>NC_064634.1:287982599-297982599 GCF_023864275.1 Schistocerca cancellata
TTATTTTTGAGTCAACTGTAAGTGGCACTAGTATGCTCTCAATCAGCTTAGAGAGCACCTTGTAACGATAGCTCAGTATCTCTACGCCGCTATAACAAGAGCGGAATCTCTGCCACTCTTCTCTTAAACACAGGCCATGTAATGACTTGGATGAGCGCTTATCTTTGAAACCAGTAGTGAGCGCTTATCTTTGAAACCAGTAGTTATTTATAAGCATTGCCTTCGGAGAAAGGACGTCATTAGAGGTATGGAGGGAAATCTAAGAGTCCTTTTCTTGATAGGCTCATTACAAGTTTCGCCTCCCACTATTGTAACTGTCCACTGCAGCGCTCATAAAGGGCTTGGTCAAGGAAAATATTAATGGATTTTTATAGTAGCTAGTAATTTTATCTTAATTATTTTATTATGCGTGATGTGATAACACCATTATAATTACTTAATGGCGCGAGCGATCAAATGGACCAGTTCACCCCCCACTGTCGATTCTTTTCGTGAGTTACGTTTCTGTAAGTGCATCTAGTTGAGCGAGCCGCACTGAAGCAGCCTTGGAATATCTACCTAAAGTCGTGAAAGAAACCAACGGGCTGGATAATAGGAGCGGCACACAGTGCCTATTAGCGAGGATGCGATACATGGATCTGTCCAAACATGTGTTTGAAGAGGACCGCACGTGAACGTCTGCTAGTTATTTACTGGCTCACACTTCCCTCAACCATCATTCAGCTAACGTACTGACGTGGTTTCCCGCAGACTTGTCAACTTCGATTGGCAGTGTGGCGCGAATTATGTCATGATATGACGGGTAAAGTTAGCCATAGGAGGAAGATTTGCTAACGACAATCCCTGAAAGGTATAATGAACTCCATCAGCTATTCGTTAGAAACACAAGAACTGGCGCGCGGGAAAGAAATCGGTCAGTGAATTGTGAACAGTTGCTTCTCAGGGATTTATTGACATTTTCGAATGTGATTAAAACACCTGAATGCATACGCAGAAGCCCATTTAAATGAATGTGCTAATGCAGGTTTACATAAATTTTGAAAAGTGTAGAATAATGTAAAAAATAATCATTCATAAGTACAAAGGATCGTGATTATAAAGACTGAAATATCAAGAGAATCATTGCAGACTTTAAATTTATGCTACCTATGCTACACGCTGCAGGCCACTTAACAGATCATCTTATACATGGCGGAAAAAACAGACTACAGAGCCCAATTAAAGCAGAAAACCACCAACAACACTTACTTACGGAAATCATTATACTTTGTATTGTTTTTCATTTAATTTTTTTTCTATAATTCTTTTTACTTGTATTTTTTTTTTGTAGAGTTCAGCCTTTCCTTTCACTAAAATTTTAGCGTTCATGGCTGGCCGGAGTGGCCGAGCGGTCCTAGGCGCTACAGTCTGGAACCGACCGCTACGGCCGCAGGTTCGAATCCTGCCTCGGGCATGGATGTGTGTGATGTCCTTAGGTTAGTTAGGTTTAAGTAGTCCTAAGTTCTAGGGGAATGATGACCTCAGTAGTTAAGTCCCATAGTGCTCAGAGCCATTTGAACCATTAGCGTTCATGTTTCTGTGAACTGTAATGAAGTGTATATATTATTATTACAGTTCCGATTCAATAAGACACTTAATTTAATACCCATATGTTCCAACAATGTCATTAGGTGACGATAATGCTATGTGGGAAATAAAAGTTATTTGCGTTTCCATTGTCCTCAAAATTGGAGTCTTCGCGTACTAAGAGGTAGGAACAACAGACCATGAGCTGCTACTTTTCAATATAGTGACTATTATTTATATGCCCTCAATTTTTATTTTTGTCTCTTAAATATCACACTGTAGTCAGCATATGCGAAATATAGGTGTGTGAAGATTATTTTTAACACGTTTAAAAAGCCCTACTTAAGGAATTTTGACTTATGTCCTGCATATGCTACGACATAAGAACACGCACTTTGTTAAGTATTTAGTTTTCAATGTTTATTTTTCTTGCACACCCTCGTCTGTGGTCTAAGAAGATGAAAACCAGTTTGTAACCAACAAGTGCCAGTGGAATAAATTGTGTGTTTTTCAGCTCATGAGCATTACGACTTCCCTCTTAAGAAACAATTATCCAATTTATCAATGGCTGAAAATTTTGTCCAATAAATTGTGATTTCCTCTATATCTACAAGAATCGCACTGGCAGTTCTGGTTCGAAATTGTTTACTGCAGCATCTCACCTGAGGTATCACAGATTCTGCCTTCAGTACATTGTTTTACGTCGTCTAGTGTCCTCGTTTAAGAAACGAATTCTCGCTAGTGCCGGGAAACAATTAATTCACGCACTAAGACGCCATAAAAGAAACCGATCTTTGAGGTTACTGAATGATCATGTCGGCAATAGCTTACAGTCTCAGATCCCCAGCGCCGCCATGGTTCAAATGGCTCTGAGCACTATGGGACTTAACATATAAGGTCATCAGTCCCCTAGAACTTAGAACTACTTAAACCTAACTAACCTAAGGACATCACACACATCCATGCCCGAGGCAGGATTCGAACCTACGACCGCAGTGGTCGTGCGGTTCTAGACTGTAGCGCCTAGAACCACTCAGTCACAAACGCCAGCAGCGCCGCCATCTACATACGGTTGTCACCAGGTTATTTCAAAAGTATTTTCAGGAGGAGGTGCCCCATAGCTCTTATGTAAGAAACCTTATTACAGTCTTGAGCTGCTGGCAAAATACTTTATTTACACAAAAGGTTTAAGTCGTTGGAATTATTTGCCCATGAAACTGAGCGTTTTCCATCTGTTACACCGTACATGTTTAGACAATTCTGCTAGGCGTACAATGTATGTTTTTATACGGTTTCTCCCATCAAACTAACTACGATGGAAACAGTATACGAGGTCTGTTCAAAAAAATTCTGGAACATGCCTAATTTCGCGCCAGTGGTGTGTTGGAGCGAAATGCGGTTGGCATCTCTGCGCACGCCTGTGTTTAATGTGTAACTGCACGAAGTTTGACTGTTGTACATATCTTAGTTACTCGTCCGTGCTGTATTGAGTAGAACGTTGTGTCACACAGTTTGCGAATTTCGAGATGGCAGAGTTCGAACAGCAACGCGTTTGTAGTAAACTTTGCGTGAAACTTACGAAAACCTTTACAGAGACACGCCAAATGATGCAGAAAGCCTACGGTGATAAGCGCTTAAGCCGTACGCAGTTTATATATGGTTCAGACGGTTTAAAAATGGCCGGCCGGTAGTCAAAGATGACCCTCGTTCAGTACGCCCCTCGACGTCTACCGACGACACATCAGGAACGTCAACGAAATTATGCGTGCCGTTGAAGACTGACTGTCCGAGAGATTTCAGAAGAACGTAACATTTCAGTTGGCCGGCCGCGGTGGTCTAGCGGTTCTAGGCGCGCAGTCCGGAACCGCGCGACTGCTACGGTCGCAGGTTCGAATCCTGCCTCGGGCATGGATGTGTGTGATGTCCTTAGGTTAGTTAGGTTTAAGTAGTTCTAAGTTCTAGGGGACTGATGACCACAGATGTTAAGTCCCATAGTGCTCAGAGCCATTTGAACCATTTTGAACCATTTCAGTTGGATCATGTCATGAAATCCTGTCACAGCTTCTTGGAATGCATCGTGTTGCCGCCAAGTTCGTCCCACGACTCAAGAGTTAAGACCAGAAAGATCTTCGCCTCGCAATCTGTGGAGAGCTTTTTGATCGCGCAGATGAGAGCGAGATGTTCCTTAAGAGAATCATGACTGGTGATGAGGAGTGGGTCTACGGTTACGACGTTGAGACCAAGGTTCAGTCTTGACAATGGATCGGGAAAGGTTCACAAAGAGGAAAAAAACCCTTCAGGTCAGGTCAAATGTCAAAGCCATGGTGATAGTTTTCTTTGACTTAGAAGCATTAGTTCATTGTGAATTCGTGCCACAGGGACAAACTGTTTATCGAAGGTACTATCGGGATGTGTTGCGACGCCTGCAACAAAATGTGGGACGGGAACGGTCTGAAATATGCAGAGACAATTCATTACTCTTACATCACGGTAACGCATCCGCATATCCATGCTTGTTGGTGCGTGACTGTTGCACAAAGAACGTAATCACTGTGCTGCGTCATCCTGCGTACTATCGTTACCTGGTCCCTGCGGACGTTTTCTTTATTCCCAAAGTTGAGACTTCCATCGAATGGATGAAGATTTGCAACGATAGTAAGGATAAAAGAGAATTCGCAGACGGCGCTTTGCACGATCGAGCAAGAGGCTCACCGAGACCCTTTCGGAAAGTGGAACCGGCGTATCCATTTTGGAGGAGAGATTTCTTGACTTGAGCCATCGAGTGGTGCGTTTCCGGGTTCCGCTTAATAGGGCGGGAGCCCACTACATACTGGAAGCGGCTACACGGTAACGGGGACTCGGCGGATTTTTAGGTTAGAAGGTCTCAGGAAACTACACAAAGGGCGCCCGTCTAAAAGGCGGCAGGTAAAATACAGTAAGGTAGTAGTAGAAATGATCGGTATTGTAGTTGTAAATTTTCGTAGCTGTGTTGGAAAAGAACTAGAGCTCCAAGCCCTAATAGAAAGCGCTGAAGCTCAAATAGTTATAGGTACTGAAAGCTGGCTACAGCCGGAAATAGGTTCATCCGAAATTTTTTCAAACGACCTAACAGTGTTCAGAAGGATAGATTAAATACAATTGGTGGTGGAGTATTTATAACTGTCGGAAGTAGTTTACCTTGTAGTGAAATTGAAGTAGACAGTTCTTGTGAAATATTATGGGTAGAGGTAATACTTGACAATCGGACTGGTTCGTTTTACCGACCCCCCGACTAAGAAGATTAGTTGCTGAATTTCGAAGAAAACATGACTGTGATTTCAAATAGGTACCCCACTCATAAAATTATAGTCGGTGGCGACTTCAATCTACCCTCGATATGCTGGAAACATTATACGTTTAAAGCCGGCGGCAGGCATAAAACGTCATCCGAAATTGTACTGAATGCTTTCTCAGAAAATTATTTTCAACAATTGGTTCACGAGCCCGCTCTAAGCGTGAATGGTTGCAAAAGCATACTTGACCTCTCAGCAACAAATAATCCTGGACAAATATGGAGTATCATGACGAATATAGTGATTAGCGATCACAAGGCAGTTGCTGCTAGGCTGAATACCGTGACACCCACAACTATCAAAAAGAAACGCAAAGTACATTTATTTAAAAAGCTGCTAAAAATGCTCTTAATGCTTTTTAAGAAACAGTCTCCACTCCTTCCGATCTGATCACGTAAGCGTAGAAAAGATGTGGAATGATTTCAAAGAGATAGTATCGACGGCAGTTAAGAGAGATGTACCACATAAATTAATAAGTGGCGTTACTGATCCCCCATGGTACACAAAATGGGTCAAATCGCTGTTGCACAAGCAACGAAAAAAGCTTACCAAATTTAAAAGAACGCAAAATCTCCAAGAGAGGCAATGTTTTGCAGAAGTTCGAAATATATAGCGCGTACTTCAATACGAGATACTTTTAATAACTTCCACAACGAAACTCTGTGTCGGAATCTGGCAGAAAATCCAAAGCCATTCTGGTCATACATAAAGTACATCAGTGGCAAGACGCAATCAGTACTACCTTCACTGCACGATAAAAACGGTGAAGTCACTGATGACAGTGCTACTAAAGCAGAGTTATTAAACACGCTTTTCCGAAACTCCTTCACCAACGAAGACGAAGTTAATATTCCTGAATTACAATCAAGAACAACTGCCAAGTTGAGAAACACAGATATCTTCGGTGTAGCAAACTGCGTGCGTATGGAATATCGCCTTAGTTGTGCGACTGGATTCGTGATGTCTTGTCAGAAACGTCACAGTTCGTAGTAATAGGCGGAAAGTTATCGAGTAAAACAGAAATAATATCCGGCGTTCCCTAAGGAAGTGTTATATGCCCTCTATTGTTTGATCTATATTAACGACATAGGAGACAATTTCAGTAGCCGTCTTAGATTGTTTCCAGATGATGCTGTCATTTACCGTCTTGGAAAGTCATCAGATGACGAAAACGAATTGCAAAAACGATTTAGGTAAGATATCTGTATGGTGCGAAAAGTGGCAATTGACCCTGAATATAGAGAAGTGTGAACTTATTCACATGAGTACTAAAAGAAATATACTAAATTTCTGTTACGCGGTAAGTCACACAAATCTGAAGGCTGTAAATTTAACTAAATCCTTAGGTATTACAATCACAAGTAACTTAAATTGGAACGATCACATAGATGATGTAGGTAGAGCAAATCGAAGACTGCGATTCATTGGCAGAACACTTAGAAGGTGCAACAGGTCTACTAAAAGAGACTGCTTACACAACACTTGTCCGCGCTATTCTAGAGTATTGCTGTGCTGTGTGGGATCCGCATCAGGTGGGACTAACGGATGACATCGCAAAAGTTCAAAGAAGGGCGGCTCGTTTTGTATTATCGCGAAATGGGGGAGATAGTGCCACAGACATGATACGTGAATTAGAGTCGCAATCATAAAAACAAAGGCGTTTTTCGTTACGACGGGATATTCTCTTAAAATTTCAATCAACAGTTTTCTCCTCCGATTGCGAAAACATTCTGTTGGCACCTACCTACTTAGGGAGAAATGATCATCACGATAAAATAAATCAGGGCTCGCACAGAAAAATTTAAGTGCTCGTTTTTATGCTGCAACATATACAACACCTGTTTTGACTTTCACATTTCCTTACCGTCGTAGACGACGCACATCTTGAGATTCTAGTCACTTTTGATGTATGTGGACGTCTAAGACCATCTTTGGCTCTGTTAGGTTCAGTTGCCTCTGAAGTATGAATCTGTTCACAGCGTTAACGCCGATTACGGTTTTAACATGAATGAGTGCACACCCTAGCACAGTTTTTTTTATAGATTGAGACGTAATTTTTATTACGATATGATAACAGGTAACTCTGTACAAATGAACCATTTACGTATGTATGATATGTGACTTTCGCAATAAATCGCATCACTGCGTTACGGTATACTTTTATTTTCAGTGTATTATTCAAGGTTTTATCATCTGACGATAACGATTTTATCTTTCGTACAAAGTGATGCTATGAATACCTTTATATCAGCACATTCCATTTAGTGTGTGTCGTTAACATTTACATTGGTTAACAGATTGCACATTTTAAGCTTTTAATGTTACATATGTGTTATTTTATTTGGTATACACTAACCTGAAAATTATCAGAAGACAGAACTGGTTTTACAAATAAAATATTTAACCAGCAGCTCAAGGTGGTAATATGACAGTTTTAAAATATTTCAGAACTTTCCGTATTGCTCTGTAGCTGAGCGAATGTTCGACCGAAGGAAGGAGGGAAGAAAATTTTTTACATATACGACGAGGTTATTAAAGCCTGAAAACAAAGCCATGGAGGATCAGCAGTGGCCGTTACGATAGAATCTTTCCACCATTCGTCTTAATGGATTACGGAAACCACAGGAAACCTATACACGGATTGTCAGACGGGGTTTGAGTTCCACTCCTCTTGAATACGAATCTATTGTCTTAGCCATTACTCTACCTCGCCCGGTTTACGTCCAGTTTGAGAACATTTCTGATCAAACAGCGAACCCTGAAAGAAATAGTACTTTATTGTGGATATGGCAGACTCGATATTCTGTACAGAATGATTCTAATTAACATTTAAAAACCTCCGAAGCGACGTAGGTGACGCCAAGACACGTAAGTTAATACAAGCAACTCGGGAAATACTCCAGAAGCCAGAAGTGGATGAGAAATGTTGAACATGTGACGTCAACAGATAACGTACCTCGCCGAATGTGCAGTGGTTGAATCTATCAGTCCGTCACACTGGTCATCCCAACACTAGACAATTATTCACGTCTGTGTGGCTTGGGCCCACGTGTGTGACTTTTGCGTGCGGAGGCTCAGGGTTAGATTCTTGCAGCTGGCAGGCAGTATTTTTTTTGCAATGCGTTAGACGATTGTGTGTTTACATTGAGGTAAGATCTTTTATAGTGTCTACCTGTCTAGCAGTTTCCTGCTGTCTAGATTAGATTAGTACTTGTTCCATAGATCATGAATACGACATTTCGTAATGATGTGCAACGTGTCAGGTTAATAAAAGGTGTCTATACAAGATATGACATTACACAATATATTACATGACACTTAATTTTTTTTGGTTGGGGTGGGGGGTGGGGAAATTACCCACTTACTATATCCAAAAATTCATCTAATGACTAGCAGGAGTTGCCATTCAGAAATTCTTTTAATTTCCTTTAAAATGTGATATGGCTATCTGTCAGATTTTTGATGCTATTAGGTTAGGGATCAAAGACTTTTGTGGCAGCATAATTTACCCTCTTCTGAGCCAAAGTTAGATTTAACATTGAGTAGTGAAGATCATCCTTTCTCCTAGTGTTGTAGCCACGTACACTGCTATTACTTTTGAATTCGTTCGGATTGTTAATAACAAATGAGGCTACAATGAAGATCCCTAGCTCTTTAAATAAGAGTCTGCAGGATGATCTTCGGTGTGCTCCAGCAATTATTCTGATTACACACTTTTGTGCAATGAACACTCTTTTACTCAATGATGAGTTACCCCAGAATATGATGCCATACGAAAGCAGAGAATGAAAATGGGCGTGGTAAGCTTATTTACTGAGATGTGTATCAATGACCCTAATAGCACAAGTAGCTGAACTCAAACGTTTCAGCAGATCTTCAGTGTGTTTTTTGTTTTTTCAGTTCAACCCCTCATCAATACATACAACTAGAAATTTTGAATTTCTAATCGAAGTCTATATTTATTAATGGTATCATTCCATTTACTGTGTGGAACTGTATATACTGTGTTTTGTCAAAGTTTAATGAGAGCCCATTTGCAGAGAACCACTTAATGATTTTCTGAAAAACATCATTTACAATTTCATGTTAATTCTTGCCTCTGATAGCTATACTTGTATCATCGGCAAAAAGTACTAGCTTTGCATCTTCGTGAATATAGAATGTTGTTGTGATCTTCAGTCCTGAGACTGGTTTGATGCAGCTCTCCATGCTACTCTATCCTGTGCAAGCTGCTTCATCTCCCAGTACCTACTGCAGCCTACATCCTTCTGAATCTGCTTAGTGTATTAATCTCTTGGTCTCCTTCTACGATTTTTACCCTCCACGCTGGCCTCCAGTACTAAACTGGTGATCCCTTGATGCCTCAGAACATGTCTACATCTACATCTACATCTATACTCCGCGAGCCACCTTACGGTGTGTGGCGGAGGGTACTTATTGTACCACTATCTGATCCCCCCTTCCCTGTTCCATTCACGAATTGTGCGTGGGAAGAACGACTACTTGTAAGTCTCCGTATTTGCTCTAATTTCTCGGATCTTTTCGTTGTGATCATTACGCGAGATATATGTGGGCGGTAGTAATATGTTGCCCATCTCTTCCCGGAATGTGCTCTCTCGTAATTTCGACAATAAACCTCTCCGTATTGCGTAACGCCTTTCTTGAAGTGTCCGCCACTGGAGCTTGTTCAGGATCTCCGTAACGCTCTCGCGCTGACTAAATGTCCCCATGACGAATCGCGCTGCTTTTCGCTGGATCATGTCTATCTCTTCTATCAATCCAACCTGGTAAGGGTCCCATACTGATGAGCAATACTCAAGAATCGGACGAACAAGCGTTTTGTAAGCTACTTCTTTCGTCGATGAGTCACATTTTCTTAGAATTCTTCCTATGAATCTCAACCTGGCGCCTGCTTTTCCCACTATTTGTTTTATGTGATCATTCCACTTCAGATCGCTCCGGATAGTAACTCCTAAGTATTTTACGGTCGTTACCGCTTCTAATGATTTACCACCTATGGCATAATCGTATGTCCTACCAACCGATCCCTTATTCTAGTCAAGTTGTGCCACAAACTCCTCTTCTCCCCAATTCTATTCAGACCTCCTCATTAGTTATGTGATCTACCCATCTAATCATTCAGCATTCTTCTGTAGCACCACATTTTGAAAGCTTCTATTCTCTTCTTGTCTAAACTATTTATCGTCCATGTTTGACTTCCATACATGGCTACCCTCCATACAAATACTTTCAGAAACGACTTCCTGACACTTAAATCAATACTCGATGTTAAATTTCTCTTCTTCAGAAACACTTTCCTTGCCATTCCCAGTCTATATTTTATATCCTCTCTACTTCGACCATCATCAGTTATTTGCTCCCCAAATAGCAAAACTCCTTTACTACTTTAAGTGTCATTTCCTAATCTAATTCCCTCAGCATCACCCGACTTAATTCGACTACATTCCATTATCCTTGTTTTGCTTTTGTTGATGTTCATCTTATACCCTCCTTTCAAGACACTGTCCATTCCGTTCAACTGCTCTCCGAAGTCCTTTGCTGTTTCTGACAGAATTACAATGTCATCGGCGAACCTCAAAGTTTTTATTTCTTCTCCATGGATTTTAATTCCTACGCCCAATTTTTCTTTTGTTTGCTTTACTGCTTGCTCAATATACAAATTGAATAACTTCGGGGAGAGGCTACAACCCTGTCTCACTCCCTTCCCAACCACTGCTTCCCTTTCATGCCCCTCGACTCCTATAACTGCCATCTGGTTTCTGTACAAATTGTATATAGCCTTTTGCTGCCTGTATTTTATCCCTGCCACCTTCAGAATTTGAAAGAGTATTCCAGTCAACATTGTCAAAAGCTTTCCCTAAGTCTACAAATGCTAGAAATGTAGGTTTGCCTTTCCTTAATCTATTTTCTAAGACAAGTCGTAGAGTCAGTATTGCCTCACGTGTTCCACCATTTCTACGGAATCTAAACTGATCTTCCTGGAGGTCGGCTTCTAACAGAATTTCCATTCGTCTGTAAAGAATTCGTGTTAGTATTTTGCACCAGTGGCTTATTAAACTGCTAGTTCGGTAATTTTCACATCTCTCAGCACCTGCTTTCTTTGAGATTGTTATTATTATATTCTTCTTGAAGTCTGAGGGAATTTCGCCTGTCTCATACATAATATAGAATGGCAAGTCATTAATAGGTATTAAGAACAGCAGAGGACCCGAGACCGAATCTTGCGGCACCCCATTCTTGATTATTCACTAGTTTGAGAAATCACCAGTTTTTTTGCATATTATGTGAACTGCTTATTTCAAACTTTCTGCACTGTTCCAGTTAGGTATGATTTAAACCATTTGAGCGCTGTCCCATTCATACCACAGTACTTGAGCTTATTTAGAAGTATCTAGGTGCAAAGAACAGTAAGAAAAGGAAAGTTTCACGTATTGCGGCGCAAGTAAATGAGTATAAGTTTTCGAAATGCTCACTACCAGTAAATGACGTATGTTTTCTTTTTTTACTAAATAACGTCTGCACACTTCAAAAGAAAGAACAAAAGAGACAAAATAAGGACAGATTTTCCTTGATTACAGCAACGACAATATATTTGTAACATAAAGGTGTTCGAAATTTGCACCGATTGCTCGAACGCAAGTACTGCTTAGCTCAATTATCCCTTCATGCCCAAGCCCAACCGCTGAACGCACAACGAGGTACGTCACCTGGTGACGCCCCATGTTCATCATTTCTCATCCACTTTTTGTGGTATTTCCCGACATTTGCAGCCCCATGTGTAATACATTAAATTACTTGTTTCAGCGTCATCTAAATCGCGTCGGAGGTTTTCAAACGTTAAGAACCACCCTGTATAAGTGTTCAGCAGATATAATAAATTTAATGTGTTGAAAGGACGGCACTTCTGCGACGTCTCCAATCTCCTGAACCATTGTTTTTAAATTTATTTAATGAATTAATAGAATTCGAAATGGCAACTGGTACCCAAAAGACCATTCCTTTTTGTTTCCGTCTTAGTGCCCTGTAGCCATTGCGCGAACGTTGTATTAACCAGTGTGCTTCTGGGTGTTCAGCTGAGTTGTTTTCAGTTTGTTGTTGTTGTGGTCTTCAGTCCGAAGACTGGTTTCATGCAGCTCTCCATTCTACTTCATACTGCGCAAGCCTCTTCATCTCCGAGTAACTACTGCAACCTACATCCTTCTGAATCTGCTTACTGTATTCATCTCTTGATCTCCCTCTACGATTTTTACCCCTTCCCTCCAGTACTAAATTGGTGATACCTTTATGCCTTAGAATGTGCGCTACCAACCGATCCCTCCCTCCTGGTCAGGTTGTACCACAAATTTCTTTTCTCTCCAATTCTATTCAGTATCTCCTCATTAGTAATGTTATCTAGCCACCTCATCTTCAGCAATCTTCTGTAGCACCACATTACAAAAGCTTCTAGTTTCTTCTTGTCTAAACTGTTTATCGCGCATGTTTAACTTTCACACACGGCTAAAAGCCATACGAATACTTTTAGAAAAGACTTCCTGACTTTTAAATCTCTACTCGATGGTAACAAATTTCTCTTCTTCAGAAACGCTTTCCTCGCCATTGCCAGTCTACATTTTATATCCTTTCTACTTCGGCCATCATCAGTTATTTTGCTGCACAAATAGCAGAACTTATTTACAACTTTATGTGTTTCGTTTCTTAACCTAATTCCCTCAACATCGCCTAATTTGATCTGACTACATTCCAGCATCCTCGCTTTGCTTTTTTTAATGTTAATCCTCTACTCTGCTTTCAAGACACCGTCCAACTGCTTTTCAAGTCCTTTGCTGTCTCTGAGATTTGCCGATAACATTGTAATTCTGTCAGAGTTTTTATTTCTTGTCCCTGAACTTTAAGCCCTACACCAAATTTTTCTTTGGTTTCCTTTACTGCTTGTTCAATGTACATAATGAATAACAGCAGGGATGGGCTACAATCCTGTCTCACCCCCTTCTGGACCATTGCTTTCATTTCACGCCCCCTCGATTCTTGTAACTCATTTGGTTTCTGTACATATTGTAAATAGCCTATCGCTCCCTTTATTTCCCCTTCCAGCTTTAAAATTTGAATGAGACTATTCCAGTCAACATTGTCAAAATTTTTCTGTAAGTCTATAAATGCTATTATCGTAGGTTTGCCTTTCTTTAATGTATCTTCTAAGGTAAGTCGTAGGGTCAGTATTGCTTCGCGTGTGCCTACATTTCTCATGAACCCAAACTTACCTTCCCCAAGGGCGGCTTCTACCAGTTTTTCCATTCTTCTGGAAAGGATTTGTGTTAGTATGTTGCTGCTGCGACTTATGAAACTGATAGTTCGATAATCTTCACTACTGTGATTATTATATTCTTCTTGAAGTATGAGGGTATTTCGCCTGTCTCATACATCTTGCTCATCATATGGAAGAGTTTTGTAATGGCTGGCTCTCCAAAGGGTATCAGTAGCTCTGACGGAATGTTATTTACTCCCGGGTTCTTCCTCCGACTTAAGTCTTTCAGTGCTTTGTCGAATTCTTCACGCAGTATCGTATCTCCCTTCTTATCTTCCTCTACATCCTCTTCCATTTCCATAATGTTGCCCTGAAGTATATCTCCCTTATACAGACCCTCCTATATACTCCTTCCAACTTTCTGCTTTCCCTTCTTTGCTTAGGATTTGTTTTCCATCCGAGTTCTTGATATACATACACGTGGCTCTCTTTTCTCCAAAGGTCTCTCATTTTTCTGTAGGCGGCATCTGTCTTTCCCCTTGGGATATATGCTTCTAAATCCTTACATTTGTCCTGCAGCCATTCCTACTTAGCCTTTTTGCACTTCCTACCAATCATTTTTTTTAATGCGTGTATTCCCCTTCGGCTGCTTCATTTACTGCATTTTTATGTTTTCTCCTTCGATCAATTAAATTCTGTGTCTTGTGTTACCAAAGGATTTCTACCAGCCCTCCTCTCTTTACCTACTTGATTCCTTTGCTGCTTTCACTGTTAGTTATCCATACTACTTCTACTGTATTCCTTTCCCTCGTTCCTGTCTAATGCTCCCTCTGAAACACTCTACAACCTCTGGTTCATTCCGTTTATCCAGATCCCATCTCCTTAAATTCATGTCTTACTTCAGTTTTAATCTACAGTTCATAACCAATAAAATGTAATCTGAGTCCACATCTGTCCCTGGAAGTATCTTACAATTTAAAACCTGGTTCCGAAATCTGTGTCTCACCATTACACACTGAAGCGCCAAAGAAACTGGAATTGGTATGCGTATTCAAATGCAGAGATATGTATTGTTTATTGTATCGACAGGTTCAACTATTCTGTTTCTCCGCTCTTTAAGAGTAGTTGCCACAGGTGGGACGGAGACTATCTTATGTACCCCCAAGAAATAGTTCGTGGAGTCTGGTGAGGTGGTGGTGGTTGTTGGGATGTTTAAGGGGGACTAAACAGCGAAGGTCATCAGTCCCCCATTCCAAAAACAAGCGAGACAAAGTCGCAGAGCAGATAAAACCCCAAGGGGAAGGAGACTGCCCCCCCCCCCCCCCCAGGTGCTAAAGAACACAAATTAGGCAACGAACACTACAGAAAAGAAGAGTACGGACGAACACCAGACAGAAAGAAATAGAAGAGAAGAAGATGGCCGGAGACTGGTTGACTGACCACGACAACAAAAAAGGGAAAGAGTCAACCATCTCATGGCACACCAGAACAGCAACAGACACAAGGACAAAAGACACAGAAAGGGAAAGGTGCAGGACCTCCCTAAATCGAACCATAAAACGGACTACCACGGATAAAATTTAAAACGTCATCAGCCATGGAGGCATCGTCAGATAAAACCAAAGCCAAAGTGCCCGGGAGATTAAAAGATTGCCGGAGTGTGCGCAGTCGAGGACACTCCAGCAAAATGTGGCCGACCGTCAGCCGGGACCCACACCGACACAAGGGGGGATCCTCCTGACGCAACAGATGGCCCTGCGTCAGGTATGTATGGCCGATGCGCAGCCGACACAGGACTACCGAGTCCCTGCGAGAAGCCCGCAGGGAGGAACGCCACACATCGGTCGTCCCCTTGACAGCCCGCAGTTTATTCGGGGCTGTCATGCCACGCCACTCAGCAGCCCACACCCCAATCAGCTTACGGCGCAACACCATCTGCAGGTCGCGAGCCGTAAGGCCGACCTCCAAAGCCGGGGCGTCGATCGCCCCTTTGGCCAGCCTGTCTACACGTTCGTTCCCTGGGATGCCAACATGACCGGGCGTCCAAACCAGGACCACCGAACGACCAGAACGGGCAATGGCGGAAACAGTCTCCTGAATGGAGGACACCAGAGGAGAGGAGGGATAGCAGCGGTCGATGGCCTGAAGGCTGCTCAGGGAGTCACTGCAGATGACGACGGACCTACCTGAGCAGAAACGCATATGCTCAAGAGCGCGCAATATGGCCACCAGCTCTGCAGTAAAAACACTGCAGCCAGCCGGCAAGGAGCGCTGCTCAACATGAGCAGCATGAGCAAAAGAGTAGGCAGTGCGACCATCAACCAGGGAACCATCAGTGTAGACAGTCTCACAGTCCGAAAATGAGGCGAGGAGAGCAAGAAAACGGCGACGGAGGGCCACAGGCGGAACCGAGTCCTTGGGTCCCTGTGCCAAGTCCAGACGGACGGACGGCCGGGACAAACACCAGGGAGGCGTAGGTGCACGGACCCGGAAGGGAGGCGGAAGAGGGAATGAACCCAATTCCGACAGCAGGGACTGAACGCGGACAGCGACAGAAAGCCCAGACCTAGGTCGCCGTTCGGGCAGATGGAGGACCATAGCAGGGAAAAGCAGGCGACGATTGGGATGATCTGGCGAGCAATGAACGTGGACAGCATAGTCGACGAGCAGACGATGGCGGCGAATCCGCAGCGGGGGAACCCCGGCCTCCACCAGTAGACTATCCACGGGGCTGGTGCGAAAAGCGCCAGTGGCAAGCCTAACCCCACAGTGGTGTATGGGGTCTAACAACTTCAACACTGAGGGGGACGCAGACCCATAGGCCAGGCTCCCATAATCAAGCCGGGACTGCACAAGGGCTCGGTACAACCGCAGCAGCGTGCAGCGATCTGCACCCCAAGACGTGTGGCTAAGGCAGCGGAGGGCGTTGAGGTGCCGCCAGCATTTTTGCTTCAGCTGAGTAACATGAGGAACCCATGTGAGCCGGGCATCAAACACGAGTCCCAAGAAGCGGCAAGTGTCCACCACTTCAAGCAGGTGGCCGTCGAGGTAAAGTTCAGGATGAGGGTGGACCGTCCGACGCCTGCAGAAGTGCATAACTCGAGTCTTGGGTGCAGAGAACTGAAAACCGTGAGTCAGAGCCCATGATGCTGCCTTGCGAACGGCGACTTGCAGCCTGCGTTCGGCGACTCCCGTAGTCGTGGAGCTAAATGAGATGCAGAAGTCGTCGGCATACAAAGAAGGAGACACCGACGACCCCACTGCTGCAGCCAGACCATTAATGGCCACTAAAAATAAGGAGACGCTCAACACCGAGCCCTGCGGGACCCCATTTTCCTGTATGTAAGAGGAACTAGAGGTGGCACCGACTTGCACCCGGAAAGAGCGGCGCAATAAAAAGTTTTGAATAAAAGCCGGGAGCCGACCACGAAGACCCCATTCATGCAATGTGGCGAGGATGTGATGCCTCCATGTGGTGTCATACGCCTTCCGCAGATCGAAAAACACAGCAACGAGATGCTGACGTCGGGCAAAGGCCGTACGGACAGCAGATTCCAGCCGCACCAAATTGTCCACTGCAGACCGGCCCCGACGGAAGCCACCCTGGGATGGAGCGAGGAGACCGCGCGACTCAAGGACCCAACACAAACGCCGTCCCACCATACGTTCGAGCAATTTGCACAAAACGTTGGTGAGGGTAATGGGACGATAGCTGTCCACCGCCAGTGGGTCCGCACCGGGCTTCAAGATGGGGACAATAACACCCTCTCGCCATTGCGACGGGAACACGCCTTCGCTCCAAATGCGATTAAATATCGCGAGAATGTGTCTCTGGCAGTCCCTGGAGAGATGCTTCAGCATCTGTGCGTGGATGCAGTCCGGTCCTGGTGCTGTATCAGGGCAATCGCCGAGGGCAGCGAGGAATTCCCTCTCGCTGAAAGGAGCATTGTAAGTTTCAGAACGACGCGTGTGGAACGATAATGGCGTCTGCTCGGCCCGCTCCTTGAAAGAGCGAAAGGCGGGGGGATAAGTTGCAGTAGCAGAGCTCGTAGCGAAGTGCGCAGCAAGATGTTCAGCAATGGCGGCAGCGTCCGTGCACACAGCGCCGTCCAAAGAGATCCCAGGGACACCCGTAGGGGTCTGGTGTCCATAAATCCGCCGTATCCGGGACCACACGAGCGAGGGGGAAACACGGGAGCCCAAGGAGGAAACATACCGCTCCCAGCACTCCTGCTTACGCCGTGCAATAAGACGGCGGGCGAAGGCACGGAGCCTCTTAAAGGCGATGAGGGTCTCCAGAGACGGGTGCCGCCTATGACGCTGGAGAGCCCGCCTACGGTCGCGAATAGCCTCAGCAATCTCCGGCGACCACCAGGGGACAGCCTTCCTCCGAGGGAGGCCAGAAGAACGGGGGATGGAAGCCTCGGCCGCTGAAATGATGGACGTGGTTAAAACACGAACCACCTCGTCAATGTCACCCTGTGGGGGAGACTCAATGGTTGCAGCGGAAGTAAAAGCTGGCCAGTCAGCCCTGTGGAGAGCCCAGCGGGGCAAGCGCCCAGAAGAATGACACTGGGGCAGTGACAAATAGATGGGAAAATGGTCACTACCACACAGGTCAGGGTGCACTCTCCAGTGGAGGGATGGGACAAGGCCAGGGCTGCAAATAGAGAGATCGATGGCCGAGAACGAGCCATGGGCCACACTGAAATGCGTGGGAGCACCGGTGTTCAAGAGGCTAAGGTCGAGCTGAGCCAACACATGCTCCACGGCCCGACCGCGAACATCGGAGACAGTCCCACCCCATAGAGGGTTGTGGGCATTGAAATCGCCCAGCAGCAAAAAAGGTGGCGGCAGTTCGGCTATCAGAGCAGCCAGGACATGCTGTGCGACAGCACCATCAGGTGGAAGGTAAATACTGCAGACGGTGATAGCCTGTGGCGTCCACACCCGAACAGCGACAGCCTCTAAAGCTGTTTGTAGAGGTACAAACTCGCTGTGAAGAGAGTTAAGGACATAGATGCAGACGCCACCAGACACCCTTTCATAAGCTGCCCGGTTCTTAAAATAACCCCGATAGCCACGGAGGGCGGGGGTTCGCATTGCTGGAAACCAAGTTTCCTGCAGAGCAATGCAAAGGAAAGGATGACGGCCGATAAGTTGGCGGAGCTCAGCTAGATGGTGGGAGAAACCGCTGCAGTTCCACTGGAGGATGGTATTAGCCATGGATGGGAAAGACGTGAAGGGACTGGGGAGGCAGATTACGCCTCCGGGGCCCCTGCTGCGACTGAGTCACCACCTGGACAACAGCTATCTATTGCATCCGAGGGACTGGCGAGATCCATGTCCTCAGCGGACGCCAGGATCTCCACCTCATCTTCGGACGCAGAGGGAGAAGGGTGCGGTGGGACAGGTGCCACCGCAATTTCAGGATGCTTGGGAGCCTTTTTCTTCGACTGCTTTGCGCGCTGAGCCTTAGGTGGTTCTGGCTGGGAGGGCCTCACTGGGTCAGTCTCTGGGACTGAAGACGACCGTGACGCCCTACGACCAGCGACCGGTGGTTGTTTGACAAACTTGCGGGTGTCCGCTTTGGCACTGGGCAAAGCCTGGGATGGGAGGGCCCCAAGGGACCCCTTCCGAGCGAGAGTAGCTGAAGAAGTCTCACGCTTCTCCGGCTGTGAAGGGGGAACAGATGTCCCCGGTGGTTGGGGTGGTGTTGCTCCTGAAGTAGATGGAGCAGGAGCAACAGGGAGTGAAGTGCCCCCCACAACCAAGGGGGCCGGTGAATGCTGACCGAGCTGAGATCGAACTGGTGTTGCAGCAGCGGCATAACTAGTTGGCATTGGCACAGGATGTAGCCGCTCAAATTTCCGCCTTGCCTCGGTGTAGGACAGGCGGTCCAGGGTCTTATATTCCATTATCTTCCTTTCTTTCTGGAAGATCCTACAGTCCGGCGAGCAGGGGGAATGGTGTTCTCCGCAGTTAACACAGATAGGAGGCGGGGCACATGGAGTATCAGGATGCGAAGGACGTCCACAATCCCGACACGTGATGCTGGAAGTACAGCGAGATGACATGTGCCCGAACTTCCAGCATTTAAAACACCGCATCGGAGGAGGGATATATGGCTTCACATCACAACGGTAAACCATCACCTTAACCTTTTCGGGTAAGACATCACCCTCAAAGGCCAAGATGAAGGCACCGGTGGCTACCTGATTATCCCTCGGACCCCGATGGACGCGCCGGACGAAGTGAACACCTCGTCGTTCGAGGTTGGCGCGTAATTCATCGTCGGACTGCAGAAGAAGATCCCTGTGGAATATAATACCCTGGACCATGTTCAGACTCTTATGCGGCGTGATGTTAACTGAAACATCCCCCAACTTGTCACAATTGAGCAACCTCCGTGACTGGGCAGAGGATGCCGTTTTGATGAGCACAGAACCAGAGCGCATCTTGGACAAGCCCTCCACCTCCCCGAACTTGTCCTCTAAATGCTCCACAAAAAACTGGGGCTTGGTTGACATAAACGATTCCCCATCAACTCGCGTACACACAAGGAACCGGGGTGAATAGTCTCCACTGCCTTCTTTTGCCATACGTTCCTCCCACGGAGTGGCCAGGGAGGGAAATGATCGTGGATCATATTTCCTGCCGTTGAGGTTAGACCTCGATCGCTTAGAGACTGCTGGTGGTGGCCCACCAGCGAGAGATGATGTACCACGCTTCATTGCGGGTCATCCGCCCTGATGCCACCTACTCCGACCAAGGGCCCTCCCCACGGGCGCCACCCAGCCGCAGCAATAGCCACCTGGCAGGATGTCCATTGCCGGGAGTCCTGATGCCCCAGGGAGATGGGCATCTACTCCTTGGCATACGTGGGGAGTGAACGGCGCAGGCATCAGTAGAGCGATCCCTGTGTTGTCAGGGGGCTACAACCAAGAGGGTACATGGCGGCCCCACCACAACGGACTGGCTACCGTGCTGGATCTTAGGTGCAAAAAATGGCCAAGGTCGTCGTCGCAGTTAAAAGAAACACTGCAGAGTGCAGTGTGGTAATCGCCCAAGAGATCGAAAACGAGCGGGACACCATTGCAACGACGAGAAAGACGGCTAAAGGTCTAATTGCACGACGGATACAGTGCACCATGTAAGGCGCCCTTCCCCAATTGGCTCGCTCTTCGGAATAATTTAGAAAGATGGAGGTCAAACCCGAGAGGGGACCATCACATAAGGCCGAAACATGTGAGACTCCTTTTAGTCGCCTCTTACGACAGGCAGGAATACCGCGGGCCTATTCTAACCCCCGAACCCGCAGGGGGGGGGGGGAGTCTGGTGACATGGGAGGCCAAAAGCAATAAACAAGATCTTGTTGTGCACCTTTTCCAATCCAACATTGTGGGATGTTGTTAAGATAAAGCCGTGTCTCAAGGTAAAGTGAGGCGGGGCGCAGTCATCCATAAAAATGCAGCTACTGGAATCTTCGCGAAGTTGGGGAACAAATAGTTCTGCAGCATGTCCAGGTACAACATTCCCATCACAGTTTCCTCCGCAAACATGAAAGGCCCATAAACACTGTGAACAGAAATGGCGGAAAACACATTCAGTTTCGGCGAGTCTTTTTCACGTTCGACGACGACGCCAGGATTTTGTGACCCCCCAAATTCTTACATTTTGGCGGTTTACTTAACCCGATGGATGAATCGTCAATTCGCCCGTAAAGATGAGTCATTCGGGAAGATGATCTCTGTTACATCCTAGAGAACTGAAATGCGAAATTTGTGTACCTTCTGCGCTAATCGCCGGGAGGCAGTTACCAGATAACTGCAACTTGTAAGGCTCCATATACAAGCGTCGTTTCAGAACACGTCACGCCGTTGTTTAAGGGAGTTGAAGTTCCTGGCCTGCCCGTCTTTTAGATTTCCAAGGACTTCGTGTGAATGCATTTCGGATAAGCTCGACATTTTCATCACACGTGCAAGACGTCCAGTGCTCTTCCCTTCGGATATGCAACCACCCTCCAAGAATTTAATATACCAGTCACAAATCTGCTTGTGCGGAGGCAACTTCTTGCTGAATCGAAGGCGGAATGCACGTTGTACTTGAAAAATGGATTGACTTCACGCAAATTCCAGCACACAAAATGATTTCTCTTGTGGCGTAGTCGCCATGTTGCTACAAACAATAGCGGAGCTGTGTAGAACCTTACAATTTTCCTCAACGGAGTGACACGTGCAATGTGTTTCTATTTTTTATAGTTTGCCTGTAATAAACAACCGATATTTGTGCTTTCTTTTTTTAATCACCTAGTATAAATGGCTCATGTCTCACGTGACCCGCGCCAAAAACTCTATTTTACACACTTGGCCATCTGGAGCTCCCACTTCTTTCGCTTTATTTTCTGGTCAAGCCCTGAACATATAAATCTGGACGAAGTAGGTGATACGAGTAGGCGCGATCCCCTTGTGAGGTGAAGAGGATGAGAGGATTTAGTTTCGGGCAGCATCTAACCAGTCACAAGACTGATGACACACACACACACACACACACACACACACACACACACACAATTTATGTATGTGAGAAGTTATTATCACTGTATAGAAGTGCGAGATGATCCGCAGAGGACCTACATTTGGTGCCGAGAAGGTAACATATTGCGTATAAATAAGCTGGAAGATCAATCATTGTTCAATAACACGATTGTCTATCGATCACTGGAAACTAACAACCATAAAAATATAGCAGTATCCCTACGAAGCGACAATCTGGGAAGTCAACGTGAAGTAGTTATAACAACAAAAGATGCCAGGACGAGATTCATTGGAAGAAACAAGACCATGTATTTTACCCACGAGAGAAACGGCTTACAAGACTCCTTCGATCGATTCTCGACTGTTATTTTTCTGAAAAACTTACCGGATAGGATAAACCGAGTAGCTAGAAATAGCTAATCAAACTCCACTAGCAGCCGCCGTAAGACCAGCGTTATGCACCGGGCAGAGGATTACTGTTACATTCAGTGAGCGTACTTTCCACCAAGAGTCCTGCAATACATTACATCTCTCCACATATATTTGACGTAATGTCAGAGAAATTCGAATTTCTGGAAATCTTACCGACTGCTGTTCTTTCCGCGACGCATTCGCACATGGAACAGAAAAATTGGGAAATGACAGTTTACCCGAAATATTCTCCGCCACACACCGTAGGGCGTACTATATAGCCATGAACGATCAACCCCCCCCCCCCCCTCCAGAAGCTATGTGGATGACACTGCGACACGTGATTTCATATAAGAAACATGGGGGCCGCAAATTTCGTGAAATACCCGAAGAGTGGATATGAATGTTCAACATGTAACGTCACATCCAAAATACAGAGGGATTTTCGAGAGCGTGCATGAAGGGATAATTGTGCGATGTGCAATACTTGCATTCAGACAAACGGTGCAAATTTCGACCGCCTTTAGTAAAAGCGATCTGTTGTAAACGTAGAAGTTGCAAAATTATTGTTCTGTCATCAAGGAAAACCTGTTCTTATTTTGTGTTTCTTTCCTTTTGTCCCTTCTTTTTTTTATTTACTGACGTTCTTTAGTAAATAAGAAAAACATACATCATTTACTGGTAACGATGCAGTTAATCTTACACAGAGCTACTTGTGACGTAATACGGCTGGTTTTTGCTGCGCTGTACTCTGCAATAAACCAGCGGAGACCGCGAGACAAGTAAATGAATTAATAAATCGAAACTGTAATGTAAGCACGCAACTGTCGCACTCAATGAAGGAAAAAAACAATACTGTTTGCCAGACGCAAGACTAACACAGCCCAGTACGCAGAAGTCGCGCACGTAGGCCGTAATCCACACCGACGCGAATACTTTACTTGGATTGGGATGATCAAACCGACAGCCTCAACCGCTGCCACGTTCGGTGAGGTACGTCATCTGGTGACGTCACATGTTCAACATCTGTCATCCATTTTGTAGTATTTATAGACATTTGCAACCCCATAGGTATTATATAAAAATACTTGTCTCAGCTTCATCAACGTCGCTTCGGATGTTTTTAAGCGTAATTGCGAATCACTCTATTGATGTTGACGTGGATCATCGTGCACGGGCAACTCTTCCTCTTAAAGCGATTTGTGCACGGGTAACTCGTCACCTTGAAGCGATTTAAAAGATGACAGTTCTACATACATTGTGAAGGCAGAAAATACGATACGAAACTAGCGGAAACCACTGTTATCAGAAGAAGAGTAGCACGTTGTGGAGGTGGTGGTAGTCGTACACAATGTGGATGATAGTAGCTCACATGGCGAAGTAATAGGTCTGCTAGAACATCACAGTTACCACCGTTTACAAAATCACTGCAAAGCGACTGCACATGCCGTAGAGGCGGATGCTTGGGGCTTTTAAATTCGCAATTAGTAACATACATACATCTGCTTCTCACGCAGCAACGCAACTTGTTACAAAAAGAATATAAAGTTAAAAAGGATGTAAACAAAATATACATCAGCTTCCTTGAGAAATGAGTGACAAAATTTCAAGCATAACTTCAAGTGCTGTAATCAAACAGTACTGACAGAAAAAAATTGTGCCGCCTACGGACAACAAAAATTGTAACGCAGCAAGACCCATACGATTTAACATTTTTAAGTGGCTTTCGGTAATTACTGTAAAACATAATGGTACAACACTTTGCCGCCCAGACTTACAATCAGTTTCTAATCTTTGACCTATTCGCGTGATGTTTTATCTCTCCGTCTGCAATACACGAAGTGATAAGTGATAAGTGATAAAGTTACAACACTGTTTTCTTGGGCCAACTGTTAAAGTTTGGAGGATCTTACAAGGTGACCTTAAGAACTGCTCCCCTTCCACTTTCGTGATACTTAACAGGATGTGACGAATGGTGCCGGACATCGAATTCCTGAAGCAATACTACGAATTCTCAAAACCAGACGACAAAATCGCCGTTGGAGATTTGATAATTTCTAAGCGCTGTTAAGTATGAAACATTTATTTTTAAACAAATCGTCCGCAGCTCAGAGAGTAGCGTAATCCGATTGTAATTGAATTCACTGGTTCGAATCTTGTTAGTAGCATACTTTCGTTGAACTTATTTTTAAATTCTGTGTTTATTAAAAAATAGAAACGATAATTAACAAATACTGAATCATTATTATTTAATAAAAATTACTTTTTTATTGCTGGTTGTACGAAAATAAATTATAATTTGATACATTCACGTGAAATGTCATTTTGTTAAAAGCAAAAAATTATTCGCTTCAATAAAACTGTTCAGTTTCTGAAAAAAAATTGCTTTTTCTGTTTGATGTTTGGCACTTTTGTACTGAACTTCAATTTATCGTTAATATTCGAATTGTCAAGCGAATAGTAATTAAAAATTTCCTGCTCTAAAACAATTATAATTCCATACTTAAAATTTCCATTTGTAAATAAATAGGCAAATAAAAAATTATAAAAAAAATGTTACTAGTGAGTGTTGAACAAACGACATCATAATTACAATCCGCTAACGTTGCGCACTGAGCTACTGATGAATTGTATTAATAAACTTCAAGTGTTTCGTACTTAACAGCACTCTGAAATCATGTAATCTTGCAAAACGATTAGTTCTGTTTGTTTTTCCAATCTCATCGCACTGCATTACAATATTTATGAAACTACGGTCTGCGTACTGACCCTCAAATTCCTCTAAGTATGCAGAAAACTGGAAGGGGGCACTTGTTAATAGTACTGATTAGTTTTTTACTATGGTAAACAATGTATAAACACTTTACGTGCACAATATTTAACATCATTCGCACCCCCCCCCCGCCTCCCTCTACCACCCCTCCCCGTGTGTGTGTGTGTGTGTGTGTGTGTGTGTGTGTGTGTGTGTGTGTGTGTGTTTTTTTTAAACATGTTTGGTGCTTAACGCCAAATGTACAAGCTGAGGACAAAGTATTCGTATAGTAACAAAAAGATATCGTATTTTTAGATCCATTTTGCCTCGTAGCTTTCTACTCGAGCTGCCTTACTTCTGACAATGCTTTGCGCAAGTGAAAAATATTTATTAAATTGTTTCGGATACCGTATTGAATTCATTATTAATTTCTCGATTTATAGGAAGGCTAGTGTACAACTGCTCCAATATGACAATGCATAGTACAACACAGTCATGCCCAAACAAGGTTTTGGTTCGATCAATGCTTTATTAGGAGAGTAAGACACTGCTGGCTGAAGCTAAAGAACTATCACGTGGCTCTTAACGTTTCAACGGACGGAGTATTTGCCGCTGATGAGAAACCAAGCTTGAGCACTGGTGAAGTAACGTGTTTTAATACGATAAGACGGCTTCAACACGTGCATGATTTCCGCAGGAGCTATATTTTCTTGTCTCACCTCACAGTCTCCGTCTAGACTACGAGCAGCATTTAAGGAAGTAAACGCGATACATTAATACGGTTCAGTCCCCCACCCCCTTAAGTGTGTATCCTCTTAGAGCAGTGGTTCCCAGCCTTACACAGACCATCGTCCCAGAGTGCAATCCGATATTAGCTAGTACCCCCGCTCCATCGATCCCTCTCCATCCGCCACCATCAGCGTTAGCACTTAACCAAACTTTAGAAAGAAAAAGAATTTTCTTCGAAAAAGTTTATTTTTAAAATGATGAAAGATATGATATTTACAGTTTGTACGTGTCTAATTAAACCACAAACTTGTTTTAACATCTTTTTTTTTGGAGAATGATGAAGCAACTGTCAGTGAAACTCGAGTGGTACCTACGACTCCTCCTCAGAAAAGGAGGCTAACTATCCATATTGAGAGTAGAGGCTTGTTGCAGAAAGCGCTTTCTCTACAGCACTCTTCTCCTTGTCGACACGTGCTTCACACACACGCTGGCACCATCAGTTAAAATCAACCAATTTAAAATGTGTGCACTAAAGATGCTGTTTGTAAATTATTTGATTGCTATACTTCTTACTTCTGATCTGGCAGAAATTGGGAGACTTCAGACTGCCAATGCTTTATGTCTGACCACTGCTGCTGCTACTACTACTAGAATGAGATTTTCACTCTCCAGCGAAGTGTGCGTTGATATGAAACTTCCTGGCAGATTAAAACTGTGTGCCGGACCGAGACGCGAACTCGGGACCTTTGCCTTTCGCGGGCAAGTGCTCTACCATCTGAGCTACCCAACCACGACTCACGCCCAGTCCTCACAGCTTTACTTCTGCCAGTACCTAGTCTCCTACTTTCCAAACTTCATAGAAGCTCTCCTGCGAACCTTGCAGAAATAGCACTCCTGGAAGAAAGGATATTACGGAAACATGGCTTAGTCACAGCCTGGGGGATGTTTCCAGAATGAGATTTTCACTCTGCAGGAAGTTCCATATCAGCTCACACTCCACTGGAGAGTGAAAATCTCATTCTGGAAACATCCCCCAGGCTGTGGCTAAGCCATGTATCCGCTATATCCTTTCTTCCGGGAGTGCTAGTTCTGCAAGGTTAGCAGAAGAGCTTCTGTGAAGTTTGGAAGGTAGGAGAAAAGATACTGGCAGACCTGAAGCTGTAAGGCACGGGTCGTGAGTCATGCTTGGGTAGGTCAGATGGTAGAGCACTTGCATACGAAAGGCAAAGGTCCTGAGTTCGAGTCTCGGTCCGGCACACAGTTTTAATCTCTCAGGAAGTTTTACTACTACTACTACTACTACTACTACTACTAATAATAATAATAATAATAATAATAATAATAATAATGTGTGAGCCGTACAGTAGTATACTTGTAGTTACTGTTGTGTTGTGCTGTCAGTTGCGAAGGAAATACGCACGCAAGCAATTTCTGATCCATTGTGAGATCTACTTAATACTCGGAAAGGGCGTATTCACGAGATATTTTTGCGTATGAGACATATGTGTCTCAATTTTAGCGCCATAGATGCGCGATACAAGGTACAAAGAATGTGTATAGCGAGTGGACTATGCGGAGACGACGTTCACAATTCTTTACAGAAGCTGTAACCTCCACCACACAGGTTCACATCTTAATACAAGTGCTGTATTTGAAAATAAATGTTTTTGCAGTATTACGAACCGACCGATACACAATCGAACCGTTTTCTTTTTAATCCCTCAGAAAATTTCACAGTAACGTTCAGGGTTAATTACCCCCGGGTTTGGAACCACTGCCTTAGAGGAATGGTCACAGTGTTTAGCAAAGTTATGGGCGGATGGACAATGGCTGGAGTGATTCTGCCTAGGTGAAAAAGTTATGTTCCCGTCGAACCGTAAATCACGCTGCCTGCTTCATGCAATGCTTCTCCTGACCTTTGCTACTTGCGAGCAACAGGTGTCGCTGTCTGATAACTACGACTGTAAGACGTAACTTCGCTCTTGGCCTAAATACTGGCAACAGAGATCGCTTGTCACCATCACGCTCTCTCGCCAATGAGCACCTAATTCGCTGAAATGGGAGTATTTGGAGATCTTCGGTGATATACTGGTTACATGATTTTAATAGATGGAATATTGTTTTACCTGCGACACCCATTTCCCCCTGTCGCAATCAGTAATACTAACGTCACTGAATGATTTTGTACTAAACAAACAGTTTGAAAAGGCAGGTATTGCTAACGTCTCAGCTTGTATTACTAATTATCATTCACGCGTTCATCGAAAAAAAAAAGTACTATCTGTTGCCCGTCTCCATTTCACTTGAATACTTCACATCAAATTACTGCTATTATCATTTCTTGGAACTACAGTGAAAGCTACACTGCGAACCAAAAAATTATTAAGACAAGACCAAAATAGCAAACTGGTTGGCTGGTTCAATCCGCAGCATACCGTTTTACTTGTAAGAGCTTTAAAACATGAAATTGACTGAAGTATTTACGAGGACCCAACGGTACCAGTAAATACACAGTTTCTCAAACCGATGCGACACATCGAATTCATGTCGTCGAAAACTCATTTCTTCCACGCGACTCAGTCTATCCGTAATTTTCAATTAGCACACCCATTTGATTACAGATTATCTTCAGATGTGAACTTTGCACAAATCATGCTGAAAGTCTGAAGTAATCGGCACACCGCGATAAATCTCTTATGCAACGAGTGACTGTTCAAAATATGCGTAGGCCGGACGACATGGGCATTCAGAAAAACTGACACTTATTTTAACACCTGTATCAATTATAATAGATAAACATTAGAAGTAAGAAAACTGAAGGAAGTCAGGCATGTTCACCTGAAGTCTAAGAAGTATACAGAAGCTACATTTCGGAGAATACCCACTTCAGACAATGTTATCATATAACAACATTCGACATTTACGTAAATGATAAGCTTGAGAAAGATAAATCGCAATAGTTAAAAGTCATTCTAAGACTCAAGTTCACCTGTGAAGCCATCGCTGAAAATGCAAGACAGAGCGACGATGCTCGGCTCTGAGGTATAATGTTGAGTTCTTGTGAAGGGAGAAATTTTCATCACTAGTGCGTGGCCAGCAAAGGGAGAAATGTAGTAGCCAACAGTCTACGGTCATAATAATATCCACTAATAACGACTTTTGAACGCCGAATCTCTCCGTAGTGTCACACGAAAGGAGGGTATACGATAATCTGTATGAAACACAACGTAAAAAACTGAGTGACATTGAGAATGTATGATGGGCATGGCGATGTTTTTTTAGTTTTTTTCGGACTTATCGGATCCAAAAAGCTCAGGTCATAAACAAGACTTAAAAAGGGTCATATTCCAGAGAAACCACCAATGGTTCATACAGTTAGTTGACATACAGGAGTCTTAACGGGTAGTGGGTGGATAAAACTTTAGCGAAGAGTGACAATGAACACGGACCGTTAGTTAAAAAGCAATCAACATAGGGCAAATGTAAAATGAACAACTTAAACGACCCGCTTCATTAGAGGCCTTTCGGTAAGAGTTTTTAAGAAAGTAAACCACCTTCGCCATGTCTACAGCATGGGCTAAATCTGGCAAAACCTTTGATAGCTTAGATGACAAACGAACATTAAAACGTAATGAGTTAAAAAGTCGACACTGGTTCAGAAAGTGGTGTATAGTCAGCAGTTCGTTACAATGACAGCAGAGTGGTGCGAGATCGTGGGCTTGACAAATGACGATGGTTCAAAAGACAGTGCCCGTATGAAATTTAGTAAAAATTATCTCCTAGCCATGAGATGGGCGACACGAAGTCGCCCAAGCCGTTAAGAAGAGTTTTAATTTTGTTGAGTATATTTCTACGGATAGCCTAATGGTAAGAGGGCTGCTCAAGGAAAGTTAGAATTTCAGGTTCCAGTAATCTTTGTACCAATTTTTAATTTCCCATTTCAGACGCATATGACACTGCCTGCGAACTGTCCGGTAGACAAAGGCGTTTAGCTCGATGGCTTCCTACGTCCTATTCTAGAGAAGTAACCTCAATAACAGCAGCACTTCCCTTCCTTCCAAACCTTATCATTCGTAACAACACAAACAAAGCATTATTCAACCCAAGAAACCACCACCACAATTAAGGTACACTAAGGCGACAAAAGTCATGGGATACCTCCTAATAATCGCGTCGGACCTCCTTGTCCGGCCTAGTGCACCAACTCGATGAGGCATGGACTCAACAAGTCGTTAGAAGTCTCCTACAGATGTACTGAGCCATAACTGCGACAATTTTGCTGGCGCAGAATTTTATGCAGGAACTGACCTCTATATTACGTCCCATAAATGTTTGATGGCACTCATGTGGGGCGACCTCGGTGACCAAATCATTCGCTTGAACTGTCCGCAAACAACTGCGGCCCCACGACATGTGTACGGCCTATTGTCGCCCTTAAAAATTCCATCGTTGTTTAGGAACATGGAGTCCACGAATAGCTGCAAATGGTTTCCAAGTAGCCGAACATAACCCACTCCAGAAAGTGACAGATTCAGTTGGATCAGAGGACCCAGTCCATTCCATGTGAACAGAGCTCACACCATTATGGAGCCACCACCAGCTTGCACAGTGCCTTGTTGGCAACTTGGGTCCGTGGCTTCGTGGGGTCTGCGTCACATTCTAACCCTACAATCAGTTCTTACCAACTGACATCGGGACTCATCTGACTAAACCACTGTTATCATGTCGTCTAGGATCCAACCGAAGTGATCAAGAGCCCAGGAGAGGTGCTGCAGGCGAAGTCGTGCTGTTAGCAAGGGCACTCGCGTCGATCGTGTGCTGCCTTAATCCATTAACGCCAAATTCCGCCGCACTATCCAGACGGATACGTTCGTCGTACGTCCCACATTAACTTCTGCGGTTATTTCACGCAGTGTTGCTTGTCTGTTAGCACCGACAACTCTCAACTTCACGCAAACGCCGCTGCTCTCGGTCGTTAAGTGAAGGTCGTCGGTCATTGCGTTGTGCGTGGTGAGAGGCAATGCCTGAAAAGTGGTATTCTCGGCACACACATGACACTATGGATCGTGGAATACTGAATTCTCTAACGAATTCCGAAATGCAATGTCGTATGCATCTACCCATCTACCGCCAACTATCGTTCCACAATCAAAGGCTGTTAATTTCCGTCGTGCGGCCATAATCCTGTCGGAAACCTTTTCAGATTAATCACCTGAGTACAAATGACAGCCCCGCCAAAGCGGTGCCCTTTTGCACCTCGTGGACCCTGTACCACCGCCATTTTTATGTGTGCATATAGCTATCCCATGACTTATCACCACAGTGTATGTCTATACGCACTGTTTGAATTTGGCGTTAAACCTGCCAAGAATTCTAAATTATCTTTTTCTGATTGTTAACCGGACACGGCGATTTTTGTTTTATGGGCATTAGACAGTGGTCCTAGGCATATTTCTCTGCCGAGCATATTCAAGACTGGAGACATCAGAGGCTATAACCACTTAGAAAACAGTTACAATCTGGAACGAGCTACGAAGGCCGAACTGTTCATATGTATCCACGCAATCATTAGTTCATGGCATCATCAGCCAGTTGCCTAAGACAGCTGAGTCTTGCCTGCTTGTCTTCTGTAGCTTTTATTGAGAAAGAGTTAGTGCTGAATAAAGCAAACGGCGCCAAGTCCCACAACTTCTCTAATTTCAATCCTCCTTTTATGTTTAAATTGTTTTTGTGCTTCCGAATTTCTATGGCCTCTAAACATCCTAGCATAGTTATGATTGGATCCTGTCATAACAACAGTATGGGAGAAACGATTTTTGTGGTTCCCAGTCCCGGCGTTACTGCTTATTATCCGTGTTGCCCAGCTGACAATTCCTCTTTTTTTCCTTAAGAAGGGTGTTATGATTCGTTTCGTAGTTCGAACGCCAACCTGACCGCATATGGAAGGAATTTCATATACGTCTGCTGTGGCAACAGGCGGGCGTATGTCCTTTGCTGTGTTGAAAGCTTCACGCACGTTTCTTGTTACTTTAAACACCTTTAATACTGTCTGAGTACTCCACTGATGCGATCTGTAACTTTTCCTATAGTTGGTTCATTTCGTTATAACAATAGGTCTTTTATGCCGTAGTGCTTTATTTACCTGTGTATCAGTGTGGCCTTTTCTTCTGTCGGCAGTTTTCAAATGCTTGGCGCTCAAGTTACAGTGGTTGACAGATTCTTTTAGCCCGGTCCACCAACGTTCCGATCACTCCCCTTTTCTGCTTCGGACTGTGATTGGACTTTGTACCATAAAGTTCCGACGGGTTTTGTAAGTTTCTGTACATACAAAAATTAAATCTGACATTGTTTCTGTTTTTTATTTTACGTTAGAATTAATATCACTCAGAAAACTAATAAAGCGTCTCGATTCAGCTACGTTTGCACTACGCAATATTACTGCTACAAGTGGTTTAAAAATAAAGGAACTTTATTTTGCTCACTTCCATTCACTAATAGGTTACGTAACTTTTTTTTGTGAAATGCAACATGCAGGGGCATTATTTTCGAAACACAGAAGCATGCTGTAATGATTATATCTGGTACTAGCTTTAGGACAATTTGCAGAGACCTCTTAACAAAACTTTATGTCCTGATAAATACTTAGGACCGAATAACTTTGGGAAGACTGCAACCGTTTCTCATTAGTACAGGAAAAAAAAGGCATATACGAAGGTTAAAAGCTGGCCTCAACATCTGACATGTTGTCGAATACGACTGGATTACAGAACTTACATAGGGGCAACTCCCCGTAATCCACGGAACTCATATTATATTCATTCACTGGAACTCTTAAACCTTCTAATTTATTTTATAATAAGCTTTGTACTACAATAGTCATTCGTAGTGCCAAGTCACTTCACTGTATTGCACTTTAATAAAATAGACGTGCTGGACTTCTTTCTACAAGCTAAAGATCTATAGAATACAAGTAATGTAATGCGATGCTCCTGTTCTTAATATGCTGACGCGCACAAGACACTCAAATTTTAGCTACTAAATGAAATTCCATATATTAGGCCACTGGTGAAACTTCCTGGTAGATTAAAGCTGTGTGTCGGACCGGGACTCTTAACACGGAACTTCGCGTTCGACAAGATTCTGGGTTTGAATCTCGGTCCGGTACTGCCAAGAAATTTCAAAACAGCGCACAATCTGCTACTGAGTGAACGATTATTCAGGTGAATGATAATCAACCTTTTTGCAGAAACAAGTACGTTGAAGGATACTCACTTGCCGGTTAACTCGTCCTTCGCACGTGGCCGCTCTCCTGCAAACAATCACATCAATTACTCACGGGATAAACCCAACACGCATGTAGAGCAATATGAAGGCTCATTTGCACATGTAATTGTAAATTCAATCAAAAAATGTAAAAAAAAGAGCTGTAGTGAGCTCGCATTTCATTTTCAACCAAAAACCTGCCAAATTTTAAAGGATGCAAAATTTCCAAATTGGCATTCTTCTACAGAAGCTCGAAATTTAGCACGGGATTCAGTGCGAGACGCCTATAACAGTTTCCACAACGAAAGTTTGTCTCGAAACCTGGCAGAAAATCCAAAGAGATTCCGGTCGTATGTTAAGTATGCTAGCGCCAAGACACAATCAATGCCTTCTCTGCGCGATAGCAATGGAGATACTATCGACGACTGTGCCTCCAAAACAGAGTTACTAAACACAGCCTTCCGAAATGCCTTCACGAAGGAAGACGAAGTAAATATTGTCACGTAGAGGAAGGTGTAAGTAGATGAATGACGAACACTAACTTCACTTAAAGGTTTATTCGGCACTTGCACATACAAGAGTGCGGAAAGAACTGCCTCCGGCCAGAAAACATACAGTATATATATATTCAACTACAGAACATTCCAGTACAATGATTCTTGCCATTTAGTAGATATCCTCGGATTAGTGAAACAATTCAAATCATTTAATAAAAGCAAGTCTGCTGGTCCACACTGTATACCAAGTAGGTTCCTTTCAGAGTATGCTGATTCAATAGCTCCATACTTAACCATCATATACAACCGTTCGCTCGACGTAAGATCCGTACCCAAAGACTGGAAAGTTGGACAGGTCATACCAATATTCAAGAAAGGTAGTAGGATGGGTTGGGTTGTTTGGGGAAGGAGACCACACACGAGGTCATCGGTCTCATCGGATTAGGGAAGGAAGTCGGCCGTGCCCTTTCAGAGGAACCATCCCGGCATTTGCCTGGAGTGATTGAGGGAAATCACGGAAAACCTAAATCACGATGGCCGGACGCGGGATTGAACCGTCGTCCTCCCGAATGCGAGTCCAGTGTCTAACCACTGCGTCACCTCGCTCGAAAGGTAGTAGGAGTCAACGTCGATATGCAACAGGATTTTAGAACATATATTGAGTTATATATTATGAATTACCTCGAAGAAAACGGTCTATTGACACACAGTCAACACGGATTTAGAAACACATCGTTCTTGGGAGACACAACTACCTCTTTACTCGCACGAAGTGTTGAGTGCTATTGACAAGGGAGTTCAAATTGATTCCGTATTTCTGGTTTTGCGGATGGCTTTTGACACTGTACCTCACAAACTGCTTGAAGTGAAATTAACCTACGGAATATCGTCTCAGGTATGTGACTGGATTTGTTATTTCCTGTCAGAGAGGTCACAGTTCGTAGAAATTGACAGAAAGTCATCGAGTAAAACAAAAGTGTTTTCTGGCGTTCCCCACGGTAGTGTTATAGGCCCTATATAAACGATTTGGGAGACAATCTGAGCAGCCGTCTTAGGTTGTTTGCTGATGACGCTATCGTTTATAGACCAGTAAAGTCATCAGAAGATCAAAACAAACTGCAAAACTATTTAGAAAATAGTTATGTACGGTGCGAAAATTGGCAACTGAAACTAAATAACGAAAAGTGTGAGGTCATCCACATGAGTGCTAAAAGGAATCCGTTATACCTCGATTACACGATAAATTAGTCAAATATAAATGCCGTAAATTCAACTAAATACCTAGGAATTACAATTACGAATAACTTAAATTGGAAGGAATACACAGAAAAAGTCGTTGGGAAGGATAACCAAAGGCTGCGTTTTATTGGCAGGACACTTAGGAAATGTAACAGATCTACTAAGGAGACTACCTACACTACGCTTGTCCGTCCCCTTTTGGAATACTGCTGCGCGGTGTAGGATCCTTAGCAGATAGGACTGACGGAGTACATTGAAAAAGTTCAAGGAATGGCAGCATTTTGTATTATCGCGTAATAGGGGAGACAGTGTCACTTAAATGACACAGTGATTTGGGATGGACATAATTAAAATAAAGGCGTTTTCAAATGCGCAGAGATCTTCTCACGAAATTCCAATCACCAACTTTCTCCTCCGAAAGCGAAAATATTTTGTTGACGGCGACCTACATACGGAGAAACGTTCACCATGATGAAATAAGGGAAATCAGAGTTGGTAAGGAAAGATATAGGTATTAGTTATTACCGCGCGCTATAGGGTACTGGAATAATAGAGAACTGTGAAGGTGGTTCAATGAATCCTCTGCCAGGCACTTAAAAGTGATATGCAGGGTATTCATGTAGATGTAGACGTAGGTGTATGACTATTTGCTCTACTTGAAATTATACAATCCACAGCAAAATTAGAGTGATTGTGTAAATTAATACTGCACAACGCAGCACGCCGAGAGCTTAATTCAGATTACAATTATTACAGCTGCGGCATTTCTCCAGTGCAGCAAGATTAAACACCGCTGAGGGCGACGAATATATTATCAAACAACGTTTGAGGTAGTGGGTCAACCCAATGACACGATATTTACGCTTCGCTCGTAGTAAGTGTGATATCAATAACAAAACATCGAAGGAAAAAAGTCCAAGTGTACATTCTTCGGTTTCGAGGCATCGTACTGTTTAATTTCGTTCTTTCTACTCAATGATGTTTCGTAAGTCCAGCTGGCCTTTGTTTAGTGCAACGCACGTTTTCGACGACTCACCTGCAAATGTCTGCGACGTACCCAGGTGAAATGGGGTGATAACAAGCTACGATGAACTACTCTACTAAATGCAGTTTTTCACAATGAACATAAAACCTATTTCAGGCTTACATATGAATGAAAACAACATACTGCAATACAAACGCCTTTACTATTGTGCCAGAGGCAGTTCATATCTGTAAATCAAATCTACAATGAAAGTATTCCTTTAAAAAGCACATTTAAATATGGACATGTTCTCATTTCAATGAACCATTTGGACGTGTTCGACTTTGAATGATTGTTAAAAGCAAATCTTGTTTACTGAAGACAACAAACATCCTACTGTATAATGCTTGTTATACTACATTATATTACATATATCTCACAATTTAGTATGAGATATCATTAAAAAATTATAAATCGATATCTCTAACATTGATATGCAGGGCTTTACCGAAAGCTGTGATCCTATTGTTGCTTCACAATTACTTAATAAATTTCGAATTATCATAACAGAACACAATGATTTAACAATGCCATTATATATTATTATGATCGTTCTTTGAGGTAATTGTTATATTTAAACATACAAACCACAAGTATCTTCTACACAATCACAAGCAATTTCCTCTACCTCTGTGCTGAACAACATGGGCGTACCGTCAATGACTGAGATATACCAACTTTAGTAATCTCAATTTTGTCAGTGTTCTCCGTAAATTGTTTTTCAATAAACCGTCAACTTTTTTCTTCTTGTCATATGAAACTGGATAGCCGAGAAGTACTTCCGCTCGGGGTTAAGGAAAGAGTTTTGTAATGGTCCTTTCGCGTTTCTTTTTTAAGACTGCCGGTCTCATACATCTTGCTGGGACCTCTAGAATCCAGTTGCCTCCATATCGGTGAAAGAGTTTACCATAGCTTCGTCCTTTGATATGGAAATTCGTTTCACTTATGTGATCTAAATTCCGTATGCATTTGGATAATATCACCTCTCTCACTCTGCAGTCTTCACTAAGGTTCTTACTTCACCCACAGACTGGTACACCTCATTATATTCCACTTTTCTTACAATTGTTGGACTTTTCCGTGGAAGTTTCTCTACTGTGACGAAAATACAGTCAGCAGGTAAGTACCTGTGCCCTCGTAAAAATAATTATTAGTGCTATGCAATATTATTACGAGGGAGCACAAAAGCGCAAACTGATGCTAATAGCTCCTCTGGGGGAGAACTTCTGACCGAGACTGGAATTCGTGTTTGCTCTGAACCATGTACACTTTGTGATCAAAAGTATCCGGACACCCCCAAAAACATACGTTTTTCATATTAGGTGCATTGTGCTGCCACCTACTGCCAGGTACTCCATATCAGCGACCTCAGTGGTCATTAGACATCGTGAGAGAGCAGAAGGGGCACTCCGTGAAAGTCACGGACTTCGAACGAGGTCAGCTGATAAGGCGTCAATTGTGTCATACGTCTGTACGCGAGATTTCCACACTCCTAAACATCCCTAGGTCCACTGTATCCGATGTGATAGTGAAGTGGAAACGTGAAGGGACACGTGCAGCATAAAAGCGTACAGGTCGACCTCGTATGTGGACTGACAGAGACCGCCGACTGTTGAAGAGAGTCGTAATGTGTAAGAGGCAGACATCTATCCGGACCATCACACAGGAATTCCAAACTGCATCAGGCTCCACTGCAAGTACTATGACAGTTAGGCGGGAGGTGAGAAGACTTGGATTTCATGGTCGAGCGGTTGCTCATAAAATACACATCACGCCGATAAATGGCAAACAACGCTTCGCTTCGTGTAAGGAAGGTAAACATTGAGTGATTGAACAGTGGAAAAATGTTGTGTGTAGTGCTGAATCACGGTACACAATGTGGCGATACGACGGAGATAAGAGGGAGAGAGGGGGGGAGAGAGAGAGGGGGGGAGAGGGGGGAGAGAGAGAGGGGGGAGAGAGAGAGGGGGGGAGAGAGAGAGGGGGGAGAGAGAGAGGGGGGGAGAGAGGGGGGGGAGAGAGAGAGAGGGGGGAGAGAGGGGGGGAGAGGGGGGGAGAGGGAGAGGGGGGGAGAGGGAGAGGGGGGGAGAGGGAGAGGGGGGAGAGGGAGAGGGGGGGAGAGGGAGAGGGGGGGAGAGGGAGAGGGGGGGAGAGGGAGAGGGGGGGGAGGGAGAGGGGGGGAGAGAGAGGGGGGGAGAGAGAGGGGGGGAGAGAGAGAGGGGGGAGAGGGGGGAGAGAGAGAGGGGGGAGAGAGAGAGGGGAGAGAGGGGGGAGAGAGGGGGGAGAGGGGGGGAGAGAGAGGGGAGAGAGAGAGGGAGGGAGAGGGGGAGAGAGGGAGGGAGAGGGGGAGAGAGGGAGAGGGGGAGAGAGGGAGGGGGAGAGAGGGAGGGGGAGCGAGGGAGGTAGAGGGGGGGAGGGAGAGGTAGAGGGGGGAGGGAGAGGTAGAGGGGGGAGGGAGAGGTAGAGGGGGGGAGAGAGAGGGGAGAGAGAGAGGGAGGGAGAGGGGGAGAGAGGGAGAGGGGGAGAGAGGGAGAGGGAGATGGGAAGAGAGGGAGATGGGAAGAGAGGGGGAGGGGGAGAGAGGGAGAGGGAGTAACAAGTTCAAATACGCAAACATGCATTTTCATAACCGCAGAAATGAGCTAACAAAGAGTTCTAACAAATTGTCGGATTATTTACCAAAATATCCACTCTAACTTAGTTCTAATATAACGTAAGTGTGCTGTTTTTATTTGGCAAACCAACTGACAACCCATCAAATACGGCAAAGTTTTAGGCCAATCGCATCAGTGAAGTGCAATGAGACCCCAAAATCTCTGGGAGTCTTTCTAGATCGAAGACTCTCACTCTTATCACTTTAGTAACATTGTAAGACAACTCCTAGAGCTAAAAAAATGTTCAAATGTGTGTGAAATCTTATGGGACTTAACTGCTAAAGTCACGAGTCCCTAAGCTTACACACTACTTAACCTAAATTATCATAAGGCCAAACAGACACACCCATGCCCGAGGGAGGACTCGAACCTCCGCCGGGACCAGCCGCACAGTCCATGACTGCAGCGCCCCTGACTGCTCGGCTAATCCCGCGCGGCCTAAAGCTAATTTTCGCTGTCAAGCACCTGTCGCGAATGTCTCTGGAAACTGGTATATCCATGCTTTAAGGAAGTTTACTTGCTCCCTTTCTCTTTCTGGCTTCTATTCATCACTAGGCTACAGTAAGCACGTATTGTATAGATCTGACAGGCGTAAAAATAAAACTTCGAATTTTATCAGCGACACCATTATGTCAACTGCTGTCAGTTGGTTTCCAGTATTCTCCAATTTTGCGCACCACTTCCGCAGGAGGACATACAAGGGCTGGACAAAAATATAAAAACACCGCAAGAAAGGCTTGCTTGAACGTAGATGCAGATGGTAGCCAAGTCCGCAGGTTGCGCTGTTCTATCTGACCACGAACGGCATCTGTGCAATGTCCTCAATACGTTGACCGTATCACTCGTGGTCAGAAGAGTGTTCTGTCCTGTTGTGAGTAAATTTTGTAAGAACTAAGTGAATTTGAAAGTGCGCAAATTGATGTTGCAGGTATGGTGTTTCAAGAAGCATCATATCGAGGATTGATACCTCATATAGCGAAGGCGGAAGAAAAAACACAGTCCGCCCAATGCCGGACGAAAGTATGTGTTGAGTCATCGTGACACGCGGTCATTGACGACAGATGCAAAAGTCACTGCGAAACTGAATGCTGCAATTGCAAATCCTATGAGCTCCAAAACAAAACGAAGGGAATCGCGAGGCGAACTGGAATTCTAAAACCACTCATCAGCGACGCAAATACCCGCAACAGGAAAACATAGTGCCCACGCCATAAAACGTGGACTATGGAACAATGCAAGAATGTTATTTAGCCGGACGAGCCTTGTTTCACATTGTTCCCAACTTCTGATCGAGTTTACGTTCCAAGAGTGTAACATGGCGGGGGTTCGATCATCATTTTGACAGCCTTACTGTGGTATTCCATGGGCCCCATGGTTACTCTGCAAAGTCGCATTACTGCCAAGGCTTATGTGACCATTTTGGCTGACCATGTCAATCCAATTGTACAATATTTGTTCCCAAATGGTGATGCCGTGTTCAATGACGACAGGCCGCTGTTCACACAGCACGCATCATCCAGAAATAGTTTCATGAGCACGAAGATGAATGCCTCATTTCCCCTGGATACCACAGTCACCAGATCTCAATGTTATGGAGGCTTTGTGTTCTAAGAAATGGTTCAAATGGCTCTGAGCACTATGGGACTTAACATCTGAGGTCATCAGTCCCCTAGAACTTAGAACTACTTAAACCTAACTAACCTAAGGACATCACACACATCCATGCCCGAGGCAGGATTCGAACCTGCGACCGTAGCGGTCGCGCGGTTCCAGATTGCAGCGCCTAGAACCGCTCGGCCACAACGGCCGGCTCCTTTGTGGTCTACTTTGACGAGAAGGGTGCGTGATCGCTATCTACATACATAATAATTACCCGATCTTGCCACTATTTTGCAGAAAGAATGGCACAACAATCCCTTGAAACCCACATAGGACTTGTGCGTATCCACTCCGAGAAGACTGGATCTCTCTTTGGTGTTTCCATATTTTTCTCCATCTCCTGTAGATACATACGTATATGTAGCGCGATTCAACGAAGCTGTTCACCTAACCTGTTTCTGGAACAGTTTAAGGCATTGTAATTCTGTTTTCACCCAGATTAATTGGAAGACAGTCTTCCCTAAACTAAGTATACCCCTTTTCACAACTACATTAATTACACGTACATCGGTATCGATCTCTTTTTTTCTCTCCCCCCCCCCCCCCCCCAGGTGGAACCACAATAATTTCTGCAGCTAGAATCATACTTCTAAAGATGAACTCTGTGTACTAGTTCCGACGACCCAAGAAGATTTAAAACTCCGCATTGTTGCAGCATGGGCAATGTTATCTAAGGAATCTCTTCACCCTGACGACAGTACGATTGCGAACATGTATTGCAGTAGACGGTGGGTATTTCTAACAAAAATGGTTCAAATGGACTGAGCACTATGGGACTTAACTTCTAAGGTCATCAGTCCCCTACAACTTAGAACTACTTAAACCTAACTAACCTAAGGACATCACATACATCCATGCCCGAGGCAGGATTCGAACCTGCGACCGTAGCGGTCGCGCGGTTCCAGACTGTAGCGCCTAGAACCGCTCAACCATCCCGGCCGGCTATTTCTAACATTTGATAACATTAACGGGATTTTAAGAAGTGTTTATGACAACATTCTTGTGTGATTTTCTTTTTGTTGACGTTGCCGATGTAATTTTGGAATAAAAGTGTGTATTTTGACATGAAAATCATGCCGCAAAGTTATTGACAATTTTGTACCTCAAATCCAGGTTTACAGATCCATTCTGTAGCTGAGTTGCATCTTGCCAAGGTTCTGTCAGAAATAAGAACAGAATGTTATCGTAGTTAACTGGTGAATCATACTTAGACGTCAAGCCATTTGACTGAGTTGGTGTGTCGGCCCAGCCACATGTGCCAGGTATGATTAGCATCAGTAGACCACTATTCAGCTTCTGTAAGTAGTCTGATAACTGCATCAAGGTAGGGCACCCCACCAGCCTGAGGCGACAGTATATAACACGCACTTCCGCATAAGCAATCTGTTTCATGTTCAAAACAGATAAATCTGAATTTCTATATGGTGCAATTTCTTGGAAACTACTAATCGAATTTTGAGGAGTGAAATGGCGTTGAATTCGTCTCTTTAGAACTACGATATTAGCATCAGATATTATTGTATTATCATTCGAAAAATCGTTGTTGACGGGGTCCATGTACTTAATATACCCCAAAAGAGACTAAGTGATTTAGTGAGGACGTTTTCACAATTCATTTGGGGAAAACGCTATCACCGTATTTTAGAAAGGTTCATGAAACAGCTGAGTAACTGCTTAGCTGAATCAACTGTATACTCGGCAAGTCATCGTGTAGTGCATTGCGGAGGGCACTCCTTACCAATATTAGCCGTTGTCCGACCTACTCCATTCGCGCACTGAGCATGGGAAAAGTGACCGTATGCGCATATTATACTTCTGCAAGCGCCCTCATTATATTCTAGTGATTCCCACCTCAAGATATTCGGCTGTAGCAAGAGAATGGAGCCGTCGACCACAGGTTCTCTAAAATTACCTACCAGCTTTTCGCGAAAGGTACGTCGTCTTTCTTCCAAGGATTCCCACTTTGTTGCCTGAGTATTTTTGCTACACTTTCTTAAGGACTATTCCGTACTTTTACGAGCCTAACAACACGTTTCTGAACTGTTTTATGCCTATTGTCATGCCTACTTGATAAGGGCTGCGAAACACCAGGACACTACTTTAGAATTAGTCGCAATAACTTCTTCTATGCAATTCCCAGATACCTGCCAATAAACTAAAGGAATTCTTTCGCCTTTCTAAACACTAATTATAGGTGAGTGTCCTATTTCTTAACATTTGTTGGCATTACTCGAAAACTTTTAATACTTACAAGATGCGACGTGCTCACAATGTTCGTTACGAATTTTGTAATCAGATACTATCGGGTTCATTCTCTTTGTTACAGGCATTACCTTGAATTTACCGACATTTAAAGAGAGCTGCCATTCATTTGGGGATAATTGTGGACCATCACTTAGACTGCACTGAACTCCAACTGCAGTCTATAAGGTGGTTTCAGAATCATTTCATTCACTACAGAAATACAAGGTGTTCGAAAATCCCGCTACAAACTTTTAGGTGTTGCAGAGGGAAGTAGGTATATACTATTTTGAATAGGAACGTACTGTTTCCGTTCTACGACAGAGGAAAATCTGCTGGCACGGGTTCCGGCCGCTGCACTATAAATCGAAGAGAGGCCAGGTGGGGTGGAGTGTGTGTACCAGAACATGCTTCGTAGATACCATTTGTGATGCAGGCTATTTCGATCATATCACGCCTGCCTATGAACAATTATCATGGCTCCGTGTCGATAAGCTAGAAATCATCATACCCTGTGTTTGCTGTGTCGTCTTTTCAATCCTTACACTTCTTCCTATATATCGTCAACCCTTACACTACTATCTGAAAAACAGAGCAGAAATATTCGTTTTAACGAAGTAAAATCCTCTGTTCCGCTACACAACACTGCCATGCTATTCATTTTCTGTATCAGGTACCCGACTTTGGAACAATCTTCCTTAAAATATTAGAGAAATTTAAATCGTTTCAAATTTCAAAAGACAGTTAATGGCCCATCTTCTATTAAATTAGCTATCTTCTTGCAGCTCACTCTCGTCAATCATACCTCCCCCTCCACTTTTCCTCCACTTGTCTAGGCAATTCTCTAGCTAAATTCGCTTCTTTCCTAGCAGCCACAGTCATTTTAATTTCAGTCCTCTCCTAATTCACTATTCCTTCCACTTTTAATACAAAAGAAGGCTTCAAAAGTGCCAAACTAATCAATATCATTCTTAATTCCTCCATTACATTATTATTATTTATATCAACTCTTATTTTTATTAATAATGCGAATTACTGTTGAAAAAATTGAAATTTGTTGTAAGGTCTTATGGGATCAAACTGCTGAGGTCATCGGTCCCTAAGCCTACACACTACTTTAACCTAAACTAACTTACGCTGAAGACAACACACACACACCCAGGCCCGAGGGGGGACTCGAACCTCCGACGGGGGGAGTCGCGCGGACCGTGACAAGGCGCCCGAGACCGCACGGCTAACCCGCGCGGCGAATTATTATTATTGTGCTTGTTACGTAGTATTTTTTGTATGTGTTGTTCCTGCTCAGATTTGAGAGAGTGCCTTAAGGGAAATGCTCGTGAAAATGATCATAAATCTGAAAAAATGTCTTAGTCTTTAGAAATGAGCATTTCACGCTGATTACAAAAATGTATAGCATATGGGTATTTTCATTTTCCGTTCGTTCTAAAACTGAGGTTGTACGTAATGTTGCACAGGGGCCACGCCCATCTGTCAGTTTGAAGTGCGTCAGAATACGTGATTTTTTATTTTGTCCTTCCGTTTTTCCATCGTTAGTTACGAATCGTTAACACAGCAGTATTCTAAAAGGCACTGACTCCCGGAACCGAAGTACAGGCATGTCTAGAAGGCTATGGTTCGAACGTAAAAAAAATCTGAGAATATATGATTTCGGAATTTCATACGCGTGTGGTTTTGTACTTCTTGTGTGTTATTTTGTTTCTGTGTGTGGGTTTCCTGTGATACAAATGCCGAGAGTAAAGAAATTTAGCCCCAAACGAAAGTTTCGCGGCAACCAGATCCAAACAGCCGAATAATACACAGCCGAATAATACACATCAGTTGCTTCAAAAGTAGCCCGCGGAAACTGTGTCTACAGGCAGTGCTTCTAGACGTAAACTTCCGCTTTCTGAATGTAAAAAGAACAAGACTAGTAGTACTGTGAGCAGAAATAACGACGGAAATGTTATGTTGTCAAGACTTTTGAAGAGTGCTGTGAAATGTTAAGTTCTGAATTGTGAAGATAGAATTGACGTTTCTGAGGACATTTCAGCAAGGAAGGGTCTTTCAAGTCGGTTAGTGATTGCCTGTACGTGTAAGATGCACAGTGATACTATGACATCGCCAATAACTGACAGTCGAAATTACAGTATAAATATTCAGCTTGCTTATGCAATGCGATGTATTGGAAGGGGAAGGAGAGCTGCACAGACTTTTAGTGCAGTGATGGATTTGCCTCCACCTCCACCGAGGTTTGACAGACGCAATAAATTAATACATAATGCTTTATATGGTGTATGTGAACATTCAGTGAAAAGAGCAGCAGAGGAAGTAGTAGCCTTGTCTGAGAATACAGACACTGTAGTAGCATTTGACGGATTTTGTCAGAAGAGAAGTCATACTCCTGTGACTGGGGTTGTAACTGTCACATTTATTGAAACTGGTAAAATACTAGATTATGAATGTCTAACAAAGTCACTGCCAGGGTTGTTCAAGTAAATTTATTGACACCCATGTTTGTGTAAAGAACTTTGATGGCCCAAGTGGAAACATGGAAACAAAAGGAGTTCTAAACAATTTTAGAAGATCAGAGGTCAGTCGTGGTGTGAGGAATGTAGGCGACGTTGGGGATGGAGACTGTAAAGAACACACTACTGTTGTTAATGACAGACCATATGGGGACACTCTGATAGAAAAGTCTGACTGTGTTAGGCATGTACAAAAAAGAATGGGAGCTCGGCTAAGAAAATTATGTAAAGACTTCAGTGGAAAAAGCTGTCAGACGGAAAACACATGTGTTCCAGGTCGTCTTACAAAAAGTGAAATTGATTCTTTGACTCAATATTATGGACAAGAAATAAGGAGAAATGTAGGAGATTTGGAGAACATGAGACGAGCTGTTTGGGCAACATGGTTTCTCAAAGTGTCAACAGATGAAACCCCACAGCATGGTGTGTGTCCAAAAGGGGACGATTCGTGGTGCAAGTACTGGTGGAGCAATGCTACAGGCATACTATGTACCCACAAGCATTCCTTGCCACTTGCTGTAATGGATGCAGAAATAACATTCAATGATGGTGCAATTGAAAGGATCAATCTCATGAAGAAATTGAACATCTAGAAGCGAAGGAATATGGCTTCGGCTCTAACTGCTATTGATAAGCGGCAGGTAACGGAAGCAGGGACAGCTGCAGAAGCTGCTACCAAGGAGTGAAGGGTAAAGAAGAGAATGAAGAGGAAGAGTATGGAGGATAAGGAAACAGGAGGACACCTGGAGTATGCAGCTGGAATGTTCTAAACGAGCACAGTGGTAAGTTAATAAATCTGTAAATCTTCTTTTGCTATCTACCGAAAACTTGAATTTCTCCTAAATGACTTAAGTTAAACTCGCAAAAATTGGTGCAGATATTTAGAATGACCTCCTCTACCTCGCTTGCCTACTATTTCCTGAAAAATTTATAACAGGATGATGATGTCGGTGATATTTGAGCTACGTTTTAAAAAATTGTTGTTGTAGTAAAATAAATTACTTGCCTTTTTCACAGATCAGAATCAGGGAAGGAAATTGGAGGCGTAAAACACTTAAGTGAATGTTGTCTATACTCTCTTTTTCCAATATGTGCAGTTAGTGGTTCCAAAGAAACTGATACCGCAGTCGAAGTGTTCTTTGTTGTCTGTACAAAAATATAATAAATATCTCAATGATTTTTTGGGAAATGCTTTGACTACTTGTGTGGAAGTATTTTGAGCTATTTCTCATTTATAGATTAGTTGCACTATGAGGGTGAAGGTGATGCTAAAAATGCAACCCGTTCAGGGGCGTGTCCCTATAAAGCCGTAAAGTGGTCAAGTTAAAAAAAGCAAGAATTAAATAAATAAATCGGGTGCATCAGTTTCCCAATTTTATTGAAGACCTAATACATTTCCTCATTTCCGAGTCTTTAACTCTTTTTTCTCTCTCTTCTTCAAGAATCATTTCGAACGTTGCCAGACACACAATGTTGCCAGAGGCCACTGAATGTTGACGGACTCTGGAGGTACGGAAAGGATGAGAGGCGGAGGAAGATATGCATCACTGCTGGAGACCATAAAATCTCCCCCACTTCAATGACATGCCGTTCTCTGTTACACATTCACTCCATGGAGGACAGTACGTCTGCAATAGTAGCTGCCGTACAAGGCCTAACAGGGACAGAGCTACTACGGTGCGCCGACTCAGGCCGAAGTTCCACGGGGGTGCCCCGCACGATTCTAGTAACAGAATGCATCAGCGGCGCGCGATGCAATCGGATATAGCGGTACAGCGCAACCACGGGAACTTCATCCCCGCCGGCCTACATACTAGTGGGGGCTGGCGCTTTCTCTAGTGGTGGATCCCCGCAGCGCAGCACGCCCTTTGTGGCTAACGATGTTGCTCCAATTACTGGCATCGCAGTTCCTGCAGAGGCAGCCCATTCGCTCAGTGATGCAGTTCGGTTCACTTCAATTTGCTCTGCCCTGATTCAGCGCGAATTTGTTCGTTTCCGCGGACCTGCCATCATTACAGCCCCTTTCCCAAAGGCAGAATCAACGTTAGCACGCTAGTGCAAAAGCAAATACTTTTATACTACACATGCTGGTACGTACTTTAAGCATTAAATTAACTATTAAACACGTCGGTGAAGTAATAAGAAAGTTCGAATTACTCACTCTGAAACAACCACTACCTCATGAACTATTTTCAGTCCAGTGCAAGTAACTACTTCAAGCAGAAGCTGGCTGCTTAATGTACATAAAAATGCAGCGTCCACGAGAGGTAATTACTTTTTTCCTGTTGCTGGTAACCACATTAAATGAACTTATTTCGTATGCGCTCGCCGGCATTAATTTTAACATTTTTTCCTTCCTTGTTGCCAACTAGAATACGGAACACTTTAACCAACCAGAGAGCTGTGAATTAGGGGGAACATGTACATTATCTTGTCTAACACTACAAGGATTTAAATCCTAAGTTTGACACAATTTTTATTGTTTATACATGTTTTCGCAATTCCTTGTTAGTATAGCATTCGCCTTGAAGATGACGTTCGTAATTTAAAAAGTGAGTCCCTACGCAATCCTACAAGAAGGAGAAGTATCAGTCCATTCCATTTTAATGTTTTAATTTTCGAGTTAGCGTGACATTTGAAACTGGACTGTTACTAAAATTTGTTTTCTTTTATCCAGTGAATTAGGAAACTAATAGAACAACACAAACAATGATAATAAACATAGACAAAATCATTAGCGAATTTGGTGTTAAAGCAAAATTGGCAAACATAATTCGTTAAGCTATAACAAATACGATATACAAAGTTAAATTTATGGTAGAAGTATCTCAGCTATTTGAAATAAAAACTGGCAATAGACAAGAGGACCTTTACTGTTTAAAAGTGTTTTAGAAAAGAAATGTAACGCTCTGGAATTTGGAGCCAAAAAACAATCACAAAATTGAACCAATAATTCTGGTAAGGAAAACAAATGAAATTAAGATAAGACTTTCGCAAACGAGATCAGAGAACCTGACATAAGATGTTACTAAAATATTCTGGAAACAAAACAGTGATTAGAACTGGCCCCCAACATTTCAGCTGAAAATACAAAAATCTAAAAGCACAAAATCCATGACAAATACAAAAAAATCATCAAAATGCATAGAAACACAAATAGATAAAATACAGCGAGTTAATAAATTTAGCCGGCCGGTGCGGCCGAGCGGTTCTAGGCACTTCAGCCTGGAACCGCGCGACCGCTACGGTCGCAGGTTTGAATCCTGCCTCCGGCATGGATGTGTTTGATGTTCTTATGTTAGTTAGGTTTAAGTAGTTCTAAGTTCTATGGGACTGATGACCTCAGATGTTAAGTTCCATAGTGCTTAGAGCCATTTGAACCATTTTTTTTAATAAATTTAAATATCTCAGAGACACTATACAGCAGAATGGAGCAGAAAAATTACAGTAGATGTAACTGCTGCTGAAGTAAAGAGAGCATATGGTTCGATGAAATATACCTACAACAAGAAGTCCATCCCCAGAGAAAACACATTATACTACAGTTGTATGGTCAGAATGTTTATATGGCTGTGAATGTTTAACGATCAACTATACGGTAGACACTTGTTGGACTGATACTTGTTAGACTGATTATTAGAAAAATAACGCGTGTACTACAACTAAAGATGCTAGAAAACAACTTGATGATACAGGGTGGCGCAAAAAAGTGTGGATCCGATTGGACGTGAATGTATACATATAGCCATAGCCCGTGACGCGCACACCACGTGTGCGGCCGCCACGTATCCACATCGGTTCAGAGCGTAGAGCGGCCTGTGTCAGTGAGAATATAGCAGTGTAAAGGGGACGACGGTACTCACAGTGGAGCAGTGGGTGTTCATTGTGGAAATTTACGTGACAACAACGTCGTGGAAATGGTGTGGTCAGTTTTTTGCTGAGAATTTTAATAGTGTCAGCGTGCCAGCGAAGAGTGCCATGCGGCGCTTTGTCCAAAAATGGCGTCAGACAGGATCTGTTTTGAACAAGTCAAAAAACATTCCGAAACGTGCCCGCACAGCAGAAAATGAGGCTGCAGTTCACCAGAAAATGCTTAAGAGTCCTAGCAAGTCAACCCGACGCCTGTCGCAAGAGACTGGCGTATCACATCACGTGGATGAATACTCCACTCCGGCCGCGCGGGATTAGCCGAGAGGTCTTAGGCGCTGCAGTCTTGGACTGTGCGGCTGATCCCGGCGGAGGTTCGAGTCCTCCCTCGGGCATGGTTGTGTGTGTTTGTCCTTACGATAATTAAGATTAAGTAGTGTGTAAGCTTAGGGACTGATGGCCTTAGCAGTTAAGTCCCATAAGATTTCACACACAATACTCCACCCGAAACTGAACATGCATCCCTACCGAGTGTGGGTTGTTCATGCATTAAAACCAGCAGATGCTCCTCAGTGCCTCCACTTTCGTTAGTGGTTGTTCACTGAGATAACAATGAATGGTTTGGACATGGATCTGTTCTTTATGTCTGATGAAGCCTGGTTATGTCAACTCACAGAATCACAGGTAGTGGGCAGCGCAGAATCCGCATAACTTCCACGAAACACCGTTAAATGATCAGAAGGTTGGCTTTGGGAGTGCAGTGTCTGCACGCCGCATGGGTCCCATCTTCTTTCATCAGACGCTGACTTCGGTGGCCGGCCGGAGTGGCCGTGCGGTTCTAGGCGCTACAGTCTGGAACCGCGTGACCGCTACGGTCGCAGGTTCGAATCCTGCCTCGGGCATGGATGTGTGTGATTTCCTTAGGTTAGTTAGGTTTAAGTAGTTCTAAGGTCTAGGGGACTGATGACCACAGCAGTTAAGTCCCATAGTGCTGAGAGCCATTTTTTGACTTCGGTGCGTCACATTGCCAACATTTTGAAACCGTTAGTGGCAGCATTAACGGGGGAGGAAAAGACCTATAGTTACTACCGAAAGGATGGAGCAACTGCCCAATAAGTAGGCCGAACTTTGGAGCACACTTACACAATCTTCACGACTGACACAGCTGGTAGCAGAGGTTAGTCTGGTCGCGGCCCACCAATGTCGGCTGACCTGTCAGTGAGCGATTACTATGTGTGGGGAGCCCTCAAGTCTAAAAGGTATCGCAACAACCCTCACAATCCTTAAGAACTGCAGCAGGACATTTAGGCTGAGACTGCAGCAATTCCAGCAGTTCAGCTTCGGTCCGCCTTCAGCATCTTGCTGACCAGGGCCCAGAAATGCCAAGAGATGAATGGGTGTCACTTTCAACATCTGCTATAGTCAGGGCATTACTGTATTTCCTTTCCTCTGCTGCGTTTCTTTGTACCCTAGAACTCTTCTCTGGGCCACTTATTATCCCCATCTTGTGCCTTTGGAACGGTATTTACCATTTCTGATATTGCTGTATGTATGTTTGTACTGATTACAATACTACTGCACCACGCAAAAATAACTAATTCTGCTTGTTTACTAAACTGAAGGTTCCAGGATGAGATTTTCACTTTGCAGCGGAGTGTGCGCTGATATGAAACTTCCTGGCAGATTAAAACTGAAGGTTATTGACTTATATATGAGAAACACTCCTCAATCAGATGAATTTCCTCGGTTTACATTACGGGTCGGAGCATGGGATGTCAGATCCCTTAATCGGACAGGTAGGTTACAAAATTTAAAAAGGGAAATGGATAGGTTAAAGTTAGATCTAGATAGATATATTCAATCTGTATATTGAGCAAGCAGTAAAGGAAACAAAACAAAATTCAGAGTTGAAATTAAAATCCATGGAAAACAAAAACTTTGACAGAATTACAGTGTCATCAGCAAACCTCAGAGACAGCAAAGGACCCGGAAGAGCAACTGAACGGAATGGACAGTATCTTGAAAGGAGGATATAAGATGAATAACAAAAGCAAAACGAGGATAATGGAATATAGTCGAATTAAAGCGGGTGATGCCGAGGGTATTAGATTAGGAAATGAGACGCTTAAAGTAGTAAATTAGTTTTGCTATTTGAGGAGCAAAATAACTGATGATGATCGAAGTAGAGAGGATATAAAATGTAGACTGGCAATCGCAAGAAAAGCGTTTCTGAAGAAGAGAAATTTGTTAACATCGAGTATAGATTTAAGCGTCAGAAAGTCTTTTCTGAAAGTATCTGTTTAAAGCGCGGCCATGTATGGAAGTAAAACGTGGACGATAAATAGTCTAGACAAGAATAGAATAGAATAGAATAGAATAGAATAGAATAGAATAGAATAGAATAGAATAGAATAGAATAGAATAGAATAGAATAGAATCTTTCGAAATGTGATGCTACAGAAGAATGCTGAAGATTAGGTGGGTGGATCACATAACTAATGAGGAGGTATTGACTAGAATTGGGGAAAAGAGAAATTTGTGGTTCAAAATGGTTCAAATGGCTCTGAGCACTATGGGACTTAACATCTGTGGTCATTAGTCCCCTAGAACTTAGAACTACTTAAACCTAACTAACCTAAGGACATCACACACCTCCATGCCCGAGGCAGGATTCGAACCTGCGACCGTAGCAGTCGCGCGGTTCCGGTCTGCGCGCCTAGAACCGCTAGACCACCGCGGCCGGCGAAATTTGTGGCACAACTTGACTAGAAGAAGGGATCGGTTGTTAGGACAAGTTCTGAGGCATCAAGGGAAGACCAATTTAGTACTGGAGGGCAGCATGGAGGGTAAAAATCATAGAGGGAGACCAAGAGATGAATACACTAAGCAGATTCAGAAGGATGTAGGTTACAGTAGGTACTGGGAGATGAAGAAGCTTGCACAGGATGGAGTAGCATGGAGAGCTGCATTAAACCAGTCTCTGGACTGAAGACAACAACAACAACAACAACAACAACAACAGCAGCAGCAGCATTGATTGAATTATTGAGAACAGCTTTCTGAATTCTTTTGATTAGATGCGACATTACCCATTGGTTGGTTATACCATGAATTTCATAAAATGTCACAAGGGGACGCCACGATGTGATCACGGATTTACTTCACACTCTGTACACCTTTAGAAGTCCATTAAGAACAACATAACGTGCAAGTGGTAAGGTGTACTACTCTGGCATTTCTGAGAATACCGCAAGAGATTTTTTACGCATCTATTATGTAACTGATGTATCTGAGCGTAGATGCTGCACTTCGTGGTGATCAATGGTTAGCATTCGAGCTTCGTAAAAAGAACGTGTATGAGGCAACGGTTCGACTCCCGCTCAAATTTTCCTTTTTGTAGTACAAGTGTAAATTCTGTGACATTCAAAAAATTACACCTTCACGATTCGTTCTTGCTCCTCGTACATCAGCAACGTCTCACCGCTATGCACGTTAACTGCCAAATGGGGCCTGCCTCTGTGTCTGCAGCTCTAAGCATCGAGGTGCAAAGTAGCTCCTGGTACGGTACCTTACCTGATTGTACGTAGTAAAAGGGATTTCGCGAATCACGACAGGCATACATTTTCAGGAAAAATCTATGGGTTTCTTCATTTACTTGTCGATAGTTATAAATATGTTTGTTCTAATTATCCTGATAATTAAATTTAATAAAAAATAGTAAGCAGTCAAATACAAGGTGCATTCAAGTTCTAAGGCCGAAGATTTTTTTTCTAATTAACTACTCAACCGAAATCGATGAAACTGGCGTTACTTCTCGACGCAATCGCCCTGCAAACGTACACATTTTTCACAACGCTGACGCCATGATTTCATGGCAGCGGCGAAGGCTTCTTTAGGAGTCTGTTTTGACCACTGGAAAATCGCTGAGGCAATAGCAGCACGGCTGGTGAATGTGCGGCCACGGAGAGTGTCTTTCATTGTTGGAAAAAGCCAAAAGTCACTAGGAGCCAGGTCAGGTGAGTAGGGAGCATGAGGAATCACTTCAAAGTTGTTATCACGAAGAAACTGTTGCGTAACGTTAGCTCGATGTGCGGGTGCGTTGTCTTGGTGAAACAGCACATGCGCAGCCCTTCCCGGACATTTTTGTTGCAGTGCAGGAAGGAATTTGTTCTTCAAAACATTTTCGTAGGATGCACCTGTTACCGTAGTGCCCTTTGGAACGCAATGGGTAAGGATTACGCCCTCGCTGTCCCAGAACATGGACACCATCATTTTTTCACCACTGGCGGTTACCCGAAATTTTTTTGGTGGCGGTGAATCTGTGTGCTTCCATTGAGCTGACTGGCGCTTTGTTTCTGGATTGAAAAATGGCATCCACGTCTCATCCATTGTCACAACCGACGAAAAGAAAGTCCCATTCATGCTGTCATTGTGCGTCAACATTGCTTGGCAACATGCCACACGGGCAGCCATGTGGTCGTCCGTCAGCATTCGTGGTACCCACCTGGATGACACTTTTCGCATTTTCAGGTCGTCATGCAGGATTGTGTGCACAGAACCCACAGAAATGCCAACTCTGGAGGCGATCTATTGAACAGTCATTCGGCGATCCCCCAAAACAATTCTCTCCACTTTCTCGATCATGTCGTCAGACCGGCTTGTGCGAGCCCGAGGTTGTTTCGGTTTGTTGTCACACGATGTTCTGCCTTCATTAAACTGTCGCACCCACGAACGCACTTTCGACACATCCATAACTCCGTCACCACATGTCTCCTTCAACTGTCGATGAATTTCAATTGGTTTCACACCACGCAAATTCAGAAAACGAATGATTGCATGCTGTTCAAGTAAGGAAAACGTCGCCATTTTAAGTATTAAAAACAGTTCTCATTCTCGCCGCTGGCGGTAAAATTCCATCTGCCGTACGGTGCTGCCATCTCTGGGACGTATTGACAATGAACGCGGCCTCATTTTAAAACAATGCGCATGTTTCTATCTCTTTCCAGTCCGGAGAAAAAAAATCAGAGGCCTTAGAACGTGAATGCACCTCGTAACATGGAATTCACTAAAACTTCATGCAAATACGCGAGGTTTTTTTTAATTACATCACCCTCAAATGTCATATAAATTAAATAATATGAACAGTGAAGGAAAAATATTAAAAATTAAATTTGAGCTGGAATGAACCGTCGCCTCACAGACATTCGTCTTACAGAACTCTAACGCTAACCACTTCACCATCGTGAACTCAGACTCTCAGCTTCTACACACAGATACATTCGTTACATAATAGACGAGCAATACAGCGTGTTTATAAATGAATATCGGGGTTTTAAGGATTTATAATATTTATTACATTAAACTTACAGTTATAAATGATATGTCAAATGGAAGAGCAACTCTTAACAGTTGTGTTTGCGCGCTGCACATGCGGACTGGTGCCAATGTTTCCGCCGCAATCCGCTAGACAGCGATAGTAGCGAAAATGGCGACTAGTGAACAGAAAGCATGGCCTCCACGTTCACCCGACCTGACGCCATGCGATTTTTACATTTGGGGCTTCATCAAGGATCGTGTGTACGTGCCTCCGCCACCAGCAGACCTCCCTGAATTAAGAAACCGGATTGAAGCAGCTGTTGCTACAATCACTGAAGACACACTTTTCAACATTTGGGAAGAACTAGGCTATAGACTTGACGTGTGCCGTGTGACAAATAGTGCTCACATTGAACATTTATATGGTTCTTGGTAAAACTGTTTGAGTGGCTCTTTCATTTGAGAGTGGCTCTCATTTGACATACCATTTATAAGTTTAATATAATAAATATTATAAAGCGTTAAAACCCCGATATCCATTTTTAAACACCCTGTACTTCTCTTGCGATTTTCTCGAAACTGCCACGGTAGTACACCTCACTACTTTTTAATGGCCTACATAAAGTATACCAAGTTTGAAGTAAATTGTAATCCCGACGTCGTAGCCCCCCCCCCCCCCCCCCTTGTCAGTTTATCTAGGAGAATATTGTGGTTCACCCAGTCAAATGCGTCTGTACCTATCAATCTAAATTTTAATTTATTAAAAGACGCTTCTGAAGTAACCTAGCAGACACTTTGATTCAACATGATGTCGCTTGACAATATCCGTATCTTTCGATATCAATCATTTTATCCATATGCTCACTATGAGACATCACTGTGTGATTTAAAACTTAGGTTTTTAGAAATTATGCCTCAGATCGCAAACATTTATAGAAAGTCAGAGCCTACTTTTATTGGCACCGAGAACAAATTTTTGGGGAGAATTTCCTTGAGTTAACTTCACTAAACTTAACTAAAAGTACTACCGCTGTTGTTTGACAGTTTTAAATAGGGTCTTTAGAAAGAACTGAGCGCTCTATCGAAGCAGGAGATCAGCTACAACGATACTGACAAGTTCCACGCAACAAACGATGTTTCTGTATAAATAAGAATTAAAATATGAACAAGGATACGTCGTTTACTTTTGAAATGAATTGTTTTTATGAAGTCTGTCATCAGACTCGTACTCCGCAAATCAAACATTCGTGTTTAATATAGCTACACATAGACAACTGACCTTCAGCTTAATTAAAAATTTTAAAAATGGTTCAAATGGCTCTGAGCACTATGCGCGGTTCCAGACTGTAGCTCCTAGAATCGCTCGGCCACCCCGGCCGGCAATTAAAAATTACTAAAATATATACTGAACTTAAAGTACATGTCATAGCGTATAGTTCAGTTGACGTTATGACAATAACATCGAAAGGCATTTGAAAATAAGTTGTCTAAGACGAAAAGAGGAAGCTTGGTGGATGGTGGGTGTGGGGGGAGGGCGCGCGCGAGAGATTAGTTACTGACAGGCGGCATCATCAAGGAGAAATTGGTACGCAACGTGTGCTACATGTGTTGCGTCAGTATTTTCGTTTTTTAACCACTTTATGGTGGCTACACTATTAGCCATTCTTCAATTTTAACCCTGTTGTTCGTTTGTTTTTACTGGAAGTGTAAAATAAAGTTTTTCTTGTTATTAATTGGCAAAATAACCTTAGACGTCAAGAATCTGTGGAGTTGCATCTCTGGACAAAAATGGTGACACCAAAAATACACAAACATCTATGGAATTTGTGGACATCGGAAGCTGCAAATGCGTATTCATGGCGACTCATTTATTTGCCAATAATATACACGTATGTAGATCACAAACACATCAACCACATCTGTAAACACTCCAGATAAGTGCCTTATCAGATGTCTTCCCAATTTCTGTATTAATTTTTTGTTTGTTAACAAATGAATTACAGTTCTGATCGCTTTCTCGGTCATTGCAATTGTTCTTTTAACGTGTATCAGACTCCCGTTGCCATTAGTTATTGTTCTACCTTAGTATTTGTTTACTTGCTTGAGACATTTATTTAAGACCTTCACATCTGATCCGAGTTGTCTGTCCACAAATAATCGAGGGCGTTGGATATAAGTGCTTCTCTGAGATTAAACTTACACAAAAGAGGATGCTGTAGCAGATAGCATCAGACCCATCTGTAGACTGACGACACAAACATTACAAAACAACAAGAAATTTACAACAGAACCCAAGTGCTCTGTGAAGCTTACTTCCTGACAGAAAATACTCGAACGCGGTTCATGTTCGCGGTAGGTTGCTGCTAGACTGCGCCTGCTCACGGCTGTTTAGTACACCCAGCACACTTCTGCGTTCATCCGGTCACCTAACTGCCAGGCGTAAGCAGCACACATTCAGAAATTTAAATTTCTGACTGACGAACACTGTCAGCTTTCCCGCTCATTACCTCAACAGTAACGACTTGCTTGCGAAATATTTTATTTAGAATAGAAATTACAAACTATAGTGCCACAACAAAAAACTTTCATGAACTGAAATACTTGTCCTTCAACGATCTACAAATTTATCACTATTATTTTAACAAAAGTTTCGAACTTATCGATGTTGACGTCAAGCCGTATGCATAATACGAAGCAGCCAACAATAAACAGCATCATTTCGCGTCAACGCCAACAACAGGCCCAGTTTATTCACTAAATTAAGGGGCATCCTCTTGCGGTATAGCGATTTTGCCTCTGAAGCACTGTATACTGGTAGATCTTTTCGTCAGAAAAGTAGTGAATGGAAGAGGGCAGTGCCTAACAGATTTTTTAACAGCAGTTTATCAAACCCTAAATAAAACATGCCCCCTACGACTGTAGTCTGTTCCGCAAACCACAACTTATCACTCGCTGTCAGCCACTCTTTCTTCCACGGATAAACGAAGCTGTGCCTCAACAGCGAGGTCACTTCATGGACGAGGATGTCATCACACTGTCACCGTATGGATCACGTCACCCACATTTCTTTGTGATCGCACCAACTCATACATGCGTTGGGTTCTTTGCTTCAACGTACCCGAATATCCGAAACGATAAACACGATAAAAAGAAAAGGAAACTACAATAGAAAAGTTGGAGCCACCATTGCCTATGAATATTACCATAAAAAATTGCGGTTCTTATAAACATCTGGCACTAGATCAAACGTTCCCGTAAGATAACCTAGAGTTTCGTCTCTCCAAATCATTACTAAATGAATCGTCTGGGGCAGAGATACACAGAACGCGACCCGCGGGGCGCCTCATTCTTTTAACAATTCAGAAACAATTTTTCGCTTAGTTAAGGCAAAAACCGAGCCAATAATCAGGTAATTACCAAATCGCGGTGTATCACCTTTCGGATTGTCTCAATAATGTTTCAGTAAAGATACTCTAAGGAAAAAAAATCTCAACACCAAAAAATAATTCATGTAAAGTGATGAAATTACGATGATTATTTTGTGTAGGTAACAAGTTTTATGCCGGCCGGTGTGGCCGAGCGATTCTAGGCGCTTTAGTCCGGAACCGCGCGACCGCTACGGTCGCAGGTTTGAATCCTGCCTACGGCATGGATGTGCGTGATGTCCATAGATTAGTTAGGTTTAAGTAGTTCTAAGTTCTAGGGGACTGATGACCTCAGATGTCAAGTCCCACAGTCCTCCGAGCCATTTGAACCAATTTTTAAAAAGTTTTATAGGTTAACTGCCGTCTTTAGCAACTGTAATAAAAGTCTTATACAGGCTAGACGCGTTTCGCTTTAAAATAAAACATCTTTAGTGGTCAAGTTTTTTGTTGTTTTTCAATTCTTCTACGTCTTCCACGTGTATATGTCGAGTATTTGCATCTGCACACAGAACTTTCACTACACTTAACACATTCACACTTCTGTGCACTGCCCTCGAGTCAATTTAAGTCGAAAAATATAAACACTAAAACATAATTGATAGCACATACCTCCACCACTGTCAAAACAAACACAACACGAACGCATCCCGCAGTAGCAAAACAAACCACGCAAAATGACGAGAGGATAGTGCACAGATGTGTAAATGTGTTAAGTGCAGTGGAAGTACTATGTGCAAATGCAATTACTCAACACTTACACGGGAAAGACGACAAAGAATGGAATAAACAACAAAAGACCTGACCACCGAAGATGCTTTATTTTAAAGAGAAACGCGTCTGGTCTGAATAAGACTCATTACAGTTACTAAAGACGACAACTAACCCGTACAACTTTTAAATGTACAACTGTGGAGAAAACAAGGTCAGGCTAATTACTGTCCTTCGATCAACTGATTTGTTACAGTTCGTTGTGTTACTGCAGTGCCAACTGCTGCTCAAATTGCTACTGCAGATGCAGTACTATGCGCCAGAGCCACACAACGAACACAACGCTCTTCCCTCTCGCAAGTGCCACGTGACCATCTGGACCCCGTCTTGATGCGACCGTATCTTCTAAGGGCCACCGCTGCGAGCAATCATGTACAGTGCCTACATTCCTGCCAAGTCTTTCTACAATATTGCAGAAGAAACACAAAGCTCTCGTAGCCCTGTTACATGACCTTGTTCAGTGACGTGTTGATAATGGCGTCTTTTTCGCTTTACAGGCATTCTTCACTAACATCAACCCACCACGTTCAATCGCAAAGGTAACTAACGCACATGACCGTTACAGTGTGTATTTAAAGCAAACCAGACTTTTATTCCCATAATTGCGCCACTAGAGCCACTCTTGGGCGACAGACGCCAAATTTTAAGAGACCTCTTTCAGATGTAGAAACACGCCTGCCAACTTTCGTTTATGTCGCATAGCTCCTGCTTGGTTTTGAGATTTTGCAGCACTTACTTTATTCACAGTGACGATTTGCGGTCCGCGGGTCTAGCAAGTCTGTCCATCCCTGGTCCAGGGTATCACGGTATTACCAAGTAGTTGGCAGTCTTGCAACGCTTGTACAGCAGAGAATTTGTCTTGAAAGATTTTACCTTCGGCGACACTAGAGATGTTCTCGAAACAGTGTCAAATCACTATTGGCCAATTTCGGTTACATGGCTATTTTCAAGTGTACCTACAAATAATGGAAAGGGAGCATATATTCTGTTTTTAAGAGGCTTTTGTTTCTTAGGATTGTCTTGTAATTTATAGTTCCCTAAGATATTTTTAAGCGCGAGCTTCAGATTAGAGAAAAATTTACTCTAACTTTATTTTGCCCATGGCATTGCAATTCTGTCAAAGGACTTTCAACGCCATTGTCTTAAAAAGGCCTTACAACATAATGAACGAGAATAAGAGTGAGGGAGTGTGGTTTATTTACTTCAGACTATGCTGAGGGAATGAGATTAGAAAAAAAGCACAGTAAAAAGTAAAGGCACGAACATAGTTTCTCAAAGAGAGAGAAAATATTTTAATATCAAATATAAATTCATAAATTTAAATTTTACGACGTCAAGTCTGAAGGTATATGTATTGAGTGACTTTGTACGGAAGTGAAACGCGGACGATAAGCAGTTCAGAAAAACACAGAGGAGAAGCTTTTAATATTTTGTCCTAGAGAAAATCTAGGGGAAAAATAAATTTACCGCGGAACTTTACTAAAATAATAAATCAGTTGACAAAACACATCCTAAGGCATCAAGTAATCGCCAGTTTGCTAATGGAGGAAAGGGTGAGGAGGTGAACGTTGTAGAGGAAGACCACGGCTCAAATACAGAAAGAACGTTCACGTGGATTTAGGTTTCAGTAGTTATGCAGTGATGGAGATGCCTGCGTAGGATAGACTAGCATGGAGGGCTGCATCAGACAGGTCTTCGGACTGAACAGCAGCAAATGTTACAATAACATCCCAAAATCAAGAGCCGTGGTCGACTCGCGTCGATCTTGTAACACCGAACAGCTTTCCTTGGGACTTCAGGCGCTGTTCCTTACTCACCGAGAAGTGCAGTAAGGTGGTCGGGAGAAACTAAAGCCCCTGCCGGGATTGCACAAGGAAGAGCATACGACTGTCCAGCTCTGTCCTGTGAGAGTCACGGTGCGAGTAGATAGACACGGCAACACATACACTACTGGCCATTAAAATTGCTGCACCACGAAGATGACGTGATACAGACGCGAAACTTAACCGACAGGAAGAAGATGCTGTGATATGCAAATGATTAGCTTTTCAGAGCATTCACACAAGGTTGGCGCCGGTGGCGACACCTACAGCGTGCTGACATAAGGAAAGTTTCCATTCGATTTCTCATACACAAACAGCAGTTGATCGGCGTTGCCTCGTGAAACGTTGTTGTGATGCCTCGTGTAAGGAGAAGCAATGCGTATCATCACGTTTCCGACTTTGATAAAGGTCGGATTGTAGCCTATCGTGATTGCGGTTTATCGTATCGCGACATTGCTGCTCGCGTTGGCCGAGATACAATGATTGTTAGCAGAATATGGAATCAGTGGATTCAGGAGGATAATATGGAACGCCGTGCTGAATCCCAACGGCCTCGTATCACTAGCAGTTGAGATGACAGGCATCTTATCCGCATGGCTGTAATGGATCGTACAGAAACGTCTCGATCCCTGAGTCAACAGATGGGGACGTTTGCAAGATAACAACCATCTGCACGAACAGTTCGACGACGTTTGCAGCAGCATGGACTATCAGCTCGGAGACCATGGCTGCGGTTAACCTTGACGCTGTATCATAGACAGGAGCGCCTGCGATGGTGTACTCAACGACGACCCTGGGTGCACGAATGGTAAAACGTCTTTTTCGGATGAATCCAGGTTCTCTTTACAGCATCATGATGGTCGCATCCGTGTTTGGACATCGCGGTGAACGCACATTGGAAGCGTGTATTCGTCATCGCCATACTGGCGTATCACCCGGCGTGATGGTATGGGGTGCCATTGGTTACACGTCTCGGTCACCTCTTGTTCGCATTGACGGCACTTTGAACAGTGGACGTTACGTTCAGATGTGTTACGACCCGTGGCTCTACCCTTCATTCGATCCCCGTGAAACCCTACATTTCAGCAGGATAATGCACGGCCGCATGTTGCAGGTCCTGTACGGGCCGTTCTGGATACAGAAAATGCTCGACTGCTGCCCTGGCCAGCACATTCTCCAGATCGCTCACCAATTGAAAACGTCTGGTCAATGGTGGCCGAGCAACTGGCTCGTCACAATACGCCAGTCACTACTATTGATGAACTGTGGTATCGTGTTGAAGCCGCGTGGGCAGCTGTACCTGCACACGCCATTCAATCTCTGTTGATTTAATACCCAGGCGTATCAAGGCCGTTATTACGGCCACAGGTGGTTGTTCTGGGTACTGATTTCTCAGGATCTATGCACCCAAATTGCGTGAAAATGTAATCACATGTCAGTTCTAGTATAATATATTTGTGCAATGAATACCCGTTTATCACGTGCATTTCTTCTTGGTGTAGCAATTTTAGTGGCCAGTAGTGTATATGGCCAGTACTTTGGCTGTGGAGTTCTGCATAGGAAATTTTCTGCTGAAGACGTCCTTGAGGGTCTTGAGTCCATCCTTTAGTCTGTATAAGGGTGCTGTCAAACGAGATGCTTTGAGCGGCACCGGTTGAACTGCACCACGGTCGTTATTTACGGTGAGGATTTCTGTTTAAAGGCGTAACAGTGTGGGCTAGTGATTCCTCGTTAACTCCTCGTCGTTCTCACATTATCGTGACCTAACTACTGGTGTCAGCATTTGCTGACCAGCCCAGTGTCTGAACCGTTTAGTTTGTTAATTTTTTATACTGATTGAATCGAACGTAGAGATCAAAATTTGTTTTGAAATTTTACCGTATGAGTGCTGTTTTTTGAAACTTGTTACTTGAGAGTTGTTGTAAAAAAAAATTCACTTAACATTAAATCCTCGAACTGTGCCAGGTCATCTTGGACTTTATATTCAGTGCATGTGAATTCGAGTCACTTTAAGTCTGAGATAAGTACTATAGCTTTGATGCATGTTTAATATTTAAAGCTTGTTTTACTAGTAGTGCAGCTGACATAAAAGAAAAAAGGAAAATATCTATTATATTGCTAAAAAATAAGTAACTTTTATGTCTTACACTACTAGTAGTGTTGAAGTTCTAAATTTCCTTGTAATACGTTTCGGTGTTAAATGTTTTGTAGACATTGTTTTATTCTGGGTAATCAGACCTTAACACTTCCAAGCAACCTAAGCTTTTGCTTTACTTGCTCTAAATAATCAATTAAACGGGCTCAATTAAAATTATAGTTTTAATCGTGAAAAGTCAGATTACTCCTGCGTTCTATTTCAATCTGCATATTTGTTTGAGAACTGCAAGCGTGACAAGTCTCTTCCGGCTCTCAATTTCTTAAGCAGGCATCTAAAGACTAGGCGCTGTTGGCGGGACGTGCCAAACACCGGCCGGGCAGCCGGGCATATTTACACCATATGCCAATCCTCTTGGCACGGGAGCCAGGGGGCTTGCCAGCCCGGTGATTTAGCCAGAGCTCACTAACGACCGCTCGCGGCACTGTATATTAACCTACATTCTGAGCAGCGACGGTAGCATTCCTGGGAGTTCATTTTGCCACCAGTGTTTCTCGAGTTCTTTGGATAGACGTTATCACTCGCTTCCGGAATGTCTATAATAATGACAATGCTAATGCGGAACACACTACATGTTATGGCTAACTACGAATACGCAGTTTATCCAACGAATTAGGCTACATTAGGAAATAAATTACCGATCACGAATAAAGACGTTGCATCTGCTCTTGTGACCCTGAATACAAAAACGGAAAAAATGCAGTACCACGAAGGAGCTGATAGACGTAAACGAAAGTTGGCAGGTGCGTTTCTACTTCTGAAAGTAAAATTTTGCGCCAGTCCATAAGCCACTATGAGGATGCAAATCAGATTTACTTTACATACACACTTCAACGGTCGTGAGCGTTAGTTACTTTTGAGATTAGACGTGGTGAGTTGATGTTAAAGAAGAGTACCTCTAAGGCAACATAGACGCCATTAACAACACCTTAATGAGTTTGGGCGAGGTCGTGTAATAAGTAATAAGGCTACGAGAACTGGATGTTCCTTCTGCGATATTGCAGAAAGATTTGGCAGGAATGTAACCACTTATACATGGACTGCTGGCTGCGGTGGTCACGAGAATACACGATCGTAAGAAGATCAGACTCCGGACACCCACGTGCCAGCACCGATAGCGAAGACCATCGTGTTCACTGTATGGCTCTGGCGCATCATGCTGGCATCTGCAGCAGCAATTTGAGCAGCAGCCGGCACCACAGTGACACAAACAATTGTTACAAATGTGTTACTTCAAGGACAGCTCTCAACCAGATGCCCTGTAGTGTGCATTCCACTGACCCCTAACTAACGCCGTTTGCGACTTCAATTGTGTCTAGCGAGAACTAACTGGGGGGGGGGGGGGGGCAGGGTGGAGGTCTGTTGTGTTTTCTGATGCAAGCTAATTTCCCCTCGTCGCCAGTGACGGCTGTGTGTTGGTTAGGGGAAGGCCAGTCGAGGGCTGCAACCAGCCTGCCTGCATGCTAAGACGCACTGGACCTACACTTGGAGCTATGGTCTCGGGTGCGATTTCGTATGACAGCAACAGCACTCTTTTCGCTATCCCACGCAAAAAAATGGCTCTGAGCACTATGGGACTTAACAGCTGTGGTCATCAGTCCCCTAGAACTTAGAACTACTTAAACCTAACTAACCTAAGGACATCACACACATCCATGCCCGAGGCAGGATTCGAACCTGCGACCGTAGTAGTCGCTATCCCACGCACCCTGACTCGAAATCTGTACGTCAATCTGGTGATTCGACCCGTTGTCCTGCCATTCATGCAGAGCACTGCAGGGTCTGTTTTCCAACAGGATAACGCTCGCCCACATACCACTAATGTGATCCAACCCACTCTGCAGAGTGTCGGCATGTTGTCTTGGCCTGCTCCATCACCCGATCCTTCTCCAATGGGACACATACGGAATATCGTCGGACGATAACTCCAGCGTCATCGACAAACAGCATTAACCACCCTTGTATTGACCGACCAAGTGCAACAGGCATGCAACTCTGTGTCACAAACTAGCATCTGGCACCTTTACAACACAATTAATGCACTTTTGCATGCTTGTATTCAATATTCCGGCGGTTACACCAGTTATTAATGTACCACCATTTCACATTTACAATGGCTTATCTTGTACTAACGTTAATCTGTGATCTTGAAACGTTAATCACTTAAATATGTTACCTAGACAAATGTATTCCCAAAATTTCATTATTCTACATTAATTATTTTCTGTGTTGCGATGTTGCGATGTTTTCCCGTCAGTGTGCATCACCGATCGCGAGCAACGAGCAACAACACTACAGCTGACATATGGTTCAAATGGCTCTGAGCACCATGGGACTTAACAGATGAGGTCATCAGTCCCCTAAAATTACAACTACTAAAACCTAACTATCCTAAGGACATCACACGCATCCATGCCCTAGGCAGGATTCGAACCTGCGACCGTAGCGGTCGCGCGGTTCCAGACTGAAGCGCCTAGAACCGCTCGGGCACTCGGGCCGGCCTACATCTGATAGATGAAGTTCGTGCGACCCTGAATACATCCTTTATTCTAAATAACTATTAGAAAATTACTTTTGTAATCTTGTGCGGTAAATAACACCTGTATGGTTTTCTACAAAATAATTCTTGTTCAGATTCTTGCCGCTTAGGTTTTCAGCAGTTTTTCAAACCGCATTACATTCACCAGACCTTACTACACCTTTCTGAAAATTGCCTCTAGCAGTCGAAATAATTAACCGTAGAAGTCGATAAAGAAAAAGTACATACAATTTCAAACGCAAAATTACAGGACATCAACACTACAGTTATAAGTTAGTTCAAGAAATAAGGTCACTTAGCTGCTAGTGGTCATCGATATACATCAATGAGGAAAGTTGAAAATTTTTGCCGGACCAGGATTCGAACTCAAATCTTCTGCTCACTAGGTAGATGCTCTGACCACTTTTTTTAATCTCGTTTTGTCCTATAGTGTTCGTTAAATTTGTTCGTGGCGGACGTCCGGTGACACCCGGTCAGGTTGTTCGTTGATCTGTTCACTCAGTTTTTTTATTACAGAGGATAACTAAACCCTCTGACCGAACAGGCTGAGCTTCGTGCCGGCCTCTCATTTTGTTCGTTTTCGTTCGTTGTATCTGCTCGAGGCGGACGTCGCAAAACCCCCATTTCAGTTCGTCATTTTTTTATTACAGTGGGTAGCTAACCCACTAACACAACACGCTGAGCTACTGTGTCGGCTTCCATCACCCTCATTACTCATGGCGTTTCGTCGATTCCGGTAAGAGTTCGAGCCTGTTGTGCATCTACACTAATGGAGTCATTGACCAGCCTCGCCTTAATTGTATGTATGGTGTCTTTTTTCGGACATGTCCGCAAGAACAGACACCACATATATAAAAGGTACATGTTCAAACAACTTACTAGAATATATCCAGGTGTCTTGTTCGACAATTGTAGAAGACATCAGCCAGGTACGTTCTCAGAAGATGTTTTAACATTAACAATGGGAAACTGGAGTTTCACATTAAAAGGTAGGTTTTTGGTTGTAGATTATTGCACAAGTTCATATAGTGTTCAAAATGTATCAGGAGTGTCAAAAAGAGGTAAACAAATCCTAAGTGGAAGATATGGTACCACCAAGTAAATCTAAGATGCTTTCCTACAGGTAAAAGGAATAGACTGCGATACATTTTTGAGGATAATTTATCTTACCTCGTCTAATAACCAATATATTATAATGGACCACACTTAAGCTCCTGGATTATCGAAACATTTTCAGACTATTTCTCCACAGTTCCACTCTCGCAAAGCGCGTGGGAAAATTGAACACTTCAATCTTTCCGTACGAGCTCCGATTTATTTTGTTACGAAGATCATTTCTTCATATGTAGGATGGGATCAATGACGTATTTTTGCATGCAGAGGAGGAAGTTGGTAATCGAAATTTCGTGATAACATACCCGGACGACAGCCACTGTACAAGCTCCGTCAACACACAGGATACTTCGTAGCTTGTGTTGTCAGCTGCTACGATTTTTATTATGTTGGTGACTTTCGGAGCCAACACTTTCCTGGATTCATTTACGAGGGGCATTGTCTGTTGCTTGACACAGGCCGATAGGGACATATTTTAATGAGCAAAGTGACGACAGTTTGATTTTAGCACAGACCGGACATTCATCATTGATGATGGTTTTTATCAACTGAGGATGGCTGAGAACTTTGCCTAGCCACGTAGTATTCTGTAACTTCCTATACCATATTAAACAGCATTAAAACGCATCAGAAGACGCAACTTTAAAGTTGGGAAACCGGTTGAGTGGGTCTTTAATCGACTTAAATAAATACAGCTGCAGCAGACTATTGGACTTTTGGTTCAATTTTATATTTTAACAGTTTAACACCTGTCTTTATAAACATGTTGTACTGTATGAATTGTTAATCAATTATGTATTCATGAAAAGAACTAGCCGCAACGAAAAACATCTTTGTTTTAATGATTGCCACCCCAAATCGCTTATCATATCCGTAACTCTCTCCGCTATTTAGTGATATTAAAAAAACAAGACCTGCCCTTCTTTGGGCTTTTACGATCTCCTCCATCAATCCTGTTCGGTAACGGATTCCTTTTAATACTCATGTGGCAGGTGACTCTAAATAAGGAAAAGTGAAAGTTCATCCACATATCACACCATACAGAAATCTTGTCTAAATCATTCTGCAATTGTTTCGATCTTCTGGTGACTTAACTAAATAGCCTCACCTGCAAACAATCTGAGGGGGCTGCTCAGACTGTCTCCTAAATCGTCTGCGCAGATCAAGAACAGCAGAGGGCCCAGAACGCTTCCTTGGGGAACGCCAGGTATCACTTCTGTTTTACTCCATGACTTTCCGTTTATTACTACGAATTGTGACCTTCTTGACAGGAAATAACGAATCCAGTCGCAGAACTGGGACTTTACGTCACAGGCGCGTAACTTGATTTGGAGCCTCTGTGAGGAACGGTGTCAAAAGCCTTCCGGAAATCTAGAAATATGTAAGCATTCTGAGATCCCCTGTCGGCAGTACTTATTATTTCGTGCGAATGAAGAGCTAGTTGTGTTTCACAAGAAAAATATTTTCTGTATCCGTACTGACTGTGTGTCAATTGGCAGTTTTCTTCGAGACAATTTACAATCTCCAAACACAGTATATGTTCCAAAAACCTACTGCAATTCGACGTCAGTGATGTGGGTCTGTAATTCAGTGGATTACTGCTATCCAGTGCAACTTTCCAGTCTTTAAGTACGGATGTTTCCTCGAGCGAGCGGCTGTAAATGACTGCTAAGTATGGAGAAACTGTGTCGGCATACTCTGAAAGAAATTTAATTGAAATACTATCTGTATCGGAAGACTTGCCTTTATTAAGTCATTCAAGCTGCTTCCCTACACCGAGGGGATCTTTTTAGAAGGTATATATTCGAATTCAGGAATACTTTGTCTTCTGTGGCGAATAAATTTCGGAAACGTTACTAAAATAATACAATTACTCTCTATTCACAACTAAGTGCCTGATAGTGGGTTCAGCGATCCACCTACAAGCTACATCTTTATCGTTCCACTCTCTAACAGTGCACGGGAGAAACGAACACTTAAATCTTTCCGTGCGAGCTCTGATTTCTTTTATTGTAACGCTCATTTCTCCCTATGTAGGTAGGCAGACACTGATAAAGTAGATGACTGAAATGTCATGAGAAGATCCTGCCGCAAAGAAAAATGTCTGTTTTAATAATTGCTAGCACAATTCGCGTATCATATCCGTGGCACACTCTCCTCTATTTCGCGATACTACAAAACGAGCTGCCCCTCTTTGAACTTTTTCGATGTTCTCCGACAATCCTATCTGATGAGGCTTCCACACCGCACAGCAGTATTCAGAAGAGGGCGAATAAGCGTAATGTAAGCAGTCTCTTTAGTAGACCTGTTGCCTTTTCTGTCTGTTCTGCCAACAAATCGCAATCTTTGGTTGCTTTCCACGCAACGTTGTCTGTATAGTTGTTCCAATTTAAGTTACTCGTAATTCCTAAGTATTTATGATACACGATCAGCGCATTTCAAGAACGTGTTGAATAACTTTTGTTATGTCCAGCAGCTGTTACCGAGAGATTATTGAACGATATGTACACTTATGGTCGAATCTTCGACATTGTACTCGAATGTCAGGAACGTGTAATGTACAGTAAACATTCGGTGTATCTAGACGACTTCAGCTTCTGAAGTTGTTCTTATTGTTGGAGTGTTATTGTTACCAGAATAAAGAGCCTTCTTGTCTGATTACGAAGACCGATGCCTTTGACAACGTTTTTATCTTGACTGGTTAAGTCAGAACAAATGACGAACGTTTAGGACCTTTACAGTTAGACGCTAAAAAGCGAAATAACTATCTGTGTCTCAGGGTTTGAGCGAGAGAGCTGCGACAGAAGATAGGGGGTAGCTAAGTGGATTGCCCTGTTCTTGCCACTTAACGGCAAGCACTTTCGACCTCTGGTGTTTGCTCTCCCTCCTCCTCCCTCGCTATCTGACGCGAGCAAGAACCATCCAATCATCGCTCATCTTCCCACATAATATCACCGTGATCTCTAACTCGTAACAAAGTTTCTGCTAGTTTCTATACATCCCTACGTTTTCCCTAGGTTCAATTAAATGCAGTTTACAGGTCGTTAATTACACAGGCAAGAAAGGGATTTTTTGATATCAATACTCTTTATGTGATAAATCGTCTTTGGTTTTCTCAGTAGTCATTCTCAATGCTGATACACTTTGTCCAATGAGATTTTAACTCATTTATTCAGTTCATACTGTATGATTCGATGAGAGTAGCGGAAGACAATTTTCATGTGAAAAGTGTACACAAGTTGTATAACTTCATTCAGAAGTTATTGTTTTGTCCTTCGTACAAGTGCCATATAAGCTTTACAGGGAAGGAGGGATCAAATAAAACACTGTAAACATCTTCCCTACTGAAACGGGAACAACTGGTAAAGTCAGTGCACCGTATCCCTACTGAAAACGTATCCAAGCGAATGCGATAGTGGACTGACACTGTTTCTCTTGCATTAGTTAAAAACACTAGCGTAAGAAACAATATGATTGCTTTTGTTCAGCAACAGTTTAATCATGTGCTTTTGTGGGCACTGAATTCATACTTGGCCTCAGTTTTTCCTATTATGTACGGTCAGTTTCTTTTATTGCCTATAGTTTTGTCGTTAAAAAGTTATTAACATGATGTATACAATAGAAATATAATTCTAATCCTTTTCATCGATGAAGAACGTGGAAATAAACATCCTCCGTGGATGATACCCCAAAACCTCCCCGAAGTGGGGATCGAACAACAGTTTTCGAATGTCAGAAGCAAAGAAAGGTGACGGCCATCGACATTTCTCTTATCAGAGAAGGAAAACCTCACACATTCTTCCATAAACGAGGGAAAGTAATGAACGTCGCTTTTATAATGGAAACAACCTGGTATATGTAAGGTGTATTAGGGAAACCAGATAAAATCTAAACTGGGTGCCTATGCGAGGATATGAATCCTATTCTACTACCGAATACAAGATCGGTGTCTTAAACACAGCGCCACCTCGTTCAGCATATTCTTCAACTCCTTTAATACTAGCTGCACTTCGCTCATGATCAGCATTTGGCACACATTTTCGGTTGTAGATTTTCAGAAACTTCCAAAAACTTCACAGTTTTAATTACAGCCGGTAAACGAATTTGCAAATACGGCATACTGGGTTCTACATTTGTACGAAAAGTACAGGCATCAAAGAAAATTCAGCACTAAAAAATAATGCACTGTCATTACTGTTAACTCAAGTGTGTTTATACATTTTATGATTTACTATGCATTAAATTTCTCCATATATCCAGTTAAATGCAGTGATAGCACCCATAGGAGAAGGTACTATTTTCCAGGTCATGAAACTAAGCCTGATTTGAGTACCTAGCCGCTCAGTTTAGCAAGGTACTTGCAACAAATAAGGAATTCATATGGCAAGACGGCAATTCTCACGTTGCGGCTGATAATGGAAATAAGACTAAAGAAAAATGTAAACACGTTCATAGGGTTTGTCGACCTGGAAACGCGTTCGACAACGTAAAATGTTGCAAAATGTTCGAAATTCTGAGAAAAAATAGGGTAAGCTATAGGGAAATACGGGTAACATACAATGTGTGCAAGAGCAAAGAGGGAACAATAAGAGTGAAAGACCAAGAACGAAGTGTTCGGGTTAAATAGGGTATAAGATTGGGACCTAGTCTTTCGCCCCTTCTGTTCAATGCATACATCGAAGAAGCAATGACGGAAATAGAAGAAATGTTCAACAGTGGGATTAAAATTGAAGGCGAAGGAATATCGTAGATAAGATTCACTGATAAATTTGCTATCCTTAATTAAAGTGAAGGAAATTACAGCATCTGCTGAATGGAATGAACGGCTTAATGAATACAGAATACCGACAGACTAAATCGAAAAAAGAAAGCAATGAGAAAAAAAATGAGAAAAGCGTAGGCAGATAATAGTCCACGATGGGTGCAACAAGGACGACATCAAAAGCAGACTAGCAATGGCAAAAAAGGCATTCCTGGCCAAGAGAAGTCTACTAGCATCAAACATTGGTCTTAATTTGAGGAAGAAATTTCTGAAAATGTACGTATGGAGCATAGCATTGTATGTCTGTGTGAGACATGGACTGTAGGAAAAATCTGAACGGAAGAGAATAAAAGCATTTGAGATGTGGTGCTACAGAAGAATATTGAAAATTAGGTGGCCTGATAGCATAAGGAATGAGGTGGTTCTCCGTAGAATCTGCGAGGAAAGGAATATATGGAAAACATTGACAAGAAGGAGGAATAGGGTGGTAGGACATCTATTAAGACGTCACAGAACAACTTCCATGGTACTAGAAGAAGCTGTATAGCGTAAAAAACAGTGAGAAAGATAGAGACTGGACATCCAGCAAATAATTGAGGACGCAGGTTGCAAGTGCTACTCTGAGATGAAGAGGTTGGCACAGGAGAGGAATGCGTAACGAGGCGTATCAAAGCAGTCAGAGGACTGATGACTCAAAAAAGCCAGTTCAGCAGAATTTGAAGACAGCTCATTCTGATCATCGTGTTTTCTCAATAAAGAAGGGACTGTACACTTATTCACAAGAAATGGGGCAAAAAAATTCATTTTAGGTGAGTCTCTTTCGTGATCAGTAATGTCATAATGGTTCTAAAGTTCCCATTTGCGCACGTTACGTCGGTCTGCTTTATCGCTAACATGGAATTTTGCTTCATCACTGAAAATTAACCATAGTAAAAATTTATCATGGGGTGGTTGGTTTGTTTGGAGTGAAAGGGACTAAGCTGCAAAGTTATCAGTCCCTTCACCCGTTTAAGTGGCAAACCAGGAGAAGTCGTCAAAGGCAGGAGGCTAGACTTGGCCACTGTTTCTATGTTTCGATACAGTGTATCGATACGTGGAACTGTTTCAGTGTTTGGGAACGGTTGTGGTTCACTGTTTCGAAACAGTGGTGTTTCATTCCGCCCCTGTCTCGGACGAGATTCGATCTCGAGCCAGACACTGAAACTGTATCGTTGTTTCAAAATAAGGCAGTTTCAGTCCACCTGTGCCTGGAACGGACTAATTGTATCGAAACAGTTATGTTTAATTCCACTCTGTGTCGGACGAGATTCGGGCTCGGCACAGGTACTGAAACACAACATACCACTTCATGAAACTCTTTCAAGAGTGTCTAAATCTTTTTGACAAGCAATAGCATGAAGCTTAAGATATCCGAAAATAAAGCTTCGTTTCTAGCTGACTGTCCTGTTTCGAAATGGCGTAACATCTGCTTTATAAACACTAACCAAACAATAAAACAACGCATACTATTCACAATCAAAATAATAAATATGTGAAAAATCATTCAGTTAAATTACACTTTTTTTATAACATACGCTTCTCTGTTCATGTACAGTAATCATATTAAGAAACGCAAGTAAGCCTACAACATTTTGAATAAAAGGCGTAGAGTGACAGTTATTAGACATATACATAAATTTGATGTAGGTATAATTGCAAGCAATCTGTTTGACAAATCACTGATAGTGTAATGGTGTACGGGAAGGGCTGGGAAGCATGGTGAATTTATAGTAACGGTTCGAAACACCTTGAAAGACAAAAAATTTTTCTGTTATAATTTGTTATTTATTCGAATTATTTGGCGTTATTTGTGAGTCTATAGTCACTGTGCATATTATCCACAATGATTGCCTTTGTGTAGATGGAAATTAGCAGGATGGGTATATTACCCATACTAACGGAATGTGGTACTCCCAGTAGAATATCCGTTGTTTCTGCAGTTTGCTCCCACCTCCAGTTCCGTTCGTGGTGGTTCTTCTGTCTTCAGCTATGGCTGTCCTTAGCCAATTGAAAAGTATGAAAGTCACGCGACACGAAAGCAGCGCATTTGCTGCAGGAAATACGAAACTGCCAAGACGCCTAAGTGATAGTTTCATACTTTCTGCGACATGATTAGCGCTCTCGCACCTCGTTTGTGTTTATATGGACATACTTATACAGTAGACATTCAAGATGATAAAATGTGTAGGTTTATTAGATTACAAAACACAAACTGTTTCACTGTTTCGAAACAGCGTATCGGAACATTACATTGTACTGTTTCATTTGTTTCGGAACAGTTACGTGTTTCAGTTTGCCCATCTCTACAGGAGGCGAAAAGCAAATCCTGGAAAGCCTACATGTAAATAAAACAATAAAAACAGATAAAGCCCATTAAGAAAGACAGCACAGACATGTCGTGTCGTGTCGTTAAAAGATCAGTCAAGACAAGGCATTAAAACGAATGAACGAAAAAGAATAAAGAGAATAAAAAGGTGGAAAAGGCAGAGGTCAGGCCGGGCCGCCCATAAGGGCCGCCACGTGGACTGTGGTGGTGTGAAGGGGGGTGGGGGGACAGCTGGGGAGGGATCCCAATCCCATAGGCAGTCAATGACGCCAAAAAGCCCTACCTTACAGGGATGAATAGAAACCACCTTCGCAGGCGAAATGTAACACCAAGTCAGCTGGTTGGTGTCATCTGCTAGCACCAGAGGCAGCGTGTCAGAAAGATTAAGATGCCGCCTCTGTGAGTAAGTGGGCCACCGTCAGACTGGCTCCACGTCGTCAGTGAGGGTGATCCTCACGTCTGAGAATGTGGCCATGGGCCAGCCACGTGTCGCTAACGCGGAGTCTACAGAGGATGGTGGGTTCCCTGCAAGCAGCACTGCCATATTGTCCTCAGTTTGTTTGCGGAGATCAGAGCAGACCATTGAACCCCCACTTCCAGAATCGGCATCCTGGTGGTCAGCTTGGCCAACCGGTCAGCTAGTTCATTTCCCGAAATCCCAACATGACCGGGAATCCAAATGAAAACGGCTGGCTGCCCAACTTGATGGAGGTTAGAGGCAAGATCCTGGGTAACCAGTGGGTGAGGAGAGTAGCACTGGTTTATAGCCTAAAGGTGCTATGTGTGTGTGTGTGTGTGTGTGTGTGTGTGTGTGTGTGTGTCCCTCCGTAGACATCTATGAATACAACTACCGAACCGGATAATTCACAAGAGGAGGTGGCGAAAAATCGTGGACTCTACGGAATCTTTTGGACCACGGAGACTTCGAGTTAAATCGGAGGTCGGGGTACAAGCTATTGGGGCAGATGCGATGTCTCTCTGACCAGAGGCGACAGTGAAGGAAGTTGCAGTTCCGAACCGAGACACTGGAGGCATGTAGGAATTGTGGACCTAGTTCTGGGTCGCTGCTGTGGGACGTGGAGCTCCGTTATAGGCCAAAGGCCAAGGTAGTTGGGACATTCAGGGAAGCTACGAACGTATATAGCACAATTCAGCACCTGTTGTTGGCGCCTGAAAGGGAATGCAGGGACTCTAGCCTCGCTGAGTAGGTTGTTCACAGGTCCAGTTCGGAAGGCTCCGGTCGCAAGTCAGATCCCACAATGATGGATGGGGTGTCGTATCCGCAATGCTGAGGGTAATGCTGAACCATACGCAAGACTTTCATAGTCAAGATCAGACTCAATCAGGGCTTTGTAGAGGCGCAAAAGGGTAGAGCGATTTGCACCCCAGCCGATGTTACCGATGCAGCGAAGTATACTGACGAGTCACCAGCACTTTTCCTTAAGATGGCAAAGGTGGGGAAGCCACATCACCTGGGAATCGAAAACTAGTTCCAGAAAGTGTTGCGTCTCAACCACAAGAAGTAAGTTATCATCTTGGTAAATTTCTGGGTGTGGTTGGGCAGTACGACGCCGACAGAAGTGCATGACGCGAGTCTTGGCGGCTGAAAACCGAAAGCCGTGGGTGAGAGTCCATGACTGCACCTTTTGTATGGCGCCTTGTAGGCGACGCTCAGCAACAACCATACTAGAGGAACAATAATAACACCAAAAATCGTCGGCATATAAGTAGTCCGATAACGAAGACCCCACAGACACTGGTAAACCACTGTTGGTCACCAGAAAGAGGGGGACAGTCAGTACAGAGCCCTGTGGGACCCCGTTGTCTTGGTTATGGGGATTACTTAGTAAAGTGCCCACTTTAACCTGAATGTATGGTGTGACAAAGTTCTTGACAAAAATCGATAGTGGACTCCGGAGACCCCACTCATGTATCGTAGTAAGGATGTGGTGACCGAAGTAAGGATGTGGTGACACCATGTCATGTTATAAGTAGGTCGAAAAAGACAGCGATGTGCAAAGGCTGTCTGGGTGGCGGACTCCTGGTGAACCAAATTATCAGCAGGGGAGCGGACTTCGCGAAAACCGTCCTGAGATGCGGTCAGAAGACTCAGACTCAAGGAGCCATCACCTGCTACGTGTTCGAGCAGCTGGCAGAGAACAACAGTAAGGCTGATTGGGCGATAACTGTCCGTCTTGAGGGAGTTCTTACCCGGTTTCAGTACCGGAACTATTTCGCTTTCTCGCTACGGAGATGGGAACTGTCCCTTGATCCACATCTGATTAAAGAGGGCAAGGTTATGATGCTGACAATCTACTGCGAGATGTTACTGCACTTGGTAATGGATGCGGTCTGGTCCTGGGGCCATATCAGGGTGATGGGCTAGGGTACTGGAGAGTTCCCATTCACTTAGTGGAGTTTTATATGGTTCCAGGTGATGGGTAGTAAAAGGTAAGCGCATTCGTTCCACCCGCTGTTTTATGAGCCGAAAGGGGGGTGGTAGTTCTCAGAGGCAGAAGCGCGAGCGTAATGCTCAGCACAACGTTCGCCGACAGCAACTGGATCAGTATAGACGACACTGTCTAAGAAAAAACCTGCAGGGGGCTGGAAGCCGTAGAGTAGTCTGATCTTTGCCCATACCCGTACGTAACTACAACAGCGGAAACGTACCGTTCCCAGGATTTTTGCTTTCGTCGTCTTATGACGTAGCGAACGTGGGCACGGAGCTGTTTAAAGGCAATGATGTGGCCCAGTGAAGGGTGCCGCTTATGATGACCGAGAGCCCGCATACGATCTCTAATGGCTGCAGCAATCTCTGGGGTCTACCAGGGTACCGTCTTCCGACCGGTGGATGCTGCGGAAGATTGGCTGCCAAAAGAATGACTGCCGTTGTATGCTGAACAGGTGCATCGATACTGCGTTACGATGGTGGGCTAAGGACGACAGCAGAGGTGAACCCGTATGGGCGGATTTCCAGGGGGAGCAACGCTGAGGGAGGGACAGGAAGATCTGGAAATGGTAAAACGTATCGTCTTCCATGTCCTCTAGCAGAGCATTGCTGAAGTCAACCAGTTTCCTCTTATCACCAACCCGAAGAGCTTTCACTAATAATATTGTTTGTTTTTAGACCAACCGACGACGTAACATTGCCAGTTCTCTGCTTGCGTGGTGAGTAGACTTTCGTGAACTTCGCTCACACGTTTGTCGAATTCTTTCCACCATATCATCAGAAGTACGAGGTCGACCTGTACTCTTACCTTCGCACACGCATCCTGTCTCTTCAGACTGGAGATACCAACGACGAATATTTTTGGGTACAGGCGGATCAATGCCAAAACGCCGACGAAAGGCACGCTCGACGGCTATCATTGCCTTACTAATTGCAAACTGCAGCACCCAAAATGCCTTTTGAGTGGGCGCCATCTTATTTCTGACCGACTGCAAACTGGCAAGGCACCTGACGGCCATCTTACGGCGATTTTTTGAAACTCTAAGCCACGCCAATTCAAACTATACGTGTTTGCTTGGTAGCACATACCATGTTTCATAATTATTACCGTCCAAATTAAGGTCATTCTTTTTTAAACACCCTGTGCATTTCGTCACAGTTTTATGGCGTTGCAGCTTTCCCATAGTCAACGAACAACGTCACGAAACTTTCGACATTATCAGCTACGTTTGTCATATACACGATTATCCTAAACTCGACGGACTGCATTTCAGGGGTTGCTCAGGAATACGTTCTGATTATTTTGGTGGAAGAGAATCCTTTTTAACCGTGGTTTGTTGCAGAGTAATCCGAATCGCTCTGACAGCATTACTTCCGCCAGAATCTCATCTCCTACCTTCTAAACTTCACAGACGTTCTCCTGAGTACGCTGCGGGACTAGGGCTCCTGAAAGAAAGGATATTGCGGAGACAAGGCGAAGCCGCAGTCTGGGGAATGTTTCCCGAATGAAATTTTCTCTCTGAAGCGTAGTGTGGGCTGATTTGATTTCCAGGTTGGAGTCCCCGGCCGGCACACCATTTTAACCCGCCAAAAAGTTTCAAATCAGGACACACTCCGCTGCAGAGTGAAAATTCACTCTTGTTCGTAAACAAACTTATTCCATTCACCCACAGTATCTTGTTGGCAATAGTGACACCCACTCTACTCTTCGCCCTCAAGCTTGCATTCAGTATTGCTCGGTTTTCTCCGTATTTGTTTTACTGACGTTGTTTGTCGTGAGTTACCAATGATAATTAGCAGTATGAATATATTTACTGATTAATAGTATGGGCTACTGAATCCAGTGGAAGGGCGACACAACAACTCTATGCTGCGCTGTTCCCACAATATCGACGACCTCAACTTTGTACTTCTGCATCTGAGGGTTACTGTATTACTCTGTGTGTGGCGTTGTAGGTTTCTGTGATTGGCTATTTTTCAATTTTGTGAATATTTTCACAGAAAAGCAGGCAGTTGGGGTAACAAACTGAATAAATAATATTTACATTATTATTCTGTACGAGCCACCGGAGGCGACGGATAGCTTATACCACAGTACTTGTTGATAGAGTTCCGGTTCTCCCTATACAGTATGACTCTCTGTGATGATATAAACATTCAAAGATAATGGAAAAAGGTAAATGTATCGATCTAGAGTGTGGGACCTTCGTCGGCAAACAACTGAATCGACAGTTACAATCGAAAATCGTTCTGATACCTCTGACAGTGGAATACGGCACCGGTTCTGTTGTTGCTAAGACTGAAGTGTAGACAGTTTTCTAAGGCGGTAATATGGACCAAATCAAGGAAAAAATGTCTAGTAAACATGGGCTCTAAATGCATACTTGTTCAATGGAAGAGATGTGTCTCCAGTAGAGAAGAATAACAAGTGCACATAGCTCTTAAGGCATGCACTTTAAAGTTCATGTTTAATGGAACGTTTTTCTTGTCTTGGCTCATACTACCATCTCTGAAAGTTGCCTACCCTGCAATCTTAGCAGCAACAATACCGGTACATTGTCAGAGATATCAGAACGGTTTTCGCTTTTAACTTTCGACTATGTAGTTTCCGGACCAGGGTCTCTTACAAAATTCATACACTCATCCTTCTCCATGTAACAGCCGCGCGGGATTAGCCGAGCGGTCTGAGGCGCTTCAGTCATGGACTGTGCGGCTGGTCCCGGCGGAGGTTCGAGTCCTCCCTCGGGCATGGGTATGTGTGTTTGTCCTTAGGCTAATTTAGGTTAAGTAGTGTGTAAGCTTAGGGACTGATGACCTTAGCAGTTAAGTCCCATAAGATTTCATACACATTTGAACTTTTTTTTTTGAAAGTGTGTAACATCATCACCCTGTATACTAAAAAATTTAACGGCTCTCTAACGCTGCATTCGGGTACCTCAGAAGCTATATTTTCATTTGTCGAATTCGTCTCGTTCTCAATGGCGCACTGAGTTCTAGGAAACCCTGAATCCAGTGAAGAATTTGGTTCGATACTCTGAAAGTTCGTACATCATTCACCAAACGACAGTACGAAACTGTATCGAATACGATATTGCTGTTTTTTGATTTACTGGCATAACGCAATGGTTCAAAGCATAATTCTCTGCCTGGTGGAAAAGAGAGGCGGGCGGGGGGGGGGGGGGGGGGGGGGCGCGCAACTATGCCCCTCTACAACCTCCAGAGTATACGTCGACGCGACACTGCGACCTTAGGCAGCGATCTGATGACGTGAAGAGCCGACCGTTTCGTGGATACATACAAACAGTTCGGCTTGCTGAGCTTGGTTTGAGTCTGTAACGGCTCTCCGAGTCGAAGCATGTGATGAAGTCTCCAGCAGTGGAAGATGAAACGTTATGCTTTGGACCATGGCCTTATGCCCGTAAACTAAATATCGGCAATACCGCAAATACTGGCTGTGGAAGTATGTGTCGAATGCCTTCCGGCCTGCGAGGAACACATCATCTAGCACGTCGTTCTCTCCGACGGTCTGGATATTATGGACGAACCGTCGAGCTGACGACAACTTTACTCTCCAGTGTCATTTTTGCCTGGGAGACGATATGCGTTCTCTGCATTTCTCCACTAATCATTTCTTTCGTGATCTATTCCATTTTTCTCAGGCCCGTCGCTTTCATATTCCTATTTACACAATCTTTCAATCTAGTTTGTGGCATTCCTCAGCCCTTTCTGCACTCCAGGTATCCTTAGAGTGCCGCCCTTGGTAGTCTTCCCTCTTGCGAGCGATAATTAGGCGTCCTGGACACGTAAATTTTTAATTTTTTCTTCATAATTTATTCAGTATCAGCTTGGTTTTGTTTATTTATCTTTTATAATATTGTGACTGGGTGTCCATCATGGGGCAAAATATTTTCCTTAATATTTTTCTTTTGGAGACTAGCAGTTTTTGTTAATGTTTTCCTTAATGTAAATGTTTCAGGCCCACACAGAGCTAACAGGAGAATTGCACTGTGGTATAGTCTGATTTTAGAACTTCTCGACCCTGCTCTATTGCACAGCACGTCTCTTTCGCACAAATATGCGCTATTTGCCGCTGCAACCCTTGCCTTAATCTCAGTTCCCATTCCATTCTGGTCACTAAAATGCTTCGCAATAACTGAAATGTCTTTTCTTTTAAAAGTTACTTCATGAACTGTCGATGTTGAATCATTGGGTGCCTTATTGACAACCAGTAGCGGTCGGTTATGCGCTAATGTGCTACGTAACGCTGTAAACGTCACACTACAATTATGCCGTTTCTCTTTGAATGCGACCCGGAAATCGCAGTAAAGTTACGCCACCTGTCTCGGAATGCGTGCTGGTATGCAAATAAAACGGACAAAAACCTATTTTGTAGCACTCTCTTTGCAATAAATAGAAACCAGTGATGAGTGCTGAAATGGTCGTCAGCAGCACTACGATCAACTCTGAGAAGGGACGCAGTTGCCTGTTTCCGACTGTGCTCAGATTTCACATCATCCCTTCCAGCACTACGAATGCTGACGTTGCTCCCCCACCAGGGCTGTACTTTTCTTTGAAATTGCGTTTAGGAGCCGTTGTAACGGCGCCGTGACTGAGTGGTCTAGCACATGGACTGGTAATTAGTCAACTCGGTTTCGATTCGTGCTTTAAAAACTTTTCCATTTTATTTTATTCCCCACAATATTAAATTACTGATTATGAAACTTAAATACACTACTGGCCATTAAAATTGCTACACCACGAAAATGACGTGCTACAGTTGCGAAAATAATTAGCTTTTCAGAGCATTCACACAAGGTTGGCGCCGGTGGCGACACCTAACGTGCTGACATGAGGAAAGTTTCCAACCGATTTCTCATACACAAACAGCAGTTGACCGGCTTGCCTGGTGAAACGTTGTTGTGAGGCCTCGTGCCGGGAGGAGAAATGCGTACCATCACGTTTCCGACTTTGATAAAGGTCGGATTGCAGCCTATCGCGATTGCGGTTTATCGTATCGCGACATTGTTGCTCGCGTTGGTCGAGATCCAATGACTGTTAGCAGAATATCGAATCGGTGGGTTCAGGAGGGTAATACGGAACGCCGTGCTGGGTCCCAACGGCCTCGTATCACTAGCAGTCGAGATGACAGGCATCTTATCCGCATGGCTGAGTCAACAGATGTTGCAAGACAACAACCATCTGCACGAACAATTCGACGACGTTTGCAGCAGCATGGACTATCAGCTCGGAGACCATGGCTGCGGTCATCCTTGACGCTGCATCTCAGACAGGAGCGCCTGCGATGGTGTACTCAACGACGAACCTGGGTGCACGAATGGTAAAACGTCATTTTTTAGGATGAATCCAGGTTCTGTTTACAGTGTTATGATGGTCGCTTCCGTGTTTGGCGACATCGCGGTGAACGCACATTGGAAGCGTGTATTCGTCATCGCCATACTGGCGTATCACCCGGCTTGATGGTATGGGGTGCTACTGGTTACACCTCTCGGTCACTTCTTGTTCGCGCTGACGGCACTTTGAACAGTGCACCTTACATTTCAGATGTGTTACGACCCGTGGCTCTACAATTCATTCGATCCCTGCGAAACCCTACATTTCAGCAGGATAATGCACTACCGCATGTTGCAGGTCCTGTACGGGCCTTTATGGATACAGAAAATGTTCGACTGCTGCCCTGGCCAGCACATTCTCCAGATCTCTCACCAATTGAAAACGTCTGGTCAACGGTGGCCGAGCAACTGGCTCTTCGCAATACGCCAGTCATTACTCTTGATGAACTGTGGTATCGTGTTGATGCTGCATGGGCAGCTGTACCTGTACACGCCATCCAAGCTCTATTTGACTCAATGCCCAGGCGTGTCAAGGTCTTTATTACGGCCAGAGGTGGTTGTTCTGGGTACTGATTTCTCAGGATCTATGCACCCACAATTGCGTGAAAATGTAATCACATATCACTTCTAGTATAATATATTTGTCCATTGAATACCCGCTTATTATCTGTATTTCTTCTGGTTGTAGCAATTTTAATTGCCAGTAGTGTATATTTAAACACAAATATATTTATTATTATTACTTATTAAATATATTTAAAAGCATAAAATTAATACATTCAACTCACGATAGCTACTCTTATACGTGAACAGGCTATAGCCACCACATTGTACCATATTGCAAAATTTTGCACGAGCCGCCACTGCTCACGATGATGTGCTCAGTTTGTTCCCTCTTTAATTTGTATCCCTGCTTTCCTTACAGTGTTTCTGTAAAAGCTATTTGAGCTGCAAGTCCTGTTTCCTGCCACGTTTTAAAACTACATCGTCCAGATATGCAGGTGTTCCTTGTCTACCTGGCCTATAACTGAATTCACCAATATTGGAGAACTGCGTCTCCGCACCTAAGACCGGATCTGACTTCAACGCATCATCAGACAAGAAAGTCATACCTGTATCTCCAAACCTCTAGACCCAAAGTCTAGCACTTGACAGAGAATTTTAAAAGGAAGCGATTGCATTCGGGACCATTAAGTTGCAGAGGGAGAAAGGGGCTGAAGCCTGTCAACTCGGCGGTGTGAAAACGCGGTCGGCACTTCGCTTTTTGTACTGCAGCCGTGGCGTCACGCGAGGGCCTGCACGGTGCGCGGCCGGCGCGGCTTATCTCGGCCGCTCGCCCGCGACAGCCTGCTGCCAGTTGCCCGCCGCCGCCGGGCTGGCCCGCTCCTCGCTGTGACGTCACGCGCCGCCGGCACAGCGATCCATACGCGCTCGGCTCCCGTCGCCGCCGCGCTCGGTCCGTCTCGGGCAGACGTCTGCCGAGCCGCCGCCGCCGCCACGTGTGACTGGGTCGGGCACGCCCTCTTCACGCGTGCGCGCTTTCGTTACGCTACTCGTGCACGCCTGCCCGCGTCATGACCTCGACCCCGTGCCAACTGTGTCGCTTAATTATGTACTCTGTGAGCTGGTGTCCCTTTTGCCGCGATTCCGACGTGAGTGGATTTTACACTCACAGTGAAATTCGTATTGCTTTTGAGTCACTCTCTCCCTAGCCACGCGGTTGAATTCTGTTGCCAAAGCTAACCGAGTTTATCAGGCATTGTTACGGGTCTAGTGAAAACGCACTACATTGTGCCTGATCAGCTTGTTTATTTATCTATTCATTTATTTTTTGCGCGATCGATCCTGGCTTCCGACACCGGTATCGGTTGGGTTTTAATGGCTCGTTACTGACTGGGGAAGCATACAACCATCGGGTTACCAATTTTCCTCATATTTCACATATCTGTGGTACATACTTCTTGCTGTAATGCTGGTCTTGGTCTTCAGTCCGAAGAATGGTTTGATGCAGCTCTCCATAATACTCTATCCTGGTCTCCTATGCTGGTCTCCCCTACAATTTTTATCCCCCGCCCCAGCACTTCCCACCAATACTAAATTAGGATAACTTCATGTCTCTAGTCATGTTTACCACAGATTTCTTTTTTACCCCCAAAATTACTCAGTACCACCTCATTAGTTACGTGATGTACCCGTCTAATTTTCAGCATTCTTCTGTGGCACTATACTTCAAAAGCTTCTTTTCTGTTCTTGTCTTAACTTTTTACTGTCCACGTTTTATTTTCGTATACCGTGACACTCTGGATGGATAATCTCAGAAAAGATTTCCTGACGCTTAAATCTATACCCGATGTTAAGAAAATTCTCTTCTTCAGAAACGCTTTCATTGCCACTGGCAGTCTACATTTTAATATCTACTTCGACTACCATCAGCTACTTTACTGCCCAAATAGCGAAACTTATCTACTACTTTTAGTGTGTCGTTTCGTAACCTCATTCCGTCAGCATCGGCTAATTTAATTCAACTACATTTCGTTATTGTTGTTTTGCTTCTGTTCATGTTCATCTCATATCTTCCTTTTAAAACACTGTCACTACGTTGCCCTTCCAAGTCCTCTCGTGTGTCTCTCAGTATTACGTTACTGGCAAACCTCAAGGTTTAAATTTCTTCTCCCTGAAGTGTAACACCCCTTCAAAATTTTTCCTTGATTTCCTTCACAGCTTGCTCAATTTACAGATTGAATAACACCGGGTTACGCTACAACCCTGTCTCACTCCCTCCTCAGTCACTGCTTCCCTTTCATGCCCTTCGAGTCTTAACTGCCGTCTGATTTCTATAGAAATCAGAAACAGCCTTTTCTCCCTGTATTTTACCCCTGAATCTTCAGAATTTCAAAGAGAGTATTCCAGTACACGTTGGCAAAAGCTTTCACTAAAATTAATAAATATATAAACGTCGGTTTGCCCTTTCCTTAACATCTCTTCTAAGTCAAGTCATTGCGTCAGTAGTTCCTGGAATGGTCCTAATTTCTCTGGAATACAAACTGATCTTCGCCGAGGTCGGCTTCTGCCAGTTTTTCCATTCTTCTGTAAGAAATTCGTGTTAGTAGTTTGCAAACATGAGTTATTAAACTGATCGTTTGGTAAAATTCACACACGTCAGCACCTGCTTTCTTTGGAATTGGAATTATTACGTTCTTCTTCAAGCCTGAGGATACGTCGCCTGTCTCCTATATCTTAAACGCGACGTGGAATAGTTTTGTCATGGCTGGCTCTCGCAAGGATATCAGTAATTTGGGCGGAATGTCAACTACTCCAGGGGCTTGTTTCGAACTAACTCTTTTAATGCTCCATCAGGTTATCCTCGCTGTATCATATCTCTCGTATTCATCTACGACCTCTTCTCTTCCTATAAAATTGCCCTCATGATCATTTCCGCTGTATAGCCCCTGTATATACTACTCTCAGGAATTTGAGGACTCTGCGTTCAAAGCTCTACGAGCCTGTTTAACACCGTATGCGAGCGCCATATGTCATTCTGCGGCGTTAGCGCAACTGGCTGAGGTGACAATAGAAAAAAATGGCCTGTAGTACGCTAGAGTCTCGTAATTGTTATTTTTTTCCTATTCTTTCGCCAAATACTTGTATCGCTAGGACGAATGATGCTTCTCCTGAAAGGTCCAACGACAATAATGATAACCCTAGCGCACATTCGTGGCGAGGTATAATCAAGATAGAATAAGAACTCGTGATGAAATGATCTCTTATTTATCAATACATTCAGATGTGTATCGCAGTGAAATAAAACCAGGCTATACGTTTTTAATATACAGTAGATAGCTTTTTGTTACGCACATGAAGTATCAATAAATAAACGATAATTTCATGACTGTTCCTCAATACGCCATCACTAAGGCGGTTATTGCAGTGATACAAGTGTTTGGCAGAAGGTTAGAAAGAGATAAGAAAACGTCGAGGCTAAAGCACTACAGCCAGAAATGTCACCCGCCGCCTTAGCGTGTTGCGCTGATGTCGCTGCTCGACAACTGTTGTTCGCATATTGAACTGAACTGGCTTTGAACCTCGATATCTAGAGGATACGTGAGAAGAGCATCCTACCAGATCAAAACTACAATCGAACGACGAGAAAAATCTGTGACCCTCTGAGTGCTTGCTTTCCTTTGAAGTTTATTTTACGAAATAGCAGAAATCAACATTAGAAACACGTTTCATCAACGATATGGTCATTAGGAAAGGAGCACAAGCTTTGTTTGAATACAATAGGAGAAGGAACAGACCATGCTTTTATTCAAAGGAACCAGCCCAACATTTACGTTATGCAATTCTGGGAAACAGCAGAAAACCTATATTTGGACGGCTGTTCGGGGAACTGAACCCTAGTCCTCCAGTATGCTGCCTATAATGCAAGTGAGTGTCTTAGTTTCAGTAAACCAGCCATGAAGCAGTGGCTGCAGTGATGTGGGACGAGTCAAATTATATTAAATGGTATAAGCATAACTGCACGTAACTTCCGTGCATTATACAAACAGCCGGTTACAGCTATTGGCCACATACATTGAGAACTATGCAACTTCTCAACTATTTTGTTACTATATACAGGATGTTCCAGAAGTAACTGTCAGTGTTCAGGGATGTAACAGAAACCATCATTGGAAGAAAAACGTCTAGTAAACATGACCCCTAAAACGCATACTGTAAACAGGTAAGAGTACTATTTCATCTTCGCTATTGTGAAACACATCCCTCCTTCTGAACAAGTGCTCACAGCTCTTAACGTAAACATTTAGGAGCCCATGTTTCCTGTATTTTTTTTTCTTTCGAATGAGCGTTCCTCACACGTATCTGAATACCGACCATTTCTCCTGGGGCATCCTGTATTCTAGCAGGAAGGCAGGTACTTTGAAAAACTCCTGCTCCTCCTCTATACCACTTAATTACTGTATCTGTAAAAAATTTGATACTAAGCGTTCATCTGACTAGCAGTACACAGATAGTTGAAAGTGTTGTAAGTAAAGTTAACACCTGTTTAATAAGTTCGAGAAGTGAAGTGTTACTTCAAATTTTGAAAGTTAACCAATTTCCAATTGCACGACTGCCTGGCGACAACCTGTTAAAAACTTCTGCATCACAATTAAAAGGCGTATTATAGGAAAAAGGCCGTCCGATAGTGAAATACATTTTTTTAGTTACAAAAGGCTTTTGTTAGGTAACCTACCCACTTCTCCACGCCATTTCCCTTCATTTCTAAGCACTTTTCGTAACAACGCGTTAGTTTCTTGCAATATCTCTCTTTTCTGCCTACAACGTCATTATGAAACAAACCAGTAACTTTGAAACAACTTTATTAGGAGCGAGTAAATGCAACCTACCGTTACGTAGGCCACAGATCATAAAAGTTCATCTTGTCTCCTGGGCGTGCCATTCCGATCTCCATCGAGGACATTTCAATGGCTACTATTAAAGGTTCGACACGAATGTCTACTCTTTCTTTCATTTCTCATTCAGGCCCACAAACCAGGCGCACAGGTCTTGATGAATACATACCCAAAAATATAACTGTAGCACTCATTTTGTAATGACAAGTGGCAAGCTATTATTTGGTTTCGCTCACAGACAGACTATTACAGCATCAAAACAATGACTTTTGTGGTTTAGTAAACTATCAATGGATGATGCTTTCGTGCTTTACCAGCTACCAATATTTAAATGTAAGAAAAAGGCCCTTACTTCTCAAATACACCTCGTAAAACTATTTTATACCTTAGACAGTGACGCATAATCTATAGTCTCCGTTCGCTTTCATTATTTTTTCACATTTAATATCATTCGTTTTATTTATATTTTCGACCTGACGGTACTGAAACATGAATGCATGGACTTAGAAAAAATTGCAAAAACTAATATCCGAAGTTACAAAATATGATGAGACGAATGTATAACTAGGCAATCGGTTCAAATTTAAAAATAAAAGGAAATTTGATATAATAAATCCATTGCAGCGACATCAGAGATCAGTCTTTTCCGTCAGTCTTACAGATATAACGCACTGTTCGGAAAAACATTAAAATTTAGCCTCAAGAAACAAGTGAAACCAGCATTATTATTATTATTATTATGTCTTTCTATTCTCAGACGTTATGTCTGGTCAAAAATGGACAGTGACGCAGACCTTGATCAAGCGTGACTTCCTTTTAACTGTACGGTATATGTTATATTGCATTTAGGAACTTTCGGGTCATTGAACATGTATCAATAATTACAGATTTTTGTAGTTGTATATATATGTTTGGATGTAGCTGTATTGCATTGATGTACTGGTGGATATTGTGAGGTATGACTCCTGTAGCTGATAGTATAATTGGTATAATGTCGACTTTATCCTGATGCCACATGTCCTTGACTTCCTCAGCCAGTTGGATGTATTTTTCAATTTTTTCTCCTGTTTTCTTCTGTATATTTGTTGTGTTGGGTATGGATATTTCAATTAGTTGTGTTAATTTCTACTTTTTATCGGTGAGTATGATGTCAGGTTTGTTATGTGGTGTTGTTTCATCTGTTATAATCTTTCTGTTCCAGTATAATTTGTATTCATCATTCTCCAGTACATTTTGTGGTGTGTACTTGTATGTGGTAACGTGTTGTTTTATTAGTTTATGTTTTATGGCAAGTTGGTGATGTATTATTTTTGATACATTGTCATGTCTTCTGGGGTATTCTGTATTTGCTAGTATTGTACATCCGCTTGTGATGTGATCTACTGTTTCTATTTGTTGTTTGCAAAGTCTGCATTTATCTGTTGTGGTATTGGGATCTTTAATAATATGCTTGCTGTAATATCTGGTGTTTATTGTTTGATCCTGTATTGCAATCATGAATCCTTCCGTCTCACTGTATATATTTCCTTTTTTTAGCCATGTGTTGGATGCGTTTTGATCGATGTGTGGCTGTATTAGATGATACAGGTGCTTGCCATGTAGTGCTTTCTTTTTCCAATTTATTTTCTTTGTATCTGTTGATGTTATGTGATCTAAAGGGTTGTAGAAGTGGTTATGAAATTGCAATGGTGTAGCTGATGTATTTATATGAGTGATTGCTTTGTGTATTTTGCTAGTTTCTGCTCGTTCTAGAAAGAATTTTCTTAAATTGTCTACCTGTCCATAATGTAGGTTCTTTATATCTATAAATCCCCTTCCACCTTCCTTTCTGCTTAATGTGAATCTTTCTGTTGCTGAAAGTATGTGATGTATTCTATATTTGTGGCATTGTGATCGTGTAAGTGTATTGAGTGCTTCTAGGTCTGTGTCACTCCATTTCACTACTCCAAATGAATAGGTCAATACTGGTATAGCATAAGTATTTATAGCTTTTGTCTTGTTTCTTGCTGTCAATTCTGTTTTCAGTATTTTTGTTAGTTTTTGTCTATATTTTTCTTTTAGTTCTTCTTTAATATTTGTATTATCTATTCCTATTTTTTGTCTGTATCCTAGATATTTATAGGCATCTGTTTTTTCCATCGCTTCTATGCAGTCGCTGTGGTTATCCAATATGTAATCTTCTTGTTTAGTGTGTTTTCCCTTGACTATGCTATTTTTCTTACATTTGTCTGTTCCAAAAGCCATATTTATATCATTGCTGAATACTTCTGTTATCTTTAGTAATTGGTTGAGTTGTTGATTTGTTGCTGCCAGTAGTTTTAGATCATCCATGTATAGCAAATGTGTGATTTTGTGTGGGTATGTTCCAGTAATATTGTATCCATAATTTGTATTATTTAGCATGTTGAATAGTGGGTTCAGAGCAAGACAGAACCAGAAAGGACTTAATGAGTCTCCTTGGTATATTCCACGCTTAATCTGTATAGGCTGTGATGTGATGTTATCTGAATTTGTTTGGATATTAAGTGTGGTTTTCCAGTTTTTCATTACTATGTTTAGAAACTGTATCAATTTAGGATCTACTTTGTATATTTCCAATATCTGTAGTAACCATGAGTGGGGTACACTATCAAAGGCTTTTTGGTGATCAATGTATGCGTAGTGTAGGGACCTTTGTTTAGTTTTAGCTTGATATGTCACCTCTGTATCTATTATCAGTTGCTCTTTACATCCTCGTGCTGCTTTGCAGCAGCCTTTTTGTTCTTCATTTATAATTTCGTTCTGTGTTGTATGTGTCATTAATTTCTGTGTGATGACTGAAGTTAATATTTTGTATATTGTTGGTAGGCATGTTATGGGGCGATATTTAGCTGGGTTTGCTGTGTCTGCTTGATCTTTAGGTTTCAGATAGGTTATTCCATGTGCAAGTGTATCTGGGAATGTGTATGGGTCTGCAATGTAACTGTTAAATAATTTAGTTAGATGTGAATGTGTTAAGGTAGCCAGAAATATGCTATTTTATTTTTTCCAGGGACTTTCCAATTGTGCGTAGAATTAATTGCTAGAATGACTTCATGTTGCAAAATTATCACTTCAGGCATAGGTGGTATCATCTTGTATGTATCTGTTTCTGCTTGTATCCACCGTGCATGTCTGTTGTGTTGTACCAGGTTTGACCATATGTTGCTCGAGAAGTGTTCCATGTCTGTTATGTTAGGTGGATTGTCTATTTTAATGTGTGTGTTATCCATTGTTTGGTAAAATCTCTTTTGGTTTGTGTTGAATGTTTGGTTTTGTTTCCTTCTATTTTCACTTTTTTTGTATCTTCTAAGTCGTTTGGCCAATGCTTGCAATTTCTGCTTTTTTCATCTAATTGCTCTATTGCTTCTTGTTGTGAGGTTTTACCTAACCTTTTTCGTTTTTTGTCTGATATTTCATTTCTTATAAATTGTGTTAGCTGTCCGATGTCTTTTCTCAGTTTTTCTATTCTGATCTATAGCCTGTGTTGCCATGCTGGTTTTGTGGGTTTCTTCTGTGTGTTGGTTTGTTCTGATCTCTGCCTAGTGTGTATATTTAGTGTAGTGAGTGCTCCTATATAAACCAGTAGTTGTAACTCTTCCATAGTTGTGTTTTCATTTATTTTGTTGTGTATGATTGTGTTGATAGTTTTTATTGTTGTTTCGACTTGTGGGTTATTTGGCGGTCTATGCAAGAATGGTCTAATGTCTGTATTTGTGTCTTTGTATTCTATATACACTCCTGGAAATGGAAAAAAGAACACATTGACACCGGTGTGTCAGACCCACCATACTTGCTCCGGACACTGCGAGAGGGCTGTACAAGCAATGATCACACGCACGGCACAGCGGACACACCAGGAACCGCGGTGTTGGCCGTCGAATGGCGCTAGCTGCGCAGCATTTGTGCACCGCCGCCGTCAGTGTCAGCCAATTTGCCGTGGCATACGGAGCTCCATCGCAGTCTTTAACACTGGTAGCATGCCGCGACAGCGTGGACGTGAACCGTATGTGCAGTTGACGGACTTCGAGCGAGGGCGTATAGTGGGCATGCGGGAGGCCGGGTGGACGTACCGCCGAATTGCTCAACACGTGGGGCGTGAGGTCTCCACAGTACATCGATGTTGTCGCCAGTGGTCGGCGGAAGGTGCACGTGCCCGTCGACCTGGGACCGGACCGCAGCGACGCACGGATGCACGCCAAGACCGTAGGATCCTACGCAGTGCCGTAGGGGACCGCACCGCCACTTCCCAGCAAATTAGGGACACTGTTGCTCCTGGGGTATCGGCGAGGACCATTCGCAACCGTCTCCATGAAGCTGGGCTACGGTCCCGCACACCGTTAGGCAGTCTTCCGCTCACGCTCCAACATCGTGCAGCCCGCCTCCAGTGGTGTCGCGACAGGCGTGAATGGAGGGACGAATGGAGACGTGTCGTCTTCAGCGATGAGAGTCGCTTCTGCCTTGGTGCCAATGATGGTCGTATGCGTGTTTGGCGCCGTGCAGGTGAGCGCCACAATCAGGACTGCATACGACCGAGGCACACAGGGCCAACACCCGGCATCATGGTGTGGGGAGCGATCTCCTACACTGGCCGTACACCACTGGTGATCGTCGAGGGGACACTGAATAGTGCACGGTACATCCAAACCGTCATCGAACCCATCGTTCTACCATTCCTAGACCGGCAAGGGAACTTGCTGTTCCAACAGGACAATGCACGTCCGCATGTATCCCGTGCCACCCAACGTGCTCTAGAAGGTGTAAGTCAACTACCCTGGCCAGCAAGATCTCCGGATCTGTCCCCCATTGAGCATGTTTGGGACTGGATGAAGCGTCGTCTCACGCGGTCTGCACGTCCAGCACGAACGCTGGTCCAACTGAGGCGCCAGGTGGAAATGGCATGGCAAGCCGTTCCACAGGACTACATCCAGCATCTCTACGATCGTCTCCATGGGAGAATAGCAGCCTGCATTGCTGCGAAAGGTGGATATACACTGTACTAGTGCCGACATTGTGCATGCTCTGTTGCCTGTGTCTATGTGCCTGTGGTTCTGTCAGTGTGATCATGTGATGTATCTGACCCCAGGAATGTGTCAATAAAGTTTCCCCTTCCTGGGACAATGAATTCACGGTGTTCTTATTTCAATTTCCAGGAGTGTATGTCAGCTGAAATTTTGCTTCTATATCTAACATGTGTGTCACTTCGTGTTCTATTTGTGCTTGTTCTGGTGGCCGTCTTTAAGATTTCGTTTTCCTCTGATTGTTTAATTGATGCTTGTTGTTCTTTGCTTGGGATGTTTTGAGTCCATTACTGTATTTTATTCTTCTTCTGATTGCACATTATTTTGTTCCAGTATTTGTTGTACTTGTTGTTTGATGTTTTCTAATTCTGACTGGGGTATCCTGTTATTTTTTATTATTACACGGATCTAGAGCTAGTCGTTATTCTGTTACAAATTTTAATTCTGGGTATCTGGTAATAAATGTTGTGTATACTTGTGATCTGTATCCAGTTGTGTTGGTTCCTAAGTTTGTTGCTTGCTAATAACAGAACATGAGGTGTCTGTTAACTTCATCTGACCATCTCATCCTCTGTCTTTGTTTGCCTTCTAGGGTGGTTGCAGTAAGCATATCCTGCAAAACACCTCTATTTGGATTTAAATCATTTTCCAGTTGGCTAGCAGTGTCGTTACCATTGTGGGCGGGCATGGGGTTCAAGCGTCGTCCCCGACCATGACGGCGCTTGTCCGAGGCTTCTTTAGTTCTGTCCTGAACCAAGTAATCACACTAAAAGGGGGGTTAGCCCTATTAGTGGTTTGTTCTTTTCGTCGCCTTTTACGACTGGCAGAACATACCGGAGGCCTATTCTTTTCTCGGGCCTCCACGGGGTTTATTATTATTATTATTATCATTATTATTATTAACCTGTCTTACAGTAGTATTATAAGACCAATTACAAATGCTAACGGTTCTTAAGAAAGGAAGTTAACAGTTTAACGTTGCGTCGACGACAAGATCGTTAGAGTCGGTGGATATGCTCCAACTGGACCAGGGATTAACAAAGAAATCGCCTGTTTCCTTTTTAGAGATCAATCCTGACATTCCCCCTAGGAGATTTATTGAAACAGCAGGAAACATATCCTATAAGTTGCAATACAGCAACGAAAGCATGAGCTTTCAACTTTTATAACAATGACGTTCCGCAGTGGCTCAGTATTAGATAAAATCAGGCAACATTATGAGAAACAATCTCGAAGACTACTGATAGGCTGACGACCAGTTCGTTTACATCACCAAGGTTACGCGAGTCATTTTAGTTGTCTAGCACATCGCGACAGTCAAGAGAGCAGTACTGGCTTCCCCTGACATGTATACAGCCCAAACTGCACTGGCAAAGGCGGGTATGCCTAAGCGTAAGGCTGAGACGCATGCTGGAAAGTGCACATGCTGGTTGACTTACACGACCAGTTGCATACAGGTTAGTAAACAACAACTGATGCGGCAACAATGCAGAGAATGCACTTTCAACGAGCCACATTCAGACCAGGCAAGGCACCACGGGACACACACGTATTCAGTCCTTGTTTACACACAAACACACACACACACACACACACACACACACACACTTTCGCGCAGCGTCTGAGTATCAAGTAACACAGCTAGACGAAACTAGGACCATACATGGAAATGCTACAGTATCGCACAGAACATGACAAAGAAATACGCAATGAGACGGACAGAAATGACACTTCTATCCAAAGACAAGAATTACACAGAAGTCGCCGCAATTTATGGTGGTTCCCTGAACATTAAAAAAGATGAGACATGGTTCTTAACACCTTGCCGTACCATTTAGTTCGACGAAATCTGTGGCCAAGCAGCTGGAGACGGCGCGTGCCTACCGGCTCAGCGTTATGCGCGAGACAATTGCAATACAAGCCGACATCGGATACCTGTTATGTAGCTATGGGCTTATTTGTTTCACACGACACTGCTCTTGCGGACATCAACACTAATTTAATTCTTGTTCCTCACATATAATATTTCAAACAATACTTCAAAATATACCTTTTTTTTTTACATAAACAGTTTCACAGAGTTCATGCTGACACTGCACGGAAAAGCCGATTCCTGCACAGTACACAACCAACTCCAAACAAAAACTGCCGTTTGAGGAAATGATTAAATTCGAGTAGTATGTCTACCAAGATTGTCACTGACTAGAATAAAAATGAAGCACTGAGAACTAAAAGAGCCAAAAGCACACCGTCTTCGATCCCACATTTAGGGGAATATCATAGAAACGAGCGAGACAGTATTTCGTTAATGTTCATATATACAATGTGGGCCTACAGCAAAGACAAATCTGACTCACCATAAGATCAAAAGATATCAGGAGCATGAATAAATGCCACAGTCTCACAGTCGATGATGATGTGCTTTATGGTTCTCAGCGCCTCAAATGGATTATTGTATGATAAAATCCAAAACTTAATATACTGTATCTCATTCAGAATCCCACAAAATAGGTTTTTCTATCGGTATAACTGTAACATATACTGATGTTCGATCTAATTCTACTATGTAGTGATTGAATTGGCGTATCCGACGAGTGTGCTACCGTTTAGCGGGATTTATGCCAAAAAACGGAGATATAATCTGCTACAGTGTGCTATCACCTGCAGGCATTGACGTAAATTTGTAGTTTAATGGTAAGAGCTAGCAGTGCACGACGCGAACAGTGCACCTTGTGTATCAAATCCGCATGTATTTGACATGTAAGGCAATTACGTCACACGAGCTGCGCCCAACTGCAGGTGTGCTCGCGATTCTGATGCCAAGTTTCACGTAGTTTAGAGGAGTAGCAATGTAGCATAGAGCAAAAGATTTAGTGCCGTGTATTTCAGGTTACGGCATCTACATTACATTTAACAGCCTTCAAAGAAATATTACCAACAAGTTCGCAAGGCGTCAAAAGTTAGGGTGTTCACATGCTCTTGTGGTCTTACACAACAGCTTCCACTGATTTTTTTTTTTTCCAAGGGGATGTGTCTCTTGCTTTGCTCTACACTCTTACTGAAATCCGACAAAAATCGAAATGCGTTCCTTGGGTAGGTTTACTTGTTAGTATTCCTGCTTGGCATAATTGTTTCGAAATCAATATGGTAGATGCGAAACAATTACGTACGCGTGTTCCCATGTCGTTTCACTTCATACGTCGTGTTTTATGCACATTCTGAGTCGGATTGACATGACTCGAATGAACCCAATATTGCTCCTAGAGTCTTAAGAAGCGTTCATCTAGAAGTTTTCTTTCTCTGATCGTATATTTTTATAGATAACGTACATATTGAACACAGACACATCAGACATTAAAAAAATAAGTTAGACGCTACCATCCTTCCCCAGAGAGTGACTCTGGATGTTTACGTTTAGATCGCGTTTGTTTCCACGAGTGTGACTCGTGGTATTATGTGGATGGCCTGCAACGTGCTCCCACGCTGGTCTCACGGTCGGTAAGGAGTTCTGATGGCAGGACGTCCATTCCCTCACCAGAGCGGTTGACAACTGCTGGATGGTCGTTGGACATGTGGACGTGCTGCAATACGTATCCCCAACGTGGCCCACAGGTGCTCGATGGGATTTAAGTCCGGTGAACGGACGGACCAGCCCATTCGCCGAATATGTGTGACTCGTGGTATTATGTGGATGGCCTGCAACGTGCTCCCACACGCTGGTCTCACGGTCGGTAAGGAGTTCTGATGGCAGGACGTCCATTCCCTCACCAGAGCGGTTGACAACTGCTGGATGGTCGATGGACATGTGGACGTGCTGCAATACGTATGCCCAACGTGGCCCACAGGTGCTCGATGGGATTTAAGTCCGGTGAACGGACGGACCAGCCCATTCGCCGAATATACTCTCGTGCCATGAGCTCTTCCACCTAAGCCGTTCGATGCCGTCGAGCATTGTCATCAATAAAAATGAAGTCAGGCCCAAATGCAGCCCCGAAAAGACACACACGGCGAAGGATTATAGTGTCACAATAACGTTGATCGTTGAGTGTACTGTGTTCAAAGATTTGGAGGTCAGTACACCCATGCAAAATTATGCCTCCCCACAGCATATCAACTGGACCGATAAAACGAACATGTTCGATAATATCCCTGGGTGCAGTGCGTGTTCTCACACCTTGCCATTAGGTTAAGTCCAGCACTATCTAAAATGCAACGATATGTCTTCTGTCTGACGAAGGTTGCTTTGAAGACTTTATTTCTAACTTTAATTATAGCCGGTGATCACTATGTTTACTTACTCAACAAACAACTGAAATACGTGCAGGTAACTGCAGCACATACCCGAACGCTTTATGTTTGTTTGAGAACATGAATTTCCCCATTTACGATCTATAAAACCTTACTTTCAAAAAAGGAAGACATCGTCATCTCAAAAGACTTCGACCACTGTTAGGTGAAGTAAATTTCAAAAATTCTGAAAATAATTTGATTCAGCGTTTATCAAAGGCTCTGCGGACGATTTTATGAAATGGAAAGGAGCAATACTTAGATAACAATAAATTGTGGTAGACTTACTTTAAGTACACGTAATTGGTAAGGAAATTATTGTGAGTATAGTCAAGTACCTAACTATGTGTTTCATATAGACCATAAGTTCAAGTTCAACTTGATAATGAGTGTTCCCAAAACCTATAGTTGAATTAAATATATAATGCGTCCGAGGTGGTTTTAATGGAATGCTTGATGCTGCTAATCTATTCTGGCGCCGTACTTCCCAACATTTCAACAGTAAGGGTTCTTTGGCGAGAAAAATCCACGAATAATTTCTGTTGAATTAGAACTATGAGATGGAGTTTGATTCTAACATGGACACCCACCACTAGCGTGCAGTTGTTTTCCCAGTGATAATGAGAGGTGGCAGGAGGAACAAGACTTTTGGTCAGGTGATTACAGGGTTATAAATACAAAATCAAATAGGGGTAATGCAGGAGTAGGTTTAATAATGAATAAAAAAATAGGAGTGCGGGTTAGCTACTACAAACAGCATAGTGAACGCATTATTGTGGCCAAGATAGACACAAAGCCCATGCCTACTACAGTAGTACAAGTTTATATGCCAACTACCTCTGCAGATGATGAAGAAATAGATGAAATGTATGACGAGATAAAAGAAATTATTCAGGTAGTGAAGGGAGACGAAAATTTAATAGTCATGGGTGACTGGAATTCGTCAGTAGGAAAAGGGAGAGAAGGAAACATAGTAGGTGAATATGGATTGGGGGGAAGGAATGAAAGAGGAAGCCGCCTTGTAGAATTTTGCACAGAGCATAACTTAATCATAGCCAACACTTGGTTCAAGAATCATAAAAGAAGGTTGTATACCTGGAAGAATCCTGGAGATACTAAAAGGTATCAGATAGATTATATAATGGTAAGACAGAGATTTAGGAACCAGGTTTTAAATTGTAAGACATTTCCTGGGGCAGATGTGGATTCTGATCACAATCTATTGGTTATGAACTGCAGATTGAAACTGAAGAAACTGCAAAAAGGTGGGAATTTAAGGAGATGGGACCTGGATAAACTGACTAAACCAGAGGTTGTACAGAGTTTCAGGGAGAGCATAAGGGAACAATTGACAGGAATGGGGGAAAGAAATACAGTAGAAGAAGAATGGGTAGCTCTGAGGGAGGAAGTAGTGAAAGCAGCAGACGATCAAGTAGATAAAAAGACGAGGGCTAATAGAAATCCTTGGGTAACAGAAGAAATATTGAATTTAATTGATGAAAGGAGAAAATATAAAAATGCAGTAAATGAAGCAGGCAAAAAGGAATACAAACGTCTCAAAAATGATATCGACAGGAAGTGCAAAATGGCTAAGCAGGGATGGCTAGAGGACAAATGTAAGGATGTAGAGGCTTGTCTCACTAGGGGTAAGATAGATACTGCCTACAGGAAAATTAAAGAGACCTTTGGAGAGAAGAGAACCACTTGTATGAATATCAAGAGCTCAGATGGCAACCCAGTTCTAAGCAAAGAAGGGAAGGCAGAAAGGTGGAAGGAGTATATGGAGGGTTTATACAAGGGCGATGTACTTGAGGACAATATTACGGAAATGGAAGAGGATGTAGATGAAGACGAAATGGGAGATAAGATACTGCGTGAAGAGTTTGACAGAACACTGAAAGACCTGAGTCGAAACAAGGCCCCGGGAGTAGACAACATTCCATTTGAACTACTGATGGCCTCGGGAGAGCCAGTCATGACAAAACTCTACCATCTGGTGAGCACGATGTATGAGACAGGAGAAATACCCTCAGACTTCAAGAAGAATATAATAATTCCAATCCCAAAAAAAAAAGGTGTTGACAGATGTGAATATTACCGAACTATCAGTTTAATAAGTCACAGCTGCAAAATACTAACGCGAATTCTTTACAGACGAATGGAAAAACTGGTAGAAGCCGACCTCGGGGAAGATCAGTTTGGATTCCGTAGAAATGTTGGAACACGTGAGGCAATACTGACCTTACGACTTATCTTAGAAGAAAGATTAAGAAAAGGCAAACCTACGTTTCTAGCATTTGTAGACTTAGAGAAAGCTTTTGACAATGTTGACTGGAATACTCTCTTTCAAATTCTGAAGGTGGCAGGGGTAAAATACAGGGAGCGAAAGGCTATTTACAGTTTGTACAGAAACCAGATGGCAGTTATAAGAATCGAGGGACATGAAAGGGAAGCAGTGGTTGGGAAAGGAGTAAGACAGGGTTGTAGCCTCTCCCCGATGTTATTCAATCTGTATATTGAGCAAGCAGTAAAGGAAACAAAAGAAAAATTCGGAGTAGGTATTAAAATTAATGGAGAAGAAGTAAAAACTTTGAGGTTCGCCGATGGCATTGTAATTCTGTCAGAGACAGCAAAGGACTTGGAAGAGCAGTTGAACGGAATGGACAGTGTCTTGAAAGGAGGATATAAGATGAACATCAACAAAAGCAAAACGAGGATAATGGAATGTTGTCGAATTAAGTAGGTGGATGCTGAGGGAATTAGATTAGGAAATGAGACACTTAAAGTAGTAAAGGAGTTTTGCTATTTAGGGAGTAAAATAACCGATGATGGTCGAAGTAGAGAGGATATAAAATGTAGACTGGCAATGGCAAGGAAAGCGTTTCTCAAGAAGAGGAATTTGTTAACATCGAGTATAGATTTAAGTGTCAGGAATCATTTCTGAAAGTATTTGTATGGAGTGTAGCCATGTATGGAAGTGAAACATGGACGATAACTAGTTTGGACAAGAAGAGAATAGAAGCTTTCGAAATGTGGTGCTACAGAAGAATGCTGAAGATAAAGTGGGTAGATCACGTAACTAATGAGGAGGTATTGAATAGGATTGGGGAGAAGAGAAGTTTATGGCACAACTTGACTAGAAGAAGGGATCGGTTGGTAGGACATGTTTTGAGGCATCAATGGATCACAAATTTAGCATTGGAGGGCAGTGTGGAGGGTAAAAATCGTAGAGGGAGACCAAGAGATGAATACACTAAGCAGATTCAGAAGGATGTAGGTTGCAGTAGATACTGGGAGATGAAGAAGCTTGCACAGGATAGAGTAGCATGGAGAGCTGCATCAAACCAGTCTCAGGACTGAAGACCACAACAACAACAACAACAACAACAACGAGACCATGCGGCCATCAGCTTTAACTTTTTACATTCGGAAATCGGTCATCAATATCCAAAGCAATCCGATCCAACTGTCAAGATTTCTATTATATACAACGCGCTGACAATTTCCATAAATAAATGGAAATATCCTGACTGACTCATCATCGCCCATGTTAAACCGCTACGGATACAAACTTGAAATTTCCAGAGGCCGGATGAAACGTTTTTTGAAAATATGTTGCTATTAAGGTAATTTTGACGCTAGAACTACGATAAATGGTATTTGGTTTCTCAGTCAGATGCAAAGCATTTTTGGAAGTTTCATCCCTATAGCGGTGGAACAGTGCGTTAAAGTTTTTCTGAAAACAAACCATTTTTAAAATTCTACTACAGCATTTTTGAAGCCATATTTGCGAAAATTTACATTTGCCCTCCCTGTTAGAAATAAAAAATTGTCTATTTCAGTGTTTTTGGAGCTTCAAACCCCAAGGGCCTGACTGATTCACTGACTCATCCCTGTCCAGCCTAAACCGCTAAGGATAGAAACTTGATATTCGGGGAGGGCGTTGACCTTATGTACTATAGGAATTGCTTAATAAGGGATTTCTCGAAATTACACCCTTAAGGGAGTGAAATAGGGCATGAAAGGTTTTCTTAAAAATATGTTCCTATTAAGGTAATTTTTACGCTAGAACTATGAAAATTGGTAGCCGGTATCTCGGCCAAAAATAAAGAAATTCATGTTTCAGCATTTCTGGGAAATCAACCACTAAGGTGATGAAATAGGGGCTGAAATAATTTTTTGAAAATAAGCCATATTAAAGTTCTACTAAAGCGTTTTAATCTACATCCATGAAATCTGGTATTTGATTTCTAAAGAAATGTATGTTAGGGAATGATAGTTTCTATGCGAGTATTACCACAAGAACTCAAGATGCAGAATTAACAAAGACCTCAGACTGCAGCTACTAGAATAGTTTTTTGGTACATTCGAAAAAGACTATGCTTCTACAACCATAATTAACGTGAAAGATTTAGAAGGTGTTGCAATTTGTGAACAACATAAAAATTCGGCTAAAGAAAAAGGAAAAAAACTGTGCAGACTATACATTCTATGTGAGCGAAGGAGCTGGCGCTAAGCTAGTATCATTATAAACGATTCCGGAGTTAGAATGGTTGAGGCGTGGGCTTTACTGAATGAGGGCGACGCAGACCACGTGGTGAGGCCGGCGGGAGAGCGGGTGGAGAGCCCGCCTGGAAACGGCACAGAGCGGCGCCTTCGGATGCTCGCTAACTCAATTACTTCAGACAGGAAGCCACGCAAGCCGCTGTTCGCAGCCCGGTGCCGCCACACGCCTTTGCGGCGGCGCTTAGCACGCCTCGTTACCACTATTTGTGTCACTCAGAAGCCGTGTGTCCCGTGTAGACCGCCTTGTCTGGGTCTGTATGTCCGCGTGCAACGGATGGACACAAAAGCGCACACTATCCGAAGCACTTGCACAAATACTACCAGCTTTTTGAAACAAATAACGCACGTATCAAAAACTATGAAGACATACTTGCACTTCATATTATAACCTATACAAGGTGAGCGAAAAGTCTCCGTATTCCTGTTTACTATCAAATGATGTTATGCAGTTTAGTAGCAACGTAATTTATCAGTTGTTGGAATCTATTGTTGGAACTCATGTTTTCACGCAGTCGCAATCGAGTTTTAGTTTTGTAGGTCACAGTTGACCTACTGAGGAACGTTTAGTGACAAGTGTATGGGTGCACGAAGAACACACGGGGCATACAATGAGGTGGATTATGGGAGCATTCCGAGAAAGATTTAATAAGGCTCCACCGCTAAAGGCAAGACTTACGGATTGGGAAAGACGTGCTTCTGCTTTTGGCACTGTTGAAGACTGGCCGCAGAGAGGGAGGAAGAAGACACGACAACATGTGCCGGAGTCTTTGCTTCGAATGAACAAGTCGACACGTTAATATGCTCCGGAACTCCGTATTTCGAGAACAACAATGCCACATCACATGAAAAAAGACCTTAAGGTCAGACCTTTTCGACCCAAGTTCGTAAAAGACTTATCTGGTGCATAGAATTCCATCTTCACTCTACAGCGGAGTGTGCGCTGATATGAAACTACTTGGCAGATCAAAACTGGGTCCCGGACCGAGACTCGAACGCGGGACCTTTGCCTTTCGCGGGCAAGTGCTCTACCAACTAAGCTACCCATGTACGACTCTCGCCCCGTCCTCACAGCTTTAATTCCGCCAGTACCTCGTCTCTTCCGCAGGAGAGCTTCAGTGAAGTTGGAAGGTAGGAGACGAGGTACTGGCGGAATTAAAGCTGTGAGGACGGGGCGAGAGTCGTACTTGGGTAGCTTAGTTGGTAGAGCACTTGCCCGCGAAAGGCAAAGGTCCCGAGTTCGAGTCTCGGTCCGGCACACAGTTTTAATCTGCCAGGAAATTTCTTATCTGGTGCAGACCAGAATTAGTGCGTTTTACCAGGCCTTGCTTTGTTAACTTAATTCCCAAATGCAATGACTCGTGCAATGGTTATGTTTTCAGGAGAATGTGCCATTTATCGCAGCTAATTGCTATAAATATTGTCGTTTCGGCCCAGGAAAATTCCCAATACACAGTGGAGTTAGAAAGGTACTCGCCTCACGTAATGAGATGGGCAGTGACATCACATTATCTGCTTGGATAGTACTTTCTTGAAGGGACACTTTTAACTCGTCTGTCGTTGTAAATCTTCGCTCTTTCAACGGGAAGAGGGGCAAGGTCTGGAGAGCACGGACGACGAGGCAGCATAGTGATTTTGTTTTTTGTGCAACAGTTAAGCACCAACAGGGATGAATGTGCGGATGCGCCATCGTGATGTAAGAACCATGAACTGTCTCGCCACATTTCAGGCCGTTCCATTCTCACATTTTCTCGCTGAAAAGTTACATTCTTCCGAAATCTCTGAGACAGTCAGTCTTCGATTTGCACGCACAATTACACTGACGTTCCTGACAAGAGCGTCGTCGGTAGACGTCGAAGAGTGTCCTGCACGCGGGTCATCTTTAACTTCCGTCCGTCCATTTTTAAACCGTGTGAACTATCCGTAACAAGGAGTACGGCTTAAGCACTTAGCACCGTACACTTCCAGCATCATTTGGTTATTCTCTGTAAATGTTATCTTGAGTTTCACGCAAAATTTACTGCAGTCGCGTTGCTCGTCTAAATCTGCCATCTCGAAATTCGCGAACTTTGCAACACAACGTACTACTCAATGCGGCAATGAACAATAACTAACAAAATTACGACAATGAAACTTCCAGCAGCTACACATTAAACACAAGAGCGTACAGGGATGCCAGCCGCATTTCGCTCCAACGAAGCATTGGCGCGAAATGACGAATGTTCCGGAATTTTTTGAACAGACCTCCTGTAATGTTACAGAATTCCTATGACAGGCTTCTTGGCCTTGTAGAGGTGACTTAGTAGACAAATTTTTGATCAGGAACACATGTCCAGGAATGTACCGTTCGGATATAAAATAAATTTGAAGGGTGTCATATCAAATCTCCCGCTTCAGGGTAATGAAGATGAGAAAAGGGCGCCGCCGTGGGTCCTTGTTGCAATTTTTACGTCCCGTACCATTTTCGTTCGACTACAATAATGGCTGCGAGAAGCTGCTACGTTCGCTTTTAGAAAGATTGACTGTGATGCTCCACGGACGCGCCGCACTCTTGATTCTGAAGAGGGCGGCCTTCCTCGCGTAGAAGAGAATCCCACGGCGAATGTTATGAACAATGCCCGTGCCATGGGATAGCTGACAAGTCAGGGCTCACTGACTCCACTGCATACGTACCGTGAAGCGGGAAATTTGAAAGTGGTTCAAATGGTTCAAATGGCTCTGAGCACTATGGGACTTAACTTCTGTGGTCATCAGTCCCCTAGAACTTAAAACTACTTAAACCTAACTAACCTAAGAACATCACACACATCCATGCCCGAGGCAGGATTCGAACCTGCGACCGTAGCGGTCACGCGGTTCCAAACTGAAGCGCCTAGAACCGCACGGCCACACCGGCCGGCCATTTGAAAGTGACGCGGATCTTCAAACGTATTTTATATCCAAACGATACGTTTCCAGACATGGGTTCTTTATGAAAACTTTATCTACTAAGAAACACCCTGTACAGTCGCTTTCTTAATACCAGCACCTTCTTGGTAGCAAATCGAAATATGCAGCATTAGTCTTTGTAAACTAGACGCTTCGTGTCTAGTGGATCTTTACGAATTCATTTCAAGCTTCCGATAACTAGTTGGTAATAATTTCAAGAAGGTAACTATCAGAACTATTATTTTTTCTGGGTTATGAACATTTAAATGTGTGTAAGCGCCTGTAACTGTACAGCAAGGATTTGACCCTGCGCAGGGGAGGAAACAGTCCTACCATAAAACAAAACTTTCGCCTTGCAGATGAGTGTTCGACACGATGAGAGTTAAATGCCTGCAGCTTCCCATTGGTATGAGATATACAGAAAAAAAGCACCCTCATGCCACTATGTACTCGTGTACGTTAACGAAGCTCAACCTCTTACAGTTTCTTCTTATTGCTGAAAGAAATTTATTTCCCCCGTCCCTCCCTCCCCCCCTCTCCGTCTCCCCCTCCCCCCTCTCTCCCTCTCCGTCTCCCCATCCCCCTCTCCCTCTCCGTCTCCCCCTCTCCCTCTCTACCTTTGCAATGTTAAGATGACTGATGAGTACGACCCGAAAGCCAGTAAATGAGACGCAGGCAATGACAATACTAAGATACAGACTAGACAACTCAACACCCAGTCCTCGAGCGGAGAAAATCTCCGACCCGCCCAGGAATCGAACCCGGGCCCCTTCGGTTAGCAGCCTGCTACGCTGACCCCGCAAACACCGAGACGGACTTCATTCAAAATTCATTCATTTAATAGGCTCGTATCCCTCACATGTTTTTAGCTATCGTGTGTGTATGAACGTGTATAATGAAATATATTATTTTTGACATGGAAGTAGCAGGTTGTTGCACTCTGGTAAAACGTGTACATCACTTTCCTTTAAAATTCTGTCTAACAACGTTACTAATATGAAGTATGCTGCTCATAAACATGGAAAGCAAAACGACCAAACTTTTTCAAGTGTTGACACGCTTTCAGCTAACAAACTCAATCAATAAAATAATTATAAGAGTGTCTGCACTAATAATTTATACTGAAATTTACATTCGATTGAAAACTCGACAAAGATTATTGACTCTACCTCTTGAAATAACGTATCTCTGAAGCATGGAAGAGTCTCTGAAGCACACTTGTGGAATAGCATATTTCTTGAATAGACAGGTGTAGTTACCTTTGAAGGTGTCTAATCTGCTTTGATAACAGGCACAGAATTGGTTTCAAGTAGCATTTAACAACAATATAAGAGGAATACAAGATTGTTGTCAAATTTGAACTGCAGACGCCAGCCATGTTTAACATACCATGTGCGGCAACACTGCAGCTAAAATTTCTCCAGTGATGATCACATACTTTCCTCTCGAAGAGGTCGCCGTTTCTACAAATTCAAGGGCATCCGCAGTAACAGAGCTCTTACGATTTCCGTGTTGCTGGACTAGCTCGGAAAATTGCAACAGGTTAAACTGGCTAGCAGGCTCTCGACTGCGAGAGCAAGGACTTTGTAATCTGTGGATAACAGACAGACATTTGCTTGCATTGTTCTTCCTTCTATGTACAAATGCTTTGTCATCATTTACTGACAGAAAAGGAGTCAATAAAGAGTAAAGGAAAAACAGGGAATTACTATCAAGAACATAGGCTGACCATGTTGTTGTTGTTGTTGTTGTTGTAGTAGTTGTAGTCTTCAGTCCTGAGACTGGTTTGATGCAGCTCTCCATGCTACTCTATCCTGTGCAAGCTTCTTCATCTCCCAGTACCTACTGCGACCTACATCCTTCTGAATCTGCTTGGTGTATCCATCTCTTTGTCTCCCTCTCGAATTTTACCCTCCACGCTGCCCTCCAATACTAAATTGGTGATCCCTTGATGCCTCACAACATGTCCTACCAAGCGATCCCTTCTTCTAGTCAAGTTGTGCTACAAACTTCTTTTCCCCAATCCTATTTAACACCTCCTCATTAGTTATGTGACCTACCCATCTAATCTTCAGCATTCTTCTGCAGCACCACATTTCGAAAGCTTCTATTCTCTTCTTGTCTAAACTATTTATCGTCCATGTTTCACTTTCATACATGGCTACACTCCATACAAATACTTTCAGAAACGACTTCCTGATACTGAAATCAATACTGGATGTTAACAAATTTCTCTTCTTCAGAAACGCTTTCCTTCCCATTGCCAGTCTACATTTTATATCCTCTCTACTTCGACCATCATCAGTTATTTTGCCCCCCAAATAGCAAATCTCCTTTACTACTTTAAGTGTCTCACTTCCTAATCTAATTCCCTCATTATCACCCGACTTAATTCGACTCCATTCCATTATCCTCGTTTTGTTTTTGTTGATTTTCATCTTATATCCTCTCTTCAAGACACTATCCATTCCGTTCAACTGCTTTTTCAAGTCCTTTGCTGTCTCTGACAGAATTACAATGTCATCGGCAAACCTCGAAGTTTTTATTTGTTCTCCATGGATTTTAATACCTACTCCGAATTTTTCTTTTGTTTCCTTCACTGCTTGCTCAATATACAGATTGAATAACATCGGGGAGAGGCTACAACCCTGTCTCACTCCCTTCCCAACCACTGCTTCCCTTTCATGGCCCTCAACTCTTATAACTGCCATTTGGTTTCTATACAAATTGTAAATAGCCTTTGCTCCCTATATTTTACCCCTGCCACCTTCAAAATTTGAAAGAGAGTATTCCAGTCAACATTGTCAAAAGCTTTCTCTAAGTCTACAAATGCTAGAAACGTAGGTTTGCCTTTCCTTAATCTAGCTTCTAAGATAAGCCGTAGGGTCAGTATTGCCCCATGTGTTCCAACATTTCTACGGAATCCAAATTGATCTTCCCCGAGGTCGGCTTCTATCAGTCTTTCCATTCGTCTGTAAAGAATTCGCGTTAGTATTTTGCAGCCGTGACTTATTAAACTGATAGTTCGGTAATTTTCATATCTGTCAACACCTGCTTTCTTTGGGATTGGAATTATTATATTCTTCTTGAAGTCTGAGGGTATTTCGCCTGTCTCATACATCTTGCTCACCAGATGGTAGAGTTTTGTCAGGACTGGCTCTCCCAAGGCCGTCAGCAGTTCTCATGGAATGTTGTCTACTCCCGGGGCTTTGTTTCGACTCAGGTCTTTCAGTGCTCTGTCAAACTTTTCACGCAGAATCATATCTCCCATTTCATCTTCATCTACATCCTCTTCCATTTCCATAATATTGTCCTCAAGTACATCGCCCTTGTATAGACCCTCTATATACTCCTTCCACCTTTCTGCTTTCCCTTCTTTGCTTAGAACTGGGTTTCCATCTGAGACCTTGATATTCATACAAGTGGTTCTCTTTTCTCCAAAGGTCTCTTTAATTTTCCTGTAGGCAGTATCTATCTTACCCCTAGTGAGATAAGCCTCTACATCCTTACATTTGTCCTCTAGCCATCCCTGTTTAGCCATTTTGCACTTCCTGTCGATCTCATTTTTGAGACGTTTGTATTCCTTTTTGCCTGCTTCATTGACTGCATTTTTATATTTTCTCCTTTCATCAATTAAATTCAATATGTCTTCTGTTACCAAAGGATTTCTACTAGCCCTCGTCTTTTTACTTACTTGATCCTCTGCTACCTTCACTACTTCATCCCTCAAAGCTACCCATTCTTCTTCTACTGAATTTTTTTCCCTCGTTCCTGCCATTTGCTCCCTTACGCTCTCCCTGAAACTCTGTACAACCTCTGGTTTAGTCAGTTTATCCAGGCCCCCATCTCCTTAAATTCCCATCTTTGTGCAGTTTCTTCAGTTTTAATCTACAGTTCATAACCAATAGATTGTGGTCAGAGTCCACATCTGCCCCTGGAAATGTCTTACAATTTAAAACCTGCTTCCTAAATCTCTGTCTTACCATTATATAGTCTATCTGATACCTTTTAGTACCTGCAGGCTTCTTCCAACCTGATATAACGGGATTTCGTCTCTGCTGCAGTGTGACGAAAGAGGGCCGGGCACACCATTCTTTCTACAGGTTATCAAGCGTGGTGTCTTGTCTGAGCGATGAACTATACAATTAGTGGAGCAACTGCATAGTTCTGGTAGGCCGCTCGCCTGTGCGAGAGAGGCTTCTTTTGTGAGAGTAAAGGGGGACTTATTCCTGTAATTTTAGGCCCCTTGCTGTTCACACACTCTTGTCTCCACTCTTGTCTCCAGCCTCAGGTTCTTGCCATCGTCTATAATCAGGCTGAACTTTGGAGTACAGAACAAACTTCATATACGAACCGTGTGAATACAAGCGTTGTTTTAATAGAAAAACTGACATTTCTGGAACTAGAGGAGACTCAAAGTGTAAGCAAGAAAATGATTAACCTTCCATCATCTTTTCGAAAGAATTAAAAGAAGGGTATAAAATCATTGAGATCGGGAGTGGGGAGATTACGTTCCGAGTCTCTCATACTTCAACGAACTGTTGCAATCACAGAAAAACTGAGTTTCTCCTTTTCCTGTCACTCACTATCACTTTATCGTCACAAATATTTCTCGGAAAGCCATAATAGAGAACGGAACTGAGGGGGTAATGAATGTAGTCTACATAACGTTTTGTCGTGGAATTTCAATGACCTTTGAACACAAGAGTCACATAGTTCTGTCGACCCACAATATATGTACCAGTATACGAAATGATACCCAGTGCTCGGCAGCGCCGCTCCATTCTAGTGTTAAGTTAAAACCACTTGGATTTGGATGTAAGATTTGTTTCTCCCATTACCGAGTGCTTTCACTTTCACCTCTGCCAGTGCTCTGTGTACGTAAAAAGCGTCGAGTCGCACCTTGTTTCGTGTTGCATGCGAAACTCTAGGATCCCTGTGGCCGCCTGTTTTGACGCTGGAACTAGGCTGTCATCCCCAATTGGAGGTTCGAATGGTTCTGAGCACTATGGGACTTAACATCTGAGGTCATCAGTCCCCTACAACTTAAAAACTACTTAAACCTAACTAACCTAAGGACATCACACACATCCATGCCCGAGGCAGGATTCGAACCTGAGACCGTAGCAGGCGCGCGGTTCCGGACTGAAGCGCCTAGAACCGCTCCAATTGTAGGATGTTCCGTAAATACACTGTGGCGTACTAACAAATCTTCGAGATGAAACTTTTTTTCACCTTTGCGCGCTTTTAATACTCACATTAAACATCTAGTCCATATGGAGACTATGCAGGTCGAGAATTATGTGTATAGGATACATTTAGTATCACTGGAATTTGGTCGACAAAGGCGTAATTCCTGAATACAACGGTGAATCAACCTCCAGCTTTATACCGGAAACATCCCTGCAGTATTTCCCCGAGTAATGTCATGTGACATTGTTGATGGTGATCCGTCCACCGAGTGGAAAAGCCAAGTTAAAAGTGTTTAGATAAGAGTACGTGAAACAGATTACTGAGTGTTTCAGTTTTACTACATATCCAGATATGGATATATTGTAACTCTAAACCGAGATCTCCAGACCAGGATTTCGACTCAGTTCCTTTCGAATCCTAGTAACTGACAATGTAGCTTCCAAGAAAAATTTGATTCATAACAACACTGAGTTCTAATGCATTCATTACCTGTAGATGGCGGGTTGAACGAGAGCTCTGTACTGCCGAAAGGCACGTGATTTCTCTTTTTGTTAGTTTGATAAAGAACTATTAACGACTTCCACGCAGGCCTCCTCATTTCACTCTTGTAAAGAATATACACAGGTACATTTACATGCATTTATACAAACATTGAAATATTGTGCGGTTTCTACAATATTACCCGGCGTAATTCCCGGGAACCTATCAAGCATTGAATAGTATCTCAGACTATGAAAGGACTTAATCACTTACGAGAAATATCCTATATTTTAAAATACCCAAAACAAATAAATTTATATAAATTCTTCATTAAATTCAAGAAATCCAATTGGCTGAAAAAACAAATACGGTGTGCTTAACCAGCGCGCCACCTCGCTCGACGAAAATACTCAATTTATGATGTGCCCGACAGAAATGCTATAAGCCCTTCTAACTCTTGCAGAAAGTCGTATTTGTCTTCTTTATTGTTAGATTGCTGTAGCACTCGCTCTCGGTTTGGACATGAAATATACAATCGGTGTCAACTTTCGCCGAGCAGCGCTACATATGCGACTACTACAGATATCGCTTTTATCCTTTACTCGTGTCTCACCACCTCAAGACACACCACATGTTTATAGCAGATCTGCATCATTTCTGGACGTTTAATTACATATTTAGAAGATGGAAAGTACTGAGAGCTTCGGGTTTGCAGCTTCCCAAACGCGAAGAACGTCATTTTCAACCGAATCATTCCACTTTAAACATATAGCACACTAACGTCTTCAAAATTATTCTCGTTTTAAATGTATACCTAGCAATTACTGAGGTGTTCCTAAATGAGGGGGTAAAAGTCACAAAAACGGCAGTAACTTGGAAAGAAACTAAGAAACTGGTAGGTAAGCTGAGTATTCTATTACTACAGCTCTGCTGCGCAATACTATCATATACAAACAAGCGCTGGTGTAATGTATTTGTATCATGTATAGAGAGCAGAAAACAGCACGGATGAGAGTAGGATGGCAGCTGATGGTGTGAAAGTAAGAGAAGGCATCTGACAACCACTTGGTCCAATACCGCAGACATATTCTGCGGGCTAACAACCATTCGCAGAGCCTATGGCAGACTGGAGGCACGTAAAATTCCGGCAAGGGTAGCTGTTGGTTAACTGTTCTGCCTTCTTTTGTTCACAGGCTACGACATCAATTACTAAATACAGGTTTGGTAATCATCAGATTCAAGCACTAACAGAGGATGGTAGCCGCGCTTCAGTGACGGGTATTTAATGTGACAAACTGGAAGGAATTAGATCGCTCTCGCTGAAACCACCGAGCGGGTCTTACCATGAAGAACAATAAGCAGAAGGCTGCATTACGTCATAAAGCCGGAGGAGGACACTATGTAACGAGGGCTATTCGGAAAGTAAGGTCCCATCGGTCGCGAAATTGAAACCAATGTGAAAAGCAAAAATGTTTTACTTGCAACAGTTAGCTACACCTTACAGCCACTTCTCTACATAGTCGCCGCTCCGACTTAACAATTGTCGAAAAGTTATACCAAATTTCCAATTCCCTCGTCATAGACGGCAGCCGCCTGTCTTTTTCGCCAATACTCTACGCTGGTCTTAAGCTCGTCGACTACGCCAAAATGTTATCTTTATTGTCAGCCATTCATGTGAGCAGAGATGAAACTCTAGGGGAACCAATTACGGGCTTTATCGCGGGTGATTAAAAATTCCCATCGAAAACGCTGCAGGAGCGTCGCCATTGGCGCTGCTGAGTGCGGTCGAGAATTGTGATGAAGAAGGAAACGCATGACAGTTGCGTTATATGAACTGCATGAAATCAGGTGAAACATCTCAGCAGGCACTCATATCCCTCGGGAGACACTATTTACCCAGATATCTTTTCGTTCTCACTATGCGCTCAGAACTGAAGAGAGAGACGTGACGCGACCGACGGGCATACTAAAGAAACTACCCAACATATCTGTGTAAAGCTTCATCGGATCTTCACTGTGGTTTCAATTTCACGTTACTTTCCTAACAGCCTTCGTATACAGTTCACTCCTCAAAACAGAAGGGAGGTTATTCGGTATGCACATCAGTGCTTAATGCGAACTGCAGAGCAACGTGAACTATTCTCGCCATAGCGAGTTGCGGTAAGGTACAGTAAAGTTTTTTTATATGTCGATGAGGAGGAACACGTTATCACGGAAACATCCCTGGAAAGCCTTAGTAGGATTCAGTGGCTGCACGAAGATGGATGCACTGAGCTCAATGACTTACCTCCGATAACTGACTATATGAGCTACCAAAGCACGACTCACGTCCCGTCAGCCAGGAAGTTTCAGGAGAGTATAGCTCTATGTTAGGTGGAGACGCTAGAGGACAAACACGAATATCTTTAAAAGCCAATAAATTCAGCGCCTGGGGTATCTAACAGTTTTGCTAGATCTCTTGAAGGGCGCGTTCCTCCTCTCCAGACCCCTGTTGCGGTCATATGAACACTACATCAACATAGAAAAACCACCATATTAACATTTGTGTGATCTCTCACAAGAATAAGTTTTCACATTTTAAGAATGAACATACGTTCTTTGTTTGGAATTATGTTTCACGTTTTATTCGTGTCATATGTGATCTTTTAGGCTAAGCTCCGTAAGTTGAACTTCCAACTTTTTTTTAGAATGTTTGAAAACATAATCAACGACCCTAAAACTTGTTAAAATTAAAATTTAAAACAGTCTTGATCGGAATCTTGCTGAAATATTTTTTTATTGGAGTGAGTAACCGGTTTCGACTCTTTCATAGAGTCGAAACCGGTCACTCACTCCACTAAAAAAAAATATTTCAACATGATTGCGATCAAGATTGTTTTAAATTTTAATTTCCAACTTTTTGAGCAATTGTTATTTCTTTGAGATGTTTCTTGATTTCTTCGGATACCATAGCACATTTTTACTGTCACAGAATCTGACTTAGGCGTTCTTGTTATCATTCGTACTATTCTGGAGTATACTGTCCCTTCTTGTTTGCATTTCCTGCTCCTACAGAGCCCTCTACCTCACTCATAACCGAGTTCGTAAGCGCCGCAAAGCTGAAAAGCGGCTTTGAGCTGGCCCAGCGGGTAGAGAGAACAGCTTTTGCAACCCAGTTGCCTAGCAGAGGCGAGGCGAATGAACGCTTCTCACGACACTGCGGGTATATTGAACCGCGTGGGCCACCAGCCCAGGCCGAGGCCCGGCAAACGGCCAGCCTGCGTCGCAAGACCCAGGCACGACATCGTATCCACGTTAATCGCACTGGCGTATCGCTATAACCTACCACACGTCACGATGACCAAATAAATATTTTTGTGAGGAAGTTTTAAACGAGGGATGGGGAGGGGGAGGAGCACAGAGAAAGAAAGAGAGAGAATCCACATCAGAGTTTCACGCCCTATCTATAACTACAGAGGTAGGACAAAAGCTCAGGTCTACAATGATAGGATAAGGAATCGCCTGTGCCTTTGTTTACAGGAACATTCTAGCGTTCCCCTCATGGTTATTAAGGGAACTAAAAACCTATATCAGCATGACTGGAAGTGAATCTTAACGTGGAGGGGGAAGGAAGGAGAAGAGGGGGGGAAGGAAGGAGAAGAGGAGGGGAAGGTGGGAGAAGAGCTGGAGAAGGAGGAGGTGGAGGAGGAGGGTGAAGAGGTGGAGGGAGAATAGGTGGACGTGGGGGAGGAGAGTGAAGAGGTGGAGGGACAATAGGTGGAGGTGGAGAAAGGGGGCAAGGTAGAGGTAAAAGAAGGGTACAGGAACAGGTACATGTAGAGGAGGAGGAAGGGGAAGGGGAAGAGGAAGAGACAGGTGTAAAGGAAGAAGGAGAAGAAGATGGAGACAAGAAATGACAGAGCTCCGAGTTTAAAAGATTTTAACGTCCCGTTGATGTATTGGCCCTTATAAATAGCGCACTAAGTTCACTAAATGCGGATAGGGATGCATTAGACGTTGTCTTGTTGCTGGAACCCATCCATAAATTTCCTGAAGCAATTCGGAAAAAAGCAACACAGAAAACGGAAATTGCATAGATGAGGATGCGCACGTTTCTGCTATTCAGAATAAGAGTTTCGTGCCATCATCAGTGCGGTACTTTATTCAATCTTACACGTGATTCGAACACAATTTTGCATTAAATCATGCTGATATGGTATGGAAATCGTTTCCTTCATGCTGTAGTATGATATTATATTAGACAGCAGCGAGTGGAGGATGATGTTGGGGTGGTTGTGTAGTGACCTAATGTGAAATCCAAAGACTTGCTCTTTGGCCCATAGAAATAATCAGTGGTATTTGAACTGGGCAGCTTATGTCGCATGCTGACCACAAACTAATAACACATTTGTATGACACACGCCGTGGTCCAAGCTTTTCCGAGAGACGTCTCTTCGCCACTTGGTTAGTCAACGTTTATATCCCCGATTGAAGCAGCTTCTCAGCGAGGTTAATCTGACCTCATTCCATATATTTTCACAAAATAAAAAGTTGGGTTGGTCATTGGGATTCGATCCATTACGAGACAGAAGCAACAAAGTCACCACTACCCCACAGAAGCGAGCTCACAAAAATTAATAATACTGTAACACAAGCTTAAAGCACTACTGTCACCGGTGTACTCTTTCCACAAGTATCTAATCTAAAAAAAATTCCAGAGATTTTTCTTTCGTTTCACCTTTTTTCGGACGCGTCTGACAACTATTTCATATGAGTCTCATTTACGGGTAAATAAACTAAATGAGTGGACGTAATCACGGACCTGTTTCCCTGGCTCATCATTAATATACTAAACTGTATATGATACAGGAAAAGTAGAACTTTAGTCCTGTCATCAAGTAAATGTAGAAGTTGAAGTGCTTCATCCATAAAACGAAGCAATCAGCTAAAAGCACGCACACATACAACGAACTGAGAGCTCTCCAACTCTATTGTCGCTATTATTTGGGACAAAAGTTACGCTTTCCACTTTCAGATGAGGAAATTGGTATTTAATGGCTCTGACTGATCAACGAGACGGCTGAAATCCACATCTAGCTTAAGTGTAGAATGGAACGCTCCGCCGGACTCTTTGAAGCGGGCTACGCGAAAATTTCCAACGGCTTTCATATTTGAACAAAGTCACTTCTAGACGGGCAGTTAGGGAGCAGACTACGCCTGAAAAATACGATCCGCTGATTATGAAAGTAAATTTTAGCTGCAAAGCGAAAGAATTACGTTTTCGTGACAGTTCGTGAAAAATCACCATTCGCACTTTGTCATTCCAGCATCCATGCCGCACCATTCTCTGCAGTCCACGCAACACTGACGTCACTGGCTGTGCTGCAGTCCAAGTTGCAGTATGCAACTCTTTCAGCTTATTAAAACCATGGCACATTGGTTCCTCTCATGCTCAACGGAATTCTGCGGTTTTTCATATCAGAGCGCGTTCAAATGCGGAACGCTTGGTGCTTCGCATCTTTCAGATATTTATTAAAGGGCATTTTCAATACACCGTGAGCTGCACTAGAAATATTTATTTGCCAGAACCGGTTTTCAGGTTTAGAACCCATCATCAGCGGCATCTCAGAGAGGAATAGACAACTACATTTACATCCTTTTCTACAAAATGATAACTGTGTATGTAGTAGCAGTAACGTAAGTCTACTTAGATGATGTACCTCTGTAGCAGTGACTTGCGCTTCAGATAATATGACAGGACTTGAAATAAGTATGTAACTGCTGTCAAATCTTAAAATTCAAATGGCTCCAAGCACCATGGGACTTAACATCTGAAGTCATCAGTCCCCTAGACTTAGAACTACTTAAACCTAACTAACCGAAGGACATCACAACATCCATACCCGAGGCGGGATTCGAACCTGGGACCGTAGCAGCAGCGCGTTTCCAGACTGAAGCGCCTAGAACCGCTCGGCCACAGAGGCCGGCTGTCAAATCTTAGGCAGTGACAATTCTTTATAACGTTTGACGTAACTGTTACATAGAGTAAAAATGAAACTGAGAGGAAAGAGTCTACGTTACCTTTTGTTATTTCTAAGATCATATTTAGATATATCTGTGACATGCCTTCATATATGTACTCTACTTTCACATCCCAATTATCGAAAAAACAGTAGTTTACTTATACCAAGGTGTGTCACATATATAAGTATGATCTTAGAAATAACAAAAGACATGTAATGTCGCCTTTTGTCCTGTCTGTTCCATGTTTACTCTGTAAGACAGTTACGTCAAATGTTATCAAAAATTGTCACTGCCTAAGATTTGATAGCAGTAACGTACACGAAAAACTTAATACTCTGTTACAGGACAGATTTCGGAGCATATCATTAAGTTAATATGCACGGTTGTCATTATGTAGAAATCTACGTACATACAATTGTTTGTTTCTCTGAATCAGACGACACTGATGGTGGTTTGTAAAACCGAAAACTGGTTGTGACAAATGAATATTTCTAGGGCAGCTCATGGTGTATCGAAACGTCTTTCAATATAAAGCTCGTTGATATGATGTTCATCAACAATTATGTAGTTTTTGCCAGGCATCGAGTGTTCATAACTTTTTCTCCATCGCCAGCCCAAATAACAGACTGTATACCGGTATCGTCACCGTTCTTACGGTTATGAAATCTATCAACGATCAATATTTGTTGTTCAACCTTGCACTTAAGATCGAACCGATGCCCTTGATTCAGAGTCAGTCTGTGGTTAGTCTGGTGTCAACGTTAGACACCACGCTAGAGGTTGCGATAATCGATAGCGGTCCAGCACTTGCAACCTCTCTGGACTTGCTGGCGCTTGCAACGCCGCCGTATGGCACGGACAGAGACTTGCAGATCGCACCGGCCGATCAGGTACAGGTCGTGAGCGATAATTGTGTTATCTTGCTTGCTGTATAATCCAGTTAATGTTTGTTAATGAGTCATTTGTACTGAAGAAAGATAGTTGTTATTAGTTATGTTCCTGGAGTGCAGTAGCAGAACAAAGTTAAGTAAAAGTTATTTACTGAAGTATTCCAGTACTAATTACTATAGAATGTTCCAAATTCCTACAACCTCCCCACTCGTGCTAGCCTCTGTCATCGAACTGCAAATCCCAGGGGGTACCGATCGCAAAGCATCCTGCATTTGTGTGAGGTCATGACGTGCTGCCATCGACCTTCACATCAGTTAGTATTTAATAAAACTGGTTGCTCTTGTTGAACAACTATCAAGTGTCAGATTGGTGACTATCATACATTTATCTCAACCGGCGATATGAACACAGTAGGCGAAAGTAATGTGCCTTGGGCTATTAACCAGCCTCATTCGGAGACAGATGGAAGGGTTTTGGGAAACCTGGTTTCGTATGTAACATTACGCGTATGTAGGCGAGGCAATCGGTCGCGTAGAACTGGTACACGGTAAGGTGAATTTATTTACGAAACTGTGCGGCCCCACTGCCAAGAGCACTTCGTGGCCGGATGAGGGCATCACACGGCCGCCCCTGGAAGAGCTCAGGTACAGAGAGAATGAGCGCGTCGTCGAAAAAGGGTAGGTACCACAGTTAGGAATTTGGACAGCTGATGCTTGCATTTCTTCTGTGCAGAATATGCTTCAGGAAATGGCGGAGTGTCAGCCAATCTTAAAGATGGCCAAGTTACAGCTCTTAGAGATTCGACAATGACTCACATCAAATATTAATGCCAATCTGAATACATTTGCGATCTCAGAAAGATGAGGCGCATCCAGTGAGACAACGATATCTCAGTATCTTTAAAACTACAGAAGTTAATATCGCACAATGAATAAACGTTTTCACAATGACCACTGTGAACTAACAACTTTTGATCGCACCATGCGATTTATGAATAGTTTAATATTGTGCCGGTAATTTTATTTAAATTTTGGTTGCAAGTACTATTAAAAAACTGTGCTAATTTAAAAGTGGTCACTCGCATGTGTTAGCGGACTCCAAAACTGAAAAGAGAATCAAAAGACGCTTCTGTCAAGAAGGCATAATTAATTGTTAAAAGATATTTTGTGACAATATCTTGTCATTTATCATGACCACACTTGAGCAAGAATACTGACTTATTTACCTATGGACAAACCTTTATTTATAACTACTGTAAATCATCTGAGTGTGACAATGTTTAACATTTCTTTATTTAAATATTGTTGTAATATATTAGTTTAGTCCAGGAAGCGTTCACGTAGTCAAATCATGTCGGTAGAGCTTGATAACTATGTATTGTTGATGGGGATGGCCTTCAGTTAATGAGAACTAGACAGTGGCGGAATACTGTTGGAGTCAAGTGGAAACTGGGACTTTTCCAGTGGAGAACTCAAGGGCGCGATTCTGGACACTTTATGTCGAGTTTGGGAAGGAGACAGACCGGTCTGTAATAACGAGATATATTCGATCGTGCAGGTGTTTGATCCTGGGCGGTGAACGGCCGCTACCACACCGTAACTTCTGAAGGGATTTTATATTTCTAGACGTTTGAATGCGCTCTACATTAGGACTCTCAACTTTTACCGCTTGTTTTACGTAAGCGAGAATAGAGACATTATGAGTTACTATACTTTGCATCGCGTGTGTTAATTTGTTGAATAATCATGTTGAACTCTGAACTACTTTGAGCTTTCGTATATCGTATTCACGAAATGGACTTAGTTTTCGCGAGTATAAGATGACTGACTGCTCTCAACGTAACTTTACTGCAGTTAATAAGGGTATTTTCTGTTTGTATTTCAATTGAATGTCCTAGGACTACTTCCTGTTTATTTGAGATGTCCTTTCTTGAACAAACATTATTAATCATAATTCTCTGTCGTCTGTCTTGTTATTAAATTATTCATTTACGAGGTTTGACAATAAAGTAATGAGACTTATTTTCTTTGCACGATGTGGCAACCCTGCAGGCTTGCGTAGGCACAATGTCTTTGAACTTAGTCTATAAGCTGCTTCTACTCCAAGCGGTACATCGACGCAACAGTTCAGTCGTGAGTTGTGCTGTGCTGTTATAAGTTAACACGTGTTTGTGTCTCTCTTCACAGAAATGGAACCGCATAATATTGCGCAACGGTATGCCATTTCTTTTTGCATTAAATTGGGTGAAAACGCGACGACAACTTACAGTAAGCTTCAGAAGGCTTTTGGAGAGGAGGCACAACGAATGTTGACGATGAAGACCGCAGTGGGTGACCATCAACCTCACGGACAGATGTCAACTTGGCCAGAGTGCGTGAACTCGTATGATCTGATCGAAGATTATCCGTGAAAACGATTGCAGAAGAACTGAACATCAATCGAGAAACGGTTCGTCTAATAATCAGTGAAGATCTTGGTATAAAAAAGATTTGTGCAAAAATGGTCCCCAAAAATCTCACACCACAACAGCGAGAAACACGGAAAAATGTGGCAGCCCATCTGTTACAGCAAACGGAAATCAATCCAGAATTGTTGAGCCGTGTTATCACTGGTAATGAATGTGTTTTTTCAGTACGATCTAGAGACAAAACGCCACCGTTCGCAATGGTGCTCAAAGGGATCACCTAGACCAAAAACAGCTCGCATGTCAAAGTCAAAAGTGAAACGCATGCTTGTGCGCTTCTTTGATTCCAAGGGAATGGTTCATAAAGAGTGGGTGCCTTCTGGACAAACAGTTAACCAATATTACTACAAAGAAATTTTAGAAAGACCTCGAGTTCTTCGTGTCCGTGCCAACATTGCTGATAATCGGATTCTGCATCACGATAATGCGCCATACCATACTGCTCTGTCAGTACAGCAATTTTTAACCTCAAAACAACTTTCAGTATTGCCACAGCCACTTTATTCACCAGATATCGCTCCGTGCGACTTTTTTCTATTTCCAAGAGTCAAAACAACGGTCAAGGGACATCGTTTTCAAACAACACAATATGTCCAAAAAGCTGTGACGAGTGTCTTCGATGATATTACAGAAGAGGAGTTCCAGAAATGTTACCATCATCAATGGCAGAAGCGCTGGAAAAAGTGTGTGCAATCAGAAGGGAACTACTTTGAAGGAGACAACGCTAAACTTGACCAAGATCAGTCTCATTACTTTATTGTCGCACCTCGTATCTTTGATTTCTACGTATTTTAGTAATTCGTAATTCTAGCCGTGCTATTTGACTGCAAGATCACGGCAACAGGTTATTATTTGCAGGGAATTAACTGCTGGGCACGAAAGCAGACTTGCGCGGCTTGAGCTTATGACTACTACTTTTTAACAAAGCCGTGCATAGCCCCAGTACTTAAAGTGCCAATAACCGCAGGTACAGATACAACTGGTCTGCTCGTATTGAGATGCTGTTTAGGAAGAGCAACTACGCTCAGCAGTAACAGTTAGGTACAGTCGCCGAAGCAGGTTGCCATTGAAGTAAGCGTCATGATTATGAGTCATCGGCAAACTGAGTGTAGATTCTTGTTTTCCTTATGCGGGATACGAGTTGCACAGCGGCAATTTCTCGTCAATAACACTTCCCACAATTTAGACGCGAACGTTACCAGAGGAAAACTGCCGCGTACATACATTGTGCATACCATGACACCTGTTGTAAGGGGGCAATAGACAACAGCAGATGACCACCCCTTCCACGACACTGACCTATAGTATCTAAAGTTTCTCCAATTGCGATGTTATGTCATGCAGATAAAGAAGTCCTGGCGAAATTTGATGGACCCTGAACAAATCTCTACACGATTAGGCCCTTAGGAAGATCACTACAACCGTGGCCGAAACGTGTTTTATTCAGCGACAGTTTTCTTACAATGTGACACGCTGAAGCCTAGATAAGGGCAAGCAGCGTACTTTGTTTCGTGCAGCAGTGTTGTCAGCGCTCGATGTGAGGAGTGATAGGAATTAAACGGAGTGTGTTATCATAAAAAAAAAAAATGGCTCTGAGCACTATGGGACTCAACATCTTAGGTCATAAGTCCCCTAGAACTTAGAACTACTTAAACCTAACTAACCTAAGGACATCACACACACCCATGCCCGAGGCAGGATTCGAACCTGCGACCGTAGCAGTCCCGCGGTTCCGGACTGCAGCGCCAGAACCGCTAGACCACCGCGGCCGGCGTGTTATCATCTGTTGCCTCTACACAAGAGCCAGTGAAAGGGAACAGCGACGGACGACGTATTTCGAACCAAGAACTTAACAATATTGTCACATTCGCACGTCAGTATACCCCAAACGCCTAAGTCTAAACATGTTGCTGTTGTGGTCTTCAGTCCGGAGACTGTTTTGATGCAGCTCTCCATGCTACTCTATCCTGTGCAAGCCTCTTCACCTCCGAGTAACTAGTGCAGCCTACGTCCTTCTGAATCTGCTTAGTGTATACATCTCTTGGTCTACCTCTACGACTTTTACCCTCCAATACTAAATCGGTGATCCCTTGGTGCCTCAGAACGTGTCCTACTAAGCCGGTGCCTTCTTTTAGTCAGTTTGTACCACAGATTTCTTTTCTCCCCAATTCTGTTCAGTACCTCCTCATCAGTTATGTGATCTACCCACGTAATCTTCAGCACTCCTTTGTATCAACACATTTCAAAAGCTTCTATTCTCTTCTTGTATAAACCATTTACTGCGTATGTTTCACTTCCATACACTCCTTACAAATACTTTCAGTAAATACTTCCCGATACTTATACTCGTTTTTAACAAATTTCTCTTCTTTAGAAACGCTTTTCTTATCACTGCCAGTCCACATTTTATATCTTGTCTACTTCAACCAACACAGTTACTTTACTGTCCAAATAGCAAAACTCATCTACTACTTTGTGTCTCATTTCATAATCTAACTCCATCAGCGTCACCTGATTTAAGTCATCTGCATTCCATTATCCACGTTTTGCCTTTGTTGATGTTCATCTTATATCCTCCTTTCAAGACACTGTCCATTCCGTTCAACTGATCTTCCACGTCCGTTGCTGTCTCTGATAGAATTACAATGTCGTCGGCACACCTCAAGGTTATTTCTTTCTTCTCCCTGGTTTTTAATTCCTACACCAAATTTTTCTTTTGTTTCTTTTACTGCTTGCTCAATATAAATGGGGGATAGATTTCAACCCTGTCTCACCCGCTTGTCAATCACTGCTTTCCTTTCATGCTACTCCACTCTTACAACGGCCCTCTGGTTTCTGTACGAATTGTAAACAGCCTTTCGCTCCCCGTGTTTTACCCCTGCCATATTCAGCATTTTAAAGAGAGTATTCCAGTCAACATTGTCAAAAGCTTTCTCCAAGTCTACAAATGCTAGAAACTTAGATTTGCCTTTCCTTAATCTATCTTCTACGATAAGTCGTAGGGTCAGTATTGCCTCGCTTGTTCCAACATTTCTATGGAATCCAAACTGATCTTCCCCAAGTTCGGCTTCTACCAGTATTTCCATTCGTATGTGAAGAATCAGTGTTAATATTTTGCAGCCATGACTTACTAAACTGATAGTTCGGTAATTTTCACGCCTGTCGACACCTGCATTCTTTGGGATTAGATGGTTGGTTGGTTGGTTTGTGGTTGTTGAAGGGACCAGACTACAAAGGCCATAGGTCCCTTTTTCCACGTTCATGTATCACCCATAAGGAACAAAAACAAGCAACGGTGATGACAAGGGAGACACAGAACAAGAAAGACATAGACAAAGACCAGAAAAGAGGAATTGAAAACACACAGTGTGTTACAGTGGTTGGCCGACCATGGAAACGAAAAAAGGAAAAGCCAACTACAAAGAGAGACACTAAAAACCCCAGTCTAAAACCGTAGGCCAAAGCCACAAAAGAAAGGGACAAACCCTCAGATCGAGCGATAGAAGCCCCCTGCACGAATAAAACTCAAAACTAAGCCTGCCATGGCAGCGTCATGCGTTAAAAGTGCAGGGAGCGTATCAGGCAGCGCAAACGTCTGCCTTAGCGCAGTTAAAAGCGGACAGTCCAATAAAATGTGGACCACTGTCAATGCTGAACCACAGCGACAGAGAGGTGGGTCCTCGGCGGCGCAATAAATAACCGTGCGTCATCCAGGTGTGGCCAATGCGCAGCCGGCAGAGTACAACAGAGTCCTTGCGAGAGGCCCGCAAGGAGGAGCACCACACACCGGTAGTCTCCTTGACGATCCGAAGTTCGTTGGGTGAAGGCAGGGTGCGCCATTCATCACCCCGGGTACCAAGGACCTTCTGTCGCAAAACTGAACGGAGATCACACTCCAAAAGGCCAATCTCCAAACCCGGTGCACCGACAGCCTGTTTGGCCAGCGTCTCAACACGTTAATTACCCAGGATGCCGACATGACCCGGGTCCACATGAAAACTACGGAGTGGCCGCAACGAGCAAGAGTATGGACGGAGTCCTGGATGGCCATCACCAGACAAGAGCGAGGAAAACACTGGCCGACAGCTCGTAAACCACTCAGGGAGTCACTACAGATAACGAAAGGCTCACCTGAGCAGGAGCGGATATACTCTAAAGCGCGAGAGATGGCGACTAGCTCGGCAGTGGAAACACTGCAGCCAGCCGACAATGAGCGTTGTTCAGAATGATCCCCAAGAGCAAGAGCGTAACCAACTCTTCCAGCAACCATCGAACCGTCGGTATAGACCACGTCAGAGCTGTGAAACGCGGGAAGGATGGAAAGAAAGCGGCGGCGGAGGACCTTAGGAGGGACTGAGTCCTTCGGGCCCTGTGCCTAATCGAGCCGAAGGCATGGGCAGGGCACAGACCACCGGGTGTATGCGTATATGGTTGGTTGGTTGGTTTGGGGGATGAAAGGGACCAGACTGCTACGGTCATCGGTCCCTTTTTCCAAATACAAAGAACACCCACAGAGAATAAAAACGAGGAACAGAATAGATCACAGACGATACAGAACAAGAGAAACAGAGACAAGGACAAGACAAAACGAACTAAAACCACACAGAGTGTGACAGTGGTTGGCCGACCATAGAAATAAAAAAGGAAAAGCCAACCACTTAGAAACACATTAAAAGATCAGTTTAAAATCATAGGCCAAAGGCCAGAATCAACACAAAAAAATAAAATAAAACAGAAACACTCAGATGAAAGAATAAAAACTCCCTGCCCTAATAAAACGTAAAACTAAGGCAGCCATAACAGGGTCATCAGATAAAACGGCAGGGAGCGTATCAGGCAGCGCAAATGTCTGCCTGACCACAGCTAAAAGGGGGCAGGCCAACAGAATGTGGGCCACCGTCAAAGCCACCCCGCAGCGACATACAGGAGGGTCCTCCCGGCGCAGTAAATAACTGTGTGTTAGCCGGGAGTGGCCAATGCGGAGCCGACAAAGGACGACTGAGTCCCTGCGGTTGGCTCGCATGGAGGACCGCCACACAGTCGTCGTCTCCTTAATGGCACGGAGTTTATTGGGTGTAATCTGATCGCGCCATTCAGCGTCCCAAAGCGCAAAAACTTTTCGGCGGAGGACTGCCCGCAAATCAGCCTCTGGGAGGCCAACATCCAGAGATGGTTTACTCGTGGCCTCTTTCGCCAGGCGGTCAACATGTTCATTGCCCGGGTTACCGACATGACCGGGGGTCCACACAAAGACCACAGAGCGGCCGCAACGCGCAAGAGTATGCAGGGACTCATGGATAGCCATCACCAGACGAGAACGAGGAAAACACTGGTCGAGAGCTCGTAAACCGCTCAGGGAATCGCTACAGATAACGAAGGACTCACCTGAGCAGGAGCGGATATACTCTAGGGCTCGAAAGATGGCGACTAGCTCAGCAGTGTAAACGCTGCAGCCAGCCGCCAAGGACCGTTGTTCGGAATGATCCCCTAGAGTTAGCGCATACCCGACACGACCAGCAACCATCGAACCGTCGGTGTAAACAATTCCAGAGCCCTGATACATGGCCAGGATGGAATAACAGCGGCGGCGGAAGGCCTCTGGAGGGACCGAGTCCTTCGAGCCCTGTGCCAAGTAGAGCCGAAGGCAAGGGCGAGGAACACACCACGGGGGTGTACGCAGAGGCGCCCGGAAAGGAGATGGAACAGGGAAAAACCCAAGCCCGCAGAGAAGCTCCTTGACGCGTACGGCGATCGGACAACCCGACCGGGGCCGACGGTCTGGCAGATGGACGACTGACTGCGGGAACAGGACACGATAACTTGGATGCCCGGGCAAGCTTAGAACATGGGCAGCATAAGCGGCCAGCAAACGTTGGCGCCGGAACCGCAGTGGAGGTACACCTGCCTCCACTAGTACGCTGTCCACAGGGCTGGTGCGGAAAGCACCAGTGGCAAGGCGTATCCCGCTGTGGAGAATTGGGTCCAGCACCCGTAACGCAGATGGGGATGCTGAGCCATAAGCCAGGCTCCCATAATCCAGACGGGACTGGATTAACGCCTGGTAGAGCCGCAACAGGGTAGAGCGGTCGGCGCCCCAGCGGGTGTGGCTCAAGCATCTCAGAGCGTTTAGATGCCGCCAACACGTCTGTTTAAGCTGCCGGATATGAGGCAGCCAAGTCAACCGGGCATCGAAAACCACCCCCAAAAACCTGTGGGTCTCCACCACAGCAAGGAGTTCGTCGGCAAGATAAAGCCGCGGCTCAGGATGGACTGTTCGGCGCCGGCAGAAATGCATAACGCGGGTCTTGGCTGCCGAAAACTGAAACCCATGCGCTACAGCCCAAGACTGCGCCTTACGGATAGCGCCCTGTAGCTGACGTTCAACAGCTGCAATGCCAGTAGAGCTGTAATAAAGGCAGAAGTCGTCAGCATACAGGGAAGCAGAGACAGAATTTCCCACGGCCGCAGCGAGCCCGTTAATGGCTATTAAAAACAGGCAGACACTTAAAACAGAACCCTGTGGCACACCGTTCTCCTGGACGTGGGTGGAACTATAGGAGGCTGCGACTTGCACGCGGAAGGTACGATACGACAGGAAATTGCGGATAGAGATCGGCAGAGGGCCCCGAAGACCCCATCCATGAAGCGTAGAAAGGATGTGATGACGCCATGTCGTATCGTACGCCTTCCGCATGTCGAAAAAGACAGCGACCAGGTGCTGACGGCGGGCAAAGGCAGTACGGATGGCCGACTCCAGGCTCACCAGATTGTCGGCGGCGGAGCGGCCTTTCCGGAACCCACCCTGAGACGGAGCCAGAAGGCCCCGAGACTCCAGTACCCAATTTAAGCGCCGGCTCACCATCCGTTCGAGAAGCTTACAAAGAACGTTGGTGAGGCTAATCGGGCGGTAGCTGTCCACCTCCAGAGGGGTCTTTCCAGGTTTCAAAACGGGAATGACAACGCCTTTCCGCCATTGCGACGGAAACACCCCCTCGACCCAAAGACGGTTGTAAAGATCGAGAAGGCGCCGCTGGCAGTCCACTGAAAGGTGTTTCAGCATCTGACAGTGGATGCCATCTGGCCCAGGAGCGGTATCAGAGCAAGCAGCTAGGGCACTGCGAAATTCCCACTCACTGAATGGAGCATTGTAAGATTCTGGGTGGTTGGTGCGAAACGAAAGGCTCCGTCGTTCCATCCGCTCTTTAATGGAGCGGAAGGCCTGGGGGTAATTCGCAGAAGCGGAACTCATAGCAAAATGCTCTGCTAAGCGATTGGCAATGACGTCGGAGTCAGTACAAACTGCTCCATTCAGTGAGAGCGCAGGGACGCTGGCAGGGGTCCGATAGCCGTAGACGCGTCGAATCTTGGCCCAGACCTGCGAAGGAGTGACATGGAGGCCAATGGTGGACACATACCGCTCCCAGCACTCCTTCTTGCCTTGGCGGATAAGGAGGCGGGCCCGCGCACGCAGCCGTTTGAAGGCGATAAGGTGGTCTAAGGAGGGATGTCGCTTGTGACGCTGGAGCGCCCGCCGGCGATCTTTAATCGCTTCAGCGATCTCAGGCGACCACCAAGGCACAGCCTTCCGCCGAGGGGACCCAGAAGAACGGGGAATGGCAGATTCGGCGGCAGTAACGATGCCGGAGGTGACCGATTGAACCACCGCATCAATGTCGTCATTAGAGAGAGACTCAAGAGCGGCAGTGGAGGAGAACAAGTCCCAGTCAGCCTTATTCATAGCCCATCTGCTAGGGCGCCCAGAAGAGGGACGCTGTGGTAGTGACAGAAAGATCGGAAAGTGGTCACTACCACACAGGTCGTCATGCACACTCCATTGGACAGACGGTAAGAGGCTAGGGCTACATATTGAAAGGTCAATGGCGGAGTATGTGCCATGCGCCACACTGAAGTGTGTGAAGGCACCATCATTTAAAATCGAGAGATCGAGCTGCGACAATAAATGCTCAACGATGGCGCCTCGACCTGTTGCCATTGACCCACCCCACAGAGGGTTATGGGCGTTGAAGTCGCCCAATAGCAAGAAAGGTGGCGGCAATTGGGCTATCAGCGCAGCCAGGACATGCTGCGAGACATCACCATCCGGTGGAAGGTAAAGACTGCAGCCTGTGGCGTCCACACTCGAACAGCGACAGCCTCTAAAGGTGTGTGGAGAGGGACAGACTCGCTGTGCAGAGTGTGAAGGACATAGAGGCAGACGCCACCCGACACCCTTTCATATGCTGCCCGGTTCTTATAATAACCTCGATAGCCACGGAGGGCGGGGGTTCGCATTGCTGGAAACCAGGTTTCCTGAAGAGCAATGCAGAAGAAAGGGTGAAGGCTGATAAGTTGTTGGAGCTCAGCTAGATGGTGGAAAAAACCGCCGCAGTTCCACTGGAGGATGATATTGTCCATGGCTGAGAAAGGCGTGAAAGGACTGGGAAGGCAATTTACGCCGCTTGTTCACTCACTGCCACCGATTCAGTACCCGTACGAGAGGCATCCATGGCGTCTGAGGGACCAGCGAGATCAAGGTCCTCAGCGGACGCTAGAATCTCGACTGCATCCTCAGACGCAGAGCGCGAAAGGTGCGGTGGGGTTGGCGCCACCGCAAGTTCTTTGGCCTTAGAGGTCTTTCTCTTGGAATTCTCTCGCTGAACCTTGGGTTGCACCGGCTGGGAAGGCTTCGCCGATTCAGTCTCCGGGACAGAGGAGGATCGTGAAGCCCTAGGCCCAGCCGCTGGTGAGGACTTATGCCACTGGCGGCCGTCATCCTTCCCGCTGGTGGAACCCTGGGAAGGGAGGGTGCCAAGGGAACTCTTACGGGCGAGAGTAGCCGAAGAAGTTAGATGCTTCTCCGGCTGAGAAGCGGGGACGGACGTCCCCAACGGGTGGGAGGAGGTTGCTCCTGAGGTAGGTGGTGCAGGAGCAACCGGTTGGGTAGAGCCCCCCCACAGGCAAGGGGGCAGGAGGAGTCTTACTGCTTATCGAGCTGGCTGGAAGTCTCGAAACTGATGGGGCTAGCACAGTTGTCGTAGCAGCTGCATAAGAAGATGTCATTCTCACAGGATGGAGCCTGTCATATTTCCTTTTGGCCTCAGTATAGGTCAGCCGGTCCAGGGTCTTATATTCCATAATTTTGCGCTCTTTCTGAAAGACTTTGCAGTCAGGCGAGCAAGGTGAATGGTGCTCCCCGCAGTTGACACAGATGGGAGGCGGGGCACATGGAGTATCGGGATGAGACGGGCGTCCGCAATCTCGACATGTGAGGCTGGAAGTGCAGCGGGAAGACATATGGCCGAACTTCCAGCACTTGAAGCACCGCATCGGGGGAGGAATATAGGGCCTGACGTCACATCGGTAGACCATCACCTTGACCTTTTCCGGTAACGTATCACCCTCGAAGGCCAAGATGAAGGCACCGGTAGCTATCTGATTTTCCTTCGGACCCCGATGAACGCGCCGGACGAAATGTACACCCCTGCGCTCTAAGTTGGCGCGCAGCTCGTCATCAGACTGCAAAAGAAGGTCCTTATGGTAAATAACTCCCTGAACCATATTTAAACTCTTATGCGGCGTGATCGTAACAGCAACATCCCCCAACTTGTCACAAGCAAGCAACCGTCGTGACTGGGCAGAGGATGCCGTTTGGATCAGGACCGATCCAGAGCGCATTTTTGACAAGTCCTCCACCTCCCCAAACTTGTCCTCTAAATGCTCGACGAAGAACTGAGGCTTTGTGGAGAGAAAAGACTCCCCATCAGCTCTCGTACAAACTAAGAATCGGGGCGAATAACTATTACCTCCATCCTGAGACTTACGCTCCTCCCACGGCGTGGCCAGAGAGAGGAACGTTTTAGGATTGTACTTTTCAGCATTAAATTGAGCCCGAGAACGCTTAGAGACTGCTGGCGGCTGGCCGCCAGCGAGAGATGATGTACCACGCTTCATTGCGGGTCATCCGCCCTGATGCCACCTACTCCGACCAAGGGCCCTCCCCACGGGCGCCACCCAGCCGCAGCAATAGCCACCTGGCAGGATGTCCATTGCCGGGAGTCCTGATGCCCCAGGGAGACGGGCATCTACTCCTTGGCATACGTGGGGAGTTAACGGCGCAGGCATCAGTAGAGCGATCCCTGTGTTGTCAGGGGGCTACAACCAAGAGGGTACATGGCGGCCCCACCACAACGGACTGGCTACCGTGCTGGATCTTAGGTGCAAAACTGTCCAAGGTCGTCGTCGCAGTTAAAAGAAACACTGCAGAGTGCAGCGTGGGAATCGCACCCAGGGACGTATCCTCGCCCAAGAGATGGAAAACGAGCGGGACACCATTGCAACGACGAAAAAGCCGGCTAAAGATCTCAATGCACGACGGATACAGTGCACCACGTAAGGCGCCCTTCCCCAATTGGCTCGCTCTTCGGAATAATTTAGAAAGATGAAGGTCAAACCCGAGAGGGGACCATCACATAAGGCCGAAACATGTGAGACTCCTTTTAGTCGCCTCTTACGACAGGCAGGAATACCGCGGGCCTATTCTAACCCCCGAACTCGCAGGGGGCTATGCGTATATGGGCCCGGAAAATAGTTGGGAGAGGGAAAACCCGAAGCCCAGAGAGAAGAGTCCGAACGCGAACAGCGATCGCACACCCTGACTGGGGCCGCTGTTCTGGAAGATGGACGACCGAGTTGGGGAACAGTTTGGGATTGACGTCTGAGGGTATTTCGCCTGTCTCATACCTCTTGCTCACCAGATGGTAGAGTTTTGTCATGGCTGGCTCTCCCAAGGCTATCAGTAGCTCTAATGGAATGTTGTCTATTCATGGAGCCTGTTTTGACTTAGGTCTTTCAGTGCTCTGTCAAATTCTTCACGCAGTATCCTACCTCACATCTCTTCGTCTACGTCCTCTTCCACTTCAATAATATTGCCCTCTTTCCATCTTTCTGCTTTCATATCTTTGCTTAGGACAGGTTTTCCATCTGAGCTTTTGATATTCACTGCTTTCATATCTTTGCTTAGGACAGGTTTTCCATCTGAGCTTTTGATATTCATACAGGTAGTTCTCTTTTCTCCAAAGGTCTCTTTAATTCTCCTGTAGGCAGTATCTATCTTACCCGTAGTGATATATACTGCTACCTCCTTACATCTGTCCTCTAACCATCCTTGCTTAGCCATTTTGCACTTCTGTTGATCTCATTTTTGAGATGTTTGTATTCCTTTTCGCCTGCTTCATTTACTGCATTTTTATATTTGCTTGTTTCATCAATTAAATTCAATATCTATTCTGTTACCCAAGGATTTCTACCAGTCCCACTGGGCCCTTCACTGTTCACCTCTCAAAGCTACCCATTCTTCTTCTACTGCATTTCTTTCCCTTGTATTTGTCAATCGTACCCTAATGCTCTCTCTGAAACTTTCTACAACCTCTGGTTCTTTAAATCTCTGTCTTACCATTATATAGTCTATCTGAAATCTTCCAGTGTCTCCAGGCCTATTCAACGTATATAACCTCCTTTCTAAACACATTCCGTACAAAGACGCCAACATTTTGACAACAAAGTTTATCAACACTTAAGTTCTGCTGTTAGGTCCCAACTTAACCACAGCCTCGAAATTCGTGACATAATAGGACAACACAGTTAATTGACGAAAAAATACATCATTTTTTGCGAGTGAAACTTTCACATACCTCTGGCTACGCTACAGGTCAGCCTGTCACCCCAAACATGTATTTTAGCTTTCACATTCGATACGAAGAAAATCATGAGTCAACAGCGAAAAAAAGAATGGTTTCAGTGTCGGCGCTAGAATTACGGAGTGCTATAATTTATCTTTAGCTACTTGAGAACGTCCCTACGAAAAACGAGTGATGGCAGGCCAATGCAACTACTTGGAAACATTTTTAAGGACATGCGGAAGAGAGATAACGAATAAACCATTGAAAGAAACGCATTTTAATTTTCACATCATGGGAAACATTTGTTAGTGCCGTACGATGTGTACGTTGCAGGTTACAAACTTTGCTCAATGTGACGACCATCCGCATCCACGACAGCCTAGAACCGTACTAGAGGTACTATTTCATATCTGTTCGCAGCACTTTTCGAACGGTGGACCACGAAGTGTTCAGTAGTCGTGACACAGCTCGGGTACTGCTTGAAGATCGCACATTGCGTCCCGCGTTCTTAGCCAAGGCAACACTAACTTCAACAATTTGCGGAGGAATTGACCGCCCGCCTCCCCCAGGAACAATACCCAAATCTCCAGTTAATCCCAACTTCAGAATCATGTTTTCAACCCCGGTGCGGAAGGACGACCTGTCCGGATTCCTGTAACTTGTCGATACACGCTAAGAGGAACATCAGTAGTGCTGTTGTTTCGATAAAACAGCTTTACGAGTAAAACCCACCTCACCTTGTTCAGAACCATGTCGATCGTGAGCAACTGTAATGCGCACTGATGCTTGCGTTTCAAATCTACATCGTCGTACGAGTACCAGCGCCTCACAGAAAATCACGACACGAACACTACCCAACAAAGCAAATCCTGCGGCGCACAGTCTCGTCACTATTCCTATAAATTTGGGTACTGATATGGTAAATAGTTTTTCGTCTATACTATCTCATGTTTAGCTATAACCGCCCTGCAATTACCTCTTTACCCGCCTCTCATTAGTTATGTCGACATAACACAATGGCTGCGTGAAATTGACGCGTTGTCAACCTACAGGGGTTGGGCAAAAATTATGGAAGCAACACGACAAATGCTTGCTTGAACATGGCGCAGATTCTAGTCAAGACCGCTGGTTGCTCTGTTTTCTTTGACCTCAATACGCTGCAAGCGTCAGTCGTGGTCAAAATAGTTCAAAAATAGTTCAAATGGCTCTGAGCACTATGGGACTTAACATCTGAGGTCATTAGCCCCCTAGAACTTAGAACTACTTAAACCTAACTAACCTAAGGAAATCACACACATCCATGCCCGAGGCAGGAATTGAACCTGCGACCGTAGCAATCGCGCGGTTCCAGACTGAAGCGCCTAGAACCGCTCGGCCACCACGTCAGAATAGTGTTCTGTGTCGTTGTGAGTGCATTATATCGGAGCTGTTCGAACGTGGGTAAATTGTTGGCGCTTCCGTAACAAAGGTAGCCGAAGCGTTTGGTGTTTCAAGAGATACAGAGTACACGGAAAGCGGAAACACATAGGGGAAAGCTAAGTCACAATGAGGATGAAAGTGTGTGTTGAGTCATCGTGAGGAACGGTCATTGGAAAGGCACGACGAAAAGGAAGTGAATGACAGCTGCAAAATTCACTGCAGAGCTGAATCTTCCACTTGCGGGCCTTGTCAGCACCAAAACAACAGTAAGGGAGCTCCATAACCAAAGAATTGCAGGGCGAGTTGGAATTCCAAACCACTGATCAGTGATGCAAATGCCCTTAGCAGGAAAACATGGTGCTGATGGCGTAAAACCTCCACAATGGCGGAACGGAATAATATCTTTCGGTCCCACGAGTTCCATTTCACACTATATCCAACTTCTGGCCGAGTTCACGTCCGGCGTATGCCGTCCCAAGCGTGCGATGCCGACTGCTTACTGCAAGAGTGAAAGATGGTGGGGGTTTGGGGGTGATTTGGGTAGCCAAATCGCGGCATTCTGTACGCCCCAAGGGCGCATTACTATCGAGAATTGTGTGACCACTTCGGCTGGTCAGGTCCATATCATGATATAATGTTTGTTCCCCCAATTGTGATACTGTACTCCACGACGATAGGGCACCTATTCACACAGCTCGCATCGTTCTGGACTGGTTTTGTGAGCACTAGGATGCATTGTCGCGTCCCCCTGGTCATGACAGTGTCCCTGTCTCAATATTACTGAGCCTTTGCGGTCTACCTTGAAGAGAAAAGCGCGTGGTCGCTATCCACTTCCATTATTGTCGCCTGATCTTGGCACTGTTTTGCATTAAGGAGGTATAAGACTCCCTTGAAAACCACGCAGTACCTGTATTTATCCATTACGAGACACGTGTAAGCGTTTTTGAATGCTTTTATTTTCCTACACCATATTAGGGTCCTGTAGCATATGTCCACGCCGTATCCGTGCCGAGACACGTCCGTGTACAGCTCTCCATGCTACTCTACCCTGTGCAAGCTGCTTCATCTCCCACTACCTACTGCAACCTACATCCTTCTGAATCTATCTCTTGGTCTCCCGCTGCGATTTTTACCCTCCACGCTGCCTTCCAATACTAAATTGGTGATCCCTTGATGCCTCAGAATATGCCCTACCAACCAATCCCTTCTTCTAGTCAAGTTGTGCAACAAATTTCTCTTCTCTCCAATTCTATTCAATACCTCCTCATTAGCTATGAGATCTACCCATCTAATCTTCAGCATTCTTCTGTAGCACCACATTTCGAAAGCTTATATTCTCTTCTTGTCCAAACTATTTATCGTCCACATTTCACTTCCATACATGGGCTACACCCGATACAAATACTTTCAGAAACGACTTCCTGACACTTAAATCTATACTCGATGGTAACAAATTTCTCTTCTTCAGAAATGCTTTCCTTACCATTGCCAGTCTACATTTCATATCCTCTCTACTTCGACCATCATCAGTTATTTTGCTTCCCAAATAGCAAAACTCATTTACCACTTTAAGTGCCTCATTTCCTAATCTAATTCCCGTAGCATCACCCGAGGACCAAATATACCAGTAAAATAAATGTAGCGGTCCAAACATGGTCCGGCCATGCTCGAGGAGCGTTAGCGAGCCGAGAGCGTGCCGGGTGGGATTTGTTCTGTTTAATTTTCACGTGACGGTAGAATTGTTTTGTAGACTGTACAGCTGAGTAAGACAAAAAATGGATGTGGGAAGCCTAATAGAAGATGTCCGTAAGTTTCCTATGCTTTACGAATAGATAAATGAAAAATACCGGGATGCCGAGTACAAAAATCAGCAGATGTTGCGTTTGTTGTACGAGACAACTACACAACTTACTAAATTCTCCACAGAGGAGAGTGGAACGGCAAAACACGTCGTCTTGGCGATATAGCGATGACAAGGGAAAAGCTCTTTATTTGCAAAACAATACTATTTGTTTGCAGAGTCTGGAAGAAAATTGCAACAGATTTGCAAACCAAAGGTCAGATTTAAATTTTATTATTATTATTATTATTATTATTATTATTACAGGATTAATCAATACAAAGATTAAATAATAACAACATCTTGTTGTACTACTGTTATCCTCCGCCAAGCCTCTTTAGCCAGCGCATCTTCCTTGCTGATGTTGCGATGTTCCATTACTCCATTTATGTGGTCTGTCCAAAAACGTCGTGGTCTTCTGTGCTTACGTCTGCCGGGTGGTTTCCATTCATAAACCTTCACTGGCCACCGATGATCTCCCATTTTAATGATTTTCTTTCAATTCTATCGATCACTGTATCATTTGCATTCATTCTAGCTCTTACTTCATCATTAGTTTTCCTTTCGATTCTTGATATTCTGGCACTCCTACGCAAATAACCCGTTTCCACAGCTATTAGTCTTCTTTTGAGATCCGCATTTAAGATTCATAGTCCTGATCCATAGCACAGCACTGATTCAACCATTTTCTTACCTACTATTTTTTTTTTTTACTGTTGTTGGAAATATTCTTATCCCACCAAAAATAACTCCTACACCCTAACACTTTTCAGCTTTGCTGTCTTCTATATTTTACTTCTGTATGGTCCAATCCATTTTTATCAATATGTGCCCCGAGATATTTGAATTTCTCTACCTGTCTCATAACTGCTTTGTCATTGATGTGTACTTCAAATTTAGCATCACTATTCACCACCAGATAGACTACTTGTTTTTATTAGACTCATTTGTAGTAGCCATCTGTTGTTTTCCTGATATAATCGTCGTATTATGAACTCAAGGTCATAATAATCTTGTGCTATGATAACTATCTTCCTAGCATTAAAATTTAAATCTGTAAGAGCCTGCAGATTTAAATTTTAATACCAGAAAGATATTTACTTTTTTTTATTTTGCAAACAAATACGATCTTTTGCTTTATGTCATAGCGATATCGCTAAGGCGACGTGTTTTTGCCACTCCACACTTCCTTGTGCAGAATTCGATTTTTTACTTGGTTTCGTAAAGCAAATGCAGCATCTACAGATTTCCAAGAAGTCGAGGTAGGTTTCGAAGATTTGATGCTCCTTCCGATCATGTTGTTTATTTTCTGTGTACTCTTTAGAAAATACCTTTGCAAAAAGATTGAACAATCACTTTGCCTCAACTGTTGTTCCAATTTGTTTAAAAGTTGGTAGAAGGTGTGGTGCGTCATCTTAAAATAATCATAAAACTTCGTCTTATCACTCATGAGATAAGGAAATAATGTTCGAAACTCTCCCTGTACTGGTTTTGTTTTCCTCTTGCTTTCTTTCTTTCTTTTTCTTCTAACGCAAGAGCTGCAAGTCCTCATTCACCGTTACGAAAATTAGGGAAAATAGTTACAACCTTCACAAATAGAAACACAGGCCACCACTTCCGAGTCACTGCAAGGAACTACAGAAACGCGGACGAGCCTCGTTTCTTGTGGAAGCCAGAACAGACGTCACTCGTTCCGCGCTCGCGCCTGGTACAGCCCGAATACGTGTGACCGAAGCTTTACGCATGGTAATGTGTTATTTGGTTTCCCATATTTTATCCACATCCTGTATCTCTCTACTGTAACAACAAAGCATTCGTAGAATTCCATCACACTAAACAATTTCTCTAGCCGCGAGTACGGTAACCACACACGACATAGCTTAAACTTTTGGAGAAACTTGTAGAGTTTGTGTATTATTGCGTATGTTTAGCGACCAGGATGTTATTTTGGAATGAACGCTGGATGTGTATTTATAGAATATTCCGTCGGCTCTTGGAGTAACACACAAATATTAATAGCTTTTATAACACCAAATATTAATGTTCCACGCAACATTTATTTAATAAGTCATTATGAACAGGCTTTCCGCTTCTTAGTCCATCATCAAATAACTTAATACTAAACAGATAGTCCACACAACTTCAGCGAGAATTCATAGCTCTACAGACCTTGTTGTGCTAAGATATGTGACATTTTATGAATATACTGACACAAAACAAGCATAATATAAAACCTAAAGAGACTCTGGTGAAATAAATCTTACATCACACTATAATCAAATATTAAAACCTTGTTAATTTATAATCCAAAAATGTTCTGCAAGTGAGCAATGGCACAGGCTGCTATTTCATATGGGATCAAACTGGTGAATGTGACGAACAGATAGAATAAAGGGAGGGGAAGAAAGACGTCTATGGAATGTGGGTGTGTAACTGTTATAACATGCTTGTTAGCCAATGGTGAGAGGAATAATAATAACTGGCTTCTACTTTAATAAGTGGGAGTATTGGAAGTGTTTGATCATTAAGGACCAGGTCAGGGTTCTCTGACTGGTGTTTATTAATGGCCAGAATTTCAACTAATGTTAGTTTTCTCCCTTTAGTTCCTTTATGGAGGACATCACACTCCACATCATATGAATGACATGCATTCAGAGCAAGTTCGGTAAAGGTGGACTCTTTCCTTCTCAGTCTCCAGCTCCTTTCATGCTCTGTCAGCCTAGTAGTTATAGTCCTGCCTCAGTGTCCTACATATAATTTGTCACAGAGATTGCAACAAATTCTATAAATTCTACTCTGTTCTAAATGTGGCATCATATCTTTACTGTTGAACAGAAGGCGGGCAACAGTACTCCTAGTGTAAAAGGCTAGAGTATGTTTTCTGCTTTTTAGTTTCCTGGAAGCTAACTCTGAATGAATGTCATTCATATGATGTGAAATGTGATGTTCTCCATAAATGAACTGAAGGCAGGAAACTAACATTACTTGAAATTCTAGCCATTAATAAACACCAATCAAAGAATTCTGGGCTGGTGCTTAATGGCCAAACATACATTCATTACTCACCCCCATTTAAGTAGCAGATAGTTATTATTTACATATGTCCGCAGCTCGTGGTCGTACGGTAGCGTTCTCGCTTCCCGAGCCCGGGTTCCCGGGTTCGATTCCCGGCGGGGTCAGGGATTTTCTCTGCCTCGTGATGACTGGGTGTTGTGTGCTGTCCTTAGGTTAGTTAGGTTTAAGTAGTTCTAAGTTCTAGGGGACTGATGACCATAGATGTTAAGTCCCATAGTGCTCAGAGCCATTTTTTAAAATTATTATTTACATAATAAACTTTTTATAACAGTTCCACACCTACATTCCATAGACTTCTTTCACCCCCTCACTTTATACCACCTGTTGGTCACATTCACCAGTTTGACCCCATATGACATAGCAGCCTGTGGCATTGCTCACTTGTAGAACATTTGACTTACACTACTGGCCACTATAATTGCTACACCACGAAGATGACGTGCTACAGACACGAAATTTAACCGACAGGAAGCAGATGCTGTGATATGCAAATGATTAGCATTTCAGAGCATTCACCCACGGTTGGCGCAGTTGGCGACACCTACAACGTGCTGACATGAGGAAAGGTACCAATCGATTTCTCATACACAAACAGCAGTTGACCGGCGTTGACTGGTGAAACGTTGCTGTGAGTCCTCGTGTAAGGAGGAGAAATGCGTACCACATGTTTCCGACTTTGATAAAGATCGGATTGTAGCCTATCGCGATTGCGGTTTATCGTATCGCGACATTGCTGCTCGCCTTGGTCGAGATCCAATGACTTAGCAGAATATGGAATCGGTGGATTCAGGAGGGTAATACGGAATGCCGTGCTGGATCCCAACGGCCTCGTATCACTAGCAGTCGAGATGACAGGCATCTTATCCGCATGGCTGTAACGGATCGTGCAGCCACGTGTCGATCCCTGAGTCAACAGATGGGGACGTTTGCAAGACAACAACCATGTGCACGAACAGCTCGACGACGTTTGCAGCAGCATGGACTATCAGCTGCGGTTACCCTTGACGCTGCATCACAGACAGGAGCGCCTGCGATGGTGTACTGGACGACGAACCTGGATGCACGAATGGCAAAACGTCATTTTTCGGATGAATCCAGGTTCTGTTTAGAGCATCATGATGGTCGCATCCGTGTTTGGCGACATCGTGGTGAACGCACATTGGAAGCGTGTATTCGTCATCGCCATACTGGCGTATCACCCGGCGTGATGGTATGGGGTGCCATTGGTTACACGTCTCGGTCACGTCTTGTTCGCATTGACGGGATTTTGAACTGTGGACGTTACATTCCAGATGTGTTACGACCCGTGGCTCTACCCTTCATTCGATCCCTGCGAAACCCTATATGTCAGCAGGATAATGCTCGTGCATGTTGCAGGTCCTGTACGGCCCTTTCTGGATACAGAAAATGTTTGACTGCTGCCGCGGCCAGCACATTCTCACCAACTGAAAACGTCTGGTCAATGGTGGCCGAGCAACTGGCTCGTCACAATATGCCAGTCACTACTCTTAATGAAATGTGGTATGTGTTGAAGCTGCATGGGCAGCTGCACTTGCACACGCCATCCAAGCTCTGTTTGACTCAAGGCGTATCACGGCCGTTATTACGGCCAGAGGTGGTTGTTCTGGGTACTGATTTCTCAGGATCTACGCACCCAAATTGCGTGATAATGTAATCACATGTCAGTTCTAGTATAATATATTTGTCTAATGAATACCCGTTTGTCATGTGCATTTCTTCTTGGTGTAGCAATTTTAATGGCCAGTAGTGTATATTACAGTATATTCAGATATTAAAACTGTGTGAATGTGTAAGATTTATTTGTTCACTCTCTCTACATATTACATTATGCTTGTGTTTTATATCGATATAGTCCTAAAATGTCACATATCTTTGTAAAGAAATCATTGTGCAGCTGTGACTTCTCGCTGAATTGTGTGGACTATCAGTTTAGTATTAAGTTATCTGACGATGGTTTTTGTAAGCTAAAATTCGTTTCATAACGAAGTGTAAAATAAATATTATTGTGGAACATTAATACTTCGTATTCAAGTTATGAACAGGATGTGTACTTTTACACCACTTTTAGGGCCTCTCATAAGAGCGTCGGCAGCATCTGTGGGCGAGACTGGCGGCTCGCGTGGCTGGCCAGGCCGTCGCGTGCCAGCGACTCATTCGCCCCCCCCCCCCCCCCCCCCCACCCATGCTGCCTGTTAAACGGCTGCCACGCCACGCCGGCGCCGACACAGCCGCCCACGGCGCCGCTTTGTAACGACGCCTCAAACGCGCGCACCCTCGCCGCTCACAGCTCACACACATTATCGCTCGCATGGGTTGTCGCAGCAACCCCAACGGAACAGAGAAAGAATGCCACCACACAAACATTACGTACAACCTAGTGCTTCCCAAAGTTTTTGTGGTCCCGTAACACAGCAAGGGAAAAACCGAACAGTTGAAACAGATACCGGTATTTTAGTTTCGAATAACCGGTATTTTTCGGTACTTTTTTGGGCCTCGGATGTACAGTAGACTCTCGATTATCCGCGGTAATTGAGAACTAATCTAATTCTGCGCATGACCCGCAACTGAAGTACACAGTAACGAACTAGCGTTGCTCGGGAAACAAAAATTAATTACAATATCGTAATTACGATCATTTAACTAACGTAAAAAAACCGGAACAACACTGCCGTGAGCGGAGCTTGTGTAGTACACATTTCTGCCGCTAGGCGTGTATAGTGCAACCCATTGGCAGTTCAGTGCTGCCTGTGATGACAGGGCTTGTTCTGCTCTTCTGCAGCAACTGCTTTTGCTAGCGCTGTTTTGTTCTTGTTTCGTTTTTTATGATGGCAAGCTTAGGTGAACAACGTGTAGCTGTAAAATTTTGTTTTCTACTTGGTAAAAATGCTGCTGAAATTGTTTTAATGTTGAAAACAGCTAACCAACATGACGCTATGGGAAAAACTCAAGTGTACGAGTGGTTTACTCAATTTAAAAATGATTACATGTATACTAATGATGGACTTCGTTCTGGACGTCCATCAACTGCCTGAATCGTTGAAAATATTGAAAAAGTTCAAGAGCTTGTGCTCACAAACCGTTTTATGAAGACTGCGCAACAGTATCCGTCAAAAAGCACCAGATTTGTAGCAGACAAGAAACTGGTTCTTCCACCACGACAACGCACCTGCACATGCAGCCATAACTGGCTACAAATGGCATGGTTCCATTGTCTCACACACACACACACACACACACACACACACACACACACACACACACACACACACCTTACTCGCCTGACGTGGCTCCGTGAGAATGTTTCTATTTCCAAGCTTGAAAAACTGCATGAAAGGACACCGATTTGAAAAAAAAAAAAAAAAAAAAAGAGGTAGGGGCTGTCAACCATTTCTAAAGTTGGCTAAAAAAAGTTGTGAACAGTGGAAGCACCGGTGGGAAAAATATATTAGTTCTAATGAAAAGTATTTTGAAGGGGGGTAGCGTTTTTCGTAATCAGTTTGAAAATATATATCTTTAAAAAAATAATTCCGATTTTGTGGGATATGTGAAATTTCGGTACTTACAAAGAATACACCACTATCCAATTTCACGTTGCCGTACACAGGTTTGAGGCAAAATACAGTCCAGAGCTTACAGTGTTCGAGCAGCACATTGTTTACTACACTCGTGTAGTAACGTAAGATATCGATCACCCACGATCACTCCCGGGTTGAAGAAATATTTTCAACAGAAAAAAAGAGAGAGAAACAGGCCGCAGATAATCCGCAAAGCGGTTAATCTGTCCGCGGATAAGTTTTTCTAATAACCGAGTAAAAAACCTAAATATCAGCAGTGTTTCGTTCGTAAACAAATGGTTCAAATGGCTCTGAGCACTATGGGACTTAACTTCTGAGGTCATAAGTCCCCTAGAACTTAGAACTACTTAAACCTAACTAACCTAAGGACATCACACACACCCATGCCCGACGCAGGATTCGAATCTGCGACCGTAGCGATCGCACGGTTCCAGACTGAAGCGCCTAGAATCGCTCGGTCACAACGTCCGGCCCGTTCGTAAACAAACCGTTTTAAAAAAAGAACTACGTTTTATTCGTAAAATTTGCATTGGTTTTAAATATCGGGTTATTAAAGAAAATGGGAAAACAATCAGCGCTATTTTAATAACAACGCCGATAAAAACGAGCAAGAACTGGCATAACATTGCGGAGACAGTAATGTCGCTGTATCCGTGTGTCGTGGCTTAAGGTATGCGTTTACAGGCAGTGTGCGAGACTCGCCCCCACTTGGTCTACTGGTCTATACGATAGTTTCTCGCTGTCGTCTCGGGACGTCCGTTGTATTGCAGAATGGCAACAACCCTAGTCTGGAAATATTTTATCGAAGTGATGTAGCAATGAAGTCCAATGCCTCACTTGCTCAAAAAAGTTGAATTTGTCTGCTATTTCTAGGAAATAAGCAAAGGGAAGGAAATTACGGTAACAGTAAAAAATTAAAAACTTAACAATTCATTCACAGTCTACAATAAAAAATTGAAGGTAGCTGATCTCCTGCCAGTGTCTACATAATATGCTTTTATCCGTATATTTTTTTTGTTTCTTTATAGACACAATCACATGTTTATGACACAGTCATAACCGGTTTCGGCCATACAATGACCATCTTCAGATTCTAAAGGCGGCATACACTGAATAGAGGTTCATGCGTTGTCTAGTGGTTATGACTGTGTCATAAACATGTGACTGTGTCTATAAACAAACAAAAAAATACAAAAGAATCAATCACGCACTCCGTAGACAAAATGTCGTTTTTTCCAAAATGCTCTTGAAAACGGACAAATTAACATGAAAAACTAAGTTCTTGACCGTTCAGCACGTAACGCCAAAATAGTGATATGATCCTAATTACAACATTATTTTTAGCACAGTTTCAAAAAATTAGAATCAACAGGAAAATACTGGTGATTTCTTGTAGCATTCAACCACTTAATCACTTTTCAACAAAAGCAGCGGACGGTGGACGTACTAAGTTTGGTTTTATTTGCCTACATGATTTAATACTTCGAATCCGTGTATCCTGAATATAAGCGGGTCAAAATGTTCAATGTTTGATTTAAACGCTTATTGTAGGAAATAAAAGGATCAGAAACTGATTATTTTGAACTTGTTTACCAGTCAGGTTAAACTGAAGTCGAAGAAAAGCGATATGACCAAACACACGTTGTTTCAGCGATAACTGAAATCCTTAATACAGCGATAACTGAAGAAACGAATCCAGAGGTATTCTGTGTAATTGGATTTGAGTTTAGAATAAAGTAGCACGCAGACTACTGCTTTACTGCTGGAAGACGAGGCGGCCCCCCTTTCTACTGTATGTCGTATGGCGTGAATGGATGGAAGATACAGATGGGCAATTACAGCCACCTAATTGCAAAGGTTTTCCCTACCACACGCGCCCGCACGCACCTTTCCGTCGATAAGTGTGAAAGCTGTGTATGTTAAGTCTATCTGTTAAGTGTTGGTGACTAAGAATCAGAGTCCAGTGTCATATTCGTATAGGATGACGACGATAGAAGGGAGAGGGAGAAACCTGGTGCCGGCATACAGCCTAATCCTCTTGAGCAGAGTAAGAGGGCTCCGAGCTCAACGTCCCCATCCGACGGACGGCTAATCATCAACAGTGTAACATGCCCTCACATCATGAGGCACTGCGGAGAGGTTTGGAATTTAAACCAGGACATTGGCTCAACGCTCTCTCCTCCATTTTCTGATCAAATACTTGCAGTGAAAATTTCATCCACCACTAAAAATTCGAACTGGTTTACCTGCGAGTCGAGCGCTACTGCACATTCGTGTGTTAACGACCTAGGTTGGTTGGTTTGTTTGGGGAAGGAGACCAGACAGCGAGGTCATCGGTCTCATCGGATGAGGGAAGGACAGGGAAGGAAGTCGGCCGTGCCCTTTTGAAAGGAACCATCCCGGCATTTGCCTGGAGCGATTTAGGGAAATCACGGAAAACCTAAATCAGTATGGCCGGACGCGGGATTGAACCGTCGTCCTCCCGAATGCGAGTCCAGTGTCTAACCACTGCGCCACCTCGCTCGGTAAACGACCTAGGCTATGGAAGCGGGACTCCACCATTGATCACACCATAAGCCGAAATGGATACACGATACGATGTGCGTGCAAATATCGATTATCGAGGTCGAAGCGCCCAGAGCTCGGTCAGTGACGTTTAGTTCTTCACCTACAGGAATTATGGTAGAAACCAGTGGTGGTGGTAGCAGTCGAGCGTGTCGCCTTTGGCGCGAACAGAGCCTCAACAATAGCTATCGTTACAGGAACTGGTGAGGCAGTATTTTCTGTTAGGAGTTAATACAACTGTTGTGTGAATAGTATACCGGGTGGTCAGAAACAGTCTGGGAAGCTAGGAAAGGTTTTCAATAGTAGATTGTCCTGAGAAAGAATTAGTAACTGCGCAACGTTAACAATTATTTCTGAGCACAACCTAACCTGCAACAATCTTGCAAGCTTTTCAGACTATTTCTGACCATCATGTATAAACCAAAGTTACGGTAGTGCTCGCGTCTGCCCTCCGGTCGTTATTGGATTGCAATTGCGACTGGGTATGTACGTGTATGCATCATTATAGTGGTGACTGACAAAACCGTATGTAAATTCTGGCATGTCTCAGTTTTTGTATCTAAATCTGCGTTTACAGGGGCCATATTTCACGGCAATATTTGACAGCAGTTGCGTTGCTTTCAACATTACTGCAGTGAGGCTACAATACATGGAAACTTTGGCGGCCATGCAAATATTACAAACGTTGCAGGCAGTTGCAAATTTAAGGCCAAAGGATTGCCGGTGTTGCCCGCAGAGTGTGAAGAATATCTCGTATTGCAGGGCAATATGTATCTCTACCCTTGTCTGTAAATTTCCCTCTCGCTCTCATCTTTGTTTCCTACTTCTCTCTCCGAAAGCGTTGCAGTCACGTGTGCAGGTAGCCACCTGTTTTGTCAGTCTGTTGTAGCGAGCTTGTTGTGTACAGCAATAGAGAAGTGAACAAACGAGAGAACTGAATGAATTTCATAAATGCGATTGATCTACGGCAAGATCTAAGGAACGTCGAAAGTAATGTATCGCTTGACAAGTTGCTGGCGATGATGTTGAAATCACGCTTGACTGTTGTGAGCGTTATCGCGTGTGTCTCCGTCTGCTGGAGGCCAAAAAATAAATTATAAATAAAAAATTGATTCTTATTTAAAACTCACCTTTATGAAATTCTTCAGTGCAACCAAAGCGTTTCATACTTCTGGTACCACGTTTGTTATTGACGAAAACTGCACTTCAAAGAAGTACATTCTACTTCTGTGTCAATTACAAGTAGCTAAAAACCGGTGGGTGATCAGAAATCGGGTTGCAGCTGGTACATTCTCTCTTATTTGTATCGGTATTGGCGATTCTTGGGTCAACTGCTATTCTTGGGTCAATTACTTGTTCGAGATTCCGAAATCTTGTTTCGACATTCTGTAAAGTTCTGGAAAAGGTATGCATCCAGCATCAGTTAATGAGCTAAATTAGCTAAAACATTTCGCTTGGTTAAAAAAGAATGTAACCACAAAGCCCGATTCTTCTGATCGTTTCTAAATTAATTCTATGTGTGGTGCAGAAGCTGGAGAGCCACATTCACTTCCACTAGCTCACGTTTGCCCGTTTTGTGACGATAGCGAGGCTTTGTTTACACACTTCTGGCCCGGAAATTTATTGCCGCAAAAATTTCTAGGCAACAGTGGCCTGTTTCCTTGTAGTACATGTGGCCCCAATTCGCCTGGATGTAATGTTGCCGGACAATAGTGTCTGGATATATTATCAGGGCAATACGCAATTTTTTGGCCCGTTTAAACATACCTTAAAAGGAATATATTGTAAACTGAACAATGACTACAACTACAACGAAACCTAAATTTTAATTAAAAATAATGTGCAACCATAATATGGTTGAAACTCCTCCCTTGCCAAGTCAAATACGCCCATCCAGCCGCGCGGTCTAAGGGGGCCTAGCAACGGTTCGCGCGGCGTCCCCCGTCGGAGGTTAGAGTCCTCCCTCTGGCAAGTAAATGTGTGTGTGTGTGTGTGTGTGTGTGTGTGTGTGTGTGTGTGTGTGTGTGTGTGTGGTCCTTAGCGTAAGTTAGTTTAAGTTAGATTAAGTAGTGTCTAAGCCTAGGGACCAATGACCTCAACAGTTTGGTCCCACAGGAATTTACCACGAATTTTCAATTTCCAAATACCTATCCACTAGCTACGGTCACAAACTAAGTTTACGCTGCCCTCATACTGCAATGAGGAGTTTCGGTGATCAAGAATCGGGAGTGTTTACAACCCCACTGGGTAACAAGTCCCAAGGAGATATTGCAAATGGATGTGACTGAAAGTATCGTAAGAAGAACCCTATTTAATATGAAAAATGTTATTCTCCTTTTTCTACGCAGGATGACCACACCACATGCGAAGGCTGTAAAGAACAACTTTAACCCTAGAACAGTAAAGGTGGGAAAGTGTTACACTGCTACCAAACCACCCTAAAATTCCTACTCCATTCTTTATTGAAAGTAAGTCATAAATTGCAGGTTATTCATTAGTTAATTTTAGAAGAAATATTGAACTTAATTGATGAAAGGAGAAAATATAAAAATGCAGTAAATGAAGCAGGCAAAAAGGAATACAGACGTCTCAAAAATGAGATCGACAGGAAGTGCAAAATGGCTAAGCAGGGATGGCTAGAGGACAAATGTAAGGATGTACAGGCTTATCTCACTAGGGGTAAGATAGATACTGCCTACAGGAAAATTAAAGAGACCTTTGGAGAAAAGAGAACCACTTGTATGAATGTCAAGAGCTCAGATGGAATTCTTTACAGACGAATGGAAAAACTGGTAGAAGCCGACCTCGGGGAAGATCAGTTTGGATTCCGTAGAAATATTGGAGCACGTGAGGCAATACTGATCTTACGACTTATCTTAGAAGAAAGATTAAGGAAAGGCAAACCTACGTTTCTAGCATTTGTAGACTTAGAGAAAGCTTTTGACTATGTTGACTGGAATACTCTCTTTCAAATTCTGAAGGTGTCAGGGGTAAAATACAGGGAGCGAAAGGCTATTTACAATTTGTACAGAAACCAGATGGCAGTTATAACAGTCGAGGGGCATGAAAGGGAAGCAGTGGTTGGGAAGGGAGTGAGACAGGGTTGTAGCCTCTCCCCGATGTTATTCAATCCGTATATTGAGCAAGCAGTAAAGGAAACAAAAGAAACATTCGGAGTAGGTATTAAAATCCATGGAGAAGAAATAAAAACTTTGAGGTTCGCCGATGACATTGTAATTCTGTCAGAGACAGCAAAGGACTTGGAAGAGCAGTTGAACGGAATGGACAGTGTCTTGAAAGGAGGATATAAGATGAACATCAACAAAAGCAAAACGAGGGTAATGGAATGTAGTCGAATTAAGTCGGGTGATGCTGAGGGAATTAGATTAGGAAATGAGACACTTAAAGCAGAAAATGAGTTTTACTATTTGGGGAGCAAAATAACTGATGATGGTCGAAGTGGAGAGGATATAAAATGTAGACTGCCAATGGCAAGGAAAGCGTTTCTGAAGAAGAGAAATTTGTTAACATCGAGTATAGACTAAAGTGTCAGGAAGTCGTTTCTGAAAGTATTTGTATGGAGTGTAGCCATGTATGGAAGTGAAACATGGACGATAAATAGGTTGGACAAGAAGAGAATAGAAGCTTTCGAAATGTGGTGCTACAGAATAATGCTGAAGATTAGATGGGTAGATCACATAACTAATGAGGAGGTATTGAATAGAATTGGGGAGGAGTATGTGGCACAACTAAACAAAAAAAAGGGACCGGTTAGTAGGACATGTTCTGAGGCATCAAGAAGGGATCACAAATTTAGCATTGGAGGGCAGCGTGGAGGGTAAAAATCGTAGAGGGAGACCAAGAGATGAACACACTAAGCAGATTCAGAAGGATGTGGGTTGCAGTAAGTACTGGGAGATGAAGAAGCTTGCACAGGATGGGGTAGCATGGAGAGCTGCATCAAACCAGTCTTATGACTGAAGACAACAACAACAACAACAACAACAACAACAACAACAATTTCAATTATTATATCTTTAATGGTATGTTACTAGGGTTTAGTAATTTATTGTTAATATGTATATGTACTTATGTAAAAAAAACATTTTTTTTGTAGATTACCACTGTAGCCTAAGACGAGGTTGGTACCTCGAAACCTGTTGCTTTATTAAATAATAAAATTGTGACTGGTAGCGATCCGATCTCTGAAAAACTTTTTCATACTCGTTAATATTCTTTTGAGAGGAATACGGTGAGTGCCAGAACCGAGTTTCTCTCTCTTCCTTTGCAATAAGTAATACCCAATTACATCTCAAAAAAATATAAGCCCAGTTCAAAGAAACTTAAGCAGTTCTTAATGCAGAGCATACAAATCTATGGGAACGATAATGCCCAGAGATACGAATTGTGACGATTGTATAGACCCAGTCGGAGATAAAGCGAATTGCAAGTTGCGCGACGCGGGTAGAAAGCTGAGAAACTGCAGTTTGTCTATGAAAGAGACTACATGCAAACACTTTAACAGTATTCAGCTTAGAGCCGTTGAAGTATGTGGACCCATATATGCTTGGACCAATAGAGGATATCTAGCGTATACATATAGGAGGGGGAAGGGAGAGGGAGATGGGATGAGGGCAGAAGCTTCTAATATTCTTTAGCTCGTGCAAGTAACAGCCAGCAAAGATGTGTAGAATCAGTAACTGAATGGTCAGCGCGGCTGACTAAAATACTGCCAAGGTATATTTCCTCGGTAAGGGGACTGGAACGGAGTGCATCCAGTCTCGCGGTGCCAACTGAGGAGCTACTTCACTGAGTAGTAGTGGCTCCAGGTCACGAAAACGTGACAACGGCCGGGAGAGCGGTGTGCTGAGCACCACGCCTTTCTACACCACATCTTATGACGCCCCTGGCGGAGGGAGACACGGCCCCGTCGATCGATGTCAATGGATCCACTAGGGCCTGTGAACGGAGTTGCAGAAGCGTACAAGCTGTTTCTTTCCCACCCTGTACCTGTGTATATGAAAGGAATAAACCGAAATAAGTGGTACGATAATATACAGGGTGATCCCTATTAACGTTTACAAAAACCCAAAGCGGCGTAACTAACGGTGAGACAAATAACTTAATATGAGACGCACAGGGATATAAATTTCGGGAAATACCCCTAAAGCGGATCACAAATGTAGAACATGTGACTTCATCAGATGACGTTCCTCGCCACACTCCTGCAGCGGTTGGACTTGTCGATAATAACCTCGCCGATAAGGGAGACTGCCGCACATCACTCTATTAGGTTGCTCTTTTTTCGAACACCTTTTGTAAATATGATATGTTCTAAACGCAGAAGTTACAAAACTTATTGTGCTTACTGTAACCGAACGAAGCTGATCTTATTTTGTTTCTTTTCTTTTGTCCCTTCTTTTTTTTTTGTTTATGAACTTTATTCACTAAAGAAAACATCGGTCATTTACTAGTAGCGACGGCAATTCATTTACTTGTGATGCAATACGCTATGTTTTCGTGTTACTGTACTTTGCAATAAACGAGTGGAGACCGCGAGACCGCTAAATAAAATAGTGAGTTTTACCTCAATGTAAACACATAACTGACTTATGCAATGCAAAAAAAATACTACCTGCCACACGCAGGACACGAACCCTGACCATCACGCGATACAATCGTGCACGTAATCCCGGAGCCACAACGACGTGAATACTTGACTTTGGTTGGAATGAGGTGAGCAGGAGCGACAGACCGATAGGCTCAACAGCTGCACGCTTGGTGAGGTACGTCTTCTAGTGACGTCACATGTGCAACCTCTGTCATCCACTTTCTGGTCTTTCCCGACATTTGCTGCACTATGTTTAGTTAAATGTCTCAACTTCATCTACGTCGCTTTGGGGTTTTTTAAATGTTAATAAGAGTCACCCTGCATAATTTCGAAAAATTGGTATTTAATAGTCATTTTCCCACATACCCTCACAATTCCCTCAGTCTGATCTCCCAAGAGACTTCTACAGTCGACGTCAAAATAATGGATAACGAATTGGACCGAGCTCATTCACATCATAGCATAGAAAGCAATAAGCAGCGCGCGCGCGCACACACACACACACACACACACACACACACACACACACACACACACACACACATATATTATATATATACCAATCGCCTTAATTAATGTATGTGCTAAGGCATATTCACGGTCGGCGTAATGAACGATACATACACAGTTTATCGAGCTTACAGGCAGCAGCCCAAAAGGACTGCATCTATCACTGACGCTTTGTTTAGCACTGCGCCCAGACTCTTCAATGTCTGGATTTCCTCTGGTTATCGATTTTTATTTACTCAATACCAGTACCAACCGTAGGACGAACACCAGACCTCTCAAGATATTCGGTGCAACTTCAGAGGTGGCATGTAGACCCTTGTTTCAAGGGTCCAGCAGCCCGATGAGTTCTTTATACGTCAACACAATCAATACCAAGGGTTGGCCAGTCCACGAATATGCGAATGCCGCACCCAACTTTTACCTGCTCTTTGCATTTCCACGTTACGTCATACGTATTACTCAAAGTAGATTTAATAAAGAGAAAGACAGCGAAAGGTGTTCAACTACTTCCATACAAGAAACTTACGTTTCACAGCACTGTTATGGCATCCAATCGTAAGGGACATAAATTAGAAAAATTTTACTAAAACTCACTCGCAATGCCACAGGCAAATTAATGGACGGCACTGTTATGGCATCCAATCGTAAGGAACATAAATTAGAAAACTTTTAATAAAACTCACTCGCAATGCCACAGGCAAATTAAAGGAATGGCAGAGACAGAGGAGGAAGCGATCCAGTATGTTGCAAGTGTGTCAGGTCGACGACACTATTTGTCGAATAAGAATACTCATTCGGCAGAAAGTAGATTGCGACAGAAAATCTAAAGACTCGCGGCAAGCATATTCGTTAGCTCATGGGACATGTTTCAAGAGACTCTTTCATAAGAGCACATAGCGAGGGACCGACACAACATTTAAGAGCCTGTTAAGTGAATATAGCAGAATAAGGAGGACGCATTCGGTCTTTGTGCACCAAGCCTTGGATCATAGCCACACGCTAGCTCGCTTTAAATACTCCAGCTCTCATCATAAATTGATCTTTGGGATCGATGGCATTCATAGTAATAGCACTCGATTCCATGCTTACGATACTACAGTGAATCAATGTCGTAGATACTCCAGCACAGTCTATGAACTAGCCGTAGATGTAAAGATGTCGGCCTTCACCTGATGAACTTCATGTTGTTCGCCGCCTACCATCCGCTGATGGAGGAGCTGTCAGCCGACACCACCGCCTTCAAGAGTGCTGCCAATACCAGACTTCAACGCAAAAGCTAGCAACAGGACCTCTTGTGGTCCCCGTTCTCGTTCAATACTCAGGCGCGTTAAGGTGCTGACAACTACCAAGGTAGGGAGGAGATCAACCGACCATACGACTACTGACACCGGGTACATCACGGATGGGTCATCATAGAATTCGGAGTGAGACCGAGTACACTCCAGTAACCAACACGAAACGGCCGCGCGTGTTGGCCGGCAGTCCGCCACTGCGCCAGGGTTGCTGATATCTCCTGGGCGCAATCGCTAAGGTGACTAACGGATGTCACAAACACACAGTTGCATAGCAATAAATTTAATTTCATTATTAATTATTGGACAAATACTTCTATTAATTCTAGAATCAGCAGTTCGATCAACAGCCGAGGCTGGTGCGATAGAACGACGACATGTAAACACTGTGGATAAATAACTGAACTATAACAACGTTTTACTGTCTTCGTCGATGCTTCACATATTCGCAACAGCTATCCTCACTTCACGCACAGGTGTTTCCGCTCGGCACTCTGTGGCACGACTTACTGACCGTGCCATGACAGGTAACACAATGTCTTCCATAAGTGGGAAATTTGTATAACAAAAAAGGGTTTTGACAGAATAAAGAAACTTTTACTTTTCAGCCTTTAAAATAATTACTCTCGTCTCACAGGCAACGAAATGGGCATGCAGCGACAGTAAGTTTTTAGCAAAACCCACACTACTGGCCATTAAAATTGCTACACCAAGAAAACATGCAAATGATAAACGGGTATTGATTGGACAAATATATTATACTAGAACTGACATGTGATTACATTTTCACGCAATTTGGGTGCATAGATCCTGAGAAATCAGTACCCAGAACAACCACCTCTGGCCGTAATAACGGCCTTGATACGCCTGGGCATTGAGTCAAACAGAGCTCGGATGGCGTGCACAGGTACAGCTGCCCATGCAGCTTCAACACCATACCACAGTTCATCAAGAGTAGTGACTGGCGTATTGTGACGAGCCAGTTGCTAGGCCACCATTGACCAAACGTTTTCAATTGGTAAAGGACCTGGAGAATATGCTGGCCAGGGCAGGAGTCGAACATTTTCTGTATCCAGAAGAGCCCGTACAAGACCTGCAACATGCGGTCGTATAATATCCTGCTGAAATGTAGGGTTTCGAAGGGATCGAATGAAGGGTGGAGCCATGGGTCGTAACACATCTGAAATGTAACGTCCACTGTTCAAAGTGCCGTCAATGCGAACAAGAGGTGACCGAGACGTGTAACCAATGGCACCCCATACGCCGGGTGATGCGCCAGTATGGCGATGACGAATACACGCTTCCAATGTGCGTTCACCGCGATGTCACCAAACACGTATGCGACCATAATGTTGCTGTAAACAGAACCTGGATTCATCCGAAAAAATGACCTTTAGCCATTCGTGCACCCAGGTTCGTCGTCGAGTACACCATCGCAGGCGCTCCTGTCTATGATGCAGCGTGAAGGGTAGCTGCAGCCATGGTCTCCGAGCTGATAGTCCATGCTGCTGCAAACGTCGTAGAACTGTTCGTGCAGATGGTTGTTGTCTTGCAAACGTCCCCATCTGTTGACTCAGGTATCGAGACGTGGCTGCACGATCCGTTACAGCCATGCGGATAAGATGCCTGTCATCTCGACTGCTAGTGATACGAGGCCGTTGGGATCCAGCACGGCGTTCCGTATTACCCTCCTGAACCCACCGATTCCATATTCTGCAAACAGTCGCTGGATCTCGACCAAGGCGAGCAGCAAAGTCGCGATACGATAAACCGCAATCGCGATAGGCTACAATCCGACCTGTATCAAAGTCGGAAACATGATGGTACGCATTTCTCCTCCTTACACGAGGCATCACAACAACGTTTCACGAGGCAACACCGGTCAACTGCTGCTTGTGTATGAGAAATCGATTGGAAACTTTCCTCAAGTCAGCACGTTGTAGGTGTCGCCACCGGCGCCAACCTTGTGTGAATGCTCTGAAAAGCCGATTCATGTACATATCACAGCATCTTCTTCCTGTCGGATAAAATTTCGCGTCTGTAGCACGTCATCTTCGTGGTGTACCAATTTTAATGGCGAGTAGTGTATTTTGCAAATATTTAGTTGTTATCTGATAGTGCGTTTAATATCTTTCATTGTGGCGTCCATAGCTAAGTTTTTTTGCCCTGAGTATCAGAGATACCAGGAAAACTTCTGGTACGATATATTACGTTTAAATAGAGTGGGTACCCAAAGCAGTACCCGATTTCAGCCAGAATCTGCGAAAAGACAATTGCCGTTTGCGAGCAAGCGGTGTCGTACGTTGGAAAATAATCACAGCGTCGCGAAAAAAATTCGGGTCTAACACGTTCACTGCGCAGCAGTAATCGATCCATGACATCTCTGCACAAGTCTATTGAGCGTCTGCCCCCGGGTCACGCGCAGTGCGTTGAAAGAACACGATGAGAGTTGCATTCTCTCTGAATTTTCTCGTACGCGACTTCTGTTTTCGCGGAAAATTTGATTCCATGCACTGCACCGTCATATGTTTTGTGGGATGGACTTACCGTTAACGCCTGTTTCGTTGACTGTGATAATGTTTTCCATAAATCCCGCTAATTGTTTCTGAATGAAAGGAAAGCTACAAATTAACGACCTGTCTAAGAACAACTTACATGAAACGGAACAATATTTCGAAATTAATAAGGAGTCAAAAAATCGGTCGTAGCTTTGAATGGAACATTCCAGCTAATACCTCTGGTGATTCTGAAATACGGCATCACGATAGCAGGACGGAAACTGAACCCTGAATCCCAAGAACCGTAGTTTTCAGTTGATCGATAGCTAATTCAGAACAGTTTTTCCAAGCACAAAATCTGTAACCGGACCACCCCCCATATGAGCTCTGATGGTGTAGACGTTTTTGACATGTTTTCCCCATTCTGAAACCGAAACTTTACCGTAGCGTGGTGCTTCTCTCTCGTTATAGGAAGAACACCGACACCACGTTCACGAAATAACGATACTGATAAGAAAGTATCAAGCAGTGAGAGAGAGTGCGTAACTTTACTGATCATGCTCGTGGCATGTCCAAGAGGAAGCGAGCATTAACTCTCAAAACCTGGTACCAACTGCCCTATTTGCTAATGCGCGGCGCCTGGTGTTTAAATAATGGGTACATTCCTATTCATTTTTCTGAAATACATAAAGACCCAACGGAACCCTTCATTCTTCACAAAATTCCATAAAACTGTCACGCTGACAGCGTAACAAATTTTTCGGCCCACGATTTGAGGGCCAAGTTGTTGATACACCACCACCACCACCACCATCATAATCGCTTTTTGTGTCTTGTGCTACGCTTGGTGCCCCTATTATGTGGTTGTTGCTATTGTGGAGACAATGTCGGAATTGGTTGCCATCACAAAGTGCCACGTGGTCACTGGATCATCATCATCTCGCTCCTTCAGGGACCGATGACCTCAGCAGTTTGGTACCCTAAGATCTTACCACAAATTTCCAAATTTCTCTCTCATTCGCTTCAATGCATTTTTCAAGGAGGAAAAATTCGAAGGTAAAACGTTCTTAACCTTTTAAGAATGTTCTCGAGCGATAATAAATGTTTTTACAATGTTTTAGAATATTCTCGAATGCTCTAGAATACAACACGGTATCGGAGCATATCGCACAGTCCAGAAAAATCGTTCGAACCAAAGAGTTGTGGAAAGTAGTAAAGGCAAATCGACAGTTCGTTCAAAAAGTGTCCCGCTTGTGGAGAGAAACTACGCAAACAAAGAATTACTGTGTGAGCGAACAATTTTAGGAACAAAACAGAGATATCTCAACAAACGAAGCAACGAATACAGAATAAGATACAAGAGGAAGAAAAAATATTTCAATCCATTGATACAATAATGAAGATTAAAGTGTAAACTTCCCAACAGAATTACCAAGTTCATTCAATGTTCCCGGCGTGCCGTCGCAAAATAGAAGCTTCTAAGCAACACAGAAACGGAAAATTTAACCCGAAAAGAAAGGTAAGTTAGTATTCATATCATGGATTCCACTCATTTTAACTAACATAACCACACAGATTTAAAAGGCTCAAATTGCATTAATTTGAGCGTACAGTATGACTATCAATAAAGTATAATGGCAAATATTCCAGTGTTGCAGAGTGAATTTAAAAGAATTGTGCTCTCGTATGGAAAATAATACGAAGTGTGTTTGCGTGCTGGACAACAACAAAGCTTGCTCGTCTTTGTGTCCGTAAGTAGAACACCAAATATCGCGTACAAGAATATAATTTGAAGTTCGATGCTATACAAATGAGACGACTACGTGACATTTTTCACCAATTCAGAAAACAAATGGAAAGTAAGATCAAGCGAAGCAGGCCTTTTTCAGCTAGTTGGCACAATTATATTTTTGGAGGATGTTCTGGACTGCTGAAGTTATGAAACAACTAATTTGCCACCATCTCGTAAGAACAGTTTTAATCACCTATCTTATGCATCACGAAACAGTTCCTCTCGAAATTAATAAGACATTTAGATTCATCACACTATTTATAAGAAAACATTGAAGTATACGTACAGCACTGTGACATTTTTTCTGTCATAATTTTTTTCTCTCTCCCCCTCATGTACTGAATCAGACTACCGGAAGACTTCTTACTAACACAATGAAATGCGTCTAACCAACTGTTACACGCATCACGAAGGTTTATCATTAATATCACGATACGTTTGAACAGCTGGGATATGTGCGGCACTTTGACTTGCACATCAAGTTGCAGTATTTAAACTTATGCCTTCAATACTATTTTTGAGCAAAATAACGGCATTTCATTTTAGAACATTGCAATTACGGTGAACCTTCCTGGCAAATCAAGTTGTTTTGCGGAACGAGATACTTGCATTTGGTAGGTAACGCTGTTGTTGTTGTTGTGATGGTGGTCTTCAGTCCTAAGCTTCTTCATCTCCCAGTACCTACTGCAGCCTACATCCTTCTGAATCTGCTTAGTGTATTCATCTCTTGGTCTCCCCCTACGATTTTTACCCTCCACGCTGCCCTCCAATACTAAATTGGTGATCCCTCGATGTCTCACAACATGTCCTACCAACCGATCCCTTCTTCTAGTCAAGTTGTGCCACAAGCTCCTCTTCTCCTCAATTCTATTCAATACTTCCTCATTAGTTATGTGATCTACCCATCTAATCTTCAGCATTCTTCTGTAGCACCACATTTCGACAGCTTCTATTCTCTTCTTGTCTAAACTATTTATCGTCCACGTTTCACTTCCATACATGGCTCGCTCCATACAAATACTTTCAGAAACGACTTCCTGACATTTAAATCTATACTCTTCTTCAGAAACGCTTTCCTTGCCATTGCCAGTGTACATTTTATATCCTCTCTACTTCGACCATCATCAGTTATTTTGCTCCCCAAATAGCAAAACTCCTTTACTACTTTAAATGTCTCATTTCCTAATCTCATTCCCTCAGCATCGCCTGACTTAATTCGACCACATTCCATTATCCTCGTTTTGCTTTTGTTGATGTTCATCTTATATCCTCCTTTCAAGACACTGTCCATTCCGTTCAACTGCTCTTCTAAGTCCTTTGCTGTCTCTGACAGAATTACAATTCATCGGCAAACCTCAAAGTTTTTATTTCTTCTCCATGGATTTTAATACCTACTCCGAACTTTTCTTTTGTTTGTTTTGTAACGCTATACCGTTGTAATCCAATTCAGTGCTACACCGCACGCTTTAATTTCGAAGCCGTGTCTTTCCCCTCTTCCAGTTGTAGAGCAGATTCGGATCTACAAACATCACTTGAGTCATGAACTGTGGAAATTCACTGAAACTAATGATCGCGCGCCACCTGAGTGACGTGTCAGATCACAGTGTCACAGATGTATTCTTATGAGATATTTTCGATATTATTTCAAGTATATGACTGTCACACTCATTTACTATATGACGTTCTAAACGTTTTCTCATGCAAGTGAAGAGACTGCTGTCAAATACGAAACAAGCAGGAAGACAAAGGTAAACGTCCTTATTTTATTTAATTATAAAGTAAGACGATGAACACTATTACATGGACTTTTTACTCTCTGCAATATTTGTTCCAAATTACACATGTAGAAAAAATAAGATATTTTAGCTTTGTGCCATTTATCCTTCCCCTGGTCTACGATGATTACACCTTTCGAGACGGACTGCATGGGTGTGGGGTTTGAAAACTAACTTGCTCGTAATCTAACTTCCAGTGTGACCTGAGTCTTGTGATGTTGAGACCGTCGATTAGTATGCTTGTGGCATCAACAAACATGATAGTTTCTTAAACGATCTTAAAAATTATTAGAAGATAATTTTGCAGGTTAGAAGAGTGGGCCGTGTACCGAGAGCGTGGAACGACACACTGGACTTTTAGTGGCGAGGAGTAGTTTGCAAACTTCCGTCCGTTCAGCGACATGTGCATCTACACACTCCTACATACTACCCAACTACGACTATGAAGTGCATAGCGAAGAGTACTTCACATCGTTTCCAGTCTATCCTGTTCCACCTGAAAATGGGAAGTGGGGAAAACATTCTGCCTGGATGTATTTGAACGAGACCTAAAATTTGTTTCTTCACCTTACAAAGGTGTAGAAGCGTTCTGCGGTCTGTCACAGGTTGCCTAAGCCAGCGTACTGCAAGCAGCAGAATGGTCCGGCATTCATGTAGGGAACAACCCGAGATGGTTAGTGTTGTTTAACGTCCCGTCGACAACGAGGTCATTAGAGACGGAGCGCAAGCTCGGGTTAGGGAAGGATGGGGAAGGAAATCGGCCGTGCCCTTTCAAAGGAACCATCCCGGCATTTGCCTGAAACGATTTAGGGAAATCACGGAAAACCTAAATCAGGATGGCCGGAGACGGGATTGAACCGTCGTCCTCCCGAATGCGAGTCCAGTGTGCTAACCACTGCGCCACCTCGCTCGGTCCACCCGAGATGGTGTTTGCGTACGGCCAGGCAGATGGGAATGGTCGAGACACAACACGGCTACACCAAAACAAGTACCCTCACAGACACCAACCGTATCACACAACATTTCAAGCCCTTTTTGGGCGTTGGGTCTTTCCAGACAGACGAACGTGCAGAGAGGCGGCGGGCTGTGTGTACACCAAATTTGGAGGACCGGGTTCTATAGGATATTGAGACGAACCCTAGTACAAGCTACATGCAAGCGGCCCGTCAACATGGTGCAAGCTAAAGTATGATTATGTGTACCCTGCATGACGACCGCTACTATCCCTATCACCTGGAATCCCGAGGAGGCCACTCTGAACATTTATTACGACGAAGATGTGATGCAGCTCTGTAATGTGCTCCTGGCGCGTTTGTTGGCGTTGCACGCACACCGTTTCCGGACAATTGTTCATAGGACCCTTTTTACCTACATTTACGGTCAGGAATCCATCCCTGCAGTTCGTCCGTTTTATTAATGTTCACCCTGTGTAGTAAAATTTTGAGCATTTATGTAGACACATCTAAGTCTCAGGACGGAAAGCAGTAGCACTCCTCCATTACGTTATCCTACTGCAGTTGTATAACTTTTTTTTTTTTTTTTTACATGCCCTACAGACAACAGTCCAACTAACAAGGAGAGGTGCCCACCGGTGGAATCAACTTTTTGAAACCATCTACACTGTGATGTAGGAAGGTCCTAGGTACCACATCCTTCAGCCATTGACCTTGGTGAGCTCTCGTTTGCGAGAACCTGACAAAGTTTTTGGAATAACATGTGATACGCTTCAGCTTTATAAAAATACTTTTATACTGAGCGACTACGTAGCGCTGTGGTTAAGCTACAGTCCTCATGTACAAAAGGTTGTGTGTTCGAATCCGGTCAGGGGCTATTACTTTTTTTTTTTATTTTTCAGTCTTTATCGAAATGACTTCGATCATTATTTTTACTCAATTAGTTGGTTTAAATGTACTTTTTATTTCTATTCCTTTCCCACATCATTTTAATCACCACAGTAACTTCGCCATTTGCTTTAATTTTTCTGCTATCATTCTTTTTCCATTTTGAATATTTGAACATTGAATTTCATTGTTTTTATTTGTCTATCATAATATTTAAATACTTCAAAATGCCGATCTATCAGTAATAAAACAAAAGACTAAGTAATCTATGTTGACTGCGCGACGGTGTCAGAAACGTGTTTTCCATTACAAGATGTACATTTTCTGGGTGGAAATCGTCGTACGTATATATAAAAGGCAACTACTTATTCTACTATGGACAAAATAACGCAGACTACGATTTACACGAAGGAAACGACTTATAAGTAAACATAATTCAAGGAAAATAATATAGATATGATTAACGCAATAAGATGGACGAAATTATAGGACGATAAAACAGAGGAAATTATACTAATATTAACAGATGTAAATAATTAAAAATCACACGATTCCACTTGGAAAAATAATTAGAGGAAAGGAAAAAGAGAGCAAATCAAAATTTAGTACTACGATAAAAATGTGATAATGGAATAGAAATAAAAGAGTTATATTTCAATTAACCAGTCGAACACACAATTGTCACCTCCATTTCGATAAAGGTTTAAAAATGAAAAATAGTATAACATTACTTTTTTTGTAACTGTAGAGCATCACGCGAAATTCCGTTGATTACCAGCAGACGAGGGCCCGCCAGCGTGAATGGCTGCAGGATGTGATACTTGGGTTCTTAACCTACATTACTGTATAGACGGTTTGAGAAAGTTGATCCCACCGCAAGGGACCTCTCCTTCTAAGAAATTTCTGGCCGGTGTAACATCTGTGACGAATTGCATTTGCCGCGCATATGCCTAACCTGCCCAGAGCAATGAAACTACACAGGTTTCACATTAAATTTCCCAACTTTGTCGCGTATGCCTTGCAAATAAGTAGCGTGAAGTACTGTGAGTGTATAGCCAAGGTTATAATTCTGCACAAAGTGTGCCAGCAAATGAGTAACCTAACGTGAACAGGGACGCTAGCCAGGAGGAAGAACTGTGTCTGTGATAAGGGTAGTGTGAGCTACGAGACCAACAGCTTAGAAGCTTCTAGAAAGAGCTGAGGTCAGGGGGACCGCGAGGGGCATTCAGATTCCGATCTCAAGTCTTCCTCAGACGCTGAACCTGCTTTACTCTGCCCCCGGGACGGGGCTTAGTTTTTCGTGACGCTTAGCTCCACAGGGTACATACAGGATTGCACAACACAGTCAATGTGTTAGTGCCTCGTAGGATTCGACAGCAGTTTCCAGTCCTACTTCGTTGTTCAGTCTCAATTATTATTCAGAGTTCCTCGTCCTTTTTCCCCGCCGAGTTTCCTTATCTGAAAATATTCCAGCTTGTATTCTCAAGAGACAGCGTCAGCTCCCATCCTGATCTGCTCGCAGGACACAACTTGCGCATTACATTATGCACGCTTCCTTTGAACTTTATGTACACTGTAAGAAGATTTTCTGGGAGGTGGCTGAAATCGATTGACTTCGTCGGTATTGACTGCTTTCCGACTGCTGTCACATTTCAGTAGCCGACAACGCTTACTAACAAGGAGAGTGGGCTCGACTTCATAAAACCATCTGCACTCTTACGTAGGTTAAGATCCCAGGTACCACACTTTGCAGTAACTCGCCCTGCTGGGCCCCCATTTGCGAATAGTTACGAAAAAAAATTCGGAAATTTGTGACACGCAATAGCGTTAAAAAAGGTACATTAAGTAGAGTGGTTCTGTGGTATTATGGCTACGTATGTAGCTTCACAGGCAGGAGGTTGTGGCGTTCGAATCTCGCCAGTTGCCATAACTCATTTTTAAATATTTATCGAAATGACTTTGATAATCATTTTTATTCAATTAATTGATTTAAATGTACTTTTTATTTCCATTCCTTTTTCCATTTTATTCATAATAACATTTTAAAGTGCTATCATTTTTCTTCCCATCATTCTTTTTCCACTTGAAATCTTTGTTCATGTGTTAATTTTGTGTATTAATTTCGATTTAATTTCTTTTGTTTTGTCACCCTTTTTTTGTTCACATAATTGCGGTTCATTATATATTTTCCTCATTTCGTTTGGGTTTCGTTATACTTATAAACCCTCCTTTCATTTAAATCTTCATCTGTGTTATGCTTTCATAGTGCAATAAGTATTGAGGTTATGTTTGAAATATGTGTATGATGATTACCATGTAAAAAAATTGTACGTCTGGTAACGAAAATACTTTTTTTACATCACTGCATAGTCATCATGAATAGATTATATAGTCCTTTTGTTGAACTGATAGACCAGAATTTTTAAATAATTGAATATTACAATAGATATAGTTAAATTCATATTCACAAATATTCCGATTAGAAAATGAACGATATAAAGAAAAAATGAAAAATCGTGGTATGATTAAAATATTGTGACAAAGGAACATAAGTAAAAATTACATTTAAACCAATTAACTGAATAAAAATAACGATCAAAGTCATTTCGAGAAGAATTAAAAAACATTATTCCCCTGATGAGAATCGAACCCGCGTCCTCTTCCATATGACGCGATGATCCAGTCCACTACACTGCACAGCCACATTGCATAATTCGACTTTTTTCTTTAACGGTATTGAGCACCATACAAAATTCAGAGATTTTTTTTTCGTCAGTTATTCGCACCGAAGGCCAATCAGGGTGAATGGCTGCAGCATATGATACCTGGGATCTAAACCTACATCACCATATACTGTATTTGATTTCAATAACTTTATCCCACAGCTGGAGACCACCTCTTTTAAGTGTAATACGGCAATAAACAAGGCAATTACACGAAATTCAGCACTAGTTAATTCTGCGTGTCCCTTTTGCTTTCGTGGACGTAGACGCATTAAAACAGAGTCGTTTGCTAGTTGCTGTTGGAAGTGACAAGAAAATGGTGAATACTAGTCGATTTCGTGCGAGTTCTTTCGATCCTGTAATTCGCAACAGAACAGCCATCCCACCGAGGACGTTACACGGTGCGAATAGTACAGCTCGCGGACGGGAACAGTGTGCAGACGTGGCGACAGGTCAGCTACCGGAGGGAGAGTCCATGAAGTGGCGGCGGCGGCTTCAGCGGCGGCGCCTGTCGTCCCAACAGCAGCAGCCCGATCGATAGCTGCGGCTGCGCACGCACACGCACTACCACGCGCGCTTCCCCCCGCGGCGTCAAACTGGCCGCCACGGCTCCACAGGCCTCCTTCCGGCCGGGGGAGGGGGCTGTCGGAGCATTATACGGCGCGCTAAACGACTCACGCCTGGCCACGTGTTCACTGCCTTTGCCGGTGTCTCGTGACGACGCACGGTGGGCCAACTCGTTTCGAAACCACCACGTAGCAGAAAAATGAATACACTACTGGCCATTAACATTTCTACACCACAAAGATGAGGTGCTACAGACGCGAAATTTAACAGACAGGAAGAAGATGCTGTGATATGCAAATGATTAGCTTTTTAGAGCATTCACACAAGGTTGGCGCCGGTGGCGACACCTACAACGTGCTGACATGAGGAAAGTTTCCAACCGATTTCTCATACACAAACAGCAGTTGACCGGCGTTGCCTGGTGAAACGTTGTTGTGATGCCTCGTGTAAGAAGGAGAAATGCGTACCATCATATTTTCGACTTTGATATCGTATCGCGATATTGCTGCTCGCGTTGGTCGAGATCCAATGACTATTAGCAGAATATGGAATCGGTGGGTTCAGGAGGGTAATACGGAACGCCGTGCTGGATCCCAACGGCCTCGTATCACTAGCAGTCGAGATGACAGGCATCTTATCCGCATGGCTGTAACGGATCGTGCAGCCACGTCTCGATCCCTGACCACCAGATGGGGACGTTTGCAAGACAACAACCATCTACACGAACAGTTCGACGTCGTTTGCAGCAGCATGGACTATCAGCTCTGAGACCTTCATTCGATCCCTGCGAAACCCTACATTTCAGCAGGATAATGCACGACCGCATGTTGCAGATCCTGTACAGACCTTGCTGGACACAGAAAATGTTCGACTGCTGCCCTGGCCAGAACATTCTCCAGATCTCTCACCAATTGAAAACGTCTGGTCAATGGTGGCCGAGCAACTGGCTCGTCACAATACGCCAGTCACTACTCTTGATGAACTGTGGTATCGTGTTGAAGCTGCATGGGCAGCTGTACCTGTACACGCCATCCAAGCTCTATTTGACTCAATGCCCAGGCGTATCAAGGCCGATATTACGGCCAGAGGTGGTTGTTCTGGGTACTGATTTCTCAGGATCTATGCAGCCAAATTGCGTGTAAATGTTATCACATATATCTAGTATAATATATTTGTTCAATCAATACCCGTTTATCATCTGCATTTATTCTTGGTGTAGCAATTTCAATGGCCAGCAGTGTATAATATCTTACAAAACAGTACTTACATGGTTTTTGGCGTCGCTCATTACGAATCCGACGTCAGGTATACAAAATTCAAATTATACACGAAATTGCGAATATGAACCACCAACAGTTGTGCATGGAATGAAGACAACCAAAATTTGAAACGGACCGGGACTCGAACAGGAATTTCCCGCTTAATCACAGCCAGACCCAAACTTCCATATGTAGTCAACCATGTGTCTACAACCTGCACTCGTGCGTTGAATTTACTCCCGGTCTTGTCCGAAGGAACATGGTACCGTACTTCTTCAAACACAGGCACTGTTATTTACTGAAAATCAAAATTTATAAATTTAGCGCATTCGAGGTTGCTGATAACGAATTAGAAGTCGGAATGACCTTACTGAAATTTTTCACTCGATATTTTACGTTTTCCACACAAAATCGTAGTTACATTTGGCGCTTGCGTCATTATCGGTACAACGCACGTAGTGTTACAACGTACAATAACACTAACGCGGATCGTACTTGCTACAAATTTAGTTGATAAGTCCAGCCACTGTTTACTGGCTACTTCAATTTCGGTTCAGCCTGGTTCCACCTCATCCACAATTTCGACAAAATTAATCGAAATCGGCTTGCATCGAGAGCAGTCAGCTGGAAAGGACTGCTTTAGACAATTTTGACTGTATAGCCGGGACTCGACTGTTACTACCTGCTGGCCATACATACATCTCACATTACTGAAACAGAAATCATTCACAGTGTTTATCGCAGATTTATTCACAATACATTGTTTATCGAATAATTTTCGATTCAGTAATTAAGCAATTGTTTAGTTGGTTGTTAATTTATTAATTACAGTACTTTATTGCACTGGAGGTTTCATAATACTGTGCATTAATATACAATAATTTCCAGAATATGAGGCATTACTGGAAAGAATTGTGCATTACTACACAGTGCACTGCCGCACGGTGGAAAAAAAAGACCCTTAACTAAAGACGCGTAAATCATTTTACAAAAGTGGAGCCATGCAGAGGAAATTTTGTTGCCAACGATTTCGGATAATATCGGTAATACGATATTCAAACAATATTTGAAAAGTTTGTCGTCGCCCGATTCACTGTTTTGCCGGCAACTGTTACGGCACGTATCCTATCGACTTGAAACTAGAATGCGACCGCAGCACTGGAGGTTTCAAGTGCTCACCACTGGACGCATGACTAACTTCCCAGATGATAAACATTTTCTTCCAATACTTTTACGAGCACGTGTGGAATTAACTGTATCCACTGCTGTTACTATGCAGCGTCTTTTTTCACCCGAAGTAGCTGGAGGGGAAAGTGTGCGCGCAACCCTCACACACCGTGTGCCCAGAAGTCCCCCCTATACGGGTTTCACCCCTGCGGTTGTTCAACCCCCCCTCCCAACCAATTTGCGCTCTCTCTCTCTCTCTCTCTCTCTCTCCCCCTCTCCCTCTCCCTCTCCCTCCCCCCCCCCCCCCCACACACACACTATATACAGGGTGTCCCATTTATCTTGACCACCCCAAATAACTGTTTGTTCACATGCAAATTACAAAATGTTTCAAGTAACAGGGGGACATCATTCAGCATGATTGCCTTCGATGCAGCTTTGTTTTTACAAAGATATGAACAGCGGTATGACTTTTTCAAATGGCACCCTGTATTTTTTATTCGATAATTCACTTCCTCTCCTAAAGACCTGTTCAAAAATGTATCACAGTGTACCATTCACTGAAACACAACGTTATTAATTACATAACACAACATTGACTTTGAGCCCAGGATCACAAAACTCGTCCACTTGCTGGAGTTGTCAGAAAACAATGAAAACCAAGTAAAAATATAACACAAAATTGACTTTGACTCTCCTGTACCATTGTCCAGGAGTAGAACATTCAAAGGTGCTCAAAGTGGTGACCCTGCACACCGATACACTCGTTGAATGAAAGAATTATTTACTGCTTCCGGTGTTGCCTGCTGAAGAGAATTACAAGCAAGCACGATACGTTCCTGCACGTCCTCTGGAGTTGCTGGAACATCGCGATAGACAAGGTCTTTAATGCATCCCCAAAGAAAAAAGTCCAGAGGATTTAAATCAGGAGTCCTAGCAGGCTAAGTAACTGTTCCTCCTCGACCAATCCATCTGGCAGGATACCAAATTCGTCTGAGGAAGTTGGCATACGCTGGGCTCTTTAGACTACCACTGATGAAATAGGGGCCAATAATTGTAGCACCAAACATCCCACACCAGACGTTAAGTCTCCATTGACGCTGGTGTTCCACCTGTCTAAGCCATCGTGGGTTGTCGCTGGACCAATAATGCATGTTCCTTGTATTTACCTGTCCTTTGTTTGAGAAGGAACATTTACCGGTAAAAAAAAAAAAAAAAAGCTTTGGTGATGAAGTTCGGGTTGGCGAGGATTTGCTGCTATGCCCCTGACAGAACGGTAAAAGATTCTGGAAATTATTCCCATATAATTCTTGATGTAGGTGTACATGGTAAGGATGGAACCGGTGACGTGTAAGAATACGATGTACACTGGTTTCAGGAATGCCAATCTCGTGTTCATCCTGTCGTGTGTTCACATGTGAATTCACAGTAATGGAAGCGAGAACAGTAACTTCAGTAGCTTCGGCTATGCGAGTGCTACGACAATTGCGTTGTGGTGGGTTGAAACTTGCCGTTTCCTGAAGCGCCGCAACAAGACGAGAAAACATCCGTCGGGAAGGTGGGTTCTTGTCAGGATATCGCTCTCTGTACAGTTCCGCTGCCTGCATAGCATTTCGCCTACCTTCAACAACAACAACAACAACAATAAAAGAAACGTTATGTCGATGCAGTTTGTAGTAAGGACAGCCTTTACTGTATGCCTACTCTACACAACAGTATTTAAAATGACTAAACTACTGTACTGTACTGTACTGTACAGTATTGCAATTCCTCTTTTGCTAACTTACATTCCCCATAGATGAGTAGCGTTTCTACCTTCTCTTCGTTGGTGTACATTCTACTTACACAACTCTTCAACTGACGATGTTTGACGGAATGACGGTTGTGCATTCTAGTTATATTTACATTTGTCGTCTGTCAACGTCAGTACGTGGATGTGTTCCATTACTCCGAGTACCTGCACTAAGCGCTGGGAGCGTCAACGTCGGTGTTGTGTTTTTAATTAATAACGTTGTGTTTCAGTGAATGGTGCACTGTGATACATTTTTGAATATATCTTTAGGAGAGGAAATGAAGTACCGAATAAAAAATACAAGGTGCCATTTAAAAAAGTCATACCGTTGTTCATCCTTGTATATAAAATTCTCGTGTCACGGTGTTAGTTGCCATACTCCTCCGAAACGGCTCGATCGATTCTGATGAAATGTTACATGTATATTCGGTATGTCTGAGAATAGGTCTTAATCTATTTTTTGTACCCCTAAGTGATAAGGGTGGTCCACACCAAAATTTTTTTTATTTTTTTGGACAGAACTTTTTATTTTTATTTGTTTATGATGTGGCTTTAAAAATGCACAGAACCCTAAATTTTCCCCCTTCTATCACCAACTCATATTTTTAATGGCGATTTTAGTAATTTAATAACTTTCAACCCCGGTCGATAACTGATCTATTATCACTTGATCAGTTATCCCCGCCAGGTGTCTACCGGTGATAGTCTTTCACTGTTCGATAGGTAGGTAATTGAAGAAAACGTACCAAAAGCAACGACTCGAATATACCTCGACGTAACTAGACCGAGAAGTTTAACTAGGTAGCACGCGTCATTCGCCAAACCGACATTCAGTCCTAGCGCACACGCATCGATTTTTATCGTACGATCAAATGCTTTTAGTGGAACAAATAAGTTCCTATGCTCTCCTCTGTTCCTCTAAAAGAATTTAATTGTACAAATGGCTCTGAGCACTATGGGACTTAACTGCTGTCGTCATCAGTCCCCTAGAACTTAGAATTCGAACCTGCGACCGTAGCGGTCGCGCGGTTCCAGACTGTAGCGCCTAGAACCGCTCGGCCACTTCGGCCGGCGAAATTGCCGCTAAGTTTGTTTGCTCATGGACGAGCCGTGTATCGACTGCTATTGTTGAATCCGCGCGATCTACCGTAGAAACGCTGGAACTAATAGTGCCCGACACTGCCGGACTTCCCCCTAAGCCCCTACACAATTTTCGGCCATCATTATTGTTTGTGTCACGAACTCCCGCAAACAACTGCTATTGTGTTACACGTATACATTATTCTTATAGAGTAGAGATAATTTATATAGCAAAACAATGTTTGCCGGATCAGCTATGACATATAAAGATTTTCAGAGGCGGAACGAAGTTCACCGGGTATAGCTAGTATCTTTGCAAAAAACAAAACTACAAGAATGTCCCCTTGACGGCTAAAGAACATTTGCTTTAAAAATTTTGTAAATTGCATCTGGACAAACAGTTATTTAGGGTGGTCAAGATAAAAGGGACACCATGTATATCCGTTGGAATTCGACTACTCGATAAATAGTACAATTCTCGAGGCTGTCAATTCAACTAAGTACCTGGGTGTTAAAATTACGAACAACTTCAGTTGGAAAGACCACATAGATAATATTGTGGGGAAGGCGAGCCAAAGGTTGCGTTTCATTGGCAGGACACTTAGAAGATGCAACAAGTCCACTAAAGAGACAGCTTACACTACACTCGTTCGTCCTCTGTTAGAATATTGCTGCGCGGTGTGGGATCGTTACCAGGTGGGATTGACGGAGGACATCGAAAGGGTGCAAAAAAAGGGCAGCTCGTTTTGTATTATCACGTAATAGCGGAGAGAGTGTGGCAGATATGATACGCGAGTTGGGATGGAAGTCAAAGAAAAGACGTTTTTCGTCGCGGCGAGATCTATTTACGAAATTTCAGTCACCAACTTTCTCTTCTGAATGCGAAAATATTTTGTTGAGCCCAACCTACATAGGTAGGAATGATCATCAAAATAAGATAAGAGAAATCAGAGCTCGAACAGAAAGGTTTAGGTGTTCGTTTTTCCCGCCCACTGTTCGGGAGTGGAATGGTAGAGAGATAGTATGATTGTGGTTCGATGAACCCTCTGCCAAGCACTTAAATGTGAATTGCAGAGTAATCATGTAGATGTAGATGTACATGTAGATATATGTAAGTGTAGTGTACTGAAACGTCCCCTTAGAAAAATTTCTGAATTACTGTGCTGATAAACCTCTTACCTTATTTGATTTTCAAACAGCTGAGCAGAACTGAACGTACTCAGACATTTCTCTCTTTACTTATTCTGATCAACACTAAACTGACACACAATATTTTTAGCGCAACGCAATCTGACTTTCAATAATCCCTACAAAAGAATGGCCCTGACTAACAATAACCTATACCTTTCACGAATCACTTACCTCACAAAAATCTTCGTTACTCTAACTACTGCAATACAGCGAGCGCCAATACTGCCAGCTAAATAAGATTCTACCTACTGAAGGCACTAACTACTGATAGGCATAGTTAGCAAATGAAAGATTTTGATAGAGAGCAAACAATGTATTTACCTTAATAATGTTCAAAAGTCATCATACATGATATCCAGTATTACAAATTTACTCTTTCTGATGGACACATCCAGATCGTCTGCTCTCAAAATTCTGCCATCTCTCTTCCCACATCCACCACTGCTGGCGGCTCACCTCCAACTACGCAACGCAACGCGCTGTTCACATCCAACTGCCCAACACTACAATAGCGAATATTCCAACAATTCCAACCAGCCACAGACTGCACACAGCACAGCCAGTGATACAGAGCGCTACGTGACGTTACCAACATAAAAACCTAAACAGCCTACTTACAGTACGACTTACTAAGTTTAGATAACTACGTTTCCCATTTGGGAAAATCTTAGTTTTGGGCAAAGCAAGCATAGTAACGCAAATCTTATCACTGGAGTTAACTTTCGAGTGGTATGCGGAAGTACGCCGGAATCGGCGAGTCAGAGGATCTAGTCCCTATGAAACGATTTGCGACTGCGGGCTAACACTTCAGAGAAAGTTTGTGAGATGCTCCATGGAGCTACATGCGTGACAGTTTTACTCCGTTCGTCGCATGACAGTGCTGCTGAACGATCACATCGACTGACGAGGTGCTACCTGCTGGAGAGCACTTGAGGTCTACCTCAAGGAGCGCCTTTTAGTTAAACCCGAGACCCTCGTCAAGGACGGAGACACGCAGGACCACGATGCGACCCTGGACTCGATCTAAGACCGTGCACAGCGTACCGTTACAGAGCGTCCTTCCCAAAAGCTCTTGCCGGAAGCAGTCTTATGCAGACAACGCGCATGCTAACATATGGCTTATGAGGTTCTGTGCTTACAGATTAGGCGGAGCTACATGAACAACATAATCTGTGTCGCCAGATGCTACCCATTATAGCTGCAGCGCATAATTTCGTTGAACTTTTTATCATGGTGGATCACCAGACTCTACTATTGTGAAATGCTATAGAACTTAATTTTTCGTACACTTTTAGACTTACGGCTGTTCGCGGCTGCACAGTAGCCAGCTCCAGACGCGTGAGGATGGCAGCTCCTATGCCAAGCGGTCTCCAACGGAGTTCTGTGAAAAATCAATATTTATTGTCTAGAAAGTTAATCTTTTGGTTACAAACTCTGAACAGACTTTCAGGACAAATTGCTTCGGCCATAAACATGGTTTGTATGGAGCGTTACTAAAGCGGCATGAAGTTCGACCAGAAGGCAGAAGATTACTCGCTGGTTTACGAATCGGCTTGTCAGTCATGTGTAGGTTCGACAGATCCCAGCTCATATCTATAGACATTTACGCATCATAAACTGTCACTAGATGTACGTCTACAGTCTAATATCCATTCACAGAATCTGCGTAAAAAGCGACTACAGTTACTATTTTGTAGGTATTTTAATTCATTAAATTTTATTGTAATGAGTAGGTATTGAATAAAGTAGGGGAGGAGTTTGTGGCACAACTTGACTAGAAGAAGGGATCGGTTGGTAGGACATGTTCTGAGGCATCAAGAGATCACCAATTTAGTATTGGAGGGCAGCTTGGAGGGTAAAAATCGTAGAGGGAGACCAAGAGATGAATACAATAAGCAGATTCAGAAGGATGTAGGTTGCACTACGTACTGGGAGATTAAGAAGCTTGCACAGGATAGAGTAGCATGGAGAGCTGCATCAAACCAGTCTCTGGACTGAAGACCACAACAACAAATACATTTTGTTGTGATATTTGCAAAATTTACAAGTATGTAACGAACGTGTGTACACCAAATATTTAACAAACGGTCCAAGAAATCACAATACTCGGCATTTTTTTCTTTACTGTTACTAGTACTCATACTATTGCAATACATTATCTAGCGTTCAGTTTTATTAAATTTACGAACGGTAATGCCTAAATCTGTTGTTTCCAAGTGGAACCATAGTCCCCTTTTAACAGAATTCTCTACATTGTCAATTAGGTCGTGATACAAATGACGCCAATGTTAGCTGTGAAACATATACCCCAGAAATCTGAAAAATATGACCCGATGTTTAATGGTATATCAGAGAAACATCCGCCCAATTTATGTGCTAAGTACATGACAACAGAAGTCAAACTGCGATGTTTGGGTAATCTTAACTGTCTAGGTAGTAAGAGTAAAAATGAGTTTCTATCTGTACCACCTTCTTCTCATCGTCAACTAAAAGCGAGAAATGGTATAGTACTTAAAACAATGGACTCTTATTCGGAAAAAATGGGGCTCGAATATCGTTCTCTTGAGGAAAAAGTCGAGATAGTATCCCTGAAAGGACACAGCTAACATCGTTCCCCATCCTGTTAGAACCAGAGTTTGTGCTCAATTTCTGACGACCTCATCGTTGACGACATGTCTTTTTTTTCGTAGTCATAAATGCGACAAAACACAAACCTACCATCTGCACATAGACACCGGTCATAGGAACAGCAAGTGTAAATAAAATGGTCCTGTAAGCCAGTTTGTACACTCCGTCGAAGGACATAGGTAAACCTTTGTTGAGTCTACGTTGTGTGTGTGTGTGTGTGTGTGTGTGTGTGTGAAGGATTACATGTGTGTGTCGCACCAAAGTTATGTGCTCCGCTCCTCATTATTTTCCAAAATATGGCATTATCTCACAGAATTTAGTAATGGCTGTTGATACAAACCGGAAATTTGTTTCCTGTTAAGTTACCAGACAGACAATTGTTGCTACCACCGCGAAATCACCATGTACAGAAAAAGCATTATGTGCAATTTTAAGTATATTGTAATTTCTTTTATTTAAATTCTTTACGCTTTCGCCTTACTTAGTGCTGACCGTGTTTTCCAGTCTTCCACGGACTTATTTTCTCACATATTAGCAATTCATTTTGTAATTAATTTTTACCATATTTCGACAGCACCACACCATAATGGCTTCATCCTTTGCCGGTTTCCGATGGTCCACGTCCACATAGTGGTGTGCTCCAGACGTACACTTTCTAGAACTTTTTTCCATGTCACTATATGATACCAGTAGATCTCTTCTGTAGAAGAAACGTTTTCGTCACCTGTGCCAATATATTTCTGATTTCTTTCTTGCTTCGGACTTCTGTAACTTTGCGTCGTAGATACGAGAACAACTGTGTAAATAGCTACAAGTACAAAAGTGACTTCCGCAAGGTCACCGTAAAATATTTGGCTACTTACGTATCACATTGTCTGCATGTGTACATACGCTCTAGTAATCTATTTTAAATTCAGGTGTGAACGAGTACATTACATACCACGGACCAACAAGCCGGCCAAGGCTTGCCAAGCAGCACTAAGAGTATATTTGTGTTTTTCTACCTGCGGCCAAGATACACACTCGCACTAAAAATTACGAAGTACGCACAGCGGTTCTCCAATGTCAAGCAACAGATATATTTTTGTCGTATAAGAAGGAGAGTTGCTGGAACTTTGACATTCCCTACTATTTTTCGTTTGTTGGGGACCACAGTCATAATACTCGTATACTTTTTAAATGAAATCAATGTCACCATCTGTAACTTTTATTATTTATTTATTTTACAATCGCGATTTCGGTTGTAAAGCCGGGAGAAGTGCTAGGAGAAGACCGAAATCAATAAAACGTATGAATACAAAATGCATGGAATACGATAATATTTTATGAGCAATTTAAGAAGCATTACTTACAATGCCCGTAGATATCAGACACGTCCGAACGACGTATCTTCGAAATATTACACGCCATATGCGAACATACATAATAGTCGTCTCATCTTAAGACTGGGTGCGAATTAAAAACAGGGATTACAGCTAGCCAGCCTCTGTGGCCGAGCGGTTCTAGGCGCTTCAGTCTGAAACCGCGATGTTGCTACGGTCGCAGGTTCGAATCCTGCCTCGGGCACGGATGTGTGTGATGTCCTTAGGTTAGTTAGGTTTAAGTAGTTTTAAGTCTAGGGGACATGATCTCAGATGTTGAGTCCCACAGTGATTAAAGCCATTTGAACCATTTCATTACAGCTAACACTACACACGCCAGATACAACTGAACGCTCTGTGCTGTGACAGTGCTAGAGTGCATAGTTCTGTGGTAAGCGCGAACCATGGCCAAACATCAACTAACACATAATCGTCTGCACCACTTCAAAGACTATTATTCACGTAAAAACCGCTGTATCACGTACATAATTTTTGGATTTATAGTATCACATTAAGGAAGAGGGGCATGTTGTTTATTCCGCCTTGCGTTTGGCACACACTGATAAATACAGAACTTACCAGCATTTATCAGAAACTCAACCCGTGAAAGACGTCCTTAATGTTCAAATACGATGTTTCTGAAATAAACAGACCGTAGTCCAGAAACAACACACATATATGTCATGGTATAACATCCTGAGCCATTCCGCTCTGTTTAACATTTAAGCGAGAACACACACGTAGGAAAACAATAAAATACACAATGGTATGACAGTCACCTCCACAAATAAGTGTTGACGTCGACACACATGATGAATTTGTGCATCCTCTCTAAAATATGTTTACCGGAGCAGTGGGTTGGCGCCCCGTAATGTTGAAACCATGTAAGCTAATTCTGAACGACACTACTACTAGGATATGTGGGAGAACATATTCATATCGGAGGAATGTTGTGCACAGGACTTCGTTCTATTTATCGAAAAGTACATAAGATTTGGACACTTAATGGTTGACAATAACAGCCAGTACATTCAAAGCAAACTTTTATTGAACGGATCGACAGACCAGTGGGTGTACGTTTACGTCATACTTACATGCCAAATGTACTTTTGAACATGCTCCTCTTATGAACATGGATACGAATATGAAAATGAAAGCACATTGATGTAGAAACCAATTAGCAAGCCACACTCGAGAAATCTGTTGGCTGCACCTACTGTGGATGATACAGTTCCAATTTTTGTTCACGTAAGATTCTCAGATAAGTTTTTTGGATTGTCTTCACAGCTTTTAAAACGTACCGACTACTATGACACGACTGTCACCAACAGGGTGTAACACTGTCTTCCAGACCGGGAATTCAGCCGAACGGAACACGGTCAGTATCTTGCAAACTAATACAGATGGATGCAGTTTCTCGTAAGCCCCCAATGTATGTACAGATGCATAAATATTGTGATGGAGTTGCCATCGCTTTGGAAACAGTTCAGCACAGCAGCGTCGTCGTGCCGCACTTTCACTGCGTACAATGAACCCATACAAGAGGTGCATATCGGCCACCTCGTACCAGCAGACCCATCCATACTGCTGTATATCACTCACTGTTAATGTACAATATGCCGGGAAAACAAAACCGAGCACTACTGATGTAGTACCATAAAACTTATTTTTTGTCCTACACTGATTAACTAGCTTCCGCTGCGCGGTAGTAGGCGCCTTGTCACGGTTCGCGCGGCTCCCCCCCCCCCCCCCCCCCCCACTAGAGATGGGCAAAACTGTTCTTTTCAGAGATTGGATCAGAACTGTTCACTCCCTGAAATGAATTAGCTCTTTTTCATGACTCACCACTCATTTACAATAGAAAATAAATGGAAGGCACATTGCCCTTTAAACTTGGTTTATTCCAGTACTATACCTGTTTTTGATCTTATTTGATCCTATTTTGAAGTAACACAGATAATGAGTAAGAATTTTGCATTGTTTATTGAATATTCCACGATATGACAAAGTTTTTGATTATTGATTTATTTTGCACTATCGTGGTTTTTTGGGTGATCGGAAAATGTTGTAACTTGAGATTTACATTAACAATATATTTGGCTATAATGTATTAAAATTTCATTAACCTCATACAAATACATCGCAAGCCATATATTTTTAAAATTGAACGTTTCCTTCCAAAGACGCCTAAAATCGCAAAATCCATACCAGAATAAGAAAAAAAAAATATAAATTTGACTGTAAAACGAAAGTGCTGCATATAGCCTTACGCAAAATAAAACAAGGAAAATATTGGTGTATCACATTTTGCGATACATTTATCGGTTCGCTCGTAATTAAAGCATAAATTCGAGTGTCCATAATAAAAATCCTATAGTAAGAGGAGTCATCAGGAACCTAATCTAATCAGTTTAAACAAATAAAAATAAAATAAAAACAATTGATGTATACATAACATAATAATGTAATATACATAGCGGTATTACTACGAAAAACAATATCCAGTAGGGACGAACTCCGATGCAGAGACGCTGAGTCGAGCCGCGAGCTGTATTACTGCATGAGCTGAGACCGCAGAGACCAGAGTGACACCTGAGTCGCTTTGTTCAACGCTCTGGCTAGAGTCGAGACGGTGGGGTGAGCGTTGAACGGGCGAGTTCCGAGGGTGGGGGGAGCGCTGAACTCACCCGCTCCGAGACAAATCGTCCGTTTCCTTGCGAGCAGGTTGTTGCAAGTAGTTCCTATGTTATCCGCTAGGTGGCTCTCTGTCCTGTTGCTCGCATCAACTGCCCAGAGGGCAGGACGTGCGACTGAAACGATCGCCGACAGAGTGCGATGCGAAGTTAAGCTGCGCCAGACACTGCGCGCGGCAGACGACGCACAGAGACGGCACGGCATATGTGAAACACAAAATCCAATGGGGCACTGCACAATGCAGGCAGCCAAGGTAGAAGCAGGGCAGAGGCCGGCGCTGGCTGTGTTGTGTGGCGTGCACTGTGCTGTGACCAGCAGAGGCCCCGCTGATATGCTCCCTCCCTCCCCCTCTCTCTCTCTCTCTCTCTCTCTCTCTCTCTCTCTCTCTCTCTCTCTCTCTCTCTCTGCCATGGGAAACGTTTGGAGCTACCGTTCTTTTTTTCTGAATCACTGATTGTTCACTCCTTTGAAAGATTCAACTCTATGAATTAGTTCAAGAGCGGATCCCCCATCTCTAGTCCTTACCCGGGCGCGCGCGTGTGTGTGTGTGTGTGTGTGTGTGTGTGTGTGTGTGTTTGGATTAAGTAGTAGCGTGTAATCCTGGTGTGCGGACATTTGCCACGATTTTACCTGCTCCGAAGGGTTAGGTCCCTTGTCTCCCCCTCCTCCTCCTCATCACTGTCGCACAGTAAAGGTACTTACTGAGTCTTTCCGCTGGTTCACTTAACACAGAACCAGAATCTCTTTAGATTTTCTGCCACATTTCTAGAGAGACCTTCGTTTTAGAGACTATTAAATGCATCTCGCTTTGAAATCCGCACCAAATTTCGAGCTGCAGTAAAACTTCGCCATTCTTGGAGATTTTGCGTTCGTCTGACTTATACCTGCCTTTTTCGGTGCTCCTGCAGCAGCTTTCTGTCGTGTTTTGTGTACCATGGGGGATCAGTTCCGTCTCTTATTAATTTATTCGGTTTGAATCTCTCGAGTTCTGTTGATAGTATTTCTTTGAAGTTAAGCCACATATGGTCTTCACTTACATAGTGTGGAAGGATTGGAGACAGTCTCTTTCTTAGACGTCAACCGAATTTGTAGCTGCTTTTACAAATAGATACATTTCGCATTTAGTTTTGGTGAATTTCCTTGTTACGGAATTGAGCCTCGGTACGACTGTAATCCCTGTATCCGTCGTGATGCTCAGGATTACTTGTGGCTAAGAGGTCAAGTGTGTTTTCGTAACCATTTAAAAGTTGAATGGCCTCGTGAACTAATTGTTCAAAATAATTTTAAAAAAAAAGCATTTAGAAAAACTACGGAAGTTGTTTTCTATCTGCAATATGGTCTGAAAATGTATTTTTTTCAACATACGGAAGATAGAATGAAGTCACTGCCAACTACAATTGTATGAGTAGCGTACCTATTTGTGATGATACTCAAGTTTTCTTTGAACTCATCAGCAACTGTATCATCTGAGACCGGGAGTCGGTAAAAGGAGCCAGTTAATTTATTCAGGTTGTCGAATATAACCTCTGCCCATACTAAGTCACAGGAACTACCTGCTTCAATGTCGCTTGTGAGCTGAAATTACATTACATTACATTATTTTTCCTTAAGTTGTGCTTCTTGTTTCGGTTGCAGTGCAGATCATTACAATTACGGCTTTTCCCTCCAAAACCTAGGATGCTTTCTCTGTGACCCTGTAAATACCAGAGCGAAAAAAATGTACAACTACAACGTACGTTACAAGCATAGCATTCTGTATTACTTCATTTCCTTATTTCTAACATTTTAAAATTGTACGTCGACTTTAGACGACATGTCAATCATAGATGTTCTTATCTCTATTTAGTGAACGTATTTTCAGTCATGTTTTGAACATTGTCCCGCTACATTTTATTAACTAATGTTTCGCCGCAAGGGATATCTGATTTTACAGAGTAAATTAATATGGAGTATGTCGTTCTTCTTTTCAAACATTCACATCACCATTTCTTCTTTCCTTATTATATTTTGGGTATGCAGTTGTAGTAATTAAAGTAGGCACAAATGCAGTGATCAAAAAGAAATGATGAGCGTACATTCGCATTCTCTTTACATCGTTCCTTTCTTGTTGCTCCCATGCCGATGGACTGTTTCTATCGCAATCAGTAAGCGTGAAGGGAAGCTACTCTACAGACAGAGGTATCTATATTTATACTTGGCAGAACTAATTACATACTGACATAATCGTCGGTATTGCTTCAGCTTCCCAAAAGTTATAAATATTTCGATTTCGGAAAAGAAGCTCTGTATTTCGCCAAGATGTCGAAGAAGAAGGTCCCTTACGTATTGGTTGTATCGAGTATGATGTGGAGACGGCGGTTTGAAAGCGGACAGAAGAAGTACGAGGGAGGGAATCCCTGATGGACGACTACTTAAGCTACCTGGCGAAGGGGCAAGTGTGGCAAATGTCCGGCGTGGCAAATGTCCGGCATTCGTAACCCTAGGGCCTGATGACCTCAGCAGTTTGGTCCCATAGGACCTTACCACGAATTTCCAAATTCCAACTAGCTTTTAATAAGACTGCGAACCCACAGAGTGCAGCATCACATTTCTTCTTCTGCTCTAGGCCGGACAATCATATACTTCACATTCAGTAAATAAAATGTACAGGGCGTTTATAAATAAATATCGGGTTTTAACGCTTTATAATATTTATTACATTAAACTTACAGTTATAAATTATATGTCAAATGAAAGAGCAACTCAAACAGTTTTACCAAGTACCTTATAAATGTTCAACGTGAGCAACTGGTTGAACTTCACTGTACCCGAACGCTGGATAGGCCGCAAGGAGCCCAATGACAGCGCTTGCTTTGCACGGCCTCCGCAGCCAGTTTGGTGATTAGCGTCTTTGAGTCTAGCTTCTGGATGCTGTGCGGCTACGCGGCCGAGTACAGATCCTGTGGCTGATCGTCATCCGCCGGAAGCGCTGAGTGCCACAGAGCGTGCCGCCTTACTTCCTGCGACACGGTGCTAGTGCTGGTTTGCGTCAGCTCTTCAGCAAACATTGACATGCGCTGCAAAATATCTACACTCGCCGAAACGATTACGGGATCTGTCGAGATATTCTGATGCAGCCTGTACGAGAGGGGGGGGGGGGGCTAATTTTGGTGCCCGATACCGTCCAGAGTATGTGCTCAATATTATTACAGGAACGAGACTGGGTCGATCCCTCTACACATTTGTAAACTATGCAAGTGACTAACAAAATGGAGACCGCAACTGCGGTCGTTATTCGTCGGTATTGGATACTCGTGCTCACTCAGACTTGAGTGACGCTGATTTTTATTCTCCCGTAATGTTTTACACTGTGAATCGTAGTCAGTAGGAAGCAGATGGTCAGTCACAGAACAAGACGGCAAGTTTTACGGAAGTGCTTCGAAATTTCATGACAATGGATATGCTTTAAAGCAACTGTAAATAATAGAAGATTATGAGAGGTCGTCCACGAGCAGGCACCGTCAGACGATCGATAACTCTGGCTCTGGCCATCGAATTATGCTGCAGACTGCAACATAGTTGGAGCGCGTCTTGAAAGTAGCACACGAACGCAGAGTAGAAGCAAGAATTATTCGCGGTCACCGTCGTGAAGGTGAACTCTAAGCATGTACTAGCACGATGTGCTTTATTTTTTTGTTTTAGGGCGCACAAAATCTAAGGTCATAAGCGCCCAGTATAGAACCATAGAATGCTGGGACCGTTTCGAGGTCCAATACAGAAAGGAAGGAAAAACAAATCTAAAACGTCAAGACGTCACGGAAGAGTGTCTAAAAGACGTCCACAAGACACCGGAGTCACCAGGTAGAAATCAAATCTCTTGTCATATTACTGCTTTTTAAAAAACTTAAAACGCGAGCCACAGCTCGCACATGCGTTAAATTGTCCCGTAAAGCGAGCGGCAGCCCGACCCTGAGACGTAAGTGGCTAAAATAGGGGCAGAGGATCAGTAAATGTCTGACTGTTAATGGCTGGCTACAGAAAGGGCAGCTGGGTGCACGGTCGCCACTCAACAAGTGGCGGTGACTAAAGCGGCAATGCCCTATTCACAAGCGAGCTAACATTACTTCCTCACGGCGAGACGACCAGGAGGAAGTCGACCAGGCTGTTTGGAGAGGTTTGACTTCTCTGAGTTTGTTCCCATGAAAGGATCACCAATAGTCATGCCAAAGTGACGTGATACGACGACAGAGAAAAGTACGAATATCTTGCGAGGGAACAGAGTAAGAGGCGGGCCAACCGAGATAGATGCAGCCTTGGCTGCAGCATCAGCAGCGTCATTCCCAACATGGCCAGGAACCCACATGAACATGATCCGGTCTCCCCCATCCGGGAACAAATGCAGGCAGTCCTGGATCCGCCGAATGAAGGGGTGGACTGGACCTGAATCAACCAGCCTCTGAAGGGCACTGAGTGAGTCAGAGAGCAGATCACACAGCGAGCGAGCTGGTGCCTCCGGACGTAGTGAACAGCCTGATAAAGGGAAAAAAGCTCTGCGGTAAAAACTGTGCACTGGTCGAGAAGCCGGTATTGAAACTTATCACCCCGACGACAAAAGCACAGCCAACACCGTGGGCGGACTTGGAATCATCAGTGTAAAAAAAATATGCTATCGCCAAGTTGTGAGCCAAGACCACGGTGTGCTCAAAAATGGTTCAAATGGCTCTAAGCACTATGGGACTCAACATCTGAGGTCATCAGTCCCCTAGAACTTAGAACTGCTTAAACCAAACTAACCTAAGGACATCACACACATCCATGCCCAAGGCAGGATTCGAACCTGCAACCGTAGCGGTCGCGCGGTTCCAGACTGAAGCGCCTAGAACCGCTCGGCCACGGCGGCCGGCCATTTGCATACAATGTGCAAAGTTGTGCGACATTTCCTTGCAATGTGGAAAGTGAAAAGTAGGGTGTTTTATGTTGTTATGCATCTGGTGAAACAGCGACGGTATGGCGTACTACGAATTGAAATGATAATTAAATGGACACCCTAGCTGCAAACAGGTTGCTTCCCCAAGGTGAATTTATCACTGCTGACACTTACCGTCAAAAACTAAGAAGTCTTGCAATCCAAGAACGACTACTAGGAAGAGAGCGTGAAAAGATGCTACTCAGTCCGCGTTGTGCTAGATTGACCAAAAAAACATTGTACAGGAGTTGGGTTGGGAATTTATTCCACACCCACCATATTCACCTGATCTTGCGCCCTCAGATTTTCACCTTTTCCGCTCTCCAACAACCTTCAAGGAACTTCCTTCCCAGAGAAAGGGCTACTAACATGGCTCGACGTGTTCTTCGCCTCAAAATCAAGTGATTTCTACAGTCGCGGAATCGGAAAGTTATGCCACCGTTGGCAACCTGTTGTAAATAGTGAAGGAGAATATATTATATAGATGACTGAATTCTCCAACTTGTGGAAAAATGCTACGAACTTCTGCATCAACCCAATAGTTTCTCCTTTGAAAAGTCTATTTAGGGTGAAGCCAGTCGACTGACGTAATCACATCTAAAGAGAGCGTAGCACACAAAACAGCTACTCATTTGTCGGCAAATGTGTCGATACAGTGAAGTCACACTGATGCAAAGCTAACAACTGCCAAACCTGTGCATCTCCATACCTGACGAAGTTCTTCGATAAATAACGTATAGGGGTACATATCCTATCTTTTTTTTGTTTCGCGGTGATTGTACTGATTATTTATCATTCCCACGGAAATCAGTTGGTGGATAATTTAGAGGTCCTGGACTTCAGTCCTATGAAATACATTTTGAGACTGTCGAATTGTTCTTTTCAAGGAAGGTTAAAATTTCCTTCGACAATGGCGCTGAATCCATTTCACTCAGGTTAGAAACAATGTTGGACATAGTAATACACATCGGCGAAAGGGCAATCTGTCCGAAACACTCTTGCCACACACAGTGACTCATTACCCTACACAACAGTTTCGCACTTCGACTGTACCATACGACACAATAATTACTTGTTGGTTCGTCAAACCACATTGCCGTGTAGTTAACAGAAAGCAGTTATGTACAAATCTATGAACTGTAAAGACAGTTACTGTAACCCAATCATTATGAAAGTTTGGCCTTTTTTAATGATAATACTTAACGGAAGTATTAATTTCACTTTAATATTTAACTTCTCAAACACACATCGTCTGAAACACAGAATTTATGATTTTCCATAATAAATAACTTCCTAACACGCTAATGTTTTATGTACATCATTAAATAACCAAGTAAACAGAAATTTGATTAAAAGGCTAAAATTTAGGTATTACTTTCAGTTTCTGACAGCAACTTGTACTTCATCTGTTGGATAACATTTTAATTTGTTTGATTGTCTGAGTGACTGAGGGGATGAATGCGGCATGTTTGCGAATTACGAATCGTTGAAATTGTTGAACATTAATGGCGAATTACAGCAGAAAACATTTTACAGCGTTAATGGGACATACGTGTAAATATGGTGACTGAAGTAATCAGTTTTCGGTGCTATAGTACAGCAATGTTTATTTCAGTCCTGCAGACGAGTAAAGAGGGGTTATTTTATTGCTTTTTGGTATTTATTAGTTTAGATTTTAGTGTAAACTGATTCTGAAACTGAGATTGATCAAAATACAGAGATTGTCGTGTTATATGAAATGAAAAAGGAAGCGAGTGGCTACTGTATTATACGGGAAATCAAAGAGGATTTCTTTCACGCGTTTTGATACCGCTACGGTAACTCGACCGAGTCGTGGCTAGCTTTGGTGATGCGAGTACATGTTCTGTGGAGCTCTAGTCAATTTTTTAAGATTGTACAAGATTTTTATGAAGAATTCGGTTAATCTGCAACAGTCTGATTAGTTGTCGACGACGCCTACAGAATTTCTAATGTTTTAGTGAAAAGTGAAACTTCCTTTAGAGGGCCCGCTGCAGTGGCCGAGCGGTTCTAGGCGCTACAATCTGGAACCGGGCGACCGCTACGGTCGCAGGTTCGAATCTTGCCTCGGGTATGGATGTGTGTGATGTCCTTAGGTTAGTTAGGTTTAAGTAGTTCTAAGTTCTAGGGGACTGATGACCTCAGAAGTTAGGTCCCGTAGTGCTCAGAGCCATTTGAACCTTTAGAGGGATTAAAGTTCCGTGTGGCGTGCTTCACAGTTGTAACTGTGAACTTTCAGAGTCCAAAAACGTGGTCAATGATTATCTGAATGAGCATCCGAAACTGTTAAGCATCGTGTGGTTTTCCAAGCTGCTTTTTAACCCATGGAAAGTCTGTTTGTTTGGATAATAAGTCGTTAAGTTCAAATCTACGAGAATAGTATATTTTGTTTCACACTCAGGATGGAGCTTTAAATATGTCGACTTGCGCATGACTTAATCACTACAAACGGACTATAATCGTACTTCTATTTCTGAAAAAATGCGCTAGTGTGGTTGTAGTAGCAAAGTAGCTGTACGAAAAACGATAATGCAAAACACACACAAGGTGCGTTCAATAAGTAATGAAACTTTCTTTTCTGGAGGAAGGTTGGTTTTACTCAGGATTCCAATACATTGTATTATTCCCCACTCTTTTGATTACAAAACCCCATTTTTCAACATAATCTCCGTTAATGCGACGGCCTTACGCCATCTCACTGGGAAAGCCTGTATGCTCTACATGGTATCACTTTATTGGTCGATGTCTTGGCCAATGTTTTGCTGCATCAATACCGTCCCCATTGTCCAAGTACTGCTTTCCTGCAGAGTACAGGAAGTCGGAACGTGCGAGATCCGAGTGTAGCGTGGATGGGAAGATGCGCAATCTTGTGTGAGGCCTTGCGTTGTCATGGAGGAGGAGACGTTCGTTTACATCTTTGTGGCGACGAACACGCTTTATTTGATTCTTCAGTTTCCTGACGGTAACACAATACAGTTCAGCGTTGATCGTTGCTCCATGAGAGAGGACGTCAAACAGAATAATGCCTTCAGAGTACCAGAAGACCGTCGCCATGACTTTACCGTCTGAGGGTGCAGCTTTGAAATTTTTCTTCAGAGGAGAGGTTGTGCGGTGCCACTCCATGGACTGCCGTTTTGTTCCGAGTTCGAAGTGATGAACCTTTGTTTCATCGCCTGTGACAATGTTCAACAAAAAATTGTCACGATTAGCCTCGTAACGCGCAAGCAGTTTTGCACAGACGATTCTTTATTGCTCTTTATGGTCTTCTGTTAGACGGAGAGCACTCAACTTTGATTACGACTGGTGGAGAAGCATGTCAGCACTACCAACGGAGACGTCCATTTGAGCAGCGAGGTGTTTGTGATCCGTCTATCACCTCTAATGACAGCGTTCGCACTATCCAACATTGCAGGGGTCACAGCTGTGCGCGGCCGGCCGCTACGTCGGAGATCGGGCAGGTTTGCGCGACCTTGTTGCACAGACGCCTCGCCCAGCCACTCACGTCTCACCGCGTGTTTGTCGCTGCAAGGTCTCCGTAGACATACTGCAAGCGCCTATGAATATGTGCGATGCTTTGGTTTTCCGCAAAAAAGAAACTACACGAGAGCTCTCTGCTTGGCATGCACTCCTCTTAAACTCACCATTTTGGAGGCGACAGAGTGTCGACAGGTATCGGAACTTCGCTGAATTATACCGGCTAAAGCAGGAATGTATCGTGATGCTCCACAACAAAATTCAGCATTATTTCAACCAAACTTGCCCGAGAAAAGTTTTTTTTTTGAGTTACTAAAGCCCTTCGCATTTTACTCGAAGATCTTTATTGCATTAGGTCTGGCTGTAACTACTAAATAAACATACTTGACAGGGATAACACAGTTACCTCTGTTGACACGTATACTGCAGCTAGTTAAATTTCGCTCAAATGAAGAACATTATACCTCACTTGAGAACAGGCTGTGCTTTTGAAGAAGTCATCGGGGTAATTTCGACATAAACACAAAACGCACGAGATCGCGCCGCAGCAGTTAGTCATCATTGTTGTTGTTGTTGTCTTCAGTCCTGAGACTGATTTGATGCAGCTCTCCATGCTACTCTATCCTGTGCAAGCTTCTTCATCTCCCAGTACCTACTGCACCCTACATCCTTCTGAATCTGCTTAGTGTATTCATCTCTTGGTCTCCCTCTACGAGTTTTACCCTCCACGCTGCCCTCCAATACTAAATTGGTGATCCCTCGACGTCTCAGAACATGTCCTACCAACCGATCCCTTCTAGTCAAGTCGTGCCACAAACTTCTCTTCTCCCCAATCCTATTCAGTACCTCCTCGTTACTTATGTGATCTACCCATCTAATCTTTAGCATTCTTCTGTAGCACCACATTTCGAAAGCTTCTATTCTCTTCTTGTCCAAACTATTTATCATCCATGTTTCACTTCCATACATGGCTACACTCCATACAAATACTTTCAGAAACGACTTCCTGACACTTAAATCTATACTCGATGTTAACAAATTTCTCTTCTTCAGAAACGCTTTCCTTGCCATTGCCAGTCTACATTTTATACCCTCTCTACTTCGACCATCATCAGATATTTTGCTCCCCAAATAGCAAAACTCCTTTACTACTTTAAGTGTCTCATTTCCTAATTAATTCCCTCAGCATCACCCGACTTAATTCGACTACATTCCATTACCCTCGTTTTGCTTTTGTTGATGTTCATTTTATGTCCTCCTTTCAAGACACTGTCCATTCCTTTCAACTGCTCTTCCAAGTCCTTTGCTGTCTCTGACAGAATTACAATGTCATCGGCGAACCTCAACGTTTTTATTTCTTCTCCATGGATTTTAATACCTACTCCGGACTTTTCTTTTGTTTCCTTTACTGCTTGCTCAATATACAGATTTAATAACATCGGGGAGAGGCTACAACCCTGTCTCACTCCCCAACCACTGCTTCCCTTTCATGCCCCTCGACTCTTTTAACTGCCATCTGGTTTCTGTACAAATTGTAAATAGCCTTTCACTCCCTGTATTTTACCCCTGCCACCTTTAGAATTTGAAAGAGAGTATTCCAGTCAACATTGTCAAAAGCTTTCTCTAAGTCTACAAATGCTAGAAATGTAAGTTTGCCTTAACAATAGTAGACGAGTGAAATGTTGTCTATGGACGTCTCTTCTAAATGTGGTTATTAAAGATTTCGTTCGGGTTTTTTGTTCCACTAGTGTGCACTTCGTTAAAAAAATTAATCGCATCGTACATGGGTTCACAGCTTTCTATACTCTATAGGTGTCTTCTCTGATAGCAGTAAATAATGCAATATCGCAAACAAGGACAGAATCGCGTAGAAAAGGCGGCGTGGCACAGCGCATTGGCTGTAGAGGACAGTTGTACATCGTTTATAGCGCGAATTAAACTCTGAAAATTGGAGGAAACATTTCTAACACACAACAGAACTTAATGATATTGTCCTCGAACCTTTAAGTTTGGGACAGAGTTTTTGTCAGATACGGACATCCGGCTAAAAACCCGAAAAGACTTAAACGAAGCACTACACAACGTACCAAAATAATTACTTTATATCTGAAAGGATTATTAGTTAATAGATAACTGGAGCATCATTAGCAGCACATTAATAAGAAATCTGAAACGATAATGAGCAGGAACATAGAATAACATTTTTGGAAAAACAGTTTCATCGTGAGGGAAAAAAAGAAAGACTCCACAGTACAGTAATCTTATGAACGTAAGGGACACGATAAACCAGAAGGAAAAAGAACACTATTAGTATTGTCGAATGTAGAACTTATGTGCAGCTACTTCTCGATAATGAGAATCACAGTAATCTTAGAAATATTACCAATGAATAGGAACAGTCTATGCTTCTCAACCAATAGGCTCAGCCTATGTTTCGAAATAAATGTGACACTCCGAAGGAGAGAGTGCGCTATTTTGAAACTTTGTGTGAGATTAAAACAGTCTGCCGTTACGGGACAAGCTCATTTGTGGGCAATGCTCTAACCCACGGGTGGGCAACCGGCACCCGCGGACCGCATCCGCCCTCGATTTGTTTCAATCCGCCACGGATGAAAGCTTGAGGATGAAATTCTGGATGAACATAAAATGAGCGTATTCGCAAAAATCGCGTGTTTTGATGCATAATTTGCTGGCGTGGCGTGTCGCAATTGGCGTCTCATTAATTCGTTACCCCCATTAACACTAACGTCACGGACGCTTTAGTTCTGACGTTATAAGCTAGGAGCGCTACTGTCGCGTCACGTGACGTGACGTGGCGGCCCGCGCGCTTAACGTAAGTATGTTAATCAGAACCGCGGGCTACCAAAGGTTGCCCACTGCTGCTCTAACCGATGGAACTATCCATGCAAAACTCTAAAGCTGTTCTCACAGCTTCGGCTCTGGCCGTATCCCTCCAGGCTCCCCTGCATATCTCGCTGAACTGCGAGAGATGTTCGACGAAGACCGGCCGGAGTGGCCGTGCAGTTTTAGGCGCTTCAGTCTGGAACCGAGCGACCGCTACGGTCGCAGGTTCGAATCCTGCCTCGGGCATGGATGTGTGTGATGTCCTTAGATTAGTTAGGTTTAATTAGTTCTAAGTTCTAGGCGATTGATGACCTCAGAAGTTAAGTTTCATAGTGCTCAGAGCCATTTTTTGTTCGACGAAGACTGGCACTATCGCTCATAAAACAATTTGTTGTGAAACATCACGCATACAGACTTCAGTCCCCCTCAAAATACTCCCTCCCCCCCCCCCCCCAAAAAAAATGCCCAAATGAAATGCACTTGCCCACCTCCTTTGCCATACCTGGAAGACGTGGAGGAAGCAATTGCTAGACACCTCTTGGCTCCTTGTGGTACCAACATACCTGAAGTTCCTTTATAGCCGTCGAGTTAAGAAAAAAGTAACAAGGAGCCAGATCGAGATTATAAGGCGGATAGGGTACCTTACAGATGCGTTTTTGTGCCAGGACAGGATACCAGCATTAGCAACATTTGGCCTGGCATTGTTGTGATGAAGCTTCTGTTGTCCGATGAGGTTCCTTTGTTTTTCGGGGGATGTAATCCGTTACCAATTGCTTCAGGACGTTCTTATAATAATCTGCAGTGACTGTAGTGTGTATTTGAACTCTGTGAGTGTACACCATCCCCTGTTAATAAAAAAGTGATGACTGCTGCCTTACTCGCTGACTTCTGCACTCGCGCTTTTTGTGGTGGGGGCTGACGATGTTATACTCATTCTGTGCTGCTTCGTTTCATCAGCAGTGGCGATGTTTCTTTTTTTTTTGTTTTGTTTTAGGGCGTGGGACGATGTTTTGCTACCCATGTCAGCAACACACAGTTTCCAATAGGGGCACACATCGAGGCGATCCTGCATTTACTGTTGAGTAAGCTGTCCCGGTATCTATCGCGTACAAACCTAGACATCTGCAAATGTTCTTTGAAAATTATGTCAGTGCTCGTAACTGATCTCCCAAGGATGTGCACAAACTGTTTCACAGACGCGAGTCATCAAAAATAATGACACCTGCTGCGCTAATTGTTTCCGTTATGGCAGTAACAGGTGTACCTGTTCAGCATTTTCCCGGCCTTCTTTGAAACGATGATGCCATTAGTAAAGTGCTCGACGACATATTTCAGAGTCCTCGTACCATTCACTCACATCGTTGTAGATTTCGGTAGCGTTTTTCTTCGAGAGAACACAAAACTTTATCGCACAACGCTGTTCACAAAAATCAACCATGGCAATGTTTGGAGTAGATTATGAACAACGTCACTCTCAAAGGTTGTCAACACTCTACTGACATGGCTTTCGCTGTGAAATTTGCACTGACTTTACGATTACAGTGCTTACCTCAACGGTGCTAGGACAATGTCACGCGCAGGCACATACGAAAGAAAAAAAAAACTGTCAGTCTTTATTGAACATCCCTTTTAGTATTCTTGGAAGAAAGGATATCGCACAGATGCTTCTGACCGTTCCAGCACAGATTTTCACCCTTAAGAGTAAGTATCAATACCCTGGACGAAGCTTACACTCAATGTGAGCCAGTTTAGCACGGCTACCTGTAGGTATGTTAGCCACACAACACCTACTCAATGCGATGAGCTGCTATTTCTGTGACTTTGTGAGCGCTTTAGACTGCAATATACCGGGTGATCAAATAGTCAGTATAAATTTGAAAACTGAATAAATAACGGAATAATGTAGATAGAGAGGTACAAATTGACACACATGCTTGGAATGACATGGGGTTTTATTAGAACCAAAATGTACAAAAGTTCAAAAAATGTCAGACAGATGGCGCTTCATCTGATCAGAATAGCTATAATTAGCATGACAAAGTAAGACAAAGCAAAGAAGATGTTCTTTACAGGAAATGCTCAATATGTCCACCATCACTCCTCAACAATAGCTGTAGTCGAGGAATAATGTTGTGAACAGCACTGTAAAGCATGTCAGGAGTTATGGTGAGGCATCGGCGGTCTAATGTTGTCTTTCAGCATCCCTAGAGATGTCGGTCGATCACGATACACTTGCGACTTCAGGTAACACCAAAGCCGATAATCGCACGGACTGAGGTCTGGGGACCTGGGAGGCCAAGTATGACGAAAGTAGCAGCTGAGCACACAATCATCACCAAAGGACGCGCGCAAGAGATCTTTCACGCGTCTAGCAACATGGGGTGGAGCGACATCCTGCATAAACATCGTACGTTCTAGCAGGTGTTTATCAGCCGGGTTGGGGATGATGCGATTCTGTAACATATTGGCGTACCTCTCACCCGTCACGGTAGCAGTTACAAAATCAGACTCACGCATTTCCTCGAAGAAAAAAGGCCCGATAACGGTAGATGTGGTAAATCCAACCCATACCGTGACTTTCTCGTCGTGCAATGGAGTTTCCACGACAGTTCTAGGATTTTCGGTAGCCCAAATTCTGCAGTTGTGGGCGTTGACACACCCTCGGAGCGTGAAATGAGTTTCGTCGGTCCACAACACGTTACTCAACCAATCGTCATCTTCCGCCATCTTTTGAAACGCCCACACCGCAAATGCCCTCCGCTTCACTAAATCGCCAGGTAATAGTTCATGATGCCGATGGATTTTGTACGGATAGCATCGGAGTGTACGCCTAAGTGCCAACCAAACAGTAGTGTATGGAATGCCGGTGCGACGTGCGACTGCACGAGCGCTGACGACCCGTGCATAGACGAACCCGCTACAGTCTCCATTTCTTCCTGAACTGTCTCAGCAGCATTACGCCTCGTGCTCGGTCGGCCACTACGGGGTCTATCGTCTCAAGAACCCGTGGCTTCGAACTTCGAAATCATTCTCGCCACAGCTGCATTTGTCAACGGACCTTTACCCGTTCGAATCCCCTTCCTATGGCGATAGGATCGTAACGCTGAACTAGCGCATTCCCCATTCTGATAATACAGCTTCACTAGAAGCGCCTTTTCAGGTAGCGTCAACATGCTGCGACTGTTGGCGCATCTGATTCTCTCTCATTACAGCTCCTTTTATACACGATTGTCATGCGCAGTCACTGACGTTTTGCTGTCCAGCGCAATCTGTCGGACATTTTGTGAACTTTTTTTGTTCTAATAAAACCCCATGTCATTCCAAGCATGTGTGTTAATCTTTTCCTCTCTATCTACATTATTCCGTGGTTTATTAAGTTTTCAAATTTATACTGACTTTTTCATCAACCGGTACTTATCGTTGTGGAATCAAACGTCATTCGAACGAATACGCATTTCCACCGCACAGCTAAACTCCTTAAAGTTTCTACAGTTGCCGACACACTTCCCCGTGCGGGACAATGTGGAATATTATTCGAAACGTCTTGTGTCACGTGGAGGGCGTGCTGAGGCAGGCCTGGCCCCACTCATACTCAGGCCTTTGAGCTCTGTCTATTTATTGCGAGTTCCTAGTGTGCTAATGACGTAATTACTTCAGTGGCCTTCATTAGCGAATAACAATGAATTCAGCTGTGAATGCCATTTACGATTTCCCCAGAACAGCGTCATTCCCCATGATATGGAAGTTGAGTTAGCTCATTTCTTGTAAATCCGACTTCTGAGGTTAGTCACAAATTCGTGCTCTAGAAAATCTGGGCACAAAGAACGAAAAGCCAACCTCTTAACAGTCCAGGTTGCGCATAAAATTGTATCAAGAACTGAGCTTTACACCCGCGAGCACACCAATCAGCAACAGTGAAGCTGTACTCCTCTTGCCAGCCACATCAGACTAATTGAAGTATGTTTGAAGAGCAGCACAAATTAGAACGGGTTTTGTCATTTTCAAATCGCAGAAATTGCTGCAAGTGCACCAATTCTCATACGGGAAAAATATTCTAATCTTAGTGCAGTCTTAACTGTAATCTTTGGACTATTTTGCTTTTTCCGTCAACAACTATTCATGAAAGAGATTAGTGAGATACAGTTAGAGGGAATATACATGGATGATAGCTATTTTCACGTCATCTTTGAATCTAATGAATGTGACTATAAAAGGGGTCTGTTGCTTCCACAACGAACTACAGTCGGCGTAGCTCACTTTACTGAACAAAGTATTATCTGAAGTATACAGGGTTGTGTGTATCCGCATCTATATTCCACCAACTTAATAAATGACTTTCAAACGTAAGAGTATTATACAATTCACCCATTTCTGACCGAATACTACTTAACACGCAACAAGGATTTTTCAGTTCTCTCGTTCACTCTGGAAATCAAGGGACGTAACGGTCGCTGTTCATCTTTAACGGATACCCCGATCAACTTTTGAAACTAGTAAGTTACGTGTCAACCCCTCAATAATTCTTTCTTGTACATCTGCGGGGCGGAACGGCGATTATCGCAGGTAATTTGCTTAACAGGAAATATAACTTTGAGTTATCAAGTTGATTTGCCATGTTCGCAGTTTCATAATCGCGGAAAAAGTGAAACAGTATTTACGAAAACAAGCACTGCGACTTATTGGCCGGCAGCGCCGTCGAGCTTACGCTAGAGAAACAGGGTTGGCAAGAGTAGGTGGTACACATAGTCTAACATACAGTCAGGACACTTCTGCTCATTACTGTTATAGAATACGATAGCAGCGCTCCAAGCGGACAGTTAGCTATACTTTTGAATACAGAACCGGAGGAGTGCGAATCGTATCGTTTACACTGATTGCCAACATACTTTTTTAAGGACGGGAGGGTATGCAATGCAATTAGTAAAGGTAATAATAGAAAAATGTCACATTTGTCTTTCTCTGGTTTTCTAAGGGCCCTCAGAAGTATTACACGGTACACTGACAGTTTATTTACGATGCTCCTGTAATCTGCAGGCATTCACTTAAGAGCGTCGTCTTTTTTTAAGAACAAAAAATGGTTAGTAAGCAGTCGAAGGCCTGATCTTTTGCAAAAAGACGTATCTACGTAACAATGTGAAGTTTTGTTCGCTACAATTGCAGCCAAATCAGTGAATGTAGAACATAGGAAACTTATAAGGATGCAATACCTACATTACTTAAAGAACCAAAGAAATCACTATAACCGAAAGTGGAGATAAAATTCACACAAACGTGACGAACGTCATAAGCAATAAAAGACTTTCTCCGCACAGAAGAAACCAATTTCGCAAGTGCTGCTAAATCTGCACGACGAACGGCAAGAGTCTTCAACAAAGTCGTCTTTTGGGAAAAAAAAAGTAACTTCACAAAAATATTCTGTATTGTAAAGTCTAGTGAACTGTAAAAATATATGAATCCGTCAATCCGTAGACTAAATGCAAAGTTGCTATGTATCAAGGAATATGCCTATCGTAATAAGAACAGATAGCAACAGAAATGCATGCTTTTCATGCATGAAATATTGTGTTTACATTTTCTTGCTTTTAACAAAGTACGCTGAAACTATACACAAATTCGAAAGTATTTCTTCACGAATATGTTTTAACTTACTGACTCAGAGATTCTGCTCTTTTTCCATTTATTTCACTAACATTCCCGTTTCTTGATTACTTACTAATGCTTGCGCCAAAAAAATATGTTATGTTTCATAAATCACGTAACTGAAATAAACTATCTTATGGCTGGCTTTTCGCCACTAGGTGCGCTAGTGTCGCGAATGTCTGTCAGATTGTGATTTATTCACAAAAACTGTATGAATCTACATTTATACAGATGCCACACCTGGTCGAAAAATTCTAATGTCTATTTGTAATTAAGTCGTCTTGTTCACACGTGATGGCTCCTTTACTAAGGCATATTTTAACAATAAATGAAATGGATTGAACAAATTTTCTCAGAGTTTTTGGTAAAAACAGAACACTTATAGGATCACTTTGCTGTCCGTCTGTTACGGCCTCATTTTCTCAGGAACAGGTAGAGGCGCCAAGTTGAAATTTATGTCACATACGGATCCCCGCCAGTGTAAAAAAAATGCAAGCTTATGTCACATAACCACACCCCGCCACCTCCCGTTCAGAGCGAAAGTCCAACTCGTTAATTCCACACCTCCTATGGTTGGACACATAATTCAAAACAGTGTTCACTGGAGACATCAAGGGGAAGAACCCATCTCCACCGCCCCTCGAACTGAAGGAAAGGAATTTAGTTTCTTTTAACTCCTCTCCCCATCCCCCTCCTCGTCCTCCCATGTCACCTTTCCCCCAATATTTGCTCTGCGTGAATTGTGTTTACACAGTGGCATGTGATTCGCGGTTTATTGTACTTTAGTAACATTACCATCCACATTCAGTTCACAATGACATCACAAAACTTTGTACGTGTGTTGCGACATTTCATAATATCGGGAGGGTAAATTTTGCCATCTGGGTATAGTAATCATCGTAACGATAAGAGCAATCACATTCTCAGGCAGTCAAGCCACCTTTTAAAGTTTTTCAACAACGGGTGCATTACTTTCGTCTGAGATAAAAGCTGCTCCACAAAGGCGTTGGGAATTCAACATCACATGGTCTGTCGCATCGACATATTTGACTGACTGCAAGGAAAAGCTTTTTATTTTTTCCTTGAAGCTCAGCCATTGTTCACTACTATTATTAGCGGAGCGCGCTAGTCTGATTAAAAATAACTGACTTCAGCAAAAAGGTGAACGTTCCAAATCACTCGACAGTGATAGTAGTAAAGAAATATTTTAGTAAATAGGGCGCATCAACTGATCTTCAGACCCGAGAAGTGACTTTTCAGAATTATTTTGCTTGGAAACAGATGACGCATAAAACCAGAGTGCTGACAAAATTAACGTATCCGTTATCGGTTGGTTGACGATTGAAGGGACCAAAGTACGAGGTCATCAGTTCCTTTTTCCTCGAACAGACTGGTCTACATGACTGTATATCAGAGGCGGCCTACGGCGCGAAAATCATCGGAAGAAAAGCCCAAGACCTATCAAAGACCAACGAAGGCGAGATAAGAGAGAAAAAAGAAGAAAGGAAGACACAAGAGGAAAGGCAGGCAATGTGCCCCATGCAGGGAGCAGCAGAGTCCAATGAGGGAACATACATCTCCCCCCCCCCATACCACCCCGCCACTTATCAGAGCATCCGTTATTGGAAAAACATTAAGAGGCGGTTGAACTGCCTGATGAGTAGATAACCATTATATCATGTTTATACACAAAACTGAATGTGGGGAATGAGTTCCTAGATACCAGGTAGAATAATCCGACTACTTTAAGACGATATTGCTTTTATGGGCAACCTGTAACAGGAAAATTATTATTCCGATACCTGTTTCATCTACAGAAGCTCCACTGTTATTCGTTAGAAGTTGAAGTACAGATAGCTGAAGAAAACGACGGTCTTACGAACGCGATTCCACTGCCTCTAGCGCTGCATTCTTTCAAGTTTATTGAAACTAGAAGTTCATCCAAGCGAAGCAGGGAGTGCGGAACAGACACGCAACGAAGTACGCTTCCTCGTTTCAGGTAGGCGACAGGTAACAACTGGATTACTGCAAACACAAGTCGGCGCAAGGAATTCAGTCACGCGACGAAGGCTCTTGTCGCAGTACGCACTGCAGAGATTTGTTGATGCGGCTAATTCAGGCGAGAATACTGTGAGTACAGTGCGATTTTTAATCGTTATGGAACGAAAGACACAACATTCCTTCTCAGTAACGAAACTATTGTATCGTTTACTCTCATAACTTCCGTTTATGGTCCATAGTAGTTCTTGAGACGCTAAATCACATTAGCAGAAGAAAAACTAATCGGTTCTCATGATATTCAGAATAAAATAGAACTAATTTATGAGCAGAGAAGGCGAGCGAAATACGTGTCGCTCTCTTATCAAGTTCGTTTTGAGAGCTTCTGAACACAAGTTGATTCCGAACACAGATTTTCAAATCTGTTCCCCTGTAGTCATCGCTGTATCCTTTCTAAAAATTGAAATATTGTATATTTTATGTTTTGAGGATATAACGATACCAGTTTTTCACAGGCTGAATATCTAACCACCACAAAAATTTGTGTGTTGCAGTTCTGTAAATTATGCAGACGACAGGAAGAGATGAGAGTAAGCTGTCAGCATTTCACTATGTCATCACGTGACAGTCACTGAATACTCACTGCAGTTGTTTAGAAAGTTGTCAACTACGTAAACAATAGTCTCTAGAATCTTAAGTCGCGACTGTTACACCAATTAATCTTTAGTAAAAATTCCAACTAGTATCAACTGGAGTTCGCCTGAACAAATTTAGGGAATTCCACGGTGTCTTTAACACGGAAGAACGGACCAGGGTTTAAAACAAGATCCCTTCGAATGAGATTCCAATTTCAGCGAATGTAATACCACATCCAACCTTTTCTTCTTATTTTATCTGTCGAAGGTACACACACTTGAGTATAGGACTGTGGTGGGAGGAAGATTCCTGAAAGAAAGCAGTTCTTATGCATCCTTCATTCATACAGGATTACGTTCACCACTATCAATGAGTTCGTGTAGTAGTTAGGTTACCAGACTCGTATATGTTATGGGTAAAAATAAAATTGCACCAAGAGATTGTCGGAATCGTTCCTTTGACTTAGCGAGGTCAATTTTCTTCCGCATTATTCTCCAGCTACAGGCACACGGCCCCTCTGTCTACGGATTATTATCATCTGAGCTCACTGCTACAGTACGTACTTGGCAATAACCTGCTGCAGCCAGAGATGCGCAAACTGTTTTTTCTTATTCGCGTTTTACTGCAAGACACTGCGCATAACCCAGAACACAAATTCTTTTTAAGAACTCGTCTCCTTCTTTGTAGCGCCGCAGTTCTTTCTCTTGTGTCAAACTCCATTACCATCCTTTACAAGCACGAATGTCTTATAACCTGCAGTAAAAGAATAAATTTAAAAAATTAGAATGCAGACTTCTGGAATTCTCCTTGCTTAGGATTAAGCCTTTTGCTCACAGCGATAACATTACCATGAATTACAGAAAGCTGTTCTCCGACAGAGCAGTTTTGTTAAAAAGACATCAAATATATTCTGAGGCGAGGCAGTAATAATCTAACGAATAGAGAAACGCAATAAGCATTAGCTAAAGACTTCTAGTGTTTAACCGATAGCATCAACTGCTTTACAGCACATAAATTAGATATTTCTTAAAGAGGCTAGAGAAGTTGCCGACTTGCTTTATGCAAAATCGCATAACTGAAATATTAATAGTTGTAACCAAGCAAACAACGTTACAGAGAAGTAATACTGAATACTGTCGAACCATGATAAAGCTCTAAAAAAAGTACCGTCAGTACTGGCGGATATGATACGTTTGCATAATCTATAAGAATATAGGGAAACGACACTATAGCTATGTTGAATGAGCTATGCTGAATCGCTCAGTTCCAGAATATCTACTTCCGAAGAACACTTCTAAGGCGACAGTGGTAACGGTAAAAAAGATAATTGGCGTATTTCTTATTATAACAAAGGCCCCAAGAAGGTATTGAAAATTCGAAGCAAAGGAGTACCTACGGAAAAGTTAGAAGACACACCAGAAGAAGTTTCAAACATTCACGCATCAGTACATCTTCTGTGATAAGAAAGATTGTACATACAATTTCCATTTATATCTAGTGTGGTTTATCCTAAACTCCAACGAAATCTTCGCAACTGAGGTACAGGTCTGAGATTAATTCACTTTCCAGGACTTTATTATCAAAAATATTATTTAGTAGTTTTCACACATCTGATGCCTGATGAGCATCAATGTTAAGTTCACGCCGAGAAGAAACCAACGTAAATAGTAACAAACATTGTGATTGTTTACAGAAAATTTATATATACAATACCTCCATAATGACAGTCACAGAAAACTGTTAGTAAGGAAAATGATTATTCAATGAATATCTTATAAGAGCGAAGTCCATTCTGACATAACTATGTCATTATACATCCCAATACTATAGCACGACCAGACTCAGCTAGGAGATGGAAGTACAACCAATACGATAGCAATACAAGAATCAGCTAGGAGATGGAAGTAAAATCATCATTTACGGTGATTTAGACAAGGTCTCTTTGGGATACACGATCGAAACGCATTTGCGACAAGGCAGGGCTCAGAAATGTAGGCCAATTTACTTCGTACCTATTATCAAGGCCGTACAATGTACGCGTAGTCACCCCCCTTCGACGCTTAGGTGCTGGAACATGTTTCTTAAAATAACGCTGTCACCGTATTTAGAAAGTGAACATTGACCTTACAAGAAAGTCAACTGTTAGCGTTTTCTGTTCACAGCAAGTATTACTAATATGTCCGACTTGCGTTTGTCTGCTCAAAGTAATGGAAAGTTATAACTTTATTGCTTCCTATCATCGTACATGTAGAGATGTTTTAAGATCTACATCCTGAAGCCTTTCCCCTCCGTCCCAACACATCAGGACCACCGAGTGCAGCCTTCCATGGACGTGTTTAACCCCCCCCCCCCCCCCCCAATCAGGAATTGAGATATCTTCACTTGCCTTTAAGTCCACAAATAAGGCGAAATTATAATACGTGGGACAGAGATATTTTTAATTAAATACGGTACTTTTTTTGCAGTTGCAATCCTTCACTTTAAGCGTAGTGGAGCTGCTTTCGAGCGTTCAATATTCCATCACCGTACACAGACGCCATTGTTTAACCTGTGGGAATCTTCACATATGTATATTAATGCGAAGAGCACTGGTGTATACACGGACAATGTCCGGCCTTCAACTACGTGACAATGGCAGTCCTATTCCTTAGAGCAGTGGTCGTGAACTACGTTCCAAACAGTATTAGTGCAGGTCGCCGTTCTGAGCCGTATGTCCTAACAACGTGCATCTGGCAGCAGCCGAATCCAAAAACGCCAAATAACGTTCATAGCTTCTGAACAGAGTAGTTTTCCTGCTCAGTCACAAACAAAAACACAAAGACAGTAATATTTTAAGATGTGGTTAATTTTAATTGACGTTGTTGAAATCGGCAGTGAGCTATGTAAAATCCGTCGCTTACCTCAGGGACAGACCGGTAAGTGGCGCGATCAGTACATGGTTAGAAGACATGTTTCACTGTCTGCTAATGCTGACAACTCACGGAGGTGAGAGACTCGTACCAATAAGCTGCTATGGTATAAGTTTTGAGACGGAAGTAACAGGGATTCGGAATGCGCGTTAGGGACGATCATCTTCAAATGTGATACATAGATGTAGCAAAGAATGTGAAATTATATTAAGGCTATCGTAATACGACGCCATGAGTTGACTCAGATAAAGGACTAACACACTGGACCATAAGCCAGGTCTCGAGCTACTCAGCACACATCAGCTGATCACTGAAGATACATTATTATACTAGACTCTACACACGCATGTAGTAAAGTCGCACAACACCGTTTTCATATTTTTAATCTCTCTCTCTCTCTCTCTCTCTCTCTCTCTCTAATTGTAATGTTAATAGCTCTAATTTATGTATGTTGTAACAATGATCATAACACTGATATAAGATGTATTTGCACTGAAGACCACAACAATAACGTGTTTGATGCAGCTCTCCATACTACACTATCCTGTGCAAGCCCCTTCATCTTCGAGTAACTACTGCAACCTACATCCCTCTGTATATGCTTACTATAGTTATGTCTTGGTCCCCCTCTACGATTTTTGCCCTCCCCCCCCCCACGCTTCTAGTCAGGTTGTCACGAATTCATCTTCTCCCCAATTCTATTCACAACCTCCTCCAATCCTCAGCATTCTTCTGCAGCACCACATTTCAAAAGCTTCCATTCTCTTCTTGTCTAATCTGTTAATAGTACACGTTTCACTTCCGTCCATGGCTACACTCTCCATACAAATACTTTCAGAAAGGAGTTCCTGACAAATCTATGCTCGCTGTTAACAAATTTCTCTTCTTCGGAAATGCTTTTCTTCCAGTTGCCAATCTACATTTTATATCCTCCCTAATTCGACCATCATCAGTTATTTTGCTTCCCAAATAGTAAAACCTGTTTTTAATTGGACTACATTCCATTATCCCCGTTTTGCTTTTGTTGATGTTCATCTTATATCACCCTTTCAAGTTACTGCCCATTCCGTTGAACTGCTCTTTCAAGTCCTCTGACAGAATTACCATGTCATCGGCAAACCTCAAAGTTTTTATTTCCTCTCCCTGGACTTAAATTCCTACTCTAAATTTTTCTTTTCTTCCCTTTAAGATACAGTAATAATATTTTTGTAATAATTTTTGGCTGTATGTATTTGGAAAACTAGGTAAATATTCCTTTTACTTTTATGGATTTTATAAACTTGAAAAATTAACAGAAAGTATAACTCATCACACTGTATTGCGAAGACATAATCTTGTGTTGTAAAAAGCTGCTGCCATCTGGTGGCGCGTTTAAACAAGCTGTATTCCGTTGATAGCGCCGTAACAGTTTCCTTTCAGATGTCAAGCACACAACATGAGAATATTTTATACACGCCTTATGTGTTTTATGTACAGCTACTGTGCGTTGTTCGCCCAGCTGTTCTTTTATTTTACGACGAGAGACGGTACTATGGAATATCGTCTATAAGGTATGTTTACTTTGAATTTTTACGTATTTTATATTGGTTTGACATTAGAAATTTTCATAATTGTAGCTTTATATACTTTAGAGTTGTGTCCAATTAATGTGAGCAGTCGAAGAAATGAATTGGCCCCGTAAAAATTTTTTTCTACACAGATGATCTGAAGATGGCGATTAAGTACAATAACTGTTATTAATCAAGTAATTATCCGCTCACACAGACAACACAACACCACTACGACAGGCTATTCCAGTGTAACAACGTTGCGGTTGCTGAGAGTGGCAGCAATCTGAAACAGAACAGTAGATAGAAAATATTCCGAATAGTATAGACTTTTAACGATTAATACTTGCAGGCCAGCGGCCCACTTATCGCGCCCTCGTTATACGTAGTCTGTTTGGGGTTTATAATGTACGAATTTATGTACGTTACGAATTAATAATACACTACTGGCCATTAAAATTGCTACACCACGAAGATTACGCGCTACAGACGCGAAATTTAACCGACGGGAAGAAGATGCTGTGATATGCAAATGATTAGCTTTTCAGAGCATTCAAACAAGATTGGCGCCGTGGCGACACCTACAACGTGCTGGTATCAGGAAAGTTTCCATCCGATTCCTCATGCACAAACAGCAGTTGACCGGCGTTGCCTGGTGAAACGTTGTTGTGATGCCTCGTGTAATACAACAAAGTTGGTCGAAAGATTGAACGGTGCACAGACAACTTAGTCTTGGTACTGACTTCCTTCTTGCAGATCGTAGCTGAGCGCTCACTGCATTAGCTTTGCTACACCTTGCTTCCAGTTCTTTCACTATGTTGCCATCCTGTGAGAATATGCATCCTAAGTACTTGAAACCGTCCACCTGTTCTAACTTTGTTCCTCCTATTTGGCACTCCATCCGTTTATATTTCTTTCCCACTGACATTACTTTCGTTTTGGAGATGCTAATCTTCATACCATAGTCCTTACATTTCTGATCTAGCTCTGAAATATTACTTTGCAAGCTTTCAATCGAATCTGCCATCACAACTGAGTCATCCGCATATGCAAGACTGCTTATTTTGTGTTCACATATCTTAATCTCACCCCGCCAGTCTATTGTTTTCAACATATGATCCATAAATAATATGAACAACAGTGGAGACAGGTTGCAGCCTTGTCTTACCCCTGAAACTACTCTGAACCATGAACTCAATTTACCGTCAACTCTAACTGCTGCCTGACTATCCATGTAAAGACCTTTAATTGCTTGTAAAAGTTTGCCTCCTATTCCATAATCTTGTAGAACAGACAATAACTTCCTCCTAGGAACCCGGTCATATGCCTTTTCTAGATCTATAAAGCATAGATACAATTCCCTGTTCCACTCATAACACTTCTCCATTATTTGCCGTAAGCTAAAGATCTGGTCCTGACAACCTCTAAGAGGCCTAAACCCACACTTATTTTCATCCAATTGGTCCTCAACTAATACTCGCACTTTCCTTTCAACAATACCTGAGAAGATTTTACCCACAACGCTGATTAAAGAGGTACCTCTGTAGTTGTTACAATCTTTTCTGTTTCCATGTTTAAAGATTGGTGTGATTACTGCTTTTGTCCAGTCTGATGGAACCTGTCCCGACTCCCAGGCCATTTCAATTATCCTGTGTAGCCATTTAAGACCTGACATTCCACTGTATTTGATGAGTTCCGACTTAATTTCATCCACCCCAGCCGCTTTATTGCACTGCAATCTATTGACCATTTTTTCCACTTCCTCAAATGTGATCCTATTTCCATCATCATTCCTATCCCATTCTACCTCGAAATCTGAAACATTACTGATCGCATTTTCACCTACATTGAGCAACTCTTCAAAATATTCCCTCCATCTGCCCAAGGCATCCACAGGATTCACCAGCAGTTATCCTGACCTGTCCAAAATACTTGTCATTTCCTTCTTACCTCCCTTTCTAAGACTGCTAATTACACTCCAGAATGGTTTTCCAGCAGCTTGACCCATAGTCTCCAACCTGTTTCCAAAGTCTTCCCACGATTTCTTCTTGGATGCTGCAATTATCTGTTTGGCTTTGTTTCTTTCTTCAACATAAGTTTCTCTGTCTACCTGTGTTCTGGTATGTAGCCATTTTTGATACGCCTTCTTTTTCCTTTTACAGGCTGCCTTGACTGTATCATTCCACCAAGCTGTTTGCTTCATCCTACTTTTACACACTACTGTTCCAAGACATTCCTTAGCCACTTCTAGTACTGTGTCCCTGTACCTTGTCCATTCCTTTTCCATTGACTGTAATTGACTACATTCAACTAACTGGTACCTTTCTGAGATCGCTGTTATGTACTTGTGCCTGATTTCCTTATCCTGAAGTTTCTCCACTCTTATCCTCCTACATATGGACCTGACCTCCTGCACTTTCGGCCTCACAATCCCAATTTCACTGCAGATTAAATAATGATCAGTGTCATCAAAGAATCCCCTGAATACACGTGTGTCCCTCACAGCCTTCCTGAATTCCTGATCTGTTATTATATAGTCAATGACAGATCTGGTTCCCCTGCCTTCCCAAGTATACCGGTGAATGTTCTTATGTTTAAAAAAGGAGTTTGTGATTACTAAGACCATACTGGCACAGAAATCCAAGAGTTGTTTCCCGTTCCTGTTGGCCTCCATATCCTCTCCAAATTTACCCATAACCTTTTCATACCCTTCTGTTCAATTTCCAATCCTGGCGTTAAAATCACCCATGAGCAGAACACTGTCCTTGTCCTTTACTCTAACAACTACATCACTGAGTGCCTCATAAAAACTATCCATCTTATCTTGATCTGTCCCTTCACAATGCGAATATACTGACACAATCCTAATTTTCTTGCTAGACACTGTCAAATCTATCCACATCAGTCGTTCGTTTACATACCTTATTGCAACTACGCTGGGTTCCATTTCTTTCCTGATGTAAAGCCCTACACCCCATTGTGCTATTCCTGCTTTGACTCCTGACAGGTAGACCTTGTATTCTCCCACTTCCTCTTCTTTCTCACCCCTTACCCGAATGTCACTAACAGGTAAAACGTCCAGCCCCATCTTACTTGCAGCCTCTGCCAGCTCTACCTTCTTCCCAGAGTAGCCCCCATTGATATTAATAGCTCCCCATCTCATTACCATTTGTTTGCCAAGTCGTATCTTAGGAGTCCCTGATTTGTCAGTTAGAGGTGGGACTCCGTCACCTCCAAAGGTCCGAGGCATTTTGCTCTGATTGTTGCCAGCATCGTATTTAAAGTACCAGGGAAGCAGGTTGCTAGCCTTACTTGCCCCGAGTCCCATTGGGTTTTACCCCTAACGGCTGAGGGACTAACCGGTGGATTTGGTAGTCTTTGCCGTATGAGCACAAAGGCGACCACGACTCAGAATATGTCCGAGATGCCCAGCCTTATTCCGAAGTAACCGGTATCCCGACAGTCGGGACCACTTACTTGGCCACTCATACGTTGCCCGTGGTTCATGAACTAGGACATGACTACAGGAACCCACACCATGAACCACGTAGCAATTGTTACATTCAATTTCCACTTATGAATAAGACAACTCATACAGTTTTATTTGTATACCTGTGTGCAAAGGGAAGAGTCCGGAGCGACCAGTAGTGTCAGAAGAACGTGCTGAACTGGTAGAGTCTCAAGCGTAGCTCCACGAAATTAGTTCGGAAGGCTAGTCGTTAATTACCAATCCCAGTGCCGTCTAAGTTGAGACTTACGTGGAAGCTTACAATTACGCCCTTATCGTTCAGGGCGCTACAGTCTGGAACCGCGCGACCGCTACGGTCGCAGGTTCGAATCCTGCCTCGGACATGGATGTGTGTGATGTCCTTATGTTTGTTAGGTTTAAGTAGTTATAAGTTCTAGGGGACTGATGACCTCAGAAGTTAAGCCCCATAGTGCTCAGAGCCATTTGAACCTTATCGTTCGAGCTCTAAAGCCAACACGCTACAGTTAACGTGCAAACTTTGCAAACGAAATGTTGGTGCATGACTAAGATTTTTCTGGATCGACACTTCAAGTAAGCGGAAATGTGAACAGAAGCAATGAGGACATCGAGGGTCAGCAAATCCCCACAAGATAAAGCAGTTGCAACGAGTCTGCCCCAAAATATTTTTTGGGCAGTACCGGCGAAAAGTTTACGGGCCTTAAATTTTTGTGATAGTAGTGTTTCTTATGTTGATGTGCTAGAACTCTGGCTCTTTCCTCAGTAGGAAGACGCTGAACCACAGAACTTTACTAGGCAGTAAGATGGTGCGCCGCCTCACTAGCGTAACTCAATACGCGGATGGTTAAACGCCGTTGTACCCAACCGCTGGATTGGCCTCAAGGACCGCATGACAATGCTTGTTTTGCATGGCCTGCACGTTCACCCAATCCGACGACTTGCAATTTTTACCTTTGGTAGCCCATAAAGGATCATGTGTGTGCTTCCGCTAACAGCTGATCTACTCGATTTAAGAAACAGGATTGAAGCAGTTGTTGCAACAATTATTCCAGACACACTGATCAAGATTTGGAAGACTTCGCCTATCGACTGTGTCCCGTATGACGAATGGTGCTCATGTTGAAGACTCACATGAAGAAGTGGTTTAATTGTTCTTTCATTTAATGTATTATTTATAACTGCAAGTTGAATGCAATAAATGCTACAAAGCCTTAAAACCCGTATATTCATTTTTAAACACCCTGTACTTCATTTACGAGATCGTTTAGTCATAGTATACGTCCCAGTGTTAACAATTTTAGTGCCTAGTGAAATAATGGTGAGGGAACACTTTGATATTGTTGTGTTAATTTTTTGGTTAAAGTTGTGAGTTTTTATTGCTATTATAGCTTTTATATTAATTATGTGAATGTATTTTCGGACATGTGGATTTCAAATGCAACATTTTTGGGAGCTATAATTTCTCGATTGTGCTAATGCAGTATACTGTCAGCTGTAAGGAAATTATTACATGATAATATTTTTATATTTATATGCGTATATGGATATGGTGTCTGTTCCGAAAGAACAGACACCATTGATGACCTGCAGCCGTCTAGAATGAAGTTAGAAATGTATATTAATACCTTCAGCTGCTGACGGGCGTTGATATATATTGTAAATGAAGTACAGGGTGTTTCAAAATGAATACACGGGTTTGAAGGCTTTGTAGCATTTATTACATTCAACCATGTAAGCAGGAGTCCGGGGTTCGAGTCCCGGTTGGGGCACATATTTTCACCTGTCCCCGTTGATATATATCAATGCCCGTCAGCAGCTGAAGGTATTAATATAGAATTCTAATTTTTATATTTTATTGTACTTAAGTGGTACTAATACTTTTATAATATTTATTCTTATTATTACATAAGGATGTTTGCAGGCAAAAAATTTAAATTTTTGACGTTTTACAGAACAAGTCTTACAATATTCTCCACTATTTCCTGCAAAAAATGGCATACAAATTATCTTTGCGTGATGTTCAGAAGTATTTTATTTTTAATTTTATTATGTTACTTGCGTATCTCAAACTACCTAATTCCAGAGGTGCATCTCTACATGTGTATATCCTGGAAACTATGCCATATAGAAGGCTGTGATTTCACCAATCGATAGAAAAGACAGGCTGAAGATGTGTAAAGAAGGACGGTCACATGCTCAAAATTGAAAACAAACCTTCTCACCACGACACTGTCAGAAGGCAAGCCAACGAGGCGCGGACTGTCTTATAACACAATAGATCAGCTTCAGTATAATGGAATGGCCATCAGGAATAGCGGAAATGATTTAGGAAGTATGAAGCAAGCAATCTGGGCCTCATGCGTGCACAAACACGCAACTGACAGAAAACCGATACGTTCACCTTGCCCACATCGACCTGAATCATGATGTAAATTCTGAAAGCTTTAGTTTTCAGGAGTGCGTTTTGAACACAGGAACTCTATCATGAAGCTGTTGGAGTAATCAATCCAGTTCACAGGGACCTCGCTCACCCCGACCCCCGGAAGTGGGCGGACTCATAATCCCAATGGGTCTTTCAATAATATCAACTGGACAAGAACCCAAAAATGTGTTTGTAGGGTTGAATACACTGAAAAGGGGAGATAGTAGTACTTTATTAACATTTAAGAATGTAAGTATAGGGAGAAAGAGTTCTAATCCAGCTTAGCATCACCACAGTCTGTCATGCTGTAAAGTGGTTGAAATTATTAGTAAAGTTGAGACTTGCGAAAGCATGGTGTGCAGCCGTGTTAACCACCAAAGAAGAGAGGTGATCCACAAGGAAGACGGACGTTGGCAAAGATGAGGATGCGGACTATGCTGGAGAGTTTTTATCATTTTAAACTTTAAACGTGATTTTGTCAAAATGACTTCTTTTAACACCTTATGTACTTACATATCAAAAACTGCGAGTATTTGCGACAGCTGCATCGAATTTTGTACATACTACACCTACCGGAGCACAATCATGGTAGCGATTTTAATAGGTATGCATTTAACGGTTACATGTACAAATATTCATAGTAAAATTGCATAATTATAAACAATTCTGTCTCTGTTTTTTGTATCTTCTCTAAATTTTGCTTCAGTACACGTAAATAACAACGGTAAGTTACCTGTAAAAATATTGGATTATTATCTTCATTGGGCCCAGACACAAACGTACATAAACTTGGCTTATTTAACATTGACCACATGGACCCTGTAAACTCCCCTTAGAATCATACAAATCTGTAATATGTGAAAAGTGCGGTGAGTGCAAGTTATGGAGTGTTTCCCGAGTGGTTTGTCACCAGTAGTGTAAAAGTAACGGGTCTTTTGTATGTCCGAAAGAACAGACAACGCACTCATACTATTGATTCGCCTCGATGGGCACATTTACGTTAGATCTCCAGCGGGAATCTAAAATTAACGAGCATGCTAGTCCCTAGGTGGGACTGTGAGTCCGCCGGGGAGCGTGCCTAGATAGTTCACGAATTTGCGATAAAAGCTGTGTCCGAGTGGCTCAGTGGTTAACGCTGTTGCCCAGTAAGCACGAGATCCCAGGTTCTAGTCCCGGGCCAGTACACAATTTCACTCGTCGCCGCTGATTCCCTACAAAGTCCTGATGCACCTGATACCATTAGTTCTTTCCATTCCATTCCTTTCTCTCGCCTCCCCCTTTCAATTAACACAGTAGCGGGTCTTTTCGCCTATTTATGAGCAATATGTTATATTTAATTACGTTCAGGGTCAACTGCCTGTACCTGCAATAATCATCGATCCTCCACACAGCTTCCTGCTGTCTCACGGCGTTGCGACCTTCCTTCAGACAACAACATCCCCTGCGATCATCATCATGGAGCTTTCGACGTTATCAAATGCATCATTTGTATTGCAAACGGTAACTGATCTATAACATTCCCTTGAGGTACACTTCATAATAAACCTAAAACTTTGCTTCTGCCGTTTTTTTCTCTACGTTTGAGGCTTTACTGTGAAAAACTTACAAAAAATTACGATTCCAGGTATTGGCCATCGCTGGCCACTCCTTTGCCCCATCTTTCGTGCAGCATATGAATCCCGCGGCGGAAGAACTGGGCACCTTGCAGTTGTTCATATCACCGGAAGTGCTGGTCAAAATGTTCAAATGTGTGTGAAATCTTATGGGACTTAACTGCTAAGGTCATCAGTCCCTACGCTTACACACTACTTAAATTATCCTAAGGACAAACACACACACACACACACACACACACACACACACACACACACACACACACACACACATGCCCGAGGGAGGACTCTAACCTCCGCCGGGATCAGCCGCACAGTCCTTGACTGCAGCGCCCTAGACAGCTCGGCTAATCCCGCGCGCCAGAAGTGCTGGTCGGCCAGGCTGTGTGCCACTGATTGAGAAAGATGGTATTTAGAAGGAGCAGTGTCCTGGAGAATACGGCGGGTGGGATAGGCACTTGCCATTTCAACGTTTCCAAGTAGTTTTTGACGGGTTTTGCGACGTGGGTGCAGCAAAATCACCTTTTCATGTCTATGGCTATATTGTGACCATTTGTCTGTCAGTGCTACGCTGAAACGTATCAATCGCTTTCGAGAACGATCTGCTGTTATTACTTCCGCCGTTTTTAGTTTCTTTGAAAAATCTTCTCTCTTCCGCCGCCATCTCGATCTTGAAACGTTGAATCATTCTCTGCACGTTCCTTAGCTAATATGTGCCTCATCATAGGTCCTACGCAGCATTTTATGTCTCAGCTGCAGATTTTTTCACGTTAAACCAGAAAATTACATCTTCTCGCAAATGACGAGAATTTGCCTTTGAAGTTGACATATTCAATCGAATAACTTTATGATGCAACCACAAATTTACTAATATTTTGATGGAGTTATGTTAACAAATGTCTAAGCTTATTGGATGACACGATCTATCATTTGCACCACCACTTGCCGTTACTTTCATCTACTGGAAAACGACGGAAGCAAAGTTGCAGATCTAAATTAACACTAATAAAAAGGCACCACGAAGGAATTATCCAAATGAGACAGAAATCGGTAAGCAAGATGTACATATACAGACAAACAAATGAATACAATTTCAGAAAAACTAGGCTGATTTATTCAAGAGAAAGATCTTCATAAATCGAGCAAATCAATAATGCGTTGGTCCACCTCTGGACTTATGCCAGCAGTTATTTGGTTTGGCACTGATTGGTAAGAGTTGTTGGATGTCCTCCTGAGGATATCGCGCCAAATACTGTCCTAGGCGCTTCAGTCCGGAACCGCGCGACCGCTACGGTCGCAGGTTCGAATCCTGCCTCGGACATGGATGTGTGTGATGTCCTTAGGTTAGTTAGGTTTAAGTAGTTCTACGTCTAGGGGTCTGATGACCTCAGATGTTAAGTCCCATAGTGCTCAGAGCCATTTGAACCATATTGTCCTATTGCCGCGTTATATCGTCAATATACCGAGCCCATAATGCTGAAACGTTCTGAACTGGGGAGAGATCTGCCATCTTACTGGCCAATGTAAGATTTGGGAGGCACAAAGACAAGCAGCAGAAACTCTGACTGTTTGTGGGTGGGCATTATCTTGCTGAAATGTAAGCCCAGGATAGCTTGCCATAAAGGGCAATAAAACGGGACGCAAAATGTCGTCGACTTACCACTGTGCTGTAAGGGTGCTGCTTATGGCAACTAATTGGTACCTGCTATGAAAAGAAAGGACACCCCAAACCATCACTCCTGGTTGTATGGGCGACTGTCAGGTTCGTATCCCACCGCTGTCCGGGGCGTCTCCAGACACTTCTTCACTAGTCATCGGGCCTCAGTTTGAAGTGGGACTCACCAGTGAACAGAATTGTACTCCAGTCCATGTGATTGCAGGCCGAAGGTGTGTCTTGAGACGGCCCAGACAGCGGTGAGATACTACAGCGACTATCGCCCGCCATACGGCCTGACAACTAGGAGTGGTAGTCTGGTGTGCCATTTCATTTCACAGCACGACCCCTTTGGTTATCACCGGCACTCATAGCATAGCTGTACATCGACGATATTCTACGACCCGTCTTGTTACCTTTCAGGGTAAGCCATGTCCGCCCCGGTAGTTGAGTGGTCAGCGTGACGGATTGCCGTCCTACGTGTCCGGGTTAGATTCCCGTCTGGGTCGGGGATTTTCTTCGCTCAGGGACTGGGTGTTGTGCTGCTTCATCATCATTTCATCCCCATCCGGAGCGCAGGTCGCCCAATGTGGCGTCGAATGTAGTAAGACCTGCACCAAGGCGGCCGGACCTGCCCCGTAAGGGGCCTCCCGGCCAATGACGCCAAATGCTCATTTCCATGGTAAGTCATTCTGGGCTTACATTTTCGAGCCATCTTGGGATTTTGACGATCTAACGCGGCAATTTGACAGAATTTGCCACGATATCCCTCAGGTGGACATCCTACAACTATAAATCAATTCCAAACCGAGTAACTCCTTGGATAAGGGCCAGATATGGACCAACGCACTACGAACCTGCTCAATTCGTGGAACTGTTCCTCTTGAATAATTCATCTAATTTTTGTGAAATTTTACATATACAAACAAATGATTACATCAGATTTACTGACTTCCATCCCATTCTGCTGATACTTTCGTGGTGCGCCCTTTTTTGTCTTTGAGTAAATATTAGGCCTTCGTAGTTCAGTGGCCTGGCTACTATGCAGAAGACCCCGTTCGATTCCCGGTATTGTCAAGGATTTTTTCCTTGGTGTGAGGACTGGACCGGGGTGCACACAACATGGTGAGACCTAAAGCGGGAGCTAACTGATTGAGAAGTAGCGGCTTCAAGGTCAATAAAGCCGCCAACGGCCGGCAGAGCAGTGCACTGACCTCTCGCCGCTCCACACAGCGTACGGCATCTGATGACACCACGGACATAAGGTGACACGGCGGCCCATTAGGGCCACAATGCGGAGCTTTGCTTTGCTTTCTATGTATCCGTGTGTAAACATATTAACAAGCACACTCATCATAAATATTTTTATAGACAGCCGTCGAATAAGTTAAAGTCTGGACTGCACTAGGTTTACAATTTTCAATCACTTTTGAATACATCGTGGGAGCAAGCAGTGATCAATGTTATTACTAATAGTTACTATTAAAATCAATCTTCGTCACAAATTTATTTATTCTGGTAACCGGTTTCGACCACGCCTGTGGTCATCTTCAGACCTACAAGTCAAATACAACGTGTGATCAGAGGGTTACATACATTGAAGAAAATCATATAAAACTACAAAGTTGTAAAACTATGAATTACCAAAATGCTGTATGAGCAGGAGCCTCCGTCTGGTGGTAAATCACTGCTAGCAAGAGCACTTTTCACAGAATGATATCATCGCTAACCAAGGGGTTAAAAGTCACATAACGTAAAAATTTCGTAATTAAAAGAATAATGGCAAGAACGAAAAATAAAAATACATGGACTTAGCTGATTCAACAGCTATTGTTAAATAAAATATGTAAAAATATTAAACATATGAGATAAATAAAAATCGTTTCGACAGTACATGGGTTGCCCTCTCTGGGCTTGTTGGAGAACCATTTCGAAGCTATTGGTTGCCATGGTAAGTATAGACGCTATTCCAGCTATTCCAGTTTTGTATGAAGAGACCAAACAGCGAGGTTACAGGTCTCATAGGATTAGGGAAGGATGGGGAAGGTAGTCGGTCGTGCCCTTTGAAAGGAATCATCCCGGCATTTGCCTGGAGCGATTTAGGAACATCACGGAAAACCTAAATCAGGATGGCCGGACGCGGGATTGAACCGTCGTCCTTCAATGTATGTCGCCCTCTGATCAGACGTTGTATTTGACTTCTAGGTCTGAAGATGACCACGGGCATGGTCGAAACCGGTTACCAGAATAAATAAATTTGTGATCGAGACTGTTTTAATAGTATCTATTACAATTTTCAGATCGCATAAATACTATTTTCATTGAAAACTTGTGTTACACTGAAATATGAAAGAGGTGCACGAAACATAGCACAGAAGCGCACATATGTTGTAATATGACTGGTGCAGAACGCTTCTAGAATATATATATATATATATATATATATATAAGTTCACTCACATTTTATTTCATAAAAAAGTGGGCAGTAGTGACTTGTGAGGTGGCTTTAAGGTTCTCATGCGAAATTGCGAATTCAGAGATATCCGTAGTCTACTGCGCAGTTGCAGTAAGAAGGCTTTAAGTTCGGTGGGATCCTGGAGTGGTTCAGAGGACCTACACGGCATATTCTGAAATTGTTAATCCCTGACGCATGGCTGTATCGGTACCTTAGCCCCTGAGTGCCTACTTGTGATGTATCAAATATTTATTTATGCGAGAGGGGGGGGGGGGGGCGAGGGAGGGAATGAGTGTCGACAAGAATCCTGTCTCTCCGGTCCATAAACGTGGATAATTTAGCTCAAATTCAACAATATTTCTGTTTGGCTTATCCAGTGTATTGCCTCCTCTACTAGGCATTATGTGCTACGTCCTCCAATAGAGGAAGACCATCCAAACTCGCTACCAATTAAGTACATTATTTACGCGTATATGGACACCAGAACAGGGGAAACTTGCAGAGCTCCCTCTATTTTCATGCTTGCTCACATTTAAATTCGTCACATTGGCTATAAGTTTTCTGCCGCCCCTCTAAAGGGAGCTCCGATTGAGAATATAAAACTCATTCTTATCATTCAATTCGTGGGAGTCATCCCATGCTAAGTTCACTGGGTTATTTCCCTTATTTACATGAAAACGTGAGTTGTACAGATGAATTCTTGGCTTCTTGTTCAAAAACGGTTCAAATGGCTCTGAGCACTATGGGACTTAACATCTGAGGTCGTCAGTCCCCTAGAACTTAGAGCCACTTAAACTTAACTAACCTAAAGACATCACACACATCCATGCCCGGGTCAGGATTCGAACCTGCGATCGCAGCGGTCGCGCGGTTCCAGACTTAAGCGCCTAGAACCGGTCGGCCACTCCGGCCGGCGACTTCTTGTTCCTTCAGTCTTCCTAACGAAGTTCCGAATTATTAGCTTCAATTTTTCATATTAATTTTCAGTTTTTCTGTTTTCCAAGAATAACATTAGACTATAATTCCACGTGGTTTTTAAATTTTATTAAAAGTTTAATAACTTGTGAAACAGACTTCCATTTAAAAACCCAACTTTCCGTGAGTAGGTGACCCTTATTTAATGAATATAATTAGGAATACACTAGGCCGGCCGGAGTGGCCGAGCGGTTCTAGGCGCTACGGTCGCAGGTTCAAATCCTGCCTCGGGCATGGATGTGTGTGATGTCCTTAGGTTAGTTAGGTTTAAGTAGTTCTAAGTTCTAGGGGACTGATGACCTCAGATGTTAAGTCCCATAGTGCTCAGAGCCATTTAAACCATTTGAATGCACTAGGGTGGTGTTTGAATGTGGTATGTAGTGGCCAAATTATTTATGGAATGTTTCGTAACATGCAAAGCCGTTTAATGCGGTGACGAGTGGGTAGCGTAGGCACGATTCTATTTCAGAGCCCACACCATTACTAATGCAGATTGGTTTCAATTCGTTATGCTAAAGAAATACTGAATTTCTTTTTGAACAGAAATTCTGTGCACGTTTACCGGAGAGCAACAGGAACTAGAGGACGATACACTTACTTCATGTCCACGCAGACGTTACTTACCAGGCAGTTTATGCACATGTATGTTGGAGCACTGGGCACGTATGCAGATGTAGGCACACGAGCAGGCCAGAGAACTCGGCGCCACCTACGCACGTGCGTGCCGCCAAGTGGCGGCGCGTCCTACAGAAGCCAGACAGGCTGTGGGATGGCGGCGGTGACGTCACCGCTTCCGCCAGCGTTCCTCGAGAGCTCCGCCGCGAGTGAGAGGGCGCTCGGCGCTCAGCTACAAGGACGAGCGCAGAGGCGTGCGTCGGCGCGGTATTCGCAACACCAACTCTTGGCGACAATGCTTAGCATGGTTTCACGCTTATATCACGTACATTGCACAACCATCTGCGTAGAACACAAGGAAGATTCACGTCGAAGTTGACGTCGTTAGAGACTGAGTACTAACATTGAGAGATCGATATTTGGGAGGGAGGGGTGATGGAGGAGGGGGGAGGAGCAATAGGAAGTGGTACATCCAACAATTCCCTTACGTGATCAATTAGGGAATCCTCGAAAATCATAATTACGAAGGCTGGACACATTTCTCCTGAATAAGAGTCAGATTTGTAATAGGGCTAGTGGGCATAAATACGCGGTAAGAGGCAAAGACTTGCTAAAAGACATTATAAATATCTTACGTAATTTTATTTCTGTGTATTTAGACACATACGTCACCAAACGGGACGTTTTGCCGGTCTACAAGGTGAATCGGAATTGTGAAATTTATTCGTCGTTTGCCGTTATTGACAAATAGCGTACGTAGCGAACGCCACGCGTCCCGATTCTGGGAAACTTCGCATGAGAGGACGAAACTTTGAATACTTACAATCATTCATTCCCCCCCCCCCCCCCCCAAAAAAAAATCGTATTCAAAGTTAAACACTTTCAAGACGACAAACAAGATCAAAAATAAGAATGTGAAATGGACACGAGTGTTACCCTGTACGTCTCTACAGAATGAAAGTTCTGACCATTCCACACTACGAAGAACTCGCAGTTCTATACCACCGAACGTTCGTGTGTTGCCGCTACGCCAGTCAGTAGACCGAACTCTGTAAGGCAGTATTCTCAAAGTTTCGTCCTCTCATGAGAAGTTTCCCAGAATCGGCACGCGTGGCGTTCGTTAGTTGTCAATAACGGCAAACGGCGAATAAATCTGAGAATACCCGGCAGCCAAAAATCTAAGTCCGCAATACAAGATACTGTCAAGACACTGACATTCATCTCTAAATTTCCAGATGTGAAGACACCAAGCCACAGTAATCGCAATATTTGTGACTACTCCGTTAATTATCAATGGCAAACCCCACAAAATTTATTCAAGTGCCAATTATTTGCAGTGATAATATGTAATTAAGAAGTAGGTGTATCGAAAATTCATTGTTAATATAACAAATGGATATGTAATACTCGTAAATATTTTTAATAACAATGTAATTGGCTAAGTAGCTGGGCAGCCGGAAGCCATATAAATAGAAAAAAAACTGAATAACGTGGCTGTAGTACAGTTATAAGGTTTATAATTCAAGCAGCAGCCAGCCCCAACTGTGGTTTACAACAGTTTATTTCATTCAAATCATTAAATGTTTCAGATTTATTACAAATCTATCTTCAGATGACTCTTGCAGTTTTTCTTTCTTTTCTGCTGGGATCTCGTTTTGTACTCCTTACTGGCGTGATGCACTATGATAAAACATTTTTCGATCGCAGTTCGGTAAAGTTGAGACTATTTGACCTTCACACACACATTCATCAAATGATCTTCAAGTTCATAAAACATGAAATGTATCGAAAACTTACGCAGAGGATGTTTCTGTACGAGAATTCGTCCTGTATTTGAGTTATAGGTTATAAAATTAAAACATTTTTGCACATGCATTATACCAATGATGTTTAATCCCCGGTGAACTGCTAGAACACACACCATTTCATATTTTATGGCAACACGCACATGCTCAACATTTACAAAACTTGGGATACCTACACATCATTACCGAAAAACATATTTGAAACTATTGTTCTGCCCATTTATAGTACTAAACCACTAACCGGGAACACGGTCATCCAACTGCAGTTGCGGATTGCCTATCTAACGAATTTCAGAGCAATGAAAATTTAATGTTCCACATTACCATATAATTACTGACCCCATTTAAAAATTTCAAGTGCTGTCAGTCATTTGTCAAAGGGTATAATACGTTAATCCTTTAACAAAATATGGAAATTTGTGGTAAGGACTATGGGACCAAACTGCTGAGGTCATCGGTCCCTAGGCTTACACACTAATTAAACTAACTTACGCTAAAGACAACACACACACCCATGCCCGATGGAGGACTCGAACCTCTGACGGGGGAGCCGCACGAACTGTGACAGGAGGCCCTAGACCGCACGGCTACCCCGCGAGGCAAACATTTAACACACTAAGACAAATATTACAGTAGAAACTATTTATGTATCTTAAGGTAGCGTAGCTCATGATGTGCAAGTAACGCAGATTACATTCATCCAGTATTTGAGAATGAGAACTTTACACACAATTTCAAACCTTAACGCAACAGTCTCGCTGACATCCCCCACACAATGAGGAAAGGAAAAAATTTGATCGCTATTTTCGCTGCTCACGCAGTAGAACTTCAGCATCAGGCGTAACGTTTTACTTTATTACTTCTTTGCTACTAATTATTCGCTACATATTTTATATCCAGTATCGACATACATAGTCTGCAAGACTGTATCTATGAACGACACCTAGTTCAGGAAATATAACTTCATAAACAATGAGACGCGTGAAAAAACTAGCTTCTGATTGAAACGGGGCGGAAACTACAGGGTGTTTCAAAAATGACTTTACAACTTTGAAAATTCATATAATTAATTCTTAGTACCTACAGAGGTGATTGCAGTGTCAATTTGAGGGAAATACATCAAGTTTTGACGGGCGTAGTTTGCTAGTGCCGAATCGCACCGTAAGGAGCGCTAGAGGTAGTTGCGTTAAAGATGGCTGCCTTCTGTGGACCCGAGCGTGCTAGCTGCGTGTTTTGGTTTGAAGAATCGAAGTCGGCGGCAACAGATCAGCGTAATTTCCGTACCAAGTACGCTAAAGACCCTTCTAGTAGGCCTCTGTAAGACATGGGAAATCATCAGGTCGTCCAAGCACGTCTGACGCCGTCGTTGAGCGAATGAGCCAACTTTTGCCAACAATTAAAAATCGATCCGGCGTGCATCTCGCTGACTGGCTGACGTCCGGGATTTTCTCAGTGACTGCTTTCCAGGTCAATGGATTGGGGAGTGGTGGGGGCCATGCAACTGGCCGTGATGGGCCCCAGACCTGACACAACTCGATGTTTTTTAATGGGCTTCATCCAGGATATCGTGTTTGTACCTCCTGGGCCGGCTTCTCTACCTGAACTTAGAGCAAGAATTTACGCCACCACTGTTAAAATTTATATGAATTTTTAAAGTTGTAAAGTCCGTTTTAAACTCTCTTGTTCTCAGACAGTACTCATGTAGAATTTCAATACGAGGGCACTTAGCGACTAAGAACAAATTTTAAACAATTTCAAACATTTTCTTCGCTTTTTATCGCTTAATATCAAATATTTAACAGTAAATATCTGTTTTTCGGATCCAAGCAACGATGCTGCCACTAGACGGGATTACAGCTTGACTTTACCTATAGAAAACTGAATAAATATGTTTCCTGTATACGTGTATGTCTAACTGAATTGAGACTGAATAAAGAAAGGCTGTTAGTCACAACTCTGAAGCGAATACAGCTGACCGTAGAATGAAGCCACTTAGGAGAATATGTTTAAACGTCTCCGTAATTAACCTAATCTTGTCTTCACGATCCTTGTGGAAGCGTTATGTAAGAGGGTTTGTGAGGCATTTCTCTTCACACTCTATCCTATGTGCAGGCAGAATTTGTATACGATATTGTCTTGGTTCATTTACTTACCAATTCGGTATCTACTAGTCGAATTTTGACCCGTATTGCGCGCTAATTACATGAGTGATTCGGGGGTATCTTGGAGCAACGTAGGTCACCCATCTCTCTCTGTACCTAATCTAACATCTCTTTCCTGCTGTAGTTTTCCCCTTAAAAGCATCTGGTCTCGACCAGAGTAATTCAGTTTCGCTGGGACGATAACAGGTGGAACTTTTGCACGTTCTCGAAGATCTTCCGAGCATTTAGAGTGTAGGGTGTCACGCTAGCGGGCCGCTTGGACTGTCGGACAAACATTTCAGAGATTATCCTCCTGGTTCAGTTTCCGCGGACAGTGAACAGTGAAATAGAAGACCGGTGTCCTCAACAGCAGAGCGGGAAACCGCTGGTGGAAGGGGTGACAACTACTTATAAGTAAACTTTGGGTGGAGTCCTCAGCTGTCCACTTGTCATCCTGTTGTGTGGTCTCCAGGCAAGTTTCCTCAAGCGGAATATGTAGACATTCTTGCTTCTGCAAATTTCCAAACTTTGCACGTCCAGTAGGAACGCTGTGCGACGCCCAACAAAATTTCTAGAATTTCCGGCAACCAAGTGTGGATGAGGGAACAGAGCAGCACTCATTTTCCATTTCCATATACATGTACCTCATTGGTAAATACATCTTTAACTTTATGATGGGGGTTAGTGAACGGACGTAGAGATCCCTGAGTAGAAGAGCACTTAGACCCCTTCTGGAATTGGATACAAAAAACTGTGCCAGGTCCTTTCCGAGGTCTGAAGGAAGGCTATCAAAACAGAGGCATTCTGATTCGAACTTTTACTTGGTGATTCTACTAACTTTTACTTGGTGATTCTACTCTGGACTTCGTGCCCGTACGTGTTTTTCTTGACTTTGCTCTCCTGAGAAGTCTTTGAAGTTTCACTTTGGAACTTACTCCTATCCGCGACCAATAATCAGAAGGATGATGACATCCGCAATTCGCAGTCACATCAGATCGGCTCAGTCCAGCAACAGTTAGCAATGGCTGCTTGTCGGTGCACCGCGACTTCCGCAGCCACCTCGACGGCAGTCACGGTAAGACCGCATTTGCGACTTCTGAAATCGTGATATATTGAGGGAAGAGGAGTTCATTCCTGGTACCTATTTTTAGTCTTCCCAACTGGATCTACGCGATTCACGCACTGGCGTGAAGGTTTTTCGGCGATTTAATTCTTGCTTCAAATGTGATCTTTTCTGTAACCACTCAAGTTTTTGTTTCGTTGTCGAGTTAACTCATTGAAGCTCATCCTCCTAGTGATTTTTCTTTCGGATTCTTCCTTTATTCATTGATCTGTTGCGTGCTCTGTTCGAATTCACAGTCCTTTTTTGTGTAATTGCATAGTTTTGCAATCACGGTTGAAAGTGTAATTGGTGTTCTTGATATATCTGGACACTATCGTAATAGTAACTATCCAGCATCATGCTGATGGGGACGCAGAGAGCCATTCGCACCCTAATCAGTATTCTGTTTCAATTATGTAAATTCATTCCGAAATTGTTTTATAAATTGGTTGTTCGTGTCCTAGTCAATTTTACGCATGGTCTGAATACGTATTATTTTATTAAATCAAACTGTCCTTCAGAAACCATTACAGTCAATTATCCAATTGAAATTCCTAGGCCCCTGACACGTTCAGGAAATCATAACGTCCCACATATCCAACGGGAAGGTGGGTCAGTCGTGTTTAGGGCCAGTATCAAGTACGGATGTACGTCCCCCAGAAAGCAGGAATACGTTGAACGGAGCAGCCTGCTGTACGTGCCGACACAAACCTGACTGAGATTACATGGGATCAGTTGATATTACGGGGAGTCTTCGCACGAGTTGTCCTCATACTGGTTGAGGCCACCGTCTAAGTACGAGACTCGCGTGAGCAGGAACGTCTCTATCACTTTGTGGACAGAACACCAGGGAGGATCCAACATATAACAACAGACGGGATGCAGCAACACGGTACTACATGTTACTCAGCAGCAAATATTGATTTGTACAAACATATGCACTTTCGAATAAACGGCCCTCAGTTTGCTTGTTGATTTGTCTTTAACTCACAACGACAGTTTTCATTTCATACTGATTGTTCTTTCATTCTCTGCTCCGCTTGAATCTGGGCCCACAATACAATAATGTGCTGCAAAGCTGTTTCTCTCGTTATGCTGTTAACATGCAGGCTGTAAGCAAATCGCAGAAATTATGTCTATACGAATTGATTTTCCTAAGAAAATTAGGCCACGTTAAGTACAGAAAGCAAAATTTAAAAGTAAAATATATACGTAAACTTAAAGGAGTCATTCTGAAATTCATAATTAACAGAAAGTAATCTTTTAAGCTACTTTCAAAAATAAATAATTGAGTCTGAAATGATGTCTGGCTTTGGATCGTGGCAATGAATAACGAAACGTTGGACCCTAAATACCTTGAAGTAGATAATAATAACAAGGTTATTGTCAGCTAGCTACAAGACTTTTAGCATAGTAACAACCAACTACAGAACGATCTTTCGCACACCTATTTTGTCCACCGTTGGCGTATCGCTCTGCTCCTCAGGTGCCAGATGTCAGCGTGTGATTAAAAAAAAAAAAATTATAATTTCCTTAACAACTTTCTCGCTGTCAGTTTCTAACGCAACAGAACGCAAATTCATCAGCTGCAACATTTTTCATTACACATATGAATCGGTTTCACACCTCTTAAGCTATTTTATTTTATCTCAAAATTCATTCGTTTCCACAATAAAATACGTGTGAGGTGCATCTATAAACTTTGTAAATGTTTATGTTTTTCCGTCCAAGTATGTTAGTGCTCCTATTGTCCGCAGCTCGTGGTCTTGCGGTAGCGTTCTCGCTTCCGGCGCACGGGGTCCCGGGCTTGATTCCCGGCGGGGTCAGGGATTTTCTCTGCCTCGTGATGACTGAGTGTTGTGTGTTCTTCATCACCAATGACTCGCAAGTCGCCGAAGTGGCGTCAACTAAAAAAAAAAGACTTGCAATACGGCGGCCGAACTTCCCCGCATGGGGCCTCCCGGCCAACAATACCATACGATCATTTCAGTGCTTCTATTTTTCCCTCGCGAAGTAAAAACTCATTTTTCTTGAAAATTTGATAGTTTACACTTTTTTTCGTTGTGTCTGGCTAGAATTCTTTTGAAAATTACTCTCTCATATTCTAGACTATAAGTAAGAGACGTGCAATATATTTATACGAAATTTTACTAACATCTGAAATTATCCCTACCTGGCAACGCTGTAAGACGGTGCGATGACCTTGTTTTCGTGACTGCCACTATGTAGTAAAGCTGCCTATAATAATAATAATAATAATAATAATAATGGTTCAGGACAGAACTAAAGAAGCCTCGGACAAGCGCCGTCATGGTCGGGGACGACGCTTGAACCCTATGCCCGCCCACAATGGTAACGACACTGCTAGCCAACTGGAAAATGATTTAAATCCAAATAGAGGTGTTTTGCAGGATATGCTTCCTGCAACCACCCTAGAAGGAAAACAAAGACAGAGGATGAGATGGTCAGATGAAGTTAACAGACACCTCATGTTCTGTTATTAGCAAGCAACAAACTTAGGAACCAACACAACTGGATACAGATCACAAGTATACACAACATTTATTACCAGATACCAGGAATTAAAATTTTTAACAGAACAACGACTAGCTGATCAGATCCGTGTAATAATCAAAAATAACAGGATACCCCAGTCAGAATTAGAAAACATCAAACAACAAGTACAACAAGTACTGGAACAAAATAATGTGCAATCAGAATAAGAAGAAAATACAGTAATGGACTCAAACATCCCAGAGCAAACAAAGACCAACACGCATCAATTAAACAATCAGAGGAAAACGAAATCTTAAGACAGCCACCAGAACAAACACAAATAGAAAGAGAAAGTTCAGCTGACATATATAGAATACAAAGACACAAATACAGACATTAGACCATTCTTGCATAGACCGCCAAATAACCCACAAGTCGAAACAACAATAAAAACTATCAACACAATCATACACAACAAAATAAATGAAAATACAACTATGGAAGAGTTACAACTACTGGTTTATATAGGAGCACTCACTACACTAAATATACACACTAGGCAGAGATCAGAACAAACCAACACACAGAAGAAACCCACAAAACCAGCATGGCAACACAGGCTACAGATCAGAATAGAAAAACTGAGAAAAGACATCGGACAGCTAACACAATTTATAAGAAATGAAATATCAGACAAAAAACGAAAAAGGTTATGTAAAATCTCACAACAAGAAGCAATAGAGCAATTAGATGAAAAGAAGCAGAAATTACAAGCATTGGCCAAACGACTTAGAAGATACAAAAAAAAAGTGAAAATAGAAGGAAACAAAACCAAACATTCAACACAAACCAAAAGAGATATTACCAAACAATAGATAACACACACATTAAAATAGACAATCCACCAAACATAACAGACATGGAACACTTCTGGAGCAACATATGGTCAAACCCGGTACAACATAACAGGCATGCACGGTGGATACAAGCAGCAACAGACACATACAAGATGATACCACAAATGCCTGAGGTGATAATTTTGCAACATTAAGTCACCCGAGCAATTAATTCTACACACAATTAGAAAGCCCCTGGAAATGATAAAATAGCAAATTACTGGCTAAAGAAGTTCACCTCAACACATTCACATCTAACTAAATTATTTAACAGTTACATTGCAGACCCATACACATTCCCTGATACACTTGCACATGGAATAACCTATCTGAAACCTAAAGATCACGCAGACACAGCAAACCCAGCTAAATATCGCCCCATAACATGCCTACCAACAATCTACAAAATATTAACTTCAGTCATTACACAGAAATTAATGACACATACAACACAGAACAAAATTATAAATGAAGAACAAAAAGGCTGCTGCAAAGGAGCACGAGGATGTAAAGAGCAACTGATAATACACTCCTGGAAATGGAAAAAAGAACACATTGACACCGGTATGTCAGACCCACCATACTTGCTCCGGACACTGCGAGAGGGCTGTACAAGCAATGATCACATGCACGGCACAGCGGACACACCAGGAACCGCGGTGTTGGTCGTCGAATGGCGCTAGCTGCGCAGCATTTGTGCACCGCCGCCGTCAGTGTCAGCCAGTTTGCCGTGGCATGCGGAGCTCCATCGCAGTCTTTAACACTGGTAGCATGCCGCGACAGCGTGGACGTGAACCGTATGTGCAGTTGACGGACTTTGAGCGAGGGCGTATAGTGGGCATGCGGGAGGCCGGGTGGACGTACCGCCGAATTGCTCAACACGTGGGGCGTGAGGTCTCCACAGTACATCGATGTTGTCGCCAGTGGTCGGCGGAAGGTGCACGTGCCCGTCGACCTGGGACCGGACCGCAGCGACGCACGGATGCACGCCAAGACCGTAGGATCCTACGCAGTGCCGTAGGGGACCGCACCGCCACTTCCCAGCAAATTAGGGACACTGTTGCTCCTGGGGTATCGGCGAGGACCATTCGAAACCGTCTCCATGAAGCTGGGCTACGGTCCCGCACACCGTTAGGCCGTCTTCCGCTCACGCCCCAACATCGTGCAGCCCGCCTCCAGTGGTGTCGCGACAGGCGTGAATGGAGGGACGAATGGAGACGTGTCGTCTTCAGCGATGCGAGTCGCTTCTGCCTTGGTGCCAATGATGGTCGTATGTGTGTTTGGCGCCGTGCAGGTGAGCGCCACAATCAGGACTGCACACGACCGAGGCACACAGGGCCAACACCCGGCATCATGGTGTGGGGAGCTATCTCCTACACTGGCCGTACACCACTGGTGATCGTCGAGGGGACACTGAATAGTGCACGGTACATCCAAACCGTCATCGAACCCATCGTTCTACCATTCCTAGACCGGCAAGGGAACTTGCTGTTCCAACAGGACAATGCACGTCCGCATGTATCCCGTGCCACCCAACATGCTCTAGAATGTGTAAGTCAACTACCCTGGCCAGCAAGATCTCCGGATCTGTCCCCCATTGAGCATGTTTGGGACTGGATGAAGCGTCGTCTCACGCGGTCTGCACGTCCAGCACGAACGCTGGTCCAACTGAGGCGCCAGGTGGAAATGGCATGGCAAGCCGTTCCACAGGACTACATCCAGCATCTCTACGATCGTCTCCATGGGAGAATAGCAACCTGCATTGCTGCGAAAGGTGGATATACACTGTACTAGTGCCGACATTGTGCATGCTCTGTTGCCTGTGTCTATGTGCCTGTGGTTCTGTCAGTGTGATCATGTGATGTATCTGACCCCAGGAATGTGTCAATAAAGTTTCCCCTTCCTGGGACAATGAATTCACGGTGTTCTTATTTCAATTTCCAGGAGTGTAGATACAGAGGTGACATATCAAGCTAAAACTAAACTAAGGTCGCTACACTACCCATACATTGATTACCAAAAAGCCTTTGATAGTGTACCCCACTCATGGTTACTACAGATATTGGAAATATACAAAGTAGATCCTAAACTGATACAGTTTCTAAACATAGTAATGAAAAACTGGAAAACCACATTTAATATCCAAACAAATTCAGATAACATCACATCACAGCCAATACAGATTAAGCGTGGAATATACCAAGGAGACTCATTAAGTCCTTTCTGGTTCTGTCTTGCTCTGAACCCACTATCCAACATACTAAATAATACAAATTATGGATATAATATTAATGGGACATACCAACACAAAATCACACATTTGCTATACATGGATGATGTAAAACTACTGACAGCAACCAATCAACAACTCAACCAATTACTTAAGATAACAGAAGTATTCAGCAATGATATAAATATGGCTTTTGGAACAGACAAATGTAAGAAAAATAGCATAGTCAAGGGAAAACACACTAAACAAGAAGATTACATATTGAATAACCACAGTGACTCCATAGAAGTGATGGAAAAAACAGATGCCTATAAATATCTAGGATACAGACAAAAAATAAGAATAGATAATACAAATATTAAAGAAGAACTAAAAGAAAAATATAGACAAAGACTAACAAAAATACTGAAAACAGAATTGACAGCAAGAAACAAGACAAAAGCTATAAATACTTATGCTATACCAATATTGACCTACTCATTTGGAGTAGTGAAATGGAGTAACACAGACCTAGAAGCACTCAATACACTTACACGTTCACAATGCCACAAATATAGAATACATCACATACATTCAGCAACAGAAAGATTCACATTAAGCAGAAAGGAAGGAGTAAGGGGATTCATCGACATAAAAAACCTACATTATGGACAGGTAGACAATTTAAGAAAATTCTTTCTAGAACGAGCAGAAACTAGCAAAATACACAAAGCTATCACTCATATAAATACATCGGCTACACCACTGCTATTTCATAACCACCTCTACAACCCTTTAGATCACGTAACATCAACAGATACAAAGAAAGTAAATTGGAAAAAGAAAACAATACATGGCAAGCACCCGTATCATCTAACACAGCCACACATAGATCAAGACGCATCCAACACATGGCTAAGAAAAGGCAATATATACAGTGAGACGGAAGGATTCATGATTGCAATACAGGATCAAACAATAAACACCAGATATTACAGCAAGCATATTATTAAAGATCCCAATACCACAACAGATAAATGCAGACTTTGCAAACAACAAATAGAAACAGTAGATCACATCACAAGTGGATGTACAATACTAGCAAATACAGAATACCCCAGAAGATATGACAATGTAGCAAAAATAATACATCAACAGCTTGCCTTACAACATAAACTAATAAAACAACACGTTCCCACATACAAGTATGCACCACAAAATGTACTGGAGAATGATGAATACAAATTATACTGGAACAGAACCATTATAACAGGTAAAACACCACCACATAACAAACCTGACATCATACTCACCAATAAAAAGAAGAAATTAACACAACTAATCGAAATATCAATACCCAATACAACAAATATACAAAAGAAAACAGGAGAAAAAATTGAAAACTACATCCAACTGACTGAGGAAGTCAAGGACATGTGGCATCAGGATAAAGTTGACATTATACCAATTATACTATCAACTACAGGAGTCATACCACACAATATCCACCAGTACATCAATACAATACAGCTACATCCAAACTTATACATACAATTACAGAAATCCGTAATTACTGATACATGTTCAATTACCCGAAAGTTCCTAAATGCAATATAACATACACCACACAATTAAAAGGAAGTGACGCTTGATCAAGGTCCGCGTCACTTCCCATTTTTAACCAGACTTAACGTCTGAGAAAGTAAAGAAATAATAATGACTGCTAACACCCTGCTTAGCAAATCCAGTACTGCACTTTAACGGGCAGGTTGTGAATGTATGCTAAACAAAAACGCTCAGCTGTTGCTTCAGCATCCACATTACATGCATGCGCAGACGAACGTAAGTCGACTTCGCCTCCACGCCTCCCCCCACCCTCCTCCCACCCCCGCTGGTCTACTGTCAATCAGTTTATTATTTTTTTATCGAGGTATAGAATCAGTTCAATGATTCTGGTCCAGTGTTCTAAGGCCGTATGGTAAGCTCCCACAAGTGATTAGGCTAGAGGAAAGCTACAGTAAAAATCGGATCCCCAAGTGTCCAACATAAGAAAAAAGATCTCCTGACCTCTCGGTGTCTCACCTGTATAACCAAAGTTGTGCTCTGGAGGGGCTGTTAACTCCAAGGAAGTAAAGTTGTCGCGCCAGTTGTTGCGCCGATTATCTTATCGTTTCTTGCTTCCGGGCAGAAATTTCACAGTATAGACGTGTTACTAGCAAATTTCGAAAGCAAACGATTCCGGAGAAACTCCACTTAGAAAGTTTCAAGAAGCGCTTTAAATGATGACTCTAGGGCATCGGGGCATTTTACCGACGACCGACATCGGCCAAAGACGGCCGATCATTTCGAAACAGTACACCAGTACGAGCGCGGTCTCAGTACAAGAGATCTCAACGTCCGGAACTACAAACTTCGGACCACGGTCGGTAGAATTTTTTCTTTGGTCGAATTCGGAGACGCTCCCACAAGCAAAACACGAACTGCGAGAAACTTTATAAGTTTAGTACCAGAAAGAAGGAGTTTCTGGCATCCTGAAGACGAGAAATACCATAACAGAGGTAGTTCTCTGAATATAAGGTCTAAAATCGCTATTTTACTGGAAACCACAATTTCACATAACTTCACAATTTAATATAATTAACTGAACGTTACCTTGTAATACATTACGCATATTCTGTGGCTTTCAATCAATTTCAGCCCCCGGTCTATACTTTATGCAACGTGTCATGCGCAAGACAGGCAATTCTGTATCTAAAATTTTAAGCAAATATTATAACTTCAAACAACTGTGTGTTCAAATGTGAAAGGTGGGTATATCAATTTTGATGCTTAAAGTTACTGTAGAGGATCTTCTTTCGGTTGAGTTTGTGTCTGTGTTTCCACCATTCAGTGCTTTAGGTGTTCAGAGTATGTTATTCTAAAATTTAAGATTGTCTTCGACAGATAGGCTGAATGACCATTCACTGAAGATTCATTGACTTACGTTTTGCTGAATTAATTTGAAGTTACTAAGAGTTTGTAATCGTGATTCTCAATGTCAGCACAGTCACCTCTAGTACAAACAAAACGTTCATTTCATATATTCGTAAAACTTGCCTGGTTATACCGATAAATGAGGAAAGAGTGTACAGCACTCGCTAAAGATCAGAAATGAGCCCCGTATACTCGCTTTAAACTCGCCAGCCAGTCCTGTGACGTCATCTCCGAAATTGCCGTCTCCGTATGCTCTGAGACCAGTTGCCCATTTAACTGACAATTCGTCACTTGATTGTGGCGTCGAGTACAAGTAGCCTATACTCCCTCTGAAAAGAGAACGAGTACAGGAATTGGCAAGCACAACGGAGCCTCGCTGGCATTCCTGCTACATACGCAACTGTTGGGCATGACTATTATTATATACCAATATAATGACTGATCTGTTAATAGTAATATTGTTCTGTTTATACATCCAGTATATTTACATAGTATATCTGGTATATCATTGTTTTTAAGACTACAATAAATTCTATTCGGTGAATGCAGTAATTACTTTTATAGATACACAGTCTCGACCTCGACACATTGCTGGGACTGTGACGACAGTAGAAGAAACTGGGCACAATTATTTAGTGTGTTCTCTAAATGGTGGTTAACTCTTAAAATAAATTTACAGCTGTCTTAGACAAAGTTACAGAAATGAACGCTAAGCTACACATCTCGCTATTAGCCCACAATTGCAAGTTGCTATGACAGGACAATACATCTACATCTACATGGATACTCTGCAAATCACATTTAAGTGCCTGGCAGAGGTTTCATCGAACCACCTTCACAATTCTCTATTATTCCAATCTCTTATAGCGCGCGGAAAGAATGAACACCTGTATTTTCCGTACCAGCTCTGATTTCCTTTATTTTATCTTGGTGATCGTTTCTCCCTATGTAGGTCGGTGTCAACAAAATATTTTTGCATTGTAAAGAGAAAGTTGGTGATTCGAATTTCGTGAGAAGATTTCGTCGCAACGAAAAAACCTTTCTTTTAATGATGTTCACCCTAAATCATTTCTTTGATACTCTCCCATATTTTGTGATAATACAAAACGTGCTGCCTTTCTTTCGACTTTTTCGATGTACTCCGTCAGTCCTATCTGGTAAGGACCCCACACCGCGCAGTAGTATTCTAAAAGAGGACGGACAAGCGTAGTGTAGGCAGTCTCCTTAGTAGGACTGTTACATTTTCCAAGTGTCCTGCCACTAAAATGCAGTCTTTGGTTAGCCTTCCCCACAACATTTTCTATGTTTCCTTCCAATTTAAGTTGTTCGTAATTTTAATACCTAGGTATTTAGTTGAATTTACGGCTTTTATATTAGACTGATTTATCGTGTAACCGAAGTTTAACGCGTTCTTTTTAGCACTCATGTGGATGACCTCACACTTTTCGTTATTTAGGGTAAACTGCCACTTTTCGCACCATTTCGATATTTCTTCTAAATCGTTTTGTAGTTTGTTTTGATCTTCTGATGACTTTATTAGTCGATAAAGGAGAGCGTCATCTGCAAACAACCAAAGACGGCTGCTGAGATTGTCTCCCAAATCGTTTATATAGATAAGGAATAGCAAAGGGCCTATAACACTACCTTGGGGAACGCCAGAAATCACTTCCGTTTTACTCGATGACTTTACGTCAATTACTACGAACTGCGACTTCTCTGACAGGAAATTCACAAATCGAGTCACATAACTGAGACGATATTCCATAAGCAAGCAATGCCATTCTTTTTGGTCGCGAGGACATAACGCTGACGTTCTTCTGTGACATGTTCTTTTGCGGGACAGACGTTTTCTCATGATGGACTTGCAATAAACAAGAATACAAACATTTTGTTTGCACTGAACGAACTCTGATTAGGCTACTTTTCATGAGAAGCGTGGATTATAACATCGAAATTTTCGTAGAACTAACTTCCTCTTGCGGAACAAATTTGTAACTGCATATAATGCATCAATTTTCGCCTTACACTATTCACAGCCTTACAAAACAAAGCTTCCTTAAGGATCATCTCATCCCGACAATCTGTCACGGATGTAAAAGCAGCGTCTTCAGTTCAACTGTATGCAAACCTCAACATTCGACTTGTACTCACTTCGTTTCTGAGCTCTAGTACTCTACGCTTTCTTTTCGAGACGGATATACAGGGGTTGGACAAAATTACAGAAACACCAAAAGCACACCATCACCATGCCTAATACGGTTACGAAAACCGTTGGCATTCAAAGCAGCTTCCAATCGTCCCAGAAAGGATAAGTAAAAGTCCTGCGTGGTTTTCAAGGGGATCCTATCCTATTCTTCCTGCAAAATTGTGGTAAGTTCAGGTAGCAATGACGGAGGTGGACAGCGATCACATATCGTATCCAAAGTAGACAACAAAAGCTCATAATATTGACATCTGGTGAATGGTGACCAGCAGAGCTGCTACGGTTCATCCTCGTGTTCAGAAAACTAGTCACGAACGCTGTGAGTAGTGTGAGCAGGGGCCCTATCGTCTTGGTATACAGCACCACGACTGGGAAACATCGTAGAATGAGATGGGCCTGATCACCCAAAATGGTAACATAATCCTTGGCAGTAATGCGACCTTACAGACTAACCATGGGGCCATGGAATACCACGATATGGCTGCCCGAATCACCCATGACAAGTTTCACTCTTGGCATATAAATCGCCCACGAGATGGAAACTATGTGAAACAAGATTCTTCCAAATAACTTTCTTCCACTGCTCCACAGTTCAGATGTAATGGCTTTGGCACCACGAATTCCTGTTACGGACATTTGCATCACTGATTAGTGATTTTGATATCCCAGCTCACCCTGCATTTCCCTGCTTATGCTCCCATCGCGTTTTGGTGCTGACAAGGTTCGCTAGTGCGATTTTCAGTTCCACAGTGACTTGCAGCTGTCTTACTCTTCGTGTTCATCATAATGCCCTTTGATGTTTGTCACCGTCACAGAATACATACTTTCGTCCACGTTGTGACTTAGCGGATTATGTCTTTCTGGACTCTCCATATGTGGCATAAATCTTCGATACGGTGCCTCTTGAAACACCGAACACTCCTTTTACCCTGATTACAGAAGCACCAACAATTAGCGCAATCTCAAATTCACTTAGCTCCGACATAATGCACTCACAGCTACACAGAACACTCATTTGTACGACTGACGCTTGCATCATACTGAGAACGTCTTACAGGTGTCATTCGTGGTTAAATACAACAGCGTAACCTCAGGCTTAGCTAGCATCTGCATTTACGTTGAAGCGTACATTTATCGCGTTGTTCTCATATTTTGTCCCCGTTGGTTAGAACAGATTCTAACCACACTGATCCCGCCGAAAACTGACGGTGATCGAGCGCACTGTGACCACTGTGTCGAGACGATGTTGTCGGGCGACCTCTGGCGACCGTTGTTGGTGTCACTGAATGCAACTGTAGAAAAATCCTATACTCCCGGTGAAGAGGGCCGGAAGCTAGTAATCGAGATTCCTGCTTCGCCCACCATCCCGCACCTCGATGCTGAGGCTTAATACTGTTCGTAACAGAGGCCTGGACGCCACACTGCTCATGTAGAGACGATTACATATCGTGTGGGTCGACACTGCCCTCTCAGTTGCCTCCAAAAGGAAGCACGCAGTCTTCTTGTACTCTTTTCGAGGTACGTATGAGCCTTGATTTATAGACAGCTGCTATCAGCTAATGCTGTTAACGACCACTACAAGGCAGATACTGTTTTCTTTTCTTTTTTTGTCGCATACCATAGACTGAATGCTTGAATGATGTTTGGCAATTCGGTGGGCAACTTGTGATATTCCTGGCTTTGGAGCCATACGATTACTTCCCAAGATTCACTCCACCGTTTGACTGAGACTACAGCGTGACGTAAGAGATGGGGTGGTAGGAGACAACAGGTGGTACAGTTAGTGGTTCCAATTCTGTGAGAAATTGCGCCAGATTAATAGGAGGATACAATGACAGGCTGTTAACACAGAAGCCAGCGAGCCAAATTTGTCAGTCATTTATTAAATTTGATGAAGTATTATTCAGATTTTATTTTCTGTCATGCTTAACACTCAATAGCAAGCTTTAATCCACTTATTTCAGATCTTATTTTATAACAATTTTCATTAACATTAGACGAACGATATTTAGGCGAAGCACTTCGTGCACCTTCGGCTCCCGCCAAAAGTACGCCACGAAGGACAGAGTAACAGTATTTTCAGTTTTTGTGAACATATTTTCTAGAAGACTTAATGCAACAGGATTGTGACTGATTCTACACCTAATATGAAATGTGAATCTTGAGACTGTCATCGAACATATGCAAAATGTCTTCTTAGTAGTTTATAGCTCTATCCGCTTTTTACATGTTCAAAGTAAAAGCTACTGGCATCCCTAATTTAGAACTCACCATATATTATTTAGTAGAATCGAAAGCCTTAGTCATCTCAGTTATTTTACAGCCTCAATTCAAGAATAACGAACTCGCGGCGTGACCACTACAACTGCGATAAAACAACATATGTAGAGGATATCAGGTTAGAGAAATGTAACAGAATCTCTGTTTCCTACTTTGAAGCGGTAGAACACCACTACGCCCCTCACTCGTGCATCATTTCTAATACACAAGGAGACAGTTGCATGTTATTCGTTGAAACACGGTGGAGGGTAAACGAAGGAATAATTAGTGCGGGAAACTTGTGTTGATTTGAAAACTATTAACGTCATCTTCAATACCTAGTTCAGTTAACATTTTTCTTGACGGGAATACAATGATGGAGTTATAGTACGCAAGTAATTTAATAAGTAAACGGGCAACCTGACATAATAGGACAGCGATCTTTACGCGTGAGCTGCGAAATGGTGGCGGAATTTCGTGCTGGATGCGGAAAGAGTTATCGTGATCGATTTACTGCTGTCATTAAAGAAAGGAAGGAAGGACGATTACATTATCGTCCCTTCGATGACGAGGTAGATAGAGGCTGTATCCAAGCTCTGCTAGGACACAGGTTTGGAAGGAATCGGCCCTCTCCTTTTCAAATGAATCATCCTGGCATTTGTTACAAAAGATTTAGGAGAACAACATGAAATTTAAATAGCAAAGGATTGACGAGGATTTGAACCACACTGCGCTCGGCTCCTAGTACCCAACTGTTAAGTCCTGCTTAACAACTAGCTTTGTTACGGTTAACGCAGCGTCGCAGTTTTACAAAACCTAGCGCTATACGATTCCTCCACGCTATTGTCTGCAGAGGTCGCAGGAATGGGAATGCAAGACTAAGTGCAATGCACAGTGGTCTCTGCATATTAGAACCATTATCCATTGTAGTAATGAGAGAATGATGAGTAGAAAAAAATAACGTAGCTACAACCCAAAGTCATTTGGCTCGAGCAGAACAGATCTTAACTCCATACAAGATAGGGCTGACAGAGGTCATCGAAAAAGTTCAAAGCAGGGCAGTACGTTTTGTATTACAGTGAAATTGGAGAGAGTGACACGGAAATGGTATGCGCATTGGGAAGGCAATCACTAAAACAAAGGTATTTTTTTGCTGTGGCGAGATATTATCACAGATTTTATATCACCAACTTTATCCTCCGAACGTGAAAATATTATGTTGACGCCCACCTGTGTGTCCCAGGAGGAGTGGTAGATATTCTGGGATTAACAGAAACGATCATTAGAAGCAAAAAAAAAAAAAGTCTAGTAAACATCGGCTCTGAAATGCATACCTGAACAGCTATGGGCACTTTCTCGGCCGGCCGGTGTGGCCAAGTGGTTCTAGGCGCTTCAGTCTGGAACCGCGCGACCGCTACCGTCGCAGGTTCGAATCCTGCCTCGGCCATGGATGTGTGTTATATCCTTAGGTTAGTTAGGTTTAAGTAGTTCTAAGTTCTAGGGGACTGATGACCTCAGATGTTAAGGCCCATAGTGCTCAGAGCCATTTGAACCATTTTTGGCATTTTCTCATCTTCGCTACTGTGAAACATCTTTCCTACAGTGCTCGTAGCTCTTAAGGTATGCATTTCGTTTCACAGCCCATGTTTACAGCTTTTTTTTCTTTTTTGCTTTGAATGAATGATCGATCCTGTCGTATCGCTGAATATTGATCATTCGACCTGGGAGAAATCATCGTCATAATAAAATTAGAGAAATCAGAGCTCGCACGGAAAAATTTACGAGTTCGGTTATGTCGCCTGTTATACGGGAGTGGAACCGTAGAGAAATAGTCTAATGGTTGTCCTACGAGCTCTCTGCCATGCACTTAATTGTGAACTGCAGGGTAATCATGTCGATGTTTATCTGTTACACTCCTCAGAGCAAAGTATAATGCATCGCAAGGCGTACACGGCGCTGAACTGGCTTAAACTCTATGAAATGTACGCATTTATATACAAAGGACTAACTGTATGGGTCTGGTACAGACAAAGGATGAATGAAAAATAAAGGAATGATACAATTTTCCGATGTGTATAGATCTTTACAGAAATAACGGCGAACTGAATAATCTCAGATATATTTACAGCCTGACTGACGACAGATAAATAGAACAAATCTTTCAGTACTTGCGATAAAAAATAGGTTTAAAATACACGTTAGTCTGGATCATAGAAATAAAAAATCTGAAATGAAATAATATTAAAAATCAAAAATAAAGGAGAAAAAATCTTAAAACTCAAGTACTGAAGTTAGATTCTTACGCAGTAAAAAACTGCTTAAGTGCGAGTAGGACTCGCGCACTGAATTTCCATACAAACTTAATTACTATATGTATACACACAGTTCATCCATTTGGGAATCGAGACATTACCATTTTTGCCTGTTACCGACATTTATACTGGCACGTATCAGTCCCAGAGATGCTAAGATTTCCGATAATGTTATAATTTTAATAAGATAAATGTGACATGAAGTCATGTAGGAGGCAAGCGAACATTGTTATAATAATCAATAGTTTTCCAGATTAAAACTGTGTGCCGGACCGAGACTCGAACTCGGGACCTTTGCCTTTCGCGGGCACGTGATTTACCATCTGAGCTACCCAAGCACGATTCAGGCCCTGTCCTCACTGCTTTACTTCTGCCAGTGCCTCGTCTCCTACCTTCCGAGGTTTACTGAAGCCCTTTCTTTCAGGAGTGCTAGTTCTGCAAGGTTCGCAGGAGAGCTTCAGCAATGTTCGGAAGGTAGGAGACGAGGTACTGCCAGAAGTAAGGCTGTGAGGACAGGGCGTGAGTCGTGCTTGGGTAGGTCAGTTGCCGGCAAGATAGCTCAGCATGTTCAGTCAGAGAGCTGGTTGGCCACTGTAATAAAAAACCGAGTAGGAGGATCAACAAACGAACCTTAACGGGTGTCATGTGACGTCCGCAACGATCAACAACGAAGAAAATGAAAAAAAAGTTGGTAGAGCACTTGCCCGCGAAAGGCAAAGATCCCGAGTTCGAGTCTCGGTCCGGCACACAGTTTTAATTTGCCAGGAAGTTTCATATCAGCGCACACTCCGCTGCAGAGTGAAAATCTCATTCTGGAAACAGTTCTCCATTCAGGCTGACTGGATCGCGATGGTGAAAGTCAAATATCAGGCAAGGAACGACTTTATTGCTCATATGACGCGTTTCAGAATTTATCTATCAGATATCCAGCATGTCTGATGATGGATACATTCCGAAACGCGTCATGCGAACAATGAAGACATTCCTTGCCTGATGCTTGACATATAGCATCACGACCCAATCTGCCTGAATGCAGAATTGTTTGTTTCAATTCCAAGTTTGACGTCGGATAACAAATGCCAAAAAAAATTTTTTTTCGTGTGATGTAACTACAAATTAACAATTTTCAGATTTTTCCTTTACTTGTACTGTGAAACGTTGCTTCTTGCCAAATTTCACGAATCTAGGTCAAAGGGAAACGTTTTGATGAGTGAGTATGAAAATACGTGACAGAGTGGATCGGGATATGATGGCAATCAGGGTGAGATGCATAGTTACTCATAGTGCTTCACTCCGCCAAAAGAGTGGAGCACTCATCAGTCTGTAGCTTGCTTGCGTCAATGTCTTGACTGAGAAGCGTTGAGTGTAGTCGCAACGCATATTTTTCGCATTTGTAAGCTAAAAATCTGTGGTAGGTATTCCGATTTACGCTGTAAAATAATATATCTCTAACGTCGATCAGTTGTAGAATTTTGGAACACGTATTATGTTCGAGTATAATGACTTTTCTGGAGACTAGAAATCTACTCTGTAGGAATCAGCATGGGTTTCGAAAAAGACGGTCGTGTGGAACCCAGCTCGCGCTATTCATCAACGAGACTCAGAGCCATAGACACGGGTTCACAGGTAGATGCCGTGTTTCTTGACTTCCGCAAGGCGTTCGATACAGTTCCCCACGGTCGTTTAATGAACAAATTAAGAGCATATGGACTATCAGACCAATTGTGTGATTGGACTGAAAAGTTCCTAGATAACAGAACGCATCATGTCATTCTCAATGGAGAGAAGTCATTCGAAGTAAGAGTGATGTCAGGTGTACCGCAGGGGAGTGTCATAGGACCGTTGCTATTCACAATATACATAAATGACCTTGTGGATAATATCGGAAGTTCACTGAGGCTTTTTGCAGATGATGCTGTGGTGTATCGAGAGGTTGTAACAATGGAAAATTGTACTGAAATGCAGGAGGATCTGCAGCGAATTGACGCATGGTGCAGGGAATGGCAATTCAATCTCAATGTAGACAAGTGTAATGTGCTGCGAATACATAGATAGATCCCTTATCATTTAGCTACAAAATAGCAGGTCAGCAACTGGAAGCAGCTAATTCCATAAATTATCTGGGAGTACGCATTAGGAGTGATTTAAAATGGAATGATCATATAAAGTTGATCGACGGTAAAGCAGATGCCAGACAGATTCATTGGAAGAATCCTAAGGAAATGCAATCCGAAAACGAAGGAAGTAAGTTACAATACGCTTGTTCGCCCACTGCTTGAATACTGCTCAGCAGTGTGGGATCCGTACCAGATAGGGTTGATAGAAGAGATAGAGAGGATCCGACGGAGAGCAGCGCGCTTTGTTATAGGATCATTTAGTAATCGCGAAAGCATTACGGAGATGATAGATAAACTCCAGTGGAAGACTCTGCAGGAGAGACGCTCAGTAGCTCGGTACGGGCTTTTGTCAAAGTTTCGAGAACATACCTTCACCGAAGAGTCAAGCAGTATATTGCTCCCTCCGACGTATATCTCGCGAAGAGACCATGAGGATAAAATCAGAGAGATTAGAGCCCACACAGAAGCATACCGACAATCCTTCTTTCCACGAACAATACGAGACTGGAATAGAAAGGAGAACCGATAGAGGTACTCAGGGTACCCTCCGCCACACACCGTCAGATGGCTTGCGGAGTATGGATGTAGACGTAGATGTATACTAAAACAGTAACACTGCTTTGTATCCACTTGTGGTAGGTATAACAGTTTGCTTACCATTTAGTATGTATCTTAACCTATGTTTTGCATGCAGTTACATGCACTTTGTTGCCATATTGTATTAGGTATCGCAACCGCATTTCACCCCGAACGCTGGGGAAGACATTTTCTTCGTGGTATCACGTACATTCACATCAACTTTTATGCCCTGACATGAAAGAACGCCAAATATAGGACAGTGCAGTGAAGAAAGCCTTCAATTTTGAATATTCGAAAACTGGTAACATGAGCTGCTTTCGAGCTTCTGAGACATATGGGATTCCATACAGGACTTAAAAAAGACAATTAGGGAAGAACGACGACAAAAAAAGGAATTGTACCACACGGTGAGTAACTCAGAAAAACTTTCCTTTGCTCTTCACCTGCAATCAGCACAAAATTTAATTAATTAATTATTAATCTACAGAAAAAGTAACAGAGTTTCATGTTAAAATAGATATTGTAATAATAAATTATAATTAATAGCTGTGATAATTATCATACATGATGATACCACTTTTAATATAGAATATTATGTTGTGTTTTTAGATTTTCTTGCTGCAAAAGGCGAGGAACAACTTGTGTTATACATTGAGAGGCTGCAGGCTTCCGGATTTCCTACTAATGGAGGAGTGCGAAAACGGGCATTTCAATTCGCCGAAACCAATGGTATTGCTCATTGCTCCAACAAGATACTGGCGTGGCAGCGTAAGATTGGCTACAATCATTCTTGTGACGTTTTCCCGGTCTTGTGAAGAGGAAGCCCCAAAGATTTTCCATCGACAGGGCAATGGTTCTCAAAAGGGGAGACACTGTAAATTATTTCAAAGTGCAAGAGAATGTTCTCTTACAGTATATTTTAATTGACAAACCGGGCCATATATTTAATATGGACGAATCTGGTTTCCGGATGAACTCCCAGAGTTGAATCATTGATAGCTGAGAAAGGTTCCCAATGATCAATCACATGATATGTGGAGGAAAGGGGCAAACAATTACCGTGATAACATGTAATGCTGAAGTGCATTTTTTGCCTAAGCCTTTTTTTAAATCAGAAAAATAAGAAATTTAAATGGGAGGAGTCTCATCTAAATGGTTCGAGAGTTTTCATGAATGAACTTTCGGGGTATGCCAATTCCGTAATATTTATGTTATGGTTAAAGGAACATTTCACCCCGAGGAAACCTAAAGAAAAGGTTTTGTTACTCCTTGATGGTCAAACATCTCATAGGTCTGATATTGAGAAAATGTTCAAATGTGTGTGAAGTCCTAAGGGAGCAAACTGATTAGGTCATCGGTCCCTAGTCTTACACACTACTTAAACTAACTTATGCTAAGACCAACAAACACACACCTCCGACGGAGGACTAACCTCCGGCGGGAGGGGCAGCGCATTCCGTGACATGACGCCTCAAACCGCGCGGCTGATATTGAGATGTTGGAACTTGCACACAGACAATGTTATCTTGGTATGCTTGCCTCCTCATTCAACACCTTTTCTACAGCCACTAGACTGATGCCTCTTCAAGTCGCTGAAGCACTTTTACAAGGCAAAGCGTATTTGGACGATCTCTCGTTCGGACAGGAAAGTGTCAAGAGCCCAGTTTATACCACTACTGAAGCTAGCGAGTCACAGAAGCCCAACGCCGTCAAATGCCAGTACTGCATTTGAAACCTGCGCTGTCTTTCCACTGACTGCCCAGACTATGCCAGAGGAAGCAGCTCCTATTTCTGACGCTGTGTTGGCGAAGATGAAGCCTAAAGAAACCAACGTTGCTGTTAGACCCGAAACCGCACGTGGAGAAAACGCTCCTGAATTTATTCCTTCTGTAACTGCGGGTCCACACGAAACAAAGTAGCAAGTGAACCATTTAATTGGAAGTTAGCAATGATTCAGGTAGTGCATCTACTCCACATATTGTAGCTAGACCATGGACATCGTTTCAAGATACTGTCCCGATACCGGTTTTGGAACCGCCTCAAGCCAGAAGGAAGAAATCAGCAATGGTCTTGACAAGCAAGGAAACCCTGAACCTCATGAAGTCCACGCAACAGAAAAGCAATAGCCGAGAAAAATTCCATTACTCAGCAAACAACGCAGAAAAGGAGAAACAGCTGAAGACAAAGACTGTTCAGTGCAAAATAAACTATTACGATCCCAATAGACCGCAAATCGACGGGATCTGTTGCATTCATTGTCAAAAATGACTTCATGAAACATGCACAGATGAAGCAGATATGTGTAAAGACTGTGTTGAAAAAACAGTAAATATCAACCAAGGTAGAAGCGGAAATTACAACAAAACTGTTTACATTTTATTACTGTACAATGGACCATATATTATCATTGGGGAATGCATGTATTTCTATCAGTTTTTATTTTGCCATCTTACTCAAATTTTCGGGGTGAAATGCCTAATGGTTCAAATGGCTCTAAGCACTATGGGACTTAACATCTGAGGTCATCAGTCCCCTAGACTTGGAACTACTTAAACCTAAGTAACCTAAGGACATCACACACATCCATGCTCGAGCCAGGATTCGAACGTGCGACCGTAGCAGCAGCGCCGTTCCCGACTGAAGCGCCTAGAACCGCTCGGCCACCTGGGCCAACTGAGATGTCTAGCACATCAACATTAAACAAAGTATGCTATGGGTCAGAAGTATTTTACTTTTTCATGTACATGTGTTTTAGGTTTGAGAATATCTTGTCAAACTTATTTGTTTAATCTCGATTTGAGTATTTCCGAATTTACCTTTTTAATTTCACAAACAACCAAAAAGTGTGGCATCTTCTCCCGATGTATTCTAATTGGCCGTATTTTTTATGACACTGACTTAAAAAGCTTATAATTTGTATGTAATATCTCTTTATATTCTACTAATTATCCCTGCACAATTCTATGAGTGAATTTCGTTTCCTACTTTAGCATCTATATAATCGCAGAATCGATGCGCAAAGTAGTACAGTACTATTACTATTCCATGAGCGCACAATTACTCTTTGTAATATTCTCTCTGGTGTGTTGAGAGGACTTATAGGATCTTCTCCGGGCCGAATAGCTATCGAGATTACTGGAAGAAAGAGACTGAAAATATATTGTATGCTACTCAAGAAAATATATACTGAGCATTTACATCAAAAGTGTGTAAGGAATTTCATTATATACGTATTCTCTAATTGGAAATTTGCACGGAGGTGTCGATTCGTTCGTAATCAGAAGGGAACTTCCGATCAATTGGAAACTAACCTGCAATTATTAGATCCAAGAGCTCCATTATTTCATCGGATAATTAATCTCTATTAAAGCAAACTTTCAGCTTCATCTGAGGTTTCCCGACTGACTACGCAACGCAAGAAAAACCAAGACATTTTATTTACACTGGATTGCAGATCGCTTCGAATCATCGAGACTGCGGACAAGGAGTCATCATCCGATTCTGATTAAACAAGTAAAGCTTAACTATAACTTTCTTGAGCGACTGTGATATGGCTGCTTATGAATGAGATTATTAATAAAATACTAATAACTAACTTTCCTTCTCAGCAGCAATATTAATTAAAATTATATGTACACTGCCAAGGGACCATAGATCTTAATGTGTGACAAAATTAAACTTTTTACGTCCACCCGTTTCTGAGAAAAAGGGTTCTTAACAGTCGGACGGACAAACTGCAAGAAAGCTATCCTCTAAAGGTTCCGATTGTACAGATTGAGGCACGGAATCCTATAATGAAAGGTAAGACGCACGGAAGAAAGAAAAACTCCGGAAGTACATGAAAGCATATTGGAAACGTATTGAACAACAAAGAAATATACGAAATTAAAATTAATGTCACTGAACTGATAAGGACACCTTGGGAGAGGACTAGGCAGTAAGTGAGCAACTCATTTAGCACTCTGGATTATAGCCTGGAACATTTGAAGGTTATATAGGTGGACGGAGATTCGCTGCTTAATGGGAGCTTCAGAAAGCTATTCCATTGGTTACACAGGAAGCATTCAGGAAAACCCTAGAAAGATGAGATAAATTAGTTGCTGTGCGTTTGCAGCCCATGTAGGAATTAGAGCTCGAATGTATTTCCGGTCGCTTGATTTATGTTAACAGGATATCTCTGCGCTTAAGCGCAGAGCGACCTGTAGGCACGGGTAAACATAAATCAGATAGTATCGTGGAGCTGAAGCGCCTTATGCAGTTGGTGTGAAAAGAGGGAAGGGAGGGGGCGAGGCTGAATGCAGAAGAGGAAGAGTGAGAGAAGTTGCGCGGCAGAGCAGCGTACGTCGCCGGCGGCTATGGTGCGGAATGCGTAGATACGCGGTTGGAGATGAGCCCGGGTCGCAGCGCGGCGCCTGCTGCAGCTGCCTGGCAACCGCCCAAGTCGACCTATCGCCAGTCGATACGCAGCCACTGCGGGTTTTCCAGCGCAAGCGATGCAGCCAGCCGTACAACTACTCGGCGGCGTCGTGACTGCGTTTGCGGCATGCACGCTCCGCTGGGGGCTCCTCCATCTGTATTCTGAAAATCATGGAAGTGCACGGCAGAGGGTAATTCACACTGTAACGCGTGTTAAGGTTCCTTCCCGGTCCAATTGTGTATACAGCCTGGGAAGCATGACTACTCCAATGTATCTGCACGCGCTGTAATCAGTACAATCTTGTCTTCGAGGTCCACACGGAAGCGGTAGTTACGGGGCTTCAGTACACAGAGTGAGAAAAGAACAACCTGATAAGTTCAGAGCAACATATGGAGACTTGGAATCTAAGATTTTCCGGATAACCATAGGTCGGAAATATACCGCTGTAGACCTACGGTCATAAAACGATAGCTAAACAGCGAAGAGTGCGTAAAAATTTGTCTAAAAGAGCGTACTACTACGCCCGCCAGCTTTGACTAGTGACGTCATGTCGAACCCAAGGATTTCATACACAGCCAAGATTTGAAAATGACAACGATTATTCGTAAAAAAAAAAAAAAAAAAAAAAAAATAATATACCACAGTATCAAAAGGTAATACACAAATATATTGTAAACTGTATTATATGTTAACAGGGGACCTAGAAACGACGAAGAGGCTCCGTCCCCGCCGCAGCCGCAGTGGTCCACAACCCCACGACGACTACCGCAGTCCACTTCACCCCTCCGCCGCCCCACACCGAACCCAGGGTTATTGTGCGGTTCGGCCCCCGGTGGACCCCCCCCCCCCCCCTCACCCCAAGGGAACGTCTCACACCAGAAGAGTGTAACCCCTATGTTTGCATGGTAGATTAATAGTAGTGTACGAGTACGTGGAGAACTTAATTGCGCAGGAATTACTCTTATCCGAACTGGCAAATACCTGAGGGCAACTGGCGTTATTGAACTTACAATCTCACTTACTAACAATCACTCACCTTCAACAGAACTACTGATATGCGAGCACAGCCGCCAGGAATAGGTAGTAATAACATTACAACGCAAAATAGCGGGAAATCAACACAGAAATCCTAAAGGAAATCTCAATATACACGCAACGAAATATCACAAAAAGTAGAGAAATATGGACTCGACAGCTACAAATCGCCTACATAGGTCAATTCTAGTTCCAGATTTCAGTGTTTGTTATTTTTTGCGTTTTTGGAGCACATTTTTACTATGTTTTCCTTTAGGATTATCATTTCTGGTATCGCTCTATGTCGTCATAGATTCCTGCCTAATCTCAACCTTGGAAATCTTGTCACATTCGGAAGAAACAGCCAAATACAGAGTGAATCACGTAAAACTTGCGCCGCAAATATCGCTCTAACGGAAAGGGCTATTGACGTGCGGTTTTCACAGAATGGATTGATAGTCAAGGGCGCGTATTGTTACACAGGTTGTAATAATACTTATAAAGTATTTTTGCGCAAACACACACTTTTCAAATGGAACAGTGCCTATTGACATCGCCAAACGAAAGTAGGTAAATTAGAATGTCACCGGTGTTTGTTGCAGGGTTCAAATGGTTCAAATGGCTCTGAGCACTATGGGACTTAACATCTGAGGTCATCAGTCCCCTAGAACTTAGAACTACTTAAACCTAACTAACCTAGGGACATCACACACATCCGTGCCCGAGGCAGGATTCGAATCTGCGACCGTAGCGGTCGCGCGGTTCCAGACTGAAGCGCCTAGAACCGCTCGGCCACACCGGCCGGCTGTTGCAGGGTTCTAGTGCGAGTAGTTTATGAGATGTCGTACTTTATAAAGTTCGCAACTGACATTTGTACGACACCTATTTGTACGACACATTAAAGAGCGATACAGGTGTATACACTAATGTAAATTCTGATCAGTAAGGAGACAACTGACCATCACGGACTGTCTTTAAAATGACCATCGGCAGCGCCAATACACGCTTCCAGTTTGGTGTGGAACGACTGCTGCACACGTGCTAGCATTTCGGCGGAGAAGTCCGAGCAGGCTGCAGTAACATGTCGCTGCATATCATCGGTTGTAGTTGGTTTGTCCTTGTAAGCAGTGTCTTTAGGCTTTCTCCACAGGAAAAAGTCTACAGGCGTCAAATCCGCGGAACACACCTGACAAAGTACAGGTCCTTTGTGTCCAGTTCAACGATTCGGAAGCAATTCGTGAACACATGCTGTAGTACTTCGTGCACTATGGGCTGGCAGTCATCATGTTGGTACCACTGATTCCTTAGTCTGCAGACGAACGTCATCTAGCATCCGTGGAAGATGGGCATTTAAGAGGGTGCTATACTTGTGCGCGTTCAGTGTTCTGTATATGAAAAACGGGGCTATGAGATGGTGGTTCACTATCCCACGCCACGTGTTTACCCTCTATGGATGCTGGACGCTCGACGTGACGGAACCAAGGGGGACTGTCAACACACCAATAGTGTATGTCTTGACAGTTTACCTGGGCACGAATGGTAAATGTAGCTTCATCATTAAACATGATACATCTGGAGCATCCTGTCTTAATGCCCATGTACTGAATTTAACACCATTCACATAATCGTTTCCCTGCAGATTTTGATCGAGAGAGATCTGACTAACCTACGTCGATGGAGAATGTGTAGGACACTTGCCTGACTCATGCCACTTCCTCGTGCGACTCAGCGGCAGCTAACGTGCGGATCAACTGCAACAGCAGCACGAACATTAATTTCCCCCTCTTCTATCGTCACTTGTTTCTTTCTGCGACCTTCATGTAACTGGTTGACTTGCCACATACACCGTACAAGAACGAACTGCGGTCTTCCTACACTCTCCATTCACCACAAGCATGTCGGCTTTTTCTGCATTTGTAAATCCTATTGACCACTCACGACGTACTGCTACGACTATCACCCACTAACTACCAAGTAACGCACTCTAGGAACGCAGAAGCACACTATAAGTAAGTAATCATAACATCGTACCTAGCAAATATGCAGTTTGAATGGTACTAACAAGTGACAATGTGGAAAGTTTTTAAAATACGGTATCTCGTAAACGATTGTCACTAGAATTCTGTAACAAACACGACTGACGTTCTAGTTTACCATACTTTTGGTGTGGCAATCTCAATAGGCATTGTCCCATTTAAAAACAGTTTGCACAAAAAATACACTTTGTACGTACTATTGGCTAACAATACGAGACCCTGGCTACCAATCAACTGTTTGAAAACCGCAAATAAACAGCGCTTTCCATTTCCGCAATATTTGCAGTGCAAGTTTTAGGGGATTCACCCTGTATATGTGAGATCCAAGATGATGAATATGACTGCTGTTCGTTTCATTCACAGCACTTTAAGCTGTGATCTTTGGCTCTCGATAATTACACCCTCAGAAATGGACATGTAATCCCTCGACTTTTTTATGTACATTTTCTAGTCCTAATGCAACAAGAGTGGTTGAAGCAATGTATGATATAAGTACTACTACCTGTTTTTTCTGGATCTGAGGATGCTAACATATATTGCTGAAACCAGTAATTGTGTTAACATAGCAATACTGGCAAATAAATTCGTATTTGCCTCCTGCACTGAATGATCGTCATGTGAGATAATGCAGTCCTTGGAGAAAGTCGTAACCTTCAAGGTCCTCGGATTATCTGTGCAGGTCGATTTAATGAAGACTGACAACACGCGTGGGGAATGCAGATACCAGACTGAGGTATTGGGAAGTGTGGTTCACGCACGAAAGAAGAATTATCTGGGAGTACGCATTAGGAGTGATTTAAAATGGAATGATCATATAATGTTGATCGTCGGTAAAGCAGATGCCAGACTGAGATTCATTGGAAGAATCCTAAGGAAATGCAATCCGAAAACAAAGGAAGTAGGTTACAGTACGCTTGTTCGCCCACTGCTTGAATACTGCTCAGCAGTGTGGGATCCGTACCAGATAGGGTTGATACAAGACATAGAGAAGATCCAACGGAGAGCAGCGCGCTTCGTTACAGGATCATTTAGTAATCGCGAAAGCGTTACGGAGATGATAGATAAACTCCAGTGGAAGACTCTGCAGGAGAGACGCTCAGTAGCTCGGTACGGGCTTTTGTCTAAGTTTCGAGAACATACCTTCACCGAAGAGTCAAGCAGTATCTTGCTCCCTCCTACGTATATCTCGCGAAGAGACCATGAGGATAAAATCAGAGAGATTAGAGCCCACACAGAGGCATACCGACAATCCTTCTTTCCACGAACAATACGAGACTGGAATAGAAGGGAGAACCGATAGAGGTACTCAAGGTACCCTCCGCCACACACCGTCAGGTGGCTTGCGGAGTATGGATGTAGATATAGATGTAAATGAAGTACTTACAAAATCCTTGTACCAGTAATTATTGCGCGTCATTACCCTTAATAATAGGATACTTCGAAGGAGGTATCGAGGTCACCCGCAAATGGGCAATGAAATACACTCCTGGAAATGGGAAAAAGAACACATTGACACCGGTGTGTCAGACCCACCATACTTGCTCCGGACACTGCGAGAGGGCTGTACAAGCAATGATCACACGCACGGCACAGCGGACACACCAGGAACCGCGGTGTTGGCCGTCGAATGGCGCTAGCTGCGCAGTATTTGTGCACCGCCGCCGTCAGTGTCAGCCAGTTTGCCGTGGCATACGGAGCTCCATCGCAGTCTTTAACACTGGTAGCATGCCGCGACAGCGTGGACGTGAACCGTATGTGCAGTTGACGGACTTTGAGCGAGGGCGTATAGTGGGCATGCGGGAGGCCGGGTGGACGTACCGCCGAATTGCTCAACACGTGGGGCGTGAGGTCTCCACAGTACATCGATGTTGTCGCCAGTGGTCGGCGGAAGGTGCACGTGCCCGTCGACCTGGGACCGGACCGCAGCGACAAACGGATGCACGCCAAGACCGTAGGATCCTACGCAGTGCCGTAGGGGACCGCACCGCCACTTCCCAGCAAATTAGGGACACTGTTGCTCCTGGGGTATCGGCGAGGACCATTCGCAACCGTCTCCATGAAGCTGGGCTACGGTCCCGCACACCGTTAGGCCGTCTTCCGCTCACGCCCCAACATCGTGCAGCCCGCCTCCAGTGGTGTCGCGACAGGCGTGAATGGAGGGACGAATGGAGACGTGTCGTCTTCAGCGATGAGAGTCGCTTCTGCCTTGGTGCCAATGATGGTCGTATGCGTGTTTGGCGCCGTGCAGGTGAGCGCCACAATCAGGACTGCATACGACCGAGGCACACAGGGCCAACACCCGGCATCATGGTGTGGGGAGCGATCTCCTACACTGGCCGTACACCACTGGTGATCGTCGAGGGGACACTGAATAGTGCACGGTATATCCAAACCGTCATCGAACCCATCGTTCTACCATTCCTAGATCGGCAAGGGAACTTGCTGTTCCAACAGGACAATGCACGTCCGCATGTATCCCGTGCCACCCAACGTGCTCTAGAAGGTGTAAGTCAACTACCCTGGCCAGCAAGATCTCCGGATCTGTCCCCCATTGAGCATGTTTGGGACTGGATGAAGCGTCGTCTCACGCGGTCTGCACGTCCAGCACGAACGCTGGTCCAACTGAGGCGCCAGGTGGAAATGGCATGGCAAGCCGTTCCACAGGACTACATCCAGCATCTCTACGATCGTCTCCATGGGAGAATAGCAGCCTGCATTGCTGCGAAAGGTGGATATACACTGTACTAGTGCCGACATTGTGCATGCTCTGTTGCCTGTGTCTATGTGCCTGTGGTTCTGTCAGTGTGATCATGTGATGTATCTGACCGCAGGAATGTGTCAATAAAGTTTCCCCTTCCTGGGACAATGAATTCACGGTGTTCTTATTTCAATTTCCAGGAGTGTAATTCAACGGTGAAAGCTGAAAATTCGTGCCGGATCGGGTCTAGAACTTTTATTTCCCTTTTTAATCGTGGCTATCCGAGTACGCTTACTGTCAGACACAAATTCTCAACTTAACACACACTAGTATGTGACGTCCCTGTCCAGTTACCTCATTTGTTCGCAGCGTTTCCTGCATTCCCGCATGAGGTTCGGAACCTACTGTGCATCCGCACTGAGGCTATCATAGTAGTCGAGTTTACAGATAGTCGAAGTGGTTAATGCGACCGTTAGTCGCCTTTGAGTCGCGGTCCGTCACAAATATTCAACTTTCACCATTGAATTATTTCAATTCCCAATTGAGGCTGCCGTCGGTACCTTCTTCGAAATATTGTTAATTACGGACGCTGTACCAAAAACAGTGGTGACTGCGCTCGGAGACGTCCCAAAACTAACGCCACACATTATACAGGGCTATTACAAATGATTGAAGCGATTTCATAAATTCACAGTAGCTCCATTCATTGACATATGGTCACGACACACTACAGATACGTAGAAAAACTCAAACTTTTGTTCGGCTGAAGCCGCACTTCAGGTTTCTGCCGCCAGAGCGCTCGAGAGCTCAGTGAGGGAAAATGGCGACAGGAGCCGAGAAAGCGTATGTCGTGCTTGAAATGCACTCACATCAGTCAGTCATAACAGTGCAACGACACTTCAGGACGAAGTTCAACAAAGATCCACCAAATGCTAACTCCATTCGGCGATGGTAGGCGCAGTTTAAAGCTTCTGGATGCCTCTGTAAGGGGAAATCAACGGGCCGGCCTGCAGTGAGCGAAGAAACGGTTGAACGCGTGCGTGCAAGTTTCACGCGTAGCCCGCGGAAGTCGACGAATAAAGCAACCAGGGAGCTAAACGTACCACAGCCGACGGTTTGGAAAATCTTATGGAAAAGGCTAAAGCAGAAGCCTTACCGTTTACAACTGCTACAAGTCCTGACACCCGATGACAAAGTCAAACGCTTTGAATTTTCGGTGCGGTTGCAACAACTCATGGGAGAGGATGCGTTCAGTGCGAAACTTGTTTTCAGTGATGAAGCAACATTTTTTCTTAATGGTGAAGTGAACAGACACAATGTGCGAATCTGTGCGGTAGACAATCCTCACGCATTCGTGCAGCAATTTCGCACTTCACCAAAAGTTAACGTGTTTTGTGCAATCTCACGGTTTAAAGTTTACGTCCCTTTTTCTTCTGCGAAAAAAACGTTACAGGACACGTGTATCTGGACATGCTGGAATATTGGCTCATGCCACAACTGGAGACCGACAGCGCCGACTTCATCTTTCAACAGAATGGTGCTCCGCTGCACTTCCATCATGATGTTCGGCATTTCTTAAACAGGAGATTGGAAAACCGATGGATCGGTCGTGGTGGAGATCATGATCAGCAATTCATGTCATGGCCTCCACGCTCTCCCGACTTAACCCCATGCGATTTCTTTCTGTGGGGTTATGTGAAAGATTCAGTGTTTAAACCTCCTCTACCAAGAAACGTGCCAGAACTGCGAGCTCGCATCAACGATGCTTTCGAACTCATTGATGGGGACATGCTTCGCCGAATGTGGGAGGAACTTGATTATCGGCTTGATGTCTGCCGAATCACTAAAGGGGCACATATCGAACATTTGTGAGTGCCTAAAAAACTTCTTGAGTTTTTGTATGTGTGTGCAAAGCTTTGTGAAAATATCTCAAATAAAAGTTATTGTAGAGCTGTGAAATCGCTTCAATCATTTGTAATAACCCTGTATATATACAGGGTGGTCCATTGATAGCGACCGGGCCAAATATCTCACGAAATAAGCATCAAACAAAAAAACTACAAAGAACGAAACGTGGCCCGCTAGATAGCGCTGCTATAGGTCAATCGGATATCGACTGCGTTTTTTTAAAATAGGAACCCCCATTTTGTATTACATATTCGTGTAGTACGTAAAGAAATATGAATGTTTTAGTTGGACCACTTTGGACCACTCTTTTCGCTTTGTGATAGACGGCGCTGTAATAGTCACGAACGTATAAGTACGTGGTATCACGTAACATTCCGTCAGTGCGGACGGTATTTGCTTCGTGATACATTACCCGTGTTAAAATGGACCGTTTACCAATTGCGGAAAAGGTAGATATCGTGTTGGTGTATGGCTACTGTGATCAAAATGCCCAACGGGCGTGTGCTATGTATGCTGCTCGGTATCTTCCACGACGTCATCCAAGTGTCCGGACCGTTCGCCAGATAGTTACGTTATTTAAGGAAACAGGAAGTGTTCTGCCACATGTGAAACGTCAACCACGACCTGAAACAAATGATGATGCCCAAGTAGGTGTTTTAGCTGCTGTCGCGGCTAATGCGCACATCAGTAGCAGACAAATTGCGCGAGAATCGGGAATCTCAAAAACGTCGGTGTTGAGAATGCTACATCAACATCGACTGCACCCGTACCATATTTCTATGCACCACGAATTGCATGGCGAAGACTTTGAACGTCGTTTACAGTTCTGCTACTGGGCACAAGAGAAATTACGGGACGATGACAGATTTTTTTGCAAGCGTTCTATTTAGCGACGAAGCGTCATTCACCAACAGTAGTAACGTAAACCGGCATAACATGCACTACTGGGCAACGGAAAATCCACGATGGCTGCGACAAGTGGAACATCAGCGACCTTGGTGGGTTAATGTATGGTGCGGCATTATGGGAGGAAGGATAATTGGCCCCCCATTTTATCGATGTCAGTCTAAATGGTGCAATGTATGCTGATTTCCTACGTAATGTTCTACCGATGTCACTACAAGATGTTTCACTGCATGACAGAATGGCGACGTAATTCCAACACGATGTATGTCCGGCACATAGCTCGCGTGCGGTTGAAGCGGTATTGAATAGCATATTTCATGACAGGTGGATCGGTCGTCGAAGCACCATATTGTGGTGTCACCGCCAGATACTTGCTAGGTGGTAGCCTTTAAATCGGCCGCGGTCCGTTAGTATACGTCGGACCCGCGTGTCGCCACTATCAGTGATTGCAGACCGAGCGCCGCCACACGGCAGGTTTAGAGAGACTTCCTAGCACTCGCCCCAGTTGTACAGCCGACTTTGCTAGCGATGGTTCACTGACAAATTACGCTCTCATTTGTCGAGACGATAGTTAGCATAGCCTTCAGCTACGTCATTTGCTACGACCTAGCAAGGCGCCATTACCAGTTACTATTGATGCTGTAAAACATGTACCGTTAAGAGCGATGTTCACCAATTATGGATTAAAGTTAAGTATTCCAGAAGCTACGTACTATTTTTGCTACTATAAATTCCTTGTCCTGTTCCAGACCTCACGCCAGCCTGCGTGAGCTTAAACGCGTGCCTTTTGGCTTCCTCCTAGTGGATTGGCTGTCTTGCCAGTCCACAACACAGATCATGGCCCGCACGTTCACCGGATCTGACGTCCGCGGATATCTGTCTGTCGGGAGAGTTGAAGGATATTTGCTATCGTGATCCACCGACAACGTCTGACAACATGCGTCAGCGCATTGTCAATGCATGTGCGAACATTACGGAAGGCGAACTACTCGCTGTTGAGAGGAATGTCGTTACACGTATTGCCAGATGCATTGAGGTTGACGGACATCATTTTGAGCATTTGTTGTTTCAAATGGCTCTGAGCACTATGCGACTTAACTTCTGAGGTCATCAGTCGCCTAGAACTTAGAACTAATTAAACCTAACTAACCTAAGGACATCACACACATCCATGTCCGAGGCAGGATTCGAACCTGCGACCGGAGCGGTCGCTCGGTTCCAGACTAGCGCCTAGAACCGCACGGCCACTCCGGCCGGCAGCATTTGTTGCAATAATGTGATATTTACAGGTAATCACGCTGTAACAGCATGCGTTCTCAGAAATGATAAGTTCACAAAGGTACATGTATCACATTGGAATAACCGAAATAAAATGTTCAAACGTACCTACGTTCTGTATTTTAATTTAAAAAACCTACCTGTTACCAACTGTTCGTCTAAAATTGTGAGCCATATGTTTGTGACTATTACAGTGCCATCTATCACAAAGCGAAATGGTCCAACTAAAACATTCATATTTCTTTACGTACTACACGAATATGTTAAAAAAATGGGGGTTCCTATTTAAAAGAACGCTGCTGATATCCGTTTGACCTATGGCAGCGCCATCTAGCGGGCCAACCATAGCGACATCTTGTTTCCCTCTTCAAGCTAGACGAGTTTCGTTCTTTGTAGTTTTTTTCGTTTGACGCTTATTATGTGAGATATTTGACCCGGTCACGATCAATGGACCAACCTGTATACGAGGGGCATCCAGCAAGTAGTAAAACACTTTCTTAAAGCAGGCTGGTTTTATTCAGGCTAATACACCACATTGTTCCCCACTCTCCACTACAAATCGCTATTTTTCATCATTATCTCCGTTGAATGCGACGGCTTTATGCCACCTTACTGGGAAGGCCTGTACGCCTGCATGGTCGACGTCGAAGCCAACATCTTACTGCATCAACCTTCTACCATCATCCACAATACTGCTTCCCGCGGAGTGTGTCCTTCATTAGCCAAACAGATGGAAGTCGGAAGGTGCGCGATCAGGGCTGTAGGGTGGATGAGGAAGAACAGTCCAATGAAGTTTTGTGAGCTCCTCTCACGGGTACAGATTTGGGTGAGGCCTTGCGATGCATGGAGAAGGGGAAATTCGTTTGCATTCGTAGATAATCTCCAATGAGAGTATCCGCACGTTCCGACGTTGGAGAAGTCACAGCCGTTTGCGTGCGGCCGGTACGCGGGAGATCGGACACGCTTGCACGAATTTCTGCGGATGGCGACAAACGCCTCGCTCAACGACTCGGCGTCCTTTTGTTCACTGCCAGGCCTCCGTAGACAGTCTGCAAGTGACTACGAATATCTGTGATGCTCTGGTTTTCCGCCAAAAGAAACTCAGTGACGGATATCTGCTTGGAACGCACCTGCGTTACAGACGCCATTTTGAAGGCTACGTACAGTGCTGCCACCCATCGGAACTTCATGAAATTATAGGGGCTGAAGCGGGAATATTCCAAGAGTCGCCGGCACGGCAGCTCTGCCTGTTCGGTAAGAGAGCGGGTTGGCCTCTGTGATAAAAAAACTGAGTGAAAGGAACAACAACAAACTTCAACGGATGTCATGTAACGTCCGCAACGACCAAGCACAACGATCAACAACGAGCAAAATGCAAAAAATATAAAAAAAATAAAAATGTCCCACAACAAAGTCCGCAGTTTTTCAACCGAAATTGGCCGAGAAAAAATATGTGCTGTACAACTAATTGAATGTCCCTCGTAGTATATCGTAAGAATAAGAAACAGCGAAAAAGATAGAAACTATTTAAAGAAAAGCTGTACGATTTTCACGAATATGCATACCGTGTAAAAGTCATAGAAATGTCCAATGAGCTGCTGTGTGGAACGTTATAAGTTCCAGAAGTCATGTTCCAAAATAAGCGCAGAAACACTACTACTTCCAGCATTCATCCTGCGTTAATGACGAAGATGGTAATATTATCGAAATTCTGTCTAATGCAGAGGGCTAAGGACTATCCGCCGTGTCCCAACTGATGTGAAAGTGTGAAAACGTTTTTTAAGTGCTCAAGAATCGTGTAACTTAGGCGGGAATGGGTACCGGCCCGGTACTGATCTAGTCGGATGTAGAAAAGCTCCAAGGAACCACATCCAGGCTGGGAGGCACACAGTCCCTCTTAGTCGATCCGCCCAGCGAATTCTATAGTCTACATGTCCGTGCTTCTACATCCGCATCGGAGTCGCGTAACATTGCATATTTGCTGCAGCGACCCCCTTCAAACGGAAACTTTTTAATGTACTTTACAGTATGGAATGTAAACTATACAGGCTGGACATGTTCCTAACCTTCAATTTATTTAGATATTACGGCTGTTTCTATGATCGCGAGATAATTTTACAGTTATCTTGTGGAAAGAAACAACTTGCAGCAGTGTTAGCTGGGGTAAACAGCTGCAGTCTGTAGGAATCTGCGCTGATGATAAAAGCCAGCGTCTCAGAAGCCAAGACAATTCCTTCCTCCTGTTGAGCCATCGGCATTTAGTTTGAAAAGTGATTCATTTCTTCTACTTTTCTTGGCAAAACAAACAAAAATCTTAAGATGCCAAAATGAGATTAACCACAATTAACACAAGATACGTTCACTAAATTTTCAAGCAAAATATTGTGGGTCTAACCGTCTAAATGCCCGAAGAAGTTTTTGTCTACGGTAAAGTCAGCCAATGGATTGAAATCGCCCATCCAGCCACTAGTTTGGCATGCTGGTACCGAAACAGAAGACAACAAAGTGATGATCGAAGCACAGAATTCTCGTCTGAAGCAGGTCTAATGGAGAACTTCCATTGTCGTACGGAAGCAGAAATGAGGAGCAACTATTGTCAGACGATAAGGGATCGGCCATTGGACCTATTGGGGTGCTCTTTGATTTTTTCCTGTGTTTATTATGTTTTAGCGGTAGTTTATATTAGTTATCTGGAACAACGGAGACTCCCATATGATCAGGGAAAGTAACAGGTGGTTGGAGATTTTAAGACTTAATATCTATATTACTGAAACTTATTTCGTGTAGAACTATAGAGCGCTGATTATGCCCGTGTGTGACATTTTTTAGATCAATCAACTCTTCTGCGGGAATCCATATATATTATTGTACCAAATGCTGTGCGATGCCCAGCTTGTTACTGTCGTTAATGATAACAAGAAGGCTGTATACAGGGTGAACCAGAGCTCCAACAACAAACTTTCAGAGGTGGTAGTATGGTCCACAACAACAAAAAAGTCTAGTCTCTAAAATGCATACCGTAGTAAGAGTTATGAGCACTACTTCATCTTCGTTAACGTGCAACATCTCCTTTACTGAATAACTGCTCATAGCTCTCACGGTTCGCATTTTAGAGTTTACCAGACATTAGTTACTCGTTTTGGTCCATACTACCGCCTCTGAAACTTTGTCGGTGGAGTTATCTTACTACCTGAAAAGCTTTAATGCAGTTCTCCTTTGCCTCTGAATAAATAAAACACTTAGCTGATGAATAGATGACCATAAATATAGTCGTTGGAAGACTACTTAGCAAAAAGAACTCTGATATGACTCTTCAGAACACTGTTCATCGAGCACATAACAGAAGAGCAGCATCAAAAATTTAAATGGTTCTCTGCAGGCAGGTCCAATTGTTGCGAAGTGCAGGAAGACCTGAAGGATAGATTCGTGATCGAAGTACTGCCAAATGATTATCAACATAATAAAAGAATTCAATGTGCGTAAATAAGCGACGAGACAGTTCAACTACACTATCACGCAGCATTCACTGGACTAAGTTACGTCCGTCAAGCATCAAAGAGTATACATCCACAGCAATAAATGGTGGATTCCGTATAAAGCTAGTTCTTAAAAAGGCAACATTTGTCATTCATAGCCAGGCAGGATTATATCTACGACACTCCGCACTAACTGAAGCGTGAGGTACCACCATCAGTTCCCCCTTTTCCTATTTTATTCGCAAGCGGTACACAGGAGGAATCACTGTCGGAAGAGGCAGTGGTGGCTTGTGCAGAATTTTATCAGTGTTCTACAATGTGGTAGCCTATCGCCTTTGGACTTACAAATAATCATAACTAAATTTAATATATTAATTTTATGTACATAAAATGAACTGTTTAAATATATTTAAATTTTAAAATTAATCTCTTTCTACTGGAAGAAATAAAATAAAATGAAAAAGAAATTATGGTAGCAGTGGGAATATAACCAGAGCCAGTGAAATGCCAGTCAGTGCAATGACCACACGGGCACGGCGCTGTTATGTCAACCGCTCCTCAAGATTCTCTCGCACTCTTCGCTCGTCTAATACGTTACACGCACTTTCAAAGAAAAATACTGAGCTTGTGCAGTAAACAACGTAGAACTCCTAGTGCCGGAAGGGATGACATGACATCAGAGATCATCGTAGTGCGGCTGACAATTTCAGCACTCCACAATGGGTTCTAATTATCGTGGAAAGAACTCTACAAAACATGTGCTCATCCGCTTTGTTTCCATACCAGCACGCATTCGAAGAGGAATGAAGTAATTTTAGTGCGATATTTGCAGTGTGCTGTAGCACATTAGCACATAAAGGTGCGTTTACACGGGCTCTGTTTTAAGGTAACATGTGGCCGCAACAGGGTTGTCGTCAACATCCTGCAATATGGCTGCAATGCACGGCAATACCGCGGTGGTCCAGCGATATTGCTGGTTGAGCAGACTATTGTAGAATTGCCAAAGAGCGGCTGAGGTCTTTTCTACCAACAGTAGAGAATATTTAGTATGGCCTAGTCTCACATACCTCTGTCCTTGCATATAAATGCTTCACTCACTCTCAACCTTGCTTCCTCTTTCCCACGCCGATAGCACTGCAGTGCCAAGTCATGTACTTTGTGAAACATTATTATTTCACTTCAGTTCGAAAGATGGCGCGTGTGCTTAGAAGCACTCGATTTGTTTGTTGTTTATAAGAATTTCTATCGTGCATGAAATACATGTTTTGTCACACGGATAACGGCATCTCCGCTAACAGATCAGTTACAACATTCTCTACGAAATTATGATAACTTTACCCGTTGAGCCTGGGTGGAAGAAACTGAGGCCCTATCAAACAAGTCACCAACAACGCCGGCCCAAACACAGACAGAAAATCTTTTTTGACCACTTGCTTCAACAGTTGCGTGAGGATTGACTTCTGTCCGTACATGTCGATTGTGAAAATTTACAATCTGCTCACGTCGAAACGACGCCTATCTGTGAGCAGCACCGTCGCACTAAAATTAGGGTTGACACTTTGTTGAATAATTCATTCGCAGAAGAGTACCCACGCAGGGAAATCAGCTGCTAATAGTGCCTGTACACGCTGTGTTATGGATACAGCTGGTCCTCATAACACTCGTCAGAAAGTCCTGTCGTCAATATTCAATGTTGCATCGACATGTCTCTCGTACGGACATAAGCATCGCCGTCAACTTCATGAAGAATTGCCGCCTCCCGTTGCTGAGTCACCGGCCTTCTAAGCTTCCGCCGATCGCGAGTATCAGGCTTAAATACCCCATGTTCCCTAAGTCGACGACCAATGGCTTTAAACGTTTTCCTATCGGAGAACCTTCGTCCTGGAAATCCCTCCCGATACAAAAGTTGAACGCGAGCGCCATTGCCGTCAGATAATCCATACATCAAATACGAATCTTTCATCTCAGCATTTGTGTACAGTGCAACTGCATGAACCAAGTCAGCGATTAATCCACGTACTAACAAGTGTGCTTGCAAACACCGTGTTGATCACTGGGAACAATTGACGTTACCTGTAATCGAGCAATGACATATGTCGGGGGGGGGGGGGGGGGCAGCACATCACTGGAACTCTACATTGTGTTCCTCGAACCATTCCACCACATTCGTGGCCTTGTGACATGGCGCAGTATCTTGTTGAAAAATGCCACAGCCGTCGGGAAACAGGATCGTCACGAAGGGTTGTACGTGGTCTGCATCCAGCGTACGATACTCTTTGGCCGTCATGGTGCCCTGCACGAACTCCAGTGGACCCATGGATGCCAAAGTGAAAGTTCCCCAGAACGTAGTGCAGCCGCCGCCACCTTGTCTCCACCCCGCAGTAGTGCAAGGAGTTATTCCCCTGGAAGACGACGGATTTGCGCTCTCCCATCGGCATGATGAAGGCATCACGATTCATCAGACCATGCAACGCTCTGCCACTGCGCCAGCGTCCAGTATACATGGTCACGTTCCCATTTCACTCATAGTTGCCGATGCCGTGGTGTTGACATTGGCACATGCATGGGTCGTCGGCTGCGGAGGCCCATTGTTAGGAGTGTTCGCTACACTGTATGTTCAGACACACTTGTACTCTGCCCAGCATTGATGTCTGATGCCAATACCGCCACAATATCCACACTGGCCTGTTTAACCAGTCGGCCCAGTCTACGACGTCCGACATCTGTCATGAGGGGTGGCCGACCAACACCAGTACGTCAGGACGTGGTTTCACCTTGGTCTCGCCACGTGTTGAAGACGCTCACATCAGTCCTCAAACACCCGACAAGTCGTGCATTTTCGAAAAGCTCTTGCGAAGTCTCCGGGCCATCTGCCCTCTGACAAACTCAGATAAGATGGCGCACCTTCGCCGGCCGCGGTGGTCTAGCGGTTCTGGCGCTGCAGTCCGGAACCGCGGGGCTGCTACGGTCGCAGGTTCGAATCCTGCCTCGGGCATGGGTGTGTGTGATGTCCTTAGGTTAGTTAGGTTTAGGTAGTTATAAGTTCTAGGGGACTTATGATCTAAGATGTTGAGTCCCATAGTGCTCAGAGCCATTTGAACCATGGCGCGCCTTCCCTGCTCTACACACGGACAGCACGCTCACTGATACTACATGCACCGTGCATGTATCTGACTAGCAGCCATTCCTCTCCAGGTGACGCTGCTGTCGCCTGGACGGGTTTATATCTTTGGAAGGTCGGTGGTCATAATGTTATGAATGATTGAATCTTATGACGAAATATGGTTACTAAAGAGAAAAGTGGAACAAAGGAAAGAAGACCAGTTCTTCGTAATTGCGGTTAAGAATGCCATGGAAGCTATCTCCTTCAGAGAGAACCAAGCTAGAGAGAAGTTTTATGCATTTCTATCAAGAAGCTTTAAACTACCTCTCACGAAAGAGAGAGACAAATTCCAGTACATTTTTAGCAATTGTGAGACAGCCTAGGTTCGCTAGTTTGCTTATGCAAAGATCACAACTTGAGAAACGACATTCCTGTTGCTGCCGCTGCAACAGTGAGCAATAATTTAATTCTATGTAGGTTCTTGAGACTTCTTCGTAACGATTTTTTCTGTGTCTATGGGCACCAACTTGCCAACTATCCCTTTCCTTTGATTATGGCCTTTCTGAATATTACTTTTCACATCCCATAACTATAATCGAAGCTGTATAGCATTCATGAAATACATCATCCTCTCAAGGTATTGGCGAACCACAAGTAAATGTAAATTGAAGGTGGAGGGGGCAGAAAGGAAAGGAAGATCTGCTTAAGTTACGTTGTGCAAGACGCGACAGTTGGCTGCGACTGCGACGCTGCCCCCTCCTCTTTTCCCACCCTGGCAGACGGCGACACGGCCGCAACACGACTGGAGTCGTCGCCGTTTCCCAAGCTCCGGTCGGCGGCGGCGGATTCAAATACATAAGAAAAATAAGAATTCCGATTTTCTTGCTGTGAAAAATACTGTATGTTAATGCAACAAAGTTACATCGGCTCCCAGAGTTAGTTTTTCGATACAGATTCTCCTTTTACTTTAAAAAATTGAAAAGTATCTCTTCCGGTTTTGCGTGTTTTTTTTCGCTGTATATTACTTCTCTATCAATTGTGAGGAAAGTAAAAGGCACAAAAAATTGATGTTTGCGTATCTTACAGTTTCACATCACAGCTTGATAACGAGGTGTCTATTTTTCCGATATTCGTCACAGTTATTCCGATACTTAATTTACAAGTAACCTACTGCATAAAATTTGAATTGTGTACAGTGAAAAATGTGGTCGCTGGCTACTTTACGTATGGTTCACGTTAGGCCATACATCGTTGCCGATGAAAAGAAACTAACATATCGAAATTATTTTTAAAGTTGAGATCAGAATGATATCGATCTCCGTTTCCGAGATTTGGGCTCATATATCTCCAGGAGCGTCGCGACTAGCCGCCAGTTCTGTCGACGTGCAACGAGAATCGTGTGGTCATCACACGATAGAGAATGCATTTGTTTTGTTTCGCTGACACATTTGGACCTAATGAAACCATTTTATGTCATATTTCTCCGGTATGAGTTACTAATATTTCTCCATATGCTCTTGACAATTTCATTTAAAATGCCACGAAATGTAGGTTTCTTAAAGCCAAGTGATCAAGCAGAACCCATTTTCTTGGTTTTGCTGAGGCATCTGAACCTGCTCCAAGCTTTCTTTCTCGTTTATTTCTCTGATACGAGTCCCGAACATTCCTTCACCTGTTTTTGCACATTTCACCTAAAATTCCAATGAAAGATAAGTTTATTAACAATAAGCGCACGCTAGCGTCATTGCATTGTTTCAAGTTCTTGACAACAAGATAGGGTTACACCTTAAACATCTCTAGAATTTTCATTCTGAACGTCTACAGTATACACTGGCAGAAATGTGGAAGAAATAATGTCCGTGCTTGTTCACAAAATTTCCCCAAATTATACTTGTCAGTTTCTCCCATGCAGAAACTTTGGTAAGGCAACTTTCATAGCCGGCTGACTCTATTCCCATCCAAATGAACTTCCATATTCTTATATTCTGACAGCATACATCGTTATGGATGACATGAACATTTAATCTTGCCAAGCTGCACTCAAAAGATGACTCCAGGATTTACAAAAGACGAATTTCAATTGTGAACTGTGTCAGACCAGAAGGGCCTTGTAAAACAGTAGTGCACTTTTGGCACAAGTTTTTTGAGCACCATCTTCTACCAATGAATTGAAGTGAATGTGACAAATTACTTATTGCAGCATACTGTTTGCGCAATCTGTTGAGAAACGCCTTCCTCAAAAACGAACATCTATTGATTACAGAAAGCTGTACAACAATCTGGTGGTGGTTTTTCACAACTAGAAGGTATCATCAAGACACCAATCTACCGCTTACTTTCAAAGTGAAGGTATTGTAAAATGTAACTTTCTCGTTGTACTTTAGATTGTTCATTTTAAAATGTACTTGCCGTTTTCAATTTTTATCGTCACAAAAAAGAGTAATGCGAAAACTGACCTTCAAGTTCATTTTCATCATTCTAATTCTACATCTGCATGGATTATACTGATTTTCATAACAGGCCTGAAAAATTTGCATTAATGGGAAAATATTATATATTTCACTCACCTGCCAGTTTCAACTGTGCAGCAATTTCTTCCCAAATTCTGTCTCTGAACATAGCGTCTCTATATTTAGGGTTCTTCAAATTGTAAAGGCAAGGATGTTGCGAGACCAGCTCACAGAGCATCACATCCTGTGAGTGGCTCATTTCAGTTTTCCTTGAGTGGCTCGACATCTTTCTGGCAGCCGTACGTCTTTGTGTCGTCCGACTTCCGTCACAACACTGCTCACTGGTGCAGTACTGCGGCAGCTGCCGCAACAGTCGCGCGTCGCATCCCAAACTCGAACTGCGCATGCGCGAGCAGGCAACTTCTGACGTCACGTAGCGACCCGTCGCAGTCGCTAGCGTGCGTCGCGTCTTGGACAACGTACCTTTACTAGGCTGTTGCGTTACCCACTACGCGACCCGGACACAGTGTTTATCGCAACTGCGCGGACCGTCTCGGCACGCCTCTCGACCGACCCACACTCCCACAGAGCGCCACCTATCCGCAGTCCATGTCCATGTCCATGTCTTCCATACTCACTGCTTGTAGATTCCCACAGGAGGTCAGACGTAATCATGCATCCACACTGAAGAAGGTGGATTCGTTGCCCATTGAGGCGAATCAATCACATGAATGCATGGTGTCTGTTCTTTCGGATATGTCCGTCCGACAGAAAAGACACCATGCATTCATATAACCACAGTTAAAACAACATTTGATTAGTATTTGAAAGTACTTTAACGAACTTCTTAAATCTTTGGTTGATACCAAGAGACATATGGGCGAGAAGTGCACTTTGAGTAAGTATATCAAACATCAGTATGAATCATCAATAGCCAAAAACTGAAAGATGATCGACAATCTGATTGCAAACTAGTTTACAGCCATTCTCACTGGTATTTGTCTTACCAATCCACGGACCATTTGCTTTTACGATATATTTAGAACTATGTTTCAACACTCTGGAAAAGAAGCATCGGTTCATAAGTTAAAAGTTTCGGTAGCAGTTCGCTTACCCATCCCTAAAGACTGATATCCCTTCCTCTACCTAACTTGTTTTCTTGTGGAATGCAAATGCTGGAGAGCCGCACTGTCTTCCGGTATCAGTCTGTATCGTTCACTTCGCGATAATACAGTTCTGGCCCGGAAATGTACTGCTGCAGATATTGCGGGCAATGTTGCCGTATATGTGGCTGTAATATGGTGTTGTCAGGCAATATAGTTGTTGGTAAGAGGCAGTTCTTGTGGGCCATGTAAACGAATTTGAAGTCTCCGTATTAATTCCAATTCCATAAATTTTGTCGTCGAGATCATTTCGTGAGTTGTGTATGGGAGAAAACAATATTTGGTACGACTCTCATTGGATCATACGCGCTTGGAACTTCAACAGTAAAACTCTGATTCACAACGCCGCTCTTTTAATGTCTGCCACTGCAGTCTGTAGAGTAGTGTATCTTCACAACTATTTTCGCCTACTATACGATCTCGTGGCCAACGGCCTTGCCGCAGTGGTAACACCGGTTCCTGTCAGATTACCGAAGTTAAGCGCTGTCGGGCTGGGTTAGCACTTGGATGAGTGACCATTCGGTCTTCCGAGCGCTGTTGGCAAGCGGGATGCACTCAGCCCTTGTGAGACAAACTGAGGAGCTACTTGATTGAGAAGTGGCGTCTCCGGTCTCCGAAACGGACATACGGCTGGGAGAGCGGTGTGCTGACCACATGCCCCTCCATATCCGCATCCAATGACGCCTGTGGTCTGAGGATGACACGGCGGCCGGTCGGTGCCTTTGGGCCTCCATGGCCTGTTCGGGAAGAATTTAGTTTCATACGATCCCGTGGCGAAACGTGCCGCTCTTTGTTGGAGCTTCCCTACCTTGAAACTGATGTGGTAAGGGTCTCATTACAACAAGCAACATTCAAGATTCGGTCAAAGATGTGTTTTGTTAGTTACTCTTTTTGTGGACAAATAACGATTTCTCAAAACACTCCCCGTAAATCTCAGCCAGGTATCTGCTTTTACTACAATTACCTTCATGTGGTCGTTCCACTTAGATCGCTTGGAATGGTCTGTCCCACGTTTCTATGGCTGTTACTATTTCCAGCGATTTACCTTCACTACCGTAATCGAACGGAAGTGGTTGTCTTCGTCTAATCATGATACGTTAACATTTATTTATTTTCAACACAAACTGCCAATCCCTGCACGAATCATCGCTTCTCCGCTGGCCTTCCTGAGAGCGAGCGAGAGACGTTGGGAGGGCTGCATTCAAATTCATAATGGTTTTGTTAAGATGACGCTGGAGCGTGACGAGAATGCTCCCTATCCCCAGTAAGAATCTAGCGGAAGGACGTTGATCACTTCAAAATAACAGCTTAAAATTCCTTGCTGTATCAATTGAGCAAGATACTACTCCCTCACCCACACATTTCTCGTAATAATGCTGACCGTAAACTTACTCCAATTTTAAATTACGTTCGGATGTAACTACTGGTAGGACTACTACTCACGCACCACAAGCAAAATTAAATATCAGGAGGTCAACAACAAAATTTCGTGAGTCAGTCATACACCAAACTTTTTAAAACGCCAGACCAGCGGAAAAGTAACAAGCAACTGCCTTCTGAAAATCCTTACTGCATTATATGAAGACATACTGATTTCATGCGGCAATTCCAATTTCCGTCATTAGACACATTGAAACTTCCTGGCAGATTAAAACTGTGTGCCTGACCGAGACTCGAACTCGGGACCTTTGCCTTTCAAGGGCAAGTGTTCTACCATCTGAGATACCGAAGCACGACTCACGCCCGGTACTCACAGCTTTACTTCTGCCAGTATCTCGTCTCCTACCTTCCAAACTTTACAGAAGCTCTCCTGACTTCATTTTTATTAGCGGAGCGACAATAACCACCACGTCTTTAAACATGAGATGTGCGTTACAAGTGCAAACCATCCTTTCAAAACGAATGCCCCAGGCTGGATACACTATGAATTGAAGGTTGCAGCAGAAACACGAGTATCTGTAACACTAGGGACCGGAAATCTAACAAACTGCATTTTTTTTATACGTGACAAAAGCTGCGAAACTTTTCTCCCTATTTAACATATACACTCCTGCAAATGGAAAAAAAGAACACATTGACACCGGTGTCAGACCCACCATACTTGCTCCGGACACTGCGAGAGGGCTGTACAAGCAATGATCACACGCACGGCACAGCGGACAAACCAGGAACCGCGGTGTTGGCCGTCGAATGGCGCTAGCTGCGCAGCATTTGTGCACCGCCGCCGTCAGTGTCAGCCAGTTTGCCGTGGCATACGGAGCTCCATCGCAGTCTTTAACACTGGTAGCATGCCGCGACAGCGTGGACGTGAACCGTATGTGCAGTTGACGGACTTTGAGCGAGGGCGTATAGTGGGCATGCGGGAGGCCGGGTGGACGTACCGCCGAATTGCTCAACACGTGGGGCGTGAGGTCTCCACAGTACATCGATGTTGTCCCCAGTGGTCGGCGGAAGGTGCACGTGCCCGTCGACCTGGGACCGGACCGCAGCGACGCACGGATGCACGCCAAGAACGTAGGATCCTACGCAGTGCCGTAGGGGACCACACCGCCACTTCCCAGCAAATTAGGGACACTGTTGCTCCTGTGGTATCGGCGAGGACCATTCGCAACCGTCTCCATGAAGCTGGGCTACGGTCCCGCACACCGTTAGGCCGTCTTCCGCTAACGCCCCAACATCGTGCAGCCCGCCTCCAGTGGTGTCGCGACAGGCGTGAATGGAGGGACGAATGGAGACGTGTCGTCTTCAGCGATGAGAGTCGCTTCTGCCTTGGTACCAATGATGGTCGTATGCGTGTTTGGCGCCGTGCAGGTGAGCGCCACAATCAGGATTGCATACGACCGAGGCACACAGGGCCAACACCCGGCATCATGGTGTGGGGAGCGATCTCCTACACTGGCCGTACACCACTGGTGATCGTCGAGGGGACACTGAATAGTGCACGGTACATCCAAACCGTCATCGAACCCATCGTTGTACCATTCCTAGACCGGCAAGGGAACTTGCTGTTCCAACAGGACAATGCACGTCCGCATGTATCCCGTGCCACCCAACGTGCTCTAGAAGGTGCAAGTCAACTACACTGGCCAGCAAGATCTCCGGATCTGTCCCCCATTGAGCATGTTTGGGACTGGATGAAGCGTCGTCTCACGCGGTCTGCACGTCCAGCACGAACGCTGGTCCAACTGAGGCGCCAGGTGGAAATGGCATGGCAAGCCGTTCCACAGGACTACATCCAGCATCTCTACGATCGTCTCCATGGGAGAATAGCAGCCTGCATTGCTGCGAAAGGTGGATATACACTGTACTAGTGCCGACATTGTGCATGCTCTGTTGCCTGTGTCTATGTGCCTGTGGTTCTGTCAGTGTGATCATGTGATGTATCTGACCCCAGGAATGTGTCAATAAAGTTTCCCCTTCCTGGGACAATGAATTCACGGTGTTCTTATTTCAGTTTCCAAAAGTGTATATCTAACTATTGTATTGTATTGTATGTTAACCGGGGGCCTAGAAACGACTGAGAGGCTCCGTCCCCGCCGCAGCCGCAGTGGTCCACTTCACCCCTCCGCCGCCCCACACCGAACCACTCTTTCAGGGTTATTGTGCGGTTCAGCCCCCGGTGGACTTCCTTCAAACTTGGTGAGCTGCTATTAATGGTGTCTTCGTCGTCTTAAAGGCATTCTCGCCAAACATCATCTCACTATGTTCAATCTCAACGATAACTTACGCTCACGATCGTTGTAAGGCGTATTTAAAAAAAGCAAACCTGATTTGTGTAATATCTTCATTACACACTAAAGAGCCAAAGAAGCTGGTACACCTGCCTAATATCGTGTAGGGCCCCCCACGCATAAGTGCCGCAACACGACGTGGCATGGACTTGACTAAAGTCTGAAGTAGTGCTGGAGGGAACTGAGACCATGAATTCTGCAGGGCTGTCCATAAATCCGTAAGATTACGTGGGGATGGAGTTCTCTTCTGAACAGCACGTTGCATGGCATCCCAGATATGCTCAATAATGTTCGTGTCTGGGGAGTTTGGGGGTCAGCGGAAGTGTTTAAACTCGGGAGAGAGTTTCCAGAATGAGATTTTCACTCTGCAGCGGAGTGTGCGCTGATATTAAAACTTCCTGGCAGATTAAAACTGTGTGCCGGACCGAGACTCGAACTCGGGACCTTTGCAAGTGCTCTACCAATTGAGCTACCCAAATACGATTCACGCCCCGGCCTCACAGCTTTACTTCTGCCAGTACCTCGTCTCCTACCTTCCAAACTTTACAGAAGCTCTCCTGCGAACCTTGCAGAACTAGCACTCCTGAAAGAAAGGATATTGCGGATCGCAGGAGTGCTTCTGTAAAGTTTGGAAGATAGGAGACGAGGTACTGGCAGAAGTAAAGCTGTGAGGCAGGGGCGTGAGTCGTTCTTGGGTAGCTCAGTTGGTAGAGCACTTTCCCGCGAAAGGCAATGGTCCCGAGTTCGAGTCTCGGACCGGCACACAGTTTTAATCTGCCAGGAAGTTTCGGAAGAGTGTTCCTGGAGCCACTTTGTAGCAATTCCAGACGTGTGGGGTGTCGCATTACCCTGCTGGAATTGCCCAAATCCGACGGAATCCACAATGGACATGAACGGATGCAGATGATCAGACAGGATGCTTACGTACCTGTCACCTGTCAGAGTCGTATCTACGCTTATTGGAGGTCGCATATCACTCCAACTGCACACACCCCAAATCATCACAGAGCCTCCACCAGCTGGAACAGTCCCCTGCTGACAAAGGGTCCATGGGTTCATGAGGTTGTCTCCATACCCGTACACGTCTATCCGCTCGATACAATTTTAAACGAGATTCGTCCGACCAGGTAACATGTTTCCAGTCATAACAGTCCAATGTCGGTATTGTCGGGCCCAGGTGAGGAGGAAAGCTGTGTGTCGTGCAGCCATCAAGAGTACACGAGTGGGCCTTCGGCTCCGATAGCCCATATCGATGATGCTTCGCACGCTGACACTCGTTGATGGCCCAGCACAGAAAACCTGCAGCAATTTGCGGAAGGGCAGAAGGTTGCACTTGTCAGTTTGAACGATTCTCTTCAGTCGTCGTCGGTCCAGTTCTTGCAGGATGTTTTTCCGACCGCATCGATGTCGGATGTTTGATGTTTTACCGGATTCCTGATATTCACGGTGGACTCGTAAAATGGTCGTACGGGAAAATCCCCCCACTTCATCGCTTCCTCGGAGATACTGTGTCCCGGTGCTCGTGCGCCGACTATAACACCACGTTCAAACTCGCTCACATCTTGATAACTGCCATTGTAACAGCAATAACCTATCAACAACTGCGCAGCCATTTGGTGTCTTATACAGCAGTTGCCGATCGCAGTGTCGTATTCTGCCTGTATACATATATCTGTATTTGAATGCGCATGCCTACACCATTTTCTTTGGCGTTTCAGTGTATAACGCGTGAAAGTACGGAATATCTGGGTTAAATTTACCTATTTTGCCAGATAATCGTTGCAGAGCAGCTGAAAAGCTATTAACAGACGTGGATCTCGTCACACCTAGATGCACAAGTCGAGACCCAAGTGAAAAAATCATCTAGTTCTTGACACACACACACACACACACACACACACACACACACACACACACACACACACACACACACAGAGCCGAAGACATACCACCTCGAACAGGACCACGCCTAGTAAACCACCTTCGGGTTTATGTAAGCTTTACTGTGTTTATTACTTCTAGCAAAACGCAGGTTAGGAACTCTGGTGTCCCTCACGGGAGTATGCGTAATGTCTGCTTTGTGACAGTGGCGATATGGGAACATGCGTTATCATGAAGCAAGTTAGGTGGTTACAACAACAGACTCAAGGGACGGGTTACCGATTCCCGTATGGCCGTCCAGATTTAGATTATCCGTAGTCTTCCAAAACAACTTCATGAGACTGACAAGATGGTTGCGCTTGAAAAGGCAACGATAAATTTTCTCTCACAAGTCTAGCTGTCTGTGTGTTCTTTCTCTAATGACCATGCCGTACTGAGGAGGTTTAAACTTTAAACTCTTCTGAGCCAGTACATGGGGAATGTGTGTATGACAGCAACTTCAAAAATCCAAGAGCAGAGGCGAGGTTCTAAGTGACGTACATAGTGTATCGAAGTGCATACGTGGGAAAGTCACTCAGCAGATATTGTTATTGCAGAGGAGACAAATTGTATATGATGACTAGGCATAACAGTCTGCTACTGAAGAAATCAGAAATCACGGATGCGAAGACTAGTCAGAGCATCGAGTAACTTCGCTACGAGAATCTACATTTTGGTAATTTCCTGTAATATCGGACTAGATCACAGACACTGTCCCTATTGTGGAGCAAGTTAAAATTAATATATTAAGGAACGACCAAAAAGTTCCTTTCGAAGACCGTACAGTCCAGAATCGGCACGCCAATCAGGCAATTATCTGCACATGTTTGAAGATACCCATTTGGTAAAACACAGCGTCCTGTTCGTCCGACAGGAATCTTCGACCCTTCTAGGCTTTTTTTTTTTCAGGGAACGACGGCATGATAACGCATGGGGAGATATCAGGACTGTCTCCGCAGTGGTTAGCATACTGTACGCTCATTCTGGAGGACGACGGTACAAACCAGCATCCAGCCATTCAGATTTAGGTTCTCCGTGATTTCACTAAATCGTTCCAGGCAAATGCAGGGATGGTTCCATTGAAAAGGCACAATCGATTTCCTTCCCAATCGTTGACACAATACAAACTTGTGCTACGTCTCTGACAACCTCGACGTTGACGGGAAGTTGAACCCAGTCTTCCTAAATTCCTTTTTTAGAGTGTACCCCGCTTGAGCTCGCGTAACTTCTGCTTTACGAAATTCGCGATATGAAAGCGCCTCGTGTCGAATCGCGACCAACACGGAACTTGGCACGACATTCCACAACGGTGTCTTGGGCGGACATGCTGCCCCATGTACATTCTTCAAAACCCGACTGGCACACTAATCGCTTACCTACATGTCAGTGCTTACAAAGCCGCATCCGAGTCACGCTACGTTGCATATATGCTGCAGCAACGTCCTCAACCGGAAACTTTATTTGTCGCTTCTAATGAATATATCGCCAGTGATTTGTGATGCATCTTACGCTCCGCTGTAGGCTAGTAGGTCAACTACACTGGTATGCGAAACTCAAGGATGAAAGTAACTTTCGCAAGATGTGTCACTACTGAATAACATAGCTCGATGAAACTTGGGCCATACATAGAACTGCTACAGTATAGTATAGAAGGTAACACAAAAATAAGCAACTAGACGAACAGAAATGACACTTTTATTCAAAGACAATAATTACATTGAAGTCACAACCATTCGTTATAGTCCCCGGGACATTACCAACAGTGGGACATGGTTCTGAATTGCGTGTGTGATCACCACGGCTGGCCACAAAGTTGGTAAGGAGTTCTTGCGCTAGGGCATTCCACTCCTCCAACAAGCGCAGTTGACAACTGCCAGATGGGTGATGAGGCATGTGGACGTGCGGCAGGACATTTCCCCAACACATCCCATACGTGGTTGATGGGATTTAAGTCGGAGGAACGGGCAGGCCATCCCACTCGCCATACATCCTCTCACTGCAAGAAGTACTCCGCCTGCGCAGTTCGATCTGGACGCGCATTTGTTATCTATAACAATGAATGAGCTGAATGCACCCCTGAAAAGAGGCACGCGGGGAACGAATACAGTGTCACAATAACATTGTCCGCCGAGTCTACCTTGTTCAAAGATTTGCAGGTCAGTACCCCCATGTAACATTATGTTTCCCTACGCCGTAACAAATGGACCAACAAAACGATCATGTTAGACAATGGTACTGATTGCATAACGCATTCCCACCTCTCGCCATGTAAGGGTACGTCTAGCATTGTCGAATATGAATGTTCGGCGAATGGAGTGGCCCAGGACCCCATTATCCAGAGGCAGTGTGTTGGTTAGGAACAGGCCAGTTGAGGGCCTCCAACCAATCTGTTTATGTGGTAAACATATTGCACCTGCACCTGGAGTTATGATCTATGATCTGGAGTGCGATTTCGTATGGCAGCTGGACGATTCTCCTGATAATCCCATGCATCCTGATTGTCTATGTTTATATCAATCTGTTGATTCTATCCGTTGTGCTGCCATTCATGAACAGTATTCCTGGGGGCGTTTTCCAACAGGATAACGCTCGCTCACATATCGCTGTTGTAACTTACCACGCTCTATAGATGTCCGACATGTTGCCCTGACCTGGTCGATCACCAGATCTGTCTTCAATCGAGCACGTATGGAACCTTATCGAACGACAACTTTAGCGGCATCCACAATCAGCATTAACCGCTCCTGTACTGACTGACCAAGTGCGACAGACATGGAAAACCCACCAAGTGACATCTGGCATCTGTAAATTATAATGCATGTACCTTTGTATGCTTCCATTCAGCACTCTGACGGTTACAACGGTTATTAATGTACCAGCGTTTCACATTTACGTTAGCTAGTTTATCTCGCGCTCAGATTAACCTGTGAACATGCAACGTTTATCACTTCAATATATTACCCAGACAAACGTATTCCTGAAATTACATTACTCTACATGAACTATTTTTTGAAGTTGCGATTTTTTTTCCTTCAGTGTACTTTCCTGTAGTGGTCGTTACGCGACACGTATGTGGGAGGAAGTAGCATGTTGCTCAACTTCTCTGAACATAAACTTTCAGGATTGTAATAGCAATCATCTCTGTGATAGGTTTCTTTAAACCTGATGACCTGATGTGGGTGGTGGGGGTTGGGGATGGAAGTTTTAGATGGACCGGTGGCCTTTGTTGTGTGCACATTTGGTTTGCATGAGGCATCTGGGACATCACACAACACGTAAGCCATCAATGACTGTCGCAGTTTTCTATCGATTATCGTCGCTAACGATTGACGCAGTGGTCCAAATATAGTTTCCCCAGTGACCATCTCTGATATTTTTCAGTAGCACGATGGTTATACTACGTCTCGCGATGCGAAATATTAATGTGACTACACGAAAAAACCTTAGCGCCATAACGTAGAGAGGGCGGTAATTCGCGGCCTTTGGCAATGATTCTTCCATTCTGCAGCGGATGATGCGCGGTAATAAAGCCTTGCTGCCAATCCCAACATTTAACTGGGCCGTGAAGTGCGATGGGACGGCTCATGTAATATTGTTACCCATGCTTTTAGTGTGCAAAAAAATTCCTTACAGTGTACATTTAACTGCTAAGAAAAAGTTTTATACAGGAAACTAGTTCAGAAAGGTCTACAGAGGAGCTTCTGTTGAATTTCATTGCCAAACGTTTTGCGCCGACACATATGTAACTCAGTTGTTTTAATCTGCACTGTAAGTTTTAGCTTCTGGTGACAGCGAAATATTAGATAATCTTCATTAAGCAAAGGGTTTAAAAACTGGTGAAGTGTCCTATGGTTAGCACAATACGTAAAGTAACAGCTTTCACATACAGTGATACCATTCAGTCTAAGATCGCCGACTGTGGAGCAGCTGTCGTATCCAACAGTTTAAGATGGCAAAGACATAAGATTAAAAACCTTCCCAAAGGTATACTATACGATTCTCAACACTCTCAAATGGAAAGCAGCGAAAGAGAACCAGATGAATTCATATGTGGTAACAAGGAAAAAAGATGAAGCTTACGCAAAAACTCTAAGATGCTTGTCTAAGGAGTAAAAGATTGAAATACATTAGACATGGTTGTACAAGGAAAGATGCTCTAGCAGTAACGATAGTTAAAACTGCATAGAAGCGCACTATATGGAAGAACATGTCATGCATACGCCGGAACAAGCTGGTGAAACTGGATGAAGCTGTTTCGGATTTTAATACTAAAGAAGGCGGAGGAGGGGGAGGAGGAGGAGAAGGAGAAGAAGAGTGTTCAATGAAATGAAATGATCGTACGGCATTATTGGCCGGGAGACCCCATGCGTGGTGTTCGGCCGCCGAAATTGCAAGTCCCTTTTAGCTGACGCCACTTCGGCGACTTGCGAGTCAATGATAATGAAATTATGATGAAAAACACACAACACCAAGTCATCTCGAGGCAGAGAATTTCCGTGTCCCCACTGGGAATCGAACCCGGGACCACATGCGCTGGGAGCGAGAACGCTACCGCAAGACCACGAGCTGCGGACAAGAGTGTTCAAATATGAGAGGATCAAATAGCCTTTACTGCAAACTCGAGTTACGCCATCTGTCAAGAAACACTAAGTCTTTCATTGCACTGCAGATGTATCAAATGAACAATGTTCTATGTTTGGGCCTCGAACTAACTAAAAACGTCTGCATTCCCTTCAAATTAGAACATTTTGGAGGGCCACGAAGCGACCTAAAGAACTCTTCCTGTTAGAAAATAAGCACATTTTGAACTGAAGCGTTTCGATTGTCGAAGTATTCACAACGCAAATGATAAAGGCTGCATGGCTAAATTCGTCCAGGATGAGAAAACGACAAGGCTTCCGAGACTAAGCTGGGACTTATTAACGTATCCATTCGTCTTGGCACGGCTCGCTGGCTTTCCGAAGTGGGCGTCTGGATCAAGAGTTTGTACATCACAGCAAAGACGAAAGCTCCAAAAATAACACGTGCGCTCTTTTCCAGAACAAGCAGTTCAAGTGAAGCTACTCTTTTGGCTTCATTCTCATCTGCTAATTGAGTTTCAGTGTTGTCATTTTTTGCTCGGTTCGATAGCTTAAGAATAAATGCTCACGACAACTCATTTCTTCGGAGAGGTTAAGCAGTATTCAAATCGACAACTAATATCAGCTAGTTTACTTATCACACTTCGGACAGATTCAGCACGACTACCGAAATAAGATTAATCTGGACACCAGCTCGTCGCGGGCAGTGCATGTTGAGTTGAACAACCGAGCACGACCTAACGCAAACTTACTGCTGACAAGGAATGCATATACCCATCAGGTCCCAATTTTGCTCATTTTCCGCAAGATTTCAATACGAATTTAGATGTAACAAATGCTTATCTTGCACAGTGCGCTTCTCAAGCGTTTACGAGAAATCGAGTTTCAAAGTTTTACGAACCTTTATACACTGCTGGCCATTAAAATTGCTACACCACGAAGATGACGTGCTACAGATGCGAAATTTAATCGACAGGAAGAAGATGCTGTGATATGAAAAAGATTAGCTTGGCAGAGCATTCACACGAGGTTGGCGCCGGTGGCGACACCTACAACGTGCTGACATGAGGAAAGTTTCCAACCGATTTCTCATACACAAACAGCAGTTGGCCGGCGTTTCCTGGTGAAACGTTGTTGTGATACCTCGTGTAAGGAGGAGAAATGCGTACCATCACGTTTCCGACTTTGATAAAGGTCGGATTGTAGCCTATGGCGATTGCGGTTTATCGTATCGCGACATTGCTGCTCGCGTTGGTCGAGATCCAATGACTGTTAGCTAAATATGGAATCAGGAGGGTAATACGGAACGCCCAGCTGGATCCCAATGACCTCGTATCACTAGCAGTCGAGATGACAGGCATCTTATCCGCATGGCTGTAACGGATCGTGCAGCCACGTCTCGATCCCTGAGTCAACAGATGGGGACGTTTGCAAGACAACAACCATCTGCACGAACAGTTCGAAATACGTTTGCAGCAGCATAGACACAGACAGGACCGCCAGCGATGGTGTACTCAACGACGAACCTGGGTGCACGAAAGGCAAAACGTCATGTTTTCGAATGAATCCAGGTTCTGTTTACATCATCATGATGATGGTCGCATCCGTGTTTGGCGACATCGTGGTGAACGCACATTGGAAGTGTGTATTCGTCATCGCCATACTGGCGTACCACAAGGCGTGATGGTATGGGGTGCCATTGGTTACACGTCTCGGTCACTTCTTGTTCGCAATGACGGCACTTTGACCAGTGAACGTTACATTTCAGATGTGTTACGGCCCGTGGCTCTACAATTCATTCGATCCCTGCGAAACCCTACATTTCAGCAGGATAATGCACGACCGCATGTTGCAGGTCCTGTAGGGGCCTCTCTGGATTCAGAAAATGATCGACTGCTGCCCTGGCCAGAACATTCTCCAGATCTCTCACCAGTTGGGAACGTCTGCTCAATGGTGGCCGAGCAACTGGCTCGTCACATTACGCCAGTCACTACTCTTGATGAAGTGTGGTATCGTGTTGAAGATGCATGGGCAGCTGTACCTGTACACACCATCCAAGCTCTGTTTGACCCAATGTCCAGGCGTATCAAGGCCTATAATTACGGCCAGAGGTGGTTGTTCTGGGTACTGATTCCTCAGGATCTATGCACCCAAATTGCGTGAAAATGTAATCACATGTCAGTTCTAGTATAATATATTTGTCCAATGAATACCCTTTTATCATCTGCATTTATTCTTGGTGTAGCAATTTTAATGGCCAGTGGTCTAATATCACATGAGAGCGCCAGCCGCAGAGCAGCGCCCTTATTGCAACCAGCGTAAGGCGTTTTCAACTCTCGTGAGCTAAAATTAGACAGAATTAACAATTATTTGCGAAAACGTCTGAATCTACATATAAAAAAAGAAAAAGAAAACGTTCGAAGTCGAATGGAGTCAAGTCTGTTCATCAAAATGTCTCCGTAACTCTCTTGACTTTGCACGATTGGGGAAAAATAATTGTTTTATTGGTATCCCTGCCTGAAGCTGACGAAACGCACTGCCGGCGGTACTGCACCGTATTGTTTAACTTGTGAATCCATGACTAATGTGAGCGGCGTTCAGGGCTACACTGCTGAGAACCTGATTTCCGTCCACCGACAGGGCAAACAATGACAAAGATAATGAGTTCTTTTATTAGTCGCTTTGTGGAGGCCTCGCCTTGGAAAGCAACCCAACTTGATTAGGAGAAATATGCTTTCGTTACGGCAGTTCCAAAGACATGCCGCATAGTAGACGTAACAAAATTACGGAACCACGAGAAAACACGCGTCCTCTAAGGGAAAGCAGAATTTCATTGATGAAACCACCTCTAATTATCAGCCAGATTATGATGTCTTGTCGCACGATTTTCCTACTCAGTATCTTAAGCCGAAGTCATGTGTGTTACAGTCGCTCAATCAGTTTAGCAGTCTCCAAAGAAATCCATTCATAAAAGAGCAGCTGAAATTCAAGTACTGCGGTTAACAATATATGAGCAGATTAAAAATTGTTTTTAAAATGAAAGGATTTAGACTGATGTTCCAGAACGCATTACCAGACGACATGGAGCCGTGAACTGCAATATGCTTTGCTTTGTTGGCTGCAGTTCCACATGCCTCCTCGCGGAAGCGGTATTTTCCGAAGAATGTCTCATCGCAGTTCGTACGGGAAGAATGTTTGCTGATCAAAGTAAAACCACAATTACATGCAAGAGCAGGAGAAGTGCCCTTCTCACGATATGATCTGGACTTTTTTTTTGTTTACAGGATACGTGAACAGAAATTCTTATTTGGACATGTTGCAAATGTTAGTATCTCAGCTAGAAGGCTAGGGAATCATGTATCATGCGTGGATTGATACGTCGATAGAAATTCTTGTTTGTACATGTTGCAAACATGGTTACCACGTCAGCTAGAAGGATAGTAATCGTGTACCACGTGTGGACACAGAAGATCAAGCACGTTTTGCGATTCAGGTGTATGGGTTACTTGATGAATAATTAGGAAGCTACTAGATTAAACTGGTTTAGCAACATCTCCAGTCTTACTCAAAAGACTGAAACGATTCCCGGACCTTACTACTCCATACAAAATATTATTGGGAATAATGAAGTCCCGCGTGGCTCAACGTCGGTACAAGAGTAACGAAGAAGCCTTTCTAAATAACTCTTGAGATGCTCTGCAAGATGCAAAGGCTGACATGAAGCGATATAAATCTCTACGAAACACACGATGATGCACATACAGATACGCTGGATACATTATACGGTACTTTATATTATGTAAGTGCCGGTACTCCGATATGTAATACGCTGCTTCGACTGAAAGGGTAAGAGCGTAAGAGCGGTTCTCTGACACTGTATACCGAGGTGTCAAAAGTCGTGGGATACCTCAAAGTGTGTTTGACCACCTTTCTACCGGCGTAATGCAGTAGTGATATGGACTCAAGTCGTTGGAAGCCCGCTGCAGAAACACTGAGCCTTGTTGTCTCTACAGCTGTCCATAATTACCGAAGTGTTACCGGTTTACGAACTGACCCCTCGATTATGCCCCATAAATGTTCGATGCGATTCGTGTAGGCGATCTGGGTGGGCAAACCATTCGCTAGAATTATCCAGAATTTTCAAGCAATCGCAAACAGCTGTGGCCCAGTGACATGGCGCATTGTCATCCATAAAAATTCCATGGCAAGTGGTCTCCTAGTAGCAAAACATAGCCATTTCTAGTCAAAGATGGTTCAGTTTGACTAGAGGACAAAGTCCATTACATGTAAACACCATTATGGAGCCACCACCAGCTTGCACAGAACTTTGTAGACAATCTGCGTCCATGGTGTCATGGGGTCTGCGCCACACTAACCCTACCACCAGCTTTTTCCAACTGAATTCGGGACTCATCTGACCGGGCCACAGTTTTACCGGTCGTTTAGGGTCCAACCGATCTGGTCACGAGACCAGTAGAGGCGCTGCAAGCGACGTCGTGCAGTCAGCGAAAGCACTCGCGTTGGTCGTCTGCTGCCATAGCCATTTCATGTCAAATTTCGCCGCACTGTTCTAAGAGACACGTTCGTCGTACGTTCTACATTGCTTTCTGCGGTTATTTCAGCAAGTGCTGCTTGTCTTTTAGCACTAACAACTCTACGCAAACGCCGCTGCATTGTCCGTGGTGAGATGTAATGCCAGAAATTTGGTATTCTCGGTACACGCTTGACACCGGATCTCTGAGTATGTAATTCGTCCACGATTTCCGAAAGAGAATATCATGCGTCTATCTCTAACTACTACTGCGTGTTCAAAGTTTTAGTTCCTGTCGTGCGGCCATAACCACGTCAGAACCTTTTCACATAAATCACCCCGTTACAAATTACAGCTCTGCCAATGCACTGCCCTTTCATAACTTGTGTACGCGATTCTGCACTCATCTGTATATGTTCATATCGCTATCACATAACATTATTTACCTCAGTGTAAATACGCTATATCAACGTTCATTTCCATTACACCAGTACATCGATAAATTTTGCCAACACTCAGCGAACAAAATTAATTTATTTGGTTGTAACCATTACAAAAACCAGATCTCAAGGCAATTCTACGCCTCAGTTTAACCAGATATTCACATCGCCTCTAGATTTGCAATACAATAGTGAATTGATTAGTCACACTGATTATCAATGTGATTTCCCAATGCACATGAACTGACATTGAGACTGCACCAAACATGAAACAGAAAATTTCATTCACTTACTGCCTAAATGCGGAAAGCTCAGGAGGGGGACATGACTAAAATTAAACCAAGTTCAGTTTTTTCGGCAATTTAGGTTTCATATTTTTATATTCTTTTACTATCCTTGACTTAAAAAAAATTGTAAGCTAACGGCTTTACATATAATGTAAATAGAATAATTCATTATAAAATACGAAGATATCATTATGACTATGTTGCGATTGCGTATTTCAATTCAGTTTTGCGGAGTATTCAACTTCACGGGACATGCTATGGTGATCACTTCCAAATGACTCATTGTACAACAATATGGCAGTATCGTGCAGCAGCCCTATAGAGATCTCCCGCATAATACGAGGCAGTGCGTTTTCAGAATTCAGTATATCTAAAGAAATTATAGTGCCGCCATTGTTACTCTTTAAAAATATAGCTTTGCGTCCTTAGATTTACAATAATTATCTGCATGATATGGGGATTGGGGATAGCGATACCGAAGGCTGGGGTTTTTGCCTACAATAATTCTGAACGGAAACGTCCCCATTTTTCAATGAAGTCGCAGCAAGACCATTTTCAAGTCCCTTCAAAATCGAAATGAAAAACCCGTTACTAGTATACACAGTCTCTGTAAACAAAGCATTTCATATCTCTTTCATTCATTTGACCATTTTCGAACAAGTATTATTAAGAACACCGCCGAGACCACTTGCGGAATTAATCGGTGACGCTTAACATATTTCGCTTGAAATGCCTTGTTGGGTATCAATCTTGAAACCGTACCGTATTATTAACAGACAAGAATTTTCATATGTTCATTGCCAACAAATCGGTCAATCGAGTTAAAGGACACACAAAACTGAATACTGATTAGAAACCTGCATGCTTTTACAGGTTAGGTCCTGGGGCCGTTCGGCTGTCCGGCGTGCTGTTATGTGCGTTTTATTTTACTAGAAAGAGATGGGACGGTAGCAGGACGACGGCGGTGGTGGGAGAAGAGGGTAGGCTATAGTTAAACTACATCTCTCGGAGCACACAGTCGATGAAACAATCTTCAAGGGACAGACGACACAGTTCCCAGTGTTGGTCGATAACCGAACACCGCCGATGGGTCGCCACGCTGCAGATAGCGGATTGTACTCGTAAAACCAAATGAAAAAGAACATAAAATCTGTTCAGCAATTCTACTACTGAGCTGCAAACATTTCCGAAAGTGAGAAAGAAGGCTGTTCCTCGCAGCGCGGCTAAATTTAGTTCGTTGCTCGATTTGGCTGGCGGTATACATTAATGCATAGACAGTTTATAATGCTACCTTTCTGTCCTGGCTATAATGCGTATCCTCTAACCAGTAACGTGCCTGATTATAAGGCACGTTTTTAGAACATGAATATTTCTCGACTTTTACTCTACAAGTGTTACAACGCCAGTTACAAGACAGCCGATAGGTTCTGCTTTAGATATGACCTGTCATTGTATATACCATATTATTCGCCATTCCATAACGGAGAAATTCTGATCTGCTGATTTGAGTAATGAGGTGCCTCAGTGAAAGTGCGTTTTTCTTTGCTACAACACACTTAAGTAGTCTTAACTGATATTCATTGCAGAAGTGATGAGTAAGGTGTAAGAGAGGGCCTGAAGGCCCTAATCTTGCCAGGTAAAATAAATGCATAGATAAATAAAACCTATGCGTATTATGATTAGCCTGTATTCCCTAGACAATTTAATCTCGAGACTGGTTACAAGGTTAAGACTGGTTACAAGGTTACATTTATCCGGCTCTCTTTCATCATTAAAACTTGAACAATGGTTGACGGAAAAACTAACGTGTTCGTACTTTCGACACCTACCGTGCCAGTCAAGCATTTGAGTGTTCGTTATTAATTGGACATACGCCGCATGCACAGATCGCAGAAAAATAACACCTACTTGTGTTCGTTCCCAATGTTATTTTACGTACTGAATTAAGGCACGAATCCACAAGTTTACGTTAAGGAGAGCGGAACACGCAGTAAAAACGAAAACTAAACCTAATATTGGGCAAAGTTATCACTTTGCCACATGTCAAAATGAATAATGAAAGAAACAGTTAAGTCACATTTACTGCAAAAAACTTAAAAAATCGCATCGACAGTCAATTTTTCAGCATAATGTAGTGAACTCCAATTGAAGCTTGAGGGTACTGTAACAATGTCGTAGCCAGAGAGACACGATGCATATTCTACTTCATTATCTTTATCTCTGGTCTTGAGTACCGCGTAGCTACAATGCAACTGTCAGAATAAGCGAAACAAAATGAGTTTTATAAAAACTATATCTAATTCCATAGAGCTACTGCTCCCGTTTCAAAATTTGCCAAGCAGGTTTAAAAGTAACTGTCAACAGAAAGAAACAGCAATTCAATTAGCTGACGAAATACAAGTTTAAATCTTGCTATGGAGTTCAGGTTTCCTTATTTCGCCTTGTTCAATGACGTACACTGTATTTACTTCCAAGAAAGAAACTATTCCTACTCCTTTCATTAATAAAAATAGGTACCAGTACGATCCGTGTAGTTAAAATTTGTATGTCGTAACAGTGCATTTTGTAACTGACATTTCCTGACAGAAAGGCTACCAAAAATGGGCGTGCCTTTGCCGCAAATATGCAGAGCTGTGGTACCGGTACCTACAAACAAAATATAAGCAAAACTCTAGCATATGACGAAAGTTGGTGCAGTGGTTAGGTTTTTCCCAACGTAGATTTTTTGTTACACATTTTAACAGAAAGAGATCTGATGAACTACCGCAGAGAATTTTGAAAAGCCGGATGCACAGCCGCAAGATACTCAAAATTAATGTCAAGTAGAGACTTACGATTTGCCGTTCCGTATTATTATGCATACAAAACTCCTTAAGTCTGCAGTCTAATTAACACTGGTATCACAGAAGCGCTATAACACACAACAAATCAATGAGAAGTCCCTAAATCCAAACTGCACCAAACCACTGTCAGCCATGTTTCGCACTCTCTGAGACAACCACACATCGCGCTGCGTTGGGATCAATTTTCCCGGAACATCCAAAGAAAGTAATGCTTACAGCTCTCCAAGGATATCCGAGCACCAGTCAACGTTTTGCTACACCCTCGAATTATTTTTTACCACTATATTTGAATATATAGAATTACAGTACATTGGAAGCTTTATATAAAAAACTGAAATAGTGATATAAAAAGCTTTTGTGTCGGCGTGGTCTAAATAAAGCACTTCTGTACACACTTGTCACCCATCTTAACGGACGCAAATGCTTCAAACTTTGTCCGCTAGATGCCACAACCAATCTGCGGGTGCCAACGACACTGCCGCGTTCTTGTCGGCCTCTCGTGGCAGGTCCTTGAACTACCATGCGTTGAAACTAGTTGGAGCCATATTTAAATCGGGAGAGGTGATTGGTTGTATAGCCAAGGTAAAAAATGAACTTATAGTGAGTATTATCTACTACGTGACCAATAATTTCGGTTTGTTTGAGTGTAATGAATGAAACTGGCATTGTGCGAAGTAATAGCAAAAGAAAATACTTTTTAGCGATAATTTAACTTTCGAAACGTAGCAGTACGGCTATTTTTGTGTTGATACGTTTTGTGAAGTCAATGTCGATGTAATAGAACCGTCATAAATCATTATCTTTCCTTGTGAATGAATGAAGATGATTTCGGTACTTTAACGACAACATTTAGTAAAATTTATGAAACAATAATTTTAGTGTAAGCGAAGTATTAATACCTTCAACCAGTAGAGGATGGAGTTAAACAATGACCAAGCGAAAAATTACACTCTTTCCTGAAACATTTCTGAAAGGAGATGGAAATTTTCTGCTATAATCATTAATATTTGCATGGTATAGTGTCATATGTCGCCGATAATAGCAGCCTACATCATCTCTTCTAATATAAAGTATGTAAAAGTGAATTTAGCTTCGAAAAATTTGCAAGCTTAAGTACTACACAATTATTATCAGCAGACCACATTCTCAACGTTCTTTGTGCATTAAAGTCGTCTGGAGCCCACGGATTTTGTGATATAAACATCTTATGCGGACTCATCGCTTTGTAGCCCGCATTGTTTAACTCTCTTCTAATTGATATCGACGATATTTGTAACACTACGCTATCCTGTTTGGTACCAAGCATCATGAATGTAGTTCTGAAACGATAGGCGTTGGAAGACTTCGGACCGCTGTGTTCTGTGTCACAACAGGCACTGCCATTGCGGATGTAACAGTAACAGTACTATTTGCAGCGTTGTAGTAGCCACTGCAAAAGCCAGTGGATTCGGGTTGGTCTGTAGTACTTTGTTGCGTAATAAGTGATAAAGTTGGAAGCCACCAACTAATCCTCGGAGAGACTCCGTTAACAAAAGTGATGAAGCAAGAATAATAATTAACCCTGGCGCTGAATGTTGCATTTCGAGAGGTGATCCGAAAACTGCAGCAAATAAGCTGAGTTACTTAAACGAACATGCCACTAAGCGTCTTTCAAGAAACATTTACTAGTTAGTTACGTGTATGTGTTTTCTACTTACGTTATTGATGCTTTGAGAATAAAAATGCACGTAACTGTTGCACAAATACTTGAGGAAAGTGAAATGTGTTCCCTCCCACCTGTGTTTTGCTCCCCACGGCAATCAAGGCAACCAGAAACAAGCTCGGCAGTCTTCGGCTGTCCGCACGTACATGGAGCGACTGAAGAGCAGGCGGTTTACATCGGCAACTGGTTGCCGAATTCCTGGCAACGCAGTTCTGCACACGGGGCCACTCAGAACCGAGAAACTGCAGTTGCCGTATGCGAGCCTGGAGAAGAGGGAGTACAGTTTGTCGCACTAGACTATCTTCCAGTTACAATCGGGATGTCAAGCGAAGATTGAAGCCCAGAGGAAGATGTGGTTGTCTATTATTGTTACAAACGAATAAGAAAGCGAAGAAAATTCTGAATTCATTCGTACATCCAAAGAAATGCAAACTGCAGTCTGTTCGTAGCAGCCAGAAGCTGTAACAGATAGATTCGAATTTCATAGCTTTTACAGAACGATTAAATATTTGATTTCTTCTGCATAACACATCATTACTTCTGTTTTGAAAATCCAAATATCTTGAGAGGTACATACACGGAAATGAGGTGGTGATAGTTTGTGCTCGTTGAATCATATGTATGTGATCATCATTGTATTTACACATACCGGAGATTTGTGGCTTTTCACTGTTGGTTTCCACTTGACAGTGTAAACTCACAGAACAACAAAGACCCACTACTCACACCAAAAAATATTGCCGCTATGACTTAAACAATTTTTGTAGATTTGCTTTCATTGACACACAGTTGATTTCACGGTATACGATAGGTATACAGTACATTACACATGTCATATGAAATTCTTTTCCTACTTCACACCCTGTTTTTCCATCAAATCTGTCCTGCAGTAACCTGGAAGTTTGTAGTAGTTTATAATGTTTCCCGTACAAAGCTAATTTTCACAACCCGCTCATTCATCTTCAGATTAAACCAATATAGAATTGGAACACAGAAGTGTACACATTAAGCTTTCAACGTGCCCGTGATTGCCTGTTAGCCAGGCAGGCACGTTATCAGCAGAACTCCCAATCAGAGCTGCGCCCAACCCAAGCTGGCTAAAGGCATCTTGCTTTCCTACCCGCCTTCCCAAGCTGCTGTGTTACGCAGCAGTTTATTGTGTAAGCTTCCAGCATAGTGTTACGAGTAGGGTTCGAACGCTTTTTACCCAAGTATCGCTAGACGATGCGCAATATACTGTATATATTCATTCTGAGTCATTGTAGCCCAGAAAATTGTGGATTTTATTTATCCTTTATTTTCGTTTTCGGCATATTTCGGGCTTATTTCTTTACTTCGATTGAACGCTTTTCTCTGCAACTTCACCCTCTTTCGACTAATACTGGCCATTCTCAATTCGAACCATCGCAGGGTCACATGTTTCCTATAGGAAGCAGAACCATCGCCGAAAGCCGACATCCTTTGCACTTAAGAACCTGAAGATGTCTATCATAGTGGAACGCTAACTAAAGTATTTGGAAATCTCATTTCTGTAACCTTAGTGTGTTTCAGCCAAATACGAACCCACTTATAACAATTTTAATTACATTTTCTTGGATATTTATTGCGGGTTCGCTGAATTTAGTGGCCAAAATAGTTAATTTCTTCAGCTTCTACTCTTATCGAAGTTTATTCTGAGTTCCCCAACATATCAGCAGAAACGAAGTGCGTTTTTTCAAATTACGTTAATCTGAAAAGTACATACGTGTCTGAAAGAAGAAACTTTTGTTCCATACTCAGCTCTCTACGCACTACGCTGCATACCACCAGAATGGGGTTTATAATATCCACTGAGCTGTATATTTTCCTATTTGCGCATTATTGGCCCTATATTTTTCAATCACTCCTTAACCAGTGTCATATATCTAGAGATCTTTGACACTTCCTTTACACAATTAACAGATGCAGAGAAGCTGTTCGCAGTATTCCAGCAAGATGGAGCAACCGTTCACACATCCAACCAAAGTATGGCCACCGTCACCAACGTGGCCCTGAAGACAGAGTTGACAGAAGAGGCCTCTGGCCCCCAAGGTCTCTGAACTTAACATGCCGTGCTTTTTACTTGTGGCAACGGCCTTGCCGCAGTGGATACACCGGCTCCCGTGAGATCACAAGTTAAGCGCTGTCGGGCGTGGTCAGCGCTTGGATGGGTGACCATCCAGGCCGCCATGCGCTGTTGCCATTTTCGGGGTGCACACAGCCTCGTGATGCCAATTGGGGAGCTACTCGACCGAATCGTAGCGGCTTCGGTCAAGAGTACCATCATAACGACCGGGAGAGAGGTGTGCTGACTCCACGCCTCTCCTATCCGCATCCTCCACCGAGGATGACACGGCGGTCGGATGGTCCCGGTAGGCTACTCATGGCCTTAACACGGAGTGCCTTTTACTTGTGGGACTTACTACGAAGCAAAGTGTATGCTGACAATCCTCGCTCAATAGTCTATCTTAAACAGAAAGTTACTAGAGAGATTAACAAAGTCAAACCTGCAGAGAGAACAGCTTGTTGCCATCTCACAAAGTCAGCGGTTCCTGGATGCCCATGGCCACCACTTCCAGCACGTTTTATTAACGCGTAACTACATGTTTCTAACGTTACCATTATCTTTTTCAGTTAGTTCATTATTACTTGTATCTCGGGCTTGAAGCGTACTGGTTTTACGTACTGCTTTTATATGGGACACACTGTATTTGTCGATCTTTTCCTGGCCGCTCTGGTCCTTTGTTCGGAATCGGTAGATGTCGGCAGGCTTCGGACCGATTTTTTTTTTTTTTTTTTTTTTGTTCCATACTCCGCAAGCCACCTGACGGTGTGTGGCGGAGGGTAGGCTATCATATTGTTCTGCGTCCGGCCACTGCCATCCGTACATACAGTGTTTGTACAAAAATATGGAAATACCAGTCTCACAATGCCATGCCGAGTACAGTGTAGGAAAGCCGATGGCATTCAAAACAGCTTCCAGTCGCCTCCGAATGGATAAATACAGGTACTGTATGGTTTCTAGGGGAATCTTATACCCTTCTTCCTGCAAAATAGTGGCAAGTTCAGGTAACAGTGCTGGGCGTAGATAGCGAGCACGCATCCTTCTCTCCAAAGCAGACCACAAAGGCTAACTAATATTGAGATCTGGTGATTGTGCTGGCCAGGAGAGATGCAACAGTACATCCTCAAGCTCACAAAAGCAGTCCTGGACGATGCAAACTGTGCCGTCTTGGAACACAGCATCACCATTGGGAAACAAACGCTGTACCATGGAACAGACCTGTTTAGCCAAAACTATTACGTAATCCCTGGCAGTAATGCGACCTTGCAGAGTAAGCATGGGACTCATGGAATACCACGCTGTGGCTGCCCAAATCATCACCAAAGGCCCGCCATTTTTCACTATTGGGACCTAAACTCCTCCAACTGTTGGAAACAGTGTGGAACAAGACTCATCCGGCGAAATGGTTTTCTTCCGTTGCTCCATAATCCAGGTTTTATAGCCTCAGTACCACATTTTCCTGGTACAGGCATTTACATCAGTGATGAATGGTTCTGGAATTCCAGCTCATTCCGCAATTCCCTGCTTATACAGCTCCCTTCGTCTTATTTTGGTGCCGAGGGGGAATGCGAAGGCGACATTCACTTCTGCGGTGACTTTTGAAGCTGTCATCTTTTTATTTTTCTTCACAGTGCTCTTCAGTTACCGTCCGCGTTGTGACACAGAGCATGATGTTTCTCAGCGTTCCGTACATACGGTAAAAATCGTCGATACGGTGCCTCTTGCAACACCAAACACTTCGGCTATCTTGGTTTCGGAAGCACGCACCATTCGAGCAGCAACAATCTGCCCACGTTCGAAACCATACAGCCCCGACATAATGCACTCACAACTATGGAGCACAATGTTCTGAACATGACTGACACCTGCAACGTATAGAGGACATTGCAGAGCCGGCCGGTGTGGCCGAAGGTTCTAGGCGCTTCAGTCTGGAACTGCGCGACCGCTACGGTCGCAGCTTCGAATCCTGCCTTGGGCATGGATGTGTGTCATGTCCTTAGGTCAGTTAGATTTAAGTAGTTTGTAAGAGGTCCGAGCAGATGTAATTTCGATGTATTGCTCATGCGCTGCCTGCGATTTGCAAGGTATAAGAGAATCGCTGACCAGAGAGCAGTGTTGATTGAGTAGGAACTGTGTAGCTGTAGCAGTAAGTTGTTGCTAGTGGCTAGTCTGCAGTCTGCTCTGGTCTGGTATAGTGTATCGTGTTGGCTGGGCCGGTCGCGGTGCAGCGATGCCGGAGCCTGAGTATTATTGTATAAGGTAAAAAGCAGCCTCGCGCATATCTAGTAATGTTATCTGAACTCCCACGTAAATGTTTTAAAAATGTCCTAATAATAATCTTTCTCATATAAAGTAATTTTTAACAAGCATTCATTTCAATTTAAGGAATTTACTAATTTCTCCAATCCATGATCATTCCGATTGTTGCAAAAGAAAAATCAGTTGCTTCCTTTCATAAATGACATATCTATCGGCCAGCATTGCACAGGGCTGTGCTAAAAAAAAAAAAAAATTATTGTAAGAGCAGATATATATGCGTTATACGGCGACTTCATTGAGGTAAGAATTTTTCTCTTTTTATTCAGAATGATCTTTCAGGGCCATGACGCAGCACTGCTGACGTCCAAAATTTACCGGGTTAAATTCACAGTCAATTATTGAAAAGTTATAACTGAGCGACAATTTAATTGAGAGGTTTAGGAATTTTTCTGTTTTGAGGTTACACTAAAATGGTAACGAAATTTTGTGGGAGGTAAAAGTGGCAAAGAATTTTGTAAGGAGGTTACAAATGTGAAGGAATGAATTTTGTGGGGAGGTTACACTTGGCGACAACCGGCCAGGATCGTATTTTCTTTGTGCATTTCTGTAAAGTAGTCATATACAGGGTGTTTCAAAAATGACCGGTATATTTGAAACGGCAATAAAAACTAAACGAGCAGCGATAGAAATACACCGTTTGTTGCAATATGCTTGGGACAACAGTACATATTCAGGCAGACAAACTTTTGAAATCACAGTAGTTACAATTTTCAACAACAGATGGCACTGCAGTCTGGGGAACTCTATAGTACGATATTTTCCACATATCCACCATGCGTAGCAATAATATGGCGTAGTCTCTGAATGAAATTACCCGAAACCTTTGACAACGTGTCTGGCGGAATGGCTTCACATGCAGATGAGATGTACTGCTTCAGCTGTTCAATTGTTTCTGGATTCTGGCGGTACACCTGGTCTTTCAAGTGTCCCCACAGAAAGAAGTCACGGGGGTTCATCTCTGGCGAATAGGGAGGCCAATCCACGCCGCCTCCTGTATGTTCCGGATAGCCCAAAGCAATCACACGATCATCGAAATATTCATTCAGGAAATTAAAGGCGTCGGCCGTGCGATGTTGCCGGGCACCATCTTGCATAAACCACGAGGTGTTCGCAGTATCGTATAAGGCAGTTTGTACCGCCACAAATTCACGAAGAATGTCCAGATAGCGTGATGCAGTAATCGTTTCGGATCTGAAAAATGGGCCAATGATTCCGTTGGAAGAAATGGCGGCCCAGACCAGTACTTTTTGAGGATGCAGGGACGATGGGACTGCAACATGGGGCTTTTCGGTTCCCCATATGCGCCAGTTCTGTTTATTGACGAAGCCATCCAGGTAAAAATAAGCTTCGTCAGTAAACCAAATGCTGCCCACATGCATATCGCCGTCATCAATCCTGTGCACTATATCGTTAGCGAATGTCTCTCGTGCAGCAATGGTAGTGGCGCTGAGGGGTTGCCGCGTTTGAATTTTGTATGGATAGAGGTGTAAACCCTGGCGCATGAGACGATACGTGGACGTTGGCGTCATTTGGACCGCAGCTGCAACACGGCGAACGGAAACCCGAGGCCGCTGTTGGATCACCTGCTGCACTAGCTGCGCGTTGCCCTCTGTGGTTGCCGTACGCGGTCGCCCTACCTTTCCAGCACGTTCATCCGTCACGTTCCCAGTCCCAGATCCTTTATTGTATCGCTTTTCGGTCCTTTGGTTACATTAAACTTCCGTTGAAAACTTCGTCGTGTTGCAACAACACTGTGTTCTAGGCGGTGGAATTCCAACACCAGAAAACTCCTCTGTTCTAAGGAATAAACCATGTTGTCTACAGCACACTTGCACGTTGTGAACAGCACACGCTTACAGCAGAAAGACGACGTACAGAATAGTGCACCCACAGACTGCGTTGTCTTCTATATCTTTCACATCACTTGCAGCGCCATCTGTTGTTGAAAATTGTAACTACTGTAATTTCGAAAGTTTGTCCGCCTGAAAATGTGCTGTTGTCCCAAGCATATTGCAACAAACGGTGTATTTCTATCGCTGCTCGTTTAGCGTTTATTGCCGTTTCAAATATACCGGTCATTTTTGAAACACCCTGTATCTGCTCTTATTTACTTACATGTAGTTTTCATCTGGCGCAACGCATTTACTAATTTGTCACTCTTTCTTTCACAGATCATCGGCAATTTATTGCTCTTTGTTGTAATTGTTTGTTCTAATTTTGCTTCGTCTTTGTTTCATTTTTGTGCTTAATTTTGATTCGTGAAACATGCCGCGAAAAACTGTTAACAGTACATCGCGATGTGCAATGAGTGAAACAGCCGACTCAAATAATTTGACCGATAATACTTGCGACACTCAGTGTAATGGTGATAATCCTCTAATTACAGATAATCAGTGCGTGCCGATCACTAGTAATGATTTTTATGCTAATGATGAGCAAACAAATTCAATTGTGTCCTCTGTTAATTTAACGACAATTGATGACGCGGCACTTTCCGTTACAATGAACGCTGCCCAGTTTAACACACCTGATTTGCAAAATTTACACAGTGAACAGATAAATATTGCTAACGAAGGTGAACAATATACACAAACCACGTCAAATCTATTTGATTCCGATGTAGTGACCAACAGTGCACATCCGATTGGCGAACCTTTTTGTTAATCAGACAATGACCAAATGGTTGCCGGTACACAAAACTTGACATATGCAGATACACTATCACACAGCACAGAGAATACAGCAGCTAATTTTGGCATGGATCGATTTATGGCATTATTGCTACAACTTAATGAAAATCTCAAACAGCAAATTAATGAAAAATACGACAACCTTAACGAATCGAACAAACAACTTAATGAAAAACTAGACAGCAATTCTAAACAGTTGAATGATAAACAAGACAACAGTTTCAAACAGCTTAGTGAACAGATTACAGCCGTTGCCGTACAATGTCACGATACTAAAGAACAATTACGTGAGGAAATTAAGGCTTGAGCTAGGGACAGTAGTGAAGAAATTAGATCTGTGGCACAAGAATTAAGTAATACACATGCAGACACAACTAAATTACTTAGAGATGAAATTAGTGCAGTTGCTAAACAATGTTCTGAAAAAGCAACACAGTTACGCGACGAGTTTAAATTAATGTCAGCAGAACTTTCACGCACGCTGGATGCGAAAGTAGACGCGAAATTTGACCAACAGAACAGCCAAATTGATGAACGTTTTAATCACCACCTACAAAACAGTGAAACGCGTTACAGTAAATTTATACTGGAACAGAATAAAGTAAAGCAACAAGTCATGGAAACAATTACTGCACAGAGACAGGAAGATAATCGTAAATTGTTTACGAAAGCAAAAACATACGTAGACAACAATATTGCTACAGTATCAGACGAAATCAAACAGTTGAACACCGAATTGCATAATGAAATCTCCGATCGTAAAACAAAAACTGACACACACACATTAGACTTTCAGACAATGACCAACAGACTTGAAAAGTTGGAACTAATACAGGATCCCGATGCCATCAAAGCAGACGTTAAAAAATTGAGCAAAACCACACGTAAAATACGAAAACAAATTAATGCTTGTGATACTAAAAACGATGATCAGATAAAAGCACTGACTGAAAAATATGATGAATTGGCCAGTCGTATTGAAGTTATCGAAAATAATAATGACACCAAATCAGACGATACGTCACCAGTTTCGCTTAATCAAACACCCGAATTCCAAAATTTACAGCAAACGATGAGTGAGATAGGTTCGTCCAATAATACATTACGTAGAAAATTGTCAACTTTACAGCAAGAAGTGACAGAGATGAAAAATATTTCAGCCTTTAACACATCACAGCATACGCCACTGCGAACGTTTGTCAGGCTCACACAGCCAGTATAATTTAGGTAATTTACAGAGAGTACGTGACTTAGATTCCGAACAGTCACAGACAAATAGACTAGCATACAATCCTGAACCTGTTCAGACATTCATAGACGAAAATTTTGATTACAAGCACTTTCTATCCGTGAGAAAATTTAAAGTATTTAAAAATGACAGAACACAGATTCACCCTTTGGACTGGATACAACAATTTTCTTTCGAATTTTTACCGTCATTGCCTGTAACGCAGAAACTAAAATTTATTTGCAGTGCATAAGTGACCTCAGGGGATTCATTACTCTTCGATGAATATGTGCCGTAGCGTGCACAGGGCCCCGAGCCGCAGTAGTGCTGTTTCATCTTTAGTTTTCTGCACTGCTGCCTTCTCTTCTACTATCCTTTATATCTATCAAAACAGCTCTTCAACTATCGATCTATCTAGGATTAAGGATGAGTAAAGAAAACCTGATACGACAAGTTTTACCGAAAGTGACAGTTTTTATTAGACACTCCCGGAATGAAAAGAACTAACAGCATAATTTTAATAACAAACAAAATTGTAATCATCAGTATGTACAAAATTTTCAGCTATCGCAGACGCATTTTGGCAACAATAGAGGGTTTTCCCCGCAACAGCAACAAACCCAGCCGGTTATCATACCTAACCAACAATGTAGTTTGCAAGGTCAACCAAGCTTTAATGTTTCGCCGCCTACACGTATAGCGTCGGCTCCGCCAAATAGTAACGCACAGCAACAAGGAAATCACTACGTACAGAAAACACATCATTTCAATTCCTATCGCAACGCGCCGTATAGTAGTGACTATCATGACAGGCGTAAAAGTAATGAGCACAATTTTCAGCGTACGTTTAATAATAGTCGGTCTTACCAGCAGCAAAATCAACCACAACAACAGATTATCATGAATGAACCAGACAGTCGGTATCATCCCAAACGTAATACGTCAAGAATAAATAACAGAACAGTACAAATAGTTGAAATGCCACAGCATCCTCCCGAAAATAACAGCGCGTCAGAAAGAATTTGACTAGATACAGTAGAGGTTGCATCTTCCAGCAACGTAAGCACTACTTTTGACACGCAGAATGTTGTTCACGAAAATGTTATTACTTTTGACGACATCCGAGACACTCTTTTGCAGGAAAAACCAGTTATTCAAAAAACCATTTCCCACCCTGTCATTGAAGTAAAGATTGTATCATCCAAATTTTCAGCAGTAATAGATTCTGGATCACCTATGTTAGTGATAAATGAGGAAACTTTCAACGAATGTAACAAAGAGAATACCAATCCTACGTTACCATTAGGCAAAACTAAAGTAAAAGATGCAGTATCTGGTAAAGGAGTAGATGTAAAATTACAGACACACTTATCATTTTGTATTGCAGGTCATACGCTTCACTCAAATTTTTGGATTGTTCCCTTATTGACAACAGACGTTATTTTAGGTACGAATTTTCTGGTACAACACGACGCAATTATTGACTTTCGAAATTCGTATTTAATGTTAAAGGATGAAAATGTACAACTGGCATTAGAATTTCAGCACTCTTTATCTGCAGAAGAACAAACAATTAATCGTACAGAGGTCATTTCTGCATCACGTAACACAGACTGTCATTCCACATTGTTCACAGATACGTATGTTCACAACTACAACACACCAGACGAAGCCGACTATGACGTTATGCAAATGATTTCTGTTAAAGTTAAACAGAGCAGTGCAAATACAAACGACGAACGTACAGAGCTACGCGAAATTCTTTTACAGCAAGCTCCAGTTTTTGACAACATCCCTGGTACTATGTCCGGTTTTATGTATGAATTTCAAGTTAAACAGCACGATACATTTAAAGTCAAACATTATCCCATTCCGTATATTCACAGAGAACAAGTTAAGAAAGAATTGCAAGCTATGCTTGACCAAGATATTATTGAACCGGCAGTTAGTCCGTAGATAAACCCACTCCATATTGTTAAGAAAAAGGATGGATCACTTCGGCTCGTACTTGATTCGCGCCACATCAATGACATTTTTATTAAACAGATCGCCCTCAAACACTAGAAGAACTTCTACAGAAATTTCATGGTACTGCTATTTTTTCCACGTTAGATTTGAAATCGGGATTTTGGCAAATTCAGCTCCATCCGAACTGCAGAAAGTACACAGCTTTTTCTGTTTTGGTGACTGTTATCAATTTTGTAAATTACCGTTCGGTTTAATTATTTCTTCAGCAGCGTTTATTCGCGGTTTGAATACTATACTTCCGACAGAACTAAAAGACAGAATCAGAACGTATGTAGACGACATTCTTATTGCAGAAGCTAACTGGTCTAAACACAATCTGATTCTTGAACAACTGTTACAAACTTTTCGTGCACAAGGACTCACAGTTAATCTTAGCAAATCGCACTTTGGTAAAACTTCTATAAAATTTCTTGGACATGTAATTTCAGCAGAAGGCATTGCGCCTGACCCGAAAAAACTTCAAGCTTTACGTGACATTACTGTACCTACGACGAAGAAACAATTACGCAGCTTTCTGGGATTAATTAACTTTTTTCGTAAATTTATTCATTACTCTGCTTTAGACACCCCTAGATTATGTCAATTGACAGGTAAAAACAATATTTGGTCCTGGGATAGCCAAGCGCAGTCTGAGTTTGTTAATTTGAAACATGCCTTGTTGAATGCAGCTCTTTTATCACACCAAGACCTTCTAGAAATTTGTCCATTGCCACCGACAGTTCTAACACAGCTTTAGGCGTACATACTTTTCAGGAAATTGAAGAAGACGATACTACAGTAATTAAAAACATCGCCTTTGCGAGTCGCATTCTGTCACCTGCTGAGCGCAATTATTCTGTTGCAGAACTTGAAACATTATGTGTTGTATGGGCATTTACGAGATTTAGGCATTTTCTTTATGGAAGACATACGACCGTTTACACAGATCATAGAGCTATCCAGTTTTTACTTTCCGCTAAATTTACACACGACAGATTAAGCAGATGTAAACTTTATTTACAGGAATATAATTTTACAATTGTTCATATTCCCGGTACGCAAAATATTGTAGCAGACGCACTGTCCCGTTCTCTCAGCAACAATCAGCAAGACATCGCAACCAACTTCTGCCAAGTAAATTTTAGCGTCATGTATATTCAACAAGTTGCATTTGAAAATTTCATTTCGGCGTCATTACGAGACATAGCACAAGAGCAGAGTAAAGACAACGTATGGAAAGAAATTAAACACCTTTGGCAAGATAGGAATAATGTTACCATTAGAAACCATTACACTGTACGCAATAACATTCTGTTTCGCCGCTCTCACCCTGACAGCAACAACTGGTTACTATGCATTCCTGACGAACTTGTTAACAAATTAATTTGGTATACTCATTTAAGTTACGCACATTACGGAGCCAGAAAATGTTTTCTTATACTGAGACAGAACTGTTATTTTGCCAACATGGAGAAACTGTTATTTTGCCAACATGGAGAAACGTATTCGACGAGTTTTTGCGTCATGTAAAATCTGCCAGAAAGCTAAGTCAGACACGACTTCACATATTCCTCCGTTACATCCCATTGTACCCGTTAAATTGAGACACATGGCCGCTGTTGACATTTTTGGTCCGATTCCCAGATCTAATAGAGGTTTTTGCTACATCTTTGTCACTGTTGAACTCACTTCGAAATTTGTTACCTTCACTTCGTTACGCAAAGCTACTGCTAAATCTGTTTCGAAAGCATTTGTAAAACATTTTCTATTTCATGTAGGACATGTATTGAAAGTAATTTCCGACAATGGACCACAGTTTCGATCTGCTATATGGACACGTATGTTACGAGGAAGAAACACTTCTCCGATCTATATACCCAAGTATCACGCTTCTTCGAACCCTTGTGAACGTCTAATGAAAGAAATTGGTAAACTGTGTAGAATATACTGCCATAAAAGACATATTGATTGGGAAACACACATACTCTCATTTCAGGATGTAATTAATTCCATACCAATTGAATCTACTATGCTATCTCCGACTGTTATATTGAAAAATGTTGAACCACCTAACAAAATTAAAGAATTGGTATCCTTTCCTACATCGCGTCGACTACGCCACCATGAAATAATTGACATTGCCTTCAACAACATCAAACGTGCCGCAGAGCGCCGGAGAAGACAGCAAAAACAGGTTTGTACATTCCGTGACTTTCACATTGGACAGAAGATATTAGTACGTACACACTATTTATCCAACAGAGGAAAGAGTAGATGCAGTAAATTTGAGTTTCTATACGCAGGTCCATATCGAATTCGCAGCATTCCTCACCCCAATGTAGTACACGTCAAAACTTTGAGAACCAGAAAAAGCAAGGGCAACCACCATGTCTCCAATATTAAACTCTATATTGAATGAACATACTTTATGATTTATCACACTGTAATGCCATTTCCAGATTTTTTATATGACCACTTATGCAGTTATATTTATATGAACACTTACTGATGATTATCATATTTTTTCTTGGCAAATGCCCGGCAAGATAAGGTTAGCAGGTCGCTTTTCTTGTCATTACACATCAGACCGTGCACATTTTTCCAGATAAACTTACATATTTTAAGACCAATTATGCAATTCTATCTATGTGATTACTTACTGATGATTATCATATTTTTTCTTGGCAAGTGCCTGGCAAGGTAAGGTTAGCAGGTCGCTTTTCTTGTCGTTATATATCAGACTGTGCACATTTTCCATTTTTCGTGTATGTATGATTGTTTTCCTGTTTTGTTTGTATGCACAACGAAATCTTTAAGATATAACAAACACCAGTTGACTTTGACATTTTTCCTTATGATATCTCAACATCGTGTCTATTTTAATTTTTTTTGCTACTACATTATGATACTCTGTGTACTTTTTTTTTGCATTTGAAAACTGTCTATGTTTTTGACATAATACGTTTTCTGTCATGCTATGCTGTATGCTTAACTATATCACTAGAAACAAGTTTTTATTTAATGAGTATATGATTTAAACGCAAGATATTGATCCTTATTCATCATTTTCAGAAAGCAATAACGTGTAAAAGAAATAATTAAACAAACCACAGTGGATTACTATGAAATGGGAATTTCACCTTCGGAATGAACAAAGAAAATGCAATATCTTGTCACGAAGAGTAAATGGATCAGAATTAATAAACATTAACAAGAATATACCATACACATCGTATGATAGCAGTCTTAACTAATTATTTTTCTTTCAGAATACGAGGCGATTGATGCGGGCTGTCAGACAGAACTACACATCTTAGTTTTAGTGATGAAATATGCTAGAAATAAGAAACTCTATACTGTGAATAGTTGTATGAAGTAAATGATAATATGAATAATGAAGTGTCTTTTTTGCAGATAATAATGAATGGTGATGAATAGTTATATGAAGAATATGCTAATATTCATAATGAAGTTTTTCTTTGCAGGTGATGATAGTAATGAAGTTATGGTAATATGAATAATGAAGTTTTTCCTTGCAGATAAGAATAATGATGAAGTTTATATATTTACTATTAGTTAAGAGATGCTATGTAGTTATTTAAGTATTTGTTGCAGTTCATTTGGACAGTATGTCTTATGTCGCATGGTATAATGACTGAATGTTTTGGAAAGGACAGCTAGAGTACATACATATTGAGTACACGTTTCATTACCTGTTAATTCGAAGTTCACTACTTTTCAGCATAATATGCGTTTCTTCGTTCAGATGAATTATCCATTTTGTATTTTTTCAGGAGAAGCTATTCATGAAATTAATGTGCTATAAGCAGTTAGCCATTAAACTTGTTCTAGTACTTGCATTTTATTTTACCCATTTGTGTGTATCATTCATGAATGTGATCACCATATACTCTACTTGTTTCATAAACTTGCTACAGCTGACTCATGACGAATGACTTTATTAATCCTCATTTCCAGCAATAAGTCAAAAGCTAATATTTTCATGCCCCAGCAATTAATTATCGATCTCAACGCAATGCATTGCTAGCACAAAAGAAAAATGTATTACCAGTCCCAAATAATGCTACCAGTTTAAGAGATATTTCTAGTTCTAAGTATAATGCAAATTTCTCAGATTATTAATCCATTATATCTATGCATTATTGGACCACAGACCTTGAGTAATAGTTACAGTGTGTTACATTTTAAATATGTCCTATGTCACTTGAATGATAAGTTCTGAGTTATACTGAATAATGTTTTTTAATAATGGATATATGCTATGCCAATAATTTCTGTAAATAATATTTTTGTTGTACTCTATAAATGCTATGTCAATAATTAACTCTCATTTTGAATGATGACTTCTGAATAATACTGAATAATGTTTTATAAAACTATATGAATACTTTGTAAGTGGCCAATGAGTGCCAATAATTATGGCAATCATATGAGTTATGAAAAGTGTTTTGTAATATTCAATACTTGCTATATGTTTAGTAACTGGCCAATGAATGCCACTGTTTCTTATATTTTAAATTTGTCTTATGTCACTTACATGATATCATATATGAATACCAGTAGCTTGATGCTACACTCATTAGCTCCTGTTTTGAATGATGACTTCTGAATAATGCATAAGAAATGGTTTGTAACTGGCCAATGAGTGCCAATAATTACCACAATCAGATGAGTTATGAATAGTGTTTTGTAATATTCAATACTTGCTACATGTTTAGTAACTGGCCAATGAACGCCAATGATTACTAAAATTAGATGAATTATGTAAATGCTATGCCATTAATTAACTCTTGCTTTGAATGATCACTTATGAATAATGCATAAAAATGGTTTGTAACTGGCCAATGAGTGCCAATATTTACTGTAATCAGATGACTTATGAGTAATGTTGTGTAATACTCCATACATAGTACAGAAATGTTTAATAACTAAGCAATGAGTGCCAACAATTACTCAAATCGGTTGATAGACTAGTGTAATTCTCAATGATGACTAGCATAAGACTTAATGTCCTTCACCTTCTGACCTAATTACCAGAAATAACTGCAATATCCGTTTGTCCTGTCCATCCTCATGATCATGTAGCACTATATTTGGATTTTGCACTAATTCTATGTTGGTGAAAGAGTATGGATTCTACAAGAGTGTGGTGTTGACACATCATGCTGTCCACCACCTTGAACGATGGAGATGTTGTTATGGTCCCACTGTTTGGTGTACCTAATGTACTACCAAATTAATACATTGAATAGTAATATAACATTTCAGTGTCTTGGCTACACTGATTAATACTTCAGGGAAGAGAACTTCAGATTGTCTCACTTGGTGTTATGTTTCTGTATAAAGATATGGACTTTCAGAGCAGCTACATGCAACCTACTGTGCTACAACCATGATGCAATCCTTCCCTTTCCTTTCCTAGTTCTTGTAAAATGGTAAAAATATATATACAGTGTGTGTACAATTTATGTCATTTGTTAATATCTTTTTTACTCATTGCGTATCCTAGTTCTTGTAAAATGGTAAAAATATATACAGTGCGTGTGCACTTTATGTCATTTGTTAATATGTTTTGTACTCATTGCGTATCCTAGTTCTTGTAAAATGGTAAAAATATATACAGTGCATGTACACTTTATGTCATTTGTTAATATGTTTTGTACTCATTGCGTATCCTAGTTCTTGTAAAATGGTAGAAATATATACAGTGCGTGTGCACTTTATGTCACTTGTTAATATGTTTTGTACTCATTGCGTATACATTTTCTGATTTCTTGATATGTTCTGTATTCAGTGCATGTGCACTCTATTTTATTTCATGTTCTGCACTTATATATATGCACATACTCTGTGACTGTAAACTTAGTTAATTAAGTAGATTACAGAAAAATTTGTTGCTCATGGCAAGTCCAATTGACTCACCATCGCTGCCAAATTTTTGCCCCCCCCCCCAGTGGAGGGTTATGTAAGAGGTCCAAGCAGATGTAATTTCGATGTATTGCTCATGCGCTGCCTGCGATACATGAGGTATAAGAGAATCGCTGACCAGAGAGCACTGTTGACTGAGTAGGAACTGTGTAGCTGTAGCAGTAAGTTGTTGCTAGTGGCTAGTCTGCAGTCTGCTCTGGTCTGGTATAGTGTATCGTGTTGGCTGGGCCGGTCGCGGTGCAGCGATGCCGGAGCCTGAGTATTATTGTATAAGGTAAAAAGCAGCCTCACGCATATCTAGTAATGTTATCTGAACTCCCACGTAAATGTTTTACAAATGTCCTAATAATAATCTTTCTCATATAAAGTAATTTTTAACAAGCATTCATTTCAATTTAAGGAATTTACTAATTTCTCCAATCCATGATCATTCCGATTGTTGCAAAAGAAAAATCAGTTGCTTCCTTTCATAAATGACATATCTATCGGCCAGCATTGCACAGGGCTGTGCTAAAAAAAAAAAGAATTATTGTAAGAGCAGATATATATGCGTTATCCGGCGACTTCATTGAGGTAAGAATTTTTCTCTTTTTATTCAGAATGATCTTTCAGGGCCATGACGCAGCACTGCTGACGTCCAAAATTTACCGGGTTAAATTCACAGTCAATTATTGAAAAGTTATAAGTGAGCGACAAATTAATTGAGAGGTTTAGGAATTTTTCTGTTTTGAGGTTACACTAAAATGGTAACAAAATTTTGTGGGAGGTAAAAGTAGCAAAGAATTTTGTAAGGAGGTTACAAATGTGAAGGAATGAATTTTGTGGGGAGGTTACAAGTTCTAAGTTCTAGAGGACTGATAACCTTAGATGTTACGTCCCATAGTGCTCAGAGCCATTTGAACGATTTTTTGACATTGCACAGGCGCTGTTCATGGCCAAATACAACAGCCCAACCTGTGGTCCTGACTAGAGACGTGAGATCCGCTCCTGAACTGATTCATAGAGTAGAGTCTTTCAAAGGAGTGAACAATCAGTGATTCAGAAAAAAAGAACGGTAGCTCCAAACGTTTCCCACAGCAGAGAGAGAGAGAGAGGGAGAGAGAGAGAGAGAGACAGAGAGTTGGAGCAGATCAGCCGGGCCTCTGCTGGTCAGAGCACACTGCACGCCACACAACACAGCCAGCGCCGGCCTCTGCCATGCTTCTGCCTTGGCTGCCTGCATTGTGCAGTGCCCTATTGGATTTTGTGTTTCACATATGCCTTGCCGTCTCTGTGCTTCCTCTGCCGTGTGCAGTGTCTGGCGCACCTTAACTTGGCATCGCACTCTGTGGCGTTTGTTTCAGTCGCACGTCCTGCCCTCTGGGCAGTTGATGCGAACAACAGGACAGAAAGCCTCCTAGCGGAGAACATAAGAACTACTTGCAACAACCTGCTCGCAAGAGAACATACGATTTGTCTTGGAGCGGGTGACTGGTGGCCGTTCACCGCTCCCCCCACCCTCGGAATTCGCCCGCTCAACGCTCACCCCACCGTCCTCAACTCTAGCCAGAGCGTTGAGCAAAGCAACTCAGGTGTCACTCTCGTCTCTGCGGTCTTAGCTCACGTAGTAATACAGCTCGCGGCTCGACCTGCTTGCCTCAGCGCCTCTGCATCGGAGTTCGTCTCTACTGGATATTGTTCTTCGTAGTAATACCTGTATGTATATTACATAATTATGTTATGTATACATCATTTGTTTTTATTTTATTTTTATTTGTTTATACTGATCAGATTAGGTTCCTGATGACTCCTCTTACTATAGGATTTTTTATCATGGACACTCGAACTTACGCTTTAATTACGAGCGAACCGATAATGACACAGCAACTACAGTCTTTTAAAGACAAAAATAAAAAATATCCTGAAGAAACACATGCATTAATAAATAATTTGCTGAAAGGCTTGTCAGAGCGATTTGGGGTCATCTCCAGCAACAAAGTGGTTGCACAAGCAACATTATTGGACCCCTGGTTAAAAAAAACAAGGATTTGCTGATGAGTCGACATTCCATGACTGCTACACGAGTGTCATAGCAAAAATGAAATCAGTCCTAGCTCAACAAGAAGAAACACATCAACGGTCTGAACCAGTTACCACCGTAACAAGCGAGAGCTCTTCAATTTGGGAGGACTTCGATGAAACAATAAATCAGCTCCAAGGAAGTCATGACCTGGGATGCGCAGCAATTGTCGACCTAGACAAATATTTGTCTGAGGCATATTTGTGTAGAAACAGCGATCCATTAAACTCGTGGGGCACTAGAAGGTTGCTGTACCCAACACTGTGTGAACTAGTCCTGCAAATGTTATGCATCCCAGCTACATTAGTTCCCTGTGAGCGTATCTTCTCAAAAGCAGGACAAATATGCAACGACAGAAGGAACAGACTCACTTCGAGTAAAATTGAACAAATTTTATTTATAAACCACAACATTGATTAGTTTTTCCTATAACATATACTCATTGTCTGTGTCGACTGTGCATACTAAAATATATTACAGTTTTTGTATGTTACTTTTTATGCAATTAAAGTTTGTTTACATAATATGAATCAGTCTTATTTTCAAAATTTCCCTACCTGGTAAAAATACTTAGAATTTTATTGTAATATTTTTATTTTTTCCACCAGATGAAATGTATAACTTTTCTATCTCAAAGTGACTCAGGATGTAATATAAACCTATCAGTGATTTTTCCTTCATTGCGGACTGCAGTCATACTGTACTTTATGAATGAAAATGCAACCATTTGATTAAGTTTCATTATTGCTTCATTTCACACTATTACTATTTAGATGTGGAGGTTTGTTTTGCGGAGCACTCAAAAGTGTCGTTATCAGCATGCTATTTTAGCTTTGTAGCCATTGTCACGTGCAAAGGTGAAATATTTATTACATATCTGACATGTCTCAATGATTGTTGTTACAATATTACAATCATTCAGACATGTCAGATATTTTATGACTATTTCACCTTTGACCATGATAATGGCTACAAAGCCAAAACCACGATAGTGGAAAATAAATCAATAATCAAAAACTTTGTCATATCGTGGAAATTTCAATAAACAATAAAAAATTCTTACTCATTATCTGTGTTACTTCAAAATAGGATCAAATAAGATCAAAATACAGGTATAGTACTAGAATAAACCAAGTTTAAAGGGCAATGTGCCTTCCATTTATTTTCTATTGTGAATGAGTGGTGAGTCATGAAAAAGAGCTAGTTCATTTCAGGGAGTGAACAGTTCTGATCCGATCTCCGAAAAGAACAGTTTTGCCCATCTTTAGTCCTGACTGGCATCCATTTATCGCGGTGTTTCTGTATTTCTATCCGACACCTGTCTAGCGATAACAATACTCTCAAGGCAAGCTTGCCTCAGCTAGAACAGTAGAAGAGTGTGACTAATTACACAGACTTCTTAAAGACAAGGAAAACCACATATAGGATCATCATAAACACCAATAGAAGGTAAAAAAAGGTCATCTATGACCAAGTGGAGACGGATTTCCAGAGGAAGAACACCGGAGACTTTTATCGAACTATCAAATTGCAGCATGCTCTTTCCCTAGTCAACCCAGACAATTCTCCTCCAAAGACCACAAAGGAACATGAAACTTAATAATCAGGATTACACGGCAGTGACAGTGGTCGTCACAAAAGCAGGCAGATCAAGGTCTTCTCGCCGTCTTGCGGTATTTCCATTTAGTGATAGTTTCAAATGTTAGTAAAAATCCTAGAAACTGTCACACACTTCAATTTTTAGTTGAAGTATCGGCAGTTCTTTCCGAAAGAAAATTATTGCCCGTCGTCACGATGAAAAAGGAGAACATCACAAGAAATTATCAAGCAAACTTTTTTTTTTTAAATTTTAACTGTGAAATAGCCAAAAACATAAATATAATTGGACTGGAAAATTTATGAACATTCTCAAAGTTTATAGATACAGTCAATGTATATTTTATCGTGAACACATAAATCTATTTCGAGGAAAAAATAAATAAAATTGCGTAAAAGGTGTGAAATTGTTTCACTTATGTAACGAGAAATGTCATCGCTGATGAATGTGCACACGCGGGATTAGCCGATCGGTCTAGGGCACTGCCAGTCATGGATTGTGCGGCTGGTCCCGGTGGAGGTTCGAGTCCTCCCTCGGGCATGGGTGTGTGTGTTTGTCCTTAGTATAATTTAAGTTAAGTAGTGTGTAAGCTTAGGGACTGATGACCTTTGCAGTTAAATCCCATAAGATTTCACACACATTTGAACATTTTTGATGAATGTGATTTTTGTTTGTCCTTTGGCGCACGTTGGAGCCTGTCTTCTGGGCTCCGAGGTTATACTTGGGTCATTCCAGCGATTAGCAGCGAAGTTTGAGAATAGCAACCTTGCTTCCGGAGATTCATCGAAGCTAACAATCGGCAGCATTGTCCGAGAACAATTCTCGGCCTCCTGGTTCTGAGTCGAGTGAAAGGCTTGAGCTTTTTTGTGACAAGCAAGGTTATAACTTACTAGAGTTGCACCATAGGGTTAAGAGTTGTAGGGTCCCCCTAAATGGGGTGACGAGTTTACTGTACATCAGAGGCGGTTTTTAACATTTTTTTTTTTTAGGCGGCCCTCCATCCGATCCAGGTACCTGTAGGGAAATCAGAAGTATCAGTGTAAGATCCAAAGAGCCCTCCCCCCCCCCCCCCACCTTGCAGATGGGAGTATTAAAATCCTAGTGGTTAAATGTCGAAGCTTTCGCAACAAAGTGCCAGAGTTTGAAGGGATCCTGATAAACACTGAAGCTCACGTAGCACTAGGCACAGAAAAATTGAAGCTGCCCTTTAGATTGTTTGGGCAAGACCCAGTATCAAGAGTGGGAATAAAGTTATAAGACGATTCTTCTGTCGACCAACAGACCTACGTCCTGATGTGACCGAAAACTTTAGAGAAAACCTCAATTCGCTTGCACTTAAGTTCCCCAATCATAATGTAATCATTGGAAGACACTTTAATCGTCCAGCAATCAATCGGGATAACTGTACTCGTAGATATGTTAGTGGCGGACATGAGAAGACATCCTGTGAAACATTACTCATTTCCTTCTCTGTAAACCGCCTAGAACAGATAGTTTTTACGCAACTCACAATGAAAATAGATCTACTGAGAACAAGCAGACCTGACCTCTTTGGGGATGTCCACACCAACACTGGTATCAGTGACCATAAGGCAATTATAACAATAATGTATACCAAAGTACAAAAGGTAATTAAAAAGAATAGAAAGATTTATGTATTCAGCAAAGTAGACAAAGATGCAGTAGCGTCAAATCTCAGTTAGGAAATTGAAACTTTTATCTCAGGACAGGAGCATGTAAAAAACTATCGCACAAGTTTAAAACCATAGTCGACCAGGCACTGGATAGATATGTGCCCAGTAGAACATTTCATGATGGGAGAGATCATTCACAATATACAGTCGCTGTAAGGAAGCTTCTAAAAATATAGAGACTACTGCGTAATACGTATAAAACAAAGCATAGGACTGTAGATAGAGAGATGCTGAGTGAAACGCGCTGGGAAGTCAGGAGAACAATGCTTGAAGTCTTCACTGATTACCTTGGTAGGTTATTGTGAAAGATCATTCACCAAACCCAGAGAAACTCTGGTCGTGTGTCAACGCTGTGAGAGGCACCAAAGTTAGCGTCTAATCGCTGATGGACAAGACAGAAGTGAAATTGAGAGCAGAAAAGCAAAAGCAGAGATGCTTAACTCTGTTTTCAAACATTTATTCAGTAAGGAAAAGCCATGATTATCATCCCACTTTAATTCTCGTACCATTGAAAAGATGGATGAAATAGATATTAGTGTCAATAGATATATAAGTGTCAATGACTCTTCCACGCCAACAAGCAAAAATTCCGAAAATAGAACACGTGAAACCCAACTCGCATTTTTTTCACATTACATCCTGAAAGGCACGGATCGAAGCAGTCAGGTAGGTGCAGTATTACTCGATTTCCGAAAAGCATTTGGCGCAGTACCGCACTACCGCTTATTAACAAAAGTACGATCGTATAGGATATCACGCGAAATTTTTGACTGGATTTAGGATTTCATGCGGCCCCTCCCGCCGGCGATTCGAGTCTTCCCTCGTGCATGGCTGTGTGTCGTCCTTAGAGTAAGTTAGTTTAAGTAGTGTGTAAGTCTAGGGACGTTCGCAATTCACAAACATTTGTATATTTGAACACTTCTCTCTTCCTGTGTAGGGGAGGATGCTAACCATCTTCTCTTCCTCAGCCATATCGTAGCATTGAAGATCGCCATCAACAAAATCGAGTTCATCACAAACATCAGAGATGCACCCATTTCGATACCACTGGGTAACATACTTGTACGGAACAGTTGAAACGTCCCTTTAGAACAAATTATACAAGACTGTGCTTAAACTGACACACAATATTTTTAGCGCAACGCAATCTGACTTTCAAAAATCCCTACAAAAGAATGGCCCTGACTAACATTAACCTATACGTTTCACAAATCACTTACCTCACCAAAAATCTTCGTTACTCGAACTACTGCAATACAGCGAGAGCCACTACTGCCAGCTAAATAAAAGATTCAAACTATGGAAGGCACTAACTACTGATAGGCATAGTTAGCAAATGAAAGATTTTAATAGAGAGCAAACAATGTATTTACCTTAATAGTGTTGAAAAAGCATAATATACATAGCAGTTCATAATATCCATTCTGTACTCAAAAATCCGCCATCTCATTTCCCACATCCACCACTGCTGGCGACACACCTCCAACTGCGCAACGCTACGCGCTGTTCACATCCAGCTGCTGCTGTACAACATTACAATGGCAGACAACAATGCAAACTAGCCACAGACTGCACACAGCACAGCCAGTGATTTTCATATAGAGCGCTACGTAACGTTGCCAATAAGAAAACATAAACTGCCTACTTACATAAAGAAAACATAAACAGCCTACTTACATAAAGAAAACATAAACAGCCTACTTACATAGCCCCCATGCTCCCCACAAAAAATTTTTTAAATTGTTTTGGCCAGTGGCCAATAATGATTTGATAAAATTTTTCATAATTACAATGACAAAGATATCAAATGCACACACTTATTAATACAATGGTGGTCAAAAGCCAAAATTTTCTCACAGTCCATAAAGACAGTCTAGATTGTTCATCACAGTAAAATTTCAGTGTTTTTATTTATTTATTTTTTTTTAAAGTCTGAGCAGTAAAAGACAATGCACACGGAAGTAGTGGATTTCCATGCAGTCTTGAAGAAGTAGTGTTGTCCTTCCAACTGAAAGACAGTGCGCTGACTCTTGACATGCTGACAGGTACTGGGCCACAACAGAGCAAACCCACAGCAGAGTCAGTCGAAGTTTTGAAGAATATTGGTATGTAGGTCATCACAGAGTAGACCCACTGTAGTCCTGGTAGAGATTTCGGTATTGGTGGGCCACTAGAGATGCAGACCCTCTGCAGTCCTTGTAGAAATAATGGTACTGGTGTGTCAGCAAAGGTGTAGACCCACTGTAGTCCTTGTAGAAATAATGGTATTGGTGGGTCATCAAAGATGCAGACCCACTGTAGTCCTTGTAGAGATGGCCAGCAGCCATCTGTTGCGACTGTGCAGGTGCACATTCACCATCGAAGAGTCTTGCGGAGAATATAGCAAGTCCATAAACCACCACTTGTGCACTCACAAAGTTTTTGGAATTGTCCTTAGAACCAGAAATGCTGTTATCCAGTCCCTTGCTGAATTATTAACACACATGCAAACACAACAGTCCCAACTTCTCACATATTGTGCATTACTGTGACCAACAGAAACGTGTGCAGTGAAATGTAACTTACAAGTTACTTAAATTGATGAACTGGTGTCAATTACAATATTATAACATGAGAATACAATTACAAGGATACAAAATACATCATTAAAGAACATAACAATACAGATAACATTTGTAGTACAGGCTTTACAACAGAATAGAAATAAACATATACATCAATGTTACAGGAATTATGAGATAAGTAGATACATAAACGATCAGAATAACTTTTGAAACATCAACTTTACACATGAGCATTAAAACAAAACAGAATAAATAATGTCTAAACATCTTTACAAGGTAAATAACATATTATTAATGCCAATTATATTTGAGGATAACAGTATTCCTCATCATAGTGAATATAGCTTAGTATTAGAAGAAGAAAAAATTCTATGAAACTACACAGAGACAGGAAGAAAACAACTACACAAGGGTACACAAACACATAGTGGGATAACACAAAAGGAAAGGACAGGGTTCGTTTTCAGTGTAACATTTGGTATTGCAGTCCATCCCAAAACTTCATTCCATAGATCTTTCGTCTTATTTCAACCTTTGCTTCCACCAAAAAAGTCCTATCCAAGCATGCTTTCTGTATTTATTTCACATATGTCTTACCTCATTATTTATTTCCAAGAAAATCCTACCTATACCTGTACTTTGTTCGTATAACTTCTCAGTGCATTTCTTCAAATTCATTGCAACTCATTCTCTTAGAGGCTACCCCCTCTTAAGTTAACTTAAATCTACTGAGCTCAGATGCTAAACTAAGGGACGAGGCAATGCAGCAGCATAAAACAATTAACACAAACATCAAGGACAAAAATTTTAAATAGGCAAAGCAATTGCAGTACTACAACTAATATAAGGCACTGTGCAGCAAACAAGAAAAATAACCCAGTAGTAAAACTAGCTTAGAAGAGTAACACAATTTAAAATTCAGTAGCACTATGCCTGGCAAACAGCAGCAGCAAATATAAAAAATATAAAGAATATAAAACTTATATCTATACATGACAAAGCTCAAGCAGAAAAAATATTACAGTAAAAATGGCCATGTTTAATACCTATGTCACATCTTAACACTAGAGTGATGCATCACGAGAACTTACACTAGCAGATAAGTTACCAAATCGTAAAGAAATTATTTATGCAATTCCTGTGAAGGGAAATGTCTATTTATGTGCCCTCGTTTTCTTGGAAGTAGATCATAAATTTCTTATTGACTGGATCTGTAGGCATAAAATATCTATATTAGTACATTCATAAAATTTTATTTTAAACAATGCTGCAGTGCAGCTAGAAACTAGATATTAAAGGAAATGAGCAAATATGTACAAAGGACGGCATGAAACATCATTCATTAGCCATATGGCATTTCATAACGCAGTAAAAATTCCCTCAATTCTAGAGAAAGACGCTTGTCATAATCAGGTGTGCAGATGTAAGCGTATCGTATTTGCGCTGCTTTCTACAAAGGTATGTCAAAAACGAGGATAATGGCCTCCCTTTTTTTTTTTCTTTTCTACCTGTGCCTCTGAAAGGCTTTTTTTTTCCGGGCGTCTGTCGCACAGCTGGGTGCCCACGACGCATTACGTGCAGGTGGTCACTTAACTTTCTTACGGAAATATTTACAACAGCAGTTTCCGCTACAGTGACAGTCTCATATAAAAATATTTCACAGGTGAAGAATTTGCGTTACAAATCTGTAGAAACCAAATGCTATTGATATAACAGTGTCCAAAAAATTTTCGTCGGCATTGTGATACATTCACGCATTTACATACATTTCATAAATCTTAAAGTACGTTTCTTGGTTTCCAACATCCTTTTCATAAATCAGAGTCCCTAACCACTATTCATTACTCCTTACCTTACTACATATATACATATTCGTCGACATTTTTTCAATATTTCATCTTAATAAGTATGTAGCATAATCAAATTCCTCATATAACATCGGCTTATTGATCATAAACATACCTCAACAGCATAATACACATCGTTGTCGTAAAAATAACATCATAACACCTCAGTCAAATCTCAAAAACGTCGTAGCTTTCTGCAATAATTTCAAAACCTAAAGAAAATTCTCTGCTCATTTCAGTAGTGTCATCTACCTCAAACGTACTTTAAAAATCATGATCTCATACCAAATACCTCATTCAAAGCTCTCATAGTATCACAATGGGTCCGAAAAAATATGAACAGTTCACACAGTACAGACAAAATACAATTTCGTAAGTGTGAAGTAATCCAACTCTGTAATTGCGTAAACATGTGTCACTGACGTAATAAAAAAATTTGTCTCTCTCAGTTAAATGATCAGATAGCTGTGTAATTTATGTATTAGAGAAATATGGTACCGATGTGTAAAGTTGTATAAGCAAATACCATATTAGCTAGGGCTCCTTGTGCTTGCCAAACACATGGTACACAAAGTAGGCGTGTACCCCCCTGAGGATTAATGTAATTATACCCTCAGGTGTTACAGATTACAGCAATGGAATGAAATGTATCACAGAAAACTTTCTTTGTATTTCAAAAATCTTGAAAAATAAATGGTTTAAGTACAAAATTAAGCACTCAAATGCGTGTTCTGTAGCGCTAAATGTGCATCTTGTTGTAAGATAATCTCTGTGGAAGTGTCGTAGTTATTGTCCTCCGAAAGCTAAGTTCTGCAGAAGTCAATGTACTTACCTCATGATAAACAAAAGTGAAATGCTTTGCGTATAGATATCTTAGTTATTACGCTTATTATTGTGATGAAGAAATTACTGTGCTGTAACGTATTGTTGTGCTACGGAAAAGGCTGTCTCATTGTAGCTATACGACAAAAGTTATTACTAAAACATGTTTTACATTCCAGAATAATTCAGAAAAACTGTGCAGATATGAAACAGAAACACCGCAAAAGCAACATTGTAAATTGTCACTCATTAGTAGTGTCGTGATATAATCGTGTAGCTGTCACATAAACCAACCACTGTGTCATCTGGCATTTCACAGAAAGCACCTCAAATCCAGAATCCACTCTCAAGCAAACCAAAATGTTGCATGAAAAACTCATTAGCAGTGCCGGTATATGTTCCAAGTATGTGAGCCTCATAGTCGTTACGCGATCGTGCAACTAACAAGCAAGAATGTACACACACAGTAACACTGTGTCCTCTGTTCACTATCACAATGCAGTGGTAATTACTGTCTAAATATGTACCCTAGGTTCTAGACTGGATAGTTAACTTCAAAACATAGTTGCATGATAACAGTTTCTAAGTCTGACAATGCATACTAGAAATGTGAAGCGAAACGTTTTATGGCAAAGACAAAGTTAAAAAGCAGATTATTTTTCAATAAACGGTTTTACATGTGAAATGTGGTGTAAACCTTTACTCTTCCTAGTACGCAGAGTTTCAACTTCAACGCAATTATCATGTGGTATACGTCGGATTCTGTAAGGTCCATTGTAAACTAGAAAGAATTTGTGACTCAAGTGTTTCTTCTTATGTGACAATGAATGAGCTTTAATGAGAACTTTCTGACCAATATACAATTTCTTTGCATTTGCTTTACCGTGTAGTTTTCTCCTTTTGTCTGCTGCAGATTTTATATTTTTAAGAGCCAAATCAATTATGTCTTTGTGTCGAAGTTTACGTGTATTCGGGAAAGGTACAAGCTCTCTGATTCTGTTCGGTGGTTCTTCATTCTTCAGTACAAGAGTAGGTGGTAAAGCAGTGGAGTCATGAGGCATTTCATTCAGCACGTTTTGAAATAAGTGTAAATATCTGTCCCATTGCTGATGCTTTCTGTGACAATAAAGTCTGCAAAGCTTATTGATTTCTTTCATAATCCGTTCAGACGGGTTACAATGTGGTGAGTACAATGAAATAAAAACAGGTTTGATTTTATGATTCCGAAGCATGCGGGACCAAACAGCAGATCTGAATTGTGGTCCGTTATCTAAAATGACTTTAGCAACGTGGCCAACTTCACGTAAGAAATTTTTAACAAAGGCGTTGGATACAGACCGTCCAGTGGCTTTACGTAACGGAGTGAAAGAAACAAATTTTGAAGTAAGTTCAACAGCGACTAGAACGTACGAAAATCCATTCGATGTTCTGACAAGGGGTCCCAAGAGATCAACAGCAGCAAATTCTTTTAATTTAGAAGGAATAATAGGAAACAACGGAGCACGATGTGAGATAGTAGATGGTTTCGCCTTTTGACAAAGTTTACAAATAGACAAGACTCTTCGAATTCACTTTTCCATATTGTTAAAATAACAAGTCGTTCGAAGAATATGATAACATTTTCGTGGACCAAAATGTGCGTAGCTGAAATGAATGTACCAAATGAGCTTATTAACAAAATCGTCTGGAATGCAAAGTACCCATAGCTTGTCATCAACCGTGCAGCGTTTGAAGAGTATGTTGTTTCTAACCAGGTAATAATGCCGAATCTGAGTGTGTGTCTTTTCATGCCATTTACTTTTGATGTCTTTCCAAATCGGATCTTTATCTTGTTCATGAGCAATGTCCTTTAAAGATGTGGTGATGAAGTTTTCAAAGGCGACTTTCTGAATGTAAAGAATACTGACATTTTTTTCAAGGTTGCCTTCTGTGTTACTTTTCTCAAGCCCAGCCGGCGCGCGTGACAGTGCGTCTGCAACAATGTTCTCCTTGCCGGGAATGTAGACTATTGTAAAGTGGAATTCTTGCAGAAACAATGCCCAACGTTTTAACCTGTCATGATTTAATTTTGAAGACATAAGAAATTGTAATGCACGATGATCACTGTATACTTTTATGTGCTGTAGCTTCTTGAAATAAATGGGCACCAAGACCGACTTTAGAAGAATCCGTGCTAAGGCAGAAATCTTGTGACAGATCTGGATGAGCTAGTATTTGCGCGTGAAGTAACGCTTCTTTCAAAGAATTGAATTCCAACTGTGCTTGTTCGTCCCAGTTCCAAATAGTATTTTTTCCAGTGAGAGAACAAAGTTTTGGTGTAACAAGAATTTGCATATTCAGAAAACGACGGTAAAAATTTACGCGACCTAGAAAACTACGGACTTGTTTTTTTGTGGATGGAACTGGAATGGCTCTGATTGCTTCTAACTTTTCAGGATCCGGCTGAATGCCTTCAGAAGAAATAACATGTCCCAAAAACTTCACCTTTGACCTACCGAATTCAGACTTTTCCAAGTTAACTGTAATTCCAGATTCTGCAAAAATACGTAACACGCTGTTGAGGATGCGATTGTGTTGTTCCCATGAGGCTTCTGCTATCAGAATATCGTCCACATATAAGGTGATGTGACGTTTTAAGAACTCAGGTAATATGCAATTTAGCCCGCGAATGAATGCTGCTGAAGAAATGTTCAAACCAAAAGGAAGTTTCCGAAACTGATAACAAACGCCGAAACAAAGGAAAGTTGTGTATTTTCTACATTCTGGATGAAGTTCGATCTGATAAAAGCTGGATCTGAGATCAATGGAAGACAACACTTTTACACCATTAAAATTTTGAAGAAGTTCTTCCATCGTCTGCGGCCTATCTCTTTCAGGAATGATAGTATTAATTTGTCTCGAATCTAAGACAAGCCTGATCGATCCATTTTTTTTCTCAACAACATGTAATGGATTGTTGTATGAGCTTACTGCAGGCTCAATAATGCCCTCGTCAAGCATAGATTGTATTTCTGTTCAACACGGTCCCTATAATGTGCTGGAATTATGTATGGTCTAACACAAAATTTAGTATGCTCACGAACACGAAATTGGTATTGAAATCCCTTGATTGTTCCTGTTTTGTGAGTAAAAACTGTGGAATGTGCTTGTAAAATCTCAAAAAGTTCCTGCCTATCAGTGTCATTACAATTCTCAATTGTTTGAATTTTATTCTGAATTAACTCATTAATTTCAAATATGCCGTCGATATCATCCCTGTCAGTACTTGCAGAGTGATTGTTAGTGTCTAGTTCCATAGAAAATTCCGAACTGTTGTCTAACAGGAGGTAAAGCCGATTAATTTCTTCGTCATGGTTTGAGAGCCAATCTTCAAATTTCAAAGCTACTGACTTACCTTCTTTCTCTAAACTTATTTCAGAATCGTGAAAGCTTAAGACTGCTTTGTATTCATTCAAAAAGTCTACTCCCAGTATAATTTCCGTCGACAATAATGGAACAATAAGGAAGTTCATAGAGAAGCTGTGGCTTTGACAAAAGAATTCTAAGTTGGTTTGTTGGCGTACATCTACACTTTTTCCAAAGATTGCACCTTGTAATTTAATCTTACGTAACGGAAGTGTGGGGCAATCGTACGATTTGTTGCACTTGCTAAAAGCTGTTTCACTATTTACTGAAATGGGACTGCCAGAGTCAAGTACTGCCGTAAATTTTATGTCATTTACTGTAATGTGAATCACAGGATATGCAATGTTGTTATGTTTTACGTCGTGTTCCTGGAGTAAGATGTCTCTAATGTCTTCCATTCTTACGTAATTACTAGCTACGGCAGCTGCGTCGTCAGTTTCATACGTACGTTTTGTGGCTGCCAGCGGTATGAGTCATTGCCTATTGTCTCTCTGTTGGCGCGCGTCGTTATTGGGATTTGGAGACCTAACTTCTACAAATTCACTGTGACGCGAAGGCTCTGCTCTGTTTGAATCCCTCCAGTTCTGATGCAATTCAGGTCTGTCGTTACGATCATATCGTCTGTCGTCATGTCGGTAGATTCCATAGTTTCTTTCTTGTCGGTCACGTGGTGGAGAATTTCTCCCTGAGTCATAACTGCGCACTGGACCGTTGCGTCTAAAGTTATTCTGTCTCCCTTGATAATAATTATTTTGGTTCCCATATTGTCTGTTTCTCTGATTGTCTCTGTGATAGTCATTACCGCGAAGAGGTGATCTTTCCCTGTAATTAATACTACTCTGCCGACGGTTGTCATACGGGTGGTGTCTGTTTTGGTCACGATTTACGTTGTACGAATAGCCTTGTCGTGTCCATTTATTATTTCTGTCATCGCGGAATTGTGACAGATGTGACCTGTAATTGTTGTACTCCTGTTTTCGCGTTCCGCGATTGTCAGTGTCAATTTCCAGTTCTTGTAACAGTCCCTGAAAAGCTTCAATGTCGTCTTTGCAACGTCCTGCTAAAATAATATGTCGTAAATGTTCAGGCAGTTTGATTAAGCAAATGCGGATGAGTTCTGAGGGGCTGTATGGGTTTGAAAGATACTGATTCTTATGCAACATGTATTCAAAATATTTCATAAGACTGGAAAATTAAGATTGTTCGAAACGTTTCATCATTATGATGCTATGTTTTACTCGGTCTTGTGTAGTTTGAGACCAATATGCAGAGAGGAATGCATGATAAAAATCTCCTTCACTGTGACAATCGTGAATGACCGATCGCATTCTTACAGCTGGTTCATTCTCCAAGTAGCCACACATAAATTCTAACCTGTGCTCCAATGACCAGTTGGGAGGAAAACAATGAGAAAATTGATGAAGCCATGCTTGTGGATGAATGTCGTTGTCAGAATTCTTAAATGTTTTGAATTTACGTGTAGTAATGAACAGCTTATAGTCAAAATCATCATGTCGGCGAGTCGCATGTCGGTCATTGTTATGTCGTTTCGGCGGTTCCATCTCAAAATTCGGTGTACCTTACCAATTCCTTTCATAATTTACGAAGTGCCCAGTGTTATTATTTTGTGCCTGTTCTGTATTTCTATGTCCCTCTTCCCGTATTCCCGAGTGTCCTCTGAAATACGTAATTCTTGTATTACCTGTGTCAGCTGATGTTGTACTTCCCGGATTTCTCTTTGGTGTTGCGTATTAATTTGATTCAGATTTTGTTTCAGTTTCCTAATTTGTTCGCACTCTTCTGTGTCATTAAAGACTACCGGTTTTGTGTCATTCAGATTATCATCTACCTTCGTAGATAAATTATTTAGCTGATCCGAAAGTTCAACTACTTTCTCTGATAATGAACTAATTTCCTCCATGTGTCTTTCTGAACCAATTTTCAGAGTATCTACTGTGTCCTTTAAGTTTTCCTGAGTTTTTGCAAGTTGCGTAACCAAATCGGTAGATGCAACTGAGTCAATTTTAGCTTGCAAGGTCTCATGATTTTCATGAACAATAGTTTGCAGTTCTTTTATGGCTGCTTCGTGATTCTGTAATGCATTTTCATGCCGCGAAAAAATAGGTTGAAAATGCTCACAAATTTGTGTTTTTACTTCATTACAGACTTTTTGACATTTCGATTCAATGTTATGTAACTCAGTAGTTAAATCTTCACGTGTTTGTTCAAGCGTGGTGTCTAACTTTTGAAGATTTTGTTCCATTGCGTCTAACTGTTGCTGTGTTTGTCTCTGGTGTTGTTCCATTGTGTCTAACTTTTGAAGATTTTGTTCCATTGTGTCTAACTGTTGCTGTGTTTGTCTCTGGTGTTGTTCCATTGTGTCTAACTTTTGAAGATTTTGTTCCATTGTGTCTAACTTTTGAAGCTTTTGCTGTGTTTGTCTCTGATTTTGTTCCATTTGTTGCATTAGCTGTAATAACAATGCATTAGTGTCTGGAATCTGTTCCTCTACGCTTTTCGGCAGTGCGTTTGCACCGGCAACATTCACATTTTGACAAGCAGAAAATGTGTCTTGACTTATTTGAGAAAACGGTGAGGACGCAAAACCTGAATCTACAGTATTTGCAATATTGTATTCTGTCATTTCGGATTCCTGAGGCGAGCTGTTGCCGACCGATCGATCGATAATGCTTCCCTGTTCACTAATTGTTTCACTGCCTACGCCATTGTTTGCCGCCCGCTCCATTTCCCTATGCACAATTACCAAATTACTACTTTGAATGTCTGTTAATTCACTACACAGTGGTGCTGATAAGCTACGCTCTTCGTCACTATTATTTATCAGTTTACTTTGGAGCCTAGTGTTACGTTTTTCACACGCCATTATTGTCACAATATTTCACACGACAACACAGAAAAGCACAATTTGAAGAGCAAAAATGAGAGAACACATTAACATAGCACTGAAAATAATATCTAGTTAATTGCAAGCGCAGCTGCGAAATACTTGGTGCAAATCTACATGCATGCCACAACTGTTTTACTGTGCAACAATGAAAAACCACAACTACCAAGGAAATTCTCTCTATAATTACTCAATAGCAATAAACAAAATCTACACTAATTACACAAACTACAAAAAAAAAAAAATCAGAAGATTCCAGTGAGATATCCTTGGCTAAGGGTCGACATATGAAACGTCCCCTTAGAACAAATTATACAAGACTGTGCTTAAACTGACACACAATATTTTTAGCGCAACGCAATCTGACTTTCAAAAATCCCTACAAAAGAATGGCCCTGACTAACATTAACCTATACGTTTCACAAATCACTTACCTCACCAAAAATCTTCGTTACTCGAACTACTGCAATACAGCGAGCGCCACTACTGCCAGCTAAATAAAAGATTCATACTATGGAAGGCACTAACTACTGATAGGGATAGTTAGCAAATGAAAGATTTTAATAGAGAGCAAACAATGTATTTACCTTAATAGTGTTGAAAAAGCATAATATACATAGCAGTTCATAATATCCATTCTGTACTCAAAAATCCGCCATCTCATTTCCCACATCCACCACTGCTGGCGACACACCTCCAACTGCGCAACGCTACGCGCTGTTCACATCCAGCTGCCGCTGCCCAACACTACAATGGCAGACAACAATGCAAACTAGCCACAGACTGCACACAGCACAGCCAGTGATTTTCATATAGAGTGCTACGTAACGTTGCCAATAAGAAAACATAAACAGCCTACTTACATAAAGAAAACATAAACAGCCTACTTACATAAAGAAAACATAAACAGCCTACTTACACAGTAACTCCGTCAAATACATCAGGAGGGGTAGGGAGCGAGCAACTGGAAATGGAGACTGTCAATAAAAACCCATTTACCCAACAGTAAATGAAATTATTTTATTTAACCCTTGGTCAGTGCTGCTCTCTACATATAATAATAAAATTTACACAAGTTTATTGCTGCCAGGTTTAACACAATTATGCGAAACCAGTCACAATTTAACACGCAATATTTTATAACATTCTGGCAAGGGATCTAAAACCATTATAATGGAAAACGCGAGAGCCAGACAGCTCTGCAACTAGAGCAAATGTCAGTTAAGGTCAGTCTTGCACCGATCATCCATGGAAACATTTCGCTGTGGTACGCAGGAAAGCTGAAAGCGTTTTGTTTTAAATTGTTTCTCAATGGATTAATTATTTTTTGGTGCTCAGCTCTCGGTGCAGTGAACAAAGTAAACATATATTATTTTTAAAAAAGCCGGCCGGAGTGGCCGTGCGGTTGTGGGCGCTACAGTCTGGAGCCGATCGACCGCTCTGGTCGCAGGTTCGAATCCTGCCTCGGGCATGGATGTGTGTGATGTCCTTAGGTTAGTTAGGTTTAATTAGTTCTAAGTTCTAGGCGACTGATGACCTCAGAAGTTAAGTCGCATAGTGCTCAGAGCCATATTTTTAAAAATGTGACAAAGTCATTATAGAGCAATGAAATAATGTTCAACAGAATTATTAAAAGAAATTAAAACAGCTGGTAGGTCGCACATAAAAAATAGTCTAGCGATCTATCGTCACAAGCCTTTAAAAATGTATCACGGAAGAGAAAAATGAGAATTCTCAATACCTATTATGCAATGGAATAATCGGCGGGTACCGCAAATCTTCTATGGAGGACTTTACAACACCATGGAGAAACAATTTAAATATTTACATCACAATGAAAGAGCGTAAATTTACAAAGATTTGCTCGCAACACTTACTTCACAACTAAAAAGCAAAAAATTACGACTGGCACGATTTATACAGGGTTCATTGTCCTGTATATCAAGAAAGACTTTGTCTAAATCTACAGGCATGAAGGGCGTGATGAAATTGATGGTACGAATAGAAAATTGTCTGAAGTCATACGCATTATTACACACTCGAATGAAACAGTTTTTGATGGAACTGAACTAAGAGTATGGAGACTACGTATATTACTGCAAAGTATGCTGGTTAAGTCACGGGGCATGCCTGGCACGATTTTTTGATTTAATACGTGGTATTGTCGAATTTATGAAGTCAAAAGAAACCAGCAGCAGAATTGCAGAACTCGTATTTAAATTGACCTGACTGCCCACAATAAGACTTGGTTCGAAACAAGATCAAGAACAGCTTATTTCTGATCTGATGGGGATCCATTTAAAAAGAAAATTGCGTTGCGGAAGGGACAAATTCTGACAAAAAAAAAAAAAAAACAAACACACAGTCCATTTCCCTAAGCTCACGGGCGTTAAAGTAAACACGAATTTAAAGAATTCGTTGTGGCGTGGAAAGAATTACAAGGATAGTTTCCTAAACGTTTTTACGACACTGGCAATCTTACATCTGTTTCTGAGCAGTTTTCTAGACCTTTTGTTGCTTCAGTTGGAGCTAAGAGATGTGCAATCCCGTTTAAAAGACAAATTCTTTTACGTTACAACCGTGCAGGAAACCTGCGTTGTATTCCTTGGGAAGAGTTTTCTCGACTCCATGATGAGGTTGCGAACTTGATACAATATTTAGATTGAGATATGTGCGTGAAAGTTATTTTTCAATTATGAAACTCAACAAGCCACTAATACATGGCAGCCTGTGTGACGAAAATACGTGAAATTGTGTGCATCTGTCCATATGCCGACAGTTTGTATGAGATAAAAATTTTATTGTCTTCAGCGCGGCAAAAATAACTAAAAATTTCGAAAATTTGTTTTGTTTATGATCTACATTGTTGAGAAATATAAAATATGAAGCCAAGTCGCATGCAAGCTATTCCATCTTACTTGCATAACTATATTGCCATCTAAATGCTATGTGTTCGCAATTTGCCCCCTCCTCCCAACAATCACCCAGCTTAGACAGCGTGGCGTAGCGGTGAGGTAAGTGAGCAGCTAGCCATGATTCTGCAGGCCTGCAAGAGCACTGCACGCATAGCGTACCCGCCCCACACGATACATAACAAGCCATCATGCTCTACTGTCGCTCCTCACCTATTCCTTTGTGTCGCTCATCTCAAGCCAACTGTGGCTTCCTTGGTATCATTTTGCAACTTTTATTTCTAACTGACGCTTGATCGCATGCGGAACTTGTATTGAATACTAGTGTACTTCTTCCTCTCGATTTCAGTCATTGATATTCTTTTTCCTGTTTGTACTCAAATGTTAAATGCAGAATGCATTTCAATTGATGAGTCAAACCCAATCTTATCCCATGGTTATTACTAGAGTATGGTCCTTCTTGTTCACCTATAACCACTATAAGCTTTCATTAACTGATGCTCAAACTGAATGTTTGACTCATGCCCTTAAGTAGGATTCAGTCAGATGCAGATGCAGACAGCATTGCCTTCTTAGGATTCCATTCGTTAGTTGAAGCGATGGGCAGGCGAGGTGTACCATCACGAATTGCTCTGAGAACATTTGGAAAAACTATGACAAGTTGGCGTTTTGCAGGAACCGAGGCGAATGCCACCTATGCAATCTCGGGAAGCCACACAGGATGCAGCTTGTTGGTAGGCAACAGGATCCCTCTCGGAACTGGATATGGATACCACGAGAGGGCGGCTGCGCTTTACATTGTCCTGTCTGACAAGGTCTTGACGCCAATGTACAACGGAACAGGATTACATTAACTTTTTCTTTACATAAGCACCATCGGCGGGTATACAGGGTGGTCCATTGATCGTGACCGGGCCAAATATCTCACGAAATAAACGTCAAACGAAGAAACTACAAAGAACGAAACTTGCCTAGCTTGAAGGGGGAAACCAGATGGCGTATGGTTGGCCCGCTAGATGGCGTTGCCATAGGTTAAACGGATATCAACTGCGTTCGTGTAGTACATAAAGAAATATGAATGTTTTAGTTGGACCACTTTTTTCGCTTTGTGATAGATGGAGCTGTAATAGTCACAAACATATGGCTCACAATTTTAGACGAAAAGTTGGTAACAGGTAGGTTTTTTAAACTAAAATACAGAACATAGGTATGTTTGAACATTTTATTTCGGTTGTTCCACTGAGATACATGTACCTTTGTGAACTTATAATTTCTGAGAACGCAAGCTGTTACAGCGTGATTACCTGTAAATACCACATTAATGCTATAAATGCTCAAAATGATGTCCGTCAACCTCAATGCATTTGGCAATTCGTGTAACGACATTCCCTTCAACAGCGAATAGTTCGCCTTCCGTAATGTTCGCACATGCATTTACAATGCGCTGACGCATTTTGTCAGGCGTTGTCGCTGGGTCACGATGGCAAATATCCTTCAACTTTCCCCATGGAAAGAAATCCGGGGACGTCAGATCTGGTGAACGTGCGGGCCATGGTATGGTGCTTCATCGACCAATCCACCTATAATGAAATATGCTATTCAGTACCGCTTCAACTGCATGCGAGCTATGTGCTGGACATCCATCATGTTGGAAGTACGTCGCCATTCTGTCATGCAGTGAAACATCTTGTAGTAACATTGGTAGAACATTACATAGGAAATCAGCATACATTGCACCATTTATATTGCTATCGATAAAATGGGGGCCAATTATCCTTCCTCCCACAATGCCATACCATACAGTAACTCGCCAAGGTCACTGATGTTCCATTTGTCGCAGCCATCGTGGATTTTCCGTTGCCCAATAGTGCATTTTATGCCGGTTTACGTTACCGCTGTTGGTGAATGACGCTTCGTCGATAAATAGAACGCGTGCAAAAAAATCTGTCATCGTCCCATAATTTCTCTTGTGCCCAATGGCAGAACTGTACACGACGCTGAAAGTCGTCGCCATGCAATTCGTGGTGCATAGAAATATGGTACGGGTGCAATCGTTGTTGATGTAGCATTCTCAACACCGACGTTTTTGAGATTCCCGATTCTCGCGAAATTTGTCTGCTACTGATGTGCGGATTTAGCCGTGACCGCAGCTAAAACACCTACTTGGGCATCATCGTTTGTTGCAGGGTGTGGTTGACGTATCACATGTGGCTGAACACTTCCTGTTTCCTTAAATAACGTAACTATCCGACGAACGGTCCGGACACTTGGATGAAGTCGTCCAGGACACCGAGCAGCATACATAGCACACACCCGTTGGGCATTTTGATCACAGTAGCCATACATCAACATGATATCGACCTTTTCTGCAATTGGTAAACGGTCCATTTTAACAAGGGGAATGTATCACGAAACAACAACCGTCTGCAGTGGCGGAATGTTTTTTTTTTTTTTTATTGTGATTTCATTCCCCTGCCCCATATGGGCAGGGGAGAGCTGTCAGTGGCACAATCCGCCGCTCTTCAGCCGAGCGACATGACAACTAAAATAAGAATAAAATGTTACATCATAAGGCGAAAAAAAGGGGAACATAAAACAGAGTAAGGGAAGAAAATGGAGGTAAAAACACACTGACATGGAGACGTTTATGGGGGACAGTAAAAAAAGTCACCAGAAAGTTAAAAAACACAGTTGGCGATTCTTAAAACACAGAGAAGACACTGAGTGCGCATGCACAGGTTAAAAGTTTTCCACAGTATTAAAAACACTCCGAAACAACACACTTAAAACCCACTTGGAGCACACAGGACGAAGAATAAAACTACCAGGTGGTACCTGCCGAGGGAAAGGTCAGAGAGGATGGAAAAGGAGGGGAGAGCATGGGGCAGCTGGGGAAGCGGCGGGATGAAGAGAGGAGGGGCAAACGTGGGTTCACGAAGAGGCAGGAGACACGTGGGGCGGGAGAGGAAAAGGGAAGACAGGGCAGGAGGGAGCGCAGAGACACTGAAAAGAGGCACAAGAGATGGAGGGGGAGGGGGAAGCCGCTCAGGAGGAGGGAGGGGGAGGAGAGGGAACCCTGAGGAGAAGGCAGGAAGAGGGGGTTAGAGTTGGTAGGAAGGGTAGATGTCAGGACGAAGCTCATCATCCGGGAGGGGTAGACAGTGGAAGTTGTGTTGGGAAAGGAGATGAAGGGTGTGGAGTGGAGAGAGGGAGGGACACAACAGTAAAGGCGTGGCAACTGGTTGGGGGTGGAGAGGAAGGGAGACACCAGGGGGTGAGGGGGATCAAGGCGGCGGACAATATATAGTGTGTGGATGTGTTCAAGGAAAAGGAGAAGGTAGGGGAAGGGGATGAGGTTGTAGGGGATGCGTGTGGGGGACGGAAGGCGGATGCGGAAGGCAGAGCGCATGGCATTCGAGAATTTGGAGGGCTTTATAGAACTGGGGAGGGGCGGAAATCCAAGCGGCACTGGCAAAACAAAGGATGGGGCGGATCATGGAGTTGTAGGTGTCAAGGATGGTGGAAGGATGCAGACCCCACATCTGGCCGGACAGGAGTTTCAGGAGGCGGAGGCGGTTGTGAGCTTTGTTTTGGATGGTAAGGAGATGGGGAGTCCAGGTGAGGTGGCGGTCAAGTGTGAGGCCAAGGTATTTGAGGGTAGGAGTGAGGTGGTTAGGACGGCCATAGATGGTGAGGTAGAAATCATGGAGGCGGAAGGAGCGGGTGGTGTGGCCTATAATGATCACCTGGGTCTTGGAGGGATTAACATGGAGGAACCATTGGTTGCACCAAGCGGTGAATTGGTGGTGGTGGTGGTGGTGGTTTTGGGGAAGGAGGCCAGACAGTGAGGTCATCGGTCTGATCGGATTAGGGAAGGACGGGGAAGGAAATAGGTCGTGCCCTTTGAAAGGAACCATCCCAGCTTTTGCCTGGAGCGATTTAGGGAAATCACGGAAAACCTAAATCAGGATGGCCAGACGCGGGATTGAACCATTGCCCTCCTGAATGCGAGTCCAGTGTCTAACCACTGCGCCACCTCGCTCGGTCGCAGGGCGAATTGGTCAAGGTGGATTTGGAGGGTACGTTGGGACCGTTGAAGGATGGGATAGAGGGCTAGGAAGGCGGTGTCATCAGCGAACTGCAGAAGATGAGCAGGAGGGGGAGGTTTGGGCATATCGGCAGTGTGGAATGTTACGTGATACCAAGTAGTTACACGTTTGTGACTATTACAGCGCCATCTATCACAAAGCGAAAAAAGTGGTCCAACTAAAACATTCATATTTCTTTAGGTACTACACGAATATGTAATAAAAAAAATGGGAGTTCCTATTTTTAAAAAACGCAGTTGATATCCGTTTGACCTATGGCAGCACCATCTAGCAGGCCAACCATAACCCCATCTGGTTTCCCTCTTCAAGGTAGACGAGTTTCGTTCTTCGTAGTTTTTTCGTTTGACACTTATTTCGTGGGATATTTGGCTCGGTCATTATCAATGGACCACCCTGTATAAATGGTTTAGAGTTGCAATTCTGTTTGTCAGGTAGACTGGCTGTCAGAGTGTCGTTCGTATTTAGTGTTGTTACCAGGCCTGGTAGCGTACATAAGTGGCATCAACAGCATCAGATGTGGAGTGAAGGACATACAGATGCCGCATACTAGTATGAGACAGCGTTACTGGCACCTGACAGAGTTTGAAAGCTGCTTCATGGTGGGTCTCCAATTGGGCAGCTGGTCGAATCGTGCAGTATCCATATTTGCAGGGCATTTGGAAATTACAATGACTCAATGCTGGAATGGAAATGTGATGGAATGCACAAGCATAGTCAAGGTTCCGGTTGACCACATCTGACCACCGCAAGTGGTGTCCCAGAAACACCATAAACATTTGCATCTTCCATCCGAGAACAAATCAGTGGACTCTATGGAACATTCTGTCTCATCTCGCTCTATTGGTCAGCAACTAGCAGCAACCGGATTAGGGAATTACCAGCTCGTGTACAGGTTACCGTTAACACAAATGGACGCATGGGATGCTGATGAATGGCGTCGTATTGTGTTCAGTGATGAAACAAGATTCAGCACTGTGCCATCATCTGTGAGTACAGCGGTGACCTGGAAAGAAGTCCCATTCTTTCTTTGTTTTGAAGAGGCACAGCGGTGCTACTTCTGGTGCCATCGTGCGGGAATCCATTAACCATGATTTCAAGTTATGGCTGGCAAGGACTGAAGGGACTCTGATGGTGTAACGGTACGTTATAGACATCCTGCCTCATCAGGTGACAGTATCATGGTGGCATTTTTCAACAGGACAATGCTCCTCTGTATGTGTCTCAATGAACAGTCTGAGTGAAATGAAATGAAATGTCTTGTGGCGAGGGCCTCCCGTCGGGTAGACCGTTCGCCTGGTGCAAGTCTTTCGATCTGACGCCACTTCGGCGACTTGCGCGTCGATGAGGATGAAATGATGATGATTAGGACAACACGACACCCAGTCCCTGAGCGGCGAAAATCTCCGACCCAGCCGGGAATCGAACCCGGGCCCTTTGGATTGACAGTCTGTCGCGCTGACCACTCAGCTACCGGGGGCGGACAACTGTCTGAATGAACCGGAGATACACCTATGGTTAGCAAGATACTTAGATCTGTCCCAGACAGAAAATGTGTGCGATCACCTTGGACATCAACTCCATGCCAGTGTCAGTACCCAGAATATCAATGACACGTTACAACAGTTGTGAGCCAGCTTGCCACAGGAGGGGATACAACGGATGTGTGACACCCTCCCGAACCGAAACAGTAGATGCATCCACGTTAGAAGGGGTCCAACGCCTTACTGATAAGTGGGCTCATACTGGCAGGTTCTTTACGGATCTGATTAGATTTTCTAATAACTCAAATAACATCACTTACGCTCTCAACCTATGAAGTTTCTGTTAGTTTCCACCTTCCCTTTTGGGAGCTTCACTTTTCTTGTCAGGCAATGCATATCTTACTTTCAGGCTCAGGACGTCAGTCAGCAGGAGTAAACTGTTTATGATGGATCGTTACGCCACAGAAAATTCGTTCCACAATGACCAGTTAATACGCCAGAGGCTCGAAAGACTTACATGCGGCGTCTACGCTGGGAAAGCCTACGAACACTTATTATTAGGTTCATTAAATAGCGGTTGAAATTTTCATCTCGGACCTTGTCTTTTAAAACGATCAGACACAATTAAGACGAACTTTTGCAACATGTGTTGGAGGAGTCAATCGAAAAGTAGCAGCCGAGGTGAGGCAGCTGCAGCGGGCTGAGTACTGGTCAGTACCAATGAGAGTCAGCAACTGATCATCAAGGTCGCGACCTGTGGCTACGAACTGAATGCAGCGTCTGTCCGAGGCGACGCAGTGGTAAGATAACGGACTGGGGCTCCGGAGGAAGACTGTTCATATCACCGTCCGGTCATCCAGATTTTGGTTTGCCGTGAAGTCACTTGAGGCAAGTACGAGGAAGATTGCCTTGAAAAGGACATGGCTGATCTCTTTCCGAATCCTTCCTCAATCCGAGATTTTTCCTAATCTACCATGACCTCTTCGTCGACGAGACGTTAAACCTCAGTGTTCCTTACTGCCGAATACAGCTTCACTCGATACGAGGTAGTGTAGCGAGTGAACTAAGTTTAGGGCGAGGACGTCGCAAGTACATTCGTGAACTAAAGGAGTAGCATTCTGATTTTGGGTTTCCTGTAATTTCCCTAAATCACTTTAGGCGAATACCGTTTCGTTTCGTCAACAGGACATGACAAATACTTCCCCCATCCATCCCCAATAGGAGAAGAGCTCTGTTCTTAGTGACATAGACGGAGACGAAACGTCAAACTATGTTTTCAATACCATTTCGTGAATTGAAGTGCATACTGTCCCTCAGTAGTTGAAGCTCGTTTGCTTTTTGCAGAAGAAACTAAAAGAGAGACAACACTGCAACGGAATCAACTACTCTCGATGTTATTTACTTTACAAAAGAAAAGAATCAAACTGTTAAATATCAATAAAAACCACGTCACATTTGTTTCAGGAATGTTGCTTACGTCAAAACTGGCTTACTTATAAATGAATATCTTCAGGAGACCTGCAGTTCATCAAGACAAAGTTTAGACTAAAAGCCACTAAGACTTGCACTTTAAACAGGCTGCCCGTTATAAGAGTCGCCAGGCGCTTTTTGTCTGGTGTTTCGGCAAATGTTTTCAATTTCGCATTTGCAATACGTAATATGAGTCAGCTCAAATATAGATCATGCTGTCTTTCATGTGGCCCCCGGCGTCGAAGGAAAGCGCAGGTTTGCTTCCCGTTAAAAACAAAATGATTTTTAAAGCGGAATTTTACGCGCCCATACGATAAAGTGGTCTCAAATCACTCTACCGCGAATTCATATAATCGATATATATTAATAGAAACATTAAAAGACGGTGGATAACCAGTACTGCAGTAGCGACTGAATAGCGCTGCTGCAAGGCGATAGCTGTCAGCCAAGGCCTTCTACATAGTCCAGGTACTGTAGAGTCAACGCGGATCAGGGTAGCACACGAGTCGCTGCTGAAGCACTGGTTATTCTTCGTGTTTTACTGTTCCTGTTAATACATATCGATAAAACGGATTTCGGACTAGACTAATTTGGAAGCGGTCTATCGAATGAGCATGTAAAATTTCGCTTTAAAAATTGCTTTGTTTGTAAAAATGTCGTGTGACTACGGCCTCCCGTCGGGTAGACCGTTCGCCGTGTGCAGGTCTTTCGATTTGGGACCACTTCGGCTACTTGCGTGTCGATGGGGATGAAATGATGATGATTAGGACAACACAACACCCAGTCCCTGAGCGGAGAAAATCTCCGACCCAGCCGGGAATCGAACCTGTTTTTTTTTTTTTTGGAACCATATATATTTATTTAAATATATTTACAACGATACATTTAAAAAAAAATTCATTCGATTAACCTATTATATTTCTAGAGTTGGTTAACATTACTGTCATTTTATAGGTTTTCGTTTGTATATTCTTTTCGTTTTCGTTTTTCTCTTATTGCTGTTCCTTGAACCCTTTTACATGGCCATTTGTAGTCTTTTTTTGGGGGGGGGTGGGGGGTAAAGCATTGCAGGACAGGCATAATAATTTATATGTAGCAGCGACACATTGATTTTGAGTTCAAATTTCTGTATGTCATGCACTTGTGATGCCACAGGCACATTGTGTATTCTGGTTTGATCTCTTCCTCTAGTTTGCACTGTTAGGTGGAACATTATGAGGGAAAACATCAGCATGATAGACGGAGCAGAAGTGGAAGAAAATTATTTTTACATATACTACAGATTATACATAAATTGAAGAAGAAAAAAATCATGTCATATTATGTAAGAGAAGCAGAGATGAAAGTGTGAGTACACAGTATAAATTTTATAGGGTACGTAGTAAAAGAAATCATTAAAAATGATGAGTAGTTGGCACTTTCCACTAAGTAATGCTTGTATCCTAGACAATATAGTACCAAAAAAAAATCACTGTTAGTACTACTGGGCTTACTTTTGACACTGATTTGGCTGCGAGCATGACAGATGTTCGGTGAGAAGCACTTTGTATCACTGATTTGACTAAGAAGAAACACTTTAGATTACTATACTTGACTATTTGAGGGGCGAGGAGAAGCTCTTTATCTTTTCTGTTGCACTTATTCACTTTCACTGCACACTTTCTCCTCGTGGTGAGTGTGGTGAGGTGGCTGGTGGACGTGTTGAGGGTCACAGGCTGGGGAGGACTCTGGCAATCGCTGTCTGCAGTGGAATCTGCAGGAAGTTTCTGAAATTCTCGCTGTAGCGCCTGTGCTGCTGGGCCGTCTTGTTCTCCTCCCAGAACCCGGGCCCTTACGATTGACATTCTGTCACGCTGACCACTCAGCTACCGGGCGCTGACGCTTTGTTTGTAAGGGAAACATACCGATGCTTTCCGCCGACGCTGGTCGTCTCATGAAAGACATGGTTTGTTTGGGCTGATTCTAGCTGCACATTGCAGAAAATGAAATTGCAAATATCTGCAAAAAGCACCTGACGATTCTTAGGGGGAGATAACCGGTATAACGTACACTGATAAGCCAAAACATTATGACCACTGCCAACCGCGATGTTGGATGCCGCCTGGCGCCGTTGCCGGCACGTGAAGCGGTAACAAAACTATCTAAGCAGAGCAGACACGGACGGGGTATCACCATAGCGAAGATATGTGCTGCAAGTGGGTAATCCATTGAAATAAGCGACTACGACACTGCGCAGATCACTATTACGCAAAGCCTGTGAAAGAGTATCTCGAAAACGGCAAAGCTCGTCGATTGTTCACGTGCTACTGTCGTGAGCATCTACGGAAAGAGGTAGGACAGTGAAACTACCAGTAGGCGCTAAATGGTTGGACGTACACTCTCTCCACAGAACCTGGGGTTTGGAGCCCTGTCGGCTCTGTAAAGTAGGACAGATGGTGATCTGCGTCATCTCTACCGAAAGAGCACAATACTGGTGCACGCACAAGTGTTTCTGAGCACACTGTTCATCGTTCATTGTTGAACATGGAGTTAAGTAGCAGACCACCCCTACGTGTTCAAATGTTGACCCAACGACATCATCAATTGCGATTGCAGAGGGCATGGGACCTGTGGGGTCACCGCCAGACACCACACTTGCTAGGTGGTAGCCTTTAAATCGGCCGCGGTCCGTTAGTATACGTCGGACCCGCGTGTCGCCACTATCAGTGATTGCAGACCGAGCGCCGCCACACGGCAGGTCTAGAGAGACTTCCTAGCACTCGCCCCAGTGGTACAACCGACTTTGCTAGCGATGGTTCTCTGACAAATTACGCTCTCATTTGCCGAGACGATAGTTAGCATAGCCTTCAGCTACGTCATTTGCTACGACCTAGCAAGGCGCCATTACCAGTTACTATTGATACTGTAAAACATGTACCGTTAAGAGCGACGTTCACCATTTACGGATTAAAGTTAAGTATTCCACCAGAAACGTCCGTTTTGCTAAAGTCTAATTTTCTTGACCTGTTCCAGACCTCACGCCAGCCTGCGTGAGCTAAAACGCGTGCCTTTCGGCTTCCTCTAGTATACCGGGTTGGCTCTCTTGCCAATCCACAACAGGACCATAGTAATTCGACCGTCGATCGATGGAAATGTGTCGGCCCTTCGGTTCAATCATATTTTTGCTACGCTAAGTCGCCTGTCGTCTCCACAAACGCCGTCACCGATGTGAACAGTGGCTCAAAATGTGCAGCGCACCAAGGACACAGGCTGGCGGGAGCAGCATTATGAGAGACATTCATCTGCGCTTGCATGGGACCTGTGTTAGTAATCGCATACACGGTGGCAGCTGCGATCTACCGCATCCCTTCATGCTTTATGTCTTCCTTGATAGCGATGTCATCTATCAGCAATATAATGATCCACTTTTTCCCTGTAGATGGCCTCAGTGGTTCGGAAAAAAAATGGCTCTAAGCACTATTGGACTTAACATCTGAGGTCATCAGTAACCTAGACTTAGAACTACTTAAACATAACTAAACTAAGGACATCACACACAACCATGCCCGAGGCAGGATTCGAACCTGCAACCGCAGCAGCAGCGCGGTTCCGGACTGAAGCGCCTAGAACCGCTCGGCCACAGCGGCGGGCTGAGTGGTTCGATCTAGTTCGCTGAATGAGTAGATCAACAGATTATGTCGTTACAGTTTTTCCATTTTCTAATGGTTGACATGCCGTTATTAGTATCACCTTACTCGATATATGGCGGCCTTTATATTTTTCGGGTGAACTTACGTAGTTAATCGTTGTTTCAACGAATATTTTAGGCCATTGGAATATAACTTTGCTGCATTGACCAGATGATCTGTGATCACAAGATTGTCCATATTTGTTCACATTAGAACGATATAATACAGTATGTTGTGTTGTTCTCTTTCTCATGATTATTTATGTCGTATGTCTATTTATGTCGAGTGACGTCTATTTATTCTACATTTGTTCATGAGGTTATAGTTCGCATAGTAGATCTAAGTCGTTATCCACATATACGGTTCTTTACATGCGCAACACTTTGTTAATCGCATTATTCAAGTAATACGATTATTTATCTTGTTCTGTAATTTTTATCTGAATTCTGTCAATTTTGGATTTGTGCATTCAGTAATGTTGCGTCATCTATTGGAAGTAACATAAATGTGTCTTTTGATGCACCTGTAGTTCGTATGTAGAGCGGCAGATGGCCATTGATACCACTATTCGGTTTCGTCATTATGACAAATAAGTTTCATTTCCTAAATTTGTATGAATGGAATCATATTTTTTGCGAGTTTATCTCTTCTTTCAATTTTGATGGTCGTAATTTTGACTATATGTTTAATTTGTTATTATCATCTGACAAACACTGTTTCAGACATTTTCACTTGTTTGATTATTTAAATTTGTATTATCATTTACCTTCACTATATAATTTTTTGTATTGTGATATAGTCGTTATTGCTTGTATTTTACATAGGGGGCGCTTATTGCAACGTGGCGCCACCTCATGTTGTCTTGTTGTAGTGTTGATCTATGATGTGTCACTTCACAACAGAAATCTGCCAGGGACAGTACTTCTACCTATGGCATGTATCGGTTAGAAAAATGGTACGTTATGACACTGAGTTTTAATTTCAGACATCTGTATATGTTGTAATTGATGTAACTATGTTTTATTGTCAATTTTTTCGTTTGTTAAAGCAGTTGTTATTTATGTCCTGTCTCTTGCATTTGTTTTAGCACTGATGATGACTGATATCAGTCGAAATCGATTTGCAACAAGATAAATAAATTGCTACATTCTTTATAATTTTATTATGATCCGTATCTCGGAACCAGAACCGTGTTACAGTGGTTTGAGGACTATTATAGTGAACTCACGATCATGTCTCGGTGAGCAAATTTGCTTTACGGAAATCCTATCGAACCCATCTGGGTCGCTACCAGGCGCCATCACTGTGTACGCAAATCAGCGGCCCGTTATTTACGCGAATTAAGTGACCTGTGCGTAGACATCTAATGCCACCTATCTCCACAAACCTACCAACAAACTGTCTGATCCCTGATACGCAGAGTCAGTGATGTATGTCGTTCAAAAGACGGAATAACACGGTATTAAGCAGGTAGTCATAATGTTTTGGCTCATCAATGTGAACATAATATACTCGTATGGTGGCACCTTAGTTTCTCGTGGCGTATACAATTTTCAGATATCTTACGGGAATGCAGTGATAGCGATTGCCGACGAAGTTACCCGTCCATTATTGGCTCTGAGCGCTATGGGACTTAACTTCTAAGGTCATCAGTCCCCTAGAACTTCGAACTACTTAAACCTAACTAACCTAAGGACATCAGACACATCCATGCCCGAGGCAGGACTCGAACCCGCGACCGCAGCGGCCGCGCGGTTCCAGACTGTAGCGCCTTTAACCGCTTGGCCACCACGGCCGGCGTCCATTATTCCGTGAGTTGTTTGTACTCATAAGCTATGTAACTAACACCGAAAATTCAACAACAGTTTTCATAACTAATTTTCACAAATTCGCAGAAATGTGCCGGTGTTCTAGCTCAAAAATGTTTACTCGCCATATACAACGCTAAAATGCACAATCTGGAATACGGCGAGCACAATGAAACAATTCGCTGCCCGCCTGGCATAAGCACAGGCAACAGTACATGCAGGGAACGTGACATGTTGCGCTATTTTCAGATCACCGGCTATACTGCACTGTCCACGTTTGGCTGTTCAGCGAAAGAAGTAAATATGTAAACATACCATTCGGCATCTTTAGAGTGCAACATATCGATGGCAGGATACCATAATCGTTTCCGACAAAGTTAATGTCCCTAAGTGCGAGAGTGTAACCTAAAAAATACGTCCGCATTGAGCAAAATACGATTTTTTTTATTTTCTCCTATTACCCAGAAACGTTTCTCTGAAGTTTCGGCATCATCAGTGTGCTTTTATTTTCTTTCTATTACGCAGAAAAAATGCTCTTTACTACTTATACACATATCGATATGGATTCATAAGAAAGTATCTAGAAATTAAAAAAAAAAGACAAAGTTTTACACATATATATATACATTGTTACCGCATGTTGTGTTTTGCCTGGTTTTCTATGTTTTGCGTTATATTTCCTTTCCTTTTACAGTTTGTCATCTGCAATCACAGAACTTAATGTTGAAAAGTTAGCCGGCTGGTCTGGCCGAGCGGTTCTAGGCGCTACAGTCTGGAACCGCGCGATCACTAAGGTCGCAGGTTCGAATCTGCCTTGGGCATGGATGTGTGTGATGTCCTTAGGTTAGTTAGGTTTAAGTAGTTCTAAGTTCTAGGGGACTGATGACCTCAGAAGTTAAGTCCCATAGTGCTCAGAGTCATTTGAACCATTTTTTTTTTTTGAAAAGTTATTTACTTCTAAAACTTATGACTCGGAATGTTTTGCTTAGGCCTAACACCACTTATTTCCCTATGCATGATATGTGTGTGTATGTGTGTGTGTGTGTGTGTGTGTTGAAAGGTGGCTACACTGAGCCACAGCGCCAGAAATCGCGACAGAGAGTATTGTTCCGCCGCCTCCACTGGCAGTGATTATTGAGACGTAGCGGCAGGCAGTTCTTGCCGAGAAGTTGTGGTGGACACTGCTTGTAGCTGAAGTCACAGTGAGATGCGGTAGTGGAGAGTGTTGTTCCATGTTTATGCAGTTATTTGATGGGAGAGATAGCAGATGTTGTTCCAATGGAGATATTGTAATGATCTGAGTGCTTTTCGTCAATATAAATTAAGGTAACTAACTACTGTTCTTTATTTTCTTATTATTTGTGTGTCCTGAATAATGCTTCATTACAGGTTCAGTCAACAAAGCATCTGGCGTGTGTTCTTGTATTAGAGTGTAATTCTGGGTTTCTTGCACAATTATAGTATTTCTAATTTTCTTTTATCACGTCAGTATAAATGATATTTAAAAATTCTTGTCTTGTTGAAGAAGAACCGTGCCAGATGTGCGTTGAGTCATACTACCACATACAGAACAGCTACACTTGTGCTTGTTGTTTCGTAGGTTTTATAGTTGCTGGGGACTTAATTAATTAATTGTGTTAACGAAAATTTTCATTTCATTCTTTGTTGTTGTTCTATGCAGTCAGATTGCGTAATAATACTAGTCAGGGCCAGCCGTTTACGAGACTTGCGTAATCGGACAGACAGCTACAAAAAAATATTTTCATTAATATTTAATAAAGCCCCCATGCACGTGGCGACCGCTGCTTCGGATCGTCCCTTGGAATTTTTCTGATTGTAAAAATAGTAGACAGTAGTATTGTTGCAGTAATTTGTAGTTTAGTAATTGTAGTCTAGATTGCATGTGTAGATTTGGTAATTGTCATTCTGCTAATGGTATTTCATAATTTAATTTTTATTGCCTTGTATACGCGTTTGACAATTTAGTGCAATTATTTCAATTGTTCGATTGATCGTGTTTGAGGGAGACATTTCATGTAAATGGTATTGTTGGAGATAAGGAGGCATTGTGTGTAACTTTCGCACAGTGACGAGTTTTGTATGTTTGGTAAATGATTACGCGATCGATGAAAAAGGCAAAAATGATGGATAGTGAGAATGACGAAATTGTTAACATGGCGAACTCGCCAACAGAGGAAAACAGTGTGATGAATAATGAAGTGGAAAACAATGTAATAAGTCGGGAAAATAGTCCGGAACCATTTCAAAATTTTTCTCAATCAGAAAATTCACAGAATACGAGATTAACGATAGAAGATTCTGGAATAGTATCGAACACAGATAGCCTTATGGCTATGCAGAAGGAAGTTAGTTTTGCGGGAAATGTTAGAGGCGAAAAGAATTCTGAACCATTTAATATGGAGCAGTTGATGGGTGCAATATTAAATTTGGGTTCACAGTTACGATCTGAATTAAAAACAGAGATGACTGAACCTGTAATGAAGCATTATTCAGGACACACAAATAATAAGAAAATAAAGAACAGTAGTTAGTTACCTTAATTTATATTGACGAAAAGCACTCAGATCATTACAATATCTCCATTGGAACAACATCTGCTATCTCTCCCATCAAATAACTGCATAAACATGGATCGTGCATGGGGGCTTAATTAAATTTATATGGATGAAAAAATATTTTTTTTTGTTGTTGTTGTATGTCCGATTACGCAAGTCTCGTAAACGGCTGGCCCTGACTAGTTTTAGCACGCAATCTGACTGCTTAGAATGACAACAAAGAATGTAAGAAAATTTTCGTTAACACAGTTAATTAATTAAGTCCCCAGCAACTATAAAACCTACGAAACAACAAACTCAAGTGTAGCTGTTCTGTATGTGGAAGTATGACTCAACGCACATCTGGCACGGTTCTTCTTCAACAAGACAAGAATTTTTAAATACCAATTTTCCTGACGTGATAAAAGAAAATTAGAAATACTATAATTGTTCAAGAAAACCAAAATTACACTCTAATACAAGAACACACGCCAGATGCTTTGTTGACTGAACCTGTAATGAAGCATTATTCAGGACACACAAATAATAAGAAAATAAAGAACAGTAGTTAGTTACCTTAATTTATATTGACGAAAAGCACTCAGATCATTATAATATCTCCATTGGAACAACACCTGCTATCTCTCCCATCAAATAACTGCATAAACATGGAACAACACTCTCCACTACCGCATCTCAGTCTAACTTCAGCTACAAGCAGTGTCCACCACAACTTCTCGGCAAGAACTGCCTGCCGCTACGTCTCAATAATCACTGCCAGTGGAGGCGGCGGAACAATACTCTCTGTCGCGATTTCTGGCGCTGTGGCTCAGTGTAGCCCCCTTTCATATGCCCTTCCTCCACGGGCTAGAATTTGATGGTATTTTTGCCAGCATTGGTGGTGAAAATACCACCAAATTCGTCAAAAAAAGTACAGACAAAAATAAAAGATAAAATTAATACGTAAGTATCATATAACTAGATAAAATTTTGGCTTTGCACTGATCTTACAATAGCCTAATATATAAAATACAGTAAGGAATACAAATTCTTTCATACATATGACTTTACGTAATAGTTTACAGAAATATCATGTGGTTAAACAATTCAATCGATAGCCTCAGCAATGACGAATATGAGCAGGTAAGAGTCTTATAACTTTTCACAGACAGTAATACACAAAAAATCAGTTTATACAAATATTCACATAAAATGTTTTCATAACAAGTGGTTGACAGTTCCAGCAGTAGCACCCAGCAATGTTGAGTAGGTGCAGACACCATCAGGTGACATCATTTCAGTAGAAGCAGTCCATCAGTGGCACCCCGCAATGTTGAGTAGGTGCAGACAGCAAGAAGTAACATCATTTCAGTAGAAGCAGTTCCATTTGTGGTACCCAGCAATGTTGAAGAGGTACACACAGCAACAAGTCACATTTCTCAGTAGAAGCAGTTCATCAATGGCACCTAGCAATGTTGAGTAGGTGCAAACAGCAACAGGTGACATCATCTCAGTAGAATCAGTCCATCAGTGGCACCCAGCAATGTTGAGTAGGTGCAGACAGCAAGAAGTAACATCATTTCAGTAGAAGCAGTTCCATCTGTGGTACCCAGCAATGTTGAAGAGGTACAGACAGCAAGAAGTAACATCATTTCAGTAGAAGCAGTTCCATCTGTGGTACCCAGCAATGTTGAAGAGGTACACACAGCAACAAGTCACATTTCTCAGTAGAAGCAGTTCATCAATGGCACCCAGCATTGTTGAGTAGGTGCAGACACCGACAGATGACATCATTTTCATAGAAGTAGCTCCATCTGTGGCACCCAGCATTGTGGAGTAGGTGCAGACTCCAACAGGTGACATCATTTCAGTAGAAGCAGTCCATCAGTGGCACCCAGCATTGTGGAACAGGTGCAGACTCCAACAGGTGACATCATTTTAGTAGAAGCAGTCCATCAGTGGCACCCAGCAATGTTGAAGTAGGTTCAGACTCCAACAGGTGACATCATTTTAGTAGAAGCAGTTCATCAGTGGCACCCAGCATTGTTGAGTAGGTGCAGACAGCAGTCCATAATGTTCACTATCACTGATCACACAGTTCATTAGCAGAAATTAAACATGTCCTAGTGGCACCAATCATGTAGAAAAAGTACAAGTAACAGTCCATAATTTCACCATCACTAATCAGACAGTTCAAGCATGAACAATAGTTTGAATGCACATACAAATGCTTTTACAATGCTCTTACACTAAACATACAAATAATAACAAACACACAAATGATATCAGATAATTGTCATATTACTATTACAAATACACAAACATCAGTAAACCTATAATATTTATGGGTGTCAGTGCAAGCCACTACAAACAAATAAAATAATATTTAGGAGATAGGTGGGTAGGATTAGGAAAGGAAAACACACAAAACACACTCACTCATCTTTCATCCACATTAAGTACTACTGTGTAATTGAATAGTGTTAACTGTGTGAATCCACTTCTGTCAAAATTTCCTGTTCATCATGTGTATCGAGTAGTAGTGACAGCAATGTATAACAGTCAATAATAGTTAAGTCAACGTCATAGTCATCATGTCAAGACCAATGTTTGCCTAGCCAGATCAAAATGTACGGTTGCTGAACAACTGTCAGTGTGCCAAGATATGCAACTTCCTCTCTCCAAAAAAAAGTACATACTGCTTAGTGATTTAACAAAGTGTGTGTAGACAATCTTCCTTCCATTTTAGTGTTCTAGTCTGCTATCTTCATCCTCCTTGTTCCATATAGACCAACAACAAAAAAAAAAAAAATTATGCACCTCACTTATTTTACCTCTTATACACCATAACTCCAATCAACTTCATATAATCTCAATACCTCCATAATACCTCTTCAATACGTCGATACATATAAACCTTATTGCCAGTATCATTTCACTTCCATAACAACTCTTTCCTCTAGTCAGTCTCCTCGATCGAGTACAGATAAAATCCTAATGCAAACCTCCTCATCCCATACAATCCGAAGACACACTGTCAACACACAACCTCTGTGTAATCCATCTGACCAAAATCTTCTACTCATTATGAATTATAAACAAAGAATGCATACATGACCTCTAACAGACTTAGTTCGAATAACTCTCAGTAATTAAGTACGATTACGGAGTGTGAATGATCCTAATATTTCAGTGTGTACACCACTTCAAGAATTATGGCAAACAGAAGCAAACATGTGGAGTATTTCTTGTGTCAAGTGTCACTTCCTATTTCAATTGCTCACGAAAAATGCAGTGTAATAACTGTGTTGGTATGTCATGTCGTTAGCTTCCTTCCTATTGGCATACATTTATACAGCTTTCATAAAACCTCCAGCTCATGTGACTTCTATGAAGTTTCTTGTACTAATGTCGTTCGTCGAATTATAGCAGTTCATTTTCTTATCTTAAAAATATAAGGCACTGAGCGTAAGCAAGGCAAGCAATAGCGAGTAAATATACCAGTAGTGAACAGAATGTCAACAAGTGGATGCAGCACAATTCTTACAACGAGGCTCTGCCAAGCGAACAATCTGTAACTAGTACCATAGTGTACCCTAAACTCTATGTTTGTACACTGTACATCAGCATTGCTATATACCAAATTAAAGTATAGTTATGACAACAAGCAGAAATGTGTAAATGTGCAATCCATACGCATAGCAGTAAACATATATCTTACGTACTAAACAGGTCATTAGCATCGTATCTTAATAAGTAAACATGAAGGCGCAAGCAGATAAATCACAAAGTATAACTTACATACCTAACCACATCAGCACAATTAATCAGGTGACAATTATAATTTAAATAAATAGGCACAGCAGGCACATAATTAAAAATATGACATCAGTGAAAAAGCAGTGCAGCCAAGCGATGCATAATATACACAAGTAACAATCCAGTTCATTAATAATCATTGTCAAAATCAGTTAACGTACGCAAGCACGTCGCTTCACAAATAATTTCATTGAACATGTAATTAGCACAAAGTATGAATCACGTAATCGCGAGCAGAAAATTACGTCTAAAGTACGTACCTAAGTGGAAATATGTTACCTGAAAATAAACTCAATTAATAATTACCTTTTTAGTTTATTACTTTCTTCTTCGAAATGACATTTTTCCTGAAATTTTCTCGATAGCAAGTCGTCTTAACGTCGGACACGCACAGAATTTACCTGAAGTTCTTAAATATTTTATAGAACCGTATCCTGAAAAATACTGAATGTTAATAACAGAATTCATCAAGTCACTATAGCTTTATACTGAATTTAGTCGGAGAAATTAGACTGTGTATTTATTTACGGCTGTCAGTGCATTCGCACTGAGCGCTCGATCAGCTGTAGGCGCGTGACGTAGGAAGTGATTGTTTGCGGTCAACGACTGCCTTGTGCGGCGCGCAGACTTCACTGTTGCTTTGAGTATGTGCCGCCGCGCCGCCAAAACACAGCGCGGTATCCTTGTACTCTCCGCATGTTTACATGTAGCTGTTAGTTTCTCACAAGTATGTCATTCTACAAAATTTTTTCAAAAGTATATCATTCCACAAAAATTTTAACGTTAGATATATGATGTATTCCTTTAGAGCGTCGTGATTTAAGAGTTTCTACTTCGACAGTGTTATCATGAATAATTTTGCGAATTCTATATGGACCGTTATAAAGCAGAAAAAATTTCCGACACAAGCCTTTTCCTTTGTGAGACAAACGATGAGCCTTAATTAACACCTTCTGACCAACTGACAAGATTTTTAAACGACCAGGACGCTTAGCTGATTTCTCTCTTCTAGCAGCCGCAGATGCAATATTTTGTAGAGCCATGTTGACAACTTCAGAATGCCGCAGTTTCCGTGTAGGCGGAAAAGGAACGATTTCAGAAATGCGATTTGTCGGTGCTTTGTTTTTTAATATCAGTATAGGTGGTAAAGAAGTTGAGTCGTTAGGAAGTTCATTCAGAATGTTTTGAAAAATATGAAGATACTGATCCCAAGTTCTGTGATTCTGATGACAATAAAGACGACACAATTTATTGATTTCCTTCATCCATCTCTCTGAAGCGTTAGATTGAGGGTGAAAAAGTGAAATGAAAATTGGTTTAATTTTACGACGCCGTAGAGTACGAAGCCAAATTTTAGAACGAAACTGTGATCCATTATCTGATATAACGTTATCAACATGACCCACTTCTTTAAGAAAATGGTTAATGAAAGCATTAGATACTGAACGAGCTGTTGCTTTGCGTAACGGTGTAAAACACACATATTTTGACGTCAACTCCACAGCTACGAAAATGTACGCAAAACCATTAGTAGATCGAACCACTGGACCAAACAAATCAACTGCAGCCATGTCCTTTAATTTTGCTGGAATGATAGGAAACAACGGTGCTCTGTGAGAGACTGTCGGCGGCTTAGCCTTTTGACATAATTTGCATTTGGCAAGAACAAATCGAATACGTTTTTCCATATTATTGAAGTAGCAATTTTCTCGTAATTTATGAAAGCATTTTCTGGGACCAAAGTGTGCATAACTGAAATGCGTATACCAAATCAGCTTATTAACCCACTCATCAGGAATACAAACTAACCAAACAGAGTTGTCGACCGATTTTCGTTTAAAAAGAATGTCATTGAGAACTAAATAATGCTGTCTAATCGCTACGCTTTCCTTTCTCCTCCACTTCTCCTTAATGTCCTTCCAGATTGGATCCTTATTTTGCTCCTTAGCGATGTCCTGGAGCGAGGACGAAATAAAGTTCTCAAACGCAACACCTTGAATATACATCAAACAATAATTGTTTTCCTTGCAGTCCTCTTCAGCACTTTGTTTCAAACCCATAGGTGCACGTGATAAAGCATCGGGAACAATATTTGAAGAACCCTGTATGTAAACAATACTAAAATCAAACTCCTGTAGGTACAACGCCCATCGTGATAATCTGCCATGAGTTAATTTTGTCGACATAAGAAACTCCAGAGCTCGATGATCGGTGTAAACCTTAGTATGTCTGCCAAACAAAAATGTGCGAAATTTTGTAAAAGCCCAAACAACAGCCAAAGCTTCAAGTTCCGTAATCGAATAATTCTTTTCTGATTTAGAAAGAACACGACTTCCAAATGCAATAGTCTTTTGTGCTACAACGCCGTTTTCTTTTATCTCTTGAAATAAATGTGCACCTAGGCCTTTGTATGATGAGTCCGTCGCCAAACAAAAATCTTTAGATAAATCCGGGTGTGAAAGAAGTGGGGCAGCAACTAAGGCATCACGAAGTTGTTCAAATTCTGACTGAGCTTCCTCATCCCAACACCAATTAGATTTCTTTCCAGATGGTTCACATAAACGAGGTGTGGCCAAATTGTCCAATCTAACAAAGCGTCTAAGAAAATTACAGACACCAAGGAAACTACGAACATCACGTTTTGTGGTAGGAACAGCATAATTACGAATAGCGTCTAATTTTTCTGGATCAGGAAGAATACCTTCTGTAGAAATAATGTGACCGAGAAATTTCACCTGAGAACGACCAAATTCAGATTTTTCTAAGTTCACTGTAATGCCAACTCTTGCAAAGATACGTAATAATGAATCCAAAATTTTGTTGTGCTCACTCCAAGAATGTTTAGCAATAAGAATATCGTCAACATATGAAGTAATATTGTCACGAAGAGAAACAGGTAAAATTCGTTTAAACTGCGAATGAATGCTGCTGAAGATACAGTAAGTCCAAACGGTAATTTCCGAAACTGGTAACAGTTACCAAAGGCTAAAAAGACAGTATATTTTCTACAATCAGGGTGGAGTTCTATTTGCCAAAAACTTGCGCGCATGTCAATCGTGGATAAAACTTTAATTCCATGGAAATGTTGAAGAAGTTCATCTAAATTTTGTGGACGGTCAGTTTCAGGAATAATGATATTATTTATCTGTCTGGAATCCAGAACCAAACGAATTGACCCATCCTTTTTAAGAACAACGTGTAATGGGCTAGTATAAGGACTGACTGCAGGCTCAATAATGCCCTGATCTAACATGTACTGAAGTTCATTCTTAACCTTGTCTCTGTAAGCCAAAGGAATAGCGTACGTTTTCCCGCGAAATGGTGTGTGTTCTTTTACTTTAAATAAATATTGTAAGCCTTGTATAGTTCCCGTGTGATGACTAAACACTGTAGCATGTGAAGTCAAAATGTGGTGCAGCTCTTCTCTTGTAACGTCATCTGGCACTTCAGCTTTCTTAACCTTTTCATTAATTAATTCTTCGCTATTAGTTATATCATCCATTGCGTCGCTGTATCTATTGTCATTGTCATGAATAAACACACCGTCGTCATAATGCTCAACGAAAACATCAGAAGTAAGAAACCTTAAACATTTTGTATCTGACTCAGATCTTGTTAAACACTCGAAAAATTTCAAACATTTCGGCATTCCGGCAACAGACAAATTCACACTTCCTTCTTTAAAGTTCAAAATTGCCTTATGTGCGTTAAGAAACTCCATACCTAATATAATTTGTGTACTGAGTAATGGAACAATAATAAAATTAGCAGAAAATTCGTATCCTTGACAATTGAAATTTAGGCTGGTCTGTTGTTTAACTTCTACACCCTTTCCAGAAATCGCTCCTCGAATTGTAGTTTTAGAAATAGGTAACACAGGACAGGCAATAGTCCTTTCACATATACGAAAAACTGATTCACTAATGACGTTCAATGGGCTCCCAGAATCTAAAACTGCAGTGAACTTATTCTTACCCACACGTACTTCAATAACAGGATGTAAAAATGCGTCTACATTATTTTCCTTTTCGTCTAACAAAATGTCTCTCATGTCTTCCAGGCGTACGTAGTGTAAAGCCGTAGTGTCATTACTTTCTGAACCGTCTATATTGCTGCCAGAAGCCGAAGCTGCTAGTCATTGTCGATTGTTTGCGTCACGTCTTTGATTATTCGCGTCATTTCGCGGATCCATTTCTACGATTTGCACTTGTCTCTCTGAAGTTCTGTCACGTGGAGGATGCCAATTAGGTCCCTCCTGTCTGTTAGACACAAATTCTTGGTTGTGTCTGTTATTAAAATTTCTGTTTTCCTGTCTGTCTGCATAACTACTTCTTGTGTAATTTCGACTGTCACTTCTGAAATTATTGTGGTGTCTACTACCCTGATTATTTCTGTAGTAAGAATTTCTATTACTGTTTGAACAAATTCTGTCTTGATAATACCGATTACTGTTTCCGTATGATTGATCATTCCGGTACGAATTACCGTTATTATAATTGTCTGTGTAATTTCTGTTAGAACGTCTGTTATTGTCATAAGGCTGGTATCTATTGTCCTGTCTGTTACGTCTGTCATTGTCAAAATTACCCATATAACGCCCGTTCCGATCACTATCCCTTTTCTCTGAAAATCTATTGTAATTACTGTTACTGAAAAAGTTACAAGAAGTCCCGTCGTCGTTGTCATACTCAAGTTCTTGCAACAAAGTCTTAAAAGTCTCGATGTCGTCTTTACATCTTCCAGCTAAAGCAATTTGTCTTATGGATTGTGGCAGCTTAGTTAAACAAATGCGAATTAATTCAGTCGGTCTATAAGGGTTGGAAAGGAACAGATTCCTTCGAATCATGTCTTCAAAATATTCTGCTGGCGTGCGGAACTCAGACTGTTTGAAATTACGCTGCATAATAAGACTATGTTTGACTCTGTCTTGCGTGTTTTCGGACCAATATGCCGATAGAACTGCATGATAAAAATCATTTAGGCTATTACAATCTCTAATGAGTGCGCGCATCCGCGTCGCCGGTTCGTTTTCTAAACATCCACACATAAATTCCAGTTTGTGACTTAGTGGCCAATTTGGTGGGAGTGCGTACATAAATTGATCTAACCATGAACATGGATGTATGTCATTCTTAGAATTGCGGAAGATCTTAAATTTCCGAACAGTCAAAAAGTGTTTATAGTCAAAGTTTTCGCCTCGTGGCGACAAAGACCTACCGCGTCTGTTCCAGTCCGAATGTCGATTATTGTCTATTTCGCGCGCCTGGCGCTCTCTTGTTGCATCCCGTAAATGAAACAAATTATTTTCTTCAAACCCTTCTGGTATCTGTGATTCTAAATTTCTTTTGCCGTCTTTTCCTACGATTTCGCCTTCAATTTGTTTGACTTGCTTTTTTAATGCCTCAAATTCCCTTTTCACGCGTTCATTAAATTTTCCCTGATTTTCAACATGTTTATTTATGCTCTGGTACTCTTCGGTTTCTGAAAATGGCAATGGAGCTGTGTCATCTGAATCTCTGTCCCCATTTAAACTAAGATTTGTCAATTTATCTGAAATCTCCTCCACTCTTTCCGATAAGTCACCAATTTGTTCTTTCTGTTTATTTACGTCTTCCGTAAGTGTCGCGACTCGCGTTTCAGTATTAACGCATTTAGTAGTTAACTGTTCATACTGTTGTGTTAGGTTATTTAATCTGTCATTTGGTACGGATTCCTCGATTCTCTCAAATATTTCTTTCTTATCGTGTGCACGTTGTAAATTTAACTCTGAAAATTTCTGTACTGTCACGCGATCTCTTTCCTCCTGTTCTCTGTCCTGTTCCCTTTGTCTAATCTATACTGCAACTAATCTATTATTGTGAGCATTCAAAATCGGTTGTACTTCTTCTCTGATTTCTTTCTTTAATTCATCTTTCATATTTTTGAAACATGTCCCTATTCGTGAATCTAACCGTGTTTCCATTGTTCCCATCTCAGTTTTAATTGTCCCTATCTCTGTTTTTAATTCAGATCCTAACTGTGATCCCAATGAGTCTAACCGTGTTTCCATTGTTCCCATTTCTATTTTAATTGTCCCTATCTCTGTTTTTAATTCAGATCGCAAAGTTCCCATCTGTGATCCCAAATGTAATATAGCATCCATCAACTGCTCCATGTTAGCCGGTTCGAAATTCTTTTCGCCCCTAACATTTCCCGCAAAACTAACTTCCTTCTGCATAACCATAACGCTATCTGTGTTCGATAATATTTCAGAATCTTCTATCGTTAATCTCGTATTCTGTGAATTTTCTGATTGAGAAAAATTTTGAAATGGTTCCGGACTATTTTCCCGACTTATTAAATTGTTTTCCACTTCATTATTCATCATACTGTTCCCCTGTGTTGGCGAGTTCGCCATGTCAACAATTTCGTCATTCTCACTATCCATCATTTTTGCCTTCTTCATCGATCGCGTAATCATTTACAAAACATACAAAACTCGTCACTATATGAAAATTACACACAATGACACTTTATCATCAACAATATCATTCACACGGAATGCTTCCCTCAAACACGATTAATGAACAATTGAAATAATTGCACTAAATCGTCAAACGCGTATACAAGACAATAAAAATTAAATTTTGAAAAATACCATTAGAAGAATGTCAATTACCAAATCTACACATGCAAAATAGACTACAATTACTAAACTACAAATTACTACAACAATACTACTGTCTACTATTTTTACAATCAGAAGAATTCCAAGGGACGATCCGAAGCAGTATGAAAGGTGGCTACACTGAGCCACAGCGCCAGAAATCGCGCCAGAGAGTATTGTTCCGCCGCCTCCACTGGCAGTGATTATTGAGACGTAGCGGCAGGCAGTTCTTGCCGAGAAGTTGTGGTGGACACTGCTTGTAGCTGAAGTTAGACTGAGATGCGGTAGTGGAGAGTGTTGTTCCATGTTTATGCAGTTATTTGATGGGAGAGATAGCAGATGTTGTTCCAATGGAGATATTGTAATGATCTGAGTGCTTTTCGTCAATATAAATTAAGGTAACTAACTACTGTTCTTTATTTTCTTATTATTTGTGTGTCCTGAATAATGCTTCATTACAGGTTCAGTCAACAAAGCATCTGGCGTGTGTTCTTGTATTAGAGTGTAATTTTGGTTTTCTAGCACAATTATGGTATTTGTAATTTTCTTTTATCACGTCAGTATAATTGCTATTTAAAAATTCTTGTCTTATTGAAGAAGAACCGTGCCAGATGTGCGTTGAGTCATACTACCACATACAGAACAGCTACACTTGTGCTTGTTGTTTCGTAGGTTTTATAGTTGCTGGGGACTTAATTAACTAATTGTGTTAACGAAAATTTTCATTTCATTCTTTGTTGTTGTTCTATGCAGTCAGATTGCGTAATAATACTAGTCAGGGCCAGCCGTTTACGAGACTTGCGTAATCGGACATACAGCTACTAAAAAGAAAAAAAAAATTGCATTTTGTTTAATTAAGCCCCCATGCACATGGCGACCCTAGCAACTATAAAATCTACGACGCCAACATAGCACAAGTGTAGCTGTTCTGTATGTGGTAGTGTGACTCAACGCACATCTGGCACGGTTCTTCATCAACAAGACAAGAAATTTTAAATACCAATTATACTGACGTGATAAAAGAAAATTAGAATTACTATAATTGTGCAAGAAACCCAGAATTACACTCTAATACAAGAACACACGCCAGATGCTTTGTTGACTGAACCTGTAATGAAGCATTATTCAGGACACACAAATAATAAGAAAATAAAGAACAGTAGTTAGTTACCTTAATTTATATTGACGAAAAGCACTCAGATCATTACAATATCTCCATTGGAACAACATCTGCTATCTCTCCCATCAAATAACTGCATAAACATGGAACAACACTCTCCACTACCGCATCTCACTGTGACTTCAGCTACAAGCAGTGTCCACCACAACTTCTCGGCCAGAACTGCCTGCCGCTACGTCTCAATAAGCACTGCTAGTGGAGGCGGCGAAACAATACTCTCTGGCGCTGTGGCTCAGTGTAGCCACCTTTCATATGCCCTTCCTCCACGGACTAGAATTTGATGGTATTTTTGCCAGCCTTGGTGGTGAAAATACCACCAAATTCGTCAAAAAAAATACAGACAAAAATAAAAGATGTGCATGGGGGCTTTATTAAATATTAATGAAAATATTTTTTTGTAGCTGTCTGTCCGATTACGCAAGTCTCGTAAACGGCTGGCCCTGACTAGTATTATTACGCAATCTGACTGCATAGAACAACAACAAAGAATGAAATGAAAATTTTCGTTAACACAATTAGTTAATTAAGTCCCCAGCAACTATAAAACCTACGAAACAACAAGCACAAGTGTAGCTGTTCTGTATGTGGTAGTATGACTCAACGCACATCTGGCACGGTTCTTCTTCAACAAGACAAGAATTTTTAAATATCATTTATACTGACGTGATAAAAGAAAATTAGAAATACTATAATTGTGCAAGAAACCCAGAATTACACTCTAATACAAGAACACACGCCAGATGCTTTGTTGACTGAACCTGTAATGAAGCATTATTCAGGACACACAAATAATAAGAAAATAAAGAACAGTAGTTAGTTACCTTAATTTATATTGACGAAAAGCACTCAGATCATTACAATATCTCCATTGGAACAACATCTGCTATCTCTCCCATCAAATAACTGCATAAACATGGAACAACACTCTCCACTACCGCATCTCACTGTGACTTCAGCTACAAGCAGTGTCCACCACAACTTCTCGGCAAGAACTGCCTGCCGCTACGTCTCAATAATCACTGCCAGTGGAGGCGGCGGAACAATACTCTCTGTCGCGATTTCTGGCGCTGTGGCTCAGTGTAGCCACCTTTCAGTGTGTGTTTGTGGCTGTCTTGGCAATATGTTTCACTCATTTCTTCTGGTTTCCCCATTATTTTCACTGTGAAAAATTGCACTATGTAACTTTCACTGTCAGTGTTTGCAAACGACGAAAAACAAGAAGGCGGAAATTGGAACACCTGAATGTTTACTGGGCGGGAGCTTTGAGTGTTTGTGAGGTGAATCTCCATTGTGTGAACGTCTTTGTGTTGCTGAAGGTTTGTGGGTTTTGCTTAATTATTTAGTTTTGTGTGCGTGGGTGTGTATAAAGGTTGATTTTGTTTGGTTGGTTTATATGGGGGAGGAGATCAAACAGCAAGGTCATCAGTTCCATCGGAGACGAGGGAAGGATGGGGAAGGAAGTCGGCCGTGCCCTTTCAAAGGAACCATCCCGGCATTTTCCTTAAACCATTTAGGGAAATCACGGAAAACCTAAATCGTGATGACCGGACTCGGGTTTGAACCGTCGTCCTTCCGAATGCAAGTCCAGTGTGCTAACCACTGCGCCACCTCCGTGGGTGGTTGATCTTGTCTGTTAGTTCTTTGAGCGCAGCGAATCAGTGTGCTAACCACTGCGCCACATCGCTCTGTGGTTGAACTTGTTTGATAGTTCTTTGAGAGCAGAGAACCGGGCGAGGTAATGATCATCTCGGAAGGGTATTGTGCTACCCTCAGGAAACTAAAGAAACGATTTCAGCCTCTTCACCGATACAAAAATGCAAACTAGAATGGGATAGGAATGATGATGGAAATAGGATCACATTTGAGGAAGTGGAAAAAATGGTCAATAGATTGCAGTGCAATAAAGCGGCTGGGGTGGATGAAATTAAATCGGAACTCATCAAATACAGTGGAATGTCAGGTCTTAAATGGCTACACAGGATAATTGAAATGGCCTGGGAGTCGGGGCAGGTTCCATCAGACTGGACAAAAGCAGTAATCACACCAATCTTTAAACATGGAAACAGAAAAGATTGTAACAACTACAGAGGTATCTCTTTAATCAGCGTTGTGGGTAAAATCTTCTCAGGTATTGTTGAAAGGAAAGTGCGAGTATTAGTTGAGGACCAATTGGATGAAAATCAGTGTGGGTTTAGGCCTCTTAGAGGTTGTCAGGACCAGATCTTTAGCTTACGGCAAATAATGGAGAAGTGTTATGAGTGGAACAGGGAATTGTATCTATGCTTTATAGATCTAGAAAAGGCATATGACCGGGTTCCTAGGAGGAAGTTATTGTCTGTTCTACAAGATTATGGAATAGGAGGCAAACTTTTGCAAGCAATTAAAGGTCTTTACATGGATAGTCAGGCAGCAGTTAGAGTTGACGGTAAATTGAGTTCATGGTTCAGAGTAGTTTCAGGGGTAAGACAAGGCTGCAACCTATCTCCACTGCTGTTCATATTATTTATGGATCATATGTTGAAAACAATAGACTGGCTGGGTGAGATTAAGATATGTGAACACAAAATAAGCAGTCTTGCATATGCGGATGACTTAGTTGTGATGGCAGATTCGATTGAAAGTTTGCAAAGTAATATTTCAGAGCTAGATCAGAAATGTAAGGACTATGGTATGAAGATTAGCATCTCCAAAACGAAAGTAATGTCAGTGGGAAAGAAATATAAATGGATTGAGTGCCAAATAGGAGGAACAAAGTTAGAACAGGTGGACGGTTTCAAGTACTTAGGATGCATATTCTCACAGGATGGCAACATAGTGAAAGAACTGGAAGCGAGGTGTAGCAAAGCTAATGCAGTGAGCGCTCAGCTACGATCTACTCTCTTCTGCAAGAAGGAAGTCAGTACCAAGACTAAGTTATCTGTGCACCGTTCAATCTTTCGACCAACTTTGTTGTATGGGAGCGAAAGCTGGGTGGATTCAGGTTACCTTATCAACAAGATTGAGGTTACGGATATGAAAGTAGCTAGAATGATTGCAGGTACTAGTAGATGGGAACAATGGCAGGAGGGTGTGCACAATGAGGAAATCAAAGAAAAACTGGGAATGAACTCTATAGATGTAGCAGTCAGGGCGAACAGGCTTAGATGGTGGGGTCATGTTACACGCATGGGAGAAGCAAGGTTACCCAAGAGACTCATGGATTCAGCAGTAGAGGGTAGGAGGAGTCGGGGCAGACCGAGGAGAAGGTACCTGGATTCGGTTAAGAATGATTTTGAAGTAATAGGTTTAACGTCAGAAGAGGCACCAATGTTAGCACTGAATAGAGGATCATGGAGGAACTGTATAAGGGGGGCTATGCTCCAGACTGAAAGCTGAAAGGCATAATCAGTCTTAAATGATGATGATGATGATGACTTCTTTTCCATGGCAACGCGAGGCATCACTCAAGTCTGGGCACCCGAGAAGAGCTCACAAAACTTCTCTGGACTGTTCTTCCTCATCCTTCTTGGATCTCGCACCTTCTGTCTTCCACCTGTTTGGTCCAATGAAGGATGCTCTCCGCGGGAAACAGTACGCGGATGGTAGGAAGACTAATGATGTAGTAAGATGCTAGTTCCAGTGTAGTCCAGCAAAGTGGTAACATGCGGACATACAGGCACTCCCAGTAAGGTGACGTAAGACCGTCTCATTGAACGGAGATTATGTTGAAATAGTGTTTTGCAGCCAAGAGAGTAGGGGATAACATGACTTATTAGAATCGTTAGCAAAACTAAACTGCTTTCGGAAAAAAAATGCGGTGCACTACTTATTGAACGCCGTTCATACTTATAGAAGCTTTTGAAATGTGGTAGTATAAAAGAACATAGGGCAGATTGCGTAGTAAATAAAGAGGTACTGGATCTAATTGGGAAGAAAAGAAATTTATGACACAACTTGACTACAAGAAGGGACTACATTGATAGGAGACATTCCGAGCCATCAAGGAATTGTCAGTCTGCTATTGGATGGAAGCGTGGGGATTAAAAACTGTAGAGGGAGGCGAAGGGATGAGTACAGTAAACAAGCTCAAATGAATGTGGGTTGCAGTAGTTATTCGGAGAAGAAGATGCGCGTACAGTGCAGATTGGCGTGGAGAGCTGCGTCAAACCAGTCTTCGGTCTGCAAATCAAAACAACACACACAACCTAAAAATCACAAGACGAATACAGGAATCTATGAGAAGTCAGACTTCAGAAACAAGCTAAAGGACATTATTTTGTGGAATTAAAGCAGAATACAAATTCTGTTACCAAAAGTTTGAACACTTGAATATAGGCTCCAATCCTGAGACATCTGTTTACTTACGGCGGCACATGTCATCGTTGTGAGCAGGACTGGGTTATATGACTTCCGTTACTTTTTTTCTTTCCTAATTTCACGTTATAAAGTATATGAATGTTTCTTATTTGATATGCAATGAGGTGACAAAAGCCATGGGATCGCAATCTGTACTTACACAGATGACTGTGATATAACGTACGCAAGGTATAAAAGGGCAGTGCATTGGGGGAGCTGTCATTTGCACGTATGTGATTCATCTGAAAAGGTTTCTGAGGTGAGTAAGGCGGCACGTTGAGAATTAACACTCTCTGAAAGCGGAATGGTAGTTGGAGCTAGTCACATGGGACTTCCATTTGGGAAATCGATGGGGAATTCAATATTTCGAGATCCACTGCGTCAAGAGTGTGCCGAGAATACCGAATTTAATGCATTACCTCTCCCACGGGCAACACAGTGGCCGACGGTCTTCACTTAACGACCGAGAGCAGCGGCGTTTGCATACAGTTGTTAGTGCTAACAGGAAAACAGCACTGCGTGATATATCCGAAGAAATCAAAGTGGGACTTACGAGAACGTGCCCGTTAAGACAGTGCCGCCAATTTTGGCGTTAATAGGCTATGACAGCAGTGATCGATGCGAGTGACTTGCTAATTGCACGACATCGCCTGCAGCGCCTTTCCTGGGCTTGTGACCATACCGGTTGTACTCTAGACGACTGGAAGACGATGGGCTAGTTGGATGAGATTCTACTTCTGTTGTAAGAGCTGATGGTAGGGTTCGGGTGTGGCGAAGACACCATGAAGCCATGGACCCAAATTGTCAACAAGGTACTGTGCATACTGGTGGTGGCTTCATATGGTGTGGGTTATGTTTACATGGAATGGACTGGGTCCCCTGGTACAAATGAACCGGTATTTGCTCGGAAATGGTAATGCTGGGCTACTTGGAGACAATTTGCAGCCATTCATGAACTTTAGGTTCCCAATCAAGGATGGATTTTTTTATGGATGACATTGCGCCATGTCACCGGGCCACAATTGTTCGCGATTTGTTTGAAGACAATTCGAGCGAGTGATTTGACCACCCAGGTCGCCGGAATCCTATCGAACATTTATGGGACATAATGAAGAGAGAGGTCAGTTCGTGCACAAAGTCCTGCACCGGTAACACTTTCGTAATTATGGATGTCTGTAGAGGCAGCGTGGCTCAATATTTCTGCAGGAAGCTTCCAACGACTTGTTGAGTCCATGCCTTGCCGGCTTGCTGCACTGCGCCGGGCGAAAGGAGGTCCGACATGATATTAGGAGGTATCCCATGACTTTTGTCAGTCTAAATGTAGCTTACAGAAATATTCAAGGATTTGTGAACCTCGTTATATGCGACATATCTGAATGTATTATAAAAAGGAACTAGAATTACAATAAAGTACTGGGGACAGAAGTGGATGGTTGTGAAGCTTCAATTATTCATCGTTCGATTCCTCGTCGTTCCTACGCCTTCTTCTATCACTTATTGCCTCTCTGACATCTGACGATCGTTCGTGTGGGGGAAAGTTTGACTAAAAGAATTTAGGTTTCTATGTTACAACGTAGGTCCACCTATAATCGGTTGAGCAAATCAGTTCGTTAAGTTGGAGAAAGGCAACACAGTACCACCTTCAGTTACACTATGCCTACTAAAGGATTCTGGCGACTATTTGTTAAAGAACATCAGTACTGAAACTTCCTGGCAGATTAAAACTGTGTGCCGGACCGAGATTCGAACTCGGGACCTTTGCCTTTCGCGGACAAGTGCTCTACCAGCTGAGCTACCCAAGCACGACTCACGCCCCGTCCTCACAGCTTTACTTCCGCCAGTACTTCGTCTCCTACTTTCCAAACTTGGCAGGAGACGAGGTACTGGCGGAAGTAAAGCTGTGAGGACGGGGCGTGAGTCGTGCTTGGGTAGCTCAGCTGGTAGAGCACTTGCCCGGGAAAGGCAAAGGTTCCGATTTCGTGTCTCGGTCCGGCACACAGTTTTAATCTGCCAGGAAGTTTCATATCAGAGCACACTCCGCTGCAGAGTGAAAATCTCATTCTGGCAACATCAGCATTGATTCTAATGGTTTGTCACCAAACAATACTTTCCATTCAGAATATCTTCAAATTACTTGTAGCGCTTCCCGTTGTGAGCTTTCTCTCCATTGCTGGGGGTACTTTTGAGGAATCTGGCAATTCCAGTGTCCCAGCTGTTTCTTTTAAGCTGTAAAGTGCTATTCACAAGGCGAACAAACAGGTGTTACATTGACAGAACACGACAAGTAAGTTTTTACAATATATATCGTTTTATTAAACGTGAATACAAATTTAAGTTACATTTTTTCCTTAACATAGTTAGCATTACTTACAATAGGTACAATAAAAACATCTTATACAAAATATAAAACATGTGTTTGTAAATAACATCGAAACGATTTCTACGTAGTCCTTTTGAATATATATAGAGAGGCGATGACACTGAATTAAGCCAACAGTGCCAAAAACAATCCACGCACCCATACAAAATGCATAATGCAGCTCTTAGACTGCAATAAGACTTCTTCAGTCTGAGTATGAAAACACGTTTTACAACGATTGCAGCCTTGGTTACTGTGTATAGTGAGAGGGAGACATTCATCTGCTTGGAGTTGCATGACTGCTGATCCTGATATGCGTCTTTTAGCGAGAAAGACGTTCAGGAAGAAATGTGAATGGAAAATACCGTTGTGAACGTTGGTTGTCTTAGGTCTCGTACGACGTCTGAAATGGCCATATGAAGATGGGTTTTCTGCTGACAGTTTCTGCTCATTGCTGACAGAAAAAAGAACCACAGAAAGCTAAACAGCTGTCGTCAGTGAAATTTTTTCTGTAGTACGGATGTCCGTTATGTGTATTATAATATTGAAAATTATACGGCGAATAAAAGATCACCTTAGGCACTGCATGTCGACGTTCCAGTTCCAATAAAACAAGTTCGCGTGCTCGTACTTGTAACATGTGAACTTTCGAAATATTTGAAAAAATGAAAATGATATTTAGGAGACGGCAGTTACTTGTGTAGTGCTAGGATTTAACATTTTTATTCCTTATGCCATGTGACTGTAGTTGTGTAACAGAGCCTATCTTTATGGTATTATCTGTGTTTGCTATTGTGTCTAAATTCATGCGATCTGAAACTCCTCGCTTGTCAGATGGTCAAACAAGCATGATCAAGATCATGAAGTAGCAAAATGTAGCACATTAGTAAAATGGATTTCAAGATGTTTCAATTTTTTTGCTAGATTGTTTCTGATGTATCGCTCTAATTATTTTTAAAATTTGTGGGAATTTTATGAATATAGGATGAAAAGTAGCTGTGAATGTCTCGTCTCGTATTGTGTATCTGGTAATGTTACAGTTGCTCATTGATGTTGGAGGTGGTAGTGTGAAGTTTAACGTACTTAACCGGAACCTCACAGGCTCACAATGGCATTAGTACCACAAATACGGCGAACAATTTCTCAGGAACGCAGACGTTGTCCGCAGATGTCCCGAAGTGTGAGTCGGGAGCCGCTCTCAACGGCCAAACGACTGTCCTCTGTCTCCGACAATTTCGCGAGGCGGGCGGCAGAGGGCATTGGCGTGCTGACGGTGAGGCGCGCGGCCGATAGATGGCACGCGAGTGGTCACTGGTGCCGGACGACGACGGGCACGGCCTGAGCGAGGCGAAGCACGAGCGCGAACGCCATTCGCCACAACTGGCGCGCCGCCTCGGACCGCATCATGAGCACCCGCCACAGCAGCACGAACAGCGCCACCTGCGTCGCGCGATGGACCCAGTACATCCTGCACACACAGACACACACGTGTTACACTGTGAGCACAAACAAGGAAGCTAAGCGTTGGAAACTTTTTCTGCTTCAGCCACATTTGCTAACACAAGATAGACCCTCAGGTAGGGAGCATGCTGTCGAAAGTCCTGACATTAGTCAAGCGTAAGTTTTATTGGAAGGGACAAGATAATTTCCGAAAAACGATAACGCGAGAAATAACTGAAAATAAGCGGTTTTTAGAGAAATAACGCGGAATCTACAATTTTTACGAAATATCGCGATATGTTTGATTCTGCCATATAAAAATGTTATAAACCTCAGGGCCGCAGTTTACTAATAATCGTAATTGATAAGTTACTGAGTGTTAAAACTGCGTATTGACTTCTAAGTTCCATAAGGTTTAGGTTTGCGTACAGTTTTAAACGGATAGTTCATTTTCCGCCTAACGAACTTTGATGTGGTGACAAAAATAGCACAATAGTATGCAAAACTAACGAGGCATTTGGCAAAAAAGCACAGAATTTAGAGAAACCAATACTGAATTTGACAAAAAACATGAATTTGAAAAAATACCGAATTTGGCAAAAATGACAATCGCATTTGGCAAAAACTAACACCGAATTTGGCTAAAAAGTAACGTCTAGTTTTCCAAATAAGTAACATCAAATTTGGCAAAAAGATAACATCGAATTTGGCGAAAAAAGCCACCGAATATGTCAAACAATGACACCAAATACGGCAAAAATAACGCCGAATTTAACTAAAAAGTACCTGTAAACTTGCTAAAAAATAATACCTAATTTGCCTAGAAAAGACTGTCGAATTTGGCAAAAATAACACCCAATCAAGCAAAAATGAACATCGAACTCGGGGAAAAATAACACTAAATTTGGCAAAAAATAACATCAAATTTGACAAAAAGTAAGGCAAAAACGTAATACCGACTTTGGCAAAAAATAGCACTGAATTTAATAGAAAATAACGCCAAATTTATCAAAAATAACGCCGCAATTGGCAAAAATTACGCTGCATTTTGGAATTACAAAGTTTATATTTGCGTTTGTGCAAAGCTTCGTTATTCAAGTTCTACGCCTGACAAAGGATTCTGCCCTCAAGATACAACTATGCACGCATGGTACATACCCCTCAGCGCCAACCCGTGTGTCACAGCACACAGAGCGATAGTGTGTGAGAGAAAAAATGCATGCTAGTACGGTTTCCAAACTAGCTGAAGTTCCCTCTTTTGCGCATTACGTTTCAGCGACAGAGTCAGCCGTCTCTTTATTTGTTAGTGACCTTACGTATGCTACCAGTCTGGGTGGAGCCACATACAAAGACGATATTTAAAACCATAGCTGGTGGCACCCAATGAAGACAACTAGAAGGGTCTTAGAAATACTGTGCACAAAAAGGGAATAATCAGCTTGGTTGGAAATTACTATTAAATGCAATTGCAGGCTCTCTCGGCGTATTTCAGCTATGAAATCTTCACGGGTTATCAGCCGAGTGACGTCGTCTTCTAGTCGCAACGTTTCAATGGATTGTGTATTCGTCATCTTCAGGCGAAGATCCATTGAAACGTTGCGACTAGACGACAGTGCATGCTAGTTCTCTGCGTTGCACTGGAATGCGTTTACAGCTGTGCTGCAGTGAAATTTAGTTTTCAACACATGAATAGTATTACCTTGAAAAATCAGAAGACCCTCAACGACAGACAAGTACAAGAAAGATCGACTTTGAAAAAAGTAGGGAGACATTTAAGCTGGTAATGAACGCAATACACCACATCATTATAGGGTGTCCGAAATAAGATGAACTGCCCTAATATTTAACAAAAAAATTCGTGATGTTGAAGAAAGCTCCTGGACAGGTCACTGCACGCAAAGGGAATAATGTTTAACTTTTGTTCTTTGGGGTCCGCAGTGCAAAATATGTCTTTTAATGACATGATTATTATGGATAATAACCAGCTACACTCCTATGTAAAATCTGGTTGGGGTGTCAAAGACTCTAATACTACTTACTGACGCATGGCACCTATTTGGTGCGCAAGTCCCCTCTATAAGGAACAAGCATTGTGAAACTTACATGTTTTATAGAAACAGCTAGTGTAACTCTAAAGATTACAACCTGCTTTACCCCAAAGAAGTGTGGTAGGAGCGTATCTCTAAATGATGAATTAAATGGTTCAAATGGCTCTGAGCACTACGGGACTCAACTGCTGAGGTCATTAGTCCCCTAGAACTTAGAACTAGTTAAACCTAACTAACCTAAGGACATCACAAACATCCATGCTGGAGGCAGGATTCGAACCTGCGACCGTAGCGGTCTTGCGGTTCCAGACTGCAGCGCCTTTAACCGCACGGTCACTTCGGCCGGCCAATGATGAATTAGAAAATGTCTGAAGCTATATAAGGCTATTCGCAGATAATGGGGTTGTCTATAAGAAAGTAGCAACGCCAGAAGATAATGTTTGCAGCATGACCTGCAGAGGATTGATGAATGGTGCAGGCTCTGGCAGTTGACCCTCAACTTAAATAAATGTAACATTTTGCGCAGACATAGGAGAAGAAGTCCACTATTGTACAATTACACCTTTGATGAGAAACTGCTGCAAACCGTAAAATATCTAGGCGTAACTATTCAGAGCGCCCTTATGTGTAATGATGGCACAAAAAAGAAATAGAAGAAAAAGCAGATGTCAGACTGAGATTCATAGGAAGAATTTTAAGGAAATGAAAGTCATCCACTAAAGAAGTGGCTTACAAGGCGCTTGTTCGACTGATTCTTGATTGTTGTTCATAAATCCGGGACACTAACTAGGTAGGACTGATAGAAAAGGTTGAGAAGATCCAATAGATCCAATAGGAACGATGCGTTTTCCTCACGGAACCGTTTAGTAGGTGCGAGAGCGTTACAGAGATTCTCAACAACCTTCAACGGCAGACGCTAGAAGAAAGGCGTTGTGCATCGCAGGGAGGTTTCGTACTGAAATTTGGAGAGAATATTTTCGGACAAGAGTCGGACAACATATTACTTCCTCTCACATACGTCTCGCGAAATGACCACAAGGAGAAAATTCGAGAAATTGGAGTTAATGCAGACGCTTACCGACAATCATTCTTTTCTAGCGTCACTCGCAAGTAGAAAATGGAAGACGGATCAAATAATGGCACCAGAAATGACCTCCGCCACACATCGTCAAGTGGCTTGCGAAGTACTGATGTAGATATTTTCAGCTCCATCGATATCACGTAGTACGCACTAACTGCATTCCGAGCGAAAGATTTAAAGTTACTGTAGAATTTTCCCATCGGCTGTCTCTTGCAGCTATAGAAGCTTTTTGTAATGTTTAAGGGAATTCTGATCAGCCTCGAAGTGCACGCTCCCCCTGACGCAGACACGTGACCTGAAGGACGCGTTGTGCACGAGTCAGGGGCGCCGCCTCCCGGTGTTTGCCTGCTGCGTTGCCTTGCGCAAGCGGCTACTTTCGCAGAATAGCCTGACTGGGGCGCCGCTGCAGCTATTGTCGAGTCAGTTCTCGCTTACGGCGCGATACTCGAGACGACCATGTGTGAGAGCCGTCTGGACGGGCGGTTGTGAAAGTGTTTACTAACAGCGCACCGAGCAAGGTGACTGGTGCGCAAGCAGAGCAGATCGACAGTGTTCGAGACATCACTCAGCGCGCAGTCGATCGGAGGATATTCAGTATCTCAGTCGATGTTATCGTAGTTGAGTTACGCTAGACCATACATCGTCTAAACACCGTGAGGTTTAGAACACAAGAGGTCCATTTGTTAGGCTATGTAATCTACACTATCTTATGAAAAACATCCCGATAACCGTATGTAATGCGGAATTGACCAGCAGATGTCGTGAGAGGCGGACCCGCCAGTAAAAAAGGAGGCGGGGCTACTGTGTCGTCAGCGGAGAAGCAGCCATAGCAGAATGCAAAGATCAGGAAAGCTCAGCGACTTCGAAAGTGGACTAGTCACTGAATGTCACATGAGTAACAAATACGTCAGGGACCCGTCACAACCCTTCTAAAGGGGTCTGTTGATGATGTGACTGTTGAGCCGTGCGCGGCTCGTTTTCCCGCCATCATGTATTTTACACCTTGTTTTTACGTTCGTTAAATTACTACTGTCACTGAGTTGCTGCTTTGCCTGACAGTGACCGGCGCTAAAAGCGCGTATCGATATATGCCCTCTCGTAGTATCTTTGCTCGACTGCTGTTACTTCCCGGTCGTTGTCTGTCGTAAGCGAGTTCGGGTCTACCAGTCAGTTGGAACGCGTCTGGAGCGCAGTCCGGACCTGCCAGTCGGGGAGTTGTAATTCGGCACTAGTGCAGTCGGGTTGGAGCAGTGAGATCTGCGTCGACATGGCTCGCCCGACCATTGCCGCCACGCATCACTTCAGCCGGGCCACGGTCTTGGTGGATCGTCGGTCGGTCGTCCTACCGGACGACGCGTTTTGGCTCGCCGATCGTTCATGAGTCAGCTGTGTCTGTGTGCATCGACTCCCGACTTGTCTTCGCGCGTGCTTAGTTACTATTGGGTATCGTTCAGGTCTTCGTGCAAGTGTTTGTCAGGTTGTGTGTGTAGTTGCCGTTATTTCCTTTGATAAGTTATTTTAAAAATTGTCGGCGTACTGCCTCTGAGAGGTCGGTCGTCTCGTCGGGCGACGTGTAACTGGTTCTCCGAGCGCTTCTGGGCCCCTTCAATCACCATCTTGTGGAACTTGGGTCGATCCCTTCTTGGTGCAGGGATGTCGCTTAGCCAGTGGGCGTGTTTCCTCTGCATGGTTGGGTCCGAGCCAGTATTTCCGCCGTCGTGTGTCTGGAAGTGAGTCGGAGACGCACTAGCAGTGCAGTCGCTACGGAGCAGCAGCCGCGGACGGACCAGCGGGTCGTCGGTCGGTTGCTGCGGACCAGGGAAGTTATCTCCGCGCAATGCAGTCGGCTGGGTCCGGTGGCGTTCCCTGCGCAGCGTGCGTGGAGCAGTCCGATCGCTACGAGCTTCGTGGTTCACCGACCCAGGACATCAAAGTTGAGTAGTGGTTTCAGCTACGCAAGCCACGTGCATTCAAATGGTGTGGTTCGTTTCGGTGGTTCGCTGTTGGGGAGGTTTTCCTGTGAGCAACACCGAGTGTTTCTATTGCCGAAATTTAGCCGCCATGCGGTGGAATTAACTACACTGGTTGACTAGAATTCAAGTGTACCAGCGGAATTTTCTGCATTGTGGCCGTTAGTGTTCCGGTTACCTGTCCTGGCCACTAACGTAATTTCAGGCAGCGTCCTTTCCTCACCTGTTGTCGCTGCCCAACATAGTGTGTAGTTTTCACAGCTAATACATATTTCATTGTGGTTAATCACGTTCGTAGCCTTTTGTGTTTGAGTTCTCATGTACTGATTGGTGGCAAGCAAGTCGCTGTGTCGGTCGGTCCGTAGCTTCCCCTGGTTGGGTTCCGACGGATCAAGTGTAGTTGGGCTCACCACCTGTCTCACCTAAGTGAACGAGGGCAGACCGACCTCCCTGGAGGCTACAGAGTGCCGTTTCCTTTACTGTTTTTCTCACCGGTGTTTAATTGTTTGTTTATAATCTATCATAGCCGCTTGGAACCTTATTCTTAAAATTACCCTTTAAGCGAAACATTGCGGCCTTCTGCCTTTGAAAGGTTATGCTAATTTATTTTAAAATCATCAAAATTTTATTGTGGGCCTTCGGCTTTTGTATTGCATCTTGTTTATGTTTGTCTATCCACTTTTGCCTTTAGGCTTTCAGCCTAGCTGTAATAAAAATATGTTTTAATTATTTTATTTGCTATTTTAACTGCATTTTTAAAATTTCTTGTCTGAAGGCCTTCAGCCGTGAAACAATTGCATTTTGAAAACACGTAGTTGTCAAAGTTCGGCTATGTGCCGCTTTGGTTGTAAATGTGTTACTAAATCACAATAAATCACAATTTTAAGGTGAAACTCACCCCAACCTTATTTGGCCCTTTCCACAATCCTAATCACCTGTTCTGCCCTGCGGGTTTAGCGGTCGTTTCAACTGTGAAGGGGGAGCACGAAGGAGCAACCTCAGCTAAACTAAGAGCAGCCAGACCTCTTGTGCAGATGGACAGGGAGCTTCGATCATTGAGGAAGGTGACTACAAAAAATTGCACGAAACAGGGCGAAGGGATCGCTTATGAGTTCTACTAGAACTCCAACTAGCACAAGGATCGTGGGCAGGGAGCAAAAAGAATGAAGAACAGTGATGGAGCAGCTAAGCCACACATTTCTGCAGTCAGTTCTTAAGCGACCCTTGAGGAGGTGTGAAGAGTGGCGGATACGGAAAAACCTCAAGGAGGGGACGCTAAAGATATCTTGTGCTACCTTTGCTTTTACCGTAATAAAAAATAATCTAGTCACGTGCAAAGTTTAAGAAAGTTTTATTTAAACTGGTTATACACATATACAAGACAATGTCATCTTATGATATAAAAAAGTCACAATTGTGGTTCTCTTCCTTAAATGATGAATTCTATGCGCCTATTCTTCCTGACAAATTGGTTAATTATGTTGCGTTTCGTGATGCAATAACCCATAAATAAAGTGCGACGGACTATTAATACGACGATAAATGTAAAATACCTGCTCGAGAGATAAATACTCTGTGGAATTTAAGCATCTCCGTGCGGACTCGATAACACAGGTATACAGACTGTATTAAGTTACGGCAAAGAGATAGTTATTGCATGTTGGACATTGGAAGGGAGATGTTCTATGTCGGATTGGAGATTATTGAAAGCCGCCATTAACGCAGTAATCTGTGTTTTATGGTACTGAAGAAAATACATATAAAAGCACACTTTTCATTATTTAGAGTCGATTGCCACTTTTGGCACAATGCAAATATCTTGTCTAAATCATTTTGCAATTCGTTTGATCATCTGATGACTTTGCAGTACGGTAAATGACAGCATCATCTACAAACATCCAAGAGGGCTGCTCAGAATGGCTCCTATGTCATTTATGTAGATTAGGAGCCGCAGAGGGCCTACAACACTTCCTTGGGGAGCACCAGATATTACTTCTGTTTTACTCGATGACTTTCTGTAAGTTTCTACGAACTGTGACCTTTCTGGCAGGAATTTACGAATCAACTCGCGCAACTGAGGCAATACCCTATAGGCACGGATTTTGGTTAGAAGAAGCTTTTGAGGAACGGTGTCAAAAGTCTTCTGGAAATCTAAAAATATGGAATTCATTTGACATCCCCTGTCGATAGCATTCGTTCTTCGTAAGAATAAAGAACTAGTTGTGTTTATCAAGAATGATATTTTCTGAATCCGTGCTGACTATTTGTCAATAAATCGTTTTTTTCGAGGTAATACATAATGCTCGAACACAGTATATGTTCCAAAATCCTTCTGTATATCGACGTTACTGATATTGGTCTGTAATTTAGCGGATTACTCATATTTCCTTTCTTCGGTTTTGGTGTTACTTGTGCAACTTTCCATTCTTTAGGTAAGAATACTGGTCTGTAGCAAGGGTGATAGGATTCCAGGACACTGTGCTTGTAAAAAAACCAACGCATATGGACCGATATCAACATGCGATGAGCTGTCGTACACCGTACTAAAACGCAGTGGTCCTGAGGGCAATAGTAAGGAGGCCTTGGGCCATGGAAATCTTGATACAAGAACCAGAACGCCTTAAACTTGTGTTCAAGCGAAGTTTATACGATGACAGATCCATCACGGTTTAGAGTTTTGATCTTCACCAGAACCAGTAGAAGTCATGTACAGGATGACCTAAAAACCCGTTAACATTTGAAAATTTAATACTTCACGGAATGATGTAGGTAGAGAGATAAAAATTGACACACGTGCCTGAAATGACATGGGGTTTTATTCAAACAAAAATGCACAAAAGAGCAACAGGTGGCGCTTTATAAGATACAAAAGCAGTAATTAGCATAGCAACTGAATTCTAGGAAAGACGACGTTCTTTATAACAAATGCTCAACATGTCGATCGTCCTTCATCAACAATACAGTCGAGGGACAATGTTGTGAACAGTACTGTACAGCACATCAGTAGCTACTGCGAGAAACTGCCAACGGCCGTCGGGTGTTGTCTTTTAGCGCCTCTAATGAAGTCGGACAATCGCGGTAGACACCAGGCAAACCCACAATTAATAATCACACGGATTTAGGTCTGGGGACCTGTGAGGCCAAGCATGGTGGAAGTTGCGGCTCAGCCCGCGATCCTCACCTGTTCATTTTCGCAAGAGGTCTTTCACACATCTAGCATTATGGGGTGGAGCGTCATCCTCCACAAAAGTCGTACCTTCCAGCAGGTGTTTATCAACCGGGCTACGGACGATGTGATTCTGTTACATGTAGGCGTACCTCGCACCCGTCACGCTGACGATTTGAAAAGCAGCACCCAGTATTTCCTCGAAGGAAACGTGTCCGATCACAAATGATGTGGTATATTCACAACATACCGTGGCTTTCTCGTCATATAGTGGGGTTTCCATGATAGTTTAGGGTTTTAGTTAGACCAAATTCTGCAGTTGTGGGTGTTGACAGACCTTCGGAGTGTGAAATAGACTTTGTTGGTCCACAAAATTTTAGGCAACCACACGTCATCTTCCCACATTTTTTGATGGGCCCACACCGCAATGATCTCAGTGTCGCAAAAACTGCGGCTGACGGTTCGTAATGACGCTGGATTTTTTTACGGACAGTATTGGAGTGTACCCCTTAGTGCTCTCCAAACAGTAGCGCGTAGAATGGCGGTGCGACGTGCGACTTCACGAGCACTCACTTCACCATGCGAAGATGAGCCCGCTAAAGTCTCCATTCCTTCCTGAACTGTCCGAATAGCAGTGGCACTAGTGTCTGGTGGTCCACTAGGTTGTCATCACCTAAACAACCCGTGGCTTCGAACTTCGTGATTAGTTTCTTCACACAGACTTTGTCTCAGGACCTTTACCCGTTCGAATACCCTTCTTATGGCTACAGATTCGTAAAGCTGCAGTAGCGGGTTCTCCGTTCTCAAAGTAAAGCTTCACAGCTTGCCTTTTCTGGTGAAGTCAACATGCCGCAACTGTTATTGCATCTGACTCCCTCTCTCACTACAGCTCATTTTGTATACGATTCTCATGCGGCGTCAATGACGTGTTGTTGTCCAACGCCATCTGTTACTGCCTTTTGGATTTCCCTGTATATCTGTTGCTTTCCTACCACATAACTGGAAGCGTATCTTCCACCATAGGAAAGGCAGAAATACTGAATTCAGTGTTCCGAAACTGTTTCACTGCGGAAAATCGTAACACGGTCCCTGACTTCAGCCGTCGCACGGACGCCAAAATGGAAAATATTGAAATAAACGATATCGGAATTGAAAAACAACTGCTATCACTTAGTAGCGGAAAAGCATCCGGACCAGACGAGATACCCTTAAGATTCTACAGTGATTATTCTAAAGAACTTGCCCCCTTTCTATCAGCAATTTATCGTAGATCGCTGGAAGAACGTAAAGTACCTAGCGACTGGAAGAAAGCGCAGGTCGTTCCCATTTTCAAGAAGGGTCATAAATCAGATGCGAAAATTATAGGCCTATTTCGCTTACGTCAATCTGTTGTAGAATAATGGAACATGTTTTGTGTTCTCGTATTATGACGTTCTTAGATAATACAAATCTCCTTCATCATAACCAACATGGATTCCGCAAACAGAGATCATGTGAAACTCAGCTCGCCCTATGTTCTATGTCGGATTGGAGATTATTGAAAGCCGCCATTAACGCAGTAATCTGTGTTTTATGGTACTGAAGAAAATACATATAAAAGCACAAAAGGAGTATCAGTTGTGTAGAGTTCATAACCCTTAATCATTTCAAAAGAAATATTCAGCGATTATAAAGACGCAAATCGTTCGGAAGTGTTGTGTGGTTTTATGGTTCGAACCTGCAGTTTTACACGGTTTTGGGATTCGTCGAGAATATTCCTCCGAAGACCTAAATAATTTCACGAACTTAAGTTGGACGCCACATTCCATACACACGACACACCATAGCACTTCGCTGTACCGATCGATTTCCGCAGAGCGATAAATTACCCTTATCGATTTCAGGTGGAGAAGTTCCAGTAAGAAGACTCAACGAGATCTGCTGCTGCGAAACGCATGTGGTATTACCGTATTCTTTAACTTACGGAGAGCAGTAAGCAATATAGATTTCATAACCACCGCAAACATAATTAAAAGGACTCAACTTAAATAAAAGGAGCAAACGGTGAAAAGCAATCGCTAAACCAAATAAAAATCAATCAATAATAATACACAATCACATTAATAAAACGCTCATTAAATAATAGAGAGAATCAAAATGTTGTTGTTGTTGTGGTCTTCAGTCCTGAGATTGGTTTGATGCAGCTCTCCATGCTACTCTATCCTGTGCAAGCTTCTTCATCTCCCAGTATCTACTGCAACCTACATCCTTCTGAATCTGCTTAGTGTATTCATCTCTTGGTCTCCCTCTACGATTTTTACCCTCCACACTGCCCTCCAATGCTAAATTTGTGATCCCTTGATGCCTCAAAACATGTCCTACCAACCGATCCCTTCTTCTAGTCAAGTTGTGCCACAAACTTCTCTTCTCCCCAATCCTATTCAATACCTCCTCATTAGTTTCGTGATCTACCCACCTTATCTTCAGCATTCTTCTGTAGCATCACATTTCGAAAGCTTCTATTCTCTTCTTGTCCAAACTAGTTATCGTCCATGTTTCACTTCCATACATGGCTACACTCCATACAAATACTTTCAGAAACGACTTCCTAACACTTAAATTTATACTGGATGTTAACAAATTCCTCTTCTTGACAAACGCTTTCCTTGCCATTGCCAGTCATTTTATATCCTCTCTACTTCGACCATCATCGGTTCTTTTACTCCCTAAATAGCAAAACTCCTTTACTACTTTAAGTTTCTCATTTCCTAATCTAATTCCCTCAGCATCACCCGACTTAATTTGACTACATTCCATTATCCTCGTTTTACTTTTGTTGATGTTCATCTTATATCCACCTTTCAAGACACTGTCCATTCCGTTCAACTGCTCTTCCAAGTCCTTTGCTGTCTCTGACAGAATTACAATGTCATCGGCGAACCTCAAAGTTTTTACTTCTTCTCCATGAATTTTAATACCTACTCCGAATTTTTCTTTTGTTTCCTTTACTGCTTGCTCAATATACAGATTGAATAACATCGGGGAGAGGCTACAACCCTGTCTTACTCCTTTCCCAACCACTGCTTCCCTTTCATGCCCCTCGACTCTTATAACTGCCATCTGGTTTCTGTACAAACTGTAAATAGCCTTTCGCTCCCTGTATTTTACCCCTGCCACCTTCAGAATTTGAAAGTGAGTATTCCAGTTAACATTGTCAAAAGCTTTCTCTAAGTCTACAAATGCTAGAAACGTAGGTTTGCCTTTTCTTAATCTTTCTTCTAAGATAAGTCGTAAGGTCAGTATTGCCTCACGTGTTCAACATTTCTATGGAATCCAAACTGATCTTCCCCGAGGTCGGCTTCTACCAGTTTTTCCATTCGTCTGTAAAGAATTCGCGTTAGTATTTTGCAGCTGTGACTTATTAAACTGATAGTTCGGTAATTTTCACATCTGTCAACACCTGCTTTCTTTGGGATTGGAATTATTATATTCTTCTTAAAGTCTGAGGATATTTCGCCTGTCTCATACATCGTGCTCACCAGATGGTAGAGTTTTGTCATGACTGGCTCTCCCGAGGCCATCAGTAGTTCAAATGGAATGTTGTCTACTCCCGGGGCCTTGTTTCGATTCAGGTCTTTCAGTGCTCTGTCAAACTCTTCACGCAGTATCTTATCTCCCATTTCGTCTTCATCTACATCCTCTGCCATTTCCATAATATTGTCCTCAAGTACATCGCCCTTGTATAAACCCTCTATATACTCCTTCCACCTTTCTGCCTTTCCTTCTTTGCTTAGAACTGGGTTGCCATCTGAGCTCTTGATATTCATACAAGTGGTTCTCTTCTCTCCAAAGGTCTCTTTAATTTTCCTGTAGGCAGTATCTATCTTACCCCTAGTGAGACAAGCCTCTACATCCTTACGTTTGTCCCCTAGCCATCCCTGCTTAGCCATTTTACACTTCCTGTCGATATCATTTTTGAGACGTTTGTATTCCTTTTTGCCTGCTTCATTTACTGCATTTTTATATTTTCTCCTTTCATCAATGAAATTCAATATTTCTTCTGTTACCCAAGGATTTCTATTAGCCCTCGTCTTTTTACCTACTTGATCCTCTGCTGCCTTCACTACTTCATCCCTCAGAGCTACCCATTCTTCTTCTACTGTATTTCTTTCCCCCATTCCTGTCAATCGTTCCCTTATGCTCTCCCTGAAACTCTCTACAACCTCTGGTTCTTTCAGTTTATCCAGGTCCCATCTCCTTAAATTCCCACCTTTTTGCAGTTTCTTCAGTTTCAATCTGCAGTTCATAACCAATAGATTGTGGTCAGAATCCACATCTGCCCCAGGAAATGTCTTACAATTTAAAACCTGGTTCCTAAATCTCTGTCTTACCATTATATAATCTATCTTATACCTTTTAGTATCTCCAGGATTCTTCCAGGTATACAACCTTCTTTTATGATTCTTGAACCAAGTGTTGGCTATGATTAAGTTATGCTCTGTGCAAAATTCTACAAGGCGGCTTCCTCTTTCATTCCTTCCCCCCAATCCATATTCACCTACTATGTTTCCTTCTCTCCCTTTTCCTACTGACGAATTCCAGTCACCCATGACTATTAAATTTTCGTCTCCCTTCACTACCTGAATAATTTCTTTTATCTCGTCATACATTTCATCTATTTCTTCATCATCTGCAGAGGTAGTTGGCATATAAACTTGTACTACTGTAGTAGGCATGGGCTTTGTGTCTATCTTGGCCACAATAATGCGTTCACTATGCTGTTTGTAGTAGCTAACCCGCACTCCTATTTTTTTATTCATTATTAAACCTACTCCTGCATTACCCCTATTTGATTTTGTATTTATAACCCTGTAATCACCTGACCAAAAGTCTTGTTCCTCCTGCCACCGAACTTCACTAATTCCCACTATATCGAACTTTAACCTATCCATTTCCCTTTTTAAATTTTCTAACCTACCTGCCCGATTAAGGGACATTCCACGCTCCGATCCGTAGAACGCCAGTTTTCTTTCTCCTGATAACGACGTCCTCCTGAGTAGTCCCCGCCCGGAGATCCGAATGGGGGACTATTTTACCTCCGGAATATTTTACCCAAGAGGACGTCATCATCATTTAATCATACAGTAGAGCTGCATGTCCTCGGGAAAAATTACGGCTGTAGTTTCCCCTTGCTTTCAGCCGTTCGCAGTACCAGCACAGCAAGGCCGTTTTGGTTAATGTTACAAGGCCAGATCAGTCAATCATCCAGACTGTTGCCCCTGCAACTACTGAAAAGGCTGCTGCCCCTCTTCCGGAACCACATGTTTGTCTGGCCTCTCAACAGATACCCCTCCGTTGTGGTTGCACCTACGGTACGGCCATCTGTATCGCTGAGGCACGCAAGCCTCCCCACCAACGGCAAGGTCCATGGTTCATGGGGTGGAGAATCAAAATAAGAACTTTAAAATCTCATCGTCAATAGGACAATCAGTGTCAGGGTGAATGTTCAACAGAGCTAAGCCGTTAAGTCGATCCTCCTTCATTGTCGAATGGTCGCGACTTTTCTCGTAGGTACGGTATGTGTTATCTATCTATGTGCCAGACAGATACGTGTAAAATACGATGACGCTGACGCGAGTGTTACATAGGAAAGAACAACTACTCGATAACTCGATTCGGTCGAGTCGACTGGCGAAACAAACGAACGAATAGCGTACGGACTGACTGGCGGGGGCGGCGCGGGTGGCAATGCGGCCGGCTCCTCAAGTGAGAGATGGTGAGGGGGGGGGGGGGGACGAAGCGCGCTTTCAGCGTGCTTCCTATATGTATCCTCCACTGGAGTGACGCCACTGGATAGTGGATGACGGGAAACGAGTGACGAATCACGTTATACCCTGTGGCTATCAGATGGAACATTTTAGGTTTGGCTAATGCGTGGAGAACGTTACCTGACATAATGTGTGATGCCAACGGTTTAGAACGGAGGAGGTGGTTTTCATGGTTACGCTGTGGTCCCATTATTGTGCTTAGGAAAGCGCTAAATGTGGAAGGATATGAACACATTTGGAAGCATTGTGCACTGCGTACAGTAGAGGATCAGTGTGGGAACGGTGGTTGTTTGTACCAGAACGACAATGCACTCCGTCATCTACGTCTATATCTACAAGATTACTCTACAATTGATAATTAAGTGCCTAGCAGAGGATTCATCGGACCGACTTTAAACTATTTTTGTACCGTTCCAGCCTCTAAATGCGCGGCAACAACGAGCGCATCAATCTTTCCGAGCGAGCTGTGATTGCTCTTATTTTGTCATGATGACCATTTCGCCCTATGCAGGTGGGCACCAAAAGAATATTTTCGCAATCGGACGTGAAATTTCACGAGAGATCCTGTCGCAACGAAAAACGCATTTGTTCTAATGATTGCCTCCTCCCCCTCCCCCCCCCCAATTCACGTATCATGTCCGCCGGTCTCTCCCTCCCCTATTCCGCGATAATACCAAAAGAGCTGCCATTCTTTGAACATTTTCAATGTTCTCCGTCAGTCCCATCCGATGCAGATCTCACACTGCACGTGAGTACTCCTGAAGAGGGCGAACAGGCGTCGTGTAAGCAGTCTGTTTAGTAGTCACGTTTCATTCTGTAAGTGTTCTGGCAATAAATCGCAGTCTTTGGTTTGCTTCCTCCACAACATTATCTATGTGATGGTTCCAATTTAAATTATTCATAACTAATCCCTATGTATTTTAGTTGAATCTACAGCCTTTTGTGTACCGCGTAACCACAAATTCAGTGTTTTTTTTTAGTACTGATGTGGATAACTTCACACTTTTCATTATTTAGAGTCGATTGCCACTTTTGGCACAATGCAAATATATTGTCTAAACCATTTTGCAATTCGTTTGATCATCTGATGACTTTGCAATACGGTAAATGACAGCATCATCTACAAACATCCAAGAGGGCTGCTCAGAATGGCTCCTATGTCATTTATGTAGATTAGGAGCCGCAGAGGGCCTACAACACTTCCTTGGGGAGCACCAGATATTACTTCTGTTTTACTCGATGACTTTCTGTAAGTTTCTACGAACTGTGACCTTTCTGGCAGGAATTCACGAATCAACTTGCGCAACTGAGGCAATACCCTATAGGCACGGATTTTGGTTAGAAGAAGCTTTTGAGGAACGGTGTCAAAAGTCTTCTGGAAATCTAAAAATATGGAATTCATTTGACATCCCCTGTCGATAGCATTCGTTCTTCGTAAGAATAAAGAACTAGTTGTGTTTATCAAGAATGATATTTTCTGAATCCGTGCTGACTATTTGTCAATAAATCGTTTTCTTCGAGGTAATACATAATGCTCGAACACAGTATATGTTCCAAAATCCTTCTGTATATCGACGTTACTGATATTGGTCTGTAATTTAGCGGATTACTCATATTTCCTTTCTTGGGTTTTGGTGTTACTTGTGCAACTTTCCATTCTTTAGGTAAGAATACTGGTCTGTAGGAAGGGTGATAGGATTCCGGGACACTGTGCTTGTAAAAAACCAACGCATATGGACCGATATCAACATGCGATGAGCTGTCGTACACCGTACTAAAACGCAGTGGTCCTGAGGGCAATAGTAAGGAGGCCTTGGGCCATGGAAATCTTGACACAAGAACCAGAACGCCTTAAGCTTGTGTTCAAGCGAAGTTTATACGATGACAGATCCATCACGGTTTAGAGTTTTGATCTTCACCAGAACCAGTAGAAGTCATGTACAGGATGACCTAAAAACCCGTTAACATTTGAAAATTTAATACTTCACGGAATGATGTAGGTAGAGAGATAAAAATTGACACACGTGCCTGAAATGACATGGGGTTTTATTCAAACAAAAATGCACAAAAGAGCAACAGGTGGCGCTTTATAAGATACAAAAGCAGTAATTAGCATAGCAACTGAATTCTAGGAAAGACGACGTTCTTTATAACAAATGCTCAACATGTCGATCGTCCTTCATCAACAATACAGTCGAGGGACAATGTTGTGAACAGTACTGTACAGCACATCAGTAGCTACTGCGAGAAACTGCCAACGGCCGTCGGGTGTTGTCTTTTAGCGCCTCTAATGAAGTCGGACAATCGCGGTAGACACCAGGCAAACCCACAATTAATAATCACACGGATTTAGGTCTGGGGACCTGTGAGGCCAAGCATGGTGGTAGTTGCGGCTCAGCCCGCGATCCTCACCTGTTCATTTTCGCAAGAGGTCTTTCACACATCTAGCATTATGGGGTGGAGCGCCATCCTCCACAAAAGTCGTACCTTCCAGCAGGTGTTTATCAACCGGGCTATGGACGATGTGATTCTGTTACATGTAGGCGTACCTCGCACCCGTCACGCTGACGATTTGAAAAGCAGCACCCAGTATTTCCTCGAAGGAAACGTGTCCGATCACAAATGATGTGGTATATTCACAACATACCGTGGCTTTCTCGTCATATAGTGGGGTATCCATGATAGTTTAGGGTTTTAGTTAGACCAAATTCTGCAGTTGTGGGTGTTGACAGACCTTCGGAGTGTGAAATAGACTTTGTTGGTCCACAAAATTTTAGACAACTATACGTCATCTTCCCACATTTTTTGATGGGCCCACACCGCAATGATCTCAGTGTCGCAAAAACTGCGGCTGACGGTTCGTAATGACGCTGGATTTTTTTACGGACACTATTGGAGTGTACCCCTTAGTGCTCTCCAAACAGTAGTGCGTAGAATGGCGGTGCGGCGTGCGACTTCATGAGCACTCACTTCACCATGCGAAGATGAGCCCGCTAAAGTCTCCATTCCTTCCTGAACTGTCCGAATAGCAGTGGCACTAGTGTCTGGTGGCCCACTAGGTTGTCATCACCTAAACGACCCGTGGCTTCGAACTTCGTGATTAGTTTCTTCACACAGACTTTGTCTCAGGACCTTTACCCGTTCGAATACCCTTCTTATGGCTACAGATTCGTAAAGCTGCAGTAGCGGGTTCTCCGTTCTCAAAGTAAAGCTTCACAGCTTGCCTTTTCTGGTGAAGTCAACATGTCGCAACTGTTATTGCATCTGACTCCCTCTCTCACTACAGCTCATTTTGTATACGATTCTCATGCGGCGTCAATGACGTGTTGTTGTCCAACACCATCTGTTACTGCCTTTTGGATTTCCCTGTATATCTGTTGCTTTCCTACCACATAACTGGAAGCGTATCTTCAACCATAGGAATGATTTTAAAAATATACACACTTCAACGTATGTTTGGAATATCACAGACTTACCACAATGACTTCTTATATTACACTGATTGAGTTTTGTACAATATTTTATTAACAAAATAAACATAATTACTTCTGAAAACAAGAACGATTTTGGTTAGTTACAAGAAATCATTACAAAAAACAAAGCAGGCTCTCTCCTAAGTGTACTTCTTGAAAACAAAAATAGTGAAAATCTTTCTATCATGATGATGATTAGCAGTCTTTAGTAGTGAGTACGTCCTCCACGCACACGGATGAGTTCTTCCACTCTGTGACGCATGCTCTGGATGAGACCATCAAGTTTATCTTGTGGTATGAGGCTCCACCCCTCAACGACAGCTTCAGTGAGGTCTTGAAGATTTAAACTTCCTGGCAGATAAAAACTGTGTGCCGGATCGAGACTTTTGTCTTTCGCGGGCAAGTGCTCTATCACTGAGCTACCCAAGCGCGACTCAAGACCGTCCCTTCCAAACTTGAGGACGGGTCGTGTGTCGTGCTGGGTTAGCTCAGTGGTAGAGCACTTGCCCGCGAAAGGCAAAGGTCCCGAGTTCGAGTCTCGGTCCGTCGCACAGTTCTGATTTGGCAGGAAGTTTCATATCAGTGCACACTCCGCTGCAGAGTGGAAATTTCATTCCAGTCTTGAACATGTCAGGTGGATTCGGACTCTGTGCAATGGCCACCTTGAACAGTCCTATGCGTGCTCAATTGGATTCGTGTCTGCGGACTGTGTTAATCAATGCATTCGGTTGATTGCATCTTTGAAGACACCGAGACACTGCAAAAGTACTGTGCGGTATTGTATTGTCATGGACTAGGATGAAGTTGTCAGCGACGTCACGTCTGTAGGGCTTTTCAATCGTTTGTAGGACCTCTTTTAGATGTCAGGACCAGTCAAATTACCGTAGGTGGGAATAAGAGGGGTCCGCAGTCCCATCATTAATGCCGTCCAGAACATTACACTTCCTCCTGCAAACGGAATGACTTCCCGATCATATCGGAGTTCCTGCTGCCGTATAGCGCTTCTCATCAGCAAACATGACATTACTCCATTCTGAAATGGTCCAATGTTGATGTGCAAGAGCACAGGTCCTTCGACTGCATCGGTTCCATTGGTTCAGTTCAAAACTTCTCATTAGTCTTCTGGGATGATGACCACTGTGATGCAATCCTCTTTTCACTGTTTGGTCCGAGATATGAATCCCTGTTACCCGGGAGAAGTCATTTCCAATATTTCTGGCAGTCGATGTTGGGCGTCCGTGAGCTGACAGTTGGAGGAAACGATCCTACATTGGTGTTGTCTATCGTTCACATTTCCCCTCTCTCTGTACTTTCTCCACACCTTAGACACACCACTTTGAGTGACATGTAACATATCGGCAACATCTTGCTGTCTATGATCTGATGAATATAAAGTCAGTATTCTGGCTCTATCGAAGTGTTGTATACTTCTACGTGACATGTTACTGCAGTGCTGAACACAAACTGAACGAGGCTGTTGTTGATACTGGACTGCTTGCCGTATTCCGCTGCGGCAGCAGTATGTTTACATGACTGGGAAACAACCAAAAGACATGGCAGTAGAAAACACCGTCCAGCATATGGGCTCAAACTGGATAATGCATGAAGTGCCTGGATCAATGAGACCTCTGATATCGTAGACAACTTTTTACGATAATATTCCAAACTTTTGTTGAGGAACGAATGTTAGATTTCTGCTCTGTCCAGCAACCAAGATTAAAACTCTCCTTGGCTCTCTCTTGGATCTAGCACCAAAGAAGTCCGGTATTTACTGGATCCATTGCCAGCGTGGCAAAACGTGGCCAGACGATTCACACTGTTCACGACAGATGTATTAAACATCACCACACCATAGCCACTAAAATCTAAAGAACCTGCGGTGGCAGAGCACTGTCTAACCAAGGGACCCAGAATGACGTATGGTGAGGCGCTAGATCAGTGGTCGTCAAACTTCATTACTCAGAAGCCAACACTGACGTTATGAGGCGCGACTGTGGGCCTCATATGAACCGATCTCCACATTAATTAGTAAGCTGTATGAATTAGTGTATTATGAGCCCCCATGAGACAAATTACAGTAAGGGCGCCTTAAGTTGGTCGTCTGCCCCCAATTCACCGATCTGAACACTTCGTGTCGGCTGTTCTGTTTAAAATGGCTGCAACGATCGGCGTCTCGGAAGCCGTAACTCTGTAATTGCCTGACGAGATGTTGTTTTCCCTGTATGAGCAGTTGATTAATTAATAACAGTAATTGTACTTATATTTAAAAGTATTATGCAACATCAGACAAAATCAAAAATGTTTAGGTCTAATGTTTATTTCGACTGTAATTTTTCTCGTGCTCATTGCGTTGTGTGACAACAGCCTTCATTCAATCTCGTATTCTTTACTAAAAATATGTACCGTATTTGGATATTACCGCCTCTATAATTCACATTAACGAATCCATGTTCCTTCTGTGTCAAAGTTTATACCATAGCATCTGAGTGGTATGAAGTACGACTGTTGATATTATTAAAAATATCAAAAATCCGATACAGCGGTATTTAAAAAGTATAATTATCGGATTCAATGTGTCGTTAAAAATATAGATACATCGACTGAAAGTTATTGGCATACCTGCCCATAAAAATATCCGCTGAACATTGTAAATATATTGCCGGTTTTAAACTGTATATTTAAAGTATTCATTTATTTTTAGATATTCTGTACATCTACAAGGTAGCAGCCTGCCTCTCCCTCCCCCCCCCCCCCCTCCATCCCCTTAGAGCAACAATTGAAAAGAAAACCATGCACGTTCACGCTTGGCGATAACCGCTTTGCTAACAATGGTAACTGTAAGTGGCACAATAAAAGGTTTCCGATGGTTCCGTCGTTCGGTTTTGTCACATATCGGGTTTGTCCGGAGTACTTCATGTCGTCTTCCTGGTTTTCCATTTCTGCCAACGTCAGTGACCTAGCAGCTGTAGCGTCAAAACTGCGTGCTGAAGCTAAACGTTGCAGTTTCTGTTGGTAGCGCCCATTACGTCACCATTTCCCCCTCACGCGTCTCCGCCCACCGCAAAGACCAGTCTTGTCATTCAAAGTTTTGTTCATCAAATTCACCAACTATTTTTGAAGAACGCCGATGTGATAAAATAGCACACTAGTTGCGTTACAAATTGTTTTTTAACGCACACGTGTGCTATTTCTTCACACTGGAAATCCTGTTATTCCATTCACCCCTCCCCTCGCCCCCAGTGCAACTGGATTTCTTCTTTTGTGCCACATGTACTTGCTTCAAACAGTCAAGAGAAAGACTGAACGTGATGAAAGCTCCGTTCTACTACAGTTTCAAAAGAACAACTTCAAGTATTTACCGAAAATTGTGAAAAAATAATGTACAATAAAAATATCGGCACTCGATATTGCCACTTTGATATTGATATATCGTGTGAGAAATGTTGGCGACATATATCCATAGCTACTTAACGCATTATCGATATATCGATGTTTAATCATCAGCCCTAGTACGCAGCTCCCTTGGCCGTGTGATGTCAGTACTGAAAGACAAACAGTGAGACATTCCCCCTCTCACATTCTTTAACCCCGCAACGGTCCCGTTTTCTACAACTCTGCCCCTGACGTATGCGGGCAGCTTTGCTCAATTCATGGGCGAATTCAGCGACGCCAAGTAAAATTAATCATATCTTAAAATTTTGCTGCCCCTGTAACTATTTTTGCTTGTTATCGACAGCAAAGCTACACTCTTAAGAAGCTGTTAACACTGGCTGACGTTCTTGGACTCGGCTGTTTGTTGCTTGATGATTGTTACTGTAAAGTATGGCTGAGAACCGCGGCCGCACGAATACTTGATTCGGGCCGCACTTTCACTAGGCAGTTGAACTGTTGAGGTGCCGGGTATCATGCCTAATATAAGAGTCGTCCGGGCACGATATTTTGACAACGTGACTCGTTAGCTTCATCATACCCGACACTTCAAGATCTCAACAGATTGCCGCAAAAGTCTGAAGAATTACACTAAAATATATAGCTGTTTCTGCGTCTCGCTATTGGCTCTGCGTGTTAAAGGAAGCGATTGAAATTGGGCTAGCGGATAGTTTTACAAACAGCGACAAGGGCTATCCTGTAAGTAAAATGTGGAGTCTTGTTTTATCTGATTAAAAAAACTGTTTTTGTCTTTCCCGGCTTGGGCACACACGCTATAGTTTCTGTCAGCTCTCACCACGGGAGCTATGTCACGTTATAGGGCAGCAATGACAATTTCTTTCGCAGGTTCTTTGATTCTCTGTTACAGATGAAACCGTTACCGTAGACGGCAGTTGTTGGTAATTTAAGGTAGGTTGACAACCTCTGCAGAAAATTTCGCGGTTGTAGAAAGATACGAGGGTTGGAAATTTAATAGTGGCAACTATTTATTCACAGATGGTGCAAAATAGATACGTGTTTCAAAGTTTTACTGACCTTCAAAGTAGTCACCAGCATTGTGTATAACCTGTTGCCACCAATGTGGAAGTCGTAGGATACTCTTAGCAGTGCCATTTGTGTTGACAGTTCGAGCGGCGCAGTCTATTGCCCGACGAATTTGTAGCAGTTCTGAAGCGAATGCCGTGAAGTCAGGGGAGTGCAGTAGATGGTATAGCACTTAGCAGCCCCATCAGTCAAACAAATCAGTAAAAGCTTGCACTGTACCTGCCTGAGCACTGGCCTACAAAATGATAGTCAGGTCTTGCAGAAAGTGTCATTACTTCTGTCGTAGGTTGTGTTCCCAAAATGAACAGCATAGAGACAGAAGTGATGACACTTTCTGCAGGACCCGACCATCATTTTGCAGGTCAATGCTCAAGCACGTACAGTGCAAGCTGTTACTGATTTGTTTGACTGATTGGGCTGCTAAGTGCTGTACAATCTACTGCACTCCCCTGACTTAAGCCCTCGTGAGTTCAACTCCATTTCTAAAAAAAAGGATACACTTCACGGCATTCGCTTCAGAACTGCTACAAATTCGTCGGGCAATAGACCGCGCCGCTCGAACTGTCAACATAACTGGCACTGCTAAGAGTGTCCTACGACTTCCACATGGCTGGCAACGGGTTAAACACAATGCTGGTGACTACTTTTAAGGTCAGTAAAACTTTGAAACACGTATCTATTTTGTACGAGCTGTAAATAAATTGTTGCCACTATTAAAGTTCCAATCCTCGTATTTGTCAGAAGTTACTTTCCAAACACATGAGGTGTCAAAACAAGCAAATACCTCAAGGATGCATGCAATGCATAGTAACAGATGCGGGTAAACAAGACCTGTTGAGTGAGTGAGTGAATACGAATGAATTCCGGTGAGATTTAGTAAGCAGCGTTCGTACCCGACGACTACGGCCAGACGCACCACTGAAATATTATGTCAAGACGACTGTTTGATTCGGCTACAGACTCTGCACTATAATCGAGATCCCATATCGTTTGATTGCTCCATCGGCAATCAGTCACAACAGTCAAGTATCTAGGAGCATCCGTCTGAGCTAGGGGTGGCATTTCAATCTAGCAACGGGCAGGCAGACAGGTACCAGACACAGGTTTACTGGTAGAATCCTTAAAAACTGCAATTCAGCGACGAAAGTGATGGCTTTCTCTCGTTCCATCTGTTCCTAAATACTATTCGTCGATCTTCGACCATTATCTAGTTGACAGGAGAGAGATCTAAGCTTTCTTTTCTCTTTCTTGCGGAGGTTTTTCTTGATATTTTAAGCCCTTTTTGTTTCTGCCATCTTGTCATTTTGCTCCCCAACACGTCCACTACTTTCAGTGTCTCATTTGCTAATCTAGTTTCCGCACCATCACCTGATTTAATTTTACTACATTGCATTACTTTTTTTTACTTTCGTTCATACTTATTTTATAATTTATTTGCAAGACACGTCCATTCCATTCAACTCATCTTTCAATTGTTTCGCAGTCTCTGACTAAAGAATATTGTCACTGGCAAAAATTAACGATTTTATTTCCATCCCTGTGAATTTTAATTCCCTTTCCCAATTTGTCTTTGGTTTCCTTTACCATTTGTTCATTGTATAGACTGAATAACCCTTTCCCACTCCCTAATTAACTATTGGACTCATATTCTTCGATTCTCACAACTACAGAAAGTTTTCGGTTGTAGATAACCTTTCGCTCTCTGCATTTTATCTCTGCAACCTTCAGAATTTCAAAGCGTGTATTCCAAGAGCCGGCCGGAGTGGCCGAGCGGTTAAAGGCGCTACAGTCTGGAACCGCACGACCGCTACGGTCGCAGGTTCGAATCCTGCCTCGGGCATGGATGTGTGTGATGTCCTTAGGTTAGTTAGGTTTAAGTAGTTCTAAGTTCTAGGGGACTTATGACCACAGCAGTTAAGTCCCATAGTGCTCAGAGCCATTTGAACCATTTTTTTGTATTCCAAGACACAATGACCATCACCGTGAAATTCTGGCGTCTTCAGAGTGGTGCCGACAATCCTGCCTGCTTAACAACCACGAATCCAACAGGAAAGTGGAGTATATGATTCTGGTACACTGCACAATGTACACCTTAAGATACTAGCGGCGTTCAGTTAGTAATGCAACACATTTTTTCCTCGGCAAGTTCTCTTAAAAATGCAGAATTTGCTATGGGGCCGTCGCAGTGAACGGAGATTATGTTGAAAAATAGCGATTTGTAACCAAAATAATAGGGAATGATATAATGTATTTGAATCCTGAATAAAACTTACCTGCTTTCAGAGTAGATGTATTGCATTGCTTATTGAACGCCACTCGCCACTTACAGAGTACAGATTGAGGTATGGAGGTAGGAACGATTTATTGCGAGCGTCTGGTGTTTTTTTTTTTTTTTTTTTTTTTTTTTTTTTTAGAAGCCGATATAAGGTAGCAGTATGAAAAACAAGAGCATTAAAGTCAAATGCACGTCGAGATTCGTGAATAATGATCATATTGTTAAGATACACATATATCATTCTCTGGAAAGCGGAGCGAATCTCCAAAAAAATTCAGTAAATCATGCGAAATATTCAGTATGCTGCGATTCGCGTGTCGCCAATGACTTTCTTAATAGCAGTGGGCGGAATAGTTTATTGCTGCGCTCATTTCAATGTTATTAGGGAAGGGCGTGTACAGCCTGTTTTATTCATGTTGCATCTACGATTAAAGCTAACACCGAACGGGAAGTTCGTCCTGTCAGCAGCGGGCCTTTGATCCTGACAACATGGGCAGAAGCAGTGACATAGAGTAACAGTATTTGAGAATGTAAAATGGAACGTCTCATAGTTTCATTTGCAGTCAAAGCAAACGACAGACTTCGGTTCAATGGTAGCGAAACACCAGTGAAACAGAATGATTAGAACACGCACTAACGATATTTTAGAAAATTCAGCTGAATAAAAATTGATTTGCAGGATGATCAACAGGAAACAAAATGCACAAAGTGAGTCACCTTGCTGAGTCATTCTTGTCAATACATAGCATTTTGCGTCTCTGCATGCTAGTTGATGCGGACCCCACCGAAATTCGCAAACGCCACACTACCCTGGCAATTACAGCCGAAAACAACGGCAAGGATCGCATTACAACTCCGAAGCAATCTCGTACCACTGAACATGGTGTGCCAGCAAACCAATGATCTCACGTCAAACTTAGACAGCTACAAATTCATCTAAAAACATTCAACAGCCTAGATCGCATAAAATATTTCTTTATTTGAGACAGCCGGTTTCGATAGACTGTGCTGTTATCTTTAGGCCTGTAAAAAATGCATATACATGGAGTATGTCTCATAACATGAGGTAAGACGTAACATTTAAGATAAAAGTTTTAGTTTTGCTTTAGAAAAACCGGAAACGGAACTGTGTATTTACAGACCATAAAATTCTTTTGGTTCTGAAAACGTTCTCACTTTACGATGAACGTCACGTCAAGTTGTCACGTGGATAAAAATGGGCACGTTATAAAAGGTTTATCATAATTAAAATATTTAAAAACGTAGAGCGCCTTGTGCAAAAGATCATGTCCAAAATATATCGCTCATAGATGATTGTTACATCACAAAAACACAGCAGCACATCTGTTTACATAAGCCGGACATAGTCTAAAAGAATTTAGAATTACCTAGATTATATTCAGCCATAATTTAAGGAAGAGAGTACTTACTGACGCCGAACAAATGTTACGCATAATTTCAAAGCTTTTCCAAAATTTCACTCTCTGTCAGAGTCGTCCATGAAGAAATGATGCTTTTATAAGCCACCTAAGCTCCACCCTAGACCACACCTAACGCAAAGCAACCAATTTTCCTGGGTTGGACGAAGAGTGTAATGTTTTGATTTAGACCCTGTACTGTAGCATAGCTGTAGTATGCCCGTTCTTCCGATACATATAAAAATTGTCGCTGGGTCAAGGGATACTCAAAGCACTTGATCCCTTATCTCTGTGATCAATAGAACCCAGGACATGACCCCCTGGAAAATGCATTTTCGTGCGCAGCATTTTGGAACATACTGGTGCCGTGTTCTACAGTACTGGATGTACCTGTAGGATTATATCGTTGAACGACACGTACCTTAGGAGACATAACATTGACATGCGTGAAAAACTAGCCTTTCTTAAAACGAAGCGCAGTTTAGCCAGACTACACTTATCCTAAATTAATAAAACCAACAAAACGGCTCTGAGCACTATGGGACTTAACATCTGAGGTCATCAGTCCCCTAGAACTTAGAACTACCTAAACCTAACTAACCTAAGGACATCACACACATCCATGCCCGAGGAAGGACTCGAACCTGCGACCGTAGCAGTCGCGCGGTTCCAGACTGAAGCGCCTAGAACTGCATTTTTTTTATTCCACAAAAACAATAACTAAAATGGCTACAATGAAATGACATAAATCAGGTGACAGATAATTGCAGTCATAAATTACAGCATTCAAAGAATGAGTCTTCAGCAGTAGCACAATTTAGCACCTTCATTGTCACCTTCAACTGGTGGCAGTTCAGCATGCACTTTTCCTTCTTCTGCAGCCTGAGGTTCCTCATCATCATTTCCCAGACCCAAATTAATCATTCAGTAAATCCTTGATGTGTGTTCCTTCCAGGGTAAATTACGTGGACAGAAGAGCAGTCCCGAACAGCGACATCACATAATCCTTCGCTACCTTGTTATTTTTTGTCAGTCCGAGCCTTCTAAACGCATCCATAGGGAGTTCAAGATCTTCCTTTATATCAGACACCAGATGTTTGTCGCCATATTCTTGTATCTGCTGCACTACTGATTTATCTTTCATGTGTGACTTGCAGGTGAGGTTAGGGTCGGGAACGTGGTCCAACCCATTCCCTCTCTACTAGGAATCCAGTTCCTAACCTATACCCATTTCTGTTGAAGACAATTCGGAGCATGTTACCATATTTCTTATTGTGATTCTGATATTTAAGTAGTTTTTCGAATTCATTTTCCATATACATCTTGTATTCAATATGTTCATCGCTCCCAATATTGTTAAAAACATAACTTGTATATTTGCACATTAACCAAATCACTGCGTTATTTTTTGCCTGAGGGTAGTAACTTTCCTCTGGTCTGAAGAAAATGTTAGTCGGTACATTGTTTGCTGAAGTTCTTGTTATTTGAGCAATTTTCTCCCTGGTCCACCTCCAGATCATAATCCGATCTCCATATGTATAACGATGAGGCACACTATCAACGAGGTTGCATTTGCTGCAGAGGTTAGTGTCACTTAAACCGATGGCAAAGAGACACTCATTAGTGCTGATGATGTTATTAACTACCTTGTACCACGTTGTTCTCACGTCAGACGAAAGAACATCACTACTCATGTTTTTCCAGACCACATTTCTTGCTATTCCAGCATATTTAGTTTCTATGTTATTTTTCCTTTCATATTTCCGTCTTTCAGCTAAAATCGCCTTTGCTGTAACATTATTGGACTTTAAAAGCTCGGCCACACCGGCCGGCCAATAAAACCAACATAATTAGCGTTTTGCGTCTTCGACCATAACGCGTTTACATATTTAACTTCAAATATTTAACACATTAACTGATTTGCAATCAGATGTTTTAAGCTGTTTTACACATGGGAGTTCGATTCTTTAAATAATCGTGGGTGGGGCCGGGGCGGGGCGGGGGGACGACGACGACGACGACGACGACGACTGATTCGATTGAAAGTATAGAAGTATAGTAAAGCTCCTAATGCCAGCCGATAGTGTGTGTGTGCGCCATTGGACCGATTTCAACCAAACTTGGCACACGTCCCTTAACACACACTAGACCGATTTCGACCAGACTAGGTACGCAAGTCCCTTGCTGCCAGGCAACGATCAGTTTGAGTGTAAAACCACCTACCTATCATAGTTCAGGAGATATAACGTCATAAACAGTGAGATGCGTCAAAAACTGAGGCATCATGCGCGACGTTTAAATTTATTACTTCTGTGCTACTCGTTCTATTCGCAGTAAATTTGGCATACAGTATCCACATATACCACTGAATGTACCTAGACATTGTACGATATATAGTTCAAGAGATATGAAATCATAAATATCTAGATGCGGGGAAAAATGCCGCGACTTGCATAAAAATTTAATACATTTGTTCTTTACTTCTGAAACCCTACTACTGTCAAGTCAACTTAAGGAAATCCTTGATACCTGGCAGCGCTTTTGACAGCTTTCAACTGCGAAGCGCAAAGGACTGTAAGCGAAAACAATAGCCGTCAATGGTGTTATGAAGAGGATTGCCGCACAGATGTTAACAAAATCGTTTTGTAGAATCGCGAAACAGCTGCGCCCAGATGCCGGGACATGTTTCTAGAAATAAAGTTTATTATGAAGTTCTGATTTAAATAAACATTACAGAGAATTCGTTTTTTACATACCATAACTTTTGATTTGCATACTGTACTAACAAATTTGTACATATGCATATTTCTTTGTATGACTGTTTCATAATTTTAAATGTATTTTCACGAATATATGGAAATGCAATGTTTTCCGTATTACGCTACAAACACGGATCATTTTTTTTGTTTTTGTTTCTAATAGAAAATTGGAAAAATGAATACCAGCGCAATACCAGTTTGTTCAGCTAGTTTTATATTTAAATGACGGAAGTATTACATCTGAACACAAAAAGAGACCGAAACGACACTTCCATTACCATTCTAGGGCGCTAATGTTTTTTTTTCATCTTTATATATTTTACGAATCGAACCCAGGCCACCAATGCTGTAAGTGAACATTCTACCATAGAGCCATATGGGCAAACGACGAAATAGGCAGCAAATTACAGAATTAAAGATGCTCGGAAAATTTCAAAATCGATTTTATTGAGAAATTGTTAGAATTGCATTGAACTTCTTTGTTGGACTAATATTTGAGCTCTGAACGTAGCATAAATATAAAAAAATCACAGAAATCTGATTGCCTGCAGTCTCTTTGTGAGTAAAGTGTTATGGTCTTTGTGGTCTGGCACCCTATCACTCTCACCTTCTCGCTTGCTAACGTATTTCAATTTTGTAAATGATCCACGGATGAGTAAATACCTGACAAGAGAACCGTCAAACCTGTTAATGAAGGATTTTGATAAAGCTTAGGTATGACGTAGAGGGACTTGCCCTGAATAGCTGGCTAGCGGCTTTTCATGCTATTTGATGGCGGTAGTGAATTCGCCCTTCGACTGCTCATCACACCGCTCTACTTCCTTATGGGTCTTCTTTCGGCTGTCCTTCTGTAGAAGCTCTTGCTTTATCCGTTTCACTGTACTCTTTTGACACACACTGCAACACAAGTGATGCTGGCAATTAAAGCCAGTCGGTGTTTTACAGAGACTGGGATTCCAATAATGGGAGAAGGGACAACAAAAAGTGCGGTTAGGTCTAGAAAACGCAGAAAGCGAACGTTGTCAAAATGTTTGGAATTTCAACTACAACCACAAACGTAAACACATTTGAAGAAAGTGTGCTGTTATGATTGCTTTATTAACGAAATTACTATGGCGGAAATGACTATTTTTGAATAATTCTGAATGAAGTGTACTGTTTAATGATATTCTGTACGATGAAATTGAAAAACAAGTGCACGGAGCAGGATATGAAGACGTACCTTCCGGTTTAGTAACTTTAACTGCTGCGCTACGCTTGTTTGGTAGAATCGTGGTTAACGTTACAGGTATAGAATGAGGTGACAAAAGTAATGGGATAGCGATAAGCACATGAACAGATGGCTGTAGTAATGCGTACACAAGGTATAAAAGGGCAGTGCATTGGCGGAGCTTCATTTGTACTCAGGTGATTCATATGAAAAGGTTTTCGTGATTATCGCCGCAAGACGCGAATTAACAAATTTTGAACGCGGTATGGTATGGCTGGTTCACATGGCTCTGAGCACTATGGGACTTAACTTGTAAGGGCATCAGTCCCCTAGAACTTAGAACTACTTAAACCTAACTAACCTAAGGACATCACACACATCCATGCCCGAGGCAGGATTCGAACCTGCGACCGTAGCGGTCGCGCAGTTCCAGACTATAGCTCCTAGAACCGCTTGGCCACACCGGTCGGGGCGGAATGGTAATTCAAGTTGTCGCATGGGACATTCCATTTCGGAAACCGTTGGGGAATTCAATATTCCGAGATCCACAGTGTCAAGAGTGTGCCGGGAATATCAAAATTCAGGTATTACCTTTCCCACCGACAACGCAGTGGCCAACGGTGTTTACTTAACGACCGAGAGCAGCGGCGTTTGCGTGGAGTTGTTAGCGCTAACAGACAGGTAACACTGCGTCAAGTAACCGCAGAAATCAATGTGGGCCGTACGAGAACTTACCCGTTAACACAGAGCGGCCAACTTTGGCGTTAATGGGCTACTGCAGCAGGGTTCTGGTAGCAGACGATCGACACGAGTGATTTTGCTAACAGCACGGCGTCACCTCCATCGCTTTATCTGGGCTTGTCACCATACCGGTTGAATCCTAGACGACCGAAAAACGACGAGGTGGTCAGATGAGTCTCTGCTTCTGTTGGCGAGAGATGATGGTAGGATTCGAGTGTGGCGCAGACACCATGAAGCCACGGGCACAAATTGTCAACAAGACACTGTATGAGCTGATGGTGGCTGTGTTTGCATGGAATGGACTGGGTCCTCTGGTCCAAATGAACCGATCATTGACTGGAAATGGTTATGTTGGAGACCATTTTCAGCCATCCATGAACTTCATGTTCCCAAACATCGATGGAATTTTTATCTATGATAATGCACCATGTCACTGCGTCATAATTGCTCCAGAATGGTTTGAAGAATATTCCGCACAATTCGAGCCAATGATTTGGCCACCCACATCGCCCGACATGAATCCCATTGAACATTTATGGGACATAATCGGGAGGTCAGTTGGTACAAAAAATCCTGCATCGACAACACTTTCGCAATTATGGACAGCTGTAGAGGCAGATGGCTTAGTATTTCTGCAAGGGACTTTCAACGACTTGTTGAGTTCATGGACTGGGTCCTCTGGTCCAAATGAACCGACCATTGACTCGAAATGGTTATGTTGGAGACCATTTCCAAACATCCATGAACTTCATGTTCCCAAATATCGATGGAATTTTTATGTGTGGTAATGCACCATATCACCGGGTCATAATTGGTCGAGAATGGTTTGAAGTTATTCCGTACAATTCGAGCGAATGATTTGGCCACCCAGATCGCCCGACATGAATCCCATTAACCATTTATGGGACATAATCAGGAGGTCAGTGCGTACAAAAAATCCTGCATCGACAACACTTTTACAATTATGGACAGCTGCAGATGCAGCATGGTTTAGTATTTCTGCAAAGAACTTCCAACGACTTGTTGAGTCCATGGCACGTCGAGTTGCTGCACTACTCAGGGTAAAAGGAGGTCCGACACGATATTAGGAGACATCGCATGACTTACTTCAGTGTACCAGGTACGCATAAAACTTCGAACTCGATTTTCTCGGAAACTAGGGACAGTCGCATAAGAATCCGCTATCCAGACATTCAGGGCAGATTCTTCTACAAAATATCAAACACTCATCAAAATCCGTGATTAACAGGTCTGATGTTCGCCTTGCCGTTTTTTACGGGCTGTAAGACTCTACAAACTATAAGAAGCACCGTAACTTTTAAGCATTTCTTGTTTTAAATAACGTTTTTACCATTTTTACTATTAGACTGCAAAGCCAGACTAAACAAATTCGTAGTATATGAAACCGAAATGACCTGTAAAATCCCTGTAAATCGTCATCTGAACTTTCTTCTTGTTCTTCTTCTTCCTCTTTGTCGTCATTGTCGTCCTCTTTATGTATAAAATGGTTTTCACTGCCATCGAGAGTGTTACTTATGTCGTTTTTCTTGAAAGATTTAACAATAATGGCTTTTCTCACTCTAGACTTCGACTGTTTTATCCACCGACACACTTGTTTCATAGTAAGGCGTTTTAAAGCTCCCTTCGGCGTGAATTCATGTTGGGTTTCATGCATCATCCAGCTCTTCGATTCCCCTCTCATATACGCTTTAAATGGTATTTTTATGGAGACATCAAGAGGTTGCAATTGTGATGTGAGTCCTCCCGGAATAACAACATGCCCTATATTTCCCTGCCTCAATTTCTCTTTCACGAATTTTTCTTATCATCTAGCACCTTTCCTTCTCTCCCACAACTTTGTTAATCCATAATCTCATACCAGCCTCGTCCATCTAATCCTTGTCATGTACGTTAACAACAACACTGGCGGTATTTCAGAAGGTTTTGGCATTGTGTTGCACTTGAAAATGATCACTGATTAAGTTTAGTTAGTCTGCTAAGCTCCACTGCAGCGCTAGCTTACGAGGGTGCATTTGAACGTTTTTTTATTAATTCAATTGCCATTTAGATGCTGTTCAAAAAATGATTCAAATGGCTCTGAGCACTATGGGACTTAACATCTGAGGTCATCAGTCACCTAGAACTTAGAACTACTTAAACATAACTAACCTAAGGACATCTCACACAACCGTGCCCGAGGCACAACCGTAGCAGCCGCGCGGTTCCAGACTGAAGCGCCTGGAAACGCTCGGCCACCGCGGCTGCTCTGATGCTGTCTTTGCATCCATTTCGATACGTCATATTCTAGTTTTGGCCATTTTGCATTCAGTCCTCTATTTGCACATTTAGTCTCCCTCATTTTTTTTATTTCTTCTTTACTAACCCGCCAATCGCGAATCGCTTTTTCTGTAGGTGGAGGGACTAAATGCTGCTAAGCTACTCTCTTCCTATGTTCTTCTGCATATGCTATTGCTTTAAGTTTACAGCCCACATCATATAACTTTTATTTTTGTCCATTACGAAATTAGCTACTAACAAAAATGTTGTACTGTATTGCGACAACAAATATCACTGTTGGTTCAGGTTACTGGCACTGTAGACTGCAATGACGCATCGCAAGCTACACAGTGTTTTGGGTCTGTGATGATGGGGCGGGAGGGAGACAGTGTCAGCTAGCTTGTGAATCCCCACAACTCATGTTCGTCGCATCGGTGGCGAGCTGCTGCCAGTTGAATCCAGTGTTGCCAGATAGATTTGAGCGGCATCGAATATCTCCATCTACGAGGTGCATTCAAGTTCTAAGGCCTCCGATTTTTTTTCTAATTAACTACTCACCCGAAATCGGTGAAACTGGCGTTACTTCTCGACGTAATCGCCCTGCAGACGTACACATTTTTCACAACGCTGACGCCATGATTTCATGGCAGCGGCGAAGGCTTCTTTAGGAGTCTGTTTTGACCACTGGAAAATCGCTCAGGCAATAGCAGCACGGCTGGTGAATGTGCGGCCACGGAGCGTGTCTTTCATTGTTGGAAAAAGCCAAAAGTCACTAGGAGCCAGGTCAGGTGAGTAGGGAGCATGAGGAATCACTTCAAAAGTGTTATCACGAAGAAACTGTTGCGTAACATTAGCTCGATGTGCGGGTGCGTTTGCTTGGTGAAACAGCACACGCGCAGCCCTTCCCGGACATTTTCGTTCCAATGCAGGAAGGAATTTGTTCTTCAAAACATTTTCGTAGGATGCACCTGTTACCGTAGTGCCCTTTGGAACGCAATGGGTAAGGATTACGCCCTCGCTGTCCCTGAACATGGACACCATCATTTTTTCAGCACTGGCGGTTACCCGAAATTTTTTTGGTGGCGGTGAATCTGTGTGCTTCCATTGAGCTGACTGGCGCTTTGTTTCTGGACTGAAAAATGGCATCCACGTCTCATCCATTGTCACAACCGACGAAAAGAAAGTCCCAGTCATGCTGTCGTTGTGCGTCAACATTGCTTGGCAACATGCCACACGGCAGCCATGTGGTCGTCCGTCAGCATTCGTGGCACCCACCTGGATGACAGTTTTCGCATTTTCAGGCCGTCATGCAGGATTGTGTGCACAGAACCCACAGAAATGCCAACTCTGGAGGCGATCTGTTCAACAGTCATTCGGCTATCCCCCAAAACAATTCTCTCCACTTTCTCGATCATGTCATCAGACCGGCTTGTGCGAGCCTGAGGTTGTTTCGGTTTGTTGTCACACGATGTTCTGCCTTCATTAAACTGTCGCACCCACGAACGCACTTTCGACACATCCATAACTCCATCACCACATGTCTCCTTCAACTGTCGATGAATTTCAATTGGTTTCACACCACGCAAATTCAGAAAACGAATGATTGCACGCTGTTCAAGTAAGGAAAACGTCGCCATTTTAAGTATTTAAAACAGTTCTCATTCTCGCCGCTGGCGGTAAAATTCCATCTGCCGTACGGTGGTACCATCTCTGGGACGTATTGACAATGAACGCGGCCTCATTTTAAAACAATGCGCATGTTTCTATCTCTTTCCAGTCCGGAGAAAAAAATCGGAGGCCTTAGAACTTGAATGCACCTCGTACATCTACATCTACATGGATACTCTGCAAATCACATTTAAATGCCTGGCAGAGGGTTCATCGAACCATCTTCACAATTCTCTATTATTCCAATCTCGTATAGCGGGCGGAAAGAATGAACACCTATATTTTTCCGTACGAGCTCTGATTTCGCTTATTTTATCGCGGTGATCGTTCCTCCCTATGTAGGTCGGTGTCAACAAAATATCTTCGCATTCGGAGGAGAAAGTTGGTGATTGGAATGTCGTGAGAAGATTCCGTCGCAACGAAATAAGCCTTCTTTTAATGATGACCAGCCCAAATCCTGTATCATTTCTGTGACACTCTCTCCCATATTTCGCGATAATACAAAACGTGCTACCTTTCTTTGAACTATTTCGATGTACTCCTTCAGTCCTATCTGGTGAGCAGTATTCTAAAAGAGGACGGACAAGCGTAGTGTAGGTAGTCTCCTTAGTAGGTCTGTTACATTTTCTAAGTGTGCTGCCAATAAAACGCAGTATTTGGTTAGCCTTCCCCATAACATTTTCTATGTGTTCCTTCCAGTTTAAGTTGTTCATAATTGTAATACCTAGGTATGGCCGTTTTCAAGGCTGTCGAGAATTTTAAATCGCACACTGGACATTTTTAAATTAATTTCGAGTATAAGACGCACCTGAATTACGGACGCTATTTTTCGAAGAAAAAATGCATCTTATGGTCCGTAAAATACGGTAAGTGGTTTGTGGGCACGCACCTCCTGAGGTGGCTGCGGGCTGTGGGGAAGGTGCTGGGGTCTTCCTTGAGGATGAAGCGGCGCGTGCCCAGCACGTACTGCTCGAAGTAGTGGCGCCAATCGACGGCGGACACGTCGAAGGCGAAGTTGGTGGCGTCGGCGCCGCGCAGCTTGCCCAGCAGCTGGCGCACGTTCTCGCACGAGAAGCGCCACTCGCGCGTCGTGAAGTACTCCAGGCACGAGACGGCGCGCGACAGCTTCTTCTGCACGCGCACCATGCTGCAACAGACCGACAGCCGTCACGCTCTGACGCCGGATCTCGCCGGTGGACAGGGTCACAAACAGTTCACTTCACTGTGTTCCTAATCCGGCAACTGTGTATATTGTTCTCCGGTTTACAGCAGGATGCTTGCACTAGGGATGAGGCATCGAAATACCGGGTGGCTATGATTAAAGTGCAGCTTTTCACGGAGGTTCAGTGTGGGCAGTAATTATGGTATGGCAGCGAAACTTAGTATATACGCTTGCGCGTAAATGTGGAACCGATTTACGGTGGAAAAAATGAGCTCCAATTTTGGCCACCAGGTGCAAATCTGTAGTTGTACATCATTTCATCGACGTCTCCGGTGTTCACATTGAACATGTCGTCCAAGTAGCGGTTCATAATAAAATCAACATTACGTTTTTCTCGCTTGACTGGTCTTCTCTGGTCACGCCCTGTTCCTAATACATTACTTGTGGAAACACTTCTGTACCTATTATTGCAATCACAGCGCCAGATTTGCGCCTGGTTGCGAAAATTGAAACTAATTTTTTCCAGTGTAAATCGGTTCCGCATTACCACACTAGAACATCTACAAGGTTTTGCAGACAAACTATACTCACAGCCCACACTGGACCTCTGTGAGTAGTAATTATAACCACTTGGTTATATCTGTATTCGATATAACCGTATATCGCTGTACAGAATATCGATACACACTATTAATCGAATTGAAAATATCGATATTTTGACTTATCCGTGCCAGTTATAAAGTTATAAAATTCATGTTAATTATGATGGCACATGTTATATAAAGCTTAGAGAAGCGCGTTTTAGGAATTAATGAAAAGTTAAGGAAAACCAGATTTAATTACATATTATTTTACCATATAAAGAGAGAAATCTTAACAAAAATAAAGAGTTATACTGCAGCATATGAGAAAATAGACAGGAAAAGTCGATTAAAATAGAGGTGAATATTTTGGGTGTTAAAAAGAGCCTCAGTCAAGGTTTCTTTCTATGTGTTACAGGCGATTTTTTTTTTCTGAAGTCAGACTCAAAAGGTACCTAAGGCACTGACTCTGGTTTCTTTTAACACTCAACGTTGGTAACACTTCAAATGTTGAAGATACACGAACGTATTTCCTGTGTACAAAACGCAATACGCGTCTCATACAGACTTCACATTTTTGTCATGTGAACTGTCTGTCAAAAAATGTGTGAGTTGTATAACGTAAAATATCTTGATACAAATAAGAAGTATTAGATTTTCAATACACATTTCAAAGAAAATTATAACCTAAATTTCGGGAAACCACAAATTCACGCCTGTTGCTTTTATGAGGAAAAGAAGATGCGAATACGTGGTCCTCACTTACAGGATACTGCGAAAAGAGTCACGACTGCAGAATTAATGGTGCACATGAGGCAACCTAAACAATTCACATCTGCTCTTAATGAAACGACTAAAAAGAGTGAAGAAAATGATTAACACGTTAGGTCCTGCATTTGACTATACACAAAACAAAATGTGAGTTACCAAAGATTTCTGTTCAGGAAATTTATTACTTGAGGCAATCCACAGTGAACGTTTTCTGTAATTCAACACTATGATGAATTTAGCCCATTACATCTACCATGAAGGTCAGGCCCACAAAGGACCCGATGAAGCTACTTCTTTCCTGTTGTACTTAACTATAAACCATGTATGCGAGACACTTACTGGATTACACCTGTTTTCAGATAATTCTCATAGGCAAAACATGAACCATATATATTGTCAAGACTTTGTCTAGCCCTAACTGATACGTGCGAGTTTAGAAGTATTAAACAGCTTTTCTTTCCTTTGCGTGGACATTCATACAATCCGTGCAACAGAACGATTGATTACATATGTTATAATGATCAGGTGGTTTTCAAAGACTTAATACATTTATCGTCAAGTATCTTTACCTAGTCAAAAACCTTATTCACAAGGAAAAATATCTATTAAAAATTACAAAACTGAAGACTTAAAGAAAATTATGCCATATATTGCAAAAAAAAAAAAAAAAAAAAAAATACGAAGGCTATTACGATCAACTTGTACTGAGGCCAGTAGCTTCTGTTTCTCTCGATGATAATGAATAAGGTTCAGAGAAACAAGTCAGTATAATGTGTAATATTCATTAAATAGTAAAGATTTGTTGTTAGAATATCAGCTAACTGATCTTACTCATTATTTAATAAAAATATGCATTATTTGAAGCAAAACCACTCTTTAAAATTTATTGAGTTTTAAAAGGTATCTAAGATAACACGATAAAATAATTTTTTTCTGGTTTCGTATTAGATATTAAGCATCGAAATGTTTACCTAATTGTAGGGCTATGTCATATTTTAATATGTAACTTTACCAGAACAATATTTAATAGCACACAAGGAAAAAAGTTTGTTTTGTTTTTCTCAAAACTATGAAAAAGTGACTTAGGTGCTTTTTAACAGTCAGCTATTCAGATAATATAAATGCAAAAAATTATCAGTGCCAAATCTTATTTTCTGGAGAACTTAAAAAAAATAATTTGTTGGTATGTTCTACTTTTAATATACTTCTCTGAGGAGAAATCACTTCGCCAGCTTTTGAAAATAGCCTTTCTGCTGGAATGAAGTCCTTGTGACAGATAAATAATTCCTACCTGTCTGATACAGACTGGAATTATTTTGAGATATTTCCCTCTAGATCGTGAATGAGTAATCCCCTAATTGTCCAGAGATGGTATTTGTAAGTATATTGATCATTAGGGGCACATAATGTTGCATGAGCATCTTTGAACTAGATGCAATCACTGGCCGATATTATTGTGGCACTGTACTCCATCTCCACGTGCATTATCTCAGGGCTGCATTCGATACTGACTTCATTTTTATGGATGAACTATTACTGCAATAGTCGATGAATGGATTCACATGATATTTCCACAGTTCCATCCTTATGTTAGTGTGCTGTTTGACATCTATTAGTTCAATTATATGTGACAGGCACTGAGAACCACAGTCTACCAGTAATGGCACACTTACAGCTGGACACATATCTGTCGCCTTTTATGAAAATACAACAAGGTTATTCATCTACTATCGTGGGGTCTTCAGTGCAATCATTATAAATGTCCTGGAAGAAACCAGAGTCAACCAGTACCATACGATCTGGTTAGTTGCTGAAACGTAGAAATATTAGAAAAACTTTCACATAAATTTCTGGGAATCAGGTGTATCATGTCAAAAGATTAATTATTAATTATGATGTATAAGATAAGTAATCCTTTTCGTAAGTAGTGAACGATATATATTAGTTCCTTCTGTGTCTAATTGGAGAATTGATGGTGGTCACGAAGATTGAAACCCTTTCGAGTGTATTGAAATTAAGGCTTGTTCTTGTTCTTTCTGTAATTTCTAATCTAAGGATGAATAAAATGAAAAGATTCGGATTTAACTCATCTGTCCCAGATGAATATTATTTCTTAGCATCTACAAATAAAAGCTACATAATTGAGACGAATGTAAGGTCATAATCCGAATTTATGACTTGCTCCACGTTACAGTAGTATGCTCCATAGTTTTCAAATGTAAGAGATATGTTTTTTTGGAGGCTATGACGTATTTAACTGGGGAAAAACGTTGCTAATTACAATTCTAAAGAATACGAGTCAAAGATAAAGTTCAAGGTAACTACAGGTCAACAATTGTTCTGTTCAGTGATGTGCGAGCAAATAACCCCTTCAGCGATCGAAATGTTGCTACTTGTGTGGAAAGAACCCTGCTACACATCTTATACCTTCAATATTTCATCCGATTTGTTTGTTTGTTAAAAACCGTTGTCGCCAAGCGTGCTGTACTTAGTTCACCTTGACAATAATGGTTATTTACAGGAGTACACAACAATGTGACTGATCAACACTCCGGTAGCTGACCATTCGTTAGCTTCATACAGTCCAGAAATCCTTGGCATGGATCAGAAGTAAATTCTTTTTACGTCAGTAAATGTTTGTGTTTTCGAAATTCTGGCTCACTGATAGCTGGGGATTAAATTTTTGGGCGTCAAAAGAATTAAATCATCTTCTCAGTGAATTGAAACTGCTAATAAACGATTTTTAAAAAGTGACGTAATTTTTAACTGACAACTTGCACAAATAAGTAGTTTTTAATACGAATATTTGTGTTTGTTTATGCATATTGGTTGATTAATGCAAATCTAGGTTACTTCGAATGTACATGAATATAATTCACTCTCTTTAATAGACAAATTGTAAGCCTGATTGCAGGCATGTGGAATCTAAGAGATGTCGAAGGGGTTGCGTGCCCTGAGGCGCTAGAATAGTAATGGAACGCCACTGAGCTGTCTGGGTGTCGAAGTCTCTGTATGGGTACATTTTTGAAGTGCTCAGCAAATGCGCGAAGGTGGCATCGAGGGTGTTGCTGAACTGGGGGTATTAGAGGGACCCTTTGCCATTATATTCACGCCCGTGTCAATTTTACACCTCCCTGTGATCACACCACAGCAGGGTGCGAAACAGGAGGACCGAAAAAGCATAAACACCCTTTGCTGCTTCGGATCACGTTCAGATTTCGTCGAATGGTTTTGAACGGTCCCCAGTGGTTCCAACCTGTACATCAGAGCACACACTCCAAATGGGTCAGATCGCTTTCAATAGGGTTTCTGGCTCACGATGTCCTTAGAGAAAGGCTGAAACTTCCGGGAAGGGGGGAGAGAGGGGTGGGATGCCACCAGTGCTGAACGTTGTGAAGAACGCCGTCCTGCTGCTCATAGCACTCCGAACGGTCGTTTTCGGCTGCGAAAAGGTTAGGAATCAACGCCGCAAGGGAACAGGTGGTTTTGCTGACGCTGTTTACGCCACCTCCTGAGACCTTTTCGTGCGGATTCTGAGCGGTAGTGTGACTGGAATGCCTTCCTCGGCCACTCGGAAGAAGACTGCGTGATTTCAACGCTAGGCGTCGCCGTTCTGACTTCTGTCTCAGGGGCGGCAGAAGAAGGGGTGCTGGTACTGGTACGTTGGGCAGAATTGCGGTGAAATGTGGTGCTAATGTGACTTCTCTAACCCACCTTGCACTTCGGAGTTGTAACATTTCTTTCGCATCTGTCGGCACCCTGCTTTTTGAAGCGTCGCCAATCCGTTAGCTCGCAGGGCGGTTTCCTTTCGCAGCACTATAGAGGAAGATTGTCGACACGTTTGAGCCAAATATCAAACTTCCGCACCGCAATGGGAAACAGTTACGCGGTTTCAACAAGGCGATCCTCCAATTGTGTTGTGGAATGTAGATGCACCTTCTTCGTAGTTTCTCCATATCGTTTAAGGGTTATCCCGGGATGTAGCCACTGAATTATGTACCTTGTGACTATGACAAAACCGGATGTCACTGGATTCGTATTCGAATTCGTAGTGCCTCAAATCATGAGAAGGTTATTCTGATTTAAGTTTTTCGTGGTTTCCAGAAATAGCTATAGACAAATGCTGCGATTGCTTCTTTGAAAATGTCACGGTGCATTTCCTTTCCCGTCCTTCCCCAATCTAAAAATGGTTCAAATGGCTCTGAGCACTATGGGACTTAACTTCTGAGGTCATCAGTCCCCTAACTAACCTAAGGACATCACACACATCCGTGCCTGTGGCAGGATTCGAACCTGCGACCGTAGTGGTCGCGCGGTTCCAGACTGTAGCGCCTAGAACCGCTCGGCCACCCTGGCCGGCTCCCCAATCTAGCAATCTGGTCTTCTCTAACGACCAAAAGTCTTCGACGGGAAGTTAGTCCCTAATTCACAGAGTCTAGGTGTACTGAGATAGGGAAACATAGTGCCTGTATTGTGAAAAATACCATCTGTGTGATGTGGGGCTGGAGACTAATGCAGTACGCCTGTTATGTGAAAGTTTGTGACTGCCAAAGTGTGGGGCCTACGGGGTGTTTAACAATATACACGAAAGTTACAAAAGTCATTAGATAGCGATATGCATGTATACAGATGGCGGTACTGTCGAATACACAAGGTATGAAATGGCAGTGGACTGGCGGAGATGTCATTTGTACTCAGGTGATTCATAAGAAAAGGCGTCCGACGTCACTATAGCCGCTCGACGGTAAGTACCAGACTTTGACGCAGAATGGTAATTGGAGCTAGAAGCATGGGTCATTTCATTTCGGAAATGGTTAGGAAATTCAATATTCCGAGATGCGCAGTGTCAAGACTGTGTCGAGAATACCACACTTTAGGCATTACCTCTCACCACGGACAACGTAGTGGACGATTGCCGTCAATTAACGACCGAGTGCAGGGGCGGTTGCGCAGAGTTGCCTGTGCTAATAGACACACAGCACTGTGTGAAATAACAGCATAAATCAGTGTGGGCCTACGACGAACGTATCCGTTAGCGCACTGCAGCGAAATGTGACTTTAATGGGCAATGTCAGCAGACGACCGATCGAATGGCTTTGCTAAAAGCATGACATCGGCTGCAGCTCCTCTCCTGGGCTCGTTGCGAAATTGGTTGGCCCCTAGAGACTGGAAAACGTTGGACTGGTCAGAAGGGCCTCGCTTTCAGCTGCTAATAGCTGGTGGCAGGGTTCTCTGTCAACAGGGAACTCTGAAAGCTGCTGGTGGCTCCATAATGGTGTGGGCTCAGTTTATTAGGAATGGACTGGGTCCTCTGGTCCAACTGAACCTATGATTGACGGGAAATGGTTATGTTCGGCTACTTGAAGACCATTTGCAGCCATTCGTGGACTTCATGTTCCAATACAATGCGCCATGTCACCAGGCCACAACTGTATACGAATGATTTATTAACATTTTGGACAATTCGAGCGAATGATTTAGCCGTCCAGATAGCCCAACATGAATCTCATCGAACGTTTAGGGGGGATAATCGAGAGGCCGGTTCGGCAGAAAATCCTGCACCGACAACACTTTCGCAGTTATGTATGTCTGTAGAGGCAGTATGGCTCAGAATTTCTTCAGGGGACTTCCAACAACTTATTGCTGCAATACGCCGGGAAAAAGCAGGTCCGACAAGATGTTAAGACGTATCCCATTACTTTTGTCACCTCAGTGTAAATCAGGTATTCCTACACGATATAGTAGTGCTGGTCAAAACTACAAGAAAAGCTACAGTAATGGTATGTCCGGAAAGAAAAATCTGCTCACATAGGGGCCAGCCTGTCCTCTCATTCCCATATGTCTATTACGTCAAGGAGACACTATAGTCAGTGGAGCATGTGGTTACCACGCATATTGGTACATCCTTCAGCCATTTCCGTCAGTGAATTAGGCACTGTTTCATATACAACTGTCTCCATTCGGATTGTGTCAGATGTGTTGCCCACACGCTCCTGTAAAAGCTGCACATTGTGGGTGGGTATGGCTTTACCAATGCCTTTAATTATCCCCATAGCCGGAAATCCAGCGAATGAAAGTCCGATGGAAGATGAGGATTTATTACCGGACCTCGTCGACCAAGCCATCACCCTCGGAACGTTGCGGAGATGTACTGTCGCACGATTCGTAGAAAATGGCGTGGTGCCTCATCCTGCATAACTCAACAGTCGTTGTCTTTCTGCAAGATCATTGGTAATGTTGTTATGGCATTGGTAATTCATCGAGCGGCTTACTGCAACAGGTAGACGGCTTACACCATAGAATATTACACATTACCCGTCACAAGTAAAACGGCCCGTATCTCAACACGTACTGCATTCCAGACATGTAAATATCGGAACTTTTGTTTCAGTTTTGACCAGTACTACCTCATGTAGGGAAAGAAATTTCATCCCACAGGAATGGGGACTGATTTTATATTTGTGTAACAACTAATTCCATCTGTGAACGGATGCACAAATTAACTAGCATTGTATTTCGACTACCTTCCGTTTTAAATTTACCAGCTCTGTCATGACATACTGCTCATGACAACCGAAACATTAATATGATTTGAACTTAGGTCGTTAAAAGAGAATGGAACAAAGTGCGAACGTTAAGTTTTGTTTTAAATCGGGTAAAGCTGCCAATAACAGTTTTGATCTCGTACGGTCTGTTTATGATAGTGAAGTAACGAATCGCAGAAACGTTTTTAAGTGGTACGCAAGGTTTCTTGATGGGAGAAACAGCACTGTAGATGGTCTACGTCGAGGTGCATCATTGACAGTTAGAGTCGAAGAAAATTTTCCAAACGTGGCCGAAATTCTTTGAAATGATCGTTGTACATATACCAGGTTAATTGAGGTGCTCACCGGAGTTCCTAAAACAACTCTGCAAGGCATTCTAAATGAAAATTTTCCACCGAAAAGAAGATTTGTTGTCGCTTTGTGCCCCACTCACTCACTGACGATCAGAAAGATTACTGAGCGGAACACTGCGGAGATATGAAAAGATCAGCCGCCATGGACCCAATATTCATGTCTGACATCGTAACGGGGCCTACGAGAAAAACTGGCCCTGCAAGAAACTTGTGACGTCACAGTAGTCGACTTGTCCGCCACACTAAACGAATGTTCGACTCCGTGCAGGGTCCATTGGAAATCAATATTAAATCGATAAGGTACCCACTAAAGGTCTTAACATTGTCGTGTGCTGTCGAGAGCTTGAACGCATTTAAAGGCACAATCAAGAATTATTAAACTTGGCTGAAATAGTTACTCGCTCCCTGTCGGAGTGTGCTACTGGCACTCGTAAGACCAGGCCTGTCTTCCTCGTGCATCTCGCATCGTAACAGGTGATGAAAGACTGTGTTTTCAGAACGAGCCACTTACTAAGCGCCAAAGCTCGGAATGGAAAGATCCAGAATCTCCAAGACCGAAAAATATGCGCATGCAGAAAAGACGTGTCAAGACACTGGCTACTGTTCGTTCATTTGCTCTCTCTTTTTTAATCACTCAAAACGAATTATCCATGAAGAATTCACTCCAAAAGACCAGATGGTAAATGCAGATTACTAGTTGTCTGTTTTCAATCGTTTGTGGGCAAGGATTCTTCGAGTTCGACGTGAATACCGGAATCAAGAGTCTGCCTGCTTAGCTGGGTGGTAACGTGCTCGCCTCCCATGCAAACGGGCCCTTGCTGGATTCTCGGCCTGGTCGGAGATTTTCTCCGCTCGGACATGCGTGCTGTGTTGTTCTCATCATCATTCATCCTCATCACCGGAGCGCATGTCGCCCAATGTGGCGTCGAATGAAATAAGACTTGCACTTGGCGGCCGAACTTCTCCGGCTAGGGGTCTCCCGGCCAACGATGCCGTAAGCTCATTTCCAATTTTTTTTTTACCTGAATCAAGGAATATGGTATTTTCTGCACGACACTGCACCAGTGTACAAAAGCAAGGTCGTACGCGATTTCTTGGCACAAAACTGTATTGTGCTGCTTGAGCGTTCTCGTTGTTCACCTGACTTGTCTCCATCTGAATTCTGTTTAGTTACAAAACTGAAAATATCAATGAAAGGAAAGCATTTCGACACGATTTCAGGTATCCAGAAGGCTGCGATCATTGAACTGTAGGAAATTCCAAAGGTTTAGTGTAAGAATTGTTTCGAACAATTTTTGCAAAGCTTTCAGATGTTCATTGACTCACGTGGAGCATAGTTTGAATAAAACTCATGTAAACTAAAAATAAACAACGTCTTGCATTTTATTTTACAGCAGTCACCTTTCTTGTGGGGCGGACTGAGTATGTGACACTTTTTTTTAAACTCTCTGTATTCAAAAATGTTCGTTTCTCCCCAGTCTTCCTGCTTTCCTTTTCCTTCAAGTTCGCGCGATTTAAACGCAATACTTGTTTTCAAGCAACGAACGACGTTATTCTTGCGGCTAACCATTGCTAACTGTATACGATTTAAAAGAAGAGATGGCAAGTGACAGGCGGAGGAAGGCTTTATACTCACATGGGCTTCTTGCCGGAGAGGCGTGCTGCGATGTCGAGCATGTAGGCGGGCAGCAAGTGGAAGGCGAACACGCAGAAGTTGTTGACGAGCCTGGAGCTCTTGAAGCTGCCGCCGGGGTACCAGAGCACGTCGCTGAACGGGTTCTTCAGCAGGTTCTCGTGGCCGATCTCCTCGACGTCTCGCCACCGGATCGGGTTCGTGCTGCCCGAGGTGCAGTTGTAGACCAGGATGCTGTTTGGCCTGCGCACAGCACACGGGACAGTCAAAGGACAAGCACTACATCTTCTACATTGAGATTCGTTCCAGTTCGTATCAGATACAGAGAACTGAGAGTTATTCAATCTACAGTCTAATAATGCGACTAGTGTTTCCTTCCGCAACCATGCTTTTTCAGTTGCTACTTCAAAGAAGTTCATCTTGTACACTCTGAAAAAAAAAGCGACATCTTCAAGGACTGTGTTCAGTGGAACCTGGGCATAATATGTGCATGCGAGGTGTGTGAGAAAAAAGACTGACAACACTACGAGCGATCTGACACCGCTGTGTTTTTCTACTTGTGTATACCGGTATGTTCATGCCTTCCAGATGCTCAGTCCGAGCTTCAGCTCCGTACAGCCATCAAGTGATTTTAGAGTGCGCCATCCGTGAAGTTTTTTTTTATGTGTGTTACGAAAATGGAAAAGCGGAATTTGGAGCAACGTTAGGCTGTCAGGTTTTGTGTTAAACTCGGGAAATCCGCGAATGTGACTTTTGAAAAGTTGAAACACGCCTATGAGGAACATCTTTTATCAAGAGCACAAGTTTTTCGTTGGTACAAATCATTTTTGGAAGGATGAGAACGCTGTGAAGATGAACCTCGCTCAGGTAGACATTCAGCTTCAAAAACCAGCGAAAACATAAAAAGTGTGCATGCTTTTGTGAGGTCAGACCGATGTTTAAACAATACGGCTGATAGGTGAGCTGTTAACCACTTTCACCGTGCATCAGACTTCACCATGAATGAATCAGTCGCGTGTTCCTGGATTTTTGAATGCGATCGTGAGACAAAGTAGCAAAGTGAGGAGTGGAATGCTAAGATATCTCCTCGACCGAAAAAAGCTCGAATGAGGAAATCAAAGATTAGAACAATGCTGATTTGCTTTTTTGACAGTAGGCGTACTGTGCACGAAGAATTCGTTCCTCCAGTACGGACTGCCAACCGTTTTACAAAGATGTTCTTGACAGGTTCAGGAAAAGTGTAAATCGACGGGGATCGGACATTGCTGACAAGTGGATGCTCCATCATGACATCGTCCCATGTCACAAGCCCACTTCCATCACGGAATTTTTGGCCTCTAAAGGCATTCCTGTGTTTCCGCAGCTCCCCTATTCATTTGATCTGTGTCTTTGTGACCTTTTCTTTTCCTGAAGTTGAAAAAATGCCTTTAAAACACATTTTGCGACCCTGGAGAACACTGAAAAGAAAATGACCGACATGTTAAAGGCCTTACCACCTACAGCCTCAGCGCTGCTACCAAGATTGGGAACGACGACTCCGCCCGTGTATAGTTGCGAAGGCAACTACTTTGAATGGGGCAATATTGTGTTTTTAAAAAAGTAAAAACTTTAATAGATAAAAAATCAGTCTCTTTCCTTTTCTCACACACATCGCACCAACGGATGACTCATCTGTCACGGTTATTGGCGATCGGATGGCGCTCAGGCCTGTCTGTGCGTCCCCTGTTTTGACTCTGCAGGCAACAACTGTGCTGAATTTAGAGGCGAACAATAGTTGCAGCATTCATTCTAGGGTACGACCACGCCCCGCCGACGAGTACGTACTCCTGTTGAACAATTTCAGCCATTTGAACAGGGTCGCATTGCGGGTCTGCAAGAAGCTGGATGGACGTATCAATGGGCTGCTGTACACGTATCGGTGGTGCGTCGCTACCTTGGTCTTTGGATCATTCCCATGCCCGTACACTACGTTCTGGACGTCCCTGTAGTATAGATGCATTGTCAGAGGCCTCGAAAAATCACCCAGGGGTGAAATCTGGGCGCATGTTGCACCTGACCTGTCACCAAGGACTACTGGAAACTGTCGGCTTGCAGCAGGACTAACATGACACGTTCCTCTGCCCAGGCTATCACTGCTACCACGACACCGTCAAGCGCAGTTACTCTGATGTCCTGAAACAGTTAACTAGAGAGTGGAATGACGCTCTGTTGCCTTCAGTGAACAGAGAAGCTTTTCTCTGTACGCGAATAATGGACATATACGTGTATTGCGTAAATCACATGAGCGGCTTTTCCGGAGAGTATTCACCTACGACACTGCGGGTTTTCGAATAACCACGCACCCTCCGACGCAGTGTTGAAATATTGAAAGTTTTGGCTGGTTTCGTTGCCTAGGGGCTCGGATACGTAGTTGCAGCATTAAAAGTCAAATACAGCTTAGTCTACAGTATACAATATGAATAGACACATGAATCGAATGGTCGAAGGTTCCTGTCAATCGGCAACTGCAAATTAATACCGAAATTTATACATGAAAGATTGCAATAAAATCAAATCTGCAGGTACTATCTTAACGACTTTAAATGATGAATACGGTAGTAGAAGTACTTTTGAGAATGCGGTATATTTCTGCAAAGCGCTTATTGGTGTCGATGGTCCAGCAATTAAATAAAATATAAGCTGAATAAGAGGAAAGCAATAGATTCCTACTGCACGTAATTAGTTATGAATAACAACATAGCTCGCGCGATATTCACTTCTAAACACACACTACGTCTTCACTGCAGGAGCCACGGAAATCACACAAGAGCACAGGTCGGCACTCCGAAATATTTCTATCCTCCGCGACCACGCGCAAACTGCTCCACTGTCCAAGTCTTTCCACCGACTCCGCGTCCTAGCCGGCCGCGGTGGTCTAGCGGTTCTAGGCGCTCAGTCCGGAGCCGCGCGACTGCTACGGTCGCAGGTTCGAATCCTGCCTGGGGCATGGATGTGTGTGATGTCCTTAGGTTAGTTAGGTTTAAGTAGTTCTAAGTTCTAGGGGACTGATGACCATAGATGTTAAGTCCCATAGTGCTCAGAGCCATTTGAACCGTCGACTCCGCGTCCGTCGCGCCATCCAGCACTTCCCGTGTCGTGTCCCTTACCATCCAGAACTCCTCTCCTCTCTCGCACTGTTCTCCCACTTCCATTCAACCTCCCCATTCACGATCGCTGTCTTCAAGCCAACGCACACTCACAATAATAATGAAACACATACGAAATACTGTATTTACATTTAAATAACTTTAAATTAAATAAATATACCTACGACTGGACCATAAACACGCTGTAACACACATTATTAGATACATAAACAAATTAAATAAACATATAGCAAAGGAATAGAGCAAAAGGTAGGCCAGTAGCCTAATTTCTCTGTGCTTTCTAAAACACAGTAAATATTTAAGCAATTTCTTCATGAGTAGTAGATATCGGATATAAACAAAGACATAGATGAATAAATATATAAGCATGCTGCTACCGTTTTTTCGTGTAACTGTGGAGTACTTATGGCCTGACGCGATCGATAGTAACTGGCTACTTTGACCTCCAATAACTCATGTACTATTCAAGTTACATGCCTGTAGTTCTTACCAACTTAGGTTGACACTAATAGCTTCTAAAGACACTGCGATTGACAAAATCAGATGAAGCATTTACATTTTGGAAATTCGTTGCTGGGCTGGGTGTTGCTTGTATAATTTACCATCAGATAATGAACTTTAAACTAATAAGGATATTGGAAATCTGATTACACCATCAGAATCGTCGTGCAAATAATAGTAATGTACATGTTTCTTTTTGAGTTATGTTTCACCTGGCTACTATTAATTTCTATACAAACTATGCAATGTCTGCCATGATGGTTTCACAAAGTCCACCATCTTTGGCTCTCTCGGCTTACAAGTCTCTTTCATCGGCACAGCGTCACCGTGGAATTCCCAGCGACGAGACCGCTGGATCCCTCTTGCTTCAGCCAACGTCCAGCATCAAGTGGTCAGGCTGCCAAGCGGCCCGCGCCCACCGAGCGGCCTGTGCGGTGGGTTCAGGACGCTACAATTCGCGCGCTACCTCACAACACACACAGGTCTCACTGAAGGCTCCATGGTGTGGGGGCCCATCAGTTACAACTCGTGATCACATTTGATGTTTTTGCAGAGTAAAGTAACCGCGGCCCGCTACATTGCAAAAGTTACTGTTCCCGTGCTACAGCCATTTCTTGGACAGGACGTTAATGTGGTTTTTCAGCAGGACAATTCACGTCCACATACGGCTGCTGCGACACAACTCAATGGTAAACAACAATGGACCTGGGCAACAAGAATATTCGATCTCTCCCCAACTGATTAGGTATGGGACATGGTGAAGCGGGAACTTACTCGCTCTCCAGCAAGAACCATTCCCGATCTGCAACAGAAGGTGCAAGATGCTTGGGACAATTTGTCGCATTCGGAACCTATCCTTTGCGTGCGAGAATACACGCGTGCGTCGCCATAACTGTCTACTGACACGACTGTTTGGGCACCTTTTACTGTGACGTCTGTTTCATTTGCTCTGAATTTGTTATCATACTCTCCTACAACGATGAATACCTGTCACTATGCTTGTCAATAAAATGGACTTGTGCTTTAGGAGGCTCCATTTTTGTTTCAACAGTGAAGATGTTGTTGTGGTCTTCAGTTCAGCGACTGGTTTGATGCAGCTCTCCATGCTACTCTATCCTGTGCAAGCTTCTTCATCTCCCGGTACCTACTGCAACCTACATCCTTCTGATTCTGTTTAGTGTATTCATCTCTTGGTCTCCCTCTACGATTATTATCCTCCACGCTGCCCTCCAATACTAAATTGGTGATCTACAAAGAAATGGGTGGTACCTGAGGAGTGGAAATACGATACGTTCTAAGTGCCAAATCTCATATTTATCAGAATCAAAAAAACAATATATTTGCTTATACGTATAATTTACACGTATGCAAAAAACTGAGAAGGTATTCTGATACCAGTTATTTCATAACTGCAAAAAACAATGATACAAATTAGAACATAAATAATTTATGAAGAACGTTCTAGGTGTCATACTAATGGCTGACTGATTCTAAATGCCAATCAGAAAGTTTTTCTTTCAAGTGTCATTAATACTGAGGCATTATGAAACCTCAAGGAAAAAATCTGTCTTACATCAGTCTGTTCTTCAAATCAGGTGTTTCAAATTTTACTGTATAACTCCCTACGCTGTAGAGGAATAAATGGCGACATTGTCAAGACGTCTCTCTGTTTTGTAAGCGATGAATGTGGCTGGTCTTATGAAGCACACCATGTATACATCATCCGATTTTGAATTCTCGTGTCTCAGAGCAACAAGTTTTAATAGCTATTTAATACGGATGAGTATTAAATTCTTTGATCATGCTGCATTTGGAAATTACACTCCTACATTGAGAACAACGTTTCAGCACCATCTTCAAAATCAAAGAAGTCTGTTGTATGCGGTGGAATTACCCGGAATGGGTTCACAGCTTTAGCTGACTCAATAATTTAGTTTCAGTCTGGCAGAACAACGACTTGGCACTCGAACTCCAAAGGGAGGCACTGCCTGGTGCAAAGACCATGCGCCATCTAGCAATGAATGTCTGAAAAACGTTTTCTCTCTGATTCGTACTTGGGTAAAGTTTATGGACATCCGACAGAGTACTGAGAACACCACAGAACTGAAAATACGTTTCGAATCTCCACTCTTCAGTTGTTTAACAATAAATTGTATACCTTCGTGTGTTTGCGACCTTTTTTGTTACGCATACTCGCTACCTGGATTCGACACTTCCGCGTGCTCGCGGGCCCTACACGATATTGGGCAGGTGCACCAGTTTCTTTGGCTCTGCAGTGTAAAAATGTAACATAATGATTTATCGACGGTTAATGCCTTCATAACATAAGAGTGCTCTCTCTGGACTGAGCTGTTATTATCAATAATTTGCAAATTAAACACGAAAAACGCTTTTTTAAAAATTTTCAGTATGCCATTTCAAGGCATTGAAAATATATCACAGACACGTCACCACTATAATTAAATGTCATTTATTAATGCATCGACGACATAAGCAAGCCCTCAATAGAGACGATGTGGGTTCGCATTCTGTCACATGCAATTTTTTTTTCATGTTAGCGTTGTTGACACGTTCTGGGATTTTGTTATAAATATTCGATATTATTTACATTCTGTCTGATTTGGGAACGAAGGATGAAGTAAATATTACAGACCTATTGGCTGAAGAAAACCAGAAAGACAAAAACAAAAATGGATTGAGGCCGGATCAGGCCGAAGAGGCTAATCCCTAAAAGACTGACGCTGCTGATGTGAGGTAAGCTTGTACCCGTCAGATCACCGAAGTTAAGCGCTATCGGGTTGGGCTAGCACTTAGATGGGTGACCATCCGGTCTGCCGAGCGCTGTTGGCAAGCGGGGTGCACTCAGCCCCTGTGAGGCAAATTGAGGAGCTTATTGATCGAGAAGTAGCGGCTCCGGTCTCGGAAAGTGGCATACGGCCGTGAGGGCGGTGATGATGATGATGAGCGTTTGGCGTCATTGGCCGGAAGGCCCCTCGCGGGGCAGGTCCGGCCGCCTTGGCGCAGGTCTTATTACATTCGGCGCCACATTGGGCGACCTGCACGCCGGATGGGGATGAAATGATGATGAACACAACACAACACCCAGTCCCTGAGCGGAGAAAATCTCCGACCCAGCCGGGAATCGAACCCGGGCCCGGAGGACGGCAATCCGTCACGCTGACCACTCAGCTACTGGGGCGGACGTGAGGGCGGTGTGCTGACCACATGCCCCTCCGTATCCGCATCCAGTGACACCTGTGGGCTGAGGATGACATTGCGGGGAGCCAGCACCGTTGGGCCTTCATGGTCTGTTTAGTTTTAGTTTCTTATGAAAACCACCGCAGTGCCAGGAGTTTGAGGCCGACCGCCGGGCTTGCGTTACCTCTGCGTGGCGGTGTACCAGGCGACGGCGATGAGCAGGTTGATGGCGACGTCGACGGGCACCAGGTCGGCCACCATGTCTCGGTGGCACAGGATGGTGCGCAGCACGCCCTTGCCCGCGCCCGCCAGCAGGCCCGTCGGCCCGTTCAGGTTGTCCACCCAGCCGGGGATCGGCTCCTTCCACGCCGCCGTCACTGCGCACACAAGCACCGACAACATACCTCAGCGATAGCCCTCTCTGAAAATGTCGAAAAACTTATTTTGTTTCGCTCAAACTATTCCCTGTGGGCAACGGCCTTGCCGCAGTGGATACATCGGTTCCCGTTGAGATCACCGATGTTAAGCGCTGTCGGGCGTGGTCGGCACTTGGATGGGTGACCATCAAGGCCGCCATGCGCTGTCGCCATTTTTCGCGGTGCACTCAACCTCGTGATGCCAATTGAGGAGCTACTCGACCGAATAGTAGCGGCTTCGGTCGCGAATACCATCATAACGACCGGGAGAGCGGTGTGCTGACCCCACACCTCTCCTATCCGCATCCTCCACTGAGGATGACACGGCGGTCGGATGGTCACGGTAGGCCACTCGTAGCCTGAAGACGGAGTGCCCAAACTATTCCCTGTGATGTCTACTTCATTGTAGTGTTCATTCCAAGTTCGCCAGTAACTGTGCTATCGCGTTACAGTCCGCGCAGGGTACGGTGGCCGATACATAGTAAACAGTTTTCGTTTGTTCGAAAGGGGAGGCCGACATTGTTTGCATGCTTTCGGCCGGTCGGCGACGATATAATCGATGCGAGCGCTCTGCTGTCATTCTCAGACGATTTTACAGAAACAATTTGGTAAAAAAAATTATATTTGCGTTGCTTATGTCTTATATATCAGCTTCGTGACGACAAGCCCGTCATTTCATTGTGGTAATACTTAATATGATCCTTCGTTTTATGTAAGACTCCACGCGAAATTCGAAAAAAATCGGAGTCGCTATGATTTTGCAGCGTAAGAAATTTAGTTAACATGTATGTATTAAACCGGGGACCTAGAAACGACGCAGAGTCTTCGTCCCGCCGTAGCCCTCAGTTCTTTACAACCCACAACAGGTCACAGCAGTCCACTCACCCCACCGCCGCCCCAAACCGAACCCAGGGTTATTGTGCGCCCCCCCCTTCCCTCCCCCCTCTCTCCCTGGGAACGTCTCACACCAGGCGTGTGTAACCCCAAATGTTTGTGTGGTAGAGTATTTATGGTGCACGCATACGTGGATGCTGTATGCGCAGCAATCGCCGACATAATGTAACTGAGGCGGAATAAAGTGAACCAGCCCGCATTCGTCGAGGCAGATGGAAAACCACCTTAAAAATCATCCACAGGCTGCCCGGCACGCCGGACCTCGGCACTAATCCGCCAGATACCGGCACGCCTTCCCGGTCGGGAAGCAGCGCCTTAGAGCGTGGGGCTAGCCGGGCAGGCTACTGTACATACTCAACTTTTCTTTAGACTCCGGTGGAGGTCTCTGTCACCAGTCTTGAGAATTTGATCTGACTTAGCACACTCATTTGCGATTCCGCGCTCCAGCGGTCCAGACAGAATGAAATGCCCCACACGCTCTTCGTGTATTTTCATAAACGGTTTGAGATATCGAATTGAGATTTTGACAAATGATAGCGCACAAGGAGGAGAGTGTTTTGCCATATGATTATTATGTAAAATTCATTATCCACCACGTTAAACCACTAATTTCATACTTTTTGGATGGGAGAACGTAGTTTTTAAGGACCAACAATAGCTGGTGAAACAAGAAATGATGTGGGTTTTGGAACAACTAAACGAAGACATTGCGCACACTCTACTAGGCGATTTGTGAAAAAGCGTCTCCGAAAGCCATTCACAATGGGGAAAAAATAGTCATTCCATGACCAACGTGGCAACATATGATTTCAACCACGGCGTTACAGGAATTACGGAAATAAAGAAAGAAAAGAACGTCGTGTGGCATCACGGCCTGGTGCAAGTCTTTCTATTGGCCGCCACTTTGGCGACTGGTATGTCCTTCAAACCAGAGGCGCTCTGTTTTCCTCAGGCGATAACACACCTAAGTTCAGGCCGGATCCATCGTTGGGCCGCGCGGGGTAGCCGAGTGGTCTGTGGCGCCTTGCCACGGTTCGTGCGGCTGCTTCCGTCGGAGGTTTTAGTCCTCCCTTGGGCATGGGTGTGTGTGTGTTGTCCTTAGTGTAAGTTAGTTTAAGTTAAGTTACGCAGTGTGTAAGCCTAGGGACCGATGACATCAGCAGTTTGGTCCCATAGAACTTACCACAAATTATTTTCCCAACGTTGGTTGACCTCGATGATCGGGCGGGAACCGGTGTTACCGACGTGGTAAAGCCGTTGGATTATGTAAATTATGAAAGACCTGGAACTTGAGATCGCTCTCTGTTACAACTTCTGCACAAAAGCATCCCGTGCGAGCAGAGCAGCGCACGACATAAGCTGCTAAAGAGAACGGCAGGACCACCGTGGCCGCGAAGATGGTTGGAGGAGGACCTCCTTTTGGATCTGAAAGGATAACTGTATAGCTGACTAGAGAATATGTTCACCTTAACTATAAAAATGTAACCCAAGTCTAAACGCGTTTTCTCGAAATTATATTTTTCAAATTGACAATACATTTGATTGTGATTCCCCATTGATGACGGCATTCTAAACTGAATTTTCAGTCAGATTACGAAGCCATTTTGCGATATGTTCAAAAGCTATTTTCGGTGCACGGTTGTGTCTCGATACTGTATGCGAAGAAAACGACATATTTCGAGAACAAACATTTTGTTAGGAAATGACTTGTACAGCATTATTTTGTTAGGTCCAGAAGCAGGGCATCGGCAATTCCCGCCGATGACCAATTTTCCGGCTGCAAGGGATTATTCCGCCTGGTGCAGCGGTTACAGGGAGCGTCCGATGTTGACACAAAAATGAATTCTTAAAGACAAAAGTGTAGTGAATAAAATTATAACATCCGATTAAGCATCGCCTTTTATTTTAATTGAAAAATTGACGAAAATCTCCTATCTTGCGTGCGTTCAGATAAGACTACGCCCTTCGTTCCGTTTTCAAATGTTCCTTTCCAAAGGGGAACCCAGGACCCAATTTAAACCTTGTACCACTGAAAAGATGAATGAAATAGATATTAGTGTCAGCGGTGTTGAGTGACAGCTTAAACTGTTAAAACTGAACATAGCTACATGTGCCGATGCAATAGCTATCAGATTCTTCACTGAATTTCTGGCTGAGTTACCCATCTTTTAACTGAAAGGGCGATCAATTAGTTTCCTTTCGAATGCCGTACAATCTGTATGCCAATCATGTAAACTCGTCGTTAGCATTGAGCTAATCAACCCATTGACGCACCGGGCTGAAGATACCCGTTTCGTGAAACACCATGTCCTCTGCGTGTAGAAGTCCGTAAGTGCTTGCTGCACATCCCTGTCCGAGGGTAATCGTCGACCCTTGGAGGTCTTCCTTAAGGCACTAAAAATGTGATACTCGCATGGAGAGAGACCAGGACTATAGGACGGGTGCTCTAATGTCTCCCATTTGTCCGTAAAAACAGAGGAAGCAAGCACTCGGTGAAAAAACCTTGATAAAGTACATAGAATAAACATTGTAAAAACAACGAAGGGATGTAGGACTCACTAAAACATCTATAACATTCTCAAGTAAAACGAAAATGAATTCGTCAAACACGGATACAAAGTGTCTGGTATGATGACATTTGAGCGCAAACTGATTCACTGTACGTATCGAAGTACGCTGTATTAGGTACAAAGACCGACAGATGGCAGTACTATACGGCGTTTATGAATATTAGATGTTTTGAAATGCCGAAGTAAATACAACGACTGATACAATGTAGTTTTAAATCACAAATAATGTTATATTATATCTATTACACAACCAGTTTATTGTCTAACAGATATCCATCTGGTACAAGTAGACTGGCGAAAATTATCACCGCAAGATGTCGCCAATGCATAAAAAGGTAATTAAAACAAGTGAACATGTAGCTGTTCAATAAAATAATAAATTACAACATATGCGTAATTAAATGTCCAGAAATTCAAGTATGAAAACGTTAAAATCGTATACTGGTATTCCAACCATAAGAAAAAACAAAATTTAAAGAGCTACACGCAAAATGCTGGGAAGGGTATTTTGCATGTACCAGTTTTGCAGTGATAAACATCAGTATATAAAATAAAATACAACATGCAATACATACGGAGTATAAGGACACAAAACACAACAGATGAGTGTGTATTTAATATACGGATCAAGATAAATAGTGAAAAATTGACATTTGCCAAATCTTGTTGTAACGCACAATGTGCAAACTACTGTTCAAAGATTATGAACTGTAGTACACTGCGAGCGGACTATTAAAAATCTAACGGACTCGTGTAATAATATTCCACTTATGATAGAACCAGTGGCACAGAAGAAACCAGTGTACCATCATGTATAAGTCTGGGAGGTGGCACGAAGGAAGGTTTTAAAACTTTTTAAATTTATTTTTAATATTTCTAGAGTGTTGTGCACAACACGTAATAAATAATGTTACTGTTGTCTTACGGCAAGACAAACCTGAAAATATGGTTCTTGGATATCACATTAAGTGACAGGTGTAATACCAAAAACATGCTCGCTGCGTAATAACAAGCGAACCAAGAATAATACGGTAGTTAAACCAACGTAATAACCCATACATGCTTCCAAATACATTAATGATTCGTCATAATGCTGCAATTTTTTTGAAAGCGCCTATGGGTTACTGCAGTGGTTTAACTGCCGTATTTTTCAAGGTTCGCTTGCTAATGCGAAACGAGCATGTTTTTGGTATTGCACCTGTTAGTTAATATGATATGCAGCAATCATATTTGCACGATTCCCTTGCCGTAAGACAAAGACCAGTTTATTTACTGGTGATATGGACAACATGCTGAAATAAATAGTTCTGATGTCGGCTACAATTAGACGAAACCGGCAGTCCTCCAAAACTTTTAGTTGCGGTTGAAGTTCTGTAAAAATAAAACGGCGGAAGTTAATAATAAGATCGTTGAAGTAACGGACAAGATGTTTTCCAGTAATATGAGTATTACTTCGTCATTTGCGACAGTGATAGTCTTATTTGGAACAGACATGTTTCGCTTTTATTTAAACCACCTTTGGTGATCATGGTAACAATTGTGGTTTTGCTTACAAGTCTGTTAAACGAGATCATAAACAACTCCCATGTTTAAAATTACATTTACTTCTCAGGTTTTTTGACTGCGATTTATTTTAGTGTTTTCTTCTAGACACAGGTATTAGATTTTTTTAGCGTACTGCATTGACACACAATATTTTATCATTTTGACGTTATTAACAATCCACATTCATATCATTTTCTTTGTTTTATACCGCACAGAATGCGATTGTCTTTTGTTTACTTTTGTAGCTGTGCAAGCGTCTGTTGTCCGTGGAAGTCTATCTCTCCCTCCCCCCCCCCCCCCCCCTCTCTCTCTCTCTCTCTCTCTCTCTCTCTCTCTCTCTCGCCCTCCCTCTTCTTGCTAAGAGTCATCCGACGCATTCCGCATTTCCTCTGGTAGGAGGGACATCTTATATGTACACTGCCCAGTCGCACTAAATGAACAAACGTGTCAAAAGTCTGAGTATCGCCCTTCTGCATTGCGGACTGCTGCTAGACCTTCAAGAAGAGAGTCAGTGAGGTTCTTAATGGTACCAGTAGGGATATGGAGCCATGCCGACTTGAGTGCCGTGGCCAGCTGCGGCAGGTTTCTCGGCGGTGGATCCATGACGCAAACTACATGATAGAGGAGATCCAGCAGATTATCGTTTGGGTTTAAAACATGGGGGGTTTGGTGGTGAGGGGAGTACGATAAACTCATCCTGTGCTCTTCGAACCACTCACGTACACTGAGCCATGTAACATTGTCGTGTTGGTAGATATCATGCAGAGGGTAAACAAACTGCATGTCTGGGTGGACACCGTGATAGATGCATACTTGTATTGATCCACTGTGCCTTCCAGAATAACGAGATCAGTCAGGAAATGCCACGAAAACATTCCCGTGACCACAACGCGCCGTCCTGCGGGCTGGACCCTTCCGACGATTGTTGCAGGGTATTTGCTTTCAGACGTTTCACGCCGTGCACAACGACGACCGTCTACGTCCCGTTGCGGCATTGGCGTGCAAAGTCGAGCCTTCGTCGCTGATGCGCAGCAGTCAGCATGGGAGCAAGAACAATGCGCCTGCTATGGAGACCCGTACGCAGGATCATTTGCTGAACGCTCGTTGAGGAGACACTGTTGGTAGCGCCTTGGTTGGTCTGGGCGTCAGTTGTTCATCAGTTGCACATCTATTCACCTGCACACATCTACACATCACCTCTGTCATCTATGACCCACGGTGTACTACAATTGCCCTGCCGCCGTTTTAGGATAGCGTCATTTTGCCGCACACGTCAGCATGTGAACAGTTTACAAACCTGGCCATATTGGAAGTGCTTCCATCCTTGGCCCGAAAGCCAATGATCATGCCGGTTTGGACGCCAGATAAATCTCTCCTTTCCGCATTACGACAACGAATGGATTGTTTTCTGTATTCCATCTGACACGCTTCACGTACCTTGCACTGCTACTACCGCCACCTGCTGTCTGTGAGTGGCTATTGCATGTTGACGTCGAGCATAGTTGGTAGCCACAATAACGTGATTGGACTGTGTATGCTACATGGTTGGTGTGCATGTACACAGACACAGACACAGACACACAGACACACACACACACACACACACACACACACACACACACACGCACAGAGAGAGAGAGAGAGAGAGAGAGAGCGGGGGGGGGGGAGTTGGATACATAGAAACACATATATGGGTATCAGCCGCCGTCACAGCCACAAAAGCGAAAGAAACGACGATCGCATTCCGCGCGGTTAACGAGGTGAATAGATAATAACATGAAAATCAGAAAATCTAGTGTGTCAGGGTGTTGCAGCGTGCTGAAAAGTCGAACACCTGTGGAAGTGAAGTTGTTGTTGTCTACAGTCCAAAGACTGGTTTGATGCAGCTCTTCATGCTATTCTATCCTGTGCAAGCCTTTTCATCTCCGAGTAACTACTGCAACCTACATCCCTCTTAATCTGCTTGTTGTATCTAGCTCTTGATCTCCTTAAAGGATCCACCCCCCCCCCCCCCCAATTCCTCCGAACTACCCTCCAGTACTAAATTGGTGATCCCTTGATGCCTCAACCGATCCCTTTTTCTAATCAAGTTGTGGCACAAATTTCTTTTCTCCCAAGTTCTATTCAGTACCTCCTCATTAATTACTAATCAGCAACTGAAGTAGAAGCAATAAAAGTGGGAGCGATGAAAGTATTTCTAAATATGGGTACTGTTTATTATCTCGTTAAGTCGATTTGTAAGCAAAATTGCAATTGTTATTGTGACCACTCACGATACTTTCATTAAAAGCGAAACGCATCTGATCGGCGTAAGACATTACAACAGGCGCTGAAGATCAAGTAACTCCCTTATTACTGGTGAAACTGCTAATACACAAGTGAAGAACAGAAAAAGTCAACGTATAAGATGTCCTACTTCGTGAATTTCGAGTTACACTTAAGCCCACGGCTGAGGTGCTGCGCTCGATGCCTGGCGGCCATGTTGTGACGTAGGCTGTGACTCACCAATGGAGGGCCGGACGATGGCGACGGGCAGGCCGCCGCTCTGCTCCACCAGCATGTGCTCCGCCAGCGCCTTGGTGAACGTGTACGTGTTGGGCCGGTTGCCGATGATCCTGCGCACACGGCAACGCTTCGTTAGCCCACACGTCTCCCAATCTGCGCACGCTCGCCGGTAATGGCGAAGGAAATGCAGCTGTCTCTTACACATTAGCCAAGTGCACAGGATAGCGAATGGGATGTGGGTGGATGGAAGAGGTGCTTCTGTCAGGCACGACAGGGGGCCAAATTCAATGAAATTGTCTGTATCTCTTGCAGGCAACCATTCACATTGAGTCAGTCTACAAAGGGTGTAGTTTTATCATATGCCAGTTGCATAGGCGACAGCGATGGGTGGCCAAAAGTTATAAGATTTTAGAGAAGATTACATGGCGCATCCACACTAATAGAAAGAGGCAGAGGCAGATACAAGTTACAGGAAAGACAAAGGCAGAAGTCCTAAGGCCGTCTCCTCTGGAGGAGATGCTAAATACCGGGTGACTACAAATGGTTCAAATGGCTCTAAGCACTATGGGACTTAACTTCTGAGGTCATCAGTCCCCTAGACTGAGAACTATTTAAACCTAACTAACCTAAGTACATGATACACATCCATGCCCGAGGCAGGATTCGAACCTGCGACCGTAGCAGCAGCGCGGTTCCGGACTGAAGCGCCTAGAAACGCTCGGCCACAGCGGCCGGCTGGGTGACTAGAGTTAAAGTGCAGATATGCACAGAGGTCCATTGTGGGGTTTAATTGTCATATGGCAGCGACTCTTGGTACATATGCTAATGCTTTAACACAACCGACTCAAGTTTGAAAGTAAATTAATTCCACTTTTGGCCACCAGGGGAATATCTTGCTCTGTGAATGCAAGAAAGACAAATATGTATGTTTCCATATGCAGGTGAATGGGAATGGGACATGGACAAAGAAGGTCAAACAAATCAAAAGTCATAATGATGATTTTTATTATTAACCATCTTGCATGAAACCAGTGGTTTCCACACATTTGTGCTGTTTGAAAGTAGGACTCACGTGCTCTATGAGAAGGTCTTGATAACGTGCAGATGCCACGGTCCACCTGACATGCCCTCTGGGTGTATTCTCTTCTGAGGAACTGTCCAAGAATGAAGGTGATTATGAATCCACACCACACAGTCACACACAGTGAGTGCAATGGCTCTTTGTGCCCGATACATCGTGTAACAGTGCCCCGTATTCGACATTTCTGTGTATTCACTGCACCCTCTAGTGGGCATTGTCACTCCATGGACTACTGCCCGGCCACACGTCATCAATTTCGATTCGTGCCAGAAGCTGAAGAACAAATTCAGAACGTTGATGTAGATCATGACGTTTCAGTTGCTACACTGTCTGGATCTTGTACGGGTACCAGTGTAATACAGACTGCAAAACTTTCTTTGGTGTTGGCTGTGGGATGGATAACTCTCGTAAAACAGCACAAGCACTAACATTACATGGGGCAGTTACAGCAACAGCAACGTTGACAATAACATTGACTGGGATGCCACTCCGAACTCACCAATGTTTCATTATCATCTTCTGTAAACCATATAATGACATTTGGGCCTCTCCTCAGACCTTTCAGTCAGCGATACTCTCTCAATGGATCACCGTAACTGCTGGAGTTCACAGTGCACCTGATCAGATTAGGGTCTTAACCCTATCTTACGTTAAGCGCATTCTTACATCAGACCAGGCTTTCACACACGCTGTATTTTTTCATCTTACTTACCTGATGAATAGCAATAATTTTAATATCACAAATAGTGTAAGATGTCGTGGTCTCCTGACCTTCATTGATTAGATATTCCGCCCTCACAATCATATTCTGCACATCAAGACGCTTCATTCGAACCCAAACTCGATAAGATAAAGTTAATGTTGTATGAATTCATGAAAAGATATGCAAATAACTAGTAAATCGCAAATGCGCACCGAGATTGAAATACTCGAGGCTGGCGTACACACATACATTCCAGACACGACGGTCACAGGAGCTTTTAGTTCGGGAGAGGCAGACCGCACGCCGGGAGGCCGGTCCCTTCAAATGATGAGACAGCCTATCTATGTTGGACAGTGACCGCCGGTAGAGTGGACAGTGTTTGCTCGAGTGAAAGGAAGAACGACCCCTTGTTTGGCTTAAAAGCAAATTTCCACTACATTGTTTGGGAGCACCCAACCTACGCATTCTTTACAAACATAGCATGCAGTTTCAGAGATTTTCACAGGGAGACAGCAAACGCCAAACGCCGATGCTACAGATTTCCAGTTTGGTCTCCTTAAACGATGTGTCATTCTCCCGTCTTAGAAGAGCAATGTTGATTGGCAGACGATATTCCTGACACCTTGAGCTGAAGGAGTAATGGAAGAGACCAAAAGATATACCCCTTCACGTCTGGCGTGGAGAGGGGCCATTCCGTTGTCACTCTTGGAGCGAGAACACGTAACAGGAGCGTGTGCGTTCGTACGTGTACTCAAAGAGCGAGGAACAAGTCTCTCCTCAGTACTTCACTGGGAGAGCACCTCTGTCGAGAGCGAATCGGAGTGCGACTCTATACTGAGTCCTTGCGATTAAGCGTTGTTCATTGTGTTGGCCGCCACACTTATTGTGCAGTGTGAACGGACAGAGTTATAGTTAAATGCCTGTGAGCGAATTTTTGAGTGGCATCGTGGTGGACTGGTTATCTGACCAGTGTACCACGCCAATAGTTAGACTAGGGGCGAATAGGAGTCCTTGACTTCATCAAGGCGTAGGGAGAGTTTGATTGGCGAAGGTCAATCCAGATAGAACGAGAGTTATCTTATTTGTCAGCAGCCAGCGGCGCAGACAGCAGTCATCGCAGCTTATGGTATTGTGCGCTACTGATCTTGCAAGCCCCACATGTCCTCCACAACAGTACACTTCACTGCATTTCATATGCGACAGCCTCAACCATACCTAGCAACATTCTAACGGATAATTATTCACACTGAGTAGGTGCGGCTCTCAGCCATTCTGTCAAGTCAAAACAATCTTAAACTTTGTATAGAAATCTCATTAGCGAATTCTATCCTTAACAGGTAACTTCACATTCCAAAAAGAACCTGGAAATAACTTGTTCAGTTCATAACTAAAAGTGCCATTGTGATTTCTCAGAATTTTTGCAAAATAAATAATAATTTTCGTTAGTTTCATGTTTTTCTTATACTAACTAGCACTACTCCAGTACCCAAGTATCCCACTAGTTACGTAAGAAATTTTATGAATTTTTGTATCATTTCCTAACAGCGGACGACTCCAGAAGATATTTATTGCTGAAAGTTTTTCAGGCATTTCGCTTTAGAACGATAGGAGCCTCTGTCTGACTTCTGTAGTAGTGTGGGTCTGGAAATTGCATCTTGCAGGAGCCACAGGGTAAAGGGTACATCTCAGATTAATCCATTGCACAGAATGACAGAATAGCACCCAAACTCTCACAATAGTTATAAACCAATGTTAATAGAATTAAAGTGATTTGAATGTATCTAGGGACAATGTAAATAAATAGTATTAAGAACCAATATAGCTAATACGAGCAGTACTTCTACTACTGCTGCTGCTACTGTCATTGATAGTAATAATATAAAATAGATAGTGGCAGATGCAGATAACATTTATAGGTGTGTAGAAACGATATAGCAAGTCAAAAGGAAGGGGAATACAGGTAGACTGCAGGAGCTAAGAATACTGGAAAATGAAGATCTTTTTGGGAAGAAGGATGTAAAGAGGTAACTAGTGCGTAGAAGGACAATGATATTATTATTCCTTCAGAGGATATGTCATATCTCTTGAATCAGGACATCTTAGTCATATGCAATGAGGGAGCTCATCCCAGAGTCGGATTCCTGCTACTGAAAAGAACTTCGAGAGTGATGGAGCGCGACAGAAAGGAATTTGCTCTGGTGGGAACGGGTGTTTCTGCCATGTTGTTGAGACAAGAGTGTTAAGATCGAGGAGAGGTATGACGGGCAGTGTACGTTAGTAGGACAATAGAGGAGATAGACTGAATGAAAATCTCTGCGCTTGTCTGTACACAGCCAGGATAGCTGTGCGTGTGATGGTGTAATACGATTAAAGAGTCGAACGTCGCAGATACAATATGGAACACAGGCGTTCATAACTAGTTGCAGGCGCTTTTCTGAGAAAGACCATTGTTGTGTACATAGTTCCGCGTAGTCAGAGCGTACACAACTTTCCCACTAGAGCGCGCGCCCCGCTAAGCACAACAGCGCAGGCGCAGCGCTCGTCCGTCTCCGCACAATGAGATGGCGCTGTCTTAGAGGCGAACCAAATTCCGCTTCCGCCGATCTGCGTATTAATATGTAACGCAGCCAATGAGATTGCTGCTAACGTAGAACCTTTTCTCCTCGCGGATCACACTCGCACAGTGATACCTGAACGCGCGAGGTGTTATAACGAGTGTACAGACCTCCGATTAGTTCCCTCTCGCGTCTGCCCTTCTCCCCCTTTATGAGTCCTCTCCCTCCTTGGTTCCCCCCTCTCCTTTTTCGTTTTTTCCTTCCTCCCTCCTTGTTCTTCCCCCTCCTCCAGGTCCCCCCCCCCCCCATCTGCCTTTGGTTCGGGAGTGTCATCTTTGTGCCGCCACTTTCGTGCAGTGTTCTACATCGAGTGTTCTACAGTGAGTGTTTTACAGTGAGTGTTCCGTGTTGTGTTTTTTGGGAAGTGTTGCGAACGGCCATCATACTGTCGCTGGGTGTGCCTTTTATCTCTTGCGAACAGAAACCAGACTGTCGCCGTGTTTTTTTTTTAAATTGTTTGTACTATGTTACTTGTCTGATTCCTGTGTCTTTTATTAACGTTGCCAACCCCTTTTGCCTTCTGTTTTAACTTTCCGCATTTTTCCGCCATTTTACACTTGACGTCACCGTTTTATCGCCTGTTTTTCTTGTTTGTTTTCTTCTTCCGTTTTTTAAAGTAAAAGTCTGTAGGCTGTAGAGCGGCGTACTAAGCTGCTGCCAGCCCGCCCCCTTCGGGGGGAATTGAAAATCAATAAAGGAAAAAAAACTCCGATTAGTCAGTCTGCATTAGTCTGTATTTGTCTGTAGTCAAGTTTCAGTTTTCGCCTAATAAGATTATCATATTCCTGTACATAACCATGAAGAGAAATGAATAGACACTTTGTCAAGTATCAGAGATATGTGAGAATAAGATTAACGTACCAAGACCAAACGAACATCAGATTGTCAATTGTAAACATCATTCAGAATCAAGTTACGTAATGTCTATATTTTTTATTATTTTAATAAATGTGTGTGAAAATTAATCAAGTTCTGTTTAAAGTTGGTCACCGTCAATCTGCTACTCTAAGCGTGCAAGTGGCATTTCTATCGCCTGACCTAACGGCAGAAGATAAACACGCCACGATAAGACCACGAGACATATTGCTGACACTCGCCTACTTCGTTAGAGCGACAAGTAAAATAATCTGATGGTGTGTCTACCGAAGGTCTTACAGTAAGCACCCCACAACCATGCAGGATACAATGCTGTAATCAACAACTGGAAACTTTTTAGATGACGTCACACAGTGGCTGCAACTAGTTTAACACTGTGGAATCGATGGTGCAATGGACAAATGCAGTTATAGCGAAATAAGGCGGGAGGTGCGCAGCGGTACTGACTTGGGCGTGATTGCGTCCAGTAGGTCCTCGTCCATCCACTCGACGCACTCGACGATCTTCTCGGGATCTGCGGGCGGCGGGTACACCATCTCCGACACCTCGCTGCGGTCGCAGTTGCAGTACGCAGTCGACACGTGCACCAGCGCCTGCAACATCACGCGTGTCTCGTGTGTCAACAACGCCGGCACTTCCACGTCATCACTTCTGGAAACGGAGGCGTGTTTCCCTATGGTGATTGTACGGCGTCTGGCCGCTGCGAAGTTGCAACAATGGACAGGCACCTGCCTCCGTAGGCTGATAACACAAACGGCTGCCTTTGAAGTGAAGCCGTGACTGGGAAGCATGGAATACTGACGAATGGCATCGCGTTGTGTTCACCAATGAATCGTGGTTCAGCACTACCCCGGACAACAGTCATCGGCGAGTAGACTGACGACTCTGGGAAAGGTCCCGTTCTTCCAACGTCTTGGAGAGTCACCGCAGAGTTAACTCCTGTTTTGGTGCGGAGAGTCATCGGGTACGACTTCAGGTAATGGCTGGTAGTGACTGAGGGAATTCTGAAGATACAAAGGTACATCACGGGTATCTTGTGTCCTCGTGCGACAGTATTGTGGTGCCATTTACCAGCAGAACAATGCCCTTCACACATGGCACGTGTGTCTATGAATTGTGTCTGTGATGCTGAGGTACTCCCGTGGCTAGAATAGAATATGTGTAAGCCCAACTGGGACGTCAACTCCTTCCCAGTATCAAGGATACACAGATCTTGTCTTTGTGACATACTCCCCAACCGAATCAGTGCGTGCATGCAGACCAGAGGGACTGCACTGCCATACTAATAAGTGGATTCCTACCACCAAGTTCTTCGCAAATTTGACTCGATATTGTAATTATTGAAATAATATCACATGCCCTCTGAAACTCTGAAGATTCATTTCGGTTGCTCCTCCCCTTTTTTTCATATTACATTTTTGGCCAAGGAGTGTATCTTGTAATACCACTTCTGATACTGTGTAATGTTCTTGTATTAAAGTCAAACAATAATATGTATTGCTAAAGAAACTGTGTGATAGTATACAGCGTGATTCAGTTGCCCCCAGCTATGCCGTTTTATGTAACCCATTCAAAAACGGGGCGCGAGAGTTTCGTATTCTCTCGTTCGCTACTCGGAAATTATTAGCTCTACAGAAACAAATGGACAGGACTTTTTGTAGGAAATTCAGTTTAGTTAGATTTTGTAATGGGATAAGTTTTGGCTGGGCCATGGTTTTCAAGTTATTCAAGACAAACATACGAAAGTGACCTTCAAACGCACGTCCACTCCTACACTCATGCCTCACCAGTCAGGATTTCTAGTATTGTTCGTGACGCTCCTTACTACTACTGCACAAACATTTCCGACTACAACAACTATTCCCAATATTCGATCATATTTAGTCTCTGTCGCTTGGACTATTACGCCACCATCATAGTCGACTATTTCCTCAACATTATTGATTTAAACGTGCCTGTGAGGGCAATGAAAGAAAAACGATTTTTGTAAACATTACGCTAAAACTAATAACATTGACAACGCGATCCAAACTTAACCCTTACTAGTTTCATAGTCAGAAGGCCTGAGCAATACAACAATGTAATCGTTAATTTTACGCTGCTAAAATTCACAAAAGAGCTAGGTAAAGTTTACAAAGAGGTCGGTTTCATAATTTGTCAGTAAAGATCAAAAATTTCGAATGTGGTGCAGTCGCGAATTTTTGTACAGTGGTAGAAATATGCTTGAAATACTGAGCAGTGGAGGCTGAGTGTGGAAGTGGGGGGGAGGGGGGCGGACGGAGGGTGCGTTTGATGGTGACTTTTGTACGTTTTTTCTCGAGTAACTCGAAAACTTCGTCCGCTGGCGAAAACGCACTCCAGCACAAAATTTAACTACATTACATTTCCTACAAAAACGTCCTGTTAATTTTTGCTCTAGGACAAATAGTTTGCTAGTAGCGAGCACGAGATGAAATCTTGGGCTTGGTTTTTGTGAAGGCCAGACATAACACTGCGGGTTGCATAAAGCGACATGGGTAGAGACCTGAATCACCCTGTGTGAAAAGCTCTGTAATTATCAACCGACAGACGCTCTAGCAGATCATTTATTGTCAAAGTGATTGTCCGCATGAATATGACACAGGAAACAACTCGAATGAGACGAGAACTTGTGGTGAAGATTCGAACTCGTAGAAGCTTAAATGGGGGACTCACCTCTAGCTTGTCCATCTTGTGGCAGAGTTGGACTAGGCGCTTGGTGCCGACGATGTTCATGGCGACGGACAGCTTGAGCTTCTCGTCGAACTTGACGGTGGCGGCCGAGTGGAAGACGACGGAGACGTTGTCGGCGAGGATCTTCTGGTCGGTGGCGCTGAGGCCCAGGTGCGGGCTCGTGATGTCGCCGCACACCGGCACCAGCTTGTTCAGCGCGTCAGGCCGCTCGCGCCGCAGCTGGTCGAACAGCTGCGGGCACCACAACACGGCGTTGAAACTCGGTGCCTCCGGAGATTACACCGTCAGTAGCAGTTATTCAGGGGGCGTGTCTAAGATCGTCTTTGCTTTGGTCGCAGACACATATGCTGGGGTGCCAAAAGTCGTGGGATAGCGATATGCACAGATGCAGACGGCCGTAGTGTATCCTGTATACAGGGTATAAAGGGGCAGTGCATTGGCGGAACTGTAATTTGTACTCAGGTGATCCATGTGAAAAGGCTCCAGACGTGATTATGGTCGCACGACGGGAATTAACAGACCTTGAACGCGGAATGGTAGTTGGAATCAGACGCATGGAACATTCCGTTTCGGAAATCATTAGGAAATTCAGTATTTCGAGATCCACAGGGTCAACGGAGGGCCCAGAAAACCAAATTTCAGGCATTACCTCTCACCACGGGGAACACAGTGGCCAGCGGCCTTCACTTAACGGCCGAGAGCAGCGACGTTGGCATAGAGTTGTCAGTGGCATCAGACAAGCAATAACTACAAAAATCAATGTGGGATCTACGACGAACGAATCCGTTAGGACAGTGTGGCGAAATCTGGCGTTAGTTGGCTACGGCAGCAGACCAACGCGACTGAATTTGCTTACAGCGCGGCATCGCCTGCGACGCCTCTCGTGGGCTCGTGACCATGTCGTTTGGAACCCTGGACTACTGGAAAACCGTGGCCTAGTCAGATGAGTCCCGATGTCAGTTGGTAAGAGCTGATCGCGTGTGGCGCAGATCCCACGAAGCCGTGGACACAAGTTGTCCACAAGGCACTGTGCATGCTGGTGGTGGCTCCATAATGCTTATGCTCGGCTACTTTGAGTACATTTGCGGCCATTCATGGACTTCAAGTTCCGAAACAGCGATCGAATTTTTATGGATGACAATGCACCATGTCACCGGGCTACAATCGTCCGCGATTATGCTGATGAACATTCGGAACAATTTGAGCGAACGATTTGGCCAGTCAGACGCCCCACATGAATCATATCGAACATTTATAAGACGTAATCGAGAGATCAGTTCGTGCCCAAAATACTACGCTGGCGATACTTTTGCAGCTATGGTCGGCTATAGATGCAGCGTGGCTCGATAGTTCTCCGAGGGACTTCCAACGAGTTGTTCCCATGCAACGTCGAGCTCCAACACTACGCCGGGCAAAAGAAGGTCAGACACGAGATTAGGAGGTAGCGCATGACTTCTGTCACCCCAGTGGATAAGGGCTGAATAAGAAAACATTTTATTAGCTGTATGCTCACACTGTCTCCTAAATCGCAGCCTATTCTCAACCATGTCTTCCCTAACGCTGCCGTACAGCGACACCGACAACTGTCATCAGACACCATCGCCAGAGGTCGCCCGATAGCATCGGCCGACAGTTCGGTCACAGGCATCCGATCTCCTTCGCCAGTTTTTGGTGTGATGAATGCCACGGGTGTGTAGAGAATTATGCTATTACAAGGGCGCCGAATGAGTCTAAATGAGATATACCTGTCTCAAAACGAATGTGGCTACTTGATCAATTTGCACCAAACTTGGTACACATAGGTAGCACTTACTATATGAAAAGAAGCGTTGTGGGGTTAAAAAGGAGTAGGGGAAGGGGTGGAGTAAAAAAGAAGTAAGATACCCAGATATAGGATGAGCTTCTTACCAGTGCCTTTGCGAGTGTACGCACATGTTAAATGTATTTCACTTATATTTAGATATTTCACACGTATTTGTACACATATTTTACCCTTATCTTCAGTGAATTTTTCCCTCCAGTTTCATTTTCACGCAGCTCAGTGTTTATGACGTCGTATCTTCTGAACTCTGTGTCGTACAACGATATATTTTTCTTGGTACATTCAGCGGCATTTGTGAATATTGTCTGCAAAAGTGCAGCGAATACGTGTTATAGTAAAGAAGCAATAAATTAAAACAACTTTCTTCATGCAGCAGTTTTATTGCATGAACATCAAAATGTTGTAAGCGATAAACTTTTTTTCTCTCATCATTTTTGGAGGTTATCAACGACATTATCTTTCTTCATTGTTTGTAATTAGATGTAAAGTTTGTTGCAAGTCACTAAGTGCTCTCATCCTCAAATACTGGATGAATAATGTACGAGTATTGCCGCGTAGGGTGCGACAGTGTTCTTCCACCCTCACCAGACCCCATTGGTCTGTAGGTGGACCATTCAAGACATATGGGTACCAAGTTTGGTGGAGATCTGTCGGATGGGTTAGGAGAAGACGTGTTTATTCATCCATATATAAAACTTTTATCCATTCTGGATTTGGAACACTGCGACTGTCTTGTTAAAGGTTTGAGGAATTAACTGCAACCAATCGCCGTTATTCTTCAATTTTTATTTATTCATGACCGGTTTCGAATCGCCTAGCGATTCATCATCAGGCGACAAGATTTAGTTTGGAGTATTGTGGGGGTCGTGCATTTGTGGCAAATATAGAGACGAAAAAGTGAGCACTGTATGTGGGAAGAATATTAAGATCGTAAGTTTAATTTGATGGCATTACTCACTGTTTTTATTCTTGTTGCAAGCACTGCTCTGGAACACATAATGTATGGTTTCCAGTATCGTTAAATATCAAGTGAAAGAGGCACTTTTCCACCGATGGCGATTCACACATACTTTACAAAATATAAACAAATCAAAGAGTGTGGTTGTTGTTGTCTCCAAAGAGTTTTGTGGAGGCAGAGATTTTCTTTGCTCATTTTTCTTTTTGTGTGGCATTCGTAATAAAATATATATTTATTACATTACTTTCTTTATAAAAATCAGTATTATGTTTTTACATTGCAAATTTTTTCTTATGTTATTTACAAAATCTACAACAAAGTGTTTAGAACAATATTTCTGGTAGTGAAGTTACGTTGCAATATAAAAACATAATACTAATTTTTATAAAGAAAGTAATGTAATAAACATATGTTTTATTACGAATGCCACATAAAACGAAAAATGAGCAAAGAAAATCTCTGCCTCCACAAAACTCTTTGGAGACAACAGCCACACTCTTTGGTTTGTTTATATTTTGTAAAGTATGTGGGAGTCGCTATCGGTGGAAAAGTGCATCTTTAACTTGATATTTAACGATGCTGGAAACCATACATAGTGTGTTCCAGAGCAGTGATTGCAACAAGAATAAAAACAGTGAGTAATACCATCAAATTAATCTTGCAATCTTAATATTCTTCCCACATACGGTGCTCACTTTTTCGTCTCCATATTTTCCACAGATGCACGACCTCCACAATACTCCAAACTAAATTGCATCATCTGATGATGAATCGCCAGGCGATTCGAAACCGGTCATGAATAAATAAAACTTGAAGAAGAAACGGCGATTGGTTGCAGTAATTCCTGAAACCTTCATCCATAAATATTTTATGCTTCATAGAAGTGCTCATGGAACATGCAACTTTATTTAAAAATTTGCCACACCTGGGAATCGAACCCATGCCACCAAAGTGGTTTGCGAGCATACTGCCACACAGCCACGCAGCAGATTGGAAAAAAAAAATTGCTCTAGGGTAATGAGAGTTGCATCAGTTGCTTTGGTGGATTGATATTTGAGTTCTGAACTTCGTTCACCATAAATATAAAAACATACGACATTCCTATTGCTGTGTGGTCTCCATGTGAGCTGCATGCAGTACTCACTGTGCATGGATGTATTCGCACTTGGGATTACGGACAAACTTCAGCTGCGTAATGGCGTGACGACATTGAAAATTTGTTCCCGACCGGGACTCGAACCCGGATTTTCCACCAGTCACGAGCGGTCGCCTTAATAACTTCGGCTATACGAGCCCGCTACACGGCCAGACCCAGGCTTCGTCGTCCGTGTGTCCTCAACCCGCACTGGTACATTCGCAGCTGTAGTCGCCACAGCACCTGTCCCTTCCGACATGCACGCACTGCAGTATCGCACAATACTCACGGTGGCGTTGAGCAGCTCGTCGAGCCGCGTGCGGACGTCAGTGCCGCGCTTGGGCCGCATCAGCAGGTAGATGGTGCTGATCTCGGGGCAGGAGCGCAGCAGCTTCTCCACCAGCACCTTGCCCATGAAGCCGGTGGCGCCCGTCACCAGGAGATGCCGTCCGCGGAAGAACTCCGGGATGGCGCCCGCCGCCTCGCTCATATTGCCGGACCTGCAACGAGAACAACAGAAACACCAGTCACAACACAGTCGTAGACGCAGGAGCAATGCTGCTACGCATAGAATATTCTATTCTTGATGGCTGTGGAACTATCTGTTCGTAGCTGAAATGGCTTCCAATGGTACACTGTTTAGTCACTCAATGTGACCACCTGTCAAAAGCCTGAATAACCATCTTTTGCAGCGCGGTCTGCTGTGAGATGCGCAGGAAGAGAGTCAGTGAGATTCTGAAAGCTAGCGACTCCAGTGCCATGGTCAATTTCGCTAGGTATTTCGGGTGAGGATCCATGGCGCGAACAACATGACAGAGGTGGTCCCACAGGTTCTCGATTGGGTTTAAATCTGAGGAGTTTGGTGGCCAGGAGAATACTTTAAACTCATTCTGGAGCTATTCGAATCAAGCACTGAGAGCTGTCATACGTTGCATTGTCCTGCTGGTAGATGCCAACACTCCAAGAAAAAACAAACTGCATCGTCGCGAAGGATATATACATACATGTGTTGATCTACAGTACCTTTCAGACTGATGGATCAATCAGAGAATGCCACGGAAACGTTTCCCACAAAATAACGCTACCTCCTCCGTCCTGGACCATTCCGACAACTGTTGCAAGCTGTTTGCTTTCAGACATTACACGCCGAACACGCTACCTCCCAACCATCCGATGGAGCAAATAACGTGACTGATCTGTAAAGCTACCTTTCGCCACTCAGCGGACGCCCAGTTGCTATACTGATGTGTAAATTCCAGCCGTCGTCGATGAACAGCAGTCAGCATGGGTGCATCAACCAGACGCTTGCTTTGTAGGCACATACGCAGCGACGTTCGCTAGACGGTCGTTGAGGAGACACCGCTCGTAGCCCATTGGTTCATACGGGCCTTTAGTTGCTCAACAGTTGCACATCTACTCCCCAGTACACATCTCCGCAGCCGTCGCTCACACCTGTCATCTATGGCCCGTGGTGCACCACAGTTACCTCAGCTGAAGTGTAGCCTTCCTATTGGCAGTGAGGAGGCAGGCGTTATCGTGAAACAGGACGATTCTGTCCGACAGCATTAGCGGGTATTTTGACTTTATAGCGCGTCGCGGTTTCTGTAAAGTGTCTTCGTAGTGGTGCGCACTGTTTACGGTTCCACGTCCGAGGAACTCGACGAGCAGAGGAAGCGTCATATTGCACTGCAACGCCCATCCCAACACTGCCAATTAGATGAAGGCTACCCGTCAGCGATTTGATTGGTAAACAGTGCAACATCCTACATACAACCCGGATGTTTCACCGTGTGATTTTCATGTCCTTGGAGACCTGAAGATAGTCTTGCTTGGACGTCGCTTTCAACTGGATGAGAAGTGCAAGTGTGGGTACGGATGTGGAGTCATCAGCGGCCGACTGCGTTATACGAACACTAAATTACATTTCGTCGTAGGTCCCAAAACGTGGTAATTATCGCTATTACCATTATCGACATTATCATTATCATCATCATCATCATCATCATTATCATCGCCAAACCGTTATTTTCTATCCAATACAAGACAAATTATCAGACATAAAGCCGAAAATGATAAATTTCCGTACGAACTCTTATAATTGTCACAAGTAAAGTGTTTTATATCTGCTTTGTTTATTTTATCAACGGAGTATTACGGAAAATGAGATAGATTTCTTTGATTACACCCTTATAATATTCACTGTTTATCAAATGACTCTTAGCACTATGGGACTTAACATCTGAGGTCATCAGTCCCCCAGACTTAGAACTACTTAAACATAACTAACCTAAGGACATCACACACATCCATGCGCGAGGCAGGATTCGAACCTACGACCGCTCTGTCACAGCAGCCGGCTTACGGTTTATCGACTATGATCTTAAAGATTAATGTAATACTGTTTACATATTCTGAGTTATTGCATCTCTCCTCAATTCTCTTTCTTCAATTGAATTTGAGCTGCTACTGACGCGTGTTCACGTATCATTACATTTCACTTCTGTTGTTTTTTCCTGCCTTCTGTTCTCAGTCGATAACTTTTACATTGTTCGCGAATATTACTGAATGTATTCATTCCCTTCCACCTCATTTTACATAATCTTATTCTATGTAATCTCTTCCCCTGTGTTGTATTTGGTTTTTCCTACGTCGTGTTGCTGGCAAAGGACAAAATAGTTTTCTCAGCGTGTTTTTCAGATTAGTGTGTTTTAGCTGTATTTTGCTTGTTGAATCATTCTCTTCGATGAGATATTTATCTTGCGTCTCCATAGGGAATTTGAGCACCAGTAAGCGACAAGTGTCGCTTACGTAAAGTAAATCGTAAACGAGTCGTTTGAGATCTCCCGAGGACGATTTCTGCAAACACGTGGGAACTTCAGGACATCGCTGTGTTGACATACGTGGGATCCACACGAGTTGTGCGGAGCTACCGGCTGCGTCTTTTCTCTGGTCTGTCGGAAACGAAATATCTCTTCCTTCGACAGAATGTTGGCATGCTAAGGTCTCTCCAATGTCGGAGATAGATAATGGTGCGCGTTATTTTGTATTCCGTTGCTATCATTCTGTGGTCGTTTGATCATATCTCGAGAACACTACAGCCGTTTAATTAAAATTACAACAACTCTGCTTTGAAAACCGTGCCCGCTGTATGGGCGTAGCAGCGTGGCCACACACGTGAGGTTGTAGTTAGGTGTGTTCGACTTCAGGTACACATCACGGGGTTCTATAGCTCACCAACGTCTTGCCGGCAGTCAGGAACCGCGCGACCGCTGCGGCCGCAGGTTCGAATCCTGCCTCGGACATGGATGTGTGTGATGTCCTTAGGTTAGTTAGGTTTAAGTAGTTCTAAGTTCTAGGGGACTGATGACCTCAGACGTTAAGTCCCATAGTGTTTAGAGCCATTTGAACCATTTTTGAATCACCAACGTCTTCTTAAGCTGAATGTTCCTCCCACCACAGAAGATCAAGCTTCAAGCGGTCGTGGTTCCGTTTGCAAAGTGTTGTTGCAGCTATTTGACTGTAGGAAAATACGGGTCTGTTTTTCAGTAAAAGAGCACGTAAATTTGTTTTAAGTGATGCCGCTTATATATTTACTACAGCAGTTACACTAACCAACAATGAAAATGTAACTGGGATGAAATAACTATTGACTATATCGACCACGATAACAACCAAAACGACAATGAAAAATAGCTGTGTATATTTTGTCGCTGTTTTTAGCCCGAGCTCTTAGCAACACTGGGAAGGGGAAGAGGATGGGAGGAGCGGAGCTGTTGTAAACTTTGTTCTGTTTGTGCGCTGGAACAACGTGTTACTGTAGTGTAGTCAGTGAATGTGCTCATTATAATTTCTTTGATTCAAAGTAAATCGCAATTGCGTAAATAGTGTTGACAATTCTTGCTACCATTGCGGACAAGCTACACTGAATTCGCAAAGGAGGACAGTAACGCCATATATCAGGAAGGCGTAAAGACTGTACTTTGGCAATGAAATCGGTGACCATAAGTCCTGGGCTGCTCATTTGTGTTGCGTACCTCATGTCTCGAGTATTCATTCGTGATTGAATCGCAAAAGGTCTTCCATGGGCTCTGCTATACCCGTGATCTGGCGAGAATGATCAAACCACGTGAATGATTGTTACTTTTGTGTCGCGATTCCATTAACGCATGTCTTTCGTGACATGTCGTAACATACCGTCTGCCACGCGACCAATGCCTCACGGGGACGGACTCCCTGTTCCTGTTATACGTGACTGTGATAGTGCTGCACCATCACCTTCAAAACGCAGTTCTCCGAAAGATTCTGATTTTGTGTGTAACGACGAGTGTAAAGAGATTTACTAAATATCACAGTGTGAACTAAACGACCTAACGAAAGATCTGGAATTACCGAAATGTAAAGCAGAAATGTTGGAATCAAGACTTCAACAGTGGAATTGTCTTGATAATACGGCGCACTGACCAGTCAGCAATGCTCCCAGTCAATGAACACCCTACAGTCACCGATCAACATTATTGTGACACTGTGTTCCTTCCCCATAAGCGTGTTTTCAGGGCTTCATTTAGCCCTGACTTCATTTTTATGGACGACAATGCGCGACTGCGTAGAACAGCGCAGGTGAAGGAGCTGTGGGAAGGAGAAGATATTCTGCGAATGGGCTGGGCTGGCATCTTCTCCTACTTAAATCCCGTCGAGCACGTGTGGGATGCGTTGGAAGACGTATTTCAGCATTTCCACGCGCACCAACAACCATCGAAGAATTGTCACCCGCGCTGGTGGAGGAATAGAAAGCCGTACGACAAGAACTCCTTATGAACCTCGTGGCCAACATGGGACCGCGTTGCACGGTATACGCTGCCGCCCGTGCGGATCAGACACCCTAATAAGATCCATGTCGCTCCTTTTGTAATGTCCAGGAGACCATCATACACTACTGGCCATTAAAATTGCTACACCAAGCAGAAATGCAGATGATACACGGGTATTCATTGGAGAAATAGATTATACTAGAACTGACATGTGATTACATTTTCACGCGATTTGGGTGCATAGATCCTGAGAAATCAGTACCCAGAACAACCACCTCTGGTCGTAATAACGGCCTTGATACGCCTGGGCATTGAGTCAAACAGAGCTTGGATGGCGTGTACAGGTGCAGCTGCCCATGCAGCTTCAACACGACACCACAGTTCATCAAGAGTAGTGACGCGTATCGTGACGAGCCAGTTGCTCGGCCACCATTGGCCAGACGTTTTCAATTGGTGAGAGATCTGGAGAATGTGCTGGCCAGGGCAACAGTCGGACATTTTCTGCATCCAGAATGGCCCGTACAGTACATGCAACATGCGGTCGTGCATTATCCTGCTGAAATGTAGGGTTTCGCAGGGATCGAATGAATGGTAGAGCCACGGGTCGTAACACATCTGAAATGTAACGCCTACTGTTCAAAGTGCCGTCAATGCGAACAAGAGGTGACCGAGACGTGTAACCAATGGCACCCCATACCATTACGCCGGGTGATGCGCCAGTATGGCGATAACGAATACACGCTTCCAATGTGCGTTCACCGACATGTCGCCAAACACGGGTGCGACCATCATGATGCTGTAAACAGAACCTGGATTCATCCGAAAAAATGATGTTTTGTCTTTCGTGCACCCAGGTTCGTCGTTGAGTACACCATCGCAGGCGCCCCTGTCTGTGATGCAGCGTCAAGGGTAACCGCAGCCATGGTCTCCGAGCTGATAGTCCATGCTGCTGAAAACGTCGTCAAACTGTTCGTGCAGATGGTTCTTCTCTTGCAAACGACCCCATGTGTTGACTCAGGGATTGAGACGTGGCTGCACGATCCGTTACACTCATGCGGATAAGACGCCTGTCTTCTCGACTGCTAGTGATACGAGGCCGTTGGGATGCTGCATCGTGTTCCGTATTACCCTCCTGAACCTACCGATTCCTTATTCTGCTAACAGTCATTGGATCTCGACCAACGCGAGCAGCAATGTCGCGACAGGCTACAATCCGACCTTCATCAAAGTTGGAAACGTGATGGTACGCATTTCTCCTCCTTACACGAGGCATCACAACAACGTTTCATGAGGCAACACCGGTCAACTGCTGCTTGTGTATGAGAAATCGAATGGAAACTTTCCTGAAGTCAGCACGTTGTAGGTGTCGCCACCGGCGCCAACCTCGTGTGAATGCTCTGAAAAGCCAATCATGTGCATATCACAGCATCTTCTTCCTGTCGGTTAAATTTCGCGTCTGTAGCACGTCATCTTCGTGGTGTAGCAGTTTTAATGGCCAGTAGTCTAAATCGTGGGGACTTCAGTGTAATTATTGTTTTTGAGTAAAAGTGTCATTTCTGTTCGTTCATTGCGTAGTTATGTCAGTAGTATTCTGTAGCATGCTGTAGCATTTTTTTCTATGTACGGTCCCAGTTTCATTGGGCTACATTACTTGGCAGTGACGCGTCATGAGAAAGTTACTTTCTTTCGTCCTTAAGTTTTATACAACACTGAATATTCATTTCTTTATTTATGGCTGTAATTTTCAGCAACTGTAGTATATATTTTTCAGAATAAAACTTTATCGTCAGTTGCAAAAATGTTTTTTATTCTGCTTTACCGGTTTAGACAATAATATACAGGGTGTTTCACGAAGATACGCAAATATTTTAACCTGTTATTCTACGAGTAAAACTAAAGAAAAAAGTTCACATAAACATAGGTCCGCAAATGTTTAGTTACGGAGTTACGGCTGTTATAAGATTTTGGCTGAAATTTTGCAACTTCGCTAATATGAAGCGATCGCAAAACTGTACGAGGTTAAAGTAAAGCACGATTTCTATTATTTTGTTGTTATTGATCTGGTGAACCTAGTAAAACATGTCCCAGACTTGTATCTTCAGCAGTTTTCCAGTACATCCAGAGAAGCAAAGAAGTAATTTCGTAAAATTTTTAATTTATTAAGTGCTTTTCCAGATTTGTTTTTTAAATTACAGGCAATTGCACTAAGTTTTCAACAGAAGTTGTGGAGAATTTAATTTTGGAAAAATGATGGTAATCTGAAACTGTATGAATGTGTCAGATAACCTGCTTTTATTAGCACCATAGCACACGTGAATTCATGTTAAACTGGAAAAAACGAAGGTCAGTGTTACGGAAGTTGTACAGTGTACATACAGTTTCACAATACATTCACAATAAATGTTCTCCACCGAGTTCAATTCATTTAGCTGTACATGTCTGAAAAGATTTTGTTGCTCCTTTCAGTTTCACAAGGTTGTATAATAATATTTGCTTCTCCGGATGTTCTGGAAAACTACTGCAGATACATGTCTGGGACATGTTTTATTAGATTCACCAGACCAATCACAACAAAATAAATAGAAATCGTGCTTTGCTTTAACCTCGTACAGTTTTGCGATGGCTTCATATTAACGAAGTTGCAAAATTTCAGGCAAAATCTTTTATTAGCCGTAACTCCGTAACTAACCATTTGCGGACCTATGTTTATCTGAACTTTTTTCTTCAGTTTTACTTGTAGAATAACATATTAACATATTTGCATATCGTCGTGAAGCACCCTGTATTTGCAGCTGACAACTAAATTTATTCTGTAGCACACTTTGTATATGTTTGCTGCTGTAAAAAATTATCTTTATGTTACATTTTCGACTTAAATATTGTTTTACCCAGAGTTTAGTTTTACCCGTTTCTAACGTGTGGTCTATATGCGCGCTCTGCTTTCTAAAGGAAAAAGAGGTCTGGAATTCCGTAACATTTGGCTTGCACTGCACTACAGGTAACATAATTGTCTTGTTCTACTCTGGTTACTGTATAGATTCTTACGATTATATGTGTTGACAAGTACTCTTGTAAGGTCTTCGAAATGTCGCGTGACCTAATGAAGAAAACAATTATTCACTTTACAAACTTTATCTATCGGTTGGCTTCGGTGCGCGAAACGGTAAAACTTTCCGTAGAACGTGAAGTCCAATTCACTTCCACCACGCGTCTGGTGACAATTGGATTAGCAGCTGAACGCGGCCTGGGTTTCCCAGTAACGCCGACTTCTAAAGACAACATCTGGCGCAAGTCGTGTCAGTTTTATTAGTACCGACCACTTCACGGTCACTGCACTCAGATCATTCACAATCGCATTCCGACAAATAGCACTCTGTTACATTAAGTGAAATTTAGTTGAAACTAGCGACCAATCCGGTCTTCGCACGGGACAGCTGGACGATTTTTAAATTATGTACAGAAACCACCCTCTTGGATCAGTTTGTCTGTTAGTGAGGACCATACCAAAATCCATATAGCAGCTCCTGAGATTACTCTTCCCATATTGACAGAAGCTGCAGGGGGCTTTAATTAGTCATGTTGTTACGGCCATCAGTCCGAAGACTGGTTTGATGCAGCCCTCCACGCTACTCTACCATGTACAAGCTTCTTCACGTCCGAATAACTGCTGCAACTCATATCCTTTTGTACCTGGTTATTGTATTCATCTCCTAGTCCTCCCACACTTTTTCCAGTACGAAACTGACGATACCTTGCTGTCCCAGAATGTGTCCTGTCAACCGATCCCTTCTTTTAGTCAAGTTCTTGCATAAGTTTATTTTCTGCTCAATTATATTCAGTTTCCCCACATTAGTTATGTTATCCATCCATATAATTTCAGCATTCTTCTGTAGCGCCACATTTCAAAAGCCTCTTTTCTCTTCTTGTCTGAACTGTTCATCGTCCACGTTTCACTTCCATACGAGGCTGCATTCCAGTCAAATATCTTCAGAAAACACTTCCTAACACTTCGATCTATATTCGATGACAGCAAATTTCTCTTCTTCAGAAATGCTTTTCTTGGCATTCTCAGTACACATTTTATGTGCTATCTACTTCGGGTACCATCGTTATTTTACTGCCCAAAGAGCAAAACTCATCTGTTACTTTTAGTATATGGTTTCCTCATGTAATTCCCTCAGTAACGCCTAATTTAATTCGACTACATTTCACTACCGTTGTTTTGCTTTTCTTGATGTTCATCTTGTATCCTCCTTCCATGACACATCCATTCAGTTCAACTGCTCTTCCAAGTTCGTTACTGTCTCAGACATAATTACAATGTCATCAGCAAACCTCAATAGTTTTATTTCTTCTCCCTGAACTTTAATATCTTCATTAGTTTTTTCTTCTGTTTCCTTTACTGCTTGCTCAATGTACAAATCGAATAACGTCGTGGATAGACTACAACCTTGTCTCATTCCCTTCTCAATCACTGCTTCCCTTTCATGAACCTCGGCTCTTATAAATATCATCAGGTTTCTGTACAAATTGTAAATAGCCTTCCGCTCCCTGTATTTTACCCCTGCTACCTTTAAAATTTCAGAGAGTATATTCCAGTCGACATTGCCAAAATATTTCTCTAAGTCTACAAATGCTATAAACATAGGTTAGCATTTCCTTAATCCATCTACTAAGTCAAGCCGTGTTCCTACATTTCTCCGGATTCAAGCTGATCTTCCCGTAGTTCTTATTAAAAATGGATCTCCTTCAGCTGTACAATAAGATTTCATATTTATTTGGTTACTAGTTTCGACGTTACGCCAACGCCATCTTCAGGCCCGTACCTTTTGATGATATCAATTGTGTGTGGCTGAGTACTAGAAGTCCGCGGTGAGACCAATACGTGCTCCACACGGATGGCGGGCAGTAACTAGTTACGCTCGTTTTCGCTTCTTTCGGATTTTGTTTGTCTGTTAGATTTGGGCTTCTCTTGAATTTTTGATGAATCTCACTTAGTTTACATAGCATTTTTCTAACACGGCTATTAAACCATAGTGGATCTTTTCCATCCCTTAAGACCTTGTTCGGAACGTGCTTGTCAATGATATATTGAACGAGGCTTTTGAATTTTTTTCATTTGTACTCCACATCTTAGTGCTCTGCACTGAATATTTGTTGTTAACTACTCAGATACTCTGCAATTTGTGTCCTGTCACTCTCGTTAAGCAAAAATATTTTCCTACGTTTCTTTACACTCTCCACCTCAGGCTAATGCCAAACTAGGCTATTTTCTCCTCTGAAGGTCAACGATTTTTGTCGCGCCGGAAATGGAACTTCATGTTGCAAACGGTAGGTGCCACACTTGGCCGTAATTGTCACTCCGTTAAGTTTCCGCGCCCGACTGTCGTTGTCGAATGCGCCCGGGCCTGTTTTTGGCGCGGCAATAATCTTGGAATAAACGACATTTTGTCTATGGAGTGCGTGACTGATTCTCTTGTAAACATATTTTGTTTATTTATAGACACTATCACATGTTTATGACACTGTCATAACCGGTTTCGGCCATACAGTGACCATCTTCAGATGCTAAAGGCGGCATACACTGAACACAGGTTCATGAGGCAATAATCGTCGGCTTCCCTGCCACACTGGGCTGTTATTATCGCCAGTCGCGCAGCAGCCACAAGGCTGTTTCGTCTGTGTGTGGCAATGTCCGAAAACTCTGTAAATGTCGTTCCAGTGGATCATTTGGACAGTGATACGCCTATCTCTACAACATAAAATCAAAAGATTATGAAGATCGTCTGCTGAAGACAGAAGCATGTAAGAAGGGGTGTGCAGATGATGTTCGGGCCAATAAGAGGAACTCGTTATCACTAGATGCACAAAATGCAATAGTTAAGATGATACACGTACATACTTGTATATAGGTGCATGCAAAGATTCATGCATGACAATCGGCGTAACTTTCGCCTAGACAACTACTACAACAGTAATTTAATTTTTATTTTTCCTTCTTCGTCTAGTGATTTGACATGCATACAAACCTGTTGCTTCAAAACAATTTAATTAATTGTGTTGGAACTTTGCATGATTTAATATAATGTTTTTAGAGGTATTCTCAAGCTATTTTCAATATTTTAAAAAAGGCAGAAAAATTAATACTCTGAATTTGTACAATTTTTTCTTAGTAATATCTTAATCCAATATTACCTAAGGCAAAAAAAAAGAAAAAAACAGTTATGAGGATACCGACTCACACACATTTGCACAGTACAAAGTGGCATGTGGGTTTTTCCAAAATGTTTCTTTTAATTTCAGGAGCTCGCGCTATTCGCCCACGAGACTCAGAGGGCCATAGACACGGGTTCCCAGGTAGATGACTTGTTTCTTGACTTCAGCAAGGCGTTCGATACAGTTCCCCATAGTCGTTTAATGAACAAAGTAAGAGCATATGGACTATCAGACCAAGTGTGTGATTGGATTGAAGAGTTCCTAGATAACAGAACGCAGCATGTCATTCTCAATGGAGAGAAGTCTTCCGAAGTAAGAGCTATTTCAGGTGTGCCGCAGGGGAGTATCGTAGGACCGTTGCTGTTCACAATATACATAAATGACCTTGTGGATAACATCGGAAGTTCACTGAGGCTTTATGCGGAAGATGCTGTAGTATATCAAGAGGTTGTAACAATGGAAAATTGTACTGAAATGCAGGAGGATCTGCAACGAATTGACTCATGGTGCAGGGAATGGAAATTGAATTTCAACGTAGACAAGTGTAATGTGCTGCGAATACATAGAAAGGAAGATCCTTTGTCATTTAACTACAATATAGCAGGTCAGCAACTGGAAGCAGTTAATTCCATAAATTACCTGGGAGTAAGCATTAGGAGTGATTTAAAATGGAATGATCATATAAAGTTGATCGTCGGTGAATCAGATGCCAGACTGTGATTCACTGGAAGAATCCCAAGGAAATGCAGTCCGAAAACAAAGGGAATAGGTAACAGTACACTTGTTCGCTCACTGCTTGAATACTGCTCACCAGTGTGGGATCCGTACCAGATAGGGTTGATAGAAGAGATAGAGAAGCTCCAACGGAGAGCAGCGCGCTTCGTTACAGGATCATTTAGTAATCGCGGAAGCGTTACGGAGATGATAGATAAACTCCAGTGGAAGACTCTGCAGGAGAGACGCTCAGTAGCTCGATACGGGTTTTTGTTGAAGTTTCGAGAACATACCTTCACCGATGAGTCAAGCAGTATATTGCTCCCTCCTACGTATATCTCGCGAAGAGACCATGAGGATAAAATCATAGAGATTAGAGCCCACACAGAGGCATACCGACAATCTTTCTTTCCACGAACAATGCGAGACTGGAATAGAAGGGAGAACCGATAAAGGTACTCAAAGTACCCTCCGCCACACACCGTCAGGTGGCTTGTGGAGTGTAGATGTAGATGTAGATATGAATGATGCCTCTATTCTTGAGGATGATGAAGCGAAAAAGCATCATGAAGACAGTGCACCGCCACCTAACACTTCTGCTAAGCCTTCCACTGCTAAAGCAAATAAAAGGAAACTTCAGGACCCATTTGAAAGACAGTTGATAAGAGTTTCGACACATAGTTCAACTTGTGCTGTACCACAAAAGGATCCTGATGAGTTGCTTCTGACATCTCTTTTGCATTACTTAAAAGAAATGACTAGACTTTCAAATAAAAACATTACACGGCCCCTCCCGCCGGAGGTTCGAGTCCTCCCTCTGTCATGGGTGTGTGTGTTGTTCCTAGCATAAGTTAGTTTAAGTAGTGTGTGAGTCTAGGGACCGATGACCTCAGCAGTTTGGTCCCACAGGAATTCCCACACATTTGAACATTTGAAGAACATTACAACTAATAAAATCTTACAGCCGAAAGGCTGTAGGGAGCAGCAGTGACTCCTTCATAAATACTGTGTCGTCAGGTTCGTCGACATCGACAAGCACACAAAGCCCTACACCTGAGAGTCCAATCACTTATTTTTGACCAGCTACTGGACTGCCGGATGTAGACTCGATCTTGTCATTTGAAGAATATTATAAGTGATTAGGCAGCCGACATGAACTTGTAATGTATACTATTTCATTGTGACATAGTTTACGTTAATGTTATGTTAAGTGTGTGTTCATGTTCGTAAATTACTCTATTTAATTAAAAGTGTACCTCAATGTTACTGCAAGTTTTTCTTCCGCACCAACAAAGTCACATAAATTGGTATCCTTCTTTTGTAAGTTAGTTTCTATATTCGAGAGCAGTAAATCGAAAGATGCTACGCACATGTGGTAATAATCAAAGGATTTCTCCGGATAACTCCTAAGTTTCTTCACTTCGACGATTCATAATAATTGGATGAATCCGCCATTTTAATTAGCGGTTACGCTTTCTGCAATGCTAAACTTCATATAATGCTACTGCAGCTAAATATTTCAATTTTGAATGACAGGTCATCATGCATGGTTTCTCTCGTGGCTAGTTGCAACACAACTTCAGGAGCCCCCGATTTTTGTCGCTAGTGCGGCACCCAGTTTCGTCGGCACGACATCTCGCGATTATAATCTAGGGGACTATTTGAGCCAGGATTATTATCGAGAGGACAAAATCGCCTAATGTGGCATTAGCCTCAGTCGGTACAAACGGACCTCTTATATGGTCACTTTGCTGTTTGTCGGTCTGTCTGTCTGTCTGTCCGACTGTTAAGAACCCTTTTCTCAGAAACAGGTGGACATGTCCTCAAATTTGTTGACTACTAACGTTATGGTCTTTTGGCGGTGCAAAAAGTATAATCTTTTAAGCCAATGTAACCAAATATACGGCCATTTATGTCACATATTCTGATACTCGCAAGTTTACTCATCAAAACGTTTAGGGTACTTTCCATTCACCAAGAATCATGAAATCTCGCAAGAGGCAAGGTTCCAAAGTAGAAGAAAAGAAGAAAAAACAGAAAATGGTTAATTTGTAATTATAACATCGCAAATGTCATATCTTTTGTCACTTCCTGGCAAATTAAAACTGTGTATCGGCCGAACTCCCGAGTTCGAGTCTCGGTCCGGCACAGTTTTAATCTGCCAGGAAGTTTCATATCAGCGCACACTCCGCTGCAGAGTGAACATTTCATTCTGAAAACATCTAACAGTTGTGACTAAGCCATGTCTCCGCAGTATCCTTTCTTCCAGGAGTGCTAGTACTGCAAGGTTCGCAGGAGAGCTGCTATGTAGTTTGGAAGGTAGGAGACAAAGTACTGCCGGAATTAAGGCTGTTGGTTCAAATGTTCAAATGTGTGTGAAATCTTATGGGACTTAACTGCTAAGGTCATCAGTCCCTAAGCTTACACACTACTTCAACCAAATTATCCTAAGAACAAACACACACTCATGCCCGAGGGAGGACTCGAACCTCCGCCGGGACCAGCCGCACAGTCCATGACTGCAGCGCCTGAGACCGCTCGGCTAATCCCGCGCGGCAAGGCTGTTGCGACGCGTCTTGAGTGGTGCTTGGGTAGCTCAGTCGGTAGAGCACTTGCCTGCGAAAATTAAGGGTCCCGGGTTCGAATCTCGACCCGGCACACGGTTTTAACCTGCCAGAAAGTCTCATATCAGTGCTGCAGAGTGAAAATATCATTGTAGAAATGTCTTTTGTCATTTGTTATCCGAGTTCAAAATTAAAATTAAAACGTTGTCGATAGTCTTAATTCCCGGGACCAGTATCATGCCAGTATCAATGTCGATAGCAGGAAAAAATCGTCGAGAATCTCGATTCCCCGCATGGATGACCTGTCAATAACTAAGTTGGTACGGAACGCTCAGTGCGCGAACTATACTCGCACCTATTAAATGTATTTATTCGTGGACTGCAGGCTTCGACCAGTATTTGCTTCTTTGGTGATTTTTATTTTATGGGCATTTGGCCATGGCCCAATGCTAGAGACCTCCTCAGAGGCTAGAACGACCCTAGAACGACCCAGAAAGTAGTTATAAGCAAGCTCGACAAGCCGATCATTTTATGCGCATCCACGGAAGGGCAAATAAAGCAAACAGCGCCGACTCTTCCAAACAAAAAGTTCCTTAACACAGGTCCGCGCGACTCTGCGGGCTTACGCAGCAAACTGACATCAGCGAACCGGTCGTTGCGTTGATACGTATAAACTGTTCGCCTTGCTGAGTTTGTTGAAGGCTGTAACTGCTTTAGGAGTAGTTGTAGGCTTTGATCATGTCTCCAGCATTGGAAAACGAAACGTTACGCGGAGAAATAGGCTTCGGATCACGGCCTAATGCCCAAAAAGCAATTTTTTTTTATTGATTCATTGCCCATCAGAGCATCAGATGCAAAATATTCTTTTGACCCTTTCGTTGCGTTGGATTACTTGGCGCACCAAGAATGTCTCCCTCTAGTAACTGGAGACAAGAAACAGGGAAATGTAGGTCTTATTTAACTATGGCTCAACACAGTCCAATCCGTATCATCTCAAGATTCCCTTTCATACATCTCCAATTTTTACCATTCTTCTTCTTATTATTTGTCTCCTTCTTCTTCTCCTCGTTCTCCTGCCGTTCTTCGTCTGTCCTCTTGCTTCTCTTCCATGTTTTCCCTTTCCTCATTTCTTTCTCCTCTTGCAATAACACGGCTCCATGGTAACGACGTCCAGAGCACGAAGCCGCCGTGCACCCTCTTTCCTGGCTGCCATACATAATACAGTTGCGCCGGCATGTTCATTTTCTCTGCTTCGGGGCAGGAAACGGCAGCCTTATGAGTCTCTTAATAACTTACGTATAAAATTATATCGTGATGGACGAAAACGCAGGAGTAAGCCAGGAGCAGTAGTTTCCGCTGACTGACCAGTTTTAAGTTGACTGACCAGTTTTAAGATCCTTTCAGCGGCAGAGAGAGAAAAACGTTGGCAGTCGCGAGTCCTATCGTTTGCGTGCCGTATTCCGAGGATAAAGAGGCACCCTCGATTTAACCTGAGAAAGCGATGATTTGGTTGTACAGTTACTTCTAGAATTTTGCTATTAATTTTCCACCAATAATGATTTATCTTCAGCAGCATTCAAATCATTGGAGGTTATATAGTGTAACGCATGGTTTAATGGTTTTGTGTGGCGATTTATGGTTTTGGAATATTTCTGAAAAGTGTTAGTTCACGCGCTATCACGCAAAAATACGGTTTAAACTAAGGATTAAAGAAATTTTAATAATTCAGATTACTGATCAGCATGATCGTTTTCTCTGATGATCTCAATGGCGGCCATGTATTCTAACGTTCACCAGTAACTCTCCACCCACGGTTCCTTAAATAAACGAGCTCCCAAATATAAAACGTAACTCAATGTCAATGACGTCAGAGCTCCTGAGGTGTGTGATCGTATAGGGATATAATTTTAAAGGTACATTCGATGGCATATGTGCATAATGTCTGCAAAACGTTTTGTGAATATTGTTAGTAGTGAAGATGTAACAAAATAAAACGTCATGCTTGATGCTGAAATTTTACTTCACGAATAGCGAAAGTGTAATAAGTGATTGACTTTTTTCCTTCCGTTATTTTGTAGGAGGTGCCTGCAAGAAAATGATTCGAAAATGTTTGAAATTATATGCAAAGGTTGTTGGAAGTTGCTAGGTGCTGGGCGAATATAGTGTGGAATTTGCGGGCCTAGAGTCACACTGCCTCAAGTCGTATACAAAGTTTTCTAGCTCCAGTACTCGATTTTATTGTGATTCACCTTTGAAGTAAGATTATACCTCCTAATTAGCAGATTTACACAGCATTTTAAACCTATAAATTTGGTCAATAATTATCTGAAATACGAGCTTAGCGCCCGCTGTTTCGCTCGCATTTACGTAGCAACTACGAGTACAACAAAAATAACTTTATATACTTATATTAGGCGTGAATAATTAATGTATTAAAGAGCCGCTTCGTTTTCTATGCTATTCTGACAAAGCCGATTTGTCATGGTGACTGTTAATTAGCTTCCTTTAGTGTAGTTCACAAACTGCAACACCTAAACTTTTCAAACTAAATTAAGGAAATACACATACGGTCTTTTCTGAATGTACTTCTGACCAAAAATGACATTCTGATACCTGGAGTCGAAGGTTTTCGTTAATCCTGCCTTTTGAGTTCAAATGGTGATATTTCCGTAGAAACTTTCATCCCCGAACACATATTTCTTTATTTTTAACCGAGGAGTCAGATATCAGTTTCCATAGATTTAACTCTAAAATGTTTTAAAATAACGAAACATTTTCATAAAAATGTTCATTCTCTGTTTCACTCCCTCAGCGGTTGAATTTTCAGAAACATTGAAACATGAATTGTTTTATTTCTAGCCGAGAAGTCAAATACTAATTTTCATAGCCTTAGCTTTAAAAATGCTTGAGTAATTCTTTAATAATGATTTATTCAAAATACTTTCACCCACTATTTCACCCACATAGGGGTTAAATTTCCAAAAATTCTGATGGTTCAAATGGCTCTGAGCACTATGGGACTCAACATCTTAGGTCATAAGTCCCCTAGAACCTAACTAACCTAAGGACATCACACACACCCATGCCCGAGGCAGGATTCGAACCTGCGACCGTAGCAGTCCCGCGGCTCCGGACTGCAGCGCCAGAACCGCTAGACCACCGCGGCCGGCCCAAAAAATTCTGAAATTAATATTTCTTAATTTCTGACTAAGAAACGAAATACCATTTTTGGTAGTTCCAGCTTCAAAACTGGCTCAATGGCGACATATTTTGAAAAATTTTCGTCTCGTGTTTCACCCTGTCGGGGGTGGAATTTAGAAAAATCCCTTCTTAAGCGATGCCTACGGTTTAAGACCAACAGCCTCTCGAAATTAATGTTTGTATCCTTAGCAGTTTGGGCTAGGCGATGATGATTCAGTCAAGCAGGACATTTCTTTTTATATAACATAAAGAGAAAAATAATTTTTTTGCCCTGGGTGTCGTCGATTAGGCAACCAATTTTTGGGACCTTGCTCCCGTGTGTCCATTTCAGTCGTTTAGTGTTTTAGTAATACAGGTTCACTTTACAGAATAACATTTTTATTTTATTATTTGGTTGCCGTTCGATTAAAACCCATCGTAACCATGAGGAAGAAGGATATCTTTCTTAAAGTGAATGAACACGCACGCAGATAGGGTTCATATGAACGTACAGATCAGTCATCCCAATCTGGTGGAGTCGATAATCAAAATTTTAGATTTGAAAAGTTCAGTACACCAGTCACTTCGTAAATTCCCATTTTCTCTTGCAGATAGAATAATTACTGACACAACAGATGAGTAAATTTCAATAGAAAAATGTACCACTTAAAAATTTACAATCGCATTGACAGACACTTAGGCTCAGCTGGAGAAACGACAGATGCATAATACTATGCTTTTAGCGTCTGACCCGCGTAACTCAAGTGCGATGTACTAGTATATCCGACAAGCACTCAGGTTTCTGCAAGGTAGATTCTAAGTACTGGATGCCAAAACGAACTACTTTAGATAACGAAAGCACAGATGGGAACAACTTAGTTATTTGTTTAGAGACCGTACTTCTTTGATGTTAGTAGCGCTGAGAGATAGACCTGCTTACACGAGAGTTGCTGAAAATTGGCTAATCCACTTGATTCTTTCCCTAGCGCAGTGGTAGTACCCTATTTATCAATCAATTACAACGCAGATCATCGCTTTTTGTTATCGACGAACACTTTTATTTAGTGTCAACTTGGAACTGATTATCCAGCAAGAAATTTCAAACGTGCAACTTGTCTTTGGTGCCGCACGACACATTTAACGTCAGCCCATAATAATTTACGAAGGTTGCTCATTCTGGAGCAACCAATGTCTGCTGCGATACAAAGAAAACTGCGAGAAATTGGCGGTATGACACTAGAAGGTGGCGAAAGATACCTACTTCTTGATTCGGTAAGCAAGTTCTCCAGACTCTGAACAGGACCCAGCATGTTGAACACGAACTTCTTCGCACCATAATCACGTTGACAGAATAATTAGAACCAGTTGCACCCTCGCTGCCTGCAAGAACAGCGCCACAGAAGCTTTTCCTCTCACTTGTCAGATAACAGTTTTCTCAGTTCTGATTGCAAATGTGTCCGAATAAGTATTTTTTACGCAATTAATACTGTTTATTTAGTAGACAAGACGCTAGACAAGGATATTACAACAGTAACAGGCACGTTTCGACGCAAGCTACTCTCCTGTGCCATTAAGCATCGGTTTGATGCGAACGTTTGGGCAAGGCGATGTACACGATTATCTGATTATCTGGTATATGCTTCCACCCAGACTGACTAAAGATAACTGCTTGAGTCTTCTGTAACATGTACTACTGCCAAAAGTCATAGGTATTATAAAAAACGGATGTATGTATGTTCCACGTCTCCTCCTATACCACTGGACCGATTCCAAACAAAGTTGATACACATAACCGTGACTGTCTGGCAACAATCGCTGTGGGGTAAGAACTACCTACCTATCGTAGTTCAGCGTAAATGACGTCATAAACAGTAAGATGCGCAAAAAGACGCCGCCTCATGCGTAACATTTAAATTTATTACTTCTTCGCTAGTAACTCTATTCGCAACATCTTCCGCAGACAGTATCCACATTTGCCGCTGAATGTACTTGCAAAAATATGTAATTGTTCGCCACATGGTTCAAGAGATATGACGTCATAAACACTGAGATGCGTGACAAACTACCGCATCATGCGTGACATTTTGATACATTTCTTCTTTATTGCTAAGACACTCCTACAGCCGAGTTAGCTTAAGTAAATCCCTGACACCTGACCAGCGCTTTTGACGGCTTTCAACTGTGAAGCGCAGTCGACTGTAAGAGAAAACAGTAGCTGTCTACAGAGAGTCATTGCCGTTGAGACGTTTACAAAATCACGTTGTAGGCATGCGATGCCGCTGCACCCAGCGTACAGGAGCTGTCCGGACCATCTACTGCAGGAGCACATACACGGTTTGGTTCTCAATAGAAAACTGACAAAATCAACACCCGGGCAGTGCCGAGTTTGTCAGCTAGTACGTTAATATAATAGCGTTCGAGATGATCTGAGTGCACCATTTGATGAGACGATGCTTCGAAGAGAATAACTTGTTTGATAGCCAGCTAAAATTATCACGTGTGTCTCCACTGTAAACTCGTGCAAAGGAATTGGTGTATTCTAAACCTGTGGAGACCTGGTTAACATTTCACGAGCTTCCGAAATTGTCATTTAAATGCCACGAATTTTTGTTGAAGTCTGTCAGTCCTGTCTCAACAGAAGCACTTTCTGTTTGAATGCCGAAGACGTAAACGAGCCGTTGCTGTTGTTGCAATGCGTCAATAATGTAAAATGCTACCAATTTTATAGCTAACGAAATTATTTCAATTTCTTCTAATACTTTCGACTTCAGATTCAAAAAAAAAAAAAAAAAAAAAAAGGTTAATCGTCACCTCCACTTTCTTATCTCAAACAGTTCATTTCCTTGTAGTTTATGACCTCCTAACTTTCGTATCGATGCTTTCTTTGCCATCCCGTATGCTTTGGACCTTACCCAGGGAACGGAGGATGGGGTTCGTCGAGTGGTTGTGTGTTATTGTACAAAATCGTTTTCAAAACGGGCGAAATTGACGTACCGATAAGTATTTCACACTTGTAACTTACCTGTCTGACACTGACGGAGTGCACTCTGAATCCATCACGAGCGGAACGTGAACTGGCGGAGCCTATGCGTACTCGCAATTTATACGTCACCCGCGGGTGGGAGAAGTCTCTAGCACCAGTGACGTCACCTTCTGCGCCGCGCGGGACCTATTACCTGCAGCCGCGCCGTTACTTTTTTATTTTTTAGGCACCCTGAGCTAACATACATTTGTCGCCGTCATCGTATTCGATGTCGTCGCCACGTTTGTGTTCAAAGAAGGCGCCAGTAAAAGAGGAGTACGGTAGGTTTTTTTGGTGATTCTTGGTATTGCCCGTGCCATGTTACTGTCGCAAAATTTCCTCCTTCGACACAAAGAGCTAGCTTTTACTAGGATGGAAACATCTCCAATCACGCAGTATTGATCCGGCCGGGGTGGCCGAGCGGTTCTAGGGGCTACAGTCTGGAACCGCGCGACCTCTACGATCGCAGGTTCGAATCCTGCCTCGGGCATGGATGTGTGTGATGTCCTCAGGTTAGTTAGGTTTATGTAGTTCTAAGTCCTAGGGGACTGATGACCTCAGAAGTTAAGTCCCATAGTGCTCAGAGCCATTTTTGAACGTAGTATTGGGTTGGTGCGTACGTCCGTAGCGTTTATCCATAAGTTTAACTGTCCGCCGAGTGGACGCCGGCACGGTAGCTCAGCGTGTTCGGCCAGAGAGCCGGTTGGTCTCTGTAATAAAAAAAAACTGAGAGGAAGGATCAACCACCGAACTTGAACAGGATGTCTTGCGACGTCCGCAACGACCAAACACAACGATCAATAACGAACAAAATGGAAATAAAAAAAAAAAGTGGTCAGCGCGACAGAATGTCATTCCTAAGGGCCCGGGATCGATTCCCGGCTGAGTCGGAGATTTTCTCCGCTCCGGAACTGGGTGTTGTGTTGTCCTAATCATCATCATTTCATCCCCATCGACGCACAAGTCGCCGAAGTGGCATCAAATCGAAAGACTTGCACCAGGCGAACGGTCTACCCGACGGGAGGACCTAGCCACACGACATTTTTTTTATACGTTTAACTAACACAACAGATACACGTAACAGTGCCTTTAGCCGTAAGTATCATCCTTCATTATTTACAACAGTCTGCAACGCTGGAGTAAGTTACCGAATCCGCGACTGTAGAAATCATGTCGTTTTTAAGTGAAGAACTCGCCGAGCCATATTCGAAGTGCATTTTGATCCGGAAAGGAAGTTCCTCCAAGGCTGTTCGATAGAGAATGTAAAAGGTGAAAATCTGAGGGCACAAGATCAGGTGAATAAGGTGGATACTGAATGACTTCCCAATCCAACTCCTATATAATCTTTTTTGTTGGCGAAGCAGAATGCGGGCGGGCGTTACCATGGAGTACCATAACTTCACGTAGTCTTCCTTGTCGTTGTTCTTGGACTGAATCTGCAAAGCGTCTCAGGTATTGACAATAAATGACGGCGGTGATGGTTATACCTCGGGGAAGCAGTTCACCGTCATTGTTCCACCAGAAGCATAACACTATGTTTTGTATATGTGCGCAGGTGTTTGTTCTGGTAATTGCTGCTTTGTTGGAGCTCAACCATTCTTTTCTTTTCCTTATGTTAGCACAAAGTCACCATTTCTCTTCACCAGTAATGATACAAGATAGGGATAGTTGGTGTTGTTCACGAGGCAATTGATGACGAGCAAGCAGAGATGCACATATGCTCACCCTCGGATTTTTGTCATTTTTGGCTTAGAGCATGCTTCACCTACATACCTGATATTTGAATCTTCCCCACGGCATGCAAATGTCGCACGATCGTGGGGTGATCACAGTACATGACACCTGCCAATTCTGGAGTACGCTGACGTGAATCATTGTGGATTAATGACTATCTGTATCAAAACCCGAAGGTCTTCCTGAACGTGGAGATTCGCTAATGACAAAACGATTCTCCTTAAAATGAGAAAACCATTTTCTTCCGCTGCTCTGTCCAATGGTGTTATCTCTATACATGGTGCAAATGTATCTGGCTGCATCCGCTGCTTTTATTCCTCTATTGAGCACAAATGGTAGAATATGTCGCAAATGTTCATATTTCTCTACTCACCTCATCTTCTCCTAGCGTCTACGGGTCCACTCACTTTCTTCAAATGACAAAACAACAATATGCAAGCTCAAATAGCAACATTAAAGTACAAATAAAAATGAAAATCGAAAAAAAAACAATAGCAACCGAAATAACATTTTGCAAAACGAAAACGCTACGGATATGTGTGCCAACTTGATAATTTCATGTTATACCTTAAGAAACCTTGCACGAGCTGGAAATCAGCTGGAAATCGTCACTTCTGAAGATGCAGAAGAAACATAATCTGTTCTTATTTAATGGAAGTTACCAGTTCTTAAAGTTCTCCAGCCTCACGAAGCAGCCTGTGGTAAAAATACGTTTCTGGACTTTCCATTGTCTCAATGGAGCATCTTGTCTGTAATAGACTGAAAATTGTATAGCGATGTGCAATTTGAAGCGGCAGTAATTCAGTGGTGAGGAAGTTTCAGTGATAGGAACAGACACCGTATGACAAATATAACTGACCAATATAGTCCTCACATAACGTGCTGCATGCCTTGGTTGTACGCATGGCATGCTGAAAGTGGAGTAAAGTTGCCTTTGTCTTCCCCTGACAAGAGAATCACGCATCAGATGTGTAACTCGTCGCGAGGATGACAGAGCTCGTGCTTCATAGTTTTGCGCATTTTTGTTCCACTGAGTGATTATAAATCTACGCGACACTCCGCAAGTCACCCGATGGCGTGTGGCGGAGGGTGCTTGTGGTATCACTGCCTGATCCCTCCTACCCAGTCGCGAACGGCGCGTGGGAAGAATGTTTGTCGGTAAGCCTCTTTATTGGCTCTAATTTCTTGTCGTGGTCGTTACGCGAGATGTGTGTGGGAGGAAGTAACATATTGTCCGCATAACCCTGGAAAGCGCTCCCTCGAAATTTCAATGGTAAACATCTTCGTGATGCACAACGCCTCTCTTGTAGCGTCTGCCAGCAGGCTTTGTTGAGCGTCTCGGTAACGCTCTCGCGCCGACTCAACGACCACGTGAAGAAACGCGCCGCTCTTCTTTGGATCTTTTCCATCTCTTAATTCTACCTGGTAAGGGTTTCAGGTTGACTAACAATATTTTAGAATTGGTCGAACAAGCGCCTTATAAGCCTACGTGGATGAATTAAGTTTCTTTAAGATTCTTCCAATGAGTCTCGGTCTGGTATATGCTTTTCCTACTGTTTTTTTTTTATGTGGTCATTCCACTTAAGGTCGCTCTGGATAGTTACTCCTAGATATTTTACGGTAATACTGTTTCCAGCAATTTCTCACGAGTAGATTAGTTGTACAGTAATTAATTTCTTTTCCTATGCACGCGCAATATGTTGCATTTATTAACGTTCAGAGTCAACTGCCAGAGCCTGCACCATTCATCAGTCTTCTGCAGGTCATTCTACATTTCGATACTGTCTTCTGGCGTTGCTACTCTGTTGCAGACAACTGCATCACCTGTGAACAGCCTTAGAGAGCATCCAGCGCGTTCATCTAGATCATTTATATACATTATAAACAGTAATGGTGTTATCACACTTCCTCGGTACTTCGGAAATTACGTTTACATCTATTGATTTTGTTCCATTAGGAGGCGACGTGTTAATTTCTATCTGAAAGGAAGTATTGAATCCAGTCGCAAATCTGGCCCGATATTCGATGAGCTAGTATTTTTTCACTAAACGACAGGGCCTTGCTGGAGTCAAGGAACAGGGCATCGACCTGAGCGTCGTTTTCGACAGCGATATGGATCTCACAGAACAGCGCGCGAAGAGTTTCGGAAGACATCTGTTTACGAATTCCATGTCCGTGGTTCGTACCATAGTCCGCGGTGAAACGGTTTGGAAAGACCGAATTCTGTATTTCGGTTTTCTGTCTGCCATCTTCTGTTTCGGTGCGACTATGGTCTCTGAGAGAATGAATAGATGATTTCGAACCGCTGACTGATTTTACATAAGACCAAAACCTCTTAGGGTCTTCAGTCAGATCGCTTGACAAAATTTGACTTTCAAAGTCGTTGAACATTTCTCGCATTGCCCTCCTTACGCTCATTTTACAGAATTACAGGAACTAAAGGAAGGGAGAGGATGAAGACTGCATCTGGTATATAACTCGCTCTCGTCGAATACCATCCAAAGGCCAGCCGAACTTCACGTCTCCACCCCACGGACGAATCGTCATCAGGAATGACATATGCTCGTGATTACAAAAGACACTTGTGCGTAGACTAGAATTTCACTCACGTTCTCACCAAGTCTGCTGGTCATCACATATGCTCCCCTCTCTGGCGAAATACAGACGATGATATCAGAGTTTGAACTCGGCTGAAAGCTGCCACTAACTTTCGGTAGTGAAATGTGACAAGGAAGTGGCGCTACCTTGATAATATTTTACTATGTTAATACAGTTTTCACAGAAGTTATGTGTTGTATACATAAGGTGCATATCGGAAGTCAATGTTTCTTTTTTTTCTTTTTCTTTGCAGATCTCTTCTGCAGTAAAATTCTTACTGACTCTCGTAGCCGTAAAAGAATGATGAAGAGAATTTACCGTGACTTCGACCGATGAGCTTGCCTATTTTTCGCGTGCTTTAACTACCATGTTCCTTTTTTTAATGTAGCTTACGCAGATTAGAGTCCACTACTTTAACCCCTATGAGGCTTCGCACTGTCACTTGTGTATTTGACAGCTACTCTATCCGTAAATCCTTTACCTACCGAGAGTGATTTTGTATAAGTAATTGGGGACTGTTGGAAATAATATCTATAAGAATGATGAAGGCACGAAAGTGTCAAAGTGACACACAGTTATCGAAGTCTTGCTATTGACACAGCGAGCTTCGTGTTACACGAAGGAAGTGAAGCTTAAATTATTTTGACGAGCTGTTTCCCACCTGATGTCTGCTAGATGTTCCTGGTGAGGTGTCAATGCGTTTATTACATGGATCTCACATTTGAAGGATGCAGGTTTAAGTCTCTGTCCTACACTCTTATTTAGAATCATCAGTGAAGAAGTCATCCAGGAGAACTCTATGATGATCGTCTGCAGGCTTTCGTGGCTGTTGTCACTGAAGTTAAAATCCTCTGGGTTATTAGGCCGCGTCATGTTTCTTCGAAGATGTTTGACGTTTCGACCCCTCTTCTGGGATCTTCCTCAGGATCGTTTGGTGTCCACTGTGTTCTAGCAGTAGTGGACACCAAAAGATCCTGAGGAAGATCCCAGCAGAGGGGTCGAAACGTCGAACATTTTAGAAGAAACATGACGTGGCCTAATAACCCAGAAGATTTTAACTTCTATGATGATCGCTTTAATGAGCATGGTCGATTTTTTTTCGCACGTTCCCATCGAACTGGTTTGCGCCAACATAACATTCAGCTGTAACTTGAGGAGGAATCTTCGTCTGATGGATCACAACCAGAAATGCTTGACTCATTCATCCGAATGAAGACTAATCACTGTTACCTCCCTCATATTTGGAAACATGAAATGGAGTAAGTGAATTAATTATTAAAATAATGGAAGTGATACTGAAAAAGCCACATCTGTAGAAGAAGTTAAAAGAAAAAGAAAAATATAAAAATAGAGAAGAGAATGCTGGGAGAGTAATGACTATGGGAAAGAGGCACTGGTTTGCTGTTGGAAAGGAAAAAGAGAGTTGAAATCTGCTGAAATGAAAGCTGCACCAATAACAAGAGGAACACCTTTAATGTTGCGTGGTTTGGCATCAAATGCACCTTCCTAGATGACCTGCTCCACAAGTGTTGGTAAATAAGTTGGAAAAATATTGAGATTTATGCACAGGTATAGAAAGAGGTGAAAATCAGATAAACGGAAGTTACTGAATGATGGTAGGTACATGACATGCGAGAAGAGACATTGAGCAATCGAATGTCTAAGAAAGCGATGAAGAATGTGTGACAATCAGGCCCTTGCTTGTTCGCATCCATAATAACTGAGCGTAAGGGGCCCTAACAGGATGAAACAACTGAGAGGTATATACAGGGTGTTTCAAAAATGACCGGTATATTTGAAACGGCAATAAAAACTAAACGAGCAGCGATAGAAATACACCGTTTGTTGCAATATGCTTGGGACAACAGTACATTTTCAGGCGGACAAACGTTCGAAATTACAGTAGTTACAATTTTCAACAACAGATGGCGCTGCAAGTGATGTGAAAGATATAGAAGACAACGCAGTCTGTGGGTGCGCCATTCTGTACGTCGTCTTTCTGCTGTAAGCGTGTGCTGTTCACAACGTGCAAGTGTGCTGTAGACAACATGGTTTATTCCTTAGAACAGAGGATTTTTCTGGTGTTGGAATTCCACCGCCTAGAACACAGTGTTGTTGCAACAAGACGAAGTTTTCAACGGAGGTTTAATGTAACCAAAGGACCGAAAAGCGATACAATAAAGGATCTGTTTGAAAAATTTCAACGGACTGGGAACGTGACGGATGAACGTGCTGGAAAGGTAGGGCGACAGCGTACGGCAACCACAGAGGGCAACGCGCAGCTAGTGCAGCAGGTGATCCAACAGCGGCCTCGGGTTTCCGTTCGCCATGTTGCAGCTGCGGTCCAAATGACGCCAACGTCCACGTATCGTCTCATGCGCCAGAGTTTACACCTCTATCCATACAAAATTCAAACGTGGCAACCCCTCAGCGCCGCTATCATTGCTGCACGAGAGACATTCGCTAACGATATAGTGCACAGGATTGATGATGGCGATATGCATGTGGGCAGCATTTGGTTTACTGACGAAGCTTATTTTTACCTGGACGGCTTCGTCAATAAACAGAACTGGCGCATATGGGGAACCGAAAAGCCCCATGTTGCAGTCCCATCGTCCCTGCATCCTCAAAAAGTACTGGTCTGGGCCGCCATTTCTTCCAAAGGAATCATTGACCCATTTTTCAGATCCGAAACGATTACTGCATCACGCTATCTGGACATTCTTCGTGAATTTGTGGCGGTACAAACTGCCTTAGACGACACTGCGAACACCTCGTGGTTTATGGAAGATGGTGCCCGGCCACATCGCACGGCCGACGTCTTTAATTTCCTGAATGAATATTTCGATGATCGTGTGATTGCTTTGGGCTATCCGAAACATACAGGAGGCGGCGTGGATTGGCCTCCCTATTCGCCAGACATGAACCCCTGTGACTTCTTTCTGTGGGGACACTTGAAAGACCAGGTGTACCGCCAGAATCCAGAAACAATTGAACAGCTGAAGCAGTACATCTCATCTGCATGTGAAGCCATTCCGCCAGACACGTTGTTAAAGGTTTCGGGTAATTTCATTCAGAGACTACGCCATATTATTGCTACGCATGGTGGATATGTGGAAAATATCGTACTATAGAGTTTCCCAGACCGCAGCGCCATCTGTTGTTGAAAATTGTAACTACTGTAATTTCGCAAGTTTGTCTGCCTGAAAATGTACAGTTGTCCCAAGCATATTGCAACAAACGGTGTATTTCTATCGCTGCTCGTTTAGTTTTTATTGCCGTTTCAAATATACCGGTCATTTTTGAAACACCCTGTATAACGGGCATCCACCACAACGTTACCATGGAATGGTTCCATTCAAAAGTAATCAACACATGCGTCAAGACATTTATCCCACTGGAAGACGAAACGATTAATTCATGTTTCGTAGAATGCGGTCAGCCGCTGACGGATCCACAATCGAACCCAGTCTTGCACTTCCTTGTCCGACTGAAACCGACGTCAGTGCATGTCTTTGTTCAAGTCGCCAAAGGTGTGAAAATCAAACGGTGGAAGATCCGGACTCTACGGAGGATGTTGCAGTGTTTCCTAACCATATCGCGCTAGTGTAGCATTCGTCGAAATGGCAGTGTAGGGGCGGGCGTTATTGTGCAACACGATGCTTCCCGTGCTCATAGAGTTCCTGGTGCGTGGAGCCACAGTCAGTGTGCAGCGCTATGTAGCCACTTTGCACAAACTGCGACGCGCAATCAAGTTCAAAAAATGGTTCAAATGGCTCTGAGCACTATGAGACTTAACTTCTGTGGTCATCAGTCCCCTAGAACGTAGAACTACTTAAACCTAACTAACCTAAGGACATCACACACATCTATGCCCGAGGCAAGATTCGAACCTGCGACCGTACCGGTCGCGCGGTTCCAGACTGTAGCGCCTAGAACCGCTCGGTCACCCCGGCCGGCGCAATCAAGTTAAAACACCCAGGAATTCTGTCGAGCGGAATCATCCTGTTGTATGATAACGTCCGCCCCCACACTGCCAATCGGAACGATGGCTGCACTTCACGATTTTCTTGGGAAACAGTGTTACATTCTCCGTACAGCCCACTCTTTCAGCGTGTGATTTTCACGTCTTTGGCGACCTGAACAAAGACATTCATGGTCATCTGTTTCGGTCGGACGAGGAAATGCAGGAGTGAGTTCGGTTGTGGATGCACCGACAACCGACCGCGCTCTATGAAACAGTAATTGATCGTCTCGTCGCCCAGTGGGATAAATGTCTTAATGCGTACGATGTTTATTTTTGAATGGAACCATTCCACTGTCTCGTTGTGGTCGGTGTTCGGTTTACATTAGACTGCCCCTTCTACGTATCTTACGCAACCATTTATGTGTACTTCAAGTCGTCTGAAGTTTTCTCAGAGTTTGTGGCGTGTTGAATTATATCGCAGAAGTAGAGACTCGACAAGACTAACAACGGACTAGTTTTCGTTTTATTTCAAGTGGAATTTTTTAAAATATATCTTTGAACTGCAACAGATGTTTCTTGTGTTCTGTGACAGTTTATGAATATCTGATCCCTATAATCCAAATGTCTATCATTAAATCCTTGGCCGCCGCGGTGGTCTAGCGGTTCTGGGCGCTGAGTCCGGAAACGCGCAGCTGCTACGGTCGTAGGTTCGAATCCTGCCTCGGGCATGGATGTGTGTGATGTCCTTAGGTTAGTTAGGTTTAAGTAGTTCTAAGTTCTAGGGGACTGATGACCACAGATGTTAAGTCCCATAGTGCTCAGAACCATTTTTGATTAAATCCTTGAAGAAGCTGTCTTTGAATATTTATCACCAATGAAATATGAAGGGCTTATTTCAATAGTGGTACAAGTCCATTTTTGTTCATTCTGAGATGCAGAGTCCTAGAGTTAAATGAGCGCTGAAAAATCTACACTTGAGTTACTAGAAATAGTCAAGTACATATACTTGAATATTTCTGGTATCTCAACTGCAGATTTTTCAGCGCTCATTTAACTTGAGGACTCTACATCTCAGAATGAACAAAAATGGACTTGTACCACTATTGAAATAAGATCTTCATATGAAGTGGTGACTTGATCCTAGTGTACACACATTATTCAAATACCATGTAGCAAGGCTATGATCAAAAGTTCTATTCTGAGAACAGCTCAACTTCAAAAACTAAACCTCCAGTTCAGAACATATCACTGTCAACATCCTGAAATCACTCCAAGAGTGATATTGTAGTGCATTCCAATGTCGGTAATCTCTCGACTCATTTAGCAACGTTATATGCTTCGATACTTCTTGAGCTAAGTCCTTGACCAAGTTCTTACGCAAACATTTCGACGACTGGGGAGTTACGATGACGTCATTGCTAGCTAATTATTACACTTAGATATGTTGTGAAAGTACGTCTGTTCGTATACATATGAACGTAAACATAATGGAACCACTCGTTTTGGCCATACGTTTACATGAGATTACAGCAACCATGTGTTTCTGAACACGCTCTTAACTCTTTATTTGGAAATATCTTAATATTTTAAGAAATGTTTATTTCATAGTCTATTCGAGTAGATGGGCGCTTCCCAGTGCGATGAAGTGTGTTTATAAATTTATTTTTGTTTACTTCAAAAAGAAAGTGGGATGTTGTTATAAGCAATTAAGTATTTCCAGTGCCTAAAGTGTTAATTAAATTTTTATGGAAATGTTCCTGTGTATTATTTACAAAAACGAACTCACAGAACGAGCTTGAAACTCTTTCGTCATTCGTGATAAATGAAAAAAAACACTGTTCTCTTGACACCCGGCGTATGTGTAGGATAGTGCCAACGGACATGTTGCCAAGACTGTTTCGACTATGCTGCAGAAGTTTACCTGGAAAGCCGTTACACATCTTCTATACAGTCCTAGTCTCTTTCCATGCGATTTCCATATTTTTGGAGTCCTGAAGAGTGACGTTCGTGGCCGACGATTTGCTTCGGACGAAGAGGCGCAACCTGGGTACAACCATGGCTCCGTAGGCTACTGCAAACCTAAATCAATATGTTCGGACTGAGATCTGCGCGTCTGTCTGCCGAGTACGCGACCAGTGTCTCAATTGTTGGGAAAAAAATAAATGAAGAGTTTTACATTCTGTTGACTAGGTCATAAAGAGGGAGCACAAGTTCGAATTGGAGAAGGAAATCGGACGTGCCCTTGTCAAACGAATCATCCCGGCACTTGCCTTAAGCAATTTAGGGAAATCACGGAAAAACCTACATCTGGATGGTGTAGTGGGACGAAATTAAGCGTCACCCATCCACCAAAGTCAGCCCAGTTTGCAGGTGACTATAAGTTTAATTTAGTTTGTTTATATATTTTTCTTATTATTTGTAATAGATGTGAATTATCTAAAAGTTTTGTATTTTTTTTTTATGTGTTTCATGTACGGAGAGGGCGGCGCAACGAACGGAGACAGCATCTTCGTTGCCGCGACCAGAGAGGAAATTGCTGGCCGCTATACGTCGCGGGTCGACAGCCGAGGAGCAACAGAAGATCCTGGAACCGAGTTGTTGCGTCGTGCTTCTAAAAAATTAAAAATGAATTTTTATACTCTTTTGTACAACAATGACGTCATATAGAGCTTAATCTTGTTGAAAAGTCAGTCACTAATTCTCAACGCTCAAGTTCACATCTGTATGTGTAGGAAGCTAATAAAATAGTGTATGCTACTAAAGTTGAAACACGTGTCTTGAAGATTTATTTATGAAGAATTATGTGAACGGATTAATAATATATTTGACAAGATTAGTGATTCTTACGGCGTTCATCGAAACTTTGAATCTCAAAAGTTTATTTAATGTGGGATTTTGATATCGATTAGATCAAGATAACGTGTGTCAATATAATTTCTGAGGAGAAAACAAACGAAATTTAAAATTGCAAGAGTTTACGCAAACCAATTGGCCCAAGTGACGAAATTCTTTGCTTACGACTCAACTGATGTTTTACAGTTTCGTTCAAGAACCATTCTGTGACAATTTAAAAAGAATATAAATCATTTTGGAAGTGGGTTGTAACTGACGTAGGTGACGAAGTCTGCACATGGTCATAGGTCGAAAGAAAGTCATTTATAGACAAACCTATACGTCGTTACACTACACCGTGGCGACCTTAGAAACAGGACTTGTGTGCAACTAAGGCACACAGGTACGAAACAAAACATCAAGAGTCCTTCGGAAGTCAACGCGAGTTCTCGTGGAGCCTTCACCAGCCAGCGGCGACTTCGCGGGTATGGGCATCTGACGGAGCGCAGCCAAGCAGTACGGTCACGCAGTTATTCCAAGAGAAAACGCATCTGTTGGGCAGCAGCTGAACGCTGCAAACCCCGACAACCTTTTTTCTCCCTAAACTAACAGGCCCAGTACGTCAGCTGGAGGGCGTTCCTCCGGCTGGTATTAGAGGTGTTGCTGAGGGCTTCGCCTGTCTGCGGCGGTGCCGGGCGTGGTTGCAGCCAGTGACGTCTCCGGTGTTCGACTCAGCGTCCTGCCGGTTGCGGAAGCGGGGTCGCAGCATCTCAGCGGCTGCATCGACGGCTGTTACATCTGCAGCTCATAGCAGCACACTGATCATCGAGAACTACAAATTACAATATTAGTGTCCGGTGAGTCTGTTTCAAGTTGGAAGTGGAGTGTTGTACATAGGGAGTGTGCTTTTACAGGATTGTTGATTACAAGTCTGCGTGTGTAACTAGTTAATATCTTACAATAATGTCGGGAAGTGAAATGTCAGACGAAGAGCAGTCTATGTCCGATAGGAGCATGAGATCCCTTTTTAGGGCGATTGCTAAATTAAAACAGTCTAACGAAGAATGTACTGCTAGATTAAAAGAGGAATTAAAACAGTCTAACGAAGAATCTACTGCTAGATTAAAAGAGGAATTAAAACAGTCTAACGAAGAATCTACTGCTAGATTAAGACAGTCTAACGAAGAATCTATTGCTAGATTAAGTGATAAAATAGAGGCTTCTAAAGTTGAAATGCAGGAAAAACTAGTAGGACTTAGTAATAAGATTGCTGATAATTGTAAAAGGTTAGAAGAACATATCCAGGAATCACGTGAGGAAAATGCTCGTATGCGAAACGATATTACTGACTTAACCGAGAGACTAGATAATGTCAATATCTTAGTTGTAAATGAAATACAGAAAAATAACGATACGTTACGAGATGAATTTTCTATGCAAACGGAAACTGTTCGTAGAGAATTATTGGGATCTATTAAAGAGGTCTCTACCAAACCTGTAGAGATTTCTTCAATAGATAATGTAGAATTAGAGACATTAACTCATCAAGTAGAAAAGGACCATACCGAAATCGAAAACATGAAATTTTTGATTACTGAAATATGCAGTAACCTTGAGACTGCCAAAGATAATAACATTGACGAAGGTACAGAGCGTTCACATCGTGAACACAGTGAAGAATCGATATTAGCTACTCGCGTTTCCAATACAGAAATGAGAATACAGGAAATTACTAAACGGTTATCGGAATTAGATAATAACGAAAACATTTCAGACAGCAGAGGTAATAACATAATCAGAGACAACAGTCGCATCGAATTTGCTAGCTCGGACGACAACAATATGAATAAAGAAATCACGGCAAGCCAATCCGATGCAACTCCGTCTCCGCAATCTAAACAAAATCCGACTATTTCTCTCGCAGAATGTCTGGATGATATAACGACAAATTCAAATGTAGCAAGTCGATTTCCTGTATTCAAACCAGGAGGCGAACTTCACCCTATAATCTTTATAAAAGCTTTTGAAACATCATTATCTCCCAAATGGAGTAATGAAAAACGCATTCAATTTGTAATAGGACATTTAGAAGCAGAAGCTGCGGAATGGGCAGTACTGCATAGAACTGAATTCAGGGACTGGGATGATTTTGTTAAGCAGTTTAAACAACATTATTGGTCAAGAGGAAAACAACAACACTTAACTTTAGAGTTGCTACACCCTCCTCCATATTCTAAACGGTGGGGAGGTTATAGGAATTATTTCGAATGGCATTTAAACCGTGCTAAATTAATGGGAGACCCAATGATTGAAAGTCATCTAATACGAGTCCTAATTAGTGGATTACCGTATTATGTAAAGGAAAGAAAAATGTTATTCTACGAATTATAGGTGAGCCTTTACTAGCTGCTCTACCTTGGCCACCAGTAAATGAGATTCAACAATGCATCCCAGACGAAAAAGTTTGCGAACAGATTATTAAAAATGCCGAACGGAGAAATAAAAGTTATAATCAACATGCTATAGAACCCTCATTTCAGGTAGGAGATCTTGTGCTAGTACAATCGCATCCTAAAAGTCCGAAGATCAGTAAGGAATGTAGAAAATTCTTCTTTACCTTTGAAGGTCCATATGTTGTACATAAGATTGTACATCCCAAAGCATTACTTCTTATGGAACCTTCATCAGGTGTAATTAAAGGATTATATAGTGTTGATCAAATGAAACCCTTCATTCCTAAATAAGTTAATATTTGGTATATGTTACACACGGAAGAGCGTTCATAGTTTATTCATGTGAAGTTTTCGTGATAGTTACGTGTTATTTTAAAGAAATAACAGAAAGATTAAACAAGTGTTCTACAATAATCTACCGGTACTTCAAAAACAGAAAGATGACCAAAGGGGAATTTATATGGAAGAAGTTTTGTTATTAGGTCAAGAGGAATTTTGTATATGTTATGTTTACTCGGATAGTAGGAACCAAAGGGGATGGTCAATAATTTTAGGGACCATGGGCGTCCAGAGCTATATGGCTCACGAGAACATAGCAGAGTGCCTTTAATAGAAGTTTGTAATAGTGTTAATATAGAACACACCAAACGGGGCTCTCTCGCATGTTTCTCCTAAATAAATTGCCATTACCCAACAAGGTGTCCGAAGGTAAAGAAAGCCGTACCGAGATTCTAAAGAAAGTTTGTTTGATTTCTTCTTGACCTCAGGCATAAATAAGGTATTAGGGAAAAGAACGAAGTAAAGTAAGTAGTACTATTAGTTATTGTGAGAAACTAATTAGTAATGTACAGTTTAGGAAAGAGTAACTCTAGTAAATGAATAAAACTGAGACTAATTTACCACAATTTGAACGCTCTGTCCTAATGTAACAACGTTAAAGAACGTACTAAATTAGTATTTACTAGCAACTATTAAATGAAGAGGAGTAATCTCCATATATTCGGTTATGAATTACCACAATGGCACAATTAAGAGTAAATGACAAATAGTCGCAACAATATCGTATTAAAAAAGATTAAATCTATCTAAGAGCAAGGACTCTAGGTTAAGTAAAATGTGAGGAAAATGTATTAACAGTTAAATATTGTATATTGAAAAGTTTTATTTTCGGTTAAAACCTGACAAACTGAGCTTGTGGGTGGGGTATGTAGTGGGACGAAATTAAGCGTCACCCATCCACCAAAGTCAGCCCAGTTTGCAGGTGACTATAAGTTTAATTTAGTTTGTTTATATATTTTTCTTATTATTTGTAATAGATGTGAATTATCTAAAAGTTTTGTATTTTTTTTTTATGTGTTTCATGTACGGAGAGGGCGGCGCAACGAACGGAGACAGCATCTTCGTTGCCGCGACCAGAGAGGAAATTGCTGGCCGCTATACGTCGCGGGTCGACAGCCGAGGAGCAACAGAAGATCCTGGAACCGAGTTGTTGCGTCGTGCTTCTAAAAAATTAAAAATGAATTTTTATACTCTTTTGTACAACAATGACGTCATATAGAGCTTAATCTTGTTGAAAAGTCAGTCACTAATTCTCAACGCTCAAGTTCACATCTGTATGTGTAGGAAGCTAATAAAATAGTGTATGCTACTAAAGTTGAAACACGTGTCTTGAAGATTTATTTATGAAGAATTATGTGAACGGATTAATAATATATTTGACAAGATTAGTGATTCTTACGGCGTTCATCGAAACTTTGAATCTCAAAAGTTTATTTAATGTGGGATTTTGATATCGATTAGATCAAGATAACGTGTGTCAATATAATTTCTGAGGAGAAAACAAACGAAATTTAAAATTGCAAGAGTTTACGCAAACCAATTGGCCCAAGTGACGAAATTCTTTGCTTACGACTCAACTGATGTTTTACAGTTTCGTTCAAGAACCATTCTGTGACAATTTAAAAAGAATATAAATCATTTTGGAAGTGGGTTGTAACTGACGTAGGTGACGAAGTCTGCACATGGTCATAGGTCGAAAGAAAGTCATTTATAGACAAACCTATACGTCGTTACACTACAATGGCCGGAAGGGGATTTGAACCATCGTCCTCTCAAATGAGAGCTCAGTGTGCTAAACATTACACCACCTCGCTCGGTCCATTTACTGTCGGCAAAAGGAAAAGAACTTAGAGGAACAGCTGCAATAGACAATATAAGTACTTCTGTTGAACTCCACACAAGAAAGATGGCTGTGAGCTCATGAAAAACACAAAGAGAAAATATTTCATTTTCGGATGAGCTAAACAAGAAAATATAGTTCGTGTAACGGAAAAGCAGAACGTAGCAGTAAAACTTGCCTAAGACTTATCTCGCAGAATGGCTTCACCAGAATGAAGATAAGCAGAAGACTTGTGACACTATTTAAATGAAAATTAATTAGTATCGAAGTAATATTACCGTTATCTATGGCTAGTAAAAGCTTTGTGGGATGAAAATTAAAATAGATATCGATTTAGTTAACACGCAGCTGAGGGTGCCATGTAAATAACGACCCAGAAGACATAGAAACTGAAGAGGAAGCATAATGGCAAAGGTCTTTGGAAGCGGTGGTCTTTGACGAGGTAGCAGGTTGTGGATTCGCACGCTTAGCTGATACCTGTTTTGCTTAAAACCTATTACAAACATGCATTGCATTACATCCTCAGTTTCTTTGCTATGAATTTTCGTAATGTGTAGATATGAACATTGCCGTCTGCCAAATACGCACTTATAAATGCATGCTCGTTCTTTCAATGCTGGGACACTAGAGCAAACGAGTTGTGAAATGCATATTCACAAGGAAATGGAACCGCTAAGTTCAGCTCTTTAGATTACACAGTTAGACGTATTGGTTACGAAGCTACTAGATATTTCTTAAGAATGCTGCATTAAACGAAAAGCGTCACTCTCTGCTTGTAACGCTGTAATCTCAATGTGAAATTTTAGTCAGCGGTCCTTAGGAAATAAGTTGGTGGATCGTAAAGACCGAAAGTGCATATGAACAGATTTACATAATATATGAAGTGTTCTCCTTCTTTGTCAAAATCTACATACCCAATAAGTAATTTGTAGCATATGTGCTGGGCATGTTTCAGGCCTGTAATACTTTTATGCATCCTCTTTAAAGAACACCGCATACATTCTGGAGCATACGTACTACAGAGAACGTTTTCTGCACCATGAAAATGCATTACCGTTACTTTGTTTGAAAACTCCTCCATGTGCTTGGTAAATGATCGACCGCCCTGTTCAGAGCGTACAACATAGTCCTTTACTCTGAGGACTTGTAATGTTAATTTATAATTTACCTATAAGGGGACAGAAATAACGGTAAGAACGAAGGATTCAAGAAGCGCCAACTCAGTTGAACAAAAATGGAAAAGAAAATCAAATCTCTTCTAGTCGTTTAGGGAAACTGAGTTAAACTTAAATCTGTTAGGCTGAACGGTGATTTAAATCTGTGCCAAATTAGAAGTACAGGGTTTTAGCCATCCTACGACATCAATCCGTGAAAGCAGATGCAAACCGTATTGTAACTATGATATTGATTTTCTCTGTTAACTTAATTTTAAATTTGGCAACCATGATAGAATGCAAAGTTACTCTAGCACTCCTGTGCAGCCACTGTGTAGTCAAACACTGGAATTAAACCCGTTTTTCTTGAATAAAATCCTCAATATACGTTAGACTAAGGTATGGAGAATCGAATGAGTGACAAGAAATATAATGGAAGCGGTGACCTCAGTGGAGTGGGTAGTTTCTGCAGCTGCTGACTGCTAGTGCAGTTTGGAAAGCGTCTGCTGGAAGGTTCCTCCAACTGGTTGTCAAAACTTTTAAGTGGTGGGCTCTGCAGTCCAACTTCTACTCCCTGCTTCTCCCCCCATCCACCCTCCTACACCCCCATCCCACCATTCCGACTTGGGAATTCTGCCCGGCGCTTTATAACATTGCGTATCTGCCGTCGTCTGCCAGTATCAGAATTAAATTACGACAATCACTTTCCCATAAATTATTTTAGTTAGAAATTTCGTGTCGAAACGAAATTGACTCTTTTCTGATAAGATTTCAATAACTACGCCATTTCACTTACATTCATAAAAGGAAAAACGTTTAGGGTTTAACGTCCCGTCGACGACTGCGGCATTAGAGATAGAGTACAAACTCGGATTATGGAAGAATGTGGAAGGAAATCGACCATGTCATTTCAAAGGAACTATTGCGGCATTCACCTTAAGCGATAAATCACCGTGAACCAAACCTGAACCACCGTCCTCGCAAATGCGAATTCATTGCCTTACCAGTGCGCAAGCGAACAAGTCGAGAAGCTCTCTGCTTTAGCAGTACTACTGTATGAGACTTACGACGTTTGGAGATAGAAAATGGGATCTGTGTGGAGGAAACAAGAAGTAGAATAGCGGTGCGCAAAAGTGCTTTGGAAAAGCCAAAAAGTTAGTTGGCAGTAAAAAGAAATCCGGTAAATCTAAAAGAGAGACTCGTAAAGTGTTGCTACTATACTGTAGTGTTATATGACAACGAATTGTGGTCAGATTAAAAGAAAGAGGAAAAGACCTTTGATAGGCTTAAAATGCGTTTGTGGAGAAGAATGCTGAAAGTGAAATGGATTCACAGAATGACGAATGAAGAAGTACTCCCAACAACATGAGTGGAAAGAAAACTAGAGAAAGTGATAAAAAACAGAAAAACATCTTGGCTGGGACATATACAGCGAAGAGCGGAAGAAATAAATCCTGGATGACACTAAAAAAGAAGAAAATTTTCAGTAGATTAAGGAAGGAGAAAATGGCACAGGAAAATGGGGAGCGTCCAGTCGATAGCAGCTCTAAGACAAGTATTCCAAATTAATAGAGATGTGGATGGAATGCCTCGACACTAATGATCTTGTGCGTAAATAGCCTGACGTTTGAAATATGCTTGCGTCAATGTATGTTTAAACTGGATCGTGTGACCAATGTTATGCCATTTCCCAGTGTATGGCATTAGGAGTTGTAGACAGTAGATTTCCTTCTTCTTCTTCTTCTTCTTCTTATTGCGGGGGTCCTACAGCTGCCGCCGCAACCCGCATCTCTGTTGTCAATCGCCTCAATCTCGCAGTTCTTTCTCAATCTTTTCTATTCCTCCTCTCTCTATGATTTTTGGATACCTGTTAGCCACACCTCCTCTTGTTCTTCTCCTTCCAGGAAGTTGCCATGAAAGCACTCTCTTGCGCCATCTGTCTTCATCCATTCTTTCGAAGGACCCAAACCATCCCCGCTGTCTTTCTCCTATCGTATCCGTAATACCGTGATGAGACTGTGTCCTTTCTCTTATTTTCTCATTTCTTAGGTGGTAAAGCCAGAAAGTTTTGTATGCTCTAAGTCTCTTGTTATTTCTTTCTGTGAGTTCCCAGCACTCATTCGCAGAGCTTGTTATTGGTTCCACGGTGGATTTGCAAAATGCAATTTAAGGGGGGACGTTGATGGAAAAACACACACTATTTCAAAAATGCACCAAATCCACAGTTTTGGATATAAGGCATTCAAATTTTGTACCACGGTTTACATGAAAATAACACATTTACATATAAAATCCTTTGATTATATATATTCAACTTTTTTTGAATGAAATTTGAAATTTTATTTTCAAAAAATAATGTATGTTCCTATTCCTCAGAAAGCATTCAAGAGATTTCTACAAAAATTTCTGTTTCATCTCTTTATATGTTGTAAGCTTCTCTCATGAGATTTTTGGAATAGGTCAAATAGGAGAACTTTCATAACTTTTTAATTATAATTCCATAAGTACAATTTTAAATTCGAGCAAAATTCCACGCACTTTGACCCACAGCTCTGCTTGCAATCAGAATTTCAAAATTTAACGCTGCACCGATTGTTATGTGTTTGTTACTAGTTTCTAACTTCAGACATTGTTATTAAAATATTATAGGTATTGCTGCTTTTTCCGTTTTCTATAATAATCGAATACTTCAAAGCAACGGAAATTCTACAAATTAACATTAATCGTTTTTTTTAATTTTATTTCGAAACCAAAAATTTTACCACTGCTCTTATGGCAGATTGATTTACCGGGTTTTTACATGCTTATCAATAAAAAATGGAAAAACCTGTTATACCCGAGACCAAACAAATGCAGAAAAATACCGGTTATTCAGAATTAAAATACCGGAATCGGTTTTAACTAGTCGGTTTTTCCTATTCCTACTACGATGTCTATTATACTAACGAGAAAAGTACACTCCTGGAAATGGAAAAAAGAACACATTGATACCGGTGTGTCAGACCCACCATACTTGCTCCGGACACTGCGAGAGGGCTGTACAAGCAATGATCACACGCACGGCACAGCGGACACACCAGGAACCGCGGTGTTGGCCGTCGAATGGCGCTAGCTGCGCAGCATTTGTGCACCGCCGCCGTCAGTGTCAGCCAGTTTGCCGTGGCATACGGAGCTCCATCGCAGTCTTTAACACTGGTAGCATGCCGCGACAGCGTGGACGTGAACCGTATGTGCAGTTGACGGACATTGAGCGAGGGCGTATAGTGGGCATGCGGGAGGCCGGGTGGACGTACCGCCGAATTGCTCAACACGTGGGGCGTGAGGTCTCCACAGTACATCGATGTTGTCGCCAGTGGTCGGCGGAAGGTGCACGTGCCCGTCTACCTGGGACCGGACCGCAGCGACGCACGGATGCACGCCAAGACCGTAGGATCCTACGCAGTGCCGTAGGGGACCGCACCGCCACTTCCCAGCAAATTAGGGACACTGTTGCTCCTGGGGTATCGGCGAGGAACATTCGCAACCGTCTCCATGAAGCTGGGCTACGGTCCCGCACACCGTTAGGCCGTCTTCCGCTCACGCCCCAACATCGTGCAGCCCGCCTCTAGTGGTGTCGCGACAGGCGTGAATGGAGGGACGAATGGAGACGTGTCGTCTTCAGCGATGAGAGTCGCTTCTGCCTTGGTGCCAATGATGGTCGTATGCGTGTTTGGCGCCGTGCAGGTGAGCGCCACAATCAGGACTGCATACGACCGAGGCACACAGGGCCAACACCCGGCATCACGGTGTGGGGAGCGATCTCCTACACTGGCCGTACACCACTGGTGATCGTCGAGGGGACATTAAATAGTGCACGGTACATCCAAACCGTCATCGAACCCATCGTTCTACCATTCCTAGACCGACAAGGGAACTTGCTGTTCCAACAGGACAATGCACGTCCGCATGTATCCCGTGCCACCCAACGTGTTCTAGAAGGTGTAAGTCAACTACCCTGGCCAGCAAGATCTCCGGATCTGTCCCCCATTGAGCATGTTTGGGACTGGATGAAGCGTCGTCTCACGCGGTCTGCACGTCCAGCACGAACGCTGGTCCAACTGAGGCGCCAGGTGGAAATGGCATGGCAAGCCGTTCCACAGGACTATATCCAGCATCTCTACGATCGTCTCCATGGGAGAATAGCAGCCTGCATTGCTGCGAAAGGTGGATATACACTGTACTAGTGCCGACATTGTGCATGCTCTGTTGCCTGTGTCTATGTGCCTGTGGTTCTGTCAGTGTGATCATGTGATGTATCTGACCCCAGGAATGTGTCAATAAAGTTTCCCCTTCCTGGGACAATGAATTCACGGTGTTCTTATTTCAATTTCCAGGAGTGTATTTTTGTCAGGATGTCTTGAGTAAAATTTCCTATCTTGAAGCCCATTCTTTCTAATACCTTCATCCTCCCGACGTTCCCATCATTAAATACAATAACTGCATCATAAGTCGCAATTCTGATAACTGTAGCAGATGCTAATGTGTTTTTAGGGCATCGTTACCATATGAGTGAATTTAGAGACTCATCTGGATTTTGGGTTTTGCCATAAACCTATAACTGGGCTTGACAAGATCCAGGATACAATTTGGAAGTCTGTCCTTGTGAATGTAGGGGTTGTTATCCCTCTGAGCTTGGCGTACCAGGGAGGCCGCGTCACACTTTTAATTAATTTTCAGGCATTTCGGATGCGATTTCAACATTGAAACTTTGGGAACTGAATAATCGAAAATTGACATTTTTGGTCAGTTTCATCAACGTCCCCCATTAACCTCATTTTTGAGGACCAAAGTACAGATTTTATGTGTAAAGGTATTTGATGAAAGCGAGTGAGTCTCAGGTATGGAACGGAAAGTTACAAAGTATGAGAGGTATCTTCTTACTGAAGAGTTAGTTTATCGCCAGCATAAGAAGTTCGAGTTAACAAGCGCTTAATCTTGGTGAAGAGGAGCTCAACACGAAGTCTGAGCAAGAGGATGGAGAACGGAAGGATGGAGTTCAGGGCCACTTCGACTTCGAGGGTAACGGAGATGGAGAACTAATGGGACATGTTTAGTAGAAGTAATTATCCGTGAGTTCTTAGGACACATTCAAGCGTTCATCCTCTGTCATTTAGACAAAATAAATGAACGAATCGGATTCAGCTTAACGTCTCATCGAAAATGTAGACAATACAGAAGAGAAGTATACCAACCCAATTAATGTACTCTTGGGGACTAAATACCCACGACGACTTTATAAAAGCAGCTTGACACTCGCTACAAGTAATTTACGGGAACCTTGACAAATTTTAAACACGGTAAGTGATTGGAGAATAATCATATGATCCTTCTGAACAGGAGTCCATTGTATTAAGCGCTACGGCGCCCTGCTAGATGGAGAAATTCAGTAAGAACCTGAGAGGAAACAGCACCGAGCGTCCCAAAAACTTCAAAGCCTCTCAGTTAGCAAAGGATCAATTCCTACTGCAGCAACTCCATCAGCTGTATGAAGACAAGAGGGTAAATCATCTAGAGTTCGACGGTTGCAACGACTGATGGAAGTGCACGATAAGTGCACGGGAAGTTTAGTTTTTAGCGACAAATCGGTATTTGAATTTGTAGTTCCGCGACCAGGGACGAGACTATAATCGGAAATCTATGGAAAAAGCTACATTGTTGTACATTCTGAAGACTTCTTCTGATTACCATTAAATAAAAAAATCTTAAAAACTTCTCTTCAGAATTACATGTAAATAACGTACGTAGTTACTGCCTAACACATACGTAGTTATTGCCAGACTTATGTGTATATGATGTCTCTATAACCGTGCTGTCAGTGTCGAATAGGGGTACAGTTTTCGTTTGTCGCTTCCTTGAAAAGTGTTGATTTTCTTAGGTACATCACAAGGAGATTTCTCCTATTGTTTTGCTGCACATATCTTTACACATGCAAATTTCTATTTGTACTCGGCGAGGCGATAATGTGAGGCGTAGGGACCAGTGTTTTATGACGCTCGGCGGTTTGTCACCTCTCTCACTGTCGTTTTGTTAACAGTTTTCTGTTTGCAGTCTATTATTTCAACTCCACAGATGGGGCGTATACAAGCACGCAAAATACAGAGAAGACCTGACCTCCAAATTTGTTTCCTGAAAGTATAATTTAAAGCTGTTCCTGATGTTTACACAAAATTCCTTGGAAGACTAATCTTAGAAATGCATGCAAGCAACATTTGGTGCAACGTTCTTCTGTAACAAGAAGATGATTAAAAATCATTTCATAGACGCGAATTTGGTCCAGGTTTTGTTTACATTTCCGTGTACTATACGTTACGTTGTTATTTCAATAAAGTACAGTTTGTGTTGTTAGTGTCTTCGTACATGCTAACCATTTGACTCTCTAGTAAGTAGCCAAAGTGACAAAGTTCGGAAATAAGTGAATAGTTCATGTAGCGAAGGCTCAGTTCTTTGTTTACTTTTGTTTCATCGCATAAACAATAGAGATTGAAAGGTTTAGTATCCTAACTTTAGACCTAAACTTTCTAAGAAAGTTAATAGATTAATAGAGTAGTCTAGGAAGTTATTCTTGTTTAATTGGTTTGCCACGAGTGAGAAGTGTATGACTTGCCGTAGGATTGTCAGTTCTGGGTTGTGCTGTGAGGGTTGTTGTAATTTCTTTCGTAAGGCTGACTGTAGTGACGTGGGAAATGGGGAAATTAACAAGGCTCATTTATTTTGTAGGATTTTCTAAAGAGATAGGAAGATGACGGAGGAGTAGACTTTTGCCCTGCAGGTGGAACTAAATAAGGCGAAACAAGATCTAGAAAGGTTAAGGGGGGAGAAGGGAAAAGAAAGGTGGGAAATGAAAGCAGTTGATAGAAGAAACAGGAACAGGGATTTATCAGACAGTTTTGTGGTTAATGTGGAAAATAAATTTAAATCCGTTGTCACAGTTGGAAACTGATGAACCACAAATAGATGTAGTAGAAGACAGGACACAATAAACCTTCAAAAAGTGTTTGAGAAGTGAGATGTCTGAAAAAAGTTCTGAAGAAAATGAAAGTTTTGTTGTTAGGTAGTTCACACAGTAGAGGTGTTGCATAATGAACTAGGATCATGCTACCAGATGACAAGTTTTTTAAAACCTAGTGAGGGTCTGGATCAGCTGATAGAATATGCAGGTTCACTGCGAAAAGACTTCACAAAGGAAGACACCATGGTAATAGTGGGTGCAGCAGGCAACAGCATAGACAGGGACCCTAACTGAGGGTAACCTGATGAAGATAGCATCAGCAACGACACATACTGATGTTGGGCTTATGACTGTTCTGAGGCGCCATGACCGGTCTTATTAAAACTCTTCCGTTAGGAGCATTCATTTAGAGATGGAACGGCTGCTTGGAGCAGGTACGGGTCTGATGCAGGTGTGGCTCCTGTTGACTATATAGTATACTAGGCATAGCTTTCACCTCAACAGGAAAAGGAAATCTGTCTGGGCTAATAGCAGATATCTTAAGGGGTTGGGCGGGAGAGGGGGGGGGGGGCGGTGTGGTCGAGCGGTTCTGGCGCTTCAGTCCGGAACCGCGCTGTTACTACGGTCGCAAATTCGAATCCTGCCTCGGGCATGGATGTGTGTGATGTCCTTAGGTTAGTTAGGTTTAAATAGTTCTAAGTTCTAGGGGACTGACGACCTCAGAAGTTAAGTCCCATAGTGCTTAGAGCCATTTGAATCATTCTGAAAGGGGGGAGGGGGGGGGGATATCACATGCGGTAAACTACCAGTGGTTACAAGCGACAGAAAAGCATTTTAGGGTAGGGAGGGTAGAAACAATAGATGTTTGGAGACAGGTTGAAAATGACATTCACACTGATAAAACAGGCAGCCAGAAAGCAAATTTTAATACCCACAATCCATGAAAACACCCCTAATTGAAACTACAGGTGTTCAGAAATTGACAGAAAAATTAGGTCTTTTTTTCTGAGTCAGCAGTCTTCTGACTGGTTTTATGCGGCCAGCCACGAATTCCTGTCCTGTGCCAGCCTCTTCATATCAGAGCAGCATTTGCAACCTATGTCCTTAACTATTTGCTGAATATATTCCAATTTCTGTTTTTTTCTATAGTTTTTGCCATCTTCAGCTCCTTCTAGTACCATGGAAGTCATTCCCTGATATCTTAACACATGTCCTATCATCCTGTCCCTTCTCCTTGTCAGTGTTTTTCACATATTCCTTTCCCCTTCGATTCTGCGCAGAACCTTTTCATTCCTTACCTTAACAGTCCACCCAATTTTCAGCATTCGTCTGTAGCACCACATCTCAAATGCTTCTATTCTCTTCTGTTCCGGTTTTCCCACAGCCTATGTTTCATTACTATACAATGCTGTGCTCCAAACGTACATTCTCAGAAATTTGTTCCTCAAATTAAGGCCTATGTTTGATACTAGTAGACTTCTCTTGGCCAGGAATGCCTTTTTTGCCAGTGCTAGTCTGATTTTTATGTCCTCCTTGCTCCGTCCGTCATTGGTTGCTTTGCTGCATAGGTAGTAGAATTCCTTTATTTTATCTATTTTGTGACCACCAATCCTGATGTTTAGTTTCTCGCTGTTCTCATTTTTCCTACTTCTCATTACTTTCATCTTCCTTCGATTTACTCTCAATCCATATTCTGTACTCATTAGGCTATTCATTCCATTCAGCGTTTCATGTAATTCTTCTTAACTTTCATTTAGGATAGTGATATCATCGAATCTTATTATTGATATCCTTTTACCATGAATTTTAATTCGACTCCTGAACCTTTCTTTTATTTCCATCATTGGTTCTTCGATGTACAGATTGAACAGTAGGGGCGAAAGACTACATACATCCCTGTCTTACACCATTTTTAATCCGAGCTCTTCGTTCACTCTTATTATTCCCTCTTGGCTCTTGTACATATTGTGTATTACCCCGTCCCTCCCTGTAGCTTACCCCTATTTTTCTCGGAATTTCGAACATTTTGCACCATTTTACACTGCTTAGGTGGTATGATGTCTTCTCAATGGAAGTCGTAGAACTGTGCTCAGTTGCGCAATTACAGGAGCTGCAGTGAGCTGGCTCCAGTTACTGATCTGTACTGATTGGCTGCTCCAAATTGTGTGTGTGTGTATGTGTGTGTGTGTGAAATATTATGGGACTTAACTACTAAGGTCATCAGTCCCTAAGCTTACATACTACCTAACCTAAATTATCCTAAGGACAAACACACATACACCCATGCCCGAGGGAGGACTCAAACCTCCGCCGGTCCAAATTGTGCGGGGGTCTTATTTGGATGCTACTGCTTGGAACTGAGAGGTTCCAGGTAAGCGATTGTGCCTGTATGATTGCAGCCTCTCGTGACATTTCTTGTGTGCCCTTAAGACTGGTACATACCAGGTATAGCTCCCAACTCCATGTTCCGTGATGGGGCGTGGATGTCGAACACTTTCTCTCCTGCTGGTAGTTTTACTGTCCTTCAGCCACTTTCCATAGATGCTCACAATAGTAGCACACAGACAGCTGACTAGCTTAGACGTTTCAGTGCTCATTCCCCTGGTGACAGGCCATAACAGTGTACCCTTTGTAAAAGTTGTTCCCATCAGAGTATTTCACCGAGCCATATCGTCGCTCGTATGCCTATCTGTTGGTCTCTGCTCTGCCCATCGTATACTTTTCTTACCTTGTCACGTCCCCACCACCAAACCAGACGCCACTCAGGCTTGCGGTGCTCACCGGTAATTGCGTTTTGACTCATTAGGGTACGCTGAGGCGAGGAAAGTCTTGAGAGACGTCTTAACATTGTGTCGGACCTCATTTTGTCCGGCGTAGAGCAGCAACTCGACGTGGCATCCAACTCGTTGGAAGTCCCCAGAAGAAATATTGAGCCACGCTGCATCAATAGTACTCCACAAACGCGCATGTGTTGCCGGTTCCACGAGGACACCGGGATCCTGCCGCTCCGAGATAGGATCCGCGCCATCGCCAGGAAGTTCTACGAGAATGCGGGCCACTCCAGCAAAAATGGTTCAAATGGCTCTGAGCACTATGGGACTTAACATCTGTGGTCATCAGTCCCCTAGAACTTAGAACTACTTAAACCTAACTAACCTAAGGACACCACACACATCCATGCCCAAGGCAGGATTCTAACCTGCGACCGAAGCGGTCACGCGGTTCCAGACTGAAGCGCCTAGAACCGCACGGCTACACCGGCCGGCCCACTCCAGCAACTGGCTCATACTGGGACTGGGCCATCAATCGCACCACAGGTCAACCACTCGTTGGCCTGACCTGCTGAGGGATTAAGTTTTGCTAATACCACAGCAGAGTGTGTTTACTTCCTTTTTACAGGTACCCACCAGAAAGAACGAATCAAGAAGATCCCTCCCCATAAGGAACCGCAGGAACGACAATTTCTGTTTAAACTGCACCACCTCGAGCCAAAGACAGGCTCGTTGCCCGCATCTCGTGGTCGTGCGGTAGCGTTCTCGCTTCCCACGCCCGGGTTCCCGGGTTCGATTCCCGGCGGGGTCAGGGATTTTCTCTGCCTCGTGATGGCTGGGTGTTGTGTGCTGTCCTTAGGTTAGTTAGGTTTAAGTAGTTCTAAGTTCTAGGGGACTTATGACCACAGCAGTTGAGTCCCATAGTGCTCAGAGCCATTTGAACCATTTTGAACAGGCTCGTCTTTTTCAGCGTCAGCGGCAAGTGTTGCCGGTGCAGGATTTTGCGTGCCAACTGACCAGCCGATTATGTCCCATATATGTTCGATGTGATTCATTTCGGGTGATCTGGCTGGACAAACCATTCGCCCCAATTGTCCTGAATGTTCTTCAAACCAATGACGAACAATTGAGGCCTGGTCACATGGCGCATTGTCATCTACAAAAATTAGATCGTTGTTTGGCAACATGAAGTCCATGAATGGCTGCAAATGGTCTCGAAGTAGCCGAACGTAATAATTTCCAGTCAATGATCGGTTCGGTTGGACCGGAGGACCCAGCCCGTTCCTAGTAAACGCAGCTCACACAATTGTGGAGACACCAGCAGCTTGTACAGTACCTCGTCGACAAGTTAGGCCCACGGCTTCGTGGGATCTGCGCCATACTCGAACCCTACCATCAGCTCTTATCATATGAAATCGGGACTTAACTGACCAGTTCACGATTTTACAATCGTCTAGGGTCAGTTGGTATGATTACGGGCCAGGAGAGGCGCTGCAGGCGATGTCGCGTTGTTAGGAAAGGCAGTCACGTCGGTTGTGTGCTGGCGTAGCCCATTAGTGCCAAATTTTGACGGACTGTCCTAACGGATACGTTCGTCGTGCATCTGACAATGATTTCTGCAATTATTTTACGCAGTGTTACTTATATGTTAGCACTGAAAACTACGCAAACGCCGCTGCTCTCGGTCTTTAAGTGAAGGCCGTCGCCCCCTGCGTTGGTCATGGTGAGAGTTAATGCCTGAAATTTAGTATTCTCGGCACGCCCTTGACGGTGTGGGTCTCGGAATACTGAATTTCGTAACGATTTTCGAAATGGAATGTCTCACGCTCCTAGCTCCAACTACAATTTCACCTTAAGAGTCTGTTAATTCTCGTCGTGCTGCCATAATCACGTCGGAAATCATCCCACATGAATCGCTGGAGGACAAATATAACAGCTCCGCCAATGCACTGCCCTTTTATACCTTGAGTGCGAGATACTACCCGCATCTGTGTATCTGTATATCGCGATCTCATCACTTTTGTCACCTCACTGTATATCCCTTGCATAATACTTGTCAGGCACAAGCGAAATTGTTAACCATCTGCCGACTATAGATGGAAGTAAACCTATGACAAGCGCGCTATGATCTCCGGTTCCCTGCTTTAGCTGCTATTTACTTGGTCTACAGGGGACGCATGAAGCTGAAATTTGTCAAACTTGCGACTGTGACGAGGAATGTAGCAAGGGCACTCCACTTCCATAATGGACTACGGGAGCAACAACACATTTAGGATTTGTACGAAAAGAAAGTGCAACGCAATGAAAAAGCACTGGAAGATCTCGCGGAAGAAGTTGCGACGTCCGCCACATAAAAGTATTTTTCGGTTCAGACAACCTCACATCAGAAACGTGTATCTGAGAATAATGCAACGTCGTCGTGTCCACCACGAGCACGTCACATCCGTGTGATACTCGCCTTAATGATCTAAACAGGTGCTAACAACCTAGTGAGAAAAGCAGGCAAAACAAACATTGGTGTGAGTGGTTCCTACGTCATCTTCAGATGGCAGAGGGATCCTGTACGTTCTTTAAAATTGCTTGTTGACATGACTTATACATGTTTGCCGCGAAAGGCGATGGAGCACCTGTGTTGATGTGTGCTTTTGAAGCAGCTGCTGACGCAGTTTACACAAAAAATGACGGCGATAACGTGCGCATCGTTAGCACCGTGTCACGCTGAGCTCCTCCGATCCTGGTCAGACTGACGTTTTCAGGCAATTTTCTTAGAAACCAGGTTAACTGTAGCCGAACATTCGGCTGGTGCTTGGAAATGCACTGTACGAGATTTTCTGCTAACTCCCTCAACAAAATTTGTTTTTATTTACGTAAATTGTTTGTGCGTTCCGCAGACCTGCCCGTTAAACGTAACCCGCGATGCACAAGCTTTCGACAGACTGAGGCGAGGCAAACCCGGGTAGATTCCGCGCAGTTTACTGACGACAGCTGCTCCGATAAACCCGCCAGCCTCAATGCCGATCTTACGTGGTTTTCCACGCTCGATTGGACTGGTTATCATATGTCTCAAAAACTACGAAACATATATAGATGAAACACTGTAATACATCGAACAAAAGCTTACACTGTTCACCGACAGGTGGCACTCATGACTGCCCTTGCTTAAATTAACGGACGACTGCAGCGACTGTCAGCGAATCATACCTTAAAATCAAATAAAAAATAGATCTGCCAAACCATGAAAAACAGTGGACGCCATGTGACTTGATAAACGCTATAGGAGAAAGAAGTCATGTGTTCTATGTTTTACGTTGAACAACAATGTTCAGTCGTCGTTTGTGTTTTTGGTCTCTCTACACAAATGACATAATGGCTCTGACTTGCTTTTGCCTCGGAGCATTCAGTTTTTTTATCTTCAGCTTTGGCAGTTTTAATGAAAAGTTTGCTTCGGCTGATGAATAAATATTCTCTTCGGCCACGGAAGCTCAATGGATTGCTCATTCACTTAGAAAGGCTGAACTGCCACAGGAGGAAAAAAAGTCACTGTACTACACTGCCAGAAAAATGCAACACCATCGAGGATAAGGTCATTTTATTGGCAAGTGAGATGACGGTCAGTTCATCATTGTAGGAGTATACGAAAATAAATTCGGAAGAAATGAAGCACACATGTCACAATGAAGGGAGTCCAAACAGTCGCAACAATGGAAAGTGTACTCGCTCTGGTAGCAACGTAAACGTGCGCGTTCAGTTGACAAAATAACTGCTGATTTTAGAATATGTAACAGATCTACTAGAAAGACTGTCTCACTACTCTTGTCCGTCCTGTTTCGGAGTACTGCTGCGCGGTCTAGAATCCTTACTGGATAGGATTAACGGAGTACGTCTAGAAAGTTCAAAGAAGAGTAGCACGTTTTGTATTATTCCGAAACAGGTAAGAGAGAATCGCGTACATGATGCACAAAGGCGTTTTTTGTTGCGACTGAATCTTCTCACGAAACTTAAATCACCAATTTTCTCCTCCGAATGTGCAAATATGTTTTTGACACCGACCTACGAGGTTTGGAACTTAAATGGTGGCAACTACGTATTCACAACCGATACAAAAGAGTTACACGTCTGCACCTGTTACTGTCCTTCAAAGTAGTCACCAGCGTTGTGTAAAACCCGTTGCCAGCGATGTGGAAGTCGTAATATACCGTTAGCAGAGCCAGTTCTGTTGATGGTGCGAATGGAGCGGTCTACTGCCTGTCGAATCTCTGGAACAGTTCTGAAGTGAATTCCACGAAGTGGTTCTTTCATCCTCGGAAACAAATCAAAGTCACAAGGACTTAAGTCCGGGGAGTATGGTGAATGGTACAGTACTTCCCAAATCCATCGACCGAACAGAGCAGCCACAGCTTGCGCTATATGCGCCCGCGCATTGTCGTGCAAAATGATGGGTGGGTTGCGCAGAACTTCTTTCGCAAAGCTGGTCGCAGATGATCGTGACTTTGATTGGATTCCGAAGATGAAGGAACCACTTCGTGGCATTCGCTTCAGAACTGTTCCAGAGATTCGACAGGCAGTAGAACGCTCCACTCGTACCAACAACAGAACAGGCTCTGCTAACGGTATACTACGTCTTCCACATCGCTGGCAACGGGTTGTACAGAATGATGGTGTCTACTTTGAAGGACAGTAACAGGTGCAAACATGTAACTCTTTTGTACTGGTTGTGAATAAATAGTTGCCACTATTTAAGTTCCAACCCTCGTTCATAGGGAGAAACGATCATCGTAATAAAATAGGGGAAATTGGAGCTCGCCCGGAAAGATATAGATGTTCGTTTTTTTCCGAGCGCTGTTCGAGATTGGAATAGTAGAGAATTATTGCTAAGGTGGTTCGATGAAACCTCTGCCACGCACTTAACAGTGATTTGCAGAGTACCCACGTAGATGCACATGTAGATCTTGCTGGCCAGGGCAGCAGTTGTGCACCACGAAGAGCACGTTACCCCGTAGCAGCCGTATGTGGACGTGCACGGTTGTGCTGGAAAATCACATCGCCTTCCTGTAGAAGAAATGGAAGTGAAGTAATGGAAGTGCTGGAAAGCACATCACCTTCCTGTCGACGAAATGGAAGTGGCATAGGAATAACAGCCTCTGTAATCTAGCGGTTACCGGTTGCTTTACCCTGCAGAAACATCAAATGCAGTCGCGAGTTGTAACAGACTGCCCCCACCCCACACCTAGAAGCCACCGATGGGACTTGTGCGTCGCAGGTGAATGCACTCTGGAATAGGCAGCTCACCAGTTCCACGCCATGCGCGTGCACGTCCATAACTCACAAACAGACAGAACCTACTCTCCTCACTGAAGACAATAGAGCATCGTATCCCAGTCTCTAGTCAACTCTTCCACGACACCAGAGTAGCCATGCTTGGTTGGCCGTAATATCAGTGGTAGCCGGACCACAGGCACACGTGGTCTTAATCTTGATGCAAGCAGACGATTCCTAAAGGTTCCTGATGATACAAGTGCAACTTATGCCCAGACTTCGTCCCTGGATGATGTTCGTTGGGTCACTATTTCTTGCTTTATGCGCCAATCTTGACGTGCGTCCATACTACGTGGACGTCTAGAACTTGGCCTACAGGTGTGGGAGTGTTCAACAGACCATTGTTGAAAGCAGCGACACATCACCGATGCATCCCGAGAGCCATCTGATCGCCGATGACACTGACAATTGAATCACTAACTGTAGAACCCATCATTGTGCACATATTACGTCCTGGTGTCATTGAACACAAAACTCGAGCCCGTTAATTTTTTTCCAAGATTGTGGTTTGTGTAATAAAGAGTCTTAAAACGCGAGTGGATGGGTAAAACACGGTTTAATTGTTCAAAGGATCTACGAAGTATTGTTACTTTCAAGTAATGGCCCAGACTGTTCTTTTGATAACTTATTTACTTTTTTAAAAACAAACGCTGCAACTATTTTAAGTAACATCCTTAACAAATCTAAGTAATAACTGATGTACTGCACTTACGATTCTTCAGTAATATGAAAAGGATAGCTGCTACTCATCTTGTAGTGGAGATGCTGAGTCGCAGATAGGCACCACAAAGAGACTGTCAGGAAGTAAGTTTTTGGCCAACAAGGTATCCATCGGAAACAGACAACATACACGCACACACTCACGCAAACGCAACTCACGCACACATGACGACAGTCTCTGGTCTCTGAAATGCTGGTCAGTATAAAGAATGGGTGTTTTTAGAAGCAGCTAACTCAGTAAGTAGGTAACTCTGTACCTCACATGACGGAAGAAGTGGAAGCGTGGCGCTTTACGATCGTTTTGTAAGTTGTCCGGTTCCGTTGCATTACGTGGTAGTAATACGTCAGGCACTTGTTAGGATGACTAGAAGTAATAATTTTCTTGCGATTTGCCCCCACGGAAACCTTTTTTGCTATCGTAAGCCTTGAGCACCTCGGACAGGATTTTTATGATGATAGAGGTATAATCACTGTAAGAAATCTGTTGCGTGTGTTAGCATAAAATGTATTACAAGCAATGACATTCCTCTGACAACATATATTGCTTTCTTAGAGGAATTGGTAACAGTGAAAATGATTTCTGCTAAACTTGCATGTTGTACATATTTTTATATTTTCTGTAAACTAAGATACAGCGTGATGCTCAAATGATCTAAAATGGCGTTTTTAATACTCACTTTCATATCAAGAACGAATGCAGAATGATGGATGTGAAATGATAGAGATGAGAGCGGTGCACAATTTGAGTGCTGTTCCCACGATTATATAGAGCTGTGGGGCAATAGGATTTAGTTCAGGATCGAGAAAGCTTACGCAGTTAATATTTCTTTGTTTTCTTTCCATTTGGATCGTGAGCCTTTTGAGTAATTTGATGCAGCTAGCCACGATTTCCTCTCCTTCGCCATCATCTTCATCTCACCACAGTAATTCAACCAATTATTTGTTGTGCAGGTTCCAACCGTTGTCTATCCCTAAAATGATTCCATAAACATACTACCTCGTCCTGTAGCCAGTGCGTTCCACTTACTTCTTTCCAGGCCGACATTGTGAAGAACTTCGTCATTTCTTATCAGTCCACTTAATTTTCAGTTTACTACTGTGACACCTTACCTGTAACCATTCGAGTCCCTTCTACACCTGTTTCTCCACTGTCCATGATTCATTTCCAAACAATGCAGTGCTGCAGACGCACAGTCACAGAAATTTATCGAGTAATGGTTTATACACTCCTGGAAATTGAAATAAGAACACCGTGAATTCATTGTCCCAGGAAGGGGAAACTTTATTGACACATTCCTGGGGTCAGATACATCACATGATCACACTGACAGAACCACAGGCACATAGACACAGGCAACAGAGCATGCACAATGTCGGCACTAGTACAGTGTATATCCACCTTTCGCAGCAATGCAGGCTGCTATTCTACCATGGAGACGCTCGTAGAGATGCTGGATGTAGTCCTGTGGAACGGCTTGCCATGCCATTTCCACCTGGCGCCTCAGTTGGACCAGCGTTCGTGCTGGACGTGCAGACCGCGTGAGACGACGCTTCATCCAGTCCCAAACATGCTCAATGGGGGACAGATCCGGAGATCTTGCTGGCCAGGGTAGTTGACTTACACCTTCTAGAGCACGTTGGGTGGCACGGGATACATGCGGACGTGCATTGTCCTGTTGGAACAGCAAGTTCCCTTGCCGGTCTAGGAATGGTAGAACGATGGGTTCGATGACGGTTTGGATGTACCGTGCATTATTCAGTGTCCCCTCGACGATCACCAGTGGTGTACGGCCAGTGTAGGAAATCGCTCCCCACACCATGATGCCGGGTGTTGGCCCTGTGTGCCTCGGTCGTATGCAGTCCTGATTGTGGCGCTCACCTGCACGGCGCCAAACACGCATACGACCATCATTGACACCAAGGCAGAAGCGACTCTCATCGCTGAAGACGACACGTCTCCATTCGTCCCTCCATTCACGCCTGTCGCGACACCACTGGAGGCGGGCTGCACGATGTTGGGGCGTGAGCGGAAGACGGCCTAACGGTGTGCGGGACCGTAGCCCAGCTTCATGGAGACGGTTGCGAATGGTCCTCGCCGATACCCCAGGAGCAATAGTGTCCCTAATTTGCTGGGAAGTGGCGGTGCGGTCCCCTACGGCACTGCGTAGGATCCTACGGTCTTGGCGTGCATCCGTGCGTCGCTGCGGTCCGGTCCCAGGTCGACGGGCACGTGCACCTTCCGCCGACCACTGGCGACAACATCGATGTACTGTGGAGACCTCACGCCCCACGTGTTGAGCAATTCGGCGGTACGTCCACCCGGCCTCCCGCATGCCCACTATACGCCCTCGCTCAAAGCCCGTCAACTGCACATACGGTTAACGTCCACGCTGTCGCGGCATGCTACCAGTGTTAAAGACTGCGATGGAGCTCCGTATGCCACGGCAAACTGGCTGACACTGACGGCGGCGGTGCACAAATGCTGCGCAGCTAGCGCCATTCGACGGCCAACACCGCGGTTCCTGGTGTGTCCGCTGTGCCGTGCGTGTGATCATTTCTTGTACAGCCCTCTCGCAGTGTCCGGAGCAAGTATGGTGGGTCTGACACACCGGTGTCAATGTGTTCTTTTTTCCATTTCCAGGAGTGTATCTGATGACAATTTGCCGGTGATCTAATTCCTGCTATTCCTTAATACAATCTAGGTAGCGGCCTTTCCGCAGTGGGTACACCGGTTCCTGCTGACGGGCGTGGCCAGCACTTGGATGGGTGACCATCCGGGCCGCCATGCGCTGTTGCCATTTTTCGGGGTGTACTCAGCCTCGTGATGCCAATTGAGGAGCTACTCGACAGAATAGTAGTTGCTCCGGTCAAAGAAAACCATCATAACCACCGGGAGAGCGGTGTGCTGACCACGCGCCCCTCCTATCCGCATCCTCAACTGAGGATGACACGGCGGTCGAATGGTCCCGATGAGCCACGTGTGGCCTGAAGACGGAGTGCTTAACACAATCTAAGAAAGAAAAGACGCACTACGAAGGAATTATACGAAAGGGCCGGAAATTGGTACATGTGATGTACATGTGTAGACAAACAAATGTTTACAAATTCAGAAAAATTGGATGATTTGTTCAAGAGGAAGAACTACACAAGTTGAACAAGTCAATAACGCGTTGATCCACCTCTGGCCCTTATGTAAGCAGTTTTTCGGCTTGGCATTGATTGATAGAGTTGTTGGTTGTCCTCCTGAAGGATACAGCGCCACATTCTGTCCAATTGGCACGTTGGACTGTCAAAATCGCGAGATGCTTGGAGGGCCCTGCCCATAATGCTCCAAACATTCTCAATTGGAGAGAGATCCGGCGACCTTGCTGGCCAAGGTTGTGATTGGCAAGCACGAAGACAAGCAGTAGAAACTCTCGCCGTGCGCGGGTAGGCGTTATCTTGTTGAAATGTAACCCCAGAGTGGCTTGCCACGGAAGGCAGCAGAACGGGACGTAGAATATCGTCGACGTACCGCTGTGCTGTAAGGGTGTCGTAGATGAGAACCAAAGGGAACCTGCTATGAAAAGAAATGGCTCCACAGACTGACACCCCTAGCTGCAGGGCCATAAGGCGGCCGACGGTCAGGTGTACAGGGCGTCTACAGACATGTCTTCGGCCTGGAATCTCACTGGCTGAAGTAGAATTGTCTTCAGTGATGAGTTCAACTGAGCCCCGATGGCCAGCGAAGACGTGTCCGAAGACGCCGTGGACAGCGATGGAATACTAAACTTACTGCTGCTCGCCATACGGCCCGACAACCAGGTCTGATGGTATGAGGTGCCATTTTCCATAGCACGATCCCGTTGGTTGTCATGCGCCGCACCCTTATACCAATGCGGTACACCGAACGACGTGGCGCAGTGGTAGCACATTGGTCTCGCATTTGGGAGGACGACGGTTCAAACTCGCGGCCGGCCATCCAGATTTAGGTTTTCCGTGATTTCCCTAAATCGCTTCAGATAAATTCCGGGATGGCCTCTTTCAAAGGACACGGCCGATTTCCTTCTCCATCCTTTCCTAACCCGAGCTTGTGCTCCGTCTCTAATGACCTCGTTGTCGACGCGACCTTAAACACTAATGTCCTCCTCCTCCACTGCGGTACGTCGACGATGTTTTACGCCTCGCACCAAGAAATAGAATTCCGACTGGGTCGGAAATCGGTAGATGTGGTGTACATGAACAGACAAACAGATGATAATTTCATAAAAAAATTGATGGTTTATTCAAGAGAAAGAGATTCACAAATTTAACTAGTCTACCTCTGGCCCTTATGCAAGCAGGTATTCGGCTGGGCGTTGACTGACAGAGTTCTACGAAGTCCTCCTCAGGACTATCGTGCCAAATTCTGTCCAAACGGCGCGTTAGGTCGTTAAAATCCCGCCCTGGTTGGACGCCGCTGCCCATAATGCTCCTAACGCTCTCCACTGAAGAGAGATCCAGTGGCCTTGCTCGCAAAGGTACTGTTGGACAAGTACGAAGACAAGCAACAGAAACTCGCGTCGTGCGCGTGCGAGCATTATCTTGCTGAAATGTAAGCCCAAGATGGCTTGCCACAACGGACAACTATGAATGACAAAGATTTACCCATAGCGACACCGTCGGATTGCTCAAAAATATTGTTCGCAGCAGTACCTCCGGTGGGTTCATTACAACTTATCGGAACTAAGTTTAAGAAGGACATCGTACATCTATTCAAACATGTGCTTACCTCAACTTACGTTTTATTTACTGAACAATATTTTAAGCAAACTGACGGTGTTGCTTTGGGTAGCCCTCTTGTCTCCCATAGTAGCTAACCTTTTTATGGAAGACTTCGAGGAAAAGGCACTTCAGTCAGCGGTGTTGGGCCCTAAATGCTTCTGGAGATATGTGGGTGAGACCTTTGTAGTTTGGCAACATGGAGCAGCAGTGCTTCCTGAATTTCTGGAACACCTTAACTCCATCCATCCGAGCATTTGCTTCACTATGGAAGAGGAGAAAAAAGGAGACCTCCCGTTCTTAGATGTCTTGGTCCGCAGAAAAGAAGATGGTTCCTTAGTTCACAGCGTGTTTCGTAAACCGACTCGCAGTGACCTGTATCTACGAGCTACGAGGTGCCATCACTCATCTCAACGCAGTGATGTGTTACTGTCTCCTGTCCATGGTCTAGAGTTATCTCAGATGCAGGGAGCTTATCAGCAGAGCTTAGCCATTTTCGCTCTGTGTTTGTACAAAACCGGTATTTGGATAAGCAGATACGTAATGAATTTCAAGCTGCACGCACTAATGCTCAAGAACAGCCAGAAGAGACGGAGAACTCAACGAGGATGGTTTTTCGACCCTATGTTCGTGGCGTGTCCTTTAAGATTGACAGGCTGTTCAAGAAACACAAAAGAAAATGGGTCTTCCGCCCTCGCCGGGTCGGTGGCCGAGCGGTTCTAGGCACTTCAGTCCGGAACCATGTCGGTGCTACGGTCGCAGGTTCGAATCCTGCCTCGGGCATGGATGTGTGTGATGTCCTCAGGTTGGTCAGGTTTAAGTAGTTCTAAGTCCGATGACCTCAGATGTTAAGTCCCATACTGTTTAGAGCCATTTGAACCATTTTTTTCTTCCGCCCTCCCACGCGAATGCAAACTATGCTGGGTTCTGTTAAAGACAACCTGGGTCTAAGGGGACCAGGGGTATATAAAAACCCATGCCAGTGTGGGAAATCATATGTTTCCCAGAAGTGTCGCACTGTCAAGGATAGACGCGCTGAACACAGACGTCACACTAGACTGCGTCAGCCAGAAAAGTCTACTGTGGCTGAATACTGTGTTGACACGGGAAACAGCATGAACTACGAAGGGACAACAATCCTTTTGTCCGCTTCCACGTACTGGGACTCCGTCATTAAAGAAGCAGTCGCAGTACGCATAAGTAACGACCTGATCAACAGAGACACGGAATTTCAACTCAGCAAGTCACGGTAACCAGCAAAGGCAGTACTAAGGCATCGCCGGCTGCAGACGAACGAATCCGAGTCAACACAGTCGGAGAATCGAAGTCCGCACACTTAAACAGGGCGCCAACACACTACCCGCGCGCGCTGGGCCGCGATTTGCCGCCTCGCATTTTTCCTCGTCTTGAATGCCAAGACCGCGGCCCGTTTCTCCGGCAGGGAGTGTTAGATGTCGCCGTGCTCTACGTTTCATCTACGATGACGTTATAGCCGCATCCCTTGACTCCTGCGCTTTTCTAGCGAGTCGGTGTGTATACTGGCAAACCATTGCAGTAACACGTCAGTAAGCACGTGAAGATGACGACTAGCTGTCTCTTTGAATTATTGTTCAGCTTCTACAATATCCGACGCGACGCTCGTGAACCAACGAAGCAAACGTTTTCTTATTATTTCAAGTCTGCATCTTGTATGTCCTCTCTATCTCCTCCTTGTCATTTATTTTCCTCACCAAACGAAAAAACTCGTCTAATACTTTCAGTGCCTCCTTTCTTAATCAGCATCAGATGATTTAATTGAAACACATTAATTATTAATTCGAATGCATCCCCTTACCTTAACCCTAGCAGTGTGGGCCAGGGTCAGTGTGACCCTAGAGGAAGACACATTTTCTTTTGTGTTTCTTGAACAGCCTGTCTAGAGGACGGAAGTTCGAAGCTGTGAGACATTCTTGTTTAATTAATTTGTCAAAAATAGTTTTGAAGAGTAACTGTGACCCAATGGAGTACACACTGTGTAACCGTTGTGTCGCGGAGTGTGAGGTCCACTTACGTGAAAATGGCACGGATAAATGACATTTTACTGACGAAGATGTTATATGGGAAACATCGTTAGAAGAATTCAGTTGTGAAAGTAATGTAAGTGATTTTTCTGATGAAAGTGCTTCTGAAACTGACGCTCCTGCTGCAGTTATGGACACTGCCGTAACTGATCGGTCTCCCGAATCTTCAGACCGCGATGAAAAAAATATAGTCATCCACGATGAGAATGGTCATTGTTGGAACACAGCTGTCCCTAATAGAAGATGCTGGCTAGTTACCGATAGGATCTAGTCCTCATTCCAAATAATGAATGAATTGATTTGTTAAGAATTGAGAACATCTCAAAAGATTCGTGTAATATGTGCATTTCACTACATGAATTGTTTGTTCATGTAACTAAACTGCAAGTAAAATCTTTAGATCCAGATAGCTTTCAAGTTTCACCATTGAAAAGCATCCATGACAGTTTTTTCTCTGTCTCGATTTTTGGATGCATTAATACCCAATATTGACTGAATAAGTCCAGTACTTAAAATATTCTATCTTCTGGCAATTTCTCCAGTAAATAATTGAGGCTCACTGTGACCCTAGTGTACAGTTCGTGTGATAGTTTCAAAGGTATACACTACTAGGATTAATGCATTTATTTCTTCTATCTGAACGTTAAGCCCCTTTCCGTATATCTCTTTGGTTTCTTTCACATCTTGCTGAACGTACAGACTGAATAACATGTAAGATAGCATTCAAAACTGTCTCACAGCCCTCTCAGTAACTTTCTCCATTTCACGCAATGTTACAGTTACAACTGCAGTCTACTTTCTGTACAAGTTGCAGATAAATTGTCACTGTAAAAGCTTTTTCCAAATCTACAAGTGCTGTAAACGTGGGTCTGTCTTTTTGTAATCTGCCTTCTAAGATAAATGCAAGGGGTGGCATTCCCTCTCGTGTTCCTGCAGTTCCCCGGAAACCAACTGATCTTCTTCGAACTCAGCTTTTATCAGTCTTTCCATTCGTCTGTAAAAATTCGCTATAGTACTTGGAACCATACACTGTTAAATCGATGGTTGAGTAATATCCACACCTGTCAGCACACGTCTTCTTTGGAATAAGGACCATTAGATTCTTCTCACATACCTTGCGTGCCAGACTGGACTGATTCGTCATGCTTAGTCCCCGCAAGCATATAAATAATTGCGAGGGAATGTCGTCTACTCCGGAAGACTTGTTTCTGCTCAGGTCTGTCAACGCCGTAAATTTGGAAATTGGAAATTTGTGGAAAGATCTTATGGGACCAAACTGCTGAGGTCATCGGTCCCTAAGCCTACACATTACTTAATCTAACTTAAACTAGCTTACGCTATGGACAACACACACACCCATGCCCGAGGGAGGACTCGAACCTCCGACGGGGGTCTGTCAACGCTGTATCAAATTCATGTGGCAGTATCGTGCTACTCATCTAACCTTCATCCAGGTCTTTCCTTTCCATTACATCGTCTTCATTTTTTTTTCTTTTTGTATCCCTTCGACATACCTGTTTCACTTTCGAGCCTTATCGTCTTTGCTTATTAAAAAATGTTCAAATGTGTGTGAAATCTTATGGGACTTAACTGCTAAGGTCATCAGTCCCTAAGCTTACACACTACTTAACCTATATTATCCTAAGGTCAAACACACACACCCATGCCCGAGGGAGGACTCGAACCTCCGCCGCCGCCGGGAGCAGCCGCACAGTCCATGACTGCAGCGCCTTAGACCGCTCGGCTAACTTTGCTTATTACTGACTTACTAAGTGACCTCTTGAAATCTATACAGGTGTTTCTGCTTTCACAAATGGTCTCTTTAATTTTCCAATAGCGGCATCTACGTTTCATAGTCATGCGTGTTTGTGAAGCTTTGCATTTTTCCTGTAGCCATTTCTGCTTCACTCTTTAGCACTATATGTCAGTTTCATTTTTCAATGTCTCGTGTGTTATCCAAGGACTGGATACAATACTAGTTCTTTCACTGCTGCCTTCACTACATCTTCTCTCAAAATTAAACATTTCTCTTTTGTTGTGTTCCTTGATCCTGTTTCAGTCAATAGTTGCCTAATGCTTCCTTTGAAACTCTCAACTACCTCTAGTTCTCTTCAGTTTAACCAGGTCCCATCTTATTCTCCTACTTCTCTGGAATTTCTTCAGCTCTAATCAGCAGTTCATTACCATTAAATTATGGCTGTATTCAGTCCTCTCCCTGTATATGTTATTCTGCCTAAAATGTGATTCCGAAATTTCTGTCTTACTATTATATACTCTTTTTTGTGCATGACGCGCTACATACCTTGCAAATATTTGAGGGAAATCATATTTAACAATCACCAAGAGTTGCAGATGTAGTATTCACCACCGATTTGAATCAACTCACCATCATCAGGTAACACAAAATAATTTACATCACCATGTATGGTAATTTTCTTATTGTGACATAAAAATAAGCAAATAAATAGATCTGGTATGTTACAGTAAGTACCACCAGTAGTAAAATGCATTAACACAGTCGACAGTAAAACGAATTAACACGGTTAAATAATCGTAGAACACTGTCTATACCTAGGTTCCATCCCATCTGTGGAGTTGACTTTGGGTAGTATGCTTTCCATATTCGGCCTTTACGAGTTTGTTGCGGGGGTGCTCGGAGAATGCACGTAAAATGGTTTCACCGATCGTATGTATCATATGACTTTTTTATGGTTCTTACGCGACGTAATAGAAACGTGGACGGTTATGCAAAATACTCCGAGGCTGCGTCGTAGCTGACGCAAGCTTAGCGCGAATCAGGCGATACTTGACACCGTGCATCCGAACGGCAGGCTGACGTTGCACAGTCTTTCGCGTACCGGTGCCACCTACAGTGAAAACACGATACGCTGACACCGGGTTCAGAGTGCTACGGGGCAAATAAACTCCAGGTGCAAACTGGAGATCGTCAGTGCACGGTAATCTTTACAATTCTTCCAGCTCATGTTTCTGAGAGAGAGGGAGGGAGAGGGAAAGAGAGAGAGCGAGAGAGAACGATAGAGAGAGAGAGAGAGAGAGAGAGAGAGAGAGAGAGAGAGAGATGTAAATATCGTAAAATGGCCATGCACAGTCTAACAGAAGCAACCATGATGACGCAGATAACAACCGAGTGAGAAGTTGCGAAGAGTCAACATTGCTACCAGTTGGTGATTACATCATAAAGTACAGTAGTACCGAGAGGAATGAATTTATTGATGGAAAAAACCATAAGGTACGTAGCCCTATGGACAGAATCAAGAACCTTGCTTTACTGACAGTGAGGATGATTAATTATTTGAATATGTTTATTAATACTATTTAATCGTTATTTTAAAACTAGTTTGCAGTATTAGCACAAGGGTACAATAGCAGCACCCAAAAAATAAACCAATGGCATTTGTAAGAAGCAGGGATGTTGTGTCTAGCAGAAAGAACGCTGTTTGTTGGTAATAATTAGATTCTGATTTGTAGGAACAGTTAATTACCCTTGTTATTTTCCTCGCGTGGAAAACATGTTTTGAAAATTTGCCTAATGTGTCTACCGCTGTTAAGTGTGTCTTTCGGCGAATCTTGTCTTCGTAAAATCTCATGTAACACCTCACAAGTTTTACAGTTGAATGAGGCATGAAGCGAAAAGCATTTTACACAGCTTGAAACTCACTTGGAAGGCCAAGCTCACAAACTGCACACAGGTTTATACGTAACTGTGGTGTATCATGTGAAGAGAAGTACGTCTTACGGTGCGCCGACCTAGCTTCGAATGCGCCCGGCTGATTAACGGCGAGGGTCGGTGTGCCGGCCAACCTGGATGTGGTTATTAGGCGATTTCCCACATCCCGCTGGGTGAATACTGGGGTGGTACCCACGTCCCGCCTAAGATAAACGTTACGCAAAAATTTTGAATACTTTCTCACACTTGCACACAGAATTTACCTTTGACCCAGATAGCTGGGGTACACTGATTCCGTTCGGTGGGGGGGGGGGGGGGGGGGAGGGGGGAAGTAAGACCTTTAGTCTCCTTAAACCTATACTTAGCAGTACGTAACAGCACTCATAGTATCAGTGACACTTTTTTATTTAATAGTCTACTATTGCCAAATTCTTTTGACTTATGGAGTGCATTAGCTCATAAATTGATGTAGTGATGGATCTACAGCTAGATTGTTTGTAAATTTTAAAAAGATCAAATATGGAAAAATGACGATATCAGACTGCTAAATAAAAATTGTTCATGGGAATTATCAATCTCTACTTTTGGTCGCTCCTCATTATCTGCTTACTGATGGAACAGTATTACGTTACCTGACAACATCTTTGAACTAAGTTTATTGGCTGTCAAAAGCTACGGTGTAGCAATGACAGTTGTAGCAGAAACAATCGGTTTTGGTTTCTACCGGTTCTTTTCAAATGGTTCAAATGGCTCTGAGCACTATAGGACTTAACATCTGAGGTCAACAGTCCGCTAGAACTTAGAACTACTTAAACCTATCTAACCTAAGGACATCACACATATCCATGGCCGAGGCAGGATTCGAACCTGCGACCGTAGCGGTCGCGCGGTTTTAGAGTGAAGCGCCGGTTCTTTTCGTCCCTAGTTTCACCTAACTGTTAGAACTGCTCAAATTAACCGGTTTGTGAAGTAACCGATTTTCTGTTTTTTACTGTCGTTACTTCCAGTTATAAACACGGACTTCGAACAAACACTGAAAAATTCTAACGAGAGTGTAGGAACCGGATGTCACTCGATGTGGAACTAAGGTTGCGGCAGAAATTGCCTGCAGCAGGGACTGTTAAGGTGAAGGAGACAGGCCCAGCGACAGCGAGGGCGAAGTGTGACAAGTAGTTGATGACTTCCCTGGATAGTATAAGTTTTCCACTCTGAAGGGTTCAGTAACTATACCGAGTTTATTGCAGACCTCCTTTTCCAAGGAACATCGTGTCGCAAGTGTGCTGTTCCTCCTTTGGTTTTAATGTTTTAAAGCAAATGGAGCATCGTACTTAATTGCTATCGAATTTCATAAAATACTTCCAAACTATGGGTGGCGCCATTCTGAAATATAACCGATGTCCAGCGACGACAGCAAGAAACTACAGTATAGTTCATATGGTGGCAAAATGAAGGAAAGAAGGTTACGAATCAACGTAAAGTCGACAAGGAGCTCATTACAGACAAAGCACAAGCTCTGAATGTATTAAGGATGGTGAAAGAAATCGACCGTGTCCTTTCAAAGGAACGATCATGGCATTCGCCTGGAGCGACATAGGGAGGTCGCCGAAGACCTAAATCTGGATGTCTTGACGCAGATTTGAGCAGTCGCCCTCCAGAATGCGAGGCCAATGTGCTAACTGCCGCGCCACTACACCACACGGCAACAGGTACATTACCGTCACTGTTACAGTTACCGATTGTTATGTGTTTGTTACTAGTTTCTAACTTCAGACATTGTTATTAAAATATTATAGGTATTGCTGCTTTTTCCGATTTCTATAATAATCGAATACTTCAAAGCAATGGAAATTCTACAAATTAACATTACTCGTTTTTTTTTTAAAATTTTATTTCGAAACCAAAAATTTTACCACTGCTCTTATGGCAGATTGATTTACCGGGTTTTTACATGGTTATCAATAAAAAATGGAAAAACCTGTTATACCCGAGACCAAACAAATGCAGAAAAATACCGGTTATTCAGAATTAAAATACCGGAATCGGTTTTAACTAGTCAGTTTTTCCCATCCCTACTACGATGCCTATTATACTAACGAGAAAACTATTTTCCGACAGTGAACTGTACAACAGGTAAGGAGAAGTTGGAGATTAGTGTTTAACGTTCCATCGATAACGAGGCCACTAGGGACGGACCGCAAGCTCAGATTAGGGAAGGAAGGGAAAGGAGAGCGGCGGTGCCCTTTCAAAGGAACCACGCCGGCATTTGCCTGAGGCGATTTAGGGAAAATCGCGGAAAATCTAAATCAGGATGGCCGGACGCGGGTTCGAACCGTCATCCTTCCGAATGCGAGTCCAGTGTGCTAGCCACTGCGCCACCTCGCTCGATCACAATTGGTACGTAAAAACCTCAACTAGATGAGCAATTCATTCAAGTACTTCGAATTTTCGCACCATTATTGAATCCATTCGGTTAAGATCAGAAACATTAACCAAGTATGCAAGGAGTCTCTCTTCATCAGTACAAGAGTGGCACGAGTGCAGATTTTATCGTGTTATTTCGCTTAAAAACATATTTCAAACAAGAAAATCAAAAAGGGGGCTTTAGAAGCAAGCGCTTATCTTAAAGAAATATGAGCACTTGTCCATCTTCGCTACTATGAAGCACTTCTACTGAACGAGTGCATATAGCTATTAAGGTACGTATTTTAAAGCCCATGTTTACTAGACTTTATTGTGCTTGGAATGGGCGTTCCTGCCATATCCCTGATTACTGACCATTGACCCATTTCTGCTGGGACACCGTGTAGAGCCGAGCAATGCTTATGGTTCACCACTTTGTATCAGATTCCCAAAGTGACGCTAAAACCGTGCAGTATTACACTACGAGTGATTACGTCAGGTGCCCAGCCCTTGTCAAACTGGGTCAGGAGGCATTGCTACATTCCTGTTGTGACACTGCACTGTCACGTGCATAACGACATAGCTGGGATTCGCGCTTCCGTTTCTTTCTTAGCAGCCAAGGACAAACGGAGGTAAAACAAACCAGGGACATTCCGTAAGTGGTGCTGGGCATGGGCGAACCGGTACACACGCATTCTTTTACCAGAGTTTGTTTCACTGTGTGTCACTTTCGGGGACGTCCATTGCTCACACGAGGCATTTTTTAAAGTTCTTAAACTGCCCTTTCCCCTTGGTGAGATTTGGTTTGATGAGCTGTGGTGAGACCTCCCCTCCTCTCCCCCACCCTTCTCTTCATTTGAGGTTTACCCCATAATCGGGCAAAAACATGTAAAAATTAAATCTTTCTGCTTCAAACATTGAGACACTTGAATAAAACATCTTTTAACTAGAAAGTATAATAAGGAGTGTTTTTAACATGTGGTTAAAAGACTTAATTTTAAACATGCTAATCCTGAGTGTGTGTGTGTGTGTGTGTGTGTGTGTGTGTGTGTGTGTGTATGTGTATGTGTCAAACTGGGGACCTAGAAACGACGGAGAGGTTTCTTCCCGCCGTAGCCCTCTGCGGTTCACAACACAACAGGCTACAGTAGTCCACCCACCCCCACGGCCGCCCCACACACTGAACCGAGGGTTATTGTGCAGTTCGCGTCTCATACCAGACGAGTGTAATTCCAAATGTTTGCGTGGTAGAGTAATTATGGTGTACGTGTACGTGGAGACAGTGTTTGCGCAGCAATCGCCGACATAGTCTGAGGTGGAATAAGGGGACCCAGCCCGCATTCGACGAGGCAGATGGAAAACCGCCTGAAAAACCATCTACAGGCTGGCCAGCACACCAGATGTCGACTCTAACCCACCTGGCGGATTCGTGCCGGGGACCGGCAAGTCTTTCCGCTCGGGAAGCAGCGCTTTAGAGCGCGCGGCTAGCCAGGCGGCCAATCCTGAGTAGTATTCCTTTGGACAGACAGACAGAGGCACGGACAAAAATATTGCACGACGGTAGTACTAAATGATGGGACGGATTAAAAAAAAAACTGTGATTTTATTGATATATTGTATAGGGTTTTCGGAAATTCGCATCACAAACTTCTAGCACTTGTAGAGGGGAGTGAGTACATAATATTTTGAATAGGAACCCGTGAGCGGAAACGTATCGTTTCCGTTCTAGTACGGTTTCAGTTCAGCTGTGTAAAGAGTCCACATCTGCTGAGGGACGGTGAAAAGTCTGGCTCTAAGGCTGAAGCACTATGGGACTTAACATCTGAGATCATCAGTCCCTTAGGCTTAGAACTACTTAAACCTAACTAACATAAGGACATCGCACACACCCATGCCCGAGGCAGGATTCGAACCTGTGACCGTAGCAGGCGCGCGTTTCTGGACTGAAGCGCCTAGAACCGCTCTGCCACAGCGGCCGGCAAAACTCTCAGAGTTGATTCTCCTGGTATACAATAAGGTAGACTGGATGAAGAAAACAACGTCACACGGTCACCTGGCGACACTGAACGTCACTCAGGAAATGTGCTGATGCTGCACCACTACATTTCTCATGCGAGGATCGGAGACGTCTCAAGAGACAAAATGGTGAAAGATGGATAGGCCGAGGTGGTCCAACCGAGTGGCGGCCGTGATCGTCGGCTTTAACTCCTATGAACTACTTCTTGTGCGGTAGTGTGCAAAGTTAAATTTACGAGACTCCTGAAGAGGCCGCGGAAGATCTGCTGGGAAGAATTCTGGCCGCTGCACCAGGTGGGATAGAGTGTGTGTACCGGAACATGCTTCGTACGTGCAAAGTCTGTAACGACGTTAGTGGTCGCCACACCAAGCCGCTGTTGTAATGCATCTGTCCTGTTTTGTACATTCAGTATGCTGGTTCTTTTTTGGGTATAATATAATCACGTAATGTGTAAGTGTTAATACGAACAAATGTGCTTCAGAGATAAATTGATGTTTCGTTATGTTTTCTTTTGAATTGCTGTCTAATAATTGAACTGCATCACACCTAATTGAATTCCTCAAGCACAAGTGGCTGATTTAAACATCCGAACTGAAACTGTCGTAGAACGGAAACGGTTCGTTTCCGGACATGGGTTCCGATTCAAAATATTACGTACTCATTCACCTCCACAAATCCTAAAAGTTTGTAACGGGAATTTCCGAACACCCGGTATACACCAAATGTCACTGAACATTTACTTACTTTACAGATTAAAGACAATATTGTTTGTACCTTCCATTGAACGATATGATTACGTTGCTTTTCAATGTCTTGATTCATATTATAGCTGACGGAATTCTTGTCGCGAACTCAGGTTCCTTCCACAAACGATTAACTTATTCCTCGCACACGTATTTCGACTTGTCGACATGCCGCTAAATGTAGGCCTATGCGCTGTAAAAGTTTTGATACAAACTCATGTTGTTGTTGTTGTTGTTGTGGTCTTCAGTCCTGAGACTGGTTTGATGCAGCTCTCCATGCTACTCTATCCTGTGCAAGCTTCTTCATCTCCCAGTACCTACTGCAGCCTACATCCTTCTGAATCTGCTTAGTGTATTCATCTCTTGGTCTCCCTCTACGATTTTTACCCTCCACGCTGCCCTCCAATACTAAATTGGTGATCCCTCGATGTCTCAGAACATGTCCTACAAACCGATCCCTTCTTCTAGTCAAGTTGTGCCACAAGCTCCTCTTCTCCCCAATTCTATTCAATACCTCCTCATTAGTTATGTGATCTACCCATCTAATCTTCAGCATTCTTCTGTAGCACCACATCTGTCTAAACTATTTATCGTCCACGTTTCACTTCCATACATGGCTACACTCCATACAAATACTTCAACGACTTCCTGACATTTAAATCTATACTCGATGTTAACAAATTTTTATTCTTCAGAAACGCTTTCCTTGCCATTGCCAGTCTACATTTTATATCCTCTCTACTTCGACCATCATCAGTTATTTTGCTCCCCAAATAGCAAAAGTCCTTTACTACTTTAAGTGTCTCATTTCCTAATCTAATTCCCTCAGCATCACCCGACTTAATTCGACTACATTCCATTATCCTCGTTTTGCTTTTGTTGATGTTCATCCTTTCAAGACACTATCCATTCTGTTCAATTACTCTTCCAAGTTCCTTGCCGTCTCCGACAGAATTACAAGGTCATCAGTGAACCTCAAAGTTTTTATTTCTTCTCCATGGATTTTAATACCTACTCCGAACTTTTCTTTTGTTTCCTTTATTGCTTGCTCAGTATACAGATTGAATAACATTGGGGATAGGCTACAACCCTGTCTCACTCCCTTCCCAACCACTGATTCCCTTTTGAAGTCCCACGACTCTCATGACTGCCATCTGGTTTCTGTAAAAATTGTAAATAGCATATCGCTCCCTGTATTTTACCCCTGTCACCTTCAGCATTTGAAAGAGAGTATTCCAGTCAACATTGTCAAAAAGCTTTCTCTAAGTCTACAAATGCTAGAAACGTAGGTTTGCCTTTCCTTAATCTTTCTTCAAAGATAAGTCGTAGGGTCAGTATTGCCTCACGTGTTCCAACATTTCTACGGAATCCAAACTGATCTTCCCCGAGGTCGGCTTCTACCAGTTTTTCCATTCGTCTGTAAAGAATTCGCGTTAGCATTTTGCAGCTGTGACTTATTAAACTGATAGTTCGGTAATTTTCACATCTGTCAACACCTGCTTTCTTTGGGATTGGAATTATTATATTCGTCTTGAAGTCTGAGGGTATTTCGCCAGTTTCATACACCTTGCTCACCAGACGGTAGAGTTTTTTGTCAGTACTGGCTCTCCCAAGGCTGTCAGTAGTTATAATGGAATGTTGTCTACTCCGGGGGCCTTGTTTCGACTCAGGTCTTTCAGTGCTCGGTCAAATTCTTCACGCAGTATCATATCTCCCATTTCATCTTGATCTACATCCTCTTCCATTTCCATAATATTGTCCTCAAGTACATCGCCCTGTATAGACCCTCTATATACTCCTTCCACCTTTCTGCTTTCCCTTCTTTGCTTAGAACTGGGTTTCCATCTGAGCTCTTGATATTTATACAAGTGGTTCTCTTTTCTCCAAAGGTCTCTTTAATTTTCCTGTAGCCAGTATCTATCTTACCTCTAGTGAGATAAGCCTCTATATCCTTACATTTGTCCTCTAGCCATCACTGCTTAGCCATTTTGCACTTCCTGTCGATATCATTATTGAGACGTTTGTATTCCTTTTTGCCTGCTTCATTTACTGCATTTTTATATTTTCTCCTTTCATCAATTAAATTCAATATTTCTTCTGTTCCCCAAGGATTTCTACTAGCCCTCGTCTTTTTACCTATTTGATCCTCTGCTACCTTCACTATTTCATCCCTCAAAGCTATCCATTCTTCGTCTACTGTATTTCTTTCCCCCGTTCCTGTGAATTGTTCCCTTATGGTCTCCCTGAAACTCTGTACAACCTCTGGTTCTTTCAGTTTATCCAGGTCCCATCTCCTTAAGTTCCCACCTTTTTGCATTTTCTTCAGTTTTAATCTACAGTTCATAACCAATAGATTGTGGTCAGAGTCCACATTTGCACCTGGAAATGTCTTACAACTTGAAACCTGGTTCCTAAATCTCTGTCTTACCATTATATAGTCTATCTGATGCCTTTTAGTATCTCCAGGGTTCTTCCATGTACACAACCTTCTTTCATGATTCTTGAACCAAGTGTTAGCTATGATTAAGTTATGCTCTGCACAAAATTCTACCAGGCGGCTTCCTCTTTCATTTCTTAGCCCCAATCCATATTCACCTACTATGTTTCCTTCTCGAACTCCAGTCACCCATGACTATTAAATTTTCATCTCCCTTCACTACCTGAATAATTTCTTTTATCTTGTCATGCATTTCATCAATTTCTTCATCATCTGCAGAGCTAGTTGGCATATAAACTTGTACTACTGTAGTAGGCGTGGGCTTCGTGTCTATCTTGGCCACAATAATGCGTTCACTATGCCTTTTGTAGTAGCTTACCCGTACTCCTATTTTTTTTATTCATTATTAAACCTACTCCTGCATTGCCCCTATTTGATTTTGTATTTATAGCCCTGTATTCACCTGACCAAAAGTGTTGTTCCTCCTGCCACCGAACTTCACTAATTCCCACTATATCTAACTTTAACCTATCCATTTCCCTTTTTAAATTTTCTAACCTACCTGCCCGATTAAGGGATCTGACATTCCACGCTCCGATCCGTCGAACGCCAGTTTTCTTTCTCCTGATAACGACATCCTCTTGAGTAGTCCCCGCCCGGAGATCCGAATGGGGGACTATTTTACCTCCGGAATATTTTACCCAAGAGGATGCCAACATAACTTAATCATACAGTAAAGCTGCATGCCTTCGGGAAAAATTACGGCTGTAGTTTCCCCTTGCTTTCAGCCGTTCGCAGTACCAGAACAGCAAGGCCATTTTGGTTAGTGTTACAAGGCCAGATCAGTCAATCATTCAGACTGTTGCCAATGCAACTACTGAAAAGGCTGCTGCCCCTCCTCAGGAACCACACGTTTGTCTGGCCTCTCAACAGATACCCCTCCGTTGTGGTTGCACCTACGGTACGGCTACCTGTATCGTTGAGGCACGCAAGCCGCCCCACCAACGGCAAGGTCCATGGTTCATGTTGAACACAATAATATCGGTTCATATAAGTTGTGGAATATCACGACTGACCCATTAACAGAGACGCAGCGATTTCAACCGACGCGCCAGGGAACTTCCCGAATGAAACCTGACGTTTCTGCGGCACTTTTTCCGAATTGGGGAATACCAGGTATGCACACTCTTAAAGGATTCAGTTCGGTTCAGAGAGGCCATAGAGACTGGTGGGCACTAATACTGTCTATGCACGCAATTAATTTTTCTAAACAAAATGTTATCCGTTACAATGGTGTATATTCTCTGACTTAAAAAAATGACGTGAGAGTTTCATTGCCCTCCTTTTACTTGAAATTTGGTGAGATTTTGTCGGATTCTCCAACCATTTTGAGCTCACGTAATTAATGGACGTCCCCTTATTTGATGTTAATGGTGATCAATACTCATGTGAAGAGTATCGTTCTGAATGATCGATAACCAAGTGTAAGTCCTAAGTTACGCTCTCTCGATTAATTATTGGTGACAAAATTACGAATTTTAGTAACAGTGAAAAGTATACACGTAGTATAAAATAATGCACGTGGTTTCGTGTTTGTAAATGACATTAGCTATTATACCAAAACTACATTATCGCAAAAGGTGGCGCAGTGGTAAGATTCTGGACTCGTTAGTAGCTTAAGACGAATGTCTGATTTTTTTTTAGGGTATGGCTGATTTCCTTCGCTATCTTTCCACAGTCTAAGGTAGTAACACGCCTCTAACGTCTTCGTCGTCGACGGTATGTTAAATCCCAATCTTTCTCCTTTCCTTCGTAATCAATGAAAAGAGAGACTACTAGATTTGTTAACATGCGTAGAGTCAGCGTGCTACCGTTTGAATACGTCGAAATTGAGCTAATAATTCGACTGTGAGTGGCTAATTTAGATATCTAGAATGTACTATTTTTGACGAAAAGGAGTGAGATACACTGACGGACCAAGACATTATGAGCACTGTACACCGCGAGACTGAACACTAACTACCAAGCAAGGTGGCGCAGTGGTTAGTACACTGGACTCGCATTCGGGAGGACAACAGTTCAAACCCGCTGATTTAGATTTTCCGTGATTTCCCTAAATCATTTCAGGCAAATTCCGGGATGGTTCCTTTAAAAGGGCACGGCCGACTTCCTTCCCCATCCTTTCCTAAGCCGATGGGACCAATGACCTCGCTGTTTGGTACCCTCCCCCAAATAACCAACCATGAACACCAACTGGTAGCATTGTGGGCACTTGACGTGGCAGGGAAAGGATATAAGTAGACCAAAGAGGAGTGGGCAATGCGACGATACGGGCCCCAAATGGAGTACCCCTTATCATAAGAGACATTGACAATGTAAATGACGTAAGGCATTGTTAACTGGCATGTCCCACGGGGTTGGTTGAGCCGGCTGTCGTAAGGGGCGGTCTTCTTCCGCGCACATTGGCCACTTTCCTTGCGGATGTGTGAGTTGTGTCGTAAGCATACTTGTGGAGTGTAGGTAAGTGTAATGGAAGCACAATAGTGTTGTGTTTTGTTTGTGTTGTATGATGAAGTCATCAGCCTGTCCACATTAGGTTTCGCTGTCGCCGCGTCCTTCTCCTTCACCTTCGCAGTCTTTGCTGCATTCAGTGAGACCGATTCCTGCCGCAGCCTCAACCCCCTATCGACTGTGACCTCCAGTTCCTACACCCTCATTAGAATTTTTTAATCTTTGTTCGAAGTCCGCGATTATTACTGGAAGCAACGACAGTAAGAAAACAGAATATCGGCTACTTCACAAACCAGTTATTTTGAGCAGCTTTAACAGTTAGGTTAAACCGAAGATCGATTACAAGGCCAGAGAAGAACATCTGGAGGACGTCATATGGTTTAAATATTGAGGACTAATATTAAAAAGTCATACGAAAGGGTTTAATCTGTTATAGGTACGGCTATGGAAAACTTGGAAGTGTTGCAAGGTTTCAGGGAAAACTATGTAAAAAAAGTATTAAGTACGTTAGCACGAGTAAATTTATAATTTGTGGTCCTTACCAAGTAAGCATGACAGCAGATAGCGAAATAATTCAGAGATGGACTGCTAGGATTATAACAGTTCGGTATAGACCTAGCCCATACGACTGTCTCACAGTGATTTTCAGGGAATTTTTGTGTGAATCTTCGGAAGAAAGATAGTGATGATGTTGATTTGTGGGGAGCTCAGCATCGTGGTCATCAGCGCCAGTACAAGTTCTAATCTTCCCATTTCCAGTCTCGCCACTATCCGAATGATGATGAAGACACCCAGACCCCGGGCAGAGACATTACCCGACCCGGTCGGGAATCGAACCCGGGACCCCGTGATCCCGAGGCAGCAATGCTATCCACTACACCACGAGCTGCGGGCGAGAAAGGTAGTTTTGTCGTGAAAGCATCTTTAGCAAAGGCCGTGCTGCAGTACTGCTGTTACCATAGAGTATTATCACGAGCAGGGATCATGAGATGAGAGACAAGGTCGCATGCAGAGACATGCTGATAATTTCTCTCGCTAATTGTTCGACGGAAATGGGAAAGAAAGTAGCTAATGTAAAGAATTATACGATGGTCCGCGCTGTATATATTTACGTGTAGAACGTGGACTGTGTTGTGACCGAGCGATTCTAGGCGTTTCAGTCCGGATCCGCGCTGCTGCTACGGTCGCAGGTTCGAATCCTGCCTCGGGCATGGATGTATGTGATGTCCTTAGGTTAGTTAGGTTTAAGTAGTTCTGAGTTCTAGGGGACTGATGACCTCAGATGTTAAATCCCATAGTGCTCACAACCAGTTTTTGAACGTGTGCTGTAGAGATAATGAGCTACGAGGTGTTGTGTTCAAGTAACTATACTGGTCTACACAGTTTGCAACGGCCAATGAACATTCGTCACCCTACTCTGGCTGCATTCATAGTCGATCTGTTTCGCAATAGACTCACAGAACATCGATTCATCGAGTCCATCTTCTGTTATCATAATACTACTCATAAAAACAATGAAATTTTCCAGAGCTCTTGGTGTAAGAGATTTTGTTTCCGATGTGAAAGTGAGAAAATGATTGAAACGTTCACCTATCGAGTGCGGAAAACCTCATGACAGTCAACTACTTAAGGCCACACGGCGTACCAGCAGAGACTAGTTAATAAGGCATAAGGATTAGGTTCTGCTTCGGTTCACCTTGCGTTACGCAATCTGACATTCTGCGCGTTATACTGTACGGGCAGCCGATTCAGACCGTCCTTTATTAGGAAGGAACGGCCCGCAACAGTTTCGCTTCAGGGTTGCATCACGGCGGTGACGTCTCGCTGCGGTTCTCCAAGAAAAACAATGGGGGGTTGTTTTAGCAGGCAAACACGCGCCCGGAACTTTCCACGTAGGCCGCTGTTTGTTTTGCCTCGCCCGGTACGACGCCTCTGGGTGTGTAATGTGGTCAGCACGCGCCACGGCGATGCGTCGAGCAGCGCCTCTTGCCTAACGTAACCTTAGGCGGGTCTCCTGCCAGGGAAGGTAGGGTCGGAAGGCTGTGCTCGCCCACCCGCTAATACAGAAGCTTCATAGGTAAAGCATAAACCAACAGACAGAAAATACACACTGTCCAAGATTCAGAATTATGTACAAGCTTCATATATCGAAAAGACATTTTACCTTATCTCCTGGAAACGCCAACGTGTCCTGATTCCAGTTACCAGAATACCGAAAAAAATTCAGCAGCCGACGTTTTCTACTTTCAGACAAAAACAAACACTGGAGTAGAGCAACTAGTGAAAATCTACATTGCAATGCTGATAATTGTCCGGAGTCTTTTCAGATATATACTGCCCGCTCCAAAACCCTAGTTAATGGCAGAGTGGGCTGCGCGTTCCTAGGTCCAGGCACAACTTACAAGGAGTCGAGTTCACTTTCCAGTGCAACTTCTAATTTTTTTTATTTTATTTATTTATTTTTTATTTTTTGTAGGAGCCACAGATATACTCGCAGCTTTAAATTACTTGTAGAACATCATCGTAAAAAATATTTTGATCATACCAGATTGTAAAAGCTTTCTTCAAGATACGTAGACACCATAACGTACCAAGAAAACTTATCCACTGGCAATGGACGTTACGAAAGCTACCAAGGAAAACTAAAATCTCGTGAGGAAGGTGAAATATATATTGACCAGAGGACACATTAATATTAAATGTGTAAGTAGGCTGTTTAGGTTTTCTTATTGGTAACGCCACGTAGCGCTCTGTATGAAATTCACTGGCTGTGCTGTGTGCAGTCTGTGGCTAGTTTACATTGTTGTCTGCCATTGTAGTGTTGGGCAGCTGGATGTGAACAGCGCGTAGCGTTGCGCAGTTGGAGGTGAGCCGCCCGCAGTGGTGGATGTGGGGAGTGAAATGCCGGAGTTTTGAGAGCGGATGATCTGGACAGAGTAAATTTGTAAGACTGGATGTCATGAACTGCTATATACAGGGTGTTTCAAAAATGACCGGTATATTTGAAACGGCAATAAAAAATAAACGAGCAGCGATAGAAATACACCGTTTGTTGCAATATGCTTGGGACACCAGTACATTTCCAGGCGGACAAACTTTCGAAATTACAGTAGTTACAATTTTCAACAACAGATGGCGCTGCAAGTGATGTGAAAGATATAGAAGACAACGCAGTCTGTGGGTGCGCCATTCTGTACGTCGTCTTTCTGCTGTAAGCGTGTGCTGTTCACAACGTGCAAGTGTGCTGTAGACAACATGGTTTATTCCTTAGAACAGAGGATTTTTCTGGTGTTGGAATTCCACCGCCTAGAACACAGTGTTGTTGCAACAAGACGAAGTTTTCAACGGAGGTTTAATGTAACCAAAGGACCGAAAAGCGATACAATAAAGGATCTGTTTGAAAAATTTCAACGGACTGGGAACGTGACGGATGAACGTGCTGGAAAGGTAGGGCGACCGCGTACGGCAAGCACAGAGGGCAACGCGCAGCTAGTGCAGCAGGTGATCCAACAGCGGCCTCGGGTTTCCGTTCGCCGTGTTGCAGCTGCAGTCCAAATGACGCCAACGTCCACGTATCATCTCATGCGCCAGAGTTTACACCTCCATCCATACAAAATTCAAACGCGGCAACTCCTCAGCGCCGCTACCATTGCTGCACGAGAGACATTTGCTAACGATATAGTGCACAGGATTGATGACGGCAATATGCATGTGGGCAGCATTTGGTTTACTGACGAAGCTTATTTTTACCTGGACGGCTTCATCAATAAACAGAACTGGCGCATATGGGGAACCGAAAAGCCCCATGTTGCAGTCCCATCGTCCCTGCATCCTCAAAAAGTACTGGTCTGGGCCGCCATTTCTTCCAAAGGAATCATTGGCCCATTTTTCAGATCCGAAATGATTACTGCATCACGCTATCTGGACATTCTTCGTGAATTTGTGGCGGTACAAACTGCCTTAGACGACACTGCGAACACCTCGTGGTTTATGCAAGAATGAATGAATATTTCGATGATCGTGTGATTGCTTTGGGCTATCCGAAACATACAGGAGGCGGCGTGGATTGGCCTCCCTATTTGCCAGACAAGAACCCCTGTGACTTCTTTCTGTGGGGACACTTGAAAGACCAGGTGTACCGCCAGAATCCAGAAACAATTGAACAGCTGAAGCAGTACATCTCATCGGCATGTGAAGCCATTCCGCCAGACACGTTGTCAAAGGTTTCGGGTAATTTCATTCAGAGACTACGCCATATTATTGCTACGCATGGTGGATATGTGGAAAATATCGTACTATAGAGTCTTTCATTTGCTAACTATGTCTATCAGTAGTTAGTGCCTTCAGTAGTTTGAATCTTTTATTTAGCTGGCAGTAGTGGCACTCGCTGTATTGCAGCAGTTCGAGTAACGAAGATTTTTGTGAGGTAAGTGATTTGTGAAAGGTATAGGTTAATGTTAGTCAGGGCCATTCTTTTGTAGGGATTACTGAAAGTCAGATTGCGTTGCGTTAAAAATATTGTGTGTCAGTATAAGCACAGTTACGTATAATTGTTCAAAGGCGACGTTTCATATGTCGACCCTTAGCCGAGGATACCTCACTGGCATCTTCTGATTTTTTCTTGTAGTTTGTGTAATTACTGTAGCTTTTGTTTATTGCTAGCGCGAATTGTAGAGAGAATCTCCTGTGTAGTTGCAGTCTTTCATTGTTGTACAGTAAAACAGTTGTGGCATGCATGTAGATTTGCACCAAGTATTTCGCAGCTGCGCTTGCAATTAACTAACTATTATTTTCAGTGCTTTGTTAATCTGTTCTCTTATTTTTGCTCTTCAAATTGTGCTTTTCAGTGTTATCGTGTGAAATATTGTGACAATAATGGCGTGTGAAAAACGTAACACTAGGCTCCAAAGTAAACTGAGAAATAATAGTGACGACGAGCGTAGCTTATCAGCACCACTGTGTAATGAATTAACAGACATTCGAAGTAGTAATTTGGTAATTGTGCATAGGGAAATGGAGCGGGCAGCAGATAATGGCGTAGACAGTGAAACAATTAGTGAACAGGGAAGCATTATCGATCGATCGGTCGGCAACAGCTCGCCTCAGGAATCCGAAATGACAGGACACAATCTCGTAAATACTGTAGATTCTGGTCTGGGTCCTCACTGCTTTCTCAAATAAGTCAAGACACATTTTCTGTTTGTCAAAATGTGAATGTTGCCGGTGCAAAATCGCTGCCGAAAAGCACTGAGGAACATGTTTCAGACACCAGTGCATTGTTGCTACAATTAATACAACAAATGGGACAAAAGCTTCAAAAGTTAGACACAATGGAACAAAATCTTCAAAAGTTAGACACAATTGAACAAAATCTTCAAAAGTTAGACACGATGGAACAAAATCAGAGACAAACACAGCAACAGCTTCAAAAGTTAGACTCATTAGAACAAATGCTTGAACAAACACGTGAAGGTTTAACTGCTGAGTTACTTAAACTCGAATCGAAATGTAAAAAAATCTGTAATGACGTAAAAACACAAATTTGTGAGCATTTTCAACCTATTTTTTCGCTGCATGAAAATGCATTACAGAATCACGAAGCAGCCATAAAAGAACTGCAAACTATTGTTCATGCAAATTATGAGACCTTGCAAGCTAAAATTGACTCAGTTGCATCTACCGATTCAGTTACGCAATTTGCAAAAACTCAGGAAAACTTAAATGACACAGTAGATACTCTGAAAATTGGTTCAGAAAGACACATGGAGGAAATTAGTTCATTATCAGAGAAAGTAGCCGAACTTTCGGATCAGTTCACTAACTTACCTACAAAGGTGGATGATGATCTGAGTGACAGAAGACCTGTAGCCGTCACTGACACAGAAGAGTATGAACAAATTAAGAAATTCAAACAAAATCAGAATCAAATTAATACGCAACACAAGAGAGAAATCCGGGAAGTACAAGATCAGTTGGCGCAAGTAATACAAGAATTACATATTTCAGAGGACACTCGCGCTCCAATACGGGAAGAGGGACATAGAAATACGGAACAGCCACAAAATAATAACACAGCGCATTTCGGAAATTATGAAAGAAATTGGCAAGGTGCACCGAATTTTGAAATGGAACCGCCGAAACGACGTAACTATGACCGACATGCGACTCGCCGACACGATGATTTTGACTATAAGCTGTTCATTACTACACGTAAATTCAAAACATTTAAGAATTCTGGCAACGCCATTCATCCCAAAGCATGGCTTCATCAATTCTCTCATTGTTTTCCTCCCAACTGGTCATTAGAGCACAGATTAGAATTTATGTGTGGCTATTTAGAGAATGAACCAGCTGTAAGAATGCGATTGGTCATTCACGATTTCCACAGTGAAGGAGAATTTTATCATGCCTTCCTCTCAGCATATGGGCCTCAAGCTACACAAGACCGAGTAAAACATAGCATCATAATGACGAAACATTTCGAACAATCTGAATTTTCCAGTCTTGTGAAATATTTTGAAGACATGTTGCACAAGAATCAGTATCTTTCAAACCCATACAGCCCCTCAGAACTCATCTGCACTTGCTTAATCAAATTGCCTGAACATTTACGACATACTATTTCGGCAGGACGTTGCAAAGACGACATTGAAGCTTTTCAGGGACTGTTACAAGAATTGGAAATTGACACTGACAATCACAGGACGCGAAAACAGGAACACAAAAATTACAGGTCACGTCCGTCACAATTCCGCGATGAAAGAAATAATAACTGGACCCGACAAGGCTATTCTTACAACGCAAATCGTGAACAAAACAGACACCACCCATATGACAACCACTGGCAGAGTAATAGTTACAGAGGAAGATCGCATTTCCGTAGTAATGAATATGACAGAGACCATCATAGAAACAGACAATATGGCAACCAGAACTATTATTATCACGGGTGACAGAATAGCTTCAGATGCAACGGTCCACCGTGCAGTGATAATTCAGGGAGAAATTCTCCACCACTTAACCGACAAGAAACAAACTACAGGAGCTACCAACACGACGACAGATGATATAATCATAACGACAGACCTGAATTTCATCAGAACTGGCGGGATTCAAACAGGACAGGGCCCTCTCGACAAGGTGAGCTTGTAGAAGTTAGGTCTCCTAATCCTAACGATGCGAGCCAACAAAGAGACAGACAATGACTCGCACCGCAGGCAGCCACGTGCGCCGGCTGGCTCAGAGAAAAATAAAATAGATGCTAACCCGGAGAAAAATTCCAGTATTCTTTACCGACGTATACCGCATGATAATTGCGTTCAAGTTGATTTGCTGCGCACTGAGGAAAGGTAAAGGATTACACCACATTTCACATGTAAAGCCGTTTATTGAGAGATAATCTGTTCTTTTTTAACTTAGTCTTTGCTATAAAATTTTTCACTTCACGTTACTAGTACTCTTTGTCACACTTATAAACTGTTAACATGCAACAATGTTTTGAAGTTAGCTATCCAGCCTAGAAACTAGGGAACATATTTAGACAGTTTTTATGAGTGCATTGTTATAGTGAACAGATGACACAGTGTTATTGTGTGTGTACATTCTTGCTTGTTAGTTGCACGATTACGTAACGACTATAAGGCTTACATACTTAGAACATATACTGGTACTGTTAATCAGATTTTAATGCAACATTTTGAGTTACTTGAAAATAAATTCTGGATTTAAAGTGCTTTCTGAGAGATACCAGATGACACAGTGGTTAGTTTATTTGACAGCTCCACGACTATATCACGACGCTACTAATGTGTGACACAATTTACATGGTTGTTTTTGCAGTGTATCTGTTTTATATTTGCACAGTTTTTCTGAATTCTTCTGGAAAGGAATACATGTTTTAGTAGTAACTTTTGTGGTATAGCTACAATGAGACAGCCTTTTTCGTAGCACAGCAATACGTTACATTATAGTACTTTCTTGATCACAGTAAGGTACATAATAATTACGATATCTATACGCAAAGCATTTCACTTTCGTTTATGATGAGGTAAGTACATTGACTTCAGCAGAACTTTGCTTACAGAGGACGATAACTACAACACTTCCACAGAATTATCTTACAGCAAGACGCACATTTAGCGTTACAGGACATGCATTTGAGTGATTAATTTTGTACTTAAACCATTTATTTTTCAAGATTTTTGAATTACAAAGGAAGTTTTCCGTGATACATTTCATTCCATTGCTGTAATCTGTAACACATGAGGGTATAATTACATTAATCTTCAGGGGGATACACGCTTACTTTGTGTACCATGTGTTTGGCAAGTACAAGGAGCCCTAGCTAATATGGTATTTGCTTATACAACTTTACACATCGATATCATATTTCTCTAACACATAAATTACACAGCTATCTGATCATTTAACTGAGAGAGACAAACATGTTTTTCTTACTATGTCAGTGACAGATGTTTACGCAATTATACAGTTGGGTAACTTCACACTTATAAAATTGTATTTTGTCTACTTTGTGAACTGTTCATATTTATTTGGAACCATTGTGATACTATGAGAGCTTTGAATGACGTATTTGGTATGGGATCATGATTTTTAAAGTACGAACGAGGTAAATGACACTATTGAAATGAGCAGAAAATTTTTTTAGGTTTTGGAATTGTTGCAGAAAGCTACGACGTTTTTGAGATTTGACTGAGGTGTTATGATGTTATTATTATGACGACGATGTGTATTATGCTTTTGAGGTATGTTCATGATCAATGAGATGATGCTATATGAGGAATCTGATTATCCTATGTATTTATTACGATGAAATATTGAAGAAGTGTCGACGAGTATGTATATGTGTAATAAGGTAAGGAGTAATGAGTAGTGGTTAGGGACTCTGATTTGTGAAAAAGTATGTTGGAAACCAAGAATTGTACTTTAAGAGTTATGAAATGTGTGTAAATGCATGAATGTATCACAATGCCAGCGAAAATTTTTTGGACACTCTTATATATGAGATTTTGTTTCTACACACTTCTAATGTAAATTTCTAACCTTTGAATTTTTTTATTTTATATGAGACTGTCACTGTGGTGGAAACTGCTGCCATAAATATTTCAGTAAAGTAGGCAGATGACCTTCACGTAATGTGCTGTGGAGGCCCATCCAAGTGACAGTGACCTGGAAAAAAAAGTCATTAGTGTGTGCCTTTCAGAGGCACAGGTGGAGAAAAAAGGAGGCCATTAACCTCGCTATTGACATTCCTTTGTAGAAAGCGTCGCAAATACGACACGCTCATTACTTGGAAACATTCTTACATCTGCACACCTGATTATGACAAGTGTCTTTCTACGAGAGTTGAGAGAATTTCTAGTAACTTATGAAATGCCACAGACTATTGAATGATATTTTTATTCTTTACTTTGTACATATGCTCATTTCGTTTAATATCTAGTTTCTAGCTGCACTGCAGCATTGGTTAAAATAAAATTTAATAGATGTACTAATATCACTATTTTCTGTCTACAGACCCAGTAAAGAATAATTTTATGATGTACTTTCGTAGAAAAGAGAGCACAAATAGACATTTCCCTTCACAGGAATTGCAAAAATAATTTTTTAACGGTTTGGTAACTTGTCTGCTAGAATAAGTCAAGGTGATGCATCACTCTAGTGTTAAAATGTGACATAGTTATTAAAAATTGCCATTTTTACTGTAATATTTTTTCTGCTTGAGCTTTGTCATGTTTAAATATAAGTTATTACTTTTGCTGCTGCTGTTTGCCAGGCATAGTGCTACTGAATTTCACTTTGTATTACTCTGTTAAACCAGTTTTACTACTGATTTATTTTTCTTGTTTGCTGCACAGTGTCTTATATTACTTGTAAGATTGCAATTGCTTTGCTAATTTAGATTTCCTGCTGCCTGCTTTGCCAATTTGCATTTTTTTGTCACTGTTGTTTGCGTTAATTGTTTTGTGCTGGTGCATTGCCTCGTCCCTTAGTTTAGCATCTGAGCTCAGTGGATTTAAGTTAGCTTAAGCGGGGGTAGACTATATAAGAGAATGAGTTGCGATGAATTGGAAGAAATGCATTGAGAAGCTATATGAAAAAGTACAGAAAGCAGGTATAGATAGGACTTTTTGGAAATAATGAAGAACGAAGGGAGATCTCCGAGAAGTAAAGAAAGTTTAGTTTGGAAAATACTGCAGTAAAACAAACCCTGTCGTTTCCTTGTGTTATCCCACTATGTGTTTGTGTACCCTTGGGTATTTGTGGTCTTTGTGCATTTATGTGTTTATTTGATGAGAGTTACATTGTAGAATTTTTCTGATAATATGTTATTTACTTTGTAAAGATGTTTAGACATTATTTATTCTGTTTTGTTTTAATGCTCATGTGTGAAGGTGATGATTCAAAAGTTATTCTGATCTTTTATGTATTTACTTATGTCATAATTCCTGTAACGGTGATGTATATGTTTATTTCTATTCTTTTGTAAACCCTGTGTTACTACAAATGTGGCGGCCGGAGTGGCCGAGCGGTTAAAGGCGCTACAGTCTGGAACCGCACGACCGCTACGGTCGCAGGTTCGAATCCTGCCTCGGGCATGGATGTGTGTGATGTCCTTACATTAGTTAGGTTTAAGTAGTTCTAAGTTCTAGGGGACTTATGACCACAGCAGTTGAGTCCCATTGTGCTCAGAGCCATTTGAATCATTTGAACTACAAATGTTATCTGTACTGTTATGTTCTTTAATGATGTATTTTGTACCTTTGTAATTGTATTCTTATATTGTAAATTTATAATTGTATAGACACCAGTTCTTCAAATTAAGTGTCATTTCACTTCACACGTTTCTGTTGGTCATAATATATTCACAGTATGTGAGACGTTGGGACTGTTAGTGCTTGCACGTGTGTTGATAATTCAGCAAGGGACTGGATAACAGCATTGCTGGTTCTAAGGACATTCCAAAAAAATTTTTTGTGAGTGCACAAGTGGTGGTTTATGGACTTGCTATATTCTCCGCAAGACAGATGGTTGCTGGCCGTCTCTACAAGGACTACAGTGGGTCTGCATCTTTGATAGCCCACCAATACCATTATTTCTACAAGGACCACAGTGGGTCTGCACCTCTGACGGCCCACCAATACCATAATCTCTGCCAGGACTGCAGTGGGTCTGCTCTGTGATGACCTACCTACCAATATTCTTCAAAACTTCGACTGACTCTGCTGTGGGTTTGCTCTGTTGTGGACCATTACCTGTCTGCATGTCAAGAGTCAGCACTGTCTTTCCGTTGGAAGGACAACACTACTTCTTCAAGACTGCATGGAAATCCACTACTTCTGTGTGCATTTTCTTTTACTGCTCACACTTTGAGAAAAACACTGCTATTTTACTGTGATGAACGATCAGGACTGTCTTTATGGACTGTGAATAAGTGTGTGCATTTGATTTCTCTGTTATTGTAATTGTGAAAAAATTTTAACAAATATGTATTGGCCAGAGCCCAAAACAATTTGTAAAATTTTTTGTGGGGACCATGGGGGCTATGTAAGTAGGCTGTTTAGGTTTTCTTATTGGTAACGCCACGTAGCGCTCTGTATGAAAATCACTGGCTGTGATGTGTGCAGTCTATGGTTAGTTTGCATTGTTGTCTGCCATTGTAGTGTTGGGCAGCTGGATGTGAACAGCGCGTAGCGTTACACAGTTGGAGGTGAGCCGCCCGCAGTGGTGGATGTGGGGAGTGAAATGCCGGAGTTTTGAGAGTGGATGATCTGGACAGAGACAGTAAATTTGTAAGACTGGATGTCATGAACTGCTATATATATTATGACTTTTGAACACTATTAAGGTAAATACATTGTTTGTTCTCTATCAAAAGCTTTCATTTGCTAACTGTGCCTATCAGTAGTTAGTGCCTTCAGCAGTTTGAATCTTTTATTTAGCTAGCAGTAGTGGCGCTCGCTGTATTGCAGTAGTTCGAGTAACGAAGATTTTTGTGAGGTAAATGATTTGTGAAAGGTATAGGTTAATGTTAGTCAGGGCCATTCTTTTGTAGGGATTACTGAAAGTCAGATTGCGTTGCGCTAAAAATATTGTGTCAGTATAAGCATAGTCATGTATAATTTTTCTAAGGGGACGTTTCAAATGTAATGAAATAGTCAATGAGTTAGCGAAAATTGCCCTCGAAACGTCTGCTTTATTAACATCTTATTACTGCCATTAGACCTGAAGGATTACATTATAGCCGGCCGCTATGACCGAGCGGTTCGAGGGGCTTCAGTCTGGAACCGCGCAACCGCTAGGGTCGCAGGTCCGAATCCTGCCTCGGGCATGGATGTGTGTGATGTCCTTAGGTTGGTTAGGTTTAAGTAGTTCTAAGTTCTAGGGGACTGATGACCTCCGATGTCGAGCCCCATAGTGCTCAGAGCCATTTGAACTATTTTTGACTACATTATATTGAAGAACAAGGCGCCAATGGGAGTTAGAACGTCAATCATCGATACGCAGAAAAGGGAAATATTATGGACAAATACAGGCAAACATTCCGTCAAAACCCTGGTTACAAGCAGTTAAGGCGACTAAACAGTTTTTACTTTCCATAATTCGCAGATTTACTCATGGGTCATTCTCCAGCCGTCTTCACCAAATATACGTCAGAGAATCTTTATTGTGAATGGGAAGGAGTAGCAACAGCAGTTATCAATCAATTTTTTTCGAATGTAAACGGTATGTAATTTGATTTCATGCAACAGTTAACCAGATCTCATGAACCGTTAGCCGCGCGGGGTAGCCGTGCGGTCTATGGCGGCTTGCTACGGTTGGCGCGGCACCCCCCGTCGGAGATTCGAGTCCTCCCTTGGGCATGGCTGTGTCTGTTGTCCTTAGTGTAAGTTAGTTTAAGTTAGATTACGTAGTGTGTAAACCTAGGGAACGACGACCTCAGCAGTTTGGTCCCATATAACTTACCACAAATTTCCAAATTTTTTTCATCAACCGGTAACAACGTAGCAACTCTTCTTCATAAAAATAATACGTCTATTCATTTTGAAATCAATTATAAAATTTTTAAGTAATTGTAACATTACCCCGTAAAATCTTAGAAAATTCCAAAACACTGAGAGACGGCTCAGTGGGATTCAGGCAAAAATTTAAAAAAAAAATCTCTCTTCTCTACAGCAGTTCTCCATGACAGCGGACAGGCTGCTGACAAGACGCTCACTCTTCACACGATACTCTGTGATCCTTGGATACTTTACAGTCAGTCTACAAAATACATCCGATTTCCAGCGCTTATGCCGTGTTGCACTACATCAATAGTAGTAGAGGGATGTCCTACGTGTTGTGACAGTCCTTGTACATCTGACCTGTACAATCCACTCACTGATGAAATCTATGGTGTCAGCGGTATCCATGCGTACACCCATTATGCAAATATAACGTAGTACGACCATCATGTAAAGTTCTAAGCCGAGGGCATCTCAAAATTAACTACCAAGTCACTAGTGCAAACATTACGGCTCTGCTTGTCCAAAGATTAGATGTAACAATTTATGGAGATATGAACTGGAATGATCAAATAGGTTAAATTGTGGGTGGAACAGGTGACTGACTTCGATCTGTTATTGGAATACATCTGTATTTATATGAATACTCTGCAATTCACACTTAAGTGTCTGGCAGAGGGTTCACTGAACCACCTTCAAGCTATTTGTCTACCTTTCCCTTCTCAAACAGCAAGCTGGAAAAACGAACACTTATATCCTTCCGTGCTTGCTCTGATCTCTTTTATTTTACTAAGATGACCAGTTTTCACTTTGCAGGTGGGCGTCAACAAAATATAATCACATTCGAAGGAGAAAACTGGTGACTGAAATTTCTTGAAAAGATTTCGTCGCAACGAACACCTTCGTTTTAAAGATTGACACCACAATGGCTGCATCCTATCCTTGACACTTTGGGCCATATTTCGCAATAACAGAAAACGGGCTGCCCTTTTTTGATGTCCTATTTCAATCCTATCTCATACAGCTTCCATACCGCACAGCAATACCCTAGAAGAGGACGGACAAGCGTAGTGTAGGCAGACTCTTTAGTAATAATTTGCCAATAAAACGCAGTAGGTTCGCTTCTCCCATAGCATTATCTGTTTTCCAGTTTAAATTATACTCTTGAAGATAAACACCAACTGTCTCGCGAAATGAAAGTTTACTTACAAAGATTCAAGAACCATCTTTATTTAAGGTATCTGTGGTGTCACCGCCAGACACCACACTTGCTAGGTGGTAGCCTTTAAATCGGCCGCGGTCCGTTAGTATACGTCGGACCCGCGTGTCGCCACATCAGTGATTGCTGACCGAGCGCCGCCACAGGGCAGGTCTAGTCTAGAGCGACTCCCTAGCACTCACCCCAGTTGTACAGTCGACTTTGCTAGCGATGGTTCACTGTCTACATACGCTCTCATTTGGAGAGACGACAATTTAGTATGGCCTTCAGCTACGTCATTTGCTACGACCTAGCAAGGCGCCATATTCAGTTACTATAATTACTTCAAGAATGTATTCTGAACAGATAATATTGTGAATCATGTACCGTCAAGAGCGACGTTCATTATTAATGGATTAAAGTTACGTTTCAAACTAATTACGTCCGCTTTCTGAATTCTCATTCCTTTTCATGTTCCAGACCTCACGTCAGTATAGTTCTTCCCTCCTCACGCCAGCCTGCGTGAGCTAAAACGCGTGCATTTCGGCCTCCACTCGTAACACGGTGTTGGCTCTTCTGCTAACACAAAAGTATCCTCTACGTATCGTTCCCGTATGGCACGAGAAGGCAAGATTTGACTAATCCGCCGAGCGCAGAGGCATTTAAGCAAGCCTTCTTCCCGTGCTCAAAGAAAAGGAAAGAAACATAGCATGTGGTACAATGAGTAGTGCCGTCCACCATACTCTTCGCAGTGTGGGCGTAGACAGAGGTGTAACTATTCAGTGGTGTTGAGAAATGAATGAATAGTGTAACACCAGATTTTTATCTTAATGTTTGTCTAGTGTGTGCAGTGACGTGTTCAGAAATGAACGGACAGTGCAGAACTTCCTTCTTACCTTCTGAAATAACGTTTCTGTAAGGACGTGTAACAAAGGGAGGTAGGTCATTTAGGTGCGTTTACACCTCACAATCTTCTCTGGAAAATGCATGTCGAGTGTCAGACAGAAAATCGCTTTTAATGTTTACATATTGACAGAAACCGGTATTAATTTGTGTCATGGATATGTACCTGACAGTTCCCGAAATGCCATAATTTCCAATATATATTTAAGGGCTGCGTGTGCACGAGGGACGTTCAATAAGAAATGCAACACCTTTTTCTGAAAGCAGGTTGGTTTTATTCAGGATTCCAATACGCCACATTATACCCCAATCTTTTGGCTACAAAACCCTATTTTCCAGCATAATCTCCATTCAATGTGACGGTCTTACACCACCTTACTGTGAGAGCCTGTATGCCAGCATGGTACCACTCTACTGTTCGATTTAGGAACCAACGTCTCGCTACCTCAATAACCTCCTCATCTTAAACGTGTTACTTCCCGCGGTCATATCCTTCATTAGGCCAATAGGTGGGAGTCGGAAGGTGCCAGATCCGGGCTGTAAGGTGGATGGGAAAGAACCGTCCAATGAAGTTTTGTGAACTCGTCCCTGGTGCGCAGATTTGTATGAGGCCTTGCGTTATCATGAAGAAGGAGAAGTCCGTTTGCATTTTTGTACCGATTAACACCGTGATGTAATTTCTTCAATCTCTTGAGGAGAGTACAATACGCTTCAGAGTTGATCGTTGCACCGTGGGAGAAGACATCAAACAGAATAACCCCTCCAGATTTCCTGAAGAGCGTCGCCATGAATTTACCGGCTAAGGGTACGGCTTTGAACGTTTGATTCGGGGAGAGGTGGTATGGTTCCACTCCATGCATTGTCGTTTTGTTTCCGATTCGAAGTGACTGCGTGATCCCCTCGCTTCTAAACTGATACTGTTATTACTCAGCTTAGCCGCGAGTCCGTAGAGGGTGGTATATGTGACGTACAGTGTAACTGGTCATCATTTCCACCCGGAATTTGCGAGTGTAAGTCGGACCTTCCTTGATCCGCCTTGGTGGGTCGTGTCGTCGGATTTCCTCCTACCTGTGCGCGGTGCAGCTCTCGTAAATGTCGTCCCGTGCAGATTCTTCATTGGCGCATTGGATGTCTCTGTCGGTGGAAGCTAATTATCTGAAATTGCTGTCGATCAACTTTGGGGTATTTTTTTTACTCGAAATTAACATTCAGAATGCCATAATATCACTTTTATTCCTATTAGATCAATAATGAAACACTCATGTCACAGACTACTCGTAACCATCGAACAAGACAGGAAGAGCTCTTAACATCGACTGCCGACTTTGGCGCGCAGTCCGTATCTCTTACTAGTTTCGTCACAATTCGTGGATTTCCGATCAAGTTCGTACTTACTGAGATATGCATTTGTTAATGAACAGGTGGGAATTTTAATGAGGCAAAATTATGATAAATAGTTGTAAACATCCAGAGGCTCCTCCTAGTATTCATATTTAATTATTAAATATAAATAAACAAAATCGGTAACTTTGGCGCCAAGATGGCGATATCTCCCGTCATGTATATTTCCCAGGCTGACGCTTGTTGGCACGGTCCAGCGCCGAGCCCCACCCCACTACGCGCGACATATGGTCGCTTCGTCATCTATCCAGCCAGCGTGGGAAATGCTCTCCGACTCGTGGCCGGCTACGGACTGCAGCACTTCCTAACTATCGTGACTACATCAATAAGAGACAATAATTTATTAAAACCTGTAAAAATGTCTTCCTCGCGTAAGAAACACCTTACATGACGAACCCACGTTTCATCGCCTGTGACGACGATCGACGAAAAATTGTCACGATCAATTCCTCACACATGATGCTTTGTTGCTCTTTACGGACTTCCCTTAGGCGACGAGGAAAGCAGCGGGCACACAACTTTGGGTACCTCAACTGGTGGACGGACGAGTGTGTCAGCACTACCAACACAGACGTCCAGATGAGCAGTTGGGTGTTCGATTGTGAACCCTCGGTCACCTTGAATGAGTGTGTCCTCACGTTCCAACATTACAGGAATTACCGCTGCGTGCGGCCGGCCGGCACTCGAGAGAATGTACAGGTTTGCACGACCTTGTTGCGATGATGACCAACACCTCTCCTCGCCCGGCGACTCACCGTGCTTTTGTTCTTCGCTAAGTCTCCGTAGACATTCTACAACTCCGTATTAATATGTGCGATGCTCTGGTTTTCCGCAAAAAGAAACTCAGCTCTTTGGTTGGAACGCACCTCCGTTACAGATGCCATTTTGAAGTCTAGGTATAGCGCCACCACCTGTCGGAACTTCGTGAAACTATAGGGGCTGAATCAGGAATATCCCACGATGTCCCACAGTATATCATCAAGTTTTACTAACAAATGTTGAAAGTGGCTATATTTTGAAATACGGCAAATGTCTCATCTGTAGTCAGTTTCCTGTCAAATTCTATAAAGCAACTCGCGATGTGTCGTGCCCTTTTTAGTGCAGTGTTTCCAGTGAGTGTTCAGTGTTTTTAGTGTTGTGTGTCTTTTCCGAAGTGTTGCGAACGGAAATCATACTGTCGCTGGGTGTGATTTTTATATCTCTTACGAACAGACTGTCGCTGTATTTTTTTTAATTGTCTGTCTACTATTTTACCTGCCTGCTTCCCGTGCATTTTACTAGCATCGCCAAGCCTTTGTTTTATGTTTTAACTCCCCACAATTTTCCGCCGGTTTACAATTCAAGTCACCGTTTTATCGCCTGCTTTTATTGTTTCTTGTCTTCTTCTTATGTTTTGAAAATTCTGTAGGCTGAAGAGCAGCGTACTAAGCTACTGCCAGCCCGCCCCCTTCGGGGGAATCGAAATTTAATAAAGGAAAAAAAATTCCATTGGCGTTACATCAGATGACCTTGATGGCCACGTCCAGTCCAAGCCTGCACATTCCTTCGGGCCGTGTTTGGTAGCCGCGTGGTCTAGGACGCCTTGCCACGATTCGCGCTGCTTTCCCCGTCGGAGGTTCGAGTCCTCCCTCAGACATGGGTGTGTGGGTTGTTCTTACCGTAGCCTGCCGCAGTGGCCGAGCGGTTCTAGGCGCTACAGTCTGGAACCGCGCGACCGCTACGGTCGCAGGTTCGAATCCTGCCTCAGGCATGGATGTGTGTGATGTCCTTAGGATAGTTAGGTTTAAGTAGTTCTAAGTTCTAGGGACTGAAGACCACAAAGTCCCATAGTGCTCAGAGCCATTTGAACCATAATTTTCAAACATGTCTATGTAAGGTATGTCAGTTACAGCTGACTAGGCAAGAAAGAAAGGACCTAAATCTTGTTACAGCTTACAGCGCAAATAACATTTACCTTATGTTCGATTATGTGACGTGGTTTCTGCTCACCCCATATCCGATCATTTTTCCTGAACTGTGTCTGAACTGTAGTAGCGGATGTGGGTTCATGAAACTACGGAAAACACTGCGCGCGCGCGTTATACGACTCCATGATGACTGTTAGAATAACTCATTCAAGCATGCCACCTAGCGGGAACGACGGGAACGAACCACGCATGCCACCTAGCGGGAACGACGGGAACGAACAGTTTTAGGCGGGAATAAAACTTGAAGCTATACCGCATTCAGTAATGCATCAATCATTTCTGTATGGTATTTACCCTTTTCACAATTAAAGTTTACTTTCGTATAACTAATTTATAAACACCCTGTATTTATTTGTTTTATGGTAAAATAAGATCTACAATTTCCAATTTAAAAATACCAATAAATAACAAGTCAATATTACAGATTCTACTTGACGCTCGTTCACCAATCTGTATCAATGTTAGGCATCCAGATAATAGCATCAAGTGTAACTTCCAAGACTCATTCCACTTCTCACGTTACCTTCTCTGTGAGCTTATTTGGATTATGTGGCCAACGGTTCGTTCTGTCACTCCACAGTCACATTTACGTCTAATGACGATATTTAGTGTAGCCGTAGTTCTGGCGTGTCCTGATCGAATCCTGTTTGTGTGTCACCAAATCTTCCCCGACAACTGCGATTTCCGGAGACGGTATGGGGAAATCTTCGTAGCGTTTACTGTGGATGTCTATGTTGGACTTACAGTTCTCTTCCTAGAAGAAAGGGTTGATGCGGCAACAGGTCATCATCTTCCCAGAGGAGTCTATGTGGTTTCAGGCGGGAGGCGTGAAGCATTATCCAGTATGACATCGCTCTGGAGCATTCTTTGCAGTGTGGGAGGATGGAGCCTGTTATGGTGACCTGTTATCGTATCAAGGAGTCGAGTTGAGATGTTGGTGAGGAGTTCATCATCAATAGAAAAATTAAACAAAAAATGATCGCCATCATTTCTTCAAATACCGATATAACTTGCTGACAAATGGTTCAAATGGCTCTAAGCACTGTGGGACAACATCTGAGGTCATCAGTCCCCTAGACTTAGAACTACTTAAACCTAACTAACCTAAGGATATCACACACATCCATGCCCGAGGCAGGATTCGAACCTGCGACCGCAGTAGCAGCGCAGTTCCGGACTGAAGCGCCTAGAACCGCTCGGCCACAGCGGCCGGCTAACTTGCTGACAGAAAAAGAGGTATTGGTAACTTTATTCTCATAATAATTGCTAGGTTGTTGAATGTAAGACGTCTAATTCTGTAGTGATATGAAGCTGATGTTCTTTAAGTGCCCTACAGTAGTCTACAGTGCAGCAAAATGGAGGTTAGAGGTCGAAGCATGTACCGAATGCTACGACTGCTTGTCATCATTTACAGGCATCGACGTTCGTTTTCCATTGCAGATCCAAATTTTGCTGCAGTGTAGCAGATGTTTTGGATATAACACGGGAAATGAACGAATCATGTTGTGACAGTTTAGAATAATCAGGACTGGTGATGTGTCCTTTGAGTTCAGCTGTGTGGACAAGCATACAGAGTGCGCTAGAACAGAGGGAAGCGAGCAACAGTGGATTTAAGTACTGTGTGAGAGGTATAATGCTACTGACTGAACTCTGCTCAGTAGTTTTCTGCTGTTAAAGCTCCAGTCACATAAGTAGGTTTATTGTGTGTTCCTGGAACAACCGCGTCGTATTGTTTTTGCTCTGGTGTTCAGCAACAAAAGCTGCACAAGGAGCAGCCATACTTCGTAAAATGTAGATCATTATAAAGGATGATAGGACGTTAAATCCCAGGACTGTTCATCCAGGAGCTACTGCTATTATTAGTTACTGATTGTATTTCAACCTGGTTGAACTTCGAAAACTTTTCTGAGAGTAATACTTGTGAAATAGTTTGTTTCACTAGACGTGGCATTTAAATACTTCATTATAACACGAAGTCACGTGCGGTAAGAAAACAGATCAGAAACTACACTGTTAGTTCTGTGACACTCGTTTACATCTAATACAATCAAGACATTACCTGCCAGCAGATACCTGGTTCTAAAGTGTTGCAATCATTTTTGATGAGGTAGAGATTTGCCAACTAAGCAGCAGGCCTAATTAGGAGCGATGCTGAGGAATTTCATCGGTCCAGAAAGTTGAATGTCATCAGAAGTCAACTAATTCATAATCCCTTTGCCAGAAGCGGAGAACTTGGAACAGAAGTTTGTTCCGTCGACAGAAGTTTGACTGCAAAACACGAAATTCCATTTACTCTGCTAACTGGAATTGCTGTTGTACTCATCGCAGACAAAGCCGAAATGGCACGTTCGTAATTTTCACTGCATTCAAAATCCGGTTTGTGAGACACTGAGGACAGGAGACATAAATATTCGTATATTCGTTCACTGACCAAGCTAATGACTTTATAAAAATAAAAAAAGGAAACCTACGAGTAAAAGAAATTAAGGAAACTGGGACACTATAGTTTCTACTAACGATGCTGTGTCCAACATAAAGATGACATGACGAATGTAAGGATTAATGCTGAGTGTATTTTCCATTGCATGAAAGTGGGAATACAATGGAATAAGTATGAGGCGTCATTACTCTCTAGATCATTTATTACTTGACGACTGCAACCGTGTGTGTGTGTGTGTGTGTGTGTGTGTGTGTGTGTGTGTGTGTTTTAGTGGGTTACAGGTGCTCAACAACGAAGTTACCAGGGTCATGAGATATTAACTGAAATGAACTTGGTAAAAAAGGAGAAAATGCGAGAAAAGAGGTAAACCGCAATCTGAGATAAAATCGCACTGACTCTCTCACAGTCTCACCCATCATCACCTGAACAATCGCAATAGCTCATACCATGGAAGATTGCGTTAAATAATTCAGACGTTTTAAACCTGTCAGGTGATACTAAATAAAAGAAGAGGAAAAGTAAAACACATTCAGAGGAATATGTCGCTATCTGACCATTAAAAAAAAAAAAAAAAAAGGATGGGACAGCCACCCTGATAACACATTAATTTGTCGCCCTGAAATTTTAGGCAAAGAGTCGAACAGTTCAGAAAATCTTTAAAGTCATGTCACATTCGTCTGATCATTAGTTAAAACACAGGGCAAATCTGTTGGCAAATGAGCTGCCGCCCTTTGGTCCGAAAACAAAACACAGTCTAGTAAAATGTGGCGCCCTGTGATCTGTACGCCACAAGTACCACATATTACTAGGTCCTCTCGCCGAAGGCAAAAAAACTAAATAGTAAGCGATTCATCTTCATCCTTGATAACTGTGCTATAAAAAAAGAAAGGTGCAAAAATCTTCACTTTCTCCGCCCTCTGTAGATTCCAAAAGCAAAAGCTCTCCCACATGGATCAAGAGGAACAGCATATCAGTCGGCAATGATTGTCTATACGCGTTCTGACATGCTGGACAGTTCAGATTTGTAGATCTCACCCTTCTAGCTGATTAAAAGTGTTTCATCAAGTACGTTGCATTTCAAAGCGTGCTCTCATGGGACACGAACATTCTCAAGGCTAAACTTGATTTCCCATGCGCTAGCCGTCGTACCTCGCCATGTATAATTCACTACTCTTTGAAATTCACCAGTAAGCAATCTTAGCGCACGAATTTGCATTTCACGGACGTTTTACTGTTGCTTCTTGCACTTTACTCAAGAGTGCTCTTTTAATGGCACTTTCTTAGATTACGGGCAGCAACCGTGCAACAGTGATTTTTTTCAGCAACTTGTGTGTACGTGCGAAAAATAACGAAGGGGTACTTAAAAATGCACGCTGTAATTAATCTTGTCTCTGTAGTCCCTACGGGAGCGATACTGATAGAGTTTTAGTATACTCCTAGTTTCCTCACTAAGGTTTTTGAAAACTTTGTAGCAAGGCTTTCGTGGGATGGTTGGCGTCTGTTTTTAAGCGTCCGTCGGTTGAGATTGCTCAGCATTTCTGTGGCGCCCTCTTCTGTCAAATACACTCCTGGAAATGGAAAAAAGAACACATTGACACCGGTGTGTCAGACCCACCATACTTGCTCCGGACACTGCGAGAGGGCTGTACAAGCAATGATCACACGCACGGCACAGCGGACACACCAGGAACCGCGGTGTTGGCCGTCGAATGGCGCTAGCTGCGCAGCATTTGTGCACCGCCGCCGTCAGTGTCAGCCAGTTTGCCGTGGCATACGGAGCTCCATCGCAGTCTTTAACACTGGCAGCATGCCGCGACAGCGTGGACGTGAACCGTATGTGCAGTTGACGGACTTTGAGCGAGGGCGTATAGTGGGCATGCGGGAGGCCGGGTGGACGTACCGCCGAATTGCTCAACACGTGGGGCGTGAGGTCTCCACAGTACATCGATGTTGTCGCCAGTGGTCGGCGGAAGGTGCACGTGCCCGTCGACCTGGGACTGGACCGCAGCGACGCACGGATGCACGCCAAGACCGTAGGATCCTACGCAGTGCCGTAGGGGACCGCACCGCCACTTCCCAGCAAATTAGGGACACTGTTGCTCCTGGGGTATCGGCGAGGACCATTCGCAACCGTCTCCATGAAGCTGGGCTACGGTCCCGCACACCGTTAGGCCGTCTTCCGCTCACGCCCCAACATCGTGCAGCCCGCCTCCAGTGGTGTCGCGACAGGCGTGAATGGAGGGACGAATGGAGACGTGTCGTCTTCAGCGATGAGAGTCGCTTCTGCCTTGGTGCCAATGATGGTCGTATGCGTGTTTGGCGCCGTGCAGGTGAGCGCCACAATCAGGACTGCATACGACCGAGGCACACAGGGCCAACACCCGGCATCATGGTGTGGGGAGCGATCTCCTACACTGGCCGTACACCACTGGTGATCGTCGAGGGGACACTGAATAGTGCACGGTACATCCAAACCGTCATCGAACCCATCGTTCTACCATTCCTAGACCGGCAAGGGAACTTGCTGTTCCAACAGGACAATGCACGTCCGCATGTATCCCGTGCCACCCAACGTGCTCTAGAAGGTGTAAGTCAACTACCCTGGCCAGCAAGATCTGTCCCCCATTGAGCATGTTTGGGACTGGATGAAGCGTCGTCTCACGCGGTCTGCACGTCCAGCACGAACGCTGGTCCAACTGAGGCGCCAGGTGGAAATGGAATGGCAAGCCGTTCCACAGGACTACATCCAGCATCTCTACGATCGTCTCCATGGGAGAATAGCAGCCTGCATTGCTGCGAAAGGTGGATATACACTGTACTAGTGCCGACATTGTGCATGCTCTGTTGCCTGTGTCTATGTGCATGTGGTTCTGTCAGTGTGATCATGTGATGTATCTGACCCCAGGAATGTGTCAATAAAGTTTCCCCTTCCTGGGACAATGAATTCACGGTGTTCTTATTTCAATTTCCAGGAGTGTATATACTATCCCATCAAAAGTGTCTAGAAAATTGTTAGTGGACATTAACGTAGGGTTTGTCTGCCCTTTGCCTTTACGACTGCGTGAACTTTGCTAGGGATGCGTTCAATGAGGTGCCTGAATATCTGCGGAGGAGTGGTAGCTCACTTTTCCTCAAGATCCGAAAACGGCGACGGTAGTGACGGTGGTATCTGGAGCACAGTCGACCTTCTGACTCATCCGAAAGGTATTCTGGTGGGTTGAAGTCGGGACTCTGGGCATGCCAGGTGGTAAAATGCAGATGGTAAAATGATGGAGTGTATGGGTGTACCATAGTGTGAGCAATGAAACGTCTCACAGCAACGAAATGGTTGCGAGTGGTTTCGAGCATGTAACTCCTCTATTGAATGATTGAGCCACAGCATAATAAAAATATGGCAAACGTAACTTTACCTGCTGTCCTGTATACCTGGAATTACCTGGAGAAGAGGCTACAGCAGTCAACTCACCCCACAGCCCCCCCCCCCGGTAGCTGACTGGTCAGCGCGGCAGAATGCCAATCCTAAGGGCCCGGGTTCGATTCCCGGCTGGGTCGGAGATTTTCCCCGCTCGTTGTGTTGTGCTAATCATCATCATCTCATCCCCATCGACGCGCAAGTCGCCGAAGTGGCGTCAAATCGAAAGACTTGCAGCCGGCGAGCGGTCTACCCGACGGGAGGCCCTAGTCACACGACATTGACATTTTACCGCCGCCCCACACCGAACCTAGGATTTTTTGTGCGGTTCGGCACCAAAGGACCTCCCCACCCGGCGCCGGGAACATCTCACACCAGACGACTGTAATCCCAATGTTTGCGTGGTAGAGTAATTATGGGGTACGCGTACGTGGAGAAAGTGTTTGCGCAGCAGTCGCTGACATAGTATATAACTGAAGCGGAATAAAAGGAACCAGCCCGCATTCACCGAGGCAGATGGTAAACATCGGAGGTCATCAGTCCCCTAGACTTGGAACTACTTAAACCTAGCTAACCTAAGGACATTACACACATCCATGCCCGAGGCAGGATTCGAACCTGCGACCGTAGCAGCAGCGCGGCTCCGGAACGAAGCGCCTAGGACCGCTCAGCCACAACGGCCGGCTCGGCCTTCGAACGAATAGTTTTGGATCTTACACGTACATATTTCTGTTGGTGACTGAGGACGGTGTGCTGAACAAGATCACGTCAGTATTTACGTCATTTGCAGGTCTATAATTGTAGCTACTACAAGTCCTATGTGTTCAGCTGGGTAGTACCTCCAAGTAACTGTGGCAAGAGCGTGCTATTAATGCTTATTTTCCCGTGGGCAGCAAGTCAGGTGTTGAAGTGTGGCGCATGGGCTCAAAACGGTTAGTCTATACTGGAAGGTATAGTCCACTTTCGAGGAGAACACGGCAAATGCCATAACCCAAATTCCCAGAAACTTCGCTCAGTGGAAGAGGGGTGCAAATAAGTGAACCCATGTACTGGCTTATACAGAGATAATCGAAAAAAAGACGGTCAAAGTTTTAAATGTATTTTCCAGGTACTGTATGTGCCTTTTATCGCACAGTAGCGTTAACCGAAATGGTGGCACAGGGGTTAGCGTTGCGACTTCTTAATTTTGCGCGCCTTGTTAGAAACGCGATTTGGGTAAGGTGGTACAATTTCGATATAGGTTACGATCAACGTAAGGTTTCGCGCCATTTTTCAGTTTGGTAATGTTGGTAGCACTTGCCTTTGCTTGGCGTTGCAGTGCAGAAGGTTTCTGCAGCTCCTTCTGTCTTTTCCCTGAACACACCACTTCGTGCAACAGAGTTATAAATTTTTTCTTGTTCACAGGTAAGTAAAGTTAGTTAGTTCTATGCGCTCTTATGAACTGACTAGTTTCCATGTGCTTGTAAATTCTATATTAGTGAGGTTAGAGACGTGTTTTTTGCTCCCGTGTGTTCTGAGGCATCTATTGAGGAAGATTATGTACATGTGCCGTCACCTTTTGGCTCATTACAGTACTATTTACTCATGATTTCAGCCTTGCCAATAGTACATTTTCGACCAGAAAAATGTACAATCTCGAGATATGTTATATACAGTTACTACACATAAATTCTGAATATTTAAACAAATTTTCTCTTACGAGTTGTTAAAGCAAACTCTTTTTTTTTTCTCTTAGATTCCCCGATAACGACGAGAAAAGAACAATCTACAATAAATGGGGTCCAAACGCGTTACATGAGGCAATAAAGACTGTAATGGATGGACATTTGAGCCTTTGAAATGCAACAGCATTATACGGCATTCTTTTCAGCATTGTAAAGTTACCTCCTGGTTCCATTATAGAGATGGGTGAATCGAGTTATATTAATGAAGAACTGTTCATGATCTGGCTTAGACATTTGACGAAATGCAGAACAGTGGGTAGTATTACGGTTCCTATTATTGACGACCATAGCAGCCATACCAGCTTGGATGTTGTAGAGTACTGTCGGGAATATGGATTGCCTCCACACAGCACACATGTACTACAGGCATTAGACAGAACTTTCTTCAACTCTCTAAATGCTCAATATCGCAGAAATGCAACTGAGTGGATTCATCGTAACCCCAACAAAAGTATTACAAAACAAAGATCCTGTAGTATTTTCTGTGACGCTTGGAACAAAACTGCATCTTTTGGGTGTGCAGCCAAGGAGCCAAGGGGTCCCACTGCACAGGAATAACGCACTTTTGCAAAGACATTGTTGTCGAGCAGAAATTTGCACCTTCAACGTTATTCGGGGCTCCTGCTTCTTCAACCCGCTCCAATCAGGCTGTTACCAGTATTCTGGCGAAGACCGCATCCTGTACCATTTCTCTGCACGATGCTTTCAATGATATTTTGCCCACTCCAGGGAAGAAAGAATCGTCTCGGAAAAGGAAAACACGACATCATTTCGACTCACTTCAGATGAAAACCTGGAAAACCTCCGCAGTAAGAAAAATCTTTTTCAACTGGGTACAAAGAGAGAGATAAACAAAATGCAGCAAGTAGAATAAGCAGAACTCTACGTCTATGAGTAATGATGAAAGAAGTTTTAGAAGCTTCAAATCGCCAGCAAACAACGAGAATAATTGTGGATTTTGTTTCTTAAATTATTATAGTACGGAATCTTCGGCAAAGGACGACTGAACTTGCTTCCAAAAATGTAATTTTTGGTACCGCGAAGTTTCCGTCGGTGCCCCAGGGGAAAAGCACTTTTCATGTGGAAGATACCAACGACCAGAATTGTACCAAGAAGTGATCACAATGATACCTAGTGTGGAACATTTTCGAACAGTTTTACTCCAACAATTAAACCAACACTTGTAATGGTGTAATACTTGTGTTGCATGTTCATTAAACAACAAAGAAGAAGTGCCATAATTTGAATTATTTCTTTTCAATATATTTCTAGTTACAATAGCATTTGTCTCAAATGATAGAAATTGGACTATCTTACCCTGTTACTTATATTTTTGTTTTTCATTTACATACGCACTACACGAATTTTTTCCAGTGTCAATAGATATAACGTTGTCCTTATTCATCTATTAAGTGCATGTTAGATTAATGAATTTAAAAAATGAGAAAGTTACTTAAATCTGTTTTCTGTAAAAGTCCAGTAATGTATCTTGATTCATAATCATTTGCAAGCGCCAGTTCCCGGATAAGTGATAAATTATGCATGGTTTGCTAGGAAGTTATTGCCAACGCGCGAAATCTTCACCAATGTTAACGACATTTCTTTCTCGAGTGAGATTCATACGAAGAAATATCGTTTTGCCAAACTTGTCTTCGCGCGGCTCGTGGTGTACGTAGTATCTGTGTTTTGAATGTGTCTACGGTCGGTATCACCCAAGGGAATGGACCAAATCTTCCTGAAGAATAAAGATATGGATAATACATAACGATTTCATAATGAAATATCAGAATATGAGAATTTAAAAAGATTGTAACTCCTCAACGTACCATGCACACATATATTATTAAATAAATTCGTGGCACTTATTGTGAACTTCGGTTGTACTTTTACAATTAATGTGACGCCCTTGTATCTCCTAATTTGATAAGAAACGCTCATATGGTAACCTTATACGGACATGGGTAGATAAATGAAAACAATAAAAATAAAAAAATAAAAACAATAAAAACAATAAACTGATTTCGAACGCGGGGCGCGAAATTAATAAGCCACGACAACAAACAACGAATCCAGCAGTTCGCCTGAGGAAACTGCTCGGTAAAACGCACATAACGTGCCTCCGAGTTTTTGACCGTCGTTTTTTTTTCAGAAACGGTCGAGTATCTACTGATAAGCCGAGAGACATTTTCGCTTATTTTATCTCCTCTCCCCTGAGCAAAGTTCCTGGAAAATCAAGTTATGGCACTTACTGTGTTCTCCTCGTTAGTGGCGCAGTTACGATCGTGCAGAAAGCATCAGGTATTAAATTATGTGACTTGTTTGCGGGAAGACTGTTAAACGGAGAGAAAAAAACAAGAACACACTGATGAGTGTACATATTAAGGTTCCACATTTAAAAATATCTGCATTATATCCATTTCACCTTGTATGTACGTCTTCAAAGAGTGACTTTCGTTACTTAGTAACTTATTCGAAATAGATCAGCACAATTCGATTTCCAGCACAGGCCAAACTACAAGGGAGACGAAGTCCACAAAAAGAAGCAAGAAGATATCGAGAGGGGAAATATACTCCAGATAAACAAGTCAGTAATTTTAGATCAGCACAAGAATTAATGCACGAAACTCCCTCCGAGCATCTGTCAAACACAACAGGAAACACTCTAACGCACACACATTTTGTAGAGAGAAGATACATTCTTACAGATAGACCAGTACCGTATAATCACTGTAAAATAAAATGATATGGAAAATGTTTGTGCAGACCATTATCAGTGATGAAAAAATCTGAACATCGCGTGGTAGAATCTAGGAAACTATGTTGGTAAAATAGCCATCTCGTGTTTTGGCAACGGATGACCAAGGTTACCGAGATCTTGTAAAAGTAGTACTTCCATGTAGTCTGAGGGACACAAAGGAAAGGTGATTTACGTGCTCTTCCTCTCCACAAGAGTAGAAACGTGTCTCTACGATGTGCAGCCTGTGAAGATGTTCATGGAAACATTCTTGGTTAAATATATGTATGGCTATTAAAGAGGTGAGGCGCCTAGGGATTGAATTTGTATGGAATTTCGTGGTAGTGTTGTGTACTTATGGCCTTTGTGTCTTGTTGTTTCCTCTCCTATCATACATCTGTGCAGGACATCTCGGTGTTCCATACTTGGGCTTGTTGGGTACGACTTCTTACACAATGGTAAGGGGAGGTACGCTACCGAGTGGTGCGGCGACTGTCTTCGTAGGAGAGCTGGACAGTTAAAACAACAAACAGATTTGCTTAACTTGTATTTCTCCAAGTGTACAAACAGTCATTACAAATAATGCAGTAACAAACAGAGTCCAACTATTTCAATGTCAACAACGATGAGGCTCCCTGAAGTAATCACAAGCGATGGAGTCGCGTCGTGTCCCGTAGCAAAGTGGCTCCAGGTGTGAGTGGACTGAGCAGCTTCTGCTTGGCGTCCTATATCGCGGCAGCGGAGGGCGCTCGTAGTCCAGAGTGGCTGGAAGCGGGATTCAGCAGGGGCGCATCATTGGGTCCGCCCGATCAATAGGCTGCATGATTTCAGAAGGTGATCGAGCTGCGGTTTTCCGGCTTGGATTCTCAGCTAAATCTCTGTTGTGCATGATGCATCTTCTCTCATTATCGCATCCAAGTACGCGTAGTTAAATTCTTAAACTGGTTTAGTCTATCCTGACAATGCCTACTTTTCTGCCATGTAACGGTTTGGCTTACGGTCGATGACGAGTATCTCACTCTTTGTTTTGGTAACGAGTAATCTAACCTATCGTTCTGCACTCTACACGGATTCACTCACCTCCCTCTGTCTGGAGAGTACACCCAAACATCAGAATACATCGCATATGCGCTTCTAGTTTCAGTCTCAGTCAAATCTTCATGAAATATGTCGAAGTTGTGATAGCGGGATCCATGTTTAGAGCAGTTAGTTACTTGCTTGCTTTGCAACGCAGCTTGTGTTGCTTCATTTGGTTATAATTTATGACACCTTGTTGCGTCATTAACTTTGATTTCGGAACCTGCTCAGATGAACCGATCTTGTTTCGCTTTCCCCATTCAGTCTTCCACACATTTTGATACCTCCCCAAAATGTTTGCCTCTTTTTGTGCTACGATTTGCGTTTTAGAGAAGTTTGTTATCTATTTACTTTTATTGCGATATTTTTAGTCATTACATCAAATAAATATCTCTTAATATCACTACTGTTTTGACTACAAAATATATTTTCAACAAAAATCTCCGTTGAGAGCGGCGGCCTTACGTCATCTTACTAGGAGGCTTTGTGTGCCCGTACGGTATCACACCACTAGTCGACGTCGAAGTCAACCTCTTGCTGCATCAGTAACCTCCCCATCATCCACGTAATGCCTTCCGCGGAATGCATTCTTCATTGGGCTAAACAGATGGAAGTCGGAAGGTGCGAGATCCGGGCTTTAGGTTGGGTAAGGAGGAGCAGTTCAACGACGTTTCGTGAGCAAAATGGTTCAAATGGCTCTGAGCAGCATGCCATGGGACTTAACTTCTGAGGTCATCAGTCCCCTAGAACTTTGAACTACTTAAACCTAACTAACCTAAGGACGTCACACACATCCATGCCCGACGCAGGATTCGAACCTGCGACCGTAGCGGTCGTGCGGTTCCAGACTGTAGCACCTAGAACCGCTCGGCCACCCCGTTTTGTGAGCACCCCACGGGTGCGCAAACTTGTGTGAGGCCTTGCACTGTCAAGGAAAAGAAATTCGTTTGCATTATTGTGGCGACGAACACGCTGAAGTCATTTCCTCAATTTCCTGAGAGCCGGCCGGCACGTGGGAGGTCGGACAGGTTTGAGCGACCTGGTTGCGATGGTACACAGGCGACTTGCAGCAGACATTCTGCATGCGCCTATTAATATCTGCGATGGTCTGGTTACCCGCGAAATGAAACTTAATGATAGCTCTCTGCTTGAAACGCACAACCGTTACAGACGCGAGTAACGTTGTCACCTATTTGAACTTCATCAAAGTGTAGAGGCTCAAACGGGAATATTCCACGATGTCCACAACAAATTCCGCATTTTTTCAATCGAAATTGGCCCAGAAAAAATGTAAATGTCGTGTGACTAGGGCCTCCTATCGGGTAGTCCGTTCGCCGGGTGCAAGTCTTTCGATTTGACGCCACTTCGGCGACTTGCACGTCGATGGGGATGAAATGATCATGATTAGGACAACACAACACCCAGTTCCTGAGCGGAGAAAATTTCCGACCCAGACGGGAATCTAACCCGGGCTCTTAGGATTGACATTCGGTCGCGCTGACCACTCAGCTACCGGGGCCGGACAGAAAAAATGTGTTGCATTACTTATTAAATGCCCTTCGTATAACTTACTACGCACCTAAGCTTGTTGCCCTCACTGTGATGGCTTTATCGTTGTGCACAGCGGTCAAATTCATTGCTCAGTTATATTAAGGATTCAGAGGAAAGATCGATCACTCCAATCGCTTATATTGTACGATCAAAGATTTGTTTTATAACGAGCATTGCATTTACGCTCCTCGACTCTGATCCAGAAATGGGACCTAACTTGCAACAGGTTTCAAGTCGGTGGTACGCACAAAACGACCTCCGAAATCGTACTAATTGATTTCTTCGAAAATTACTTTGAACAATTAGTTCAAGAGCCCACTCGAAGTGGAAATGGTTGCGAAAACATTCTTGGCCTCTCAACACCAAATAGTCCTGAGCAAATAGGTATCATCATGACGGATACAGGTGTTAGTAACCACAAGGTCGTTGTAGCGAGACAGGCGCCGGAGCATGCAGATCCACTAAAAGTGAACGCAAAATATGTCTATTTAGAAAAGCAAATAAAAATTCGATTCTCGCCTTCCTCAGAGACAGTCTCCACTCCGTCCCAACTACGTAAGTTTAGACTACATGTGGCTTAAGTTCTAAGAAATAGAGATTTACATCGAATAAATTAATAAAATATGATACTGATCCTGCATGGTGCCCTAAACAGGCTGGAACACTGTTGAAGAAGCAACGAAACAATTTAAATGAACAGAAAATCTCCAGGGGTGAAGACTTTTTACTGAATCTTGAAACATAGCGCAGACTTCGGTGAGAGATGCTTTTAATAGTTTCCACAACGAAAAACTCTGTCTAGCAGACAACCCATATGGCAGACAACCCAAAGATATTTTGGCCGTACACCAGCGGCAAGACAAATCGACACCTTCATTATGCGATAGCAATGGTAGTGTTACCTATGACACTGCCACTAAACATGTGTTTCTGAAATTCCATCACCAAAGAAGATGGAGAAATATTCCAGAATTAGAATCTAGACTAGCTGCCAACATAAGGAACTCACAAGTAGATATCTTCGGAGTAGCGAAGCAGCTTCAATCGCCTAATAAAGGCAAGTCTTCCGATCCAGATTGCATATCAGTTAGGTTCCTTTCAGATTATGCTGATATGATGGCTCCACACTCAGCAATCATATACAACCTACGTAAGATCCATATCTAAAGACTGGAAAGTTGCACAGGTCATACCAGTACTTAATAAAGAAAACAGGAGTATTCCACTGAACTACAGACTCATATCACTGACTTCGATTTGCAGTAGCTTTTTGGAACATAGGGTACTCTGTTCGAGCATAATGAATTGCTTCGAAGAAAATGACGTTTTTTACAAATAGCCAGAATGGATCCAGAAAATTTCACTCTTGTGAAACGCAGTTAGCTCTTTAGTCACCCGAAGTACTAAGCGCTATCGTCAGGTGATCTCAAATTTATTCCATACTTTTATATTTCTAGAGAATTTTTACACTGTTCCTCATAAGCTACTTCTAGCCAAATTACGTGTCTCTTAAGTATCGTCTCAGTTGCGGGCTTGGGTTCGTGATTTCCTGCCACGAAAGTAATAAAGGGAAACTCGTCGAGAAAACAGGACTGATATCTGGCCCTTCGCTGTTGCTAATCTATTTTTTATTTCTTTATTGGGTTTTGGTTCTATGACCATACATCCAACAATAATTCGAAATCTATATACACGACTTAGAGGCAACCTGAGCAGCCCACTTAGATTGTTTGTAGATGATGCTGTCGTTTATCGTCTAGTGAAGTTACCTGAAGGTCAAAACCAATTGCAAAATGATTTAGACAAGACATATTTATTGTGCGAATAGTGGCAATAGACTCTAAAGAACGAAACGTGTGACATCATTCACATGAATTGCAAAAAAGAATCAGCTACATTTCCGATACGCGATAAATCACACAATATAATGGCTTCAATTCAGCTAAATACCTAGGGAGTACACTTACAAACAACAAAAAGTGAAGTGATCACATAGTAACGTGGGGAAGTTGAACGAAATGACGCGTTTTATTGGCAGAACAGTTGGAAGATGAAACAAATCGACTAAAGTTGCTGTCTTCACTTCGCTTATCAGTTCTCTTCTGGTGTATTACTGCGCGGTGTGGTATCCTTACCGGATAGGATTAACGGAGTACATGGAGAACGGGGGTACTACGTTTTGTACTGTCGAGTAATAGAGGAGAGAGCGTCACTAACATGATATAGCATTTGGGATGGGCATCGTTAAAACAAAGGTGTTTCTTTTTGCGGCAGGATCTTCTCACGAAATTTCAGTCACCAACTTTTTTCTCCAAATGAGAAAATATTTTTATGTCAAACTACAAAGGGAACACACCATCATAATAAAATAAGTGAAACCGGAGCTCGTACGGAATGATGTGTTCGTTTGTCCCGCGAGCTGTTCGCAAGTGGAACGGTAGCGAAATAGTCTGAAGGTGGTTCGATGACTTTGCCAGGCGTATCAGAGTGAATTGCCGAGTAGTCAGGTAGATGTAGACGTGCGCTTCTGATCTTCGGCATTCTTCTATAGCACCAATTATCAAAAGCTTCTATCTTTTTTTCGTCTGAATTGCGTCCATGTTTACTCACCATATAAGGCTACACTCCGGACAAAACCTTCAGAAAAGATGTCCTAACACACAAATTGTTATTCTATATTAACGAATTTCTTCTTTTTCAGAAATGTAATTTTTCTACTATCAGTATGCTGTCGACTTCGGCCATCATCAGTAATTTCGCTGCCCAAATAACAAAATAACAAAACTCACCTACCACTTGTAGTCTCTCACATCCTAATCTGATTCACGCAGTATCGCCTCATTTACTTCGACTACATTCCACTATTCTTGTTTCACTTTTATTGACGTTCATCTCATAATCTCTTTTCCAGACTGTTCCCATTACTTTCAGCTGCTCTTCCAAGTCCTTAGCCCTCCCTGGAAGAATTACTCGTATATTGTAATAGGAACGTTATTTCCCTTTACAAATTTCTGCTTTGTTTCCTCCACAGATTGTTCGCTGTTTTACAGATTGAATAGCATGAGAGATAAGGTACCAGTCAGTCTCACAAGGGGACTACACGGAAACATGATTTTTGTAATTTTTTATGTTTATGGTATGTGAAGTTCAGAACTCAAATACTAATCGCCCGAAATAGTTCGTTGCAACACTCAGAAATTCTCAGGAGGAACGACTAAGAGACTAAGGAGACTGCCTACACTACAATTGTCCGTCCTCTTTTAGAATACTGCTGCGCGGATCCTTACCACATAGGACTGACGGAGTACATCGAAAAAGTTCAAAGAAAGGCAGCATGTTTTGTATTGTCGCGAAATATGGGAGAGAGGATTTGGGCTGGACATCATTAAAAGAAAGGCGGTTTTCGTTGCGACGGAATCTCCTCACGAAATTCCAATCACTACCTTTCTCCACTGAATGCGAAAATATTTTGTTGACACCGACGTACATAGGGAGGAACGATCACCACGATAAAAAAAGGGAAATCAGAGCTTGTACGGAAAGATATAGGTGTTAATTATTTCCGCGCGCTATATGAGATCGGAATAATAGAGAATTGTAAAGGTGGTCCTATGAAACCTCTGCTAGGCACTTAAATGTGATTTGCAGAGTATCCATGTAGAAAAAAATGGTTCAAATGGCTCTGAGCCTATGGGACTTAACATCTATGGTCATCAGTCCCCTAGAACTTAGAACTACTTAAACCTAACTAACCTAAGGACATCACACAACACTCAGTCATCACGAGGCAGAGAAAATCCCTGACTCCGCCGGGAATCGAACCCGGGAACCCGAGCGCGGGGAGCGAGAACGCTACCGCACGACCACGAGCTGCGGACTATCCATGTAGATGTAGATATTTTTAAAAATATTGGGAATCCGATATGTCTATATATTGAAAAATGTATCATTACAGGCTTACGATATGTCGAAAAAAGTATCGGGAAAAATACCGACGTATCTGTCTATAGAAATATCGGCTGTACGTTGTAAATATACTCCTGGTTGTTGTGCTGTATATTTAAGTAACGATTTATTATTAGATATTCTGTACATCAACAAGCTAACAGTTTGCTTATCCGCCTTAGAGCAGAAACTGAAAAGAAAGCGACACAAGTTCACGTTTGGCTATACCTACTTTGCCAACAATGGCAACAGCATGTAAGTGGCGCAATACAAGGTGTCCGATGGGTCCGTCGTTCGGTTTCGTCACATACTGGATTTGTGCGGAACACTTCATGTCGACTTCCCTGCCAAGACCAGCGGCCTAGCAGCTGTAGTGTTAAAATTACATAGAGGAGCTGAACGTTGCAGTTTCTGCAGGGAGCGCCGAGCAGTGACTACGTCGGCATGTCCTTTGACACGTCTCAGTCCACAGTAAATCAATCTCGTCATTTAGATTTTTGTTCATCATTCTTAGCAACTGTTTCTGAAGAATGCCGATGTGAATAAACAGCACGCTAGTTGCGTTTTTTTTATTTCTTTTTTTAGGCAAGTGATATAGTGTTTCCTCAATTCGGAAATGTTGTTATTCCATTCAGACGGTCACGCCCCTGTGCAATCGCATTTCTTTTTTTGTACCACCAATAATTCTTTCACACAGTCAAAGAGAAAGATTGGAGGTGATGAAAGGTCAAAAAGTAGTAACGCTTCTCCACTCAGTGAAAATAAAATTATGTTTACTATAGTTTCTAAAAAACAACTCAAAGTAGTTACCGAAAATTGTGAAAAAATATAGTATAAAAATATCAACCAGCGACAAATTTACTTTCAGTTCCTTTATTCAAAGGGTACCGTTACCGGTTTCGAATCGTAGTGATTCATCCTCAGACGATTTACATGCTTTCTTTATGACATGTGGTGTGTTTTTTACAGATTAATTGTCCTAAAATATAAATAATACATAATTATAAACACGCTACACATAGATGGTTGCGTTACAGATTTTCGTTGCATCTGACTTACGTGAAACGTCGGTTTCGAGTGTTTGTTTTCATAAAATTCGTCCAACAGATGTAAATGCATTCCCACTGCATTCTTATCGTTGCACACGTAAATTGTTCTCACTGAACACTTAAGAGCTGTCACTGAGCCGATTTCTACCACGCACCACATGTTTAGATACATACAAAGAGCTTACAAACATATGTGTATCACAGATGCTATGATATACCGTAACATTTGACGATGATGTCCTATGTTTGGAAAGGATAATATATTCGTTTACACAAATGTAATGCCTTTTACAGTAGTACAGAGACATTGAATTTTTGAGTTGATATTGCTAAATTAATTATATATATATATATATATATATATATATATATATATATATATATATATAACCGTATAGGTAAAATAGTATGTTATATAATTACATTTAGCATAATGAGAATTATAGTAACATATAAATTTGTTACTTGATCTGCAGGTAGGTGTACTAATATTATTTGCTTTGGAGGCTGGAAAGTAATTTTTGGAAATTTTTCAGGATAGGGGTGTTAGCTAACTCTGTTTGTTCGTTAAGGATATAGTCTGGGGTGCTGTTTTTGTGTGTATGTATTTCTAATTGTTCTAATATATTCATAGTGGCTCCTTTTTCTGCTAGATGCAAAATTTTTAAGTTGTCCTCAATGTTTCCCATTGAATGGTTTTCTTCAGCAATATGGGCTGCAAATGCTGATTTGTTCAAGTTACAAGTCTGAGGACATCAATATGTTCTTTGTATCTAATTTCAAAACTTCTGCCTTTCTGTCCAATACAGAATTTTGGGCATGTATCACATTTGAGTTTGTATATTCCTGATTTATGGCAGGGACTCTTGGAGGTATTTACATCATGGATTACTTTTTGTTGTAATTTATTATTTGTGGAAAAGCTGATTGTGATATTTTCTTCTTTTTAAATAAGTTTGCTATTTGATATGAAAGTGGGCCTAAGTATGGGAGTGTAGCATATTTAGGTTTGGCTTCAGTGGTACAGTGATTTGGCTTGAAGTGACTGTTGTGAAGTGGATCTGTGGTTTTTGTCTGCATTTTGTTGTGGAGTTTTTCTATCATTGTGGGTTTATATCCATTATCATGAGCAACTGTTTTAATTATATTGATTTCATTTTGTTGGTCTGTGTCACTCATTGGTACTTTTTTAAATCGGTGTAGCATTGTTCTGAAATATGCCATTTTTTGTTGGCGGGGGTGGCAAGATGAGTTGCTAATACTGACATTTGTGGTGGTAGGTTTTCTGTAAATACTAAATTGATGTTTATTGTTACTATTGCAAATATTCAGGTCAAGGAAGTTAATGCTTTTATTAGTTTCATGTTCAACTATGAATTTAATATTTTTGTGCATTTTGCTTAGATCTGCTGCTAATGTTTCTATTTCATTGCTTCTACCATCAAAAAGCAGTATTGTATCATCAACATATCTTCTGTAGTAGATTATTTTGTTTCAGATGTGCTGGTTGGTTGAGAAGAATTTTTGTTCTATATGGTTGATGTAAATGTCAGCCAATATCCCAGCTAAGCTACTTCCCATGGCCAAACCATCATGTTGTTGGTACAGTTTGTTGTTGAAGCTAAAGTAATTATGCTCTAGAATAAGTCAAAGTATTTCTATGAGTTCACAGATCTCTGCAACACTAATTTTCTTATATTTAAGCAGATTGTTTCTCATAATGTTGATAGTCTCTTTGACAAGGATGTTCGTGTACAGGTTGACTATGTGCAGTGATGCTAATTTAGCTGCTGGTGGGATGTGGATGCCTTTAATTAAGCTTATGAGTTCATGTGTGTTATGTATGGTGTAGTTATTTTCAAATGTATAGTATTTGGTAATGAGGTCTTTTAATTTATGGGTTATGAAGCTGTTTCTTGAGTTAACAATCGGGCGAATGGGACAATTTTCTTTATGAACCTTTGGCTGTGCACGCAGTTTTGGTGCTGAGGGATCCATTGTTATGCAGTTACGTATTTCATATTTGTTCAGTAAAAAGTTACAGTTTTGTAGTAGCTTTCGGAGTTTAGTTTGGAATTTTACTGTAGGTTCTGTTTTTATTTCAGTAATATTGTTGCTATGGGAAAATTGCAAGGTTTTCTCTACATATTCTCTTTCATCCATTACGATCAAAGAATTTCCTTTGTCAGCTTTTACAATGAGTGCTTTACTTTCAGACAGTTTGCTGTTAATATTCAGTTAAGTGTTTTTGCGGGTATTATTGCATAAAAATATCAGCTCTCGATATTGCCATCCTTGTATCCATAAATCGATATATTGACACATATATCGATACGTTTTGGAAAAGCATCAATATATTGACATTTTCTCAGCAGCCCTAATGTGCAGTAGGTAAATTTCTCAGTCCATCATAGAAACTGTAGTTTTGTACGAGCACAGAACGTAATGAAATCGACGCAAGTCGGCAGGCGACCGGAGCAAGTGGCGGCGCCGGTGTGCAGGAAGCGCGCCGCATTCCGGCCCTGACGGCCGGCCGGGCCACTGTGCTCTTCCGCGGGCGCGCCGCTGCCGGCAGCCGTGACGCAAGGTTGCGCAAGCCGCGGGCGGCCAGCGAGAAAGCAGCCCAGTAGCTTTCTCTGCCGGCCGTGGCGTAACCCCGGGGCCCGCGCCCGCGCCCGCGCCCGTGCCCAACTTCCTGCGCAAGAAGCGACGGCGAAGGCGGCAGCGGCGGCGGCGGCGGCGAAGGCGCGTCTGCAAGGACGCCGCCGCGGCCTGCATACGCCAGCGCCAGCCGGCACGTGCCGGCACAGAAACGACCTGGCCGCTAATTCCCAGCGAGGGACCCGCCGGGGCAGCTCGCAGGCGGCGCAACAGCTCCGCACCGGGTGCACGCTAGAATTTTGTCCACCGCTACCGTGGGAAGCTGTGCACCACTTAGCGCCCTGCACGAGAGTGAAGATAGGAATGACCTCAGATTCAACGAGGCGATAGTCGAGAAAATTTCTTATTCAATAGATTTTTACATTCCCCCATTCCGAGCGAGCTGACAGTGACCAAAGAGGCACTTTTCAGCCTTTTCATTACGGTACACAGAGAGTCGCAGGAGGAATGATCCGTATTCAGGGGCAGGGCAGGAATTATGATTCGAAACAACGAAATCTAGTAGACATGGGCTCTGAAACGCGTACCTTAAGAGCCATGAGGACTTCTTCATCTTTTATAATGTGAAACAAATCTCTTCTACTGTAAGCTTCTGCTTTCCGAATTTTGAGAGGCGGCAGTAGGGATCAAAATAAGGAAAAAAAGTCCAGTAGACGTGTATTTTCTAGAGATTTAGCTAATAAGTATTTTAGCATTTAAAAAGGTTTTCGCACCAAATTGTTTGTGTATTGTGCATTTGGATGGGACGTGGAGAAACAGTCGGATACCGTATTCTTCTGAGTTAAGACAGAGGTAAGCATGAAAATTTCTCGAGTATAGTGTGCAGTGCTCAGGACCATTGTACGTGATCCGACTTGCTCATCTTACCGGTGTTTCAGAATAAAAGATGCATTGCGTTGCACGGGTGCAGTCAAAAGCGCAGCTAACACTATTAGACAAAGCGAACATCACATCCACGACAAAATCTGTTGTCACTTTTTACACGTGGTCAGCGTAGTTAAATGCCCAATGCCAGTAGTAGCACCCACCTAGATGGCACAGTGGTAAGATATTGGATTCACAATCTAGAGGATCAAATCCGAGTTCAGCCATCTACAAATAAATTTTCCGCCTTTCGTTTTAATCGGTTACGGCTAATGTTTCGTTCAGAAACGCCGCCGACATCTTCCTTTCTTCCGTAATCCGAGACAGTGCTTCACCTCTAATGATTGGATGTTAAACGTTGCTTTCCCTTTCTTTTTCCTTGCGCAAAGTAATACTCATGAAGTTAAGCTGCCCAAGGTCAGAGGGACGAGGATTGGAAAACTATTTTATTTCAATCAGCATCGTCCTCCTACCTAATATTTCATATCGTTCAGTACCCTTCTCATCTTGGAATATGGAGCACCACAACTCCTGTTATCAGCTTGATTAAATAGCAGTTACAGTATTTATTCCCACAGTCAGTTTTGACATCTGCGCCACTCTCGAATGATCAGTAATAAGTTACCACAACAGGAGTATGTTGTAAATCCGTGAGTGCTCGGGCTGTACTCCACTTTGGTTTCGTGCTGTTGGAGCTGCGTTTAGTCAAATTATAACTGATTGCTGATGACGCTAATGTTTCGTACATCCAGCAAATAATTGAGGACGTGGGTTGCAGGTGCTACTCTGAGATGAAAAGGTTGGCACAGGAGAGGAATTCGTGACGGGCCGCATAAAAAAAAAGGTATCGAGCCATTTGCGTCAATGCCCGTATGCGGTGCTTTCCCGAATCCTTTAAACGTCGATTGAGAGTCACATAAATTGCTAAACCAGGATAATACAAAACAAATTAACGAGTTTGTCCACAGATTTCAAAACAACTGCAATTCACCGTCACTTGTACTGTACTAGTTCCAAGAGCATAGCCTGCCAAAATGCAGATCGTTCAACTTCAGTAGATGACGAGGCATAAATTCACGTACTACAGCTGCGATTCCCAACCTGGGGGCAATAACCCCCTGAGAGATAAAATGAAATTTTTTGAGGGTTAAAACCTAAACGATTCGACTCTGTTTCAGTCATGAAACTAAATTATTTTCAAAAAATCATTACTATTATCACAATTTTGTAAGACTCTAATACTGATTACGTAAGTTATCAATAATTACTTTTTCGCGATTAGCAGCATTAATGCAATGGACGTTTTAGGTATCGCACATAGTCCAGCCACTACACACATATGTTGTACTTTGTCCCGTACATCGCTTATGATACGAGTGAGACACATACGTAACAAATGCTAAGTATCTTAAGAAAATCACTTCTCCAGGTCGTAGATAGTATCTACAGTGGTCCAGAAATTGCTTCATTACTCGCTTCGAAACAGATAAATGAATTAATTGGCAGGACTACACAGCAGTAACTACTTAAGGGCTACACAGTATCATTATTATTATTATTATTCCTATTGCCATTAGTGACTCTGGTCAGATACCAAGTATTAGCAGCCTGGAGTCTTCCAGTTTCTGCCAGTTCAGAAATAAGGAGTGCAGCAATCAAGTGACTTACGAGCAGCAAGTATCGTCTACACATTTTAACTTGGTTCATTTTAAATGGGGTTGCTGTGTGCAGGCCAAGCAAGTGCCACAATGGAGAGGAGTAATGCAGGTTACGTACATTTTGTAACAAGTGTCTAGCCTCACACTGTGGATAGTACTTATCAGAGAACGGGTTGTGAGTAACACTTGCTATGCACCACTAATTCCTTCGTCATCCATTCTAACAGACACACACACACACACACACACACACACGCGCGCGCGCGCACGCACGCACGCATACACAGACACACAAACTAAATATCATTCGTCCTTTATCTTTTAAAAATAAAGGTGTTCCAAGAAAAGTCTTACATTCTACATTTTGGTTAGGTGCTAAAGTTGATGATAATGTGGAGGAGAAAGGGGGGGGGGAGTGACAGACGGAAAGGGGGGGGGATCAAGGTGTAGTACTAGCTAATGTCTAATTGCAATCAGGGATAATGGTCTAAGAAAGGTTAGGAACCACTGTACTACGGTCTATATGTCGTCTCATAGTCATCGATATGCGAAACAGTTTGAGGAGGGTTGAGAAGTGAACACGACATCAACTACATCTAAAATCAAGCTAAGCACATTCCAATCAACTGGTAGGATAGCAAGAAACAACAGTTTGTCTGCAATATCATGGACAATAACAAAGAAAGAAAAAATCACATATAGGCTATAGACAGCAGAGATGAAGTTCATGAGATATACTCGTATAAGGAGCTGTAAAAAAATGGATAAAATAATAAAAAAATGGGATCAGATTTAAAAATAATTTCAGATAAGGACAGGATAGAAGAGAATAAGAGGAAATGGAACGATCATGTTCAAAATATGGTAGAAAATAGATTGCATAAAAAAAATTTAACGGCCGATTGGAAAGAGAGAACTCGGTAGACCTCGTAAGGGGTGTTTGTATGATAGAGACCGGAACAGGTGGCACAAAACCTAATCCTTGAAGGAGGTGGTGGTGATGATGATTGTGATGAGTAGTATCCTGCAAAACTTCTGTTTGGTTTATACTGGACTACTGCTCAAGAGGGTGGAATCTTCATCAGATCGCACAGACAGATAACATATAACGTTCTCGAAGAAAAGAGGTGTACAAAATGATCACAGATTGGATAGGATGACAAGAGAAACAGAAAAATCTCAACTGGAAGAGAATCGAAGAATGCTGCAAAAACCTATGGATGAAACTCCATTAACTGGCTTTCAGGACGAACGAAATATAATTAGAGTAATAACACTTCGCACAGAGCTGTGTATCCAGTAATTCTTCTAACGCTTCATTTCTGAATAGAAGTGCAATATAAACAAAGGGGTCGATAAAAAGTACCCCTGCGACGCAATTTGTAGTGATCGGCCGAGCAGGCAGAGGTGTGAATGCTCGTAAAGTCACTGCACTACTATATTTGCTATGCAGCACAGGTAGCCTCTCGGAATGGATAGCTGTCCCCATTGGCAATGCCGTTTCTGTTCCATACGACATTAGCTACCAAGATATGAAATGGTTCAGCAGTAATACTGATCTAATTCACAGCTTTCATGCTGAATTACGTAACATCGCCAGGGTCCAAGGATGGCAAGTGGCGTTCTCCATAACAGCGTGCACCACCAACTCGATGTAAAATTATTAATTCCATTTATCTGGTTAAGTAACTTGACGAGTTGCATGGTCCAATCGCTTTGACGGAACAGTTCTAATCGAACTTCATTATATCGTTGAATGAATGAGATCAATTTCATCTACTGCTGATATCTGTAGCAACGTGCGACGGATGGTGCACCCCAAACTACTTGTGCCCACCCCGACGTTGTAATCTATTACTGGACACGCAACACATCGTAGTTTTTCGGATTTGCAGAAAGGGTAAGTGTCTTATGTCCGCACTCTTGCAAGAGGCAAGTAGTCACGAAGCCGTGTCTGCTAAACGTTTCACCCTTCATTTGTCCAGTTTCGATTCGTACTAATGACGGTAGCACGGAAACACCTCGCCGTTTCCGTGCCCGTCACGTAAGCTATACGTTTTCATTCTTGTGGCTAGTACATGCACTGGCTGTATCCAGGCTTTCCTGTATATTTGATACATCGACGTTTTGAAACGCTGCTTAGTCAGTCGTCTAGGTATGAGAAGTAAACAGCTGTTGTATCCTTCTGCTCGTTGCGTGACGTTACATGGTGTCAGCATCGACCACCGGCTGCGTCCTCCAACGCCTGGCCTACTTTCCAGGGGCACGACAGACCTACTGACTTCCCTCTCTAGCCAGTTTCTCTTCCTTTCCTTCTCGGAAGGGACCGAAGGTGTGTCCACTCTGAAAAAAGTGTGGAGTCTTTCTCTGGGAAAACAGGGAGTGGGGAGCTTACTTTTACTTAACAGATGGCAGCGAAACGAGTGTTACTGTCATTTTGGCGCCACAAAAATTAACAATTAATACCCTTATCTTTTTCTAGTCGTTAATTGTAGAGCTGTAAAGAGAAGTGGGCATGGAAAGGAGAACAATAAACTCCTTGTGTCTTATACAGTACATTCACGTGACAGCAGGTGAATGTAATCAAATTTAATCAAACAACCTCTCACAAACACTACATGTAAAGTGACGTTCGTCAATGAAATTTAGCAACCATTCAAAATAAGGAGTTAAGCGGGAGACGGACTGTAAACCGTGATGTTAAACAAATGGGAAAAGCACTACAAGACCCACACCCAACAAAACTAGAACAAGAAATAAAGAAATCAACTTCTTTTCGAAAATGGCACATCGATCTTTTCTAGAGATAATTTCATCCTCGATTCAAATAAATCTTATTGGAAAAATAACTGAGCAAACTAGTGTACAGTTATTCACATCTGAAACGAAATATGTGACTCACAGTTGGATGCCCCGAAATCCTCGGAAATAGTCTTTTGAAGGATCGCTAAAGTCAGGAAATTCATATGTCTTGGAGAAATTATAGAAACAGATGGATTAAAAAAGAAACAAATGACATAAGAGTCTGAAAGATTGAGATTGCATGACTAAATCCCCAACGACTTCTACAATAAAAAACGTTAGAGTGTGAAAGATTGGATTGCAGAACTAACAAGGGAACCTCCCCATCACACCCCCCTCAGATTTAGTTATAAGTTGGAACAGTGGATAGGCCTTGAAAAACTGGACACAGATCAATTGAGAAAAGAGGAAGAAGTTGTGTGGAACTACGAAAAGAATAAGCAAAATGTACAAACTGAGTAGTCCTTGCGCAACATAAGCAACAACATGGACAACAGAAGTTCAGGAGTGCCGTGGTCCCGTGGTTAGCGTGAGCAGCTGCGGATCCAGCGGTCCTTGGTTCAAGTCCTCCCTCGAGTGAAAAATTTACTTGCTTTATTTTCGCAAAGTTATGATCTGTCCGTTCGTTCATTGACGTCTCTGTTCACTGTAATAAGTTTAGTGTCTGTGCTTTGCGACCGCACCGCAAAACCGTGCGATTAGTAGACGAAAGGACGTGCCTCTCCAATGGGAACCGAAAACATTTGATCGCAAGGTCATAGGTCAACCGATTCCTCCACAGGAAAACATGTCTGATATATTCTATGCGATACTGGTGACGGCATGTGCGTCATATGACAGTAATATGTTGTCGACCCACCTAACTTGTACACTTGGCGAATGGGTAAAAAGATTCTTCTACCTTGCCCGATTTAGGATTGTGGGTGTGATTATGTGGATGTGTGGATGTGATTATCACTTCCAAAAAAGTGATCGCATCGGACGGACAGATATAATTGTCTGAAAACAAAAAATTAAAATTTTCACTCGAGGGAAGATTTGAACCAAGGACCTTTCATGTCACAGCTGCTCACGCTGCCCACGGGACCACGGCGCTCCTCTGCTCACATTCTCCTTGATATTGATTATCTCACATGGACTACTCAGTTTGTGTATTTTGCTTATTTTTTTCATAGTTCCACATAACTTCTTCCTGTTTTCTCGATTGATCTGTCTTCAGTTTTTCAAGGCCTATCCACTCTGCCAACTTATAACTAAATCTGAGGGGGGTGCGATGGGGAGGTTCCCTTGTAAGTATCCAATTACTTCTACAGTTAAATGTCAATCTCTGTAAACATTAAAATCAAGTATTATTCCACTATAATGAGGTACCAAGCTCTCCACGAAGTAGAATGCATTTCTTTATCCAAAATGGAAGAAATGTAGAGAATATGCGAAGACAAGAAAAAAGACCTTGGAAAAATACTGAGGTCGAATGATGAATGTGGGAAATAGATACTCGGGACCAACAAAGAAAAATGTAGGATACCCCAGCACCTTTCAGACATATTCGGGAAGAAAGAGCCACTGTTTTTGACATACAGGGTGTATCATAATTAATGACGTAAATGCTTACAGTTGAAGCTACACGATATTAGAAGCAAAAAAGTCTGAGCAAACATAGGGTCGAAAAAGCATACCCTAAGAGGTACGAGCAATTTTTCATCTTCGATACTGTGAAACAAATCTCTTCTACTGCAAGTTCTTTTCTTTCCATATTTTGGGAAGGGGTAGTATGGACCAAAATAAGAAAAAAATGTCCAGCGAACATGTGGTCTAAATCGCATACCTTAAAAGTTATTGGTTGATTATTGGAAGAGTTGTGTTTCAAAGTAGCAAAGATGAACAAGTGCTCATGCAATGCATTTTAGAGCACATGTTTACTGGAATTTTTTTTCTTGTTTTGGCCCATACTACCACTTCCCAAAATACGGAACGCAAAGAACTTGCAGTAGAAGAGATTTGTTTCACAGTATCGAAGATGAAAAATTGCTCGTAGCTCTTAAGGTATGCATTTTCGACCCTATGTTTACTCAGACTTTTTTATTTCTAGTGTCTTGTACTTTCAACTGTATGCGTTTACGCCATTAATTATGATACACCCTGTATAAAAACAATGAGGGAAAGCATACGAACTAAACTAACATTCTAATATTTCAACAATGAAAGTACTACAATAAGAAGTTCAATGAAACTCAGAAATACCTATTAAAAATGAATATATATCTGAAGAAAATATCATAAACAGAGAACACTTGAGAACTTAAGTTAAAGGTTGGCGAGAGAAATAAAAACAGCAAATGCAGAAGAATCCTCATCGAGGAACAGAGTAAACAGCAAAGTGAAATAACGAAAAAATATCTTTTAGGATTTATAGCTTTCAAAAATTTTTGGAAAATCATTATTTGGCACAGTAGCTCTATGCTAACTTATCATGTTTGGACACATGACCTGCTTTTTAATGTTGTTCTTTACGCTTGAAGATGGTCTGCTGATGGACCGAAAGTGGTAGTTGAACAGAGGTATATATACCTATTGCGCCAAATTATGATTTTTTGAAAAAAAATGTGGGGAAGAAAGAAAAAAGAAACATTATTGGAAGTAAAAAACCACAAGTAATTGTTGTACGTGACACGTAGTTGGCCAGATCAGACAAAGAAAGACCATGTTCTTACTGGAATGGTGTCACAAAGAGGCCAAAGCTGTTTCATTCCTTCCTCGTTTAAAACTAAACAAGAGCTTTCTCTCGGCCGGTCTCGACAAAGGCGATCCAGTCTTGTCTGTCATTTATGCAGCAGAGTTTAACCTTTCGTCTACAGTGAGTACCAAAGTAACGGTGAGTACCATTGAGACACTTCCTTCCGTAAATCAAGGATGGCAACTATATTCAACCGAGTAGTCAGGTAAGAAATCAAACTAGTATATGATCTGACTCAATGGAAGTCCGGTCACAGGAATCGTGATTTGGTTATTTTGAAAAGATTGACAGTACTCTCGACAGTAGAAATCGAATATGCAGTATTATCGCTAGCTATTTTGCGAATATCCATGTAAATTGTGTAATACACAAGATCACAAGGCATCAACAGAACTGAGTGATATCAAAGTGGGACTCGTAAAGGAAACTGTAAAATACACTGACGGAAAACATGGCAACACCAAAGGATAATTAATGTAGAGTAACGAAATTTCATGGATGCATTTGTCTAGATAACATATTTAAGTGATTAACAGTGCAAGATGACAGGTTAATGTAAGCGCGAGAAAAGCCATTACAAATGCGAAATGCTGATAGATTAATAACTGAAATACCAGGCAGCATGTTGAATGCAAGTTTGCAAATGTGCATGCTTTGTGTTATACAGGTGCCGGATGTCAGTTTGTGGAATAGAGTTTCATGCATGTTGCACTTGGTCTGTCAATAAAGGGACGGTTATTGCTGTTCGTGGATGATGCTGGAGTTTTCGTCGCTGCTCAATTGCATCCAAATCTGGTGATCGAGCAGGCTAAGTCAATATGTCGACACTCGGTAGACAACTGCGGTATGTGGCTGAGTGTTATCCTGTTGGAAAACACCCCCTGGAACGTCGATTGTGGTAGAGATTTATAGTCAGTGTGCTTAGGATAACCACGAGAGTGCTCCTGCTGTCATACGAAATCGCACCTCAGACCATAACGGTATGTGGCTGAGTGTTATCCTGTTGGAAAACACACCCTGGAATGCTGTTCGTGAATGGCAGCACAGCACGTCGGATCAGCAGATTGTCGTACAGATTTCCAGTCAGTGTGCTTAGGATAACCACGAAAGTGCTCCTGCGGTCATACGAAATCGCACCTCAGACCGTAACTCCAGGTGTAGGTCCAATGTGTCTAGCATGCAGAGAGGTTAGTTACAGACCCTCAACTGGTCTCCTTCTGACCAACACATGGGCATCATTGGTACCGAGACAGAACCAACTTTTATCAAAAAACACAACAGATCTTCACGCTGCCATCCAATGAGCTCTCGCTTGACACCGCTGAAGTCGCATGTGGCGGTGGTTTGGGTCAGTAGAATGCACGTTACAGAGCGTGTGGTTGGGAGCTGTCCTTGAAGTAACCCATTTGTAACAGTTCGTTGTGTGACTGTGGCGTCAACTGCAGCTCAGGCTGCTGCAGATGCCGTACGATGCGTCAGGGCCATAAGCCGAACTCGATGGTCTTTCCTGTCGGTAATGCCACTTGGCCGGCCTGAGCCCGGTCATCTTGCGGCTGTACAGTGTCGCGACCACCGCTGCCTGCAATGATGTTCAGTGGCTACATTCCTGCCATGTCTTTCTGCAGTGTCGCTGCTGCTCGTAACGCTTTACACGATCTCTTTCAAATTCAATAAGGTATTGATAATGGCATCTTCGTCGTATTAAAGGCATTATTGACGAACATCAACTCTCCATGTCCAGACTCAAAGGTAACTAGCGCTCACGACCGTTACAGCATGTATTTAAACCAAACCTGATCAGCATGCTCTCTGCGGCGCCACTAGCGCTGCTGGCATTCCAGTGGCACGTAATTTGAATAAACATCATCTTGCAGATGTAGAAACACGCCTACCAACTTACGTCTACATCGCACAGCTCCTTCTTGGTGTTGCGATGAACTTCGAGACCTTCTCCTGTAATGTCAAGAATGCTAGTGTCGTTCAAAACGTTTTACACCACATATGGAGTTCAAAGTAAGACACTGAGCGGCTGAATTTGTTTTCCAACTCAGTGGCCGACCATAGACCGACATGAACGTATCACGCAACAGCAGGAACGTTTGCAGGTCACTGAACTGATTTAACCACGCAGAACATATTCGCTGGATATACTTGTAGTTCCAAAGTGCCGCTTAATATTTTCCAGTACTACTACATCTACATCTACATCTACATCCATACTCCGCAAGCCACCTGACGGTGTGTGGCGGAGGGTACCTTGAGTACCTCTATCGGTTCTCCCTTCTATTCCAGTCTCGTATTGTTCGTGGAAAGAAGGATTGTCGGTATGCCTCTGTGTGGGCTCTAATCTCTCTGATTTTATCCTCATGGTCTCTTCGCGAGATATACGTAGGAGGGAGCAATAAACTGCTTGACTCATCGGTGAAGGTATGTTCTCGAAACTTCAACAAAAGCCCGTACCGAGCTACTGAGCGTCTCTCCTGCAGAGTATTCCACTGGAGTTTATATATCATCTCCGTAACGCTTTCGCGATTACTAAATGATCCCGTAACGAAGCGCACTGCTCTCCGTTGGATCTTCTCTATCTCTTCTATGAATCCTATCTGGTACGGATCCCCCATTGCTGAGCAGTGTTCAAGCAGTGGGCGAACAAGCGTACTGTAACCTACTTCCTTTGTTTTCGGATTGCATTTCCTTAGGTTTCTTCCCATGAATCTCAGTCTGGCATCTGCTTCACCGACGATCAACTTCATATGATCATTCCATTTTAAATCACTCCTAATGCGTACTCCCCGATAATTTATGGAATTAACTGCTTCCAGTTGCTGACCTGCTACATTGTAGCTAAATGATAAGGGATCTTTCTTTCTGTGTATTCGCAGCACATTACAGTTGTCTACATTGAGATTCAATTGCCATTCCCTGCACCATGCGTCAATTCGCTGCAGATCCTCCTGCATTTCAGTACAATTTTCCATTGTTACAACCGCTCGATATACCACAGCATCAAATCTTCTAATCTCAATAAGTGCTGTTTCGTCATACTGATGTTCTAACGCCTTCGAAAGAAAGAACCATCGTAGATTTTGGAAAGAACGCTCTCGAGAATGACAACTGGATGAGAGATGGTGTCGATAGCTGCTTCAACAATGACAAACATCAACAAATCCTCTCTTTCCATCATGGTACGACAATGACGATTCTATACAGTGGAGCACAAAGTCGTCTCCGTCGTACGTGAACCAACAATGAGACGCATATTTCGGGACGAATTATGAAGACCTTTTCGTATTTTTCTGGATGGATGACGACTTTCTCGCCAGCAAGTGGCCTGGAAGGCTTCCGTGGGAGTGCCAAGGGAGCTGGATATTTGGGCTGGCGGTCCATCCATAGCGTCGGCAGGTGTGCCAGCACCCCGCTTGCGTGACGCAAAGCCCCGCGGTGTGCGTCGCGCCGGAATGCGTGGCCACGCATTGCGTGCCGCGCTCTGGCAACAAACACGCTGCTCTCGCAATGCAACGGCACCCGCTCCGTTCTGGCCTTCCTAACCCTCGCAAGGGCTCCTTCTGCGACCTCGACAGGTGCTGGGTGGCGTCTCGACTGCGCGAGCGGCTCCTCCTCGTCTTACAGCCAGCAGCACTCTGATTCGAGATACCTGCTGGTGTTTGTAGGGACGCGGTACCGATGAAAAGCGTCGAAACTTCAGTAATGAGTAGTAGACACTGCCACGCAAAATTTAAGGACGAGGTGGATAAAGTAACACAACATGATAACAAAACGGTGGAAATGAACGGAAGTGAGGGAACATATTACATCAGGTCTCCCAGTCGTGCACAGAAAGCTGGGCGTCACACTTTGTGAGGCCAGTGTGACAGTACCATCAAATGGGGCTGATCTCACAATACGAGGAAGTTGAAGGAACGGGAAATGTTGCAGTGTACTGCACTGGTGTTCTTCACCACAATATGTAAAAACTAAACTAAAAGTAAACTCCTCCCGAACAGGCCATTAAGGCCCAATGGCACCGATCGGCGACCGTGTCATCCTGAGCCCAAAGGCGTCACTGGATGCGGATATGGAGGGGCATATGGTCAGCACCCCGCTCTCCTGGCCGTATGTCAGTTTCCGAGACCGGAGCCGCTACTTCTGAATCAAGTAGCTCCTCAGTTTGCCTCACAGGGCTGAGTGCACCCCGCTTGCCAACAGCGCTTGGCAGACCGGATGTTCACCCATCCAAGTGCTAGCCAAGCCCAACAGCGCTTAACTTCGGTGATATGACGGGAATCGGTGTTACCACTGCGGCAAGGCCGTTAGCACTACAATGTGTCCCAGGGAAAAATCATCGGGAAACTGGAAGAAGATCGAAGTGTGACTAGTGTAGTCTAGAAGTCTGTTATACCCAACAGCACTGTTTCACGTGCAAGGGTAGTGTTCCGAATCACACTTCTGCTGCCCGAACGAGAGGACGTGCTCGGCCACAGTCTGCTGCGGCAGCAAATTATTGCTACAGTGTGCAACAGGCAAGAAGGAACCCACATCAACCAAGAGTGCAATTCCAACCAAATTGACCAGGACTGAAGGACGCATAATCTCGCGCTCCTCACTGGCACGGCGACTTCATGGGGTGGTCACTTTCCCCGACAACCAAAACGTTATGTTTCTTAGACACCCGTACGTCAGCATAGGGATTAGAACAGCGAGGAGAGGCATCGCGTGTTCTTGTCAGATGAGAGCAGATTCAGGCTGAGTAGTGATTCCGGAGGTACCCGCTTATGAAGAGAGATGGTTCAAATGGTTCAAATGGCTCTGAGCACTATGGTACGTAACATCTGAGGTCATCAGTCCCCCAGCCTTAGAACTACTTAAAACTAACTAACCTTAGGACGTCACACACATCCATACCCAAGGCAGGATTGGAACCTGCGATCGTAGCAGCAGCGTGGTTCCGGACTGAAGGGCCTAGAACCGCTCGACAACAGCGGCCGGCTGAAGAGAGATGAAAACGCGTAATGCACCCAGGAACATCGTCGAACATGATCGTTTCGGTAGTCCAAGTGTTAAGGTGTGGGAGTCATAATACGGCATGGGCTTACTGATATCCAAGTCTTTGAACACAGTACAGTCAGCGGCCAACGTTATTATGATACTGTACTACTTCCCCATTTTTATTTTTATGAATAAGAATGCGCCACCACATCGAATAGCTAAGGCGGATGAGCTCTTGGAAGGAGAGGATATTCGACGAATGGGCTGGCCTGCCCATTCTGCCGGCTCAAATCCCATCGAGCACGCCTGGGTGCGTTGGGGATACGTGCTACAGTACGTCCACATGCAGCAGTGACCATGCAGCAGTTGTTAAGCGCGCTGGTGGAAGTGTGGAACGCCCTACTACAAGAACTCCTAATCAACCTTGTGGCCAGCATGGGCGCGCGTTGCTGAGCATGCACTGCTGTCCGTGTTGATCACACATGGTATTAAGGACGATGTTCGGCCTTCTGTAATGTTCAGTCGCGGTGGCTTCAGTATAATTGTTGTCTTTGAATAAAAGTGTCATTTTTGTTGATCTCTTTGCGTATGTATTTCAGCTGCCTTCTGCAATATACTTCAGTAGTTCTTTCTATGTATGGTCCAAGTTTCATCGACTATTTTATTTGGCAGTGATACATCACGCAAAAGTTACTTTAGTCCTAAAGATTTGCACACCATTGCAGGAAGAAAAATGTCTCACTTACACAGGTGTAGATAGCTTGAGATATCGATACTTATCATCGATAAAACTATTTGAGTAGATACACTCTATTGACTTTAGTCTCTTCATCTCTGTTTCTAAAATGTAATGGAGAGAGAGATAGTCGATTTGCACACATTTTAAATAGATTAATACGCTAGCTGATCAAAAGTATCTGGACACTTCTATGTAATGCGGTATTGACCAGTAGATGTTACTGTAGTGGACTGACAAGACAGCCAGTCCAAAGTGACGGGTAACCGAAAGGCACGCGTACACACACGCCGACTGGCGTGAAGTCTGGAACAGGATACGTTATTAATCCACTAAAGAAAAGTACGTAGCGTCTGTTTACTTAACTTTAATTCCATCATTGTGGTACATCGCTCTTGACTATACAAATGAGACTCTCTCCAAATATGGTTAATGGCGCCTTGCTAGGTCGTAGCCATGGACTTAGCTGAAGGCTATTCTAACTGTCTCTCGGCAAATGAGAGAAAGGCTTCGTCAGTGTGGTCGCTAGCAAAGTCGTCGTACAACTGGGCGAGTGCTAGTCCGCCTCTCTAGACCTGCCGTGTGGTGGCTCTAGGTCTGCGATTACTGACAGTGGCGACACGCGGGTCCGACATGTACTAATGGACCGCGGCCGATTTAAAGCTACCACATAGCAAGTGTGGTGTCTGGCGGTGACACCACAGTTACCACAGGTGAACCCGCCAGTATAAAAGGAAACAAATAAGCAAGATTAGGGTTTAACGTCTTGTCGACAACGAGGTCTTTAGGATCGGAGTACAAGCTCGGATTAAAAATGGATGCGGAAGGAAATCGATCGTGATGTTCAAAGGACTCATCCCGGCATTTACATGGAGCGATTTACGGAAATCACCGGCAACCTAAATCGCAACGGACGTACGCGGATTTGAACCGTCGTTCTACGGCGTCCACCCGGCTAACCAGCGTCATATCTCGCTCGACGAGTGACAGATCTATCTGGGAGATTTCAACCGTTCTAAAGCTGTTTAGGTCGATAGTTGGTGACGTGATTGTGAACTGGAAACGTGAAGGAACAGCCACAGCTAAATCGAGGCTAGGCGTACCACCTGTTCTGATGGAATGATTTGAGAACATTTGGCGGGAGTGGGTACTGCGCGCAGTAGAGGAACAGTTTGGAGACGATGGTTGTTTCCATCAGCTCGACGTTGCGTCTTGTCATAAAGCAACACCTGCTGCGGCAGTGGTTTGTGGACAACAATGTTCCTGAAATGGATTGCTCTGCTCAGAGTCCCGACTTGAAGCCAGTGGAAAATCTTTGGAATCAATCAGCCACACATCGCTGCACGCCCCAGCAGTCCAACATCATTACTGCCTACTATGGTTTCGACTCTTGAGAATAATGGGCTGCCACTTCCCCACTAGAGATTCAAAGAGCTGGTGTATATGCTCCCACTACGCTCAGTTACTTAATGACAGCAGTAAGCTCTACATTTAACATCGCTAGTCAGTTCTGCCTAATAGAACAACGTAGTTACGTATGATGTGAACAGGTGCATTAAAATTAAAAGTTTCCTGTCGTATTTATATCACGTGTAGGAAGTGGGGAAACAGTCAAACAGATTTTTTTGCAGCGGTGGATCAGCTATACTTTCTATAAAATAACTTCATCAACAAAACGTCACGGAATGTTCAAACAGGACCGAGAAAAGAACTAGTAGTTACACAGAGTTCTCAGTAACTTACTCCAAGAGTTATGATGTATTGAAATCCCTAAATGAGCTTTCCTGATTTCATCAATGTAGTTCATCTCATATGTATCGTTCCATAATAAATTATGAGCACTAATGTAATAACTTGCGTATCATTTGGAAACTGTTCACACTTTCACATGGATAGCATGGAGGGGGAGAGGGGTGGGGGCAGAGTGGCGGCGAAAGGGGTGGAGACAGGAAGGGTAACAGGCTACCCGTTACCACTAACATTGCCAAGGCCAGGAAAAAGGACTGTAATAATTTGCGTGACCGACGTCTATAAAAGAACCTTATTAGTTGTGTAAAAGGTGTATAGGCCTCTGTTTGTAAAGCTCCTTGGTCAAAAGATGAGTTTCTTTTTTTTATTTTTGGGCATTTAATTGATGCAGCCATGGAAATTGCTAGAGACAGATTGCTAGATTAATTGGACAAGGAGTATTGGTAATGATTTCGTACTAAACTCATTATATTGCATGTAACACTACTATTGCGGAAGCTAAAGTACTAAGCTTGTAGCTTGCCGGTGGATTCCTCACATTGATTAAATATCCGAGCGCAGCCTTAGGAAATAGTATGACGTGAAACGGACAGAAAATCGTTAGTACCGAGGACAAATGGTCGATTTAGACTTACTGAGAGAACGTTGGGAAGACACGTGCCAAGGAAAATACGCACACGAGCCACATGTGACATAGTTTTATGTATGCAATGCCGTACAGATCCATATTAGTAACGAGGGCTATTTCCTCAGTATGCTCTCTGTATCTTAAGACAAAATTTATAGCAGTCTGATATCATCAAAAGATAGGGCAGTTGCCGCAAATAATCTTATAAATTCCATATTTCTCATGACCGGCTAGTTGATTTGATATGTACAGCGTGGTAATAACTAAACTTTCGCCACTTGAGAGGGCCCCATGTAAAATGAGTGATCGTAGGACAATGACACTCTGTGGAAACATTTGTAAGGACATGATGAAAAGAAATAACGAATACATCATTGAAAGAAACACGTTTTGATTTCCACATGAGAAGGTAACATTTGTTAACTGCGTACCAAGTTTACTTTCCAGGCTACAAACGTTGCTCAGTGTGACAACCATCTGGTTCCACGACAGTCTGGAAGCTTCTAAGGATAACGTTCCACATTTGTTCGCAGCACTTTTCGAATGGTGGAGCATGAAAAGCGAGTGATCTGTGGGTCGATGAAACTTCGCCGAAACATTTGTAAGGAGATGCGGAAGAGTAATAACGAATAAACCACTGAAAGAAAAACATTTCAGTTTCCACATGAGATGGAAATAATTGTTAATTGTGTAACCATGTTTACACTCCGGGTTACAAGCATTGGTTAATGTAACAACCATCCGCATCCATGACAGCCTGTAAGTTTTCACCGATACCATTTCACAGTTACTCGCAGCACTTTTCGAACCGTGGACCATGGAATGTTCAGCTGTCGTGACACAGCTAGTACATCGTATCCAGTACATTGTATCCAGCATTCTTATCCATGGCAACAGTAGCTTCCTCAATATATTGTAGCGCAACTGGGCGTCGGCCTCTCACAGGAGCAATTCCCAAATTACCAGTTAATTCGAACTTCCGAATCACATTCTTCGATCCCGGTGCGGAAGGAGGACCTCTTCGTACCCCTTTAATGCGTCGATACTCTCGAAGATTAGCAGCATTATGGCTGTTGTTTTGATAAAACAGCTTTACGTGTAAAACTCAGCTCACCTTGTCCTTACCCATGTTGACTTATACAACTGTATTGCGCACTGATGATTACGTTCCAACACTACGTCACAGTACCAGTACCTGCGTCTAGTGGCAAATCGTGACACTAACACTACCAACAACGCAAATCTTGCAGCGCACATCCTGAACATCATTCCCCCAAAACTGGGTACTCATGTGGTAAGTAGGTTTCCACCTGCACTGGCTCAAGTAGCGAAAGTTTAATTATAACCGCCCTGTGTTATGATACAATGTACACTGCTGTAACACCGAAGCGGTGCAATTTCTGACTTGAGTTCTTTTACTTAGTTTTCACTGTTGGTTTTCAAGTCACTTAACATAGTTTTCACTGTAGGTTTTGTCCGCCCCCGGTAGCTGAGTGGTCAGTGTAACAGAATGTCAATCCGGGCCCGGGTTCGATTCCCGGCTGGGTTGGAGATTTTCTCCGCTCAGGGACTGGATGTTGTGTTGTCCTAATCATTATCAATTCAACCCCATCGACACGCAAGTCGCCGAAGTGGCGCCAAATCGAAAGACTTGCACCCGGCGAAATGGTGTTCCCAACGGGAGACCCTAGTCACACGACATTTACATTTTACTGCACGTTTTCAAAGTCACTTAACAAATATTTTATGCACTGGCGTATATTTCTGAGCCGTATTTTACCATGTCTCTACAGCTGTCGCCGGCCGTAGTGGCCGAGCGGTTCTAGGCGCTTCAGTCTGGAACCGCGTGACCGCTACGGTCGCAGGTTCGAATCCTGCCTCGGGCATGGATGTGTGTGATGTCCTTAGATTAGTTAGGTTTAAGTAGTTCTAAGTTCTAGGGGACTGATGACCTCAGATGTTAAGTCTCATACTGCTCAGAGCCATTTGAACCATTTTTTTCTACAGCTGTCGGTCAAGGTGAAATCCGTTTGTGATTGTTTCTTAGAAAGTGTGTTGATCTGCTTAGGCACCCAGAATTGGCGATACAAATATTCCACGAAGAAGGTTTAAGAATATGCCAGTTAAGGTAAGTTTACCGCATCTACTCGCAACCGGTCGCACTTCAACTAGCCGTAAAAGACAGAAAAAGGAGGAAAAGGATACTACAGGAAAGGCAGGCGGATTGAACTCTTTCACTATATGAAATACCGTTTCAGGATAAGCTCGATTCAGCAAAAACATTCTAAATGAAAGTTGCAGTCTATTCATTTTCATTACTTATATCAACATTGAAATTAAAATTTACTTCGGGATTCCATTAAAATAATATAAGATATACCTAATTTTATAGAGCCCCCCTACAAAATCTTCTCACAACATGCGAAACAATGCAATTCTAAGAAGTTGCTGTGGCTGAAATGTTACTGCGTGGTCTACGGGGAGCGCGATAGACTCCCCCGCTGAAGGTCGTCGGTTCAATCCCATTTACCGAGCGGGATAGCGCAGTGGCTAGCACACTGGACTCGCATTCGAGAGGACGACGGTTCAAACTCGCGTCAGTGCAACACGTGTACTTACATGATCTTGTATTCAATTTACAGTGGTGTTTGCCTGTTTACTAACTGTAATTATTGCAGTACATAAGTTGGCTAACGCACGCCTGTGTGGTGGCGCTCGACTCGGACGTAAGCTGGTTCATATCCTGACGGTGGGTGGAAGTTTCACTACCTGTATTGACCGGCAAGGGGAGGAGAGGTGGTGTGTAAAGTTCCTGATCGCCAGTCCTTGCGCCAACGTCCTGGATTAAATTCCGAACCTCTCTGCAGTCCCTCATTAAGTGAGGGTATGTGACACTGTTATCATCGGCGCCCCCCTTGGTGCTGTTTCAAAGGAGTTAACACTACACTATATACACATCCATTACACTTACCTACACTCTACAAATACACGTACTGCACGACAGGATATGTGCAAACATGCCCTCAAGGAAACGGACCAATATGTGCGGAGGGAAAACACTCTTTCCGACCGGCAACAGTACGCATCCCGTGGCATATCCCAGCCAACAATGTAGTAACGCGCCTAACGATAAGACCGACATTTGTCTGAGAAAGCCAAGCGCAGCGGAGTTTGTGGCACGGGACGAATGGTGCCATTTGTCCAGTCTCCTCGGCTGGTGTCTCGCGCTGCGGCGTGGCGAGCAGACCCTGACCGTGACGCGGCCGTAGCTGCTGGAGAACCGGAGGCTCCAGCGTGGTCGTGACCGCCGCTGAACCGGCTCCAGCCTCCAGCCGTATCGAGGCCGCAGCATGACTCAGCTCACTTTCTACTGGCGTTCGGAAACTTGCAAGTGCCGACTTCTCTTCGCATAGTTACTGGACGCTCCCCCTGGGCATTTCTTCTGGATAAATAAAACGGCAATTACCAAGACGTGTTGCTTATCGAACGCGCGGGCTCCGAACGATATACAGGGTGTCCGAAAAGTCTTTCCCTGATTACATAAATTGATAACTCAGGCTAGAAGTAAGATACAAATATGAAACTTGTGTCGAATTGTGTACAACTATCAAAGTTTTTTTCTGTTTTAGGTTCGCAGTACGTAAGTAGTGGATGAGGTGCAATGCCCAAGAAGCCATGTTAACTAATCAGGAGAAAGCACAGTGTGTCCTGTGGTACCATGAGACACGATCACCAACCACAGTGCAGGGACACTTCCAGACAACAATTGGAAGGAATCCACCTGATGTCAAGAGCATTAAAGCCTGTTATGAGAAGTTCAAGAACACAGGATCGGTTGCTGACCTTCCGAGGTCTGGTCGACCAAGAACCTCAGCAGACAGGGTGGAAGCTGTAAGGCAGTCTTTTCTACGAAGTCCGAAGAAATCGGTGCGCAGGGCCTCACGTGAGTTACAGATGCCAAAAAGCTCTCTCCATGACATTTAACACAAACGTTTATTGTTTCGTGCATACAAAGTGCAAATCGTTCAGGTTTTCTTGCCCAATGACATTACACGTCGATATGACTTTGCGGTCGAAATGCTATCACGTATTGAGGACGATGATGGTTATCTCAGACGAATTGCCTTTTCCGACGAAGCGACGTTTTTTGTCAGTGGAGTAGTGAATCGCCACAATGTGCGCATTTGGGGTTCACAACCCCCTGGCGAGGTCATGGAGTGCACCAGAGGCAGTCCAAAGGTGAATGTTTGGTGCGCGGTATTGCACGATCGAATTATCGGGCCATTCTTCTTCGCTGAGGCTACCATCACTTCTGCGGTGTATCTGGACATGTTGCAACTGTTGCTGTTCCTCAGCTGCTTCAGTATCACCCCGATGTCTTGTTTCAGCAAGACGGTGCTGCGCCTCATTGGGGTTTGGACGTCCGTGCCTATCTCGATATGGGCGATGGATTGGTCGTGATGGGCCAACGGTTTGGCCTCCACGCTCTCCTGCCATAACCCCATTAGACTTCTTTTTATGGGGTTATGTCAAGGACGAGGTCTACCGAACACGTGTACCAGATCCTGAAACTCTGCGGCAACGGATAACCACAGTCATTGAATCGATCCCTCCAGTGATGTTGGCTAATGTGTGGACGGAAATTGAATATCGCCTAGATGTGCTACGGTGGTACCAAGGGTGCTCATGTGAAAGTTTACTGATGTGTGAAAAAAACTTTGATAGTTTGTAAACAGACACCAGTTTCATATTTGTATCTTACTTCTAGCCTGAGTTATCGATTTATGTAATCAGGGAAAGACTTTTCGGACACCCTGTATATCGACAGCGCGACTCTCGTGGCGGCAAATATGGATACTGTTTATTGTGGTGACTAGAGCGACGAACGTTAATTGCAAAGGAAATTAGTAATTTCACTTACTTTATTTGTCAGCCACGTGTTCTTCAAGGACTATACTGCGGGTTGTATACGCCGCCGGAAGCAATGCTTGTGCTCCGTAACCATGCTATATTCGAGAGATGTCTCTAAGGAATATTGCGACACTCTCAGGAGGTTGAATTTTCCGACGCAGCCTCAGACTGTGGAAATACAGGTGCGGGAATAGATACAGTTCGTCCCTGTCTTCCGGTCGGCTCTCTCTTTTAATCGACAATTTGACAGATTTGCACAGCGCTCTATATTCTGTGTGTGGACTGATGGATCGTCTGCAGAGACAAATTCCACACAATGATTTACAAATTCGTATTGGGAATCTTTATTTCTTCAGGGTGCTGTAGGGCGTAAAGCCGTCTGTTGTAGCTATGGTCCTCGGTAAGATGAAGTGCTTTGTCAGAGACAATAATGCTTTCTTGCCCGTTTAATGTACTCTAACTGTGAAGCACTAACGTGATACTCTTACAGCCCCTCCGAGGATCCATATATCTTCAATCTCATTTTTAATTGTCTTTCTTTCTTGTATTTCCGAGTGGCCGTATGTGATTAGCCTATTCCAACTATCTTGTTTTGTACACCAACAGGAACACTGTCATTCATGACTATCATGTAGCTGACTTCTCGAAAGAATCTGTAGTACTCACAAACGATGTTTGTCGATAACTCAGTTTCGGAAACGATCGCTTGTAGCTATAGTCTCTCACACAACACGAGAATAGAATAATACTCTTTTCGATGATCAACTTAAAATTATCGAACGATGTGATTTTCTTATCGATATCCTTTTCCGACACGCCGCACATTATAATTCAAATGGGAAATCAGCATCGGCACTTTTCTTCCGACGTTTCACACAGCTGTCTCCATGACAATTCACACAATTTCTGAAATCGTCATTTTGCAGAATCCACATTCCCAACAGAAATTCAAACAAGACTGCACTCAACACAATAAAGGAATTAAGTTTCGCCAGGTAAGAGTATCGCGACTCGAGACTACACTCATTCCTATTCAGAACGCTGAACGTTTCACGGTGTTCCCTTAGCAACGCACTACACACTTCCCATACCTCACGCCACAATAGCCGTGCGTTTGATGTATTTCGTCGTTCGATATAAATCGTTCAGGACCCGCGCATTGGATCCGCAGCACTTCTTGGAAATTACCAATAAATCTGTCAGAGAAACTACTCTCAACTTAGTTTAAATAACCAAAGGAAGAATAAAAGAGAATCTTGATAAAAGTGCGTAATCTTTAAAATCTCGGAAAGTACAAAGAACAGATTGCTCTTTTTGGTTTCAAATATCGACATGGAATTTTTTAACAACTATTTAAAACTGTAAAAAAGATCATAAAATTGATGAAAATGAACAAAGACCGTCTTTCACTAATGAAACAAGCTCGCTGTTCGAAGTTTGGCCGCATCATGTCGCACAATTAGTCACATTACGTAACTTATTTTACTTTACATGTGGCACGGAGCTGCCCTGCGAGTCTCTTCCATTTCTTTCTATCGAGTGCTCTGTTTGACAACTGGTTGTTGATGTTCATCCTAGCTGTGCCCTCACGGAAGTTATCTCACCACTTCTCGTTCCGTCTACTGTCCTGCATAATGCTGTTCTATGTAGCCTATTCTCCGTCATTCGTGAGAAATTATCAACCCAGTTCACCCTTCCCTTCTTTAGCTCATCGACGATGTTACGGTGTTTCTACAGCTCTCCTAGTTCTTTATTTTTTTCTCATCCCCCATTCAAATGTTCAAATGCGTGTGAAATCTTATGCGACTCAAGTGCTAAGGTCATCAGTCCCTAAGCTTACACACTACTTAACCTAAATTAACCTAAGGACAAACACACACACCCATGCCCGAGGGAGGACTCGAACCTCCGCCGGGACCAGCCGCATCCCCCATTAAATGTTATATTCGTCATATACAGGTCCAAAAAATTAACTTAATATTTTTGTTTCGCATATGAACAGTTTTCCTTCACCTTTGCTTTCTGAATATTTATGCTTCACACCCGTACAGTGTTGCCAGTATAATAGTCAACAGATAGAAACGGAGATTGTTGATAGTACTAAGTGATCTTTTCTTTAGACTTTTTGTGAAACTAAAATGTGTTTCGTTCGCTGTTGCTAGAAGGGCATCTGTTTCTATATCCGTTCTATTGTTGTTACTAAAAAGACTCCCTAAGTACTCGTACTTGAAGCGGCCAACTGTATCGAGCCGGCCGGAGTGGCCGAGCGGTTCTAGGAGCTTCTGTGTGGAACCGCGCGACTGCTACGGTCGCAGGTTCGAATCCTACTTCGGGCATGGATGTGTGTGATGTCCTTAGATTAGTTAGGTTTAAGTAGTTCTAAGTTCTAGGGGATTGATAACCCCAGAAGTTGTCCCATAGTGCTCAGAGTCATTTGGACCATTTGAACTGTATCGAAAGTTAATTCATCTACAGCCAAAGGTGCGTCACTTATGATTTTCTTACTTATGACCAGTTCTTATTTCTTTACTTAATATGTAATTCTGTTTTCTCAGCTACTTTTTTTTAATTTTGCGTCATAATGATTTGCTTTGTTTGGAGCTACTTATTAATACCACATCACCTCTGTATGCAAGTCTAAATACACTTGAATACACTTGAAGAAAATAATGTGTTGATTAATGATAGAGGAATGGGACATTTTAAACAAACCTTAAATGTCGTTGACTAAGGTGAATTACAAAGGGCATAGAGCCAGTTCTAAATTCAACATACATCTTAATGTGCTTGCATCTGCTGTGTCCTCCAGAAGAGACGAGACACAGTCATACATAGAGAGGGCGCCACACAGCGGAGCCAGCCTCCAGAAAAACACGACGTAGTTGTGGTCAAACACCACACATGGTGCACACAACCAGGTTCGCACGCAGAATTATTTTTCAGGGGGGGGGGCAAAGCTAATTTTACCTAGTGTGACTTTTTATATTATAATATAAATACGGATCCGATTAAGCCTTTTAAAAAAAATCAGACAGGCGGATAAGAGTTGATTTTCTTTTTTCATTCGCCTTAAATGATCCGTGTACGTGATAATAGCACAAATTTCCTCGAAACTACTAGATAAATGTTTAATTTACTGCAGTGTTATTGAAGTATCAGTGTGACATTGTACACAGTAGAAAAACAAATACCTCGAGAAATTCAAGGAAACTAACAGAATGTTACAAAGTAAAGTCAGGTCATCGAGGGGAACTGTTCTGTTCCGAAATTGCCCAGATGCAGCCATGCTGCACCTAAATTTTTCCTTGTATGGCTAAATATGGCGGTGAGATGGAGACAAAAGAAGCTAATTAGCTCAGACCCGTCCTTGGGTGTTATGTTTTCAGCCACAAGGGAACCGTTAAGCAAATACAGATTTAGTAATTCTATGAAACTGTTCACCACTTACTCTGCTTTAGAAGAGTTGAAGCCTCATATAGTTTTTTGAATCTTCCTCCGCTGTTTTTCATCAACTTTTTTACACCTGAAACTCCTTTCAGTTGACTTTCAGTCACAATCAAGAATGACTAATATTCAGAAAGCATTTAGGTAGTAGAAAATTTCCATTGTATCTAGTATAAGCCCAAACATTTCGAGGATGGGGTGTGGGAGTACTGACCCCTGCCGCGCCCACCCGTCCCCCTGCATGTGGGCCTGCGCACAACACGGACTTCTTTGTACTTCCGCCTAATGTCACACAAATAGTTCCCACGTGGACATCAATCCGCCAAATGCGGGTAAGCAGACGTACAGTTTCTCTCAAGCAGTGTGCGTCAATGGTTAGTTCCACAGTATCAACTTCGTGCCTCAGGACCTACCTACAGTTGGCGCTCATAAGGGTTCAACTAGATATTCTACTAGTTATGTTAGTAATCGTTCACTGTGTTCAGGATTAGAGCAGTGGTCAATAACAGATCAATGCAAGTTAACATTTAACGACATTGCCATACATCATCCTCACACCCCATTTACGTAATGTATAATTTTATATAATAAAGGACTGAACATCGTTCCTGGCATACGTTGTCATTACTGTGGCGAGGCTGCTGTGTACTTGCTGGGTGAAAGCGAGCCACTTCAATAACAGCAACTACTCCTCCTACCACATTTACGTTTGACACGAGGAGTATTTGGTGAATACAACAGAATTCATCTTTGAAAGTAGTTTTCTCAGAATTAAATACAAAATTAGGAAGTCTTCAAATAAACCTTGCATCACTACAGGTAAGATAGTACAAAAATAGTCCAAAAAGTAGCTGGAATGACTAAAATGCGTAAGTTCTCCAATGTAGCAGCCTAAGACATTCCCCATCTTTAGAGGGAAAAATTGCAGACTGTATACACTTGTATCACATGTTAACACAGAATTCATTAAGAGGGTTATAAAATTTGAGATATTACTGTTAGATATTGCCAAGTGATGTTGTTTAGCCGGCCGGGGTGGCCGAGCGGTTCTAGGCGCTATAGTCTGGAACCGCGTGACTGCTACGGTCGCAGGTTCGAATCCTGCCTCGGGCATGGATGTGTGTGATGTCCTTAGGTTAGTTAGGTTTAAGTAGTTCTAAGTTCTAGGGGACTGATGACCTCAGAAGTTAAGTCCCATAATGCTCAGATCCATTTGAACCATTTTTGATGTTGTTTAATTTTGTCACATTGGGACCTGAGAGGAAGGTTTTGCATATCTGGCACAGGGAAGGTGCATTCCTGTTGTCGTCTCAGGGTCCTGTTGTCGGCAGAAGACAGACAGTGAGCCTCATTAGGAGAGGCGAGCCTCCCCAGGGAGATGGGCAGTTTTCGCGGAAGCGAGGCTGCAGCCTGCTTTGTGTTTTTGGCCCAGCCGAGGGCAGGGGATGCTGTGCCGCCACTGCCATCCCCAGACAATAACTGAGTACGACGTTTATGCCATTTCTGCACAAACATCGAAGGTCGAGACACAGCGTTACTGCCTGGTCAGTGTGAGAAAAACAGTTGATTTCACTCCAAAATTTTGGTCACCCAATCGAATTGAGTCACCCCGCCACCACCCTTGGCGCTAAGGGGTCCACGAATTAAGGAGACGCTGCTCTAGGCCAGTACAAATCTCGTATTCATTAATGTGCGTTTTGTATGCAAAAGGGAGGAAGGTTTTGCCGTGTTTCCCTGTTTTTTTTTCATGAAATAAGCAATATTCTCGTCTTTCACATTGGCAATAGCAATGAGTCGTCCCCTCCATACAGAGTTGTTTGAAAGTAGAGAGTTAAGGAAGGAGAAGTAAGTTACGTGGCAATCGTGTTCTGGACACCGTCGACTGGTCTCCTAGTCGCCATCTGTTACTGAGGGGCGCACGTTATGCAAATATTGCAGAAAAATAACTAGAACGATCCGTCCTGTGAGCAGCTCCCTACTTACTTGTTCCGGCATGAAACTTGAGTTGCCCATTTGATTATAATTTGTGCTTTCTGTCTCTTTAGCGATGGACTCGCAAGCTGTCCAGATAAGGATAACTTGTCGCGCTTTTTCCATGCAGTGTTCCTTATGAGTTGATACCTCTTCACAGTGTTAGCGTCATTTTTGTGTGAATTCGATACAGACTTTTGGAAAACTTTGCTCTCTGTTAACTACTTGTCTATAGTGTACAATAATTATAACAAATAAATGGTTGGTTGGTTGTTTGGGGAAGGAGACCAGACAGCGTGGTCATCGGTCTCATCGGATTAGGGAAGGATGGGGAAGGAAGTCGGCCGTACCCTTTCAGAGGAACCATCCCGGCATTTGCCTGGAGTGATTTAGGGAAATCACGGAAAACCTAAATCAGGATGGCGGGACGTGGGATTGAACCGTCGTCCTCCCGAATGCGAGTCCAGTGTCTAACCACTGCGCCACCTCGCTCGGTATAACAAATAAATATTCATTATACTCAGACTTGATTTAAATTACAAGATCATTTAAATTGTTCTACAACTACGAGACCCACTGATATTTTGAACATGGGTGCACTTCAGTAACGGTTACAGAATAGCAAGTGAAACAGACAGCCAACCACTGCATTGTATGCAAGTTTCTTGTGCTTCTGAGGAAGACGGGTTTAAACCTGTTGAAACGATGGTAAAGATTAATTGAAAACCACCATTTATTGCAACTGGTTGGCTGTCTGTTTCACCAGTTAGACCTGCTGATAATAAATATGACCTGTTGCACACCTAAGCTTGCTAGTCTCATCGTGACGGCGGTACGGTTATACACAGTCGCCAAAATTATCGACCTTTCTCTTATTATTCAGTGACGGTAACGAGCATTGCACTCACTCATCTTGTTTGCTTATAAACTAGGGAGAGCTGTGTCAGTTTCTTCTAGAATTATAAGATGATTGTTTCATGAATATTTGGCTAACGACCTCACAGTATTCAGACGTAATAAGGAATAACATTTTATCATAAAGTATACATATGGGGCCAGCCTTGTATGGAAATGGAACGTATTTTTTCATCAATGAAATGCGCTTCCCCTTGCATGTAACGACGGTCTCGTAAACTGACACACGGCCGCGAGAACGGTGGGCTGACCCCACGCATCTCCATCTCCGCATCCAGTGACACCTCTCGGCTTAGGATGACACGGCGGCAGGTCGGTACCGTTGGGACTTCATGACCTGTTCGGGCGGAGTTTAGCTTTTTGCATGTAACAATACTTGGCTGTATCAAGAGCCGTATTAATTTCCGTATTGGCCTTCTATGCTCTAGGTTTTCACTTATCCGATCACATTTAAGTGCTCATTGTCACTCTGGGTTCTCTAGATTTAATAAAAAATTCTGAAACGACAATGTTTGCGCGCGAGGCTCGCTTGAGGATAAAACTGGACGGTGGTGGAACGACGGTACTGCTCGCTCTTGTAGTCATGTTCAGCACAGTATTACTCGTTACACGCTGATGATACCTGCCAACTTCACGGCTTCATACGAGGCGGCGATGATTTAAAATCCGTAGCCACCTACCTGTGACACGTGTGTCTGCAGCTGAGTCCTCCAGCACCGGTGCTGTTGTCAGCGGCCGCTCTCCAGCTGGTCCTGCAGAAACAAAAATCCAGGAGTCAGATGTGAAAGTAGCACGTCTAATCAATTTATGAGCAGTTGGAACAACAATTAGTAATTACCACTGTGAGTCACTTTTTTGTTAGATTTAATTTTAAACGTACTCTTAAACCTGTACCAGTTTATTAGGAAACAGAAAATAAACTATTTCCTTTTATTAGTTAGTAGCAGAGAAACCCAATGTCGTCCAGGTATTTATTTATATCTGTGCGTCCACGCCCGTACCAGCCTTGTGCTTAATGCTCATGACGTGATATATCCTGTATTACGTGTCAGACAATGTAATGTAGGTACATTCAGCGGTGTATATGGACACTGTTTGAAACATGTATTGTGAATGGAGCTCGTTGCACACAAATAATAAATTGAAACGTCGTGCACGATGCGGCAGTTTTTCACGCATCTCACTGTTTACGGCGTCATATCTCCTGAACTACGTGTAGTACGGTGATATAATTTTGCAGTTTCATTCTGTGCTATACATGTAAACCATCTGCAAAATGTGTCGCGAATACTGTTAGTAGTAAAGAAGTAATAAGTTATAGCGTAATGCCTAATGCGGTACGCGTACTGCATGGACAGTGGAAAAGTAATGAGCAATAAACCTTTTTCAAAAATGGTTCAAATGGCTCTGAGCACTATGGGACTTAACTACTGAGTTCATCAGTACCCTAGAACTTAGAACTACAACCTAACTAACCTAAAGACATCACACACATCCATGCCCGAGGCAGGATTCGAACCTGCGACCGTAGCGGTCACGCGGTTCCAAACTGACGCGCTTAGAACCGCACGGCCACACCGGCCGGCAAACCTTTTTTTCTTTGATCATTTTGTAGTGGTTGTCAACGAGAGAAAATTTCGTAAAGGTTTGAAATTATTTGAAAAGTTTGTTGCTAGTCGATAAGTGATCATACTCTCAAATACTGGGTAAATAAAGTCGGTGAATTCACACGCCGCGGGATGCGCTTCATTTTCACCCCTCACCCCTTTGACAGATAGAAGGTTCTTGCCCGCACAGCGATTGTTGCCTGGCTGTAAGGTATATGGGTACCAAGTTTGGCTGAAATTGGTCCAGTGGCTTAGGAGGAACACGCATACTCTCTCTCTCTCTCTCTCTCTCTCTCACACACACACACACACACACACACACACACACATACATCCGTTTTTATAGTATGTGTGGATTTCTCAGCACACACTAGGGTGGAGGTGGGAGAGGTAGCAGTTTCGTCAGCAGTGCATGTGTTGGATCATTAGTGAATGGGCGACTGACTCTTCGGGCAGATGAATTCGGTTGTAGCTTCCAATACCATTTTTTCGTCTCGAGGGAAAATGGTATCCGGTACAGCAACAGAAACATCGCGGAAAGTCACCAATTTGGTTTTTTGGCGGTTCTGGTGCGGAGAGGCACATTTTGCTTGTAAGATCTGACACTGTCGGGTACAAGAGATAACAGCGATCAATATCACTTGTTAAAAATATTAATAATCGTGATTACACTAAAAATAAAATTACGATTTGCTGATTACCGATTGAAGTTGACTAATAACCACTCCCACATCATGATTACTACAGAGTCAGTATCTATGTGCAATGTTGGCCGCAACAGCATCGTTACTATGTGTAACTCAGGTCATGCTTACTAAAGAACCCGTCCTTAAGTAAGTTACAGTATTATTACTAACTCGTAATAGTAAACAAGTTGACCAACATCACAACAGTTTTCAGGCTGATTCCGGTCGCAAATTCTTATGGGACTGGGAAGGGATGGTGTTCGGTATAGCAACATGAAGATCGTGGAAAGAGTCCAACTTAGTGGCGTGATTTTTCTGCAAAGATGTATAGTTTGTTCAGACATAAGGAGCTTCACTCCTCAGCTGGTGCACCATGAACTTGCTTTACAAAGACGAATTCCGCTACAGTTACGTATTCCCCTAGGGGAAAACTAGTAGCTTGTAGAATAATAGCAAAATAGCGGAAAGAAACCAGACTGGTGATGCACAGTGGAGAGGTATATTTTGGTTCAGTGTGTAGAGCATCACACCTCAGTTGATCTCGGAGAGGGATAATGTTTATACCCAGAGGAACAGAGATGGGGCATTACAAACAGACGCCCGCGAACTGCATGCAAACAGGCTCTAATCTCCAACAGAATTATTGCATAAATACCGTGCACAGAGTATAAGCATTAACACGTTGTTATTCAGAATAATAAGACAGGAATCTAAACTTCACTGTTCTTCCGGTGCGTGTCCAACTCGTTAAGACTGCACTACCTCGAAAACTAGTGAAAGTGAGAACTTACTTTTCCTAATATCAGTTTTTTTACCATGAAAACTGTGACGAAAGTTGAAGCTACACCTCCGATCAGAGATATGACTGAAACACAGGCACGTTCCGCCTTCACCCCTGGTACGAATGCCCTTTCGGTGTAAACTGTTCTTCATCCACTTTACAGTCCGACCAAGTGTATGATTTGTGAGTCAGTTGCTGCAGTGTGTGGTCACAGCTGTTGATAGATATAGCGCTCGACACAATACCAAGTAGCTGTCTGCTATGACACTCGTTTAAGATCATTTGACATCGTGCTCTTCGTTTTTGTGCGCCTATGGCTCTGCGTTCAGTCTATAGTCCGTAAATTTTGTGATTTTGTGTAACTGAAAACAGTAAGTACAACGAATATTGATTTATTACCCTGTTTTAATAGCCAGTGGTAACACCGGTTCCCGTCACATAATCGAAGTTGGGCACTGTCGTTCTTAGCTAGCACTTGGATGAGTGACCATACGGTCTGCCGAACGCTGTTGACGAGAGGGGTGCACTGAGCACGTGTGAGGAAAACTGAGCAGCCACTTGACTGAGAAGTAGCGGCTCCGGTCTCGGAAACTGGCATACATCCGGGAGAGCGGTGTGCTGGTCACATGCCCCGCACTATCCGCATCCAGTGACGCCCGTTGGGCCGAGGATGACACGGCGGCCGGTCGGTACCCCTTGGGCCTTCATGGCCTGTTCGGGCGGAGTTTATGTTTTACCCTATTTTAATACTGGTTTTGATTGTAAAATAACATTTGCTGCTGCCACTCACGATTTTTCTTTGTTTATTTTCCTCACAATGCATTTAGAGAGAATTGTGCATTTAAAGTGTTTTTTTCGGGAACTATAACATCCTCAGGCGTAATGTTTGCGAGGTATGAACTGCGGAAAATATATAAAAAATATGTATAGCAAAAAATCGCAACTGGCTGCAACAAATATTCTTTTACAAGACACAAAGTCTTTACTAAACTACGACACTGAATCACTTTTATTTGTGCTTTCTGCTCTGACCAATGACCGTATTATTTATCGAGTACCATGTATGAACTAGTGAATGAATGACAGGTTCTCTAGGGAAAAGTCCATGATCTGAAAATTACCGGTGATGATCGGAACCGGTCAGTTGTGAAAGGATAATACTGTCGCAATAAAAACTAACATGAATCAACCCTGTTGACTAATTTATGGTTGGTATTCTACATTTACTAATGAAGTTAACGTTGTGACGTACAAAATTACTGTCGATATTATAAATCCTCAGAGCATTTTATGAACAGTACAATGCTGACATTGTCGTACAACCAGTAACAGTAATTTACCCATACACTAGTCGATAGGTCTGCGTACAAAAGGAAATAAAAGTGTTTACTAATGTAGAAACAAACTGTCAATAGGAAGAGATTTCAGATGGAAACTAGGCTCGTGTAATTGTGTTTGGCTTTTATAATGGTTACTGGACTCTCGTAATACCTAATACTGTAACAAATAGTTATGGTATAACAGAACTTGAAACATGCGATACGTCCATAGGAAAACAACAGCGTGTGCTACGACGGTAGGATTGAGGCTGCAAAGTCAAGGCAACGACTTGATGTTTGTGACAACCCTGAGTCGACCTCTTGTGGAGTCTTCCTGTGTGTATCGATGTGTTAGCGCCTTTATATTTGCTGTCTCTGTGTGGTCGGAATATGCGACACGAGAAACCTCGAAACCGCGAAACCGCTCGGTTACAGTTTTTACAGTTTGTCCTGGCTGTTTGCATAATTTTACAGTGTGTGTGCGTGTCTGCGTACGCGCAAGTCCGAGTGTGTATGTGTGTGTGTGTGTGTGTGTGTGTGTGTGCGCTCGAGCGCGTCTTCGTGTGACTGGTGTAACAGTTTTTTGTGGTCACATTTTACTTCCTGGACAGCATGTTTCACATATAAAACTATTGTACTGATCAAAATTCAAAGAACGATGAGAATTATTGCTACCAACTTCACTACCCATATATCTGAAGCAAATCGAATGTGACCACGTTCCAGGTCGACGGCTTCCGCGTTTCGTAAACTAACCAAATTACTGTGCTGCTCAAAATATCTGCCTGTACGAACCTAAGATGTAAATAGACGCTAACAACTGCTCAAGATAAGTGTACACTTGTATATAAGACGAAGAAATTTCATTTCTCCTCCTTAATGCTGTTGTGTATTAGTATGTATATTAATAAAAGTACCGTTCACAAATGGTTCAAATGGCTCTGAGCACTATGAGACTTAACATCTGAGGTCATCAGACCCCTAGAACTTAGAACTACTTAAACCTAACTAACCTAAGGACATCATACACATCCATACCCGAGGCAGGATTCGAACCTGCGACGGTAGCGGTCGCGCGGTTCCAGACTGAAGCGCCTAGAACCGCTCGGCCACACCGGCCGGCTACCGTTCACAAATCAATAACTTTGTCCCTCTCTGTTTTCTTTAGCTACTATCAGGTGTGTCTCAACATTTATTACAGTTCATGACTTATATCTCAGATCTCTCTGGTATTAAAAAGTTCTTTGTCCTCAAGTTATTAATGTGCTCTGGAGTCCGTCCACCAGTGGTAACCGAGTGAACGTTATTCAATTCGGTAAAATCTGTGAGCAGTTTAGCTTGGCCTCCACACTGTTACATGAGCTTTTATTCATATACCGAGAAGAGTTCTCCATGAAAAGTTTTGATTTGCATGTGTCAGCACTGGAGGTTAGAAAATATTGTCTACGTTGCGCATGTGGACCGCAGCATCATATTTAATGCTCGAACCAGATTTGGACCGAATTTATGGTGTTATCGGATGCGACTGAATAGATGCAAGACGCACTGAGGCGAGCACAATAAAGTGTGATCCAAATATTCACAGAGGATTTCAAGACAACGCCGGATGAAGCAATGTGTGTGATCCGTGGAGTGTGTCTGACCGACAGAACTACACTCCTGGAAATTGAAATAAGAACACCGTGAATTCATTGTCCCAGGAAGGGGAAACTTTATTGACACATTCCTGGGGTCAGATACATCACATGATCACACTGACAGAACCACAGGCACATAGACACAGGCAACAGATCATGCACAATGTCGGCACTACTACAGTGTATATCCACCTTTCGCAGCAATGCAGGCTGCTATTCTCCCATGGAGACGATCGTAGAGATGCTGGATGTAGTCCTGTGGAACGGCTTGCCATGCCATTTCCACCTGGCGCCTAAGTTGGACCAGCGTTCGTGCTGGACGTGCAGACCGCGTGAGACGACGCTTCATCCAGTCCCAAACATGCTCAATGGGGGACAGATCCGGAGATCTTGCTGGCCAGGGTAGTTGACTTACACCTTCTAGAGCACGTTGGGTGGCACGGGATACATACGGACGTGCATTGTCCTGTTGGAACAGCAAGTTCCCTTGCCGGTCTAGGAATGGTAGAACGATGGGTTCGATGACGGTTTGGATGTACCGTGCACTATTCAGTGTCCCCTCGACGATCACCAGTGGTGTACGGCCAGTGTAGGAGATCGCTCCCCACACCATGATGCCGGGTGTTGGCCCCGTGTGCCTCGGTCATATGCAGTCCTGATTGTGGCGCTCACCTGCACGGCGCCAAACACGCATACGACCATCATTGGCACCAAGGCAGAAGCGACTCTCATCGCTGAAGACGACACGTCTCCATTCGTCCCTCCATTCACGCCTGTCGCGACACCACTGGAGGCGGGCTGCACGATGTTGGGGCGTGAGCGGAAGACGGCCTAACGGTGTGCGGGACCGTAGCCCAGCTTCATGGAGACGGTTGCGAATGGTCCTCGCCGATACCCCAGGAGCAACAGTGTCCCTAATTTGCTGGGAAGTGGCGGTGCGGTCCCCTACGGCACTGCGTAGGATCCTACGGTCTTGGCGTGCATCCGTGCGTCGCTGCGGTCCGGTCCCAGGTCGACGGGCACGTGCACCTTCCGCCGACCACTGGCGACAACATCGATGTACTGTGGAGACCTCATGCCCCACATGCTGAGCAATTCGGCGGTACGTCCACCCGGCCTCCCGCATGCCCACTATACGCCCTCGCTCAAAGTCCGTCAACTGCACATACGGTTCACGTCCACGCTGTCGCGGCATGCTACCAGTGTTAAAGACTGCGATGGAGCTCCGTATGCCACGGCAAACTGGCTGACACTGACGGCGGCGGTGCACAAATGCTGCGCAGCTAGCGCCATTCGACGGCCAACACCGCGGTTCCTGGTGTGTCCGCTGTGCCGTGCGTGTGATCATTGCTTGTACAGCCCTCTCGCAGTGTCCGGAGCAAGTATGGTGGGTCTGACACACCGGTGTCAATGTGTTCTTTTTTCCATTTCCAGGAGTGTATATGACATTGGCTTGAACAGCCAACATTCTGGACTTCGTTTAGGGCTATTTTATTAGTATTTTGGTATAAGGGGACGGTGGTCTTCGGTCGCTCATTGCAGGCAGGGGAATAATATGGTTATGAATTACTCGGTTTGTTCCCCCAATAACATTTTTACCTATGAGAATGCCTTTACAACTGTTAAAAGGCCTGTAGTATGTAATTATTATAACACGGACTAATTCGGTCTCTGGTATGCACGATTGTGAGCCTACTGTGCAAATACACTCTTAAGGGGGAAAGAAAATGCATCACGAAGGAATTAACCGAATGGGGCAGAAAAGTAGATGCGATTCACATGTACAGACATACAAATGATTACAACTGCAGAAAAAATGCATAAATTATTCAAGAGATAGAGCTTCACAAAGTGACCAAGTCAGTAACGCACTGATCCACCTTTAGCCTTTATGCACGTAGTTATTCGGCTTGTCATTGACTGTCTGATATCCTGAGGAATATCATGCCAAATTCTGTCCAAATGGCGCGTTACACCAAAATCCCTATGTTATTGGAGAGCCCTGCCCATAATTCTCCAGACCTTCTCAGTTGTGGAGAGATCCGGTAACCATGCTGGCTAAGGTAGAGATAACTCTTCGATGTCAAAGGGAGCAATATCAACCTGTCAGTTAGATCGAACAGGGCGGGTTGAATGGTCTCAGGGAAACAGAGACATTGCAACTCGCACAGGGCATGAAGCTACGATAGCGAGGCATGTGTGGAAACAGTCGACAGAAGGGGATCATTATACAGCAACGAGCGGGTACTGGAATACACTTTGTGATCACAGCACGGGATGATTCCCTCTTGTCCGCATAGCCGTAACCCAAAAAATCAGCTTCGTGCACAGTGTTGGCTCGACGTTGGAGTATTGCAACGAATATGGACGTGTCTCTCTCAATGGTTCGACACCATCTGCTGAGGATTGTAGTAGGGGCTCGCATGTCGGTTTCCAGTGACCAAAAATCACCATTGCTTCAGACTGCACTGGAGACATAGACGCCGTCACGGGCTGCTGAATGGCAAAGTAGAGGAGTGTTTTCGGACAAGTTCCATGTCCACTTGACCTACAATTACGGACCTGTGCGTGTTAGACACTACCTTGGTGAGCGCAATCGGGCAGAGTGCATTGTAGAGTGGTATAGCGGTCAGACGCTTAGTGTGATGTTTTGGGGCGCCATTGGGTATAAGTTGAGATTTCGCGTCCTACCGGTTGAAGGCAGTATGAACAGCAACCGCTACATCCGAGAGGTTTTAGAAGGAAAGAAGGAAAATTGGGTTTAACGCCCCGTCGACATCGAGGTCATTAGAGACGGAGGACAAGCTCTGATTGTGTCAAGGATGGGGAAGGAAATCGGACGTGCCATTTCAAAGAAACTATCCCAGAATTCCCGAAGCGATTCAGGGAAATCAAGTAAAACCTAAATGTGGAAGGCCGAATGCGGGTTTGAGCCTTCGTCCTCCTGAATGTGAGTCCAGTGTGCTAACCACGATCGGTGGAGGTTTTAGAAGCTTGGGCACTGCCCCTTCTGGTTGCAGCTCCACATGGCATATTCCAGCTGTAAAACGCCCAGCGACGAGGAATCTGGAAGCCTTCTTCGAAGAACGAGGGGTCCCGCTACTTACCTAGCCTGTACGTTTGCCTGGCATCACCCTTGGAACATTCTGGGATATGGTCGGTTGCTAAGTTGTTCTTCTGGTCCTCCAGCAATCACTGTCGGTGCCTTGTGGACGCACCCACCAATCGCAGTGGCAGTGCATTCCCCAGTAACGTGTGCAGGTACTCATTGATTCTCATCGTCAGAGCGCATGTGTAGTTCTGTAATTCTAATCGTTTGTGTATCGTCATGTTACTAATCTATAGTATAAATTTCATTGTAATCACATGACTTCTTCCTGGTGTTGCAGTTTTCACAAACAGTAGTGTGTATGCCTCGATGTGACCATGGCGGTAATATTTGATCTTACGATGAGGTTTACCGACAAGAAAGGCGAAAACGATAAGCACACGTGACGTAATCTTCACAGCATACCATAAGGTGGTTTGTGGAATGTAGCTGCAAATGTATATAGTCCGAATTTTTTTTTAAATTTTGGAAAAGATAGTGATTTTAAAATTTGTGAAGAATGCGATCAAGACTTTTAAATTTTAATATAGAGCCCGAAACGATTTAAACTACTGAAGACATAAATGAAATTTGTGTGTCTCTGCAGGTTTTCCTGGGGGTTGTGAAACTATGATTCTGACGAAAAGTAAGTCAGTCTGATAATTACAGGACACCAACCGTCTCTGGATGATCAAAATTACGTGCTCCATAGTCAAGGACTGCTTACTGAATAGAGCTTATCATTCTTTCTCTTTTTTTTGTTTTTTTTCCCTACAAATTCGATGTTTCGGCCGCTGTGCTGAGATCTTATTTATGAGTTCGCTGATGTGCTACGGAGGTTCTAATTTCATTCAACATATAAATGAGGATGCCCGAATAGCAGTGTCATCGCAACTCCTGCTAAACACTAGTCCAGTAGAGTTTCCTCAGCGTCAAGTCGATCGATATGCGCAATTACTGTTTCAACGGTTAATGCATTGTACGCCGCTAACACACCTGTCACTGTCAGAAATATTTATCACCTCCTGAGTGCTACCCGGTTACCTCTGAACTGCACATTAGCACGTCAGTGTCGTGTAAAGACTTGGACTACAGAGACTGGATCAGGGATACAAAGTTTCCCTTTTGTGTGGTCAACTCTGTGACATTTAAGCGCCATTTTGATAGACAGCTCCGTCAATTCAAACAATAATACGTTTTTCCAACTATTTTTGCACAGTGCTTTACATTTACGTTGACGGTCAACCGCCAATACTCCGCAATTCTTCTTCGATTTCGCTACAGTTCTCTGCCGCTGCGACATCCTATACTGAAAGGACAGAGAGAGCTTCCTGCTTTATCCAACAGATCATTTATATAGGTTGTATCACAATTAATAGCGTGGCCTACATGGGTGAAATAACAGGACCAAGAACGGCCCAGTAAACATGGATCCGCAAAGAAACTCATTTGCGAGATACAGTGGTTGGACAAAAATGAGAGGAACCACGCGGTAAATGCATGATTGAACATATGCAGGTGCGAGCCAGCCTGCAGGCCGAACTGTTGTATTTGTGCACGAACGGCAACCGCGCAATTTTCTCCGTACGTTGCAAGTGACAGTAGTGTTCACAACTGTGTTCTGAGTAGTTACGAGTGCATTACGTCGGAGTCACGTGACTTCCAACGTGTGCAAATTGTTGGTGCTCATATGGTGGGGTCTGCCGCAACCAAGGCAACCAAGTGTTTGGTTTTTTTCCAAGAGGCACCAAAAATCGAAGATTTATACGCGTATAGGGAAAGCCGAAAAACACCGCCCGCTAAGCCACAACGAGGGCTAAATTGTTTGTTGAGGTATCGTGACAGACAGTCATTGAAGAGGATTGGGAGGAAAAATAAAGGGGACAGCAGCTGCGCATGCCACTGGAGCACTGAATGTCGAACTCGTGAACCCTGTCAGCACCAAACCAGCACGAAGGGAGTTCCATAAGGTGGGAACTGAAGGTGAGCTGGAGTCTGAAAACCACACATAAGTGATGCAAAGGCGTGTAACAGAAAAACGTGCTGCCGAAGCCACAAAACCTAGACTATGGAGAATGGAAGAAACACTGTTGTGGAAAGGAAAGTTGCTACTCACCGAATAGCAGATATGCTGAGTCGCAGATAGGCACAACAAAAAGACTGTCACAAATAATAGCTTTCGATCAGTAGGCGAAAATTTGTATAAAATCAACATTCAAGTGCAAAATAGGTCATTGAAATTGTAAAAGAGTGTGGCCGAAAGCTATTATTTGTGACAGTCTTTTTGTTATGCCTATCTGCGACTCAGCATCTCCGCTCTATGGTGAGTAGCAACTTCCTTTTCAGAATATTGTTACATTCCATCCTGGATCATCTATTGTTTGAGAATGGAAGAAATTCATTTGGTCGGATGAGTCTTTTTTTCACAGTGTTTCCAACATCTGGCCGTGTTTACGCGCCAAGAGTGAAACGTGGCTGGCGTCTGCTGATGAAATGGGCTCCAACGGCACTCTGAAAGATAGCGTTGCTGGCAAGGATTAAGTGACCTTTTCGGCTGATCCACCACACGAGAGAACTTGTTCCCCGGTGGTGAAGCTGTACTCCAAGACGACAGAGCCCTGTTCACACATCTCGCGTCGTCCAGGAGTGGTTCTGTGAGCACGAGGATGAACTGCCGCTTATCCCCTGGCCGCCACAGTTATTAAGCTTCGGTGGTCTTCTTTGGGTGCGTGATCGCTACCCATCTATCTCACTGTTCCACGAACTTGCCACTATTTTGATGGTAGAATGGTACAAAATTCGTTTGGAAACCATACGAAAACTGTATTTATCTATTCCGAGGCCACTGGAAGATATTTTGAGTGACAAATGTTTTTCTACACAGTTTTAAACATACAAGCTTTTCGATTAAGTCCCTATCTAACTGAGCTCAATTTTCACCTATGACTCATGGCAGATGCCTAACAGGGGAACAGCACATTCTTCTTGCTGGTGTACGACGACATATTTGTTGCTCAAATCTGTGACACTGCTTAAATGTAGGTAGATAACAGCCTTTCGTCAGCGTGGCACTAGGAATTTGGAAATTTGTGGTAAGATCTTACGGCACCAAACTGCTGAGGCCATCGGTCCCTAAGCTTACACACTACTTAACCTAATTTAAGCTAACTTACGCTACGGACAACATACGCACCCACGCCCGAGGGAGGACTCGAACCTCCGACGGGGGGCAGGGGGGGGGGAAGGAGGGGGGGGGGGCTCGAACCGCGACAAAACACCCTAGACAGTGCGGCTACCCCGCGTGGCGTGGCACTAGGTGAGGGCGGGTGGCGAAACCAGCATTTTGCCGCTTTTTACCCCAGGAACAAATCCCCGCTACTGATTTGACAGCAGACTGAGTGGATCTTTGACCTTCATGTAGGGTCTGGAACGAGGAAATATCTCTGCTATCCGAGCCCGAACCTAGGGCCTCCAGCGACGGAGTCTACTGCCCCACCCGCTACATCACCACCACCACATGAGACGACATTGTAACGTGACAATATTGTCCAAGATGGACTGATGGAGCGGGGCCTGTACCTTTCCCTTCAAGATTACCAGACCTCAGTCTTCTCGATTCTTCTGCCCGGGGTCATTTCACAGGTGAAATACACAGCGCTACTGTTGGTGAAGCTGCAAAACTACGGACCGTACAGTCTTGTCAAGATTTACGAGATGATCCAGGGGCATTTGAAAGAACTCGTAAGTTACTGCAGAGACAAGTGCAGTGATGTATCCAAATGTGAGGGTGACACCTGGAACACATCCTTTCGTAGGTGGGAGTGTACAGTAAATTTAACATGTAACGTACTCAAGTAGTGTTGTATTTCTTATTAAGGTAAGTCGTGGGTAAAATATAAGTTCAGCTAGATGGGGGCTTAATATGAAAGTCTGCATTTTCAAAGGTTTTTTTCAGATGGGTCAGCAGCATGCATTGCGTCAGTGAATGACATTGAGTGTTTTTCCGTTTTCTGTTGGACACTGATTTTGTTAGCTCGTCGTTTACATCCGACGAGTCTCGTTTCAGCAATTTGCAATTTTCAAATAATCCTGGGGTATACAATATACAGTTTTTCGTATAAAATTATAAAAATATAGATGTAGTGGCTTACATCTATTTCGGTAGGTATTTACGTTTTACCTGTCGCTATATAGTGTCTTGGAGTGTCTGTTTAAGTTTGGCAGAACTTAACTTACGTTCGTTTGATAGCACAACCCACTCCAGTGACACATATACGTTTACAATGAATTTGTAATTCATATTCGCGGAATTCCAGCGATAACAGCCATATACAAAGACGAAAGTGAAAATGGCGTCCGCAACACTAACACTATACAAACGACAATACAGCCAGAGAAAGCAAAAATCCCAATATTCTCAAAACCCAGAATTTGTAAACTCTCGTACAATGATTTTAATCAAATTTGCATCGAACAGTCACGTAGGGTATTTCTCAGTTAGATTTAAGGAACACACGCGAAATTGTAACAATAATCATTCCACATTTTACATACACTTACACCAACATAAACACAAAGGAGAAGAGATAGAAAATAGAATAAAAATTCTATGTACGAAGTGTTTTCACAGTTGCGAATACGAACAACTACCAGCTGTGTAGGGGAATGACGACAAGGAATATTTGGGCCGGACTGGGATTCGAACCCGGCTTTTCCGTTTTACGCGAGCGGTCGCTTTAACCACTTTGGCTACGCTGCATGAGCACTGCCAGCTCCAAACCTCCATAGTCGTCATTCCTGCGTCCTAAACCGCACTCGTACACACATTATATATTTCCCTTACAGGGGAGGATATTTTAACTGAAAGTCGCTGCATAGTGTCGGCTGATAAATATAATTACGCTGTCGTCATTCCCTTATACAGCTCACGGTTCTTCGTATTCGCAACTGCTGACGGCTTTAGTCCCCGCAGTGCCTTTTTGTTTGGACAAGCATGCATGTTCGAAGGACCACTGCATTGTTCTTATTAACAACACAGACACTGCAAGATCATGAGATGCTATATCATGTACCAAAAGGAACCACACTGAATATCTTGGAGGAATTCGAGGTTTGTATCCTCACAGACTCACGTCCAGACAAAATTCTCAATGAACAGAGAGAACTAAAGCACAAGCAATATCTAGCAAACTTCATTGACTTCCTCAAAGAAAAGGGATACATTTCAGCGCCTCACGACGCCAAGAAATAAATTAAAACAGTAGAACTTTAAGCACAAACTATATCTTTGCTTAATACATGATGTTACAGAATAATACGATCTTTGTATATAGCTATTATCACTGAAATTCCACAAATATTAATTTTAAGTTCTTTGTAAACATATATGTTTGATCGGGTTGGTATGTGCAGTCACACGAAAGGTGCACACCATGCAATATATAATTCTGACAAACATCACCAGCACGAAAACTGAGATGTACTCTTAATAGACATTCCAAAACACTATATTGTGACACATAAAAGGTAAATATCTTACAAAATAGACGTAAGCCATCCAACTTATATTTTTTTATAATTTTATACAAAAAATGTATATTGTACATAGCAAGATTAATTGTAAATGACAAATTGCCGAAACTAGATTTGCCGTACGTAAATAACGACCTAATAAAATCAGTGTGCAGTAGAAAACAGAAAAATACTTGATATGTCGTTTACATTTCGAATACATTTGTACTACCACGCATGGGAAATTACCTGTCAAACGGATCCTTTGCGAACCGATGTGTACTGGAAGGTTTATGCTTGTATTATAATGTATTGTCGCCCGTGTCAGTTGTTGTTGTTGTTGTTGTGGTCTTCAGTCCTGAGGCTGGTTGGATGCAGCTCTTCATGCAACTCTATCCTGTGCAAGCTGCTTCATCTCCCAGTACGTACTGCAACCTGCATCCTACTGAATCTACTTAGTGTATTCATCTCTTGGTCTCCCTCTACGATTTTTACCCTCCACACTGCCCTCCAATACTAAATTGGTGATCCCTTGATGCCTCAGAACGTGTCCTACCAACCGATCCCTTTCACTATTAATTTTGATAGGCCCTGTGTATACGTGGTGACTCCTCTTCCGTCCTTGTCTTAGCATGCGTGCTGTTTCTGACGACCTCGACGTCCGCGAGACGTCACCTCCTCGTTACTTGCTTCGCGCTTTCCATCTCTAGCGGAACAGCAATTGCGGAAAAGTGTGTCAGCGGTGCAGCGCTTAGAACCGGCCGCAACTGAGACAAGTACGCGTGCGTCAGCCTTCTCGGAGGAGCAAGGTGAAAGCTAGACAGGTCAAGGTACGGCGCGCTGCCGGGAGCCGTAGGAAAGCCGAGGCTATGAGGTGACGAACGAGCGCGCAGGGTTACTGGCACCTCACACCGCCTCTCGCTGACAAAGCCCACCGTGGCGGATCAAAGTCGGCTGTGTGACAGATCCACGTCTAGGCTGTGCATTGAAAGTAACAGCCGTGTCAAGACAAAAGAAACTACGCCCTATCATCTCATGGATAATAAACACTATTCTCGTACCATTTTTCTTCCACTACGTCTTAGATGGTGGATTTTCAACGTGGAAGCCGTTTATATGCATGTTGGGATTTACTATGGGAGCAAGGAAATAGCCGCCGCAGTGGCCGAGCGGTTCTAGGCGCTTCAGTCCGGAACCGCGCTGCTGCTACAGTCTCAGGTTCGAATCCTGCCTCGGGCATGGATATGTGTGACGTCCTTAGGTTAGTTAGGTTTAATTAGTTCTAAGTCTAGGGGACTGATGACCTCAGATGTTAAGTCCCATAGTGCTTAGAGCCATTTGAGCAAGGAAATAAGAAAATAGGCAGTGGAGTAAATTAGAATGGAAAACAATATTATGGCTGTAATGAAAATCAGCCAGAGGAGGGACATATAACCAGGAGAATCGATGTTAGGTTGATCAGGAATTTACTGTCCTGTATTATTATGACATAAGAGAAGACCTACACGAAATTGTGTAGTCGACGTCAGAAAACATGAAAGACCAACATGGGTGCATGTAACTGATTAGAAATCTAGAGGAGAATTTCATCCAACATTTCATGTGAAATTGCAGATGTTGCTGATGACGACGACTCGCAAATATACAAATATGTTGCATTATCTGTATGAGGATATGATGTTACAACTCTTTTAGTAGTATTATATCAATCGTCGTTTCTGTTTTTCTTTTTGATCCCGGCGGAGGTTCGAGTCCTCCCTCGAGCATGGGTGTGTGTGTTTGTCCTTAGGATAATTTAGGTTGAGTAGTGTGTAAGCTTAGGGACTGATGACTTTAGCAGTTAAGTCCCATAAGATTTCACACACATTTGAACATTTTTTTGTTTTTCTTTTCCTTTACTGTACGTTCTACTTCCCCAACAGGACAGAATCACAGTGATTTATTCGGTTTTAGTATGAGCGAAAATGAGCAGAGTGGCACAAATGAAGCCGGAAGAGACACTCCGGCGCTCCACATCCTGGGCAGGGGGAAACTCGGTGCTTTGCAAATGAGCCGTCAGGTGTGTTCGCTGGCGATTAGGTCACGCCCTGCGCAGCTGCAAACAGCCTCTCGTGGCGTTCTTCTCACGTAGAGCTCTGGCTGGGGTGGAGTGCATAGAAATGAACACCAGCCACTGTTGTCACTGCAGGTGGCAGGCGCCAGCCGGAAATTGGAAGTCTGTGAGCGCGCAGATATTGTCCAGTGTACCATTGCCCTCTTGCCCCAAAGTAGTTCTCTCAGACGATGGCGTATGAAACTAAATTGGGCTTGAGCGATTATTGCATTCCGCTACAGCTCTGTTATTTACGAAAAGACCTTTGTCCAGTTACAGCGCCGTTTCATGTGGATACATATTGGGACCGACTAACACAGCTGTACGTGTCACTGGATGATGGTTCCTACAGGCGGTGCCCCCGTTATACCTTCTACATGTATCTGTATAACGTGTACCATTGTGGTGGGTGCCAGTACTGAGCTATGTTTCTGCGGATGATAGTTAGGAAGTGAAGAAAGCAAGGAAAGTGGTGAAACGAAGGGCCAGCACACAGCCTACTCCTCTCGAATAGCCGCAAAGGGGCTTTCGGGCTTAACGTCCCCCTCCAATGACCGGATCACTATTACATGTGTTGTATATCCTTACGCCTTCTCCGGAAAGCATTGCGGTGTAGCCCAGAAAGTTTGTTAGGTTGAACGTTTGGCAACCAGGCACTTTTATGCCACACCCTCTCCTGCTGTTTCCGGCCAAATACTGGTGATGAAAATGATCTCTGTCCGAATCGGTTACCTTCCTAACACACGAACGTCACAAGGATAAACTTTTTCGATAAAAGAACAGTATAACTGAGTATGTACTTCCTGAAACGATTATTTTCGTACACAACACAGTATGGAAGTAACGAATGCCACATCATAAAGGGAAATGGTGAAAGCCAAGTGAGCAGTCAACATAATAATGATTAAAAAGAAAAAAAAAAGACCTAATATACGAATGGCTTTTGGCGAACACCATGTACGACCACAATTCCTTCATAAACAACAGCAATTATGTGTTGAAGGTAAAGATGTATACAACTCGCTACAGCTGCAGCGTTGCATATTATGACAACAAGGACTTAGGTTCTAGAAGCGTATTCTTCTTATCGCTCCTAGTGTAGTCAAAACCAACGGCTCCAGTTTGGGTTTTGTTTCGCAATTCTGGGGAAAAATATTTTTTGTGGGAACCTTTAGGGAAACAGAAATCTTGGGGAAATTTTTGGGGAAGAAAACTGTACCGGGGAAATTGGGGAAGCGTTTTACCTCCCTAGCATTACCACTAATGCCACTTCTGATATGTTAGTGCAAACAACACATACTTGTTTTTCTAGATATTCAAATCAGTCGATACATATTTCCTTTTGTGAGCCTACCGCGGCGATACATCTCCGTGGCGTCACTATGACGTGTACAGGACCAGTTTAAACTATGTGATCAAAGGTATCCGGACACATGGTTGAAAATGACTTACAAGTCCGTGGCGCCCTCTATCGGTAATGCTGGAATTCAATATGGTGTTGGCCCATCCTTAGCCTTGATGGCAGCTTCCACTCTCGTAGGGTTCAATCAGGTTTCTTGGGGAATGGCAGCTCATTCTTCACGGAGTGCTGCTCTGAGGAGAGGTATCGATGTCGATCGGTGAGGCCTGGCACGAAGTCGACGTTCGATAACATCCCAAAGGTGTTCTGTTGGATTCAGGTCTGGACTCTGGGCAGGCCAATCCACAACAGGGGTGGTATTGTCATGTAACCACTCCATCACCGGCCATACATTATGAACAAAAATATTGTGTTGAAAGATGCAATCGCCATCCCCGAATTACTCTTCAATAGAGGGAAGCAAGAAGGTGCTTAAAACATCAATGTGGACCTGTGTTGTGATAGCGTCATGCAAAACAACAAGGGGTGCAAGCCCCCTCCATGAAAAACACGGCTACACCATAACATCACCGCCTCCGAATTTTACTGTTGGCAATACACACGCTGGTAGATGACGTTCACCAGGTATTCGCCATATCCACACCCTGACATCGGATCGCCACATTGTGTACCGTGATTCGTCACTCCAGACAACGTTTTCCACTGTTCAATCGTCCTCTGTTTATGTTCCTTACAGCAAGCGAGGCGTCGTTTGGCATTTACCAGCGTGATGTGTGGCTTATGAGCAACCGCTCGACCATGAAATCCAAGTTTTTTCACCTCCCGCCTAACTGTCATGCTATTTGCAGTGGATCCTGATGCAGTTGGGAATTCCTGTGTGATGGTCTGCATAGATGTCTGCCTATTACACATTACGACGCTCTTCAACTGTCGGCGGTCTGTGTCAGTCACTAGACGAGGTCGGCCTGTACGCTTTTGTGCTGTACGTGTCCCTTCACGTTTCCACTTCACCACCACTTCGGAAACACTGGACCTATGGATGTTTAGGAGGGCGGAAATCTCGCGTACAGACGTATGACACCCAATCACCTGACCGCGGCCAGAAAAAGATCCTACAAGAACAGGACCAACGACGACTGAAGAGAATCGTTCAACTAGACAGAAGAGCAAACCTTCCGAAAATTGTCGCAGATTTCAATGCTGGGCTATCAACAAGTGTCAGCGTGCGAACCATTCAACGAAACATCATCGATATGGGCTTTCGGAGCCGAAGGCCCACTCGTGTTCCCTTGATGATTCCACGACACAAAGCTTTACGCCTCGCCTGGGCCTGTCAACGCCGGCATTGGGTTGTTGATGAGGGGAAACACGTTGCATGGTCGGACGAGTCTCGATTCAAATTGTATCGAACGAATGGATGTGTAAGGATATAGACACAACCGCATGAATCCATGGTCCCCGAAAATCACCAGGGGACTGTTCAAGCTAGTGAAGGCTCTGTAATGGTGTGGGGCAGGTGTAGTTGGAGTGATATGGCACCCCTGATACGCCTAGATACGACTCTGACAGGTGACACGTCTGTCTGATTACCTGCAGCCATTCATGTCCATTGTGCATTCCGGCGGACTTGAGCAATACCAGCACGACAATGCGACACCCCAAAAGTCCAGAATTTCTACAGAGTAGCTCCAGGAACACTCTTCTGGCTTTAAACATTTCCGCTGGCCACCAAACTCCCCAGATATGAGCATTATTGAGCATTTCTGGGATGACTTGCAACGTGCTGTTCAGAAGATATCTCCACCCTCTCATATTCCTACGTATTTATGGACAGCCCTGCACGATTCCTGGTGTCAGTTCCCTCCAGCACTACTTCAAACGTTAGTCGAGTCCATGTCATACCGTGTTGCGGTACTTCCGTGTGCTCCGGGGGCCCTACACTATATTATGAAGGTATACCAGTTTCTTTGACTTTTCAGTTTACTGTGCTTCAAATACTGATGTTATCTAGAAAACTCTTCGGTATTTGTTTGATTTGTTGTCAGTGAATATAAGATAATAATAAAAAATTGCTCTGAACACTAAGGGACTTAACTTCTATGGTCATCAGTTCCATAGAACTTAGAACTACTTAAACCTAACTAACCTAAGGACATCCCACACATCCATGCCGGAGGCAGGATTCGAACCTGCGACCGTAGCGGTCAGTGCGGAACTACGCGGCTGCTACGATCGCAGGTTCGAATCCTGGCATGGATGTGTGTGATTTCCTTAGGTTAATTAGGTTTACGTAGTTCTAAGTCTAGGGGACTGATGACCTCAGATGTTAAGTTCCATAGTGCTTAGAGCCATTTGAACCATTTTTGAACCATTTTATGTTTTCACAGTAGCATGGCGGACAGTGGTGGCAAGTTGCGAAGTGAGATATAGGTAGCGCGCTAACGGTAACAATGAAGAAAGCGTGAAGAAAGAACATATGGCGCCTCCAGATCAGGTTTTTGTCTTCCTGGCAGGCTATATGTTTTTATTTACAAATTTTTCGATATGCACGATAATTTTACGTCCCTGGACCCGTAATTCCGTCTCTTCAAGCTGCCAACACTGACAACAAATATTAGTTTAAAGGAACAGGTAAGTTTAAGAACTCTTTGGGAGAGTAGCCGAAATGGTATCATTTTGAGGAATTTTTTTGTCCGCCATGGAGGGAACTTCGAAAACTCAATCTGATCAGTTACGATTTATTGTGGCGAGAAAAGAGTGACGTGTCTGAACCAGTTATCATTACATACGAGTCGTCGCTAAGGTGACTGAATTTCACACTGTCATTTAGTATCGATAAAGTAGCCGTTAAATACAATTGTGGAATTTTCTGATAGGCTACAAGATCGCAAAAGGAAAGGAAGGGAGATTAAAGGATGACATTTTGCCGAGCATGAGGTTAATATAGAAGGAGTAAATGTTCGGGTAGCACAAGGAAGTCATGCCTTTTCAAAGAAGCCAGTCCATTATTAGCCTTAAGTGATTTACCATAGTGATTTAGAAAAACCATAGAGTACCTAAATCCAAATGTCTGGGCGACGATTTGAACTCCGCAAGCGAATGTAGAGTCTCAGTCATATGTAATCACAAGATTACGAACAAATGCTGGTAATCAAATGAGACAGTATAGCGCTTGGCCTGTCAAGCTGACTAGGGAATGAACATGTGTGTACACTGAGTGGCCAAAAGCCATGGGAAAGCGCTAGGAGACGAATCGATCGTCCCCTGCTGATGCATATGCTGTGCGATCCTCCTAGAAATGTGTTCCTGATGTTCCACACTGAAAGAGACGGCGATCTGAATCGCACAAAACAACCGATTGTTCCGTGTGGCTCTGCACAAGTGGCCTGACATCAGTTCGTCAGAACGTGAGGTCGCCCTGTGGTGTGGCTTATACTTGTAGAAACGTTGTTTCTGCGACATTGCAAGACGATCATAGATATTGTATACCTCGGAAACACGAGCTATTGTGTATAATGTCCGATATGATGCGACTCACGGTCATTATGCCACATTCAAAATCGGTTATCTCGCGACATGTTGCCCCCCCCCCCCCCCCCCCCTCCCTCATGACTGTCACAAGTTGCTCAGGTATCGTGTATCGTGTCTATCCACTACCCAAACGCTGCTTCTAGCCGCAAAGATGGGAAATTTTAGTGACAGGAGAAAAATCACAAAGGGAGTCATGCAGGTTTCAATTTTGAGTCCAGTCCCGTTCCTTATATTGTACATGTGAATATTCTTCCACTTAACATTCAACAAGCAAAACTGGTACTTTCTGCAGACGATACTATTGTTATAATAAATTCCATTAGAGAGAAAGCATCAGAAGAGATTGTTAATGATGTTTTCAAAGAATCATTAAAATGGCTCACTGAAAATGGACTCTCCCTTAATTTTGAGAAAACACACTCTATTAAGTTCTGTACAACAAATAGAATAATACCAAAAATTTATGTAGCACATGAATAGGAGTCAGTAAAGAGAATGGAATGGTCCAAATTTTTGGGTATACACGTTGACAAGATCTTGAACTGGACGAAGGGTATTACTGAGTTTCTCAAACAGTTAAGTTCAGCTACTTTTTCTCTTCGTATAATTGCTTGTCAACAAACGAATCGACCGCCAGACATATTTTGCACCTTTCTACTCAGTAATGTCTTATGGAATAATTCTATTAGGTAACTCATGACTTAGAAAGAAAGTACTGATTGTACAAAACCGAGCAGGAAGGATAACATGCGATGTTCATCCACTTCAAGCAGTTAGGGATTTTAGCTGGACCATCATAATACATATATTCGTTATTGACATACGTCGTAAATAATCCATCAAATTTGAGAAGAATAGTGATGTGCATACCTACACTACTAGAAGGAAAAAAATCCTGTATTACCAATTTTTCAAGCTGTCACTGGCTCAGATAGAAGTTCAGTACGCAGCTACAAAAATTTTTGATTTTCCCCTATAACATAAAACGTTTTAAATGTAGCAAAGTAAGTTTTATGTGTAGCCCACAATCGTTTCTGTTGAAGAACTCCTTGTATTCAGTGGACGAATTTCTATCTAAAAACTGTAAAAGTGCAGTTTTAAGTGTAGTTGTATGAGTAAGCCTGAAAAATAGTGTGTTCAATAATGTTAACACTAATCATTTATTCGTGTTCTATAACCTGGCTCGTTGCACATCACTTCGATAGAAAAATCGTTCAAATGATACATGGAATTTTAAGTGACTAACAACATTCAGGCGTCACATGCGGTACGTCTTAAAATGGGACAGTGCTTCCCGCGATATTTAACTACACAACTTAAAACTTGCTTTAATGAACTCGACATCCTAGATCCGAGCGCTAATACTCGATTTACGTATAACTGTCAAATAAGTGTTCAAATGTTCAAATGTGTGTGAAATCTTATGGGACTTAACTGCTAAGGTCATCAGTCCCTAAGCTTACACACTACTTAACCTAAATTATCCTAAGGACGAACACACACACACATGCCCGAGGGAGGACTCGAACCTCCGCCGGGATCAGCCACACAGTACATGACGGCAGCGCCCTAGACCGCTCGGCTAATCCCGCGCGGCAAATAAGTGTTGATCCTACCCTTTAGAGTCCAAATACAAACGCGGAAAAACTCATCAGAACTTCAGCCTTCGTGTTACGAGGAGGAAGATAGGAAAGAAGCAGCTCAAGCACAATGCGTGCAGCGTTGAGGAGATGGGTGGAAATACAAACATATGCACTACAGGGTGGTCACAAAGTCACAATCCATTTCCACGAAATAACGGATGCATCTATGTAGTAAGTAATCGCACTTCAGCATGTCCTCTGTCCATTTAGAAGCATTGCCCCTACCACTGAAGTGCAGGCCTAAATACATTCTTAGCATACCTAGCGAAATAGCCGACGCTGATTCGAGCTCTTAGGTCCTGAGATCCCTTACTATTGCTTTGCACCACCGTGATTTAGTGTACTCCCAAGCGAAGAATGTCAAAGGTGTCAGATCAGGTGAACGCGATGGCCGCAGTCATTGTGAGTCTCTGACCATTCATCTTCCGACGAATTTTCGGTCAAGGTAAACCCTTACTGTAGGAGCAAGATGAAGGGCGCTCCATCCTAGTGGAACACAACAGTGTCAGCAATGCCTTCTTGTTGAAGCTGTGGTTCCAGGGATTACTCCAGCACATCCAGGTAAATGTCTTCCGCAAATGTCTCTTCTGCAAGAATGACTAGCTCATAAACTGACTCTTTGTGAATCCAAGCTACATATGACTTCTAGTGTGTCTCTTTGCCACTCAGTGGTAGCGTGAGGTAGCTCATTACCCCATATGCAGCAATTATCTGTGTTAACATTTACGTAGAAGTGGAATTTGGCCTCATAAGTGAACGACATGTGAGCCACGAGGTGTTCATTGTATCAGCTACTATCAGACTGTAAGACGTAACGTGCGAGCCGCGTAATTTTCGTGGCACCTGAATGTGGTACGCATAAAGCATAAAGTGTAAAACTTTCAAAATTCCGGTTCCTACGAAATTTTTTTGCAGGTAACCGAATGTTTTCTCTTGTTAGTACTGACTTCTGAAATTTTCGAGTAAACTCCTGTTGCACCTCCAGGTAAGATAAACCACGCAACCGCGTCGTGACATCAGCCACACGATCTTCTAACGTAAGCATTCTTCTTGATTACCGTAAAGAAAAGGCCCCCTTATCACAAAAGTGTGTTGTAATTATATGTTATGTAAATGCAACCATTGTATCTTAGAAATGTATAGAGACTTTATCATCACCCCCTGCTTAATTTCCCAAGACACTCTTAAAGAAATATATCTCGACGAAACAAAAATTCCTTCGTTATTTATTTATTGCTGAATATCACTTCGGTACTCTTAGTCCTTCAGGTAAGACGAATCGTGAGTTACAAAAATACAGAGTGTTTAAATAAAAGTGTCACATTGCTACAGGAGTTAGTATTAGCTAAAACAAGAAACGAAGTTCCTATAATGATCTGCATGGAAACTAAAAACTTTTGAGATTTGGACGAGTCTGCCCCTCACAATCATTCCCATCTGTCTTTTACCTGGAAATGCACGCTTCAGACCGTGCTGCATCCATTTACCACGCTTTCTGACCCATTCTTCACCCCTTATTCGCAATGAGTCACGCACTCTTTCAAATGCAACTGGTTGCATTCGGATTTCGTCACATACACCAGTCATACACTCCTGCAACGTCTGAACATTGTCGGTGGGTTGGGCATACGCCAAACACTTTGAATGTCCCCATAGGCAGAAATACAATGGATTCAAGTCCGGTGAAGGGGAAGGCCATGCTACCGCACCTCCGCGAACAATCCACCGCCTATGAAACACTCAGTGACGTAATGTCCAAGATCCGCAGAAAGTGGGCTGGCTTCCCGTCGTGCACAAACCACAGTCGTTGTGTTTCTGCAAGAGCAACTTAAATCGGTGATACACAGCGCCTTCGATCTGGTAAAATGTATGGCCCCAGACCTTTTACCGACCATTCCTGCCCATACATTGTTACTGAGGCGATCCCGATGCCTCAGGTCTATGATAGAGGATTTGCATCTATCTGCCCATGAGTATTGTGGTAACTTACTATGCACTATACACATTACCCGTCACAAATAAAACGGCTCATATCTCAACAGATATTGCTTCCCGGACATATAATTATAGGAATTAGTCTTCTATTGGGCTGGTGCATATCTTCTTAGCGTTTTTCCATAAGTTTAGTAAACACAACAGACAAACGTAACAGAGACTTTAATCACCAACAACATATTCTCCTTCAATATTTACAACAGTCTGATAACGCTGGAATAACTTTCGATTCCGCTACTATAGAAAGCACTTGGTTTTGAGGCGAAGGACTCGTCGAGCTATGTTCGGAGTGCATTTTCACCCGGAAAGGACGTTCCATGTAGGTTGTTCGATAGAGAGCGAGAAAGGTGAAAATCTGAGGGCGCAAAATCAGATGAAGAATCCGGGAGCGGAATGACTCCCCAACGCAACTCCTGTGTAGTTTTTTTATCAGTCTAGCAGAACGCGGGCGGGTCTTATCGTGGAGTGACGTCACTTCACGCAGTCTTCCTTGTCGTTGTTCCTGGATTGCGTCTGCAAGACCTCTCAGTTGTTTACAATAATTGTCAGTAATGATGCTTACACCTCGGGGAAGCAATTCGCAGTGCACCACACCGACGCTGTTGCACGAGATGCAGAACATTATTTTTTGTCTTCGTACATCCATATTTAAATTGGATAATGGTGGGACATCAGCTGGTATAATTTTTATTGAAAATGAAACTCCTCCACCTGTACTTAAGATTTCATATTTATTTGGCTACTAGTTTCGACGATGCGTCAACGCCATCTTCAGGCCCGTACACTTTGATAATATCAATTGTGTGTGGCTGAATACTAGAAGTCCGCGGTGAGACCAATATGTGATGTGGAGCACGCATTGGTCTCACCGCGGACTTCTAGTACACAGCCACACACAATTGATATCGTCAAAGTGTACGGGCCTGAAGATGGCGTTGACGCATCGTCGAAACTAGTAGCCAAATAAATATGAAATCTTAAGTAAAGCTGGAGAAGTTTCATTTTTAACAAAAAAAATATTTTTTGTGGATGCGCACAGATGTTTGTACGGGTAGTTGCTGCTTTGTTAGGGCTCAACCGTTTCTTTCTTTTCGTTATGATAGCAGAAAGACACCATTTCTCGTCACCAGTAACGACACAGGACAGGAATGGTCGGTGTCGTTCACGAATCAGTTACTGACGAGTAAGCAGAGATGCACATATGCCCAACCGCAAATTTTTGTGATTTTAGCTTAGAGCATGCGGTACCCATACATCCGATTTTTAAACGTTACCCATTGCATGCAAATGTCGCACGATGGTGGAATGAACACATTTCATCACATATGCCAGTTCTCGATTACCGTGAATCATTGCGGATTAATGAGTTTAAACAATCTTCATCACACCCCGAAGGTCTTCCTGAACGTGTACAGACACTAATTTCAAGAGATGTACATCTACATAGATGCTCCGCAAGCGGTGCATGGCGGAGGATACCCTATACCACTGCTAGTCATTCCTTTACTGTTCTACTCGCAAATAGAGCGAGGGAAAAGTGGCTGTCTATATGCCTCGATTTCAGCCCTAATTTCTCGTATCTTATTTTCGTGGTCCTTACGCGCAATGTTTGTTGGCAGCAGTAGAATCGCTCGGCAGTCAGCTTCAATTGCTGATTCTCCAAATTTTCTCTGTTGTGTTTCTCGAGAAGAACGTCGCGTTTTACCCAGGGATTCCCAGTGGAATTCCCTTAGCATCTCCGAACACTTTCGCGTTGTTCGAAACTACCGGTAACAAACCTATCAGCCCGCCTCTGAATTGCTTCGATGTCTTCTTTTAATCCGCCCCTGCACGGATCTCATATACTCGAGGAGTACTCAGGAATAGTGTCCTGTGTGCGGTCTCCTTTACACATGAACCACAATCTCATAGAATTCTCGCAATAAAGCGAAGTCGATCATTCGCCTTTCCTACCACAATCCTCACATGCTCGCCCCATTTCACACCGCTTTGCAACGTTGCCCTCAGACGTTTAAACGCTGTGACTGTGTCAAGCAGGACACTACTGATGCTGTGTCCGAACATTATCGGTTTGTTTTCCCTACTCATCCGCATTAACTTACATTTTTCCACTTTTATAGCTAGCTGCCATTCATCACATCAACTAGAAATTTCATCTAAGTCGCCTTGTATCTTCCTACAGTCATTCAACTTTGACACATTACCGTGCACCACAGCACCGTCAGCAAACAACCGCAGATTGCTGCCCATCCTGTCCACCAAATCATTTATGTATATAGAGAACAGCAGCGGTCCTACCACACTTCCCTCGGGCACTCCTGACGGTATTCCTGTGTCTGACCCTCCTTGAAACGAGAAAAACATTTTCTTGCCGTGCTCTGCCCGATGGGATTAACCACGTATTTTTTGTCTTCGTACATCCATATTTAAATTGGATAATGGTGGGACATCAGCTGGTATAATTTTTATTGAAAATGAAACTCCTCCACCTGTACTTAAGATTTCATATTTATTTGGCTACTAGTTTCGACGATGCGTCAACGCCATCTTCAGGCCCGTAGACTTTGATAATATCAATTGTGTGTGGCTGAATACTAGAAGTCCGCGGTGAGACCAATATGTGATGTGGAGCACGTATTAGTCTTACCGCGGACTTCTAGTACTCAGCCACACACAATTGATATCATCAAAGTGTACGGGCCTGAAGATGGCGTTGACATAACGTCGAAACTAGTAACCAAATAAATATGAAATCTTATTGTACAGCTGAAGGAGATCCATTTTTAATAAGAACTACGGGAAGATCAGCTTGAATCCGGAGAAATGTAGGAACACGGCTTGACTTAGTAGATGGGTTAAGGAAATGCTAACCTATGTTTATAGCATTTGTAGACTTAGAGAAAGATTTTGGCAATGTCGACTGGAATATACTCTCTGAAATTTTAAAGGTAGCAGGGGTAAAATATCGGGAGCGGAAGGCTATTTACAATTTGTACAGAAACCTCACGATATTTATAAGAGCCGAGGTTCATGAAAGGGAAGCAGTGATTGAGAAGGGAATGAGACAAGGTTGTAGTCTATCCACGACGTTATTCGATTTGTACATTGAGCAAGCAGTAAAGGAAACAGAAGAAAAAACTAATGAAGATATTAAAGTTCAGGGAGAAGAAATAAAACTATTGAGGTTTGCTGATGACATTGTAATTATGTCTGAGACAGTAACGAACTTGGAAGAGCAGTTGAACAGAATGGATGTGTCATGGAAGGAGGATACAAGATGAACATAAAAAAAAGCAAGACAACGGTAGTGAAATGTAGTCGAATTAAATTAGGCGTTGCTGAGGGAATTACATGAGGAAACCATATACTAAAAGTAACAGATGAGTTTTGCTATTTGGGCAGTAAAATAACGATGGTACCCGAAGTAGATAGTACATAAAATGTTGCCGGCTGTCTCCGCTACTGTCGCCCCTCTGTTCAACTCCAACAGGGAATATATCGGAAATGTTCCGTTTTCTCCGCTTCGTATCCATTTTATAACTTCCACAGCTCCACTCATTATCTCCAAATGATAATATGTAAACTCAAATAGCAACAGTGAGAAACAAGTAAAAAATAGCTATCGATAAATAAACACATAGCAATCGGAATATAACATGCATAACAAAAACGCTACGAACTTATTCACCAATCTAATCGTGTTGAACAAACTACCTCCCGTAGGGATATGTGAAGTTTTTTAGAACACGCTGTATAGAATGAAATGGGTAACTTGCCAGGCTGAAATGAATGATAAGTAAATTATTTTACAAGCTGCGCCATGGTCGAACAGTGATCCAGAAAGTGTAGAATAAATTTCTTTACTTCCCTCTATGATCAGAGACTTGTTAGGTTCTCAGATTACCTGTTTCGGTCAGCAACGACCTTCTTCAGACCTGTCTTAAAAACGTGTCCCAATATAATGGAACCATAGCGCCATCGTCAAAAGCTGATTTTGTGTTTTACTTTTGACGATGCCACTATCGCTCCATTATACATTAGGACATGTTTTTAAAACGGACCTGAAGCTGGTCACTGCTGACTGAAACCGGTAGTCTGAGGAAGAAACAAGTTTGTGATTATAGACGGAAAGAAAGAAATATACAGAGGGGCCCAAAAAAAGTATCTACTGTTTAAAAGTCCATAATTGGCAAACTAATTGACGGAATTGTCTCATCTTTGGTAGTGTAATAGTTTGTAGTTCCGGCAATCGCCACAAAAGCGTTGTATTGCGTTGTTTTGTTTTGTCAGATGACAGTCGCCAGATAGTGTTTTGTTCTTAGTTATACCTAGTTACTCGAGTAAACATGGCTGGTGCAAGGCTTACATTCAATGAAAGGAAGTCAGTTTTGAAGTGGTATTTTAAGTACGAAAGTATTAATGAGGTTCAACGTCAATGCGAAATGAGTACCGAGCCACCGACACGTTTAACGATTCGTCGCATTCGAGACAAATTTGAAGCCGAAGGCTGTGTTAAAGCTGTACACAAACAACGATCTGGATCTGTAACAGTAATAAGTCCATCTAACTGCCGTCGTGTGTTACAACAATTCACTCGCTCACCACAGAAGTCTGTGAGACAGTGTGCCCGTGAAACTGGAGTGAGTCGCTCAAGTGTTCGGCGAATTTAGAAGACAGCAAAGTGGAAGTGCTGCATCCCACGACTGCTACACGCAATGAACGACGACGACCCGGGTCGTAGAATGGAGTACTGCGAGTGGTTTACTAACATGGTGTGCAACGATGAAGAGTTTTCAGAGATGATTGTGTGGTCCGATGAGGCACAGTTCAAACTCAATGGTACAGTAAATTGCCACAGTTGCATCTACTGGGCCGCCGAAAATCCGAACGTCCATGTAGACAAAGCCGTGAATTTGCCAGGAGTAAATGTGTGGTGTGGGTTGTCTTACCGGGGCTTGATTGGGCCATTCTTCTTTGACGGCACAGTTACCGGTGAGGTGTACCTTCAGAAGCTTCAGACATCCATTTTACCTGCCATCCGAGACTTGTATGGAGACGACAGAGTTCACTTTCAACAAGATGGTACCCCAGCCCACTACCAAAATCGTGTTAGGGCGTATCTCGACCAAAATCTACCAGGAAGATGGATAGGCCGTAGAGGTGCTGTGTTCCCCAGACCTAACTCCTCTGGAGTTTTACCTGTGGGGAACACTAAAGGACGTCGTTTATCGACAAAAGCCACGCACATTGGGTGAACTTCGAGAATCCATCTTACATTCATGTGCAAATATCCAACTGAACACGTTGCAATCAGTAGTTCGTGCTGCAGTTCGGCGGCATCGTTTGTGTGTGGATGTTAATGGTGACCATTTCGAACACCTACAGTGATATCTTTAAGTTGGACTTTAAGCTACACTTTCACCAAATATGAGACATCTCCGTCAATTAGTTTTCAAGTTAGGGACTTTTAAACAGTGGACCCCTCTGTATTGTAAATTATTTGAAAGTACTTTCTTTGTATTTGAGTATTTGAAGTACTGATTGTACAAAACCGAGCAGGAAGGGTAACATGCGTTGTTCATCCACTTCAAGCAGTTAGGGATTTTAGCTGGACCATCATAATACATATATTCGTTATTGACATACGTCGTAAATAATCCATGAAATTTGAGAAGAATAGTGATGTGCATACCTTCATTACTAGAAGGAAAAAAATCCTGTATTATCAATTTTTCAAGCTGTCACTGGCTCAGATAGAAGTTCAATATGCAGCTACAAAAATTTTTGATTTTCCCCTATAACATAAAACGTTTTAAATGTAGCAAAGTAAGTTTTATGTGTAGCCCACAATCGTTTCTGTTGAAGAACTCCTTGTATTCCGTGGACGAATTTCTATCTAAAAACTGGTAAAAGTGCAGTTTTAAGTGTAGTTGTATGAGTAAGACTGTTTTTACAATACAGAGGGGTCCACACATTTGAACATTTGAACACTTATTTGCCAGTTATACGTAAATCGAGTATTAGCGCTCGGATCTAGGATGTCGAGTTCATTAAAGCAAGTTTTAAGTTGTGTAGTTAAAAATCACGGGAAGCACTGTCCCATTTTAAGACGTACCGTATGTGACGCCTGAATGTTGTTAGTCACTTAAAATTCCATGTAACATATGAACGATTTTTCTATCGAAGTGATGTGCAATTATTTGAGAGAGGATATTGATTATTTAAGCAAGGTTATCGCAAAGAGATAGGGGTGGATAAGAAGTGCGACTAGGCGGGAGCACAAGATCGGCGTGAGCTGCGAAAACAGAAGCTGGGTGTGTTGCAGCACAGCGCGACACGGGCAGAATGTGTGTGCTCACCTCGCTGTTAGCAGCAGACTCACGTGCCGTTGGCGTCACCGGTGCAACACGCGTGAAAGCGCGGCATCCGTACCGGGGAGGCAGAGCCAGCCAGCTGCGCGATGGACACCATTACCCACACCACCTGTTCCGCAGCGCTCGCAGCGCAAGGCGAGTCAAGGAACTCAGCTACACGTGGGTCTAGTACATCGCGGACCTTTAGCATTTATGAAACAAGATGCGTGTAATCTTTGAACTGTCTGAATACGACTGCTGGGATGCGTCCGAGGAAAGTTGTATACCGACACCTCATCTACCCCGTTTACTCCTCAAGATATGTAATGGCGATCCAAACAGTCAGATCAACACGTTGACACGACTCTGAACAATGTACTCTTCGAGACTCCTCAGCTGTCACCTACAGTAGTTCAAATATGAGTTTCATACATCCTAGATGACCTGAAAATATCGAAATTTATACCGATGGATATAATACCCAAAACTGAATAAGGTATGCCACCTGCTGAAGCTTACGATACGTTTGCTCTTCCTCAGGGAACCTACATATAGACAGCTGAGGACTCAGCTATTAAGATAGCTATAACCTTCAAGTGGAGGCTCTCAGTCCTGTCCTGTTCTGAGCACCCTCCTACATCTGTTTGCATGTTCGTCCATTTACGAGTGTGATGTCGCCCAACATTCGAATTCTCTTCCTACCACTTCTTCCCAAACCTTCTACTTTTCCCTCTATAATTCTTTGTTGCACGCAATTTCTACGCACTATATGTCCCAACTAAGATTTTTCTTTCTTAGCCGGCCAGGGTGGCCGAGTGGTTCTAGGCGCTACAGTCTGGAACCGCGCGACTGCTACGGTCGCAGGTTCGAATCCTGCCTCGGGCATGGATGTGTGTGATGTCCTTGGGTTAGTTAGGTTTAAGTAGTTCTAAGTTCTAGGGGACTGATGACCTCAGAAATTCAGTCCCTTAGTGCTCTGAGCCATTTGAACCATTTTTTTCTTTCTTATTACTTCCAGTAATCTTCTTTCTTTCCCTATTTTCTTCATTATTCCTCCATTCTGAAGTACGCGGGTCCACTTCATCCTAAGCATTCTTGTCCATAACCACATTTTAAAACAGTCTAAACAGTCTTCTTCTGTATTTTTAACTGTCCATGATTCACTAGTGTATAATACTACACTTGAGACATAACATTTAGCAAATCTTTTCCTCAGCTCCCCTGAAATTCTTCTAGCTGTTAGTAACTGCTTCACCTTTTCAATTGTTCTTTTTCCCGAAGACATCCTCCTCCCTATTTCTTCGGTACATTTACCGTTTCATGTCAGTAAACTTCCCAGGTACAGAGAACATTTCACTTCTTTCATCATTTTCCGTCTACGAATAAGGCGCTTCCGTCTCGCTTATTTTCATCATTTTTGTCTCCCTTGTATTTATCTTCCTTGCATACTCCTCGCCCCCTTCTTGCAGTACGGTTGAACAACATCTGCAGCTCCTCTTCCGATTCCACCAGCACTGCTTGATCATCCGTGTATTTTATAGCCATTATCCCTTCTTCTCCAATTATAACGCCTCTTGTGTCCTCTATGGCCTTATCTACCAGTTCTTCTCTGTTCATGTTGAAAAGCTTCGGTGCCGTGAGCATCCTTGTCTTACAACCCTTCAACTGCTCATCTATGCTGTCCCCTCTTTCGCTACTCTGTGTTTTTCTGCTTTCTGTTCATCTCCTTTATTAACCTTCTATTTTTCCAGTCAGTATCAACATATTTTAAAATTCTCAGCAGTATGTTACAGTTTACTTTATGGAATGCCTTTCCCAGTCGCCAAAACACTTACATCCTTGTTCGTTTCTATCAGTCTTTCTCAAGTCACCCTCAAACATCCTACTACATTTCTTATTCTTTTACCCTTTCTAAGCTCGAACTATTTTTCCCTAGTATTTTCTTCAGTTTTCTTTTAAATTCTCCGTAGTATGACTTTGTAACATGACTGACTAATGGTTCTTTCACTTTTTTGCGTTGCACTCTTTAGAGAAAGGTACTAGTATGGTCTTAAGTAGGTCTTGCGGGCAATGTAAAATGCCGAAAATAAAAGTTTTTTTAATTTTAAGTGCTTCTATATTGTAGAAGAACCATACAACAGATGTAACATCGTAATAACTTTAGTCAAGCAAACAGTAATAGATATTTTAAATAAAACATGGATTGTCAAAGCCAAGCATCTAGGTGTTGATTTAATATGGATTGAGGTTCCTGTTGGACTTAATATAACGAAAGAAGATCGTCAAACTGCTGAACGAAAAGAACATTATACTTATCGCAGAAATCGACTTCAACGTAAACAAAGACGGAAGTGATGAATTGTATTAGAAAGGAGACTCGCTAATTGCTAAGAATGGGATGACACAGAAGAAGAAAGAATTCCGCCATGCTGGAAGATGACACGTGATGAGCGAAGCAAGGAAGATACCAGATATAGGTATTCGGTGACTAAGTCAGTTTCCTTAAGCACTATAGCTCTACTGGTACCAAATATTGACATGGAACTGAGGAAACTACTTGGAAACACTGCTCAAGTTCCCAGAACGAAATTTTCGCTCTGCAGCGGATTATGCCCTGATATGAAACTTCCTGGGCGATTAAAACTGTGCCATATCGAGATTGGAAGTCGAGACCTTTGCTTCTCGCTGCCATGTGCTCTGACAGCTGAACTATCCAAGCACGACTCACGAACCGTCCTCACTGCTTTCCTTCCGCCGGTATCTCGTCTCCTACCTTCCAAACTCCACAGAAGTTCTCCTGCGAAACTAGCAACTAAGATGAGGGGAAAGAACAAGGTAAAAAAGAAATCTGAGCCAAGATTTTGAGAAAAATAAGTGACGGAGTAGTGGGGTAGGTGCTAAGGCACCAGAGAACAGTTACGTCCACAGAAGACGGTTACTTAGGAAGAAGAGATAAACATTGTGTCTGGGATATTGGGTGTAGTGAATATACTGCTGTAGGAGATTAGCACTAGACGGGAAGAAAGGGAGACTGGTGATTTTTATATGGACGCATACACAAAAAAGTGAAGCACCCTGAAGATACAGCCTGAAGTCAATGTAACTTCTTACACGTACACACGATCGGCGGGCATGTAAGTGATTGTTGTTGTTGTGGTCTTCAGTCCAGAGACTGGTTTGATGCAGCTCTCCATGGTACTCTATCCTGTGCAAGCTTCTTCATCTCCGAGTAACTATGTAACCTACATCCTTCTGAATTTGTTTAGTGTATTCATGCCTTGGTCTCCCTCTACCATTTTTACCCTCCGCGCTTCCTTCCAATAACAAACTGATGATCCCTTGATGCCTCAGAACATGTCCTACCAACCGCTCCTTTCTTCTAGTCAAGTTGTGCCACAAATTCCTCTTCTCCCCAATTCTGCTCAGTACCTCATCATTAGTTACTTGATTTACCCATCTAATCTTCAGCATTCTTCTGTAGCACCACACTTCGAAAGCTTCTATTCTCATTCTTATCTAAACTATTTATCGTCCATGATTCACTTCCATACATGCCTATACTCCATACAAATACTTTCAGAAAAAACTTCCTGACACTTAAGTCTATACTCAATGTTAACAGTTTTCTCTTCTTCAGAAACGCTTTCCTTGCCATTGACAGTCTACATTTAATATCCTCTCGACTTCGACCATCATCAGTTATTTTGCTCCCCAAATACCAAAACACCTCTACTACTTTAAGTGTCTCATTTCCTAATCTAATTCCATCAGCATCACCTGATTTAATTCGCCTACATTCCGTTATCCTCGTTTTGCTTTTGTTGATGTTCATCTTATATCCTCCTTTCAAGACACTGTATATTCTATTCAACTGCTCTTCGAGGTCCTTTCCTGTCTCTGACAGAATTACAATGTCGTCGGAAAATTTCAAAATTTTTTTTCTTCTCCATGGATTTTAATTGCTACTCCAAATTTTTCTTTTGTTTCCTTTACTGGTTGCTCAATATACAGATTTAACAACATCGGGGACATGCTACAACCCCGTCTCACTCCTTTCTCAACCACTACTTCCGTTTCGTGCCCCTCGATTCTTATAACTGCCATCTGGTTTCTGTACAAATTGCAAATAGCAGTTCGGTTCCTGTATTTTACCACTGCCACCTTCAGAAATTTGAAAGAGAGTAGATTAGAGTTGCAATTCTCTGTTACCGGCGGAACGGCCGCCAGAGTGCATTAGTGTTGTTCTCGTTTAGTGTTTTGTTACCAGCCCTGGTAGGTGTATAAGCGACGTGAACAGCGTCAGATGTTGAATGATCACGGTGAAGAATACGTTGATGCCACACACTCGTATGAGACAGCATTATCAGCGCCTAACAGAGTTCGAAAGGGGTCTCATAGAGGATATTTATATGGCAGTCTGGTCGAATCGAGCAACATGCAGATTTGTGGAGCGGCATTCGGATTTGACAAGGGCCCAGTACCACACGCTCTTGTCGTCAAGGCTCTGACCGATCACGTCTGACCACCACAAGGTGGGTTTACCGTGTTGTACACCGAGCCCATCCCAACCGATATGAATCTGCGCCTGCCATCTGAGAGCAAATAATAGAATAACTGCTGGTAAACCTTTCGGGATGTGAGGTCGTGGTCCAAGAAACTCTTCTGTTCCTGACGCTTCGTCCAGGACTGCACTGGATATCTTCAGAGGCGCTCCTCTGCTGAGTCTTGCCGACTGACCGGTCGGACGTCCGATAGCGACATAAATACAGTAGGAACGAGGGCGTGGTCAAAGTAACACGTGATGAGCAGAGATAATCATTGTCAGAGATAGAACTTACCTATCGATTGTCGTCTTGTCAAAGATAAAAGTATGTAGCGATTCTGCAGAGCTACTGTCCATATGTCACTAAGTTTCATTACCTCCTCTTTCATATTATCTCTAACAAGGATTATCTCTGCTCATCACGTGTTACTTTGACCACGCCCCCCCACCCCCCCTCTCCTACAGTATTTACATCACTTTCGGGCGTCCGACCGGTCAATCGGCAAGACTCAGCGGAGGAGCGCCTCTGAGGATATCCAGTGCAGTCCTTGACGAAACGTCAGGAACAGAAGAGTTTGTAGGATCACGACTTCACATCCCGAAAGGCTTACCAGCAGCTAAGTCATCCGCTTGTGAAAGTCTTCATTCTATGAACTAATGGAATCTCTACAACGCTTTGTGTCATCTCGTACCACTGGTTGGAGACTAGCAGAAGCCGGACCAGGGAATTGCTGTCACACGCGTACGCTGCCATTAACACATCACAGTCGGCTGCATTTGGAGTGGTGCTGTGAGCGGGAAAACATGGACTGCTGATGAATGGCGTCGTATTGTGTTCAGCGATGAATCGCGTTTCTGCACTGCTGCTCAATGACAGTAGTTGGGGAGTGTGGCTTCAATCTGAGGAGAGGTCCCGTTTTCCCGGTTTTTTGAAGTGGCATTCTGTTGTTACTTCTGGCGGCGTGGCTCGAGGTTCCACATATTTTCCTACTGTCTTTATTGCAGCCGCTAATGTGACAAGCATATCATGGATTGGGTGCTGAAAAATCGTGTATGTGCGTACGTGTGTGTGCGTGAGTCCGAGAGAGAAAGGTTAAGTGTATCAGAACGCGGTGCTCGGCTTGCAGACCGGATGTCGCAACTGCGGGCGTCGTGCCTGCGCCGGGACAGCCCCAGTACGTGCCGAGGGTCGTGCAACACCCGGACGCTCACTTCGCCGAAATCGCTCGTCTTTCGACCCCTCCAGTTTTTCACCGAAGCGCGCTCACCTCCTGTCTAAGCCGGAGCGTACTGACCAGCCAGTAAGAGCTTTATCGTAACTGGCAGAAAAAAATGCAACAGCCTCAAGGACAACGTTTAGTGGCACCAAGACATATTACACTATCAATAGTATCCGGATCCCTGTCTGAAAATGACTTAAAAGTTCGTGGCGCCCTCCATCGGTAATGTTGGAATTCGATATTGTGTTAGCCCATCCTTAGCCTTGATGCCAGTTTCTACATCTACATCTATATCCATACTCCGCAAGCCACCTGACGGAGTGTGGCACAGGGTTCCTTGAGTACCTCTATCGGTTCTCTCTTCTATTCCAGTCTCTTATTGTTCGTGGAAAAATGGTTCAAATGGCTCTGAGAACTATGGGACTTAACATCTGAGGTCATCAGTCCCCTAGAACTACTTCAACCTAACTAACCTAAGGACGTCACACACATCCATGCCCGAGGCAGGATTCGAACCTGCGACCGTAGCGGTCGCGTTCGTGGAAAGAAGGATTGTCGGTATGCTTCTGTGTGGGCTCTTATCTCTGTTTTTATCCTCACGGTCTCTTCGAGAGATATACGTAGGAGGGAGCAATATACTGCTTGACTCCTCGGTGAAGGTATGTTCTCGAAACTTCAACAAAAGCCCGTACCGAGCTACTGAGCGTCTCTCCTGCAGAGTCTTCCACTGGAGTTTATCTATCATCTCCGTAACGCTTTCGCGATTACTAAATGATCCTGTAACGAAGCGCGCTGCTCTCCGTTGGATCTTCTCTATCCCTTCTATCAACCCTATCTGGTACGGATTCCACACTGCTGAGCAGTATTCAAGCAGTGGGCGAACAAGCGTACTGTAACCTACTTCCTTTGTTTTCGGATTGCATTTCCTTAGGATTCTTCCAATGAATCTCAGTCTGGCATCTGATTTACCGACGATCAACTTAATATGATCATTCCATTTTAAATCACTCCCGGCGGGGTCAGGGATTTTCTCTGCCACGTGATGACTGGGTGTTGTGTGATGTCCTTAGGTTAGTTAGGTTTAAGTAGTTCTATGTTCTAGGGGACTGATGACCATAGATGTTAAGTCCCATAGTGGTCAGAGCCATTTGAACCAGTTTTGAAATCACTCCCAATGCGTACTCCCAGATAATTTATGGAATTAACTGCTTCCAGTTGCTAACCTGCTATATTGTAGCTAAATGATAAGGGATCTTTATTTCTATGTATTCGCAGCACATTACACTTGTCCACATTGAGATTCAATTGCCATTCCCTGAACCATGCGTCAATTCGCTGCAGATCCTCCAGTATTTCAGTACAATTTTCGAATGTTACAACCTCTCGATATACCACACCATCATCCGCAAAAAGCCTCAGTGAAGTCTCGTACCGTTCAATCAGGTGCTGGAAGGTTTCTTGGGGAATGGCAACCCATTCTTCACGGAGTGCTGCACTGAGGAGAGGTATCGATGTCGGTCGGTGAGGCCTGGCACGAAGTCCGCGTTCAAAAACATCCAAAAGCTGTTCTATAGGATTCAGGTCAGGACTCTGTGCAGGCCAGTCCATTAGAGGGATCTTCTTGTCGCATAACCACTCCGCCTCATGCAGTGCATTATGAACAGGTGCTCGACCGTGTTGAAAGATTCAATCGCCATCGCCGAATTGCTCTTCAAGCCCCCTCCATGAGAAACACGACCACACCATAACACCACCGAATTTTGCTGTTGGCACTACACACGCTGGCAGATGACGTTCGCCGGGCATTCGCCTTATCCACACCCTGCCATCGGACCGCTACATTGTGTACCGTGATTCGTCACTCCACACAACGTTTTTACAGTGTTCAATCGTCCAATGTTTACGCTCCTTACACCAAGCCAGGCGTCGTTTGGCATTTACCGGAGTGATGTGTGGCTTATGAGCAACCTCTCGAGCATGAAATCCAAGTTTTCTCATCTTCCACCTTACTGTCATAGTACTTGCAGTGGATCCTGATGCAGTTCGGAATTCCTTTGTGATGGGCTGGATAGATGTCTGCCTATTACACATTATGACCCTCTTCAACTATCGGCGGTCTCTGTCAGTAAACAGTCGAGGTCGGCCTATTCGCTTTTGTCTGTACGTGTCCATTTACGTTTCCACTCCACTATCACACCGGAAATAGTGGACCTAGGGATGTTTACGAGTGTGGAAATCTCGCGTACAGAGGTTGACACAAGTGACGTCCAATCACCTGACCATGTTCGAAGCCCATGAGTTCCGCGGAGCGTCTCATTCTGCTCCCTCACGATTTGTAATGACTACTGAGTTCGCCGATATGGAGTATCTGGAAGTAGGTGGCAACACAGGGCACCTAATATTGATTCATTTGTCACAGTCATCGGCGAGCAGACGTGTTGTGTACATAGTTCCGCGTAGTCTGCGCGTACACAACTTTCCCAATAGAGCGCGCCCCGCTAAGCACAACAGCGCAGGCGCAGCGCTCGTCCGTCTCCGCACTACGAGATTGCGCTGTCTTAGAGACGGACCAGATTCTGCTTACGCCGATCCGCGTATTAATATGTAACGCAGCCAATGAGATTGCTGCTAACGTAGAACCTTTTCTCCTCGCGGATCACACTCGCGCAGTGATACCTGAACGCTCGAGGTATTATAACGAGTGTACAGGCCCCCGATTAGTCAGTCTGCATTAGTCTGCATTAGTCTGTACCAGTCTATAGTCAAGTTTCAGTCTACACCTAATAAGATTATCATATTCCTGTACTTAGCCATGAAGATAAATTAATAGACACTTTGTCAAGTATCAGAGATATGGAGAATAAGATTAACGTACCCAGACCAAAGGAACTTCAGATTGTCAATTGTAAATAGCATCCAGAATCAAGTTAAGTAATGTCTATGATTTTTATTATTTTAATAAATGTGTGTGAAAATTAATCAAGTTCTGTTTAAAGTTGGCCACCGTCAATCTGCTACTCTAACCGTGCAAGTGGCATTTCTATCGTCTGACCTAACGGCAGAAGATAAACACGCCACGATAAGACCACGAGACATATTGCTGACACTCGCCTACTTCGTTAGAGCGACCAGTCAAATAATCTGATGGTGTGTGTACCGAAGGTCTTACAGTAAGCACACCACAAGACGACGCTCAGGTGGCCTGTATGTGCACCCTGTCTTGTGACTGTGCAGGCAGTCACTGTGCTGAGTTTAGAGGTGAACAGTGTTTCCAACTTTCATTCTAGGGTACAACCGTGCCCCACGTACTAGTACGTACTCCAGCTGAACAGTTTTAGTCTCTTGAACGGCACGGCCCTGTCGGCCTGCGAGAAGGTGGATAGACGTATCGATGGACTGCTGCACATGTCAGCAGTTGTCTCTGGAGCATTCCCACATCTGCAGGCGAGGTTCTGGATGTCCGCAAAATATATACACACCTCAAGATTGACGCACTGTGCGAGCAGCGGTAGCCTACCGAACATGATGCAGGGACGCAACCCGGCCACATGTTGCACCTGTTGTTCATCAGGGGCCATTGGGATCCGCCTGCTTACAGCAGGATTAAGATCACGCGTGTCTCTGGCCAAGATATCACTGATACTACTACATCGCCAAGCGCGGCTACTCTGGTGTCGTGAAAGACATCATTGGGTAGTGGAAAGGGATTCTGTTGTCTTCAGTGATGAGAGTAGGTTCTGCCTGTATGTGAGTGACGGACGTACACATTTATGGCATGGAGCTGGTGAGCTGCCTATTCCGATGTGCTTACGCCCACGCCACACAGGTCCGCACCCCCCCCCCCCCACGCCCCCCACCAAACTTTATGGTGTCTGGAAGCCTTCAGTCACTTACCACTCGTGGTCACATTGTGCGGGGTAAGGTATCCAGTGCCCGATACATTGCACAGATCATTATCCCAGTGCTATGCATTTCTTCGACAGGAAGGTGATGTGCTTTTTTAGCAGGAAAACGCAGATCCACATACGCCTGATGAGACGCAACATGCTCTTCATGGTGTACAGGAACTGCCTTGGCCAGCAATGTCGCTAGACCTCCCGCCAATTGAACATGTGTGGGATACGATGAAGCGGGAACTTACTCGCTATCCAGAGCCTCCAAGAACCATCGCAGAATTACTACAAGACGCGCAAGAAGCTTAGGACAGTCTGTCACAGAATGCCATTCAGTACATTTATGATCGTTCGCATGCGGGAATACACGCCTACGTTCGCACCAGAAGGTGGGTATCCTGTGTATGGATGCGATTGTGCCGACCGTTGTGGCCGAGCGGTTCTAGGCGCTTCAGTCTCCGGTCGCAGGTTCGAATGCTGCCTCGGGCATGGATGTGTGTGGTGTACTTAGGTTAGTTAGGTTTAAGTAGTTCTAAGTCTAGGGGACTGATGACCTCAGATGTTAAGTCCCATAGTGCTTAGAGACATTTGATGCGATTGTTTCGACAGCCTTTGCTGTGACAGATATGTTTCTTTTGGACTGAATTTGGTATCATATACTCCTACAATGATGAACCACCTGTAGTATCAGTTGTCAATAAAACGACGTTGCCCTTGAGAGTGCTGCATTTTTTTTCCGGCGGTGTAGATTTAAACGAAACCAAAGTCTTGTACATAAGTGAGAGCTGAACGAAGCCAAACTAAGTGTAAGGGGAGCAAAGCGAGAAGCATCCAATGAATTCGAAAATAAAATTTTGCCAACCGTTCTGACTGAAAATCAGAAAAAGTTTTGATCTTACATGTAGTAAGTGGATGGAAATCATCTATACAGTTACTCAACACTCTTAATTGCGCCGTAACGGAAGACAAGGGGACTGCCTAAGTACTGAATGAAATATTTCACACTTGTTTCGCGCGAAAGATCGTAATTTACTTCCTGATTTCAAGTCATGGCACGAATGTCTAAATGACAGATATTCGGATAATTTATCGCGGAATACGAAAGCAAATAAAATCGTTCGATAGTGAAAGGGCATTTGGACAGGATGAGGTGCCTAGAAGATTGTACAGAGATTATGCGAAAGAACGTGTTCCCCTTCCAACAGTATGTTTCACAGGTTGCTAAAACAACGAAGGGTATCTTGTTCCGGGGTATCGACAAGCGCCGGCACGAAGGCGAAGATCGCAAGAGCAAAGAAGGCGGTGAGACGACGTCAACAAATAGCCCACTGACAAAGACCGCACCACCGACAGGAGCGCCCTCTAGCCGAAGAGAATATAAGCGCCGCTCCTGCCACACCGGGACCCGCAGACGACAACAGCATTCGCACAGTATTAGCACAGTTCTAGCAGAGAGCACTACGACAGCAGTGACGTGTGATCCATATCAATTGCTTACATCGACCCTGTATACAGCAAAGGACTCTGTTTGCATGTCGCCCATCGCTTGCTACACTTTCCTATAAATACAAAGTTAAGTATTGTCAATCTGCTTTAATGAAACGAAACTATTAATGCGATTTGCTTGAACTGTTGTATAGCATTCCGAGAACGCAGCATCCTTTAGGTACCCTATACGAGACGAGTGGCCAGAACCCAACATATCTAGCGACTGCAAAAAAAAATCGCAGGTCATTTCTATTTTCAAGAAGGGTCACCGCTGTAGAATCGTGGAACACGTTCTGTGCTCACGAATTAGGACTTTGCTGGAGAAAGAAAATGTTCTGTATAAAAACCAACATCTATTCCGTAAACAGAGGTCTTGCGAAGAACATCACACTTTTTTCGTCCACTAAATCTTGAGCATCATAAAGAAAGGCTCCCTGACTTAACGGAAGGCGTTCCATACATTTCCTCAATGCCGTTTAGTGAACAAGGTACGAGCTTACCCAGCGTCGGACCAGATTTATGACTAGAGAAACGACATGACTCAATACGTTTTTCATAATGGAATGAAAGCGATAGATGTAAAGGTAATTACTGGAGAACCCCAATGAAGAATTATGGGGCCACTACTGCTTACGATACATGTAAATGAGATAATGGATGACAGCGGAAGCCCTTTGATGATCTGCGCTGACGATACCGTTTTCCACAGCAAGGCTGTAGCCAAACTCAGAGTCATCTGTAGAGTATAGACGATTGGCGCAGGAAATGGCACTTGACCCTGAACGTAAACAAATGTAACATATTGCACGTAAATAAGTGAAGATGTCCATTGCTTTTCAATTACATTATTTGTGAAAAATCGGTGGAAAAGTAAACAACCGTAAAATACCTAAGAGTAACTGTCCGAAGCGACCTAGAATATATGGCAGGCTATTAACTGGGAGAATCTTACAGAAACGTAATTCATTCACTAAACGAATGGCTTACAAAACACTTGTTCGACCGTTTGCTGAGTACTGTTCATCAGCCTGGGACCCTTACCAGTTAAAATTATCGAAAGAGATGAAGAAGATCCAACGAAGAATGGCACATTTCGTCAGATGTTTGTTTGGTAATATTGAGAGCGTTGCAGAGGTGCTGACCCAACGGCAATAGCAGTCTCTATAAGAGCGAGGTTGAGAATCACGATAGTTACTGTTGACATTCCGAGATTGTGAGCTGGACAAAGAGTTGGGCAACATACTGCTTCCTTCCATTTATGTCTCGAGAAATGGTCATGACTAGAAAATGCGAGACATAAGAGCACTTTCTTTCTTTCCTTCTTTTGCTGGTGCCTTGTCCCACAGTTTCGCAGTGTCGGCACGGTTAGGAACGGATTTGGCAAGGTTAGTTAAAAGGGGTGGCCGGATGCCCTTCCTGCCGCCACTCTGTACCCCCCCCGGGACAGAATTAGTGTACCCCAGCTGTCTACGTCTAGTGGAATCGAGGGAATAGTGCGAACGTGTTCAGATATCTGCGAGTCGTGTAACTGAGGCGGAACGTGGGGACTAGCCCAATATTCACCCAGCGGGATGTGGAAAACCGCCTAAAAGCCACATCCAGGCTGGCCGACACACCGGCCGGCGTCGGCAATCCGCCGGGCGGATTCGAGCCGGGGCCGGCGCGCCTACCCGAGTCCAGGAAGCAGCGCATTAGCGCTCTCGGCTAACCTGGCGGGTAGCGACATGAGAGCACATAAAGGATGTTTATCGACAGTTGTTCACCACTCGGAGGATACGCCGATGGAACAGAGACGGGGAAAATGATGTACCAGATGTATTCTCCGTCACGTGACGTGACGTTGTTTGCTAGGTATATACAGGTTACAGATTTAGACAAAAATATTGAAACACCGCTAGAAATGGATACTTGGACATAAATGCAGATGCCAGTCAAGTTAGCAGGCCACACTGTTGTATTTGACCACGAAGGGCATTTGTGCAATGTCGTCAACACGTAGGAAGTGTCAGCCGTGGTCAGAACAGTGTTCTTTGTGGTTTTGAGTGCACTGTGTCGAAGTAAAGTGAATCAGAAGGTGGGAAAATTGCTTGTTCTCGTATTGTGCGTGCTTCCGTAACCAACCGAGCCGAAGTGGCTTCGTAGGCTTTCCCGGCGTAATAAGTGCTGAAAGTTTCTTCGGGTTTGCTGCCGGATCCTACAATCAACTTGATATTTCGGCGATCCAGTTGATCGCCATCTTGATGGAGAATGTTGAGAACTGACGCCAGGCTGCAAATCGACGTCCCATATAGGCCACCGTTCAGTACACGGCGCGTGCGTCGCCCATCACGGTTGCTGCCCTCCAAGACAAGGAGGAGGCGCTGCCCTGAGTAGAACACTGCTGGCAACGATATTTCGCACTCAGAGCCGCACCGAAGAGCGTTCTGTTTTGATGCGGGATTGTACAGAATTCCACGTCCTGCAAAGAGGAAACCCATTGTCTCTGTTGATTAAATTATTCGCCAACCTAATTTCAATCGCCTCTTTATAGACAATGTTCCAAAAACTGGTATGAAGTTTGATGAAACTGTGGTAGTTGCTAACATTCCCGGTTTTTGGAACAGTGTCTGTAAAGAGGCGATTGAAATTAGGTTGGCGGATAATTTAATCAACAGAGACAATGGGTTCCCTCTTAGAAGGACGTGGAATCCTGTGCTATCCCGTATCAAAACAGAACGCCCTTCAGTGCGGCCCTGAGTGCGATATATCGTTGCCAGCAGTGTTCTGCTCAGGGCAGCGCCTCCTCCCTGTCTTGGAGGGCAGCAACCGTGATGGGCGACGCACGCGCCGTGTACTGAACGGTGGCCTACATAGGACGTCGATTTGCAGCCTGGCGTCAGTTCTCTGCGGGACTCATCAGCAGAAGCAGCATTCTCCATGAAGATGGCGACCAGTTGGATCGCCGAAATATCGAGTCAAGTTGATTTTAGGATCCGGCAGCAAACCCGAAGAGCCTTTCAACCTAGCCGAAATGTTTGGTGCTTCAAGAGGCAACGTATTGAAGATTTATAGCATATACAGGGAAAGCGGAAAAACATCATCCGCTAGGTAACACCGCAGACAAAAGACTGTGTTGAGCGATCGCGACTGATGCTCATTCAAGAACATTGTGACAGAAAGTAAGAGGACGACAGCAGCAGAAGTCACTGCAGAACTGATGTCGCACTCGTGAAGCCTTTCAGCGCCAAAGCAACACGAAGGGAGCTCCATAAGCAGGGAACGGCAGGGCGAGATGTAATTCCAACATCACACGTCATTGATGCTAATGGTCGTAACATAAAACGTGGTGCCGAAGCTATAAGACCACCACTACGCACCAATGGAAGAAACTCATTTGGTCAGGTGAGACTTGTTTCACACTGTTTGCAACTACCGACCGACTTACCTCACACGAGTGAAACACGACAGTGGTTTGGTGATGATTATGACAGCTATATCGTGGTATTCCATGGTCCCGAAGATTACTCTGCAACGTCGCATTACTGCCAATGATAATTTGACGCTTTTGGCTGAGCAGATACATCCCATGGTACTATGTTTCTTCCCCAATGGCGATGCTGTATTCTAAGACGACAGAATCGTTGTCCGGACAGCTCGTATCGTGCAGGACGGCTTTTGTGAGCACGAGGATGAACTGTTGCTTGTCCCTTTGCCACCACAGTCAGTAGATCTCAATCTTCTTCAGCTTTTGTGGTCTACTTTGGAAAGAAGTGTGTGTGATCGCGATTCACTTCTATCATCCTGAACTTGCCACTATTTTGGGGGAAGAATGGTATAAGACTCACTTGAAAAGTTCATAGTACTCATAAATATGCATTCCGACACGATATGAAGCTTTTGTAGGCACGGTAATGGTTCTGTTTTCAGTGTTTCCACATTTTTGTTCAACCCTTGTACATTTATGTTCGGACAGAAACAGACCACGTTGAACGACCAGAGATAGGACGCTCATACTCACAGGACATCTACATTAGCACGTTTCTGCAGAAATGATTAGCATTTGAACCATGTCGGCCTGCGGGTTTAAGGTCAATATCGATATCGCGGCGCAACACTACCCACAGGTAAAATATGCCTGCGGCTCCCGTTGTCGTAGGCCTACACCGAAGATAAAAAAATGCCGTGTCGCTAGGGCCTCCCGTCGGGTAGACCGTTCGCCTGGTGCATGTCTTTCGAGTTGACGCCACTTCGGTGACTTGCGTGTCGATGGGGATGAAATAATAATGATAAGAGCAACACAACACAACACCCAGTCCCTGAGAGGAAAAAAATCTCCAACCCCACCGGGAATCGAACCCGGGCCGTTAGGTATGACATTTGGTCATGCTGGCCACTTTTTTTTTGCATTTTATTCGTTGTTGATCGTTGTGTTTGGTCGTTGCGAACGTCACATGTCATCCGTTCAAGTTCGTTGTTGATCCTTTCACTCAGGTTTTTATTACAGGGGCCAACCAGCTCTCTGACCGAAAACGCTGAGCTACCGTGCCGGTTATGTCTATAGGAAACTTGTAGGATGCCTCGCAGGCTAATGCGCAAACTGTACCGTCAGATTAGTGAGTTTGAAAGAGGACACATTATTGGCATGAGAGAATCCGGGAAATTCTTGCTCATGTGGGACGAAGTGTTTCTGTAGCGCGAGATGGGTCTGGTCACCCCCCCCCCCCCAAAAAAAAAACATCGACACTTCATCTGAATGGCACTGCAGGACAGATCAGTGTCTTCGTCGTGTCTGGCGCCGTTTATTACGGCTTGGGTTACGTGCGCGTCGTCCACTTCGCCCCCTGTCTTTGACGAATGTGCAGAAACATGCTAGGCGGCAATGGTGTATGGAACGACGTTACTGCGGACAGGAATGATATCAAACAGTGTTTTCAGACGAATCCAGGATCTGTTTGTTTGAAAATAATGGCCGCATTTTGGTTCACCGCAGACTGGTGGAGCGGCATCACAGTGACTGCATTCGCACTAGACATACATAGCCAACTCAAGGCCTTGTGGTGTGGGATGCTATTGGGTACAACCTCAAATCACCGTTGGTGCGAGTCAAGGGTACTGTGAGAGGTGTGACGTACGTGAATGACATCCTGCGGGCCGTCTTCATACCTTTTCTGCACAACACGCCACACGCCATTTTTCAGCGAGACAACGCACGACCAATGCTGCTGCATGAACTCGTGCCTTCTTGCTGTTACAGGATGTCAGCCTTTTGCCCTGGCCCAACATGTCACCAGACTTGTAGCCAATCGAAATAATGTGTAGGATTTGGTGAAACGACGGATGCAGCATTGTCACCCATTGCCAACCACCACATATGAACTTTGGAACGAGGTGAGCGCAGCATGGCAGGATATACAACAGGATATCATTCGCGCCTTATACCCGTCGATGCCATAACGTATGGAACAAGTTATCAGGGGCCATGGCGAGTCCTCTACCTACTAGGCAACAGGACGCATGCTGAACCGAGGTGACTGAAATGCTGATCATTTCTGCAGAACACACGAATGTACATGTCGTATGAATTAGAACGTCCTATCTCTAGTCGTTCAAGGTGTTCTGTTTTTCTGCACATGAGTGCATTTGGGGTGACCTGCCTCAGCTGCCTGAACCTGTGAAAATTCGAGGTAATATCAGCGGTAACGAGTGTTCAACGGTAATCGCGAAAGAGAGGCGAGATGGCAGATTGTGGACCAGCACGTTGCGGGACCTTGGCCTCGAAATTTGTGGTAGGAGACGGCTGCTGTTTCCCGCTCTGCCATTACTGCGACCTCGGGCGAAATGAGGCCGCTGGGGTAAACTATAGTTCTTTCCTGGGTCGCCAGCTGGCTCTGTACCTGTCCTCTCAGCTCCAAACCTCTCCTAGAAAAATATCGTGTGTACCCAGCCGACCGGTGGAAAGCATCAGGGAAGCATAGCGTTCTTGTGGTATATTACAGGGTAGAATATAAATTAAGATATTAGGAAGTAATTTCTGAAGGTACCTGTGTAGAGTGCAGTCTAGTATGGAGGTTAAACGTTGACGATAGGAGAGACTAGGAGCTTTCGAAGTCGGTGCCGCAGAACAATGCTGAGGATTCGAGGAGTAGACCAAAGAAGTAGTGAAGACTATGTTTATCGTGTAGACAACAACGAATGTGACTAACGCAGGTTGTTCGTATCTATATGATAAATATAATTTGAGTTACAACTGAGTAAGAATGGCTGTAGATATTAACAATGTCACTAATAAACGGGAAACTGGGTAGAAATGAAGCAAAAAAGACGTCTGTGGTACATCTTGACTAAAAGAAGAGATCGCCTGACAGCACATGCTGAGGCATGAGGGAAATCGTCAGTTTGGCAGTGAAAGGAAGTGTGGGAGTAAAAATTATGGAGGCAGACAAACGCTTGAGTACACGGTAGTCATTCAGAGATGAAGAGGTTTGCTCAGTGTAGGCTGGCGTTGAAAGCTGCATGAAAACCAATCTTCGGACCCAAGACACAAGAACAGAATCACAGACTTTTTAAATTTCAGAGAATGAAAAGGAAATAAACAATTATTCTAAACTAGTATCGACCGACGGTGTTAATTGCTGTTAAACAGTTATTTGTAAGGATATGCTAATGCCGAAACTCGCGATCCAAGCGTCTGCTTCATGACGAAAGTCATCACATGGAGGTATTAAGGTGCGAACCTAGAGTTGCGCCCTACCAAAACTACGGGATGGTAGTTTTGCTACACTACATAAACGAGATAATAAATGGCGGGATTACGAGTAGTATAGGTAGCAGTTGTAGGAAAGAAACATAAATGAATGTGTAAGAGAGAAACTAGACGCCGTCGACTTCCCTCTTGCTATTTTATATTATTGGTTGTTTGTTTTACACATAATTAGAACCACACACCATTAAGTGTTAGTTCATTGTGTATTTTATATCCTTTCAGAATATAAATTGCATTTTTTAATTAATACGAACTGACTGATCGTGTAACTTCTACCATTTAAAGTAAGCAAGTAAGTAAATATGTTATCATGATGAAGTACATTATGTTGACTACAAAACACACACACGTTGTTACTGAGAAACGCTGAAGTTGTTTATGGGTAACTGAGGCATGTACAAGTTCGACGAAGTATTGAAGCAATGTCTGCCATATTTTTAATTTGCGTTTTTCTTTTATTTTACCTTTTTGTTGAGGAAATGGCGTATTCTATCTATGTATGGTAAATCTTTACTGTTTTCTTAATTCTTGCTAAAACATCCTCCTGTTTCACATTGCAAATAAACAATTTTCGAATAAAATCTGTATTACACACTGACAATTTCAATTTTGCTATACACACTGTTTGCTCTGAAGTAACAGGCAGTCGGATAACTATGTACAACAAAACATTCTGTAGCTTACCTAGCTCTTTGTGAATCCTCACGCAGGTTCTAGACGACTCACTGCTTCTGGTTTTTAGTGGATTGCAGTAAGACACTGATCGTATACATAAAGGACGCGATCATTATAAGATAACGCCCGATACGTATGCAACACACCTAACGTACTGGTAATACGGGTTCTACTAGGAAATGAGTCGCTCACAGTTTCAGATGGACTTGTAGTTTCGTAAATGTACATCAAGAGAACAGTTTGTTAATTAGTGCATCAAGTGATGTTTTAACAGTAACCAACAATTTTAAATCATTAAGCACTCCTGTGGAAAAGAACTGTGTCAAGTTAAGTAAATCTTTTTATCATTCATGTAATATAGCGAACTAATATTCCATGCATCCTAGTTCCTATGTGCCACTTCACCAAGCACTCAAAGAACCCACAGTTATGACCAGACAATCGTAATTTCATCTTCTCACAACACGTCAACTTTAATTCCTTTGCAAATTTATCCTTCGTTTACTTTACTACTTCCTCAACGTGCAGACTAAATAACAGTGGGGTTGGCTATAACTGTGTCTCATTCCCTTCTCAACTTCTGCTTCCCTCTGATGTTTTTCAACTCTTATTATTGTAGTCTTATTTCTGTATGAGTTGCAGATAACTTTTCACTCTTATCCCTATTTCAGTGAATGTATTCCAGGCAATATTGTTAAATACCATGAACAAACTATCGAATAAGAAGTAATTATCCATTACCTCAAACGTGGATTCCTAGCAGGCTGTCTGTAGATGGTCCTTCATTTGGTAATGAAATCAAACTTGGAAGCACGCGAAGAAACTGCTCGTAATGTCCACATCAACTTGTAAAGACCATTAACAGCTGAACACTTTTTTTCTACGATTCGACAGTAGGTGAGTAGGACAACGAGAATTCACATGCATTTTCACATAATCTGGGACCACGTTATAATTCCAATCCCGCACACAAAATATCTTGGGTCATCATTGTACGATGGCTTGCTGAAAAGTAATTCCTCCAATTTTTTATGTAAAAACCCTTAAAGCCATTTAAATAAAACAAACATTATTAACATTCAACATGTTTATTCTTCACGTCTACATATTTATTTCTCAACAGTTTGTAGATATGTTTCAGTTTGTTGACGGAGCCACAACCTCACCTCTGCTTGCAAGGCCACATCACTATCAAAGTGAAGTCCTCAAAGGTGTACTTTAAGCCTTGGAAGATGAATATCGGATGGGGGCAACTGGGGACTGTACTGAGAATGATCCATGACGGTGAACCAAAGACGTCAGACTATTGAAGATTTCGCAGTGCACGTGAGTGGTGTGCCATTGTCATGCTGAAAGAGGGTGCTCCAGTTGTGGACGAGCTCTTCGAATTCTTTCTTTCAGTTTTCTAAGGGTTTCTCACGCACCAACTTACCGAGATATGTTATACTCGGCCATGTTAAACACTACAATTCAGAGCCCTCTAGCGTCAGAGGGTTCAGCTTGGTCAGCGAAGCGGGAAAGTTGACCGTATAATATGTATAACATTTAATACCTCAGTCGATGTTAAGAACATAATAAAAAACCAGGGGTAATACTTTTCAGCACGCCCCCGTACGAAACGTCCCTTCCCACTAACGCAGTCATATTATTTCGTTAAGTATCTACGTGTGTCGATGCCTGTGGTAACAGAGTTTACGCCTCTCTAGCTGAACATTTTTGGTACCACCAGTACTTATACAGCATGGAGTCTTACGGTGAGAACGCCAATAGACGATTTCTTTAAGCGCCCGATAAATTCCAGAAGGAACTTTTGTTATCATTCTGATCAGATTTTTACCGTGAAAATGTCATATCTCCAGTTTCTTAGAAGCTTATCAACGATTGACGTTGGTATTCTTAACGGGCGAAGATGGGTTACCTTTTTCGTATGTGTTTCTCCATATGAAAGAACACGGATGTAATTTTTCTGCTTTTGATGGTCTGTGGACGTGAGAAAGTCCTCCATGCAGCAATAAAATCGCGAATCGGCTGTAGCCTTTTCGATCTGTCCATATTGGTATCTCACTGAAAGTTATACGGAACCTAACAAGAAACGTAAATGAACGTAGTTTCTTTGCAACACGAGTCGTGTTTCGGTGGCAGGTACTCAGTGGTACACATACTTACCAAGATACAGAATAAGCCGTTGCTGCAAATTCTATTGAAGACTCAACAAACGGGAGTGCTCCGCTGGAAAAGATATACGAAGAGAAGGAAGCGACGCCAGTTTTGTTACAACTGGAGAGTAGCAGAGGATTCCATAGCGGTTGTAATACAGCCATTGCCAAGCAAAGTGCGCAGAACGGGACGCGTCTGGATATTAAGTGGCCCTGTACTGGATGGAAGAAACATGTGGCAGGAATACGTGGGCAGAATGACATGGTCCAGTAGAAGTCAATGCCATGACTACTGGGGAGGCCAAGGGTTCGTTATCACCGCCCTGCCCACACATTTCCCCACATTTTCCTAAATGTAAACTGACTGTCTCTAGATCGATGTTTAGCGTACAGTTTTAGAAATGTAGGTATAATATTCGCTATCTTCTCTGTTTCCTTTATGAATGACGTGATGTGAAAAGAAAAGTCCCGTATATGGTCGTCCTCTATCCTAAATTTACGACCGAGGCCTCTCAAACACTATTTCTGCCTTTGGCATGTCCGAAACGGGTGCCGTCTAAGTCTGTGCAAATATATTAGTCGTTCCCTGTCCTGTTCCACTTGTGAATGTCTCTTTCCAAGCGTTTCATCCAGTCATACGGGGCGGATGTTTTCATTATTTTGATATTTTTTCCTTCAGTTTTGTAACTGAATGCCCTTCATGTCTTCCATAGCATGAGGGCAGTATGTACGCACATCTGTCCCTGAACTGCGTAAGCTTTTTGCTATGTGTTATCGTATTTTAACTGTTTGTGTACCTATTTTCTGAGGTGGGACACTGGTTCAAATGGTTCAAATGGCTCTGAGTACTATGGAACTTAACATCTGTGGCCATCAGTCGCCTAGAACTTAGAACTACTTAAACCTAACTAACCTAAGGACATCACACACATCCATGCCCGAGGCAGGATTCGAACCTGCGACCGTAGCAGTCGCGCGGTTCCGGACTGAGCGCCTAGAACCGCTAGACCACCGCGGCCGGCCTGGGACACTGGGAACCACCCCAGCGTTGAAAACCGCGTAAAAACCACGCTCGAGCTGGCCGGTGTACCAGAACAAAGGGCGTTAAACTGCCGTCCGGATTTGATCCGGATGTGCCTCACCTTCCTGTTTCGTAAGCTGATGCCCTTGTCTAGTTTTGAATCACGTAGCAACAAGAATACACCCATATATGGTCTTTAATTATCCCAAACTCAAAACCGAGCTGCATGTATTACTTACTACTGTACATGTTCGAAGCAATGTCATCTTTTTTCCAGCGATTCCCATGAGTGTATGCTGAGAATTCCTATATAATTTTTATGTAAACTGAACCAGTAAATTATACTCTAGCAGCGAAGTTATGAATTGCTCCACTCTCTTTCTGTAGTCCAAAGTCTGGAACAACACTCAAGAACACGTCGTTATTCTTGCGTATGTAACCCAATGTCAGTAAACAATACAAACAACACTATCATTTGGCTGTCGTAACAAGCATTTTATATTGTTTCGCAGTGTTACCAAGAGAAAATAATAAAACGTAATCTATTTTATAATATAAACAGTCTGCTTGAAGCTATACTTTTATGTATGAAGATCATATGGATTCATCCATGTGAGAGGTATTCAAGGCCTGGATTTTGTGCTCAGTCACTATGGATTTTCTCACAGTTAATTAGTGATGATTTTCGGTAGGTAATCCATGAAAGTACACTGATACAGACCGTTTGATGATATTTACCGAAACCTTTGTGTAAAATAGGAACAAGAGAATTGTATATTGGAGTCGTAAGAAAACTGGGGGAGGATTTATCTTTCGTTAACAATGTTCTCAGAAGTTAAATTTTATGATACATAATTCATTTTCAATAGCTGTTAACAAATTCTCTTTAAATCCCTAAGGCATGTGATCTGAAACTGTGATTTGTAGAGAGCGCCAATAGTGTGTCAAATGAAACGTATCAGAAATGTATTAATATTGTAAGTAGGCTGTTTAGGTTCTTATATTGGTAACGCCACCGCCACGTAGCGCTCTGTATGAAAATCACTGGCTGTGCTGTGTGCAGTCTGTGGCTGGGTGGCATTGTTGGAATTTGCTATTGTAGTGGTGGGCAGCTGGATGCGAACAGCGCGTAGCGTTGCACAGTTGGAGGTGAGCCACCAGCAGTGTTGGATGTGGGGAGAGAAATGGCGGAGTTTTGAGAGGGGATGATCTGGACGTGCGTCCATCAGAGACAGTAAATTTGTAAGACTGGATGTCATGAACTGCTATATATATTATGACTTTGGAACACTATTAATGTAAATACATTGTTTGTTCTCTATCAAAATCTTTCGTTTGCTAACTATGCCTATCAGTAGTTAGTGCCTTCAGTGGTTTGAATCGTTTATTTAGCTGGCAGTAGTGGCGCTCGCTGTATTTCAGTAGTTCGAGTAACGAAGATTTTTGTGAGGTAAGTGATTCATGAAAGGTATAGGTTATTGTTAGTCAGGGCCATTCTTTTGTAGGGATTTTTCAAAGTCAGATTGCGTTGCGCTAAAAATAGTGTGTATCAGTTTAGTGTTGATCAGAAAAGGTAAAGAGCGAAATGTCTGAGTACGTTCAGTTCTGCTCAGCTGTTTGAAAATCAAATGATGTAAGAGGTTTATCAGCACAGTAATTCATAAATTTTTCTAAGGGGACGTTTCATAATATGTTCCCTCTGTTCTGTTGACTGAACGTGTTACTAGTATGTGATAAAATCTTAAAATTAGAACCATATACTTGTACAGTATGAACCTTACGTTACTGTACTAGCGTCATTCAATAAGTAGTGCCCCACAATCTTTTTCTCAGAACACATTTATACTTAAGAGTTCGAATTTGCTGACAATATCAGTCAATATTTCTTGTGCATGTAGTATTCTTTTTCATAGTTTCCATCATAATCTATGGCCTTACGCCAGTTTTGTGTAATAGCATTATGCCATGTTGGTAAAATCTCTTGTCCTGGTTAGTGTAGCCATGTTTTCACTGCGTGAATTACGCCCTCATCATCTTCAACGTGTGTCCCATTATCCCAAAAACGCTCATCACGATTTTTACGGCAGAGGGAGCTGCCTTGAATTTCTCCATTTTAGGTGATTGCGGAAGGTGCCACGCCAGAGATCGTATTTTTATTTCCGCTCAAAGTACTGCACTCATGTTTTGCCACATATAACGATCCGTGACAGAAATGGCTTTTCTTTTAATCTTGTAGTCTGTTGTGACCATTCGTGGAACGCATCTTCAGCACATCTGTGAATATCCAAGAGTCTCAATCATTCACACGCGCTTAGAGTGCTCACAGGTAGTTGTCGCGAAACGCGGAACTGCACGAATAATGGAATTCGCGCTATTCACAATGTCGGGAACAGTGGGTGATAGGATGTCCTGAGTGTGGCCGATCATGACAAGGACGCTCCTTCCTGGTGGCAAGGGGAGGGGAGAGGAGGGGGGTGGTGAGCACGTACCCCCTCCATACTTCTACAGAATGGAAGAAATATGGTGTAATCCGGGGTTTTTCTTTCAAGAAAATGAGCAAAAAGTGGATATTACACAGGTTTTTAACAGGATAGGAACTGGAACTTTATTATGGCTACTTACAAGTCGCCATTCGTCTTCCAAAACGTTAAAAGTACTCCATCCCCCCCAGGTCCAGCCTCTCCCTTACAAACAACCGTACGTGCTCCCTTGGAACACGGAGGTCAGTTTCTGCACTTCCTGACGCTGTAACTGTTGGCTCTTCTGGCAACATAACAGTAACTCTCTTCACCAAAAATCCAATTACAGCACGACGCTTATAACGAGCGTCTTGGGTAGGCGCAACTTGATGGTTCAGCGCCGCTCTGCCATCTGTTAGAATTGTTCGAAACTTTGCACGCACGCGGAAAAAAACATCATATCTGAAGCATCTAAAAGGATGTTTTCCCATATTGTATGTGCGTGGCATCGCCGAAAGACAGATACGATCTACAGCAGTGGTTTCCAGCCTGGGGGTAATTATCCCGTGAGGGGTAAAATGTAATTTTCTAAGGGGGTAAAAATAAACGATTCGATTCAGTTTCAGTCAAGAAATTAAATTATTTTCAGAAGATTATTACTATTATCGAAATTTCGTAAGAATCTAATGCTGATTATATAAGTTGTCAATAATCACTTTTTCTCAGCCGGTCTGGGTGGCCGGGCGGTTCTAGGCGCTACAGTCTGGAGCCGCGCGACCGCTACGGTCGCAGGTTCGAATCCTGCCTCGGGCATGGATGTGTGTGATGTCCTTAGGTTAGTTAGGTTTAAGTAGTTCTAAGTTCTAGGGGACTGATGACCTCAGAAGTTAAGTCCCATAGTGCTCAGAGCCATTTGAACCATTTGAACTTTTTCTCAATTAGTAACATTAGTGCGGTGGACGTTACAGATTCCTCACATAGTCCACCCACTACACACATATGTTGCGGTATGTCCCGTAAACCTCTAATGATAAAAATGAGACACATACGTAACAAATGCTAAGTATCTCAAGAAAATTTCTTCTCCAAGTTGTAGATAGTACCTGCAGTAGTCCGGAAATTGCTTCATTACTCGCTTCGAAACAGAGAAATGAATTAATTGACAGCACGACACAGCAGTACGTACGTAACGGCTACTATAGTGTTGTACACAGTATTATTATTATTATTATTACTATTGCTGGCTGTTGTCAGACACAAAACAGTAAGAGCCTGAAGACTTCCAGTTTCTGCCACTTCAGAAGTAAGAAGTAGAGCAATCAAGTGTTTTTCGAACAGTAAGTATCATGCACACATTATAGCTTGGTTGATTTTAAATTGGGTTGCAATGTGCGGGTCAAACAAGAGTAGTAATGCAGGAGGAGTATGTTTTGTAACAAGTGACTATCCTCACTGTGGATAGTTAGCTTTGTTATCTGACAAAGAGTTGTGGATAACACTTGCTATACACCACGAATTCCTTCGTCATTCGTTCTAACATCCCTGCCCCCTCCCCCCCCCTCCCCTGCCCCCCCCACATATATATATATATATATATATATATATATATATATATATATATATATATACATTTATCTTTCATCATTTTCAAAATAAAAGTGTATGAAGAAAAGTCTTTCATTCCACAGTTTAGTTAGAAGCTAAAGTTGGTGATAATGTAGGGAAAGGGGGGTGGGGAACAGACGACAGGGGGAGGGGGGAGGACGTGGGTACTAGCTGATGTCTGATTTCATTCAGGAGTAAAGGTCTAAGAAAGGTTGGGAAATACTGATCTAGAGTAATATGAAATTCCGAAGTAAAAACTTCAACAGGCAAGATTGCTATTTATAATTTTATTTATGATTACCGGTTTCGGCAAATCTAAGTTGCCCTCATCTGATCTACAAAACATATAGATCGGAAATACAAGCATAATCAGGTTCGATATAATAAGTTCTGATACATACATGCACAAATGGATGTATTCAACATACCTTATGCAAATACACTTCAGTAAATCTCCACGATATATATATGTCTCAAGTCGTAACACGTCATTCCAGGAACATGAAGACATTGATACAGCGACATGCCAATAATAAAACAAGATTTATATAAAATATAATGCATATTGCACCAACTACACAAATTCATGTTCACACAACGTATGAAAGAAGACAGAAGATCACAAGTCAAAGCAAAGATGTTAGGAACTACCACCAGATGACAGTGAAGTAGTAAACATAGATATATATAATCGTCACAAATAAAGCATAGGGAAGAAGTTAAAGTCAAGGAATACACAAAACAATGCAATGTATACATTTTTGTATGTTATTATATCAACTAATTATCCAACCCAGAGTATATTGGAACAAAAAATTCCTTCTTTTTAATTTTTTATACAATTTCTTATAGAATTTTTTAACTTTATCTAAAAATTTCTTTACAATTAAAAATCTTATAAAAATTTGAAAGACAGTACTGTACATCAATGGTACTAATCTACTGCATATATATTCACAACAGTTATAAGTACAATGTGGAACTTATATCGCCATTAAACAATCTTACAGAAGATCACTCGAGGTCTGGGTGATAAAAATACAGAAACAATAAGTGAAATACTTGAAATGTGTGTGAAGAAAGGAAGAGTGGATTTTTTTTTATTGCAGTTTACTCTGGTTTGGATTACTAGTTGATCCAATGACGTACAAAACTGTACATATTGCATTGTTTTGTAAACTCCTGCATTTAACTTCTGCCTTATGCTTTTTTAGTGATGATTGTATTTCTGTGTGTCTACCACTGCAACGCTACCCTCTGGTAGTTCCTAACATATTTGATTTTGACTTTGGATCCTTAGTCTTCTTTCATCTGCTGTGTGAATATTAGTTTGTGCAGTCGGTGTGACATGCATGGTATTTTATGTGAATCTTATTTGTTTTTAGTGTCATGCCGATGCATCACTTTCTTCATGTTTCTGCAGTAACTTGGCACGATATATTGTACTTACGATGGAGATTTGTTGAGGTGTATTTGCACAAAGAACGTTGTATACAACTATTTGCGAAAATATGTACCCTATAATACCCCATGTAGGGGCGGTACACGTGTAAATGGAACAATGTATGTAAAATTTAATAGACGGGCCATCTTCCAAACACAAATGTTGAAATTTTACTTTTTTTCTATTTTATTAGGGAATATTCTGCACGTTTCTTCTTCTTTATTAGGGAATATACTGCCTTATGGATGCTTCAACAAATTAATTTACTACTCAAGCAGTTTTTAGTTGTTTATTTTGTTTATTTAAAAATCAACTTCTGATATCTAACTGTAATAGCTTTTCATTTTGCATCTCACAAATTGAGTATTAAGAGCAGTCCACTTTTCCTAGGTTTTGTATTACTATAGAAATTATTCTCGATCCATATCTTGTCCTACTGTTCATTACTGATTTCACTCACAGCAGCATGCAGAAGTAATCGACCTTTGCGTCATGTGTTGTTCTCTTATTAGCAGAGTTATAGCTGTTGATTGGTATGACGTACACTGCAGCCAACTGTGTTGCAATTCTAAACAGCGGCCGCAGTGTCAACTCTGAGTCTGATATTAACAGCCCAGTTGGGACTATGTGCATAAACAAATGGTTTTAATATTTTAAATTACATTTGCTGCATTTTAAAGATGGCCACGCAGTGGGAGAAATCAAGGTATGCAATGAATATCAGCTGTGGCTGATTGCTGTACCCTTCACTGCTTGAAATGAATACAGTCGCTGGGCACAAGTGTTTTCCCTGTGGAATCTAATCGAGCTATAGCTGTTGTCCTCGTTTTGCATTCAATTTATATGCAGTACATTATCGACCTTGGACACTTTGAATTGTTTTCATAATATCTTTGTTTGTGTCATCTAGCGTCGTTTTTTTTTCGGTTGGTACGTGATAGCTTCCTACGATACCTATTTTACTGTATTGTATGTTTCCCCCATCGTTTGTGTATGGAAAATTTTGTTGGTTCATGTTTCTGGACTTATTATTCATTTTTCTGTGTTGATATTGTGTGCTATAAGGTAATGAAATGTGACAAAATGCGTAGTATGAAAACAAGCTTTACATGGACTCAGAAAATCGCAAGAAGATGGTTGTGCAAAAAGCAAAAATTAATGCTGTTGTAACAAACCACTCACAATTATGATAACTTATTTTCGTATCTTACTTCCAAAAGAACTTGGTATTTATTTTTTCGGTAATCTTTGTACGAAACGTTCGGAAGAAGAACGTCTCTGCGTGTTTCCAAGCAACTGATCGTGAATTCACTTGAATAGCAGTAACTTGCGGGAGGTGCCGGTAAGGATAGGACAAACCAACGGCGAAATGGTCAGCCACTGTCGTCGTAGATACTTCCAGCTATCTTGCAGTTTCCAGTAGTTGTTGATACAATTTGAGCAGTGTCATACTCGTGACCTTCAGTACAAGTTTTCATTTTTGAGATCCTCATCTGTCTGTAAACGACTGCTGCCAACTTTGAGTCAAGAAGCCGACGTCGTTTGGTTTCCAGACTAATACTTCTCGCTTAGCTCGGGAGAAATCTTTCGGAGGCCAAAACACACGAAAGTATGCCGTAAGGGCCATGTAGGATAATAAGAAGTCATGAATGATAAACACACAACACTTGCGTAATATTCTACAATATTTATTATTTAACTAACCGGTTTTCAGCTGTTGGCCATCATGAGTACAAAGATAAGTACGTGTGGCCTTGAATTTTGTGAGATCATATCGGTCGGTGTAAAATGTTGATAGCTGACACGTAGTGATGAAGATTCGTATTCAGGACGTGTGGAGTTCGAATCTTCGAAGGGCATAGGTTTCCTGAGGTTTCTCCAAATTACTACAAATGAATGTTGTTATCTCAATTCCTGCCGCGCGGGATTAGCCGAGCGGTGTGGGGCGCTGCAGTCATGGGCTGTGCGGCTGTTCCCGGCGGAGGTTCAAGCCCTCCCTCGGGCATGGGTGTGTATGTTTTTCCTTAGGATGATTTAGGTTACGTAGTGCGTAAGGTTAGGGACTGATGACCTTAGCAGTTAAGTCCCATACGATTTCACACACACACATTTCAATTCCCTTCACAAGCCTGATGTATGTATCCTTCCCCATCATCCAAATGAACTGCTGCTCCGTTTTTGACGACTTTCACATCGGTAATGACGAGACCCCGCTCTGATCATGATAGCCTAAGGGCTTAGTGACCCTACAGCAGTAGAACAATGAGAAAATATTCCGACCAGCCATAGTATCGTCAAATGTCGCGGTTTCGCATTTCAGGCCAAATCTTTTCTAAAGGCAGCATCATACATTTTATACAGAGTGCAGCAAGTCATTTTTCTCAGCGTTTCGTCAGCCATTTCTTGTTCCAGACAGACCTGAAAAACAGCAATCTTTTTACCCTAAGACGGTGCATTCTGATGGCTGTATTAATTCTAGAAAGAACGAACCGTAGCCGCAGTTGTTGCATGATTTATGTTGGTCACCTCAATAGGTACACCACGTTCCAGTTCAAAGTAGTGCGTGATGTTACGGCACAATGCAAGCACCGAGGCCTAGGCAAGCACGGAAAGCGAGAGCGGAGACAGACTTCGCGGGCGGCCGCGGTGGTTTGCAGCTAACGTTATTAAATTCATTGACGATGACGGGGAGATTTGAGTGAGGGTGTTGACGGTAAAGGTGACGTGCTAGCAAAATGTTTCAAATGGCTCTAAGCACTATGGGACTTAACATCTCAGGTCATCAGTCCCCCAGAACTTACTACTACTTAAACCTAACTAACCTAAGGACATCACACACATCAATGCCCGAGGCAGGATTCGAACCTGCGACCGTAGCGGTCGCGCGGTTCCAGACTGAAGTGCCTAGAACCGCTCGGCCACTGCGGCCGGCTGCTAGCAAAAAATTGAGTTTAATAAGTCGATTATGTACAAATTATGGCAGGAAGGGATATAACGTTGGTATGAATGGATCTGGTGCATCTACCCCAAAGAAAAAGAATAAGAGAGAGAACCTTCGTGCACAAATAATTATCACACTGACGATGTGAATAAATGTATTAGGCACCAATTTACACCAGATTATAATACAAGAAAATGTTAACTTTGCGTAAACTTCACAGCTTTTGTCGCACAGCACAAGATTTCAAAGCAAGCAAAGAAGGCCTTGTTTGGCAAGAAGGCCATGATTCGAATTCCTAGAATTTAACAGGCAACATTCACTCTCTCTGAAGGTTATTTGTACGAGGTTTGGAACTTTAATAGTGGCAACTATTTATTTACAGCTCCTACAAAGTAGATACGTGTTTCAAAGTTTTACTGACCCTCGAAAAAGTCACCAGAATTGTGCATAACCCGTTGCCAGCGATGTGGACGTTGTAGGATACTCTTAGCTGTGCCAGTTGTGTTGACAGTTGGAGCGGCGCGGTCTATTGCCCGACGAATTTGTAGCAGTTCTGAAGCGAATGCCGTGAAGTGTTTCCTAGAGTTCAGAAATCAAGTTGAACTCACGAGGGCTTAAGTCAGTGCAGTAGGTGGCATAGCACTTAGCAGCCCAATCAGTCAAACAAATCAGTAACAGCTTGCACTGCACGTGCTTGAGCATTGTCCTGCAAAATGATGGTCAGGTCCTGCAGAAAGTGTCATCACTTCTGTCTTTAAGCTGCTCGTAGGTTGTGTTAAAAAAATGAACAGCATAGAGACAGAAGTGATGACACTTTCTGCAGGACCTGACCATCATTTTGCAGAATAATGCTCAAGCACATTCAGTGCAAGCTGTTACTGATTTGTTTGACTGATGTGGCTGCTAAGTGCTATACCGCCTACTGCGGTCCCCTGACTTAAGCCCTCGTGAGTTCAACTCGACTTCTAAACTGAAGGGAACACTTCACGGCATTCACTTCAGAACTGCTACAAATTCGTCGGGCAATAGACCGCGCCGCTCCAACTGTCAACACAACTGGCACAGCTAAGAGTATCCTACGACTTCCACATCGCTGGCAATGGGGTTATACACAATGCTGGTGACTACTTTGAAAGTCAGTAAAACTTTGAAACACGTATGTATTTTGTACGACCTGCAAAAAATGAAGAATTACTGCAAATAAATAGTTGCCATGATTAAAGTTCCAATCCGCATATTTGTGCATTTTAACCAGATAATGAAAAAAGTTCTCGGTGTGTTTTTTATCAAAGAAATAGATAGGAGTCGAAGATGCTACACGTATCATGGGAGGGAAAACTAACACAGCATTCCCCAACACCAAAATACTTTGCTGTCACGTTAGATAAAGCACTCACATAGGAAACATTGCATCAATACGAAACATAGAGTAGCTGCTTGAAACAACACCATGCATGAAATAGCTGGCACTACATGGGATGCACAACCCAGGACGGTAAGGACTACAGCTAGTGCCTTATGTTACTCGGCTGCGGAGTGCACATAGCCTGTGTGGTATAACTCCGACCACGCCAAACGAGTGAATATACCACTCAATGGACCATTCCGAGTCACCACAAAAAAGGAGTAGCATGTGACAAGAAAAGAATGTCCACCTCCGAGATTGGAATATAGTATAAAGGGAAAAATCACCCTAGGGACACATAGAGTAGTGGAACATTTGGAGCTTCTTGGACAGACTAAGTTCCGGAGTTGGAGAAGCATCGTTAATAAACGGCGATTATCAGACGAATCGGTGCTGTGAGATTGTGGACAAGACCAGGCACTGTCCATCTCATAAAGTGTGATCTATGCCCAAGCACCTGCAGTGTTGAGGAACACGTGAAGGCTATCCCAAATGAGTTAGATGTGGCTAGCTTTTGGTCTACGATTTCCTAGGTATATAATACGACACGTGACATGTTTGTTCACACATAGATTGTAGTTTGTTGTTACATACAATATTTTCATGCTTCTAATACGATTAAATAAAGCGTTCAAAGCACACTTGTACCCTTCTGCTCAAACAAAGTTGTCACTAGCTCTTGTTAGAGAGTCATACTATCTCATTTTTCATTTTTGGAATTATATTTTTTTGCCCAAAGAAGAGTGAATTATTTTGTCTATGGGGTTTGGTTTAAGATGGTATCAGAATGAACGAGTGCGGAGCAGACGACATAGTACCAAATAAAGCAAACTATATTAGATTTTTATAAACCTGAATTCATAAATAATGAATATATAATTTCTGACAAAGTGATAACGTGTCCGAGAAGTATTGTCAGCATACAGTGTAGGTCAATGAGTAATTGCTATTGTTTAGACATGTTTAGACATGTAGCATCTGACAGCTCTCCACTTTATGTTAATATATTCGGGACTCGCTCGTGCACTGGCATATCATTTGGCTATGATAAAACGAGTCATTCACAAAAAAAAGAATGACCTTCACCCTTATTATCTAAATAACTTGAAACCACCGCTAACTTACACTTGTTTAGAGGTCTGATGATGTCACTGTCATCGGAATTGTCCTCAGAACCATAAAAACATTCATTCATGCAGTCATCCGGATCTCCATTCTCGTTAGGAACATCTGAATCATCATCGCCAGCCGGCCGGCTCAGATGTTAAGTTCCATAGTGCTCAGCGCCATTTGAACCATTTGAGCCATCATCGTCAAAAACATCCGAAAATATTTAAGATTCATTCATTACCTCCCGTTTTCTGAATAGGACCATCTCTAAACGCAGGAGAAACTTGAAGGCGAAAGTAGTAACTATTTGAAATATCAAAATATAGTCAAAATACTAAATAAGCAAAAAGTGCATGAAAGGCAATCAAATTTTATAAATGAGTAGTGGTGTGAACTCTGAAATAGGAGAAGCAGTTCAAATATATCACAGCACACAAAACACTAGTTATCTCGAATCCGTCAGTTACGGATGGCGTGAGAAACAGGTGCAAACTCGGGACCTTTAGCAACGTGCTAACTTCAGAGGAACTTGGTACTGGGCTACGCAACGGTTTATACATCATCGTTTCTTATTCCTGTTCTTAAGGGGAAGGAAATTCTCACCATTTACAGATAAAAAACGGGCCACACGCTACCAACGAAACGAAACAACTGTTAATACTCTCTCCATTGGAGTGTGTAATATGAAAACACTGTACGAAGAACAGAGAACTGTTTAGTATTTTCCACTGTGATTAGATTTCAGTTCTTTGGACTATCAAACCTTCATTTGTATTTATAAATTCATTATACGTTGTGAAAGGGATCTTTAATGATATTTTAAATTTGTGCTTATCACCTGATCGATTCCTGAACTCGATAGTTAATGGAAAGATTAACTTTGCACGAAAAAAAATTTGAAAGTGTTTATATTCGTGAAAGCAATGTGTACAAATAATATTTTTTAACAAACTACACAAAGTTCATGTCCTGCATTTACCGTAACCAAAATTTAATTTTATCTCATTTTCTGAATCGTGTACATTGTCCGAAGCCATTTGAAATAAAATAAAACGGTAAAAAAGTACAGGAGCGTGCGCTATTACTACGTCCCCTACATGTTGTTTGAGCAAAAACACAATTGTGCTGCCACCCTTATCGGGCCATCGATTCGCTTTGCCGTATAATACTTTATAAACACTAAGATGAAACAGTGGGCTTCGAATCTTCAATAAAACGTGCTAGTGTAGATTTAGAAAAAAGAAGAAAGAATGGTCAGGTACGAGCAGTACTGGCGCTCTGAGGGTTCCGTTGACAGGTGACCCATCCAGAGAATCAGGAACCTCGACGATCTTTACCCGCCAGAAACTCTGATACTGGCAAGATACCGGCCCCAACAATTCCAGTTATCAAAATGTGAGACGTAAATGGTGGTATCCTTTGATTGTACTAATTTAAAAACGAAACTTTTTACAACACCAAGGGACCATAGATCTTAGTGTGCGGTATAAATTTCAACTTGATGCGTCTACTCGTTCCTGAGAATAGAAGTCTTAACAGACGGGCACCGGTAGACAGTCGGATAAAAATTGTTTCTCGTGTGATATAATTACTTATTAACACTTTTCGGATTTTTTCCTTTATCGGCATGTGAGACCTCTTTGCTTGCCAAATTTCATGATTCTAGGGTTAATGGGAAGTACTCTACGTGTTTTGTTGAAAGGGTTTGCGAGTATCAAAATGTGTGACATGAATGGCCGTAGCTTATATTTGCATTTCTCTTACAAACTTGAGTTGATTACATCGCCAAGGCACCGAACTCCTTAGTATGGGACATAGTTATAGAGAGGTTGAAAAATCAGCCAACCAGTAGCAAATAAAGGTTTATTAGCCTTTGAACTAGGTTTCAAAATCTGTAAAAATATCTTTTCAGAACTAGTGGGCCTTGTGACATCACATACCACTACTTATGAAGAAGATATTATTACAAATATCGAAACCTAGGTCAAGGGCTAATAAATCTTTATTTGCAACTGGTTGGCTGATTTTTCAACCTCTTCAGATTTACACAGTTGCTGTTTCGCAGCCATGTTTAATATTTTGACATATATATCAGCTTGATAAGCCTACCCTTTAATGAGAAAAAAAGATTTTTTAACAGTCGGACAGACAAATAGACCGACGGACAACGAGGTGTTACTATTTAGGGTTCCGTTTTCACCAACTGAGGTACGGAACTTTAAAAAAGACGAATTAACATAAGACGAGGAAGAGAAGACAGAACACTATCTGACAAGGGGAGGCCACGACGTTTGGAACGCGGATTTACTGCAGACTTCGTACACTCGTAGTACTCCATTAGGACAACAAAATGTGTAAGCAGTAGCGCGTACTTCTCAAGCGTTACTGAGAAAATCCCAGTATAATTTCGGTCGTCAAATATATATCTGTGCGTGGCCATTTTAACCCTGAAGCGGCTGCAGCCGAGTGGTGACGGCACCGTAGCTCAGCGTGTTCGGTCAGAGCGTTAGCAACCCTTCCTAATAAAAAACTGAGGGAACGGATCAACGAACAAACTGAGCGGGTGTCATCGGACGTTCGTCCTGAACAAATACAGCGAACAATATAGAACAAAATGTATTTTTTTCCTTTTTTTTTAAGTGGTTGGCGGTTGGCGTCCAAGCCGCTGGATCGAGTTCCGTTCGTCAGTTTTTTTTTATTTTCAACAGAGTCGTTTTCTTTACTATTTATATTACAATTGGTATAATGGGGAAAATACGTGTAATCGGATGAATTTTTATTAAATTTACAATGTTATTTGGCAGTGTACTAATTTTTATTATCACAAATAATGTAATATTCATAACTATCGACTAGTAAACAACCAAACGCATAAAGTGATACTGAAAATGTATGCTTGTCCGTGATTTGAGAAATCCCTTATACCTGGAAGCAGCCCGCAACGACTTGTTACCTTCAAGTTTTGATCGGCACAGACGGCTTTCGAAAGATGTACAATTAATCGTCGCTTTCGACTTTACGAGTACAAGTTGCAGGATGGTATTTTTCGTAAAAACATGGAAAACAAAGTTAGACGGCACCAGCTGCATTGAATAAATGCTATGTTTCCGCATACGCAAGGTCTTTTCGCGTTTTCCGTGGAAAAACAAACCTCGTTAACATTTTCAAAAACTTCTCTTTCAGACGATAATTTCGAAGCAAACCATGCATAACGCAATATTTCCTTAAAAATCGGCGCTGATAATTGGTTATGCAGTATCGAGTGTATTTTAATAGCGTCTTCCGAGAAGCAATTTCTCGTTCTCTTTCGATTAAATACGAAGAGTTTTGAAGACACGGACAAGCATACATTTTCAGTATCACTTTATGCGTTTGGTCGTTTACTAGTCTATAGTTACGAATATTATATTATTTGTGATAATAAAAATTAGTAGACTGCCAAATAACATTGTCAATTTAATAAAAGTTTTGTAGAAAACTTTTTGTTCTATATTGTTCGTTGAATTTGTTCGTTGATCCGTTCGCTCAATTTTTTTTTATTAGGAAGGGTTGCTAACGCTCTGATCGAACACGCTGAGCTACCGTGCCGGCACCACACAGCCGCTCCATGGTAAAAATGGCCACGCACAGATGTATATTTGAAGACCGAAATTATCTAGCGATTTTCTCAGTAACGCTTGAGAAGTACGTGCTACTGCTTACACATTTTGTTGTCCTCATGGAGTACTACGAGTGTACGAAGTTTACAGTAAATCCACGTTCCAAACGTAGTGGCCTCCCCGTGTGAGCCAAAGAGACACGCGAGCGCGGCTTACCTGCGGATCGGGTCACGTGTTGCGGGCCGCAGCCGACGGGAGGCACGCAGGCGATTGTTGAGGCAGGGCGCGCTGCGGGCTGCCTGCGAGAGCACAAGTGCGTCGCCGACTGTCGGCCACGAGGCGCCGTCCGCCGCAGCCGGGGCCCGGGAGGTGGGGGCGGGGGTGGGGGGAGGGTAGGAAGGCGGCGCCGGGGAGGGGGCGGGCGCGCGACGCCCGAGGTCAGAGCGCGGTCCCGCTTACCCCGGAGGATCTGCCTCGCTGCTTTCTCAGCGCCAATTACCAAACACTCGATGCCACAGGACAACAGTGTGATGTGACAGACCGCTGTTGTTTTGATTTCTCTTCCCGTTCGCTCTTGTCGATCTATTGAGGATTCCACTGGCACAATTACTCGTCAAACGTATGCTCCGTGTGACTTGTCCCCACATCTCGCTCTGAAATTTTTACAATATTTTGACAGAAAAATTTACGCTTTGTAGAACAAAGATTCCTTGAACATATTCTCACTTCGAATATAATAAACTTTCTTGAGACTGAGCAGCTTATGTCCACGGATCAGCGTGGTTTTACATCTACTCCTACAGACATACTCCGCAATCCACCATACGGTGCGTGGCGGAGGGTACCTCGTACCACAACTAGCATCTTCTCTCCCTATTCCACTCCCAAACAGAACGAGGGAAAAATGACTGCCTATAGCCCTCTGTATGGGCCTAAATCTCTCTTATCTTATCTTTGTGGTCTTTCCGCGAAATGTAAGTTGGCGGCAGTAAAATTGTACTGCAGTCACCTCAAATGTTGGTTCCCTAAATTTCCTCAGTAGCGATTCACGAAAAGAACTCCTCCTTTCCTCTAGAGACTCCCACCCGAGTTCCTGAAGCATTTCCGCAACACTCGCGTGATGATCAAACCTACCAGTAACAAATCCAGCAGCCCGCCTCTGAATTGCTTCTATGTCCTCCCTCAATGCGACCTGATAGGGATCCCAAACGCTCGAGCAGTACTCAAGAATAGGTCGTATTAGTGTTTTATAAGCGGTCTCCTTTACAGATGAACCACATCTTCCCAAAATTCTACCAATGAACCGAAGACGACTATCCGCCTTCCCCACAACAGCCATTATATGCTTGTCCCACTTCATATCGCCCAAATATTTAATCGACGTGACTGTGTCAAGCGCTACACTATTAATGGAGTATTAAAACATTACGGGATTCTTTTTCCTATTCATCCGCATTAATTTACATTTATCTATATTTAGAGTTAGCTGCCATTCTTTACACCAATCACAAATCCTGTCCAAGACATCTTGTATCCTCCTACAGTCACTCAACGACGACACCTTTCCGTACACCACAGCATCATCAGCAAACAGCCGCACATTGCTATCCACCCTATCCAAGAGATCATTTATGTAGATAGAAAACAACAGCGGACCTACCACACTTCCCTGGGGCACTCCAGATGATACCCTCACCTCCGATGAACACTCACCATCGAGGACAATGTACTGGGTTCTATTACTTAAGAAGTATTCGAGCCACGCACATATTTGGGAACCAATCCCATACGCCCGTACCATAGTTAGGAGTCTGCAGTAGGGCACCGAGTCAAACGCTTTCCGGAAGTGTAGGAATATGGCATCCGTCTGATACTCTTCATCCATAGTTCGCAAGATATCATGTGATAAAAGGGCGAGTTGCGTTTCGCAGGAGCGATTCTTTCTAAAGCCGTGCTCATGCATGGACATCAACTTCTCTGTCTCAAGGAAATTCATTATATTCGAACTGAGAATATGTTCGAGAATCCTTCAACAAACCGATGTTATGGATATTGGTCTGTAATTTTGAGGATCTGTCAAAATGGTTCAAATGGCTCTGAGCACTATGGGACTTAACATCTATGGTCATCAGTCCCCTAGAACTTAGAACTACTTAAACCTAACTAACCTAAGGACAACACACAACACCCAGCCATCACGAGGCAGAGAAAATCCCTGACCCCGCCGGGAGTCGAACCCGGGAACCCGGGCGTGGGAAGCGAGAACGCTACCGCACGACCACGAGATGCGGGCTGAGGATCTGTCCTTCTATCCTTCTTATACAGGGTGTTACAAAAAGGTACGGCCAATCTTTCAGGAAACATTCCTCACACACAAAGAAAGAAAATATGTTATGTGGACATGTGTCCGGAAACGCTTACTTTCCATGTTAGAGCTCATTTTATTACTTCTCTTCAAATCACATTAATCATGGAATGGAAACACACAGCAACAGAACGTACAGTGTGGCTTTAAACACTTTGTTACAGGAAATGTTCAAAATGTCCTCCGTTAGCGAGGATACATGCATCCACCCTCCGTCGCATGGAATCCCTGATGCGCTGATGCACCCCTGGAGAATGGCGTATTGTATCACAACCTTCCACAATACGAGCACAAAGAGTCTCTACATTTGGTACCGGGGTTGCGTAGACAAGAGCTTTCAAATGCCCCCATAAATGAAAGTCAAGAGGTTTGAGGTCAGGATAGCGTGGAGGCCATGGAATTAGTCCGCCTCTACCAATCCATAGGTCACCGAATCTGTTGTTGAGAAGCGTACGAACACTTCGACTGAAATGTGCAGGAGCTCCATCGTGCATGAGCCACATGTTGTGTCGTACTTGTGAAGGCACATGTTCTAGTAGCACAGGTAGAGTCTCCCGTATGAAATCATGATAACGTGCTCCATTGAGCGTAGGTGGAAGAACATGGGGCCCAATCAAGACATCACCAACAATGCCTGCCCAAACGTTCACAGAAAATCTGTGTTGATGACGTGATTGCACAATTGCGTGCGGGTTCTCGTCATCCCACACATGTTGATTGTGGAAATGAGGATTGACACATTGTTGGATGAACTATTCCCAGAAGTGTACCCGTGGAGGCCAATCAGTTGCTGATAGTGCCTGCACACGCTGTACATGGTACAAAAACAACTGGTTCACCCGTAGCACTCTCCATACAGTGACGTGGTCAACGTTACCTTGTACAGCAGCAACTTCTCTGACGCTGAAATTAGGGTTATCGTCAACTGCACGAAGAATTGCCTCGTCCATTGCAGGTGTCCTCGTCGTTGTAGGTCTTCCCCAGTCGCGAGTCATAGGCCGGAATGTCCCGTGCTCCCTAAGACGCCGATCAATTGCTTCGAACGTCTTCCTGTCGGCACACCTTCGTTCTGGAAATCTGTCTCGATACAAACGTACTGCGCCACGGCTATTGCCCCGTGCTAATCCATACATCAAATGAGCATCTGCCAACTCCGCATTTGTAAACATTGCACTGACTGCAAAACGACGTTCGTGATGAACACTAAGCTGTTGATGCTACGTACTGATGTGCTTGATGCTAGTACTGTAGGGCAATGAGTCGCATGTCAACACAAGCATCGAAGTCAACATTACCTTCCTTCAATCGGGCCAGCTGGCGGTGAATCGAGGAAGTACAGTACATACTGACGAAACTAAAATGAGCTCTAACATGGAAATTAAGCGTTTCCGGACACATGTCCACATAACATCTTTTCTTTATTTGTGTGTGAGGAATGTTTCCTGAAAGTTTGGCCGCACCTTTTTGTAACACCCTGTATACAGGCGTCACCTGCGCTTTTTTCCATTCGCTCGGGACTTTACGTTGGGCAAGAGATTCGCGATAAATGCAAGCGAAGTAAGGAGCCAATGCAGTAGAGTACTCTCTGTAAAACCCAATTGGAATCCCATCAGGACCTGGAGATTTATTTATTTTCAGCTATTCACAACCCCAGGGATGTCTATCACTATGTGCGAAACTCAGCCTGCCCTTTTCTCACGTGACATACCGCGGGCTATGGATGAAGGGCAGCAGGCAGATTCCATATTTCTAGATTTCCGGATACCGTTTGACACGGTGCCCCATTTCTGGCTGTTAAAGAAGGTACCAGGATATGGAACAGATTCACAGATATGTGAGTGGCTCGAAAACTTCTTGAATTATAGAACCCAGTATGGTTTCCTCGAGTGTTCGTCAGAGACAAGGACAACGTTAGGAGTGCCCCAGGGAAGTGTGATAGGACCGTTCTTATTCTCTGTGTACATAAATGATTTGGCGGTCCGCCTCTGGTAGCTGAGTGGGCAGCGCGACGGAATGTCTTACCTAACGGCCCGGGGGTCGATTCCCGGCTGGGTCGGAGATTTTCTCCGCTAAGGGACTGAGTGTTACGTTGTCCTTATCATCATCATTTCATCCCCATCGACACGCAAGTCGCCGAAGTGGCGTCAACTGGAAAGACGTGCACCAGGGGAACGGTCTAACCGCCGGGAGGCCCTAGCCACACGGTATATCCATTTCCAATGATTTGGCGGACAGGGTGGCCAGCAATCTCTGGTTATTTGCTGATAGTGCTGTGGCGTACGGTAAGGTGTCGAAGTTGAGTGACTGTAGGAAGATACAAGACGACTTAGACGAAATTTCGCCGGCCGATGTGGCCGAGCGGTTCTAGGCGCTTCAGTCTGGAACCGCGCGACCTCTACGGTCGGAGGTTTGAATCCTGCCTTGGGCACGGATGTGTCTGATGTCCATAGGTTAGTCAGGTTTAAGTAGTTCTAAGTTCTAGGGGACTGATGACCTCAGATGTTAAGTCCCATAGTGCCATTTGAACAATTTTTTAGACGAAATTTCATGTTGGTGTGATGAGAGGCAGCTAGCTATAAAAGTGAAAAATGTAAGTTAATGCTGATGAGTAGGGAAAACAAACCCATAATGTTCGGATACAGCATCAGTAGTGTCCTGCTTAACACAGTCACAGCGTTTAAATACCTGGAGGTAACGCTGCAAAGCGATATGAAATGGAACGAACATGTGAGGATTGTGCTGGGAAAGGCAAATGATCGACTACGGTTTATTGCGAGAATTCTATGAGATTATGGTTTATCTGTAAAGGAGACCGCATATAGGACGCTATTCTTGAGTACTGCTCGACTGAATGGGATCCGTACAGGGGCGGTTTAAAGGAAGACATCGAAGCAATTCAGATGCGGCCTACTGGGTTTGTTATTGGTAGGTTCGAAAATCACGGAAGTGTTACAGAGATGTTTCTGAAGCTCTAAAGCGCGTCTCTGGAGGGAAAGCGTTGTTCTTTTCGCCGGCCTAGTGGCCGTGCGGTTCTAGGCGCTGCAGTCTGCAACCGCGGGACCGCTATGGTCGCAGGTTCGAATCCTGCCTCGGGCATGGATGTGTGTGATGTCCTTAGGTTAGTTAGGTTTAACTAGTTCTAAGTTCTAGGGGACTAATGACCTCAGAAGTTGTGTCCCATAGTGCTCAGAGCCATTTGAACCATTTCTTTTGTTCTTTTCGAAGAACAGTCATGAGAAAATTTAAAGAGTCTGCATCTGAAGTGACTCCAGACCGATTCAATTGCCTGCAAAATAAATTGCGCATAAGGACCACGAAGATAAGATACCAGAAATTAGGGCTCATACTGAGGCATGTAAAGAGTCGTTTTTCTCTCGTTATGTTTGCGAGTGGAACAGGAAAGGATTGACTGGTAGGGGTACGGGGTTCCTTGCACCTTGCTCCGTAAGGGGGATGGCGGAGTATCGATGTAGATGTAGATGTAGAACTGGTTAGAGAATGACTAATTCCCTTAATTTTTAACAAAATATGTTCAGAAAGACCTGCTACATAATTCAAATTATCGTAAAAGAGATATCTTTTTTGATCGAGAATAACTCACTGATTGTTCTGCAGGGTTTCGCTTTTGGTCCACTCCTATCCTTATTCACTGCGTCTGCAGCTAATATTCAACTACACGCACAAGATGAACTAACTCCACCGACAAAGATTCGGGGATTGTTTAGCGATGTTTACTAAATACTTTGGTGCAAGTGATTTATGGTCTCCGTTGACTCGTTACTGAATGCTTGCGTCTCGTTTGACTTTTTCCCCACATTCCTCTTTGTACTTATACTATGTTCTGCACTGTAAATATCTGCAAAACAGTGCAAATGTCGGCTGTGTCACAGTGTGTTTTGTTTGGTTCCATTCACCTGTGGTACTCCATGTTGACAACAGTAACGCCCACATTACTCTTCGTTGTTTGCATTCTAGAGTGCTCGGTTCTGTCTAGATTTTGTTTCTCCGGCAGTGTTATCTCTATGTTAGCGTGAGACAAATCGGTATGGGCAGGTTTACTGATGGAGTTAGCTGATATGAATCTCGTATACGGTTTCACTGAATGGAATGGACGTCCGACAGAACTACGTCATGCAGAACTGCTCCCGCAGTGCCGGAAACCACGCCACTATGTTCATTCGTCTTTCTCAGAAAGTTGTTGTACATGGTTACGATGAACTCCCGCTAACATTTAAAAAATCATAACTTGGAAACTATTAGAGAGAGAATCGTGATTTGCTATAAAACCTATAGAAGCTCTAAAAGTTTTTTTTTCCTACGCTGTTTCTTGCAAGTTTGTCATGTTTGTCATGGAGTGCATCAAAATAAGGCGCAATGTGTCATCCGGTAAACAGAATACAGATCTGTGACAACGGTACTACGGAATAACCGACGCTAACAGAGGAAGGCACCACCGGCAAAAACAAGCGTAATGAGGTGGTTCGAAAGCTTTAAAGAGACAGGGAAAATCAAGATGATCCCATTGTGCCTTCGCACTTTTCCATGTTAAGCCATTAAACTTCTAGAATGAGACAGGAGGTAGGAGACGAGATACTGGCAGAAGTAAAGCTGTGAGTACCGGGCGTGAATCGTGCTTCGGTAGCTCAGATGGGTCAGTCTGCTTTCGGCTGCGGTGGGGCGAGGACGTCCGCTGCGCCCCGCCGTGCGCGACCGTGAGCGCTTGCTTGTGTTTACCTTCTCGCGGCGCGAGTTGTATTTGTACCAAGTTCAGTGCGACTACGGCACACACATGGCGCCACGATACGATCAAAATTACTTTCCAACCGGATCATGCGCGTCCACGAGCCTATGAAATAGAGCAGTTCATATGCGACGATCTCCGTTTAGATCCGGCGACTGTCGTCGGAATACATTTTTCTATAACGGCGAGCGTGGTTTATGTTAAAATGACCAGTGCAGAAGTCTGCGCGACAGTGGTTTCTAAATACTCGAACTCTCTCAGATTCAAACATTCTGACGGGTATATCGGTGCAGTGACAGTGGATCATGCAGGCATGGGCCTAAGGACTATAAGGGTTTTTGAGCTCCCCTTCGAGGTCCCAGAGGAAGTTGTCAAGGACGCCTTCCGACCATATGGCAATGTTATCAGCCACGTTGCAGAAAAGTGGCAAACTTTCTCGACGTATAAGGTCTACAATGGTGTGCGCCAAATTAAACTTGAGCTCAAGAAACATGTGCCGTCCTATTTGAACATCGGTGGCTGTCGCGCAATCATCATGTACGACGGTCAACCGCGTACCTGTTCCGGATGTGGGCGGGAAGGCCATGTTCGATCGAGCTGCTTACAACGTAGAATTACGCAGATACCAGTGGGAGACTCCGTTTCCCCGACGGGGACGACAATCCTGCCCCTCACGTACGCTCAGACGACGATGCGCACCGTAGTTGAGGACGAAACGGGCGAGCAGACACATCCAACAACGCCAGAAGTACCAAGGGAGGAAGAGGAAGAGGAAGGACCTTTGGTGCCAACCCATATGTCGCCCCCTCCACAGCAACAACAGCAGCAACAGTCTCACGGACTCCAGACGCAACATCACATTCAGAACGCGATGGACGTGGACGCGAACATTGTCCCGACCGCGGCTTTCCTAGCGGAAGGTGATACGACGCTGGATTGGCTCCCACATTCGGATACGGATATCCGCGTACGAAAGCAACGTTCGCCTCGACGACGCAAGCGACGTCGGCGAACCCCTTCTGACGATTGCCTCCTACACACGGCCGGTCAAGAAGGTGACATCTCATCAGACGGCATGGATGCTGCGCCTGCTGAGGATCTAAGTGGTGTAGACGATTCACTTGCCCATACTACGAGTGCCCAGTTACCTCTTGCACCACAAACGCGGCAGGTCGCGTCGATGGATGGCGCTCAGTCTACCTCTACCAAAGGCAACGTACGCGAGAGAGATTTAGGTGCCGACCAGCTACACAGCATCGTGTTGCACCCACTGTGGTCGGACGATGTTGAGGAACTTCCTGAAGAGGGCACGGGAGACAGGGGAGGGGGCGGCATTGAGGATGCCACTCCTAGCGTGAAAGACTCATAATTTGTGACGGGTTTGGTGGGTCCGGCATCTCTTGCGGTTAGCTTTGATTGCCATGGCGTCTACCCTAGGTGAAGAGGCTAGGCAGCACACCTTTCGCCTTGCCACAATCAATATCAACGCGATAAGGGCACCACACAAACTGACAATGCTACAACGCATGCTTGATGCGGCGGACATCGACGTGGCCCTCTTACAGGAAGTATGTGTCGCTAGTTTCCCTGACTTCTACGGATATACCGCCCACATCTCCCACGCCTCTTCTACCGATTGTGGTGTGGCTGTTCTGCTACGGGACGGTTTGGCGGCTACAGACGTACTGTACTTACCGAGTGCAAGAGCCATGGCAATAACTGTCAACGGTGTACGACTCAACAATGTATATGCCCCTTCAGGATCAGGGAGACGGAGAGATCGGGCCCACTTTTTTTCGGAAGATATTACGCGTCTATTTATGGGTCGCATAGACGATACGGTGATCGGAGGAGATTTTAACTGTACATTATCTCCGTCTGATCAGCAGCCACATCACGTCCCGTGTGCGGAATTGGAAATGCTAGTGCGTGACCTCCACCTGATTGACACGTGGCGCCACATCCATGGCCCAGCTCCTGGTTACACCCATTATACAAGCCATTCATCAAGTCGGTTGGACAGGATTTACGTCACAAGCACCCTTTCGACGGCGACGAGAGGAGCAGAGCTCTGGCCCACTGCATTCACCGACCACACAGCCTATATCTGCACCATTGCCCTCCAACCTGCACGTGTGTGGCGCAGTAGGCCCCCCTGGAAACTGAACGTCGCCCATCTGGACGAGCCGGCATGTAAAGGTGCTGTCGAAGAGTCGTGGAACGCGTGCTTACAGCGTCGTGGTCGTTACCGATCGACCCTCAGTTGGTGGATTGAATGTGCGAAGCCTGCTCTTAGGCGCACCTTCATGGCTTACGGCCGGGAAGCAGCGGCATGGAGGAGGAGCACGGAAAACTTTTATTACACCGTCCTACGGGAATGTCTTGCTATGGAGCCCTCACCTGACAGGCAGATCATAGTCAATCGCGCGAAAGCGCAGCTCGTCTCCTTCGCACGCCATCATTTACAAGGCGCTATTATACGGTCGCGTGCTCCAGACATGATACAATCAGAAAGGCCATCTATGCACCACGTGCTCCTAGAACGCAGGAGGCGCCGTAGGGCACTGGTAACCGACATGATAACCGACGACGGACGACACGTGGCAGAACAAGCAGATATAGCAGAAGCCTTCTATGGGCATTACGCTCAGCTTTATTCAGCAGTGCTCCCTGATTTGGCAACGGTAGACACCGTTTCAACACATGTCCACGGTACAGTTCCACCAGACATGGTACCGACTTTACTGGGAGAAGTGACAGAAGAGGAAGCGCTCGACGCCATTGGTAAAGGTGCTCCCCATAAATCACCAGGAATCGATGGATTACCATTAGAGTTCTATCGAACCTTTAAACAACTGTTGCTACCGTGTTTGATTGAAATTTGCCAGGAATTGATGTCCCCAGGTATAACATTGTCTGCACCATTCTCGGAAGGTCTGATTGTCCCCATCCATAAGCCGAAGGGACGGAATCATGTCCGTGATTATCGTCCCTTAACGTTATTGAACAGCGACTTCAAGATCTTTTCGAGGCTGCTATCGGAACGTATTCGCGGCACACTCTTGCACGTCTTGTCCGGTGATCAGACGTCCTTGGGGGGACCCAACAACATCAGAACTGCGTTATGTCGTTACAGAGATCTAATCTCCCTTGCACGGGTGAGACGTTTGCCGGCAGCCCTGGCGTCTATCGACTTTAGCCAGGCCTTTGACCGTGTGGGCCACACTTTCCTCACGGGCGTTCTACGGCGCATGGAATACCCCGACCCCTTTATCACAGTGTTGACACGCCTACTACATGGTGCAACTTCTCGAGTTCTTGTTAATGGAAGACTGACGGCACCCATGCCGATCCGCCGATCAGTAAGACAGGGATGTCCATTATCAACATTGTTATTTGCATTGGCCTTAGAACCTTTGTTATGTGGTCTCCGAGACAGACTCACTGGGATACAGTTCGGCGGCTCCATCTATCGTTGCACCGCATATGCGGAGGATTTGATGATCGTCATACGTGGAGCTGACGACATGGCCGCGGCACTGGACCAGATTGCAACCTACGGTACAGCTTCTGGTAGCCAAATCAACGTTGACAAGTCCGTCGCCTTGAGCATCGGGATTGGGCTACCGCAGGAACACATTGCCCCCTTACGCTTCAGTGATACTGTACGCTGCTTGGGCTTATATTTCATGGACGACCTGCGACGCGCGACGACGCTCAATTATCGACGCCTTCTTAACCAAATTAGGGCCGGAATTGCAAATCAGCGCTTGCGATCCCTCAACATCGTTCAGCGGGCGTATTATGCCAATGTATACCTTGCGTCCCGCATACCGCATGTCGCCCAAACGCTAACCATTCCGAAGCCCTTAGCTCGTAGCATTATGGCAGCGCTGGGATACTTCGTCACCACTGGTATGTTACTGAACATCAGATACGTATCTCTTACCCTCCCCAAGGAAAAAGGTGGTCTCGGCCTAGTTAACGTCCATGATAGGGCCATTGCCCTCTATGTTAGCTCACATTTATGTCTGCTTCGCCGTTGTCCTACGAGCCTCACGAGTCTGCTTCTGACGGCGCTACGACCTGCTTCACTAAGAGCGCCGGTGCCACTACAGGATATCCCAGCGCCCCTCTTTTATATAGGACGTTTCTATTTAGAACAAAGTTATTGCAGTGTCGCGCTCACGACACCACAAATGGCCACAACTCGACGCCTCTATTATGACATGCTGCAACGCCGCCCCCTTAATGTGGTCGAACTAAAATATCCTGACGTACGGTGGCGCGTTGTGTGGAAGACTGTACACGACGCCATGCTTGATTCCGATGTTGTTTCCCAATGGTACGTAGTCGTTAATGGGAAGCTGGTGACGCAAGAACGTCTCTACAATATCCACATAGCAGAATCTCCCAATTGTGTGGGTTGTAATACAGTAGATTCTGACGAGCACCGCCTCAGCTGTGGAGAGGCGGAAGCGGTTTGGCACCTAGTGCGGCAGATGCTGGCTTATCTCTTGCGAGTTAGGCCGGAGCATATATCTGCACGCACGTTATTGTTCCCGGATGAGACATTTTACCCCAAGACTCGAACCAACTCTGTCACCTGGATACGTGGACATGCAGTCCATTACCTCTGTCGTGACGGACACAAGAATTTCCTTGACTTCTGGCTCTATTTGCAAGAAATACATCATGCTATTTCCGGGCATACCAGATATCGACAGTGCTTCGCGAACTACCTATGGAGTGCCTTTCACAGCCCGCCGTGCAGCTGGAATGTTCCAGGCAGTGGCAGATGAGGTCAGAACGAACCGCAAACGAGCATATATTGAACAATCCTTATCAGTGGGCGCAGTCGCTGGGAAGCCTCAGTACGACGTGGTAGCTTTCTTTTCATGTTATTTATGTTTCATATCTTCGATGGCGTCTTCATTCTGTTTTAGTTTTCCCAGGCTTGATTAACTATGACTGTTCGCCCATTGATATCTATATAAATAAATAAAAAGATTAAACAAAGTGGGCAGGAGACCTGCGTTCGTATTAAAATAAATACACAAGAACAAAATAAGAACAAAATGAACAACAAATAAAATATAATAAAGTATTATACCCTTTCCTTTTCCTTTTGTTTTATTTTTTTTATACAAAGTTCAGAGGCATATTTAATTTTTGTTCGTTGGCGGAACCCGAAGTGGTGGCGAACGGCCGTCCTAGTTAGCTTTAGGATGAAAGTGGCGGTTGCACTAGCTTTGTTTTTCTTTTTAGGCTAGATAGGTTGTTGGGGGTAGTATGGGTGACAAAAAGAAAAAAAAAAAAAAAAAAAAAAAGAAAGAAAGAAAGATGGTAGAGCACTTGCCCGCGAAAGGCTAAGGTCACGAGTTCGAGTCTCGGTCGGGCACACAGTTTTACTCTGCCAGGAAGTTTCATTAAACTTCTGTTTGCGAGGTTACGACAAGTAAGACGTGCATATAACACCAGTCAGTGACGCTGCTATCCTTCAAGCACGAATCAATGAAGCGATCAGAACTGCTTTGCTACACTGCTGATCTGTACATGGGCAGAACGCTAATGTCACCTTGGTGTTCTACAGTGACGAATCAAGCACGCATTGAAACTCTGGCAAAACAGAAAAAAAAATTGGGAAATGCTAAATGCTTTACAACAAAACACGATTCTCTATTTTTGATAGTTTCCTAGTTACGATTTTTTGAAACTATGGAGATTCTTCATGGACACCCTATATTACTCAGTGTTTTGTAATTCTTGGTGATTGCATATTACTAGCTTTTTCGCTGTTATGAAGAAATTTTAACAGAAAAAATGTATTTGGGGTAACAAACCGAATAAATCACAACTGCATTTTTACTCTTGGACGAGTCACTGGGTACAAGGGATGTCTTATATCAAAATACTCAGAGAATATTGCTGAACATCCTCTGAAAATTTCCCGGTGGAGTTTGAGTTCCTCCTGTACCCTGTATCTGCGAATCACTGAGAAGGGCATGCAATGTGTGCTTACTGTTGTACCAGCGAAAAAGGTTTCTTCCCGTTACATTCACATACTGAGCCGGGCAAGAACGATTGCTTGTACGTCTTTCTGCCAGCTCTTATTTGTGGACTGTGCGGCTGTTCCCGGCGGAGGTTCGAGTCCTCCCTCGGGCATGGGTGTGTGTTTGTTCTTAGGATAATTTAGGTTAAGTAGTGTGTAAGCGTAGTGAGTGATGACCTTAGCAGTTAAGTCCCATAAGATTTCACACACATTTGAACATTTTTTTTGAGCTCTTATTTACCTGATGAAGTCTGCATGACCTCTGTGAGCTAGATAGGAGGCTATAGAGTACACTATCTGGTCCATGTATCCGGACAACTGTTAGTGGACAATAATATAAGGTAAGTCCATCATTCGCCTTTTTCGAGGATAATTTCAGAGAGGTGTGGATCAGTAGCAACCCTTTGTTCCTCAAGAATAGAAACCAGAGAAGCAGTGATGTGAAATGCTGGGGTCTAGAGTCGACATTGTAATTCATCCCGAAGATGATCAGCGCGTCCACTTCACGAGTGCTATTGTCCACAAACAAGTGTCTCACAGATACTGTGAACGAACTGCAGTTTTGCAGTGATCTACAAGTAAATCGCAGATTGCCATTTACTTTATGTTAACTGATCCTTTGTCACTATTCCACTCCGTATTGTTAGGCATTGTTACTTCCAACAAGTATTTGTAATAAGTAACTGACCCTAGTCGTTACTCATTAATGCTTTATTCAAAGGATACCATGGTTTTGCTTTTCGAGAAGGACACAACTTCGCATCTCTCTACAGTAAGAGCAATTTGTCAGTATCTGTATGAGGTTAATACTCCGCCTAGATCCGGCTGGAACTTACTAAATTTATTTGAAAGAAATAACTTTCCTACGTTGGCCGTTTTTCGTTTTTATTATTTTTATTTTATTTTCTACGACATTCCGGTTGTATAGCGGACGTCGTTATCAGGAGAAAGAAAACTGGCGTTCTACGGATCGGAGCGTGGACTGTCAGATCCCTTAATCGGGCAGGTAGGATAGAAAATTTAAAAAGGGAAATGGATAGGTTAAAGTTAGATATAGTGGGAATTAGTGAAGTTCGGCGGCAGGAGGAACAAGACTTCTGGTCAGGTGAATACGGGGTTATAAATACAAAATCAAATAGGGGTAATGCAGTAGTAGGTTTAATAATGAAAGAAAAGGAGTGCGGGTAAGCTACTACAAACAGCATAGTGAACGCATTATTGTGGCCATGATAGACACAAAGCCCACGCCCACTACAGTAGTACAAGTTTATATGCCAAATAGCTCTGCAGATGACGAAGAAATTGAAGAAATGTATGATGAGATAAAAGAAATTATTCAGATAGTGGAGGGAGACGAAAATTTAATAGTCATGGGTGACTAGAATTCGAGAGTAGGAAAAAGAGGATATAGAGGCTTATCTCACTAGGGGTAAGATAGATACTGCCTACAGGAAAATTAAAGAGACCTTTGGAGAAAAGAGAACCACTTGTATGAACATCAAGAGCTCAGATGGAAACCCAGTTCTAAGCAAAGAAGGGAAAACAGAAAGGAGAAAGGAGTATATAGAGGGTCTATACAAGGGCGATGTACTTGAGGACAATATTATGGAAATGGAAGAGGATGTAGATGAAGATGAAATGGCAGATACGATACTGAGTGAAGAGTTTGGCAGAGCACTGAAAGACCTGAGTCGAAACAAGGCCCCGGTAGTAGACAACATTCCATTAGAACTACTGACGGCCTTGGGAGAGCCAGTCCTGACAAAACTCTACCATCTGGTGAGCAAGATGTACGAGACAGGCGAAATACCCTCAGACTTCAAGAAGAGTATAATAATTCCAATCCCAAAGAAAGCAGGTGTTCACGGTTGTGAAAATTACCGAACTATCAGTTTAATAAGTCACAGCTGCAAAATACTAACACGAATTCTTTACAGACGAATGGAACAACTGGTAGAAGCCGACCTCGGGGAAGATCAGTTTGGATTCCGTACAAATGTTGGAACACGTGAGGCAATACTGACCTTACGACTAATCTTTGAAGAAAAATTAAGGAAAGGTAAACCTAAGTTTCTAGCATTTGTAGACTTAGAGAAAGCTTTCGACAATGTTGACTGGAATACTGTCTTTCAAATTCTGAAGGTGGCAGGGGTAAAATACAGGGAGCGAAAGGCTATTTACTATTTGTACAGAAAGCAGATGGCAGTTATAAGAGTCGAGGGACATGAAAGAGAAGCAGTGGTTGGCAAGGGAGCGAGACAGGAATGTAGCGTCTCCCCGATGTTATTCAATCTGTATATTGAGCAAGCAGTAAAGGAAACAAAAGCAAAATTTGGAGTAGGTATTAAAATCCAGGGAGAAGATATAAAAACTTTGAGGTTCGCCGATGACATTGTAATTTTGTCAGAGACAGCAAAGGACTTGGAGGAGCAGTTGAACGGAATGGACAGTGTCTTGAAAGGAGGATATAAGATGAACATCAACAAAAGCAAAACGAGGATAATGGAATTTAGTCGAATTAAGTCGTGTGATGCTGAGGGAATTAGATTAGGAAATGAGACACTTAAAGTAGTAAAGGAGTTTTGCTATTTGGGGAGCAAAATAACTGATGATGGTCGAAGTAGAGAGGATATAAAATGTAGACTGGCAATGGCAAGGAAAGCGTTTCTGAGGAAGAGAAATTTGTTAACATCGAGTATAGATTTAAGTGTCAGGAAGTCGTTTCTGAAAGTATTTGTATGGAGTGTAGCCATGTATGGAAGTGAAATATGGACGATAAATAGTTTGGACAAGAAGAGAATAGAAGCTTTCGAAATGTGGTGCTAAAGAAGAATGTTGAAGATTAGGTGGGTAGATCACGTAACTAATGAGGAGGTATTGAATAGGACTGGGGAGAAGAGAAGTTTGTGGCACAACTTGAGTAGAAGAAGGGATCGGTTGGTAGGACATATTCTGAGGGATCAAGGGATCACAAATTTAGCACTGGAGGGCAGCGTGGAGGGTAAAAATCGCAGAGGGAGACCAAGAGATGAATACACTAAGCAGATTCAGAAGGATGTAGGTTGCAGTAGGTACTGTTAGATGAAGGAACTTGCACAGGATAGAGTAGCATGGAGAGCTGCATCAAACCAGTCTCAGGACTGAAGTCCACAACAACAACAACAACAGCGATTTTCAAGAACATTTTAGAGTGTGATACATCACGATACAGGGCACATACTGTATTACTCGATACATTATATCGTGTTTATGTTACCTTTCTTTTACGTAAATATCCAAATGGATATGAAAAACAGGTAGTGCAGGAAACATATTTCTTTAAAGTAGTTAATCGCGGCTGTGATCCATGTAGCAAGTGAATTATTTGAAGGACTGCCTCCCCGGTCTTTGGGCAAACCATGTACTACTCATGAAATTTTATGACAGTAACCCAAACCATATGTTGTTAACGGTTTAAACATCGTGCTTTAAAACATCCCACCGACGAAACGTCCTAAGTACACAAACTAAAAATAAAATCGAAATGGAAAACATCCAATACAGGAAAACTACTTTTTTCAAGAAGTTTATCACAGTTGTGGACCCTGTTGCAACTAAACTAAAATTTTCATCGGACAGAACCAACAAGTTAGGAAAACAAAGGAAAAATTAAATCAGGATGGCCTGCCAAAGTATGATCTTTCCTTCTCCTGAATCGGAGGCCGGTGTCTCAACAAATGCTCTGTCTCATTTGGTTACGGCAACAGTACAATGCTATTGTGCTTGTACATACGTGGTGCGAGGTAGATTGATAACTCTGTTTATTTACACACTTGCAGATTATTTTAGGACCAAGACCATGCTGCCATGCCTATTTACGTTTTCATGACTCCCATTCTGCCTGCCTGAAAATCAGAGTCGCATACCATAATGATGAATGGAATGTTTAGATAAGAAAAATTGGTATTTTGCACTATCTTGCATGCGTGAATTTTCTGTGAAAAGCTTTACATTTTGGACGTATGTTATAAAGTGAAAAGGTGTTTTAATTATCTCTTTTTGTACCACGTCTTACATCGTGTAATCGCTAACTATGTTCTATGTTTTGGCTGCCTTTCTAAATAAATGTATTTTAGTTTTGTCTTTCATCCTCTCGTTCAAATTATTATACAGTTTTGATTGCCTACAGAAAATGCTGTTAATTTTTTCGTTTCATTCTGTGACATATTTACTAATGTTTTTTTTTATGTGCACACGAGATTGATAGTGTAACCCAGGCGACACAATAACAATGCCCAAGTCTTCCAATTTTTCTTTACAATTAACCAAACTACCAACTTCAATTACTATTATCATGGCCCTTTTCGACAGCTTGAAAATTGTATCATAGAAAGAATCCCATATTTAAGGACTGAGCGTTGGTAAGAATAGCATGTCACCGCTGAGCACTGGCTGTTTCGCACTGATGGTCCAGTCCTAGCAGAAATAGGTTGTTGATTACGAGTTTCTTGACGTAGAGCTGAGTGATTATGCAATGACGTTCAGAAAAATCCTGACGGCCGATGACCATCCCTTACCAAAGTTAATATAATGCAGATTGTTGTGCTAAATAATTTAGGGAGATTATTATTTGACAAAAGACAAATCTTTAATGGTGTTCCACATGGTTCGATCTAAGGTCCATTATTACTTTTCGTTTATACTGACATAAAACAAGTATAAATATTAAGACGGAAGACCAGAGTGGCAGAAAGATGGTTTTAAAGATTATTTTTCCTCTTTATCGAAACAGAAATTTTCAGAGAATAATTGTGAAACATTTATTCCTTTTTCGAAGTTCTTCGCTTCAGTGGCTACAACACACAGAATGAGTATATCAAATGATCAAAAGGCAATCAAAAGAACATAATTCTTCATATTTTTCGTTGACGTATGGTTTCTGACTTCCTCAAATTGCGTAACTGCACAGTGAGAAATCCAATCCTCTCTACAGTGTGTCAAAGTAGGAGGACCATTAACATTGTTCGTGATTATCTGTCCGTTCATCGATCCCTTTGATGTTATACGGGAGAGGTAGGATAAGTAACGGCACCTGGGCTTATCCCCCCTTTTCTTGTTAACCCACACCCATCCATAACGACACGAACGCGCAAGTACAGACTCAGGGATTAACTGCTGATTGCTGTCATGCCTGTAATTCTAAAGTCTAGCCATCCACGCTCTATTTTTAAAACTGTGTGGCACAGACAGTTAGGCTGAGTGCAACTCAAGTGTATTCAATTAACGGGGTGTAACCTGCACTTGAGAATGTCTAAACAGAAGAATCTGTGCAATAGTGAGCGATATTAACTAAAAGGTCGGGTCTCCAGCCGGGTGCAGCCGTTTTCAAATCACGATATTTCGACACCTGAAGATAACGGCAAGGAACGCTGTCGAAATATCGTGGTTTGAAAACGACTGCATCCGGCTGTAGACCCGATAACAGTACTAAAAAGATGCTGTCATTCAAGAGAGAATCAAGGAACGGTGCTCGCCTCATCGTTTCAGTAAAGGAAATCAATGACAACGGTCAGGTTATCATCAATGAGTAGGCTGAAATAAGGCATGGTGGCTGTCAAATGTGTCAAAGATAGAAGCTCCAGCATTTGATGATAATGTTTCAAATGGTTCAAATGGCTCTGAGCACTATGGGACTCAACATCTTAGGTCATAAGTCCCCTAGAACTTAGAACTACCTAAACCTAACTAACCTAAGGACATCACACACACCCATGCCCGAGGCAGGATTCGAACCTGCGACCGTAGCAGTCCAGCGGTTCCGGACTGCAGCGCCAGAACCGCTAGACCACCGCGGCCGGGATAATGTTTCTTTCCGTATTCATATTAATCTATTCAATAAAAAACAGAGGAAAGCTTATCGTAAATACGTTGTAAGGTTATCTCATGCCATGACGTATTTCTTATGCGCGACAGACTACTTTTCCTGCCTAACGGTCAGTAATTTGGAATTGGAACCTGGTGAACCGCAGTGATACCCAGACATTCAGCACAGTGCACGTCCTACCCTTCAGGTAAGCAAAAGGCAAAGGCTGCGTGCCGAACCGCCTGACCTTGGAAGTGCAGGAGCGATGGCATCCGGTGTGTCGTTTTCACGTCGTCTGGCCGATCCCACCGGCGTTTCGCATTCACTGCGGCTGCCAGCCGCGCGTGAACGGAAAGATGGAAAGACGTTCGTCTAGCCGACACCAAAAACCTGAGCTACTTCCTTACCGTATATGTTTCGCAGCTCACTAAAGCGACCTATTCTCGTCACTAACATAAAGTGGAAGAAGATTTGTAGTTTTTGCCTTGAAATTTTAATTTTGGTCAAAGAAAATTCTCAGAGTTTTATACCAGTCCACATACTTAAATATCCCGTCACTCTAAAATTTTTCGAGGCTGGATTAATAGAAAATGGGGACGTTTTCACAAACGTGAACAACTAAAATAAAATCAGGAAATGTGTTTTATTGAATTGTGTGAACAGTACACGTTGATGATGTCTAATAAAAGTATATTTCACAAATAAACTCTAGATACATAATACAGAAGTAGAAAAAGATCTGTATCAGCCTTCAGTTGCAAGAAGTACATTACTGGCCATTACAATTGCTACACCACGAAGATGACGTGCTACAGACGCGAAATTTAAACGACAGGAAGAAGATGCTGTGATATGCAAATGATTAGCTTTTCAGAGCATTCACACAATGTTGGCGCCGGTGGCGACACCTACAACGTGCTGACATGAGGAAGTTTCCAACCGATTTCTCATACTCAAACAGCAGTTGACCGGCGTTGCCTGGTGAAATGTTGTTGTGATGCCTCGTGTAAGGAGGAGAAATACGTACCATCACGTTTCCGACTTTGATAAAGGTCGGACTGTAGCCTATCGCGAGTGCGGTTTATCGTATCACGACATTGCTGCTCCCGTTGGTCGAGATCAAATGACTGTTAGCAGAATATGGACTTGGTGGGATCAGGAGGCTAATACGGAACGCCGTGCTGGATCCCAACGGCCTCGTATCACTAGCAGTAGAGATGACAGGCATCTTATCCGCATGGCTGTAACGGATCCGCATGGCAGCCACGTCTCGATCCCTGAGTCAACAGATGGGGACGTTTACAAGACAGCAACCATCTGCACGAACAGTTCGACGACGTTTGCAGCAGCATGGACTATCAGCTCGGAGACCATGTCTGTGGTTACCCTTGACGCTGCATCACAGACAGGAGCGCCTGTGATGGTGTACTCAACGACGAACCTGGCTGCACGATTGGCAAAAAGTCATTTTTTCGGATGAATCCAGGTTCTGTTTACAGAATCATGATGGTCGCATCGGTGTTTGGCGACATCGCGGTGAACGCACTTTGGAAGCATGTATTCGTCATCGCCATACTGGCGTATTACCCGGCGTGATGGTATGGGGTGCCATTGGTTGCACGTCTCGGTCACCTCTTGTTCGTATTGACGGCACTGTGAACAGTGGACATTACATTTCAGATGTGTTACGACCCGTGGCTCTACCCTTCATTCGATCCCTGCGAATCCCTACATTTCAGCAGGATAATGCACGACCGCATGTTGCAGGTCCTGTACGGGCCTTTCTAGATACAGAAAATGTTCGACTGCTTCCCTGGCCAGCACATTCTCCAGATCTCTCACCAACTGAAAACGTGTGGTCAATGGTGGCCGAGCAACTGGCTCGTCACAATACGCCAGTCACTACTCCTGATGAACTGTGGTGTCGTGTTGAAGCTGCATGGGCAGCTGTACCTGTACACGCCATCCAAGCTCTGTTTGACTCAATGCCCAGGCGTATCAAGGCCGTTATTACGGCCAGAGGTGGTTGTTCTGGGTACTGATTTCTCAGGATCTATGCACCCAAATTAGGTGCAAACGTAATCACATGTCAGTTCTAGTATAATATATTTGTCCAATGAATACCCGTTTCTCATCTGCATTTCTCCTTGGTGTAGCAATTTTAATGGCCAATAGTGTGAAATGAAAATGTGTAATAATCATGAATTTTCTCCAACACTAAAAATTTACAAATCAATTCATTGCAGCACTCTAAGGCTTTCCCATGGAACTCTCGGTTTTAGTTTGTTTGCATTATCAGCATTTTTGACACTCAAAACATTTCCAGATTTTATTACAGCTGATCGATCAGTTTCGTTGGTAATACTTTACTTTTCTTCACTTCAAAGTGATCAGAAAGTATGCTGCATCGACTTTGCAGGTGGCACTACCGTTCCTTCTTTTTTTGAATATTAACTTCTTCTTTCATTAACCTTGAAATTGTACACCTGCCAATCTTTGCCCAGAACCGCACAGGTACCATGGTAGATCAGAACCTCATGATAGTGTGATGGTAAGATTACGGTTTCAATTTTTCTGCCTTTTCAGTGATACCAAATAGAAAGCATACAACTGTGTCCCGTGGCTGGGAAGTGGTGGGCTACTTAATCGAAAACTAACAATAATGTGTGGCACAAAAAATGCCTCTAAGCACTATGGGACTTAACATCTGAGGTCATCAGTCCCCTAGACCCAGAACTACTTAAACCTAAGTAACCTAAGGACATCGCATACGTCCATGCCCTTCGAACCTGCGGCCGTAGCAGCAGCGCGGTTCCGGTCTGAAGCGCCTAGAACCGCTCGGCCTCAGCGGCCGGCAATATGTGGCACCTACAGTGGTTGTTCACATTTGTCAAAACTCGTTTTTGTAGATGTTGCGTTCAGAAAAAATGCACAGTTTTGTGTGCATTATTAAATAGGCAAATAGTAAACTTATATAAAATCCGTGTGCTGAAGATTACGGTTTCCATTTTTCTCAATTCCTTTTCAGTGATGCCAAGTAGAAAGCATGCAACTGTGACCTCTGGCTGGGAATACTTATGTAACTAATTTTTGCAAATTTTATAGTTGTTCAGTTTTGTGAAAATGGCCGTCAATAGAGAAACTTAAGACGATGGTTCTAATTTTTCTGGTGTTCTACTTAGTTTCCCCACACTTCAATGCAACGCTCACAACGTTTATACGACCACGCGAAACTGCCAGAGAAGTCCGTCTCTGCGATGTTGTTCATCTCATGCGCCACATTGGCTTGAATATCGGTTATGTTTTCAAAGCGTTGAACCTTCGCATGAATTTCTGCTCTTTGTCGTTTTGTGGTAGATTCTTATTGATGATACCAAGACTCGTAGCCCGTGATGATTTTTGTACAAAATAATTGTCTGTGTTTTACATTTAAATCGATTCGCGGCAGTTGTCCTCAGTCGTTGCTTTTGTTCGGGAGCCAAAGTGTGCGGGACAAACTTTGCACACTCTTTTCGTTTCTTCAAAACAGTCTAGCGAATGTCTTAAACACTGGAGTTAGAGATTTTACTCTATTGTCATTTGTGATACAACGACGTTGACACGCTACGGTCGCAAGTCCACTACATAACACTGCCTGCTCACAACTGACTGGTCGAATGCACATCCGTTGCTTACAGTCGTTAAAGCTGACAACGTAGTTACTGCGCTCACGTCGCTTATACAGGGTGGTCCATTGAACGTGACCGGGCCAAATATCTCCCGAAATAAACGTCAAACGAAAAAACTACAAAGAACGAAACTTGTCTAGCGTGAAGGGGGAAACCGGATGGCGCTGTGGTTGGCCCGCTAGATGGCGCTGCCATAGGCAAACGGACATCAACTGCGTTTTTTAAATAGGAACCCCCACTTTTTATTACATATTCGTGTAGTACGTAAGGAAATATGAATGGTTTAGTTGGCTCACTTTTTTCGCTTTGTGATAGATGGCGCTGCAATAGTCACAAACGTATGGCACACAATTTTAGACGAACAGTTGGTAACAGGTAGTTTTTCTTAATTAAAATACAGAACGTAGGTTCTTTTGAACATTTTATTTCGGTTTGCTCCAATGTGATACATGTACCTTCGTGAACTTATCATTTCTGAGAACGCATGCTGTTACAGCGTGATTACCTGTAAATACCACATTAATGCAATAAATGCTCAAAATGATGTCCGTCAACCTCAATGCAATTGGCAATACGTCTAACGACATTCCTCTCAACAGCGAGTAGTTCGCCATCCGTAATGTTCGCACATGCATTGACAATGCGCTGACGCATGTTGTCAGGCGTTGTCGGTGGATCACGATGGCAAATATCCTTCAACTTTCCCCACAGAAAGAAATCCGGGAACGTCAGATCCGGTGAACGTTCGGGACATGGTATGGTGCTTCGACGACCAATCCACTTGTCATGATATATGCTATTCAATACCGCTTCAACCGCACGCGAGCTATGTGCCGGACATCCATCATGTTGGAAGTACATCGCCATTCTGCCATGCAGTGAAACATCTTGAAGCAACATCGGTAGAACATTACGTAGGAAATCAGCATACAATGGACCATTTAGATTGCCATCGATAAAATGGGGGCCAATTGTCCTTCCTCCCATAATACCGCACCATATATTAACCCGCCAAGGTCGCAGCCATCTTGGATTGCCCGATGCCTAGTAGTGCATATTACGCCGGTTTACATTACCGCTGTTGGTGAATGACGCTTCGTCGTTAAATAGAATGCAATCGATGTTGGTGTAGCATTCTCAACACCGATGTTTTTGAGATTCCCGATTCTCGTGCAACTTGTCTGCTACTGATGTGCGGATGAGCCGGGACAGCAGCTAAAACACCTACTTGGGCGTCATCATTTTTTGCAGTTCGTGGTTGACGTTTCACAAGTGGCTGAACACTTCCTGTTTTCTTAAATAAGGTAACTATCCGGCGAACGGTCCGGACACTTGGATGATGTCGTCCAGGATACCGAGCAGCATATATAGCACACGCCCGTTGGGCATTTGGATCACAATAGCCATACATCAACACGATATCGACCTTTTCCGCAATTGGTAAACGGTCCATTTTAACACGGGTAATGTATCACGAAGCCAATACGGTCCGCACTGGCGGAATGTTACGTGATACCACGTACTTATACGTTTGTGACTATTACAGCGCCATCTGTCACAAAGCGAAAAAAGTGGTCCAACTAAAACATTCATATTTCTTTACGTACTACACGAGTATTTAATAAAAAATGGGGGTTCCTATTTAAAAAAAACGCAGTTGATATTCGTTAGACCTACGGCAGCGCCATCTAGCTCCATCTGGTTTCCCTCTTCGAGCTAGACGAGTTTCGTTCTTTGTAGTTTTTTCGTTTGACGCTTATTTCGTGAGATATTTGGCCCGGTCACTATCAATGGACCACCCTGTATACTGAGCTGCCAAAAGTCATGGGATAGTGATCTGCACATGTACTGATAGCGGCAGTATCGCGTACAGGACGATTGAAAGGCCAGTGGATTCGCAGAGCTGTCATTCTAAGTCAGGTGATTCGTGTGAAAAGTTTTCGACGTGATTATGGCCGCACGACGGGAATGAATAAACTTCGAATGCGAGATAGTAGTTGGAGCTAGACGCATGGGACATTTCATTTCGGATATCTGAGATCCACAGTATCAAGAACGTGCCGAGAATACCGAATGTAAGGCATTATCTCTCGCCATAGGCAATGCAGAGGCCGACGGCCTTCACGTAACGACCGAGAGCAGCACCGTAGCGCAGTTTGCGTAGAGCTGTCAGTGTTAACAGACAAGCAACACTGCTTGAAATAACAGCAGAAATCAATGTGGGACGTACAAGGAACGTATCCGACAGTGAAGCGAAACAAAGCGTTAAAAGGCCAGGGCAGCAGACAGACGACCGACTGGAGTACCTTTCCTGACAGCACAACTTCACCTGCAGCTCGTGACAGTATCGGCTGGGCCTTAGACAACTGGAAATCCGTGGCCTGGTGAGATGAGTCCCAAACTCTGTTGGTAAGACCTGATGGTAGGGTTCGAGCGTGGCGTAGACCCCATGAAGCGATGGACCCAAGTTGTCATCAAAGCAATGTGCGAGCTGGTGGTGGCTCCATAGTGGTGTGGGCTGCGTTTACGTGGAATGGTTTGGGTACTCTGGTCCAACTGAACCGATAATTGACTCGAAATGGTTATGTTCGGCTAAATCGAGACCGTTTGCACCCATTCATGGACGTTATGTTCCCAAATTACACTGGAATTCTTATGGATGACAATGCTTCGTGACACTTGACCACAATTGTTCAGGCTTGGTTTGAAGAACATTGTGGATGGTTTGAGCGAATGATTTGATCAGTTTGTGCACTAAATCTTGCGGCGGCAACACTTTCGCACTTATGGATGACTATAGAGGCAGCATGGTTCAGTATTTCTGCATGGAATTTCCAACGACTTCTTGCGTCCATGCCACGTTGAGTAGCTGCACTACACAGGGAAAAGGGAGAAACGACACGACATTGGATGGCATCCCATGATTTTTGTCACCTAAGTGTACGCCATGACTAAAATCAGTCTCTGAACTTTTTGAATGGATAGTGTAGGTATTGTGATGTACATCTGATACGTTTCACAGAGCATTTTGTTTATAAATCTGGTATTAAAGGTATTTTTACTGTTCATGTACACACACGCCATAGTGGGGTGATGGTGGCGGGTTGGAGGGGGTGTGGGGAGGGTCGGGGGGTACACAGCACTCCTCTAAGCAACGGCAATACATGGTGGAAGACCCTTTGCTCGGATGCAGACTTGAAACCGTCCTGGCATACTCACAAAGATACGGTCCAAATTGTTGCACTCTGGTCGTTTCTGCGTAAGTCGCGCAGAGGTTACAGTCGTTGTCGATGTCCAAAGCAGCCCGTTTCAATCGCTCCCCCACATGCTCAAAAAAAAAAAAAAAATATGTTCAAATGTGTGTGAAATCTTATGGGACTTAACTGCTAAGGTCATCAGTCCCTAAGCTTACACACTACTTATCGTAAATTATCCTAAGGACAAACACACATACCCATGCCCTAGGGAGGACTCGAACCTCCGCCGGGACCAGCCGCACAGTCCATGACTGCAGCGCCTGAGACCGCTCGGCTAATCCCGCGCGGCTCCCACATGCTCCATTAGGTTCATGTCCGAGGGACAGACGGGATACTGGTGATCCTCGCGTGCTGAAGGAACGCTTCATGAGAACGGCACAACGAGCACGCGGGTTACTGTCCTCAAGGTGAAATTTTCGTCTAAGTATTGGGAACACTGACCCAGTACTGGTTGGAAAAGCCCGACCCTGCACCTCAGAGCAGTGAATTTGCCCTCAGAAAGTAAGTGAGGCGTTCGATAATACCTGGTTGTCTCCAAACACGTTGCCTGCGATTATCAAGGTACAAACAGATCCAAGTTTCGTCCGTAATCAACAGCTGACGCGAATCCTGGGACGTCCATTCCTTATGATTTCTTGCCTATCTCTAACGGTGTGGAATACGACGTGGTGCTCGCCATGCTCGTCGGGAAAGAAGATTAGAATCATGCTGTCGTTTACTAGCTGTTTGGTGCCATTCGTGGCGTCCTGTAATCTCTCAGAACGCCGAATACAGATCTGGAGCACTCGAACCATTGTTCCTTTGACTCGAAAGTCGTTAACATCGATCATCATGTGCACCTGTCGAAGGTTGGCGGACTGTGCGGTGTAAGTTCTAAACATTAACGGTCAGTTGGAACCGATTCCATGTCCTCACCACAGCACCCAGGTGCAGGGGTCGAGCAATTTCCGTGGTTGACAAGCTTTCTGCGCGTAACGTGATGATGTAGACCGTATCAGCTGTCGCGACTGACCTTCGTGGTATGCTGGATGTTCAATCTGTTGTTCCACAGACGTCTCTAATGCGTCTCTACTCGTGAAACGTTGAGTGCGGCGTTCTATCCGTATGTAGCGCTCGTGGTAACTATGTGTGTGTTTACAAACAACGTCAGGAGCGATCTTCTCATCGATCAGGAACAGTCACAATAGCAGCACACCTGCACGACACGTCGGGCTGATGCAACACTATTTGTTGACCTGTGTGTATGATAACTGTAACTTCATACTGGGCATAACAGTAATAATAATAAAAATAATAAAGGCAGCATTGCTTGGCTAAGGCTATAATTATGTTCGAACCTCATGTTGGTTGTGTTATACACCATCAGCCGTTTACAAATGTGAGCATACCAAGGCACAGTACCGTAGCACGCTGCTACAGAAGCAAACACAAGGTTTGTTTTAATCTGTCTGTTCCCTCAGACACGCATGCAACAGGCACTGTAAAATAAACTTTGTAACATGTGCCTGGACGGGCAAAACGTTGATAATAATGACATTGAACACGTTGTTATTTCACTATTGATATTATGGAAATGTAAATAACGTTACGAGCGTTAAGAGACGCAGGCAATGGGGTATTTGGAGGTGTGGATCGGTCCGTGGAGCGTGCGCGGATTGCCGAAGTGGTTAAAGTGACAGCTCGCGATAAACGGCAAATCCTGGTTCGGGTCTCGGTCCGGCACAAATTGCCATGTATCACTAATAGATGTTATTTCTATACTTGGTACAGTTGATGTTACATAATTTAGCCCATTGATGACTGGAGATGGGCTGTGCTAATTGGTTGTTGCTCCTCTACCAGCGTGCTACGGTAGTGTAGCGCGGGGAATTCAGTGTATACCAGGAATACTAACAAAATGTAATTACGTAACGTCATTTTTGTCTAGATGATAGTTAAAACTTGATGATTTTCTCTCAGAGGAAGTACAGTTGAAAATCAGATCAAGCATAGAACAAATGGAAAATAGACACTGAATGAGCCAACCTGGGAATAGGATCTGTCTGTATCCACTATGCGACTTAACTTCTGAGGTCATCAGTCGCCTAGAACTTAAAACTAACTAACCTAAGGACATCACACACATCCATGCCCGAGGCAGGATTCGAACCTGCGACCGTAGCGGTCGCTCGGTTCCAGACTGTAGCGCCCAGAACCGCACAGCCACTCCAGCCGGCCACTGGGAGAAGCTTCTATGAATGCAGCTGCAGTTTGACACACGGAGAAGACAGTATAAATTGCTGACTGAACGGTTTAATGGAGCCGCTGACATGTCCACAATTCTTAGGGAGAACATCTGCTAATCGCCCTACATCCCGATGACAATAAAAACACAGATAGCCAAATACACGCACAGCTTAGAATTGAATTAGATAACGAATATGACAATCGCATGCTGGAGTTACTTTTCGATTAAGAAGTTACTATCGCTTTCCAAGATCAATATTTGGAAGGGAACTAGTTACGGATGGCGTCTACCTTGAGGTAATGCGAATGACAGGTCCACTGATAGTGCCTTATTTGACGGTAATAATTGCTCATAAGTAGATTTCTGACGATCTGAGAAACAGCTAGGGTAGTAATGATTGAGAAGGGGGAGGACAGAGACCCGGCATCACTGAAAAGCAATACACTCATTTGGCTATTAATCGTCCTGGGCAAAGGTCAGGAGCGTCTGCTTTGTGACCGGTTGCAGGCGAACAGGGAGTTCTTGGGTGTAAACCAGTGCCAATACGAATTCAGAAAAGGGAAGTCTACAGATGATGCGATTAATAGAGCACTTCATATTGTAGAAAATTCGATAACGAAGTATGCAGTCAAGCTCAAGACTGACATCACAGACGCATTCGATAACCTTTGGTGGCCTGAGATGTTCTCACATGGCTATTGTTAAAACCACATACATAGTCCCGAGTGGAAGAGTTTCTCTCTCGAGAAGTCCTTCCCTGACACTTGACGGAATATCTGTGAAACATAGCACTGTTTGTAGGTATCTAGGAATTCTTCTAGACGAGAAAAGAAACTTTATAGAACAAGTAAAATCCGTTACTCAGAAACCGGCTAAAATTATGGATAAGACAGCACGCTCTCGCACTGGCTACTACAAATTACCATTGGATGTGGTGCGGTCATATCATGAAGCTATCTTCTACGCTACTGTGAGCTTCGCTGCCAGCGTCTGAGCGCATCGCATTCGACCGGAGAGCTCCAGAACAGTACTGCGACAAATAAAGCGAAGCGTACTTCTTGAGGCTCGCCGGTATCTTTCGCACTACACCTGACGAGGGTTTATTGGTGATTCTCAGGATATGTTCGGTGGATATAATGGTGCGTTGCAGGACATGAATAATACGATCGCATGTATGGGATCACAGGAGCTCATAGATACAGAGATTTCAGCGATCACAGGCCCTGAAGACCACGCGTTGCTTCCACAAACTGCCTCCATTCCTTCCTGTTTTATGCCCGGTTACTCCAGGTGTCTTCGATTCCCAGGGCTGCTAGGTCCTTCGCCAGGTCGTCCACCCAGCGCTGCCTTGGTCGTCCAATGGGGCGTTTGGTGTTTGGTTTCCCCGCTAGTGCCATCTTCGCCTATGGCCCACCCATTGTATTCTTTTGCTCTTTACCTTATGTAGGTTAGTTGGCTATCGCATCAGAAGGTAGATTCCCTCGTTTTCCCTCCTCTTCCATTCTCTTTTATCTAAAACTGGTCCCCATATCTTCCTCATTACTCTTCTTCCAAATATTAATAGTTTTTCCCTTTCTCGCATAGTCATGCTCCATGTTTCTGAAGCGTACATTACTGCTGCGCATATCAATGTGTTGTAGATTTTCATCTTAGTGTTCACTGAGATCGATTTAGAGCCGAGCGTCTCTCTGAGGCAATGCTCATATTACTGATAAAAGGACTCTTACACCACTGGACGTTGGATGAATGACAGTCCGACCGGGACAGAAAAATTGGATGATTTATTCACGAGAAAGGGCTTCAAAAACTGTGCAAGTCAGTAACGCGGTGGTCGATCTGTGGGCCTTATGCAAGCAGTTATTCGGCTTGGTATTGATTCATAGAGCTGTTTATGTTCTTCTGAGGGATATCGTGCTAAATTCTGTCCAACTGCCACACTAGATCGCCAGAACCCCCAGCTGGATGATTGGCCCTACCCTGCCTATAATGCTCCAAACGTTCTCAACTGGGGAGAGATTCGGCGACCTTGCTGCCAAGCACGAAGACGAGCCGTAGAAACTCTCGTCTTTATAGGCGGGCATTATCTTGCTGAAAAGTAAACCCAGGAGGGCTTGCCATGAAGGGCAACGAAACGGGGCGTAGAATATCGTCGACGTAACGCTGTGCTGCAAGGGTGTCGCGGATGACAACCAAAGGGGTCCTGCTATGAAACGAAATGACACGCCTGGTTGTCCGGCCGTATGGCGGGCAGGTTGGTATCCCAGCACTGTCCAGGGCATCTCCAGACACGTCTTTGCTGGTCATCGGGCTTCAATTCGAAGGGGACTCATCACTGAAGACAGTTACACGACAATGAATGAGACTCCATGCCGAAGACTTTTACGTGTCTACCCATCTAATCTTCTGAATTCTTCTGCAGCACCACATTTCAAAAGCTTCCAATCTCTCGTTGTCTCCCTGTATATCGTCCACGTTCCTATCCCGTACAAGACCACACTCCAGGCAAATACCTTCAGAAAAGGCTTCCTGGCTCTGAAAATGACATTATATGTTAACAAATTTCTCTCTTTACGATCTCCAGCATGCCGGAGGTGAAGCGGACTCGCAACTTTATCTTCAATAAAATAAACGGTCGAAGTGCGGTCATATGTTTCATGAGGAAGTCTTCTTTAATTATTGATGGTGAATAGTTTTGGACTTGCGTCCATTCTCAAACCATCCCATGGAAACATAAGAACCATCCTTTGGGAACATAGACTGGTTTGTTAATGGACATAAGTTCGAAAGTAGTCACCATAAATAAATAGAGGAGGCTTCCTAATGCAACTTATGACGGTAGTCCAACGATTTGTTTCATTAATTTTCTCTGTTTCAAAAAAACATTTTCTTGTTATCGCCAGTCTGAATTTCATATTTTTTTCTAATTCCACCATCATCAGTTCTTTTTGCCCCCAATAACAAAACTCATCTACTATTTTTAGTGTGTCATTTTCTAATCCGATTCCGTTGGAATGACCTGATTCAATTCGACTGCATTCTATCATTACTCATGTTTTACTTTTGTTGGTGATCAAATTATAAGCTGTTCTGAGGACATTACCAATTCCGTCCCCACATGTCCTTTGCCGTATCTGTCATCAGAAAACCTCACAGTTTTGTTGTCATTTTCCTCAACTTAAATTTCCTTGCCTGTGTCTCCTTTATTTGCTTGATAGTTTGGTCAATGAACAGACTGAATAACATAAGGGACACACTACAACCCTGTCTCAGTCCCTTCTCAATTACTGCTTCTTTCTCATGTCCTTCGACTCTTGTACATGGCTTCTTGTATTTTATCCCTCCTACGTTCAGATTTTCAAAGAATTTCACTGTTCTATATGGCAAGACGTTAAGAATCTACTGAATAGATAGACATTTTAAAAGTGACGAGACATCAGTTATGACTTGTGCCTCTGCGAAAATGCGGCCTGGAAACAACACTGACGATGCTTCATAGTATCTGATACTTTCTACTCGCACACCTAGACAGCATTACCAGTAATGTTCACATGAAAACAACGTGTTGCAATTGTTTTGACTGTTGTTGTTGCCCCTGTTACCATTCCAGTTAAATGTGCATTGCATTACACGTTGGCAATAGTGTTTACCGACTATTTGTAATGTAATGAGTGCATCCAAGAGCACACAGCAAGAATACACCGAATTCTCAGACAACTGCTCAGCCGAGAACACGAATCACAGGTTCAGCAGGTCTCTGTTCAACCTGTCCTATTCTGGGAAATACAACAAAATTTAACATTAGTTTCCAGTGAGAGGACACCGTTTTTAACTCTGTGGTAGCGATTTCGGCGTTATAAAAAAGGACAGATTTGGATAACGTCACAGAGGTGATTCTTACAGGATAGATACCAGGTAAATTTCTTGTTAGCAGATTGCAGTTACTGAAATACTAGACTCCATGTTATGGTGGCAGCCGTACTACAGGAAGACCAGAATTTCTGATGAAACTCAAAGTATTGGAAGACAAGAGAATGTCACATTCTCTACCAGCAGTTTTTCACAGTCTGTTTTTGGTCCCACGAAGAAGGGTTTTATTACGTTTCATACAAAGATCACTCACTTTTCACCTAGTCCTTGTACTGATTGTCCTGGGGAGAACAATACTTATTCATATGGAATTACGAACAGTGCAATGAATTAAGACTTTTATGATTCTTGAAATACGTACGAAAAAATGTACAGAAAAAATGTATAATTCAACGTAATTGTATTGAAAAACAATATTGATTTATATTATTCTTTGCTCTATGTTAAGAATATTAATAGCTGTGAAACAGTCGACTGATTTTATGTAATTACTTAATCTGGTCTTGATGTTGGATGAGGAGAGACCTGAGAGCCACTGTAAATGTACTTACGTTGCATTTTGGCTAAATATGTGAGTTCATTTGCTCTTAAGACCTTCAGCATCCCTACATGTTAGGAAACTAATACCTAATTTTCTCCGAATATCAGAATGCGCAATACAGCGTGAGCCTGTGAATGATTGTTGTCGGCCATTTCCACGGCCGCAACGTCTTATTTGAATATTGCCAATATTAAACGGCACAGAGCAACGGCAGTAACTTACAAAATCTGCATTTTAATTATATTACTTAACTTCAGTGAAATTTTAATTTATTTGCAAGGATTAATAGCAGTTTTCATTAAATTCTTGCGGTGGCCGCATAACGACTATCTTTTATATTAGCTACGTAAATTCACGGAAATTTACTTACTCCGAAATGTTCAGTGACAAATACGCCGCACAATAATATTTCTCTACGCGAACTCATGACATTAAAGCAGTATTAATGTCAATGTAATTGCAATGCAAAGAGAATCTGACATATCTTATTAACATATGAACTAGTCCAGTGCATCACACCGCTCTTTACGTATTTTATATTGCGAGCATTAAATCTTCAAATAATATTTCCATAAAAAAAGACTGTGCAATTTGCCCGTGATAAGTTGTGTTGTCACTTTAGTGTATGTGGAGTCATTTGATGTGTAACTATACGTATTTGTGCCTACAAATCATACAGTTTAATGAACTGTACATGTACACACAATTAAAGCACACCACTTGACATACAGAACGGAACACAACATACATATTAAAAACAACACAGTCTCCAATGTGATCCATTGTCATTGCTGAAAAAAAAAAAGATCATCCATCACGAAAACCAATTAAATCGAGTACAGTCAACGACAGGCGAAAACCTACGCTTCCAGGGAGAGCTTTGGAAATGGCCTGCAAACGACGACAGCCAAAATGTCGAGTGAATGGATGTCAGGTGTAGAATGATGAGCGTTTTCAGTATCTTTTCCATTTTTTTAAGGCATCAGTTTTTCTCCTGTACCATTGTTCGCTGCTGAAGAAACGCGTGTGGCACGAAACAGATCTGGCTTATTTGTGAATAACTAACGTTATGAGCAGTTGTAGTCCATTAGTGAAGAGAACGAGGTTCTTCGGATTTATCCAAGCTGTAGAGCACTCGATATACGGCAAAAACATTTAGGTGTTATGTTTTTCTAACGGCCAGGGACGGGGACAAGTCTACATGAAAGGAGGTTCCGAAACGGTGAGTCCGAGAAATTGCGATTCTGTCATTTGTATGGGCAGGCTGGTGGAGAAATGTGCTTGTGGTCGGGGAATTTCTCTGCGTGCATTCCAAGAACTTCGCACGTCATTGTGGTACTGTCGCCCATTCACATAAACAATGCGAGGACATCTAAATTCTAATGGAAGAGAACGGCAGCAGTCTTCTGCAGCAGGGGAAGAGCTTACGCCCAACCACACCCTTCGCCAACAACTCGTAAGTCCCGATATTCAAGGAACTTTAGAATCAAACCTTTCTACTTGAAATAGTTCAAAATTATAACTCACTTTTGTTATGTTAAATTGCGTGTAGTCAGGTTATCGATGTGTCAGTCATGTCTGGGGCTGTGATCTTGAAACGATGCTGATGACAATCAACTTTAATACTGGCGGAACTAAAGGCACAAGTTGACCAATCAATTTTTTTTTATTCACCAGTCTTCTGACTGCTTTGATGTGTTCTGCCACCGTTTTCTCCTCTGTGTTAACCTCTTTAACTCAGAGTAGCGGCCGGCCGCGGTGGTCTCGCGGTTCTAGGCGCGCAGTCCGGAACCGTGGTGACTGCTACGGTCGCAGGTTCGAATCCTGCCTCGGGCATGGATGTGTGTGATGTCCTTAGGTTAGTTAGGTTTAAGTAGTTCTAAGTTCTAGGGGACTGATGACCACAGCTGTTAAGTCCCATAGTGCTCAGAGCCATTTTTGATCAGAGTAGCACTTGCGGCCTACGTTCTCAATTATTTCATCTACATCTATATCTACGTGATTACTCTGCTATTCACAATAAAGTGCCTGGCAGAGGGTTCAATGAACCACCTTCAAGCTGTCTCTCTGCCGTTCCACTTTCGAACGGCACGCGGGAAAAACGAGCACTTAAAATTTTTCTGTGCGAGCGCTGATTTTTCTTATTTTATCGTGATGATCATTTCTCCCTATGTAGGTGGGTGCCAACAGAATGTTTTCGCAATCGGAGGAGATAACTGGTGATTGAAATTTCATGAGAAGATCCCGTCGCAACGAAAAACGCCTTTGTTTTAATGATTGCCACTCCAGTTCACGTATCATGTCTGTGACACTATGTCACCTATTTCGCGATAATACAAAACGATCTGACCTTCTTTGTACTTTTTCGATGTCATCCGTCAGTCCCTCGTGATGCGGATCCCACACCGCATAGCAATACTCCAGAATAGCGGGGACAAGCGTGGTGTAAGCAGCCTCTTTAGTAGACGTGTTGCACCTTCTAAGTGTTCTGCCAATGAATCGCAGTCTTTGGTTTGCTCTACCCACAATATTATCTATGTGATCGTTCAAATTTAGGTTATTTGTAATTGTAATCCCTAAGTATTTAGTTGAATTTACAGCCTTCAGATTTGTGTGACTTATCGCGTAATCGAAATTTAGCTGATTTCTTTTAGTACTCATGTGAATAACTTCACACTTTTCTTTATTCAGGGTAAATTGCCACTTTTCGAACCATACAGACATCTTATCTAAATCATTTTGCAAGTTGTTTTGATCATCTGATGACTTTACAAGACGATAAATGACAGCATAATCTGCAAACGATCTAAGACGGCTGCTCAGATTGTCTCCTATGTCGTTAATATAGATCAGGAACAATAGAAGGCCTATAACATTTCCTTGGGGAACGCTGGAAAATACTTCTGTTTTACACGATGACTTTCCGTCTATTACTAAGAACTGTGCCCATTCTGACAGGAAATCACGAATCCAGTCGCACAACTGAGGCGATACTCCGTAGGCACGCAGTTTGGTTAGAAGACACTTGTGAGGAACGTTGTCGAAAGCCTTCTGGAAATCTAAAAATATGGAGACAATTTGACATCCCCTGTCGATAGCACTTAGTACATCATGAGTACAAAGTTTCACAAGAACGATATTTTCTGAATCCGTCCTGACTATGTGTCGATAAATCGTTTTCTTCGAGGTAGGTACTTCATAATGTTCGAATGCAGTATATGTTCCAAAACCCTACTGCAAATCGACGTTAGTGATATAGGTCTGTAATTCAGCTGATTACTCCTACTTCCCTTTTTGGGTATTTGTGTGACTTGAGCAGTTTTCCAGTCTTTAGACACGGATCTTTCTGTGAGCGAGTGGTTGTATATAATTGCTAAATATGGAGCTATTTTATCAGCATACTCTGAGAGGAACCTGACTGGTATACGGTCTGTAACGGAGGCCTTGATTGAAGCTGCTTTGTTACACCGAGGATATCTACTTCTAAGTTTCTCATCTTGGCAGTTGTTCTTGATTGAAATTCAGGAACATTTACTTCGTCTTCTTTGATGAAGGAGTTTTGGAAAACCATGTTTAATAACTCAGCTTTAGTGGCACTGACATCAGTAACTTCACTGTTGTTAGCGCGCAGTGAAAGTACTTACTGCGTCTTGCCACCGGTGTGCTTTATGTATTTGTAGGATGTTTTCCAATCTCTATCTTCAGTTTTTCCCCCCTACAACTCCATGTAGTACCACGGACGTTATTCCGTGATGTCGTAATACATGTCCTACCATCCTGTCCCTTCTTCTTGTCAGTGTGTTCCACATGTTCCTTTCCTCGTCGATTCTACGGAGAACCTCTCATTCTTTATCATATCAGTCCACCTAATTTTCATCATCCTCCTGTAGCCCAACATCCCAAACGCTTCGATTCTCTTCTGTTCTCGTTTTCCCATTGTCCTTGATTCCCTTCCACAGAATGCTGAGCTCGAGATGTACGCTCTCAGAAATTTCTTCCACTAATTAAAGCCTATTTTGATACCAGTAGACTTCTCTTGGCCCGGAATGTCACCTTTGACTCCACTTGTCTGCTTTTTATGTCCTGCATCCTTTGTCCATCATGGGCTATTTTGCTTCCTAGGTAGTGGAATTCCTTCAGATGGCTCTGAGCACTATGGGACTCAACATCTATGGTCATCAGTCCCCTAGAACTTAAAACTACTTAAACCTAACTAACCTAAGGACATCGCACAACACCCAGTCATCACGAGGCAGAGAAAATCCCTGACCCCGCCGGGAATCGAACCCGGGAACCCGGGCGCGGGAAGCGAAAACGCTACCGCACGATCACGAGCTGCGGACTGGAATTCCTTAACTTCGCCTACTTCGTTATCACCTTTTCTGATGTTTAATTTACTGCTGTTCTTATTTCTGCTACATATCACTACCTCTGTCTTTTTGCGATTTCCTCTCAATCCATATTCTGTACTCACTAGACCATTCCATCCAACCGTTCCCGTAATTCTTCTTTATTTTCACTGAGGATAGCAATGTCATCAGCGGATCTTAACATTGATACCTTTTCACTTTGAATTTGAGCCCCACTCTTCAGCCTTTCTTTTATTTCTGTCTTTGCTTCTTCGACGTATAGATTGAAAAGCAGGGGCAAAATACTACATCCCTGTTGTACATTATTTTTAATCCATGCACTTCATACTTGATCTTCCAGTCTTATTGTTTCCTCTTGGTTTCTGTACATGTATATTATCGGTCATTCCCTATAGCTTACCCCCATTTTTCTCAGAATTTCGTACACCTTGCACCATTTTACTATGTCGAATGCTTTTCAATGTCGACAAATCCTTTGAACGTGTCTTGGTTTTCTTCAGTCTTTCTTCCATTATCAACCGCAACATCAGAACCACGTCTCTGGTGGCGTTACCTTTCCTAAAACCCAACTGATCGTCATCTAACACATGCTCAATTTTCTTTTACCATTCATATGTACATTATTCTTGTCATCAACTTCGACAAATGAGCTGTTAAGCTGATTGTGCGATAATTCTCGCACTAGACGGCTCTTGTAATATTGGTAACTGTGTGGATGATGTTTTTCCGTAAGTCTGATGGTATTTCGCCAGTCTTATACATTCTGCAGATCAGCACCAATAATTACTTTGTTGCCACTTCCCGCCTCGCCCTCCCCCAAATGTGTTAGAAATTGTGATGTAATGTTACCTATCCATTCTGCCTTGTACGGTTTTAAGTCTTCCAAAGCTCTTCTAAATTCTGATTCTAACACTGGATCCCATATCGCCTCTATATCGGCTCCTGTTTGTTCTTCTATCACGTTATAAGACAAGTCTTCCACTATATAGAGGCCATCAATGTACTCTTTCCACCTATCCGGCCTCTACTCTGCATTTAACGGTGGAATTTCTTCCACCTTTGCCTAACATGCTCTGAATGAATGTCATTCATATGATGTGAAATGTGGTGTCCTCCATAAAGGAACTAAAGGGAGAAAACTAACATTACTTGAAATTCTGGCCATTAACAAACACAAGTCAAAGAATCCTGACCTGGTCCTTAATGATCAAACACAGTTCCACTACTCTCCCTTATTAAAGTAGAAACCTGCTACTACTCCTGTCATCATTAGCTAATAAGCTTGTTATAACAGTTCTACACCCACATTCCACAGACGTCTTTCTACCTCTCCCTTTATTCGGTCTGTCCATCACATTCACCAATTTGTCCATATGACATAGTAGTCTGTGTCATTGCTCACTTGTAAATCATTTCTGTGTTATACTCTCACATAGTTTTAATACTTGAACATACTATAATGTAAGATTTACTTGTTCAGTGTCTCTTAACGTATTACAACATGCTTGTGTTTTGTTCAGATATAGTCATGAAATGTCACATATCTTTGTACAGCATTCTTTGTACAGCTATGAATGCTCGCTGAAGTTATGTGGACTATCTATTCAACATTAAGTTATCTTACGATGGCCTAAGAAGCCAAAATCCAGTTCATAACGAACTAATAAATATTGTTATGGAGCATTAATACGTTGTATTCAAGTTATTAATATGTCTGTGTTCCTCCATGAACCGACGGAATATTCCATAAATTTGTTTCGATTTCTTCACATTTTTCATGTAGCCATTTCGCCTTAGCTTTCCTGCACCTCCTGTTCATTTAGTTCCTCGGTGACTTGTATTTCTGTATTCCTGAATTTCCGTGAGCATTTTTGTACTTCTTTCTTTCGTTTATCAACTGAAGTATTTCTTCTTTTACCCATGGTCTCTTCGCAATTACCTTTCTTGAACCTATGTTTTTCTCTCCAATTTCTGTAATTGCCCTATTTAGAGACGTCCATTCCCCTTCAACTGAATTACCTACTGAGCTATTCCATATCGCAGTACCTACAGTCTTAGAAAACTTCAAGCGTATCTCCTCATTCCTTAGGACATCTGTATCACACTTAATTGCGCATTGATTCTTCCTGACTAGTCTCTTAAACTTCAGCCTACTCTGCACCATTACCAAATTGCGATCTGAGTCTATAACAGCTCTCAGGTATGCCTTACAATGCAATATCTGCTTGACGATGACATTATCTAACTGAAATCTTCCCTTCTCTTACGGCCTTTTCCAAGTACATCTCGTCCTCTTGTGATTCCTGAACAGATTTTTTTGCTACTACTGCATGAAATTTACTGTAGAACTAAATAAGACTTCCTTTTTTCTCATTCCCGGTACCAAGCCCTAATTTTTCCGTAACCCTTTCTTCTACTCCTTCCCCCACAACAGCATTCCAATCCCCCATAGCTATTAGATATTCATCTCCCTTTACGTGTTGAATTACCTGTTCAGTATCCTCAAATACTTTCAGTACATCTTCATCCTGCGGCGTCGGTATGTGCACCTGAACTATTGTTGTCGTTGTTAGTTTGCAGTCGATTCTGATGAGAACAACCCTATAAAGGAACTATTCACAGTACTCACTCTCTGCCATATCTTCCTATTCATAACGAATCCTACTCCCGTTATACCATTTTCTGCTGCTGTTGATATTACCCTATATTGATCTGACCAGAAATGATTGTTTTCCTTCCATTTCACATCACTGACCGCTTTTTATCTATATCGAGGCTTAGCATTTCCCTTTTCAGATGTTCTAGCTGTCACGTTCAAATTTCTAACATTCCACTCCCCGCCTCGTAGGATATTGTGCTTTTGCTGTTAATTCAATCCCATTCTCACAGTCAACTCCCCCTTGGCGGTCCTCTCCCGGACATCCGAATGGGGGACGAGTCTGGAAACTTTTGCAATGGAGAGATCATCATGACAATTTTTCAATTACAGGCCACATGTCCTGTGGATACACGTTACGTGTCTTTAATACAGTGGTTTCCACTGGCTTCTGCATCCTCACGCTGTTGATCATTGCTGATTCTTCCTCCTTTAGGGGCAATTTCCCACCCCAAGGGCAAGATAGTTCCTGAGTTCCTGAATCCCTGTCCGCTCCTCCACCCTCTTTGGCAAGACCTTTCGGAGACTGGTAGTGACTTCTTATGACGAAAGTCGGCAGCCGCCTTTGTTGATGTTTTCATTTTATTTTTTATTTGTTTACTTATTTATTTTTTTCAAGTTACCACTTCGCAATTCTGGCACCGAGCAAAGAGAGACAGTGATAAGGCGACTCATATATCTGTCCAGCTAACAAGATTTACGTTTACCTTGATATTGCTAAACCGTTTAAAGAAATTGCTGGACTGGAGCCTTTGAAAGCTCACGGCCGATTTCCTTTGGCATCATTCACTATTCGGATCTTTATCTCCGTCCTTGCTGTCCACGTCGTTGACGGGACGATAAATGAATATCTCCCTTCCTTCCAGTTCGCATAATTCTAGCCTGGAGGCCTGGACAGTTGCCCTGCTGGAAAATGCCATGTTCATTGAGAAAGGCATCAGCCATGAAGCGATCCAAATGTCACTGACTTAGTCATTAGCTTACACGGTTAGAACCAAAATTCTGGGGCAAGCCTAGGTAAAGTTTCTTACACAACAGACAACGACAAAGAGTGTAGATCCCAAAGTGCACGTATCGTAGAGACGGTTCTCTTGGAAGAACCGTCGATGTAATTAATAGGATCAGACAAATAGTTTGGAGAGCCAGCTGCCATACGTAATATTCAAGTCACGATGTTCTTGGGGGAAGTGAACTTTTAATTAAGAATTGTTTCAAGAAGCATGCACGTGGGGTTCACATGTTATGGTTCTTCTTTTGCATCAACCTTTTTTTAATATGACTAGTTTCGATCAATGGTTGATCATCTTCAGATCTATATAGTTGCATAAGCAACCTGTTGTAATCATATCTACATCTACATCTACATGATTACTCTGCAATTCACATTTAAGTGCTTGGCAGAGGGTTCATCGAACCACAATCATACTATCTCCCTACCAATTCACTCCCGAACAGCGCGCAGGAAAAACGAACACCTAAACCTTTCTGTTCGAGCTCTGATTTCTCTTATTTTATTTTGATGATCATTCCTACCTATGTAGGTTGGGCTCAACAAAATATTTTCGCATTCGGAAGAGAAAGTTGGTGACTGAAATTTCGTAAATTGATCTCGCCGCGACGAAAAAAATCTTTGCTTTAATGACTTCCATCCCAACTCGCGTATCATATCTGCCACACTCTCTCTCCTATTACGTGATAATACAAAACTAGCTGCCCTTTTTTGCACCCTTTCGATGTCCTCCGTCAATCCCACCCGGCAAGGATCCTACACCGCGCAGCAATACTCTAACAGAGGACGAACGAGTGTAGTGTAAGCTGTCTCTTAGTGGACTTGTTACATCTTCTAAGTGTCCTGCCAATGAAACGCAACCTTTGGCTCGCCTTCCCAACAATATTATCTATGTGGTCTTTCCAACTGAAGTTGTTGGAACTTGTAACACCCTGGTACTTAGTTGAATTGACAGCCTTGAGAATTGTACTATTTATCGAGTAATCGAATTCCAACGGATTTCTTTTGGAACTCATGTGGATCACCTCACACTTTTCGTTATTTAGTGTCAACTGCCACCTGCCACACCATACAGCAATCTTTTCTAAATCGCTTTGCAACTGATACTGGTTTTCGATGACCTTACTAGACAGTAAATTACAGCATCATCTGCAAACAACCTAAGAGAACTGCTCAGATTGTCACCCAGGTCATTTATGTAGATCAGGAACAGCAGAGGTCCCAGGACGCTTCCCTGGGGAACACATGATATCACTTCAGTTTTACTCGATGATTTGCCGTCTATTACTACGAACTGCGACCTTCCTGACAGGAAATTGCAAATCCAGTCCACAACTGAGACGATACCCCATAGGCCCGCAGCTTGATTAGAAGTCGCTTGTGAGGAACGGTGTCAAAAGCTTTCCGGAAATCTTGAAATACGGAATCAACTTGAGATCCCCTGTCGATAGCGACCATTACTTCGTGCGAATAAAGAGCTAGCTGCGTTGCACAAGAACGATGTTTTCTGAAACCATGCTGATTATGTATCAATAGATCGTTCCCTTCGAGGTGATTCATAATGTTTGAATACAGTATATGCTCCAAAACCCTACTGGAAATCGACGTCAGTGATATAGGTCTGTAGTTCGATGGATTACTCCTACTACCCTTCTTAAACACTGGTGCGACCTGCGCAATTTTCCAATCTGTAGGTACAGATCTATCGTAGAGCGAGCGGTTGTGTATGTTTGCTAGGTAGGGAGCTATTGTATCAGCGTAATCTGAAAGGAACCTAATCGGTATACAATCTGGACCTGAAGACTTGCCCGCATCAAGTGATTTGAGTTGCTTCGCAACCCGTAAGGTATCTACTTCTAAGAAACTCATGCCAGCAGCTATTCGTGTTTCAAATTCTGGAATATTCCATTCGTCTTCCCTGGTGAAGGAATTTCGGAAAACTACGTTCAATAACTCCACTTTAGCGGCACAGTCGTCGGTAACAGCACCATCGGCACTGCGCAGCGAAGGTATTGACTGCGTCTTGCCGCTTGTGTACTTTACATACGACCAGAATTTCTTCGGATTTTCTACCAAATTACGAGACAATGTTTCGTTGTGGAACCTATTAAAGCCATCTCGCATTGAAGTCCGTACCAAATTTCGCGCGTCTGTAAATTTTAGCCAATCTTCGGGATTTCGCGTTCTTCTGAACTTCACATGCTTTTTCCGTTGCCTCTGCAACAGCGTTCGGATCTGTTTTGTTTAGCATTGGGGATCAGTTTCATCTCTTACCAATTTATGAGGTATGAATCTCTCAATTGCTGTTGCTACTATATCTTTGAATTTGAGCCACATCTCGTCTACATTTGCATAGTCAGTTCGGAAGGAATGAAGATTGCCTCTTAGGAAGGCTTCTAGTGACACTTTATCCGCTTTTTTTAAATAAAATTATTTTGCATTTGTTTCTGGTGGATTTGGAAGAAACGGTATTGAGCCTAGCTACAACGACCTTGTGATCACTAATCCCTGTATCAGTCATGATGCTCTCTATTAGCTCTGGATTGTTTGTGGCTAAGAGGTCATGTGTGTTTTCGCAACCATTTACAATTCGCGTGGGTTCGTAGACTAACTGCTCGAAATAATTTTCGGAGAAAGCATTTAGGACAATCTCGGAAGATGTTTTCTGCCTACCACCGGTTTTGAACAAGTATTTTTGCCAATATATCGAGGGAAGGTTGAAGTCCCCACCAACTATAACCGTACGAGTGGGGTATTTATTTGTAACGAGACTCAAATTTTCTCTGAACTGTTCAGCATCTATATCATCGGAGTCTGGGAGTCGGTAGAAGGAGCCAATTATTAACTTAGTTCGGATGTTAAGTATAACCTCCACCCATACCAATTCGCACGGAGTATCTACTTCGACTTCACTACAAGATAAACCACTACAGACAGACACAAACACTCCACCACCAATTCTGCCTAATCTATCTTTCCTGAACACCGTCTGGGACTCGTAAAAATTTCTGCAGAACTTATTTCAGGCTTTAGCCAGCTTTCTGTACCTATAACGATTTCAGTTTCTGTGCTTTCTATTAGCGCTTGAAGCTCAGGGACTTTCCCAGCACAACTACAACAATTTACAACTACAATTCCGACTGTTCCTTGTTCCAAGCACGTCCTGTATTTGCCATGCATCCTTTGAGATTGCAGCCCACCCCGTACTTTCCCGAGGCCTTCTAACCTAAAAAACCGCCCAGTCCACGCCACTATTCATAAAAATACTGTGGTATGCAAGACATGATGAGTTGCTTTCACAACTACATACATCTGAGGATGATCAAGTAGTCGTGCAACAAAACAAATACGCAACTAATAAAGCCCAGCTAGCGACAAAATTTAAATATGAAAACGGTTGCTGAATCTGTCGCTACGAATATGTCGGAAATACTGACATAACTGTTAAGCTGGTTTGGCAGAAGACCAGCTATAGTTTGTCCTGTAATGCGAATGCGAAGGCGTTCCCTCCAAATACGAAAGGTCAACAGCCGATGAGTGTTCCGTGTACCGTAACGGCTACGTGGACTGTCGCTAATCAGCTTCCTTGTGTTCAGTGGCCAGCGCGTTCGGTGCTTCCTGCCCTCTCTATTCGGCAGCAGCGTCCGTGTGCCGTTTGGGCACCAGACGCCGGCGCGCCATATCTCTGGTCACGTTGATCATTTAACAGTCTTCAGCGAAGACCGTAAGAGGCGTTCGCTGGTTTACTTGGGACTATTGATAGCGTATACATAACGAGAACGAAATGCATTGTCATCAAGAAATGAGAGTTACGAGGGTTGCCCAGGAAGTAACGCACCGCATTTTTTCTTCAATAATTCTCTATTGAACATAATGAGAATCACACGAAAGAATGGTGTTTTATCTAGACATCCCATTTTTCCACGTAATCTCTATCCCCTTCTACGGTCTGCGTCCAGCCCGAAACAACTGGCATGAATGCTCTGTCGGTACCGATCCTCGTCCTGCTGGCGTAGCCAGTGCTTCACTGTGTGAATCACCTCCTCATCGTTCTCAAAATGCCTTCCACGAATGGCATCCTTTAAGGGGAGCCGGAGGTGGTCAAATCCAAAAATTTACGATTTTTTTTGCTACCGAAAATTAATTGGAACATTACTCTTTAATGTAAACATTGAATTATTGTTCTACTCGCCCTAGAAGTGGAGTTATTACCATTTTCCCCCACGCCTGCAGAGGAAATGGGCGGCCGCTGAATGCATCTAACACCCTCTCGTGACTTCCTGGCGAACTGCTTGGGATTTTCTCGGCCAGTTACGCATACAGCGCCTTATGTTACGCATACAGCGAGTGTGCAAGGGTTGGCTACATTGTTTTCTGTGACAAATGAAGCGCTAAGAGGCTCAAACGAACTTTGGGTTCAAGTAAGCTCAGTGATGGAAAGACAATAGGAGGGAGAGGCAGGCTTACTGATGAGGTGATTGAACGTCTACAGAGATACTATGGGTATGCTATAAGGCAAAATACTAGTAATGTTAGTGACATGCGAAAAGCAGTGTGGGCATTGTTCCTTCATACTGCCTCTTCCAATGAATACCCTCAACACAGCCTTTGCCCAAAAGATTCCTGGTGCAAATATAATGCAAAAAAGGACTATGATCACAAACATGGTTTGCCAGCAGCTGTGATAAATGCAATAAAACCAATTTTTCATGACTTAGCACAGCCAGAATTGTTACACAAATGTCTACACGGAGAGACGCAGAATCCAAAAGAGAGCGTAAACAATTTGATTTGGAAAGTGATTCCTAAAAGGGTGTTTGTAAGCATAAAAACACTGCACTTTGGCATTTATGATGCAATAGCAACCTACAACCAAGGGAACAGTGTGAAGTGTGAAGTACTGAAGGCATTAGGATTTACAGCTGGGGTGAACACTGTACGAGCACTAAGAAATATTGACAGAGAAAGGATAAGAGGAGCAGAAAGAAGAGAAAGGCATATGAAGTATGATGGAACAGCAGGCCAGAAAAGAAGAAGAAGACAGAAGAGGAAGCGTTTGGAGGATGAAGAAGAAGACCCTGATAATCCATCCTATAGTGCAGGAATGTATTGAGAAACTTTGATAGCCATTTCCCGTAAATGAGACTTTTTCGAATATAAGGAACATTTTCTCAAAATCCACTCAAGCTAGAGAGATGAAATTTTTATACAGCACTCCTAGTGGTCAAACTTACATTGTAACACAGCCATTTGGCAATATGTTCAGTAGTTTCATTTCAGTTTAATTATAAAATCAATTATTTGTAAAAAAATTTGGGTCATTAATAAAAAAAAAATTGGAAGGAAACTAGAAAAGATACTCCAAAATCCCTCTGTCATAACTGCAATACTAAACCACTCTATATGTAAAAAAAAATTCAAATTTTTCTATTTGGTAGTTTATTCATAAATGTTCCTCAAACTTAGTGATTTTAACATGGGCAGCGTAGGCACCTCCGGCTCCCCTTAATGGTCCAAACAAATCGAAGTCCGAGGGGGCTAGGTCAGGTGTGACAGCCGTGGATGGTCTCTCCGACCGTTGCAAATCGTGGAGCTCTGCCAAACCGCTTTCTGATAACCTCACCCTCCGTGCCCAGCGACTAACTGTACTTCTGTCGACAGCTCCATAGACTTTGCACAAGCGTTTGTGAATATTCCCTACAGTTTCTTTCTCTGCAGTGAGAAATTCAATGAGGGTCCGTTGCTTGCAACATACATCACCTACAGACGCTATTTTGAAACCGTCCTGCAGCTACGTTATCTGTCGGAAATGACGGCCGTAGCACTGTTTTCGGCTGAGAAAAAAAAATGCGGTGCATTACTTTCTGGGCCACCCTCGTACATTCACACAGTTGCTGACGCTTCGGGGGCTCGCTGGCTGAGATGCACTTCTGGATAATGTGCTGCAGATGTCAATGTTTGGTTTCGAGTATTTCGGTGAACGCATTGCTGTGAGTGAAGGTGATAGGATAGAGGCATTTAGTGGGTGGTGAACTTGTTGTCCCCATGTGGCTGACAGATTACCATTAACAACGGTTAGTGACATGCGGCTCGTGTTTGCGTTGCATAGATAACGTCTGCGAGCGCAGACACTCTCTTTCTCTCTCTCTTTCACACACACACACACACACACACACACACACACACACACACACAAGCGCGCGCGCACACACAACCACGCACAGAGAGAGAGAGAGAGAGAGAGACAGTGTAGTGGTTAATAAAAAAAAGAAAAAGAGAAGAAAAGAAAAGGTTGAAAATGTGGGAAGAAATCGTGAGTAAAAAGGGGTTTTTGAAATTGTTAATGACCGTGAAAAAGGGAAAGAATGAAATGCCAATCGGACTTCATACTACAGAAAAGTTATCGGACTTCGTGATTCGGAAAAGCTATTGTTGGGGTGGTCCTTGTGGCGTTTCTGAGCAAAAGTCAAACCAATTTCCACTACAAAAATTATTTGAAAGAGAACAGAGAATAACAAAATGTAACTGACAGGGGGAAATGGTGTAGATAAGAGTTCATCCTTTACCATGTTAACATGTCTTCTTTCGTGCGGCGTCCAGGTCTTCAAAAATTCCTACTTCATTTCTGCATGGAAAGTAGTAGCTGCTCCGAAGTCTTGCAATCGTCCAGGAATCACTAATTTATACAAATTAAAATCATCTTGATACTGAATGCAATTTATTTTACGTTGCTACTTCCATCCTACGAATTTCATAACAACTTCCACAATACGTCTACACATTAATAAGTTTTTTTTTTCATCCGACCAAGACTAGCTAATAAATTTTTACGTCTGAATTAAGCTTCCGCTCTCGAGAGACAATAGACGGATAGAAAACAAAAAAAGAGTTACAATTTTAGTATTTTCTCTGCCGTCGAGCTCTCATACCGCTGCGACGGTATAATTTATATCTGAGGGAACGAGTGTAGCGCGGCGAAATTCAAAGTCCCGCTACAACAGACAGAGAGAGACAGAAAGACACACAGACAGACAGAGAAGCATATACGATGTAGCAAACTCGTCGAACAAATTAAATGATATTCATAATAATTTGGTTTCGAAATTCTAACAGCAACAGCAGTTGCACAAAAACAGTTGTGGTCTGCCTATTATGCAAAGAACTACTCTTTTTAATATCGAAACGAGTTTCGACATATTTGTACTGAGTTGTTAAAAGTCATGGTATAGTGACGTGTACACCTATAGATGTAGTAATTTGTCCTACTTGATTATCGCCGCACGACGGGAACTAGTACACTTCGAACGCGGAGTGGTTGTTGGAGCTAGACGCATGAGACATTCCGTTTCGGAAATCGTTAGGGAATCCAATATTCAGGGATCGACCGTGTCAAGAGCTTGCCGAGAATACCAAATTTCAGGCACCAGCTCTCACTACGGACAACACGGTGACCGACGGCCTCCACCTAACGACCGAAAGCAGCACCTGCAGCGTAGAGTTGTTAGTGCTAACAGCTAAGCAACACTGCGTGAAATAAACACAGAAATCAGTGGTAGGTACGACGAACGTATCCGTTAGGACAGTGCGGGGAAATATGGCGTTAACTGGCTGTGGCAGCAGACGACCGACGCGAGTTCTTTTGCTAACAGCACAGTATCGCCTGCAGCGTCTCTCCCGGGCTCGTGATCGTATAGGTTGGACCCTACACGAGTGGAAAACCGTGGCCAGGTCAGATGACTCTCGTAGTCAGTTGGTAAGAGCTGATGGTATGGTTCGAGCGTGGCGCAGACTCCATGAAGCCGTGGACCCAAGTTGTCAACAAGGCACTGTGGCAGCTAGTGGTGGCTCCGTGACGATGTGGGTTGTGTATACATGGAATGTACTCGGTAGTTTGGTCCAACAGAACTGATAATTGACTGGAAATGGTTATGTTCGACTAGTTCGAGGCCTTTTGAAGCGATTCATGGACTTTATGTTCCCAAACAACGATGAAATCACAGGGCCACAATTGTTCGCAATTGGTTTGAAGAACATTCTGGAAAATTCTGGCGAATGATTGGCCAACCAGATCGCCCGATATGAATTCCATCGAACATTTATGGGACATAATCGAGAACTCAGTTTATGCACGAAATCCTGCACCAGCAACAAAATAGTTCAAATGGCTCTGAGCACTATGCGACTTAACTTCTGAGGTCATCAGTCACCTAGAACTTAGAACTAATTAAACCTAACTAACCTAAGGACATCACACACATCCATGCCCGAGGCAGGATTCGAACCTGCGACCGTAGAGGTCACCCGGTTCCAGACTGAAGCGCCTTTAACCGCACGGCCACACTGGCCGGCGCACCAGCAACACTTCCTCAATTATGGACTACTATAGTGGCAGCATGTCTCAATATTTCTGCAAGGGACTTCCAACGACTTGTTGAGACCATGCTACGTCGATTTGCTGCACTACGGCGGGCACTATATTAGAACGTTATCACGTGACTTTTGTCAACTCAGTAAGTAATTCTATTCATGCCCTACAGATGCCAACATTCTAGTGAATAAGACTTGAATGAAACGACCCACTGATGAACTCACAAATGTACCGAAACATATTGTTTATACAATAGGTGCACCTGAGTTCCCAAAAAGACGATTTTGTTCAGTCTTAATTTCTTATCGTCAATGGTTTTATTTGTAATAAAAGTAACATTTGCTTCCGCCAGTCACAATTTTCCATTGTTTAATTTCTGACGGCTCGTTTCGGGAAATAAATTATCAAGTGCGTGTTTCGTAAATTTTGAAAGTTACAGCAGTGATGTTTGCGATGTGTGAGCTACCGCATCATCCTGCTGCCTTAAACGTAGTATAAATACATGCACCTCAGTAACTACTGAGGAAGCATTCTCCACAGACAATGGTGAATCTGCAAATAACTTTTACTTACGAATTTCTTGTTGTCCTCTTACGCACAAACTCAGCTATATCATACATCACTAAAGCCACTTTCTTGGGTCGATTGCCTACTCGACAAAAGTGAGTCTACTACAGCGCCCCTAGCGTTTTATTTCTGTACTGAGTCTCTCCCTCCTTGAGGAGTCATTTTCGTTTACAGTCCGCCTGCTTAGCTGGGAGATAAAGTGCTTGCTCCCATGCACTGGGTTCGGGTTCAATTCCCGGCCGGTTTAGAGATTTTCTCCGGTCGGCGAATGGGTACTGTGTTGTCTTCATCATTTCATTCTTATTACCGGCCGCAAGTCGCCCAGTGTGGCGCCGTCTGAAATAAGACTTGCACTTGGCGGCCGAACCCGACTGGGACATCCCGGTTAACAATGCCATACGATAATTTCATTTCATTTCGTTTACACTTCAGCATCAAAATTGCGTGTTTTGTGAGAGCTGTCCACTGTGCAGCTTGGCATCTGAGCAGTGAAAGTGATGTTATGAGACACTACCATTTTTATGTAGAAATCTAAATATATTAACGAAATGTGCAAAAAATCAGTGATAGTAGTGTGTGTTAATGACATAAGCAAAATTCAAAAGTGGATTTTCTTGTCGAAGTCGTGTGGTAAATTGTCTACACCCGTGATAACTGAAACAATAAGAAATCTAGAATGCAGTAAATAGCGCCTGTTTGCTTTATCTTTTGTGTCTTCTCTCCTTGCTAAGCACCAAATAACGTTGAAAATTATTTTCCTCGTCAAATAATTCTGACTTTTTCCGTGTTAAAATAATTGTAATTAGAACACCTTTACCTATTTAAGTTCTTATTTATAACTTCACACTTGGCACGCTCTATAGATCATTGTCGTCATTTGAAATAAAATAACTGTTCGTTTCTTAAGTACTTGCAGAATACATATTTGATTTATGCTTACGTTTCATTTACGTTAGCTAAATGATCCTTAAAATATGCTCTTCTCCCAAAGGCAACGGAAAACTTAAGACTTCGAAGTAACACATTCTACTTGATAGTCACCTCTCCCACGTTTTATGAGGAACCAGTCTTCCAAATGTTTTCTTTGGAATTAACACTTCCTCTCTGTCGTTTTGAGATCACCTCTAACAATAAAACACTTAAAAACAAACTAAACGCGATACGATTCAGACAGAGAAACATAGAATCACGTTGCCGCAGAGCTTAAACGGAGCTGAGGTGAAGGTCACCAATGGAAACTTAGCAGCGTGACCGCACGATATTACTCCTTAAGCGACTCGATCAGCTGCGATACTAAAAACTTCCGTTATTTACCTTAACAGCTGGAGTTGAAACAAAGATCCACGCAAGAATTTGGAGTAAAATAGATAGTATGACATTATTTCTCAGAAATTCGATATCCGGGACAAACGGCGGTCCTGAAAGTATTTTCTTTACTCTGAAACCGGGGATGTCCCGGAAAACCGGGACATCTGACAACCCTATCTGTGTATGTGTGTTTTCTGTGTAAGTTGACCTTATTTCTTAGTTGGGGGTTGGTGATTCTAAAATCCAGGATCATGTTCTATTGTGAATTTTATATTTTTGTAGCATCACTATATCAATTTTCCTGGCAGATATAGTTGTCGGACGTCTGGAAAAAGATTTATTTAAGGAAAATAATAGCCTCAAAAGTAAAGTAATGTATTACAGGAGGTATGTTATAGATACATTGCTGTTATATGACGGCAAAAAAGAGAAGATTTAAGAACTACTTGCACTTTTCAATTTTATCCGCAAAAATATAAAATTTACGGTAGAATATGAGGACAACAAAAGCATACATACCCTTAATCTTAGAATCACCAAGCTCCAACGAAAGCATAACCTCAGCGTACACAGAAAACATACATACACAGACATAACAATAGACATCTCATCCTGCCATCTCACCAAACACAAACATGCTGCATTTAGATCCATGCTACATGGAGCACACTCACTTAACTTAGAAATAAACGCCGTAGACAGAATTGGACCCTATAAAATGTATTCCCGTAAACAGTTGCTGCACAGCAAAAACAGTTGACAATATAGACACAGAAATACACAAAAATAAAACTACACTAAGAAAAAGAGAAAATATCTACCAGCATCCTATACCTAGTCTTATTTGGAGAAAATTGCTAACCTATTCAAAAAAGCAATGCAACAATTGCATTTTCCACTAGTAATAAGTTAGGACACTTACTAGTCCACCACATACGAGGGCTATTAGGAAAGAAAGGAACGATAGGTCGCGAAATGGAAACCATAGTGAAAATCAAAACTGTTTTATGTGAAACGGTTAGCTACACCTTCCAGCTACTTCTCTACACAGTCGCTGCTCAGACGTAGACATCTGTCGTACCGTTGCACCAACTTTTCAATTCCCTCGTTAAGGAAGACAGCTGCCAGTGCTTTTCGACAATTTTCTACTCTGGACTGCAGCTCGTTGTCTGTGTCAAAATATTGTCTTCATAGCCAGCGGTTCATTTGAGCAGAGATGAACCTCAGGGGTAGCCAAATACGGGCTGTATTGTGGATGATCAAAGACTTCCAATCGAAAACGCTGCAGGAGCATCTTCATTGCCCCTGCAGAGTGCGGCCGAGAATTGTCGTGTAGAACTAACCGCATGGCAGTTATGTTATGTGGATTGCATAGCTTCAGGCGAAATCTTTCGCCAGGCCCTCATATTTGGCGAGAGACGCTAAGTTCTAGCCATCTTTACGTTCTGAGCTCAGAACTGAAAAGAGCGACATGATGCGATCGACGGGTGTACTAGACACAGTGCCCAATGCATTTGTGGAAAACTTCATCAGATTTTCACTGTATTTTTCATTTCACGAGCGATGGTTCCTTACTTTCCGAATAACTCTCGTAGAAACAGATCCCCAAAAATTCAACAACAGTGGAGTGTATAAAGCATCACTCCCCAGTTGTTCTACATACTACATAGAGAAAACAGGTTGAAATTTTAAAACTCATTTCCAAGAACACATATATGCTTGCAGACTCAATCACTTTGAAAAGTCAGTTATTGAATAGCATACGCTGGAAACCAAACACTTTATCAACGGGATACAAAACCATTTCGTAGTACTACACGATGAAATCAATGGAGAGATCATAAATCTGTTAGCACAGCTGGAAATATTCCTACATACAATCAGAAAGCTTGAATCTGTGTTAAATGAACAGATAATTTCCGTATTTTCGGAGCCCTGGAGAAAGACATTCGTGCCGTCTATTGGCTTCCGACGAAGAGGTTCACGTCTGGGTAAAGTCATGATTCCGTAGACAACCGCAGACGTTTTTCCACAAAGCCATTGATCCTCTTGTCTCGCGGTGGGATAAGTATAGTAACAGTTATGGAGATTACTTTTGATATAATTAACAGTTTACTTACTGTTTTCTATCTGTTTCGTTCTGATTTGACTGTCCTCTACGGAATTCAAATCACTTCACTCAAGAGCAGAAGTACACTCATGCTCATAAATTAAGGCCGGCCGCAGTGGCCGAGCGGTTCTGGGCGCTACAGTCTGGAACCGCGCGACCGCTACGGTCGCAGGATCGAATCCTGCTTCGGGCATGGATGTGTGTGATGTCCTTACGTTAGTTAGGTTTAATTAGTTCTAAGTTCTACGCGACTGATGACCTCAGAAGTTAAGTCGCATAGTGCTCAGAGCCATTTGAACCATTTTAACCATAAATTAAGGATGATTGCTGAATGTGGTGCTACAGAACGTGGCACTACACAAAACTGGCGCTAATAGCATAGGTACATAGGGAACAGACACTACACAGATCTATAAGTCCACGGTCATGGTGATAAGTTGAGAAAACCTTCCCGAAACATGCGCTACAAAGCCCCACTGTTTCCTGCGCATATACCCCGACATCAGTATTGGTTATGATCACCATGCATACGTACACAGGCCGCATAATGGTTTGGCATACTCTGGTTCAGGTGGTGGAGAAGCTGCTGGTATATAGCCTTCCATTCTTGAACCAGTGCCTGTCGGAGCTCCTTAAGTGTCGTAGGGGTTTGAAGACATGCAGCGATACGTCCACCAAGAGCATCCCAGACGTGCTCGATGGGGTTTAGGTCTGGAGAACAGGCAGGCCACTCCATTCTGTTTCAAGGTACTCCTCCACGATGGCAGCTCGGTGGGGCCGTGCGTTATCATCCATCAGGACGAAGGTGGAACCCACTGCACCCCTGAAAAGGCGGACATGCTGGTGCAAAATGACGTCCCGATACACCTGACCTGTTACAGTTCCTTTGTCAAAGACATGCCGGGGTGTACGAGCATCAGTTATAATCCCACCCCATACCATCAAACCTCGACCTCCATTCAGGTCCCTTTCAAGGAAATTAAGGGGTTGGTATCTGGTTCTGGGTTCACGCCAGATGAAAACCCGGCGAGAATCACTGTTCAGACTATACCTGGTTTCGTCCGTGAACATAACCTGGGACTACTATTTCAATGACCATGTGCTGTGCTCATGACACCAGACTTTACTGGCTCTCCAGTGACCAGGGGTCAGTGGAATGCACCTTGCAGGTCTCTGGGCGAATAAACGATGTCTGTTCAGTCGTCTGTACACTGTGTGTCTGGAGACAACTGTTCCAGTGACTGCGGTAAAGTCCAGAGCAAGGCTACCTGCAGTACTCCGTGGCCGTCTGCGGGCACTGCTGTTGAGATATCGGTCTTCTTGTGGTGTTGTACACTGTAGACATCCCGCACTGTAGCGTCTGGACACGTTTCCTGTCTGCTGGAATCGTTGCCATAATCTTGAGATCACACTTGGTGGCACACGGAACGCCCGTGCTACGACCTACTGTGTTTGACCAGCCTCCAGTCGCCCTAGTATTCTTCCCCTCATAACGTCATCAATGCGTGTTTCTTGAGCCATTTTCAACACACAGTCACCATTAGCACGTGTGGAAACGTCTGCACACTTACTCGCTGCACCGTACTCTGACATGCACCAACACATCTCTGTATATGTGGACTGCTGTCAGCGCCACCGTGCGATGACCGCAGGTCAAATGCACCGCATGGTCACACCCTGAGATGATTTAAACCCGCAAACCGCCCACCAGAGCGTCGTTTCACCATGTATCAGCTTTATCCTTAATTTATGAGCATGAATGTAAACAATGTATCAAGACGATTTGCATCTAACAATGGATCCACAAGGTCCGAAATGTATCATGTAATTCAATAAAGAGCGAAAAAAGTGGACAAAGGCGTTATTATCCGTACTTCCGGTACTATCTGTAAACAGAGTTCCCCAGCTGCAAGAGGACTACGTGTCTGGGGATAGTAAGTATAGAAATTTACTACCCACCGGGTGTCACAGAGTGATGTACTTCGGGCAAGTGAGATACTGTTTGTTTACTCTTAGGACAAGATGTCACAGAGTGATGTACTTCGGGCAAGTGAGATACTGTTTGTTTACTCTTAGGACAATGTATCTTTGACTTGTTGTATTGTATGTTCTGTGGCTCCGGGAAATCGAACTCACTTGAGATTGTCAAATTTCCGTTAGCCTCATTTTTGAAAGTCTTAGTGATTTAGCTAACTGAAATGGAACATGTCTCACAGGGCGCCACTAGGAAATTGACGTGAGGATGTGTGAGGTTAGAGATGAATTCTGACTTAAATGATAATTAATTGAAACCTTCAGCTGCCGACAGGTGTTGTTGATATACCTCGATGGGGACTGCTGGAAATGTGTGACCCGACCGGGACTCGAACCCGGGACCTCCTGCTTACACGGCAGACGCTCTCTGCATCTGAGCCACCGAGGACACAGATGAATAGCACGATTGCAGGGACTTATCCCTTACACGCTTCCCGTGAGACCCACATTCCCAACTTCCCACAATCTACATACGTAATGATATGACTACGAAGTCTTTCGCGACGGAGTCCTTGCATAAAAAGATCTCGGTTTACTTGCCGCGTCAAATTTGGATAACATCCCAAGCTTTCGATGACTACCTCCGTCATCTTCGTCAGGGGTAAAACTCACTGTCGTGGACCGGTGAGGCTTCCGTTTTTATAAGCAGTGGACGGCTTCTCATTGGCTGAATGACGTCACGGTGAAAACGGCGAGTACGGAGGCGGCGGCCTCTATATCCACAGATTTTCTTTGCGCGCTTTATCCAGCGTTGCTTGCAGCGCCATCCATCGCAACAGGCGGAGAACTGCGAGGAATGTAAGAAGTCTCCCTCTGCGCTCTTTCTTTATGAATTGCGCGCTTCCATGAGCTGCTGAGTGCATATCCGGAGTCTCTGTTGAAATTATTATCACAGAGTCTAATTTCAACTGCTTCCCTGATGACAGAGTCTCAATAGTTTGAAGCGTTTCATCGAATAAGATCTTATGTTTATTTAACAAACTGTGCTCAGCCACGGCTGATTTTTCTAGATACCTGTTTTTCAGGAGACGCTGATGTTCCACACAGCGATCGGCAACAGTTCTTATAGACTGACCCACATAATTTTTGCCACACTCGCAAGGAATTCTGTAAATTCCCGGTACTCTCAGGCAATGATTATCTTTTACGGGTGGCAACATCTCCTGAATCTTCCTGGGTGGGCGGAAGACTGGTCTGATTCCCTGCCGGCTCAGGAGTCTGCCGATCTTGCTGGTCGTTGCACCGCAGAATGGTAGCCGCGCGATGTGTTGGTCCTCTTCATCTGTTCTAACAGCGTCCTTCCTAGGTTTCTTCGCCAGAGTAGATCTGATATCACGGTCGGAATATCCATTTTTTCTGATTACCGTCGTCAGATGGTTAATCTCGGAGCCGAGGTGATCCTTGTCCGAAATAGTCCTTGCTCTGTGTACCAAGGTATTCAGCATAGCTCTCTTCTGAGCTGGGTGGTGAAAACTACGCGCGTTTAGATATAAACATGTATGCGTCGGTTTTCTGTACACAGAATGTCCGAGACGTCCATCCGATTCTTAACAGATATTTGCCCATCCACTCATTACTCGCGCACACTAAGGTGACGATTCCCGTAAGAGTTCGGGCAACCTGTGCGCATTGGCACAGGCGATGGTCAATGGCCGAGTAGCCATTTAACTATATTAAAAACATTACATATGTAGATTGTGGACAGTTGGGAATGTGGGTCTCAGGGGAAGCGTGGAAGGGATAAGTCCCTGCAGTTGCGCTATTTATCTGTGTCCTCGGTGGCTCAGATGGATAGATCGTCTGCTATGTAAACAGAAGATCCCGGGTTCGAGTACCGGTCGGGGCACACATTTTCAGCTGTGCCCGTCGAGGTATATCAACAACACCTGTAGGCAGCTGAGGGTTTGAATTAATTATCATTTATTCTAGAGAAGCTGCAGGGTCATCAATGGTATCTTTTCTTTCGAGAACAGTTACTATTTTCGTATATAATTCTGACTTACACTACTGGCCATTAAAATTGCTACACCAAGAAGAAATGCAGATGATAAACGGGTACTCATTGGACAAATATATTGTACTAGAACTAACATGTGATTACATTTTCACGCAATTTGGGTCCATAGATCGTGAGAAATGAGTACCCAGAACAACCACCTCTGATGGTAATAACGGCCTTGATACGCCTGGGCATTGAGTCAAACAGAGCTTGGATGGCGTGTACAGGTACAGCTGCCCATGCAGCTTCAACACGATACCACAGTTCATCAGGAATAGTGACTGGCGTTTTGTGACGAGCCAGTTGCTCGGCCACCATTGACCAGACGTTTTCAATTGGTGAGAGATCTGGAGAATGTGCTGGTCAGGGCAGCAGTCGAACATTTTCTGTATCTAGAAAGGCCCATACAGCACCTGCAACATGCGGTCGTGCATTATCCTGCTGAAATGTAGGGTTTCGCAGGGATCGAATGAAGGGTAGAGTCACGGGTCGTAACACATCTGAAATGTAACGTCCACTGTTCACAGTGCCGTCATTGCGAACAAGAGGTGACCGAAACATGTAACCAATGGCACCCCATAACATCACGCCGGGTGATACGCCAGTATGGCGATGACGAATACACGCTTCCAATGTGCGTTCACCGCGATGACGCCAAACACGGATGCGACCATCATGATGCTGTAAACAGAACCTGGATTCATCCTAAAATAGGACGTTTTGCCATTCGTGCACCCAGGTTCGTCGTCGAGTACTCCATCGCAGGCGCTCCTGTCTGTGATGCAGCGTCAAGGGTAAACGCAGCCATGGTCTCCGAGCTGATAGTCCATGCTGCTGCAGACGTCGTAGAACTGTTCGTGCAGATGGTTGTTGTCTGGCAAACGTCCCCATCTGTTGACTCAGGGATCGAGATGTGGCCGCACGATCCGTTACAGCCATGCGGATAAGATGCCTGTCATATCGACTGCTAGTGATACGAGGCCGTTGGGATCCAGCAAGGCGTTCTATATTACCCTCCTGAACCCACCGATTCCATATTCTGCTAACAGTCATTGGATCTCGACCAAGGCGAGCAGCAATGTCGCGATACGATAAACCGCAATCGCGATAGGCTACAATCCGACCTTTATCAAAGTCGGAAACCTGATGGTACGCATTTCTCCTCCTTACACGAGGCATCACAACAACGTTTCAACAGGCAACGCCGGTCAACTGCTGTTTGTGTATGAGAAATCGGTTGGCAACTTTCCTCATGTCAGCAAGTTGTAGGTGTTGCCATCGGCGCCAACCTTGTGTGAATGCTCTGAAAAGCTAATCATTTGCATATCACAGCATCTACTTCCTGTCGGTTAAATTTCGCGTCTGTAGCACGTCATCTTCGTGGTGTAGCAATTTTAATGGCCTGTTCTGTAATTGACATCAGCTGTCCGTCGAAAACGAAGACAAATAAAATAAAAGGGTTTTAGTGTTTTACTATTATATGTGGTCCTGGGTCGCAGCTTTAAAAGAGTGACTTCATGTATTGCGGGCTCCTTTGATGGCGTGAGTGCCTAGCGTAGACAGTCGGCGTATAAACGGGGCCGTGGACGAAGAAACGGTTGTACGGAAGGAACAAATTATTAGTTAACTGCCAGAAATTCCCCGAAAGTGGAACGTAATTATTCGCAGATCTGTGTCTGTACGGAAATGCGCGTTTTGCGGAAGTCGGTCAGTGTGCCAGACGGCAGTGCGTGATCGCGAAAAGCGTGGAGCGCGGCTAGTGTGCCAACAGGTTGGCGTGACAGAGAAGGGGCAGGGCAGCGGCTGCAGGGGTGGGCGTCCTTCTGTTCGTGCTCGCGCCCCGCGCACGCCACGCGGAAGCCGTCCACCACACGACACGCTCCGCGCTGGTCGCCCGGGTGCAACGGCGCCGGCACTGCGCCTGCAAGACCGCTCCAGGTACGCCCAACTAAAAACCCACTCCGGGCTTTCGAACTGCTACAGAACCACAAGCTTGTACCTACTGTTTTCAGTATTTGGACTGGCTGATGCTATCCTTCACCACATGACCACTACTGGCAACAACGTCACACACATCTACATCTACCTCTACATGGACACTTTGCAAATCACAATTAAGTGCCTGGCAGAGGGTTCATCGAACCAACTTCACAATTCTCTAATATTCCTATCTCGTATAGCGCGCGGAAAGAATGAACACCTATATCTTTCCGTACGAGCTCTGATTTCCCTTATTTTATCTTGGTGATCGTTCCTCCCTATGTAAGTCGGTGTCAACAAAATATTTTCGCATTCGGAGGAGAAAGTTGGTGATTGGAAATTCGGGAGAAGATTCCGTCGCAACGAAAAACGCCTTTCTTTTAATGACGTCCTTCCCAAATCCTGTATCATTTCTGTGACACTCGCTCCCATATTTCGCAATAATACAAAACGTGCTGCCTTTCTTTGAACTTTTTAGATGTACTCCGTCAGTCCTATCTGGTAAGGAACCAACACCGCGCAGCAGTATTCTAAAAAAGGATGGACAAGCGTAGCGTAGGCAGTCTCCGTAGTAGGTCTGTTACATTTTCCTAGTGTCCTGCCAATAAAACGCAGTCTTTAGTTAGCCTTCCCCACAATATTTTCTATATGTTCCTTCCAATTCAAGTTGTTCGTAATTGTAATACCTAGTTATTTAGTTGAATTTACGGCTTTTAGATTAGACTGATTTATCGTGTAACCGAAGTTTAACGAGTTCCCTTTCGCACTCATGTGGATGACCTCACACTTTTCGTTATTTAAGGTCAACCGCCACTGTTCGCACTATTCCGATATTTCTTCTATATCGTTTTGCAGTTTGTTTTGATCTTCTGATGACTTTATAAGTCTATAAACGACAGCATCATCTGCAGACAATGCGGTAGCGTTCTCGCTTCCCGCGCCCGGGTTCGATTCCCGGCGGGGACAGGGATTTTCTCTGCCTCGTGATGGCTGGGTGTTGTGTGATGTCCTTAGGTTAGTTAGGTTTAAGTAGTTCTAAGTTCTAGGGGACTGATGACAATAGATGTTAAGTCCCACAGTGCTCAGAGCCATTTGAACCATTTGAACCATCTGCAGACAACCAAAGACGGCTGCTCAGATTATCTTCCAAATCGTTTATATAGATAAGGAACAGCAAAGGGCCTATAACACTACCTTGGGGAACGCCAGAGATCACTTCTGTTTTACTTGATGGCTTTGCGTCAATTGCCCGCATCTCGTGGTCGTGCGGTAGCGTTCTCGCTTCCCACGCCCGGGTTCCCGGGTTCGATTCCCGGCGGGGTCAGGGATTTTCTCTGCCTCGTGATGGCTGGGTGTTGTGTGCTGTCCTTAGGTTAGTTAGGTTTAAGTAGTTCTAAGTTCTAGGGGACTGATGACCATAGGTGTTAAGTCCCATAGTGCTCAGAGCCATTTGAACCATTTTTTTGCGTCAATTACTATGAACTGTGACCTCTCTGACAGGAAATCACAGATCCAGTCACATAACTGAGACTATATTCCATAAGAACGCAATTTCACTACTAGCCGCTTGTGTGGTACAGTGTCAGTGTCAAATAACACTGAAGTCCGCTTCAGAATGTTTTTTTTCTCATTTTCAGGGTTTCATAGCTCAAAACGGAACCCTTAAGGTGCGTACACACTAGACCAACGTACGACAGCCAACTGCTTCGGTGGCCGAAATTTACTTGGTGTAAACGGGAGTCAGATCGAAGCCAACGAAGCAGTTGGCTTTGGTTGCGGTTCGTTCTGCGAACGGTAACATCAAAGCGTTGGCGGTTGGTTGGCGTCGGGGCACTTCTAGTGTGGACGCCGAGTCAAATTTTGGTCGGTTCAGTAGCGATTTGTTGTGTCTCTAGGACGGCTGTGTATTTAAGTTTTTCAGGACAGCCACAAGTCGCACTTAGTATGTATGCTTCATTGATTGGTTTCGCTCTTTAATTTAACAAGCGCATTATCATAAATGATAGAATTTACAGTTTAAAGACAATAGTTGGTTGTTAAATTATAGAGCTATAGCAGGCAATAAAACATACTGAGTGCGATTTGTGACTGTCGTGAAAAACTCAATTTCAACAGTCGCTGTTTCCCCTGCAGGCAGTTCCTGCTCTTGCTATGGGTAGGTATTCATTGTATTGAAAGAATACTGGAGTACGGAGTGGAATATGGAGACTGCATTAAAACTGAGTTTTATCATGAACGGGAATGTTTGTAGAATCCTAAGAAATGAGATTATAAGAAAAACCGTAAAGACTAGACACTTAGGAAAATAACTAAGCAATTAGAAATCATATGCACGATGTGGAAAAGAGAATAGGGTGTTTATTGGCATCTTTTCACCGTGAACGACAAAGAGAAACAAACAAAATTGGAAGTGACAATTTTTTGCTGCAGGTAAAGCTCTCCTAAAAAAAGTATTATCTTTGAAAATTTTACAGTCTACACACTTCAATAATGTAGTGTTTCGAGAATCTCTGCGTAAATACTAGAACCACTCAGCTTTGTACCGTCTCGAACACACGATATTTTAGACGTGAGTGTGGGATGATAGAATCCTACCTACTGCGCACATCACATGTCTGTGGGTGCAGGTTTAAATTCATTCGCAGGAAGAATGTAGACGCGACGGTCGAACGGCACCGACAAGTACCTGTCGGGCAGTCCATGAATGTTTAGCGAGTGCGTACGAGGGGACCATGGGGTATTTATGTAACTCTGTGATAAGTGTCAGTGACTATTGTTAGTGAAAAAAGAACACTTGAGAATGTACTCTTGAGAAAAAGTCTTGTCTTCGCCTGGTTGAAAGGAAGACGTGTATTAAGATTCATGTTGAGAATAGACATGGCGTCATACCAACTTTCTCTAATATGTATATTAGTTTGTTTCTGACGTTTGGAGATACGAGAGACTTACGAAACAGTATATGTTTATGTGAAGAGTGAGATTTGTAATATGTCTGAAGTTTAAGACATGTAATTAACTGAAGAGAATGAAAATTTGTATGTCTACTTATTTTTATAAGTAGAAAGTGTCTTAAGAAAGCGGTGGCCGTGCGGTTCTAGGCGCTCAGTCCGGAACCGCGCGACTGCTACGGTCGCAGGTTCGAATCCTGCCTCGGGCATGGCTGTGTGTGATGTCCTTAGGTTAGTTAGGTTTAAGTATTTCTAAGTTCTAGGGGACTGATGACCTCAGATGTTAAGTCCCATAGTGCTCAGAGCCATTTGAACCATTTTTGTCTTAAATTCCTGTACCTAGCAACATACTTCGGAGAAGAAGAGAAAAGAGAGTTTGCAGCAGCAGGGTAGCCAGCAAAGGAGTTCGGCCGAACATCTCAAGTAAGTCACCTCGTAAAAGAAGTGGAAGTTAGTATATCTGCTTCACACTTAAATCGTCGTCCAAAGTGTTTGAATAACAACTCTAAATCTGTATTGTTCAGTAGCAAAAAACATGTGAAATAGACCATATTCCAATTCACCCCTTAATTAGATATTTAGTCCCACCACACTGCTCCCTACTCTTTAAGAGACAGGTCGTCCAGCAGCGTCATTTCTTCTTCTCCTTCTTTTTCTGATGATCAGCATCTTCCTGCACTCGCGACGACTGCTAAATCCTCTTCTTCTTTCATAATACTGGTCGGTGAAATTGTAGCTAAAACGCTACATTATATCAACAACGAAACGGGAGCAACGACGTCAAGTTATCGGTGTCAGCTGAGATTCCACATGGCCTTAATTCTTTACCCATAAGCCCTTCGTTTGGTATGGATTAGAAGCCGAACGCCTATGCATTGGCGACCAGCGTTCGGCAGAATTCAGTTTCTGTCGTTCGTTGGCCTGGTGTTTGTCTGCCGCTATGCGACCAATTTGTTGTCCGTCCTGCTGTCTGTCCGAGTGTTAAGAACCCTTTTTCCCAGGTATGGGTTTATGTGTGAAGCTGAAATTTGTGTCACATACTAAGGTCTACGGTCCATTGCCCATGTGATACATTTAAGCTTCTAAGTCAGTGCATTCAAAAGATACGCTCATTTATTTCACTTATTTTGATACTGGTAAGCTCACTCACAAAACCTATATGTTTGTTCTCGTTGACCTACAATCATTAAATTTGGCACGAAGCAAAGTTTCACAGTTCAAGTAAGGGAAAAATCCGAAACTTGTTAATAGGTAATTGCATCACACGAAAAAAAAAATGTTTTGTCCTTTTGTTATCCGACGGGTTCTGTCTGTCTATTAAGACCCCTTTTTTTCATGAACGGGTTGACGTATCAAGTTCAAATTTACATTACATACTAATGTCTACGGTGCCTCGGCCATGTAAGAAATTTCAACTTCTAAGCATAGCAGGGCAACGTTAATCAAAATGTTAACTTCGCTAATTGTTAACCCATTACTAGAAAAGTTAACTCCGTTGAAAGTTTAAGCGTTAATTTACAGGAGATTTATCAGAAGTTAAAGGTAATCGTCAATCGTTAACGCATTTACTATGCATTAGTCCACATTAGCTTGAGACACATCGCTGGCAATTGCTGCAATGCGAAAAGACTCTCCAGTGCTTCTCCATCTTATTCATTTAACCGGATTACTGCTACTGGCTCCGCTGTCGATATCTGAATGCCCAAGATTGATTTTCCCATTTGGCTTTCCTCGACCGAACCCTGCATTCACTGTTTATTCAAACTGTACTGTACGCTCCACTGTTCTTTCAGATTGTTAAGGCTCGAAAGTGAGCCCTAATTGTTTAATTGTTGATATTTTAGGCAAATACAGTTTGAAAACGGAGAAAAGTATTTGTTCTCCCTATTCGAATAAAAAATTAACTTAATCACTTAAAAGTATCCACAGATTTTCATCAGTTGTAGAACTAGAAAAATCGATTCCATGACTTAGTTTCTGCAGTCAGTCCACTAACAAAAATTAGTACCTGACGCGGACTCAGTAAACAAACAATGATAAGCAGCTAACACCTTGTTGATCTCCCTCGCACTCGATTGTTTACGAGAACATCAATAGCGCACATCACGGCGTAGCCACAAAGCTATATGACCCCGACTTGTCAATGTGTGATTGCCGCCGGCGGCGCGGGGTCATTTTTGTCAGAAATAATAGGCACCTAATTAACGATTAACGGACTCAAAGAAGATTAAAGCAAGTTAAAGAATCCGTTAATGTTTTTTAAAATTAAGGTAAAAGTTAATCTGTTACTCTAAAAGTTGTCTTCAATGACTAACTATTAACGGATTAACTGTGTTGTGCCCAGCTATGCTTCTAAGTAAGTGCCCTCGGAAGATACGACCATTTACGTAAAGTATTTTGATATTCTCAAACTGATCCGTCAAAACCTAAAGAGTGCTTACCGCGGACGTAGAATCATGAAATTTGGCAAGGGCACCTCAACAGGCCAGTCTCTTGTCACCTGCCAACAGGCCTCCGGTGCCTATAGAGTAATAATTGAGAAGGCAATTTTACGGTAAGTTTTTGGAGGACGTCTTTTGATAGGTCGGAGCTCGCAATTTTTGGGGACTGTGATTTGTCATAGGGCGGCATTTTTTGGAACGAAGAGTCGTGATAGGTTGCAGTTTGAAATCTTCCGAAAAGCCACACCCGAACCTTCCAGGACAAAATTTTTAGAAGTTTTCGTATTGGAGTAGTGAAGTACACGATCTAAGATTGGACAAAATGGCAGTTTTGGTAGGTTCGCAAGCGAATGAGCAGGGGAGAAAAAAGGTTCAGAAGCACTTCTTGTCCAGGAGGTTTAGAGAACACTTGTACGCGGCGTGGCGCAGATAGAGAGCACTCCTTTACCAGGAGGCGTAGAGAGATCACTTCTTCACCGCGAGGCGCAGGGGGTCGAAGTCTGGACTTTGAAAAGAGCAGTCGGTTCACGAGCATATGGACCACACAATGCCAGCGTCTGTCTACACCTGTGAGCTCGACACTCCTCGTTTCCTGCAATTAATGTAAGTTTTACTGCAGAACAGCGTATCGAACGAAATTTTTACAGGGTGAGAGATGCGTTGTTTCACATTAATTTATCAGTCACTGAATGATGACCTCTAGGCCATGATTTTAGTCTTTGAATTTCTCTTTCTTTCTACTTACTGATCTTCCAATGCAGTCATCACCATCAATTTAATTTCGCGATCAGTAGTCAGTTAATACGATTTCTTATTTGTTCGGCCTGTTCTGCGAGAACTTTTCCGGTCCTTTTCTTCCGAGGATACGTAATTATTACACATCCGTAAGTGTATATGCACAAATTCTCCCATGATGAGTATTTGATCCTTGTTTGTTCTGAGCAATCATTGAATTAGCAATCAATAAATAGAAGTGATTTGTAACTCTTGTTTTATTACAGTAGCTGACAGTCCTCATCACTTCACTAATAGTTATTAATGTTTCATCAGGGTACACAACTACGGTCCACGTGTTAGGGTCAATCCTTCCCTTCCGTTTCCTTGCGCGCGGTTCATTTACTCACCTCTGGACCGTAATGGGGAACTTGCACATTGAGTTGGAATATTCAGATCATGCCAGTGGCAAATCAGATTGACTAGAGCTTTAACACTAGCGGTGCCTCGCAACAGCGTGCCTCGTTTGCTCCCTGTATGATTTTCCGCACTCACACAGAATATTAAATTTATATTAACATGATTACTCTGCAATTCACACTTAACTGCCTGGCAGAAGGGTCATCGAACCACCTTCAGACTGTTTATCTACCGTTCCACTCCGGAACATCGCGCCGGAAAAATAAACACTTAAATCTTTCAGTGTGAGTTCTGATTTCTCTTATTTTATTATGATGGTAATTTTTTTCCTATGTAGGTGGGCGTCAGCAAAAGATTTTCATATTTGGGAAGAAAGTTGCTGTCAAAGATAGACCGATCGCAGAAGCGCAGAGATTTTGGATGGAGAACAAAAGATGACTTTAATCTTATGTTTTTGAAGTACTCTGCCAGTTTTCGCAGAAAAATATCCGATATAAGGCGGGTAGACTGTCCCCTTTAAAGCATTATCCTCTTCTTTGTTCTGTCGTTTATATGGCTGTTGCGCTCTCCGCATCTGTTGAGATGAATATACGCTTTCCAGGAACTTAGTTTGGAGGAGTTCCAGTTCCGCTTGCAGGTTATCGGCATCGAAGATGTTACGGCCTTCTACAAAGTCTGGTCACTATCGACTGCTGTTTGGCGACATGTTTCATCGTCCTACTATGCTGGAAAGACTTAAGAACAGACTGCCTTTTGGAAGCCTTTTTGTTGAGGGGCAGGGGAACTTCTAATATGATTCTACAGAAATTTTATTTTTATGTGGATGTGTAATAAACTGAAGTGCCAAAGAAACTAGTACACCTGCCTAATATCGTGCAGAACCCCCGCGAGCATGCAGAAGGGCCGCAACACGACATGGCATGGACTCGAATAACGTCTGAAGTAGACCTGGAGGGAGTGACACCAGGAATCTTGCAGGGCTGTCCATAAATCCGTACGAGTACGAGGGGGTGGAGATCTCTTCTGCCCAATAATGTTCATGCCTGGGGAGCTTGGTGGCCAGCGGAAGTGAATAAACTCAGAAGAGTATTCGTGGAGCCACTCTGTAGCAATTTTGGACGTGTGGGGTGTCGTATTGTCCTGTTGGAATCGTCCAAGTCAGTTGGAATGCACAATGGATATCAATGGATGCAGGTGATCCGACAGGTTGCTTACGTACGTGTCACCTGTCAGAGTAGTATCTAGACGTATCAGGGGTCCCATATCACTCCAACTGCGCCCGCTCCACACCTTTACAGAGCCTCCACGAGCCTCAAAAGTCCCCTGCTGATATGCAGGATCCATGGGATCATGAGGTTGTTTCCATACCCATGCTTTCATGCCCATACAGTCGCTACAATTTGAAACGGGACTCGTCAGACCAGGCAACATGTTTCCAGTCATCAACAGTAGGTATTGACGGGCCCAGGCGAGGCATAAAACTTTGTGTCGTGCCAGTCATCGAGTGGGCCTTCGGCTCCGAAAGCCAATATCGATGATGTTTATTTGATGGATCGTACGATGACACTTTTGGATATCCCATCATTGAAATCTGAAGCAATTTGAGGAAGGGTTACAGTTATGTCACTTTGAACGATACTCTTCAGTAGTCGTTGGTCCCGTTCTTGCAGGACCTTTTTCCGGCCGCAGCGACGTCGGAGATGTGCTGTTTTACCGGATTCCTAATATTCACGATACACTCGTGAAATGGCCGTAAGGGAAAATACCCACTTAATCGCTACCTCGGAGATACTGTATCCCATCGTTCGTGTGCCGACTATAACATCACGTTCAAATTCACTTAAATCTTGATAACCTGCCATTGCAGCGGTAGTAACCGATCTAACAACTGCGCCGGACACTTGTCTTATTTAGGCGTTGCCGACTGCAGTGCTGCATTCTGACTGTTTATATATCTCTGTATTTGAAAATGCATGCCTGTACCAGTTTCTTTGGCGCTTCAGTGTATATGAAGTGTAATATGTTCGATGATGCTCAGTGTGTTAAGCCTTATACTCGTATGTATGATGGGTCGTGCTCAGATGTCAAAAATAAAAAAATAAAAGATATTTATAAAAGCGTCTTCAGAGCTCCTAATGTTTGTTTAGGATGCTGGTGACTGAGTGCCTGTACTTACAGGTCTGGGTGAGCGAGCCTCCAAAGTACCAAATGCCCAAGTGCATCATCGCTGTTACGTCGCACTAAGATGTCTGAAACGAAAAGCAACCTTCTTTCCGTTTTTAGATTGTTATAATTCGCAGATTGCTCCAAGATGAACCGAAAACAACATATGTGGTTCGTTCGCGAAACACTTCCACGAAAATGATCGCAAGTTTCTATGGTTACACCAGAAATGTCGCCAGCATTTGTTTAGAGAATCAGCAACATTTAATGATGAATGCTATACAACGATCTATTTGCCATAAGTTATCTATGAAATTATGAAAACAAGCGAAGGAATCGCAAAGTTCTTCATTAGTGATAGTGTCAACTATCACACAATACTCCAAAGAAAGGGTTATTTTTGACGGAGAAAAGCAAAAAATTAATGTCTGGTTTACTTAGTTTATCTTCTGATTTGTTTTTGTTCCCTTATGTGAAACATAATATGCTTGGATAGCGATTTTAAGACAAGAAACTGTCGTATCCTAACGGAGCCAGAATTTGAGGTAGCCCACCAACGTCAGATGGTCGAAATAGGTAGTGTCGAACAAACCACTGTTGCAGCTAAAACTCTATTTCCAGAATGAGATTTTCACTCTGCAGCGGAGTGTGCGCTGATATGAAACTTCCTGGCAGATTAAAACTATGTGCCCGACCGAGACTCGAACTCGGGACCTTTTCCTTTCGCGGGCAAGTGCTCTACCATCTGAGCTACCGAAGCACGACTCACGCTCGGTACTCACAGCTTTACTTCTGCCAGTATCTCGTCTCCTACCTTCCAAACTTTACAGAAGCTCTCCTGCGAACCTTGCAGAACTAGCACTCCTGAAAGAAAGGATATAACGGAGACATGGCTTAGCCACAGCCTGGGGGATGTTTCCAAAATGAGATTTTCACTCTGCAGCGGAGTGTGCGCTGATATGAAACGTCCTGGCAGATTAAAACTGTGTGCCCTACCGAGACTCGAACTCGGGACCTTTGCCTTTCGCGGGCAAGTGCTCTACCATCTGAGCTACCGAAGCACGACTCACGCTCGGTACTCACAGCTTTACTTCTGCCAGTATCTCGTCTCCTACCTTCCAAACTTTACAGAAGCTCTCCTGCGAACCTTGCAGTCCGCCGCTCGTGGTCTCGCGATAGCGTTCTCGCTTCCCGAGCACGGGGTCCCGGGTTCGATTCCCGGCGGGGTCAGGGATTTTCACCTGCCTCGAGATGACTGGGTGTTTGTGTTGTCCTCATCATTTCATCATCATCCAGGAAAGTGGCGAAATTGGACTGAGCAAAGATTGAGTAATTGTACGGGCGCTGATAACCACGCAGTTGAGCGCCCCACAAACCAAACATCATCATCATCATCATCGAACCATGCGGAACTAGCACTCCTGAAAGAAAGGATATAGCGGAGACATGGCTTAGCCACAGCCTGGGGGATGTTTCCAGAATGAGATTTTCACTCTGCAGCGGAGTGTGCGCTGATATGAAACTTCCTGGCAGATTAAAACTGTGTGCCCGACCGAGACTCGAACTCGGGACCTTTGCCTTTCGCGGGCAAGTGCTCTACCATCTGAGCTACCGAAGCACGACTCATTCTCGGTACTCACAGCTTTACTTCTGCCAGTATCTCGTCTCCTACCTTCCTTTCTTCTTTGATATCATACCATACTTCCTGACAGACGATGAAAAAGACAGAGGCTCGTTTGAACCACATATTATTAAAATCTTCGAATGTAGGTAATATTCCTAATCCCACTAATAACAGCACAGGTCATTTCAAACATATGTAAGTGTATTTTACATAAACATTGTCACTTAGAAAACAAGGAAAATAAAAATTACTACTGGAAAGAATACGGACAACATTTTTCCTGCGCGCCCCATTAGCAGATCCTCATACTGCCAACGAGGTAGCCAAAAAGGCGGAAGCTTTATCACAATATGTCTTTCTCCTAATATGCACGATACTGTAACTCGATTCTTCTCTACTATATATGAAAATTCATACAGGTAATAGCTGTCCATTGGTTTGTCTCAGGTAATTTTTCACGGCCTTGAATGAGTGCTTCCTTGCAGTGGTCTCAGCCTTACATAAAGACATGGTAACGATGTATCGACACACTGCGCATACATCAAAAATATAGATACATTGGGCTTTCGTAATACTAATCTACTGTACATGACTAAACGGATGAAGTTGTAACACGGTTCCTTTGCAGGTTGCCTATATAACGGCTCCACGGGCAACAAAAATTTCGTTTTCAGTATTCCACATAAATATTGATAGAATTTAAGAGTTTAAAATGCTGTCCTAGTGGACTCACGAAGAGATGTAATCATACGTCGAACGTTTAAGACAATACGTGAAGTAGTAAAGTTAGAAGCCGTGTATATGTCTTGGCACAAGGTCACTCATGGGGTGCATATTAACCAGACTATATTCATCCAGTATTTGAGAATGAGAGCGCCTAGCAACTTCCAATAAACTTTACATATAATTAAAAAAAATTCGAAACATTTTTTGCACTGTGTTTAAATAAGAAGAAGCAGAAGTAGAACAACACAAGACAGTGGTCCAGGGAATGGTTTAAAATGAGAGACAAATATACGCATGAAAACCTGTTAAAGGAAATTTTAGACTTGAAAATGATAGTTACATCAACATTTTCCGAATCGACACTGAAACTTTCAAAGACTTGTTTTGAGTTACTTTGTCCTCACATTGGAAAAGAAGACACAAGTATGCAAAAAATTATTCTCTTCCACTTGGAGCTGTAATAATCATTAATATATCACTACGTGAGAACATAAAGCCTACTTCATCCCTGGAAGAACCGGAGGACATTGATTTTTATTTTTAATCCACTCTCCCTTGTATATTGTGCCTGAAATATTGATTTTGTTCTCAACCTCCCCCAGCGTAATATATGGCTGGGAAAGACGCGACACCTCTGCTATTTTGGTAACTGACAGTGCTATTTTGTTTTTATTCTTTATCTAATTTCCATAATTGTGGAAACTCGCAACACAGTGACATAATTTGTAATAATCACTTTTTTTTCCACTGAACGTTCACGGTAACATATCAACACAAACTACATCCGCCAAATAGTCAAATTTTCCGTCAGTCAAAATGTCACTCAAATTCTTCGAACACGAGCTATGTGTTGACAAGCATGTAAAACAGCGCCACACGCTGTCAAATATTTGGCGAACCTAGTAAAGATTGACTAGTTTGACCGTTTACGGAGGCATTTACTACGCTGATTCCATACAACCGATTGGCACATACACACCACGTCACTGCCATAGCTTACTTCAGCGGTGGAGGGTCACGTGACTGACCGCTACTAGTTCTGCACCATCTACAGCACTCGAAAACGACCAGTGCTCTCTTTTAAGGGGTGACTTATATTCTGTCCGGTGAGTATCCTTTTCCTGGGTATTGGATGTAAGTAGCCACCTGCTTTTCACACATTCCGACAAATAAACTTCACAAAGAGGAGCTTCCTTAAGGTCTTGCCGGTATCACCTTAATTTACCGCAGGTAATTAATTATTTTTAATAAATTCGTTTTAACTTATTTGCAGCCTAGATATACAATACGTATATTACACCCATTCGAGCCTCTTACTCTATAATTCAAGAACTATCGAATGAACTTTCGTGGATACCTGCAATCCATGTCACTGGGTTTTGTATTTAAGTTTAACCTGCTGTCAGTATCAGAAGTTCAGAAATTTATCTAGTACACCACCGTGCCTTCATAGTACACCGACCGTACGGCCTCCGGGTGCCAAGAACCAAGTGTGTAATCATCACAATTAACGTGTGGCTTCTGGAGGTAGAAAGAATATATTTTTTGGTACATCTTCAACTTTTTTATAAGGTAGCCTGCTCTTGAACTGAAACTTTTTGTTAATATATAAACTGACATCATTTTTGAATATTATCCTTCAATGCAACGTACAACTAATAATGCCAAGTAGAACTAAAATGAATATTAATATGGCGATTTGCAGTCACTGTTTTCAGTTTGGACGATCTATTATCTTTCCGACAACTGTATCAATAAATGTTTAATGTAATTAACAAGCATCATACTTTTTATAAAATTTTAAGGTAGTTAAAATACTAGTTTTTGTATTTGAAGAAATTTCTATAATTTCGTCAATGCCACGTCGCATTTCGGATTCAACCCATCTTCAATCGGCGAAAAAGATTTATATCTTAATCAATAAAAGATTTATACTTGGAACGCTGTAGCTGTATATTATTCTGTAAATGTTTCGTATTTATATTCACAACACATACGCTTTTAGCTTTGCTGATGCATGGATGAAGTGCAGATTTCGGCATGAAGCCGACTTTTTATCAAGTTTTAACTGTACTACACCAGATGAAAGTAGCTGAAAATTCGGAACGAATATTGTCAGTAAATAAAATTATTTAAAAGGTGGCTGGATGCTGTGCGACCGTTGTCACAAAGTCACCTCGAAAAGAAAATTACATTATTATTTTTTTGTTTGTGCGCATGTACATTTCGGCAGCCTCGCAGCATGCCGACAAAGAAGCCACAACAAAATGCCGCAGCACACTGATAAAATCAAATACCGTGTGGTAGTACGTTTTCTATATTTTAAGGGAAACAGAACTGTAGCAATCCATGTTGAGTTGGTGTAAGTGCAAGGCAACAGCGCGTTATTTAGGTGGTGCAGAAGATTGCATTGTGGTCAAGAAAGTTTGAATCGCAAACAACTGTCAAACCATCCCTGTGCGAAGAATCGGGAATCTCAGGAGAAGCGGAGCGTCTGGTCTTCAAATACCGATCACAAGAGGAGATAGCGAGAAAAGAGAAAATCATTCACGAACCGGTTTTCAATATCTTGCACGACGTTTCGAACATAAGAAGATTCGCCGACAACACTCCAATTCATTCGGCACAGGACACACACTTTGACATACTATTCATTCAAGCTACGACATTTTACTTCACATCCTGCATTCCCCCGACATTGAACCCAGTGATCTGCTCCCCTGTCCTAGAAAGAAGAAACAATTGCGTTGCATGCATTTCCGGAATAACCACGAGGTGATTTTCAAGACAGAACACTTCCTGAACAGCGGAGGTGCAGATTTCTACAACCAAGGCCTCCGCCAAGGCATCCATTGTTGTGAAAAAAGTGTCGCATTAATTTTGATTTTTTGGAGGTGAATATTTAGACTGTAAGACTAGGCCTACCTCCTCGTATTTCTCCAAGTAATTTAATTCACAGAAATGTATAATGGAAAACTTAATGTTCCTTAGAGAAATCAAAGAAAAACCTTGATAAAAAACGTGTGTACACAAAAATGACAGACGTTTCATGCAACCAGTTCAAGTAATAAGTGTTTCCCACGAAGGCCAAATAATAAGTCGCAGTTTGCATGGAAATGCCATGAGATGGAACGGCCATTTGGATGCACTTTAATAACTTTCAGAAATTTTGATCATACTACTTATTATTTCCAAAATGGTCTTACGCTCTTCGACATTCCGTATTTTTCAAAGGCAATGCTATGTCAGTCATGCAAAATTGTTCAATAGATACACTGTATCTCGTCAACATTCTTAACCTAGAGACAAATGAACGTGAATGTTGACGAGATGTAATGTCATCGTAGCTACTGACCAACTTCAAAAAGTGGCTCAAATGGCTCTCAGCACTATGGGACTTAACATCTGAGGTCATCAGTCCCGTAGAACTTAGAACTACTTAAACCTAACTAACCTAAGGACATCACACACATTCATGCCCGAGGCAGGATTCGAACCTGCGACCGTAGAGGTCGCGCGGTTCCAGACTGAAGCGCCTAGAAACGCTCGGCCACACCAGCCGGCGAACTATTTCCCATGATTGACATAACACGCCTTTGAAAGTGACGAAATGTCGAAACGCGTAACGCGATTTTGGAAAACAATAAAATGTGTGATCAAGACGTCTAAATGGTGTTAAAGGGCAAATAATGAGTGTTTCTTGTTTCAAACCTAAGAACTTTCTTCAAATATACCAATTCTTTACCGCAGATAAAATTTCGATACATCGATAATGTTGATACCAGGCTGTCGATGTATTACCTGCACCGATATACTTAACATGATTTAGCGGAAAGTCGATACACCGATACTTGCGAGAATTTAGCCTCATGTACTTAGACGGCAGTGTCAGTACGTTAGGGCACAGCAGTTAGACGGTTCGTGGCTCGGACTTTGGCAGCAGTCCCACTGCGTTTATCGGAAATTCGATAGATCGATACTTGGCGAGACTTTAGCCGGCAGTGTGAGTAGGCTAGGGCACAGTACCTGGACGGCTGGCGGCTCGGACCTCGGTTGCACTCCCGCTGCATGTCGAACCGCAGCTGCGCGCGCTGCCGCCCTCCGAGGTGCCGACAATGTTTGCCGGCGTCTCTGTGTTTGTGTGTGTCTGTGCGCCAGTCAGCCCTGCACCGGAGAAAGTGCCGGCCGGCGAAAGTGCGCCATCTCTCCCCGTCTGCCGCAGATCTTCCCACTCCTCTCCATCACCTAAAGTCGCTCACTGCCTGTTACCAAACTCTTCCTCGACGTCCGCGAACCCGCTACCAGATAGGTCGATTTTAAAGTCTTCTGTGCTGTCCCGATTAACCTTGTGGCGCAGTGGGACAGTTTCAGAAGTACTTCCACCGAGAATGTTTATACACCGCTGGCTGTAAAAATAGGAACGCCTTGGAGGCGGCTAGCACTCAACTTCAAATTGGCGTCAAATGCAACAGTCACTGATGATTCTCAGAATGAGATTTTCGCTCTGCAGAGGAGTGTGCGCTGATATTTAACTTCGTGGCAGATTAAAACTGTGTGCCGGACCGAGACTCGAACTCGGGTCCTTTGCCTTTCGCGGGCTAATGTTCTACCATCTGAGCCACCCAAGCACGACTCACGTCCCGTCCTCGCAACTTTACTTCTGCCAGTATCTCGTCTCCTACCTTCCATGTCTCCGCAATATCCTTACTTTCAGGAGTTCTAGTTTCGCAAGGTTTGCAGGAGAGCTTCTGTAAAGTTTCGAAGGTAGGAGACGAGACACTGGCAGAAGTAAAGCTGTGAGGACGGGGCGAGAGTTGTGCTTGGGTAGCTCATATGGACGCCGGCACGGTAGCTCAGCGTGTTCGGTCAGAGAGCCGGTTGGCCTTTGTAATAAAAAAACTGAGTGGAACGATCAACAAACGAACTTGAACGGATGTCATTGTGACGTCCGCAACGACCAAATACAACGATCTACAACGAACAAAATGAAAAGGGGGATGATAGAGCACTTGCTGCGAAAGGCAAAGGTCCCGAGTTCGAGTCCGGTCCAGCACACAGTTTTAATGTGCCAGGAAATTTCAGTCACTGATGAGCCAAAACATTAAAGCCTAGTTTACACAACGACATTGGGTAGCGCCACTCGTTGCGTGGAATGAGTTGCACGCAAATGGTTTCATATATGACTGTAGACACGGCGACATCAGTATACACTTCAGTTTCGTCGTTTTCTGGGTCCCTGAGTCGTGTCTGAAATGAAAGTTCTGGTAGCTGCACATCGCACGGGTTGTGATGGAGTTAATGCTTGTTGTGTGGAATCGCCGCATAAGAAAAAAATACACTCCTGGAAATTGAAATAAGAACACCATGAATTCATTGTCCCAGGAAGGGGAAACTTTATTGACACATTCCTGGGGTCAGATACATCACATGATCACACTGACAGAATCACAGGCACATAGACACAGGCAACAGAGCATGCACAATGTCGGCACTAGTACAGTGTATATCCACCTTTCGCAGCAATGCAGCCTGCTATTCTCCCATGGAGACGATCGTAGAGATGCTGGATGTAGTCCTGTGGAACGGCTTGCCATGCCATTTCCACCTGGCGCCTCAGATGGACCAGCGTTCGTGCTGGACGTGCAGACCGCGTGAGACGACGCTTCATCCAGTCCCAAACATGCTCAATGGGGGACAGATCCGGAGATCTTGCTGGCCAGGGTAGTTGACTTACACCTTCTAGAGCACGTTGGGTGGCACGGGATACATGCGGACGTGCATTGTCCTGTTGGAACAGCAAGTTCCCTTGCCGGTCTAGGAATGGTACAACGATGGGTTCGATGACGGTTTGGATGTACCGTGCACTATTCAGTGTCCCCTCGACGATCACCAGTGGTGTACGGCCAGTGTAGGAGATCGCTCCCCACACCATGATGCCGGGTGTTGGCCCTGTGTGCCTCGGTCGTATGCAGTCCTGATTGTGGCGCTCACCTGCACGGCGCCAAACACGCATACGACCATCATTGGCACCAAGGCAGAAGCGACTCTCATCGCTGAAGACGACACGTCTCCATTCGTCCCTCCATTCACGCCTGTCGCGACACCACTGGAGGCGGGCTGCACGATGTTGGGGCGTGAGCGGAAGACGGCCTAACGGTGTGCGGGACCGTAGCCCAGCTTCATGGAGACGGTTGCGAATGGTCCTCGCCGATACCCCAGGAGCAACAGTGTCCCTAATTTGCTGGGAAGTGGCGGTGCGGTCCCCTACGGCACTGCGTAGGATCCTACGGTCTTGGCGTGCATCCGTGCGTCGCTGCGGTCCGGTCCCAGGTCGACGGGCACGTGCACCTTCCGCCGACCACTGGCGACATCATCGATGTACTGTGGAGACCTCACGCCCCACGTGTTGAGCAATTCGGCGGTACGTCCACCCGGCCTCCCGCATGCCCACTATACGCCCTCGCTCAAAGTCCGTCAACTGCACATACGGTTCACGTCCACGCTGTCGTGGCATGCTACCAGTGTTAAAGACTGCGATGGAGCTCCGTATGCCACGGCAAACTGGCTGACACTGACGGCGGCGGTGCACAAATGCTGCGCAGCTAGCGCCATTCGACGGCCAACACCGCGGTTCCTGGTGTGTCCGCTGTGCCGTGCGTGTGATCATTGCTTGTGCAGCCCTCTCGCAGTGTCCGGAGCAAGTATGGTGGGTCTGACACACCGGTGTCAATGTGTTCTTTTTTCCATTTCCAGGAGTGTAAGTAACATGTTTCGATTAGTCACTGGATGAAGAAAAGACATCAACTAGATTGCTCAGCATCCTTGCTGAAATAATTTACAACGGAAGATCCAAGAAGTTCTTTTAATTATCTTAGAATGTCACCACAACTGTTCACGTTTCTTCTAAACAAAGTTAACTCAAAAATATTCAGATGTGTGTGAAACCTTATGGGATTTAACTGCTAAGGTCATCAGTCCCTAAGCTTACACACAACTTAACCTAAATTATCCTAAGGACAAACACACACACCCATGCCCGAGGGAGGACTCGAACCTCCGGTGGGATCAGCCACACAGTCTATGACTGCAGCGCGTAAGACCGTTCGGCTAATCCCGCGCAGCCCAGAGTTAATTATGCGATAAGAAATAAATGCACTGTAATGCATGAAGCACTGTCGCCAGAACTGAAAGTACATATGATATTGCGTAAATTACAATCGAGAACACTCGGCATGCTATAAGGTACGATTTTAGTTTAGTTTAATTTTCATTAACACCAATAATTATTAATATTAACAGTAATAATTATTAACATTAGCAACAGTAATTCGAAGCAGGCCGCATTAAGAAGAGAATAGCTTGCAAATTACCCTCTTGAAGATAGATCTGTAGAGTGTCAATATTTCAAAATTCTAACATTTGTGAATTGGGAGCACTGCAGCGACGTTTTAAATAGATGAATATTGAATAAAGAATGCAGCTTCTTGAATTTGTATAGCCTTCCCTCCCGTCAACAATATTCCGTAACAAAGAGTTGGGGAACTCGAACGATGGGATTTTAGTCTTGTAGACGAGAGCATTGCCTCAGCTAGAATGACACTTGCTTGTATATTTCTTAATTCATTTGTATATGTGCTCCTAACTCAATAAATTTTGTCCTGCAGCTCAGATATTCTCAAACCATCTATGTTACGATCGCACATGATGGTCTCAGCATCGACAATATCTTGCTTATTTTTGTCATCAGCATCACTGAAATCCCACAAACACCTATGCAAAGCATAGACATCCAAAAAGCGAACATTATTCTCCGTTCCCCATTTCATATTTCAGTTTGCCTGCACTCTACGAACACACATAACCTCAAAACTCATGCAACTAGTGTCGCCGAAGTTGCAACACTCCGAAAACTGCCCACGGCGATGCTGTATGCTGCATGATGACGCTGAGGGCATGTGACGCGGCTAGGGAAGTATATGAGCAGAGCAGAGACGAATGGGAAATCATTCTAGAGACGATAAGTGGCGCAAATGCGAAAATTCGCTTACTTAAGCGACTTTGACACAAGCCAGATTGTTGAGGCCAAGTGCCTGGGAGCGAGCATCTAGGAAACGGCGAAGCCGGTCGGTTGTTCACGTGCTACTGTCGTGAGCGTCTGTGGAAAGCGGATCATGAATACTGAAACCACGAGTAGGCGACAAGAAGTTGGGCGTCCATACCTCATGACAGAAGATAGGGATCGGTGGCTTACCCTCTCTCTAAGGCAAAATAGGCAGCGCCTGTAGTAGATCTGACGTCAGAGTGCAGTGCTGACGGAAGCACAGGTGTATTGTAGAGACACAGTGTTGAACATGGTGTTCCGCAGCAGAGGGCCCCCACATGCTCCCGTATTGAAACAACAACATCTACATCTACATCTACATGGTTACTCTGCAATTCACACTTAAGTGCCTGGCAGAGGGTTCATCGAACCATTTTCATACTACTTCTCTACCATTCCACTCTCGAATGGCACGTGGGAAAAAGAACACCTAAATCTTTCCGTTCGAGCTCTGATTTCTCTTATTTTTTTATGATGATCTTTTCTCCCTACGTAGGTGGGTGTCAACAAAATATAAAGAAAGTTGGTGATTGAAATTTCGTAAACACATCTCGCTGCAAAGAAAACCGCCTTTGTATCAGTGACTGCCACCCCACCTCGCGTATCACATCAGTGACACTCTCACCCCTATTGCTCGATATCACGAAACGGGCTGCCCTTCTATGCACGCTTTCGATGTCCTCCGTCAATCCTATCTTGTAAAGATCCCACATCGCACAGCAATATTCCAGCAGAGGACGGACAAGTGTAGTGTAGGATGTCTCTTTAGTGGGTTTGTCGCATCTTCTAGGTGCTCTACCAACAAAGTACAGACTTTGTTTAGCCTTCCCCACAATATTATCTATGTGGTATTTCCAATTTAGATTGCTCGTAATTGTAATTCCTAGGTATTTAGTCGAATTGGCAGCCCTTAGATTTGTGCGATTTATCGTATACCCAAAATTTATCGGATTTCTTTTAGTACCCACGTGGATGACCTAGCACTTTTCTTTGTTTAGTGCCAATTGCCACTTTTCGCACCATACAAAAATTCTCTCTAGATCATTTTGTAATTGGAATTGATCGTCTGATGATTTTACGAGACGGTAAATTACAGCATCATCTGCAAACAAAATAAGGGGGCTGCTCAGATTTTCACCTAGATCATTTATGTAAGTCAGCAGCAGCAGAGGGGCTATGACACTGCAGAGGGCCTATGACACTGCCTTGCGGAGCGCCAGATATCACTTCTGTTCTACTCGATGATTTACCGTTTATCACTACGAACTCTCTGTGAGGAAATCACGAATCCTGTCACAAAACTGAGACGATGCTCCATAAGCACGCAATCTGATTAATAATCGCTTGTGAGGAACAGTATCAAAAGCCTTCTGGAAATATAAGAATATAGAATCGATCTGAGATACCTTGTCGAGAGCACTCAGGCAAGTACAATTACAGTGGGCACGGGATCATAGAGATTGGACCACGGATCATTGGAATCGTGTCACCAGGTCGAATGAATCCCATTCATTGTTAAACCAGATCGACGTCGTATCCTCGTGTCTAGATACACCGACATCCAAACGAACGACTGCTGGAACCATGCAGCTTGCCACCGTCGCAGGCCAGTGGGAGCTGTATTATGTTATGGGGGACATTAACCTTGGCTTCCATGAGACCTGAGGTAGTAATGGAAGGTACCGTGACATCTGTGGACTACGTGAAGACTACTGTGGACCACCAGTAAACCCTTATGCTTGCTATCGTTCTCAACAGCGATGGCATCTTCCAGCAGGATAACAGCCAGTCACAATTCCAGAATCGTGCTGCAGTGGCTTGAGGAGCATGACAGTGAACTCACGTTGATGTCTCGACCATCAAATTCGGCTTATCTGAATCCGATGAGACCCAACTGGGACGCTGCCGGGCACCAACTCCGCCCCCACAAATCGACCGGCCGTAAATTATGGGAAGTGTGTGACCTGTGTGTTGGCATCTGGTGCCACAAACCTTTGGAAACCTATCAAGTATTTGTCGAATCCGTGGCACACAGAATTGCGTTTCGAAAGTGGACCAACACACGTTTGAGTAGGTGGTCGTAATGTTCTGGCTCATCAGTGCATACACTACTTTATGTAAAAAATGAGACACGAAGAATCAGTGATCTGCTACACGCCACGATAAGAGGACGTGCGGAACAACGGAATCATGTTGTTGTTGTTGTTGTTGTGGTCTTCAGTCCTGAGACTGGTTTGATGCAGCTCTCCATGCTACTCTATCCTGTGCAAGCTTCTTCATCTCCCAGTACCTACTGCAACCTACATCCTTCTGAATCTGCTTAGTGTATTCATCTCTTGGTCTCCCCCTACGATTTTTACCCTCCACACTGCCCTCCAATATTAAATTGGTGATCCCTTGATGCCTCAGAACATGTCCTACCAACCGATCCCTTCTTCAGTCAAGTTGTGCACAAACTACTCTTCTCCCCAATCCTATTCAATACTTCCTCATTAGTTATGTAATCTACCCATCTAATCTTCAGCATTCTTCTGTAGCACCACATCTCGAAAGCTTCTATTCTCTTCTTGTCCAAACTATTTACCGTCCATGTTTCACTTCCATACATGGCTACACTCCATACAAATACTTTCAGAAATGACTTCCTGACACTTAAATCTATACTCGATGTTAACAAATTTCTCTTCTTCAGGAACGCTTTCCTTGCCATTGCCAGTCTACATTTTATATCCTCTCTACTTCGACCATCATCAGTTACTTTGCTCCCCAAATACCAAAACTCCTTTACTACTTTAAGTGTCTCATTTCCTAATCTAATTCCCTCAGCATCACCCGACTTAATTCGACTACATTCCATTATCTTCGTTTTGCTTTTGTTGATGTTCATCTTATATCCTCCTTTCAAGACACTGTCCATTCCGTTCAACTGCTCTTCCAGGTCCTTTGCTGTCTCTGACAGAATTACAATGTCATCGGCAAACCTCAACGTTTTTATTTCTTCTCCATGGATTTTAATACCTACTCCGTATTTTTCTTTTGTTTCCTTTACTGCTTGCTCAATATACAGATTGAATAACATTGGGGAGAGGCTACAACCCTGTCTCACTCCCTTCCCAACCACTGCTTCCCTTTCATGTCCCTCGACTCTTATAACTGCCATCTGGTTTCTGTACAAATTGTAAATAGCCTTTCGCTCCCTATATTTTACCCCTGCCACCTTTAGAATTTGAAAGAGAGTATTCCAGTCAACATTGTCAAAAGCTTTCTCTAAGTCTACAAATGCTAGAAACGTAGGTTTGTCTTTCCTTAATCTTTCTTCTAAGATAAGTCGTAAGGTCAGTATTGCCTCACGTGTTCCAGTATTTCTACGGAATCCAAACTGATCTTCCCCGAGGTCGGCTTCTACTAGTTTTTCCATTCGTCTGTAAAGAATTCGTGTTAGTATTTTGCAGCTGTGACTTATTAAACTGATTGTTCGGTAATTTTCACATCTGTCAACACCTGCTTTCTTTGGGATTGGAATAATTATATTCTTCTTGAAGTCTGAGGGTATTTCGCCTGTTTCATACATCTTGCTCACCAGATGGTAGAGTTTTGTCAGGACTGACTCTCCCAAGGCCGTCGCTAGTTCCAATGGAATGTTGTCTACTCCGGGGGCCTTGTTTCGACTCAGGTCTTTAAGTGCTCTGTCAAACTCTTCACGCAGTATCATATCTCCCATTTCATCTTCATCTACATCCTCTTCCATTTCCATAATATTGTCCTCAAGTACATCGCCCTTGTATAGGCCCTCTATATACTCCTTCCACCTTTCTGGTTTCCCTTCTTTGCTTAGAACTGGGTTTCCATCTGAGCTCTTGATGTTCATACAAGTGGTTCTCTTATCTCCAAAGGTCTCTTTAATTTTCCTGTAGGCAGTATCTATCTTACCCCAAGTGAGATAAGCCTCTACATCCTTACATTTGTCCTTTGAATCATACGGAATCATACTAAGTGATTGCCGGCCGCTGCGACCAAGCTGTTCTAGGCGCTTCAGTCCGGAACCGCGCTGCTGCTACGGTCGCAGGTTGGAATCCTGCCTCGGGCATGGCTGTGTGTGATGTCCTTAAGCTAGTTAGGTTTAAGTTGTTCTAAGTCTAGGGGACTGATGACCTCAGATGTTAAGTCTCATAGTGCTCAGAGTCTTTTGAACCATTTTGAACTAAGAGATTTAAATGGCAAAGAAATGGCCTGCTCTTAGGGCCAAACTGCTCTCTTTTGTGTGACCGGACAGGTCAGTGCCACGCAACGCTCAGTCGGTGCTGAGCCGTCATAGGAAGTGGAAACGTGTAATCAGGTACCACTATCCCTCACCGACATCATAGGGTGGAATATCGGCATGTGAGTGCATTCGAACGGGGTAGAATGATTAGTTTGCAGGAGGCGGGTCTGTCGTTCCGTGACATTTGCGGCTCGCACAGGGCCCGCTGCTTCAACAGTGAGACGTATGTGGAACCAATGTAGAGAAGAGGGCCGTGCGTGACGCCGACAAGGTGCTGGACGATACAATGTGATCACAGCGCGAGACGGCCTCCATCCTGACCGCTTGGCCGTAACGGCCAGAACAGCTTCGCCCACAGTGTTGACGGGACGTTGGAGCACTGCAACGGGTTACGTCACGTCTGTGTCGACGCTTCGACGCCGAATTCTGCTGACTAGGCTGGTAGCACGCATGCCTTAGCTTCGGCTTCCATTGACCACAACCACCACGCCGCAGGCAGTAATCGACACATGAATGCAGATACTGACGCGCTGGCTAGCAAACCGTAGTGTTTTCAGACAAGTACTGCTTCAACTTATCTTACAGTGAGGGCCGCGTACTCTTTCGACGCCGCTGTGGTGAATGCTATAGGGCTGACTCTATTGATGAGCAGCATAACGAACAAACGCCAGGTGTGATGGTTAGGGGTGCTGCTAACTATAACACGCGATCGCGTTCCAGGGGCAGTGCCTCTACTGCGGGCCGTACCACATGTCACATTTCAGCAGGAAAACGCCCGGCCGCATGTGGCGAGGAATATGGAAGCCTTATTCGAAGAACGACGGGTTTTCTGTGACGTGAGTCGGTAGAATTCTACGATCGAATTCGTTGAAAGCTTCGTGCCTGGTAATCCTTACACTAATTTTGACGTCGCTAATTTTTTGTCTTTCTCCGAGGCTCTGCCTATATTTATATCTACGGTAAAGCTCATTTTCCTTTCGGAGCAGCTTTCTAACTCTGCTGTTGAACGATAGCGGGTCTTCACTATTCTTCACCATACGCGTCTAAGGAATAGTCTACACTGAAGCTCCAAAAAAACTGGTGTAGGCACGCATATTCAAATACAGAGATATGTAAACAAGCAGAACAAAAGGTGCTACTGTCGGCAACGCCTATATAAGACAAGAAGTGTCTGGCGCAGTTGTTACATCGGATACTGCTGCTACAATAGCAGGTTATCAAGATTTAAGTGAATTTGAACGTGGTGCTATAATCGGAGCACCAGCGATGGATCACAGCATCTCCAAGGTCGCGATGAAGTGAGGATTTTCCCATACGACCAATTCACGAGTGTACCGTGAAAATCAGGAATCCGGTAACTCATCAAATCTCTGACACCACTGCGGCTGGAAAAAGATCCTGCAAGATTGGGACCAACGACGACTGAAGAGAATCGTTCAACGTGACAGAAGCGCAACCCTTCCACAATTCGGTGCAGATTTCAATGATGGGCCACTGACAAGTGTCAGCGTGCGAAGCATTCAATGAAACATCATCAATATGGGCTTTCGGAGCAAAAAGCCCACTCGTGCACCCTTAATGACTGCACGACACAAATCTTTACATCTCGCCTGGGCCCGTCATCACCGACATTGGATTGTTGAAGACTGGAAACACATTTCCTTGTCGGACGAGGCTCGTTTCAAATTCTATCGAGCGGACGGACGGGTACCGCTATGGAGACAAGCTCATGTATCTATGGACGCTGTATGTCAGCAGGGGACTGTTCGAGCTGGTGGAGGCTCTGTAATGGTATGGGGAGCGTGCAGTTAGAGTGATATGGGACTCCTGAACATCCAGATACCACTCTGTCAGGTGATACGAACGTAAGCATCATGTCCGATCACTTGCATCCATTCATGTCCGCTGCGCATTCCGACGGACTTGGGCAAATCCAGCAAGACAATGCGACACCCCACAGAATTGCTACGGAGTGGCTCCAGGAACACCCTTGCGAGTTTAAACACTTCCGCTGGCCACCAAACTGCCCAGACAAGACCATTATTGTGTGTATCTGGGATGCCTTGCAACGTGCTGTACAGAAGAGATCGCCACCCCCTCGTACTCTTACGGATTGAAGGTGTCGTTCCCTCCAGACATTAGTAGAGTTCTGCGTGCTCGCGGGGCCTGCTCGATATTAGGCAGGCGAACCAGTTTCTTTGGCTCTTCAGTGTATAATACTTTTGAACCTCGTCCATTCATACTCAGCATTTTCAGAAACGTCACTGAATGTTTGCTGCTGACTACTAAGATAAACTGAAACCTGTTTCTTGTCGCCCATATTAAACACAAATATCTTCATATCTTTCTTTGCATTCTTATTTACAACCGTAGTCAGAAATACTGAAAAGGCCTTATGATCGCTAATTATCTGCTCCAAGTTGTCAGTTGAGCAGTTCGAGTCTGTTCATAACCAAGAGATCTAAGATGTTACCCTCATGTGTCAGTTCTCTGGTTAATTGCTCAAGGTAAGTTCCGGATAAGATGTGTAGAACTATTTTCCGTGAGTCCATGTGCCTACTACCAACTTTAATTCTAATGAGTTTGTCTAAGCAGATGCGACGCCTACGTTCCTCAACCGTCCATTTTTCCCCTCATATAATGCTTGACAATGATATTCAAGTTTCATAATTTACAACAGAATTATTTTTAATTTAATTATATTATTAAAGCAATGTCTAAATCGTCATATTTAGTCCGCAAGACATCTTGGACGGAGGGTATTTTGCCGGCGGGGTGGCCGAGAGGTTCTAGACGCTACAGTCAGGAACCGCGCGACCGCTACGGTCCCAGGTTCGAATCATGCCTCGTGCATGGATTTGTGTGTTGTCCTTAGCTTAGTTAGGTTTAAGTTAGTTCTAAGTTCCAGGGGACTGATGACCTCAGATGTTAAGTCCCATAGAGCTCAGAGCCATTTGAACCATTTTGAACGGAGGGAATTTTGATCACCACTACCCTTTTCACCCTGCATGGGAAGTGTGAGAGTCGGTAAGCCTACGTGTGAGCTGTAATTGTTATGGTTCTCCCATCGTGGTATTTCTTGTATTTCTCGAGATGTACGTCCTAGAACGAAAGACACTGTCTCAGTCTTCTTGAAATGTTGTTATTGTGGTTGTTATCTTCAGTCTTAAGACTGGTTTGATGCGGCTCTCCACGCAACTTTATCCTGTGCAACCCTGTTCATCTCCGAGTACGTGTTGTACCCATCTATTCTTTAATATTCTTCTGTAGCACCACATTTCGAAAACTTCTACTCTTTTTTTCTAAACTGTTTATCGTCCATGTTTCACTTCCATACACGGCTACACTTCAGGCAAATACTTTCAGAAAAGACTTCCCAACACTTAAGTCTATATTCGATGTTAACAAATTTCTCTTCTTCAGAAGTGTTTTCTTCCCATTGCCGGTCTACATTTTATGTCCTCTCTAGTTCAGCCAGCATCAATTACGTTGCTGCCCAAATAACAAAATTCATATACTGATTTAAGTGTATCGTTTCCTAATCTAATTCCCTTGGCATCGCCTGGTTTAATTCGACTACATTCCATTATGCTTATTTGGCTTCTGTTGGTGGTCATCTCATATCCTTCTTTCAAAACGACGTCCATTTCATTCGACTGCTCTTCCAAGTCCTTTTCTGTCTCTGACAGAATTACCTTGTCATCGGCAGATATCAAAGTTTTTGTTCCTTCGCCCTGAACTCTAATTGATTCGCCAAATTTTTCTTTGGTTTCCTTTACTGCTTGTTCAATGTACAGATTGACTAACATCGGGGATAGGCTTCAACCCTGTCCCGCTCCCTTCTCAACCATGCTTCCCCTTCACGTCCCTCGACTCTTATAACTTCCGTCTAGTTCCTGTACAAGTTGTAAGTAGCCTTTCGCTCCCTGTATTTTACCCTCGTTACCTTCAGAATTTGAAAAGAGTGTACTCCAGCCAACATTGTCCAAACTTTTCTCCACTCCCACAAACCTGTCTTCTAAGATAAGTCGTAGGGTCAGTATTGCCTCGTGTGTTCCTAAATTTCTCCGGAGTCCAAACTGATCTTTCCGAGGTCGGCTTCTCTCAGTTTTTACATTCTGCTGTATAGAATTCTTGTTAGTATTTTGCAACCAAGACTTATTAAACGGATAGTCCGGTAATTTTCACACCTGTCAGCAACTGGTTTCTTTGGGATTGGAATTATTACGTTCTTCTTGAAGTCCTAACGTATTTCGCCCGTCTCATACATCTTACACACCAGATGGGAGAGTTCTGTTATGGCTGGCTCTCCCAAGGCTATCAGTAGTTCTAATGAAATGTCGTCTACTCCCGGGGCCTTATTTCCTACTTCGATCTTTCGGAGCTCTGTCAAATTCTTCTCTCAACGTCGTATCTCCCATCTCGTCTTCATCTATGTCCACTTCTCTTTCTATAATATTGCCTTCCAGTTTATCTCCCTTGTATAGACCAGCTATGTTCTCTTTCTACTTTTCAGCTTTCCCCCCTTGTTTAAACGTAAGCTCTCGAAAGCTTAACAGTAAACTACTCTGTGAAGCACAACGTCTCCCTTTAGCTTCTGCCACTGGAAGGTGTCGGCTATGTTTGCTACACCCTCACAATTACTAAAAGAAGCCACTAACCTTTCTGTCTCTGCATCCTCCTCTGTTAATGTTACCTGGTAAGGGTCATAGACAAAGAAATAGGCAAAAGTCGGTCCTTCTCTTGGATAAATTACATTCCCATAAGAATCTCTCAGTCAATACCATCCTGGTGCCTGCTAGTGCTACAATTAGTTCAATATGGCCATTCTAGTTTCTCTCCGTTTATTCATAGGTATCTTTCACTTATTAGTGTTTCATATTTTTTATCATAATTGGTGTGATACTTATCTAAAATTTTTTTTAGATTTAGGGAGTACATCAACAAAAGAAACACCAAAATCAAGAAGTAATAAAGATGTACTCAATCATTTAGAAACAATTACAGGCAAAAATAGTAAAAGAAGACTAATATTGTGTAGGCACATCCAAAGAATAAGTCATAGCAGACTGCTCAGTGTTTTAAAACATTAAAAGGCAAACCCAACTAGATTACCAGATGAAGACCAATAAGGAATCTGCATCAAAAGTAAGAAATGGAAGACAGAAGAGAATATAGGACCAAATTAACAAGTGGGAAGATTTCCAAGAAAAAAAGTTCGAGAAAGACATTGAAGGAAAGGGACAGAGTAGGACAATAAAGAAAAAAGTGGACAGATGAAGGAGAACTGGAGTAAGCGGGAAGCTGATCCTTAGTTGGTCAGCTGCGAAAGAAGAAAAAGATGTCTATGTTTGGCCAGTAAATGCTTCGTAAATGTGTACTTGCAGAATGAAATAAAATAATATAAATATGGAAATCCTTTATTTTACGAGGGTGGCACGAAAGGTTGTCGGAATCGCCACGAGAGGTCAGCGCTAGCGCAACGAGTTGTTCATGTGATATTCATTGGACTGTTGCCTGTAAACGCATGCCACGGCAGTGCGCTTGGAAGAGAGCTGTGGCGGTGACGTGTCTCTGTTGTTGTTCCCGCGTAGTGATTTGCGAAGATGGAAAAAATCGAGATTCGAGCAGTGATTAAGTACTTCGTAAAGAAAGATATGAAAGCAAAGGATATTCATGATGATTTCCAGAATACACTAGGGGGCTCTACTCCTTCATATTCAACTGTTGCCAAGTGGACAAATGAATTTAAATCTGGTCGGGAGAAAAAAATTGGAAATTTGTGGTAAGGACTATGGGACCAAACTGTTGAGGTCATCGGTCCCTAGGCTTACGCACTACTTAATCTAACTTAAACTAACTTACACTAAGCACAACACATACACCCATGCCCGAGGGAGAACTCGAACCTCCGACGGGAGGAGCCGCGCGAACCGTGACATGACGCACAGACCGCACGGCTACCCCGCGCGGCCCCGGGTCGGGAGAGCTTAGATGATGATCCGCGCAGTGGTCGACCAAGATGTGTCACTACTCCAGAAATCATTGCAAAAGTGCACAAAATGATCATGGAGGATCGCCGATTCAAAGTGCATGAAACTGATCACGCATGCCAGATGGCATCTGAATAGGTATATCAAATTTTAACTGAAGAATTAGAAATGAAAACATTACCTGCAAGATGCGTGCCGCGACTTTTGACGCTAGATCAAAACGTACGAGAATGGACATAACGGAACAATGTTTGGCCCGTTTTAGGAGAAACGAACAAGATTTTTTGGGCCAGTTTGTGACCACAGATGAAATTTGGGTGCACTACTATACCCCGAGACAAAACAACTGTCAAAGCAATGCTGATTCCCTGTCACCAAAGAAAGCAAAGACAATTCCTTCGGCGGGAAAGATTATGGCATCAGTGATCTGGGATGCGAAGGGGATTCTGTTTGTATATTATCCCCCCACTGGGCAAACAAGAGAATACTATGCTATCCTTCTGGACAAATTGCAACAAAAGATACATTAAAAAAAGGCCATGTTTAGCAAGGAAGAAAGTCTGTTCCATGAATACAATGAGTGCCAGCACACATGTGCCGTCGCCATGGCAAAATTATACGAAGTAAGGTATGAATTGTTGCCATACCCGCCTCATTCACCTTATATGGCTCCGTCAGACTTCCATCTCTTCCCAAAACTGAAAACTTTTTGGGGTGGACGAAGATTCACTTCCAACGAAGAATTGATAGCCAGAGTTGACAGCTATTTTGCAGGCCTGGAGGAAACTCATTTTCGAGATGTGATCAAGGCACTGGAACATAATTGGGCCAAATGCATTAATGTACAAAGATAATACATTGAAATATAAAAAAAGTTTCAGTGACTTAAGTATTATGTTTCTATTCCGTTCCGAGAACGTATCAAACCGCCCTCGTATTTTACAGCTTCCGGTCACATAAGTGGTATGCAATCGAGTTCGAAGTGTAGGAAGTTATCGTCCGCAGTCTTAACGTTGTTCTTTGCCGAATTATATGCATTGCATATTGAAATCATCTGATGACTTTCTAAGAAGTCGAAACTATATGTGTGACCCGAAGCTGAAAGGTAAATAAAAGAATTTCGTTTGCAAGACAGGTCCCATGTTCCCCTAAGGCACAATGTAAATACACTGCTGGTAATCAAAATAGCAACAGCATGAAATATAGGAAGTAGCGGAATATTACTAACTATACTACAAAGTATAGTTCGAAAAATGCATAACTAAATTGATAGATGATTTACGGGTATACAGGGTGCGAAATTTAGTGCACAGCGCTGCGACGTCTGTCAGAAACTTTGTTTCTAATCTGACTGGGCGTCGAGATGAACTCAGATTGGATGACAGCTACTGCTACGTCATTCCATCCAGGCTCCTTCAACTCTGTGACACAGTTCATTAGTCGCAGCTACTGGCGAGGTTTGTGTACCAGCCGCTCCGAAACACATGAGTTGACGAGATGAACTGAGCTTGGGCAAGAAAGCTGGAGAATGTGACGGCCAGGAAAATGAAATGTAATGATCGTATGGCATTGATGACCGCGACTTTCCACCTGGGGTTCTTCGGCCACCAAGTTGAAAATCTTGTCACTTGACGGCAAATTGGCGACTTGCATATCGATGATGATGGGGACAACACAACAGCCAGTGTCCTAGCGCAGGGAATCTCCGACCCAGCGGGAATAAACCCGGGCCCACAGCATAGCAGCCAGACGCGCTGACCGGTCAGCTGAGGGGGCGGATGATGGCCAGTGCAACAGTGGAATATGCTATCGATATGCAGCAAGAGCTACTGCATACGGCCTTTGGTAATCTCTTTGGAGCCGACCGCTGTGACCGAGTGGTTCTAGGCCCTTCAGCCCGGAACCGCGCTGTTGCTACGGTCGCAGGTTCGAATCCTGCCTCGAGCATGGTTGTGTGTGATATCCTTAGATTAGTTGGGTTTAAGTCGTTCTAAGTCTAGGGGACTGATGACATCAGATGTTAACTCCCATAGTGCTTGGAGCCATTTGCACCATTTTCGAATCCCTTTGGAAGGTAACGTCACAGAGGCGTCGAATACAAAGCGCAGCCAACAGCCTTGACACGTCAGAAAGGTACGTACGGAACGTCGCACTACATTCGTAATACGACTGAAGTGTTCCTAGCAAGTAGAAAACAGCCTGTCAATCTCAACGGTGAGAGCTCTTCGAACGTAAAAGTAACTTCGGGCATACCGTAGGGGAGTGTTACAGGACCATTACCGTTCGAAAGTAAACGAATTGCCTAGAGCATATCGTCAGAAGCACACTGAGAGCGTTCACGGAAGATGCTCCCGTATACAGAGAACTCGCGCCCTCAGGAAATTGGATCGAAATATTAGATTCCTGCATAAATTCGTTGTTTTGCATGTTCTGATTGCTGTGGCTCTATTTGTCGATTCTCTTTTTTTATTTGTAATTCACTCTTGCTATTTAAGTTTACAGATTGTCATTTTGTCATCTGCTGATTGTGAGTGGAGCTGTGGATGCTAGAAAATAGAGTGCCAATGGAGAAATCGGAACATTTCCGACATATTCTTCTGTTTGAGTTCAACGGATAGGTGACGGCAACAGAGGCAGTCAGAAACATTTGCGCCGTGTGTAGGGATAATGCCATTAAAGAGAACACCGCAAAAGAGTGGTTTTCTGGTTTTAAGGAGGATCGTTTTGACATTAGCGACTCTCCACGCTTAAGAACACCATCGGGGTTTGATGAAGATCGTTGAAACGAATTAATCCACAATGACCCACGACCGTGTACTCGAGAACAGGCAAATGTGATGAACAGTGACCATTCCATCATCGTGCGACATTTGCATGCAACGAGGAACATTAAAAAAATCGAGTGTATGGGTGCAGCATGCTCTAAGCCAAAATCACAAAAACTAGTGGGTGACCATATGTGTATCTCCTCTTGCTCGTCATCAATTTGTTTGTGAACAGCAGCAACCATTCCCAACCCGTATCGTTATTGATAGCAAACAATATTGTCTTTATGCCAACATAAGGAAAAGAAAGTAATGGTTGGACACGAACGAAACAGCAAGTCCCGGTACAAAGAAATGCGTGCATCCACAAACCATAGTGTTACGTATCTGGTAGAACAGCGACTCTGTGGTGTACTACGAATCGCTGACCCGAGGTGTGACGATCACTGCTGACATTTACTGCCAACAACTGAGACGTCTTGGAGACGTAACACAAGAACAACGACCAAGGACACTACTTGAAGCAGTGCTACTCCACTATGCCCGCCCGCATTCGGCTAGACTGGCAAAACACAATACACAGGAGTTGGATTGGGAAGTATTCCGTACCCACCTTATACACCTGATCTTGTTCCCTCAGATTTTAACTTTTTCCGCTCTCTATTGAATCTTCAAGAAACTTCCTTTCCGAACGGAAATGCACTCCGAACGTGGCTTGACAAATTCTTAGGTTCAAACCCACATGATTTCTACAGTCGCGGAATCGAAAAGTTACCCCAGCATTGCCAGAGACATGTAAACAACGAAGGAGAATATATTATTCATGATAAAAGTCTCTATTATGCTGTACGTATTGTGTTTATCATAGAAAAACTTTTGGAAAAAGTTTTTCATAGAAAAACTTACTCACCAACCCAACAGATGAAGACTTGCAGGAGGAGGTCGACGCTTGGTGCGCGGATTGCCGGATTCAGTGGCGACTGTACGGGGGCGGGGCGGTAGGGATGGGGGGGGGGGGACCGTGCCACAGTCCAGGGGGGCCTGTTTTTGAAAGGAACAAATTCTTAAATTTTAATATGGTTCCAAGAGAATGATTTGAACAAGACAAATGAAAATTTGGCATATGATAGCCTACCAGTTTCTATACAGCAACCCTTAGTATCGCTGAGAAAAATATTTTCTATTAAATAAATAAAGAATAAATAAAGTATGCAATGAGCGTCACATGGTACGATCTTTTGAGTCAACATATTGTGATTAAGTGACTCTTATTCCCCCCACGAACCATGGATCTTGCCGTTGGTTTTGGAGGCTTGCGTGCCTGAGTGATACAGATAGCCGTACCATAGGTGCAACCACAACGGAGGGGTATCTGTTGAGAGGCCAGACAAACGTGTGGTTCCTGAAGAGGGGCAGCAGCCTTTTCAGTAGTTGCAGGGGCAACCGTCTGGGTGATTGACTGATCTGGCCTTGTAACAGTAACCAAAACGGTCTTGCTGTGCTGGTACTGCGAACGGCTGAAAGCAAGGGGAAACTACGGCCGTAATTTTTCTCGAGAGAATTGAGCTTTACTCTATGGTTAAATGATGATGGCGTCCCCTTGGATAAAATATTCCGGAGGTAAAATAGTGCCCAATTCGGATCTCCAAGCGGGGACTACTCAGGACGACGTCGTTATCGAGAGAAAGAAAACTGGCGTTCTACGGATCGGAGCGTGGAATGTCAGATCCCTTAATCGGGCAGGTAGGTTAGAAAATTTAAATCCACTAAGCAGATTCAGAAGGATGTAGGTTGCAGTAGGTACTGGGAGATGAAGAAGGTTGCACAGGGTAGAGTAGCATGAGAGCTGCATCAAACCAGTCTCTGGACTGAAGACCACAACAACAACAACTGAATCTGAGCGCCATTCTCACGAACAGCAGCTTACGGCTGATGAGATGGCAACATCAGTTTCTCCAGATGTCATAAGATGTAAACGTAGCTTTTCTCCTCGCAAAACCGTACTTCGTCCTTCATCGGAATAGTTCTTGAAGTAATGTCGCTGGTTTATTACGAGGGCAGTTCAAAAAAGTAAGTTGCACAGTATTCTGACGGGAGAGGTGCATGGTATCCTTCCCCCCACCTCCACTTCCTGTGATTTAGATCGACCATTAATACCATTTATGGTGATCTTGTTCTTGCCATGCTCCTCTAAATCTTTTTTTTTTGTACTTTCAGAGTTTGCCTGATTTCCTTTCTCGACAGTCGTGTCAGTTTGAACGATGAACTTCAATGGTCCCAGCATTGGTAAACCCTGGTAGCACATCAACCGAAACTTTGAAAGAGCATGGCTTTGCATGGAACGTGAATATACCCTTACGAATTTTGCCAAAACAACCGGTGACAGTGTCAAGTGGAGAAAGAAGGTTTTCGAGGCTTCAACTGATTAAAACGTACCTGATATCAACAATGAGACAGGCACAACTGTGTAGGCTGGTTCAAAAATGGTTCAAATGGCTCTGAGCACTATGGGACTCAACATCTTAGGTCATAAGTCCCCTAGAACTTACAACTACTTGAACCTAACTAACCTAAGGACATCACACACACCCATGCCCGAGGCAGGATTCGAACCTGCGACCGTAGCAGTCCCGCGGTTCCGGACTGCAGCGCCAGAACCGCACGGCCACCGTGAGTAGGCTGGTAACCGTGTCAACATAAGCTAGCTCAATGTTTGAATTTCGGTGAAATCACAAAGGAGTTTGCTGACGTCAAAGCAGGAAAAATACCTGCAATATAAGACAAATGTTCAAATGTATGTTTATGAGCAATTTTAGTTTCCATTTATTTATTTATATCGTACATTTTCATTCACTTAGTTAATAAAGATTTGTTGTAGGGTAGCCCTACATTTGTATGGTCTAACGGGGAATTAGGCTGCCAAATGTCAACCGCCTGTGCAAACCCATTGTTGGAAAAAAATGGCTCTAACCACTTTAGGACGTAACATCTGAGGTCATCAGTCTCCTAGACTTAGAACTACTTAATCCTAACTAGCCTAAGGACATCACACACATCCATGCCCGCGGCAGGATTCGAACCTGCGACCGTAGCAGCAGCGCGGTTCCAGACTTAAGCGCCTAGAACTGCTCGGCCACAGCGGCCGGGCGATTGTTGGATGTACTGTTTGACGCACTATAGTCTGTTTATTGTTCGGGTCTCCCGTAGTTCTGTTCGGAACTCGTTGACGATTCGTAAAGTCTCTTGCCTTTTGCTGCGTCTGCCAACGTGTATGATCTGCCCGTGTTCAGCGCTGCAGTGTACAGTGAACAGAGGTCCGTTGTTTCTTTGTATTTGTGGTGTGCTACGAGTAACTACAGTACTCGTGGTCTAGGGGTAGCGTCTTTCATTCATAATCAAAACGTCTTCGGTCCGGGTTCGATCCCCGCTACTACCTAAATTTTGATAAATAATCAGCATTGGCGGCCGAAGACTTCCGGCATAAGAAGTCAGCCTCATTCTGCCAACGGCCTTGTCAAAGAGGGCGGAGGAGCGGACAGAGGTTCAGGGCACTCTCTTGTCCTAGGGGTGGGAAATTGCCCCTAAAGGCGGAAGAATCAGCAATGATCAACGACATGAGGATGCAGAAGGCAATGGAAACCACTGCATTAAAGACACGTAACGTGTATCCACAGGACATGTGGCCTGTATTTGAAGAAGTGTCATGATGATCTCTCCATTGGCAAAAGATTCCAGAATAGTCCCCCATTCGGATCTCCGGGAGGGGACTGCCAAGGGGGAGGTTACCATGAGAAAAAGATTGAATAATCGACGAAAGGATAACGTTCTACGAGTCGGGGCGTGGAATGTCAGAAGCTTGAACGTAGTAGGGAAACTAGAAAATCTGAAAAGGGAAATGCAAAGGCTCAATCTAGATATATTAGGGGTCAGTGAAGTGAAGTGGAAGGAAGACAAGGATTTCTGGTCAGATGAGTATCGGGTAATATCAACAGCAGCAGAAAATGGTATAACAGGTGTAGGATTCGTTATGAATAGGAAGGTAGGGCAGAGGGTGTGTTACTGTGAACAGTTCAGTGACCGGGTTGTTCTAATCATAATCGACAGCAGACCAACACCGACAACGATAGTTCAGGTATACATGCCGACGTCGCAAGCTGAAGATGAACAGATAGAGAAAGTGTATGAGGATATTGAAAGGGTAATGCAGTATGTAAAGGGGAACGAAAATCTAATAGTCATGGGCGACTGGAATGCAGTTGTAGGGGAAGGAGTAGAAGAAAAGGTTACAGGAGAATATGGGCTTGGGACAAGGAATGAAAGAGGAGAAAGACTAATTGAGTTCTGTAACAGGTTTCAGCTAGTAATAGCGAATACCCTGTTCAAGAATCACAAGAGGAGGAGGTATACTTGGAAAAGGCCTGGAGATACGGGAAGATTTCAATTAGATTACATCATGGTCAGACAGAGACTCTGAAATCAGATACTGGATTGTAAGGCGTACCCAGGAGCAGATATAGACTCAGATCACAATACAGTAGTGATGAAGAGTAGGCTGAAGTTCAAGACATTAGTCAGGAAGAATCAATACGCAAAGAAGTGGGATACGGAAGTACTAAGAAATGAAGAGATACGTTTGAAGTTCTCTAACGCTATAGATACAGCAATAAGGAATAGCGCAGTAGGCAGCACAGTTGAAGAGGAATGGACATCTCTAAAAAGGGCCATCACAGAAGTTGGGAAGGAAAACATAGGTACAAAGAAGGTAGCTGCGAAGAAACCATGGGTAACAGAAGAAATACTTCAGGTGATTGATGAAAGGAGGAAGTACAAACATGTTCCGGGAAAATCAGGAATACAGAAATACAAGTCGCTGAGGAATGAAATAAATAGGAAGTGCAGGGAAGCTAAGACGAAATGGCTGCAGGAAAAATGTGAAGACATCGAAAAAGATATGATTGTCGGAAGGACAGACTCAGCATACAGGAAAGTCAAAACAACCTTTGGTGACATTAAAAGCAACGGTGGTAACATTAAGAGTGCAACGGGAATTCCACTGTTAAATGCAGAGGAGAGAGCAGATAGGTGGAAAGAATACATTGAAAGCCTCTATGAGGGTGAAGATTTGTCTGATGTGGTAGAAGAAGAAACAGGAGTCGATTTAGAAGAGATAGGGGATCCAGTATTAGAATCGGAATTTAAAAGAGCTTTGGAGGACTTGCGGTCAAATAAGGCAGAAGGATTAGATAACATCCCATCAGAATTTCTAAAATCATTGGGGGAAGTGGCAACAAAACGACTATTCACGTTGGTGTGTAGAATATATGAGTCTGGCGATATACCATCTGACTTTCGGAAAAGCATCATCCACACAATTCCGAAGACGACAAGAGCTGACAAGTGCGAGAATTATCGCACAATCAGCTTAACAGCTCATGCATCGAAGCTGCTTACAAGAATAATATACAGAAGAATGGAAAAGAAAATTGAGAATGCGCTAGGTGACGATCAGTTTGGCTTTAGGAAAAGTAGAGGGACGAGAGACGCAATTCTGACGTTACGGCTAATAATGGAAGCAAGGCTAAAGAAAATCAAGACACTTTCATAGGATTTGTCGACCTGGAAAAAGCGTTCGACAATATAAAATGGTGCAAGCTGTTCGAGATTCTGAAAAAAGTAGGGGTAAGCTATAGGGAGAGACGGGTCATATACAATATGTACAACAACCAAGAGGGAATAATAAGAGTGGACGATCAAGAACGAAGTGCTCGTATTAAGAAGGGTGTAAGACAAGGCTGTAGCCTTTCGCCCCTACTCTTCAATCTGTACATCGAGGAAGCAATGATGGAAATAAAAGAAAGGTTCAGGAGTGGAATTAAAATACAAGGTGAAAGGATATCAATGATACGATTCGCTGATGACATTGCTATCCTGAGTGAAAGTGAAGAAGAATTAAATGATCTGCTGAACGGAATGAACAGTCTAATGAGTACACAGTATGGTTTGAGAGTAAATCGGAGAAAGACGAAGGTAATGAGAAGTAGTAGAAATGAGAACAGCGAGAAACTTAACATCAGGATTGATGGTCACGAAGTCAATGAAGTTAAGGAATTCTGCTACCTAGGCAGTAAAATAACCAATGACGGACGGAGCAAGGAGGACATCAAAAGCAGACTCGCTATGGCAAAAAAGGCATTTCTGGCCAAGAGAAATCTACTAATATCAAATACCGGCCTTAATTTGAGGAAGAAATTTCTGAGGATGTACGTCTGGAGTACAGCATTGTATGGTAGTGAAACGTGGACTGTGGGAAAACCGGAACAGAAGAGAATCGAAGCATTTGAGATGTGGTGCTATAGACGAATGTTGAAAATTAGGTGGACTGATAAGGTAAGGAATGAGGAGGTTCTATGCAGAATCGGAGAGGAAAGGAATATGTGGAAAACACTGATAAGGAGAAGGGACAGGATGATAGGACATCTGCTAAGACATGAGGGAATGACTTCCATGGTACTAGAGGGAGCTGTAGAGGGCAAAAACTGTAGAGGAAGACAGAGATTGGAATACATCAAGCAAATAATTGAGGACGTAGGCTGCAAGTGTTACTCTGAGATGAAGAGGTTAGCACAGGAAAGGAATTCGTGGCGGGCCGCATCAAACCAGTCAGTAGACTGATGAAAAAAAAAAAAACGAGTATGTACTTCATGTGAAGATAAACGTCTATGTAAATACACGCTTTCACGAAATCTGTCTTTCCCGTGCGTCATTGACATCACTGCGACCACCCGGCACTACACGGAAACTGTGAGCAACTGTTTAGGAATTGAGAAAAAGCTAACATATTTTTGTTATAGTACCCACGTACCAAATATGATACAGACGAACGATATTTTTTTCTAACAATCAGAAACAATGTTTTGAGTTGGCAGCGGTGTGTATCGCGTGCTATACAATCTGCGCTTCATGCTCGTCATTTTTTCAAGTTTGTGTTTGCGCGCGAACGAAGATACCACGTGAAAGAAAAGGTAAGAAACACAAATAGTATTACTCCCGAAGAATTATCATGACAACTTAAAAAAGTCTAAATATTTATGTCACGCTCTTAGTTTGTTCACGCGTTTACAGGACTCAGGACACATGTAAATGTACTGTATCAAATTTGATAAAATCGGACTGTCTGACTACATGGCAGGCCAGTTATGCTTACACGTGTGTGAATGATGTAAAACAAATCTAGTTTGTCTGCTACATCTTGTTTACTGTAAATGAGAAAATGGAAAAGCTTCGTAGGCTATAGATAGAATATTTAAGAATTTAACGGTGTTTGTATTGTAAGTGTACGTGGTTCATAGGTTTGACGGATTCAGAAATTCTGGAGGTGCTATTGGAGCACATTGATCCATGTAGTTCGGACGAAAGGGAAAGATGTGAAGCAAAGAAATGTAAACCAGTACAAGCAATCCCACCAGTATGCAAAAATCTAGGAGTGCATTGTATTTGCCAGAAATTTACGCTGGGAGACAAAAATGTAGATCTAGATGCAGAACGCAAGGTCGTTCCAGTCATAAGTTCGTAAAATGCCAGACTTGTGATGCGTTCCTGTGTTTCACTCCAAAATGGAATCGCTTCGAAACTTTCCTCACAGTATGAAACAGCTTAGACAGTGGAAGCAAAAATCCTAAGTTCAGTAATCTTCATATATACATAACAACGTATATTATTATATAAAAATATACAATGAACACTGTTTTGCGAAATTTAGTCCCTGCAATGGTTGTATCTTGGACATTATCAGCTACTGTGCTTTTTAGTTACATAAAAAGCCTTGAAAGAATAAATAAATAGTGTATACGAACTCTGGTTTCTATTAATTAATATTTCCTAACCCAAAATTCCATAAAATTTCAATGAACAGCAATAAATAAGCATTTATAGAACCCTGATATTCATATTTGATATATGGGCTATGGTTTCTTTTGCTTGATAGAGACCTGCTGTATCACATGTGATACATGACCTGTAGGTCATGTTTGGAATGACAAAATTTTTGTTTTACAAATATTGGCCTTTAGTAACGCTAAGAAGTGAAATATTACCAAGCTTCCAACTGCCTCAATTGGTTTTAGGTCTCTAGAGGATGTACTCTGCGAGTAACAACTTTATCTTGGTGGACACATTTAACTTCGAGTTATAGCTCGAAATACATTACACTGTAGACGTTTAACTTCTGCTTCACTGGCTAGTGCCCCAGTGCTTAAAATCATAGTCCACAATTAGGACGAGAAACCCTAAGACAACGTCTATCGATGAAACAGTAAGATGTCTGAAACTCGATGTCACATCGTATTTTACTAAATAACAGCAGCAACGAGACGCCTGTAAACCTTCCCGTTGTTAGGGCTAGGCAAAACAGACTCCTCCTGCCATTAAGCTTGCCGGCGGGTTGTTTAGATTCTGATATACCCACCTCGGCGACCAAAGGTTCTGAAAGCGACCCGTCTGCTCGTAAGTGAGAGTAAGTACTGTTTGTGTGTACGTGAAAAGCACGAAAGTGGAGGATCCGTTTCAGAGGTGACGCCATTCGGAATAAGTTTGCAGTTTGCCAGTCCGAAGTAGCAGTTCTACACGAACACCAACAACATGCACTTATTGGTGTATTTCTGACGTGAGTTAAATAGATGTTTTGCTTGACATCTCGAAATGATATTTAACAACTCACTTTAGAGGCAATTAACATAATAATTTCGAGGCACAGGTACATATCTCCAGTTTACAGGTAAGTGTAAACAGTAAAAGTATCTATTATTTGTTGATTTTATATGTGCTAAAAGTTTAAGAATATTCGCATGTGGAAAAGAAAGAATGGTGAAGGTGGGAGGTATTCGAACGATCTTGAAAAGTTGGTTTTGCTTCACGCACTTTACATCGGTAAGCGCCAGTAACGAAAAGTCCCATGTTCATGCGTTAAGCACTTGACGAATGTGAGTAGAGTAGTCATCGAAATACTTGTCAGAAAAATATAAGCATGACCGTAGCTGAAAAATTTTCATTAGAGAATCGCGAAGCTCTCGTTAAGATACCAAAATCTTACTTTCAAGATAATCGCAAACTGTCAGGATTCCGTATGGTACGCTTGCCTGCAATGAGACCCCTCTGTTATAAGAAATGATTTATCCCAGAATAAAGAATAAAGCGGATGAAAACAGACAAAAATATTTCCCGTCTGGACCATATTAAACTACAGATTCTTAACAAAAGGGATAGTCACAGACACCAGCGATATGGCAGGCTGCATCCACAGAACTATACTCCTAGATTTCCGGACAGCATTTGCACAGTGTCACACTGCAGACTATTAGTTAAGTTCCGAGTGTACAAAATACGTATGTGGACTATGTAAGTGGCTCGAAAACGAGCAAATAGAATCCAGTAGGATGTCCTAGACGGCAAATGTTTATCGGAGACAGAGATACAGTCGGAGATGTCCTAGGGAAGTGTGGTAGAACCGCTCTTGTTATCAATGTACATCAACGATCTCTGGGATATGGTGAACAGCAATCTGCGACTGTTTTGCAGATCACTCTATACTGTACCGGAAAGTGTAGTCTTTAAGTGATTGTAGGAGAATGCAGGATTACTTAAGTAGAAATTATATTTGGTGTGATGAATGTCAGCTTGATGGTTAAAATGGTTCAAATGGCTCTGAGCACTACGGAACTTAACATCTGAGGTCATCAGTCCCCTAGAACTTAGAACTACTTAAACCTAACTAACCTAAGGACATCACAAACATCCATGCCCGAGGCAGGATTCGAACCTGCGACCGTAGCAGTCACGCGGTTCCGGACAGAAGCTCCTAGAACCGCTCGGCCACAGCGGTCAGCTTGATATAAATGGGGATAGATGTAAGTTATTGCGTATGAGTATACAAAACAATTCCTAATGTTCGAACACAGTATTAACGGTGCACTGTTCGACACAATCACTTCGATTAAATACGAAAGTAGGTGTAACACTGCAAAACGACATGAAATGGAACGAGCACGTAAGGCGGTTGTCTGGAAGGTCGATGGTGTATTAGCAGAATTCTAGGAAAGTGAAGATCATCTATAAATGAGACCGCAACCCATTCTTGAGTACCGCTTGAGTATTTGTGATCTCCACCAGGCAGGATTAAAGGTAGACACTGAAGCAATTCAGAGACGTGTTGCTAGATTTATTATTTGTAGGTTTGATCAGCACGCGAGTATTACAGAAATGCTACGTGAACCACAATGGGAATTTCTGGAGGGAAGAAGACGTTCTCTTCGCGAAACACTATTGGGAAACGTGAGAGATCTTCCATTTGCAACAAACTGCAGAACGATGCTACAGCCACTAACAAACATATAAGGACCGCGAAGATAAGACAACACGAATCAGGGCTCGTACGTAAGCATGTAGATATTCGTTTTTCTCTTGCCCCATTTATCGGTTGAACAGGGACGGGAATGACTACCAGTACTAGTATAGTCCGTTCGTCATAAGAATGAACCTGATGTAAACAAACACAAGCGCGATGATTGATCGGAAGCCGTAGCAAACGTATACTGGGGTTGTTACGCTCTTGGAAGTAGATCCTACTTATATGAGATGTATTATTACTAATTTACGTTAAATGAAACTTTAAGATATTCAAATGTATTAACAGACATCAACGTGTTTCTTAATCACGCTTTAGCTATGTAGCTTTTATTTCAAGAATCGTGTACAGTCACAGCCTCTGCACTCTTGAGCTCTGATTGTCGCGCTGTTAATACGCAGTATGAAAATGTTTGTGGCTGCTTACTGCTCCACAGTGAAACACGCGTTTGGAACACGGTTAAAAAGTGCCGAGAAATTGGTTGTTCTTAAGGTACTTCATAAATTCACAGATATAATCGCCTTTGAAGTTTTTCGGCGGGTACTACATACAGTTGAGATGCCAACTTCCATTCTACGATAGCGGTATCGGTAGCGTGCTACATTGATAATTAAGTGCAGGCCGTAGTTCGCTTGTCCAAGTCTCGTCTGAGTTTTTTTTCGTTCAATTTGAAATACCTACATCTCGTAATTGAAAAATTCATTATCATTTTGTATGAATAATGCATGTCTTCTTGTTTCTAATTACACATTACACGCGAAAGACGATTAATAAAGGTTGCTTAAATTAAGAAAATATAACAGTCTAATTTTTGAAGGCAAAAATGGAAAACTAAATACTCTTTATTTGGACGATGTCCATTGTATTATACCACAAATGTACATAAGTGTCGTAGAAACACGGAAAACAATCATTTTCACAGCACTGATGGCACCAAACAAATGCTGCATTTTTACGTTTGCCGCTGTACCAATAGAATGTGAACCCAACACAACTGATCTGGTGCCAAGTTAGGGATTTGTCGCGAGAAATAACAAGACGGTTAAGCTGCCAGTCGTACCGAAACTAGCTCACGCAGCTTTTTCGCACGTCACGGACTGGTTTGATGCAGCTCTCCATGCTACTCTATCCTGTGCAAGCTTCTTCATCTCCCAGTACTTACTGCAACCTACATCCTTCTGAATCTGCTTAGTGTATTCATCTGTTGGTCTCCCTCTAAACTTTTTACCCTCCACGCTACCCTCCAATGCTAAATTTGTGATCCCTTGATGGCTCAGAACAAGTCCTACCAACCGGTCCCTTCTTCTTGTCAAGTTGTGCCACAAAATCCTCTTCTGCCCTAGTCTATTCAATACCTCCTCATTACTTTTGTGATCTACCCATCTAATCTTCAGCATTCTTCTGTAGCACCACATTTCGAAAGCTTCTATTCTCTTCTTCTCCAAACTATTTATCGTCCACGTTTCACTTCCATACATGGCAACACTCAATACAAATACTTTCAGAAACGACTTCCTGGCAAATCTATACTCGATGTTAACAAATTTCTTTTCATGAGAAACGCTTTCCTTGCCATTGCCAGTCTACATTTTATATTCTCTCTACTTCGACCATCATCAATTATTTTGCTCCCCAAATAGCAAAACTCATTTACTACTTTAAGTGTCTCATTTCCTAATCTAATTCCCTCAGCATAACCCGACTTAATTCGACTACATTACATTATCCTCGTTTTGCTTTTGTTGATGTTCATCTTATATCCTCCTTTCAAGACACTGTCTATTCCGTTCAACTGCTCTTCCAAGTCCTTTGCTGTCTCTGACAGAATTACAATGTCATCGGCGAACCTCAAAGTTTTTATTTCTTCTCCATGGATTTTAATACCTACTCCGAACTTTACTGCTTGCTCAATATACAGATTGAATAACATCGGGCAGAGGCTACAGCCCTGTCTCACTCCCTTCCCAACCACTGCTTCCCTTTCATGCCCCTCGACTCTAATAACTGCCATCTGGTTTCTGTACAAATTGTAAATAGCCTTTCGCTCGCTGTATTTTACCCATGCACCTTAAATAATTTGAAAGAGAGTATTCCAGTCAACATTGTCAAAAGCTTTCTCTAAGTCTACAAACGCTAGAAACGTAGGTTTGTCTTTCCTTAATCTTTTTTCTAAGATAAGTCGTAAGGTCAGTATTGCCTCACGTGTTCAACATTTCTATGGAACCCAAACTGATCTTCCCCGAGGTCGGCTTCTACAAGTTTTCCATTCGTCTTTAAAGAATTCACGTTAGTATTTTGCAGCTGTGACTTATTAAGCTGATAGTTCGGTAATTTTCACATCTGTCAACACCTGCTTTCTTTGGGATTGGAATAATAGTATTCTTCTTGAAGTCTGAGGGTATTTCGCCTGTCTCATACATCTTGCTCACCAGACGGTAGAGTTTTGTCAGACTGGCTCTCCCAAGGCCGTCAGTAGTTCTAATGGAATGTTGTCTACTACCGGGGCCTTGTTTCGACTCAGGTCATTCAGTGCTTTGTCAAACTCTTCACGCAGTATGGTATCTCCCATTTCATCTTGATCTACATTCTCTTCCATTTCCATAATATTGTCCTCAAGTACATCGCCCTTGTATATACCCTCTATATACTCCTTCCATCTTTCTGCTTTCCCTTCTTTGCTTAGAACTGGGTTTCCGTCTGAGCTCTTGATATTCGTACAAGTGGTTCTCTTTTCTCTAAAGTTCTCTTTAATTTTCCTGTAGGCAGTATCTATCTTACCGCTAGTCAGATAAGCCTCTACATCCTTACATTTGTCCTCTAGCCATCCGTACTTAGCCATTTTGCACTTCGTGGCGATATCATTTTTGAGACGTTTGTATTCCTTTTTGCCTGCTTTATTTATGTATTTTTATATTTTCTCCTTTCATCACTTAAATTCAGTATCTCTTCTGCTACCCAAGGATTTCTACTAGCCCTCGCATTTTTACCTACTTGATCCTCTGCTGCCTCCCTCATCCCTCAGAGCTACCCATTCTTCTTCAACTGTATTTCTTTCCCTCGTTCCTGTCAATTGTTCCCTCATGCTCACCCTGAAGCTCTGTACAACCTCTGGTTTAGTCAGTTTATCCAGGTCCCATCTCCTTAAATTCCCACCTTCTTGCAGTTTCTTTAGTTTTAATCTACAGTTCATAACCAATAGATTGTGGTCAGAGTCCACATCTGCCCCTGGAAATGTCTTACAATTTGAAACCTGGTTCCTAAATGTCTGTCTTACCATTATATAATCTATCTGATACCTTCTGGTATCTCCAGAATTCTTCCATGTATACAAACTTCTTTTATGATTCTTGACCCATGTGTTAGCTATGATTAAGTTATGCTCCGTGTAAAATCCTACCAGGCGGCTTCCTCTTTCATTTCTTATCCCAATCCATATTCACCTACTACGTTTTCTTCTCTTCCTTTTCCTACTATCGAAATGCGGTCACCCATGACTATTAAATTTTCGTCTCCCTTCACTACCTGAATAATTTATTTTACCTCTTCATACATTTCATTAATTTCTTCATCATCTGCAGAACTAGTTGGCATATAAACTTGTACTACTGTAGTAGGCGTGGGCTTTGTGTCTATCGTGGCCACAATAATGCGTTCACTATGCTGTTTGTAGTAGCTTACCCGCACTCCAATTTTTTTTATTCATTATTAAACCTACTCCTGCATTACCCCTATTTGATTTTGTATTTATAATCATAAAAGAAGGTTGTATACCTGGAAGAATCCTGGAGATACTAGAAGATATCAGATAGATTATATAATGGTAAGACAGAGATTTAGGAACCAGGTTTTAAATTGTAAGACATTTCCTGGGGCAGATGTGGATTCTGACCACAATCTATTGGTTATGAACTGCAGATTGAAACTGAAGAAACTGCAAAAAGGTGGGAATTTAAGGAGATGGGACCTGGATAAACTGAAAGAACCAGAGGTTGTAGAGAGTTTCAGGGAGAGCATAAGAGAACAATTGACAGGAATGGGGGAAAGAAATACAGTAGAAGAAGAATGGGTAGCTCTGAGGGATGAAGTAGTGAAGGCAGCAGAGGATCAAGTAGGTAAAAAGACGAGGGCTAATAGAAATCCTTGGGTAACAGAAGAAATATTGAATTTAATTGATGAAAGGAGAAAATACAAAAATGCAGTAAATGAAGCAGGCAAAAAGGAATACAGACGTCTCAAAAATGATATCGACAGGAAGTGCAAAATGGCTAAGCAGGGATGGCTAGAGGACAAATGTAAGGATGTAGAGGCTTGTCTCACTAGGGGTAAGATAGATACTGCCTACAGGAAAATTAAAGAGACCTTTGGAGAAAAGAGAACCACTTGTATGAATATCAAGAGCTCAGATGGCAACCCAATTCTAAGCAAAGAAGGGAAGGCAGAAAGGTGGAAGGAGTATATAGAGGGTTTATACAAGGGCGATGTACTTCAGGACAATATTATGGAAATGGAAGAGGATGTAGATGAAGACGAAATGGGAGATAAGATACTGCGTGAAGAGTTTGACAGAGCACTGAAAGACCTGAGTCGAAACAAGGCCCCGGGAGTAGACAACGTTCCATTTGAACTACTGATGGCCTCGGGAGAGCCAGTCATGACAAAACTCTACCATCTAGTGAGCACGATGTATGAGACAGGCGAAATACCCTCAGACTTCAAGAAGAATATAATAATTCCAATCCCAAAGAAAGCAGGTGTTGACAGATGTGAAAATTACCGAACTATCAGTTTAATAAGTCACAGCTGCAAAATACTAACGCGAATTCTTTACAGACGAATGGAAAAACTGGTAGAAGCCGACCTCGGGGAGGATCAGTTTGGATTCCGTAGAAATGTTGGAACACGTGAGGCAATACTGACCTTACGACTTATCTTAGAAGAAAGATTAAGAAAAGGCAAACCTACGTTTCTAGCATTTGTAGACTTAGAGAAAGCTTTTGACAATGTTAACTGGAATACTCTCTTTCAAATTCTGAAGGTGGCAGGGGTAAAATACAGGGAGCGAAAGGCTATTTACAGTTTGTACAGAAACCAGATGGCAGTTATAAGAGTCGAGGGGCATGAAAGGGAAGCAGTGGTTGGGAAAGGAGTAAGACAGGGTTGTAGCCTTTCCCCGATGTTATTCAATCTGTATATTGAGCAAGCAGTAAAGGAAACAAAAGAAAAATTCGGAGTAGGTATTAAAATTCATGGCGAAGAAGTAAAAACTTTGAGGTTCGCCGATGACATTGTAATTCTGTCAGAGACAGCAAAGGACTTGGAAGAGCAGTTGAACGGAATGGACAGTGTCTTGAAAGGAGGATATAAGATGAATATCAACAAAAGCAAAACGAGGATAATGGAATGTAGTCAAATTAAGTCGGGTGATGCTGAGGGAATTAGATTAGGAAATGAGACACTTAAAGTAGTAAAGGAGTTTTGCTATGTAGGGAGTAAAATAACCGATGATGGTCGAAGTAGAGAGGATATAAAATGTAGACTGGCAATGGCAAGGAAAGCGTTTCTCAAGAAGAGGAATTTGTTAACATCGAGTATAGATTTAAGTGTCAGGAAGTCGTTTCTGAAAGTATTTGTATGGAGTGTAGCCATGTATGGAAGTGAAACATGGACGATAACTAGTTTGGACAAGAAGAGAATAGAAGCTTTCGAAATGTGGTGCTACAGAAGAATGCTGAAGATAAGGTGGGTAGATCACGTAACTAATGAGGAGGTATTGAATAGGATTGGGGAGAAGAGAAGTTTGTGGCACAACTTGACTAGAAGAAGGGATCGGTTGGTAGGACATGTTCTGAGGCATCATCACAAATTTAGCACTGGAGAGCAGCGTGGAGGGTAAAAATCACAGAGGGAGACCAAGAGATGAATACACTAAGCAGATTCAGAAGGATGTAGGTTGCAGTAGATACTGGGAGATGAAGAAGCTTGCACAGGATAGAGTAGCATGGAGAGCTGCATCAAACCAGTCTCAGGACTGAAGACCACAACAACAAACAACATTTATAACCCTGTATTCACCTGACCAAAAGTCTTGTTCCTCCTGCCACCGAACTTCACTAATTCCCACTACATCCAACTTTAACCTATCCATTTCCCTTTGTAAATTTTCTAACCTACCTGCCCGATTAAGGGATCCGACATTCCACGCTGCGATCCGTAGAATGCCAGTTTTTTTTTTTCTCCCGATAACGACGTCCTCCTAAGTAGTCCCCGGCCGGAGATGCGAATGGGGGACTATTTTACCTCCGGAATATTTTGCCCAAGAGGACGCCATCATCATTTAATCATACAGTAAAGCGGCATGCCCTCGGGAAAAATTACGGCTGTAGTTTCCCCTTGCTTTCAGCCGTTCGCAGTACCAGCACAGCAAGGCCGTTTAGGTTGGTGTTACAAGGCCAGATCAGTCAATCAGACTGTTGCCCCTGCAATTACTGAAAAGGCTGCTGCCCCTCTTCAGGAATCACACGTTTGTCTGGCCTCTCAACAGATACCCCTCCGTTGTGGTTGCATCTACGGTACGGCCATCTGTATCGCTGAGGCACGCAAGCCTCCCCACCAACGGCAAGGCCCATGTTTCTAGATGGGGAGGGGGGGGGGGGAGATTACCCTACACTGACTATAAGTACGTAATACCTTTATTGGCTTCAGTATTCAACAGTACGGTGAAATCCTTCCAGTACGCTTTTGCATCATATTGTTTCTTTGCTCGTCTCTTTTTACGTGTGAACTGCAAATGCTCACACCATTGCTGGTTAGCTGGACCGCTGGATGACCAGTGCTGTCAAAGTTTAATGCGCCGGTAAAGCTGTTGTCCCACGTTATCTCTCAGTTTATGTGCTTGTAACAGAGCATACAACGCATCCTTATGATCGTACTTGACTGTAGTGTTCACAGCCTGGCTTCCGCTCCGCGGGAAACGAAATGCAATGAGGTTCAAGCAAAGCTTGATTCTGTGTTTACAGACTTTCGGAACGTTTTTGTTTCAGCACATACGGACACCTAGCCTATATACAAAATACTTTTGGGTGGAATATCGAAATATTTTTTAATTTTTTTGTGCGTAATACATTATAAGTGTGATAGGAACGTTATTGTTCAGCTGATACATAACCATCGCTGTAGCATCAGCAGTTTCACTTTTCGCTGATGATCTATAACGAAGTTTGCCCCATAAAAGTGTATTAATATTCAGTTGGTTTACGAGAGATAAAAATAGCCTTTGGCTATACAATTTTTTCTTTCTATTTTTTTTCTGCAAGCAACAGAGCAGGCTGCTTCCATTCCGACCCATTAGGCGTCGTGTTTCTATTCAGACAAGTGTCTCAGCAGGTAGCTTATTGTGGGACAGAGGGAATCCCAACTGAGAATATTTTTCTTCCGGTTTCGGTATCCGTCTCGCAACTATACAGCCCAAAAGCGTTGGTCGGTATCGGGGTTGAAACTAGTTAATTTATTACTGAGACAAGTCTTATCAGTTGTCCCAGACAAAAATTAACAATTAGTGCATGTGTTTTTGACACGTGCATATGGCGTGTGTGTGGCTGTGTGTCAGCGTGATTGTGCTGGATGATGCATTTGACTGCAAGACTCATGAGTCACAATTACAATCAGCTAACTCATACATACATACATACACATACATACGGTAATCCTTGTTCCATAGATCCTGAATACGACATTTCGTAATGACGTGGAACGTGTCACTTTAAAATAAATTTTCTTTACACAAAATATTTTTTTAGTTACTACTTCATATCTAAGAAATCATCTATTGAGTAGAAGGAGTTGTCATTCAGAAATTCTTTTAATCTGCTTTTAAATGTTGGTTAGGTATCTGTTAGACTTTTAATACTATTTGCCAAATGACCAAAGATTATTGCGGCCGCATAATTCACCCCTTTCTGTGCCAAAATGAGATTTAATCCAGAATAGTCTTCCAGTGTTGTAGCTATGCACTTCGCTGTTATTTTTGAATTGGGATGGGTTATTAATGACACATTTCATAAGTGAATATATGTATTATGAAGTTACTGAGAATATCCCGAGTTCCTTAAATAAATGTCTGCAAGGTGATCTTGGGTTGGCTCCTGCTATTATTCTGATTACACGCTTTTGAGCAATGAATGCTTTCTCTCTTAATGACGAATAGCCTCAAAATATGATGCCATATGAAAGCAGTGAATGAAAATTGGCATAGTAGGCTAATTTACTGACATGTTTATCACCTTAATTTGCACTAACCATAATAGCAGAAGTAGCTGAACATAACAGTTTCAGCAGATCATCGATGTGTTCCTTGCAATTCAATTTCTCATCAGTGCATACACCCAGAAATTTTGAGTACACTGCCTTAGCAACAGACTTATGTTCATAGTCTATATTTGTCAATGGTGTTATGACATTTACTGTACAGAATTGTATAAACTGTGTTTTCTCACAATTTAGTGACAGTCCATTTGCAGAGAACCACTGAATAATTTTCTGAAAGACATTATTTGCAATTTCCTCAGCTGATTCTTGCTTGTTGGGTGTAATTACTATACTTGTATCATCAGCAAAAAGAACTAGCTTTGCATCTTCACGAATATAGAGTGGCAAGTCGTTAATATATATTAAGAATACTAAAGGACCCAAGACTGAAGCCTGTGGAACACCATTCTTGATACCTCCCCCATTACAGGACTCTGCTGGTTTTTGCAGGGTATCTGTAATGTTAATTTCAACCTTCTGCATTCTTCCAGTTAAGTATGAATTAAACCATTTGTCCTGCTCATACCACAATACTTAAGCTTATCTGGAGGAATTTCATGATTCACACAATCAGAAGCCTTTGAAAGATCACAAAATATCTCAAGTTATTCAATACATTTAATATTTGACCAGTGAAAGCATATATAGCATTTTCTGTTGAAAAGCCTTTCTGAAAACCAAACTGACATTTTGTTAGTACTTCACTTTTACAAATAACTGATGCTACTCTTGAATACATTAATTTTTCAAGAATTTTGGATAAAGCTGTCAGAAGTGAGATTGGGCAGTAGTTGTTAGCATCATATCTATCCCCTTTTTATGGAATGGTTTAACAATAGCGTATTTCAGTCTACCTGGAAAAATGCCCTGTTTCAGTGCCCTACTATGCCAACCTCTTCGTTTCTTATGGTTCTTCTTCTGGATCCTGTGCCATACTTGCCGTACGCTGGACCGATCTCTGCTAAGAACAGCAGAATTCTTATGAAAGATGATATCAAGAGTGTATTTTGTCCACCCACTAAGATTGGGGCAATGTTGGGGAATGTAAAGGATGACCTGGGGTTACGGAAGCCAGGCATTTACAACATACCATGCTAGTGTGCGATGTCATTCATCGGCCAGACCACCACGACTATGGACATCAGATGACGACAACGACCATAGAGGACGTCAAAGTCGGGCGCAGATGTCGGTTGAAACACCATCGATCAGAGGAACCCATTGGAGCCGCGCCTGGCACGCGCGGAACGAAAAACTCGACGCGGCGTGGACCGATTACGGAGCGCCCAGCAAGAGATAGAAGTGGACACCGAGGATACAGCAACGAGACAGAACACCAGACATCCATTAAGCGCTGTTTGGTTCAAATGGTTCTGAGCACTATTGGACTTAACATCTGAGGTCATCAGTCCCCAAAAACTTAGAACTACTTAAACCTAACTAACCTAAGCACATCAGACACATACATGCCCGAGGCAGGATTCGAACCTGCGACCGTAGCAGTCACGCGGTTCCGGACTGAAGCGCCTAGAACCGCACGGCCACCGTGGCCGGCCGCTATTTGGTGTATGATTACAATTTAACTGCTACATTGGTTAGATCCTGCATTTATATTTATTTTACGAAGTCCGATGATATTTCTGGATGATGTTTTCCGAAGGGAAAACATTATCTCTGCTACCGGTCAAATAAAACATACTGCCAAACGCATCGTTCTCCGCAGTTATTTTTCTAGAAAAATAATGTGACAACATTGGTAATTTTTCTTATCTGTAATGCAAATTAATTACGGTAAATCAAAGAAAAATATTTTCATTGTTTGGTGCCAGCTCTTCTTATAAAGTTACAGCCTAAGATAGAATTTTCAGTACGTGATTTACACAACTTCAAATTTTACGATTACTAGATTTAATAACTAAACACGAGTTTTACTTCAAATGAGAGGCGGTAAAGACACATAGTTCAGGAGATATGACGTCATAAACATTGAGATAAGTGAAAAACTAAGTTTTGCTTACAACTGTGCGGGAAATTTCGAGACTATACTCATTAAATGTTCGAAAATGAGAGCGCTTAACACCACCATCCAGTAAAATAAACACAGTTTCAAATCTTTTCTAAATTTTATTCTGTCTTACAAGCTGAACGTAAAACATTTAATACACTAGCTCATTAGTAAATTACTGAGTCGTTAGAAGCTGTTTTATTCACGGCAATTCGGTCATTTAAATAATCGTTGGTGGGTGAGTTTACTGGTAAACAAACAAATTAATGAACTAAACTTAACTCCGTCGGAACAGGCCTTGAGGGCCCAACGGTACCGACCGACCGTCGTGTCAACGTCAGATCACAGGCGTCACTCGATGCGGAAACAAGGGGGGGGGGGGGGGGGTATGTGGTCAGCACACCCTTCTTCCGGCCGTTGTCAGTTTTCGTGACCGGAGCCGCTACTTCCCAACCAAATATTCCTCAATTAGCCTCACAACAGCTGAGTCCATCCTGCTTGCAAAAGCACTCGGCAGACCGGACGGTCACCCATCTATGTGTTAGCCAAGCCCTAAAGCGCTTAGCTTCGGTAATCTGACGGAAACCTGTGTTACCACTGCGATCTAGTCGTTCGCCGACTAATTAATGAGGTGATGATTAATTTATTATAATATTTAGTCTACATGCCACGGGCCCAGAAGCAGTAGTAAATTACTTAGTAAAGGACGTATTGGAGGCAACGTATTCGTTATATCACACCACTGAACAGTCGTCATATATTCTATAGTGTTCGTTTTCAATGGCGTGCTTACCATCTTTTGCGTGGACACTCAATTTTGTCGGGGCCGCTCATTCAGCGGGTCACGCTGTTCGGCGAACCGCACCGGATGATCTTGAGGGCGACACGATGTCGTGCATAGAACGTGCTCTTTGTATATGCAACGCGCTCGCCACTTATTCGGCGTGCGGAATGTGTGTTGTTTGCGCCGGGAAACAGAACGTGCTGTTTACCGGACGTGCTTGTTGCTGCTGTGGGCGCTCTGCTCGTTCAGGGTCGGAGGGCTGCGGGCGAATTCCTGAGCTCAGGTGGGCCTCCTGAAACGTCACGCCGTACTGGACTGAAGTGGGGACCTGGTTTCATCACTACCCTACAGTACAAGGTCAAAGAACGAAAATACACACTTCCTCATGCTTAGGCAGATGGAGCAAGTCGGTTGTTTCTTTTCGCATCTGATGTGGTCTACGGTGGACACCGTTTGTCCATGAGAGGTTCCTCGCAAAACCCCACAAAAAGGGCTTTTTACTATTTTTCGCCGTCACCACCGGACCAAAACCCAACCGAGGGGGCTAAGCACAGCTAATGGCTGAAATTTAGTCGATTTGTTCCAGAGACCCCGATATGGAACAACCTTGAAAATTTTCTTCTTATCTCTATCCATTTCCGAGATACAGAGGTTCAAAATTGCCCTACTTGTACACGTATAACACACATGTAAAGTCCAGTGTGAAATGCAAACGTAGTTTTATATAGTGACGTAGCACTAAATTTTACTTACCAATGTATTCTTTTTCGTATGAGTGACATACCCTGCTGGAGCAAGGAAAGGAAGGGAACCAGAGTAAAAATGGTCTTATCGGATCACGAAAAATGCAACTATGTTCCTGTTTGTTTAAAAGACTGACTGAAAAGTGGGTTACCTGCTGCCTCACTCTACGTTCCTCAGCACATTAAAAATTTTTCTCAAAAATTTTGACATGCAAACATTTTCGCGCATATTTATGCTGAGAGAAAAGGATGTAGTAGGAAAGAGACAGAAAAGTTATAAATACTGGACCAGTGGCTGTGGTAGAGAAAGAGCTAAGGAGATAATGGGAGTATGAGAGAAAGAGGGGGGATACAGTGGCAGTAGAACATAGCTGACTGTATCAGAACAGTGCTATGAAAAGAGTGAAGGAGGCAGTGCATGTTGGAGAGGAGGAATAAAGAGAAGGAGAAATTGGAAGTGGGTGAGAGCCAGTGATAATGAGAGACAGAGTCTGTGACAATGAGAACATGGACGAGAGAGATAGTGACAGTGAAAGAGACAGGAGTGAACGAGGTACTAGCAGTAAGAGAGAGACACTAACAGTAGGTTTGAATGAGTGAGAGTGGGCAAGTGGGAGTGGATGGGTATGAGCGACTTACAGCGATGAACTAGTGGGCGTGAGCGAGTTACAGATAGGAGACCTTCTCGGAGTGTGATGTGGGTTGCATGTTAAAAAGAATATGTTTGCACGCCAAAATTTTTAGAGGTGTTGAGGAAGGTGGAATGAGGCTGCTGGTACCCAATTTTACAGTCAAAGGTTTTAAACAAATAGCAACATACACTCCTTTTTGTGCCTCGATTGAAGCATTATTCCGCTGGTACTGTATTGAGAAAGTGATGCAGATGCCAGTATTACGTGTATTTAAAAGTCGCTGAATTTGCTAAAATTCAGTGACTCTGTCAGGTAACATGTAAAATGAGAAATCTGGATTAGTGCGAGTAGCATTCGTTCACCGAGGTTGCATACAAACGTTATTATGAATGTATACAGTTCATCCATCCCGGGAATTGAAATCCTCGACGATATTTACCTGTTACCGATAACGACACTGGCCCTAGGAATTCCCTGACCGTATCAATATCTCCACAGTAGTTTTTCAGAGTAATTTTTCAGACTAGACCAGATATACATAAAGTGTGCAGGGGACTTCAGTTTATAGAGGAAAGGTATAATAAAACATTTTTATTTACGTACTAAAACGTCACTATAACTTATGTTTTATTTTTTTATGTAGTAATGTTCGTCTGTTATGCTTTTGTTGGACGATGTATGTATGTTCAAATGGCAGAAGATATTTTTTATGTAATGTCATTACCACGCAGCAAGTTTCAGATTTTTCACTTTACTTGTACTGTGAAACTTTGATTCTGGGTCAACTGGAAGCGTCATACAGGTTTTGATGAGAGAGTTTGCGAGTAGCAAAATACGTGACGTAAACAGCCGTCTCTTTAAGGGGAAGTTTACTATCTTTTGGTTCAAAAAATCGATTTTTTTTAAATTGCATGTTTGGATCCATAAAAGTGTTTAGAATCCACCCTTGAAACGGTTTTTCCTAATACGGAACGGAAATGTTTGTTATTTGCGGTTGAACGAAAAAATGCACCTGCCTGAAATCGGCCTTTCTCACGCACCAGTTTTTTTCTTTCGAAGGACGAGTTATTGTACCGGTGCATGGGAGGAAACACACAAAATTCAAATGAAAGTTTGAACGCGTTTTTTTGGGATTTAGCCCGTAAGCATGTGCATTCTGGTGCAAAGATTGTGGAGATTGCGATTTTCCTGGCAGTGAGTAGCTTCAACGAAGAGTATTCAGCTATTCTGAAGACCATGACAACCATGGACGTCACCCTGGGACTCTATTCGGCGCAGTTCGCCAAGCATTCGGACGACCATCGGATTCAAGCGGCCGAAAACCGCTTGTCACCGGCCGTTCGAGGGGCTCTGGAGCAACGCAGGATGGCCCAGATGGAGCAGAACGCCCTCTATGAGTAAGAGGAAGGGCTAGTTTATGGACCTGTAATAGCAGATTGAACGTAAATTTCATAATATTGCATTTATATGTAGTCAAAACTTCAAAGGCGTTTTTCTCGAAATGACACTTTTTTTTATCGCGCGGCATGGTAACTTCAAATCTACTCAACCGATTGGCATGATTCTTTGTTTTGACGAGGCTAACTAAATTGTCTAGGAGTTGTACCACTTTTATTCCCATCTATCAAGTATAAATATTTTTACTTGGTCGACGAAGTCGAAAAATCGATGAAAAAACCCTATTTTTTTTAAATGGCCTCCATTTTGTTTCCTGTCGTCCAAACAACTTGAGCGAGGTACAACTCCTAAAGAATCTTATACACTTCGCTAACGTCAACTCAATTTTGATTTCAGACGAACCGGCTGACCTGAGACATACCGCGCGTGGAGGTCTACATCGAAATTGTGTTTCGTTCCGACGGCACTTCCGCCTTTGCTCTTCGACATTTCCGATCGAAAAAAATCCAGTTTGTAGAGGAAATATCAATAAACATTTTGACGAAATTTTACATTGATATCTATAACAAATCCCGAAAAAAATTTTTCGAAGAACATGCTTTTTTCGGGCCGAAGATAGTAAACCTCCCCTAAAATGGTCTCGACCTAGAAGCTTATGTTTTCTACACTGCCAAGGGACCGTAGACCTCAGTGTGTGACATAAATTTCAATTTTATCATTTCCTGAGAAAAAGCGTTTTTAACAGGGACAGATAGCGAGACGGACAACAAAGTTATCCTATAGAGTTTTTTACCGATTGAGGTACATGAAACTCAAAAAATAGATGAAACTCCACAATGAATAAATCACAGATGACTTTGAATTAATTTCAAGGTAGTAGCCCCAATTAGCTGCTAACAGCCAGTTAGTTACACGACAAAGTGAGCTGTAGATGCGGCCGTTGCGCGAACTGACTCAGTCACGCGACCGTGTACATCCACGTTTCGCTTCAGGGGAGGTCTTACTTAATATCTCGCAGCGCAGCCACGGAAAGTCTTCTTCTTCCTGGCCGTGTCCCGTGTATCCACGTGGTCGGCCCGGATTTGACATCGTCGGCGGAAGTGGGCGGTCGGACGACCTGCCCGCGCTTGCCTGTTAGCCAAGCAGGCAAGCTGCCACACTTACACGGCAGAACGGGCTGGCTGCTTTACTCCCATCGAAACCAAGCTGTGCCGAGCCCAAGCGGGCTACACGAGTCTTGCTTGCCTGTCTGACCGTCTTCCCTCTGTGCTACGCTACGTGGTAGTTGATGCAGTACCCATTAATTGTAGTGTTGTGAGTACTGTTTGAAAGTTGATGGAGAGCCTTTCTTACCCGAATATGACAAGACGAAGCTCAATGACATATCTATTTATTTTTGGATCAATGTAGGCCAGAAAACGGTAGATTTTTTAAATCCTTTTTCTCTTATCGGCGTATTTCGGAGTTGCTTATTTATTTCGATGTGAACGGTTTCCTTGCAACTTTACCCTCTTTCGACTAGTACTGACTGTTCTCAATTCGAATCATCATCAGGTCACCTCTTATACATGCTTTATATATTAAGCAGACCATCTCTGAATGTCGAGATCCTTTGCCCCTAAGAGCCTGACGATGTCTATTACACTGCAACGGCAACTAAAATAATGATTTATTGTGTTTCAGCCCGTTATACGGATTTTAACGACTTTTCCCAGGATGTGTATTGCAGTTTCGTTGAATTCATTCTAAGTGGCCAAAACAGTTCTTTCAAAATTCCCCAAATGCTTTGTAGTAAACACGAATTTCGTTTTCCATATCATGTTAATCTAAAAAGAGGATCCAGAATGAGATTTTCACTTTGCAGCGGAGTGTGTGCTGATATGAAACTTCCTGGCAGATTAAAACCGTGTGCCCGACCGAGACTCGAACTCGGGACCTTTGCCTTTCGCGGGCAAGTGCTCTACCATCTGAGCTACCGAAGCACGACTTAGCCGCGTCCTCACAGCTTTACTTCTGCCAGTATCTCGTCTCCTACCTTCCAAACTTTACAGAAGCTCTCCTGCGATCCAAGCAGAACTAGCACTCCTGAAAGAAAGGATACTGCAGAGCTTAGCCATAGCCTGAGGGATGTTTCCAGAATGAGATTTTCACTCTGCAGCGGAGTGTGCGCTGATATGAAACTTCCTGGCAGACTAAAACTGTGTGCCCGACCGAGACTCGAACTCGGGACCTTTGCCTTTCGCGGGCAAGTGCTCTACCTTTTTTTGACCATTGTGTTCGGTCGTTGTGTTTGGTCGTTGCGGACATCACATGTCATCCGTTGAAGTTCGTTTGTTGATCCTTTCACTCAGTTTTTTTATTACAGAGGCCAACCAGCTCTCTGACCGAACACGCTGAGCTACCGTGCCGGCACCATCTGAGCTACCGAAGCATGACTCACGCCCGGTCCTCACAGCTTTACTTCTGCCAGTATCTCGTCTCCTACCTTCCAAACTTTACAGAAGCTCTCCTGATGCAGCTCTCCATGTAACTCTATCCTGTGCAAGCTTCTTCATCTCCCAGTACCTACAGCATCTTACATCCTTCTGAATCTGCTTAGTATCTTCATCTCTTGGTCTCCCTCTACGAATTTTACCCTCCACGCTGCCCTCCAATACTAAACTGGTGATTCCTTGATGCCTCAGAACATGTCTTACCAACCGATCCCTTCTTCTATACTGCTAAATAACCTCAATTCCTTAGCACACATTTCTACATAATTGTCAGCCACTAAGTCTATGTCCTCGTTCAAAATTCTTATGGAGTTAGAAAACTGCTGGTCAAATTTACGAACATGTCTAACATATTTGAGGCCCCCAAACGAGTGTTTAGTAACTTTTTATACACTTTGTATTGCGAGGCACCTACCGACTATTTTCAAGCTGCCTTATAAACACATAAAAATTTTACCCTGGTGGACTTAAGCTCGGTTTCATGACTGGTATATATTCCCCAATTCTTAATTTCTCCTCAACTTCTTTAAGTCTGGTTTGTTCATTTTTCTGCTCTCGCCGCTATGCTAAATGAATAGTAGTGAAGCTGCTACGCAGACATATGCCTGGTTATACTTAAGTCTCATTGGATTGACAGTTCTACCTATTGTCAGATACTGCACGCTGAACGGATCCCGTGAAGCTTGCCATGGTTGCGGAAACCCAAGCTGACTGATTTAACCATTTGCTTCACTAGACATGTACGCTTGTCTCTTCGTTGCGGCAGGTTGAGCTGCTTTAATGGCTGCTGCTAAGATATGGGCAGGAAAGCTGGAAGCAGAATTTGTTCACGTCTGGTCGGATGCCTTTCCTCAAGCCATCACTTCACCGTGACACTGAATTTCTGTACGCCATCTGTCTACTTCTAGTCCTATCTTGTGTGGTAAGTGCATGTGTGAGAACGTTTTACCGATATTTGCGAATCATCTAACTGCAGTAGGACGTAGGTACCAGTCCTGTACTCACGTAGTCGGATGTGGGAAACCGCCTAAAAGCCACATACAGGCTGGCCAACATACCGGTCCTCGTCGTGAATGCGCTGGGCAGCTTCTACCCAGCGCGTCTACCTGTGTCCCGAAAGCAGTGCTTTAACGCGCTCAGAAACCTGGATAGGCCAGTGCAAGCACGGAAAGTGATGTTGGAAAATGTCTTCGTGGGGAGCCATGACAGCTAGGTGTTGACATAATTAAGTTTACTGACGATGAGAAGGAGAAAGGAGTAACAGTGTTGACGAAAGATCTGACGGCACACTTATAGTTGTTTTATTTTTATTATACACTCCTGGAAATTGAAATAAGAACACCGTGAATTCATTGTCCCAGGAAGGGGAAACTTTATTGACACATTCCTGGGGTCAGATACATCACATGATCACACTGACAGAACCACAGGCACATAGACACAGGCAACAGAGCATGCACAATGTCGGCACTAGTACAGTGTATATCCACCTTTCGCAGCAATGCAGGCTGCTATTCTCCCATGGAGACGATCGTAGAGAAGCTGGATGTAGTCCTGTGGAACGGCTTGCCATGCCATTTCCACCTGGCGCCTCAGTTGGACCAGCGTTCGTGCTGGACGTGCAGACTGCGTGAGACGACGCTTCATCCAGTCCCAAACATGCTCAATGGGGGACAGATCCGGAGATCTTGCTGGCCAGGGTAGTTGACTTACACCTTCTAGAGCACGTTGGGTGGCACGGGATACATGCGGACGTGCATTGTCCTGTTGGAACAGCAAGTTCCCTTGCCGGTCTAGGAATGGTAGAACGATGGGTTCGATGACGGTTTGGATGTACCGTGCACTATTCAGTGTCCCCTCGACGATCACCAGTGGTGTACGGCCAGTGTAGGAGATCGCTCCCCACACCATGATGCCGGGTGTTGGTCCTGTGTGCCTCGGTCGTATGCAGTCCTGATTGTGGCGCTCACCTGCACGGCGCCAAACACGCATACGACCATCATTGGCACCAAGGCAGAAGCGACTCCCATCGCTGAAGACGACACGTCTCCATTCGTCCCTCCATTCACGCCTGTCGCGACACCACTGGAGGCGGGCTGCACGATGTTGGGGCGTGAGCGGAAGACGGCCTAACGGTGTGCGGGACCGTAGCCCAGCTTCATGGAGACGGTTGCGAATGGTCCTCGCCGATACCCCAGGAGCAACAGTGTCCCTAATTTGCTGGGAAGTGGCGGTGCGGTCCCCTACGGCACTGCGTAGAATCCTACGGTCTTGGCGTGCATCCGTGCGTCGCTGCGGTCCGGTCCCAGGTCGACGGGCACGTGCACCTTCCGCCGACCACTGGCGACAACATCGATGTACTGTGGAGACCTCACGCCCCACGTGTTGAGCAATTCGGCGGTACGTCCACCCGGCCTCCCGCATGCCCACTATACGCCCTCGCTCAAAGTCCGTCAACTGCACATACGGTTCACGTCCACGCTGTCGCGGCATGCTACCAGTGTTAAAGACTTTGATAGAGCTCCGTATGCCACGGCAAACTGGCTGACACTGACGGCGGCGGTGCACAAATGCTGCGCAGCTAGCGCCATTCGACGGCCAACACCGCGGTTCCTGGTGTGTCCGCTGTGCCGTGCGTGTGATCATTGCTTGTACAGCCCTCTCGCAGTGTCCGGAGCAAGTATGGTGGGTCTGACACACCGGTGTCAATGTGTTCTTTTTTCCATTTCCAGGAGTGTAGTTTGTTTGATCTGTTTGTAAACTGGTGTCATACCTTTAAGGTTTCGTGAATGTCTGTGGTGTAATGTAAATCTAAGCAACGTAAGTGGTGTGGTTACGTGAACACTAGCTGATGAAATGAGTCGCCAAATCCAGCTGAAACCAATTAACTGTACTGCAATTAACGTTTGCCAAAAAACAGTTAGGAAGCTTAAACTGTGTACTAAATTAGCTGATCCTGAGAGATGTTGTATTGTGGAGTGCAGTGAACAGCGCTACAACGGTGCCGATGAGACATAAGGGCCATGCTATGAACTTGTGACGTCACACTATTCGGTTTGTCCGCCACACTTAGAGAACGGTCGGCTCCTTGTAGGGCCCAGGGGAATCAATATTTATGTAAGCTCGCAATCAAGAATTATTAAACTCGTCAGAAATAGTTATTGGCTCGCCGCGGGAGGCAGCCGCTGGCACTCGAAAGACTTGCAGTGTCACGTGATGTGACGTACGTGCCACGGACTGTCCTCGTGGGTCTCGGTGCTAAAACGTATGACGTCACAGTTGTTGACTTACAGTTCCAACACACAAAACTAACAGAATAAAAGTTTAACATAAAATTACAAATCGAATTTTGAATGGATACTTATCCAAAATACTCTGTGAATTTGTGTACACAAACCGACTATATAAAATTCCGAAATAAAGTGATGCAGACGCGAACATCTAACACTTCACTGACAAAGAAATGAGACTGAATTAAGCTCTATTGAAATGAACCTGATAAGTGTGAACTGCAAAGGTTAACTGTAAATGATCTTATTCTGTCCCGACTGTGATGTTACACTGGCCCTAACTAATTTTCATGACTTACCTTGTGGCAACGTAAACCGGATACTGTTCGACAGTGCTGAATATTAGAATTCGTGATTAGAACAGGGAAGGGAGGATCAGTTAGTGACGCCAGAACCCTCCGCCACACACTGTCAGGTGGCTCAAAGAGTACTGATGTAGACGTAGATGAAGAAATAATGTAATCCATAAATCGTTATGCAAGTCAGTATTTTACGTATTCCGCACTTCTTGCCTCACCATGCAATTTATCGCCTTTCGTGCTCCTTTCAATCACGAATTGGTTGGTCACCAATGCTTTAGTATATATCTCAAAAAACCTCTCCCTGTGTCTGGCAATCTATTTCTGTTGATTCACTTTGTTTCTTACTTAATTTTCACATAACGTACTTCTGTACTGAAGCATTTTAGATGATTAATGTTTTTTATTTCCATTGTTTTTTCAAAGCACTACTTTCAGCGAATTCTTTCTGAGATTTTGTAACACCATCAGATTTCGGTAGCTTCCTTCGTCCGTGCCTGTTATATTTTGTCCCAGTTTTCTAGATACCAGCATCCACAAACTCCCTACCATGTCATCCCTGTAACTTTTGCTGGAAAGTTGTTCAAGACTTTGTTCCTGAGAGTAAGCAACAGCCATCAATCAGAATCACTATCATTCTAATATGTGATCGTGTATCCAATAAACGAGGCATTCGCTGACTTGTGGAAAGTCTGGTTTGGTGGTGGACCATTGTACTCGTAAACACCATTAACCGTCTGTGTAGGCAACTTTTAAGGCAGCAGTGACTGCGGTTTGGACGGTCGAGCGCAGTGCACCAGGAAAAGAGGCCTACCCGGGCGTGGAGAAAGCCAGCTTCCTTCCATCTTCCGGCATCATGTAACACGTGACCGCTGTGTTACATCACGTTATGTCACGGAAGGTCTCGCGACCGGAGAGAAAGTCCTGTTAGCGGCGCGTGCGGCCCAGCCACTTCCTATTCCCGGGGAAAGGCTGGGGGTGCGGGCTTCGCGCCTCAGTGACTCTGAGAAAGCCGCTAGTGGTAAGGCTCCCTGCCTTACACTCCAGCTGCAAGTACTGCGTGACGGTGCTGCCACGAAGACGTGATACTCCGACGGAAGCGGAAGTACTAGTCCGATATTTAACAAACTTTGAGGAAATGGTCATCACATAACAATTATCAACTGATTACATTCCATTCATAACTGAAGTGCATAATGAATATTACTACGAGGTGCGACCCCCACAAACATAAACACACTGTTATATCCCTCGTGACGTGGAAGCAAACAGCTTGCGAACATCATCTCAGGATTTTCTTGACACGTCGGTATGAGTGGCCGAGCGGTTCTAGGCGCTTCAGTCGGGAACTGCGCAACCGCTACGGTCGCAGGTTCGAATCCTGCCTCGGGCATGGATGTGTGTGATGTCCTTAGGTTAGATAGGTTTAAGTAGTTCTAAGTTCTAGGGGACTGATGACCTCCGCTGTTAAGTCCCATAGTGTTCAGAGCCATTTGAACCATTTTCTTGACACGCTTGAAACACATGTCGTGTCCATGGAGACAGCCTGTTAGAGGATGACACGTCTCTCCATCGCATCCCAGCCACGCTCTCTGGATGAGAAATCCGCGGAACAGGTAGGTTTCATAGATTTCTCAAGGGGCTTGTTACGAACTGCAACATGGTATCTTGCATTATCCTGCTGAAAACTGCAATTAGGAGCTCTAGTCATGAAGGGTTTACCATTCTTGTCACATATTGATAAGCGTTCAGCCTCCCTTAAGAAAATATGGAATCAGACCTGATGTCATATCCAACTGCTCCCGAAGAGTTGGTGAGATACGTGTCTCTAGAACCTTCCCGCCGGAGGTTCGAGTTCTCCTTCGGGCATGGATGTGTGTGTTGTTCTTAGAACAAGTTAAAGCTAGTTTAAGTAGTGTGTAAGTCTAGAAACCGATGACCTAAGCAGTTAGATCGCTTTGGAATTGATACACATTTGAATATTTTTTGTCTTGAGAATCGCCCCTTCCTGTGAACTTTCAGAAGGTTGTTTTAGGGACATTTTGACTATGATCTGACCGATACACAGATATGTGTTTCGCATTGGTGAACATCACAGTATGTACTTAATGTGACATTTGGGTTTGGCTCTATAGGGTGCTTCTAAACTATCCGTTCAAATTAATGGAGGAGATAGAGAATATCAAAACATAGTTAGTCGTGGTACTTATGACCTCTGACAGCAATTTGTGATGCTAGAGACGATTTACACAGGAGGTAGATTAGCGTACTAATTACAGCAGTTTCATTCACAGGAACTGTGCAAAGCGCGACCATTGGTGATGTGAGCCGGCCGGAGTGGCCGTGCGGTTCTAGGCGCTACAGTCTGGAGCCGAGCGACCGCTACGGTCGCAGGTTCGAATCCTGCCTCGGGCATGGATGTTTGTGATATCCTTAGGTTAGTTAGGTTTAACTAGTTCTAAGTTCTAGGCGACTGATGACCTCAGAAGTTAAGTCACATGGTGCTCAGAGCCATTTGAACCATTGGTGATGTGATGTTTTGGTTTGTGGGGCGCTCAACTGCGCGGTTATTAGCGTCCATACAATGTCCCAATTTCTACACAGTCCAATTTTTTCCACAGTCCAATCTAGCCACTGTCACGAATGATGATGAAGATCATGATTAAACGATGAGGACATCACAAACACCCAGTACCCGTGCAGGGAAAAATCCCCAGCCCGGTCGGGAATCGAACCCGAGACCCCGTGATCCAGAGGCAGCAACGCTGGCCATTACATTACGAGTTGCGGACGCGACCACTGGCCCGTATGGGCACAGTACTTCGTCGGACCATTGACTGTCTTGCCCGTTCGAAGATTCGTGGCATTTCTGCAATGGTACCAGCAGCGACGTCAATTCTAGCGATGAGATCTTGTTCTATTGCCACAGTTTCATACATCACCTCCTTCACTGCCGCCAGAGGAAGAAACCCAGACATGCGCTGTCAGGTGACCTTGGGTGCCCAGGTCAGCCGATCCATCGATTCCCGTTCGCAGTTGATTCGTCGCAGCAAAGCCGAAATAGACTGGTGCCCATTAAGCTGGAAGTACGTGCTTTGTCTACTACTCAGAGGTACATGCTTCAGCCATTCTGGCAACACTTTTTCCACGAAGGTGCGATATCTCCGTCCGCTGAGGCGGAATGGAAAAATGTATCGTCCAATCTACCTATCACCGAGAATGCTGGCCACCATTAACACCGAATCGCTCTTGATGAGCACGACGTCGAGTAACTCGTGGATTTACATGTGCCTAAACGTGCTAATTGTGGATACTGAAACAGCCTTGGCGGTTATTCTGTGTGCAGGACCTCGGCCTGAAATAAGGAGAGGACAGAAGTCTGCTGTAAAAACGATCGTGCGAACTCCACGCGTTAGGAAAAATCTTTACGCGCTAGTTTTGAAGATGGAAAGGATGAAGCTACTGGTCGTCTAACAGATTCCACACAAGGCTACGTCCGATGTGAAGTATGTGTACAATGCGTTGTAGATGGAGTGTCTTCAACATGTCGCAGAATCTCGTCTTCCATTTCGGGAGTTCGCACTGTTGGATTCCGACGAGTATGATGCATACTTGCACGGAAAATGCCTGTTTCACGTATCAGCTGATAGAGACGTCCGAATGGTTGGTGTTGTGGAATCCTGTCGGTTGGGAAAGTGCTGTCGGTGGTCTCTCACCGCATTTTGTCCGTTTCCTTTCACAGACCAGTATACCAGATACATGTCGGCCATTTCAGCATACGTAAAGTGCTGTATGTTCACTGTTGTCACAGGACGGTAACGACTGCGAATGAATCGCTGTGTTTCTAAGCAGACCTTAGAGCCAGCCATCCGTAGACAGAGCAGTTTTGAACGTCAGTACACATTCTCAGTGAGCGTCAGCGACACAACAGTTTTCGTCAATGCCACTAACAAAACATTCCCAACATTACAAGTAAACTCCAGAAGCCCATGATCCTTGCCGAAGTGTATTTCCTTTGATGTTCTCTACCTTCCGTATTAATTTGAACGAATAGAAGCCTGGAGATACTGGAAGGTCTCAGGTAGATTATATAATGGTAAGACAGAGATTCAGGAACTAGGTTTTAAATTGTAATACATTTCCAGGGGCAGATGTGGACTCTGACCACAATCTTTTGGTTATGAACTGTAGATTAAAACTGAAGAAACTACAAAAAGGTGGGAAATTGAGGAGATGGGACCTGGATAAACTGAAAGAACAAGAGGTCGTAGAGAGCTTCAGGGAGAGCATTAGGGAACGACTGACAAGAATGGGGGAAAGAAATACAGTAGAAGAAGAATGTGTAGCTTTGAGAGATGAAATAGTGAAGGTAGCAAAGGATCAAGTAGGTAAAAAGACGAGAGCTAATAGAAATCCTTGGGTAACAAAAGAGACATTGAATTTAATTGATGAGAGGAGAAAAAACAAAAATGCACTAAATGAAGCAGGCAAAAAGGAATAGAAACGTCTCAAAAACGAGATCGACAGGAAGTGCAAAATGGCTAAGCAGGGATGGCTAGAGGACAAATGTAAGGATGTAGAGGCGCATATCACTAGGGGTTAGATAGATACTGCCTACAGGAAAATTAAAGAGACCTTTGGAGAAAAGAGAACGACTTGCATGAATATCAAGAGCTCAGATGGTAACCCAGTACTAAGCAAAGAAGGGAAAGCAGAAAGGTGGAAGGAATATATAGAGGGTCTATACAAAGGCGATGTTCTTGAGAACAATATTATAGAAGTGGAAGAGAATGTAGATGAAGATGAAACAGGAGATATGATACTGCGTGAAGAGTTTGACAGAGCACTGAAAGACCTAAGTCGAAACAAGGCCCCGGGAGTAGACAACATCCCATTAGAACTAATGACAGGCTTGGGAGTGCCAGGCCTAACAAAAGTCTACCATCTGGTGAGCCAGACGTAGACAGGCGAAATACCCTCAGACTTCAAGAAGAATATAATAATTCCAATCCCAAAGAAAGCAGGGGCTGACAGATGTGAAAATTACCGAACAATCAGTTTAACAAGCCACGGATGCAAAATACTAACACGAATTCTTTACAGACGAATGGAAAAACTGGTAGAACCCGACCTCGGGGAAGATCAGTTTGGATTTCGTAGAAATGTTGGAACGCGTGAGGCAATACTCACGCTACGATTTATCTTAGAAAATAGATTAAGAAAAGGCAAACATATGGTTCTAGCATTTGTGGACTTAGAGAAAGCTTTTGACAATGTTGAGTGGAATACTCTCTTTCAAATTCTGAAGGTGGTAAGGGTAAAATACAGGGAGCGAAAGGCTATTTACAATTTGTACAGAAACCAGATGGCAGTTATACGAGTCGAGGGACATGAAAGGGAAGCAATGGTTGGGAAGGGAGTGAGACAAGGTTGTAGCCTATCCCCGATGTTATTCAATCTGTATATTGAGCAAGCAGTAAAGGGAACAAAAGAAAAATTGGGAGTAAGTATTAAAATCCATGGAGATGAAATAAAAACTTTGAGGTTCGCCGATGACATTGTAATTCTGTCAGAGACAACTAAGGACCTGGAAGAGCAGTTGAACAGAATGGACAGTGTCTTGAAAGGAGAATATAAGATGAACATCAACAAAAGCAAAACGAGGATAATCGAATGTAGTCGAATTAAGCTGGGTGATGCTGAGGGAATTAGATTAGGAAATGAGACACTTAAAGTAGTAAAGGAGTTTTGCTATTTGGGGAGCAAAATAACTGATGATGTCGAAGTAGGGAGGATATAAAATGTAGACTGGCAATGGCAAGGAAGGCGTTTCTGAAGAAGAGAAATTTGTTAACATCGAGTATAGATTTAAGTGTCTGGAAGTCTTTCTGAAAGTATTTGTATGGAGTGTAGCCATGTATGGAAGTGAAACATGGACGATAAATAGTTTGGACAAGAAGAGAATAGAAGCTTCCGAAATGTGGCGCTACAGAAGAATGCTGGAGATTAGTTGGGTAGATCACATAACTAATGAGGAGGTATTGAATAGAATTGGAGAGAAGAGAAATTTGTGGCACAGCTTGACTAGAAGAAGGGATCGGTTGTTAGGGCATATTCTGAGGCATCATGGGATCTACAATTTAGTATTGGAGAGCAGCGTGGAGGGTAAAAATCGTAGAGGGAGACCAAGAAATGAATACACAAAGCCGATTCAGAAGGATGTAGGTTGCAGTAGGTACTGGGAGATGAAGAAGCTTGCACAGGATAGGGTAGCATGGAGAGCTGCATCAAACCAGTCTCCAGACTGAAGACCACAACAATAACAGTTTCATAACACCCTGTTATCACTAATAATGACAACGTTAATGCCAAAATAACTGTCACCATGTGGGCAGTAGTAACAAAATCGGCACGAAATATTTAATGCCATATTTAGAGCAGTCACAGCAGACTGTGTCGACAGGATGACGCGACTGGCTGACGTGTCACGTGGTACACTCCGTCTTGCTGCAGCACATATTCCCATTAACGTCGCTCTTAGAAGCACAGGTCATGCAACTTCATCTCAGAAAGGAACCATTAGTTCAGAGGTTCTTATTTAGCAGACGTTCATCACATGACACTCACTCGTCCTCTGTATTAACCAGTTCATCGAGAACAACGGATATGTTAAAATCCGAGGCAGAATGATTACGGTCCTAGCAAAAATCTGCATCCTACTATAATACGTAGTCACACTTACACACTGTCCAGTCACATTAATGTGACCACCTACCAAAAGCCTGAATAACACCTTTTGCAGAGCAAACTTCTGCGACACCTGCAGGGAAAGAGTCATCGAGGTTGAGGAAGGTACCAACAGGGAAGTGGAGCCATACCGATACCAGTGCCGTGGCCAGCTGAGCTAGGTTTATCGGTTGAAGATCCATGGCGTCAATAGCCAGTCCCACAGGTTCTCGATTGGGTTTAAATTCTGGGGGTGTTTTGTGGCCAGAGGAGTGCAGTAAAGTCACCCTTGTGCTTTTCGAAGCCGTATGACACGTTGCATTGATCTAATGGTAGATACCATCATGCTGAGGAAAAACAAATTGCGTGTGGGGGGGGGGGGGGGGTAGGTATGGTCCACGAGGACAGATGCATACTTGTGTGATACGTTGTGCCTTCCTGAATCACGAGATCGCCCATGGAATGCCGCGGAAACGTTCCCCAGACCAGAACGCTTCCTCCTCCGGCCTGGATCCTCCTGACGATTGTTGCAGTGTGGCTGCCTTCAGTCTGACGGAGTATAAAACGTGATTCATCTGAAGAGGCCCCATGTCGCCACCCAGTGGACATCCAGTTACGGTATAGGCGTGCTGAGTCCAGACTTCGCGCCGATGAGCAGCAGTCAGAATGGGCGCCTACTGTGGAGGACCCTACTTGGGAACTTTCGCGGAACGGTCGTTGAGGAGTTACTGTTGGTAGCCCCTTGGTTCATCGGGGCGGTCAGTTGCTGAGCAGCTGGACGTACACATCTCCACAGCCATCGTTCACTTCTGACGTCTATGACCCACGGTGGAACGCAGTTGCCTCGGAGCCGCTTTTGGATAGCTCCATTCTGCCATGCAGAGTATACTTTAACCACGGCGGTACGCAGTCAGTTTACAAACTTAGCCATTTCGAAAATGCTTCCACAACTGGCCCGAAAACCAATGATCATGCCCTTTGGCCGTCAGATAAATCACTCCGTTTCCGCATAAAGACAACGACTGCACCGTTGCCCGCATCCTCCCCGAAACGCTATACTCGTATATACCCTCCACTGCTAGTACTTCCACATGCGTTCTGTAAGTGGTTATTGCACGTTAATGTCGAACATCGGCGGTCATCACATTAATATAACTGGACAGTGTAGTTAACTAACTGCAATATTCTGAGCATACCGTAGACTATTAAGTGCTCATCGTACCGTACCTAACATTTTCTATCAGCCTGGAGCACTGTCTACATCTACTTCCTCATCTGTTAAAATTTCTCACCTTAACGCTTAGTCCCTATGTCTCAAAATTTTTGCAGATAGTTCAAAATAAACTGAAGGTTTCAGTGTTCGCATTATAATTTGAATATAAGCAAGCTAAGAAAATATTTAAACTTCTACGTGGAAGCCAGCATTTTTACTGCTGGAGCCTTTGCAATCAAAGAAGCCATACAGGATGCAGATAATCGATGCGATAACATCCTTATTGTCACTGATTATCGCAGTGGTATAGAAATTACGAAATTTCGGAAACTGCACTCAAAAGCCAAACACCATGCAAGGGATATAAATTTCTGCACAAATACAAGAGTTATCATAAAGATATGTAATTATTTTAGTTCAAAGGACGCTATGCCACATCAAAAAATGCGATTTATACAAACTGGCGGACTATAGTGTACAGAGAATACTGTAATTGCCCTGTTTTGTCTGACTTCTTTAGTGGGTGCCACTGGAATGTATTAATGTTCTCTGTACAAAATGCCGATATCAACTGTAATTTATTTACGTAGTCACCAAAATTACACGAAACACAAGGACGGTTTGTGTTCACTCTGTCTGTATTCGATTTCATTCACTATTATCATTAGTAATTTTTTAAGAATCACCTAACAATGTATCAAATGAAAATTGTTGGAATTCAATTACTGTATTACGTAAAGTGACGTTTTAACTTCACGAATAAGACACTAACGCTTTTCTTCCTGTTCTCTGTATTTAACTAAAGCTGGCATTGATATATTCACAAAACACTTTTTGCTTCCTGTCACTAGATTTCTGTGTGTTCTAATTCCATAATTAACGCACACTGATTGAAAGTCGATCTTAATCCAATACCTACCGTTACAAAGTTCACCTCGAATATCCGTCTTTGCAGAACTATGGTTTAAAACTTTGTGTTTGAAATGCCTAGAAATGACTTTTATGAAATATCTGTTACGTTAATACTTTTCAGAAGCGGGACTACTATAGATACGCTCTTATATGACTTTGCAACGAATGAATATGCACACTCAGATAACGTTATTTTTTTAAAAGTAAACATCAAGCAATATACAGTAATGATCAAGGCAGAAGCATATTAAAGTAACTACTTCACGATCATTTTTTCCTTCAGTGCTGTGAAGCGGCAGTTAATAGCTGCATGGCTTTTTATCAACACAAGAAACAGCCAAAAATTGCACTATGGGCAGTATCGGGTTCAGTGAAACATAGTGAATACATCAATAAAAGTCTTCTCGCTTTAGAAGCACTCACTTTCAGTAAAATACTCGAGCTTTGGATAGCTGTCTCCTGATGACGATGGCGGAGACAGTTCTCGAAAGCTCGAGTATTTTATTAAAAGTGGCACGGCCTTTAAAGCGTAAAGATTGTATTGAAGCATGCCACCGCCAAAGACTCCGAGTACACACAGGGACTACATTTGACTCTAGATTTTAAAGTTTCAGTCTACAGATCTGACTGGATTATCATATGGTTACAAATTCAACTCTATGAAAAACGAATTTTTCTGGTTCTTCGATGGAGCTGGAACAATAATGCAGTTCGTCAGTGCTAAGGCCTTTTAAACAACAATGAAACGTAGAGGCATCGCTCACATGTTCTTATTGAATCTAGCCATTAGTACATGGAGCAGTTCTTTCTCAAACCTCTGCACATAACTCTCCATCCATCCGCGGCCACAGTAAGTTGTATTGATCAGGATTAGCATCAATTTCCACCGCTCCGTCGATGCATCTCGTCTTGCGTGCAACAGCTTACGCAGTGTACCCGACCTCTCCCACTGCTTGTTCGAGCCGAGTTCTATGCGTGCCCCAACCTTCGTGCAGTTTCTCAACCCTTTAAGTGACAAAAGTTTTTCCAGCATAACAACGAAATAAATGTCGATATCTACTTTTGGGAACAGCAATGAATAAGCCTGTTCAACTTATTATGTATTTTTGCATCCAACATGAGATACGAGGTAGTAAATATTCGTACTAGTGAATCAGGACAAAAACAATTATACAAGCTAATTCCAGTTGTTTTCAATGGAATATATACACTCTTTATTTACCAGTGTCACTTAAAACGTGAAAGAGATGTTACACAACTTGGTTGTACAAGACCAGGCTGGAACGTTTATAAAAGATTACCAAACATGCAGCAACCACTCACAAAATCATGTTTTATTTATTCACTTTTGCAAATCGATTTCAACTGATTAACAGCCATCATCGGTGCTTTCAACCAATATGTACCATGAGTACTAATACTGTCTTAAGCAGAGGTCAAACATAAAGTGATAAAGTTTGATCACCACTTTATGTTTGACCACTGCTTAAGACAGTATTACTACTCAGGGCACGTATTGGTTGAAAGCACCGATGATGGCTATTAGTCACTTGAAATCGATTTGCAAAAGTGAATAAATAAAACATGATTTTGTGACTGGTTGCTGCTTATTTGGTAATTTTATGGTTTACGGTCGCTGCACGACTTGGGAACCACATGGAGTCCACTATTCATTTATAAAAGAACTACACCTTCAGAGTACGATCACAAGCCTTAGAGAAATTAAACGATCTTTGTTACACACATTTTACATCTTCACACTTTCACAGTTATATCTTGAAATTTAACACACAGTAGCACAATAACTACAAAAAAAATCTCAAATACGCTCTTAGAATGCATATTACATGGTAAATACTTAAGCGGCAACTGATATATATATATATATATATATATATATATATATATATATATATATATATATATATATAGGGTGTTACAAAACCGTACGGCCAAACTTTCAGGAAACATTCCTCACACACAAAGAAAGAAAATATGTTATGTGGACATGTGTCCGGAAACGCTTACTTTCCATGTTGGAGCTCATTTTATTACTTCTCTTCAAATCACATTAATCATGGAATGGAAACACAGAACAACAGAACGTACCAGCGTGGCTTCAAAGACTTTGTTACAGGAAATGTTCAAAATGTCCTCCGTTAGCGAGGATACATGCATCCACCCTCCGTCGCATGGAATCCCTGATGCGCTAATGCAGCCCTGGAGAATGGCGTATTGTATCACAGCCGTCCACAATACGAGCACGAAGAGTCTCTACATTTGTTACCGGGGTTGCGTAGGCAAGAGCTTTCAAATGCCCCCATAAATGAAAGTAAAGAGGGTTGAGGTCAGGAGAGCGTGGAGGCCATGGAATTGGTCCGCCTCTACCAATCCATCGGTCACCGAATCTGTTATTGAGAAGCGTACGAACACTTTGACTGAAGTGTGCAGGAGCTCCATCGTGCATGAACCACATGTTGTGTCGTACTTGTAAAGGCACATGTTCTAGCAGCACAGGTAGAGTATCCCGTATGAAATCATGGCGGTGAATCGAGGAAGTACAGTACATACTGACGAAACTGAAATGAGCTCTAACATGGAAATTAAGCGTTTCCGGACACATGTCCACATAACATCTTTTCTTTATTTGTGTGTGAGGAATGTTTCCTGAAAGTTTGGCCGTACCTTTTTGTAACACCATATATATATATATATATATATATATATATATATATATATATATATATATATATATATATAACATGGTAAATACTTAAGCGACAACTGAAAATATAAACATAAATGTTATATATATATATATATATATATATATATATATATACAACATTGTATATATACAACATTTATGTTTATATTTTCAGTTGTCGCTTAAGTATTTACCATGATATATATATATATATATATATATATATATGTGTGTGTGTGTGTGTGTGTGTGTGTGTGTGTGTGTGTTTGAGAGACTGCTGCAGTGCAGTTATGTTTTAGTTTCCCATACTATAATAAATTATCTCGTACTTTCTTTATCTGTACTTGCATTAACAGATCTTGTGGGAATGGAAGGAGACATGGAAGTTCTCCGCATTGACAAAAGGTCAACTTGAGTGCAAAAATTCAGTCCGCAACCCTATCAAAAATCCATGGATCTCTCAGACATGATTATCGAGCTTCCATACACTCACATCAGACTGAGATATGGATGTTAACTGTCACGTGTACTGGATGGAAACGTTTGGCACCTCAGTACTGCGAAGGTCGCCAAGATCAACTTGGGGATATCAGTCATCTGTTTCTGAGGTACTCCATATTCTGAAGACATTAGGACGTACTTCTTTAAGCATTAATCAAGGCAGAAATACCTCTGTCGATTATGCCAATGCTCTGGCAGCTATACGTACGTGGGAACGGGTAAAAATGGTAAAAAAATTTCATTGTATTCTACTTCCACCATTCTGACTTAGCCTCAGGGAGTGTCGCGAGCAGTTATGTAAACTATTCCGCAGTGCGTGTGGCTGGCTGCCAGGCTAGTAGGCTGAGCTATGGACGCCACCACGGTATTGCTGAATGAGAGGCCAACTTTCTGCTACAAACCCACCAGTGGGAAGACCGTTTGCCGTCACCTGGGATACGCAAGAGGGTCGGCGAGGTAGCGGCCGCAACAGAGGGTCGCTCTCTTGCCTGCCGGCTTCCTTACCCTCTGGACGTGTCCACCAGTCCTTCCAAATGAGGGTGAAATGCTCTTTCCGCACCATGTGCGCTACAATCCTTGGCCGTAGCCACTTTTCCTGAGCATGTATCCATTAGTGGTTGTTCTTGGGAATAAGACCCATTTTTTCCTGAATCGTGGCATTTATAGTTTTACGTGTAGGAAAAACACCCCGGATGTCCATCTGATACCATGCTGACGTGTACATGTATGTGGCGGACTGCGTGATCCTTGCTAGATATTGTGTGTGGACAAAATAGGACATCCAACTCTATGTAGTAGTATGAAGTTCGAGAAGTGTATCTTTTTATAGGATAAATCTTCTCACAGTCCTGCAGTTTCAGTTAAATATGAGCGATGTTTTTTGTTAAAAGTTTTAGCTCCACATAACCTTCATAGCTTGCTTGTAGATATACGGGGTGAACAAGAACTCCACTGACAAACTTTCACACGCTGTAGTGTGGGCCAAAACAAGAAAAAAGTGTCTTGTAAACACGGGCTTGAAAATGTATACCTTAAGAGGTTCGAGCATTTGCTCATTTTCGCTACTATGAGACACATCTCTTCTATGCAAGCTCTTTGCTTCCCATATTCTGACAGTTAATATTATGGCCAAAACAAGAACAAAATGTCCAGTAAACGTGGGCTCTAAAGAGCATAACTTAAGAGAGAAGAGCACTTGTTCGTCTTCGCTACTGTGAAACACATCTCTTTTACTGAACAATGATCGTAGCTCTTAAGTTATGCGCTTTAGAGTCCACGTTTACTGGATATTTAGTTCTTGTTTTGGCCATAATATTACCTGTCAAAATATGGTAAGCAAAGAGCTTGCATAAAAGAGATGGAACTTGTACAAAGCTGTTAAGGTCGACATTTTAAACCACATGTTTACCTGACGTTTTATTCTTGTTTTGGTCCATACTGTCACCACTGAAGGTTTGTCGGTGGAGTCCTGGTTCACTCTATATGCAAAGAGAACGTTTATATTTCGTTAAACCGCTTATGTAAACTATATTATCCAGAGAATCAGTGGTTAAATATACTTTGTCACGCCTAAATCGCATCACTCAAAGGCCAAATAAAGGATTAGCTGCAGATTACTGTAGTATCAAGTACAGAGTCGGGTGGATCGAATAAGAATTGCGTACTGTTCCGCAGCTGATGCCAAGCATATGCAATAAGAATTTCGCTAGTTTTACCAATGTTCATTCTACTAAAACATATTGCCCGATAGTACAAGATATCCTCTGCCGTCAAAAAATGGTTCAAATGGCTCTGAGCACTATGGGACTTAACATCTGAGGTCATCAGACCCCTAGAACTTAGAACTACTTAAACCTAGCTAACCTAAGGACATCACACACATCCATGCCCGAGGCAGGATTCGAACCTGCGACCGTAGCGGTCGTGCGGTTCCAGACTGAAGCGCCTTTAACCGCGTGGCCACACTGGCCGGCTCTGCCGTCAATTAGAGACGAACGAGAGTCTTGCTATGCTCTCTGGGGGAGATTTTTTGGATGGCAGACAGCAATTAGAGCTTTTGCGAGAGACGTTCTGCCGGATGCCAGCACGGGGGATGAGATTACTGGCCACATCAGACGGGAGTCCCCGGGTCATTGCGTACCGAGCAGAGGGCGTCCGGCAGGCCTTTTACCTGGGTGTCTGGCGACAGCCACTGTCCGCCGACGTCGCCACCAGACTGTAATCGCATTACACAGCCCTCCACACTCCTGTAACCAGACGACGTAATCCGCTTTCACGCTAACCTCCACGTTTCGGACCTATCAAAGCACTTTGAGATTGTGTTCTCATCCGAACTGCTGGATTCGTCGCAAATTTCTATCACGCTGTAACAGAACTGCTCCTATATGACGTAATCATTTAAAAAGTCTGGAATACAAAAGTACAAGTAAAATTAAAATAGTTGTCGTGGTCGTGAGCATCGATTTTTAACGCATCTCGTAGTCAGTTCGGTCTACTGGGAGACTTTTTCGTCATTAGCACGTCTGAACATCTTTATATTGTGGTACAGAGACAAAAATAAATTAAGCACACTATAGTTTCATCCATATTTTGCAGCTATGGAGTTCCTGTATCTACTACACAGAGTGTACTCAATAAATATTAACACCTTCAGTCATAAAAAATTTCGTATTTTATTAAATCACACGATACGTTTCGCAACTTCTGGTTCTATCATCAAGTGTATATCGTTTAATACATTATTTACGTCAGCTCGTGAGTGAGGTGGGTATGGGTTCAGCAGATAAAACAAATACGTTAACATATTCTTGTAGAGAAAAACAATCGAAATGAACAATAATAATATGAAACTGATGTTTTACGGTCCAACTATGCAGCTGTACGTGCGTTTAGGAAACAACGGTACATTTGCTTTTAATATATTCTTTTACAGGAAAACGTAGCGAATGAAAAAAAAACTATTGTGTTACAATCTAATAACTGAAGCGAACGCTTAGTACATTTGCTATTAACACATTCTTCTATAGAAAATCTTGCGAAATTAAAATAAAACGTTGTTTTTGGATCTAATAACTTGAGTTGGGCGTGCAGCAGATAAAAATACGTTCGCTGTTAGTACCTTATTCTACAGGAAAGCAAAAGAAATGAAAAGGGAATAGAAATTTTGGTGTCCAATCTGATAACTAACAAAGGGAGGTGCTCACTGGGGAGGAGGGGATCGACTTTTGAAACCACGTATACGACGGTGTAGGTTAGTCCCTCGTCTCAGGTATCACATCCTGGAGCGATTCGCCCTAGCGGGCCCTCTTTTGTAAGTAATAGACGAAAAAGAAAGAAGGTTCAGACTTTTGTGCAAGATCTCTATCCATTAAAATAGACAGCACATACAGTCAGCAGAAGTAGTGCAGTGGATGTTTGCTTACTGTACAATAGGTTGAGAATCTTGTAATTTTTTTCTAATCTTTATCGAAATTACTTTAATCACTATATTGTTAAATCTCTTAGCGAAAACATAATTTAATCATCACTAACACTCGCTTTAAGAATAATAAAAGAAGGCTTTGTAAAAGAAGGATTTATACGTGGTAGAGACGTAAAGACACTGGGAGGTTTCAGATTGATTAGGTAATGCTTAGACAGAGATTTACGAATCAGATTTTAAATTGTAAAACATTTCCAGACGCAGATGTGGACTCTGCCCACAATTTATTCGTTATGAACTATAGATTACAATTGAAGAAATTGGAAAAAGGTCGGAAACTAAGGAGATGGGACCTGGACAAATTGAAAGAACCAGAGGTTGTTGAGAGCTTAAGAGGGAGCAGCGGTTGACAAGGACGGGGGAAAGGAATACAGAAGAAGATGAATGGAGAGTTTTAAGAGATGAAATAGTGAAGGCAGCACAGGATTAAACAGGTAAAGAGAAAAGGCCTAATCGGAACTCTTGGATAACACAAGAGCTATTGAATTTAACTGATGAAAGGAGAAAATTTAAAAATGCAACAAATGAAGCAGGCGAAAGGGAATACGAATGTTTAAAGAGTGAGATTGACAGGAAATGCAAAACTGCTAAGCAGGATTGGCTAGAAGACAAATGTAAGAATTTAGAAGCATACTTCACTAGGAGAAAGATAGACACCGTCTACAGGAAAATAAAGAGGCCTCTGGGGAAAAAAGAAGCGCCTTAGATGGTAAACCAATCCTAAGCAGGGAAGGGAAAGCTGAAAAGTGGAAGTAGTATACAGAGGGTCTGTACAAGGGAGATGAACATTAAAGGGAAGTGGACGTAAATGAAGATGGGATGGGAGATGTAATACTGGGAGAAGAATTTGACAAAGCTCTGAAAGATTTAAGTCGAAGCACAGCGTCGGGATTAGACGATGTTCCGTCAGAACTACAGACAGCCTTGGGAGAGCCAGTCTTGACAAAACCCTTCCATCTGGCGTGCAAGATGTATGAGACACAAGAAATACCCTCAGATTTCAAGAAGAATGTAGTAATTCCAATTATAAAGAAAGCAGTTGCTGAAAGCTGTGAAAATTACCGAACAATCAGTTTAATAAGTCACGGCTGCAAAAGGCTTACATGAATTCTTTATGGAAGAATGGAAAAACTGTTAGAAGCCGACCTCGGGGAAGATAAGTATGGATTCCGGAGAAAGGTAGGAACACGAAAGGCAATACTGACCCTACAACTTACCTTAGAAGATAGGTTAAGGAAAGGCAAACCTACTTTTATACACACATCAAAAAACGTTTTGCTTCACCCTGGTTCAGAGAACTGAAAATAGACGTTGACTGTGGATGTTGTGTTGTGACTTGGCAAGACAGCCAAGCCACTATGATTGGTAGCCGAAAGGCACGCGTTAAGCTCACGCAGGCTGGCGTGAGATCTGGAACAGTTATAGGAGTTTATAGTAGGAAGAAAAGTACGTAGCTTCGGGAATACTTAACTTTAATCCATAATTGGAGAACATCGGTCTGACGGTACATGCATCACAAGATAAATAGCAAATGATAATGGCACCTTGCAAGGTCGTAGCAAATGTCGTAGCTGAAGGCTATGCTAACTATCGTCTCGGCAAATGAGAGCGTAATTTGTCAGTGAACCATCTCTAGCAAAGTCGGCTGTACAACTGGGCGAGTGCTAGGAAGTGTCTCTAGACCTGCAGTGTGGCGGCGCTCGGTCTGCAATCACTAACAGTGGCGACACGCGGGTCCGTCGTATACTAGCGGACCGCGGCCGATTTAAAGGCTACCACCTAGCAAGTGTGGTGTCTGGCGGTGACACCACATGTTGTATCAGAGAAACAGTCCCTTTGACTGTTCAGAGAAGTCACTAAACCCGACCAAAAATGTAAACAACCATGAGCAGCGCCCATTAGACGGAGGGGGTCCGACAGCCGATCAGTTCCAGTCATTCCACCATGAAGGAGGTACACGGCTCGTGACGTCTGTAGTTCAACCATGCTTAGACGGCCAATAGCGCGGTTGGATGTCGCCCGTATTGCTACTTTGTGCCAGGAAGGGCTCAACGAGAGAAGTGTCCAAGCTTCTTGGAGTGAACCAAAGCGCTGTTGTTCAGACACGGAGGAGATACAGAGAGACAGGAACTGTCGGTGACATGCCTCGCTCAGGCCACACAAGGGCTACTACTGCAGTGGACCTACGGATATTGGCTCGGAGAAACCCTGACAGCACCGTCACCGTGTTGAATAATGCTAATCGTGCAGCCACAGGACGTCGTGTTACGACTCAAACTGTGCACAACATGCTGCATGATGCGCAACTTCACTCCCGACGCCCATGGCGAGGTCCATCTTTGCAACCACAACACCATGCAGCGTGGTACAGATTGGTCCAATAACATGCCGAATGGACCGCTCAGGATTGGCATCAAGTTTTCTTCACCGATGAGTGTCGCATATGCCTTCAACCAGACAATCGTCAGAGACATGTTTGGAGACAACCCGGTCAGGCTGAACGTCTTTGACACACTGTCCAGCGAGTACAGCAAGGTGGAGCTTCCCTGCTGTTTCGGGGTGGCATAATGTGGGGCTGACGTACGCCGCTGGTGTTCACGGAAGGCGCCGTAACGGCTGTACGATACGTGAATGCCATCCTCCGACCGATAGGGCAACCATATCGGCAGCATATTTCGAGGCATTGGTCTTCATGGACGACAATTCGCACCATAATTATGCACATCTTGTGAATGACTTCCTTCAGGATAACGACATCGCTCGACTAGAGTGGCCAGCATGTTCTGCTGACACGAACCCTATCGAATATGTCTGGTATAGATTGAAAAGGGCTGTTTATGGACGACATGACCCACCAAGCACTTGAGGGATTTACGCCGAATCGCCGTTGAGGAGTGGGACAATCTGGACCAACAGTACCTTGATGAACTTGTGGATAGTATTCCACGTCGAATACAGGCATGTACCAATGCAAGGGGACATGCTACTGGGTATTAGAGGTACCAGTGTGCACAGCAATCTGGACTGCCACCTCTGAAGGTCTCGCTGTATGGTGGTACAACATGCAATGTGTGGTTGTAATGAGCAATAAAAAGGGCGTAAATGATGATTATGTTGATCTCCATTCCAATTTTCTGTACTGGTTCCGGAACTCTTGGAACCGAGGTGACGCAAAACTTTTTTTGATGCGTTTAGCATTTGTGGACTTAGAGAAAGATTTTAACAATGTTGACTGAAATACTCTCTTTCAAATTCTGAACTCACCAGAGGTAAAATACAGGGTGCGAAACTCTATTTACAACTTTTACCGCAACCAGACGACAGTTATAAAGAGTCGAGGAATACGAAAGGGAAGCAGTGGTTGAGAAGGGAGTGAGACAGGCCTGTAGCCTATCCCCAAAGTCATTCAATATCTACACTGAATAAGCAGTATACGAATCCAAAGAAATATTTGAAATAAGAATTAAGGTTCAGGGGGAAAAAATAAAGACTTTGAGGTTTGCCGATGACATTGTGTACCTGTCAGAGACAGTAAAGGACTTGGAAGAGCAGTTTAATGGACAGAATAGTGTCTTGAAAGAAGAATATAAGATGAACATCAACAAAAGTAAAACAAGGATAATGGAATGTAGTCGAACTAAATAAGTTGATGCTAAGGGAATTATACTAGGAACCGAGATACTTAAAGTAGTTGATGAGTTTGCTGTTTGGTCAAAGTAGAAATAATATAAAATGTAGGCTGTCAATGACAGAAAAGTATTTCTGAATAAGAGAAATTTATTATCATCGAATATAGATTTAAGTGTACTTTAAGTGTATTAATTAATGTATTTGTCTGGACGTGAGACATGGACGATAAACAGTTCAGATGAAAAGAGAATAGAAGTTTTCGAAATGTGGTGGTGCAGAAGAATGCTGGAGAGTAGATGGATCGATCACGTAACTATTGAGGAGGTACTGAATAGAACTGCGGAATCAAGGAATTTGTGACAAAAATTGACCAGAAGAAGGAATCGGTTGATAGTACACAGTCTGAGACATCAAGGGATCACCTATTTAGCATTGGAGAGACGTGTGATGGGTAAGAATCGTAGAAGGAGACAAAGAGATGAATACAGTAAGCAGATTCAAAAATATGTAGGTTGCAGTGGTTATTTGGGGATGAAGAGACCCGCAGAAGTTAGAATAGCATGGAAAGCAGCATGAAACACGCTTTCTGACTGAAGATCACAACAACAACAGCTAAGAATACAATTTTTCCCGCGTTGCACAACCAAAAGAAACAGATTATTCTGCTTTTGTTTTTAAGAAATGCATCAGCGTTTTCAAAGATTTAAATGCTATGACGGCTAAATAATAATAATTAAAATTACTTGCAACAGGATTTCAAATGAAACAAGAAATAGGAGAACAAAAAACGTGAGCTAGTGAAAAAAGGTAATACAATGTTTTCAACAACCTTGAATCTATGTGTAAGAGCTGAATACCTAGGTCTTGTGCACACAATTCTGCCTCATCTGCTGACTCGGTAAGCTGTTGCCGATGCCCGAAGCAGATGTCTTTGTCGACTCTGAATCTGCCTCGTCCGATACGTCCTCAGACTCAAGTGACGAAATTTCACTCTCACTGTCTGGTTGAAGTTGATTAATTAGGGTCTCAATAGCTTCGTCGATCACTGCGCCTCTGTGCCAGTATTCATCCATAATAGTTCTCACTTTATCTCACGCCTTCTACCAAGCGTTTTTCATAATGCTGTGTATTTCAGCCGTAGTCATTTGTTTAAGCTAGGAAAGGGTAAGATAACTGATGTTGTTGGGTGAAACTTTCTGTTTCATTAAATTCCAGTGAGTTCGATGGGTTCAAATCACAGTAGTAAGGTGGAAGACCTTTCCAGTATTATTTTAGTACTTTATCTACTGTATGTTCTGACTCAGGTTTGTAGCGTTTCATAACTTCCAAGAGCTCATTGCGTGTTAAATCCGCACCGAAAGGAATTTTATGCATAGCCAGCCATGACTGTACAGGGTGAGCACAAAGTCTTGCCCTGATTATAACAATTTATTACAGAATAACGGTTTAACATAATAATTTACATTTGATGCCGTTATATAGGTCAGTGTTACTCGTTTTTTTAAGACCACTTACATTAGTAAACTTAAATGTGTGCTGCCTTGATAGCTCGGAGAATGTCGAGGTGATATTCCAGTTCCGGCCAGATGTTTCGTAACATGTGTCCTGTCACAGTACCCACAGCCTTCAGTTCGTCGACGTCAGCAACTGGTGTGACGAAGACTCTGTCCGTGATGTAGCCCCAGGAAAAAAAGTCAAGGGCCTAATGTCTGGAGAGCGAGGTGACCAGGGTGTTGGTTATTCTGTTATAAATTTTTATAATAAGGGAAGACTTTGTGCTCACCCTGTATATCTGCTTTACGAGAAGATGTGTTCGGCCCTTATTTTCGTGAACACAGTAGTAAGGTACATTGTCTAATACCACAAACTTCCACCGGGAATGTTTCGTATTAGGCGCTCTTGCAACCATTTTATATAATTTGCACTGTTCATTTCGTTGTGATAATCTTGCGATGTTGATAGATGAGGTCTGCACCCTCAATGAACCCCATTTCTCCTCCTGCGTGTATCACTATTATTGTTTGTCAACAGCTTTCATATTTCCGCACACGTCACTATGCTGCCTACATTTACTGACAATAAAGTGTGTATCCACTCACGTTCATCGGTATACACGACGGGGTTTCTTCACTTCTTCCTCGCTTTTGTTCAAATGGTTCAAATGGCTCTGAGCACTATGGGACGTAACATCTGTGGTCATCAGTCACCTAGAACTTAGAATTACTTAAACCTAACTAACCGAAGAACATCACACACAACCATGCCCGAGGCAGGATTCGAACCTGCGACCGTAGCGGTCACGCGGTTCCATACTGAAGCGCCTAGAACCGCACGGCTACACGGGCCGGCTTCCTCGCTTTCTCTCAAAGTTGTAAGAAAGCGTGCACACCATGCTACAAGTCCTCTCAACTAGAAATGTTGGTCTATTTATTTTTTAAGAAATGTTCAAAATTTTCCAGAAAGTGGTTCATTTCCCGTAAAATGAATGTCTGTATCCTCCATCACACAATTATAAAGCTTTCAAAGAGTGGGTATTTCTCTTTTAATGTTGTAATATTCCAAGAACTTTCTTTCCGTAAACACTAATCAAAGTCGTCGAGACACTTCGTTTTCTTCCTCAGTGTTTTCATCCTTGCGTCACAATTATCTGGCCATTCCGTGTGACTTTCTTAACATCGTTCATAACATTACGCATTGTTCTCACACTCTTTCGTATTGTGGCTGTTGCTCTCTCAAGATCTCTTTCTAAAGGTATTAGCAAACATTTCCGTTTTTCTTCTCGACAGATCAGAACCACGTCATTAATCAGGACTTTTCCATTTGAGCGTACTCTTCGATATAGTATATTTTCGCAATCGCTGTCCATTTCAGCAGACACTAAGAACACACAGTAGTAACGCACTATGACAATAACGTGACTGTACAATGCCGAGCCACGTGCGTCATTTGTATACTGTCGAGTATTGTCGGACGCCCTCGTCCCAGGAGATATGTAAACAAAGCTTAGTTCCGCATTCTGCCGTCGGTAATTGTAAAGGCGCGTGTCCACTAGCAAGTAACTTCCGCAAGTAACTTCTGCATGTACTTGCTGGGGTGTTTACATTAGTACGAAAACTTTCGCAAGTTGACTTCTGCAAGTCGCTTCGGCAAGTTAATTTCACGAACTTGCTGCAAGTACTTGCCGAAGTGTATCCCCTCCCCTACAGTTCGCGTTGTGAGACAGGCAAGTTGTAGATTACAGTGTCGTGTGCACAAACCAGAGCAACCGCCAGTGTTGTTGTACTGTTGTTGTGAAAGAAAAAGCGTAGGAACAACGAAAAGTTAAGAAAAAGAGAAGTGTTTGGGTAAAGAAATGGATACAGAGGCGTTCATGCTTAAGTTTTCAAGAAACACTACTGAACGAACTGAAATCAGAGGACTTTGCTCAGATTACAAACTTTCTGAGAATGTCTTTTGCAAATTTGGAACACCTCTTGTCAATCGTAGAATCAAATATTCGGAAACAGGACAAATATGCGGCATGCTATATCACCAAGAGATCGTCTTTTAATTACTCTTCGATTTTTAGCCACAGGTAAGAGAATAAAACACGGAAATGTCAAATAAATATTTATTGTCAATAATCGTACATTTATATTTATTTCACTAAATCACTTTTTTTTTAATTTTTAGGCATTAGTTTTCACTCTTTGATGTACCTTTTCCGTGTACCCGTTTGCACAATCTCTCGAGTTGTTACGGACTGCTGTGTGGCTCTATATGAATGTTTGAAAAGAGAATATTTGAAGGTTAGTATTTTGATATTTCATAACTCACACAAATAATTCGCTTAAGCAGAAAGTTTGCGAAACAGTTACCTTGTGGATGATGAACTTGGGCAGTATCAGAAATAATAATTACTTTCTCTGATGGTATGCAGATGAAACTGCTTTTACCTGTCATCCAAGAATTAGTTATAGTTTCATCTTCCACAGATACTTCGAGTATTGCCTTTTGTATTATCATACTTAATTTTTTTCGACTTGACATTTGTGTTAATAACCTTAATTACGATGCCACGTAGTCTCCAAACACCTGATGTTCATCAACAGGTTTGTGCATCGCTTCTATTGCCTTGTTTAGAACAGTGTCTGAATTTTCCTCCGTATTTTTTTTCTTTTCAAAATTCTTCTTTCCTGTGCTTTTTCCTGGACTGTATCTGTCTCACACTCATTATCTTCCCTGGCGTTTTCTGATCCCTAAAATAAACATTGTAATGTAATATTTATCTTCAAAGGGATAAATTTCAGATATAATTTTGTTTCCTATAATTTTAGGTACCTTCAACAGAAGAAGAATAGTTACAAATCGCTACTGGTGTTGAGAATAGATGGGATTTTCCAAACTGTATTGGTGCTATGGATGGAAAACATATAGTCATACAGGCTCCATAAAAGAAGGCAGTGTGTACTTTAATTATAAAGGGAACCACAGTATTGTGTTATTGCCACTCATTGGATCTGACTACAGACTTATATACTTTGATGTGGGCAGTAATGGCAGAATATCTGATGGTGGAGTTTTTAATAATTGTAGACTGTCAGAATGTCTTGAGCCTAATTCTTTGAATGTACCAGTTCCTCGAAATTTACCTGGTAGAACTGTGCAGATACCTTACGTCATTGTTGCTGATAATGCATTTGCTCTAAAAAATTATATTATGAAGCCCTACCCTTTTAGAGGCCAACCAGTGAAAAATCGTATGTTTAACTATCGGCTCTCTAGAGCAAGAAATGTGTCTGAAAACTTTTTCGGGCTTATATGCACACGTTTTCGAGTATTACGAACGCAAATTCTTCTAAATCCTGAGAAATCGAGGCAAATTGTCAAAGCGATTTGTGCTCTTCAAGACTTTTTACTCACAGAAGAGAGAAGAAATTCTGTTTATGCCCCACCTGGCACATTTGATTCTCAAGATTTAAATACGCAAGGAATATGGCGCAAAGACGCATGGACAGAAACGAATATACCGCTGGAATCAATAAACGTACATAATTGGCCACAGATGGCCAAGGAAGTCAGAAATGAATTCACCAATTACTTTGTTTCACCAGAAGGGGAAGTAGCCTGGCAATACAGATGCCTTTAAGTCTCAATTGATTTCTGATAAGAGTGTTAACATAAATACATCTGTAATAAAAGTAATAAATGTTAAATTTGTTTCACTTACCATATTATCTTCGGTTTGTTTTGGTGTGTAGGAACGAAACATAAATTCCATGGATACAAAGAATTCCCATTTACTTTTATATAAGTCGTCTGGACTTTGTCCACTTCTTCTTTTCTTCGATTTATTTAGTTTCTCGATAACACTGCGTACGCAAATTGTGGATTTTTTTCCGCATTTCTGGCTCTATAGTGTCGAATTCTGACGCAATAATTTCCAGTGCCTCTTGGTTTTTTAACCGATTTTTAAAGTCCATGTGTTGTGAGTCCCACAACACGGGAAAACACTCCACTCGCTGAATAAGCCATAGTGTTTTTTCACTCGTCCACACGAACTTGAAGACACATTTCGTACTGTATACACTTCTGCAAGTTCGGAAAAAACTTCTGGCAATTGGCAAGTCCAGCAAGTAATTGCAGAAAGCTACGGAGAACCGTTTACACTCGCTTGCTGAAGCTACTTCTCCAAGTTGACGATACTTGGGGGCAGTCAACTTGCTGCGGATGTTCCCACATGCAAATAACTTGCAGAAGCAGCTTCTACAAGCGACTTGCGGAAGTTTACTTGCTAGTGGACATGCACCTTAGAATAAAGTTTCAAACATCTATGACTTATATATGCAGACTGAAGCAACGAATGAAAATTTGTGCCTCGGTGCCCCGCTCACTTGGCAGCTGGACTAACCACTAATGGCACATTGGCTTTGCACAACTGCACGGGCTACCCCCGCAAACTTAGTCCAGATTTCAATTCATGCCTCAGCCCATTGGATATTACCCCTAAACTTGGGATTTGGGAAGGTCTCTGGAAACATATAGTTTCATCTGATTGAAGCACCTATGCTTGGTTTTCAGGCAGGATCCCCCGTTTCATTCGATGCTGCGTTGCTATTCCAATACACCTGGAGAGCCTCTGCAATGCTGTTCAAGTTTAGGGTGAGTACGACGTTGGATGAGACGTGAATGGGGCTGTGGACTGAGGAGGCAGGTGTGCTAGGGTAGTCCGTGCAGTTGGACAAAGCCATTGTGCCAGGGTGGCGTAGTCTGTGGTTCATCTGACTAGTGAGCAGGATACTCTGGTTCGAATTCCGGCCTTGGTACAAATTTTCATTCCTCGCTTCAGTCTGCATGTATAAAATATTAAAAATGTTCTTCCTGCATCTTTTGAGGCGTACATTATCTATCACCTCGCTCAAGAGCAGATGTAAATAATGTATTAAACGATTCACACCTGATGATGGACTCATGAGTCCGAAATGCATTGTCTGATTTAATAAAATACAAAATGGTTTGTGGCTGAAGACGTTATCACACATACCTGTTGTATGTCGAGCACAGTGGTGTACTATCTCGACTGACAAGTGAATGTAGTTACGGTTGGTAATGGGATGGCCTAACACTACACCCTGCATGTAATTACCGGGAAAAAAGAATTCTTGCAAAATACCACATATAAAACACTTCATTGAATTCAGTAGCAATTCACGCAAATGACAATAACGCTGTGAACAACATGCAAATATAGAGAACACTGCATCGACAACGCAGAACCGCACAATGCGATTCTATCTCGTGGTACTAGGAATAACAAATGGAATAAAGCATGTCCACACCTACATTTCAGACAATACATCCATACCACAGACTGTCCCATTCATCTTGACCATCCTAAACATCTTGCCCAGAACCACACTAATAAATGTTTCAAGCATTTGTCGTTTACCTACCAGGAGTACATTAACAAGAAGCACTGCCTTTGTCGTAATCTTGTTCGTTAAGAAGATATCAACAGCAGCATGTCTTTTTTAATCCTCGTCCTATTCTCAAGACCTCCTCAATCACACATCGCAGTCGATCATTCGTGTAAGCATGATGTTATTAAAAACGTAACATAAAATGACTGACCCTCCTGTACTATTGCCCGTTTAAAATTATGTGATAGTTGTCTGTCATTTGCCACTACAGTGTTGCCACATCCGCTACCAGCTACCGTTCGACTATAGGCGACACAAAAACACGGTGGGTCACTTCACAAATGCTGTTAATGTGTAACCCGTGTAACTTCCCCTTCAAAAATTAAGAATGACTGTGCTGGTAAACTTCTATGTTATTTGATTTTCAAACAGCTGAGCAAAATTGAACGTATTCAGACAGTTCTCTCTTTACTTATTCTGATCATCACTAAACTGACACACAATATTTTTTAGCGCAACGCAATCTGACTTTCAATAATCCCTTCAAAAGAATGGCCCTGACTAACAATAACCTACACCTTTCATGAATCACCTCACAAAAATCTTGATTACTCGAACTACTGTAATACAGCGAGCGCCAATACTGTCAGCTAAATAAAAGATTCAAACTACTGAAGGCACTAACTACTGATAGGCGCCCGCCTCTCGTGGTCGTGCGGTAGCGTTCTCGCTTCCCACGCCCGGGTTCCCGGGTTCGATTCCCGTCGGGTCAGAGATTTTCTCTGCCTCGTGATGGTTGGGTGTTGTGTGCTGTCCTTAGGTTAGTTAGGTTTAAGTAGTTATAAGTTCTAGGGGACTTATGACCACAGCAGTTGAGTCCCATAGTGCTCAGAGCCATTTGAACCATTTTTTGAACTGATAGGCATAGTTAGCAAATTAAAGATTTTGATGGAGAACAAACAATGTATTTACCTTAACAGTGTTAAAAAGTCATAATATATATATCAGTTCATGACATCCAGTCTTACGAATTTCCTTTTTCTGACGGACACACGTCCTGATCGACCGCTCTCAAAACTCTGGCATCTCTCTCCCCACATCCACCACTGCTAGCGGCTAACCTCCAACCGCCCAACGCTACGCGCCGTTCACATCCAACTGCGCAACACTGCAGTAGCGAATATTCCAACAGTGAGTCCTACCAGACACAGACTGAACACAGTGCAGTCAGCGATTTTGATACAGAGCACTATGTGGCGTTACCAACATAAAGACCTAAACAGCCTACTTACATGCGGAGCAATACTGGAAGCGGCCGCCGTGAGGTGTGACGGAAATGGGAGAGGCTCTATTGAAAACTGATTTTGAGTGACCAATGACTGAATTGTGACAGACGATGGATATTGTAACCCTGAATTAAAACTAATGTCCTAAACTAACCACAAGCTCGTGATGTGCAGTGTATAAGAGAAAACGGCAATCAACAATGTGCGGCAGAAGTAAGATCACGATCGCTTTGTTCAAGTGTTTAAGGCTGACCTCTACGAGCAAACTCAAGGCACAAAAATTTCACAATACGTCTGTTTGCAAAGCTATCTTCCGCAGCAAAATTTCATTTTTAGTCGTCATTGGTTACCTGAAACAGTACTCACGCTGGCTACACGGGAATCTGCATTACCAACCGATGATCACTCCAGGTTGGTACAAGGTTTCAGATTACAGGTGACACAAGTCAATTAAAAAAAAGCAAGACGAAAAAGAACAAATAAAAAGGTCAATACGATGATGAAAGACACGGGGCAAAGTATTAGAAATAAAAAAAATACGTTTAAGTCAATTAACTAAATAAAAATTATGATTGAAGTCTTTTCATTAAATTTAGAAAAATAAAAAATTTTGCTACATTTCGCGAGAATGGCTCAAATGGCTCTGAGTGCTATGGGACTTACCATCTGAGGTCATCAGTCCCCTAGAACTTAGAACTACTTAAACGAACTAACCTAAGGACATCACACACATCCATGCCCGAGGCGGGATTCGAACCTGCGACGTAGCGGTCGGGCGGTTCCAGACTGAAGCGCCTAGAACCGCTCGGCCACCACCGGCATTTGACGAGATTTGAACCTTGTGCCTCCTACACATGAAGTCTATATGCCAGCCACTACACTGTGCCATTATGTCGTTATATGTACTGGAATTATCAATGTCGTGTCCCAGTCGCAACGATTAATTGTAATCCTTCAAAAATTAGGCTTCATGCAATGTCGTACGAAGCTTATCTAATGTAATGTGATTATAATAACTGAATAAATGATGCAGAATCGCGTATTTTGCGAAAGGATCCAGTAGAGTTTGGTTAGTGCTGTGCAAGAAATGTGTGTATTTCGTTAGAAATGTTGAGTGTGTTCCTTTGGTGTTATTGTTATGTGTGATGAACTACGAGTATGAAATAAAAGGGCCAGACCCTGGATTCGTGATCCAAACACATCAGGAGAGAAAGCCGGACAAGGCACGGGAAGTGAATTAAGTATTGTGGGAATTTGGCGATGGCGAATGGTTGGGCGTGATGTGGGGCCTTCTGATCGGAGGAATCCTACTACAGCGTGTGAAGCGTCAACTGTCAAGGAGTGTTAACGATCAAGTAATTTTAATCGGACTATAGCACTCAGCGCAAGTACCTGGGATATAGTAACTCGTCCGCTTGCTGTCGTTGAGAGTAAACAAATAGAAACACAACGCAAATGCATAATGGCCATTCAGTCAAACATCTTCAGCTGTGTGTGAGTACAGTGTACACCAACAGGGAGAAGGCGGAAATACTTCTTACATATAGAGGATGTAAATTAGCAGAACAGTAGTTGCAATAGGTCCGCAGCTCGTGGTCTGGCGGTAGCGTTCTCGCTTCCCGCGCACGGGGTCCTGGGTTCAATTCCCGGCGGGGTCAGGAATTTTTCCTGCCTCGAGATGACTGGGTGTTGTTGTGTCGTCTTCATCATCATCATTCATCGGAGGAAGGCAATAGAAAACCACTTCCAGTTAGACCTTGCCTAGTACAGCGGCGCGGGTCTCCCGCATCGTCCCTTACGCTCTTCGGAGTATGGGACCTCATCATCATCACTTAATTGCAATAATAATAAGAACGGAACTGGTCACGTGTTATAATGTGAAGTACGCTGGTTTTAGCAATGCCAGTCTCCCGTTCAAGCTGTGGTGTGCTCTCATGTGCCTTAATTGCAGCAGAAGCGATAACAGTAACGTCGGCGACTCCGTTCGTGCTTCTACGCCATTGGTACCAGGAATTGAAACACAAGACGTTAAACCTACAACACACATCTGCTCCAAACGGAAATGATGACAGAAACACCCCACTTTGCACATGCGCAGAACCAGCTCTCCCCTCTTCTCAGACTGATAATTATTTGAGACAACGATAAAATATGAATGTCATTGGTGCAACTGATATGAGGTTCCTGCCGAAGCACACATTCGGATATAGCGGCATATTCGAAAATGAACAGCCAGATATTAGTGTCAAGCGAGGAATAATAGATGCCATTCTACTCGTTTCACTTGCAGCAGTGTAAGCTATACTCCTTTCTTCCTGCCTAACCCAACACTCGGAAATCGCCACATATTCTGAAATCAACACCTAAATATTTGTGACAGTGAAAAATACGAATTTTATTGGTGCTCTTGTCACTGGCAGCAATTCAAGTTGCCTACTTACGTTCCTGCCTAACCACACACGTGGGAATCACATTTATTCGGAAATAAACAGCCAAATATTTATTTATTTCTTCGTCTTTTAATTAGACGGATAAATAACATCGAATATCGCATAACATACTTGCATTTCATTCATAAGGAAGTCCCTGAATGTATTAACAACGCTAAGATGAAAGAAAAACTGCATACAGAAGGACGCGAATCTGCATCGCCGGCCGGAGTGGCCGAGCGGTTCTAGGCGCTACTGTCTGGAGCCGCGCGACCGCTACGGTCGCAGGTTCGAATCCTGCCTCAGCATGGATGTGTGTGATGTCCTTAGGTTAGGTAGGTTTAAGCAGTTCTAAGTTCTAGGGGACTGATGATCTCAGCAGTTAAGTCCCATAGTGCTCAGAGCCATTTGAACTATTTTTGAACCTGCTTCCAAGGACTGTGTAAGACACGATACTTTCCTTTGCCCTGCCCATAGTCAAATCCTTTCTTTGTTTTGTTTTGGGTATCACAGTATCTCTTGAAGCCTTATATCATTGATGCGTAATTAAGCGACATTTTAATGATAAAGGTAGCATGTTTTTGATAAATCTTCCATGCGACATTGCCTTCAAACGGCATACTGCAAGTTACAATACCGAACACCTAAAAATATGACGTCGCCGCATCGAGTCACTTATGTATGGTTCAAATGGCTCTAAGCACTATGGGACTTAACATCTGAGGTGATCAGTCCCCTAGACTTAGAACTACTTAAACCTAAATAACCTAAAGACATCACACACGTCCATGCCCGAGGCGGGATTCGAACCTGCGACCGTAGCAGCAGCGCGGTTCCCGACTGAAGCGCCTACAACCGATCGGCCACAGCGGCCGGCTACTTAAGTATGGAGCAGATGTGTATTGTACGTTTAAAGTTTTCACGCTGAAACTTCCAGTCCTAACGAGAAGTGACAACATCCGTCGGGAAGGGAGATTAACGGAATATCGGTCTGTGTAGAGTTCCTTTGCAGTATGGCTGTCTTCAAACACAATGAAAGAAAAGTAATGATAATACAATTTTTTAAAATCAAGGATTGCCTTTACTGTACACAACATGTTGTTTGAAAACTCTACATCATTGTGCTACATATATCTGTAATGTAACAGCATTGTGCATTATATATCCGTAATGCAAATATGAAAATATTATTGTAATTACCTCGATGCTAACTTACGTTCTGCGTAAACGAGCACCTTTTCTGCCTTCTCTTCCTTGGTTACCACCGTACTTACACAAACCTTCAACTGAAGACGGTTCACTGGAGGAATTGTAAGCAATTTCCTTGTGTCTCTGTTGCCTCTGTTTCTTTACTGCGGACTCCAGAAAGTGGAAGATTTATATTATTCCGGGTACCTGCACTGTTTGCTACTATAGCAAAGGCGAAGTGTTTAATAAAGGCATGTTTACGTGATCATTGTTTCAATTAAAACCTTAAATGATATTAATGCGGGAGGCGTACTTTGGGGCACTAGATGCGGAACTATATGATTTGTGTGATTAGTTAATCCACATTACATAAATCTTAGTCATAATGAAAAGGCAATGCCAGGTGTCTAGTCCTTGTAAATATGTGTGGAAACAGTTCTATTATGTTGTTCAGTAACACTTATGTGATATGTTCATGGACAGCTCTTGAGGGGAGGAAGTGGATTACCGAATAAACAATATAAAGTGCTAATTAAAACAGCAGTACTGCTCTTCGTAGGTTAATATCTCCGTACCAAACGAAGGCGCAAGAAAGGCGGTCATGCCGGTTAATACCCTAGTATATAATTACATGTTTTATTTTGCTTCTGGATAAAAAGTTGTCGGGAGTGGCCAAGATAAATAGGACACCTTGTATTTTCTCCAACACTCATGTTAGCAACAATATGTTTGAAAAACAGTAAAGTATAATTTTGCATAAAACACAGAGATGTCCCTCCCTTCAAGTTAGTTTCGCTGGCTAATGAAGTCTTAGTAACTAGCCTTCGGCGCCCTCTTGGAGCCAGGGCCAGGATGCGGTGGAACTGTTGCACCTCCAGTCAGATCCGGCCGTTAATGCAGCAATGAAGAAGACGTGAGGGTGCAAAGTGTTAATAAGTCGTACGCTGTTTAATATTGGCTGCGTGGCTCCAATGCGGTGGAAACACGATTTGTCAAATAAATATAGTTCAGAATGAGTTGACTGTGCTGGTATTTGCGTTAGTTATATCGCTTTTAAATAATCAAACCCGCAAACAGGAGGGGGGCAGCGACTGGCAAATAACTAAGAGTAGTACAAATTGAAACCTTAGTATACTGGCACTTGTTTAAGTACACAAAATTGGCTGGTATAGGAGTTACAGAAAAACAAGATTACGAGCAGTACAGTTATTTGACTCTTTTTCACTCCATATTTCGCTGTGGCAAACGCTTTCGCGCTCTCGTAACTGTATTCGAACTGATCTTCGCTCAAATTTATTGCAGAAGAACAGAAACTTATCAATCCTTCATTGTTGGTAACGTAACGATCATGGTAGTTAAGCTCATTGATTGTATGCTACTCTGTCGGAAAACGAGTCGCAACACCAAGAAGGTGTTGTGCCACATAAACAGAAGTTGGTAGGTGTATTATATCTGAAAGACGACGTCTCGCGCCAGTCACTGTGAGGATGGAAATGAGGTTTGCTTGTTGTGATGACACTTGCTCGAGAATATAATCACAAATAATAAAATATGTTTGATACTCAACACCTAATTAGATAATCTACAGCAAAAAATGAAAACGCACATATATCATAAAATAGGTAGTAAATTTACTATCACAGATGGCACCTTTGAAAAAGACCGCGGATTACTAGCAAATATGTTCAATCATAGCAGAGCATATCAAAGAAAAATTTACACGTCGATGGACTGAGTCGTCGCACTGGCATTAATTTGATTGTTGTTTACTTCTGTGCAAAATTTCTTGTTTTTAAAATAGGCACTTAATTAATTAACGACGTTTTATTGCATATTTGTATTCCTCTCTCAACATACCTAGCGAGGTGGCGCAGTGCTCAGCACACTGGGTCGATATTTAGGTGTTTCGTAATTTACCTAAAACGCTGTAGGTAACTGCCAGGATGGTTCCTTTGAAAGGATACGGTTGATTTCCTCCCTTAGCTTATGCCCCGTATTTAACGACCTCGACGGTTCGTTGAATACTACCCACATCTTCCTTCCTTATTCCTGCTCTCTCAGTACATCAAAATATAATACTGGGTATTTGACAATGTAAAAACTTCGTACATCATTGTTATGGTTCACTGCGTCGAACAGTAAGTCCTGACATAATCAAGAGGTACTGACAAGCGATCTAAATATTTTAAGAGTTTTCTAATTTTTTTGCTTAAGCTGTCTAAATAGACAAGATCGCAAATAAAGTCACGTTAAATGATGACTAGTTGCAGCTGTTGATAAGCCATATCCACATCTGGAATAATAAGAAAAACAGAAAAGTGCTTTTTGGTAACATTGACTGATCTGTAAGAAAACGTTCTTAACAAAATTACGTAAATAAATCACTGACGTACCAACTACAAAATCAAGCGTAATATCAGCTGACAACTGAAACTTCCCGTCTGAAAATTAAGAATGACTGTGCTGGTAAACTTCTACGTTATTTGATACAGAAGCAGCTGAGTAAAACTCAACGTGCTCAGACAGTTTTCTCTTTACTTGTTCTGACCATCACTAAACTAAAATACAATATTTTAGCGCTACGCAATCTGACTTTCAATAATCGCTACAAAAGAATGGTCCTGACTACCAATGACCTATACCTTTCATGAATCACTTACCTCAACAAAATCTTTGTTACTCGAACTACAGAAATATAGCAAGCACAAATACTGCCAGCTAAATAAAAGATTCTAACTACTGAAGGCACTAACTATTGATAGACATAGAAAACAAAAGAATTTGATAGAGAACAAACAATGTATTTACCTTAATAGCGTTCAAAAGTCATAATACATATACACATAATTTTGTGACATCCTAAGCATTAGACTGCCCCTCACTTGTTTTTCTTGTGAAATGAAGCCACACATAGTAACAATGTCATGGGTTGCCTGAGGTCTAGATTTGTAGGCATTTATAAGTATGTAAGTAGGCTGTTTAGGTTTTTTTATTGGTAACGTCACATAGCACTCTATATGTGCTGTGTGCAGTCTGTGGCTGGTTTGCATTGTTGTTTGCTATTGTACTGTTGGGCAGCTGGATGTTAACAGCGCGTAGCGTTGCGCAGTTGGAGGTGAGCCGCCAGCAGTGGTGGATGTGAGGAGTGAGGTGGCGGAGTTTTGAGAGCGGATGATCTGGACAGAGACAGTAAATTTGTAAGACTGGATGTCATGAACTGATATATAGAACACTATTAAGGTAAATACATTGTTTGTTCTCTATCAAAGTCTTTCATTTGCTAACTATGCTTATCAGTAGTTAGTGCCTTCAGTAGTTAGAATCTTTTCTTTAGCTGACAGTATTGGGTCCACACATCATCCTATAGCTTATGGTGGTTATCAGTTCCGAATGGAATGAAAGTTTAATCAGTTACTATTAGCTATGTGATGAGAATCTCCGCAAAGTCTGATAAATTTAGGACTGTTGCTTCAAGATTTAACATGTTCCAATTTTTACATTTGACTTTTATCTTTAGGGGGTTACAGGCGGTAATGACGCGATATGCACTGCCTTAGAAAAAAAGTGAATCAGTAACAAGACATTGTTGACCATCAGTGTAATTTCGTACATCACACAACCGGAGGATATCTAAATAATTACTGTGTTCAAATGTTTAGAATGGTTGTTTGTACTTAGCGTTGCTACCAAGTCATTTAAGGTGTATAAGGGCCAAGAACTGTGTCAGATGTTGAGTGATCACTGTGAAGGATCCGAAGAAGCCGCGTACTCACATAAAACAGTCTTATCAGCGTATGACAAAGTTTGAAAGGTACCTCGACATCGGTCTCTATTAGGCCGGCTGGTAGAATCGTGCAGTATCGAGATTTCTGCGGCGGCCGATTGTGACAGCGGTCCGATATTACACTCTATGGGAACGTGAAGGCATGGATACTCTTCATCAACGTTTCGATCCATCATGGCTAAGACCTACACGCGAAACTCTCCATATTGTGCACCAATCGCATCCGAGAACAAGTAACGGACTTTCCGCAACACATTGTGTGTTATCCCATGCCAATGGTCGGAGACTAGCAACAGTCCGAATAGGGAACTGCCGACCCATTCGTAGGCTCCCGTCAACACCACAACAGAAACGGCTGCGTTTGGCGTGGTGCCTTGACCGGAAAGCGTGGACTGCTGATGAAAGGCGTCGCAACATGTTCAGCGATGAATCAAAGCTCTGATCTACCCCGGATGACCATCGTCGGTTGAGTATGACGCCCAACTAGGAACAAGATTCATTCACGCTATCCCAAAGCAAAAAGTTGGCCAAAATTTGTGTGTGGTGTTTTCTGTAGCTTGAGATCCTAGAGAACATACCGTATTTTACGAACTATTAGACACACTTTTTTCTTCTAAGAATTGCCTCCAAAATTCAGGTGCATCTTATACTCGAAATTAATATAAAAATGTCCAGTGTTTGATTTAAAATTGCTGCCAGTCTTAGAAATGTCGGTACGTTCGATGCCGCGGGAAACGTATCTCTGTCTGGCAACATTGTACACTCCTGGAAATGGAAAAAAGAACACATTGACACCGGTGTGTCAGACCCACCATACTTGCTCCGGACACTGCGAGAGGGCTGTACAAGCAATGATCACACGCACGGCACAGCGGACACACCAGGAACCGCGGTGTTGGCCGTCGAATGGCGCTAGCTGCGCAGCATTTGTGCACCGCCGCCGTCAGTGTCAGCCAGTTTGCCGTGGCATACGGAGCTCCATCGCAGTCTTTAACACTGGTAGCATGCCGCGACAGCGTGGACGTGAACCGTATGTGCAGTTGACGGACTTTGAGCGAGGGCGTATAGTGGGCATGCGGGAGGCCGGGTGGACGTACCGCCGAATTGCTCAACACGTGGGGCGTGAGGTCTCCACAGTACATCGATGTTGTCGCCAGTGGTCGGCGGAAGGTGCACGTGCCCGTCGTCCTGGGACCGGACCGCAGCGACGCACGGATGCACGCCAAGACCGTAGGATCCTACGCAGTGCCGTAGGGGACCGCACCGCCACTTCCCAGCAAATTAGGGACACTGTTGCTCCTGGGGTATCGGCGAGGACCATTCGCAACCGTCTCCATGAAGCTGGGCTACGGTCCCGCACACCGTTAGGCCGTCTTCCGCTCACGCCCCAACATCGTGCAGCCCGCCTCCAGTGGTGTCGCGACAGGCGTGAATGGAGGGACGAATGGAGACGTGTCGTCTTCAGCGATGAGAGTCGCTTCTGCCTTGGTGCCAATGATGGTCGTATGCGTGTTTGGCGCCGTGCAGGTGAGCGCCACAATCAGGACTGCATACGACCGAGGCACACAGGGCCAACACACGGCATCATGGTGTGGGGAGCGATCTCCTACACTGGCCGTACACCACTGGTGATCGTCGAGGGGACACTGAATAGTGCACGGTACATCCAAACCATCATCGAACCCATCGTTGTACCATTCCTAGACCGGCAAGGGAACTTGCTGTTCCAACAGGACAATGCACGTCCGCATGTATCCCGTGCCACCCAACGTGCTCTAGAAGGTGTAAGTCAACTACCCTGGCCAGCAAGATCTCCGGATCTGTCCCCCATTGAGCATGTTTGGGACTGGATGAAGCGTCGTCTCACGCGGTCTGCACGTCCAGCACGAACGCTGGTCCAACTGAGGCGCCAGGTGGAAATGGCATGGCAAGCCGTTCCACAGGACTACATCCAGCATCTCTACGATCGTCTCCATGGGAGAATAGCAGCCTGCATTGCTGCGAAAGGTGGATATACACTGTACTAGTGCCGACATTGTGCATGCTCTGTTGCCTGTGTCTATGTGCCTGTGGTTCTGTCAGTGTGATCATGTGATGTATCTGACCCCAGGAATGTGTCAATAAAGTTTCCCCTTCCTGGGACAATGAATTCACGGTGTTCTTATTTCAATTTCCAGGAGTGTATTAAACTGGCAGCGGCAGTGCACCGATGCGACGAGCGTGAGTTGCGGTGATTCACCAGCTTGCTTGCGCTGTCTCCCTTCCGCCCCACCATCACAAAACCAGAATGCTGTCTAGCCTGTGATGGGTCATTGTAGTCGACGGTGCCAGTGACTTTGAATTGAAAATGATTTTTGTCCTCGGAAAATGTAAATTTTTTTTAGTAACTAGTTTCATAATGGAAAAAATAAAAAAGTATTCATATAATGCGGACTATAAATTGAAAGTAATAGGATACGCAAAAGAACATGGAAACAGAGCAGCTGAGCGGCATTTCGGCTCTTTACCGACAGGAAACACCAATGGCGATTGGCGGGCTAGTAAAGAAGAACTGAAAGAAAAATGAGGAAGACTAGATGTCAAATAGAGGACTGAATGGAAAATGGTCAAAACTATAAGATGATTTATTGAAATGGATTGAAGGACACAGCCAAAATGGCACTGGAATGAATAAAAAAAGAAAGCTACCGCTACAGTGGAACTTAAGAAGTTTTCTCTTAGTCTGGCTTCGCAATCTAATAATAAAAAATGGTAAAAATGTTATCTTTTTTTTTTAAAAAATGCTTAAAAATTAAGGTGTGTCTTATAGCTCGTACAAAACGGCATTTGTAGAAAATATTTTATGTATGTACTTTATAATATTAAATAAAACAAAATTACGGTATTTTTTAGGATCGTTATTTCTTTGCTACAATACTACGTATTATTCAGATGACGCTTCACAGTCTTCTTCATCTGAACAATTGTTTGTATTCGGGACTGGTCTTCATCATCATTTTCAACTTGAGGAACCTGCCTAATCTATCCTTAGCTGGAGAGAAGTAAATGCCAAGTTTCTTTTAAGAAAGATTTGCTTGCTTTCTTTGGCTTCGGTTCATACCTGTTATTAATAGATCAGATGTCAGTAATAGTCTTTATTATGACCAGACTGCATTCTTCTCGTGAGAATTTCCTGGCAAACGTTTGTCTCTACAAACGAAAGTGCTTATTGTAGGCGTCGGCTGCTTCTTCTGATAAACTGCCTATGGGTAAAAGGGCCTATTCAATGTGTCGTTATGATGTTCCCAAGAGGGTTCTGCTATAATCACATCATTAACATAACATATAATTTTTTGTAAAATTTCAGGACTGAGTATAGTATTAAATCCCCTAATAAACGCTGCTGATGATATGTTTAAACCAAATGGCAATCGTTTAAAATGGTAACATCTACCGAATACGATAAATGCTGTAAATTTTCTATATTCTGGGGCCAATTCTATTTGCCAGAAACTGCTCCGTAAATCAATTGATGAAAATATCTTAGCACCGTGGAAGTTTTGTATCAATTCCTCTAATTTTTCTGGGCGATCTGTCTCAGTGATTATGATTGTGTTGATCTGTCTGGAATCAAGCACTAACCTGATGCTCCCATCTCGTTTTTGTACAATATGAAGTGGGCTGTTACATTAGCTAGTTCAATAATATCATCATCTATGGTTTTAGATATCTCCTGGAATACTTCATTCCTATAGCTTAATAGGATTGTATAGGGTGGCAGTCTAAATGGTTTGTGCTGTTTTACTTCAAACTTGTACTGAAAGTGTTTAATACTGCCAGTCTTAGGTAAAAATACCTCTGCTTTATCTCGTAAAATACCCTCTAATTCTCTTTTACTGTGTTCCGAAATACCTTGAAGTTCTTGAAATTTTTCGTCGATTTCTTTATGGACTTCTAACATGAGTTGAGGCGATTCCCCCTTTTGTGCATACCATTCTACACTCCTGGAAATTGAAATAAGAACACCGTGAATTCATTGTCCCAGGAAGGGGTAACTTTATTGACACATTCCTGGGGTCAGATACATCACATGATCACACTGACAGAACCACAGGCACATAGACACAGGCAACAGAGCATGCACAATGTCGGCACTAGTACAGTGTACATCCACCTTTCGCAGCAATGCAGGCTGCTATTCTCCCATGGAGACGATCGTAGAGATGCTGGATGTAGTCCTGTGGAACGGCTTGCCATGCCATTTCCACCTGGCGCCTCAGTTGGACCAGCGTTCGTGCTGGACGTGCAGACCGCGTGAGACGACGCTTCATCCAGTCCCAAACATGCTCAATGGGGGACAGATCCGGAGATCTTGCTGGCCAGGGTAGTTGACTTACACCTTCTAGAGCACGTTGGGTGGCACGGGATACATGCGGACGTGCATTGTCCTGTTGGAACAGCAAGTTCCCTTGCCGGTCTAGGAATGGTAGAACGATGGGTTCGATGACGGTTTGGATGTACCGTGAACTATTCAGTGTCCCCTCGACGATCACCAGTGGTGTACGGCCAGTGTAGGAGATCGCTCCCCACACCATGATGCCGGGTGTTGGCCCTGTGTGCCTTGGTCGTATGCAGTCCTGATTGTGGCGCTCACCTGCAGGGCGCCAAACACGCATACGACCATCATTGGCACCAAGGCAGAAGCGACTCTCATCGCTGAAGACGACACGTCTCCATTCGTCCCTCCATTCACGCCTGTCGCGACACCACTGGAGGCGGGCTGCACGATGTTGGGGCGTGAGCGGAAGACGGCCTAACGGTGTGCGGGACCATAGCCAAGCTTCATGGAGACGGTTGAGAATGGTCCTCGCCGATACTCCAGGAGCAACAGTGTCCCTAATTTGCTGGGAAGTGGCGGTGCGGTCCCCTACGGCACTGCGTAGGATCCTACGGTGTTGGCGTGCATCCGTGCGTCGCTGCGGTCCGGTCCCAGGTCGACGGGCACGTGCACCTTCCGCCGACCACTGGCGACAACATCGATGTACTGTGGAGACCTCACGCCCCACGTGTTGAGCAATTCGGCGGTACGTCCACCCGGCCTCCCGCATGCCCACTATACGCCCTCGCTCAAAGTCCGTCAACTGCACATACGGTTCACGTCCACGCTGTCGCGGCATGCTACCAGTGTTAAAGACTGCGATGGAGCTCCGTATGCCACGGCAAACTGGCTGACACTGACGGCGGCGGTGCACAAATGCTGCGCAGCTAGCGCCATTCGACGGCCAACACCGCGATTCCTGGTGTGTCCGCTGTGCCGTGCGTGTGATCATTGCTTGTACAGCCCTCTCGCAGTGTCCGGAGCAAGTATGGTGGGTCTGACACACCGGTGTCAATGTGTTCTTTTTTCCATTTCCAGGAGTGTAATTCTTCATCCTCTTTATCTCGCATCATTCGTAATTGTTTGTTTATAACTGGTATTTCTTCTAATTTTAGCTTTTGCTCAAAGAGAAGTGTGACGTTCCCGAAGGTTGCGCTACCTTTCCCCATATCTATTATCGCTCGTCTCTCATTTAAAAAATCTGCACCTATAATCAAATCTACAGTTACTTTAGGTATAATCACGAAGTTGGCTTCGATATTTTGACCTTGGCACGAAAGAGTTAACCTTGTTTGTCTCGTAACTTCCGCAGCGTTGTTTCTAATAGGAACTCTTACTTTAATCTTACGTGTTTTCAGAACTGGCAATTCCTCATTGGCATTACACTGCATGAATAAATTTTCTGAGATCGCGGTCAGTTCACTTCCGCTATCAATTACAATATTGTCTGGGAACTGTTTTACCATGGCCTTCACAACTGGTTGAATTTGAAAGGGTTGGTTCTGTTCTTCATCTTCTTGCATCAACGAATCCTCCACTGAATCATACATGAGTCTTTTCAGGACTTCCCCCTGTAAATTTGAACTTTCTGTAGGATAAGCTTCGACTGCTACTTCTCTGTCTTTTATTTCCTCTTCTCTATTTCTTCCTTCATTTACGCTTTCTACAGCATCCTCAACTTTTTCCTCATCTTCGTCTATCTTCTCCTTCTTCGTCGCTACTTCCACATAATCGCATCTAAATGCTCTAATTATCGCTTCGTAACTTCCTTCATTATATACATTGGGTTGTGTGCCCACTAGTAACTTATTTTCAACTTCCGTCGACTGCGCATTATCCTCATTGAATTCACTTTCCCTGCTTTCCATCTCAAATAGCTCTGCAATACTCATTACTTCATCCTTTCCTCCTACATTCGTTGTGCATGCCTCTGGTAATTCATCTTCCTCGTCAGTATTCTCCCAATTAATTTCGTCCCAACACGATATTTTTATTTTCCTGGCTTCGTTTTCATCTGGTCCCTGCGGTTTGGTTTCTTCCTTCTTCTCTTCTCATGATAAGATATTTACTTCTCTGTTCAAGGTGCTGTAATTATCCTGGGTCGGTGCGTCATTCTCTTTGGCTTGGGCGCTTAGCTGTCAATTCGAACGTTTTTCGGGGTTTGGTGGTCTTACCTCCACCTCTTCTATCTGTATTCTCTTTTCTTGTTCAGCTTGTTGATATTGGTTTCTTTGTTGATAATTTGTCGGTCTATAGGTTCTCCAATACCCGTTCCGGTTGTCATTATTCCCTCTGTAATAGTTGTTGCCGTTCCTGTTGTCGTTTCTTGGTGCGAAGTAGTCACTTGGTTCGTAATTATTGTTTCTTCGTACTGTGTCTTGTGGATTCCACTGCTGTTTGCTTTCGTTTTCACGTGCGCTATGTCTTTTTCTAGCGCCATCTTCCGAAAATATAAACTCTAGTTCCCTTAGAATTCCTTTAAATGCTTCGACGTCATTGCCTCCGTGACCTACTAATGACTGCTGGTATTTCAATGGTAACCTCATAGCGCATAATTTAATCAACTCTCTATCACTGTATGGTACATCTAAGCATTGATTTTTCTTTACCATTACTTCGAAAAATTTCACGGGACTCTTCTCTCCTGAATTTTCAAAATATGAGTTCTGTAATAATTCGTACTTCACTCTTTTCTGTGCTTCGCTGGACCAATATCGTGAGAGAAACTTCTCTCTGAAATATTCGTACGATCGGCATGTCGCTGCAACATTCTGCATGGTTTCTGCGACTGTTCCTGGCATGTGTGCACATATAAAGTCTAATTTGTGTGCTAGCGTCCAGTGTTCTGGTAACCCTACTCGAAATTGAGCAATAAAAGTTCATGGATGTAATGAGTTTCCTTCTCGAAAGTGTTGAAATTTTCTGACTGTGAGGAAATGATCGTTGTCGTACTTCGTCATGGTTCCATATGAAATTCGCGATTTTTCGCTACTTTTGTTTCTGATCCTTTCCGATTGTGGTAGATCGATTGGATATTGTCCACTGTAACTTTCGCCTACCCTTGCGTAATATCGTTGGAGTGGTACGTAATAATTTTCCTCCATCGGTTGTGAACGTGTAGTTGAATGCATTGCACTGTACTCTTCGCGACCTGGCTTTCCATTGTCGGTATCTTGCCTGGCCAACCTTGCCGCTTCATTGCACTATCCAAACTGTCTTGAAACATGCATTTGTGGTTCCGCATGTGTTTGTGGTGCCGTTTTTTCATGAAGAATTTCGAAACGTGTTTGTTGCTGTGCAGGCTGTCTTGATTTCACTTTTGTTGCTTTCTGCTTGTGATTGGAATCAAAAATGCATGATACCTTTGTTAATTGCTTGTTTTTCCGGTGTTGTTACAGATACGGATGTGGTTGCAGACTCAGTGCTTGTTCGATCCTGTTTACTACGCTCTTCAATGGTTTGCAACAACTCTGTTCGCAATTTCTGAAATTGTTGCTTCGTTTGCGCTTCTTTGACTATGCGATTATCATATCTTTTCAGCGCTGCTTTTGTGATACGTTTGTGTAACACACTGTTTTCAACAATTTCACGTGCTGTACCTGCTGCTTGTCTAGTAATTACGTTTATCTGTTTCTCTAGTTTCTTGACTTCTCCCTGGGTGATGTTACGTAATGTTTTGATATCGTCCTGAATGTCATTACGCAATGTTTGTACGTCCACTTGTACCTTGTCAATGTCTGTTCTCAATTGATTTCGACCCCTTATTAAGTTTCCTATCACTTCTCGCGATTCTTTTGCCTCGTCTTCAATATGACTTAGGTGTAACTGAATTTTTTTGTTTTGTTCTTTACTCTCACGGATTTGTCTCGTGGTTTCTACATTCGGAATTTGAATTTGGTTCGCAGTTTCTTTATTTTGCCTTGTCATGGTTTCCGTCATTTGTTGTAATAATTCTGCCAGATTGGTGGGTCCTATTGCGTTTTCTTTCGACGTCATACGTCCTGTATTTTCGCCCAAGTGTTGGTTTGCAGCCGATTGCATTGAACTGTGCGGTGACACGTTTCTGCTCGAATTCCTTGTACTCTGTTGTGAGGGAGTTCTGATTACTTGTACTATGGGTTCTACGTATTCAAGACGCAAGTTAGAATCCTCATCGGCTGTCTCTCTACTTTCCTGCTCCTCTGTCGTATGCTGACCTACGTTTTCTGTGCCTTGGCGTACATTATCCTCGTTATGGTGCGTTATATGTCCTATTTCTCGCGATACTGCATCGCCTGTTGTACTGTCCTCTATTCTCTGTCCGTTTTCATGCTGGGTCTGTACCTCAATTCGGTCAAGGTTCCAGCGTCCGGCAATCCTGATTTAGGTTTTCCGTGATTTCTCTAAATCGCTTCAGACAAATGCCGGGATTGTTCCTTAGAAAGGGCACGGCCGATTTCCTTCCCCATCCTTCTCTAATCCGAGCTTGTGCTCCGTCTCTAATGACCTCGTCGTCGACGGGACGTTAAACAGTAATCTCCTCCTCCTCGGTCAAGGTCTCGATCTGCCATTGATAATCTTTCCGATTCCCTTATTTTCTGTTTTAAAAGCAATTCACGCGCCCAACTTCGCGTTAACATGCGCTCATATGATCTCACGCGTTTCATAAACTTTTTTCTCACACGACTTGACAGTTATTATACTTAAGACTGACAATCCATTCACTTACTTGCTGGGTCAGAAACAACTTGTCAACGATGTATCCGCCACCTGTGTGCTTGCATTGGAGAGAAAACTTAATTCTAACAATATTAAAATTCATAACTTAATTATGCTATTGTCTCTGCTAGAATGTCTCACTTTCTATTGAATACTTTCTTACTATCTATCGCTGCAGCTACTGTTTTCAACTATTTATGCCTTTCAAAAAAAATTTTTTTATTACGAAAATTTTTAACAGGATATTTTTCTGACCTAGTTAGGCATGTGGACGACTTTCAATCATGGTATTTTACCATCCTGGCACGGTCGCCTTTCTCTAACATTCTGCATGGTGTCTGTTTGTTCTAAGTTGTGTCTCCCTACCACTTTCGCGCAACGACACTCTGAGTGTGTTTTTAAGGGAATTGACTAGTTTGAACCTGGGACCTGTTGCTGGTAAGGAGACGCCAGATCACACATGACATGTAGAGTTCAGAAGAGTTCAGCGGGACTAGCGATGATATAATTAAATACTTAAAGATTTCAGCGTCAGCTCCACTGCACTCACTGTAAAAGAATCTTAATACTAACTAAATTTATTGGAAGGGGTTCAAGGCTTTCCTATTTTTAGTTAGCTGGTAAAATAACGTCGAAAAAGCAGTTAAGTTTACCATTGGAAAATCTGTTCTACTCACAAAACATTGTTTATAAATTGCACTATTGATAAAAGGAAATATTTTAATACAGGATGATAAAAAGCAACTGCGTTCAACAAAAATGTGAACGAATATTCGCTGAATGGGTTTCCAAGTTCTACAATGGATCGAAGGATGACCTATGCCATATCACATCTATAATCCAGGTTTAAATTAAGTTTCATAAAAGAGAAAACTATCAAAATGGTCTACAGTGACCCCCAATTATATCTAATTACATATTTAACTTGTGGTAAATTACAGTGACTGATGTGGCTTCTCAATAATTATATAAGAGAAAAATCATCGCGTTTCAGATTTTAACTTCTAATAGCAAATGTGAATACCATGAGCTTTAATTGACGATCGATACTAGTATTATGCAAAAAGGAGGTGTAACAGATGAGACTTCTGCTGTTCTGAGTGAAGCCTTATGCGCTGTTACACGGCATCGCGTGCGTTCATTACCTTGCCGTTGGTTAGGCAGCATCAGGGGGCGGCGGGCGGCGCAGCTCCACACACCTCGCCGTCTCGGAAGCAACTCTTCCTAACTTTTCTTTACTGCAATTTACCGAAGTTGGTTTAAGAAAAGCTATCTGGCTGTGTTGTCAACTGACCTATCAGGGTCTCAATGTTAACCTTAAGCTCCACCTACAAAAATTCTCTCTATCCAATGAGAAGCATTATACTTTTCATGGTGGGGCAATGTTTTTAACGTTTGCAACGTAACAGAGACGCGTATAGTCTCACGCTAAAGCTTGCAGCTGGTGTGGCCCTTTTAGTGTTATTGTAAGATCTATACTGTTCTTCTGGAGGGCTCTATCTTTTAACATTGGCTGGGGGGTGGTCTTGGCGATTGGCCGGCAATGTGGGTGTCCGTCCCATTTTGTAGGGCCTTCTAGCTTAACACGGTTCTGCTCTCGGCTTCTGTTCTCGTTTCTCCCCTCGGAACTGCGTCTGTTTCACGGTGGGAAGGTATGACATGTATTTAGGCGTTCTTGTGTTAGTCTTTGGTATTCCATTTGCTCACTCGTTGATCGTATTACTTTGATAATTTAATGTCAGGATTTATTCGGAGCTATGTGACATACTGCCGGATTTGCTATCATGTCAGGGTTTTCATGGAAGGTGTTGGATTTGCCTGACACTTTACAATGTGATTAAGGAAGTTTTGAGTTGAATCTCCACACATGTGGCAGTCAGTCACCGGGTCGCACTGCTTTTTAGCCTCTTGAAGGCTACTGTAACAGGGAAAGACCTATCAGCTGTTCGGATTGTTTTGAATCGTTTCCTTGTCAGTGAGGCTTCCGCAAAAATTGACAAGGCTTGGGTATTTCAAACTCATGCTTTTGCTTGTGGATCTCTACAACTCTGATTGCGTGTCTGTATGTAGCTCATAGTGTACGAGATGAAATAATATCTTCAACCACTTTGGAACCCTCAACTTTCCAGATCCTCGGAGGTTCATTTTACATGCATGCGTCAACTCTGTGTGTCCAAAATTGTTTCTCAAGAGCCTTGTATCTCGCATTTTACTGCATTTGTTTAACTGTACGAACGACTTTAATGCCCTACCAACTCGATTTGTGCAAAAAAGAATTTTAGTGATACTTTGTAGCCAGTTATGGTTATTTTTAAGAAGGTATTTTCAACTTTCTGCGAAGCAAGTCATCGTTTCTTTAACAGTGACTTTATATAAAAAAGTTTAAAATCTTTCTTTTCTTTATCAAGGAAGTTAGTATCTGATAGTATAGAATTTTCCATAAAGTCCAATCTTTTTATCAGCGCTTTTTCAGAATATCTCTGCATAAGATCACAGGGCTTTCTTGTCATAATTTTCATTTTAGAGAGACCTAGAATAAAAAGAAAATGCCTTCGGAGGTGACATTTTTTATGGATGACTACTCATTGATGTAAAAAATCATACAGAATCAAACTGCGGTATTCAGTGGCTACCTTTTCGAATTTACAGTGGAGGAACGATTTTTTTGTCACAATGTATTAATAAATATGCAGGGGAACACCCTGAACCATGAAAGTTACCTTAATAAACAAAACAGATAAAGAAGATTATGTGAAGTTCACCTATTTGCTTTACTTCTAGATGGTCACTTTCTGAATGAATAGTTTCTTTATGGCCGGCCGCGGTGGTCTAGCGATTCTGGCGCTGCAGTCCGGAACCGCGGGACTGCTACGGTCGCAGGTTCGAATCCTGCCTCAGGCACGGGTGTGTGTGATGTCCTCAGGTTAGTTAGGTTTAAGTAGTTCTAAGTTCTAGGGGACTTATGACCTAAGATGTTGTCCCATAGTGCTCAGAGCCATTTGAACCATTTGAAGTTTCTTTATGAATGTAAACTGTTGCATACCAAAGAATTTCATACATAGAAAAAAAAAACACTCCTGCATTGGCAAGGTATCAGATACCTTGCCAATGTGGGAGTGTATACATAGGTCAGAACATTTGCACCATTGAGGACCGATGCCGAGAACATCTACGGCACACTAGACTGCAACAGCCCAGTAAGTCGGCAATCGCTGAGCATTGCCTGTCAGAACACCACAGCACGGATTATGATCAAACCAAAGTCCTGACACAGACATAGACTGTGTCATCAAAGATGCCATAGAGATCAGAGCAAAGGAGCCACAACTAAATCATGTCAGCGGTTACATCCTTAGCAAGGCGTAGGAACCCTCGATCGTCCAGATTAAGAAGAAAAAGATATTTACAGAGTATACTTCGGAGGAGGGAAGAAGAACGAGAGCGGTGCCGGCAGACCCTCCTGAACGAGAAGACCTAGGACGCAGCGCCCAGACGGCGGGAGAACGGACGCTGTACCTGGACCGCGCGCGGGGCGCTGACCTCACCGACTCATAGGAAGCGCCTGAAGGAGGAGGGGGATTGTCCTATATATATTTGGCGCCGGTCAGTACATCAGCGCACCTGATGATGGCAACGTGGTCGATTGCCGAAATATTGTGTCCTATGCACACTCATACCATGCTGTTCAACCGAGATTTATTCCATCAGTATTATTATGCATCAACTTCTGGAATGTTCTGAAAACTAACATTATGCTTTAGCGAGTGGAAGTTTTTATACGTAACATGTCTCGTCGTAATCTGTGAAGAATAATCATATCATCATCTAGTAAGCGATGGATTCTTTTATTAAGCTAATGATACAGCAATGGGTATCATTTATTATTTAAACGTTGAAGGACAGAGGAAATATTTTCCGTGGAGGCAATGGCGACCACTTCCTTTTAGAAGGTAGTAAATCTCTTTTTCTCTTAAAAGGAACGCTTCAGCGAGGGCTGTGACGTATTTACGACCCGTCTGCTACAGGTACACCAGAAAATGGTAAACTGGTAACAATGTCCTAAGCTGGCTGACGAACTCCCGCTCATGCTTTGGCCTTGACCTGTCTTGTGGCAAACTGCGTCAAGCTAAAGGAGAAAATAAAATACTTCACTCTCGCCTCTCTGTCTCTCGAAAAATTATTGTGGCGGCTGTTTCACGGGAACTGCCTCGAGAATCTGGTGACCTGGCGTGCTGACATTTTGCCAGTGATAGCATATGAATTCCAACTTGTTTGCAATCGGCCATTCAGGGGGTAAAGAATAATGGAACTGTTCAAGCCAGGCCCTTGCTTGTATTTCTCTACTAGCATTACGAAATGTTAAAATTTCGTACCTGAAGAGAGTGTCTGTAATCGATCCTATCGTCCCTTCTTGGTTCAGAAGTGTGGGGATGGAATCTCATCGGTTGTTCTGTTTGTCGCCTATTGTAAGATTAAGGTTGATGGACACTAGTGCAAATGCGTTCTGAATGAGGCTGTCCTCTAATATTGTCGCCTATACGGTCGAATGGTACCTGACCTTTGACGCAATCCATAATCTGTCTGTGCTCCAGTTGGCGCTGGTATTCTTTCAGCGTTAAGAATTTTTCGTTCTAAAGAATTTAATGTATCTTTTACTTTCGCGTTGATGAGCACTTGCCCTTCCTGTAAACGTTTCATTTTTAAATACTCTTCCGTTTGGGAGATGTGTACACGGGCTGTGACATCAGAGCTTGCGTCTGCATTATTGGACAAGTCTGTTATTTACGTCGTTAGGTCGTCAGTCTTCTGAGAAATTGTGCCTAACTGCTCTACAATAGAATGAACAGCTTCTTGTATAGAATCTGTTTTGGTACTAATTTCTATAATTTACAGGCATTTTGACCGCAGTGCTGTTTGAGATCTGTGCTTTAACAGCCGTTAACACATCCTGTTTGTGATTTTGGAAATCTGTCTCAGTCCCTGAGATTCGTTCTGTTTGTTGAGTTTGCAGTCTCAACGCTGGTAATTTTAGTTACTAAAGTCTGCACTTTAGGGAGCAATTGTTCGTACAGTGTTTTGGTCAGTTCATTCATAATTGTTTTATTTTCTGTTTGCGACATATTAATCTGCGCAATTTGAGTTTGCAACTCTGTTTGCGACGTAGTGATTTGAGTTTTCAAGCCTTCAATCATCGTTTGTGTGTCCTGTTTAAACTCAATAAATATGGTTTGTGTCTCTTGTTGGTATGTTGTAAGCATGATTTGTTGGGACTTTTGTGTATCTTGCTGGAACTTGTTAAACATGGTTTCTAACAGTGCTCACTCGTAACAAATTGAACACTGCTGTTATGTGAAGCCGTCTGACGTGCTGCTTGTACCTCAGAATGATGTACAGAACCTGAATTTACTGTCTCTGAGAAGATTTGTCGTGATGTGTTACAGTGCTGTGATAGGTACTTCATTATTAGTTAAATCGTTAGTGAATTCTGCATTGCCGCTGAGGTCATCCATTACATTGTCTGACCCTTGTAGAGAGGAGTAGAAACTTGTGTCTCATTAACTCTGCAAGCATTTTCCGCTTCAGTCTCTGAAGGCTGGGAATGTTCCGGAGAGACAATCTCGTCATTAGTGGTGTCTGAATCTGGAAGTTCCCTGAGATCCCTAATGCGACAAGCGGATCTCGTGTTGGGAGCCATCGTTAGTAACAACCAGAAAAGTATGACAGAAAATAATTTCTCACCAACGAATCTATCTCGTTACAAAACAGGAAACAGAGAGAATGATTTCTGCTAACCCAAGATACATTGCCTGCCACTTAGCGTCAGTCATGTCACATGGAAAAAAATGATATTCGTAACTCTTAGTCGTCGACAATGAGCCTGAAATATGTCACACACAAAGCTTATAATTAACACAGACGGACAGTAATACACAATTATTGCTGAAAAACAAAGCACATGTATAATTAGTAACAAGGCAGCAACCACTATGTGTGTAACGTTGGTCTTACTACGTTTTTATGATTCCCAATGGTGTTGTCTAGCAACAGATTTCGTTATAAGTGACATACCTGCAACAAATTCCGCAGCAGCTGCGGCTAAAGCTTATTGTTACTAAGAATGAATTTAATAAAAAGGAGTTTTTTTGGGTCCTGTTAACTACTAAATAACTTGTGAGAAGGGATTTCATAAATTAAGTCTCTTTAAAACTTCAGAATCATCATAATTCATAACCAATAATAGACAATGACAGTTACAGTGACATAGGTACCAATAATGGTTGAGTGCCAGATTAACAAATTATTTCAATTTCAAAGTTATATTAACATTGAATAACCACAGCAATTACATTAATCTAAATCTACATGGATATTCTGCAAATCACATTTAAGTGCCTGGCAGAGGGTTCATCGAACCACTTTCACAATTCTTTATTATTCCAATCTCGTATAGGGCGCGGAAAGAATGAATACCTATATCTTTCCGTACGAGCTCTGATTTCCCTTATTTTATCGTGGTGATCGTTCCTCCCTATGTATGTCGGTGTCAACAAAATATTTTCGCATTCTGAGGAGAAAGTTGGTGCTTGTGATTTCGTGAGAAGATTCCGTCGCAACGAAAAACGCCTTTCTTTTATTGATTTCCAGCCCAAATCCTATATCATTTCTGTGACACTCTCTCCCATATTTCGCGATAATACAAAACGTGCTGCCTTTCTTTGAACTTTTTCGATGTACTCCGTCAGTCCTATCTGGTAAGGATCCCACACCGCGCAGCAGTATCCTAAAAGAGGACGGACAAGCGTAGTGTAGGCAGTCTCGTTAGTCAGACTGTTGCATTTTCTAAGTGTCCTGCCAATTATACGCAGTCTTTGGTTAGCCTTCCCCACAACATTTTCTATGTTTTCCTTCCAATTTAAGTTGTTCGTAATTGTAGTACCTAGGTATTTAGTTGCTTTGATGGCTTTTAGATTAGACTTATTTATCGTGTAACCAAAATTTAACGAGTTCCTTTTAGCACTCATGTGGATGACCTCACACTTTTCGTTATTTAGGTTCTACTACCACTTTTCGCAGCGTTCCGTTATTTCTTCTAAATCGTTTTGCAGATTGTTTTGATCTTCTGATGACTCTATTAGTCAATAAACGACAGCGTCATCTGCAAACAACCTAAGACGGCTGCTCAGATCGTCTTCCAAATCGTTTATGTAGATAAGGAACAGCAAAGTGGCTATAACACTGATGTGGAAAATAATTATTATTATTTGGAGGATAAAGAGGGTTCTTTAACTGACAAGCAAAGTGTCGGATTATTGCAAACTCGAACTAATAATCCCGAGCCTAGCCCTGCAATTGCTTTTGTGTTATGCCGGCGAATTTTACCTTGAATTCCATCTTCAAGCGTAGTTAAGCCATCTAAACCTCTCAAAGTCTTCATATCTACTGCCACACTACACATGTCTCGTCTGCGTGGTCTCCTTGGTAATGGTATGACGCAGATCTCAGAACGTTTTCGTAGAGATCCGTGATTGTATCAGCGTCTCGTTGTTTTTCTCTAGCTACTGGGATTGTACTGTGAGGTCAACAGTTCCTTTTCAAGGGGAAGCCTACACAGTTATGCCGTAACCGATGTTAACGACCGGAAATACAGTATTATTACACAGCTTCATTAAGCTGATATATCTAATTACTGTCTGTAAAATTATGGTCATTGTGTAAGAAGTGATGCAGCTGCGAATAGAGCGAGGTGCGTTTTTCCTTGCCGGAAGTGGCAAACGAGTTGTTTGCTAAATAAAGCACATGTCCTCAGTTATACTTAAAAAAAAAACAACAGATTAAAGCGATAATTCTTCCTAAGCGGATACTTCCAGATCCTGTTTTACGCATTATTGTAGGAATGTGTTACCCAAGGAAGAATAACGAACACTGTGAAATCAAACCGAATAATTGCATTCACAGCACAGTTCACGGCCTGTAGCGCGCTCTTATGTTCCACCCACAGTCTAGCGGAATCAATGCTTGAATGATCTACTGTGTCGTCGTTACTGCGCAGTGAAACTAATTTTTCTCATACACCTACGAGGGGCGTTCAAGAAGTAACACAACACTTTTTTCCTCGGCCAGTTCCAGTTCAAAAAACGCGGAATTTTTTGGGCATCATGAAATACTTCCGCTTCGGCGCCTATAATTTTATGAAGTTCCGATAGGTGATGGCGCAATACGTAGCATTAAAAATGACATCTGTAACGGAGATGCGCTCCAAGAGCTACTTTCGGCGGAAAGACAGAGCATCGCAGATATTCATAGGCGCTTGCAGAATGTTTTACGGAGGTCTGAGAGTGAACAAATCCACAGTGAGTCGTTGGGCGAGGCGTCTGTTACCACCGCAACAAGGTCGCGCAAAACTTTCCGAAGTACCACATGCCTGTCGAACACAGCTGTGGCTCTTACAATGTTGCAACGTGTGGGCACTTTTATTAGAAGTGTTCGACGGATCACAACCAAACATCTCGCTGCGCAAGTTTGACGTATCTGCTGGTGGCACTGACACACTCACCCATCAGTTGGGGTATTCAAAGTTGTGTGCCCTCTTGGTTCTTCGTCGCCTAGTAAAAGACAATAACTACCAACGAAGGACCAGTTGTGAGGAATCGCTTGCGAGCTACGAGGCTGATCGTGACAAGTTTTTGACGAACATCGTCACAGGCGATGGGACCTGGATTCATTACTTCGAACCGGAAACAAAACGGCAGTTCATGGAGTGGTGGCATACCACCTCTCCTCTGAAGAAAAAGCTCCAAGTCGAACTCGCAGCCGGTAAAGTCATTGAGACATTCTTGTGGGTCTCTGAAGGGATTATTCTGTTTTATGTCCTCCCTCATAGTATAACGATCTATGTAAACTGTAATGTGCTTGAGCCGCGCGCGGCTCGTGTTCACGCCGTTTATTGCTTGGCATCTTGTCATTGCGGTTATGGCACCTCGTTTCTTATTCGATTTACTGGCGTCACTCAGTTGCTGGCTTCCCTACCCTTGACTGGCAGCACCAGCGCTTATCGATAGCGCGTACTGTTGTATCATCTTTGGAGCGGCTTCTAGTATTTCTGGTTCGTCGTCTGTCGAGAGAGTTGAGACGGGGCAATAGTGAGCTTCGGACAGCCAGTACCCGCCCGACCGCTGGCGACACACATGCACTGTCTGACGGAAGGATGTGCTCGCGAGAGTGCACGACCACGTCAAGGACCAGATTTAGCGAGTTTTAATTGAATGAGCCCGCCGCTGTGGCCGAGCGGTTGTAGGTGCTTCAAAAAATGGTTCAAATGGCTCTGAGCACTATGCGACTTAACTTCTGAGGTCATCAGTCGCCTAGAACTTAGAACTAATTAAACCTAACTAACCTAAGGACATCACACACATCCATGCCCGAGGCAGGATTCGAACCTGCGACCGTAGCGGTCGCTCGCCTCCATACTGCAGCGCCTAGAACCGCACGGACACTCCGGCCGGCTAGGTGCTTCAGTCCAGAACTGCGCTGCTGCTACGGTCGCAGGTTCGAATCCTGCCTCTGGCGTGGATGTGTGTGATGTCCTTAAGTTAATTAGGTTTAAGTAGTTCTAAGTCTGAGGGACTGATGACCTCAAATGTTAAGTTCCATAGTGCTTAGAGCCATTTGACCATTATTTTAGTTCAATAGACCGTGATGTTCAAATAGTCCAACTTTCACTTGTGTGTGTGTGTGTGTGTGTGTGTGTGTGTGTGTGTGTGTGTGTGTTCGCCCGTCGAAGTGACCTCATGGCAATAAGTTGTCACTTGCCGATTTATACTGGGATCTTTCCTGTGCCTGACTTGAGTGGGGACAACCGTTGATTGGTCGTTTGGTCACTCGTAGCAGCGGACGACGTGCATTTGGACTTCTGAACGCTTCTGGCTTCTCTGTATTTGTGTTGTTTCACAGTGACTGGTTTTAGTGTTGTGAGTTATTGGTGGAATTGTTTTCCCGGATCCGTGTGTATTTTGTTGTTTTGAATGAGCAGTTATGTGAATGCGGTCTGCGTACTGGATTTGGAGAGGAGTGGCGAACGGACATCAGTCGGCTGGAGGTGCAGCAGCGAGCAGTGAAACGTCCCCTTAGAAAAATTTATGAATTATTGTGCTGCTAAACCTCTTACATTATTTGATTTTCAAACAGCTGAGCAGAACTGAACGTACTCAGACATTTCGCTCTCAACACTAAACTGACACACAATATTTTTAGCGCAACGCAATCTGACTTTTAATAATCCCTACAAAAGAATGGCCCTGACTAACAATGACGTATACCTTTCATGAATCACTTACTTCACAAAAATCTTCGTTACTCGAACTACCGCATTACAGCGAGCGCCACTACTGCCAGCTAAATAAAGGATTCTAACTACTGAAGTCACTAACTACTGATACGCATAGTTAGCAAATGAAAGATTTTGATGGAGAACAAACAATGTACAGGGCTATTACAAATGATTGAAGCGATTTCATAAACTCACTGTAGCTCCATTCATTGACATATGGTCACGACACGCTACAGATACGTAGAAAAACTCATAAAGTTTTGTTCGGCTGAAGCCGCACTTCAGGTTTCTGCCGTCAGAGCGCTCCAGAGCGCAGTGAGACAAAATGGCGACAGGAGCCGAGAAAGCGTATGTCGTGCTTGAAATGCACTCACATCAGTCAGTCATAACAGTGCAACGACACTTCAGGACGAAGTTCAACAAAGATCCACCAACTGCTAACTCCATTCGGCGATGGTATGCGCAGTTTAAAGCTTCTGGATGCCTCTGTAAGGGGAAATCAACGGGTCGGCCTGCAGTGAGCGAAGAAACGGTTGAACGCGTGCGGGCAAGTTTCACGCGTAGCCCGCGGAAAATTGGCTCATGCCACAAATGGAGACCGACAGCGCCGACTTCATCTTTCAACAGGATGGTGCTCCACCGCACTTCCATCATGATGTTCGGCATTTCTTAAACAGGAGATTGGAAAACCGATGGATCGGTCGTGGTGGAGATCATGATCAGCAATTCATGTCATGACCTCCATGCTCTCCCGACTTAACCCCATGCGATTTCTTTCTGTGGGGTTATGTGAAAGATTCAGTGTTTAAACCTCCTCTACCAAGAAACGTGCCAGAACTGCGAGCTCGCATCAACGATGCTTTCGAACTCATTGATGGGGACATGCTGCGCCGAGTGTGGGAGGAACTTGATTATCGGCTTGATGCCTGCCGAATCACTAAAGGGGCACATATCGAACATTTGTGAATGCCTAAAAAAACTTTTTGAGTTTTTGTATGTGTGTGCAAAGCATTTTGAAAATATCTCAAATAATAAAGTTATTGTAGAGCTGTGAAATCGCTTCAATCATTTGTAATAACCCTGTATTTACCTTAATAGTGTTCAAAAATCATAATATATATATATATATATATATATATATATATATATATATATATATATATATATATCAGTTCATGACATCCAGTCTTACAAATTTACTGTCTCTGATGGACACACGTCCACATCATACGCTCTCAAAACTCCGCCATCTCTCTCCCCACATCCACCTCTGCTGGCGGCTCACCTCCAACTGCGCAACGCTACGCGCTGTTTACAGCCAACTGCCCAACACTACAATAGCAAATTCCAACAATGCAAACCAGCCACAGACTTCACACAGCACAGCCAGTAATTTTCATATAGAGCGCTACATGGCGTTACGAACATAAAAACCTAAACAGCCTACTTACAGCAGGGGGCAAGCCGGCACCGCTGGCAGCGTGCTGCCACTGCCGCATCGAGGAGGAGTAGCTGCGAGAGTGACGACTTCGTTGCACACCGTACCCTGGGCGTCCAAGGTGAGTGAAGAGTTAACTGCTAGTGCAACCTCGACTATTCTGAGATCTCGCCTTTGGTCGGCGTGTTGTTGCTCCCAGGGCAGCTGAGCCTGGTGGCAACGAGTGAAGTGTTTCAAGGCGGTGAAATATTGCAGCCGTCTTTCTCTAATTGTTATTCATCTTGTATGGCCTTCAGCCTAGCAATAATTTCAGCCCTTACATAATAAGGCCGTCAGCCGTGTTACGTAAGGTTTTTTTTTAAAGCAAACTTGTTTTAAAAGCAAGGTATTTTTTGAGATGTGTGCTATTTGGAATGGTTTTCCTGACGTCTAATTCAGGCCTTCATCCGTTTGTTATTTGAAATTGTTTGTGTCTTTCAGCCGAGTGATAATTTCACTTCTTTTGTACTCTGTTACAGTTTGTATTAAAATGAAGTGTTTACCTTAATATATGCTATTTGGAATTGTTCCTCTGACTTCTAATTCAGGCTTTCAGCCATTTGTTGTTTCAAGTTATTGTTGGTGGCCTTCGGCCCTAAAATTGTGGAATTTTTTCTCTCTGTAATGAGGCCTTCAGCTGTCACGCAGTCAGTTGTGTTTTATTTTTAGAGATTGTTTTGAAGTTTTAATTTCTTTAAATAAAGTTTATGTATTTGTTGTGCAACCGAGAGTAACTGATTATGACCCCATCCACAGTCATAACCTTATCCTGCTCCACACTGAGAAACCAGCTCTCAGAAAACCGAAGAAGGAGTTCAGTGTGTTGATCTCCATAAAAAGGAAACGAATTTCTCCTTCTCCAAGACAACGCAAGGCCTCATACAAATCTGCACACTCGAGAAGAACTCACAAAACTTCAATGGACTTATAACATTACAATAACATCTATGGTCAGTGGCAGACATCATAGAGGCTCTTTGAAATAATGCAAAGATACTATTACCACATGTTGGTTATTTTCGCAATAAAACAGTATGCTTGCATAGTGTATCCATGCGCCATATGTCTTACAAGAGTTTTCCATAGTACTAAAATACAATACTTATATTTGCTCAAGAACAGCGATATTTAGCCATAGAAAATATTTTTAGAATGCCAGAATGTGGGAAAGTTGTAGAAATATTTGTTAGTTTCGACGGACTACTTTGTGTGTCGGAATGTGGCGGAAGCAGCGCAAGTGGTAAGGGACCCAGACACATGTTGCTTGGGGTTTTTACCGTTGGGACAGCACTGGAGTGTGGATAACTAGAATAAAGTAATATGTTTTAAAACAGCTTTTTTTTTATTTGGCAAGATGCTAAGCGAAATTGTCACTAGAGAGAGCCAATAAGTTAACAGAAAACAACGAGATTTTTCGTAGTGAGCAGGGCAGTTTAGCGTTCTTCCTCGTCTGCCCTATAGCCCGAATCTCACACGTTCCAACTCCCATCTGTTTGGCTCAATGAAGGATGCACTCCTCGGGAAGCAGCCCATGGATAGCGGGGACGTTACTGATGCAGCAAGAAGTTGGCTCCGACGCCTGCAGTAGATTGGTACCGTGCAGGTAGACAAGCCCTCACACTAAGGTGGCGTAAGGCCAATCGCACTGAACGTAGATTATGTTGAAAAATAGGTTTTGTACCCAAAAGAGTAGCGAATAATGTGGCTTATTGGAACACTGAATAAAATCAACCTGATTTCAAAACAAGATGTGTTGCACTATTTATTGAACGCTACTCGTAGAAGAGTGTAATAAATGCATCTAAGCAAATGGTAAACTGTCGTATGTTTGTTGTAAATCTTTAGTTAAAAAGAAACTTTTAACTAGCTTCAAAATTAGAAAATTCTGTCCTCTGACGACTTTTATTGTTCTTTATATGCAAGTCTTGCAGTTCGGTCAAATCACTGAAAACGGTCCAAAGAAGGATTTGCAAGTCCAAACTGAACATGTCATATCTGTAAATAAATATATGAAGCACATTTTTGATCGGGTACTGATTTTAATTACTTCATTTGCATTTAACATTTTCACGTTTAACCCATGGAAAATAATATTTGTGTTCAAAGTATCATTGGCTAAAGAGTTACAGTAAATTAACTACAAATAGACGCATTATTTGACGACAGACTATATAATCTGACGTTTGGGAGATGCAGCTTACGAAATTCATTTTGAGATCGATACATTGTACCGCGGGGGCGGGGGTTTTTCAGGTTTGCTGACCTCTTGAGAATAGTAAAAAGGAGAAGTGTGATGTGCGTAACAACTAAATTGGGCCATATACTCTAAAATAGCAAGTGAAATAATGCTCGTATCTAAGAAGTGAGTTTGCACAGGGTAACCGAGGCAAGTAAGATGTCCGAAGTAGATTGATGTCTGCGAAAAGGAAACTTTCATAAAAGAAAAGGTTGGTAATGTCACGCAATTTACTAAGCAGTCCCTGAAATGCAGGTCAGGAGCAAACTACTCTACGGAATTGAGAAGTGAAAACGAGAGGAGAAACTGGAAACATTTGAAATGTAGTGTTACGGAAAGGCGTCAGAAATTAGACACATCGGGTATGAAATTAAAAGATACTAGAATGAACAGGTGGTAAAGAAGTTTGTGTACAACCCTTAGCTGAAGAAGAGAAAAGGCATGTGGGGCACTAGGCCCTAGAAGGAGCAATAGCAAGTATAATGGAAGAAAAAAATTAGGATCCGCTCAACAGATTATCTGGGATGGAGATTAAAAGATTAGCACAAGTAAAGAAGCAATGGAGGACGGCATAAAACCAGGCGAAAGATTCACGACTCTAAGGAAACTCAACCATTACATTTTTCAACAGTCAGAAGTAAATAGTGACCAAATCAGTAGTAAGATAATTGCAACGTTATTTATGAAAAATCTCTTGACCTATCCATTTATTTCTGTACTATGTGTGAGTGCGTGTGTGTGTGTGTGCGCGCTCGCGCGCGCGTAATTGGTGTCGACGATCAATTTCTGTCAATTGCTGTTAATTAGTGCCGTAATTTCCACCTCGCACCAGCAGTATACGAATTTACAATTACGGTGTGACTTTTCATGAAATTAACTGCGAGAGTATTTTCCATCACTGTCAGATTATACGAATGAATTTCAGTGGACACCAGTTGCCGTAATTGGTTGCAATTCAATATCGCGAGTTCACGTATCATGTAACGTTATTAATCTGCGTTCGGAACGGTAATTGCTGAGAGATTAGAAATTAAAGCACAATTCATAAAGTTATATTTTTCACAACGCTGGACATAAATAAGTCATCTTACCATCGTATCAAAAAACGATCTTTGAACTTTTACACAGACCTTACCTATTCTAACGTGAGCTCCAAACGTAGCAGGAGCGATGTCTTAGTGGTGCTTCCAAGTGCTCAACAAGTCCTCTCAGGCAAGTCTGGCCTGATATTTTTATTGGCTGTGATAACACAGCTGTCGGTTTTGACGACGTAGCTGCACGCTGAGGTGGCAAAAGTCATGAAATACCTCCTAACATCGGGCCGGACCTCTTTTTGCCCGCTGTTGTGCAGTATGTCGACTTGGCACGGACTCAACAAATCGTTCGAAGTCCCTGCAGAAATATTAAGACACAGTCGTGGAAGTGTTGTCCATGAAGGACTATGTTCCATAAATGTTCGATGGGATTTATGTTGGGTGGTCTGGATAGACAACTCATTCGCTCGAACTGTGCAGAATGTTCATCAAACCAGACGCGACAGTTGTTGCCGGTGACATGGCACATTGTCATAAAAATTCCGTTGGTGTTTGGGAACGTGAAATCCATGAATGGCTGAATGTGGTCTACAAGTAGCCGAACATAACCATTTCCATTCCGCCGTTCGGAGTGGCCGAGAGGTTCTAGGCGCTACAGACTGGAACCGCGCGACCGCTACGGTCGCAGGTTCGAATCCTGCTTCGGGCATGGATGTGTGTGGTGTCCTTAGGTTAGTTAGGTTTAATAAGTTCTAAGTTCTAGGGGACTGATCACCTCAGAAGTTAAGTCCCATAGTGCTCAGAGCCATTTGAGCCAGCCCATTCCACGTAAATACGGCCCACACCATTATGAAGGCATCATCAGCTTGCACAATGCATTGTTGAAATCTTGAGTCCTTGGCTTTGTGGGATATGTGTTACACTCGAATCCTACCATCAGCTTTTATCAGCTAAAATCGGGCCGGCCGAAGTGGCCGTGCGGTTAAAGGCGCTGCAGTCTGGAACCGCAAGACCGCTACGGTCGCAGGTTCGAATCCTGCCTCGGGCATGGATGTTTGTGATGTCCTTAGGTTAGTTAGGTTTAACTAGTTCTAAGTTCTAGGGGACTGATGACCTCAGCAGTTGAGTCCCATAGTACTCACAAGGGAACCTCCCCATCGCACCCCCCTCAGATTTAGTTATAAGTTGGCACAGTGGATAGGCCTTGAAAAACTGAACACAGGTCAATCGAGGAAACAGAAAGAAGTTGTGTGGAACTATGAAAAAAATAAGCAAAATATACAAGCTGAGTAGTCCATGCGCAAGATAGGCAACATCAATGATAATGTGAGCTCAGGAGCGGCGTGGTCTCGTGGTTTGCGTGAGCAACTGTGGAACTGGAGGTCCTTGGTTCAAGTCTCCCTCGAGCGAAAATTTTAATTTTTTATTTTCAGACGATTATTATCTGACAAACTCTTATTTTTTCATCACTGTTTTGGGAGTGATTATCACATCGACAAGAAAACCTAAATCGGGCAAGGTAGAAGAATCTTTTTACCCATTCGCCAAGTGTACAAGTTAGGTGGGTCGACAACATATTCCTGTCATGTGACGCACATGCCGTGACCAGTGTCGTATAGAATATATCAGACGCGTTTTCCTGTGAAGGAATCAGTTGACCTATGACCTTGCGATCAAATGTTTTCGGTTTCCATTGGAAAGGCACGTCCTTTCGTCTACTAATCGCACGGTTTTGCGGTGCGGTCGCAAAACAGACATACTAAACTTATAACAGTGAACAGAGACGCCAATGAACGAACGGACAGCTCACCACTTTGCGAAAATAAAAAAAGTAAACTTTTCACATGAGGGAAGACTTGAACCAAGGACCTCTTATTCCGCAGCTGCTCACGCTAACCACGGGACCCCGGCGCTCGTGAGCCCAAGCTTTCCTTGATGTTGCCTATCTTGCGCATGGACTACTCAGTTTGTATATTTTGCTTATTTTTTTCATAGTTCCACACAACTTCTTCCTGTTTTCTCGATTGATCTGTGTTCAGTTTTTCAAGGCCTATCCACTGCGCCAACTTACAACTAAATCTGAGGGGGGTGCGATGGGGAGGTTCCCTTGTCAGAGCCATTTGAACCATTTTGAGCTAAAATCGGGACTCATCTGACCAGGCCACGATTTTACAGCCGTCTAGTGTCCAACCATTATGGTGAGAGGTATTGCTTGAAATGTATCCTCGGCACACTTTTGACTTTGTGGACCGTGGAATATTGAATTCCCTAACGATTTCCGAAATGTTGTGTTCCATGTGTCGAGCTCCTACTACCATTCTGCATTCAAAGTCTGTGAATTCCCTTGTGTAGCCATAATTACATCGGAAATCTTTTCAAATTATTCATCTGAGTATTATTGACTTCTACGCCAGTGCACTGCCTTTTTATACCTCGCGTACGCGATGCCGCTGCCATGTATATACGTGTATATCACTGTCCCTAGACTCTTGTCACCTCACTATGTATGTGCTTATTGCTTTCCCTTGAGTTTTGTCACCTCGGTGTACATAAAGGTAAGCCGACCGTAACATAAACGAAATCGTAAAAGTCACACGCTGTGAGCATTATGACAAAGGGCAAAAGATGACGCGTACTCAAGTCCATCAAAGTGTCACGTACTTTTCGACGTAAATATTGGAGAGGGGGGGGGGGGGGCACTGACTTGTTGGAAAATGAATCCTTGTTCATCTTCTCTGACGTGAGTTACATTAGGCAATTTTCCGACATATCGCAGTAAACGTGTCATCTAAGACTATTGTGTCTAAAACGTTCAGTGGATGAACTGGTATCCTAATAACAATTTGTGTATACAAAATACGTCCTTAGTTTGTTACATGTTCCGTTGGTCATTTGCGTGATATATTGTAATACTGTGGGGGAAGTAGATTTACAAGACATTAAGTTAATTCGTGTTTAAATATGGTTGCCTACTGAGCAATCGTAAGCTGTTCACATTCAGGGTGAATCATCTCAACCTGCACCGCAGAAATAGAGGAAATGGAAAGTGCTGTTGATGTACGGATTTCACAGAATGGATTCATAGTCAGGGGCTCATATTGTTACCCAATACACAGATTGTAATGATACTTGTGTTGTTGTTGTGGTCTTCAGTCCACACACTAGCTTGATGCAGCTCTCCATGCTACTCTATCCTGTGCAAGCTTCTTCATCTCCGAGTAACTACTGCAACCTACATCCTTCTGAATCGCTATCAAAGTTTGTTTATTTCCATTGTGGGGCCATAATCACGTCGGAAACATTTTCACATCAATCAGCTGAGCACAAAATTAATGACAGCTGTACCACTCCACTGACCTTTTTTACCTCGAGTTCGCAATAATACCACCATCTGTATATCTGCATTTCGCTATCCCATGACTTTTCTCACCTCAGTGTATTATTGGTGTTGTATCCTACCATGTGCTACTCTTTTTCAAAATTAAGATAATAACAACATCCGGGAAATTAGTCTATTATATGTAACAGAATATTAACAATTTCCTCTGCTACTATATGTCTGTCGGGATTGATTAATGTACATGTGCGATCTGCAATAGGAGCCAATTCTGTTTTATGTGTATTAAATGGAATGTCATGTACATATGTTGACCTATTCGTACTACGTTAATGGTTTCTATTCAATCAGAAAACTACCCACGAACGCAGCACACAACATTCTGCATCTTATCTTTTTCTTAGTGTCATATCGATAAAGGCAGTTTACAGTCAAATCTGAAGCAGATTTTTCTTCTGTAGTCAGTCGAATACAACTTGAAAACTCGTGACGTTACCTCTGTTCAGTGTAGCAGCAGACATAAATATGAAGTTTTGTAAGTAGGCTGTTTATGTTTTCTTATTGGCAACGTTACGTAGCGCTCTGTATGAAAATCACTGGCTGTGGTGTGTGCCGTCTGTGGCTAGTTTGCATTGTTGTCTGCCATTGTAGTGTTGGGCAGCTGGATGTGAACAGCGCGTAGCGTTGGGCAGTTGGAGGTGAGCCGCCAGCAGTGGTGGATGTGGGGAGAGAAATGGCGGAGTTTTGAAATTTGTAAGACTGGATGTCATGAAGTGCTATGTACATTATGATTTTTCAACACTATTAAGGTAAATACATTGTTTGTTCTCTATTAAAATCTTTCATTTGCTAACTATGCCTATCAGTAGTTAGTGCCTTCCGTAGTTTGAATCTTTTATTTAGCTGGCAGTAGTGGCGCTCGCTGTATTGCAGTAGTTCGAGTAACGAAGATTTTTGTGAGGTAAGTGATTTGTGAAAGGTATAGGTTAATGTTAGTCAGAGACATTATTTTGTAGGGATTTTTGAAAGTCAGATTGCGTTGCGCTAAAAATATTGTGTGTCAGTTTAAACACAGTCATGTATAATTTTTCTAAGGGGACTTTTCATATTATTGTGTGTCAGTTTAAACACAGTCATGTATAATTTTTCTAAGGGGACGTTTCAGTTTAAGTATAACCTACAACAGCGATACGTGAGATTTTGACAAAACTGTATAAAAGAGAAATACCGGGCTGATGTTTGGATATGGCTCGATTAATAAACAATCTCTGTAGACTAATAACGGCCGGTTCATATCCTTATACAGAGTGATTCACGAAGATATGCAAATATTTTAATATGTTATTCTACGAGTAAAACTGAAGAAAAATATTCATATGAACATAGGTCCGCAAATGATTAGTTACAGAGTTCCAGCTAGTAAAAGACTTTGCCTGAAATTTAGCAACTTTGCTAATATCAAGCCATCACAAAACTGTACGAGGTTAAAATAAAGCATGATTGTTGTTAATTATCTGGTGAATCTAATGAAACATGTCCCAGACGTGAATATGCAGTAGTTTTCCAAAACATCCAGAGAGGCAAATAAGCAATTTCGCAATATTTATAATTTATTAACAACTTGACCCAATTTGTTTTTTAAATTCCAGGCAATTGCACAAAGTTTTCAACAGATATTGTAGAGAATTTAATTTTGGAAAAATGATGGTAATAAACAACATATCGGCGTATTCCTCTATCGTAAATTTGAAAGGCATCCCTATTTCATAAATAATCTGAAACTACAACAGTTACTATGCGGTTTCACTTAAATACTCTGTTGTTATTATATCCTTTCACTGAACAATATAGAAAACTCACTCGTTTCATGGTTAGGAAGTGACTGAAACAACTTACTACACTTGCCAACAATGACATAAACGTTTCTACGTTCTTAATGGAAAGTAAGGAAATTTACTTGTATAATAATCTGTGCTTCTCTGGATGTTCTGGAAAACTACTGCAGATACACGACTGGGAGATGTTTTATTAGATTCACCGGACCAATAACAACAAAATAATTGGAAATCTTGCTTTAATTTAACCTCGTACAGTTTTGCAATGGCTTCATATTACTGACGTTGCTAAGTTTCAGACAAAATCTTTTATTAGCCGTAGCTGCATAACTAAACATTTGCAGATGTATGTTCATATGAACTTTTTTCTTTAGTTTTACTTGTAGAATAACGTATTAAAATTTTTGCATATCTTCGTGAGCCACCCTATATTTGAGAATAAAAAATTGAATCACATATACAATTACTCATACAAGGACTGATAACGCCACACCACCAGAAAAGAATAAGATGAGAACTCTGCAGGCGCAGCTTCGCCTTTCGGCAGTGTGACTTACCTTACGTTATAAAACTGATCCTAACACACAAAACAGTGAGTACTCGCTGACGTCGTACTGAGGCACTAAAAGTTAATAATACACATTAACAATCACAAAATATGTATTTGTTATTACTTTAGAAAAGCATAAGATGAGAGCATTAGTGTGATCAAGGTAAAGAATTTGGGAAATTCTAATAAGCCTTTATAAATTAATACAACGTGTAGCATCAGCTACGCTTAATACGGTTATACAGGGCTATTACAAATGATTGAAGCGATTTCATAAATTCACTGTAGCTCCATTCGTTGACATATGGTCACGACACACTACAGATACGTAGAAAAACTCATAAAGTTTTGTTCGGCTGAAGCCGCACCTCAGGTTTCTGCCGCCAGAGCGCTCGAGAGCGCAGTGAGACAAAATGGCGACAGGAGCCTAGAAAGCGTATGTCGTGCTTGAAATGCACTCACATCAGTCAGTCATAACAGTGCAACGACACTTCAGGACGAAGTTCAACAAAGATCCACCAACTGCTAACTCCATTCGGCGATGGTATGCGCAGTTTAAAGCTTCTGGATGCCTCTGTAAGGGGACATCAACGGGTCGGCCTGCAGTGAGCGAAGAAACGGTTGAACGCGTGCGGGTAAGTTTCACGCGTAGCCCGCGGAAGTCGACGAATAAAGCAAGCAGGGAGCTAAACGTCAGTTTAGCCGTCACGGCCGACGGTTTGGAAAATCTTACGGAAAAGGCTAAAGGAGAAGCCTTACCGTTTACAATTGCTACAACCCCTGACACCCGAGGACAAAGTCAAACGCTTTGAATTTTCGGCGCGGTTGCAACAGCTCATGGAAGAGGATGCGTTGAGTGCGAAACTTGTTTTCAGTGATGAAGCAACATTTTTTCTTAATGGTGAAGTGAACAGACACAATGTGCGAATCTGGGCGGTAGAGAATCCTCACGCATTCGTGCAGTAAATTCGCAATTCACCAAAAGTTTACGTGTTTTGTGCAGTCTCACGGTTTAAAGTTTACGGCCCCTTTTTCTTCTGCGAAAAAAACGTTACAGGACACGTGTATCTGGACATGCTGGAAAATTGGCTCATGCCACAACTGGAGACCGACAGCGCCGACTTCATCTTTCAACAGGATGGTGCTCCACCGCACTTCCATCATGATGTTCGGCATTTCTTAAACAGGAGATTGGAAAACCGATGGATCGGTCGTGGTGGAGATCACGATCAGCAATTCATGTCATGGCCTCCACGCTCTCCCGACTTAACCCCATGCGATTTCTTTCTGTGGGGTTATGTGAAAGATTCAGTGTTTGAACCTCCTCTACCAAGAAACGTGCCAGAACTGCGAGCTCGCATCAACGATGCTTTCGAACTCAATGATGGGGACATGCTGCGCCGAGTGTGGGAGGAACTTGATTATCGGCTTGATGCCTGCCGAATCACTAAAGGGGCACATATCGAACATTGGTGAACGCCGAAAAAACTTTTTGAGTTTTTGTATGTGTGTGCAAAGCATTGTGAAAATATCTCAAATAATACAGTTATTGTAGAGCTGTGAAATCGCTTCAATCATTTGTAATAACCCTGTGTTTGGCTTGATTCCTGACTCTCCAACTGTAAGAAAATAAAATTATATTTCGCATCTGTTTGGTCAGGGGAAACAGTGATTTACTAACTCCCGATCTCTAGTTGAATATTGGACGCGAAACTAATCAGTGCTGGATAATGAGCTTAGCCTCATCGTCACTCTGCTAGTGGTTCCTCAGAATACCTAATCCGTAGCACAGCCACTAGAGATACACCAAGCTGTAACAAAAGGAAAGGAGTAACATCTCATGCCAGATCGCTGAGCAGAATGCATAGTGATGAGCAACACATGCTTACCAAAAATCAGATTAAAAATATAGCTTAGTCTCTCAAAACTAATAATACAGATTCTCTCAGTACCAATATCAATGTCACGCACTTATCTTCAACTCAGTGGTAACAGTACTATCAGAACAGAGCTTGTATGATAAAACGACTTCCAGCTGCCCTCTCCCGGCTAAGCAATGTCTACTCGCACCAACTCACAACATTCAGTTCAAACGAAAAACTGCTCAGCATCGACTAAATCATAATAGCATGCATTGCACTACGTGGCAAGGCCACTTACGACTACGCACATCTGACTGTTCAGGTAGACTGCGTCCATAAAAGTGGCTTTTCACAAAGTTTTCACGACTGCCACCTTGCAACTGCCACTGTTCCTTCCTTCAAATACAACGCGCTCACTTGACATTATCACGCCATAGGTGTTTATTGGCTGAGATATTCGCTCGAAACATTGCCAGTCAAACCTAAATACTCCACAAGCAATGGAGGCATATCTAAATCGGCTGGCAAGCGGTAAGAAAATAAACCAAAGAACTGCCCGTAATCGATATGTAAAAATACTTAATCGACATGAGGGATTGCTGAATCAACAGACACCTTTCAGTCTGCCCTCTGTATATATAGGTGATGTTTATATTAATTGGTATCATCTATGAGCAAGTCTTAAGGACCGAAACAAGACTTTCTCTGAATATAAATGGAGAACTTTTAATTGGGCATTCGACTCGTGGCGAGTGGTGACTGTGCTGTTCCAGTTACGAGCAGTTTCCTGTTCGACGGCTTACCTGTAGCTACAGAAAATTAAAAAAAAAGATTATACATATAAAAACTATACCGGCAGCTCTGCTGCATGTGCTAAATATTTGTGGAGACTGGCGCAGTTGAACAGGGAAAGGGGGCATAGCAGCGACTTGTGCGAGGCACATACGAGTAAGTGGGCCTAAAGCCGTCGGCACACGGACCGTGCTGTCGAACGTTAACGTTGGGCGTGCCAAGTTCAACGTGCTGCTGAACGTTCAGTAACGATGCGATTTGTGCATACGGTACGTGGGTCCCAACATGGTATACGCGATCGCAACGTACTCCAGCGGCAGTTGAGGGATGTTTCTAGTTCGCAAAACACACAGTTTACTCAACGGGTGTGCGTAAAATTCCCACTTTAGCTCCATTAAAACGCACATCTCCTCCATCGTCCACGAAAAGGAAAATACCATGTCCAATCAATAAGGACACAGGCTTATAAAAGTGCCATTACAAATAGTGCGGTACAAGTTTGGAATACTTCTCCGCATAAGATAAACATTATTTCGTCATTCCTACATTTTAGTAAAACGCCAAGGTCAGTCTTACTTGATCACTGATCCTGCCCAGCAGCAGAATCTTTGCAATATGTGAATTGCGAAGCGTAAAAGAAAAAGGAGCAAAATATCTTTATACAAGTAGCGCAAGCTGTCCAGTAGATTAAGTCAATCGAAAAAAATCACCCCTAAAATAAAAACATGTGAACTTATATTTACATAACATCAAATACTATAGTATGTATTTATATTAAACTAATAATAAAGTATCAGAACCTAGTAACACGCGAATGTTACGGAAAAAAAATTTGGAAGTGTGAGCACGCGAACCACCGTCAACAAACAGCTCAATATAGGTCAGAGACGCTACGCGTTACGCTGAACCTACAACGCAGCCCTTGTATCTGATCCTAGTATGCTAGCCGTTGCTAAAAATCTTAATCATAGATATGTTACTAATTGCAATATAATTATAACAAATTGTACTAAGAACAATGCGTTTTGGGTGGCTCTTCAGTGTCTTGCTGCCTTCAAGTAGCCTACTCTCATATTACACAAGTTACAAAAATTCTTTTGCCACGAATTTGATGTTTCTCATTATTGTATTGGAACGAATCACACAGTTAACAACGGGTTTTACAGTGATTCTCAATTTGATGGTGCTCAGAAACGGCAACTATACATATAGGCTTGAAAAGAATGCCAATATGGCGCCTCACAACTCTGTACTGAAGGGAGATGGCGTGCGTGTGACGTAGGTGGCGTTGTGCCATTTCATTGGTCAAAGCTCAGACGCACGCTCAGAATATCTGACATGCAAGATATTGCTCTGCACATTCGGAAAGACCCCCGAACGTGCTATTCCACGCTATGACGTCAGAAACTCGGCACGGTCAACGCTCGACGGTCGGATGCACGGTCCGTGTGCCGACGGCTTAAGGCTTCCGTCCCGTCACTCGTCGACCAGTCTGGTGCGGCTGTTGAAGTTAGCAAAACTAGAGCCGAAATTTTAAATTTCGCGTTTAAGAAACAGTTCACGCACGAGGATCGTACAAACCATCGTGTCACCATCGAGCAGAGTCCCGTACGGACGACATACCTGGAGTAGAGAAACAACTAAAAGAGTTAAAAACAAATAAGTCGTCGGGTCGGGAAGCAATTGCAGTTCGGTTTAAAAAGAGTATTCTACGGCATTGGCCCCTTACTTAACTTGCATTTATCACGAATCTCTCGCCCAGCACAGTCCCAAGGGACTGGAAAAAAGCGCAGGTGATTTCTGTTTACAAGACTCGCAAAATTACAGACCAGTATTTCGTGGTCTTGCGGTAGCGTTCTAGCTTCCTGCGCACGGGGTCCCAGGTTCGATTCCCGGCGGGATTAGGGAGTTTCCCTGCCTCGAGGTGACTGGGTGTTGTTGTGTCGTCTTCATCATTCATCCCCATAACGGTCGGAGGAAGGCAATGGCAAACCACCTCCACTAGGACCTTGCCTAGTACCGCGGTGCGGGTCTCCCGCATGTTCACCTGCGCTCCTCGGAGTATGCGATCTAATCATCATCATCATCCTTACACCGATTTGCCGCAGAGTTCTTGAACGTATTATCAGTTCGATTATAATAACATCCTTGACAAGGGAGTTAGCGCAAGTCGCGATCGCAATTGTAACAAAGATTTGGTTTTGTGTGAAAGAGCTTTACATGTACATTACAAAAATGCGCACAATATTTGCTAGCGACAATAACCCTGCACTTAACTAACATGCGCATGTTCAGTCACCGAGTTCAAAAAATGGGTTGGTAGCTCTTGGCAATAAATTACGAGGATGAGCATAGCCACAGATTTTTTTGTCATCCATGTACACGTCAGAGAGAGAGAGAGAAAGAGAGAGAGAGAGAGAGGGTTACGCTACTGCAAACAATCTTTGATCTTGTCGTGGCACAGTCTTTGCCTCTGCGCTGTCTGATACATAATTAGTTGAAGTGTGGCAGGTGATGGATGTACTTAGTAGTGCTATGTAGACTTGTGGCTGTATCCGTTAGATGAAGAAAAGATAGCAAGGATGAGTATGATGGGTAAATTGAAAAACGAAAGGAATATAAATTTTGAGTAACGTCATTATTTTTTAATGGAGCAATTTTGAGGTACTGTAAGATTGTAACACTGCGCGGCTTTGAATTATTATTGTCAGCTAGTTGACTTGCTCAGAGCTGAGGAAAAGACCACCCCACTTTCCCGAGTCATGGATTTGCATATAAATTGATTAGGGTGTTTCATTTTTATAGAAATTCTCTGTTAACTTTGTACTCTTTTCAAACCTTTGTTCACTTTCTTAAGCGTAGTACTGTTTTGACCGATGTTATGTGTCAAGATCACGCGAAGTTTTACTCTGTCTTTTTGAATATATATTTCATCCTAAAATCGTTGACTTGGGATATAATTTCATAGGAATAGTTACTCTTCCCAGCCCAGAGCTTATCATTACGCATTACCACAGGCGACAGTTTGAATACGTATTTGAAAATATAAATCTGCCTGCTTGCGGTCTGCTGTTGTACTTTCGAGAAATCTGCAACAAGACGCGAAGTATGTGGAATTTTTTGATTAGGGCCAGATAACTGTTTTACCTCCATTGCGTATTTAGTACAAACTTAAGCTGCATTCAGATCAGATGCATTCAGTTCATATTAGGTTCTGTAAAGTTGGGCTAAATTACAGACAGAAACAAATATAGAGAGCAACTTTAACAGAGATAAAGTGCTGGAAACAAAGTTGCTTATCACAGTAGGAGCACTTCATGAATGGCAGTATGAAGCAGTCTTCCGAATCACAAAGGGTTTGAACATCAAACATACATTCGGGTGGTGTTTGAGGCCTCTCTGGTCTGAAGTCATCATCTCCAGCTACAGTCCAGGAGTGCCGAGCAAAGTCTGTAAAAAACTGACTGTGTAGAATACACATCAGCAACGAATTTGAATCCCTAGACTATGGTGGGAGACGATAGGCGTTCAGGATACTGGGATCTTCAATCTGCTTCAGCACCGTCCTGAACTGTCGGAAGAGCAGCACGTCAACTGTCTGAATGCATGGCGTGCACCCACAAGACATGGTCTTCACTGTATACACCGTGTTTTACGGTCGGATGGCATCGATATGAGTCCATTCGCGATATGTCCCTAGCGAATCTACCAGAAGAAGGGACTCCTTCGCTGAATATGGGGAGTAGATATCTAGAATTGCGTCAGGATTTGTTTCGTGATTAGGGAGCTTGAATCAAATTTTGTTGATTCAGCTCATGTTGCATTACTCGCACTTCAGACTGATCTCTAGGTTGCTGGAACATTACCAGTATATTTGGAAACACGTATCCACTTGCCGAAGTAACGGGTAAAAATGAATTGTTGCATGATCATTGCGCACCGGACTTCTTACCGATATCTCTCCCTTGAAATGCAGAGTTCGCATGAGTGAAGTTCTTTCCGTATACCACTTAGATTGGCACTATAAATTTGAATACCTTCTATGGTGTTCTTTAATGACGTTACTTTCTTGAGAAACTCGTGGCATCTTTCATTCCCGTCACCATCTGCATTCTACGATTTATTGGTTAAATTTTTTGTTATTGCCCGTGAGTCAAGATAGTGTCTCCGTTTAAACTTGCAAGCTGTTCGTGGATAGATCCAGTGAATCAAGTCAGCCCTATTTCTCGGGCCTTTTTCGAACTACAGGTACGAATATCCCATCCCCAATGTGAACATTAGCGCCTTGAGCAGTTCTCGCCATTCTGAACTACCTTATCGTCAAGAAAGTGAAGCTCTGAAGATTTGAGCACTGGCGTTCCTCCCCTTACTCTACCACATGAGGTAAATATCGTAGACGATGTAAGTCTCGCACGCTACAGTGTCGTTTCTGTACTGTGGTGAAGCTTAATTTTTTTTGTTTTCCTAGAATCCTGGACTGCAATTACCTTCTTAGCCTCTTTAAAACATATATAACCATATTTCTTCTACTTTGGTGGGATTGGTAGATAAACCGAAGACTGGCTTTCATTGCTTCGTAACGACTCATCGTCACTATCAAGTTCTGGATCACCCATAAATTTTACACAATCAGACAAGTCTTCTTCAGCGTATTCATATTGTTCAATGTAGTCTACTGCATTTTCGTGATGTATCTTATTACCACTGGTTGCTACTGTTTCATCTGCCACATTGATTATGAATGTAGCTGCATTTCTCTCTTTTACTACAAATTCTGTAGATCTTCTTTTGTGGCTGTAACAGGTAGCAATTTAGCTCACAGTATCTGCAGGATTCATTATCTTAGGATTACCTTGACAGTGAGCGTAACGTGACGCACTACGAAATTGGGAACACCACAAACGGACAGAGTAACTGCCGAGGTTGAAACAACGCAGACGGAGGTAACTACACTGAAGAGCCAAAGAAACTGGTACTCCTACTTAATGTCGCGTTGCACCCCCGCGAGCACGTAGAAATGCCGCAACACCACGTGGTAGGGACTCGACTAATGTCAGTGCTGGAGAGAACTGACACCATGAATCCTGCAGGGCTGTCTATAAATCCGTAGGAGTACGACGGGGTGGAGATCTTTTATGAACAATACGTTGTAAGGCATCCCAGATATACTCAATAATGTTCTTGTCTGCGGCTTTTTGTGGTCAGCGAAAGTATTCAAACTCAAAGAGTGTTTCTGGAGCCACTCTGTAGCAATTCTGGACGAGTGGGGTTGTTGCATTGTCCTACTGGAATTGCCCAAGTCCGTCGGAAAGCATAGTGGACATGAATGGAAGCAGGTGATCAGACATAATGCTTACGTACGTGTCACCTGTCAGTGTCGTATCTAGACCTATCATGGGTCCCATATCACTCCAATTGCACACACCCCACACCATTACAGAGTCTACACCAGCTTGAAAAATGCCCTGCTGACATGCAGGGTCCATGGATTCATGAGGTTGTCTCCATACCCGTACACGTCCATCCGCTCGATACATTTTGAAACGAGACTCGTCCGACCAGGCAATATGTTTCCAGTCACCAACAAACCAATGTTGGTGTTGACGAGCCCAGACGAGATACAAAGCTTTGTGTTGTGCAGTCATCAAGTGTACACGAGTGGGCCTTCGCCTTTGAAAGTCCATATCGATGATGTTTTGTTAAGTTGTTCGTACGCTGACACTTGTTGGATGCCCAGCATTGAAACCTGCAGCAATTTGCGGAAGGGTTGCACTTCTGTCACGTTGAACGTTTCTCGTCAGTCGTCATTGGTCCCGTTCCTGCAGCATCTTTGTCCAGCCGCAGTGATGTCGGAGACCTGATGTTTTTACCGGATTCCTGATATTGACGGTACACTCGGGAAATGGTCGTATGGGAAAATCCTCACTTCGTCGCTACCTCGAAAGTGCCGTGTCCCATCGCTCGTGCGCCGACTACAATACCATGTTCAAACTCACTTAAATCTTGATCCATGCGATTGTAGCAGCAATAACCGACCTAAAAACTGTATCAGCTTGTTGTCTTATATTGGCGTTGCCGAGCGCAGCGCTGTATTCTGCCTATTTACATATCTCTGTATTTGTCTTATATTGGCGTTGCTGACCGGAGCGCTGTATTCTGCCTGTTTACTTATCTTTGTATTTGAATATGCGTACCTATACTAGTGTCTTTGGCGCTTCACTGTATTATACTGGTTTCCTTGCTCTTATGCTTAATGTCTGCCTGGTTCCCCTAGATGTCGCATAGGAAATTTCGTCTGGTGACCTTTGGTACGGCGCGGTCTGTGTCGACTGTAACATGCACTACAAATAACTACATTAGCTAGAGAAACACTGTTTACGATGACTACAGTCTCTTAACTCACTATATCGTGTTAGATGAGGCCCACTGTGAGCGGAATATCACATATTCGTAACTTACAGTGTAACTGACGATGGCCCTTTGTTCATACATTTTTGTAATCAACACCTCAATCATATTCATACAAACCACGACTCAACTGCAACAGATGGTGCGACGAAAATCTGTAATGCAACCATCTGTGTGGTTCGTGTTAATAATTATGTATTATTTATATTTTGGGACAATTAATCTGTAAAAAACACACCACATGTAATAAAGAAAGCGTGTAAACCGTCTCAGGATGAATCACAACGATTCGAAACAGGTAGCGGTACGCTTTGAATAAAGGAAAGTGAACACTTGTATAATACTTGAGTTTTTCTAAGAGAGTACCATTATCTGCACAATTAAATCCCTTGGAAAGATTACAATAAATACCAACTGGTGATATACTGTTATTTAAGGCTTGTACTATTTAATTAGTGAATGTGTAAATAGAATTCTGAGTCGAACAACCCTTCTGGAATCCAAACTGTGACATGCTAAGTAAACTATTTGCAGTTAGGTGTGCGACTACACTCGAGTACATAGCTTTTTCGAATATTCTGGAAAAAGATGTTTTAAGGAAATTGGACGATAATTGTTTAAGTCTGTCTTGTCGCCTTCCTTATGAAGTGATTTCATAGCTGCATATTGTAATCTGTCTGGAAAAATTCCCTGTGCCAGTGATGCATTACATGTATCACTAAGTACATTACTTATTAAGTTTGAACAACTTTCCAGAATTCTGTTTGCAATTTCATCAACTCAACATAAGGTTTTTATTTTTTAGAATTTTTGCAATCATATTAATTCCACTGAAGGGCTTTGGTGCTACTTGTAGTTGCTAAAAATTTTGTTGGATGACATTTCTGAGATATTTTCTGGCTTCTTCTACTAAATCATTTAATCCTATATTTGCTGTTACATTTAGAGAGTTATTATTAAAATTACTTACAACTTATGAATTATCAGTCACATCATTGTCATTTAGTTCAACTGTTACTTGTCTTGTATATCTATTGTGTGTCTCCAGTTTGACAGTGTCCAGTTTAGTTTTAATCTTGATATTGGCATTATTTATTCCTGTCAGAATAAGCATACTTCTGGAAATTTTGATGGCTTTCCTTAAAATACTGCAGTATATTTTGTGGTATGCAAGTAACGTCAGAGGTTGATTTACCGTGGCCCTTACATAATTTTCCCTTTTCCTCTTAACATGCGATTTTAATTTCCTTAGTTATTCACAGTTTGTTTTTTGATGGATCGTCTGAATAATTTTATAGGAAAGCAACTTTCAAATATGATACAGATTTACTATGGAAGAAATTGAATTTGACATTGGCATCTTTTTCTACATATTCCTCATCCCATACTACTTCTTTTAGCTTACTCTTAAAACAATATATCCTGTTCTCATTAATAAGCCTCGTGGCATACTGCTAATTTTCATTAATGGTACATTATGGTCACGTACTCCATTAACAATTGAATACACATTAATAGTTTCAGCCTGAGTGCTACCTATAAACATGTTATCAGTCAGTGCCCTACTATTTTTCTGCACACGAGTTGGAAAACTGACTACTGGAATTAGACTGAAACACACAAATAATAATATAGTTAATTTTTCCTGTTCGTATCTATATTTGTTCACGTAGTTTTTTGCATGCCTTCTGTGTATACACTGCCCAGTCAAAAGTATCTGGAAATAAATATAAGGTGTGAGCACGATTCACCTTTGTGAAGCTCTGAACTCTACTAGTGACACTTTTAGCGAACTGTCTGAATGTATATGGAGCCTCAAGAGCCGAAACCATATAAGGTAGTATGTTGGGCGCTGGGACTTGGTACAAAATCGACATTCTAACCCATCCCATAGGTGTTTCGTTTGGTTCAGGAGGGGACTTGGGAGAGGCCAGTCCATTTCAGGAATGTTTCTGCCCACAAACCATTACCTCGCAGATGCTATATATTACAGGATGCATTGTCATGCTGAAACAAAGAATTGTCGTCTCCGAAATGTTCCTCTGCTGTACGCAGCACAGAATGCTGTAAGATGTGTTCGTATCCTTCCGCAAATAAGTGGACCACTCCCCAACCACGAAAAACACCCCTATAGTGTAACACCTCCTCCTCTGTACTTCTCTGTTGGTTCTACACACAATGAGAGGTAACGTTCTCCTCGCATTCAGAAAACCTGTCGCACCGTCGGATTGTCTCAGGGCATAGTGTAATTTGTCATTCCAAATTACAGTCACCCACTGTACAGTGGCGTTGCCCTTTTACAAAACTTCAAGCGTCGAGTAGCACTCAATACAAATATGCGTGGCCCATGAGGTGCTTGACATCTGCACCCCTTTCTTTCTGCTCTGCATTCACTAAGCAGTAACACCACTAAAGGTCTATAAGGGTAGCTTTAGAGTCCCTGATGGATCTGTTACTCAGAAGATATCCAGTGACTACTCAATCCATGTTCGAAGTTACTGAGCTCTCTCGAATGACCCATTCTACATTTGCTGAAAACACGGAACTCCCCGTCTCCTTTTATACTGGCGGGTTCACCTCTCGCGGCGTCTGTTGGTCAGTTCTGCAATAGACAAAGGTGTCTAGATACTTTTGATGAGATAGTTTATATACACTGAAGAGACGAAGAAACCTGTACTCCTGTCTAACATCGTGTAGAGACCCGCGAGCACGCGGAAGTGCCGCAACACGACGTGGCATGGACTCGACTAATGTCTGAAGTAGTGCTGGAGGGAAATGACGCCATGAATCCTGCAGGGATGTCCATAAATCCGTAAGAGTACCAGGAGGTAGAGATCTCTTCTGAACAGCACATTGCAAGTCATCACGGATATACTCAATAATCTTAATGTCCGGGGAGTTTGGTGGCCAAAGGAAGTGTTTAAACTCAGAATAGTGTTCCTGGAGCCACTCTGTAGCAATTCTCGACGTGTGGGGTGTCGCATTGTCCTGCTGGAATTGCCCAAGTCCGTCCGAACGAAAAGGGATATGAATGGATGCAGGTGATCAGACAGCAGGCTTACGTACATGTCACCTGTCACAGTCGTATCTACACGTATCAAGGGTCCCATATCACTCTAGCTTTACACACCATTACAGAACCTCCAGCAGCTTGAACAGTCCCCTGCTGACAAGCAAGGTGCATGGATTCATAAGGTTCTCTCCATAGCCTTACACGCCCTTCCGCTCGACGCAATTTTAAACGAGACTCGTCCTACCAGGCAATTTGTTTCCAGTCATGAACAGTATAATGTCGGTGTTGATGGGCCCAGGCGAGACATAAAGCTTTGTGTCGTGCAGTGATCAAGGGAACAAGAGTGAGCCTTCGGCTCCGAAAGCCCATATCGATGATGTTTCGTTGAATGATTCGCACTCTGACACTTGTTGATGGCCCATCACTGAAATCTGCAGAAATTTGCGGAAAGGTTACACTTTTATCACGCTGAATGAGTCTCTTCAGTTGTCGTTCGTCCCGTTCTTGCAGGAGCTTTCTCCGGCCGGAACGATGTAGCAGATGTGCTGTTTTGCCTCACGGTACACTAGTGAAATGGTCGTACGGGAAAATCCCCACTTCATCGCTACCTCGGAGACGCTGCGTTCCATCGCTCGTGCGCCGACTCACTTAAATCAAGATAACCTGCGATTGTAGCAGCAGTAACCGATCTAACAACAGCGCCAGACACTTATTGTCTTACATAGGCGTTGCCGACTGCAGCACCGTATTCTACCAGTTGACATATCTCTGTATTCGAATACGCATACATTTACCAGTTTCTTTGGCGCTTCAGAGTACATGCGTGCCTCTTTGGTGTTGACAACGTAGCGTCGTCTTAATGTGCCAATGAAAAGCGGCAAAAGGAGACCAGTTTCAATAATTTTGTGCCTGGTTAAAACACCCTAAACACAGGCTGAGTGTCAAATAGCTTGGACCGATTGTCAAATACCATAATTCCGTGCAGCGTCGAACTAGTGTGGTGCAGTGGATTACAAAACCACTGTAGCCCGATCTGAGTCAAGCGCCAGCAGAGGGCCCTGACCTCGCGGTTTCGTCTTCCGCAAGTGCGCCATCTTGCGCTGCTAAATGTTGGGCTCTCCTGGTCGCCGTAAGTGTGTGTAACAGTATAACTGCAGCCAGCTAACCACTTGAGCATACATCGCTGTTTACTGAACTCACTTCCTGGATCAGCTGCTGTTCACTACATACGTACTAGTTATTAGTAACGAAAGCTGGATTGCTCATTTACTGTGATACTGTATGACACGGCTTTTCAGAACTGTTTTGATTATGTTAAGGCGACAGAGTTATAATGTGTCATTTGGTGAGGTTCAGAAGCAGACGGTTGGCACGCCTACTAAAAAAATTAAGATTGTCTCCGAGATTATTATCAGCGGAACTAAAGATCAGCATGTGCACAGAACTGTGTAAATGCCACCACGCTCCTGTACTTAGGAAAGCTACAGATGCTCTCCCGATCTGTACGGCACAAATTATCTGACAGGCATAAGGCGACACAGATGGAAAGAGCTGTACCTTTTGTATAAATCATCAGTGGAGGTCATGAGACTTGCCGCTGCTCGTTCGATTTGTGTAGAGTAGGTAAGAACATTTAAACACAACGATTTGATCAGTGTCAAACTATGTTTTCGATGGCAGTTTTCAGCAGCTTTATGAGCATTGCCAAAATAGAACTGCAGGTAGTGGAGATTACTTTGAAAGCGAGTACAGAATTTCTTTTATAACTTCCGTTTTCCTCGGTTCATTTCACAGTTTTTACGATGTATTACCTGTATGTAGATTTCTTGGGGAAAAATGAGTCATTCACCGTTTGGATACAGCATTACACTTGTTTACGTTATGGACATCCAGGCGACTTCACTGACAGTGCAAGGATTCCCAAGTCACTGTATCTATATATATTCCCTGTTCAATTTCAAGGTAAACGAAACGTTGATTATTTGTGGGAAGTTAAACCCATGTGTCTGGCTGAGCTTCAAACCCGGATATCAGTCTTTCACAGATGTCGTAGAAACCCTCACGGACTGACACGGAACACGAACTTGTCAACGGTTCTGAGCCGTGGCGGACTGTCGCCAGCACCGGGTACGCTCGTTATATCGTTGCGATCGATTTTGGAGGTTATATGTGATCTTTGGATATCGTGCGGCTTTCTTCCGGGTTGGCGGGCTTCAAGAGTCGGCCGTCAGCTTTCGAAAAGAAAACATTTAGTGACTTGGGACGTCTCCGGAGAAAGGAGTGTCGACTGCGACCGGGTGTGACCTATCAGCGTGATATGCCGCGGAGTTGTATTGGTCGGCAAGTCTGTGTTTTGAGGCAGCTCAGAGATCCAAGTTTCGTGATTTCTATCAAGGTAAAGGTCCCTGAAGTAAAGTGGTTAAGCTGCTTGAGTCACTGAGTTGTGCTGTGTGCAAACATCAAGTAAGTTGGCCGTTAGTGTTTGTTGCTGAGCGGCGTGTTAGAGGTGTTTCACTCGCTAGATGATTGTGGAACTTACACAGCCGTTAATCGAAAAGTATGTGGATCAGGTCGGTGCGAGCTGGTTAAATGTTGGCTTCGCAGTGAAGTCTTAGTTATAACTGTACTGGTTGTTCTCTAATCGATTATTAAAACTGCACCTAAGTGATATTATTATTATCGGTGAACCGTCCTTAAATGGTTTCAACTTAAAGTCAGTGATTGCTGTGGACGGAACATATTGTAGATTGATGCACGTATGTCTGGTGCAAGGATTCTGCCCTGTATTTTTGTGTGTGTTTCAGAGAGTTGCAGTTGTGCTGTGTTTGTCAAAAGCTGCTGTAAGTGCCAACGCCTTGGCAGGGAGTGAGGTGTAACCCGCAGCCTAGGTCCTGCTGTGTTCACGTAACCCTAGCACGGCTAGATTGCTTTGGGCGAAGACCCCATATCAAAAGTTTAGTATATCTTTCCTTTCCGCCAAGGCGGGTAAAACGCTTTTTGTAATTTGATTGATTTTATGATGTTTAAACAAATGTTTTTTTTGGTTAAATAAAGATAGACCTGCAACTAAGGAAACGATAGCAAATAGAGCAGGTGTAAAGTAATTAAATTCTCTCTAGCGATTGTCATGTAATTATGGGCTAATTGCAGTGATCTGTTTCTGTAATAATAGACAGTCCACAGTGCTTGTTGAGTCGATGTGACATCTCTATTTAAGTTACAGTGTGTAATCACGTACAGTGTAATCTGGCATTGTTTTATGACAATCTTTCTTGCTTCTGTTACATATCCATGTTCTAGTGAATTGTGGTTAACCACGTGAGTTTTAAATATTGTTTGGGCCGTGTGGTAATCAAATGCATTCTGATAGGAACTGTACTGTCAGTTGTAAGCTTTTGTTAAGTGTGGCGAAGCCACGGCAGTACTGTGTTTGCTAGTTGTTTCTTAACTGATTTCATATGCATTTTATGATTATACTTGTTGGGTTCTGATAACTGTCTTGTTTCAGTAAGAACTTATACTAAGTAACTGCTGCATTGTACTGAAGATTGTGGGGAATTATCTGAGGGAACCTTATGTTAATAAATTAATTATGTGTAAATCAAAGTATAACTACCAGCCATGATTCGCCATCCCGTTTCCCGTCCTGATAATAGTGGTGGTATGGATTGTGCAAGGTCGTATTAAAGGGGCCACGTACCAGGTTCATGCCCTTTCCTTCCAAATTTTGAAGGGGCTTTTCTTGGGAGAAATCAGCAATTCCGGCCTGTAGCAGATAGAGAAGGGTTTTGCTTATTCACAAATTCTGAGTTAAAACTAATAATTAACACATTCTCCACAGTTTATGACAAAAGGAGAATGACAAGATGAAGATTTGGGTCTGGCCTTGAAGTGTAACATGGATGACATACCTGTAATTGCTAGATCACTGTTCGTTAAGGAATGGAGCCGGATTCAACCGCTGTGAAGCACGAACAACTTAGAATTAACGAAATATCAATCTACACAGAGTAAGCGAATAAACATGAAATGTCGCTTCATCACTGTTGGGTGTGGGCAACTTCTAGTGTTGGCTGTAACTCCACACTGATTCTGTAGGTTCCATACGAATTTTCATAGATTGATTGTAGCACCTGTGTTTTAGGGGTCACGACTTTGGCCACTGCTTACGTCTTAAATAGAAATCACCAGCAATGGCCGCAGTTACAAGGCATTCCACATATGCTCAATAATGTTCATGTCTGGGGAGTTTGGTGGCCAGCCGAAGTATTTAAACTCAGAAGAGTGTTCTTGGAGCCACTATGTAGCAATTCTGGACGTGTGGGGTATCGCATTGTCCTGCTGGAATTTCCCAAGTCTGTCGGAATGAAAATTGGACATGAATGGTTACAGGAGATCAGACAGGAAGCTGACGTACATGCCATCTGTTAGAGTCCTACCTACACGTATCAGAGGTCCCATATCACTCCACCTGCAGACGCCCTCCACCATTACAGAGCCTCCTCCAGTTTGAACAGTTCCCCGTTGACATTCAGAGTCCACGGATTCATGAGGTTGTCTCCATAGCCGTACACGTCCATCCGCTCGATATAATTTCAAACGAGGCTTGTCCGACCAGCAATATGTTTCCAATCATCAACAGCCCAATGTCGGTGTTGATGGGTCCAAGTGAGGCGTAAAGCTTTGTGTCGTGGAGTCATCAAGGCTACACGAGTGGGCCTTCGGCTCCGAAAGCCCATATCGATGAAGTATCGTTGAATGGTTCGGACACTGAGACTTGTTGGAGGCCCATCATTGAAACCTGCAGAAATTTGCGGAAAGGTTGCACTTCTGTCACGTTGAACGATTCTCTTTAGTCGTCGTTGCTCTCGTTCTTGCAGGATCTTTCTCCGGCCGCAGCGGTGATTTGATGTTTTACTGGATTCCTTATACTCCTGGTACATTCATGAAATGGTCGAACGGGAAAATCCCCACTTCATCGCTACCTCGGAGACGCCGTGTCCCATCGCTCGAGCACCGACTGTAACACCAGGTTCAAACTCGCTTAAATCTTGATAACCTATCATTGTAGCAGCAGTAACCGATCTAACAACAGCGCCAGACACTTGTTGTCTTACATAGGCGTTGCGGACCGCAGCGTTGTATCCTGCTGCATTTGGATACGCAAGTCTGTACTAGTTTCTTTGCACACGCGTGCCTCTTTGGTGATGACAACGTAGCGTCGCCTTAATGTGTCGATGAAACGCGGAAAAAAGCAGACCAGTTTCAATCAGTTTGTGCCTGGTTAAAACCCTCTCACTTTGACAGGGTTCCACGGGACAGCTGCTTACCCTGTAACCTCCCAAGAAATAATAAAAAGGAAAATATTTAAATGTGAATACTCATTGTACTAAGTGTAACCTCCCCACAAAAATGAAAGAAAGTAATTATATATAAATGGAACTAAGTGTAACCTTCCCAGAAATATATTTTGAAAGGACAATAATTAAATGTTAATGGGAATCGTGCTCAACGCAACCTCCCAGCAAATTCTTACAAGACAATGCAGAGCTCCCACAAAACATCGTTAAATTGAATAAAAGCGACTGTACCTTCGCTACAAAAATATTGAAAAATAATGGCCCAATGTAAACTCGACACAAAAATTGAGAAATGAACATTCAATTGTAATGATTTTTTTTAATAACGATTGCTTTGAAAACAGAATTATTATTGGGGCATTTCTTGAACAAATTAATTACAATTACAATACATTATTAGCTGAGCGCAATGCTGCTTCATTACCTTATTTAACAATATACCTCGTCCTGAATCGTGACCAGAGACCCATGTCGACCCCCGCCGACTCCTCACACGCTGCTGTACTGATTACTACTATATGCTCTCGCGACTCGCTACGTACAACTACTGTTCCTGCCGGCTCGCTACACGCAACTGAACTCTCGCGCGGTCAAGCGCAGACTAGCAATGATAAATAACTCTCTGGTCAGAGATTCTCTCATGGCTCGCCATCGCTGTACTGAATACACTGCACATACGTGTTTCAACCCTTCAGGCAGGAAATGTCCCATAAAAGACAGAAGAATTAGCAATGACCAATGACGACACAGAAGGCACTGAAAACCTCTGCATTTAGTTATGATGAAGAAAAGGCTGAAGTTGAAGAGAATCGTCCGGAAGAATCAAGAAAGAAGCGGGAACTGAAGCGCTGAGGAGTGACAAGATTCGTTTAAAATTCCGTATGGAGGTAGTTACTGTGATAATGAATACTTAATTACAAGGAAGATAATGTCGAAGAAACCTTGGGTAACAGAATAAATGTTTAAGCTGATCGACGAAAAAAGGACGGACAAAAACGTTCAGAGATAGGAAGGAATGCAGCAGTATAAGTCACTTAGGAATAGAATTAATAGCAAGTGTAGGGAAGCCAAGTCGGAATGTCTCTTGGCAAAATTTGAAGAAATTAGAAAAGAAATGACCATTGGAAGGACTGCTTTTGCATACAGAAAAGTCATAACAACCTTCAGTGAAATGAAGAGCATGAGCGGCAACAGTAAGAGCAAATTGAAAATATGAGTTTCAAATGCAGAGGGGAGAGCAAATAAATGGAAACGGTACATTGAAGGTCTTGAGAAGAGGGAGGACATGCCTGATGATGCTAAAAGATGAAATTGGAGTGTATAGGGATAGTAAAGGGAATCCAGTTATAAAGTCTGTATTTAAAAGAGCTCTGGAAGACTTGAGATCAACTAACACAGAGGGGATAGATTAAATTCCTTCCGAATTCCTAAAATAATTGGGGGAAGTTGCAGCCAAATGGTTATTAATTGATGTGTAGAATCTATGAGACACGAGACAAATCATTCGTCCGAGTTGTTGACAAGTATCATACGCAAAAGAATGAAGAATAAAATCGAATGGCTGTTAGATGGCAGTCAGTTCTGTTTTAGGTCATGGAAAGGCACTATACAGTTATTTCTGACGTTGAGTTTGACGGTGGAAGCAAGCCTTAAGAAAAATAAGTGCACGTCCATTGGCTCTGTTGACTTAGAAAAAGCGTTCGATGATGTACTGTAAAATGGTGCAAACTGATCGAAAATCGTAGAAAGGTGGGAGTAAGGTACAGGGAAAGACGGGTAAAATGCAATATGTGCGATGACCAAGAGGGAACAATAAGAGCGAAGCACAAGAACGAGGTGCTCGGATTAAAATGGGTGTGAAGCATGAATGTTCAGTTTATACGTCGAAGAAGCAATGACGGAAATAAAATAAAGGTTCGAGAGCAGCTTACCTTGCTAACTTCAGTAAAAGTGAAGAAAATTATAGGAGATGTTGAATAGAATGAATTGTTTAATTAGTACAGAATATAGATTGAGAGAAAACCGAAGATAGGCGAAGGGAATGGGGAGAAGCATAAATGAGATTAGTGATATACTTAACACCAAAGTTGGTGACCACGATATAAAAGAAGTTAAGGAATCACGCTAACTCGGAAGCAAAATAGCCCATGGTGTATGAAGCAAGGTGGATATAAAATGCGGACTACCGCAGACAGAGTGCATTCATGGCCAAATGACGTGTACTAGTATCAATCGTCGAGCTTAATTTAATGAAGGAATTTGCGGGAGTGTACGTTTGGACTACAGTATTACATAGTATGAAACATGGACTGTGAGGACACTGGAAATGAAGAGAATAGGAATCGTTTGTGATAAGGTGCTACAGAAGAATGTCGAAAATTAGGCGGACTGTAAAGGAATGATGAGGTTCTCAGCAGAATCGGCGATGAAGGGAATATATGGGAAACACTGATAATGATACGGGAGAGGATGACAGAAATAACTTACATAATACTAGAGGGAGATTTTCTCGTATTCAATGAAGAACGTAGCTGCAAAACCAGCGCATTCTTGTACGAGGTGACACAGAAAAACGGGAACATTTCCACAATCCCATAAAACTAGAACTGATGAAGGAAAGAAATTTCATTCATAGTAATTGAAACTTTAGAACTTAGCTATTTACGGCACACTGATGGCATTTACCGTTTTTTAAAAATTACTTCCTTTAGATAGCGTTCTCCTCTACGAATACATTCGTGAAATCTGCTGTTGAGATTCCTCATTGACTGCTTCAACTTCTCAGCTGGGATACTGTGAATTGCATCCCGAATTCTCTGTTTTAACTCATCCAGGGTTCTTGGTCGGGTCGTAGAGACTTTGTTCGTGAAGAACAAGAAATATCACAAACGGCTACATCTGGCGATCTACGGGGGCCAGGGAATGTTACCGAATCGTGAGATCACACGGTTGCCAAACAATTCTCGCACATATGCCACTGATTGCCGTGCAGTGTGTGATGTCGCTCCGTCGTGTTGAAAAGCAGACTTCTTGAACGTTTGGAAAGTCGTTCAATGCAGGTGTAACGAAAGTTCGTAACATCTCCACTTAACGACCGGCAGTGACAGTTATTGTGTTTCCCTGTTCATTTGCACAAAAATACGGCCCGATAATCCCATGTGATGTAACACCACACCATACTATCAATTTACTAGCGTTTAAAGGGCGCTCATGAACGTCATTAGGATTTGTGTTTGCCCAGTAACGGTATAACGTTGTTGCTTTATTTTGTGGTGTAAGCGGTACTGATAGACAATAAAAGCGGGTTAAAAGCTGTGAGCTGTCTGGGGAAGTTAACCTTGCATTACTGCGCAACTGTTTCACCAGGTATCCAGTCTAGCTTACCAAATTCCCAACCAGACTAACATTAATTATAATCTTTTAATAGTCATACGACAACCGGTGATATATATATAAAAATGAGAATTTAAATTTAAAAAAATCAGTTTATATTTGGAAATTTATTTTAACATTGATCATTGAAATTTCAGCATATTAAATTTGATTCATAACTAAACTGGTGCCTTATTTAGGATTGTGGAAAATGTGAGTTTGTAATCTTACGGAACACATCAAATATGGAGCCAAGATTGGGAGACTGCATACAACACTGCATCCACAAAATAACACACGAAGAACGTTGAAACATATGCAAGTGGAAATTAACCACAACCAACCGATTCAATTTTCACCCAAAGAAGTTACGTTCGTAGCACAATCCTGTCCGTCATGTAATTACCACACACTGGTATACTAAATTCATACTAACTCTCTGTGAAATCTTCCCAAAAAGAATAGCTGAGGGCTACTTTGATGATTATACTACATGCTTCACGTGATCAACTTAGTTTACACAAAGCGTGTAACTCCACAATAATTTTGATAATTAAAATAAATTAGATCGAAAAGCAATTTACAAAAGAAAAACCTCGAACTCGTTACCAACGTCTTACTATTAACCTGATGTGTCAAAAAATTATATAAGCACGTGATAGTGGTCTCACAAAGTACACCCCACGTGGGTTGAACATAAAGAAAAGTTGCTATATTGAAAAATATTGTCAAGACGAGATGTTATAATCTCATGCACACTCGCATTTAAGATTGATGATCTTAGTTAGAGTTACTGATCAACACGTGGTTCCACTTTACTCACAAAGTAGTGACAAAGCAACTACTGGAAAATATTCTGAACTTCACACTCGAAATACACTGCGTTGCAATTTAAGATAACATTAGATATTTTAGAGCTAAACCTGAAATAAAGGTGATTAAATTTTCAGTTAGGCTGAACTTAAGAAATCCATTGTCCTACGGACTTAGCAGACACGCGCTTAGCCGGAGATCTTACCACTTCAGACGCTCGCCACGGACAAACTGACTGGTCCCTTCCTGAGGGTGGCTCACAAATACAAACGGAAGTGGCCAGAGGGGCAGCTTCCTATACCAACATGACAAGGGACGGACAGGACCATACTACTGGATAGAAACCTCTTAGCTTTTAGAAAGCGTAGCTACCTGTTCCGACGTTGGTCCTACTGTTCTCTAGCAGACAGGCTTGTCTGCTACCCTCAAGCATGCAACTAGAAATACATTTGCTCATTCATCCTCTCACACAGAAGGGAAGGGGGATGACAGTATCTTATCATATACAGTATATAAAAGAAAGCAGATGTAGGTTCCGTATGAGACTGTGTGACATGAATTACATATAAACTGTGTTTTAAAGTGTAGTAGTGTGACAGATCGTTCTTGTTTATGTGTAAAAGTAACACGTTCCACCACTCAGTCTCCTCCCAGATAGTCAGAAACGCCACAGTAAATTTAGAAGAGGAATTTATGCCGTAAATGACAACAGATTTAAGAAATCAAACATGAAAGGAATCCAACAGAGACCTTTCAACGTTAGCTCTGTTTATTCACATAACCTGTGAGATGAAAATGTGCCTCATGTGACATTCACAACTTGTTTAGAAATTCATCGTCATTGTTTATTATTGTTAACATTTGTTGACAGAATCCTAATCGTAGCCGGCAATCATTCTCCTTCAATTATTGCACCATCTTTAGATTGTACAGATGAAATTTTTAATCAAGATGATTCTGCAAACACTCCCCCGGGACATTCCAAACACTGTTGCTTGCTTACGAATTGAACGCCGTGGGCTCCGTAAGACAGACTCGCGTACATCAATGTTTGCTGGAGAGTGCACACTTCTTGGTCGTCCTGTTGGTTTCTTCTTGAAGGCATATCCAGTCTCTTCAAAGTTATTAATCCAACATTTTATCGCGTGTTTCGACGGAACGGCATCTTGACGTCCTAAATTATAAAAACGTCAAAACTTCCTCTGTGCCGCTACCAAACTGTCATTGCTTTTATAAAACATTTTTAAGGCTAGCGCACGCCGTTGTCCGTTCCACTGATTCATCATTACTGACTGAAATGGCGGATTGTTTACTCGCTGTCACGAACCCGCAGTGCTGCAACCTGCCCATGGCTGCCACTACTCGCTTCCACGTTCCCATTATTCTATGTCACCCTGTATAATGCAGAAAAATGTGCTAATATACATGCAATTAAAATACATAAAGTGAATTAAGTTTGTGCACTTATGTTTGTTCTTCTGAACGATATTTTGTCGCTTTTTAGGGTTCCGTACTTCAAGCGGTAAAAATAAAATCCGTGTAGAGTCACCTACCTCTCCGTCTGTTCGTCCGTTAAGTCCCCTTTTTCTCAGGAACAGGTACAGGTATCGAGTTGAAATTTATGTCAAATATTAAGGTCTATGCAATCAAAATATACAGCCATTTGTGTGACATATTTTGTTAGTCGCAGACTCACTCATCAAAACCTATAGATGATTAGATTAGATTGGATTAGATTAGTTTTTCGTTCCGTAGATCCGTGCTGAGGAGATCCTCGTGGATGTGGAACATGTCAATTTTTTTTATTTTTAAAATTTTTTTAAAGCTGAAATAACAATACTACTAGTGTGAGGATATACATTACATCATTTGTTTCTATTAAAAAATTCGTCAATGGAGTAGAAGGAGTTGGCCACTAGTAAGTCTTTCAGGCTCCTTGTAAACTGATCTTTATTTGTAACTAATTTTTTTATGTTTACTAGCAAATTATTGAAGATGAGTGTTCCTGAGTAGTGGACCTCTTTTTGAACTAAAGTAAGTGCTTTTAAGTCCTTGTGCAGATCATTTTTGTTCCTGGTATTGTATGTATGAACTGAGCTGTTTGTTGGAAAAAGTGATATATTATTTAGGACAAATTTCATTAAGGAGTAAATATACTGAGAGGCAGTAGTTAGTATACTCAGTTCTTTGAAGAGGTTTCTACAGGATGTCCGTGAATTTAGTAATACGTATTACACGCTTCTGGACTCTGAAAACTTTTGTTTGACTTGAAGAGTTACCCCAAAATATTATACAATATGACATTATGGAATGAAAGTAGGCAAAGTATGCAAGCTTTTTCATTTTTATGTCGCCTATGTCTGCTAAGACTCGAATTGCGAATACAGATTTGTTAAGGCGTTGCTGCAGTTCTGTGGTGTACTCCTTCCAACTGAATTTATTATCAAGTTGTAATCCCAGGAATTTAAGACTGTCAACCTCTTCTATCTGCTCTTCTTCATACTTTATGCATACGCTGGGTGGAAAACTCTTACACGTTCTGAATTGCATATAGTGAGTTTTTTCGAAGTTTAATGTCAGTGAGTTGGCTTTAAACCATTTATTGATATCCATGAAAATATCATTAGCAGATCTTTCTAGAACTACGCTCGACATACTATTTATTGCAATACTTGTGTCATCTGCAAACAAAACGAACTCTGCTTCTGGCAGTGTAACTGATGAGAGATCATGAATGCACACGAGAAAAAGCAATGGCCCTAAGATGGATCCTTGTGGGACACCACTATCTATACACCTATTTCCATAAGTAACCAGCGTTTCTTGGGTATGAGTTTACTCCAATTTCATTAACCTGTCTCCTTCTCCACCCACTCTCAGTCCATCTCCTCCTCCCCCTCCCCTCCCCCTGTGTCCATCTCCTCCTCTTCCCTTGCTCTGTCCATCTGCCCCCTCTCTGGGTGCCTACCTCTTCCAACTCTTCTGCTACTATTTTCCTTGCACATACGAGTTAATATTTCTGGCGGACAGGGTGGGCTGTAATCTGCGGTTTGCTAATGATGCTGTAGTGTACGGGGCAGGGGGCGGTCAAAGTTGTGTGACTGTAGGAGGACATTAGATGACTAAGACAATATATATAGTTGGTGTGATGAATGGTAGCTAGCTCTAAATGGAGAAAAATGTAAGTTACGGCGGGTGAGTAGGAAAAACTTCGGATACAGCATTAGTGGTACCCTGCTTCAGAAAGTGACGTCGTGTAAATATCTGGGCGTAACGCTGCAAAGTGATACGAAATGGAACAAGCACGAGAAGGTTGTAGTAGGGAAGACGAATGATCGACTTTGGTTTATTGGGAGAATTTTAGGGAAGTGTGGTTCATTTGTAAAGGAGACCACATATAGAACACTAGTGCGACCTGTTATTGCGTACTGGTTGAGAGTTTGGGATCCGCACTAGGTCAGATTAAAGCAAGACATCGAAGCAATTCAGAGGTGAACTGCTAGATTTCTTACCAGTGGGTACGAACAACACATTAGTGTTACAGAGATTCTTCGGGATCTTAAATGGAGTAAATGTTAGGTTCTTTCCGAGGAATATCGTTGACAAAATTTAGACTGCAGAACAATTCTACAGCCACCAACATGCATTTCTCGTAAAGACCAGGAAGATAAGAGAAATTAGGGTTCATACTGAGGCATATAAACACTCGCATTTCCGTCGCTCTGTTTGTGAGAGAGGGAAGAAAATGATTTGCAGTTGTACAGGTACTCTCAGCCTCGCACCGTACGGTGGCTGGTGGGGTATGTGTGTAGATGTGTATGTAAGTAGACGCCTGTGTCGTGCGCTTAATTAGCGGGGAATGTTGAGAACTTGTCTCCGTTAATGACTCCGGCGTTAATTTATCAAATTATAAGCTGAAGGATAACCCATGAGGACGTTCTAGCAACTCATTTTCACAACTTGAAGGTTGATCATTGTCGGTGCATAAGGAAGGAAGGTTAGAGGTTATCTTTCCGTCAAAAAAAAAATCACTATCCATTCCGTTCAACTGCTCTTCCAAGTCCTTTGCTGTCTCTGACAGAATTACAATGTCCACGGCGAACCTAAAAGTTTTTATTTGTTCTTCATGGATTTTAATACCTACTCCGAATTTTTCTTTTGTTTCCTTTACTGCTTGCTCAATATACAGATTGAATAACATCTCCCTTCCAAACCACTGCTTCCCTTTCATGCCCCTCGACTCTTATAACTGTCATCTTGTTTCTGTAAAAATTGTAAATAGCCTTTCGCTCCCTATATTTTACCCCTGCCACCTTCAGAATTTGAAAGAGAGTATTCCAGTCAACATTGTCAAAAGCTTTCTCTAAGTCTAAAAATGCTAGAAATGTAGGTTTGCCTTTTCTTAATCTAGCTTCTAAGATAAGTCGTAGGGTCAGTATTGCCTCACGTGTTCCAACATTTCTACGGAATCCAAACTGATCTTCCCCGAGGTCGGCTTCTACTAGTTTTTCCATTCGTCTGTAAAGAATCCGCGTTAGTATTTTGCAGCCGTGACTTATAAAACTGATAGTTCGGTAATTTTCGCATTTGTCAACACCTGCTTTCTTTGGGATTGGAATTATTATATTCTTCTTGAAGTCTGAGGGTATTTCGCCTGTTTCATACATCTTTCTCACCAGATGGTAGAGTTTTGTCAGGACTTGGTCCCCCAAGGCTGTCAGTAGCTCTAATGGAATGTTGTCTACTCCCGGCGCCTTGTGCTCTGCCAAACTCTTCACTCAGTATCGTATCTCCCATTTCATCTTCATCTACATCCTCTTCCATTTCCATAATAGTGTCCTCAAGAACATCGCCTCGCCCCTGTATAGACCCTCTATATACTCCTCCCACCTTTATACTTTCCCTTCTTTGCTTAGAACTGGGTTTCCATCTGAGCTCTTGATATTAATACAAGTGGCTCTCTTTTCTCCAAAGGTCTCTTTAATTTTCCTGTAGGCTGTATCTATCTTACCCCTAGTGAGATAAGCCTCTACATCCTTACATTTGTCCTCTAGCCATGCCTGATTAGCCATTTTGCACTTCCTGTCGATCTCATTTTTGAGACGTTTGTATTCCTTTTTGCCTGCTGCATTTACTGCATTTTTATATTTTCTCCTTTCATCAATTAAATTCAGTATTTCTTCTGTCACCCAATTATTTCTACTAGCCATCATCTTTTTACCTACTTGGTCCTCTGCTGCCTTCGCTACTTCATCCCTCAAAGCTACCCATTCTTCTTCTACTGTATGTCTTTCCGCCATTCCTGTCAATTGTTCCCTTATGCTCTCCCTGAAACTCTGTACTAACTCTGGTTTAGTAAGTTTATCCAGGTCCCATCTCCTTAAATTCCCACCTTTTTGCAGTTTTTCAATTTTAATCTACAGGTCATAACCAATAGATTGTGGTCAGAATCCACATCTGCCTCTGGAAATGTCTTACAAAAAAATGTAAAACAGGTACAAGTGCAAAAACATTTTATTGTTCAATATTTTAAAGATTTTTTTTTGGTACAACGCACATGTTATATATCAACAATACATGCTCACATAAAACAAGGAAATGTGAATAAGTAAAGAGAAATTAATCTGAAAAGCTCAGAAACAAAAGGTAAATAGTAAATCAATTAAAGTAATCGTTTTCTTTTATTGTGTCCTGAAGAATGTTCTTCGTGGGAAACATTCGTGATGCTGTAACACTGTGCTGCGCTTTTTTCTGCCTCCTCGTCCTTTTCTTTGACCACCCCTTCTTTCTCCACTCTCTCGTCTTACATCTATAGTAACTGCTGCCTGGGAGTGGGAGATACTGTTGTAGAACCATGATAAAGTGGGGGGGGGGGGGTGTAATTCTTTATTTTCTAAAGGGCCTATTTAAATGTGCATTTAATATCCCTATAAGTATTCTTAAAATTAAGCTATTGACGTTCTTTGAAAAAATGCGTACCTGATCCTTTATCAAAGATAACATCGATTTTCCCTCTGTCCGCTATTTTTCTTTTACTGATTTTATTCTAAATGCAGTTGAAGCAGTAGTACAAAAGAGCTTAAATTTTATCATCACAGAGTGCGGCAGTTTGTAGGAAATCGCTTGTACTTTTTATATAGAGAAGAGATCCACACTTTAGCTTACCAAATGTGCGTTTAGAACTTTTTCTTGTTACATATAACTTGTACAACTTGTACTCTCAGCCCCTCAACTGTGGTACTTTCTGTATAGAAACCTTGAAGTTGTGGCACCTCTGGCGCTCCAAACAGCAGCTTGTATCACTTGAGCTTTAAACCAGCCATGCCTTAGAGCCACTCAATAAGAAGCCTGAATGGGTCAAAGTTGAAAGGGAGAAGAGGGTGTGTGTGTGTGTGCATACCAGATGTGCACCCATCCAAGTGCTAGCCCAGCCCGACAACGCTTAACTTCGGTGATCTGATAGGAACCGGTGTTACCACTGCGGCAAGGCCGGTGGTGCAGCCTAATGAAGTAGCTTATAGAAGTCCATAACGCTCTGATGACAGCCATGATGTGTTCCGGTTTTTGCCACAACATCTTCAGATGCTACAGTAGGAAAAAGTAAAAAGGCTTAGGTTAACACCTGTGAGCTAGGTAATGTGTGATTAAAGTACATGTGGTTCATACCTATAGGAGTCATTTGGTGAATAAACGTTCCTCTGGCTTAAAAATTGAGCATTATGCATTCCAAGATCAAATTCACATCAGAATCCATACACATAAAAATGGATAGAGAGAGAGAGAGAGAGAGAGAGAGAGAGAGAGAGAGAATATGTTCCACAACTCCTTCTAAATCGCTGGACCGATTTCAACGAAACGTGGTACACATATTCCTTACTGTCGGGCAACAGTCACTGTGGGGATAAGAACCACCTACCTATCAAAGTTCAGCAGATATGACGTCATGAACACTGAGATGCATTAAAAAGCTGCTACGTGATACATGACGTTTAAAGTTACTACTTATGTGCTATTAACTCAGTTTACAATAAATTTCGCACTGAATGTGCCTAAAATATTATATCATTCAACAACAAATAGTTCAAGAGATATGGCGTCATAAACACAGAAATTTTTGAAAAAAGTCGCATCATGCATGAAGATTTAATACTTATTCTTTTCTGCCAACAAGGAACCCCTTGAGTGCGAGGTCTTAAGTCCAATCTTTAGTAAGTCTCACTTGAAAGTATTGTGTAACAATTATGACAGGAAAAATATTAGCTGCCTAACGACTCACCATGCGTGTCAAGAGGGCGACTGAAAATGAGTGTTCGGGAGATGCAGAGATCAGCCTTCTGTGGGATGTAAGTATTACACTTCACAGAATGCGACATCGTCATCATTCAAGAAATGTTCAGAACAGACCATTAAATTGCACCATGAACACCGAATGAAAAATAGTGCTCCACTGTGATCACAAAGGTTCGCACCATCAAGACCGAAGGCGGAGTCCTTGGGAGAGACAACCCGTACAGGACATTCAGCTAGGTATCCACTCTTAAAAAATGCACATAGAATCATATTGGTGTAACGGTGTGGCGAGAACTGATGAAATCTGATGGCATGCAACCTAATGTGAAAAAATCTGTCGTGGAGCTTATCGTGAAAGTGGCTCTCCTTCAAGGCTTTACTGCACATAGTTCTATAATATCTTTTATACGTAAAAAACAAACATCCAGAGGCTTAATTTGTCCAGTTGTTCCAGGTGGTGTGATCTGCAATGTCACACACTTTCCAAGAGTGATAGTTTGCTCTAAGGGAGTACCAGGAATCAAGCACAAGCAAGTTACTTTGAGCAGCTATTGGCAGTACCATAGTTGCAGTTCTCTTACGTCCATTTTCCCACACTTGCTTGCTGTGACGTAAATTTTCACTACTGCCCTGTCAACATCACGCACATAGGAAAGAATCGCAAGGGAGAAAGCACCGCCAATTTCTCGAGGACAATACATAACTTTCCATCCAAATTAACAGTCAGCATAACTGCATACGAATGCGTTAAGGCATAGGTGTTAGTTGAAATTGATACAACTCTCTTGGTATCTCTAATATCCAGGGTTCCTTTCATATGTATTTCCTCTTCAAGTAACGACTGGTCGGAGTTGTAAACAAATTCGTTATTGGACGATGGGATGAGTTTATTTATCTCATCTACAAATTTTCGGATGTATTCCGCAGTTTGCTGTACACGGTCAAGTTAACGCTTTGTTTGAAATTTCGTTATCTTACAATTTACAATTCTGAAGCACTGTTTGAAGTTATGCATCCGTCCACTACTCCGTCAAAATCACTGTAATTTACGTTGCGTGAAATTTGATGTGCATACCATCGTAGGTCCCTAACATATACATCCTGTAAATTGTATCGAGCATTCTAGAAACGGCTCACAGCAGTTGGAATACCCTTAGTTTTTCTTATGCACTGCACGGTCATATTGCTGCGGACTTATTGGGAATCTGTTCACAATTATGTTTTTACTCTGCTGCGGATGATCTTCCATGTACGCAGTTATGTTTAGTACCCGCTCCTTTGTTTGTGGCTCCCTCTTCGATAACGATGATCAACTACATGGGTCGACACTCGTTTCAGCATTACTTTCACCTGTTAAGCAAGTATCGTCATCATTCTATTCCTCACATACATTGTCAGCACAGTCGAGCGTATGCGACACCACACATTCCACTGACTCATCTCGCAGAAACGCTAATATTTCACCTGCCACTTGTTTTTCACTCTACGAAATTCCTTGGGTTTCTTTCAGACGAAATACCAAAATTGGCAACTGTTGTTGTAGGTACAATGCAATGTATTCTTTTCTTATCGTTCCCATTGCTCTGCTTTGTATCAATTCCAATAGCACTGTAGCACTGTTCTGAGTTACTCGTCGAGAAAGCAGTTCAGCTACGCGGCATAGCCTCATGCGGTGCTCACCACTGGGTACCTCCAATTCCGTTCCCTGTTGCCATTAGCAGCCAATGTTGTGGTTGCATGGCAGAAAATACGTGGTGCGTCGAATGCTGTAAACATCATTGGCCTTTTGCGACCTCGCCTGAAGGGGTTCCTTGTAAGACACTGTTACAATCGACTCATCTTGCAGGCGCTTTTGACAGCTGTCAACAGCTAAGCGCAAACGGCTATAGGCGAAAACAGTAGCCTACCATAAGCTATGAAGAGGCGTTGCCATAGAAACGTTTACAAAATCGCGTTGTAGACACTCGAAGCAGCTGCGCCCAGGTAGCCTGACATATAACAAGAAATATTGTTTATAATGAATTTCTGAGTTTAATAAATATCACAGAGAATTTGCACTTTCCGCACTGCGTTTCTTAATTTCGATTCTGTACTTACACATTTGTACATTATGCATATTTATTTGCACGTCTGTTTCATGATTTCGAGGTATTTTCACGAATACATGGAAATGAGCTTTTTTCGATATTACACAACAAACTCAGTTCAGCTTTTGTTAGCTTGTTTTCATTTCTAACAGAAAATCGAGGAAATGAATGTCTGGACAATGCCGGGTTTGTCAGCTTTAGAACAAGAACGGCAGATATGCATATAGGAAACCGACATGTACGGACGTGACTATCAATGTCCATTCCAATCATCGTCTTCCTCAGAAACATGCATACTTTCGCTGCATGATATGTAGAATAATACGACTTCCATTATGCCAAATGGAATTGAAAAAAAGAAATAAGCATAATGAGATGGATCGCCTATGCAAATGAATATGACCCTGAAATAGTGAACGTTACTAACAAAAAAATCAAAAAGAATATTAAGAAGAGAAATAAATCATATTTACAGACGGCATCCTAGGAGATATACAAGCAAAACATCAAAAATTGAGCACTTATTCAGGAGAAATGGAGATAAAATTGCCTTCAGGACATCAGATAATACGAAAAAAGCCCGCCGCTGTGGTCGAGCGGTTCTAGGCGCTTCAGTCTGGAACCGCGCGATGACTACGGTCGCAGGTTCGACTCCTGCCGGGCATGGATGTGTGTGATGTCCTTAGGTTAGTTAGGCTTAAGTAGTTCTAAGTTCTAGGGGACTGATAACCTCAGATCTCAGATGTTAAGTCACATAGTGCTCAGAGCTATTTGAACCACTTGAAAAAAAAAAAAAAAAAGAGTACGTCATAATTTGTTATGGATGTAAATAAACAGTGACTGGTAACAATAAATTTGTTGTTTCATTCGATATCAACAACAGTCACGGTAAAGAATAACCTAAAAAATTTCTATACATTCTTCTGCGACATGAGGATATTGTTAAAAAATGGTAGGAACCTGATGGCTCACAGAGAAACGGAACCGAAGATAAATCAATCACATTGCTACTATGTACATACGTATGATACATTCTGGATCCGGTCACAGAAGACAGCCCGAAATAAACTATGTGGGTGACCTGTGCTTTCTGAGAGAAATTACATGTACTATGTGATATTCCTAATAAAATAATTCGTTTCTTTTTCTTTAGAATGAATTTCCTTCTATGTTTACACTGATATTTTAAGTGTAGTATGTATTCCTTTCTATCGCATCGTCCTGGTCTATTCACATTTACCCATATACGTAGCCTCTTACACAACGTGGTTAGGTGTACTAAGACGCTGTGAGATTCTTGCAAAATACACAATAGAATCGCTCTCTTTAGTTCACTTACGACTTCCGTTTGAAAGTTTCTGTGTACTTTTCTTCGGGAGAAATCGAGCATTCGATTTACGACACGAAACCGTCTGCCTACAGCTCGCCTCGTAGTAACGAAGCGTGTATGGACGGACGGTTTTCTGAAAGAGGCTCTAAACACATCAACAGCCGCATCGTATCACTCCTAATTTCTGTACCAGATCCGGTGCCACGCGTACAGCAACAACGCAGCATCAACCTTATCTATGACGATCCAGATTCAAGTACACGCCTACAATTTCGTTTTTTTGTTAATTTTGTTAAGTACTAGCGACATGCCTTGGCATCACAAGGGTAATAAGTATTGACGATCCAACTACTAATAGTAGCGCTAATAATGTACAAAACACCAAACTTTCACCTGCATCAGTCTATCTATTGGTGAAAACCGTATCAAAATCCCTTCAGTAGTTTGCAAGAACAGCCTTCATATACAGACAGAAAAATGTGGCCGGGGACTTTATTAATATGTGCAGATACTTCTACAGTAACTTTCATAAAATAGAGTAATGTTAGTTTCAATTGCTTAAGGGAAGTATCTGTACTGTATGAGTTGTGCGTTGTAGCGCAAGTGCAATGTGTAGAAAGCCAGTAAAGCATAAACGTCGTGTAAATATTTGTCTGTTTGAGTAGGGTTTGCTCGTCGTAGTTGTTGGCTGTCGGCTGTTCACGTGGCTTGAGTGGTGCCTTACTGGAGGAGTGGTACAGTGGCTGACGCACAGCCAAGGGTAATGGTCTACGAGAAGGCAGCCAGGCGGTTGTCTTGCCGAAGTGTGTCAATTTTGGTTTGAGAACTTAACGACATGTTCTGACGGGTATCGGCTACTCTTATTCCACCAAGTTTGATTTGTTTTTGCTAATAACTTTGACAGTGTGATCCTTATTAAATAGTCGACAACTTCTAGAACTGTGAGTGACATCGCTAATTTTGTTGCTGTTATTAAGCGAGTCAGTCTGAAACTGTTTTGAATTTGTCTTCCCTGACGTTATGCAAAACTGCATTTCCAGTAATAGCACCAACTGGTGATTACTCTTTGAAATCCAAGAGCATTAAAAAGCCCATCACTACAAAAATGATAAAATATCATCAATTGCTCTGAGGCTGCTATTTTGTAATTTAAATGTGAAAACGGTGAGGCATGTTTTCATCGTACTGCGAACAGTACAGTACAGGAAACATGAGATAAAGCTTTATTGCTCATGTGGTGTTATAACCAACCTTCTATCTGAGGACAGTTCCACGTGTTTACTGGCGTTTATTACAGTTTATGATTTTTCTGTCTGTATATGAAGGCTGTTCTCGGGAATTGCTGAAGTGATTCTGACAGAAAAGATTCTAACAGAAGATGAGGGACTCATAATGTAATGCCATGAGTAACGGTTTAGCTGTCAGCGAACCATTTTAGAGTCTACTTATACTTCAGCTGTTTTTGAGAGCGCTGTCTTGTCAACGATGACGGCATGCTGCTGTATAATGTGTCCAAATAACATTTGGAGTACATTTATTTCTCATACGTCTTCCGTGTGCTTGTTTGTGGCAGCCCTTTCGAGTTCCCCACTTTCCATGAATCTGGAAATAGAAACCATATAAAAATTTAACTTTGTAATTATGTGAAAGAATTTATAAACTTTTTATACTTTTCCTATGTACATATACATATATACCAGGAAACGCTGAGCGAAGTTTTACACACACATTTACAGGATGGAGAACACCAGAACAGCAAAGGAACTACTCGACACCATAGCAAAGAGTAAATGCAGCACGGCGTGGCTAAAGGAGGTCCGAAAGGACATGCAATAGATCAAAATAGTAAATCGCGAAGACCGCAATCAGTGCTGGAGAAAAATCGTGAATGTGAAGTTCGAGCAAAGAACAACGCAACAACCTGGTAAAGAGTAGACTGATGAACGGAAGAGAGAACATTCTGAGAGGATGAAGAGTTTCTGGACGACGAAGAGGGAAGACATCAAAAAATAAAATCGTAGATTAGAGTTCAATTTATATTTAGCTTTGTGATTACGTGAAAGGATTTATAAACTTTTTATACTTTTCCCCTATATATACATAAGTTAATAAATCCTTTCACGTAATTACAAAGTTAAATTTTTGTATGGTTTCTGTTCCCAGGTTCATGGAAAATAGGGAACCGGAAAGTGGAACTGTGAGTGACGTCTCTAACTTTGCTCATTTCATCACTGTTTACTAAGCGAGTCAGTGTGAAATTATTTCGACGTTATCTATTTGTCTTCCACGACGTTAAGCAAAAGTGTATTTCCAGTAACAATGTTTCCCTTTATATATAAAGAAGGTGTTTCTCCTTACTCCAATATTGTTTGTGTTGTTAATGCAGCTGATGTATTGGCTTCCTGCGAGAGCAGTAGTGACTATATGACAATTTCCAGAATTTGGACTAAATAATGTGAACAGTACCTTAACATGATGCGCACTCACTTGAACCCTACTCATGTGGATACACACTGATTGCTGGTCAACGAATATTAATGTCTTTCTTCATAAAGAATTAATGTAAATTACTTGAAAAATATTGGTGGGCATTAGCTGGTACTTAATGGAATCTATTGTGAGTTGTCAACTGTAGTGATATGGATAGGAAATTATCGTCCTGAGAACTGCAGTTTACATCTGTGAATCAAAATGGTCTTCTAAATGGTTTTGTAGACTCAAGTCACTCATCTTGCCCTTTCGCATAGCTATAGGCACCATACATTTAATCAACAGAAACCTTATAGAACATTTAAACATATCTTCTCCATATACTTTATTGATGAATAACAATCTAACTTTACTATTACAAGCTGGAGAGGTTATATGCTGTTTTATGAATAACCATGTGCTAATAATGGTAAAGTGATGTTAAATTCTAAATTTGCAATCCAAATCAATAATTGTTTCATTAAGAGGAGGCAATGTTCTAAGTTCTGCAGTTATATAGCTTAACGTTTTAGTTTCAACTCAAGAAATGCTCAAGACATGAGCATACAGTCAATTTGTTCAATCAGTCTACTAAGAAACGGGCTCTGTCAAGTATAAATTTCCATTTTCATAAGAATCAAATCATAAGTTTACTTTTCATTAATCTGACATGATTTATTGTAGCATTTTAAGTTGTTTAATTTGTCTTTCATCTTGAATAAGGTCATAATCTTTTATAAAAAATTGCTCTTCCTACTAAGAAGTCGATCGTTTTTATATACATCGAAATGCTGATGGCCATTTTGGACTTTTTCATCTGATCACATAATACTTAATAATTGTTTATCATATTTTATTCATATAAACATTTTCTTTTTAAAATAAGTGCCTTTTTGACACAATAGAATTTATAGAGTTTTCCTAACAATGGATGCTGCATAATTATTATAACATTTTTAGCTATATAGGGTGTTACAAAAAGGTTCGGCCAAACTTTCAGGAAACATTCCTCACAAACAAATAAAGAAAAGATGTTATGTGGACATGTGTCCGGAAACGCTTAATTTCCATGTTGGAGCTCATTTTAGTTTCGTCAGTATGTACTGTACTTCCTCGATTCACGGCCAGTTGGCCCAATTGAAGGAAGGTAATGATGACTTCGGTGCTTGTGTTGACATGCGACTCATTGCTCTACAGTACTAGCATCAAGCACATCAGTACGTAGCATCAACAGGTTAGTGTTCATTACGAACGTGGTTTTGCAGTCAGTGCAATGTTTACAAATGCGGAGTTGGCAGATACCCATTTAATGTATGGATTAGCACGGAGCAATAGCCGTGGCGCGGTACGTTTGTATCGAGACAGATTTCCAGAACGAAGGTGTCCCGACAGGAAGACGTTCGAAGCAATTGATCGGCGTCTTAGGGAGCACGGAACATTCCAGCCTATGACTCGCAACTGGGGAAGACCTAGAACGACGAGGACACCTGCAATGGACGAGGCAATTCTTCGTGCAGTTGACGATAACCCTAATGTCAGCGTCAGAGAAGTTGCTGCTGTACAAGGTAACGTTGAGCACGTCACTGTATGAAGAGTGCTACGGGAGAACCAGTTGTTTCCGTACCATGTACAGCGTGTGCAGGCACAATCAGCAGGTGATTGGCCTCCACGGGTACACTTCTGCGAATGGTTCATCCAACAGTGTGTCAATCCTCATTTCAGTGCAAATGTTTTCTTTACGGATGAGGTTTCATTCCAAAGTGATCAAATTGTAAATTTTCACAATCAGCATGTGTGGGCTGACGAGAATCCGCACGCAATTGTGCAATCATATCATCAACACAGATTTTCTGTGAACGTTTGGGCAGGCATTGTTGGTGATGTCTTGATTGGGCCCCATGTTCTTCCACCTACGCTCAATGGAGCATCTTATCATGATTTCATACGGGATGCTCTACCTCTGCTGCTAAAACATGTGCCTTTACAAGTACGACACAACATGTGGTTCATGCACGATGGAGCTCCTGCACATTTCAGTCGAAGTGTTCGTACGCTTCTCAACAACAGATTCGGTGACCGATGGATTGGTAGAGGCGGACCAATTCCATGACCTCCACGCTCTCCTGACCTCAATCCTCTTGGCTTTCATTTATGGGGCATTTGAAAGTTCTTGTCTACGCAACCCCGGTACCAAATGTAGAGACTCTTCGTGCTAGTATTTTGGAAGGCTGTGATACAATACGCCATTCTCCAGGGCTGCATCAGCGCATCAGGGATTCCATGCGACGGAGAGTGGATGTATGTATCCTCGCTAACGGAGGACATTTTGAACATTTCCTGTAACAAGGTGTTTGAAGTCACGCTGGTGCGTTCTGTTGCTGTGTGTTTCCATTCCATGATTAATGTGATTTGAAGAGAAGTAATAAAATGAGCTGTAACGTGGAAAGTAAGCGTTTCCAGACACCTGTCCACATAACATCTTTTCTTTATTTGTGTGTGAGGAATGTTTCCTGAAAGTTTGGCCGTACCTTTTTGTAACACCCTGTATACAATAGAAAACATTTTATAAGGTAAAAAAAACCCTACTGTTATATGTTATCATTCACTGAAGTAACTTTACATTTATACCGTAAAATTACACATGGCGTTTTACCAGCTTCCACATGTAACTGCTACTATATTAATAAATATCAATATGCAGTGTGAAATCGATGTAAACACACAGTCAGCTGATTCTATAAGTTACTTTTTGTTACACTTGCCTATGCCAAGATAGTTCTTACTGGTCTTTGATTTTACCAATCTTGATGAAATTCTATGCAAACAGACAATAAAAACGAAATTACAGATTTAAATATATGAGTTTTCTTTTCTTTCTTCTTTCTTACTTCTACTCTCTGTTATTGATCGCTACTGACTTCAAGAGCTTCTCGTATCTCAGTATGTTTTTTGAATAATTGACATACAGTTAATATCTCATATTAGTGTTGAGCCTGGATTTAATGATTGTGTCATATATAAGTCCTGACACATTTTATACAAGGATGTACAAGATTTTCTACATATTCCTAGGACTGACCATTTGAAGAAAATGGAAAAGCCAAATATTTATCAGTAGGGTTCAGTATACATATATATATATATATATATATATATATATACATATATACATATATATACATATATATATATATATATACATATATATATATATATATATATGCTTTACGTAAATATAGCTCCTACAAATCTTATTTCTGACAGAATTATTAGACAGTAACATCCTCGCACACATAAGGCGAATAGCTTAGAAGGTGAAGTCATTGTCTGAAAGAACAGCACAATGCTTCATAAAGACTCAATTGTAAATAGTAGCACTTCATTACAAGCCTAGAAAGGAAAACTTCAAAAATTATGTACTAGAAAATGCTCTTAGTAAAAAGTAGTTCACAGAATTATTTAAACTGTTCATAATATTACAACCTCTTGCTGCTCTACAACCTTTTTATATGAATCCTTTTGTCTATTGTGTCACACATTATAGAACAATTCGTAAAAATTCTGTATGGAAAGACACCAACCCTATTATTTCATAGATGGATGGAATGTTATAGCGTTACTGGATGACTTGTCATGAACGTTTTCGTATATCCTTACATTGTTATCACGAATCAAACTTCTCTTAAGCTGTTTATGAACATCAACAACTGTTGTGCATTGTAATCAAATGTCAGTCATAAAAATAGTTACAATTTCTGCAAAATATCAATAATATATCCATGATTCATTTATTATTTTTTCCCTTTGAAAACTACATCATTCCCAATATGAACACTGTAGAACAAACATCATCATCCATCATAATCCCACATTTCCTCTACATTTTCTTATATGCCAGATATGACACCCCCTCCCTCTCACCCGTGATTCATTAAAGAATCAAACACTGGATGAGTATAGTCTGGGTGGTTTGCTCCCCATTCTAAGAAACTCTACTTTTTCACACATCTCAATGCTTATAACAGCATGTGTCCTGTACTAATTTTGTAGATACATTCAGTGGAACGAGTGGATACTGGCTGCCATATTTGGTGCAAATATAGTGGTAAACACGTATTAAATTAAAACGCCATGCCTGGTCCTGAACTTTTTCTGCATGAAGAGCGAATATTTAGTAATCGATAAACGTTTTTCCTTTCATTATTTTGTGGCGGATGTAGTCGACAAAAAGTTTCTTAAGGATTGTTGAAAGTTGCAAAGTGTTCTTACTGTCGAATACAGAGTGAACATTTTAAATTTTTAAATTCAGTCAATAATTATATGAAATACTGAAAATCAAATTTCTGTTGCTCCTGAAAGCGATAGACAGGCCTCCTGCAAATGGGACCTGATGACTATTTCAGCCACTTATTATTGTATAGATAATCATATAAATCACAGACATATTTTATGTTATTTGGGAACAAATATCTAATCCTCCCTCAGACAATGCTAACTGTTCTTACATTTGACGACTGGTTCTGTTTTTCTTTAACTGTTTGTTAAGAAATGGTTCAAATGGCTCTGAGCACTATGGGACTCGACATCTGTGGTCATAAGTCCCCTAGAACTTAGAACTACTTAAACCTAACTAACCTAAGGACATCACACACATCCATGCCTGAGGCAGGACTCGAACCGGCGACTGTAGCGGTCGCGCGGCTCCAAACTGTAGCGCCTAGAACCACTTGGCCACCACGGCCGGCTTTGTTAAGAAATAATTTTAGTCGAGAACAAAATTTTTCACAGTGAAATATTACATTATTTGACCAATTTAACATTATTACTTTCCCTTCATTTATTTCTCTTCAATAGATGTTAATTACACAGTTCCTATGAAGGCTTGGAAAAACGAGTTCCATGTCGTAAATGAAGCAGAGCAAGAATTTTATTCTCAGGGCAGCAAAATATATAACAAATTAGGTAGTTACAAGAAAAAGGATCAAGTACATTATTACTTCACACAATACACCAGAAATTAAATTTTTCCGACCTCATTTGCGTCAGTACTGAATAGTTCAACTTGTGTCGGTATCGGATAGATAATGTACTTATATTTGAGTCAGTTATATCTTCCAGCAATCTGTTCTGTTAGTGGAAGAAAGTCTAATTGTACAAAAGGGCTCTGACAGGGAACAACACAAAAACAGGTTCATCAAACCACACAAATAATTCAATTGGTCATTAATTCAACTTATGGTCTTTCTTGGAACTATCATCTCTTTTTTTCACATGGCCTAAAGGAAATTTCACGATAATAGCTACACGCTAACGCTGTTTTATTGCAGTGGTCTTCTTATAGAGGTAGCTATCTGTATTGATGGGACTACATCTCTGAGAACAAATTTATTGTATCTTGCACCATCACGTATCTTCTATACTGTCTTGAAGTTACACGCAGCTGAAATGGAAATCTGTAGTGAATTAACGACTAATTGTAATTCTTAAGAGGGCTTTACTACTGTCATAATATGAAATTATATTCGTCGTATGGTTTAACGTTATTTGCAGTTGCGGGATTTTATACACGAAGGGCGAACAGTTTATCCCCGCATAGTTATAAGAGAGATAGAATTACAGCACTGCTATCTGAATTCCTAATGTAGTATTGTTCGTCGCACAGTAAGGAGGACTTCCTAATGAATGGCTAGCAGTGATCTAAATGAGACGTTGCCCTCTTTACATAACAGCAGTTTTTCAGTTAAGAGCATGATGTTCTCCTATGTACAGGGAAAATATGGTCCTCTATATATGCTGTCGATGTAACGTAGCTTTTGCTTAAACCTAAAGAGCACATTTCATCCTTTTAACACAAGATAAAAATGTTAGCTGCATCCATGCTGGAACATACTCGGTAATTTGCTGTCTGGTGCACAGAAAATTTTCTGAAATTCAGAAAAATCTTAATGTCAGTACTTGCGTAATAACTCGTGTTGAGTAACGACGTAGTTTTCCTTTGAATAAGCTGGCCATTGCGGCCATATTTAAACAAATTAGTAATCCAGGCGGCAATGGCTGCAAAAATTAAAATCTCCGTCTGAAATTAATTTTGTAAATACTGAGAGAGATGATGTTAATTTTTGCAGAAATAAAATCGTCTATCAGTTTCACAAACATAAGCTATCGTATATTTTAAAGATAACAAATACATCATTTCCGGCAGTACAGACCTTTTACCAACCGAGGAAAATAAGAGCATCCAGATATAACAATCCGCGCAGCAGTGAGACACAAAGGCGAATGATCACAAAGAACACACAGTCTCTGCATTACAAAAGAAAGAACCCAACTTGTATATCCATTTGCTAACTCCAATAAAATTCCTGTGACCCGTGTCCCTGTTTTCAACAACGCTTTGACAGAGTTCACTTATATTTTACACTAAATTTTTCCAGGAGACATAATAAACCATCTGGAATTATGTTCATCATATAACTTATGTGTATTAAACATTTGCACCTCGCTGAGTGGAAAAAGTTAATATTTACATCGACAACGACCGTCAAATGCTTTTCACAGTGGATAATTACTAAGAAAATATACTTGTTTTGCAACCATGCAAGTGTTAAACATTAAATATTCTTCATCTCATACGATAATTGTATACCAGACAAATGTATACAGACCTTGTGATGATGACAACAGTTGTGTTATGATTTTAACATCTTTCGTGAAATTTACTGTGTGATGTAAGTCTGCGTGAATACAACTTGGAAAAAAAAAACTTTGCATGCTTCCCGAGATATAGTTGTAAATGCTCCACCATTTGGGTTCACAGTCGTTGGGAAACCCGAGAAAGAAAACTAGCGTGGAACCTACAAGCTGTATCATCTGACTGTATAGTTACTGAGTCACTGGAATTTCATGTGATATGATTTGCGAATGTATGAAGTAAAAATCATAAATTAGGGACATCAGCTGCAACTGAAAATATGTCTTGAGATAAGATTTTGCCATTAAAAAGTTGCTTTTTGTGAATGTTTACTTGGAATTTGCCAGTCCTTCATACATTCGTATTGTCGAACAGAATTTACGTTCTTCTTTGTTCGTGATATTACTTTGTACGTAATCGCTGATTCGCGACAATTCACGTCCGCCCGACTGAAACACTCGACCAGCCGGGAACAGTACGTTGACTCGACTACGAGAGGGACAGGGTTTGGAAGGTGCACCGCTGTGCTTTCCGCGTAGTCAAAACTGAAAGTCCCCAGAACCGCTTCTCGTAGAATGGCTATGAAAATGACAAACAGTATCAGTTCACACACAGACACTTCAATACCCTACAAGGGAACAATTAATGTCATTTACATCCAAAACTCCACTCGCACATAGTTTTTGGGTATTATTGTTCGTGATGACGTGATGACGCAGTGTTAAGCAATATAGAGTCTCGGTCAAACTGAATAGGTGTGCTGTTGACCTATGACACTTTGCCTAGCTACACTGGGCACTACGTTTTTCACTAGAAAGAGCGTCTTTGGCAATGCAAGGGCCGAATATTTAGATCTACTTCATTCGTTGGCGTTTGCAGCGTTCTTAGCTTTCCAGCGACTGCAGGGAATGTTCATTGTTGCGCACTGCATGGGTATAGGCTGTTTCGCAAATTATGACATCGATTTCACTCTTTCACAGTTCATTGCTCTTATAAAGGTTTTGACTGCTTTCCTTAACTCTATATGTACGTAATTACATAGTGAACGACCTTCTGTTGGGCTTAAAGTGTTGTTTGCACTTTTAGAGCGTCTTTTATTGCACTGATTTCCATTACTTAATGTGCTATATCAGTTCACGTACACATTGTTGAATAGCGACGATTATTTATACATAGTACGCGGTAGGACACAAATTCAAATCAGTATTCACTGTCCGTACTTCACTCTGTTTTTCACACACATGTAAGTACTGCGATCAGTTCGTTTAGCCAATCATATCTTTGTACTGAGTACACTTAGGAAAATTTCCGCCACTGACGTATCATTACACAAAATTGACTTATACGAATTGTCTCTCTTTTAGAAAAATAGCGTCCTTCTCTGAGTTTCTGTTAATTGACCACAATGGACTACTAATAATGTGTATGTCTTACATTAGTGTTTCACTCCCACAGATTCATTCCCTTATACAGTGATTTATAACCTGAATGAGGATCTGTTCGCGTGAATCTCAGGCTACACAACCAAAAAAACGCGAAACACTAACAAAAAAATGCGACATTACAATACACAACAAACTCAGGACAAGTTGGACTAAAGCTGTCCCGATTTTTTTTCAACCAAAACTCGGTACATGTCTGATTCTATATCAGTCTGTCTGCTTGGCGTGCGTAGATTCTAACTGATAGACTGTCTAGAATCTGGGTTAGTATTCTCTATATTTCACATTAATTATTCTGGCAGTGTATGCCACCTAACAAAACATGACACACATATATACACGAATGTGAAATGAAAACTTTAGAAAATGAAATTAAAACTACTCCATTAAATAACAAGCGGTGAGTGTTGATTCTCACTTCAAATAACATCTCAGGGTTTACTCGAAAAACAAAGGGTTCTTGCATACGAAATATCTAGTTAACTTTTTGTTACTGATATGAAAATTATTATGCACTTACAATTAAACATACACGCGTGATATAATACAAGATAATAATCAGAACAAAGTCAGAGGGTGGCTATTATGCTTGTCATTGGGAGCTCTAATGTTAGGCGGATGACGGACCTCTCAGGGAGATAGCAGGCAAGACGGGAACGAATTCCAGTGTGCGTTCGGTATGTTTGCCAGTAGATCTCATCCGTGATGTGGAGGAGGCCCTGCCGGCGGCTATCGAGCGCACAGGGTGCAGCCGGCTGCGTGTAGTGGCACATGTCGGCACGAATGACGCCTGCCGCTTGGGTTCTGAGGCCATCCTCGGCTCTTTTTGGCGGCTGGCTGATTTGGTGAAGGCAACTAGCAACGCACGAGGGGTTCAGGCTAAGCTGTCTATTTGTAGCATCGAACCCAGGGTTGACCGCGGTCCTCTGGTTTGAAGTAGACTGGAAGGTCTAAACCAGAGGTTCAGACGACTCTGCGACGGTATCGGATGCGAATTTCTCGACCTACGCTATCGGTGCAGAATTGTAGGGTTCCCCTTAATAGTTCAGGCGTGCAATACACGTAGGTAGCGGTTACTTGGGTAGCGGAGTACTTGTGGCGTGCACATGGGATTTTTTTAGGTTGGAGAACCCCTCCCTTGGGATCAAAGACGATTTGACTGTTAAATCAGCCACAGTGACCTCAGAGAATCTAGGTCCTCGCAGATCAGAGATAGAAAAGACTGATATGATTTTAGTAAATTGCAGGAGCATCCAAGGAGGGGTACTAGAATTAGTACCGTTTACTGAAGGTTATAATGCACAGATAGTATTGGGAACAGGAAGCTGGTTGAAACCAGACGTCAGTAGCAACGAAATCCTAAGTTCAGATTGGAATGTTTATCGTAAGGATAGGTTAGTCGCCAATGGTGGTGGCAAGTTTATTGTAGCAAAAAATTAGATAAAATCTAGTGAGGTTATCACGGATTCCGAATGTGAATTAATCTGGATGAAACTGAGTATCAAAGAAAGGTCAAAAATGGTAATTGGGGTAATTGGATGCTTTTATAGACCTCCTGGGTCAGGATCTGTAGTTGAAGAGCGCTTCAGACAGAACTCGCAGAATATCATTCGTAATTTTCCTGATGATGCCGTTGTAATAGGGGGTGACTTCAACTTGCCAGTTGGGAGTGTTGTGCTATCAAAACTGGTGCCAGAGACAGGGAATCGTGTGGCATTATTCTGGATGTCTTGTCCGAAAATTATCTTGAGCAGACAGTTAGAGAACCAACTCGTGAGGGTAACATACACAAACAGCAGCTGACCGGCGTTGCCTGGTGAAACGTTGTTGTGATGCCTTGTGTAAGGAGGAGAAATGCGTACCATCACGTTTCCGTCTTTGATAAAGGTGGGATTGTAGCCCAACGCGATTGCGGTTTATCGTATCGCGACATTGCTGCTCGCATTGGTCGAGATTCAATGACTGTTAGCAGAATATGAAATCGGTGGATTCAGGAGGGTAATACGGAACACCATGCTGGATCCCAACGGCCTCGTATCACTAGCAGTCGAGATGACAGGCATCTTATCCGCATGGCTGTAGCGGATCGTGCAGCCACGTCTCGATCTGAGTCAACAGATGGGGACGTTTGCAAGACAACAACCATCTGCACGAACAGTTCGACGACGTTTGCAGCAGCATGGACTATCAGCTCGGAGACCATGGCCGCGGTCACCCTTGACGCTGCATCACAGACAGGAGCGCCTACGATGGTGTACTCAACGACGAACCTGGGTGCACGAATGGCCTTAAGAACGGAATTCGACAATACAAGCTTGGAAAAATACATAGTTTACTTGGTGACTGAATGGAAATTTAACATTGTGTTTCTGTCTGATATTATCTTCATGATTGGTCAAAATATTTTGAAGTAAGCTGTCAGGACGGCAATCTACAATAAAATGTCTCAAACGTTACTATTCCGAGAATGTTGTCGGCTACTACTTAACCCTACCATATTCTCCCCATGAAAATACCGGGAGCCCTGAAAAGCTGTGATAAACGAATCAGCAGTTTCTTAAAGACTGTAACATGCGAGGGCCTCAGTATGTAAAACCCGACTCTACTTAAATTTCTTGTAGAAATTACGGGGAAGTATCAAGTCAGCCCCCCATTACTGTAATTAATATGAAAGCTCTGTGGTGTTGAATATCTGAACTTTGCCTTAATGAAACCCGTTTCACGAAACGTGTTGATACTGGCAATGTTTTACATTTTTAAACACATGTTTATACGAAAAGAACTTGAGCGGAATATCTAATAATGTGTGAAACACCCTTCACAACAGTTTAAAAATTTTATTTATTTATTTACTTCGTTTTTTTTCACGAAAAAACAAGACGAAACCAACTTTCGTTTGTCTCATTAATTGTGCTGCAGCCTGCACGATATCAAAGTTCCCACTCTGTGCAATCGAATAGTATGTGACATTGCAAGTTTTATATTAAACTTCTTAACTAAGTTTTTTTCTTCGAGGAAAGGTTATTTTTATTTTATGTTGGAATAAAAGGTGCATTTGCGTGTAGACATAACAACAGTGTTCACACAAATAACAACACACCACATCAACTTGCCAACAAGACTAATTAAACTTTGTAGTCTGTTTTCTTTGCCCACAGAATCCGCTAAAATGTTATTAGAATAAGTGGGATAAGAGTCGATCCAGCACACCTCACTGCAAGAAATTGGAAAAATTACTTGCTTTTTAAGTTAGAAAGACAGTGTCAAGAATATCGAGAACATATTTGCGTCCCAGCTAAAATTCGGCGACGTGGGAAACAGAAGCCAAAAAAGGGTCTGTCACGTTTTCTTTACGAGACGAATTCCACCCTTCAGATCTGCTTCTACTATGCACTGACAACAGAGAAACAGGCGACAATGAAATTAAATTATTCTGCATTGTAGTTCTTTCATAGCACAGTTACGTCGAGTAATCCGAGTTGGTCAGTTCATCACTTCGTGTTTAAAGGAAAAATCTTTGTGCTCGTGTGCCGTGTTTAAAGTAAAAAGCTTTGTGCTCGTGTGCGATGTAGTACGATTCGAACGGGATACAGTCTTTCTTTCTTTCCTTTTACAATTTTTTTTCTTTTGTTTTGACTGGTGGTTGACAATTTTGTAAGTGCCTTAACATGAATAACAGTGAAAAAAGCAAACTTTCAGAATTAAGAGGGGCGGCATTTCGGAAATCATCGAAGGAAACGCGATAACGAGAAGCCAATGTTCTAAAAACGATTGGCTGAGTAGATAAATTTTTCGCAAAAATTGTTGCTGGTTCGTACGAATGATATTTCGGGCTCTGCAGCTGTTGCAAAAGAAGTAAATACAAACGACACAAAAGTTAAAAATGAAGAAAAGCAATTTGTTCCTGATTTCAAGTTTCACGAAAAACTAATTGTCTAGTCAGACATTACAAAACGAAATAACCTCGTTAGTGATGATCCTGCAGAATGGTACGTGAATGAATCAGCAATCGACATTCTCTTACAACGTGGCCTTAATCAAAATTGTAACAGTGATTTTTCTAATTCAGATATTTGAACAAAAATGTATTTTACCGTAAACTTTTAAATGGTGATTTTCTAGTATACTCCTGTAGCATCGGTGCTGTTTATTGTGCACCATGTAAATTGTTATGAGGTAAGGCCGAGATTGATACTAATGGTACTGCAGATTGGAAAAATATTTCTAATATTTTATCTCATCATGAAAATTCAGTTGAACACAAACATTCTGAGTTATCACTCTTAACAAGAAAAGTTAATTGGAACAATAGATAACATACTGGCGCAGTATGTTGGAAAGGGTGTTTATAGTAGTGTAGAAACTAACAAGTCGTGAACACGTTGAAAGATTCCATTCATTGAATAATGGTCAATTTGTGATGTTTCTTGAACTTATAGCCGAGTTTGATCCTTTTCTCGCAGAGGACATTGAACGATATGGAAATCCAGGGCAGGGACATACAAGTTATCTTTCTTCAATAATTTGTGATGAAACAATAGAGCTTCTTTCCGAACGAATAAAAAGAATTATGATAAGTGAAATAAAACAGGCAAAATATTTCTCTATAATAGAAGATTCTACTGCGGACATTTCAATATTGATCAATTATCTTCCATATTAAGATATGTGAACGAGAAGGGTGAACGTGTTGAACGTTTCCTTCTGTTTTTACCAAACCCGTGACGCAAGTCCAAAAACTTAACTGAGGCCGTACTAAAAGTCCTGTCCTCAAATTCCATTGATATTGCTGATTGTAGAGGCCAGTCATATGACAACGCAAGCAATATGTCAGGAAGCTACCCTGGTTTGCAAGCACGCGTTAAAGAACGAAATCGGAAAGCGCATTATGTGCCCTGTACAGCACATTCCTTGAATTTAGTCGGCACTAGTTCTGCAAGTTGTTGTAGGGAAGGATGTTCAATTTTCAATGTAGTGCAAAACCTCTATACTGTTTTCTCTGCTTCGTCACAGCGCTGGGATAAACTTCTTTCTTTCATGAAAGCATGAAGCAAAACAATAAAAAGGTTATCAAAAACACATTGACCAACAAGAGAGGAAGCGTGTGTAAGTCTATATGAAAACTTGGAGGGCGTTATCAATGCCCTCACACAATGCCTATAATACGTTTGAAAACCACTTGTGCGAATTGAGCCTTCAGCTTTATTGAATCAACTCAGCAGACGAGAAATAGTATTCATGATGACAGTTCGGAAGGAAATACTCCAGATATTTAATAGTGTAAATCTGAAATTGCAAAGTGTAAATATTGATACTAAAATACTGCATGAATTATATGAATCACTTGTAGGATTTGTTGCATCTATTCGAGGCATGTTCGACTATTATGAAAATAAATCCATGGAGATTGTGACTGATATAAACTATGAATGCACCTATAAAAGATCACGAAAACGCAAGCTTCAGTATGACGAAGAAGCGGACTCTGAAGAAGTTTTTATGAGAGGGAAAGAGAAATTAAGAGTCGAAACATTTCTCCCAGTACTCGACAACTTGTATGCCGAATTAGTGAGTAGGAAGGAAAGCTACAGAACACTGTTGGACTTCTTCACAGTTTTCAGTAACCTTAAGAACAGTTCACCTGACGATATTGCTGAACGTGCAGCAAAACTCCAGGCATCATATGTCACAGATTTAGAGCCTTCCTTCCCTAGTGAATGTGTACATTTTGCGGAACTTTTGTAATCTTCTGAGATTAGTGATATACCAGTCGAAATGAGTAAATTTTTACGAAAAGAGATGTTACAGTCAATGTTTTCGAATGTTGACATTGCTCTTAGAATACTTCTACGTATATGGCACTTACAAATTGTTCAGCAGAACGCTCATTTTCGGCTCTTAGAGGACTGAAATCGTATCTACGTTCTACGTTGTCTGAGGAGAGATTGAACGCCTTGTCCATTCTTCACATCGAAGCCGACCTCCTAACTGGTAACCGTCTGAACTATGAAGATATGATCAACGAGTTCCTGCCGTCAAAACCAGACACAACCTTAGCTGACTGGTGAGTTTGTTTATTTATTCATATTAGTCTTAAAAATTTAAGATTATAATGTGATTTGTATTATAACTTAGGGCACATTCATTGGATTTACAAACTCTGTATTAGCTGTTTACTTTACAGTTGCCGATGGCAGAACACTGAACTAAGCTTCGTTTATGTGCAGACGTTACCGACGGCGCCCGACAATACTAAACAATACCCGAACGACCCAGCCTGCTCGGCGCTGTGCAGTCAAGTCATACTGATACTGTAGTATATTACAACTGGTGCGTATTCTTGGCGTTTGCTAAACTGTATAGTTATCTCGGAAATACACGTTATCGGAGAGCACCCTCAGATGAAAAAGTGTTAATAAATAACGTAGTTCAGTTCCGTCGATAAATACGTAAAAGCTTTGCTAATACCGTTAGAAAGAGGTATGGCCTTACATGGATTAAAGATATTATGTGCACTTATTATGCAGCACCTAGCTACATGGGCCCTAATGCTTTACACGTTAGCTATTAGATTATAAAACAAATTTGATTGCTCCAAACTAGTCTGTAAAATAATGTAATAGCAAATCCAGTTCTGTGTTTGTTCGTCTATATTTAGTTATTAGTTCGTACACCGAAATCTCTATTTAATTTTCATTTCTTACGTTTGCTTATAGATTCACGTATTAATACCGAACGTGTTTTTTTTTATCTGCTACACATTCAAGTTGTTAGATCGTAAAATGACAGTTTAATTTTAATTTTGAACGCATCTCTGTAAAAGTACGCATTAATTCTTAATGTATGACACGTTCGCTTCAATTTTTAGATCGTAATACGGCTTTTTTTATTTTAATTTTCAGCGGTTTCGCGTAAAAGAACATATTAAAAGTGAATGTATAAAAAAATTCGTTGTTTCCTACACGCACTGCTGATGTTTTAGGCTATAAAAGAAAAGTTATTTTCCTTGTGTTCGTTTCTGTTGTCTTGCGACAGAAGAATGTGTTAAGACAATGCAGTTTTAAGTTTGTTTTATCCGATGCCGTACACCAAGTACAATTCAGGAATTATATTACATTTTGATTGAGCTCGAATAGACCGCTGACGCGTCCTTCAGAACAACGAATAGCAGAATAAGGAAACACCTCACTGCGCTTCCACCCAAAACGGCAATTGTGAAGTGATCGATTAATAGTTATTATTTAAAACATATTTGTTTGGGTGGGGGGGGGGGGGGGGAGGGGGCGCATATAATATGGTGTGTCCAGGGGAGCAAAATTTTTAAATCCACCACTGTGCATAAAGAGATTGTCGTGGTAGTTTCCCTGAATTAGGATTCCAACCACTGGGTCCACGTTTCTGCCATGACCCACTAGAAATTCACATATTTTTGTTGAATTTAACCCGTTGTCATTTGGCCTTGTGGGATTAGGACTTTTGTAGTTATTCTGGTAGTCACCATTGTTGGGACTATAAACTGTGGCGTACCGTCACTGCTGTTTACTGTTAGAATTCTAGTTACGGTACTCATTATTTCCGTTACCATTGTTACTCGGACTGAAACCACTTCTCCTTTGGTTACCATCACCTCAATGGTTGTTGTGGGTCCAGTCACTCTTGCAATTGCTATGATTTGCCATATTATTCTCATTCAAATTTCTTGCGTCCTCGTGTATGAGGTCTAAATAATCGGTTACATAAAGAAAATTTTCCAGATCTGTATCAGGCACATGATCTAGTTTCTCTCTAATCGATATTGGTAAGCATGCCTTCAGTATTTGTAAAACATCCCTGGGCGATATCGGTTCGTCTCAGTATATTCAAACACTTCTCTACTTATTTTCTAAGATTCCTTACTTAGAATTATATACCTCTGGGCTATATACAAGTTTCCTCAACAGTTCTTGCGCAGAACCCGACTAGAAACGCTCCAAAAGCACTTTTCAAATTCCACAAATGTGTTGTAACTTTCAGCATCGTGGAGTTCCCACAACGAGGCATCTCCTGTTATGTGTGAAATTGCAAATTGAGATTTTTGCCGTTCGTTCCACAACTGAGGCAAAACGCTACTGAAGTTCTTAATAAAAACCACGGGATCAATTGTTTTCTTATCCTCGTTAAACATCTTTACTAAGCTTTCTTCCTGCATTAGATTGATGAACGTTGGCATGGCTGGTTCTATGCCAATGATACTTCTTTCACTTCTGGCAAATGTGGGCTAACTGGATCCACATCTTCATGTGAAACATGGGTTTCAATCCTGATTGTGGCAAAGGTGTGTTCCCATACTGTAATACAGTATGAGATGCGTTCAATTGCTCAAACTTTTTATTACTTCTTACATCCTGTTCAGATTCTCCGACCTGACTTCAATCCCGTTTTTGCACGCTGAAAACGCGGACTGAACTTGACTCCTTATTCTCTCTAACCCTGTTTGCAAACCTTTGCAGTCTTCCCCTTGTCAAAAGCTGCTTCGACAGCTGCATTATCAACTTCTATTCTAACTTCCTCCTTATTAATATCTCTCATATCTTTATTAATTTCATCCATAGATGTGGTTTACTGCTTAACATTTTCCTCTAAATCGTACTGGGTTAAATGCATGTTTGCCACGTTTGCACTCAGCTAATCCACAATCTGTGGTACATCTTTGCAACTATTGTGCTTTGCGTTGATATCGTTACAAATACTAGCTACATCTTCACTGATACTTTCAGCAAGAGCTTTGTCGCCAGTATCAAGTACATAATTTAAACTTGTGACTCGTTCATCATCACGACTAGCTAAAGTTTCATTGAACTGTCGTATGACCTCTCGCCTTCAGAATTTGTTTTTGCTCTCCCTTCTCCTCCACAACTCTTGTTTTCCAAAACCAGTTGGAAGTTGCCTTTCTCTAATCGCTTGTCTTTCCTCTCGTTCCTTGGCTAAATCTCTTTGTTTTCCTCTCGTTACTTGTCTAAGACTCTTTGTTTTTCTTGTCGTTCCTTTTCTAAACCTCTTTGTTGTTCCTCTCACTGTTTCTCAAAATCGGCGAAAAGTTGCCTTTCTCTAATACTCTGTCTTTCCCCTCGTTCCTTCTCACGCAAATCCAGATTTTGTAACTCCATGGTGATTAAGTCACTTTCTGGTTTTATTATTGGCCATGGATCAGTTGTTGCTGTCACCTGCCCCGTAATGTCTCTACCACACTGCTGGTACCTAATACCGTAGGTGTACGTTCGCTGTCAGCTGAACCTTGTTCAGAATTTTCTGTTTCTTGCGTATAGGATTCAGAAGTCATCCTATCACGAGTTGTATTTACTGCTAGATTCTAATATACTGTCGTGGGATTTCGTGCCGGCCGGTGTGGCCGTGCGGTTCTAGGCGCTACAGTCTGGAGCCGAGCGACCGCTACGGTCGCAGGTTCGAATCCTGCCTCGGGCATGGATGTGTGTGCTGTCCTTAGGTTAGTTAGGTTTAATTAGTTCTAAGTTCTAGGTGAGTGATGATATCAGAAGTTAAGTCGCATAGTGCTCAGAGCCATTTGAACCATTTGAATCATTTGGGACTTCATATTTGGAATCACTTGTGCATTAATGACTATTCTAACAGATGCACCAAATATGTTGCTTTCGTTGGAAAACTGTAAGGAACGGCATAAAGTTACACTATGTGATCAAAAGTATTCGGACATCTGGCTGACAATGGCTTACAAGTTCGTGGCGGCCTCCATCGGTAATGCTGGAATTCAATACTGTATTGGCCCACCCTTAGCCTAGATGACAGCTTCCACTCTCTCGCAGGGATACGTTCAGTAAGGCGCTGGGAGGTTGCTCTGGGATGGCGGTCCGTTCTTCACGGTTGTTGCTCTAAGGAGAGGTATCGATGTCGGTCGGTGAGGCCTGGCACGAAGTCGGTATTCCAAAACATCACAAAGGTGTTCTATAGGATTCAGTTCAGGACTCTGTGCAAGCCAGACCACTACAGGGATGTTAGTGTCGTGTAACCACTCCGCCACAGTCCGTGCATTATGAACAGTTGCTCGATAGTGTTGAAAGATGCATTCGCCATCCCTGAATTGCTCTTCAACACTGGGAAGCAAGGAGGTGCTTAAAACATCAATGTAGGCCTGTGTTGTGATAGTGCCACGCAAAACAATAAGGGGTGCAAGCCCCCTCCGTGAAAAACACGACCACACCGTAACACCACCGACGTTCGCCGGGCATTCGCCATACCCACACCCTGGCACCGTATCGCCATATTGTTTACCGTGATTTTTCACTCCACACAACATTTTTCCTCTGCTCAGTCGTTCAATGTTTACGCTCCTTACCCCAAGCGAGACGTCGTACCGGAGTGATGTGCGGCTTTTGAGCAGCCGCTGGGGCAATGAAATCCATGTTTTCTCACCCCCCCCCCCCCCCGCCTAACTGTCATAGTACGTGCAGTGGATCCTGATGCAGTTTGGAATTCCTATGGGATGGTCTGGATAAATGTATGCTATTACTAACTGTCATAGTACTTGCAGTGGATCCTGATGCAGTCTGGAATTCCTCTGTGATGGTCTGGACAAATGTCTGCCTATAACACATTACGACCCTCTTCAACTGTCGGCAGTCTCTGGCAGTCAAAAAAATGGTTCAAATGGCTCTGAGCACTATGGAACTTAACATCTATCGTCATCAGTCCCCTAGAACTTAGAACTACTTAAACCTAACTAACCTAAGGACATCACACAACACCCAGTCATCACGAGGCAGAGAAATCTCTGTCAGTCAACAGACCAAGTCGGCCTGTACGTTTTGGTACTGTAGGTGTCCATTCGCGTTTTCACTTCACTATCACATCGGAAACAGTGGACCAATGGATGTTTAGGAGTGTGGAAATCTCGCGTACAGACGTATGACACAAGTGACACCCAATCCCCTGACCACGTTCGAAGTCCGTGAGTTCCTCGGAGCGCCTCATTCTGCTCGCTCATGTTGTCAAATGGCTACTGAGGTCGCTGATATGGAGTACCTGGCAGTAGGTGGCAGCACAATGCAGCTAACATGAAAAAAGTATGTTTTTGGCGGTGTCAGGGTACTTTTGATCACATAGTGTAGATAGGTGCGTGTCACTTCCGTCCAGTATCTTCATTCTCTAGAACTGAGACGTTATCGCTTCTTTCAGTATGACAATAACATGTAAATATTAAGATGTATCTGTTTTTTCGGACTTGTAGATATAGTTAAGGCTCACCGGCCATTTGACCATCTTCTTCTGTGGGGATGCACAAACAGTGCTCGAACTCTTACGAGAATCGGCAAAAAGCCACGAGTAATGAGTATAATGGGCAGTGGCACTGTGAATATAGTACGGGACAATAAGTTGAGAATGTGGATCTCACGGAAGGCGTGCCAGAGATAAGTCCCTGCAGTCGCACTATCCTCTGTGTCGTCGGTGCCTGAGATGGACAGAGCGTCTGCCATATAAACAGGAGATCACGGGTTCGAGTCCCGGTCGGGGCACACATTTTCACCTCTCCCCGTTGACGTATATCAACGCCTGTATGCAGCTAAGAGTAGCGATTTAATTGTAATTTCATAATAACATGTAAAGCAATGGTTAAACGAATAGAAATAAAAGAAGAATAAAGTTTCTCTGCATAGGCACAGACAACGAATTCCGATCAGAAGAAGAGTAGTGGAATATAATAAAGAGAAAAGTAACTGAAACTGCATGCACTATTACATATTAAAGAGATACGTAAGTGAATACGGTTCGCAGTTAATCCCTGTGCTTGTTAGCAGGGAAAGATTTCTTAAGAAATTTTGTTGTGACACGTAGATTCGAACTACCATTATCTTATTCCCATGTACATCGCTTAAGGAGGCAGTTGACCATCCGCAAAATAAATATTAAATCGTTAGGGTTGTATTGTGATGTTCAGTCCAAAGAGTGATTTGGAATAGGTCTGAACTATATCCTGCTAAACCCTCTTTATCTCCACATGAGTGATGATGATGATGAGGTCCTATACTCCCTGACAGAGCGTAGGGGACGATGCGGGAGACCCGCACTGCCGTACTAGGCAACGTCCTAACTGAGGTGGTTTGCCATTGCCTTCCTCCGACCGTAATGGTGATGAATGATGATGATGAAGACGACACAACAACACCCAGTCGTCTCGAGGCAGGTGAAAATCACTGACCCCGCCGGGAATAGAACCCGGGACCCCGTGCTCGGGAAGCGAGAACGCTACTGCGAGACAACGAGCTCGGTATAATCTGTGGTGACACATTTCAGAATCTTCCGTTCTCTTCTTGTCTGAAACGTTTATCGCCCACGTTTCCTTTCTGCACAAGGCTGCACTGCAAACAAATACCTTTAGCGAGCACTTTATAACACTTAAACCTAGACACAACAGTACACTGCTCGACAATTGCTGAGGAACTGGTGCTTGCTAAGGAACAATTGCCAGTTCTCACGGAACAGCCGACAATTGCTACGGAACGGGCGACCCACAGTGAAAGGAAATGTAACCGGCCGCGGTGGCCGAGCGGTTCTAGGCGCTTCAGTCCGGAACTACGCGGGTGCTGCGGTCGCAGGTTCGAATCCTGCCTCGGGCATGGATGTGTATGATGGCCTTAGGTTAGTTAGGTTTAAGTAGTTCTAAGTTCTAGGGGACTGATGACCTCAGCAGTTAAGTCCCATAGTGCTCAGAGCCATTTGAACCATTTGAACAGTTCACAACTGGGATGTTCTCGGCAGATGTGTTTCTCGACGAACACACCCTCCCCAAAGCGTGGAAGTGTGGTGTCACCGCCAGACACTACACTTGCTAGGTGGTAGCTTTAAATCGGCCGCGGTACATTAGTACATGTCGGACCTGCGTGTCGCCACTGTCAGTAATTGCAGACCGAGCGCCACCACACGGCAGGTCTAGAGAGACTGACTAGCACTCGCCCCAGTTGTACGACGACTTTGCTAGCGACTACACTGACGAAGCCTTTCTCTCATTTGCCGAGACCCAGTTAGAATAGCCTTCAGCTAAGTCCATGGCTACGACCTAGCAAGGCGCTATTCGCCTTACAGTGCTTGTATTGAGAGAGTCTCACTTGTATTAACAATAGCGATGTACCACAAGGATGAATTAAAGTTAAGTATTAACGCAGCTACGTACTTTTCTTTATAGCATTCAATACGTATCCTGTTCCAGAATTCACGCCAGTCGGCGTGAGTTGACGCGTGCCCTTTCGGTATCTCCGCCTTGTGTCTAGACTGTCTTGTCTAGACACAACAGGAAGAACTGAAAGTCGCCTTTAAAGAGGAGTGAGACATATTCCTTACTAACAGTTCGATATCAGTCTTTATGTTAGGAGTCTGACCGTGAACATTGTTAATGTCTGTCATTCTGCTTTCCCATGTGATGAAATCTCTACCATTTTTCGTTATATATATATATATATATATATATATATATATATATATATATATATATATATATATATATATCACTCCACATCTATTAAGCATTTACAGTGTTTCATGTTCATCAATGCATCTGATTATTCCCGTCCAAACAGTAGTTTGTAGGGATCTCTATTAGATTTGTAGCTGTTCTCATGGATATATCTAACACACTGTTATTGACAGTTTGCCTTCAGTGGAAATCTGTAAGTATACATCATCGTTAGTCATTGGCATCGGAGGTGCTGCTGAATCATCCTCGTCAACTTCATTTTCTGGCATTCGGACATCATTACTTTGTTCAATTGTAAGTAGGCTGTTTAGGTTTTTATGTTGGTAACGCCATGTAGTGCTCTGTATGAAAATTGCTGACTGCGCTGTGTGCATTCTGTGGCTGGTTGGACTCATTGTTGGAATATTCGCTTGTGGAGTGTTGGGCAGTTGGATGTGAACAGCGCATAAGTTTGGGCAGTTGGAGGTGATCCGCCAGCAGTGGTGGAAGTGGGGAGAGAGATGCCAGAGTTTTGAGGGGACGATCTGGACGTGTGTCCATCAGAAAAAGGAAATTTGTTTAATTCGATGTCACAAATATATATAATGACTTTTGAACGCTATTACGGTAAATAAATTGTTTGTTCTCTATCAAAATCTTTCATTTGCTAACTATGCCTTTCAGTAGTTAGTGCCTTCAGTAGTTGGAATCTTCTATTTAGCTGGCAGTATTGGCGCTCGCTGTATTGCAATAGCTCGAGTAACGAAGTTTTTTCTGAGGTAAGTGATTCATGAAAGTTATAGGTTATTGCTAGTCAGGGCCATTCTTTTGTAGGGATTATTGAAAGTCAGATTACGTTGCGCTAAAAACTGTGTGTCAGTTTAGTGGTGATCAGAATAAGTAAGGAGAGAAATGTCTGAGTACTTTCAGTTTTGCTCAGCTGTTTGAAAATCAAATAACGTAGAAGTTTACCTGCACAGTCATTCATAATTTTTCAAAGTGGACGTTTCACAATAATCGTCACAATAACAAGTAAGGCAATGATAACATAAATATAAGTGTGTAAAAAAACGTATGTTAAGCACAGACATTGAATGTAGATCAGGAGGGGAATAACAGATGGTTCAAAGGGCTCTAAGCACTATGGGTCTTAGCATCTGAGGTCATCAGTCCCCTAGACTTAGAACTACGTAAACCTAACTAACCTAAGGACATCACACACATCCATGCCCGAGGCAGGATTCGAATCTGCGACCGTAGCAGCCGCTTGGTTCCGGACTGAAGCGCCTAGAACCGCTCGGCCACAACGGCCGGCTATCTCATTGGCAATAGGTTTGGAGCTGACATTACACCGCTGTTTGATCAGACCGCAGCGGCCGGCAGATTAACAGACTATAATTAAGAAGTAAGTGATTAAGGATGGAAATATCAACACAGATTAAAGAAATGAGCAAGTGAAATATTGTTCACTGTTATCCCCTACACTTGTATATGTCCTGTGACAAAATTTTTTACTGCCACCGAGACTTGGAGCAATCACTACCGTATTGCCCTGGAGGCCTCTCAAGGTGGAAGTTGGTCCACATATAAAATACACGGTAAATCATTTAAGGTAGCCCATCGTAAATGTCCTCCCTTGTCCACTGTCCTAAAATTGGAAAGAAAGAAGAGTAGGGCCGACGAGCATATAAAGGTTGAGGAGGAGGTGGGGGATGTATTGACGCTGGCTGTGTGGACGGACAGCGACAGTGGCGGCGCTGGTGGTGGTAGTGGTGGTGGGGTGACGACTCGAGACGGCAATTTCCTGGCCTCGCCGCCGGTGCAATATCCGCCCGTCCACACCTCACACAGCCCTCTTCTCTCCCGTCGCGTTGTGCCCCGTCCAGCTACTGTCTCAACGCCAAAGGAGCGTACACGATCTACGGGAAGGGGCATGCACTATTTACATTCAAAGAGATGGACGGTAGTGTCTGGAATGTTGACATGGAAGTTTCCCACATGTGTAACTACGCTCACATGACAAAATATGTTGTGTTGGCAGAAGAGCCAACACCGTGTTACTAGCGGAGGCCGAAATGCAGGCGTTTTAGCTCACGCAGGCTAGCGTGACGAGGGAAGAGCTATACTGACGTGAGGTCTGGAACATGACAAGGAATTAGAATTCAGAAAGCGGACGTAATTAGTTTGATACTTAACTTTAATCCATTAATGATGAACGTCGCTCTTGACGGTACATGATTCACAATATCAATATCAACAGTAACTGAATATGGCGCCTTGCAAATGACAGCGTATGTAGACAGTGAACCATCGCTAGCAAAGTCGGCTGTACAACTGGGCGAGTGCTAGGGAGTCTCTAGACTAGACCTGCCGTGTGACGGCGCTCGGTCTGCAATCACTGATAGTGGCGACACGCGGGACAGTCGTATACTAACGGACCGCGGCCGATTTAAAGGCTACCACCTAGCAAGTGTGGTGTCTGGCGGTGACACCACAAAATACAGGGTTATTACAAATGATTGAAGCGATTTCACAGCTCTACAACTTAATTATTTGAGATATTTTCACAATGCTTTGCACACAGATACAAAAACTCAAAAAGTTTTTTTAGGTATTCACAAATATTCGATATGTGCCCCTTTAGTGATTCGGCAGACATCAAGCCGATAATCAAGTTCCTCCCACACTCGGCGCAGCATGTCCCCATCAATGAGTTCGAAAGCATCGTTGATGCGAGCTCGCAGTTCTGGCACGTTTCTTGGTAGAGGAGGTTTAAACACTGAATCTTTCACATAACCCCACAGAAAGAAATCGCATGGGGTTAAGTCGGGAGAGCGTGGAGGCCATGACATGAATTGCTGATCATGATCTCCACCATGACCGATCCATCGGTTTTCCAATCTCCTGTTTAAGAAATGCCGAACATCATGATGGAAGTGCGGTGGAGCACCATCTTATTGAAAGATGAAGTCGGCGCTGTCGGTCTCCAGTTGTGGCATGAGCCAATTTTCCAGCATGTCCAGATACACGTGTCCTGTAACGTTTTTTTCGCAGAAGAAAAACGGGCCGTAAACTTTAAACCGTGAGATTGCACAAAACACGTTAACTTTTGGTGAATTGCGAATTTGCTGCACGAATGCGTGAGGATTCTCTACCACCCAGATTCGCACATTGTGCCTGTTCACTTCACCATTAAGAAAACATGTTGCTTCATCACTGAAAACAAGTTTCGCACTGAACGCATCCTCTTCCATGAGCTGTTGCAACCGCGCCGAAAATTCAAAGCGTTTGACTTTGTCATCGGGTGTCAGGGCTTGTAGCAATTGTAAACGGTAAGGCTTCTGCTTTAGCCTTTTCCGTAAGATTTTCCAAACCGTCGGCTGTGGTGCGTTTAGCTCCCTGCTTGCTTTATTCGTCGACTTCCGCGGGCTACGCGTGAAACTTGCCCGCACGCGTTCAACCGTTTCTTCGCTCACTGCAGGCCGACTCGTTGATTTCCCCTTACGGAGGCATCCAGAAGCTTTAAACTGCGCATACCATCGGCGAATGGAGTTAGCAGTTGGTGGATCTTTGTTGAACTTCGTCCTGAAGTGTCATTGCACTGTTATGACTGACTGATGTGAGTGCATTTCAAGCACGACATACGCTTTCTCGGCTCCTGTCGCCGTTTTGTCTCACTGCGCTCTCGAGCGCTCTGGCGGCAGAAACCTGAAGTGCGGCTTCAGCCGAACAAAACTTTATGAGTTTTTCTACGTATCTGTAGTGTGTCGTGACCACATGTCAATGAATGGAGCTACAGTGAATTTATGAAATCGCTTCAATCATTTGTAATAGCCCTGTATTAGACATCTTATTAAGAGAGCACACTGATCGCTTTGCAGCAGTCTAGGTGGTGAGGAACGGGTACCTCGTGGCCTTGTTCCTCTCTAATGTCGAAGTAAGTAAAGACAATGAAGTAGTGTGTATGTGGCAGTTGGTTGTAAGGAATATATCCGAAGAGGACGGAAAGCAGTAGATGTGATGTACAAGTTGAGCAACTCAATAACACGTTGGGCTACCTGTGTCTCTGATACAAGCAGTTATTGGGCTTGGTATCGACTGACAGATATGTCACATGTCCTCCTGATGGATATTGTAGCAAATTCTGCCCGGCTGTGACGTTAAATCCGCAAAATCCCGAGGTGGTTGCAGGGCCCTGCACATAATGTTCCAAAAGTTTTCAGTTGGAGAGAGATCCTGTAAGGGGTTCACCACCCTGTTGGAGCGAATGTAATCTCGACGTATTGCTCACTTGCTAGAACGACAATTCACAGGCGCTGCCTGAGACATAAAATATCTTTGCCCCTGTTGAAAGAGAGCTGCAATAGAGTCGCAGGTCAGAGCACTCTCTGCAGCAGTTGCAGTTGCTCGCTGCTACAGTGTAGTTGTAGTCTGTCGCTGGTTCAAAAAATGGCTCTGAGCCTTCGACCATAGATACTAGTAGACTGGCCTTGCTGTGCAGAAGCTATGGGGCTGGCGTGGCTCCAACATAAACCACGTGACTGTTGGCAAAACGTGGCGGGATTTCAAATCAGCGGTCTGCGGTCCTATGTTTGTATCGGATTTTCCCCACATTTCTCAATTGACTGCCAAACGCTTCCAACAAAAACTACTTTTCTATTTGTGAAAAATTATGCCAGAACTACATTTGACCTGGATTTGTTCAAAGTAAAATCTAACAAATACATCGAACGCCACTCTGGTGGGCAGCGGGACGAAATTACTATAAACGTCGTTAAAATTCTTTTAAACAGTAAGAGTGGGCTCGTGTCAAAACTTTAAACATTGTATTCGCAACGTTTCGAGCTCTAGGCACTTATGAAAGAAATTGGCTATGGGAATTATGTCAACTATAGGTGTCAAAATTGTTTACTTTAGGAGCAGGTCCATTTTAGAGTATCAATTTTAGGTGCACTTCAAAGGTTCAGTTCCCACTATTTTTACAAAAGTTTAAACTATCAGTTTAAAAAAAATGATATTTTAGATGAAAGATGAGACTTTGCGGTTTCAGAAAATAATTTTCGAGCCTAGGTTTAAAAATGACAGACACTGTAAATACAAATTATAGATATACATTGTACATAATAACTAACCTATCAAAACACTTCTCCGCGAAGTGCTTCGAGCAAAGGCGGGTATGTGCAAACGGCTTAAAGTTTTTCCGTTTCAGGGCCTGTATCCAAAGCTGCCTTCGGTTTTCATCCTCACGGGACCTATGACTAGGAACGAGAAACGATTATACTTACTTCTGCAACCGAATTATCACAGATACTTTCCAAAATGTAAAATGAGTCTGACTTTACAGGCATCGCTTTCAACACTTTAATTTACGTGATACTCTATTTCAAGCGTAAAAAACATATAAAAGTCACTTCAGCAGATTTCAATAAACGCATCTGCACTATCATAGAAACACTTACACGTGAAATGTAAAGCCATTTCCCCGACAAAACGCTGAGTACAGCCATAAGCGCAAGACGAAACAACCATGTTTTGCCAACATTCACGTGACTTTAGCCCAGAGATGTTGGAGCCACGAAAATGACGTCAGGGCCAGTCTATTATATTTATGGTCGAAGCTCTGAGCACTATGGGACTTAACATCTGAGGTCATCAGTTCCATACTATTTAGAACTACTTACACCTAACTAACCTATGGACATCACACACAGCCATGCCCGAGGCAGGATTCGAACCTGCGACCGTAGCGGTCGCGCAGTTCCGGACTGAAGCGTCTAGAACCGTTCGGCCACACCGGCCGGCTCTGTCGCTGGTACAGCGCAGAACAAATTGTAAAATTTTATTATATGGAACTGAATAATAATTGTGATCAGCCGGAGAGCTAAATGATACGATGGAATGAGATGATGAACAAATGAATAATTGTTCATATAACGAAAAATCAACAGTGTAATTAAGTCAACCATCTATTGTAAGGTAAATTTTATTATTTTTATTGGCATGCACGTAGTTAAGTCACTTGCCTGAGATCTTAATATAAATTTGTTTCAATTTTTTCTTTTCTGATTCGTCAGCACCAGTTGACCCAGATTTGTAATATATTCAATTTTCCCGTGTAATAGATTGTAGATCTTTATCAATAACGTAAAAAATTTTCAGAATATAATTGTTTTTACCAATCAGCTATAAAAGTATAATTTACCTTTAAGTCATTGCCAGTCCCGATCCAATCATTTATCTAAATTAAAATATTCCAGAATTTTTGTCAGATCATAGTCATGTGTTCTTTAGTAATCAAAAGTGGTTCAAATGGCCCTGAGCACTATCTGAGGTCGTTAGTCCCCTAGGACCTAGAACCACTTAAACCTAACTAACCTAAGGACATCGCACACATCCAAGCCCGAGGCAGGTTTCGAACTGAAGCGCCTAGAACCGCTCAACCCCAGCGGCCGCTGTCTTCAGGAATCAGACGACCAGCTGTGCAGCTGTGTCACTAAGTAAAGTCAGTTTTTCTAGTAATTCAGATCTCAGACCGTTGTTATCCAGTATTAGTAAGCAGGCCAGCATTGCACTAAGCTATGTCATTTACGAGCAGATATATAGACAGCGTTATCCGGCGACACCATCACGAGGTAAGAATTTTTCAGTTTATTTCTCACGGACAGATTCAGATTGATTTCACAGAGATATGGCATAGCTCTGCTTACGTCAAAATTTATCAGTTGCATACGTTAGAATTGAATTGTCCAAATTTAATTATTTTAATTTTTATTTTCTGTTCGGGAAGGTTACACATCTTTATTACTTACTGGCCTAAGTAAGGTTTTGCAAGCTTGAAGACAAGCAGTAGAAACTCTCGCCGTGTGCGGACGGGAATTATCTGGTTGAAATGTAAGCCCAGGATGGTTGGCCACGAAGGCTAACAAAAAGAGGCCTAAAACATCGTTGACGTACCGCTGTGCTGTAAGGGTGCTGTCGATGACAACCAAATGGGTCCTGCTATGAAAAGACAGTCGGGCTGGTATCCCACCGCTGTCGTGAGCCATCTCCAGACACGTCTTCGCCGATCATTGGGGCTCAATTCGAAGTGGGATTCATCCCTGAAGACAGACCTACTCTAGTCAATGAGGTTCTAGGCCGAAAAGTTGTAAACGTAAAATTCCATACGGAAATTTCACAAGAATGTGTAGCAGAAGAGCTGCTAGCGTACAGCCAGGAAGATGCGGAGGGCAACAACAGTAGTGTTACGCAAGGAATAAGAGGTAAAATTAGAATTCCCGTTTGCTCTCACCGAGAAGAATTACTGGAAGAAACAGAGCTAATTGTCAAAGCCATAAAAGAGATAGTTTACAGGAAAAAAATAGATATCTATTGGAGTTCGTGTAGGGGAACTCGGGGCGGAACGGGATACTTAAGGTTTAACAATTTGTATAAAATAAGGGAACAGAAGGAAACACTTCTTAAAGTTATAAAAAAACCTTGTAGTGTAACCTAATGCACCTTATTTTAAAGTCGCTTAAAACAATACATTTTGCATTTTTTACAATTTTTCAAAGGAAGTCTTGCATATTTCCCGGTCGGCCCCACCCACGGGGCAGAATGGAATAAGGTTATTTTTTGTTAAATTATTGCATAAACGTTGAATCTGAATTACGAATATCGTATTAAACTATGACAAAATGTTGTATAAAAGGCAGTTCAGAGTAAGGAATGTGTAATTTAAATAATTAAATAGTCATTCTTCAAAATAAGAAAATATTTTAATGTCATTCTGAAAAATGTACACTACCTAATAACCACCAAACCACTAACTACTATTCCTTTCGAAAATAGTCACAAGCCAGTATTTTCTCTTCATCTTCACTGTCTGTGCCAGCACACCAATTGTGTGCCCATTTGAAACACCTCTGCCATGCGACCCAGCCCTCATTAGAGGTGTGTGAAATCTTATGGGACTTAACTGCTAAGGTCATCAGTTCCTAAGCTTACACACTACTTAACCTAAATTATCCTAAGTACAAACACACACACCCATACCCGAGGGAGGACTCGAACCTCATTAGAAACGGAGTAGAAGTCTCCACAGTAGAGACACTCAGTATTCTCTCTCCCTGATTCTGTCTTCTCCATTATCTTCTACCTTTTATTTTTCTTTAGGTCTTTGATGTCCTCTGTTTTGGTTTTTTTGGGTGAACAGTTTGATATTTTTGCCTTACGTTGCATTGCAGCTGACGTCTCTGTCCTGACATTGTTCATATTTGTGCAACCTCCTTCTTTCTGTAGGCCTACTTCACGAGCGACAGCATTCTGCAGTTCCTTCTTGTAAGGAGAATCTCTTAATAAGACGGGGTTTCCTTTTCGTCTTATAGTCCGCCGAGTATTTTGACAGATTAGTTGGTCTGGAATGACAGCCTCGGGCGATGTCTGGAAAGCTGAGTTGTTCGGCGAACATGGCTGATTGGGAGAGTCTGGCATCCATGAACATTCAGGCTGGGCGTCAATGATTGAGCCTTGGTCAGTCTTAGCCGTAGGCCTATTAGTGGCAGATTCAGTAGACACTGGTGAGCCTGTAATCAATGTGTTAGATTGTCCATCTGTAGAGTTTGTAGTCGGACTTTCGTAGTTTTCGAACTGAATATCTGTTGGCGCTGATGGGAGGTAGTCTGGGTCTGAAACATTCAGCTCAGACGGCCATATTCCAGTTCTCTTAAAACCATTTATAGCCGTCGGCATCGTTGCAGCACGTAAAATCGCGGCCCCAAATAGCGATGTTATTTGGAAAAGAGTGACAACTTTTCCTGGATGGCTCCGTAGCCATTTTTTATCTCTTCACTGTAATAACATCTCAGGGGCTTGAAAAACGCTACGTTCAGGGGTTGTAATTTATGTGAAGTGTGTGGCGGTAAACAAAGGAGGACTACACCATTCTCTCTAGCCATATCAAGCAGCTCCATGTTTTTAGTGCGAGTTGGATGTCCATCAACAATTAGTAGCACAGGTCATTCTTTCGTGGCCTTAGAAAATCCCACAAAGTTTCTAAACCATACTAGAAATAATTCGCTTGTGATCCACCCCGAGGGGTGAACTTCAGATCAGCCTCCTGGAGGCAATCCAAGCTCAAATTCATGTTTCTTCTTATTCCTTGGAAAAATAAGCATGGGCGGCATGTATAACCCAGATGCAGACATGCACGTTCTGAAGATGTTAGCCGGCCGCAGTGGTCTAGCGGTTCTAGGCGCTCAGTCCGGAACCGCGTGACCGCTACGGTCGCAGGTTCGAATCCTGCCTCGGGCATGGATGTGTGTGATGTCCTTAGGTTAGTTAGGTTTAAGTAGTTCTAAGTTCTAGGGGACTGATGACCACAGATGTTAAGTCCCATAGTGCTCAGAGCCATTTGAACCATTTTTTTGATGTTACCGCTCCTACTTGCCTTTTTCCCTTAAGTGCTATTATTTTCGACTGACTTTTAGGATTAACTGTCAAGCCACTTTCATCACACTTGAATATTTTGTCAGCAGTCAGCTTGTACTTATCAATAACATTATTGAGAAGAGAGTTCAACTGTGAAACTGATAGTTTGTAGAATCCCACTGCTCGAGCACCAGGAGTATTTTCTGGCTTGCAAATAAACAGTGTAGGATGCCTCGTAATAAATCCTTTAACCCAGTCTTGTCCAGCTAGACCAGTTTGTTTGTCAAATCTGTGTGGTAAGCTATTTCTTTCGGCTAGTTGATAGGCTAGTGATCTGAGATCTTTCATTGATAGACCAAAAAGTCTGCTTCCCATTGACTTGAGATATGTTACCCGCTTATGTTCTTGTTCTGCAGTGAACACAAATTTCCCATCTGATTTGTCAATTATGTGGTCAGGATTATTCGTAGCTTCACGCACATATCTTTCCATTGTGGATTTCGGTACGCTGAACTGCTTAGATGCTTTTAAAAATTCCATTTGGGAAGACGAAACGGCTGAAACTGCCATTTTCATCGCTTTTACGTCCCTTTGCTGTCTATCAGTCTTTTTCACGTACGTTCGCTCCATCTGGAACAGCAAGAGGGAAAGTAAAAAGAATATAGTTTGCTTTCTACTTGCATCAAAATATGACGGGGCAGAACGGGACAGTATCCCATTCTGCCCCGTCCCGTTCCACCCCAAGAGCACTCTTGAGGTTAACAACTTTTATGGAGCGTAATAAGTGACGTATTTAAACGTATTAAATAATTAAAGTATAACAAATGCCTTTCACTTTAAGGGAATGTGTCATTTTAGGGTATGCAATTAACAATTAACAGCTTACCTGGCGTTGAAATTCACCAAACGTTAGAACAACGCAAGCAGTAACGTGACAGACAACAATTCACTTAGATCTCGCACTTCAAACTAAATCAAAATGGCTGCCCTGACTTCCCTTCCATTCAGAGAAATACACTCCTGGAAACTGAAATAAGAACACCGTGAATTCATTGTCCCAGGAAGGGGAAACTTTATTGACACATTACTGGGGTCAGATACATCACATGATCACACTGACAGAACCACAGGCACATAGACACAGGCAACAGAGCATGCACAATGTCGGCACTAGTACAGTGTATATCCACCTTTCGCAGCAATGCAGGCTGCTATTCTCCCATGGAGACGATCGTAGAGATGCTGGATGTAGTCCTGTGGAACGGCTTGCCATGCCATTTCCACCTGGCGCCTCAGTTGGACCAGCGTTCGTGCTGGACGTGCAGACCGCGTGAGACGACGCTTCATCCAGTCCCAAACATGCTCAATGGGGGACAGATCCGGAGATCTTGCTGGCCAGGGTAGTTGACTTACACCTTCTAGAGCACGTTGGGTGGCACGGGATACATGCGAACGTGCATTGTCCTGTTGGAACAGCAAGTTCCCTTGCCGGTCTAGGAATGGTAGAACGATGGGTTCGATGACGGTTTGGATGTACCGTGCACTATTCAGTGTCCCCTCGACGATCACCAGTGGTGTACGGCAAGTGTAGGAGATCGCTCCCCACACCATGAAGCCGGGTGTTGGCCCTGTGTGCCTCGGTCGTATGCAGTCCTGATTGTGGCGCTCACCTGCACGGCGCCAAACACGCATACGACCATCATTGGCACCAAGGCAGAAGCGACTCTCATCGCTGAAGACGACACGTCTCCATTCGTCCCTCCATTCACGCCTGTCGCGACACCACTGGAGGCGGGCTGCACGATGTTGGGGCGTGAGCGGAAGACGGCCTAACGGTGTGCGGGACCGTAGCCCAGCTTCATGGAGACGGTTGCGAATGGTCCTCGCCGATACCCCAGGAGCAACAGTGTCCCTAATTTGCTGGGAAGTGGCGGTGCGGTCCCCTATGGCACTGCGTAGGATCCTACGGTCTTGGCGTGCATCCGTGCGTCGCTGCGGTCCGGTCCCAGGTCGACGGGCACGTGCACGTTCCGCCGACCACTGGCGACAACATCGATGTACTGTGGAGACCTCACGCCCCACGTGTTGAGCAATTCGGCGGTACGTCCACCCGGCCTCCCGCATGGCCACTATACGCCCTCGCTCAAAGTCCGTCAACTGCACATACGGTTCACGTCCACGCTGTCGCGGCATGCTACCAGTGTTAAAGACTGCGATGGAGCTCCGTATGCCACGGCAAACTGGCTGACACTGACGGCGGCGGTGCACAAATGCTGCGCAGCTAGCGCCATTCGACGGCCAACACCGCGGTTCCTGGTGTTTCCGCTGTGCCGTGCGTGTGATCATTGCTTGTACAGCCCTCTCGCAGTGTCCGGAGCAAGTATGGTGGGTCTGACACACCGGTGTCAATGTGTTCTTTTTTCCATTTCCAGGAGTGTAGTTACATGCCTATACAACAAGTTGCAGCGCTGTCCAGTCTAGAAAAGAGCAATATCCCGTTCTGCCCCTCTATCCCATTCTGCCCCGAGTTCCCCTACATAAATTCTTAGTATCTGACGTATTACTGAACCGAGAAAGGATTAAAAGAAGCGATTGTAGATTTCAATTATAGCTTAAAAATGAAGTTGAATGTTATAAAAGCTACTCCAAATAAAAATTAGGAAAGAATTATTTTCTGTGTGTGTACATGTAAAAATGAATAAAGTTCGAGTATATATTATCCTTTCCTATTCGCTGTTCTGACAAAAATCCTAAAAACTCACCCATTTGCAATGAACTGTGTGTGAGAGATGTAGGTAATTACATGACTTGAAAAGTAGCTGAAACTAGGTAGTCGAAGGAGGACTTCGAGGGGTGGCGTTGCACTATTGAGACAGATATTGGAGCTGCTCGCATACTATTTACTTCAGGCGCAGTGCGCGTCGTCTGACGTTTACACTGTACAAATATGCACTGATCATCCATGTATGATGTTATTCGGGGTCTTCCTGATGGCGAAACACTTGCATTGGCACCGTTGCAATGTATACAGCACTACGCCAACTTCTGTTGTTATTGTCTTACTAAAATAGCATTCCTGGGGCAGAGCTATAATTATAGCGAGTTTGCAGTTCCAGGCTCCTGCCTCCATCAAATTAGACAGTAATATGGAATGAACCCGATCACGTCTACAAACACACTGCTAGATGCACAGAATGCGAACTGATTGATACACAGACAGCAGAAGGAATGAGGCCTATTCGAATGGAATCGTTGTAGGTGAAGGCACGTCATTGCTGTTGTTGAAACTCATCAGCGACCCTCTAGGAGAACAACCAGTCAAATACACAACAGAGGCACTTAGTCTTTACAATTTTGTATTGCTTTTTTACCAGAATGGCTTATGATAAAATATTCGAAATGGAATCCCTGTTTTAACCACACATCCATACATATGATATATGATCGAAAACTTTTGACAGGTAGTGTATGTTTAAAAATTTTACCCGTTGACATTGATACTTTGGAATTACGACCATTGTGAGAAAAAGTAGGATTGCGTGGAAGATTATTGTACTACAACGTTTTGTAGACTCGAAGCAGTTATCAAACTCCTGTTTGAACAAAGACACGTTTATATTGCTGCGCAGAGAATTAGTGAATTTTTCGTCAGTAGCCATTTATTGGGTATGAGAGCCCTTACCATTAGAAGACAGAGCATGTATAGCAGTTTACAAATTAGTCAGCCATGCAGAATGCAGGATGTTACCATTCAGTTAGATTTTTGTAGTACATCGAATACATCACCAGATGAAATGAAGAAGCACGCAGAAGACCTAATCGGTATCAATGTATTCTCGTACAAGTAGAAACCGTCAGTGGGTATGTAAGTGACGAGTGTTGCAGTTCTCTGGGCAGAGTGGCCAACGGAGCGCGTTAGTGTTACTCGTGCTTCGTGTTGTTAGCAAGCCTGGTAGGCCGTACATGGGGCGCGTACAGCGTCAGGTGTTGAGTGACCACTGTGAAGGACACGGAGATGCAGTGTACACGTATGAGACAGCGTTATCAGCATCTGACGGAGTTTAAAAAGGGCCTCATTGTTGGCCGGTAGGTCGAATCGTGTATTATCCAGCTTTGTGGGGCACTCGGACGCGACAATGGTCCGATATAGGACTGCCTGCGGCGTGAGGTAGGGCATATCCATAGTCAAGGTTTCGGTCGACCACGTCTGATCAAAATAAGGAAGGATCGCCATTTTGTGCACCAAGCACATTGTAACGTCTTCACATCCACGCCTACTATCCGAGAACAAGTAACGTGGACTTCTAGTAAAATTCCGCGTCGTCCCGCAACAATGTTTAGTTTTTAGTTTAGTTATGTCATGTTCCGTAGACCATTTTTACGATTATTTTATCGATATGGTGTGGAACAAGATATATATACACACATGAGTAGTGCTGATACTAATATTAGGGAAATTTTTAGTTCTACACATGCAACTACTTTTAGAGGCCAAAGAAATGATTTTAAGCTAGACTTAAAACTTGATGTGCTACCTGCCAGACACTTTATGTTGTTGGGCAAATGATCAAAGATTTTTGTTGCTGAATAAATTACTCCTTTTTCAGCAACTGACAGCTTCAATAACGGACAGGAAAGGTCATTTTTCCCTCTAGTGTTGTACGTATAAACATCACTGTTCTTCGCCAATTCAGATGGATTATTTATAACAAATTTCATTAGCCAATATATGTACTCTGATGGTGCAGTTAAAATACCAAACTCCTTGACTAGGTGCCTATACGACGTCCTTGGATGAACACCACTAGTTATTCTCACTGCTCTCTTTTGTGTAATCAGTACTTTATGTCTAAGTGGCGAGTTACCCCAGAAAACTATTCCATAATACATTATTGAGTGAAAATATGCAAACTACGTTAGGAGGCTGATCTGTTTATTACCGAGACTAGCGATTATACAAAGAGCGAAAGAAGCTGAACTTATTTGTTTGAGAACCTCAGTAATATGCTTCTTCCAATTTAGTTTGTCATCGATGTGAACACCCAAAAATTTGAAGAAATCTACCGTGTTAACTGAGCCCTGTTGATATGCTGCATCAATTGTCGGTATGGCTGTATTCTGTGTACTGAACTGGATATAGTGACTTTTTTCAAAATTAAGGGAGAGTCCATTTTCTGAGAGCCACTTAATAATTCTTTGAAAGACATGATTAACAATATCTTCAGCTGCTCTTTTTGGAATGAGATTTGTAGTAACACTCGTGTCATACGCAAAAAGTACTAGTTCTCCTTGTTGAACGTTAAATGAGAGGCCATTCACATGAATAAGGAACAGCAGAGGACCCAAAATTGAACCCTGTGGGACTCCCTTTGTGATAACTCCCCATTCACTAGAATTTACCACCCTCCCAACATTATCTGTGTTATTCAGCACAATCTTTTGCTTTCTGTTCGTTAAGTATGATTCAAACCACCTGAGTTTATAGCTTTCAGTTCCATAATACCTGAGTTTTTCTAAGTGTGTGACATGATCCATACAGTGAAATGCCTTGGAAAGATCACAAAAAATACCAACTGGCGATAATTTGTTATTTAGGGCTTGTAATATTTGATGAGTTAATGTATTCTCAGTCGAGTAACCTTTCCAGAATTAAAAGTGTGACATTCTGAGTAAATTATTTTCACTTAAATGTGGGACTACTCTTGAATACATAACTTTTTTGAATATTTTAGAAAATGAAGCGGCAATGAGATTGCTTTATAATTATTTAAGTCACTCTTGTCCGCTTTCTTATGAAGAGGTTTGAGAACTGCGAATTTCAATCTGTCTGGAAAAATTCCCTTTTCCAGCGATGCATTACACATATCACTAAGAATTCCATTTATTAAATTAGAACAACACTTCAAAATTCTGTTAGAGACTCCATTAATACCACATAAGCTCTCGTGTTTCAGTATATTTATAATTCCCTTAATTTCAGTGGGGATGTTGGTGCTATTTCTAAAGGCCTAAAGTCCTGCAGAATGAAATTTTTAACATATTTTTTACTTCTTCAACCGAACCCTTTAACCCTATTTTTGCTGTTACATTCAGAAAGTGATTGTTAAAAATACTTGCAACTTGTGAATTATCACTTACTCATTTAGCTTTATTGCTATGGCATGCTGTGCACAGTCAGGCTGCCCCATCTCCCGTTTGACAATAACCCATATAGTTTTAATCATATTATCCGCATTCTTAATATCTGTCAGAACACATAAGCTTCTCGACTTCTTGAAGACTTTCCTTAAAATATTACAGTATCTTTTGTAGTGAACAAGAATCGTCGGATCCTTACATATTCTGGCCTGTCCATATATTTCTCTCTTCCTCTTACACGATATCTTAATTCCCTTAATAATCCATGACTCACTTGACTTTGGTCGGAGACAACAACAGCCGGTCTAGTGAATTAACCGTCCCACTTGCAGGCTGTCGTCAACACCGCCACACAAGCGGCTGCTTCTGGAGTGGTGCCATGGCCGGCAAGCAATAAACAGCTGATGAGTGGAGTAGCGTTGGTTCAGCTCTGAATCGCGGTTCTGCACTACACGGGATGACCAATGTCGGTGAGTCCCGTTCATTAATTGTTTTGGAGAGGCACAGCTATGTTACTTCCTGGCTTCATTTTATAGGAAGCCATTGATATGATTTCAGGTCACGGATGGTAGTTATTGGTGGAACTCCGATGGCACAGTAGTACGTCACGGACATCCTGAGACCTCGTGAGTTATTTCTGACGCGATTGTATCGTGGTGCCATTTCTCAAAATGACTACATTCGTCTACACTTAGGACGTGTTGCTGTGAACTGTTTTCATGATGTCGAAGTACTGCCGTGACAGCAAGATCCCCCGAAATGTCCCCGATAGCCGGCAGCTGTGACCGAGCGATTCTAGGTGCTTCAGTCTGGAACCGCCCGACCGCTTCGGTCGCAGGTTCGAATCCTGCCTCGGGCATGGATGTGTGTGATGTCCTTAGGTTAGTCAGGTTGTCAACTCTGTCCCAGAACCAGTGTTAAAGATTATCAAAGACCAGTGACAACAGAAGTGGGCCAGCTTGTCTCAGGTGTCTATTCCACTGCTTTATGGCATCCTTCCCAACCGAATCAGTACGTCCTGGCCAGAAATGGTGGAACGTCATACTGATAAGAAATGGGCTCATACTGCCAATTCTTTGAAAAGTTGACTCGATTTTGTAATCACTGAAATAAATCAAATACCCCCTCAACACCTGAAGCTTCTTTCTGTTTCCTCATCCCCTTTTGAGTACTTCACTTCTTTTGTCAGGCAGTGTATGTAATTGTTTATGTATCTCATTCCCTCTAATAAGGATAAGCTAAGCTTCAGTTAAGTCAAGGAAAAAATAAATTCGCTCGGTGGAGTACTCCTTGTGCTTCACACGGCGTTTAGTCACTTGGTCTACATCAAGTATCATTTCAATTAAGGAATAGCAACCTGCAAACCCAATCACTACTCAAATGCGATGGAACGTTTATGTGGGACAGTAGCTCAATACCGACAGCTATACCCTCACTTCCAGAACCGAAATTTGAATATTACCGAATAAATTACTTTGCGAGAAACAGGATCCGGGATCTCATGTAAACATAGCGAATGCGAAGTCAGATCTATTGTTTCCGTCCACTGTCCACTGTTGATCCTTAGAACCGATTTAGCAAGAAAATCTCTGTGTTTCTGTGAAAAGAATCAGATTTTATAAATACATTCAGCAGGTCCATAGTTATAAAATTTTGAGGAACATCTTGGAAGTAGAGTATAATGTGTTGACATATATATTTATTACAATTGCAATAAAATGTTCCAAACTTTTGCAAAAGAAATTATTTTGTACTCACCTCAATGTCACAGTCACCCTCTCATCTAGAGTTACGGGCTTTCTCTAATAGGTGTACTCCAACTGAAAATGGTTTCGGTATTGTACAAAGTCCATCAAGTGACGTCAATTTCGTACGACGAGATCTGAAAAACACTTCTTCTTATCTGCTCGAAGTGTTTCGTAAAGACACTGGAAAGCTCCCAGACGTCATCGTGAATTTTTTACTGCTTGGCACCAATTGTTTCTTTTACGTATTTCCTGTTTCTTCATATGACAACCCACACAGAAATTGCAGCTATTTCCTCCTTGGAAACCCTTTTGAGATCGAATAGTTCTGCAAGCAATACACATTGCGGCATTTCATCTACAACACTTTCACGTTAAGAAGATTCTCAGCGAAGTGGCTGGAGGGAGTAGGTGGCTCGAGAAAAGGGGAATGGCATCTACCTGTTTTGTCTCTTTTCTGATCATTACCGACGAAAACCGTTAGACGATAATGTTTTCAGGGTGTTTACACGTATGGGAACGTTTAAAATAATTTTATTTATTGACTTTTGAATCTCATTAAACATTGAACTGTGTGTTAGCTATAGTAGGTAGTAATTGTAAAGCATTCAGAAACGATAAACATCTTTCGCTTTCTATCAGTTCAACCACTTCACCAAGAGACACTGAAAGCTAACAGTTGTCTTCATTTATAAAGGGTGTCTCAAAAAGAAAGCCGGATTTGAAAATTCTATTACTTTCATTCATCGTTGTTGGCACCATTGTTTTTGCATGCTCATTGAGGTTACGTTTTGTTTTCCGGGTCAGTGTTTGTCAAGTATCACCATAGAAACATACAGTACGGGACAGCGAGTGTTGATCGTGAAAACACATTACAAGAATGGTGAATTTTTCGCGAAAACTGTTCGGAAACTCTGTACTGTTATTCTTTGACGCAACAACGCACCAAATCACTGTTCAAAGGTTGATCAAGGTATCTGAAAAAACCGGTTCAACAGTGGACATCAAAACCCTGAACGTCATCGAAGTGGCCCGAGTGAGGCAAAGGAATGAGCTTTCACAAAGCGCATCTTTTCCTTGCTGGATCTTACGTCCATTTAAAAGGCTTTGTGAACAAGCATAATTGCCGAGTATGGGGATCAGAGAACGCAAGAGTAAACAACGGAACAGACACGCATCTCGAGCGAGTCACGGTTTGGTTTTTGTATTGGAGTGGGGGCTTAATCGGTCAATGCTTTTACGAAGATGAACAAGGAAAGGCTGCCACGGTGAATGGAGTTCGTTACCGTGCATTGCTCCCTGCTTTCCTTTGGCTCTGTTTGGATCAACCTAATATCGATAATTTATGGTACCAACAAGAGGGCGCAACTTGCCACACTTCCGGAGACACAATCACTATGTTGCGTGAGAAGTTCCCAGGAGACCAAACCTACCCAGCTCGATCTTGTGACCTTACGCTCTGTGTCTTTTTTCCTGTACAGGTGCGCTAAGTCACGAGTTTAACAGAACAAATCCTGAAATCTGTTGGAATTCAAACAAGAAATTCGACGCGTTGTGGACGTAGTTGATGGGGAAATGTGTGAGCGGTTGATGTTTAATATCATGGACCCAGCGACCACGTGGTAGGGCTAGAAGGGAAGAGGACGGTCATATGCCCGATATTGTGTTTCACACTTCAACGTCAAAATCTTTTGAAGGAAATGTGTTTTCCGTTTGCTTCTTTCAAATAAATATATTAGATTTATAGTACCTTAAAATCCGACGTTCTTTCTAAGACACTCTTTATCAACTACTCAAACCAAAAAAATATCAATTGTCAATAACTAACTGCACCCATGTCTCCGGCGAGACGTAGTGAACACGCATTTGACTATTGTTTATGTGGCGACAACAGTTAACCTTAGCAAGCGCAACGGAAAACAGACTCATGAATCTTAGAAGCTAGTGATTAGAACTGCAAGGAGACTAACTGGAATTAAGGGACTAAAACAATTATCGATATTACTGTAATGATCTTATCTAACTTCTTTTTCTGTTTTAACTTAAAGTGACTTCTGTATAACTCCCTGTATTTATGATAATTTATGTAATTTTAATTTATCTATGAATATTATTTCAAAAGTAATGTGCTGTAAAAGAAAGTAAAAGTTAAACATTTAACTGTAATACTGGTTCACGCATAGGGAAGGTAGGTTTGTAGTCGTGTAAAATATCGAGGGAAGTTCTTCTGCAACGGAATTGGCTGGGTGGGAATAGAAAAGGTGGACCTGGTTGTCGAACTGCAAGGTTCCTATGTGAATGAGCGAGTCGGTGGCTAGCAGGTAAAGAGTGCGTTTCTTGTGAACTGAAAGAGGCGAGAAGTACTGCAAGATTATATAATCTAGCCTCGGATGAAAAAGTAATGCCTCTTATTGTTCATAGCATACTTTGGTACGGTTTATACTATGAAAATCCAACGCTTAGAAGAGAATTTTCAGAGCTAGTCAGACAGGAAGAGGTATGGATACTTTTGTCGCCTTTTTTTTTTAATAGCAAAGGAGATCGACGTTGCCACCACCTTCATCTTGCATTAGCAGTTAAGTACTAAATAACTGCACTGAGCAGTTATGTGGTTTCGTTTTCAATAATAATTTTGTGTTCTGTAAACTTTGTGTTGATCCACCGTATTAGATCCTTAGTCATTTAGTTATAATTATCACCATCTTCCTACTGCAATGTACAGATATCAAGAGTTATTGAGAGAAAATTGTTGCCTAAGCACATCAGTAATTCTCCAGTGTAGTTCAAGTCAATTCACCGGAACATTACTTCCTCAGTTGTGCTACTGTCCTGTATCTTATCAGAAAAACAAGAGTTTAGTATCAAATAAAGCCAACCCACATTGCTAACCTTCTTTAAGGATCATACTAGTGCTGAGTACAACTATGCCTAATTAGGTTCGCGACCGTTTCTTTTTGCGTAATTACAGTTTGCTTGATTACTAATAGAACCTTCTTTTGTTTCCCGTTTGTTCTGATATTGTTTCCTCTCAATAACCATCTTTGTAGAATCGGAAAAAGTCTGATACGTTTGCATTACACAGTCACCGTCACAAAAATATTTTCACAGGAATAACATTATCGGCATAATACTAACATTACAGCAACCGGTAGCCCTATAAGGGAATGTAAATATTACGAGACTGGTAGTACAATGGAGAGCTCGTTATAGAGGATCTTCCGTACAATGCACATTTTTATGCCGTTTTTATAAGTTAGAATAACTTTGATTCTTACGTCAATGCAAAAACTCTTAACTCTGCACACAAAAAAGAACTTTTCTCTGAGAAACTGGTGGCATATAATGTGCAGCGTGTGCTGCTTCTTTGCTGCATTCACCATCAATTTGCTGTATGAGCAGTTACCCAAACATACTGAAAATCACGTAATCTATAATACTCGTGGTGATGTGAGGCGTACGAGATAAATGTGAGAAGTGGTGCAAATTAAATATGGCGTGGTCTCCTGTTGCAGACTTAGAGCTCAGATAAGTACCTGCTGGAAAAGGAAGATCTAGAAAAAATGGGCAGATTTGTTAATATTAAAATAACTTATGGGATTGCATCCGGGTGTGATCGTTGCCAAACGCCGATATTTCGACAGGTGACCACCCTGTCATCTTCAAGGGAAAACTGCAGCAAGTGATTTCATCAGTATGGGCACCTAAGTATTTTGAAGTTTCCAACCTGTTTATTATTTCATCAGTATGTGTTACACTTATCAACTTATCATACGTGTAGTACACGTAGATATGCACAAAGAGTATCCCGCTTTATCTTTCCCTCCTCTTCCTCACTTTTTTTTTTTTAGGATGACACCACTAGCAGAAAACCAGTCAATGACTTTTTAATGATACTGTTTACCATTTCTTCTGTATCCGTGATTGATTACAATTACAGTGCCGTCTGCAAAAAGAACTAATTCTGCGTGTGATATAATGGATAGAAGGTCGTTTACATATGAGGAACGATAGTGGACCTAAGCTTGAGCCTTGGGGACCCCTAACATGATTTCTCGCCATTCAGTATAACGTCCCCTGACAGCATTTGCTCAGTTACTAAGTAGAAATTTCTGCATTCTTTTGGTTAGACATGATATTATCCATTGGTTGACTATACCATCAGTCCTACAAAACTTCAATTTATCTAGGTTAATGCTGTGATTTCCACAGTCAAATATCTTAGACAGGTTGCAGAAAAATGCGAATTGGGGCTAGTTTATTACTTAATACTTGTAAAATCTGGTGAGTGAACATGGAAATGGAATTTTCGGTAGATCAACTATCCAATCCAAACTATGATTTGCTGTGTATATTTTTGTCGCTTAGACTAGGACTAGTCTAGAATACACCATGTTCTCAAAAATTATGTGAGCAGCGAGCAGTTATTCACATCTCTCGCATCACCTTTCCTAAACAGCGAGTTGAGAATGATACACGAGTATATCAGTCTCCCTGGAAAAATTCCTCGAGTTAGTGATGCAGTACATGTTTCAAGACTGGGGTTATTATATGGGAAATAATCTTTAGCCCTCTATTGGAAACATCATCAAAACGAGATCAACTTTTATTTTTGAGATCGTGTATAAATTTCATAATTTCAGAAAGAGAAGCTGGTGATACCTCTACATGATTGAATTTTATGAGAGTTTAGTTTTTGACTTACTGTTTTCATTTTTCTCTTGAACTGTTTCCATATGTAACTTCTAATATATTTAAGAAATGATTACTGATTTATGAGTTTATGCGCATGTTCCTTGATTTTTTAATAACTTTTCTTAGAAGAAAAGCTCTCCATCGCACACCTCTCAGATTAGGTTCTAAGAGGGCCCAGTGGACAATCTGTCAAAGCTGAACACAGATTAAGCATGAACACGGGAAGAAGGTGTGTTGAATTGTAAAAAAAAAAAAAAAAAAAAAAAACAAAAAAAAAAAACCAGGAAAATAGAAAGAGTGAACAGTCAAAGAATAAGAAATGCAATACTGAGTAACATACAGCACCGAAGGTGGAGTGTTCCTAAACAACAATAGAATTTCATGGATGTCAATACGCCATGTCAGTGGACCACAATAATTTGACATTTAGATCGAATAATTTGATTGCCCGACGTGAATCCCATCGAAAATTTATAGGACATGATGGAGAGGTCAGTTTGTGCACAAAATCCTACATTGCAAATACTTTCGCAATATAGGCAGGATGGCTCAATATTTATTTTTATTTTTTATTTTACTCCAGTTCCGTAGGACTAATTTAAGGAGCAAATCTCCAAGGTCATGGAGCATGTCAGTACATGAAATTACAGCACAAAAGTAATAACAAATAAAATAAAAAGTTTACTAACCCAAAAAAGACAAGCCGTAAGTTTATGTAAACGCAATGAACAATATAACAAAGGATTCAGCTTAATTTTTCCAGGAACTCCTAGACAGAATAGAAGGAGTGACACATGAGGAAGCTCTTCAGCTTCGATTTGAAAACGCGTTGATTACCGCTAAGAGTTTTGAATCCTCGTAGTAGGTTACTGCAAATGGATGCAGCAGTATACTGCACACCTTTCTGCGCAAGAGTCAAGGAAGTGCTACCCAAATGCAGATTGGATTTCTGCCTAGTATTAAGTGAGTGAAAGTTGCGAATTCTTGGCAATAAACTGATATTGTAAACAAAAAATGACAGTAAAGAACATACATACTGAGAGGCAAATCTCAGAATACGCAGAGCAGTGAACGGGGGTCGACAGGAGGTTCGCGAACTTGCACCACTTATTGCCCGAACCGCCCGTTTCTGAACCAAAAATATCCTTTGAGAATGGAAAGAGTTACTCCAAAATATAATACCATACGTCATAAGCGAATGAAAATAATCATGGTAGACTACTTTTAGTGTCGAACTATCATTTACTTCAGATACCATTCGAATAGTAAAAATGGCAGCATTATGTCTTTGAGCAAGATCCTGAACGTGAGCTTTCCACAGTTTACTATGTATCTGAACACCAAGAAATTTGAAATGTTCAATTTCACTAATCATATGCCCATTCGGTGAAATTGAAACGTTGGGTTTTGTTGAATTGTGGGTTAGAAAACGTACAAACCGGGTCTTACTGTGATTTAGTGCTAATTTATTTTTTACAAGCTATGAACTTACGTCACGAATTGCACTATTTGAAACATTGTCAATGTTGCACACATCATCCTTTACTACCAAGCTAGTTTCATAAGCAAATAGAAATATTTTAGAATCACCTGTCATAATAGAGGGCATATCATTTGTATAAATAAGGAACAGGAGCGGCCCCAACACTGATCCCTGCGGCACCCACCACTTGACAGTACCCCACTCAGATCCCACATCACAGCCGTTATCAACATTGTGAATAATGACCTTTTACTGCCTGTTGCTAAAGTAAGAGGTTAACCAATTGTGAGCTACTCCCCGTATTCCATAATGGTCCAACTTCTGGAGCAATATTTTGTAATCAACACAATCAAATGCCTTAGTTAAATCAAAAAACATGCCTAGCGCTCGAAACCTTTTGTTTAATCCATCCAGTATCTCACAGAGAAAACTGAATATAGCATTTTAAGTTGATCACTTCTAAAACCGAACTGTACAATTGATAGCAAATTATGTGAAATAAAATGATCAATTCTTCCTACGTACACAGCTTTTTCAATAACTTTAGCAAACACTGATGGCATAGAAATAGTTATAAAATTTTCTACCTTCTCCCTTTTTCCATTTTTATAAAGCGGCTTTACTACTGAGTACTTTAATCGTTCAGGAAACTGACCATTCTTAAAGAAAAATTTATAAATATGACTAAGTTCAGCTCTAACATGTGCAGCACAGTACTTTAATACTCTGCTAGGTACTTCATCATACCGTTGGGGGTCCTTACTCTTCCATGATTTCATTATTGACTCAATCTCCACCTTGTCAGTATCACAGAGAATTTCAGACATCAGTCTCCGAAAGGCATTTTTCAAGAGATTTATATGATTCCCTTTAGAAACTAAGTTTTTATTTAATTCACCAGCAATTCTCAGAAAGGGATTGTTAAATACTGTACATATATTTGTATATCTGCAGGTAACTTGTAGAGTCCATGCCACGTGGAGTTGCTGCACTACGGCGGGCAAGTGCTGTAGCTGTCTTACGTATTATAAAATACCTTTTTTAAATGTAATAAAATGGATACCTAACGAATAAAGGAGTATTCGATTCAATTCAAATGGTTCAAATGGCTCTGAGCACTATGGAACTTAACATCTGAGGTCATCAGTACCCTAGAACTTAGAACTACTTAAAGCTAACTAACCTAAGGACATCACACACATCCACGCCCGAGGCAGGATTCGAACCTGCGACCGTAGCGGTCGCGCGGTTCCTGACTGTAGCGCCTAGAACCGCTCGGCCACACCGACCGGCTCTCGATGCAATTAGTTACTCATTTTGATACATAAATGTAACTAAATTATGTTCAGAAAAAAAACATAAAATAGAAAATACTAGGGTATTTTGGTTATATGGTGTGCACCAACGGCTTAATGACTAAGTGTCAGACTTCAAATCTAAAGGTCTGGAGCTCGGCCCCGTTTCGTTTCTAAGATATTTTTCTGTCTTTAATCACCAATTTCAGCTCTGGTAATTACTTATTAGCGTGAAAAACATCACAATGTAACCCTAGGTCCCACTTTAAGTGGCTGGGTGAGTCGGTACAAAGGTCGTCGCATACCATCTCCAGCGGAATTTCGCCTAACAAAGCACTGCGGTGTACAAAACAACTTTTGGTTTGGTGAAAACTTCACTCTATGATTAGGTTCCCATTGCAACCAGGTGTGTATGTGCGCGAATCTGGGCTGTGTCCTGTACTGTGGGAAGTAAAATAAAAAATAGCAGTGCAAAAGCAATTTATTATAGAAGTGTTCCTTGTAATCCGGGGTGAGGCACAAAAGATGGAGCTGCCAAGCGGTCTCAGGGAACGCTACATGTTCTAGTCACAGTAATGTGTCCACCATATCTGTTGGAGGTCAATGTGCGAAAACCACTCACAGACGGGAGGTGGCTGCTCAACATTAGAGAGTATAAAAAAACATATCGGGACCACGCGGAAACCACTGCAGTCGTTGTAATGCGAAAACAGGGCGAGTTATCTGGCGTCCAAATGAGCATGATCATTGGCTTTCGGGACAAGTGCGTGCCGCCGTGGTTAAAATACACCGTGCATGGCACAATGGTGCTATCCAAAACCTCCGACCGTTGTGGCCGAGCGGATCTAGGCGCTTCAGTCTGAAACCGCGCGACCGCTACGTCGCAAGTTCGAATCCTGCCTCGGGCATGGATGTGTGTGATGTCCTTAGGTTAGTTGGGTTTAAGTACACTCCTGGAAATGGAAAAAAGAACACATTGACACCGGTGTGTCAGACCCACCATACTTGCTCCGGATACTGCGAGAGGGCTGTACAAGCAATGATCACACGCACGGCACAGCGGACACACCAGGAACCACGGTGTTGGCCGTCGAATGGCGCTAGCTGCGCAGCATTTGTGCACCGCCGCCGTCAGTGTCAGCCAGTTTGCCGTGGCATACGGAGCTCCATCGCAGTCTTTAACACTGGTAGCATGCCGCGACAGCGTGGACGTGAACCGTATGTGCAGTTGACGGACTTTGAGCGAGGGCGTATAGTGGGCATGCGGGAGGCCGGGTGGACGTACCGCCGAATTGCTCAACACGTGGGGCGTGAGGTCTCCACAGTACATCGATGTTGTCGCCAGTGGTCGGCGGAAGGTGCACGTGCCCGTCGACCTGGGACCGGACCGCAGCGACGCGCGGATGCACGCCAAGACCGTAGGATCCTACGCAGTGCCGTAGGGGACCGCACCGCCACTTCCCAGCAAATTAGGGACACTGTTGCTCCTGGGGTATCGGCGAGGACCATTCGCAACCGTCTCCATGAAGCTGGGCTACGGTCCCGCACACCGTTAGGCCGTCTTCCGCTCACGCCCCAACATCGTGCAGCCCGCCTCCAGTGGTGTCGCGACAGGCGTGAATGGAGGGACGAATGGAGACGTGTCGTCTTCAGCGATGAGAGTCGCTTCTGCCTTGGTGCCAATGCTGGTCGTATGCGTGTTTGGCGCCGTGCAGGTGAGCGCCACAATCAGGACTGCATAAGACCGAGGCACACAGGGCCAACACCCGGCATCATGGTGTGGGGAGAGATCTCCTACACTGGCCGTACACCACTGGTGATCGTTGAGGGGACACTGAATAGTGCACGGTACATCCAAACCGTCATCGAACCCATCGTTCTACCATTCCTAGACCGGCAAGGGAACTTGCTGTTCCAACAGGACAATGCACGTCCGCATGTATCCCGTGCCACCCAACGTGCTCTAGAAGGTGTAAGTCAACTACCCTGGCCAGCAAGATCTCCGGATCTGTCCCCCATTGAGCATGTTTGGGACTGGATGAAGCGTCGTCTCACGCGGTCTGCACGTCCAGCACGAACGCTGGTCCAACTGAGGCGCCAGGTGGAAATGGCATGGCAAGCCGTTCCACAGGACTACATGCAGCATCTCTACGATCGTCTCCATGGGAGAATAGCAGCCTGCATTGCTGCGAAAGGTGGATATATACTGTACTAGTGCCGACATTGTGCATGCTCTGTTGCCTGTGTCTATGTGCCTGTGGTTCTGTCAGTGTGATCATGTGATGTATCTGACCCCAGGAATGTGTCAATAAAGTTTCCGCTTCCTGGGACAATGAATTCACGGTGTTCTTATTTCAATTTCCAGGAGTGTAGTTCTAAGTTCTAGGGGACTGATGACGTCAGATAAGTCCCGTAGTGCTCAGCGCCATTTGAACCATTTTTTTGTTGCTATCCACAACCGATGCTGAGGCGACTGTGTGGCACCAAGGGCCGTAGATGACAGGGGTGAACGACGGCTTCAGAGATGTGTACGGAAGAATATATGTGCAGTTGTTGAGCAACTGACCATTGAGATTAACCAAGGGACCCAACAGTGTCTCCTCAACGATAGTTTAATGAATGTTGCTGTAAATGGGCCTCTACAGCAGGCATCTGGTTCATTCATCCACGGTGACTGCTATTCATCGTCGAGGAAGCGTGGAATTTTCACGCCAACATCGCAAATGGACGTCCAAAGAGTGACGACAAGTGGGTTTTTCAAATGAATCACGTTTTATGCTCCATCGGACTGATGCCGTTCCCTTGTGCGGCTCTGTGACAATAGTCGGAAGGGCCCAGGCCAGACGAATGGGAAATGGTGAATGTTGTTGTGAAATTCTCTTGCCATTCTGAAAGGGACAATGGATCAACAAAAGTATGCATCTATCCTTGGGGACAACATCCACCCCTACATGCAGTTTGTTTTTCTTTGGCACTATGGAATCTACCAGTTGAACAATGCAACGAGTCACACAGCTCGCTGTTTACGTGCGTGGTTCGAAGAGCACTAGGGTGAGTTTACCATACTTTGTCTGGCCATCAGACACCCCGGATGAAAACCCCGTCGTGATTATGTGGGATCAACGCGATCGGGCTGTTCTCGCCATGGATCTCAACCGAGAAACCCAGAGCAGCTGGGAACGGCACTTCAGTCGGCATGGTTCCTTGACCCTGGCAGTACCTTCTAGATCTAGAACCTCAATGACTCTCCTGCTGTATGTGTCGCAGCTGCCTGCAGTGCAAAAGGTGGTTATTCAGGCTTTTGAAAGGTGGTCACGTTAATGTGACTGGACAGTGTATATGTAGAAGGAACCAAAGCAGACGTTCACTGACTCAGATTGGCTCTACTTTGAAGATGACGATCACGAATTGAATATGCACGAGTAATTTTTTTTTAAATTTTTATTTATTTATTTATTTTGAGGTTAGGAATATGTGTGTAGAGAACTACTCGAACACGTGTACTGGGTCCACTGTTCTCGACGAAACTTGTTTGTAACAGCACAGGTACACACTTCAGGGTCGACAGTCGCACACTTATACGCCATAAGGCAAAGTGTCTTGGTTATTCGAGCAGTCTCGACTACCTTTGTCAGACGAGAATAAGTATTTCAGCATATGAGGGCAGATAGTACAATCTTACAGAGTCGAACTTCAACGAGCTTTGAAGTGGAAGTCCTAGCGAAGTACAAACCAGGCGGGCGCGTTTAAAAGTGTCTTCAGCTCGGCGCAGACGAACGGACGGCGTTACGAGAGCGGGAGAGTCCGGAAGCAGGTCTGGCGGCGTTAGATAACGCCATGTGTTGAGTGCCTCACCCAGTTGCGGGCGCTCCAGACTTTCTTCAGGGACGGCCGTCCGGCAAGCCAGCCAGTGGCGGCGGCAATCCTATTGTCTTCAGGCAGATTGCTGATCTGAGTTCAGACCACGTTTCTCTTCTCAGCTGAACAATGTTAACTGCAGTTTGTGGCTCGGCGAGAGTATCTCCATGACTTACTTGCGTATGGCATTCATTTACATACGCTCTCAGCAAACCACTGTACCCTTTCCTCTTCTGCCCATGTATTCATATCGGTAATTCTTTGTGTAGACGACTGCACTCATCTTCTTTACCACGCCTATGCGCTCGTTAAGTGTGTTACACGATGGGGAAAGTAGCCTCATTTTAAAGGAGTCAGTAGGCCCATTTTTTATAATAAAACTAGGTGACACACCCAGCATTGCCTGGGAATTCATTTTGCCATTTTTATATTTGAAACGATACCTTAGATGTACTTCTACAGTAGGCGCGGTGTGAGATGATCCACGACTGTTCCTGTAGCCTGGATGCAGCTGCTTCTCATCTCAACAACGCGATTCTACAAACATCAGCTCTACAGACAGCTTTTGTTACCGCTTACAGCCGATTGCGCTCTGCAGCGAAAGATGTCGGAAGCGCTGTGAGGTGTCAAGGATTTCCTTGACTTGTCGCAACTGTAGGAGTGTCTCGTTTGTAGTAAAATATACATTTATTAAAACTTCATATATGATGCAGAATTTTTTCACGCATCTTAGTTTTTAACATGGCATATCTCTTGGAAAATGTCTCGTACAATGATATATTTGTGTAGGTACAATCAGCGACACATAATGAAACTATCTGCGAAACATATTGCGAGTAGAGTTAGTAGCAAAGAAGCAATAAATTTCATTCATGATGCGGCAGTTTTTCAGGCTTCTCAGGTTTTATAACGTCATGTCTCCTTGCCCATACGATGATATAATTTTGTGTGCGTTTTGAGACATGTATGGATACTTTCTGTGAAATGTATTACGAATTGAGCTGGTATCACAGAAATAATATACAGGGTGTTACAAAAAGGTACGGCCAAACTTTCAGGGAACATTCTCACACACAAAGAAAGAAAATATGTTATGTGGACATGTGTCCGGAAACGCTTACTTTCCATGTTAGAGCTCATTTTATTACTTCTCTTCAAATCACGTTAATCATGGAATGAAAACACACAGCAACAGAACGTACCAGCGTCACTTCAAACACTTTGTTACAGGAAATGTTCAAAATGTCCTCCGTTAGCGAGGATACATGCATCCACCCTCCGTCGCATGGAATCCCTGATGCGCTGATGCAGCCCTGAAGAATGGCGTATTGTATCACAGCCGTCCACAATACGAGCACGAAGAGTCTCTACATTTGGTACCGGGGTTGCGTAGACAAGAGCTTTCAAATGCCCCCATAAATGAAAGTCAAGAGGGTTGAGGTCAGGAGAGCGTGGAGGCCATGGAATTGGTTCTCCTCTACCAATCCATCGATCACCGAATCTGTTGTTGAGAAGCGTACGAACACTTCGACTGAAATGTGCAGGAGCTCCATCGTGCATGAACCACATGTTGTATCGTACTTGTAGAGGCACATGTTCTAGCAGCACAGGTAGAGTATCGCGTATGAAATCATGATAACGTGCTCCATTGAGCGTAGGTGGAAGAACATGAGGCCCAATCAAGACATCACCAACAATGCCTGTCCAAACGTTCACAGAAAATCTGTGTTGATGACGTGGTTGCACAATTGCGTGCGGATTCTCGTCAGCCCACAATTTGATCACGTTGGAATGAAGTCTCATCCGTAAAGAGAACATTTGCACTGAAATGAGGATTGACACATTGTTGGATGAATCATTCGCAGAAGTGTACCCGTGGATAGTGATAGTGCCTGCACACGCTGTACATGGTACGGAAACAACTGGTTCTCCCGTAGCACTCTCCATACAGTGACGTGGTCAACGTTACCTTGTACAGCAGCAACTTCTCTGACGCTGACATTAGGGTTATCGTCAACTGCACGAAGAATTTCCTCGTCCATTGCAGGTGTCCTCGCCGTTCTAGGTCTTCCCCAGTCGCGAGTCATAGGCTGGAATGTTCCGTGCTCCCTAAGACGCCGATCAATTGCTTCGAACCTCTTCCTGTCGGGACATCTTCGTTCTGGAAATCTGTCTCGATACAAACGTACCGCGCCACGGCTTTTGCCCCGTGCTAATCCATACATCAAATGGGCATCTGCCAACTCCGCATTTGTAAACATTGCACTGACTGCAAAACCACGTTCGTGATGAACACTAACCTGTTGATGCTACGTGCTGATGTGCTTTATGTTAGTACTGTAGAGCAATGAGTCGCATGTCAACACAAGCACCGAAGTCAACATTACCTTCCTTCAATTGGGCCAACTGGCGGTGAATCGCATACTGACGAAACTAAAATGAGATCTAACATGGAAATTAAGCGTTTCCGGACACATGTCCACATAACATCTTTTCTTTATTTGTGTGTGAGGAATGTTTCCTGAAAGTTTGGCCGTACCTTTTTATAACACCCTGTATTTAAACGTAATGCACCATGCGGCATTTTTTCAATTTTTTTATGACGTCACAAATCCGGAATTGTGATAGGTAGGTAGTTCTTACCCCGCCAGAGATTGTTATCGGAAATGTGTTTTGTTGAAATCGGTCCAGTTGTTTAGGAGATGTGGAACACATACATACATACACACGCATACATAGATTGAAATTATCTTCGGGATTGCTACGGGATAGACTAAAATCAACAAGAAGCAATATTTCGGCGATCCGGCTGTCGATTATATTCAGGAGAAGGCTGCTGCCGCTGGGTCCCGCTGAAAACTGATTTCAGCGCCACTCGGTGGCAGGAGCCTTCTCCTGAATATAATCGACAGCCGGATCGCCGAAAAATGGCGTCTTGTTGATTTTAGTCTATCTGGCAGCAAATCCGAAGTGAATTTCAAGACTTGTTACGCTGCGGGAAAGCCTACAAAGTCAGATATACATATATTAATTCATTTTTATAATATATATGGATGCAAGTTTTAACGACCGGCATTTATATCTTAGATGGCAATGGTTTTACATTGATTAGACTGTCCTCTAAAGCATGTTTCCGTGCGTAACAGTGTGACAGTCACGCAGTAGGATACGAAACTTTAGGCATAGAAACACATCTCGGACCACGGCATAATGGACATAAAACGAGTGTTACAGAAGATGCTCAAGCTTTAAATTCTCTCAACAGCGTATCGAAGAAAAGTTTTCTTTAGTCCAAAAATTTCTGTTTCAATTCACTGCATATCTCCGCAACGTTCTCGTTTGAATCAGAAAGACCTGTTCTGTCAACAGCAGCGCATCTGCGACTTCCTTCCTTCGAGGGAATTGAACAGGTAATTGCAGTAAGCTGTTACAGAAATCCCACACAAGACACTGGAGAAATCAGTTACAGACTTAAGTTTCGGGTGTTGGGATTCTTACAAGGTAGGCATCATAACGAGTTCAGCGACGAGCTGTCTGATACATGATACGAGTGTATAGTCCATATGGAAATGTAACGGAAATTTTGCGAGGTCTTGAATGGAAATCCTTGAAAGAAGGTCGACCAAGTTCACACAAAACACTGTTGTTGGGATTTAGAGAATCTGTATTCAAGGAAGACTGTTCGACACCTTTGCTGCCACCATTTTATATCTCGCATAGGGACAACCAGAATAGAATAGGAGTGCGTACAGAGGCATGCAGACAGTATTTTTTCTCTCGCTGCATGGGCGAATGGAATAGGGCAGAATACCGCTATTGTTGGTACGAGCCCCTCTCTGCAACGCATATATGCAGGAATCCCACACCGTCAAACAGCACTTTGCAGATACAATGTAAACATGTAGATTTCTCTAGGAAAATGGGAATCACTCTTTCTACAAGACATTATGCGTATTTGTACCGTTATATATAATTATGTAGTGTTATTCCTAGCTTAATAATCGACATCATAAGTCTAGACATTAATTTTTTTCTCCTGTCCTTGCTCAGTATTTTGCTGTAATCAATATTAAATACAAGATACCCTTTGGGAGGACGGTAAATAGACTAAATGTGAAGCCATAAGTTGGTAACAACTTGCACTACGTTACACTTAAACATGATACTGAATCGTGCGGTACTACTGACATCATCACTCCTTAGCAGTGACGCTAAAATCGTAACTTCAAAAGCCATGCCTACTTTTGTACGATATAAAGGTTGGCGGAAAATTAAAAAAAAAAAAAAAACGAAATAGACAGACAGTACGAACCTGGTTTGTTAAATTCAAACCACTAGTATTTTTTAAAATTTACCCTTCAACTGAATTGTATAAACTGGCGTCATGTTCAAAATAAAATAATGCAATTGCTACAATATTTTCAAAAATTTCATAAGCTTCACCTGATTTGCATAAATTGACGTTGTTCATCTATGTTTCGTATACACAAACACACACCTGAATTCCTCTTCATCTTCAAAATTATTCACATATTGCGTCATGTTGAAAAATGTAGAGACTACTTACATGCATTCTGTGTCGAAAATACGAAAAACATCTTTGCCAAATACTGTACCTATCATCTCACATCTTCATACAAAGCATCGACAAATATGTAATGGTTGTAACTTCACAATAATCCCAACATCAAAAATAACTAAGCACCTAAAATTCTGCCTCATCAGTAAGCTTCATCACTCTGTTTTATGTCTCACTAAAAAGAACTTCGTCAAATATTGTACTGATTCATCAGTAAATATCATCTCTCTCTGATTTGTACCTCCCAAAAATTAATGTTTGTTACTGTCCTGCTTCGTTAATAAATTTAATCTATCTCCGTGTTGGTTACTTTTTATAACAATACAAAACACACATGGCTAAAAATAACACGCTAAGAAGCCAGTTGATCATTTTAGGCCTAAATGAAAAACAAAATGGCTGCGATATTTACTGATAGTAACTGTGGTGTTAAGACACTTTTAAACATTTATAGACCGCATTTCCATTTCTTTCCATAATCAACTACTAAATAATACCAAAATACAATCGCAAGGCTACAAAATATGAGATGTAAATACGCAACATAGGATGTAAACGCACAACATAGCCAAAGATATATGAACTGACCAAGCGCCATTTTGACAGGATATTTAACTCTTTGACTCACTTAAGCTGCATGTTTTCACTGGCAGCAAATACAGCGTGAGGCAAAAAGTTGTTGACAATAAATGGGTCTTTAATCATGTGAAATTACAGGGCATGGATTTGGTTACAGTGTTTCAATTTGTCACCCATCCCGCTCAATGCAGTTATAGAATCTGTCCGTTGTTGACTGTAAGGCCCACTGGGCCATTTGGGCAGGGAAAGAAGCGATGACCTCAGTCTTGTGGTGCTTCAGATCGTCCAAGATGCTTGGTTTGCTGGCATAGACACGATCGTTGACCACGCCCCCCAGCCAAAAGTCGCATGGCTTCAGGTCGGCGAAATTGCTGGTCATCGGAGAGGACCACCTCTACCGGTCCAACATTTGCGCAACATGTCGTTCAGGTAAACCGGAACCATCTGACTGTAATGGGCAGGGACGCTGAAAGTACCCTCGCTGGAGAATGGCAAGTAGCACGTTCTCCTCCACGAACGTTCTGAACCTAGGGAAGTAATTCTCTCACCTGACTACCTGTTCTTCAAAGAAGACGGGTCCAGTCGTTTCAAAATTGCTCACTGCACACCAAACGTTCACATTGGTGGATTCCCTCAGTTGCTCTCGAACTTCCATTGTGTGTTCTGCGACTCAGATGACACAACTGTACTTGCTCACACGACCGTTGATGTGAAATGTTGCTTCGTCAGAAACATGAAAAGAATGCCAGGCTCCGTCTCTACCATTTCCAAGATAATTTATGCAGCATTCAAAAATGTTTATTGTCTGTGTGTGTGAGCTGCTGCACAATCTGTTAATTGGTATGGTTTCATTCCTAAATCATGGTGCAAAATTCTAACCACTGGCCTTTGAGAAACGTTAGTCTCTAGAGAACGTCTGCACGAGAACTTGGTTGGGTTGACTACCATCGCTACCTGGACGAGGATGATATTCTCTTCAGTTGAGACAGATACCTTTTTACCGCTGTTTCCCTTGCAATCGGCTTGAACAAACCATGTCCTTACAAACTTCTCGTAGATTCTACCAATTGTCAGGTATGATGATGCGTCCCATCCAGTCCAGGCCTTCAATTTTTCTTGAATAATACTTGGGTACCGAAAAACTTCCATCCCCGCTGTTATCTTCCTTCGTTCCTCAACAGAATGTCGGGATGCCATAGTTTAATCTGCGAGGAAACAGAAAAGAAAACACCCATTTAATTTTAACATCTTTCTCCTCCACTTCGTGCTCCAAATGCTAGATGTAAACATCACCTGAGACAATTGTAGGCAAGGTTCTACATACAGAGAGGAATGTACAATACTTCGAAAATAGATCTTTGCACAAAAATAAAATTATTTTATGGAGTTAAGATTTCGATTAACAAAGCACATGCAAGTTGCTTATCATATCACGCAAGTACGTACCACTACAGATCACTAATCGCAAAGGAAAACAATCTTTCATCAAAATACAATTATTTCTCAAAATACATAATAATTTCGAGTACAAAACGTATGTGGCAACTTAACTATTCTCCAACATTAAAAAATAAATACACATGGCTCACATATTGGCACTAATGATGAAACTTACAGGTTAAACAGCACATGTTAAAGACGAAAATTTGATATCTGTACCGCACTGCGCAAGGAAGCTAAGTATTTCCACATGTAAACTGTTAATTATGAAAAAACACAGAGTATATTTTTTGGCACTACTGATGTAACTTACATGTTAACTGTTGAGTTTAGTTTGATCTCTGTACCACACTTTAATGAAATCAAGGTACATGAAAATTTGTTCTGTAGTATTACTAAATACACATTGGCGCTACTGCTGATCTAATCTACAGCTTAATGTGCATTTATTGTCGAGAGTAATTTGATTTTTGTATCATGTAAACAATATTATCCGCCACTGCCGGTCCAAAGCCCCGGGCCTCATTGACTCCGGATGGTAGCACCGTGTGAGGGCCCCCTGCCTAGGGTGAAAGGTGAAGCCTGGTTAACGGTCTCAAAGGAGGAAGACGAATTCTAACTCCCAACGGCAGAGAGAGAGGAAGAACCTAATGGAGAAAACAAAACCAAATCCACTTTGTGTCATTCTTGTAGCAAGCGGCGAAGTGGTCAGCGTCTGTTCACCAGTGGTGTGCCTGAAATTCATATTCTGGAACTAACCCTTCCAGTCTTAACATTCTAAGTTCATTCAATGAGTCTACTCAGCCCGACCTGATTTCAGGTACAATCATCATGGAGCATTTTGATAATCATAATATGTGGTCAATCCACCGCCGGTATTACTGGCGCTACTGCCTTTCAGATTCTGGAGCGGCTGGGTTAAAGTGCAGTGTGGCTCAGCAGAGGAAGTCGGAGTCTTCTGGCTAACTTAAAACCAAAACTAATACATATTTTGCGACACTTGACATACAGACACTTTTGCATCCAGGTATACTTCATAAGTTGGGAGATACGTTAAAATAAGAGAGTGGCACTTCTAGAAACACGAATGACGGACAATAACACCGTGGATTTCAGCAATTATTGTCTTTTTTAAAAGTAAAACTGATAAAAGAATACCTAATAATGCGCCACATCTGGGAGCTACTTTTGCACTCTCCAAAAATATTTTAAACTCAATAACGGAGGTAAAACTCATTGGTAATAGACTAATGACAATTTCTCTTAAACGTGCAAATAAAGCATACACTTTAATTAATGCCCATATGCCAGTCAATGAGGATAACCGTAAAAAACCTGATGAAGTTAATGAAGCTTGTGAAACATTAGAAAGCGTCATCTCGAAAATTCCCTCAAACCATGCTAAAATTTTAATGGGTGATTTTAATGCTCAATTAGGTAAAGAGAAAAAATATAAGAAAACGGTGGGTGGATTTCCTGCACATAAATGGACAAACAAAAATGGCCAAAGGTTTGTTGAAACATGCAAAAATTTGAACCTTAAAATTGTGTCAGCACATTTTAAAAAGAACCGTTCTAAACAAAAAAACCTGTCGGCCACGCAATACATTTCCTGGGTAATTTTAAATCGATCATGTAGCAATTTCATACCCTGACTACAAAGAAATTTTAAATGTCCAAGTTAGGAAAGGGGCTAATATTGATTCTGACCATTATTTAGCGGGAATAAAAGTAAAACTTCAGCCTCAGAAACTCTTCAAAACAAAATCTGTTATCCCAAAATTTATACTGCTAAAATAACCCCAAGTCTAACAAGTGAACTTGACAAAAAAAATCCAACATTTGGCAAAGCCTAAAAGAGAAGTTCGTCAAAACAGCCAAAAATTAATTTCGCTTCGAAAGAAACAAAAACACCCTTGGTACAACACGCATTGTGAAACGGCAGTTAAGTCTAGGTAGGAGGCATTCAAAAATTGGAATATTAACAAAACTGAAAAAAAGCACACCACCATTCTAACTGTGAGAAAAGGAACATCTAAATTAATCCGACAGACTAAAAGAAACTACGAAAATGCGTAACTTTTGGAAATCGAAAAAGATTTCCACAAGAGTAACGCAAAAAAGTTTTGTAAAACATTCAAAACAAAACTAACTAGTTCCAACCTCAAAGTCTTTGCTTCAAAAATGAAAATGGCAGTTTGGCTCTTAACAAAATGACATGCAACAAACAAACATCAAAGTTTTTGAACACGAAATCGTGCGGTTATAGGCGCTACAGTCTGGAACCGCGTGACCGCCACGGTCGCAGGTTCGAATCCTGCCTCGGGCATGGATGTGTGTGATGTCCTTAGATTAGTTAGGTTTAAGTAGTTCTAAGTTCTAGGGGACTGATGACCACAGTAGTTAAGTCCCATAGTGCTCAGAGCCATTTGAACCATTTTTGAACACGAAATATGGGAAAATAAAAAGGATATCTCAGTTTAAATACTTGGGGAAATCATACAAGAAAATGGTCTGGGAAAAGCTGCAAATGAAGTTCACTGTCAAAAGATGGTAATTGCATTCAGATTAACACAAAAATTTATTATAAAAAAACACTTTCTAAATTCAGCAAACTTAGTCATTACAGTACTGTAATCAAACATGAATGTCTTCATGAAAATTGTAAAGTACTTGCTACTTATTTTGAAAAACTATTGAACTGTCCAGAACCAGCGAATAAATTCCAACCACAGCAAATTAATAACACCAACCCTAACTCTAGAGCAGCTCATGAAATCGAAATAGCTAAACAAATTAAGAGGCTTCAAAACAATAGATCATCTAGAGAAGATGGTATAATCGCAGAATTACTAAATTCAGCTGGCCCTAACAATATACAAGAGATCACTCAACTAATAGGACATACCTGGCAAACTGAGAAAATACCTGAAGACTGGAAAACTGCCCTAATGCATCCATTGTATAAAAAAGGGGATAGGATAGATGTTAATAATTACTGAGGTATCTATCTCCTCCCAGTCACATACAAAATTGTCTCGCAGTATGTTCTTGATCGAACCTAAAATTGGTGAATACCAAGCAGGCTTTAGACCAAACAGATCCTGTTTGGAACAAATTACTGCTTTAAAACTAATCCTCAGACACCAAAGGATTTATAGTAACAATATTTTTTGTAGTTGTGGATTTAGAAAAAGCATACGACTCAGTTGATCGTGAATCTATTTTCCAAATTTTAAAGGAACAAGGGATAGGTACTAAAACTCTAACACTGATAAAGGAAACGTTAATCAACACTAGATCTAAAGTTAAATTCGTGGGAGAGATTTCTGAACAACCTGAAATAAAGACTTGTGTTAGACAGGGAGATGAACTCTCTCCATCACTGTTTAACTGTGTTTTGGAAAAGGTAATTACAGAATGGCGAGAGCAAAAGTCGATTCAAAACATAGACCAGTCAATCAGGTTAGGTAGAAGTGATATTACAATAGATTGACTCGCCTTTGCAGATGATCTGGCCAATTTAACTAGGGATGTTACCACAGCTCAAAAACAAATTGAAATTCTTAAAGAAGTCTTGGAAAAGGTAGGACTACAAATATCATTCGGAAAAACGGAATACATGAGATGCAACAGACAAGCATCAAAATTTTAGAACACGAATTATGGAAAAATAAAAAGGGTATCTCAGTTTAAATACTTGGGGAAATTATACAAGAAAATGGTCTGGGAAAAGCTGCAAATGAAGTTCACTGTCAAAAGATGGCAACTGCATTCAGATTAACACAAAATATTTATAATAAAAAATCACTTTCTAAATTCAGCAAACTTAGACATTACAGTACTGTAATCAAATGGGAATGTCTTCATGAATCAGAAACTTTAATTTTAAATAGGAAGAGGGATATTGGAGAAATTAAAAAGAAAGAAAGAAAGATTATTAGGAAACTATTAGGTCCCAAAATTACTGGTCGAGAAACTTACAGGCTGAGAAGTAATAAGGAAGTAGAAGGTTACAGAGACATATATGACGTCATGAGAAAACGAAGACTTAAATTTAATGGCACATTAAAAAAATGGCACCCACTAGGTTGGCCAAAACTGAGCCAATGAAATGGATTGCTGCGATTAAGGACATCTTAAAGCAGCCAGCATAACTCAGGCAGACCTTACAGATAGGAAAACATTCAGAAACTGGAACACCGTGAAAGAAAGAGACTTCGTTCTGAAAGGATGAAACAAATTTGGGCACAAAGAAAGACCAACCATCAAACGTGTCATTGATGGATTGTACCTCGCGTGAATAATAATAACTATCTGCCGACTTAAATTTCTCAAAAAGGTCTTAATTTGGCTAAAACCAATAGCAATGTCGGCCAAACATAGTAAATTAACTTTATCTTTTACTACAAAAGTTGTCACCCTCTGCTGATGACACACTGTCATACAGGGAGACCTACATGACATCTAATGAAATAGCATACTGAACAGTAGTAGTACATATTTGTATATGTAGGAAAAAGAGTCGCTGTGCTCTCAGGTAGCCACTTTCAACTAATTTACAAAGTCACCCAAACACTGTAGCGACTCCATGCTATTTTGCACCTTCACCTTCTGGTGATAATGCTAACTTATGCTATTGTGCAGTGGAGACTACACAACATTTCCCCCCTCCATACATTAACATGTATCCAAAATTCTTTCTTCTTGGGTGTCTCTACAGAAATAATTCCATCCACTTCCTGTCAGGTTTAGAATCTTTGAGTGGACTAGTCTAGTTTAAGTCTGCAACTAATTTTTGAACATTTTGCATTAATTGACATCTACAAATAGAAAATGCTGCAAAACTGTATAAAATTGCCAAAAAATCTATAAACATGACTTAAAAACTGTATCAGCTTGCCCCAAAACTGTATCAACTCATCCTAAAACTGTATCAGCAGTTTTGGGACAGATTGATACAGTTGTAAGAGCAGTTGATACAGGTTTGGGCAAAGGTGAGTCAGTTTCAGAGCAAGTGGATACACTTTCCGTGCCAGTTGATACAGTTTTATGGAGGGTGTGGTGAAAAATAGAGTTTTTGGGCAAGATGATACTCTCTGGGGCAGGGACAAGTTGACACAGTTTTGGGGGTGATACAGTTTCAGGGGCAAGTTGCTTCAGTTTTGGTGACAAGTTGATACAGTATTGGTGGCAAGATCATACAGGTTTGGGGATAATTTGATACCGTTACACACACAAACACACATAGTGAATAAGATTCACTCTCACATATATGCACACAACATCAAAAAATTGCATACAATTTTTCCACATCTGCTTCGTAAACACCACCTTAATCGCAATATTTCATCGCTGCAATACAGCACAATAAATTTCCCCCCTGTCTCTCACTCTGTTTCTTTCTGGCTAACTGTCTTTGTCTCTGTAAGGCTTACTTTAATGAGGCAACAACAACATAATATGTAACACATAGAATGATCGAAGGAATACAGTGTTCTAAAGTTTCCGCTGTATAACAGCAGAAGATGGTGACGTTCTGTGCTGCAAGATGAAGTTAATATCACAAGTTAATATCACAATAACGTTTGACTGACTCTGATGTTGGATGAGTTTTTGATGAATTTAGATGTGGAAGTAGCAATCTAACCCCCATTGTCAAGTGAACTTCAAGCTGTTATTTAGATCAGCAGTGGTGCCAATGTGTGTTTGGGAATGTCATGGGGCCAGTTTTTATGTATTTAGACGATATTAACTTTTCGTTCAAGGCTGAACTAAGCTCACATACTAGCATAAAATTTGTCAGCAGTGCCAATAAGTGAGTTGTATGAATTTTAATGAACTATATAGACATTTAGATGCGGAAATATTTAATTTGAAGTCTCATTTTTCTTAATAAAGCAATCAAGCTTTGGTCATTAACAAGTGAAGCTTAGCCTACAAGGTTTTTTCAATAGTCCCAATATGTGAGCCACGTGTATTTTTTTAATGTCTTACAGAATAATTAAATTATGACACAAGGGCAACATGTGTTCTGTACTCAAAGTATTCCATATTTTGAGAGATAATACAATTTTAGTTTAGCATTTGTGTATATGTGTGTGTCTGTTCCTTTTTTTTTTTTTTACTCAAAAATGATAATTTCATTTCGATGTACACTACTGGCCATTAAAATTGCTACACCACGAAGATGACGTGCTACAGACGCGAAATTTAACCGACAGGAAGAAGATGCTATGATATGCAAATGATTAGCTTTTCAGAGCTTTCACACGAGGTTGGCGCCGGTGGCGACACCTACAACGTGCTGATATGACGAAAGTTTCCAACCGATTTCTCATACAGAAAGAGGAGTTGACCGGCGTTGCCTGGTGAAACGTTGTTGTGAAGCCTCGTGTAAGGAGGAGAAATGCGTACCATCAAGTTTCCGACTTTGATAAAGGTCGGATTGTAGCCTATCGCGATTGCGGTTTATCGTATCGCGACATTGCTGCTCGCGTTGATCGAGATCCAATGACTGTTAGCACAATATGGAATCGGTGGGTTCAGGAGGGTAATACGGAACGCCGTGTTGGAATCCCAACGGCCTCGTATCACTAGCAGTCAAGATGACAGGCATCTTATCCGCATGGCTTTATCGGATCGTGCAGCCACGTCTCAATCCCTGAGTCAACAGATGGGGACGTTTGCAAGACAACAACCATCTGCACGAACAGTTCGACGACGTTTGCAGAAGCATGGACTATCAGCTCGGAGACTATGGTTGCGGTTACCCTTGACGCTGCATCACAAACAGGCTCGCCTGCGATGGTGTACTCAACGACGAACCTGGGTGCTCGAATGGCGAAACGTCATTTTTTCGGATGAATCCAGGTTCTGTTTACAGCATCATAATGGTCGCATCCGCGTTTGGCCACATACCGGTGAACGCACATTGGAAGCGTGTATTCGTTATGGCCATACTGGCGTATCTCCCGGCGTGATGGTATGGGGTGCGACTGGTTACACGTCCCGGTCACCTCTTGTTCGCACTGACGGCACTTTGAACAGTGGACGTTACATTTCAGATGTGTTACTACCCGAGGGTCTACCCTTCATTCGATCCCTGCGAAACTCTGCAATTCAGTAGGATAATGCACGACTGCATGTTGCAGGTCCTGTACGGGCCTTTCTGGATACAGAAAATGTTCGACTGCTGCCCTGGCGAGCACATTCTCCAGATCTCTCACCAACTGAAAACGTCTGGTCAGTGGCGGCCGAGCAACTGGCTCGTCACAATACGCCAGTCACTACTCTTGATGAACTGTGGTATCGTGTTGAAGCTGCGTGGGCAGCTGTACCTGTACACGCGATCCAAGCTCTGTTTGACTAAATGCTCAGGCGTATCAAGGCCGTTATTACGGCAAGAGGTGGTTGTTCTGGGTACTGATTCCGCAGGATCTATGCACCCAAATTCCGTGAAAATTTAATCACATGTCGGTTCTAGTATAATATATTTGTCCAATGAATATTTGTGAACCTGAGTTGCTCGACGCTGAGATGGAACATCTCCACAATGCACTAATGAAGAACGGATATTCGTCCGCCGAAATAAAACGTGCGTTGAGGCAGCCACGCAGAAATCATACTGACGTACAGGCTACTGCAAAATCTAAGGTTTTCCTGCCGTTTGTTAAAAATGTAATGGAAAGAATAGGGAGGATCTTGACGAAGCGGAATATTACCGTAATTTACAAGCCCACCAGGAAGATACAGGAATACCTTAAGCCTGCCAAGGACGCTCGCAAACCACTGGAAAAAGCTGGAGTGTATAGGATCCCATGCAGCTGTGGTGATGTTTATGTGGGTACCACTAAAAGAGCTGTTTCTAAACGTTTGGAAGAGCATAAGGGAAATTGCAGAAGATGAGAAACGGAACGATCAGCTGTTGCGGAGCATGCTTTCCAGCCAGGGAACCACAATATTCGTTTCGAGGAGACGCAAGTACTAGCGGCCACAAGCGGATATTACGAAAGGCTCTACAGGGAGGCAATCGAAATCGCTAAACACCCAAATAATTTCAACCGTAAGGAGGAGGGTGTGAAATTAAACGGCATATGGATGCCGGTGTTAAAGAAGATGTGTACCATCCGCCCACTACTGGGTGATGGCAACGGCGATCGACGGCGACGGACAGCGGCCAATTGCACTGACGTTTTCAAAACACGTGACGTCACGCCGCGGCGTGGGAGCGCGCGGACACGGAATTTAGCGGCAGTCAGTAGCGAGCCAGTGGGTGTGTTGGACCTTCCATTGAGCTACGGACCCCCTTGAAGATGTCTCCCGCAGTAGACGACGAAACGTTGGGATTCGACACAGAATTCATCAACCGACCACGGCATAACAGCCCGGATAATTATAATGGACATGATACTTCCGGCCGTGAAAGTCTACATTTTATTATATTTTTTAGCACAGTATGAAAATATATCTGGAATTCTTGTTAGCATGGTATCACTTTACGCGATTCAGGGGAAAGTTACGTATTATTTTTAAGTGTGTGTATTTTAGAAGTGGAGTTGCTCCTTTTACATAATATTTTGCATAGATACTTCTGAACTATCAGTTTAATAAGTCACAGCTGCAAAGCATTAACGCGAATTCTTTACAGATGAATGGAAAAACTCATATAAGCCGACCTCGGGGAAGATCAGTTTGGATTCCGTAGAAATGTTGGAACACGTGAGGCAATACTGACCCTACGACTTACCTTAGAAGAGAGATTAAGGAAAGGGAAATATACGTTTCTAGCATTTGCGGACTTAGAGAAAGCTTTTGACAATGTTGATTGAAATATTATCTTTCAAATTCTGAAGGTGGCAGGGGTAAAATACAGGGAGCGAAAGGCTATTTACAATTTGTACAGAAACCAGATGGCAGTTATAAGAGTCGAGGAGTATGAAAGGGAAGCAGTGGTTGGGAACGGAGTGAGACAGGGTTGTAGCCTATCCCCAATGTTATTCAATCTGTATATTGAGCAAGCAGTAAAGGAAACAAAAGAAAAATTCGGAGTAGGTATAAAATTCCACGGAGAAGAAATAAAAACTTTGAGGTACAAAATGGCTCTGAGCACTATGGGACTCAACTGCTGAGGTCATAAGTCCCCTAGAACTTAGAACTACTTAAACCTAACTAACCTAAGGACATCACACACATCCATGCCCGAGGCAGGATTCGAACCTGCGACCGTAGCGGTCGCGTGGTTCCAGACGGTAGCGCCTAGAACCGCTCGGCCATTCCGGCCGGCCTTTGAGGTTCGCCGATGACATTGTAATTCTGTCAGAGACAGGAAAGGACTTGGAACAGCAGTTGAACGGAATGGACAGTGTCTTGAAAGGAGGATACAAGATGAACATCAACAAAAGCAAAACGAGGATAATGGAATGTAGTCGAATTAAGACGGGTGAGGCTGAGGGAATTAGACTAGGAAATGAGACATTTAAAGTAGTAAAGGAGTTTTGCTATTTGGGGAGCAAAATAACTGATGATGGTCGAAGTAGAGAGGGTATAAAATGTAGACTGGCACTGGCAAGGAAAGCGTTTCTGAAGAAGAGAAATTTGTTAACACCGAGTATAGATTTAAATGTCAGGAAGTCGTTTCTGAAAGTATTTGTATGGAGTGTAGCCATGTATAGAAGTGAAACGTGGACGATAAATAGTTTAGACAAGAAGAGAATAGAAGCTTTCCAAATGTGGTGCTACAGAAGACTGCTGAAGATTAGATGGGTAGATCACATAACTAATGAGGAGGTACTGAATAGAATTGGGGAGAAGAGGAGCTTGTGGCACAACTTGACTTGAAGAAGGGATCGGTTGGTAGGACATGTTCTGAGACATCGAGGGATCACCAATTTAGTATTGGAGGGCAGCGTGGAGGGTAAAAATCGTAGAGGGAGACCAAGAGATGAATAAACTAAGCAGATTTAAAAGGATGTAGGCTGCAGTAGGTACTGGGAAATTTGAAGCTTGCACAGGATAGAGTAGCATGGAGAGCTGCATCAAACCACTCTCAGGACTGAAGACCACAACAACAACTTCTGAATGTGGTCCAGAAAATTCTGATCTTTTTGATACTTTCCAGCGTAGCGAAGACTGCTGCTCTGGGATTGAATTGTGATTTCATTGTAATGTTCTCTAATATACTGCGCTGTAACTCACGGTTTCGCTTTAATACTACGCTGGTATTTGGTAGACATGGGAGGGAGAGGTGGAAGAGCGTGCAGATTGTCACCTGATTATGATGACTCAATGGGCTAACGTCGAAAAGGCCATTGATAACGTCACTGCCCTTGACTGTAGGTAACCCAAAGGTGAAAGGATATTTTTTGTCCAGAATGCCGATAGCATTGCTTCTTATATATAGTGCTAGGAGACCCATATGAGGTCGAGTAACAGGGAATATCAAGCGTTTACGAAGAACGGCCGGCGCGGAGGGTCACAGACTTTTTTGATCGCCCACAGAAGATAACAGAAATGCTGATGAATCCTTAATTGATATACCGACATAAACCTGCTTAATCCGAGCAATTTTCCCTACAGTATTTCAGTACAATTCTGCTCCTCTTGAGCCTCCAGGATAGCAGACTAGAATTTGGGGGAGCGTTTCGCCCCAAGGTCTTACTAGGTACGGATCCCATATGCCCTTATCGCTAGCAGATAGCTTACAAAATCGACTTGCGCGCTGATTTCAACAAACAAATGAAACGCCAGTGGCTTAGAATCGGAGTAGAACTTGTATGCCTATCACACCACGAGAAGTAACCACTCTAATCCTCTCACAATGCACAATGTCAGTGATTTTTAGACTTGTAGGTGTCACTCATCCGGAGACCTGCTATCTATAATGGAATCGGCACAAGTTAAAGGATTTACAAAATTAGATTTATGGAATTGGACGTCCAGCTATTCTCCAAGAACATTGGCGGCTAAGGTATTCATTCACACCCTACAGGAGATTAGTTTCTCAGTTTGTGCACAGACGAAAATTTCGTGAGATTTTATAGTCATCTGTTACCGAGATCCATATTTCTGTCAGACATTTGTACGGCGGATGTGAGCTGGTGCTTCCAGATCAGTTTGAAATCTAAACAACAATCAGTGCACATTCTCTACCTTCGTCAGATGCCTGAATGAGTAGCCTCCAAAATTCCAGCTTCTAGAATGTATTGGGCGTACGCCAATGTAATTAATATACACTGAAGAGCCAAAGAAACGCGAACATATGCCTAATATCGTACAGGGGTCCTGAGAGCGCGCAGAAGTGCCACAACATGACCTAGCATGAAGTCGACTAATGTCTGAAGTAGTGCTGGAGGGAACTGACAGCACGAATACTACGGGGCTGTCCATAAATCCGTAAGAGTAGAGGCGGGTGGAGATCTCATCTGAACAGCACTTTGCAGGCAACCCAGATGTTCATATCTGGGGAGTTTGATGGCCAGCGGAAGTGCTTAAACGCAGACGAATGTTCCTGGAGCCAATCTGTAGCAATTCTGGACGTATAGTGTGTCGAATTGTCCTGCTGGAATTGCCCAAGTACGTCGGAATGCACAATAAACATGAATGGATGCAGGTAACTAGACAGGATGTTTAGTATGTGTCACCTGTCAGAGTATCAGACGTATCAGAGATCCCACACCATTACAGGGCCTCTCCAGCTTGAACAGTCCCTTGCTACATGCTGGTCCATAGATTCATGAGGTTGTCTCCATACTCGTGCACGTCTATCCGCTAGATTCAATTTGAAACGAGACTCGTCCGACCAGGCAACATGTTAGCAGTCACCAACATTCAATGTCGGTGTTGACGAGCCCAAGCGAGGCGTAAAGCCTTGTGTCGTGCAGTCATCGAGGGTACACGAGTGGGCCTTCGGCTCTGAAAGCCCATGTCGATGATGTTTCGTTGAATGGTTCGTTCGCTGACACTTATTGACGGACCAGCATTGAAATCTGCAGCAATTTGCGGAAGGGTTGCACTTCTGTCACGTTGAACGATTCCCTTCAGTCATCGTTGGTCCCGTTCTTGCAGGATCTTTTTCCGTCCGCAGCGATGTTGGAGATTTGATGTTTTACCGGATTCCTGAGATTGACGGTACACTCGTGGAATGGTCGTAAGGGAAAATTCTCACTTCATGGCTTACTCGGATGCTGTGTCCTGAGCCGTGGCGCGGCTGTGGGCCGCAAGACGCCATCGATTACTCCTCTGGTTGAGGTTGGCACTACGTGCGATCGCGAGCGCCTCCTGTCGGAGCGGGTCCTAACAAGGGAGTGAGTGCGAGTAAGGAGAGCCTGGGGCGGACAGCGGGGGAGATCGGACATTATGGCCGTACTCTGAGGCCACAAGAGAAGAGTTGTTGTGCACGGCCGAGAAGGGACCGTTGAGCAAGGCGGCAGTCAGCATCGCTTTACGGGGACAGAGAGTTGCGGCAGTCCAGCGAGCAGACACCACCTCCGGGAGCAGTGCTCCGGTTTGTGGACGTGACGTGGGTCCTATTTTGGCGCAATATAGTTTGCTTGGTACGCATCTGCTGCTCCCTTTATGCCCACGTGTTTTGTTCTGTGAATATGTGCATTGAAAACGTTATGCTCCGGCTGGAACAGTGGATTGTGCTTTACGTTCATGCACCCTGACTCATTTGTTTTGCCACAGGCAGCTGTAATTTCAGAGTTTTTTCGTCGCGATTGTCTTAGCCTGGTGGTGCCTAGTATCAGAGAACAAGACAGCTAACGTGTTACCTGTTGTTTTGGGTTTTGGAGTCCTCTTTGGGCAACCTAGTTATCACGCACACAAATGTATTGCTGCCGAGTGAGGTTAGTCCTAATCTTGTGGAACTGAGCTTTCAGTGACTGGCCCGTCTGCAAATTAATAAATTTAACCTTTGTGGTTTGTTTTTTTGCGTTCAATGGTGAATTTCTTGTCATTCATTTGTGTATGTTTCGCCGTTAATGATAACTGTAAGAAAGCAAGGTCTTGAAGGCTTTGCGTATCGTGACTGTATTTTTGGCAACTGTTTAATTTGATTTCTTGTTTATCGGTCTGGTGAAAACTTCTGCCAAGTTTACTAATTTCCGCCTGTGGCTCTGAAGTTGGTTTGAAGGTAAATCCGTTGGTAAATCTTTAATGGACCTAGCTGTTAACTGATCTTGCGTTGAACTAATGCCATTATAAAATCGTTTCTTGTGTGCCATAAATGTATTACCATAGACAAGGAGACAGGGCACATTCTGTGGTCGAGGGGTAGGCACGGTTGCTGCTTTGCGCGTGGCGTCTTGTCGCTCGCTATCATTTCCCGCGTTAGTATGGGCGGCGTGAGATTTGTTTGCTCGCGGTTGTCTGGCCGCTAGTCAGCTGTGCCTGCTCCCGCTTCAGGGTGTGCCGTGTTTACATCTACATCTACATTTATACTCCGCAAGCCACCCAACGGTGTGTGGCGGAGGGCACTTTACGTGCCACTGTCATTACCTCCCTTTAATGTTCCAGTCGCATATGGTTCGCGGGAAGAACGACTGTCTGAAAGCCTCCGTGCGCGCTCGAATCTAATTTTACATTCGTGATCTCCTTGGAAGTATAAGTAGGGGGAAGCAATATATTAGATACCTCATCCAGAAACGCACCCTCTCGAAACCTGGCGAGCAAGCTACACCGCGATGCAGAGCGCCTCTCTTGCAGAGTCTGCCACTTGAGTTTGCTAAACATCTCCGTAATGCTATCACGCTTACCAAATACCCTTGTGACGAAACGCGCCGCTCTTCTTTGGATCTTCTCTATCTCCTCTGTCAACCCGACCTGGTACGGATCCCACACTGATGAGCAATACTCAAGTATAGGTCGAACGAGTGTTTTGTAAGCCACCTCCTTTGTTGATGGACTACATTTTCTAAGGACTCTCCCAATGAATCTCAACCTGGTACCTGCCTTCCAACAATTAATTTTATGTGTTCATTCCACTTCAAATCGTTCCGCACGCATACTCCCAGATATTTTACAGAAGTAACTGCTACCAGTGTTTGTTCCGCTATAATGTAATCGTACAATAAAGGATCCTATGTATTCGCAATACATTACATTTGTCTATGTTAAGGGTAAATTGCCACTCCCTGCACCAAGTGCCTATCCGCTGCAGATCTTCCTGCATTTCGCTACAATTTTCTAATGCTGCAACTTCTCTGTATACTACAGCATCATCCTCGAAAAGCCGCATGGAACTTCCGATACTATCTACTAGGTCATTTATATATATTGTGAAAAGTAATGGTCCCAAAACACTCACCTGTGGCACGCCAGATGTTACTTTAACGTCTGTAGACGTCTCTCCATTGATAGAACAGCATGTTGTTGTTTGCTAAAAATTCTTCAATCCAGCCACACAGCTGGTCTGATATTCCGTAGGCTCTTACTTTATCAGGCGAGAGTGCGGAACTGTATCGAACGCCTTCCGGAAGTCAAGGAAAATAGCATCTACGTGGGAGCCTGTATGCAATATTTTCTGGGTCTCATGAACAGATAAAGCGAGTTGGGTCTCACACGATCGCTGTTTCCGGAATCCATGTTGATTCCTACAGAGTAGATTCTGGGTTTCCAAAAACATGATACTCGAGCAAAAAACATCTTCTAAAATTCAACAGATCGATGTCAGAGATATAGGTCTATAGTTTTGCGCATCTGCTCGACGACCATTCTTGAAGACTAGGACTATCTGTGCTCTTTTCCAATCATTTGGAACCTTCCGCTCCTCTAGACTTGCGGTACACGGCTGTTAGAAGGGGGCGTAAGGCGTACGCAAGGCTTACGCCGACTTCGTCACTGTTACTCCTGTGTTGCTGTCGGTCGCTTACCGAAACGTTAGTCTGTTTTAGCGCGGTGGCCACTGGGCCGTGACGATGTCGGTTGATGACCAACGTTGGGGCGGTCGTCCGCTCTGAGTGGCTTCGGTCTCTTGGACTTGGCAGTTACCTTCTGGTTAAACAGATCAAACTTGTTTATTTACTGTAAATTCCTAAGTAGTTTGTGAGAAAAGTTGTAACTCAGCTTTTCATGATTTTACACAAACAAGCATTTTGGTAAGGGATTTTCCTATCTGTTTTATTTCAATGAGAATTCTTTATTGGGGTTATTCACCTGTTTGTGACTTAGCTTTCATGATTTTACTTAATTTAAGCATTCTTGTAAAGCAGTCCTTTATTTACGTTTTATTGATTGTTAATTCTTTATTGGGGTTATTCACTGGTTGAAGGTTAACATATGTTTGTAACCAAGTTTGTCCTTGCTTAATTGAGATTTGTTAAGAGCCTTTATTGCTGTAGGATCATTAAAGCTTGGGTGCTTGTAATTGTGAATACTGTTGTCTGTGTTGTGGGCTACCCTTCCACTTCCACAGCCAAGCTGTCCTATCTACCAGTACATGTCCCATCGCTCGTGCGCCGACTATCACACAAAGTTCAAACTATCATATCTTGATAACATGTCATTATAGCAGAAACAGTCTTTCTAACAATTGCGCCAGAGACTTTTTGTCCTATATAGGCGTTGTCGACCTCAGCGCCATTTTCTGCCTGTTCCCATATCTCTGTATCTGAATACGTGTGCCTGTTCCAGTTGCTTTGGCGCTTCACTATATAAAGCTCAAACTGTCAACGCCTAATTCTGCGCGCTTGCTATGAGGTTACTTCTTTTGCATCACGTCTTTTCGGCCAAAGTCGTAGAGGACTGGGAAGTCAAATCAGTTTCACGACAATGACCATCTGCACGCTCCCACCCATTTGCGTAACTTGTTGGCAAAGAGCTGCGTAACTCTTCTGAAAAACAGTTCCCTGAATATGGACCCTGTTGATCTTTTCTTTCCTTCATGTCACGAATATCCCGAAAAGTATGCACTTTGCAGATGTAACTGATATCCAAAGATGTGTGGCATCAACGGTTTGATCAGTCACAAAGGTCATTGCTGACGGTTTCGAGCGACTTTGCGACAAGTGTTACAGACAATGATGATGATGATATTTAAAATGAATGTTTGTTTCTCGAATTTTATTTTTATTGCGATATCATTCACAGAACACTTTAACTTGTCTCACAATTAAGTATTTTGTTGTACTGTCAACTAAATAAAACATGCCTGAAATCTCTCATCGCCTTCTACGTTGAGATATTCCAGTAAATAAGTTCAGAGTTAAACGAAGATTGTCCTTACGACTATTTGCGACGGAGCACTACCTGAATCAGGCAAGAATATGTAAGGCAAAAAGTTGTGCTTTTATGGAGGTACATCAGTTATTGGACCGCAGGGATTAACTCAAACCCCGGAATGATGCGATGTGGATTTGAAGACTGTTTATTTAGAATGCGAGTCTCGTGCCGTAATTGCCATCTGGCTAATTGATGTTGAAAGAGGATTAACCTTTCCACTGCTCCAGAAAAAGCTGCTGACTTCCATCGTACTGAAAGAATTTCGTGACCTCAACTTCTGTCCATGCACGCAAAGTCTTCGTTATGTGACATGTAAACTTATGCAATGGGACGCATCACCGGACCGTAAGAGTTTGTAAACACACTCGGCTAACTTTCTCAGTCTACTTCTACATCCACATGACTGCTCTACAATTCACACTTAAGTGCTTGGCACAGGGTTCATTAAACCACTTTCAGTCTATTTCTCTATCGTTCCACTCTAACAGCACGGGAAGAACGAACGCTTAAATCTTTCCGGGGGACTTCTGACTTTATTACAATGATTACTCCCTATAGAGGTGGGTGTCAATAAAATGTTTTCGCATTCGGAGGAAGAAGTTGGAGATTGGATTTCGCGAAAAGATGTCGCCGCGGTGAAAAACGCCTTATTGTAATGACTGCCACCCCCTCTTACGTACCATATACAAGACACTCTCTCCCCTATTTCACAATAATACAAAACGACCTGCCCATCTCTGAACTTTTTCGGTGTCCTCCGTCAGTTTTGTCTGGGATCCCCCATCGCACAATAATACGCTAGCAGAGGACGGAGAAGCGTAATGTAGGCAGTCTCTTTAGGGCATTTGTTGCATCATCTAAGTGTTCTACCAATAGAACGCAGACTTTGGTACGCCTTCCCAATACATTTTCTGTGTTATAGTTGCAGTTTAAGTTGTTCGTAATTTTTATCGGTAGGTATTTAACTGAAATATCAGCCATTATATTTGTGAGATAGTGAGTTATTACGCAACCGAAATTTCACAGATTCCTTTTAGTGTTCATCTGGATGACTTCACACTTTTCATTATTTAGGGTTGATTGCCACTTTCTCACCATACCGATATCTTGCCTAAATAGTTTTGTAAATGATTCTGATCTTGTGTTGAGATTACTAGACGGTTCACAAATAATCTAACACGGCTGGTCAGACTGTCTCCTAAATCATTTATATATACATCCAATAGAAGTAGCTGACGGCGCAGAACACTCCCTTGGAGAACGCTAGCAATCATTTGTTTTATTAGATGAATTTTCGTCAGTTACTACGAACTGTGACCTTTCTGACATAAAATCACGAAACCAGTCCCACAATGAAGACAATAATCCACAGGCGAGCAATTTGATTATAAGTAGCTTATGATGAACACTGTCTAAAGCATTTTGGAAATCTAAAAGTATGGAATCTATTTGAGATCCCCTTTCGTTAGCACTCATCTCTTCGTAACAATGAAAAGCTACTTGTGTTAAACAAGAAGGGCTTTTCTGAATCCAAGCTGACTGTGCGTCAACAGAGCTTAGTTCGAGGCGGGACTCATCTTTGAAGACAATTCTATTCCAGTCAGTGAGATTCCAGGATGAAGACGTGATCTCCAGATAGGGGATGTCAAATTAAACACCTTTCCGCTGTTTAATTTCCAAACTCATTTTATTTGGCTACCAGTTTAAGCGTTTTACTACTCCATCTTCTGGCCTCTGACTGACCTGTGATTCTACCTCAGTTCTGATCAAAACAGGGGTCAGCAGTACTGGTATTGTTGGTATTGCTGACCCCTGTTTTGATCAGAACTGAGGTATAATCTTCCTACACGTCAGTCAGAGGCCTGAAGATGGCGTAGTAAAACGCTGAAACTGGTAGCCAAATAAAATGAGTTTGAAAACCAGACAGCTGAAAGGTGTTTAATTTGACATCCTGTATCGAACAGCAGGTTCCCGCAACCATCTCCAAAAAGATGGACATACAGAGACTTGATCTCCGGATGTTTTCGTGTTCTGCATGTAGTGTTCCATAAACAGCAGGAATTAACTTATCTATTTTTTGAGTCTCCATTCAGGATATACAAGATCAGAAAGAAAGTAGGCTGAATAAATAATACAATTTCTAATTACAACTGGGCAAATCGGATCTGGCAATCCCAGATTTCCCTTCGTTTTAACTGCTGGTGTGGTTCTTTCAGTTAGGTAGCGACTGGTCTCTTCACGGTGTTGACAGTGGTGGCCTAATGGTAAGGGTCTTATCAAGAAACAGAGGTCACTGGATTGAATTGCAGCCGGATAACGGAAATTTGTAGTCAGCTTTTGATCTACTCTCCACCTCTCAGCGATGTGAGGAGTCACCGGGAAAGACGCGTGGTTCGGATTCGACTTTAAACTGTAGAACTCCTTTCCCCCAATGGATAGCTAGGGTAAATTAGGAAGTGTGGTCCGACTGAAAGACCCAGCCAATGGCCCTAACGACATAACTGTTATTTTTTGGGATTTGAGGTCCGCCAGTTACGCAAAACACCGTTTTTCTCAGTACCCAAACGTGTTTCGGCACCACTGTGCCATCATAAGTGGGTTTTCGTTTTTATTTATTCTTTACATTTGGTGAGCATACATTTTCTGCACCACTTTTGTGTTAATTAGTACAGGTAGCTTGTCATGTTTTCGTGTGGCAAGCACTTCCATTCTCCGCATCATGTTGAGATGTTGTGATGCATACGTAGCTATAACAAGTATATTCCACAAATAACGTAGTAATACGCTTTTCACTACACCATAACACAGTGATGCGGAGAATGGAAGTGTTTGCCACACGAAAACATGACAAGCTACCTGTAATAATTAACACAAAAGTGCTGCAGAAAATGTATGCTCACCAAATGTAAAGAATAAATAAACACGATAACTCGCTGATGGTGGCACAGTGGTGCCGAAACATGTTTGGGTACTGAGAAAAACGGTGTTTTGCGTAACTGGCGGACCTCAAATCCCAAAAATTTTAACTGCAAACACGGCCAATACAAGGAGCTGCAAATCAAAAAGATAGATATAACTTATTATTGTCGACTAGCAGCTGAGTTTCAACCTTCTTCCTTTGAGAGTCTGCACTCATCGTTCAGTGTGCACATTGTGGTGAGACTGGACTGCTCCGAGAGGCTCCTGTTGGCTTTGTTTCCAGACGGCCGGTGTTACGAAATGGCGAGGCGACGTGAGGCGACTCACTGTGGGAGTCAGCCCGGCTCTCGAGTGCCCTCTCTCCAGCGGCCAGCGCTCAGGTATTCAGCGCCGCTTCGCGCGACACGTAATGCGTGCCGGCTCGTGTAACGTCACGCGCCTGTCAACGCAATTCATCACCGTCCTCGTAGCTTCAGCAGGAACACTTCACTACGCTAAAGAGGAAAACGTACAGCTGTATGTAGTCTCCGTAAGCCCGACTTACTACAGTTTACACGTGCATGCTGGTCTTTCCGTTATTACCTCATGTACAGCTAATTACCGAGAGGGGAAACAGTTTTTTCATGAGACGATCATCTTGATTACAGAGGATCCCCAGCCATATTTTCCAACTGAACTATTACTTCCATACTCTTCTCAGCTTCCTAGCATTCATTACTGATCATGCAGTGGTACAACCTTTCTTATTTTGACAAAGTAACGTGATCGACGTTGCAAATCTTAAGGTTGCGGACTTTCAAAAACAATTAATGGTGGCCCTCACCTACGTACTCTGAGTTGAAATATTAAGTTTTGGCTGGTTTCGTTGTCTATGGGCTGGGATACGTAGTTGCCGCATTACAAGCCAAATACTGCTGTGCCTACAATATACAATATGAATATACACATGAATCGAATGGTCGAAGGTTGCTATCACTCGGCAATTGCGAATTTTGAATGTAACATAGAAATTTATAAATGAAAGATTGCAATTAAATAAAATTTGCAGGTACTATTTTTAACGACTTTAAATGATGAGTGCGACAGCAGAACTGTCATTAAGAATGCCTTTTATTACTGCAAAACACTTATTGGTGTCTATGGTCCAGCAATTAAATAAAATGTTGAATAACAATGAAACAATAGATTCCAACTTCACGTAATTATTTATGAACAACACAGCTTGCGAGATGTACACTTCTAAACGCATACTAGGTCTTCACTGCAGAAGCCACGGAAATCTCACAAGTGCACAAGTTGGCACTACAAAATATTTCTGTCTCCCGCGACCACGCTAAAACTCCCAGTATTTCCCGCGACCGTCCGTCGCACCTTCCCGTTCAGCACTCCCCGTGTCCTGTGCGACCTGACGCTCCTCCCCCACTTCCATACAGGCTCTCCATGCACTTCGGTAGTCGTCTACCGTAGTAGCGAGCGCTGTGATCGGCTAAAGCGCTCCAGCCATGTCTCTAAGACAACACACACTCACAAACATATTGAGACACAAACGAAATACTGGATTTACATTTAAATAACTTGAAATTAAATACATATTCCTACAGCTGGACCATAAACACACTAACACACATTATTAAATAAATCATTAAATGAAATAAACATATATCAAAGGAATAGAAACATAGCCAGTAGCCTAATGTCTGTTCTTTCTAAGACACAGTAAATATTTAACCAATTTCTTCATGAATAGCATATATAGGATATAAACAAAGACATAGACGAATTAATATATTTATAAGCATGCTGCTACCGCTTCTTCGTGTGACTGGAGTACCTACGGCGTGACGCGTGCAACAGCAATCGGCCACTTTGACCTCCAATAACTCATGTCCTATTCAAGTTACATACCTGTTATTCATACCAATTTAGGTTTACACTAACAGCTTTCTAAAGACACGTCGATCGACAAAATCGGATGAACCGTTTAGATTTTGGAAATTCGTTGCTGGGTGTTACTTGTATAATTTACTGTCAGATACTAAACTTTAAACTAATAAAGGTATTGAAAATCTGACTACAACATTAGAATCGTGCAAATAATGATAATGTACATATATCTTTTTGAGGTATCATGATTCCTCTGGCTATTGTTAATTTCAACATGAACTGTGAAATATCTGCCATTATGGTTTCACAAAGTCCGCCATCTTTGGCACTGCCGGCATAGAAAGCACAGTCCTTGTCACAGCGTCAACATGGAATTCGCAGCCATGCGGTCGTCCTGGACCACGTGCTGGGGCTACCCCTCTTGCTCCGGCTATGTTCGGCACCAGGTGGTTATTTAGGAGCCCCCGGCATGCCGAGGGGCCCGTGCGGCCACGCAAACTCCGAACTTAGAATACTTTCAGGGCGCCACAACTTACAGACAGTTGTCTCTCAATGAGAGTCGATAATCCACCGAATATCGTATTCATCCTAATTAATTAAAAATTATTGAAACAGATTAATGATGCTCTTGTGGCCTTGCAGTGGGCACTAAATGCTTTATTTTCGTATTGCAGAAGTGCGACTTGAGCCTATTGGAACTGTTGTACAGTATAGCACCGTTAATTCTGGTTGCTATATGTACCAAGATAACAAACGGCTGCCGCCTTCATAGAGATGTAAAAAGGGGAGACTGCGCTACAGGCTGTCGCCGCAATTTTAGTAGGCTATAAACGTTAGCAGAATACTGTTTACAGTTGCTTCTTGGTCTTAATTTGTCGCTTCCACGCAACAGTTACTTTAAATAGTAAATATTAAAGTGCTTCCACGAATAACACATTGCAAGACAGGCATTTCCGGGCATTTCTCTGGACTTAGGGCGTATTTGATCAAGTAATAAGTCGCATTTTACCTCGTTAACTCAATTTTCTCTTTTTTTAACACGTTTCGAATAACCAGGAAGCGAAGTATGTGATAAGGCAAGGCTGCTTTCGTAATCCAGCATTTTTTTCTAACACTGAATGATGAAGTAGATGTTCTGTCTGTCTGTCTTCTTCTCAGAACATATTTTGATATGCCTGGGCGGTTTTTAATGTTTCCTTCACACAGTGTTCGATCAGAGCGGTGTTCGAATTATACTGATGCAAAATCTGCACTCAAATTACAGAAATAAAATCACTAGAGTAAAAGTAACCGACGCAAATAAAATTCATGTATATAAAACAAAATATAGCTTGAACGATTTAATTTACGAATGAAATGTGATTCCTTTACACTTTACACTATAATCATAACGACTAATACAACTGTAGATTATGCAAGCTGGCACTTCCACCAGAACCTACTGTCTGGGGCTGCTAACATAGCGGACGATGGGCTGATGTCATCCCGTATTATGCCTCAATGATAGTTCAGTAGGCCCTGAGACGCTAATTAGTTTCAATAAATGCAAACTATTATTTTCAAATTCTGTATCACTCTAATCACACTCTGAATGAGAAATGCAATCACTGTTCAGTCACTAAATTGGTCCTATCGTTTCAGTATATATCAGTGATTACATTTAAAACTGACAAGTCGTCAGTTTCAAAAATCAAAGATAAACACTCCTTCCTTTTAACGTCAACGTACAATTTTAGTTTTGAAACAATAAAATCATTTCGTGAACTGAACTTTCCACACAACAGTATTCCTAGAATCTCCAACCAAGTATCTGCAAAATAATTCACTACAAAAAAGCGTTTATATTTTCAATATTTCAAATTTTTATTGCATAACACAACGTGCATACTCTGGCCGCTATGTACAACTATGCAATGTACAAGCGTAAGGAAGCGTGGCAAATCCAGAACTGATACAAAACCTTAATAATATAATTGGTAATATTCATTTCCGTGTTGACAATGATATTCAACGGAGTCATGACTAGGTTGAAGACGCGGTCTTGCGTAATCTGTTTTGAGACCCAGGACAAGGATCGGTATTAAGGATAACACGTGGAAGAGTGGCCCAGCTTGATGCATCATTTATCATTCCGAAACAAATATTTTTTATTAACAGTTCTGCCATAAGCCAACTAACGTTTGCCAAGATTCTTGCCAAATTCATACAGATAGTTAAGGTTTTTAAATTATCATAATACATAAAGATACCTTCATTATACATAAAATTTCAAATGGTACTCGAAGAAATGTCAACTGCGTAATACAATGGTGGCGCGGTTACAAATAGTTAACTGATTAAATAAACCTGCGGCGGCAATCTGAGCGACTAGCTTCACAGCTGTGGGCTAATTCCACAAGGACCTGAAAATAAGTTCGACAAATGTTAAATAAAAGCCATTAAAATGCATACATCTCCTCTGCAACAGTAAGCTTCAGGCCTACTCCAAGCCAAAAATAGGACACAAGTACATATAGTGTTCGTATCAAAGTTCATTGGCCATCTCACCACTAGGAGGTAAACAGTTATGTTAAATTTTCTTTTTAATAACAATGCTACGGAGAGAAGGCCAAATGAAGACACTCTAGAGTCATAAGACAATGTTATTCTGCTCCCACACAGGAAAGATACGGCCAAGGTGGCCAAACGCTACTCGCGTGTAAAAACCCAAGCAGACAGTAATACTTCACTGATTAGTCACAAGGTTGTTACACATGAATAAGGTTAAATACTTAACTACCGGGCCCCTAAAACACTATTAAAATGGTAGTGACAGTTAACCGTTATTTTCTTAAAGAAATCAAAAAACTCAGTGCTCAGTTTGCCCAACGGTTTTCATCACACACCCACAGGAACCTTAAAATAATAGAAACACTAAGTCCTTCCCAACACTCCTAAAGCCAGGTCCTAATTTGGCGATACCTTCGCCGCGGCACGGTACCAAAAGAATGACAGTAAACTACTCAAATTGAGGCTGAAACAACACATCCACAGAAGACGTGTGACCTGCCACCATCTAGGGCTCTTGCGATGACGGGAAAACCGCCGAAGTAGAAGGAAAAACGCGTGCCTGCCCCAGACCAGCAGGACAGCAACGCGACATCCGCTGCCAACACAGGCCTGCCAACATGTAAAATGGCTTCAAATGGCTCTGAGCACTATGGGACTTAACAGCTGCGGCCATCAGTCCCCTAGAACTTAGAACTACTTAAACCTAACTAACCTAAGGACATCACACACATTCATGCCCGAGGCAGGATTCGAACCTGCGACCGTAGCAGTCGCGCGGTTCCGGACTCCGCGCCTAGAACCACCAACATGTATCAAACATCAAACAACAAATAGCAAACAAGACTGATAGAAATTGAAATACACAGCAATACTTAAACGGGCAAACTATCAAAACTTCAGTATAGGAGCGGCCCGCTCATAAACCTTTCTAGCAATAACAAGGAACAATATACAGCCATTTAAAAGAATAACATAATAATCAAACAAGATTAAATAATCTGCCAAACGGCAGATGGCCGGTTAAAATGTACACCTACGAGGGGCGTTTGAAAATTCCATGCAAAAATAAAAACTACTTACGCGTTTGGGGTAAACCTTTTTATTTTTCGACATAGTCTCCTTTTAGACTTCGACCAACGCTGTTCTAATTTGTTGATCCCTTCCGAATAATAGGAATTGTCCAAGTCTGCAAAATAGCCAGTAGTTGCTGCAATCGCCTCCTCGTTTGAATAAAATCTTTGTCTCGCCAGCCATTTCTTCAAATTGGGGAACAAATAGTAGTCCGAGGGAGCCAAGTCTGGAGAATAGGGGGGATGTGAAACGAGTTGTAATCCTATTTCCATTAATTTTACGACCACAACTGCTGAGGTGTGTGCTGGTGCATTGCCGTGATGGAAAAGTACTTTCTGCGGTCCAATCGACGGAGTTTTTCTTACAGCTCGGTTTTCAAACGGTCCAATACCGATGAATAATATTCACCGGTAATAGTTTTACCCTTTCTGCAGATAGTCGATGAGGATTATCCCTTGCGATTCCCAAAAGACACTCGCCATAACCTTTCCGGCCGAAGGAATGGTCTTCGCCCTTTTTGATGCAGGTTCTCTTGGTAACTCTTTGTTGAGATCGTTGTTTGGTCTCAGGAGTATAGTAATGTATCCATGTTTCATCCACAGTGACGAAACGACGCTTAAAGTCCTGCGGTTTCTTCCTGAACAGCTGCAAACCATCCTTGCATCACTTCACACGAATCCGTTTTTGTTAAAGTGTAAGCAATCGTAGAACCCATCTTGTGGATAGCTTTCTGATGTCCAAACGTTTATGCAAGATATTATGTACCCGACCATTAGAGATGCCCACAGCACTAACAATCTCACGCACCTTAACTCTTCTGTCATCCATGAACATATCACGGATTTTATTAATTTCTGGAGTCGTAACCTCGACAGGGCGTCCAGAACGTTCCGCATCACTTGTGCCCATATGGCCACTCCAAAAACTTTTGAAACCACTTAAAAACTGTTCTAATCGAAGGTGCAGAGTCACTGCAATGTTTATCAAGCTTCTCTTTAGTCTCCTGAGGCGTTTTGCCTTTCATAAAGTAATGTTTAATCACCACACGAAATTCTTTTTCGTCCATTTTTTGACAATCACTCGACTTCCTTGATTCACACGAATGCCAAACACAAAGCAATTGAGCAGTATGGCTGAAACTGGGTGTGCGTTCTTTCCAAAGATGCTACTAACTAAACATGACCTCGATACGCACCGATGCTGCCATCCCTCTGACTTTGTACGGATTTTTCAAACGTCCTCGTATTATCCGAAGGGTTCCTCAGCACGGAGTAAGAGAGTGGGCAAATACAAGCACGCACACACACGTGTCCCACACGTGCGTACCTTTACACTCAGTGCACACAACTTTAGTTACAGGCCAGATCCAATAGCTCGTCCCAGAAAGGCCCATAAGGTCTGCAACAAACAGAAGTTACAGTTAGTAGTGTCAAATAGTCAATGATAACAAAGAAAAATTTCAAGTACCAGACTAATATTGCAAAATACTAGCTTGGTGCTTACAGAAGGCTCCAGATTGATACACACAGCCCCGAAAGGGGTCACTGAAAGACATGAATGAGCTGGATTTCTGGCCAGCTCACACAGAGGCAGATTTAAGGCTTTAAGAACAGTACTTAGTGAACAGTCTTCATACATAATCTCAAATACAGATGAGGCCAACAGCTTAAGGTGGGGGATAATACCGCCCTCCTGCGCTCGTAGCTGCATACAATTTATCTAATACATCTGGGCGTATATAGCACAAGATTTAATGACGCAGTTTGTAACCAGATGGCACTCGACGAGAGCCACTCCTTGCCCGCTAAACTTGCCAGTAGGAACGGTCTACGCTGCACGAATACGCTCGCCCTCATAGCCCAACTGTCAACGGTTTCAACTCGCTGCAATCGCTGGGACGTCGAGTACTCGTGCATACCCCGTCCAGCTCCCTGTCCACACACCCACTCACTACCACACAGTCCAGAGGAAACACACAACCAAGCCAAGGCGATACGACGAGAGCGAGAGTCGATGAAACGCGCGCACACGTGGCGCCAGTGGGATGGCTTGCGAGCCCTCACAGAAGCCGCCGCGGCTCACGTTTGTCAGCACAGCTGCCAACTTGCGCGTTACGCTTCTCTTCAGCAAAACGGAGCCTAAAAATCTCTCCACCTTCGTTAAGTCACTCTCTAGACTATGAAACAAAGAAAACATCACCCAATTTGCAGTATATAGCAGTACAGCACACATACCATTTATATTTGTTACAAAAGGAAACGTCATGAGGCACTGTACAACGCTTTGCTGGAACGGAAAAAATCTGTCTGCTTTCCAGATGAAACACTTCAACCAATTCCTTGTCAAAGCGCGTCATTGAATTCTTGTATTTATTACTTCCTTTGCATTCACGGCTGTGTTTACGATCTACAGATCCATAGGCTAAATCTGCTGTACGGACCCTACCATCCCCCTGCGGGTCCGGGGATTAGAATAGGCCCGAGGTATTCCTGCCTGTCGTAAGAGGCGACTAAAAGGAGTCCATCCCCCTCACGGGGGTAGTTAGCGCCTGCGTCCGGAGACGGACGGTTTCACGACCTATAATCGTGGTCTTTTTGGTTTTTCACTTCTCGTTTCTTCCTTCCTTTTGTTGGTCCCTTTCTTTGCTCTTCTCCACCTCACTGTCTTCCTTACTCTTTCCCTTGACTTCTCCTTGCCTTCTCATTGCCTTTTTCTCCTTGCCTTCTCATTGCCTTTTTCTCCTTGCCTTCTCATTGCCTTTTTCTCCTTGCCTTCTCATTGCCTTTTTCTCCTTGCCTTCTCATTGCCTTTTTCTCCTTGCCTTCTCATTGCCTTTTTCTCCTTGCCTTCTCATTGCCTTTTTCTCCTTGCCTTCTCATTGCCTTTTTCTCCTTGCCTTCTCATTGCCTTTTTCTCCTTGCCTTCTCATTGCCTTTTTCTCCTTGCCTTCTCATTGCCTTTTTCTCCTTGCCTTCTCATTGCCTTTTTCTCCTTGCCTTCTCATTGCCTTTTTCTCCTTGCCTTCTCATTGCCTTTTTCTCCTTGCCTTCTCATTGCCTTTTTCTCCTTGCCTTCTCATTGCCTTTTTCTCCTTGCCTTCTCATTGCCTTTTTCTCCTTGCCTTCTCATTGCCTTTTTCTCCTTGCCTTCTCATTGCCTTTTTCTCCTTGCCTTCTCATTGCCTTTTTCTCCTTGCCTTCTCATTGCCTTCTTCTCCTTGCCTTCTCTGGTCTCCGCCTCGGCGTTTGAGACAGTCTGTCCTCTTTCTCCCTCTCTCTTCTTTTTCCTCTTCTTCCTTCCTCCCTGTGCGTGTCTGAAGGCCGACCCACGCGTTCGCACGCGTAGCCAGTGACGGGGTAACGCGTAAGTCCCCGCCCTGGGTAGACATGTAAGGCACGCGCGTACCCCCTGGTAAAGGCCAGGCCCGGGGAGGGGTGATTGCCTGAGCTGATACCTTCTGACCATGCCGATTGGTCCCTCCGTCTGTTTCTCGGGAGGTGTGACCTGAGGTGTAAACATTCACCTAAGGCGGGAGTGCCCTCTGAGAGGGTCCCCACAAGGAAGGAGCGCGCCATCGGAGACGCTGGCAATCATGGGGGATTCCTCCGCAATGGATTCTACTCCATCGCTTTCGACTTCGACCCAAAAACGGAAACGTGACCAGCCAACAGTGACAAAAGTACTACCGCCTGCCCCACAGTTCCTCGTAGTTTCTCGCACTGAGGACGGAAAGGATTTTTCCTCTGTCAACCCTTTTGTTATTCAGAAGGGCGTTGATGCCATAGCCGGATCTGTCAAATCTTGTACCAGGTTGCGTAACGGCACCTTATTACTCGAAACTGAGAGTGCCTTTCAGGCACAAAAACTGCTTCGGGCCACCCTCCTGTACACGTTCCCTGTCCGGGTGGAGGCCCACCGAACTTTGAATTCGTCTCGTGGTGTAGTCTATACTAGCTCCCTCGACGGATTGACTGACGAGGAGCTTCAATCTTTCCTCGCTGAGCAGGGCGTGACGGCTGTCCATCGGGTCATGAAAAAGGTCAACAACGACCTTGTACCGACCCGGACACTCCTCTTGACCTTCGATAGTGTTAAGCTGCCATCGCGCATCAAGGCGGGCTACGAGGTTATTTCTGTTCGCCCCTATGTCCCGACACCTACGCGCTGCTACCAGTGTCAGCGTTTCAATCACACTCGACAGTCTTGTTCCAATGCGGCTAAATGTGTCACTTGTGGCAGGGATGCCCATGAGGGTGACTGTCCACCTCCGTCTCCTCATTGTGTGAACTGTCAGGGTGACCATGCCGCATCCTCCCGCGACTGTCCTGTCTATAAGGACGAACGTTGCATCCAAGAAATTCGTGTCAAAGAGAAAGTGTCCACCTCGGCTGCTCGCAAGCTATTGGCTAGTAGGAAGCCCACGCTGCTCCCAGCGGGGAAATATAGTACTGTCCTCGCCTCTCCTCGGACTACCCGGGAGGTCGCAACCCAGACATGCGATCTGACCTTCAGCACCACGGTCGTCCGTTCGGCCAGTGCTAAGATCGCGCGGTCGACGTCTCCTCTTCCTCCCATCACACCACAGACACCAGCCACTTCCTCAGCTTCTGCTCAGTCGAAGACCCCGAAGTCAGATGCACGGTCCTTCAAGAAGGAACCATCCCGTGCAGACTTCCTCCGTCCCTCGACCTCCCAGCCTTCGACCGGTACTTCCACCAAACGTCCTTCCAAAAAGGCGCATAGGAAGCACAGTTCTCCTTCTCCGCCACGGCGCATCTCTTCTCCTGCGCCACCCAGCGGTTGCCGCCCCAGGCCGTCATCCGTTTCGCCTGGCCGCACCGCCGGTAGCCGTACATCTGGCCGTTCACCGGCGGAGGAAGCTCCCCCTCCCGGCCATCCTCCCGAGATGGCCGATGACCCTATAGACCCAATGGACGATGACTGTCCGCCTACTGATAGCGGCGGCAGTGCTCGCTCGAAGCCAGGCCCTAAGCGGCCTTCGAGGTGACCCCTTCCCTCATCTTCCTTTTCTTACGATGGCACTTATTCACTGGAATATTCGCAGCATTCGCTCCAACCGAGAGGACTTGAAGTTGCTGCTCCGCTTGCATCGTCCGCTCGTCGTAGCCCTCCACGAAACGAAGCTACGCCCATACGATCACATTGCCTTGGCACACTACACCTCTGTGCGTTTTGACCTACCCCCTATGGTAGGAATCCCAGCTCATGGAGGGGTTATGTTGCTGGTCCGGGATGATATTTACTACGATCCCATCACGTTGCACACCGGCCTGCAGGCAGTCGCCATCCGCATTACTCTCCCCACTTTTACGTTTTCCTTTTGTACCGTTTACACTCCCTCGTCATCTGCCGTTACCAGGGCAGACATGATGCAACTTACTGCTCAGCTACCTGCACCGTTTTTGTTAACTGGAGACTTCAATGCCCACCATCCCCTTTGGGGTTCTCCAGCCTCCTGCCCGAGGGGCTCCTTGTTAGCAGACCTTTTCAACCAGCTCAATCTTGTCTGCCTTAATACTGGCGCCCCTACTTTTCTTTCGGACACATCTCATACCTATTCCCATTTAGACCTCTCTATATGTACTCCCCAACTTGCACGCCGGTTTGAGTGGTATGCACTTGCTGATACTTATTCGAGCGACCACTTCCCGTGTGTTATCCATCTCCTGCAGCATACTCCCTCTCCGTGCTCCTCTAGTTGGACCATCTCCAAGGCAGACTGGGGGCTCTTTTCTTCCAGGGCGACCTTTCAGGATCAAACCTTCACAAGCTGCGATCGTCAGGTCGCACACCTCACGGAAGTCATTCTCGCTGCTGCTGAATATTCCATCCCTCACCCTACTTCTTCTCCACGTCGCGTACCGGTCCCCTGGTGGACCGCAGCATGTAGAGACGCTTTATGTGCTCGTCGACGTGCTTTACGCACCTTTAAACGCCACCCTACAGTGGCGAATTGTATTAATTATAAACGATTACGTGCTCAGTGTCGTCGTATTATTAACGAAAGCAAGAAAGCCAGCTGGGCTGCTTTCACAAGCACCTTCAACAGTTTTACTCCTTCTTCTGTTGTCTGGGGTAGCCTGCGCCGGCTATCTGGCACTAAGGTCCACTCCCCAGTTTCTGGCTTGAAGGTCGCGAATGAAGTCCTTGTGGCCCCTGAGGCTGTCTCCAATGCCTTCGGCCGCTTTTTCGCCGAGGTTTCGAGCTCCGCTCATTACCACCCTGCCTTCCTCCCCCGCAAACACGCAGAGGAGGCTAGGCCACCTGACTTTTGCTCCTCGAATTGTGAAAGTTATAATGCCCCATTCACCATGCGGGAACTCGAAACCGCACTTGGCCGATCACGGTCCTCCGCTCCAGGGCCTGATTCTATTCATATTCAGATGCTGAAGAACCTTTCTCCTGCGGGTAAAGGTTTTCTTCTTCGTACATACAATCACATCTGGATTGAGGGACATGTTCCCGCATGCTGGCGCGAGTCTATTGTTGTCCCGATTCCTAAGCCGGGGAAGGACAAGCACTTGCCTTCCAGTTATCGACCTATCTCGCTTACCAGCTGTGTCTGTAAAGTGATGGAGCGAATGGTTAACTCTCGATTGGTTTGGCTGCTTGAGTCTCGACGCCTACTTACCAATGTCCAATGTGGATTTCGTAGGCGCCGCTCTGCTGTTGACCATCTGGTTACCTTGTCGACCTTCATTATGAATAACTTCTTGCGGAAGCGCCCGACCGCGGCTGTGTTCTTTGATTTAGAGAAGGCTTACGACACCTGTTGGAGGGCGGGCATTCTCCGCACCATGCATACATGGGGCCTTCGCGGTCGCCTCCCTCTTTTTATTCGTTCCTTTTTAATGGATCGACAGTTCAGGGTACGTGTGGGTTCTGTCCTGTCCGACACCTTTCGCCAGGAGAATGGGGTGCCACAGGGCTCAGTTTTGAGCGTCGCTCTGTTCGCCATCGCGATCAATCCAATAATGGATTGCCTCCCAGCTGATGTATCAGGCTCTCTTTTTGTGGACGATTTTACCATCTATTGCAGCGCGCAGCGTACACGTGTCCTGGAGCGCTGTCTTCAGCGTTCTCTTGACCGTCTTTACTCCTGGAGTGTCGCCAATGGCTTCCGTTTTTCTGCCGAGAAGACGGTCTGTATTAACTTCTGGCGCTACAAAGAGTTTCTCCCACCGTCCTTACGACTCGGTCCCGTCGCTCTCCCAATCGTGGAGACAACCAAATTTTTAGGCCTTACCTTTGACAGGAAACTTAGCTGGTCTCCACATGTGTCATATTTGGCCGCCCGTTGTACCCGTTCTTTAAATGTCCTCAGTGTTCTCAGTGGTATGTCGTGGGGAGCGGATCGAACCGTCCTACTTCGTCTATATCGGTCGATCGTCCGCTCCAAGCTGGATTATGGGAGCTTCGTATACTCCTCTGCACGGCCATCCATCTTACGCCGCCTCAACTCCATACAACATCGGGGTTTACGACTTGCGATCGGAGCATTTTATACCAGTCCCGTAGAGAGTCTTCATGCTGACGCTGGCGAATTGCCACTCACTTACCGGCGCGATATACTGCTTTGTCGGTATGCCTGTCGGCTACTGTCAATGCCTGACCATCCGTCTTATCGTTCCTTTTTTGACGACTCTCTTGACCGTCAATATAGGTTGTATGTCTCTGCCCTGCTACCCCCTGGAGTTCGCTTTCGTCGCCTCCTTCAACACCTTAATTTTTCACTCCCTGCAACCTTTCGAGTGGGCGAGAGCCACACGCCACCTTGGCTCCAGGCTCAGGTCCGCGTTCACCTTGACCTCAGCTCGCTCCCAAAAGAGGTCACCCCCAGTTCGGTCTACCACTCCCGTTTTTTGGAACTTCGTTCGAAGTTCATCACCATGACTTTCATTTATACAGATGGCTCTAAGACCAATGACGGGGTCGGGTGTTCCTTTATAGTCGGGGCACAAAGTTTCCAATACCGGCTCCATGACCATTGTTCGGTCTTCACAGCTGAGCTCTTTGCCCTCTACCAGGCTGTTCTTTACATCTGCCGCCACCGACATTCTGCTTATGTCATCTGCTCAGATTCCCTGAGCGCCATCCAGAGCCTCAGTGATCCGTACCCGGTTCACCCTTTCGTACACCGGATCCAACGCTCTCTTCAGCGGCTGGTGGACGTCGGTCCGCCGGTTAGCTTTATGTGGGTTCCTGGCCATGTCGGTATCCCTGGGAACGAAGCTGCAGATGCCGCGGCCAAGGCTGCGGTCCTCCAGCCTCGGACAGCTTCTTGTTGTGTCCCTTCGTCCGATTTTAGCAGGGTCATTTGTCGGCGCGTTGTGTCGCTGTGGCATGCCGATTGGGCTGCACTTACCGACAACAAGCTTCGGGCCTTAAAACCTCTTCCCGTGGCTTGGACGTCCTCCTCACGCCCTTCTCGGCGGGAGGAGGTCGTTTTAGCAAGGTTAAGGATTGGACACTGCCGGTTCAGCCATCGCCATCTGCTGACGGCTGCGCCGGCGCCAGCGCCGTTCTGCCCATGTGGGCACTTGCTGACGGTTAGACACATTTTAATGTCCTGTCCCGATCTTAACCAACTGCGCCTCGATCTTAACCTGCCTAATACTTTCGATGACATTTTAGCGGATGACCCACGAGCAGCTGCTCGTGTTCTTTGTTTTATCAATTTGACACACCTCGCTAAGGACATTTGATGAAGTTTTTTACTCCTATGCCTGTCAGTCTGTCTTTTATTGTGTTTTTCCTTTTAGTTGTTGTTGTCAACTTGTGGCTCGCGGTGCATTTTTAGAGTAGTCAGGGCGCTAATGACCATTGAAGTTGTGCGCCCTAAAACCACAAAAAAAAAAAAAAAAGACCCTACCAGTGGAAATTTTACGAAAATTAACCGACTAAAGAAACATTTAAAGCACTTTCTAATTCGAAGCTGTATCGCAGCATTTAAGGTTTATTATTTAATCGTACAAAGTATTCAAGTACACTATGTACTTGACATTCCCGACAGACTGAGAAAAATAGTTTGATAAACCTAAATGTGGCACACGCGTTTAGTTTCTCACCCACTCTTTTTAACTTTTATGTAGACGATGGTATCCCTCAATGGAAAGAAAGAGTGCCAGAAGGAATCAATATAAGCAAGAATGAATACTCTGCCTGACCAAAAAAGTGAAACACGCAGAACGGGAGGGTTAGAAGAAATGAGTCTTTATCGGTCGGAGGGTACGTGATGTTATTTGAGCGGTTACAATAAGTATTAAAATTTATAAAGAATTTTGCAACGTTGTGGACTCTGTGACGTGAATGTATGGACTGATCCTGTTGGGAAGGGTGCTATAAAGCCGTTATACACTGAAGCATCAGAGAGACTGTAGCCAGGAGTATTCAAATACAGAGATACGTAAACAGATAGAATACGGCGCTGCGGTCGGCAACGCCTATACCAGGCAACAAGTGTCTGGCGCAATTGTTCGATCGGTTTCTGCTGCTACAATGGCATGTTAACAAATCAATATGAACGTGGTGCTAGAGTCGGCACACGATTGATGGGACACAGCATCACCGAGGCTTTCATAAATTGCTGCAGATTTCAGTGCTGGGCCATCAAGAAGTGTCAGCGCGTGAACCATTCAACGAAACATCATCGAAATGGGCTTTCGTAGCCGAAGGCCCACTCGTGTACCCTTTATGACTGCACGACACAAAGCTTTAAGCCTCACCTGGGCCCGTCAACACCGACATTGGACTGTTGATGACCGGAAACATGTTGCCTGGTTGGACGAGTCTCGTTTCAAATTGCATCGAAGAGATGGACGTGTATAGGTATGGAGAAAACCTCATGAACGTATGGACCCTGCATGTCAGCAGGGGACTGTTCGAGCTGGTGCTCTTACATGGTGTGAAGCGTGTGCAGTTGCAATGATGCGGGACCCGTGATACGTCGAGATACGACACTGACATGTGACACGTACGTAATCATCTTGTCTGATCACCTGCATCCATTCATGTGCATTGTGGATTGCGAAGAACTTGGGAAATTCCAGCAGGACAATGCGACACTCCACATGTCCAGAATTGCTAAAGAGTGGCTCCAGGAACATTCTTCTGAGTTTAAACACTTCCGCTGCCCATCAAATTCCTCAGACATGAACATTATTGAGTATATCCGGGGTGACTAGCAACGTGCTGTTTAGAAGAGATCTCCACCCCCACTTTATCTTACGGATTTATGTACAGCCCTGCAGAATTCATGTCATTTCCCTCCAGCACTAATTCAGACATTAGTCGAGTCCATGCCACGTCGCGCTGTGGCAATTCTGCGTTCACGCGGGGCCCTACACGATGTAGGTGTACCAGATTATTTGGCTCTTCAGTGTATTTTCTCCTGAGGCAAGCTGGCAAACAACTGTTGTACCTGGTCGTTAATACCCTTCATTCTGCACTGGGCACTGGGACAGAGTTGACATCCGAGCTGGTCCCAAACATGTTCTATTGGGGCCAGATGAGGGGGCAGACATCACTCAGATATAGTTCATAGAGACACGAGCCACGCTTGGACGAGCATTGTCCTGTTGAAAAAATGGCACCAAGATACTGTCATATGAAAGGTAATACAAGAGGACGCAAGATGTCCGTGACGTACCAGTGTGGCGCCAGAGATCCCTCAATTACTACCAGCTGCGATCTGACGTGATACCCGATGGCTCGGCACACCACTACGTCAGGAAAAACACCGCTTTGCCTTTTCCGAACACTGTCTAACATTCTGCGTGGTGTTGTTCTGTTTGTTCTAAGTCGTGTCTCCCTACCACTTTCGCGCAACGACGCTGTGAGCGTGTTTTTTCAGGGAATTGACTAGGACATGTTGCTGGTAAGGAGACGCCAGACCGCACATGACATTTAGAGTTCAGAAGAGTTCAGTGACACTAGCGACGATATAATCAAATACTTAATGATTTCAGGTCAGCTCCACTGCACTCCCTGTAAAAGAATTTTAATACTAACTAAATTTAATGGAAGGGGTTCAAGGCTTTCCTATTTTTAGTTAGCTGGTAAAATAACGTCAAAAAAGCAGTTAAGTTTACCATTGGAAATTTTATTCTACTCACAAAACATTGTTCATAAATTGCATTATTGATAAAAGGAAATATTTTAATACAGGATGATAAAAACCAACTGCGTTCAACAAAAATGTGAACGAATATTCCCTGAATGAGTTTCCAACTTCTACAATGGGTTGAAGGATGACCTATGCCATATCACATCTATAATCTAGATTTAAGTTAAGTTTCATAAAAGAGAAAACTATCAAAATGGTCTACAGTGACCCTCAATTATCTTTAATTATTTGTTTAACTTGTCGTAAATTAGAGTGGCTTCTCAATTATATAACAGAAAAATCACCGTGTTTCATATTTTAACTTACGCAGCAAATGTGAATACCATGAGCTTTAATTGACGATCGACACTAGTATTATGTAAAAAGGGGTTGTAACAGATGAGACTTCTGCAGTTCTGAGTGAAGCCTTATGCTCTCAAAAATGCGACATCGCGTTCGTTCATTACGTTGTCGGTGTTTAGGCAGCGTCAGAGGGCGGCGGGCGGCGCAGCTCCTCACATCTCGCCGTCTCGGAAGCAACTCTCACCTAACTTCTCCTTACTACAATTTACTGAAGTTGGTTTAAAAAAACCTATCTGGCTGTGTTTTCAACTGACCAATCAGGGTCTCAATGTTAACCTTAAGCTCCACCTACAAAAATTCTGTCTATCCAATGAGAAACGTTATACTTTTCGCGGTGGGGCAATGTTTTTAACGTTTGCAACGTAACAGGCGCGAAAAAGTCTCACGCTTAAACTTGCAGCTGGTGTGGCCCTTTAGTGTTATCGTAAGATCTATACTGTTCTCCTGGAGGGCTCTATCTTTTAACATGGGCTGGGGGGTGGTTTTGGCGGTCAGCTGGCGACGTGGGTGTCCGTCCCTTATTGTAGGGCCTCCTAGCCTAAACGATTCTGCTCTCTGCTTCTGTTGTCGTTTCTCCCCCCGTTTCCTGTATTACTTTGGTTAATTTAATGTCAGGATTTATTTGGATCTATGTGACATACTGCCGGATTTGCTTATCATGTCAGGGTTTTCATGGAAGGAGTTGGATTTGCCTGACACCTTACAATTGGAAAAACCGGACCCTACCGACGATGATCATCCGTAGTAGCGCAGAGCTAACATTCATCGCCGAATACAGTATGACGTCATTCAGCGGAAGTCTATGCCTCCTGGTCATGGGGCCACTCCGACCGCAACCGTTTGTGATATGGTGCTCACGGCAGCCTGTGCACGAGAAAGTGGTTTCCTAGTCGGACTGCTGTTACTATCCGTCCAGTGGTGTGGGATGACACAGTGTTGCACGCAGTCCACTGCTTCTTCTCGTGTGGCAGGCGAAAATGTGAAGGGGCGACGATGTGCTTGGTGTGGTTGTCAGACGTTATCGAACGGAATCTCGATGACGAGCGTGCCTCCCTTACGCTACGACGCTCTTCAACATCGGACCACTGTTACATTTGAATGTCCCACAAGTCTGGAAATTTCATGATTCGATCAGCCGGCCAAATAGAGTACCTTTCAAATACTGCCATGTGCTGATAAGGCTGCCCTGTCTGATACGAGGGGTGTCTCCATGTCCTTCACAGTGATCATTCATATATCTTCCGGTATTCATGCCCCTTATATACCCTACCAGGCCTGGTAATAACACTAAACACAAACAACACTAATGCAGTCTTGTGCTCGTTCTACCTACCAAGAAGAATTTCAGTTCTAATCTTTTACCTGCCCGCTAGTGGTTTGTACGTGTACAAAGTTGCATTCACCTACCGCAAAACCTTGGGACTCTTCACTTTTACTTTATATTGATACTATTAAATAATAACATGGTATTACAGGACAATTTCATCTTTTAGCCTTAATTGGAAATTTTAAGGTAGCATTAAAGAAACTAACACAATGGCATTCTATGCGAAATGCCCAGTACGAAACAAAACTTTAATTGAAGATCAGGTTTAGGCACAAGCTCAGTACTTAAATTACACACGGAGTTACATTACTATAACAAGAGTAAGGATGGACATTCAAATAACATATACATCAGAGTATAAGAGGCGCAAACATTAAAAATACACGAAGAGGTACAAAAATGAAATTATGTATGACGATGGCTGTAAATGTCCTACTGTATGACAGTGAAACCTAAGATATTTAACAGTTAGCTAGGTAGATGTTCTATAGATCATCTGAGCGATTGTACTATCGAAATGATTTGGAAAGTGTCAGTTTATGGAATATGTGTACATGGAAATGGGAATGAGCGTTTGGTGTCATTGGTTGGGAGGCCCCTTGCGGGGCAGGTCCGGCCGCCTTGGTGCAGGTCTTATTACATTCGACGCCACATTGGGCGACCTGCGCGCCGGATGTGGATGAAATGATGATGAAGACAGCACAACACCCAGTCCCTGAGCGGAGAAAATGTCCGACCGAGCCGGGAATCTAACCCGGGCCCATAGGACGGCTATCCGTCACGCTGTCCACTCTGCTATCTGGGCGGGTAATATGTGTACATAATTAGCGTTAACAATGATGAACACATTATTTTCTTCGCTCTGTTCATGAAACTACACTTAAAACAACGTCTTTCTATTTTTATTACATAGCTAACAGTTTTTCAATACCAGTTCGTCAATGAAATATAAGAAATTGTACAGGTGAAGTGGTTTTATATTAGATTTAAAACTTGTTTTACTACCTGTCAGACATTTTATGGTACTGGGCAAATAATCAAAATTTTTTGGTGCTGTATACTGAACTCCTTTCTGTGCCACGACAGCTTCAGTAATGGGTAATAAAGGTCATTTTTCCCCTTTAGTGTCGTGTTCTTCTCAAATTCTGATGAATTATTTACGATGAATTTCATTAGCAAATATATGTATTGTGATGCCACGGTTAAAATGGCTAGCTCCTTGAAAGGTACCTACACTAAAATATTCTCACTGCTCGGTTTTGTGCATTCAGTAATTTCTTTTTAAGTGACGAGTTTCCCCATAAAATTATTCCAGAAGAGTGGAAATATGCAGGAATAGCAATTATATTCAAAGCAAAAGTTAATTGTTTCAGAAGCTCAGTAATATGCTTCTTCCAGTCAAAGTTTTCATCAATATTATTGGGAGCATTCTACCCTATTTACCGACTAGTGTTAAAGTGCTGCATCAGTTGCTGGTATGACATTGTTGCACGGAAGTGAGTAGTCAGTTTGTTTTCTATTTAAGTTCATTTTCTGATAAATTTCATTTACCTTCTCTTCTGTTGCTTCCTTTCTGAGTGATTACGACACTAGTGTTGTCAGCAGAAAGTACCAGTTCCGCTTGTTGAATGTTACGTAGAAGCTCAGTCACATAGGGAATAGGAGTGGACCTGTGACATTCCCTTTGCGATTTCTCCCCAGCCACCAAAACTTTCTACTGTTCCAATATCGTCTGAAATATTCGGCACACCTTTTTGCATTCTGTTTAAGTATGATTCAAATCAGCTGTGCTTAAAACCACTAATTTTATAGAAGTCGAGTTTTTCTAAGAGTAGCTCGATATACACAACAAAACGCCTTGTAAAGATCATAAAAATACCATCTGACGAAATTGTTATTTAAGGCTTGTGCCATTTGATAGAGCAAACCTTCTGGAATCCAAACTGTGGTTTGCTAAGTAAACTGTTTCTATTAAAGTGTGTGACTATTCTTGAGTACATTACTTTTTCGAATAGTTTGGAAAAGGATGTGAGTACGGAAATTGGAGGGTAGTTGTTCAGATCTGTTCTGTCACCTTTCTTATTAAGAGTTTTAACAATTTCATATTTTAACCTGCCTAGAAAAATCCCTGTTCCAGTGATGCAGTACATATATAAGTAAGGACATTGCTTATTAAGTTGAACAACATTTCAGAACTCTATTTAAAATTCCTTAAACATCACATTAGCTTTTTTCTGGAGCACAGCAGTGTTATTTCGTTTAATTGTCAATGGTATATGGTACTGACTAGCTGTCCTGTCTCAAATTTGACAATATCCCATACGGTTTTAATCTTATTACCTGTGTTTATTTCTGTTAGTATGTCCATACTTGAAAGGAGGATATAAGATGAACATCAATAAAAGCAAAACGAGGATAATGGAATTTAGTCGAATTAAATCAGGTGATGCTGAGGGAATTGGATTGAGAAAGTTTTGTTATTTGGGGAGTAAAATAACTGATGATCACAGTAGAGAGGATATAAAATGTAGACTGGCAATGACAAGGAAAGCGTTTCTGAAGAAGAGAAATTTGTTAACATCGAGTGTAGATTTAAGTGTCAGGGAGTCTTTTCTAAAACATTTGCATGGAGTGTAGCCATGTATGGAAGTGAAACATGGACGATAAACAGTGTAGACAAGAAGAGAATAGAAGCTTTCGAAATGTGGTGCTACAGAAGAATGCTGAAGATTAGATGGGTAGATAATTTAACTAATGAGGAGGTGCTGAATAGAATTGGGAATAAGAGGAATTTGTGGCACAATTTGACTAGGAGGGATCGATTGGTAGGGCAGCGTCGAGGTTAAAAATCGCAGATGGAGACAGATGAATGCACTGAGCAGATTCAGAAGGATGTAGGTTGCAGTAGGTACTGGGAGATGAAGAAGCTTGCACAGGACAGAGTAGCATGGACCAGTCTCTGGACTCGCCATAACATGTGCGTGCTTCTGGACGTTTTAATCAGTTTTTTAAAAGACTACAGTATTTTTTGTAGTCTGCAGGTAACGTCGGGTCTTGACTTACTCTAGCCTTTCGTATAAATTTCCCTCTTCCTCTTACACGAGATATTAATTGCTTTCGTTTTCTACAGCTTACTTGCCTTTTTAATGGATCTTCTTGATAGTTTTTTTAGGAAAGCAACTTTTAAATATTGACATAATGGAATAAATTGAATCCTGACATTAGCATCCCTCTGTTTCTATATAACTCATCCTGAATCGTCTCTTAACTTACTCTTAAAATATTGTCCTGTTCTCACTCATAAGCTGCTTTTTATGAATCTGCTTCACAGCTGTAAGAAGTCATATTGTTTATTTCCATTACTTCTGAATCATCATGTAGTACATTAACAACTGGGCACCCTTAATTGTTTCAGGCTGAGGACTGTGTATAAAATGTTATCAATTAGTGTCTTACTATCTTGCTGCACACGAGTGGAAAACTGGCTGCTGAAATTGGATTGAAACAGCCAAATAATGATTCTAGTTCATTTTTCTTGTCCGTGTCTTTTAAGAAAAGTCTATATTGAAATCTCCACAAACTACTGACTGTTTCTTCTCATTTGATAGGTTGCTCAATAATGCACCTAGAGTTCTCTGTAAGTTTCTTAGGGAGGATCTGTAGAGTGCGACAATTATGAGGGAAGTAGTCGACAGTAACAACTCACAGCCATTTGCCACTAGTTTCTGATCAACACAAAAACTATTTCAATATTTTTAACCCTATGTTCAATTTTTACGTATGTTGCAACTCCTCCTTTTTCCATGTTAAATCTACACGAAAAGATGAAAGTGTAAAACTCCTATAACGTAACTTCTCCATTCTTGTGGTTACATGGTGTTCAGAGAGGCACAAAACATTCATCAGCTCAGAATATTCAACTTCTTCTAGGCATACAAGGAAATATTGTAACCACAGTCAGGTGGCTGAAATGAAATATTTACGTGCAGTCAGAGGTTGCACTAAGTTGGACAAGATTCCTACTGAAAACTTTAAACAAGAACTGAATATTTTTTACAGTAGGTAAAATAATTGAAGAACATAAACCCAAAGGAAAGAGAGACATAGGACGACCGGTTAAAATATGGCACTAGAACAAGAAGAGGTCGGTAGGCCTAATCGATAAGCCTAATTCGTGACAGGCACAAGAAGAATTTGCGATTTCATGAATTTATAACGTTAAAAAATTTAAAGAAATAAATATTATTAAGGTATTTAACAAGACTTATTAACATAGTTATGAGCAATGTGCACTTTAAAATAAATAACAAAAACCAATATTTAACTTTTAATTATAGCATATTATCTGTTACCCGCGGCTGCGCTCGTCTGTTAATAGTTTTGTTAAGGTAAGTGATGGTGAGTAGGTAATCTAGTAATTCAGATTTCCTGATAAATCAAAACTGTGTAGCGGATCAAGACTCGAATCTGGGACCTTCGCCTTTCTTGGGCAAAGGGACGGAGGCCATCCCGCTGAAAGCCGTCTCTTAGGAATACACTTTATACGGGCTCGGGCCATGAGTTTGCGGAAGGTGAAGTGGGAAGCTAAGCCTGCTGTGACGAAATGGCTGGAGATCAGCCACAGTCTAACACACACAGCTCATGGACAGACATTGGCTCTTGTGAAAAACTAGGCTGGAGTGGAAATTGTCCTCGAAATTTTCACTTAACTGCTACATGGACTAGCACGGATTGGCGAAAGGCTGTCTGTGATTGGACAGGGAAGTGCGGTCTTTCTGCTGTTCTTTTGCAGCAGCGGAGCTGCGAGTTTTTGTGAAAAGGGCAGTCGTGTCTGAGCCTTCTTCGTGAGCAGAGAGGACGTGTCTGTGTGTGTGTGCAATCTTGTTCATAATAGAGGCACTTAGATTCCGACTGGTTATAGAGCAGATGTACCAGCGCCTCTATGTGAAGCGTATTAAAAAAAATTGTGTGAATTTCTAAAGGACCAAACTGCTGAGGTCGTCGGTCCCTAGACTTACACACTAACTTGTGCTAAGCACAACACACGCACCCATGCCCGAGGGAGGACACGAACCTCCGGCGGGAGGGGCCGCGCACTGTGACATGGCGCTTCTAACCGCGCGGCCACTCCGCTCGGTTGTGAAGTGTGTGTGGGAAAATTAAGGAGCTCTAAGAGCAGTTGGACATTAAAAGTGCTCTTTATTATCGCATGCTTGTAGTGAAACTCTGTCTGGCTAGTGGGCAAGCAGCTGATAATCACACACAGTACGATACCAGAGCAGTTCAGACAGGAGCATTACGAACAGTATTAGTCAAAGTGCGTAGACAGGATTCACAGATTCATTTGGAAGTTTATTTTCTCTTGCTATAACTCGACGACATCGTTTTTGTCAGTATTTAGTCTGATCGTGCTGCGTAGTCTATTTAAGAGAGTGACAATTTCAATACGAATTAATACCAGGCCAAACTCTGAGAGTTAGTTAAGCGTAGGGGATATTCTTTTGAACTGAAATTTTTAATTTAATCAAAAAATAAAAAGATTTTGACAGTAAATTTTGTACATATTCATATACAAATCTTTTTTCTCCTTTTTTATAACCCCCGCTCATCGCAACTTGCGGGACTAATACTTTTAGAAGAAAGGATATTGCGGAGATAATGCTTAGCCACAGCCTGGGAAATTGTTTCCACAATGAATCTTCGCTCTGCAGCGGTGTGTGCGCTGTTAGGAAACTTTATGGCTGATGAAAACTGTGTGCTGGAGCAGAACACGAACCTAGGACCTCTGCCTTTCGCGAGCAAGTGCTGTACCAAACACGACTGCCAGGAAGGTTCGTTTAAGGGCACACTCCAGGCGCAGATTGAAATTCATTCTGGAAACCATTCCCAAGCTATGGCTAAGCTATGTCTCCTCAATATCCTTTCTTCCTGGATTGCTAGTCTCGCAGGAGGATTTCTGTGAATTCTGGGAGGCAGGTGGCGAGGCACTGGAGGAAGTAAGGCTGTGAGAACGGGTTGTGAGTCATGCTTGAGTAGTTCAGCTGTTAGAGCGCTTGCTCGTGAAAGGAAAAGATATCAGATTAGAGCACTGACCAGGCACACTTCTTTTACATGCAATGAAGTATATCAGCACACTCTCCGCTGCAGAGAGAAAATTCATTCTGGGACATAGAAATTTATAAGTATCTGGGTCTATAGTGGTGTAGATGTGTATGTGTGGATCATAATCAAATGTCGCCTCACTAGAAACCTCCCACGCTCTGCATGTAAAGGCACGGCGTTTCTCCGTTTCTCGCGCAGCATTTAAATGACTCCGTCGTTGCGAGTCTTCAAGCGTCTCAGAAGCTATAAGAGACTCGTGACGCTCACCGTCTAATATGCGACAGGATGTTCCAATGTGTCTCTAGCTCTTAAGGTCGCATGACACTCTCCATGTAACTTCTGGCGGATCTGAGATCGTTCTAAGGTTTCTTAGGTTCGAGTAACTTTCGCAACTCGCTCGCTCTTACAATGACGCGCTCACTATATCACAGTTATACTTCCATGGCATATGTTTCTTAAGGCTTCCCCGACATAGTAATTTTAAACAGGACCCTTTGGCTTGCCATCGGAATTTTTTTGTTGTATCTCCACAATATTTCACCGTAAAAACTGTCTTGCTTCACCAGGTGGTGTAGCAATGCTTTCCAACATTTCAGAAACCGTGTACACGAGTAAATATGGCATTCGAAGTGTTACGGAATACTCTATAAACGCTACTTCCGCCTACCTCCGCGCAAGTGTCGATTGCGTCCCTACTTAACCCTGTTAGGTGTTGATTTTTTTTTCGTTCTAAAGTAGCGTACGTTGTCCCTCGCGATTCAAGCTACCTCCATACGAAATTTCATCAAATTCATTTCAGTGGTATAGTCGTGGTCGGGGTGCACTCAGCCTCGTGATGCCAGTTGAGGAGCTATTCGACAGAATAGTAGCGGCTCCGGTCAAAGAAAACCATCATAACGACCGGGAGAGCGGTGTACTGACTACACGCCGCCCCTATCCGCATCCTCAGCTGAGGATGACACGGCGGTCGGATGGTCCAAATGGGCCACTTATGGCCTGAAGACGGAGCGCCTTTTTTGTGGTACAGTCGTGGAAATGTCACAAACTTTCGTGTTTAGTATGCATTGTAACGACTAGCATGTATATTTGCTAGGCAAAGGAAAAATAGCACAATAATTGTAACAACCAAGCTAATTTTACGTATAGTTGATTCAAATACAATACTTTTCCAAACAGCCAGCCTTAAGAGTTTCAGTTAATATTATTCGCTAAGTGATTTGCGACTGTACTTGATGCTAATGTCACTACTTTTAAGCTCTTCGTGGTTTAGATGTCCTAAAATGTCATTTTGAAGAGTTTCTTGCTGGAACGCTGACGGTGGTCGCCTGACCTTGCTACGACGTGTCGCGCCAATTGCAAAACCCCGTGTGCGTTTCAAATATTTGCCCTTATCCAGGAAGTTAATCGAGAGCCGAACACTCCTTTAAGACTTTAAGAAACAAACTGAAATTATTGTTTGCGACAGAATGACTGTCGTTAAAAATTTATTGCCTTAACTGTAGTTCGTAAAGTGCAGAACTGCATAGCATTAAGTTTGATATTAATGGAAGGTGTTAACAGAAGCAAGTTTTAAATGATCATATTAAATTATTCAATTAAAACAGACGTTAAACCCATGTGACTATGAAATAACTTCAACCGATTTTGTAAAATGTGCCCTAGGTGAATTATGCCAAGTAAACCTGCAGGATTCCAGCGTTACTTGAAGTTAAATCAGAACGTGTGCGTTGCACGCAGCTGACATTCTAAAATAACTCTCAAGCTTTTATTACAGCGAGTACAATGTGTGATGGTCTGGCGGATAGACTGAGGAACACATGGATCAACTAAAGCAATGCTGGACTTGAGGAAATGTGGAACAAGGATTGTCCTATGTCGCCGGAACTGCTAATAATGCCGACCGTAAACGTGCAGAAAGATTCTATCGTCCCTGTGTCTCTGCGTTAAAGGGCAAGGATTGTGCTTCTGTCAACACGAACTCTGAAAGCCGACTGGCTGCTACGAAACGAACCAAATACAAACCTTCCCGTCTCTGGATGAACTCTTCCATCCGTCCGCGTCTCTGTTCAACAAACTGCTACATTCTAACTGAATCATACATCCTGCTCTTTTCTTGCCATCTAATAGGAGATGGCTGCCAGTGCGTAACAGGAACAATCAACTCGCCAATAGCATGGTTCCTTCTTGCTCATAAAGTCCCACCGGGAAAGTGCGTCATATAAAGACACTAAAGACATTCAGATTGGCCTTCTTTCTCAAAAAAGCAACTGCTTTTGCTCCGTTTTTGTGACATCACAAACATTTTACCAAAGACGCGTTTCACGCGCAGCATCGTAGATCCTTTGAAAGTAAAATAAGAAATGCACCTGAGATTAGGCTCTTATCCTTCTGCAAGCTGTATTTCCTTAGGAAAGCATAAAATTGTTATCTGCCGAGGAAACTCTTCACAACACAGGGAAGCGCCGTCCTCTCCTCGCCCACAGGGCTGAGCGTGACTCATGAACACAAGAGATCCAGCCCCCTGACTTTCACAGAGACAACACCTGAGGTTTCCTGTCTATGAAGCTGCCAGCACACGCTTTTTTGGTTATATTGGACACTGCTGTGGCTTCCCAGATCCAGTGTTCTGCCCTGTTCCCATGTACTCTCAAAAGTAAAAGGAAAGACGTACTCCATGTTAAATGCAGTTGAGATTTTACCCTTAGTTAGAAGTCACTACATTCTGTCGCTGCAGTCCACTTCGCTTTAATAAACACTATTATCATATTCTGCCACCCACCTTAATCTTTATGTAGTGTGTTAGTCTCATACTAAATGCAAAGTAACTTACCAGATGATTTGCCATTTTTCACATTAAACTGTCAGACTCTGAAGATCTTAATACAACTTTACGTTGCCGCAGTCTCTCCTTAATGATTAATCTGAAAGTGATTTTCAACAGGAGAGCCAACGTATAGCAACTGGGTCCTGGTTTGGATGAAATGAGATATGGAAGAACACAGCATTTCACTAAGTCTGTCTCATTAACTATCTCATTCTTTTACAAATCTTGCCGGTTTCTTCAGCTGAACTGTCACCTACTTGACTGGGTGCCACTGGGAGTCTGAAACGGGGGAGCACTATGTTAGAAAGGGGAATGTTAACTTAATAAGAGCTATGTCATGACAAATTCAAATGATAAAACACACGCAAAATAATTGCATCTAAATCTTTTATGTTTATAAGACAGCTCATACAGCACTACGTTTTATTTAAATGTTTGGTGGTGTGGGCCCTTAGGCTACAGCTATACTGCAAAAGTGAACACCTAGACGGGGGAGAAAACGAAATGATACTTCTTGGGTGGTCAGGGTATGTGATGCTTTTGCAGTGATAACAAAACTGAGTCAAATTTATAGAACGGTTGTGAGTATCCCAATTCTCGGCTGAACGCATGCAATGATTAGATTGTGAGAGCTGTGATACCCTTCATTCTGGCACTGCGATGGAGTTAATGTCCCACATAGTGACACGTATGTTCTGTCGGAGAGTAGTAAACTAGAGTCGCCTGGACAGGCCATGTAGGCCCAATGGTACCGACCGATCGCCGTGTCATCCTCACCCCCACAGGCATCACTGGATGCGGGTATGGCCACTACTTCTCAATGAAGTAGCTCCTCAGTTTGCCTAACAAGAGCTAAGTGCACCCCACTTGCCAACAGCGCTCGGCACGTCGGATGGTCACCCATCCAAGTGTTAGCCCAGCTAGACAGTGCTTCACTTCGGTGACCTGACAGGAAACGGTGTTACCACTGTGGCAAGGCCATTGACATTCTATTGGGGACAAATGTAGGAACCTTGCTGACCACGGCAGTACCCTGAAAGGAAATGACTTGTAGTGGTACAGGGACCCTCCTCCATGCGCTGTAGGGTGGTTCGAGGAGTATGGTGTAGATGCAGATGTAGATGTAGGAATGGATGTAACGCAGAAAGTTCATAGTGATACATGACATGTGTGGATGAGTATCATCCAGCTGAAAAATGAGGGCAAATACCATTGTGGCGTCATTAGTGTTTCCTCAATCAGTATTAGTTGTAACCAGCAGTCATGTCCAATGGCTCCCCACACCATGGCCCCAGGAGTAACATCGATATGCCTCCCCAAAAGAACTGAAAGAATGGGACCTCTTCCCAGGTCTACACCACATTAGCTGACGATGGTCATCTGGTGTGATGCAAAATCATTATTCATCGCTGAACGCAATACGGCGCCATTCATAAGCAGTTTTTTCCCTGGTCACAGCAGCAGCCCAAATACAGCCGTTTAAGTTTATCTGTTGTTAAGACTTCTGCACCACTTGTTAGCAGCAGACACAGTGGATGCACCAAAGACTGAGACTGCGTGGAGTTATACAATTATTTATTGAACTTTCTTTACAATTTCTCCCTCGTCGTCGCTGCCCAGCCCTGCGGATCCCTCCTCCTGGCTGCTGTGTAGATTCTCCGACAATGCGCGCAACGCGCGCCGCTGATCGCACTCGGGAGCCCCAGGCCACCAGTGCTCCGCTGAAGCCACGATGCCCTGTGGTTGAGATGAACTCGTCGCCGCTCGGCGCCCCAGTACGGGCACGCCCGTGGAGTCGCGTCGCCGTGAGGCCAGCTGCCGACACCTGCTGCATCGGCAGCTGGTGGCCGTCAGTCGCGATGTCCGCGAGGTCCTGTCATGGACAGACCACGCACCGTGGGGCCGGGCGTCACTCCCTGGCGGCGCCTGTGACCAAGACCGCGCTGCGGCCAGTCCTGCTGGAAGTTCTCACTGTAGTTAGTCAGCCATGTTGCCGACCGAACTCGGGCCGACCTCCAGAGCTGGAGCTGACATCTGGTGGCGAACGGATGACTCCTGCGAGCTGGAACAGACTTCTGGAACTGGCACATACGAAGATTGAACCTTAGGACATGGACCACGTCCGTCCTCAGATCTGAACTGCTTCCTAAGGGCTTCTGTCTGTTGCTGCCTGCACTCCACTATTTATATCCGGCAGGAGGACGTTTTTTATCCTCGGTGGTAGCTTTTTGTTATTACTCCCACAGTATATTGCAGCGTAACTTAGCATGCTGGCCTCACTTCCCGTTACTCAGCACTCTCCAGGCTTCGCTCAGCCCTCGGTCTGTGTGCGTCCTTGCGTCACTGTTGGTAGACTGCTGCTGTCAGCAAGGTTATCTCTGCATGCCTACTACGCAACGCCGCGATCGCCGGCGTGCCTCTGTTTTGCCATTCTCCATTGCGTGAAGCTACGCTTACTACATGTGGCCGCAACACTGTTAACGACAGCGTAAATCTGGAAACGTACTTTCCCACCCTGGCTGCTGCTGGTTTCCGACCGATAATGCGGAACGACAAAATGTTGGTATTAATGCTTTACTGTTCTCTGCCAGAAGGCGAAAATTTGAAGGGCTTACGATGAGCTTGGTGCACATTACAGTGGTGGTCGGACAGGATCGACGGGAACCTTGACGAGGAGAATGTATACCCTCACGTTCCCATGCAGTCCAATAGTGGGCCGATGTCTCATTCAAATGCCTGACAAAAGTGAACACTGCACGATTCGATCAGGTGGGCAAACGGAGACTTTTCATGCGACCTCTTTCAAACTCGGTCAGGTGCTGATAGCGCTGTCTCATTCGAGTACACGACATCTGAGTTCTTCACAGTGGTCACCCAACATCTGTCGCTGTTCATGCCCCTGTATAACACAGCAGGCCTGGTAAGTGTACGTGCACGATGTTACGATGAAATCCGACCATGTCTTCTGGGTGCTTCACTTCTTTTGTCGGGCATTCTATATAGCCTGCTCGCAAAGGCGACCCAATCTGCACTCGAATACTGTCTGGTTTCAGTGTGGCACAAATCCACAAGAGACATGCCTGTGTTTTAGAGCTACAAACCAAATGAATAGAAGAAATAATACATTTAAATGAGGTAATGTATTACAGTACGTCAGCCACAACACCAAGAACTGTGAGAACATTAAGTGTACAAGAAACAACTGACACAAACGAAGAAAGCAGACTCTTTGCATTTAAACTAAGATTACGAGATAATAAAGACACCAGAGGTTGAAAATACCGCTTCAGTTGTAAAGTTCTTTTTATCAGACGACCGGTTTCGGGCTCTTACAGGCCCATCTTCATGTGTAGTAACTTGGTGCTGTGGCCCCAGAGCGCCGCGGTGGACGTCTGCTAGGCGCGGTGTGCTACCTACGAGTGCAGAACAGACTCCCAGACTCCCAGACTCCCAGACTCCCAGACTCCCAGACTCCCAGACTCCCAGAGCGGCGCTCGGGGCCCACAGCACCAAGTTATGACACCTGAAGATGGACCTACAAGAGCCCGAATTCGGTTGTGTGATAAAAAAAGAACTTCACAACTGAAGCGGTATTTTCAACCTCTGGTATAATCCCCAGTTGCAGATGTCCTAACAGGATTGTTTATAGTAAAGACAGTTATGCCAGGACTAGCAAAAGAATAGAGTCTCAGAATGATCATCCAGGTGGCGAGATCGTAGACAGCAAGCTGTGGACATGCGTTGATGTTGGCTGGCTGCACAATATAAATGCTCGTAGTGGACTTGCTTCGTCTTTTACTCGCATCAGTGGAGCAATATTGGTCATCGCGAGGAGCACGCGATGCGTTCAGTTTGTTGAAGTACCTCTTTCTCATTTCGCAGATAGACGCATGAACGATGGACTCCATGCAGTTAAAGTATGAAATGAGTCATTATGAAGTATATTTCAAGTAAGAAGTATATAGAAAATGCTTGACAGAATAATGGCTGTAAAAAGAGTCTGGGAATATGTAGGCTGAAACGGAAGTGTTACAAAGGAATCCAAAGGCTGTGCGATCTAACATCCCAAAGATGTTTCGGCTCACATGCGGTTCCCCTTCGTCGAAATGTCTTGGCTCAGACTCGTCTAGGGGTTGAACCGCACTTGTCGCATTACACACCCTAAATTAGTCACTTGTGACCCTTTGATTAAATTGTCTGACTGATAGCAAGTTAGCGAAATTGTATGAAACAAAGTTAATGTGACACATAACAGTAATAATAATGTCGGGAACTAAATTAACGACCCATGAATGATGTAGGCCACACAGTTGCGATTTGGTTGGAATAATGTTTATTCAGAAAGAAAACTAATAGCGAAAGTGGTCGTATTTAGAATTACTATTACACTCGAGCGCGTATCCATTTGACACAGTCCGACCATTCACAATGTCGTCGCAAAACGCAAGTCCAATACTCCACCTCGATATTTACACCAGACGTGCGACTGCTCACCGCTCAGACTAAGTCCCGCGATACCACACAACGCGAAATTTTCTAAGTCGTTTCACTTCTAAGCTGCCGAAAGACCGACTGTCCGCTTTCGCGTCTCAATCTGAACTGTATGTACCCTTTGGTGTCTCCAGCCGAACTGTCCGCCTTCGCGTCTGCGCCAGCACTGCCCTCTGCCCATCCCCGACCGCGTTTCCCGCGAGCCGAACATCTTCGCTCAACTGACTAGGACAATTCCCTTTCCTGAAGCCGTCCATCTGATTGGCTACAGCTTATTCTACATTATTTTACATTTTAATATATTTAAATAATCAAAGCTTGACCACTTTCACGTTCTAAATAAAGTAACAATATCCATTACATAATAAACGTTAAATTCTTGTACATAAAACCAATACAATTTCCTTCTTAGCTTTGAATGCCACGGCCAGTAGCCTTGCACGAATGTACTGTCTGATAAATAAATAAGGAACAAAAGTAACTATTATGCACTAAACTTTACAACAAATATTCTATTACTTAATGATTCATTAAGGTGTCATGCTGTCATCGTTCCATGTGTTTTGTGTGGAGGAAATGATGATCTGATGCTAAACTAAAATACTGAAATTTAAATTTACTGTATCTTTTAAAAAAATAAAGTTACAGAGTTGATATTTACAACGTTTGTCATTTTAATGATGCGCTTCTATACCAAATGTCGATCGTTAAGCTAGACTATAGCGTTCAGATTTTAGCATTCAGGTCTTTGTTACAAAACTTGTTAATTTTGCTTGAACAGTAAATCCTAAACTATTATAGATATGGTCAATATTCGAGTTTTATTTGGACCACCATGGAGGATGGCAGATTAAAATTACTGTGGCTTGATTCCCTGCATTACTATAGAACTGTTTCCATAAATAATTCCTTTTATGGCCGATTTTATGTCCGCCATATTTAACAGTGCTACATCTCGCTGGCCACAAACGCCTTCTACTAGGTTTCCCTACGACGAAGGTTCTCGTCTGTCTCACTCGCACTCTACAGCGCTTAGGCCTCAATAGACAATAGACGTCTGTGAATTTCCCCATCTCGTGGTGAATCTGCGCCCTTTGTGGCACACGGTCCTGGACGACAGGGTTCATTTCTCAATTCCTGTAGGCTGACTCTTTCGGCCATATATTTAAATAAGAGCGCAATGCTCGTTAACTCACAACGGAAACATATAAACTAAATTGTGAAGGTTGTTACACAAGATAGAAAGAGGTGGAAAACAACCTCAAAGCAGTGTAAATACTGAAGAGTTAAATGAAAGGCTCCACTGTGATAGATTTCTGAGGTTAACTCACAGTATCTATTGTTACCACCAAAAATATATTCTCTTCATAATACATTTCAATAAAGCACTACCGCGAATGTGGAACTGATGTGATCTGTATATGTAGATACAAAAGATCGCTGAAGAATCGTTCGGGTCATACTTGTGCATCAGTTCTCTCTCAGATGGAGCTGGACAACATTAAGGCAGCGACGTATCACGTACAAACAGCTCATCACTGATGAGGAGCTATGCTAATAAATATTCGCACAACAGCCGATTGTTACAGACAACTGAAAACATGTGTGGAGAAACGGTCTAACACACAGTATACAGAAGTGGAGGAAAAGGTGATGTCGTAAATGAGGCTGGAAAAAATGTATTAAATTACAGTAATCGCATCTTTTTTACAGAAATCCGTATAGGATGAACCAGTTTATGTTCCTCTTTTGTCATATCCTTTACAATGCAACATACCGTGGAAAACAGCAATTAATAAAGAACAATATTATGTGAAGATTTGTTTCGTAAATTATCACCCATCTGCAATTACAAATTACCATTACCTGCAGTAAAGTGTTTTTCTAACCTTAACAATGTATAGGTATTAAAGATGAATATATTCAGTAAAAAACCACACAAAACATTATTAACAACAAACAGTAATATCAAACAATGCATCGACATTAATAGTTCAGAGAATTTGTCAATTCTAAAGTTCCTGTATTTTAATAAGTGCTGTAATCCTCCAACTTGACAGGTTTTATAAAACTGGGGCCATCATTTTTGAGAGGAAATGTCACTTCAGTAATGGAAGGACTACATGGTACTTGTTTCTTCTAATATCTACATTATCAAAATATCCAGTACTACCGTAAGCATATTTCAAGAAAAACTTAAAAAGATGGTCTTTCATAATTTTCAAACATGTTGTCTTAGTAAAGTCTTCTGCCCATATTCAGTTAGTGTTCGTCTTCGTGCCTTACAAAGAAGTGGTTTTACAGCAATAAAAATGTCACCTGCGTATTTTACAACATTCAAAGTTTTCTTTATTCTTTTTTAACGACTTCCATCCATTGCTCTTGAACACAAATGAAAGATACTTGTCTTTCTTTTTCGCACTTAACCCAAAATCACGGTTACGGGATACATACGTATGAGCAGGCACTAGCCACTTATGTTCCACAACATCGAATCTCCCTGACTGTGTTAAAGTACATCCAGGAGCTAACCAAAGAGAAGTTTTTATTTTAGTCAAAGCGAGACTCTAAATAAAAAATTAGGTGACGTACATTGTCAGGTGCAGATACTATAATATACTGCATAAAACATGAAATGTCATCTGCCCCCCTACCTGCTACTTCCTCCTACCACATAAACATTGTTGCATCATTATTACATAAATTAATGCAGAAATTAAATGACCGCAGCAGGCGTTTATAGAACGCTATTCTTACAGATAACTGGGTCGTAGGCAGACATTGTTGCATGTCGAAAGCAATGACAATTACAGAGTTATTAATTTTTAAATATTCTGAGTCAGTTTTCAGATTTTTCAAAGGCAGCACTAGCCTGTTTAACACGAAAGTTCAGTTTTGCGTCTAGTTTTCTTTTCCAAACCGTTTTTCTCACATGAAATTTGTACATTAAGGTGAGCACAATCTTGACATTTGTCACCACGTGGTTTTACAAAGCCAGCGTTGAAAACCTGACAAAACCTTTTACGAAAGGTACCAAGGCTAAGAGGTTTCTTGTTGCTGTCTTTGCACTTATCTTGATAAAGGCTACACATCTTGCTAATGTTTGGTTCTGGTCACAAATACCTCATGTTGGGAGTATTTTTCCTGGAATAGTGACTTGACTGCTTAGGAAATCTATTTATGAGCCCGTGCAAATTGCTGGTCCTCCTCGTTGCATTTATTTGGGTGATTGTTGTCTCTCCGGCTTATCCAACTTAAAAAGAAATAAATGTCATGTTGCACATAAATCTATCATTGGCAATGTACGTCTAGTGTTTTGTTGCTTTCTAAAACACAAACTTACTACACGAGTTCCAGATGTTTTCTTTTCACACGGTATGTGTGTCCATTTCTTATATCGAAGATTGCTAGAAAAGCTTTCTTACAAATCTAAACGTCTACTTCACCTACAATAACCATACAGATTTTGATTATCTGCTGTTTTCCCCTCTCTGGATAATCAGTATACCTCCGCTTGACAAGATTCATGTTCAAACATTCAGATATATAATAATTTCGAAGATCTTTCCTACTTAAATTCCAGAAATCACGAAACAACTTCTTACGTGTACCTGCAGGCACAATATCGAAGCATTTTCTTGCACAGGCACAATCTGAACCTTGTGATTTTGCCATTTTCACTACACCCTTGTAACTAGTGTACCACTGTTTCGCTTCTTCTTGTCAACTTCTTTACGCCAATTCTGTGGATTATACTTCCTCGTTCGATAATTTCCACTGATTCTTAAAATTTCGTCAACGTTTCCCATTTCGACATTTGCTATGTCCACTATTTGTTTTCTGTACTGAATATGCCAACTGAACACTTAAAGTACTCTAAACATGTTTCATAAGGTGATTAATATTACACATCACACAATGATTATGTTTAGTGTTTATACGAGGGTGGTTTAACAAGTTCTCGGAATCACCACGAGAGGTCAGCCCTAGCGCAACGAGTTGTGTTCGTGATATTCATTGGACTGTTGTCTGTAAACACGTGCCACGTCAGTGCTCTTGGAAGAGAGCTGTGGCGGTGACGTGGCTCTGTTGTTGTTCCCGCGTAGTGATTTGCGAAGATGGAAAGAAATCGACATTCGAGCAGTGATTAAGTACTTCGTAAAGAAATGTATGAAAGCAAAGGACGTTCATGACGATTTCCAGAATACACTGGGGGACTCTGCTCCTTCATACTGAACGGTTGTCAAGTGGACAAAAGAATTTAAATGTCGTCGGGAAAGCTAAGATGATGATCCGCGCAGTGTTCCGCCAAGATGTCACTACTCTAGAAATAATTGCAAAAGTGCACAAAATGGTCATGGAGGATCGCTGATTGAAAGTGACTGAAATTGCTCACGCTTGCCAGATGTCATCTGTAAGGGTATATCACATTTTAACTGAAGAATTTGAAATGAAAAAATTATCTGGAAGATGGGTACCGCGACTCTTGGCGCTGGATCAGTAACGAATGAGAATGGACATATCGGAACAATGTTTGGACTGTTTTAGAAGAAAATAACACGATTTTTTGCACCGTTCTGTGAACACACATGAAACTTGGGTGCACTACTATACCCCAGAGACAAAACAAGTCAAAGCAGTGGTAACATGCTGATTCTCTCCACCAAAGAAAGCAAAGACAATTCCTTCGTTGGGAAAGATCACACGCCCGGGTTCCCGGGTTCGATTCCCGGCGGGGTCAGGGATTTTCTCTGCTTCGTGATGACTGGGTGTTGTGTGCTGTCCTTAGGTTAGTTAGGTTTAAGTAATCTAAGTTCTAGGGGACTGATGACCATAGATGTTAAGTCCCATAGTGCTCAGAGCTACTTTTTTGGGAAAGGTCATGGCATCAGTCTTCTGGGATGCGAAGGGAATTCTGTCGGTAGATTATCTCCCAACTGGGCCGACAATTGCTGGAGAATACTACGCTAACCTCCTGAACAAATTGCACCAAAAATACACGAAAAAAAGGCCAAGTTTAGCAAGGAAGGAGGTCATCTTCCATCAGGACAATGCGCGCCCACACACATGTGCCATCGTCATGGCAAAATTACAAGAACTAATTGTTGCCACATCCGCCTTATTCACCTGATATTTCTCCGTCAGACTTCCATCTCTTCCCAAAACTGAAAATTGTTCTTGGTGGACGAAGATTCACTTCAAACGAAGAACTGATAGCCGGAATAGACAACTATTTTTCAGGCCTGGAGGAAACTCATTTTAGAGAAGGGATCAAGGCACTGGAACATCTTTTCTCCAAGTGCATTAATCTACAAGGAGACTACACTGAAAAATTAAAAAAAGGTTTCAGTGACATAAATACTGTTTTTACATTCCGTTGAGAAGTTTTCAAACCACCCTCGTACTTTTATTTATTGCAATATGATCTACTACTGTCCCCAAATATTTCCGAATGTCATTTAATTAACTGTCGCCTGTTTACCATTTCATCCACATGAAGCCCGACCAACAGGCATTACATGCATTGATCAAAAATGATAGAGCATTGAGAATGGCTAGTTTCTAGCTGAAATCTAGATCTGCCAGTAAAATTTGAAAAGGACGACTGATAGCTGAAATCTATTATTCACAAGTCAATATAACAGTCGCTGAGCGCAACAGCCTTCTGAATCGAAGAAAAACTGATAAATATTAAAATGCTTGAACCAATATTAAATAAGAGAAATATTGAGGTTACGTAATAAAATGATATTGGTGAATGGCCTGAGCACTTTCTGACAACGATAATGAATCCATTACCAAAAAAACAAGGAACCAAGAAATGCGGTGAGCACAAGACGATCAGCCTCATTTTACATGCAGCCAAGCCGATGTTAAGAATAACTAATAAGACTTGAAAAAGTAATGGAGGAGAATCTTGGCGAGAAGCAGTTTGGATTTAGCCGGAATACGGGCACCAGAGATGCAACAGGGCTCCTACGAATCTTGGGAGAAATGTTTATTGAAAAAGGAAGACACCTATGTATGTACTTCATCGATGTAGAAAAGGCACTTGACAATGTGGTTTGGGACAAGCTGGCGACTATAATGAGGGAAAATAGAGTGGACTGGAAAACCAGAAGACTTGTAAACTCATTATATCTTAATCAAAAAGTCTCGGTTAAAGTGAGAGGAGAAAGTACAAACTGGACGGGATTAGGAAAAGGAGTAAGACAAGGATGCTGTCGATCGCCCACTCTTTTCAACCTCTACTTGGAAAATATGATTGATCAATGTTCGTTAGATGACAAAGGAGTAGAAATTGGAGGAAGAAGAGTAGGGTGTTTGAGGTTCGGTGATTACATGGTTCTTCTACCCACAGGGGAAAAGAATTACAGGATTTGTTGGAGACCATTGAAGCTAACGGAAAAAATTATGGAATGAAAATTAACACAAAGAAAACAAAAGTATTGGGACTAGGAGGAAATAACGAAATAAAATTAATGCTGAATGGAGAAATACTAGAACAGGTGCCACATTTTAAGTATCTTGGAAGCAAGATAGGCACCGACTGGAAGTGCACCACAAAAATTAAAACAAGAATAGCAATGGCAAAAGAGGCATTTTATAAGAAAACGAGAATTTTCTGCAACGGTCTGGGCAGGGAACTCAGGAAGAGACTCATAAAGTGTCTTGTATGGAGTGTTCTTCTATATGGCGCTGAAACATGGACTTTAAGGAAGAAAGACAGAGAAAGGCGGGAGGCTTTTAAGATGTGGACATGGCGGAGGATGGAAAGAATAAGTTCGATGGACAGAGTAAAAAAAAAAAAAGAGGTACTGAGAAAAGTAGGAGAGAAAAGACAGTTACTAGATGTAATAAAAAGAAGAAAAAGAAATTGGATTGGGGATATATTAAGAAAGAGTGACGGACTGATAAAAACAGTTTTAGGTTATGTACAAGGGAAAAGGAAGCGAGGAAGGAAGAGATTTCAGATACTGGATGACGTGATGGACGGTACAACATACAGCAGCCTTAAGAAGGAAGCAATGGATCGCAGAAAATGGAGAGGCAAAGGACCTGCTAATATAGCAGATAACATGATGATGATGATGATGATGATGATTTGCACAACGGATAAAGATTATAGGATGAAAAAAATCGTCTCGACTTTGTGCATTTATATAACTTTGAATACAGTTTGAACGGATTCTTACAAGTTTTGAGTATGGAAGCGGCGCGCTTCAAAAGTCTCACAGAGAAACGTGTGTTTTGTACATAATGTCCGAACTAAGTAATATTTTTTCAAGCGATTGTAACTTATGTTAGACAAAGGTCCGAGACACCGGTGGCCCAAATTTGAACCATCAGTCTCGCTCCAATCCGGAGCTATTTAAGGCTTACTGTTTTTCACGTAAAATCCGAATGCTGCACATACATAATGTGCATTAGCTTAGCATTAATTTCAGTCCAGTTAAAATGTTTTGCAAAAGAAATTAATCGATTCGCACAATTTACATGCTGCCAGTTTCGGTTCGCCGTTCAAAGCTTGCTTACTATATTTTGGGCTCGTCGTTCAAATCTTGCTTAATACAGCTACAGTAAGGCAGAATATATTCTAATGGCTGCACAAATGTCCGCTGATCCGAGATAAACCAAACGCTTTTTATCCCATGTTTCCAGGTTAAACAGGCATCGAGAACAAAAACTTCCACATCGCGATTTTGCGCCCGGCCTTTCCATATACATTTGTTATAGCTTTTCAACGCTGTAACGATACTTCTAAGGAGTGAGTCAGAACTCTACATTACATTGAAAACAACATAGTCAACCTAACGCTATTCTTTGCATTGTGTAAGCAGATATCGATAGTGACAATGTGAGGGCGAAACATGGGAGCGCGATTCTAAGCACTGTTGTGAGACGAGGTCTGTCTGCGAGAGTGGCAGAGTAGTGTCGGTCGAGAGCTCAGAAGACATCTCATGCCGCCCTCACGTCGGTGATGGCAGATCCTACCACACTCAAGGTCTGACTTCATTTATGTAGCCAGGAGAGACTTACATGGCTTAACTGCGCTTGAAGACGGAATTCAAGATAAAATTCGGAAGCATAGCACAAAAGCAATTGTAGGGTTAGGTTCGTGATTATTAGTCAGTTTGCAATAATCCAATGTTTTGCCTGTCAGTTAAAGAAGCCTCCTTATCCTCTAAATAATAATTATTCTCCACATCTAATTAATATATACATGTCATGGTTATTGGGTCGTCCGGCAGATGCGCAAATCTATAGACCTATATCTCTGACGTCGATCTGTTGTACAATTTTAGAACATGTTTTTTGCTCGCGTATCATGTCGTTTCTGGAAACCCAGAATCTAATCTGTAGGAATCAACATGGATTCCGGAAACAGCGATCGTGTGAGACCAAACTCGCTTTATTTGTTCATGAGACCCAGAAAATATTAGATACAGGCTCCCAGGTAGATGCCATTTTCCTTGACTTCCGGAAGGCGTTCGATACAGTTCCGCACTGTCGCCTGATGAGAACCTACGGAATATCAGACCAGCTGTGACCCTGGATTGAAGAGTTTTTAGCAAACAGAACACAGCATGTTGTTCTCAATGGAGAGACGTCTACAGATGTTAAAGTAACCACTGGCGTGCCACAGGGGAGTGTTATGGGACCATTGCTTTTCACAATATATATAAATGATCTAGTGGATAGTGTCGGAAGTTCCATGCGGCATTTCGCGGATGATGCTGTAGTATACAGAGAAGTTGCAGCATTAGAAAATTGCAGCGAAATGCAGGAAGATCTGCAGCGGATAGGCTCTTGGTGCAGGGAGTGGCAACTGACCCTTAACATAGACAGATGTAATGTATTGCGAATACATAGAAAGAAGGATCCTTTATTGTATGATTATATGACAGTGGAACAAACACTGGTAGCAGTTACTTCTGTAAAATACCTGGGAGTATGCGTGCGGAACGATTTAAAGTAGAATGATCATATAAAACTTCCTGGCAGATTAAAACTGTGTGCCGGACCGAGACTCGAACACGGGACCTTTGCCTTTCGCGGGCAAGTGCTCTACCAACTGAGCTACCCAAGCACGACTCACTTCCCCGTCCTCACAGCTTTACTTCTGCCAGTATCTCGTCTCCTACCTTATATATAAAATTAATTGTTGGTAAGGCGGGTGCCAGGTTGATTCATTGGGAGAGTCCTTAGAAAATGTAGTCCATCAACACAGCAGGTGGCTTATAAAACACTCGCTCGATCTATACTTGAGTATTGCTCATCAGTGTGGCATCCGTACCAGGTCGGGTTGGCGGAGGAGATAGAGAAGATCCAAAGAAGAGCGGCGCGTTTCGTCACAGGGTTATCTGGTAAGCGTGATAGCGTTACGGAGATGTCTAGCAAACTCAAGTGGCAGACTCTGCAAGAGAGGCGCTCTGCATCGCGGTGTAGCTTGCTCGCCAGGTTTCGAGAGGGTGCGTTTCTGGATGTGGTATCGAATATATTGCTTCCCCCTACTTATACCTCCCGAGGAGATCACGAATGTAAAATTAGACAGATTCGAGCGCGCACGGAGGCTTTCTGGCAGTCGTTCTTCCCGCGAACCATACGCGACTGGAACAGGAAAGGGAGGTAATGACAGTGGCACGTAAAGTTCCCTCCACCACACACCGATGTGTGGCTTGCGGAGTATAAATGTAGATGCAGGTATGTTAATGTAACTTTGAAATTGAAATAATTAGTTAATCTGGCATTCAGCCATATTGATACCTATGTCATTGTAATTGTCATTGTCTACACTCCTGGAAATGGAAAAAAGAACACATTGACACCGGTGTGTCAGACCCACCATACTTGCTCCGGACACTGCCAGAGGGCTGTACAAGCAATGATCACACGCACGGCACAGCGGACACACCAGGAACCGCGGTGTTGGCCGTCGAATGGCGCTAGCTGCGCAATGCTGCACCGCCGCCGTCAATGTCAGCCAGTTTGCCGTGGCATACGGAGCTCCATCGCAGTCTTTAACACTGGTAGCATGCCGCGACAGCGTGGACGTGAACCGTATGTGCAGCTGACGGACTTTGAGCGAGGGCGTATAGTGGGCATGCGGGAGGCCGGGTGGACGTACCGCCGAATTGCTCAACACGTGGGACGTGAGGTCTCCACAGTACATCGATGTTGTCGCCAGTGGTCGGCGGAAGGTGCACGTGCCCGTCGACCTGGGACCGGACCGCAGCGACGCACGGATGCACGCCAAGACCGTAGGATCCTACGCAGTGCCGTAGGGGACCGCACCGCCACTTCCCAGCAAATTAGGGACACTGTTGCTCCTGGGGTATCGGCGAGGACCATTCGCAACCGTCTCCATGAAGCTGGGCTACGGTCCCGCACACCGTTAGGCCGTCTTCCGCTCACGCCCCAATATCGTGCAGCCCGCCTCCAGTGGTGTCGCGACAGGCGTGAATGGAGGGACGAATGGAGACGTGTCGTCTTCAGCGATGAGAGTCTCTTCTGCCTTGGTGCCAATGATGGTCGTATGCGTGTTTGGCGCCGTGCAGGTGAGCGCCACAATCAGGACTGCATACGACCGAGGCACACAGGGCCAACACCCGGCATCATGGTGTGGGGAGCGATCTCCTACACTGGCCGTACACCACTGGTGATCGTCGAGGGGACACTGAATAGTGCACGGTACATCCAAACCGTCATCAAACCCATCGTTCTACCATTCCTAGACCGGCAAGGGAACTTGCTGTTCCAACAGGACAATGCACGTCCGCATGTATCCCGTGCCACCCAACGTGCTCTAGAAGGTGTAAGTCAACTACCCTGGCCAGCAAGATCTCCGGATCTGTCCCCCATTGAGCATGTTTGGGACTGGATGAAGCGTCGTCTCACGCGGTCTGCACGTCCAGCACGAACGCTGGTCCAACTGAGGCGCCAGGTGGAAATGGCATGGCAAGCCGTTCCACAGGACTACATCCAGCATCTCTACGATCGTCTCCATGGGAGAATAGCAGCCTGCATTGCTGCGAAAGGTGGATATACACTGTACTAGTGCCGACATTGTGCATGCTCTGTTGCCTGTGTCTATGTGCCTGTGGTTCTGTCAGTGTGATCATGTGATGTATCTGACCCCAGGAATGTGTTAATAAAGTTTCCCCTTCCTGGGACAATGAATTCACGGTGTTCATATTTCAATTTCCAGGAGTGTATTATTGGTTATGGATTATGATGATTCTGAAGTTTTAAATAGACTTAATGTATGAAATCCTTTCTCAAAAGTTATTTAATAGTTAACAGAACCCAAACAAACTCCTTTTTATTAAATTTATTCTTAGTAACGATAAGCTTTAGCCGCTCCTACTTCATGCTGCTGCGCGTTGATGTAAACCACATGGGAAAAGGCAGTCATCTAAAGAGGTGAGTGCAAAATTTAAGGCCAAAACACCACAACATGTCATATACTTAAATCCAATAAATTCCGTTGCACAAGCCAGATTCTGTATCACTTGTAAATTCTAGTTAAAAAACGCAGTCAGATAGCTTATCCAAATGTTAGTTTTAAGTTTTTCATCTAACGATCTGTTGAGGGCTTATATGACAGTGAAACTGACACTCAGGCAACACGTACACAGTGTTATGCAGCTTACTGATAGCTCAGGTTGCTTATCGGGTCCAGTTTCACAGACAAACATCGAAAATATTGGATGTAGCTACGTTAACTATATTAGTTGCATATACGTGGCATACTGTAAACGTCAACGATCACACCTTTACACATGTCGATCTTGTCTCGTTAAGACCGTCGTCTCGACGACCGTGTACAAGTAATTTCGGGATATGGTCGAAAATCTGTCCCGAGACTCAATAAGCTCGTATTTCGTTCATTAAACGACAGACTGGAACTGCATTAGATGCCTTCCTGATTGAACACAGCATCAGCCTGAGCATCGACAGTAAATGAACCGTATGTAGTGACGCACGTGCTGTCACTCCCTTCATGTAATACCTGTCTCTTTCTGGTTCTGATTGGCATGCAATTACCTACTCCCTTCTAAACGACAGCTCACCGTTGCCGCTTGAGGCAATATTACTTTCTCTCTCTAATCTACTGAACTGTTTTCCTGTTGTCGGCTTGTCAACCTACTACTAGAAGTGCAGAGTTTCTCCTAGCCTTTCAACTTCCAACGATCCAGTTTATAAAAACACTCGCTGTCAACCTATTAGCTATTTACTGGCTGCTATCACAGCAAAATATATACAGCTGAGAAATACCTGTTTTTGGCGGATTTGCACTTTCTTTCTTCCTCTATCGCCATTCGCCCGTTTGCTTGTTACCTGGTCCATTATCCGATAAGAAATTGCCTCATAATACCACTCGGACGATGTGTATCCATTAGACAAGCGTCTAGGTGACATATAACTAACTTAAAGCTTAGAGTCTGGCTTCGAAACTATAAATTCAGTTGTCCCCGTCTCTGTTTTCCCACTATAGTCACTCTTGAATATTTCTTCCGATACAAAGGATTTTCCTCACTTGACACTCATTCCTGAACGTAAATTAGATAGTGAATTTATGTACTAAAAGTATGAGACACAGACTTCAAAAATATGAAATTTGTGTACGTTCGTTGTACTGTGTCAGAAAAGATAATGCAATGTTTGAAAAGTTATTTATCTAATACGCCTTTTAGCTCCCACTGGTGGAATATTATTATTTGATATTCGTCTTCATGAAAGTGGCAGTTTACTATCAGTTTTTATAACCAACTGTGGCTTATGGCAGTAAGAATGGACTTGCAATGCTAAAACAATTCAGATTGAAAATTGTTAACCAGTCAGCGGGGAGATGCATGGGGAATGACAGGAAGACAAAGGGAATACACAGCTCACCGAAACTAGAGGTGTAATTATGATTCTAATGAAAATGAAATGAAAGTGGATGGAACGTGTAATCAAATGAAGGTATTGCTGATGGATGCTGGAACTTCTGTTTGCATTTCAAGAGTTAAGAAAAGGCGATCTAATCAAGAAGCCTGAAGACAAGTTAGTTAGACAAGAATGAGGAAAGAAAGTGACTGTGTTGCTTTCAAAGGAATCGTCCTGACATTCCGCTTCAGTGATTTTAAGAGACTGCGTAAAACCTAAACCTAGATAATTTGAATGAGTCTTGATCTCAATTTTTATTAAAAATTGAAAATCATGTGTCAGTGTTAACAGGTTTCCATCATATCTACAAATCAGACCACGTCTCTGTAAAGCAAGAAAATAAATCTCCTTTGAGGGTAACAGGTACGAAAATTATGCAATCCATCTACACAAAAAGTATGGATACACGTTCATAATGAAATATAAACGTTTGTATACCATAAGGTGGCGAGCAAAAAGACGAGCGTAGCACTGAGAAGAGTCAGAAGACTCCTCTGGCAACTGCTAAGTAGCATCAAAACGCTACGTAAGCTGATGACCTCATCGAGAGTCATTAGGTCTTACCATACCGTGATAGATACAAATAAAGATAATAGTATGAAAGATTGCGTGAATGACAGTTGACCGAAATAGTAATTACATATGCAAAAGATAATTATTAACGTGCACGAACCACTAATGTAATTAGTTTTAAAACGCTAAACTCCTATCTATGGAGATTCCGTGATGGGTCAAACTGAGTCGTAACGTGCATAAACAACAACCAATGGAATTAGTTGTAAAACACTCAACCACCATCTGCGAGCATTGCGTGAAAGCTCAAACTGAGGTGTAAAACTAAAGGTAACCGTAGAGACGCCAGTCGTTGCCGTGGAGACCGCAGCGTGTAACTCAATGATATCTATACTATCTGCATTTTTACCTGCAGCTGTTTGAACGTGCCGGCCAAAGAAACCCTTTTTTTTTATTAAAAATGAAACTCCTCCAGCTGTACTTAAGATTTCAAATTTATTTGGTTACTAGTTTCGACGTTGCGTCAACGCCATCTTCAGGCCCGTTCACTTCGATGATACCAATTGTGTGTGGCTGAGTACTGGAAGTCCGCGGTGGTCTCACTAGTAGCCAAATAAATATTAAATCTTAAGTTCAGCTGGAGGAGTTTCATTTTTAGTAAAAATTATACCAGCTGATGTTTCATTATCATCCAGTTTAAATACGGATGTGGGAAGAAAGGTACCTCTATTTCGTTTCTTGCCTAATGCAACACAGCTGTCACGGAATCTCACGAGAACGCATAATGAAAATACTTCTAGATTCTGCTCCTACATCTGCCTGTTACGTCGCATACCAATATAAAGATCAAAACTAGAATAAGTACAGAATAATTTATCACGTACAGACTCGTGGAAATTATTTGCCTACCTATAACATTGCGGATTACGCAAATGCAAGCATCTGAAGGCACGCAGCAGAAGTTCCATGCTCTGCGATCAGAGATTTATATCCATGTGGTATAGAGATCACTGATGGAACGTCTCTAAGAGTGGAGTCAGTGGCGAGGGAAATGACACGCCAGACATGTCACGGCTGAAGGACGCCATCGGTCACCATGGAGACAGAGACCGATGAATGTCGGTCAGTATCACAGCTTTGGAAGTATGAAACATAAAGCTCCATCATAAAAATGTGTAAGCGGCGAAGAAACGTCTGAATTCATGTCAAATTTACCGCACTTAAAACGATATAAAGATAATATACTGACAGTCGAAAAAGGGACCATATGCACTCTTACAAGCTTACCACTTAATGTCATGCAGGTAGAATATTATTACCACCTTTAGAGGCTTAAGTCTGTCATACGAAAGTATGAGCTAGAAAGTAATATATATTTTATAATAAGAAGCTATGTTAGACATTCAGAGGGCTTATTCAACATAATTTAAAAATTCTAGCCAATACCCACAAAAGATAGTTATTGAATGCTTTGGGAGAGATTGGTTTCTAAACCCCTCTTAAAAAAGCAGTCCGCTACTGTACCAAATAAGCATTTGGATTTTATGGAGAAGCGTTTCTTTGATCTTTTTGACGATGTATGTCTGCTATTTTTCTTTTCTTTTTATTCCGAAAAATATTTTAAATTATTGAAGGTGTGACGTAAAGTTACGTAGGAGGCTAGCGACCATTTTAGTGAGTGTGCGTAGCTCTGTACTTAAGCTGGCTAGGTTGCATAAAAAGTCATACTGCAGGTGAATAATGGCTTTATTGATCATAAAGTTTGCATGACGTGTTTCGGAATTATTTCTGTCGTCAGAAATCTGGACCACTGTCATCTCATGCTATACACATAACTGGTAACGTTCTTGTCCTTGTGCTACCTTTGCACTTGGATTTCTGAAGATGGAAGTAATTATGAAATGCGTAATGCATACTTTGTGGTCAATAAAGCCATTCTTCACGTGGTGTATGACCTTTTATGCGACCTAGGCAGCTGAACTACAGATATTGAATGATCTCCATTTTTCCATCCTCTCCTCTTATTAGGGTTTAAGTTTCATGCTTCTAAAGCTTCGATACCGCTCGTCATTCAGCGATCCCTGTCTCCATGGTGACCGAAGGCGTCCTTCTGTCTTCACATCTCTGGCGCTCAGTACTCCTCGCCACTGAAGCTACTCATCCAGTGTTTCCACGCTGCCATCTCCATGGCAAGGGCTGGCGTCTCTGCGCTTTGGTGCTTGCACACCTCAGTTTACACTATTACGTTATGCCTTTAGATTGCAGTTTTGCGTTTTACAACTAACTACATTGGTGGTTCATGCACGTTTCTACTTATTTTTTGCATATGTAAAGCAATAACTGCTACAGTCAACTTACATTTAAGTAATCTTTCATTTCAAATTTGATTTGTACCTGGATTGATATTTCCTGTTTAGCAGTTGCCGGAGGTGTCTTCAGAGACATGTCAGTGCTCCGCTCGTCTTCTCTGCTCACCACCTAATGGTATACAGACCTTTCTATTTCGTTATGGTCGTGTTTCCATATTTTGTTGAGGAGGTGGATTATTTAACTTTGGAACGTATTACCCACAAAGGAGTATAATTTTCTTGCATTACGGAGACATGGTCTGACGATCATCTGGATACGATCAAAACCGGTTACCACTTAAATGCGATTTTCAATTTTTAATACAAATCGCAATCAAGAGTGATTATTGTTTCAAATCATCTAATCAGTTCACTAGCTTTTCCAGGAAAGTTTTAAGAATTAGAAACCAAGACGCCCTGACAGGGACGTGAATATCGCTTTCCGAGAGTTTGTCCCATACCTTAATTATATGGTTCAAATGGCTCTAAGCACTATGGGACTTTATATCTGAGGTCATCAGTCCCCTAGACTTAACTACTTAAACCTAACTAGCCTAAGGACATTACACACATCCATGCCCGAGGCAGGATTCGAACCTGCGCCCGTAGCAGCCGCGTGGTTCCGGGCTGAAGCGCCTAGAACCGGTCGGCCACAGAGGTCGGCTCTCCATTATAACCCAATCGGTTACGTAGAAAAAGGCCGTGAATGGCGAGACAAGACAGTGAAAGGTTAATGTACCAGTTTCCTCCTCTAGGTCACTATAATAACTGTGTAAGAACCATCTGAAGAAAGGACAGGACACATAGATATAGGTGCAGTTATGGAACACAATGGTTAATAATTTTGTGTAATAGCCAGCATAATATGTTTAGTTTATTTTTGAACCATTCACCAATGTCCGCCAACGAACAAAACACGAGCGTTAGGAATACCAGACCATCTTTCTGATTGGGTGAAGAGATCTTAGCAAACAGAACGCGGCATGCTATCCTCAAAGGAGAGAAGTCTTCAAACACAGAAATAGTTTCGGGCTTACCGCTAGAGAATGTTGTAGGATCACCACTACTTACAGTATACAGGGTGTTACAAAAAGGTACGGACAAACTTTCAGGAAACATTCCTCACACAAAAAGAAAGAAAATATCTTATGCGGACATGTGTCCGGAAACGCTTACTTTCCATTTTAGGGCTCATTTTATTACTTCTCTTCAAATCACATTAATCATGGAATGGAAACACATAGCAACAGAACGTACCAGCATGAATTCAATCACTTCGTTACAGGAAATGTTAAAATGTCTTCCGTTAGCGAGGATACATGCATCCACCCTCCGTCGCATGGAATCCCTGACGCGCTGATGCAGCCCTGGAGAATGGCGTATTGTATCACAGCCGCCCACAATACGAGCACGAAGAGTCTCTACATTTGGTACCGGGGTTGCGTAGACAAGAGCTTTCAAATGCCCCCATAAATGAAAGTCAAGAGGGTTGAGGTCAGGATAGCGTGGAGGCCATGGAATTGGTTCGCCTCTACCGATCCATCGGTCACCGAATCTGTTGTTGAGAAGCGTACGAACACTTAGACTGAAATGTGCAGGAACTCCATCGTGCATGAACCAAATGTTGTGTCGTACTTGTAAAGGCACATGTTCTAGCAGCACAGGTAGAGTATCCCGTATGAAATCATGATAACGTGCTCCATTGAGCGTAGGTGGAAGAACATGGGGCCCAATCAAGACATCACCAACAATGCCTGCCCAAAAGTTCACAGAAAATCTGTGTGGATGACTTGATTGCACAATTGCGTGCGGATTCTCGTCAGTCCACACAAGTTGATTGTGAATCGAGGAAGTACAGTACATACTGACGAAATTAAAATGAACTCTAATATGGAAATTACATGTTTCCGGACACATGTCCACATAACATCTTTTCTTTATTTGTGTGTGAGATGTTTCCTGAAAGTTTGGCTGTACCTTTTTGTAACACCCTGTATACAGGGCGTCCTAGAAACATTGCGACAAACTTAGAGGGGTTGTAGAGGGCGTCTTGAGAAACTCACCGAGGACAGGAACCCGTGTTCGGAAACGTCATTGAACGACGCCACAGGGGCGCCAGCGTCTGCCTCTAGGCCACCGCTTCGTACGCAATCGTGTCTTTGACTACTGACGGTCCGTAGGTAGAACGTCTCGCAGTGTTGTTTGTTATTCAGTGATCACGACAGATTGCCACGATCTCCAGCGGAGAAGATGCAGCTACTGCTGCGTAGACAGGCCTTGTCCGCAATGAATACAATGTTCAATTGCCTTGGTGGGCGGCGGTTTCGAATGTGAGTTTTTATCTGTAGTTTATTTTCCTCCAGTATACATAACACTGGAAATTTTAGGAGGAAACCCATTTCCGAAAGCATCATCCACCAAGGCAACAGATCATCGTATTCAGAGGAGACAATGCCTCTCTACGTAGCAAGTAGCTTCATTTTATCTACTGACGATCGTGGCAATCAGTCACGATCACTCTATCACAAGCATCATTGCACGTTTGCTGCCGAAGAGGTGCAGAAGAAGTTGCAGGCGCCGGCGCCTGCAACTTCGACCCTCAGAAGCGTCGTTGTATGATATTTTCGGATACGAGTTCCTATTCTCGATTTGTTCTTCCAGACACTCTCTACAATCTCTTGAAGTTTGTCGCAACATTTCTGGGAACCTCTTTACATATGACATAGTGGATAGACTCGCAAGTTCCATGTGCCTTTTCGTGGATGATTCTGATATATGTAGAGAAGATGCAGGGCTCAAAAATTATAGCGAGTCGTATAAAGACCGGCAGGGATCGGCAACTGACTCTCAACATAGATAAACTTAACACATCACGCTTCGACAGGTGGAAACACTAAATATTGTTTGAGAGATAATATTTATTACATATTTTTTACGTGGGTCGTTCTAGAAGTAATGCTCCAATTTTTATTACAGCCTTTAATGTATATATACAGGATAACGTCCTTTATGGTGCTTCAAATTTAATGTTTCTTCTGCATGTGAGAAAAGCTTACAAAAATTCAGACACTGCCACAATCATAGTGAACAATCAAAATGGTTTCTAAGCAAAACACTCCTCACAGGCAACGTACTGTCATTTAATTCCTGGTTCTGGAATAAGAAACAGTGGTAAACATCTACAAACGTTCGTGTGAATTGTGTGATAATGATGGGCGATGGGTAAAAACAGTTAAAGTGCCAGGAAGTACAAAAACTGACCTCCACATTCGGGAAGTCCCTTGATAGCCACTGCTCCCTACAAGGTGAATCCCCCTACGTCGTTATTCGTGGAGAGGACCGCATCACTACTATACAAAAGGCTCTACATTAATCGGTGAGCAACGGAAGTGAATGTGCAATAACTCACCTTCTTCGATACTCAAAGATGTGTTCAAGATGGGTTCCAAGAACGCGCACAATGTATCAGAAGATTCAAAGAAAAGCTATTTCATTTGAACTGATTTAGCAGTTTGAGCCGGAAACAAATATGCAGTCACTGGAGAGGCACCACTAGCAATTACCAAACAAGAAGACATTCAGGACAGCTCCCTCTTGTGGGAAAGTCATGATGGCATTATTTAGGATAGTGGTGGTGTCATTCGCATGGATGTCACCAAAACGGTCAATCATTAATTCAGAGGCGTACTTGAATAAACGTTTCTGATGTTTAGTAGTGTGACAGGGGGGTTTCTGGGTCATTTTTAACTAATTTACATCTTTATCCCTGACTCCTGATAAGATAACGCCTTAAGTAATTGGTTACTAATTGGTCTATTGCGTAACAGCGCTCTCTTTCTTATCATTCCCTCCGTAGTGTTTTGGAAGGTCCAGTAGCGTTTAGGTATCGGCGAATTTCGGCCAATGGACTCCTGAGTCCGGGGACTCGGCGTGGAGTAGCATTTCATACTATTAAGTAAGCAAGCAGTACCGCCGCCAGTTGCCCACCAGCACCACCAGCACCAGCACCAGCACCAGCACCACCACCACCACCAGCAGCAGCAGCAGCAGCAGCAGCAGTAGCCGCATAAATTCGCAATATTGCCAAAAATACATTTTGAGTAGCATCAGCCAGCAGCAGTAGCCAGTAAGTATTTGGCAAATATATTAGTGATATTGTTGCTATTACAGTTGTTTATAATTCTTTCTCATTGATATATTTGCCATAACACTTTATATTTCATCAGTGTTGCTTCCAGCAGCAGCAGCAGCAGAGCAGAGCAAGTTGGGACATGGAGCACCGGCAGTATACCCGAGCTAGTAACGCGTTGCATTGCCTCCAGTTTTCTTTAGCGCCATCACACAGTGGCGTGGCCAGGTAGTTGAAAATATTGGTTAATATTTCCCTACCTGTCATAAGGGACAGTGTCGTGAAGAGGTAGCTGAAAAACTTAATATATTTTTATATGACAGTCCACCTGTCGTGAGCAATAATTCCAATACACAGTTATGTAGGCCGAAATATAGAAGAATTATTATTGTATTAACACAATGCAAGTGAAACATTATTAGGCATTCTCCACCACAACTGTGTTTGTGTCAGGTTGTAGTCTATCTGTTCGACAAATGCTGAGGTAGCAGTAGTCACGAATTACTGGCAGCAACAACTGTTGCTAAAGAAAGGACACTCCGGGACGGGACAGCATATGGAGAGAATCGGGCTGTCTCTCTTTGTTGTTAATAGCCAACTACGTTAAGTCATATCATACGAGTTCTACTACTTCATTTGAGGCACCAGACAGATATATAAGTACTCTCACAATTTTACGTATTTATTCTTAGCAAAATTCTGTAAGCACTGCCGACTTCAAGCCAAAGATAATGCATAGAAGATACCGTGCCGCGATTCTCTCCTGCAAAGAAATTCCCACAGTACTAGGATGCATGACGTGAAGTCAAGTTGTTCAGACGGTTAGCGTTTTCCAACCGAGGAGACTGTGTAGCACTGTGCTGCAAAAAGTACACGCCTAGAGAGACAGCTTTTTTTGTCTAGCAAGTTACGTTAAGTAACACCACTTGAGTTCTATTACATAATTCGTGGTACCAGGCAGATATGTAAATTCTTCCACAATATTTTTTTAAGTAGTCATTCATATTTCTATGTTCCACGCCGCGTCGACTCCAAGATGTTCTCAGTCAATCACAATGCAATTTAAACACAATGGAATTACAGACACTGGCTTCAAACGGGCATTGATTGAAATCAATGGGGAACGTTGATAATTTTTGCTGGACTTGGATTCGAACTCAGGTTTCCTGCTTACTAGATCTTCAGCCGTTTTAAAAGTAAGTTTTTCTACACCACTGGCCATTAAAACTACTACACCAAGAAGACGACGTGCTACAGACGCGAAATTTAACCGACAGAAAGAATATGTTGTGATATGCAAATGATTAGCTTTTCTCAGAGCATTCACACAAGGCCGGCGCCGGTGGCGACACCTACAACGTGCTGACATGACGAAAGTTTCCAACCGACTTCTCATACACAAACAGCAGTTGACCGGCGTTGCCTGGTGAAACGTTGTTGTGATGGCTCGTGTAAGGAGGAGAAATGCGTACCATCACGTTTCCGACTTTCATAAAGGTCGGATTGTAGCCTATCGCGATTACGGTTTATCTTATCGCGACATTGCTGCTCGCGTTGGTCGAGATCTAATGACTGTTAGCGGAATATGGAATCGGTGCGTTCAGGAGGGTAATACGGAACGCCGTGCTGGCTCCCAACGGCCTCGTATCACTAGCAGTCGAGATGACAGGCATATTATCTGCATGGCTGTAACGGATCGTGCAGCCACGTCTCGATCCCTGAGTCAGCAGATGGGGACGTTTGCAAGACAACAACCATCTGCACGAACAGTTCGACGACGTTGGCAGCAGCATGGACTATCAGCTCGGAGACCATGGCTGCGGTTACCGTTGACGCTGCATCACACAGGAGCGCCTGCGATGGTGTACTCAACGACGAACCTGGGTGCACGAATGGCAAAACGTCATTTTTTCGAATGAATCCAGGTTCTGTTTACAGCATCATGATGGTCGCATCCGCGTTTGGCGTCATCGCGGTGAATGCACATTGGAAGCGTGTATTCGTCGCTCAATACTGGCGTATCACCCAGCGTGATGGTATGATGTGCCATTGGTTACACGACTCGGTCACCTGTTGTTCGCATTGACGGCACTTTGAACAGTGGACGCTGCTGCATTTCAGATGTGTTACGACCCGTGGCTCTACCCTTCATTCGATCCCTGCGTAATCCTACATTTCAGCAGGATAATGCACGACCGCATCTTGCAGGTCCTGTGCGGGCCTTTCTGGATACAGAAAATGTTCGACTGCTGCCTGGCCAGCACATTCCCCAGATCTCTCACCAATTGAAAACGTCTGGTCAATGGTGGCCGAGCAACTGGCTCGTCACAATACATCAGTCACTACTCTTGATGAACTGTGGTATCGTGTTGAAGCTGCATGGGCAGCTGTACCTGTACATGGCATCCAAGCTCTGTTTGACTCAATGGCCAGGTGTATCAAGGCCGTTATTACGGCCAGAGGTGGTTGTTCTGGGTACTGATTTCTCAGAATCTATGCACCCAAATTGCGTGAAAATGTAATCACCTGTCCATTCTAGTATAATATATTTGTCCAATGAATATCCGTTTATCTGCATTTCTTCTTGGTGTAGCAGTTTTAATGGCTAGTAGTGTAAATTGAGCAAGTCTTACGTTGTCTGAAGATAAAGCTTTGGCCTTCTGCCTGTTGAAAATTTATTGTATTGTTTTAAGGGATCGGCCTTCAGACGCTTTAAATTTTAAGGATCTTACTTATCAAGTATTACCTTTTGGAAGATAAAGCTGTGGGCCTCCTGCCTGTCGAAAATTTATCGTAGTTGTATTGTTCAAGTGATGGGCCTTCAGCAGCTTTAAAATTTTGGATTCTTACTTATCAAGTCTTACATCACTTGGGCATAAGTACTATTTAAAGGCCTTCTGCCTTGGAAAATCGGTTGCAGTTTTTTTTTAACAAAGGCCTTCAGCCGTTTTGAAGTAAGGTTAGAATAATAATGAGCGTATGGCATTGGTGGCCGGGAGACCCCTCGCGGGGCGGTTCGGCCGCCGCTCCACAAGTTCTTTAACACCACAGCGGCGACTTGCGAGTGAAGGAGGATGAAATAATTATGAAAGACACATAACACCCATTCATCTCGAGGCAGAGAAAATCCCTGACCCCGCCGGGAATCGAACTCTGGACCCCGTGCGCCGGAAGCGAGAACGCTACCGCAAGACCACGTGCCGCGGACATTTTAGAATTAAAGACGTTTTCTGTCGCTAGTCAAGCTTAGAAGTTGCACTATAATGTTTGGACTACTAAATAAAGTGTTATGTTTGTAGTGTAACTGACAGCCACTCATTCCGGCCCCCTTCCACATTCCTAGTACTTGTCCTGTCCTGCGGGTTTAGCGGGGCGTCTCACTGGTAGCAGAGCGGGGTTGCGCTTGTGCGTGCCATTCTAGTTGCTGTCAGTTTCACTCTTGTTTCCGTTTGTGTTTGGTGGTACCGTATTGCTCTCGGTGTAGCTTGTTTCAGGTGTGTGTCAAAATGGCAGTCAGACAGAGTCCGGGGATCGGCCTGCTCAGGAAAGACCACCTTGTCTACGAGTTGGCAATAAGGCGCCAACCGATTGAGGGAAGTGTTCCGGAATTGGTGGCTCGTTTGCGTGCTGCCGTGCTGCAGCCGGTTGACGTCACATCGGCGGTGGTCAGTGAGACAGGAGCGGCTATTAAATTTATGTTTGAGGCTATTAAGGGCGTTGAGGACACTATTTGTCTCCTAGAGGGAACCCAAACTAGTGACAGTCAGCTGGATCAGGTCCGGGCACAGTTGATGCATTTAACTAATCTGGTAACCGATTTAAGTAAGCTAGATTTGGGGATCATCACAAAAAATAGACCGATGAGTTTGGAAACCTAGTAAGCGCATTACAGTTTAAGCTTACTTGTTTGGAGTTGGATGAGAGGAAGTTTTGAGATAGCGATGTGCGCTATCAGCGAGAGCATCAGAGCCAGTCCGGCGGTGGCAGTGTTCCATTTTCTGTTATGTTAGATGCTGTGTTTGCTAAGTTGCCTAATCCTCTGGCCTGTTTCTTTCGGGGTATTACTGAACTGATTGTAGAGCGACTTGATCAGGTGGAGAAATTGTTGTGGTTGCTGGTTCGTCTAGAGCAACACGCGGCGGCCTTTCGCATTCCGCACCAAGTAATTTTGTCATTGTTGTACCCGCTAGCTAGAGGCGAGTTGCAGAACCTCCTCTCACTTGCCATGGGGGAAGAGCTTTCCTTGCAGCAATTCAGGGAGCTCGTAATTAGCCAAAGATTAACAAAGTGCAGCGGGGTGAGGAGTAGCTACATCAGTATGTTGATAGTCCAGACAGCCTCTTTGGCCTTATTGATTAATTTACCTGAACAAGAATTAGTCTCTATCGTTCTCAAGGGAATGCGTGCAGCGGATAAGTCGCATTTTGTTTTCCGTAAGCAGCCTGTAACCTGGGGAGAGGTCCGCCATATGGTTGTAGCAGCATACGCATTACCCCTTAAGAGCCACGTACGCCAGGAGAGTAAGGAGCGTGACATAGGCGCCGATCCGGATTATCTGCATTCGTTCAAGTTATCAAGAGGGAACCCCGGCGTTGTTTCAGATGCGGTAGTACAGCTCATTTGGTACGCTCTTGCGCTCAGCGTCGTGCTCCTAGAGCCGATAGATGATGCCGGGTTCGCCCGCGAGCTCGGGTTCGAACCTTTAGGCCTTGGCATACCCGGGTGGTCGCTCCCTTATCACCCCTTTTGCCTTATGTTTGTTCTCGGGTAGGTGGCGAGCCCGTGTGCACGCTCTTAGATTCTGGTAGTTCCTTTTCGTTTTGATTGGTTTTTGGAATTTGGGCGTCTTACCAAACTTCGTTCGGTCCCTTCGCCGGTGCAGAGATGTCGGGTGGCCAATGGCCAGGGGTTAGCTCTGCAGGGTTAGGTCTGGGGGAGTATATCGGTTTCAGATTTTTCCTGGCCAATATCTTGAGCACTGGTTAAAGAACTGACTGTTAATCTAATATTGGGGTTTGATTTCATCCATAACACCGGCTGATCTTGGATTACTCCGGACACACTTTTTCCTTTTCCTTTAACTTTTCTCCTAGAGATAAGTCTGGCCTTTGTGAGTGCGCTAAACCTAGTGTACGGCAGACAGCTGGGGCCTTCGCCATGGAGGTTGCAGCTAATGAATTTGATCTGGCCCATCTCTTGCCCAATCAGGCTTCTCAGTTACGCGAGCTGTTGCACGGTTTTCCCCAACTCATTAGTGATAACCTCGGAGTCACTAGCGTTCTCAAATATCATATCCGCCTCTCTGAAGATATTCCGGTTAGGCAGTCTCCATATCGCCTCTCACCCCTGAAGGTGAAGATACTCAGGGCTAAGAACTCTCAGATGCTCCAACAAGGAGTGACTAGGCCCTCTACTGCGGCTTATGCTTCTCCAATATTTTTGGGACCTAAAGATCAGGGGCATAATTACAGACCTGTGGTTGACTACCGCCGTTTGAACTCTAAGGTTGTACTTGAATCAGTACCCCTGCCGGATCTGCATAATTCCTTTACTTGGTTTGCCGGCGCTAATTGGTTTACGGTCCTTGATTTGAATCAGGCCTATTATCAAATTCCTTTGGCTGAGGAATGTAAAGACGGCCGATGTGGCCGAGCGGTTCTAGGCGTTTCAGTCTGACATCACGCGACCGCTACGGTCGCAGGTTCGAATGCTGCCTCGGGCACGGATGTGTGTGATGTCTTTAGGTTAGTTAGGTTTAAGTAGTTCTAAGTTCTAGGGGTCTGATGGCCTCAGATGTTAAGTCCCATAGTGCTCAGAGCCATTTGAACCATTTGAGGAGTGTAAACATGTTACTGCCTTTTGTACTGATTGGAATTTGTTCGAGTTTAACAGAGTTTCTTTTGGACTAGCTACCGGAGCAGCTGTGCTTAATCGTTTGTTGGATAGTATCCTTGGTGACTTGAAGTTAGTTTGTGTCTATAATTATTTGGACTACTTGCTTATTTACAATCGTTCGTTTGAGGATCATTTGGAGCATGTCCGGTAAGTTCTCTTGTGGTTACAGGGAGCCGGTCTAACTGTTAAGCCTAGTAAAATCACGCTAGCTGAGCAGGAGGTGTCTCTCGCAGGCCATATAGCGTCGGGTCAGAGTATTCGCATTGACCAAGAGGGAAAAATAGCCGTGCGGGCATTGCCTCCTCCTACTGATAAGCGGGGAATTGCTAAATTTATGGGCATCGCAAATTACTTTAGGCGCTTTGTTCCTAATTTAGTTCAGTTGGCGGCACCCTTAAATCAGTTACGTCGAAAGGGTGTGCGTTTTCTGGGGACCCACCCAGGAGGTTGCCTTTGAGCACATTAAGACAGCGATAGCTAACCCGCCGGTTCTTGGGGTTCCCGATTTTAATAAAAATCGTAGAGCGAGACCAAGAGATAAATACACTAAGGAGATTCAGAAGGATGTAGGACGCAATAGGTACTGGGAGATGAAGAAGCTTGCACAGGATAGAGTAGCATGGAGAGCTGCATCAAACCAGTCTCTGGACTGAAGACCACAACAACAACATCCTAAGGAACAAAAAGTACGCCAATAAACATGAAGAAGCACAGAGTCACAAACAATATAATTAACGCAGACATGATTTAGCCACAGTCAGTTTTAATCTTCCAGGAAGTCTCATATCAGCGCAAACTTTGCTGCAGAGTGAAAATTTCATTCTGGGAACATCTGCCAAGTTGTGGCTAAGCCATGTCTCCCCAGTATACTTTCTTCCAGGAGTGCTAGTTATGCAAGGTTCGCAGAAGAAAAAATGGTTCAAATGGCTCTGAGCACTATGGGACTTAACATTTGAGGTCGTCAGTCCCCTAGAACTTAGAACTACTTAAACCTAACTAACCTAAGGACATCACACACATCCATGCCCGAGGCAGGATTCGAACTTGCGACCGTAGCGGTCGCTCGGTTCCAGACTGAAGGGCCTAGAACCGCTCGGCCATATCGGACTGCTTAGCAGAAGAGCTTTGTGTAGTTTGGAAAGTAGGAGACAAGGTACTGGCTGTGTGGAGTGGTCTTGAGTCGTGCTTGGGCAGCTCAGTCGGTAGAGTACATGCCCGCGAAAAAAGAAGTGCTGAGTTAGTCTCAGTCCAGTACACAGTTTTAATCTGCCAGGAGGTTTCATATCAGTGTACACTTCGCTGAAGAGTGAAAATTGTTTGTTTAATAGTTTGTGAGCAAGTGGTTTCAGACTGAAGGGCCTAGAACCGCTCGGCCATATCGGACTGCTTCGCAGAAGAGCTTTGTGAAGTTGAGCGATTAGAAAGGAATGGTCGGTAATATTAAAGAAGGAGATGTGTGGATCAGTTAACTAATATTTACGTACTAATTTCTCAAAGTTCGTCACTGCGACACATGGTGTCAAGGCAAAGCTACTGTTTCTCTTTCATGTGGCATGACAATGTAACGGCAAAAGGAAAACTGGGAAAACTAGAGATGAAAGCATTAGAAATCATTTCAGAGAAATATAGAAATACTAAGCCTATACGATATAAAGTGGAATTAGCCGACGCCAAAATGGACATTCTAATGGAAGAGCTGTCTGGAATATTTCAGCAGCAGCTACGGGTAGACGACTATTATCTTCTGGATTTTGCTGGATTTTTTTTTAACAAAATGCAGTTGTGTGCGTTGGTAGCTAATATCAGACCACAGCTTCTGGACGGAAGGAGACTGCCAGAGAAACAGAAGTGACTGTGGACGACGATAAGTCAGTTGGGACTGACTGATTAACTTGGTTAATCTCCAGATGTAAAGATGTATAAGAAATTTTTATATCATATCATAAGTCCAACCATGGACGAAGTTGTCGGTAACTACCTGGTAGACTTTATGAAGTGTTCAGACTACGAGAAACTTTTACGTCCTCCGTTAAAAAGAACATGGTATTAACAGACCGGAGAGTACAATATACAGCTACAGAAGACGCCCTGTGCAAGACTGTTTAAGCGTATTCAACTCTAAGACTCTAAGAAACAGCATTTACAATCTACTTTGTGCCAGTTGCTTCCATGTGGTGTCGCTTAACGAATGCATTACAGAACAGTTGGTGCATGGTGTTTAATAACGTTTCGCAGGGGCAGTAAGAATACTTGAAAAGTGACTGGTGTACAAAATAAACTATCCAGATTCCATCAAGATCGAGAAAAACTCAAAAATTATGTTCGGTCTGCTTATGGTTTAATTATCTAACCGTAAACTACGCAAAAATTCTTAACATTCACTCTAACGAGGACTACAAGTGCGGTCTAAGGCGCTACAGTCATGGGCTGTGCGGCTGATCCCGGCGGAGGTTCGAGTCCTCCCTCGGGCATGGGTGTGTGTGTTTGTCCTTAGGATAATTTAGGTTAAGTACTGTGTAAGCTTAGGGACTGATGACCTTAGCAGTTCAGTCCCATAAGATTTCACACACATTTGAACATTTTTTTGACTATAAGTGTTACACAGAACTGCTGTACTAAAGCAGGAGGAACAAATTTCTCTCAATTCAGGACATTGCACTTGGCAACACTATCAAATATAGACTTGGCGCCCACAAACAATGTTAATCATTGAATTAATATGTTATGCACACGAAAACGGGAACTAGAATATATATTTTGAACATAAACTGCAACTGGAAAGAAAAGAGGCAGTTATTGCAGGTGGGTTTAACATACTGCTTTAAACACAGAATACGGAGAAATCTGACTATGGCAGGGGAGTACAAAATATGTACATTTGCAGTGAGCAGCAACGGGGTTTAGTCACGTGTTGGAGTACTGGCCGAAAAAAATGGAATCAAGAAAGTTTAGTACTACGTTAAAGGACACGCGAGAAATGTGTTTGTGAAGCTCCACTCCCACCTGCATTTGCTTAAAAACGGTTGGTTACATTGTTCCTAAAAAAAATGTTGCGAGTTTGAGGATGTGTACCTAGTAACAAAACAACCATTTGCAGAGCTTAAAACTGATGGAATAATTACATTTAATGGAAACTTGTTCTTAATGTTCTACACGGACAGAGCACAAGAACGTGCAAGAGCAGTAGAGTTGGTGGCTTACATCCAGGAAGATGCGGAGCGCTTTAACAACATTATTATGCAGGAGAAACAAGGGAGAATTAAACTCTCCGAACGCTCTCGGCTAGAATATTTGCAGGAAGGGACGAAACTAATTGTTAAAACCACAAAACAGGTAGTTTACTGTAAATGGTAGTGTTGAGTGAGCGTATGTTGGTGGAAAATGTTAGGACTGAGACCCCTCACCTCATTAAGAAACATACACAAATAAAATCTGTTTATAAAGCTTCACTTGAATCTGGACCCGCTTAACGTTGAACATTCAACAACATAACAACCATCTGCGGAGTTTCAAAACCCGATTCCGAATGCTGTGGTGACCTATCATCGCATTTCTACTATTCTTTGCATTCCTCCTACTACTACATATCTGTTCTTATTTTTAACACTAGCAAAAAAAACAAAAAAAAAAACAGTGATAGTTCTGCCAGCCTTAGAAGCCGAAAATAGCCATACGATGGAGTGCTGTTCGGAATCAGGACCGTTTACCATCTTAAGGGGCAAGCGCAAAGAAAAAACCTATGCATCTAAATGTGACGAGAATCTTATAGCAAGGGCCTAGTGGATCGTGTGTCACGTTCTGTGTACAGACCAACAAACAGTATTTGCAACTATACTCTGCACGAGTAGAAGCAGTTGGAATCAAGAGCATTTATTGAATTAAAGGGAACATATAAAAACTGAAATTAGAGGGTGAACCGTTGCGCGGTCGATAAATGGCATGAAAGGGGCGTGGAAAGTTTACCGCGAGTGCTGCTGAGGCCGTGATTACGGGAGAGGCAGTGTGTGAAGCAGCACGGATAGCCTAGGTCTGCGGTGCAGTGGGACGGCTGTTTGTTGTACTACCCGCGTGACTTCCAAGTTGGTCTGGCTGAGGATCTTCCAGAAACGAGGGATTTGCACCAGAAACGAGAGTGGACACATTATTCCTATGGCCGACCAGGTCTGGAGCCCGGCGGTGGATCGTCGTCATTCACACATCTTTGGTGGCTCCAAGTTTTTCCACTGTTTGTCATCGCACAGCAGCTTTGTACGCTCGGTGAGCTACTTTTAGTTCGTTGCTGTGTTGGCGAGACTACGCGGTATTCGTATAAACTGATCTTGATCTCGCTGTGAGCGGGACAGTTATGACTGGTTCGTTTCCTGCGCGTGTTGGTGCCCTGCTGCTTCTATATGGGGTTTGGTACAGCTTTTGTTGTTCTCTGTTCCTCTGTCTGGCCAGGCAATTTGAGGAGCTTGTCACGCGTATAAAACATAACAGCTGCCATTTGGTAATTCTCATAGAGTTCCGATTTGATGGTGTGTTTTAAATTACTGGGGTTGTGTAAATTGCCTTAATGTTTAATGCGTCAAACCTTACGATATTCAAAGTATTTTCTTTAGACTTATACGTTTTGCACTAAATTTTCAAGTAGTTCTCTTTAGTTATTTGGAGCATGCAAAGTTATTGGCCTTACTGGGGCAAATCTTGTTCCATGTATTTTGGTGAGTTGCACTTCCAAGCCAAGCTTGAGAATTCATAGGTGAGGTTTATCAACCAACCGTTCGTGTCTTCCTTTCACCTATGTTCTCTGTCCAACGCAATTTTTTAAGTATTTACCGTTTCCGTCTCGCGGTGTAATTTGAAGCCGAACGTCGGTTGGCCGCTGAACTTCACTATCAGGTGTAATTGGGGGTGGTTACCTTGGCAAATTACCTGAATATCTTTTAGCGACTTTTCGTAAATGTTTTGTCTACGCTGATAACTTAAGTGTGTTTTTATCCTTTTCACGATCTGACATATTTTCTAGTACGTACATGCCCATATGATCCTTCAGTTTCATAACCGCGATTCAGCTCAACAGATTACGCCCGCTGGCTAATAAAGCTGATGAAACTAATAATTTTTATTGGTATGTATCGTAAGTTAATTATTAAACGTATAACCACTTATATGCGTTTTACTGTATTTTAGATCTGAAGGTGGCTCATCAGTAATGTGGAACTAATTATCAACGACGACTTTTTGCGAGCTTCACCTAGGATTTGTAATCCATACATTCTGGCATTGTGGTTGTTGTAGTAGGCATGTTCTACCGCTAGGCGACATATTAATATTGTTGAGAAGCACTTACCGTCCTTCATGTAAACAAGATAATTGTATAAAAGTTTTCTTCATTAATTACAAATACGACGGATCACAACCTAAATGAGCTGTCTACTTTCAAATTTTTAGCAGCAGCAGAGACCAGAAACTGACCGGAAGCTTCCCGCCACGAAAAAACCGACAACGAGACGAGGGGTAAAACATCTAACGAAGTCAGATTGCCGTCATACTGAATATTAATGCAGAGACCCCAGCAACGATGATCATGAAAAGACTTACGATTATACTCTGAAGAGCCAAATAAATCGTGTAGGGTCTCCGCGAGCACGCAGAAGTGCCACAAAACGACGTGGAAAGGACTGGACTAATGTCTGAATGGAATTGACATCATGAATCCTGCAGGGCTGTACATAAATCCGTAAGAGTACAAGGGGGTGGAGATCTATTCTTGCAATGCATCCCACATATGCTCAATAATGTTAGTGTCGGGTGTATTTGGCGGCCAGCGGAAGTGTTTAAACTCACAAATGTGTTCTTGGAGCCACTCTGTAGCAGTTCTTGAAATGCAGGGTGTCGCAATGTCCCGTTGGAATTGCCGAAGTCCGTCGGAATGCACAATGGACGTGAATGGATGCAGGTGATCAGACAGGACGCTTACGCACGTGTCACCTGTCAGAGTCGTATCTAGCGTTTATGAGGGGTCCCATATCACTCAAACTGCACACACCCCTCACCACTGCAGAGCCTCCACCAGCTTCACAGTCCCCTGCTGACATGCAGTGTCAATTGATTCTCCATACTCATACACGTCCATCCGCTCGATACAATTCGAAACGAGACTTGTCCGACCAGGTAACATGTTTCCAGTCATCAACAGTTCAAATGGCTCTGAGCAATATGCGACTTAATTTCTGAGGTCATCAGTCACCTAGAACTTAAAACTAATTAAACCTAACTAACCTAAGGACATCACACACATCCATGCCCGAGGCAGGATTCGAACCTGCGACCGTAGTGGTCGCTCGGCTCCAGACCGTAGCGCCTAGAACTGCACGGTCACTCCGGCCGGACATCAACAGTCCAATGTCGATGTTGACGGAGCCAGGCGAGGCGTAAAGCTTTGTGTCGTGCGCTCATCAAGGGTACACTAGTCGCCCTTCACTTCCAAAAACTCATGTCGATGATGTTTCGGTGTATGGCTCGTACGCCGACACTTGTTGATGGCCCAGCACTGAAATCTGCACCAATTTGCGGAAGGGTTACACTTTGGTCACGTTGAACGATTCTCATCAGTCGTCATTGATCCCTTTCTGGCAGTATCTTTTTCCAGCCGCTGCGATGTCGGAGATTTGATGTTTTACCGGATTCCTGATATTCGCGGTACACTCGTAAAATGCTCGTACGGGAAAATTCCCACTTCATCGCTACTTCGAACATGCTGCGTCCCATCGCTAGTGCGCCGACTGTAACACCACGTTCAAACTCACTTAAATCTTGATAACCTGGCACTGTAGCAGAGGTAAGTGATCTAACAACTGCGCCATACACTTGTCTTATACGGGATGTTACAAAAAGGTATGGCTAAACTTTCAGGAAACATTCCTCACACACAAATAAAGCAAAGATGTTATGTGAACATGTGTCCGGGAACGCTTAATTTCCATGTTAGAACTCATTTTAGTTTCGTCATTCCAACGTGATCAAATTGTAAAATTCACAATCAACATGTGTGGACTGACGAGAATCCGCACGCAATTGTGCAATCACGTCATCAACACAGATTTTCTGTGAACGTTTGGGCAGGCATTGTTGGTGATGTCTTGATTGGACCCCATGTTCTTGCACCTACGCTCAATGGAGCACGTTATCATGATTTCATACGGGATACTCTACCTGTGCTGCTAGAACATGTGCCTTTACAAGTACGACACAACATGTGGTTCATGCACGATGGAGCTCCTGCACATTTCAGTCGAAGTGTTCGTGCGCTTGTCAACAACAGATTCGGTGACCGATGGATTGGTAGAGGCGGACCAATTCCTTGGCCTCCACGCTCTCCTGACCTCAACCCTCTTGACTTTCATTTATGGGGGCATTTGAAAGCTCTTGTCTACGCAACCCCGGTACCAAATGTAGAGACTCTTCGTGCTCGTATTTTGGACGGCTGGAATACAATACGCCATTCTCCAGGGCTCCATCGGCGCATCTGGGTTTCCATGCGACGAAGGGTGGATGCATGTATCCTCGCTAACGGAGGACATTTTGAACATTTCCTATAACAAAGTGTTTGAAGTCACGCTGGTACGTTCTGTTTCTGTGTGTTTCCATTCCAAGATTAATGTGATTTGAAGAGAAGTAATAAAATGAGCTCTAAAATGGAAAGTAAGCGTTTCCGGACACATGTCCACATAAGATATTTTCTTTCTTTGTGTGCGAGAAATATTTCCTGAAAGTTTGGCCGTACCTTTTTCTATCACCCTGTATAGGCACTGCCGACTGCAGCACCGTATTCTGTCTGTTTACATATCTCTGTATTTGAATAAGCGTGCCTATTCCAGTTTCTTTGGCGCTTCAATGTATGTAACCAACTGTCCACCCACAATTCCACAAATAAGGTACTAAGTCATACGTTTAAAATTATTTTACAGATGTTTACTGCTATGGTGAAACAGAAACACGTTCATTTTAATATACAGGGTATATCATAATTAATACCGAAAAATTGACTTGATAGATATGTTAATGCGTTAATGGGGAACTAATTTACGGTGAAAAAAAAAGTTCCGGTTTTGGCTACCAGATGCAAGTCAGGCGCTGTACAGCCTCCCCTCGACGTCTCCGGGTCTCATATTTGACAAATTATGTAGGCAGTGGTTAACAATAAAACATACATCATGCCTTTCTTATTTAGTTGGCCTTTTCTGCCCACATCCCACTCTTAATGCATTACATATGGAAATATTTCGAAACTTCTAGCATTCACAGCGCCTAATGTAGACCTGATGGCCAAAACTGGAACTAATTTTTTCCATGTTAAATCGGTTCCACATTTACAGAGTAGAGTATGTACTTTCCGCATGGTCTTGGGCAATTGAAGCTTTGTACCTACATGTAGATTTGTTCGAGGGTAATATTCGACACGGTGGCGGTCAGCTTCTGCATACGAGAGCAGGACTGCGGGGTTCAATTATCGGTTTGCTGGATATCGCCAATTTGCGGTACCACTTCGGTATAGTTCAGAGATTGCGGTAGCTAATGGAATTTCCTTTTAATTGCACTAGCTGTGGAGAAAGAAAGTATTTTACAGCCTCCAAAGGTTAGTTCCATTTTTTCACTCGCACAGTTTTACATAGTGTTGCTTACTGTTTTTTTAGCACGAAATATAGAATGGGCAGTAAAGTTAAGTGTTAAGCCCTCATTCCTCTAAAAGCGTTGGATGTTTTAAAAATGAGTTTTTTTTAAAACTACCATTGTCAGCTTTTTCCGTCGTGAGAATAAAGAGTTAAGTGTTAAAGCTCTTAAGAAACGTCGGCCGGAGTGGCCGAGCGGTTCTAGGCGCTACAGTCTGGAACCGCGCGACCGCTACGGTCGCAGGTTGGAATCCTGCATCGGGCATTGATGTGCGTGATGTCCTTAGGTTAGTTAGGTTTAAGTAGTTCTAAGTTCTAGGGGACTGATGACCTCAGAAGTTATGTCCCATAGTGCTCAGAGCCATTTTAACCATTTTCTTAAGAAACAAGGCGTTGATTAAACTTATTGTATGGATACTGATTAATGAAGGATGATTCAGGGGGAAATGTACATTCTTTAAGGGGTGATAGTATTGTAAGTTGGCTGTTTAAGTTCTTACATTTGTAACGCCACCGCCATGTAGCGCTATGTTTGAAAATCACTGGCTGTGCTGCGTGCAGTCTGTGGCTGGTTTGCATTGTTGTAATATATGCTATTGTAGTGTTGGCTAACGGCGAAGCGAGCGGAAGAAGAATTTTATATCCCAGGTTCTCAACGATCGTGGAGGCGGAAGAGGTCATGCCAGACGAACTGGCTGTAAAGGCGCCGCTCAGCCATCATTGAGCTCGCGGCAGTTCGTTGCAGTTCTGGTACCGGAAGTCACATGTCACATACATATGTGCCGTGATGAATTGTTCCAGAATCATAGTGTGTGGGTCACTTCCTCGCAAGCTGTAATCCACCTTAACCAAATTCACGCAAATGGCAATTTCTCCTGTCATTTTCTCTAAAGACCAATGGCGATGGGATAAGGACGATGGTAGCAGGCTCCGAGCGAGGCTGGAAGCTACTAGTCTGGACCTGCACATTGGCGGCAGGTGCGTGATGGTCGCCTTCCTGAGGACCCGTGTGACTACTCGGGAATCCGGTCCTGCATCTGCGACTGGGCAGGCCTATTTAGGATGACCGCTGCCCACCCTGAATGGGGAAGGCCCTAGGAAATGTGGGCTAAACATCGGAAGTCACACTTTAACCGGGCTGGGAGTCCGCACCCAGTAGGTCACTCCTTATACTGCGGATGTAAACAAAAGAAGAATGAAATGATTATGATAATAGGGACATGGAATGTCAGGACCCTCCTGGACGTGAACAATTACAGGCCAGAGAGAAGAACCGCTCTTATCACCCAAGAACTAGCACGGCTAGATACAGACAAAGCTGCCTTGAGTGAGACAAGACTTTCAGGTGAGGGACACATTAGTGAGGTACGTTCAGGGTACACCATCTTCTGGAAGGGAAAGGATGCAGAACCACGCATCCATGGTGCAGGATTTGCCGTAAAAACGAAAATAGTGAAAGATCTTCGACTTACACCTGTCTCAATTAATGAAAGACTGATGACTCGTAGAGTACCCATTGGTTCAGACAGATTCATCACCTTCGTCTCTGCATATGCTCCTACTTTAGACAGTGATGAAGACACAAAGAATCAGTTCTAACACCAACTGAACAGTACTCTCTCTAAAATACCCATTCAAGATAAATTAATTTTACTTGGTGATTTCAATGCCAGAGTGGAAAGGGACAACCGTTTTTGGAGAGAGGTCATGAGTAAACAAGGGGTGGGAAACTGCAATGCAAATGGGTTGTTACTTCTTGGTCTATGTGCTGAGCACGAGCTTTTCATCTCCAATACCCAATTCCGTTTGCGTAACCGCTATAAGACCACATGGATGCACCCACGCTTCAAACATTGGCATCTTATAGACTACGTTATTACGCGACAGCGTGACGAGAAAGACATTCTCATCACAAAAGCAGCACGAGTGCTGGACTGACCATAGACTTTTAGTCAGTCGTTTGAGAGTACCGAAGTATCGCAAGCCACGATACCACTTTTCAAACCCACCACGTAGAAAATTGAACATAAGCAACCTGAACAACAAAAACGTTCGCTCACATTTCCAAGACATAGTGTCTGAACAACTTAACAAAGCTCCAGTAACCACAGACGACGTCGAACAAGAATGGACCACATTAAAGAACATCATCAAAGAAACTGCTGAGAATGTTGTTGGCTTTAGTGCACGGAAAAGAAGTGACTGGTTTGATGACAACCATGGAGAAATCCAAGCCATCATCAATGCAAAGCGAGATGCTTACCTATCCCTTGCTCAAGATCCGTCCTGCGCAGAAAAGAAAGCACACTTTCAAGAACTCAAGCAGAAATGTCAAAGTGAAATACGAGTAATCAAGAACAAATGGTGGCAACAGAAAGCCACAGAACTCCAAAATCTTTCCGATGCAAGGAACCTGCGTGGCTTCTACGCCGGTATTAAAGAGCTGTATGGACCTATCCGCTCCTCATCAGGAACACTGAAAGCTGCTGACAACTCCACCATTCTTACTGAAAGTCAGGACATCTTAAATCGTTGGAAAGAGCACTTCAGCTCACTGTTAAACAGCCCTTCTACTGCCGCTAGAGATTTTCTCAAAAATTTCCCACAGCACCCTCCAAAACCCTGGATGGCTGATCCTCCAACTTTTCAAGATTTCTGCAAGGCACTCAAGAGTGTGAAACCTGGGAAGGCTCCTGGACCTGACAGCATCCCGATGGAGCTTATTGAGCGTGGCTGCTTGCCTCTAAAAACTAGACTCTTCTCACTCATTCTATTAATGTGGGAAACCGGCAAAGTACCAGCTGACTTGAAGAACTCCACAATTGTCACCATCTTCAAGAAGGGCGACAGAAGCGTCTGTGGTAACTACCGGGGAATATCTCTACTCTCTGTCACTGGCAAAGTTTTTGCAAGAATCCTTTTAAATCGCCTCCAGACGCTTTCAGAGACAATACTACCTGAGTCTCAATACGGGTTTCGACCTTCAAGAGGGACAATTGACATGATTTTCTGTGCACGACAACTACAGGAGAAGTGCAGAGAACAGCAAAAGCCTTTACTACTTGTTTTCTACGATCTAGAAAAGGCCTTTGATACAGTTCCCAGAGAAGCTATATGGATGGTCTTAAAACGCTTCGGCTGCCCTGGACATTTTGTTGACCTGATTGAAGTTCTCCACGATGATATGACTGGACAGGTCCTCTGCCAGAATGAAACGACTGGTGAATTCCCAATAACAAGTTGGCTTAAACAAGGATGCGTTCTTGCACCAACATTATTTGCATTGTATCTGGCAGCTATGCTTTACGAGACAACGGTAAACAATGCAGGAATAGAACTAAAGTACAGGTTTGATGGAGGATTATTCAACCATTCCAGACTCCATTCAAAAGGGTTCACCAGTACCACTCGTGTGACAGAGTTGCAGTATGCTGATGACAATGCTTCTCCAGCTCATTCACCTGCAGAGTTGCAGCTGTCAGTTGATTCCTTCAGCAGGGCGTACAAACGATTTGGTCTCTCCATCAATATTCCAAAGACAAAGGTGATGGCGCAGCCAACTCCTGACTCCTCCGTCCCTGACTTCAGCGTATCCATTTATGATACACCCTTGGAGCAAGTGGACCATTTCCTCTACCTGGGAAGCATACTGTCATCTAACTGCTCATCTGGAAAAGATGTGGAGAATAGATTACGTGCTGCCCATGTAGCATTTGGACGTATTACAAAGCGTGTCTTCCTGAATAAAGACCTAACACTTTACACCAAACTGATGGTGTACAAAGCTGTAGTCATTTCCACCCTGCTATATGGTTGCGAAACCTGGACGTTATATCGCTGTGATCTGAAGAAACTAGAACGCTGCAACCAACAGAAGCAAAGATATATCATGAACCTGAAATGGGATGACTTCATATCCTACACGGCTGTTCTTGAGAAAGCAAATATGTATAGCATGGAAGCTCTTATAATTGGGCATCAACTCAGATGGGTCGGACATGTCCAGCGGATGAAAAATGACAGACTTCCACGCCAAATGCTGTACAGCGAAGTGAGCACAGGTAAAAGGCCACGAGGTGCCCCTCTCAAACGTTATAAGGATCAGTACAAGAAAAATCTGAAAAACTTGAACATCGATCCGAATAACTGGTCCACAATAGCAGAAGACCGAAGTCGCTGGCGCTCTGTTACCTCAAATGCTCTTCAAAACTTTGAGCTGGAACGTCGAAGAATGGAGGATGACAAACGCCGGAGACGTAAACCCCTCCAGGCTCAGCCACGTCCTCCACGTCCGTCCGCTAGGATTGGATTGCTAAGCCATCAACGACACTTCCACGCCTGAACCATGACAAAGGAAATCTCAGCAGAGAAATGAAAACTCGGATACGAGTATCAGCCGACGACGAGTGTTGGGCAGCTGGATGTGAACAGCGCGTAGCGTTGCGCAGTTGGAGGTGAGCCGCCAGCAGTGGTGGATGTGGGGAGAGTGATGGCGGAATTTTGAGAGCGGGTGATCTGGACGTCTGTCCATCAGAGACAGGTAAATACATTGTTTGTTCTCTATCAAAATCTTTCATTTGCTAACTATGCCTATCAGTAGTTAGTGCCTTTAGTAGTTTGAATCTTTTATTTAGCTGGCAGTAGTGGCGCTCGCTGTATTGCAGTAGTTCGAGTAACGAAGATTTTTGTGAGGTAAGTGATTTGTGAAGGGTATAGTTCAATGTTAGTCAGGGCCATTCTTTTGTAGGGATTATTAAGTCAGATTGCGTTGCGCTAAAAATATTGTGTGTCAGTTTAGTATTGATCAGAGTAAGTAAAGAGAGTAATGTCTGAGTACGTTCAGTTTTGCTCAGCTGTTTGAAAAGCAAATAATGGAAGAGGTTTATCAGCACAGTAATTCATTAATTTTTCTAAGGGGAAGTTTCAGTATTAGTGATTGTGAACAAAAACTTGATATGGGCATCTGCCCTATTCCGAATGGTTTCCGAGATAGAACACATATAATGTACATTGTTATTTATTTTTTGTGTTATTCAAATAATACCACAGTTTACAACGTACTACAGTAGTATAGAAGTAGTTAAGACGAACGGTTTGCGCGCCGCGCGAGATTTTCAATATTCTCACGCTCTCTTCATGCAAACTATTAGTCCTAGAGAAAAAATGAATAGGACCTTTTATGTACGGAATTTAATGTACTTTGATTTTGTACTGCGGTAAGTTTTCACTGGAGGGTGCGATTTTCAAGTATTTAAAAAAATGTACAGAAGTGATGTTAAATCTGTTCTATTTCGGAAACCATTCGGAATGAAGCATCTGACCATGTAAAGTTTTTTTGCTCAGAATCACTGATACTATCACCTTTGAAAGCCTATAACTTTCCTCCTAATTCACGCTACATATATGCCAGTGCTACAGCTCCGATTAGTCTTCATAATGGTAGTGGGACATAATAGAAAGAGAAATAGGACAACGATATTCCACATCAAATTATTCGGAACAGTTTTCAGATCTCCAAGTAACGAAAAATTGAAGGAATTTATATTCATTGAACACGTCTTTAACTTTCCTTCACTTTGTCTCTAATGCAGATAAACTTTCCTTCACTTTGTCTCTAATGCAGATAAACAATAACAGATGAAGAATTTAATAGAGAAAATTGAAAGATTGAAAGCGGGCGTCAAAATTAGTTGTGAGGTTGTTATCTGTCGCTTTTCAGTTCTTTTACTTTTGATACTGTCTATTAACGTGAAAATGTTGAGCTGCAGTGCGATTCGGTTTCCACGCTATACTCCAGGTCCCCGCTACAGCAGACGGTAGAAGTCGGTCCTACAGGGCGAAGGAAGGCGACGGCGTACCATCTGTCGTGAGGCCTTGACCAGTGTCGGTGTTCAAACCAACCTTCGGGCTGGTTACGGCTTTACCTTCTAAGATTACTATAACATATAATTAATCAACCTGAGAGAATTGTACTGAGTCAGTTGGTGTGTTTATCGAAGATGAAGTTAACGACTTTGAACGATTAAGTCGCTTTCGCTGATACGAGTTTTTTTACATACAGCATTTTAACAAGGAGTTTCATGTGAAAACTGAAAACTGTCTGTTCATCGAGTAATGGAGAGTTTCAGGGTGGAAAGCAGTAGCAGAGGCACGAACATTAAAAAAATGCAGATCAGGGTACGGACTGGGGTAGAAGATGTAATTATGACATTAGTGAACATTAAATGATATTGGACGGGACATGTAGCCGGATGAGTGGATAGTAAAAGGACCAGGCAAGCTCTTTGCTGGATTCCATCATATAAGAAAAGACCTAGGCAACGAGTTAATAATGGGAAGTGGGTAGACGGCATCCGAAATCATGCAGGAGCAGCATGGTTGCAAATAGGTGAAGACTGTAATGTGCAGAGAAATCGGGAGGGGGTATTGGTGTTGTGACTTGGCAAGACAGCCAAGCCACTATGAGGAAGCCGAAAGGCATGCGTTTCAGGGTGGAAAGCAGTAGCAGAGGCACGAACATTAAAAAAATGCAGATCAGGGTACGGACTGGGGTAGAAGATGTAATTATGACATTAGTGAACATTAAATGATATTGGACGGGACATGTAGCCGGATGAGTGGATAGTAAAAGGACCAGGCAAGCTCTTTGCTGGATTCCATCATATAAGAAAAGACCTAGGCAACGAGTTAATAATGGGAAGTGGGTAGACGGCATCCGAAATCATGCAGGAGCAGCATGGTTGCAAATAGGTGAAGACTGTAATGTGCAGAGAAATCGGGAGGGGGTATTGGTGTTGTGACTTGGCAAGACAGCCAAGCCACTATGAGGAAGCCGAAAGGCATGCGTTTAAGCTCAAGCAGGCTGGCGTGAGGTCTGAAACAGTTAAAGGAGTTGAGTCTAGTAAAAAAAGTACGTAGCTTCTGGAATACTTAACTTTAATCCATAATTGGTGAACATCGGTCTGACGGTACATGCATCACAAGATAAATAGCAAATGATAATGGCACCTTGCTAGGTCGTGCAAATGACGTAGCTGAAGGCTATGCTAACTATCGTCTCGGCAAATGAGAGCGTAATTTGTCAGTGAACCATCGCTAGCAAAGTCGGCTGTACAACTGGGGCGAGTGCTAGGAAGTCTCTCTAGACCTGCCGTGTGGCGGCGCTCGGTCTGCAATCACTGACAGTGGCGACACGGGGGTCCGACGTATACTAACGGACCGCGGCTGATTTAAAGGCTACCGCCTAGCAAGTGTGGTGTCTGGCGATGACACCACAATTGGTTCAGCAGTGCATATCAAATCGTGAGTGATTATGCTGAATAATAACGACGATGATGATAATGATGATTACTCCCCATCCTGCGAAGTGCACACCTAAAGAGCTTTGCCCATTGTGTATCTTTTATTTGTTTCTGCTGCAATGGGTTAATACATGTGCCAAAACATTCTTTGACAACTTTGAGAGAATTAGATCGTTTGGTAGTCAACATAAAGTTTAGAAATACTTCGTTATGTAAGCTGCTCAAAACATTTTTGTACCATCCCCATGACTTGCACAGATCGTCTTTTCGTCAGAACCCCTTCCTCGAAACTCCTTACACCAGAGAAAATTGCCACACAAAGTTGTGTAATGGAGGTCAAAGTCAATCTGCTCTGCTAACGCGTAATTTGTGCATTGTTTATTTTTTATTAGATTTTGGATCTTGAAAGATAACTATTCTTCACAGATACGAGAGATAATGGTCCTATGACATCATGTAATCTCATGCGTTTTCACTTTTTAATCTATAACTGGCGTAATTAGTTTTCACCAGAGATCATTCCTACTTTCGCGAAGCTGAAGTACGTTGTTCCTGGTGCAAAATACCTTTCTTTCAAATAATACGCAAATTGTAATTTAATTCCAACTATCACTTTACTTAACACTGAATTGCGGCCTAATTAACGAGTTTTTCCAATACTGATGTCGACTTTAGACTTTATCTCTTTGTTAACGTCAAGGTGAACTTCGTATTTAAGTATGAACTTTTATGAAAATCGAGACACTTTCTCCGGAACCAGTTCTCCGCAAAATCCTATTCCAGATATTTTCACAAAAAATCGCAACACTAACATCTTCCAATGAAGTACAACAACTTCACGCAATTTATTTACCCACAATACGTACAGAGTCGTGTAACGCAATGACAAGAGTGGAATACAGGTCTTGATTCTTCAGTACCACAAGAGTGACTGACAGTTTATGTAATTGTTACAACAAATAGGCGAGGCAGCAACTTTGTGCTCCGGGCATCATCTCGCTCCCTGTGATCGCCGACCTGATGGCGGAAAATGTCCGGTGGTGTTAATGGTTCCTCGGATGTGAAGAACTGCCGCCGCTGCCAACTTCTTGCTCCGCCGCCCATAAAACAAAATAAAATAATGTATTTTGGTGACATGTGGAAAATCCAAAATACATAACGTAAAAATTATATGTCGTAGCCGCGAAGAGTGGCTCCACGGTTTGCGCGCCCCTTCCCGTCGGAGGTTCGAGTCATCCCTCGGGCATGGGTGTGTGTGTCGTTCTTGGTATAAGTTAGTTTATGTAGTGTGTAAGTCAAGGGACTGATGACCTCAGCAGTTTGGTCCCTTACGAATTCACACACATTTGAACATTTTATAAGACATACTGTCATAAAAATGTAAATTGGACTGATCATACATCGTTGCCGCTGGAAAGACCCGTGATGGTACTATTGAAGACTTCCTATCACCACATCAGTCTGTCAAGATGTCTCTAAATGTCATTTCAAGCTCACACCGAGCGCATGTTGTTACTTCGCGGCAAGAAAGATTGCCAGGAAGGGAAGTTGCCCGCTGAATTGTTTTGTACCACTTCGGCATCACACGAACATTCAACTTTAATCGTGGGATACAAAGCAATGAAGATTGTTCTTGCAGTTACCATGGACAGCACGCTACCATCACCACACGATCGATTTGGCCTTTACGGGTCCATTATGAATAACGGTACAAACCCTCCAGAACCTGGTACATTGACGTTGTATTCTCTAATGGTCGCCATAAAAAAGCTGGAAGCAAAGGTACCAATCCACGTCTCACTCATATAGTCCCAGTTATTTAGTAAGGAAATGGGTCAGTTACATTTTGGGCCGATTTCGTCTACGGATCTCGGAGGCCTGACAACGATGTTGAGGAATTTGAGGACTGTGCAGAATTGATATAGGATCCTTCCAACATACTGTCCAGCCATACAGCCAATATATCGACGATGTGTTCGTCTTTCAGGACGATAATGCGCAGGCACACTGCGCCAATATCGTGAACACGTTCCTCCACGAGGTCTCAGTCAACCGAATGGAAATGCCTGCGGTTTCTGCTGGCATGAATCCGACTAAGTATGCTTGGTATCAATTTAAATTTGCAGTGCGACATCGTAGCAACTCTTAAAAGCACGTTGTGTTCCCTCAATTTCCGGTCACGAAAATTGACTACTGCTGGGAGCGCTGTGTGCTGACCACGTAATTCTCGATATACTCGTACAGTGACGCCTAAGGACTGAGGGGAAGGCGTTTGTTTGCTCTTTCTGTTAGATTTAAACTTTACACATAGACGCTATCGATCCTCTGATTTTGCTTGATTTTGAACATTAGTACTACTGAAAGTATGGGGCAAATCTTTTAGTATATGAAATAGTTTATGAAGCTAATGTGCTTATTATCAAGAGTAGGAAATGCCTCTCCATTGGTAAGTACCACTGAAGTCGGTAAGAGAATATAAAGTGTCTGGTGTAGTGATTTATCTATAATGCGCAATGGAATCTAACTAAAACGACATCGGCACAGCTGATCAGCGAATCGGTTTCATTATATTTCAAAAAGACATTACTTATGAAGAGCAGCTATTCTCAGGAGGAGGAGGTAGAAAGAAGATGTGAAATGACCGTAGGTGAAAAAAAAACTAGTGAACTATATGAGAAACCACATTTATTAACACGAGGCAGCCTCTCCTCGAATTTTAGCATTCATTTAACAAAGCAAAAATCAACTTAATGTTATAGTTTATTAAAGGATTGATTACTCAACAAACTCTCTGAAATTAATCTCTCAGCAAAGGATCGTGCAGTCGGAAGGATGCAACACTATTGCTCTTGTGAACGCACTAAAACTCAAATAGTCGCGACAGGTGAGAAAGGAAGACACTGGCAGATGAGTTCTCCAATCAAAGAAACTCCAATAATTACTGTGAATTGGAGCAGTTGTCGTCAAACCTGGCTTGTTACCGTCTATTTTGCTCAAAAAAATCTGTAGAGTACAATGGAGAAGTCCTAACGTGGGTGGGTATGAAAACAAGACGTTCTTTCAAAAACTAAGTTGAAAATCGACACAATTTCCACGCACTAAATTTAGCCACTTAATTCGATTTATAGCTAAATTTAATTACTGGACGGCTTACCTGCGTTATAACAATAAACATCTAACCGGACTCTAACCAAAAAGTTCTATCCTAAGTACCCCAGAAGCAGCACATGTTGTTAATCATACCGTCAGACCACGAATGAGAGATCACAAAACTCTTAAAAACTTCACAGACGCTCAGGTCTGGAGCGACATCCCTGAGCAGGGATTGCGGGCGGTCATTCATCACGAACATCGACCCAGTGGTGTAAAACGCTTTGCCCAGTTGGGTGGAAACTCAAAATGCCAGAGCCCATTACTCAAGCCATTCGTCGCTTTAGGCAAAAAAAAAAAGGTCGATCAAGGGTTTTGTGGAATATTCCATAGTTCTCCCACTGCTCTCAATGACCAATTACAACGGAACATTTAAATAGAGCAGGACAAACTGTTCTCACCGCCGTCATGCCACAAGTCAGTTCTGAATGCCAAAACTGTGCAGACGCCCCCACACTTCTACAATGAGAACCAAGAAAGCTACTCTCAAGCAGCGATTGCACATGCACCTCCACTCAACCACTCGTTTATATGAGAGCATGCTGAAAAGCAACGCCTCCGAATTTTTGTGTGAAAACTTATGGGTTTTTAAATAACACACACATTATTAAACTTCCGGCCAGATTAAAATTGTGTGCCGGACCGAGACTCGAACTCGGGATCTTTGCCTTTCGGGGCGTGAGTCATGCTTGGGTAGCTCAGATGGTAGAGCACTTGCCCGTGAAAGGCAAAGGTCCCGAATTCGAGTCTTGGTCCGGCACACAGTTTTAATCTGCCAGGAAGTTTCATATCAGCGCACACTCCGCTGCAGAGTAAAAATATCATTCTGAAAACAAACTTTATTAACATTCTGCGTACTTATTCTCGATGTCTACATACTTATCTCAGTGGTCATCCTGGCTTCGAACCCATGCAAACACATGTCTCTCAACGAGAGACCAGTTTGTTGATACTGTAGAACGTCTGTCTTCGTTGATGGAACCAGAAGAACACCTCTGGTTGTACCGCTTCACCAGTATAAAGTGAAGTTCTCGAAGGTGTTCTTTAAGGTTTGGAAGCAGATGAAAATCGTATGGGGCTGCAGCGGGGTTGTCTGGAGGATGGTCGACGGTGCTGCACCCAAGGCGTCGGATGGCGGCAAATGTCGCAGCGCTCGTGTGTGGTCTGGTAGCGTCATGTTGAACGAGGGTGTACTCCATGTCTGGAACAACCCTTCGAGTTCTTAACTCGATTGCAGCACGCTAGTTCTCACGCACCGACACAGTTACGTTATACAGCACCATATTACACGCTACAATTCGGAGCCCTGTAGCAGCAGAGGGCTGTCAATAGGTATACACGAGGAATACAGATGTAGAATGTCCATAAACTTTGTTATATTTAAAGAACTTTAAGGGTGTGAGATTTAAAACTTTGCCTGGCTTACATATTTTACTACAAAATTTCGGGAGTACTGCAGGATGTTTGTAACTTTCTGCCACAATATTTCGACGCAGAGTCTTCTGGCCATCTTCAGGTGATACTGACAAAAAGCTTTTTTTTTCTTTATTGTGATTTCATTCTCCTTGTAATGTCTCTTGCAGCTGTCTCTCCGCGATATTTTCAGAAATTTTATAAATTATAAAACTCAGTACATACCTCGAAATATCTCTTCTTATCTTACCGATTATCAATGCAAAGTAGTTTCAAGCCCAATTATTCCTTGGAGCGTCCATTTACTCCATGGAATAGCTTCTCTGCTATCTATGTTTTCTCTTATGAAAAGAATGAAGGACTTCTTGCAGATTACTCGTGAAAGGAGGATCTATATGTATGTATTATTGAGCTAGTCGCCATCTTGATGAGATTCTGTATGAGAAGGAATTTAATACATGAACTAAACTAAAGTAAGTGTGTTCGCGTATTATTTAACTGATTATTATTAACAGTGTCTGCTTACTACGCTCTGTTGCACGGGATCAGTGGGGAACGTCTGATTTACACTGGGCGAACCTGCCATTTTGTATGCTCAAGATATCCAGTTACTTCAAATAAATAGACTAACACGGTCTTACCAGCAGGTCTCCGGTCTTCCCCATGTGATCACCGAAAGTTAATAATGATTACAAATGTTTCCAGGAGATCGACTGTCAATTTTCGTCGCACCGAGACTTCGAAATTGCTTCACTGCCTTATGGAATTTAAGTTAAGCTCAATTTGTTCAGGATAGAACAGTATTGAACTGTATGAATGTGATAAGCCTGCCTTGTCAATGAAAATTCCCTTAATATACGCATGTTTTTACTATCTTGATTAGTGAAGCTAAATCAGGCTGGTGTGAGAGAGGTTTGGAAAATTTTAGATCCCACACAAAAAAATATTAAATCCTGCCCCATATGGGCAGAGGAGGGCTGTCAGTGGCACAATCCGCCACTCTTCAGCCGAGTGACAACTAAAATAATAAAATGTTACATACAGAAGGCAATAAAAAAGGGGAACATAAAAGAGTAATGGGGGAAAATGGAGGTAAAAATAGACTGGTATGGAGACGTTCATGGGGGACAGTTAAAAAAATCACCAGAAAGTTAAAAAACACATTAGGCGATTCTTAAAACACAGAGAAGAATGGTTCAAATGGCTCTGAGCACTATGCGACTTAACTTCTGAGGACATCAGTCGCCTAGAACTTAGAACTAATTAAACCTAACTAACCTAAGGACTTCACACACATCCATGTTCGAGGCAGGATTCGAACCTGCAACCGTAGCGGTCGCTCGGCTCCAGACTGTAGCACCTAGAACCGCACGGCCACTCCGGCCAGCCACAGAGAAGACACTGAATGGACATGCACAGGTTAAAAGTCGGCCACAGCATTAAAAACACTCCAGAACAACGCACTTAAAACCCACTTGTAGCACACACGACGAAGAATAAAACTGCCAGGTGGGACCTGCCGAGGGAAAGGTCAGAGAGGGTGGAAAATGAGGGGAGAGCAAGGGACAGTAGGGGAAGCGGCGGGATGAAGAGAGTAGGGGTGTCAGCGGGTACATGATGAAGCAGGAGACACATGGAGTGGCAGATGAAGAGGGAAGACAGGGCAGGAGGGAGTGCAGAGACACTGAAAGGGGGCACAAGAGAGGGAGGGGGGAGTAGGAGGGGGAAGGCGCTCAGGAGGAGGGAGGGGGCGGAGAGGGAGCCCTGAGGAGGAGGCAGGAAGATGGGGTTACAGTTGGTAGGAAGGGTGGATGTCAGGGTGAAGCTCATCATCTGGGAGGGGTAGATGGTGGAAGTTGCATTGGGAAAGGAGGTGGAGGGTGTGGAGATGGAGAGAGGGTGGGACACAATGGTAAAGGTGCGGCAACTGGTTGGGGGTGGAGAGGAAGAGACACCAGGGGGTGAGGGGGATCAAGGTGGCGGACAATATATAGTGTGCAGATGTGTTCAAGGAAAAGAAGGTGGGGGAAGGGGATGAGGTCGTGGAGGATGCCCATGGGGGATGGAAGGCGGATGCGGAAGGCGAGGTGGAGTGCTGGCGTTTGAGGATTTGGAGGGCTTTATAGAACAGGGAGGAGCGGAAATCCAAGCTATGCTGGCATAAGAGAGGATGGGGCGGATCAAGGATTTGTAGGTATGAAGGATGATGGAATGATGCAGACCCCACGTCCGGCCGGACAGAAGTTTCAGGACACAGAGGCGGTTGTGAGCTTCGTTTTGGATGGTAAGGAGATGGGGGGTCCAGGTGAGGTGGCGATAGTGTGTGAGGCCAAGGTATTTGAGGTTAGGAGTGAGGTGGATAGGACAGCCATAAATGGTGAGGTAGAAATCATGGAGGTGGAAGGAGCGAGTGGTGCGGCCTATTATCACCTGGGTCTTGGAGGGATTGATACGGAGGAACCACTGGTTGCACCAAGCGGTGAATTGGTCAAGGTGAGTTTGGAGGGTACGTTGGGACTGTTGAAGGGTAGGCTAAAGGGCTAGGAAGGCAGTGTCATCAGCAAACTGGAGAAGATGAAAAGGTGGGGGAGGTTTGGGCATATCAGCAGTGTACAGGAGATAGAGGAGAGGGGAAAGAACAGAACCTTTGGGCATGCCGGCAGAGGGATAGAAAGTGCAGGAGTTGGAATGGTGAATAGTCACATAGGAGGGACGATGGGAGAGGAAGGAAGCAACAAGATGGACGAAGTTGATGGGGAGAGCATAGGTCTGGAGTTCGAAGTGGAGTCCGAGTTGCCAGACACTGTTATAGGCGTTCTGGAGATCAAGGGAAACAATGATAGTGGAGCGATGGGAGTTAAGTTGGAGGGAAAGAAGATTGGTAAGGTTAAGGAGCTGGTCGTCGGCGGAGAAGGAAGGCTGGAAGCCACATTGGGTAAGGGGAAGGAGGTGGTGCTGGTTAAGGTGGCGGTGAATACGGTGACAGAGGATGGCCACGAAGACCTTACTGAACATGGAGTTGAGGCAGATGGGACGATAGGAAGAGGTATCAGAGGGGGGGTTTGTTAGGTTTAGGGAACAGCAGGACACGGGAAGTCTTCCACAGGTCGGGGTAAAATCCAGTGGATAGGAGGACATTGTACAGGGTAGCAAGGACAGACAGGAAGGATTCCTTGAGGGGGGGGGGATTCCTTGAGGTTGCGGTAGGTGACGCCATCATGACCAGGGTCAGTGTTGTTTGGAGTGAAGGACGAGTGTGATGTCTTGTACGGTGATGGGAGTGTTGATGTCTGAGGGGGGGGGGGGAAATCGTCAGTCGATCTCCTGGAAACATTTGTAATCATTATTAACTTTCGGTGATCACATGGGGAAGACCGGAGATCTGCTGGTAAGACCGTGTTAGCCTATTTATTTGAAGTAACTGGATATCTTGAGCATACAAAACGGCAGGTTCGTCCAGTGTAAATCAGACGTTCCCCACTGATCCCGTGCAACACAGCGTAGTAAGCAGACACTGTCAGTTAAATAATATGCGAACACACTTACTTTAGTTTAGTTCATGTATTAAATTCCTTCTCATACAGAATCTCAAGATGGCGACTAGCTCAATAATACATACATATACATCCTCCTTCTTTCACGACTAATCGGCAAGAAGTCCTTCATTCTTTTCGTAAGAGAAAACATAGATAGCAGAGAAGCTATTCCATGGAGTACTGGAAGCTAGGGGCGAGTGGGGGGAAGAGGTGTCAGTGTGGTCAAGGACGGTGGGGAAGAGGGAGTAATCAAAATGGGGATCGTCAGGAATGGAGAAGACCTCGGATAGGTGGGAAGCAAAATGGTTAGCCTTACTGAGGTTGTCAGGAAAGGGTCGATCGTCATGGAGGGTGGGTTAATGCGCGGTTGGACGGCTACCAGTAAGGCGGTGGAAGGCTGACCAGTACTTGGAGGAGTTAACAGTTAATGTGGGGGAAGTAAGGATAACATCAGGGGTGGAGATACTTTTAGGATGGGTGTGCTGTGGGAGAGAAACAAGGTCACCATGGAGGGTGGCAAGGAACTGATGCCACCGCCGTAGGGTGGCAAAGTCACGGCTGTGGATATTGAGGTCAGTGGCGATCACATAGGTGAAGGTACTGTCAACATGGGAAATGAAGGCAAGGGGGAGAGGAGCTGCGGGGCAGATACAGATAGTGGCACAGGTGATGGTGAGGGAGGGAAAAAAAATAGGCTGAGGAGAAGGTGTTCGGTCATAGAGGAGGGGTTGTGGCCGAACAGGGAGATGCTTGAGGTGGCCTATAGCGACCCCACGTCAGGCTAGGGGAAGGGGATTGTCTGTGTGGTGACGGAGATATGGAGAGGTGCGGACAACATGGTTGGGTTGGAGGAAGGTTTCATTAAGGATGAAAGAGTCAACCTGGTGCTGGGAGATGGTATGCATGAAGAGGTATTTGTTTGCAGGGAGGGAGTGAATGTTGAGGTAGAGGAGACGATACTGTTGACGCGCCAGGAGGTTGGAGGTGGGAAGGATGTGGGGAGGGGAGAGAGGGGCTTAAACGAGGGTGTCGAGGCGGGTGAAGGTAAAGTGGGCCTGGTTCTGAGAGTAGGTGGCCTAGGTGTTTAAGTGGAAAACAGAGCGGGCGGCAAGGGAAATCTGCTGGAGTGTGTGAGGGCGCTGGAAGAGGTGGATGTTCTGCAGGACGATCTTGAGGAACCGGAAGATGTCTTCTGCTGTAGGGGGAGGGCGGAGGGAATTCTTGGGGTGGATGGGTGGCGAAAAAGCACTGAGCTCTGGTATTTAAGCCCCCCCGGCACATGCGTGGTGGATTCACTTACGTTGCGCTTGCGCTACTTGAGCGCGCTCGATTCTGCCGCGCCGCGCGCCCTCCGTGGTGAAAACTGGCTACATCGATATCAATTCGACTGTCTTCGCGCGGTTCCATCACAGAACTACGCCGGCTACGGAGGACACAAAGTCTTTCAACAATTGGATTCCATGCCGAATTCAACTGAAAACTACAGTCTCGATTAATAAGAGACTCACTGTCAGACATTCGTATTTCCACGGATTCATTAATAATAGAACACCAAAAGTTAGACGTATCAGCCCAGCCGCGCGGGGTAGGCGCGCAGTCTAGGCGTCTTGTCACGGTCCACGGGCTCCCCCCGTTGGGCATGCGTGTGTGTCGTCCTTAGCGTAACTTAGTGTAAGTTAGATTAAATAGTGTGTAAGCTTAGGGACAGATGACCTCAGCAGTTTGGTCCCATAAGGTCTTACTTCAAATTTCCAAAACGTATGGCCCACAATTTTTGCCTCACTGTAATTCATGACATGACGGGTGGAAATACAGTGTTCAGCGATGGCAGACATACAAGGCTGAAGAGGGTGAGGATGCCGCTGATGTTCTACAATGCGATCCTGAACTGTACGCGTCGTTTACCCTATATAAGAACTTTACCCATTCACACGGAAAACTGTAAACACCTGCCTTGCGCAGCTGTAGGTCGTCTTTGACAGATCCAAACAGCGACAAAATTTTTTGCAGGAGGGCGAAAGATTGCTTTCACTTTATATTTTCTTCGTATTCTGCCCATTTGCGCTGAAATATTACCAATATATGATAAATAGGCAGTCGTTTTAAAGGGCTCTTTCTCTTCTTTGCTCAGTCGTTTACAGGTCTGCAGCGCTCTCTCCACTAGCTGGGACGAATACCCATTCTGCAGAAATACAGTCTGCAGGTACTCCAGTTACGTTTGCAAAATTATCGGTGTCAGAGATGAGGGCTCCGTGAATCAAGGTCTTCAAAACACGCATAGTTTGTGCCGCGTGGTGGCAAGTAGCGGCTTGCAAGTAAAGGTCTGTGTGAATGGACTTTCTATATACTGAATGACTAAGTGCGCCGTCGCTCTTACGTAACACCAAGACGTCTAAAAACCGCAGGCAACCCTCTTCTTCAACTCCATAATAAATTTTATGTTTTCGTGTATGCAGTTCAGATGTAGAAACTCTCGCAGACGCCAAACTACAGAAGTATCATCAACGTATCGCCAAAATACTGTTGGTTTGAAAATGGCTGAGGTGAGTGCTCGCTCCTCAGGATCTTCAATAAAAAGACTGGCCACCAGGGGAGACAAAGGACTCCCCATGGCGACACAGTCTGATTGCTCATAAAAAATCGTTGTTAAATAAAAAACATTTAAAGAAGAGGGTGTGATCAAACAACGGTGTAATGTCAGCTCCAAACCTATTGTCAATGAGATAGCCGGCCGTTATGACAGACCGGTTCTAGGCGCTTCAGTCCGGAGCCGCGCTGCTGCTTCGGTCGCAGGTTTGAATCCTGCCTCGGCCATGGATGTGTGTGATGTCCTAAGGTTAGTTAGGTTTAAGTAGTTCTAAGTCTAGGGTACTGATAACCTCAGATGTTAAGTCCCATAGTGATAAGAGCCATTTGAATCATTTTTGAGCCAATAAGATGCAGTCAGTCCACATGAGGTACATTTGTAAAAAAACTACATCAAAACTGACCAACAAGTCATAACTGCAATATTAAGTCTGCTGACGAAATCACTAAAATTCTTTGTGATGTGGACACTTTCCTACCATTGGTTTGAGCGTAGACTCGAAATATTTTGCTAAGTCATAGGGGGATGCTCCAATATTACTCACTATTGGACGTAATGGTACATATTAAATAAAGATTGTCTAGTTGGCTGAGCGCCACGTGAGCTGTGAAGAGGCCTCACTCTACAAAGGATATTAATTATAAATTTCATGAAGTAATTTATGGAATTAATTCCAGTAATTGTATTGAGTATCTATGTTTTGGCAAAATAGATATAAAGCTAAATTCTCGCTCTCTAACGAGAGCAACATATCACCCAGATGTTGCAGCACCGGAGGTGACGTCTATCACAGGCAGCTTCCAAGGCACTAGACTCTCCACGTGAGTCTCGACAAGTCTGATTCACCTGCCATTTGTTCTCCGTTTCTCCGATGGATGACAGTGAACCCAAGGCCTCGGACTGCTGAAGATGTCGCAGCGCTCGTGTGTCATCTGGCATTGTCATCCTGATGCAGAGGCTCCTCCACGCACGGACGCTGTTTCTCATGCACCGGCATAGTTACTTTACATACCGCCATGCAACTCGGTACAACCCACAGCCCTATAGCGGTAGAGTGCTGCAAATATGTAGATATAAAGAATGAATATGTATAATGTTGTGTTTTATTTAGAAAGCTTTAAGAGTTTTCACATAAAACATTCGAGGACATTATTTTTCAACACACCATCGTATTTCACACGAATATGGCAGGTCCAGAAAAGACATAGTGCTTTCTAACTCAATAAACACTGCTTCATAGCGGTTTGATCCAGCTTTGGAACGCAATAAACATCGATCATGCATAGAATGAATTCGACAGGTCCTTGATAGGTTTCTAAAGGTATGTGACGCCAGATTACGCACAGAAGACGGCTTGGTGGTTTGTCGGAGCCGCACCGGCGCCCGACAGTGCCACGGATTCGCCAGATTTGAACAATCCTTGCGGTATCGAGTCAGTGATACATACTCCAACCAATTCCCTCAACAGAATGGTGCTGAGGGTAGCTTTTTATCGTCATACCTTCTTATTATAGCAATCACTAGTACCTGTTCCACAATAGAGGACCAGGACGTCAACGTGAGTTCACCATCATGCTCTTCAAACTGCTGAAGCTAACCTTGTGAAAGATACCATCACAGCTGGGGAAGATATCGAACATGAGGGGATGCATATAGTGCGCATTCACGTTCACGCTATCCACAGCTATCATGTTGCGTTTGATTACTACCACAGGTCCCATGGAAGTCCAGATGACTGCCCTCCATAACATAGTACTGACCTCACTGACCCGTGGCTCAGTGCATGTTCCGATCACCCCCTCGCCTAGGTAAAGACAATCGACCTGGTGCATCAAAAACCTTGATTTAGCCACAAGGTGACACGTTTTCATTGATCCAGGGTAAAATACCGACGATTCTGTGCCCACTGCAATCATAATTGATGTCTTTGGGTCAATATAGGAACACACAGGGGTCGTCTGCTGCTGAGCCCAATGTTCAACAGTTTACACTAAACAGTGTACTCCGAAACACTTGTGCCTGCACCAGCATTGTACTCTGATCAGGCAGAACACTATGACCTCCTGCTGAATAGCCAGTATGTCCACCTTCGGCATGGGAAACAGCGGTGATGCTTCCTGTCATTGAAACAATGAGGCCTTGGTAGGTCGCTGGAGGGAGTTGGCACCACATCTCCCCACATACGTCACTTGTTGTTGTTGTTGTTGTTATTGTTATTGTTGTCTTCAGTCCTGAGACTGGTTTGATGCAGCTCTCCATGCTACTCTATCCTGTGCAAGCTTCTTCATCTCCCGGTACTTACTGCAACCTACATCCTTCTGAATCTGCTTAGTGTATTCATCTCTTGGTCTCTCTCTACGATTTTTACCCTCCACGCTGACCTCCAATCCTAAATTTGTGATCCCTTGATGCCTCAGAACATGTCCTACCAACCGGTCCCTTCTTCTTGTCAAGTTGTGCCACAAACTCCTCTTCTCCCCAATTCTGTTCAATACCTCCTCATTAGTTATGTGATTTACCCACCTAATCTTCAGCATTCTTCTGTAGCATCACATTTCGAAAGTTTCTGTTCTCTTCTTGTTCTGCCGGCCGCGGTGGTCTAGCGGTTCTAGGCGCTCAGTCCGGAACCGCGTGACTGCTACGATCTCAGGTTCGAATCCTGCCTCGGGCATGGATGTGTGTGATGTCCTTAGGTTAGTTAGGTTTAAGTAGTTCTAAGTTCTAGGGGACTGATGACCACAGTTGTTAAGTCCCATAGTGCTCAGAGCCATTTGAACCATTTTTCTTCTTGTCCAAACTATTTATCGTCCATGTTTCACTTCCATACATGGCTACACTCCATACAAATACTTTCAGAAACGACTTCCTGACACTTAATCTATACTCGATGTTAACAATTTCTCTTCTTCAGAAACGCTTTCCTTGCCATTGCCAGTCTACATTTTATATCCTCTCTACTTCGACCATCATCAGTCATTTTGCTCCCCAAATAGCAAAACTCCTCTGCTACTTTAAGCGTCTCATTTCCTAACCTAATTCCCTCAGCATCACCCGACTTAATTCCACTACATTCCATTATCCTCGTTTTGCTTTTGTTGATGTTCATCTAATATCCTCCTTTCATGACACTGTCCATTCCATTCAACTACTCTTCCAAGTCCTTTGCTGACTCTGACAGAATTATGTCATCGGCAACCTCAAAGTTTTTATTTCTTCTCCATCGACTTTAATACCTACTCCGAATTTTTGTTTCCCTTACTGCTTGCCCAATATACAGATTGAATAACATCGGGGCCGGCTACAACCCTGTCTCACTCCCTTCCCAACCGCTGCGTCCCTTTCTCGCCCATCGACTCTTATAACTGCCATCTGGTTAATGTACAAATTGTAAATAGCCTTTCACTCCCAGTGTTTTATCCTTGCCACTTTCAGAATTTGAAAGAGAGTATTCCAGTCAACATTGTCAAAAGCTTTCTCTAAGTCTACAAATGCTAGAAATGTAGGTTTGCCTTTCCTTAATCTATTTTCTAAGATAAGTCGTAGGAACAGTATTGCCTCACGTGTTCCAACAGTTCTGCGGAATTCAAACTGATCTTCACCAAGGTCGGCTTCTACCAGTTTTTCCATTCGTCTGTAAAGAATTCGCGTTAGTATTTTGCAGCTGTGACTTATTAAACTGATAGTTCGGTAATTTTCACATGTCAACACCTGCTTTCTTTGGTATTGGAATTATTATATTCTTCTTGAAGTCTGAGGGTATTTCGCCTGTCTCATACATCTGGCTCACCAGATGGTAGAGTTTTTGTCAGGACTGGCTCTCCCAAGGCCGTCAGTAGTTCTAATGGAATGTTGTCTACTCCCGGGGCTTTATTTCGACTCAGGTCTTTCAGTGCTCTGTCAAACTCTTCACGCAGTATCGTATCTCCCATTTCATCTTCATCTACATCCTCTTCCATTTCCATAATATTGTCCTCAAGTACATCGCCCTTGTACAGACCCTCTATATACTCTTTCCGCCTTTCTGCTTTTCCTTCTTTGCTTAGAACTGGGTTTCCATCTGAGCTCTTGATATTCATACAAGTGGTTCTCTTTCCTCCAAAGGTCTCTTTAATTTTCCTGTAGGCAGTATCTATCTTACCCCTAGTGAGACAAGCCTCTAAATCCTTACATTTGTCCTCTAGCCATCCCTGCTTAGCCATTTTGCACTTCCTGTCGATCTTATTTTTTAGACGTTTGTATTCCCTTTTGCCTGCTTCATTTACTGCGTTTTTATATTTTCTCCTTTCATCAATTAAATTCATTATTTCTTCTGGTACCCAAGGATTTCTACTAGCCGTCGTCTTTTATACCTACTTGATCCTCTGCTACCTTCACTACTTCATCCCTCAGAGCTACCCATTCTTCCTCTACTGTATTTCTTTCCCCCATTCCTGTCAATTGTTCTCTTATGCTCTCCCAGAAACTCTGTACAATCTCTGGTTCTTTCAATTTATCCAGGTCTCATCTTCTTAAATTCCCACCTTTTTGCAGTTTCTTCAGTTTTAATCTACAGGTCATAACCAATAGATTGTGGTCAGAGTCCACATCTGCCCCTGGAAATGTCTTAAAATTTAAAACCTGGTTCCTAAATCTGTCTTACCATTATATAATCTATCTGATACCTTTTAGTATCTCCAGGGTTCTTCCATGTATACAACCTTCTTTCATGATTCTTAAACCAAGTGTTAGCTATGATTAAGTTATGCTCTGCGCAAAATTCTACCAGGCGGCTTCCTCCTTCATTTCTTAGCCCCAATCCTTACTATGTTTCCTTCTTTCCCTTTTCCTACTCTCGAATTCCAGTCACCCATGGCTATTAAATTTTTGTCTCCCTCCACTACTTGAATAATTTCTTTTATCTCATCATACATTTCATCAATTTCTTCGTCGTCTACTGAGCTAGTTGGCATATAAACTTGTACTACCATAGTAGGCGTGGGCTTCGTGTCTATCTTGGCCACAATAATGCGTTCACTATGCTGTTTGTAGTAGCTTGTCCGTACTTCTATTTTTTTATTCATTAGTAAACCCACTCCTGCATTACCCCTGTTTGATTTTGTATTTATAACCCTGTATTCACCTGATCAAAGGTCGTGTTCCTTCTGCCACCGAACTTCACAAATTCCCACTATATCTAACTTTAACCTATCCATTTCCCTTTTTAAATTTTCTAACCTACCTGCCCGATTAAGGGATCTGACATTCCACGCTCCGATCCGTAGAACGCCAGTTTTCTTTCTCCTGATAACAACGTCCTCCTGAGTACTCCCCGCCCGGAGATACGAATGGGGGACTATTTTACCTCCGGAATATTTTACCGAAGAGGACGCCATCATCATTTAACCATACCGTAAGCTGCATGCCCTCGGGAAAAATTACAGCTGTAGTTTCCCCTTGCTTACAGCCGTTCGCAGTACCACAACAGCTAGGCCGTTTTGGTTAGTGTTACAGGGCCAGATCAGTCAATCATCCAGTCTGTTGCCGCTGCAACTACTGAAAAGTCTGCTGCCCCTCTTCAGGAACCACACGTTTGGCTGGTCTCTCAACACTTACCCTCCATTGTGGTTGCACCTACGATACGGCTATCTGTATCGTTGAGGCACGCAAGCCTCCCCACCAACGGCAAGGCCCATGGTTCATGGGGGGGACTCACCCCCCTCGCCACTTTAAGGGTGTGAGATTTAAAAATTTACCTGGCGTACATATTGTTCCACATAATTTCGGGAGGACTGCCGGATTTTTGTAACATCCTGCCACAATATTTCGACGCAGAGTCTTCTGGCTATCTTTAGGTGATACTGGCGAAAAAGGACTAAACTCTGGTATTTAATCCCCGCTGGCACATACGTGGTGGATTCACTTGGCATTGCGCGCGCGCTACTTGAGAGCGCTCGATTCTGCTGCGCCGCGCGCCCTCCCTGGTGAAAACTCGCCGCATCGATATTAGTTAGATTGTCTTCCCGCGGTTCCATCACAGAACTACGCCGGCTACGGAGGACACGAAGTTTAACGATTGGATTCCATGCCGAATTCAACTGAAAACTACCGTCTCGGTTAATGGCTCTGAGCGCTATGCGACTTAACTTCTCAGGTCATCAGTCCCCTATACTTAGAACTACTTAAACCTAACTAAGCTAAAGGTATCACACACATCCATGCCCGAGGCAGGATTCGAACCTGCCACCGTAGCGGTCGCGCGGTTCCAGACTGAAGCGCCTAGAACCGCTTGGCCACCCCGGCCGGCTCTCCATTAATACGAGACTCACTGTCAGAGAGTCGTATTTTCACGGATTCATTAATAATAGAACACCAAAAGTTAGACGTATAAGCCCAGCCGCGCGGGGTAGCAGCGCAGTCTCAGGCGTCTTGTCAGGGTCCGCGCGGCTTCCCCCGTAGGAGGTTCGAGTCCTCCCTCGGGCATGTGTGTGTGTGTGTGTGTGTGTGTGTGTGTGTGTGTGTCGTCCTCAGCGTAACTTAGTGTAAGTTAGATTAAATAGTGTGTAAGCTTAGGGACAGATGACCTCAGCAGTTTGGTCCCTTAAGATCTTACTTCAAATTTCCAAAACGTATGGGCAACAATTTTTGCCTCACTGTAATTCATGACATGACGAGTTGAAATACAGTGTTCAGCGATGGCAGACATACAAGGCTGAAGAAGGTGAGGATGCCGCTGATCTTCTACAATGCGATCCTGCACAGTACGCGTCGTTTGCCCTATATAAGAACTTCACCCATTCATACGGAAACCTGTAAACACCTGCCTTGCGCAGCTGTAGGTCATCTGTGACAGATCCAAACGGCGACTAAATTTTTTGCAGGAGGGCGGAAGATTGCTTTCGCTTTATATTTTCATAGTATTCTGCCCATTTGCGCTGAAATATTACCAGTATATGGTAAATAGCCCGTCGTTTTAAAGGGCTCTTCCTCTTCTTTGCTCCGTCGTTTACAGGTCTGCAGCGCTCTTACACTAGCTGGGACGAATACCCATTCTTCACAATATCAGACCATGCAACGCTCTGCCAATGCGCAACGTCCGTGCCGATGGTCACTTGCCCATTTCAGTCGTAGTTGACTATGTCGTGATGTTAACATTGGCACATAAAAGGGTCGTCGGCTGCGGAGGCCCATAGTTAGAAGTGATCGGTGCGCTGTGTGTTCAGACACACTTGTATTCTGCCCAGCATTGAAGTCTGACGTTAGTTCCGTCACAGTCAGCCGCCTGTCCTGTTTTACCAGTCTGCCCAGCCTACGAAGTCCGACAACTCTAATGAGGGGTGGCCGCCCAACCCCACGACTTGTGGACGTGGTTCCACCTTGGTTTCGCCACGTGTTAATGGAACTCACGATAGCTTTCCACGAATACCCGATAAGTCGTGCAGTTTCCGAAATGCTCGTGCCGAGCCTTCGGACCATCACAATCTGCCCCTCAATCAAACTTCGATAGGTCGCACGCCTTCCCCATTCTACACACGTACAGGAAACTTACTGATACTACATGCACCGAGCGTGTGTCTGAGCAGCAGTCAATCCTCGCCAGGTGACACTGCTATCGCCTGGACTCGTTTATATCGATAGCAGGTCGCTGGTCACAACGTTCTGGCTGGTTAGTGTGTCAACAGATCAGCGCCTATCCTGCTTTACACAGGGAAGAAGCCTCCGAACACCACTTTATGTGTGCACGTCCAGCATCTTGTCGCTTACTCGTGCTTTCAGCGTTCTCCAACCATTATTCACAGATGCCCACACCGTAACACACGAAGAGCCAATTAGCTCCTGCGTTTTTGAGATGCTTATTCCAGGTCGCCGGGTCGTACGTATCCGCCCTCTGTCAAAGACGCTTATATCAGCACATTTGCTCATTTCGTATCGTCACTAGAATAATTTCTCACTTCTCTCTGCTTCTTCAGGCGCCAAGCGTCAACAGCGCGATCAGGCAGCATTCAGTATCTATGTGGGCAGAGGTCATTATGTTTCTCCTCATTAGCAGATATCTATGTAGATGTATCCAGGCTGTTCGCAGATGCGTGACCGCTCCTGATACATCCACACACTATAACCACCAAGTTTGTTTATACCAATCTTGATTAAAATATCTGCTCATGAACTGAATGTATTATACGTTAATATACAAACAGAAATAAGACATAAGGTCACTTGAAGTTTGTTTTTGTAGTAAGTCATTCATTTATCTATTTATTTTATTTTGTGCACTTATGTTATAGCTAGTCTGATTAAAATATTTGCACTTATATCGACTTTAATCCATGTAAACAAGAACAAATTATATATCTGAGCAAAGTAGCCATCTGCTATATCTTTTGGTCAAGATCTTTGTTACAAGCAACAGCTGTATAGCACATGCTGGCAAAGTTCCGCTGTCACAGTGTAAATGAATACAGATTGTGTAAAAGTATGTGAAGTGATGTACCAATTGGCTATCAAAATGGAAGCAGACGGATGGACACTAACGAAAAAAGCCGCCCGTACTGTCTCAGTAAGAATAAAACTATATTTTGCATCCATATCGACAGATAAACAATAGCCATGGCGATACATTAAAGTGTGTTCCAGCTTCTTGCATGATGGTAGAAGTAGTGATGTAACATCCAGAAAGCCATCTGAAGATGGAACTGAAAAGATTCGAAAACCGTTTCGTAGAATAACAAATAACTATTCAAAAGCAGTGGCTGGTTGCAGTTCTGTGTATTTTCAAAGAATTAAATATAAGGATGCGAGAATTCAAAGGGATTGTAACCCATAAAAATTCTGTAGACACTTATTACATAATAATTGTATGTCATTGTGAAACCTATTTGTAATTTTACTATTAATATAACGCTCCTGTATCTCCTAACCTGATAAGAAACATTTGTGTAGCCACATGGGTGGATAAATGAAAAAAATAAATAAAATAAAGAAAAACAATAATCGGGTTTCGAAAACGAGACGTAAAAGTGAGGGGCCGTGACGCTAACCCCAGCTCCACCGCTATGGCTGTGAGTTCCGCGCTGTAAAAGAAATTAAAGTTACATCGAAAACTTCGATTGTCGATTTCTCAGAAACGGTCGAGTATCTACGGATAAGCCGTGACAATGTTCGCTCATTTTGACTCCACTTCCACTGAGTGAAGTTTCTGGGAAGTGGGGTTACGCCACTTGCCATGTTCTCCTCGTGAGTACAAGCCGCTGCCTGTAAACAGTAACGCAGCTTAAAGAAGTTTACTTCTGGAACTGCTGGAATCCTGTAGTCAACATATAAGGTTAATTAGACATAAAGGTTACAGTCTAGTGATCAGGAAGGTTACTTCACTTCTTTTCCCTCTTCCACCAAAACTTTCTTCGATGATTCGAACGACTAACTTCGAATCGAGCGGAACCGCCACCATTCAATATTCGAAACGGACAGAGCCGCGCGGGATTAGCCGAGCGGTCTTGGGCGATGCAGTCATGGACTGTGCGGCTGGTCCCGGCGGAGGTTCGAGTCCTCCCTCGGGCATGGGTGTGTGTGTGTGTGTGTGTGTGTGTGTGTGTGTGTGTGTGTGTGTGTGTGTGTGTGTGTTTAGGTTAAGTAGTGTGTAAGCTTAGGGACTGATGACCTTAGCAGTTAAGTCCCATAAGATTTCACACATTTGAAAATTTGAACAAACGGATAGAGACGGAAATCCATCGGTGCCAATACCATTCAACTTTGCTTTGGAAAAATTAAGCTGTGACACCTTTCGGATCAGAAAAATGGAGGCAGAACGAGCAGACATGATCCTACCATTTGCTGACGATGCTGTGATTGTTGGAGACACCTTGGAGCAAGTATGCGACGGTAAATGCGAAAAAAAAAAAATTGGGCTGGTGGTGAATGATGATGAAACCAAACATCTAGTTGTATCGCTTCGTCAAGTTCTCCTTCACTCCACTGTCTCGACGGATATACCTTTGAAAGTGTTCCAGAATTTGATTAACTGGGATCCATACTGACTAATAAGTCAAGTGACGCAAGAAGTGTATTAACGAATAATAAACGCTAATCTAATTTTCTTTAGTCTTAACAGTTTATTCAAATTGCGTCTGATATCACAGAAGTATAAGATTTAGCTATACGTGACACTAGTCCAACGGGTACTTTTAGGTGGTTATGAAACGTGGGAACATCTGCAACAACTGAAGAAGCAATCTGTACCTTCGAGAGGAAAGTACTTCGAAAGAGCTAATGATCCATCTACAATATCATGGACGATAAAACGTTATGAAGAACGGGAAAAGACCTGTAGCAGCGGTTTGGAAAGCCATAAATTGGACATATATTAGGGGAAAAGAGGCAACAGTTGTTGGGTCACATCTTTCGCTCTCTAACCGGGTCCTCCATTCTCAGCCTGCTGGAAAACGCCCAAGGGGACGTCCAAGGACGCGATGGATGGATCGACTAACAGTTCTTAAAGAAGTGGAGCTGACAGCCGTGGAAGATGAAGGTAGATACCGTCAATGATGGACTACCACCTGCAGTAGATATCTCCTCTGTTGTGACTCGCTTCACTTCTTTATTGTACTTTTAGTAAAGTGTTCCTTTATAACTTTGTAATATTGCGCATTTTTGTATTTTCCTTCCATAGAGTGCTTTGATCTTTTGTTTTCTGTTGTAGCCTTTAATGTCCCTTTAACATAATAAATGGTGATAATGATAATGTGAACTGTAAAGGAGTATGGAAGGGATGACGGAATAGATCTAACAGCAGAACAAATGAGGATTTTCCTTGCTGTTGGATTGCGAGAAAAGTCCTTTTTGCCAGTGCTACGACGAAGTTACCATGTGCATATTCAGAGAGTGCCATAAACTTATAACACGAGGCGGAATTTTTCGCTTACGTTTATTTATTTAGACTTGTTCTTTCTCCTTTTTGAGCTATTACCGAGCGTTGATCTATATAAAAACCACATTAAAATTCCGCCTCGAAACAGGAATACAATTATGTGAGCGTATCGTTAACACCAAAGTAAGTTAGCTAGACTAGCGTTAAAGAATACGCGAAAACTGAAAATAAGAATAGGAATGAACTGACTTGACATTTGGTATCCAATAAAAGCAGGCCTAAAAAAAAGTGGTTCAAATGGCTCTGAGCACTATGGGACTTAACTTCTGAGGTCATCAGTCCCCTAGACCTAGAACTACTTAAACCTAACTAACCTAAGGACATCACATACATCCATGTCCGAGGCAGAATTCGAACCTCCGATTGTAGCGGTAGCGCGGTTCTAGCGCCTAGAACCGCTCGGCCACCCCGGCCGGCATAGGCCTACATCCCGAAACGTTAACGATAAGACTCAAATCCTTGTTCGGTCAAAGAAAGGGCAGAAACTGTACGTTCTACAAGACACAAACTTTCAGTCATATTAAAAATGAAGCATGCACAATCGTCAACTAACAAACTGAACTACAAAAAAAGATCATATTTCAATAATTTTAGTCACATTTTAATCAAAACGAAAGTAGAACTTTCATTCGTAGTTTTCGCGCAACCAAGTAGGATTATTTACATTGTATGTACACTGACTTTGTGGTTTTATTTTAGAAGTGACCCATATAGCTACACGTCTTTTAACACTTTAATTTTTCTTTATTTTTGTATTAGTTTCTCTTTAGATATGCCTTTACATATTTGTATGTGGATGTCCGAAATTTGTAGTCAGTCTTGAGTTTTATTCTCTGGTTACCGTTATATTTCCGCACATTTTTCCACCTTATGTGTTCCAGCTGTCTGTCAAACCATCACGCACAATACAAATTGTAAACAAAGTGGTACGGAAATACAGCATGCGAACTTCTTGCCATTGTAATACCTATAGCACCATGTTCTAGGTAACTATCTTTCCTTCAAGTTGTATTCATATCATTGTATTCCCTTTCCGTGGCAATAATGTGTGCTTTTTCTAGAAAGATAAATATTCAATAACGGCTTAAAAAGGTGATACTAGTTATATAGCGAAGAAAAAGCCTTAAGAAATACGACCTATGTGGGAAAGTGTCGTATTTATTTAATGAAGCTACTGCGAAGACAACAGGAAGATTAACAGTTTATTTTTCTTCTTAGTAATAAGGTATTGGATTGTACAAAATCTGTGGGACATTTGCTTTCATAGATGCATGCGAGCAATGTAGTATTGTTGTACAAATACGACGTTACCTTTTAACTAAACCGTTTCATGAGAATCTGAAATCGAAGAAATTCAAAAATTGTGCGAAAAATTGGAACTTCATTGAGGTAGTGATCACCGGATCGTAATAACGAATGTAGTACGTGGTTATTGTCCGAAATCCGTACGCTCAACGGAGACTGATACATCAGCAGAGAGAGAGAGAGAGAGAGAGAGAGAGAGAGAGAGAGAAGCCGAAGGGTTAATTTATGCCGAAGGTGAGCGAGGCGTTCTTTGAAGAGAATGCGCAATGGGCGTGAGCGCGAACACTTTCAATTAGCGCGTGACTCGCGGTGAAAGCAGGCGGGTCGCGTGACTGATGTAACACGAAATGTGGTAAGCGTCGCAACCATAGGTGTCCAGTTTTTGACGACTTCAGGGAATAAAAACAGTGTGATGATTTTTTGTTGTAGTATCGACGTAGCTACGGGTACTCGATGAAACCTTTTACTTCTTGCAGTAATTTACATATTCCTACAGTCACGTACCTTAGTGCTCCTATATTCTGCAAATGTTCTCCACTTGAGAAACGAGGTAGTTACTTTGGTTCGGATTGTATACTCAATGACGTACAAATTACTACCACAGCTTCCGTCAGAATTAATCAAAACGGTGGTGAGTTAAAGCTCGAACGAGGTATCACTCAGCCATTCCATACCACTAAAACAATTCTCAGTTGTCGCAGAGGAATTTTCAGATCCTTAAACTGAGAAAACTAGGAAGGAGCACGTGTTAAAGGAAAACACGTAAAACACACTCGTTATGTGGATGACATTTTCCTTTCGCCTTTAACGCAGACGATCTTTAACAACGCGTGAAAGAACTTAATAGATAAATTCTAAAGGCAGGTCACAAAATCAGTTCAGTAATACTGAAATAATATAGAGCCAGCAAAATATCGAAAATAAAATGTTGGTGTAAGTAGTTTTATTAATTCATGGGTCACTTGCACAAAGATATTGGGAGAACAACACAAACATCCTCCAGAATGCAATTCCAGTCTGTTTAAAACAGTGAAAACTCATTGGGATAGCCACTAATGTACAATACTATTTAGCAAAGAAGTTATTTAATGGTGGAGAAAGGTAGTCCTACACTTTTTATTCATTTTCAGTACTCAGCATACACAACAAACACATTATACGCTCACTATTTCATAATGTAACACTATTCACGCTATCAGATGACATCAAGACCATGGCGACGATCTGGTTTCTATTTTCTTTACTGTAGCATCTCATTTACCTGCAGAAAATCTGGGGTCCCTCCCTCCACCCCCCCCCCCCTAAATGAATCAAATATTGTGCTTAGAAAGACGATTAGTTGTTAGTATTGTCCATTGCAATGCTCTGGAGTATGGTTCCCGAGGATAAAAAATAGAAAAACTCAGGAATGACTCAAATGTGTTCTAGTTACTATTTATTTGTGGCACATTTTTGCCAAGCCCCTACTTAATGTTACGAGGGATATTCGGAAAGTTAGGAACTATAGGTCGCGAAATGGAAACCACAGTAAAAATCAAAACTGTTTTATTTGCAGTGGTTAGCTACACCTTCCAGCTACTTCTCTACACAGTCGTCGCTCAGACATCTGTCGTAGCGTTGTACCAACTTTTCAATTCCCTCGTTATAGGAGACAGCCGCCAGTGCTTTTCGACAATTTTCTACTCCTGACTGCAGCTCGTTGTCTGTTTCAGAATATTGTCTTCATAGCCAGCGGTTCATTTAAGCGGAGATGAACCTCAGGGGTAGCCAATTACGGGCTGTATTCTGGGTGATCAAACACTTCCCATCGAAAACGCTGTAGGAGTATCTTCATTGCCCCTGCAGAGTGTTCGTGTAGAACGAACCGCATGACAGTTATGTTACGTGGATTGCATAGGTTCAGGCGAAATCTTTCGCCAGGCCCTCATACTTGGCGGGAGACGCTAATTTCTAGCCATCTTTACTTTCTCTCTGTGAGCTCAGAACTGAAAAGAGCGACATGATGCAATCGACGGGCGTACTAGACACAGCGCCCAACGCATCTGTGATAAGCTTTATAAGATTTTCACTGTATTTTCCATTTCGCGACCGATCGTTTCTTACTTTCCGAATAACCCTCGTATCTACGCAGTCCTTCACTGTGTACAATGCACTGATTAACAAGTATCTTTGATTGTCCTTTAAAATTAGTTTGTTTCGGTAAACTCTTAATTATCCTTGGGCAAATTATTGTACAATTTTATTCCTTGGTGAAAAATGCTGCTTTCAATTTTATATTTATTCTTTTTTGTTAAATGTAATTTTGGCCTACATCCTGTTCCTTGGTCACCGACAAAGCTGTTAACCCAGTAATTATCAACGTTATTTTCGATGTGGGTAACTGATTGATAAATGAACTCACTTGGTGTGGCTAAAACCTCCACTGTTCCGAATAAATATTAAAACAAATGACCCAGTTACTGTTTTTGGTTATTATTCTTCTGCCCTTTTACTGTAGTCTGAAAACTGTGCCCATATGTTGTTCATTCGTTGCACAGAAAAGAATTCCATAGCTAAGAAATGAATGTATACAGTACCATTATATAACTAAAACACACTGCCTGTTACACCTGATGAGAAGACTAAGGGAAATACATGCTGGTGACATTCGTCTTGCAACAATCAATCAGTATGTAACTCAGAGCTGTCATATTGGTGTATATACTGCGCTTGGCGCCATTTTTTCAATTTCTTCTTAAGTCACGCCCCCTTTCTTCGAAATAGTCCAATCTCTCGCTCTCTCGCTCTCTCGCTCTCAGCACAGTGTTTTACCAGACATTAGAACTAAACAGCTAATCACAGATCAGTGTTTTACGCACCATGAAAACGAAACAGCATATTCTTGCCAGAAACTCCGCCTTGGCAACAAGCAAAGATAGATATTTGCACCCCATCTGGTGCACGCACAATGGACCCTCAAATTAAATATCTGCACATCAAAATTGTCTCCATTATTGAACAAAATAATTTAACAAAATACATGTGGCTCTACTGAGCTAACTTATGGGTTACATTTCTCTTGGCAGCAGTCAAAGTTTAATCATTGTATCACACTTCTGAAAGGCACAATAGACCCTCTAATTACGTATTTCCACATCTAAATTGTCTGTGTTATTGTTCTACAACTGTAAAGAACACATGTTAGCTAAAATAAAATGTTGAGCAGGAAAGCAAATGATAGTTGACACTTCCAAACAAACAAATAGGTGTCCAGATTACAAATATTATTCTAGCACCAGTGGTTTACAGTGTATTTGTCATAGGTTCACTGTGGATTTCAGCTACTGGAAAACTGTATTTATTGTGTAACTAATAAGACAGGATGCGCTTGACATCTAAAACGTGACTGTGGACTCTCAAATTAAATGTCACAATTTTATATCTATGTCTGTAAATTGTCTGTGTTTTGTATCAAAAATACATAAGGATATTGACACTATTGGTGCAACTTATAAGTTGAGATGTACAGGTTAAGATTCACACATGGCTGTGGGCTCTCAAATTCAATACCATGAAGTCATTACCACATCTACAATTTGTCCGTATTAAATATCAAAAAGTATTGACACTACTGGTGTAATTCACAGGTTAAGATGCACACGACACCTCCGCTGGCGGAATAAAAACAAACTTTCAAGGAAGTCTGCAATATTTACCGATCGAAACTACAGTAACAACGCTCTCCAAACATGGTTTAAAAACCGCATCTCCTTTCAACTACTAAATGATTATAAGATGTTAATCCACATACGCCACACTATTTTAGACGTTAGGTCAAGAAAGCACATTAAAAAGAATTTATTTTGAAGATACCGTTAATGCAGTGTATCACTTACACTGTATATTTTCTAACACACGAATATAGCTTTAAAAAGGCACAAAAGATGATACGTTAGCTCGGTAAACACTCAGGTAAAAATGGCGGCTGCTTAGTTTAATTATATCAAAGACAATGAAGGACAAGGCTGCACACAAAGGAAAGTTCAGTCTCTGATTGCGAACGAAAATTCCATCTTTACACCAAAAGTAAAACACTGGCCGACGAAGAACGTCGCTCAGACTGCCCATTTGGACTGAGCGAAGACTGTCTTCAAACGAGTATCAGAATTCGACTCCTGGGCACAGAATAACTTCTCAAAAGTGTTTGCGAGTTAGCAAACGCGGAAAATAGTAAAAACTGAAACTTGATGTCCATGTGACAAGCAACTTTCAACGCCGTTCAAAAATGGTTCAAATGGCTCTGAGCACTATGGGACTCAACTGCCGTGGACATAAGTCCCCTAGAACTTAGAACTACTTAAACGTAACTAACCTAAGGCCATCACACACATCCATGCCCGAGGCAGGATTCGAACCTGCGACCGTAGCGGTCGTGCGGTTCCAGACTGTAGCGCCTTTAACTGCTCGGCCACTCCGGCCTTCAGCGCCGTCATTTTATATTTGGTTACAGATAAGCATCAACTGTTAGTCATCTACGTGTGATGCGAAGCTTCCTATAGTTTCAGCTGTCCACTTTCGACTAGTTTTCAGTATTGTCCTACTACCCACTTTCGGGTATTTGAGTTTGCTGAGGGAGCATATGTACACATCTTAGCTCAGTCCCATGACGTCATTTCTTCGTGATGAGGTAGGAGGAGGGGTGGGAGGGGAGCCTCGTTTGGCTATCCAACATCCTACTTAGAACACAAATGTGCCTATTATCTCGAATAACAGCACACGGCAAACTATCACTAGAATGTATTGCGAATACATAGAAAGAAGGATCCTTTATTGTATGATTACATGATAGCGGAACAAACACTCGTAGCAGTTACTTCTGTAAAATATCTGGGAGTATGCGTGCGGAACGATTTGAAGTGGAATGATCATATAAAATCAGTTGTTGGTAAGGCGGGTACCAGGTTGAGATTCATTGGGAGAGTCCTTAGAAAATGCAGTCCATCAACAAAGGAGGTGGCTTACAAAACACTCGTTCGACCTATAGTTGAGTATTGCTCATCAGTGTGGGATCCGTACCAGATCGGGTTGACGGAAGAGATAGAGAAGATCCAAAGAAGAAGGGCGCGTTTCGTCACAGGGTTATCTGGTAACCGTGATACCGTTACGGACATGTTTAGCAAACTCAAGTGGCAGACTCTGCAAGAGAGGCGGTCTGCATCGCGGTGTAGCTTGCTCGCCAGGTTTCGAGAGGGTGCGTTTCTGGATGAGGTATCGAATATATTGCTTCCCCCAACTTATACCTCCCGAGGAGATCACGAATGTAAAATTAGAGAGATTCGAGCGCGCACGGAGACTTTAAGACAGTCGTTCTTCAAGCAAACCATACGCGACTGGAACAGAAAAGGGAGGTAATGACAGTGGCACGTAAAGTGCCCTCCACACCATTGGGTGGCTTGCGGAGTATAAATGTAGATGTAGATGTAGATGTAGAACCGGACTGTATTAGAAACCCAGGTTTCTCATTTCTGCCCACACTTTCCCCAAACTATTACTCATTGTCTCCCTCGACTTTACAGTACATCTACATGGACATACATACTCCGAAAGGCACGAGGATACCATGTACCACTACTGGTCATTTCTGTCCCTACTCCAGTCGCAATTTTTGCAAGGGAGAAACACCTGTATAGTTCCTAATTTCTTTAATCTGTTTTCGTGGTCCTTAAGAGAAATGTACGTTGGCCGCAGCCGAATCGTTCTGGAGTCAGGTGCAAATGACCGTTCCCAACAGTATTTCGTGAAAAAGAACATCGCCGCCCCTCCAGGAATTTCCATTTGAGTCATTTCCGTAACACTCATGCACTGATCGAACGCACCGGTAACAGACCTAGCAGTGCGCTTCTGAATTGCTTCAATGTTTCTTGTGATAGGATTTGGTTGGGATCCCAAACACTGGAGCAGTACTCAAGAATGGGACGCAAAAGTGTCCGTTATGTGATCTCTTTTGTAGGTGAGCTAGACTTTCCTAATACTCTATGTGCAAGTCGAAGTCACCCATTTGCCTTCCCTGCTTCCGTCTCTATATCTTCCTTCCATTTCATATCGCTTTACAATGTTACGCCTTTGTATTTAGTCGACGTGACTGTGTTACAGCACACCAATAATTCTGTATTCGAACATTACAGGATTGTTTTTCCCTTCTTATCTACATTAACTTACATTTTTATACATTTAGAGCAAAGTGCCATTCATCAGATGAAATAGAAATTATGTGCAAGTCATTCTATATCCATCTACAGTCACTCGAAGACGGAACTTTGCCGTATAAAAAAGCGTCATCAGCGGACAGTTAACAGATAGCTGCTCACCCTGCTCACCAGATCATTTGTGTGTATAGAGAATAAGAGAGGCCATGTCGCACTTCCCCGAGGCACTCCTGACGATAACCTTGTCTCTGACATACACTCGCCATACAGAGCAATACACTAGGCCCTGTTACTTGTCTTCGAGCCACTCACATATCTGGGAACCTATTCCATATGCTTGGAGCTACTTTGATAGTCTGCAGTGGAGTACCGTGGAAAATATTTCTCAGAAAACTAGGAATGTGAGATCAGCTTGTTGCTTCCCTCCATGGTTGGCAAGATGACATGCAGGAAAAGGGTAAACTGGGTTTCCACTCCAACTTACGGTGTACCAAGACAATGATCTTCGGAGTTTACTTCAGTCGGTCTACAATTGTAAAAACTAAATCTGGTTTCAGCAGGTCTTTTTCGAATACGAACAAGTGGCTAATTTCTATTATGATTAAATGTGGTTCACGAGGATAGTGTGTCCTTGTCGAAGTTGCGTGTGAGTTCTGGACTGGTATATTGCAGCTATGTTTACGTCGTGGTGGGAATAGTTGGTGGAATTAGCGTGACAGCAGACAACAATGGTCCATTTCTGCAGCTCGGCGAGGGCTGGGATAGATTGGGGGCCCCATTTTAGTAATGTTCTCTAAATCTTCGCCTCCATCTTACCACAGAGTTGCACTGGAAGAACCACTGCTCTTAATACACGGTCCAGTTACATTAATGCGACCACAGCTTCGGCGCCAGCGTGGAGTAACCAATTACAAACGACAGGTGGCAGCAGTAGCAACGGAACGTATATGAAACGTGTGAGGAAGACGCAGAAGACAGTGCAGTCGTCCAAAAGGGCATGGTCATTGGCTTTTGGGCCAATGGGGGGAGGCATTTTCGAAGCGGCTAAGTCTATAATCTGTTTGTGTACCGCCTTCATTTAAGTATACTGTCTATGGCTAAATGTCGTTATTCATAAGTGGGGCCGGGACAGCTATGTTGCACCACGGGTCGTGTAGGAACACCGGCTGCGGAGATGTGTGCGCACGAACAGACGTGCAACTGTGGATCAACTGACCATACAAATGAACCAATGGGTATCTAGAGTGTCTCCTCAAGAACCTCAACAGCGAAAGTTGCTGCATATGGGCTTCCACAGCAGGCGCTTGGTTCATGTACCCACGCTGATTGCTGTTCATCGGCGACGAAGAGTGGAATTTGCACGCCAGTACAGCAACTGGACGCCTACTGAATGGGTGAAACAATTTTCATGCTCCACTGGGGTTCATATCCATCGCCGACCGGAGTGGCCGTGCGGTTCTAGGCGCTACAGTCTGGAACCGAGCGACCGCTACGGTCGCAGGTTAGAATCCTGCCTCGGGCAAGCATGTGTGTGATGCCCTTAGGTTAGTTAGCTTTAATTAGTTCTAAGTTCTAGGTGACTGATGACCACAGAAGTTAAGTCGCATAGTGCTCAGAGCCATTTGGTCATATCCATCCATAAATTGAATTTGCTTTTCCTCAACACGATGGAGTCTACCAGCCGGACGATTTAATGCCTGATCCGAAAAACAGCAAGATGAATTTCCCTCATTCCCCTGGCCTCCAAATCCTCTTATTTAATCCAAATCGAGAATTTATGGGATCACCTCAATCGGGCTATTAGCGCCATGAATCCTCAACCGATAAACTAGCGCAGCTGGCCACTGCACTGGAGTCGGCATGGCTCCACATCCCTGACGGTACCTGCCAGAAACTCACTGACTCTCTTTCTCCACGAGTCGCAGCAGTCCGCACTTCTTAAGCTGGTTATCAGGCTTGCGAAAGTAGATCACATTAATGTGGTCAGTGTAAAAGGCAGACTGATGACCATAGATGTTAAGTCCCATAGTGCTCAGAGCCATTTTGAAGTGTAAAAGGCATAATTTCCCGTGAACAGCCTGACAACGAAAGAAATCCAAGTTTTGTGCTAATCGCTAAAGGTACAATATTTTCCGTCGCACTCGGCAAAGTTAGATCTACGTTGTAGTACAATCATAAACAACCGATAAATGTATGAGAATTCTGTAACGAATACCAAGTTTGCATCAATGGGGCATATGTCATTCTCCACCCATTTCTTGCAAACGACTACGAGCTATAGCGGTGCTCAATGCATTCTATGAATGTTTCAGGCACTGAGATTGTCACCTGCCGCTGTGTCAAGGATGTACTGCGGGTACTTCGATTCAGAGAAAACCGCCCTCACCAAACTCCCCTGGGCAAAGAAACAAGTGTACTGACGACAGATTGAAGCAGCAGACACATGGGCAACAGTGCAGCATATCACTTTATTGAATACCGGTCACAAACAAACGGCGAACAGCCGTAACAGCCAAATTAACTACTCTTTATAGGATACAGGTGCCGCCGCTCTGCCCTTGTACCTTAGCTAACCACGGCCCCTAGAGCCATTTCACGGTTGAATTGTTGATAAAGACTGCATGAATTGGCGGGTCATGATAAATAGTGATACATTCAACTGGTAGGGTAAGCGTACGTCGAAAATTACATGAGGTGATGCATCACGGTTGCTAGCGTAGCGCTGTTCGGGTAACCCCTTGTGGGAAATTTTAGCATGGAATGAAACTTGGCCTTTCATTCCTCTGCTACCATCTCTCTCAGCGGCGAACTATACAGGGATCTTACAACTAGGTCACCAACCTGTGAGGTGGGCACGTCATCGTGATTTTTGCTATCGATGTGCAAGTCACAGAAAGAACAAATTATGTTGCTGTTAAACAATCTTTGGTCTTGTTGTGGCACGATCTTTGTCTCTGCGCAGTCTGGTGCATTCTTAGTTGAAATGTGGTAGGTGGTGGACGTATTCAGCAGTGCTGTGTTGACTTGTGAGTGTATCTAAAATGGTTCAAATGGCTCTGAGCACTATGGGACTCAACATCTTAGGTCATAAGTCCCCTAGAACTTAGAACTACTTAAACCTAACTAACCTAAGGACATCACACACACCCATGCACGAGGCAGGATTCGAACTTGCGACCGTAGCAGTCCCGCGGTTCCGGACTGCAGCGCCAGAACCGCACGGCCACCGCGGCCGGCGTGAGTATATCTGCTGGATGAAGAAAGATTTGTTGTGAAGGACAGCAAGGATGAATTTTATGTACTCGTATATACTGCAAAGTGAAAAGAATATAAATGTTGAATAATGTTATTATTTTTTAAGAGAATGAATGTAAGGTCAGACAGCACCACGGCGCAGCTAGTTTGTTGGAATGATTATTGTCAGCTAGTTAACTTACTCAGAGTTGAGCGGAAGCCCACCCCACTTCCCTGAGTCGAGCATTAAGATATCACCTGATTAAGCTGTTTGGTTTTTATAGTAATTCTCTGGTAACATAGTACCCAGTTCAAATCATTATTCACTTTGTATTGTATTGTAGAGACCAATGTTATGTTGGAAGATCACGCGAATTTTACTTCATTCTAAAATCGTTGTCTTGGAATATCATTTCGTAGGAATAGTAACTCTCCCCCATCTCACTGTATAAATAAGGTTTATCGTTACGCTTTGCCACATTGAACCATATGGTATGCAACAGTCTGAATAGTGTTTGGAAATTTTATTTAAAAATAGAAATCTAGCTTAGCCGCTGCCTGCCTGCTGTTTGCTGTAGTGCTTTCGAGAAATCTTAAAAAATGTTGTCAAAACGCGACGTAAGTGGAAAATTTAAGTAGGGTCAGATAATGTTTTACTTCAGTTGTTCACTTAATATAAAGAGAAGCTGTATTCAAACGACTTACAGTTCAGTTCAAATTAGGTTATATTTAGTTAAAGATTAGCATACGAGTTTAAGCTCGGTAACAGTTTGTGGGTGCATAGTTTCGTTAATACATGGATTTTTTTTTGTGGAATTGGAGGTGAATTTGGGCTGAGATTCATATGGGAACAAATAGTGAGGAGCTTACAAACCTTCTGACTGGTTTGGCACGCTTCACCACAGCACTTCCGTTATTCTTTGATTTCCCCTGGAGCCATATTTTATTCTCAGTAGATTGTTGATTCCGTTGAACAGGTTTTTAACGTGATCAGAGACTCTGTCTCATAATATCTTTTCACCCTTACTTTAAATCCCGATTTTGAATCTTTCTTGTAGACCGTCATTTCTTCTTTGATATACAGATTGACGTTGACGGCCCATTGTATAAAGGTAACGTCTTCGACTAATAAGCACGGTGATGGCCCGTTGTCTAAAGGTAACGTCTTCGACTAATAAACAAGCCATCCTGGTTTTCGGGTTCGAACTGATCCACAGCTTAAATTGAGGGTCTTGTATCTGTTATAAGACGATCACTTTGACTTTAGGGCAGGTAAAGGTATAACAGAGGCAGTTCGCACCTAGCGAGTGATAACTGAAGCAAGACTTAAGAAAAACGAAGACCGTTCATAGGATCTGTTTATCTGGAAGAACCGTTCGGCAGTGCAAAACTGAGTAAAATGTACGAAATTCTGGAAGAAATAGGAGTACCTATACAGAAAGACGGGTAACATACCATACGTACAGGAAACAAGAGAGAGCAATAAGAATGTAAGACCAAGAACGATGCGATCGCATTAAAAAGGGGTTAAGACAGGGGTGCGGCCGAAGCTGTTCAGCTTTTACATCGAAGAAGCAAAGACGGACGTAAAAGAAACGTCCAAGAGTGGAACTAAAATTTAGGGTGATAGGTTATATATGATAAGCGTTTTTCGACTTTTTGATAAGCTTTATTTTTTGTACCACTTTCAAAACAGTGAAGGCTCATCATAACATGAATGTTTTACAGGACCCATATGTATTTTGGCGCTGTGGTCGTGGTGCCGACGGAAATAACGGATGTTTAGCTAACAATAACGAAAATATTATGAAATGAAAAGAGAGTTATGTTTAGGGTGCTTACATTGGAGTGATTAGTGGTGTCCGTAACGAATCCGTTCTGATAACGTACATTTTGTGGCTTATACACAAATGTACACAGCAGTTAGCTGCATTTAGTGTTACACTCATTCATAGGAACTAAACAATGAAGATAATTATGAAGAATGTGAATATGATAGACGTCACTTTTCGTCATATCGCGATCTTTGACATGAGACGCAATTTATTATGAAATAAATATTTACAAGCATAGATTATGGATGTAAGTGAATTTCCCAAGCTGTGCTTGTGTTCATACATTGATAACATACATGTAATATGGTTCAAAAAGTAACTCAAAAGATAAACAAATAGAGGGGAATATTTATTAGATAATTAGAACTTGAATGGGCTACTGTCATATGTGACCCCCTTTCCTACAGGGGCCATGACAAATCGAATACTAAAGTAGATATATAGTTACAATTACAGCTCTGACATGGATAAGAGAATAATAATAATTGCTGCAAGAGGATGTATAAATCGTATTGTGTATTCTGGTGGCAGAATGTCTTGCAAGTTCTGGAAGAAAAAGTTCTGTGATGATTAGGAATGTTTGTAAAGCATTTTTTGAGGTGATTTTAGCTTGTGAATGTGAATTTCTCTCTGTTAGAGGAGAACCATATTTAACCCTTTCACAGCAGCTTGTAACACGGAGAAGTTGTCACTGATATCATCAACACAGTTTTCATGATGAGGGAACGTGTGACACAAAGCTAGTCTTGTTGAGATTTTTGTGTCGCTGGGCATCTATATATTTTTTGAAGCAAGTTGTAAAGTTTCTCCCTTTTCGTCCTATACACAAGCCAGAACAAGAGCTTGTGGGTTTGTGTACACCAATCGTTTGATGCTACTCTCCAGTGAATTTCTTATTATGAATAATGTAATAAATATTGCGATACCATTACTATAAGTTGACTATATTGCGAACTAAACATTATTTATCATCATCATCATCATCATCATTTAAGACTTATTATGCCTTTCAGCGTTCATTCTGGAGCATAGCCCCCCTTATACAGTTCCTCCATGATCCCCTATTCAGTGCTAACATTGGTGCCTCTTCTGATGTTAAACCTATTACTTCAAAATCATTCTTAACCGAATCCAGGTACCTTCTCCTCGGTCTGCCCCGATTCCTCCTACCCTCTACTGCTGAATCCATGAGTCTCTTGGGTAACCTTGCTTCTCCCATGCGTGTAACATGACCCCACCATCTAAGCCTGTTCGCCCTGACTGCTACATCTATAGAGTTCATTCCCAGTTTTTCTTTGATTTCCTCATTGTGGACACCCTCCTGCCATTGTTCCCATCTACTAGTACCTGCAATCATCCTAGCTACTTTCATATCCGTAACCTCATCCTTGTTGAGAAGGTAACCTGAATCCACCCAGCTTTCGCTCCCATACAACAAAGTTGGTCGAAAGATTGAACGGTGCACAGATAACTTAGTCTTGGTACTGACTTCCTTCTTGCAGAAGAGAGTAGATCGTAGCTGAGCGCTCACTGCATTACCTTTACTGCACCTCGCTTCCAGCATATTCTCACAGGATGGCAACATAGTGAAAGAACTGGAAGCGAGGTGCAGCAAAGGTAATGCAGTGAGCGCTCAGCTACGATCTACTCTCTTCTGCAAGAAGGAAGTCAGTACTATGAAACGTCCCCTTAGAACAATTGTATACGAGACTGTGCTTAAACTGACACACAATTTTAGCGCAACGCAATCTATCAAAAATCCCTACAAAGGAATGGCCCTAATCTATACCTTTCACAAATCACTTACCTCACCAAAAATCTTCGTTACTCGAACTACTGCAATACAGCGAGCGCCACTACTGCCAGCTAAATAAAAGATTCAAACTACAGAAGGCACTAACTACTGATAGGGATAGTTAGCAAATGAAAGATTTTAATGGAGAACAAACAATGTATTTTCCTTAATATCATCACAAGTCATAATATATGTAATTCCAAAACTCCGCCATCTCTCTCCTCACATCCACCACTGCTGGCGGCTCACCTCCAACTGCGCAACGCTACGTGCTGTTCACATCCAGCTGCCGCTGCCCAACACTACAATGGCAGACAACAATGCAAACTAGCCACAGACTGCACACAGCACAGCCAGTGATTTTCATATAGAGCGCTACGTAACGTTGCCAATGAGAAAACATAAACAGCATACTTACATAGCCCCCATGCTCTCCACAAAAAAATTTTACAAATTTTTTTGGGCAGTGGCCAATACATATTTGAAAATTTTTTTCATAATTACAGTAAGAAAGATATCAAATGCACACACTTATTAATACAATGTTGGTCAAAAGCGAAAATTTTCTCACAGTACATAAAGACAGTCCAGATTGTTCATCACAGTAAAATTTCAGTGTTTTTTTTTTCCACAAAGTCTCATTAGTAAAAGAAATAGCACACAGAAGTAATGGATTTCCATGCAGTCTTGAAGAAGTAGTGTTGTCCTTCCAACTGAAAGACAGTGCTGACTCTTGACATGCTGACAGGTAATGGGCACAACAGAGCAAACCCACAGCAGAGTCAGTTGAAGTTGATGCATATTGGTAGGTAGGTCATCACAGAGTAGACCCACTGTAGTCCTGCTGGGGATTGTGGTATTGGTGGGCCACCAGAGGTGCAGACCCACTGCAGTCCTTGTAGAAATAATGGTATTTGTGAGTCAGTAAAGGTGTAGACCCACTGTAGTCCTTGTAGAGATGGCCAGCAGCCATCTGCTGCGACTGTGCAGGTGCACAATCACCATCGAAGAGTCTTGCAGAGAAGATAGCAAGTCCATAAACCACCACTTGTGCACTCATAAAGTATTTGGAATTGTCCTTAGAACCAGCAATGCTGTTATCCAGTCCCTTGCTGAATTATTAACACACATGCAAACACAACAGTCCCAGCTTCTCACATATTGTGCATTACTGTGACCAACAGAAACGTGTGCAGTGAAATGTAACTTACAATTTACTTAAATTGATGAACTGGTGTCAATTACAATATTATAACATTAGAATACAATTACAAAGTTACGAAATACATCATTAAAGAACGTAACAATACAGATAACATTTGTAGTACAGGCTTTACAAAAGAATAGAAATAAACATATACATCAGTGTTACAGGAATTATGACATAAGTACATACATAAAAGATCAGAATAACTTTCGAAACATCTACTTCACACATGAGCAACAAAACAGAATAAATAATGTCTAACATCTTTACAAAGTAAATAACATATTAATAATGCCAATTATATTTGAGGATAACAGTATTCCTCATCATAGTGAATGTAGCTTAATATTAAAAGAAGAAAAAATTCTATGAAACTACACAGACAGGAAGAAAACAAATACACAAGGGTACACAAACACATAGTGGGATAACACAAAAGGACAGGGTTTGTTTTACTGCAGTATTTTGCATGGAGATCTCCCTTCGTTCATCATTATTCCCAAAAGTCCTATCTAAGCCTGCTTACTGTATTCTGTTCACAACCTCTATCAAAAATAGTTTTTCTCCACTGTACAGTATCCTTTTTTTTGCCCAAACCATTTTCATATAGCTTCTCAATACATTTCTTCCAAGTCATCATAGTTAGTTTCATATATAGTCTACCCCTCTTAAGCTAACTTAAATCTACTGAGCTCAGATATACACTCCTGGAAATGGAAAAAAGAACACATTGACACCGGTGTGTCAGACCCACCATACTTGCTCCGGACACTGCGAGAGGGCTGTACAAGCAATGATCACACGCACGGCACAGCGGACACACCAGGAACCGCGGTGTTGGCCGTCGAATGGCGCTAGCTGCGCAGCATTTGTGCACCGCCGCCGTCAGTGTCAGCCAGTTTGCCGTGGCATACGGAGCTCCATCGCAGTCTTTAACACTGGTAGCATGCCGCGACAGCGTGGACGTGAACCGTATGTGCAGTTGACGGACTTTGAGCGAGGGCGTATAGTGGGCATGCGGGAGGCCGGGTGGACGTACCGCCGAATTGCTCAACACGTGGGGCGTGAGGTCTCCAGAGTACATCGATGTTGTCGCCAGTGGTCGGCGGAAGGTGCACGTGCCCGTCGACCTGGGACCGGACCGCAGCGACGCACGGATGCACGCCAAGACCGTAGGATCCTACGCAGTGCCGTAGGGGACCGCACCGCCACTTCCCAGCAAATTAGGGACACTGTTGCTCCTGGGGTATCGGCGAGGACCATTCGCAACCGTCTCCATGAAGCTGGGCTACGGTCCCGCACACCGTTAGGCCGTCTTCCGCTCACGCCCCAACATCGTGCAGCCCGCCTCCAGTGGTGTCGCGACAGGCGTGAATGGAGGGACGAATGGAGACGTGTCGTCTTCAGCGATGAGAGTCGCTTCTGCCTTGGTGCCAATGATGGTCGTATGCGTGTTTGGCGCCGTGCAGGTGAGCGCCACAATCAGGACTGCATACGACCGAGGCACACAGGGCCAACACCCGGCATCATGGTGTGGGGAGCGATCTCCTACACTGGCCGTACACCACTGGTGATCGTCGAGGGGACACTGAATAGTGCACGGTACATCCAAACCGTCATCGAACCCATCGTTCTACCATTCCTAGACCGGCAAGGGAACTTGCTGTTCCAACAGGACAATGCTCGTCCGCATGTATCTCGTGCCACCCAATGTGCTCTAGAAGGTGTAAGTCAACTACCCCGGCCAGCAAGATCTCCGGATCTGTCCCCCATTGAGCATGTTTGGGACTGGATGAAGCGTCGTCTCACGCGGTCTGCACGTCCAGCACGAACGCAGGTCCAACTGAGGCGCCAGGTGGAAATGGCATGGCAAGCCGTTCCACAGGACTACATCCAGCATCTCTACGATCGTCTCCATGGGAGAATAGCAGCCTGCATTGCTGCGAAAGGTGGATATATACTGTACTAGTGCCGACATTGTGCATGCTCTGTTGCCTGTGTCTATGTGCCTGTGGTTCTGTCAGTGTGATCATGTGATGTATCTGACCCCAGGAATGTGTCAATAAAGTTTCCCCTTCCTGGGACAATGAATTCACGGTGTTCTTATTTCAATTTCCAGGAGTGTATATACCAAGGGACGAGGCAATGCAGCAGCATAAAACAATTAACACAAACATCAAGGACAAAAATTTTAAATAGGCGAGGCAATTGCAGTACTACAACTAATATAAGGCACTATGCAGGAAACAAGAAAAATAAATTAGTAGTAAAACTGGCTTAACAGCATCACAAGTCATAATATATGTAATTTCAAAACTCCGCCATCTCTCTCCTCACATCCACCACTGTTGGTGGCTCACCTCAAACTGCGCAACGCTACGTGCTGTTCACACCCAGCTGCCGCTGCCCAACACTACAATGGCAGACAACAATGCTAACTAGCCACAGACTGCACACAGCACAGCCAGTGATTTTCATATAGAGCGCTACGTAACGTTGCCAATAAGAAAACATAAACAGCATACTTACAGCTGCACCTCGCTTCCAGTTCTTTCACTATGTTGCCATCCTGTGAGAATATGCATCCTAAGTACTTGAAACCGTCCACCTGTTCTAACTTTGTTCCTCATATTTGGCACTCATTTCGTTTATATTTCTTTCCCACTGACATTACTTTCGTTTTGGAGATGCTAATCTTCATACGATAGTCCTTACATTTCTGATCTAGCTCTGAAATATTACTTTGCAAACTTTCAATCGAATCTGCCATCACAACTAAGTCATCCGCATATGCAAGACTGCTTATTTTGTGTTCGCATATCTTAATCTCACCCAGCCAGTCTATTGTTTTCAACATATGGTCCATAAATAATAAGAACAACAGTGGAGACAGGTTGCAGCCTTGTCTTACCCCTGAAACTACTCTGAACCATGAACTCAATTTACCGTCAACTCTAACTGCTGCCTGACTATCCATGTAAAGACCTTTAATTGCTTGCAAAAGTTTGCCTCCTATTCCATAATCTAGTAGAACAGACAATATCTTCCTCCTAGGAACCCGGTCATATGCCTTTTCTAGATCTATAAAGCATAGATACAATTCCCTGTTCCACTCATAACACTTCTCCATTATTTGCCGTAAGCTAAAGATCAGGTCCTGACAACATCTAAGAGGCCTAAACCCACACTGATTTTCATCCAATTGGTCCTCAACTAATACTCGCACTTTCCTTTCAACAATACCTGAGAAGATTTTACCCACAACGCTGATTAAAGAGATACCTCTGCAGTTGCTACAATCTTTTCTGTTTCCATGTTTAAAGATTGGTGTGATTACTGCTTTTGTCCAGTCTGATGGAACCTGTCCCGACTCCCAGGCCATTTCAATTATCCTGTGTAGCCATTTAAGACCTGACATTCCACTGTATTTGATGAGTTCCGACTTAATTTCATCCATCTCAGCCGCTTTATTGCACTGCAATCTATTGACCATTTTTTCCACATCCTCAAATGTGATCCTATTTCCATTATCATTCCTATCCCATTCTACCTCGACATCTGAAACATTACTGATCGCATTTTCACCTGCATTGAGCAACTCTTCAAAATATTCCCTCCATCTGCCCAAGGCATCCACAGGATTCACCAGCAGTTTTCCTGACCTGTCCAAAATACTTGTCATTTCTTACCTCCCTTTCGAAGACTGCTAATTACACTCCAGAATGGTTTTCCAGCAGCTTGACCCATAGTCTCCAACCTGTTTCCAAAGTCTTCCCACGAATTGTTCTTGGATGCTGCAATTATCTGTTTGGCTTTCTTTCTTTCTTAAACATAACTTTCTCTGTCTACCTGGGTTCTGGTATGTAGCCATTTTTGATACGCTTTCTTTTTCCTTTTACAGGCTGCCTTGACTGTATCATTCCACCAAGCTGTTTGCTTCATCCTACTGTTACACACTACTGTTCCAAGACATTCTTTAGCCACTTCTAGTACTGTGTCCCTGTACCTTGTCCGTTCCTTTTCCAATGACTGTAATTGACTACATTCAACTAACTGGTACCTTTCTGAGATCGCTGTTATGTACTTGTGCCTGATTTCCTTATCCTGAAGTTTCTCCACTCTTACCCTCCTACATATGGACCTGACCTCCTGCACTTTCGGCCTCACAATCCCAATTTCACTGCAGATTAAATAATGATCAGTGTCATCAAAGGAACCCCTGAATACACGTGTGTCCCTCACAGCCTTCCTGAATTCCTGATCTGTTATTATTTTCATAATAAAATGTTCCACAAAATTCTCTGTTATTATCAGATTCAGCATTTTTCATTAATTATGTTTTATCGGTCATACTTGTCATGTTTAAACTCAGTGGTTTAATTCCCGTAGTAAATTTACGTATACGCGCCCCTAGTCTAAGGGTTGCGGGCACTGTAGCTCAGCTCAGGGCTGGCTGTCATCTCTACCCCGCACAGACCAAATCCTGAAAACAGTAACTATAAAAAACGGTGGTAACGTCTTTGATTAGCAATCAGAGGGTCCTCGGTCCTGGGATCGAACCCCGCCACTGCCTAAATTTTGAGTAAAAATCGTCAGTAATGGCGGCCGAAGATTTCCGGCACAAGAAGTCACCCTAATTCTGCGAACGGCCTTGACGATGGGGGCGGAGTAGCGGACAGAGGTTCAAGGTACTCTCTTGCCCTTGGAGTGGGAAACTGCTCCTGAAAGGTGAAAGAATCAGTAATGATCAACTTCATGAGGATGGAGAAGACAATGGAAACCACTGCATTAAAGACATATAACGTGTATCCGCTAGACCTTTGGCTTGTAATTGAAATAGTCTCACGAAGATTTCTTCATTGGCAGAAGATTCCGATTTAGTTCCCCATTCGGATCTCCAGTAGGGAACTGCTAAGGGAAAAGATAACGTTCTTTGAGTCGAGGCTTGGAATGTCACAAGTTTGAACGTGGTAGGGAAGCTGAAAAATCTGAAAAGGGGAATACTAAGGCTGAATCTAGATATAATGGGTGTCAGTGAAGTGAATGGAAATAGACAAGGATCTTTGGTGAGGTGAGTACAGGGTAATATAAACAGCAGCAGAAAATGAAATAACGGGCGTAGGATTCGTCATGAATTGGAAGGTAGGATAGAGAATGAGTTTCTGTTAACAGTTCTGTGATAGGGTTTTCTCATCAAAAGCGACAGCAAACCAACACCGACAATAAACAGAGATAGAGAAAATATATTAGGGTACTGAAGGGGCAATCAGTACGCAAGGGGAGACGAAAATGTAATAGTTATGAAGGACTGGAATGCGGTTGCAGAGGAAGGAGTAGAAGAAAAAGTTACTGGAGAATATGGGCTTGATAGTAGGAACGAAATGGAGAAAGACTGAGTTCGGCAATAAATTTCAGGTGGTAATAGGGAATATTCTCTTCAAGAATCACAAGACGAGGAGGTATACTTGGAAATACGGGAAGATTTCAATTAGATTACATCGTAACAGTTAGAGATTCTGAAATCAGATATCGGATTTTAAAGTGTACCCAGGGACAGATATAGACTCAGATCACCATTTGGTAATGATGAAGAGTCGGCTGAAGTTGAAGACACTAGTCAGGAAGACTTAATGCTCAAAGAAGTGGGTTACGGAAGAACAAAGGAATGAAGAGATAGGTTTGAAGTTCTCTGAGGCGATAATGAATAGCTCAGTAGGCAGTTCAACTGAAGATGAGTGGACATCCCTAAAATAGGCAATCACAGAAGTGGGAGACAAGTAAGTAGGTACAAAGAAGATAACTGCGTAGAAACCATGGGTGACGGAAGAAATACTTCACTTGATCGACGGAAGAGGAAAGTTCAAAAATGTTCAGGGAAAGTCAGGAATACAGCAACAATAGAAGTCACTTAGGAACGAAATAAATAGGAAGTGCAGGGAAGCTGAGACGAAATGACTGCATGAAAATGTGAAGATATCGAAAAAGGAATGATTATCGGAAGGACTGACTCAGCATTTAGAAAAGTCACAACAACTTTCGGTGAAATTAAAAGCAAGGGCGGTAACTTCAAGAGTGCAATCGAAATTCCACTATCAAATGCAGTGGTGGGGGTGAATAGGTGTAAGGAGTACACTGATGGCCCCTATGATCGGAAGGACTTAGGTAATGGTACGACAGAATAAGAAACAGTAATCGACAGGGAGGAGAGAGGGGATACAGTGTTTGAATCAGAATTTAGATGAACTTTGGAAGACTAGAGATCGAATAAGGCAGAAGGGATTGATAACATTTCATCGGAATTTCTGAAATCATTGGGAGAAGCTCCCAACAACCACCTTCACGCTCCACGAAGGTCTTTTCTCGATGAAGTGTAGTGTGCTTTGTGTGCAGGTTTTCAAAGTAAAGAAACTACACAACACATTCTTAAGGGCGTACAAGAAAGGTCTGAAGTCAATTTTGGAATTTGTACGTTATTTTATTGAAAACAATTATGAATATTGGTTCGAAAATCGAGCGCCATTCTGATCTACCCCTTTAAGATGTAATATACACTCCCCCATTTTGCAGTGTTTAATATTTGAAAGTCTGTGCTGTAGAAACAGACTTCAAGGGAATACTGACGATACACTGGGTTCCATCTGATTTTTCACTTACTTATACTCAAGCGCCTTGCCATTTCAAATATCTAACTCTCCCTCACGCGATTTGTAAGAAGTGTTATAATCATCGGTAGTTCTACTATTCACGTTTCTATAGTCACATTGAGACTGCAAACAAATTGTGTAAATACGTACTTTGCAGCTAAACTAGAAGACTACTGAATGAAAAAGGAATTGAGGACTAATAAACGAAAAATGAGTTGTTTAGATACTGGAAAGATATACGCAACCTACTTGGCGTTAGCGACAAATGTAATACATTATGCTGTAAAATGATCTACAAATTCCAAGAAAATCTTTTAAAACGAGATTAATACATTAAAATTCCCGTTTCTTTAATTTATTTTATGTAGGTATTTGTGAGGATACGCAGATCAGCTGCAGCTGATGGTAAACCTACCAATACCAGTTTATTGTCTATAGCACAGCTTCTCGACAGAGATCCGTTCGCAATACTGGTTGAAATGCTCGACAAGTCGTTCGTGTGTGGTGGAGTCTAGTCGAGCAACTGACTGCAGCGATATCGCGTGCGTCGGGTCTCTGCTATCAGTCACGCTAGTGTGGGGGTCTTTAATTTAGGAGTGAGCGAAAAGCAAAGATAAAAAATGAAATGATTAAACAGAAACATTTTGAGCGGCCGACAAGCGAACGATGTTGAATACAGCACAAAATGAAAGCCCTAAAACTCATTGTGAAAGAAGATCCTTCAGATCAGCATAATGAACAAGTCCTAAAAGATGAAAATTCCCATAAAAATTCTATGTTTTGCACAACCACATACTTCAAATAGGCCACTCTGAGATGTGCTATGATTTCGCTGATCAATTCGTGACGGTAGGCATGAATCTACACACATCAAAAAAATTTTGCATCACCTCGGTTCGAGAGTTCCGGAACCTGTGCAGAAAATTTGAATAGAGATCAACATCAACATCATTTCCGCCCTTTTCATTGCTCATGAAAACCACACATTGCATGTTGTACCATCATACAGCGAGATCTTCAGAGGTGGTGGTCCAGATTGCTGTACAGACTGGTACTTCTAATACCCAGAAGCACGTCCTCTTGCAGATATTCATGCCTGTATTCGTCATGGCATACTATCCAAAAGTTCATCATGAGACTGTTGATCCAGATTGTCCCACTCCTCAATGGCCATTCGGCGTACATTCCTCAGAGTGATTGGTGGGACACGTTGTCAATAAACAGCCCTTTTCAATCTATCCCAGGCATGTTCGATAGGGTTCATGTCTGGTGAACATGCTGGCCACTCTAATCGAGCGATGTCGGTATCCTGAAGGAAGTCATTCACAAGATGTGCACGATGGGGGCGCGAATTGTCGACCATAAAGACGAATGTCTCGCATATATGCTGCCAATATGGTTGCACTACCGATCGGAGGATGGCATTCACGTATCGTACAGCCGTTACGGTGCCTTCCATGACCGCCAGTGGCGTGCGTCGGCCCCACGTAATGCCACCCCAAAACAGCAGGGAGCATCCATCTTGCTGCACTCGCTGGACACTGTGTCTAAGGCGTTCAGCCTGACCGGGTTGCTTCCAAACACGTCTCCGACGATTGTCTGGTTGAAGGCATATGCGACACTCATCAGTAAAGAGGACGTGATGGCAATGCTGAGAGGTTTATTCGGCATGTTGTTGGGCCCATCTGTACCGCACCGCACGGTGACGTGGATGCAAAGATGGATCTCGCCATGGACGTCGGGAGTGGAGTTGCGCATCATGCAGCCTATTGCGCACAGTTTGGGTCGTAACAATATTGCTTCTGATCACTCCGAGACGCGTGGACGCTTCCCTTACTGGCACAAATTAACAATGCGGATGCATCGAATTACGGTACTATCTAGGCAAGGTTGAACTACAGACAACACGAGCCGTGTACCTCCTTCCTGGTAGAATAACTGGAACTGATCGGCTATCGGACCCCTCCGTCCAATAGGCGCTGCTCATGCATGGTTATTTACGTTTTTGGGCGGGTTTAGTGACATCTCTAAACAGTCAAAGAGACTGTGCCTGTGACATAATATCCACAGTCGACGTCTACCTTCAGGAGTTCTGGGATCCGGGGTGATGCTAAACTCTTTTTGTTTTGCGTATTAAAAATATCACGAGTGATTCCTTCTTGCATCTTACATCAATCAGAGGTAATGTTCCGTCTTTAAGGAATTCGTTGTGAAAGGGGCGTTAAATACTACCTGGAGAGAAAAATGGTGTCACTAGCCAGCTGAGGAATCTCGACGAATTGTGCGCTACACCTCCTACACAACTATTTCAAAAGACATTCGCATTCTGCGACGATTCATTGACGTGAGCTCTTTGCGACACAAAAATTTGTACCTGGCCGGGACTCGAACCCGGATTCCCACTTATCGGGAGCAGTCACCTTAACTCCTTCAGCTATCCGAGCACGTCTACTGACCGTTGCAGACTTCTATATGTCACGCAGTCACAACCGTAAAAATCGTAATTCCCGCACACGGAGACAAGTATTGCATCGTCATTGTAGCACGTCGAGGCGTGGATACATCGTTGATGGCTGCAATGTGTGCGTTTATACAGTCTCTGTGTCTTCAGAATGCAACGTCCTTCAGACATAAACAGCACCGAGTGAGGTGGCGCAGTGGTTAGCACACTGGACTCGCATTCGGGAGGACGACAGTTCAGTCCCGTGTCCAGCCATCTTGATTTAGGTTTTCCGTGATTTCCCTAAATCGCTTCGAGCAAATGCCGGGATGGTTCCTTTGAAAGGGGACGGCCGACTTCTTTCCCCATCCTTCCCGAATCCGATGAGACCGATAACCTTGGTGTTTGGTCTCTTCCCCCAAACAACTCAACATAAACAGGAAATCCGGGTTCGAGTTCCCGTCCGCCACAAATTTCTTGTGTCCCAAACCACTACCTTCAGTGCACAGTGAGAGATGCGTATCTGTTTACAACCCGTAATCGTTCCTTCAGACAAGCACACACTGCTGTAGGACGTTGTGTTATAAAGATACGCCGGCCGCGGTGGTCGTGCGGTTCTAGGCGCTCCAGTCCGGAGCCGCGCTGCTGCTACGGTTGCAGGTTCGAATCCTGCCTCGGGCATGGATGTGTGTGATGTCCTTAGGTTAGTTAGGTTTAATTAGTTCTAAGTTCTAGGGGACGGATGACCACAGCAGTTGAGTCCCATAGTGCTCAGAGCCATTTGAACCATTTTTTTTTGTTATAAAGATAAAGACACTGTAAACAGATGTCACAAGTGAAGGAGAACGATGTGCACATACACAGATGGCGACAGTATCTCATACATAAGGTATAAAAGGGTAGTGAATCGGTGGAGCTGTCATTTGTGCTCAGGTAATTTGTGCGAAAAGCTTCTGACGTGATTATGGCCCACGATGGAAATGAACAGGCTTTGAAAGCGGAATGGTAGTTGGAGCTAGATGCATGGGACATTCCATTTCTGAAATCATTAGGCAATTCAGCATTTCGAGATTCACAGTGTCAAGAGAGCCCCGAGAATACCAATTTCAGGCGTTGCCTCTCGCCACTGCGACAGTGGCCGACGACCTTCACGTATCGACCAAGAGCGGCGGCGTTTGCGAGGAGTTGTCAGAGTTTACAGACAAACAACACTGTGTAACATAACCACAGATATCAATGAGGTACGTACGGCGTACATATCCATTAGAAGAATGCGACTAAATTTGGCGTTAACGGGCAATGACAACAGACAGCACGACATCGCCTGCAGCGCCTCTCCTGAGCTCGTGACCATTACAGTTGGACCCTAGATGACTGGAAAACCCTGGCCTGATCAAATGATTCCCGAATTCAGTTGGTAAGACCTGATCATAGAGCTCGAGTGCGATGCAGACCCCACGAAGCCATAGACCCAAGTTGTCAACAAGGTTCTGTGCAAGCTGGTGGTGGCTCCACAGTGGTGTGGGGTGTGTTTATCTGGAACGGACTGGGTTCCATGGTCCAACTGAATCGATCATGGCTATGTTCGGCTGCTTGGATACCATTCCAACATATTCCGAGACAACGTTGGAATTTGTATGGATATCAATTCGCATGTCACTGGGCCACAATTGTTCGTGATTGCTATGAAGATCATTCTGGGCATTGCGAGCGAATGATTTGGCCACCCAGATCGCCCTACACTAATCCCATCGAAAGTTTATGGGACATACCCGAGAGATCAGTTTGTGCACAATATCGTGCACTGGTAGCACTTTCGGAATTATGGACGGCTACAGGGGTAACATCGTAACTCAGTATTTCTGCAGCGAACATCCAACGACTTGTGGAGTCCATGCCACGTCCAGCTGGTACAGAACGCCGATGAAATGAAGATCCGACACGATATTAGGAGATGTCCCATGACTTTTGTCACCTCAGTGTATAAACACAGACACTGTAACCACAATGATTTACGCGATTATACACGCAGACGAATGGAAAAACTGGTAGAAGCCGACCTCGGGGAAGATCAGTTTGGATACCGTAGAAATGTTGGAACACGTGAGGCAGTACTGACCCTAAGACTTATCTTGGAAAAGAGATTAAGGAAAGGCAAACCTACGTTTCTACCATTTGTAGACCTAGAGAAAGCTTTTGACAATGTTGACTGGAATACTCTCTTTCAAATTCTGAAGGTGGCAGGGGGAAAATACCGGAGCGAAAGACTATTTTCAATTTGTACAGAAGCCAGATGGCAGTTATAAGAGTCGAGGGGCCTGAAAGGGAAGCAGTGGTTGGGAAGGGAGTGAGGCAGGTTTGTAGCCTGTCCCCGATGTTATTCAATCTGTATATTGAGAAAGCAGTAAAGGAAACAAAAGAAAAATTCGGAGTAGGAATTAAAATCCACGGAGAAGAAATAAAAACTTTGAGATTCGCCGATGGCATTGTAATTCTGTCAGAGACAGCAAAGGACTTGGAAGAGCAGTTGAACGGAATGGACAGTGTCTTGAAATGAAGATATAAGATGAACATCAACAAAAGCAAAATGAGGATAATGGAATGTAGTCGAATTACATCGAGTGACGTTGAGGGTGTTAGATTAGGAAATGAGACGTCTAAAGTAGTAAATGAGTTTTGCTATTTGGGTAGCAAAATAACTGATGATGGTCGAAGTAGACAGGATATACATTCCTGGAAATTGAAATAAGAACACCGTGAATTCATTGTCCCAGGAAGGGGAAACTTTATTGACACATTCCTGGGGTCAGATACATCACAGATCACACTGACAGAACCACAGGCACATAGACACAGGCAACAGAGCATGCACAATGTCGGCACTAGTACAGTGTATATCCACCTTTCGCAGCAATGCAGGCTGCTATTCTCCCATGGAGACGATCGTAGAGATGCTGGATGTAGTCCTGTGGAACGGCTTGCCATGCCATTTCCACCTGGCGCCTCAGTTGGACCAGCGTTCGTGCTGGACGTGCAGACCGCGTGAGACGACGCTTCATCCAGTCCCAAACATGCTCAATGGGGGACAGAACCGGAGATCTTGCTGGCCAGGGTAGTTGACTTACACCTTCTAGAGCACGTTGGGTGGCACGGGATACATGCGGACGTGCATTGTCCTGTTGGAACAGCAAGTTCCCTTGCCGGTCTAGGAATGATAGAACGATGGGTTCGATGACGGTTTGGATGTACCGTGCACTATTCAGTGTCCCCTCGACGATCACCAGTGGTGTACGGCCACTGTAGGAGATCGCTCCCCACACCATGACGCCGGGTGTTGGCCCTGTGTGCCTCGGTCGTATGCAGTCCTGATTGTGGCGCTCACCTGCACGGCGCCAAACACGCATACGACCATCATTGGCACCAAGGCAGAAGCGACTCTCATCGCTGAAGACGACACGTCTCCATTCGTCCCTCCATTCACGCCTGTCGCGACACCACTGGAGGCGGGCTGCACGATGTTGGGGCGTGAGCGGAAGACGGCCTAACGGTGTGCGGGACCGTAGCCCAGCTTCATGGAGACGGTTGCGAATGGTCCTCGCCGATACCCCAGGAGCCACAGTGTCCCTAATTTGCTGGGAAGTGGCGGTGCGGTCCCCTACGGCACTGCGTAGGATCCTACGGTCTTGGCGTGCATCCGTGCGTCGCTGCGGTCCGGTCCCAGGTCGACGGGCACGTGCACCTTCCGCTGACCACTGGCGACAACATCGATGTACTGTGGAGACCTCACGCCCCACGTGTTGAGCAATTCGGCGGTACGTCCACCCGGCCTCCCGCATTCCCACTATACGCCCTCGCTCAAAGTCCGTCAACTGCACATACGGTTCACGTCCACGCTGTCGCGGCATGCTACCAGTGTTAAAGACTGCGATGGAGCTCCGTATACCACGGCAAACTGGCTGACACTGACGGCGGTGGTGCACAAATGCTGCGCAGCTAGCGCCATTCGACGGCCAACACCGCGGTTCCTGGTGTGTCCGCTGTGCCGTGCGTGTGATCATTGCTTGTACAGCCCTCTCGCAGTGTCCGGAGCAAGTATGGTGGGTCTGACACACCGGTGTCAATGTGTTCTTTTTTCCATTTCCAGGAGTGTAAAATGTAGACTGGCAATGGCAAGGAAAGCGTTTCTGAAGAAGAGAAATTTGTTAACATCGAGTATAGATTTAAGTGTCAGGAATTCGTTTCTGAAACTATTGTATGGAGTGTTGCCATGTATTGAAGTGAAACGTTGACTATAAATAGTTTAGACAAGAAGAGAATGGAATCTTTCGAAATGTGGTGCTACAGAAGAATGCTGAAGAGTAGATGGGTAGATCACATAACTAATGAGGAGGTATTGAATAGAACTGGGGAGAAGAGAAATTTGTGGCACAACTTGACTAGAAGAAGGGATAGATTGGTAGGACATATTCTGAGGCATCAAGGGATCACCAATTTATTACTGGAGGGCAGAGCGGATGGTAAAAATCGTAGAGGGAGACCAAGAGATGAATACACTAAATAGATTCAGACGGATGTAGGTTGCAGTAGGTATCAGGAGATGAAGAAGCTTGCACAGGATAGAGCAGCATGGAGAGCTGCATCAAACCAGTCTCTGGACTGAAGACCGCAACAACACACAAACACAACACGCAGAGCTAGTTACAAATGCAAACCTGTTGGTTACACACCGGGATAGAGCCTATTTTATTTCTGGTGCTGCGAATCGAGTACTGTTAGTGACCCTATCTGTGGCAGTGTCTGCGTACTTGATACTTGCTATTGGCAAAAACTTAAGCGGAGGTCGGTGGAACGCGGAACCTTGGCAGTGAGTCCGTCATCGTGGGACAAGGCCGCAGGGCGGAACAACCAGCGGCCTCTGCCGGGTTAGGAGCAGCGGTTAGCGGGTCTTGCACAAGGCGGGCCCAGGCGACAGCCGCACGTCGCGGGTCCCGCTGTGGGCCCTGCTCTGCCTGACGATGCCGCCGTCTGGCGTAACGAAACGCCGCCCTCCAGTAGGTCCACAGCCTGCCAGTCCTCGTCTACATACACACTCCACGAGTTCCTCTACTGTGCACAGCAGAGAGTACCGTGTACTACTGGCAGTCATTCCATTTCCTGTTCCACTTGCAAATGAAGCGAAGGAAACGCCCGTCCCTTATGTAGACTATCAGCGCTTACACAGGCACCCTGGTTCATTTTACCTTGTATTCGCCTCTTCACGAGATGTATTTTGGTGGTAGTAAGATCATTCTGTAGTCTTTCGCAGATTCCGGTAAATTAATAGCTCACGCACATATCCGTGACATCTGTCAAACGCATGACAATACGTAAAGCCTAACATCTACATTTACATACCCCGCAATACGCTGTACCGTGGGTGGCAGACAGTGCGATGTACCGCTATTAGTCTCTCTGTTTCTCGTGCCTCTCGCAAACAGAGCGAGGGAAAAACGACTATCTACACTACTGGCCATTAAAATCGCTACACCACGAAGATGACGTGCTACAGACGCGAAATTTACCCGACAGGAAGAAGACGCTCTGATATGCAAATGATTAGCTTTTCAGAACATTCACACAAGGTTGGCGCCGGTGGCGACACCTACAACGTGCTGACACGAGGAAAGTTTCCAACCGATTTCTCATACACAAACAGCAGTTGACCGGCGTTGCCTGGTGAAACGTCGTTGTGATGCCTCGTGTAAGGAGGAGAAGCGCGTACCATCACGTTTCCTGCTAAAGGCCGGATTGTAGCCTATCGCGATTGCGGTTTATCGTATCGCGGGATTGTTGCTCGCGTTGGTCGATATCGAATGACTGTTAGCCGAATATGGAATCGGTGGGATCAGGAGGGTAATACGGGGCGCCGTGCCGGATCCCGACGGCCTTAGATGATTTAGACACAGTCGAGATGACAGGCATCTTAGTCGCATGGTTGTAACGGATTGCACAGTCACGTCTCGATCCTTGAGTCAACAAGGGGATGTTTGCAAGACAACAACCATCTGCACGAACAGTTCGACGACGTTTGCAGCAGCATGGACTATCAGCTCGGAGACCATGGATGCGGTTACCCTTGACGTTGCATCACAGACAGGGGCGCTTGCGATGGTGTACGCGACGACGAACCTGGGTGCACGAATGGCAAAACTTCATTTTTTCGGATGAATCCAGGTTCTGTTTACAGCATCATGATGGTCGCATCCGTGTTTGGCGACATCGCGGTGAACGCACATTGGAAGCGTGTATTCGTCATCGCCATACTGGCGTATCACCCGGCGTCATGGTATGGGTTGCCAATGGTTACACGTCTCGGTCACCTCTTGTTCGCATTGACGGCACTTTGAACAACTGAAAACGTCTGGTAAATAGTAGCCGAGCAACTGGCTCGCCACAATACGCCAGTCACTACTCTTGATGAACTGTGGTATCGTGTTGAAGCTGCATGGGCAGCTGTACCTGTACACACCATTCAAGCTCTGTTTGACTCAATGCCCAGGAGTATCAAGGCCGTTATTACGGCCGGAGGTGGTTGTTCTGGGTACTGATTTATCAGGATCTATGCACCAAATTTGCGTAAAAATGTAATCACATGTCAGTTGTAGTATAATATATTTGTCCAATGAATACCTATTTATCATCAGGATTTCTTCTTGGTGTAGCAATTTTAATGGCCAGTAGTGTAGTTCCTCTTTTTGCAAAGGTATCTCTCGCAGATTATTTGGCACTAATTGCTAATACGTTTCAGGTGGACATCACTGCATTGTTTCGGTATCCTCTTTGCTTAACCTATTTCATGTTTGACAATGAATATTTGGAGCAGACTGAGGACGTCGCCGTGGATAGCCCTCTTTCTTTCCTCGTGGCCAACCTTATTACGGAGGACTTCGAGGAAACACTAAGTGAATCACCACCCCTTGAACCAACTGTATTTTGAGACTATGCGGACATTACATACATTGTGTGGCCTAGGCGAGGAAAATAGATAAATGATGGCGCTCTGGCGTAATCAGGTTATCGGAGGCTGTCATCAACCGTCGCAAATTATGAGTGTGTTTAAAACACTTATACACAAAGCTCACACAGCCTCATATGCAGATAATTTGCCTAAAGAGCTCGCCGACATAAGGACAGTGTTCGAGAACAATGGATATGATACCCGACAGTTAAACATAAGAAAAAGGAATTGCATAAAGAAGAGAGCCGCCAACAACTTGTTTCTACCCATTGTTGTCAATATTTCGCTCAAAATAGCAAGACTCCTCCGCAGTTTTCAGGTGAAAGTAGCGTTCAGCACCCCATCTAACATTGTGGACCTGCTGCGATCAGCGAAGGACAGTTAGTTATTGTGGGGGTCTAGAGTTAACCAAATGGCTTGCCGGCGTGGTAGACCAGTCCACGAGCTCTGTGGAAGAACGCTGCACCGAACACCAACACTACACCGCCCTTTGCAACTAGGCAAGTGTGCTACTGCCGAACGTTGCATATCCATCGGAGATTCAGTAGAGTATGATAAAATAACAATTTCGGCCACAGCGGCATGTTTTTGGGACTCCATTAGTAAGGAAGCCGTAGAAAAACGCATGGCGGAAAATCCGATGAACCGTGGGAGGAGTTACTAGCTGGATAATGCGTGGAGTCCTGACACCTCCACGATTTGCTCAAGTCGAGGACGACAGGGTGCGGTGATGCCCGCAGCGAGCGGTACTGCAGAGGACAACTGACTGCCGCAATTCCACCAGCGAGAGCGCTGCCGCCGGGTTGTGTGTTCTGTTAACATGATTTTGATGCAAGCACGGAATACTCACAGCGTGCTGTATATTAGGAAACGGAGGACATCTTCGTCAGTCTTCGATGGGTAACCCGTGGATGACCGGCAGGTGCCCAGCCGAGATATCGTGTGGAGTGTAATTGACGCCGACTGCCTACAACCCGAAATTTCTTCGAACACAATCGCGGTGATTATCTAAGCGTAACATTGTAACGCGATATGAAATGAAGCAAATATTAATTGTCGGTTGTACAGAAGGCGAGCGGTCGACTTCGGTTTCAGGAAACTGTAGCTCATCTGTAAAGAACGCCAGGGATTGTTAACAGTGCCCCAGAGGAGTGAAACAGGATCGCTGTTATTTTTTACACACATAAATTATCTGGCAGACTGTGTAAGGAGCAGTCTGTTGCTGTTTGGTAATGGTACCGTGGTGTATGGAGAAGCGTCTTCGTTGTGTGACCGTAGGTGCATGAAGATGATTTAGACACAACTTCTAGTGGGTGTAATGAATGGCAGGTAGATATGTACGTAGAAGAATATAAGCGAATGCAGATGACTAAGAAAAACAATACCGTAATTTTCGAACACAGAATTAGTAGTCTGTTGCTTGATTAAGTCACGTCGATTAAATATACAGGCGTAGCGTCGCAAAGCGATATGAAATGGAACGATTATGTAAGGATTGTAAGAGGGAAGGTGAATGACCGACTTCAGTTTATTGGTAGAATATAAAGACAGTGTGGTTCATCTGTAAGGGGCACCACATGTAGGACGCTAGTACGACGCAAACTTGAGTACTGCTCCAGTTTTTGGGATCCCCGCCAGGTCAGGTTAAAGGAAGACATCGAAGTAGTTGAGAGACTCGTTGCTAGATTTGTTACCGGTAGGTTCAAACAACACACAAGTATTACGGAGATGCTTCGGGAACTAGTGGAAATCTCTGGAGGGAACGCGACGTTATTTTCGAGAAAGGCTATTGAAATAATTTAGAGAAGCGCCATATGAAGCCGACAGCAGAATGATTCTACTGCCGCCAACGTCCATTACCCGTAAAAAACATGAAGGTAAAATAAGAAAAATTAGGGTTCTTACAAAGGCACGTACACTACTGGCCATTAAAATTGCTACACCAGGAAGAAATACAGATGATAAACGGGTATTCATTGGACAAATATATTATACTAGAGCTGACATGTGATTACATTTTCACGCAATTTGGGTGCATAGATCCCGAGAAATCAGTACCCAGAACAACCACCTCTGGCCGTAATAACGGCCTTGATACGCCTAGGCATTGAGTCAAACAGAGCTTGGATGGCGTGTACAGGTACAACTGCCCATGCAGCTTCAACACGATACCACAGTTCATCAAGAGTAGTGACTGGCGTGTTGTGACGAGCCATTCGCTCGGCCACCATTTACCAGACTTTTCAGTTGGTGAGAGATCTGGATAATGTGCTGGCCAGGGCACCAGTCGAACACTTTCTGTATCCAGAAAGGCCCGTACAGGACCTGCAACATGCGGTCTGGCATTATCCTGCTGAAATATAGGGTTTCACAGGGATCGAATGAAGGATAGAGCCACGGGTCTTAACACATCTGAAATGTAACGTCCACGTTTTGCCATTCGTGCACACAGCTTCGTGGTTGATTACACCGTCGCAGGCGCTCCTGTCTGTGATGCAGCGTCGAGGGTAACCGCAGCCGTGGTCTCCGAGCTGATAGTCCACGCTGCTGCAAACGTCGTCGAACTGTTCGTGCAGATGGCTGTTGTCTTGGAAACGTCCCCATCTGTTGACTCAGGGATCGAGACGTGACTGCACGATCCGTTACAGCCGTGCGGATAAGATGCCTGTCATCTCGACTGGTAGTGATACGAGGCCGTTGGGATGCAGCACGGCGTTCCGTATTACCCTCCTGAACCCACCGATTCCATTTTCTGCTAACAGTCATTGGATCTCGACCAACGCGAGCAACAATCCCGCGATACGATAAACCGCAATCGCGATAGGCTACAATCCGACCTTCATCAAAGTCGGAAACGTGATGGTACGCATTTCTCCTCCTTACACGAGGCATCACAACAACGTTCCACCAGGCAACGCCGGTCAACTGCTGTTTGTTTATGAGAAATTGGTTGGAAACTTTCCTCATGTCAGCAGGCCACCGGCGCCAACCTTGTGTGAATGCTCTAAAAAGCTGCATATCACAGCATTTTCTTCCTGTCGGTTAAATTTCGCGTCTCTAGCTCGTCATCTTGGTGGTGTAGCAATTTTATTGGCCAGTACTGTATTGTTTTCGCTGCTCATCTGCATTAATATACACCTCTTCACATTTAGAGCAAATTGCCTTTCGTCATACCCAGTAGAAATTCTAATCCTGTATCCTCCTGCAGTCACTTAAATGCGATACTGCCGTACACTACAGCGTCATCAGTAAACAGTCACAGATTGCTGCTCATCTTTTCCGTCAGATCATTTATGCATACAGAGAACACGAGCGGTCCAACCACGTTTCCTGGGGCACTGCTGACAATACCTTTGTCTCCGACGAACACTTGCCATCCAGGATAACCACTGGGTTCCATTACTAACTATAATTCAATGTTACGAGTTTTCGCCACATGCTAACGATATGTTCGCTCACATGACGAAATTCTTGTTTTGATTCGAGCAAATGTACGAGGGGTAATACTAAAGTTTAAATCATCACCTCACAAAAAAAAAAAAAAAAAAAAAAAAAAAAAAAAAAAAAAAAAAGAGAGAGAGAGAGAAAAGAAAAAAAAGACTGGGTCGCGCTGGCGCTTCTGTACTCACACATCAATGAGACACATTTTATCAACTATGGATGGTCTTGCAGGTATCTAGGTTGCAGAAGTCTGCATTTGGCTTTTCGGGACACGTTTCACATCCCAATTACCTGAGATTCAGATGGCTCGAAGTACTATGAGACTTAACATCTGAGGTCATCAGTCCCCTGGACTTTGAACTACTTAAACCTAACTAACCTAAGGATATCACACACATCCATGCCCGAGGCAGGTTTCGAACCTGCGACCGTAGCAGCAGCGCGGTTCCGGACTGAAGCGCCTAGAACCGCTCGGCCACAGCGGCCGGCCCCAGTTGCCTGCCCGAAAATGGTTTCCTTATCGGCAGAAAGAGGAATAAATATCGTGGCAGGAGAATTTGGGTATGTGGCAATAATTGGTAGGCCAAAGAAACAGCATGTGTGACCTGTGCTCCATGAGCTGTGACGTTGTCATGGAGCAGAAGCGCTCGCTTGAGCAACTTCCCAGAACCTCGACAGGAGATTTCGGAAAAATTCCTCTGTGACGATTTGCCTCCTACGACCAGAAGAGCTCTTCAGCTGGCATCGCGAGACTGTGTGTTCCAGCCCCTCCCACCAATGAGAAATCTCTAGCAGTACCAGGAATTGAGCGTGGGTCCCTTGCCTGACGATCAGCTGTACAAGCGGACCACATTACATGGCAATCCTTAAGGATTGAACTGTTGTGCGGAGAATAGAAACGAAGAGACTTGCACCCACAAATACAATTCCGAAATTTGTGAATCTATTTTTTGTACTCATCTGGGCCCGCTGCATCGTATATAACGGAAAGGTACATTATATATTATCTTATGAGACCAAGAAGCTGCTGTCTTCAATTGTACTGATTTTTACTGTAGACCTATCTCGGCACGATTGCCAGTTTCAAGTTATCTGTGAAAAATACGTAGCTGGGTAGAATATTTCTAATTTTTAAGAATGTAATATAACGTATTGTAGAATTATGGTTTTGCTACGTACATGAAGTGTTCTTGATATTCATATGACACCGGTGTCTCAGTTGCTATCACACTACCGTATAAGCTGGCTGCTTTGATATTGGTGGAGCTATAGTAGATGTTAAACTTTTGCTGGAGCAGCTATTCGAGAAGTTGTCGAATTATGAAAGTTTACTTCATAATGACATTAGATGAACGTGACAGCTGTGCTGACAGTTGAGTCAAGGGTGTTATTTAGCTACAGGCATTTGCCTCTATGGTATTCTATACGTCATATCTTTGTTCTTACCAGCGATGTTATATTGCTTATACGTTTCGTGTTTATGTGGTTCTACGCTCATATGTAATTTAATAATATTGTTTTCTTGGAACTGGTTGTGCCAGACAGTGGTGCGCCGTGCGAGGTTAAAATGTATGCTCTCCAGCGGTTATTTTTAATTTTGTGGTACGTGATCTGTGATATGGTTGAAGACTTTGTTTTTCTACTCATTTCGTGTTAGGGAGGATAATTTCGATAAAATCAGATATCATGTTACTACGAAATTAAAAATAACCACTGCATAGCATACATCTAAGAATAAAATAACATCTGGAAATTGTCATAAACCACGTGCGCCACAACACTATGTGGCATAAGAGTTGAAAAAAACAATGTGACTGAATTATGTATGAGCGTAGAACCCCAAAAATAAGTATGATGTATGCAGTATAATGTATCTGTTAACAACAAAGATATGACTTACAGAATACCATAGAGGGAAATAACCTGTAACTATATAACATCGCTGACTCAACTGTCAGTACAGCTGTGAAGTACAGGTAATGTCATTATGAAGTAAGCTTTCCTAATTCGACAACTTCACAAATAACTGCTTCAGCAAACACCTACGGTAGCTGCAACAACGTCAGAGGGGCAAACTTATACAGTAGTGTGACAACAACTGAGATATTGATGTCATACGGATGTCAAGACCATATGATGTAACAAACCATAATCCCATAATACATATTACCATCTACTTAAAAGTTGAAATATTGCACCATACTATGTACTTTTCACAGAAAAACGAAAGCTGGCAATCATCCCGAAATAGTCTTACAGTAAAAAACAATATAATCAAACACAGCAGCGTCTTCCTATCATAACATAATATATAATGTCCTTTGGGAGCGTAGTTGGAAGGAAATAAGAGGCAAAAGAAGATTAAAATTTAACGAGCCGTCGACGACTAGGTTGTTAGAGACGGAGTATAAGGTCAGAGTAGGAAAGGAAATTGGCCGTGCCCCTCCAAAGTAACCATCGCAGCATTGAGTTTAAGTGATTTGGGGGAATCACGGAAAAAATGTATATGGCTGCAGGACGAGAGTTCGAACTATGATCCCGAATGACCCCGCAGCGTCTTCTCACTCTGTTGCTGACCTACGGAAACGGTTTTTGAGTTTTGTATCTCACTACACACGCACGATTAGAAGGAGTCTGACACTCTGAAAGTCTACCGGTGCGACACAGTAAGGAAGCAAAAACACCGCAGATCGTCCCAGTGAGGGAAACGGCGCTACCGCTGGAGAAAGCGCCAGGCAGTCTTCACATCTCAGCAGTCGCCGAAGGCCTACAAGAAGCAGCGGCCCTGCTTTCTCCGTCTGCGGCTGACGTCAGTAAGCCACAGTCACTTCAGATTACGACCGAGCAGCGTCACGTTCCATGGCGGTATGGACCACAAGGTTTTAAATAGTGCTAACGAGCCGACGCACTGCCTCTACATTGACTACAAGACAACCCAGTCGACTGCACCACTCCAACCGTCAAACACAGTGATATCTCCTGACGTGCAGCTGTCTCGTCCATTCAGTATCCTCCGCTGACGGTTTTAATCGTTCCACATTTATTAATTTATTCCGGAAATATATCTTACACAGGGAGCCGAAGGTTGTACACAAATTCTACAGGAACCAGACGGCAGTTATAAGCTTCGAGTTGCATGAAACGGAAGCAGTAGTTGAGAAAGGAGTGAATAATTCCGTCATGGACAGGAAATAGGAAGGGCAATTGAACGGAATGGACATCTACATCTTCACAGATACTCCAAAAGCCACCTTTCCCACTAACAAACAGGGCGAGGGAAAAACGACTATCTACATGCCTTCGTATGAGCCCTAATTTCTGGTATCTACACTGCTGGACATTAAAATTGCTACACCACCAAGATGACGTGCTACAGACGCGAAATTTAACCGACAGAAAGAAGATGCTGTGATATTCAAATGATTAGCTTTTCAGAGCAGTCACACAAGGTTGGCGCCGGTGGCGACACCTACAACGTGCTGACACGAGGAAAGTTTCCAATCGAATTCTCATACACAAGCAGCAGTTGACCGGCGTTGCCTGGTGAAACGTTGTAGTGATGCCTCGTGTAAGGAGGAGATCCACGTTTCCGACTTTGATAAAAGTCGGATTGTAGCGTATCGCAATTGCGGTTTATCGTATCGCGACGTTGCTGCTCGCGTTGGACGAGATCCAATGACTGTTAGCAGAATATGGAATCGGTGGGTTCAGGAGGGTAATACGGAACGCCGTGCTGGATCCCAACGGCCTCGTATCACTAGCAGTCGAGAAGACAAGCATCTTATCCACTTGTCTGTAACGGATCGTGCAGCCACGTTTCGATCCCTGAGTCAACAGATGGGGACGTTTGCAAGACATCAACCATCTGCACGAGCAGTTCGACGACGTTTGCCGGCCGGTGTGGCCAAGCGGTTCTAGGCGCGTCAGTCTGGAACCGCGAGACCGCTACGGTCGCAGGTTCGAATCCTGCCTCGGGCATGGATGTGTGTGATGTCTTTAGGTTAGTTAGGTTTAAGTAGTTCTAAGTTCTAGGGGACTGATGACCTCAGATGTTAAGTCCCACAGTGCTCAGAGCCATTTGAACCATTTGCCATTTCGACGACGTTTGCAGCAGCATGGACCATCAGCTCGGAGTCCACGGCTGCAGTTACCCTTGACGCTGCATCACAGACAGGAGTGCCTGCGTTGGTGTCTGTTTACAGCATCATCATTGTCGTATCGTGGTGAATGCACATTTGAAGCGTGTATTCGTCATCGCCATACTGGCGTATCACCCGGCGTGATGGTATGGGGTGCCATTGGTTACACGTCTTGGTCACCTCTTGTGCATATTGACGGCACTTTGAACAGTGGACGTTACATTTAAGATGTGTTACGACCAGTGGCTCTACCCTTCATTCGATCCATGCGAAACCCTACATTTCAGCAGGATAATGCACGACCGCATGTTGTAGGTCCTGTACGGACCTTTTGGATACAGAAAGTGTTAGACTGCTGCCCTGGCCAGCACATTCTCCAGATCTCTCACCAATTGAAAACGTCTGGTCAATGGTGGCCGAGCGACTGGCTCGTCACAATACGCCAGTCACTACTCTTGATGAACTGTGGTATCGTGTTGAAGCTGCATGGGCAGCTGTACCTGTACACGCCATCCCATCCCTGTGTGACTCAATGCCCAGGCGTATCAAGGCCGTTATTACGGCCAGAGGTGGGTGTTCTGGGTACTGATTTCTCGGGATCTATGCTCTCAAATTGCGTGAAAATGTAATCACATGTCAGTTCTAGTATAATATAATTGTCCAATGAATACCCGTTTATCATCAGCATTATTTCTTGGTGTAGCAATTTTAATGGCCATTAGCGTAATTTCTGGTATCTGGTAATTCTGGTGTCTAATTTCTGGTATCTTCGAGGTCCGCACGCGCAGTGTATGTTGGCGGCAGTAGAATCGTTCAGTACTCAGCTTCAAATGCCAGTTCTCTAAATTTTCTCAATAGTATTTCTCGAAAAGAACTTTTGCGTCCAAGTGAAAAGATGGCGCTGTGAGCAGCCAGAATGTGAAATGTTTTCTGCTTTGAAGTCAGTAAGCTGTTAGTCGCTTGGCGACGCATATCGATTTCTTGTGTGAAATGACTGTTGGAGTAAAGAGTTAAGAAGGTTAAAGTTTTCCGTACGAAACGCAATATCTGTTGTGAAGAAACACCATGCACTGCTGGTGAAGTAATTTTATTAGAACGGCAGTGTTAGTAGCGCTGCGTTGTGGGAATGTTGGCGATGCAAACACTTGTGAAAAGTCCCCACGTCAATAGATTGGCGCAAGGATATGATCAAGGTATTCAAAGAAGCAAGTGAGTTAGGTGGTGCTGTGGGGGGAGGGAGGCGGCCTGTTCCCATGGCAGCTGTTCATTAAGTTGCTGTAGCTATAGCCGACCGTGCATCACATCCCGCAAACTCTGCAGCCGCGGCTCAAGCTGTGTCACGTGAATTGTCTCTCTCCTGGTCAGCAATTCAAAAAAATATTGTGGCGCATCTGGTATCTCTACAGGATTCAGAACTGAACCGTTGCGCGGCCAATAGGTTGTGCCCCGGTCTCTAGTAGAACATCCTTGCCTTACGAGGGTGTGGTTCGCGCAGAGATCTGTGGCGCGAGGGCAATGACAGTGACACCGGGAATGTGCGGCTGGTCCAGGCGGAGGTGCGAGTCCTCCCTCGGGCATGGGTGTGTGTGTGTTTGTCCTTAGGATAATTTAGTTCAAATGGCTCTGAGCACTATGGGACTTAACTTCTGAGGTCATCAGTCCCCTAGAACTTAGAACTACTTAAACCTAACTAACCTAAAGACATCACACACATCCATGCCCGAGGCAGGATTCGAACCTGCGACCGTAACAGTCGCGCGGTTCCGGACTGAAGCGCCTAGAACCGCTCTACCACAGCGGCCGGCGGATAATTTAGATTAAGTAGTGTGTAAGCTTAGGGACTGATACCTTTTGACACTGGGAAGGTGAAACAGTTCGCTTTGGGTGAGACGGCCGAGTTGGAACATGGCGGTGAGTCTACCAGAGTGCCGGCTGTTGATGGCTTGCACAAGTTAGGCAGTTAACAGTGACCGGCTCTGAGCGTAGCAGAGTTACCACAAAGAGAAACTCAGGCGGGATCCTGGATAGCAAACCATTTTTATCTCGCAGATTTTGCTGGCTCTGTCCACCAATGTTTTCTTGACACCTCTTTTCTGCCTATGATGATGGTTTGATTCCTCGTGGAGGAATACTGCTCAGCAGTGTGGGATCCGTACCAGATAGGGTTGATACAAGACATAGAGAAGATCCAACGGAGAGCAGCGCGCTTCGTTACAGGATCATTTAGTAATCGCGAAAGCGTTACGGAGATGATAGATAAACTCCAGTGGAAGACTCTGCAGGAGAGACGCTCAGTAGCTCGGTACGGGCTTTTGTCAAAGTTTCGAGAACATACCTTCACCGAAGAGTCAAGCAGTATATTGCTCCCTCCTACGTATATCTCGCGAAGAGACCATGAGGATAAAATCAGAGAGATTAGAGCCCACACAGAGGCATACCGACAATCCTTCTTTCCACGAACAATACGAGACTGGAATAGAAGGGAGAACCGATAGAGGTACTGAAGGTACCCTCCGCCACACACCGTCAGGTGGCTTGCGGAGTATGGATGTAGATGTAGATGTAGATTGAAAGGTCTCTGTTGGATTCCTTTCATGTTTAATTTCTTAAATCTGTTGCCATTTATGGAATAAATTCCTCTTCTAAATGTACTGTGGCGTTTCTGACTATCTGGGAGGAGACTGAGCAGTGGAACGTGTTACTTTTACACATAAACAAGAACGATCTGTCACACTACTACACTTTAAAGCACAGTTTATATGTAATTCTTATATGTAATTCATGTCACACAGTCTCATACGGAACCTACATCCGCTTTCTTTTATATACTGTATATGATAAGATACTGTCATCCCCCTTCCCTTTTGTGTGAGAGGATGAATGAGCATATGTATTTCTAGTTGCATGCTTGAGGGCAGCAGACAAGGCTGTCTGCTAGAGAACAGTAGGACCAACGTCGGAACAGGTAGCTACGCTTCCTAAAAGCAAAGAGGTTTCTATTCTTAGTATGGTCCTGTCCGTCCGTTGTCATGTTGGTATAGGAAGCTGCCCCTCTGGCCACTTCCGTTGGTCTTTGTGAGCCACCCCTCAGGAAGCACGCTCGGAAGTTGGCAGTTGCAGTGTGGCCGTGGCGAGCGTCTGAAGTGGTAAGATCTCCGGCTAAGCGCGTGTCTGTTAAGTCCGTAGGACAATGGATTTCTTAAGTTCAGCCTAACTGAAAATTTAATCACCTTGATTTCAGGTTTAGCTCTAAAATATATAATGCTATCTTAAAGTGCAGCGGAGTGTAATTCTCGTGTTAAATTCAGATTATTTTGCGGTAGTTGCTTTGTTACTACTTTGTGAGTAAAGTGGAACCACGTGTTGATCAGTAACTCTAACTAAGTTCATCAATCTTAAATCCGAATGTGCGTGAGATTATAACGTCTCGTCTTGAGAATATTTTTTTAATATAGCAACTTTTCTTTATGCTTTTCCTTATGTTCAACCCACGTGGGGTGTACTTTGCGAGACCAGTTCCACGTGCTTATATAACTGTTTGACCCATCAGGTTAATAGTAAGACGTTAGTAACCAGTTCAAGGTTTTTCTTTTGTCAATTGCTTTTCGATCTAATGTATTTTAATTATCAAAATTATTGTGGAGTTGTACGCTTTGTGTAAACCAAGTTGACCACGTGGAGCATGTGGTGTAATCATCAAAGTAGCCCTCAGCTATTCTTTTTGCGAAGACTTCACAAAGAGTTAATATGAATTTAGTATACCAGTGTGTGGTAATTACATGACGGACAGGATTGTGGTATGAACGTAATTTCTTTGGGTAAAAACTGAATCTGTTGGTTGTGGTTAATTTCTTCTTGCTTATGTTTCAATGTTCTTCGTGTGTTATTTTATGAATGGAGTGTTGTATGCAGTTTCCCAAATCTTGGCTCCATATTTTATGTGTTCCGTAAGATTACAATCTCACATTCTTTTCAATCGTAAATAAGGCACCAGCTCAGTTATAACTCACGTATAATATGCTGAAATTTCAATGAACAATCTTAAAATAAATTTCCAAGTATAAACTGATTTCTTTCTTTTTATTTAAATTCTCCTTTTTATATATATATTTTAGCGGTTTTGTATGACTATTAAAAGATTATCATTAGTGTTAGTCTGCTAAATATCTGATGAAACCGTTGCCCAGTAATCCACGGTTAATGTCCCCAGACAGATCACGGCTTTTAACCCACTTTCATTGTCTATTAGCTCCGATTTCAGCATAGCAAATTAAAGTTACAACATTACACAATTCAGTATACCAAAATTAAAGTAACAATATTACATTTCAGCATACAAAATTAAAGTTACAACGTTACACATGGCGACCCTGCCAGGATAGTCAGAAACGCCACAGTACATTTAGAAGAGGAATTTATTCCATAAATGGCAACAGATTTAAGAAATTAAACATGAAAGGAATCCAACAGAGACCTTTCAAGATCGATCCGTGTGAGTATTCTTGCTATATACCTTGTGGCCCAGCGTTCCATCCGCCTGTTTAATAACCAACATATCCAGGAAATTCAGTTGACCGCTGCTCTCTTTCTCCATCGTAAACTGTATTTTCTGCTTGATACTCGAAGATGTCTCTGGTAGATGGAGACGGAACGTTAGGTGGAAATTTTATACATAGACCACGACCTCTCAACCCGGAAGTTTCAACTGAAGAAAAAGTTTCTTCTTTCTTGGCTCTACAGCTTATGATGAGCCTTGGCCTCTTCTACAATATCCTTCCATCTCTCTCGGTCCTTTGCCAGTACTCTCCAGTTTCTATAGCCCATCTTCCTAAGATCTTCGATTACTCAATCTTCCAATCTGGCTCTTGGTCGACCACGTCCTCTCTGCCCTCCTGGCTTTCCTTGTGTGGTGAGCGTACTGTAAGACTCTCGGCACACACACCATCAGATTATTTGACTGGTCGCACTAGTGAAGTAGGCGAGTGTCAGCAATGTCTCGTGGTCTTATCGTGGCGTGTTTATCTTCTGCCGTTAGGTCAGACGATAGAAATGCCACTTGCACGGTTAGAGTAGCAGATTGACGGTGACCAACTTTAAACAGAACTTTATTAATTTTCACACACATTTATTAAAATAATAAATAACATAGACATTACGTAACCTGATTCTGGATGCTGTTTACAATTGACAATCTGAAGTTCCTTTGGTCTTGGTACGTTAATCTTATTCTCACATATCTCTGATATTTGACAAAAGTGTCTATACATTTATCTTCACGGCTATGTACAGGAATATGGTAATCTTATTAGGCGTAGACTGAACTTGACTATAGACTAATGCAGACTGGTACAGACTAATGCAGACTGACTAATCGGTGGTCTGTACACTCGTTATAATACCTCGAGCGTTCAGGTATCATTGCGCGAGTGTGATCCGCGAGGAGAAAAGGTTCTACGTTAGCAGCAATCTCATTGGCTGCGTGACATATTAATACGCGGATTGGCGGAAGCAGAATTTGGTCCGTCTTTATGGCAGCGCCATCTCGTAGTGCGGAGACGGACGAGCGCTGCGCCTGCGCTGTTGTTCTTAGCGGGGCGCATTCTAGTGGGAAAGTTGTGCACGCGCTGACTACGCGGAACTATGTACACAACACCTTGTAATATTCTTTTTGGTACTTCTGTATCATTTATGCGAGCCACATGTCCCGCCCACCTTTTGTTTGTCTACGTTTTTTTATTGTTTGTGAGGGTGGGACCTCTTTATCTCAATTATTAAATCTGTCTCAGTGAGGACTTCATTTTGCGTTTGTTACTACTATCTTGCACGTGGCTGTAATGTTATTGAAAAGGTTACGTTCTATCTGCTGTTACTCTCCTCTTCAAGCTCCAAACCTTCGCCCTTCCCATTAACTACGACCGTCTGATCGGCTCCTTTCTCTCCTACCGTCCTTCCTACGTCACCATCCATAACACAGATTCCTACACCTTTTTCCCCTCCGCCGGTGTGCCCCAAGGCTCCGTCCTCTCCTTCCTTCTGTACCTTTTGTATACGGCGGACATGCCGCCGCCGTCACCCCCCGTCCAACTTCTCCAGTTTGCCGATGACACCGCCTTCCTTGCCATTGTCCCCACTCTGCAGCGCTCCCAACACCTTCTCCAATCCCATCTTGACCGGTTCACCGCTTGGTGCAACCAGTGGTTGCTCAAGGTGAATCCCTCCAAAACCCAGGCGATCATTGTAGGCAAAACCACCCCTTCCTTCCGCCTCCTTGATTTCTATGTTACCATCTATGGCCGTCCTATCGCCCTCACTCCCACCCTTAAGTACCTTGGCGTCACCCTCGACCGTCGCCTCTCCTGGACCCCATATCCGGACAATGCAAGCCAAGGCACGCTCCCAACTCCGTCTGCTCAAGCTCCTTTCCGGCTGTACGTGGGGTCTGGACCCCTCCACCATCCTCCACACCTATAAATCCCTCATCCGCCCTATCCTTTGTTAGGCCCATCCGGCCTGGATCTCCGCCCCCCCTACCTTTTATAAATACCCTCAAATCCTTGAACGCCATGCTCTCCGCCTCGCCTATCGCATCCGTCTCCCCTCCCCCACACGGATCCTGTACAATCTCATTTCGTTCCCCCACCTCCTCCTTTTCCTTGAAAGGATACGGATCCTGTACACCTCCCGCAAACTCGATCCTCCTCACCCGCTTGTCTCGCCCATCCTCTCCCACCCCTGTCCGCTGCCGCGCCTGTATTCCCACGTCCCACCTGGCCTCCATCTCTAGATCCTCCTTACCCTCTCCCAAGGTGGCTTCCGCCAGCTCCCCCTCCCTGATGATGTCCTCCTCCCCTCCATCTACCCCTCCTATCAACTTTGATCCTGCCCCCCCCACTTCCGGTGTCCTTTCCTTTAGGCACCCTCCCTCCCTTCTCTCTCCTTTTCCCCCCATCCCTCTTCCTCCATCCCTCTTCCCCCGGGCTTCCCCTCCCCCTTCCTTCTTTCCTCCTATCTCCTCTGCCCATGGCATCTCTGCTCTCCCCTCTCTCCTCTCCCTCTCCCACCCCCCTCCTCCTTTCTTGGCAGGTCCCCAGACTCGCACACGCTACGCGGACTTTCGCGTGCCGGAGATCATCGCCCTCAGTGTCTTGTGTGTGCCGTCGTGTTTAGTGTTCAGTGTTCACCGTCGCACTCCTTCGTTCACCTGTGCCATCGCCATCTTCAGTGTTTGTGCGTCGTTTCCAAAGTTTGCCGTGTGGATTATCGTCGAGTGTGAACGGCTCCATGTTTGTCTTTATGTGTCTACTGTTTTATTGTCCTCTGTTCTGGAACTTATGTGTATTCTTCCTGTCTTTTTCTAATTGTGTCTTCTATGGCTGAAGAGCAGCGTAGAATGCTGCTGACAGCCTGTCAGATGTACAGGTTTTAAAATAACAATAAAGTAAAAAAAAAAATCTGCTGTTACTCAGGCATTTGTTACCCAATGCCTCGTCCAAGTGGCGCGAGTTTGGTGCAATTTGTGGCCGGCAGTCAACCTTTCTGCTCGCCATCAGTATTTGAAACTGAGTTTAGATTTTGGCTGCCTTAAAGTTTCATTGATTCAACTCCGTTAATTCACTGAAAAATTATTTGCTTGTTTTTCCTGTTGCCGTAATTTTGACTGTCGTGCGCCGCCTTTCGTTGTATAGTAGTCGCCTGGCCCAATTCCTGTACTAAATTCTGCGTTCCTCTGTTAATGAGGCTACCACTTGTGCTCCATTTGGTGGGACTTGGGAGAAATCTACCTAGCTGATAGAGCAGGCGCATCGTCTGAAGCCAAGTAAGGGCTCGACCGAACGACCAGGAGCATCTACACCACTTAATCTTTCCGAGCCCACTACATCTTGCCAAGACAGGTTTATATAGAGCTTCGATGTATTTATTTGTGTCCGTATGACTGAACATCTACTGCAGCTCTCCTTTTAATTTTTTTTTTATTTCTAGGGCAAATTGTTGAAGTGTTAACCGGCTAATTTACTAGTTGAGTAATTCCTAGATTTATTTACTTAAATGTGTTTATGCAAGTGTGGCTCGGCCTACTGAATGGTTATTAGTCTTACCCCTTGTATGCACCTTTGGTTTTTGAACTGATCAAACACTATGAGGTTTAAGTCTGTTAATTTGAAGAAGGTTCCCACTAAATATTTGTACCATTCAGGGCGCAATATTGTACATCATATTTCTCTCGTGCCTTACGTATCTCCGCTATGCGACGATTAGTAATTTTCTTATAATGTGCTTATTGTCCGAGTATAATTCTATTTTGGATTGCACATCTTAAAGTTTCTTTCGAGAAATTATTTTTAGCTCTTTTATTGCACTGCTACAGTTTGTATAGTTGTATTTAATCTGTATGCTGTTAATCAATTGGTATAGTTTTATGGTTGTTTCTTAGTAGTCAATAGCACTGGACGTGTTTTTCCAATGTATGTTTAATAATTTAGTGCTGTTAAAATAAAGAGAAAGTCCACCGCACGAATGATGTTCAATCTTCCTTTGGACCTGTCCTTCCTACCACAGACAACCTGAAGCGGATATTGCGTACCTAGAATATGCACCAAATGAAGCCCTAGGTAGGATACAATGCCCTGACTTTGCCCTCTGTTTTTTGGCACCCATGGAAATGGATGACATGTGGCAAGGGATTAGTCTTTGGATGGACGAGGCACGTTTAACTCTGCATGGTGTCGTGAATGCACGTAACTATCGCATATGATGTACTACTCCGCTATATGTTATGCAGGAATATCCACTGCCCTCGGTTTATGTGAATTTTTGGTATGGTTTCATAAGTTCCTTCATTCTCAGTCCGTTTTTCTTCGAAGAAGCGACACCTTGCGGGCCTGCTACGTGTTTCAGTGACCTCTGCATGTTATAAAGAGGTCCTTCTGCAATACGTGATTCCAGCTTTGCAAGAAACACAAATAGCTCGACACGACATATCACTTGCCAGGTGAAAGATTTGCGTCGAGAAACCTTCCGTAATAACTGTGTCGTCTCTAGGCAATTTCAAAATTTGTACCCTTCGAGATCACCCGACGTAAATACATGTGACATCTGGTTGTGGTCATATTTGAATGACCGTGTCTATCAGCGATGCATCCGGACTCTTCCTGATCCAAAGAAGAGCATATGACGACATATCGCTTTGACTATACCGGGTGTGCTGCGTGCAACTGTTGAACATGCTGTGTTACGGATGCAGCATATTTCTGAGCCGGGAGACTATACTGAATACATGTTGTAGTTTGTGACCATGTACTAACAAACATACCAGAACCAACCGTTATCATGTTATTAATCGTTCCTCCCCTTTTCCTATACCCACGCCAGATTATGACTGGTTACAGCACCATATTTTCACGTGGTGGCAGGAAGTAGAACTATTATTTTTTAGCATACTCTGCGAGGACACCGATTAATGAACTTACCCAAGATGTGTCAGCGTTCTGCGATGTATATAATCCGCACTACAGCAGTCTGAACACCGTCAGTTTAATTATAATCGTCCAGTATATGAAAAACTTGGCAGACAGTATTAGTGGCACTACAAGATTGTCTGCGAACGACGCTGCTGTGTACAGGAAAGTATCGTCATGGGAAGGTCATAAGGAAATGTAGAAGACTTGAACAGATATTCCGATTCGTGTCATTAATGGCAGCTCTCTTGAAATGTTGATAAATGTAAGATGTTGACTATAACAACGCAAAAGGTCCCAATTGTATGAACATCTTGGGTATGTCACATCGTAACGTTGCGTCATGCCATAATCTGGGGAGTTGAACCGCCTGGCGCCATCGCAGCATAATAACGTCATGTGGAGGGAGATGCTGTCACTGTACTGACCATAAATTATGTAAAAGACGTATTCAAACTGCAAGAGTGCTAATAGAAGGAGCTGAAAAAGTGTAAGAATCTAGCGTGCTCCCGCGTCCGGCCATCCTGATTTAGGTTTTCCGTGATTTCTCTAAATCACTCCAGGCAAATGCCGGGATGGTTCTTCTGAAAGGGCACGGCCGACTGCCTTCCCCATCCTTCCTAATCCGATGAGACCGATGACGACGCTGTCTGGTCTCCTTCTAGCCTGCACCCCTGGATGGTAAAGTTGGGCAAACCCACTGCTCTTGCTAGGCTTCTTCAGAAGCTAACAAAAGGAGCAGTGCGAATGAAGTCATTGCCACCCGATGGTGATGCCTGGCTACTACGACTCGCTGCTGTTGGTGAAGTAATGGCCGGCAGACTAACCTACAGCTCAAACCGTCAGCCTGAGATGCACTCAGTTGTACTCAGACTCTCGCCAATGATCTCTGTACATGACAGTATCGGAGTATGTGCTGATGCCAAACACAGCGGTCTCCATCAGCTGAGTCCGCAGCTCGTGGTCTCGCGGTCACGTTCTCGCTTCCCAAGCACGGGGTCCCGGGATCGATTCCCGGAGGGGTCAGGAATTTTCACCTACCGTGAGGTGACTGACTGTTTGTGTTACCCTCATCATTTCATCATCAAACAGTAGACATTGAAGCTAAAGACGCTATGATAACATCACAAAAGGTCGGCATGGGCCGTTCGAAAGTATAAGATGAATGCTGGCTGAAATTAAAGGGAATCCTTGGAGTAGAAAAGACATAGATATGCCAAATACCCTTCTTGGTAAATTTTAAATGTAGAAATCTGTATTCGAAGAAAGTGCGACCACGAGCTTACGGGGCACGGGAATATGATAAGAGAGGTTAGGACGCGCACAGCAAACGTAGACAATCATTTTGCCCGTTCATTTCGTGAATCGAATAGGAAAGATTATCTATAGAACTAGTACGATGTACCCTCCACCATGCGCTGTAATATAGCTTGCGGAATACATATGCAGATACACGCGCGCAGTCACATTAATGTGACCAACGCCTGCATTCGACTTCCACGGGCAATAACCACTACAGCGGTATGTGAAAGCACCCGCAGTGGATGGTATATAAGGCATGTTGTGGGTGCGCTCGAAAAAAGTGCAGCTGTTGTCGTAATGCAGAAACGAAGCGGTTTATCTGACGTCCAAAAGGGCATGATCATTGGCTTTCGAGCCAAGGGTGGAAGCGTTTCCATAACGGCTAAGTTTGTGCACTTTCGTGTGCCGTGCATGGCAAAATGGCACTCTTCAAAACCGGCACCGAGACGTCTGCTGTGCACCACGGGAAATAGATGACAGGTGTGAACGACTGATGCAGAGACGTGTAGGGGTCGAACAGACGTGCAACTGTTGAGCAACAGTCCAGCCAGATGAACCAAGGAACTACCAACAGTGTCTTCTCAATGACCATCAGCGAACGTTGCTGAGTTTTAGCATGCGCAGCAAGCGTCTGGTTCATGCACCTATTGTGACTGCCGTTCATCGGCGACGAAGGCTGGACTTTGCACGACAGTACCGCAACTAGAGGTCCACTGAGTGGTGACAGGTGACCTTTTCAGAGGATAACGTTTAATGCTCCATCGGACAGATGGCTGTCTGCGTGTACAGCCCTGCAACAATCGTTGCAGGCTGGAGGAAGGAAAGTTGTGGCCTGGGAATATTTGCGTGGCATTTACTGGGTGACTTCGTCATTCTGGAACGCACAGTCGATCAGTACAAGTTTGGCTCTATGATGGGGGCCAAGGCCACACCTACATGCAGTACATTTTCTCTTCGGGGAAATGTCATCTGCCAAAATGAAAATGCAGCGCGTCACACAACTCACAAGTGTACGTGCGAGGTATGAAGAGTACCAGGATGAGTTTAGCTTACTCCCCTGGCCAGCAAACTTCCTGGATTGAACCAATCGAGTATCTGCGGAATCACCTCGATCAGGCTGTTTGCGTCACGGATCTTGAACCGGCAAACACAGATTAAGTGCCTGGCAGAGGATTCATCGAAACATTTTCATATTACTTCTCCACCATTCCACTCTCGAATGGCCCGTGGGAAAAAGGAACACCTAAATCTTTCCGCTCGAGCTCTGATTTCTCTTATTTTATTGTCATGATAATTTCTCCCTACGTAGGTGGGCGTCAACAAAATATTTTCGCATTCGGAAGAGAAAGTTGGTGATTGAAATTTCATAAATAGACCCCCACCCCCCGCAAAGAAAACCGCCTTTGTTTCAGTGCCTGCCACCCCAACTCGCGTATCATATCAGTGACACTCTCACCCCAATGCGCGATAACACGAAACGGGCTGCCCCTCTTTCCACTTTTTCGATGTCCTCCGTCAATCCTACCTGGTAACGATCCCACACTGCGCAGCAGTATTCCAGCAGAGTACGGACAAGTGTAATGTAGGCTGTCTCTTTAGTGGGTTTGCCGCATCTTCTGTGTTCTGCCAACAAAGCGCAGTCTTTGTTTCGCCTTCCCCACAATATTATCTATGAGGTCTTTCAAATTTAAGTTGCTCGTAATTGTAATTCCTAGGTATTTAGTCGAATTGACAGTCCTTAGATTTGTGCGAATAATCGTATACCCAAAATTTATCGGATATCTTTCAGTACCCATGTGGATGATCTCACACTTTTCTTTGTTTAGTGGCAATTGCCACTTTTCGCACCATAGAGAAATTCTCTCTAGATCATTTTGTAATTGGAATTGATCGTCTGATGATTTTACTCGACGGTAAATTACGGTATCATCTGCAAACAATCTAACGGGGCTGCTCATGTTATCACCTAGAGCATTTATGAAAATCAGGAACAGCAGAGGGCCTATGACACTACCTTGCGGAACGCCAGATATCACTTCTGTTCTACTCGATGATTTACCGGATATCACTACGAACTGTGACGTCCCTGAGAGGAAATCACGAATCCGGTCACACAGCTGAGACGGTACTCCACATGCACTCAATCTGATTAATAGTCGCTTGTGATTAACGGTATATAAAGCCTTCTGGAAATCTAGGAATATAGAATCTATCTGAGATCCCTTGTCGACAGCACTCATTATTTCATGGGAATAAAGAGCTAGCTGTGTTGCACAAGAACAATATTTTCTGAATCGGTGTTGGTTGTGTATCAATAAGTCATTTTCTTCAAGGTGATTCATAATGTTCGAGTACAGTATACGCTCCAAAATCCTACTGCAAATTGAGGTGAGTGATTTGGGTCTGTAATTCAGTGGGTTACTCTTATTTCCTTTCTTGAACCTGTGCTACTTTCCAGTCTTTAGGAACAGACCTTTCGTCAAGTGAGCGGTTGTATATGAGTGCTAAAAAAGGCGCAGATGGCCACAACAATGAAGTCGGTATGGCTCCACATCCCTGACCGGTGCCTCCCAGAACTTCGTTGGCACTTTTCCTGCACGTCCGTGCTGCAAAAGGTGTTTATTCAGGCTTTTGATAGGTGGTTGCATTAATGCGAGTGGACCTTGTAGCCGTAGAACTATCCTGCCATTTGCTTTACGCGATTCAGGAAAATCACGGGAAAGCTGAATCTGTACGATCTGACGAGAATTTGAGCCTCCGTCCTCCGAAGTGCGAGTCTAGTGTCTCACTACCGCGGCACCCCACTGTGTGTGAGTAATGTTGATGTTCTAGCACATGTTAATTCAGATCCCTTTATCTCTTTACTTGTAAGGTGGCTACAATTTCGCACGTCACAAGAACTCATCCACATACTTTTGCCGTGATCTACAAACACAATTAGGTATCGTGTGACAGGCTGTACATCGTATATATGAATATATAAAGGAGACTGACGTTGTCATGTACGTCTTGTAAATAGTTGTTAACGCTTATTGCATGAAAGGTGACGGAGTGTCTTTATTATAAAAACAGCATCATGAATGATTACCTACCCTAGCAGAGGTTGGAACGTCAGTGGAGATGAAACGACAGGCAGAACTCAAGCTCTGGGTGGACGGCCAGTACAGTAGTTGGTCCTGCTTAAACACAGGAAGCAGCTTGGCGGTCGTCGTGGCACCTGGGCTCTGGTGCACAATAGGGTCACGGGCAGCCGCTATTGTAGTAGGGCCGGAAGGCTAACCGGATAATACTTCCGAACGCTGAAAGTCTTGGACGCAGGTGAGAGGAACGAAGAAGCTGCACCTCGGAAACCACGCAGGATGGGTTATTTCCAAGGATTTTTACTCAGAAGCGTACCATTGTACGAGTATAGGTATTTCCTTGCAAACTTAATCACGCTGCACGACAAAAGAGTAAAATATGGTTGGTCGGCGTTCGGAAGAATCTGTAGAGGGGGAGAATATTCCGTAGTTTTGTGAATATAATTCGTTTTCGGAATTGCGGTGGTGGGGAGCCGAGCCTTGCTGGGAAGCCAGCTCTGGAGAGACGAAGTCTTCCATTGTCAGCGCCCGTGCGTCACGGTCGCTTGATATCAACTTTATTGGTACAGACGGACTTGCTGTCTTTGCTCTCAGGAGAGTCTATAGTTAGAACAGTTAGGCACTGTACTGTTACGAACCTATACGATTCTGGACTTCACCTCCGGGTTGGAAGTCGTCGTTGAGTACGCAGCGTTCAGTAATTGAGAGCGCTTCCTCAGCCTATACTTACGTTGAGACGCTATCTGAACTCCGTCCTTGTGGCTGGGAGTTCGCGTTTCTCATCTGCAGAACACAGAGAGGAGAAGACAGTATTAGAGTATATTAGTCAGAGGACCGCCTTCTGCCGTCCTAGTGTCTGAAAGAGTTTATTTGTGGCTGGAGTTCTTCCATCGTCGCAGACGAGTACGAGAACCATCACTTCGACGCACCGGACGTAGTACATACGGTGATATCGCAAATTGCTTCGGCTTATTAGGGCTATAAAAGCTAAACAGCTGTGACCACGTTTAGTTTATTTCCACTGAGGTTCCACACCGCCGCAGATCGTCTTTGAAAGCAGTGCCTTCTAGTGTTTGATACGTGGATGATGTCAGTCATTTCACGTTATTGATATTAGATCGCGCAGTCATAATAATGGGCAGAGCTGAGGAACTGATTAGTAATTTTACTTAGGAAATGTAGACTTTGTAATATAAAGGTTTTTTTTAATCTACAATAAATATATAAGTAGGAACAACTTTTATCATTTAGTAGTATTAGTTGCCTTAATCATTCATTTATGTTTAGGTTGTAATTTACGGTATATGTTAAGAGATCCTAAGATCTGCTTCAGGGGGTAGTCAGACAGGGCCAAATCTTCATTTTAGCGTTTATTATTTTCCGTTGCGCACATTCATTTTTACACCCGCCTGGGGTGGCATCTCGGAACATTTGTTGACAAATGCACTGACAGTGATACGTGTTAATTCCATCCGGGAATGACTCATTTCTTAATGGCTCTCGGCCCATAACACACGCATTTTCTTGGTGTAAACGTCGCTCAGGTGGCTGATTGTGCTTGCAGAGAAAGACGGTCCCCACAAGACGTACTTCTGTATCGTCGCCGTCGGTCGGAGAAAGGACAACTAACACATGCCGACGACGAAGTAACACAATCACTTAAGGACTTGTGGATCAATCTCAGCGGCTGTGCAGAAAGAATATCTAGAGCGCTGCATAAACTTGCAACGTCGAGAGTACAGACAGCAACGAGCACAGGTGACGAAAGACGAACATAGAATAAGAACTAAATGTACAGTCACCGGAGTGCCACGAAAACAAATGTTCATGAGACATTAACATTAGATTGTAAGAGAAAGATAGAAAAAGAGGACAGTAGGTGTTACCATGTAAAGTAACCAAACCTACCTGTAGGATTAGGTCCTAAAGGAGAGAGGTTCAATGCATTGCTGACGTCCTCGGCCACGGGCGGCGGGTGGTAGGAGATAATACGGAGGCTGCGCAGGAGCGAGAGGCTCAGTGTCTTTCCTGGACAGCATCGGTGGTGCCATCCTGTACTTCTAAACTCTTTTCTGTCTTTCTTTATTGCGGAACCTGCAGCATATATTATGTCACAGTAGCATATTATGCAGAGAGTTGGAAAACAATACGCTGCTTGATATTTTATTTTAATGTATAAGCTTATTTCTGCTTTATTGCCTTCATCAGTCCATCTACAAAAATCGCATTTATTTCTAATTTACGATATATATAATTTACAAAGGCTTTTTACCTTTGATGTCATACTCTTCTCCTGACGTTGTAGATGGGTCAGCTTTGAGTAAACTACTATTGCTGTCTGTAGTTGTTGTTTGTAAAATTATTTTTAGCAACGTTTTAAAGTCGTTCGAAAATTTACTGCTGCAGATATACAGGGTTATTACAATTGATTGAAGCGATTTCACAGCTCTACAATAACTTTATTATTTGAGATATTTTCACAATGCTTTGCGCACACATACAAAAACTCGAAAAGTTTTTTTAGGCATTCACAAATGTTCGATATGTGCCCCTTTAGTGATTCGTTAGACATCAAGCCGATAATCAAGTTCCTCCCACACTCGGCGCAGCATGTCCCCATCAATGAGTTCGAAAGCATTGTTGATGCGAGCTCGCAGTTCTGGCACGTTTCTTGGTAGATGAGGTTTAAACAATGAATCTTTCACATAACCCCACAGAAAGAAATCGCATGGGGTTAAGTCGGGAGAGCGTGGAGGCCATGACATGAATTGCTGATCATGATCTCCACCACGACCGATCCATCGGTTTTCCAATCTCCTGTTTAAGAAATGCCGAACATCATGATGGAAGTGCGGTGGAGCACCATCCTGTTGAAAGATGAAGTCGGCGCTGTCGGTCTCCAGTTGTGGCATGAGCCAATTTTCCGCGGGCTACGCGTGAAACTTGCCCGCACGCGTTCAACCGTTTCTTCGCTCACTGCAGGCCGACCCGTTGATTTCCCCTTACAGAGGCATCCAGAAGCTTTAAACTGCGCATACCATCGCCGAATGGAGTTAGCAGTTGGTGGATCTTTGTTGAACTTCGTCCTGAAGTGTCGTTGCACTCTTATGACTGACTGATGTGAGTGCATTTCAAGCACGACATACACTTTCTCGGCTCCTGTCGCCATTTTGTCTCACTGCGCTCTCGAGCGCTCTGGCGGCAGAAACCTGAAGTGCAGCTTCAGCTGAACAAAACTTTATAAGTTTTTCTACGTATCTGTAGTGTGTCGTGACCATATGTCAATGAATGGAGCTACAGTGAATTTATGAAATCGCTTCAATCATTTGTAATAGCCCTGTATTACAATACGTTATTTACTATCTGAGTGTTGTAGAAATTCAAGTTTGACGGCTAGTTACTGACTCAAAGATATTTTTGTTGTTGTGGGTCGTGTATCTGTGGAACTGTCATTAATGTGTTTCTGATCTCTGGTATTTTGGTTCTCCATTATCGCTATACAAATCTCCGGCCCTACTGATTCACGGGATACAACTTGTGGGCTTTGACTAATGACGCCATAGGTTGCTCATAGATATTAATGTCTTTACTTTCCAGTCATAGATAATAAATAAGTTGTCTGCTGCGGATAAGCGCCAACATTGTACATTAAAAAATTGAATATGGTTTTAAAATACTAGATATTTCGTAAATTTTTTTTCGTGTGCATAGATTTAAGTAAACGGTTGTTTGCAATTCATTTGGTACTTAATTTCATTCTTCGTGAGTTTGAGATAATTTGGACTAATAGTTTTTTATTTTAGAAGAATTTTTAGTTTTCATTTCCGTTTGTAGGTATGGATTTATCTGTTACAATGAATCTGGATGATTTAAAGGAGGCTATAGGCGTAGACATGATGGCCACGATTCGATTTTTACAAATGTATGGTCTTGTTGCCGATTACGTTCGATGTCGTGAGTGCGGCGAGCATATGCGCCTGACAAGTGTGTCTGCTCGCCGTACTCACCACTCATTCGTATGGTGCTGCGGCAAAGATCGCTTGTGGCGGTCCATTAGACGAGGAACTTGGTTCGAGAAATCTAAGCTCGCCTTGGGGGATATCACAAAAATTACATACTGTTGGTGTTTGAGGTATCCCGTGTGGCTGTGTGGGCATGAACGTCGTGTTAGTGAGCGTACGGTTGTAGATTGGTACTCTTTTTGTAGGGAAGTTTGTGGGGAATATTTAAAGTATAGGAGGAGGTTTGGGGGGGGGGGAGGGGGGTGTTATATCGAAATCGACGGTACTGCTGTCTACGTAAGAACATAATATTAGTGGTAGCAGAGGCAAAAGGAACAACACATCTCTAAATTAAAATCATCATATGATAAATTTTTCTATAAATAATGGGTGTGATAGTGGAGGTATCTACTAAGCTAGCGTATTTCGTACACTTGTCTCTATCCAACATATAATTTATCCTTTGCAATTTGTAACAGTAGTTTTTACTCACGAATGCGCTAAACGATCTCTGCATCGACAATGTGCTTTTAAAACATTCTGCTTTCATAATTACGATGATTTTTTAATTTATATAAAGTGTTCACATGTCCCAACGGCATGAATGAGATGTGTGCTTCATCACGTCGTTAAATACGAAAAAAATTGTTAGCCTGCACCCTTAAAAATTTTTTTAATAACACGTCATGAGTTTCATGGCATTTTGATCTTCTATATTATGATACACATTCTATAATTACCACTATTTATGTATTTGACTTCTTGGTTTCAATGTAATATTTTACGTAAATTAAGAACTTTGTATCTCTGACTCCCTACGCCAGATGGCGATTACTGTGTTATAACAAATTCTGTTATATTTGGTGTCATGTTATTTGTATATTTTTCTTCTTTTCTAGTCCTGTAATCTGACACCATATAACTTCAACTGTTGATTTTTATTCGGACATGTTTTTTAAGTTGTTTGAAAATAACACGCCAGCGTATGTTGGCAAGATGTGCATTTCCCCACTGTCTTTTTTGCTATGCGTTTTTTAATGTACAATTTTAAAATTGAAATATTCAATTAATGATTTGCAAGTGCACATAGAGGGCGTTCCAAGACCCTGTCACACCGAGGTCTGCTGTATAGGTGACTGTAAACAGCGGCTTCAGTTATTGTGATCGCCTCTCAGCTTTGGTTACCGATAACTAGATACCAGTGTCTATGAGTTTAATTTGTACACCACAGGTATCTTCTTTCCAACTGTTGGTTTATACTCAGGTGTATTTGTGGTTTTTTGTTTTTATTTACTGATCGCTACGTGAAATTTTTAACTTCCAGCATTGAAGGTGATCACTATGTGATTCAAAATCGATTTTGCTATCAATAAACCATCAATATTACGGCCAACGCTGACATATATGGTCGTTGTGCACACAGCACTCCATGGAGTCGCCAATCAACACATCTAAAATTTCTATCCCGTACTTCAGTTGACCTGTGTAGTTCATTTGAAGTACTTCAGTTGACCTGTGTAGTTCATCTGAGCAACAGGATACTGATGCTAACGAAATCGAAGAAATCGACCAACGTTAAATTTGTGTCTTGTACTGCAGTTAACATATACAGCTCGACTGTAGTTCGAGATACAACTCATATATATGTGACGTAAGGATTCTATGCTAACGCTACTTCTGTCCCCTTTTTTTTGGCCCTTTATTTTCCACAGAAGTACTAGGACACAAACAAGCGATATCCTTAAGGTTTAACTATTACTCGCCTTGATTTATGTCTACTATATTTTTTCTCTCCTGCATTCCTTTGTCTATGAACACTCCTCTCAGCTGTTACATCTGTGTAATAAACGATCTCTGGCAAATTCTGATGTCATTGGTCAAAGCCGACGGGTTGTATCCCGTTCATCAGTAGACCCAAAACTTCAATAATTAAAAAAAAAAAACTCTCCATGCCTGAAATTGGTTTGTTACATTAGAATGTCGTAAGGATAGTCCTGGTTGTGTATGTATATTACAAATTCCTCCAAAATATTCATGAGTGGAACTTTTGGGATCTCGTGCAGGATTTGCAGTGCGTTTCCAACATTGTCAACCTTGTGTTTTTCATCTTTGAGGTGTGTAAAGAAGTTGGATAGGTTGTTATTTGTTACTTTCGAGTGTTCTCTGAATCTAACGATGATATTTCTTCCCGTCTGTCCTTACAAAATTTTGTACAGTTATATTCACTCGTTTTATATCACAGTTATCTTATATATAGCAACCTTGTATTGATCACTGTTCGGTTGTTGTAATATTCAACGACACTGTCGTACGCCGAATGAGATATACATGTATGACATTCTGCAGGAAGCTTATCATCGATCCACCCTAAAACTAATTCTGAGTCGGGTGAGTGGTTTTACCTTTTATAGTCGTTTTTGATACAAAGAGTATCAAAACCTGTTGTCCTCTTCAATATTCATGAGACGCTGACACACCAATCTATCTCCCTCTGACATTCTATTTTCTATGGATGCACGACAGAGCTAGCACTCACCCTACAGCATGTAGTGTGCTTACAGACGCCATATGCTTTTTCGCCCTCAATAATGGAAAATGTGCTCTATTTCATGGACATACAAAAAAGCGGCAGTTTTTCCACGGATATGAAGTGTACGGCAAGTCGACGTTATGTCTTTTAATCTCGAAACAATCAGCACGATCTGTTACAACTGTTCTGTATGCGAGACTCCGTAATGGTTTTCTCTCGAACCTATTTGTTACATTGAAAACACTGTACAGCTATTCAAGTGTTATTTAATTCAGCTGTTTACAAAGTTTTTAATGTTACAAATTTAAGGTAACTTGCCTGTGAACGCCTGGAAAAGTACTACCAATTTTCATAAAGTTTAATTGGCTCTAACTAAAAAATATGAACTCCAAGTAATATGAAAATTGTACGACAACAGGAGTGTTTCTTCTTGATCATTTTGATACATGGTCAAGACTTAGAATCTATGCAATGACCAACTATCTTACTTGGATGCTTGATACTTTAATTACCTATCAAAACACATATATCTAAAAAGTAGACTAGAATTATGTCATTTCAACCTCAAGTTTTATGCTACAAATGTGTACAACTAGTAATGAAAATTAAGGTTGTATTGTGTTGTACCGTATGTTAACCGGGGGCCTAGAAACGACGGAGAGGCTCCGTCCCCACCGCAGCAGCATTGGTCCACAACCCCACGACGACTACCGCAGTCCACTTCACCCCTCCACCGCCCCACACCGAACCACTCTTTCAGGGTTACTGTGGTTCGACCCCCGGTGGACACTCCCAGGGAACGTCTCACAGCAGACGAGTGTAACCCGTATGTTTGCGTGGTAGAGTAATGGCGGTGTACGCGTACGCGGAGAACTTATTTGCGCAGCAATCGCCGACATAGTGTACCCGAGGCGGAATAAGGGGAACCAGTCCCGCATTTGCCGAGGTAGATGGAAAACCGCCTAAGAACCATTCACAGGGTGGCCGGCTCACCGGACCTCGACACAAGTCCGCCAGGCAGATTCGTACCGGGGACCAGGCGCTCCTTCCCAATCCGGAAAGTTGTAAAATTAAGGTTACTTTTCTATAATTCATCAGTATATATCCTTTCTTCCTGATGGTAGAACGTCAGTGTTGAATGTCTTGTTTACTAGAAATAGGATCCTGAAACGTCTGAAAACTATTTCAAATCTCTATCTCAATAAATTTTTTGTGCATAAAATAAAGATATCAGAAAATTTAACTTTCAAGAAATTCAATTCGAAAATTAAATTTTATCTATGGATCACCTCTGTTGTTCCTAATACATTCCAGGTGCGTAATATTCTTGGTTTACATGTTCTCTCTTCTCTCTGCATTTCCTTGCTCCTCCTTGTTATTCTGTCCTAGTTTAGTTACCTCAAGGATCTACCTCTCAGCTTTGGTCACTCTCATAGAATTACCTGGCACCTATAATTGAACGCAGAATGTATTCCTGGCAACTTTATAACTTCGCACCAGAATCAAAACACGCTTTTCGAATCATAAAAACTTTCGAGAATGAGAAAATAGCAAAAACTACAAAAACGTGTTTTAACGAAACAACGCTCGAAAACCAAAGATATGCGACAGGGAAAACATAAGAACATAGAAAAATGTATCTTCTAACCACTCGTCAACAGTTGTATAATATACCTTCCCCGCATGGGTGGCTAATTACAACATTTGACGCGTGAAAGTAGCAGGAACATGGGTGTGGCCGCACACCGAGAGGGCTTTAAGTTGATTTGTAAACAACTTCCCGATGTCCAATCCAACTCTTTTACTATCATTTTGTTATAAAAAACTCTAAGCATCGTTTTAAGATGAAAAACAAAGCATCAATTTTTTGAAACGGATTCGTAAGAAAGTGTCCTTAACAAGTGGCAGTTTAGAGATGGTGTATTATGATAGAAGATTTGGTCTTGGTAGAGGTGGAATCGAGATGCTCCAATTTATCAAGTCGCTGCACCATAGATTTGACTAAATCCAGTCACAGTGAATTAACTTTCTAGAGATTTTTCTAAAGCACGCTAGTACTAATTCTTTCACCAGAGGCAGGTATCTGAAGACTAGAGACAAGTGAACAACAGTTTTTTATGTCTTATATCGTGTTCTGACCGAGTGTGGTAATGATACCGCGGTTCAGAGTTCGTTTTTTCGCTTAGATGTTCAGGGAGGCTTCGGACAGATTCTCCTTTACAGCACGAGAAGTCGGTAACTTGCTGAGAGGCGTTGCTGGGAGGGCGACAGTGCAGGAAAAAACTCCGTATTAATTCTGCCGTTGATTATCCCCAGCAACAAACGGCGGTACTGGCAAAGACATTTCATAGAAATTCCAAACAACTCTATAATTTTCTTTGTCGATAAAAGATTTCTTCTTACCTGGTATTTTTAAAGCGTCCGTATTCACTTTTCCTTCGCTAAAATAATCTTGAAGAACGCACTGCAGGCTCGGAAATCTGTAGATTTCCTTCAGCGGGTACTTAGAAGTCAAGCACTCCGTCTTCACGTCACAAGTGGCCCATCGGGACCACCCGACCACCATGTCATCCTCAGCTGAGGATGCGGATAGGAGGGGCGTGTGGTCAGCACACCGCTCTCCCGGTCGTTATGACGGTTTTCTTTGACTGGAGCCGCTACTATTCGGTCGAGTAGCTCCTCAATTGGCATCACGAGGCTGAGTGCACCCCGAAAAATGGCAACAGTGCATAGCGGCCTGGATGGTCACCCAGCCAAGTGCCGGCCACGCCCGACAGCGCTTAACTTCGTTGATCTGACGGGAACCGGTGTATCCACTGCTGCAAGGCGGTTGCTGCTTGGAATCGAACTACTCTATTACTGCACTGTATAACAGTAAGAACTCTACAAATACAGTGCAACACAGCTACTTAATGCACATCTGACTACGTAACACGATTTATATTTATCAAGGGCCTGACAAAGACTAACTGCGACTTTGTTAGTTGTAAAAATGAAAATTCGAATAATAACTGTTGGAATTCTTAGAGTAAATGTCATAGACGACGCGTGAACTCCTTGCAGTCGCGACAGCCCTCCGTTCGCAGTGCCTGGCGGAGTGATTATGCGCGGACTGAATCGCTCGCGCGATTGGCCACACGTTGTCCTTGTTATCCACCGACATAAAACAGAAAAATGGTAACCGTTTCCATGGTGACAAATACATACACAATTCTGATAACAAACGCAACACATATGCAGTTCCTTCAAGAGAGGAAACGGGCCATTCATGGGGTAGGCTACGCCAATAAACTAATGTCCGCACACATCTGGGACGTAACACTTAGTGATGGCAATGTAACCCAAGCAAGATGTTCTTGCATGTTTACGTTCTCTTTCGCCTGTGTGATATTAGATTTCGAAAATTAATTTTGCTCTACGGAAACGTAACCATAACAAATAAGCAAAGGCTATTGCACTATCGGAACAGAAGAGAACGTGGGAATGCTGACAGGCAAAAGTTAGTAGAATTCGTGCGCCTATGTAAGGCTTCATTCCAGTCTGGTGTGGCAGTTGAAGATAGGAAAACGAAAGCCAAAGCTTTAAATTTCGTCTTTAATAAATCGTTTGTGCAGGAGAATCGTACAAACATACCACAGTTTGAGCATCGCACAGAGTCCCGTATGGACGACATAGTAATAAGCATCCTGTCATAGAGTTGAAAACAAATAAGTCGCCAATTCCGGACAGGATTCCAGTTCGGTTTTACAAAGAGTACTATAAGGCACTGATTTAGCTTGCATTTATTGCGAATGTCTATCCCAGCGCCAAGTCCCAAGCGACTGGAAAAAAGTGCAGGTGACGCTTTTATAAAAGAAGGATAAAAGAACCGACCCAAAAACTACAGGCTAATATCCTTAACATAGGTTTGCTGCAGAATTCTCGAACATGTTCTGAGTTCGAATGTAGCAAATTTTCTAAAGAGAGAACAGCTTATGTCCACGAATCAGCATGGCTTTAGAAAGCATCCCTCGTGTGAAACTCAGTCTTTTCTCAAATGATATACTGAAAACTATGGATGAAGGATAACAGGCACCTTCCATATTTCTAAATTGCCAGAAAGCATTTCACACGGTGCCCACTGCAGGCTTAACGAAGGTACGAGAATATCGAATAGGTTTCCAGGTATTCCAGTGGCTCGAAAACTGCTTAAATAATAGAACCCAGTATGTCGTACTCGACGGCGGGTATTCATCAGTAACAAGGGTATCGTTAGGAGTTCCCCAGGGAAGTGTGACAGTGTTTTCTTTGTTAATAAATGATCTGGCGGACAGGGTGGGCAGCCATTTTCTGTTGTTTGCCGATGATGCTGTGGTGTACGGTAAAGTGTCGAAGTTAAGTGACTGTAGGATGACACAAGATGCCTTAGACGAAACGTATAGTTGATCTAATGAACAGCAGCTTACTCTAAATGTAGAACAATGAATGTTACTGCGGATGAGTTGGAGGAACTAGCCGGTAATGTCGGGGTACAGTATAAGTTCAAAAAATGGCTCTGAGCGCTATGGGACTTAACATCTATGGTCATCAGTCCCCTAGAACTTAGAACTACTTAAACCTACCTAACCTAAGGACAGCACACAACACCCAGTCATCACAGTATAAGTAGTGTCCCGCTTGACACAGTCACATCTTTTGAATATCCGAGTGTAGCGTTGCAAAGCGATATGAAATGGAACGAATATGTGAGGACTGTAGTAGAAAAGGGGAAAAGATCGACTTCGGTTTATTGGGAGAATTTTGGGAAAGAGCAGTTCACCTGTAAACGAGACCGCATATAGGACGCTAGTGCGACCTATTCTTGAGTCCTGCTCGAGTGTTTGGGATCCAAACCACATCGGGTTGAAGGAAGACATCGAAACAATTCAGAGGCAGGCAGATAGATTTGTTACCATTAGGTTCGAACAACACGTATGTGTTACGGAGGTGCTTCGGGAATTCGAATGGGAATCTCTAGAGGCAAGGTGACTTTCTTTTCGAGGAACACTGGTGAGATACTTTAGAGAACCGGCATCTGAAGCCGACTGCAGAATTATTCTATTTCGCCAACATACATGTCGCGTAAGGACCACGAAAATGAGATACGAGAAATTAGGTCTTATGCGGATGCATGTAAATAGTGGTTTATCCCTCGCTCTATATGTGAATGGAACGGGAAAGGAAATGACCAGTAGAGGCATGAGCTACCCTCTGCCATGCATCGTGCGATGACTTGCGGAGTGTGTATGTAGCTGTTGATGTAGATGTAGAACGGGCTATCACTTTTGTAATAATTTTCGGTATCTGCTACCTGTTTCTGGTATGACCTACCCCAGAAACGTACATAAATTGTCCAAGTGTACGTAGGAACAACAAAAAGATGCATCAATAAACGCCTTAAGAAACACAAGACGGATAAATCAGCAGTAGCAGATCATGCACTATGACCGGGTTACCAAATTTGTTTGTCTGACACTGTGGTTTTAGCATGATCTAATAATTACTGTACTAGGATGTACAGAGAGGCCACAGAAATACAAAATCACAAACACAATTTCATCAGAAAAAAGAAGGATTGACATTTGATAAGCTGTGGGCCTTAGTGCTAAATAATACTAACAACGCCAACTCTTTCCCACAAGCTGCATAACACACGTCGGCGCGACTGCGCGGTCTCAGGCAGCAGCCTGATGACATCGTTGTTTGGATACATATAAACAGTTCAGCTTGCTGAGCTTCTTTGAGACTCTAACTGCTTCCTGAATCGTTAAAGCCTCTGATGATGTCTCCTTTACTAGTTGAGATGCCTTATTTACTAGTTGCGACATAGTCAGGAAAAATTCTTGTTTGGAAAATAAGGCTTTTATTCTAAAAATATTTGGAAACTCACATATGGCAACCGAATTGGCACAGAACAGCCTAGTAACTGACAGACATTTCTGTAATCCAGTTCTTCTGAATATCTTAAATAGCACATTCACTATCAAAAATCTTTGGCAAAAAGTTTTAGCCAAAAATTTTTTTCTGGCTACACTTTGTGTTTTAGACGTAGATAAGGTATGATTAGGCTCTTTGTGTAATGAAATTTTAATAGATTATAGTTTTTTGGCAAATCACTTTTGGAGGCTCCCGTTTTGTCGAATCCATTGAGAGAGCATGGTATGCACGTTCTATCAATTTTCTTGATTTTATTTATCAAGCTAAACAGATTTTTCCCTCCTCTCTGTGTATTTTAATACTATCTGCCTTTTACAATAATATTTTTCGTAATACTGTTTAAGTTACTTAATAAGAAAAACCCATTCATGCTCCCAAAACTAGATAATACTCTATCGTAGTAATGCTGTTTTCGTCGTTCTATTGCTTTTCTGTGAGGCATTTTATCCACTTTTGATTACCGAGTGGACTACACAAGCTTAGTGTGTCCACTACACTGCAGTTGCTGTGTGGATGACGCGTGGCAGTGACGCTGTAACCCCCAATGAAATTTTTATTCCAGTTTGCTGTTGTGCCCGTGGTTTACTGCGAGCTCCCGTCTGGCGGGCGTATTGAGTAAGCGCGTTGTTCATATTTGATAATGTTTTACTAGCGAGTTGTAATTAATTTCTATTGTGCAAAGAAACTATGTAGCCTTCTAATGTTGGTATTTGTGTTAATAAATCCTGCTTCTGCCTTAAATTTGCTGTATGACATGAAAGCGCAATCATTTCCGTTTTATTTTCCACATTTCGTTTTATAAAATGTGAACTAAGTGTTTATATACTTGCGTATGAGGAATGTACTTCACTGAAATCACGTAAACTGTCGTGCAACGGGCTTGGATGGAGGCACGTTTCCTGCTGCTGCACGACATTATAAATGAGCCTCTCTTTTCATGTGTAGTATGTACGCTCCAATAGTGCTCTTTTACATACCATAATTTTATTTGTTTCACGAACCCGAAGTGGGTAATGATTTTGACTGCATCATAACATTTAATAGCACAATGCAACGCATTCTTGCTCAAGTGTGGATACGTTGTACAGTTATAGTTCTTCTGTTTTACATTCCTACTCTACGTACACATACCCCCCCCCCCAAACCCTTCACCTGCACACCCTCCACGTTCTCTCCCAAAGAAATTTCAACCGTCTCCCTCTCCTAGCCTAGGAATTCCGCCCCGACATGTACCTGACTACCAACTCGGAATCCCCCCTACCCCATCCATCCCCCCTTCAAGGATTGCTTCCTCCTCCCCCCCCACCATACCTCTTCCATTTCCCTACCCTGTCGCACCCCCCCCCCCTTTTTCCTCTTCAGTCTATAGAGCCCAATACCAACTACCTCTCTCTCCTTGTTCCCCACACCCATCTCTGTGCTCGTTACCACTTCTTATCAGTCCTCAGCCATCATCAGGGCAACTTTCCCACCTCGCTCCATACCTGACCTTCTTTTCATCTGCAGTCTACCGTCGCAGCTCAAGTCCTTTTCCAGTTTTAGTGAAAATGCATGGTGATCCATTTTTATTAGTCAGTGTATCTTCTGCAGAGTTCAGTGTTCCGAATGTTTTTTCAAATATTTCATTTTATTCAAGTGTTTCTCAGGTGTTTTTAACTGTCTGTCCACATTTTATCACCGTTTTTAAACAATTCTTGAAGACAGCAAGCACTGGATTATATACACTCCTGGAAATGGAAAAAAGAACACATTGACACCGGTGTGTCAGACCCACCATACTTGCTCCGGACACTGCGAGAGGGCTGTACAAGCAATGATCACACGCACGGCACAGCGGACACACCAGGAACCGCGGTGTTGGCCGTCGCATGGCGCTAGCTGCGCAGCATTTGTGCACCGCCGCCGTCAGTGTCAGCCAGTTTGCCGTGGCATACGGAGCTCCATCGCAGTCTTTAACACTGGTAGCATGCCGCGACAGCGTGGACGTGAACCGTATGTGCAGTTGACGGACTTTGAGCGAGGGCGTATAGTGGGCATGCGGGACGCCGGGTGGACGTACCGCCGAATTGCTCAACACGTGGGGCGTGAGGTCTCCACAGTACATCGATGTTGTCGCCAGTGGTCGGCGGAAGGTGCACGTGCCCGTCGACCTGGGACCGGACCGCAGCGACGCACGGATGCACGCCAAGACCGTAGGATCCTACGCAGTGCCGTAGGGGACCGCACCGCCACTTCCCAGCAAATTAGGGACACTGTTGCTCCTGGGGTATCGGCGAGGACCATTCGCAACCGTCTCCATGAAGCTGGGCTACGGTCCCGCACACCGTTAGGCCGTCTCCCGCTCACGCCCCAACATCGTGCAGCCCGCCTCCAGTGGTGTCGCGACAGGCGTGAATGGAGGGACGAATGGAGACGTGTCGTCTTCAGCGATGAGAGTCGCTTCTGCCTTGGTGCCAATGATGGTCGTATGCGTGTTTGGCGCCGTGCAGGTGAGCGCCACAATCAGGACTGCATACGACCGAGGCACACAGGGCCAACACCCGGCATCATGGTGTGGGGAGCGATCTCCTACACTGGCCGTACACCACTGGTGATCGTCGAGGGGACACTGAATAGTGCACGGTACATCCAAACCGTCATCGAACCCATCGTTCTACCATTCCTAGACCGGCAAGGGAACTTGCTGTTCCAACAGGACAATGCACGTCCGCATGTATCCCGTGCCACCCAACGTGCTCTAGAAGGTGTAAGTCAACTACCCTGGCCAGCAAGATCTCCGGATCTGTCCCCCATTGAGCATGTTTGGGACTGGATGAAGCGTCGTCTCACGCGGTCTGCACGTCCAGCTCGAACGCTGGTCCAACTGAGGCGCCAGGTGGAAATGGCATGGCAAGCCGTTCCACAGGACTACATCCAGCATCTCTACGATCGTCTCCATGGGAGAATAGCAGCCTGCATTGCTGCGAAAGGTGGATATACACTGTACTAGTGCCGACATTGTGCATGCTCTGTTGCCTGTGTCTATGTGCCTGTGGTTCTGTCAGTGTGATCATGTGATGTATCTGACCCCAGGAATGTGTCAATAAAGTTTCCCCTTCCTGGGACAATGAATTCACGGTGTTCTTATTTCAATTTCCAGGAGTGTATATTCCTCCCACTCATGTGATATTTTCAAATAATGTAAAATTCATAGTATATGTGTTTCTTGTGTTTGTTTTAGCATCCATATTAGCGTTAAGTTCTACGCGGTAAAGAGGTTGCCAGCCCCCTTCCCCACCCCCTCCCCCTACCAATGGGGTGAGGCAGGATGAAATAACAATTAAAAAAATACATTCCTATAGAACAGCACTTCATTCTGCGCGGTAACATATACACAGATACATATAAAATTTACACTCCTCACACATATAAAGCATCTTTGGAAGGTAGAACATCCTTAGCGACGGATAATGCCCTGGAAGTAAAGTTATATACACACATCAAAAAAGTTTTGCTTCACAACGGTTCCAAGAGTTCCGGAACCTGTACAGAAGATTGGAATAGAGATCAACATAAACATCATTTCCGCACGTTTTATTGCTCATTAAAACCCCACATTGCATGTTGTACCACCATACAGCGATACCTTCAGAATTGGGGGTCCAGATTGGTGTACATACCGGTACCTCTAATACCCAATGGCACCTCCTCTTGCATTGATGCTTGCCTATATTCGTCGTGGCATACTATCCACAAGTTCATCAAGGCACTGTTGGTCCAGGTTGTGCCAATCCTCAACGGCGATTCGGTGTAGATCCCTCAGATGGTTGGTGTGTCACGTCGCCCATGAACAGCCCTTCTCAATTCATCCCAGGCATGTTCGATAGGGTTCACGCTGGTCACTCTAGTCGAGTGGTATCATTATCCTGAAGGAAGCCATTCACAAGAGGTGCACGATGGGGCCGCGAATTGTCGTCCATGAGGACGAATGCCTCGCCAGTATGCTGCCGATATGGTTGCAATATCGGCAGGAGGACGGCATTCACGTATCGTACAGCCTTTACGGTGCCTTCCATGACCACCAGCGGCGTACGTCGGCCCCACATAATGCTACCCCAAAACATCAGGGAACCTCCACCTTGCTGCATGCTGCACCCGCTGGATAGTGTGTCTAAGGCATTCAGCATGACCGCGTTGCCTCCAAATACATCTCCGACGATTGTCTGGTCGCAGGTATATGCTACACTCATCGGCGAAGAGAACGCGATACCAATCCCGGGCGGTCCGTTGGGCATGTCGTTGGGCCCATCTGTACCGCGCTGCAACGTGTCGTGGTTGCAAAGATGGGCCTCGCAGTGGACGTTGGGAGTGAAGTTGCGGATCATGCAGCCTATTGCGCACAGTTCGAGTCGTAACACGACGTCCTGTGGCTGCACGACAAGCATTATTCAACATGGTGGCGTTGCTGTCAGGGCTCCTCCGAGCCATAATCCCTAGGTAGCTGTCATCCACTGCAGTAGTAGCCCTTGGGTGGCCTGAGCGAGGCATGTTATCGACAGTTCCTGTATCTTTGTATCTCCTCCAAGTCCGGACAACATCGCTTTGGTTCACTACTAGACGCCTGGACACTTCCCTTGTTGAGAGCGCTTCCTGGCACAAAGTAACAATGCGGACGCAATCGAACCGCGGTATGGACCGTCTAGGTATGTTTCAACTCCAGACAACACGAGCTGTGTTCCTCCTTCCTGGTGTAATGACTGGAACTGGGCGGTGTCGGACCCCCTGCGTCTAATAGGCGCTGCTCATGCGTGGTTGTTTAGATCTTTGGGCTGGTTTAGTGACATCTCTGAACAGTCAAAGGGTCTGTGTCTGTTTTACAATATCCACAGTCAACGTCTGTCACTGTTCCAACTCTCTGTTATCACGATTCAGGCGATAATGAAACAGGAGGGCTGGAAAAGCATAAACACCTTTTGCTGCTTGGATCACTTTCAACTTCCCTCGAATTGATTTTAATGGTCCCTAGTGGTTCCAACCTGTATACCATCGGGGCGATTGTGGACGCTCTCCTCTCAAAAGTGGTAAGATTATGTTCAGTGTGGCTGCCATCCCTTGATGTCCTTAGAGAAGGAATGTACCGTCTGGAGGTGTCATCAGTTTCAAATGTTGTGAAGTACATCGTGCTGCAAGCCGTCATTCAAGAAGAAGTGAGATGTGGTTAAGGGGGTAGGGGGAGAACGACCTTCCCATCGTGTGATACGTCCGCAGAGGCATTGGGCAGAATTTGTGTCGACCGTTAATGTTAGAAGGATCACTGAGCTGCAGTATTTCAAACTAAGGTTCTAGGTACCTTTGACCCAAATTTCACAATTCTGTGTGTTGTGGGTTGGCTGGAGAGCCAACACCGGGTACTAGAGGAAGCCGAAAGGCACGCGTTTTAGCTCACGCAGTCTGGCGTGAGGTCTGGAACAGGACAAGGAAATTAGACTCCAGAAAAACGGACGTAGCTGGTGAAATACTTAACTTTAATCCACTAATGATGAGCGTCGCTCTTGACGGTACATGATTACAGTATCAATAGTAACTGGTACTGGCGCCTTGCTAGGTCGTAGCAAATGACGTAGCTGAAGGCTATGGTTCAAATGGTTCAAATGGCTCTGAGCACTATGGGACTCAACTGCTGAGGTCATTAGTCTCCTAGAACTTAGAACTAGTTAAAACTAACTAACCTAAGGACATCACAAACATCCATGCCCGAGGCAGGATTTTAACCTGCGACCGTAGCGGTCTTGCGGTTCCAGACTGCAGCGCCTTTAACCGCACGGCCAGCTGAAGGCTATGCTAACAATCGTCTCGGCAAATGAGAGCGTATTTTGTCAGTGATCCATCGCTATTAAAGTCGGTTGTACAACTGGGGCGAGTGCTAGACCTGCCGTGTGGCGGCGCTCGGTCTGCAATCACTGATAGTAGCGACACGCGGGTCCGACGTATACTAACGGACCGCGGCCGATTTAAAGGCAACCACCTAGCAAGTGTGGCGTCTGGTGGTGACACCACACTGTGTTGCAATGGGAAGAAAGACAGGTTTTCAAAAAGTGATCCTTTAATTCTTTCTCGCAGTGTTTTATCTGAGAAGTGGTAAAAGCTATAGCGTTCTAACCATGGTGAGAAATGTGACGAGCGGAGTGACATAGGTACACGTTTTTCTGTATGAAACATATTTAATCTACATCGCCGACTTCAGATACCTCAATTGACGAGGAGACGGTAAATAATGCGCTTTTCACTGCGTTTAGTGGCTTTTGTAAACAGCACTGTTTCAGCGGAAATAACTAATAACGATTACGCTAATATCACTATTTCACACAGCTCAGCACTTCTTCATTGGACACTACGAGCGTTAGGAAGCTCTTCTCTCTTGAAAAGCTCATTGTGGTTCGAAAAGTAGGTAAGCCATATTCATCTACCCATAATTAACACAAAGGTTTCCCATGTGCTTTGTGTAAACCAGCTATTTGTAGACTAAAGAATTTCTGTAGTTCTTAGAGGCAACCTCAAACTGGCGTTCAAGATATAAGTGGGAATTTTTGTGTCTTGTGTGCGACTATTGGTATGCATTACTGTCACACTCTGCATGTGATTGGTGATAAAAAGACAATCTGCCCTTGTCTGTAACTATGGTCTGACGTGGCGTGCCGCGTGGTTCAGGGCGCCTTGTCACGGTTCGCGCGGCTACCCCCAGTCGGAGGTTTGAGTCCTCCCTCGGGCATTGGTGTGTGTGTTGTCGTTAGGTCCTTAGTGTAAGTTAGTTTAAGTTAGATTAAGTAGTGTGTAGGCCTAGGGACCGATGACCTTGGTAGTTTGGTCTCATAGTCCTTACCACAAATCTACAATTTTTTTTTTTTTTTTTGAGGTGGCGTGGAATATATGGAGTTCTAAGTATTATGTTTCTAGAAGCTTGCTCTCAGGCGTCAAATGATACTATGTCACATGTTACACATATATGCTAAAGCATATAGCCCCTTTCAGATAGTATATAATCACCATTACGAATGAATTATAATAGCACGTCTTACTACAGCAGAACGCAATTCTTAACTGCGAAATTGTTCCAACAAAGCACATGTACGTATTTTTTACGAACAGGTTACAAGAATGAACATATAAATGTCGGCTGAGAACGTGCATTGTGAGAAAGAGCTTCACGTATTGAGCGAGTCAGTAACGCATTGGTCCACCTCTGTCAAATTATGCAAGCAGATATTCGATTTGGCATTGACTGACATAGTTGCTGGATGTTCTCCCGAGGGATATCATGCCAAATTCCGTCCGACTGGTGCCGCAGATCATCAGAATCCTGTGTTAGTTGGAGGGCGCTGCCCATAATGCTCCAAATGTTCTCAATTGGCGTTAGTTCCGGCGGCCTTGCTAGCCAAGGTAGGATTGGGCAAGCAGGAAGACAAGCAGTAGAAACTCTTGTTGTGTGCGGGTGGGCATTGTCTTGCTGAAATGTAAACCCAGGATGGCTTGCCATGACTGGCAACCAAAACAGGGTGTAGGATATCGTCGATGTACCGCTCCGCTCTAAGGGTGCCGTCGATGTTAACCAAAGGGGTTCTGCCATTAATGCCGCCCCAGACCATAAATCCTGGTTGTTGGGCTGTATGGAGGGCGACAGTATGGCTGCTATCCCATCGCTGTCCTGGGTGTTTCTAGAAGCGTCTTCGGGCTGGAATCACATTGAATAGAGTAGAATTGTCTTCAGTGAAAGTCCCGCTTCGGACTCAGCACCGATGACCAGTGTAGTGCCTGGAGACGCCGTGGACAGCAGTGGGATACGAACCTGACTGTCATCCACCATACGGCTGGATAACCAGGAATGACGGTGTGGGGTTCATTTATTTCCATGACGGGCCACCTTTGGTTGTCATCCGTAGCATCCTTACAGCACAGCGGTACGACTACCGTATTATATGCTCCCTTCAGTTGCCCTTCATTTCAAAACATCCTGCGCTTGTACTTCAGCGAGATGATGCTAGCTCGCACACGGTGAGTGTTTCTACTGCCTGCGTTCCCGCTTGCCATACCCCACCTTGGCCAACAAGCTCGCTGGATGTATCACCAATTCAAAATTTTTGGAGTATTATGGACAGGGCCCTCCAACCAGCTCTGAATTCTGATAATCTAAGCGCCATTTGGACAGAAATTGGCGCGATGTCTCTCAGGGGGACGTCCAACGACTCTATCAATCAATGCCAAGCCGAATAACTGCTTGCATAAGCACCTGAGGTGGACCGACGTGCTACTGACTTGCTCAAAATAGTTAAAATTTTATTTATTTATTTATTTAACCTGATCAGATTAGGGCCATCAGACCCTCTCTTACATCGGACCAGTGTTCCACACATGCGGCATTTCACACATCAGAGTTACATCATGAACATAGTTTAAATGAGAAAATTAGCTTACTCTAGTGACAATATGAATAAAGAGTAGTGACTAAGACCTAATAAAGTAAATGCGGAAGTATTTTTACAACAGGTGCTATACGTACAGCAATAATAATAACAGTAAAACAAAGAATCAAATAATAATGATAAACATGACTGAGACCTAATAAAGTAAATGCTGGCAGTATTTTTACATCAGGTGCTATACATACAATGGCTCTGAGTACTATGGGACTTAACATCTGAGGTCATCAGTCCCATAGAGTTAGAGCTACTTAAACCTAACTAACCTAAGGACTTCACACACATCCATGCCCAAAGCAGGATTCGAACCTGCGACCGTAGCAGCAGCTCGGTTCCAGACTGAAGCCCCTATAACCGTTCGGCCACAACGGCCGGCTGACTTGCTCAATTTGTGAAGCTCTTTCTCATGAACAAATCGTCCAGATTTTCTGAAACAGTAATCGTGTGTTTGTCTGTGCATGCGCATCTCGTCTACCGATTTCCACCCCGTTTGAATAATTCGTCGTTGAGGGTCTTTTTTTGTCTTAGTGTATATAAGATTGAAGTCACATCTTGTATATCTGGAATATTTCCTGACACCATTGCAAAAATTTCCATATTGTCGTACAACGAACAGTGAGAAACTGTAAATATTTTGCCAAGTTATGATAAAAAGGTCCATAAAAAGCATATCTGCAGGCTGAGAAGCCTACGTCGACCTTAAAACTGTTTGTTGTAGTTAAAAGAGCATTGGGATTTGAAAAGATAAGTGCATTCTGAGACAACAAGCAAGGGTTAACACCCCGAAGCATGGCACTGTCTCATGACTTAACGTCAGCTGTGAACGGACTTGTGCGATCGCGTGGTAGCCGCCCTGTGCCACGTACCGCGCTCCAACGCGAATAGTGAGGCCTTTTGACCGGCGACTAATATTTTGTCCGGCGTAGCGGCACGTTCGTTGCTCCGGGAAGTCGTCGGTGCGAAAGGAGCGGTGTGCACCGCTTCACTACTAGACCGCCAGACCGCCCTGCAAATCCTGGCGCCACGCTCTGTCGCCTCCCCCCCCATCCCCCTCCTCCCACACACAGCAGCCTCATTGAGCGCCGTTTCAACGCCGGCCGCCTCCGCCGAGTCGACCGCGACCTTCCTGCACCTTGTCGCCACTCACCGAGGGCCGCAGCGCCGCCCACCTAACGCTGTTAGCATCAGTTTCGTTCCTCTTTTCCCCTTTTTTCCAGCCCAGACCGATGGAGAATATCGCTTCACATACACTCCTGGAAATTGAAATAAGAACACCGTGAATTCATTGTCCCAGGAAGGGGAAACTTTATTGACACATTCCTGGGGTCAGATACATCACATGATCACACTGACAGAACCACAGGCACATAGGCACAGGCAACAGAGCATGCACAATGTCGGCACTAGTACAGTGTATATCCACCTTTCGCAGCAATGCAGGCTGCTATTCGCCCATGGAGACGATCGTAGAGATGCTGGATGTAATCCTGTGGAACGGCTTGCCATGCCATTTCCACCTGGCGCCTCAGTTGGACCAGCGTTCGTGCTGGACGTGCAGACCGCGTGAGACGACGCTTCATCCAGTCCCAAACATGCTCAATGGGGGACAGATCCGGAGATCTTGCTGGCCAGGGTAGTTGACTTACACCTTCTAGAGCACGTTGGGTGGCACGGGATACATGCGGACGTGCATTGTCCTGTTGGAACAGCAAGTTCCCTTGCCGGTCTAGGAATGGTAGAACGATGGGTTCGATGACGGTTTGGATGTACCGTGCACTATTCAGTGTCCCCTCGACGATCACCAGTGGTGTACGGCCAGTGTAGGAGATGGCTTCCCACACCATGATGCCGGGTGTTGGCCCTGTGTGCCTCGGTCGTATGCAGTCCTGATTGTGGCGCTCACCTGCACGGTGCCAAACACGCATACGACCATCATTGGCACCAAGGCAGAAGCGACTCTCATCGCTGAAGACGACACGTCTCCATTCGTCCCTCCATTCACGCCTGTCGCGACACCACTGGAGGCGGGCTGCACGATGTTTGGGCGTGAGCGGAAGACGGCCTAACGGTGTGCGGGACCGTAGCCCAGCTTCATGGAGACGGTTGCGAATGGTCCTCGCCGATACCCCAGGAGCAACAGTGTCCCTAATTTGCTGGGAAGTGGCGGTGCGGTCCCCTACGGCACTGCGTAGGATCATACGGTCTTGGCGTGCATCCGTGCGTCACTGCGGTCCGGTCCCAGGTCGACGGGCACGTGCACCTTCCGCCGACCACTGGCGACAACATCGATGTACTGTGGAGACCTCACGCCCCACGTGTTGAGCAATTCGGCGGTACGTCCACCCGGCCTCCCGCATGCCCACTATACGCCCTCGCTCAAAGTCCGTCAACTGCACATAGGGTTCACGTCCACGCTGTCGCGGCATGCTACCAGTGTTAAAGACTGCGATGGAGCTCCGTATGCCACGGCAAACTGGCTGACACTGACGGCGGCGGTGCACAAATGCTGCGCAGCTAGCGCCATTCGACGGCCAACACCGCGGTTCCTGGTGTGTCCGCTGTGCCGTGCGTGTGATCATTGCTTGTACAGCCCTCTCGCAGTGTCGGGAGCAAGTATGGTGGGTCTGACACACCGGTGTCAATGTGTTCTTTTTTCCATTTCCAGGAGTGTATTTTAACAAACGTAATGTAAACATCTGACTGCGTAGACTATCCAGACCAGACTCCTAAAATCAACGGAGGTCGATACTTCGGCGATCCACCTGTCCGCCATCTTTACGAGAACGCCGCTGCTACCGCTGCTGCCTCTGAGTTCCACTGAAAACTGATGCTACATGCGCCACCCATCAAAGTTGCTGCCCCGAAGACGGGGCTGGTGATGCCACGCCTAGTAGACTGCCAGAATGTAGCAGACGAGTTACTGCGGGAATTAAAGCTATGAGGACGGAGTGTGCGTCGTGCTTGGTAGCTCAGTTGGTAGAGCACTTGCCCGCGAAAGGCAAAGGTCTCGAGTTCGAGTCTCGGTCCGGCACACATTTTTGATCTGCCAGGAAGTTTCCTAGTAGACTGTCATCAAAGACTTGGGTTGGCCGCACCGAAGAACCTTGTGTTGTGATGCTAGATAGTACAGGATGTGCTTGTCTGTATTAATTAAGGTTCCAACCTACACCCTCCAGCCTCATTAATGTGATCGTCACCTACGTTCGATGTCAACGTCCAATAATCACTCATAGACGGCAGGTGGTAGCAATAGCAACAGAGGGTTTATAAAGTGTGTCGGGATGGTGTGGATAACGAGGGAGTCGTTGTCATAATGAGGAAACGGAGCGATTTATCCGTCGTCCAAAATGGCTCAATCATTGATTTTTGCGCCAAGAGCGGAACCATTTCCTAAACGGCTAAATCTGTAACTGTTCACATGTAAAATTATACCGTGTGCGACAAAATGAGCCGGCCGCTGTGGACGAGCGGTTCTAGGCGCTTGAGTCCGAAACCGTGCTGCTGCTACGGACGCAGGTTCGAATCCTGCCTCGGGCATGGATTTGTATGGTATCCTTAGGTTAGTTAGATTTAAGTAGTTCTAAGTCTAGAGGACTGATGACCTCAGGTGTGCAACTACTGAGCAACTGACTGTTCAGATGAATCAAGAGGATAGCAACAGTGCCTCCTCAATGAATGCTCAACAAACGTTGTTGCGTACGGGGCTCCGCAGTAGGTGCCTGGTCCGTATAACCATGCTGACTGCTGTTCATTGGCGACAAAGGCTGGATGCTGAACGCCAGTATTTCAACTGGACGTCCACTCAGTGGCGACATGTGGCCTTTTTAAATCAGTCACGCTTTATGCTCCATCGGGCAGATGGCCGTTAGTGTATACGGCGTAGAACGCCTGAAAGCTAAGTGTCCAGAGGAACGTTATGATATGGGAAATGTTTCCTTGGTATCCCCTCGGTGATCTCGTCATTCTGGAATTCACAGTGGATGAACAGAAGCAGGCATCTATCCTTGGAGACCATATCCATCCCTACACACAGTCTCTAGGTACTCTGGCATCTATCGGCAGGATAACAAAACATGTCACATAGCTCTAAGTACATGTGCGTGGTTCGAAGAGCATCAGGTTGAGTCTACTGTACTGCCCTGGCCACCAATCTCCCCAGATTTAAAGCCAATCGAGAATCCGAGGGATCGCTTAGATTCGGCTGTTCGTACCACGGGTCTTCAGCCGAGATATCTATCGCAGTTGGCCGCAGCGTGCTGTCGGTGTGGCTCCACAACCTGTCGGTGCTTTCGAGAACCTCACTGACACACTGCATGGTTCGCAAAACGTGTTTTTCAGGATTTTGGCAGGATTTGACATTAACGTGACTTAGTAGTGTTATTTCAACCGACACTTTATAAAGACTGTTCCAGAAACCAGCCTTCCGATGCTGAAACGGAATTTTATATATGCCATGATTCCTATGTCCCATATCATCTTTGGTAGAGCCGAATAGTATCCTAATCTTAGAAGGTGGATGGAACACAGTTTTAATGTTAAAACTCCTTAAAATTCTTTCAGATCTTACAGCATATGACCCCAGCTTGCTCCTGTTGATGTACCTCTGAGGATGGTCCAAACTCCTCAACTCGACAAATCTACCTCTCTTTAAACACTGTCATCAAATGTGCAAGTTCCTGGTTTAAACTGTCCTCATCGCTATCATATGCTCTGCGTGTCAGAGTCCTAATGACGCCTTTGCATTGGTACGGTTGATGGAAGTTCTTAGCATGCGGATACCGAGTCGGCTTTCGGTGAACACTGTGTCCAAGAGTACCATCATGTTTTTCATAAAATTGAAGCTAAAAATGGCTCTGAGCACTATGGGACTTAACATCTGAGGTCATCAGTCCGCTATAACTTAGAACTACTTAAACCTCACTAACCTAAGGACATCACACCCATCCATGGCCGACGCAGGATTCGAACCTGCGATCGTAGCGGTCGCGCGGTTCCAGACTGAAGAGCCTGGAACCGCTTGGCCACTTCGGCCGGCAAATTGAAGCCCCCACAACTTTCGACCTCCTAGGTAAATTTAACGCTGGGATGAAGACAGTTGAAGTGGTCCAAAAATCGGTTAACAAGTCAGGTTGGCAGACAATGTAATTAATAAAGCCAGTAATTTTCCTCTCAAAAGGATGTGGAACACTGTAGTATTTTGTATCAAAGCACAACGTTGCTCGGCGCAGCCGGCCCGGAATGTTTGAAGATAGTCTTTGAGCGCGATGTACAGTTGGTGCCGATGTCCTACTATTGGCAGCATCACCAGATTGGTATTGGGGTCGGTCGGGGGGGGGGGGGGGGAGGGGGGGGACAGCAACCGTGGTGGGCGGCGCAAGCGTAGTGTACTGTACAAAGACCTGTATAGGACCACGATTTGCAGCCCTGGCGTTTTCAGTGGAAATCACATGCTGACTGATCGGTACTGTAGGTGGGGGGGGGGGGGGGGGTCGGGATATGTAAGGGCTTTCCAGTGAAACTTCTGCAGCACAGTTGAAACAGCCTTGACCCACCCGCCCGCTCACACGTTTCCAAGGTTGCTTCGGGTATACTGCAGAAATTTCGCTGGGAAGTCCTTATACATCTTCCATACACTCCGATTCCTCCTCATGCGATTTCCATATTTTCGGAGCCCTGAAGAAAGACATTCGTAGCCGTCACTTTGCTTCGGACGCAGAGGTTCACTCTCGGGTATGATCATGGTCCGTAGGCAACCGCAAAAATCGTTCCACGAAGGTGTCCTATCTCACAGTGGGGTAAATGTATTAACAGTTGTGGCGATTACTTTTGAAATAATAAATAGTGTACTTAATTTTTACCATCTATCTCATTCTCTTTTGACTGTCGCTTACAGTAAGAATGCAACTAACGAAATGTGAATAATGAAATGGTCTATAATAAGAAAAATCCATTACTCATCACAGCTCATTTTTTCGTGGTTAACAAGTATTAATGTTTACTAGAAAAATACAAAATATTGAAATTTTTAACCCGTCCACTAACATACAAACTGAGAGTGTCAGATGATGATACATAATTTATAGCACATTTAGTTTAGTTGTAAAAGTACTGTTTTTTCGTACTTACTTTGTTGGATGGCAACTGACATTGGACGATTCACAGGAGGGACTGTCGGTATCAATAAGAATTCAGAACAGAATTAACGCCGATGGTTAGCAACAAATACCGCGTGGTGTAATGCCGGGCTCTCGTCACAAACATTTGCATGGGGCAGGGTGCCTGCATGAGTCATCATAACCAGTCATACTGGACGGTGATAGTCAGGCTTGCTGACAACGTCTGTGAAATCCCTGGACTAGCAGGACAGAGCGGATGACGTTATATTTGTGGAAAGGGGCCAAAATAAGTTACTGTCAGTTGCACTCAACATATAAACTTTATTTGTTAAAACACACAATCACACAAGCAAGAATCAAAAAGTCTCAAGGTGTTCACGAAAGACCTCCTTTAATTTAATTTAGATCGGTTGAAGACCACATCGAAAATCCAAGGCACAAGGCCTAAGCAGGGAAATGAGTTTCTGGATGTTTCACTTTTTTAGAAAAATATTTTTTATCCTCAATATAAATAGGCTGAAGGCCTTAGCTTCAATCTTTCCCTGTAGAACTCATTAATCAAGAACAGTGTTACGGCTTAGGGCCAAGAGAAAGATTTTCAATGTTTAATCTAAGTAGGCTGAAAACTCGGCTGATGGCCGCATATCAACAAACAATTTAATGGCTTAAGGACTAGGAAGAAGAGCTTTCAATTTGAAAAGGCTGAAGGCCTTATCTTAAAATATTTCGTGTTAAACTCGGCTGAAGGCCTCAAACTAAAGAATAACAATCCTATGACTTAAGGCAAGACAAGGATTTTGAGTTTTTAATTTAAGATAGATTAAACCTCGGCTGAAGGCCATCACCATGCAGAAAACAATTTTACAGCTTAAGGCCTAAAGGGAAGAGCTTCTAAATTTCAACTAAAATATGCTAAAGGCTTTATCCTAAAACGCTTCACATAAAGCTCGGCTGAAGGCCACATACGAAACCCAATCAATCTCACGTCTTAAAGGCCAGACAAAGAAATTTCCACTTTTTAATTTAAGCTGGAAAACTCAGCTGAAGGCCACATAGAAACTAGAAAATATTTCTTACAGCTTAAGGCCTAGATAACTTTTCCAACTTTTGATTTGAAGAGGCTGAAAACTCGGCTAAAGGCCACATACCAACTTGAAAAAAAAAAAAAAAATTACGGTTTAAGGCCTATGCACAAGGAATTCTGAGTTTTAATTCTGAAAGGCTGAAACTCGTCTGAAGGCCACATACCAAACAAGAATATTTTGTTTACGGCTTAAGGCCGAAGAAGAAAAGCCTTGCAATTTTAATAACCTAAAACTCGCATGAAGGCCACACAGGGTACATAAGGCTAAAAAGGAAATCACTATGTAAAACACAAGAAGCGGCGCTCAGAATGTTCCAAGGGTGGGCCTGTGAAGTACACACGTTTAGGTGAGACAGGCAGCCAGACCGCCAACCTCTAAATCGGAAGGCAACCCAACCGAAAAGCCAGCCGACGAACCAACCAACAAGATCAGTTCTGCTCCACTCAAAGCAGCAAAACGACAACAAGATATCAATAGCACAACGTTATGGATACTGGTGCCCAATCCAGCCAAGTTAGAATAAACGCCCAAAAGTACCAACAACACCTCAGCTGTCGAACTACACTGGACAGCATCAACACGACGAGGAAAATACACTGCCGAAAACTACGTCAACGCCTAGGGGATGTAACCCCAACGTCAACGGCCAAAAGGCAGAAAATACTGCTGGTACACTTCATTAGTGAAGGAATGAATTAAATTAAGTTAGACACCACGCAGGAAGACGGCTGCAATTCTAGTCGACTTCAATGCACACACGTTGTTGCTCGCGGATCTCCCAGAAAGCGACTACCAGGATCAAACGAAGAAATGCGATAGCGGTTGATGCTGGAGAGTAGGTTAAGCGAGCACTCAATTTTAGTGTCCAGGATCGGTGGGCGACGAACTTCGTAACCCTCGCAAGAAGCACCTCACAACTCCAACCGCGCGTGCACACCACCAGCGGCTCCGGCCTGACCATGTGCCACAGAGACTTCCTCGCTACTCTGCCTCAACCGACCGACTGTCACACACAGTTCATCCGGAAAATATATCCACCACACCAAAAATATTATCGCAGTACTAATAGTCATACACGGTGCTGTTGCTATTCACGGAGAGAAGACAGCAACGTTATGGCGGTAACTGTAGAACAAAAAAATAAGCCACCACTGGACTGCAACCAATGATAAAAGAAACAAGGCATGGCGCAAGCCAGCCACGGCTCAGTCTGAGTCACCAAGTCTGGCCGTTGGTTCCGCTTTTCTGTCGGTAAATTCCAGTGACGTCACGTTTTCCCATCGGCTGATCTCTAACGCCGCTTTCTTTACCACTTTCACCTCTTCTGTAGACGACAAAACGCTAGGGTAAAACTCGTTACTCATCTCATTGATCGGTGAACACTATTTACTTTCGAAGACTTGCGCCAGATACTTCAGACGGGAAATGAGTTAATACTTTTCGTCAAGAACTAAATCTTTATAAAAAAAATAGTGAAACATTGTATAACGTGATCTCTTTGTGGATAATGAAGAATGTCAACACCTCTGTAAATGCCCGCATCTCGTGGTCGTGCGGTAGCGTTCTCGCTTCCTATGCCCGGGTTCCCGGGTTCGATTCCCGGCGGGGTCAGGGATTTTCTCTGCCTCGTGATGGCTGGGTGTTGTGTGCTGTCCTTAGGTTAGTTAGGTTTAAGTAGTTCTAAGTTCTAGGGGACTCATGACCATAGCTGTTAAGTCCCATAGTGCTCAGAGCCATTTGAACCATTTTGAACCTCTGTAAGTATCATTCGTAATATAGCAAACACTCAACATAGCAAAATCAAATTATGGCTGGTAACCGCACCTACTATTCTCAAGAAGGGCACTACTGTCTTTTGAAACTATGGGGTCTCCTAATTCCGACCGGTGAATCACAAAGACCATGGCATCTTCGGAAATAAGGAACAGGTTTCAAATGTCAAACCCAGTCAAAAAGTATTGGACACAGTGTTGTTAGAGACAGCTTCTCCTATGTTTCAACGAAACATTAATCATATTAAATAGGGTAACTGCAGTGGGAAGTTAAAAGTGAACGGCAGTCCTCAAAACAAAGCCTCACATAAAATGAAGGCATATGACAATGTTGCTGGCATTTGTCAGTCGGATGGGGTCCTCTAGCTAGCCTATCCTGATAGTACAAATAAAGAGGTATTGTGTATGAGCTGGTGGCGGATGTAACTGTCCTACCATGATCATCATCATCAATTCAAGCACAACGGTGCAATATATAGTGCACGCAGTCACCAGTCAGCCACAGGAGACCATTACACCTACTACATCTGACACGTAAGCCGACTAGGTAGCATCATCTAGAAAGATGGTCTTGGTCTTGGGTACCGAGTGAGGTGGCGCTGTGGTTAAACAATGGACTCGCATTCTGGAAGACGACGGTTCAATCCCGCGTCCGGCCATCCTGATTTAGGTTTTCCGTGATTTCCCTAAATCGCTCCAGGCAAATGCCGGGATGGTTCCTTTCAAAGGGCACGGCCGACTTCCTTCCCCGTCCTTCCCTAATACGATGAGACCGATGACCTCGCTGTCTGGTCTCCTTCCCCAAAACAACCCAGCCCTCTTGGTCTTGGTCCACATGTGGCCATAAAAGCGACAGACCTGTGAGCAGAAGACAAGAATACATTTCTCACTATAAATATATCAGTATGTGTGCGTCTTTCTGTGAACGCAGACTTTGAATTGGTCAGGTAATTTCTGTGGAGAATGATTTTAAATTGGCAAAATAAGTTTTGATCTGAGACAGTGCATTTCTTTATCTGTAAAGCGTGTTTGGTATTCTAATACGACGAATAAAAGTAATAAAAGAAAAATCATTACCCGATAGTGAAATCAAATTTCATTTCCTCTTTCTCTAACCGCAGAAGTACGTAATTACCTCGCGTTGAGCATCGCGTCCGATCTGTACGCAGGCGTCTCCGGACAGATAATATCCGCCAGCTCTGCTACCATCTCTACAGTGAGTCTGGAAGGGGTGAGGAGAGCTACTCAGGTTGTCGGCGGCGATGGTGAGGGGGAGAGGGGGGAGGGGGGAAGGCAGAGCTCTTGGAGTTTCTCGTCTGACTATCCACGGGCGTTCCGCCTAATTAGCTGGCTAGCATGTCGGAGGCTGCAGTGGAACATCACGTCTCCGCCGTCCTGTACGTGACGGCTAAGGTAAAGACCAAGTTTGTTTCAAGGAGACGACACCGAATCACTTTTCCGTATCAGCCACATTAACGAAGTTGAAAAATTTAAATTTCACGATACGTCTGTGTAAAAAGTGGAACCACTGTTAACTGCTCTCCTGAGGTTTACCACTCTGTCAGGCGCAGTGGTAAATACAAAGCTGTATCTCCAGCATTTTCCATCCCCAGATCACCATTCCCAATTTAAAGGTAGGTGGATACCCGCACTCACATGTTTGTGTGCGTAAACGCCACCACAATATCAGGATCGCACACTTGTGACCGACATCGACACACTAAAAACAAATCGACAATATGGATTACACGACACAAACTGACATAATTAATACGGTACAGCTTCGACAACTTCGACATTTAATACTTCCACATTCAATATGAGCATAATAAGAAACGAAGAAAAATATCTAGAAATGTACGATAACATGCTACAAATTATGATTAATCTGTTGTGGTACCAGTATATAAGAAAAAAAAACATAATTTAACATTGAAACTTCCTGGCAGATTAAAACTGTGCGCCGGATCGAGAATCGAACTCGGGACCTTTGCCTTTCGCATGCAATTACTCTACCAACTGAGCTACCCATGCTCACAGCATTAATTCCGCCGGTACCTCGTCTCCTCCCTTCCAAACTTCACAGAAGCTCTCCTGCGAACCTTGCAGAACTAGCACTCCTGGAAGAAAGAATATTGCGACGACGAAGTTTGAAATTTGGCTGAACGGTACCTACAGCCCTCCTGTGTGATGGTACAAAACGTGTGACGTCACACTCGAGATCGGCGACGCTTCAGACAGCAAGGTGTTGACATCTGCGAAAAGAAGGCCAGAGGTCAACAGTTCAAGTGAGGCGTGACTTGGATTAATGAGGTCACATCGGCATCAGATTTCTCCACAATTTTGCACAACGCCACAGTGGACGTGTCACATAATGGGACGATCTTCTCATCCCTTCTTACCCACATTTCAGTCGTTCTTTTGACGCTACTCTGATGGATGTCCGAACCGTTACATTGAAATCACGTTGTTTTCTAATGGGTAGCCGAAGAAAACATTTCTGCCACACCCCCGCTCGGAATTGAAACGAAAAGGCCTCAGGGGATGGTACAAAACGCCTCAGTGAAACACATCTTCCGTTAGGGTGTTGATTCCCACATATTTCAAGCTCGGAAACGACAGTTTACAGTGTGATGGGCAACAACGTCCGACAATGCTATTCCCCCCCCCCCCCCCCCCATCCACACCGGGGACGATTCAACATTTCTCTAAGGGCATTGCGGTGCTGCAAACCCCACTGAAAGTGAGCTGATTCCTTTGGAGTGTCTGTATGACCATCTTCTCAGAGATGCTTGTGAGACCTCGGCTGTTCAGTACAGGATGTCAAATGAAACATCTTTCAGTCATCTAAATTTCCAACCTGTTAGTTTATTGTGCTACCAGTTTGGGCGATATATTACGCCATTTCGAGACCCAGACAACAATGGTAACAGACTGAAATGGGTAACGAAACGGGGCGGTGTATGTCTTATATACATTGTGGTAATATGTAATAACATAACAATGCCGAACTAAACAGGAAGTTACACCAAAGTTACAGATAAATTAACGAATAAAATTATTTTTTTACTGGGCTTTTTTTGAGGATCGCCGATGACATTGTAATTCTGTCAGAGGCAGCAAAGGATTTGGAAGAGCAGTTGAACGGAATGGACATTGTCTTGAAAGGAGGATATAAGATGAACATCAACAAAAGCAAAACGAGGATAATGGAATGTAGTCGAATTAAGTCAGGTGATGCTGAGGAATTAGATTAGGAAGTGAGACACTTAAAGTAGTAAAGGAGTTTTGCTATTTGGGGAGCAAAATAACTGATGATGGTCGAAGTAGAGAAGATATAAAATGTAGGCTGGCAATGGCAAGGAAAGTGTTTCTGAGGAAGAGAAATTTGTTAACATCGAGTATACATTTAAGTGTCAGGAAGTCGTTTCTGAAAGTATTTGTATGGAGTGTAGCCATGTATGGAAGTGAAACATGGACGATAAATAGTTTGGACAGGAAGAGAATAAAAGGTTTCGAAATGTGGTGCTACAGAAGAATGCTGAAGATTATATGGATAGATCACATAACTAATGAGGAGGTATTGAATAGAATTGGGGAGAAGAGGAGTTTGTGGCACAACTTAACAAGAAGAAGGGACCGGTTAGTAGGACATGTTCTGAGGCATCAAGGGAACACAAATTTAGCATTGGAGAGCAGCGTGGAGGGTAAAAATCGTAGAGGGAGACCAAGAGATGAATACACTAAGCAGATTCAGAAGGATGTAGGTTGCAGTAGGTACTGGGAGATGAAGAAACTTGCACCGGATAGGGTAGCATGGAGAGCTGGATCAAACCCGTCTCAGGACTGAAGACCACAACAACAACTGGGCTTCATCAAGTACAGAAATATTTCTTTGCAGATATTGATTGCTTGTTTTGTAACATTATTTTTCTAGACTGCACTAAAATCGTCCAGTTACTGTTCTTGAAACAGTACAGATGTTATTAATTTTTTGTGCCTTCCTAGTTTTTTTGGAAGTCTTGTGTGACGAAGGTTAACGTTGCTTCGATCTACTTACTTGCTGACCTTCATTCTTCTACATGTAACACGATGGTTGCTACAATACATTTGTTGGCATTATGGTGTTAGCGTTGTGAGTTCTTCCCTCATTGTTTTCATGGTACATGAGAGTGTTCGTTTTCACGCGACTGCTAGTTTCGTTAGTTGACATGGACGTTTATTCAGATTGCACACCTGCACCTCTAATGCCTCATAATACCCGAAACACTGTTCTGGTATATTCATTGACAACCACATTCTCAATTAAGGATCTACTCATAAAGGTACCACCTGACATATTACATATTCTATGGTATACTCTGACACATGTCTTCTGGTGGTTTACTGTCGTAGGTCATACTATCCATTGTCTTTCCCTGCTTAAGGGCTACATGACATTTAGAGGAAAGTGTTGTGAGTGGTTCTGATTGAAATGAGTGTCTTTATAATATACTGCGGATGTATCGCAAAACTCTTATTTAGACTAACTTAATAGCTTATGGTTTGGTATATCACCCAGCCACACGTCTGCCTTCCAGCAGACTTATAATTTTCAGCATAATGTTGGTTATGCCCTTTTTCGTATATTTCAATACTTACTGCTTAGAGGGAGTTCGTTACGGTGTATTACCTCAGGTTCATAGTTTGGTTCATTAAAAATGTTTTATTAAATAAGTTGTATCTTATGAGTCTCTGAATGATAAATTGCGTTGATGTAACTTTATATTCTCGTTTTATTAGCTATTATTAGTATATATGGAACATGATGATATGGGTGGTTATGGGGTTGATCTGCACTAATTGGTTTATGTTTTACCAGTACATGACAACATATAATCAAATTTCTTGCCTTCAGTCTCTGTTCCTTAGTATTTGACTACATTGCTTTACTCCAGTTGTTTCACGGACATTGTATTAGCATTACACCGTGACTATCTGTGTGTAACATGGACTATTGACTCCGTTTAGTAGTTTTTTTTTTACGATTGTATGACATATATATTTTGTTCCCTAGTTTATGTTAATACAGTATGCAACTGTTCTCTCATTACATTTCTTAATCCATCTGTAACTTTGACTTGAATTCCTATACAATTTGGTATCGTTATGTAATAACATACACTCCTGGAAATGGAAAAAAGAACACATTGACACCGGTGTGTCAGACCCACCATACTTGCTCCGGACACTGCGAGAGGGCTGTACAAGCAATGATCACACGCACGGCACAGCGGACACACCAGGAACCGCGGTGTTGGCCGTCGAATGGCGCTAGCTGCGCAGCATTTGTGCACCGCCGCCGTCAGTGTCAGCCAGTTTGCCGTGGCATACGGAGCTCCATCGCAGTCTTTTACACTGGTAGCATGCCGCGACAGCGTGGACGTGAACCGTATGTGCAGTTGACGGACTTTGAGCGAGGGCGTATAGTGGGCATGCGGGAGGCCGGGTGGACGTACCGCCGAATTGCTCAACACGTGGGGCGTGAGGTCTCCACAGTACATCGATGTTGTCGCCAGTGGTCGGCGGGAGGTGCACGTGCCCGTCGACCTGGGACCGGACCGCAGCGACGCACGGATGCACGCCAAGACCGTAGGATCCTACGCAGTGCCGTAGGGGACCGCACCGCCACTTCCCAGCAAATTAGGGACACTGTTGCTCCTGGGGTATCGGCGAGGACCATTCGCAACCGTCTCTATGAAGCTGGGCTACGGTCCCGCACACCGTTAGGCCGTCTTCCGCTCACGCCCCAACATCATGCAGCCCGCCTCCAGTGGTGTCGCGACAGGCGTGAATGGAGGGACGAATGGAGACGTGTCGTCTTCAGCGATGAGAGTCGCTTCTGCCTTGGTGCCAATGATGGTCGTATGCGTGTTTGGCGCCGTGCAGGTGGGCGCCACAATCAGGACTGCATACGACCGAGGCACACAGGGCCAACACCCGGCATCATGGTGTGGGGAGCGATCTCCTACACTGGCCGTACACCACTGGTGATCGTCGAGGGGACACTGAATAGTGCACGGTACATCCAAACCGTCATCGAACCCATCGTTCTACCATTCCTAGACCGGCAAGGGAACTTGCTGTTCCAACAGGACAATGCACGTCCGCATGTATCCCGTGCCACCCAACGTGCTCTAGAAGGTGTAAGTCAACTACCCTGGCCAGCAAGATCTCCGGATCTGTCCCCCATTGAGCATGTTTGGGACTGGATGAAGCGTCGTCTCACGCGGTCTGCACGTCCAGCACGAACGCTGGTCCAACTGAGGCGCCAGGTGGAAATGGCATGGCAAGCCGTTCCACAGGACTACATCCAGCATCTCTACGATCGTCTCCATGGGAGAATAGCAGCCTGCATTGCTGCGAAAGGTGGATATACACTGTACTAGTGCCGACATTGTGCATGCTCTGTTGCCTGTGTCTATGTGCCTGTGGTTCTGTCAGTGTGATCATGTGATGTATCTGACCCCAGGAATGTGTCAATAAAGTTTCCCCTTCCTGGGACAATGAACTCACGGTGTTCTTATTTCAATTTCCAGGAGTGTATTACCACTGTATACATATCATACTGTTACCATTGTTGCCTATACACAGTGGCATGAAGATGGCGTAATATATCGCCGAAACTTGAAGCTCAATATAATAACAGTTATGGAAATTTAGACGGCTGGAAGGTGTTTGATTTGACATTCCTTTGGAGCATAGTGCGACCGCACTTCGTGCTCTGGTATTCACGGTGCTATCACTGAGGACTGCTCAAAACATTCGAGGAAACTGGATCGTGATCGGAAGTAGCGAAAGGTGCTTATGGTTTTTAAATCTTCCTGTTTCGCGTCCTCCTATGACGTGATCAAAGGGGGCGGGGGTTACATTGACACCTGCGTGAATAAACGGGCAAAAGCTCCCTCCAAATCTCCCCCCCCCCCTCCCAGTTCAGCAACACCCTTGGTACCACTCGCACATTTTCGTTCAAAAACGCAGCTCTGCATAGACTTTGATACCCAGTCAGTTGAGTGACGCCCCACTGTTGCTCTAGCGCCTGCTTGCGGAATCTGTATGGTGTCGAAGTGATTTCCTCCTCCCGCAGGAAGGTGTGGTTCAACTGATGCCCTTGATGTCATCCCCTGAGGTCTTTTCGTGTCGATTCTGAACGGCAGTGTGGCTATAATGTTTTCCTCTGCCATTCATACAAAAACCGTGATATTTCAACGCTGGGTTTCGCGCTTCTGGCCTCCATTGCAGAGGCGACAAAAGATGGGGTAGACTGTGCGTAACAGGGGCTGTAACAACGTTACCATCGTGTGACATGTTCATGATTGCGTTGGGCAGAATTGTGCTGAAATTTGTTACCGGTGTGTCATCATTAACCCAACTTAAACCCCACATGAACTTCTGAACTGCGGCCTTTTTTCTGGCATTTGTCGACACCTTACTGTTTGAAGCGTCGCCGCGTCCGAAGTGACGACACAGGACGCCACGCTTTTGCACCATTACAGAGGAAAGCTGTAGGCAACTTGGAGCCAAATTTAAAACTTCTTCGTTACAGCAGGAGACAATTACCGGGTTTTGAAAAAGTGATCCTCTTATTATAGTGTTGTGCAGTGTACAATCTTCTCCAGTAAGTGGTGTGATGCGCAGAAGCAGCTGTTACTATGCATCTCGACGCATTTTCCAACGGGAAATTCTTTTGTGCTGCTGAAACTGAAATCACGTATCCTTTGCATCAGGCATAATCTGTATAATATTTTTTAAATTAAGAACTGACAGAATACCTTTTAATTGAAAGGAAAGGAAGATTGGTTTTAACATCCTGTCGACGGTGGTGTAATTAGCCACAGAGCAACTATTCCTACGGGGAAAGGAATGCGAGCATTATCCTTTTCAGAAGGAATCTAAATAGTATGTAATTAATATCCTCTGCATTTACTGATTTTAATTACTGTCGCTACTGCCGAATCTTTAATCTTCGTCAAAACCACTGCTACCTTCTTCTTCGTGAACCATTACACTTGAATAAGTTGCTTCGTGTGTAAGTTCTTTTCAAACTGCGTTGACTATATACACTCATACGCAAATAGCTCATTCAGACGCTCCTCACACAATAACATTTGACGAACTTAGAGTACACTTTACTCGCGTGAGACTGTCACAAATAAAATCAAGCTTGAACGATAACACAAAAAAATGTTGAGTCTTGTTTACGTTACGTAAAGGATTCTAATAATAACGAAATTTGTTTTATAATTCTGATTTGCTAGTCTGCACTCGGCTTAGTTGACGTAACCAACAAAACTTTCAGTACTGCTGCTACATACACTTGCAAAATTCCGCTGAATGTTGTATTGTTGAGATATGAATTTGAAGACTCTTACGCATAATCCCACCAAGTGGGAGATATAAACTATATTTATATACCAGTCAGACTCATTTTCGTTTGAGAGTATACCTTCACTTCCTACTGTATCATATCATACGTTTAAGCTAATATCTCCTATATGTATCACAATTAAGTCCTTTTTCAGTTTCTATTTATTTATGGTTTTAATCTTTCGCTCTATCTCTGAAGGAGATAGTAGGCTGTAGGAGAGCATAGCCTTTTTCAGCCAGTAATTGTTATTGTTGGTGTTGTGACACAATTTATTTAGGGTAATTCAGTGCTTATTTAATTATGTATGATTTTTAATCGCATACTGACAGATAGCTGAGAGGAGGATGCTTTTCACTAAGTTTCCTTCATTCCAAATCCCAGCATTTACCTTACGGCTGAGGGAAAAACCTCTCCGTCGACAAAACCCTAGCTGGGATTGGTTGCCTGTAGTTCGACATGTATATCTTCGTAGTATCTCAGTGGTCTTGATAAAGTTACATTATGGTATTGGAATTTTGTTGATGTAGAAAATAGCCCTATAATTCTGTAGAAGATGAAAAACATGAAAAATCTAGTCCATGTAAAGAATATCGTCTTTTTCTGTAGGAGCTGACTGAGGTAATCTTGCTCAATAATTTGCTTTCTACATCAGGCTGCTACATCATCCTAAATCCTTGAAGGTGTTCTTGGTCTGTTGACAATTACAGTGATTTCTTCGCCTTACAGAGGATTCTGATGGAATGAATTCGATATTGCTTCGAGAATAATGTAGCGAGGAAATGCATATTTGAATTTCAGAAAGTTGAACGTTGTAGGATCGTGAGGTAAGAGTGATTTTGTAAGACCCTTGTTACATGGTCTGTTCAGTCCGATTCTGATGATTTCTTCTTTTATTGTAACATGTTCTTGGTTTCGTGTGGTTCGTGAAGGGAGCTTGTTAGGAAGCCGTAGCGTACATCTCCAACTATTTAAAGCATCCTCCGATCTTGTTTGGTTCGATGATATAATCCATGTTTGAGATCCATATTCAGGAATGCATCGGGCAAATATTTTGTATTGCTCCACTCCATACATTCGGTTTTTCATGAGACGTTGTATATTAAGTCGATTTTCAGCTTCCTTAACATTTTCAGTCGTGTATTTTTGACGCTTGGTTGTGTAGTAATTTCTTGTCCAGAAAACCGAATGTAAGTTTGTGGAGGTTCTGTTGTTGGCGATTAGTAACTCTTCTATGCCTAAATGTGATAAATCGACTTTGGTTGGATTAGGTCGGATTCTCCATATGCTGAGCCAGGTTTCAAGTTTACATCTACATCTACATCTATACTCCGCGAGCCACCTTACGGTGTGTGGCGGAGGGTACTTATTGTACCACTATCTGATCCCCCCTTCCCTGTTCCATTCACGAATTGTGCGTGGGAAGAACGACTGCTTGTAAGTCTCCGTATTTGCTCTAATTTCTCGGATCTTTTCGTTGTGATCATTACGCGAGATATATGTGGGCGGTAGTAATATGTTGCCCATCTCTTCCCGGAATGTGCTCTCTCGTAATTTCGATAATAAACCTCTCCGTATTGCGTAACGCCTTTCTTGAAGTGTCCGCCACTGGAGCTTGTTCAGCATCTCCGTAACGCTCTCGCGCTGACTAAATGTCCCCATGACGAATCGCGCTGCTTTTCGCTGGATCATGTCTATCTCTTCTATTAATCCAACCTGGTAAGGATCCCATACTGATGAGCAATACTCAAGAATCGGACGAACAAGCGTTTTGTAGGCTACGTCTTTCGTCGATGAGTCACATTTTCTTAGTATTCTTCCTATGAATCTCAACCTGGCGCCTGCTTTTCCCACTATTTGTTTTATGTGATCATTCCACTTCAGATCGCTCCGGATAGTAACTCCTAACTATTTTACGGTCGTTACCGCTTCCAATGATTTACCACCTATGGCATAATCGTACTGGAATGGATTTCTGCCCCTATGTATGCGCATTATATTACATTTATCTACGTTTAGGGAAAGCTGCCAGTTGTCGCACCATGCATTAATCCTCTGCAGGTCTTCCTGGAGTACGTACGAGTCTTCTGATGTTGCTACTTTCTTGTAGACAACCGTGTCATCTGCAAATAGCCTCACGGAGCTACCGATGTTGTCAACTAAGTCATTTATGTATATTGTAAACAATAAAGGTCCTATCACGCTTCCTTGCGGTACTCCCGAAATTACCTCTACATCTGCAGATTTTGAACCGTTAAGAATGACATGTTGTGTTCTTTCTTCTAGGAAATCCTGAATCCAATCACAAACCTGGTCCGATATTCCGTAAGCTCGTATTTTTTTCACTAAACGTAAGTGCGGAACCGTATCAAATGCCTTCCTGAAGTCCAGGAATACGGCATCAATCTGCTCGCCAGTGTCTACGGCACTGTGAATTTCTTGGGCAAATAGGGCGAGCTGAGTTTCACATGATCTCTGTTTGCGGATTCCATGTTGGTTATGATGAAGGAGATTTGTATTATCTAAGAACGTCATAATACGAGAACACAAAACATGTTCCATTATTCTACAACAGATTGACGTAAGCGAAATAGGCCTATAATTATTCGCATCTGATTTATGACCCTTCTTGAAAATGGGAACGACCTGCGCTTTCTTCCAGTCGCTAGGTACTTTACGTTCTTCCAGCGATCTACGATAAATTGCTGATAGAAAGGGGCAAGTTCTTTAGCATAATCACTATAGAATCTTAAGGGTATCTCGTCTGGTCCGGATGCTTTTCCGCTACTAAGTGATAGCAGTTGTTTTTCAATTCCGATATCGTTTATTTCAATATTTTCCATTTTGGCGTCCGTGCGACGGCTGAAGTCAGGGACCGTGTTACGATTTTCCGCAGTGAAACAGTTTCGGAACACTGAATTCAGTATTTCTGCCTTTCTTCGGTCGTCCTCTGTTTCGGTGCCATCGTGGTCAACGAGTGACTGAATAGGGGATTTAGATCCGCTTACCGATTTTACTGATGAAGCTGTTAGCTTGTTCATTGAATGCGCTGCAGGTGGGTGCGTGCACCAATAAGTGGTGTCAACCGTGCCCAGAGCTATGTCTTCAGTCAACCACCTGACTGTTAGAGCGTCAACTGTATGTATCGTGTATAACAATAGAGAGATAACAGAATCCTGAGGGGTTCTCGCTTTTGGTCCGAAGTAGGACGATTTTTGATCCCCAATTCGTACTTGTTCTTTCCTATTTCCAATGAGGCTGGTTATTAATTGCACAGTTTTTTGTGTTAAGGCTGCATTAAATACAGGTTTCAGTGTTTGAACAAGTCATTGTGATAGGAGTGGTTTGAGAAGAAATCGTCCAATGCCGTCATTTCCAGGGGCCGTATTCTTGCAGCTTAGTATAGCAGAGGCTATCTGATATTCTGTTATTTCTTTCAATAGTGGATAATCGGGTGGTGTGGTATTTTTGTGTAGAAGTGAATGAAGTTCCCTAGTAAAGGTTTCCTCGTGATCGTCATAAATGCGGGGTCCTGGGGATGATCGTGTAATTTCTCGAGTAAATCGCGGAATATTTCAGCGTTTTCCATTTCGTCCAGCTTGGTGTGATCATCGATTTGTAAAGCCTGTTCTTCGATGACGGTTTTGCCAATGAGTCTCTTGAATTTATTCCAAAGGAGAGTGGGGCTACGCGGGTCATGTCTTGTCACTCACGATCCACAGGTATTTGCTCTGAACTGGCGAATCTCTGATGTAACTTGATTGTTAATACTGAGTTATTCTATTGTAGCTCTTTTATTCGGTTGTAGTTTAATTTGACTATATTATTTTTTTTCGTTGAGTAGATTAAAAATATGTGTAGAAAGCCTGTCCTTATGATCTACGGTGATTTTATTTGGTGCATTGTTAGTGATAGCAGATTGTATCGTTTGGACGATTAGCTGGTTATAGTCGTCAAGGTCTTCTATAGTATTAATAGCTATCGTATTGGTCTTTTTGTTTAAAAGTTCTTTTCTGAAGTTTTCTGTATCAAGGTTTTTGGAATCGACGAAAGTTTTCCTTTTACGGTTGTCATTTTTGACGCGGGTTATAGCCGTTGATTTTATGATGAGACGATCTCTGGAAATACTACCACCTATTTCCACTCCATTACAGTAATTAGCAATTTGCTACTGTGCAAACAACGTTATCAACTATGGAGATTTCAATGTAGTTGATGAAAGTAGTTGAATTACACTCCTGGAAATTGAAATAAGAACACCGTGAATTCATTGTCCCAGGAAGGGGAAACTTTATTGACACATTCCTGGGGTCAGATACATCACATGATCACACTGACAGAACCACAGGCACATAGACACAGGCAACAGAGCATGCACAATGTCGGCACTAGTACAGTGTATATCCACCTTTCGCAGCAATGCAGGCTGCTATTCTCCCATGGAGACGATCGTAGAGATGCTGAATGTAGTCCTGTGGAACGGCTTGCCATGCCATTTCCACCTGGCGCCTCAGTTGGACCAGCGTTCGTGCTGGACGTGCAGACCGCGTGAGACGACGCTTCATCCAGTCCCAAACAGGCTCAATGGGGGACAGATCCGGAGATCTTGCTGGCCAGGGTAGTTGACTTACACCTTCTAGAGCACGTTGGGTGGCACGGGATACATGCGGACGTGCATTGTCCTGTTGGAACAGCAAGTTCCCTTGCCGGTCTAGGAATGGTAGAACGATGGGTTCGATGACGGTTTGGATGTACCGTGCACTATTCAGTGTCCCCTCGACGATCACCAGTGGTGTACGGCCAGTGTAGGAGATCGCTCCCCACACCATGATGCCGGGTGTTGGCCCTGTGTGCCTCGGTCGTATGCAGTCCTGATTGTGGCGCTCACCTGCACGGCGCCAAACACGCATACGACCATCATTGGCACCAAGGCAGAAGCGACTCTCATCGCTGAAGGCGACACGTCTCCATTCGTCCCTCCATTCACGCCTGTCGCGACACCACTGGAGGCGGGCTGCACGATGTTGGGGCGTGAGCGGAAGACGGCCTAACGGTGTGCGGGACCGTAGCCCAGCTTCATGGAGACGGTTGCGAATGGTCCTCGCCGATACCCCAGGAGCAACAGTGTCCCTAATTTGTTGGGAAGTGGCGGTGCGGTCCCCTACGGCACTGCGTAGGATCCTACGGTCTTGGCGTGCATCCGTGCGTCGCTGCGGTCCGGTCCCAGGTCGACGGGCACGTGCACCTTCCGCCGACCACTGGCGACAACATCGATGTACTGTGGAGACCTCACGCCCCACGTGTTGAGCAATTCGGCGGTACGTCCACCCGGCCTCCCGCATGCCCACTATATGCCCTCGCTCAAAGTCCGTCAACTGCACATACGGTTCACGTCCACGCTGTCGCGGCATGCTACCAGTGTTAAAGACTGCGATGGAGCTCCGTATGCCACGGCAAACTGGCTGACACTGACGGCGGCGGTGCACAAATGCTGCGCAGCTAGCGCCATTCGACGGCCAACACCGCGGTTCCTGGTGTGTCCGCTGTGCCGTGCGTGTGATCATTGCTTGTACAGCCCTCTCGCAGTGTCCGGAGCAAGTATGGTGGGTCTGACACACCGGTGTCAATGTGTTCTTTTTTCCATTTCCAGGAGTGTATTTTCTAGGTGGATCTGATTGTCGTGTAGAGCTGCAATGAGGATATCGCCGTTTTCGTTGATTTTGTCACCAAGGACGGTGGATCCAACATTGAGGTCTCCTGTGATGATTGCTTGGTCAAGTGTAGAGAACTAATCAAAGAGATGTATCGGTATATCCCCAGTGGAAGTGTTATAGCGGCTAGTTGTTTTGTATGAAAGACGGCGACTCCTCCTTGTCAATATTTTGCCCTGCCTGTTTTGGGTTTGTATAATCTATGGCATACATTATCGAGAAAGCTTTGTTTTCTGCCAAAGCATTTGGTTTCGGCAGTTCCAATGATTATAATGCTTTGTTTTCGAAACAATTTTTCTAGGAGCTTTTTTTATCACAGAATCCATTAGTGTGTCTTTAAATAGTTCACTGATTAAATTTAATATTTCCGTTAGCATATAGTGAATTCTGATTTCTGGTAGACTGATAGCAATTCTCACAAGAAAAGTTAAAGGCAGTTTCTTTACAAGCTCTACATCAGGTGGTTACTCACACGTGATGTTTTAGTTTTTGTTTTACTACTGTGACCAGAGAAGTATCTTCATACCTTGATGACGACAACAGTTGGTGCACAGAGATGCTGCCTGCTTTCTGTCCAGATCTCCTCGTAGTTGCTGAACGTTGTCACTGCATATGGTGGCCATCGGCAACCATTTCAGAAGAAATTACATGGAAACTACTACGCTAGCAACGCAGGCTTCATACTGAAAAAGTTTTAAAGCATTCCAGAGGGATTTCTAGATAGTAGATGTCTTGTAGCTTTAGCAAACCACAGAACTTTAGTGGTAACAGTGCACGCAAGATTAAATTTACTAGCTTGCTTGCGCGCACATTTATTAAAACTTTTCACTTCACTAATTTGAGCTACCCCTTACAGTTATCTGATAGTTCAAATTCGTGTAATCAACCTGAATTATTTACGTAATCTTATTACCATTTTAAGACACAGTTTATCAACTTTCCACAGTCAGTACACTCGAGGTTCCTTCCCTGAAAAAATTATTCACGTTCACACTTCGCCCACTCGTACGTCCTGCTACAATGTCCGTCCACTACGAAGCTACTCGAATTTCACGTAGATGCTATCTACCATTAAAGTTCTTCCGAATTAAAGTTTTTCTGAATATCTTATATCTCGCTCGCGAATCTTCTACGGAATAACACCTCTGTCCACTATTCAGCTCTCGTCCCTCTAGTCTGGTTTCCTTTGAACACATCTACTGTGTCCATGTACAATAAATAACAGCAGGCTCCAAGTAGCTTTGTCAGTTCGACAACACCGCAATTATGCGCCGACATGCAGATAATTTAAAACACGCGATAGTTTCTCTCAAACCCAATTTTTCGTGAACGACATAGAAATACGTCTCGTTAAGGCTCCTTTCGCCGACGCAGTCCAAATTACTGTTATTCCACGTTTCTCACTTCACAGCCTTACATAAAATCCTGGAAGTCTAGGGCATTTCCACTGCAGTTTACACTCCACTCTCTACCCTCAACTTCTTCTTTCGTTTTCCAATACAGATCACATTTAATCGTAAGTTGAGCATAGCATTTAATAAATTAATTCACAATAAGTTATTACATCGTGCATATTTTGATAATGGGAAGTATTTTAGAAGCAACACTTTTACATAACAAAACGTGCTGAGAAGTTAATTACATCTGCATTCACAGAATATGCACTTCAAACAAACAAACAAGCAATCAAACAAACAAAACAAAACAAAAAGAAAGAACATTGATTTCTTAATTTACACGTCCACATCGTCAAAGTATCATCTAAATGATGGAACCTTTTTAACCATCGTTGTTGTTGTTGTGGTCTTCAGTCCTGAGACTGGTTTGATGCAGCTCTCCATGCTACTCTATCCTGTGCAAGCTTCTTCATCTCCCAGTATCTACTGCAACCTACATCCTTCTGAATCTGCCTAGTGTATTCGTCTCTTGGTCTCCCTCTACGATTTTTACCCTCCACACTGCCCTCCAATGCTAAATTTGTGATTCCTTGATGCCTCAAAACATGTCCTACCAACCGATCCCTTCTTCTAGTCAAGTTGTGCCACAAACTTCTCTTCTCCCCAATCCTATTCAATATCTCCTCATTAGTTACGTGATCTACCCACCTTATCTTCAGCATTCTTCTGTAGCACCACATTTCGAAAGCTTCTATTCTCATGGCTACACTCCATACAAATACTTTCAGAAACGACTTCCTGACACTTAAATCTATACTCGATGTTAACAAATTCCTCTTCTTGAGAAACGCTTTCCTTGCCATTGCCAGTCTACATTTTATATCCCCTCTACTTCGACCATCATCGGTTATTTTACTCCCTAAATAGCAAAACTCCTTTACTACTTTAAGTGTCTCATTTCCTAATCTAATTCCCTCAGCATCACCCGACTTAATTTGACTACATTCCATTATCCTCGTTTTGCTTTTGTTGATGTTCATCTTATATCCTCCTTTCAAGACACTGTCCATTCCGTTCAACTGCTCTTCCAAGTCCTTTGCTGTCTCTGACAGAATTACAATATCATCGGCGAACCTCAAAGTTTTTACTTCTTCTCCATGAATTTTAATACCTACTCCGAATTTTTCTTTTGTTTCCTTTACTGCTTGCTCAATATACAGATTGAATAGCATCGGGGAGAGGCTACAACCCTGTCTTACTCCTTTCCCAACCACTGCTTCCCTTTCATGCCCTCGACTCTTATAACTGCCATCTGGTTTCTGTACAAACTGTAAATAGCCTTTCGCTCCCTGTATTTTACCTCTGCCACCTTCAGAATTTGAAAGAGAGTGTTCCAGTTAACATTGTCAAAAGCTTTCTCTAAGTCTACAAATGCTAGAAACGTAGGTTTGCCTTTTCTTAATCTTTCTTCTAAGATAAGTCGTAAGGTCAGTATTGCCTCACGTGTTCCAACATTTCTACGGAATCCAAACTGATCTTCCCCGAGGTCGGCTTCTACCAGTTTTTCCATTCGTCTGTAAAGAATTCGCGTTAGTATTTTGCAGCTGTGACTTATTAAACTGATAGTTCGGTAATTTTCACATCTGTCAACACCTGCTTTCTTTGGGATTGGAATTATTATATTCTTCTTGAAGTCTGAGGGTATTTCGCCTGTCTCATACATCGTGCTCACCAGATGGTAGAGTTTTGTCATGACTGGCTCTCCCGAGGCCATCAGTAGTTCATCAGTAGTTCATCAGTACGCTATATTGTAATACGTTTTCATACGATTTTAAATTCGTGACGTATTTGTTGTACCTTATAGCACAAAGGCACATAGGTGAGGAAATTTTATTGACTGTAACAAAGAGATACTGAATCAAAGAGGAGAAGAAAGAAATTTACAGCGAGATTCGACTAAAATCAAGGTATCGGATGACAGGACACGTCATGAAGCGTCAACAAATCAGCAATTTAGCAGTGGAGGGAAGTTGGAGTGTTAAAAATTGTAGAGGAAGACCGAGTGATGAATACACCAAGCAGGTTCAGATGAATGTAGGTTGCAGTAGTTATTCGGAGATGACGAGGCTTGCACAGGATAGTATAGTGTGGAGGTGCATCAGTCTTCGGACTGAAGATCACATGAACTAAACTGAAAATATACTAAACTGCAGAAAAACGGCAAAGAAATAACTGCGCCAATATAATAACCAACTTCTGTAAAAGTAATTTCAAAGACTGAGCTGACATCGGAAACACATTTAAAATAGTTAGTACATGCAGTCATTATTCCTCAGTTGTTACTTCCATCACGTGAATCATGTAGAAAAGGAAAATGCCATCTTTTGCAACTGATTACTTCTTTTGCTTCTAACAAAACATGTTTCGTCTATTCATGATAGGAACCACATATGTATATGGTCTATAACGTAAAAAAATTATTTAGTTATATATGTATATATATATATTAGGAAACATGCAATTATTTCTGGCATCTCATCCAAATTATCCAATTCTGTATGTACTAGATGTATGGTGCAATGTGCATCTAACAAAATACTTATCCTTATAACTGAACAATTGAACAGTTTTGTTTATATTATAGACCACTGATGATACCTATAATGAACAGAAGAAACACGTTTACTTAAAAAAAATATTCAGTTCCGAAAGACGGAATTTTTCTTAGCTACATGGTAAACATAACATTCAAAATATTTCCCAGCTTTTGTCGACCACCTTCCCGCACGCTGTGTGAATAATCTGTAATTACTTCTATGGTCCATATCTAAATTCTCATTGATAACTTAAAGAATATGAGCCACACTATACTCATTCCTGATCTCCTCGATTCCTGTTCTCCATTTATTACTTATACGTCACTGATACGAGTGTACTACTTTTCAGTTTTTCCACAGGCAATAATCCGGAGCACGACGATTTTCGAAAAGTCGCTTCGTATTCCAGTCATTAGCATGTAATAGCAAACACGAAACTAGATACGCAAAGCTTTACTGGGAATTTATGCAACGCACATCCTGCGAATTAAACGAAGTCTTCGCACACAGATGACGATACACCCTTCGCTCTGACATTAGCTCACTTTGCGCTCGTTAACGCACCAATTTTCATTATTAGCGAGTATTCTTGTGGTGTAATAGAGCGTCGGTCAAGTCGGTGCAAAGCGTAACGTTCCACAGAATTGTGCTAATTTCAGATGTTGTAATGACCAAGTACAAATGAGCAACAGCAGCAGCCTGCTCCTTTATCGTTAAGAATGTGGAGAGTTTTTTAAACTTACTTTGCAGTTAAATCGTTTGAACGCTCATATTTAAATTAAATGACACTTGGAATGCTGCTATTGAGTCGCGGAAGGCCGCGTTAGCAGAACAAGAAGTTAATAGTTAAAAATTTGTGACAAGCGTAGATTACAGACCAAACAGAGAGTGGTGTTCGGAAAGTATGGTTACGAGCTCGTCCGCCTGCTTAGCTGGGCAGCAACGTGCTTGCCTCCCATGCACTGAGCCCGGGTTTTCCGCGGGGGGACTGGGTGTTGTGCAGCCCTGATCATCATTTCATACTCATCATCGGCCGCGTGTCACCCTATGTGGAGCCGTCTGAAATAAGACTTGCACTTGGCGGCCGAACCCGAATGGACCTCCCAGCCATACGATAACTTCATTTCATGTTTTTAGTACGAGCTAGAGACAAGTTGATGTTTTGAGGTGATGTGTGCCAGGCCACCACAACTGGTAACGCACTGTCTATAAAATGCAGGTATCTTTGTTAACGTTCCGGGACGGCACAAACTTCTAACTTGATACAAATCGTAGTCACAGAAATTATTCCTCAAAAGAGTGTAGATAAATTATGTCTGTAACTGTCAAGGTCTGTGCTCAATAATGTAAACGTGATCCTGGCAGTCATCAGAACCCATCGCGGCCTTCCGGTCGACCTACAATCACGCAAATTTGGAAGAAGCAGGGTTTCACAGAACAAGTAAAGGGAAAATACCGAAAATTTCTAAGTTGTAGTTATGCTACATAAAAATATATGTTTTGCTGTTACAAACTTACATTGTGTTCGTAATCTGTCAAAATGAAGAGATGCAAACAACTACAGAAGAATATCGCTACTAGAGGTCGGATACAAGGTGCTGTCAAAACTATTGCTCAAGAGAGTAGAAGAACAGGTAGAAAGTACAGTTGGCGACTACCAAGCGGGATTCAGGAAGGGAAGAGGCTGTATAGAACAGATATTTATCCTGAAGCAACTGATAGAACACAGGGCCTTCAAAAACAAAAAGACAGTAATAACCTTCGTGGACTTCACGAAGGCATATGACTCCATCGACAGACAGACTCTTGTTAGGATCCTGAAGAACAGAGGACTTGATGGAACTACACTAGAACTCATAAAATAAATTCTGACAGACACAAAAGCAAGGGTGACATTCAGAGGAGCACTTCAGAAAAATTTGAGATCAAGACTGGTGTTAAACAGGGAGATGGATTGTCACCATTGTTGTTCATTATAGCACTGGACGAAGTGATCAGGCAGTGGAGAGCAATAAATGATGAAATGGGAATACTAAAGACCCATGTGAGGGACAAAAGGGACAACAGGGCGCAAGTGGACTGCCTAGCCTTTGCAGACGACACAGCAATAGTAAGTGAGACGGAAGAAGACGCAAAGACACAACTCGACAACTTAAGTAAGGTAGCCAGAAAGGTGGGACTGAGGATCGCCTATAACAAGACAAAGACATTAAATACCACTGCAGACTGCGAAACACCGGAAGGCACTGTGCAAATGGTGGCCAAATTTAAATATCTGGGAGAATTTATAACAGGAAGGAGCAGGAGCAGGGCGGGAATAACAGAGAGGATAAAGAAGATGAGGTCAGCCTTCTGCATGACGAGAGACATACACAATAAAAAGAATATATCCACAGAGGCAAAGATACGCCACTACAAGGCAATGGTGAGGAATGCAGTATTATATGCTGCTGAGACGATGATACTAGGAAGAAATGGGGCAGAAGAACTTGAGAAAGAAGAGAGAAAGATACTGAGAAAAATACTAGGTCCCAAAAGAGGTGGAGAGAGGTGGATGCGAAGACCTAGGGAAGAACTGTACCGGAACTTGAGAACAATATCCGGGGAAATCAAACTCAAAAGGGCAATGTTTGCTGGACATGTAGTTAGGATGAGTATGGACAGAATGACGAAGAGAGTGTAGGAAACAACAGGGAGGACAAGTGGAAACACAGGAACCAAGTGGGTTGTTGAACTTCAGAAGGACTGGTTGGAATTGGGGATCAAGGTCGAAGGAAAGGAAAATTGGAGGAACAAATATGCACCGACCAATATGCCGGAGATCAATGACAGAGAAGAATATAGGAAAAGATTAGAGTGTCACCAGTGGAGCCGACAGGAGAAACGGAAACTGATGATCTCGGAAGGAGAGCGGGAGAGAAGAAAAGAAAGATTGAAGAGGTTCTGGGAGAAGAAGAGGAAAATGCAGTCTACGAAGGGGCTACCCGCGGTCCTACAGAGGCCGTAACGCAAGAAGAAGAAGAAGAAGAACAAGAAGAAGAAGCTGTCAAAATCTCAGGAACTTTTGTAAGGATTTTGGTCTGGTTTTCAGTAATAGGTAGAGTGATTCATGAGGAAGATTTGTGCGAATAATTTAGAAAACTGGCTCAGCTATGATCAAGTGAAGTCCCGTGCTTCTGTGAAAACGATGCGATTGCCATCTAGCGGTGACAGGCGTAAGGCCGCCCGTCTACTGCTCCTGCAGTCTATGTCTACGACAGGTACAACATCTGTACTGTTTCAAATCAAAGTAATACTGGTAACTGATGCAGTACTGAACTTCCGTTGTTTGGGATGAAGTTCCGATATCCCATAAAATATCCGTTGAAGTGTGCCACAGAACTATTCGACATTAGTGTAACAAGCGTAGCCCTACGGCCAGCTGTACCACTTTTCTGGAGACTTCCGTCAAATCTTACTAGTAATCGCAACAGGGATGAGAGTAGACGAACCCAACACATCTCCAATTACCAGTTAGCTCAGAATGTTAATATAACTTAAAAATTAATAAAATAAACGAAAAACTGCTACAGCAAATGTGAAACTGCACAAAAAAATTAAACTTGAAACTTAAAATTAAAGTTTTGGAATTCCCAAGACTGATATCATGCCGGTATCGATACCAGTAACAGATGAAAATCGTCCAGCTCTTCGATACCTGGGATGGATGAACGTCTGTATACACAATTATGTTGATATGGGAGCCCCGGTGTGGAGACCTTCTCGCATTTATCCCGATGTTTTTTTAATGAACTGTGGCCTAGGTGCAAAGTTAATCGCAGGAAGTTGGTAGGCATTCAGCACCGGCACTCAGATGGGTGAGTTTAAACTGCAAATTTGGCTCGTGCCGAACACACGATTGAGGCTGCTTCAAAATAAATGGTCGATAAAATTCGTGATATATCGCTGCAGGAATAAGATTCGTCAGTGTTGTTGTTGATGATGATAATAGATGTCCTTTGACGTATGACAGGAGGGATGAGGTACCTTATGTGAAGAGCTGTATCATGTGCTTATGGAGCTACGTGTATAGAGAAGTTCAAAACTCAACGGATCGCTCTTTTGTTGAATACAGAACGAAAAGCAAGGCTGAAGGACATTTCCACATCAGTGTTCTTCAAGAAGAAGAAGAAGAAGAAGAAGAAGAAGAAGATGATGATGATGATAGATATCCTTGGGCGTATGACAGGAAGGAGGAGGTACGGTATATGAATAGTTATATCATGTATTTACGAAGCTACGCGTTTGGAGAAGTTGAAAACTCAACCGATCGCTTTTTTGTTGAATACAAAACGAAAACCAAGGCTGAAGGAATTCCAAACACTGTCCATGGAAAATTGAAGCAGAAACACAAAATATAGCGGTACAACTATGTAGCAGACAAAACGGCGATTTTATGAAGCGAAGATGAAAGTACAGCCAGAAAGGCGATATGTAGTCACATTTGATGGACGGTAAAGCTGACAGCAACTGTTGTACTGTAGAGGGGATTTTTATACCTTGAGACACTTTCAGGCTTTCACCTCTAGCCCGCTCTGTAAAAGTTTAATGTACTTTCTTACTGTATTTCTAAATGATAGGCTTCACTTACGTGCTGTAGTCTTCCAGAAATTAAAAAAAAATTACAGTAAACAGTAAGTGAAGTCAAATTAAGCAGAAGTATTACCAAAAACCAGTTACAAGTTAAAAGAATTTTGAAATAGAAGCCATTGGAAATTGAAACATATTTCCGTTTTCAAGACAGGTACAACTGTTAAGACATTAAAGAAACTCATTCCAGTTACAAGTATCACACGTTCCATGGTAAAAGACCTACTTCTTTTTCAGAGACCGACCAAGTATGGCTTAACTGCTCATATGTTATACATAGAAACATGTAGCATTTTAGTCATCATAAACATATGTAACTGAAAATTTGACAAAAGACATCCTGAATAGCTTCAGTATGTTCAACTGTTTACAAATGCTGTGTAAAACACAACATCACGTCTGTAAACAAGGAAAGCTGTACAAAATGAGAGAAACTGAAAATGGAGGTCCCAAGTGCGCATTCCTTCATATCATCCTAAAATCAGTCACTAGAAAGAAGTACCAGCCAAAACACATCACCTGTTCCTAGGTACACTGTACTTCAGGGAAAATACTCTTCTCTACTCAAAGGTACCATGGCCACTGACTATCTGAAAAAAAGGTGAAAAAGCGACTGACTCATATTTCTCAACCTTGCTGTATTATTTGCATAGTGAGTGTGTAATCAAGTTTATCTCGCCAATACGACACAAGCGCCATGGCTGCAGATGACCTTTCCTCTTCTGGGAGGATGGTGTTCAGTTCCGTTCACGTAGAAGGCGTTCGTGCAGGTCAGTATCGCAAAATATCTGCAGCTGGACTGTTATTCACTGGTTCAACGTTTAGAATTGGAACACAGGTTGCATTTGCTGAAAATTCTGGTACTATTTCTGTACTTTGGAGCGGTGCTACTTTGTTGAGAGATGTTGAACAACGTTTAGGAAATATTTTTATTAATCACATAAAATCTTAACTGATAAATAAAATCAAGGGACCCATCCCCCTCCCAACCAACCTGCTCAACTACTACATACAGCTTGCAATGGCCTCAACACACGTCCGTTAAAAGAAAATAAAAAACGTTGCTTATACAGAAATATATCAAATTGATTCCTCACACTAATCATTTACCAGTGCTACAATTAAAATACCCTGAAAGTCTCTTAAAACAACCATATAACGTACATTATTATTTCAAGTCCAGTTAGATCATTCCATTAAAAAACATCACCTCAAGCAGTAATCACCACAATTTTTAAGAAATACAATATAGTCAAAATTGGGCCACACAAAGCACTCAGTACTCAAAACATTAGGAATAAGGATGGCTATGAATTATTACAGACGGGGTTAGAAAAGAACGCAACTACTGCCATTTAAATGGCAACGTAAGTTAACATGGAACTTCATAATGTCTTTAATGAATCGAAACGTTTGTGTAAATAAAGAACATAATCACCTTTAAACTTGTCAACAATGAAATTTATAGGACGTGCACTTCAAATGTTTTCTTGCACAGTATTGTTGGTCTGGAAGGAGAGCACTTAACAAAACATGGTACGCGTCTGACTAAAGGGGAAAATCATTAGTAAAGCTGAAGATGTTGCTGGAAAGTGTTTTAGGACTAAATGTGAGTAGCATTATGTGAAGTTTTGTCTGCGTCCATACCAATTGTAATGTTCCAGATGTGAATAAACAAATAAATTATGGTTTGAAATAATCAAAAGTAAAATAAACGCACAAGCAATTAATGAACATAGAATGAGATTCTCACTCTGCAGCGGAGTGTGCGCTGATATGAAACTTCGTGACAGATTAAAATCGTGTGCCAGACCGAGACTCGAACTCGGGACCTTTGCCTTTCGGGGGCAAGTGCTCTACCAACTTTTTTTTTCACGCTTACCACTTTTTTTTCTAATTATCATTTTGTTCGTTTTCGTTCGTTGTATGTGCTCGGGGCGGACGTCGTAAGACATCCGTTTTAGTTCGTCTTTGATCGGTTAACTCAGTTTTTTATTACAGAGGGCTGCTAACCCTCTGACCGAACACGCTGAGCTACCGTGCCGGCAACCAACTGAGCTACCCAAGCCAGACGCCCTCCCCACAGCGTCAATTCTGCCAGTACCTCGTCTCCTACTTTCCAAACTTCACAGAAGCTCTTCTGCGAACCATCTTTCCTACAATTAATATCCGGTTGTTTCCTCTCTTGATGAGGTTGTCTGTCACCTCCAATGGTGTAATAAATACTGAATGGTGAATGGACAAAAGGGATAATCCATTCTGTTTTCTCTGAAAGGATAAAACACAATTATCAACTTAATTCAGCTGATAGAGCTATATACATTATTTATTTTTGGAACTTATAAATAGTAATAAATGTTAGTCTAATAACTGTCATGTGACCCAATATGAGACAATAAACTGCCAAACTTGCCTGTCATGTCGAATTTCTCAGGCACGTCTTTATTCTCGGTAAAGTGGAGATGACCTCTCTGCTGTGGCTATAGTTACAGGAAGTGTGGCCAGTATATTCAGAAGGTTGTTAATATTTAGATACATGTTACTGCTGCATAACTTCAGTGCTTCCATGGCAGATGATGGTGTGGAATCTCTTTCACAAATTTTCTTCTCCATAAATGTAATTCAGCAAGATCATCTTCAATTTCTGTATGTTCAATGCAGATTTCAGTTAGGGCCATGAACTCTACTCGTTCTACTCGTTTAAGAGTTCACCGCTGGCTGAAATCAGGAACAGTGAAGAAAAGCTATACAGTACTTTCTTATTCTCTTTCTTTAATTCCGTTATAGAACAATCTAAAAACGGCATTAAGACGTGCCCTCTGTACTACTGTTCGGGATCATGCATCATGTAGTTTCGTCTGTTATTTTGGATCTTAATCACCCGAGGAACCAAGACAAAGACGTTCAGCTGTTGACAAATTTCAGTTGGTCCCTCAAGAACAGCCCCGAAAGTTTTTGCCCCAGAATTTTTACTTCTTCTGGAGTGCTACTTCCGTGGCTTCTTTCAAACACAGTGTTTGTTTCTGAAGTCACACTTCCAGTTTTCCCAACACGTCTGTCTTTCGTTATCATGACCCTTATCTTTAATGCATTTAAAAGGCCACTAGAAAGAGAACATATATGGTTTATTTCAGTTGTGACCCCTAAGCTTAACATTGAATGGATGACGTAAAAGTTACATTTACTGTCATGTAAAGGTAGCATCATTAAATTATCACAAGTACCTAATAATACTTCACCCTTCCAAATTATAAATAAAAAACCTTACCCTGAAATATCTCTTCAGGTGAAATGGACAAACAACACAATCTGAATTACGCAGAGCATTGCAACTCCCTTCTTGGTATGAGTGTGACGAAACGTTTGAAAACTTCAACAGGCTCCCTTCGTCGTTTAGCCCTTGTGTTAACAAATACATACTCAGTGATTAGTCAGCGACCTAAGGGCACAACCATCGGGTGTTGCTGCGCCATTGGAAACAGGTCCAATTTATGTATTAGGTACATCGTTGTTACATTGCTACGAATCAAATGCTCACTCTCAAGTCTAAAGCATTAAAAGTCTTTAAGTTCTTAGTAGCCACTACATTATTTAAGCCACGTTTCTTTCATTTCAAGTTTTAGTGATTTCAGATGGAATAATCGCACTCTACTGTTATCGATAGAAGTCCGTATAAGTGTTCGGTGATAAGTTAAGCTTCGACGTCAGTATAGTGTGACTTGCGCAGGAAGTAGAACTTTATCGCCACGATGAGGCGGGTAGTAAGGAGGGGGAATGTTGTCTCTCTGCTATAAAATGATGCAACTTTAGACACGCGTTCGTGCACACAATCAGCAAGTATGATATTAATTACACACGGAAGTAACAAGGTTATGTGAAAGCATTTGACAGAATTGTTCATGTTCAGGGACACAAGTTACTGTATTTATTTTTCAGCTGAAACACAATTCGTGTTCGCCGTGCTAGATCTCTTACATCACTGAAATTGGCAGCAGTCATGAAATCGACATGTACCGATAACGAGTACGGAGCTGAAGCTCAACTCAACAGCGCCAAACTCAGCAATGTAACACTCATCGTAAGTGCTCAAAATGCAAAATATAATCTTCATTACGACTTGTAAGTGCCATATTTTAACGTGAGTGACTTTAAAACTAGGCTCCTAACATGCACCGAGACAATGAGCTTACTCATACGTGGATCTTTGAGAATGCTGACGTGTGAGGATTTACTACAAATTAGTTCCTCATCCAACCTATAGTTGGTTCAACATAATTTTCTTGTGTTTCCTGTCTTCACAAAACGGCTAGGAAGAAATTTCCTTCTACTGCAGAAGGAAGAAAGAATATCAGGTATAATCGTTCCATGATGAGCGGGGCCAATGGAGACAAATTCGTAAGGGCAGGATGGGCTGGAAACCGGCTGTCTCTCGAGCAAAGGAATCATCCTGGCAGTTGCCTTGAGTGATCTAAGGTAACCTTGGAAAACATGATTCTGGATGACTGGACCGGTAGCTGAAAAGCTTTCTGAACCAAATGCAATTAACATGATAAAGATTGTGTCGGGAAAGAAATGTTGTTGTTGTGGCAAGAGAATGGTTTGATGCAGCTCTCGATGCTACTCTATCCTGTGCAAGCTTCTTCATCTCCCAGTACCTACTGCAACTTACATCCTTCTGAATCTGTTTAGTGCATTCATCTCTTGGTCTCCCTCTACGATTTTTACCCGCCACGCTGCCCTCCAATACTAAATTGGTGATCCCTTGATGCCTCAGAATAAGTCCTATCAACCGCTCCCTTCTTCTTGTCAATTTGTGCCACAAATTTCTCCTCCCCCAATTCTATTCAATACCTCCGCATTAGTTATGTGATCTACTCATCTAATCTTCAGCATTCTTCTGTAGCACCACGTTTCGAAAGCTTCTATTCTCTTCTTGTCTAAACTATTTATCGTCCACGTTTCACTTCCATACAAGGCTACACTCCATACAAGTACTTTCAGATTCCTGACACTTAAATCTATACTCGATGTTAACAAATTTCTCTTCTTCAGAAACGCTTTTCTTGCCATTGCCAATCTACATTTTCTATCCTCTCTACTTCGGCCACCATAAGTTATTTTGCTCCCCAAACAGCAAAACTTATTTACTACTTTAAGCATATGTTTCCTAATCTAATTCCCTCAGCATCACCCGATTTAATTCGACTAAGTAAGGCACCGAGGTCAGTTCGAACCTCTGCCGATAAGCTTGATAGCAACATAGAAATTAATAAAGCGAAACAAATATCTGTTTTGTAAAACTTTATTAATTTCTATGTTTGTATCAAGCTTATCGGCCGAGGTTCGAACTGACCTCGGTGCCTTACTTTTTTTCCAATAAGGCACGTAACACCCTTATCAGAATTTACAGCCAACCATTATCGCCACTCTCCTTTATCCCAGACCTGGAGGGCAGTAATTCACCTGCACCGTGTCACGGCATTAGAGTCACGACAACATGATAAACTGCGTCGAGGCACGCCGTCTACTAGCTTGCAGTCATAGTTCCTAGTGTTATTGGTCGTAGTACCCGTGTTCGAGAAGAAACGCTGCTACAAAACAAGATGTGTGCACACTTTATAAAGACTGGTTAATGAGAAGAGCTATACAATATTTTCAGCTCCTGCGTGACGTAGATGCACCATAAGATTAGATATTCCACGTCATTACTTAAAAATAATACACTCCTGGAAATTGAAATAAGAACACCGTGAATTCATTGTCCCAGGAAGGGGAAACTTTATTGACACATTCCTGGGGTCAGATACATCACATGATCACACTGACAGAACCACAGCCACATAGACACAGGCAACAGAGCATGCACAATGTCGGCACTAGTACAGTGTATATCCACCTTTCGCAGCAATGCAGGCTGCTATTCTCCCATGGAGACGATCGTAGAGATGCTGGATGTAGTCCTGTGGAACGGCTTGCCATGCCATTTCCACCTGGCGCCTCAGTTGGACCAGCGTTCGTGCTGGACGTGCAGACCGCGTGAGACGACGCATCATCCAGTCCCAAACATGCTCAATGGGGGACAGATCCGGAGATCTTGCTGGCCAGGGTAGTTGATTTACACCTTCTAGAGCACGTTGGGTGGCACGGGATACATGCGGACGTGCATTGTCCTGTTGGAACAGCAAGTTCCCTTGCCGGTCTAGGAATGGTAGAACGATGGGTTCGATGACGGTTCGGATGTACCGTGCACTATTCAGTGTCCCCTCGGCGATCACCAGTGGTGTACGGCCAGTGTAGGAGATCGCTCCCCACACCATGATGCCGGGTGTTGGCCCTGTGTGCCTCGGTCGTATGCAGTCCTGATTGTGGCGCTCACCTGCACGGCGCCAAACACGCATACGACTATCATTGGCACCAAGGCAGAAGCGACTCTCATCGCTGAAGACGACACGTCTCCATTCGTCCCTCCATTCACGCCTGTCGCGACACCACTGGAGGCTGGCTGCACGATGTTGGGGCGTGAGCGGAAGACGGCCTAACGGTGTGCGGGACCGTAGCCCAGCTTCATGGAGACGGTTGCGAATGGTCGTCGCCGATACCCCAGGAGCAACAGTGTCCCTAATTTGCTGGGAAGTGGCGGTGCGGTCCCCTACGGCACTGCGTAGAATCCTACGGTCTTGGCGTGCATCCGTGCGTCGCTGCGGTCCGGTCCCAGGTCGACGGGCACGTACACCTTCCGCCGACCACTGGCGACAACATCGATGTACTGTGGAGACCTCACGCCCCACGTGTTGAGCAATTCGGCGGTACGTCCACCCGGCCTCCCGCATGCCCACTATACGCCCTCGCTCAAAGTCCGTCAACTTCACATACGGTTCACGTCCACGCTGTCGCGGCATGCTACCAGTGCTAAAGACTGCGATGGAGCTCCGTATGCCACGGCAAACTGGCTGACACTGACGGCGGCGGTGCACAAATGCTGCGCAGCTAACGCCATTCGACGGCCAACACCGCGGGTCCTGGTGTGTCCGCTGTGCCATGCGTGTGATCATATCTTGTACAGCCCTCTCGCAGTGTCCGGAGCAAGTATGGTGGGTCTGACACACCGGTGTCAATGTGTTCTTTTTTCCATTTCCAGGAGTGTAGAAGTACCACCTCATAAATTGTCTTAAAGGTAAAAGATTTAAGTGTTATTCGTATTACCTTCCTTGTTTTAATAGAGGGCGGTTGTAATGAAACTTACGGTATTTGAGCCAGTGAGCATGGGTACCCACCTTTATGGGAATGACGTTGAGACTGTACGCTGCTGTATTTACGCTGTTAGTAGTGTTAGTGTCATGACCTGCAATTAGACGACGATACCGATACGGTGATGTAGGGCTGAAACACAAGCATCAGTGTGCTTTATACACACATCAAAAAAGTTTTGCATCACCTCGGTTCCGAGAGTTCCGTAACCTATACAGAAAATTGGAATAGAGATCAACGTAAACATCATTTCCGCCATTTTTATTGCTCATGAAAATCACAAATTCCATGTTGAACCACCATACAGTGAGATCCTAAGAGGTGGTGGTCGATTGCTGTCGACATCGGTACCTCTAACACCCAGTAGCACGTCTCTTGCATTGATGCATGCCTGTATTCGTCGTTGCATGCTATCCACAAGTTCATCAAAGCAGTGTCGGTCCAGTTTGTCCCACTCCTCAACGGCGATTCGTAGTAGATCCCTCAGAATGGTTGGTGGGTCACGTCGTCCATAAACAACCCTTTGCAGTCTATCCCAGGCATGTTCGATAGGGTTCACGTCTGGAGAACATGATGGCCACTCTAGTCGAGCGATGTCGTTATCCTGAAGGAAGTCATTCACAAGATGTGTACGATGGGGGCACGAATTGTCGTTCATGAAGACGAATGCCTCGCCAATATGCTGCCGATGTGGTTGCACTATCGGTCTGAGGATCGTATTCACGTGTCGTACAGCCGGAAGGCACGAGCAGCGCACTAGGGATGCAGACACGCTTGTATTGTGCCAGAAAGAGATACACAGTGATGAAAACGGGCATCGGGTAGCTATATGCAGATATAAAGCTGGCGGCAGTATCGCTTTGTTGTTGTTGCTGTGGTCGTCCGAGACTAGTATGATGCAGCTCTCCATTCCACTCCATCCTGAGCGAGCTTTCTAATCTCCGAATAACAACTTCAGCCTGCATCTTTCTAAACCTGCTTATTGTATTCATCTCTTGGCCCCCCCTCTACGCTCTACGATTTTTATCACCCCCCCCCCCCCCCGCCCCCACACACACACACACATCCCTGTAACACTAAACTGGTGATCCCTTGATGTCTCAGAAAATATCATACCAAGCGATTCCTCCTTTTGGTCATGCCGTGCCACAAATTTCTTGTCTCCTAAATTCTATTCAGTACTTCCTCATCAGTTACTTGATCGAGCCGTCTTCTGTAGTACCACAATTCTTAAGGTTCTATTCTTCTTGTATCCAAACTGTTTATCGTCTATATTTCACGTCCATACATGGCTGCACTCCAGATAAATACCTCCAGAAAAGACTTCCTAACAATTAACTCTATATTCGATGTTAACAAATTTCTCTTCTTCAGAAATGATTTTCTTTCCATTGCCTGTCTACATTTTATACACTCTCTACTTTGGCCATCTTCATTTACTTTGATGCCCAAATGGCAAAAATCTGCTACTTTGAGGGTCTCGTTTCTTAATCTGACTCCCATAGAATCACCTTATTTAATTCAACTACATTCGATTGTCCTTGTTTTGCTTTTGTTGAGGTTCATCTTATATCCTCCTTTCGAGACGATGCCCATTCGATTCAATTGCTCTTACAGGTCCTTTGCTGCCTCTAACAGAATTACAATATCACCGGCAAACCTATAAGTTTTTATTTCTTCTCCCTAAACTTTAATTCCTGCTCCAAATTTTTCTTTGATTTCCTTTACGGCACATATTGAATCACATAGGGGATAAGCTATAAGCCTATCTCACTCCCTTTTGAACCACTGCCTCTCTTCCGTGCCCTCGACTCTTACAACAGCCATCTGGTTTCTGTACAAGTAGTAAATAGCGTTTTGCTCCTTAAACTTTATCCCTGCTACTTTCAACGAGGGTATTCTAGTCAACATTCTCAAAAGCTTTAAAGCTATAAATGTAGGTTTGTCTTTCCGTAATATGTCTTTAAGATACGTCGTAGGATCAGTATTGCCTCGCTTGATTCTACATTTCTCCGGAATCCAAAGCGATCTTCCCCGAAGTCGGCTCTATCGTGTTTTCCGTTCTTGTGTAAGGAATTCGTGTTATAGTTTTGCAACCACGACTTATTAAACTGACAGTTTGGCAGTTTTCGCACCTGTCAGAAACTGCTTTCTTTGGAATTGGTATTATCATATTCTTCTTGAAGACTGTGGGGATTTCGCCTGTCTCATACATCTTACACACCAGATGGAAGAGTTTTTTCATTCTGGCTCTCCAAAGGCTATCAGTAGTTCTGATGGAATATCGGCCACTTCCGGGGCTTTGTTTCTACTTAGATCATCCAGAGCTCTGTAAAATTCTTCTCGCAGTATCATACCTCCCATCTCATCTACGTCCACTTCCTTTCCTATAATATGGCTTTCAAATTCATCTCCCTTGTATAGATCCTCTATGAACTCCGTCCACCTTTCAGTTTTCCCTTCTTTGTCTGGAACTGGCTTAACGTCCGAGCTCTTGAAATTCATACTGCTGTTTCCCTTTTACCCAAAGCCCTCTTTAATTTTCCTATTGGCGGTATCTATCTTTCAGCTGGTGAAATATGCTTCTAAATCCTTACATTTGTCTTCCAGCGATTCCTGCTTAGCAGTTCAGCACTTCCTCTCAATCTCATTTTTTAGACGCTTGTATTCCCTTTCGCCTGCTTCATTTGCTGCATTTTTAAATTACTCCTTTCTTGAGTTAAATTCAGTATCTCTAGTATTATCGAAGGATTTCTACTAGGCCTTGTCTTTTTACCTATTTGATTCTCTGCTGCCATCACTATTTCATATCTTAAAGCTAACCATTCGTCTTCTACTGTATTTCTTTCCTCTGTTCTGATCGACGGTTGCTTAATGCTTCCTCTGAAACTCTGAACAACCTCTGTTTGTTTCAACTTATCCAGATCCCATTTCCTTAATTTTTACCCTTTTCCACTTCCTTCGGTTTTACTCTACAGTTCGTAATCAATAAATTGTAGTCAGAGTCGAAAACTGCCACTAGAAATATTTTACAGTTTAAAGTCTGGTTCCTAAGTATCTGTCTAATATAATCTACCTAAAACCTTCTGGTGTCTCCAGATCTCTTCCACGTATAGAACACTCTTTTGTGATTCTTAAACAAAGGGTTAACGTTGATTAAATTATGCTCTGTAGAAAATTCGTCTTTCATTCCTTTCCCCCAGTCCATATTGACCAACTATTTTTCTCTCTCTTACCTTTCCCATTATCAAATTCCAATCCTCCATCACAAAGTTTCGTCTTCTTTAACAATCTAATAATTTCTTTCACCTCATCATACGTTTCTTCAATCTCTTCATCATCTGCGGAGCTAGTTGGCATGTAAACTTGTAGTACTGTGGTACTTGTGGGCTTCATGTCTATCTTGGCTGCGATAGTGCGTTCACTATGCTGCACGTAGTAGCTTGCCCACATTCCTATTTCTTATTCATTATTACTACTAATCATGTGTTACTTCATTTGACTTTTTATTTATAATCCTCTATTCACCTGACCAGTCCTTTTCCTCCTGCCATCGAACGTCACTAATTCCCATCATATCTAACTTCAACCTATTCATTTCCCTTTTTAATTTCCTAACTCACCTGCCCGATTAAGGGAATATAATATTCCATTCTCCGATCCGTGGAATGCCAGTTATGTTTCTCCTTATGACCACATCCTCCTGAGTATTCCCGCCCAAAGATCCGAATGGGTCACTTTTTTACCTCCGGAATATTTCACACAAGAGGAAGCTATCATAATTTAAAAATACAGTGCAGCTGCATGTCCTCGGGAAATATTACGGCTGAAGTATCCCCTTGCTTTCAGCCGTTCGCGGTACCAGCACAGCGATGCTGTTTTGGTTGATGTTACAAGACCAGATCAATCATCCAGATTGTTGCCCTTACAACTACTGAAAACGCTGTTGCTCCTCTTCAGGGACCACACATTTGTCTGGCCTCTTAGCAGATACCCCTCCGTTGTGATTGCATCTACGGTACTACTATCTCTATCGCTGTTGCACGCAAGGTATCGCGTCGACGGCAAGATCCATGGTTCGTGTGGGAATAGTATCACGTACACAAGGTATAAAGGGCAGTGCATTGGCGGATCTGTCATTTGTACTCAGGTAATTCATGTCAAAGGTTTCCGAATTGATTATAGCCGTACGACTGGAATTAATAGATTTTGAACTTGGGATACTAGTTGTAGCTAGGTGCATGGGACATTCCATTATAGAAATCGTTTGGGAATTAAACATTGCAAGAGGCACAGTGTCAAGATTATGCGGAGAATACCAAATTTCAAGTATTACCTCACACCATGGAAAATGCAGTGGTCGAGGCTTTCTCTTAACGACACCGAGCAGTAACGTCTGTGAAGAGTTTAGGCTGCTAGCAAACAAGCAAGACTGCGTGAAATAACGCCAATGTAGAACGGACGAAGAACGTATCCGTTAGGACACTGCGGCGAAATTTGGCGTTGATGGGCAGACGACCGACGCGAGTGCCTTTGTCAGCAGCACGACATCGCCTGCAGCAGCTCTTCTGTGCTCGTGACCACGTCGGCTGGACCCTATACAACTGGAGAACTGTAGCCTGGTCAGGTGAGTCCCGATTTTAGTTCGTGGGGACTGATGATAGGGCTCGAGTATGGCGCAGATTCCACGAAGCCATGGTCCCAAGTCATCAACAAGGCAATGTGCAAGCTGTTGGTGGCTCCATGTGTTGTGTGTTTACATGGTATGGACTGGGGCCTCTGGTCCAACTGAACCGATCATTGACTGGAAATTATTATGTTCGGCTACGGGAAGAATGCAGTAAATGAAGCAGGCAAAAAGGAATACAAACGTCTCAAAAATGAGATCGACAGGAAAAGCAAAATGGCTAAGCAGGGATGGCTAGAGGACAAAAATGAGATCGACAGGAAAAGCAAAATGGCTAAGCAGCGATGGCTAGAGGACAAATGTAACGATGTAGAGGCACATATCACTAAGGGTAAGATAGATACTGCCTACAGGGAAATTAAAGAGACCTTTGGAGAAAAGAGACCCACTTGCATGAATATCAAGAGCTCAGATGGAAACCCAGTTCTAAGCAAAGAAGGGAAAGCAGAAAGGTGTAAGGAGTACATAGAGGGTCTATATAAGGGTGATGTTCTTGAGGACCATATTATAGAAATGGAAGAGAATGTAGATGAAGATGAAATGGGAGATGTGAGACTGCGTGAAGACTTTGACAGAGCACTGAAAGACCTAAGTCGAAACAAGGCCCCGGGAGTAGACAACATTCCATTAGAACTACTGACAGCCTTGGGAGAGCCAGGCCAGACAAAACTCTACCATCTGGTGAGCAAGATGTATGAGACAGGCGAAATCAACACAGTCTTCAAGAAGAATATAATAATATCAATTCCAAAGAAAGCAGGTGTTGACAGATGTGAAAATTATCGAACTATGAGTTTAATAAGCCACGGCTGCAAAATGCTAACACGAATTCTTTACAGACGAATGGAAAAACTGGTAGAAGACGACCTCGGGGAAGACCAGTTTGGATTCCGTAGAAATGTTGGAACACGTGAGGCAATACTGACCCTACGACTTATCTTAGAAAATAGATTAAGGAACGGAAAACCTACATTCCTAGCATTTGTAGACTTAGAGAAAGCTTTTGACAATGTTGATTGGAATACTCTCTTTCAAATTCTGAAGGTGGCAGGGGTAAAATACAGGGAGCGAAAGGCTGTTTACAAATTGTACAGACACCAGATGGCAGTTTTAAGAGTCCAGGGGCATGTAAGGGAAGCAGTGGTTGGCAAGAGAGTGAGACAGGGTTGTAGCCTATCCCCGATGTTATTCAATCTGTATATTGAGCAATCAGTAAACGAAACAAAAGAAAAATTCGGAGTTGGAATTAAAATCCATGGAGAAGAAATAAAAACTTTGAGGTTTGCCGATGGCATTGTAATTCTGTCAGAGACAGCAAAGATCCTGGAAGAGCAGCTGAACGGAGTGGACAGTGTCTTGAAAGGAAGATATAAGATGAACATCAACAAAGCAAAACGAGGATAATGGAATGTAGTCGAATTAAGTCGGGTGATGCTGAGGGAATTAAATTAGGAAATGAGACACTTAAAGTAGTAAATGGATTTTGCTATTTGTGGAGCAAAATAACTGATGATGGTCGAAGTAGAGAGGATATAAAATGTAGACTGGCAATGGGAAGGAAAGCGTTTCTGAAGAAGAGAAATTTGTTAACATCGAGTATAGATTTAAGTGTCAGGAAGTCGTTACTGAAAGTATTTGTATGGAGTGTAGCTATGTATGGAAGTGAAACGTGGACGATAAATAGTTTAGACAAGAAGAGAATAGAAGCTTTCGAAATGTGGTGCTACAGAAGAATGCTGAAGATTAGATCGGTGGATCACGTGACTAATGAGGAGGTATTGAATAGGGTTGGGGAGAAGAGAAGTTTGTGGCACAAATTGACTAGAAGAAGGGATCGGTTGACAGGGAATGTTCTGAGGCATCAAGGGATCACTAATTTAGTACTAGAGGGCAGCGTGGAGGGTAAAAATCGTAGAGGGAGACCAAGAGATGAATACACTAAGCAGATTCAGAAGGATGTTAGTTGCAGTAGGTACGGGCAGATGAAGAACCTTGCACTGGATAGAGTAGCATGGAGAGCTGCATCAAACCAGTCTCTGGACTGAAGATAACAACATATTTGAAGACCATGTGCAGCCATTCATGAACGTCATGTTCCCATGAGAATTCATCATGTCACTGGGCCATAATCGTTAGCAATTCGTTTTACGGTTATTCTGGACATTTTGAGCGAATGATATGACGGCCCAGATCGACCGACGTGAATCCCGTCGAACTTTAATGGGAGATAATCGAGCGATCAGTTCGTACACAAAATCCCGCACTGGCAACACTTTCGCAATTCTGGACGGCTGCAGAGTAAAGGCTGTCCGACATGATATTAGAAGGTATCCAGTGATTTTTGTCACCTCAGTGTAATTCAAGAAGTTTGCACGAATAATCGAATATGAGCATAGGATATCTTGGTTGAATACTGGAAAAATGATTTTGCGAGGTTAGGAAAAAAATGAGCAAATTGAAAGTGCTGCTCAAAACATGCTGCTGCCTCATTGGAACAAAAAACATAACATCCTTTAAGTAAATTATGATCTATAGGATTGAATGTTAGCAAAAATATTCGATTTTGATAGTGATAAATAAAAATTTCGTAAATAATGAAATCTTAAACATAAATTAATGATCGTAGTTAAGTGGTCTTATAAGCTTCTTAGGAGCCTATGGCAAAATTTTCCAGTTTATTGCGTGATTGGAGATTCAGTTACGGCTTCCTGTTAAAAAACTAATGAAGAATAAAAAAATTAGTACGTAAGGCAAAATACAAACCTTTGGTCTTGTACTATATTTTTACATTAATTGTGAAGGTCTTTTCCTACGCGCATGCAGATAGCTAGTCCACTACCATACCAATCACGACTGTCAAGTGTTTTTATAGGAACGTTTACATTTTCTGCAACATCCCCCCTTGATAGGGCAGGATAGTATAATAAAACTGGACGTTATTTTTATGTCTGTCTTAATACATTTCATCTATTCGTTGATCGAACTAGCTACTCTCATTCAGCATGTAGACAGCAAATGCATTCGGCAGCAGCTGCCCGTATCGAGGACAAGAGGTACGAGACCTGCCCTTCACCCTGCGCTCTGCCGGTAATTAGTGGAGCCTAGACTTTAGTGAAAGGTGGCATACGACAATCTCTAGTGACGTCATCGCCTCAGTGCTACGCACATGCACAGGCACGATGGCGCTTGCAGTTCTCGGCGTAATTTCTAGTATGATATTTTGGTGCAAACAACAATCGTTAATTATGGGGAATTTCAGGGAGATTACATTGCGCTGTAGAGGAGACGAAAATTTTGGTGCAAACCTGTAATCGTCATACAAGTATGTGCATTTCACGGGGAATACATTACGCTGCACAGGAACCGAGGAGAGAAAGTAAAAAGTACCAAAACTGTTCAGTAAAATCACTTAAATCATAATATAATATTCAGGGCAATCATTTGCTTCATTTTCGTGGTATTTCGAAATGTGCAGCCTTTGAGTTTGTTCTAAAATCAGAAATACAACTTTTATATTATAGGAATACAAGGATTGAAGAAACCTAATACTGGAAAGAAAAGAGACATCACTACAAAGAAATGTACATTTACACTGCCCAGACACAATAATATGACCATCTGTCAAAAGCCTGAACAACCACCTACTCCAGTACGGACCGCCTCGAGACGCGCAGGTAAAGAGTCAGTGATGTTCTGGTAGATACCGACAGGGAGTTAGAGCCATTCTATGGCCACCTGGGCTAGGTTGCCAAGCTGCGTATCCATGGCACGAACACCACTATCGAGCTGCAACCACAGATTCTCGACTAGGTTCAAATCCGGAAAGTTTCGTGGCCAGAGGAGTACTGTAAACTCACCCTGGTCCTCGTCGAACCATGCATGAACACTGCATTATTCACGTTGCATTGTACTACTGGTAGATGCCATCGTACCGAGGAAACACCAACTACATGTAGGGGTGGACATAGTCCTTAAGTATAGATTCCTTGTGGTGATACACTGTGCCTTTCAGATTGACGAGAACCTACAGGGAATGCCACAAAGATATTCTCGAGACCATAACGCTCCCTGCTCCGGTGTGGACCCATCCGACGATTTTTGCAGGCTGTTTGCTTTCAGATGTACACGCCAGCGGCCATCTGTCCGGTGGATCATAAAACGTGATTCATCTAAAAAGGCCAGCTTTCGCCACTCAGTGGACGCCCAGTTACAGTTACAGGCGTGCAAATTCCAGCGTTTGTCCCCGATGAACAGCAGCCAGCGTGGGTGCACGAACCATGTCCCTGCTGTATGGGACCACACGCAGCAAAGTTCACTGAATGGTCGTTGAGGAGACACTGTTGGTAGCCCCGTGGTTCGTCTGGGCCGTCAGTCGCTCAACATTTGCGTGTCTGTTCGCCCGTACGCATCTCCGCAGCCATCGTTGAATCCTGTAATCTGCGACCTAGTGAGGTGGTGCAATGGTTAGCACACTCGCATTCGGGAGGACGACGGTTCAATCCCGAGTCCGGCCATCCTGATTTCCCTATACCTCTTCAGGCAAATTCCGGGATGGTTCCTTTGAAAAGGGCACGGCTGACGTCTTCCCCATCCTTCCCTAATCCGATGAGACCGACGACCGTGCCCTCCACAAAACAACCCAACCCTGTCATCTGTTGCCCGTGGTGCAGCGCAGTTTCCTCCACATCGGCTTTGGACAGCGCCATTTTGTCATGTACGGTGTACTTTAACCACGACGATACGTGAACAGTTTAGAAACTTAGCCGTGTCCGTAGTCATTCCACGCCTGGCACGAAACTCAATGATCGTGCCCTTCTCGACGTTAGATAAATCGCTCCATTTTCACATTACGACAACGACTGCTCTATTTTCAGGTCACGCTTCTACCCCCTACTCCCGATGCGCTTTGTGTATCCATCACTGCTAGTGCTTTCTGTGACTGCTTACTGCACGTTGACGTAGAAAATAGGCTCGCACGGAAGAATTTAAGTGTTCGTTGTTCCTGCGCGCTGTTATAGAATGGAATGGCATAGAAACATAAAGTGGTTCGAGAAAGACACTGCCAGGCACTTAAGGTAACTTGCCAGTGAATGGCTGGAAAAACGGTAATAACTTTCATAAAGTTTATGAGGGTCTAACTACATGATGTGAACTCTGAATACAAAGAAATTTTATGACAATGAAAGTGTTTTTAGGACGAAGATTTTGGTGTAAAAATAATCAGAATAGCTGTGAAATAACTTTATTCTATAAACATCTACGTCGGTCAGTAATTTTAAAGTTTTCCTGCTAGTTTATGTTTGAAGCCTATAGACTTATTAACTACTTTTCCTAGATGCTTAAAACTTTGTGCACACATTTATTACATTATCTAAAAAGTAGACTATAATCAAATGCTCTCAATCAATAGTTTTTATACTATAAATACATAAATTAGATAATCAAAATTAAGGTAATTTTCTTATAATCAATAAGGGTATATTTTTCCTCCTGGTGATAGTAAGCTGTTGTCTGTAGTCTACTTTTTTCAAATGGTTGCCTAAGATATCACAAAAAATTTCAGACCTCTAGCTCAAATAGTTTTGTTTTGCATGTGTTCCTCATCTTCTCTCTGCTACTCTCGCTCTTTGGTGCCTCAAGAGCCCATACTTTGTTCGGAATTTTTTATTTCACGGCTCGGGGTATAATTGTCCTCCTCGTTATAGTATGCTGGTGTCTATGGTCTGCTTTTCCCGAAATGGTGGCCTGAAATAATCACAAAAAGTTTCAGGCCTCTAGCTCAAGCAGTTTTGTCCTGCATGTGTTCGTGTTCCTCATCTTCTCTCTACTATTCTCGCCTCTTTGGTTGCCTGAGGAGTCCATATTTCCTGCGACTAATCTCTTCCTTCTCTGTGCTATTCTCGCCTCTTTGGTTGCCTCGGGAGCCTATATTTCGTGCGGGATATTTCGTCACAATTACATTTTTCAGTAAAGCTACTACTGTCGCCATTTTCAGCAGCTGTTGAAACAGTTTTCTATGATTTGCACTGTTTATGAACGGACTTACAGACTCGTGAAATGTAAATTAATTGTTAGGTTCAACAAAAAATGAAATATGACGTACAAAATCACATGGATACTTCAAGGCTGTGCTTCACAGAAGGACGAAATATAATGTCAGTGTTTATCCCGCTTGCTATGAACTCATCACCACACTCTGACTGAGTGTCTGAAGAATGTAAACCTGTCTTCGAATGATGGAACTTGCTTAATTAAATTATCCTCTTCTTCCTAATGATAAACGCTCTTTAACTCTTTCAAATTACCAGTTAAAATATTACGTAAATCATTAAAAGGAGGAAATGTAAACACTTGTTCCTCATCACATTAATTTAACCTGTTAGTCCATATACTTATGAATAAATAGAAAGCGTAATAAAGGAAAAAAATACACTCCTGGAAATTGAAATAAGAACACCGTGAATTCATTGTCCCAGGAACGGGAAACTTTATTGACACATTCCTGGGGTCAGATACATCACATGATCACACTGACAGAACCACAGGCACATAGACACAGGCAACAGAGCATCCACAATGTCGGCACTAGTACAGTGTATATCCACCTTTCGCAGCAATGCAGGCTGCTATTCTCCCATGGAGACGATCGTAGAGATGCTGGATGTAGTCCTGTGGAACGGCTTGCCATGCCATTTCCACCTGGCGCCTCAGTTGGACCAGCGTTCGTGCTGGACGTGCAGGCCGCGTGAGACGACGCTTCATCCAGTCCCAAACATGCTCAATGGGGGACAGATCCGGAGATCTTTCTGGCCAGGGTAGTTGACTTACACCTTCTAGAGCACGTTGGGTGGCACGGGATACATGCGGACGTGCCTTGTCCTGTTGGAACAGCAAGTTCCCTTGCCGGTCTAGGAATGGCAGAACGATGGGTTCGATGACGGTTCGGATGTACCGTGCACTATTCAGTGTCCCCTCGACGATCACCAGTGGTGTACGGCCAGTGTAGGAGATCGCTCCCCACACCATGAAGCCGGGTGTTGGCCCTGTGTGCCTCGGTCGTATGCAGTCCTGATTGTGGCGCTCACCTGCACAGCGCCAAACACACATACGACCATCATTGGCACCAAGGCAGAAGCGACTCTCATCGCTGAAGACGACACGTCTCCATTCGTCCCTCCATTCACGCCTGTCGCGACACCACTGGAGGCGGGCTGCACGATGTTGGGGCGTGAGCGGAAGCCGGCCTAACGGTGTGCGGGACCGTAGCCCAGCTTCATGGAGACTATTGCGAATGGTCCTCGCCGATACCCCAGGAGCAACAGTGTCCCTAATTTGCTGGGAAGTGGCGGTGCGGTCCCCTACGGCACTGCGTAGGATCCTACGGTCTTGGCGTGCACCCGTGCGTCGCTGCGGTCCGGTCCCAGGTCGACGGGCACGTGCACCTTCCGCCGACCACTGGCGACAACATCAATGTACTGTGGAGACCTCACGCCCCACGTGTTGAGCAATTCGGCGGTACGTCCACCCGGCCTTCCGCATGCCCACTATACGCCCTCGCTCAAAGTCCGTCAACTGCACGAACGGTTCACGTCCACGCTGTCGCGGCATGCTACCAGTGTTAAAGACTGCGATGGAGCTCCGTATGACACGGCAAACTGGCTGACACTGACGGCGGCGGTGCACAAATGCTGCGCAGCTAGCGCCATTCGACGGCCAACACCGCGGTTCCTGGTGTGTCCGCTGTGCCGTGCGTGTGATCATTGCTTGTACAGCCCTCTCGCAGTGTCCGGAGCAAGTATGGTGGGTCTGACACACCGGTGTCAATGTGTTCTTTTTTCCATTTCCAGGAGTGTATATTTGATAACTGAAAACTAAGAACTCAGCAGAATTTTCACAGCAATTTCATTCCTTTGTCAGAATCGACGTAGCTGCTCATCTCCATAGGTAGGTTTGGCAAAATCTGTAAGTCATCTAAGGGGAAATTCACAATTTTCTTGTATGGTTTCAGCCATTTAAAGTTCTCTCTTACACACGATACCAGACCGGCTTTCAATCCAAATCAGTGTCACCTGAAATGTCATGTACGACGGATAGCGCAATAACAACACACATGAATTCGTGGTCTGTTTGCAGGCATCAGGAAATGGGAAAACCACAAAAGCAGTGGATGGTACTTCCCACGTCACTGTGGGATCTCACACAGGAGTCGCCCTGGCGAAGCACTGACTTCGTGGCGTCACGCAGCTTTCCTGTCGGAGTCAACGGGAAATATGGGCCCTACAACGAATTTATGACGTCACACTAGTTGCCTTGCCCGACATACATCTCTGATACTTTCCCGTCCGGGGTCCATGGGAAATAAATATGCCAATGAAAAAGAACTAACTGAAAGTCTTAACTTACTCATGTGTTATTAAGAGCTTGCTTGTATTTAAAATAGCGGTTATGAACCATAAAATTTGTCTAAAATAGTAGCTCGCTTCACGCTGTAGACGATCACTGGGACTCGTGAGAACTTGTAACACCACAGCTCTTATGCTGTATGAATTTATTTTGATTTTGCTTTATTTAATGTTACATTGTTGATCTTCAGTAAGTGTGATAGAATCGATAACATAAAATTGTGTACTCTTTTCTTTGTCAAACCTTTGATGTCGTGATTTGATTCTATGCAAAGTAGTGTATCTGTAATTTAAAGTTCTTTGTCCCATTTGGAGGGAACAGAACTTATTGTATGTAATTGTAATTTTGTGTGAATAATTTTTTGTAGAATTGTCAATATGTGAAAATGTTGTTTTATTTAATGTATTTGTTTGCTGTTATGTAAATTGCTGATCCTCACTTAGGGTTCTTAGTTAGTTTGTATGTAAATGGTGTAGTGGTTCCCCTCTGGAACGGAAATGTGTAGCGCGCGCAAATTGTGGTTGGCATAGGTGGAAAAGATGGAACTGATAGTCAGTCGGGGAAGAGCAGCCAGTCGGAGACGAGCCACCAGTCGGAAAGGAGCTACGAGTCTGTGCACTGTCATTGTAAAGGTGCATATCGTGCTGATTCAGAGAGAGGCTTTTCCTGCTTCTTTCTAAAGCCTCGGATGGGTGGATAAATAGCTGGAACTATTCTGGAATTTGTATGAATCATCGCCATGAAGATACGATAAAGTCCGGCAATTCTACCTGCAATTCCACCTACCAACATGCAGTTGCCACCACATTGCGCAATCACTGTAACGTAATACTATATTGATGTACAGTGAAGAATCAGCCTAATGGATTTGTTAATGTGCTGAAATATAAGGTAATTCATATCGGAATTTATTTACCTAATACCTTGATTTTACTCCTCATCATAACACCTCTCAGGGTCCTCTCCGTTTGAAGAAAAGTGATTACCGAGTGTCCTTACTGAAAGTACGTTGAAGCCTAGAGCTTTGTTAAATAATGCCTCTTGAACTTATTAAAAAGATACTTAAAGCTAAAGTGGTAACAGAATGAGTTAAAGCAAATGTTATTTGTCCAATAATAATCTTTCTATTGAAACTGCTATTTAAAGTGCTGTTACTAACTTCAAACTTTAGGCTGAGTCTTATGAAGTAAATGAACACATTGTTGTCTGTAGTAAATTCTAAAAAGGAGAGTCAGTTTCTTGCAATTTTGTCAACATTGTGTTTCGTTGTAGTAAAAGTGAGAAAGCTGCAGTTGTGAAACGTTACATTCTCATGTATGCCAAGTGTTTGTCTCTCTTGTGTGCATATTAACAGTATAAAGACCACTCAGTTTGTGTAAACCCTGATAGTGATAGTGTTTTTCTGTATCTGTTATAATTTTGAAAATAGTTCCTGCTGCTCTAACTGTTAGCTTCAATCTTAAAACATATGTGCGTCAGAGTTCATTGCACTCGCGTGTTACTAAGTCTAGGTTGTGTCTGTTGTGTTGTCCATTATAGTTACTTATACCTACTGTTATAAACGAGAATGTTAATCTTTCTCTTGCCTAATTAGGCTGGCGACCGTTTCCCTTATTCTAGGAATAGTATAGCTAAACAAAATTTTGATTGTCACTATTCCAATATTAACGTAATTCTGACTTTCATTTCCGATAAGCCACTTCCATTAGGAACAATACGGTCAACTTAACAAAATTCCTCTCAGAGGGTAACACTGCTGTGTTGCTTTGTGCCATAGTTGCTTTTACAAAATTGTTTTATGTTACAACCTGCTTCTAGCATTGAGGTTATGGTACAGTAGTAACAGACAAAAAGGAAGTGTTATACGTGGCGACCGTGACAGGACTATTTGTTCTGTTGGGGCATACTACGTAATAAACCAAATTTGGTAATTGATTACGTAAGCTACGTAAACGCAGTTGGAGTGTTATACGTGGCGCCGCGTGACAGGACGTTGTTCAGCTTGCAACTACAGACGGAAAAAATTATAAGTAGTTAGCATTTTACAAACATTGAGTGAACATAAAACGTCCAGCGGCACGAACCTGTACATTACTTGACAGAACTAGTAGTGAAAGTTCAGTTTAAATTAAAAATAAAAGGTATCAGTACTTAATAATAGCTAAAATGGACAGGAAATCAGAAATAAGTGTAGACACGCGAGAGCAGAATGCAACCGAGAGCAGTTCAGGCAGCACACCAACAGATGGCATGACGCGCGAGTTAAATTACGTACGTTATCACGCAGACGTTAATAAATAGATCGAAGCTATGTGTGTAGCGCGTACTAAGCAAGACAATGTAGGCGATGTTGTCGAAGACAGTGGCTATGCTGATGAATCGAGGGATATGTTTGAATCACCAAAAACTGAAAGGAAAGTAGAACTTGAACACGAAAATGTAGCAGAACATAAAACTGAAAAGAATTCAGATATGATAGAATTGTTAAAAATGTTGTCTGCACAAATTGCAGCACAAAACGCAGCACTAGGTAGTGATATTAGTAAACAAATGCAAGAGCAGGGTACCAGACTTAGTAAACAAATTGAAGAAGTCAACTCAAAGGTAGGAACAGTGAGTAATGAAATCAAAAGTATTAAAAGCGAAATTACTGCCATCAATGGCAATATTGCCAACGTACAAGGACAAATTGATGACATTAACGAAAGATTTGACTCTGAAGTAATTAAAATTCAAGATCAAATTGAACCCTTAGTCTGTACTAAGGTTGACGAAAAGGTATTCGGTATTAAATCCGAAATACAAACAGAATGTAACGCGGAATTTGCACAGATTAAACAATCTGCAACAGAAACAAGCAGAGCTCTAACCAAACAGATTCTTACTTGCGAAAAGAAGTGTGAACATAACACTTCACAAATCCAAGGCAAAATGTATGACTTGGAAAGAAAAATACAAACCGGACCTACACATTTTACTGAAAAAATGCCTTTCAGTAAAATAATAGAGGGCGAGGAAAAATTCGACCCAGTAAAGAGACATAACGGATGGCACCCCTTAGACTTTGTAAAGAATTGCGAAAGAAATTTTCCTGAATATTTGACTGACCAGGAAAAAATTAATGTTGTAATCAGTGCATTAACGGGAGAAGCAAAAAGGTGGGGGTTGAATCTTGATACTAACCTGATGTCTTTTGAAATCTTTAAACAAAAGTTTATTGACGAGTACTGGTCAGAACAAAAACAAGACCAGTTGTGGCGTGAGTTTTTGATGGCCAGGTTGTATGACATCAGGGGTAGGCAAACCATGAAAGAATTCTGCGAATCATGGTATAGAAAACTGATACATTTAAAAGCAAGAAGGACTGAAGCCGAGATCGTTTGGGTTCTTTGGCAGAAATTGCCTGAGGATTCGAAACGATATGTTGGGAGTACACACAGTAGTTTTTCTGCTTTCTTGGAAAGGGTAGAGGATGAAGATCACTGGCGAAGAAATCGCGAGTACCGTCCCCATAATAACAGTAATTATTCGCGAGAAAGTAATGACCAAGCTGAACGACACGAAAATGAAAGATATCGTGTAAACGCGATTCAAAGAGGTCGTGCAAGAGGCAGGGGAAATTATACGACGCGCGGCAGAGGATACATAGCACGTAATTCCCAAACCAGAAACGAAATGGAAAACTAAAAACCGCGTGTGTTACGGGCCGGATTCACGCGGAAACCGGTTTTGGGCCCAAAGAAAAGATGCCAAATATTCGATTCGAGAAGGAAAGACGTGAACTACGGGGCAGGAAGGTTAAGGGCGCGCCTATAGCAGACGGGCGCGGAATGATACATAGTGGCGTTCCCAGTGCGAAGTCACGTGACTGTTCGTGCTCGGGCCAGCCGTTGCCGAAGCAGCATACATTGCACTTGGCAGCAGACATAAATGGCAGACGTCAGAACAAGATGGCTGCCGTAGAGAGAGACAGAAGAGGCGGGATCGGATACTTCCGATGGCCGGTTTCAGTAGTAGATGAATGTAGAAATGAAAATAAAGTTAATATGTCATATGATAATGATAACTCGGTATCGGAATCGTGTGAAAAGACTTTATTAAAGAATAAAAGGGAGCCAGAAAATGTGAGTGAAAAGGAGAACATTTGTACTGTTAATGATGTGTATGAGGTAAACGACGTAGATGTGGGGGAGATTGTGATGAATAAAGAGGAAAGGGAGGTAGAATATGCCACGCAAAAGACGTGTGCACAATTAACAATAGGTAAAAAAGAGGTAGAGGAGGACGTTAGTAATCATGACATTATGACCAGTGCAGATGAAATTATTGTTGATGGAAAGGTGTTTAATAGTTTTGATGCAGAAGGATCTAGTAAGAATTTCGCACGATTACCTGAAAATGACAGCATGGAAGAAAATGAAATGAAAATTAATGAAGTATGTGACGATTATACTAAGTATGAAGTTAAGGCTGAAATCGTTCAAAGTGATATAACAGAAGTGCCTGACTGTCCAAACGATATGCATTGTGTAGAAAATGAGTCGGAAAACGAAGTGACTGAAACATCTAGTGATAATCTGCCTCACTGTCTAAAAGTTGCTTTCCTGCTCGAATCTGATAACGAAATAGAACCTAGTGATAATTCAGATGATGAAGGGTACATGAATACAGATAAGAATGAATATTCTAACTTTCCCTATTGTTCAAAAGTCGAGTACTTAAGTGAATCTGATGGTGAGGAAGAGAGTAGTGATGACTCCAGTGAAGATGAATTTTCAGGTGTAGACGAAAGTGAATATACTTTTACAGACAGAGGGTATGAGAAAATTAGTGACATTTTTCTAAAGCAAAATACAGAAAGTAAAACTGGGCCAAAACCGAATGAATTATTCAGTAATATAACGCAGGGGCATAATTTGAAAGAACCTCCTGATAACACTATACTGGGGCAAGCCTTAACAAATGTTTTGAAGGAGTGTGAATTACAGGAACAAAAAGAACCACCTGTTAAAATGATAGCAGAGCAGGAAATGTTGTACCTTGCTAAAGACTTTGAAATTCCAAAACCTAAAAAGCCGCCTGATGAAACAAAACGTTGGCAAGATCTGAATAGCTTAGTGAAAGATGTAGAAAGTAGGAGGCCTAAAAAGCCACCAGATTTAGTAACTGTTTTATGAACCATAAAAGACTGCCTTGTTAATAAAGAGACTGGGGGCAGGGTGCTGTACTTGTATATATGTTGTTAATATAATGTATGGCTATTATTATTGTATCTGAGTGTTACCTGAAAGTGGATTATTGTTTTGTTGATCTTGAGGCCTGTGGGAGGTTGTTGCTTATTTATGGTAGTGTACTGTTTGACTTTGCTTAGGAAATGTTTATTTTCAATTGAATACTTACTGTTGCCAGTCTAATTATGAAGACAGGGCCATGTAGTGTGAGAAACCTGAAAACTTAATGACTAATGATGCTTATAGTAACCTAACGAGAGTGCAAAGAACTCCACAAGATAATAATTAATTTCTAATATACTTAAAGACCAGAAAGGGCTTATGTTTGCACCATGTTGTGTATTTAAAGGTACATGTCCTCAGATGAGGTTTGTTTAAACCTCAGGGGACATGCACTCTTTGCATTGTCAAGTGTCTGACGAGCACTAGGTACCCGAGTTGTTGCCAGCACTACTTCCATTTCTTTTCGTGCTGCCAACCTTCCTCTTCATCATTCAGAACTTTTACTATCTTCTTTCCTTCTTCTGTATCAGAGTGTATTGAATAGTGTGGAAATATTGTAGAATACTATGTATTGTTTGTGGACAAATAAATGGATAAATAATATAGGTACACTAGAAAATGACCAAGAATAATGAAAGTATAGTGGGTACTGTAAAGGAAAAATGTAATGGAAAAGCAATTGGAAAGAGAAATATGGATAAGAAAAGGTAAGACTACTGAAAACAAGGTAAATTAATATTATAATATAATTAAATGTAAATGTTTTTGAAAAAGAAAGGGGCAAATATGGTGTTGAAAAACTGTATATGTGTTTAAAACTGTGGAAATGAACCTGACTAATGTATGTAAGATAGATATGAGATGTATATGCCTTGTGCCACAAAAAAGTGGGCAGAAACCACTTGCAATAGGATATGAAATTATTGTCCTGATCTTGATGTATTTAATGACCTAACTGTGTGTGGAAAAGCAATGACAAATGAGTAGTAAAAATACTTTATCCTAACTTGATCCTGAATATGACATTTAATTTTTTTTCTCGATTAATGTATATGTTACCTCATTGTGTCATTTGAAAAGAAATGATTTTGTTGCCAGTGTCTAATTACTGTTTCAAAGTTGCAGGTTTTATGTTTTATACCATTAATGCAAATTTTACCAAAAATGTGACAGAATGATGAAAAACTTGGAAATGATGACAATAAACTGCTCAAAAATGTGTTGATGGGCAGTAAAACAAGACGAAGTAATAAAAATGCTGTGGTCGTGGAGTTGAGGACTACCATATATGCTATGTGAGCAATAGCCAAAGGACTTGCCATTGTGGGGCAAGGAGCTGATAAGTGGTCATGAACTGCCAAACCTAGAGGATGGGACAGTGTGTCAATTTAAAAATGTGTTTTTTAGTGTTCTTTATTTAAATTGTGTATTTGTGCCTAAATGTGTATGTAAAAAGACTGCTAAACCAATAATGGGCAGAATGTGTAACATGGACTGCTAGTGCTGAGGCAAGCAGTGAAGTAAGTTAGGTTTTGGTCAATGTGTTATGGACTGACTACTATTGTTGGAGTCAGTGAAAAGTTATTATAAAATGTATAAGGAATCTTATTTAAATGGATGTAGATGTTTTTGATTCTAGGTTTTTTTAAATAACTTAAAGTTTTGGACTGCCTTGTTTTAAAACACAGCAGTGATGATTAAAGATAGGCTCTGAATATGTTAGTGTGTTTATGTGTAACAAATATTTTGGACTGCTATTAATGAAGAGCAGCTTTAAAGTTAATTAATTTGAAAAAAAAAACCTTGCAAAGTTACTTTGGTATTTAAGGAGTCAGTTGGAAAAGGTTTCCATAGCTGTTTGTGTAAATATTTGTGCATATCTGGATGCAAACTGAAATTTTCAATATTTCATTAATTGCTGAACCTTGTAAAATGTACTGTGATCATTAATATGCTTGTGTGTCTGTGAAATTTTACATTCCTCTAAAATTATTGAGAGACAAACTTCTGTTTTGTTAAGTTAAAATGCTCTGTGCTATTATACATGTGTTTATTCTTTTATTTTATGTTGAAGGCTATACCTTTGCTACTAATATGCAGATTTATTTTGTGTACTGATTGCCTATTAATTGAACTGTATGTGTATGAAAAGAACATGCTTGAAGATATCTTGTGTAATGTTGAAAATTAGTTTCCTTCAACTAGTGTGAAATTGAAAATCGCTTGAAAGGTCTTATTTTGAAAATATTTTGAAAAAAAATGTGTGCAATTTCTTAGTGCATATACTGTATGTTTGTAACATGTATATTTTTTTTTCCCAACTAAAGTTGGATGAAATAATTTTTTTGTCACCACCAGCACCACTTAGGTGTTATAGATGTTTCCTTGAAGTATCCCTGACGGGAAACTTCAACGAAACATGGGGCATGTGTAACACCACAGCTCTTATGCTGTATGAATTTATTTTGATTTTGCTTTATTTAATGTTACATTGTTGATCTTCAGTAAGTGTGATAGAATCGATAACATAAAATTGTGTACTCTTTTCTTTGTCAAACCTTTGATGTCGTGATTTGATTCTATGCAAAGTAGTGTATCTGTAATTTAAAGTTCTTTGTCCCATTTGGAGGGAACAGAACTTATTGTATGTAATTGTAATTTTGTGTGAATAATTTTTTGTAGAAGTGTCAATATGTGAAAATGTTGTTTTATTTAATGTATTTGTTTGCTGTTATGTAAATTGCTGATCCTCACTTAGGGTTCTTAGTTAGTTTGTATGTAAATGGTGTAGTGGTTCCCCTCTGGAACGGAAATGTGTAGCGCGCGCAAATTGTGGTTGGCATAGGTGGAAAAGATGGAACTGATAGTCAGTCGGGGAAGCGCAGCCAGTCGGAGACGAGCCACCAGTCGGAAAGGAGCTACGAGTCTGTGCACTGTCATTGTAAAGGTGCATATCGTGCTGATTCAGAGAGAGGCTTTTCCTGCTTCTTTCTAAAGCCTCGGATGGGTGGATAAATAGCTGGAACTATTCTGGAATTTGTATGAATCATCGCCATGAAGATACGATAAAGTCCGGCAATTCTACCTGCAATTCCACCTACCAACATGCAGTTGCCACCACATTGCGCAATCACTGTAACGTAATACTATATTGATGTACAGTGAAGAATCAGCCTAATGGATTTGTTAATGTGCTGAAATATAAGGTAATTCATATCGGAATTTATTTACCTAATACCTTGATTTTACTCCTCATCATAACACCTCTCAGGGTCCTCTCCGTTTGAAGAAAAGTGATTACCGAGTGTCCTTACTGAAAGTACGTTGAAGCCTAGAGCTTTGTTAAATAATGCCTCTTGAACTTATTAAAAAGATACTTAAAGCTAAAGTGGTAACAGAATGAGTTAAAGCAAATGTTATTTGTCCAATAATAATCTTTCTATTGAAACTGCTATTTAAAGTGCTGTTACTAACTTCAAACTTTAGGCTGAGTCTTATGAAGTAAATGAACACATTGTTGTCTGTAGTAAATTCTAAAAAGGAGAGTCAGTTTCTTGCAATTTTGTCAACATTGTGTTTCGTTGTAGTAAAAGTGAGAAAGCTGCAGTTGTGAAACGTTACATTCTCATGTATGCCAAGTGTTTGTCTCTCTTGTGTGCATATTAACAGTATAAAGACCACTCAGTTTGTGTAAACCCTGATAGTGATAGTGTTTTTCTGTATCTGTTATAATTTTGAAAATAGTTCCTGCTGCTCTAACTGTTAGCTTCAATCTTAAAACATATGTGCGTCAGAGTTCATTGCACTCGCGTGTTACTAAGTCTAGGTTGTGTCTGTTGTGTTGTCCATTATAGTTACTTATACCTACTGTTATAAACGAGAATGTTAATCTTTCTCTTGCCTAATTAGGCTGGCGACCGTTTCCCTTATTCTAGGAATAGTATAGCTAAACAAAATTTTGATTGTCACTATTCCAATATTAACGTAATTCTGACTTTCATTTCCGATAAGCCACTTCCATTAGGAACAATACGGTCAACTTAACAAAATTCCTCTCAGAGGGTAACACTGCTGTGTTGCTTTGTGCCATAGTTGCTTTTACAAAATTGTTTTATGTTACAACCTGCTTCTAGCATTGAGGTTATGGTACAGTAGTAACAGACAAAAAGGAAGTGTTATACGTGGCGACCGTGACAGGACTATTTGTTCTGTTGGGGCATACTACGTAATAAACCAAATTTGGTAATTGATTACGTAAGCTACGTAAACGCAGTTGGAGTGTTATACGTGGCGCCGCGTGACAGGACGTTGTTCAGCTTGCAACTACAGACGGAAAAAATTATAAGTAGTTAGCATTTTACAAACATTGAGTGAACATAAAACGTCCAGCGGCACGAACCTGTACATTACTTGACAGAACTAGTAGTGAAAGTTCAGTTTAAATTAAAAATAAAAGGTATCAGTACTTAATAATAGCTAAAATGGACAGGAAATCAGAAATAAGTGTAGACACGCGAGAGCAGAATGCAACCGAGAGCAGTTCAGGCAGCACACCAACAGATGGCATGACGCGCGAGTTAAATTACGTACGTTATCACGCAGACGTTAATAAATAGATCGAAGCTATGTGTGTAGCGCGTACTAAGCAAGACAATGTAGGCGATGTTGTCGAAGACAGTGGCTATGCTGATGAATCGAGGGATATGTTTGAATCACCAAAAACTGAAAGGAAAGTAGAACTTGAACACGAAAATGTAGCAGAACATAAAACTGAAAAGAATTCAGATATGATAGAATTGTTAAAAATGTTGTCTGCACAAATTGCAGCACAAAACGCAGCACTAGGTAGTGATATTAGTAAACAAATGCAAGAGCAGGGTACCAGACTTAGTAAACAAATTGAAGAAGTCAACTCAAAGGTAGGAACAGTGAGTAATGAAATCAAAAGTATTAAAAGCGAAATTACTGCCATCAATGGCAATATTGCCAACGTACAAGGACAAATTGATGACATTAACGAAAGATTTGACTCTGAAGTAATTAAAATTCAAGATCAAATTGAACCCTTAGTCTGTACTAAGGTTGACGAAAAGGTATTCGGTATTAAATCCGAAATACAAACAGAATGTAACGCGGAATTTGCACAGATTAAACAATCTGCAACAGAAACAAGCAGAGCTCTAACCAAACAGATTCTTACTTGCGAAAAGAAGTGTGAACATAACACTTCACAAATCCAAGGCAAAATGTATGACTTGGAAAGAAAAATACAAACCGGACCTACACATTTTACTGAAAAAATGCCTTTCAGTAAAATAATAGAGGGCGAGGAAAAATTCGACCCAGTAAAGAGACATAACGGATGGCACCCCTTAGACTTTGTAAAGAATTGCGAAAGAAATTTTCCTGAATATTTGACTGACCAGGAAAAAATTAATGTTGTAATCAGTGCATTAACGGGAGAAGCAAAAAGGTGGGGGTTGAATCTTGATACTAACCTGATGTCTTTTGAAATCTTTAAACAAAAGTTTATTGACGAGTACTGGTCAGAACAAAAACAAGACCAGTTGTGGCGTGAGTTTTTGATGGCCAGGTTGTATGACATCAGGGGTAGGCAAACCATGAAAGAATTCTGCGAATCATGGTATAGAAAACTGATACATTTAAAAGCAAGAAGGACTGAAGCCGAGATCGTTTGGGTTCTTTGGCAGAAATTGCCTGAGGATTCGAAACGATATGTTGGGAGTACACACAGTAGTTTTTCTGCTTTCTTGGAAAGGGTAGAGGATGAAGATCACTGGCGAAGAAATCGCGAGTACCGTCCCCATAATAACAGTAATTATTCGCGAGAAAGTAATGACCAAGCTGAACGACACGAAAATGAAAGATATCGTGTAAACGCGATTCAAAGAGGTCGTGCAAGAGGCAGGGGAAATTATACGACGCGCGGCAGAGGATACATAGCACGTAATTCCCAAACCAGAAACGAAATGGAAAACTAAAAACCGCGTGTGTTACGGGCCGGATTCACGCGGAAACCGGTTTTGGGCCCAAAGAAAAGATGCCAAATATTCGATTCGAGAAGGAAAGACGTGAACTACGGGGCAGGAAGGTTAAGGGCGCGCCTATAGCAGACGGGCGCGGAATGATACATAGTGGCGTTCCCAGTGCGAAGTCACGTGACTGTTCGTGCTCGGGCCAGCCGTTGCCGAAGCAGCATACATTGCACTTGGCAGCAGACATAAATGGCAGACGTCAGAACAAGATGGCTGCCGTAGAGAGAGACAGAAGAGGCGGGATCGGATACTTCCGATGGCCGGTTTCAGTAGTAGATGAATGTAGAAATGAAAATAAAGTTAATATGTCATATGATAATGATAACTCGGTATCGGAATCGTGTGAAAAGACTTTATTAAAGAATAAAAGGGAGCCAGAAAATGTGAGTGAAAAGGAGAACATTTGTACTGTTAATGATGTGTATGAGGTAAACGACGTAGATGTGGGGGAGATTGTGATGAATAAAGAGGAAAGGGAGGTAGAATATGCCACGCAAAAGACGTGTGCACAATTAACAATAGGTAAAAAAGAGGTAGAGGAGGACGTTAGTAATCATGACATTATGACCAGTGCAGATGAAATTATTGTTGATGGAAAGGTGTTTAATAGTTTTGATGCAGAAGGATCTAGTAAGAATTTCGCACGATTACCTGAAAATGACAGCATGGAAGAAAATGAAATGAAAATTAATGAAGTATGTGACGATTATACTAAGTATGAAGTTAAGGCTGAAATCGTTCAAAGTGATATAACAGAAGTGCCTGACTGTCCAAACGATATGCATTGTGTAGAAAATGAGTCGGAAAACGAAGTGACTGAAACATCTAGTGATAATCTGCCTCACTGTCTAAAAGTTGCTTTCCTGCTCGAATCTGATAACGAAATAGAACCTAGTGATAATTCAGATGATGAAGGGTACATGAATACAGATAAGAATGAATATTCTAACTTTCCCTATTGTTCAAAAGTCGAGTACTTAAGTGAATCTGATGGTGAGGAAGAGAGTAGTGATGACTCCAGTGAAGATGAATTTTCAGGTGTAGACGAAAGTGAATATACTTTTACAGACAGAGGGTATGAGAAAATTAGTGACATTTTTCTAAAGCAAAATACAGAAAGTAAAACTGGGCCAAAACCGAATGAATTATTCAGTAATATAACGCAGGGGCATAATTTGAAAGAACCTCCTGATAACACTATACTGGGGCAAGCCTTAACAAATGTTTTGAAGGAGTGTGAATTACAGGAACAAAAAGAACCACCTGTTAAAATGATAGCAGAGCAGGAAATGTTGTACCTTGCTAAAGACTTTGAAATTCCAAAACCTAAAAAGCCGCCTGATGAAACAAAACGTTGGCAAGATCTGAATAGCTTAGTGAAAGATGTAGAAAGTAGGAGGCCTAAAAAGCCACCAGATTTAGTAACTGTTTTATGAACCATAAAAGACTGCCTTGTTAATAAAGAGACTGGGGGCAGGGTGCTGTACTTGTATATATGTTGTTAATATAATGTATGGCTATTATTATTGTATCTGAGTGTTACCTGAAAGTGGATTATTGTTTTGTTGATCTTGAGGCCTGTGGGAGGTTGTTGCTTATTTATGGTAGTGTACTGTTTGACTTTGCTTAGGAAATGTTTATTTTCAATTGAATACTTACTGTTGCCAGTCTAATTATGAAGACAGGGCCATGTAGTGTGAGAAACCTGAAAACTTAATGACTAATGATGCTTATAGTAACCTAACGAGAGTGCAAAGAACTCCACAAGATAATAATTAATTTCTAATATACTTAAAGACCAGAAAGGGCTTATGTTTGCACCATGTTGTGTATTTAAAGGTACATGTCCTCAGATGAGGTTTGTTTAAACCTCAGGGGACATGCACTCTTTGCATTGTCAAGTGTCTGACGAGCACTAGGTACCCGAGTTGTTGCCAGCACTACTTCCATTTCTTTTCGTGCTGCCAACCTTCCTCTTCATCATTCAGAACTTTTACTATCTTCTTTCCTTCTTCTGTATCAGAGTGTATTGAATAGTGTGGAAATATTGTAGAATACTATGTATTGTTTGTGGACAAATAAATGGATAAATAATATAGGTACACTAGAAAATGACCAAGAATAATGAAAGTATAGTGGGTACTGTAAAGGAAAAATGTAATGGAAAAGCAATTGGAAAGAGAAATATGGATAAGAAAAGGTAAGACTACTGAAAACAAGGTAAATTAATATTATAATATAATTAAATGTAAATGTTTTTGAAAAAGAAAGGGGCAAATATGGTGTTGAAAAACTGTATATGTGTTTAAAACTGTGGAAATGAACCTGACTAATGTATGTAAGATAGATATGAGATGTATATGCCTTGTGCCACAAAAAAGTGGGCAGAAACCACTTGCAATAGGATATGAAATTATTGTCCTGATCTTGATGTATTTAATGACCTAACTGTGTGTGGAAAAGCAATGACAAATGAGTAGTAAAAATACTTTATCCTAACTTGATCCTGAATATGACATTTAATTTTTTTTCTCGATTAATGTATATGTTACCTCATTGTGTCATTTGAAAAGAAATGATTTTGTTGCCAGTGTCTAATTACTGTTTCAAAGTTGCAGGTTTTATGTTTTATACCATTAATGCAAATTTTACCAAAAATGTGACAGAATGATGAAAAACTTGGAAATGATGACAATAAACTGCTCAAAAATGTGTTGATGGGCAGTAAAACAAGACGAAGTAATAAAAATGCTGTGGTCGTGGAGTTGAGGACTACCATATATGCTATGTGAGCAATAGCCAAAGGACTTGCCATTGTGGGGCAAGGAGCTGATAAGTGGTCATGAACTGCCAAACCTAGAGGATGGGACAGTGTGTCAATTTAAAAATGTGTTTTTTAGTGTTCTTTATTTAAATTGTGTATTTGTGCCTAAATGTGTATGTAAAAAGACTGCTAAACCAATAATGGGCAGAATGTGTAACATGGACTGCTAGTGCTGAGGCAAGCAGTGAAGTAAGTTAGGTTTTGGTCAATGTGTTATGGACTGACTACTATTGTTGGAGTCAGTGAAAAGTTATTATAAAATGTATAAGGAATCTTATTTAAATGGATGTAGATGTTTTTGATTCTAGGTTTTTTTAAATAACTTAAAGTTTTGGACTGCCTTGTTTTAAAACACAGCAGTGATGATTAAAGATAGGCTCTGAATATGTTAGTGTGTTTATGTGTAACAAATATTTTGGACTGCTATTAATGAAGAGCAGCTTTAAAGTTAATTAATTTGAAAAAAAAAACCTTGCAAAGTTACTTTGGTATTTAAGGAGTCAGTTGGAAAAGGTTTCCATAGCTGTTTGTGTAAATATTTGTGCATATCTGGATGCAAACTGAAATTTTCAATATTTCATTAATTGCTGAACCTTGTAAAATGTACTGTGATCATTAATATGCTTGTGTGTCTGTGAAATTTTACATTCCTCTAAAATTATTGAGAGACAAACTTCTGTTTTGTTAAGTTAAAATGCTCTGTGCTATTATACATGTGTTTATTCTTTTATTTTATGTTGAAGGCTATACCTTTGCTACTAATATGCAGATTTATTTTGTGTACTGATTGCCTATTAATTGAACTGTATGTGTATGAAAAGAACATGCTTGAAGATATCTTGTGTAATGTTGAAAATTAGTTTCCTTCAACTAGTGTGAAATTGAAAATCGCTTGAAAGGTCTTATTTTGAAAATATTTTGAAAAAAAAATGTGTGCAATTTCTTAGTGCATATACTGTATGTTTGTAACATGTATATTTTTTTTTCCCAACTAAAGTTGGATGAAATAATTTTTTTGTCACCACCAGCACCACTTAGGTGTTATAGATGTTTCCTTGAAGTATCCCTGACGGGAAACTTCAACGAAACATGGGGCATGTGTAACACCACAGCTCTTATGCTGTATGAATTTATTTTGATTTTGCTTTATTTAATGTTACATTGTTGATCTTCAGTAAGTGTGATAGAATCGATAACATAAAATTGTGTACTCTTTTCTTTGTCAAACCTTTGATGTCGTGATTTGATTCTATGCAAAGTAGTGTATCTGTAATTTAAAGTTCTTTGTCCCATTTGGAGGGAACAGAACTTATTGTATGTAATTGTAATTTTGTGTGAATAATTTTTTGTAGAAGTGTCAATATGTGAAAATGTTGTTTTATTTAATGTATTTGTTTGCTGTTATGTAAATTGCTGATCCTCACTTAGGGTTCTTAGTTAGTTTGTATGTAAATGGTGTAGTGGTTCCCCTCTGGAACGGAAATGTGTAGCGCGCGCAAATTGTGGTTGGCATAGGTGGAAAAGGTGGAACTGATAGTCAGTCGGGGAAGAGCAGCCAGTCGGAGACGAGCCACCAGTCGGAAAGGAGCTACGAGTCTGTGCACTGTCATTGTAAAGGTGCATATCGTGCTGATTCAGAGAGAGGCTTTTCCTGCTTCTTTCTAAAGCCTCGGATGGGTGGATAAATAGCTGGAACTATTCTGGAATTTGTATGAATCATCGCCATGAAGATACGATAAAGTCCGGCAATTCTACCTGCAATTCCACCTACCAACATGCAGTTGCCACCACATTGCGCAATCACTGTAACGTAATACTATATTGATGTACAGTGAAGAATCAGCCTAATGGATTTGTTAATGTGCTGAAATATAAGGTAATTCATATCGGAATTTATTTACCTAATACCTTGATTTTACTCCTCATCATAACACCTCTCAGGGTCCTCTCCGTTTGAAGAAAAGTGATTACCGAGTGTCCTTACTGAAAGTACGTTGAAGCCTAGAGCTTTGTTAAATAATGCCTCTTGAACTTATTAAAAAGATACTTAAAGCTAAAGTGGTAACAGAATGAGTTAAAGCAAATGTTATTTGTCCAATAATAATCTTTCTATTGAAACTGCTATTTAAAGTGCTGTTACTAACTTCAAACTTTAGGCTGAGTCTTATGAAGTAAATGAACACATTGTTGTCTGTAGTAAATTCTAAAAAGGAGAGTCAGTTTCTTGCAATTTTGTCAACATTGTGTTTCGTTGTAGTAAAAGTGAGAAAGCTGCAGTTGTGAAACGTTACATTCTCATGTATGCCAAGTGTTTGTCTCTCTTGTGTGCATATTAACAGTATAAAGACCACTCAGTTTGTGTAAACCCTGATAGTGATAGTGTTTTTCTGTATCTGTTATAATTTTGAAAATAGTTCCTGCTGCTCTAACTGTTAGCTTCAATCTTAAAACATATGTGCGTCAGAGTTCATTGCACTCGCGTGTTACTAAGTCTAGGTTGTGTCTGTTGTGTTGTCCATTATAGTTACTTATACCTACTGTTATAAACGAGAATGTTAATCTTTCTCTTGCCTAATTAGGCTGGCGACCGTTTCCCTTATTCTAGGAATAGTATAGCTAAACAAAATTTTGATTGTCACTATTCCAATATTAACGTAATTCTGACTTTCATTTCCGATAAGCCACTTCCATTAGGAACAATACGGTCAACTTAACAAAATTCCTCTCAGAGGGTAACACTGCTGTGTTGCTTTGTGCCATAGTTGCTTTTACAAAATTGTTTTATGTTACAACCTGCTTCTAGCATTGAGGTTATGGTACAGTAGTAACAGACAAAAAGGAAGTGTTATAAACTGTAGTGTCACGTGCTGTGGCGCATATCACAGGGTCCGTATAATTACCGTACGCCGTTGGCCCCGTGTTAGGTGTCAGCTGTCGCAGGCTCTATACCACGTAGTATTGTATTGTATTGTATTGTATGTTAACTGGGGACCTAGAAACGAGGGAGAGGCTCCGTCCCCGCCGCAGCCGCAGTGGTTCACAACCCCACGACGACTACCGCAGTCCATTTCACCCCTCCGCCGCCCCACACCGAACCTAGGGTTATTGTGCGGTTCGGCCCCCGGTGGACCCCACAGGGAACGTCTCACACCAGACTAGTGTAACCCCTATGTTCGCGTGGTAGAGTAATGGTGGTGTACGCGTACGTGGAGAACTTGTTTGCGCATCAATCGCCGACATTAACTGATGCGGAATAAGGGGAACCAGCCCGCATTCGCCGAGGCAGATGGAAAACCGCCTAAAACCATCCACAGACTGGCCGGTTCACCGGACCTCGACACAAATCTGCCGGGCCGATTCGTGCTGGGGACGAGGCGCTCCTTCCCTCCCGAAAAGCCGTGCGTTAGACCGCACGGCCAACCGGGCGGGCTACCACGTAGTATACTGTAGAGCGCCTCTTTGGAGCCCTCGCAACACAGCCGGGCAGGCGGGAGCCCGCGGCGGGTGCAAATGCACCAGCCTTATCGCGCGCACTCCCCTGCCACGGGGCAGAGTCGGCAGCGGCGCTTTCTTCGTCTTCGCAACCTCTGCCCAGTTGGGCTGGCCCGCCTCTAATGAGATGCCACGCTGTCGCCCGCCGGGTTGACGCAACGGCCGACGCCCGCCGCCGGAATCGTAAATCATCCGGAGACAACTGCTGGGCCAAACCTGACAGCGCCGCCCGCTCAAGAGCTCGCCACGCCGATCGCCGCCCGCCGGCTGTCGTCAACAAATTGGTGTATCGCATCACGGGGCACAGTAACGGCACAGGCAAGGCTCGACTGGGGGGCAGATTTGTGCAACCAGACATCGGAAAAAAAAACCACGAAATAGAGTGGGCTTTTCACGGTCCAGTCGCATTAATGTGACCACCGCCTCAGTTCGACGACGATTTGTAATAATCACACTCAGCAGGTGGCCACAGTAGCATTGTAGAGTGCATAAAGTAGGTCTGGGACACATGGATAACAGTGCAGTCGTTGTCATAATGCGGAAACGGAGCGATTTGCCTGCCGCTGTGGCCGATTTGTTCTAGGCGCTTCAGTCCGGAACCGCACTGGTGCTACGGTCGCAGGTTCGAATCCTGCCTCGGGCATGGATGTTTGTGATGTCCTTAGGTTAGTTAGATTTAAGTAGTTCTAAGTCTAGGGGAATGATGACCTCAGATGTTAAGTCTCATAGTGCTTATAGCCATTTGAACCATTTGGAGCGATTTATCTGACGACCGAAAGGGCATGATCATTGGCTTTTGTGCCAAGGGCGGAAGCATTTTGGAAACGGCCAAATTTGTAAAATGTTCGCATGCCACCGTTGATAAAGTATACCGCGCATGGCAAAATAGTGCTATCCTAAACTGGCGCCACGGTAACACCACGGGCCATAGACGACGGGGGTGAATGACGGCTGGAGTGAAGAGTACGGTCGAATAGATGTGTAGCTGTTGGGCAACTGACAATGTTGATGAACCAAGTGGCTACCAACAATGTCGCCTCAAAGACCGCTCAGCAAACATTGCTGTGTATTTATCTCTGCAACACGTACCCATGCTGACTGCTGTTCATCGGCGATTAAAGCTGGAATTTAGCGCGCCAATACTGCAACTGGATCTCCAAATAGCGGTGACAGATGCTTTTCAGATGAATGACTTCTTATGCTCCATCGGGCGGATGGCCGTTGTCGTGTATGCCTTGAAGCATCTGAAAAAAGAAAACACCCTGCAACTATCGTCGGAAGCTGGAAGGGTGCAGGTCAGAGGAGAGAACATTATGGTCTAAGGAATGCTTTCGTGGATTTTTCCTGGTTGATATTGTCATTCTGGGAGGCACAATGAATCAACAAAAGTATGCATCTTTTCTTGGGGCCATGTCTACCCCTACACGCAGTTTGTTTTTCCTAGGCAGGATGTCATTTACCAGATGGGCAATGTAACATGCCACACAGCTTGCAGTCTACGAGTGTGGGTGAGATTCCCGTACTCCCTTGGCCATCAAACTGCCCGGGTATAAACTCATTCGAGAATCCGTGGGTCCACCTCGACTGGGATGTTCGCACCATGGATTCTCAACCGAGAATCCCAGGGCAGCTGGCCACGGCATGGTTCCCTGTCGGTACCTTCCAGAACTGCATTGACTCTCTTCTTGCACGGCTCACAGCTGTCCGCGTTGAAAAAGGTGGTTATTCGGGCTTTTGACACGTTATAAATTTAATGTGACTGGACAGTCTTATTAGACACCGTAGTAACCCCACTTAGATGCCACGCCATTTGTGCAAGTCACATCATTAATTCCTTCAACACTAAAAAATCTACTCAGAGTTATTAAAAGGTAGGTCATCTGAAACCAGAAGGCTCCTGCCAGGACTATCCGCTGTTGACAGTCTAAAGCCTTTGCCCCTTTTTCTAACTAGAGGATACGCACTACAGCGCAACGCTGATCCCTGTAAGAGAAGATAAAAACACAGGCTGCCAGTGCTCATACAAGCACAGCTCGACAGGCGACATCGTATTATTATAATCTAAACGAAATTGAGAATTAAACACATCTTTGGAGAAAGATGAAAATTTGTGGTGGACACGGACTATAAACTAGATTTCTCGCAAACGGTCGCCTTGACTACCTCGGTCATCCAGAAACAGTCCCTGACCGACTCAAATTTACAGCTTATCCACACAAAAATGGTTCAAATGGTTCTGTGCATTATGGGACTTAACATCTGAGGTCATCAGTCCTCTAGACTTAGAACTACTTAAACCTAACTAACCTAAGGACATCACCCACATCCATGCCCGAGGCAGGATTCGAACCTGCAACCGTAGCAGCAGCGCGGTTCAGGACTGAAGCGCCTAGAACAACTCGGCCACAGCGGTCGGCTTATCCACACACAATTGAGGTAGTGTCCTTGCCCATTACCCCCACTATTCGCAGCGATTTGCTGATTTCCGCAAGATTTCAAGTGTGTTTGTGCATCTGCACTGAATGGATCAATGGGCCATCTTGCCCTAGTGGGATACAGAGTGAACAGGTTCAAGTGCAGATATTTCTACTGGTGACTGAATTCGGTGTACTGAGTAATATTACATCAGTATTGACGTCATTTGCAGGCTATTAATTATAGTTATTACACATCATATGTTTTTAAGTTGGGTAGTTACTCCAAGTACATGTGGCAAGATGCTTCTTTTCGCCTGGACAGTAGATCAGGTGTTGCAGTGTCGATGTATGGACGCAAAACGGTCAGTCTATACTGACAGGCGTACCCCACATAGTGGTGCAGCTACTCTTGTACAAGTAACATCAGGTCGTAGCATTTGTGACGTGTTTCTGGGAAGGCTATCAGAGAGTAGAAATAACCAACACACTGATGTGTGTACATACTAAGGTACGACATACACAAATATCTGCACATATCTATTACACCCTGTATATGCAGTGCCAGTTCTTTCGGACATGGCAAAGAAGAGACATCACCTATATACAACTAGGGCGAGGTGGTCCTATGACCCATGCAGAGCAGATGCACAAATACACTCGAAGTCTTATGGGAATCAGCGAATCGCTGCGAGTAGTGATGATAATAGGCAGGAGCACTACGTCAGTAGTGTGTGGATAAGATGGAAATTTAAATAGGTCAGAGACCTTGTCCAGATGGTCGAGGCGGTCAAAGCTCCCGTTCGCGAGAGACGGAAAGGCACAGGTTTGAGTCCAGGTCTGGCACAAATTTTCAACTTTCATCATTGATGTATTTCAACAGCAGCTAATGTCTTTATTTTGTTTAGATCATGATAATTTCTGGCAGCAGGATCAAAAACTGACATGTCCGAAGTAATAGACACTGCATGTACACTACATTATGATTTCAATAGTCGACAGGCCTAGCTCGACACTAAAGAGAGAAGGATGACCAGTAAATACTAGGTCTTATGCCTACTCTGACAAATTATGACCTCCCACTATTTCAAATTAGGCAAAGGGTTTCCAATTTTACATATTACTACTAGGATTGACACAACCCTCCTGGACAGCCCTGTGGGTTGAAGCACCTCTTCAGGGACGAATCCACGGGCGTCAGTGTGCCGACCAGCCTGGATGTGCGTTTTAGGCGGTTTCCCACATCCCACTATGTGAATACTGCGTTGACACCGATGTCCTGCCTTAGTTAAGCGACTCGAAAAGAAACAGAAAACTCTGGCAGACTTTCACGTGAATAACACTGCACTCTCCCCGCTGGGTGCACATATTCCGTCCCAGGAGGTGACGAGATGGCGACAGGAAGTGCATATGGCCTTCACTTAAACTAACCGTGACCCTGCGCCGATTAGGGACAAAGGCACGACAAAAACAAAAGTCGCCGCATAGTTCATCATCCACCAAGTACTCGGTAAAGTCGTGTAGCAGTGGAGTGAAACAATTTTCCCTATGAACTTCTGGGCGGCTAGTACAAATAACTAAACTTGTGAAACTGTTTTAAATACTTATAGTAAAATTCACCTGAGCAATTAATCAGAGAACCGACTCGTTAAGGGAGCATGTTATATCTCCTGGTGAGCAATGGGGCCGACTCTGTCACTGAGTTAACGTGGAAAAGAGAGTCAGTGGTCAGAAGGCAGTTCGTTATAGACTAAATGAAAAAGGCTGTAAATAGGAAAGTATAGAAGGTTTCATGTTTCATGTTACCTGAGTGATCAACATGAGATTTATAGACTTATAATATTGAAATATGTGTATAAAAAATCCTAGGTCAAGATCGCTAAAACTCCTTTACTCCGTAACTAGTTTCAGCTCATTTACGAGTCATCTTCAAAGCTGAAATATCGAAAATTGCATAACAGAAATGAAAAATAGTTTAATACACTTTATATTTAAAGTTCTAATTTATGATACATACCAACAAAACTTTTATTACTTGATTCCTTGATTCCGTATGTGCCAGCCACCTGGCATTACACACCATCATAATCTGTTCACTTGAATCACTTTTGTTGCCATGTACAAACTAACGTCATGGTTACATTTACAGTCTATCTAGAGTCATGTGTGCCTAGTGATAGAATGTATGTAACCATTCGTTATTGTTGTCCCAGCACCTGCTTTGATGGTATAAGGTGCCACTGGCTACACAAAACGGTCAGTACTGGTTCGCATAGCCCGTAATTTGGATAACAGCTGCTGTATTTCTGACTTATGAAAGCTAGTGTGTACATTTGTGGAATAGGAGGCCACCCACGTTCTACTAGAGGTCGTGCCAAAGAGATCCGAGGAACACACCGAGATTCAGCGCAACCTCTTTCTCTTACAGTCGGATATTGCCCCTAAAAGGTGGAAGAATCAGGAACGATCAACGGCCTGAGGATACAGATGACAATGGAAACCACTTAACTTCATAGGCATAATGTATATCCACAAGACATGTGGATCCTACTGAAAAGCTATTATTATGATTTCTCCATTGGCAAAAGATTCCAGATTAGTCCCTCATTCAGCCGCCAGGAGGGACTCCCAAGGAAAAGGTAACAGCGAGAAACGCCAGGAGCCTGAATATGGTAGGGAATGTAGAACGTCTGAAAAGGGAAATGAAAAAGCTCAGTGTAAATGTAATGGACGTCTTTGGAGGGTAATTGCAATAATAATACTAGACTCTCGCTAATCCGGCTATTCCTGGCACATATGGGTGCCAGATTAGCGGAAGTGCTGGATTATTGAGTTTCTGAAATTTATTTTATTCACTTACTTTCTTTTTATTTGTTTTGAAAACATAGGGGTATAGTGTACTGTTCTTTATTAAACCGAAGGATACAATTTTTAAAACATAGAGGATATACTTCATTAAATCCAAAAATACAGTACATTAATTTTCAAAGAAAACTTAGTCCTTGAGTGTATACTGTACATAATTATACTGTCGTATCACTCACTATGAAACATGTCCCTAATTTTTAAGTGTCACAGTGATGATACGCGAGGGTGGCATGCTTTATCACGCAACCGCTTTACAAGCGTCACATCGATACTGCATGTATCTGGTTGTTGCATAATGTACTCCGGGAAGACTTCGGCAGCTTCATGACCAGCAGCGTGAGAAATCTTCATGCTCTCTCCTCCTATGTCCTCTTCTTCATTACTTTCATCATTACATTCTTGCACGCTTTTTATTATTAAGTTTGGTCCGTATCACAGTTTTCCTCATTCAGCCACTTAGTAACATCTTCATCATCAGTTTCTTCTCCTCCTGGAAGGTTGTGGAACATGTCAGTGTACAAAGTAATTGACAATTCCGAATTAACTGGCTCATCGCTGTCACCCACTACTGAATCGATCTCGGCATCAATGGATGGCCACAATTTTCTCTAGCTCTTCATTATGGTAGCGCTCTCCGCTTTATCCGATGCTTCGGATGCTTGGAAACAATGTCACCTATGTTAATTGCTTTCCACGCCTTCAGCCTAGTCTCGATAAAGTCGTTTTCACTTTCGTTCAGTAAGGAGACGAGAAGCGAATGTCGATAATTGATTCCAAAATTCCCTGGTCCACGGGCTGAATTAGGGCTGTCACATTGGGTGGGAGAAAGAGTGCTTGTGCATGTGTACCATCGGACTTCAGAGAAACATTAGAAGGACGTCTGGGAGCTTCGTCAATTATAAGGATAGCTTTCAGTGGAAGCTTTTTCTTCTTTAGCTCTTTTCTCACTGCTCGAACAAACGTTTCATGGAACCACCGAGAGAATATTGGTCTGTCCATCAACGCTTTCTTCTGAACGCAATACTGCACTGGAAGAGTATTTACGTTAGTGTGTTGAAAACAACGTCGATGTTAGGATTTTCCAATCACCATAAGCGGTAGTTTATGACTCTCATTTGCATTACAACACACCTTTAATGTTACGCGCTGTTTCTGTAGCTTGTAACAATGAGCTTCCTTCTCGTTAGCTGAGCGACTTTCCCTGGTGACTGTCAGCTGCAGAATCCATATAGTTTTTCCAATTTGATAGCCAACGTTCGCTCGCTGCAAACAAGTTACTACCGCCAAGTTGTTTGTAAAATGCAGCTGCCTTTTCCTTTATAATCGAGCCACTGACTGGAATTCCTTTACTGCGTTGCTGTAGTTGCTGTATGAACCATCTATAAACACCTACGTCCAGTTCTTCATTCTCAGTCTTCAGCATAACCTTCCGTTTTCCCAACTCACTATCCATTTGTGTTGAGTACTGTCCAATAACATCTTCTTTCTTTTTGATGTTGTGAATAGTTGATCATCCAACACTGAACTCAGCAGCAATGGCTTTCTGCGAAGAACCTCGATTTAACTTATTTAAAATGTTGAGTTTCTGCTTGAGGTATAGCTTATAGTGTTTCCTTTTAGAAGAAATGATTCCGAACTGTAAAGAAAGTTACAATTTCAAATACAGTATATGAAGCAGTGTTTAACTAAGTATTGCAGTGCACGATAATTCATTGTGCACCTGTTTTTGGATGTGCGCCGGATTACTGAGAGGCCGGAATACTGAGGGCCGGATTAGCGAAAATCAAGTGTATTTCTGGTCAAACAAATATAGCGTCATATCAACAGCAGAAGAAAATGGTATAAATGGAGTAGTATTCGTTGTGAATAGGGAGGAAAGTCTGAGAGTGAGCTACTTTGTACAGTTCAGTGATAGGATTATTCTCATCAGAGTGGACAGCAAAATAACACCTATAACAATAGTTTAGAGATATTTGTATGCAGTACAAGCAGAAGAAGAAGAAATTGAGTGTATGAGGGCACTGAACCGGAGATTACCTACTGATCATGGATGACTGAGTGCAATGGTAAGGGCAGGAATTGAAAATGATGTTCGTAATGTTTATGGAGACTGTGTGCCTGGTACTAGGAACTGTAGAGAATAAAGGTCAGAAGAGGAGAAGGTACACCAGTAAAATACCTGGAAATACGGGATGATACCAACTGGATTACATAAAGATGAGACAGAGACTTCAAAACCAGATACTGGATTGTAAGGCATACCCAGTAATATTTATAGAAGCACACCACAATTTAGTGATGCGAAGAGTGGTCCAAATTTTAAGATAATCGTCCGGAAGAGTCAAGCGGGATACTGAAGTACTGAGGAATGACGAGGTGCGTTTGAAGTTCTCTAACTCTGTAGATAATGCGATAAAAAAACACAATAGCGAATTCAGATGAAGAGGTATGAGCATGTCTAAAACCGGCAATCTCAGAAGTTGGACAGACAAATTGGAATACAAGTGAAGTAGCTCCGAAGAAATCTTGTGTACCGGAGGAAACACTTCACCCGGAAAGAAACAAATAGGAAGTGCGGGGATGAAAAGGCCAAATGGCTCCAGAAAAAATATGGAGAACTCTAAAAAGAAATGGTCGTCTGATGGACGGATTCAGCAGACAGAAAAATAATAAGAACCTTCGGTGAAATTAAGAGCAAAGGTACCAACATTAATAGTACAGGAAGAACTTTACTGTTGACACAGAGGAAAGCGCGGTTAGGTGGAAAGAATGTACTGAAACCACTACAACGATGAGGAACTGTCTGTTGACGTGATAAAAGAAGAAATGGGAGTTCATGCGAAAGACGTAGGAGTTCCAGCATTAGAGTCAGAGCTTGACAGAGCAATGAAGACATACAGTCAAGTAAGGCAGAAGGCAAGTCTAACATTCCTTCAGAGTTTCTAAAATTATTAGTAGTAATGGCATGCAAAGACTATTGAAGTTCGCGTATGGATTCTATGAGACATCCCATCAGGCTTTCGAAGAAATATCATTCACACAATTCCAAAGTTGGCAACGACGGATAAGTGTGGAATAAAACACTGAAGCGCCAAATAGCTGGTATAGGCATGCGTATTCAAATGCAGAGATATGTAAACAGGCAGAATGTAGCACTGCGGTTGCCAACGCCTGTATAAGGGAAAAAGGGTCCGACGCAGTTGTTAGATCTGTTACTGCTGCTACAATGGCAGGTTATCAAGATTTAAGTGAGTCTGAACTTGGTGTTTTAGTCAGTGCTCGAGCGATGGGACACACCATCTCCGAGGTAGCTACGAAGTGGAGATTTTCCCGTACGACCATTTCACGAGTGTACCGTGAATACCAGGAATCCGGTAAAACATGATATCTCCGACATCGCTGCGGCTGGAAAAAGATCCTACAGGAACAGGACCAACGATGATTGAAGAGAATCGTTCAGCGTGACAGAAATGCAACACTTCGACAAATTTCAATGATGTGAAATCAACAAGTGTCAGCCTGCGACCGTCCAACGAAACATCATCGATATGGGCTCTCTGAGCCGAGAGCCCACTCGTGTACCCTAGATGGCTGCACGACACAAAGCTTCACTCCTCGCCTGGGCCCGTCAACACCGACATTGGGCTGTTGATGACTGAAATATGTTGCCTCGTCGGACGAGTCTGTTTCAAACGGTATCGAGCGGATGGACGTGTACGGGTATGGAGACAACCTCATGAATCCATGGACCCAGCATGTCAGTAGGCGACTGTTCAAGGTGGCGAAGGCTCTGTATTGGTGTGGGACGTGTGCAGTTGGAATGATATGGGACTCCGGATACGTGTACATACGACTCTGAGAGGTAACACGTACGTAAGCATCTTGTCTGATCACCTGCATCCATTCATGTCGCTGGCCGCTGTGGGCGAGCGGTTGTAGGCGCTTCAGTCCGGAACCGCGCTGCTGCTACGGTCGCAGGTTCGAATCCTGCCTCGGGCATGGACGTGTGTGATGTCCTTAGGTTAGTTTAATTTTAAATAGTTCCAATTCTAGGGGACTGATGACCTCCGGTGTTAAGTCCCATAACGCTTAGAGCAGTTTTTTTTTTCATTCATGTCCATTGTGCATTCCGATGGAGTTTGGCAATTCCAGCAATACAATGCGACACCCCACACGTCCAGAATTGCTACAGAGTGGCTCCAGGAACAGTCTTCCAAGTTTAAACACTTTCGCGGCCACCAGACTCCCCACACATGAACATTACTGAGCATATCTGGGATGCGTTGCAATGTGCTGTTCAGAAGAGATCTCCACTCACTCGTATTCTAATGAATTTATGGACAACCCTGCAGGATTCATGGTATCAGAGCTACTTCAGACATTAGTCGAGTCCATGCTACGTCGTGTTGCGGCACTGAGGTCCTCACGTTATTAAGAAGGTGAACCAGTTTCTTAGGCTCTTCAATGTTATATAGTCAGCTTAACAGTTCACTCATCCAAGTTGCTGGCGAGAATGATATACACAAGAATGGAAAATGAAAGTGAAGATCTCTTACGCAACGATCAGTTAGGTTTTACGAAAGGTACATGCAACAGAGAGGCAGTTTTCACGTTGCACTTGATAATGAAAGCAATACTTGAGATTGACCAACATCCACTGATAGCAAGTCTTTACGTAGAAAGAGCTTTCGACACTGTAAAACGTTGCAAGGTAGGAATACTCAGAAAAATAGGAGATTCACTGTTGACATTGCTATTCTCAGTGAAAGCGAGGAAGAATTAGAGGATATATTGAATGGAACGAATAGTCTAATGAGTACAGGATATGGACTGAAAGTAGAAATTAATTAAGAGTAGCGCAAATGAAATTACTGGTAAACTTAATACCAAAACTAGGGACCATGAAGTAGGTGAAGTAAAGGAATTCTGCTACTTTGAAAGCAAAAGAACATTATGGGGGACGAAGCAAGTATGCGTATACAAGGCAGGCTAGCACAGACAAAGAGGGCACTCCTGGTCGAAAGAATTGTACTATTGGTCCTTATTTCAGGATGAAATTTCTGAAAATGTGCGTCTGGAGCACACCGTTGTATGGAAGCGAATCACAAAAGTTGAAGAAACGGAAAATCAGAGAATCAGTGCGTCTGAGATGTTGACTCGAATGGGTCGCGGATGTGAGTACAAATGCATGAGATTGCATAAGATGAACATGTAGGAAAGCAACCCAACGTCAGCCAGGGCGCTGGGAGGCAGGAGAAGTTGCGTTTTTGTGGCAAGGGACGCTGGATCTACATGTCCAGCTACGACAGAATGTTCTGGAAGGACGACAGGACACGGGAGATGCACGTGATCGCGGGGGATTGCATCAGACGAGCCTATATAAGCAGGGCCGCTGGTGCTGCTAGGCAGATTCCTTCGACAGTTGCCTCAGGCGCTGGACCTGAGTCACTCTGTCCTTGGGACGGGACTGAGTTACTCGTGGCACTGAGCTGCACAGGGTACATGCAGGATTGCCCAAACTCACATTCAATGTGTTGGTGCCTCTTAGGGTTCGACAGTGGTCTTATTCTACCTCGTGTTTCACCTCAGTTATTTCATCAAAAGTATGCGTCCTTAATCCCACAGAGTTCCCTTATCTGCAAAGAATTTGCAGCTTGTTTTCCAGCACCAGGACTTCTAGTTGGACAAGCCACTTCATTACTGGATTTAGCGTCTAGCTCTCATCCTGATCCACTCGCAGGGGACTACAGACGCGACAATGCGTTGCTACAGAAGAGTGTTGAAAATTAATTGGACTCAAAAGGAGCGCTGGACGTAACCTCATACGACGAGAGATGTGAACACGAAATTCACGCAGAAACATCGTCGAACACGATGGTTTTCGTGGTCCAGGTGTTATGGAAGGGGGAGGCGCAGTGTTGCATGGGCGTGCTGACCTCCAAATCTTTGAACACGGTACACTCACATGTCTACGTTATTGTGACACTGTAATCCTTCCCCATTTGCGTCTTCTCAGGGGTGAGTTCTGCCCTATCTTCATTTTTCCGCATGACAATGCGCGACCACATCGAACTGCGGATGTGGAGAAGATATTCGGCGAATGGACTCACCTGCCCATTCCTAAGACGTACATCCCATCGAGCACTTGTGGAGTGCATTGCGAACACATGTTGCATGAGCCGGCTGCCGTGGCGGAGCGGTTCTAGGCGCTTCAGTCCGGAACCACGGGGCTGCTACGGTTGCAGGTTCGAATCCTGCCTCGGGCATGGATGTGTGTGATGTCCTTAGGTTAGTTAGGTTTAAGTAGTTCTAAGCCCAGGGGACTGATGACCTCCGATGTTAAGTCCCATAGTGCTTAGAGCCCTTTGAAGCATATTGCATGCACGAACGGCCATTCAGCAGTTGCTGGTCGAGGAATGGAACGCCCCACCACACGAACTCCTTGCCAGTCTTGTGTCCAGCATGGGAGCACGTTGCAGAGTATGTACTTGCGACCGTGAAGACCACACACCCCACTAAGAACAACGTCCTGCCTTTCGTAATGCGCAGGAGATCATCACAAACTTTACTGTCTAGTCTTTGAATAAAATGCCTTTTTTGTTCATCCCATTTGGTATTTATTTGAGTTACTTTCTATACAGTACTGCAGGAGTTCTTCCTACGTATGGTCGGTGTGTCACTGGGCAATGATGCTTGAGTGTAACACTTCATGTGAAAGTTACTTTCGTCCTTCGGTCTTGCACACCTGTGTATAATAGTACTCTGCATCCAACATCTCTAGATAAGTTAACTTTTTCTAATACCATCAATTTTAGACGTCTGAGCCATAACTGACAAATATTCCAACTCTCACTCGCGGTTCGGACGCACATGTTTGATGGTATTCGAAGAAACTGACAATTCTCCAGATTTTGTATTTTTAGCTCTACAATACTGTTTGTGAAAACTGCCACACCCAGATGGAATGGACTGTTAGGACGCTTAGAACGGTGGTGTAGAACAGTGGAACCATGATAAATATTTAAGATTACCGAGAGTGGCGTTCACATAGACCCAGCAGCGCCCTCTTTTGTGTGACCGGACAGTTCGTTGTTAACATCGTGCTCAGTCGGGGTAGCGCCGTCAAAGCGAGTGGGAACGCACGAGGTGGTGCTGGCGCGCCTCGTCTACGTCGAAGGGAGGAATATCAGCATGTGAGAGTTCCAAGGCGCAATATGATTGTTACCCTCGAAACGGGTTTGTCTCATCGCGACACTGCATTTCGTGCATGGCAAGTTGCCACGACAGTGGTTCGTGAGTGGAACGAATGGGTAGAAGACAGTTGTACACAGCGACGAGCAGGCTATGGACCGCATCTACATCTACATCTACATCCATACTCCGCAAGCCACCTGACGGTGTGTGGCGGAGGGTACCTTCAGTACCTCTATCTGTTCTCCCTTCTATTCCAGTCTCGTATTGTTCGTGGAAAGAAGGATTGTCGGTATGCCTCTGTGTGGGCTCTAATCTCTCTGATTTTATACTCATGGTCTCTTCGCGAGATATACGTAGGAGGGAGCAATATACTGCTTGACTCTTCGGTGAAGGTATGTTCTCGAAACTTTGACAAAAGCCCGTACCGAGCTACTGAGCGTCTCTCCTGCAGAGTCTTCCACTGGAGTTTATCTATCATCTCCGTAACGCTTTCGCGATTCCTAAATGATCCTGTAACGAAGCGCACTGCTCTCCGTTGGATCTTCTCTATGTCTTGTATCAACCCTATCTGGTACGGATCCCACACTGCTGAGCAGTATTCAAGCAGTGGGCGAACAAGCGTACTGTAACCTACTTCCTTTGTTTTCGGATTGCATTTCCTTAGGATTCTTCCAATGAATCTCAGTCTGGCATCTGCTTTACCGACAATCAACTTTATATGATCATTCCATTTTAAATCACTCCTAATGCGTACTCCCAGATAATTTATGGTATTAACTGCTTCTAGTTGCTGACCTGCTATTTTGTAGCTAAATGATAAAGGATCTATCTTTCTGTGTATTCGCAGCACATTACACTTGTCTACATTGAGATTCAATTGCCATTCCCTGCACCATGCGTCAATTCGCTGCAGATCCTCCTGCATTTCAGTACAATTTTCCATTGTTACAGTGTGGTCACAGCGCAGGATGACCGCCGTCTCGTTCACATCGCCGTAACCAACAGAACGCATTCGTGCACAGTGTTGACTCATCGTTGGAGCACTGCAACATATGTGGACGTGAGTGAGTCGAAGATTAGACGCCTACAGCTGAGGGCTGGACTGGTGGCGCACGTGCCATCGCACCGGTTTCCACTGACCGAAACCACCAACACGTCAGACTGCAGTTGACACGTGAACGCCGTTACTGGCCTGCTAAGTGGCGAAATGTAGTGCTTTCGAATGCTCTACCGTGATGAACGCACTGAGGCAGGCAGCATTGCCGAGCGGTGTAGCTAGGAAATGACAAGTGTGACATTTTGAGGCGGCATTGGCTAAAACGTGTGATTTTGTCTCCGTTGTGTTGATGGAAATCCGGGCAGAGAACGCTACACAGGCGAGGTTATAGCGCCCGAAACACTGCCCCTCCTGCAGGCAGCGCCACACGCTATGTTTCAGCAGGAGAATGCAAGCCTTCTTCGAAGAAGGGCGGGTACCACAGCTTCCTTCAGCTGCACGTTCGCCTGACTCGTCACCCATCGGACATGTTTGGGATGCAGTCCGTCTGTAGCTTGTTCGTCCTCCTGCAGCCATTGTCGACGCTTTTTTGATAAGCCTATAAAACCGCGTCGCAATGCGTTTCTCAGCAGCTCAGTCAGCGACCTTGATTCAATGCTACGACGTCTAGAAGCTCCCATTGCAGCACGTGGCGGCTCCACATTATACTGAATGTTCATGTCTGAAGTGCAAGCACAGTTCTATAATTCTAATCATTCGTGTATTTTCATGCCCTTACTCTGTGGAATAACTTTCATATTAATCACATGTCTCCTTCTCGATGATGATAATTTCACAAACAGCAGTGTATTATACTGTCTGCCTCCATAGCTGAGAGGGTCTACATCTACATCTACAGTTATACTCCGCAAGCCACCCAACGGTGTGTGGCGGAGGGCACTTTACGTGCCACTGTCATTACCTCCCTTTCCTGCTCAAGTCGCGTAGGGTTCGCGGGAAGAACGACTGCCGGAAAGCCTCCGTGCGCGCTCGAATCTCTCTAATTTTACATTCGTGATCTCCTCGGGAAGTATAACACGCTTACCAAATAACCCTGAGACGAAACGCGCCGCTCTTATTTGGATCTTATCTATCTCCTCCGGCAACCCGACCTAGTACGGATCCCACACTGATGAGCAATACTCAAGTATCCGTCGAACGAGTGTTTTGTAAGCCACCTCCTTTGTTGATGGACTACATTTTGTAAGGACTCTCCCAATGAATCTCAACCTGGCACTCGCCTTACCAACAATTAATTTTATGTGATCATTCCACTTCATATCGTTCCGTACGCATACTCCCAGATATTTTACAGAAGTAACTGCTACCAGTGTTTGTTCCGCTATCATGTTGTTGTTGTGGACTTCAGTCCTGAGACTGGTTTGAAGCAGCTCTCCATGCTACTCTATCCTGTGCAAGTTTCTTCATCTTCCAGTGCTTACTGCAACCTACATCCTTCTGAATCTGCTTAGTGTATTCATCTCTAGGTCTCCCCCTATGATTTTTACCCTCCACGCTGCCCTCCAATACTAAACTGGTGATCTCTTGATATCTCAGACCATGTTCTAGCAACCGATCCCTTCTTCTAATCAAGTTGTGCCACAAACACCTCTTCTCCCCAATTCTATGGAATACCTCCTCATTAGTTATGTGATCTACCCATCTAATCTTCAGCATTCTTCTGTAGCACCACATTTCGAAAGCTTCTATTCTCTTCTTGTCCAAACTATTTATCGTCCATGTTTCACGCTCCATACAAATTATTTCAGAAACGACTTCCTGACACTTAAATCTATACTCGATTTTAACAAATTTCTCTTCTTCAGAAACGCTTTCCTTGCCATTGCCAGTCTACATTTTAGATCCTCTCTACTTCGACCATCATCAGTTATTTTGTTCCCCAAATAGCAAAACTCGTTTACTACTTTAAGTGTCCCATTTCCTAATCTAATTCCCTCAGGATCACCCGTCTTAATTCGACTACATTCCATTATCCTCGATTTGCTTTTGTTGATGTTCGTCTTACATCCTCCTTTCAAGAACCTGTCAATTCCATTCAACTGCTCTTCCAAGTCCTTTGCTGTTTCTGACAGAATTACAATGTCATCGGCGAACCTGAAAGTTTTTATTTCTTCTCCGTGGAATTTAATACCTTCTCCGAATTTTTCTTTTGTTTCCTTTACTGCTTGCTTTATATACAGATTGAATAACATCGCCGGCCGCGGTGGTCTAGCGGTTCTAGGCGCTCAGTCCGGAACCGCGCGACTGCTACGGTCGCAGGTTCGAATCCTGCCTCGGGCATGGATGTGTGTGATGTTCTTGGGTTAGTTAGGTTTAAGTAGTTCTAAGTTCTAGGGGACTGATGACCACATATGTTATGTCCCATAGTGCTCAGAGCCATTTGAACCATTTTTTTGAATAACATCGGGGAGAGGCCACAACACTGTCTCACTCCCTTCCCAACCACGGCTTCCCTTTCATGCCCCTCGACTCTTATAACTGCCATCTGGTTTCTGTACAAATTGTAAATAGCCTTTCGCTCCCTGTTTTTTACCCCTGCCATCTTTAGAACAGTTGTTCCGCTATCATACAATAAAGGATCCTTCTTTCGAAGTATTCGCAATACATTACATTTGTCTATGTTAAGAGTCTGTTGCCACTCCCTGCACCAAGTGCCTATTCGCTGCAGATCTTCCTGCATTTCGCTGCAATTTTCTAATGCTGCAACTTCTCTGTATACTACAGCATCATCCGCGAAAAGCCACATGGAACTTCCGACACTATCTACTAAGTCATTTATACATATTGTGAAAAGTAATGGTCCCATAACAGTCCCCTGTGGTAGGCCAGTGGTTACTTTAACATCTGTAGACGACTCTCCATTGAGAAGAACAACTTGCAGTGATTTTTTTTTTTTTTTTTTTTTTTTTGCTAAAAACTCTTCAATCCAGCCACACAGCTGGTCTGATATTCAGTAGGCTCTTACTTTGTTTTTCAGGCGACAGTGCGGAACTGTATCGAACGCTTTCCGGAAGTCAAGAAAAATGGCATCTACCAGGGGCCTGTATCTAATATTTTCTGGGTCTCACGAACAAATAAAGCGAGTAGGGCCTCACACGATTGCTGTTTCCGAAATCCATATTGATTCCTACAGAGTAGATTCTGGGTTTCCAGAAATGACATGATACGCGAGCAAAAAACATGTTCTAAAATTCTACAACAGATCGATGTCAGAGATATGGGCCTATAGTTTTGCGCATCTGCTCGACGACCCTTCTTGAAACTGGAACTACCTGTGCTCTTATCCAATCATTTGGAACCTCTGTCCCTCTAGATACTTGCGGTACACGGCTGTTAGAAGGGAGGAAGTACTTTCGCGTACTCTGTGTAGAATCGAATTGGTATCCCGTCAGGTCCAGTGGACTTTGCTCTGTTGAGTTATTTTAGTTGCTTTTCTATTCCTTGGACACTTATTTCGATGTCAGCCATTTTTTCGTTCGTGCAAGGATTTAGAGAAGGAACTGCAGTGAGGTCTTCCTCTGTGAAACAACTTTGCGAAAAGGTGTTTAGTATTTCAGCTTTACGCGTGTCATCCTCTGTTTAAATGCCATTATCATCCCAGAGGGTCTGGACATGCTGTTTAGATCCACTTACTGATTTAACGTAAGACCAGAACTTCCTACGATTTTCTGTCAAGTCGGTACATAGAATTTTACTTTGGAATTCACTGAACACTTCACGCATAGCCCTCCTTACGCTAACTTTGACATCGTTTAGCTTCTGTCTGTGTTAGAGGTTTTGGCTGCGTTTACATTTGCAGTGCAGCTCTCTTTGCTTTCGCAGTAGTTTCCTTACTTTGTTGTTGAACCACGGTGGGTTTTTCCCGTCCCTCACAGTTTTACTCGGCACGTACTTGTCTAAAACGCATTTTACGATTGTCTTGAACTTTTTCCATAGACACTCAACATTGTCGGTGTCGGAACAGAAATTTTCGTTTTGATCTGTTAGGTAGTCTGGAATCTGCCTCCTATTACTCTTGCTAAACAGATAAACCTTCCTCCCTTTTTTATATTTCTATTTACTTCCATATTCAGGGATGCTGCAACGGCGTTATGATCACTGATTCCCTGTTCTGCGCTTATAGAGTCGAAAAGTTCGTGTCTGTTTGTTACCAGTAGGCCCAAGATGTTATCTCCACGAGTCGGTTCTCTGTTTAATTGCTCGAGGTAATTTTCGGATGTGCACTCAGTATAATTTCACTCGATGCTCTGTCCGTACCACCCGTCCTAAACATCTGAGTGTCCCAGTGTATATCCGGTACATTGAAATCTCCACCTAAGACTATAACATGCTGAGGAAATTTATGTGAAACGTATTGCAGATTTTCTCTCAGTTGTTCTGCCACTAATGCTGCTGTGTCGGGAGGTCGGTAAAAGGAGCCAATTATTAACCTACCTCGGTTGTTGAGTATAACCTCCACCCATAATAATTCACAGGAACTATCCACTTCTATTTCACTACAGGATAAACTACTACTAACAGCGACAAACACGCCACCACCAGTTGCAGCAATCTACCGTTTCTAAACACTGTCTGTGTCAGCGTAGATAGCGGCCGTGCGGAGGACCTAGGGTCGGTACTCCGTAAAGACAAGGATTTTTCGTTGTTGGGGTCACTGGAATAGGCTGCACTCAGCCATAGCACTAATAACGCTGTCCCAAACACAAAACGAAGAGCCAGCTGCTGTGGCCGAGCGGTTCTAGGCTCTTCAGTACGGAACCACGCGACTGCTACGTTGGTAGGTTCAAATCCTGTCTCGGGCATGAATGTGTGTAATGTCCTTAGGTTAGTCGGGTTTAAGTAGTTCTAACTTCTAGGGGACTGATGACCACAGATTTTAAGTCCCATAGCGCTTAAATCCACTTGAGCCATTTGAACAAAACGAAGAAACAGCACCATACCTATATGCAATTCTATAAAACAAACAGACCTCCAAAACAACAGGAATTACCACAACAAGACACCATCCACAAAAAACAATAAATTAAATCCCAACTAAAGAAGCGAACTATGTAGTAACCATCCATTGCATACAGCAGTGAGATATGTAAAAACTAGTTACAAGTTCATAGATATCAAGAAAAATCTGTTGCTAATATTGTATAAATTTCAAATCAAATAAAATGTATATAACAATAATATAAAAATAAAAACTGTAAATAATTAAATGTAAAACCACATGGCTTAATGGAGCATTGAAAAGCTCTCAACCAGTCCGCCTTGTCCCCATCAGTGATTGGGAACAGAAAAACCTCAGATGTCAGCTGACTAGCTACTTGATTGAGAAATAGCGGCTCCAAGGTCTCAAAAATCGGCAAAAAGGCCTGGTGAGCGTGCTGTCCAACACACCGCGTCCCATGAAGCCGCATGACAGAAGATGACAGCGGCGGCCGGTCCCTATCTCTTGTGCGGTTTGGTCTGGAGAGGACCCCATTAGTGTACTATTTTAATGACACGTCAAATCGTTTCAAAGATGTTTAAATTTTAAGTACTGAGTTTTGTTATCTAGTTCGTGTTTCTGAGGCTGTGTGAAGTGAAATGGAACACGATGCATGTGGTGGTGGTAAGTTCCTATGGGACCACAGTGCTGAAATCATCGGTCCCTCGGCTAACTTAAGCGAACTTAGGCTAAGCAATACAAATACTCAACCATGCCCGAGGGAGGACTCGAACCTCCTACGGGGGCAGCCGCGCGAACCGTGGCAAGGCGCTCCAGACCGTGCGGCTACCTTGCGCGGCCATAACGTACATGTAAGTAAGATGTAATTTTAAAACATCTTGTCCCTTATGATGAGTGATAATAACCTAAAATGGCAGCAATAATGAAGATTTTCATAGCTGTTGACGGTGTGCAAATGATTGTGTACCTACTGGAACATCATCGGGCGCGAATCTGTGTCACTCGGTCCGTGCTGAGCGAGTGTGGGGGAATCCCCTTCCGCTCTGGTTGACGTGCGTACAACAGCCGGGTCGCCCGCAGACAGCGTCACGTGCGGGATGTGGGCCGAAGGCGGCCCGTTACGTGTCGCGCCAGTGCCCGGGGACGGACCCTTGCTCTCGCGGAGGGGAGGGGGGCGCCGGGAAAAGCGGTCACGCAACGCCCCCCACCCTGGCCTGCCGGCCGGCCGCGCATTGCGTCGCACGCGCGCCGGTACTACGCACCGGGCACTCGCTTTCGCATTGCCGTGCGGTACTCCGAACGCTAAGCTGCGACGGTTTCGTCATCCCCTAGAGCAATGCGCAGCATACTCGAAACCAGAATGAGACTTGAATTGAAGGTTATTAACACTACTGGCCATTAAATTTGCTACACCACGAAGATGACGTGCTACAGACGCGAAATTTAAACGACAGGAAGAAGATGCTGTGATACGCAAATGATTAGCTTTTCAGAGCATTCAAACAAGGTTGGCGCCGGTGGTGACACCTACAACGTGCTCACATGAGGGAAGTTTCCAACCGATTTCTCATACACAAACAGCAGTTGATCGGCGTTGCTTGGTGAAACGTTGTTGTGATGCCTCGTGTAAGGAGGAGAAATGCGTACCATCACGTTTCCGACTTTGATAAAGGTCGGATTGTAGCCTAGCGCGATTGCGGTTAATCGTATTCCGACGTTGCTGCTCGCGTTGGTCGAGATCCAATGACTGCTAGCAGAATATGGAATCGGTGGGTTCAGGAGGGTAATACAGAACGCCGTGCTGGATCCCAACGGCCTCGTACCACTAGCAGTCGAGATGACAGGCATCTTACCCGCATGGCTATAACGGATCGTGCAGCCACGTCTCGATCCGTGAGTCAACAGAAGGGGACGTTTGCAAGACAACAACCATCTGCACGAACAGTTTGACGACGTTGGAAGCAGCGTGGACTATCAGCTCGGAGACCATGGCTGCGGTTACCCTTGAAGCTGCATCACAGACAGGGGCGCCTGCGATGGTGTACTCAACGACGAACCTGAGTGCACGAATGGCAAAACGTCATTTTTTCGGATGAATCCAGGTTCTGTTTACAACGTTGATGGTCGCATCCGTGTTTGGCGACATCGCAGTGAACGCACATTGGAAGCGTGTATTTGTCATCGCCATAGTGGCGTATCACCCGGCGTGATAGTATGGGGTGTCATTGGTTATACGTCTCGGTCACCTGTTGTTCGCATGGACGGCACTTTGAACAGTGGACGTTACATTTCAGATGTGTTACGACCCGTAGCTCTACCCTTCATTCGATCCATGCGAAACCCTACATTTCAGCAGGATAATGCACGACCGCATGTTGCAGGTCCTGTACGGGCCTTTCTGGATACAAAAAATGTTCGACTGCTGCCCTGGCCAGCACATTCTCCAGATGCCTCACCAATTGCGAACGTCTGGTCAATGGTGGCCGAGCAACTGGCTCGTCACAATACGCCAGTCACTACTCTTGATGAACTGTGGTATCGTGTTGGAGCTGCATGGGTAGCTGTACCTGTACACGCCATCCAAGCTCTGTTAGACTCAATGCCCAAGCGTATCAAGGCCGTTATTGCGGCCACAGGTGGTTGTTCTGGGTAGTGATTTCTCAGGATCTATGCACCCAAATTGCGTGAAAATGTAATCACACGTCAGTTCTAGTATAACATATTTGTCCAATGAATGCCCGTTTATCATCTGCATGTCTTCTTGGTGTAGCAATTTTAATGGCCCGTAGTGTAACATTATTTACCAATGCCAGTGCTATAGCCAGTAATCTCGAACTAATTCGCAACTGGGAAAAAAAACTTGTACAACACATAATCAAAAATATCGAGACGCCCCTATGTAATGCGGAACTAATCATTAGACGTTACGATAGGCAGACTCGCCTCTACCACTCTAGGGATTGATCGATGAGAGCATTAGGAACAAACAAGATGCGACGAAGTTACGTCCGGAAATGCATGGTTTTCATGCTAGAGACCATTTATTCAATCGTACTTTGTTACAGAGACTGCACTCTAATATGCGCTTTACTATTCAGCCATAGTTGCAGTACACATGGATTCCTCCTAAAGGGTGGCACTGTTCCTCATACGTCATACCCTAGCGCCCTCTCCTGCCATAGTAATTGGTAATATTGCGACCGATTCACTTCTCTTGCTCATTCACCTTGTAGTCAATGTGATACAGCGTTGAACACAATTGTTCCGTATTCTTATCGAGAGCCAATACTGTGTTTACTTACAGAAATTCAAATGGCAACGGGTGGCGGGCAGCAAGGTTGTATCAGCAGACTTATCGCCGCCGACAGAAACCGCAGCTTTCAATGTTTGCAACTGTGTGTCGGCGTTTGTCTGAGACGTTTCAGGAAGCAGGAAGCGTAAAATATAGTTCCGCACTGTCGCCTGATAAACAGTGTAAGAGCCTACAGAATATCAGACCAGCTGTGTGGCTGGATTGAAGAGTTTTTAGCGAACAGAACACAGCATGTTGTTATCAATGGAGAGACGTCTACAGACGTTAAAGTAATCTCTAGCGTGCCACAGGGGAGTGTTATGGGACCTTTGCTTTTCACAATATATATAAATGACCTAGTAGATAGTGTCGGACGTTCCATGCGGCTTTTCGCGCATAATGCTGTAGTATACAGAGAAGTTACAGTTAGAAAATTGCAGCGAAATGCAGGAAGAGCTGCAGCGGATAAGCACTTGGTGCAGGGAGTGGCAACTGACCCTTAACACAGACAAATGTAATGTATTGCGAATACATAGAAAGATGCATCCTTTATTGTATGATTATATGATAGCAGAACAAACACTGGTAGCAGTTACTTCTGTAAAATATCTGGGAGTATGCGTGCGGAACGATTTAAAGTAGAATGATCATACAAAATTAATTGTTGGTAAGGCGGGTGCCAGGTTGAGGTTCATTGGGAGAGTCCTTACAAAATGTAGTCCATCAACAAAGGAGGTGGCTTACAAAACACTCGTTCGACCTATACTTGAGTATTGCTCATCAGTATGGGATCCGTACCAGGTCTGGTTGATAGAGAAGATCCAAAGAAGAGGGGCGCGTTTCGTCACATGATTATTTGGTAAGCGTGATATCGTTACGGAGATGTTTAGCAAACTCAAGTGGCAGACTCTGCAAGAGAGGCGCTCTGCATCGCGGTATAGCTTACTGTCCAGGTTTCGAGGGGATGCGTTTCTGGATGAGGTGTCGAATATATTGCTTTCCCCTACTTGTACCTCCCGAGGAGATTATGAATGTAAAATGAGAAAAATTCGAGCGCGCACGGAGGCTTTCCGGCATTCGTTCTTCCCGTGAACCATACGCGACTGGAACAGGAAAGGGAGGTAATGACAGTGGAACGTAAAGTGCCCTCCGCCACACACCGTTGGGTGGCTTACGGAGTATAAATGTAGATGTAGATGAAGCCGTGAAGGACGTACCCGAAATTTTAGGGCATCAGATTCGGAAGAAATGGGATTAACACTGTGGAAGGCGCCCGCCTTATCAATACCAGGCAGCGGGCCCGCCAGTACAGGGTAAGCCAGACGACCGTGTGGAACACTGTCCATAACAATTGTTATTACCCCTGTTACTTACAGCGTGTGCAGGGCAAACTAGTGACAGATTTTCCACATCTGGAGCAGTTTTATCACTGGTTTCTTCACTATGCAACCACGATTCCGGGAATTGTGTCATCCATTCCATTCACAGACGAGGTTACATTTAGGCGGAGTTGTATCTTCAACTTTCATAACAGTCATAAAATGCCGCCTTGGTACGGTGACGGCGAATCATCAGCATCGGTGCAGCCGGAATGTGTGGATCCGGATAACTGGCGACCATACTTTGGTACCATCTTTCTGCCACGTCGATTAACAGGTGAAACCATCGGCGTTTCTTGCGGGTGACTATGCCTTCGCCGGCCGGGGTGGCCGAGCGGTTTTAGATGCTACAGTCCGGAACCGCGCGACCGCTACGGTCGCAGTTTCGAATCCTGCCTCGGGCATGGATGTGTGTGATGTCCTTAGGTTAGTTAGGTTTAAGCAGTTGTAAGTTCTAGGGGACTTATGATATCAGAAGTTAAGCCCGATAGTGCTCAGAGCCATTTTGAACTATGCCTTCCCTGCTGGAAGAAGTTCCATTGACGATTCAGAGGGTTATGTGGCTGCTACTTGATGTTACTCCAGCCCATTTCCCCGTTGACGTGCAGACGTATCTCAATCGTGTCTTCCCTGATCGATGGATCGGACGAATGGGTCCAGTTACATGGTCTACTCGTTCTCCGGATCTCAACCCGTGCGATTTCTGGTTATGGGGTCATCTCAAAAGTATCGTGTATGCAGAGCCCATTCCAGAAGTGGAGACACCGGAACAGCGCATTCATACTGCCTTTGACACTGCTCTGAAGCAGTCCGGCCGATGTGAACGTGGCATGCGTTCAGGCACACGTAAACAATTTGCAACACATACTGTAAGTGTGGCTGCATTGGCGCGTATTGGACCGCAGTCTCTGCTACAATGTATGATTAAAGAAATCGTCTCTAGCATGGAAACCATGCATTTCCGGACGTAAGTTCATTAGACCTTTTTTGTTCCGTGTCCACTCATCGATCAGTCCCTAGAGTTTATACACCCTTATAAAGGTGTAAGTAGGCTGTTTATGTTTTCTTATTGGCAAAGTTACGTAGCGCTCTATACGAAAATCACTGGCTGTGCTGTGTGCAGAATGTGGCTAGTTTGCATTGTTGTCTGCCATTGTGGTGTTGGGCAGCGGCAGCTGGATGTGAACAGCGCGTAGCGTTGCGCAGTTGGAGGTGAGCCGCCGGCAGTGGTGGATGTGGGGAGAGAGATGGCGGAGTTTTGAAATTTGTTATACTGGATGTTATGAACTGCTATATATATTATGACTATTAAGGTAAATACATTGTTTGTTCTCTATTAAAATCTTTCATTTGCTAACTATGCCTATCAGTAGTTAGTGCCTTCCGTAGGTTGAATCTTTTATTTAGCTGGCAGTAGTGGCGCTCGCCGTATTGCAGTAGTTCGAGTAACGGAGATTTTTGTGAGGTAAGTGATTTGTGAAACGTATAGGTTAATGTTAGTCAGGGCCATTCCTTTGTAGGGATTTCTGAAAGTCAGATTGCGTTGCGCTAAAAAAAATATTGTGTGTCAGTTTAAACACAGTCATGTATAATTGTTCAAAGGGGACGTTTCATAGGTCGACCCTTAGCCTAGGATACCTCACTGGAATCTTCTGATTTTTTTCTTGTAGTTTGTGTAATTAGTGTAGCTACTGTTTATTGCTAGCGCGTAATTATAGAGAGAATTTCCTTTGTGGTTGCAGTCTTTCATTGTTGTACAGTAAAACAGTTGTGGCATGCATGTAGATTTGCACCAAGTATTTCGCAGCTGCAATTAACTAGATATTATTTTCAGTGCTATGTTAATGTGTTCTCTTATTTTTGCTCTTCAAATTGTGCTTTACTGTGTTGTCGTGTGAAATATTGTCACAATAATGGCGTGTGAAAAACGTAATACTAGGCTCCAAAGTAAACTGAGAAATGACAGTGAAGACGAAAGCAGTGTGTTAGCGCCACCATGTAATGAATTAACTAATGTTCAAAGTAGTAATTTGGTAATCGTGCATAGGGAAATGGAGCGGGCTGCAAATAATGGAGTAGACAGTGAAACAGGTAGTGAACAGGGAAGCATTATCGATCGATCGGTCGGCAACAGCTCGCCTCAGGAATCTGGAATGACAGAATACAATATTGCAAATACTGTAGACTCAGGTTTTGGGTTCTCACCGATTTCTCAAATGAGTCAAGACACATTTTCCGCTTGTCAAAATGTGAATGTTGCCGGTGCAAATTCACTGCCGAAAAGCACTGAGGAACGTGTTTCAGACACCAGTGCACTGTTATTACAGTTAATGCAACAAATGGGACAAAGGCTACAAAAGTTAGACACAGCGCTTGAACAAAATCAGAAACAAATGGGACAAAATCTTCAAAAGTTAGACACAATGGTACAAAATTTTCAAAAGTTAGACACAATGGAACAAAATCTTCAAAAGTTAGACACAATGGAACAAAAGCTTCAAAAGTTAGACTCAGTGGAACATAAGCTTGAACAAACACGTGAAGATTTAACTACTGAGTTACATAACATTGAACTGAAATGTCAAAAAGTCTGTAATGATGTAAAAACACAAATTTGTGAGCATTTTCAACCTATTTTTTCGCGGCATGAAAATGCATTACAGAATCACGAAACAGCCATAATAGAACTCCAAACTATTGTTCATGAAAATCACGACACCTTGCAAGCTAAAACTGACTCAGTTGCATCTGCCGATTCGGTTACGCAACTTGCAAAAACTCAAGAAAACTTAAAGGACACAGTAGATACGATTTCAACACAAATGGACACTCTGAAACTTGGTTCAGAAAAACACACTGAGGAAATAAGTACACTATCGGAGAAAGTAGCCGAACTTTCGGATCAGTTCACTAAATTATCTGCAAAGGTAGATGATGATCTGAATGACACAAGACCTGTAGCCATCACTGACACAGAAGAGTGCGAACAAATTAGGAAATTCAAACAAAATCAGAATCAAATTAATACGCAACACCAAAGAGAAATCCGGGAAGTACAAGATCAGCTGACACAGGTAATACAAGAATTACGTGTTTCAGAGGCCACTCGTGCTTTAATACTGGAAGAGGGACATAGAAATACGGAACAGCCACAAAATAATAACTCAGGGCACTTCGGAAATTATGAAAGAAATTGGCAAGGTACACCGAATTTTGAGATGGAACCGCCGAAACGACGTAACAATGACCGATATGCTACTCGCCGACACGATGATTTTGACTATAAGCTGTTCATTACTACACGTAAATTCAAAACGTTTAAGAATTCTGCCAACGACATTCATCCACAAGCGTGGCTCCATCAATTCTCTCATTGTTTTCCTCCCAACTGGTCATTGGAGCACAGATTAGAATTTATGTGTGGCTTCTTGGAGAATGAACCAGCTGTAAGAATGCGATCGGTCATTCACGATTGTCACAGTGAAGGAGAATTTTATCATGCCTTCCTCACAGCATATTGGTCTCAAGCCACACAAGACCGAGTAAAACATGGCATCATAATGATGAAACATTTCGAACAATCTGAATTTTCCAGTCTTGTGAAATATTTTGAAGACATGTTGCGCAAGAATCAGTACCTGTCAAACCCATACAGCCCCTCAGAACTCATACGCATTTGCTTAATCAAATTACCTGAACATTTACGACATATTATTTTGGCAGGACGTTGCAAAGACGACATTGAAGCTTTTCAGGGACTGTTACAAGTACTGGAAATTGACACTGACAATCGCGGAACGCGAAAACAGTAGCACAACAATTACAGATCACATCCGTCACAATTCCGCGATGACAGAAATAATATACAAGGCTATTCTTTCAATGTAAATCGTGACTGAAACAGACACCACCCGTATGACAACCGTTGGCAGAGTAGTAATAATTACAGGGAAAGATCACCTCTCTGCGGTAATGACTATCACAGAGACAATCAGAGAAACAGACAATATGGGAACCAAAACAGTTATTATCAAGGGAGACAGAATAACTTTAGACGCAACGGTCCAGCGCGCAGTTACGACTCAGGAAGGAATTTTCCACCACTTAACCGACAAGAAAGAAACTACAGGAACTACCGACATGACGACAGACGAGATAATCATAACGACAGACCTGAATTTCATCAGAACTGGTGGGACTCAAACAGAGCAGGGCACTTTCGACAACGTGAATTTGTAGAAGCTAGGTCTCCTAATCTCAATAACGACGTGCGCCAACAAAGGAACAGACAATGACTCGCACCGCAAGCAGCCACCTGCGCCGGCTGGCTCAGAGAAAAATAACATAGACGCTAACCTTGAGCAAATTTTAGCTTTCCTTACCGACGTGTACCACATGATAATTGCGTTCAGGTTGAAACTCTGCGTACTAGGAAGAGTAAAGGTTTACACCACATTTCACATGTAAAACCGTTTATTGAAAGATAATCTGCTTTTTAACTTTGTCTTTGCCATAAATACGTTACAGCACAGTACTTTCATCATCACAACAATAAGCGTAATAACTAAGATATCTCTACGCAAAGCATTTCACTTTTGTGTATCATGAGGTAAGTACATTGATTTCTGCAGAACTTAGCTTTCGGAGGAAAATAACTATGACACTTCCACAGAGATTATCTTACAACAAGATGCACATTTAGCGCTACAGGACACGCATTTCAGTGATTAATTTTGTACTTAAACATTAATTTTTAAAGATTTTTGAATTACAAAGAAAGTTTCCCGCGATACAGTTCATTCCATTGCTGTAATCTGTAACACCTGAGGGTATAATTACATTAATCCTCAGGGGGGTACACGCTTACTTTGTGTATCATGTGTTTGGCAAGCACAAGGAGCCCTAGTTAATATGGTATTTGCTTATACAACTTTACACATCGGTACCATATTTCTCTAATACATAAATTACACAGCTATCTGATCATTTAACTGAGAGAGACAAACTTTTTTACTACGGCAGTGACAGATGTTTACGCAATTACACCGTTGGATAACTTCACACTTACGAAATTGTATTTTGTCTGTACTTTGTGAACTATTCATATTTTTTTCGGAACCATTGTGATAGTACAAGAGCTTTGAATGATATATTTGGTATGATATCATGATTTTTAAAGTACGTTTGAGGTAGATGACACTACTGAAATGAGCAGAGAATCTTCTTTAGGTTTTGAAATTATTGCAGAAAGCTACGACGTTTTTGAGATTTGACTGAGGTTTTATGATGTTATTTTTACGACGACGATGTGTATTCTGCTGTTGAGGTATGTTTGTGTCAATAAGATGATGCTACCATATATGAGGAATGTGATTACGTGTTTATATGTATATGAATAATGAATAGAAGTTAGGGACTCTGGCTTGTGAAAAAGGATGTTGCCATTCCTTTGTAGGGATTTCTGAAAGTCAGATTGCGTTGCGCTAAAAAAAATATTGTGTTTCAGTTTAAACAGAGTCATGTATAATTGTTGAAAGGGGTCGTTTCAAAGGGAGGCGTTGAGTATGGTGTCAGTAGGGAAGCAGTAACAGCAGCTCGGTCTCGAGAGCTCACAAACTTCGAACGTGGAATAGTCATTGGATGTCAGCAGGGTAGTAGATCCATTGGCGACATTTCAAGCCACCACGTTTGCAGAAGTCGATTGTTGGTGATGTGACTGTGAAGTGGAAACGGAAAGGAACAACCACAGCTGAACCAAGACAAAGAAGATCTCTAGTACTTACGGACAGGGACCGTCGATCACTCCACAGGGCAGCTGTACAGAATTGCAAGAAATCAGCGGAAAGAACGACTCGTCAACTGCAAGGTGCTACCAGGAGTCCAGCTAGCTCAATGTTAGGAAATTGAAAAGAATGAGGTACAACGGTCGAGTAGCTCTTCAAAAGCCACATATTTCTGCAGTCAATGCTAAGCGATGCTTTATGTGTGAAGAGTGGCGCCACTGGATAGTGTATGACCAGTAACGAGTGATTTGGATGTGATGACTTACAGTATATACACTGCAGAAATCCGATGGAAGGGTTTGGCAAATGGCTACATAACGTTACCTGCCGTCATGTGTAGTGGCGACAGTGAAGTATACAGGTGGTGGTGTCACAGTACGACGGTGTTTTTCTTGGTTAGAGCGTGGCCGCCTTATTGCGCTTACAAAAATGCTAAATTCAGAATTATATCAGCACACTGAGGCTCGTTTGGGTACTGGGACTCGTCTGTGTTTTCTGAGAGGTTAACACGGAAATTTCAAAGAAAAAACTAAGACAATGGCCTTCGTGCGGAAAGAACCCATCAGAACTAAAATAGTCATACATCAGAAGATTTTAGAGCAAGTAAACCATTTCAATTACCTCGGATGTGAAATGACATATGGCTACAGCAGAGATATTGAAATTAAGCTTAGTAAATTCAGCCGGCTGTGTGGAACAATTAACAGAAAACTAAAAAAAAACGAGGAAAGACACTCAAATTAAATTTTACAAAACTGTTGCAGTTCCCACACTGATCTATGGAAGTGAGACCTGGGTGATTACCAAGAAGCAAGAAAGCTGGATTCAGGCACAAGAAATGAAATTCCTTAGAGGTGTTCAAGATTGCACAAGAGAAGACAGGCTAAGAAATCAAGATATTAGAGAAGAACCGCAAATCATTAGCCTCAATCATAAAATTCGAGATTACAGAAGAAAATGGCAATTCACTCTCAATGTAGATAAGTGTAACGTGCTGCGAATACATAGAAAGAAAGATCCTTTATCATTTAGCTACAATATATCAGGTCAGCAACTGGAAGCAGTTAATTCCATAAATTATCTGGGAGTAGGCATTAGGAGTGATTTAAAATGGAATGACCATATAAAATTAATCGTCGGTAAAGCAGATGCCAGACTGAGATTCATTGGAAGAATCCTAAGGAAATGCAGTCCGAAAACAATGGAAGTAGGTTAAAGTACACTTGTTCGCCCACTGCTTGAATACTGCTTACCAGTGTGTGATCCGTACCAGATTGTGTCTCGCTTCCCACGCCCGGGTTCCCGAGTTCGATTCCCGGCGGGGTCAGGGATTTTCTCTGCCTCGTGATGGCTGGGTGTTGTGTGATGTCCTTAGGTTAATTAGGTTTAAGTAGTTCTAAGTTCTAGGGGACTGATGACCATAGATGTTAAGTCCCATAGTGCTCAGAGCCATTTGAACCATTTTGAACCAGATAGTGTTGATAGAACAGATAGAGAAGATCCAACGGAGAGCAGCGCGCTTCGTTACAGGATCATTTAGTAATCGCGAAAGCGTTATGGAGATGATAGATAAACTCCAGTGGAAGACTTTGCAAGAGAGACGCTCAGTAGCTCGGTACGGGCTTTATTTGAAGTTTCGAGAACATACCTTCACCGAGGAGTCAAGCAGTATACTTCCCCTTCCTATGTATATCTCGCGAAGAGACCATGAGGATAAAATCAGAGAGATTAGAGCCCACACGGAGGCATACCGACAATCTTTCTTTCCACAAACAATACGAGACACACTCCGCTGCAGAGTGAAAATTTCATTCTGAATACGAGACTGAATAGAAGGGAGAACCGATAGAGGTACTCAAGGTACCCTCCTCCACACACCGCGAGGTGACTTGCGGAGTATGGATGTAGATGTAGAAAATGGAACCATCATCTACAAAGAATGGAGCGTGAGAGACTTCCCTTAAAGGTAAAAAATTATAAGTACCATGGGAGAAGAGCCAGAGATGGGTACCGTAACAGGCAATTCCTGCCTAGTACCTGAAGAGAAGAGGAAGATGATGAGCGCACTGTTCAGCACCGTGTACTGCGTGCAGTAGAGGAGCAGTTTAGAGACAATCATCGTTAGCATGACAATGCTCACTATCATAAAGCAGCGTCCGTGAGCCAAGGGTTGGTAGACAACTGTGTTGTTGTAGCCTTAAGCCCGAATACTGGTCTCATGCTGCTCTCCGTACTACTCTATCCTATGCGAAATTCTGCATCTCCGAATAACTACTGTAACCTACCTACATCCTTCTGAATCTGCTTATTGTATTCATCTCTTCGTCTCTCTCTACGATATTTACCCCGCACATTTCCTTCCAATACTAAATTGGAGATCCACTGATGGCTCAGAGTGTGTCCTATCAACCGATCCCTTGTTTCGTCGAGTTGTTCCACAAATTTCTAGTCTCCCCAGTTCTATTCCGTGCCTTTTCTATAGTTATGTGATGTACCCATCTAACCTCCAAAGTCCTCCTGTAGTACCACATTTCAAAACTTCTTTTCTCTTCTTGTGTAAATTGTTTATCGTCCATGTTCCAGTACGATATATTGCTACACTTCAGACAAATACCTTCAGAAAAATATTCCTAACACTTAAATCTATATTCGATGTTAACAAATTTCTCTTCTTCAGAAGTGCTTTTCTTGCCATTGCTAGTTTACATTTAATATCCTCTCTATTTCGGTAATCGTTAGTTATTTTGCTGCACAAATAGCAAAACTCATACTACTTTAAATGTTTCGTTCCCTAATCTGTTTCCTCCAACGTCACCTGATTTAGTTGGACTACATCCTTGTTTTGCTTTTGTTCAAATTCAAATGGCTCTGATCACTATGGGACTTAACATCGGAGGTCATCAGTCCCTTAGAACTTAGAACTACTTAAACCTAACTAACCTAAGGACATCACAAATCCATGCCCGAGGCAGGATTCGAACCTGCGACCGTAGCGGTCGCGCGGTTCCAGACTGAAGCGCCTGGAACCGCTAGTCACACTGGCCGGCTTTGCTTTTGTTGATGTTCATCTTATATTCTTCTTTCAAGACAATGTCCTTTCCGTTTAATTGCTTTTCAAGTCGTTTGCTGCCTCTGACATAATTACGATATCTTCGGCAAACCTCTAAGTTTTTATTACTTTTCCCTGAACTTTATTTCCTACTCCAAATTTTTCTTTGATTTCCTTAACTGCGTTCAATGTACACACTGAATAACATCGGGGATAGGCTACAACCCTGTCTCACTTCCTTCTCAATCATTCCTTCCTTTTCATGCCCTTCGACTATTATAATTGCCGTCTGGTTGCTGTACAAGTTGTAAATAGCCTTTCGCTCCCTGTATTTTACCCCTAATACCTTCAGAATTTCAAAGAGAATATTCCAATCGACGTTTTCAAAAGCCTTCTCCAAGTCTACAAATGACATGAACGTAGGTTTGCCTTTCCGTAACCTATCTTCTAAGATAAGTCGTAGGATCACTATTGCTTCGAGTGTTCCTACATTTCTCCGGAATCCACACTGATCTTCCCCCAGGTCGGCTTCTACCAGTTTTTCCATTTTTCCGTAAATAATTTGCGTTATTAAACTGATAGTTCAGTAATTTTCACACCTGTCAGCACATACTTTCTTTGGAATTACATTATTCTTGAAGTCTGAGGGTATTTCGCCTGTCTCATACATCTTGCACTCCAAATGGAAGAGTTTAGTCATGTCTGGCTCTCCCAAGCCTACCAGTAATTCTGACGGAATATCGTCTACTCCCGGGGCCTTTTTTCGACTTAGGTGTTGTAGACAATAACGTTCCTGAAATGGACTGGCCTGCCAAGAGTACCTGCCCGAACCCAATCGACCACCTTTGGGATAAATTAGAACTTCGACTTCTCTCCACAACCCAGTATCCAACACGATTACTTTTCTGGAGGAGGAGGATTAGATTAGTGTTTAACGTACCGTCGAAAACTGGGTCATTAGAGACGGAGCACAAGCTCGGATTAGGGAAGGATGGCCAAGGAAGTCGGCAGTGACCTTTCACAGGCATTTGCCTGAAGCCATTTAGGGAAATAACGGAAAACCTAAATCAGGATGGCCGGACGCGGGTTTGAAACGTCGTCCTCCCGAATGCGAGTCCAGTGTGCTAACCACTTCACCACCTCGCTCAGTTTTACTATTCTGGTTTCGGCTCCTGAGGAAGAATGGACTGCTATTCCTCCAGACACCCAAAAATGCAACTGAAAGCAGTTATAAAGGTTAAGGGTATACACACTCCACATTAATATCCACTAATAGGTGTCCGGATACTTTTGATCAGGTCGTGTTCTTATGAAGGTTGATACAGAGGTGTAACAAAATACCATCAGGTTCTGTGGCCTTTTCTGTCTAGCGACCGTAATTTTCCGCATTGTCGGTCTCTTATCTCAATCTTCGTCTATGTTTCATCCTTTACACTGTAGAATAAAGGTACTGTCGTTAACCTTTCTATGAAGTAACTTCAGAAATCAGAATGTAGTGTTTCGGTCTTCCTTTTAACATCCTCATTCGACACGTGTGTGTTCAACGAAAGTCGAGACAGTTGGAGAACTTAAACTCATACGCAACCATTGGTACGTACGCGTCTTACGGTAAACTACCTGGGAACCAGTGGGAATATGCTGTGTGTTGATGCGATTGTTAAAGGGAAGTCTGCTTATGGTTTCTGGAATTCTCATAAATTTCAGCTTCCACCTATAGGCTGTGCTGTCTTCAAGTTTAATTGTAATCCCTCAGCTCCGCTCTTTGTTCTTCCATCGAACTAGTTCGCTCCTGCAAATAGGCAACACAGTGAAAAGATTTGCAAACCAACCTGCTGTCATAATTTCCCAGACAATTCATGGCTATGAACAGCACTCATGGGTTGAGGTTTGACGGTATACAAACGGGAGATAACCACTGATGTGTGTGCGTGTGTGTGTGTCTCTCTCTCCGTCTCTCTCTTTCTGTGTGTGTGTGTGTTTTTCTGAAGGTCTTGTAGATTTTATGCAGTCACCTTCTGGAACCTCTGAGGCCGGAAGTACTGATGAATAAGCCAGTATGCACCTCCACACCCCGCGTTGGAAAACGACATGGTGGGAAATATTTCTTTCATATTGTTGTTTATGACTTCTCCGACGAACAGGCCTCGGAAGGCACAGCGGTAACGGACTGGCCACCGCGTCATCCTCAACCAACAGGTATCACTGTATGTGGATATGGAGGGGCATGTGGTCAGCTCACTGCTCTCCCTGCCATATCTCAGTTCACGAGACCGGAGCCCCTACTTCGCAACAAGTAGCTCCTCAGTTTGCCTCACAAGGGCTGAGTGCACCCCGCTTGCAAACAGCGCTCGACGCACCGGATGGTCACCCAAGCAAGTGATAGCCCAGCCCTACAGCGCTTAACTTCGGGGATCTGCGGGAGCCGTTGTTACCACTGGGGCAAGGCCGTTGGCATTTAGGACTTCTACATTAATTAAGATAATCATATATTAATGTCTTTCACTCCAGTTCAGCAGATACAATAAAAAAAGGACACATCACTAAAAATTATCCGAATGGGATGAAAATCGATAGATGTGATATGCATATACGGACAAGTAAATGGTTATATTTTCACAATACTTGGATGATTTATTGGAGAGAAAGAGCTTCACAAACTGGCCAAATCAATGACAGGTTGGTCCACCTGTCCATTAAGCAAGCAGTTATTCGGCTTGGCACTGATTGACCGAGAGTGGTTGGATGTCCCACTGAGGCATATCGTGCCAAGTTCTGTCCAGTCGACACGTAGAATCATCAGAAATCCTCCTCACAACGCTCCAAACGCTCTCAATTGCGAAGAGATCCGACGACCTTACTGACTAAAGCACGGTTTGAGAAGCCCGAAAACAAACAGTAGAAACTCTCGCCATGTGCGGCCGGGAATTATCTTGTTGATATGTAAGCTCAGGACGGATTGACATGAAGGGTAGCAAAACGGGGTGGAGAATATCATCGACGAACCGCTGTGCTGTGTGGATGCTGTGGACGATAATCAAAGCGTTCCAGCAATGAAAAGAAATGGCACCTTCAATATTTTGAATATGGCTGCACTTCAGCAAGGGTAACAGAATAACATGTGAATAAGAGAGCCAACCAGCAGCAAAAAATGGTGACTTTCAATTAACCTTAACGATGATTTCAACGGATTTAAACGCGACTGCTTCAGAAGGACAAGACACAAGGTTCACATTTACTAACTGTTTGCTAATGTGAAGTTTGTGTCTTGTCCTTCCAAAGAAAGTTTGGTTTAAATCCGTTGAGGCCATGGTTAAGGTTCATTGAAAACCAGCATTTCTTGCTACTGGTTGGCTGTCTTATTCACCTGCTGCATTCCAGAACATCACTCCTGATTGTCAAATAGTGAGGCGGGCGACAGTCAAGTTGGCATCCCATACCACCCGGAGCGCCTCCAGATACATCTTTGCTGGTCATCGGGGCTCATTTCGAAGCAGGACCCATCACTGAAGAGAATTATATTCCAGCCAATGAGATTCCAGGCCGAATACGTGTCTGGAGACTTCTGATCAGTGATGGAATACCAACATGACTGTCGCCAGCGTATCCTGTCACGGGAAAAACCACTTATAACACTAACGTGCTGTGAAACACGCTAATGCTATCCTCTGAGAGGATTTCGAATTTTGACTGCGAACTAACGTACAAGGGTATCGGACTATAATTTTGAATATGGTGAAATTAACATAAAAACTAAACGAACTTTAACCTTTGGAGTTAATGAAAGTGGTAAAATCATAAGTGAATGAAAAAAAAGAAGAAATGAACGGTTGCCAGTCCAATTAGGCACATTAACTTGGAAATATATGTTTAATAAAATTGAATATTGGTTATTGAAGTTACTTTCGTTGAGATTTCCCTTTGAATAGCAAACAGGATACAAGCTGACACAGTGCAGTCTGAAGTAGCGGCAGTTACTAATAACGCACACACCAGTAAATTGTAGGGAGCTAATCTTCACCAAGCTCATACTGAAGACAGCTACACTCAAAAGCATTACTCAGTAAAATACTGAAATATTACTGCATGAAGTGCAGAATTGAATTTGGGCATGAGGGGCTTTTATCTAAACTGATGCAAAAAAAAATAAAGATGAATAATATAGAAAATATACTTTTTAAACCCGTCTACATATATCTGAAATTTCTGTTCGAGCACCTTGCGCGACGCTAACTACTTTCATCTCCTTTTAATTTTCGGACAACACCCTCTTTTCGAAGTTTCCACTTTCGTTTGTCCCTTATTTTAATTCTCTGGCCGTAAAATCCTTTGCAAAGTTTTCCCACTCATATTGCTTTAAACTACGAAACAAATCATCACGCCATTCCACGATCCCTGAAGACTCCTCTTCGCACAAATTGTCTGTCTTTTCGCTTTTACTTAATAACATGTCCGATTCCTTTCTCATTTCGGTGATATTTCTCAGCGAAACAGGTCCACCGAATCCCCTTGTGACATCATCTCTCTATACTGCCACTACTGCAGCCGCTCGCTCCTGCAGGTTGAATGCACGGGGTTGCTTAGTTCGCACGCTAGTGCCTGGAGCATAGTCTTTCGCTTCTAATAGATATAAGTGTTACAAGCGAAAGGCCAGGCTACTAGAAGCGATGGTCTGTGGTGCCATTTGTTTTCATAGCAGGACTCGTTTGATTATCAGCCGCAGCACCCTTACAGCACAGCGGTGCGACGGCGATTTTCTATGCCCCTCTTTGTTGCCCTTCACGGTAAGATACCCTGGATTTAAATTTGTCTTCGAGATCGCCAAACCAGAGAGGCCACTGGACTTCCCTGCAGTTGAGAACGTTTGGATCGTGATGGGCAGCGTCCTCCTACCATCTCGGGATGTTGGCGATCTAATGTGCCAGGTGGACAGATTTTGACTCTGTATTTCTGAGAAGGACATCCAACAATTCTATCAGTCAGAGCTAAGCGGAATAACTGCTCGCTTAAGGGCCAGAGTGGGAACAATGCGTTATTGAACTGTTCAATCTGTGAAGCTCTTTCTCTTGCATAAGTATTCCAATTATTATAAAATAGTAACCACTTGTTTGTCTGTACATGTACAAATACATCTACCGATTTCCGTCTCATTCTGATAATTCCTTCGTGATGTGCTATTATTTTTCCTTTTTTTTCTCAGATTGTATTTTGTTTCCAAATTCACTGCACGCTCTTCACGTGGTTCTCATTACGAACGTCTTACCGTAACACTTCACCTAACTTTCATACTCTGACATTTGAAATAATTCATGTAACTTTGGTCGGCCGGTTTTGATCTGGGTAAGATGTGGGTCCATCGTTTCGCGTTAGAAATGAGACAATCAAAACATTCGATGGCAACCCATGTTCCTTTGTCAGAAAAGGGGAAGACGATTCCATTTCCCCGTTGTGACCAAAGTTTTGCGGATTATTACCTTCCGAAGAGAACATAATAGCCGGCAAGTATTTGGCATATATTCCAAATACTTGCCGGCTATTATATTCCGTTCCACTGGTGGAAAAGATTATTGAGAAGAAGCATGAACAGCAAAATCAGATACCTTCATTTCATCAGAACTGTGCCGAAAAGTGCAATTTGTAGTAGGTATACATAGATACATATACAGGGTGTTACAAAAAGGTACGGCCAAACTTTCAGGAAACATTCATCACACACAAATAAAGAAAAGATGTTATGTGGACATGCGTCCGGAAACGCTTAATTTCCATGTTAGGGCTCATTTTAGTTTCGTCAGTATGTACTGTACTTCCTCGATTCACTGCCAGTTGGCCCAATTGAAGGAAGGTAATGTGCTTGTGTTGACATGCGACTCATTGCTCTACAGTACTAGCATCAAGCACATCAGTACGTAGCATCAACAGGTTAATGTTCATCACGAACGTGGTTTTGCAGTCAGTGCAATGTTTACAAATGTGGAGTTGGCAGATGCCCATTTGATGTGTGGATTAGCACGGGGCAATAGCCGTGGCGCGGTACGTTTGTATCGAGACAGATTTCCAGAACGAAGATGTCCCGACAGGAAGACGTTCGAAGCAACTGATCGGCGTCTTAGGGAGCACGGAACATTCCAGCCTATGACTCGCGACTGGGGAAGACCTAGAACGACGAGGCCACCTGCAATGGACGAGGCAATTCTTCGTGCAGTTGATGATAACCCTAATCTCAGCGTCAGAGAAGTTGCTGCTGTACAAGGTAACGTTGACCACGTCACTGTATGGAGAGTGCTACGGAAGAACCAGTTGTTTCCGTACCATGTACAGCGTGTGCAGGCACTATCAGCAGCTGATTGGCCTCCACGGGTACATTTCTGCGAATGGTTCATCCAACAATGTGTCAATCCTCATTTCAGCGCAAATGTTCTCTTTACGGATGAGGCTTTATTCCAACGTGATCAAATTGTAAATTTTCACAATCAACATGTGTGGGCTGACGAGAATCCGCACGCAATTGTGCAATCACGTCATCAACACAGATTTTCTGTGAACGTTTGGCAGGCATTGTTGGTGATGTCTTGATTGGGACCCATGTTCTTCCACCTACGCTCAATGGAGCACGTTATCATGATTTCATACGGGACAGTCTACCTGTGCTGCTAGAACATGTGCCTTTACAAGTACGACACAACATGTGGTTCATGCACGATGGAGCTCCTGCACATTTCAGTCAAAGTGTTCGTACGCTTCTCAACAACAGATTCGGTGACCGATGGATTGGTAGAGGCGGACCAATTCCATGGCCTTCACGCTCTCCTGACCTCAACCCTCCTGACTTTCATTTATGGGGGCATTTGAAAGCTCTTGTCTACGCAACCCCGGTACCAAATGTAGAGACTCTTCGTGCTCGTATTGTGGACGACTGTGATACAATACGCCATTCTCCAGGGCTGCATCAACGCATCAGGGACTCCATGCGACGGAGGGTGGATGCATGTATGCTCGCTAACGGAGGACATTTTGAACATTTCCTGTAACGAAGTGTTTGAAGTCACGCTGGTACGTTCTGTTGCTGTGTGTTTCCATTCCATGTTTAATGTGATTTGAAGAGAAGAAATAAAATGAGCTCTAACATGGAAAGTAAGCGTTTCCGGACACATGTCCACATAACATATTTTCTTTCTTTGTGTGTGAGGAATATTTCCTGAAAGTTTGGCCGTACCTCTTTGTAACACCCGGTATAAACCGGAATCTGAGGTCCTCTACCCTCACCGAGCGAGGTGGCGCAGTGGTAGCACTCTGGACTCGCATTCGGGAGGACGACGGTTCAATCCCGCGTCCGGCCATCCTGATTTAGGTTTTCCGTGATTTCCCTAAATCGCTCCAGGCAAATTCTGGGATGGTTCCTATGAAAGGGTACGGCCGACTTCCTTCCCCATCCTTCCCTAATCCGATGAGACCGATGACCTCGCTGTTTGGTCTCTTCCCACAATCAACCAACCAACCAATCCTCTACCCTCGCTAATGATTTTAAGTGTTCAATCCAGTTAATCTCGCTGTGCATGGCTGTCTCGATAAATACTGGCATTCATGCATCCAGTGGCATTCGTGTAGAATTTCCGATAACAACAGTTATGACACTCTTCCGCGAGCCACGCTCGGCGTAACTTGTGCCTTTAATAAGGCCCACTGTCGTTGACGTAGTCAGGGCTTATGCTAATCACTAAGGTACCCAACGATTTCAGATATCTTCAGGCTTCCTTAAGTCCATTGTGGTGACGCACTGCAGCTGCAAGTTAAATTGTCGATGTGTTTGGATATCACATGCAACCAGTCGCTGCTTTAAATTTTTTGATATGATTTATTTACTATACCATTAAGCAGTTTTAAAACGACTGCGGTTCGTTATCAGATGGAGCTGTTATAGGAATATTGTCCACATCGTGTTTAGCTTTAAGGGAATGAGTTTGAAACCAATTACAGCTAAATACGGTGTGCGTGTTTGTTCAACCTGCAAAACGCACATTATCAGAACCGATTTACCATCGATAATAGGAGGCTATGCGTTCAGTACTATCACTGCATCCAGCTTCACATGGTCCAGAAAATAAAGGTCCTTGTAACATCTCCATCTTATAACGAGCATGTGATGGCTTGAAAAGTAGTTCATTTTACAGGAAATAAATCGTATCGAAATTTTTAAAAAACGGCTGTTTCCAGATTACTCCAAAATAAATCGCCACTCTTTAGGTTAACTGACAGCACACAACAATTGAAGTATGGACCAAATATTTTTTCCAACACAATGACAAAGTTCTCAGCAAAAGCGTAATATGATTCGAACAAATCAAGAGATATCCGCTCGTGGACACCATCAACATGCTGAATAGTGCATCACCGTAGAATTTCTCTGGTCTCTGTGGTGCTCGATCTTTCACTCACAACCCAGTGATTCAATTGTCAGGTTCTCTCATGTTGAACGGTGCTGGAGTTACACACTGAAGCGTCAAAGAAACTGGTATACGTGTGCGTATTCAAATACAAAGATATACAGGGTGAGCACAAAGTCTTGCCTGATTATAAAAATTTATTACAGAATAACCGTTTGACATAATAATTTACATTTGATGTTCGTGTTACTAGTTTTTTTTAAGACCACTTACGTTAGTAAACCTCAACGTGTGCTGCCTTGGTAGCTCGGAGAATGTCGCGGCGGTTTTCCAGTTCCCGCCAGGTGTTTCTTAACATGTGTTCTGTCACAGTACCCACAGCAGCTTGTATCATAGTCTTCAGTTCGTCGTCGTCAGCAACTTGTGTGACGAAGACTCTGTCCTTGATATAGCCCCACAAAAGAAAGTAAAGGGGCGTAATGTCTGGAGAGCGGGGTGGCCAGGGTGTTGGACCGTTCCTTCCAATCCACCGATCCGGAAATGTTTCATCCAGGACGCACTATCAAAGCCCAGTGGGAGCAGGGGAGGGGGAGGGGAGTGCTCCATCTTGCTGGAAAATTATTCATGGTCGATATTCTTCTAACAGCGGGACTTTCATAGCGCGTGGTTTCCTGGATGAAATATTTCCGGATCGGTGGACTGGAAGGAATGGTGCAACACCCTGACCACCCCACTCTCCAGACATTACGCCCCTTGCTTTTTTTCTGGGGTTATATCAAGGACAGAGTCTTCGTCACACCAGTTGCTGACGTCGACGAACTGAAGGCTATGGTACAAGCTGCTGTGGGTTATGTGACAGAACACATGTTACAAAACACCTGGCGGGAACTGGAATCCAGCCTCGACATTCTCCGAGCCACCAAGGGAGCATACGCTGAGGTTTACTAACGTAAGTGGTCTTTAAAATATACTAGTAACACTAACGTATGTAACGGCATGAAATGTAAATTATTATGTCAAACGGTTATTCTGTAATAATTTGTTATAATCAAGGCAGGGCTTTGTGCTCACCCTGTATAAACAGAAGACAACAAATGTCCGGCGCAGCTGTTGGATCGGTGACTGCTGCTACAATGGCAGGTTACCCCCATTATCAAGATTTAAGTGAGTTTGAACGTGGTGTTATAGTCGGCGCACGAGCGATGAGACACAGCATCTGCGAGGTTGCGATAAAGTGGGGATGTTGCCGCATGACCATTTCACGAGTGTACTGTGAATATCAGGAATCCGCTAAAACATAAAATCTCCGACATCGCTGCGGTTGGAAAAAGATCGTGCAAGAACGGGTCTAACGACGACTGAAGAGAATCGTTCAACGTGACAGAAGTGAAACCCTTCCGCAAACTGCTCCAGATTTCAATGCTGGGCCATCAACAAGTGTCAGCGTGCGAACCAGCTTGGCTTTCGGAGCAGATGGAGAACCTCATGAATCCATGGAACCCGTGTGTCAGCAGGAAACTGTTCATGATGGTGGAGGCTCTGTAATGGCGTGAGCAGTTGGAGTGATGTGGGACCCGTGATACGTCTACATACGACTCTGACAGGTGACACGTAAGTAAGCATCCTGTCTGATCACCTGCATCCATTCATGTCCAGTGTGCATTCCGACGGACGAATAATTCCAACAGGACAATGCGATACCCCACATGTCCAGAATTGATACAGAGTGGCTCCAGGAAAACTCGTCTTAGTTTAAACACTTCCGCTGGCCACCAAACTCCCCAGACATTAACATAATTGAGTATATCTGGGCTGCCTTGCAACGTGCTGTTCAGAAGAGATCTCCACCCCCTTATACTCTCATGGGGTTATTGACAGCCGTGCAGGATTCATGGTGTCGATTCCCTCCAGCCCTACTTCAGACAATTGTCGAGTCGTCTTGCGGCACTTCTGCCTGCTCGCGGGGGCCCTGCACGATACGAATCAGGTGACCCAGTTTCTTTGGCTCTTCCGTGTAACTGAAGCATATAGATGTCATCCAGCTAACCGGTTTGGAACGTTAGTGTCGGAATTCCCATTGTTCAGAGAGACGTATATCACTGAAAGTTTACAATGACAAGTCGGCTCCACAGGGATAGCTCTAATACAGTCTGAAGGAAGTGCAACAAGTATTTCACGTTGAAGAAAAGGGAAGATATTAATAGCTACATATCACAATCTGTTTCACTCTATTATCCACCAAAAATTACTATTTTAATTAAAAATAGTTTTGGCCCTATATGAGTCTTCAGAATCAGTCTCGTCCTTTAAAAAAGAATCTATCTTCTGTGTCAACGTTGAAAAGAGTCTTCAACTGAAAAGAATAATTGTCATTTGTAGGGTACGTGAAAAAAAAAAACAAAGTAATGATTGCAAAACGAATTGATACTGGTTTCAAGAGAAATGAAGCTGTCGATATTAGAAGTGTAAAAGGAAATTTTCTTATGCACACCGAGGAAATGACTGCGACCAGAAAGTAATTTGTGTAGTAGCGTTGCTGAAGAAGGGAAGCTGGTCGCCCGTCTACAGCAGATACCAATACAAACGTGGAGCGTGTAAGTCAGTTGTTGCTAGAAGACCGCCATGTAACTGTGTGTCCGATACCAGAAGGAATTAATCTGAATCGTGATGTGTGTCATAAGATTTTACGCGATGACTTAGGGAAACGGAAACTTAATGCAAAACAGACGAACTGAAAGAGGAAAGACAAAGAATTTCTGCTGAACTACTGGATGGCGTCAAACATGATCCTACAATTCTGTCAAAGATTATTGCTGGGGATGAAAGTTGGTGCTACCAGTATGGCCCTCACATGAAGGGCCAAAATGCTACGGCGGAGTCCCGGATCACTATCCTCGAAAAAAGTAAAACAACAATCTTCGAGAAAAAAGACAGTATTGGTCGCATTCTTTCATAGCAAAGGATTAGTTAACAACAAGCAATAAGACGTCGTCGCCCTGATTTCTGGATTTCTCAGGACTGGTTCCTACTGCATGACAATGTTAGACCCCATACTGCTTATCTGTTATCGGGTGTCTGGCCAGACACTCTGTATTGGCCATCCCACATCCACCTTATTCGCCCGACCTCTCACCTTGCGATTTTTTGTTGTTTACGTGACCTAAAAGGTGACTAAGAAGAAAGCTTCATCAAGATATCGCAGACATTCAACGATTTGTGACAAACGAGCATACAAGCATCTCAGGCGAAAATTTCCCTGCTTGCTTCCAAGACTTCCGTAAACGTTGCCAGCTGTAAATAGATGGCCAACGGGACTTCTTCGATACGAGATAGGATCAGTTTGATAAGTGGAATTTTCTATTAAAAAAATCGTTTTGAACTATGGCGAAATAGGGGAGATAGTGCCACAAACATGATACGTGAACTGGCATGGTAGTCATTAAAATAAAGGCGTTTTTCGTTGCGACGGGATCTTCTCATTAAAATTCAGTCACCAGTTTTCTCCTCCCATTGCGAAAAAATTCTTTTGGCACCCACCTACATGGGGAGAAATGATCATCACGATAAAATAAGAGAAATCAGGGCTCGCACAGAAAAAATTAAGTGCTCGTTTTTCCCGCGCGCCGTTCGTGAATGGAACGATAGGGAGACAGCTTGAAGGTGGTTCATTGAACCCTCTGCCAGACACTTTATTGTGAATTGCAGAGCAATCACGTAGATGTAGATAAAGCTGCCCTTGAAATTTTCTGACAAAAGGAGTATTAACGTCTGTCTACCCTGTAGGTATCGAAGAAATAACTTCAGAATATTAAAACTCAAGAACATTGTTCTCTGTGGCGTTCAAAATGTGTTTAGCAGCAAAGATACCATTAACCTTTTTTTTTAAATGTAAGATTATCTCACTCTTACATAATGAGTCTAGATCGCAATGTTCTTTTCATTCCTTATTCTTTACGAAGCGATTCATCCACAGCCTTTATCAGAACAAAGAAAAACAAAACCTGAAGCATTAATAGGACGTAGTGCATCAACAACTATACTGTTCATCTCCTCTGTCTATTTACTCGTTCTCGTCCTGCTTTGGTTAGCCTGTTTTGTCTGACTCAGCATATAGATGTTGACGTAGATGTGGATAAGGTATCACCACTGTCGTTTTGAAGGTGTTTTAACGAGAAAGCGTAGTCGAAAATTTTTGATTTCACTCTACGTGTTTCAAGCAGTGGTTAAGAAATGGACTCACCGGGTTCACATCTTTTATCGGTCATTCGGAAGAGGATTTTCATTTGTTCTCTTATGCCACCTTGGGCGAATGCTAGAGTTAATCCTTTCGAAAACAACACTGATGACTTCCTCCTGCACTTTTGTTTAATTCACGTTGTACTGTTTCTCTAATTATCTTTTTGTCGCAGGAATGTTAAGATCTAATCTTCCTTTCTCTCCAGTTTTTCCACAGGACAAATTTCATTCCCATGCAGTTACATATTCCTGAGGTACAGAAACTTGTGCTTCGGTTCCGTCAATGTTACATGTAAGTTAGCCCCTCTTGTTGAGAACACTTTCCTTCGCCTAGGCCAGTCTGCTTCTAATCTCCTCTCTATTTGATCACTTTGTGTAAAATTTTCTCTTAACAGTAAATTTATTTCGTTACTTTTAGTGTTACGTTTATCTTAGTTTAGATTTTAAGCTATAAATGAAAAGCACAATATTGTGTATGCTCTACAGTATTAATTTATTGTGTTAATAGGTTTTTCAGATTACAATGTCTTAATCAACTTTTAACTATTGTTGTCTAACGGGATAGAATATATAAAAGCAACTCCGGAAAGCAATGAGGAGTAAATGAAGATTAGAAGATGGGGAAGTACTGAATTGTATTTCTTCATGTAATATTAAATCGAGACAGTGGGTCAGACTTTCACTATGTGAGGAACACCACAGCCCGCTGCATTTTCGATAGTAAAGATAAGACCCAGTCAACAGCCAACAGTGGGGTACACAAATTTACTCGTGCTGAATATGCTAAGAAGAAACTTACTGACTAGCTTTATTTTATAGGGATTGTTAATTTAATGGAAACTGTTTTGTCGAGTTTAGTGTTAATTTTATACGAATTGTTAATTTAATGGAAATTGTTTTGTCGAGCTTAGTGTTAACCTTTTTTGTTTCTGTTCCAAAATAAATCTAATTTATTTTTTGTTTAACATTTTTCATTGCATTACTATCAATGATGACAATTAGTCTGTTCGTATCTCACTATCAATGTGTAAAATTTTTTTCACTATTGTTCTTGAACGTTGTACACTCTTTGACGACGGTAGTTAAAATCAGATAACGGTGTTATAATCTGAAAACAGGTTCAAAAAATAAATTAATACTGGATAACATACTCAATATTGTGCCTTTCACTTATAAAGCTGTTATACCAAGAAGCCACAGAAGAATCAGATTTCAAGCTGTCTTCAAAACTCCTTTTTACTCTTCACTACTTTTCTTTACCCTAGGGGAGGCTTTAGCCCCAAGACATTTACATTTGTACCTGCATTCTTTCAAGTACACCGTCCTTTACGTTTATTAAATTCTGAAGACATCTCTACTTTCAGCTAAGAAGACTATGTTGCCTACGATCCTTAGAGTCGTCATCCGTTCCCCATCTCTTTTATATCTAACGCGAAATTTTCTTTCACTTCTATCACTTCTGTTACATGCAAATTAAAACATTAGTTACTGTAGCCCTGCCCTCCAACTAACTTTCATCGTTACCACTTTACTTTTGTACTTGTAGAATATTCATCAGTGTCCTTATTTGTGCAATAATAATAATAATAATAATAAATAAAAAATCTCCTTACGTTGCCGAAGGCTTTGTCCGAATCGGCAATTGCTATCAACATTTTTTTTACTATCCATAAGGTCAGGATTGCTTCTTAAAAGCTTTATCCTCTTTTCAACCAAATTCTTAGCTCATACCTCTTTAATTTTTCAATATATTATCCTCGTCAGTGTCACAAGTGTGACATGTCAGATAATTTGATCGAAAGTTTTTGCATTCAACTGCTCATTTCTTCTTCGTTAGTGTGATGAAAATCATATTCTAAAACCCTGATCGTAATTCTCTTGTTTCGTATACCTCCTCTCGTATCTCTCTTGTCTCCAATTGATTTCAATACCTGTGCAGTTACCTCAAAAACTTTCATCTTCTTTAAGCTCAGAAAATCTTGTGTTTTGCCAAACTCTGTCTACGTCAGGGGGATGATCTGTTTCTTCGTGGTATCTCTTCTCCGTGGTGAATATTCTCGGTTTGCTACTGCCAGTTATCTGATCTTGTTTCTACACTCAAGAAAGCTTTTGTTTCTGCATGCTGTAGGTTAAGAACTTCCTTTTAACTGTAAAATCTTTGTTTTAAGCTCCGTTTTCTATTTATTTATAAAGGGCGTCTCTCTGAAGAGACGTAAGGCGAATTTCCTCTGGTGTTTCGGTAGGTATCTGCAATTTCTTTTCTTTTTTTGCATTGTGCAGCTGGTGTCGGCCCAAACAAATAGTGTTCATCAGGACTTGCATGCAATGTCCAATGAAGGCGGAAAGCGTCGGTTTGTTTCACGTGCCTATTGGATAGAGCGGCCCCAGATTAATCTACTGCAATACTTGTTTTATGAAAATGTGTTAACAGTCAGAGTAAAACTAGAAGATTAACTGGAACTCAGGTAGCGACGGCGCTGACTGCTTCCACCAAGCATGCAGCGCTACGCAGTTACTGCTGGATTGCTGTTTATTCTTAGTGTTTTCTGCCCCTGTTAATAATACCGATGAAACGAATATCATACTAGACTATTTTACGAGCGCTCTATCGAATACGCAATATCCCCATTTAAAAATCACTAATTTTTGTAATGGGAAACAAAACCGACGCTTTCTGCTGACACTGGGCGACCCATGAAAGACGTGAAGAGCTGTAATCGTTTGCGCTGACCCCAGCCACACAAAGGAAAAACGCTGTTGCGAATATCTGCCGGAACACCAGAGAAAATTTGCCTGCCGACTCTTAGCATAGACGCGCGGTGTATCTCCTTCACAACTGCTGGTTTAATCAATGTTTCACTTTCTGTTAATTTCATTTTTAAGTAACTTACAGTGACTGTTTCCTGCCTTATTCTTTGAACTCTTGCCTTTTTCTTTTGCGAGAAATAAGCTAGAGTAGCTCATGAACAATCCAGTGTATGTTTTCTTCTGCTTTCTCTACACCTGTCACGACCTGTGCTATCTTAATTGTTTATTTCTTTGTCGCAGTCATCTTCTCTTTTGCTGAACTATTCTCGACAGCCATTGGTCGATTCCTCGGGATATATTCACCTACATCACCTCTTTCTCGATCATTTGAGAACACTGTTCGACCATCTCACAGTGTAAGCTATTTTTCCCTTTTCTACGGGAGCCCTTTAATGCTTTGTCGATAGTTCGGTGATCAGAATCGCATTAAACCAGGTTTATCTGCTCGATAGAACGGCGGCAGTACCTCTCTACGTAACGAGTGAGCCAGTTTGGCACAAAAGCTGAGTTTTTTTACAACACTAAGAGTGTGTAAAATCGAAAGAATTAAATACCTAATTTGATCTCTATACGATGTCAACAAAAGTGGCAACGGACTCTACTGTGCGAAAATCTTTCCTACATTTGGACTACTCTGTATCTGGCTGCTATCTTTCGGTTGGTATTTCCAATACAGATTCACCTCCTAATGTTATGTGCAAGTTAAGCGAAACCTTATACTGTACGCTTTAATTGTGCACAGAAGATGTATCCACGTATAACAGAGCGCGAATAGCATTAAGCTTTGTAACTGCGCACTTCTCGCGGTTAGCTGTAGCTGCAGCAGAACTGATTTCTTTCCTACCTTCGCCTTTGTGAGACTCGCAGGGGACCTTGGAACATTTAGGGTTATGCACAAGTCAAGGCGCTAGTGCAGTCTGTGTTACGCGGAGGTAACTAACTTCCAGTTTTATTTAACACAGTTAACATGCTGTGTGATTTCACAACAGGCTGTTTAAGCCTGCCTGGCAACGTGCCACTAAGAAATGATTCAGTACATTAGTTAATGCCACTTCGGCGAAGACTGAGAGGGTGACACAGAAGTTGTGTGAAAAAACAAGTTAATTATTACAGTAAAGTAATAACAACAACCGACCACTATCATAATGCAATACATTATGAATAAATGAGTAGCATCTTAAGAGTGGCTGGTTGTTGTTTTCTCTGTATTGTAAACATTAAGTAAGTAAATAACTAATTAAAAAGTTAAGCTGATTGATTTTTTTTATGAGAAATATGCTGGAGTAACTCATGAACCATTCAATGAATGTTTGCATCTGCTTTCACTAGACTTGTGCTGCCTTAATTATGTCTTTCCTTGTCATAATCGTTTTTTCTTTTCCTGATCTATTCTCTACGCTTCGTCGACCATTCACCTACACTCATATCAGAATCAACATGTATTACGTTGTGGTTTTCACATAAACACATATCACTTATTTTCTTTATACTAACGGTTCGCCTATGTCGACCTTTACTACAATGTACACTAACATTGCTCCTCTTGTCCAAATGCACTATAAAAATTAATGTACGTTCCACATCTACTCCTGAACTGCTGAATCGATTTCAACGAACTTGTTGTTGTTGTTGTGGTCTTCAGTCCTGAGACTGGTTTGATGCAGCTCTCCATGCTACTCTGTTCTGCGCAAGCTTCTTCATCTCCCAGTACCTACTGCAACCTACATCCTTCTGAATCTGCTTGGTGTATTCCTCTCTTGGTCTCCCTCTACGATTTTTACCCTCCACGCTGCTCTCCAATACTAAATTGGTGATCCCTTGATGCCTCAGAATATGTCCTACCAACCGATCCTTCTTCTAGTCAAGTTGTGCCACAAACTTCTCTTCTCCCCAATCCTGTTCAACACCTCCTCATTAGTTATGTGATATACCCATCTAATCTTCAGCATTCTTCTGTAGCACCACATTTCGAAAGCTTCTATTCTCTTCTTGTCCAAACTATTTATCGTCCATGTTTCACTTCCATACATGGCTACACTCCATACAAATACTTTCAGAAACGACTTCCTGACACTTAAATCTATACTCGATGTTAACAAATTTCTCATCTTCAGAAACGCTTTCCTTTCCATTGCCAGACTACATTTTACATCCTCTCAACTTCGACCATCATCAGTTATTTTGCTCCCCAAATAGCAAAGCTCCTTTACTACTTTAAGTATCTCATTTCCTAATCTAATACCCTCAACATCACCCGACTTAATTCGACTACATTCCATTATCCTCGTTTTGCTTTTGTTGATGTTCAACGAACTTACTATCTGCAAAAAGAAAATGTGGGGGTAAGAACCAAGTACCTTTCAAAGGGGCGAAGGTGGGGTAAAAAACTAGCGTATCTGGTGACGCGCAAATAACCAGACTATATCCATTCAGTATTTGAGAATGAGAGCAGTTCATGGTTTGCAACAAAGTTTAGACGTAATTTCAATTTTGACGAGATTTTTTGTCGGTGACATCCCCCACGATATGATGTACATTTTCGCTGTTCATGCAGTAAAACGGCCGCATCAGGTATTAAGTTTTAGTTTATTACTGTTTACTACTACATCTATTCGTAGCACAATTTGCAGACAGTATTTGCATATAACACTGAATGTACGTCCAAAACTATATCATTGTATGGCCCATAGTACAGGAAATATGGTATCTCAAACAGTGAGATGCGAGAAAAACTGCTGCATCATGCATGTCGTTTTAATTTGTTACTTCTTTACTACCAAGTCTATTCGGAACATATTTCTCAGACAGTATTTGTGTATACCACTGTATGTACCCGAAAAATTATATCATTGTACGACACAGAGTACAGAATATGCGACTTGAAGAATGTTGAGTTGCGTGGAAACGAAACTGCAGGGAGTTATTCGCTAGAGATACAGGTGAAATGTGTGAACAAATAGGTGTGAAACATTAAATAGTTGTGAAACGTGTGAGACATATTCGAAAACGGGTAAAGCCAAGGGTATAAAATCTCCTACTGAACTCCTGGATCGATTTCACCCAAAACTGGTATACATGTCGCGTACTGACAGAAATAAATACTGTGAGGGTGGGAACCACCAACTTTCTATTGGGGTTAGGACAATAATGCGGCGATGATGGGGAGAGAAGGGACGAGGGGGACATGGGCAGACAGGGAACAGGAAGGAGGACGTGGACAGAGAAAGGGAAGAAGAGGAGGAGAAGGACAGAGGCAGAGGGAGGAGGAGAGATGGGGAAGGAGAAGACTGACAGAGAAAGGGGGTGAGGGGGGAACAGAGACAGGTCGAAGAGGAGACGGGCAGAGAGAGAGCAGGAGGATATGGCCAGGAAGTGGGGGTGGAGGAGGTGGACGGAGAGGGAACGGAAGAGGAAATGGTCAAAGAGGGGAAGAGGGGGCAGAAGAAGATGAAGGAGGCGATAGGCTAATAAAAGACTGAAATAAATAAATACCAGGGCAACGGAGATTACTCAGCTAATAAAATACAATGCAGAGGGGCCAGATAAAATCACAAGTGCACTGTTTTGTCTTGTGCTAATACGTTCTAAATTTTGTAGGAGGAGGAACATTTACGACACAGTATCCAGGAGCGCCCGGCCTGGCCTGCCTGCGTAAGGACACGGGGGCGACAGCTGGGCCACGGTATCCCAGCAGCCATGGAGCAACATAGCGCCACTGCTACTATGAAGACAATAAGAAATTAAATTATATACTGTCAGCCCTGCTGACTAATTACCTGTACTAATACTTTTGTGCTGAGTTGACCGTACTTGATCCAGTTAGTGGCTGAATTATCTGAAATATTTAATAGAGGAGGAAATTCAAGGCGCACTGAGTATATATTGTCTTGAAGAATATACGTCAAGTGCATTATAAAATTTAAGTTGCTCTTCTTGGTATTTTAAAGTTTTCGCGTGGAATTGATTTGAAATATAATATGCAGTGCAAGACTTTTATTCAGTGTGGAAAAAGTAATTACCAGCGGAAAGAAAAAGTATTTACTCTCTGAAAGCACTAGAAACGCTGACAAAATTGGTAATTGAGATTTCGCGTAAGGAAGAAAGTGGTGTAAAAGCACACACAGGAAATTTTAATATAACAGATCGTTGCACGTCTACTGGGCATTCAATATTAGGCTCCTAATCGAGGTTGTCTCACCTGGACAGAATTTAATACTCTTTGAGCCTGCAGGAACGGAAGCTTGAGCCAATAGATTTAAAATAAATTCATAATCACCTCCCGACAGGAGGAAAGGTACAAAACGCAACAACAGCAGCAATTTCGGACTCCCAAAAGAGTTACATTTAGCACCCGCAAGCCTCGCTCGTTTAGGTATCTTGGTTTGGATGGGGGAAAAATACACTTCATGGTTACACACGTTGACATTCCTTTTAAACGAAAACTGCTCCTAATTTGTCCACAATTCACGTTATTTTCCATTTGCGGCAGCCAGCAGACCTATCTGAATAGCGACTGGCACTGACACTAACGCTCCATTGTCGCTTGTCGGTGAAAATATGAACCGATTCTGCAGACAACTTTTGTCATTATATCGAAAAATAATCATTTAAATGAAATTTTTGTAATATAATACGCTTTTAAAAGGCAATGAAAAATATAAAAAAATTCATCTGGTGAACATAAACACGTACCTAGGAACAAATGTTCTTTTGAAATTTTAAAGTGGTGCAATAGAGAAAATCTTGTCAGTACTGGTGAATTCTGTCTTATGCAAGACACTTTTGTTGTTTTGTTTCCTGCTAGACATGTTTCAGCACTTCTTGTGTATCTTGAGTAGGTTCATTTGTTTATTTTTCTTCTGCTAAAATTGCTGTTTCTTGTTAATGGTTAAAGAAAATTTTAGTACAAAATATTTACATTTGTAAAATGAACGATTATTGCCAAATATTTTACATTGATTTGCATACAGTACAGAGCTGAAACATGTATCACTGAGCTGTTTATTTACGATACATCCAAAGGTTCTAGTTTTGTAGTACATTTAGAAATTTTTGGAAGTTTGTGAAAAGTTCTATGGGACCAAACTGCGGAGGTCATCGGTCCCTAGGCTTACACACTACTTAATCTAACTTAAACTAATTTACACTTAGGACAACAAACACACCCATGCCCAGGGGGGACTCCAACCTCGGACGGGGGGAGCCGTGCGAACCGTGGCAAGACGCCTAACACCGCACGGATACCCCGCGCGGCTGTACATTTAGAAATAAAGTGGATGTATGCATGTGTTTACACACCTCACATGAAGCTACTGGATGTTTGTGCTTGTAGGTTTAGGTCTACTCCGAAGTCTAACGCTTGTCATCTGCAAACAGCAAAATGTTATCTAAATTTGCGTTTAGTATGCATTTCCGACTGAGGATCACTTTGGACAGGGTTATTTAGCATGCTTGTTACAGTTTTTGATGTTGTATTCTTTTCACTTAGTTTCTTGCGAAATAAGATTCTTATTTCTGTCGTTTTTATAGTTGCACATGCATTTTTACGATTAGTTCACAAAGCACAGAGTTTTCACCGCTATTACATGTTGCTATGGCTTGTGGTATTCATTTGTTTCGTGGCATGATTGTTTGGGATGTGGTGGGCGGATGTCGTTGACGATTGTGTGTGCGCGCGCGTGCATGTATGTGTGTGTGTGTGTATGTGTGTGTGTGTGTGTGTGTGTATGTGTGTGTGTGTGTGTCCAAGACAGGAAGAGAGAGAGAGAGAGAGAGAGAGAGAGAGACGGAGGGGGTTTGATAGACATGTAGAGGGAATGGTGTGCACTGTGGGGACAAGGGAATGTAATTGTAGAGGGTGATCGTTTGTTCTCTTTGTGTGAATATTACTTACATAGTTGTTCTAAGAGGGTTTTATTGCATGGTGGTTTGTATTTTTTCAGTATTTCCTTTTCTTGGGCTATTGATTTATGGATGTGATAGTCTTTTTCTATTGTTAATTTTTGGTAGAGGCTGTTACTAGTTTTAAGAATTTTTTAAGTTGGTTTCTATGTTCGTTCGGTGATGATTGTGTGCTGTTAGGTGATCCGCAAATGGTGAGTGTGAACTGTTGCTTTTCAGTGCTCTGTGCGGCTGGTCCCGGCGGAGGTTCGAGTCCTCCCTCGGGCATGGGTGTGTGTGTTTGTCCTTAGGATAGTTTCGGTTAAGTAGTGTGTAAGCTTAGGGACTGATGACCTTAGCAGTTAAGTCCCATAAGATTTCACACACATTTGAACATTTTTTTTTCAGTGCTCTGAAATGTTCTGTATGCTTGGTTCTATAATTCATGCAGGTTTGACCCACGTATACAGATTGACAACAGTCGTAATTTAGTTGATATAAATCCTGTTCGTTCATGGGTATTTTGTTCAGGCTGTAGAGTAAACAGAAGATGGTTACTTGCCAGTACTGTTTTTATTAGGCTATGTGTTACACGATTATTCCACTACATCCAATAATTAGTAAACGAAATCAAATTAAGAAGAAGTATTATCAAAAACAAGTTGAAAGTCAAACAGGTTGAAATAGAAGCTATTGGAAACTAATCCAAATTTCCATTTCCGAGACAGTGACAACAGTTAAGACATTAAACAACTTAAGACATTACACAAACTCAGTGCATCTGAAAATATCACATGTTCCTTCTTCTGTTTCAAAGTGCGTGGTGGTACTAACGACGAAGTACGATTTAACTGTCAACGCGTTACGTAACTGGTTTTAAAAATATCCAGAATTTTACTTACCATAAAACTCTGTAACTGAAGAATTCAGAATATCCTCGAAATAGCTTTAATATACCGTACGTGTTATATAGCACTTAAATGTGGAATACTCGTAATATTTAAAAACGGTACACAAAAAACAGCTTCTTGTCTCAAAATAAAAACAGTAGAAAATGCCGAAAACGGGCTCTAGCGCGCGAGCCTTTCTTCATGTGATTCTAAAACTGGTCACTGGATTGAAACACCGAGCATGAAACATTATGTGTACACTATCCTCGACGTACTATGCTCTCCCCTGGTTATTTAACCAATGAGGCACTCTGGCAAAACATTTCTCTTGAGCTTCTAATCACACAAAAACCAAAATATAAGCTGCCGGCCGAAGTGGCCGTGCGGTTAAAGGCGCTGCAGTCTGGAACCGCAAGACCGCTACGGTCGCAGGTTCGAATCCTGCCTCGGGCATGGATGTTTGTGATGTCCTTAGGTTAGTTAGGTTTAACTAGTTCTAAGTTCTAGGGGACTAAGGGGACTAATGACCTCAGCAGTTGAGTCCCATAGTGCTTAGAGCCATTTGAACCAACCAAAATATAAGCAATTTTGCTTTTAATGTAACTGGAATTTAAGATGCATGTTTCTGTGGAATGAGGTGTTACAATCTAATGGAAAAGAAGGACTTAGTGGGGATTGTCTTCTCGATTATTATCTGGTTACTTCATAAACACACATCAATCTTAATTCGCGTTACTAAAACTTCAGAACCGTAATTTACTTGTATTTTACCACTACCGTTAAAGCACGTAGCAGATGGCCACAATACGTGTTTAAAACACATCCAAAACATGAAACGAAGCGTAAGTAGTTTTTAACTCTCTGTTTTAATACTTCATTGTTGCCACACAAAGATAGAGTAATTGATACCTGATCTTTTCAGAACGTCGGTGATGGATGTCAAAATTTGTTTTGCGTACATGAAAACGTGAAATTTATTTCTCTCCATTACGACACCGTCAAGGGACCACAAGACGAATAAATGGCTATAAATTTATTTTACGATCTAGACGTGAACTCTCAGAAGGATTTACTTCCTTAATTAACAATAAATTATTACTGTAGATAAGGATATTACTGCACTTAGGGGTGTGGAAAATTTGACATATAGCTGGGGTTCAATTTCAGTAATGGCCAGGAACATTGCACTGCTCCCAAGCCCTTATAACAATAGAAAACAGATTCAACAGAATTTGTCAGTATTAATTTGCAAATACGTCTAGTGATTTATAAATGTTCTGTGCTTAGAATCGAAGAATTTAAAAGGGCTCAATGTTCTATTCCCTTCTTTTGTTCAGACGTACTGGTAATCTGATAGTCCTTGTGAAAGCTTTCATAGGTAATAAATCTTAGGAATTAATTTAGATAGTGCAAGATAAACATTGCATGCCGTGGAGATTATCTACTTGATTAAGAGGAATAATTTCTTAGAACTCATTTTTACGGTGTATTTTTTTACAAATATCCATCGAGACATAACCTCTTGTTATAGTTTACTGGCATAATTAAAGAAATTTTATGTTTCCTAAAAAGTCACAAAAATTCATAATATTATCATGCATATTCCATCCCGGAGTTATAATGAATTAAATTAGCCGGGGCAACAAAGTTACGCAGGTTCCGTCAGCGAAGTCGAGAATGAAAGGAACATTTATAAACCAACATTTAAAAAATAATGTTTTTTGATAAATATTCTTCATCAAGTCAATGAACAACATAAACATAGTTAATTACTTATAAGCAACTCGAAGCAGGCACGAAACAGACAAATTCAGCAAAAAGTTATCTTATGTGATCCATGCCTAACAACGATCATGAAATTATTAAACGGCGCCATTTTCAACTACCTTTCCGGGAGTCCTACGTAATGTCACAAAATGTAAATTAGTATGAGACCTATAGTTTCTTGCCTCTGCCGCAACCGGTAAGTAAAGGCTATATTTTGTTTGTTTTACTTGTTTAGCGTAAGAAATGATTTCGATGCCTTGCAGCAACGCAGACAACTAACTGTCAGTAGACAGCTTGAATCGCGTCTCCAGTAGCGAGAAGATGGGCGTGTCTGTCGATTGTGTCACCGGCAGAAATCATAAAAATAAAAAAATTAGAAATACTATTGTAATTGAAATAAGATGAGTAAGTTTGCTTTAAGACATTCATGAATTTACGTCAAGTAAGCCCGCCCGGCTAGCCGCGCGGTCTAACGCGCTGCTTTCCGAGCTGGAAGGCGTGCCGATACCCAGCACGAATCCGCCAAGCGGATTAGTGTTGAGGTCCGGTGTGCCGGCCAGCCTGTGGATGGTTTCTAAGGCGATTTTCCATCTACCTCGGCGAATGCGGGCTGGTTCCCCTTATTCCGCCTCAGTTACACTATGTCAGCGATTGCTGCGCAAGCACTGTCTCCACGTATGCATACATCATCATTACTCTACCACGAAAACATCTGAGGTTACACTCGTCTGGTGTGAGACGTTCCCGCACAATAACCCTGGGTTCGGAGTGGTGCGGCTGTGGGGTGGGTGGACTGCTGTGGCCTGTTGTGGGGTTGTGAATCACTGAGGGCTGCGGTGGTACGAAGCCTCACCGTCGTTTCTAGGTCCGCGGTTTAATACACACAGAATAAAGACATCCATTAAATAACATTTCACATCTCAAATTAGTACAAGACAGTGCATAGGAGAATACCGCATCACATAAACAGTGATGTACTGATTTATTACAAAACAGGGATTTTTTCTGATTTACTCATAGTTAAGTGAATAAGATTGACTGTATGTCTATTAACGGAAAGAAATGATGTAAAATCATTTTTTATATTCAAAAGAAAAGTATATTATGATTTGAAAACTTTACAACACAGACTTTCGTTGATTTTATTGACAGTTCTACGCTGACCTTTTATCAGAGTGAAGAAGTGTTGATGTACCAAATATTTCTGGGGACCATCTGACGAAAATCTCAAAAGCACCTAACAATAACAGGTGTCAGTTTTCTAAACGTTGGGAAGATACAGGTGTTCATTCTTTCCGCCCGCTGTACGAGATTGGAATAAAAGAGAAATGTTAAGGTGGTTCGATGAACCCTCTCCCAGGCACTTAAATGTGATTTGCAGAGTATCCATATATATATATCATCTGTCTCATTGATGATGGGAAAGATAAATGGCATTAGAGCGAAATCGCGTATCCCAGTCCACCGACGCAACGGCCTACATGACTTAACTTTTTTCCTTTTAGAATTTATAAACGTTTGTACGATCCAATGTAATGACCCTGCACATTTTTCTAAGGAACTGTGGATAGTGAAATTAATGTTCGAAACATGCTCAGCTGCGATATTACGCGCTTCGGGTGGTGGTATTGTAAGAGTTTAGTTTCCCCGGTCTATCGAAATATCGGCCCTACCTTCATATCGTAGTCTGCGTCTGCTGGTTTTCTATTTTGAAATGCAGATTTCTTTATGCTCTTCCGTACTACTATAATTTAAAAAAAACTCGCTATTTTCAGTTAATTTAATGTCAACGCAGGTGACGTAATAGTGCTCATTCACCAATGAACCTCATAAAATCATATAATCATTATATATATATATATATATATATATATATATATATATAGCGATGACTCTGCCGTATATAATCATTATATATATATATATATATATATATATATATATATATATATAATGATTATATACGGCAGAGTCATCGCTATGGTTTTTATGAGGTTCATTGGTGAATGAGCACTATTACGTCACCTGCGTTGACATTAAATTAACTGAAAATAGCGAGTTTCTTTAAAATTATAGTAGTACGGAAGAGCATAAAGAAATCTGCATCTCAAAATAGAAAACCAGCAGACGCAGACTACGATATGAAGGTAGGGCCGATATTTCGATAGACCGGGGAAACTAAACTCTTACAATACCACCACCCGAAGCGCGTAATATCGCAACTGAGCATGTTTCGAACATTAATTTCACTATCCACAGTTCCTTAGAAAAATGTGCAGGGTCATTACATTGGATCGTACAAACGTTTATAAATTCTAAAAGGAAAAAAGTTAAGTCATGTGGGCCGTGCGTCGGTGGACTGGGATACGCGATTTCACTCTAATGCCATTTATCTTTCCCATCATCAATGAGACAGATGATAATACACATAATATCAGAAACAAGCCAAATACAAGAAATACAGATATAAATTACAGATAAGTCACCATATATAAGGTCGTTTAATAATCGGAATTCATTATAGCAGTTTTGAAATACAAATTACTGAAGTTTTCTAAACGGAGTTTTATCTGCAGCAATGAGGGACATAAATCTGATTCCTCTCCTAAGCATTAAAATGATATAGAGACATACACAACCGACCCCCCCCCCTCCACTCACCTATAACAAACACACACATGGAGATACACTACTTGCCATTAAAATTGCTACGCCAAGAAGATGACGTGCCACAGACGCGAAATTTAACCGACAGGAAGAAGATGCTGTGATATGCAAATGATTAGCTTTTCAGAGCATTCACATAAGGTTGGCGCCGATGGCGACACCTACAACGTGCTGACATGACGAAAGTTTCCAACCGATTTCTCATACACAAACAGCAGTTGACCGGCGTTGCCTGGTGAAACGTTGTTGTGATGCCTCGTCTAAGGAGAAGAAATGCGTACCATCACGTTTCCGACTTTGTTAAAGGTCGGATTGTAGCCTATCGCGATTGCGGTTTATCGTATCGCGATATTGCTGCTCGCGTTGGTCGAGATCCAATGACTCTTAGCAGAATATGGAATCGGTGGGTTCAGGAGGGTAATACGGAACGCCGTGCTGGATCCCAATGGCCTTGTATCACTCACTATCAGTCGAGATGACAGGCTTCTTATCCACATGCCAATAACGGATCGTGCAGCCACGTTTCGATCCCTGAGTCAATAGATGAGGACGTTTGCAAGACAACAACCACTTGCACGAACAGTTCGACGACGTTTGCAGCAGCATGGACTATCATCTCGGAGACCATGGCTGCGGTTACCCTTGACGCTGCATCACAGACAGGAGCGCCTGCGATAGTGTACTCAACGACGAACTTGGGTGCACGAATGGCAAAACGTCAATTTTTTCGGATGAATCCAGGTTCTGTTTACAGCATCATGACGGTCGCATCAGTGTTTGGCGACATCGCGGTGAACGCACATTGGAAGCGTGTATTCGTTATCGCCATACTGGCGTATCACCCGGCATGATGGTATGGGGTGCCATTGGTTACACGTCTCGGTCACCTCTTGTTCGCATTGACGGCACTTTGAACAGTGGACGTTACATTTCAGATGTGTTACGACCCGTGGCTCTACCCTTCTTTCGATCCCTGAGAAACCCTACATTTCAGAAGGATAATGCACAATTGCACGTTGCAGGTCCTGTACGGGCCTTCCTGGATACAGAAAATGTTCGACTGCTGCCCTGGCCAGCACATTCTCCAGATCTCTCACCAATTGAAAACGTCTGGTCAATGGTGGCCGAGCAACTGGCTCGTCACATTACGCCAGTCACTACTCTTGATGAACTGTGGTATCGTGTTGAAGCTGCATGGGCAGCTATGTTTGACTCAATGCCCATGCGTATCAAGGCCGTTATTACGACAAGAGGTGGTCGTTCTGGGTACTGATTTCTCAGGATCTATGCACCAAAATTGCGTGAAAATGTAACCACATGTCAGTACTAGTATAATATATTTGTCCAATGAATCCCCATTTATCATCTGCATTTTTCTTGGTGTAGCAATTTTAATGACCAGTAGTGTATATGGTTTCGGTCAAAAGGAAAAACAAATGAAAGCAGTAACTAGGAAATTTGGCAAGACTTACACAAAAAATGACACTCTAGACAGAGAAAATGGAAGTTAAAGCGCTGTGTTACGATAACACAGTAGCTACAGGAAAAATCTGAAAACATTGAAATGGTTCTTTTCATGAGCAGCTCTTAGGCTTTCAAATAACGAATTAGAAGCTGATGGGAACTATCTTTCGAATTTATCATGAAAACTTCAGCGATGTGTTTTAAAGTTATAAACAGTATGTGAAAACGAAAAAAAATTATGTTATATTCCAGGACACCCACTTAAGGTGCCTTGTTAAAAAGGCGAAGCTCGTTCTTGTGCGCAAATCGGTCATTTTGGTTTGTGGAAATCGTAAAATAGGGGTTTGAATGAATCACTTCGGAGTGAGAAAAAGCATGTCATCAGCGTGAGAACACTTAATTAAACCCTAATGAGACGCTAAGTTACTTGAATAAAGGTGTGATTTAAATAATAAATTAAGAAACGTGTAATCGTCAGAGAACCACATATGCTGCGAGAGCCTACTGTGTCGGCAACCTTGCACACAGCTCTGTATTGAGGGCTGCCTTTTTACCTGCAAATGCCCTAAGTCCAAGTCATCTGATGCCTCCTTTTAACTTTAAGATCAATCTGTTTATGCGAGGATGCAAACATAGTGCGTTATCTGCAAATACGAGATTTTTTTCAGAATGAGGCAAAAGTGAACAAGGTGAGTTCTGGCGGGATACGTTAATAGGAGCTGATAAGTTTGTTCATGTCACCGTTAGGGATTTATTAGGAAGTTGTAACATCAGAGATGTAGTAAAGCCAGTCGTCTTTCCGGGTCTTCTTAGAAATCTGACAGTGACCACTGTTCTTTAACATGTGCTTTACGAACCACTGGTTTGTCCCACTGCGAAGGAAATACGTTGCAGTTCAGTTTTAACTCTTCGAGTAACAATACTGAGAAGCATCACTCAAGGTTGTCCCACACACCAGTCTCCCGGGATATTCCAGGACTTTGTGTGTAAAACCACCAATTGTTTTCAGCAGTGAAAACGCAACATTGCTACATACAGTAGGTATCAAGTACTAAGAGTGAAACGTCCCCTTAGAACAATTATACAAGACTGTGCTTAAACTGACACACAATATTTTTAGCGCAACGCAATCTGACTTTCAATAATCCCTACAAAAGAATGGCCCTGACTAACATTAACCTATACCTTTCACAAATCACTTACCTCACAAAAATCTTCGTTACTCAAGCTACTGCAATACAGCGAGCGCCACTACTGCCAGCTAAATAAAAGATTCAAACTAGGGAAGGCACTAACTACTGATAGGGATAGTTAGCAAATGAAAGATTTTAATAGAGAACAAACAATGTATTTACCTTAATATCATAATATATATACACTCCTGGAAATGGAAAAAAGAACACATTGACACCGTTGTGTCAGACCCATCATACTTGCTCCGGACACTGCGAGAGGGCTGTACAAGCAATGATCACACGCACGGCACAGCGGACACACCAGGAACCGCGGTGTTGGCCGTCGAATGGCGCTAGCTGCGCAGCATTTGTGCACCGCCGCCGTCAGTGTCAGCCAGTTTGCCGTGGCATACGGAGCTCCATCGCAGTCTTTAACACTGGTAGCATGCCGCGACAGCGTGGACGTGAACCGTATGTGCAGTTGACGGACTTTGAGCGAGGGCGTATAGTGGGCATGCGGGAGGCCGGGTGGACGTACCGCCGAATTGCTCAACACGTGGGGCGTGAGGTCTCCACAGTACATCGATGTTGTCGCCAGTGGTCGGCGGAAGGTGCACGTGCCCGTCGACCTGGGACCGGACCGCAGCGACGCACGGATGCACGCCAAGACCGTAGGATCCTACGCAGTGCCGTAGGGGACCGCACCGCCACTTCCCAGCAAAATAGGGACACTGTTGCTCCTGGGGTATCGGCGAGGACCATTCGCAACCGTCTCCATGAAGCTGGGCTACGGTCCCGCACACCGTTAGGCCGTCTTCCGCTCACGCCCCAACATCGTGCAGCCCGCCTCCAGTGGTGTCGCGACAGGCGTGAATGGAGGGACGAATGGAGACGTGTCGTCTTCAGCGATGAGAGTCGCTTCTGCCTTGGTGCCAATGATGGTCGTATGCGTGTTTGGCACCGTGCAGGTGAGCGCCACAATCAGGACTGCATACGACCGAGGCACACAGGGCCAACACCCGGCATCATGGTGTGGGGAGCGATCTCCTAAACTGGCCGTACACCACTGGTGATCGTCGAGGGGACACTGAATAGTGCACGGTACATCCAAACCGTCATCGAACCCATCGTTCTACCATTCCTAGACCGGCAAGGGAACTTGCTGTTCCAACAGGACAATGCACGTCCGCATGTATCCCGTGCCACCCAACGTGCTCTAGAAGGTGTAAGTCAACTACCCTGGCCAGCAAGATCTCCGGATCTGTCCCCCATTGAGCATGTTTGGGACTGGATGAAGCGTCGTCTCACGCGGTCTGCACGTCCAGCACGAACGCTGGTCCAACTGAGGCGCCAGGTGGAAATGGCATGGCAAGCCGTTCCACAGGACTACATCCAGCATCTCTACGATCGTCTCCATGGGAGAATAGCAGCCTGCATTGCTGCGAAAGGTGGATATACACTGTACTAGTGCCGACATTGTGCATGCTCTGTTGCCTGTGTCTATGTGCCTGTGGTTCTGTCAGTGTGTTCATGTGATGTATCTGACCCCAGGAATGTGTCAATAAAGTTTCCCCTTCCTGGGACAATGAATTCACGGTGTTCTTATTTCAATTTCCAGGAGTGTAGTAGTTCATGACATCCAGTTTTACAAATTTCAAAACTCCGCCATCTCTCTCCCAACATCCACCACTGCTGGCGGCTCACCTCCAACTGCGCAACGCTACGCGCTGTTCACATCCAGCTGCCGCTGCCCAACACTACAATGGCAGACAACAATGCAAACTAGCCACAGACTGCACACAGGACAGCCAGCGATTTTCATACAGAACGCTATGTAACGTTGCCAATAAGAAAACATAAACAGCCTACTTACAAGAGCCTCTCGTCATAGCGCTTGTGTCGCTGGAAGCATATCGGTAGAGCGCTTACGTGCATTTGCATTTATATCCTGCAGTATACAGTACATTGCGTGGCGGAGGATATTTCGTTCCAGTATTAACGAATTCCATTCCATTCGCATATTGAGTGAGGTAAAGCAGTAATCCCTTTCATTGTGTCCTCGTGATGCCTAAGCGAGATACCTTAAAACCAAGCAGAATCGCTCCACACTGTTCCTCGAATATCGGTTTTGTAACTTAAGCCAACATTATTTATCGACAGGAAGTTCGCCTTGTTTACAAAAGATTCCCACTGACGTTACCCGAGTCTCTCAGAAACATTTTCGCCTTGGCTACATCCTTATGTTACATAGCAGCTTATCTTTGAGCTCTTTCAATATTTTTTAAGAAGCTGGTGCCCCCACAGCTCTTACATATTTAAAGAACGTCATGATTTACCACCAAGAGTGGCTGAAGTTCTTTACTTAACAACCAGTCGCGGTCCACAGACCATCATCAGGCTCATAAAAAATTTACATCGTACTGGGCTACATAAAATCAGCGACGCCAAATAATAAAAATCGTTACATCGTCAATAGGAATGTGCCAAACAGCGCACGCATTCATAATTGTCAATATAATAGGACAGTAATGCACATTTTCGTGATTGACAGAGTACTTTATAATTCTATTCACAGATTTTTTTATTTATTATTTGACGCTATTGATTTTATATCGCCTATTGTGATGTTAATGTTTCATGAACCAGATGATGCTCCGAAAATGGTTCAATAAAAGAAATTTGATCAGCGGCTCTTATCGGTAAATCATGACGTACCACCTGATAGAAGCTCCAAACGCCTGTGCAGTACCCTAGAACTGGTCACGCTAACGTCTTATATGTGATTTCGCAATAAAATGCGTGTGTGTTGGACCTTCCATCGAGCTACGGACTCCCTTGAAGATGTCTCCCGCAGTCGGAGACGAAACGTTGGGAATCACCACAGAATTCATCAACCGACCACGCCATAGCAGCCCGGATAATTATAATGGACATGATATTTCCGGCCGTGAAAATCTACATTTTAGTATTGAAATCCTTTGTTTCACATGTGATTGCAGGGTTTCTCGGCATATTCCAGTCATAAAGAGGTGGTAGAAATACGTCAGCATAGTAACTCAATAAGCCAGGATAGCGGATTACAACTCAGCACGTCATGGGATTCCGGAATTACGAAAATACGATAGGAACGCTCCGTTCCGAAGGCAGCGGCTTCAGCCGATAGAATGGACAGACACCGGAACTAGATGCCCGCACCATGGCTGTGATGTCTTCGCCCACCACCGGCCGCACTGTGTTCCCACCCCTAGCACGACGCCGTCTTATGGAGGCTCATGGCTGGCCCGCGCGCAGAAGATGTCAGTGCGGCGGTTGAATAGGTACGGACGACAAAGCATCCTGACACTTCGCCTCAAGATGATGGATACAAAACTCATTGTAACGTTGCTACAAGACGACGCGACCACTCGACTGATCAACCGAGACTATATTACGATTGAAATATCGTTATCTGTTGCTGTTAAGAACAATGATAGAAATACACATATTTTGCTTTAACAGACAAATTTTTGATAATACTTTCACTTATTGTTTTTAAATTCAAGATTATGTAAAAATAACTTACCTGATTCGTGTAATCGCATTATCTTTTCATTATATCTGGAGGTTCTTTTAGCTACTGTTGTTAATGAGGAAAATTGAAGATGGCATGTAAACTTGTGTCTAGTATAATTTACAAAACAATACGTTACGAAAATTTACATTTAATTATTATTGTCCAGCATGAATTGATATCTTTCTTCATTGCTTCCACTCTTAAGGAGGAAGATGGGAAGCTGTGCAAGGGTTTCTCTTACTAGTTCTAATATATTACGTAAAACGAAATTATCGCATTAATGTTATCACATTACATTACTGTTATAACAACTAACAATTACAACGAAATCAGTTATTCGTACTTCTGTGCCAAAAGAAATGTATGTATGAGCCACCCAGCACACAGAATGATGAAATTACTAACCCTTCTTTCTCTTACTGCCATTAATTCATGTACTGTGTCACTTTCGTAGATGAATGAAGATTGTTTAAATTTCTACAAAACGCAGAGGAAATCTTCCGCTCAGTTTTACGTATGAGCAGCTGGCCACGAACCGATGTTGCATTGAGACCAGTACGCTGCTGTACTTTGAAGTATTACGTTACAGAACAGCTTTTCAGAAACCACTTCGTGCCACGTTGTTTATTATCAGGTCCAGTAACGTTATAAAATATGTGATGCTCTTCCTTTTTGTATCTCTGTCACTTTGAATTATACTTGCATATGAATAGCCTGTTTTCCATTTGCATATTTTAACAGTAACTCAAACAGGCCTGTCTGTTGGGTTATACCATCTAAGTTCTCTTTCATGTAATTCAGTGTTAATATTTATTCTGTCAACTAAACAACTAATCGTTCTCATGTTTGTATTTCAACGATATTACATTTGGTTTGTATTTCATATATATGAGAAAGGCTACACAGTCGGGACTTTTCAAAATGTAGAAAGACACAAGAAAAGGATGCTCTAATGGAAACAACATCATAGCGGCAGAATATTGTTATTCAAAAAGTGTTTTTCGGCTGTCGGCTTTAATACACCTGAAGTTAATTCTCTCACACACTTAGAGTGCATATAAGCACATTCAGTCATACTAAGGTAATGCTACATTACAAGTTTTTATAGAAGCATTTATCTCACTCGAAAGTGTCATCGTACTTTACTATCGCAGGTTTTAATATCTCATGTACAGTACTAAGATATAATCACGCCCCAAAAATGTAACGCCACTTACTTGTCTTAAAAAAGAAAAATATTCTACGAGCAGTAACAATTATTTCATTTTATGCTCAGAAATTCTCATAAATTGCAATAATATTTAATTACGTTGCAATGAATACGATTATAAAAATATTGAGTCAGATTACTTGGCATACATATAAAGAGTTGACAAAATAGGTGTGAATTTCTAAACTAATTAACTGAAATAAATGTAGGCTATTAAAATTCTAACTGAACTTACGTCAGTGTAATTGCCAACTTTTTATGTCTGTAGGCAAGTAGAAACCGTTTCCAGATGCATCCTCCTCTTCGAACGAAACTCCTCTCCACTCGTGCTGACTGTATCCAGTTCAATTAAAGTAATCCGATTCCTTAAGATTTGTGGGCGGTAAAAGGACTAAGTCCCACGACTCCTGCAGCTGTATATACTGCATCCACAGGATTGCGGCAGGCACGCAAAATAGCGGACACACCTTTAAAACTTATGGCGACGCAGTGGACGCAAAACAAATCTGATGAAGTTTTAGACGAATAAAGGGATAAATAAGCTGGAGTTTTTTTCAATTTAAAACAATTAAACATACAGTTGTTGTGTTTCATTTTGGCATATTTCATATACGTCGATAAGCAAATACTGTATGCTACGTTCATAACAGCTCCTTGGTCGACATTTGAAGCGCAAGACAGCAGCGATTCTGCGTGATATGAATTCGACAACTCATTGCTAGGTTTCCGGATGTATGTAGCACCGGATGTCTAAGCATCGGTCACATAATTTCTGTAAAACGAGCGGTTTTTTGTGGTGGAGATTGCCCCAATAGCGTATCAGATGTGTTCCATCGCTCTCAGGTCATTTCGAACTGGAGGTCAAGATATCAACAAGGGATCACTATCATGCTCCACAAACCACGGTAGCACGATTATGGCGTTGTGACTCGGGCAGTTATTCTGCTGGAACATGTAATCGCCGTCGTGGAAGATATCAAGCATAGCGGGATAGCTCAATACTACCCCAATCGACCTGCGCCAGTGGCTCATTGAATGTTTCGAACAAGCGTTCGTCTGGATAAAGGGTTCAAAATGGTTCAAATGGGTCTAAGCACTATGGGACTTAACATCTGAGGTCATCAATCCCCTAGACTTAGAAGTACTTAAACCTAACTAACCTAAGGATATCACACACAGCCATGCCCGAGGCAGGATTCGAACGTGCGACCGTAGCAGCAGCGCGGTTCCGGAATGAAGCGCCTAGAGCCGCTCGCTGTATGACGGGATAACCGGAGATGATCACTCACTTGATGTAACAAAAAACGTGATCCATCTTACCAGCCGAGCCGACACGTTTCTGATTATCCGCTATCCAGTCTCGATGATCAAATGTTGTTGCAATCGTAATTGAAGTGTCTTACGGTCTTCATGGAAACACTTAGGCGTCGTATACTAGGAACCCCAGTGTTCAACATTGTCTACGGAACGGTGTTTTCCGAAACACGCTTCTATCAGCATTGTACTGTGTTGTCATCGCCACTGACTACGCCAGTACACTGCAAAGAGGTAATATTACATTCAGTGGGGTTGCCGCCTCACGATATCCGTAGAGACGGGGTGAGTGTCGGAGGGTTACCTGCGCACAGGAATCGGTTAAAGATTGTGTACAGATACATTTTTATTGTTCTGAACAAAGGGGTCTGGGTGGCACCGAAAGCGTTGAAAGCACGCAGTTTTCTTCTGGATGGCAGATGAAAATATTTCAGTCACACCGCCGCTCAGAATTGACACGAAAAGGCTTCAGGACGTGACAAAGAGGGCGTCGACGAAACAACCCGTTCCCTTGGATCGTTAATTTACAAAAATTTTGTAGTTGAAAACGACTGTTTTCAGTGTTATGTGCAAGAGAACGACGTTCTTGATAAGCTTTTACACTACTGACACACCCGTGGCGAACCGCCCCTTCTCTAAGGACATTGTGGGGCTGCAACGTTATTGTCATCTGACTTCTTTGTAGTACAGCGCAGCCGCAATTTTTGCACTGGCATACCGGGTGGAATTAGGACCATTTGAACATGATCTAAAGCAACAAAGGCTATGTATGGATTTTCATCCCTCCTGTTTCACGCTCTCCTAGGGTATGACCACGGAGAATTGAAACATTGACAGAAACATGAATAAAATGGCAAACGGTGCTACTAAGAAGCCCGCCCCTCACCCTCCCCCCCCCCCCCCCCCCACACACACACACCGAGTTTGGCAACGCCATTGGTGCAACATGTAAACTTTTGTGGAGCTCATTAAAACAGAGACAACCCTTGACTTGTTCCCAGGTGCCTGCAGGCGACAACTCATGCACACTCCTCAGATTCTGCATGCCTGGAAGCAATCATTAGAGCAGAAGTGCAGCGCCACTTAGCTGTAATGTGTAGTAGGGCTGCTTCGGGCCTAGGAATTGGTCAAGCATTGTCTCGTACAGGTACATTTTTAATCTGCTCAACAAAGGTGCATGGGTGGAACCAAGGGCGTTGTCAAAATGGGAGGCCTTAGAGGGATCCTTGACCACTTTATTGGTACATGTGTCACTGTTCCAACTCTCTGTTATCACGATGCAGGCGATAATGAAACTGGAGGGCTGGAAAAGCATAAACACCCTTTGCTGCTTGGATCACTTTCAACTTCCCTCGAATTGATTTGAATGGTCCCTAGTGGTTCCAACCTGTATACCACAGGGGCGATTGTGGACGCTCTCCTCTCAAAAGTAGTAACATTATGTTCAGTGTGGCTGCCATCCCTTGATGTCCTTAGAGAAGGAATGAACCGTCTGGAGGTGTCATCAGTTTCAAATGTTGTGAAGTACATCGTGCTGCAAGCCGTCATTCAAGAAGAAGTGAGATGTGGTTAAGGGGGTAGGGGGAGAACGACCTTCCCATCGTGTGATACGTCCGCAGGGGCATTGGGCAGAATTTGTGTCGACCGTTAATGTTAGAAGGATCACTGAGCTGCAGTATTTCAAACTAAGGTTCTAGGTACCTTTGACCCAAGTTTCACAATTCTGTGTGTTGTGGGTTGGCTGGAGAGCCAACACCGGGTACTAGAGGAAGCCGAAAGGCACGCGTTTTAGCTCACGCAGGCTGGCGTGAGGTCTGGAACAGGACAAGGAAATTAGACTCCAGAAAAACGGACGTAGCTGGTGGAATACTTAACTTTAATCCACTAATGATGAGCGTCGCTCTTGACGGTACATGATTACAGTATCAATAGTAACTGGTACTGGCGCCTTGCTAGGTCGTAGCAAATGACGTAGCTGAAGGCTATGCTAACTGTCGTCTCGGCAAATGAGAGCGTATTTTGTCAGTGAACCATCGCTATTAAAGTCGGTTGTACAACTGGGGCGAGTGCTAGGAAGTCTCTCTAGACTTGCCGTGTGGCGGCGCTCGGTCTGCAATCATTGATAGTAGCGACACGCGGGTCCGACGTATACTAACGGACCGCGGCCGATTTAAAGGCAACCACCTAGCAAGTGTGGTGTCTGGTGGTGACACCACACTGTGTTGCAATGGGAAGAAAGACAGGTTTTCAAAAAGTGATCCTTTAATTCTTTCTCGCAGTGTTTTATCTGAGAAGGTGGTAAAAGCTATAGCGTTCTAACCGTGGTGAGAAATGTGATGAGCGGAGTGACATCGGTACACGTTTTTCTGTATGAAACATATTTAATCTACATCGCCGACTTCAGATACCTCAATTGACGAGGAGACGGTAAATAATGCGCATTTCACTGCGTTTAGTGGCTTTTGTAAACAGCACTGTTCCAGCGGAAATAACTAGTAACGATTACACTAATATCACTATTTCACACAGCTCAGCACTTCTTCATTGGACACTACGAGCGTTAGGAATCTCTTCTCTCGCAAATATAAATCATAAAGACTTATGGAATAAATATAATTTTTTGCAGAAGTTACTTTTGCTTCTTCTCATTGTCGTTACCTACGCTTTTTAAATCATACTTCAGTAATTTAACGAGGATTAAACTGAAATTAATTTCATTCAATTAAATGCTCTTCCATAGCAAAGTATTACCTTTTTACGTAGGTTCCCTCTTCTGATGTCGCCTTCTATCTTCTTGCGTTTACGTATACTGCTATTTTTATATCTTCTGAAACTTTTTCTTCATATAAATATGTAATTGTAGTGTTGGTAAGTGCTAATTCTATCTTTGATACGTTTATCAAAACGGAATGTCGATTTACGTGTTGTTTAATGCAATTTGCTAGTTAAATACAGGCATACAATAGAAATTGTGTCCACCATTACGCCTGTTTGCTACGACCAGTCAGGAAAGAGCAACTGGATCGTCATTGCTGAATCTCTTAGACCGAGTAAAATCTCTGAATCTGACAGATGCGTGTTGCATGACGTTTGTTTACATATCAGAATTAATCTTACTATGATGTTCCGGAGCCACTGTGAAGCTATGCTTTCTTGTTTAGTGAATGTTTGTAATTGTTTTAAACTAAGTGAATGCTACATTCAGTGGATGCTGGGAACAGTCAAAATTTAGCAGTTCCAAAATTACCTGTATCAGATCTTATAATCATCTCATTAGAAACGGGAATGGCCTCCTCCTCTTTTAATATGTTTTTTGGGTCAAACTCTGAGTTTGAGGGATCAATTACTTTATTGTTAAATTCTTTACATGAATTCAGTCGTCTGGGGGAAGTAATATTAGCATGGTTTCGGTTTCGTTACAAAGCCCACCGGCTAAAAAGTCCATAAACGTTCAACGATTTTGCGCCTAGTTATTATAATGTTCTTTTTAATGATATGTTTTAGCCTTTATGAGCTTATTGCATTGGCATAGGACTGGACATTTTACGCACGTCTGCTACTTCAGTCCACTGCGCACGAATAACGTCGAATTTGACACCAAGGAGAAAACCTCGTCGTGGCTGGAACTTACGTAGATACTTCTACGATCGTTTAGTGGCAAGAAAAGAGGGCATCATTAAAAGTTTTTAAAGTATTTCCCTGTAATCAAATACATGAAGCCTCCCTGCGCACTGCAAGAACGCTGAGGTGGCGATTCTTAGTAAAGGACAAGAGAAGAATCCGATAACAGCCAAATCCTACAGACCAGTTTGTCTTCCAAATTTTTTTCATCAAGATATCTGAAAAATTATGAAAAAGGTTTCTAGATCATCGAGTGCTACACGAAACGATACGACGATTCCAGAATGAGATTTTCACTCTGCAGCGGATTGTGAGCTGATATAAAACTTCCTGGCAGATTAAAATTGTGTGCTGAACCGAGACTTGAACTCGGGACCTTTGCCTTTCGCGAGCAAGTGCTCTACCAACATTTTTTTTTTTTTTTTTTGTTCGTTATGGTTCGTTGTATCTCGTCGTAGCGGACGTCACATGACATCCATTGAAGCTCGTTGTTGATCGTTTCACTCAGTTTTTTTTTATTACAGAGGCCAGCCAGCTCTCTGACCGAACACGCTAAGCTACCGTGCCGGCACCAACTGATCTACCCACGCACGACTGACGCCCTCTCCTCACAGCTTCACTTCTGCCAGTACCTCGTCTCCTACCTTCCAAACTTTACAGAAGCTCTCCTGCGAACCTTGCAGGCACTTGCCCGCGAAAGGCAAAGGTCCCGAGTTCGCGTCTCGGTCCGGCACACAGTTTTAATCTGCCAGGAAGTTTCATTTCAGTGCACACTCCACTGCAGAGTGAAAATCTCATTCTGGAAACATCCCCTAGGCTGTGGCTAAGCCACGTCTCCGCAATATCCTTTCTTTCAGGAGTGCTAGTTCTGCAAGGTTCGCAGGAGAGCTTCTGTGAAGTTTGGAAGCTAGGAGACGAGGTACCTGCAGAAGTAAAGCTGTGAGGACGGGCCGTGAGTCGTGCTTGGGTAGCTCATTTGGAGGAGCATTAGCCCGTGAAAAGCAAAGGTCTCGAGTTCAAGTCTCGGTACGGCACACAGTTTTAATCTTCCAGGAAGTTTCACGATACGATGGTTATCCACATTCGGAACTGCGAATACATTTAATGTATGGAGCTCCTACTATTTTTAGAAGAGGAAAGGCGTTTGTAGACACAGTTAATAAGACGAACGCGCTAGCGACAGGCATTTATTCTACATAAACTCTAGCGATGATGGTAGATATTACTGGCGCTTTCGGTAACCTACCGTAGCCGTCTTTCTTTGGTCGCCTTAGGAAATCGAGAGTCCAGAGACGCTGTACAACTGCGTGAGAAACTATTGGTGCAGGAAACGTGCGCCTTTCATTAGGCAGGCTAAGAAATAACGAAGATCATATCAAAAGGCTGTTCGCAGGGAGTAGTGTGTGGCCCAAAGTTTTGGGTTGTACGAAAGGGTGCTGAAATTAATACCTCCGATTTTTTAATTGTGTTCGCGACGTAGACTGAGATAATATTGCAGGTCACGCGTATTACTCGGTTGGATTTTCCGCTTCGCTGACATGTTGCAATTCTCTGCCGCTAGAGGGCTCCGAATTTTAGCGTGCAGTATGGCGGACTGTAACGTAACTATGTCGGTGCGTGAAAAGCATGCACAGAGAGGCCCTCAGGAAAATGAAAGCACGAATGCGAAGAGTTCGTCCACACATGGCGCACCTCCTTCTCCAGCACGACAATGCCAAATTACCTGCTAGGGCAGTGACATCTGTAACAATCCGACGCCCTGCGATCGCTGCCATCGAACATCCTCCATACAGTCCCGACTTGATCATATCCAATTTTCACCTGTTTCCAAAACTTGAAGAACACGTTTGAGGACTTCGCTTTGATAGTGATGAAACGGTGCAAGCAGAGGTGAGTCTGTGGCTCCGTCAATAGAGTCAAACTTTCTACACTGACTGTATCCACAAACTGGTCTTTTGTTGGGAAAAGAGGTAGAATGTTAATGAATCTTGTGTTACTGAAAAAGCCTTAAAAGTTTTCACATTAGAAATTCGGTATCATTAGATTTCAGCCTGCCCTCGTAGCATTGGAGCCATTACTTCAGACGTTACACGACAGCGGTAACGTAAGCGGAGTGGTAGCATTTCCAGATGACACATTCGTCGTAATCGATGGTTCCAGAAGAATTATAGAAGATAAATGTAATACAGCGCACCATGAACTTAAAGGATATTGTTGAAGCTACAGATTTTCAATAGTACCTCACAAAACTACGTACCTCCTGCCGCAAGAACGCAGCAATAAATTCTAAAATAAACGATATGACTATCAGAAGAAGTGTAGTAACTAGACATCTGGGTGTATTCGTGGACGAAAGTCGTAATTTTGCACGTAATATACGTAGATAAGGCTGGCAGGAAGGTACAAACCTGATGAAAACAATTCCAGCGTTTCTTGAAAGCAATAAGCGCATATTATCAGTCTATATTAGCATCAGTCGCAGGATATGGTGCGAGGGTTTGGGCTCATACAGTGGCATACGGAAAAGTAATGCCTCCGATTTTTTTGTGAGAGACCAGTTTGTTGATACCGTCACTACAGAATGTTTGACTTTGTGGACGAAGCCCCCGTCTCACCTCTTTTTGCACGCTTCAGCACAGTCAAAGTGCAGCACTCTAAGGTGTTCTCTAAGTTTTGCAGACAGGGGAAAATCGCAAAGGGTTAAATGGGGACCGTATGGAGGATGATCGATGACAGTTGCAGATGCCACAGAGCTCGTGTGTGGTGGGGCATACTGAAGGAGAAGATGCTCTTCGTGTAGACTAATTCCTAGAATTCGTGCTTTCAGCTTTCTGACAGTCTCGCAGTACCAGTTCCTCACGCACCGACATAGCTACGTTACAAACCACCATATTGTGCACTACACTTCGGAGACCTCTACCGGCAGACAGCTGCAACTACTGTCAAAGGAGCGGGATAGTCGACCGAATAATATGGGTGACACGTAACAACTCAACGAGTATTGAGAACAGAATAAAAAATTCTGAGGAATTATTTTTCGGTAGGACCTCATAGAGTGCAGCTTGTGAAGCTAGCTTCATTAGCCAGAAGAGATCATTGAGGAGTGTTACTAAGATTGAGACGTGCCTGCTGCACTGTTCTGAATGGTGGATAATTAGTAATTCTAGGAAAATGCCCATTGGTCTTGGAAACCAGGACAAGATGAGCTCTATATTGGTTGAAGAAAGGCAACCAAATGGAAGTATGAAGAATACTTCGAAACCGGTCATTTTAAATTAAAAAAAAAAGAAAAACAGCGACAGACAGCCAAAAAATGAACCCTTTTTTAATAAATAAGGATCGCGGAAAACTCCCTGTGAAAGTATGTCCAGTTTTGATGCAATTCAGTATTTTCGTCAAGACTGTCAAGCAAAAAGCCTTGATCCTGCTTATGCCTACATTAGATCTACATCTACATGACTACTCTGCAATTCACATTTAAGTGCTTGGCACAGGGTTCATCGAACCACAATCATACTATCTCTCTTCCATTCCACTCCCGAACAGCGCGCGGGAAAAACGAACACCTAAGCCTTTCTGTTCGATCTCTGATTGCTCTTATTTTATGTTGATGATCATTCCTACCTATGTAGGTTGGGCTCAACAAAATATTTTCGCAATCGGAAGAGAAAGTTGGTGACTGAAATTTCGTAAATAGATCTCGCCGCGACGAAAAACGTCTTTGCTTTAATGACTTTCATCTCAACTCATTTGTTACATAGTTTAATTCTTAATTTCTTTGCATGTTTTTGGTACTTGCATTATTTCATTCATAAATGTCTGGCGTATTATAGTATTTGAGAGTTGTAGCATCGCGTTTTAGTACCTGAATAGTGTAAAATCGCGTAGTCTCCTTCCGCCGCCGAGCAGTGTGTCAGCAGTGCGCAAGTAGCAGCATTACTGCATTTACTAGGCAATCTTGTATTTTAATAACCGTTTAAATTTTGTGTCGATTTGTTTGCGCTCTCTGTAGATTAGTTCAGACGTTCTTTGCACAACAGTTTTTAGCATGGATAGGGACTGCAACTGCTGTGTTCGGATGCAGGCTGAGTTGGCATCCCTTCGCTCCCAGCTTCAGGCAGTGTTGGCTTTGGTCACACAGCTTGAGGCTGTTGCCAATGGGCATCACTGTGGGGGTCCGGATGGGGGTTTGTCGGGGACGGCTAGCTCGTCCCATGCATCCCCCGATCGGACTACGACTGTGTTGCCCGGGATACTGCCCGTATTGAGGCTGATCCCTCACCTGTGGTAGAGTGGGAGGTCGTCTCGAGGTGTGGCAGGGGGCGAAAGACATTCCGGAGAGCTGAACGGAAGGCCTCTCCAGTTTGTCTGACGAACCGGTTTCAGGCTCTGTCTCAGGCTGATACTGATCTTCGGCCTGACATGGCTGCTTGTCCTGTTCCAGAGTTGCCCCTCAGTCTGCAAGATCCGGCGGTCGCAGAGGGTGGGCTTACTGGTAGTTGGGAGCTCCAACGTCAGGCGCGTAATGGGACCCCTTAGGGATATGGCAGCAAGAGAGGGGAAGAAAACCAATGTGCACTCCGTGTGCATACCGGGGGGAGTCATTCCAGATGTGGAAAGGGTCCTTCCGGATGCCATGGAGGGTACAGGGTGCACCCATCTGCAGGTGGTCGCTCATGTCGGCACAATGATGTGTGTCGCTATGGATCGGAGGAAATCCTCTCTGGCTTCCGGCGGCTATCTGATTTGGTGAAGATTGCCAGTCTCGCTAGCGGAATGAAAGCAGAGCTCACCATCTGCAGCCTCGTCGACAGGACTGACTGCGGACCTTTGGGACAGAGCCGAGTGGAGGGTCTGAATCAGAGGCTGAGACGGTTCTGCGACCGTGTGCGCTGCAGATTACTCGACTTGCGCCATAGGGTGGTGGGGTTTCGGGTTCCGCTGGATAGGCCAGGAGTCCACTATACGCAACAAGCGGCTACACGGGTAGCAGGGGTTGTGTGGCGTGGCCTGGGCGGTTTTTGAGGTTAGATGGCCTCGGGCAAGTACAGAAGGAACTTAAAGCGCTGATAGAAAGCACCGAAGCTGAAATTGTTATAGGTACAGAAAGCTGGCTGAACCCAGAGATAAATTCTGCCGAAATTTTTACGAAGGTACAGACGGTGTTTAGAAAGGATAGATTGCACGCAACCGGTGGTGGAGTGTTCGTCGCTGTTAGTAGTAGTTTATCCTGTAGTGAATCAGAAGTGGATAGTTCCTGTGAATTATTATGGGTGGAGGTTACACTCAACAACCGAGCTAGGTTAATAGTTGACTCCTATTACCGACCTCCCGACTCAGCAGCATTACTGGCAGAACAACTGAGAGAAAATTTGGTATACATTTCACATAAATTTTCTCAGCATGTTATAGTCTTAGGTGGAGATTTCAATTTACCAGATATAGACTGGGACACTCAGATGTTTAGGACGGGTGGTAGGGACAGAGCATCGAGTGACATTATACTGAGTGCACTATCCGAAAATTACCTCGAGCAATTAAACAGAGAACCGACTCGTGGAGATAACATCTTGGACCTACTGTTAACAAGCAGACACGAACTTTTCGACTCTGTAAGTGCAGAACAGGGAATCAGTGATCATAAGGCCGTTGCAGCATCCCTGAATATGGAAGTTAATAGGAACATAAAAAAGGGAGGAAGGTTTATCTGTTTAGCAAGAGTAATAGGAGGCAGATTCCAGACTACCTAACAGATCAAAACGAAAATTTCTGTTCCGACACCGACAATGTTGAGTGTTTATGGAAAAAGTTCAAGGCAATCGTAAAATGCATTTTAGACAGGTACCTGCCGAGTAAAACTGTGAGGAACGGGAAAAACCCACCGTGGTTCAACAACAAAGTTAGGAAACTACTGCGAAGCAAAGAGAGCTTCACTCCAAGTTTAAACGCAGCCAAAACCTCTCAGACAAACAGAAGCTAAACGTTGTCAAAGTTAGTGTAAGGAGGGCTATGCGTGAAGCGTTCAGTGAATTCGAAAGTAAAATTCTATGTACCGACTTGACAGAAAATCCTAGGAAGTTCTGGTCTTAGGTTAAATCAGTAAGTGGCTCGAAACAGCATATCCAGACACTCCGGGATGATGATGGCATTGAAACAGAGAATGGCACGCGTAAAGCTGAAATACTAAACACCTTTTTACAAAGCTGTTTCACAGAGGAAGACCGCACTGCAGTTCCTTCTCTAAATCCTCGCACAAACGAAAAAATGGCTGACATCGAAATAAGTGTCCAAGGAATAGAAAAGCAACTGGAATCACTCAACAGAGGAAAGTCCACTGGACTTGAGGGGATACCAATTCGATTCTACACAGAGTACGCGAAAGAACCTGCCCTCCTTCCAACAGCCGTGTACCGCAAGCTTCTAGAGGAACGGAAGGTTCCAAATGATTGGAAAAGAGCACAGGTAGTCCCAGTCTTCAAGAAGGGTCGTCGAGCAGATGCGCAAAACTATAGACCTATATCTCTGACGTCGATCTGTTGTAGTATTTTAGAACATGTGTTTTGCTCGAGTATCATGTCGTTTTTGGAAACCCAGAATCTACTCTATAGGAATCAACATGGATTCCGGAAACAGCGATCGTGTGAGACCCTACTCGCTTTATTTGTTCATGAGACCCAGAAAATATTAGATACAGGCTCCCAGGTAGATGTTATTTTCCTTGACTTCCGGAAGGCGTTCGATAGAGTTCCACACTGTCGCCTGATAAAGAAAGTAAGAGCCTACGGAATATCTGTCGAGCTGTGTGGTTGGATTGAAGAGTTTTTAGCAAACAGAACACAGCATGTTGTTATCAATGGAGAGACGTCTACAGACGTTAAAGTAACGTCTGGCGTGCCACAGGGGAGTGTTATGGGACCACTGCTTTTCACAATATATATAAATGACCTAGTAGATAGTGTCGGAAGTTCCATGTGGCTTTTCGCGGATGATGCTGTAGTATACAGAGAAGTTGCAGCATTAGAAAATTGTAGCGAAATGCAGGAAGATCTGCAGCGGATAGGCACTTGGTGCAGGGAGTGGCAACTGACCCTTAACATAGACAAATGTAGTGGATTGCGAATACATAGAAAGAAGGATCCTTTATTGTATGATTATATGACAGCGTAACAAACACTGGTAGCAGTTAATTCTGTAAAGTATCTGGGAGTATGCGTGCGGAACGTTTTGAAGTGGAATGATCATATAAAACTAATTTTTGGTAAGGCGGGTACCAGGTTGAGATTCATTGGGAGAGTCCTTAGAAAATGTAGTCCATCAATAAAGGAGGTGGCTTACAAAACACTCGTTCGACCTATACTTGAGTATTGCTCATCAGTGTGGGATCCGTACCAGATCGGGTTGACGGAGGAGATAGAGAAGATCCCAAGAAGAGCGGCGCGTTTCGTCACATGGTTATTTGGTAACCGTGATAGCGTTACGGAGATGTTTAACAAAGTCAAGTGGCAGACTCTGCAAGAGAGGCGCTCTGCATCGCGGTGTAGCTTGCTCGCCAGGTTTCGAGAGGGTGCGTTTCTGGTTGAGGTATCGAATATATTGCTTCCCCCTACTTATACCTCCCGCGGAGATCACGAATGTAAAATTAGAGAGATTCGGGCGCGCACGGAGGATTTCAGACAGTCGTTCTTCCCGCGAACCATATGCGACTGGAACAGGAAAGGGAGGTAATGACATTGGCACGTAAAGTGCCCTCCGCCACATACCGTTGGGTGGCTTGCGGAGTATAAACGTAGATGTAGATGTAGAACTCGCGTATGATATCTGCCACACTTTCTCCCCTATTAGGTGATAGTACAAAACGAGCTGCCCTTTTTTGCACCCTTTCGATATCCTCCATCAATCCCACCTGGCATGGATCCCACACCGCGCAGCAATATTCTGACAGAGGACGAACAAGTGTAGTGTAAGCTGTCTCTTTAGTGGACTTGTTGCGTCTTCTAAGTGTCCTGCCAATGAAACCCAACCTTTGGCTCGCCTTCCCCACAATATTATCTATGTGGTCTTTCCTACTGGAGTTGTTCGTAATTTTTACACCCAGGTACTTAGTTGAATTGACAGCCTTGAGAATTGTACTATTTATCAATTAATCGAATCCCAACGGATTTCTTTTGGAACTCATGTGGATCACCTCACACTTTTCGTTATTTAGCGTCAACTGCCGCCTGCCACACCATACAGCAATCTTTTCTAAATCGGTTTGCAATTGATACTGGTCTTTGGATGACCTTACTAGACGGTAAATTACAGCATCATCTGCGAACAACCTAAGAGAACTGCTCAGATTGTCACCCAGGTCATTTATATAGATCAGGAACAGCAGAGGTCCCAGGACGCTTCCCTGGGGAACACCTGATTTCACTGGTATCACATAGATACTGTAAATGACGCCGTTATAAACTAGATACAGTGAAAGAACCATGTTGCGTACAAAATATTATAAGTATTTCGTCTTAATATGGCTGATTTTGATTTGACTACACTGACTAAAACCGGAGAAGATGCTGGTGTAGGTATCTGGAATATGGGACTGGGAAGAAACTGACGAAGAGCTAAGTTGAGGCAAATAGGGTGAGTTGCTAGTTTATGCCTGCTCAGTGTGAGCGAAGCGGAATCTTTGAGACAAACACAGAAAAATAACGACGGGTTTAATATTTAATAGACTTTTAACCCGCGGCTTCGCCCGCCGACGGATACGTCACATATGTTTCACATATAAATGTCTGACTCTGCCGTTTTAAACCATGGGACCTTATCTATGGTATTCAGTCGTGTCGCATGTCTTTGATCCCTGAGCAGGATTGCAAATGTCATGCCTCAATCTGCGACTTGGTTAACACACTGAACAGCACAGGTAATAGAAAAATTGTACTTCATACATTTCCAATATTCCAAATCAATTAAATACAGGAAAGTAATACCAACAGGTATTTTTAGAACATTTTTACAAGTCCCGCTCTTCTTGTCCTTATATACACGCCACTATGAACAAGAAATAATCAACAAATAACGCAAAAAGCTGTCTGCCGTTATCACTCCAGAGCCACGTACTCTGTCTTTGCCTTCGTACATGTACGGTGGGTGTGAAAGAGCGATAATAGAGCTTTATTTGGATGTGTACAGAAAGCGAGCCACCCACCTACATTTAGGAGTATACCGCCTGCAGGAATGCGTTTGTAAAATGTGTTCTGTGTTTGCATCCGGTTTTGTTTGTTCTAAGAATTTCAGTAACACTGCTTTGGGAGACGTTAACAATTGATTAGGAGGAACAGGGACTAATGTAAGTTACTACCGACCCGTCCACAGGCTGATTATTAGGTCAGCTGCAAAATCATGACTCTGCATAATGGAACCTCTCAGCATTTGTTTGCAGCAATTTCAGACTCTACGGAGTCGTGTTGTAAGTAACATGAGAACGAAAGAAAGCAATCGAAAACTATACTACACAGAAATGGGTGTACTAAGAAGCTGAGAAACGGTTCATTTTGAACTGGTTGGGGTGGTAATGAGGACAATATGTACGGAATGTCGACAACTGGTGTGGTGAGACTTAATTAGCTTGTTGGTGATGAAGAGGTGGGATGGAATGGACGGGAATGGAGAATGTAGCCATAGCAGTCGTATGTTAGTTAACCCTAGGGAGAGATAATGTGGCTGTTACCATAAATATCCCATGGCGAAACTCAAGGCAATAGTGCCCTAGTAAGCATCATATACGTAATTGAGCAGTTCGTACTGATCATCGAAACAGTGCTAAACGCTGTACCTCTGAGTGATATTCAGTGCCTCTTGACGGTTTTGTGTGTAACTGTGTGTATTTTCTTGTTCATATAAAGCATTAACACGAAGCGTAATGGAGAAGTATCGTCGTTTATTTTGTGGAATAGAAGTGTCGCTAATATCGTAGATGCTCAGATACATGTGGAAATACTTTAATTTAATGTCATTGGAAATGTGAGAAGTACTTTAGCGTCCAAAGCAAGACAGTAAGTGCTCGGACCAACAAGATGCGCCGTCGCAGCTATCAGATGCTGCCCGCTCGACGCGGAGGTCATGTGGGTGTTGCACAGCTAAGGCGCTTTGAATAGATTGAAGGGGCTCAAAGGAAAGGGGTATTTAACACGCTACTAAACTGCATTGAAACCTGGCAATATATAGCGATGAATGCCTTGTGCTGTAGTGCTTTGAAAGCCTTTGGTTTATTGCCTGGCGGCTATTCAGATCGATCGCCCTTCAACACAGGCAAGCGAAATTAATACCAGATGATTGATAGACGAGGGCGTTGAGCTTGACGAAGAACGACGTAGTGCTGCGTTTACGGGTTCACAACCCCAGCACTTTGAAACGACTAAAAAATTATTAATCGAAAATTCAGTTGTATCGCGTCTGATGTTTTTTTTTTCAGCTCGCTATGGGTTGCTGATGTACAGATAATCTTGGCACTGTGACTGGATTTTGATGCAAAACATTTTCAGCGAGTACAGAAAAATTGAATGGCATCATCGTTTAAGACAGATTATGCCTTTCAGCGTTCAGAAATGGCAATGCCAAAAAGACGAAAAATTATTAGTAGCGCAATGTCCTTTTCTCAAAAATGCGTACATACATATGCGATGTTCTTTATTATTGTGACGTTAACTAAGCTTTCCCCTGGCTTACAATGTTGTAATGAAGTGCGACCTGATAGGTGTCGTTATTTAAATGTATTTGTTGACTGATACACATCGAAATAAAAGCGCCTTATTTTTAAAAACAGTAAGCAAACGGAATTGTCTCTGTTTGGTTGAATGGAAGTGTGAATTTATTCTACAGAGAAAGTAACTGCGCCACTACAGCAAAGCTGGATCTCAGGAACGTCTATAAAAATGTAGCCGTTATGTCCACGAATTTATGCAGTGCACTGCCTAATCATTTCTGCAAAAAGCACCACTGAAACAATTTCGGAATAATTGATTTTTCGATTTATACAGGCAATTTTTATCGACGGCAATCTAAATGGTGCAATGTATGCTGATTTCCTACGTAATGTTCTACCGATGTTACTACAAGATGTTTCACTGCATGACAGAATGGCGATGTACTTCCAACATGATGGATGTCCGGCACATAGCTCGCGTGCAGTTGAAGCCGTATTGAATAGCAAATTTCATGACAGGTGGATTGGTCGTCGAAGCACCATATCGTGGCCCGCACGTTCACGGGATATGACGTCCCCGGATTTGTTTCTGTGGGGAAAGATGAAGGATATTTGCTATCGTGATCTACCGACACCGCCTGACTACATGCGTCAGCGCATTGTCAATGCATGTGCGAACATTACGGAAGGCGAACTACTCGCTGTTGAGAGGAACGTCGTTACACGTACTGCCAAATGCATTGAGGTTGACGGACATCATTTTGAGCATTTACTGCATTAATGTGGTATTTACAGGTAAACACGCTGAACAGCATGCGTTCTCAGAAATGATAAGTTCACAAAGGTACATGTATCACATTGGAACAACCGAAATAAAATGTTCAAACGTGCCTACGTTCTGTATTTTAACTTAAAAAACCTACCTGTTACCAACTGTTTGTCTAAAATTGTGAGCCATATGTTTGTGACTATTACAACGCCATCTATCACAAAGCGAAAAAAGTGGTCCAACTAAAACATTAATATTTCTTTACGTACTACACGAATATGTAATAAAAATGGGGGCTCCTATTTTTAAAAAACGCACTTGATATCCGTTTGACCTAAGGCAGCGCGATCTAGGGGGCCAACCATAGCACCATCTGGTTTCCCCCTTCAAGCTAGACAACTTTCGTTCTTTGTAGTTTTTTCGTTTGACGCTTATTTCGTGAGATATTTGGACCGGTCACGACCAATGGACCACACTGTATAATTTTTGGATCACCAAATAGATCTGTTTAATTTTGTTCATAGCTTTGTTCTTGCTGAAGATACCTGCGAAAGAGGAAGTCATAATCACAATCAAACCACTTAATTCCACGTGCAGTACAATAAAATTTTACTCGTTCTCCTTTCCATAACGTTAACTCGGTGTCCCATGCACATTTCATCATTTATCTTAGATTTCATTTCACTGTCTTTCTACATTCTCACTACGCGTGGCGGTACTCAGATGTCACCTATTAAATACAGTGCTCAATCTGCTAGTGTTAGCTACGTGTGAATTACAGTATGCCTTCGGACGATGAAGTATGTAATAATCAATCTACATCTACATCTACATTTATACTCCGCAAGCCACCCAACGGTGTGTGGCGGAGGGCACTTTACGTGCCAATGTCATTACCTCCCTTTTCTGTTCCAGTCGCGTATGATTCGCGGCAAGAACGACTGTCTGAAAGCCTCCGTGCGCGCTCGAATCTCTCTAATTTTATATTCGTGATCTCCTCGGGAGGATATAAGTAAGGGGAAGCAATATATTCGATACCTCATCCAGAAACGCACCCTCTCGAAACCTGGCGAGCAAGCTACACCGCGATGCAGAGCGCCCCCTCTTGCAGAGCTGCCACTTGAGTTTGCTAAACATCTCCGTAACGCTATCACGGTTACCAAACAACCCTGTGACGAAACGCGCCGCTCTTCTTTGGATCTTCTCTATCTCCTCCGTCAACCCAATCTGGTACGGATCCCACACCGATGAGCAATACTCAAGTACAGGTCGAACGAGTGTTTTGTAAGCCACCTCCTTTGTTGATGGACTACATTTTGTAAGGACTCTCCCAATGAATCTCAACCTGGTACCTGCCTTCCAACAATTAATTTTATGTGATCATTCCACTTCAAATCGTTCCGCACGCATACTCCCAGATATTTTACAGAAGTAACTGCTACCAGTGTTTGTTCCGCTATCATATGATCATACAATAAAGGATCCTTCTTTCTACGTATTCGCAATACATTACATTTATCTATGTTAAGGGTCAGTTGCCACTCCCTGCACCAAGTGCCTATTCGCTGCAGATCTTCCTGCATTTCGCTACAGTGTTCTAATGCTGCAACTTCTCTGTATACTACAGCATCATCCTCGAAAAGCCGCATGGAACTTCCGACACTATCTACTAGGTCTTTTATATATATTGTGAAAAGAAATGGTCCCATAACACTCCCCTGTGGCACGCCAGACGTTACCTTAACGTCTGTAGACGTCTCTCCATTGATAACAACATGCTGTGTTCTGTTTGCTAAAAACTCTTCAATCCAGCCACACAGCTGGTGTGACATTCAGTAGGCTCTTACTTTGTTTATCAGGCGACAGTGCGGAACTGTATCGAACGCCTTCCGGAAGTCAAGGAAAATAGCATCTACCTGGGAGCCTGTATCTAATATTTTCTGGGTCTCATGAACAAATAAAGCGAGTTTGGTCTCACACGGTCGCTGTTTCCGGAATCCATGTTGATTCCGACAGAGTAGATTCTGGGTTTCCAAAAACGACATGATACGCGAGCAAAAAACATGTTCTAAAATTCTACAACAGATCGACGTCAGAGATATAGGTCTATAGTTTTGCGCATCTGCTCGACGACCCTTCTTGAAGACTGGGACTATCTGTGTTCTTTTTTATAATCATTTGGAACCTTCCGTTCCTCTAGAGACTTGCGGTACACGGCTGTTAGAAGGGGGGCAAGTTCTTTCGCGTACTCTGTGTAGAATCGAATTAGTATCCCGTCAGGTCCAGTGGACTTTGCTCTGTTGAGTGATTTTAGTTGCTTTTCTATTCCTTGGACACTTATTTCGATGTCAGCCATTTTTTTTTTTTTGTGCGAGGATTTAGAGAAGGAACTGCAGTGCGGTATTCCTCTGTGAAACAGCTATGGAAAAATGTGTTTAGTATTTCAGCTTTACGCGTGTCATCCTCTGTTTCAATGCCATCATTATCCCGGAGTGTCTGGACATGCTGTTTAGATCCACTTACTGATTTAACGTAAGACCAGAACTTCCTCGGATTGTCTGTCACGTCAGTACATAGAATTTTACTTTCGAATTCACTGAACGCTTCACGCGTAGCCCTCCTTACACTAACTTTGACAACGTTTAGCTTCTGTTTGTCTGAGAGGTTTTGGCTGCGTTTAAACTTGGAATGAAGCTCTCTTTGCTTTCGCAGTAGTTTCCTAACTTTGTTGTTGAACCACGGTGGGTTTTTCCCGTCCCTCGCAGTTTTACTCAGCATGTACCTGTCTAAAACGCATTTTACGATTGTCTTGAACTGTTTCCATAAACACTCAACATTGTCAGTGTAGGAATAGAAATTTTCGTTTTGATCTGTTAGGTAGTCTGAAAACTGCCTTCTATTACTCTTGCTAAACAGATAAACCTTCCTCCCTTTTTTGATATTCCTATTAACTTCCATATTCAGGGATGCTGCAACGGCCTTATGATCACTGATTCCCTGTTCTGCACTTACAGAGTCGAAAAGTTCGTGTCTGTTTGTTACCAGTAGGTCCAAGATGTTATCTCCACGAGTCGGTTTTCTGTTTAATTGCTCGAGATAATTTTCGGATAGTTCACTCAGTATAATGTCACTCGATGCTCTGTCCCTACCACCCGTCCTAAACATCTGAGTGTCCCAGTCTATATCTGGTAAATTGAAATCTCCACCTAAGACTATAACATGCTGAGAAAATTTATGTGAAATGTATTCCAAATTTTCTCTCAGTTGTTGTGCCAGTAATGCTGCTCAGTCGGGAGGTCGGTAAAAGGAGCCAACTATTAACCTAGCTCGGTTGTTGAGTGTCACCTCCACCCATAATAATTCACAGGAACTATCCACTTCTACTTCATTACAGAATAAACTACTACTAACAGCGACAAACACGCCACCACCGGTTGCATGCAATCTATCCTTTCGAAACACCGTCTGTGCCTTTGTAAAAATTTCGGCAAAATTTATCTCTAGCTTCAGCCAGCTTTCTGTACCTATAACCATTTCAGCTTCGGTGCTTTCTATCAGCGCTTGAAGTTCCGGTACTCTACCAATGCAGCTTCGACAGTTTACAATTACAATACCGACTGCTGCTTGGTCACCGCATGTCCTGACTTTGCCCCGCACCCTTTGAGGCTTTTGCCCTTTCTGTACTTGCCCGAGGCCATCTAACCTAAAAAACCGCCCAGTCCACGCCACACAACCCCTGCTACCCGTGTAGCCTCTTGCTGCGTGTAGTGGACTCCTGACCTATTCAGCGGAACCCGAAACCCCACCACCCTATGGCGCAAGTCGAGGAATCTGCAGCCCACACGGTCGCAGAACCGTCTCAGCCTCTGATTCAGACTCTCCACTCGGCTCTGTACCAAAGGTCCGCAGTCAGTCCTGTCGACGATGCTGTAGATGGTGAACTCTGCTTTCCTCCCGCTAGCGAGACTGGCAATCTTCACCAAATCAGATAGCCGCCGGAAGCCAGAGAGGATTTCCTACGATCCATAGCGACACACATCATTGGTGCCGACATGAGCGACCACCTGCAGATGGGTGCACCCTGTACCCTTCATGGCATCCGGAAGGACCCTTTCCACATCTGGAATGACTCCCCGCGGTATACACACGGAGTGCACATTGGTTTTCTTCCCCTCTCTTGCTGCCATATCCCTAAGGGGCACCATTACGCGCCTGACGTTGGAGCTCCCAGCTACCAGTAACCCCACCCTATGCGACCCCCGGGATCTTGCTGACTGAGGGGCAACCTCTGGAACAGGACAAGCAGCCATGTCTGGTCGAAGATCAGTATCAGCCAGAGACAGAGCCTGAAACCGGTTCGTCAGACAAACTGGAGAGGCCTTCCGTTCAGCCCTCCGAAATGTCTTTCGCCCCCTGCCACACCTCGAGACGACCTCCCACTCTACCACAGGTGAGGGATCAGCCTCATTGTGGGCAGTATCCCGGGCAGCCACAGACGTAGTCTGATCGGGGGATGCGTGGGACGAGCTGGCCGTCCCCGACAAACCCCCATCCGGACCCCCACAGTGATGCCCACTGGCAACAGCCTCAAGCTGTGTGACCGAAGCCAACACTGCCTGAAGCTGGGAGCGAAGGGATGCCAACTCAGCCTGCATCCGAATGCAGCAGTTGCAGTCCCTACCCATGCTAAAAACTGTTGTGCAAAGAACGTCTGAACTAATCTACAGAGAGCACATACAATTCGACACAAAATTTAAACGGTTATTAAAATACAACATTGCCTAATAGATGCAGTAATGCTGCTACTTGCGCACTGCTGACACACTGCTCGGCGGAGGAAGGAGACTACGCGATTTTACACTATTCAGGTACTAAAACGCGATGCTACACTCTCAAATACTATAATACGCCAGAAATGTATGAATTAAACAATGCAAGTACCAAAAACATGCAAAGAAATTAAGAATTAAACTATGTAACAAATAAGTGAGCTTCTGGCAGCTGCTTATCCAACGGCGGCATGGAGCACACAATGTTACACAGTGCATGGGAGAAGGATGAATTTATCAGTGGACGAGTTACGGAGAGTCGCATACCTCTCCTGCTGCTCTCTTCAACCGCCTCCTATCTTTCAGGATTTGAGGGGTATCCTATAGTGTTTTCTGTGTAGTCCAGGGACAACGTGGCGCTTCTCTGTGAAGAAGGTGGACGAATAACTTTTACCGTACGTCATTAATGATGCAAGGGACTCGTAATTAGTGAAGCATTCTTCAATTAAAGTGTGATTAGAAACCCTTCACTCATGTAATTTTATGTGGCGATCAAATGTTGTCTACTAAAAGGAATCTATAAGATCATTACTACCAAAAACTATAAGAAATTAGGTTAAATATGTGAGGGATGCAGGTGATCTAGGATATTAGAAAAGGAGACACAGAAACGAAAATGGAATACAGCAATGGTGTGCAAAACTTAAGGAAGGAAATAGCTTTCGCTAGGTCGGCACTGCTGAGAGAAATAGCTCGGTGCAACTTTTGTGGTTGGCAGGAGAGCCAACACCGTGTTACTAGAGGAAGCCGGGCCGGCCGCGGTGGTCTCGCGGTTAAGGCGCTCAGTCCGGAACCGCGGGACTGCTACGGTCGCAGGTTCGAATTGTGCCTCGGGCATGGATGTGTGTGATGTCCTTAGGTTAGTTCGGTTTAAGTAGTTCTAAGTTCTAGGGGACTGATGACCGCAGTAGTTAAGTCCCATAGTGCTCAGAGCCCTTTGAACCATTTTTTAGAGGAAGCCGAAAGGCACGCGTTTTAGCTCACGCAGGCTGGCGTGAGGTCTGGAACAGGACAAGGAAATTAGACTCCAGAAAAACGGACGTAGCTGGTGGAATACTTAACTTTAATCCATTACTGATGAACGTTGCTCTTGACGGTACATGATTCAGTATCAATAGTAACTGGTAATGGCGCCTTGCTAGGTCGTAGCAAATGACGTAGCTGAAGGCTATGCTAACTATCGTCTCAGCAAATGAGAGCGTATTTTGTCAGTGAACCAGCGCTAGCAAAGTCGGTTGTACAACTGGGGCGAGTGCTAGGAAGTCTCTCTAGACCTGCCGTGTGGCGGCGCTCGGTCTGCAATCACTGATAGTGGCGACACGCTTGTCCGACGTATACTAACGGACCGCGGCCGATTTAAATGCTACCACCTAGCAAGAGTGGTGTCTGGCGGTGACACCACAGAAACTTGCCGCGTACGAGTATAGAAACAACTGAGAGTACAGTACAAAAGGTAACTAAAAGAAGTAAGTAATCAGACGAACAGAAATGATACTTTTGTTCAATGACAGTTATTAAATCGAAGTCACGCTGGAAATTGCAAAAGACGAGACATGATTTTCAATAGTCAGTGATCACCGCGGGCGGCAATCCATGCTCTGCAATACTCCCATGCTGGTCATACGAGATCTTGTGGCCGGACATTGCGTTCCTCCACCAGCACGGTTGACGACTGTTGAACTGTCGCTGGTGCTTGTGGACGTGCAGCAATACAAAGCATCCCACACGTGCCAGGTGAGGTTTCATTTGGGAGAACGTGTAGGCCAGTCCATTTGCCGAATATCCTCTCGCCCCAAGAGCTACTCCACCTGCCCAGTTCGATGGGGGTCGCTCGTTGCCATCCATAAAAATGAAGTCTGCTCCAAGCGCACCTCTGAAATCGGCACATGGGGAAGGAGTACAGGCCGGCCGTTGTGGCCGAGCGGTTCTAAGCGCTTCAGTCTGGAACCGCGCGACCGTTACGGTCACAGGTTCGAATCCTGCCTCCGGCATGGATGTGTGTGATGTCCTTAGGTTGGTTAGGTTTAAGTAGTTCTAAGTTCTAGGGCCCTGATGACGTCAGATATTAAGTCCCATAGTGCTCAGAACCATTTGGACCGTTTGAAGCAGTACAGTATCACGGGCGAGAGTAAAGTGGAAAAATGTGGATATCAGTGCGCCTCCCGAAATAATAACACCTGCAACACCAAAACGGCCATGTTCGATAATGTCGCTGGGTGCATTATGGTTTGGTCACATTAAAAGAATGTGACCAGAAAGACTTCCGCGAAGAGCCCTAGAGTGGACAGAATCCGAACGAAGATCAACAGAAAGATTAGGGTGGAGAGACCAGATGAAGGATAACGTGAACCAAAGAGAACTACAACGCAGGGAGATGCTAAATGATAGACTGTGGGAGAAAAGAGAAACTTGAAAGATGCTCTGTGAATTACCTGCGTAACCAGAAATGTTTCAGGGAGGAGAAGAGAAGATAGAGCGAGAGGTGGGAATACGTAATGCAACCAGGAACGCTGTCAAACATGCAAAATTATATTGGTGTTCTAGATGTTATGGTGTGGCGAGGCATGATGCTGCAGGGGCGCACTGACCTCTGAATGCGGTACTCTCACCGGTCAACGTTATTGTGACACTGTACTCCTTCCCCCCGTGAGGCCTTTCAGAAGTGCGCTTGGTGGTCACGTAATTTTTTATGGATGGCAATGAGCGACCGCATCCAACTGGGCAGTTGGGGGAACTCTTAGAACGATAGGATATTCAGATGAAGGGAATGGCCGGCCTGTTCCCCAGACTTAAATTCCATCGAGCACTAGTGGGATTTATTGGGGAGATGTAGCGCAGACGTCCACTTGCACCAACGACTGTGCAGCATATATCAACCGCTCTGGTGGAGGAACGGAACGCCCTACCACAAGATCTCCTTGCCAACCATCTGACAATCATGGGAATGTTACAGAGCATAGTTTGCCACCCGTGGTAATCAGTCACCGTATGAGTCGTCTTCTTTAATTTCCATGATGACTTCGGTGTTACAATTGTCTCTGAATAAAAGTGTCGTTCCTGTTCATCACATGGTTCATTTCTTTCAGTTACCTTTCATGCAACATTCATGGAGCCAAGGTTTTGTGTTGTATTCTATTGTATGTTAACACGGGGGCCTAGAAACGACGGAGAGGCTCCGTCCCCGCCGCAGCCGCAGTGGTCCACAACCCCACGACGACTACCGCAGTCCACTTCACCCCTCCGCCGCTCCACACCGGACCACTCTTTCAGGGTTACTGTGCGGTTCGGCCCCCGGGAAACGTCTCACCCCAGACGAGTGTAGCCCCGATGATTGCGTGGCAGAGTAATGGTGGTGTACACGTACTTGAAGAACTTCTTTGCGCAGCAATCGCCGACATAGTGTAGCTGAGGCAGAATAAGGGGAACCAGCCCGCATTCGCCGACGCCGATGGAAAACCACATAAAAACCATTCACAGACTGGCCGGCTTACCGGACCTCGACACAAGTCCGCCGGGCGGAATCATGCCGGGAGACCAGGCGCTCCTTCCCACTCCTGAAAGCCGTGCGTTGGAGCGCACGGCTAACGGGGTGGGCGGAGCCAAGGTACTTCGCAGAGACACATCAGACGAAAGTTTTTGTCCATAAGTTTTACTTACCAGTGAAGTTTCACTGCACAATTATGAATAAAACAGATAAAAGAAACAATTTCACAGAGCACTAAAGAGTAGCATTAATAAAAATGTCTTGTCCGAAAGTTACTTCGAACAGGTAGAGACTCAGTTCATAAAGGTAATATCTTAGACCTCCTAAACCTGAACTTACCGAATCAGTTATCGTAAAGGAAGTTTTCAGTGATCATAAGGTTTTGCAGGGAATGCTAAGAAACGTACGAAGGTATTTTTGCTTAGCAAGACATACGGGGTACACATTGCAGAGTATCTGAATAGTCTGCATCAAATATTTAGTGATGAGGACAAAAAAAAAAAAAATGTGGACCACAAATGGAAAAAATCAAAAGCATCTTTCAATGTGCCTTAGACAATTATGTTCCCAGCAAGATCGTGTGGAATGGGAAAGACCCATCGTGGTTTAATAGCCATATTAGAAAACTGCTACGTAAAGAGAGAGTGCGTCATTACAGATTCAAGAAAAGCCAAAACTTAGCTGACGAACAAAACATGAAAGAAGCCAGAATGAGTGTAAGGAGAGCAATGAGATAAGAGTTCAATGACTTTGAAAAATAAAATTTTGCCAACTGCTCTGACTAAATACAGTAAGAGGTTTTGGTCTTATGTAAATTCAGTAAGCGGTTCGCAGTCCTCCATTCATTCACTCAGTGACTGTACAGGCGCCGAAAGGGAAGATAACAGAGGGAAGGCCCAAACACTGAATTCGGCCTTCCGAAGTTATTTCACGGCAGATACTGAGATAGTCGATCGTGAAACGGAAGGACGACTACAGTAGATTGGTAGTGAAAAGACATCAGGAGCAGACGAGTTACTTATAAGACTCTACAAAGATTATTCGAAAGAACTTGCTTCGTTCCTAGCAGCAGTCTATCACAGATAAGTGGAACAACGAAGGTTACCTAGAGACTGGAGAAAAAACACAGGTCATTCTCGTTTTTAAGATGGACAGATAAACATAATTATAGCTCTGTATACCGTAAACGCCAATCTTTTTAATTATGGAACATGTGTTATGCTCAAGAATTGTGACGTTTTTGGGGAACGAAAATCCTCTTTATGAGAGTCAACATGGACTCCGCAAACAGAGATCTTACACACCTTGTTCTGTTCCTCCGTGAGGTCGATAGCGCTCTAGACAACGACCTTCAGGTTGATATCGTATTCCTTGATTGGAGGAAGGCATTTGATCCCGTCCCGCACTGCCATTAAGTGAAAAAATACTTGCTTACCGGGTATCGGACCAGATTGCGACTGGATTCAAGACTTCCTCGAGGATAAAACTTAACACGTCGCTCTTAACGAAATAAGTTCAAATGGCTCTGAGCACTATGGGACTCAACTGCTGAGGTCATCAGTCCACCAGAACTTAAAACCACTTAAATCTAACTAACCTAAGGACATCACACACATCCATGCCCGATGCAGGATTCGAACCTGCGACCGTAGCGGTCGCGCTGTTCCAGACTGTAGCGCCTAGAACTGCTCGGCCACTTCTGCCGGCTGAAATAAGTTCGACAGATGAAAAGGTAATTTCCCGAGTACCCCAAGAAATGGTGAAAGTATCGTTAATGTTTAAAATAAATGTAAAGTATCTAGTAGAAAGCGCCGGAATCTCCTTAACATTGGGTGCAAATTATGCGTTTGTCTATAAGAAGGCAGCAACGCTAGAAGACAGTGTCTATTTGCAGAATTACCTGCAGTGGATTGATAAATGGTTCACGCTCTGGCAGTTGACCCTGAACGTATATAAATGTAAGATATCGCCCTTACATAGGAAAGGAAATTCACTACTGTACAACTACACTATTGATTACAAACTGTTGGCAATAATATCTACCATAAAAATCTAGGACTAACTATACACAGCGACCTTAAGTTGAATGACCATATAATACAAACAGTAGGGAAATCTAACGCCAGACTGAGATTCATGGGAAGAACCTTGAGGAAACGTAAGTCATCTGCGAAGGAAATAGCTTGTTCGACCGAGTCTTGAGTACTGTTCATCAGCATAGGATTTGCACCAGGTAGGACTGACAGGGGAGATAGAGAAGATCCAACGAAGAGCGCCACGTTTCGTCACGATGTTGTTCAGTTGCCGCGAGAACGTTACAGAAAAGCTCAACAAACTCCAGTGGCAGTCGTTGCATCACGAAGAGGTTTACTACTGAAATTTCGAGAGCGTAGTCCTTGGAAGAGTCGAACAGCATATTGATTCCTCCTATATACACCTCACGAAAAGATGGCGACGAGAAAATTCTAGAAATTAGAACTAATTCAGAGGATTACCGACAATCATTATTCCCACGCGCCTTTTGAGAGGGAACTGGGTAGGGGGGAATCAATGAGTGGTTCCAGAAGTACCCTCCACCATACACCATTAAGTAGCTTGCTGAGTATGATGTAGAAAGTCGCTGTACGTTTTATATAAAAAAAGATGAACCGTCCAGATAATGGGCAAGGCTTTATTATCCGACAGTGATTCTGATTCCCCGCTCGGTCTGTTATGGACACGGAGGAGAGCTTAGTGACAAACGGGCTTGGTAGACGGTCTCAGCTGAATCTCAAGGCGGCCGCCTCCGCCAAGGGCATTTCAAGGGTGCCTGCCCACTGACAGCAGAGTAACAGTAAATTCCGCAGCACTTCTCCTGTTCGGTCATTCTCTCTACGGCCTGCGGGCGGCTCCCTCCCGTCAGAGGTTCCAGTCCTCCCTCGGGCACGAGTGTGTGTGCCGTCCTTAACGTAAGTTAGTTTAAGTTAGATCAAATAGGGTGTAAGCTTGGTTTGGTCCCACAAGACCTTACCTCAAATTTCCAAATTTCTACGGTCTATAGCCTTTGGTCCGCACCATTTACTAGTGGACCTTACCTTTGATTGTGGTTGATTCGGACAGCTTCCTGGACTGTTTTGCGTCACTTACGGTGTATCTCGATAAGCTCTGGATTTTGTTGCTGGCTAACTGTTCACTTCGTGAACTCCATAGACATTTAGCTTCTTCCACAGGTTTCCGCATCACCGCCAGTGGGAGTCGTCATAAACTGTGTTCTACCAACGCAGAGTAGGATAGGAAAAATGCCTTGAGTGTGATTACGGGGAAGGAGATATGAAATATACTGGGTGTACCAGAAGCCTTTCCCTGATAACGAACAGTCATGTTGTTGTTGTGGTCTTAAGTCCAGAGACTGGATTGATGCAGCTCTCCATTCTACTCCATCCCGTGCATGCTTCTTCATCTCCGAGTAACTACTGCAACCTACAACCTTCTGAATCTGTTTAGTGTATTCGTCCCTTGGTCTCCCTTTACGATTTTTACCTTTCACGCTTCCCTCCCATACTAAATTCGTGATCCCTTCTATTCTTTTCTTGTCTAAACTATTTATCCTCTATAATTCAATTCCATACATGGCTACGCTCCATACAAATACTTTCAGAAAAGACTTCCTTTCACTTAAAACTGTACTCGATGTTAACAGATTTATCTTCTTTAGAAACGCTTTCCTTGCCATTGCCAGTATACATTTTATGTCCTCTCTACTTCGACCATCATCAGTTATTTTAGTCCTCAAACAGCAAAACTCATCTACTACTTGAAGTGTCTCATTTCCTAATCTAATTCCCTCAACATCACCTGATTTAATTCGACTAAATTCTATTATCCTCGTTTTGATTTTGTTGATGATCATCTTATATCCTCTTTTCAAGACACTGCCCATTCAGTTCAACTGCTCTTCCAGGTCTTTTGGTGTCTTTGGCTGAATTATAATGTCATCGGCAAACCTCAAAGTTTTTATTTCTTCTTCATGGATTTAATGCCCACTCCAAATTTTTCTTTTGTTTCCTTTACAGCTTGGTCAATGTACAGATTGAATAAAGTTGGGGATAGGCTACAACCCTGTCTCACTCCCTCTCCAACCACTGCTTCCCTTTCATGCCACTCGACTCATAATTGCCGTCTGGTATCTGTAGAATTGCCTGTATTTGATCCCTGCCATCTTTAGAATTTGAAAGAGAGTATTCCAGTCAACATTGTCAAAAGCTCTCTCAAATTCTAGAAATGCTAGAAACGTAGATTTGCCTTTCCTTAATCTATCCTCTAAGATGAGCTGTAAGGTCAGTATTGTTTCGCGTGTTCCAACATTTCTACGGAATCCAAATTGATCTTTCCCGAGGTCGGCTTCTACCAGTTTTTGCATTCGTGTCTAAATAATTCGTCTTAGTACTTTGCAGCCGTTACTTACTAAACTGATAGTTCGGTAATTTTCACACCTGTCAACATCTACTTTCTTTGGGATTGCAATCATTACATTCTTCTTGAAGTCCGAAGGTATTTCACCTGTCTCATACATCTTGCTCACCAGATGGTAGAGTTTTGTCATGAGAAGCTCTCTCAGGACTATCAGTAATTCTAAAGGAATGCTGTCTACTTCCGGGGCCTTGTTTCGACTTAGGTCTTTCAGTGTTCTGTCAAACTCTTCTCACAGTATCATATCTTCCATGTCATCTTCATCTGCGTCCTCCTCCATTTCGAAACATTCATAAGACATAAAATTTTTATCTTAACTACATATGAGATTTTCAAGTTTTGGTGTACATACATACTTACTGTTACTTTGTTACAGGGCCCATGCCGTAACAACAGCGGAATCAGATACCATCTGCAAACATGTACTCACACAAGGAGAAAGCTCAATGTGTCCTATGGTGTCATGAAACGCAGTCCCCACAAAGAGTCCAGGGAAAATTCCAGAATCATAGACAGCCAACGGATGTTAAAAGCATCAAGATGTGGTATGCGAAGTTAGGGAACGTCTGTGATCTCTCTAGAACAGGCAGGCCTGGATCTAGTGCGCAGGCAATTTAGATAGTGAGAGAGCAATAAAGCGGCTGGGGTGGATGAAATTAAGTCGGAACTCATCAAATACAGTGGAATGTCAGGTCTTAAATGGCTACACAGGATAATTGAAATGGCCTTGGAGTCGGGACAGGTTCCATGAGACTGGACAAAAGCAGTAATCACACCAATCTTTAAACATGGAAACAGAAAAGATTGTAACAACTACAGAGGTATCTCTTTAATCAGCGTTGTGGGTAAAATCTTCGCAGGTATTGTTGAAAGGAAAGTGCGAGTATTAGTTGAGGACCAATAGGATGAAAATCAGTGTGGGTTTAGGCCTCTTAGAGGTTGTCAGGACCAGATCTTTAGCTTACGGCAAATAATGGAGAAGTGTTATGAGTGGAACAGGGAATTGTATCTATGCTTTATAGATCTAGAAAAGGCATATGACCGGGTTCCTAGGAGGAAGTTATTGTCTGTTCTACAAGATTATGGAATAGGAGGCAAACTTTTGCAAGCAATTAAAGGTCTTTACATGGATAGTCAGGCAGCAGTTAGAGTTGACGGTAAATTGAGTTCATGGTTCAGAGTAGCTTCAGGGGTAAGACAAGGCTGCAACCTGTCTCCACTGTTGTTCATATTATTTATGGATCATATGTTGAAAACAATAGACTGTCTGGGTGAGATTAAGATATGTGAACACAAAATAAGCAGTCTTGCATATGCGGATGACTTAGTTGTGATGGCAGATTCGATTGAAAGTTTGCAAAGTAATATTTCAGAGCTAGATCAGAAATGTAAGGACTATGGTATGAAGATTAGCATCGCCAAAACGAAAGTAATGTCAGTGGGAAAGAAATATAAACGGATTGAGTGCCAAATAGAAGGAACAAAGTTAGAACAGGTGGACGGTTTCAAGTACTTAGGATGCATATTCTCACAGGATGGCAACATAGTGAAAGAACTGGAAGCGAGGTGTAGCAAAGCTAATGCAGTGAGCGCTCAGCTACGATCTACTCTCTTCTGCAAGAAGGAAGTCAGTACCAAGACAAAGTTATCTGTGCACCGTTCAATCTTTCGACCAACTTTGTTGTATGGGAGCGAAAGCTGGGTGGATTCAGGTTACCTTATCAACAAGGTTGAGGTTACGGATATGAAAGTAGCTAGGATGATTGCAGGTACTAGTAGATGGGAACAATGGCAGGAGGGTGTCCACGATGAGGAAATCAAAGAAAAACTGGGAATGAACTCTATAGATGTAGCAGTCAGGGCGAACAGGCTTAGATGGTGGGGTCATGTTACACGCATGAGAGAAGCAAGGTTACCCAAGAGACTCATGGATTCAGCAGTAGAGGGTAGGAGGAGTCGGGGCAGACCGAGGAGAAGGTACCTGGATTCGGTTAAGAATGATTTTGAAGTAATAAGTTTAACATCAGAAGAGGCACCAATGTTAGCACTGAATAGGGGATCATGGAGGAACTGTATAAGGGGGGATATGCTCCAGACTGAACGCTGAAAGGCATAATCAGTCTTAAATGATGAAGATGATGATGATGATGATGAGAGACACCTTCATGAGAAGTCCCAAGAAGTCAGTATGCAGGGCTTCACGTCAGTAGCAGATTCCGAAGACATCAGTGCACCGCATCCTACATCAAAAACCCTTTTCCGTGCGTACAAAGTGCAAATCGTGCAGTCCTTCCAATCAACCTTACAATGCTCCTTATGGCTGTGCCATGCTGGCAGAGGTTGAAGATGATGACTATTTGAAACGTACCCTTTTCTCAGATGAGGCCTTATTTCATTTGAAAGGTGTTGTCAACCGACAAAACACTGGGATCTGGAAGTCCGAGAATCCTACGGTGTGTTTGACACCCTCAGAACAGTCCTAGACGGAACGTGTGGTGCAGCATTATGCACAATAAAGTCATAGGACGTTTTTCCTTCAGCAGAAGAAGATAACAGCCAATACCCACCTCAGTGACGGTTAGATGTTGGTGCCTTCTGCCTGGCCGTCCAGATCACCTGATCTTAATCCTTGTGAATTCTGGTTGTGGTGTTGTGTTCAGTTTTCCAGTTACGAACGTAGATGAACTGAAGGTACGCATTGAATCCTGAACTTGCGCCAGCACCAGAACTTGGGGTACCTATACGTATAATTTGATGTTGATACCTACATTAAAAGAAAATGGTTCAAATGGCTCTGAGCACTATGGGACTTAACTTCTGAGGTCATCAGTCCCCTAGAACTTAGAACTACTTAAACCTAACTAACCTAAGGTCATCACACACATCCATGCCCGAGGCAGGATTCGAACCTGCGACCTTAGCGGTCGCACGGTTCCAGACTGTAGCGCCTAGAGCCGCTCGGTCACCCCGGCCGGTATATACCTACATCAGAATATTTTATGGTATGTATGGCTGGTATGCATGGCTAAAGTAAATATTTTTCATTTTTTCTTTTGTGTCACCAGACCTCTCATAGATTTTGCGTCAGCTAACTGAACTTAGTTAGTTACACCACTGTTTTTGATTGTAAAAGATATGAAGATGTCCGTAGCCGAAACAGATAATAGTGAAGTGTGAAAATTCGAGTGATCAAGACGGATCTTTCACATAAAGTACGATTCGGTTTGTCATTTCCATAAAGCATTCTTGACTTGTTTTCAGAGCTAATACACATGAGGAAAAGTGTGGTCTGTCAGACTATCCTTAGGGAGAATATTTTATCTGAGTTTGGAGTTAAGTGTTACATTATTTGGTGTCCAGCGATAACATCGGCGCCGATCGTGGTGGCCGAGCGGTTCTAGGGGCTTCAGTCCGGAACCGCGCGACTGCTACGGTCACAGGTTTGATTCTTGCCTCGGGCATGGATGTGTGTGATGGAAGTGCCAAGATGTCACGGCCCATTCATAGGCGAACTCACAGAAGTTCGATATGAAACATCGCTCCATACAATACTGACTCTCACGCTTTCTCAACAGACCGTTACTTTTATCCAAGGTGTTATCTAGCAGGAGCCGCACCGATCTTCTTAAAGACGAATCGTTCATTTTTTGATTGTAGTCCTCGGATTATTTTGCTGTTGGCTAGGTGCTTGCATTGGCATGGCTACTCGAATCGTCTTGATCTGCTAGCTTGGCTCTCAACACTCAGACGACGCCTGGACATCAACGACTCAGGGGAACTCTCCTGTGCACCTTAATACTAGTGGCAAACTTGTTGACAAGGTTATTGTAGACAAAAATAATGATACAATTGCGCACTAACAGCCGTCCATTAGAAACATTGGATGGTGGAGCATTGCTGAAGCGTTGGAACTCCTAGAATCTGTGTTATCTGCCTATGTTTACTCTGAAACGAAAGAAGGCCCAAGAGAAGTTATTTTCTCAACACAGAGGTATGGCATGTCATAGACAGACTTTAACTTATCCAGTCAAACTTCGAGTAACATTCATCGTTGTATCTTCCTAACATGTAGCCTCATGAAAGTGGATTTGCTTTCAAACGCAACTCACGAATAGCTGTCTGCAGAGTTTGATGGTTGCATCTCGCTTGCAGCCCGTCAGAATAAGCGACGTAATGAAAGCCAGTTGCAGTGAGCCTAAGCAACGTTAGCAGGAGGCACACTAACATTCAAGATTATCTATAACTGTCTTTGAGGGGGTCTTAACCAATGGCGCGTGTCTTACTTCACAGTAAGAAGTCGTGAGGTTCTACGGTGTTTCGTGCAGAAAACAGTTGATACAAGCACGTCGTATGAAACCGCATCTGTTTTCTAAGACAAATTACGCAGGTTATGACTTTGTTCACAGAGCGAGAATGAATTTCAACTGCTTCCTAAGTGTCCTAATTTCAGGTAGAAGAAATGACGACGCTGCCCAGAATCGGTATAGGTGAATAGTCGGACCTTCATATCGATCGTAGGAGTTCTTCATGACTACAGAAGTTAGCACATATTGTTTTCTTCCTTTTATTGAAAAAAAAATGCTCATCTCCACAATGCTCAGCTTGTGTGCGCCGTGGTATTCCATAAGGCATTAGGATATGACTGCCGACGCCAGTGTGACCCTCGATTACAATATGACTTGTCATGTTTGGAATTCATATGGATGCCTTTTTGTTATTTCAAAGAAATGAACGTTTTCCAATCTTCAAATGTTTCAGTAAACAACATGGTTGTAAAACTATTGTAGGCTACCATAGACTATCGTAAGTGTAGACTACAGTAGTTATCCTAGTAACTTAGACCAGTTTAGGTTGTACCCGCGTTACCTGTACGTTGGGTGTGTTGCATACCTCTCAGGCGTTAACTCATAACGATCGCTTTCATTAGGTATGTGATCAGTGTCTCACTATATTCCTCCTGAGTGAGGATGTATAATTTCCCAGGTAACCTACAGAACCTTTTTGTTCTACATAGTTATTCTCCTGCCTATTATTTAAGAATGAAGAGTATTTATAACAAAATTAAAATTGACAGAGTGGTGTCACCGCCAGACACCACACTTGCTAGGTGGTAGCCTTTAAATCGGCCGCAGTCCGTTAGTATACGTCAGACCCGCGTGTCGCTACTATCAGTGATTGCAGACCGAGCGCCGCCACACGGCACGTCTAGGGAGACTTCCTAGCACTCGCCCCAGTTGTACAACCGACTTTGCTAGCTATGGTTCACTGACAAAATATGCTCTCATTAGCATAGCCATCAGCTACGTCATTTGCTACGACCTAGCAAGGCGCCATATTCAGTTACTATTGATATTGTGAATCATGTACCGTCAAGAGCAACGTTCATCATTAATGGATTAAAGTTAAGTATTCCATCAGCTACGTCCGTTTTTCTAAAGTCTAATTTCCTTGTCCTGTTCCAGACCTCACGCCAGCCTGCGTGAGCTAAAACGCGTGCCTTTCGGCCTCCTCTAGTAACACGATGTTGGCTCTCCTGCCAACCACAATAGACAGTGTTTAAGTTTTATTCGAAAATTGTTGGTATGTAACGTGAAACAGATGGACGTTATAGGAAAAATAAAGAGATACAGATTTATCATATAACGCTAGAACATGCAGTTTTCTCAGCAGAAAAGTAAAATAAATTTATTAAAAACACCAAAAAATATGTTAAATATCGCTTCAATACTTTGTCGAACTTGTATAAAACATGTTTCGCATTTATCGATAACAGGAAAGTCTTGCCTTTGATCATGATGAAGAACATTCTATTAGTACAAAATAGCAACAATAATTATATATATTTTATGTTTGTGCTGTAAACTCTGTATCAAAAGTAATTGCTTCGCTTGCATAAAAGTGCAGAAGTTACATGATCAACTAATTTTTATTATTTATAAAATCCAATTAATGAAAGACCTACTAACTCTGAATGATGTGCGATTCTAATTATGGGCAAAAAATTAAGAAAAGTCGTCAGCTGCCATTTTCTGTCTTACAAATTCATTTATGTTCCTTTCCCTACTAATTCTACCAGTACTACCGGTAATACTAAAAATTTACTGTGTCATGTATGTAGTGTACCAGAACCACCGAATGGCAGTTTCGGTAGAGCGCAACTCCAGTAAACAACAATAGTAATAAGTGTGCAAGTGCAAAGCAGATATTTTAACTCTAGAAACTCTGCTCCAGTTTTGTTAAGTCGTACAAATTGAAGCAATATTCCCCAACCTGTAGCCCTTTACGGTATACCACACTTCAATTATTATTGCAGCTTCTTCGCGCAACAACAATTTAGATACAAAAATGGTTCAAATGCCTCTGAGCACTATGGGACTTAACTTCTGAGGTCATCAATCCCCTAGAACTTAGAACTACTTAAACCTATCTAACCTAAGGACATCACACACATCCATGCCCGCGGCAGGATTCGAACCTACGACCGTAGCGGTCGCGCGGTTCCAGACTGAAGCGCCTAGAACCGCTCGGCCACACCGGCCGGCAATTTGATACAAAGAATTTGGTACTGAACAGTGAAAACAATTAGTTTGTGGCTTTAGGTTGATATGTTTCATTTTTTACTAATTTCTAGGACACATATGTAACTACATCGTCTAGTGTGTGAACCGTCGCCCCAGTAGCTGAGTGGTCAGCGTGACGGATTGCCGTCCTCCGGGCCCGGGTTCGATTCCCGGCTGGGTCGGAGATTTTCTCCGCTCAGGGACTGGGTGTTGTGTTGTGTTCATCATCATTTCATCCCCATCCGGCGTGCAGGTCGCCCAATGTGGCGCCGAATGTAATAAGACCTGCGCCAAGGCGGCCGGACCTGCCCCGCGAGGGGCCTCCCGGCCAATGACGCCAAACGCTCATCATCATCAGTGTGTGAACCGAGCACGGTGGCACAGTAGTTTAGACACGGTATTCGCATTTGGACGGAGCGGTGTTAAACCTCATTTCGCTCAACCCGCTGTACGTTTTTCGTGCGTTCCGTAAATTTCTAAGGCAAATACCGAGGCAGTTCCCTTGAGCTGCTGATTTTCTTCCTCGATTGTTCCGAGTTCGGGCTCTGTCTCTAATTCCATCTTTGTCGACAGTTCGTTAAGCCCTAACTATTTCCTCGCTTGATAACAAAGAGAACTAATAGCTAGCATTATATACTTATGACTTTTCGTCCGTTCCTTTAATATTTATCGCCACTGAATAAGCACGTTAATGATAATATTGAAAGTTACGTCGGTTAATTAACGTATCAGATCAGTTACGAAATTTATTGCGCCTCATGCTCTCAGAGATGAGCAACTTAATTACGCAGGCGCTATTCGGGACTGCTAATTTCCTGAAGTGCTCGTGGCTTGGATGCCGGGACTATAAACTCCAGTCATTACTCTCGGTTGCTGCACTTCTCTCATTAGCTTTTACGTTCACTGCAGCCCCTTGATGCGATGCTTTGAGTAGCAGTCCAAGTGGGTGCACTTGAAATCTGGCTGTTACTATCGCCTCTCATCTAAATTACAGTCGAAAGATGTCAAGGCTGCTTAAACAGTACTGATGAAAACTGGAATTAATTCATGAGCTTTAACGATGAGTAAGGCTGGATCTAACCATAACTCTGGAGTGCGACGCCATAATAAAGATGAGCAACTGCTAGACAGCACTGAATGTTTGCTATCGGAAACAAATCGACATAAAGTAAGTCACCTGCATTTACCTATGCTATATTGATCAGCCAGAACATTATGATCACCGACCGACTATCGATATAAATCCGTCCAGGCGATAGCAGCGTCACCTCACGATGAGTGGCTGCTAGCCAGACACACGCGCGATGCGTGTAGTACCAGTGAGCGTGCTGCTCGTGTGGAGGAATGACTGCTAGTCACACAGACGGTGCATGTACACTACTGGCCATTGAAATTGCTACACCACGAAAATGACGTGCTACAGACGCGAAATTTAATCGACAGGAAGAAGACGCTGTGATATGCAAATGATTAGCTTTTCAGAGCATTCACACAAGGTTGGCGCCGGTGGCGACACCTACAACGTGCTGACATGAGGAAAGTTTCAAACCGATTTCTCATACACAAACAGCAGTTGAGCGGCGGCGTTGTTGTAATGCCTCGTGTAAGGAGGAGAAATGCATACCATCACGTTTCCGACTTCGACATAAGTCGGATTGTAGCCTATCGCGATTGCGGTTTATCGTATCGCGACATTGCTGCTCTCGTTGGTTGAGATCCAATGACTGTTAGCAGAATATGGAATCGGTGGGTTCAGGAGGATAATACGGAACGCCGTGCTGGATCACAATGGCCTCGCATCACTAGCAGTCGAGATAACAGGCATCTTATCTGCATGGCTGTAACGGATCGTTCAGCCATTTGTCGATCCCTGAGTAAACAGATAGGGACGTTTGAAAGACAACAACCATCTGCACGAACAGTTCGACGACGTTTGCAGCAGCATGGACTATCACCTCGGAGACCATGGTTGCGGTTACCCTTGACGCTGCATCACAGACTGGTGCGCCTGCGATGGTGTACTCAACGACGAACCTGGGTGCACGAATGGCAAAACGTCATTTATTTCGGACGAATCCAGGGTCTGTTTATAGCATCATACGTGTTTTGCGACATCGCGGTGAACGCACATTGGAAGCGTGTATTCGTCATCGCCATACTGGCGTATCACCCGGCGTGATGGTATGGGGTGCCATTGGTTACACGTCTCGGTCACCTCTTGTTTGCATTGACGGCACTTTGAACAGTGGACGTTACATTTCAGATGTGTTACGACCCGTGGCTCTACCTTTCATTCGATCCCTGCGGAACCCTACATTTTAGCAGGATAATGCACGACCGCATGTTGCAGGTCCTGTACGGGCCTTTCTGGATACAGAAATTGTTCGATCGCTGCCCTGGCCAGCACATTCTCCAGGTCTCTCACCAATTTAAACGTCTGGTCAATGGTGGCCGAGCAACCGGCTCGTCACAATACGCCAGTCACTACACTTCATGAACTGTGGTATCGTGTTGAAGCTGCATGGGCAGCAGTACCTGTACACGCCATCGAATCTCTGTTTCACTCAATGCCTAGGCGGTACTGATTTCTCAGGATCTATCCACCCAAATTGCGTGAAAATGTAATTACATGGCAGTTCTATTATAATATATTTGTCCAATGAATACCCGTTTATAATCTGCATTTCTTTTTTTTATAGCAATTTTAATGGCAAGTAGTGTAGCCAGTAGTGTAGCCAGTAGTGTGTAGAATGGTGGAGGCGCGAGATCTATCCGAGTTTGATCGAGGGGAGACTGCGATCGCCCGGAAACTCGGCGCGAGCATTTCGAAAACTGCACGACTTGTCGCTGTTCGGGGAGCGTTGTGGCGAATGTCTTCAACACGTGGTGAAACCAAGGTGAAACACCGTTCAAACGTCGTGAGATTGGGCGGCAGCCTCTCATTATAGATATTAGACGTCGCAGGTTAGGCACAATGGTAGACCAGGACAGGCGGCGCACTGCGGCGGGACTAACATCAGACTTTAATACCGGGCAGAGTGCAAGCAGTTTGTACACAGAATGCACCGAACACTCCGAACGATGGGCCTCCGCAGCCGATGATGCATGCACGAGCCAATGTTAGCACTACGACATCGGCAACTACGACTGAGGCGTGCACGCGACCCGACACTGAACTTTGGTGTAGTGCCAGAACGTTGCACGGTATGATGAATCACGATACCTTGTTCACCATCACGATGGGAGTGCGCGAATCCGTCGTCTTCTAGGGATCGGCTCCTTGGCGCCTGTACTGTGGGACGGAGACCAGCTGACTACAGCTACGTTACACTCTGGGGAACATTCACGTGGGTATCCATGGGTCCAGTGAAGCTTGTGCAAGGCATCATGGGGGCCCAGGGGTATCGTACGCTGGATGCAGACCACGTACACCCCTTCATGACGCTCATGTTTCCTGACGGCTGTGGCATTTTCCAACAAGATAATGCGTCATGTAACAAGGCCAGGAATATGATGGAGTGGTTCGATGAACAAAGTGGCGAGGTGCATTTGATGTGGTGCCCCCAAACTCGCCGGATCTGAACCCAATCAAACAAATATGGAATGTGATTTAACGTGGCGTCAGAGCTCTTCGCCGCCCTCCCCCGAATTTACGAAAATTATGTGACTTGTTTGTACAGATGTGTTGCCAACTCCCTCCATAGACCTACCATGGCCTCACTGCTTCCATACCGCGACATTTCGCCACTGTTATCCGTGCCAAAGCTATTAGGTAGGTGGTCATAATGTTCTGGCTGATCAGAGTTTTTATTCGTTTAATAAATTCCAACGCCTTTTATTTGCTGCAATATAACATTTATTTTCTAGACGCGTTTGGCCTTGTATATTAGCTGCAACTTCAGTAGTGTTTTTCAGGTTACTTGTCTGCCCTTCCAAAATCTGCTTTTCTTCTCTTATGATAAAAGGTTGGAGGACAGACCTATTCTTCATTTATGAAAATTCGGCACAAATTCACGACGAGATTATTTGGTTTTCTTGTTTCCAGGCTTCACTTTTCGTTAACTTAATGATGTAGAACACTTCACTACTGACAGGGAAGTCCGCCCCTGGTATCTGAGTAGTCAGCCCGACGGAATGTCAAACTTAACGGCCCAGGTTCGATTCCCGGCTGGGTCGGAGATTTTCTCCGCTCAGGGACTGGGTGCTGTGTTGTCCAAATCATCATCATTTCATCCCCATTGAGACGCAGGTCGCCGAAGTGGCGTCAACTTGAAAGACTTGCACCAGTGGAACGGTCTACCTGACAGGAGGTCCTAGCTACACGGCATTTCCATTTACTGTCAGGGAGTAACTTCATATTCATAGCGGGAGGACTGTGGCGATTTCAGTCTTAAGAAATGTTTACATGTCACAGCTCTCTTACTATACACGTAAACCTGAAATTATTGTCTGATAAGCACTAAAGTGCTTCACGTCATTTAGTTAGTGAGGAACTGTGATCACAAGGAAACCAAATATCTTGACGAGAATACGTGATGGATTCTGGGTATATGTGAAACGGAGGTGCGCCGTCCGACCTATGGCCAGGTAACAGGCAACGGGGATGTACTGTATATGGAGTGCTTCCACAAGGAGAGGTGGCACCTGGTTGTAACTTTTGTGAGATGGAGGCGAAGATTAATAGCTTTAGTACATTTAAAACTTTTAATGTATTTTACTGTGGATTATATAATGTAATTTACTGTCGAAGATAGTGACGAAGATGCGTTTTACATTACCTGATAACACAGTTTTAATATTGTCACGTAGTCAGTTATAAATAAATTTTGCAGTTTAAACTGACTAAGAGTTAAATAGTCAGGTATAGGTATTACCTATAACGTACTGTTGTTTACGTAGAAGATGAGGGAGGGCATCTGCTTGCCGAGAAGGCTTTGCTATTTGCATAATGGCACTTTGTTCGATCGTTATTGGATGTCTGGGCTGTCCACGCTTGGCTAGTTGAAATTAATGATCTGCAGTTAATGAAGTAAAGAGCGCCGTCGTCTCTACACAACTGAAATGAGCGAGAAACGTTTGTATATACTGATACAGCCTGACCAGCACCAACCTGCGCGATGCTGGAAGACGACAGAGGATATTTTGTTAAATTATTTGTCTTGCACTACTGCCATCACACACAGTGCGAGTCACAAAACTCCAGTCAAACACCACTCAAACACGAAATCTAGAAAAACGACATTCTGGAAGGAAATCATTGTAGCTGTGTTGCACGTACCAGACAGACTTGTTAACACCAATATGTACTTATAAGACAATAAACAAAACCCACTGAAGATGGAGAAACTTCTCAGAAGCGTGTATCGGTAGTACAACAAGAAAACTTGTGTTTGCTCAAGCCGGCTGGTGTGGCCGAGCGGCTCTAGGCGCTACAGTCTGGAACCGCGAGACCGCTAGGGTCGTAGGTTCGAATCCTGCCTCGGGCAGTGATGCCCTTAGGTTAGTTAGGTTTAAGTAGTTCTAAGTTCTAGGGGACTGATGGTCTGGAACCGCGAGACCGCTAGGGTCGTAGGTTCGAATCCTGCCTCGTGCAGTGATGTCCTTAGGTTAGTTAGGTTTAAGTAGTTCTAAGTTCTAGGGGACTGATGACCTCAGAAGTTAAGTCTCATAGTGCTCAGAGCTATTTGAACAATTTTTTTGTTTGCTCAAGGCAGAACTACATTTCCTTATTACATATTAGAAAGCAAACACGGACATGGAGAGAGTTTCGCAGCACAACAAGTATTTATTTCCGTTATTAATTTAATATATTTCTATGTATTACTACCATATTTTCCTCACACTGCATACATAGGAAAGAAAACTTACTGATATTTATGGATATTAACTTTCTGTCTCATGAAATACTGACGCTGTTGCTTCTTTGAGGTAATGTTGGGTGAGGGTTTGAAATCGAAGACGGGATAGGGCGAGAACGTGACGTCCAATAGTGTCAGCTGTTGTCACTGCTGTTGCTGTTCTTGGGTGGTCAAGCCTGTACTTGAAGATATTTTGTCATCAGTTAGTTCATTTCACTACTATTCCTCAACGATTATAATGTTGTGATGTAATTTTGCGTCACAATGTAGTGGTGCCACTAGGAAACACGTGGCAAATCAAGCGTGGAACCCATAAATCGCTACCAAAAGGTCCTAAACTCAGGGAGTATGTTAAATAAGAAGTGAAATGTACTAACTGATGCCAAAATATCTTTATGCGTGCAAAACATGTTTTAAATTCACCGAAATGCAGCTCAGCGTCATAACAACAGAACCTGATACCAAAGCTCGTCACTTTCTTGACTCCCCCTCCCTCTATTGTTTCCCAAGAGGTAACTGCATCACTATTACTGTAGACATAGCATATAAACCTAAAAAATTTATTTCTGTAGCTTTTACTTTCTCATGTATGGAATATAAAACACCCAGTGACGAGAAAACATTCTCTAATCCCATAGCAATGTATTGAATGATAACAAGGTAAATAATGTACCTAGTAGGAGTACCAGAAAGATAATCGTTCACAAAATTCAGGGTGCCTGTTGTGCTCACAGTTAAGTACACTATACCCTGTCCACAGGTAGAATGTTCAGACACCTGAATCCCTACCGCCCTCACTCAGTTCAATTTGTAGATTTAAGTACAGCAGCTTCATATACGTGTATTATTTTTGGTTATTCTCAGAAACCATTTTATAGTTCTTTTCTTACTAAATTCATTTGTAATTTCGATATCTGATTCAGCTGCAGATACCGGGTGATCAAAAAGTCAGTACAAATTTGAAAACTTAATAAACCACGGAATAATGTAGATAGAGAGGTAAAAATTCACACACATGCTTGGAATGACATAGGGTTTTATTAGAACAAAAAGAAACAAAGTGTTGCTAGACGCGTGAAAGATCTCTTGCGACCGTCGTTTGGTGATGATGATGTGCTCAGCCGCCACTTTCGTCATGCTTGGCCTCCCAGGTCCCCAGACCTCAGTCCGTGCGATTATTGGCTTTGGGATTACCTGAAGTCGCAAGTGTATCGTGATCGACCGACATCTCTAAGGATGCTGAAAGACAACATCCGACGCCAATGCCTCACCATAACTCCAGACATGCTTTACAATGCTGTTCACAACATTATTCCTCGACTACAGCTATTGTTGAGGAATGATGGTGGACATATTGAGCATTTCCTGAAAAGGACATCATCTTTGCTTTGTCTTACTTTATTATGCTAATCATTGCTATTCTGATCAGATGAAGCGCCATCTGTCGGACATTTTTTGAACTTTTGTAGTTTTTTGGTTCTAATAAAACCCCATGTCATTCCAAGCATGTGTGTCAATTTGTACCTCTCTATCTACATTATTCCGTGACTTATTCAGTTTTCAAATTTATACTGACTTTTTGATCACCCAGTATTTAATTTGTAACAGTCAACGTGCAATTACGAGCAGAAATTAACGGATCCAATGTGTTTGATCGCCACAGACTACGTGGCTACCCCACACGGCTATGTTCACAACACATCAGTGTATTACACATACGTAAAAAGTCATGGTGCCTTCCCAGGCACGTCAAATGTCTACGGGCGTCCCGTAAATAATTCTATCATTTTACCAAAATCAATTAAAGGGCAGTAGTCATGTAATTTAGTTTTTGATATGTTAATTTATATTAATTCATTAAAACTTCATGGTCTAATTTATAGTTTAATTAAGCTTCCTAGCAAGAGGGAAAATAGCACTTGAAACTAAATGAGCAACGGCAGCACACAAAAAGAAAACTACGAAGAACACATTATGGAAAACTAACATACTAGAAGATCCTAGCAACGGAAACCCATATCAGTCACTTATAAGATTATGTATGGTGAATGAATGTGTGTGTTGTATATTGCAACACTTTTCCGGTTTTCGCCTTTAATCAGATCCATAATAGAAATTTAATATACTTCCTCCTTCCATTTTTAAATGATGGCATTCACTTTTTATGAGCTGCAGAGTTTTTCTGTAGTTACGAAAATTTCTCAGAAAATGGAGATTATTCCAAATGTGAAAACATGTGTCAAGGTACAACATGGTCATGTACCTAGAAGCAAATATTCTGTTGAAACTGAAAAGTGTTGCAATCGAGAAAAGTTTGTCAGTACTGTATTTAGCCATCTGTCTATTATATTATTACTTTATTACGCACTAATCAACAGTAATTGAGACCAAATTAAGTAGAAGTATTATCAAGAGCCAGTTACAAGTTAGTTACATTTTGAAACTAAAAGTGTAGGAAACGAACACAAATTTGCTTTTTTAAAACAGAGAATATTGTTCAGACATTAACAAAACTCAGTTTATTTGTAAGTATCATCTGTTCTATGATAAAAGACACGTATCTGTTTAAAGATACAAGTAGGTGTACAACCAACAAAGTACAGCACGTTCTATATCTAGTTTCAAAAATAAATAGAACTTTACTTGACATACTATCCTTTAACTGTAGAATTAAAAATATATTAGAAACAGCTTTAATATATTACATGGCCCTTAAATAAGTAGTTCTCGAAGTATTTATAAATTCTGAACAAACCACAAACTCATATCTAGCACCAACAAAAACTGTAGGCCATCTCTAGAGACTCTCTAGTGACCGTTCCTCCATGCCATTCTACAATCAATCACTAGACTGAATTACCGACCACTCTGTTCCTAGCTACACTGTCCCTCAGGAGCAAAAGGCTCCCCAACAATCATCGAATTCAAATGACAGAAACTAATTGTTTTCGAAACTAAGGGAAAGGAAATAAATACAAAGCAAAGAAGAGCCTTACTATTTGGAATGAAGAACTAAAATATGTTGTTCAACGAAAAAAAGGAGCTATATTCACAGTGAATCATGACGAAAACTCCTCAGACATTGGAGGACTATAAAACACAAAGAACTGAATGTAAAAAATTAGTAATAACTGCTCATAAAAACAGCTGGTAAGGATCTATGTCTATTATAGAAAGACATGTGCATAGCTGTTTATTTGCTGCATTCAAAATACTGAAACAGCTAAACATAGAAGAAAAGGATGTGGCAAATTTAGGTTTTCTAAATAGAGAAGAGTAGGTGAAGTTCTGTAAAAATTTGTGGTCGAAAGAAACGGAAGTGGAAGAAGGAGAGAGTAGGGGAATATAATGTCTTTTGGAAATCGATAAAACTGAATTTAAGGAACTTCAAGATGCCTTAGAAAGCCATAAAAACTGAGAGCCTCCTGTAGCGGACTATATAAATCTAGAACTTTTCAAATACCTTCCAGAAGACACTAAGTTTAGGCTTTGAGATCTTTTATATCAGTACTCAGTACTGGCTACAAAGGAAAATACCAACGGAATGAAAGGAAGCAACTGTAATATGCATTTCTAAAAGAGGGGAAAAAACAGACCAAAAACAAACAAATTTTTGTGAAGGAAGGTTCTGCTCAGACAACATTTTCCAGTTGAAACAAATACTACAAAAAAGAAGAAAGTACAATTTAATAATATAAGAGTCTTTACAGGCCATGCTAGAGCTTTTGATAATGTGCAGAGAGGACAAATATGGAATAGTACAGAAAAAAGAGGAAGTTATCTGAAGTGTGTATACAGGAACACAGATAAATGTAAATCTAAAATCTGGTAATATCAACCAAGAAAATATTGATAAAAGAATCCGACAAGAGCGTTGTATTTTACTGAAAAATTTTAATTTGTATTTGGAGGACTTTTGAGGGAAAGGAAACAACAGATTATAAAATAAATATAGAGGACAGTTTCAAAGGAAGAAATTGTATCGAAACATTTATGTTTACTTCTGATCTTATTCTAGTTTTGAATAATGGAGATAGCTTACAAGGAGCACTATATGAACAATATAAAACAGAAAAGCTACATAATGCAAGAATATCGACAGGTAAAACCGAGGCCGTGGCATTCCATCGCTCACAACAATTAAGATGTAAATTCATACTCGATATCAAAAGCACTGAACAAGTTAACAATTTCCGATTCTTGAGATTTGATATATAATATCTTGGTGAAGTGGGTATTGGAAAAAAGATTGAGACATTCAAAATATGTGGCATAATTGAAAGAATGGCTGATGGAAAGTTACAAAAATACGCAATTCTAAAATTTTATAAACTTAGGTCTGATCAATGTGGACTGTACAGAGGTGAAAATGGATTATGGAATCTAGAACAAATCGTAGGCTCCCAGCCGAGATGAGATATCTAAGAACAGAAGAGACAGATTACAAGACGAAAACATCCAGATGAATGTAGCAATTTAAATCTTAACTGAAAATATTAGGGAATGCAGAAACGAATGGAAGAAAATTCAGAAACAATGGGCCATAAATGGCTTCCAAAACAAATGCTACAGCACATTTCTAAAGGAAGGGGGAACATCAGTAGGTTCCAGAGAAGTCAGATTGATCAAGAAGTCACAACATACCAACTGGCCTAATTCTTGAGGGAGAAGAAAGAAGAATTACACCAGGTTGAGCTAGGACAGCCATCAATATCTTATCCAGTTACAGGAGTCACTGTACCCAAAGACTCAGCTTGATAGCATCAGCGATTAATTATATATATATATATATATATATATATATATATATATATATATATATATATATATATGATTGTGTGTGGGTGTGACCTCCTCCCAAACCCCTAATTTGATTTCATGAAAATATGACACAGAAACAACAAGTCTCATGAGTATCATCATTTAGCAGTTCATAACCTCCAAGGTCTAATAGGAGTGAGATAGGAACAAAAAGTGTTTTTTCAGCCTCTCGCATGCAGGCTGCTTTGCATGACAGGTATGTTGTGTGCGAAAACATTCCTGCCACTTCAACCTGCTTAGAAGGGAAGCCTACATGTCAATATCGAGAGAAAGTTTACTGAGCCTAACATGTAAACCACTCTGCATGACAAGTGCATTGTGTTATAGTATCAGCCTGCATTATCAACCTGCTTTGCATGGAAGTCTGTACATCAGGGACAAATAAATGATTTTTTAGCCCCTGATGCGTTGCCTATCCTTTATGACTGGCAAGTTGTAGGAGTAATATTTGCCTGCTTTATTGCAATTTACTGCAGGTGCAAAATGTGCCAATGAGCATCGCTTGATACAGATTGAGGTAGAGGACGGGATGGACAGAGCAAGGGGGAGGAGGAAATGAACAGAGAGAGGGGAGGAGGGGAGATGTCTGAGGCAGGTGGGCAGGCATGGATAGGTGGTGGGCAGCTGTAACTTGAACCCGCAATCTTGGTGCTCCCTTACTTTCTGCTGGGCAGTTATGCCAACCACAGTAATATTCTGGAACCAAAATGCCTCACCTGCAAGTAAGTGATGGGTGAGATCGCCAAACTTCAAATGGTTTTAGAAAATAATCACAGCTGCCAGCCAACTTAGCATGTAGATATCAATAGGTAACAACAGCATTAATTACACAACAAATGTCCAATTCATCATTTTCTGATACAAAATTTCTGATGATTACAGCAGAGGAACAGCAGTAACACACTGGAAACCCATTCCAGGGATATATATACATATATACCAGCTGATCCTGAACCACCACCAGAAAAATTTCCGAAGTTTTTAAGAGATATTTTCTGAACATGTTGGTATAAGAAACACCTGGCTTCTGTGTACTTGTTACAGAGTAATTACATTTCATTTCATTTTTTCTCATTTATGTTTGAATCTTTATTACACTCAAAATACCTGCTCAACATTGAAAATCTCGACGGTGTGTGCTGTGTTGTTTGTAAACAGTTCCATTGACTCACAGTACTTGCTGTTGAGAACAGTAATGTTCACTTCACTCTTCGCCATCAGCCTCATATTCACTATTCCTCAGTTCTGGCAGTGTTATACTTTATCAGTGACACAGGGCAGCATGGATATGTTGACTGATGAAGGGTTGGCCTGTATGCATCTGCTATATAAGTTGTCCAAATGCAATTGAAGAACATCGGATGTACGCTATAATGAGCTGTTCTTGCAGCGACAGCAACCGCATAATACCGCATTTGCATACACTATGTGATCCAAAGTATCCAGATACCTATTGGTGGACATTTGTATAGGATGTGTTCACCATTAGCCTTTGTGACTGCTTGAACTCTGCTGGTGACACTTTCAATGAGGTGTCTGAACATCTGAAGAGGAATGGCAGCCGACCTTTCTCAAAAGCTGAGACTAGTGAGGGTAGCGATAGACGATGGTGTCCGTCCGCAGCTCGTGGTCTAGTGGCTAGCGTTGCTGCCTCCGGAAAACAGGGTCCCGGGTTCGATTCCCGACCGGATTGGGGATTTTCTCTGCCTGAGGACTGGGTCTTTGTGTTGTACTCATCATTTCATCATCGTCATTCATGACAGTAGCTACATTGGACTGTGAAAAAAAATGGACTGAATGAAAATTGGGACTTCGTATGGGCACTGATGACTATGCAGTTGAGCGCCCCACAAACCACACATCATCATGGTGTCTGAAGCTAAATCGACGTGGTAACTGATCCAAAATGAAATCATTTGCGTTCTGGTCACTACTCTGGGTAAGTCACTTCATTTCAAAACTGCTATAGTGCCCCAACAATTACCTCACAAATGCTTCTTTATGACAGGGTGCATGGTCATGTTGATAGTCATCATCCCCGAACCGTTCCTCTACTGCGCCCAGTACACAATACCGAAAAATGTGTTCATATGCTTCCGCGTTAAGCGTTTCCATAACGCAATAAGGAGACCACAGCCTAATCAAGGAAAATGCACATATCATATCACCACCTCCATACTTCACCGCTGGCATTACATACAGTGGCAGGTAATATTCACTGGGCAGTCGCCAAACACGAATCTTTACATCGTTATGCCACAGGGTATGATATGCTCCATCACTCCAGATCACTCGTTTTCCGTTACCGTTGCCCAGTGGTGTCACTTTTTATACCACCTCAACCGTCGCTAACGCTAAGGATAACACACATACCCATGCCCGAGGGAGGACTCGAACCTGCGGCGGGAAGGAGCCGTGCGGAACGTGACAAGGCGCTCAAGACCGCGGGGCTGTTCGTCACGGCCGTCGCTTAGCACTGACTACAAAAAAATGTGGGGCTTATGAAACGCTATTCGACTAATGTACCCGTTATTTTTAACTCCCCGTCTATAGTCATTGTGCTGTCTGGGCTAATGGCAGCACTTAAGAAATGAGGCGTGGTTCTTTCCCCCCTGATTTCATATGATTTTTTATAGCCACGTTTATCAACTCTCGCATCGGTGCTTGAGATGTGTCTAGTCTTGGCTTAGGTGTTGTCATTCTCTCACGTTTACACTTCACAATGACATCATCAACAATCGACTTGGTAGCTTTTGATAGCCAATGACTAGTACACGTTTAAGGTCACTAACCTCTGCTGACCGATCCATTCCGCTGTTGCTGCTTCTATACTGACAACACAACACTCCTCGCCTTGTTTTATGTTGGCGTGTCCTCCTCTTATGGTATCTAATGATCTATTCTCCATTACATAGGGGTGTCCAGATTCTTTTGATCAGATAGTGCAGGTGGCTACGAGAAACCGCATTCTTCAGTATTAGAATGGATGATACCAGTCATGTGAGTTATGCCAGAGCTTTGGTGACAAAGCGTGTCAGCAGCAGTCGATGCGTTTTGTTGTTGTGGTCTTCAGTCCAGAGACAGGTTTGATGCAGCTCTCCATGCTACCCTATCCTATCCTGTGCAAGCTTCGTCATCTCTCAGTACCTACTGCAAGCTACATCCTGCTGAATCTGTTTAGTACATTCATCTCTTGGTCTCCCTCTACGATTTTTACCCTCCACGCTATCCTCCAATACTAAACTGGTGATCCCTTCATGCCTCAGAATATGCCCTACCAACCGATCCCTTCTTCTAGTCACGTTGTGCCACAAATTGCTCTTCTCTCCATTTCTATTCAATACCTCCTCATTAGTTATGTGATCTACCCATCTAATCTTCAGCATTCTTCTGTAGCACCACATTTCGAAAGCTTCTATCCTCTTCTTGTCCAAACTATTTATCGTCCATGATTCACTTCCATACATGGCTACACTCCATACAAATACTTTCAGAAATGACTTCCTGACACTTAAATCTATACTCGATGTTAACACATTTCTCTTCTTCAAAAACGCTGTCCTTGCCATTGCCAGTCTACATTTTATATCCTCTCTACTTCGACCATCATCAGTTATTTTGCTCCCCAAATAGCAAAACACCTTTACTACTTTAAGCGTCTCATTTCCTACTCTAATTCCCGCAGCATCACCCGTTTTATGATCCCGTAATGGAAATTAAGCAAGTGTTTCAGAATCTTACAAGAATGACTACAGTCTTACCATCTACAGGTGTGCAGTAATGGCAGACAGCACATACCACTTTATGAGTTGATAGTATGCACTCTAACTGCTCTTCTCTGCCATTAACTCTTATTTACAGTCACATTTAAAACGCCTCTTACTGTTAAATTTCAACTGCTTACTACTCAATCTTCTTTGTCGTCTTTAATTTTCTTCATTTTTAGCCGTTACATAAAGATACTGTCGCTGCAAGAACAAACTCTCGAAGCTATTGTTATAAACAGACGGTAAAAGAACCAACCCCGAATGGGATCGTACGTCACAATCAAAATATAGAGCACGCGAAGAGTGCCAGTATTGCAGAAGCAGGGCAGCGTTCATAACTCACTGCGACAAAGCGATTAGAGCCATTGCAAGGAGCGCAAATGGTGCAATATCACAACATCCAGAACGCCGTTCTGCAAACTCCACAGTATGGACTAATAACATGCAATATCTGAGCTCCGCTGCTCCAAGGTGTTCTAGTATTGAACAAAAATGCAGGGGCAGGGAAAACTGTCCGTAACTGAGACATCGCAGTGCGGACAGGACCGCTGGCACCTCTGGTTAAACGAGGACAGATGAGTGGCTAACCTGCCATAATGACATGCTGTCTACCTTTAAATGCATCTGTTTTAGACAGAGGCTTAGATAGGAAAAGAGGAATATCTATTGGTGGAAAGAGAATATAATGTATAAGATTTGCCGATGATATTGTATTAGGGGCAGAAAGTGAGCGGACAATGAATAACATGCTGAAAGATCTGAATGAAGCTTGTGTGGAATATGGGATGCAAATAAACACAGCAAAAACAAAGAGTATGGTCATCAGTACAAGACGCAGACTGTCCAATATTAAAATAGGACAATCTACCATTAGCCAAGTAAGTGCATTTAAATATCTTGGAAGCACAATAACTGAAGACTTGAGATGTCACCATGAGCTGAAACCCCGAATTGCTATTCAACAGAAAGAGGAGACTCTTATGTGGTAAATTAGATAGAGGACTAAGGAAAAGGCTTGGCAAATGTTTTGTCTGGAGTGTGGCACAATATGGGGCAGAAACATGGATGCTGAGACGAGAAGATGAAAAAAGGTTAGAAGCATTTGAGATGTGGATGTGGAGGAGTTGTTGTTGTTGTGGTCTTCAGTCCTGAGACTGGTTTGATGCAGCTCTCCATGCTACTCTATCCTGTGCAAGCTTCTTCATCTCCCAGTACCTACTGCAGCCTACATCCTTCTGAATCTGCTTAGTGTATTCATCTCTTGGTCTCCCTCTACGATTTTTACCCTCCAAGCTGCTCTCCAGAACTAAATTGGTGTTCCCTTGATGCCTCAGAACATGTCCTACCAACCGATCCCTTCTTCTAGTCAAGTTTTGCCACAAATTCCTCTTCTCCCCAATTCTATTCAATACCTCCTCATTAGTTATGTGATCTACCCACACAAAGTGGAGGAGAATGGAGAGAATAAGCTGGATGGAAAGAGTGAGTAATGAAAGAGTATTGGAAAGGGTTGGTGAGAGAAGATGTCTGCTGAAGGTTGTAAGAGAAAGGAAAAAGAACTGGTTAGGACATTCATTGAGAAGAGGGTGCTTGCTAGCAGATGCTTTGGAAAGATTGATTTGTGGGAGAAGACTAAGAGGAAGAAGGAGATACAAGATAATAGACGACATAAAGGGAAGAGGAAATTATGCAGACCTGAAGAGGATGGCAGAAGACAGTACAACCTGGAGAACTACCATCTGAAAAACTGTCTTTTGGCAGAACACTGATGATGATGATGATGTTTCAGACGCCTCGTCCTCAGTGTATAGCCATTCCGTCTGCGTCGCCGATCCCAACGGAATGACATTCTAGCTGGTTACTAGCGAATCGCGATGTGCTGCTTGCTGCCTGTTTGAAGATTTCAGCTACAACACTGCAGACTGCCAGCTGTGGTTGGACTTCATCGCTCCACGTCGCTGCTACTTATGCGTCACAGCGGTGACTGATAGAAGGTACAGATCCTTGGAAATTAAAATTTTGTATTTGTGCAGCTCCACAGCCTATAGATGCTTAATGAACGTAAACATGGCCCGCAGTAGGCTACAATGAGATGTTTATTTTATGGTGCGATTGGGAAATGTCGACTAAGTGTCAATGTCAACCACATTTGTAATATCTGTATTTTATGTCATTTTCAAATCACTCTTAATTAGAAGTAATATGACTACATTTTACTTGTAATTAAGACTGACTGGAAAATTATATGAAGTACAGATAATACAAATGCGCTTGACAACGACGCTTGGCCGAAATTAGCCAATAGCACTATTAGATAAACATCGCATTGCACCCTACTACGGACCTTGTTTTATTAAGATCTACAGGATCTCCTTGAGGCGAAGGGACAAACCGACTGACTGCTGTCTGCCAACTTCTGCTTGCTGGATAGGCACCTGAGTGTCACCTCGCGGGCTGCACGTGCACCGCATTTCTGGCTGTATGCTGCGTGTGCTGATGGAGCCCTGGGCTTCTCCCTTCACAGCAGACTCACACCACGAGATACTGTGGGTACAGATACAAGCGCGCAACCCTCTTGGAGAGTGATGACGCCCGTCGTATCCACAGAGGCGGGTCCGCGGTCCGCCTGACTGGCCTCGCAGCACCTCGCTGACTGCTGTAAGCTGCAGAAGCTCCAGCATGTTCCACCCCTACACCTGAGCAAGCAGTCAGGCCTCTTCCCTGTGCATCAGAGACGGCAATATTCGTTGTAGCATTCACGTTAATAAAACGTCATCAGCATCGCTGATTGCTGTAAGCTACAGCATGTTCCTCGCCTACACCTTAGCAAGCAGTCAGGATTCTTTCCTGTACATCAGAAAAGGCAATATTGGTTGTAGCAATCACGTTAATAAAACATCAGCATCGCTGATTGCTGTAAGCTACAGCATGTTCCTCGCTTACACCTGAGCAAGCAGTCACGCCTCTTTCCTGTGCATTATAAAAGTCAATATTCACTGTAGCAATCACGTTAATAAAACGTCATAAGCCTCGCTGATTGCTGTAAGCTACAGCATGTTCCTCGCCTACACCTGAGCAAGCAGACAGACCTGTTTCCTGTACATCAGAGAAGGCAATATTCGTTGTAGCAATCACGTTAATAAAACGTCATCAGCCTCGCTGATTGCTGTAAGCTATGGCATGTTCCTCGCCTACACCTGAGCAAGCAGTCGGCCTCTTCCCTGTGCATCAGAGAAGCCAATATTCGTGTGTAGCAATCACGTTAATAAAACGCCATCACCCTCGCTGATTGCTGTAAGCTACAGCATGTTCCTGGCCTACACGTGAGCAAGCAGTCAGGCCCCTTTCCTTTACATCAGAGAACGCAATATTCGTTGTAGCAATCACGTTAATAAAACGTCATAAGCCTCGCTGATTGCTGTAAGCTACAGCATGTTCCTCGCCTACACCTGAGCAAACAGTCAGGCCTCTTTCCTGTATATCAGAAAAGGCAATATTCATTGTAGCAATCACGTTAATAAAATGTCATCAGCCTCGCTGACTGCTGTAAATTACAGCATGTTCCTCGCCTACACCTGAGCAAGCAGACAGACCTGTTTCCTGTACATCAGAGAAGGCAATATTCGTTGTAGGAATCACGTTAATAAAACGTCATCCGCCTCGCTGACTGCTGTAAGCTCCAGCATGTTCCTCGTCTACACCTTAGCAAGGAGTCAGGCCTCTTTCCTGTACATCAGAAAAGGCAATATTCATTGTTGCAATCACGTTAATAAAATGTCATCAGCCTCGCTGATTGCTATAGGCTACAGCATGTTCCTCGCCTACATCTTAGCAAGCAGTCAGGCCTTTTTCCTGTGCATTATAAAAGTCAATATTCACTGTAGCAATCACGTTAATAAAACGTCATAAGCCTCGCTGATTGCTGTAAGCTACAGCATGTTCCTCGCCTACACCTGAGCAAGCAGTCAGGCCTCTTTCCTGTACATCACAGAAGGCAATATTAGTTGTAGCAATCACGTTAATAAAACGTCATCAGCCTCGCTGATTGCTGTGAGCTATGGCATGTTCCTCGCTTACACCTGAGCAAGCAGTCAGGCCTCATTCCTGTACATCAGAGAAGGCAATATTGGTTGTAGCAATCACGTTAATAAAACGACATCAGTATCACTGATTGCTGTAAGCTACAGCATGTTCCTCGCCTACACCTGAGCAAGCAGACAGACCTGTTTCCTGTACATCAGAGAAGGCAATATTCGTTGTAGGAATCACGTTAATAAAACGTCATTCGCCTCGCTGACTGCTGTAAGCTCCAGCATGTTCCTCATCTACACCTTAGCAAGGAGTCAGGCCTCTTTCCTGTACATCAGAAAAGGTAATATTCATTGTTGCAATCACGTTAATAAAATGTCATCAGCCTCGCTGAATGCTATAGGCTACAGCATGTTCCTCGCCTACATCTTAGCAAGCAGTCAGGCCTTTTTCCTGTGCATTATAAAAGTCAATATTCACTGTAGCAATTACGTTAATAAAACGTCATAAGCCTCGCTGATTGCTGTAAGCTACAGCATGTTCCTCGCCTACACCTGAGCAAGCAGACAAACCTGTTTCCTGTACATCAGAGAAGGCAATATTCGTTGTAGCAATCACGTTAATAAAACGTCATCAGCCTCGCTGATTGCTGTAAGCTATGGCATGTTCCTCGCCTACACCTGAGCAAGCAGTCGGCCTCTTCCCTGTGCATCAGAGAAGCCAATATTCGTGTGTAGCAATCACGTTAATAAAACGCCATCACCCTCGCTGATTGCTGTAAGCTACAGCATGTTCCTGGCCTACACGTGAGCAAGCAGTCAGGCCTCTTTCCTTTACATCAGAGAAGGCAATATTCGTTGTAGCAATCACGTTAATAAAACGTCATAAGCCTCGCTGATTGCTGTAAGCTACAGCATGTTCCTCGCCTACACCTGAGCAAACAGTCAGGCCTCTTTCCTGTATATCAGAAAAGGCAATATTCATTGTAGCAATCACGTTAATAAAATGTCATCAGCCTCGCTGACTGCTGTAAATTACAGCATGTTCCTCGCCTACACCTGAGCAAGCAGACAGACCTGTTTCCTGTACATCAGAGAAGGCAATATTCGTTTTAGGAATCACGTTAATAAAACGTCATAAGCCTCGCTGATTGCTGTAAGCTACAGCATGTTCCTCGCCTACACCTGAGCAAACAGTCAGGCCTCTTTCCTGTATATCAGAAAAGGCAATATTCATTGTAGCAATCACGTTAATAAAATGTCATCAGCCTCGCTGACTGCTGTAAATTACAGCATGTTCCTCGCCTACACCTGAGCAAGCAGACAGACCTGTTTCCTGTACATCAGAGAAGGCAATATTCGTTGTAGGAATCACGTTAATAAAACGTCATCCGCCTCGCTGACTGCTGTAAGCTCCAGCATGTTCCTCGTCTACACCTTAGCAAGGAGTCAGGCCTCTTTCCTGTACATCAGAAAAGGTAATATTCATTGTTGCAATCACGTTAATAAAATATCATCAGCCTCGCTGATTGCTATAGGCTACAGCATGTTCCTCGCCTACATCTTAGCAAGCAGTAAGGCCTTTTTCCTGTGCATTATAAAAGTCAATATTCACTGTAGCAATCACGTTAATAAAACGTCATAAGCCTCGCTGATTGCTGTAAGCTACAGCATGTTCGTCGCCTACACCTGAGCAAGCAGTCAGGCCTGTTTCCTGTACATCACAGAAGGCAATATTCGTTGTAGCAATCACGTTAATAAAACGTCATCAGCCTCGCTGATTGCTGTAAGCTATGGCATGTTCCTCGCTTACACCTGAGCAAGCAGTCAGGCCTCATTCCTGTACATCAGAGAAGGCAATATTGGTTGTAGCAATCACGTTGATAAAACGACATCAGTATCACTGATTGCTGTAAGCTACAGCATGTTCCTCGCCTACACCTGAGCAAGCAGACAGACCTGTTTCCTGTACATCAGAGAAGGCAATATTCGTTGTAGGAATCACGTTAATAAAACGTCATCCGCCTCGCTGACTGCTGTAAGCTCCAGCATGTTCCTCGTCTACACCTTAGCAAGGAGTCAGGCCTCTTTCCTGTACATCAGAAAAGGCAATATTCATTGTTGCAATCACGTTAATAAAATGTCATCAGCCTCGCTGATTGCTATAGGCTACAGCATGTTCCTCGCCTACATCTTAGCAAGCAGTAAGGCCTTTTTCCTGTGCATTATAAAAGTCAATATTCACTGTAGCAATCACGTTAATAAAACGTCATAAGCCTCGCTGATTGCTGTAAGCTACAGCATGTTCGTCGCCTACACCTGAGCAAGCAGTCAGGCCTGTTTCCTGTACATCACAGAAGGCAATATTAGTTGTAGCAATCACGTTAATAAAACGTCATCAGCCTCGCTGATTGCTGTAAGCTATGGCATGTTCCTCGCTTACACCTGAGCAAGCAGTCAGGCTCATTCCTGTACATCAGAGAAGGCAATATTGTTTGTAGCAATCACGTTAATAAAACGACATCAGTATCACTGATTGCTGTAAGCTACAGCATGTTCCTCGCCGACATATTAGCAAGCAGTCAGGCCTTTTTCCTGTGCATTATAAAAGTCAATATTCACTGTAGCAATCACGTTAATAAAACGTCATAAGCCTCGCTGATTGCTGTAAGCTACAGCATGTTCGTCGCCTACACCTGAGCAAGCAGTCAGGCCTGTTTCCTGTACATCACAGAAGGCAATATTCGTTGTAGCAATCACGTTAATAAAACGTCATCAGCCTCGCTGATTGCTGTAAGCTATGGCATGTTCCTCGCTTACACCTGAGCAAGCAGTCAGGCTCATTCCTGTACATCAGAGAAGGCAATATTGGTTGTAGCAATCACGTTAATAAAACGACATCAGTATCACTGATTGCTGTAAGCTACAGCATGTTCCTCGCCGACATATTAGCAAGCAGTCAGGCCTTTTTCCTGTGCATTATAAAAGTCAATATTCACTGTAGCAATCACGTTAATAAAACGTCATAAGCCTCGCTGATTGCTGTAAGCTACAGCATGTTCGTCGCCTACACCTGAGCAAGCAGTCAGGCCTGTTTCCTGTACATCACAGAAGGCAATATTCGTTGTAGCAATCACGTTAATAAAACGTCATCAGCCTCGCTGATTGCTGTAAGCTATGGCATGTTCCTCGCTTACACCTGAGCAAGCAGTCAGGCCTCATTCCTGTACATCAGAGAAGGCAATATTGGTTGTAGCAATCACGTTAATAAAACGACATCAGTATCACTGATTGCTTAAGCTACAGCATGTTCCTCGCCTACACCTGAGCAAGCAGACAGACCTGTTTCCTGTACATCAGAGAAGGCAATATTCGTTGTAGGAATCACGTTAATAAAACGTCATTCGCCTCGCTGACTGCTGTAAGCTCCAGCATGTTCCTCGTCTACACCTTAGCAAGGAGTCAGGCCTCTTTCCTGTACATCAGAAAAGGTAATATTCATTGTTGCAATCACGTTAATAAAATGTCATCAGCCTCGCTGATTGCTATAGGCTACAGCATGTTCCTCGCCTACATCTTAGCAAGCAGTAAGGCCTTTTTTCTGTGCATTATAAAAGTCAATATTCACTGTAGCAATCACGTTAATAAAACGTCATAAGCCTCGCTGATTGCTGTAAGCTACAGCATGTTCGTCGCCTACACCTGAGCAAGCAGTCAGGCCTGTTTCCTGTACATCACAGAAGGCAATATTCGTTGTAGCAATCACGTTAATAAAACGTCATCAGCCTCGCTGATTGCTGTAAGCTATGGCATGTTCCTCGCTTACACCTGAGCAAGCAGTCAGGCCTCATTCCTGTACATCAGAGAAGGCAATATTGGTTGTAGCAATCACGTTAATAAAACGACATCAGTATCACTGATTGCTGTAAGCTACAGCATGTTCCTCGCCTACACCTGAGCAAGCAGACAGACCTGTTTCCTGTACATCAGAGAAGGCAATATTCGTTGTAGGAATCACGTTAATAAAACGTCATTCGCCTCGCTGACTGCTGTAAGCTCCAGCATGTTCCTCGTCTACACCTTAGCAAGGAGTCAGGCCTCTTTCCTGTACATCAGAAAAGGTAATATTCATTGTTGCAATCACGTTAATAAAATGTCATCAGCCTCGCTGATTGCTATAGGCTACAGCATGTTCCTCGCCTACATCTTAGCAAGCAGTAAGGCCTTTTTCCTGTGCATTATAAAAGTCTATATTCACCGTAGCAATCACGTTAATAAAACGTCATAAGCCTCGCTGATTGCTGTAAGCTACAGCATGTTCGTCGCCTACACCTGAGCAAGCAGTCAGGCCTGTTTCCTGTACATCAGAGAAGGCAATATTGGTTGTAGCAATCACGTTAATAAAACGTCATCAGCCTCGCTGATTGCTGTAAGCTATGGCATGTTCCTCGCTTACACCTGAGCAAGCAGTCAGGCCTCATTCCTGTACATCAGAGAAGGCAATATTGGTTGTAGCAATCACGTTGATAAAACGACATCAGTATCACTGATTGCTGTAAGCTACAGCATTTTCCTCGCCTACACCTGAGCAAGCAGACAGACCTGTTTCCTGTACATCAGAGAAGGCAATATTCGTTGTAGGAATCACGTTAATAAAACGTCATCAGCCTCGCTGACTGCTGTAAGCTACAGCATGTTCCTCGTCTACACCTTAGCAAGGAGTCAGGCCTCTTTCCTGTACATCACAGAAGGCAATATTAGTTGTAGCAATCACGTTAATAAAACGTCATCAGCCTCGCTGATTGCTGTAAGCTATGGCATGTTCCTCGCTTACACCTGAGCAAGCAGTCAGGCCTCATTCCTGTACATCAGAGAAGGCAATATTGGTTGTAGCAATCACGTTAATAAAATGTCATCAGCCTCGCTGATTGCTATAGGCTACAGCATGTTCCTCGCCTACATCTTAGCAAGCAGTCAGGCCTTTTTCCTGTGCATTATAAAAGTCAATATTCACTGTAGCAATCACGTTAATAAAACGTCATAAGCCTCGCTGATTGCTGTAAGCTACAGCATGTTCCTCGCTTACACCTGAGCAAGCAGTCAGGCCTCATACCTGTACATCAGAGAAGGCAATATTGGTTGTAGCAATCACGTTGATAAAACGACATCAGTATCACTGATTGCTGTAAGCTACAGCATGTTCCTCGCCTACACCTGAGCAAGCAGACAGACCTGTTTCCTGTACATGACAGAAGGCAATATTCGTTGTAGCAATCACGTTAATAAAACGTCATCAGCCTCGCTGATTGCTGTAAGCTATGGCATGTTCCTCGCTTACACCTGAGCAAGCAGTCAGGCCTCATTCCTGTACATCAGAGAAGGCAATATTGGTTGTAGCAATCACGTTAATAAAACGACATCAGTATCACTGATTGCTGTAAGCTACAGCATGTTCCTCGCCTACACCTGAGCAAGCAGACAGACCTGTTTCCTGTACATCAGAGAAGGCAATATTCGTTGTAGGAATCACGTTAATAAAACGTCATTCGCCTCGCTGACTGCTGTAAGCTCCAGCATGTTCCTCGTCTACACCTTAGCAAGGAGTCAGGCCTCTTTCCTGTACATCAGAAAAGGTAATATTCATTGTTGCAATCACGTTAATAAAATGTCATCAGCCTCGCTGATTGCTATAGGCTACAGCATGTTCCTCGCCTACATCTTAGCAAGCAGTAAGGCCTTTTTCCTGTGCATTATAAAAGTCAATATTCACTGTAGCAATCACGTTAATAAAACGTCATAAGCCTCGCTGATTGCTGTAAGCTACAGCATGTTCGTCGCCTACACCTGAGCAATCAGTCAGGCCTCATTCCTGTACATCACAGAAGGCAATATTCGTTGTAGCAATCACGTTAATAAAACGTCATCAGCCTCGCTGATTGCTGTAAGCTATGGCATGTTCCTCGCTTACACCTGAGCAAGCAGTCAGGCCTCATTCCTGTACATCAGAGAAGGCAATATTGGTTGTAGCAATCACGTTAATAAAACGACATCAGTATCACTGATTGCTGTAAGCTACAGCATGTTCCTCGCCTACACCTGAGCAAGCAGACAGACCTGTTTCCTGTACATCAGAGAAGGCAATATTCGTTGTAGGAATCACGTTAATAAAACGTCATCAGCCTCGCTGATTGCTATAGGCTACAGCATGTTCCTCGCCTACATCTTAGCAAGCAGTCAGGTCTTTTTCCTGTGCATTATAAAAGTCAATATTCACTGTAGCAATCACGTTAATAAAACGTCATAAGCCTCGCTGATTGCTGTAAGCTACAGCATGTTCGTCGCCTACACCTGAGCAAGCAGTCAGGCCTGTTTCCTGTACATCACAGAAGGCAATATTCGTTGTAGCAATCACGTTAATAAAACGTCATTAGCCTCGCTGATTGCTGTAAGCTATGGCATGTTCCTCGCTTACACCTGAGCAAGCAGTCAGGCCTCATTCCTGTACATCAGAGAAGGCAATATTGGTTGTAGCAATCACGTTAATAAAATGTCATCAGCCTCGCTGATTGCTATAGGCTACAGCATGTTCCTCGCCTACATCTTAGCAAGCAGTCAGGCCTTTTTCCTGTGCATTATAAAAGTCAATATTCACTGTAGCAATCACGTTAATAAAACGTCATAAGCCTCGCTGATTGCTGTAAGCTACAGCATGTTCGTCGCCTACACCTGAGCAAGCAGTCAGGCCTGTTTCCTGTACATCACAGAAGGCAATATTCGTTGTAGCAATCACGTTAATAAAACGTCATCAGCCTCGCTGATTGCTGTAAGCTATGGCATGTTCCTCGCTTACACCTTAGCAAAGAGTCAGGCCTCTTTCCTGTACATCAGAAAAGGTAATATTCATTGTTGCAATCACGTTAATAAAATGTCATCAGCCTCGCTGATTGCTATAGGCTACAGCATGTTCCTCGCCTACATCTTAGCAAGCAGTAAGGCCTTTTTCCTGTGCATTATAAAACTCAATATTCACTGTAGCAATCACGTTAATAAAACGTCATAAGCCTCGCTGATTGCTGTAAGCTACAGCATGTTCGTCGCCTACACCTGAGCAAGCAGTCAGGCCTGTTTCCTGTACATCACAGAAGGCAATATTCGTTGTAGGAATCACGTTAATAAAACGTCATTCGCCTCGCTGACTGCTGTAAGCTCCAGCATGTTCCTCGTCTACACCTTAGCAAGGAGTCAGGCCTCTTTCCTGTACATCAGAAAAGGTAATATTCATTGTTGCAATCACGTTAATAAAATGTCATCAGCCTCGCTGATTGCTATAGGCTACAGCATGTTCCTCGCCTACATCTTAGCAAGCAGTAAGGCCTTTTTCCTGTGCATTATAAAAGTCAATATTCACTGTAGCAATCACGTTAATAAAACGTCATAAGCCTCGCTGATTGCTGTAAGCTACAGCATGTTCCTCGCCTACATCTTAGCAAGCAGTCAGGCCTTTTTCCTGTGCATTATAAAAGTCAATATTCACTGTAGCAATCACGTTAATAAAACGTCATAAGCCTCGCTGATTGCTGTAAGCTACAGCATGTTCGTCGCCTACACCTGAGCAATCAGTCAGGCCTCATTCCTGTACATCACAGAAGGCAATATTCGTTGTAGCAATCACGTTAATAAAACGTCATCAGCCTCGCTGATTGCTGTAAGCTATGGCATGTTCCTCGCTTACACCTGAGCAAGCAGTCAGGCCTCATTCCTGTACATCAGAGAAGGCAATATTGGTTGTAGCAATCACGTTGATAAAACGACATCAGTATCACTGATTGCTGTAAGCTACAGCATGTTCCTCGCCTACACCTGAGCAAGCAGACAGACCTGTTTCCTGTACATCAGAGAAGGCAATATTCGTTGTAGGAATCACGTTAATAAAACGTCATCCGCCTCGCTGACTGCTGTAAGCTCCAGCATGTTCCTCGTCTACACCTTAGCAAGGAGTCAGGCCTCTTTCCTGTACATCACAGAAGGCAATATTAGTTGTAGCAATCACGTTAATAAAACGTCATCAGCCTCGCTGATTGCTGTAAGCTATGGCATGTTCCTCGCTTACACCTGAGCAAGCAGTCAGGCCTCATTCCTGTACATCAGAGAAGGCAATATTGGTTGTAGCAATCACGTTAATAAAATGTCATCAGCCTCGCTGATTGCTATAGGCTACAGCATGTTCCTCGCCTACATCTTAGCAAGCAGTCAGGCCTTTTTCCTGTGCATTATAAAAGTCAATATTCACTGTAGCAATCACGTTAATAAAACGTCATAAGCCTCGCTGATTGCTGTAAGCTATGGCATGTTCCTCGCTTACACCTGAGCAAGCAGTCAGGCCTCATTCCTGTACATCAGAGAAGGCAATATTGGTTGTAGCAATCACGTTGATAAAACGACATCAGTATCACTGATTGCTGTAAGCTACAGCATGTTCCTCGCCTACACCTGAGCAAGCAGACAGACCTGTTTCCTGTACATCAGAGAAGGCAATATTCGTTGTAGGAATCACGTTAATAAAACGTCATCCGCCTCGCTGACTGCTGTAAGCTCCAGCATGTTCCTCGTCTACACCTTAGCAAGGAGTCAGGCCTCTTTCCTGTACATCAGAAAAGGTAATATTCATTGTTGCAATCACGTTAATAAAATGTCATCAGCCTCGCTGAATGCTATAGGCTACAGCATGTTCCTCGCCTACATCTTAGCAAGCAGTCAGTCCTTTTTCCTGTGCATTATAAAAGTCAATATTCACTGTAGCAATCACGTTAATAAAACGTCATAAGCCTCGCTGATTGCTGTAAGCTACAGCATGTTTCTCGCCTACACCTGAGCAAGCAGACAGACCTGTTTCCTGTACATCAGAGAAGGCAATATTCGTTGTAGCAATCACGTTAATAAAACGTCATCAGCCTCGCTGATTGCTGTAAGCTACAGCATGTTCCTCGCCTACACCTGAGCAAACAGTCAGGCCTCTTTCCTGTATATCAGAAAAGGCAATATTCATTGTAGCAATCACGTTAATAAAATGTCATCAGCCTCGCTGACTGCTGTAAATTACAGCATGTTCCTCGCCTACACCTGAGCAAGCAGACAGACCTGTTTCCTGTACATCAGAGAAGGCAATATTCGTTTTAGGAATCACGTTAATAAAACGTCATAAGCCTCGCTGATTGCTGTAAGCTACAGCATGTTCCTGGCCTACACGTGAGCAAGCAGTCAGGCCTCTTTCCTTTACATCAGAGAAGGCAATATTCGTTGTAGCAATCACGTTAATAAAACGTCATAAGCCTCGCTGATTGCTGTAAGCTACAGCATGTTCCTCGCCTACACCTGAGCAAACAGTCAGGCCTCTTTCCTGTATATCAGAAAAGGCAATATTCATTGTAGCAATCACGTTAATAAAATGTCATCAGCCTCGCTGACTGCTGTAAATTACAGCATGTTCCTCGCCTACACCTGAGCAAGCAGACAGACCTGTTTCCTGTACATCAGAGAAGGCAATATTCGTTTTAGGAATCACGTTAATAAAACGTCATAAGCCTCGCTGATTGCTGTAAGCTACAGCATGTTCCTCGCCTACACCTGAGCAAACAGTCAGGCCTCTTTCCTGTATATCAGAAAAGGCAATATTCATTGTAGCAATCACGTTAATAAAATGTCATCAGCCTCGCTGACTGCTGTAAATTACAGCATGTTCCTCGCCTACACCTGAGCAAGCAGACAGACCTGTTTCCTATACATCAGAGAAGGCAATATTCGTTGTAGGAATCACGTTAATAAAACGTCATTCGCCTCGCTGACTGCTGTAAGCTCCAGCATGTTCCTCGTCTACACCTTAGCAAGGAGTCAGGCCTCTTTCCTGTACATCAGAAAAGGTAATATTCATTGTTGCAATCACGTTAATAAAATATCATCAGCCTCACTGATTGCTATAGGCTACAGCATGTTCCTCGCCTACATCTTAGCAAGCAGTAAGGCCTTTTTCCTGTGCATTATAAAAGTCAATATTCACTGTAGCAATCACGTTAATAAAACGTCATAAGCCTCGCTGATTGCTGTAAGCTACAGCATGTTCCTCGCCTACACCTGAGCAAGCAGTCAGGCCTCTTTCCTGTACATCACAGAAGGCAATATTCGTTGTAGCAATCACGTTAATAAAACGTCATCCGCCTCGCTGACTGCTGTAAGCTCCAGCATGTTCCTCGTCTACACCTTAGCAAGGAGTCAGGCCTCTTTCCTGTACATCAGAAAAGGTAATATTCATTGTTGCAATCACGTTAATAAAATGTCATCAGCCTCGCTGATTGCTATAGGCTACAGCATGTTCCTCGCCTACATCTTAGCAAGCAGTCAGGCCTTTTTCCTGTGCATTATAAAAGTCAATATTCACTGTAGCAATCACGTTAATAAAACGTCATAAGCCTCGCTGATTGCTGTAAGCTACAGCATGTTCCTCGCCTACACCTGAGCAAGCAGTCAGGCCTCTTTCCTGTACATCACAGAAGGCAATATTCGTTGTAGCAATCACGTTAATAAAACGTGATCTGCCTCGCTGATTGCTGTAAGCTATGGCATGTTCCTCGCATACACCTTAGCAAGCAGTCAGGCCTCATTCCTGTACATCAGAGAAGACAATATTGGTTGTAGCAATCACGTTGATAAAATGACATCAGTAACACTGATTGCTGTAAGCTACAGCATGTTCCTCGCCTACACCTGAGCAAGCAGACAGACCTGTTTCCTGTACATCAGAGAAGGCAATATTCGTTGTAGGAATCACGTTAATAAAACGTCATCCGCCTCGCTGACTGCTGTAAGCTCCAGCATGTTCCTCGTCTACACCTTAGCAAGGAGTCAGCCCTCTTTCCTGTACATCAGAAAAGGTAATATTCATTGTTGCAATCACGTTAATAAAATGTCATCAGCCTCGCTGATTGCTATAGGCTACAGCATGTTCCTCGCCTACATCTTAGCAAGCAGTCAGGCCTTTTTCCTGTGCATTATAAAAGTCAATATTCACTGTAGCAATCACGTTAATAAAACGTCATAAGCCTCGCTGATTGCTGTAAGCTACAGCATGTTCCTCGCCTACACCTGAGCAAGCAGTCAGGCCTCTTTCCTGTACATCACAGAAGGCAATATTAGTTGTAGCAATCACGTTAATAAAACGTCATCAGCCTCGCTGATTGCTGTAAGCTATGGCATGTTCCTCGCTTACACCTGAGCAAGCAGTCAGGCCTCATTCCTGAACGTCAGAGAAGGCAATATTGGTTGCAGCAATCACGTTAATAAAACGACATCAGTGTCACTGATTGCTGTAAGCTACAGCATGTTCCTCGCCTATACCTGAGCAAGCAGACAGACCTGTTTCCTGTACATCAGAGAAGGCAATATTCGTTGTAGGAATCACGTTAATAAAACGTCATTCGCCTCGCTGACTGCTGTAAGCTCCAGCATGTTCCTCGTCTACACCTTAGCAAGGAGTCAGGCCTCTTTCCTGTACATCAGAAAAGGTAATATTCATTGTTGCAATCACGTTAATAAAATGTCATCAGCCTCGCTGATTGCTATAGGCTACAGCATGTTCCTCGCCTACATTTTAGCAAGCAGTCAGGCCTTTTTCCTGTGCATTATAAAAGTCAATATTCACTGTAGCAATCACGTTAATAAAACGTCATAAGCCTCGCTGATTGCTGTAAGCTATGGCATGTACCTCGCTTACACCTGAGCAAGCAGTCAGGCCTCATTCCTGTACATCAGAGAAGGCAATATTCGATTAGCAATCACGTTAATAAAACGTCACAAGCCTCGCTGATTGCTGTAAGCTACAGCATGTTCCTCGCCTACACCTGAGCAAGCAGTCAGGCCTCTTTCCTGTACATCACAGAAGGCAATATTAGTTGTAGCAATCACGTTAATAAAACGTCATCAGCCTCGCTGATTGCTGTAAGCTATGGCATGTTCCTCGCCTATACCTGAGCAAGCAGTCAGGCCTCTTTCCTGTACATCAGAAAAGGCAATATTCGTTGTAGCAATCACGTTAATAAAACGCCATCAGCCTCGCTGATTGCTCTAAGCTACAGCATGTTCCTCGCCTACACCTGAGCAAGCAGTCAGGCCTCTTTCCTTTACATCACAGAAGCCAATATTCGTTGTAGGAATCACGTTAATAAAACGTCATCCGCCTCGCTGAATGCTGTAAGCTACAGCATGTTCCTGGCCTACACGTCAGCAAGCAGTCAGGCCTCTTTCCTTTACATCAGAGAAGGCAATATTCGTTGAGCAATCACGTAAATAAAACGTCATCAGCCTCGCTGATTGCTGTAAGCTTTGGCATGTTCTTCGCCTACACCTGAGCAAGCAGTCAGGCCTCATTCCTGCACATCAGAAAAGGCAATATTCGTTGTAGGAGTCACGTTAATAAAACGTCATCCGCCTCGCTGATTGCTGTAATCTTCTGCATGTTCCTCGCCTATACCTGAGCAATCAGTCAGGCCTCTTTCCTGTACATCAGAGAAGGCAATATTCGTTGTAGCAATCACGTCAATAAAACGTCATCCGCCTCGCTGATTGCTGTAAGCTACAGCATGTTCCTCGCCTATACCTGAGCAAGCAGTCAGGCCTCTTTCCTGTACATCAGAAAAGGCAATATTGGTTGTAGCAATCACGTTAATAAAACGCCATCAGCCTCGCTGATTGCTGTAAGCTACAGCATGTTCCTCGTCTACACCTGAGCAAGCAGTCAGGCCTCTTTCCTGTACATAACAGAAGGCAATATTCGTTTAGCAATCACGTTAATAAAACGTCATCAGCATCGCTGATTGCTGTAAGCTATGGCATGTTCCTCGCTTACACCTGAGCAAGCAGTCAGGCCTCTTTCCTGTACATCAGAGAAGGCAATATTCGTTGTAGGAATCACGTTAATAAAACGTCATCAGCCTCGCTGATTGCTGTAAGCTACAGCATGTTCCTCGCCTATACGTGAGCAAGCAGTCAGGCCTCTTTCCTGTACATCAGAAAAGGCAATATTCGTTGTAGGAATCTCGTTAATAAAACGTCATCCGCCTCGCTGATTGCTGTAAGCTACAGCATGTTCCTCGCCTATACCTGAGCAAGCAGTCAGGCCTCTTTCCTGTACATCAGAAAAGGCAATATAGGTTGTAGCAATCACGTTAATAAAACGCCATCAGTCTCGCTGATTGCTGTAAGCTACAGCATGTTCCTCGTCTACACCTGAGCAAGCAGTCGGGCCTCTTTCCTGTACATAAGAGAAGGCAATATTCGTTGTAGCAATCACGTCAATAAAACGCCATCAGCCTCGCTGATTGCAGTAAGCTCCAGCATTTTCCTCGTCTACACCTGAGCAAGCAGTCAGGCCTCTTTCCTGTACATTAGAAGAGGCAGTATTCATTGTAGCAATCTCGTCAATAAAACGTCATCGGCCTCGCTGATTGCTTTAAGCTCCAGCATGATCCTCGTCTACACCTGAGCAAGCAGTCGGGCCTCTTTCCTGTACATTAGAGAAGGCAATATTCGTTGTAGGAATCACGTTAATAAAACGTCATCCGCCTCGCTGATTGCTGTAAGCTACAGCATGTTCCTCGCCTATACCTGAGGAAGCAGTCAGGCCTCTTTCCTGTACATCAGAAAAGGCAATATTGGTTGTAGCAATCACGTTAATAAAACGCCATCAGCCTCGCTGATTGCTGTAAGCTACAGCATGTTCCTCGTCTACACCTGAGCAAGCAGTCGGGCCTTTTTCCTGTACATTAGAGAAGGCAATATTCGTTGTAAGAATCACGTTAATAAAACGTCATCCGCCTCGCTGATTGCTGTAAGCTACAGCATGTTCCTCGCCTATACCTGAGCAAGCAGTCAGGCCTCTTTCCTGTACATCAGAAAAGGCAATATTGGTTGTAGCAATCACGTTAATAAAACGCCATCAGCCTCGCTGATTGCTGTAAGCTACAGCATGTTCCTCGTGTACACCTGAGCAAGCAGTCGGGCCTCTTTCCTGTACATTAGAGAAGGCAATATTCGTTGTAAGAATCACGTTAATAAAACGTCATCCGCCTCGCTGATTGCTGTAAGGTACAGCATGTTCCTCGCCTATACCTGAGCAAGCAGTCAGGCCTCTTTCCTGTACATCAGAAAAGACAATATTGGTTGTAGCAATCACGTTAATAAAACGCCATCAGCCTCGCTGATTGCTGTAAGCTACAGCATGTTCCTCGTCTACACCTGAGCAAGCAGTCAGGCCTCTTTCCTGTACATTAGAAGAGGCAGTATTCATTGTAGCAATCACGTCAATAAAACGTCATCGGCCTCGCTGATTGCTTTAAGCTCCAGCATGATCCTCGTCTACACCTGAGCAAGCAGACGGGCCTCTTTCCTGTACATTAGAGAAGGCAATATTCGTTGTAGGAATCACGTTAATAAAACGTCATCAGCCTCGCTGATTGCTGTAAGCTACAGCATGTTCCTCGCCTACACCTGAGCAAGCAGTCAGGCCTCAATCCTGTACATCAGAGAAGGCTATATTGGTTGTAGCAATCGCGTTAATAAAACGACATCAGCATCGATGATTGCTGTAAGCTACAGCATGTTTTTCGCCTACACCTGAGCAAGCAGTCAAGCCTCTTTCCTGTACATTAGAGAAGGCAATATTCGCTGTAGCAATCACGTTAATAAAATGTTATCTGGCTCGCTGATTGCAGTAAGCTCCAGCATTTTCCTCGTCTACACCTGAGCAAGCAGTCAGGCCTCTTTCCTGTACATCAGAAAAGGCAATATTGGTTGTAGCAATCACGTTAATAAAACGCCATCAGCCTCGCTGATTGCTGTAAGCTACAGCATGTTCCTCGTCTACACCTGAGCAAGCAGTCGGGCCTCTTTCCTGTACATCAGAGAAGGCAATATTCGTTGTAGCAATCACGTCAATAAAACGCCATCAGCCTCGCTGATTGCAGTAAGCTCCAGCATTTTCCTCGTCTACACCTGAGCAAGCAGTCAGGCCTCTTTCCTGTACATTAGAAGAGGCAGTATTCATTGTAGCAATCTCGTCAATAAAACGTCATCGGCCTCGCTGATTGCTTTAAGCTCCAGCATGATCCTCGTCTACACCTGAGCAAGCAGTCGGCCCTCTTTCCTGTACATTAGAGAAGGCAATATTCGTTGTAGGAATCACGTTAGTAAAACGTCATCCGCCTCGCTGATTGCTGTAAGCTACAGCATGTTCCTCGCCTATACCTGAGCAAGCAGTCAGGCCTCTTTCCTGTACATCAGAAAAGGCAATATTGGTTGTAGCAATCACGTTAATAAAACGCCATCAGCCTCGCTGATTGCTGTAAGCTACAGCATGTTCCTCGTCTACACCTGAGCAAGCAGTCAGGCCTCTTTCCTGTACATAACAGAAGGCAATATTCGTTTAGCAATCACGTTAATAAAACGTCATCAGCATCGCTGATTGCTGTAAGCTATGGCATGTTCCTCGCTTACACCTGAGCAAGCAGTCAGGCCTCTTTCCTGTACATCAGAGAAGGCAATATTCGTTGTAGGAATCACGTTAATAAAACGTCATCAGCCTCGCTGATTGCTGTAAGCTACAGCATGTTCCTCGCCTATACGTGAGCAAGCAGTCAGGCCTCTTTCCTGTACATCAGAAAAGGCAATATTCGTTGTAGGAATCTCGTTAATAAAACGTCATCCGCCTCGCTGATTGCTGTAAGCTACAGCATGTTCCTCGCCTATACCTGAGCAAGCAGTCAGGCCTCTTTCCTGTACATCAGAAAAGGCAATATAGGTTGTAGCAATCACGTTAATAAAACGCCATCAGTCTCGCTGATTGCTGTAAGCTACAGCATGTTCCTCGTCTACACCTGAGCAAGCAGTCGGGCCTCTTTCCTGTACATAAGAGAAGGCAATATTCGTTGTAGCAATCACGTCAATAAAACGCCATCAGCCTCGCTGATTGCAGTAAGCTCCAGCATTTTCCTCGTCTACACCTGAGCAAGCAGTCAGGCCTCTTTCCTGTACATTAGAAGAGGCAGTATTCATTGTAGCAATCTCGTCAATAAAACGTCATCGGCCTCGCTGATTGCTTTAAGCTCCAGCATGATCCTCGTCTACACCTGAGCAAGCAGTCGGGCCTCTTTCCTGTACATTAGAGAAGGCAATATTCGTTGTAGGAATCACGTTAATAAAACGTCATCCGCCTCGCTGATTGCTGTAAGCTACAGCATGTTCCTCGCCTATACCTGAGGAAGCAGTCAGGCCTCTTTCCTGTACATCAGAAAAGGCAATATTGGTTGTAGCAATCACGTTAATAAAACGCCATCAGCCTCGCTGATTGCTGTAAGCTACAGCATGTTCCTCGTCTACACCTGAGCAAGCAGTCGGGCCTCTTTCCTGTACATTAGAGAAGGCAATATTCGTTGTAGGAATCACGTTAATAAAACGTCATCCGCCTCGCTGATTGCTGTAAGCTACAGCATGTTCCTCGCCTATACCTGAGCAAGCAGTCAGGCCTCTTTCCTGTACATCAGAAAAGGCAATATTGGTTGTAGCAATCACGTTAATAAAACGCCATCAGCCTCGCTGATTGCTGTAAGCTACAGCATGTTCCTCGTGTACACCTGAGCAAGCAGTCGGGCCTCTTTCCTGTACATTAGAGAAGGCAATATTCGTTGTAAGAATCACGTTAATAAAACGTCATCCGCCTCGCTGATTGCTGTAAGGTACAGCATGTTCCTCGCCTATACCTGAGCAAGCAGTCAGGCCTCTTTCCTGTACATCAGAAAAGACAATATTGGTTGTAGCAATCACGTTAATAAAACGCCATCAGCCTCGCTGATTGCTGTAAGCTACAGCATGTTCCTCGTCTACACCTGAGCAAGCAGTCAGGCCTCTTTCCTGTACATTAGAAGAGGCAGTATTCATTGTAGCAATCACGTCAATAAAACGTCATCGGCCTCGCTGATTGCTTTAAGCTCCAGCATGATCCTCGTCTACACCTGAGCAAGCAGTCGGGCCTCTTTCCTGTACATTAGAGAAGGCAATATTCGTTGTAGGAATCACGTTAATAAAACGTCATCAGCCTCGCTGATTGCTGTAAGCTACAGCATGTTCCTCGCCTACACCTGAGCAAGCAGTCAGGCCTCAATCCTGTACATCAGAGAAGGCTATATTGGTTGTAGCAATCGCGTTAATAAAACGACATCAGCATCGATGATTGCTGTAAGCTACAGCATGTTTTTCGCCTACACCTGAGCAAGCAGTCAAGCCTCTTTCCTGTACATTAGAGAAGGCAATATTCGCTGTAGCAATCACGTTAATAAAATGTTATCTGGCTCGCTGATTGCAGTAAGCTCCAGCATTTTCCTCGTCTACACCTGAGCAAGCAGTCAGGCCTCTTTCCTGTACATCAGAAAAGGCAATATTGGTTGTAGCAATCACGTTAATAAAACGCCATCAGCCTCGCTGATTGCTGTAAGCTACAGCATGTTCCTCGTCTACACCTGAGCAAGCAGTCGGGCCTCTTTCCTGTACATCAGAGAAGGCAATATTCGTTGTAGCAATCACGTCAATAAAACGCCATCAGCCTCGCTGATTGCAGTAAGCTCCAGCATTTTCCTCGTCTACACCTGAGCAAGCAGTCAGGCCTCTTTCCTGTACATTAGAAGAGGCAGTATTCATTGTAGCAATCTCGTCAATAAAACGTCATCGGCCTCGCTGATTGCTTTAAGCTCCAGCATGATCCTCGTCTACACCTGAGCAAGCAGTCGGCCCTCTTTCCTGTACATTAGAGAAGGCAATATTCGTTGTAGGAATCACGTTAGTAAAACGTCATCCGCCTCGCTGATTGCTGTAAGCTACAGCATGTTCCTCGCCTATACCTGAGCAAGCAGTCAGGCCTCTTTCCTGTACATCAGAAAAGGCAATATTGGTTGTAGCAATCACGTTAATAAAACGCCATCAGCCTCGCTGATTGCTGTAAGCTACAGCATGTTCCTCGTCTACACCTGAGCAAGCAGTCGGGCCTCTTTCCTGTACATTAGAGAAGGCAATATTCGTTGTAAGAATCACGTTAATAAAACGTCATCCGCCTCGCTGATTGCTGTAAGCTACAGCATGTTCCTCGCCTATACCTGAGCAAGCAGTCAGGCCTCTTTCCTGTACATCAGAAAAGGCAATATTGGTTGTAGCAATCACGTTAATAAAACGCCATCAGCCTCGCTGAATGCTGTAAGCTACAGCATGTTCCTCGTCTACACCTGAGCAAGCAGTCAGGCCTCTTTCCTGTACATTAGAAGAGGCAGTATTCATTGTAGCAATCACGTCAATAAAACGTCATCGGCCTCGCTGATTGCTTTAAGCTCCAGCATGATCCTCGTCTACACCTGAGCAAGCAGTCGGGCCTCTTTCCTGTACATTAGAGAAGGCAATATTCGTTGTAGGAATCACGTTAATAAAACGTCATCAGCCTCGCTGATTGCTGTAAGCTACAGCATGTTCCACGCCTACACCTGAGCAAGCAGTCAGGCCTCAATCCTGTACATCAGAGAAGGCTATATTGGTTGTAGCAATCACGTTAATAAAGCGACATCAGCATCGATGATTGCTGTAAGCTACAGCATGTTCCTCGCCTACACCTGAGCAAGCAGTCGGGCCTCTTTCCTGTACATCAGAGAAGGCAATATTCGTTGTAGCAATCACGTCAATAAAAGGCCATCAGCCTCGCTGATTGCAGTAAGCTCCAGCATTTTCCTCGTCTACACCTGAGCAAGCAGTCAGGCCTCTTTCCTGTACATTAGAAGAGGCAGTATTCATTGTAGCAATCTCGTCAATAAAACGTCATCGGCCTCGCTGATTGCTTTAAGCTCCAGCATGATCCTCGTCTACACCTGAGCAAGCAGTCGGGCCTCTTTCCTGTACATTAGAGAAGGCAATATTCGTTGTAGGAATCACGTTAATAAAACGTCATCCGCCTCGCTGATTGCTGTAAGCTACAGCATTTTCCTCGCCTATACCTGAGCAAGCAGTCAGGCGTCTTTCCTGTACATCAGAGAAGGCAAAATTCGTTGTAGCAATCACGTTAATAAAACGCCATCGGCCTCGCTGATTGCAGTAAGCTCCAGCATTTTCCTCGTCTACACCTGAGCAAGCAGTCAGGCCTCTTTCCTGTACATTAGAAGAGGCAGTATTCATTGTAGCAATCTCGTCAATAAAACGTCATCGGCCTCGCTGATTGCTTTAAGCTCCAGCATGATCCTCGTCTACACCTGAGCAAGCAGTCGGGCCTCTTTCCTGTACATTAGAGAAGGCAATATTCGTTGTAGGAATCACGTTAATAAAACGTCATCCGCCTCGCTGATTGCTGTAAGCTACAGCATTTTCCTCGCCTATACCTGAGCAAGCAGTCAGGCGTCTTTCCTGTACATCAGAGAAGGCAAAATTCGTTGTAGCAATCACGTTAATAAAACGCCATCAGCCTCGCTGATTGCAGTAAGCTCCAGCATTTTCCTCGTCTACACCTGAGCAAGCAGTCAGGCCTCTTTCCTGTACATTAGAAGAGGCAGTATTCATTGTAGCAATCTCGTCAATAAAACGTCATCGGCCTTGCTGATTGCTTTAAGCTCCAGCATGATCCTCGTCTACACCTGAGCAAGCAGTCGGGCCTCTTTCCTGTACATTAGAGAAGGCAATATTCGTTGTAGGAATCACGTTAATAAAACGTCATCCGCCTCGCTGATTGCTGTAAGCTACAGCATGTTCCTCGCCTATACCTGAGCAAGCAGTCAGGCCTCTTTCCTGTACATCAGAAAAGGCAATATTGGTTGTAGCAATCACGTTAATAAAACGCCATCAGCCTCGCTGATTGCTGTAAGCTACAGCATGTTCCTCGTCTACACCTGAGCAAGCAGTCAGGCCTCTTTCCTGTACATTAGAAGAGGCAGTATTCATTGTAGCAATCTCGTCAATAAAACGTCATCGGCCTCGCTGATTGCTTTAAGCTCCAGCATGATCCTCGTCTACACCTGAGCAAGCAGTCGGGCCTCTTTCCTGTACATTAGAGAAGGCAATATTCGTTGTAGGAATCACGTTAATAAAACGTCATCCGCCTCGCTGATTGCTGTAAGCTACAGCATGTTCCTCGCCTATACCTGAGCAAGCAGTCAGGCCTCTTTCCTGTACATCAGAAAAGGCAATATTGGTTGTAGCAATCACGTTAATAAAACGCCATCAGCTTCGCTGATTGCTGTAAGCTACAGCATGTTCCTCGTCTACACCTGAGCAAGCAGTCGGGCCTCTTTCCTGTACATTAGAGAAGGCAATATTCGTTGTAAGAATCACGTTAATAAAACGTCATCCGCCTCGCTGATTGCTGTAAGCTACAGCATGTTCCTCGCCTATACCTGAGCAAGCAGTCAGGCCTCTTTCCTGTACATCAGAAAAGGCAATATTGGTTGTAGCAATCACGTTAATAAAACGCCATCAGCCTCGCTGATTGCTGTAAGCTACAGCATGTTCCTCGTCTACACCTGAGCAAGCAGTCAGGCCTCTTTCCTGTACATTAGAAGAGGCAGTATTCATTGTAGCAATCACGTCAATAAAACGTCATCGGCCTCGCAGATTGCTTTAAGCTCCAGCATGATCCTCGTCTACACCTGAGCAAGCAGTCGGGCCTCTTTCCTGTACATTAGAGAAGGCAATATTCGTTGTAGGAATCACGTTAATAAAACGTCATCAGCCTCGCTGATTGCTGTAAGCTACAGCATGTTCCTCGCCTACACCTGAGCAAGCAGTCAGGCCTCAATCCTGTACATCAGAGAAGGCTATATTGGTTGTAGCAATCACGTTAATAAAACGACATCAGCATCGATGATTGCTGTAAGCTACAGCATGTTCCTCGCCTACACCTGAGCAAGCAGTCAAGCCTCTTTCCTGTACATTAGAGAAGGCAATATTCGCTGTAGCAATCACGTTAATAAAATGTTATCTGGCTCGCTGATTGCTATAAGCTTCAGCATGCTCCTCGCCTACACCTGGGCAAGCAGTCAGGCCTCTTTCCTGTACATCAGAAAAGGCAATATTCGTTGTAGCAATCACGTTAATACAATGTTATCAGCCTCACTGATTGCTGTAAGCTACAGCATGTTCCTCGTCTACACCTGAGCAAGCAGTCAGGCCTCTTCCATGTGCATCAGAGAAGGCAATATTCGTGTGTAGCAATCACGTAAATAAAACGTCATCAGCCTCGCTGATTGCTGTAAGCTACAGCATGTTCCTCGCCTACACCTGAGCAAGCAGTCAGGCCTCTTTCCTGTACATTAGAGAAGGCAATATTCGTTGTAGCAATCACGTTATTAAAATGTCATCAACTTCACTTATTGCTGTAAGCTACAGCATGTTCCTCGCCTACACCTGAGCAAGCAGTCAGGCCTCTTGCCTGTACATCAGAGAAGGCAATATTCGTGTGTAGCAATTACGTTAATAAAACGCCATTAGCCTTACTGATTGCTGTAAGCTGCAGCATGTTCCTCGCCTACACGTTAGCAAGCAGTCAGGCCTTATTCCTGTACATCTGAGAAGGCAATAATCGTTTTAGCAATTACGTTAATAAAACGCCATCATCCTCACTGATTGCTGTAAGCTACAGCATGTTCCTCGCCTACACCTTAGCAAGCAGTCAGGCCTCTTTCCTGTACATCAGAAAAGGCAATATTGGTTGTAGCAATCACGTTAATAAAACGACATCAGCATCGCTGATTGCTGTAACCTACAGCATGTTCCTCGCCTACACCTGAGCAAGCAGTCAGGCCTCATTCCTGTACATCAGAGAAGGCAATATTCGTTGTAGGAATCACGTTAATAAAACGTCATCCGCCTCGCTGATTGCTGTAAGCTACAGCATGTTCCTCGCCTATACCTGAGCAAGCAGTCAGCCCTCTTTCCTGTACATCAGAGAAGGCAATATTCGTTGTAGCAATCACGTCAATAAAACGTCATCAGCCTCGCTGATTGCAGTAAGCTCCAGCATTTTCCTCGTCTGCACCTGAGCAAGCAGTCAGGCCTCTTTCCTGTACATCGGAGAAGGCAATATTCGTTTAGCAATCACGTTAATAAAACGTCATCAGCCTCGCTGATTGCTGTAAGCTACAGCAAGTTCCTCGCCTACACCTGAGCAAGCAGTCAGGCCTCTATCTGCAGCAGTGGTAATATATTTTATTTATTGTTGAAATAGAAACTGCCATCAGTAACAAGGAGAAGTCAGTTAACAGAAATCCGGGACATTGATTTTTGCCTCAGTCGCTTCTCAAATATTGAACTGAAGGTTCTCTGGCATGAAAGTTAGTTTAGTTTTATCATCAAACATGCGGAACTTTCTGTATCCTATTCCGCTTTGGCAGAACACAGGTTATGGCCATCGCGCTGGCGGGAATGGTGAGATCGGTGAAGCTAATAAGCGGTTCCTGTAGCCACCAACAGCGGAGCTCAAAGTCTACAGCGAAGTGAAAGTCGAAGTAAGCGTGCGCAAGACAGTCAAGCGAGCGATGCGAATTGAAAAACGTAAACAGAGGCAAGGTCAGTTACTCTACTAGCAAACACGCGCATCGAAGACTTAACACAATAGCGAGGGACTGCCGAAACATTGTGGAGTCGTCGTATTTACGGACAGTCTCGCTTCCATGGGCGGATACGGGCAAAGACAGTGTGCCAAGTTGCCTGCTCCCACTGCCCGAAGTATTTCTGCCAGGCGGTCGACGAAGGTTTCATCTGAGAGTCCCGTTCCAGTGTTTTCCTTTAACGTTACTTGAGTTAACTAGACTTCTTAAGGGGGTAGTCTAGGGTAGAATTTTTTTTTTAGCCTAATTGTTTTTATTGGCTTAAAATGTTCCTTAGAGTTTTAGATTCATTTATACAATAATGGTCGTAATTGTTACAATATGTTAAATTCGCGATTTGCTGCATGGAGATCTGGCGCATCCGAGTGCTCGAATGCTACCGACGTAATACTGTAATGGTTACCGTTGGAATAGGGGTCCTGTTAGTTGCGGGTAGTATCAACTAAATCACTATTCTCAAGAAGATTTCTCTTCGTAACATGCTTGTCTCGCATCTGCTTTCTACCCGACCACGATGTTATTGCACTTGGCCCCCCATGGTCGTTATTGGGAACACGCGGTTACGTCACAGTAAACAAATACAGTGGCGACCAAGGTAAACGCATCGCATTGTGAATAATTTCAGGACAGTTGTGCATATACCACCATGTTGTTCAGCGTGTCCTTATGAAATATGACGACAAAAAATTAAGATAAGCCAACCGAAGCATCCTCACTTTAAGGATCAATAAAATTATGGTTGACTAATAACTTATCATTTCGCTTGTTTTTTATACGAAGTAAAAGGTGAGTGCTTGAAAATGTCAAACAAATAGATGTATACTGATAGAAAAGGTTCGAAAAACAATCCTAACCGGGCCAAAATTGCTTCGATTGTCAAGCAGAAGTCATTTAATTGATACAATTTGGTCAAAATGAGAGACTTTCGACAATAGCGTAAAAAAAGACCAGCTCTGCGGTACTGGCATTGTCAATTAACGGTTTGTTCAATTTAAACATTAAAAAACACAAGTTGAAACTTTAAACACTTTTTTTTCAAAACAACGGTTTCAAGTTGGCGGGATCTGTAACTTATGAAATATACAAGTAATTACATTATACTGTTTTGTAACTTGTGGTTCGGCCTCTCTTTACTGCAGTACGTAGGATTTTTGGTGCACGTTTTTGTAACGACTTTTTTGTCGAAAACATTGACTTTTATTTCAGAGTGCCGCCATTTTGCTGAGAACCGTGTTTTTGTTTACCTACGTACTACGTTAGGCAATATCATCAGTTTTCAAAGCAGTCTTTGAAATTTTGTTCTAGGCTGCAAATTGTGGCGTTGAGAGCTCCCACCAGCCGCCCTCGCACTCCACGAAGGCTTTCCGTCGATGTCGTGTAGTGTCCTCTGGGTGTAAGTTTTTTTGTTTAAAATAGTACATAGCATTATTATAAGGCCCACAATAAAGGACCAAAATTAGTTTTCTAATTTGTTTGTTATTTTATTGAAATCGCCGTCTTCCTCTTAAGTCACTATATGGACATAGTTCTGTGGGGATTTGTGATGAAGACTGTTGGAAGTGTAATTTGATGATTTTCTTTTGAACGAAACCAGTGATGACATAATAGATTTGTATCAATACAACTGTGGTGGTTTCCTGTTAGTACTGACCTTGATAAACATTTTTTGTTCTATCTAAGTTGATAAGGAACGACAGGTGTGAGAACTCTAATGCTGTTGGTCTATCAATCCCGAGTGAGGATTATCATGACGTTAATGAATGATTTATAAAACAATAAATTAATAGAGGCGAAATGTTTCTGTCAATACGAATAATTTTATTCAGTAATAACCTAAAATTCATTGATTTAATAAACTAGTGCGCAAAAGTTAAGGGCGAAACAATGCTTTGATCAATACCAAACCTCTGGGCTACACTGGTCACACTTCGTCCTTCTTTCACTTTCCGGTTGTTTTGTGTCCGGGTCATGTTCTAATGAAAAACACCACCGCAATGCCCTGTAACTGTTTACTGATAGACACTCACTGTCTATTCGTGTTCTTCCAACTGCCCCGTGTAAAGAGGCTACCCTCATTTGGCGCTACAGTCGCTCTGACCTCACGCGTTGCTACGTTTAGCTTTCTGTGCACGACTGGGAGACCTCTGGCAACATGCTCAGCCCTTTCATTGACCTTGAACTAAACTCGCTATTTATGCTGACATTAATAATTTCATGTGTTAGTTTTCTACCCTTAGAAACCACACGTATCTACTTCTATGTTTTCTAAACTATTGTCAACGAATAAAAGAAAGATTTCCATGTTTGAGCAATGAGTCTTTATTAAAAAAGAAAACATAATCCTAGGAACAATAAGTCTCTTACACTAACATTGGTGTCTTTAACACAGTTTTTGGAATTACCTTAAAAAAGTAAATTTACTTCAGCAATGTACAGAAATGTGTTTTGATATTAAATAATGATCAATTAACTAAACCATGACGAAAAAAGTAAACAAGGACACTCATAAAAAAAAGGCAGTAGGTACATGAACAAATCAACTAAGCACTCATTTTCATTCATCACAGTCAAGTTCACCTTTTTGTCAATGGATTGCATTTTACAAGCGTATTTTTGACGTTTAGAACATGTTTTGGTATTTTTTGTGTATTTAAGGCGTGGAAATATGTAGCATAGTGAGAGCTTTCACTTTTTTGGCTGACTCGGGCCTGCTTAGTCTTGCACAGCTGATTCGTCGAATCTGTTATTATTTTCCAAATTTTTACAAGAACTTCTTACATTGCAGTCCTCTGGCCTCTAGCAAAATTTCTGAAATTCGTTTACCTCTCTTCGATATTTGCTTTGATCAATGTCATACTTCTTTAAAATATCGATGCACCGTGTTGCTATTCTTATTTGTATCATTTTTTTCCATCAAAATAGCCATAGAGCCTTACCATTACTTGGTTTTCCTCACCAAAATTGTCTTCTTCTGCCTCTTCATCGTCCTGTATTTCTCTGTCAGTTTCATGACCAGATATTTCTGTTTCACTGTCACTAAAATTGGCTGCATCTTGAAAATAATCTAGTGTACCAAATGAGTGGGTGTCTCCACTTGCTGACAAAAACTCTAAATTTGATCATCTTTCAAACGTCACACCATACGGTCTAAAACAATGGACAACAATTCGTGATGACAAATACGAAAAGTAACTTTTAAAACTTCGTGTGGGAAATTTCGACGCCAGCTGATACCTACCTACGGAAATAATGACCGTTGCTTAGCATGTGCTTGTACGATGCAAAAGCACAGTCGGTGCTAAGATTAATAGAAGCGGAGTGGCAACGTTGCAATAGGAACGGAATTGTTAACAAAAGATTGGTATGTGGGGTAATATATTACCCCACGAATTTAGTTAAGCTTTGATTTCCACAGAGTCTGCAGCTCGTGGTCGTGCGGCAGCGTTCTCGCTTCCCGCGCCCGGGTTCCCGGCTTCGATTCTCGGCGGGGTCAGGGATTTTCTCTGCCTCGTGATGACTGGGTGTTGTGTGATGTCCTTAGGTCAGTTAGGTTTAAGTAGTTCTAAGTTCTAGGGGACTGATGACCATAGATGTTAAGTCCCATAGTGCTCAGAGCCATTTTAATCATAATTTCCACAGAGCAATTAATACACTGACGGAAGGAAAATCGCAACACCAAGAGGTTTAGCGACGTAAATGAAAGTTGGTAGGCGTGCTTTTACATCTGAAAAATTATGTCTATTAAAATTCCGCGCCATTAGCATAAGAGTGGCGCTAGTGGCGGTCGTTGCCGTTAGTTACCTTTGAGACTGGACGTGGTGAGTTGATGTTAGTCAAGAAGGAGGAAGTATAGTAGGGCTACGAGAAGCTGGATGTTCCTTCTGTGATACTGCAGAAAGACTTGACAGGAATGAAGCCATTGTACGTGAGTGCTGGCAGCGGGGGTCGCGAGAATGTACGGTCGCAAGAAGACCGGGCCGCCGCGTGCCACTACGGAGAGGGAAAACCATCGCGTTCGTTGTATAGCTCTGGCGCATCGTACTGCATCTGCAGCAACAATTTGAGCAGCAGTTGGCACCACAGTGACACAACTAACTGTAACAAATCGGTTACTTCAAGGGCAGCTCTGAGACAGAAGCCCTGTAGCGTGCATTCCACAAATCCCAAGCCACCGCCAATTACGATTACAGTGGTTTGAAGCAAGAGCTCACTGGAGAGCTCTGTTGTGTTTTCTGATGAAAGCTGATTCTGCCTCGCTGCCAGTGGCGGCCGTTTGTTGGTTAGAAGGAGGTCAATTTTTGAGGACCTGCATCCAACCTGTCTGCGGGCTAGACACACTGGACCTACACCTGGAGTTATTCAAGCACCCTGACTGCTAATTTGGACGTCAGACTGGTAATTCGGCTTGTTGTTCTGCCATTCATGAAAAGCATTCCGTGCGGTGTTCTCCAACAGCGTAACGCTCTCCCACAAACACTGTTGTAACCCAACATGCTGTCCAGAGCATGGACATGTTACGTTGGCGTTCTCGATCGCCAGACTTGTCTCCAACAAAGCACATATCGGACATCATCGGACAACAACTCCCTCGACATCCACAACCAGCATTAAGCATACCTATATTGACCGACCAAGTGGAACATGCATGGAACTCCAACCCACAAACTGACATCCCGTACCTGTGCAACAGAATGAGTGCACGTTTTCATGGTTGCATTCAACATTCTGGCGGTTAATCGGTTATTAATGTGCCAGCATTTCACATTTTCAAATGGCTCTGAGCACTATGGGACTTAACTGCTGTGGTCATCAGTCCCCTAGAACTTAGAACTACTTAAACGTAACTAACCTAAGGACATCACACACATCCATGCCCGAGGCAGGATTCGAACCTGGGACCGTAGCGGTCACGCGGCTCTAGATTGTAACGCCTAGAACCGCACGGCCACACCGGCCGGCATTTCACATTTTCAGTGGCTTATCTCGCGCATACATTAATCTGTGTTCTTGCTTAAATATGTTACCTAGACACGCCGGCCGTTGTGGCCGAGCGGTTCTAGACGCTTCAGTCCGGGACCGCGCTGCTGCTACGGTCGCAGGTTCGAATCCTGCCTCGGGCATGGATGTGTGTGAGGTCCTTAGGCTAGTTAGGTATAAGTAGTTCTAAGTTCTAGGAGACTGATGATCTCAGATGTTAAGTCCCATTGTGCTCAGAGCCATTTGACCATTTGTTACCTAGACAAACGTATTCCCAAAATTTCGTTAGTCTACATTAATTATTTTTTGAGGCTGCCATTTTTTCCCTTCAGCCTATGTTAAGTTTCTTTAAATAAATAGTCATTAAGTTTTGCAGAGTACTTATAATAATAACAGCTGAGGATTAGCAGATCAATAATATTGAACATAGCTATGATATATTGGCGTTATTATTAGCATACATAAAATGAAATCGGGTATTAGTGCTGACATTTCTGTTGGTGGTGAGGATGATGTGCTGAACAACATTACATCAGTATGTTCAAACGTGTGTGAAATCTTATGGGACTTAACTTCTAAAGTCATCAGTCCCTAAGCTTACACACTACTTAACCTAAATTATCCGAAGGACAAACACACACACCCATTCCCGAGGGAGGACTCGAACCTCCGCCGGGACCAGCCGCACAGTCTATGACTGCAGCGCCCCAGACCGCTCGGCTAATTCCGCGCGGCATTACATCAGTATTTTTGTTATTTGATGACTAATAATTACAGCTCTCACAAGTCGTGTGTTTTTACGTTGGATAGTACTTCCATGTGCGAATGACATAAGCAAGCCAATAATACTTATTTTCTCCTAGGCGGCAGGGCATATGTTGAAGTATGAACGGGTGGAGTCAAAATGATTGTCTATACTGCCTGGCATCGTTCGCTTCACGGTCCAGGTATGGCTACACAGAAAACATCAGGTCTTATAGTTTGTTATGTGTTCGTGGGAAGGCTATCGAAGGAAAAACGGATTTGTTTACATATTAAGGTACGACATACAAAAATATCTGCATTTGTACCCATTAAACTTTGTATTTATCAAGGTTAGCATCCCTGTTCATAGCCACTTCCACTAAGAAGCGACGAAATTTGCTGTGGGAGAAGCAGTGAACATCTAAGGCGGCCTTTAAGCAGAATTCGCTGGTCCTTGCTTTGATTGGAGACATTATCAAGTGAAGCTGCAAAATTTCACCGCCTTGTTTTCTGCGTTGCGCTCGTCGTGTCACACACGCAGATACAGTTCGCAGGGCCCACACAGCTAGAACTGTGTCAGTAAGACAAGCGATAGGGCCGCTAATAGCTGCGTCCGACCGCCGCAGTGCCTAAGTGGCCATCCCGTCAGCGACGTGACAGGAATCCGCGGCCGGACAGCAGTGCCGGCGGCGTAGCTCGTAAAATGCCGGTCACGCGTCTAAACGGAAACAGAGCTGCCCCGCTTCGACCTGCGCCGAAGACTTACGGCTGTGTGGTTGAGGAGATTTTCCTTTTTTTTCCCTTTTTCCTGCCCTGCGGTCCAGAAACAGCGCTCGTTCGGAGCCACTCTCGGAGAGCCGACAATCTGAGCCCAATTTGGGCACCCGGCGCTCGGCGCAGCGCGGCGCGTGCGATAGCGATAGGTCGAGAGGTCGACTCGGTCGTCGAGCGCCGAAGTCGATAGCGCTGGCGGAGGAGGCGGGAACTCGCTGGCCGCCAGACTCCAGCGGCGGTGGCGGCAGTAGAGCGGCGACCGACGCTCCAGGCAGACGCAGGGCGACGCAGTGAGTACCGCCGCGTAGAACGCAGCCTCGCCGCTCGCCCGCTCGCGCGCGCGCTGCCGATGCCGACGGAAAATGAGCAGAAACGCTCGAAAGACCAACTCCAAAATACCAAACTGAACAGTGCCCATTGTCCATAAATGTAATCATGGCGCATATGCGATGATGATCCACACAGTGAATCACACCGAATACGAAAACTCGGATAAAGCGAAATTAAGCAGCGGACCAGACAAAATGCTATGTCATTTCATAGGCTTTGTTATTCTTTAAACATGAGAGAAAAACCACTTTTCACGAAAAGATTTCACTCTCTGCTTTCTGCAATCGCAGCGCCACCCACGTCTGTTAGCCGTCTTTTTTTCGTCAGACTGAGGAAAGTAAACAATACTTGCTACTTTACCACTTGTTTTTGGGTAATCCTATTTCGTTCTGCTTTCGAATTCCATGATGGATGTGTCGAATTAATTGAATTGTGTGTCGAAATTAGTGAATTTTCTGTAAAAATCGTTTCACGTCTTATTTTTAAATATATTCTTTTACGCACAATGATGGAGAATTGGGCAAAGTTTCTACAGTTTCACTAGATGCATTTATTACTATCGCCGATAATGTAGCGTGTACAGCGTGGCTTCTGACACACGAAAATTTTCGGAGATCGTTCAGATCTTAAAAAATTACATTTTTGTGGACGAAATTAACATTGCAGTTTCTTTCCTCACACAGAAACGCAGAACACCGCGAAACGTATGTGCAGTTAGACGCGCATTCGAATGGCGAAATGAATATAACGATGGACCATTCGTGGAAAATTTGATACTGAAAAGTGACTACAAAACATGCTAATGGTTTTTCTCAAAGAACTTCCAATATACTGTGTGTATATACACAAGTAAATTTTGGAAGGAAATCTAATTATGCTAGTGTAATAAAGATTGACGAGATCTAAAATATAGATTTTTAAAAAATTCGTTGCATCCATTGTTTAACACAAAATATTTAACACTAAACATACTTCGGTATCCACAGTTTCACGTTAAACGTTCTCGCTGTATTTATTTTTCATTTTATTAGCACGAACTTGGTCGAAAAAGGGGTTGACCTAGAAACACAGTTTTACGGGAGACAGTTCTTGAATAATTCTTAAGTGAGTTTAATTAAAGTTGTGTGACTCCGTGAATGGAAATAGCCCGTCGATCTGATGTCACTTCTGATGCAAATAGTTATCAGAATATTTCAGGTCTCATACACATTTACATTATAAATAAGCCATATTTTATTGGATAATATTTTGCAGTGCTGGTGTACCAATACGTCTGTTAACAAAACTATTTAATCATTTGTGAGGAGTGATTTAGTTATTGGCATTACAAAATTTCACGAGTCCCTCTCTAGTTTCTATGATACCATGACAAAGTTGGTGGCGATGTGTCCTATGTTTATCCAGTAACGCACGTAATCATTGCCACGTGGTGTTAAACCAGCTAAGGAGATCCTTTGTAAATAAACCTCTCGTGCAAAACTATGTTGTTAGATCTTTGAAAACTAACACGTTTTTCTTTTTTTAACTAACTGGCCATATTCGGCGGTAACGAATTGGTAAAAGGTGAATACCGATAATCCTGAGTTACTGGAATTTCTCTCTCCTCTGGATTTCGACTGTGTGAGTAATGGAATTCAAAAGTATATCTTCATTGTTGGAAAGCCTGTCTCTAAGAGCTGTGCTGGTAAGTGTTACTACATGAAGCGTGTTACCCACGGATATCGGAACCACTATTTTAAGTATTAATTCATTAACTGCCCTTGTGAGCGAGTACACTATTCATGAAGTAATCATTGTGTGGATATATGTTTGCCTATGATACTTAACATTCTACAGTCACTTAAACTGAAACGTATAATCGGAATAAGTAAATCGGTTTTTCTCTCTTGAATAATTGCACTTTGTAACTCTCAGTGTTTCCGTCTGCAAATGTAAAGACTTTTGATGAGCACGTTACATTCGAAACGCAGTGCCACCAAGAGCGTTTTGTAATGAAAATATGCATTCAATTATTGTCATGAAGTGCATACTGTCCTTTTTTCACGTAACAGACGAAACCGCATATGACCTGACGGGACGGCCTTCACCTGTTGCTGAGATATATGAGGAAATATTTTAGCGGTAACTGCCACTTTTGTAAGTTAAGAGCGAGTGGAAAACTGAATAGCAAATGTGTTGAATAATTAAAGTCAATTAACGGTAGGCGAAAAATGTTTTACGTAATTACAAATTGTAGCTGAGAAAGCAGATTTATTGCTGTTTGCACACAAACACAGCTAGCGATTGTCGCGTGTGAATACTCCGTATTTTCTTTCCTTCGTAGGATGCAGTACGTGCTTCATCACAAATTATGTTTTGCTGCATGGTCAAAGAGTCTATATCATTTCAAGATTATGCATCAAAAGTGGACCTTCGCGCAGATATATTTTCGATACGGCTTGTTAGCAGATGTGATGTAGCTAACAGTCTTGGAGTTCAACGATGGTGATTGTAGGTCTCAAATAAAATCAGTGAAGCATATGGACACGGATTCTATCGAAAACTGGTCCATGATCGTAGAACACTATTTCCCGTTGAGGTCGCAGGGAGAGATTTTTCCTAGTAACCCTTATGTAAAATGCTGTGAATATTTTTCAACATTTCGTCTAGTGCTATATAAATTTCATAGTAGGTAATTCACTTGTGTTTCGGACGCTGTTTGGCAAAGCTAGTGTATCAATATTATCCTATGTAGCACTTAATCGTTTGCAAGAAACACGTACTGTATTTGCAATCATTACAAAATTTAACGCGCTCTTCTCGCTTCTGGAACAGCATCTGTAGCTTGGTGAGCGATATGTAGTTCATGAAATTGTGATGTACAGTATCGAATGCGCTGAGACTTGAAAAGTATTTGATTGAAAGTATACGTTTCAGAATACATTTCAGTCACAGCACGTAATGGCTTGACCGTCCTTGAAGAGTTGGCCACAAAGGAAAATGTCCTCTTATTTTAACACATAAGATATTTGTTCTGTCGTTTTCAATGGTAACTAACTGGTAAAACTGCCTTATTCTGGATTCTGGAATATTTATATTTGACTTTTTACCGCTGGGAAATGATATGAACCACAGAAAGCGGATCGGTAGATTCTTTGGTGCTGTAGGAAATATGGTAGGCGTTCGACATCCGACACGAAGATTAAACTGTTTACAGTCAGAATCTTACCTGTTACTATCACATACAGATTACGTATGTTAGCGACGCTCTTCAGTCAGGCAGCTTTCCTCTCCGAAGTTAGTTTTCTTCCAGCATTAACTACACTTAATTGTCGATTTCTGGCATGGTGTAACATGTCATGCAGAAGTAAGTGTAGTCCTGTCATTCTTTTGGTGTTTTATTGTTGTTATTTTGGTTTAAAAGTCTAAAACGTGAAGAACAGGACGCTCCGGATCTAATTAATAGCTAGGGTCCTTTCGTCCCTATAATTGCTCTAATATCGTGTCTGCTTACGGTATTTGTTGTTTATGGCTGCTTCTAGAAAGCTTTTCTCCCTTTACTTTTCTTCTTTACTCTCCGCATTTGACGTAGCCTAGTAGAACTACAAGGTCTGTAATAGTAAAATTTTGCTTTTGGTGCAAACGGACATTTCTCAAATGGAATACTTGGCTAGCCACATAAATTTTTATTTGTACAGGTTTAAAAAACTGAAGTGATCATAATTTGTAGCGTAAAGATGGAAGGAGGATTAGTGTTTTAACGTCCCTTCGACGACAACGTTATGAGAGTTGGAGTATCATCGCGGCTTGGGGACAGAAATCCACTGCGCCTCTTGCACAGGACTGTCCTTCCTGAGCATTTGCCGTAAGCCGTTTAGGTAATCTACGGAAATCCTAAATCTCTATGAACGTACGGGGTTTCGAATCGCGGTCCTCGTGACTACCAATTCATTCCCTTCCACTGTGCCATCTCGCTCGGTAGTATAGTGGTCCAAGCATTTTTATGGAGACGTGATTCTTTAAACTTATCCTCTTATGTTGCATTTACTTAATTGTCTACCATAAACATTAGGTTGATACCTAAGTTCGTAGCGTTTTCCCATAAGTTTAATAAACACAACAGATGCTCATAAGGTAGACTTTAATCATCAAAAATACGAGGGTAATTCGAAAAGTAAGGTCTCCTATTTTTTTATAAGTACTTAGACCTGTTTATTTCTACAATGGTTTACATCGGTTTACAGCTTGAAAAAAAATGGCTCTGAGCACTATGGGACTTAACTGCTATGGTCATCAGTCCCCTAGAACTTAGAACTACTTAAACCTAACTAACCTAAGGACATCACACACATCCATGCCCGAGGCGGGATTCAAACCTGCGACCGTAGCGGTCGCGCGGCTCCACACTGTAGCGCCTAGAACCGCTCAACCACTCCGGCCGGCTACAGCTTGAACATTTAGCTATTTTTCGACATAATCAACATTTCTGTCGATGCATTTTTGTAGACGCTGTGGCAGTTTCTGTATGCCCATGTCATACTAGTTCGTCACCATGCTTTTCAGAAAGTTATGAACCTCTTCTTTGACCTCGTCGTCGGAGTTGAATCACTTTCCGGCCAAATGTTCTTTTAACCTAGGGAACTGGGCGCCAAGTCAGGACTATAGGGTGGTTGGATGATTATGTTCCACAGAAACTGTTGCAGGAGAGCAACGGTTTGCCGAGCGATGTGTGGGCGAGCGTTGTCATGGACAATGTGTACCCCCTTGCTCAACATTCCTCTTCTCCGGTTCTGAATTGCCCGTTTGAGTTTTTTCAGAGTCTCACAGTACCTGTCATCGTTAATTGTGGTCCCAGAGGGCATAAAGTCGCGTAGAAGGATGCCGCCACTGACGTGATTGTTGCTTAGTCTCAGGTGTAAAGTGGTATGCCCAGTTTTCACCACCCATGACAGTTGAGTCCAGAAAGTTGTGATGTTTGGTTGCAAGGCGGTTTAGAAATGCGCAGGAAGCATCAACTCTTTGCCGCATGTGGTCGTCAGTCAGCATGCGTTACACCCATCTTGCCGGCCGGAGTGGCCGAGCGGTTCTAGGCGCTACAGTCTGGAGCCGCGCGACCGCTACGGTCGCAGGTTCGCAGGTTTGAACCATTTGAACACCCATCTTGCGCACACCTTCTGGTAGTTCAATGTTTCCGTTAAAATTCTGTGAGTGGTGCTTCGGGAAACCTCAGGAACCAACGTGCAGAGATCATACAGGGTGATCCTCTTATCTTCACGCATGCTTTCCTCAATCTTCGACACTGTCTCCTCAGAAATTGACGGTCTCCCGCTCCTTTGTCGTCGTGAATTTCGGTCCGACCAGCTGTAAACTCTCTACACCACTTACGAACATTTTTGACATCCATGCACGACTCACCATACACTTCCGTCAACTGGCGATGGATTTCAATCGGCGCAGTGCCCTTTGCGTTCAAAAACCGCATAACTGCTCGCAATTTGCACTTTGCGGTAACATCCAACAGGAGCTCCAATCTCAACGGCTGCCAAGCCAAAACTGAGCGCCTCATCGCGGCGTGCGCATGTTTACACACAGCGCGTGAAGCACTCATAACAGTGTGACCAACTGCCACATAACAGAGTTCTGTACTTATAAAAAAATAGGAGACCTTACTTTTGGGATTACCCTCGTATAATCTCTTTCACTATTTACAACAGTCGCCCAATGCAGGGGTAACATTTCGATTCCGCGACTGTAGAAGTCACGAGGTTTTGTGGCAAAGAAATCGTCGAGCCATGTTCGGAGCCCACTTTTATCGGGAAATGATGTTCCTTGAAGGCTGTTAGACAGGGAGCGGCGACGGTGAGAAACTGAGAGCGCAAAATCAGGTGAAGAAGGTGGGTGCAAAATGATTTCCAAACCAAACTCTTGTGCGAGGTGCATTCAAGTTCTAAGGCCTCCGATTTTTTTTCTCCGAACTGGAAAGAGATAGAAACATGCGCATTGTTTTAAAATGAGGCCGCGTTCATTGTCAATACGTACCAGAGATGGCAGCACCGTACGGCAGATGGTATTTTACTGCCAGCGGCGAGAATGAGAACTGTTTTAAATACTTAAAATGGCGACGTTTTCCTTACTTGAACAGCGTGCAATAATTCGTTTTCTGAATTTGCGTGGTGTGAAACCAATTGAAATTCATCGACAGTTGAAGGAGACATGTGATGATGGAGTTATGGATGTGTCGAAAGTGTGTTCGTAGGTGGGAACAACCTCGGGCTCGCAAAAGCCGGTCTGACGACATGATCGAGAAAGTGGAGAGAATTGTTTTGGGGGATCGCCGAATGACTGTTGAACAGATCGCATCCAGAGTTGGCATTTCTGTGGGTTCTGTGCACACAATCCTGCATGACGGCCTGAAAATGCGAAAAGTGTAATCCAGGTGGGTGCCACGAATGCTGACGGATGACCACACGGCTGCCCGTGTGGCATGTTGCCAAGCAATGTTGACGTGAAACGACAGCACGAATGGGACTTTCTTTCCGTCGGTTGTGACAATGGATGAGACGTGGATGCCATTTTTCAATCCAGAAACAAAGCGGCAGTCAGCTCAATGGAAGCACACAGATTCACCGCCACCAAAAAAATTTCGGGTAACCGCCAGTGCTGAAAAAATGATGGTGTCCATGTTCTGGGACAGCGAGGGCATAATCCTTACCCATTGCGTTCCAAAGGGCACTACGGTAACAGGTGCATCCTACGAAAATGTTTTGAAGAACAAATTCCTAAATGCACTGCAACAAAAACGTCCGGGAAGGGCTGCGCGTGTGCTGTTTCAACAAGACAACGCACCCGCACATCGAGCTAACGTTACGCAACAGTTTCTTCGTGATAACAACTTTGAAGTGACTCCTCACGCTCCCTACTCACCTGACCTGGCTCCTAGTGACTTTTGGCTTTTTCCAACAATGAAAGACACTCTCCGTGGCCGCACATCCACCAGCCGTGCTGCTATTGCCTCAGCGATTTTCCAGTGGTCAAAACAGACTCCTAAAGAAGCCTTCTCCGCTGCCATGGAATCATGGCGTCAGCGTTGTGAAAAATGTGTACGTCTGCAGGGCGATTACGTCGAGAAGTAACGCCAAAAAAAATGGTTCAAATGGCTCTGAGCACTATGGGACTCAACTGCTGTGGTCATCAGTCCCCTAGAACTTAGAACTACTTAAACCTAACTAACCTAAGGACATCACATACACCCATGCCCGAGGCAGGATTCGAACCTGCGACCGTAGCAACAGCGCGGCTCCGGACTGGAGCGCCTAGAACCGCACGGCCACCGCGGCCGACAAGTAACGCCAGTTTCATCGATTTCGGGTGAGTAGTTAATTAGAAAAAAAATCGGATGCCTTAGAACTTGAATGCACCTCGTGTAGTATTTTTTTGTCAGCAGAATGCGGGCGGGCGTTTTCGGTGAGTAGCGTCACTTCACGCACTCTTCCTGGTCGTGGGTCTTGGATTGCGCCTGCAGTACTTCTCAGTTGTTGACAATATATGTCAGCAGTGATGTTTTCACCGCAGTTAAGCAATTCGTAGTACACCACACCGTCGCTGTTTCACCAAACGCGTAACGTTCTCTTTTGTGGATGCGTGCAGGTACCATATTTGTACAGTGTTGCTTTGTTTGGGCTCAAACATCCCTTTCTTTTGCTTAGGATAAAGATACCATTTCTCATCACCTGTAACAATACAGTATAGGAATTACCGGTCCACGAGCCAATTGATGACTAGCAAGCAGAGATGCACGTATGGCCACTTAAAGCATGTGATACCATACACCCGATATTTGAACCTTCCCCATTGCATGCAAACGTCCCACGAATGTAGAATGATCACAGTTCACCACATTTGACTGTTCTCGAGTACACTGACGTGCACCATTGTGGATTAATGCGTTTAAACAACCTTCATCAAACCTCGAAGGGCTTCCTGAATGTGTAGTATCACTAATGTTCAAAACGGTCCTGCTTAAAACGAGAAAACCATTTTTTTGCCATAGTCTGTCCAATGACATTATCCTCATACACGGCGCAAACGTTTCTGGCTGCCTTTGCTGCTGTAAACCCTTTACTGAACGCAAACAGAAAAATAAGTCGGAAATGTTCCGATTTCTACATTTGGCACTCAGTTTTATAGCATACTCATCTCCACTCACTATCTCCCAAGAGAAAAAGACAGTACGGAAACCCACGTGGCAAAAGTGAACTACAAATAAAAGATGACAATCGATAAAACGTATAGCAACCGGAATACCAACAAGCAAATCAAAAAGGCCATGATCTTCTGCACCAAACTATTAAGTATAGAAGTAAGTGTTAAAGAAACCAGCAACCAGTGTAACGTCTGTATAATTAATTAAGCAAAACATTTAATGTATCATATGAAAACTAGTGGTGTAATAACAGAAAATTAATAAATGAGGATAAATGTAAGCAGAATGTCAAATAAATAAAAATTAATTATTTTTGGAGCTATTTTCCTTCTAAGGAGAAAATGACTATAACATTCGTGTTTATCTCGTGAAGCTACCCCAGGGTAAGTACAAAACAGTTTCCGTAAGTGATCCAGAACAGAGATATGAAACATTATGCAAGCGCGTGACGTTTAGAAGCAGTTTTGGGAGCGAGCGCGCAACTCGTGCTAGCTCGCTTCATTTCATTACTCAGTTACTGATGCTGAAAATCAGTGCAACATATCCCAATATTTTTGTCTTCAAAATATAAGTATTCAGCATTAACCTTGTACTCCACTCCCCCCCCCCCCCTTTCTTGTTGTTGCTATTGTCCACTATGGTAAACTCTTTTCAGAAGATTCGAGAGGAGTAAGATTTAGAATAAACTTTTTACTTATCGTTTCTCGCATAGTTGGCCCCAGTTCTTCATGTCTGGGGGTCTGATACCTGAAGCTGAAATTCTCACATTTTAGGCTCTCATGGTGCAGTTGATCTAAATAATTTTGAAGAATGTCATTGATGAATGTTTGTTTTTCCAATAATTTATTGTTTCACATTTTACTGTATCACACTGTCTTTTGAATTTTCACATTAACAAAACCGAAATTACATTGTTCGACCAAAATAAAAAATTACTTCCGATCACATCAGAGGCATGCTTACTACTATTTCACTCTGCGGTAATAACAATGTCCCAAGGGGATTACAAATGAATTTCTGTTAGTTCGATTACTATTTTATTATTTCATAAATGAATCCAGAAATAGATGTAATAAACAGTACTAGATTGCGTAATTAATAATAGAAATTTTAAGTGTGTCAAATATTTGATAATTCCAAATTTCCCCTAAAAAAAAGAAGAAAAAAATAACTTTACATTCAGAGCTAGTGCATATCGATTGTAACAACTAAAATAAGGTAATTCTTTTCATAAATTTTAGCTTCAAATACAACATATTGTGAAACTTCCTGGCAGATTAAAACTGTGTGCCGGACTGAGACTCGAACTCGGGACATTTGCCTTTCGCGGGCAAGTGCTCTACCAACAGAGCTACCCAAGCACGACTCACGCCCCGTCCTCACAGCTGTACTTCCGCCAGTACCTCGTCTCCTACTTTCCAAACTTCACAGAAACTCTACTGCGAACCTTGCAGAACTAGCACTCCTGGAAGAAAGGATATTGCGGAGATCTTGCTTAGCCACAGCCTGGGGGATGTTTCCTGAACCATTCTGGGAACATATTGTGTATAAAATTACATGAAATTTTTCAGAAAAACAGCTGAGATAATATTGGCCTGTCCAAAATTCGAAAAATATTTATGGTATCGAATACTACTGTTAAGGAAAAGTAATGCTAGAGGAGGATGACCCTTTACAACCTCCACCAAGCGCATCGCTGTACAATATTAATTACGTCCACCAGGTTTTTTTTAAAAAAAATGGTTTTATCTCCGCTTCAGTTGAAGGTCGTAAAAATCTTTTTTTATATTTTATATTATTTTATATCATCAATGTCTATCTTTAAGAATTATTTTCATAAAATAAAAACTGCGACTTCCCAACAAGAGTGTAAGTTTTTCGAAATCATATTATCATCCTTGCAATTAGTAACATCATAAAAATCATGTTATAGCACCGTAGCACACCTGTTTGTGAAGTGAATAATCAAATGGTTCAAATGACTCTGAGCACTATGGGACTTAACATCTGAGGTCAATAGTCCCCTAGAACTTAAAACTACTTAAACTCAACTAACCTAAGGACATCACACATATCCATGCCCGAGGCAGGATACGAGCCAGCGACCGTAGCGGTCGCGCGGTTCCAGACTGAAGCGCCCTGAACCGCTCGGCCACACCGGCCGGCAGTGAATACTCCTAAAACCCTTACACTAGGACCGTCCGCTGAGAATATGTGCCCAATTAAACGTTTTTTTTAAACGTTTTGTCTCGAAAGAATGTTTTTCGTTTCTTAAGTTAGTACTTTTTTGACTTACCGCAGTAAATATCATATAGTGAATGCGATTTTTAACGATTTTGTCGAAATATCTGTGAAAGTAAGAAGGTAATCGATACTTGTAGAAAAAGCAATCGATAAATCTTTGTACGCCTTACAAGTTTCTCATTTAACATTTTTTCTGTCCGACCTCAAATTATTACTTATTGAACAAAAACCTTTTTTCAGCTTTGCGGAGTTTTATGACCATGTTCGACATTTTGGGTCGAGTTTTTATGAAAAAGATGCACTATTTGTAGTTGAATCTCCTATAAGTTCAAATTTTTTTGGCTTCAGTTAATGATTTTTGCAAATTTAACATTAGGCCGTCACTGAATGCTTGAATATACAGGATAAAAGTGAAACCTAACATAACAGAGAAACCGACTAGCATTTCAAAAATTTAACGCATCTAATTATAGAATAATTTTATTTTCTTTCAATAATTTTCTCAAAAGTACATGATGTTTGGAGATTAGTTATACAAAAGTAACATTTACTTACGAAAAGGGTAAATAACGTACAGAAATCTTTGACACAGCACTGAAATGCAGTATATCTTTAGGTTTTATTCACGTCTTACACTGTTAGTTACCGATACCGGCTAGGTGGCAAGAGTGATTTAGTTATTCCAGCAGTCACTATGAAGTCGTATAACGGTGTGCTATAGTTCAGAGTCAGTTCAGGACTAAACATCACAAGTCACCACCTCAAAAACAAACTGTTATTAATTCGTACAATCGTTTCACCGAAACGAGTCGTCTACCACATAGGACACCTAGCTGGAGCGTCAGGACTAACAATGTTAAGCGGGAATAAAACTTGAATATATACTCCATTCAGGGCTGTGTCAAACATTTTTTTTCGTTATTTACCTTCCCCTCAATTACAGGTTACTTTTGTGTAACTAGTTTTCAAACATCCTGCAGACTATCGCCCGTTCCATGCTGGAGCATCATCTTACTGTCGTGAAAATTTCTCAAGGTCACTCACCTTTTTAAGCTCCTATCCTTATGGGTGCAAAATAATGTTGCTCTCTTCGACACGAACTATATGGAGAAACGTATACAACTGCTTTGGAGATTCGTTTCGCCGAATGTTTACTCAGAAGGGAGTACAGTTAGTCATTAAGTACCAGAAAATGCTGCCTTCACTCTGTCTGCAAGCGGAATAGGAAAGTGACTGATAAGCGATGATGATGTGTGGGATGCACCTTGAAGTGCCGTACGGAGTATGTAAATGTGGATTTTACGGAGTGTACAAACCATACACCTCAACATTGTTACTGGTGCTGATTTGCTGTTCTCCGGTACTGGGAACATTGTTAATTATGAAATGCGCTTTTGTTGTCACGTGGCTTAGAGTTCTAGCCACAGAAGGAATACAGCAAAATAAACTTTGCTAAGATTAAGCGGATCAGACTTGTTTGCTTGTGCACCGTACTAGGTTACATGGCTTTTTGTTTGTTGTCTCGACACTGCGTCATTTGCGTACAGAGTCTTAAGTAACCACACTGCGGAATTAATTATTCGTAGCTGAGAGGTACAGCACGTGTATGTACTGTAGCTACGCACGAAGCTATTATAAAAAGTAGATGACAAATAACATGTAGTATACGATAACAAACGGGCTTCCATTTGACATTAAACAATCCCATTATTTCCAGCTGTCGTTGCATTCCAGCTTTCTTCGTGGCACTGTTAACACTGTTGCGTACGGGCCAATTTTAATATCTAATTAAACTAACTATTTTTGATGTTAAGGTTATAAATGTTGATAAATACTAACTCCTTATTTGAAAAACGTGTCAGTTGGTCGATGGCTTCCAGAATTGAGCCATTAAGTTGTAATCAAGTGGTTGCGCGAACATCACTTCTATTTGTAATCATCTTAGCGAAATGACGACGCTTAATGATAGACATAAGTCAACGAAAAATGTTCTGTAAGCAACATAGGTTGCAAAGAGTGCTTGTCATGAGTGATCATTACAGCTGGAGCTTATGACGAACCGTGTGTGGCAGTTGCAAAATGGGCTGGTGCAAATGGCTCTGAGCACTATGGGACTTAACATCTGAGTTCTTCAGTCCCCTAGAACTTAGAACTACTTAAACCTAAGTAACCTAAGGACATCACACACACATCAATGTGCGAGGCAGGATTCGAACCTGCGACCGTAGCAGTCGCGCGGTTCCGAACTGAAGCGTCTAGAACCGCTCGGCCACACAGGCCGGCGTGACAGTTGCAGTTTGCACACAAATCATAGCAGTTCGTTTGTTTCGTGAGTTGGTGTGAGCTGTCATCAGCCTTGATCTGATTGGCTATACACTGAAACTCTAGTTTTATTTACCCATTTTATTTCACTGTATTTCTGCGTCTAGCACTTTTTCACTATCACATATTTTTAAATAGTAAATTAGACATATATCGTTGAACAACAAAGCGCGAAACTGACGGGCTAATGTAAGAATTTTGTTCTTTTCGCAAAGTTTAAAAACAGGTTAATACTATTGTTAGTATTGATCATATGTTATCAGTAAAATCGACCGTGATCTAGTCTTAATCGACTTAGAATATCCGTGGAATAATCCACTCGCTATAACTGGATCATGTAAACGGGCCTGGATCAGGCTGATAATTTGTTCTGCGGTTAGTTTCATTTCTGCGATTTACGTTTACGGTAAAATTATTAAGCAGAACTGAAAAATCCCTACTTTTCACTTAATGTGAATGGATTTCAGTTATCATGACGCAATGTTCAAAAATGTTCAAATGTGTGTGAAATCTTATGGGACTTACCTGCTAAGGTCATCAGTCCCTAAGCTTACACACTACTTAACCTAAATTATCGTAAGGACAAACACACACACCCATGCCCGAGTGAGGACGCGAACCTCCGCCAGGGCATGACGCAATGAAGTGTGCTTAAAGTATTACGGCAGCGAATAGAAATAAGTGTATTGTGTTATAGAGTGTGCTGCATATCGAACAGTACTATGTGAATACTGACCTTTCTTTTAAGGAAAGTCATGTCCTCAACTATAAATCTCACAACCAAATAAATGTAGTTTGATATCCATGTAAGGATCCTGATGTTAAGGACAGACCTACTCAAAGATCGCATAAAACTACTCGTGACGCAGTGAAGTGCCTCAAGATATGTCAACGAAGGAAAAAAGTATCGCCATATGAGATAAGCATTGAATCTCGTTGACAGCGAGAAAAGTAAAGATTAAACACTTACCGAATCTGAGTTAGGAGAAGGGAAGAAATAACCTGCTATCTTGTTTGATGAAGCACATTTGCTACCTGCACATAGCGAAACTGCAAATATTCTGAATCAGTGTTGCCGAATGGTGGTGCGAACCTCGGTCCTCCCACGCCCACTGCGCGATCCCGATCAATGCTTTGATTGTGTCTCAAAGATGGAGCAGGCAATTCGCAGCTACTGATCGTCATGGAACTGGTAAGAGCTGTCGAAAGACGACCCAAACTGGTGTAGCGTTTCTGCTATTTGGCGGTTGAGATTAATTAACTGCTTATCTGTTCGCACACTCCCGTTACCTGAGCGCTCAAATAATAATTCCGTTTCGACTCGTGTGGAACGTCCAGCAACATGGGATATAATAATCAAAACTCCATAACATGCGCAACGAGCATTAATTGAAACTGCCTGTTTATTGCCTTAAATAGACATTGCCGGAAAAGTCGTAGTATTCCCTTTTAGAAGCATCCAGTCCAATCAAGATTTATTGTTGCAACAGTGCATATGGAGTACATGAAATGATTAAATTTACAGACCAATAACACCAGCGATTCTGAGGTACCAGCTGTGCTGAAACACTCTTATTAGTATGTAGTGTAGCCTCCGCGGGCTGCAATGCAGGCGCTTACTTCGGCATATCACACAGATGGCAAATACTAACCTGGGATACGTTACGCCACTCCTGCTCGATGTGTTGACTTAGTTCTGTAAAAGTTGTTGGTTGACGAGTCGCACATGTCGCCTCTCGTTCCATCATACCCCACGCGTGCTCGATTGGAGACAAGTCCGGAGATCGTGCTGGACATTTAAGCTGCTGCACGTCTTGCAGAGCACGTTGAGTTTCAAGGGCAGTGTATAGGCGAGCATTATCCTGTTGGAATAACACATCACCTTCCTGTTGCAAAAACAGCAAAAGGCGGAGCGAACAATATACTATGTCTACCGAGTGCTAGTTAGCGTCCCCTCCAGGAACACCGAAGATGAACGAAAGCTGTAGCTTATCGCACCTCAGACCATAACGACTGGGATGGGACCAGGTCTACGTCGTACGCGTAAACGACCATCACTTGCGAGCAGGCTAAATCTGCTTTCACCGCTGAAGACCACGGTGCGCCATTGCATCTTCCAAGCGATCCCCTGATGGCACCAACCGAGACGTGCACGTCGTTTGATGTTGTGGCGTGAGTAGAAGGCGGGGTACAGGTGCCCGTGCCCGGAGTACCACTGCTAATAACCGGTTCGCAACAATTCCTATCGACACGTCTGCGCTCACAGCCGATCTTATCTGTACTGTGCTGTACGATCTACTACTGTAGACCTTACAATGCGACGATGCTGATGGGTGTCTGTGCTGTGTGGACGTCCAGAACCTCATTGGCGTGTGTGAGAATGTTCACGGGACTACTGATACCGCATCTCATGCAACTTGTGTGGCAATTCTCCAAAAGGACCATCTCGCCACTCGGAAGACCACAACTTGATCACTCTCAAACTCGCTCAGCTGGCTAGAGGATGGAGTGCATCACCATGGCACGCTTGCCTGAGTACTTCGCACGTCTGCATCACACTGAACCTTCTGGCTGTGAGCCTTCTTTATTAACAGACAGACAAAGATGGCGCTCTGGTAGCTATGCCACTACGCTACCTATTGGGGGAGGACGTTGAAGTCATTATCATTGTATCTACTATCCCCCAGGTGTCATATGCCGTCATCGCATCAAAATCGACGTTGGCAGTCCAAGAGTACTAATTTTTTTCCAGCAGTGTATCTACGTTGTTGGGTAAAATTCTGCCCTGCGCAAAAATCTACAGTTCAGAGCCACTAGAGTCTCTGTGAAGTCCAATGAATGCGTAGTTTGTGCTTTTTCCGCGAAATGTTGCGGACGGACCAGCAGTGGGTTCAGTTGGGGGGACGAAGCAGCCGGGAATGGAGCGCCAGTGAGGCGCGGACAGCCAGTACTTGCCGACTGCTGGCCACACACATGAATTGCCTGACGGAAGGAGATTGGAGCGGGAACGACCGCCGTTTGGTCGTTGGTTGGTCGTCTCATTGGGCATCGTGTATTTGGCCTTTTGGCCGTTTATGGGTCGGTTCCTTCCATGTGTAAAGATGTCGGGTGCCCAATGGTCAAGTGTTCCCTCTGCTTGGTTGGGTCCGAGCCAGTGTGTCCGGGTCGTCGTGTCTCAAGAGTTCCGAACGGACATCAAGGAGTTGGGATGAAGCTCCAGTGAGGTCTGCACAGCCAGCATTCGCCCGACCGCTGGAGACTCATATGAACTGTCCGACGGAAGGAGACTTGAGCAGGGACGACCGTTGGTTGGTCACTCGGTCGGTCGTCTCATTGGACGACATGTATTTGGTCTTCTGATCGCTTCTGGACCCCGTCAATTGATCATCTTGCGGGACTTTGGTCGGTTCCTTCCTTGTGCAGGGATGTCTGGTGGCCAATGAGCCGTTGTTCCCTCTACATGCTTGGATCCGAGCCAGTGTCTCCTGGACGTCGTCCGTCCGAAAGGACTCGGGTTGGACTTCCAGTGAAGTCTGCACAGCCAGTACTCTCCCGACCGCTGGCGATACACATGCACTGGCCGACGGAAGGAGACTTGAGCAGGGATGACCGTTGGTTGGTCGTTCGGTCGATCGTCTCATTGAGCGACGTGTATTTGGTCTTCTGACTGCTTCTGGGCCCCTTCAATTGGTCATCTTGCAAGACTTGGGTCGGTTCCTTCCCTGTGCAGAGATGTCGCGTGGCTAATGGGCAAGTGTTCCCTCTGCTTGGTTGGGTTCAAGACAGTGCCTGGGTCGTCGTGTCTCCCAGTTCAGAACGGACATAGAGTTGAGTCGGGTTGGAGCTGCAGTGAGCTCCGGACAGCCAAGACTCGCCCGACCGTTGCCAGCACTCATAACTTGAGTGGGGACGACCTTGGTTGGTCGTTCGGTCGGTCGTCTCATCTTATGACGTGTATTTGGTCGCCGATAGCTTATGGAAACACTGTGTGTGTGTGTGTGTGTGTGTGTGTGTGTGTGTGTATGTGTGTGTGTGTGTGACTTGTCATTTCTCCTCGTTGTTCCACGGTGATTGGTTTTAGGATTGTCGGAGTTCTTGGTGCATTCATATTAAGTAAAACTCTAGCACTGCATATCAAATATCAGATCAGTAATCACACTTCAGTACTGTCACTCAAATACAGGGTTATTACAAATGATTGAAGCGATTTCACAGCTCTACAATAACTTTATTATTTGAGATATTTTCACAATGCTTTGCACACACATACAAAAACTCAAAAAGTTTTTTTAGGCACTCACAAATGTTCGATATGTGCCCCTTTAGTGATTCGGCAGACATCAGACCGATAATCAAGTTCCTCCCACACTCGGCGCAGCATGTCCCCATCAATGAGTTCGAAAGCATCGTTGATGCGAGCTCGCAGTTCTGGCACGTTTCTTGGTAGAGGAGGTTTAAACACTGAATCTTTCACATAACCCCACAGAAAGAAATCGCATGGGGTTAAGTCGGGAGAGCGTGGAGGCCATGACATGAATTGCTGATCATGATCTCCACCACGACCGATCCATCGGTTTTCCAATCTCCTGTTTAAGAAATGCCGAACATCATGATGGAAGTGCGGTGGAGCACCATCCTGTTGAAAGATGAAGTCGGCGCTGTCGGTCTCCAGTCGTGCCACGAGCCAATTTTCCAGCATGTCCAGATACATGTGTCCTGTAACGTTTTTTTCGCAGAAGAAAAACGGGCCGTAAACTTTAAACCGTGAGATTGCACAAAACACATTAACTTTTGGTGAATTGCGAATTTGCTGCACGAATGCGTGAGGATTCTCTACCGCCCAGATTCACACATTGTGTCTGTTCACTTCACCATTAGGAAAATGTTGCTTCATCGCTGAAAACAAGTTTCGCACTGAACGCATCCTCTTCCATGAGCTGTTGCAACCGCGCCGAAAATTCAAAGCGTTTGACTTTGTCAACGGGTGTCAGGGCTTGTAGCAATTGTAAACGGTAAGGCTTCTGCTTTAGCCGTTTCCGTAAGATTTTCCAAACCGTCGGCTGTGGTACGTTTAGCTCCCTGCTTGCTTTATTCGTCGACTTCCGCGGGCTACGCGTGAAACTTGCCCGCACGCGTTCAACCGTTTCTTCGCTCACTGCAGGCCGGGCCGACCCGTTGATTTCCCCTTACAGAGGCATCCAGAAGCTTTGAACTGCGCATACCATCGCCGAATGGAGTTAGCAGTTGGTGGATCTTTGTTGAACTTCGTCCTGAAGTGTCGTTGCACTGTTATGACTGACTGATGTGAGTGCATTTCAAGCACGACATACGCTTTCTCGGCTCCTGTCGCCGTTTTGTCTCACTGCGCTCTCGAGCGCTCTGGCGGCAGAAACTTGAAGTGCGGCTTCAGCCGAACAAAACTTTATGAGTTTTTCTACGTATCTGTAGTGTGTCGTGACCATATGTCAATGAATGGAGCTATAGAGAATTTATGAAATCGCTTCAATCATTTGTAATAGCCCTGTATCTTCAGACTACCTATTAGAACAACTAAATAGTGCATAACCCACTTGAGACATATTCATGAATCAACATAACGCGCAATGCGCCTTGTAATTCCGTGTCTATATCTGTAAATACATGGGTTGGACAAAAATATGGGAACACGAGAAACGCCATATATTAACATGCCTAAAACGGTGTAGGCAGACCATTGATATTCTAAACACCTTCCAATCGCCTTGGAATGGATGAATACAGAAACCCTTACGGTTTTTTAAGGAATGTTGTACCATTCTTTCTGCAAAATAGTGCCATTTCAGGTAACAGTGATGGAAGTGGCTACCGACAACACACCCTTCTCTCGAATGTTGACGACAAAGCCTCAATTAGAAATGCGACACTTCATCCTCGTGCTCACAAATCCAGTCCTTGACGATATGTTAAAAAGGGGACCTGTTGCCGTGAAAGACGGAATCACCATTGGGGAACAAACATCGTAGCATGTGATGGAGTTCCATCAGCCAAAATGGTCACATAAGTCTTGACAGTACTGCGACATGGGATACCACTAATAGGTGACCAAATCATCGCCTCCAACTCCCTGCTTGTGGAGCTCCCTTCGTGTTGTTTTGATGATGACAGGTTTCGTGACTGCGATATTCTATTCTGCAGTGACGTTCGCAATTGTCCTTACGGTTCTGGTGACAATCCTCTTCAATGACCGTCCGTCATGATCATTCAGCATACACTGTTGTAACTCAGAGAATTATGTTTTTTCGCTTTCCCTGTACGCGGTATAAATCTACGATACGTTGCCTCTTGGAACACCAAAGGCTTCGGCTACCTTGTTTATGAAATCACGGACTATGCGTGCACCAACAAACCGTCCACGTGCAGCTTCATTTAGCTCCAACATACTGTCCTCACGACATTCAACACTATTCTGAACGCGACTGATACTTGTAACGTATTTAGGACATTGCTCTGGTGTCGTTCGTGGTCAAAAACAACAGCGCCGCCTGCTGTACGTTACTCCGTTCGTTGCACAATACAAAGACTGACCGGTACAGAGTTTTTTAAACATTTCTCCAGTAGCAGCAATGGTGTCCGGACACTTGTTGGCTACCGTCCATTGTCGTACTGGTACCACGGTGCACGTTGCTCAGACCAGGTACTTCTTATCCGAGCATTACTGCGTGACGGTGTATCATTCTTAGTACAAATGTTTTCAAAATAATTAATGGATGGTTAATTCTCCATTTATGGCTTAGTTCTGTCGCTCAGCAACATTTTCTTCACACACATATACAGGGTGGTCTGCCTGAAGCTTCGGATGAGATTATCTCGAAAGCTATACATCGGGTAAAAATAGAGGGTAAGACAAGTTCGTAAGCTCAAACGGGCACATCAAATGATACTACAGGTGACCCCCCAGCCCCCGTCCCCTGGGTGGGGCGAAGGTAACTTTTTAAGTCTTAAATGGAAATCCCCATTTTTATTGCATATTCGGATTCTCAGTAAAAAAGTAATCAAGTTTTGTCTGAAACATTTTTTAAACCATTGACACATGGCGCTGAAATAAAGAAAAATTAAAATTGGTGAAGAACTGCGATTTATTTAGAATCATCCGAGGAGGACGCATCAAATCCATACAAAATGTGCACCAATTCTTTCATTACGCCAAATTAAGCTATTTTTTTTTACAAAATGTATCCTACCCGTCACAGTTTTTGATGGAGGGAGGCGGAATGGTATTAAAATCTCGTAAGGGAACTCTTCACAATTGCATTACTCACCTGAACGTGGCGCTACCGTGGCCAAACTGCGAACTAGGGCTCAATGTAAAGGTCTGTGCAATGCGATCAGATGTCACTTCCCTTCCAGATTGTGAACCGTAAACATCAACTGACGAAAGTAAATTATTCTTTAGCGAAACATGGCTCACTATCATCCTACAGAGATTGTTGATGTGATGTTAATTTTAGGTGAATGCCATATCAATTACGCTGCAGCTGCGCAATTGTATGCGGGACATTATTCGAAATTTGCACTCAACGAGCTCGAAATGGACACATGCAAAGTCCACCTCGCCATCGCGAATACACTGAAAATGACGCTCGTACCCTTAATGTTCTCACCTGTAAGCTCAACTGGATCCCGAAATGAGTGCGATTCAGAGATAAACTAGAATACCGAAATCAACTGTTTTGAGGATTTTGAAGGCACATAAATATCATGCGTATCGTATCACACTGACACAGGCATCAACTACGAAAGATATGCAAATACGCGTGCAGTTCTGCCAATGGGCCTTGGAAACGATAAGAGGTGACAATGATTTTTTTAGATACGTTATGTTCACCGATGAAGCCACATTCAAAAACAATGGTGAATTAAATCGTCATGATTGTCATTATTGGTCCCCTGTCAATCCACACTGGCACAGATCCGTTGGCAATCAACACAAATGGTCGTTAATGGTCTGGTGTGGAACGTATTTTTTAACTGAAATGTTACAGGAGAATCTTATTAACAGCTTCTCCGCGATGATTTGTTGGAGCTAATGGAAGATGTTGATTTAGAAACTAGGCAACGAATGTGGTTCCAGCAGGACGGAGCAGCTACCCATTATGCTAAAAATGTGAGGAACGTTTTAAATTTACAGTACCCTGGTCGGTGTACAGGACGCAGCAGAGCAATTCAGTGACCTCCGCGTTCAACAGACCTAACATCTCCTGATTTTTTCTTGTGGGGTTATTTAAAAAAATATTGTTCATGACAGACAGCCCACAACCCGAAACGATATGGAGCAACGTATTCGAAGAGCTTGTGCAGCCACACCACGTGATGTGCTGCTCAAAACTGTGGACAAGTTTTGCAGACGATTGACTTAATGCATTGAAGCAAATGGGGATAATTTTGAACAATTTCTTCGTGGCTAATTTCATTAATTAAGCACCCAAAATTGTGATAGTCAAGGGGACTCACAGTAATGAAGCACCCCAGCATGTGAGAGGCAAGGGGACTCACACTAATGAAGCACCCCATGCGAACATAATTCTACTACGTCCATGTCGTTGTTCCTGGGTAATGCTAAAAGTAGGATACGGTACATTTTGTACAAAAATAGTTTAATTTGGCGTAACGAAAAAATTGATGCATATTTTTTATGGATTTGATGCGTCTTTCTCAGATAATTCTAAATAAATCGGATTGCTACTGATACCTTGAAATATGTAGGTGCACAAGTCATCCTGCATGGTCCATAAGTGTTTTGTGGTGGAGTTTTGAACTTTTGAACCTTAGTAATAATGATGCCGATCAGCACGCTAATGGCTGGGTGACCGTAGCTCTAGTACGTAGACGTGAAGTCGATAAAGTTGCAGGACTAGAAAGTTTTAACAGACGTGCATTCGAAAAAGCGATTTACATATGCTCCGTCCCTAACGATACCTTCCACCCCTCCTTCTTCGTGGTGCCCTGACAGTCTCCAAACCTCTTGATTACATCCAGAACGCGTGCGTATCATCGAGACAGTTTAATAATCGATAATAATGATTGGAAAAGTGTGCTGTCATTCAGCTAGTCACTTCGGTCTTTGCTTCCATTAACTTGTCATTTTTTAGCATCTGGGAAGAAGCTCTTCAACAAGGAGGTGCGTCTGTGTTATGTATTTCGCTGTATCAGCTGTTCTCGATGGCAAGCGCAGCTGTGAACGGGATGTGCTTGGTGCACAACGCAGCGACTCTCCCTTTGGTGGTCAGACGAAGCTGACCGAAACCTTGAGAACGAGTACCAACGTTCACGTTTCCATTCAGTCCAACATCGGACCACAAATATGGCTCCAAAAATGGGGTTATTGCACGATTCGACCAGCTGTCCAAACTGGAGATGCACAATGAGGCACAGCTCAAACTCAGTCAGGTCTGATAACGCTGTCTCGAACCAGTACATGGCGTCTCCCGGTCCTGCAGTTTGATTACGCAAGATCTGACATTGTTGACGTCGCTTATATCCCCTACCAGGCATGGTAACAACACTAAACACAAACAAAACCAAACACAAACGACACTAGTGCGCTCTGGTAGCCATCCTACCTGTCACAGACAGTTATAACTTTCCCCATACCTGCTGATGGCGTGCAGCTGTGCGAAGTTCCACTGACACACGACCACGTCTTCTGGATGCTTCACCCTTTCACTCGACAATGTAAGTCCGATGGTGGGAACGGCATTCACATGGTTTGAGGTGTTACTAGAGGTTCCGGGGTAGCTGCCGAAAAATCAAGATATAATAAGCATTCAGTTTATATCGCAGAAACACAAAATCCTGACGGAAACCATTCTTCGGTCAGGTTATCTGTTCTGAATAAAGTCTCTGTGAAGAACTAATGCTTCTCGTGGGCTTTTCGGGCTCAGTCGATAGAGCCCCACGTGCCTAATTACCCACGATAAACGCTTACGCACGGAAATGCACCAAGCGTACGCTGCGTGCAGGCTGCGCCCTCCGGCAACATTGCGGCTAGGGACAGCCTCTTATATTTATCGCGGCGGTAATTTAGCGAAATTAAAAAATAAAATAAGTGTATGGCCCACATTGGCCATCGTGACCGCCGCTTATTAATGCGGAGCTATGTTAGTGAGCATTTTTATGTGTTTTTGAACGCATGCGAGAGATAAAATTTAAAACCTGGCTGTTGTTCGCCTATTCTCGGCCAGGCTGAATAGGTCATTAGTCAGAACAATGCGTGACCCGTTAAACGAAGAGCCCCGTTTGATATCGAGCACACTTCACTCACACCCTCAAATTGGACGTCGTGGTACCTCATTATAGGAAAGCTGACACCTCGCACACTCAGAGGAAGTTGCTGTCCTGCCTTGTCAAATTATAAGTTTTTACAATTCGTGGAGGGATGATACAGTGACCTTTGACTTTTCTTAAATGTGGCATGTCTCCGATTTAGTAGGACTTTCGACTACCAAGGAAAATACCAAAACAACTTACAGGCAAGCGTCGTCGTCAATGTTTTGAGGATACTGCGTGGTGCCCCTTTTTAATAAAAATAAAGGGATATAATAATCCAGAAGTCAGTAACTGATATTGTCCATGAAAGACACCAATATACAAAACAGTAAATATCTTTTTAAAACAACTGAAAATAGTGTTGAGTACACGCGAAGTCACGTCTAAAACAGAGAAGAGACCTCAATAGATAGTTGTCCTTGTCGAATTTTAAAGAGACTCCACGCAGTACCTTATTAAAATGAACCGAAAGAGATCCAAAATGGCATCCATTTTGTGATGCTCTTCTGTAGGCCAGATACCTTTTCTGGTGTCTTTTGGACTGTGCTATGTACTCTTCAAGGTAATGTACTGCTTCTTTATTTTGCAGTATGCAGCTTAGAGGCATAAGCAGATTACTCGCCTTGGATGCCGTTTTGGCAACCTTTTGGTTCATTTTATTATAATCGGGCTCTGCGCGAAGGCTCTTGAAACTCGATAAGGCCAGCTACGTATTATGGTCATTTATGTATTTTAAACGTGAATTTGCGTGTACTCAACACTGTTTTATATCAGTAAGCTTTTTTAAAAGAGGTTATCTGTTGTGTATACTGGACAAGATCAGCTACTGGCTGCTGAATACTTTCGGCTGTTATATCCCATTTATTTTTATTTTACAGGGACACAACGCAATGTTCTTAAAATATTGACAATACTGTTTGTCTATTAAGACGTTTGCTTGTCGGCAGGCCATGTGTCTAACACCTGTTGTGCCACTGAGTCTGTTTTAATATTTTTACTTGATAGACCAAAGTTTTACTAAATCTGGGTCGTGCCATTTTCTTTTTAGGTCAAGGTGAAACGCGTGACTGGCAAACTGTAAAATAATAAAGCCTGTTTTTCTGTCAAGATTGTCTATCTCTGCAAACTTACCAAAATACCAATTTGCCGCATGAAATACCATTTGAAGTTAATGTATTCACATGTAGTAAACAGTGGCATTAACTGCACATAAGTTCTCTGGGAGAAATTTCCTGTATACCAACGGCTAAATGAAGTAAGAAAAGTACACAAGCTGTGCTATATGTTATTACTTTAATAATATGCCAATTCCTTTATGTCCTACACTCCTGTAAAAATGCATTGTCTTTAAGCAGATTAAGTATTAAATTCGGTAGGCGGCGATTATCGTGTTGTGTTGCATCTCTCCATGAACGTCGGCTCCTGTCTTGCTGACTGAGCGAGGTACCACAGTGGTTAGCACTCTGGACTCTCATTCGGGAGGACGAATGTTCAAACCCGCGTCCGGCCACCCTGATTTAGGTTTTCCGTGCTTTCCCTAAATCGCTCAAGCCAAATGCCAGGACGGTTCTTATGAAAGGACACAGCCGATTTCCTTCTCCAACCTTCCATAATCCGAGCTTGTGCTCCGTCTCTAATGACCTCGTTGTCGACGGGACGTTAAACACTAATCTCCTGCTTCTCCTGTCTTACTGCTGCTCGGTCCTGTCTGAAGTTGAGTGGCTACTGCACTGGCCAGTGCCGTCCCTGATGACCCTGAGAGGCGTTCGCCGTATTAGGCAAATAAATTGGTACGGATTGTGAACTTACTTACTTGAGTCGTTTTGATACCGAGAGTTCATAGGCTGTAGCACCATCTAGTTTCCAACTTTATTTTGTATACTCTGACTGGCAATAAAAGTGAAGCAGCCAGAAGACGTGATCAAATGCCAGTGTAACTTCGTACGAAGACACGCCATCGGTGGATATATAAATGATTAGAATTTCATTTATCTGTGACAGCTACAGCGGCCAACAGAGTACACTAATGTCGTTTGCGTTTAGTGCTTTTACTAGAACTGTTAGGTATATAAAGGACACGAATAGCGTCAGGTATTAGGTACCCGTGTGATGCAGCATTATCAGCACTTAACAGCGTTTAGAAGGGGGTTCATTGTGGGTCACCATTTGGCCAGCTAGTCGAATCGTCTAACTTACAGACTGGTGGGGCATTTGGATGTGACAGTGGCCGATGTTGGACTGCATGAGAACGTGAGGGAAGGTATACCCTTCGTCAAGGTTTCGGAGTAGAGAGGATATAAAATGTAGACTGGCGATGGCGAGAAAAGCGTTTCTCAAGAAGAGAAATTTGTTAACATCGAGTATAAATTTAAGTTTACACAAGAAAAAATGGTTCAAATGGCTCGGAGCACTATGGGACTTAACATCTATGGTCATCAGTCCCCTAGAACTTAGAACTACTTAAACCTAACTAACCTAAGGACAACACACAACACCCAGTCATCACGAGGCAGAGAAAATCCCTGACCCCGCCTGGAATCGAACCCGGGAATCCAGGCGTGGGAAGTTTACACAAGAAGAGAATAGAAGCTATCGAAATGTGGTGGTACAGAAGAATGCTGAAGATTAGATGGGTAGATCACGTAACTAATGAGGAAGTACTGAGTAGAATTGGGGAGAAGAGGAATTTGTGGCATAACTTGACTAGAAGAAAGAATCGGTTGTTAGGACACAGTCTGAGACATCAAGGGATCACCAGTTTAGTACGGGAGGGAGATGTGTGGTTAAATATGAGAGATGAATACAGCAAGCAGATTCAGAAGAATGCAGGTTGTAGTAATTACTCGGAGATGAAGAGGCTTGCACAGGATAGAATAATATGGAGAGCTGCTTCAAACAGTCTTTGGAGTGAAGACTACCACAACAACAACAACAAAGGGAAATGATTTTTACCAAAAATCTCGAAACATTTCTGCCATACTTAGGCCTACTTAAAATTTTACACGATACTCTTAAGAAAAATCAGACGGACATTAGGCTATGTATTTTAATGTATAAATATATATGAAACATATAAAGGTGAAACGTTGTTACATATCCTGTATTCATCCAAACGTTTATTAGAGTAACGTGCAAAAATTTATAGAAAAAGCTCGAAAACGTTTCTACCGATTTACTTTAAATTTTGAACGATTCTCTATTGAACATACAGACAACAGAATCTGAATTTACAATAACAATAAAGTAGGCTGAAAATCAGAGAGGAGGGGAAGAGGAGATTGACTGACGGGTGGGTAGAAAATGACATGGAGAGTAAAGGTAAGATGGAAGATCGACAGAGGGACCAGGAGGAGATGCAGAGAAAGGGGGAGGAAGAGTTGAACAGAGAGAGGGGAGGGAGGTGGTTAGGAGATCCTTTCTATTTTCTTCCTTTTCCGTTTAACCGGCTGAGCTATAGGAAAGCGTGGTCGGGTGCAACTAGTACTGTATATTTACCCATCTTTCCCAATAGCTTATTCCTATTCGTCAAAGCATTTCGAACTTCTTGTCGCATTTTACATTGTGGAACGCTTTTTCTACAACGATAGATCCGGTGTGCATGTCTTGATTTTCCTCCAGTTTTACTTCCATTATCAAACATAACGTCAGAGCCGCTCTCTGTTGTCTTTACCCTTCTTGTAGCCAAACCGATTGACATCTAACGGACCCTCAATTTTCTCTTCCATTCTTCTGTAAATTATTCTTGTCTGCATTTTATACGCATACTGTGAAGCTGACTGTGCGATCCTTCTCGCATTTATCGGCCCTTGCTGTCGACGGAACTGTGTGGGTAACATTATTTCCGAAAGTCTGATGGTACGTCGCCGGTGTCATACATTTTGCGCACCAACTTGAATAGTCGTTCGGTTGCACTTCCCCTAAGTAATTTAGGAAATCTTAGAGACTGCTATCTATCCCTTCTGCTTTATTTGATCGTAAGCCTTCCGGAGTCCTTTTTAAATTCTGACAGTAATAGTGGATCCCTATGTCTTCCATATTGACTCTGATGTCTTGGTACAAAAATAAAGCACAAAAAAATAGCTCTAAGCACTAATGGACTTAACATCTGAGGTCACCAGTCCCCTAGACCTAGAACTATTTCAACCGAACTAACCTAAGGACATCACACACATCCATGTTCGAGGCAGGGTTCGAACCTGCGACTCTAGCAGCAGCGCGGTTCCGGATTGAAGCGCCTAGAACCGCTTGGCCACAACGGTCGGCTAATGTCTTCTTCAATCACGTCATCAGACAAGTCCCCCCTCCCCCCTTCCTGTGTGTGTTATCGTATGTTAACTGTTCGTATATCGTATTTTCTGAAGCGGAAATCGAAGGCCAGCCCAGCATTTCCCTAAACAAGCTTGAAGAACCACCTGAAACCACACTCAGGTTGACCACTGCGCTGGCCATGCTCGTTAATCTGCCGCATGGATTCAGTCCCGTTCTAGCTCATCCTCCTTACTCGTAACCTAGAGAGCTGCACGCTATGCCACGCGAGCAGGTGATATTTTCTCTACTCCAAGGTAAATAATTAAAAACCCTGTAACGGTCCAACCACTTTCTGAAATATTCCGAAATCCGATCGTTGGACTGATATATGTGCACTGCTCTCAGACCAGTAAACCGCCTCTAACAGGCTCCTCGCCACTTCCACCGATAATTTCTGCGCAGCAAAATAGAAATACAGTTCGAAGGCAATAGGGCAAGAGTGACGCACATGCATCATACTCAAATTTTCACTGAAACAAATATAATGTTCTAGCTGAATACCTGGCACTGTCAGGGTATGTATTTATTCCATGTCTATTAGTCAATCTCCGTCTGCACCTCTTTCTTTCCATCTCCTCCCACGTCCACTATCGTTCCTTCTCTGTCCTCTTCCTACTCATCTCTTCCTTTCCTCTCTCTCTATCCATCTCCTCTCCCCTTTTTCAGTCCATTTCCTCCTCCCTATCTTTCTGTCCTTATCGTCCTTCACTCTCTCTCAGCACATCTCCTCTTTTTCTCTTTCTCTGTCCATTACTCCCCAATAACCACACCCCCCACATAATAGGCGGTTTCTGGTTATTACCCTCACAGTATTTCTTTCCAGATAGTATGTAATATCTGTACCAAGTTTGGTCAAAATCGATCCATAGGCTTAGCAGGAGTTTTTTATCCACAGATTTTCTGAATGCGAACATGTCACATATATTTCTCATATATTTAATATATTTCACTCATATTTGTGAACATATTTCATCTATACTTCGCACTGTAATTTTATTTTCAAGCTGCTCGATCTTTATGACAGTATAGCTCCTTAGCTACCCTAGAAATATTCAGAAACTGTTAATCTCTAATTTCAATACAGTTACTGCAAGCACAGTCAAACCATAGGACGCACAGACAGGCCTCTCGACAGTCATCTGTTTGCTGATGACCATGATAAATTAATAACAATCACAACTGCTCAGTATTCATATCATCCTCCATCCTCTACTTGTCTCCTGTCTCCTTCTCCCCCCCCCCTCCCCTTTCTGGTCAGCTGTGCCCCTCTGAACATATAGTCCCTGGAATGCATTCCAATACTACATCCACAAGATGTCTGCCATACAAGGCAGCCTAGCTGTCAGGGGCTACGAAATAATCTCATCCGCATCACCACCCAAATGGGATCTAGGTGGTTCTTATCATGATAGTATTTCTTCGTGGACAATAAGTAATATGTGTACCAAATTTAACACACACACACCTGTCTGTATGTATATGATATAATATAGACAAAGTGCAGAAATTCTATGGCTGTTCCGTTGAAGCAATAACAAGTGTGAGCACAGTAGCATCATGAGGTTTTATAGCAGGGAATGTGGAGACTGCAGTTGTGCACCAGACGTTACAACTCAGTGTGACTGTTCAGTGGCAGTCGCTTCACTTTTGTATAGCAAGCTGCCACCCCCCACCCCTTTCCCTTCTCCTACCAATCTCTGCGCGACGGCGCCCAGGGGAGCCGTAGCCAACTCACAAGCCCGCCAACGGGTATTTTACGCCCCAATTCTGTTTGATGTGGCATATCTTTGCGAAGCGAAGGTGCTGCTGGTAGGCAGAGAATCTAACGTTCTGCACGCCCTCGGTTTATTTAAGTGAGACTACATTACTTTTAGACATAAAGCGGCGAATAGTAAACAGCGAAGTAGTGGTTGCAACTTTCGATTTATTTTCCTTAGACATAATACATTTCAATAAGCGTTATCTCGTGATCAACATTAAAAACAAACAGTTAAAAATGTTTATATTATGGTCGTTTCAAAAGTTCCGTGCACTGTAAGATAAGACTGAAGAAAATGATTTATTTTACAAAATACCTTTACAGACCTTCAATATAACCTCCTTTCTTTCTTATGAAGTCTTACCAACCGTTTGGCAGTTTTTGTATTTCGAAAAGGGGACTTTTATTGTTGCGGTGTTTGATTACTCAAGTCACCTCAATGGAAGTTACGTCAGCTTTATCAGAACGTATGCCACCGAGTTGTTCATTCAGTTTGTAAGCAAATAAACGTCTCGTGTGCTGATATGACTGTATGGTGGATGGGGAAGCGTTTCTCATCGATATTTGCCAAGCATTTTATCACTGATAGCGCATATGCGGTCTTGCATTATCCTGCAAAATGAAGACACCAACTGAAACCTTGTCAGGACTTCTTCGACGAATTTTCAGGAGCCAAACATTTTGCAGAAACAGCTCGTAGTACGCTCCTATTACAAAAGTCCCCTGGGGCTTTCTGTTTGTAGTTATGACTTCATTCACGTCATAAGCAAAGATTATCATCAGTTTCAACTTTGAGTGCTGGCGGCGGAATTTTTTCACTTTTCCATTGTGACTTCTGAGACATCAGTTATGGCTCAAAATCTTGTATCCAGGTTTCATAATGTGGAAAAATTCTTCTCAGAAACTGTGCGTTTGTGCTATAATGTTAAGGAAAATCTTCTGCGATTCTTTTGCGACCTGCTTTCTGCTCTTCATTCAGGTCATGACGAACACATCTGGCAGCAATAACGTTTCAGTAATGTTTCGATAAAGTGAAGTGGCATACATTACATTACAAGCTAGCCTCAGTCCAACCAACCAACGAATTTCACATGTGTTAACATCTTTGTTTCTGTTGGTTGAGTTGTTTTGGAAGAGGAGACCAAACAGCGACGTTATCGGTATCATCGGATTAGGAAAGGATGGGAAAGGAAGTCGGCATATGCTAGGAGCGATTTAGGGAAATCACGGAAAACCTAAATCAGGATGGCCGGACGCGGGATTGAACCGTCGTCCTCCCGAATGAAAGTCCAGCGTGTTAACCACTGCGCCACCTCGCTCGGTAACTGAAAGACATTATGGCCTCATACGCAACAACATGTTTTACGTCAGTCCCCTCTCAAAAGGCGTGGTCTGGCGCATTTGATGGCCTTGAATTTCTTGGGTTGCCCTCAGTGCTTATTCGACCTTCACGGTGATACTGTGCTACGATGCACTATACTGAACCCAACCTCTTCTCAAAGCATTGCGAATTTCTGTTGCGGTCTTTCCAGGTAGGGATTGGATTTTGGTGTAGGTACGGTGGTGACTACGTCCTGAGACGGTTTCAGCTTCCACTTTAAAACTGAATCACTCATGACACAGCCACGTGAACAAAAAACACAAATACGATCGTCACGCCGAAAGTCTCGCTCACAATAGACGTGAATTTCAACTTGATCATAACACACATAACGGTCACGCGTGAACTCTGTGGAGGACTTTTGAAATGACCCTCTACAGTGCAGGCTTTCATGGACCATAGCTAGACTGTTACAAATTACAGTTACAATAACGAAAATAGGGAGTACTCACGTTACGAAATTTCGTAGAAAGTGCTAACATCTATAACGCAACAATGACTCTAACTAGTCTGTGCATGGAGTCGAACTGAGCTTGATTCAGAGATACAGGCGCGTCATTCCATTCTGTTTCAACTCTGTTCCGGAGTTCATCAATCGTAGTGCGCATGGAGCAGTGTCGTGCCACTCCCTCGCCAATCCATGCCCAAACGTTTTCAGTAGGTGAGAGATGTGAAATACGTGTTGGCCAGAGCAACAGCTGAACATGCCCTGAGTCTAGGTAGGTCAGTTGACCACGAGTTAAGATGAGATCTTGTGTTATGGTTCAAATTGCTCTGACCACTGTGGGACTTAACATCTGAGGTCCTCAGTCCCCTAGAAGTTAGCCGGCCGCGGTGGTCTCGCGGTTCTAGGCGCGCAGTCCGGAACCGTGCCACTGCTACGGTCGCAGGTTCGAATCCTGCCTCGGGCATGGATGTGTGTGTTGTCCTTAGGTTAGTTAGGTTTATGTAGTTCTAAGTTCTAGGGGACTGATGACCACAGCAGTTGAGTCCCATAGTGCTCAGAGCCATTTGAACCCTAGAAGTTAGAACTACTTAAACCTAACTAACCTAAGGACATCATACACATCCATGCCCGAGGCAGGTCTCGAACCTGCGACCGTAGCAGTCACGCCGTTCCGGACTGAAATGCCTAGAACCGCTCGGCCACAGCGGCCGGCTCTTGTGTTATTTCGAAAGGTAACGTCACGGCGATCTCACACGTAGGGCACAGCCGCTGGTCTCAACACGTCAGAAATGTTACTACTAACTACGAAAACCAGAGGTGATCGTGTTGTGCAGCCAGTTCCAATCCCTATCATCACGCGATGCAATGGTATTATGAAGGCAAATGCAATCTGGCAATATTCGCTCTCCCTCGAGGCATCGCATACAGTATTGTCCATTTTTACGCTGTGTGCAAAATGGGGATTCACCTAAAGTGACGGTGTCGATTGTGAGTCCATTGTTGTCGTTCGGCGCACCAGTAACGGCGCGTCTCTCTTTGCTGGCGAGGCAATAGTCCCACCTTCCTCATAATCAGTGGTACTTTAGACACCGTTCTCAATTTACATGTGATTGTCTCCCTACAAATAAGCCCATTTTCTGATTATATATTCAACAGCGCGGGATTAGCCGCGCGGTCTAGGGCGCTGCAGTCATGGACTGTGCGGCTGGTCCCGGCAGAGGTTCGAGTCCTCCCTCGGGCATGGGTGTGTGTGTTTGTCCTTAGGATAATTTAGGTTAAGTAGTGTTTAAGCTTAGGGACTGATGACCTTAGCAGTTAAGTCCTATAAGATTTCACACACATTTGAACATTTTTGATTATATATTCGAGACGTGGCTACAAGACCCTGTACGGCCGAACGTACACAATGTCGCTCCTCTCGGCCGCTAGTTGCCGCGTGGCCTGAGAGCCTTCATGGCGTAGAGAATGTCCCTCCTGAACTCATCCCTTTCATATGCACAGCAGTATCGAGGAATTTTAAACCTGCTATCGACTGACCACGTTCCGGCCAGTGTCTATCTACGAGAACTGCTGGTAAACGTTTTTCCTTGCTATATGGGTCATAACAGGGCATCTCACAAACAACATTCAAATGAGGTTTCTTAACGAGAAAATCACTGCGTAATCTTTCCTTATACTCAGTATGTAGAAGACGCTGCTCCTACCCTCTTTACGTGCTTGCGTTGAAATCCTAGTCATCGACATATCAAAGCATGTATTATATTTCATGTCAGTTTGACGTATGTTGCACCCCGCTTTCAGTATTAGTGGACATCGGAGTCTGTCTTTCCTAATATCTATATTAAGGGCAACAGGTCGTGGTCTAATGCATGTTTTTGTGACTAACACTGGAGACATCGTCAGAGGCTGATAATCAGGCTGTCTTTATCATCAATTATATTAGACAAACTTTTTGTTTATTTTATTATTAAAGACGCAGTTGTTTAATATACACACGCTTAAGAAACGCAAAAGCAATTATTGTCTAGGCAACGCGGATAAGTCGTAAGTGTCAGATCTAGCGTGGGAACCAGGGGCTAAAGAAGTTCAGTTCTACGATACTATCCAGTCATTATTATGTCAGCATGTACAGGCAGGCCACAGATATTCAAAAAGCATGAAAGCAACTGTGACAGAAAATAAGACAGACTGAAGTTACAGAAGTAGTTTGCCTTAGAGATAACTAAAAGCAAACAGCGCCAACTCTTCTGCAGTAGGGATAGCGTGAAGTAAGGTGACCCTCCCGCAGAAACGCATTGCTGTCGTGAATTCCAGGCAAGCGCATGCCTTTAACCCGGAGCGGCAGTCGCCTCATTTGACTGTCGCCTGCCGAACTATGCACTTCGAGCATTCTCTTCTCTGCGTCTTCACTACACGGCATGGTACCACAGTCGTCGTGTGCCACAGGCGCAATAAAAATTTTTGGCAATCTGGTCTTCGCTGGTCATCTGGGCTCAGTTCGAAGCGGGACTTACCACTGAAGAACATTCTACTTCAGTCAGTGAGATTCCAGGCCAGTTTCTGGAGACGCCCCAGACAGCAGTGGAATATCAGCTTGACTGACGCCCGCCTTACGGCCGGACAGCCAGGAGTGATGGTTTGGGGTGTCAAAGCAGGAACCCATTGGTTGCCATCAGCAGCACCCTGTAACGGAACTGAAATGATGGTGGGCTGACAGTAATTTGGAGCCCGCGCGTCTGAAACGGGCGCGCTTGTGTGAGACTGCCAGGGAGTGCACCCTGATGCCATCTATTGGCGAAACTGGGAATAGCGCTGCCTGTCAGACAATGCACTAAGCTTTCAGAGTCAAATGTATTCTTTTTCTTGGTAATTATAAGTTATTACTGTATAATTTAATGTTGTAAAGCGCTAGTAGTAAATTATTATGACTGGTATGGACTCCAGGGTAGTAAATATAAATATTCTTAAATACTAAATGATTTCGGTAAAAAGGTGGTAGGGGAACGCCCCCACTCTTGGTGATACGAGCGTAGCTATGGGTAGCTGGAGACACAGGGACTGAACAATGAAATGGCCTGGGGAGTGTTGACGTGATCGGACGTGCGTAACTGTGCTCACGCAAAAGTGATTGTGCAACAGCGAAGAGGCGAATATCGTCGCCGTTTTTGGAGTAAAACGGACGAATGGTTGTTGAAGCCGCCTCTATGCCACTGGGGCTGATTGTAAGAGTTCCTGCGCCCAGATTTTATGGCGGACGTGCAGTAGCTTATACGAGTGCTACAGCTCGTAGTTCCAGCCGCCATTAAGGGCATGAGGCATGAAGAGCTGCGTTAGCCACCGGCATCTCACCACCAGCACCGATACGTCTAGCCAAGGCAAGACTGCTTGCAATTGTTAAGTCGAACTTTGTATACATGTAAAAGGAGAATACCAGTTTTCTTTTATGCAAGTGCAGAGGACAGAAAATAGTAATGAGTAAAATTACGACGCATGTTGTTCATTGTAAAGTGTAGTAACCTCAAACATAGTATAGTGAAATCAGACTGAGGCCACCATCGCCTCTTTCATTTACAATTCTTTTGGTTGTAGAATACTTTAGCGTATAAGAATGTTGAAAAGAGCAATGGTCACACCAGAATGAGTCGCCTATTTACAGTTGCTTAAATTTTTCTGAGCAACCTTTCAAGTAAAGTCACTTAACTGATTCTGTATCAATGGTCCAAAGAGTAATATCCAAAATCATTAAATAAGTTGAAGGATAGAATTTTGTTAACTGAAGTTGCATAACCTGTCTTGGTAGTAATTACCAAGCCACCTCACAGAAATTGAGAGAGTATTTGCTTTGTAGAATCATCTAGAATGATCAGAAATAGTAATATTCAGAATTAAGTTTAAATTCAACTCAAGCCATTTCACTTTGAAACGAGCCCAAAAATTGATTTATTCTTTTGCTCCTTCAGAGCTGGCGACCGTAGTTATAAGTATTTTCAGGAGGATTCTACGGTAAGTCTGCTGCTCTCGTCGTGCTGATAGGATTATCCACTGCTGCTAGCAGTGGTGATTGGATACATAAGCTCACTACCAAGTTAAGTGGGTCAGGTAGGCAGTGTTACCGTGTGAACTGTAGGGCACTGTAGGCCGTGGATCGAACCCGTTCAATCATCACAGCTCTTAGGGAAATAGTCCAGTTAGGAGTGTACTATTCATTAGGTAAATACTGGCGAGTAACGGTCAAAAATGTATACGCAAGTGAATTTAGCAAGGTCCACGTAGCACCTAGTTAATGTGGTGCAATGGCGAGGGTAGGAGTGGAGTAAAAGTGAGCTGAGCTTGTGGCAGCTGTGCTGGATTCAAATATTAACTACGTGAATTCACTACTGCCTCTTACCATTGGGACTGAGCTATTTACAGTTAAAATACGTAGCAGTAAGCGCAAAGGCGTGACAGCTACAAGTCCGTATTGGTTTTATACATACGGAATTGGGAAGTGGGTCATTCCGTCAGTGGAGGGAGTTAAAACAACCGAGTCAGTGGAGAACATACCCCATTTACTGATGGAAAGATTCAGCGGTTCGGTCGCAACCCCTACGGCACAGTGGTAGGTCGATAAAAGTCTACGTCCCGTTTTATTGCTCTTAATTGCAAGCCATCCTGGGCTTACATTTCAACAAGATAATGTCCATACGCAAACAGCGAGAATTTCTGCCGCTTGTCTTCGTGCTTGCCAAACCGTACCTTGACCAGCAAGACCGTCTGATCTTTCCCCAACTGGAAACGTTTGAAGCATTATGAGCAGGGCCTTCCAGCCAGCTGGGGATTTTGACGATCTAAGGCGCCAATTGGACATAATTTGCCACGACATCTCTCAGGAGCACATCCATCCACCCTGTCAATCAATACCAAGCAGAAAAATTGCTTGCATATGGGACAGAGGTGGAGCAACGCGTTATTGACTTGGCTCAAGTTGTGAAGGTCTTTCTCTTGGTTAACTCATACATTTTTCTGAAATTGTTATCATTTGTTTGTCCTTACATTTACATCACATCTGCTGATTTCCGCCCCATTCGGGTAATTCCTTCGTCGCGCGTTGTTTTCTCGTCTTAGAGCGAATCGCGTTCAAGACCCAGAGCAACGGTTCATATGTCAGGGACACCCTTTCTTCCGTTTCCTTACGCATGCATCGTCTCCATACATTTGAATGTATAACGAGAGATATACTCAGTGGATATCAAAGACTCATTTAGTGATGTACAGACTACAGCCGTAGCTCTCGTGGTGTTTTGAAACGGCAATCCCAAGAAACAGTCAGCGTCGCCTTGCGAGATGACGATAATTGGATTTTCGCGTTTTTGGCGGTGATGCTTTCCTTCTTTGTCTCGGGATAGCACTATTACACCCGCACTAAATCGACTAGAGAATTCATCGGGATGGCCTGATACAGCTGCAACATTACCGCTGCTGTCACGGTTCGTCGGGCTTTTTGAGCGGGTGTCAGCATTTGCAGAATATATGAGGCGGAAACCTTTGTCGTATTCGAAATGACGTGCATATCTTGGAAACTGAAGCATGACTGATTTTCGCTTTTTCCACTATCACCTTGATTGCGGTTACTTCATATACCATCTGGCGATGTGTAGCAGAGAGTACTTTCTGTATCACTGTCACGCCCCCCCTTCCCCCCGCCTTTCCCTGTTCCAGTTGCAAACAGTTCGCAGCAAGAAGGATTGCCAGTAAGCCTCCGTCTGGGTTGCAACGTCTCTGATTTTATGTTCATAGACCACTTTGCGAGATTTACGTAGGCGGAAGCAATATATTTTTTTTTAATCTTCTATGAACGTATGCTCTCGAAACTTTAACTATAAACCTCACCGTGACGCACAACGCCTATTTTATAGTGCCTGAAACTGGAGTTGGTTGATCATCTCTGTGGCGCTTTCGTGCTAAACTAAATGAATCTGTAAGGAAACGCGTCGCTCTTCTTTGGATTGTCTCTATTTCCTCTATCAGTCCTATCTGGTATGGACCCCAGACTGACGACCAGTATTCGGGTACTGGTCGAACGAGTGTTTCTTTAAGCTAGTTCCTTTCTTGAGGAACTTGGTTTCCTGGGGATTCTGCCACTGAATCTCAATCTGTCCTCTACCTTAACTGCGATTAATTTTACGTGGTCGTTCCTTTTCATGTCGCTCTGTTTGCATATTCCTCGTATTTTATGGAAGCAACTGCCTCCAGTGATGGTTCTGCAATTTTGTAATCGTATAACGAAGGGTCTTTCTATGTATTTTCAATACGTTACATTTGCTTATGTTGTGGGTCAATTGCCACTCCCAGCACCTAATGCTGATAATCTGCAGCTCTTCCTGCATTTCGGTACAGTTTTCCACCGTCGCGACTTCTCTGTATACAACATAAACACCCACGAAAAGCACCATGGAACTTCCGAGTTATCTTTTGTGTCATTTATATATATTGTGAAAAGTAATGGTCCTGTAAAACTCCCCTGTGGCACGTCCGAAGTTATCCTTTCACATCTGAAGACTGCTCTCCGTTCAATATGACATGCTGTGTGCTGTTTGCTAGAAACTCTTCCATTCAGTAACACAGATGGTCTGATATTTCGTACGCTCGTTTTTGATTCGTTAGGCAGCAGTGCGGAACTGTACTGAATGCCTTCCTGAAGCCAAGTAACATGGTATCCATCTGTTCTCCTGTATCTACTGGTTTCTTGGTCTCGTGGGCGAACAGAGCTTGCTGAGTTTCACAAGATCGTTGCTTTCGGAACCAGTGTTGGTTCCTACAGAGGATATTTTCGGCTTACAGAAATGCCATAATTGCTTTTCGAGTACCATGGCCTTCACTTCCTTTGCTATCTTCGATTCTTGAAAGAAATATATGCTCTGACACTATGTTTACCATCATTCAGTCTCTGACTCAAGCGATCGTGCATTGTTGCCGTATACCTTTACCAAATTGACGTTGGTTGATGTAGCATCATTCCCCTTCCAGTACCGCATGACACTCCCCTTTACCATTGTTCTGCGCCATTTCGTTTTAGCCCTTCTTGCACGAGTGCTACGGTACTGAGGCATCATCATTCCAATGCGTACCAGGACTGCGGACATGTACCCACAAAGAAATAAAAAAATTAAGCACATTATTTTTTGAAGATGATAAAGAAATCTTTCTGACTGATCCTTATAGGCTCCATCGACTGGCCTCTCAAATGTATTCTTTGTTGCTATTCAAAGCGGCAGGTCGTTCTTCCAACATGTAGCGTTAACCAAGTACCGTCCCGCAAGAGTCAATTTAGCAGATTCGTTCCGCAGCTAGTGACCTACTTGACCCACAGCTGGCTCGGAAACTCCTTTTGTCATCATTTCGAGCAGTTGCTTATGAAGTGACTGCCCCTGAGTGTGTGGAATTTTCAGGCACTGGCCGCTGTCCCGTGTTAAACGGTGCTTAACCCTAATGCGTTGACGGTCGCAATTTGTTCCCCCGAGGACAAGGCGGAGGCGAACTTTTCTCATTACTGAGCTTCTCGTGCAAAGCTCGTTACAAGGTTAGCGTGTACTCCCGCTTGGTAGTCACCTCCACCGCTATTGTTTACTATTATCTCGGCGCAGTGTTTGCAAGTGAACAGTTACGACATTAAGTACCAACGGAAGGTTTCCATCGTTATAATTTGTTGCTGTTGAAAACTTCTACATCAATTCAGTCGAGGGAAGCAGGGTGGTATATACAATATCACTTTTTATTCAGGAGTAATAACAGATGAGGTGTGTGAAACTGTCGGAGCTATGAAGAGAAGAAAGGTGTCGTGGTATGATGGGTGGCCTTTCGGTAGAAACTATTTAAATGGGTGGTAAAGTAACAGACACGAAATTTATAAAATTAAGGAAGACGATTCCCTAAACCGGCAGCAATGATATAATTATCCTGATTCATGACTGAAAATCTGAAGCGACTGGAACAAAAACGCATATGACTCCTGTAAATAATAAGCGTAAAAGAACGGACCCACAAAACTACGGACCAGTATCCTTACCGTCAGTTTGCTACAGAGTTTCTGAGGATATTCTAAATCCTAATACAATAAATGTTTTTGAGTCGTGAAAGCTTCTGAACACAAATCAGAACGCTTGATACCCTACGAACCAAGAGTCTTCATCTACATACATACTCTGCAAACAAACGCACGGTGCGTGGCGGAGGGCACTCTGTACAAGTACTAGTCATTCCCTTCCCTGTTCAACCCGCAACTAGAGAGTGGGGAAAACGACTATCTGTATGCCTCCGTATGAGCCCTAATTTATCGTATCTTATGTTTATCATCCTTACGCCAAATGTATGTTGGCGGCAGAAGAGTTGTTCTGCAGTCTGCTTCAAATGCAGGTTCTCTGAATTTTGTCAACAGTGTTTTTCGAAAAGAACGTCGCCTTCCCACCAGGGATTACCATTCAAATTCTCGAGGTAACTCCGTAATACTTGAGTGTTCTTCGAACCTGCAGGTAACAATTCTAGCAAAAAAAAAAAAATGGTTCAAATGGCTCTGAGCACTATGCGACTTAACTTCTGAGGTCATCAGTCGCCTACAACTTAGAACTAATTAAACCTAACTAACCTAAGGACATCACACACATCCATGCCCGAGGCAGGATTCGAACCTGCCAACGTAGCGGTCACGCGGTTCCAGACTGAAGCGCCTAGAACCGCACGGCCACACCGGCCGGCAACAATTCTAGTAGCCTACCTCTGAATTCCTCTATGACTTCTTTTCACCCGACCTGGTGCGGATCCCAAGCACTCGAGAATAGGTCGCACTAGCATCCTATACGTGCTCTCCTTTATAGATGAACCACAATTTCCTAAAATTCTCCCAGATATCCGAAGCTGACCGTATACCTTCGCTGCCACAGTATTCACATGCGTTCCACTTAATATTGCTTTGCAACGTTACAGCCGGTCGTTGTGGCCGAGCGATTCTAGGTGCTTCAGTATCTGGAACCGCGCTGCTGCCACGGTCGCAGGTTCGAATCTTGCCTCGGGCATGGATGCGTGTGATGCCCTTAGGTTCGTTAGGTTTTAGTTGTTCTAAGTCTAGGGTACTGACGACCTGAGATGTTAAGTCCCATAGTGCTCAGAGCCATTGCAACGTTACATCCAGACTTTTGAACGACGTGACTTGTCAAGCAGGACTCCACTAATACTTTATCTGAACATTATGGGCTTGTTTTTGCTACTCATCCGCATTAACTTATATTTTTCTACATTCAGAGCTTGCTGCCATTCATCACACCACCTCCTAGAAATTTAGTCTAAGTCATCTCGTAGCCGCTTGGGCAACAGGCGGATTCCATATTCCTAGATTTCCGGAAAGTGAGTTGACATGAATGTTACTCATAAGCACTCAGTTACCATTAAGAGTGGAATACTTGGAGTGCTTGTCCGTGGTTAGAATGATTATTTCTTCTGTTACTGATTACTTCATTAATTGTCAGATGATACATTGGTTGATTAGTTGGGCGCAGGGTCAACGTGAACTGATTCGCAATGGCCCAAAAGTAGAGGTTGGTCGAAAAATACGCTGAATGCAATGAGTAAGGCTTAAGGCAACTATAAACGATAACATTTCATTAATTACATGCCAAATTACATTGATAACTCCTTAACACGTTGATATAAATTAAAATGAGTCGTAATATGAGACAATACCTACAATTTTTCCCAATCACGCGAGGTTTATTGACCCAGTATGCTTTCTCCTGCACTACTGTACTTCTATGTCATAATTGTACCAACATCCTCATTCGTTACGCACTTAGGCCCGCCATTATATTTTTTTCCTTGTTTTATTTTGAAAATACATCTTCGCGCCCGTCTGTATATTAACCTGCGTGGCTACTGGTTTTCAGTTTGTTGATTATCTGCACTTATATTTCTATATGCTCTGTTGATGAGAGCATTGTATTCTACTTGCCTCTTTCCTTGTTACTCTTTATCATATTTACTTGGAACGAATGACTATTGTTCTTTCCATGTATTGCTTTTATAACTACCACAATTTCTTGGCCAATTGTTTTCATCCTCCATCATTTCCAAAAATGTAAGAACTGATAACTCTTTGAATAGTGAGCAAGCTTTTCCACAGACCATATACGTTCTCTGATACCGCACGACCACAAACATTTTTAAAAAATCTGAGGAACCACACCTCTGTCATTGAATTTTTGCCCGTCCACATTATACGTTCTGAAGGCAACAAATTCTAATCAAACGCTTTCCTACTGATCAACTTTCATTTAGGGATTTTTTATTCATTCTTGAAAACTCATTTCTGTTGTTGAAAATGTTCAACTTTCACTATTTTCTATATCAGCTAATATGTCGGCTGTAGCGTAATACGTTACTGTATTGTCTGACATTAACAATACCTTTAACCTAGTAAAAATGAAATAACTGTTGTAATTCAAGATGTTCAAGAAAAAACAGCTAAAACAATGGAGCCTGGGTTAACTGAAGGAATCAAGAGGTTGGAATGCATTGAGACTAAAGAAATAAGATGATGAACGTAGTTACCCGTGCGAAAAATCGATTGAAATTTCTTAAACGAGGTTTCGTAAGTACAGCAGAAAAATGTTAGGATTGAAAAAGGCGGAAAACAGGCAGCCTTGTGTAACAGATGAGACACTGAAATTACACTGACTGACACAAGAAGAAGCACCAAGAAGACATGATCGAATGACGATGCACGAGTAATTTGGTACACGTACACATTATAAGCGGGTACGTCAAAGATTAGAGTTGCAATTCTCTGTGACAGGCAGTACGACTGTCGGTATGTATTAGTTTATTCAGTTGTAGTGACTCTGGTAGGGTACAGTGTAACCTCCCCACTATATTTAGTTTCTGTATGAAATTTAGCCCAAATTTACCTCCCATTCTATAAATGTCTACGTATTACCAAAACTATGTACCCACAAACTGTTATCCCAGTTAAAATTCATAAGCTAACCTTGGCTAAAAAGAAGCTAATTTGATTCGAACTGTAACTGTTCTGAATACAACTTGTCTTCATATTAAATAAGCAACTGAAGTAAAACAATTATCTGGCCATAATAAAAATTTCCACTTACCCAGCGTCTTAACAACAGCAAACAGGCAGCGGCCAAACTAGATTTCTATTTTTAAATAAAATTGCCAAACAATATTCAAACTGTTCCCACCAAATGGTACAATGTGATAACGCGTAATGATGCATATTCTTTAAACAGTGGGATGTGGAGAGTAACTATTCATATAAAATGATATTGCAAGAAATTTTTTGGAAATTTGTGGTAATCCTATGGGACCAAACTGCTGAGGTCATCGGTCCCTAGACTTGTATACTACTTAATCTAACTTAAACTAACTTACCCTCAGGACAACACACACACACACACACACACACACACACACACACACACTCATGCCTGAGGGAGGACTCGAACCTCCGACCTCCGACGGGGGGAGAGGGGGGGGGGGGTAGGGGCAGGTGCGCGAACCGTCACCGGGGCTACCCCGCGCGGCGATATTACAAGACGACGATTTTAGAATGAAGTATGTATTCGAAAAGACAGAGTAAAACATACCGTCATCTTCACATATAACATTGCTCTGAATAATACTACGCTTAACAAAGTGAACAATGAATTAAAAAGGTTACAGTGTTAACAGAGGACGGCTATAAAAACTAAATAGCTTAATCAGTTGATGTCTTTATGTTTGATTCAGGGAAGTGGGGCGGTCTTTCTCTCAGTCCTGGGCAAGTGAACAAGTTAATTAGCTGCCAATAATAATTTCTACAAATTAGATGCGCAGTGCTGCAGTCTTACTTTGAATTTATTCTCTTCAGAAATGACATTATTTATAATTTAAATAACTTTCGTCTTTAATATATATATCACATTTATTCTTGCTATCCTTTACAATAAAACTTTCTCCATCTAACAGATACCATCGCAAGTCAACGCATCCTTGTACTAATTATGGCTACAGTCCACGTACGGCAATAGTTTTCCCCCTAAAGTTTTCTGTTTACGTAAGCTTAATTGTTCGAATCGGTACAATAACTTTCTAACGCGGCAGAGAATATTTATGCATGCTGCACTCTATTATTAATCTATGTCGTCGCACAAATACATATGTCATAAACACACAATACTGAATGGGTTGAAAGAAATGTCACAATGTAAATCCATTTATGCTGGTTTATTCTATACTATTCACGTCCTATCATTGTGTTAAGGAAGTAACTTTTCTCTAAGCCGGGTGGAATTAGTTACGTAAGTTTCATTCAAAGAGTTTGTAACAAGATCCAGATTTCGTTTGCTACTTTAACGAAACTTCAGTACATTCTCACAATTCAATACCAATGTTCACTTCCTATGTCGGTAAATTACTAACAATCTATTACTTTGGGGCAAAGTTCAGTCTTCTCTGTATAATAATCAATTAAGACAAGTTCAGGTCTTTTCCTCTCTTGGCTTTACGTAATGATATACTCAAGGTTGCTGATCTACCTATTTCAAGTTTAATGATTCCTAGAAGATCGCAAAATTTCCAAAAATGCACAGAAACACTCTCGTCGCGCCTACTTACAACAGCACACGTTGAGATACGACCTGATCCAGCAAGCGCTAGCAGCACATTAACAACGTATGACTTTTTTCTCCTGTATTACGCAGTGTCCTCAAAGAGCACTCACAAAGAGCATTCTTTGAGTTTATTCGTTCTATTCCGTGTTCTATAATTACACTACTTTGCGAGCTACTATTAATTTAATTTGAAATTAATGCATTCTATTTCTTTTCTTTCCCTTTTTAAAACATTAAGTCACTTTATACTGGATTTATTTTCTATATACTTGCTACTATTCAAGTGATGCTATTCCAGTGGGACATGAAATGTGGATCTTGGATTTTGGGACTTTTATTGGGTTTTGGTTACTATTTTATAGTTTCAATTTTGCGCCCAATGGAAGCGGCGTTACAAGGGGGAGGGGAGGAGGAAGAAGGGGTTGTTCAATGTCATACTGATAAATGAGCTCATACTGCCAATTGCTTTGTAAATTTGACTCGAACTTGTAATCGCTGCAGTAACATCAAATACCCTCTCAACCCTTGAAGTTTTATTTCTTTTCCTTCTCGTGTCTGGCACCTTCACTTTTGTATGTCAGGCAGTGTATTAAGGAAACGAAGAAAAAGAAAGAAAATATTAAAAACGAATAGCAATAACGCAGGTCAGTATTTAAAGGAATGCAGCATGATAATATTCTTTGATTAAATTAATCAGTAATTACCGAAGCGAACATGAATTCCGTCGGGTGCTTCATGAAATCGAACAAGTGCTATGCCACACCTGTAATACGCAAATAAACAAAAAGGGAACGAAGGTAGTACTGAGCTCAGCAGGTGGATGGCGAAAATGTTATAGTGGGACAAGCTACTCCTGAAGACGTTGTGGTAGCATCCAGATCTGCCCCACGCTGGGCGAAAAAATGCAGTGATGTAGAAATATGTGCCATGTTGCCCTTATTAATGTGGTAAATTCAAAACGAGGTATGCTAATGGATAAAATTTTATGACCTTCTCGTTAGGAGGGTGCCCGATCTGATCATTGTCGGTTAAGCCGAAAGTAGCCCTTAATGGAGACATGCTCTGAATGTAGATCTGACATAGATGAGAACAAAAGTTATCATGAACAGTAGTTTATTAAAAAAAAAAGAAAAAAAGGACAGCATTAATAAGTGTTCTCAAAAAATGGTTCAAATGGCTCTGAGTACTATGGGACTTAACAGCTATGGTCATCAGTCCCCTAGAACTTAGAACTACTTATACCTAACTAACCTAAGGACAGCACACAACACCCAGCCATCACGAGGCAGAGAAAATCCCTGACCCCGCCGGGAATCGAACCCGGGAACCCGGGCGTGGGAAGCGAGAACGCTACCGCACGACCACGAGATGCGGGCAAGTGTTCTCAGGCTCGACGGACATGGCACAGGTCGTCTTGAATCATCTTATGTCTGCGGAGACGTGGGGTGGTGTCTGTCAACAGGAAGGAAAGAAGCAGTTGATGGGTGTTGACCTTTACTGGCGGGTGTATGTTGCCGCGATCCTCTCTGTCTCTGGGGACGGGCTGCGCAGAGCGAAGGTACAGCGACCGGTGGTGAGTGATTAAGGTGACCGTCTTCTGGTGCACAACGTTTTCTGCGTGTCCTTCACAGGTCACTCGTTACGAGTGACACATTCTCCGGGCAAGGTGTATGCGGATGTATTACATAGGCGGCACTTAAGGAATTCGAGTCAAAATTCGAATCATCGTTGGGAATTAAATTGCAAAAGCAGCATCAGATGATAAATGGAAGAGTCGCTCCAAAAACGACAAATAAAGTCAAATGTTCAAGATATGAGCATTGGACCGAAAGGAAGATCCAGCAATCACCCAAAGATTAGCTAAAGGTAACGTTTCGCGTTCTGGCCCTAGACAGGCTGATCGCACCCGACTGACCGCCTTGTCGTCCCCTGAAAGTGACGTCACTGGATGCGGTATGGAGGAGCTCTGCTGGTTATTGTCGGGTTTCTCGATCTTGAGGCCACTATTACTCGGTTAAGTAGATCCTCACTTATCCATACGAGGTTGAGTGCACCCCCTTCCAGTCTTCCCACCAAGGAAACTCTCTGGCTGTACAGGGAATCGAAACGGGGTCTTCCGCAAATCAGTCAGCCGCCCTGATCGTACAGCTACGTAGGTAGACAATCGTCCGAAAAGAAATCATAACCACACGAAGAAAGTTGAACCAGTAACCTGGGAATAATCAGAGTTCAGGCGAGTAGTTACAGAGACAAGTAGCAAGTGACTTCGGAGCCATCAGTGAGGTCAGATGATCAATCAGAAGGTCCAGAAGCCAAGAGAACCAGCCTCAGAAGTTACGAGCCCAAGACGAGCTAAGGTCGCCAAAAGGAGATGATCCTTCAGAGGCCGAGTTCCTGGTTTTGATTCTCCTCTCCTGTGCTGCCAGAGCTTGAAATTACGTGTCATGTCTTGTCACAGGCTGGTGAAATATTAGTGCCAGCCGATAGAAGATTCCTACTCGGCCATCCTCCTCTCAATTCTGACTAGCAAGAGGTTGGATTTACCGTTACTGTGAGGACTCACACGATCCCGCAAGGGCGTGTTTATAAAAAAAATTTTCGGGATAAGCTTGAAGGTAGTCTAAAATTTACAGTGCCCTCAGCTTCCTTAACGTTTGCTTCCTGGAGGTGACGGTCGAACGAATCAGTTTGTTTTCTCCGTGCCGAAGGGATGACTGTCGGGGAGTTTCTTCTGTTAATTGTGAGCCATTCACGACAAGATCAGCATTCTCCTCATCCAGGTTCCGAAGCAACTGGACCGCCTAAGTAAACACTCGAGTGGTTCCTTTGGAGTCGGGCCGGCGCGTCTCGATGGGGTCACGCTACGTTTTTCTGTTCACTACACCGAGGATGGACCTTAGCATATGAAAAGCAGGTCAGGTAAAGAAAAGCTGAGCAGCGAGTATTAAACAGCGCAAAATGCCTTTCCGCAAAAATAAATAGCTGTTATCATCAAAAAAGCGGGCACGAAATTGTGACAGTGGGGGGGGGGGGGGGGGGGGGGGAGAGAATTAAACTGATTAGCGGCCTTTAAATATGGTGTAACGATGTATTGTTGAAGATCATTTGAATTGATTCTACCGGGTGATTATAATTAAAGTGCAGCTACACACGGAAGTCGAGGGCGGACTGTAATTATCGAATTATCGCATGGCAGCGAAATTTAGTACATATGCTATCGCGCTAATGCGGGATCGTTTTGCACTGGGAAACAAATTATATCCAGTTTTGGCTACCCGCACTTTATACTGTTTGTATGGCAGTATGGCACTGACGCTGTCATTTTGACAAGCCATATCGTAAGTGAACAGTATGGCCATCGAGACGATAAACCGCGCGCTGTTAATGAAACTGATTTGTGTGAAGGGCAGCAATTACAGCGCTGCATTGAGAGAGTATCGCTGATGTCATTAAATGGTTCAAAGACGACAATAGTGAAATTGGAAAACATGGGTGAGCTTGAGATGGCAACTGAGAGGGGAAGGCGTCCTATTCCGGTCTTAGTTACTAATGAGGTTTCTGTTGTTGTAACTGATGCAGCACGTGCCCCAGATAGTGTAACGAGAACTGTCCATCCGACGGGGAACATTAGTGAAAGTTTTGCGGTTTATTTTACACAGATATCCGCACAAGATCCAGGCGGTGCAGCTATAGAAACCTCATGGTCCGTAGTAACTTTCTGAATTTCCTCGTACACTACAGGGTACAGTGAATACACAGAATTATCGAATTTGGGGTACTGTTAAAGCGTGTGTTATGCACGAAGACACATTGCACTCGCTGTATGTGACTCTGTGGTGTGGATTCACAACACCTTTATTCTCAGTTCATTCTTCTTTGAAAAGAATATGTCGAGATGATCCGTCAGTTGTACCGTGAGGTCTGTACGTTGTCGAGACCTCTTCGTGCAGCGTTTGATTACAGGGTTGGAAGAGAGCAAGTGTTTGGAAACCACTGTTTTCACCAAAGATGGGGCAACATCTCTGTCGCTAGCCCCGTGAAAGATCTGCTTCCAATAACATGTATTCTCCAGAGGTTTTCCAGATGCATGTCCTGCAAACTCACGTGATTTGAATCCACGTGACTTTTGGCTCTGGGAATATCTAGAAGAACGCCTTCACCAGGAGCACGTTCGGTCTCTAGGTAGTCTGAAGGCCAGTATACAGGAACACGTTGCTAAGATTCTACCAGCACAGGTGCGAGCAATTGCTGAACACGTCGTTTTATAGATGCAACATCTCGTCGACGTCTCTGATTCTCACATTGAACAATTTGTGTAAAAACTGATAATAATAAAATCAACATTATGCCTTTCTCACTTGTTTGATCTTTTATGCTTACGTCCCGTTCCTAATAGATTGCATGTGGACACTTTTCTATGCGACTTTCTTGCATTCAAAGCGCCAGATTTGCACTTGGTGGCCAAGCTTGGAACTATTTTTTTTTCCAGAGTAAATCGGTTATGCATTACCACATTAGAATATCTACCAAGCGTCGCTGCCATACGGTAATTACAGCCCACAGTGGACCTCTGTGAAGAACTACACTTTAATTACAGCCACAAAATTACAAATACATACACATTCCGCAAGCCACCATACGTTGAATGACAACGGGTCCCTTGTGACAATGTTAGTCATTCTCTCTCCTGTTCCATTCGCAAATGGAGCGAGAGAAAAACGATTGTCTATATGCTTCCGTACGAGCCCTGATTTCTCGTATTTTTTATCGCGGTCCTTTCAGGAGACGCATGTTGCTGACAGAAGCGTCGTTTTACAGCAAGTTATAAATTCGAGTTCCCTAAAATTTCTCAGTACTATTTCGCGAGAAGAACGTTTTCGTATCTCCAGGCATTTCCATTTCAGTTCACGGAGTATTTCATTTCGGTAAACCCGGGAGAGGCGCCGGATGCAGTACAGACTGCACACCACTCGTAGTTTCTGCAAAGACAGAGTGGGCGCACCTCCGCACTGCAGTTGCTCAGTAGACGTGAGGCCATAAGAAAAGTGCTTACGTTTCCATCGAGAAAGTTTTACAGAAGCTCTGGGGAAATACGTGAGGTAACTCTACAAATATACCGTCAAAACTTCTTCAGCGTCACGATTAGTTCTTAGTCGACGCTAAACAGTCAAATATTTCCAAATGTTTGAGTAGTTGTATTAAGAGTAAATTCTACTGGGCGTGTTTTGATTCTAGAACGGCCATCTTGGCAATAAAAGTCATCAATTTTTAAGTTGCAGCGTCTCTCCCCTACAGACCGGGATAAATTCCGCAATAAAATCTGGTACATATGCCACACATTTTATCGTTAGGAATACTTACCGCACAAATCAAATAACAGTTTTAAATAAGTGATTTCTGATTTCTTTGTATTTTCGTTCTACCAATAAGTAAACTTGTTACCTAAACAGTGAAATACTAAATATACAAATACCGTTAAAAACTATTCATAATACTTGATCGTTTTTCCTTCGCCCCCGCTCCTTTCCCAACACATGTATTTAAACCAGAAACGTTTTTTTACTTATCAGACAGAACATTATGACCACCGACCTACTATCGATATAAACCCGTCCAGGCGATGGCAGCGTCATCTGGCGAGGAATGACTGCTAGTCATGCACCATGCACCATGCACCATGCGTCACGCGCATGGTGCATGTAGTATCAGTGAGCGTCCTGTGCGTTTGTAGAATGGGGAAGACCCGCGACTGTCTGAGTTTGGCCGAGGGCGTATTGTGATGGCCCGGAGGCTCGGACGCGCATTTCGGAAACTGGACGACTTGCACGTGGTCGAGGAGTGCTGTGGTGTCTTCAACACGTGGTGATACCAAGGTGAAACCACGTCCAGAGGTCGTGGGATTAGGCGGCCACCCATTATTATAGATGTCGGACGTCGTAGGATGGGCAGACTGATAAAAGATGGTTGGCGGCGAACGGTGGCGGCACTAACATCAGACTTTAATGCTGGGCAGAGTACAAGTGTGTCTGAACACACAGCGCACCGAACCCTCCTAACGAAAGGCCTCCGCAGTCGACGAACCGTAAATGAGCCTTTGTTAACACCACGACATCGGCAGCTTTGACTCAAATGGGCACGTGACCATCGGCATTGGACGTTGGCGCAATAGCAGAACTTTGCATGGTCTGATGCATCCCAATACCTTCTTCATCATGCCGATGGGAGGGCGCGAATCTGTCTCATTTCACTGGAGCACATGTACTGCGTGACGTAGACAAGCTGGCGGCTGCTCCATTATCATCTACGGAACATTCACGTTGGCATCCATGGGTCCAGCGAAGTTCGTGTAAGACACCATAACGCCCAAGGATTATTTTACAGTGGTTGCAGGCCACGTACTCTCCTTCATAGTGAACATGTTTCCCGATGACAGCCGCATTTTTTAGCAATATAATGCGCCATGTCACAAGGTCAGAAGTGTGGTAGGGTGGTTCGACAAACACTGTGTTCCAACTGCTCTTCCCCCCCTCCCCCCGCCCCCCCCCCCACCAGTTCGCCAGATCTGAAACCGATGGTAACACATCTGGGATGTGACTGAACGTGACATTAAAGCCCATCGCCCACCTCAATAGAATTTACGGGAGTGAGGTGACTTATGTGTGCAGATGTGGTGCCAATTCCCTGCAGCCACCTACCAAGGATTCATTCCTTCCCTGACTGAGGTGGACATACCGGCTATTAAATTGGTGGTCATAATGTTCTTGCTGATCAGTATATATAGACTTAAAAATAGGTAGTATTGTAGTTTTTTTAGGACGCGGTTTGTCAGCCATAGAATAAAGAACAGACGTCGCAATGTAAAGATGTTTTCAGTGTCAAATGTTTTGTTTAAATGTTACAGTGAAAAAATAAAATCATAAAAATTTTACGACACAGAAAACTGGTATGTTTAGTTGTAAAACAAATTACTGAAAGTTCACCATGTGACTTCACATATACGATTTTCAAAATGTGCGCCATCTCTCCCTGTTTACTCCAACAATGATATGTTGATCGAACCGGTAGCTTCAATGTATTCTTTTAATCCGACCTAATGGGGTCTGAATATACTCTAGTCGTACTCAAGGACGAGTCGTGTAAGTGTTCTGTACACGGTCTGCCTTATAGACAAACTACACCATCGTTCCAAAATCTGATGTTGCTTCACAACGTTACGCCTAGATATTTAATCCAAGTGACTGCTTTAAGCGACACAACACTTGTACTGTAATCGAACAATACTGAATTATTTTTCCTACTCATTGGCATTACCTCACACTTTCCCACATTTAGAGCAAGCTGTCGTTCATGAAACTAAGCAGAAATTTTCGAAGTCATCGTGTATCGTTCTACAGTCAAAGATGACACAATTCTGATAATATAGCGCCATCAGAAAATAGTCTAAGATTGCAGTTCACTTATTCGTCAGGACATTCATATATATATACAGACAAAAACGGCCCTACCCCGTTTCTATGAGGCTCTCCTGACGACATCCTTTTGTCTGATGAATGATTGCCCTCAAGGACAACGTACTGGGTTCTGTTACTTTGAAAGTCATCAAGCCACTCACTTATCTCGGCAACTATTCCATATCCTTGGTCCTTCGTTAATAGTCTTGAGTAGGGCATAGTGACAAACACTTTTCGGAAATCTAGGAATATGGAATCTGCTTGTTACACTTCATCCATAGTTTGAAGAATACTGTCCGAGAAAAGGGTAAGGTGAGACTCCACGTGCAATGCTTTCAAAATGTGTGTTGACTTGTCGGGAGAAACTTTTTCTCTCTCAAGGAAATGGATTGTATTCGAAACTATAATTTTCTCGAGAATACTGAAGCAAACCAACGTTAGGCATATGGTCTATAATTATGAAGGTCCGCTCTTGAATCATGCTTTATAAAGGGTTTATCATAATTAATGGTGTAAATGCATACAATTGAAAGCACACGACACTAGAAGCTAAAATATCTCAGTAAACAAAGGTCCGCAAACGACCGTTTGCGAGGTAACTGCGACTTTGTAGCTAACAGCTATTACTGACGTGATTCTGTGTAAATACCACATGCCGGCCCTTAGTCTGGTCTTTTTTTACGTTTTCGAGACGTGGAGTTGTAAATGGAATGGATACGACAATACAGTACATAGTCAATGTGGCATTCATGTCAGTTGATTACGAAGCGTAAGTTGTGTTGTACTAGTACTGTTGGTAACATGGAACATTACAGTGACGACAAGCATGCGTATATGCATTGTTGTTGTTGTGGTCTTCAGTCCTGAGACTGGTTTGATGCAGCTCTCCATGCTACTCTATCCTGTGCAAGCTTCTTCATCTCCCAGTACCTACTGCAAACTACATCCTTCTGAATCTGCTTAGTGTATTCATCTCTTGGTCTCCCCCTACGATTTTTACCCTCCACGCTGCCCTCCAATACTAAATTGGTGATCCCTTGATGCCTCAGAACATGTCCTACCAAACGATCCCTTCTTCTGGTCAAGTTGTGCCACAAACTCCTCTTCTCCCCAATCCTATTCAGTACCTCCTCATTAGTTATGTGATCTACCCATATAATCTTCAGCATTCTTCTGTAGCACCACATTTCGAAAGCTTCTATTCTCTTCTTGTCCAAACTATTTATCGTCCATGTTTCACTTCCATACATGGCTACACTCCATACAAATACTTTCAGAAATGACTTCCTGACACTTAAATCTATACTCGATGTTAACAAATTTCTCTTCTTCAGAAACGCTTTCCTTGCCATTGCCAGTCTACATTTTATATCCTCTCTACTTCGACCATCATCAGTTATTTTGCTCCCCAAATAGCCAAACTCCTTTACTACTTTAAGTGTCTCATTTCCTAATCTAATACCCTCAACATCACCCGACTTCATTCGACTACATTCCATTATCCTAGTTTTGCTTCTGTTGATGTTCAACTTATACCCTTCTTTCAAGACACTGTCCATTCTGTTCAACTGCTCTTCCAAGTCCTTTGCTGTCTCTGACAGAATTACAATGTCATCGGCGAACCTCAAAGTTTTTATTTCTTCTCCATGGATTTTAATACCTACTCCGAATGTTTCTTTTGTTTCCTTTACTGCTTGCTCAATATACAGATTGAATAACAGCGGGGAGAGGCTACAACCCTGTCTTACTCCCTTCCCAACCACTGCTTCCCTTCCATGTCCCTCGACTCTTATAACTGCCATCTGGTTTCTGTACAAATTGTAAATAGCCTTTCGCTCCCTGTATTTTACCCCTGCCACCTTTAGAATTTGAAAGAGAGTATTCCAGTCAACATTGTCAAAAGCTTTCTCTAAGTCTACAAATGCTAGAAACGTAGGTTTGCCTTTCCTTAATCTTTCTTCTAAGATAAGTCGTAAGGTCAGTATTGCCTCACGTGTTCCAGTATTTCTACGGAATCCAAACTGATCTTCCCCAAGGTCGGCTTCTACTAGTTTTTCTATTCGTCTGTAAAGAATTCGTGTTAGTATTTTGCAGCTGTGGCTTATTAAATTGATTGTTCGGTAATTCTCACATCTGTCAACACCTGCCTTCTTTGGGATTGGAATTATTATATTCTTCTTGAAGTCTGAGGGTATTTCGCCTGTCTCATACATCTTGCTCACCAGATGGTAGAGTTTTGTCAGGACTGGCTCTCCCAAGGCCGTCAGTAGTTCCAATGGAATGTTGTCTACTCCGGGGGCCTTGTTTCGACTCAGGTCTTTCAGTGCTCTGTCAAACTCTTCACGCAGTATCGTATCTCCCATTTCATCTTCATCTACCTCCTCTTCCATTTCCATAATATTGTCCTCAAGTACATCGCCCTTGTATAGACCCTCTATATACTCCTTCCACCTTTCTGCTTTCCCTTCTTTGCTTAGAACTGGGTTTCCATCTGAGCTCTTGATGTTAATACAAGTGGTTCTCTTATCTCCAAAGGTCTCTTTAATTTTCCTGTAGGCAGTATCTATCTTACCCCTAGTGAGATAAGCCTCTACATCCTTACATTTGTCCTCGAGCCATCCCTGCTTAGCCATTTTGCACTTCCTGTCGATCTCATTTTTGAGACGTTTGTATTCCTTTTTGCCTGCTTCATTTACTGCATTTTTATATTTTCTCCTTTCATCAATTAAATTCAATATTTCTTCTGTTACCCAAGGATTTCTACTAGCCCTCGTCTTTTTACCTACTTGATCCTCTGCTGCCTTCACTACTTCATCCCTCAAAGCTACCCATTCTTCTTCTACTGTATTACTTTCCCCCATTCCTGTCAATTGTTCCCTTATGCTCTCCCTGAAACTCTGTACAACCTCTGGTTCTTTCAGTTTATCCAGGTCCCATCTCCTTAAATGCATTATATGGTTCAAATGGCTCTGAGCACTATGGGACTTAACATCCGAGGTCATCAGTCGCCTGGACGTAGAACTACTTAAACCTAACTAACATAAGGACAGCACACACGTCCATGCCCGAGGCAGGATTCGAACCCGCGACCGTAGCAGCAGCGCGGTTCCGGACTGACGCGCCTAGAACCGCTCGGCCAAAAAGGCCGGCATGTATTTTATGTACAGTAGAGCTAATGGCATTGCTCGAGAGGCTACACGGTTGTACCAAGAAGTATACCCTGTCCGAAAGCACCCCGTGAGTTTAACATTTCCAAGGATGTATCAACCTCTCCGAGGAACTTGGGGCTTTGCACATGCTGCGAGAGCGGGTAGGCCGACACGAATTACACCAGTGCTAGAAGACAGAAGATGACGTGCTGGAAACAGTCGAACGCACTCAAAAAATCTCGACAGGTTGACTTACCCCACAAATGCCTGGAATGAGCCACAGTAGTGTTTGGAGAATAATGCACCGCAATGCAGTGTACCCGCACAGTCTCCAGCGAGCTCCGTGCCGTAGTGAGGCAGAGTTTGGTCCTAGGCTAACATTGTGTAGTGGTTGCCACAACAAGCTGTAGGCAGCTCTAGGTTTGACAATAACACTTTACTTACAGATGACGTAGAGTTCTGTCGCGAGAGTATTTTTAATTTTCACAATTCTCATGTTTGGAATCATCAAGGCCATAGCCTAGTTGCTGTGCAGGAGTCTTCACATCAGCGACGTTTCTCATTGAATGCTTAGGGGTACTAGGGAATCGCCTTACTGGACTGAACATGTTACCAAATAAGCTCAATGGGAGGAATTGCCTTTAGTTTCTCCGGCATCATCTTGAGGGTTGCTTGAGGATGTTCTCTCAGAGCAACGTCAAAGGGTGTGGTACGTGTATAATGGAGCACAGACACATTCTGCTGCTGTAGTGACGCGACATGTAAAGCGCCAATATGATCAAACATGGATTGGGTGAAGAGGGCCTAAGCCGCGGGCTTCAGGATCACCTGATCTCAACCCTACGGATTTCATTGTTTGGGGCCACGCCAGTTAACACGGTTGAAGAATTGGAGCAGAGACTTGTCTGTGCTTGTCAAAGATTTCGAAGTGATCCAGATGTGTTTGAAAGGCTTCGACACCCAGTGCGGTGACTGGTCCAGACATGCATTGGTGTACGAGAACGTCGCTTTGAACACCTCCTTGTCAAGTAACTGTTGTTATCTACACTAAACACACCCGCACTTCTGACGAAGCGACTCTAATAACCTTCCTTAATATTATGCGGTACAGTTACGTTTATAACAAGGATGCCGTTTACACAGAATCAAGTCAGTGGTGACTGGTAAAAACAAAGTTGCAATTATAACTGAGACTTTTTTGCTTCTAATATCGTGTACTTTCAACTGTGTGCATTTACGCCGTTAATTATGATACACACTGTATGTGGGAATCACGTGTTTTTCCCAGTCGCTTGGCACTTTGCGCTGGTCGAGAGATTAACGATAAATGCAAGCAAAGAATAGGGGACAATGCTGAAGAGTACTCTCTGCGAAACCGAATTAGGGTTCCATCTGGACCTGGCGATGTACTTATTACATCTTTTTTTAAAGAATTAAGATGTCTTGCACTTAGTCAAGAGGATCAAATACCTAATAATGATTTACTGATAATTGGCCACATATTATAGTATGAGGCAGTATTGAAAACTGTAGTTGAAAGAATGATGGGAGGATATAATCACGAGGCCAAGCCAATATATGAGTATATGAGGCACACGTAGATGATACGCAAAGGCGTATTCTGTTGAAAACAAGCGATAGGAATGGAGGACTACATAAAACCAACCTTAGAGTTGATTGGTGAAAAAATCAACCTTTTTTTTATTTCAGTTTGAAGTTTCACCACTTTTGATAAATTACTGAATACTACCGTAGATATTGATATTGATATCAAATCAGCCGTTTACTTATCCTGCCTTCTTGTGTACTCTACCTATCTCAGGCTTTTAAATTACTGACTTCGATATTCAAGACTTCGACTTCACTTCTAATAATATCAAGTTTATTGTTTAAAGCACCTAGCTACTGACATTGCGCACTCGTTTCAAACTCCAAAATTATTAATGACATTATGCATTAACACTAGTGTGCCTTCTTATTACACGTTTCAGAACTGCAACAGTACCAGTAATACCTTTTTAACGCGGATTATGCATACTTTTCATTTTTCAGGACCATTCGAGAAATTCTAATTCCGATTCCACGAAAAGCGTTTCATGCCATAGTCTGCGCCTTCTACAAGTTGTACAGCTTGACAGTCTCGTGTTGCCGTATATTTCACTTCGCATTCTGTACCTGCACTGAATCTACAACGGCCACGTTTGTTGGATTTGTCGATTGCCTTTGATTTCGAACAATGCATTTTGCAGTGTGTGGCATCCTTTGTCCACGACTGTCTCTCTGTGAAACTCTTCCGCATGCCAATAGTGCGTGAAATTTCATATTTATTTATGTTCCGATGGACATATGCATGTTCCGATGAAATCCCTGCGAACTGTCATGAATGTGTGCGGTTCAAAGTTGGAAGCACAAATTTTATTCGCGCACGAATTTGAATTTAACAGTTCGCTGGGCGTTACATTATTGGCATCATCCTATTATGATGAGACGCGTGTAGCTATATCCCTGCTTTCGGCTAGTGATAATGATCGTCTTAAAATGTAACTAATACATCGAAATAAGGCATCGATTTCGACACAAAACTTCTGTGGTCAGAAATCATACTTTCTCCCATATTAACGTACAAAGGAAGATAGAAAATTAATCAGAATGATACAGTTTTTTTAAAAAAAGAAAAATATAAATGGAGAGATATACATCGTTAGTTTCGTTCAGTCTGAAAAGACTCGATGAAACTGAAATAACGCGGTACCAGTCCATAAGGACAACTCTGTTAGAGATCCAGTTTGTAATTTTTGCTCAATCTACATGAAACACATCCACTACTAGTATAAGGTGGGCAGTATTTACTTAATGTCTGCGAAACTTGTTTACGACCACCCGAAAAATACTTGCAGTTAATACTGAATAATTTCGAGAAGCACTGCAAATATAGTATATTGAAACTACTGAAGTCTGGTCTATCCACGTTCTCAATGTAATTATGCAGGTCTCGCGTGAATTCTTATTCTCATTCTTTGAAACAATGCTGAAACTTTGCGATCAACGAATACTTTCATACCAACAAGACAATGCTGCCTCAGCGATGGAATGTAACAAACTTAACACTGAAATGCAGATCTTTGTTGCAGGTATACAAGAAATAAAATTGCAAATAATTTTAAGTGCCAGAATTTGTTACAGACTAGTTAACGTGACACTATAATCTTTAGAAACTTACCTGATCGAATACTTGTAGAGAGTGAGTCAGTTATTTATTCGGATTACTAGGCAAGTTTCTTAAACTTTAAGGGAATTCTCAGAAAAATTACTGAATTTCGTTTTTCCTTATTTCATTATCAAGCACGCTTTCATCCTTTTCAAAACGCAGTTGGAGGGATGTACATCGATAGTTTAGTTCATTTTGAAAAGAGTCGAGGCCAACGTGTAAAATCTAATGATTTTCTTACGTATGTAAACCAGCAGAAAACTTCAATACAGGAACATTCACCGTACTCATCCTCGTGTTTCATTGCGATCTAGTCTCACACGCGAGAACTGGTTATTCTGTATGTAAATATTGGCTGTGTAGGTGGTTCCGAATTGTCCTGCAATTTCTTTTCACCTCACGTACGTTGAAGTTTATCGGACGTTATCTGTAAACTGGGCGCTACGTGGAGACCCTCTTCGAAACGAAATACTGACACTGATACTGTAAGAACAAAGGCACAACATCTTTACAGAGCTATCAAAAGAATCAAACCGGAAGACCTAAACCTACAGAAGGAAACTACGGGCCAATCATTACCATATTGACGACACAGTAGCAAATGAATCCAAACTTAAGGCGAGTGATCAATAACAGTTAACTTACAGATAACGTGCGAAAGAACGTAACATCAGAATATGATAATCGAGGTGTCCTTTTTTTCATTATTTCGTAGATCGTTTGAACGATTTCTGTGCAGATGTGGAACGAGTCAGTTTATGGCCTACGTGGAATGACTTCTTTGTGCTTATGGCTGAATCTTGACCGTTTTCACAAGACTTCGTAACTCATGAACTTAAATTTAATCAAAGTTAGCATATTAGCCTTACACACACACACACACAGACACACACACACACACACACAGACGGTGAAGAAAATGCATCAGTGATATCACGAAATTTAGCCACAATGGATATAACCTGCCGTTTTACTCAGCCCTGTCACGAAGTGGAGAAAACGGTTCTAAGACAACTTCTTTGCGCAATTCTGACCATGAATTTTGATTATTTAAACTCGTTTTACCTCCAATTTTAACTGAAGTAACCACGCAATAGCTTTGTAGTAAACTCCAGAACTAAGATAAAACACAAAAAAGTCTCGTAAATAATTTCGTAAATAATTAATGAAATGGACTGATAATTTAAGGAACGAGGAGGTTCTCCGTAGAATCGGCGAGGAAAGAAATGTATGGAAAATACTGACAAGAAGAAGGGACAGGAGGTTTGGACATCAGCTAAGAAATCAGCGAATAACTTCCATAGTAATAGATGGAGTTGTAGAGCGTAAAAACTGTAGGGGAAGACAGAGGTTGTAATACATCCAGCAAATAATTGAGGACGAGGGTTGTAAGTGGTGCTCTGAAACGGAAAGGTTGGCACAGGAGAGCAATTCGTGGAGGGCCGCATCAAATCAGTCAGAAGTCAGAAGACTGAAGACTCAAAAAAAAAAAAAAAAAAAAAAAAAAAAAAAGTTCCCAGCTATTATCGTAGCTTACATTACTACATGTCCCATGAAAGTTCAGGTGAATGTCATCCATAACTTAATTCCGTCCAATAATGTGCATGCGAGGTTCTGTGGAAGTTTCGAGTAGCCGCTCACCTGCATGACGACGTATCTGGACAAGACTATCGACCTGGTGTAACAAGAAACAGAGTTCATCCGACCAGCAGAGCGAAAGTTGATCTGCCGTCCAATCTCGATAATGCTGTGGCTGCAACAGTCACAATAGACAAATGTCGATTGTTCAACATGGGAACACGCGGGGGTCGTTTGCTGTGGAGCCGCGTTTGCGCTGAATGGTGTGCTCCGAAACACTTGTGCCCGAACCAGCACTGTAGTCTGTCGCCAGATCTGTCCTGCTTTACACACAGGACAAACCTCCGATCTCCACGTTCGGCGGCGAGGCGTGGACGTCCAATATCTCCTCACCTAATCGTGGTTTCACCATCCTTCAACCACATTCCAGAGATGCTCATGACGGCGGCACACAAGCAGTGGACCAGCTTCACCGGTGATGGAGCATCACAATCTGTTCCTTGTCTGAGTCGTAGACATAAGTAGATTTTCCCATCTGCAGCGCATATCGCCGCTAGAACGATTCCCACTTCGTCGCTGCTCCGCTCTTCTGTTTCTCTGACCGCGTCACGTGGCCGCAACATTGCGATGGGCAGTGATCACAACTTTTTGACTGATTAGTGTGTGCACACAACCTGAATCAAAGTACGCGTCGGAGATCTGTCTCTGATGTAGTGAAAGTTTTCTGAATTTACATTATTATTTTACTGATTTATAGTCAAATGTACAGAGTGAACGTACAACTAGAGCTAGGATACAGATCAATACGTTACCAGGACCCTTATTTCTAATTCACATATTTTGGCTTCAGCAAATCACAAGCACACCACCACCTTCGAATGTACTCTAGACCTCGGGTTCGGGTACAGATCTGTCCGTCACTACAGCTAAGGCTCAGTTAACACAGAAATGATGGCGTCGAGTCAGGGACTTGTCTCGTACGGGAAGTGTTGCTGTCAGAGAGACGCGAGACGGTCGAGCTACGAATTGATCAGATTATATCGCCTTCATCAGACAAAGATATTGACGCACTGGATCCTTTGTAACTAGTCGACGTTGAGCAGTGAAGAAGATACTGGGTACATTCGTTATGGTTCAAAGAAGGCAAGAGACGTAACACATTCGACGTAATGCAAGAACTGAACATGCATCCCAAACGTTTCCAACATATTTACAGGATGTCTGAAAAGTATTTCTATACTGCGTTAGACACAATTAAGAACAGCATTTAGAGAAAAGCAACGTAACTGGAATGTTTTGATCGTAATTCCTATTTTTCCTGTGATTTTCATTTGAACATAAACGTAACTATTGCTTATTTTGTTAGGATGTAAAAAATATTAGGACACTTTTCCAAAATCTGATCATCCGTGAATACATTCTAAGAAAAAAAAGCATCACGAAGGAATATCCGAATGGGACGGAAATTTGTAGATGTGATGTACATGTACAGACGAACAAATGATTACAGTTTCCCGAAAAACTGAATGATTTACTCCAGAGAAAGAGCCTCACAAATTGAGCAAGTCAGTAACGCATTGGTCCATTTCTGGCCCTTATTCAAGCAGTAATTCCGCTTGGCACTGATTGATACTGTTGTTTGATGACCTCCAAGAGGGTTATCGTGCCAAATTCTGTCCAGCTGGCGAGATAGATCGTCAAAATGCCGAGCTGGTTGGAGGATTCTGCGTACAATGCTCCAAACGTTTGCAATTGGAGAGAGATCCGGTGACCTCGATGGCCAAGGTAGGATTTGCTTAGCATGAAGACAGGCAGATGAAACTATTGCCGTATGCGGGCGGGCATTGTGTTGCTAAATGTAAGCCTTTGTATGGCTTGTCATGCCGGGCAACCAGACAGGGTGTAGAATATCTTCAACGTACCACTGTGCTGTTAGGGTGCCGCGGATGACAAACAAGGATGTCCTTTTATTGATTGAAATGGCGGCCCAGGCCATCACCCATCATAATTCCATGGTTGTCGGACCCTATGGCTGGCCACAGTCAGGTTGGTATCCAAGTATCCAACCACTGTGAGAGGCGTCTCCAGACAGGTATTCGGCCTAGAATCTCATTCAGTGGAGTAGAACTGTCTTCAATGATCAGTCTCGCTTAGAACTCAGCCCCGACGACCAGCAAAGACATATCTGGAGACGTCCCGGACAGCAGTGACATTGTCTGTCTCCCTGTCTCTGTGTCTCTTTTTTTTTAGTGTTTTTTAAGTGCTGTGGACCGGGAATTCCTCGTTACAGAAGGGTGTAGCTTCTTACCATGTAACAGAGATTTTGTCTTTTGGAGAGGGATAAGGTATTCTTTCACCCAGGGAAACTGGATGCCAGTCATTTTCAACGCCATGCCCAAGCGATTCCATCTGCGCGAGATGTCAGGGATTGTGGCGCATTAGGTCACGTGCTGCACGGAGGCTCATTGAGAGTAGCTGAGTATGTCTGGCATTTCCTCTGACAACCATACTGCACTAAGGAGAAAGACAAGTCATAACATCCAGCAACCGTGGATTTGTCAAACACTGCAAAGAACTGAGAGGTAATGAGAAAAGAAATCTGGCGCTATATAACATTACACTTGAGTGATAAAGGTCTGCCAGTAAAAAGTGCAAAGACGAAACCCTTACTTGTCATGTAACAGTATAGCCCAGCTGAAAAACGGAATTTCTGTGAGCAAATAACAAATGAATAGTGGATTTATACGTCAAGCAAAACCCATTGATTAACGACACAGGTTGTAACGATGACTAACTGCAACATGGACATTGTTAATTTTCTTTCGTGTCTTCTACTGCTGTTTGGATAGATTTGTGTTGCAGTAAACATTGTTTGTTTTGGCCTGTGTTGCCATACTTTTTGCAAATAATGTTTCTGTTTCTGCAATAATTACACAAAAAAATAATGTTTCAGCAACACGACGTCGTAACTGCACAGATTCACCGTTGTTTGTCCAGGAAAATAAAAAAGATAGTCATAATTTTTCAATGATAGGACACGTAATTGTGTAATAACTGTCACAAAAATATGCAAAATGGCGTTTTATCTCACATACACTGCAGCATCGAGAAAGCCCAAATATGTAACCTTGAAATAAGTAAGCTAATAGAAAAATTCCATTTCTCATTCATTGCTCGCTGGAACGCACGCCATTTGTTCGACAATACGTGAACGAAAACAGTTATTGAATGTTTCCTGAATGAAGGTATTAGCATGAATGAAACTTCAGTGCAAACAAAAAATTACTTATACACTACCTAAATAACTCTGCCGCTGGATTTGCGATTGTGTGTCTCGAGTTTTAAAATGAAAAAAAAAAAAAAACTTTAATGAAATATCAACTTCATGTGCGATTGTAATTCACTTCATGAACCACATACCAGAGGGAAATAAGACCCACGCATCCGCATAGTGCGCGGCCTTAATGTCGAGTGTTACTAATTGTAGCTCGTCGCTTGTAAATGTTAAAATGTATTACTTATTTACTCGGGACCGAAAAAACTATCGCTCTCCTTCCAACCTTCTATATGTATGCTATATTTCATATGCAGCAACCTATGCACTAAATCGCACCAAAAGTAAAATGGCCAGTAACTCCATTATTCACTGTAAAGCTTTCAAAGTATGTGTGGTGGGTTACTTATTTGGCAAGCATCACAATAATTATGGGCTGTAACGTAAACAGAAACAAGTTACTGTCAAGCTGTGGTGTCAGGCTATAATATGCAGAAAAATCAATTTTTTTACCGAATAGTTTCCTCAATATCAGAAGACTGCACATCGGAGAACAAGCACGAATCCTAAAACAGTGAGTTTCAATTTGTTACGTGAATAGTAAAAGCTTTATTGTGAAATGTATCTACAGAGACGATTTCAGTTTCGCGTCATCTACATAAATCATTTCCTTGGGGGATCTAATGAGTTCAGATTAATGAGAACAGCAGGGCGCCAGTTGAACGTTTGCGCCACTCGTGGTTGCAAATGGACGTGGCGCCGACTACGAAGCGACACGCCTCCGCCACGCTCCCTCAACGTGAACTGCTTCCTTTGTTAACACGGAGTTGGCCACTCCACGCCGTTTCTGTGTGTACTGGGCCAAAGACTCCGAGATGGAACCTAACACTCTCCAAATCCATTTATTTACTTTCGAATTTCACCGAAAATGGTTCAAATGGCTCTGAGCACTATGGGACTTAACATCTATGGTCATCAGTCTCCTAGAACTTAGAACTACTTAAACCTAACTAACCTAAGGACAGCACACAACACCCAGCCATCACGAGGCAGAGAAAATCCCTGACCCCGCCGGGAATCGAACCCGGGAACCCGGGCGTGGGAAGCGAGAACGCTACCGCACGACCACGAGATGCGGGCAATTTCATCGAAATTAAGGACGGTGGTAACATGGTATTTATCTTCTTATTTGCAGTCCAGTATACTTGGTGTAATAGCTCATGTTAGCAGTGCAGTTAGCAGCATGGGTTTCGTGACTACGAGGCTGACCAAGCTTGTTAAGGGTGCTGTGTCATCGTTTATTGTTGCGGCGCAGCATGTAACGTTGCTAGGATACAGCACAGACCGTGTGGCGCCGACCTGATAGCAGTGGTAGCTGACTTGGGGCGTTGAGGGAGCAGGAAGTGCGATGTGAGGCTGGTGCCATGTACAGAATGGGCATAGGGCCTGCGTCGCCGAAGCTACGCCAAAAGGTCACCAAGATGCCGTCACATCTGGGACATGCCTCACACGCCCGAAATCTAACAAAAAATGCCGATAAGTTTTCGGTTGTCAGGATCAAGAACGCAACCACACCTGTGTAAGCGTCAAACGTCCTTACTGTGCGTCAGGTGGGTGGAATTTGTTTTTAGTTTCTTTGTTATTTATTTTTCACAAACCGTACAGCTAATTTTCCCCAGCTTGCATCGTAGACTGCAAAATTAGTTAACAGTACACTAATTCATAATACATCGATGTATGTGGCAATAGGCTTCACAGGTTACTGAGCAACATTACGAAGTAAACTCGAATGAACAATAGCTAATGAAACAACTTTATTTAACTACTCTAATTTTAGTTTTACACCCTTCTCTGGAATATATATTAGCTAAGAAACAGAAACACAAAGCAGTTCTAAAAATTATTAGCTCATCTCAGTTAAAGCTGGAGGATAAATGAGCAAAGATTTCTAGAACTGCTGAACGAACTTCAACCTAGACCACAGATACAGTCAGTGAAGAATCATTTTTCTTCCCAAATAGTGTTTGTAATCATTATAGTTCCCTTCAAACTGGAATGTTTCACTTATGATAAATTTCATCAGTTACTTTTTGTATTCAGACTGTATGATGAAATCCTTAGCATTTTGAACTGGCACTGACGTAGGTGAGCACTAAAATTTGTTCTCTCTTTCGCTTCTCCTCTATAAAGACATACTCTCTAGGAACAATGTGCAACACAATATGTATCTTACGTCGTTAATGGCAATAAATAATGTACATATAATATTTAAAAAAATTTCTTTTTGCTGTCTTAACCTTAGGCCTGTTTTTGTTTTTATGGCCGGCAAAGAAGCGAAGTATATAAGTTGTTAAAGCAGGGGGGGACTTCAAACGTTAAAAGATACATTTTCCACTCAATTTCTCATTAATAGTCTACATTAATAATCACCACATATGTCTCTGGATGGAGATATTATAAATCATTCGTATTGTTCATGGTCCCGTTAAAACTGTAATAGATATTGCCTCTCCTACCTCTTTTTCTGTCTACATTTCTCTCTCTATGTCTTCACACATAAAAGCGGTTCTTTACTGTCGCCTTCATTAGGATGAAGTTTTCGTCGACAATTAGAGTCAGAGCTTCTTCATTAAAGAAGTTTTCCTGCTGGATGGCCCCTACCCGACACACTGCCGAGTAAAATAACATAAATACAGTCACTTACTTTTATCCGAATTTACTCTTTACAAAGAAATGTAATTAAAATTCTCAACGTGGTTATCAAATATTTTATGTTAACTCGTACTTGTATTATACTCGTTTCAAATTCATCAGTGGTACATCTACAGTATGACGGAGTGCAAGGACAGTAACATTAATCTGTCCATACGTGTTCACTTACAACTCCGCAATTTGCATGGAATGGAGTTCCCAGACCACGTCAGCGCCCGAGGAAAGGGCACTGCAGGCCGAGAACCTCGGTACAGTTCTTGAACTCTGCTTGTCGCTCGTATATTCAAACATAATATACACTTATAGGGCCGTCCATATGTGGAAGGCAGCACAGCACGAATGGTTCGCAGACATATTACTACTAGCCACAAGACACCAGCGTCAAAAAAAGGTTGGTGTGGGCCTCAGTGTATACGCTTTTACAGTTAAACTCACAGGACCATAACTAAGAATAAGTCACTCGTTCACACCGTCAATAACTACGACAAGGTCACGAGGACACGTATATTCTACGTAATGTAAGATTTGGGAGACGAAAACTAAAGAATGAAGAAGACAACGAAAATCCTTAAAAACATCGCTGTAGTTACTTCTCATAACCGGCGCTAGATATAACGAGTGAACGAGGGAGAAAGATAAGAGAAAGATGAATTTCCAGTAGCATGGAAAGTCGAAACATCTTTTTTATTTTTCCTTCTGTTTGTCCTTTTGGTTGTAGCGCCGTCTCTGTGATTAATAGAATACTCATGACATTAAAGAACGATGTTCATGCTTAGTTTTATTATGTCAACATTAATACAACATTGTAATCATGGGAAACAACCAGACTGTTCAGTAATGTGATCAACTGTTTAACCGTGTACAGCCAGAACTTCTATTGCTGCCATTGAATCATCCATACTACTTTCGTCTACTATACTTTGGCAGTTGTGACTCTCTTGCCATTGTCGACCCGCTCTTCCATATTTGTGTATCTCATTACGACTAATGAGGGCAGCTTATTATTTTTATTATGTCCAACAGAGCAGCTGTTCCCACTAGACTATCAAGTAAATCATTATTTTTGTTCTTGCTTCTTCATACAATATTCCACCATATAGCTAACCGTTTTCGCTGATCACTTGAATAATATCCAACACCAATAACTATATTCCTCATATAAGCCCTACTGTGTATATACGCGACGATAATTCTGCAATTCTGCATAGTACAAGTACATTTTATTGTACGATTGCTGCAGTACGATTGTACGTATAGCTGCAGATATAGTTGTGCCTTCTGCTGTACTTGGGAAAGTAAGGAGCTTAACAATGTCATTGATTTGAACATGTATTCAGAACTCACTACACATTCAGAACAAATGTGTCGACACCTAGGTGTAATAAACACTCGACTAATAATTCACTGTTGGTTACATAGGTATTATGAGGAAATTATCGTAATCTAATCCTTAAAAATCACTTGGCTTCTTTATGAAGATGAAAATGATAAGTATTCCGGCGCATCATAGCAAGGTCTCTAAAGTTTTTCAGACATAAATGACCAGATTGTGGCTAAAATCAATAAACCAAGTGCGGTCACCTATTTTAAAAATAAAGCAGTGAAAACACACAATTGGCTGAGATGCGCCCATAACGCTAAACGGAATTGGTAGCTAAGTTAAGTCTGCGTCATATATATGAGCCAGTCTGACCAGTGGACTAAAAGTGTATGATGGGTCACTCTGTGAGCACGTTAAAATTTCCACCCTAAAAGCTTAGGGAGTAGACCGAATAAACAGCGCAGATCACCCGTCTCGCTATCAGCTAAAACAACTTGCGTGTCGACATGTAAATGTACAACTTTTGTCGCATCGGAAAATAAAATGCACTCCGTTAAAATGAATCGTGCGGTACAGTTGCGATAACACAGCACACAAAAAAAAAGATCTTCACGCCTGTGTTAAAGATAAAATGTTTTAAATGAATTTGAAAACAAAGTTTTATCCACCGATCTGATGAAAAAGCATGAGGAGCTTTTAGGTTAAGCTGATTAAACGGATCAAAGCCATCTCTACAATCGCCCAAGGATCGTACTGGCAACGAAATTATGGGGATATCAGGAGTGTCCATCGCTCCATAATGTACGGTAGTCTGAGGATTATAGGTGCATGTCCATACCTACAGAGATAGTTACCGGTTTCTGAGCTTCACCTTAATGAATAGTCTCTCATTAGCTGAGCCACTAATCCCCGACCCAACAGTAAAATAGTGAAATGTATGACGGCGTACTGTACCTTTAACTAGTCAAATCCAAACATTTTAGGAAACAGCTGCGTCATGAAGCTTTGATACGGCATGTACTTGACGTCTCTTACAAATATAGCCTTTCTGAAATCTACGACCGTATCGAGAATTTTTTTTAATTTTTTCTTTTTTGGAGCGGGGAGGGGGTGGGGAGGTGCTAGGAGATCAGACAATGAGGTCATCGGTCTCATCGGATTAGGGAAGGACGAGGAAGGAAGTCGGCCGTGTCCTTTCAAAGGAAGCATTTGTCTGGAGCGATTTAGGGAAATTATGGAAAACCTAAATCAGGATGGCCGGACGCGGTATTGAAACGTCGTCCTCCCGAATGCGAGTCCAGTGTTCTAACCACTGCTCCACCTCGCTCGGTGAATAAAAAAAAAAGCACTCCGTCTTCAGGCCACCAGTGGCCTACCGGGACCATCCGACCGCTGTGTCATCCTCGGTGGAGGATGCGGATAGGAGGGGCGTGGGGTCAGCACACCGTTCTCCCGGTCGTAAGATGGTATTCTTGGCCGAAGCCGCTACTATTCGGTCGAGTAGCTCCTCAGTTGGCATCACGAGGCTGAGTGCACCCCGAAAAATGGCAACAGCGCATGGTGGCCTGGATGGTCACCCATCCAAGTGCCGACCACGTCCGACAGCGCTTAACTTCGGTGATCCAGTGAATTATAAGAAACATTATATTTGACATCCCTTTTTATATTGGGCAGTCAAATGAAAACGAGACAGATGGAAAAAAAATAAGTAAACTGTTTATTATCTGGTATCACTAAGCAAATATTTTCTATGTGAGGCTAAATTTTACGCTCTAAAACAAGTCGAACTATCCGAAAACCATTAACAGTAGCATCTATTTCACTATCCAAATACCACTGAGTTTAGCTGAGTTTAGGGATTAGGTGCGAATCTCCAAACATATTCGAGATGTAATATACCTCGATATCAAGTAACGATGGCTATTTTTCTCCAACATCGTACTCCATTAACCGCATTAAATGTTACTGGAAATTAGCTGCTAAAAAAATCAGCAAGATTTAACCAATTTATCCCAAAGGTAGTTACTTTTCTGCAACTAATGAGATTACCAAACTCCACCGACCAATACACACAGATGATTATTAACCCAAAACACAACTATCCTTATGAACATTTCTGTTCATCAGTACTAACTACAAAAAAAGAACATTTGCACTTTTTAACAACGCTCGATTGTATTTTATGGTCCTCCGTCAGTTCTCCAACAGCCAGCTTTGATGCAGGGGTTCTTTATCGTCCATGGCGCGCGCTCAAGCATTTTCCACTTCAGACAGGTTGGGAGCTTCCTCCTCCCCAGTAAACTTCTGTGTCATTATAACAATACTTTGTATTAAGTCAGAATGTATAAAAAATAACATTTCGCATCATTCAGACAACAGATCATGAGTATTCAGTCTAACGTTATCTGTAGGTAATATAGTACGACCCTCTGTTTATGGGACGCATTATTCTCGTTTTGGAACGTCACACACTACACAGAACTATTTGCTAGCAGACACAGTGCAGGGAATGCCCAGATCTCTTTCAAATTTGCTGGGATGTAGTTTGTAGCTGAATGTTGTCAGCAATGATTTTCACTATTTGTGGATACTACAAGAGAAGCCTTATTTCAGAACGTATGGTAGGTGATTGAGGAAATAGTATGCGTAACATTAGGATGTGACATCAGAATAATTCGTGATGTCATTACCTTGAGATGATTGCCTAGATTATTTCCCGTAAGACGTAATTTCGACTGTTGCAAGTGATCTCGGTGTAAATCGGCTCCGCGATGAAGGCCGACACGAAGGCCAGGCCACAATCTACATTTCGTTTCCTGCTTAACGCACGCATGCCTTTCTATCGCAGTAAATGAAAGGTCATGTGTACCTACGACCAATCTAGCTTCCTCAGAAGTCTGCAAGCAACGAGATATGCCAGGTGTGCAAGGTACACAATATAAATAGCAAACATTGACAAATAATTACGAGCTGACTAAGCAAAGAAATTAACTGACTATGCTGATTTTCAGGTCTGTAAATGTTCAAAACAAGGAGTTCTGATCACCAATACCAACTGAAAAAAAAAGACTGCTGGAAACGTTGGTGTAATTGTTTTCGGATCAAAACTCCAGGAAATATAGTACAAATGCTTCATGGATTTCTTCCCGCACCAAGAAATCCGTGAAAATGTCACCGCAAAAAAATGATGTTCTCATATTCTTCCGCAAATACACTCTTTGAAATAAAAACCTGTACTCATCTCTTACAGTCCATCACCTAATATCGAAATCAGTTTCCAATACCTCATTCTGCACAAAAATCGCACTGCTAAAAATTCGTTTTGTGTGTTACATATTCTTTTGGACGTATAACAATTATTTTGTTATTTCTTTTACTACGCTTAAATTTTCGCTCTCCCTCTGACTCAGTTCACAAAGCGTTGAGTTCAGTTAAAAGTTTTTTTTATTTAAAATAAAAAAGAACCTAAAAAAATTATGAGCGAAGCTAAAAGAGCCTTTCTGTCTGAGTGAAACATCTGTTGGCTGTAGACCTACGAGTCATGGATGTTAAGCTACTCAACTAGTATAGGATTCGTATCGTCGTCTGGCTATCCACATGTAAGTTTTAATTCGTTTCTCGTAACAACTTCCTGCGAATGGAGGATAGTAGATTAGAGGAGAGGGACTGAAACGTGTCCTTCCCCGTCAGTGCGCAGTAAGAGCTAAACGTCTATCTTTGATGCTTTTGACGTCGATGATGTTACAGTCTAATCCGCCTTCCAAACTTTGCCATTACATTCGACTGCTGTTCTCCTACTTATCAAACAATATTTTATATTTACGGCCTTGGTTTCAGCGTACGCCTTACAACTTTAAAAATTAAAAAAAATCAACTTCGGGGGGGGGGGGGGGGGGGGGGTTTATGGGCGCTCAACATCAAATCAACTTTCACTTGAGTGGCTGATGTGGTGGAAAGGGAGTGTGTGTATGTCTAACTACTATGAAGAGTTGAGCTTTAAACACTCTGCGGACACACAAGTACGCCTCCTCTCTCTCTCTCTCTCTCTCTCCCTCTCTCTCTCTCCCTCTCTCTCTCCCTCCCTCCCTCCCGCCAGCGTGCACGCACACACACACACACACACACACACACACACTCATTTGTGGTGGCGCAACACATACGCGACCACCAAACGGTCGCTGAGTTCGTATCTGTCACCTCTTCCTTTTCCATTAGGCATGGTTCAGGAGAAGCTGCGAGCATCCACACGATCCAATTATCTCGCAAACGGTTCGCTTGCCTACCCATCTTTATTATAACGTTTTCGACTGTACTATCCTACATTTACGCCTGTGTAAGTTTCTGATATTAATTATGACTCATCCTGTATTTTGCAGAAGAGGTGCTAGAAAAGCGTACGCCCATAGTACAGTCAAAGAGAGGAACGACTGGTTGTTTCTTTGACTGTCGCTCGATGCAGTCAAATATTTGTACTTATGACATATCAGCCGTCCTATAACCCCACTGCAGGGTCCTTCACATTGGTCTTCCATTCGCAAGCACTGGAAAGAACTGAATGCACGCAAAAAAAAAAAAGAATCGTTTGGTTATAAGACAAACTTACATGCACCCAGTCCATGGAATTTCACAGGATATTTTACCTAGGTCATCGAAGAAAGGACTAGACGGTCACAGGAACTCATAATACAGGTGAAATTATAAATATCTTGAAACTTCCTGGCAGATTAGAACTGCGAACCGGATCGAGATTCGAACTCGGGACGTTTGCCTTGAGGTACTGGCGGGAATAAAGGTGTGAGGACGGGTCGTGAGTCTTGCTTGGGTAACTCAGTCGATAGAGCACCTTTCAAGGAAGGCTAAAGTCCCGTGTTCGAGTCTCGATCCGGCATACTGCTATAATTTACCACAAAGTTTCATATCAGCGCAAAATCCGCTGCAGATTGAAAATTTAATTCTGGTATAACTTCCTTATTATATGACGTTGGCCTCAGAGCCTAATCGAAAGGCCGATACTTTCCGTTTCTTTTTATTTGTGAAACATTGCAGTAGCCTGTGAAACCTAATCTGGTTTCCCAATACAATACTTAATGAATGATAACATAATTATTAACAGTTTTTACATCACATTTGTCGCCAACCTCTCTTCATGGGTTATAGATTCTTTCAGTGCCTCATCAACATACGTACAGGGGTTGGACAAGAATAGGGAAACAGCGAGAGAAACTCATGTTTTAACATAACTATAGATGCTAATCCTGCCTGCAGCTTGCACTGATGTCCTTCACCACGAACGCCACCTGTGCAACGTCGTCAATACGTTGCAAGTGTAAATCGGGGTCAGAACATATGTATGCCTATAGGTGGGGAAAATCAGCTACTAATTTATCGTTGAAATTCGTGATGAAAACATTTAGCTGAATGGCAAGAACGTTATGCCATGAAGAAACGATTACAAGCTGATGTTGGAGGTCAACCATATTCAATAAAATAGTCTGCAATATAGTAATTGTACAGAGAAATTGTCAACAGAAGGCTTATTCTCACCGAAAGTTAATAAAAAATTATTATATTGTTGATTGTTTTATTGACTATAGTTGGATTGCAACAGCAACTTGTAATCATTTACATCCTGGTATAACATTCCTGCCATTCATGCCTGCTATGGCTGAAAATGGCCTATGACTGAATCCAGTAACACTGTGCAAAATACACTACTGGTCATTAAAATTGCTACACCACGAAGATGGTGTGCTACAGACACGAAATTTAACCGACAGGAAGAAGATGCAGTGATACGCAAATGATTAGCTTTCCAGAGCATTCACACAAGGTTGGCGCCGGTGGCGACACCTACGACGTGCTGACATGAGGAAAATTTCCAACCGATTCCTCATACACAAACAGCAGTTGACCGGCGTTGCCTGGTGAAACGTTGTTGTGATGCCTCGTGTAAGGAGGAGAAATGCGTACCATCACGTTTCCGACTTTGTTAAAGGTCGGATTGTAGCCTTACGCGATTGCGGTTTATCGTATCGCGTCATTGCTGCTCGCGTTGGTCGAGATCCAATGACTGTTAGCAGAGTATGGAATCAGTGGGTTTAGGACGGTAATACGGAACGCCGTACTGGATCCCAACGGCCCTGTATCACTAGCAGTCGAGATGACAGGCATCTTAGCCGCATGGCTGTAACGGATCGTGCAGCCACGTCTCGATCCCTGAGTCAGCAGATGGGGACGTATGCAAGACAACAACCATCTGCACGAACAGTTCGACGACGTTTGCAGCAGCATGGACTATCAGCTCGGAGACCATGACTGCGGTTACCCTTGACGCTGCATCACAGACAGGAGCTCCTGCGCTGGTGTGCTTAACGACGAACCCGGGTGCACGAATGGCAAAACGTAATTTTTTCGGATGAATCCAGGTTCTATTTACAGCATCATGATGGTCGCATCCGTGTTTGGCGACATCGCGGTGAACACACATTGGAAGCGTGTATTCGTCATCGCCATACTAGCGTATCACCCGGCGTGATGATATGGGGTGCCATTCGTTACACGTCTCGGTCACCTCTTGTTCGCATTGACGGCACTTTGAACAGTGGACGTTACATTTCAGATGTGTTACGGCCCGTGGCTCTACCCTCCTTTCGATCCCTGCGAAACCCTACATTTCAGCAGGATAATGCACGACTGCATGTTGCAGGTCCTGTACGGGCCTTTCTCGATACAGAAAATGTTCGACTGCTGCCCTGGACAGCACATTCTCCAGATCTCTCACCAATTGAAAACGTCTGGTCAATGGTGGCCGAGCAACTGGCTCGTCAAAATACTCCAGTCACTACTCTTGATGAACTGTGGTATCGTGTTGAAGGTGCATGGGCAGCTGTAACTGTACACGCCATCCAAGCTCTGTTTGACTCAATGCCAAGGCGTACCAAGGCCGTTATTACGGCCAGGGTTGGTTGTTCTGGGTACTGATTTCTCAGGATCTATGCACCCAAATTGCGTGAAAATGTAATCACATGTCAGTTCTAGTATAATATATTTGTCCAATGAATACCGTTTATGATCTGCATTTCTTCTTGGTGTAGCAATTTTAATGGCCAGTAGTGTAAAAGAGAGCTGAAGGTTTTCACCACGAATTTCAACGAGTGCTCAGAAAAGTGTTCTGTGAAATTGCAGTGCACTATATCGGAGCTAAGTGAACTTGAACGTAGGAATATTATCGGTGCTCTAAGTTGCGTGCTTCCGTTACGAAGGTAGCCAAAGTGTTTTATGTTTCAAGAGGCACCGTATCGAAGATTTATATTGCATCCAGGGATAGCGGAAAAACATCATCCGCTACTTCCTAACGCGGACGAAAGTGTGTGTTGAGTGATTGCGACTGACGGTCAATGAAGAGCATTATGACGACAAATGAGAGGACGACAGCTGAAAAAACCATTTCAGTACACGTGAACACTGTCACTCCGAAAACAACAAGAACGAAGCTCTATAAGCAGGGAATTGCAAGGCCAGCTAGAATTCCAACATCGTTATCAGAGATAATGCCCGTAACAGGAAAACGTGGTGCCGAAGCCATAAAACCCGGACTATGGAGTAATGGAAGAAAATCATTTGGTAGAATGTATCTTGTTTCACACTGCTTCCAACTTCTGGCCGATTCAACGTCCCAAGAGTGATACCTGGCTAGGGTTCAGTGATTATTTGGGCGGCCGTATTATTAACTGTTTTACGTCACATTTGTCGGTAATCTCTGACGGCAGCTTGTAAACTCTTTCGAGCCCCATCGACACTCATATTCACTTACAGTGCATGGCTGAGTGTACATCGCATCAGTATTATCGATTCTCTTTCCCATTCCGTTCACCGCGGGACTGCTACGGTCTCAGGTTCGAATCCTGCCTCGGGCATGGGTGTGCGTGATGTCCTTAGGTTAGTTAGGTTTAAGTAGTTCTAAGTTCTAGGGGACTTATGACCTAAGATGTTGAGTCCCATAGTGCTCAGAGCCATTTGAACCATTTTGAACCCATTCCGTTCGCGTACTGAACGAGGAAGAAATGACTATGGGCACGTCCCTATACGTGCCCTAGGCTCCCTTATGTTATTCTCATGACCCCTATGCGACATGTACGGTGGTGGCAGCCTCCAAATTTACCCAACAAGGTTTAGAGACAGAGATGCATCTTCATGCATCCAAGGATTTCTATTTGAGTTCCTCGAGCAATTCCGTCATAATTTCGTACGAGCTATGCCGCCTTGTTATGATCCTAGCAGCACGAATCCGAATTCGTTCGATGTGTGTTGTCATGTCCACTTCATAAGGACTCCAAACACTGGAACAATACCGTGTATTTGGCGGCACTAGCGTCTTACATACAATTTCTTTTAAAGGTGCATTTCATTGTCCCCAAAACCTTTCCAACAAGTTTAAGTCTTCCATTCTGCTCCTCCAGTACTGAAGTTACAGGATCATCCCATTTCATATCGCTTGTTAGTTTTGCCACTAAATACTTACACGATGTGACGCGCTGAAGACTAATCTTGTAATCAGATACTATTGACTTCTTTTTCTTTCTTATAGGCAGTATTTTACATTTGTCTATCTTTAAAGAGAGCTTCCATTCATTACACCATGTGGAAATTTTGTCCAAGGCATCTTCCAGTTCTATACCATCGTACAATGACGCTACTCTCGTGTGTATAACAGCATCGGTAGCGAGCAATCGTATAGAGCTATGATCCTGTGTAATAAATGATTTATGTGTACTGAAAACATTAGAGGTCGTGTTACGCTTTCTTAGGGCACGCCTTATTTTCCTTTAGTTCCGCTCCACGCCGCATCTGATGGTGAATGGCGGTCGGTCAACTACCACGTGGTCTTCAGGACCTCATCACGAGATTTCCTTTCTGTGGTGTCACCGCCAGACACCACACTTGCTAGGTGGTAGCTTTTAAATCGGCCGCGGTCCGCTAGTATACGACGGACCCGCGTGTCGCCACTGTCAGTAATTGCAGACCGAGCGCCACCACACGGCAGGTCTAGAGAGACGTACTAGCACTCGCCCCCGTTGTACAGCCGACGTTGCTAGCCATGGTTCACTGAGAATTACGCTCTCATTTGCCGAGGCGATAGTTAGCATAGCCTTCAGCTACATTTGCTACGACCTAGCAAGGCGCCGTATTCAATTTATATTGAGATTCTATTAATGTATCATCAAGAGCGATGTTCTACAAATGTGGATTAAAGTTAAGTATTCCAGAAGCTACGTACTTTTCTTTATAGCATTCATTACGTATCCTGTTTCAGACCTCACGCCAGCCTGCGTGAGTTTAAGCGCGTGCCTTTCGGCTTCCTCTCCTTGTGTCTAGGCTGTCTTGTCTAGACACAACACTTTCCTTTCCTTTTCCTTTGAAACATTCACAGTCCTTTGTAACGTATGGTGTTCTGTTACTAAAATACCAGTAAACACCCAATCCTTTATATGACCGAACTCCCTTGTGTAAAGTAACTTTATTCACACAAAGCATTGAGTGCTCTTGACAAGGGATTTCAAACTGATTCCGTAATTCCATATTTCCAGCAGGCTCTTGACACCTACCTCACAAATGGCTTGTAATGAAACTGCGCGCTTGCGGAATATCGTCTCAGTTAAGTGGCTGGATTCGTGATTTCCTGTCAGAGAGGACATAGTTCGTAGTAACTGACAGAAAGTGATCGAGTAAGGCAGAAGTGTTTTCTGGCGTTCTTCAAGGTAGTGTTGTAAGCCCTTTACTTTTCCTGATCTGTATAAACGATTTAGCAGACAATCTGAGCAGCGGCGTTAGGAGTTTTGCATTCATTTTTCGTCCAGTAAAGACATCAGAAGATCAAAACTAATTGCAAAATAATTTAGGGAAGATATCTGCATGGTGCAAAAATTGGCAACTAACCCTAAATAATTAAAGGTGGAGATCATCCACATGAGTGCTAAAAGGAATTCGTTAAACTGCGGTTACGTCTAAAGGCCTAGTTAAATCTAAAGGCCATCAATATCACTAAAAACCTAGAACTATAGTTACGAACAACTTAAATTGAAAAGAACACACAGAAAATGTTATGGGGAAGGCGAATTAAAGAAAGCGTTTTATTGGCAGGACACTTAGAAAATGTAACAGATTTACTAAAGAGACTGCCTACGCCACGCTTGTCCGTCCCCTTTTCGAGTACTGCTGCGCTGTGTGGGATACTTACAAGATAGGATTAACGGAGCACATCGAGAAAGTTTGAAGAAAGAAGAAACAGAGGAGAGAATATCACGAATGTGATACAGGACTTGGATGGACATCACTAAAACAAAGGGGCTTTTCGTTGCGACGGGAACTTCTCGCGAAAACCTACCTCACAAGTGGCTTGTAATCAAACTGCGTGCTTACGGAATATCGTCTCAGTTATGCGACTTGGGTTTATGATTTTCTGTCAGAGAGGTCATAGTTCGTAGTAACTGACGGAAAGTGATCGAGTAAAGCAGAAGTGGTTTCTGGCGTTCTTCAAGGTGGTGTTGTAAGTCTTTTACTTTTCGCCGGCCGGTGTGGTCGTGCGGTTCTCGGCGCTTCAGTCTGGAACCGCGTGACCGCTACGGTCGCAGGTTCGAATCCTGCCTAGGGCATGGATGTGTGTGATGTCCTTAGGTTAGTTAGGTTTAAGTAGTTCTAAGTTATAGGGGACTGATGACCACAGATGTTATGTCCCATAGTGCTCAGAGCCATTTGCACCATTTTTTTTTTTTTTTACTTTTCCTTATCTACATAAACGATTTAGCAGACAATCTGAGCAGCCGTCTTCGGTTTTTTGCAGTCACCAACTTTCTCCTGCGAATGTGAAAATATTTTGTTGATACCGACCTACATACGGAGAGATGATCATCATAATAAGGTAAAGGAAATTAGAGCTCGCACTAAAGATACAGATGTCCTAGTTTCCACGCGCTTTTCGTGAGTGGGATAATAGAGACTTAGTGCGAAGGAGGCTCGACGAAGCCCTTGCCAGGCACTTAAGTGTGATTTGTACAGTATCCACGTAGATATAGATATAATGCATGTGCTCTTACTGCTACATATTTTTCAAATGAAGTAACATGTTAAATATTTGAGGTTAAACATGTAAGTGTAAAAATTTTGGGAAGGTTTTAAATTATCCTTAAACATTGTTGGGGGCAGCTAAGTGCTCTCATTATGAAACACTGAATCAATATAGCCTGGGTAATCTGAGCTCCATTTTAAGCAAAAGCAAATTTTTCAACCATCTGAATGTTTATGACATATCTCCTGAACTATGCATCGCACCTCGATTCAGTTGCCCAGGAGCATTCAGTGGTGTCTGTGGATATTGTCTGCAGACTATGTTGCGAATAGAATAGGTAGAAAGGAAGCGATAAATTAAAACGTTATGTTTGATGCTGAAGCGAAAATATGATAAGTAACAATTTTTTTCTTTTCGTCAATTCGTATGAGATGTCAGGAGGAAAAGTTTCGTAGAGGTTTAAAATTACGTGCAAAATTTGTTGAAAGTCGCTAGGTACTCTCGTTCTCAAATACTTGACCAATAAAATCCGCATATTTGTCGGCCGTCAGTTACTCTGCCTCAACACAAACACACAGTTTCTGACTGTAACACCTGGATTATAGTGGTAGGCTTTTAATGTAAGATTATACCTCTTAATGAGTAGATTATGACAGCATTTTAAATTTTCAGATTCAAACAGTAATTACGCGAGCTATTGACAAACAAATGTTTATTGCAGGTGGAAGTATTAGCATAGACAACCTGCAACAGATTTTGCTTTTGGGTTCCAGAATAACGCCAAGTAATACAGATTGCTCGCGTTAGTGACATACTTGCTTAGATACAACATATGATTGTGTCTAGTTTCAAGTAGTGCAATGTAGAACGCCCTCCTGAAATCTAGGAAGACGGAATCTACTTGTTTACGTGAATCTGTTGCTTGCAAACTGTTGTGTATGAAAAGAGCAAGGCGTGTGTCATAGGCGTACATGCTTCCCGAACTTTGAATCTTATTCCTACAGTTCATAAATTTTCATGGTTGTTCTAGAGAGGAAGAAGAAGACACATTTGTTTCTGAACTTCCCCATTGCGCAGCAAGAGCACGACAGAAGCGCTCCCAGAACCTTTCGAATGAAGCCTCATTCGCAGGCTGCCACAGCTGAAGCGCAACTTACTCTGTAAACGTTTGCTTTCATGTCTTCACTGTTGCGTAGCAAAATAATGTCCGACAGTTCCTTTTGGCACGCGGTCAGCACGACCGTTGCTTGGCCTCAGTGATTTCGTCACCAGCGTCTTCCAAAAAAGAAAGTGAGAGAAACTACAGCGCGAGGAGTCTCCAGTGTTTTCGTCATCCAGCCGGTCGTTAGCGGACGCGTGAAACAAATTGGTGAAATAAAACAACGACAGCAGCAGAAGTGCCCGATAAGCGGTCACGGTTCACTGGAAAAGCTGTTCACGTAATCCGTGGCAAACACTGTGCGTGTAAGTTGCAGTGTTTTCGATTGTATTTAAACTCGGTGACTTTGAAAACAATGTTTACGACAGAGATTTTTTAATTTATCTCTTACACCCATCTCGTGTGAACATCGTGATTATTTACTGAAGTCAGCACAGGAGAAACCTGTGATGCGGATGACACCAGCTTTCTGAAACTTCGTCCAGTTGAAGGTTTTAGTCGCGTTTCATCCATAAGGGAGGTACTTGGACGGTAGACATTAATTAGCTGTAACACAGCCTTTTTTTGAATGCACTATAGTTTGTAGACCAAGTGTTTACGTGTATCTAGTACAGCGCAGTAACGCTGCGTATATTGACCGCACCTCGTTAGGTGCCGTCTTTCAGAGAAACAGCTCTCTATTAAAGTGAATGTGTAGGGGAAACAATTGCAGGTCATTCTTTTCTCCTGACGCTTCGACCACTCAGAATCACATTACAATTTCCTCTCTTTTTCCCTGTTTGAAATTTCCGATGTTTCCATTAGTAGGTTATGTTCTAGCTGGCGTCCTTATTTCATTCTTCTGTCCAATCTCGTCTCGTTCTTCCTTCATCTTTAAACCTTTCCAGATTTTTTAGTTTGATCCTAAACAGAGTTGTTTTTAATATTTAGGACTCTTCAGACATTTCTACATCCCCCCCAACTTTATAAATCCAAACCGAATTTCCATGTTTTCTAGAGGTTGTCGACTACCGTTTTGGTGAGACTGTTTTCATTTGTTCTGTATAAATGACGCAGAAGTGTAAGCATTGTCATTCGCAAGGATTCTTAAATTCTTCCAAATTCGGTACACTTCTCTGTTGCTTTGAAGCTTGCATCCATCTTCATTCCAAACTGCTCGAACAATTTTTCTCAGGATTTCTCTTTATCAGACCTCTAGCTTTTCTAGCCAATAGATCACCAAAAGGCATTCAGTGCCATAGAGGCATTCTTTTTCGATCACACTGCTGCTTTTCCATTTGAAGAGAAGCATTTATTATATCAATATTGGTCCAAAACTATTATTCAGGACACATTTCAGACAGGTCTTTTATCGCAAATAGTTAAATGTGACACAGCATCCTCAGTAGTCTGATTCCGATTCCGAAACAAAACGATATTAAATAAAGGAAGTGCATAAGTTTACATGAAGGATCAAAGCACTTACGACGTAACGCACATTGAAGACAGTGTGACGTGTGAGCTGAACAACATCGCAAAGAAGAATTTCTTGTCAGTTTCACATGGATATATGAACGGTCTGTGCGGATTTCGCAGGTTGCAGTAATCGTGTGTGGTGATGGCGCTCAGTACGCCTGTTGTGTATGGTGCGAATCGTCTGCCGAATAAACATTTTACCGCAAAATAAAGATATTCAACAATATCACTTAAGACATAAAATACAATCAGTTAGAGACATTTACCTAACATAGTCAAAATTTAAGTTAATGTATGTATCAAGAGAAGACCGTGTATTACGAAGAAATATTGTGCTGTGTGCACTATTCTTCTTGCAAGCAAAAATAATAAGGTTAATATCTTCCGGCGAAACGCAGTAGAATTCGCGAGGGGTCAATACAACACATAAATTTCGTGCAGATGGGCCATGAAACACTCATAATCGAATTTCTCCCTAATTATATTGGTAATTCCATTTCTCTAGTAACCAGAGGAAGCAAACCATGGTTGCGACGGTACGGTAGGCTAGATATCAGCGTAATGCTGCTCCCCCCCCCCCCCCCCCCCAAGATACCGTTTTCTCCCTGACAACGCGGAAGTTTAGTAACCTAATATTTTGGGAGCACAGTCCTTGGTTCGTCATTTCGTTGTTTTCATACAGTAGCACATCGTGGTTTTCCACGAATGAACACGATAATTTGGTCTCGCTTAACACATTCACAGTTACTCTGTGTTTCAAAATGTTTTATTTATTATTTTTGTTCCACTAGTCGTTAGATACAGGTTTCAGAGTTTTTCTACAGTATTAAGCAAATGCTGGAAAACAGCTTTCGACAGTGCTTACTAGCCTTCCAGATACCAGTAGCTTCCGTGTACAACACACGCTTTTGCTGGCAGACAGAATAGCCAATTACTCTTTATCTGTGGGCAGATACAATACCTGAAAATGATTAATACAGCTGGAAATACGACATCGATTTTGACCCGATGACGGCATATGCCATCTGGGGGCATAGCTACCAGAGCGCCATCTGTGTCTACGCTTTAATAGTTAACGCTCACAGCCAGAAGGCTGAATGAGGCGCAGGTGTGTGAAGCAAGCAGGCAACCATGCCACAGAGGCGCGCTCGTGCTTTTATTTTTTTATTTACACGTCAAGTTCCGTAGGACCAAATTGAGGAGAATCTCCAAGGTCATAGAACGTGTCAGTACATAAAATTACAACATAAAAGAAATAACAGATAAACATAAATGTTCATGAACCTGAAAAAAGGCCGTCCATAAGTTTAAGTAAACGCTATCAGCAATACAATAAGAATCAGCTTAATTTTCCAAGGAACTCCTCGACAGAATAGAAGGAGTGATCCATGAGGAAACTCTTCAGTTTCGATTTGAAAGCGCGTGGACTACTGCTAAGATTTTTGAATTCGAATGGCAGCTTGTTGAAAATGGATGCAGCAGTATACTGCACACCTTTTGCACAAGAGTTAAGGAAGTCCGATCCAAATGCAGGTCTGATTTCTGCCGAGTGTTAACGGAGTAAAAGCTGCTTATTCTTGTGAATAAACTAATATTGGTAACAAAAAACGAGAATAAGGAATATATACACTGAGAGGCCAATGTCAAAATGCCCAGACTCGTGAACAGAGGTCGTCAAGAGGTTCGTGAACTCACACCACTTATTGCCCGAACCGCCCGTTTCTGAGACAAAAATAACCTTGTAGAATGGGAAGAGTTACCCCAAAATGCACTCCTGGAAATTGAAATAAGAACACCGTGAATTCATTGTCCCAGGAAGGGGAAACTTTATTGACACATTCCTGGGGTCAGATACATCACATGATCACACTGACAGAACCACAGGCACATAGACACAGGCAACAGAGCATGCACAATGTCGGCACTAGTACAGTGTATATCCACCTTTCGCAGCAATGCAGGCTGCTATTCTCCCATGGAGACGATCGTAGAGATGCTGGATGTAGTCCTGTGGAACGGCTTGCCATGCCATTTCCACCTGGCGCCTCAGTTGGACCAGCGTTCGTGCTGGACGTGCAGACCGCGTGAGACGACGCTTCATCCAGTCCCAAACATGCTCAATGGGGGACAGATCCGGAGATCTTGCTGGCCAGGGTAGTTGACTTACACCTTCTAGAGCACGTTGGGTGGCACGGGATACATGCGGACGTGCATTGTCCTGTTGGAACAGCAAGTTCCCTTGCCGGTCTAGGAATGGTAGAACGATGAGTTCGATGACGGTTTGGATGTACCGTGCACTATTCAGTGTCCCCTCGACGATCACCAGTGGTGTACGGCCAGTGTAGGAGATCGCTCCCCACACCATGATGCCGGGTGTTGGCCCTGTGTGCCTCGGTCGTATGCAGTCCTGATTGTGGCGCTCACCTGCACGGCGCCAAACACGCATACGACCATCATTGGCACCAAGGCAGAAGCGACTCTCATCGCTGAAGACGACACGTCTCCATTCGTCCCTCCATTCACGCCTGTCGCGACACCACTGGAGGCGGGTTGCACGATGTTGGGGCGTGAGCGGAAGATGGCCTAACGGTGTGCGGGACCGTAGCCCAGCTTCATGGAGACGGTTGCGAATGGTCCTCGCCGATACCCCAGGAGCAACAGTGTCCCTAATTTGCTGGGAAGTGGCGGTGCGGTCCCCTACGGCACTGCGTAGGATCCTACGGTCTTGGCGTGCATCCGTGCGTCGCTGCGGTCCGGTCCCAGGTCGACGGGCACGTGCACCTTCCGCCGACCACTGGCGACAACATCGATGTACTGTGGAGACCTCACGCCCCACTTGTTGAGCAATTCGGCGGTACGTCCACCCGGCCTCCCGCATGCCCACTATACGCCCTCGCTCAAAGTCCGTCAACTGCACATACGGTTCACGTCCACGCTGTCGCGGCATGCTACCAGTGTTAAAGACTGCAATGGAGCTCCGTATGCCACGGCAAACTGGCTGACACTGACGGCGGCGGTGCACAAATGCTGCGCAGCTAGCGCCATTCGACGGCCAACACCGCGGTTCCTGGTGTGTCCGCTGTGCCGTGCGTGTGATCATTGCTTGTACAGCCCTCTCGCAGTGTCCGGAGCAAGTATGGTGGGTCTGACACACCGGTGTCAATGTGTTCTTTTTTCCATTTCCAGGAGTGTACAATACCGTACGACATAAGCGAATGAAAATAAGCAAAGTAGACTAATTTTCGTGTCGAAGTATCATTCACTTCTGATACCGTTCGAATAGTGAAAATGGCAGTATTAAGTCTTTGAACAAGATCCTGAACATGGGCTTTCCACGACAGCTTACTATCTATCTGAACACCTAGAAATTTGATCTGTTCAGTTTCACTAATCATATGTCCGTTCTGTGAAATTAAAACGTCAGGTTTTGTTGAATTGCGTGTTACAAACTGTAAGAACTATAGCCAACTGAACAAGTTTGAAAGCGGTCAAATTGTGGGTTTCTGATTGGCGGGATGTTCCTTTCGGAGAATTGCCACGCAAGTTGGACGTGCTGCGTTAGTTGTCAACGATGTTAGTATGAGTGGTTACATGAACATTCTCATTTCCATAGCCGAGGTTCTGAACGTCCAAACAACGCAAACACCCGCTAGGATCGTCGTATTGTAACGGCAACAGTGGCAGATCGTACAACTACCACAGCACAGATAAGAGGGACTGTGAGTTCAGATGTGTCAAAAGTAGTTGTTTCGAATCGGTTATTAACAGTGGGAGTACGGGCACGCACACCTGTAGCCCGACTTCCACTCACTTCAGAATATCGACCGACGTGCACGGCTCGATTGATGCCATCAGAAGATCACTTGGCAGATGCAGTGGAGCACCATGGTCTTCAGCGATGAAAGCAGATTCGGGCTGTATTCAAGTGATGCTCGTTGGCGTGTAAGACGTAGACCTTGTGAGTGCTGTTTCGTAGAGTGCGTTCATCGAAGACACACTGTCCTCCCTAAAGGCCTTATAGTGTGGGATCTGAAAGCTACAATTCTCGTTCACCTTTGTTGTTTCTGGTGGGACACTAACCGCGCTCGGTATGTGCAAAATGTTGGTAAACCTTTTATTTTGCCGTTCTTGCAACAGGAAGGTGATGCGTTATTCCAACAGGATAATATTCATTCACACACTGCCCGTGAAACTCAACGCGCTCTGCAAGACGTGCAGCCAGCATTATCTCTGGACTTGTCTCCAACGCATGCGGATTGTCATGAGACAAGAAGTGACTCGTACGACTCCTCAACCAACAACTCTTACAGAACTATGTCAATACATCGAGCAGTAGTGGCATAACGTACCCCAGGACAGTATTCGCCATCTGTGAGATCGAGTGGATGCCAGAGTCACGGCCTTCATTGCCACCCATGGAGGCTACACCACGTACTAACATGGCTGTTTCAGCAAGGGCGGAAGGGCGGATACCTGGCACCTCAGGGCCGCTTGTGATCTTTATCTGTAACTGTAATCATTTCATGTACTCCATATGCGTTGTTGCATAAATTAAGGAGAATGGCACAATGTGGTGCCACACAACGTGGCACTACACAAAACTGGCGCTAATAGCATAGGCACATAAGGAACACACACGACACGGATATGTAAGTCCACAGTATTGGTGATAAGTTGAGGAACCCGTCCCGAAACACATGTACTACAAAACGCCACTGTTTCATGTGCATATTCTCTGTCATCAGTATGGGATATGAACACCATGCACACGTACACATGCCGCACAACGGGTTGGCATACTCTGGATCAGGCGGTCGAGCAACTGCTGGGGTATAGCCTCCCATTCTTGCACCAGGGCCTGTCGGAGCTCCAGAAGTGTCCTAAGGGGTTTGAAGATGTACGGCGATACGTCGACCGAGAGCATCCTAGACGTGGTCGATGGGGTTTAGGTCTGGAGAACAGGCAGGCCACTCCATTCGCTCCATATCTTCTGTTTCAAGGTACTCCTCCATAATGGCAGCTCGATGGGACCGTGCGTTATCGTCAATCAGGAGGAAGGTGGGAGCCACTGCACCCCTGAAAAGACGGACATGCTGGTGCAAAATGACGTCCCGATACACCTGACCTTTTACAGTTCCTCTGTCAAAGACATGCAGGGGTGTACGTGGATCAATCATAATCCCACCTCACACCAATAATAATCCCACCCCACACTATCAAACCACTCCCTCCGTACAGGTCTCTTTCAAGGACATTAAGGGGTTGGTATGTGGTTCCAGGTTGACGACAGATGAAAACCCGGTGAGAATCACTGTTCAGACTATACCTGGACTCGTCCGTGAACATATCCTGCGATCACTGTTCCTATGACCATGTACTGTGTTTTTGACACCAGGCTTTAAGGGATCTCCTGTGACCAGGGTTCAGTGGAATTAACTTTGCAGGTCTCCGGGTGAATGAACCATGTCTGTTCAGTCGTCTGTAGGCTGTGTGTCTGGAGACAACTGTTCCAGTGGCTGCGGTAAGGTCCCAAGCAAGGCTACATGCAGTACTCCGTGGTCGTCTGCGGGCACTGGAGGTGAGATATCGGTCTTCTTGTGGTGTTGTACACTGTGGACGTCCCGTACTGTAGCGCCTGGACACGTTTCCTGTCTGCTGGAATCGTTGGCGTAATCTTGAGATCACACTTTGTGCCACACGGAAGGTCCATGCTACGACCTTCTGTGTTTGACCAGCCTCCAGTCGTCCTAGTATTCTGCCCCTCATAACGTCATCAATATGTGTTCTTTGAGCCATTTTCAACACACAGTCACCATTATCACGTCTGACAATGTCTGCACACTTACTCGCTGCACCGTACTCTGGCCTGCACCAACACACCTCTGCGAATGTGGACTGCTGCCAGCGCCACAGTGCGAGGGCCGCAGGTCAAATGCACCGCATGGTCATACCCCGAGGTGATTTAAACCCGCAAACCGCCCACCAGAGCGTTGTTTCACCATGTATCAGCATTATACTTAATTTATGAGCATGAGTGCATAAATCTTGAGTGAATTGGAAACCTTTAAAGGGGTGTAAAATTTTTTTCGGCAATTATATATGCAACCTGGGTTATTTACTTCTTTATCTTCATCTTCATAGACGTGAACATAATTCGACGGCAGCAACACTAAGCAGTCATTGACATACTTACTTTTGCTACGTTACTGTATCCAAAATCAATCAAATGCATTGGAATATTTCCCATATCGACGAAAGAGTTACACTCCACAATTGCCATGAGTTATGACAGGTTGCTGCGTCGCGTGCGACGTTCTTCACACTGTGAAATAGTGTCTGGTGTTCTCGAGAATCGATCAATCCTCTTCCTTTGCCGAACAAGCACGACGGGATTCCGATGCAGAAACATTAGACGGCTTAATGATTTTCACCTCACTTGCAGATGTCTCAAGCTACAAAACAACGTGCGGAGGAACGTAACCGAGATTCATTACCAGTTACATAGTGGCACAAAAATATTGATGCGAGTGTTGCGTGAGTGAATTCAGAGGCGTGTGTTTGCAGATGTCTGCCCCAGACGCCCCTCTTTGAAGTTAAAGACGGGGCGAGAAATAACGATATACGTCCGCCCGCTAATTACTTGTTTGGACAAAAAGATAAAAGCTACCGGGCAAACTCACATTAACACAAGGAGAAAACATTCTGAATACTCGTGACTGTTTGGAACACCAAATTAATTAACAGAACAGACGGTCCTTCACTGCCAAAAGCCTCTAGGAAAAAAACAGGTTCCAGTGTCATATACGTTACTAAGTAAAGACACCATCCAGAATTTAAAACAAGGATGATATTTCCGTCGAAAACAGAGGCAAAAATTACGTAACAATCCTGGTACTTTATTAACAATAGATCTGTTTTGTGTAAAAGTTAGAATTTGTGGGAACCAAACGAAATACAACTTATATGGGGCGCTGAACGTTAACAGATAAATGCCGCATGAATGGACATGTTGAAAATTTGGAATTGTGGGTTCCTGAAGATAGAGACAAACTATCCCACGAAATCATACTTCCAGAATTTCAAGAACCAGTATTAAATGAAGAATGTAGAGATATTCTTCAGCCTCCTAGCTTTCGCTTTCTTAGGAGCTGAGAAGACAAAATTAGACTAAGTACATGACGTATAGAGGCATTTAGTCATTCTTCATGCTGTCCATACAGGATTGGAACGGTGAAAAACGCTATCACGGGGTATCTACATCTACATACAAACTTCGCAAAACACCATGTGGTCCATGACGGTGGATACCGTATACCACCACCTGCCATTTCCTTTACTTTTCACTCCGAAATAAAGACGTGGTATTTGTGCTAAGGAAAACGTGGAAGGGAGGACCCACCAAAGTAACTTTCTTTTCACACAACCTGTCTATTTAACAATTGTATTGCATAGTATGTTAACCGGGGACCTAGAAACGACGGAGAGGCTCCGTCCCCGCCGTAGCCGCAGTGGTCCACAACCCAACGACGACTACCGTAGTCCACTTCACCCCTCCGTCACCCCACACGGAACCCATGGTTATTGTGCGGTTCGGCCCCCGATGGAACCCCCAGGGAACGTCTTACACCAGACGAGTGTAACCCCTATGTTTGCGTGGTAGAGTAATGGTGGTGTACGCGTACGTGGAGAACTTGTTTGCCCAGCAATCGCCGACATAGTGTCACTGAAGCGGAATAAGGGGAACCAGCCCACATTCGCCGAGGCAGATGGAAAACCGCATAAAAACCATGCACAAACTAGCTGGTTCACCGGACCTCGACACAAATCCGCCGGGCGGATTCGTGCCGGGGACCAGGCGCTCCTTCCCGTCCGGAAAGCCGTGCGTTAAACCACACGGCCAACCGGGCGGGCTTATTTAACAATACATAATCACAAATTTGTTTTCTTTACAAATTAACAAATTTGTGAAATGAATAAGCTCTTGCAAGAGTAATCAAAACAAGAACAACGTGATAATAATTACAAGGACTAGGACCTGCTGCCCGCCCGTTACCGGGTGAAATAGTGATGTTTACTACTGCGCTGGACACAGTTTCTCTTATTAAATGCTCTTCCGCAACACATAAAAACATAAGTAATATTGATTACAAGAGTGCTTCAATTACTCATACAGATGACGCAATTATTTTAAAATTTGGACACCGTATGTCGAAAGGTTCGGGCCTAAGATGGGCGCCTATGCTTAAAGGTTAAAAAAAATTAGGAAACAATTATGACCAAGATAAGTCTTGCTTCAAAGCTAGCAACCTTTCCATTTCAATCAGCAACCAAGGTGCGATTGGATCCTAACCCGTTCCTTTTGACATCTTATTCTGACTAAAGCCGTGGCGACAATTGGTTGTTAATATGTTAAAAGCTAAATTGCTTCTCAGCAATGAACGCCGCTCTGTAGCAACGCTTTGAAACATTACGTATGAGCACTTATTATAACAGAACTCACTCGGTGGAACCACAAGATCCAGTTAGACATACACCAATAATGACCCGGTCTTTCAAAGACAGGAACGCACAGCGTAGTACAACAGGTAGTTCAGATTATCTCAAATGCTATTATAATCAAGGAACTGAACCGGTTAACTTCTAAGTCTAACCACAAGACTCCTGTTTGTTTAGCGGCAACCTGTAACTTGGTCCAATTGTTCCGACTGTATTTCCGACCAGGAGTGACTCATTAAAACATTAATGTTCGAGTATGAACTAGAAAGGAAGTGAAATATAATATCAGGACAAATTTTCAAACGACAGCTAGTGTCTAGTACAATACTACGGTCTATATTTACGACCAAAGTGCCGACCGAGTAAAACTCTGAGGGTCGGGTACAAACCAGAATATAATTAGGAGGTCGAGTAGACAATGACACCAATCACAACGAGGATTACAGAATGTTACTCCCCTGTATCAGCAAGCAGCTCCATTGATCCACGGTGGGTCGCGGCAGTTTCTGAGTGGTGCCGATGACATCCCGGTAGAAGGGTGCAGCCAGGCCACGAGCGGTCGTCCTACGCGAATGCTGCCAACCAACCGACGGGATCTAGAATGAAATTTTCACTCTACAGCAGAGTGTGCGCTGATATGAAACTTCCTCGCAGATTAAAACTGTGTGCCGGACAGAGACTCGAACTCGGGACCTTTGCCTTTCGCGGGCTGTGGAAGGTAGGAGACGAGGTACTGGCAGAAGTAAAAGCTGTGAGGACGGGGCGTGAGTCGTGCGTGGGTAGCTCAGTTGGTAGAGCACTGGCCCGCGAAAGGCGAAGGTCCCGAGTTCGAATCTCGGTCCGGCACACAGTTTTAATCTGCCAGGAAGTTTCAACCGACGGGATGTCGGCCTGCTGTTTGTAGTCGACGCTGACCCCGGTGTAGCACTCCGGTATGTCCGCTTTGCGCAAGCCCTCCTTGCGCAGCTCGTGACTTCGGCCGCTCGGACCTCGTGACCACCTCTTGTCGCGACGCTACCGCCAATCCCCAAGCTTGGAGCCTCTTCTTTCGGGCCAGCGAACCCGTATATATATAGGCAAGCAAAGAACTTCCGAGGACACAACCCACAGATACGAACTCTTCCTCATAAATATTGGCAAGAGGGATAGTCAATACTACCCTTGAGCTAGTGGCGCCAGACAGAACAGTCTACTAACTTAAAGCGTCACGGCACAGGAAAGATGACTGTCTATTTATTCCTCCGTTCGAGTATTAATTCGTCTTGTCTTGGCGGTCCTTACGCAAAGTGTCCCTCCAGGTATTCAGTTTGAGTCCACGAAGCGTCTCCGTAATATGTGTGTGCTGATCGAACCTACCGGTAACAACTCTAACAGCACGGCTCTCTTCCTTTGATCTGACCTGGTGGGGATCCAAGACACTTGAGTAGTACTCAAGAAAGGGTCGCAATGGTATTCTATAGTGTTCTCCTTTATGGACGAGCCACACTTTTCTAAAACTTTCCCAACAGAACGAAGCCTACCGTTCACCTTCCCTAGTGCAACTTCACATTCTCTGTCCACTTCGTAACCCTTTGAAGCCTTAGCCCTAGATATTTCATACACGTGGTTGTGTTAAGGAACAAACCACTTATACTGCCTTCGAGCATTACACAATTATTTTTCCTAATCCTCCGCGTTACCTTAAATTTTTCCCACATTTAGAGAAAGCTGCCATTCATCGCACCAACAGGAATGCTGTCTAAGTCGTCTTGTATCCTGCTACACCCATTCAAGGACGACACTTCCCCGCAAACCGCAGCGTCACCAGCAAACAGCCTACGTTGGTACTCAACCCGTCCGTCAGATCATTTATTGGTATCGAGAATAAGGGCTGTCATATCACACTTCCATGAGGCACTCCTGACGATATCCTTATATCTGATGAACGCTCAATGTCGAGGTCAACGTACTAAGTTCTATAACTCAAGAAGTCTTCGAGATACATACCTGGGAACCTAATCCGTATGGGCGAACCTTCGTTAACACTCTGCAGTGGGGCACCTTGTCAAACGCTTTCCGGAAGTCTAGGAACATGGAATTTCTGTTGTCCTCCGTCCAAGGTTTTCACGATATCATGCGAGAAAAGGGTTAGCTGGGTTTGGCACAAGGGGCGCTCCCAAAATCTGTGCTTATTATTGGACAGAAGCCCGCCCCCGGTAGCTGAATGGTCAGTGTAACGGATAGTCAGTCCTCTGGGCCCGGGTTCGATTCCCGGCTGGGTCGGGGAATTTTCTCCGCCCAGTGACTGGGTGTCGTGCTGTCCTCATCATCATCCTATCATCCTCATTGACTGCAGGTCGCCGCAGTGGCGTCAGATTGAAAGACCAGCACTCGGCGAACGGCCTGCCCGACGGGGGGCCGTAGCCATACGATTGTCTGTCTCGAGAACATTTATTACATTAGAATTCAGAATGTGTTCAAGAATACTGCAGCATAGGATGTTAAGGATATTGGTCCTTTATTTTGCTGGCCCGTTCTTTTACCTTTTTTATATACAGCAGTCACCAGGGCTTTATTCTAGCTGATTGTGACTTTGCGCAGGGCGAGAGATTCGCCATAAATGCAAGCTACATTTATGGAGTATTTACACATATGTACCTGTAGATACTGGTACATATTATACCTTCGCTCCCACTGGACGGTGGCTTGCAGAGCACAGTTGTAGATGAAGATCTTCTAGAACAGGACCATATACTTCTGCAGTATGGCCTATATATATATATATATATATATATATATATATATATATAGGGCTATTACAAATGATTGAAGCGATTTCATACATTCACTGTAGCTCCATTCATTGACATATGGTCACGACACACTACAGATACGTAGAAAAACACATAAAGTTTTGTTCGGCTGAAGCCGCACTTCAGGTTTCTGCCGCCAGAGCGCTCGAGAGCGCAGTGAGACAAAATGGCGACAGGAGCCGAGAAAGCGTATGTCGTGCTTGAAATGCACTCACATCAGTCAGTCATAACAGTGCAACGACACTTCAGGACGAAGTTCAACAAAGATCCACCAACTCCTAACTCCATTCGGCGATGGTATGCGCAGTTTAAGGCTTCTGGATGCCTCTGTAAGGGGAAATCAACGGGTCGGCCTGCAGTGAGCGAAGAAACGGTTGAACGCGTGCGGGCAAGTTTCACGCGTAGCCCGCGGAAAATTGGCTCATGCCAGAACTGGAGACCGACAGCGCCGACTTCATCTTTCAACAGGATGGTGCTCCACCGCACTTTCATCATGATGTTCGGCATTTCTTAAACAGGAGATTGGAAAACCGATGGATCGGTCGTGGTGGAGATCATGATCAGCAATTCATGTCATGGCCTCCACGCCCTCCCGACCTAATCCCATGCGATTTCTTTCTGTGGGGTTATGTGAAAGATTCAGTGTTTAAACCTCCTCTACCAAGAAACGTGCCAGAACTGCGAGCTCGCATCAACGATGCTTTCGAACTCATTGATGGGGACATGCTGCGCCGAGTGTGGGAGGAACTTGATTATCGGCCTGATGTCTGCCGAATCACTAAAGGGGCACATATCGAACATTTGTGAATGCCTAAAAAAACTTTTTGAGTTTTTGTATGTGTGTGCAAAGCATTTTGAAAATATCTCAAATAATAAAGTTATTGTAGAGCTGTGAAATCGCTTCGATCATTTGTAATAACCCTATATATATATTGTGTGAATCCTTTTTAAATATTGTCTACCTCACCCATTAACACAACTTGGCAAATGTCCCAGACTGACAAAAGATACGAGGTCTGTATGTGACATCTTTCGTGTGTAAATTAACTTTTGTTAGCATTCTTCAAATGAATCTGAACCAAGCAATGGCTTAACCAACACTACGTTTATGTGCCCACCTCACCTCAAATCATTCCGGAGAGAAACTTATAGACACTTGCAGTATGTGCATGAGTCCATTGTCTGATGGTTGATCTCATTCTTTTTGTTCTTCATCTCCTTTTTGGTTGCCATATCCCGTATCTTGATGGGGTTACCATGTTATTCTGGATTTGACAATGTTAGTGGTAAAGGGTGTCGGATACACTTTCTTGTCGCCACCAGTCTTCCCCCCACCCCTCCCTTCCCCCGCCCTCGGCCCCTCCTTCTAGCACGGAATTTGTGTACGTCGTTTGTTTGCGTCTAGTGATATCCCAAGTTTATTGTGCGAGAACATTTTTTACTGTTCAAGCGTCGTTTACGTGAGGCGGTCCATGGGTACCAGCACAGTATCCAGTTAATCCAACGTGGGAAGCCGCCTAAAGACCACACCCAAGCTGACCTGTAGCATGCCCTCGTAGTTATTTCGACGGGCACGTTCGATCCGGGGCCGGCGCGCCTCCCCGAAACCCGAAAGTAGTGTGCTAAAGGGCGTGTCTATCCGGAGTGGTCTATCACTGATCGCATTATCATTCAATATGAAAACGTTCCGTCTGCTTATACGCATTACATAAAATTTATTAAGTTTTTGGAATCGTCTACTAATCCTGCCTGATTATTTGCAGCTCTCTCTACGTTTCATAACAAATTTCTAATGACACGATTCCCGTACATCATTGGGTAGCCTGGGATATATACATCAGCAACGAGCTGAAAGTCCTCCGATGACATTTACACCAAAATAAGCTTTTGTGTTAGTAAATGTCCAAAACTCAACTGTTTATGTACAGTTAATTCTAAATTAATGTATGTAGGTATTTCATGAATTTCGCGAATTACAAGTCAAGTGAGGTGCACTGATGAACGAAATGGTAGCGACTGTCTGCTTAATAGCGTCTTCATACACCTTTGGATACCGATAAGCATGGGATAGTTTCGACGTATCCTTGCTACTTTTTCACAGATGCATTATCTACTCACAAGTCCACAGACACACAGATTTAGTTCACAGTTGACCGCTGCGGGTCAGGAGATGGGGACCCGCCAGCGTAATAGGGGGCCTGAAGTACTGTTTTCTGAGTAGAAAACCAGTTAACAGCAGAGTAGGTCGGCCAGAACACATCATTGGCTTCGAAAGTGGACAAGTCTTTTGATGTCAACTGCGTAATAAAAAACCCAAAGGAACATTTTAACACTGCTAAAGTTGCCCAGGCCGACTGTTTGGTGATGCGACTGTGACTTGGAAATGCGAAGGAACAGCCGGCCGCTGTGACCGAGCGGTTCTAGGCGTTTCAGTCCGGAACCACGCTGCTGCTACGGTCGCAGGTTCGAATCCTGCCTCGGGCATGGATAGGTTTAAGTAGTTCTAAGTCTAGGGGACTGATGACCTCAGATGTTAAGTCCCATAGCAACCACAGCTAAGACAACATCAGGCACGCCTCCACTACTGACGGAGGGTGGTTGCAAAAAAAGAAAAAAAAACACGAAATCAGTGGAAGGCGCTGCCAGCTCAATGACTATGCATAGAGAGTTAAAAAGAATGCTCCACAATGCTCCAACTGCTCCTCAGAACACAAACGTTTCTGTCGTCACTGCTAAGCGACGCTTATGACGTGAATAATGACACCACTGGACAGTGCATGACTGGAAACGGGTAATTTGGACTGACTAATAGCGCTACTCTAGACCCGCCAGGGTAGCCGAGAGTGCTAACGCGCTGCTTTCTCGACTCGGGTGGACGCGCCGTCCACGGATCGAATCCGCCCCGCGGATTAACGACGAGGGCTGGTGTGCTGGTCAGCCTGGATGTGGTTTTTAGGCGGTTTTCCACATTCCACTAGGTGAATACCGGGCTGTTCCCCACGTTCCTCCTCAGTTACACGACTCGTAGGCATCTGAACACGCTCGCACTAGTCCCTTAATTACACTCGACGCAGCAGACAGTAGGGGTATACTGATTCAGTCCCGGGGGAGGGGGGGTACGGGGTGGCGGCAGGAAGGGCATCCGGCCACCCCTTTCCACTAATAACCTTGCCAAATCCGTTCCTAACAATGCCGACCCTGCGCCAGCTCGGTACATGGCACCAGTGAAAGAAAGAAAGAAAGAAAGAATAGCGCTACTCTCCGTCGCAATCCGATGGAATTGTTTTCGTTGGTGAATGCCTGGACAGTGTTGAATGCCAACAGTGAAGTACAGAGGAGGTGGTGTTACAGTACGTGGGCGTTTTTCATTGCTACGGTGTGGTCGTCTTATCGACCTTAAGAAAACGCTAAATACCTGAGGTTATGTACATATTTCCAGCTCTGTGTACTGTACACAGTGAAGAAAGCATTGGAGTCGATGATTGTATCAAAATGGTAATGCTTCCTGTCGTAAAGCATATCATAACCTAAATCCAGATATCTATAGTGACGTTTACATGTTGAATAAATTGTGTGCATGCTGTATTTTGTAGGTAATTTACATTCTTTTTCATATAGTTAAGTAACTATTACCCTGTGTAAAGTACCAGATATCCATCGACAGTTCACACCATTTCTGTAAGTTGCGATCTGGTGATTTGTGGGTGTGGAGCTGGCGCCTGATAGCATCTCAGATGTGTTACACAGTTTTCAGATCAGCCGAATTTGGTGGTCGAGATATCGAGAGTTCACTATCATGCCCCTCAAACCAGTGAAGCACGATTCCGGCCTTGTGGCATGAACAGTTATCCTGCCGGAATATGCTATCGTCATCGGGCAAGACACCGAGCATGGAGGGATGCAAATGAGGGTAGGAATCACATTTCTTGTTACACCACGCCCATGACTGTGTCTAGATAGGTTGCCGTTAAACTTAATAGCCACTCGAAACATACACCATCCAACGGACGCAGACAATGCATGTAAAATAGCAAAGCCGAGGACTTCCTTGTCGTGGGGTGTAAATATAACTCAAGGACGTAGACCAACACTTTTTTTAAACATTTTATTCTCTTTTCTGAATGTTAAAGTGGATATGATACTGCTTGAAGACTTTTAACAGAGCACTGCAAGATCTAAGTCGAAACAAGGCCCTGGGAGTAGACAACATTCCATTAGAACTACTGACGGCCTTGGGAGAGCCAGTCCTGACAAAACTCTACCATCTGGTGAGCAACATGTATGAGACAGGCGAAATACCCTCAGACTTCAAGAAGAATATAATAATTCCAATCTCAAAGAAAGCAGGTGTCGACAGATGTGAAAATTACCAAACTATCAGTTTAATAAGTCACGGCTGCAAAATACTAACACGAATTATTTACAGACGAGTGGAAAAACTGGTAGAAGCCGACCTCGGGGAAGATCATTTTGGATTCCGTAGAAATGTTGGAACACGTGAGGCAATACTGACCCTACGACTTATCTTAGAAGATAGATTAAGGAAAGGCAAACCTACGTTTCTAGTATTTCTGGACTCAGAGAAAGCTTTTGACAATGTTGACTGGAATACCATCTTTCAAATTCTCAAGGTGGCAGCGGTAAAAACAGGGAGCGAAAGGCTATTTACAATTTGTACAGAAACGAGATGGCAGTTATGAAAGTCGAGTGGCATGAAAGGGAAGCAGTGGTTGGCAAGGGAGTCAGACAGGGTTGTAGCCTATCCCCGATGTTATTCAATTTATATATTGAGCAAGCAGTAAAGGAAATAAAAGAAAAATTCGGAGTAGGAATTAAAATCCACGGAGAAGAAATAAAAACTTTGAGGTTCGCCGATGACATTGTAATTCTGTCAGAGACAGCAAAGGACTTGGAAGAGCAGTTTAACACAATGGACAGTGTCTTGAAAGAAGGATACAAGATGAATATCAACAAAAGCAAAAGGAAGATAATGGAATGTATTCGAATTAAATCGAGTGATGCTGAGGGAATTACATTACGAAATGAGACACTTAAATTAGTAAAGGAGTTTTGCTATTTGGGGAGCAAAATAACTGATGATGGGCGACCTAGAGAGGATATAAAATATAGACTGGCAATGGAAAGGAAAGCGCTTCGGAAGAAGAGAAATTTCTTAATGTCGAGTATAGATTTAAATGTCAGGAAGTCATTTCTGAAAGTATTTGTATGGAGTGTAGCCATGTATGGAAATGAAACATGGACGGTAAATAGTTTAGACAAGAAGAGAATAGAAGCTTTCGAAATGTGGTATTACAGAAGAATGCTGAAGATTAGATGGGTAGATCACATAACTAATGAGGATGTATTGAATAGAATTGGGGACAAGAGAAATTTGTGACAGAACTTGAGTAGAAGAAGGGATCGGTCGGTAGGACATGTTCTGAGGCATCGAGGGATCACCAATTTAGTATTGGAGGACAGCGTGGAGGGTAATAATCGTAGAGGGAGACCAAGAGATGAATACACTAAACAGATTCAGAAGGATGTAGGTTGCGGTAGGTACTGGGAGATGAAGTAGTTTGTACAGGATAGAGCAGCATGGAGAGCTGCATCAAACCAGTCCCTGGACTGAAGACCACAACAACAACAACAACAAAGTGGGATGTCCCAGATCCGGACAGTGAAGGGATCAGTTTATTTGAGCCAAATCGCAGCTGTGCCAGAGGGTTTCTGAATCGGGATTATTTGTGATTGGAACACATATGGAATACGAGAAGTAGGAAAATGTGGTCTGCAGTGTGAGGTGAACGGTGTGCTCCGAAACTATTGTGGCCTTTACTGCTTTAGAGGGATGGCATATTCCGACCTCCAAGTTCTGTTATGGAAGTGGACGTCCACACTTTGTCATTCCTACCACCCGTATTGTAGCTAGAATGTTTTCCACTTGCCTCTGCTTCGGATAAATACGAGTGGCATGCAATAAATAAAGTAACACAGTCTTTTTTTATGAAAACAGGTTGGTTTTATTCAGGATTCCAATACACCATGTTATTCCCCACTCCTTTGGCTACAAAACTCTATTTGTCAACATATCCTCCCTCCACTCAATGCGACTGGCTTACTCCACCATGTATTTCATTGTATTGTATGTTAACCGGGGGCCTAGAAACGAAGCCGCAGTGGTCCACAACCCCACGACGACTACCGCAGTCCACTTCATCCCTCTGCCACGCCACACAGAACCACTCTTTCAGGGTTATTGGGTGGTTCGGCCCCCGGTGGACGCCCCCCCCTCCCCCAGGATGGAACGTCTCACATCAGACGAGTGTAACCCCTATGTTTACGTGGTAGAGTCATGGTGGTGTACGGATACGTGGAGAACTTGTTTGCGCAGCAATCGCCGATATAGTGTAGCTGAAGCGTAATATGGGGAAAAAGCCCGCATTCGCCGAGGCAGATGAAAAACCGCCTAAAATTATCCACAGACTCGCCGGCTCACCGGACCTTGACACAAGTCCGCCGGGCGAATTCGTGCCGGGGACCAGGCGCTCCTTCCCAATCCAGAAACCCGTGCGTTAGACCTTAGGACTATCCGGGCGGGCTACTCCGTCTTACTGTTAGGGCCTACCATGTAATAACACTCTAATGGTAGACGTCGGAGCCAACGTCTTGCTGCATCACCTTCCCATCACAAACGTACTGCATGCTGCTAAGTGTATCCATCATTCGCCCAAACAGATGGAAGCCGAAGGAGCGAGATCCGCGCTGTAGTATCGTTTGAGGAAGAAGTTTTGTGCACTTTCGATTCACTGACATGTGTGAGGCCTTGCTTTGTCATTGAGAAGGAGAAGTTCGTTTGGATTAGAGTGTGCGCACGTTCCAACACTGCACGAGTCACAGCTGTGTGCGGCCGACCAGCACGTGGGTAATCGGAAAGGTTTGCGATACCCTGTTGCGAAGATGACAGACGCCTCGCCCATCGACTTGCCCTGCTTGTTTTCATTGCCAAGTCTTCGTAGACGTACTTGTCCGTAGACATAATTTTCGTAGACATACTTCTCTGTAGACATACGAGGGGCGTTTGAAAATTCCGTGCAAAAATAAAAACTACCTACGTGTTTGGGGTTAACCTTTTTTATTTCTGATCCAGTGTCCTTGTAGACTTATACACTTCGTCCAACGCTGTTCTAATTTGTTGATCCCTTCCGAATAATAGAAATTGTCCAAGTCTGCAAAATATCTATTAGCTGCTGCAATCACCTCCTTGTTTGAATAAAATCTTTGTCCTGCCAGCCATTTCTTCAAATTGAGGAAAAAATAGTAGTCCATGGGAGCCAAGTCTGGAGGATAAGGGGGATGTGAAACGAGCTGGAATCTTATTTCCATTATTTTTGCGACCACAACTGCTGAGGTGTGTGCTGGTGCATTGTCGAAATGGAAAAGGACTTTTTTGCGGTCCAATCGCCGGCGTTTTTCTTGCAACTCGGTATTCAAACGGCCCAGTATCGGTGAATAATATGCGCCTGTAATAGTTTGTCGATGAGAATTATCGCTTGCGAATCCCAAAAGACAGTCGCCATAACCTTTCCGGCTGAAGGAATGGTCTTCGCCTTTTCTGGTTCCGATTCTCCCGTGGTAACCCATTGTTTACATTGTTCTTTGGTCTCAGGAGTATAGTAATGTATCCATGTTTCATCCACAGTGACGAAACGAAGCTTAAAGTCTTGCGGATTCTTTTCTGAACAGCTGCAAACCATTCTTGCAACACTTCACACGATCCCGTTTTTGGTCAAGCGTGAGCAATCGTGGAACCCATCTTGCAGATAGCTTTCTCATGTCCAAATGTTTATGCAAAAGATTATGTACCCATACATTCGAGATGCCTACAGCACTAGCAATCTCATGCATCTTAACTATTCTGTCACCCATCACCATATCATGGATTTTATCAATGATTTCTAGAGTCATAACCTCCACAGGGCGTCCAGGACGTTCAGCATCACTTGGGCTCATATGGCCATTCCGAAAATTTTGAAACCACTTATAAACTGTTCTAATCGAAGGTCTGAGTCACCGTAATGTTTATCAAGCTTCTCTTTAGTCCCCTGGGGCGTTTTTCCTTTCATAAAGTAATGTTTAATCACCACACGAAATTCTTTTTCGTCTATTTTTTGACAATCACTCGACTTCCTTGATTCACACGAATGCCAAACACAAAGAAATAGAGCAATATGGCTGAAACTTGGTGTGCGTTCTTTCGAAAGATGCTACTAACTTAACATGACCTCGATACGCGTCGGTGGTGCCATCTCTCGGCATTTGCACGAAGTTTTCAAATGCCCCTCGTACCGCAAGCGCCTGTGAATGCCTGCGATGCTCTGGTTTTCCGCCAGAAGGAATTCAGTGACAGCTCTATGCTAGGAACTCACCTCCGATACAGACACCATTTTTAAGGTTACATATAGCGCCGTCACCTAACGGAACGTCATGAAATTACGAGGGCTGAAGCGGGAATATTCCACGACGTCTCACAACAATATCCATTGTGATTAAATCAACAGTCGAGATCGCAATAACATTTGTTTCGATTTGTATTAGAGCCATCCTCAGATTTTTATGTCCCCTGTGGCTGATGCTGGCGGCTCTTCGGTTCTGCACGTGGTACCACGATCGTACAGATTGCGTGTAAACACCTGTTATTGCGATCTCGACTGTTTTAATCAAAGTTAGCAACAGATCGCTGTGCTCTGTAGACAATGTTGTCTAAATTTATGAAATTACATTTTTTTAGCGGAAATTGACAAAAAAAGGAAGTGTTGCATTACTTATTTAATGTCTCTCGTACATTCTTTACCGTATCGTGTGCCCACAACTTCACCAGTCGGCATTCAACCTTACATCGCCCAGTGGTCACAGTTTTTTTTTTTACTCATCAGTGTATGTACTTGTATAAGAATGTACGGACCCTCAAACACTCCTTATCTTACGTGCTGGTATCTCCTCAGAGGAATGTCTTAAACAGCGCTCTCAGAAGAACCTGAGAAACAGACAAGCATAAAGTTACACGTTAGCCACCCTCAGCCATTCACGTAGCTCAAGCACGGCCATGAAGATTTATGAATATAGATGATGATATCAGCACTCGGTTTGACTCTTGTGTGTACTATGAAACGCCCACAAACGTGCTTGTGACTACAGGATGTGATAATGAATGCAGGACTATGAAATGAGGCGCATCTGATGACTCTAGATACCTGCACAGTACCGGTCACCATACTGTTAGGAGCAGTGATAACATTATATATATCGACAGAACTTAATATTCATAAAAACGTGTTGTTGTTTTTGTGCACATGCAAGTCAACTACTCTTTTTTCTCCGCTTTGTAGAATAGAATGAGCTTCATGAAAATTTTACTATTGTAGCGTTCCATGTTTTTAAACGAAATACAAGAAGTCTGAGATGAAGACAAGAGGCTTTTCAATAGTAAGGGGTCACTGTTGCAGCATTTGATTTACAAACAACGGAAACTTCTCGAAAACCTTGGTCAGAGTGACGACGTACAAGTATGACCTACTTTTGTCTCTGACAAGTGGATCGCGCCTACTTGTCATCACCGATTTCGTCCAAATTTATGTTATAGGGCTTGGACAGAAATAAAAGCGACAGAAATGAGAGATCCAGAGGGCAGAGCGTTTAGAAAAAAATAGCATTTTTGGCGCTGGCCTGGTAAAAACCTGAGCTATTTACTGCAGCCTATATTAGCGTAGCTTCCAGGCGCAGCGAGAAGACTACAGTGATGGGGGCTTGGGCCAGAGTTCTTATGGAGGAACAATTTTTTATTTTCAATTTCTGCGTTAGGCATGAGAAGGAAAGTGAAAGAAAAATGTGAGATTACAAATAACTCTCTAAAGAATGGACTGTACTCGCAGCGTCCACAAGGACTCTGGAAGTAAAATTTCAAGAATGGATTGTACTTAGAGCGGTAGTATCATTTAGACTGCATCATTCGAAAACTGTGTCAAAATACATTCCACTGTTCTTCATCGGATATACTCGCCAATGTCTGGCGAAATTCTGCGTTGTGCGTGGTTTGCTGCCAGACTGTGCCATGAGAGAGAACCTTTTATGAAAGTAAAGCAGCTTTCTTTTTATACAGAAATTTTAAAACAACCATATAGCTGTAACCATGCGGCGTCTATAACGTATGAAAGGGGTCGAGAAAATTACTGCTTGCCCTGTTTGATGATGAAAATTGCACCAGCACGTGTAAATCATCAACCATAATGTAATAAATGTATCCAAATTTATATACGAATTTGTTTTGCATGCATTTCAATCCCTTCCTGCAAATTCACTTCTAATCCCAAAATTTCCTTTGCCTTTCCTTTTAAAAAGGATAAAAAAATAAAAAATATATAAATATAAGTTACTGAGCACTATTTCCGTTTATTTGCAGTGTAAGTAACGTAAAACTTGGATATCAAAAACTTTTTCACGTAAGAATTAGACGCCACGACGCTATTATTACCGTCCTGTAATCTTCCCGGCATTCCAACCGCTGCTTTGAAATTGCTGCAAACTGCGCTAACGTAAAAGGCTCATGTCCCTACTGATCCGCGCCAAAAATGCCATTTTTTTCTAAGCGCTTTGTCTACAGGAGTTCCCACTTCTGTCACATATATTTCTGGCCAAGCTCTGCATATACCATAAATTTGGACGAAATTATTGATGACAAGTACGCGTGGACCCCTTGTGAGTCATTGCCTCAATCGCAGAAATGTATAGGCCTAGTGTACGTATGTGTATTTATCAGTGTACAGATAGTAAAATCAAGGACATGCATGACCTGTGGCATGAGCGCAACTCGATAATGCAGGCCTACACTTTCTTTTTAACTTTTCTTTCACTACTCCGAGTGTTTGAGATCCTACTCACTGAAGAGCTCAGTTCCGTTTTGACAAATCCCAGCCGGAGCAGAGGGCTTCACGATTGGGAATATTTGTGACGTGAATACCTACAATGGAATTACTCTCATAACCAAGGAAGCCCTCCAGAAAACTTAGCGCAAACAGAGAAATTGGCGCTATTTCCCAATTCTTTCGGGACAATACGTTTCAGACAAATAAGTGATCCTGCTTTCTTGTGTGTGTGAAACTCTTTGTGTGTGGAAAAGAGTAAAGTAAATTACTTGCTCAACTTGTACTATGCAAGCCTCTAAGTTACGTGATACACTTTCTGGCTAAAAGTATCCAAATACCTATTAGTAGAAAGTAATATGGGATGTTCCAACCTTAACCTTTACGATGTCTTCACTTCTGCTGGGGACACTTTCAGTTAGCTGTCTGAACGTCTGTGAAGGAACGACGGCCCACTGTTCCTCAAGAGTCGAAACCAGAGAATGTACTCATGTTGGACGTTGGGGGTCTGGATCGAAGTCAACGTTCTGACCCACTCCAAAGGTATTCCGTTGAGTTCAGGTCGGACACTGGGCAGTGCAGTCCCTTTGAAAAATGTTATTAGCCACAAGCCATTGCCTACCAAATACTGCTTTATGACAGGGTACAATGTTATGCTGGTACAAACAGTCATCGTCTCCGAATTCTTCCTCCACTGTACGCACCACACAATCCAGTAAAATGTATTCATATCCTACCGCATTTAACGTTTTTTAAAGCACAATAGGGGGATCTCACGCTAACCACTAAAAACATCCCCAAAACGTAACACCATCTCCTCTGTACTTATCTGTTCGCACTACACACTATGGAAGGTACCGTTACCCAGACATTCGCCAAATCTAATCACTTCCAACGGATCGGGTATAGTGTGATTCAGTACTCCAATCATTCGTCTCTAGTCATCCATTGTCCAGATGGACGTCACCGGGAATGCTGCTTAATATTGGCTATAGATATGTGTTTCTTATGAGGAGCTGCCCGACACTTCACCACATTCGTTTTAACTCCCTACGCGCAATCACAGTGCTAGCTGGACTGCAGTTATAACTCTGAAATTCACGAATGATTCCTTTCTGTGATTTCACGTGATTTGGTCGACGGTCCTTTCCTTTAGTACATTAGGCCTTGGTTTACTTGTGATTAGCTTTCTAATTTCGCTTTCGCAATCAAATCACCACCGTACTATTTGGCAGCTGATCCCTTCTGACTGACCTATACTGCTGTTATTGTTTCCGTAGTGAAAAGACAAAACTCCTCGCCGCGTTTTATAGTGGTGAGTCCGCCTCTTGCGACTTCTAGTGGTCAATTCCGTATTACATCGTGGGATTCGGATGCTTTTGATGAGGTACTGTACTTGCAAAACTTCCCATGTACTCTTCGTACATAAAACTGGCTGCAAGCCAACGTAGCAATGCTTGTATCGAAAATATCTATGACAAAAAATATTTAGGACACATAATTCCCAATAACATCACCTTTCTTCCGGCAGTATGTATTTCAGGTATCTGTTACACTTTCGTAAAATCTATACCGGTGTGTGACGATCCTTACAGCATGTGCCCGAATTTATCAAAGTGGTAAAAGAATCCTAACACTGGAATTATACTCTACAAATCACATGCTATGTATGTGATTTCCTTTACAAATGCACTGCACGCCCCCAGACCCTCCCAACAAATTTCACGATGCTGTTCACCAAACCTTATGCGTTCGTCCCATTCCCTGTCGCTTCTTAGTATCGCACTTAAACGATGCGACCTGCTGCGAATGTTCACCACGACAGTGAAATCGTGTGTTACAGCCAAATTAAAATACTCCACTAGGATATGGATTTTCTCGATGTATAATCGTCCGATTTTGCAATAGACTCTAAAATAAAAATGCGACTTAAAAATTTGTCAAATGCCTTGTGACGTGATTTGTCTAAAAGTAAGAAATAAAATTAGAGAAACGTCTGAAAACCTCATTTGCTGTACATGATCTCAAGTATCATTCAAAGGCGCGTCAAATGTGTCTCTAATCTGTTTTATTTCTTACTTTTACAGAAATGATTTCACAAAATATTTGACCGACTTTTTTCTGTTTTTTTTTCTTTTTTCAAGTTTTTTTTTTCAGAAAACTTGTTCCTATTGACACGTCATTTGCTTTCCTAGCACCTTCTGTTCTATAAATGTTCTGAATTAGATACTTGATTCGAAGGAAAGCAATATGACTGTTGAATGTAACTTTCTATACCCTATAAATACGAACTTTTTGACACCTCATTCGTTTTTCTAGAGTCTGCTGTTCTGGAAATGTTCTGAATTAGTACTTGATACGAAGGAAGCCATTAAAAACTAATTATCTCAAGAATGCGTCTTGTGTATGCAAAATAGCAAGGCCTTGAAGAGATAACGTTTTGACATGACATTTCCCTTCCTAGCGACTTCTGTTCTCGAAATGTCCTAAATTTAGTACTTGATTCGAAGGAAGCTTATTGACACTTAAATACGACACAAATACAAATTGTTATGCACAAAATATTTAGGTTCCTGTGAAATGAAGTCATTTACGTACCGGCTGTTCGCGAAACATTTTAATTTTTCGTCAAGTCACTAATTAAGTTTTGTTAATTACTCTGTTTACCTTCGAGTTGTTAAATATTTTTTTGCAAAACTAGACCTCAAGTTGGTCAGTTTCATACCGCATTAGTCAATTTCGTTAGCTTAGTCTGACAATGAAAATTTCGACAAGAATTCATTATGTAAGTTTCCCTCAAATCACTTATCAAATTTTTCTTATTTACCGTTCGTTTGGCTATGAAAATTCGAACAGAAACGCACTGCGTAATTTAATGGGCGTCTTTTCTTTGCTCTGCACAAAAATTTGACCAATGAACCGTAAACAAAAAAATAAAAGAAATTCTCCAACACCTTCAGAAGCTCCTTAGAGCCACATTTCAAATTTTCCGTCTGAGGCTCTACTATGTTGAGTTACAGTGGTGGGGTTTTACCGGCTACAGCCACCAGTATCGCGCAGATGCCTGCGCAGTTATTTCTGAGACGCAACACAGTACGCAGGCTCCGGAATCTCCTTCGACGGTGCGCCAGTGAAATCCGCGGCAGGCACGGCCTTCCTTATTGAATTTAACTTTCGCCTGCGCTGGCGCCGTAGCGAGCGGTAACTTGGCCCTGCCAATCCCCCTAATCCATTTTTATTCGTGTTGCCGGTATCATTCCTGTTTTCACGCACCGAAGTCGTGCAGAGTTTTAAAGAGCCCCGGCGAAGTTTTCCCGCAGTTCCAAGAGCACGGCTGTTTGTTCTCACTGCGCGTTACGGCGCCGCTATGCCCGCTCCCCCCCCCCCCCCCCCAGACCCGTCCAGGACTGTGATACCGCTCCGCGAGATGCGAGATTCTGCCAGTTATCTGATGCACGTGACTGCTTTCCCTAAGCGGACGGGCCAGTCTGGTGGTCCGAATTGCATGAAACAGTTCTCACGTGACGCCTCTCCCGGCTTACAGGCCCTGTTGGACACTGAGCTCACATTAGTGTCAAAGCCCATACGTTATATTCGTGTGTTATCAGCCGCGCACAAACTATCACTACGAAGTAAACTCATATAAACTGTAGGAGCATGTCATCTGAGGTGATCCATCCATATCTTGAACTCGTTTTATGCACCACTTAGTTTCGAGAACAGTTCAGACAAGCTGTTCTCTATCGTAGTACTGCGCGACGTGTCAGTTTTTAGGCTGTTGGAAGAACGAACCGTTATCATCATTATTAGATCAGTATTGAATATCCATAAAATGACTAAACGTCAAAAAAAAAAAGACACGCAAAATACACCTGGTGGGGACAAACGGACCAGAGACAAGAGTTGCTTTTGTTATAATGGGCTCGTCCAATGTGAAAGTTCTTTTATATTAGCTGGACAGAATGCAGAAGGTTAGAGAGAATTGGTAGGATGGTCACACGTGCGTTTTTCTTTCTTATTTTTTGTGATAAGGTAAGGATCTCAACTGATATAGGTGTCTCAATAGTATTCCATTATACGATTCACGGTTATGCTCGGTCCAGTCACGTTAATGAGACCACCGCATCTGTTACTAGTTATTTCCTTCGCAATGAAATATCACTTATCAGTAGCCTCCCAGTGCCTCTTACGTATATTCATGTATGGTCCTATATCATTGTCCCATTTCATAAGACGACTTCTTATTACTTCTGAATCGCATAATCATGTTTACAATTTTTTCTTGATTTTCAAAAGAGACTTACAATTTATTAATCTATTAATTTATAATAACGTTTTATTAATGTATAATAACATTCTATTAATTTATAATTTAGAGATTTTACTGGATATTTGTGTTTTTACAACTGTTGACAGTAGATCATTCCACTAATGCGGTAGCAAAAATGATTTGATTAGTTAACATCGTTGAAATACAGTAGTACAGGATGCACATGGTAAGCACAAAATGGTAAAATACTGACAGGAGCAGGCGAGGAAAACCCATACCAGAAGAAGAACAAGTTAATGTGACATCTGCCACAACAATTACGAATAATTATCTTGGAAGTAGAAGCAACAGCAATTGAAGAAAATTACATTACGGACAAAAACTGGAATGTGCATTGTTGAGGATATTGGATGTGTGCAGTATGTAAAGCTGAAAATTTTGGCATGATTCAGATGGAGGCAGAGGAAGGCATCAAGTGAATCGGAAGACTGGGAAACAATGACGTTCCCAAGTTGGGGGCTTTAGCGGTCGCTCATATGAGTATTCAATCGTCCGTCTCGCAACGGCCTTCTTCGTGCCCTGAGGCCGAAACGTCGGTTCAAATGGCTCTGAGCACTATGGGACTTAACTTCTAAGGTCATCAGTCCCCAAGAACTTAGAACTACTTAAACCTAACTAACCTAAGGACATCACACACATCCATGCCCGAAGCAGGATTCGAACCTGCGACCGTAGCGGTCGCGCGGTTCCAGATTGTAGCGCCTAGAACCGCTCGGCCACCCCGGCCGGCCGAAACGTCGGTTTTAGTTTATTATTGCTGTTACTTTCTAGCAATGACGCGGTATAATACCCAGAACAATTTTAATCACTATGTGTCTGAATGTCTGTGGAGGAAAAACACCTCATTCTTTCTTAATGTTGGAAACCAAAGTAGGTAGTAATGTTACACGCTGGGGCCTGGTCAGTCCGTAACTGCGCGACCGCTACGGTCGCAGGTTCGAATCCTGCCTCGGGCATGGATGTGTGTGATGTCCTTAGGTTAGTTAGGTCCAAGTAGTTCCAAGTTCTAGGGGACTGATGACCTCAGATGTTAAGTCCCATAGTGCCCAGAGCCATTTGAACCAATTTCGCTGGGGCCTGGAGCGACGTCGACGCTCTATCTCATTCACAAAACATTCTTTTGCGCTGAACTAGGGACTCTGGACGGAACAGCCCATCTCACGAATATTATTTTCCACAAACCATTGCCCCACAGATATTGCTTTATGACAGGGTACGTTGTCAAAGTGATACAAACAACCACCGTCTCCGAACCGTTCCTCACTGGACGCAGAGCACAATACTGTAAAATGCGATCGTATCTTTACATATTTCGCGTTTTCTTAAGCACAATACGGAGACTACATCCTCACTACGAAAAACACTTCAATTTCGTCGGACTAACCCCTCGCCCTCCCCCCTCCTCCCCCCTAAGGAGTTAACGGCTGGCAAAATAAATGATGGCAGGGAACGTTATCCAAGCAATCGCCAAACCAAAACGCTGTCTCGGATTATCACAGGGGTACAGTGTGACTCATCATTCCAAATCACTCGTTTTCAGTCATCCACCGTCCAGTGGCATCGCTCTTCAGGCTACCTGAAACGTCGCCTACCATTGGCTACAAAAATACCGCAATACCAAGAACGAGTTGTGCGACATAAACGAAAGTTGGATGGCGTGTTTCTACATATCGAAGGTTATGCCCATTCAAATTTCGAGCCATTCGCATGAGAGTGGCGCTAGTACAGCTTATGAGGAAGCAAAACAAGTTTGATTTAAACACACGCTATAACGGTCGTGGACGTTAGTTACATTTGAGATTGGACATGGTGAGTTGACGTTAGTCAAAAATACCTTTAAGACGACAAAGACGCCATTATCGATACCTCTTTAGAGTTTGAACGAAGTCGTGTAGCAGACAACAAGAAGCCGGATGTTCCTTCCGTGATGCTGCAGAAAGACTTGGCAGAAATGTAGCCACTGTACATGATTGCTGGACGGTCGCAAGAAGACCTGGTTCTGTACGGCCACGTGGCACTACTGAGAGGGAAGACCATCGCATTCGACGTATGGCTCTGGCGCCTCGTACTGCATCTGCAGCAGCAATTTGAGCAGCAGTAGGCACCACAGTGACACTGCCAGCTGTTACAAATCGGTTACTTCAAGGACAGCTCCGAGCCAGACGCACTGTATTGTGCGTTCCAATGACCAAACAACCACTACCATATGCGTATTCAGTGGTGTGAAGCTAAAGCCCATCGGAGGGCAGGGTAGAGGTCTGCTGTATTTTCTTATGAAAGCTGGTTCTGCCTCGGTGCCAGTGATGGTCATGTGTTGGTTAGAAGGAGAGCAGTTCAGGGCCTGCAACCAACCTGACTGCGTGCTAGACACACTGGATCTACATCTGGAGTTATGCTCTGTGATGTTCAAATGGTTCAAATGGCTCTAAGCACTACGCGACTTAACATCTGAGGTCATCAGTCCCCTAGACTTAGAACTACCTAAACCTAACTAACCTAAGGGCAGCACACACATCCATGCCCGAGGCAGGATTCCAACCTGCGACCGTAGCACCAGCGCGGTTCCAGACTGAAGCGCCTAGAACCGCTCGGTTACAGCGATTTCGTGTGGCAGCAGGGGTAGTTTAGTGGTTATCCCACGCTCCCAGACTACTGTATGTATGTCAACCTGGTGATTCGACCCGTTGTGCTGCCATTCATGAAAAGAATTGTGTGTGTGAAATCTGATGGGACTTAACTGCTAAGGTCATCAGTCCCTAAGCTTACACACTAGTTAACCTAAATTATCCTAAGGACAGACACACACCCCATGCCCGAGGGAGTACTCGAACCTCCGCTGGGACCAGCCGGAAAAGAATTCCAATGGGTGTCTTCCAACACGATAACGTTCTCCCACATACTGCTGTTGTAACCCAACGTGAGCTTTGCAGAATGTCGACATGTTGCCGTGGCCTGCTGGATCACTAGATCTGTCTCCAGTCGAGCACATATAAGACGCCGCCAGACGACAACTGCAGCGTCATCCACAATCAGCTTTAAGCGCTCCTGTAACGACCGACTAGTGCAACAGGCATGGAATTCCATCCTACAAACTCACATCTGGTACGTGTACAACACAATAAATGCACTTCTGCATGCATGCATTCCACATTCTGGTGGCTATGCCGGTTAATGTACCAGCATTTCACATTTCCAGTGGTTTATCTCGCGCTTACATTAACTTGTTATCTTACTTAATAAGTGTAATATTTAGCCCGCCAAACGTATTCTCGAAATTTCATTATTCTACGATGATAATTTTTGGTGTTGCGTTTTTTTCCGTCAGTGTACTTGACTTATGAGGAGCTGATCAACCATTGTGCCACTTTCTTCTTTACTCAGCACGAACAATAATTGTGCTAGCTGGACTAGTGGCTGCACTTTGCAGCCTACGAGTGATTTCTTCCACTGATTTCAGAGCTATTTTTTACAACCACCTTCCGTAATGCCCTCGGCCTGATCTTGGTTTATCTGCGGTTGTTCGTTTGCGTGTTCACCCCACATCACCAACAGTCCACTTGGGAAACCTTTGAAGGGTTGAAATGTCCCTGATGGCTTTGTTACCTAGGTGACAACCAATGACAAGGCTAGGTCTGAAGCGACTGAACTCTGCTGACTGAGCCAATTTGCTGTTATTGCTTCTCCACTGCCAAAACATGTTGGTCTGCCTCTAGTGAGATCTAGTGGTGAAACGTCAAGACGCATAATGAATTATTAATTGAAAGAGTAACAACTTCTAATTCACTACTGACCATTAAAATTGCTACACCAAGAATGAATGCAGATGACAAACGGGTGTTCATTGGACAAATACACTCCTGGAAATTGAAATAAGAACACCGTGAATTCATTGTCCCAGGAAGGGGAAACTTTATTGACACATTCCTGGGGTCAGATACATCACATGATCACACTGACAGAACCACAGGCACATAGACACAGGCAACAGAGCATGCACAATGTCGGCACTAGTACAGTGTATATCCACCTTTCGCAGCAATGCAGGCTGCTATTCTCCCATGGAGACGATCGTAGAGATGCTGGATGTAGTCCTGTGGAACGGCTTGCCATGCCATTTCCACCTGGCGCCTCAGTTGGACCAGCGTTCGTGCTGGACGTGCAGACCGCGTGAGACGACGCTTCATCCAGTCCCAAACATGCTCAATGGGGGACAGATCCGGAGATCTTGCTGGCCAGGGTAGTTGACTTACACCTTCTAGAGCACGTTGGGTGGCACGGGATACATGCGGACGTGCATTGTCCTGTTGGAACAGCAAGTTCCCTTGCCGGTCTAGGAATGGTAGAACGATGGGTTCGATGGCGGTTTGGATGTACCGTGCACTATTCAGTGTCCTGCACTATTCAGTGTCCCCTCGACGATCACCAGTGGTGTGCGGCCAGTGTAGGAGATCGCTCCCCACACCATGATGCCGGGTGTTGGCCCTGTGTGCCTCGGTCGTATGCAGTCCTGATTGTGGCGCTCACCTGCACGGCGCCAAACACGCATACGACCATCATTGGCACCAAGGCAGAAGCGACTCTCATCGCTGAAGACGACACGTCTCCATTCGTCCCTCCATTCACGCCTGTCGCGACACCACTGGAGGCGGGCTGCACGATGTTGGGGCGTGAGCGGAAGACGGCCTAACGGTGTGCGGGACCGTAGCCCAGCTTCATGGAGACGGTTGCGAATGGTCCTCGCCGATACCCCAGGAGCAACAGTGTCCCTAATTTGCTGGGAAGTGGCGGTGCGGTCCCCTACGGCACTGCGTAGGATCCTACGGTCTTGGCGTGCATCCGTGCGTCGCTGCGGTGTGGTCCCAGGTCGACGGGCACGTGCACCTTCCGCCGACCACTGGCGACAACATCGATGTACTGTGGAGACCTCACGCCCCACGTGTTGAGCAATTCGGCGGTACGTCCACCCGGCCTCCCGCATGCCCACTATACGCCCTCGCTCAAAGTCCGTCAACTGCACATACGGTTCACGTCCACGCTGTCGCGGCATGCTACCAGTGTTAAAGACTGCGATGGAGCTCCGTATGCCACGGCAAACTAGCTGACACTGACGGCGGCGGTGCACAAATGCTGCGCAGCTAGCGCCATTCGACGGCCAACACCGCCGTTCCTGGTGTGTCCGCTGTGCCGTGCGTGTGATCATTGCTTGTACAGCCCTCTCGCAGTGTCCGGAGCAAGTATGGTGGGTCTGACACACCGGTGTCAATGTGTTCTTTTTTCCATTTCCAGGAGTGTATATTATACTAGAACTGACATGTGATTACATTTTCACGCAATTTGGGTGCATAGATCCTGAGAAATCAGTGCCCAGAACAACCAACTCTGGCCGTAATAACGGCCTTGATACGCCTGGGCATTGAGTCAAACAGAGCTTGGATGGCGTACACATGTACAGCTGCCCATGCAGCTTCAACATGATACCACAGTTCATCAAGAGTAGTGACTGGCGTATTGTGACAAGCCAGTTTCTCGGCCACCATTGACCAGACGTTTTCAATTGGTGAGAGACCTGAAGAATGTGCTGTCCAGGGCAGCAGTCGAACATTTTCTGTATCCAGAAAGGCCCGTACAGGACCTGCAACATGCGGTCATGCATTATCCTGCTGAAATGTAGGGTTTCGCAGGGATCGAAAGGAGGGTAGAGCCACGGGTCGTAACACATCTGAAATGTAGCGTCCACTGTTCAAAGTGCCGTCAATGCGAACAAGAGGTGACTGAGACGTGTAACCATTGGCACCCCATACCATCACGCGGGGTAATACACCAGTATGGCGATGACGGATACACGCTACCAATGTGCGTTCACCGCGATGTCGCCAAACAGGGATGCGACCATCATGATGCTGTAAACGGAATCTGGATTCATCTGAAAAAGTGACCTTTTGCCATTCGTGCACCCAGGTTCGTCGTTGAATACACCATCGCAGGCGCTCCTGTGTGTGATGCAGCGTCAAGGGTAACCGCAGTCATGGTCTCCGATATGATAGTCCATGCTGCTGCAAACGTCGTCGAACTGTTCGTGCAGATGGTTGTTGTCTTGCAAAAGTCCCCATCTGTAGACTGAGGGATCGAGACGTGGCTGCACGATCCGTTACAGCCATGCAGATAATATGCCTGTCATTCCGACTGCTAGTGATACGAGGCCGTTGGGAGGCAGCACGGCGTTCCGTATTACCCTCCTGAACCCACCGATTCCATATTCCGCTAACAGTCATTGGATCTCGACCAACGCGAGCAGCAATGTCGCGATAAGATAAACCGTAATCGCGATAGGCTACAATCCGACCTTTATGAAAGTCGGAAACGTGATGGTACGCATTTCTCCTCGTTACACGAGGCATCACAACAACGTTTCACCAGGCAACGCCGGTGAACTGCTGTTTGTGTATGAGAAATAGGTTGGAAACTTTCGTCATGTCAGCCACCGGCGCCGACCTTGTGTGAATGCTCTGAAAAGCTAATCATTTGCATATCACAACATCTTCTTTCTGTCGGTTAAATTTCGCGTCTGTAGCACGTCATCTTCTTGGTGTAGTAGTTTTAATGGCCAGTAGTGTATATTCAAGATTTACCTAATGGCAAGTAAGAAAATAGTTATATAAAATTGCCTTCGTTAGAAACGTATTTTGAATTCAAGCATTCAACGTTTTTGCTGTTTTTCCCTCAGTAACGTTAACCGGCAGCTGCAGGGAAGTATATGTTCCAGGATACGCAGTGTGTGCAGGTCATAAGGCGAGGGCACCACGAAAGCCCACCTCTGTACGACTGCCCGCTGGCCATCTTCGTCAGAGATAATGAGATGTAACATTACCACCCTTTCCTGCTGTGAAACCTTGGCGCCTCCCCGGCATTAAAATTCCTGCCACGGTGGCAGAGGAATGCTGCACTGGGTGGAGTAGGATCGAAGCGGCGACGGCGGAAGGCAAGAGTGGTGTGTGCGAATGTGCGAGTGACTCCTCTTGCGGGTGCGTCTGAGGCCTCCAGTTAAGCCCTTTGGCGCTCTCCAGCTCAGAGGCTGGAGGAGAGGCTGGAAAAGCAGCTCGCTGCTGCCTGGGGCTCGGCAGCTCGGTCGCCGTCTGCTGTGGCTCGCTGTAAAATAAAATGAGGCTGGAATATACGGCAGGGCACTTCTTCGGTTACCTACCGCGGGAGAAAGTTGCATACTGCGGAAGGGATTAGGAGCATGCAGATGACTGGAAATGCGATATTTAGACTGTGTCACGCTCCACCGCTAAACAAGCAGGTTTGTTTTCGAGAGCGTATCGTTTCAGCTGTCAATTTGCCGTTCCGTGCCAGTGTCTTAAAAATGCTCTCTAATTTGACTTGATAACTTACATGTCTGCAGAGTATCGTCTCAGTTGTGCTACTGGATTTCTGATTTCCAGTCAGGAAGGTCACTGTATAGTAGCTGACGGAAAGTCGTCGACTAAAACACAAGCGATAACTGTCGCTTCCTAAGGAAATATTTCTACCCTCTCCTGTTTCTAATCTAGACTTAGGGGACAACCTCAGCGGTCCTTTTAAATCATTTGCAGTCAGGTTTTCGAAGGAAGCACTTGAGAATTTACGACATCTAGAAACAGATCGCCCCAGGTTGCCAATATCGATAATTTTGAGAGATGCATATGGGGCCTGAAGGTGGCATATTGAATCGCCGAAACTGATAATGAAAATAACATAAAATAGCTTCTCATTTTTTCACGGCAGTTTGACGAATTTCTCTATTAAATAAAAATTAAATATTTGCAGTTGATGCTGCCACTTATCTTTTAATGAAGTCATGAGAAGACCGAAACCTATTGCAAAATGATTTAGAGAAGCTATCTGTATGGTTCGAAAAGTGCCAATATAGCCCAAATAATGAAAAGTGTGAGGTCATCCACACGTTTTTCGGCTACACCACACAAAACAGAAATGTAAACGCTGTCAGTTCAATTAGATACCTAGGAATAACAATTAGATTGGAACAACGTAGATTGGAACTATCACATAGACAATGTTGAGGGGAAAGCAACCTTTAAAGATTACGTTTTGTTGGTGGAACGCTTATAACATGCAACAGGCCTACCAAAGACACTGCCTACACTACGCTCGTTCGTCCTCTGCTAGAGTATTTCTGTGCTGTATGGGATCCTTACCAGATAGGACTTACGGAGGACATCGAGAAAGTTCAAATAGGGGCTGCTCGTCTTGTATTGTAGTGAAGCAGGGGAGAGAGTGTCGCGGATATGATAAGCGAGCTGGTATGGCAATCATTAAAACAAACACATTTTCCTCTGAGGCGAGATCTTTCCACGAAATTTTCATCTCCAGCTGCCTCCTCCGACAGGGAAAATATTTTGTACCACCCAGCTACATAGGGAGAACCTATTATTGTAATAAAGGAAAAGAAATTAGAGCTCGCATGGAAAGAGTGGAATGGTACAGAAGTAGTGTGGAAGTGTTTCGATGAACCCCCTGCCAGGCACTTAAATGTGAATTGCCGAGTAGTCACGTAAATGTAGATGTGGATCCACAACGTTGTCAGATGTCACTAACACTTTGCTATGTCGTAGATGCCACAACATATTTCGTGTCTATTTTGTTTTTCTTTAAAGCCATCAGTGTCTTGACGTTTTAGACTCAGTTCCGTTACTACCTGTCGTACGCTAATGTTTCGTTTCTACGTAGCAGTTACCCTAAACAACATCCGTAACCTGCTTTTTTCATTTTCTAGTGTTAAAATTGAATAATTATACTTCAAATTGATGTTAAAATGATCCTTGACTACTCCTAGACGCTCTGGAGACTGTTCCACGTTCTTGTCCCTTTCTCTGGTAAGCATTTTCCATAGACCTCTTACACATGTATTAGTTTTAGAATTTTTTTCATCTCTTACTAAGCTAGGTGCCTCAGACTTTTAAGGACAAAATAATGCAGCTCCTAAACTTTCACGGAAGAAAATAATTGACACAAATATTAATGAAATTAATATTTCTTATCAACATAAATAACTTCAACCCTGTATCGTTGACAAAATTCGAAACGGCGGTCAAAGTTCATTACTGCAGCACTTCATGAATATTCTATTGATCTCATAGTTTAAAATAACTACACCCTATTCCTCACAGACGTTGCTTATGAGAAGGCCGTAGTTGTTGCTGTACCGGTAATCTGAGCATTGTATTCTTCGGAAACATTCTGACGTGCTGTGCAGAAGGTGGGTCAGAGACAAAGGAAACAACGCGTCTTGCGAGAGAGTGGTTCCGTAAGTGAGCGTCTCATATTGCGACTGTAGTTGAGAGAGACACCTCACTTGTTTATGGTCACTAAGGTCAGTGACATTACATGGACCAGAGCTCTGACTAGCACCCTGCGGAACACAGGGTAACTCTGACTCTTGGAAAGATAACAGGAAACTGATCATAAATCTGGAGGAATTTTAGAGGGAGCATTTCTAAGAAGTATGTATTTCTTAACACAGAGAAAGTGAACACTGCTTTAAGAGCAATAAAGATTATTTACAAATAACTCGATTGTTAGGACTCATAATCGTAAATGCGCAATCAAAGATGGGAACACATTCAAAGCGAATTCTGCAGAATGCAGCCGGCTGTGGTGGCCGAGCGGTTCTAGGCGCTTCAGTCTGGAACCGCGCGACCGCTACGGTCGCAGGTTCGAACCCTGCCTCGGGCATGGATGTGTGTGATGTCCTTGTGTTTTCGTAGTTTAAGTAGTTCTAAGTTCTAGGGGACTGATGACCTCACATGTTAAGTCCCATAGTGCTCAGAGCCATTTGATTATGCAGAATGCAAGATAAAGAAATTCTGATTTCGCTATCCTGTTTCTTACATCAGTATGTGTTTTTCCATGTTACTAACTAACTGGTCTGACAGATAAATTATCTGGGTAACCAGTGTTGCAAATGGCTAGATGAATTTATTGTATATGTGATACAAATGGTAACTAGTTACAAAAATCACTATGTTTAACGTAGAAGCGCAGAAGGCACAGACATAATGCAAACACTAGAGAAATCCTAAAGTCCCCAGATTCATAATCAACAAAACTTTCTACGAACGTATTTTAAAAATAAATAAATAAACGCTCATAGACAATGGCATACCAATACTGAAAGGCTTTTCTCTAAATATCTATATATAATTGTGTTTTCGTAGTTTAATCGGGATCTGTAACCACAGATTCTAGAAATTACCAGAAACAAAATCGAATATAATAAAATGACCTCGTCTGTACAGTTCACTTTTTTGTAATGTCTTCATTATTTTGTATGACCAGTTCTTTGGAAAAAAAGAAAACATATTGTAAGTTGCCTTTATATTCACAGAAAGAAGTTTTCGAGACGAATATAATAACACTAGTGCAAAATCTCCAAGACAATTTCAGGTCACTATTTCACAGAAAAAAATCACGTGTGAACTAACTTCTCTGAAGCCTGGATAAATAAACCTCATGAGACCAATTAAAACGGGTGTACAATAAATTCAAGTAGTTCGTCTAATATCGTTTCTCAATGACTTCCCATAGGGAAGGCAGCAGATTTCCCGATATTTGGAATACTCGTCACGCGTATGCATACCACGAACATCTTCCCACTCAATCGCTGTATATTCCTCATTGCTCTTTGTCTATAGCCTACTACATCTACTTTCACTGAGTCCCTAAGAGTGTGGTTTTTAGCTAAAGAACACGGTTCTTTCTTCCTTAGCTGTCGCATTTGCCATCGGCAACTTCTTTTTCGTTCCTTACATCGTATCTGAGCGCTGTCACTTTTAGGACTGGAACGAACGCGGTTTCCATTCTTCCTCCGAAATCTTTACCTTATGTGGCGAGCCAGAAACTGTAAATGCTATACCATGTGCAGCGCTGCATATTTAGGCAGTAGTGTCTGGAATGTTGCTGATGTCTTCGATGATAACAATAGGAACATTGAAGAGACTTTGTGGCAAGAGTTTCCTAGTTCAGAATAAAAAGCAGCGTCTATGAATGAGTCTGTGTAGAAAGGTGCAATTCCAGTCGTTCGAAGGACGTTATCAGCATTCTAAAGCGCTACTGTCGGTTTATAGGCCTCTTCGGAAATGTAAAGCATGTGCAATTCCCTCTCTACTCAGTCTAGCCGGTTCCCTGTTGCTGAGACATAATGTTTTCACTGAGAACATAAAGGAGACATGAAACGAATGCAATAATCATACAATTTATAAACTATTAATTTTCTGGTTTCACGAGATTTTATCAATTACATTTACATTGCGTGCATATGAATAGTACCCTTCTAGAAGTGATTCAGCTGATTTTTCCTTAGCAGACTTCGTAATCCTAATGAAGTGTTCAAGAGGATAACTGACCCAGTCCGATTTAGCACAGGCACACTGAAGCAGGAAAATCAGCTCTTGTTGCTATTTTTCATGTGTAAATGTAAATATTTGCCAACATATTGTTGAGTTGCTGATATATTTGTAATCACAATAATCGCCGCTGCACATTCACCAGAAGACGCTCCTCATTATTAATTCTAATGCCTCCGCAGACTTGTTCTGCGTGACTGAAACCCAATCTCGTAAGGACTGAAAATTTTGGTCGTCTCATAATTTCCTCCAAGTCAATTTTTAGGATGAAACAAAAGGTGTCTATTTTTTATTTGTGGACCTCTGGATTCGTGTTATATGTTTCTTGGTTTTTGAATACGAAGATCCTCAGGGCTTTCACGAGCATGTTTTTCTCCGTTCGACTAGCTTTTCTCTCAGTTTAGAGAAAGGAGTAGAAAAACTAGTGTTCTCAAATAATCAGAAATACATTCGAGACCCGTTTCCAACTGCCAGACTACAAAAACGTTTCTGTACTTCCAAACAATATTGTACAAGCATGTGTGAAAACTATGGCGGCTGTCTAAAATGGGCACCTCAAAGTCATCCCACAATCCTACAGTATTTCCAGTAGGTTATAATTTCAAACGTTAGTAAAAATTCGGAAAAAATGTTAGATATCTCTGTTTTTAGTCTAGAATATGATGGAATACTTTCCAGAAGAAAATTTTTGACATCTGCTACCAAAAAAAAGTAAAATTACAAGAAACTGTGATGATTTTATTTTTATTTTATTTTAATTTAATTTTATTTTATTTTATTTTTTGCTTCAACCAGTCGAAAAAACAGAACCACTGACATAGATGCACTGAAAATAATATACGAACATTCTCAAAGTTTATGGATGTATGTGCTATGTATCTTCTCGTGAAAATATAAGAGTATTCCGAGATAAAAATTAAAATACCGTAAGAGATGTGTAATCTTTCCGCCTGTGTGACGAAAAGGTCGCTGATGAATTTTCGTTCTGTTGGACCTTGTAGAAATTTCCATCGAGAAAGAGTATTGTCTCACGCATGAAAGCATTTTATTTACGAGAGACCCCGCGAGTGGCAGCAAGCGAGTATTTATATGCCGCCGCCAGGATTTTAGTTCCGGCGGCTCGATTTAATACGGCCGGGAGTATTCCATACATCCCGAAAATTTTGCTCTTACTGACCCTGCGTCATTGCATCCATCACCCAAATCGGCGATGTACGCTATACAAAAGTAACTGAAGCTAGTTTCAGGCCAATGTTCCCATTAAAGTGGAGCACAATATATTATTTCATGTGGTTTTGTGAAGCCAAAGTTTTATCGAAGTATACAACTAGACTGTTATCCTCAGTACGCAGTAAGAGCATTTTACGCAAAACTTCGTTCTTGCTGCTGCAATGTCTCTGCATTCCATTATAAATTTGTTCATTATACTTTCTGAATCAAAAACCGAATGAGCGGAGGAAACAAAGATCTGAGGTCACTGAGGCAGGATAATTTACTTTTTCACGTGATCGCTCTGTATTTTTCCAGCCGTCGGTTACTCTTCTCTGTCGTAGTATCGACGTACATTTCTACGTACTAACTTTTTGTGAAGTCGTCAAATTCCGTTTTCATTTATATCCCTTTGTTGGAGAATCAAAACACGTCCTCACATATAGAGATTCTGCCGATGTTACCGGACTGTTAATACAAACTACAGTCGATTCGAAAATACCACAAATTTTTCTTGTCATTTTATGAACGTGCACAAAATTTATGTTATTCCTTGGTTCTTCACTGCTCGCCAAATCACTAAAAAATCTTCATTACCCTCGATACGACAATTCTACGAGGGTGAGTCAAATGAAAACCTTGAATTTGTAATAACAAATCGAAATTTCGCGCCGTTATCATGTAAGTTGGTAAGCGTGCTACAAACAGCGTGCAGAATGGTTTGTACGTGGCAGCATACTGCACATGCACACATACAGTTGCAGTATCAGTATAAAGATGGCCTCCCCACTTGCGACTTGCACCAGGGAAGAACAGCCTTCTGTTATTCGGTTTTTGCGCAGTGAAGGTGTGAAACCTATTGAAATATTGAAATTCATCGACGAATGAAGGTTCAGTATGGTGATGCATGTTTGTCACAGCAGCAAGTCTACGAATGGAGTAGGAAGTTGGCAAATGGTGTGACTTCAGTGGAAGATGCCTACAGGGACGACTGTCACCAGTGCATCATACACAGATCTCCTAAAAAAATCATCTGCGCCTGAAATCAAATCAAAGCGACGTGGATTGCTGTCAGCAGGTGTCGTTTTGCAACACGACAATGCAAGGCCCCACACTGCCCGTACAACAGTTGCAACATTCACAGACCTGCATTTTGAGTGTCTTCCTCATTCAACATACTCTCCAGACCTTTCCCCAAGTGATTTCCATATGTTTGGACTACTCAAAGACGCAATGGGAGGTAAGAAGTTCCGTTCTGATGAAGAGGTACGCCACGCGGTGCATGAGTAGTTGCGCGGACTACCGAAAGAATTTCTTTCTAAAGGAATTTATGCACTTTGTAAGCGCTGGAGGACTTGCATTGAGCGTGGGGGAGACTATGTTGACAAGTGACACAGCTTTGTAGCACTTCTGCACGATAAATAGTATCTTAAAAATATTTAAGTTTTAATTGATGAAAGGAGAAAATATAAAAATGTAGCAAATGAAGTACCCAAAAGAGCATACAGAAGTCAAAAAAATTGATTGACGGGAAATGAAAAAGGGAAAAGGAGGAATCGCTGGAAGAGAAACGCAAATCTCTAGAAGCAGGTCTGACTAGGGTAAAGATAGAGGCCCTCTATAGGCAAGTTAAAGAAACCTTTGGAGAAAGGATATTAAATGTGCATATGGGTAATCGACAATAATCAAAGAAGGTACGGCTGTACGAAGGACACGTACTTGAAGATGATTTTGCGTAAAGGGGACACGATGTACATGAAGAGCTGAGAATTGTGATGCTGCGAGACGAATTTGACCGAGCACTGAAAGACTATGTAGTAACAAGTCCCCTGAGGTAGACGACATTCCGTCAAAATTATTCAATCCTTGGAAGAGCCAGTCATAGCAAAACTATTCCACCTGGTTTGCAAGATATAGAAGACAGACGAATACCCTCAGGTTTAAATAAGAACTTGCAATAGTAGAATGGCAGGTGCTGTTAGATGTGAATATTAACGAACCATGAGTTTTATAAGGCATGGTGCAAAATACTGGCACGAATTATTTACAGAAAGATGGAAAAAGTAGTAGACGCGAAGCGACGAGAAGATCATTTCGGGCTCGGGAGAAATGTAAGAATACACGAGGTAGTACTGACCTTAAGGCAAATCTTACAAGGTACACTGAACAAATGCGAACTTACGTTCATAGCGTTTACAGATTTAGAGAAAGACTTTAAGAATGTTGATTGGAATACGTACGAGTATTTTGAAATCCCCAAGTTATTAGGAACAACACACAGGGCGTGAAAGGTTTTGTAAATCTCATACATAAGACAGGTCGCTGTTATAAGAGTTGAAGGGCACGAAAGGAGAGTGGGAGATGCGAAGGTAGTGTGACATAGTAGTACATTATTGCTGATGGTCTCCAATCTATACTCTGAGCAATAAAGGAAATCACGGAAAATTTTGGAAAGAAAATTAGTGTTCAGAGAGACAAAATAAAAACAACTTGAGGTTTTGGCGATTAACTCTAATTCTGTCAGGCCTTGGAAGATCAAGTGAACAGAATGGGCAGTGTCTTGAAAAGAGGCTAAGATGCATGTTAACAAAAGTAAAACAGGAGTTATGGATTGTAGTCAAATGAAACCTGGGGTTTCTGAGGGAATTAGGTTAGGACATGAGACACAGAATGTAGCTTATGAATTTTACCATTTGGTAGCAAAATAACTGACGAGGTCCGAAGTTGAAAGTAAATAAAATTCAGGCTGGAAATAGCAAGTAAAGCGTTCCGAAGGCATTTACCTGTAATGTAACATAGTACGAAAGTGAAAAGTAGACAACAAACAATGTAGACAACAAGAAAACAGAAGCTTTTGAAATGTAGTGATTGCTGAAGACCGAACGGGAAATTCGGATAACTAATCAGAAAGTACTGGATGGAATTGGGGAGGAAAGAAATTTAAGGTAGCACCTGACTAAAAAAAAAAGGGATCGAGTGATAGTAATGCTGAAGACTGAACAGGAATTTCGGATAACTGATCAGAAGATACTAAATGAAATTAGGGAGAAAAAAAGTAAGGACCCACTTGACTAAAACAAGGAATCGAGTGATAGGACGCGATCCTGAGGTATCAAAGGATCGTCAGTTTGGTAAAGAAAGAAAGTGTGGGGGGTAAAAAGTGTTGATGTGGACCAAGGCTTTACCGTAGTAAGCAAAGTTCAAGTGGTTGTAGCTTTAACTAGTTATGCAGCGATGAAGTGACTTGCACAGGATAGACTAGAGTGAAAAGGTGTATCAGACCAGTCTTCGATCTACAGACCACCACATCATCATTCATAAATATGTCGCCACGATCAAACTAAGTACCAATCACCTGTAAAATATGATAGTAATGAGACGAAAAAACCTATGTGGAATCGTAAAGAGTGAGCACCATTCTTTATGGAAATAAACTGAATAATTACAGGTGGAAATCGGGAACACGAGATGGGAATCGCAAACCGGCTCCTCCAGCTTCTTATACCCGTAAGTAATCTTAAGATAAAGGACGCAAGCAAAATTTATATGAAATAAACTGTGGATATGTATATCTAAATCTAGAACATGGGAGGGGAATCGCAGACTAACTGTTCCAGTTTCGCTCGCAGAGTCCAGTAATTATAGTTGACACAAAACGATCCAAGTCGCTGGAATCGTTGAGTTTCATCTGGTATCCCTCCTGCTGCTGCTGCTGCGCTTCTTGCTAGGAGACTGTGACCACGTAGTGTACGCTTTTTACTGTGACGAAGTAAACGAATTGGTTACTTAATACACGAATAGAAACTGCAGCTCGTGTGAATACTCTCATGTGTGCGACGAAGTTGTTGTGTCGTACAAGATGTGACAGACTGTTGATAGTACGTGCCAAGAAAAAAATGTACTTCAATTGAGAACTACGCGTTACGTAATTTCGTATGGAAATAAAAGTATGTCTTTGGGGAGAGTATCCCATCGCAACGGTTGTCTGTTCGCGGCTAAAAAGCCTTGGAATCGGTTTCAGACACTGAGGCACCCCGATATACAGGGTTATTACAAATGATTGAAGCGATTTCACAGCTCTACAATAACTTTATTATTTGAGATATTTTCACAATGCTTTGCACACACATACAAAAACTCAAAAAGTTTTTTTAGCCATTCACAAATGTTCGATATATGCCCCTTTAGTGATTCGGCAGACCGCGCCGAAAATTCAAAGCGTTTGACTTTGTCAACGGGTGTCAGGGCTTGTAGCAATTGTAAACGGTAAGGCTTCTGCTTTAGCCTTTTCCGTAAGATTTTCCAAACCGTCGGCTGCGTTACGTTTAGCTCCCTGCTTGCTTTATTCGTCGACTTCCGCGGGCTACGCGTGAAACTTGCCCGCACGCGTTCAACCGTTTCTTCGCTCACTGCAGGCCGACCCGTTGATTTCCCCTTACAGAGGCATCCAGAAGCTTTAAACTGCGCATACCATCGCCGAATGGAGTTAGCAGTTGGCGGATCTTTGTTGAACTTCGTCCTGAAGTGTCGTTGCACTGTTATGACTGACTGATGTGAGTGCATTTCAAACACGACGTACGCTTTCTCGGCTCCTGTCGCCATTTTGTCTCACTGCGCTCTCGAGCGCTATGGCAGCAGAAACCTGAAGTGCGACTTCAGCCGAACAATACTTTATGAGTTTTCCAAGTATCTGTAGTGTGTCCTGACCATATGTTAATGAATGGGGCTACAGTGCATTTATGAAATCGCTTCAATCATTTGTAATAGCCCTGTACTGTATGTCTGTATGGAGCTCTCGGCACATTACAGAGAACGCGAAAACATTCCTGAGCCACTGTTCCAACTTTCATTTCTGTGACAAAGCCGCGTGTTACACGTGTTTCTGAAGCTTAAAACTCCACTGTCTGCAACAGTTACTGATAATAACAACAATAATAATACTAAAGAAGTAGATCAATAAAAATGAATAAATATAATGATAGAAAAAGAAAAAAGAAAGTAAAAAGCGAAAATTAAAAAAAATGTAATATCTCTCTCTTTCTCTCTTTCTCGCTCTCTCTCAAACATACACGCGCGCGCGCACATCTCTCGCTCTCCCTTCCTAGTCGGAAAATACACACCTGGAAATGGAAAAAAGAACACATTGACACCGGTGTGTCAGACCCATCATACTTGCTCCGGACACTGCGAGAGGGCTGTACAAGCAATGATCACACGCACGGCACAGCGGACACACCAGGAACCGCGGTGTTGGCCGTCGAATGGCGCTAGCTGCGCAGCATTTGTGCACTGCCGCCGTCAGTGTCAGCCAGTTTGCCGTGGCATACGGAGCTCCATCGCAGTCTTTAACACTGGTAGCATGCCGCGACAGCGTGGACGTGAACCGTATGTGCAGCTGACGGACTTTGAGCGAGGGCGTATAGTGGGCATGTGGGAGGCCGGGTGGACGTACCGCCGAATTGCTCAACACGTGGGGCGTGAGGTCTCCACAGTACATCGATGTTGTCGCCAGTGGTCGGCGGAAGGTGCACGTGCCCGTCGACCTGGGACCGGACCGCAGCGACGCACGGATGCACGCCAAGACCGTAGGATCCTACGCAGTGCCGTAGGGGACCGCACCGCCACTTCCCAGCAAATTAGGGACACTGTTGCTCCTGGGGTATCGGCGAGGACCATTCGCAACCGTCTCCATGAAGCTGGGCTACGGTCTCGCACACCGTTAGGCCGTCTTCCGCTCACGCCCCAACATCGTGCAGCCCGCCTCCAGTGGTGTCGCGACAGGCGTGAATGGAGGGACGAATGGAGACGTGTCGTCTTCAGCGATGAGAGTCGCTTCTACCTTGGTGCCAATGATGGTCGTATGCGTGTTTGGCGCCGTGCAGGTGAGCGCCACAATCAGGACTGCATACGACCGAGGCACACAGGGCCAACACCCGGCATCATGGTGTGGGGAGCGATCTCCTACACTGGCCGTACACCACTGGTGACCGTCGAGGGGACACTGAATAGTGCACGGTACATCCAAACCGTCATCGAACCCATCGTTCTACCATTCCTAGACCGGCAAGGGAACTTGCTGTTCCAACAGGACAATGCACGTCCGCATGTATCCCGTGCCACCCAACGTGCTCTAGAAGGTGTAAGTCAACTACCCTGGCCAGCAAGATCTCCGGATCTGTCCCGCATTGAGCATGTTTGGGACTGGATGAAGCGTCGTCTCACGCGGTCTGCACGTCCAGCACGAACGCTGGTCCAACTGAGGCGCCAGGTGGAAATGGCATGGCAAGCCGTTCCACAGGACTACATCCAGCATCTCTACGATCGTCTCCATGGGAGAATAGCAGCCTGCATTGCTGCGAAAGGTGGATATACACTGTACTAGTGCCGACATTGTGCATGCTCTGTTGCCTGTGTCTATGTGCCTGTGGTTCTGTCAGTGTGATCATGTGATGTATCTGACCCCAGGAATGTGTCAATAAAGTTTCCCCTTCCTGGGACAATGAATTCACGGTGTTCTTATTTCAATTTCCAGGAGTGTATAAACGCTACATAACGATAGCAGACGCTTCCACCGCTATCAAAACAAACAAGATATGAAAGCATCATGCAACAGCAAAACGATACACACAAAATGATGAAAGGACAGTGTACAGAAGTGTAAATGTGTTAAGTCCAGTGAAAGTGCTGTATGAAAATGCAAATACTCAACACACACACACATGGAAGGGGAAAAAGAATGGAATAAAAAACAAAAAACCGTTAGTAACGAAAATAATAAAAACTGTTTATAGTGATAAGTAAAGCGTGTGAACTTTTATTGATCAGAACAAACAAAATTTCTAGAGGAAAAACCATATCGTTACAGTGACTACTGAAGATACTTTAAAATAATGCGAAACGCGTCTGGTCTGAATAAGACTTTTGTTGAAGTTCCTAACGACGACAACTTGTATATGTGCAACTGCGGAAAAAGTGGCCATAAGAACAAAACAGACAACACAATTAATGAGCTGACGATTGTTGAGCAACTGTGCGTTTTATCGACAGTGTTGCTAATCAAAAAATGGTTCAAATGGCTCTGAGCAGTATGGGACTTAACATCTGAGGTCATCAGTCCCCTAGAACTTAGAACTATTTAAACCTAACTAACCTAAGGACATCACACACATCCATGCCTGAAGCAGGATTCGTACCTGCGACCGTAGCAGTCGTGCGATTCCGGACTGAAGCGCCTAGAACCGCTCTGCCACAACGGCCGGCGTTGCTAATCAGACATCGAGATGAAACACTTAACTGTTTTCCATCAATATTATTTCGTGCGCCATTATTAATCCTTTTTACTATTAATTACTAAAATGTTACAGCATCCGATATTCTGTGGCCAGTTTGCAACGGAATCCCTCAATGTCAGAATACGCCTGGAACTCAGTGTACAGGTATACAGTTACTACTATGTGACACATTCGTGTGATTTAAACACTTTTACGAATATTAAACTGACTTAACTCTAAAACCTGGCACTTCATGATAAAAATACATAATTTTTCTCTGATGGTCAGAGCTGCTAAATGGATAGCATACCACATCTAAATCTACATCTACGTGATTACTATGCTATTCTCAATAAAGTGCCTGGCAGAGGGTTCAATGAACCATCTTCACGCTGTCTCTCTACCGTTCCACTCTCGAACGGCACGCGGGAAACACGAGCACTTAAATTTTTCTGTGCGAGCCCTGATTTCTCTTATTTTATCGTGATGATAATTTCTCCACATTTAGATGGGTTCCAAGAATGTTTTCGCAATCGGAGGAGAAAACTGGTGATTGAAATTTCATGAGAAGATCCCGTCGCAACGAAAAACGCCTTTGTTTTAATGATTGCTACTCCAAATCACGTACCATGTCTGTAACACTATCTCCCTTCTTTCGCGATAATACAAAACGAGCTGCCCTTCTTTGTACTTTTTCGATGTCATCCGTCTGTCCAACCTGATGTGGATCCCACACCGCACAGCAATACTCCAGAATAGGGCGGACAAGCGTGGTGTAAGCTGTCTCTTTAGTAGATCTGTTGCATCTTCTAAGTGTTCTGCAATGAATCGCAGTCTTTAGTTTGCTCTATCCCCAATATTATCTATGTGATCGTTCCAATTTAGGTTATTTGTAATTGTAATCCCTAAGTATTTAGTTGAATTTACAGCCTTCAGATTTGTGTGACTTATCGCGTAATCGAAATTTAGCCGATTTCTTTTAGTACTCATGTGAATAACTTCATACTTTTCCTTATTCAGGGTCAATTGCCACTTTTCGCATCATACAGATATCTTATCTAAACCATTTTGCAAGTCGTTTTGATCACCTGACGACTTTACAAGACGGCAAATGACACCATCATCTGCAAACAGTCTAAGACGGTTACTCAGATTGCCGTTAATACAGATCAGGAAAACAAAGGGCCTATAACACTTCCTTGGGGGACGCCGGATATTACTTCTGTTTTACTCGATGACTTTTCGTCTATTACTACGAACTGTGACCTTTCTGACAGGAAATCATGAATCCAGTCGCATAACTGAGGCGATACTCCGCAGGCACGCAGTTTGGTTAGAAGACGCTTGTGAGGAACGGTGTCGAAAGCCTTCTGGAAACCTAAAAATCACAGGCACTACCTGATCAAAATGATCCGAACTCGTGTTAGTGGACATTAATATGAAGTGTGTCCATCTTTCGCCTTTATTACATCTTGAATTCTGCTGGGGACACATCCAATGAGGTGTTTGAATGCCTGTGGAGGAAAGGCAGCCCATTTCTCTGCGTAGCCGAAAGCAGAGGAAGTAGTGGTGTCGGACGCTGGCGTATGGAGCGAAATCGACGCCCTTCCTCATTCCAAAGGTACTCAGTTAAGTCCATGTGGGGCTACTGGGTAGGCCAGTCCATTTCAGATATGTTAATTCCCGCAAATCTTTCCTCACAGACGCTGCTTTATAAGAGTTTGCGTTCACGTGCTGATACAAAAAATTATCCTCTCTGAACTGGTCCTCTATTGTACGCAGTACACAGTGCTGTAACTTGTGTTTATATCCTTCCCCATTTAGCGTTCTCTTCAGCGCAGTATAGAGACCACACCTTAACCACGAAAAACACTCCCCTTACGTAATACCACCGCTGTGACCGAGCGTATTTAGGCGCTTCTGTCCGTAACCGCGCCGCTGCTACGGTCGCAGGTTCGAATCTTGCCTCGGGCATGGATGTGTGTGATGTCCTTAGGGTAGTTAGGTTTAAGTAGTTCTAAGTCTAGGGGCTGATGACCTCAAATGTTAAGTCCCATAGTGCTCAGAGCCATTTGAACCATTTGAACGTAATACCACTTCCTCCGTATTTCGCTGTTGACATTACACATGATGGCAGGTGATGTTTTCCAGACACTGGCAAAATCCAAACCCTTCCATCGGACTGCCGGCCAGTGTGGCCAAGCGGTTAAAGGCGCTACAGTCTGGAACCGCGTGACCGCTACGGTCGCAGGTTCGAATCCTGCCTCGGGCATGGATGTGTGTGATGTCCTTAGGTTAGTTAGGTTTAAGTAGTTCTAAGTTCTAGGGGACTGATGACCTTAGAAGTTAAGTCCCATAGTGCTCAGAGCCTTCCATCGGACTGCCACAAGGTGTAGCGTGATTCACCTCTCAAAATCAGTCGCATCCAGTCATCGACTTTCCGATGGCGTCGCTGTTTACACCACCTCAAGCGTCGTTTAGCATTGACTCCAGAAATGAACGGCTTATGAGGAGCTGCTTGGTTACTGTACATTGTTAACCATTCTTTTTAACTCTCTAAGCACATCCATTGTGTTAGCTGGACTGCTGGTATCACATTGGAAATCACGTGTGATTCGTTCCGCTGACTTCGTATGATTTTTTATAACCACCCTCAGCAGTGCTCGACGGCCCCTGCCCGTTAATACCTCAAGTATGGCTATCCTTGGTGTAGCTGTAGTTGTTCCTTCGCGTTTCCCACTTCACAGTCGCATCACTAAGCCGGCACGGTAGCTCAGCGTGTTCGGTCAGAGAGCTGGTTGGCCTCGCTAATAATAATAATAATAATAATAATAAAACTGAGTGGAAGGATCAACAAACGAACTTGAACGTATGTTATGTAACGTTCGCAACGACCAAACAAAAAAAAAAAAACTCTCAAATTGGGCAGCCTTAGAAGGGTTACTGTTGTGGATTGGCAAGAGCGCCAACCCGTTTTTGAGAGGAAGCCGAAAGGCACGCGTTTTAGCTCATGCAGGCTGGCGTGAGGTCTGGAACAGGTCAAGGAAATTAGACTAGCAAAAAAGGACGTAGCTGTGGAATACTTAACTTTAATCCATAAATGGTGAACATCGCTCTTGACGGTACATGTTTTACAGCATCAATAGTAACTGGTAATGGCGCCTTGCTAGGCCGTAGCAAATGACGTAGCTGAAGGCTATGCTAACTATCGTCTCGCCAAATGAGAGCGTATTTTGTCAGTGAACCATCGCTAGCAAAGTCGGCTGTACAACTGGGACGAGTGCTAGGAAGTCTCTCTTGACCTGCCGTGTGGCGGCGCTCGGTCTGCAATCACTGATAGTGGCGACACGCGGGTCCGACGTATACTAACGGACCGCGGCCAATTTAAAGGCTACCACCTAGCAAGTGTGGTGTCTGGCGGTGACACCACAGTTACTGCTTCGCTACTGACAACACAATATCCTCCGCCTCTTTTTACGAGTGTTTTTTTTTCTTTTTGTCTCCAATTGGTCGCAAAATGAAAACCGTAGTGAAACTAGAAACCGTTTTGCAAAATTTAGCTACACCTTTCAGTTACTTCTCCACATAATCGCCGCTCCGACTTTGACATTTCTCGTAGCGTGACATCGACTTTGCAACACCGTCATCACCTAAGGCAGCTGCCAGTGCATTCCGTCGATTCTCTACGCTGCTTTGTAGCTCTTTGTTGTGTCAAAACGCTGTCTTCGTAGCCAGCGGTCCATGTGAGCACAGAGATGAAAATAAGAAAGTGCGAAGTGTGGACTGTATGGTGGGTAATCGAACACCTCCTGTCGAAAACGCTGCAGGATCGTCTTCGTTGCACCTGCGGTGTGCGAGCGAGAATTGTCGTGAAGAACAAAACACATGACACTTACTTTACGTGGGCTGCATTAAAACAGGCGAAATCTCTCAACAGGCACTCGACACTTTACATGCTAACTGTGCGCTCAGAACTAAACAGTGCGACGTGACAGGAGCTATGAGCTTACTAGACACAGTGCAATACATATGCTCAAAGCTGTATCGGGTCCTCACTGTCGTTTTTGTTTCGCGACCGATAGGAGGTTGAAAAAAAAAAAAAAGAAGAAGTAGCCCTTGTATACTGGCGGGTCCGCTTGTCATGACAGCTTGTGGTCAATACATAGGGGTGTAAGTATATTCTAGCTCAGACGGTGTACACTGCAGACCCAAGCTGCTATCCTGTGAAGCAACCGATTCTCCTTTCGATCTATTAAGACATTTTCTTGGGATTATTTGACGTACCAAGGAAGGACATATCGTAGGCTACATTCCAAACTTCCCCTCAGTGTCTCATAGAGTAAGTACTTGTGAGGGTTGATGGTGATTCGTCCATCGGTACTATTCGAGAGTAGTTGGCTACGTATCAGCACTTGGTTTCACACTCATTCATTGCTCTTATCTCACACAAGCACGAGATCACATTCCTTCGAACTCATTACAGTCATCTTGTAGCGTTCCCAATTCCAACAGCAGATCCTGCAGGGCGTGTAGTTGTGTGCCTCATAGATAAAAATCTAAGGTGCGCATTTGATAAGTATAATAACAGGTCAGAGGGGAATCTGCGGAATTTATGGCATTCACTGCTCTAATTTAAAAAAAATGAAAATGTAAGTGAAACAGTGGGGCAACACAGTAGACGAGATGAAAAGAGATACTAAAAAAGTAACATAAATCACAGAAAAGTCAGTTTATTCTCAAATAATAAAGTTATCACTTCCGTAGGAACACTATGATAATACACGAATTGGTTATTCGAATTGTATTTTTATGTAATTTAGTTGCAAGACACAGAACACATATTTTCTATACGTACATCAAGTGACAAGAGTTTATTTACTGATATGAATGCGTGGTGTCTGTTCTTTCGGATATAACCCAAAGAAAACACACAAGGTGAAATTCGCAGCTGTTATACATGTCGTGTAAACTGAAGATGGAAGAGGGAGAAAGGAAATGAAATGAAAGAGAAGGGAATGAACTACTGATATCAGCTGCATCGGAACTTCATACGGAATAAGCGGCGACGAGTGAAAATATGTGCCACACAAGGACTGGAACCTGGGATATCCTGCTTATTAGGCAGTTGTGTTAACCGCTGCTTTAGCCAGAAACAGTGTTTTTCACAAATGCGCGGACTATCTCGGCACGCTCACAGGCCGACTCACATACCCACCTAATGCCAGCTGTCCACTGTCCCCGTCCATGTTCTCCGTGCTGTCTAATTTTAGATTCCCGCCAGAGATCGAAGGAAATGTGGATCAACACTGAAGATTGTGAATCCATCGCCCATCGAGATGAATCAGTTATACGAATGCACGGTTAACGTAACTGCCTAATAAGCAGGAGATCTTGGGTTCGAGTCCCAGTACGGCACACATTTTCACTCGTTTCCGCATAAAGTCCTCTAGCAGCTGGCATAAATAGTCCTTTCCCTCTCCTTTCATGTCTTTTGCCCCACACCGCCTCTCCACCTTCAGTCCACATAATATACACAGATCAAAAAAAGTTTTGCATGACCCCGGTTCCCAGAACTCCTGAAGACAGACGTTGACTGTGGATATTGTATCACAGACACAGTCCCTTTGACTGTTCATAAATGTCACTAAACCCACCCAAAGGCGTAAACAACCATGTATGAGCAGAGCCTATTAGACGGAGGGGGTCTGACAGTGATAAGTTCCAGTCATTCCACCAGGAAGGAGATACACGGCTCGTGTTGTCTGTTAGTTCAACCACGCCTAGACGATCAATACCACGGTCCGATCGCGCCCGCGTTGTTACTTTGTGCCAGGAAGGGCTCTCAACAAAGGAAGTGTCCAGGCGTCTCGGAGTGAACCAAAGCGAAGTTGTTCGGACATGCAGGAGATACAGAGAGACAGCAACTGCCGATGAAATGCCTCACTCAGGCCGCCCAAGGGCTACTACTGTAGCGGATGACCGCTACTTGTGGATTATGCCATGTAGGAACACAGCAACCATGTTGAATAATGCTTTTCGTGCAGCCACAAGACGTCGTGTTACGACTCAAACTGTGTGCCATAGGCTGCGCAGCTTCACTCCCGACGTGCCCGCATCTCGTGGTCGTGCGGTAGCGTTCTCGCTTCCCACGCCCGGGTTCCCGGGTTCGATTCCCGGCGGGGTCAGGGATTTTCTCTGCCTCCCTCCACTCTGAGGGATCCACGCCGAATCGCCATTGAGGAGTGGGACGACCTGGACCAACAGTGCCTTGATGAACTTGTGGGGTAGTATGCCACGACGAACACAGGCATGCAACGATGCAAGAGGACGTGCTACTGGCTATTAGAGGTACCGGTGTGTACAGCAATCTGGACCACCACCTCTGAAGGTCTCGTTGTATGGTGGTACGACATGCAATGAGTGGTTTTCATGAGCAGTAAAAAGGGTGGAAATGATGTTTATGCTGATCTCTATTCCAATTTTGTGTACAGGTTCCGGAACTCTGGGAACCGAGGTGATGCAAAACTTTCTTTTGATGTGTGTATATCACAGCTGCGGATTTCACCTCAGTGAAAGATCTCCCTTCCGATAACGACAGTGACGCAAGCTACGAATGTGAGTACGATTTTGATTGAAAAATGTAAAATATCGAATAAAACATTTCAATACGGCCATTTCGACTGGTACTCGTAGTTTTACTGGAATCTGATAAATTTATAATTTTTTATCCACCAAATTGGATCTCCCATTTTGAATTTCGTAATTGCGACATCGGATTCGTAATCAGTGGCACCGAAATTTAAAAAGAGCACGATTTAATAGAATTTTATATCTGTCTCCCTATTATGTCTAGGTTTCGAAGCGAGTCGACCCTATGTGCGGTGTTCAGAAATCGGTCACTGACATGTGCAGAGACACGACGCGTGTTACGATGCTAGGGACGGCAGGATGACGTAGCGAGCCTGCGCCTCGCATTGTTTTGGTGCGCGCAGCTGGAGTGTGGCGCGCGGCGGCGCTCCGCGCTGCGCCGTGGTGTCCTTGGCCGCGTGGTCCATTTGGCGCGCGCACCTCTCGCCTGCTGGGGATTTGTGGCCCCTGACTCCCACTGCGCGGCTCGCCTTTCGCGGCCAGCTGACCAGACAGCGCAGCTGTACGGTTCTGCAACCACGCACAGTAAGACCGGCCTCGCGCCTATTGAGGCACCTGGCACACATAGGCAGCACCCTGAACGGCAACCTGTTGTGCTCCCACATTAAAGAACGCGAGGGTGGTTAAAAAGTAAAGTAACAAGTCCAACACTCTTAAACAAAACAGAAAAATCGACGGACCACGAATGAATTGTTCGAATTCGACGGCAATCGGTAGCTGTGACGTACATACACGTACAAACAAATGATTACAATTTCAGAAATGTTGCATGATTTATTCAACAGAAAGAACTTCACAAATTGAGCAATTCGATAACGCGTTGATCCACCTCTAGTACCGAGCGAGGAGGTGGTGCAGTGGCTAGCACACTGGGCTCGCGTTCAGGAGGACGACGGCTCAGTCCCACGTCCGGCCATTCTGATTTATGTTTCCCGTGATTTCCCTAATTCTAAGAAAAAGATCCCTTGTCAGTAACTTCAAAATCCGCTTGTATCAATCGACCATTATACCTGTGATGTTATATGAATGTGAAACATTATATTTAGGAAGAAAGATGAAGAAAAACTCTTAATATTCGAAAGAAAAGTACTAAGGAATATTTTTGGGCCTGTATACGACGAAAAGAACATGGAATGGAGAATTAGAAGAAATGAAGAATTAAGAAGGCTGTACAAACACCGTAACATCGTCGAAGTGCTCAAGAGGAGAAGGTTGAATTGGGCACGCCATATAGCAAGAATGACAGAGAATACACTACCTAGAATGGCATTCAGTAGAACAATAGATTGAACGAGAGGAAGAGGGAGACCCAGAATCAGATGGCGGGATAACATTCGGGAGGACACAACTAGGATGAACAACAACAGCAACTGGACAAACAGCGCACTGGACAGGCAGAAGTGGAAGAGGCTCATAGAGCAGGCGTATGGTCAATAAGGCCCTTGCCACATGTAAAGTAAAGTAAGTGATTTCCCTAAATCGCTCCAGGCAAATGCCGGGATGGTTCCTCTGAAAGGGCACGTCCGACTTCCTTCGCCGTCCTTCCCTAATACGGTGAGACCGATGACCTCCCTGTCTGGTCTCCTCCCCCAAAACAACCCCTCTCCAACCCCCTCTACCTCTAGCCCTTCTCCAACCAGTTATTTGGCTTGGCATTGACTGATATCGAGTGCCCTCGACGAATATCGTGCCAAATTCTGTCAAATTTTCACGTCAGATCGTCGAAATCCCGAGATGATTGGAGGGCCCTGCCCGAAATGCTCCAAACCTTCTCAATTGGAGACAGATCCGGTGACATTGTTGGCGAAGATAGAATTTGGCAAGCACGAAGACAAGCAGCGGATGTTATCTTCCAGGCATGTCTCCGGCTTGGAATCTCATTGACTGGAGTATAAATGTCTTCAGTGATGAGTCCCATTTCGAACTGAACACCGATGACGACCGAAAACGTGTCTGGAGACGTGCCAGAAAGCGATGGCATACCTAACTGATTGTCGCCCACCGTAGTGCCCGACAAGCAGAACCCCTTTGATTGTCATCCATGGCAACCTTACAGCACAACTGGACTTCGACGATATTCTATGCCCCGTTTGGTTACCCTTCATGGCAAGCCATCCTGGGCTTACAGAGCAGCAAGATGCAGCCCGCACGCACACGGAAAGAGTTTCTACTGCTTGTCTTCGTACTTGCCAAACCCTATATTGGCCAGCAGGGCTGCCGAATCTCTTACCAGTTGAAAACGTTTGGATCATAATGCGCAGGGCCTCGAAACAGCTCGGGATTTGACAATTTGAGGTGGCAATTGGACATAAGTTGGGACGATATTCCTCAGGTGGACATCCAACAATTCTGTCAATCAGTGCCAAGCGGAATAACTACTTGCATAAGTGCCAGATTTGGACCAAAGTATTACTGACATGTTCAATTCGTGAAGCTCTGTCCCTTAAAGAAATCATCCATTTGTTCTGAAATTGCAATGATTGTTTGTATATGTGCATCTAATTTATGGACTTTCGTCCCATTCGGATAATTCCTTCGTGTGCGTATTTTATTTTTCTGTATTACAGTGTACGTGAGACAATTTTTATTCAAGAAATCAAAGAGATACACAAATTTTCTGAGGCATTCGTACATATTACTTTTCTACACAATCATAATAGTAGTACGAGAATTTGTGCTATCGGTGGCCCAAGTCTCAGAATCTCACTACGGAAACTATCTGCCTGAGCCTGGGTTAATTATGTATTCAGATGTTGCGCACTGAGGACATCATATCGTGTGCTCTGTTTTGCCGTTGTAGAAATTTCTGCGGCGCATTGCGGTGCTGTGGTTGATTTGCTGTTAGTGGGAGGTCGGCCCAAGATGAGACTGTCATTCAGGTGTGCATCGTGGTTGTGTGGCTCTACTGCATTACTCTGTTCTGCTCTCGGCTGCGGCTGGACCGATACACTAAAGCTTTACTTATACGTGATGTGGTGTTCGTTTCAGATTTAAAAACTAGAAACGCACACCACGCGGTGTGCTGGCCCATAGCAGTGTAACGTAGGTATAGCAATCAGCAGCTGCCAGAATCCAAAATAGTAACTGTCTTCAGTTTCCACACCTATTGTCGGCAAAGGGAAGAGTTGTGTTGCAAAACGCAAGGGGATCCGAAAGTGCCTATGGTGTCCCATGTTAAAATGATGAAATTTGAGGAACATTTATGGAAACACTATTATTTGAAAATTTGTCAACATGCACAGTGGTTCAGTCTTGAAGTTGGGACAGAGGGATATTTTATTATCTTTATAGTTTCTTTTAAATAACTTTTTGTTAAAAACTCTATTCTTTATAGAAAGGTATATTTAATGAAGTTACTTACTCACTATTGAACATATTGTCAAATGGCTGTGTTAAAAGTTTCACCACAAAAATCATTGTATGTAAGCTTCTTATGCCTATCGTTAGTGGTTGTTAAGAAAATGTTCCTTAAATTTAAAATAATCTGATTTACGGGAAATCCTAATGCTTTCAATACTTCACACAGTTTACTTGGTTGTGCGTTGCTATTGCATCTTGCCAAAATGCAGTGCTTTGATAACCCCAAACACTCTTTTTAGAATTCACTGGCCAAATTAAACTGTTGTCGGTTTCATTAGGATTCTGCGTTTTTCCATGCAGGCAACAGCTCTGGCTTATCAACTCACGTAGAACTGGTTTTGTTTCTTCTGTCACAGTGCTATCAAAGAGTACTTGTGATCATAGCCCTTTTTCGCATTACATTTGCAACAGGATTCTTTTCTTTCCTCAAATCACCAGCATTAGTAATATTTTGTCTTATTGGGTGCCCATAGTATCTCTGTAGACGTTCGATCACCTCGTCAGTAAGGCCCCCCTCTCCCTCATATAAAATTTGCATCGCTGAGTTCACGTGAACCTAAACTTTACTTGATCCTTCGAAACTGTGCTCCCATGCGCTTTTGCACGTGCACAATGCATTCCAGTTTTCAACTCGAAATTCGTTTCCTTACGGTTTCAGTACCTCTACAGCCTTAAAACCTTTGGAGTCACCATCACCAAGATCGTATTTGTAACTAATATTATATCTGGGCACTCATCGTTCCAAAATTTGTTTCACTTCTTCCGCTTTCATTGTTCTACTTGATACATTAAAATTTGCCTCACAAGTATTGCTGTGCTTTATTTTTGTACCTACAAAGTTTTGAATATATCACAACGATTAGCACTTTTTCACTTTCACCACTAGTAGCAGTTACAATCCCATTTAGAATTTACAGCCGTTTTTCTGCCAATATCTGTCTAAAGCCAATGTCAAGTCCCTGTAACCACCGAGAATTGCTACAGGTTCTTCCACTGCTACCTTCACGGTTTTCACGGCACATGTTCAATAAAGGATCCTAGCAGTTAGCAACAGTTCCCAAATTTGCATGGAGATGACGACAAGTTCATGATACCACAAAAGAGCTTACCAGCCGCACATCCTTTTCCAATGGATCGATAAATCGAACATTCCAATCGAAAACTTCAGATAGCCCTCCTTCACCACAACGATCGCTATCTGAATTATTGAAGGCCACTTTGTACTTGAAACTTGTACAGATTAGCTTCATCTCACAAGCTAAACCAGAGTGCTTTGCAGTTTCTGTTCCACTCACACATTCGTACACATTTTGCACAAAATACTTTCCTTCAGCCCAGAAGAAAACAGTCCAATATGCAGTACTCCGTTCATATTACCATCGGCACACACTCACAAAATCTATCACCTCCAGCAATACATCTTCTTTCTAGAGCCGGCCGGTATGGCCGAGCGATTCTAGGCTCTACAGTCTGGAACCGCGCGACCGCTACGGTCGCAGGTTCGAATTCTGCCTCAGGCATGGATGTGTATGATGTCCTTAGGTTAGTTAGGTTTAAGTAGTTCTAAGTTCTAGGGGACTGATGAGCTCAGAAGTTAAGTCCCTTAGTGCTCGGAGCCATTTTTTTTCTTCCTGGAAAATGTCTGTGGGGTATAATCAGCTTACTGTTTCCGTAACTACAGCATCACAACTTGGTATCAGTGTTAATTTTCTTTTCCCTACGCTCTTCCTTTTCTTACATACACAGTTATTCAAACGCGGCATCGCAACATAAAGAACACTTTACACGAGGTGTATAATATAACTAACAATAACAAATATGGGATATATGCTGCCCTTAGCGCTTCATTTGTTATAGACAACAGTGTAGCCAACCTTTGCACACTAACTAGAAGGATAATGTAACATAATATTCAACTTCAGTAGGAGAAAATACCAAGTAATGGTTCAAATGGTTCAAATGGCTCTGAGCACTATGGGACTCAACATCTTAGGTCATAAGTCCCCTAGAACTTAGAACTACTTAAACCTAACTAACCTAAGGACATCACACACACCCATGCCCGAGGCAGGATTCAAACCTGCGACCGTAGCAGTCCCGCGGTTCCGGACGGCAGCGCCAGAACCGCTAGACCACCGCGGCCGGCTATACCAAGTAATTCGCCAAGAACTGACAAGAGGCTGTCAGTTCCGTTTAGCGGTTCCACTCACTTCATCTGTAAACAAGAATAAACACAACTACTCCACTTACAAGAAATGTACAATAAAGATTGACTTGAAGAGGAATATTCAAATTAGTTTTTAAGAGTAAAATAGAAAAATCGTAATTTTCTGGATTTGACCTACCTCTGTCTTCCCGTACTGTAAGCCTCCTGTCGTCTTTTAAACTTCGACCTTCGTGCAAATATCTATCCTGAAACGTGGCCTGAGTAGAACGCCCTCTCTATACTAAGTTTAGAACTATGAAATCGTAAAACAAGGCTATCTGACTTCACCATTTTTAAATGTGTAAGGCAAGAGAAGAACAATAGTAGATTACTTGGCTCAACACAATAATCATGGACATAAGTAGACGCTTGACTGAATTGAGATAAGCACTTGAACATTAATATTCACTAAGTAACTCAGCTTGTAGCCATGTTACATACAATGGGCATGCTTTGCCCAGTCTGCTAACCTAGCCTTTCTATTTAGAATCTGATCTTCAACGACATAAATCAGTCATGTCGTATATACATGGATGAACTGCCAGCTATCCCTGTGGTTCCAGCTGCTGACTTACCTTCTGGTCTGTACAATTGTGGAATGACAACAGACGAAGTGTACCGCCGAACATTACTTCGTAAGGTCTCAGTTTGCATTTGTGCAACTCGGAAGTGTTAAATGGTGTACTGTTTCCTCGGGCCTCACTCGGCAACTAAAACCGATGCGGCCCCTCCCAGAGTCCTAGGGCTGCAGCACATCGAAGATCGAATCGCGCCCTACCGGTATTGGTTTGCGCAGCTCAGCACACACCACACATTATAAATGCCGTATGCTAACGAAAGGATCTTTGCAAGAGGACATATATAGCTGGACCACTGGTACTTGGCATTCCGTCAAAGTTTTCATTTTGTCCAGATTAAAACTGCTATGGACACACGACATGACATACTGCAGACAGTGTAATGTGAGTTGAATGATAGGATAAGAGAGTTCAAACTGTCTAAAAACTAACCAGAAACATGGGGATCTACATAACATCATTGGGATAAATCACCAGACGGTAAATATGACTTTGGTCGGTTCCTGATAGCCACTATTGCTACGAATTTTCATACACGAAAATTAAATGGTAATTTAAACAGTGTTTATGTTCGCATGATATGTCATAGTCGGCCACAGAATTGATGAATGGAGAATGCTATTAGGTTCCTCAAATTCAAATGGCTCTAAGCACTGTGGGACTTAACATCTGAGGTCATCAGTCCCCTAGACTTAGAACTACTTAAACCTAACGACATCACACACATCAATGCCCGAGGCAGGATTCAAACCTGCGACTGTAGCAGCAGCGCAGTTCCGGACTGAAGCGCCTAGTACCGCTCGGTCACAGAGGCCGGCTAGGTTCCTCAAAATCAAAACTGAATGCACTCATTTTTTATAATGCCAAAATACACGGTCCACTCAGATTAATGTGACCACTGTCTATGTTCGACGTCAACGTGAAAGAACCACTCACATACAGCAGTTGGCAGCACTAGCACTGGAGGGTATATAAAGCGCGTCAGGGGGACGCGGAAAACAGTGCCGTCGTTGTCGTAATGTGGAAACGAAGCGATTTATATGACATCCAAAATGACATAATCATTGGCTTTCAGGGCTAGGTTGGAAGCATTTACGAAACTGCTAAAGCTGCAAACTGTTCGTGTACCGTCGTGCTTAAAGTTCACTGTGCATAGCGAAATGGCACTATCCAAAACCAGAGCCAAGGCAACGGTGTTGCACCATGGGCCATAGATGACAGAAGTCACTGATGGTTCTGGAGTTGTGTATGAGTGAACAGAAGAGCAACTGTTGAGCAACTACTCGCCCAGATGAACCAAGGCGCTACCAGTAGTATCTCCTCAATGATCTTTCAGCGAATTTTACTGTGCATGGGCTTCCACAGCAGGTGCCCATGCTGACTGCTGTTAATCGGCAAAGAAGGCTCGAATTTGCACGCTAGTACCGCAATTGGGCGCCCACTGAGTGGCAACAAGTGGCCTTTTCATGTGAGTCACATTTTATGTTCCATCGGACTGATGACCGTTGGTATAAAATATATGGAAGCAAACAGCTTGCGTGCGTTATGTTCTAGAGAATGTTTTCGTGGCATTCCCTGGGTGGTCTCATCATTCTGGAAGGCACAGTGAATCAACACAAGTATGTATCTATCCTTCCGGGCCACGCCCACCCCTAAAACCATTTTGTTTATCCTCGGCACGATGGCACCTACCAGCAGGACAATGCAACGACTCACACAGCTCGCAGTGAATGTGCGCGGTTCGAAGAGCACCAGATGATTTTACTATACTCCCCTGGCCACCAAACTCTCCGAATTTGAACCCAATGGAGAATCGACGGGACCATCTCGATCGGGTAGTTCGCGCCATGGATCAAATGGTTCAAATGGCTCTGAGCACTATGGGACTTAACATCTGAGGTCATCAGTCCCCTATAACTTAGGACTACTTTAACCTAACTAACCTAAGGACATCACACACATCCATGCCCGAGGCAGGATTCGAACCTTCGACCGTAGCGGTCGCGCGGTTCCAGACTGTAGCGCCTAGAACCGCTGAGCCACTCTGGCCGGCGCGCCATGGATCCTCGACCGAGAAACGTACTGTCTTTGACAACGGCACTGGAGTCGGCATGGTTCCAAATCCCTTTAGATACCTTCCAATAACTCACTGTCTCTCTTCCTGCATGTCTGGCAGCCGCCCGCGCTGCAAAAGGTGTTTATTCAGGATTTTGACAGTTGATCACGTTAATATGATTGATCACATTAATATTATTGGTCAGTGTATTTGCATCGGTTTCAAGTGATTGCAAATCCTATGTTATGGTAATGTATCGAAACCTAAGCAACTGTTGTGTAAAATCGGACAAGCGTCAGATTTCCTGTGCTCTATGAGTCATTGTTGTGTCAAACATCAAGCCACAGGACTACACCAAAGTCTGCTGCTTCTTGCGTCTGTGAGACGGCCACAGTAAGATATGTCACTACAGACAGAAAGCCTAGCTTAGGTGTTGGTCACTGTAACTTAGATCACAGCAGAATTTTATTAACTGCTTGTTGAATCTAGAAACGTCCTACTCCTTGCTCTTCATGTAAACCTCAATCGTCTCTGATGCTTTTGCGGTAAAACGCGTGCGTGGAAACAGTGGGGTCGCTGGATCGAATTCCAGTCTTACCACGGAAATTTTCACTCTGCCTTTTATCTAGTCTTCACCTCTTAACTGTATGAAGAATACCGTAGAACCATTTGGATACTCCATGACTTTCCACCAATTACTATGAACTTTGACCTCTCTGACAGGAAATCACAAATCCAGTCACATGACTGAGACGATATCCCATAAGCACGCAATTTTACTACGAGCCGCTTGTTTCGTACAGTGTCAAAAGCCTTCCGGAAATCCAGGAATGCAGAATCGATCTGAAATCCCTTGTCAATAGCACTCAGTACTTCATGTGAATAAAGAGCTAGTTGTGTTTCACAGGAACGATGTTTTCTAAACCCATGTTGACTTGTGTCAATAGACCGTTTCCTTCGAGGTAATTCATAATGTTCGAGTACAATATATGTTCTAAAATCCTGCTGCATATCGAAGTTAACGATATGCGCCTGCAATTTAGTGGATTACTCCTACTACCTTTCTTGAATAATGGTGACCTGTGCAACTTTCCAGTCTTTGGGTACGGATCTTTCGTCGAGCGGACGGTTGTATATGATTGTTACGTATGGAGCTAATGCATCAGCATTCTCCGAAAGGAACCTAACTGGTATATAGTCTGGACCAGAAGACTTGCTTTTATTAAGTGATCTGAGTTGCTTCACTACTCCGTGGATATTTACTTCTACATTATTCATGTTGGCAGCTGTTCTCGATTCTAATTCTGGAATATTTACTTCGTCTTCTTTTGTGAAGGCATTTCGGAAGGCTGTGTTTGGGTAAATCTACTTTGGCAGCATTGTCTTCGATAGTATCTCCATTTCTATCGCGCAGAGAAGGCATTGATTGCTTCTTGCCGCTAACATACTTCACATACGACCAGAATCTCTTTGGATTTTTTGCCAGGTTTCGAGACAAAGTTTCGTTGTGCAAACAGTTATAGGCGTCTCGCATTGTATTTCCTGAGAAACAAGCCCTCTCAACTATTGCATCTCAAGGTTTCCAAGGAATTTGGTTTATTGATTGGCCAACGTTAATGACGCCGTATGGGTAACGTTCGTGACGTCTGTCTGTTCTGCATTCGTAGTGGCGGATTCCAATAAGTGATTTTTGCTCGGCAAAAGCTTTCAGCTAAGAAATATTTTGCATACACACACCAGGCCAACAGCACTTCAAGAAGGAATGAATCCTATGCAGATCATTGCATCTTGCTAGATGCAGTAATAAATAGTAAAGTGAGAGAGTTTAAACGACTGTTTTGAAAGTTCTTTGTAAAGTGATCAAAATACTATGGTTAACTTCTTTACTCAACTTCTGGAACTGAAGTGTCTAAATGCTTCTTAGTATTTCAGAGTGCTTCAGATGAATACAGAAAAAATTTTGGCTGATTACCTGCTACATTAAAATGTATTACTTCAAACTAGTGAGTCGAAAATATTGCGCACGCTGCTTCGCTTGCGTAGACTGTATGTTTCTCTTTAAACGAATTTTTTATGTAGATCACAAATTGCAACACCTTCTCAACTTCTCACGCTAAGTAAGGCCAAGGAAGCGTAGTCTTTTCCGGTTGTACTTCTGACCAAGAAGCGGCCGTGGTAGCTGGAGTCCAAGGTTTTTGTTAGTCAGGTCGTTCACGTTCTTGCGTTGACATATACATATAAACTTCCATCCTCTCACATGTAGTTCTTTATATCTAACCGAGAGGTGAATTACCAGTTTTCATAGATTTAGCTGTAAACTTTTTTTAACGTAACGAAGTATTTTCTTGGAAATTTTCATCTTGTATTTCATCCGCTTAGAGGGCTGAATTTCCAAAAACAATGAAACGTGTATTTTTTCTAAGCGAAGTGTCAAATACCACTTTTCATAGGCTTACCTTTAAAAATGCTTTACTAGTTCTTTAATAAAGAATTATTTTCAAAGAAACTTAACGTCTTAGAAGTTGAAGTTCCAAAAATACTAAAATACGTACTTCTTTTATTTCTCACTGAGAGGTCAAATACCAATTTTCGTAGTTCTAGCTTCAAAACTGCCTTAATAGCGACATATTTTCAAAAAGCTTTACGTCCCTTATTCCAACCCCTTAGGAGTGGAATTACTGGAAACAGTCCAATGTGTTATCTTTTTTATTTCCAGTAGAGAAGCCAGGAAGTATTTCCATAAAAACTTTCGCCTCATATTTCATTCCCATAGGAGTTGAATTTCCAAAAACAATGAAACACGTATTTTTTATTTCCAACGGTGAAGTCAAATTCAAATTTTCATAGGTTTAGCTTTAAAATGCTTTTATAATGAAATATTTTCGTAAAATATTTCATCCGCTATTCACCCCATTAGGGTTGAATTTCCAAAAAATACTGAAACATATTTCTTTGTTTGTTACTAAAAAGTCAAATACCAATTTTCATAGATATTGCTTTAAAATTCTTTAGTAATTCTTTTATAATGATTTATTTTGAAAAACAGCTTTCTCCTTCTATTTCACCCCCATAGGGGTTAAATTTCAAAAAGTTCTGAAACATAAATTGGTTTGTTTATGAACCGAGAAAGCAAATACCAATTTTCGTAGTTCTATCTTCAAAATTGACTTCATAGAAACATATTTTCGTGTGTCCTTAGCGGTTTGGGCTGGGCAATGATGAGTCGACCAGTCAGATATTGCCTTTTACACATAAAATTGTCTGCTTTCAGGTTAAACTATACTTCATGTACTAGGTACACTGTGATAATCAGTGACTTGCATCTTTAACGAATGGTTCAACTGGCTCTAAGCACTATGGGACTTAACATCTGAGGTCATCAGTCCCCTAGACTTAGAACTACTTAAACCTACCTAACGTAAGGACATCACACACATCCACGCCCGTGGCATGATTCGAACCTGCGACCGTAGCGGCGGCGTGGTTCCGGACTGAAGCGCCTAGAGCGTTCGGTCATAGCGGTCAACTGTCTATAACAGAGTTACAATTTTGAAACTAGGGGATGTTGTCTAGTTCTGTTAAAACTCCACTTCCCGTAAGAAGTGTGACAAGAGCGCTGTTGTTCTCTATATACATAAATGATTTGGCGGACAGGGTGGGCAGCAGTCTGTCGTTGCTTGCTGATGATACCGTGGCGTACGGTAAGATATCGAAGTTGAGTGACTGTAGGAAGATACAGGACGACCTAGAAAAAATTTCCAGTTGGTGTTATGAATGACAACTAGCCCTAAATGTGGAAAAATGTAAGTTAATGCGGATGAGTGGGAAGAAGAAGAACAAACCTGTGATGTTCGCGTACAGTATTAATAGTGTCCTGCTTGACACAGTCAAGTCGTTTAAATATCTGAGCGTAAAGTTGCAAAACGATGTGAGGTGGAACGAGCATGTGAAAACAGTGGTAGCGAAGGTCGACATCGGTTTATTGAGAGAATTTTAGGAAAGAGACTGTGTATAGGACGCTGGTGCTACCTATTCTTGAGTATTCCTCGAGTGTTTGAGATCTGTACCAGGTCTGATTGAAGGAAGACATCGACACAATTCAGAGACGGGTTGCCATATTCGTTACCGGTAGGTTCAAACAACATGTAAGTATTACGGAGATGCTTCGGGAACTGAAATGGGAATCCCCGGAGGGAAGGCGACGTTCTTTTCGAGAAACACTATCGAGAAAATTTAGAGAACTGGCATTTGAAGCTGACTGCCGAACGATTGTACTGCCTCCAAAAGACAAAGAAACTGGTAACTAGCCTAAAATTGTGTGGGACCTCCGCCAGCAATCAGAAGTGGCGCAACACGACGTGGCATAAACTCGACTAATGTCTGAAGTTGTGTTGGAGGGAACTGACACCATTAATCCCGCAGGGTTGTCGATAAATCTGTAAGAGTACGAGGGGGTGGAGATATCTTCTGAACAGAACGTTGCAAGGCATACCAGATATGCTCAATAATGTTCATGTCTGGGGAGTTTGGTGGCCAGCGGAAGTGTTTAAACTCAAAAGAGTTCAGATGGTTCAAATGGCTCTAAGCACTATAGAACTTAACATTTGAGGTCATCAATCCCCTAGAACTTAGAACTGCTTAAACGTAACTAACCTAAGGACACCACACACATACATGCCCGAGGCAGGATTCGAACCTGCGACCGTAGCAGCAGCGCGATTCCGGACTGAAGCGCCGAGAACCGCTCGGCCACAGGGGCCGGCCTCAAAAGAGTGTTCCTGGAGCCACTCTGTAGCAATACTGAACGTGTGGGGTATCACATTGTCCTTCTGAAATTGCCCAAGTCCGTCGAAATGCACGGTGGACATGATTGGATGCAGGTGATCAGACAGGATACTAACGTACGTCTCACCTGTCAGAGTCGTATCTAGAGGTAACAGGGGTCCCATATCAATGTTATCAATGCAGCTGCACACTCCTCACACCGTTACAGAGCCTCCACCAGCTTGAACAAACCCCTGCTGACATGCAGGGTCCATGGATCATGGATTCATGAGGTCTCCGTACCCGTTCACGTCCATCAGCTCGATACAGTTTGAAACGAGACTCGTCCGGCCAGGCAACATGTTTCCAGTCACCAACAGTCCAATGCCGGTTTTGATGGGCGCGGGCGAGGCGTAGAGCTTTGTGTCGTGCAGTCATGTAGGGTACATGAGTGCGCCTTCGGCTCCGGAAACCAATATCGATGATGTTTCGTTGAATGGTTCGCACGCTGACAGTTGTTAGTGGCCCAGCATTGAAATCTGCAGCAATTTGTGAAAGGGTTGCACTTGTGTCACGTTGAACTATTATCTTCAGTCGTCGTTGGATCTGTTCTTGCAGGTTGTTCTTCCGGCTACAGCGATGTCGGAGATTTGATGTTTTACCGGATTCCTGATATTCACAGTACACTCGGTACACTCGTGAAATGGTCATACGGGAAAATCCCCACTTCATCGCTACCTCGGAGATGCTGTGTCCCATCGCTCGTCCGCCAACTACAACACCACGTTCAGACTCACTTAAATCTTGATAACCTGCCACTGTAGTAGCAGTAACCGATCTAACAACTGCGCCAGAGACTTGCCTTGCCGGCCCTTGTGTCCGAGCGGTTCTAGGCGCTTCAGTCTGGAACCGCGCAACTGCTACGGCCGCAGGTTCGAATCCTTCCTCGGGCATGAATGTGTGTGATGTCCTTAGGTTAGTTAGGTTTAAGTAGTTCTAAGTTCTAGGGGACTGATGACCTCAGATGTTAAGTCCCATAGTGCTCAGAGCCATTTGAACCATTTGAACTTGTCTTGCACAGGCGTTGCCGACCGCGGTGCCGTATTCTGCCCGTTTACACATCTCTGTATTTGAATACGCGTACCTGTACTAGTTTCTTTGGCGTTTCAGTGTACACTGTGCATAAGGAGCACGAAGATAAGATAAGAGAATTTAGGACGGAGATGTACAGACACTCGTTTTTCCCTCGCTCTGTTTGCGAGAGGAACAGGAGGGAAAACGACAAGCAGTGGCACAGGGTACCCTCCGCCACGAGAGTATCTATTGTAGATACAGAAGTAGATACAGCTCTGTTCATCAAAATAACACATAAAAATGAATTGGATTCGTACGGAGCTTCTTTGCAATATGCTCGCGATTCAGAATATGGGGAAGAATGGATAAATTTGTAAGTTGAGAATGTGACGAGCATGTTTCAAGGTGTAAACACCGTCATGTAGATGACTCATGTCAGGTCCGGCGTTGTACAGGGTCACCAGAAACAGTCTGAATAGCGTTAAATGTTGTTACAGGGTACGTTGTACTGAGAAATAATTCTTAAGGAAAAAATTCTATACGTTGCGTCGTTTCCGAGTTAATTAGCATTGAAATAGACACTCAGGCGGTTGCGCTCGCAAATTCAAGCGGCTCCCTAGATACAAAAATTAGTGTCAGTTGTTCTCATAGCGTATGTGCTAGAGTACGAGACTGCTCAACCTTTGACTCTGGTCCGATTCTCGCTAGGATCCAATGTCTAAATTTTAATCACTCTCTTGTTCGTTTTCAGAAAACCAAACGAAGAATATGTTTGGTAACACCTTCTCTCTTGAATATGCGAGCGCCAGAGTGGCTAACTTCAATACTAATTATTATTAGTTATAGCGGTAACGGTGCAACGTATCGAATTATTTGTTAAGAAATATTTATCAGCAAAACCCACCCCACAACGCCTTCATAAGCTATTCAGACTGTTTCCGATCACTCTGTATAGAGCAAGAATACACAAACAACTACAGTGCTAAGATAAAGCTTATTTTCTATTGGCCCTCCTTCAGGCGACGTAGACACAGTATCAGTTGAAATTTTTGCAAAGGGTACTTGTTATTAGCTTCTAGTGTACCAGAAGGACCTTAGGAAGAATGTTTCAACCGTGTGTACTTGATCACGGTTAGATATAAACAAGTAATCAATTGAAAGTCTTGAAACAATGACGTAAAATGTCATAAGAGCCCCGCACGGTTTTGTTTACACCGCAACAGCAATTTCGGCTGCCATGCCTTTCAATTTTAACACGTTTCTCTCATATTTCTGAGAAAAACTAAAGCTATCGTTGACGTGCGTTGTATAACTGTACTCGTCTTTTCAGTAATGGGAATGGAAATGAGCGTTTGGCGTCATTGGCCGGGAGCCCCCTTGCGGGGCGGGTCCGGCCGCCTTGGTGCAGGTCTTATTACATTCGACGCCACATTGGGCGACCTGCGCGCCGGATGGGGATGAAATGATGATAAAGACGACACAACACCCAGTCCCTGAGCGCAGAAAATCTCCGACCCAGCCAGGAATCGAACCCGGGCCCGTAGGACGGCAGTCCGTCACGCTGACCAGTCAGCTATCGGGGCGGACTTTTCAATATTATCGAATGCCATTAAAAAGTGTGTCGTTCCATTTAAAAATAGTACGTCCTTCAGTATCTTGGGTGACAAAGAAGTTGATAATATCAACCATGTAATAAAAATACGTCCGTCTCTGCATACTATGATCAACCGAGAACCTCATTTCGACATCTTCAAGCTTTCACTAAATAAAGAGAGTGTTACGTCTTTCGCATCCCACCATGTATACCGCAGAAAATTACAATGAAAATTGAGGTGTTTTCTGCACTATAAGCAATGTAAACTTTTAATTATGCACAAAAGACAAACCAGTTTGCTAAAATCGGTCAGTTACCGATCTCGTATATGTATGCCGCGCGGGCACGTTGTGATATCGGTAGTTCCCTCTCGTTTTCTTGTTCTTGGAAGCAATAGCTCCTCGAGCTGTTCGTCGCGTGCAGAGCAGGTTTGTGGGCCAGCATTTAAGCCCTGTAGCGAAGAAGAAGCACTCTCGAAGTGACGGGATGTTGAGCTATGTGTCTGACAGCAAATGGAAGTAAATTCTGTGGCGTCGTGGCCGACAGTATCTTTGTCCCGCTGCTGAAAGTTGCGTTTTTGGTCACTGCGGGTTCGTTGGATCGAGTGTCGGCTGGGACCGTGAAGAGAGTTCGCTGAAGAAGCTACCTCTGCGCAATGCATGGAATCCAAACTGTTCTTGCAACTTGAATTTGCAAGGAGCTTGTTTCCACTGTGATGCCGTATTGGGTCCCTCTCTGCCAGTTTCAAGATCCGTGTGTAGGGGCATCAAGTGAATACGCTCCGTTGGTTACTGATTCTTGGCAAACTCGTCATAATACCTATTTGATGGCAGCTCTTGGTCGAGGGGTCATCAAATTACGCTACGATCTGCAAGAAATTATGGTAAGCGTCCGATTACCGCGTGTATGACTATGGTCTGTCGTACAGTGGCTATTCTAACTCGCCAACCTGGTTGTCCATCGTGACATGTAATCACTTTCATTCACGAATACTTCGAATCACCTCATTCTCGCTTCGTTTCTGTGAATGTGTGTTACTAAACTGGTTGTGCTCGAGCTGTTTGACAAAGTTTGGCCGCACCAAAAATTAAAATTTATGGTTTACTTTGGAATCGTGTACTTCATGCGCAACGTTTGCCTTTTTCAATAGTATTTACAGTGTCAATTTGTGTTGTCAATACAAATTCGTAATTAGTGGTTAGTATGCTACACGACAGCTTGGTACATCTGTTGTTTATATTGTAGGTTCAGCTAATAAGGCCTGGGTACGATAAATGCCTTTACTGAGAGTGTCTGTCTCCCTATTGGCTATCGCTATCCACACTATTTCGAATTTAATGTTGTCACCATATTCCGCTTGCTTGGAACCAGTGGTCTTCTTTCCATTTATCTGCAAACAGTCACGTGATAGTGGATGGCTGACGTTAATGACCTGTTAGCTATTTTCAGTAGTTTTTGCAACTTGTAATATGGAATATGCTGATTAATTTTATACACTTGTGATCTGATTAGACCTCTTTGCTAAGCATATATAAAATATTTTTAAGTTAATGTTGTTCTCAAAAGTATTTTTTTTTAATTTAATTTAATTCAGTCATTTCTGAAGGCTATGTAATACTACCAACAGTTGTGTTGTTAGAAATTAACGTAATTAATTCGAGTGTAGCTGCTCAGGTTGTCCTGCATCTTCTTCTGTTTTTTAATAAATTGGTTTGTGTTTTTAATAAATGTGTTAATAAATTGCTGGCACAGTATCCTTCCACTCAACACCAGCTCCCTACCACATTGCAATGTGCAGCCGATGTTTTACGCATGAATGTCTGAAGATAACTGGAATTATGTCAGAAATTTTATTCCTATTCTGATGTTATGTATCGCGTCGCTCTTTGCTTTTTCGTCTCTTCAAGCTAAACAACAGTAAAGATGAACCACAGTTTTGTCTTGGATCCCAGGTAAAACAATTTTATCTTGCTCGAATTTTTATTTCTTCTGTTCTCTGTGTCTATGGTCATTTTAGGTTACTCATCTGTTTCGGTACTTCGATCCTATTATTCAAGTAATCCCAACAATTTGTGCCGCGCTAGTGTTTTTATTTTTTCTGGGTACATAGGTACTAACATTCCCAGACAGGCTACTTACTTTACACGGTAAAATAAACTTTATTGTTAACTTCAGATCCAATGCAGGGACCACATAGACATCAACTCCCGCTGTTTCATCCTGATTTCCAATAAACGTAACAATCGACAGTAAACAGATATTTAATTAGTCTTTTGAAACTTTCAGCATTACACGTAGCAGCTAGTTTTCATTTTACTACCAGTAACAACTTCTACAGCGCCGGTAGAGAGGGAACTACGAGAAAACAATAGATCCTCTTTGGAAAAGTGTCAGGTTTTTTTACCAATCTGATCAAGCCGTTTGCAAAACCCAAAGACAAAGAAGGCTGAGGTATGTTAAGGGACCATTTGTACGAAATAAAGACACGAATGCTCGTAAGAAATATTAATGAACATTGCATTTTGTTCACTTTTGGATGTAACTCTAACGTTACCGGTATTTTCGATTAAAAAGTGCGTTAACACACAGTGTGTTTCCTGTTTGTCTGATCTCCAAAAGTTTGCTTCCCGATTCTTGTTGAGTTCTTTTTATTTTCCGTTTTTTCATTAGACAAGTCAAGTATCCTTAGCTAAATCCGTTATACCTACGTGGAAATTGTACAATAATTTTAAATGTTTTTTATCATACATTTTATGTTATGAATTCTGTTTTTATGGTTAATGTTTGTACCAATCTGTTTTCGGTGTGGTTCAATAAACCAAGTCGAAATAAGAAAATATTCCTATTTCCTCATAATATGTGCTAAGTAGTTATTCCTTTATGCTCCTCTGCAACGGATGCGGTGAAAGTGAATATTCGTGGATCAGAGCTGAAAGTAGAAGCAAAATTTTGTAACAGACACTTGCATGCAAAAGAGCCTTTTTGCGTAATTCTCTCGTCTACCTTTAGAAACTCCACACGCCGCTTTTCCCCAAGCGACTCTGACGGGCGATTAGCATATTATTAGAAAATTTGCAAGTAGAACTTCTCGAGTACTTCTTAAGTCTTTTTGTAAAAGGGGACTAAGGCTAGGTCGACGGTCTGTGTTCTACTTCGACACTGCCGCGAGCTTTGAACTAAAGTATTGTGATTTTATGACGGCTGTTGTTGGTGATTTAAAGAGAACAACGGAAATAAACAAGGTAACTGACAACTTTGACAAAAACTGCGAGACTCTTGGTACAAATTTTTGGAAAGATTTGTTGTAAGCACTATTCCGAAACTGGGTTCATGAAAAACGCTGTCGAATACAAAACTTTAAAACTGTTGTACGTTTACTTCCAAAAAGACTACGTATCCAGTAGTGTAGTGTTCAATTGCGTATATGACCCGCCACGTTAGCGGAGAGCGCTAATGCGCTGCTTCGTGAACTCGGGTAGGCGCGCCGACCCCGGATCGAATCCACTCGGCGGATTAACGACGATGGTCGGTGTGCCGGCCAGCCTGGATGTGGTTTTTAGGCGGTTTTCCACATCCCCTAGGTGAATACCGGGCTGGTCCTTACGTCTCGCCTCAGTTACATGGCATGCAGACATCTGGACATTTTCGCATTATTCCACGGATTACACTAGTCGCAGACATTTGGGGTACACTAATTCCGTCCAGGGGGGTACGAGGTGGCGGCAGGAAGGGCATCGGGCAACCCCTTAGTCTAACATTTCCGAATTCGATTAACCATGCCGACCCTGCGTACCTGCGGGAAACAGGCACAAGCAAAAGGAAAAAAAGTGTTAAGTTACGTATACGATCCATTCACACTAATGTCACCACCCCCCAAGTTCGACGTCAACGTGCAATAACCACTCACAGACGGCAGGTGGCAGAAGTAGCATTGTCAGGTATACGAGGGCTATTCGGAAAGTGAGGAACGTTAGGTCGCGAAATGGAAACTACAGTGGAAATCAAAACTGTTTTATTTGCATAGCTACAACTTACAGTTACTTATCTCTATAGTCACCGATCCGACTTAGACGTCTGTCGTAGCGTTGTACCAACTTTCCAATACCCTGTGCCTGTGCCAAAATGTTGTCTTCATAGCCAGCGGTTCATGTGAGTAGATATGAAACTCAGAGGGCGAAAATCACGGGCTGTATTGTGGGTAATCAAACATTTCCAACTGAAAACGATGCAGGAGCATCTTCGGTGCCCCTGCAGAATGCGACTGAAAATTGTATTGAAGAAGAAAACGCACGATAGTTATGTAATGTTGGCTGCATAGCTTCAGGCGAAATTTCTCACCAGGATCTCGTACTTTGTGGGAGACACTATTGTTCTATGTATCTTTATGTGCTCCCTATGTGCTCAGAACTAAAAAGAACGACGTAACGCTATCGACCAGAATACCAGAGACACTGCCCAACACACCTGTGCAAAACTTCATCGTTCCTTACTTTCCGTATAACCCTCATATAAAGCACGTCAGATGGGCGCGGAAAACATTACAGTCGTTGTGCAATGAGTAAATGAAGTCATTTATCTGACGTCCAAAAGGGCATCATTATTGCCTTTCGGGCCAAGGGTGGAAGCGTTTCCATAACGGCTAAGTTTGTAAACTGTCACCCGCCGGAGTGATTAAAGTGTACCGTCCATGACAAAACAGCGTTATCCGAAACCGGCGGCCAGGTAACTTTGGTGCACCACCGGCTACAGATGACAGGAGTGAAGGACGGCTCCAGAGACGTGTATGGGCAGATAGAGCGCAACTGTTGAGCAACTGACCACATCGATGAATCAGTTTGCTACGAACGGTGTCAACCCGAAGAACGTTCAGTGACAATTACTGCGTATAGGCCTCCGTAGCATGCGCCTGGTTGGTGCAACCATGGTGACTGCTGCTCACTGACCGATCGAGGTGGCGCAGAGATTAGCACACCAGACTCGCACTCGAGAGGACGGTGGTTGGTTGGTTGGTTGGTTGGTTTGGGGAAGGAGACCAGACAGCGAGGTCATCGGTCTCATCGGATTAGGGAAGGATGGGGAAGGAAGTCAGCCGTGTCCTTTCAAAGGAACCATCCCGGCATTTGCCCGGAGCGATTTAGGGAAATCACGGAAAACCTAAATCGGGATGGCCGGACGCGGGATTGAACCGTCGTCCTCCCGAATGCGAGTCCAGTGTCTAATAACCACATACCGGGGATGTTCATGTGACAAAGTGCACGGCCGATTTCCTTCTCCATCCTTCCCTGATTCAAGCTTGTGCTCCGTCTCTGATGACCTGATCCTCTGCTTTTCATTACACGCCAGTGCCGCTACTGGACGCCCACCGAGTGGCGATAGGAGACCTTTTCTGATGAAATACCTTTTATACTCCAAAGGACAGGTGGCCGTTGGCGTCAACGGCGTGAAACGTCTGAAAGCAACACACTTCAATACTTATCGAAAGGGTCCAGGCCCGTGGAGTATTATGGACTGGGAGATGTCTTCGTGGCATTTCCTGGCTGATCTCGTGACTCTGGAAGGCACAAAGAATCAACACAAGTATGCATCTGTCCCTGAGGAGCACGTCCATCCCTATGCACCGCTACATCCTGTGTGTTTTTCCTCGGCACGATGTCATCTACTAACAGAGCCATGCAACTTGTCACATAGCTTGCAGTATACTAGTACGTGCGTGGTTCGAAGTGCATTAAGATGAGTTTACCGTACTACCCTGGCCACAAGACTTCCCGAATTTAGATCTAATCGAGAATCTGTAGGACCACATCGATCAGGCTGCTCGCGTCATGGATCCTCAACCGAGAAACCTAGCGCAGCTGGCATCGGCACAGTAGTCGGAATAGCTCTACATCGCTGTCGGTACCTTACAGAACCTCATCCACTCGCTTCTTGTACGTGCAACTATTCACGCTGCAAAAGGTGGTTATTCAGGTGAGATGGAACACAGAATTTATCTACTGTCGGAGACCACTAAACTTCTCAGTCAGAAACAGGTAACCACCAAGACAGACACAGTCCAATAGTCCTAAAACATGTTATCGTTATAGCAGTTTGTAGAGATTTTGTCTGCTACGCGGGGATTTTAAAACTGAGCATAAATGAGAAAGCGATGAATGGGTTAGTGAAACACAGTATTACGCAAGAAAGACGTACAGACGTACTGCGCGTTGCAAGTCGTCTTGGAATTCAACATACACTGCCTGATCAAATTATACTGACGCCTATTATTGGACATTAAAAGGGGGGGAGGGGGGAGGGTACGACGTCAAACGGGCTGACTTGGAGCAGGTGAGGCACCACACGACATTTAATTTCCACTGTCTATACTTTTACAAATAAATTCATAAAACTTTCTCAGTATGACCAGGAAGGACTCAGGATTCGCACTCATACCAGTGGAAGTTCAAAAACATAACAAAATAATTTTTTGCCTGCTTTTGATACTATAGGTATACTTTTCTTCATAAGTAAGAGAGATTCTACGATGAATTTTGCGCAGCCTACAAACCATGGTTCAAATGGATCTAAGCGCTATGGGACTTAACATCTGAGGTCATCAGTCCCCTAGACTTAGAAATACTTAAACCTAACTAACCTAGGGATATCACACACATCCATGCCCGAGACAGGATTTGAACCTGCGACCGCAGCAGGCGCGTGGTTCCGGACTGAAGCGCCTGCAACCGCTCGGCCACAGCGGCTGGCCCTACAAACCATACTTGCAGGTTTATGAAACCCTAGAATTTTCCAAATCTGTTAAAAACTGTGGTAAAAATTGAGATAATTAACTATAAAATTTGAGTTTTTTCTAAACATAAAGTTTAAAACGTAACAGCTCATTTATTTTTTCTTAAATTAAATAAATTTTAGAGTTTCGTTCATCTGTATGTATGGCTTGTATGCTGTGCAAAATTCATCGAAGAATCTCTCATACTTATGAAGAAAACTGTAACTACAGCAACAAATTCAGTCAATAGTAAATGAAAAAAATGATGAAATTACACAAATTAAAAAAATTATTTTGTTATGTTTTTGAACTTCCACTGGTATGAGTGTGAAATCTGAGTCCTTCCTGGTGATGCTGACAAAGTCTTATGAATGTATTTGTAAAACTATAGACAGTGGAAATTAAAATATCCTGTGGTGGGTATCCTGTTCCAAGCCGGCCTGTTTGATTTCCTGCACCCCTTAACGTGTGTTGTGTTCACTCTTCGCCTAGCACTGCTCTGGAGGGGATACTTTCAGTGAGGTGTCTGGATGTCGGTGGAGGAATGCCAGCCCATTCTTTTCCAGAGTCGAAACGAGAGACGGTAGTGATGTTGGACGCTGGGGTCTGAAGCGAAGTCGATGCATCTCAAATATGTTCCAGTGGGGCACGCCAGTCACCCCCCTACCGTAACACCACCTGCTCCGTACTTTACTGCTGGCAGTACGCATGACTGCAGGTGACGTTTTCCAGGCATCCACCAAACCCAGACCGTTCCATCGGTTTGCCACAGGGTATAGCATGATTCACAATTGCAAATCACTCGCTTCCAGTCGTCGCTCTTCAGACCACCAGAAGCAGCGCTTATCAAGGACTACATAAATGATGATGATAAGCTGCTCGACTGTTGTATCCCATCTTTTTAACTCCCTACGTTCAATCGTTACGTTAGCTGGATTGCTGGTGGATCTCGTGAGTGATTACTTCCACTGATTTCATGCGATTTTTTTTATCACTGCTCTACGCGGCGCTCAACGGTACATGTCCATCAGAACATGAAGTATTTCCTGGACTTGGTTTAGCTGCGATTTTTCCTTCGTGTCACCACTTTTCACATCAGCAGCAGTCGATTTGGACAGCTTTGGAAGGGTTAACATCTCCCTGATGGCTTTGTCACATCCGGTGACTAGTCCACGTTTGAAGTCAGTGAGCTCTTCTGAACGACGCATTCTGCTGTTACTGCTATTCTAATGACGCCACTATACTCCTGGCCTCCATATAGACTGTCGGGTGCACCTCTCGTAATCCCTAGTGTTCAATTCCGCATTACAGTAATTTGAATTAACGCGCCACGCTACGGCAAGTGAGAAACACATTTGCAGAAGTGGCCACGTTTGTGGGAAGTAGCATCCCAACAAATCAGCTATCACTAGCATTGCTTCATTCACGAATGACGAACTCCACGAAAGACTTACAGTAAAACTTTGTGTAACCTCAGATTTCGTCTTACTGAAAACATCAACAGTGGTAGCACTTGTCACTGAAGGAGACGTCTGCTTGCACATTCTCCAGGTATTCCTGCGTTTGGCCCAATATCACTTTCGTTTGCAACATTATAGATTGCTTGACGTGAAATATGACAAAATGTAGCACCATTACTAGTTTGCCGAAATTAGGCAAAAAAAAAAGAAAAAAAACAGTACCAAACGCATCATAGTCAGAAAATTATCTAACTTCCGACACTTAGAGATACTAGCGGAAAGAAGACAAAGCTTCGAAAACTGGCTATGTTATAAACTAATTAAACGACAAGCGAATTCATATGATTAACGTAAAAGTATGTTTGCCTGTTATCTTTTCACAACTAAACCGCTTAACCCTTTTAAACGCAATTTGGTGAGGAGATAGCTTGAATGCTGCGGAAGAATGCAGGCTACTTTAGAAAGAGCACATTACAGGATATTTATTGATTTGAGGAATATAACGCGAATTAGGAAGAAATATTTACTTTTTGAAAAGCTGTTTACTCTTTGACGTTTGAACATTATCGTATTTGTGGGAATGCTTTTATTGGTTGATATGTTCTGCGTAATACGATTCAACGTAATGAATGCAATGTTTATACAATCCGAAACGTGTTTAATCCCTGCTTGTATTATTAAACCTGCAAGCACCTGTGTCTCTTGCGTTTTCTCGACTAAACAGCTGAACCGACATCGATGAAATTTGGTTGTAGATAGCCTGAACTCTGAGGAACTGGTCAACTTAAACTGTTCACAAGAGCCTGAATTAGAGAATGTAATTTCTTTTTACATCAGGAAACATACGCCTTTTTCAAAAATTAATAATTTGTTGCACAATATGCATGTTGTGTAATGTATAGCAGTTGGGAGGAGAGAGTGGGGCGCACGACATGAGCTATGGTTACGCGAACAGGCAGAAACGTTAGGGCAGCTGACCTTATGGAATCTACAATAGCTTACTTATGATTTCTCATCATAACAAAACTACCGACATACAAGAGCAGCCGTAGGTAAATAGCCATTAGTAATATACCAGGTGGTTATAATATTTTCTGAGTGCTGCAGCTCTAACTGTATACGTTGGAGGACGCTAAAATATCATAGGTGTGTTCATTAATTGACGTGCTCATGGAGTATGCTGAAAAAATAATAGTTCCACTTCTTGGCACCATATGAAAATAAGATGCTGTAAGCAGTCACTATGTGAAATATCTCCTGTTTTGACGTCAATACGTTGTTTTTCTCTTGGAAACACGTGTTGATTTTTTTCGTGAGGTGACTATCGTTGTAAAGGGTTAAGAAGGTGAAGCTTTCCGTAGGAAACGCAATGACTGTTGAGAAGAAAAACCGTGCTCTCCTGGTAAAGTTGTTTTACCAGAACTCTATAATATGGTCAAAAAATGTGGAGAAACAGATGAATTAGGTGATGTAGCATGGAGAGAGAAGTTGCTGCAGCGGATGCCTCAAATTCTGCAGTCATTGCTAGAGCTGCGCTATGGGAGATATCTTTGCCCTCGTCAACATACGAAAGATTTTGTCACGCATTTTACAGTGATATCACTACAAGATTCAGAATGTACACCAAGTGAAGCCGTAACTTGACCGTTTGTTTTCTAAAAATATGGCATTTCAGTGTCTGATCGCTATTTTTTTTATTTTCAACAACCGGTTTCAGGCTAGCTGCCTATCTTCAGATCATACACTCCTGGAAATTGAAATAAGAACACCGTGAATTCATTGTCCCAGGAAGGGGAAACTTTATTGACACATTCCTGGGGTCAGATACATCACATGATCACACTGACAAAACCACAGGCACATAGACACAGGCAACAGAGCATGCACAATGTCGGCACTAGTACAGTGTATATCCACCTTTCGCAGCAATGCAGGCTGCTATTCTCCCATGGAGACGATCGTAGAGATGCTGGATGTAGTCCTGTGGAACGGCTTGCCATGCCATTTCCACCTGGCACCTCAGTTGGACCAGCGTTCGTGCTGGACGTGCAGACCGCGTGAGACGACGCTTCATCCAGTCCCAAACATGCTCAATGGGGGACAGATCCGGAGATCTTGCTGGCCAGGGTAGTTGACTTACACCTTCTAGAGCACGTTGGGTGGCACGGGATACATGCGGACGTGCATTGTCCTGTTGGAACATCAAGTTCCCTTGCCGGTCTAGGAATGGTAGAACGATGGGTTCGATGATGGTTTGGATGTACCGTGCACTATTCAGTGTCCCCTCGACGATCACCAGTGGTGTACGGCTAGTGTAGGAGATCGCTCCGCACACCATGATGCCGGGTGTTGGCCCTGTGTGCCTCGGTCGTATGCAGTCCTGATTGTGGCGCTCACCTGCACGGCGCCAAACACGCATACGACCATCATTGGCACCAAGGCAGAAGCGACTCTCATCGCTGAAGACGACACATCTCCATTCGTCCCTCCATTCACGCCTGTCACGACACCACTGGAGGCGGGCTGCACGATGTTGGGGCGTGAGCGGAAGATGGCCTAATGGTGTGCGGGACTGTAGCCCAGCTTCATGGAGACGGTTGGGAATGGTCCTGGCTGATACCCCAGGAGCAACAGTGTCCCTAATTTGCTGGGAAGTGGCGGTGCGGTCCCCTACGGCACTGCGTAGGATCCTACGGTCTTGGCGTGCATCCGTGCGTCGCTGCGGTCTGGTCCCAGGTCGACGGGCACGTGCACCTTCCGCCGACCACTGGCGACAACACCGATGTACTGTGGAGACCTCACGCCCCACGTGTTGAGCAATTCGGCGGTACGTCCACCCGGCCTCCCGCATGCCCACTATACGCCCTCGCTCAAATTCCGTCAACTGCACATACGGTTCACGCCCACGCTGTCGCGGCATGCTACCAGTGTTAAAGACTGCGATGGAGCTCCGTATGCCACGGCAAACTGGCTGACACTGACGGCGGAGGTGCACAAATGCTGCGCAGCTAGCGCCATTCGACGGCCAACACCGTGGTTCCTGGTGTGTCCGCTGTGCCGTGCGTGTGATCATTGCTTGTACAGAGCTCTCGCAGTGTCCGGAGCAAGTATGGTGGGTCTGACACACCGGTGTCAATGTGTTCTTTTTTCCATTTCCAGGAGTGTATATTGCAATTACAGAGTAACCTGTCAGTACAGTCTTCTGGCAGGCAGTGGAATGGATAACATGTGGCTGGGGAATATTCTTTGGACATTTGTCAGGGATTTACCTGGACTCTTCCTGATCTGAAGAATAGCATACCACGACATATCGCTATGTTTACATCATGTATGCTGCGAGCAACTGGCAACCATGCTGCCTTACGGACGTAGCATGTTTCAGAGTCGGGAGACTATATTGAGTATGGGTGTAAATTGTGACCATATCCTAGTAAACGTGCCAGAACCTCCGCGATTCATCGTCTCGCCCCTTTTCAGGGACCAACGCCATATTATGACTGCTTAAAGCACCATATTTTCACCTGGTGACAGAAAATGGAACTATTACTTATTTCAGCATACATCGCAAGCGCACCGATTAATGATAATACCATTCAGCATCATGGGATATACAGAGTGTTACAAAAAGGTACGGCCAAACTGTCTGGAAACATGCCTCACACACAAATAAAGAAAAGATGTTATGTGGACATGTGTCCGGAAACGCTTAATTTCCATGTTAGAACTCATTTTAGTTTCGTCAGTATGTACTGTACTTCCTCGATTCACCGCCAGTTGGCCCAATTGAAGGAAGGTAATGTTGACTTCGGTGCTTGTGTTGACATGCGACTCATTGCTTTACAGTACTAGCATCAAGCACATCAGTATATAGCATCAACAGGTTAGTGTTCATCACGAACGTGGTTTTGCAGTCAGTGCAATGTTTACAAATGCGGAGTTGGCAGATGCCCATTTGATGTATGGATCAGCACGGGGCAATAGCCGTGGTGCGGTACGTTTGTATCGAGACAGATTTCCAGAACGAGGGTGTCCCGACAGGAAGACGTTCGAAGCAATTGATCGGCGTCTTAGGGAGCACGGAACATTCCAGCCTATGACTCGCGACTGGGGAAGACCTAGAACGACGAGGACACCTGCAATGGACGAGGCAATTCTTCGTGCAGTTGACGATAACTCTAATGTCAGGGTCAGAGAAGTTGCTGCTGTACAAGGTAACGTTGACCACGTCACTGTATGGAGAGTGCTACGGCGGAACCAGTTGTTTCCGTACCATGTACAGCGTGTGCAGGCACTATCAGCAACTGAATGGCCTCCACGGGTACACTTCTGCGAATGGTTCACCCAACAATGTGTCAATCCTCATTTCAATGCAAATGTTCTGTTGCTGTGTGTTTCCATTCCATGATTAATGTGACTTGAGGAGAAGTAATAAAATGAGCTCTAACATGGATAGTAAGCGTTTCCGGAAACATGTCCACATAACATATTTTCTTTCTTTGTGTGTGAGGAATGTTTCCTGAAAGTGGCCGTACCTTTTTGTAACACCCTGTATACACCCCACACTGCAACACGCGGCACACCGTCACCTAGTACACTGGAGAGTGAAAACATTATGTCCACATACATAACAGAGCGTTGGTCACCTTCGGAAAGAAACATATCAGCGATTCTGCTTGGCATGGATTCGACAACTGCTTGGTAGGTTTCTGGAGGTCCGGACACAGGTAATGCAGTTCCCGTAAATTATTGGCCAGTGGTCTGTAGCCCCAAATTTCCGCCAAATAGCGTCCCAAACGGGTTCCACCTTTTTCAGATATGTCGAATTTGGTGGCCAACCAATGTTACACGATTCTGGGCCTGTGAATGGACACCTATTCTCTTGAAAGATATCTTTATTGTTGGACAAGATGTCAATAGTGGAAGAAAGAATGTTCACGTAGTCCACAGTGGCCATGGTATCTGCGATTACTGTCACAGTTCCCCAGAAACCTTAGGTGAATATTCCCCACAGCATAATATCGGCCTGTATCAGTGGCATGGTGCATGTTGCGTGCAGCCATTCGCTTTCATTTTGGCGGATACAGACTCGACCTTCAACCTGCTGAAACAAGCAAAGTGATTCATCCGACCAGGCACCACGTTCCCGTTGATCCTCGATCCAGACTCGATGAGCCAGTGCCCACTGCGATCGTAATTTACGTTGCCGTTTGATGAGCAAGTAGGCCCCATTTGCAGCAGAGCGCCTTGTTCAGCAATATACACTGAACGGGATGCTCCGAAACACTTGTGCTTGCACCAGCATTATATTTTTTTGTCGTCAGGTCTGTCACAGGTTACCGCCTAACCTGCTTCACGGAGATTACAAGCGTCAGATATCCACGTTCTGCGGCGACGCGTGGGCATCTAGCTCCTTGTCACCTGCTCGTGGTTTCGCCCTTCTTAAACCACTCTCCACAGATCCTCACGACAGTAGCACGAGAACAGCAGACCAGCTCCACCGTTTCCGAAATGCTCGCTCCCAGGTACCAGACTGAATAAATTCCTCTTATTCAAATCCTCTAATGTCAATGTAATTTCCCCGTTTTCTGCCAGAATCGGCGCTAGAATGGTTCTCCGTTTATCTCTGCTTCATTTATGTACACCCGTGTTCAGAGAAAACAGAACATCTTGAACTACTAGAGGTAGGACGTTCATATTCACAGCATATGTACATTAGTATGTCCTGCAGAAATTATTAGCATTTCAGTCACCTCGGTTCAGTATGTGTACTGTTGCCTAGTAGGCACAGGGTCCGCCATGGACCCTAATAGCTTCTACCATGTGTGAAGGCATCGAAGTGTATAAGGCGCGAATGGCTTCCTCTGGTATAGCCATCCGCGCTACATTCATCTGGTTCCAAAGTTCATCTGTTGTGGTTGGCATTGTGTCACAGTGCTGCACCCGTCGTTTCACCACATCCCACACATTTTCGGTTGGCGACAAGTTTGGTGATCTGGCTGACCAGAGCAAAAAGCTGAGATCCTTTGACACCAAGAAGGTACGTGTTCACGCAGCAACATGTGGTCGTGCATTGTCTTGCTGAAAAATTGCGTCTAGGGTGTTGTGCAGAAAGGATCATAGAACGTCATTCACGTAGGTCACACTGGTCACAATGCCCTGGTCTCGCAGCAATTGTGATTTCTGGTTGGACCTAATAGCACATCACACCATAAGGCCTTGAATTGGCGCTGTATGTCTTGTGTACATGCAGTCACAGTGATGCCTCTCCTCTACATCTACATCTACATCTACATTTACATCTACATTTATACTCCGCAAGCCACCCAACGGTGTGTGGCGGAGGGCACTTTACGTGCCACTGTCATTATCTCCCTTTCCTGTTCCAGTCGCGTATGGTTCGCGGGAAGAACGACTGTCTGAAAGCCTCTGTGCGCGCTCTAATCTCTCTAATTTTACATTCGTGATCTCCTCGGGAGGTATAAGTAGGGGGAAGCAATATATTCGATACCTCATCCAGAAACGCACCCTCTCGAAACCTGGCGAGCAAGCTACACCGCGATGCAGAGCGCCTCTCTTGCAGAGTCTGCCACTTGAGTTTGTTAAACATCTCCGTAACGCTATCACGGTTACCAAATAACCCTGTGACGAAACGCGCCGCTCTTCTTTGGATCTTCTCTATCTCCTCCGTCAACCCGATCTGGTACGGATCCCACACTGATGAGCAATACTCAAGTATAGGTCGAACGAGTGTTTTGTAAGCCACCTCCTTTGTTGATGGACTACATTTTCTAAGGACTCTCCCAATGAATCTCAACCTGGTACCCGCCTTACCAACAATTAATTTTATATGATCATTCCACTTCAAATCGTTCCGCACGCATACTCCCAGATATTTTACAGAAGTAACTGCTACCAGTGTTTGTTCCGCTATCATATAATCATACAATAAAGGATCCTTCTTTCTATGTATTCGCAATACATTACATTTGTCTATGTTAAGGGTCAGTTGCCACTCCCTGCACCAAGTGCCTATCCGCTGCAGATCTTCCTGCATTTCGCTACAATTTTCTAATGCTGCAACTTCTCTGTATACTACAGCATCATCCGCGAAAAGCCGCATGGAACTTCCGACACTATCTACTAGGTCATTTATATATATTGTGAAAAGCAATGGTCCCATAACACTCCCCTGTGGCACGCCAGAGGTTACTTTAACGTCTGTAGATGTCTCTCCATTGAGAACAACATGCTGTGTTCTGTTTGCTAAAAAATCTTCAATCCAGCCACACAGCTGGTCTGATATTCCGTAGGCTCTTACTTTGTTTATCAGACGACAGTGCGGAACTGTATCGAACGCCTTCCGGAAGTCAAGGAAAATGGCATCTACCTGGGAGCCTGTATCTAATATTTTCTGGGTTTCATGAACAAATAATGCGAGTTGGGTTGCACACGATCGCTGTTTCCGGAATCCATGTTGATTCCTACATAGTAGATTTTGAGTTTCCAAAAACGACATGATACTCGAGCAAAAGACATGTTCTAAAATTCTACAACAGATCGACGTCAGAGAGATAGGTCTATAGTTTTGCGCATCTGCTCGACGACCCTTCTTGAAGACTGGGACTACCTGTGCTCTTTTCCAATCATTTGGAACCTTCTGTTCCTCTAGAGACTTGCGGTACACGGCTGTTAGAAGGGGGGCAAGTTCTTTCGCGTACTCTGTGTAGAATCGAAATGGTATCCCGTCAGGTCCAGTGGACTTTCCTCTGTTGAGTGATTCCAGTTGCTTTTCTATTCCTTGGACACTTATTTCAATGTCAGCCATTTTTTCGTTGGTGCGAGGATTTAGAGAAGGAACTGCAGTGCGGTCGTCCTCTGTGAAACAGCTTTGGAAAAAGGTGTTTAGTATTTCAGCTTTACGCTTGTCATCCTCTGTTTCAATGCCATCATCATCCCAGAGTGTCTGGACATGATGTTTCGAGCCACTTACTGATTTAACGTAAGACCAGAACTTCCTAGGATTTTCTGTCAAGTCGGTACCTAGTATTTTACTCTGCGGCCAGCATTTTCAAACAAACAGAACATGGATTCGGGCGAAAACACTATCTGATGCTATACCTGTCCCGAGTGACGCTATTCTATTCACCACTACCGTCTAGCACGTTCCTGCGCATCTGTCAAAAATAGGCGGAGTAGTGGACGACGCGCACGTAACTCCTTGGAGCAATAAACGACGTCGGACTGTCACTCCTGATAGTGTACGATGTGTTACACTGTTTCACAGTTGCGCCACAGCCAAGGAGGTCGCAGATATGTCGTGCAGCGCCATTCGAATGAGGTGCCGATCTTCTCTACACCCATACGTTACTTCTTTGGTAAGGCACGAGGTATTTTCCATTTGACTGCTGGCCCCTCCTCCACCCTCCCCCCCCCCCCCCCCCCCCACTGCACTACTGCCACGTTACTCCTTTTAAAAGATACTTGTTGTGACCCTTTTGCTAGAATGTCCTGTATGTAACAACGAAGCTGGTCCGATATTACATAAGCTCGAATTTTACGCACTAGTCAACAGTGCGGCACTGTATCTAATACCTTCCCGAAGTCAAGGAATATCTGCCAGCCGTTATTTACTGGCCTCTGAATGTTGCTACAGTACTCTCCTCTGGGCTGTTTATGAAAAAGCGCATGCGACGGCGCGGTACGGAGCATAACAAGGCGCATGACGGGGCAGCGCAAGCGAGATCTGACAGGTGGTCGCAGCTCAGAGCACAATGGAGGCGGTGGCTGTGGCGGGCAGACCTGCAGACAACACGATCTGTCTTGTGTTCTGTCCAAAGCGATCAGCAGACAGACGGCGTAACTAAGGAAGCAGCTGAGGAAATTGCCAGTTCCAACGAAGGAAGTGTAAGAACGAAAAGAACGCCAATTGTGTGCGTGTTTACTCGCCAAGCTGTGCAGCGCAACTGTACGCTTCTACGCGTGCACACAGAGAATGCTGGTTAGCCTTCTACTCAAGGGGCAGCAGCGCCTTTACTGGTAGAAAGTCATGCAGCTCCGTTATCTCTGTACTCTTTCTCACACGAGGTTGCAAAAACTAAATTTAGGAAAAGGACAGATTGCTACCCACAGTAAATCTGAGCCATTGGGTTGCAGACAGACGCAACGAAAATACTGTTTACCCATTATAGGTTCTGGACAAACCATTCTGTGGTGTCGCCGCCAGACGCCACACTTGCTAGGTGGTAGCCTTTAAATCGGCCGCGGTCCGTTAGTATACGTCGGACCCGCGTGGCGTCACTATCAGTGATTGCAGACCGAGCGCCGCCACACGGCAGGTCTAGAGAGACTTCCTAGCACTCGCCCCAGTTGTACAGCCGACTTTGCTAGCGATGATTCACTGACAAAATACGCTCTCAGTTGCCGAGACGATAGTTAGCATAGCCTTCAGCTACGTCATTTGCTACGACCTAGCAAGGCGCCATTACCAGTTACTATTGATACTGTAAAACATGTACCGTCAAGAGCGACGCTCATCATTAATGGATTAAAGTTAAGTGTTCCACCAGCTACGTCCGTTTTTCTAAAGTCTAATTTCCTTGTCCTGTTCCAGACCTCACGCCAGCCTGCGTGAGCTAAAACGCGTGCCTTTCGGCTTCCTCTAGTACCCGGTGTTGGCTCTCCTGCCAACCCACAACACATTCTTCAGCAAGAAAACACACACACACATTCACACAAGCAAGCACACATCACGCACACATGACCACTACCACCAGCAGCACCGACCTGGAAGCATTAGTGGATATTATTATGGTTTGTGTTGAAACGTCCCCTTAGAAAATTCATAAATTACTGTGCTGGTAAACTTCTAGGTTATTTGATACAGAGACAGCTGAGTAGAACTGAACGTACTCAGACATTTCTCTCTTTACTTATTCTGATCATCAATAAACTGACACACAATATTTTTAGCGCAACGCAATCTGACTTTCAATAATCCCTAAAAAAGAATGGCCCTGACTAACAATAACCTATACCTTTCATGAATCACTCACCTCACAAAAGTCTTCGTTACTCGAACTACTGCAATACAGCGAGCGCCAATACTGGCAGCTAAATAAAAGATTGTAACTACGGAAGGCACTAACTACTGATACGCACAGTTTCAAATGAAAGATTGTGATAGAGAACAATCAATGTACGTACCTTAATAATGTTCAAAGTATATATATATATATATATATATATATATATATATATATATATATATATCAGTTCATGATATCAAGTCTTACAAATTTACTCTTTCTGACGGACACACGTCCATATCGTCCACTCTTAAAACCCTGGCATCTCTGTCCCCACATCCACCACTACTGGCGGTTCACCTCCAACTGCACAACGCTACGTGCTGTTCACATCCAACAGCCCAACAGTACACAAGCGAATATTCCAACAATGAGTGCAACCAGCCACGGACTGCACACAGCACAGTCAGTGATTTTCATACAGAGCGCTACGTGGCGTCACCAACATAAAAACCTAAACAGCCTACTTACAGTGTTCATTCATGAACTTTATAACGGCTTGCACTCCCGCTGGAGAAACTTTCAGTGAGGTGACTGAATGTCTTTGGAGGAATGGCAGCCCATTCTCCCTCAAGAGCTGAAGCCAGTGAAGATACTGGAGATGGAAGCTATGAGATGGATCGAAGTAGAGGTTCTAAATCATCCCAAAGGCGTTTTATTTAGTTGACTGAGCAGTCCATTTCGGAACGTTATTGTCCTTCAGTCCTGTAAAGTGTATTCATATCCTTCGGCATTTAGCGTTTTCTTAAGCGCAGCAAGGGGACCACTCAATCTAAACACGGAAAACACTCCCATGTCGTAAAAGCATATACTCCGTACTTCCCGTGTTACCATTACACATGATGACAGTTAACGTTCTCCATGCATTGGCCAAGCCCAAACCATTCCACCGGATTGTCGGAAGGCAGAGAGTCATTAATAACTAGAGTCATCCAGTGTCCAATGACATCGCTCCCTACACCACCTCAGGTGTAGTTGAAAGCTGACTAGGGAAATGCGTGGCTTTGAGGAGCTGCCTCATTCTCTTTAGCTCGCTGCGCACAGTCATTGTGATAGGTGGAAAGCTGGTAGCACTTTGAAACTCACGAGTGATTCCTTGAGTCTGATTTCATGCGGTATTTTACAATTACCCTCTGCAATGTTCCGCTGTCCCTGTCCGTCTGTACGTCAGATCGCCCTGGTCTTGGTTCCAGTGCGGTTGTCCTTCGCGTTTAAGCTTCACAACCACATCACTAGCAACCCATTTGAGCAGCTTTATAAGGACCGATATGTCCCTGATAGATTTGATACTCGTGTGACATCTAATGAAGAATTCATGTTCGAAGCTAACGAGCTCTCCTGACCAACCCACGCTGCTGTTACTGCTTCTTATTGGCCGCCTGATCAGCTGGATGGTAACGTGCTTGCCTCCCGTGCAGAGGGTTCGGGCTCGATTCCCGGCCTGGTCGGAGATTTTCTCCGTTCGTGGACTGGCTGTTGTGTTGCCCTCATCATCATTTCATCCTCATCAGCGGCGAGCGAATCGCCCATTGTGGCTTCGACTGAAATAAGATTTGCACTTGGCGGCCGAACTTCCCTGATGGGGCCTCCCGGCCAACGATACCATACGCTCATTTCATTTTTTGCTTCTTATTGACAACACAATACTCCGCGTCACCAGCCGGCTCCGCCTCTGGTGGTATCTAGCGATCAATTCCACATTACATAGGGGTGTCTGGATACTTCTCGTCATATACGAGTAGTGTAAGTGGAAGCACATTCACAGACGAAACTCATAGGAGAGGTGGGGTCTTGACAAGACGAAGAGACTGAACCTGTATGACAGATGACAGGGCAATCTGTTCGGATGTTAACACATTTCAAAAATAGACGAAAATTCAAAATCAGAGAAAAATCGTAACCTTGTGTACAAAAGCAATACCAACGTCTCCTATGGATCATTTAAAAGCTAGTCATGGCACTGAATTTTTTCTAAAGAGTTTTGCACTTCGAATGTAGTGTGTGGACATTAAGCTGGGAATGTGGGTCTCACAGGGAGCGTGCAAGGGATAAGTCCCTGCAGTCGCACTATGCTCTGTGCCCTCGGTGGCTCAGATGCCATGTAAGCAGGAGATCCTGTGTTCGAGTCCTGGTCGGGACACACATTTTCAACTGTCCACGTTGATGTATGTTAACGCCTGTCGGCAGCATATGGTCTTGATTTAATTATCATTTCGATAATTTTTGTCCACAGTCGTGATGTAGTCCTTCCGAAGGGAGGTTCAGACTTCCCATATTTTAGGGATACTTGCATCTGTGTTTATACAGCCACTTCTGATAACAAAGAAGCGACGAACAAGGTCGCAAAAATAATAAAGACCATTTAACTACTGTTGATTGTGTTCACTTCAAAAAGGGAATCCCTTCCACTCTTAACTAAAGCAGCCTAGACCCAATACTGATTCTCGACGGAAGCTAAAACCACTCTGAAAACTCGAAATTAATAAATTCATAGCATCTCTGCTATGGACCCCTAAGACATATAGTAAGCCACGACTAACTGGAATCGAAGTTCTCGAAGTCATTTACGAGCAAACACAGAATTCATGCAGATTCCTATACAGTAGATTTTCGGTCTCGAAATGGGTCATAATATGCTAACAAAAAACGTGTTCCTTAATTCAGCAACAGCTTAACGGAACCTATTTAGGCTTCTACTTATGAGCATCTGTCAGGCAGACCTCCTTAAAACGAGAATGATCTTCAGCTTTTTTCCAATCACTTGGCTGCTCTAGGAACTTACGATAAATATTGCTGTTCCTAAAGTACAAGTACTTTCTTCGCTATAATCACTGTCACCAAGGGTCCGACGTTTTTGATCATTGTTTTCCACAAAGACATGTCGAAATATTTGCTGTAAGATTTTTTTGTAGTATTTTCACACTCATTCATATCTTCGTTCAATTTTGGATGTTTATTTTTACTGCAACATCACGGGTTAATGAAAGTGCAACGTAAGCCAGTAAAAATGTGAAACGCTGGTACATTAATAACTGGTGTAACCAACAGAGTGTTGAATGCGAGCCCTGCAATGCACTGCGTTGCAGAAGTGCAGGATGTCAGTTTGTAGGATGGCTTTAAGTGCCTGTTGCCCTTGGTCGGTCAGTACAGGGATGGTTAATGTTGGTTTTGATGACGCTTGCGCTAGCGTCCGATGACGTCTAATATGTGCTTCACCGGACACAGATCTGGTGATCCAGCGGGCCAAGGTAACACGTCGGCACTCTGTAGAGCGTACTGGGTTACAACGTCGGTTATGAGGGCGGGCGTTATTATGTTGGAAAACCCCCCTTGGAATGTTTTTCATGAGTGGCAGCACAAGAGGTCAAATGACCACAGCTTTGCATGGGATAACTCCAAGCGTACGACCAGTGTGTCTAACATGCAAGCGGGTTGGTTGCAGGACCTCAAATGGTCTTCTAACCAACTCTCGTCCGTTACCACTGGCACCAAGGCAGAACCAGCTTTCATCAAAAAACACTAGAGATCTCCAACCTGTCATTCCAGAAGCTCTCGCTTGGCACCACTGAAGTTGCAAATGGAGGTGGTTTGGAGTCAGTGGAATTCATGCAACTGGGCGTCTGGCTCAGAGCTTTCCTTGAAGTAACCGACTTGTCACAGTTCGCTGCGGCACTCTGCTGCCAACAGCTACTTAAATTTCTGCTGCAGATGTAGTACGATTCACCAGAGACGTACTCTTAATATGATGGTCTTCCATCGTGGCAGTGCCACGTGGCTGGCCGCAGCCCGGTTCTCTTGTGATGGTACATTCTCGTGACAACTACTTCCAGCAATTACGTTCAGTTGTTACATTCATGCCAAGTCTTTCTGCAGTATCACAGAAGGAAGGCTCAAAATGGCTCTAAGCACTATGGGAATTAACATCAGTTCCCTAGGCCTAGAACTACTTAAAGCTAACTAACCTAAGGACATCACACACATCCATTCCCGAGGCAGGATCCGAATTTAATGGGTTGATAATGGCATTTTTGTCACATTAAAGTTATTCTTGACTAACGTCAACTCACCACATCCAATCTCTTAGGTAACTAACACTCACGATCGTTACAGCGTGTCTTTAAAGCAAACCTCAGTTGCCTAGTGACTAGTTTGATGACGAAGTATCTTCGGCTCATACAATTTCATGGATCATGATACAAAACGAAAAGAAAATTATTTAAATCATCTCCGATCGCGCATAGCGACTTCAAAAGAAAATGCAACGACAAGCTCTTAACAAAATGAGCTTTCCCATGTACTTCATTCTGGGCCAGTGTAAAAATTACATGTTCACGTTCTATCTAATAACCAAGGTTGAAACTACAACGTGTAAACTACAAATCAAGATTCCTCCTCAGTATTACCGACCCTGCCGTTGTTTATAACATACCCCACGTAATCTCGATAACCGATTTAAATATTATATAGCGTCTAGCTACAAATGATTAATGAAACACATGTAGTACAGTTACCAGCCATAATGCACAGAAATAATGTTTCAAGTTTCATAGTCTTGCTGACAAATTACCTTCACAGGTTGCTAGAGCATAAATTTCTATTGTGTTGTATTGCTTCATTTGCGACCGTTGAAAATAATACGTACTTACTAACTGTTTGCTCTTTTCTTCATTTCAGGTGTGTTTCGTGGATTTCATGTGGAATTTTCCATGATTACAAAATTGGCGTAAGGTATGTGGCCATACAGTCTTACTGAAATTTTGAAGAATTTGTTTGGAATTACCTTAAAATAGAATTTACAACAGCTGTCGTTTTGAAACTGTATTTCCATCTTCCTGGAAACGTCTTTGCTGTAAAAAATCGAGCACAAGAAAGAGCTTCACAGTTTTGCGTTACTGTTGTCTTCCAGCGATTCGCTAAGTTTTATCTCGTATGTTCATCCAGGAGTAACGTTGTAACTGGCCCGCCCGACTAGCCGCTCGGTCTAACGCGCTGCTTCCCGAGCAGGAAGGCGTGCCGGACCCCAGCACGAATCCGACTGGCGGATTAGTGTCGAGGTCTGGTGTGCCAGCCAGCCTGTGGGTGGTTTTTAAGGCGGTTTTCCATCTGCCTCGGCGGATGCGGGCTGGTTCCCCTTATTTCGACTCAGTTACACTATGTCGGTGAATACTGCACAAACACTGTCTCCACATATGCGTACACCATAATTACACTACCACGCCAACATTTGGGGTTACACTCGTCTGGTATGAGACGTTACCCGGGGGGTGGGGGCGTCCACTGGGGCCCGGACCGTACAATAACCCTGGGTGTGGGGCGGCGGTGAGGTGGGTGGACTGCTGTGGCATGTTGAAGGGTTGTGGACCACTGAAGTCTACGGCGGGACGAAGTCTCTTCGTAGTTTCTAGGTCCCCGGTTCAATACACAATACACACAATGTTGTAACTGAAGTCTCATGTCCCTCAGATCCGTACTGATACAGGTGGATCATGTCTGATCGTATTCAGCATCCAACCATACAAAACGTCCATTGCGTGTCTGTATTCTTCGCTGCAATCCTGTATTACTGTAATCACAACTGTCTTGTATTAGTATTACTTCAGGTTACTTTGAATGAATTTAAATCTCTGTAGAGTCATTCTTCCGTACCACTCATATTTTTACTTTTATATTTATTTTTCAATTATTCTTTTCGAGCTTTGAAAATTTGTCATTTTGCGCCCCTAATTTTCAAAGAAGGGAAAATTAATTAATCTCGCTGTTACTATAATCTTATTTTCACGTCTGAAAACTAAAATTGACCGTCTCTATACACCTAACATAGAAACACGATTCTCGCGTGGTGTTCGGTGAAACACGGTCTTTGTGACCGAGCGATTCTAGGCGCTTCAGTCCGGAATCGCGCTGCTGCTACGGTCGCAGGTTCGAATCCTACCTCGGGCATGGATGTGTGTGATGTCCTTAGGTTAGTTAGGTTGTAAGTAGCTCTAAGTCTCGGGGACCGATGACCTGAGATGTAAAGTCTCTTGTGGCGTAGAGCCATTTGAACCATTTTTTGAAACACGGCACTAAAGGCAAAGACTCTAAGAACTGGCTGTCTACAGAATACCGAAGAATATTTACGCTGAGAACTAAAAAGTTACAGACTGGTCACACTTGAAAAGATGTTCTTGTTGTTGTGGTCTTCAGCCCGAAGACTGGTTTGATGCAGCTCTCCATCCTACTCTTGTGTGAGCCTCTTCATCTCCAATCAACTACTGCAACCCACATACAATGTGCTTACTGTATTCACCTCTTGGTCTCCCTCTCCGATTTCTACCCCCTTCGCCCACCCACTTCCCTCCAATATTAAATTGACGATCCCTTGATGTTTCTTTATTTTTCTTCAATTAGCCTTGTCTGTGTTACCTGAATTACATAAATTTGTATGTATGTATGTATGTAAGTGTCGTACATGCATATTTTCTGTTGTTTGGGTATTATGCCCAGAGAAATCAATATCTTTGTAAAATCAGTGATACGTATAGTTCAATGACAATGAATACAGAGAGACTGGTGGTGTGAGTCTGAGTGTATGGATTTACGAAAATGAGGATTTTAACGACAGAAGGATTAAAAGTTTGTGAAAAAAGGCCTATAAAGAAGTGTATAGAACGTGTGATTCTAAATGATTGAAGTCGTTGAGATTCTACAAGTGATTTATGAGAATCGGGGAGCTGACGTGTTAGTCATAAATGAAAAAACACTTTCGTGAAGGCGTTGCAGGTCTCATTGCTTTATGTGTCTTTTCTGTTTTATAAAGGATTGCAGTTGTACGTTTATGCAGGGTAACGATGTTGAACTTTCATGGATGACGGAGAAGGGTAAATTTATCAGTGTGAGGTAAGGAACTCTGGCCCGGAAACGACAGAGTCGAGGGCTATAAACGAAAATCGTTCTGATACCTTTGACTGTGGATCTCTTCCACTGCAAACACTTTGCTTTCCTTATTTTTAAAAGGTAGTATGGACCAAACCAAGAGAAAAATGTCTGTCTATTAAACATGCGCTCTAATGTGCGTACCTTAAGAGCTATGAGCAATTGTTCGTCTTTGCTACTGTGAAACACGTATGTATTTTAGAGCCCATGTCTACTACACAATTTTTTCTCGTTTAGGTCCATACTATCTTCTCCCAAAACATGGAAGGTAAAGAGGTTGCGGTAGAAGAGGTCCACTTTCAGAGGTATCAGAACGACTTTCGCTTACAAGTTTCTACTCAGTGCTTGATATATTTGTGGATGTCCTGGCGTACGAGTGTTGGGAACTTTGCAATCATAATCGCAGTTTGTAGTTGGCGGTACATAAAGGGGTAAATTATTTTGGAACAAATATTAACCTCGTCAATGGCATACACCATTAGAATTTTAACGTAACTAAGAAATACTGATACTGTTATATGATTTTGTTGGACTAGGCTTACTCCTGTGTTCTGGTAACGCTGCAAAACAAATTTATCGTCCTCTGTGTGGGCCACGACTACGGCTGATGCTGGAGCGATTCAATGGCACTCATTTTCTATGGCACTGATTTATCTGAAATTTAATATTCTTACTATAACAATTCCCAGTTTAGCGATCTGAATAAGTTGTTTGTATGTGTTTCGAGAGACGGGTTTTCTCAACGATTTTACCAGCATACAGGGAACTATGGACATACCATGACCGACAAATACTACCGACATTTGTGTAATTTCTTGTGCTGCGGATCACACATAGGGCTACGAACCTCTGCCCCTCTTAATGAATTGTATATTGCGATTATAATCGGATCTGTGACGAGCGAGATTAAATTATTAAGTGGTCATCTTGATTTTGGTAATGTACATGTGTGTCAGTGAAAAAGACCAATAAAAAGGTGTTAGCATGTAGACGTAATGTGCTGTTCCAGTCTCTTCTGTACCTAACGTCCATCACCGTTCCCTTTGGAACCCTACGTAATTCGGTGCTCTCCGATACACACGATCGAATAGCGGAGGAGTGGTACTCAAGCGTCAACTTTAGGTTACAATATCTCCGGATGTAATTAACATTTTACAATGCAACAAACGGCACTGATTACGTATTTGTTTATATGTTCAGATGTGCTAACAAAACTAACGGGGTTCCATTTAAAAAAACGTAGGTTTGTGTTAAAAAACATACTTCCGTGCATTTTTTTATGGTTTGTATTAACCAATTACACTAGCCCCTCTCCTCACGTTCGGTCTGTGGAATCGATTCGTCAGTATTTGACGTGGTAACGTTAGGTGACTCACCCTGTATACAGAGCCTATACAGGGGCGATGTTCTTGAGGACAATGTTATGGAAATGGAAGAGGATGTAGATGAAGATGAAACGGGAGATACGATACTGCGTGAAGAGTTTGACAGAGCACTGAAAGACCTAAGTCGAAACAAGGTCCCGGGAGTAGACAACATTCCATAGGAACTACTGGCAGTCTTGGGAGAGCCAGTCGTGACAAAACTCTACCATCCGGTGAGCAAGATGAATGAGACAGGCAAAATACTCTCAGACTTCAAGAAGAATATAATAATTCCAATCCCAAAGAAAGCAGGTGTTGACAGATGTGAAAATTACCGACCGATCAGTTTAATAAGTCACAACTGCAATATACAAACGCGAATTCTTTACAGACGAATGAAAAAACTGGTAGAAGCCGACCTCGGGGAAGATCAGTTTGGATTCCGTAGCAATGTTGAAACACGTGAGGCAATACTGACCTTACGACCTATCTTACAAGAAAGATTAAGGAAAGGCAACCTACGTTTCTACCATTTGTAGACTTAGAGAAAGCTTTTGACAATGTTGACTGGAATACTCTCTTTCAAATTCTGAAGGTGGCAGGGGTAAAATACAGGGAACGAAAGGCTATTTACAATTTGTACAGAAAGCAGATGGGAGTTATAAGGCTAGAGGGGCATGAAAGGGAAGCAGTGGTTGGGAAGGGAGTGAGACAGGGTTGTAGCCTCTCCACGATGTTATTCAATCTGTACATTGAGCAAGCAGTAAAAGAAACAAAAGAAAAGTTCGGAGTAGGTATTAAAATCCATGGAGAAGAAATAAAAACTTTGAGGTTCGCCGACAGCAAAGGACTTGGAAGAGCAGTTGAACGGAATGGACAGTGTCTTGAAAGGAGGGTATAAGATGAACATCAACAAAAGCAAAACAAGGATAATGGAATGTAGTCAAATTAAGTCGGGTGATGCTGAGGGAATTAGATTAGGAAATGAGACACTTAAAGTAGTAGAGTTTTGCTTTTTGGGGAGCAAAATAACTGATGATGGTCGAAGTAGAGAGGATATAAAATGTAGACTGGCAATGGCAAGGAAAGCGTTTCTGAAGCAGAAAAATTTGTTAACTTCGAGTATAGATTTAAGTGTCAGGAAGTCGTTTCTGAAAGTATTTGTATGGAGTGTAGCCATGTATGGAAGTGAAACATGGACGATAAATAGTTTAGACAAGAAGAGAATAGAAGCTTTCGAAATGTGGTGTTACAGAAGAATGCTGAAGATTAGATGGGTAGATCACATAACTAATGAAGAGGTATTGAATACAATTGGGGAGAAGAGGAGTTTGTGGCACAACTTGACCAGAAGAAGGGATCGGTTGGTAGGACATGTTCTGAGGCATCAAGGGATCACCAATTTAGTACTGGAGGGCAGCGCGGAGGGTAAAAATCGTAGAGGGAGACCAAGAGATGAATACACTAAGCAGATTAAGAAGGATGTAGGCTGCAGTAGGTACTGGGAGATGAAGAAGCTTGCACAGGATAGAGTAGCTTGGAGAGCTGCATCAAACCAGTCTCAGGACTGAAGACAACAACAACAACAACAACAACAAGCGACTTTTGCAAAGGAACAGGACCGGGCGACATTGGTTCACTATTGCGTGAAGCTTCCGTGAGGAACTATGGAAAATCGTTTAATGACTGACAAACCATGAGTTGGCAACAACGTGCTGGACGCCTATACCTCATCACTGAACATGGAGAGCGGAGGATCCGCGGCTCTGTTAAGCAGGACAGGCGCCTACATCTGAAAATCTGATGACACAGCACAGTGATAGTGCAGGAACAAGTGTTTCTGATAACTCCTTTCAGCGCAAGTTGTCGAACATGTGGCTCCACAGCAGACGAGCCCTACCTGTTCCCATGTTAACGCCGTCGCCAGTTACGGACCACGGATAAGTGGAATCGTGTTGCCCAGGTGGGTGAATAACGTTCCTTTTTATGTCAGGTCAATGGCCGTACCAAAAAAAATGGAAATGAACGTATGGCATAGTTGGCTGGGAAGTTGGCTGGCGAAGTTCAGCTGCCAAGTGCAAGTCTTATTTCAGTCGACGCCACATTGGGCGACTTGCGCGTCGGTGGTGAGGATGAAATGATGATGAGGACCACACAATATCCTGTCCATGAGAGGAGAAAATCTCCAACCCGGCCGGGAATCGAACCCTGGCCCGCTGAACGGGAGGAAAGCACGTTACTACCCAGCTAACCAGGCGGACGGTCGTATCCAGATATGCCGCTATCCAGGCGAATATGCATTGCGCTACTGACTCCGGCCGGTGGGAGCAGTGTTACGGTATGGGGGACAGTCACACTCCTATGATAGGAATCGCAAGCACCGTGGCAGCTGTAGACAACATGAAGATTATTGCGAACTATCTACATCCCTTTATGCTTTACACCTTTCCTGAGAGCGATGGCATCTCCCTGTAAGATAAATTTCGTCTCAAAAGAATCGAATCGATCGTTGCACAGTGGTTAGAAGGGCATAATAGTGAACTCACGTAGATGTCTTGGTCACCAAATTCGAGTGGCAAATGTTTTAGGGTGACGCTATCGATCGTCATTTCCGTGCCCGTAAGCCACCTGTAATTCATGGTAACACCATGGTACGCGCGAAGGCATCTGGTGTCACAAAGCTTCGGACCCCAACCAACGAGTCATAGAATGCATGTCACGCTGGTTCGCATCTGTATTGCATTCCAAAGGTGTTCTATTAAGCAGATTCTCAAATTGTTTTTTCCCTTCGGTGTAGGTTTTACCATCGCTCTATGATGTTCTCGTGGGCTATTAAGCAGATGGTCAAATCGTTTTTCCGCATCGGTGTAGGATTTACCATCGCTGTATGATGTACTCTTCTACTGTGCGGGAGCTACATACCATGGTAATGTCCTAAATATTTGTGGTTCTCTATACCAGTTTTGATAGGACTGAGAATAAATAAACTATCTCCATACTGTGTTTACACAACAACTTATTGCTCACGCTGTTATTTTGGTTGTACTGAACTCATGAGCTAGGACACGGGCATGCCACTTTCGGGTATAAATTCAGTATTTTGTGACATGTTAAAAGTAAGTCACCTCAAAGCTCGAGTTTAAATGCAACAACATTAGAACAGTATTAACGACGGGCGAAGCAGCAAATGAAGAAAAACATCAACATCACTATCAAGATTATGCAGAGAATTGGTAGACAGTATGCTGCCTGATATTTTGTGTTTGTATATAAGCTTCTTTCGGCATTATTGCCTTAATCAGTCATCTGCAATCAATCGTATTTATTTATATTTTACATAATATATAATTTATAAAGATTTTGTTTACACTGATTATTGTACTCAGTTCCTGACGTTGTAGACGGTCATAGGTTAACTTTAAGTAAACAATAATTGCTGTCCGTAGTTGTTGGATGTAATATTTTTTCAGTAACATTTTATAGTTTTTTTGATGATTTGATGTTGCACTTATATTATAAAACGTTTTTATTTACTATTTTGACAGTTGTAGAAATTCAAGTTTGACAGCAAATTGTTTTCTCAAAGATATTTATGTTGTTGTGGGTCGTGTCTCTACGGAAATATTATTGATGTGTTTTTAATCTCTGGTGCTGTCTCTACGGAAATATTATTGATGTGTTTTTAATCTCTGGTGCTTTGGTTATCCGTTATTAGAATACATGAATAACAGCGATATAGATATTCGACCCACCACAGTGTTAATATCTTTGAGAAAACAAATGTGACATAATATATTGATAAGCCGAAACGTCATGGCCACTGGCCACCACGACTTTGGTTGCCACCTGTTGGTGTTGCGGGCGCGTGACACGGTAACGAAAGTGTGTAAACAGAGCAGATACGGACAGAGGATCACCCTAGAAAAGATATGGGATGCAAATGGGAAATCCATTGAGAAAAGCGACTTTGACAAAGGGCAGACTATTATTACGCAGAGCCTGTGAACGAGAATCTCGTAAACGGCGAAGCTGGTCGAATGCTCACGTGCTACTGTCGTAAACATCTACAGAAAGAGAGAAAGATGTAGAAGGACAGTGAAACTACCACTAGACGCTAAATGGTAGGATGTCCAGGACTCTTCACAGAACGTGGGATTCTTCATTAGTACACGGAGTAAATGTGATAAGAAAATTGAAAGTGAAACTTATCTTCTTTTCAAAAAACTAAATAACTTCCAGTGGTCCTTTTTTCATCTTATTATTTGGTGAGGTTCAAAACATGTGCGTCCCTCATCTCCTCCCCAACTCTTAAACGAGGTAGGCGCTTGGAATGCACTCTGGATTATTCTCTCCGCTTCCCCTACTTGCCATCTTCAAACGGTTTCCGGGCGATAAAACTTTTTCCCTCTGAGGTCAGGAAGAGCCGGAGAGAAATTGTATTGCAGGTAGACGATCAAAGGCAGATTCCATATTTTTTTGTCTTGTGTAAAAACACCCTAAACGTTAACTGGAGTGAATAATTTACTCAAAACTCACTGTTCACAAAACGATCCACCGTTTGTTTTAACTACCTCTTTGTTTTCATCCGAAATGACAAATAACAGGTATTTCATATACTCTCTAGTTATTCGTGTTCCCAATGCATTTTCCTAGTACAAATCTGTCTGTGGAAGCAGAAATGTGCTGTAGCGCGTGAACTACAAGGCACGTCTAGGTAGTTTAGTAAACGAGCAGAGCTCTTAGAGATAACGAATGTTCAAAATGTATTTGAAGAAGAATATCGAAAGCGCGAAGTAGTCTCGAATTCTCTACGCTGAAACAGATTAATCTGCTGAGACCAGTCGTACGTAATAACTCAGATTGCAGCCTGTCAGCTTATAAGCACAGTTTTAGTAAATATTCTGAGAGGCGGCGACGGAGACTCGTGTGACTGTTATGAAAACTTATGAAACAGGAGCCATGAGAAAAATGTGTTACTGTTGATGGTGCTCCATATGCGGGCGGAGACCAACAAGCTTAGCGGCAGACAACGTCTGTCAAGTGCGACAGCTACAGACACAAGAAACGAATATCTCTGAGAGCGATATGAGAATAATCGTTAGTTAACAATGACAATGTTTAACTCCAGCTTTCGCAAAGGTTTTGGTGAGAGTAAAGGTCTGTTCTCAACTTCTACAAATTTACTCGCGAGCAAAAAGCTTTTTGAATGGAAAGTGCCACATATATTATTGGTACATGCGACAGACACTCACCACAGGGTATGCGACACTTACCCATCGGTTCGTGAAAAAGTGTGGTGGACAATCATCACGGTCGCACTACACAAGATAAATGACCTAACAGTTCATATATATGGCTCTGAACACTACGGGACTTAACATCTGAGGCCATCAGTCCCCTAGAACTTAGAACTACTTAAACCTAACTAACCTAAGGACATCACACACATACATGCCCGAGGCAGGATTCGAACCTGCGACCGTAGCGGTCGCGCGGTTCCAGACTGAAGCGCCTAGAACCGCTCGGCCAAAACGGCCGGCACCTAACAGTTGAACCGCGTATATTTTAAGCATGGAAGGCACTATCTATAGAAAGTTATCACAGAACTGAATTGTAGGCAAGGGTTCGTATTTGCAGCCAATAAACAAATTTTGAGACATAGACGAAAGTATAGTTATTTACGACAGTTACAAATTTGTAAATGGGACAATGCCTATTGACAGTAAAATCCTAAAAGTAGTGTAAATTAGAATGACAACGGTGTTTCTTGCAGGAAGCTAGTGCAAGTAGTTTACGAGATATCGCATTGTGAACATCTAAACAGCGACAGCTGTTTGCTCCATGCTATGCGTATATGCTAGGCAAAGAAGTTATATTTGTTTACATTGCATTGTGTGTACACTGCGCTCCTGTTGCTTATTGTGTGATAACAGACATAGCAGGACGTGCTTAGAAGATGATATTTTGCAAACCGAGAAAACAGATATGCTCGTGGTTTATGGTGAATATAGGAAGTATGCTGTTCGTTCATGTACCATGTACTCCCGAAACGTATCCCAGTAGACATCAACCTCTTCAATCTTTTCAACCACTCCAACCTCTTCAGACCATACAAATGGTTTGAAACGGCGTATTACTGCTGCCTGCACTGTAATTTCTATCTAAATGCTAGAACGTATAAAGCAGTCGTTGCAGTATAGACTACTAGCTTGTACTGACGCTAGTGGTGGTCATTTCGAGCACAGGCTTTCAGGGTACATTAGTTCTTAACGTGTCAGACCCAGCAGTGATACTGTAACCACGTCTATTTGTCCTTCGTTTGGCCAATGTCCCATTCAACAACACGACACCTCCTGAGACGTATTAACATCTATGTAGGGCTGCATATACGCACCCTCCCCCTGTCGGGGGTTCGAGTCCTGCCTCGGGCATGGGTGTGTGTGTTGTTCATAGCGTAAGTTAGTTTAATTTAGATTAAGTAGTGCGTAAGCCTAGGGACCGATGACCTCAGCAGTTTGGTCCCATAGTCCTTACCACCAATTTCCAATTACATACGCACCCATGTGAAATTCACATTCGTTTGTGCTACCACATGGAACAAACAACTGTCGGTGTTTACATTATTCGGACGATGACCCCTCTTAAAGTACTTATACTAGCCTCATGCAACAATCGCCACTGACGTTCTAATTTAGGCTACTTTGGTTTTGGTACTATCAATAGGCATTATTCCATTGAAATATCTGTACTTTCGCAAATAAATACACATTTTAAACTCGTAACACTCTGTGTATGGTCTGAAAAGGCGGACCACCATTACAATCTGTGAAATACGCACGTCAATTGCTGCTTCCCTTATCGAAATGCCTGCAGTGCAAGTTTTAGGTGATTCACCCAGTACGTTTGAGAGCACTTTGCGATGCACATTCGTTGTCAGGACTGATTCCAAAATATGCCTTTACTTCCAGTTTCCATCAGTTTTATAAAATTATAAAAAAGTGAATTATAGTTAATGCAAAAAGCTATGAAGACGAGAAAGATTTTTTTATTGCTCCATTTTGTTTGTGTAAATATCGAATTTTTAGACAGATCTTGTATAATTACCTAATATTAAGCTAATAACAATATATTTGAATTTTGTTTTCAGCTCATAATTATTGTATGAAACGAACTTTCACGAGGAAAAAGCGAAAGTAGCAGAAGAATGGAGTATGATGTTTCTTGAGTGTAGTAGACATACAGAAAAGACTTACACCTCTGAAGGAATCTTTCCTTAATTGGAAACGTTTGTTGCGTTTGGATACGTGATGTGGCTGTGGCGTGTCGGAGAATGAACTTTCGTAATCAGTAGGTTATAAGGCTGAGGTATAGACATTTTGAAAGTTGTTAGGACGCTTGCGTTTGTTAAGTCACTGATTGCAGAAACTGTGTGGAGAACTGATATTCTACACAGTCATTCATCGCAACCAGAACATCGGGAACTTACCTTCAGAAGTTTTTGAGGGGACAGACCTGATTTAATATGGTCAGCCTTCCCTCATAGTAACGTGTCATGTATGCATCTACGGTTTGTCAGGAAATATTATGAGTACTTCTTAGATATAAAGTTAAGTTCGTGATGTAACTTATTATAACTGAAATGGAAGGAAGAGACGGAATGAAACCGTGTTGCGAAATACAGCATTACCCTTTGGAACGTTACGACGGAGGACGTAGAAGTAACGTAGGCGTGTGATAAGCGATCGCCATCAAGACTGTTACAGGCCCTCACTCCATGAGACACTGTGTAGAGCTTCAGACTCGAACTAGAATATTAGTGGAATTTCTGGTTAACTGGGTATATTAACAACCATATCTACTTCCAATCCCAGAGAAAATCTAGAAGCTAAATTTTTTCTCTACACAGTAATTCGCAATTCCCATAGTAGATTAGGCATTATATATCAGTACGGAAATAACCTCGCATACTGAAGTGGATGTAGACGATGTTCCAAATGGAACCTCATATGTAAAAAACCTTGACTCGCGACGGAAATGCTAGCGAAAGGCGATAATTCAACCAAACGCTGAAAAACTGGTGATTGAGGCCGTGGAATAGAGAATAAAGGTATCAGATTGGAAAGGCAGATTACCGTTTAATATCCTGCCGGTTCCAAGATGCATCAAAAGTTCGTAAGAAGAAATTGGAAGGAATTCGGTGGTGTTCTTATCGAAGGAACCACGTGGCACCAACAATACATGATTTAAGAAAACAAACAAAATCAGTTAAATCTCTTTCGATTGCAACCTCGCGAAATCATGTTACAACTCCATTGCCTCAACTATTCTGCCATTTCTTTCGATAAAAAAAATCGGAATAAGAAATATGACGTACACTACGTGATCAAAAGCATCCGGACACCCCCAAAAACATACGTTTTTCATATTAGGTGTATTGTGCTGTCACTTACTGCCAGATACTCCATATCAGCGACCTCAGTAGTCATTAGACATCGTGAGAAAGCAGAATGGGGCGCTCCGCGGAACTTACGGACTTCGAACGTGGTTAGGTGATTGGGTGTCACTTGTGTCATACGTCTGTACGCGAGATTTCCACACTCCTAAACATCCATAGGTCCATTGTTTCCGATGTGATAGAGAAGTGGAAACGCGAAGGGACGCGTACAGCGCAAAAGCGTGCAGGCCTACTTGGTCTGTTGACAGACAGAGACCGCCGACAGTTGAAGAGGGTCGTAATGTGTAACAGGTAGACATATATCCAGCCCATTACACAGGAATTCCAAGCTGCATCAGGATCCATTGCAAGTACTGCGACAGTTAAGCGGGAGGTGATAAAACTCGCATTTCGTGGTCAAGCGGCTGCTCATAAGTCACACATCACTCCGGTAAATGCCAAACAACGCCTCGCTTGGTGTAAGCAGCGTAAACATGGGACGATTGAACAGTGAAAAAACATTGTGTGGAGTGACGAATCGCGGTACACAATGTGGCAACCCGATGGCAGGGTGTGGGTATGGCGAATGTCCGGTGAACGTCATCTGCCAGCGTGTGTAGTGCCAACAGTAAAATTCGGAGGCGGTCGTGTTAAGGTGTGGTCGTGGTTTTCGTGGAGGGGCTAGCACCCCTTGTTGTTTTGCGTGGCTCTATCACAGCTCAGGCCTATATTGATGTTTTAAGCACCTTCTTGCTTCCCACTGTTAAAAAGCAATTCGGGGATGGCGACTGTATCTTTCAACACGATCGAGCACCTTTCCATAATGCACGGCCTGTGGCGGAGTGGTTGCACTACATTAACATCCCTGTAATGGACTGTCCTGCACAGAGTCCTGACCTGAATCCTATAGTACATCTTTGGGATGTTTTGGAACACCTACTTCGTGCCAGGCCTCACCGAACGACATCGATACCTCTCCTCAGTGCAGCACTCCGTGAAGAATGGGCTGCCTTTCCCCAAGAAACCTTCCAGCACCTGGTTGAACGTAAGCCTGCGAGAGTGGAAGCTGTCATCATGGCTAAGGGTGGGCCAACACCGTATTGAATTCCAGCAGCACCGATGGAGGGCACCACGAACTTGTAAGTCATTTTCAGCTAGGTGTCCGGATTCTTTTGACAGCACAGTGTATTTTCACAAATGTGGTCGTAAAAGAGCTTTGCACTTCACCTAAACCCACTGTAATTGTGGTACAGTGTGTTTTGGTGATGTGAAAAGTGCTTTTACGACCATATTTGTGAAAATATGGTTTATATTTACGTGTGCTTCACGTCACCTCATCAGGATGCTGAGAAAAAAGGGCTTGCCACACAAAACATGACAAGCTACTTGTAATCAATAATACGCAAGTGGTCCTGAAATACCATGCAAACCTAGTGTAACCATATTACATAAAATAGAAACCCACATATGATGGCACAGAAATGCTGAAACATGTTCGGGAACTTGGAAAAAAACGTAGTTTGGATTACTGACTGTCCTTTCATCCAACAATTTTAGCTGCAAACACGTAAACACAAGGAGCTGCAAATTCAGATGATGAATATCTACTGTCGAGATTTTGATACGGTCTTGGAATTTCCGGAACTGATGTCTTCTCAGTATCCATATCGATAACAGTTAAAAAACCCTCGAGATTCTCGATTCCCTCGATGGATTAACTGTCTAAATACACAATTAAGTTTGTACGGAACACTCAGTGCGCGAAATATACTCACACTTGGCCAGTTTTTTACCCATCTCTCGCTTCCATTAACAATGGTGACCTTGCCACTGCTTTGCAAAATCTGATTTTATATATTTTCATGTACTGTTTATCATTCCATATAATGCTTGAGATTACTGCAGATTTTCATATATATCGTTATCACAATTACACTCATATCACACACAGTACGTTAAAAATGTGAAACATGTTCAATTTTTTGTCGTTTATTACTCTTTTCGGCCATGCTAATTATTTTCGTTGCAGTTCCATAATTTTTGTTTTACATAATTATATTTTAAGAATGTCTCCTGTACGTATTTGGTTTGGCCGATGAACTGGTAGCTCGAGCTTATCTACGATTTTTTATTAGTAGGCATTTTCATAGTTGAATTTATGTAATTTAATTCCTAGAGTATTTACTGACTGCCAAAGTATTAGGATATCGTTAGTACAAGCGATAAAATTAATAGGTAAGGGAGAACGTATTTGATTAAAAATGTTTTTTGTCTTACTTATCATTCTCTCTCGTGTATTTATTACTGTTTCTGTTTTGCGGTATAAGGTTTAATTAACGTTATGACACGTGGTGGGTACAGTGACTGAATAAAAATTTATTGACGTGGAAATAATACCTCAGGATGGTTCGTTTCTCCATTAGCTACTAGTGTACGAGCTGCGCAACAGTTCTGTGAGCTCTCATGCCTTTAGGTTGGCCATTACTGTTGTACGGAATTCTCCTCAATGCAAGAGATGTCACGCTATGATGAGACATGTATTACGTCCGCACACAGGCATGTGAAGTTCACCTTGAGCGGAGCGGTTTTGCTCCGACAGACAACCGGCTGCGATTACAACAGTTACATCGGCTGCTACGCGCAGTGGTCATTCAGCCCTGCAAGTGAACCTTCCTACCTCTAACTGGTCGCCCTTGACGCGTTGCGGGTCATTCTGGGGAATACGTATACCGCCATTTCTGAGGCAGAAGGAGAAAAAAATGCTTTCGTAACGCTTGTTTGCAGCTAGGGTGTCGATTTAATTATCATTTCATACTAGAGAAGCTCCATGGTCATCAATGGTATCTGTTCATTCGGGAACAGATACTACCTTCATATACAGGATGTTACAAAAAGGTACGGCCAAACTTTCAGGAAACATTCCTCACACACAAACAAAGAAAAGATGTTATGTGGGCATGTATCCGGAAACGCTTAGATTCCATGTTAGAGCTCATTTTAGTTTCGTCCACCTACGCTCAATGGAACACGTTATCATGATTTCATACGGGATACTCTACCTGTGCTGCTAGAACATGTGCCTTTACAAGTACGACACAACATGTGGTTCATGCACGATGGAGCTCCTGCACATTTCAGTCGAAGTGTTCGTACGCTTCTCAACAACAGATTCGGTGACCGATGGATTGGTAGAGGCGGACCAATTCCATGGCCTCCACGCTCTCCTGACCTCAACCCCCTTGACTTTCATTTATGGGGGCATTTGAAAGCTCTTGTCTATGCAACCCCGGTACCAAATGTAGAGACTCTTCGTGCTCGTATTGTGGACGGTTGTGATACAATACGCCATTCTCCAGGGCTGCATCAGCGCATCAGGGATTCTATGCGACGGAGGGTGGATGCATGTATCCTCGCTAACGGAGGACATTTTGAACATTTCCTGTAACAAAGTGTTTGAAGTCACGCTGGTACGTTCTGTTGCTGTGTGTTTCCATTCCATGATTAATGTGATTTGAAGAGAAGTAATAAAATGAGCTCTAACATGGAAAGTAAGCGTTTGCGGACACATGTCCGCATAACATATTTTCTTTCTTTGTGTGTGAGGAATATTTCCTGAAAGTTTGGCCGTACCTTTTTGTAACAACCTGTATAGTTAAAATATGGCTACCCGGCCAATAACCTTTTGCTATGCCCCAACTCGTACGGGACTTGGTAGAGTAATCTGCCACGAGCAATGAGTGTGATGGGCGAACATCTATTAGGCGCATTATGATTGTAGTGGTGTGGGCATGTTGGGAATGTGGGTCCCACGGGGAACGTTCAAGGGATAAGTCCCTGTAGACGCGTTATCTTCTGTGCCCTCGGTGACTCACATGGAATCTCTGTAATAAAAAAAAATTGAGTCAAAGAGTCAACGATCAACTTGAACGGATGTCATGTGACAAACGCAACGAACAACATCGAGGGAAAAAAAAAGATGGTAGAGCTTCTGTCATGTAAGCAGGAGATTTCGGGCTCGAGTCCCGGGCGGGGCACATATTTTTGACATGTCCCAGATGATGTAGATCAACGCCTGTTTGTATCTAGTGTGTCGATTTAATTATCATTTCATTTTAGAGAAGCTGCGTGGTCATCAATGGTATCTGTTCTTTCGTAAACAGAGACTACCATCATATATAGCTTTTGTGAAAGTTCAAAATGGGCCACGTTGCTTGAAAATGACCCTAATAAACGGCGTTACCAAAGGATGTAGACAGGAAGTATGTCCTTTACGTTTTTCATGAAATTACATTGTCAGTTGAATCCAATAAAGCGAAACTACTTACACCAAAATCTTCCAGTGTGCTCATAGTGGTACAGAAAGTATGGCGTAGATTTTCTGTAGCTAGCGACGTTCGTATCGTATTTGAGATCATGAAGACGTCATGAAATACAGTCGGACATTGAAGTCTACATACACTCCCATTTTGTAGCATGTTGCATACAGCCTGGGTGCACAGAAGTAGACGTGCAACTCTGTGCCTGCGTCCACGTCCGCAATAACATAAACCAAGATCTTCAGACCGGTGTCGTGCAGTGCAAGCCTGGTAGATTCAACAGTGGTTGTATACTGCGGTACAGAAGTCAACACACACTTCGAGTCTGTCATTGGTTGCAAGAGAGACGTTTCAGTGAACACAGTGCGAGTGGTGTAGTTTGCTGATATAATAGACGTGTATTGCAATACATAATTCGATCACGTAACATGGATTCAAAAAGAACCGAAATACCAGTGGAGGTGAGGAAAAATATTACTGAGCTCAGTAAAACGGGCTTTTCACTGCGGAAAATTGGGGAAATCGTTAGAAGCAGCTATGCAAGTGTCGAAACAGTACTAAAAATTACAGAGATCGAGGAAGCGTAGAAAACAAAGCTACATGTGGATGACCAACAAAATTATCTAACTGGGAGCGCCGACACATGATTAGAAAAGTGAATGCGGATCTCAGAATTACAGCTACGGAGCTGGCATTAGATGTCGCATACTAGTGGAAATAATGTTCATCCCATAACAGTACGGAGACTGCTGCACAATCATGGATTTGAAAGTAGAACAGCAAGGAAGAAACCGTTCATAAGCAGAGTAAATGAACAGAAGCGCCTAGAATTTGCAACTCTGCACAGGAATAAAGATTCCACATTTTTGAATACAGTAGTTTTCACGGATGAGAGTAAGTTTAACGCCTTCCAGTGTGATGGACAGCAAAAGGTGTGGCGAAAAAGGAATGAAAGTTGGAAGAAGAGAAATCTTATCCCATCAGTGAAGTAGGGTGGTGGAAATATTCTTGTGTGGGGTTGCATTTCTGGAGCTGGCGTTTGGAATTTAGTATTTATTGGAGGTATTATGGATAAATGGAAGTGTCTCACCATCTTAAAGGAGAATCTGAAGCAATCTGCGGAGAAACTGGGACTAAGAACAGACTGGTTGTTTCAGTAAGACAAGCAACCCAAGCATACGGCCATTGTCGTAAAAGAATGCCTACTTTACAATGTACCAAAACAGTTGCATTTGCCTCCACAGTCACCAGACATTAACCCAATTGAACATCTTTGGAGAGAACTAAAGCGTAGGATAAAAAAAATACACATCAAAAGCATTATGTGATTTTAAAGCAGCCGTAATGAAAGAGTGGAATAACTACACCTGCGTACACAAAAAGTTGATGGAATCTATGCCTCGGTGTTTGGAAGCTGTGATCGAAGCAGAAGGTGGCAATACAAAATATTAAACTGAGTCTGAAAGTGAAGAACATCACAGTGTATGTTACTATTGTACCTGACCGCTGTTTCATTTTTATGCTCAAGATGTCAGTATACGCAATTATTATTAAATATGCAGTGAACATGTTTTTTTTTCTTTTTTCTTTTTTTAGTTCCTAACATGTCTGCTTATGTCACAGAAAGTGAATACATAATATTTTCTTGACTGATTTTGACTTCAAGTGTTACTTTTAGGGTGTATGTAGACTTTACTGCCCGACTGTACGTAATGTTGCGTTAGTAAACAGTATTTACTTGTCAGTGTGCGTGCGAGGTCGTGTAGAAAGGAAACAAAAATCAGAACAATTTAAAGCAACGCTTTTCGAATTATTTCCTTTTATCTTCACGAGAAGATAATGCTTTTAAGCAGGCACTTCCCACGGCTCCTCTACTGCTCAAAAGTTTGTCTGTTTCCTTGAGAAGGTACAGCACTCACAATATTCTGCACTATTCATAGGATATGGTTGAACAGTGAAAAAATGTTACAGTCTACTTAAGACTGAGAACAATTATTACTCTTTAAGAAACAGTAAACAGCCATTACTTGCAAAAATGGAAGGTTTATTTACACCCATTTACAATGTTTACATTTTATAAAAACTTTTTGCTGCTTATTATTTTTTAAAGAAGATTTTATCCTACGATTGCTGCTTCAGCCATGAACAAAACTTTAGAAGAGTTACTATTCGTTACAGAATTAATCTGATTCTTAAGAGGATATCTCAATAACATGATGATATGCGACACGTTGAGCTCAAAACAGGATTTTGAATTTTCTTTAGTGGACAATGCACTGCCAGATACGCTGTTGGCATACGGTTCACGGACGGATTCAAAGCTACAATACATGACGGGCTCTCCTCACCCCCCTCCCGCAGTTCTTTCTTTGTCATGCTGTGTTTCGAGTCGGCCCTGGAGGCGTTCTAGAACGGCGTAATTTCCGGACTGCCCGTCAAAGGAACATATCGACATTACTTAGAATCTTGCAGCAATCAAAATTATTAACTTCTTACTAACAAGTTCAGTTGTCTATAAGATGCATCGATCAAATAGGTATAGCTCACTTCAAGAAAGACTTATCCGAAATATACTATAAAGGGCAGTCAAATGAAAACGAAACACACGGAGAAAAGTTAAGTAAACTGTTTTCTATTCAAATGTAATCGCCATAACTGCTAGTACGTATATTCCACTGTGAGGCACGCTCGTCAGTGCCTTCATTGCGGTCGCCTACGGAACCACGACTGTGTCCACGCGTGCACCTCTTCATCCGCGGGCCTCAAAAATTATGGATCTCGCGCCGGGAGATCGGGACTGTATGGAGGATGTGTATGGTCTTCCGTGTAAAACTTCCGCAGCGTACTCGAAACAACCTTGGCCGCATGTGGGCGGGCCAACATTCAGGGTAATGGTTCAATGACCTTTGACCTTTGACCTTGACCTTGACCGACAGCATGTGAGTCTACCGGTCATTCATGACGTTGAATGACAACTCATGACATTATCATTAAATCTGTCAACAAAGTAAAGTTTTAAAAATCTATGATGGCAGAAATAGCCCAACTGAGTTAGTGGAAAATAAGAAAAAACCACTTCCCTCCTGCTATCTCAAAGCGATAGCGGGACCGAGTTCGAGTCTAGGTCGGGCACACAGTTTTAATCTGCCAGGAAGTTTCTTGTCAGTTGTTGTTTGGACACACCAACCCATTCACGTAAATGCAAGTCACACACACATGACCACTGTCTCTGGCTGGCCTTGGCCGCTAGAGACAGTGGTCGTGTGTGTGAGCTGCGTTTGCGTGAATATGTGTGTGTGTGTGTGTGTGTGTGTGTGTGTGTGTGTGTGTGTTGTCTAATTCAGAAGAAGCTCTTACTTTTCTAGCAGTTTGTTGTGTCTGCCTGCGACTCAACATCTCCACTATGTGGTGAGTAGCAGTCTATTGTTTTCGTAATATTGATGTTCAAAATATTGTATTTATGAAATCAGGAGGTGTAGAAGAAGAAGGGGATGATTACGAAGAGGAATATGATGATGAGTACGATAAGCAAAATGAGGACAATTAGATGAAGAATGTGAAAGAGGAGAATAAGAAGAACAAGAACAAGAACTAGAAGAACAGGATGATGTTCACGATTGGAAAACAGTTTCTATCAAATCTCTAGCAGATATCGAACTGAATGAACTGCTAGGGCAATTAGTATTGTCGCTAGTTTCGAAAGTGGTGAGCAAAAATTCACTTGATAATGAAATATTATCTATTGAAGAGGAACACGAAGAAGTGTCGAATATCTCCCGAAATTTGGCAAAGATAAAGTCAAGTTGCATATCAGAACATTAAGTCTTATCTAGAATGCATAGCATGATGAGGAAACGTGTAACATTTACCACAAAACAATGAAGGCTTTTTGCAGCGCTTGGGTGTATAAGGTTTGTTTCCAAGCAGAGATGGGATCGCTACTCTTTCCGTGCACACACATCGCTGTTTGCATTAAAGATGTACCTTCCTTTTTGCATGTGCTGTGTGTCAGAATCCTGTTTTAGCTATAGTAAGAACATATATGTCGTAATAAATTCAGAATCAGCGAACAGTTTTGACTTGCAGAATAGACTGTAAATATACATTTTTGTACTTTGTTAACTGTGAAAAGCCGGCCGTGGTGGCCGAGCGGTTCTAGGCGCTACATACTGGAACCGCGAGACCGCTACGGTCGCAGCTTCGAATCCTGCCTCGGGCATGGATGTGTGTGATGTCCTTAGGTTAGTTAGTTTTAAGTAGTTCTAATTTCTAGGGGACTTATGACCTCAGCAGTTGAGTCCCATAGTGCTCAGAGCCATTTGAACAATTTTAACTGTGAAAAATATATCACTGCTGTTAAAATAGTGTAATTCTTTTTTATATCAGCAGAGTTAGATATAAAACACTTCTGTAACTCTTACAAATGCTGCTTAACCTAAAAGTTTTTATCAGAAGTACCAATATGAATGCAAAATGTTTTTAATAAGTAATAAAGGCAATTTAGATGGGGTATAAAGTGTGTGAAATCTTGCATATAATAGCAAAATGATAAAAAATTTGTTTATTTGTGAGATATCAACTCGGTCGTTGTCTCTGGAGATGCTACATGTCCCTCTGTTACCATGTCGGGTCGCCTCCGGAGTGTATATAAACAAAGCATATCGTTCTGCAGTTAAGTGATGTATCATAATAAAACACCCTATTCCTTCCTAATATCCCTTCTTCCTTCATGGAAATCGTGTTGTGCATGTGATGGTATTTTTATTAGAAGTTGGTGTAGCTGATTACAGCTTTTACAGAAGCCATAGTACTGAATTCAGCCGTTTGTGTTATATTTGTCATAAATGATATTTTTAGTGATGCTTTAACTTGTCTCTTCTCACAAACTGGCGATACCAAAACTATAAGGCCATGACAGTACACATTATCGGATTCAATACACTTTCAGATACTGTTGTAATGTAAACATTACAGTTTATTGTAATGCTGACAAATTGTAGAACATTGTGGCGTTGAATAAGCATCATAGATGACATAAAATAATTAATTTGAGCCTTACAAAGTTTTCACTTAACTTCGACTAGGTACCAGTCATTTTTAATAATTCTTATCAATATTTTTCTAATGACCATTACCTTCATTCTACCCTCACCATGACACATACTTTAGAATTCACAATCATGGTTTATAGATGGATATGTGTGGAAAATAATTTGACATAAACACTTGATAATCAACATTAACATCGCATTTTCTGCGCTGCCGACGTAGTTTGAAGGAATTTTTAAATATTGTGACATTTGACAAGATTAGCAGAACTTGGTGCAGTGAGCAACTTGTGGCACAGAGATGGAACATTTGATATCTTTAACAGTGCAGGCATCTGTTAGAGGCAGCAAGCAACTAGAATATAAAACTGCTGCAGATTTTATTTCGCTTTTTCTGGGTTTACACTGTTGAATTTAAATTAAAACTCAAGTTCGACAACTACGTATTATTAGTTTGTTATTTGTATCTGATATGCAAATGTTGGTTTTTAATTATTCATAAATAGTTCACATATTCCATAGCAGATGATATACAACTCTGAAAGATATTTAACGATGTGACAGGTTACTCAGTCCATAAATGTTTGTTTGGAAGTCAGTAATAAAAACAGACTTCGTCATTCTTTTAGCCAATTCAGATACTTTAATGTATTTTTTGTAACAATTTCGGGTACTTTTGGCATGGCCTAGATAGAGCTACCCTATTATACTATGAAAACAGATTTCGTCATTCTTTTACGCAATTAAGATATTTTAATGATTTTTATAAATATTTTGGGTACTTTTGGCATGGAATAGATGGGGCTATCCCGTTATTCTCTTACTGGGCTCTGTTTGTGTGAGAGGAGAGAGAAGGTGTGTGTCTTATTATTTTTTTTTTTTTACAAATAATTCAGGTTCCTCTGGATATTTTTGAGCGCAACCAAAATAGAACTACACTGGAATTGGCTATTGAATTTTAGTACTGGGTTATGACGGAGGAGAGGATAGGAAAGGAGAGGAGAGGATAGGAAAGGAGAGGAGAGGAGTGTCTGATGTAATTTTTTGAAAAATAATTCAAGCTGTCAAATACTTTCGGACACTGTTCAAATGGGGCTGTTTTGTATTTGGCTCTTTCCTTTTAATAACAGGCTTTGATTGTAGGAGACGAGAGGGAGGTGGAACACTATGTAGTGTGTGTGCACCATTCAACTCATATAATGCAAATCTTTGACTTTCAGATTGAGGTTAGGTAATTTTTACTGAATATTTGATATGATTTTCTAGTACTAAAATCGAATCGGTTGGAAAAAGGAGAGGGTACACAACTGTTCCGTTTCCATCATCTTGCATTTTTAATACTGCGCTATGACTGGCTGGAGAAAAGGAGAGGGAGATGGGGGAATGGTCGTGACTTGATGTGTACGTCAAAAATAACGTAATTTGACACAATTTTCAGAGCATCTCTTTAATATTATGCTCTGACTGGTCGGATTTGTCAGTTTTCGAACAACACAATTGGGTCATTTCCTCACGCTTGGATTTTTTTTAAAAAATTAGTATTTCATTATGACTGGCTAGAGAAAGGGGAAGGCGAGGACGACGGGGAGAGGGTTTGTAATTTCCCGATAACAAATTTGGCTGTTTTCTGATACTATGCCCTGACAGGTTGGAAAAAGGAGGTAGCGTTGGGTATAAAGCGCACCTGGTCTAATTATATCGTCTTGGGATGTTTATTACTGCGTTATAATTGGCTGAATGTAGGGGGGAGGCGAGGTGCTGACAGTTTTAAATTTTCCGTTCGCAGTTGGGCTATTTTCTCCATTTTGTATTTTTCAATGGACTCTCATTTTTCGTACTGCACTACGATTGGTTGGTGGTAAGGAGAACTGCACTGCGATTGGTACTAGACAGGGGGAGGGTTTTTTAATTTTCCTCTAATAGAGTTGGGCTAATTCCTCCATCTTTGAATTTTTATGTTTTATTGGTTGATTGATTGATTGATGATGTTATGGGCCGGCCGGAGTGACCGTGCGGTTCTAGGCGATACATACTGGAACCGCGAGACCGCTACGGTCGCAGGTTCGAATCCTGCCTCGGGCATTGACGTGTGTGATGTCCTTAGGTTAGATAGGTTTAAGTAGTTCTAAGTTCTAGGGGACTGATGACCTCAGAAGTTGAGTCCCATAGTGCTCAGAGCCATTTGAACCATTTTTGATGATGTTATCAGTTAAATAAACACATCATACATGACCTTCAGGGTCACGTGACAGTCACATAACGTTGTTCATGGTCAAGATCAAAGGTCATTGACCGCTGCCTCTGAATTCAGGAAACCCAAAAATCTAAGGTCAATTTGTCTCCAGAGTCACCACTGACATCCTACTATAAAGTTCTCATTTCCTTTCTTTTCTTTTGTAACAAGCTGTTCATTCGATTTTCAGGTAGTATTCAGTAATGCGTAAATGACATTCCAGAAGCTACGACAGCCACTGGATACTAAATGTATAATATATGTGGGAAATTAATTGTGGTATTATCAACGAAATTATTGAATTCAGTACGCACTGAAATAGGGAAGGCACTTTGCATACGTCATAGCGGAACAAAAATGTTCACATTGCGTATCGTCCAATCTGGCACACAGCAATGGCTGTTCCCTCTGAGAGAATCAGGAAACATACTTCCCAGTAAGTCTGCGTGTTCTGGTATCTCTGAAAACCGTTTATGATACCGGATACAATAAAGAACAGGTGAACGACAATATTCCTCATGAAACTAATGCGATCAGAGACGGGGGCAGTTGCGTCCATGTTCAGTGGTGTGTATCAGAGCGCATATCGCATAAAGTTTGTGTGATTGTGTATGATTTTACGCGCTTGTTTTCGGTGTCACACTGCTGAAAAACTGTCTCTGTATGTTTCCAGATCTCACACATACCCTGTATGGTCATAATGAGTGGCCTGTGAAGTTAACGGGTCGTTCTTCTTCACAGAGATTCCCTTTGTTTTAAGTAGTAATGCTCGTTGTGAAGCATAGGAGACTGTAAATGTTTTAGGTGTTTTAGCCGTACGCTAAGTAAGAAATAAAATATAGGGCTTGTTCTCAACTACAAATAACAATGGAAGATGAAGTTATAAATTAATTTTTTTGCGTCTATTGTGACTCAAGATTGCGGAAAATTCTCTTTTACGCAGGAAATTTGCACATAGTCGTATGTTTGGGATGGCGCTTAGCGACGAAAAATAACTTCGTAATAAATTAGGACTGATAACAATGCAACCACGACATCAGTTTGTCAGCAGTAAGTGTAATCTCGTACTAAATCAGGATTCTTCCAGACAAGTATGATTTGCTAGTAGTTTCAGCTAGAATAATTTGCATATATGTTTAGTGTATCATCCTTGATGTTCTTTTTTAATTGGTTCAAATGGCTCTGGGCACTATGGGATTTAACTTCTGAGATCATCAGTCCTCTAGAACTTAGAACCACTTAAACCTAACTAACCTAAGGACATCACACACATCCATGCCCGAGGCAGGATTCGAACCTGCGACCATAGCGGTCGCGCGGTTCCATACTGTAGCGCCTAGAACCGGTCGGCCACACTGGCCGGCTCTTTTTTAATTATTTAAATACATTTCACTCGCTGGGTAGAGCAGTCTGTTCTTGTAATGACCCTTATAGAGCCAGGACCTTTTGTGGAGGACCAGGACCTTTTATACCAAATACTGGGAGAGCTAGTAGTGGGGTAAAGGGAGGCCCAATCGAAAAAAAATTAGGATGGGTTATTCAGTTCTAGCATTTGCCTTGCAAAAAAGCGAAACCTACCGAAAATCTTCGTCAGAACTACGGATGAGAATTATTATTAATTTAATTCTGAGACAATATGTCCCAGACAAAAATGGAAGCCTAGTCTATGTGAAAATGTATTTGTTTCAGTGTCAAATCGATGATTTCTTAAATACGTGCAGTGTTCCTACCCCTTGTGTAGAATGCACTCCTCTATGATAAATTATACATAAAATTCTGTCATCTGAGAGTCACTATACGAAGTAGGAGAAAGGAAGGAGCAGTAGATTAACAATCAATCTAGGTCATTAAAGACAGAACCGAACGGAGAGGTGCAATGGGGAAAGCACTAGAAATTCCTCCTGGAGAAGCGGTTTTCTTACAACTATCCACGAAATCCGATTTACGTTCAAATGGTTTCCCTAAATCATTTCAAGTGACAGACAGCACAGTTCCTTCAACAAAGCCAAGACTGATATTTCTCTTTATTTTTGTTCCGTCCATACCGGTGTGACATCCCTTAGGACATTGATGCCAATGAAACGATAAAATTCTAGCCATCCTTCTTCTTTCATTAGCGAAGTTGGGTATAGGTGGAGCGGGGTACATGCTGTTGCCTTTTTGAAAGACTATCCCGGTATTCATCGTAAGTGGTTTAGTAAAGGAAACGATCGTATGGCATTATTGGCCGAGAGGTCCCGTCTGCTGTTGTTGAGGCGCCTGGTGCAAATCCTTCTATCTGACATCACTTCGGTGACTTGCGCATCTTTGTGATGAAATGAAATGATTACAACGCTAACAACCAGTCTCCGATCAAAGAAAATCACAGACACGGCTGGGAATCGAAGCCAGTATACCGCAATAAATTACAGTTAATCCAAACCAGAATGACTGGACTTGGATTTTAACCACGTTCCACTTTATACGCATTACTAGTATAAAACGAATCGAAATACCCATTTCTCGTGAAACGGTTGTTAAATGTTAAACTTCAGCAAACTGACGGACGGCCTAAATTTTCATGTACGAACTCCCAGGCTAAGCAATAGTAATCCTTCGTGAATACAATGCATCGTATGAAGTTAAGTTTGAGAATACATCATTTTTTATTGTTGTCAGAGTTCTGGTAATAAAACTCAAACGGCATGATTGATCTGAAAGAATGTGTCCTCAGTAAACCACAGTGATGTAAAACGATTGTCGCTCAGCGATCAATATTCCTACCCATCATCACCAACAGCACTCGCATCATCCGCAGAGAGCAGCACATTTTTAGTGTAGCCATCCTTCTCCGTCTCAAGCCACCTGTATCATTCCGAGGTAATTGCTGCAATCCATTTAACTACTTCCATTCTTAAGACTCTCTCTTATTCCCTTCCATGAATTTAACCTTCAAAGAGATATTTTACGAATTCACTATACCGAATTAATTGTTCAGTTAATCTAGTTTTGTCTTCCATATAGCGTAAATCGGAGTACTTTTTTTCTTGTTCTTGGATACTGACTTTCATTTCCGTCTACATTTGTGCTCCGAGGGCTGGTTTAAGGACCCAAATGACACAAGTAGCCGCTTGGGGCGCTAATCCGAGAGAGACCCCAGGGTATGCGAAGTGCAAGCTTTGTATAAAGGGCGTATCACAATTAGTAGCGAAAACTGACAGAAGTGAAAGCATACGGGGAGAAAGGGGAGGGAAACGTGGGGGGGGGGGGGGAGGGGAAGAAGGGGAAGCTAAACGATAAGTCGCTTGTGTGGAAAAATTTTCTAGAACACTCCCTGATTCCTCCATGTATCCATACTTGTATTGCCACATCACTTATTTCGTTTTCCCACTGCTCAAAATATGTCTTTTCAAAAACGGCTTTCTTGTTTTCATATTATTGAAGTTATCCGTTAATATATTACTTTTGTATCTGAAGACTACATTGGTTAAATAAAAAATAAAGACACATCCCAGTGCACTAGCCATGCGAACTGCTTTGTAATCTTATTACAATCATAAAGGGACACGAATTGTATGCTAATGATTTGAATGTTGTCTCAACACGCACAGACCCTGGATAAACACAAACAAACTCAAAATGATACATAAACTGGATATACAGGGTGGTTCATTGATCGTGACCGGGCCAAATATCTCACAAAATAAGCGTCAAACGAAAAAACTACAAAGATCGAAACTGGTCTACCTTGAACGGGGAAACCAGATGGCTCTATCGTTGTCCCGCTAGTTGGCGCTGCCATAGGTCAAACGGATATCAACTGCTTTTTTTAAAAATAGGAACCCCCATTTTTTATTACATATTCGTGTAGTACGTAAATAAATATGAATGTTTTAGTTGGACCACTTTTTACGCTTTGTGATAGATGGAGCTGTAATAGTCACAAATACACTCCTGGAAATTGAAATAAGAACACCGTGAATTCATTGTCCCAGGAAGGGGAAACTTTATTGACACATTCCTGGGGTCAGATACATCACATGATCACACTGACAGACCACAGGCACATAGACACAGGCAACAGAGCATGCACAATGTCGGCACTAGTACCGTGTATATCCACCTTTCGCAGCAATGCAGGCTGCTATTCTCCCATGGAGACGATCGTAGAGATGCTGGATGTAGTCCTGTGGAACGGCTTGCCATGCCATTTCCACCTGGCGCCTCAGTTGGACCAGCGTTCGTGCTGGACGTGCAGACCGCGTGAGACGACGCTTCATCCAGTCCCAAACATGCTCAATGGGGGACAGATCCGGAGATCTTGCTGGCCAGGGTAGTTGACTTACACCTTCTAGAGCACGTTGGGTGGCACGGGATACATGCGGACGTGCATTGTCCTGTTGGAACAGCAAGTTCCCTTGCCGGTCTAGGAATGGTAGAACGATGGGTTCGATGACGGTTTGGATGTACCGTGCACTATTCAGTGTCCCCTCGACGATCACCAGTGGTGTACGGCCAGTGTAGGAGATCGCTCCCCACACCATGATGCCGGGTGTTGGCCCTGTGTGCCTCGGTCGTATGCAGTCCTGATTGTGGCGCTCACCTGCACGGCGCCAAACACGCATACGACCATCATTGGCACCAAGGCAGAAGCGACTCTCATCGCTGAAGACGACACGTCTCCATTCGTCCCTCCATTCACGCCTGTCGCGACACCACTGAAGGCGGGCTGCACGATGTTGGGGCGTGAGCGGAAGACGGCCTAACGGTGTGCGGGACCGTAGCCCAGCTTCATGGAGACGGTTGCGAATGGTCCTCGCCGATACCCCAGGAGCAACAGTGTCCCTAATTTGCTGGGAAGTGGCGGTGCGGTCCCCTACGGCACTGCGTAGGATCCTACGGTCTTGGCGTGCATCCGTGCGTCGCTGCGGTCCGGTCCCAGGTCGACGGGCACGTGCACCTTCCGCCGACCACTGGCGATAACATCGATGTACTGTGGAGACCTCACGCCCCACGTGTTGAGCAATTCGGCGGTACGTCCACTCGGCCTCCCGCATGCCCACTATACGCCCTCGCTCAAAGTCCGTCAACTGCACATACGGTTCACGTCCACGCTGTCGCGGCATTCTACCAGTGTTAAAGACTGCGATGGAGCTCCGTATGCCACGGCAAACTGGCTGACACTGACGGCGGCGGTGCACAAATGCTGCGCAGCTAGCGCCATTCGATGGCCAACACCGCGGTTCCTGGTGTGTCCGCTGTGCCGTGCGTGTGATCATTGCTTGTACAGCCCTCTCGCAGTGTCCGGAGCAAGTATGGTGGGTCTGACACACCGGTGTCAATGTGTTCTTTTTTCCATTTCCAGGAGTGTATATGGCTCACAATTTTAGACGAACAGTTGGTAATAGATACGTTTTTTAAATTAAAATACAGAACGTAGGTACGTTTGAACATTTTATTTCGGTTGTTCCAATGTGATACATGTACCTTTGTGAATTTATCATTTCTGAGAACGCATGCTGTTACACCATGATTACCTGTAAATACCACATTAATGCAATAAATTCTCAAAATGATGTCCGTCAACCTCAGTGCATTTGTCAATACGTGTAATGACATTCCTCTCAACAGCGAGTAGTTCGCCTTCCGTAATGTTCGCACATGCATTGACAATGCGCTGACGTATGTTGTCAGGCGTTGTCGGTGGATCACGACAGCAAATATCCTTCAACTTCCCCCACAGACAGAAATCCGTTGTAGTAACATCGGTAGAACATTACGTGGGAAATCAGCATACATTGCTCCATTTAGATTGCCATCGATAAAATGGGGCCCAATTATCCTTCCTCCCATACTGCCGCACCATACATTAATCCGAAAACTTCACTGATGTTCCACTTGTCGCAGCCATCGTGGATTTTCCGTTGTCCAATAGTGCATATTATGCCGGTTTACGTTACCGCTGTTGGTGAATGACGCTTCGTCGCTAAATATCTGTCCTCGTCCCGTAATTTCTCTTGTGCCCAGTGGCAGAACTGTACATGACGTTCAAAGTCGTGCCATGCAATTCCTGGTGCATAGAAATATGGTACGGATGCAATCGATGTTGATGTAGCATTCTCAACACCAACGTTTTTGAGAATCCCGATTCTCGCACAATTTGTCTGCTACTGATGAGCGGATTAGCCGCGACAGCAGCTAAAACACCTACTTGGGCATCATCATTTGTTGCAGGTCGTGGTTGACGTTTCACATGTGGCTGAACGCTTCCTGTCTCCTCAAATAACGTAACAATCCTGAGAACGGTCCGGACATTTGGATGATGTCGTCCAGGATACCGAACAGCATACATAGCACACGCCCGTTGGGCATTTTGATCACAATAGTCATACATCAACACGATATCGACCTTTTTCGCAATTGATAAACGGTCCATTTTAACACGGGTAATGTATCACGAAGCAAATAACGTCCGCGCTGGTGGAATGTTACGTGATACCACGTAGTTATACGTTTGTGACTATTACAGCACCATCTATCACAAAGCGAAAGAAGTGGTCTAACTAAAACATTGATATTTCTTAAGGTACTACACGAATATTTAATAAAAATGGGGGTTCCTATTAAAAAAAAAAAAGAAACGCAGTTGATATCCGTTTGTCCTATGACAGCGCCATCTAGCGGAACAACCATAGCGCCATGTGGTTTCCCCCTTCAAGCTAGACGAGTTTCGTTCTTTGTAGTTTTTTCGTTTGTTGCTTATTTCGTGAGATATTGGCCCGGTCACTATCAATGGACCACCCTGTATTACTTTTGTTTCTGAAGACTTCGTTATTTTTAAAGTAGGAACACAACGACGAGTATTATTTTTCATTTGCCTGTTCAAAAGAGAAAAAAATGTTAAGAGAAGGTAGTCGGTCAGACTGTTGGGTATTGGTTTCACAGGGTCGTTGTATGCTATTTGATGCTTTATGCTTACTGGCGCCTGGGCAGACGTTTCTGATCTACTGTTTTCTTCTTGTCCGCTTTAGTAGAGGGATAAGCAATAAGAGTGCCGACAAAGAATTAGATCTCTACCAGTCGGGAATTTCAAAATGAAGTATTGTGGCGTTTTCCAAATAATTTCGAGGAAGTCAGTTAAGCTAATCGAAACTTGTAACCACTCAGATTTGAAGCGAAGGATGGAATCCAGTGCATCACAGACATCGTCGTTCCCTCAACATTCTGTTTTGGACCGTCGTGTGAAGAAAGTGTGAGACAGTACGGCTGAGAGACAATGAGTCGATTGTTTTAATTGGAAACGGGTTACTGATGACCTGAAATCAAATTGCAATGATTGCCTTCTGTGACATCTTGCAACAGAGAAAGCTGTAGTATTATAAACTTCATAGTTCTAGTTTAATTGCGACATCCTTTCATGATAATAATGTGAATAGTGCGTGCCTATAGAAGTAGCACCATCTAAGTATTATGTTATAATTTTCTGTTGCATTTACAGTTCACTCCGAGTTTCTGCATTAACTTTTACATTCTGAAAGTTACTTTACTGCGTGTGGCGGAGGATACGTCGATGGAGGACATCAACAGTGAAGTGGTAACCTGTTCTCTCCATTTCGGCTACTGTTTGTCTAATTTTTCCTGATAGCTTGCAAATGAACATAACGAGAAACAAAATGCTGGTACTCGAGGCAGTGTCGTCATCACATGTTTATGGAGCCCTAGCGACTAGGAAAACTTCAACCAATAATACTGATCCCGAGACGGAAGAAGCCTCTGTTGCTCATTGCTGTAGTCAAACTTTACATCTACTACTATATCAACACGCTTAAAACCAACGTCAATTATATGGCTGAGGGTACTTGCCATTGTGTCAGATGTTAGGGTTCTTTCCCGTTTCATTCACGTATGGGAGCGAGGGAAGAACAATTGCTTATACGTTATAATATGTCTAAACCTGTCTTTGCGGTCCTGGTTCTTGAAACTTCGTAACTAGGCACTCGCAGGATAGTTCCTGTCTACCTTCAAGCGTATGATTTCAGTTCTTCAGCATTTACATTACGCTCTCTCATGGATCAAGCAAACTTGTGACAATTCGTGCTGCCCTCCTTTACGTGCGTCTAATACCCCCTGGTAGCCTTGTTCACTAAGTGTCCCACAAGCTTGAGCAATATTCTAGAATGGGTGGCAAGAGTGAATTGTAAGTAATCGCCTTTGTAGACTGCGTTTCCCTAGTATTCTACCAATGAACCAAAGTCTGCCACCTGCTCTATCTACGGCAGAGTCTACGCGATCGATTCATTTCATATTTCAACGAACTGTTATACCCAGGTATTTGTATGAACTGACTGATCCACACTGTCACTGACTGATGTTGTAATCATAGTATACTATGTTTCTCCGGTTTGTGAAGTGCACAATTTATGGACGTTTAAGGCAAGCTGCCAATCTTTGCTCCATTTTGGAAAAGATATGACTGAATATTAGTGCTGCTTTTTCAGACAGTAATTCATTATATATGACAGCATCATCTGCGAGAAGAGTAAGGTCACTATTAATATTGCCTGCAAGGTTATTAATACACAACATGAACAGTAAGGGGGCCAACACACTTGCCTGTGGCACACCTAAAGTTACTTCTCCATTTGTCGATGACTGTCCATCCAAGATGATATTCTGAGCCTTGCCTACCGAGAAATATTTATTTCAGACACCAATTTCTCTTGATATTGCTTACGGTCTTACTTTCTCTAATAAGCGCTTGTGTCGTAGTGGGTGAAATGCTTTTTGGAAGTCAAGAAACTGCCTTGATCCTTGAATTTCACGATATCGTGTGGGAAAAGCGTCAGTTCTGTTTCACGTGACAGGTTTTTCCGGAATCCACGGTGGATGGCGTGGAGGAACACATTCTGTTGGAGAAACCTCGTTACATTTTAGTACATAACAGGTCAATCTGTATATTGAGCAAGCAGTAAAGGAAACAAAAGAAAAAATCGGAGTAGGAATTAAAATCCATCGAAAAGGAATAAAAACTTCGAGATTCGCCGATGACATTGTGATTCTGTCAGAGATAGCAAAGGACCTAGAAGAGCAGCTGAACGGAATCGACAGTGTCTTGACAGGAGTACATAAGATGAACATCAACAAAAGCAAAACGAGGATACTGGAACGTAGTCGAATTAAATCGGGTGATGCTGAGGTTATTAGATTAGGAAATGAGACGCTTAAAGTAGTAAATGAGTTTTGCTATTTCGGGAGCAGATTAACTGATGATGATCGAAGTAGAGAGGATATAAAATGTAGACTGGCAATGGCAAGGAAAGCGTTTCTGAAGAGGAGAAATTTGTTAACATCGAGTATAGATTTAAGTGTCAGGAAGTCGTTTCTGAAAGTATTTGTATGCAGTGTGGCTAAGTATAGAAGTAAAACGTGGACGATAAATAGTTTGGACAAGAAGAGAATAGAAGCGTTGGAAATGTGGTGCTACAGAAGAATGCTGAAGATTAGATGAGAAGATCACATAACTAATGAGGAGGTATTGAATAGAATTAGGGAGAAAAGAAATTTGTGACACACCTTGACTAGAAGAAGGGATCGCTTGGTAGAACATGTTCTGAGGCCTCAAGGGATCACCAATTTAGTATTGGAGGGCAGCGTGGAGGGTAAAAATCGTAGAGGGAGACCAAGAGATGAATACACTAAGCAGATTCAGAAGGATGTAGATTGCATTAGGTATTGGGAGATGAAGAAGCTTGCACAGGATAGAGTAGCATGGAGAGCTGCATCAAACCAGTCTCTGGACTGAAGACCACAACAACAACGTAACAGGTTCTAAAATAGTGGGTTTCTCTACTGGATAACGGCAGGGAAGACACAGATGATTATCGAGGTGTTTGTGAGGCACAAACTGGCAATCAGAATTTTATTGAGGGGGGCATTAGTAATTATTCTCGACAACATGGAGTTTCACGTGCTATTTGGCGCAATTTATTCTCCAAGAACTTTGTATTAATCGTTCTCATCGCGAAGACGCTTCGTAATTGCGATGAATATAACGTTATTGCCACGTGGAATCGTTTGCCAGCCCGTGAGTCTGCAAAAGGCTGACAGGAGGAGCGTCAGAGATATTACAGTGGCCGCAGTAGTTTTTTAGGATTTGTGTACTGTGACAAATGCAACACGTGGAGCGACGTCAAGGACGACTGCTACCTGAGAGAGCTAAAAGCAGAGACGATGCATCCTTGTTTCAAGGCGAATCTCTCGGATTTCACTTGCTTTTTGCAAATGCGCGAAGTATACTTAATATCTCCGGCAGTAGCTTGTGAGTTCATCCACTTGTATTCTACGGAACTCATAGTGAAGGTAGGAAAACCAAACTCCCCACACGGTCATCTATAACAGCACAGTACGAAGAGCTTGAGGAATCGCACTGACGTCATCATTGAAACAAAGACAGCTTGAGAGTATTCTGAAGTGAGGCTTCTCAGTTTTGGAAATAAAACTCTGGACGATTACTTCAACACTAAAAAACTCAGCTCTATGCCAACGCAGTCAGTGGTTCCTGTCAACAGTTACTATCGGTGAAATAATATTTTTGGTTTATAGGCGTTTAAAACTAAGGCTCGGCTGTTTCTACTGCTGTTACCCTGACAGAGATAGCACTGCAGTTGATAATGAACCAGAAATCACGTTGTTTCACGAAACTTTCTGTAACATGTAATTGCTACAGATGTATTTTGTTCGAGAGGGAGCTTGCATCTGGTGCTTGAGAGAACCTGAAATATACTGTGGTTTGATTTTATTCATCATAAGAGCAACACAGGCCATTCAACATCAGACAAACACGACAGTAACCCCACTGCGCACTTCTTTCTTATTTTACATTTTATTCGTTACTGGCAGCTAATAACCGCTGTTTTAAGCTGTTATGAATATTTTATCCCCAATAGATATGTGAGAATGGAACCAGCTCTTTTAAACCCGTAACACGTAAGTGGTTCCTCTCTGAATTTAGTTCCCTATCCAAAACATAGTATTCCCAGAGGTCCTTAATCACTAAAAGAGTTTGTAAGAATTTGGAAATACCTCTTTGTGTGAAAATGCACCTGAACTGCTATTGATAAATTTTTCATGGATTTTTAATTTCAGCGTAATAAATTCAATGTATGAAATAACAGATACTTATAAAAAACTGCATTTCATTAAGAATAATGTAAATAACATCCATAGGACAGGAATCGAGGAGCATGAATTGTAAGACACGGCATGATGAATAATTGCTATTTTAACTGTTTTGTAAAAGTTACAGAGCGAAGCTCTATGCTTTAAAGCATAACATTTTCAGTAAATAGACCCTCATATACAGGGCGATTCACAACTCATGTTAACATTTCTGGAGGTTGTAGAGTGAATTTAGTAGATCAAGGAATCAGTGTTTGGAAACGTCATCCAACGACGCTACAGAATGTCAAACCTATAGGCGCCGGCGCCAGTAAATGTATGTATATAGAGTATGATTCCGTGATGATGTTACAAACTTTCATTGACGATTGAGAAGGATAAATGTATCAGTTTGAGGTCAGGATCCCCGTACCGGAAACGAATGAGTCGAAAGTTATAATCGAAAACAGTTCTAATACCTTCGACAGTGGAATACATGTACCGGTACCGTGGAGGCGATAGTAAAGACTAAAACAAGAAAAAATATCTAGTAAGCATGGGCTCTAAAATGCATAACTTAGAAGCTATGAGCACTTGCTCAGTGCAGGAGATTTGTTTCCCACTAGCGAAGATAAATAGGTTCTCATAGCTCCTCAGGTACGCATTTTAGAGCCCCTGTTTACTGGTCCTTCTTTCTTCTATTGGCCCATACTACCACCTATCAAAGTTGCCTACCCTACGTTCTCAACAACAACAGCACCGGTACAGGTGTTCCACTGTCAGAGGTATCTGAATGATTTTCGGTTGTAATTTTCGACTCGTTCGTTTCCGAACAAGGTACCCCATCTCAAATAGATAAATTTATCCGTCTATATCATCCTTGAAAGCTTGTAACATCATCACGGAATCACTCTGTATATACACACATCAAAAAGAAGTTTTGCATCACCCCGGTTCCCAGAGCTCCTGAAGACAGACGTTGACTGTGGATATTGTATCACAGACATAATCCCTTTGACTATTCAGAAATGTCACTAAACCCGCCCAAAGATGTAAACAATCATCATGAGCAGCACCTATTAGACGGAGGGGGTCCAACATTCGATCAGTTCCAGTCATTACGCTAGAAAGGAGGTACACGGCTCGTGTTGTCTGTAGTTCAACCACGCCTAGACGGTCAATGCCGCGCTCCGATCGCGTCCGCATTGTTACTTTGTGCCAGGAAAGACTCCCAAAAAGGGATTTTACTATTTTATATTTCTAGTTTTTACTGTTTAACGAAGGCGATGTTGGCCTGATATATTCGAGGCTAAAGGATTCTTCTAAGAAATACCAAATTAAGATAAGATGCCTAAATAAGGCGAAAGGCGTCGTTGGAAAAAAAAACAACTAAAATTGCCACCAAGACTGTTTTTAACCAATACTTGCCATAATACCCGATACGATAGGAATATTGTCATTAATACGGTTTTGATAGGACGTTCGCGTGAACATCTTGGTGTATTTACATTTAATGCCGCCTGTACAGTTCACTTCTGTGACAGAATGGCTTACTAGCGAAGAGCAGTAAAGTGCTCAGATATGCATACGATGGGAGTCGCGACACAGCGCAGTGTTATGGATGTATACTTAGCGTTAATTCAGCTTGTGGGTTGAAAAGACAGATATTTTTCGCAAAGCATCACTTCTTTGGTTACAAAATTTACGAGTGAAACATAATGTAATGTGAAATCACTTAGAATTTGTGGACTAAGAATTGGCGGTTTTTTGGACGCCTGTGTAAAATGTATTTAGAAGAGCACTTTGAGACATTACCAATTTTCTGGGATGCTTCGGGCTTATAAATATGTATTTCAGCAAATTTCTTGCGGGTTTGGTAGCGCAGAATTTAATTCAAAATTTAATCTGGTTCAACATTGGCTTAGAACTTGTGAATTAAAAAGCGAATTAGCCCTATGGCCGCTACTAACCATTTACCAGTTTTCTATTCTTCAGCGGAAATCTTTCTGGAATTTGACTCGCTATATGTTGAAAAAAAAAGTAATTCATCCGGGATACTACATTTCTATAATTTCATTACAGCTTAGCTAGTTGCAGGTACCAGATTTCATGAGCGTATTACAGCGGTGTGCTGTCACCTCTTGACAGTCACCGAGCTGCGGTTAATTCCACCGACTTCATTGCAAGTAGCCAGACAGTTGATTGATTGCAGGGTGTGAAATAATTTATTCTACAGGATGGCACGTTGCAATGCACCAAAATTCTTCACGTACGCTCATTGTTGTCAACATCGCAATTAAATGGTAATGGGCTGCATAATGGAATGGGTTACGAACATTGAGGAACTTAGCTGTTGTTTTTGCTTTATCTTACTTCCTCTTGATAATGTAACCTAATGATTATTAACCAATGGTCTATAAATTTACCAACGATTTTGTTTACAAGGAACTTTATTTCTGTCGTAATAGCGAGAATGAAGATCATACAAACTAAAGTTAACGAAGTTAGTGGTCAGATCATTAACAAGACATCTCCTTTCCCCTCAGATAAGGCAGCGCTCATTTCTCACATCTCATCAGATGTCTGAGTAAGCTATTTCCTTTTAATAATTCCCAATAATCTGCGAAGGCAGGTCATAGGTCTATGACTATGTCATCTCAGCCTTTTTCTTATGGCTACAGATCTTGCCAGTGCCGTAGTATGCTGTCTGGCGGCCACTTACTGGGGGAAACTTACACCCAGTGCCCCTTCTCCTCTCCTGCCCGACCTACATCTCCCCATTTCTTAATTAATCCTCATCGCTGCTTAGCCTGTTTACGCTTTTAAAAGAGTTCAGCACAGCATGACGAAGAATTAAAGCGTACAGGTTCCAGTAATTCTTTTTTGTGTGATACAGATCAATGCATTGAACAACACACAGGCCAAAGTCACTTTGCTTGCTACGTTGATACGATTAGTAATTTTTGAGACATTCCTCGTGGCGAGACAGCGGCCTGGCTGAGTTTTTTAAAAGCAGATTGCAAACAGTATTGACTGCAAAAACTTTTATTCCGATGGTAAGCGGTTGCAGCCAGTATTTGACCACCCCAGACCATCACCCCATGTGGCAGTGAGTGAAGCGAGTGTTGTGACTCCACGGACGTCAACTGCTGCTGACGTTCGTGGAGTCACAACACCCGTTCCCTCCACGGCCACCGCCTACCATCATCGTGTGATGGTCTGCCGCTTGGTCAAATCCTGGCCGAAACCGGTTACCATCGAAATAAACGTTTTTGCGGTCGAGACTGTTTGTAACCCGTTTTAAGTTAACACGATTGCTTTTTCATTGTTTCATAACTGACCAGTACGAAGTTGTAACAAACTAAGTACCAAATCCAAAATATATTCATCACACTTTTGCTGCCTTGGTTCACTTGGCGTAACGAGACTGATTCCACTAGCAGCCGAAAACAAGAAGCATGTTTCTCCGTCCTAGGGAAACTGGTTTTTCAACACAGTCCAATGCGAATCTCTTCATGATTTCCCTTCATATATGTCCGTCCTTTTCTCACTTTAGTACCCTCCAATTCTTATCATTCTTCTTCTTCTTCTTCCTTGTCCTTCGCTCTCTCTCTCTCTCTCTCTCTCTCTTCCCATTTTCCTGTTTGCTCTTCCAAGAATTTGTCACAAAACTGCGTCGCCAACGAAACGACGCCGGTGGCAAACGCGCCGGATACCATAACCAACTATCCCTTGTTCTTTGATTGCATCGATGTTGTATCGGTGTTTTTTTCTTCATTACTTAGGTTGCTTGAACGTAATATACCAGACTGGCAAGTTTTTTTCTTTTTCTTCCATCGTCACCTCTTCTTGTATATAATTTGGCATATGTTCTTAGATTATTATAGCTATTTATTACAATATTTACAATAGATTTTTAATAACTGTCGCATTAACAGTTTTAATTTCAGATACTATATCGCTGAACATCTGCTAAATATCCGTAGAAATGGACCATTTGGTTTTCTTTCAGAGCCGATACGAAACCATCTAAATAAACAGAGAAGCGTGCCGTTAGAGCATTTGCTCCTAAGTAGATGTTTCAAACAGATGAAATTTGTGCAGTGGTTACGACACTTGTCTCATTTTTGAGAATGAGATAAAATCATAGCCCTGTCATCCTCATTTACGTCCTCTGCAGATCGTCTAAAACATTTGATCCTCCAGGATTCCCTCGATGTGACTGATGAATGGCGTGCATTCAAATGTTCAGCAGAATAAAAGCACTTCAGGCGAATGCTAGGATGGTTATTTCAACAAAAGAGGACAAAGTTCGTCCCTCATCCTCGTCCATGTGAGCTAGAGCTCCGTTAACAACGACTTGGATGCTTACGAGGTGTTAGAGTTGAACATTACTTTATATTTTATTTATTTAATTTTTTTGGATTAGAAGCGTTCCGGAAACTAAGGCAGATGGCATATATCGGCTGCTCATATTGTGAACTTCTGCGAGTTTTGAATAACAAGAACGTCCAGTGTTTTTGTTCATTTTCCAGTTCCATTCTGATTACAACAGAGGACTGCATTACACCAAAAGAGTAGATATATTGTAGTAAATAATGCGTTCCGAAATTCTGCCTCAAACATGGAAGCTACGTTAGTTTGTAGTTCGGTAGATAGTCCTACTTTCCATCCTTGAAAATATGGGTGACTTGAACTGTTGACTCAATGTGTATATACAGGGTGAAAAGTATTTAAACCGACAAACTCTGGGAGGTTGTAGGGGACATCAAAACAAATATTTTTCCCTAATGTCATTTTTTCCTATGAGGATTATTTAAACCGGTGGAGGCCGTATTACGCTCTTCAGTTGTTAGAGGCCGTATTACGATATTCAGTTGTTAGAGGGCGTATTACGCTCTTCAGTTGTAGGCAACTGCTGTCCACCAGTGTAGTAGTGCATTGTCTTTGTTTACTAATGGAGCGATGCACCTGGAGTGAGTCACTGACATGGTTGGTGCGTACTACATCCTAATCGCCGTATCCCGCGTCATACGACCTTTGCTGCTGTGTACCAACATCTGCATGAGACCGGGTCATTTAGCAGATTACCGGCACTTTTCAGTCGTCGTGTGCGTCGATTCCTGGACCGACGGTTCCCCGAAACGTGGATTGGCAGAGGTGGTCCTGTACCATGGCCTGCTCGAGCCCCAGATATGTCCTCTCTGGACTTTTTTATGTGGGGAGAGATGCGCAACCTTGTTTACGCAACTCCTGTTGCATCAGAAGAGGATCTGGTTGCCTGGATAGTAGCAGCAGCAGGAACAATTCAGGATACTCCTGGGGTTTTTGCCCTTGTCAGACAGAACATGATCCGACGGTGTAACCTTTGTTTACGTAACAATGGAGGCATTTTTGAAAATCTCCTGTAATTGAAATTGGGTTGTGTTAATGTGTTATCTCTTGGTCATAAAAAAATGGAAAAGTGTTTGTTGGTTTAATTAATGTGCCGCCAGAGAAATCTTCCTCTACCGGTTTAAATACTCCTCATAGGAAAAAATGACATTAGGGAGAAATATTTGTTTTGACGTCCCCTACAACCTCCCAGAGTTTGTCGGTTTAAATACTTTTCACCCTGTATACAGCGGTGTTCCTTCGTCCCATCCAAAACTAATGTTCCGAGCCAGAAACTAGGGTAAACAGGCCCATACCATCAGATAATGTCCACTGAATTTCAATATCTCCGCTACATTTCAACGAATAGCGCCTCTAGCAATTTGCGAAGTCCATAGACGCTCATATAAGTAAGAAAACACGTACAACGAGTCACTCCTCCGAGGAGCTCACTACACTGCTCTACAGTCTGGAGACGCAATTGTTCGCACCACTCTAACAGATTGATTGGTTGACGTTTTATTGTTTTATTGATATCTGGTAAAATGACCATGCAACTATCTACTGTTCGCATATTTACATAAAATAGGCACTGAGGGTAAAAAGTCTAACTAATGTTAGACAGTAGTAAAGCGATCTCATTCAGAGTTTTTTTCTCAATGTCTGCTATGTACCTCTTCCGTTTCTCATTACGAACAGGCAGAAAATGTATGAATTACTTCGTTTGAAATTTTTTATTGCTAGGTCATACAGGACACGTACTCCTGATCCCAGTAGGGACCATGTGGCCACAAGAAGACGTGTATTTTCGTTTATTGGATTCTTAATTAGCTTGTCTTGCTGAATTATTAATAAAGCGCAAGCAAACAGGTGCTTCCCAACAATGGCGATTCAGAACACTTGAGAAATTACCATGGTTTATCCTCATCCTCATTAAGCTGGAGGTTCTTCTTCAACTGTATCTACTTTTGTAGAAACAGGGTTTAACTGGAACCTTATCTTGAACTGCTAAATAGCAGCTGCCTTTTCAGAGGAGTTTAATGTGGAATTTATTGACGTTATACAATTTTAAACCGCGCTTTAGACCTTGTGATAGCGGCTTCCTAGCAGCAGCATGACAATGGAAATTTAATCCCTTGGTACCTTTACGGAGCAGTCCTACAATGACCTCTGTACGAGATTTTCAACAAGCACCCTCTGTAATAGTTGACGCCCACGTCTGATGGTTGCTTTGGGCGGAACACTTCAGAGTTCAGCGACCTCTCTCAATGAATTTCCTAGACCAGTCTGAGTGATGAGCTGCGTCGCTCTTTGAAACAGAATAGACAAAAACGAATTGTGCAAGTGTAGCTTTCTGAAGGGAACGTCAATTTTTTTTACCGAGCTAGATGGTGCAGTTGCTAATGCAATGGACTCATGTTCAGTTATAATCACTACGTAACTGAGACGTCAGCAGCCTGAGACGGCTGTTTTCTCACCTCAAATTGCTGCATTTCGAGAAAAGGAAATAGGGCTACAGCTGAAGCTGAACGATGCGGGAATACACGGTATCCCATTTATGTTTATCACTCGCTACGAAGATATGAATAGCATTGCATCTTTTTAAATAGCCCTCTGTACTTTTTATTTGATAAACCACTTTATCTCTTCAAGAACTGATCAATTAAGTATCACAGTGAACAATTCACGTAAACATGACACTGAAAACGTAACGTAAAACTGACTTTGAGTCTCCTATAGTACTAGTACATAGTGCAGGTACCAAGGGCAACGTAACTCGACAACTTGCTGGAACTGACTGTAAAAGAAATGGAAGCACAAGTAAAATGAACACCTGTCATTCGCTCAACCGCCTTCATTTGAATGTTTGAGTGAGCACAGAAATGGAGAACAGGTAAAAATTCTACTTACATATGGAGGCTGTAAGTTAGCAGAACTCTAACTGCAGTCGTGTTCTCTTATTTACAATACGGGTACATGTAGTGCAGTACTGTAGTACTATTGAACGTTATGGTGTGTATAGAAATTCAGTCCTAGATTATAGAACAGCGTCATTATTACTTTTATTCTATTGTGGTTGAAGGTATGCATAATGTTACTCAGGCGGATGGACTTGAGAGAGGGCGACATCCCGACAAGAACTCGTCTTTCTGTGACACTTAAGTAAACGGGAAGTTTCAATCCAAGGCAATGTAATCGTTGAAGTATTTGTGCAGACGAAGCGGCAGAATTTACTCTTCTCGCTTCTGTACCTCTGAATCCACACGTGGGCACACGACAGCTTCAACAAGAAACTGGAATTCCTAAAACTGGTGTACATCACATTCGAACACGCCACCAGTTCCATCCTTATCACGTGCACTTACACCAAGAATTGCTCGGCAGTGATTTCAAGAATCATTTAGTCTGGCAGAAGGCACAGTAGCAAATCTTCGCCAACCAGTACTTCTTTTTCGATGATGCTTTCATCGATGAATATTCCTTCTCCAAAAACATATAAATACAAAGACCATGCATTACTGGTTCGCTGAAAACACACGATGGCTTAGACAGATTCAACATCAGACTATATGGAAATTTAATGTCTCGTGTGAGATGCTATAGTTATGCTATAGTTATTAATCTTACTACATAACTGGTAAATTAAACGGCAGAGTATGAAGTGTCGCTGGAACCAGAATGCTTATCTAGTGTCAACACAATGGATGTTCAATACATAATGCCTTGCGTTCATATCGTGTTTTCAACCGAAGGTATTTTGTCAGATGAATCGGTCGTCGAGGAACAGTGAATTGGCCTGTTTGGTCTCGTGATATAATTCCTCTGGAATATTTTTGTCGGGGATAGATAGAAAATGTTGTCTACCGCAGTATTCCAACAACTCCAGTGAACATCCAGGAACGACGGTGCCTGATTGTAATTCACTTCAGCTGGCAGCACTGGAAGCAGCGGCCAACGTCACCAATCTGAACACCTTTGAATTTTGTACCCCTTTTGTGTCCACAATTGACTACTGTATTGAAATAGTATTATAGATATCCGTTCCTGTTAGTGACTAAGTTGAGTGCCGTGTTTACGTGATATGTGTGTGAACAGTTTATGAGTTGGCTCTCCAAATAAAAAAAATATACGATGCTATTTAAAAAAGACTTACTGCTGGTCAAACCTACAACAAAGCAGTCATACTGATGATATGCCATCCTGATAGCTAAACAACATTCGCTTGATAAACTTTTTATTTTTCTTCTGGGCAAAATGTTATTTAGTGTGGCGAAAGTAAATGAGATAAATTTTATACCACTGTTTGTAGAGTCACAATTGTAAGTTCTGCCCCAATTATCGGTGGCCGACTTTGCGAAAAAAGTAATTTTTATATTCGGACCATTGCGATAAGAGGGCAGGAAGTGTGTTGAGGATGCCAAAAGCAAGAGTATTATAATGGGTTTTCCAAGGAGGAAGACGAGCAAAACAAAAACCCAGAAAGCGATGAGTAGATGAAACAGATGACGATATAAAGCAAATGAGGATCCGAAGGCGGAGTAAGATACCTGATAAGAGACAAGAATAGGGGAAAGCTGCGCTGGAGCCTAATACGAGGTATAGGAGTTTACAAGTAAACCTCCGGTTATTTAAGGAATCGAACTCCCCCTGTGTGAAACGGCTCGAAAAGTCTGATCTCTTTACAAATATTTGATTTTGAAAATGTAAGAGAGAAAAAAATTAGGGAAGGTTTGAAATTATGCTTAACGTTTGTTGGAAGCGGCTAGGTGCAGTCATTATGAAACAATGGATGAAATCAGTTTGCGCAATTTGCGCTCCATTTTAAGCAAAAGCAAGATCTTACTTCATCTCAATGTTTGAATTGTATGTCGTACTTTGAAACAGTTTTGCAGGTAGATTTATTGGTATATGTGGATACTGTCTGCAAACTGTGTTGCGAATAGAACAGGTAATAAAGAAGTAATGAACTCAAACATCATGCCTGATGTTCAACTTTGACTTCGTGAACAGTGAAAAATGACTAAGCGATAAACTTTATTCCTTGCCTCTCTTTATGGTGGTTAGAGGGCGGGGGGGGGGGGGGGGAGCGCCTGCGAGAAGAAGGTCATTAAAAGTTTGAAATTATATGTAAATTTTTTGGATATCGGTAAGTGCTCTCATTCTCAAATTCTGAATGTATATATTCTCGGTATATGCGCGCCGTCAGTTACTATGCCTCAAGACAAACACACTGTTTCTGACTGTAATACTTGTGTTATTATACGCGTATTAAAGTTTTTAACATACGAATATGCCTTTTAATGAATGGTCTACGACAGCATTTTAAATTTGATCAATAACTATGCGAAATATTGAAATACATTTTTTTTGCGAAGTTATGTAGGCAACCTATACTTTTACCAGATTCCAGAACACTGTTTAGTAATATAGATATGAGCATAGTACATTCGCAAGTATATTCTACGCACCGTTTTGTTACTTACTGAGCTTACATTTCAGCAAGGTAAGGCCTGCACTTCAATAATTGCCCCACCCTATCATTTGGTTACACTCACGGGCGGTGCGCTTAAAAGGAAATGTTGTCGCTACCCTCTGTGAATGCTACTTCTTTAATTCTTACCTCGTGTGCACTAAGCGACATGTATGAAGGATACTCAGAATTACACTATAAGGAAAAAACAAAAGAAGAAGACGCACCACGAAGGAATTATCCGAATGGGACGGAAGTCGGTAGACGTGATGACGCGCACAGACAAACAGATGATTGTTGTTGTTGTGGTCTTCAGTCCTGAGACTGGTTTGATGCAGCTCTCCATGCTACTCTATCCTGTGCAAGCTTCTTCATCTCCCAGTACCTACTGCAGCCTACATCCTTCTGAATCTGCTTAGTGTATTCATCTCTTGGTCTCCCCCTTCGATTTTTATCCTCCACGCTGCCCTCCAATACTAAACTGGTGACCCCTCGATGTCTCAGAACATGTCCTACCAATCGATCCCTTCTTCTAGTCAAGTTGTGCCACAAGCTCCTCTTCTCCCTAATTCTATTCAATACCTCCTCATTAGTTATGTGATCTACCCATCTAATCTTCAGCATTCTCCTGTAGCACCACATTTCGAAAGCTTCTATTCTCTCCTTGTCTAAGCTATTTATCGTCCACGTTTGACTTCCATACATGACTACATTCCATACAAATACTTTCAGAAACGACTTCCTGACACTTAAATCTATACTCGATGTTAACAAATTTCTCTTCTTCAGAAACGCTTTCCTTGCCATTGCCAGTCTACATTTTATATCCTCTCTCTCTTTCGACCACCATCAGTTATTTTGCTCCCCAAATAGCAAAACTCCTTTACTACTTTAAGTGTCTCATTTCCTAATCTAATTCCCTACATTCCATAATCCTCGTTTTGCTTTTGTTGACATTCATCTCATACCCTACTTTCGAGACACTGTCCATTCCGTTCAACTGCTTTTCCAAGTCCTTTGCTGTCTCTGACAGAATTACAATCTCATCGGCGAATCTCAACGTTTTTATTTCTTCTCCATGGATTTTAATACCTACTCCGAATTTTCCTTGTGTTTCCTTTACTGCTTGCTCAATATACAGATTGAATAACATCGGGGAGAGGCTACAACCCTGTCTGACTCCCTTCCCAATCACTGCTTCCCTTTCATGTCCCTCGACTCTTATAACTGTCATCTGCTTTCTGTACAAATTGTAAATAGAGCCTTTCGCTCCCTGTATTTTACCCCTGCCACTTTCAGAATTTGAAAGAGAGTATTCCAGTCAACATTGTCAAAAGCTTTCTCTAAGTCTACAAATGCTAGAAACGTAGGTTTGCCTTTCCTTAATCTTTCTTGTAAGATAAGTCGTAGAGTCAGCATTGCCTCACGTGTTCCAACATTTCTACGGAATCCAAACTGATCTTCCCCGAGGTCGGCTTCTATCAGTTTTTCCATTCGTCTGTACAGAATTCGCGTTAGTATTTTGCAGCTGTGACTTATTAAACTGATAGTTTGGTAATTTTTACATCTGTCAACAACACCTGCTTTCTTTGGGATTGGAATTATTATATTCTTCTTGAACTCTGAGGGTATTTCGCCTGTCTCATACATCTCGCTCACTAGACGGTAGAGTTTTGTCAGGACCGGCTCTCCCAAGGCCGTCAGTAGTTCTAATGGAATGTTGTCTACTCCTGGGGCTTTGTTTCGACTCAGGTCCTTCAGTGCTCTGTCAAACTCTTTACGCAGTATCATATCTCCCATTTCATCTTCATCTACATCCTCTTCCACGTTCATAATATTGTCTTCAAGTACATCGCCCTTGTATAGACCCTCTATATACTCCTTCCACCTTTCTGCTTTCCCTTCTTTGCTTAGAACTGGGTTTCCATCTGAGCTCTTGATACTCATGCAAGTGGTTCTCCTTTCTCAAAAGGTCTCTTTAATTTTCCTGTAGGCTGTATCTGTCTTACCCCTAGTGAGATAAGCCTCTACATTCTTACATTTGTCCTCTAGCCATGCCTGCTTAGCCATTTTGCACTTCCTGTCGATCTCATTTTTGAGACGTTTATATTCCTTTTTGCCTGCTTCATTTACTGCATTTTTATATTTTCTCCTTTCATCAATTAAATTCAACATTTCTTCTGTTACCCAAGGATTTCTACTAGCCCTCGTCTTTTTACCTACTTGATCCTCTGTTGCCTTCACTACCTCATCCCTCAGAGCTACCCATTCTTCTTCTACTGTATTTCTTTCCCCCATTCCTGACAATTGTTCCCTTATGCTCTACCTGAAATCCTGTACAACCTCTGGTTTAGTCAGTTTATCCAGGTCCCATCTCCTTAAATTCCCACCTTTTTGCAATTTCTTCAGTTTTAATCTACAGTTCATGACGAAAAGATTGTGGTCAGAGTCCACGTCTGCCCCTGGAAAAGTCTTACAATTTAAAACCTGGTTCCTAAATCTCTGTCTTACCATTATATAATCTATCTGATATCTTCTAGTATCTCCAGGGTTCTTCAATGTATACAACCTTCTTTCATGATTCTTGAACCAAGTGTTAGCTATGTTTAAGTTATGCTCTGCTCAAAATTCTAACAGGCGGCTTCCTCTTTCATTTCTTGGCCCCAATCCATATTCACCTACTATGTTTCCTTCTCTCCCTTTTCCTACTCTCGAATTCCAGTCACCCATGACTATTAAATTTTCGTCTCCCTTCACTACCTGAATAATTTCTTCTATCTCATCATACATTTCATCAATTTCTTCGTGATCTGCAGAGCTAATTGGCATATAAACTTGTACTACTGTAGTAGGTGTGGGCTTCGTGTCTATCTTGGCCACAATAATGCGTTCACTATGCTGTTCGTAGTAGCTTACCCGTACTCCTATTTTTTTATTCGTTATGAAACCTACTCCTGCATTACCGCTATTTGATTTTGTATTTATAACCCTGTATTCACCTGACAAAAAGTGCTGCTCCTCCTGCCACCGAACTTCACTAATTCCCACTATATCTAACTTTAACCTATCCATTTCCATTTTTAAATTTTCTATACTAACTGCCTGATTAAGAGATCTGACATTCCACGCTCCGATCCGTAGAACGCCAGTTTTCTTGAATAGTCCCCGCCCGGAGATCCGAATGGGGGACTATTTTACCTCCGGAATATTTTACCCAAGAATACAGTAAAGCTGCATGCCCTCGGGAAAAATTACGGCTGTCGTTTCCCCTTGGTTTCAGCCGTTCGCAGTACCAGAACAGCAAGGCCATTTTGGTAAGTGTTTACAAGGCCAGATCAGTCAATCATCCAGACTGTTGCGCCTGTAACTACTGAGAAGGCAGCTGCCCCTCTTCAGGAACCACACGTTTGTCTGGCCTCTCAACAGATACCCCTCCGTTGTGGTTGCACCTACGGTACGGCTATCTGTATCGTTGAGGCACGCAAGCCTCCCCACCAACGGCAAGGTCCATGGTTCATGGGGGCGGGGGGGGGGGGGGGGGGGGAACAGATGATTACAGTTTCATAAAAATGGTGATTTATTCAAGAGAAACAGATTCACATATTGAGCAATAACGCGTTGATCTACCTCTGGCCCTTATACAAGCAGTTATTCGGCTTGGCATTGACTGAGTTGTTGGGTGTCCTCCTGAAGGACATCATGCCAAATTCTGGCCAACTGGCGTGTTAGATCGTCAAAATCCCGAGATGGTTGGAGGGACCTGCCCATAATGTTCCATACGTTCTCGATTGGCAAGAAATCCGGCGTCATCTATGGCCATGGGAGGCTTTGGAAAACACGACAACAAGCAGTAGAAATTCTCACCGTGTGCGGGAGGGTGTTATGTTCCTGAAATGCAAACCCAGGATAGCTTGCGACGAAGGGCATCAAAACTGGCCGTAGAATACCGTCGACGTACAGCTGTGCTGTAAGCGTGACGCGGATGATAACGAAAGGGGTCCTACTATGAAATGAAGTTGCAGTCCTGACCATCTCTCTTGGTCAGGTCATCGGGGCTGAATTCGAATCGGGGCTCATCACTGAAGACGATCCTGCTGCATTCAGTGGCAATCCAGGCCGAACGTGGCCGACACCAGTGCAAACGTTCTTGCTGATGCTCAGTGCTCAGAGGCAGTTTGCTCAAAGGGCGCCGTGAGCTCAGTCCCTTTTCCGTGAGCCACCTATTAATGGCCCTTGTGGTCACTGAAGCACCAGTTGCACGTCGGATCTATGGTAATGAAGAATCTGGGGCTCTGACTGCCTCTCTGACGATTGCTCAGTTCTCACGTTCATTCATCTCTCTAGGTCGACCACTTCCTTGTCGACGCTGTGTGGTTCACCCATTCCTGCCAACATCGTTGGATAGTGGCATCGTTACTATTCAAATGTCCAGCGATTCGCCAATTACTCCAACAGACTTCTTTGGGCCCAACTACACGCCCTCTCTCTAATGTTGACAGTTGTCCAAATGAGGACACGGAATGTGATTCGCAAAAACTAGTATCGAGGTTTCTCCTGTTTACTACCCTTGCCAGCTGCGAGGTGAAATGGCTCTGCAGCGTCATATATTCACCCATCGGTCTCCAATGTTTAGAATTTTACATTTTTCTTCGATACCTGTATGAATATCAGTTAGTGATCAATTTGCATAACTCCTTCGGTGGTGAGTGTCTTTTTTCTTTCTTTTCCATCAGGCTTCCCAGTGGTTTGATTTTGCCCACCCAATTACAGGCCAGAAGTACCGTGGACACTCTTCGTTATAACTTACAGATTCTTCTCCATCTTATGGGTAGTTCCCCTCCGTCCCCCTCCCCCGGCCAAAAAAGCAAGCTAGTGCCACAAATTCTGTCCGCTCCTCCGCCCTCTTTGACAATGCCGGTAGTCTTCGGCCGCCATTGCTGATGATTTTTACTCAAAATTTAAGCTATGGTTGTGACTGAACACTTGAGTCAGGACGTTTTCAAGTTTTGATTACTAGCTTAATATATTTCCCCTGGAGCAGCGTGACATTAATTATTGCCTTGAAGTACTGAAGTTGCGTTCGTTCGTGTATTTCCTGGCGCGTGTCTGTACTGCTGGTAGACTAGGAAATCCCGGCGCCACAATACTGAAGTTCCCCGCTAGAGGAACCAAAACGGATTGGAGCAGCCCATATGTGAAGTGTAGTACGGTGCGGTTATTCTCCTTCGGCAGTAGCGGAAATATGGCAACTGTGTCAATGTGCGTGACTTCTGTAGCAGTCCTTATTAGAATGAAGCTGTTGCATCATTTCCAGTGCTGCTGAAAGCAAATTACGAATGATACTGCACTTTACAGTGGACTTCACTATCCGTTTGGACTGTGCGGCTGGTGCCGGCGGGCGTTCGAGTCCTCCCTCGGGCATGGATATGTGTGTTTGTCCTTAGGATACTTTGGGTTAAGTAGTATGTAAGCTTAGGGACTGATGACCTTAGCAGTTAAGTCCCATAAGATTTCAAACACATTTGAACATTTGAACTATTCGTTTTTGGCTCCTCTAACGGCGGGCTATGGTAATGTGGCGTGGTGATTTTGCTACTGTACTGGCAGTGTCACAGAGTACCTTTTGTCAGACAAAACATTAATTAAGTGACTTTATTTTTCGAGCGGATAACTGAGAATAAGTGACTACCCCTCGAAATGAACGTCGCCTTCTCTCCAGGAATTCCCATTCGAGTTCTCAAAGCATCTCCGTAATACTTGCGTGTTGGTCGAACCTACTGGTAACAAACCCAGCAGCCCATCTGTGAATTGCTTCGATGTCTCCCTTTAATCCTACCTGTTGTGAATCCCCAACACTCGAGCAGTATTCTAGAATAGTCGCACTATCGTCCTACACGCGGTCTTGTATTGGAAAACGAACTCTCGAAAGTTTGAGAGTAGATCCGTGCATGGCACACACAACCTCTTTTGTAGCGTCTCTCCCATGGAAGTTTGTTGAACATTGCTGTCACGTTGTCGGGCAGACTCAACGGAGTTCGTTACCACTAAAAGAGGCGAACATGTGGAGGACTATCGACTATCCCTTGTCATCTGGAATAATTTTGATCTTTTCGCAGCTCCTCTCGCAAATGCCTGTAAGACTGTTTATGAGTAATTCAAGTCCTCTGCTTCTTAAAAGTGCTGACCAATCTGCTCAAGTGTAGGTTTCAATAGAAGTTACAAGAACAGTGGATTTCCCGTAGATCACCCATACTGAATATGCTACTACATTTGCAACACGGTCGTCGCAGACCACAGATCACCATTTCAACCCGCGGTTTTCGCATATCCAGCATTGGGAGAGAAGTAACATGTAATAATTCAGTATCGCTTGACGTAACTGATCGAGACTGAACATTCCTTGCCAATCTACACCTACATTTCCATCTACATACATAGTCCGCACTTGCCAATCTACACCTACATTTCCATCTACATACATAGTCCGCAAGGTACCGCACGGTGCGTGGCGGAGGGTACCCTCTACCACTACCAGTCATTTCCCTTGCTGTTCACTCGCAAACAGGGCGGTGGAAAAACAACCATCTACACTCCTGGAAATTGAAATAAGAACACCGTGAATTCATTGTCCCAGGAAGGGGAAACTTTATTGACACATTCCTGGGGTCAGATACATCACATGATCACACTGACAGAACCACAGGCACATAGACACAGGCAACAGAGCATGCACAATGTCGGCACTAGTACAGTGTATATCCACCTTTCAAAGCAATGCAGGCTGCTGTTCTCCCATGGAGACGATCGTAGAGATGCTGGATGTAGTCCTGTGGAACGGCTTGCCATGCCATTTCCACCTGGCGCCTCAGTTGGACCAGCGTTCATGCTGGACGTGCAGACCGCGTGAGACGACGCTTCATCCAGTCCCAAACATGCTCAATGGGGGACAGATCCGGAGATCTTGCTGGCCAGGGTAGTTGACTTACACCTTCTAGAGCACGTTGGGTGGCACGGGATACATGCGGACGTGCATTGTCCTGTTGGAACAGCAAGTTCCCTTGCCGGTCTAGGAATGGTAGAACGATGGGTTCGATGACGGTTTGGATGTACCGTGCACTATTCAGTGTCCCCTCGACGATCACCAGTGGTGTACGGCCAGTGTAGGAGATCGCTCCCCACACCATGATGCCGGGTGTGGGCCCTGTGTGCCTCAGTCGTATGCAGTCCTGATTGTGGCGCTCACCTGCACGGCGCCAAACACGCATACGACCATCATTGGCACCAAGGCAGAAGCGACTCTCATCGCTGAAGACGACACGTCTCCATTCGTCCCTCCATTCACGCCTGTCGCGACACCACTGGAGGCGGGCTGCACGATGTTGGGGCGTGAGCGGAAGACGGCCTAACGGTGTGCGGGACCGTAGCCCAGCTTCATGGAGACGGTTGCGAATGGTCCTCGCCGATACCCCAGGAGCAACAGTGTCCCTAATTTGCTGGGAAGTGGCGGTGCGGTCCCCTACGGCACTGCGTAGGATCCTACGGTCTTGGCGTGCATCCGTGCGTCGCTGCGGTCCGGTCCCAGGTCGACGGGCACGTGCACCTTCCGCCGACCACTGGCGACAACATCGATGTACTGTGGAGACCTCACGCCCCCCGTGTTGAGCAATTCGGCGGTACGTCTATCCGGCCTCCCGCATGCCCACTATACGCCCTCGCTCAAAGTCCGTCAACTGCACATACGGTTCACGTCCACGCTGTCGCGGCATGCTACCAGTGTTAAAGACTGCGATGGAGCTCCGTACGCCACGGCAAACTGGCTGACACTGACGGCGGCGGTGCACAAATGCTGCGCAGCTAGCGCCATTCGACGGCCAACACCGCGGTTCCTGGTGTGTCCGCTGTGCCGTGCGTGTGATCATTGCTTGTACAGCCCTCTCGCAGTGTCCGGAGCAAGTATGGTGGGTCTGACACACCGGTGTCAATGTGTTCTTTTTTCCATTTCCAGGAGTGTATATGCCTATGTATGCGCCCTAATTTCTCGTATCTTATCTTCAAGGTCCTTACGCGATATGTATGTTGATGACAGTAGAATGGTTCCACGGCTGGTTTTAAATGCAGGTTCGCAAATTTTTCCCAATGGTGTTCCTCGAAAAGAACGTCGCCTTTCCTCCAGGGATTTCCATTTGAGTTTCCAAAACATTTCCGTAGTACTTGCGTGCTGCTCGAACCTACTGGTAACAAACGTAGCAGCCCGCCTCTGAAGTGCTTCAGTGTTTTCCTTTAATCAAAGCCTTCTAGATACAAGGCTTACTCACAGCAGCCATATTGGCACGTGACGTCACAAACTGTTGGCCATCTTATCTTCAGTCGGCAGTCCTGTTGGCGTGTATGTTTTGTTGAAAGTGTGTGACACGTAAAAGTGACATATATTTCATACAGTATTCGCCTACAGTTCTTCGAAGTATGGGATACAAGTGCTGCGTTCCTTTTTGCCAGGGAAATTATAAATCCCAAAAAGGCATGAAAGTGCACATGTTTCGATTTCCCAAATGTGTGAAGCTTAGAAATCGCTGGATTGCAGCTATTCCCAGACAGGAATTTGTGTCTACGAATCATTCAAGGGTAAGTAAATGACAAAAAATTGTAGCGTGTTATTTTGTTCCAGTGCACCACATATGCCAATTGTTTTTAAAAGCAGTTATGTATCATGCAGCAGTATCATTTGTTTCTTAATTCTGGACCATTGCCGAGGTTAATACGGAGCTGGTTGCGAAAAGTCTCTCATATTTGCAAGTATTGTCACACAGAATAGTTATATTAATTAGTCTGACTCGAAAATGTTTTGTATTCCTTATCATTCCTACCAGATTATTGAGTTTCCAGTACTTTTATTTGGAAGAGCTACAGAATGATTTTGTTCAGTTTTACATATACAGATATTCGGAAATAATTTCAATTTGAATAAACTACCTTAGAAAATTGCTTTAATGAATTCTGTGTTCGACAGATTAAGCAGTATATAAAGTAGAATTTCGAGGTAAGGCCATTATGGTTAAATTAACGGCACTCTGTAACACGAATTTCAATCAAGGATAGAGGAGAAACAATCTTTTCATGTTTAAGGTTCTAAAGTTCTGGAGAAACAGGGAAATAAAATATTTCTCGGGTTTTTTGATTTATTAAACATTATGTCACGAGGTGCTCCATTTCGTCGAATGATTTGAGTTTCGTGTGAGATCAGCAAATTTTGAAGTGGTGAGGAAAATTTACGAAAATAACCAGGGAAAGAAATTTCTGAATTCTGTAGGAGCTCCAGCTGCTTTATTTCAAACCGGAAACGTCTGCTTGTTGTTGAATATTGCCGATTTTTTACTGCAAGAAAGCGTAGCTCCTGAGATAAAAGACAGAATTTAAAATTACAGTTTGTATTCAAGCGTAGAAACGCGTATTTAAGGCAAATCGTCAAAATAATTTTACATCTTGAAATAACATAGGGCAGTTTTGTTCAGTTACTTTACGCAATGATATAAATTTCCATACTTTCATTACAAGGACATGCAGGAGAGGAAAGCACGAGTATCTCTATGCGGTTTCAGCTCTAAAACTCGTCGTATAGCTGCAGAGTGCTTAACAGGAGCGTTCCGATACAGACTCGGCCATCAGTATGTGACGTCACAAGTGTGCACACAGGCCTATAGTCTAGGTGGTGTTGCTTTAATCCGACCTGGTGCGAATACCCAACACTCAAGCAATACTCAAGAATGAGTCACACTAGCGTCCTACACTCCTGGAAATTGAAATAAGAACACCGTGAATTCATTGTCCCAGGAAGGGGAAACTTTATTGACACATTCCTGGGGTCAGATACATCACATGATCACACTGACAGAACCACAGGCACATAGACACAGGCAACAGAGCATGCACAATGTCGGCACTAGTACAGTGTATATCCACCTTTCGCAGCAATGCAGGCTGCTATTCTCCCATGGAGACGATCGTAGAGATGCTGGATGTAGTCCTGTGGAACGGCTTGCCATGCCATTTCCACCTGGCGCCTCAGTTGGACCAGCGTTCATGCTGGACGTGCAGACCGCGTGAGACGACGCTTCATCCAGTCCCAAACATGCTCAATGGGGGACAGATCCGGAGATCTTGCTGGCCAGAGTAGTTGACTTACACCTTCTAGAGCACGTTGGGTGGCACGGGATACATGCGGACGTGCATTGTCGTGTTGGAACAGCAAGTTCCCTTGCCGGTCTAGGAATGGTAGAACGATGGGTTCGATGACGGTTTGGATGTACCGTGCACTATTCAGTGTCCCCTCGGCGATCACCAGTGGTGTACGGCCAGTGTAGGAGATCGCTCCACACACCATGATGCCGGGTGTTGGCCCTGTGTGCCTCGGTCGTATGCAGTCCTGATTGTGGCGCTCACCTGCACGGCGCCAAACACGCATACGACCATCATTGGCACCAAGGCAGAAGCGACTCTCATCGCTGAAGACGACACGTCTCCATTCGTCCCTCCAATCACGCCTGTCGCGACACCACTGGAGGCGGGCTGCACGATGTTGGGGCGTGAGCGGAAGACGGCCTAACGGTGTGCGGGACCGTAGCCCAGCTTCATGGAGACGGTTGCGAATGGTCCTCGCCGATACCCCAGGAGCAACAGTGTCCCTAATTTGCTGGGAAGTGGCGGTGCGGTCCCCTACGGCACTGCGTAGGATCCTACGGTCTTGACGTGCATCCGTGCGTCGCTGCGGTCGGGTCCCAGGTCGACGGGCACGTGCACCTTCCGCCGACCACTGGCGACAACATCGATGTACTGTGGAGACCTCACGCCCCACGTGTTGAGCAATTCGGCGGTACGTCCACCCGGCCTCCCGCATGCCCACTATACGCCCTCGCTCAAAGTCCGTCAACTGCACACGCTGTCGCGGCATGCTACCAGTGTTAAAGACTGCGATGGAGCTCCGTATGCCACGGCAAACTGGCTGACACTGACGGCGGCGGTGCACAAATGCTGCGCAGCTAGCGCCATTCGACGGCCAACACCGCGGTTCCTGGTGTGTCCGCTGTGCCGTGCGTGTGATCATTGCTTGTACAGCCCTCTCGCAGTGTCCGGAGCAAGTATGGTGGGTCTGACACACCGGTGTCAATGTGTTCTTTTTTCCATTTCCAGGAGTGTATATGTGGCCTCCTTTACACATGAACCACATTTTCCTAAAATCTCCCAATAACTTAAGTCAGCCATTCGTCTTCTCTGCTACAGTTCTCATATGCTCGTTTCATTTCATAGGCCTATCGCTTTGCAGCGTTCCTCACAGAAATTTAAACGACCTGATTGCGCCAAGCAGAACACTGTTAATGCTGTTTTAGAACATTATAGCTTTGTTTTTCTGCTCATTTGCGTTAACTTACTTATCTACGTTTATTTTTGGCTGCCATTCATCATAACGACTAAAAATTTTATCTGAGATATTTTATATTCTCTTAGAGTCACTCAACTTCGACACCTTCCTGTACACCACAGCATCATCAGCAAACAAACACAGACTGCTGCCCACCTTGTCCACCATATTGCCACGAAGAAAGTGTAATTAGATGAATGACTAACTTCACTTAAGCAAGGTTTATCAGCATTTGCACATACAAGAGCGCAGAGCGAACTGTCTCCGGTCAGAACACATACGGCATATATAGTTACAGAACATTCCAGTACAGTCATTCTTGATATTTGTATATACTTCAAGAATGACCTCGAACCGAATATTGAAATTAAAATTTTACATGTCAGGTGAGTTTTGAACTAACGACCCCCCCTTTTTTTTTAGTCTCATTTTGTTCGATTTTGTTCGTTGCATCTGCTCGGGGCGGACGTCGTAAGACATCCGTCTAAGTTCGTTGTTGATAGATTAATTTAGTTTTTTTTTTATTACAGAGGGAGCTAACCCTCTGACCGAACACGCTGAGCTACCGTGCCGGCTACCCTGCGTGTAACAGTCTAGCATCAGAACCGATACACCACAGCGAGCCACTCACAGAGCTGGTAATCTATTCCATATACTCTTACCTTCATGTACAGTACGCGTCTGGCACCGTATCAAATGCTTTTCGGAGATGTAGAAATATGGAATCTTCCTGTTGCCCTTCATCATTACTCGTAGGATATGGAAAAGGGCAAGCTGAGATTCGCACTAGCGATGTTTTCTAAAACCAAGCTGATCCGTGGACAGAGCTTTTCGGTCTCAAGACAATTTATTATGTTTGAACTCAGGTGCACCGCCATTCTAGGTTTCGCTGGCAGTGAAGCAGAGGTTGTAATTTGCTTAGCGCTCATCCTCAGTTAACCTCATGACGTATCTTCATCCAAACTTCTCAAGCTCTCGTACTGTAAAGTGGCCGTTGCTAACCATAATACGTTACCCTGTATCCGAGGTTATTTCTCATTTATGGTTATTGGACTGCAGTACTTGGCTATCCATTACAATCAAGGCCACTGGCTGGTCATTAAGCCAGATCGTGCGTTCGTGCACGTACGTTGCCATAAAACTTTTATGATACACATGTTCCGTCATATATGAGCTGATTGAGGCTATTTTGTTGCGTACGAGGTCATTTGGCTGTTATTAGACCGTACCATGTATAGGCGTAACATCCCTCATAAAAAAATTTACAACACGTACACTGCAACATATATGAAGAGGTGGAGTCCTTAAGTGAAGCTCTTTGTGGCAGGATAGTTCTTTCTGACATCTGACATCAGTTACTATCTTCATATCACTGCTGCTTATCCGGCGGATTTTCGGGTGACACTCAACTTGGTGTCCCACAGTCTGTATATATACATCACATCGACCCATTTCCATCTCATTCGGACAATTCCTTCGTGGTGCAGCGGCGTTTTTATATTATTTTTTTAATAATATTATACTGCAGCCAGAAAAAGGTGTTTCAGTTTATGAGATGAGTATTTCATAATGTTGTGACAACAAGGTACACTTGTCCATCGCTTCAGCGGTCGACCAGCTAAAGCAAACTTCTCGCCGAGCGCAGCAGCCAGATGTCAGAAAGAACTATCCTGCCACAAAGAGCTTCACTTAAGGACTCCACCTCTTCATATACACTCCTGGAAATGGAAAAAAGAACACATTGACACCGGTGTGTCAGACCCACCATACTTGCTCCGGACACTGCGAGAGGGCTGTACAAGCAATGATCACACGCACGGCACAGCGGACACACCAGGAACCGCGGTGTTGGCCGTCGAATGGCGCTAGCTGCGCAGCATTTGTGCACCGCCGCCGTCAGTGTCAGCCAGTTTGCCGTGGCATACGGAGCTCCATCGCAGTCTTTAACACTGGTAGCATGCCGCGACAGCGTGGACGTGAACCGTATGTGCAGTTGACGGACTTGGAGCGAGGGCGTATAGTGGGCATGCGGGAGGCCGGGTGGACGTACCGCCGAATTGCTCAACACGTGGGGCGTGAGGTCTCCACAGTACATCGATGTTGTCGCCAGTGGTCGGCGGAAGGTGCACGTGCCCGTCGACCTGGGACCGGACCGCAGCGACGCACGGATGCACGCCAAGACCGTAGGATCCTACGCAGTGCCGTAGGGGACCGCACCGCCACTTCCCAGCAAATTAGGGACACTGTTGCTCCTGGGGTATCGGCGAGGACCATTCGCAACCGTCTCCATGAAGCTGGGCTACGGTCCCGCACATCGTTAGGCCGTCTTCCGCTCACGCCCCAACATCGTGCAGCCCGCCTCCAGTGGTGTCGCGACAGGCGTGAATGGAGGGACGAATGGAGACGCGTCGTCTTCAGCGATGAGAGTCGCTTCTGCCTTGGTGCCAATGATGGTCGTATGCGTGTTTGGCGCCGTGCAGGTGAGCGCCACAATCAGGACTGCATACGACCGAGGCACACAGGGCCAACACCCGGCATCATGGTGTGGGGAGCGATCTCCTACACTGGCCGTACACCACTGTTGATCGTCGAGGGGACACTGAATAGTGCACGGTACATCCAAACCGTCATCGAACCCATCGTTCTACCATTCCTAGACCGGCAAGGGAACTTGCTGTTCCAACACGACAATGCACGTCCGCATGTATCCCGTGCCACCCAACGTGCTCTAGAAGGTGTAAGTCAACTACCCTGGCCAGCAAGATCTCCGGATCTGTCCCCCATTGAGCATGTTTGGGACTGGATGAAGCGTCGTCTCACGCGGTCTGCACGTCCAGCACGAACGCTGGTCCAACTGAGGCGCCAGGTGGAAATGGCATGGCAAGCCGTTCCACAGGACTACATCCAGCATCTCTACGATCTTCTCCATGGGAGAATAGCAGCCTGCATTGCTGCGAAAGGTGGATATACACTGTACTAGTGCCGACATTGTGCATGCTCTGTTGCCTGTGTCTATGTGCCTGTGGTTCTGTCAGTGTGATCATGTGATGTATCTGACCCCAGGAATGTGTCAACAAAGTTTCCCCTTCCTGGGACAATGAATTCACGGTGTTCTTATTTCAATTTCCAGGAGTGTATGTTGCAGTGTACGTGTAGTAATCTTTTATATGAGGGATGTTACGCATATAGTTAAAGGCTACCCGGCCATTGACCTTCTTCTGTGCAAATGCGCACTCTTTGCCTGAACCAACTTAGTATAACGACATTTGCACAGTTGTTGTTGTGGTCTTCAGTCCTGAGACTGGTTTGATGCAGCTCTCCATGCTACTCTATCCTGTGCAAGCTCCTTCATCTCCCAGTACCTACTGCAACTTACATCCTTCTGAATCTGCTAGTGTATTCATCTCTTGGTCTCCCCCTACGATTTTTACCCTCCACGCTGCCCTCCAATGCTAAATTTGTGATCCCTTGATGCCTCAGGACATGTCCTACCAACCGGTCCCTTCTTCTAGTCAAGTTGTGCAATAAACTTCTCTTCTCCCTAATTCTATTCAATACCTCCTCATTAGTTACGTGATCTACCCACCTAATCTTCAACATTCTTCTGTAGCACCACATTTCGAAAGATTCTATTCTCTTCTTGTCCAAACTATTTATTCTCCATGTTTCACTTCCATACATGGCTACACTCCATACAAATACTTTCAGAAACGACTTCCTGACACATCTATACTCGATGTTAACAAATTTCTCTTCTTCAGAAATGCTTTTCTTGCCATTACCAGTCTACATTTTATATCCTCTCTACTTCGACAATCATAAGTTATTTTGCTCCTCAAATAGCAAAACTCATTTACTACTTCAAGTGTCTCATTTCCTAATATAATTCCCTCAGCATCACCCGACTTAATTCGACTACATTCCATTATCCTCGTTTTGCTCTTGTTGATGTTCATCTTATATCCTTTTTTCAAGACACTGTCCATTCCGTTCAACTGCTCTTCCAAGTCCTTTGCTGTCTCTGACAGAATTACAATGTCATCGGCGAACCTCAAATTTTTTATATCTTTTCCCTGGATTTTAATACCTACTCCAAATTTTCCTTGTGTTTCCTTTACTGCTTGCTCAATATACAGACTGAATAACATCGTGGATAGGCTACAACCCTGTCTGACTCCCTTCCCAACCACTGCTTCCCTTTCATGTCCCTCGACTCTTATAACTGCCATCTGGTTTCTGTACAAATTATGAATAGCCTTTCGCTCCCTGTATTTTACCCCTGCCACCTTTAGAATTTGAAAGAGAGTATTCCAGTCAACATTGTCAAAACCTTTCTCTAAGTCTACAAATGCTAGAAACGTAGGTTTGCCTTTTCTTAATCTTTCTTCTAAGATAAGTCGTAAGGTCAGTATTGCCTCACGTGTTCCAACATTTCTACGGAATCCAAACTGATCTTCCCCGAGGTCGGCTTCTACCAGTTTTTCCATTCGTCTGTAAAGAATTCGCGTTAGTATTTTGCAGCTGTGGCTTATTAAACTGATAGTTCGGTAATTTTCACATCTGTCAACACCTGCTTTCTTTGGGATTGGAATTATTATATTCTTCTTGAAGTCTGAGGGTATTTCGCCTGTCTCATACATCGTGCTCACCAGATGGTAGAGTTTTGTCATGACTGGCTCTCCCGAGGCCATCAGTAGTTCAAATGGAATGTTGTCTACTCCCGGGGCCTTGTTTCGACTCAGGTATTACAGTACTCTGTCAAACTCTTCGCGCAGTATCGTATCTCCCATTTCATCTTCATCTACATCCTCTTCCACGTTCATAATATTGCCCTCAAGTACATCGCCCTTGTATAGACCCTCTATATACTCCTTCCACCTTTCTGCTTTCCCTTCTTTGCTTAGAACTGGGTTTCCATCTGAGCTCTTGATATTCATACAAGTGGCTCTCTTTTCTCCAAAGGTCTGTTTAATTTTCCTGTAGGCTGTATCTATCTTACCCCTAGTGAGATAAACCTCTACATCCTTACATTTGTCCTCCAGCCATGCCTGCTTAGCCATTTTGCACTTCCTGTTGATCTCATTTTTGAGACGTTTATATTCCTTTTTGTCTGCTTCATTTACTGCATTTTTATATTTTCACCTTTCATCAATTAAATTCAATATTTCTTCTGTTACCCAAGGATTTCTACTAGCCATCGTCTTTTTACCTACTTGATCCTCTGCTGCCTTCACTACTTCATCCCTCAGAGCTACCCATTCGTCTTCTACTGTATTTCTTTCCCCCATTCCTGTCAATTGTTCCCTTATGCTCTCCCTGAAACTCTGTACAACCTCTGGTTTAGTCAGTTTATCCAGGTCCCATCTACTTAAATTCCCACCTTTTTGCAATTTCTTCAGTTTTAATCTACAGTTCATAGCCATCATAGCCAATAGATTGTGGTCAGAGTCCACATCTGCCCCTGGAAATGTCCTACAATTTAAAACCTGGTTCCTAAATCTCTGTCTTACCATTATATAATCTATCTGATACCTTTTAGTATCGCCAGGATTCTTCCATGTATACAACCTTCTTTTATGATTCTTGAACCAAGTGTTAGCTATGATTAAGTTATGCTCTGTGCAAAATTCTACCAGACGGCTTCCTCTTTCATTTCTTGGCCCCAATCCATATTCACCTACTACGTTTCCTTCCCTTCCTTTTCCTACTCTCGAATTCCAGTCACCCATGACTATTAAATTTTCGTCTCCCTTCACTACCTGAATAATTTCTTTTATCTCATCATACGTTTCTTCAATTTCTTCGTCATCTGCAGAGCTAGTTGGCATATTTGCACAGAATCTTTGAAAATCTTAGGGGAAGACAAATAACTAAGCTGACATATTTTGCAAATTTTTAATCGTAATGTCATATGGAATTACGTTGTGGGGAAACTTATCTTCAAGAAAGAAAGTTTTCACTGCTCAAAAACGCGCTGTAAAAGTGAAGTAAGCAGACCCACGATCATGTTATGTACATCTGCTTACTAATGCTTCACAGTATATTTATTCCCTCATGACGTTTGTTGTAAATAACACACTGCAGTTCAAAAGGAACAGTGGTGCGCATAATTATAATACCAGAAGGAAAAATGGCACCAAAATTGTCTTTAGCACAAAAAGGGCTGCACAATGGTACAACAAAAATTTTTGGTAACTTACCCAGGGATATAAAATATTTGACAGACAGCAAAGTGAAATCTGATAACAGATTAACGCAACTCCTTTTATTCTGTAGAACAATTTGTATTACTGTAATATGCTATAGATGGTGGGTAGGACATGCTCACATCTGTAGATTTAAGAAAAAAAAAAGTGTTCAGCATGTAGCAATATTTAAAAATGAAGTTGTGATGTGTATGTAAAATGAATTGTTCAACATCATTACGAATTATCTTGCAAATTATTCATGGAACATAAAACCAACTAACTAAGTAGCTTTTCAATTTTATTTTATGTTTTAGTCATGAATTGTACGACCGAGATCTGAAACAGTAGATGAAGAGTTGACAAACTGTTTTTGTTTGGTAAACCAGAAAGTATCAGGCCACGACGGTGCTTTTAACACTGTCGATACGGGCCAGAGATGCACTAGGGCAGTGTTCCACGACCATATACGTCATATCTCCTGAACTATTTGTCGTGTAATAATATAATTGCGTAGGTACATTCGGTGGTACATGTCGATACAATCTGCAGAATTTCGTAGGATCAGAGGTAGTAGTGAAGGAGTAATAAGTTAGAACGTCATGCCTTGAGACTCGGGCTCCGTCTCGAAAGTGTTAAAACACCATTGTAGAGTCATAAGAAATAACTTTCGCTGGGATTTCTGTTGTTACTTTTGGTTCATGTATGTTATAAAAATAGAGGGTATTTTGAAACAAGAGTAGCAGTGACATATTTCCTATTTTTTGCGTCCGAAAATTACTCATTGGACTGAGTGTGTTGTATCAAACTTGATGAAGAGGAACTTTTGCTCAACAGACAGTTGAACGGGGCCTTCACTACGTCGAAAAGCTGCCCATCAACTAGCCTCACACTTGAGCCTACCTCCCATAGTTTCTCGTCACTTCCGCAGCGTGTCACGCCAGCGGATGTCCGGCCAGGACAGACTTTCACTGCAGTTCCAGCAGCACTGATCTATTTCTAGGTCACACCGCGCAATAGTTTCCGACGGTCGGCAAATTGCCAACTTCCCGGTTGGCTGCATTTATGATCCCTCTAGCTTCCAAAGCATGACCCCGATTCTCGGGCTTTACGATGTCCCGGGAAATGAAGTCGAAGTCGGTATCAGTCTCCACAGTTTACGCTTCACTTTCGGACAGTTTCTCGCCGAGCGCTACCTAATTTATATCATGTGTCATTACTGGTATCTAACGCGGTTGCCTCGCAATCTGATAGCTATCCAGTGTTTATATTCACAGCCTGAATAATAAATATACGGACAAAAATACGAAATTAAGTAATGGTGGGCGCATATCATTCTGAATTAAGAAAATGTAAAGCTAAGGGAGAACAAATTTCGAATTTGTTCTTAGTAATATAGTATGAAGAAGAATTAAGAAAATCTGAGATACCGTTGTGGATTAAACTAGATATCTGAAACCCAGGGGGGGACGAGGATGATGCACTGAGGCAGACGAGAAGTTCTGCAATACAAATAGAAACGCCTGTGGATGTAACAAAATATAATAGTTGATAGTGTAAGTAGGCTGTTTGGGTTTTTATATTGGTAACGCCACGTAGCGTTCTGTATGAAAATCACTGGCTGTGCTGTGTGCAGTCTGTGGCTGGTTTGCATTGTTGTTGGCCATTGTAGTGTTGGGCAGTTGGCTGTTAACAGCGCGTAGCGTTGCGCAGTTGGAGGTGAGCCGCCAGCAGTGGTGGATGTGGGGAGAGAAATGGCAGAGTTTTGAAATTTGTAAGAATGGATGTCATGAACTGCTATATATATTATGACTTTTGATGACTTTTCTAACTATGCCTATCAGTAGTTAGTGCCTTCCGTAGTTTGAATCTTTGATTTAACTGGCAGTAGTGGCGCTCGCTGTATTGCAGTAGTTCGAGTAACCAAGATTTTTGTGAGGTAAGTGATTTGTGAAACGTATAGGTTAATGTTAGTCAGGGCCATTCTTTTGTAGGGATTTTTGAGAGTCAGATTGCGTTGCGCTAAAAATATTGTGTGTCAGTTTAAGCACAGTCATGTACAATTTTTCTAAGGGGACGTTTCAATAGGACAAATGGTCGGTTGTTAGTGTAACTTCGTATGCGTACACACCATTGGTGACTACACCGACCATCCAGAACATTATGACCACCTACCTAATAACCGGTATGTCCACCCTTGGACGGACAACAGCGAGCACTACATCTGCACACCAAGCCACCTAATCCCCGTTAATTCCAGAGGGGGGGGGGGGCGATGAGCTCTGAGGTCACGTTCAAACACATCCCAGATATGTTCGATCGGCATCATATCTGGCGACTTGAGGGGGACCAGCACATCAAATGGAAGTCGCCACTGTGTTCCTCGAACCACTCCATCACTCTCCCGGCCTTGTGACATGGCGCATTGTGTGTGTGAAATCTTATGGGACTTAACTGCTAAGGTCATCAGTCGCTAATCTTACACACTACTTAATCTAAACTACCCTAAGGACAAACACACACACCCATGCCCGAGGGAGGACTCGAACCTCCGTCGGGACCAGCCGCACAGTCCATGACTGCAGCGCCCTAGACTGCTCGGCTAATCCCGCGCGGCACATGGCGCATTACCCTGTTGAAAAATGCCACTGCCTGCGGCAAATACGATCGTCATGAAGGGGTGTACGTGGTCTGAAACCAGGGAACGATACTCATCTGCCGTCATGGTACCTTGCACGAGCTCCACTGGACGGCTGAATGCCCACGTAAATGTTCCCCAGAGCGTAATGGAGGCACCGCCAACTTCTCTCCATCCTGCAGTGCAGGTGTCAAGGAGCTTTTCCCCTCGAAGACGACGGATTCGTGCCCTGCCATCATCATAATGAAGAAGGCATAGGGATTCAACAGATCAATCAATGCTCTACCACTGCGCCAGTGTCCGTTGCCGATGGTCACATGCCCATTTCAATCGTAGTTACCGAAGTCGCGGTATTAATACTGGCATATGCATTACTTGGTGGCTGTGGAGGCCCATCGTTAGCAGTGTTCGCTGCACTGCGTGTTCACAGACTTGTAAGCTGTCCAGCATTAAAGTATGACGTTAGTTCAGCCACAGTCCGCCACCGCTCCTGTCTTACCAATCTACGACGTCTGACATCTGTAATAAGGGTTGGCCGCCCAACCCCACGATGTCTGGACGTGATTTCATCTTGGTTTCGCCACGTGTTGAAGACACTCACCACAGAACTCCTCGAACACCCGACAGGTCGTACAGTTTCCGCAATGCTCGTGCCGAGCCTCCAGGCAATCACAATATGCTCTCGGTAAAACTTAGATAGATGGTGCTCCTTCCCCATTCTACAAATGGACAGCACGCTCACTGACTTTACATGCAACATGTGTGCGTTTGAATGGCAGTCATTCCTCGCCAGTTGGCGCTGTTATCACCTCAACAGGTTTATATCGACAGAAGGCCGCTCCTCATAATGCCCTGGCTGATCAGTCAGGCAAGAGTTACTATTCTCTGTGGCAGGTGAAACGGCCACCGGAGCTCATTACTGTTGGTTGTGTTTAATGTTATTACTAGGCCTGGTAGGGTATGTAAAAGGCGTGTACCGCGCAGATGTTGAGTGATCACTGCGAAAGACATGGAGACGTCACATATTCGTATGAGTCAGCATTATCAGTACCTGACAGAGTTTAAATGTGATGTCATTGTGGTATCCATTTGGCTGACTGGCAGAGTCGACGAATGTCCACATTTTTGGGGCATTCAGATGTAACAGTAGTCCAGTGTTGGATGCGTGGGAACGTGAGGGCAGGCAGGCTGATCGTGAAAGTTGCGGTCGACCATGTCTAACCACCGCAAGGGAGGCTCGCCGTATTGTGCAACAAGACCATCTCAACTCGTTCCCATGTGCTCCTGCCATCCGATAACGGGTAATAGATCTCTATCCAACATTGGTCAGACTCAAGCGGTAGCCGCCCTAGAGAATTACTGTGTCATGGATAGGCTGCCTTTAACACTACAATAGAAATGACTGCTTTTGGCGTGGTGCTGTGACCAGGAAACGAGGACTGCTGATGAATGGCGTCGCACTGTCACGGCTCTGCGCCACCACGGATGACCATCGTGTGTGGCGGCGACCTGTAGAGTGGTCGCATTCTTTCAGTGTTTCAATGATGCACAGTTGTGCTGCACCTGACTTGACTGTGGGGCGGCCCAACGGCTAGCACTTCAGATCACAACTTTTAGTGACTGAGGGAAGTCTTACTGCACAATGGTTCGTCACGGAGAGCCTGCGTCCTCACGTGTTACCTCTCATGCCACAATAACGTGGTGCCATTTTTCAACAGGACAATGCTCGTTCACACGTGACACGTATCTCTATGAACTGTCTGCGTAATACGGAGGCAATCCCATGGTCAGTAGCGTTTCCAGATATGTCGCCGATAGAATATCTGTGGGACCAGCTCAGATGTCAAATTCGTCCCTGTGCCAGTATCAAGGACCAGTTACGATTGTTCCAGCAGAGATTCCCTCAGGAAAGGGCAGAGTTGGCCTTATGATACCGCTTCCAATTGAATCAGTGTATGCATCCAGGCCAGAGAGAATGCGTCACATTTACAAGTGAGTTCACGATGTTAAGTTCTTTGTAAATTTGATTAAATTTTGTAATCAGTGAAACAACATCACAGACATTCTTAACGTATGAAGTTTCATTTCGTTCCCCCCTGCCCTTCTGGGTGCTTCACTTCTTTGTCAGGCTATGGCCGGCCGGAGTGGCCGTGCGGTTCTAGGCGCTACAGTCTGGAGCCGAGCGACCACTATGGTCGCAGATTCGAATCCTGCCTCGGGCATGGATGTGTGTGATGTCCTTGGGTTAGTTAGGTTTAATTAGTTCTACGTTCTAGGCGACCGATTACCTCAGAAGTTAAGTCGCATAGTGCTCAGAGCCATTTGAACCATTTGTCAGGCTATGTACATTTGTGTAAATATAGGTTAGACAGGTTTGACGCTTACTGCGTCGAAGCAGTACAAGCAAGTCTCTCGCCATTTCTATGTTGGCTTGCAACAACCAGAGAACAACTGTACAATCAAGAAATATCTCCTCGTTGGGCTGTGCATCATACGCGCACACACACACACACACACACACACACACACACACACACACACACACCGCACTTCATACGCACAAAGATTATCGTGGATGCACTAGCTTTTTAATATGACTTACGAAAATGAATGAAGGTTGCTTGGACTTGGACTGGATCGCTGTACAAGACATGCAGCCTGAAGGGGCATACCGGTACGGCGAAAACGACATGTGACGGCGAATCCCACTTGCCACCATCTCAGCATTGGGACTGCTGGTGGAGATATTCTCGTGCGTGCGACATTTCCACAGCATGTAGTCGTGTTCCCTATACGTCTGTTATCGGCTCTCTCTCTAGTGTACATTCAGCACCTGCAGTCCAGTTATGTTCGTCCATTTGCTTGCTTACAGCACTTCACGGGCGACCTAAACCTTCGACAAGACAAAGCTCCAACCAACACGGACTGTAGGGGAATAGATACAGGAACTCTATATGGACGTGAGGGTTCTTGTTTCCTCTGCCTTATCCCCTGCCCTCAGTGCTGATAAGTGCATAATGAACGCTGTCGAATGGGTTAACGTGCGCCGTGGACCTAGAGATGCGAGAAACCGACCGGTTAAATCCGTTATCGGTGTTTTAGTTATGAATAATCGGTATTTTTTGGTATTTAGTTGGTCTCGATTATAACAGGTGTTTTATTTTTTACTAATAATCTAGTTAAAATACGAATTATCAGTTTACCATAGCAACAGTGCTAAAATTTTTCCTTTTTAAATAAACAATTTTTTTTAAAAGAAAGGAGTTATTTTTATTTATAAAATTTGCATTGCCTTGAAGTATTACGTAATTACAGAAAGAAAGAAAAGTGATCGTGCTATTTTAATAACAATGCCGACAGAAAAGAGCAACAACACATGACAATAGAATTGGTGCAGCAATGCCGAGACAATAACGTCCCTATCAACGTGTGTCGTGGCTTAAGATACGAGCGTACGTGGGGTGACCCACCTGCTCTATACGCTAGTTTCTCGCTGTAGTTGCCAGGCATCCGTTGTATTGTAGAACGGCACCAACCATAGTCTGCAACCACTTTTATGAAGCGACGTAGCAATGTAATACAACGCTTCATCTGCTTTAAAAGCTTAAGGATTTGTCTGTCATTTCTGTGAAATAAGAAGGAAGGAAATCATGTAATATTAATAAATTAAAAAACTTAACCAAAATTCATTCATAGTATACAATAAAAATAGAAAGTAGCTCACCTGCTGCCTGTGTCTACGTAATATGCATTTATCTGCTTGTAATTTTTCCGAGGCCAATCAGCTCTATTGCACGGTTAAATGATGATGGCGTCCTCTTGGGTAAAATATTCCGGAGGTAAAACAGTCCTCCACTTGGATCTCCGAACAGTGACTACTCAGGAGGCTGTCGTCAACAGGTGAAACAAAACTGTCATTCTGCTGATCGGAGTGTGGAATGTTAGATCCCACAATCGAGCAGGTAAATTAGAAAATTTAAAAAGGGAAAGAGATAGGTTGAAGTTAGATATAGTAAGTAGTTCGGTGGCAGGAGGAAAAGGACTTCTGGTAAGGTGAATACGGGGTTAGAAATATAAAATCAAATTTGGGCAATGCTGGAGTAGATTTAATAATGAATAAGAATATAGGAATGCGCGTAAAACAGTATAAACAGCATACTGAATGTATTATTATACCCAAGATAGACATGAAGCCCACGTTCACCACAGCAGTACAAGTTTATGCGCCAAGTAGCTCCGCAGATGACGAAGATATTCAAAAAATGTATTGTGAGATAAATTGTTTGGATAGCTAAAGAAGGCGGAAATTTGATCGTGTTGGGGAATTGGAATTCGATAGTGAGAAAAGGAAGCGAAGGAAAAATAGTAGGTGAATATGGAGTGAGGGAAAGGAATGAAAGGGAAAGTAGCCTGGTAGAATTTTGCACAGAGCATAATTTAATCATCGCTAACAGTTGTTTAAGAATCATAAAAGAGGACTGACTGTGTACGTGGAAGATTGATTACATATTAGTTAAGAGAGATTTACAACTTGTACAGAAATCAGAGGGCAGTTATAAGAGTCGAAGGGTATAATAGGGAAGCAGTGGTTAAGAAAAGAATGAGACAGGGTTGTAGCCATCCCCAGTGTTATTCAGTCTGTACTTTGAATAATCAGTAAAGGAAACCAAAGAAAATTGGGTGTTGGAATTAAAGTTCAGGAAGAAAAAACAAAAACTTTAAGGTTTGGCGACGACATTGTAATTCTATCACAGACAGCAAAGGACTTGGAAGTGCAATCGATCAGAATGAACAGTGTCTAAAAAGGGGCATATAAGATTTACATCAACAAAATGAAAACAAGGATAATCGAACGTACTCCATTTAAATCAGGTAATGCTAAAGGAATTATACTTTGAAACGAGAGACTTAAAGTAGTAGATGAGATTTGCTGTTTGGGCAGAAAAATAACGGATGATGGCCGAAATACAGAGGATATAAAGTGTAGACTGACATTGGCAAGTAAAGAATTTCTGAAGAAGAGAAATTTGTTATCATAAAATATAGATTTAAGACTTAGGAAGTCTTTTCTGAAGGTATTTGTCTCGAGTATAGCCGTGTGTGGAAGTGAAATATGGACCATAAACAATTTAGACAAAAACGGAAGAGAATCTTTATAAATGTGGTTCTACAGGAGTCTGCTGTAGATACGTAGTAGATAACGTAACTGCTGAGGAGGTACTGAATGGAATTAGGGGGAACAAGAAATTTGTGGCACAACTTGACCAAGAAGGGTTCGGTTGATAGGACATATTCTGGGACATCAAGAGATCCCCAGTTTAGTATTGGAAGGAGGTGTGGGGAGTAAATTTCGTTGAGGGAGACCAACAGATGAATACATTAAGCTGAATCAGAAGTACACTATGTGATCAAAAGTATCCCGATACCCCCAAAAACATACGCTTTTACATATTAGGTGCATTGTGCTGCCGCCTACTGCCAGGTACTCCATATCAGCGACCTCAGTAGTCATTAGACATCGTGAGAGAGCAGAATGGGGCGCTCCGCGGAACTCACGGACTTCGAACGTGGTCAGGTGATTGGGTGTCACTTGTGTCATACGTCTGTACGCGAGATTTCCACACTCCTAAACATCCATAGATCCACTGTTTCCGAAGTGATAGTGAAGTGGAAACGCGAAGGGACACGTACAGTACAAAAGCGTACAGGCCTACTTGGTCTGTTGACTGACAGAGACTGCCGACAGTTGAAGATGGTCGTAATGTGTCATAGGCAGACATTTGTCCAGGTCGTCACACAAGAATTCCAAATTGCATCAGGATCCACTGCAAGTACTATGGCAGTTAGGCGGTAGGTGAGAAAACTTGGGTTTCATGGTCGAGCTTCTACTCATAAGCCACACATCATGCAAGGAGCGTAAACACTGAACGATTGAACAGCGGAAAAACGTTGTGTGGAGGGACGAATCACGGTACGCAAAATGGCGATCCGATGGCAGGGTGTGGGTATGGCGAAAGGCCGGTGAACATCATCTGCCAGCGTGTGTAGTGCCAACAGTAAAATTCGGAGGCGGTAGTGTTATGGTGTGGTCGTGTTTTTCATGGAGGAGGCTTGCACCCCTTGTTGTTTTGCGTGGCACTATATCAGCATAGGCCGTCTTTGATGTTGTAAGCACCTTCTTGCCTTCAACTGTTGAAGAGCAATTTGGAAATGGTGATTGCGTATTTTAACACGATTGAGGACCTGTTCATAATGCACGGCCTGTGGCAGAGTGGTTACGCGAAAATAACATCCCTGTAACGGACTGGCCGGTACAGAGTCCTGACCTGAATCGTGTAGAACACCTTTGGGATGTTTTGGAAGGCCAATTTCGTGCCCGGCCTTACGGACCGACATCGATTCCTCTCCCAGGTGCAGCACCCTGTGAAGAATGGGCTGTTATTCCCCAAAAAACCTTCCAACACCTGATTGAACATATGACTGCGAGAGTGGAAGCTGTCATCAAGGATAAGGGTGGGCCAACACCATATTGAATTCCAGCATTACCGGTGGAGAGTGCCACGAACTTGTAAGCAATTTTCAGCCACGTGTCTGTTGGTTTTGATCACGTTGTATATGTTGGTTACAGTAGTTATTCGGAGTTGGAGAGGCTCGCACAAGATAGGATAGCATGAAGAGCTGCATCAGGCGGAAGACCACAACACCAACAACATCTACTCTTAGCCCTTGAAACTGACGATTTAGTACTGACTGTCCCTGATGCCCAAGTAGTGCTATCATTCCAGATTACAACATGATTTTTTTAGCAGAGTTCAAAAAAATTGGAAGCATTAGGAATATACAGGTGATTTACTGTAATATCCAACCACTAACCATTTCTTAGACAAGTAGCGAACGGTGGGCGGACTAAGTATTCTTTTATTTGAGTATTTAATTAATATTTTCTTTCTAAGATTCTCGAAACTGAGAGAATCAAAATTTCTTATCTTTGTTCGATTTCGTCGTTTATTATAGGAAATAATAGGAATAAAAGACGAAAATCGGTTAGTTGAGAAACCGGTTATTTTGAGCTGTTTTAAAAGCCAGGTTAAACCGGTGCGGAAAAGAAATATAACCGAAAAGCGGCTGTTTCAGCGATAACAGCCATCCCTACTTAGACCCTGCTGCCAACTATCCCCTTATGTTGTAGACAATGATTGATCGCCCGTGGAACATCATAGCCCCTCCAACACTTTTTATGTATCGAAGAGTTCATACGACGACACGTCACTCTTCTTGCCATAGAGGAAGGCGAAGCTATCCACCACTGAACTGGCATTTAACTAAACAGGTCACGATTTTACATAGTGAACAGTTAAAGCAAGAACGTATCGTGTTTCATTATTGTTTGGTGACTTCAAGGTACCGTTAAGCCGCCTAACCGGAAACCGTTTCGTTCCCCGCCATACAATAGCTGCCCTTTCTTGTCGAGTTTGAGAGTTGGGTCTTAAGTGTATCTGTTAAGTGTGGGTGACTACAATGGCAGCGTATATACTCTGGTGTCTTGTCTGTGTTGCATGATGAAGAGAGGTCGGAGACAGTGAAACCTGATGTCGGCACGTAGCAACTTCTCTCGAAGAGTACCACGGGGAGCGAACCGCTTGATATCCTCTATTAGACTTGCGGATCAAGGTGAGCAGTGTTACACGGCTTCACCTCACGACGCCCTTGCTGGCAAAATACTGGTGATAAAAATTTCATTCGCCACTATGTTTAGAACGGACTGCATCGGATTCGGGCGTCTCCAAACGGAAGTATGTTAGCGACGGAGTTGGATGTCGTGAACCGTAATGGTCCTACAACACTGCTTTGACCGTATACCTGCAACTTCTTTCAGCTATGACGAATTTCTCTTGTTGAGGACGACGTAGAATTGTATTAGCCACGAACCCACTTACAGGCTGATATTCACCGCACTGGTTTTTTGCTTATCTTACGACCGACCGGAACTGCATCGAAAGCCTTCTCGAATTCAAGGAAAACAGTGTCAACGTGGGCACTACTTTCACGAACGAATACTGCTATCGGTGTCCCTCGCAACAGTTGTCTAATCGACACGTGCCATACAGGACAAGTGGTAATTAGGGAACTGTGACAAGTTGCTGCGATAAATATCCTATAGTCTTAAGGCGACCACATGCAATGCTTAAAAGTTTAAAAGCGGGCGCCTTGTAAAAATTACAGTGATCTAGGATTATTAAAACGTCATAGCCCTTCTTCTAAACGGGAATTACCTAACCCTGTATTCAGTCACTTGAACGTTTAGTTACTTCAGCGACCAAGAATAAAATAGAACTAGAAGGGGAACAATGAATTTCACAAAGGGCTTCAAAAAGTATGTCACACATTATCATGGCAGGCGAAGTAACTTCTCTGAATACTGAAACACACTTCAAAGAAAACATTTCCGTAGTAGGCTGTATAGTTATCCTTTATTTGTTGTGCGGCTGGCCGATTTCGAATCTAAGCCATTTTCCCGGAGTTATTCATAAGCATTACGCTATATGCCCTACGTGTTGTGGTATAAATTCGGAAAACCTTTTCCATATGTTCATTCATAGGTGGAATAATACATCTCTATTGGAAAATGAGATCTAAGTACTCAACAAGAACTATGTTTTCTATCTCAGATTTGCAATGAAAGTGTGTTATTCTATTCAATGTGAGATCTAAATACTCAACATCAACGATGTTTTCTATCTCAGATTTGTTATGTAGATGTATTATTTCACATATGAATGAATATACGGAACAGTTTTTTTTCTGTTGTATGCCACAACACGTAGGACACATAGCGTACTGATGATGAATAAATGCTGGAAAATGGCTTACACCCGAAATCTGAAAACGGATGACTTTACAGCCTAGTATTATGATTGTTTACTTTCACAAAATTCTTGGAGGCTGTGGACCCAAATATGAACAAAATATTTACACTTCAAAGAGACATAGTGAAGTGTTTGAGGTTGGCTTGGGCTGCTTGGTCGTCTGTTATACTTCACCTCACGCACCAAATACTTTAAGAAGTTGCCACCTGAACACTCCTTTTATATACAACGAATATTGTCGTTAAGTATTATTAATTAGGGTACAGCTAGTCTGTGCCCTGAATCCGTGTGCCTTCTTCCTCCAACTTGGCTCAGACAACGCCCCCTTTCAGGCTGCAGATAAATCTGCTGAAAATTACTTCTCGTTCTCGTTCACTCCTCCACATGAATGAGAAGTGAGATTGAATTCACATTCTTAAGTGGTTGAAATGGCTCTGAGCACTATGGGACTTAACATCTGAAGTCATCAGTCCCCTAGAACATAGAACTGCTTAAACCTAACTAACCTAAGGACATCAACCACATCCACGCCCGTGGCGGTCACGCGGTTCCGGACCGAAGCGCCTAGAGCCGCTCGGCCACACCGACCGGAAATTCTTACATCATCTTTAAAATTACAACTCAACACATGATAAATGAGGACAGCTACCAACTTGTATACTTCTTCTCTACGCTACATATATAACCGATCTGATATTCAACTTGATAATTAATAAGTACAATACATTTATTATCTTTGACACTCCGCGTTACTGGATTTCATGGAGCTCTTTCTTCCGCACCATCCGCTCCATGGAACTCCTATCTCCATCTCAGCAGGAAGTGTCGTCCGACTAATACCTACTTCCGTACAGTCACTGGATCTTTGGGTCTGGTATCAGCACCTACGATCTTAAACACCTGTGACCAATGGAGTGCTCACCACTTATCGATTACTCTCAGTCGCGAACATATTTTCTCCGACATATGTATTTAAGGACGTGATACCTCTCGTTCAAGGAATGGGATGTATCACGACAATACGTAACACTATTGTTCAAAATAGTCAGCAAATCTCTGTAAACGACGGTCGGAACATTCTACGTATCGTTAAATTCCTCGACGATAGAAATATGCTCACTGGTCACGTAGACAACCAACGACCACTGTCTGCGTTTCCTCGTCGTTGGAAAATCTCTTTCGGCTAGATGTTGTTCCGGCTTGCCACAAAGTTGTAGGTCGCATGGTGCAAGCTGTCGAGTGTACGGCGGATCAGTATCACTCACTTCTGTGTAACCTTGGTAAAGTTCTTGCCACCATTTCACACGGCTAGATGTGGCATTGCATTTGGTCCATGTACCTTCAGAATTTCACCGTGAATCTGCGTGCGGTTTAAATGTTTTGCGCATTAGATTCGTACTTCACCTTTGGAGTACGTTTCCAGTTGTTGTACCGAGCGAGGTGGCGCACAGGTTAGCACAATGTACTTGCATTCGGGAGGATGACGGTCCAAACCCGCGTCCAGCCATCCATATTTAGGTTTCCTTTGATTTCCTTAAATGGTTTCAGACAAATTCTAGAATGGTTCCTTTGAAAGGGCACTGCCGATTTCCTTGCCCATCGTTCCCTAATCTGAGCTTGCTCTCCATCTCTAATGACCTTGTTGTCGACGGGACGTTAAACACGAATCTCCTCCTCCTCCTCCTCCAATTGCGGCGCCACTTCACTCGCACTCTTACCTGTCGTCGGTGCTGCAGCAGCACTCTATTTCTAGTTATCACTAAATACATTACAGAAGGTACTTCTCATTGTACCAATTACAAGGTTTCCCTCCCGTTCCATTCACGCATAGATCGCGGAAAGAAGGATTGTTTGTATGCCTCTGCGCGTGCTGTAATTAATCTAATCTTGTCCTCACCATCTCTATGTGGGCAATACGTAGCGATTGTAGAATATTTCTAGATTCGTATTTTATAGATAGTCCTTGAAATTTTGTAAGTCTTCTTTGTCGGTGTCTGCTAACTCAAATTCTTCATCATCATAGTGACACTCTCCCACGGATCTTACAAACCTGTGACCATTCGTGCTGTTCTTTTCTGTACACATTCAAATCACCCGACAGTCCTAGTTGGTACGTGTTCCACACACTTGAGCAATATTCTAGGATGGGTCGCACGAGTGATTTGCAACCAATCTCGTTTGTAGACGGGTCGCATTTCCCTAGTATTCATCTATTTTATTAACTACCGACCCTATGTGATTGTTCCACTTCATATCCATAGAAAATGTTACACCTAACTATTTGTATGAGTTAAGCGATTCCAATAGTGACATTTTGACACTTTAGTCATAGGATACATTTCTTTCATTTTGTGAAGTGCACTGTTTTACATGGCTGAATGTTTAAAGCAACTTGTCAATCTTCGCACCACTTTGAAATCTTATCAAGATCCGACTGAATACTTGAGCAGCTTTTCTCAGACAATACTTCTTTATAGATAAATGTATCATCTGCGGACAGTCTGCAGTTACTATGAACATTTTCTGTAAGGTAATTAATATTAACTTCAACACCCGCCAGGATAGCCGGGAGCGCTAATGCGCTGCTTTCTGGACTCGGGTAGGCGCGCCGGCCCTGAAATCGAATCCGCCCGCCGGATAAACGACGAGGGCCTGTGTGCTGGCCAGCCTGGATGTGGTTTTTATGCGGTTTTCCACATCCCACTAGGTGAATACTGGGCTGGTCCCCACGTACCGCCTGAGTTACACGATGCACAGACATCTGAAACATATCCGCACTTTTCCGTGATTTACACTAGACGTAGACAGATGGGGTACTCTGATTCCGTCCTGGGGAGGGGGGGGGGGTACGGGGTGGCGGCAGGAAGGACCACCCCTTCAAATTAACATGCCGATTTAACCACGCCAACCCCGCGCAAAATGCGGGACAAAGGCGAAAGAGATAGATTAATATTAACTTGAACAACAAGGGTCACAACACACTCCCCCGGGACACACCCGAAGTTACCTTGACGTCTGTCGATGAATCGCCATCCAAGATAACATGCTGGGTCCTCCCTACGAAGGTATCCATAATCCACTCACAAATTTAGCTTAAAATGATACACGATCGTACTTTTGGTAATAAGACTGGGCTTGATACTGAGTCGAACGTTTTTTGGAAATCTAGAAATCTTGTCTCTACCTGCCTGCTTTGATCTGTGCCTTTCGGGATGTCACGTGAGAAAAATATTAGTTGTGTTTTACACGATAGATATTTTCCGACGTCATGCTGGTAGTCACGGAACAGGTCATTCTGTTCCAGTTGTGTCATTACGTTTGAGCTCATTGTATAACAAATGGATGTGAAGGATACCCGAAACATGTACTGTCTTCGGACAATGCATCACTCTTACGACGTAATGGCCTTACCGCGGGACGACATGTGTCAGCTGCTTTCTGAAACCTCTATGGCCGGCCGGGGTGTCCGAGCGGTTCTAGGCGCTACAGTCTCGAACCGCGCGACCGCTACGGTCGCAGGTTCGAATCCTGCCTCGGGCATGGATGTGTGTGATGTCCTTATGTTTGTTAGGTTTAAGTAGTTCTAAGTTCTAGGGGACTGATGACCTCAGCAGTTAAGTCCCATAGTTCTCAGAGCCATTTGAAACCTGTATGTTTAACAATCAGTGAGGTATCCCATGAGGCCCAGAGGCCTGACGTTTAGTGATTCGGTACAAAGAATACGTACTTAGCCGACTTCTCGTCATATAGCGTGCTAGGGCACAAAGTTGGTCATCGGGGGCTATCTCTTAGTTTCGGAGACGAGTTGACCTGGACACTAGAAGTGGGCAAGAAATCACGTATCTGTTACAAATCACAGTAACTAATAAGTCGCAGAAATCAAAATAGCAACTTCACAGAATCTGGCTACGATTTAAGTCACAACCTAGAAGTTACAAGGAGGATTTAATATTGAACAACGTGTGCCATTATTGGCCGAAATTCGTACTTCTTTCGGTAACTCTTGTGTCTTGCACTGTACTTCGCTGCGATTCCAGTGACAAGTCGCAAATAGAAGTTGCAAATAGCAAATGAGAGTATTGCTCATCAGTGTGGGATCCGTACCAGATCGGGTTGACGGAAGAGATAGAGAAGATCCAAAGAAGAGCGGCGCGTTTCGTCACAGGGTTATTTGGTAACCGTGATAGCGTTACGGAGATGTTTAGCAAACTCAAGTGGCAGACTCTGCAAGAGAGGCGCTCTGCATCGCGGTGTAGCTTGCTCGCCAGGTTTCGAGAGGGTGCGTTTCTGGATGAGGTATCGAATATATTGCTTCCCCCTACTTATATCTCCCGAGGAGATCATGAATGTAAAATTAGAGAGATTAGAGCGCGCATGGAGGCTTTCCGGCAGTCGTTCTTCCCGCGAGCCATACGCGACTGGAACACAAAAGGGAGGTAATGAAAGTGGCACGTAAAGTGCCCTCCGCCACACACCGCTGGGTGGCTTGGGGAGTATAAATGTAGATGTAGATGTATATTTAACATTTGACTCCATATCCGTTTGTTGGCCGAAGTTAGTACTTCTTTCTAAGAACCTTGGGTCTCACGCTATGGCTTTTTACATATGTCGAAGACATGAACAAAAAAGCTAATTTGCTCTGAGAAAAATTTTATATTCGGTTGAGGGTTGAGAACTGGTGAAACCAACGAATGTGAATGTCAAATAAAGGTTGTGCTAATAGATAGACCTGTTTATATTGTACATAAACTACTAAAAGTTCAATCAGAGGTTCACTATGTAATTTTTACGCAATATTTAACAACAGCGTACTCAGGAGAGGGAAATTTGTTTATCACTGCGGTACACTGGTAAACCTGGTGTGTATTTCCAAGTATTGCATTGAAACTTTTAACAGGAACATCACTACTTTCCGCTGTTTTCACTTGCACGTCGTCAACCTTCCAGCATAAACTAGACCTTCGGTTACGCTCAGGTCAATCTGTCATCACAACCAACATGTCAGGGGGGAAGGAACGGAAGGTCCAATATCGCATTCTAGCAAGTCTTTATCAGCACCTACACAGCAGGAAATCTTAGCGTATAGAACGGTTTAAACAAGGCAGAATGGAATTTTCAGTTTTCGCTCAGTTTATTTAACATTTATTTATCATTCCTTTCAAATCGCATAATGACTTCAGCGACACAGTGTTCCAACACTCATTTTGAATCTGCACGATTATCCCTCCTAAATGTGGATGGGTTCATAGAGCAGCCAGTAATCGAAGTGGGAGGAGGATTATTAAACTTTTCTACTGTTAACGATTACTAGCAATATAATTCACAATGTACAACCACTAGTATTCCCCGCAATGAAAGTAAATGAGTGGGGGAGGTTTCACACTTGGCATAAACGATCTCACCAAATTCATTCACAAACGTAGAAACTAACCTTATTTCTGGCAATGACGATCTAAAGACGCTGTGGCAACTTCTCCAGCTCAGCTGTCAATGATATTTTGAACTATCGCTATACCAAGTGACTAAAATTGCGGTGCAGATACCAGTGAACATAAGAAACCAGGAGAGCTTCTGTGAAGTTTGGAAGGTAGGAGACGAGGTACTGGCGGAATTAAAGCTGTGATAACGGGGCGTGAATCGTGCTTGGGTAGCTCAGTTGGTAGAGCACTTGCGCGTGAAAGGCTAAGGTCCCGAGTTCGAGTCTCGGTCCGACACACAGTTTTAATCTGCCAGGAAGTTTCATATCAGCACACACTCAGCTGTAGAGTGAAAATTTTATTCTAAAAACAATTATAATTCGTATTCCAAAAACGAACTCTTACTGTACTGTGGAGCAGTGTATGTTGTGATTCTCGACGTCACTATTAATAGTTTCAAACTTGTTCCGCCAGTAAAAAATTAAAGCCAAAGGAAGAAATGTAAACCATATTTAATATTGACTGCTTTGTTGAGATGAAATTTTCTCTGTAGACAAGCGAAACTTTTATGTATGATGTAACAACCGATGAAGAACTGTCGCAAACGTTAACAATACCACCTCACGTAACTTTCTGTCAGCTGGGTTGCTGAAACACTAACCTTAGGTCCTGGGAAGTATCGTGTTCACAGGCGAGAATATATTTCTTGGTTGCAGTGACACAGTTCACTTCTTACTTTCGAGTAATCACAGTGATAAATCGAAGAAGTAGCAGAAGTCGCAGAAATAGCATTAGTGTCAGAAATAGTATTGGTGGAGTGCGGAGAGGTGCAAATTTGTGAATTCGTTAACTGCGACAAATCACCTCTAAGAATCGCAGTTAACGAGAAGTAGCATTCACAGAAATCACTGACATCGGAAAGTCGCAGTTTAGCCCATCAGTGCTAGACAGTGCGCAGTGACTATTGCCGGAGGAAGTGCGCGTGCAGAGCCGGAAGAGCGCGCCGCCCCGCAGCGTGATTCCTGCTGGGCAGCGGTGATGACCACTTCCGGCCACACGGCTGAGGACCGCGTGATGCAGCAGATGTGCATGGCGCGGGCTGCCTCTGCTCTGAGAAGCGTTCTCCCCGCCGCACTAGCTGCACCCGTCACCTTGCCACGCTTATTTGTTACCGTGTGGGCCGTTACGTGCCGCAGCAGGACGTCCGATGAGTGCTTCTGTGTTGCAACGTTCACTAAATAAAGCTGTCCTCAACGTGAAAGTTGGTTCAGACTCCACGGTGCTTTACTCACTATGGCCCTGTCGGAGGTGACTCGCTCTCGCCTCCTTCGGACCACTGAACTGACATACAGGGGTCATACGAAACACCACGAGAAATGCATGTTCGAAAGTAAATGTTGACTATACTGACAGAGGTGGCGCAGTGGTTAGCACAGTGGGTTTGTATTCAGGAGGACGAAGATTCAAATACGCGTCCAATCACCAAATTTTACATTTTCCGTTATTTCCCCAAATCGCATATACATCTACATCTACATGGATACTCTGCAAATCACATTTAAGTGTCTGGCAGGGTTCATCGAAAAATGGTTCAAATGGCTCTGAGCACTATGGGACTCAACATCTTAGGTCATAAGTCCCTTAGAACTACTTAAAAATAACTAACCTAAGGACATCACACACACCCATGCCCGAGGCAGGATTCGAACCTGCGACCGTAGCAGTCCCGCGGTTCCGGACTGCAGCCCAGAACCGCTAGACCACCGCGGCCGGCAGGGTTCATCGAACCACTTTCACAGTTCTCTATTATTCTAATCTCGTACAGCGCGCGGAAAGAACGAACACCTATATCTTTCCGTACGAGCTCAGATTTCCCTTATTTTATAGTGGTGATCGTTTCTCCCTATGTAGGTCGGTGTCAAAAAATATTTTCGCATTCAGAGGAGAAAGGTGGTGATTGGAATTTCGCGAGAAGATTCCGTCGCAACGAAAAACGCCTTTCCTTTAATGATGTCCAGCCCAAATCCTGTATCATTTCTGTGATACTCTGTCCTATATTTCACGATAATACAAAACGTGCTGCCCTTCTTTGGAATTTTTCGATGTACTCCGTCACTCCTATCTGGTAACGATTCCACACCACGTAGCAGTATTCTAAAAGAGGATGGGCAAGCGTAATGTAGGCAGTCTCCTGATCTGTTACATTTTCTAAGTATCCTGCCAATGAAACGCAGTCTTTGATTAGCCTTCCCCACAACATTTTCTGTGTGTTCCTCCCAATTTAAGTTGTTCGTAATTCTAATATCTAGGTATTTAGTTGTATTTACGGCTTTTAGATTAGACTGATTTATCGTGTAACCGAAGTTTAACGAATTCATTTTAGCACTCATGTGGATGACCTCACAATTTTCGTTATTTACGGTCAACTGCCAATTTTTGCACCTTTCAGATATCTTTTCTAAATCGTTTAGCAATTTGTTTTCATTTTCTGATGACTTTATTTGTCGATAAACGACAGCGTCATTTGCAAACAACCTAAGACGGCTGCTCAGATTGTCTCCCAAATCGTTTATATAGATGAGGAACAGCGAAGGACCTATAACACTACCTTGGGGAACGCCAGAAATCACTTCTGTTTTTTTCCATCAGTTACTACTCTCTGACAGGAAATCACAAATCCAGTCACATAACTGAGACGATATTCCATAAGCACGCAATTTCACTACAAGCGGCTTGTGTGGTACAGTATCAAAAGCCTTCCGGAAATCCAGAAATGCGGAATCTATCTGAAATCCCTTGTCTATAGCACTCAACACTTCATGTGAATAAAGAGCTAGTTGTGTTTCACAGGAACGATGTTTTCTAAACCCATGTTGACTGTGTGCAACTTTCCAGCCTTTGGGTACGTATTTTTCGTCGAGCGAGTGGTTGTATATGATTGTTAAGTATGGAGCGAGTGCATCGGCATACTCCGAAAGGAACCTAATTGGTATACAGTCTGCACCACAAGACTTGCTTTTATTAAGTGATTTAAGTTGCTTCATTACTCCGAGGATATTTACTTCTACGTTACTCATGTTGGCAGCTGTTCTCCATTCGAATCCTGGAATATTTACTTCGTCTTCTTTTGTGAAGGCATTTCGGAAGGCTGTGTTTAGTAACTCTGCTTTGACAGCACTGTCTTCGATAGTATCTCCATTGCTATCGCGCAGAGAAGGCTTTGACTGTTTCTTGCTGCTAACTTATTTCACATACCGGGATGGATGCTTCTAAAGTGCACGGCTGACTTCCTTCCCCATCCTTCCCTAATCTGATGGGACAGATGTCGTCGCTGTTTGGTTCCTTCCCCCAAATCAACCAACCAATCAACCAAATGCAGATGCTAGCCAATTCTATAGGTTGCACTGTTGTGTTTGACCATGAACGGCACCTGTACCGTGTTCTCAATACCGTGAAACTGTCAATGGTGCTCAGAACGGTGTTTTGTGTAACTGTTAGGGCTCTATGGCGGAGCTAACTGAATTGAAACGTTGGCAAACTGTTGCTGCTCGTATGGTCGTAAGGTGTGTAATCAATCTGGCCGAAGAGTTTATTGTTCCAAAAGCACCATACGTTTATACTGCAAACAGGGAAGGTGGAGAATAAAAATCTGTTAAGTCACAACGCGAACGGAAATGAGTGTTGTGTGATCGTGATGGGCCGTCATTGAACATGATTTTGACGAAAAATAAGAAGACGACAGCTGCAAAAGTCATTACACAACTGAATGTCGCTCTCCCGAATCATTTCAGGAAAAAAAGAAAAAGAAGGGAGTTCCATAGGCAGAGACTTGGAGGGAGGGATGAAATTCCAACACCGCTCATCAGCGATGCAAATGCGCGCATCAGGAAAACATGGTGCCGAAGTCATAAAACCTTGGAAATGGCTCTGAGCACTATGGGACTTAAGAAGTGTGGATAAGAAAAGTGACGATGTGTTGGATGACGATCAGTTTGTCTTCAGGAAAGATAAAGGCACCAGAGACGCAATTCTAACGTTGCGATTAATAATGGAACCAAGAATAAAGAAAAATCAAGACACGTTCATAGGATTTGTCCACCTACAAAAAGCGTTCGACATTATAAAATGGAGCAAGATGTTCGAAATTTTGAGAAAAATAGGGGTAAGCTGTTGGAGAGACGGATAATATACAATAAGTATAAGAGCCAAAAGGGACTAATGAGAGTGGACGACCAAGGACGAAGTGCTCGTATTAAAAAGGGTGTAAGACAAGGATGTAGTCTTTCGCGCCTACTGTTCAATCTGTACGTCGAAGAAGCGATGATGGAAATAAAATAAAAGTTCAGGATTGGAATTACAATTCAAGGTGAAAGGATGTCAATGATACGATTCGCTGATGACATTGCTGTCCTGAGTGAAAGTGAAGAAGAATTACATGATCTGCTGAATGGAATGAACAGTCTAATGATCTAATGAATACAGAATATGGACTGAAAGTAAACCGAAGAAAGATGAAAGTAATGAGAAGTAGTGGAATGAGAACAACGAGAAAGTTAACATCAGGCTGGATGGCCACGCATTCTCGGACTCTTGGTAAGACCTTTAAAAATAGATATAATAGTGAGCATGGGTAATTGTTATTTTCGCTACGAATTACGAAACGCCCTGTGTACAAATTTCGCACTAGTGATGTCTTTGGCGCCTACCTCATTTTGGCGCCTCAGGCAGTCACTTGTATTGCTTGGGCTTTAAAGCAGCCCTGCCTTCGACACCAAATAATTTTGATACTTTTTTCTAAGAACCAAGGTAATCAAATCGTATCATCCTTTTTATTACGTTATCCCCATGTTTTTTCTTTGCTCCTCAAATTACTGTACAACTAGTGTCAGTTAGGTAGACATTCAGTTTTAAGTTGAGTAATACTCGTAAATTACGAGTACATTCCTTCTGTATTTCCCACAGAAATGGCTCACATATTCTCTTGTCCCTGCATGGCTACACATAAAAAAATCGTTTTCACTATAATTGTTCTGCATAGTACTTCATGTCAACTAATATGCACTTGAAGAGTGACATTCCATTAGCGAGAGATCGAAAAACAGGTAAATTAATGAATGTAGACTACATATACCAACTTATTCCATTTCATTTCTCGCTGCGCATCAAATCCTCATGTTAGCCGTCACTGACGGAGTGGAATACGTTTCTAATTGGATTCTACCATCAAAAAGTTTTGCAGCCGTAAAATTACTGCCGTTCATCGGCGCAACACGAAGTAAATTGCCGCAGGGGTGACCTCGGCAATTAGCGTTGTTAAGTTTTCTATTTTTAGCTCACTCATAGAAGCTTATGTCGTTGTACTCGTATTGTATCAAATTGTTTACTAGTCTTAAGGCAGAACTTGACTGGCAGTAGCAGTTAATATGGTTTATTGGCACACTTAAAGACACCGAGCACTTTATCCGTTAATGAGCGCGTACTCCATCGCCAATAAGATTTTAGGCCCTGAGAATACTCGGAGACTGCTATATGAATCTCGAAGCATGAAGTATTTTTGCGGTAAGAGGTCGGTCTTTGACTATAGGAGCATACGCTGGGACAGTGATAGACTAAGAATATAATTTCATAAAATTTATTCCATGTGCAAAAACACATACAGAAACATAGCAACACAGGTATATCAGAACCGAGCGGGAATTCCTCTAGTACGGAGGATCTCGACGTCTCGATAATTTTCAAGTTTCTTGTGCAATATTCGTAATATGAGTCCATGTTGATTTTCTATGACTTGCATTTAGTAGTCATCATATTTCAAAATGATATGTGGCTCAAGTGAGCGCAGCGCCATTGCTTCTGAGATTTTTATTTTGGCTGATAGTTTGTACGTGACGTGACGGACATCAAATTTTGATACTGGAATAATCTTGGAGAGAGAACGAGGCTCGCTGTCACCGTGGATGGACAACCTTGTTGTGCGACCATAAGGACCTAAGTGAATGAGAATGCACCGACGGAACCCATACAGTTATGGAACTTTGGTGCAGATTCAATGCAAAGCCGTAAAAAAGAAATAGTTTGAGTTATAGGTGTACCTTTAGTGTGGATTAAATAGAAAATTACTGTAGTTCTTTCTGAGTGAATTTAAATGAACACATGTCTTAAAGCAAAAAGAAAATTTATTATCTTTTCACTTGGAGGAAACAAATTCGAAGGAAGAGAGAATAATCGTAAAGACTGAATTATGAACTGAAAAACTTGAAAATTCGGGTCGTTAGTAATTATAAGTGTTAGGAACCTATACCGTATTGGTGTGTTTTCATTCACCAGAGGGGCCGGCTGGAGTGGCCGAGAGGTTCTAGGCACTACAGTCTGGAACCGCGCGACCGCTACGGTCGGAGGTTCGAATCCTGCCTTGGGCATGGATGTGTGTGATGTCCTTAGGTTAGTTAGGTTTAAGTAGTTCTAAGTTCTAGGGGACTGATGACCTCAGAAGTTAAGTCCCTAGTGCTCAGAACCATTTGAACCATTCACCAGAGGTTTTAGTTTTTATCAAGAGGAACTGTAGAACGTTTTGCGGTAGCTAATGGTTCTAATGGCTCTGAGCACTATGGGACTTAACATCGATGGTCATCAGTCCCCTAGAACTTAGAACTACTTAAGCCTAACTAACCTAAGGACAGCACACAACACCTAGTCATCACGAGGCAGAGAAAATCCCTGACCCCGCCGGGAATCGAACCCGGGAACCCGGGCGTGGGAAGCGAGAACGCTACCGCACGACCACGAGCTGCGGACTTTGCGGTAGCTACAGGAACAAAGTGGAATTTGAGTATCGTATATACTTATTGTTATTAATGTATCTACTGTAAATTTAATGTCTGACCTCTCGTACCTAGCACATACACACACACACACACACACACACACACACACACACACACACACACACACGCAAACGCGCGCTCGCGCACACACACACAGTGAGAGAGAGAAAGAGACAGAAGCGGGGGTGCAATTATATTGATATTATTTTGTACGGGTTTAAGAGTTTGAATCAAAACATACACACACATCACAAAAAGTTTTGCGTCATTCTGGTTTCCAGAACCCCTCAAGACAGAAGTTGACTGTGGATAGGCCGGCGGGTGTGGCCGAGCGGTTCTAGGCGCTTCAGTCTGGACCTGCGCGACCGCTACGGCGCAGGTTCGGATCCTGCATCGGGCATGGATATGTGTGATGTCCTTCGGTTAGTTATGTTTAAGTAGTTCTAAGTACTAGGCGACTGATGACCTCAGATGTTAAGTCCCATAGTGCTCAGAGCCATTTGAACCATTTTTGACTGTGGATATTATATCACAGACACAGTCCCTTTGACCAGAGAAGTCACTAAACCCGCCCAAAGACGTAAACAACCATGCATGAGCAGCGACGGAGGGGGTCCGACAGCCGATCAGTTCCAGTCATTCCACCAGGAAGGAGGTACACGGATCGTGTTGTGTGTAATTCAACCATCCCTAAACGCTCAATACCGCGGTTCGATCGCGTCCGCATATTTCTTTGTGCCAGGAAGGGCTCTCAACAAGAGAAGTGTCCAGTCGTCTCGGAGTGAAGTAAAGCAATGTTGTTCGGACATGGAGGAGATACAGAGAGACAGAAGCTGTCGATGACATGCCTCGCTCAGGTCGCCCAAGGGCTACTACTGCAGTGGATGACCGCTACCTACGGATTGTGGCTCTGAGGGACCCTGACAGCAACGCCACCATGTTCAGTAATGCTTTTCGTGCAGCCACAGGAGGTCGTGTTACGACTCAAACTGTGCACAATAGGATGCATGATGCGCCACTTCACTCCCGACGTCGATGGCGAGGTCCAGCTATGCAACCACAACATCATGCAGCGCGGTACAGATGAGCCCAGCAACATGCCGAATGGACCGCTCAGGATTGGCATCACGTTCTCTTCACCGATGAGTGTCGCCTATGCCTTCAGCCAGACAATCGTCGGCGACGTGTTTCGAGGAAACCTGGTCAGGCTGAACGCCTTAGAAACACTGTCCAGCACTCGCGGTAAGGTGGAGGTTCCCTGCTGTTTTAGTGTGGCATTATGTGGGCCGACGTACGCCGCTGATGGTCACGGAAGGCGCCGTTAAGTCTGTACGATACGTGAATGCCATCCTGATACCGATAGCGCAACCATATCGGCAGCATATTGGCGAGGCATTCGTCTTCATGGACGACAATTCGCGCCCCCATCTTGCACATCTTGTGAATGATGTCTTTCAGGATAACGACATCGCTCGGCTAGAGTGTCCAGCATGTTCTCCAGACATGAACTCAATCGAACATGCCTGGTATGGATTGAAAAAGACTGTTTATGGACAACGTGACCCACCAACCACTCTGAGGGATCTAGGCCAAAACGCCGTTGAGGATTGAGTCTATCTGGACCAACAGTGCCTTGATGAACTTGTGGACAGTATGCCACGACAAATACAGGCATGCATCAATGCAAGGGGAAGTGCTACTGGGTATTAGAGGTACCGGTGTGTACAGCAATCTGGACCACCACCTCTGAAAGTCTCGCTGTATGGTGGTACAACATGCAATGTGTGGTTTTCATGAGCAATAAAAAGGGTGGAAATGATGTTTATTTTGATCTCTATTCCAATTTTCTGTACAGGTTCCGGAACTCTGGGAACCAAGTTGATGCAAAACTTTTTTTGATGTGTGCATATATATGTCCTTGGGAGAAAGCTTTTTGCAATCTTTTGGAGACTATATATAAACATTTGTGAACGTGAGCAACTGTCGTCCGGTGGCTGTAAATAACACTGATATCCCGCTAGTTTCAAATGTGATGTTTTAATGAATCCATACATATTAAAAATGGATGAGTATATGTGTATATGAATGTGTTTACGTTCCACATCACCTCCAAAACCGATTTCAATCGGTACACATATTCCTTACTGTCAGGCAACAATCGCTATGGGGGTAAGAACCACCCAGCTATCGTAGTTCAGGAGATATGACTCCATAAATAATGAGATGCGTGAAAAACTTCCGCATCATGCATGACGCTCAAATGTATGAGTTCTGTGCTACTAACTGTATTCCCAATAAATTTAGCTCGCGGCATCCGCATATACCGTTAAATTCACCTATGAAAGTATATCATGATACGACACCAAATTCTGGAAATAGGACGTCAGATGTATCACAAGCTGCCGTATTATGCAAGGCATTTAAATTTATTACTTCTTTTCTGCTAACTATATTCGCAACACTTTTGCAGACATTATCTACAAATGCCGCTGAATGTACCTGCAAAATTAAATCATTTTATGGCACATAGATCGGCAGAAATGTCGCCATAAACACTGATATGGTGGAACAACTGTCACATCATGAAATGATATTAAAATTTATTACTTCTTTGCTACTAACGATATTCCTAATATATTTCACTGACAATGTCAGTGTATGTTGCTGAATGCACTTACAAAAATAAGTGCCTGTACGACTCATAATTCAAGAGATACGACGTCATGGACACTGAGATACGCGAAAAAATGACGCATCATGCTCTAAGTTTTAATACATTTGTTGTTTGTTACTAAGACACTCAGTCGGCCGCGGTGGCCTAGCGGTTCTAGGCGCTTCAGTCCGGAACCGCGTGACTGCTACGGTCGCAGGTTCGAATCCTGCCTCGGGCATGGATGTGTGTGATGCCCTTAGGTTAGTTAGGTTTAAGTAGTTCTACGTTCTAGGGGACTGATGACCTCAGATTGTAAGTCCCATAGTACTCAGAGTCATTTGAACCATTTGAACTAAGACGCTCCTATAACACAGTCAAGTTAAGGAAATCCCTGATATCTGGCAGCGCTTGCTTTCAATTGCAAACACTTAGAAGATGCAACAAGTCCACTAAAGAGACAACTTACACTACACTCATTCGTCCTCTGTTGGAATATTGCTGCGCGGTGTGGGATCCTTACCAGGTGGGACTGACGGAGGACATCGAAAGGGTGCAAAAAAGGGCAGCTCGTTTCGTATTATCACGTAATAGGGGAGAGAGTGTGGCAGATATGATACGCGAGTTTGGATGGAAGTCATTAAAGCAAAGACGTTTTTCGTCGCGGCGAGATCTATTTACGAAATTTCAGTCGCCAACTTTCTCTTGCGATTGCGAAAATATTTTGTTGAGCCCAACGTACATAGGTAGGAATGATCATCAAAATAAAATAAGAGAAATCAGGGCTCGAACAGAAAGGTTTAGGTGTTCGTTTTCCCCGCGCGCTGTTCGGGAGTGGAATGGTAGAGAGATAGTATGATTGTGATTCGATGGACACTCTGCCAAGCACTTAAATGTGAATTGCAGAATAATCATGTAGATGTAGATGTAGATGTAGAAGAACGAACGACTGTAGGCGAGAACAACAGCCATCTATTAAACTGTGAAGAGGCGTTGCCATAGAGACGTTTACAAAATCGCGTTGTAGACACGAGAAGAAGCTGTGCCCAGCTTACAGTCACTGTCCAGGGTTATGTTTCTTTAGCTGGGTACTGTACTTACACATTTGTACATGTTGTGCATAATTCTTTATATGACTGGTTCGTAATTTTAAGGATGTTTTCAGAATACAAGGAAAGGAATTTTTTCGGTACTGCACTACAAACACAGACCATTTTTCGTTTGCGTTTGTAATAGAAAATTGGCAAAACGAATACCCGAGCAATACCGGATTAGTCAGCTAGTAGTTTATAAAATAAATATGCACGATTTCAAGTAAACTCCTGCGTGATGGGTAAGCACACGAATCCGGTACTAAAAGATTATTTAAATCGAAGTGGACTGTTGTTAGATATTTTGTATATGTCTACGTTTTTTTAACCTAAAATTATTGTAAATCCTAACCAGCCAGGCTGTTTGAGCGCAGGTGTCAGCTGAAGCAAGGGAATCGCCGGCGGGAGAGAAGCAGATTCATCAACGGACTGGAAAAAGACAACGTAATACCTGAAGGATAATGGCTGTACTGCTGGCTGGCTGTGAGCTAACAGTTGCAGAGACGAGTAGTTAAACCTTTTTAGTACTTCATTATAGTGTCAGCTGAAATGAAGAATGCTTATACAAGCGTCATAATATAGTATGTTTCTTGGTTCATACCGCACTGTTATGGCTCTCATGTCCAGTAATATAATGGAGCGTGTCGGTAGGGTGATGTGTTCGCGGAACAGCCGTCCCAAACGCCGCTAGAAAGCGAGTGGCCTTACTGCACGTGGGTACGCCTTAGAGTGGAAGAAATCCGTCACTCAAGCTGTTGGATGCACAGACAATAACGCACATTCGAAAACCTCGTCGGTCTTTAAGTTAATTCATTACCTGTGTGAATAGGTGACGTCGTCCTCATCAACAGGGGTGTTTATTAAACTTACACCTATACTTGGGTTACCAATACCCCATACTGATTTCCATGCTACAATCAAGAAAGTCATGTACCATGATTGGAACCACGAATAGTATGTCTCGCAAACACACGGTCAGACAGCTAGTGGCACATACAATCGGACATTAAAAATCTTATGGGACTTAACTGCTAAGGTCATCAGTCCCTAAGCTTACACACTACTTAACCTAAATTATCCTAAGGACAAACACACACACCCATGCCCGAGGGAGGACTGGAACCTCCGCCGGGACCAGCCGCACAGTCCATGACTGCAGCGCCTTAGACCGCTCGGCTAATCCCTCGCAGCTTACCTCCTTACTCTGTTGAATCGATGTAAATAAGTACCGAATGATAGCAGAATACTTAAGAGAAGCTGATACACAGATTTTAACTTTATGCTGTAAGTCCACTGGGCTCGAGTAATCGTTTGGAGAGAGCCCAGTGGTTAGAATAATGAGGTATATCTCTGTATGTATGTATGTATGTATGCATGTATGTATGTATGTGTGGTGTGCGTACTGTAAGACCTTCGGTACACACACCATCAGATTATTTGACTTGTCGCTCTAACGAAGTAGGCGGGTGTCAGAAATATGTCTCTTGATCTTATCGTGACGTGTTTATCTTCTGCCGTTAGGTCAGACGATAGAAATGCCACTTGCACACTTAGAGTAGCAGATTGACAGTAACCAACTATAAACAGAACTTGATTAATTTTCACACACAATTATTAAAATAATAAAAAGCATAGACATTATGTAACTTGATTCTGGATGCTGTTTACAATTGACAATCTGAAGTTCCTTTGGTCTTGGTACGTTAATCTTATTCTCACATACCTCTGACACTTGACAAAGTGTCTATACATTTATCTTCATGGCTATGTACAGGAATATGGTAATCTTATTAGGCGCAGACTGAAACTTGACTATAGACTGGTACAGACTAATGTAGACTGGTACAGAGTGGTGCAGACAAATGCAGACTGACTGATCGAAGGTCTGTACAGTCATTTAATACCTCGTGCGTTCAGGTACCACTGCGCGAGTGTGATCCGTGAGGGGAAAAGGTTCTACATTAGAAGCAATCTCATTGGATGCGTTACATATTAATACGCGGATCGGCGGAAGCAGAATTTGGTCCGTCTCTAAGGCAGCGCCATCTTGTAGTGCGGTGACGGACGAGCGCTGCGCCTGCGCTGTTCTGCATAGCGGGGCGTTCTCTTAGTGGGAAAGTTGTGTACGCACTGACTACGCGGAACTATGTACACAACAGTATGTATTAATATTATTATTATTTTCGTCGACATCCTGTGGGACCACGCAAAGCATTGTGCCTCATTGGAGCATTCTTTCTAATCTTGCACGATTTTCTCACTTTTTTCTCCATGGGGTCTCTTTCTCTCTTCAGTCCACTTTATCCTTGGTCTCTTTGGGATTTCAGTCTCGACCTCACACGCCGCTTGTGCAGCCTGTCTCTGTATACCTTTCTGTCTTTATTGTCTGTTGGATCGATCTCTGCTTTTTCTAAGTCAGGTTCGACTTACGTGGTACATGTTATTGTTGACCTGACCCTTGTATGTATGTTAGAATTCTGTTGGTGAGTCATATTAGTGGTAGCCTTCTGACGTATCTGTAGAACTTTAACCTCGTTTTTCTTACATAAACTGCTAGGTATGACATCTCCTCTGCGGTTTTTTTAGAGTGTAATCTATATCAGTCTTTCGTTAGTTCTGGGCCGAGATTTTTTCATTATTTTTGTGTTCATCCTTCAGTATACTTTTCACGTTGCTTTTTGCACGCAGTGTTAGTGTCTCACTTGCACACTGTATTTCTTGCTTGATTAATATGTTGAGGTGTCTGACCTTTGTTTGAATGGACATGTATTTTTTATTATATCTGTCTTGTATTTTCCCACAAGTTCTCTTCATTTTTTTGTAGGAGTCTTCTATGAGATCGTTTCTCCTTCTGTAGGTTTTAGGATTTCACCTAAATTTTTGAAATGTGTAACTCAGTTTATCTTGTCATATTTTGTGTCTCATTTTTGTATGCAGACTTCTGGAAAGAGATTTGCGGGCTAACTTTTTCTGCACATTCTTTTAGTATTTCCATTTGTTTAGTTTCTGTTGCTTCGTTAACCGAGAGAACGGTCAGGTCCTGTGCGAAAGCTAGGTTTGCGATTTCTAAATTGTCCTGGGATAGTCCTGCTCGTGTTGGTTTGCAGTCTCCCAAGATTTTCACTTCTTTTTCCCATTACCTCATTACTTTATCCATGAGTAGGCTGAACAATAGTAGAGATAATTCGTCATCTTGACGTACTTCAGTTTTGATCATGAAGGGATCAGAGATTTTATCCATGAATTTACCTTTCTGTTTTGTGCCAGTCAATGTCTGTTTGGGTGTTTTCGGGTCGAGTCCCAGTTCCTCTACGATGTTGATCAAGGATAGTCGGTCAACACAATCGTATTCTTTCTTGAAATCTATGAAAGTGCAAATGATTGGAATATTCCTGATAGTCTTATATTTTAGAATTGCTTTCAGACTGAAGATTTGTTCTGTGCACGAACGACCGGGACGGAAGGCTGCCTGTTATTCACCGGTTTTCTGTTCTTACTGTTCTTCCGTTCTCTGGAGTAAATACGCTGAGAAAATTGTATAGCTGATTTGTAGCAGGGAGATTCCTCTGTAGTGATTCACATTCGTCCCGTCCCCTTTCTTGTCCAGCAGATGGGTAGATGCTCATTACCAGGCGTCAGGAAGATTTTCTGTATGTCAGATGGTTGTGATTATTTGTGTAAGTTCCTGTAACGACTTTGATCCGAGGTTCTTTTGTAGTTTGGCAGTAATGCCCTCTCCGCTGATATTATTTGTTACTGTTATTATTAAACAAAGAAGTTACAATTGTCTGTAAAGATTCGAACTATTGTACCTTCTTTACTTTTTAAACAACTTGTACGTGTAAATGAAGACACAAACTATCTTGAATAAGATATTCCATAGCGAACTATTTTAAGACTATGAGTGTATACTTCTTCCTAATGTAATCTCCTTGGTACATTGTACTATTCACAGTGTTTAGCTCATTCTGACGGTTTATTTTAACTCTGAGTTTTGTGTTTACTCTGTACTGTTATGACTAATAGTGGCTGTATGGGTAATGCTGCCGAAAGCCAAAATAAACAAAATAAAGAAGGAACCTCTCTGAAGTGCGACAAGGCGTCGTTCAGCATCTCTAGGGTTAGCAATCAGTTTTACGGTTGCTTGTGTTTCAGTGGGCATCATGCACGACAGTGGTTGTATTGGAGTCTACAGTTGTGATAGATTGCAAAGTAAGCATTTGAATGGAAGCCGACTTGTGTACTGAATGTTATGGTCGTTGTCGGAAGAATACTGGACAGTAAGTCGCAAACAGAGAATATTTTCAAAAGTGAAGCACGCCTCCCCTACCCTGCCCCCCTCCCTCTCCCCCCCCCCCACCCCCGCTCCACGAATCTCGAGGCTTCCGATATACCAACAGCGGTATCTCAATCCATTTTGCTTTATGAACGCCATACAGCTGATCATCAAATAATGCTACTGATGAAACAACCCGTAATCGACAAGCATAGGAATAATTAATAATTATCAATGAAACGAGCAAGCAAGGGAGCTTACAACCTGCGGCGATTTCTACATATTTATTTGGAAAGAAAACTATCGTCGCCTTTATTTGTATCTTTTGAGCGCTTTCGGTCAGTAGAACATCAGGGGATAGCTTCGAGACAGCAGTGACGACGGCATCGAGGTAGATCTCTGCTTGACACTCTACAGATACCATTCGTTATGACCTCGATACATACGTTGCTGTTGCCTCGAAGTTGTCCGATGAAGGCCTACTGACCAAAGGCGAACACGACAGTAAATAAATGCGAATGAGATTGCTTTTTACAACTGAACACAGTTGAGATGGCTATAAACTGTTGCCCCTCTCTGGACAGTCGACTGTTTTCTTAAAGTGCAAAGGTTTTAAATAGCACCCAAAGCTAGCTGTCGGACGCAGTTTGCTGGCTGATCTTCTACAGACGACACGTGTCTTCTGCAGTTAGCACAGTCACCCTGCACGAACACGAACGAAATCTATGGAACACTATTACTAGTACTCGAAAATTAAAGCTTCCTAAAAGGAAAAACACACGGAAGAAGAAGTGACAAGCAAGAAAAATACAGGTAATACATAAATTAACGTAGCTCCCTGCACAGCAGATGTTAAGCAGACAGCAGTTACGACGAGACGTTGAGCTACAGCTCAGGCCTCACGTTGCAACAGTTTACCTGAGTGCCACTTCCGTCGAGCAATAACGACTACGGCCGTACCACAGACGACTCTACACCGCCGCTGACATAATCTTCCACGTTCTGCTGTCGCGTAGTCTCACTAACCAGAAACTGTACCGCTCGCCCGAAATGTTTCATTTTTAATTTCAGCTAGCAGCTCGCCCTGGCTTCGCACGAGCAGCACCGACTGTCTACGGCTCAATGACCTATTTATAATATTTAGATATGTTAACAAACCTCCTTCCCAATTCAAGCTATCTGTTAGTGAGAATCGTATAGAAAATCCCTACAGCAGTTGCTGAGATTAGTCCGAACGTACAGACAGAAACTGCGGCGGTAGACTTTACTTTATCTACAGCAATACTCTGCAAGCCGCCTGACGGTGTGTGGCGGAGGGTATTTCTGGTATCAGTAACTGATCCCTCTTTCCTGTTCCACTCGCGAATGGCCCATGGGAAGACTGACTGTAGGTAAGACACTGTATTAGCTCTAATATCTCGAATTTTCTCGTCGTGGTCATTTCGAGAGATGTATGTGGGAGGAAGTAATATGTTGTCTGTTGTCTGACACTTCCCGAAAAGTACTATTTCGAAATTTCATTAGTAAACCTCTCCTTGATGCACAACGCATCTCTTGTAGTTTCTGGCACTGGAGCTTGTTGAGTATGTCTGTAGCGCCAAACGATCCTGTAACGAAACGCGCCGTTCTTCATTGGACCGTCTCTCTCTCTCTCTCTCTCTCTCTCTCTCTCTCTCTCTCTCTCTCTCCCCATCAGTCATACCTGGTAAGGATCCCAGATTGATGAACAGTACTCGAGAATCGGTCGAACAAGCACCTTGTGAGCCATTTCCTTCGTGCATGAGTTGTATTTTCTTAATATATTCCTATGAATTTCTGTTGTGGATTGGCAAGAGAGTCAACCCACTATGAGAGGAAGCCGAAAGGCACGCGTTTTAGCTCACGCAGGCCGGCGTGAGGTCTGGAACAGGTCAAGGAAATGAGACTCTTTAATCCATAAATAGTGAACATCGCTCTTGACGGTACATGTTTTACAGCATCAATAGTAACTGGTAATGGCGCCTTGCTAGGTCGTAGTAAATGACGTAGCTCAATGCTTTGCTAACTATCAGCTCGGCAAATGAGAGCGTAATTTGTCAGTGAACCATCGCTAGCAAAGTCGGCTGTACAACTGGGGCGAGTGCTAGGAAGTGTCTCTAGACCTGCCGTGTGGCGGCGCTCGGTCTGCAATCACTGATAGTGGCGACACGCGGGTCCGACGTATACTAACGGACCGCGGCCGATTTAAAGACTACCACCTAGCAAGTGTGGTGTCTGGCGGTGACACCACAATTTCAGCGTGGTATTTGGTTGTCCTGCTATTTGTTTTGCTTGGTCATTCTACTTACGGGCACTCTGGAATGTTATTCCTAGATATTTTACGGTAGATACTGTTTGCAGCAGTTTGTCATGAATAGTGTAGTTATTAACGATGGATTTCTTTTCCTACGTATGCGCAGTATGTCACATTTATTTATGTTTAGGGTGAACTGCCAGAATCTGCATCATTCATCAATTCTCTGCAGGTCGTTCTGTAAATCGATACTGTCTTCTGGCGTTGCTAATTCCTTATAGAAAACCGTACCATCTGCAAACAGTCTCAAAGAGCTTCCGACGCATTCTACTAGATTATTTATATGAACTGAAAACAGTAACAGCCCTAACACACTTCCTTGGGGTGCTCCCGAAATAACTTTTACATCTGTCGAGCTTGTCCCGTTAAGAGCAACGTGTAGAGTTCTGCCTGCAACGAAGTCTTGGTTTCAGTCGCAAATCTGGTTCGATACTCTATAAGCTGTTATTTCTTTCACTAACTGGCAGTCCGGGACGCTCCCAAATGCAAGTCAAGGAACACGGCATCAAGCTGAGCGCCGTTGTCTACAGCGCTCAGGATCTCATGGAGGAAGAAAGCGAAGTGAGTCCACGAGATTTGCGAAATCCATGTCAAGATTTTCGTACTCCGAAAACGTAATAATTCTTCAACGTAAAACATATTCCATTATCCTACAATAGACTGATGTCAACGGAATAGCCCTAAATTATGTGCGTCTATCCTACGGGTTTTATATAACGTACAGACATAAATAATCCAATATGTTTCATGATTTGGCTATAAGATTTTTCCTAATTGATCGAGTGCTGTCTGCTGGTCCCGTAATCGTTAATTCCATACGGTAACAGTACTGTTGCTGATAATTTCAGTTTAATTTCTTAAATGTGTATGTATTCATGGGTCTCTATAAAATATGTATTTAATTGAGTCTGTAGTCTGCTGTTGTTTATATAGTGTCGTATTGTCCCCTTTTATTCCTAGTTTTAATAATTCTTGGCCACCATCAGTCTGATCAAGCGTGACCTCAAGGTGAATTACGCCTGTAGGAAGAGAAGTCTTTTGAGCTTTAGGAAAGAGTCAGAACAGCGAGCTGGAATGGTCAGGTGTTCGTTTTAAGCCAAAAAGGTAAATCACAGGATCAGTTTCACCATCTACTTTTCTTGTAAATGTCTCCTAGTGCTGTGATTAAATACTATAGGATGTCTCATACTGCCGGCCGTTGTGGCAGAGCGGTTCTAGGCGCTTCAGTCTGGAACCGCGCGACCGCTACGGCCGCAGGTTCGAATCCTGCCTCGGGCATGGATGTGTGTGATGTCCGTAGGTTAGTTAGGTTTAAGTAGTTCTAAGTCGTAGGGGACTGATGACCTCAGATGTTAAGTCCCATAGTTTCGGATCCCGGAAAAATGTAGGAACACGTGAAGCAGTACTGACTACGATTTACCTTCAAGAATGTTAAAGAATGGCTAGCATGTGTTTATAGCATTTGTAGGTTCAGTATCGAGCTCAATCTCAAAATCGTCTGTCGTCTCTTAAAAATTTATCAAAAAAATGGCTCTGAGTACTATGGGACTTAACATCTATGGTAATCAGGCCCCTAGAACTTAGAACTACTTAAACCTAACTAACCTAAGGACAGCACACAACACCCAGCCATCACGAGGCAGAGAAAGTCCCTAACCCCGACGGGAATCGAACCCGGGAACCCGGGCGTGGGAAGCGAAAACGCTACCGCACGACCACGAGATGCGGGCAAAAATTTATCCCGAGTAAAATATTCATTACAGTGTTTACAACAGAGTCTGACGCTGTTTCTGATATCTGCGCACTTCGCACTTTACCACTGTAAATGATGTACATAATACTGGTTTCCTGTCTTACCACTTTCTTCACACCCACCCTCACCATAATTCCCACCAAACACGAGTACGGTGGGAATTTCGGGGATTACTACTGCTAACTAACAAACTCGTTATTTCAGAGTCTGAAATTACTTTGAACTACACCGCACTACTGCGGTACACGGAAACGTTGTGAGCGCTTTACGCCGAGTTTTCCTAGAAACAGGAATTTTGCGTCTCGTGAACAGGACAGGGCGTTTTGCATCGGTAGGAGCGCAAATCAAAAATACGTCGCGGATTTGCGTTTCCCCAGAAAATGAAAACGCAAGCGTGTTAAATATTCAGTCGGCACGTGTTGTGTGAGAAGAGTATTTAAGAAACGTATTACTCAATCCAAAGCTATAATGTACTGCACAGTGTTGATGGATAGCGTGGTAGAAAAGAACTAGTGGGTTTATCTATAACTAAGCATATTGCGGACTATGAACCAAACGATTATTTGCTTTAGAGTTACGTATAAAACCGGTCAGCAATAAATTTTTAACACTGTGTCGATTAAACTACGTCTTCCTCGCTACTGAAACGCACTTTTAGCTTTTTAACACAAGTTATAGCCAATTTGGACACGAAGTTTACCATCCTCGCAGCAATTGCTTGACTAGAACGCAGCGTACAACGCACCAGACTCGTCGGGAACCAGTTTGCCTGTCACGCCTGACGTAAAGCGCTGGCGCACTACGCACAGCGATTTGTCAGAAAACACCTTCGCTCTGTTCTGTCACTGTCGGCGACGCGACACACTACGCCGGTCGCATTACGTACTACGTGCAAAAATCCTGCTCCTCGGAAAAGCCGGCTGAAAGTGAACAAACGATGTGCACGCTAGGACGTCTCGCAGTGAACTACATGGCTGGGTATTACATATCTACGTCTACGTCATACTCCGCAAGCCACCTAATGGTGTATGATGGGGGGGGGGGGGGTACTTCTAGTACCACTACTTGATCCTCGCCACTATTTTCCACCCTCGAATGACGCGTGGGAAGAATGATTTGTTGATGAACCTTTGTATTAGATCTAATTTCTTGAATTTGTGGTGATCATTTTGCGATATTTATGTGGCGAGAAGTAATTGTTGTGCGACTCTTCCCTGAAAATGTTGTCTCGAAATTCCAGTTTTGTTGAGCACCTCTGTAACGCTCTCGTGCTGATTAAACAATCCCGGACGGGACGCGCCGTTCTTCTTTCTACAACAAACTGACATCGACGATATAGGCATATAATTATGTGGGTCTGTCCTAGGGGCCTGCTTGAAAACGGGAGTGATTTGTGCTTATCTCCAATCGCTAGGTTCCCTACATTGCTCCAGCGACCCATAACAGACTGCTGCTAGAAGGGGAAAAACTACTCTCGCATAACCTTTGTAGAATCTTACAGGTATCTCATCAGTTCCTGATGACTTACAGCTCTGCTCACTGAAATTGTTTGGATTTGGAAATACTAATTGCGTACTCATAGCCTCTAACAGCTTTAGAAGACGAAGCGTTATTGGCAAAAACGCGCTTCGGCCGCAGCCTAATGTCCATGCCGAGAAGGGCAGAGTTCTAATTCGTGCAACACTACTTTCAAAAATATGACAGCTCTAATATGGAAATTTATTTTCAATTTTCCCTTGCTATATCCTATGCGCTTAGAGTGAGACTTTCCTGGGTGTCACATTGGTGAAGTAGCTTTGGCTCCGAGAATTAACCCGAAGCGTGGCTGCTCGAATAGCGGAACGGGCGCAGGTGTCCCGTAGCGAAGCCCCTGCAGGCGCAGGCAGAAGCAGCGGATAAAAGGAAATCCACAAGCCGCAGCGAGCCGCTTAACTCGCGCGATGTTAGACTTACAGCAGTCCTGCACTGTGCAGACAATTTACTCCCATCCGCAGGGACTCGAGCGACGCCTAGCATGGAGTTCGCAGATCTCGGCAAAATCCTGGGGGCCATCTAAAGGACGTCTTGCCTTTGTAACTTTATGCGAAGAATTGAGCTGACTGAGCCGGGGATAGTTAACGTTTGCTGTAGCCTCGAGACACCAGAAGCAAGCAGTTTGTCAAATGAGCGAAGAAGAGGGATTATGTTTTTAAAGTTATTTATTGTATTCTTTTAGAAACTTATACCAAGATAATATCAATGTGAGTGAGAAAGTTTAGGAAAATGGGGTGGCTTCACGTAAAGGTGCGCCTTAATGAATATCACACACTAACGGAAAAAAAATCGCAACACCAAGAAAGAGTTGCGCGAAATAAACGAAAGGTGGTAGGTGTGTTTTTACATCTGAAAGACGATGTCTGTTCACGTTTTGCGGCAATCGTATGAGAGTGACGCTAATAGCGCCTCTGTGGTTTCACTATGCACTGTAATGGTCATGTGCGTTAGTTACCTCTGAGATTGGACGTGGTGAGTTGATGTTAGTCAAGAATGGGTTTAAGGCGATAAAGATTCCATTATCAAACACCTAATCGATTTTGCTTTACGGCCACTGTGGCCGAGCGCTTCTAGGCGCTTCAGTCTGGAACCGCGTGACTGCTACGATTGCAGGTTCCAATCCTGCCTCGGGCATGGATATGTGTGATGTCCTTAGGTTAGTTAGGTTTAAGTAGTTCCAAGTTCTAGGGTACTGACGACCTCAGATGTTAAGTCCCATAGTGCTCAGAGCCATTTGAACCATTTGATTTTGCTTTAGGTCGTGTAATAAAGCACTCCGCCTTCAGGCCACAAGTGGCCCATTGGGACCATCCGACCGCCGTGTCATCCTCAGATGAGGATGCGGATAGGAGGGGTGTGTGGTCAGCACACCGCTCTCCCAGTCGTTATGATGGTTTTCTGTGACCGGAGCCGCTACTGTTCGGTCGAGTAGCTCCTCAATTGGCATCACGAGGCTAAGTGTACCGCGAAAAACGGCAACAGCGCATTGCGGCCCGGATGGTTACCCATCCAAGTGCCGGCCACACCCGACAGCGCTTAACTTCGGTGATCTGACCGGTGTATCCACTGCGGCAAGGCCGTTGCCAGGTCGTGTAACAGGGCTACGATAAATTGGGTGTACTTTCTGCGACATTGCAGAAAGACTTGGCAGGAATGTAGCCACAGTGCATGATTGCTGGCAGTGGTGGTCACGAGAATGTACGGTCACAAGAAGAACGGGTGCCTGACGGCCACGTGGCACCGCCGAGAGGGAAGACTGTCGTGTTCGGATTATGGCTCTGCCGCACTGTTATCCATGTGCAGCAGCAATTTGTGCAGCGGTTGGCACTACAGTGACACAACGAACTGTTGCTAATCGTCTACTTCAAGGACAGGCGCTAGCCAGACGCCATGTAGCGTGCATTCCAGTGGCCTCAAACCATCACCGTTTGTGACTTCAGTGGTGTAAAACGAGACCTCACTGGAGGCGGAGTGGAGTTCTGTTGTGCTTTCTGATGGAAGCCGGTTCTGTCTCGGTGCCAGTGATGGTTTAGTGTTGGATCGGAGGTGGTCAGGTGAGCGCGTGCAACCAGTTTGTCTGCGGCCTAGACACACTGGACCTACAGCTGCAGATATGGTCTCCTGTGCTATTTCGTAAGACAGGAGGAGAACGCTCGTGATTATACCGCTCACCCTGGCCGCAAATTTGTGTGTCAGTCTGGCGATTCGATCTGCTCTGCTGCCATTCGTGTGCAAATTTCCAGGCGGCAGTTTCCAACAGGATAACGCTCACCCACATACGCTGTTGTAGCCCAACACGCTCTACATATGGCTTACATGTTGCTAATCATGCCGGATCGCCAGATCTGCCTCCAATCGAGCCCTTATGAGACATCGTCGGATGACAACTCCAGCATTAACAGTCCCTGTATTGACAGACCAAGTGCAAGGACATGGAATTCCATACCACAAACTGAGATGCGGCACCTGTACTACACAATGCCTGCAAGTCTGTATGGTTGCATCCAGCATCCTGGTGGTTGCACCTGTTATTAATGCACCGGAATTTCGCATTCGTAATGGCTTGCAATCTTAATCACTTCAATATGCTATCTAGATAAATGTATTTCCGAATTTCCATTGCTCTACATTAATTATTGTTTCGTGTTGCAATTTTTGTGCGTCACTTGTGTTTATTTTTAGGTCGGTCCTTAAAGACTGGAAAGTACCACAGGTCACACCAATACTCAAGAAAGGAAATAGGAGTAACCCATTGAATTACAGACCAATATCTCTGACCTCAATTTGCAGTAGGATTTTGGAGCATATACTGTACTCGAACATTATGAATCACCTTGAAGAAAGTGACTTATTGATAAACAACCAACACGGATTCAGAAAATATCGTTCTTGTGCAACACAGCTAGCTCTTTATGAGTAATGAGTGCTGTCGACAAGAGATCTCAGATCGATTCCTTATTCCTAGATTTCCACAAGGCTTTTGATACCGTTCTTCACAAGTGACTATTAATCAAATTGCGTGCATACGGAGCATCGTCTCAATTGTGTCACTGGATTCGAGATTTCCTCTCAGAGAGGTCACAGTTCGTAGTGATAGACGGTAAATCATCGAGTAGAACAGAAGTGATATCTGGCGTTCTGCAAGGTAGTGTCATAGGCCCTATGCTGTTCCTGTTTTACATAAATGATCTAGGTGATAATCCTTAGATTGTCTGCAGATGGCGCTGTAATTTACTGTCTAGTAAAATCATCAGACGATCAATTCCAATTAGAAAATGATCTACAGAGAATTTCTGTATGGTGCGAAAAGTGGCAATTGACACTAAACAAAGAAAAGTGCGAGATCATCGACATGGGTATTAAAAGAAATCCGATAAATTATGGGTATCCGATAGACCGAACAAAAAAGGGCTGTCAACTCGACTAAATACCTAGGAATTACAATTACGAGCAACTTAAATTGGAAAGACCAGATAATACTGTGGGGAAGGCGAAAAAAAGACTGCGCTTTGTTGGCAGAACACTTAGATGCGACAAACCCACAAAAGAGACTACCTACATTACACTTGTCCGTCCTCTGCTGGAATATTGCTGCACAGTGTGGGATCCGTACCAGGTAGGATTGACGGAGGACATCGAAATAGTGCAAAGAAGGGCAGCTCGTTTCGTGTTATCGCCCAATAGGGGTGAGAACGTCAGTAATACGATACGCGAGTTGGGGTGGCAGTCACTGAAACAAAGGCGGTTTTCTTTGCGGCGAGTTCTGTTTACGAAATTTCAATCACCAACTTTCTCTTCAGAATTCGTAAATATTTTGTTTACACCCACCTATGTAGGGAGAAACGATCATCATAATAAAATAAGAGAAATCAGAGCTCGAACGGAAAGATTTAGATGTTCCTTTTCCCCACGCGCCATTCGAGAGTGGAATGGTACAGAAGTAGTATGAAAATGGTTCGATGAACCCTCTGCCAGGCACTTAAGTGTGAATTGCAGAGTAACCATGTAGATATAGAGATAGATTAATGGAAAGCAGGTGAGAGCTTCATTATTGTTGACAAAAAGTCTTTCACTGGATTTGCGACGATATTTGGCTCAATAATGGTATCGCCCTAATTTTTAACTAAGTTGTATTGTTTTTGACATATGGTACAGGTTGTGAATCTTGATGTCTTATTTTGAAGATGCACTAGTTCCTAATTTTATGGCGCTACAAACGTCATATTATTTTATATCGAAGGGCTATGTGAGCGGGTTCTTAGTTGGTTTTGAAATTATCATGGCACTTGATATTGTTTTGCATACTTCCAGTGTCAGTAAGGATCATTTCATGAAATGTGGGTGTGATGTGGTTTTCAAATGAAATTTTGGAGACAAATTGATGGTACTGTGTAGCTTCGGCTTGTATGACGGTATTCCATATTAGCTATCAGCATAATAGAACTGCTTCCGTATAGTATTGGATTCCTGCCCTTGCGCGACTTTGACACTGAGCCATCCTCAACGTGTTAATTCATGAGGCATTGCTGCCATGTCTCATATCGGCAGCATATTTTCGGAATTTATTTAGACGCATTTTAATGTAAAGGAGGACATACAGGCCACACGGAATTTGTCCCATAGTGCTCAGAGCCATTTGAACCATTTTGACCTTTATTCCGGATAGCATTACAAAGTACTTTCTTTGGTCAGCCGTAAAAATGGTAACGATTACTTTTAAAATTAACACACGTACACTATTTCCAATTAATCCAATTATTATTAACTAAGAAAAACAAATGTTGATGTAAACAATGGCCAAGGCAGAAGAGAACAGAGTAATTGAAGCAGTTAAGAAAAAAGAATGCCTCAGAACAAGGGATGAACAACTTCAAAAAATTGAGAGATAACACTTTGTTGATATTTATCACTATTACTGACACAGATTAAGTTTGTCTTCTGGGGCCATGTGTATAAAAGATAATTTAATTACAGATTCGGAATATCATTTATAATAAGAAAATATATACAGCTTGATGTATCTTTTGAGTTATCTGTCAGCGACTGCCTTCTTTGGAATAAGAATTGTTACATTATTCTTCGAGTATGAGGGTATTTCGAGTGTCTCGTATAATGGCTCTGAGCACTATAGGACTATCTGAGGTCATCAGTCCCTTAGAACTTAGAACTAATTAAACCTAACTAACCGAAGGCCATCACACACATCCATGCCCGAGGCAGGATTCGAACCTGCGACCGTAGCGGTCACGCAGTTCCAGACTGAAGCGCTTAGAACCGCTCGGCCACTCCGGTCGGCGAGTGTCTCGTATATCTTGCAGGCTAGGTAGAATAGAGTTGTCATGGCTGACTCTCCTAATCGTCTCAATTATTGTGTAGTAATATCGACAAAAACAGGGGCAAATTTTGACTTAGATCTTTCTGCATTCTGCCAAATTCTTCACGCGTTATCACAATTCCCATTTCATCTTTATCTCCTTCATTTTCCTTTCTATAATATTACTTTCAAGTTCATTGCTCTTGTATAGGCGTTCCATATATTCTATCCACTTAATAGCTTTTCCTTCTTTGCTTAGTATGTGCTTGCCTTCTGAGCTCTTATTATTCATACATGTCGTTCACTTTTCTACAAGGATCTCTTTAATTTTCCTACAGGTGGCGTCTACCTTTCCCATAGGTATGCTTGTTTCTACAGCCCTGTATTTCTTCTCTAGGCATTCCTTTTTCTCGATTTTGGACCTTTTGTCAATTTCATTTGTTAGACTTTTGTATTCCCTGCTCATTTGCTGCACTCTTATGTATTTTTCCTTTCCCCAGTTAAATTCAGTATCTCCTGCGTCATACGTGGATTTTTACTATGCCTTGTCTTTTTACCTATTTAGTCCTTTGTTACCTCCACTATTTGAAGTCCCAAACCTACTCATCCATCTTCTATTGCAACCCATTTCCCTATCTCTTTCAATCGTTGCCTAATGCTTTCTCTGAAACTGCCAACAATCTGTCTTTCTTACAGTCCTGGGACCCACATCCTTAACTTCATACCTTCAGTTTTAATCTGTAGTTCATAACCATTAAATAAGGTCAGAGCCCACATCTGCCCATGGAAAGTCTTACAGATTAAAATTCTGTTTTGGAAGCTGTATTTTACCATTACTTACCATTGTATAACCAACTAAAATATCTCCAGGTCTATTCCACATATGCAACCCTTTCATACGATTCGTAAACCAAGTGTGAGCAATAATGAAATTATGCTCTGCACAAAATTCGACCAGGCTGTCTCCGCTTCCATTCCTTTGCACCAGTCAATGTTCTCCTACTATTTTTCCTTCTCTTCCTTCTCCTACATCGAATCCGTGCCACTTATCACAATTAAATTTCCATCTTCTGTAACTATCTGAATAATGTCATCATACATTTTTCGATCTCTTCAGCATCTGCGTAGCAATAGGCGCTGCTCATTTGCAAGTCTTTATTTCATAGCATCTCCCTGAAGATTTCGTTTCTCGGCAAACAACATGGTCATCTGCGAACTGCCTCATAAATTATCCGCCTCGTCATTTATGCAAACATGGTGTAACGAAAAGTCGCTGACGAAATTTGAGGGTCAACAGAGAGCGTCTTGAGGAACGAACTGAGGATCGGAACACTTGTCTGATAACTTCATCCTACCGCGCTATATATCGTCGAAGTTATTGGGACAAACGCCCACCACTAAGCCACTCCTCCGACAAACACATTATCTGATCAAAAGTATCCGGACATCTAATAAGCGGACATTAGTGTGGGATCTGTCTACCCATCGCCTTTATGACGGTCTGAACTCTGCTGGGGACACTTTCAGTGAGGTGTCTGAATGTCTATGGTGGAATGACAGCCCATTCTTTCTCAAAAGAGTAAGAAACCAGAGAAGGTAGTGGCTGAGGTCTGGAGCGAAGTTTAGGTTATAAGACATCCCAGAGGTGTTCCATTAGGTTCAGGTCGGGACTCTAGGCGAGTCAGGACATTTCAGGAATTTTATTGTCCACGAACCATTGACTCACAGGTGCTGCTTTATGACAAGGAGCATTGTTATGGTGATACAATTATCTACTCCGAAATGTCACATCCTACAACATTTAACGTTTCCTTAAGCGCAATAATAGAAACCTATTCTAACATGAAGAGCAGCCTCACACCATTAACTCCAGCCCCTATGTGCTTCACTTTTGGTACTGCAAATTACAGCATGTAACGGTATCCAAACATTCGCCACACCCAAACCCCCCCCCCCCCCTTCTGATTGTCAGGAAGCACTCTCGCCTTGTGCAGGCGGGCATTGTTTTGTTGAAATGTAAGCCCAGGATGGCTTACCATGAAGAGCAACAAAACGCGGCGTAGAATATCGTGGACTTCCCACTGTACTGTAAGAGTGCTACGGATGACAACCAAAGGGGTCCTGCTATGAAAAGAAATCTCACCCCAGACCACAATTTTGGTTGTCGCACTATATGATGGGAGACAATCAGGTTTGTATCCCACTGCTGCCTTGGGCGACCTCAGACACGTTTTTACTGGTCATTTTGGATCACTTCGAAGTGGGAATCAACACTGAAGACAATTCTACTCCAGTCAATGAGATTCCGGGCCGAAGACGTGTCTGGAGACGCCCCGGACAGGGGTGACCACGAAGGGCAAAAAGACTGGGAATACAATATCACCGAGGAGCCTCTGTACCGTAAAGTTACCGCGGATTACAACCAAAGGGGTCACGCTGTTAAGGGAAATGGCATCCCAGACGATCACTCTTCTTAATAGGGCCGTATGTTGGGTGCCAGTGAGCTTGATATCCCATCGCTTTCCGGAGAGTTTCCAGACATGTCATTAACTGGAGTAGAATTACTTCAGTGACGAGTCACGCTTCGAAATGAGCCCCGATGACCAGTAGAGACCTGTATGGAGACGCACCAGATAGCGGTGGGATACCAACCTGATTCTCACCAGCCTTACGGTCCGACAGCCAGAACTGATGGTCTGGGATGCCATTTCATTCCATAGAGGGAGCACATCGATATGTCGACAATATCCTACGTCCCGTTTTGTTGCCTTCGTAAGCCATCCTGGGCTTAAATTACAGCAAAATAATGTCAGTCGAGGGCTCTACTGCTTGTCTTCGTGTTTGCCAAACTCTGCTTTAGCCAAGAATATCGCCGGATCTCCACCCAATTGAGAACGTTTGGAGCATTATGGGTAAGGACCCCCAACCAGCTCGGAATTCTGACGCGCCAACCGAACAGAGCTTGGCACGATGTTCTTCAGGATAACATCTAACAACTCTATTAATCAATTCCGAGCCAAATAACTGCTAGCATAAAGATCAGCGATGGATCAACGCGTTACTGACTTCCTCAGATTGTGAAGATTGTTCTCTTAAATATATCTGATGTTGTAATCATTTGTTTGTCTGTACACGTAAATCACATCTACAGATATCCGTCCCATTCGTATAATTCCTTCATAGTGCGACGTTTTTATTTTTTGCTTTTGTTTTAGTGTGTAGTTCTCCTCATCAGCCCTTCTTGTAGACTGGAAACAGCTGCGGTCTTTTCCAGACATTTGGCACGCTCCGTTGTTCTAGCGATCTATTGATATAGGGCTGTCTCACTTTTGCAAAATAAACAATAGCTGGTGCATTGATGAATACCAGAATTGATACACTAGATTACTAATTAAGTTGGCCATGACGTCGTCACGACCAGTAAAGTTAATTAGACAGAAGTAGTGATTATACCTGTAGTTTCTTTGATGCATAGTATCAAGAAAACTTAAACAGATATGTACTTCTGGCACTTAAGATTCACTGGGTGTACAAAATGTTCAAACAACTTACAGGAAAGCAGTCTGTTGTTATCTTCGACAGCCGTTGATATTTCAAAAGGTTAGGTTTAATCTTGAATTACGTAGCATTATGCGATATATCTTGACTTCCATTTACTTTTTACTCAATGACAATTTCAGTGACCAGACGAATGAAATTGCCATGGAGGGCCCTTTGTCACCTGTATCGCCAATCTGCTTATGGAGGATTTTTAAGACACTGCCGGAAATTGGCGGCATTGAAACCTGCATACCATTTTTAGGTTTGTAGACAACTCTACTGCTGTCTGGCCTCTCGGCTGTGAGAATTTACACAGGTTTTTAGAACATCTGAATTCAGTTCATCCGAATATAAGGTTTCGTTTCACTGAGAAGCTGAACATGGTTGCCTATCTTACCTTGGTTGATGTTCTGGTCAGGAGGAAGGTTGATTGTACATTTTCGTATGCCGTTTATAGGAAACCAACTCGCGCTAATTAGTATGTTAAGGCGGATAGTTGTCACCGTTCGGTTCAGCATGGAGGTGTACTTTGTAGCTTGGTTCATAAAGCCCTGAAAGTCTATCTGCTGAGTCGTTTCATCTCTGTCACCTTTCGCCACAATGGTTGTAGTGAAACCCATATCAGATCCACCGATCAACCACGAAACAAGTGAGAGATGGAAAGAGCGTGTTGGCAGCTAAATCTACCGCTTCTTTTCCCTACCTAGATACCATTTCCTACAGTATTAATCATATTCTGCGGAAACACGTTGTGAAGTGTGTTTTTTGACCTCCATCTAAGCTCAGGACTGTTTTAGTGGCTTTAAAGGATGACATTGGCTTGCTTATGGCGGTTGTTTACCGTATCCCATGCAACTGTGGCATGTCGTACATTGGTGAGGCCATCACGACAAGCTTACGATATTCTACTATATTTGCTGGTGCAGAATATTGGCTTGGTGCTGTTTATCCTGTGGAATTTAAGAATACAGAGATTCTAGCGTCTACTTCCAGCTCTTTGAATATGTTATTAAGGAAGCAGTTGAAATTAAATTGTACAGCGCTCTTATGAGTAGAGACTAATATATTTTGCTTGAATTCTGCTTGGAATACTTTTCTCTCCTTCTCCAAACAACAGAGAGATGGAGCTGTTGCGACTTATTCACCACTTGATAATTAATATTCACTATCGATAACTCCTGACGCTGAGCATTTTTTATGGTTCCGTACCTCAATCGATAAAAACGGAACTCTTATAGGAAGACTTTGTTGTCCTTCTGCCTGTCTGTCTGTTTGTCTTGCTGTTCGACTGTTAAGAACAGTTTTTATCCGGAATGGGTGGACGTATGAACTTGAAATTTATTTCACATTCTAAGATCTACGGTACCTTAGCGGTGTGAAACATTCAAGCTTCTATGTCGATGCAATCAAAAGACACTGCTATCTATGTCATATTTTGATACCAGCAAATTCGGTAAAAAAAAAAAAAAGAAAAGAAACGCTAAGGGCTACATCCCGCTGACCTAGAATCATGAAATTTGCTAAGAAGCAAGGTTTCACAGTACAAGTAACGGGAAAAATCCTAAAATTGTTACCCTGTAATCATTTGTAAACATTTCACACGAGAAAATATTTCTTTGACATTTGTTAGCTATTCGTCTGTCTTTCCGTCTCGAACTATTTTTCTCAGGACTTACGATAGCAAATTCAAAATCACAAAAAAATTGAACTTAAAACATTCTCGAAAGTGTGGGAATTCCCGGAATCAGTATATTGTCAGTATCGGTATCAATAACAGGCAAAACTCGTCAATATTCTCTGCTTCCCGGGATGAATGAGTTGTGTGTATACATAACTAAGTTTATACGGAACACTAAGAGCAGGAGTCTTGGTCACACTAGGCCACTTTTCTTTATGTGGTGGCGCTAATTATTTTATGGTATCAGTGTGATGTATTTTACACATGCCGAATTACATTTCCTGTCGGTGTAGCCGTGCCTACTAAGGGTTAAAATTACCTTGCACAGAGCTATCTCGTTGGATTTGTGCGTTGGAAAAAATTACTGAGAAGAAACTGTCAAATGTTTTGTGAACTGATTTGTATAAAACTAAGAAATAACCCAGATTAGGGAAACAATTGACGCGCCTTTCATTGATGCTTGAATTTACGAACAGCAGTTTAGATGCAAGAAGACAGCTGAGTGAAATTCCAAACGATCTCCTGTATTTTTTTTAACAGATATAAATTATTGAACTTTAAATTCTCAGTCGGCAGCTTATTTACAGTACATGACATTGAATATAATTCAAAGCCATGTGAAATATTTTTGTGGTGTATTTTATTTCTAACATTAGAAAAATCATTTCACAAAAATTTGACTATCGTGCTTCATTTACTTTCAAATTTTGTTCCGAAAGCGTAAATTACAAAACGTTTAAATATCGATCGGTGTTCTCTCATTATTAACAGTATATACAGCAAGACGGAGCAGAGGGGTTCAGTTTACGTTGTGGTTAGATACACTCCTGGAAATGGAAAAAAGAACACATTGACACCGGTGTGTCAGACCCACGATACTTGCTCCGGACACTGCGGGAGGGCTGTACAACCAATGATCACACGCACGGCACAGCGGACACACCAGGAACCGCGGTGTTGGCCGTCGAATGGCGCTAGCTGCGCAGCATTTGTGCACCGCCGCCGTCAGTGTCAGCCAGTTTGCCGTGGCATACGGAGCTCCATCGCAGTCTTTAACACTGGTAGCATGCCGCGACAGCGTGGACGTGAACCGTATGTGCAGTTGACGGACTTTGAGCGGGGGCGTATAGTGGGCATGCGGGAGGCCGGGTGGACGTACCGCCGAATTGCTCAACACGTGGGGCGTGAGGTCTCCACAGTACATCGATGTTGTCGCCAGTGGTCGGCGGAAGGTGCACGTGCCCGTCGACCTGGGACCGGACCGCAGCGACGCACGGATGCACGCCAAGACCGTAGGATCCTACGCAGTGCCGTAGGGGACCGCACCGCCACTTCCCAGCAAATTAGGGACACTGTTGCTCCTGGGGTATCGGCGAGGACCATTCGCAACCGTCTCCATGAAGCTGGGCTACGGTCCCGCACACCGTTAGGCCGTCTTCCGCTCACGCCCCAACATCGTGCAGCCCGCCTCCAGTGGTGTCGCGACAGGCGTGAATGGAGGGACGAATGGAGACGTGTCGTCTTCAGCGATGAGAGTCGCTTCTGCCTTGGTGTCAATGATGGTCGTATGCGTGTTTGGCGCCGTGCAGGTGAGCGCCACAATCAGGACTGCAAACGACCGAGGCACACAGGGCCAACACCCGGCATCATGGTGTGGGGAGCGATCTCCTACACTGGCCGTACACCACTGGTGATCGTCGAGGGGACACTGAATAGTGCACGGTACATCCAAACCGTCATCGAACCCATCGTTCTACCATTCCTAGACCGGCAAGGGAACTTGCTGTTCCAACAGGACAATGCACGTCCGCATGTATCCCGTGCCACCCAACGTGCTGTAGAAGGTGTAAGTCAACTACCCTGGCCAGCAAGATCTCCGGATCTGTCCCCCATTGAGCATGTTTGGGACTGGATGAAGCGTCGTCTCACGCGGTCTGCACGTCCAGCACGAACACTGGTCCAACTGAGGCGCCAGGTGGAAATGGCATGGCAAGCCGTTCCACAGGACTACATCCAGCATCTCTACGATCGTCTCCATGGGAGAATAGCAGCCTGCATTGCTGCGAAAGGTGGATATACACTGTACTAGTGCCGACATTGTGCATGCTCTGTTGCCTGTGTCTATGTGCCTGTGGTTCTGTCAGTGTGATCATGTGATGTATCTGACCCCAGGAATGTGTCAATAAAGTTTCCCCTTCCTGGGACAATGAATTCACGGTGTTCTTATTTCAATTTCCAGGAGTGTATTTTACAATTGTGAAATATTTCAATTTTAGGTCAAATATTTAACTACTTTTTTCTTAATTATTCTGATTACTTTCAAGCAATTAAGCCCTGGTTTGCTAAACCAGACCTCACGCTGGTCAGTTTTATGGACCATTAGTCCATTTCCCACTCGTTTGGCAATGAAAATTCGGAAAAAAATTTCCCCTAGACCGCTAACTTTTGTATTAGGCGCCTCATTACTTTCAAGAAATTAGATCTTTCTTTGTAAAACTAGACCTCCCGCTTGGCCCTTCGATATACATCTGTCAATTTTGCAATCTTCGTCTGGCTATGGAAATAAGGACAAAAATTCATAGTGTAATTCATAGGTAATTATATTTTCGCTCTGCTCAAACATTTGGTCAAAAATGACTGGGTGTTCGCCCGTCGAAATGTCGGCAGTTGTCGAAGACTTCGCCCAGGTGCACTGCCATATGTTCTTTGGACAGGAATATACTTCATTAAAATTGCAAACAGCTGAGTATTATGAGCTTTCAAACATATGCTCTACTGATACGTTCTGACTGGTTAGGACAGTAAGTCGCACCGATGCTGGAACCTGGAACCTTTCGCGGGCAGTGCTCCCACAAACTGAAATGTCCCTGCACACACAACTGACGACCCAGCACCCCAACAACAGTTCTGCCAGTACCTCCTTCCTATTACCCAATCTTACCAACAAAAAGTCTCCAACATTCCTTAATGCCCTAGCACTCCTGGAAGACACAATATCACGGGGTAAATGGTTGAGCCATAGCACAGGAGCTGGACTCCGTAACGAAGTTTCTGCTCTCCACCTCAATGTATGCACTGTTTTAGAAGCCTTCTGACAGATTAAAACAGTGAGCTGGAGTGTGTATTGAACAGGAGCATCATCTTTCGTGGCACCACTGCTTTCTTAATTAATAAATACCGTATTCGTATTTCAGTCTGCGCTGACTGTGTTCATAAATATTATGAATACATTTTAAATCATTTAAAGACAGCCAGTCGCAAAATTAAATTGTTTAACTTAGACATTCACACATTTAGGCTATAAATGAATTAGCCACCAGGTATGCAATTACAATGGGAGTCATTAATGATGTAATGAAGCCTTCGCTAGTGAAGAAGTACAAAAGCAGACGCCTTTGCAGGACCTGTGAGCCGCGCGGGGTAGCCGCGCGGTCTGGGGCGTCCTGTCACGGTTGGTACGGCTACACCCTCGGAGGTTCGAGTCCTCCCTCGGGCTTGAGTGTTTCCGTTGTCCTTAGCGGAATTTCGTTTAAGTTCGATTGAGTAGTGCTTAAGCATGGCGACCGATGACCTCAGCAGTTTGGTACCATAGGATCTTACTACAAATGTGCAAAATTTTCCAGGACCTGCGGTGTACTATGGCGCTGAAGCATGGACAACAGAAGCGAAACATTCGAAAGGAACAGCCTGTGAAACGAAGTTCTTGGGACGAACACGTGGTCACAGCAAACAGGATCACAAAAGGGATGAAGATTTGTTAAAGGAACGTAAAATGAAAACCATCACACGTTATTTTTAGGACAAAGTAAAAGAAAAGGAAACATCTACAAAGAATCAGAGCAAAAAGGATCCCTAATTCCTTCCTGCATTACCTCCAAATGGTTCAAATGGCTCAATGCACTATGGGACTTAACATCTGAGATTATCATTCCCCTAGAACTTAGAACTACTTAAACCTAACTAACCTAAGGACATCACACACATTCATCCCCGAGACAGAATTCGAACCTGCGACCGTAGCGGTCGCGTGGTTCCAGACTGAAGCGCCTAGAACCGCTCGGCCGCAACTGCCGGCACACTACCTTCCCAACAGCCTAAGATCGCTTGGTCGACCGAAGAAAAGATGTCAAGAGAACTTCTCGACGATCGACGAGACCGTGACAGCTCAGGAGGCCCAATACTTGGAAATAAGATGACGATGCATTTCGAGCTCCAGGAATCGTAAATTCCTGCTGAAGGTTTAGTTTAAAAACAAGTTCCTAAAAGCATAAGGGGGGTCTGAGAACGTCTAAAAGAGTTCTAGACAAAAGACAAGAAGCTGTATTATTAGAAAGTCTGATTGTTACGAATTTTTTTGGATGAAAATGAAGGTGCCTATGTAAAAACATTAGTTTCTTTTTCTCCATATCAGTACTATGTGATTCTAAAATTACTACGGAGGTACAAGTTTAACAACCAGCCGAAACATCAGTTGTGAAGATTTTTAAATTTTTAGTGTAAAAGCTGTATCTTCTGGCCAGCCATTTGAAGGTAATAAGGTTTTCTTATTACACTATATGATAATGATAAAAGTCACATTTATCATTTTCTGTTTTTAATTTAAGCCACGAAGGGCAACGAAGGCAGAGAATAATAAATTCAAATGAAGCTAGGCATTAAGCTCACAGAGGTCACGAAATGTGAAATAATAGCAGGGAATAAAGCGGCCACCGCTCCCGAGATTGCCTGTTCCCACGCTAATTCAGCTTCGATGCCGTATATTTACCACTTGTCTCTCGCGTGTCCAAAAGCACCCTGTGCCTTTGCATCGAAACTACTCATCCTGTTCTCCCAATAGCATCGCCGTTTGACGATGATTTCAGTACTCTGTTGTACTCAACGAGCAGAATTAGTAGCTCCTTTATAAAATGATCTATAAAGTGAGCGAGTGATGAGAGCTTATTTACCTAAGAAAGTAGAGAAGAGATAAAAAGTCTTAAATAGAAAGGAAAACAGTAAGTCCTTCCAAATGAATCTCCTCCTTCCCTTACCTCACAATTCGTGACGTCTCCGTCATTCAGACTTTTGACGCACTCCTACCCTCTAGCTCCCTTTATTCATCAGTAAAACAAAGCTTTCCCATTTGTATCTACATCTATATCTACATCACATACACCATATGGGGCGTGGCAGATTATACTCTGCACCATTGTCATTTCCTTTTCTGTTCCACCCACAAATAGAGCGAGGGAAAAACGACAATCTATATGCCTCAGTACGAGCCCCAATCTCTCTAACCTCGCCTTCGTTGTCGTTACGCGAGAAGTACGTTGGCGAGATTACAATCGATCTGCAGTCAGCCCCAAATGCTGGTTCTCTCAATTTTTTTTTCAGTAGTGCCCTCGAAAAGAACGTCGCCTTCCCTCGAGTGCTTCCCATTAGAGTTCTCGATGGTTCTCCGTAATACTTGTTTGTTCTTCGAACCTACCGGTAACAAATCTAGCACCCCGCCTCTGAACTGCTTCGATGTTTTTCTTTAATCCGACCTGGTGCGGATCCAAAACACTGGAACACTACTTAATAAAGTGGTCGCACTAATGTCCTGCGTGCGGTCACCTTTGCAGAAGAACCACACTTTCCTAAAATCACCCCAACGAACTAAACTCGACCATTCGCCTTCCCAGCTACAGTCCTTATATGTTCATTCCATCTCATATTGCCTTGCAACGTTACGACTACATATTTTATCGACTTGACTGTGTCAAGTAGCACGCCACTAATACTCTTTTGTTCATTACGGGATTGTTTTTTGTACTCATATGCGCTAACCTCCAGTTTTTTACATTTAGAGCTAGCTGCCATCCATCGTACCAACTTGAAAATTTGTCTAAGTGATCTTGTACCCTCCCATAATCACTGGACGACGCCGCCTTCCCATACACCACAGCATCATCAGCAAACAGCCGTAGACTACTGCTTACCCTATCCGCCAGATCATTTATGTATATAGAACATAACAGTGGTCCTATCACACTTTTCTGGGGCACTCCCGACGATACCCTTGTGTCTGATGAACACTCGCGTTCGAGGACAACACACTGGGTTCTGCTACGTAATAGGTCATCTAGTAGGTTAACATCTTTACAAACACAGCAGACTTCATAATTAGTTTTTGAATGCATACGAAAATTATATCTAGACTTCAGGTGAATTTTCTGATGTAAACAGAGACGTGAGTGAGGCACATAGTGAATGCTGCGATGCATCAGTATATCAGTGAATCTAAAAGTGTGTGTGCTGTGGATATAAAAGCGACTCAGTGGGATACAAGTTAAGTGCAAAAATAAGTGCACGTAACTGTAAATTAAACGTAAATACACTCCTGGAAATGGAAAAAAGAACACATTGACACCGGTGTGTCAGACCCACCATACTTGCTCCGGACACTGCGAGAGGGCTGTACAAGCAATGATCACACGCACGGCACAGCGGACACACCAGGAACCGCGGTGTTGGCCGTCGAATGGCGCTAGCTGCGCAGCATTTGTGCACCGCCGCCGTCAGTGTCAGCCAGTTTGCCGTGGCATACGGAGCTCCATCGCAGTCTTTAACACTGGTAGCATGCCGCGACAGCGTGGACGTGAACCGTATGTGCAGTTGACGGACTTTGAGCGAGGGCGTATAGTGGGCATGCGGGAGGCCGGGTGGACGTACCGCCGAATTGCTCAACACGTGGGGCGTGAGGTCTCCACAGTACATCGATGTTGTCGCCAGTGGTCGGCGGAAGGTGCACGTGCCCGTCGACCTGGGACCGGACCGCAGCGACGCACGGATGCACGCCAAGACCGTAGGATCCTACGCAGTGCCGTAGGGGACCGCACCGCCACTTCCCAGCAAATTAGGGACACTGTTGCTCCTGGGGTATCGGCGAGGACCATTCGCAACCGTCTCCATGAAGCTGGGTTACGGTCCCGCACACCGTTAGGCCGTCTTCCGCTCACGCCCCAACATCGTGCAGCCCGCCTCCAGTGGTGTCGCGACAGGCGTGAATGGAGGGACGAATGGAGACGTGTCGTCTTCAGCGATGAGAGTCGCTTCTGCCTTGGTGCCAATGATGGTCGTATGCGTGTTTGGCGCTGTGCAGGTGAGCGCCACAATCAGGACTGCATACGACCGAGGGACACAGGGCCAACACCCGACATCATGGTGTGGGGAGCGATCTCCTACACTGGCCGTACACCACTGGTGATCGTCGAGGGGACACTGAATAGTGCACGGTACATCCAAACCGTCATCGAACCCATCGTTCTACCATTCCTAGACCGGCAAGGGAACTTGCTGTTCCAACAGGACAATGCACGTCCGCATGTATCGCGTGCGACCCAACGTGCTCTAGAAGGTGTAAGTCAACTACCCTGGCCAGCAAGATCTCCGGATCTGTCCCCCATTGAGCATGTTTGGGACTGGATGAAGCGTCGTCTCACGCGGTCTGCACGTCCAGCACGAACGCTGGTCCAACTGAGGCGCCAGGTGGAAATGGCATGGCAAGCCGTTCCACAGGACTACATCCAGCATCTCTACGATCGTCTCCATGGGAGAATAGCAGCCTGCATTGCTGCGAAAGGTGGATATACACTGTACTAGCGCCGACATTGTACATGCTCTGTTGCCTGTGTCTATGTGCCTGTGGTTCTGTCAGTGTGATCATGTGATGTATCTGACCCCAGGAATGTGTCAATAAAGTTTCCCCTTCCTGGGACAATGAATTCACGGTGTTCTTATTTCAATTTCCAGGAGTGTATAAAACTCGGAATACAATTACTGTACTGCACAGGACAACTGCAGCGTTTCAGCACTTTACGTGGACTGTATTTATATAGTCCACGTAAAGTAAGTATTGATGAACGTGTGACTATTATGCCAACTGAGATAAGTGAAAACATAAATAAAGGTATATAAAAGCGCCAGATTTGTACATTTATTCAGCTACTTGAATCCACAACCTAGGGCTCAACCATCAGTATCATCGATATTTCACTATTAAAACATTTTCTTTTTACTCCTTCTGAATTATTTTTAGTCTTCCTGTCGCAGCGAGAATTTTTAATACTGCCATATTCTTCTGAATTTCTTTACCTTTCACTTTCTAGTGCGTCCTATTTAGTCATTCTGTCAAGGGGATAGCTCTTTACAAATACATGAAAAATAAGTAATTTTCGTGGTGTTCTATCATGTAAAATTAAAAGTAACGCTTAATACGATGATATAGTTTTATTCCTTACACTTTTGTCTTTAAGACCTCATTTTTGTGTGCACATTGGACGCTGCCTCCAACGGCTGCACTAGGTGGAAGGACCCCTTGCAGCCGAAACTTTGGTCTTCGGAGGGAATTCCCGAAGCTCTCCTACTGGACCTGCAACATAGTAACTCGTACCATCACGCCGGCGCTCGGCCCGTATAACGGTCACAAATGTAGTCTGACGAAGTTCGTTTTTCCCAGAGCACCCACACTCATAACGTCTGTCATGATGCTGTACGCAGAACTATGGGAATTGTAAACGACAAAGCTTCTGCGTAATCTTTCCCTTCATGCAGAATGTAGATATTGTTACTCCCCCTCACTTAGTGCAGTTGTTCTTATCATTTGCATGTCAAAGCATGTGGAGTCGCCATTTCGACGTTTGATGTAGCCCGCCTTCATGTTTCTGTTTTAATGACGAGCGGTGTACATCAAAACCTACATATACTCTGTAGAATGTTATGTTAATTTTTAAAGCGTTACTTAATAATGTTGTACCAGTTTATACGTCCAATGTCTACCACATTTTTATAATAGCAGCAGCTCTTCTCGAGACTTTGGAATAGTTTACATGCTATAATCATTTGACACATATATACAGCCTAAGACCCTGTAAGCTTTCTATAAAAATTTATCTATAAATGAAAATATTGAACATTATTATTTCAAAAACTTTCCCCTCGTGTAACGTGTTCAACTGCTGAGCAGAACTGGCTGTTGGTCGGCCCTCTATTGCGCATGTGAACAGTGGCGTAATACGAAACTTTAAACTTAGTGAAATATAAATTTGAAATAGTAAAAACTAGTCGAGTTAAATGCCGAAGTAACCAACTGTGTACTCAGTGAAAGCTACTTAACTGAAATTCAGTGCTGAAGTACATAATGAAAGAAGCGTGACATGAAGTGCAATTGCTGATTTGAAATGTGCACAAAAATAATTACTACTCTACTCTGAAGAAAAACAACTGAGATTACCTAAAGTGTCCACTGTAAATTAATCTGCTTGCATAGCACAACACCTGATAATTTTGATACGAACTGTTCCTTGTAAGAATGCAAAGTGAGATCTGGACCGAAATAAAAGTATCTTGCCTTATACTCGGCATATTGTTTTGTGTTTGGTGAGCTGACCTTTTCGAAAGCACATAGAAATCAGCAGACGCAGCAGGTAAAGAAAAAATAAACTACTCACTGCAAAATTGTTTTGTTGTTTGTCAGAAAGTCTGTGCCTCTCTGTGGCGTAAAGTGCAATGCACACATGACAAAATACTCAAAACTTTACTAAGAATGATGGAAAGGGCTTCACTTTAAAGAGAGTCGTTCTTGAAAAATTAAACTCCGATTATTGTTAAAAAAAAAGACTATGTAACGGAAGGAGATCCTAACAGTTATGAAATTCTCTGAATACAAATTTACAGATGTTCCATCCAACTGCGATATTTGTAATAATAAAAACAAAGAGATCAGATTAAGACAAATCATGAATGTTTTTAGTTACCTGAGGACAAAGATTTCTTCCAGTTAATAACTCTGACAAACATTTCATTCTTGCGTATGCATTAATTACCTTGAAAAATTCCTCCAAAAACTCTTCTCGATCAACAGAATCGATAACAAAGGTTTACAAAGAAGTTCTCATCTCCAGATAATTTCACTCAAATTCACAAATATCAAGTCTCCTTCTCTAAATACTCGGTTGCTCACTACTGCGCCTCTAATATGATTGCGTGATACAGTTTTAAGGGTCTTATTCACTACTCGTGCAGTGCACTTATTCATCTCTGTCCCAGTACAGTAAAGGAGAATTATTAACAGTGGCAGAAAAGGTATGAAAATCTTACAGTATATCCTGCCCCCCAGAGTGAAATTTCATACGGATTGTCCTAGCTGTGGTAAGGCAAGGAAAATGGTTTTTCTATTACAAAGAGTACAATAAGCTGCAATTTAAGTAATATTACAAGTGTTGCGACTTTAGGTTACAAAATGTATAAGAGAATGCTCTGAGTTGGGTTTTACATATGAAGATTGTCTTTGCACAGAAACGGAGAACACACACTATTTGCCGAGTTTTGTACCTTTTAGGTCAATATTCCATCTCTTATAACCATCGACGATTTGTTTTAATGTTTCATGTCCTTAGCCGGCCGTTGTGTCCGAGCGGTTCTAGGCGCTACAGTCTGGAACCGCGCGACCGCTATGGTCGCAGGCTCGAATACTGCGTCGGGCATGGTTGTGTGTGATGTCCTTAGGTTAGTTAGGTTTAAGTAGTTCTAAGTTCTAGGGGACTGATGACCTCAGAAGTTAAGTCTCATAGTGCTCAGAGCCATTTTCATGTCCTTAAGCATGGCATTTCCTTAATCCTGGCATCACTTGGCACCAACGAAGATACTGTTTAATGTTTCTTGTCATTAATTCTGTGGCTAAACGAAGATACTGTTTAATGTTTCTTGTCATTAATTCTGTGGCTAAGGAAGGTAATTCTGCTAGTACAACACTGACACATTTATTGAAATATTGATGAAGCTGTATCGGATGTAGACTCAGTAAGGCAAATGACCGTCCATCACTGACTACACTCTGAACATTGTGGTAAATGTAGAATCATATACGAACAGACTTAGGGAAGTAATGTTCGCACGCAGTACTACAATTTCCATTAAGAATGTTCAAAAATTAGTTAAATCCCTGGCAACTTTTTTTCTTTTTCTAAGGAAACAACACAAAAATCTGAACTGCACGTGCAGTATTGTCCCTCTAAGAAATGACCTATGAATATCTGCGTGAAATAACCAAAATATATGAAACTTTCAGACACACTAAAAACATGACCTTATTCCTAGCAAATATGTAAAGGGGTACAAGAGCGTCACATGAAAATGTAAGACGGAGCTTATATGCAAAATATGACTACTTGAACAGGGTGTCTGCTAAGTCACTCCGTATTTAAAAAAAAAAAAAAAAATGGTTCAAATGGCTCTGAGCACTATGGGACTCAACATCTTAGGTCATAAGTCCCATAGAACTTAGAACTACTTAAACCGAACTAACCTAAGGATATCACACACACCCATGCCCGAGGCAGGATTCGAACCTGCGACCGTAGTAGTCCCGCGGTTCCGGACTGCAGCGCCAGAACCGCATGGCCACCGCGGCCGGCCCGTATTTTTAAACACTGATAATTTCTTTATTTGCGAACCTATATTCTTAGAACGACTTTTGTTAGAAACAGCACTCCTTGAGGGTGTGTTTAAAAATCATTTAAAACTTCCACATAAGCTCCAGCACTCCCTATGCCGTTTTTTTTTAAAGAAACTAGTACATGCGATACTGCTGCCTGCAACACGTTACCTGCAACATTGTCTAACTCATCAGATATTACTGCTTCCAGTTCATCCAAGTTCCGTGGTTTTTCTCTTGTAAACCTCCTCCTTAGCCCACTCCCAGAGGAAAAAAAATGCAAGGAGTTAAATCAGGGCTGCGGGCAGGCCATTCAATACGTCTGCCAATCCAACGATCAGTGAAACGATCTTGCAGCCATTCGCGGACGTTATTTGCAAAATGGGCAGGTGCTCCGTCCTGCATGAAGTGAAGCTGTGGGTTGTTCCATTGTGATACTACTGGTCATAAATGATCTTGTAACATTTCCAGGTATATTTTGCTATTCATTGTGTTCCACAGAAACAAAGGAACAACAGCTTCGGATGACGTGATACCACAGCAGACTGTCACCTTCGGAACCTCTGTGCTTTTTCAAAACATTCGTGTGGGTTTTCGACTGTCCAATAACGGCAGTTACACTTGTTTCTTCCTGTGTGGAAAATTGCCTCATCAGTCCACAGAATGTTCCCAAAAAGCTCACGCCAATCGTCATTCCAATCCAATAAAATTTTTCCAAACTCCATTCTTCTGTTACAGTCGTCAGGAAACAATTACTGCACATAATGCGGCTTCCACGGCGTAAAATTCTAAAAGTGAGATCTTTCTTAAGAATCGTTGCAACTGACCACTTTCACGAGATTCGTGACCAGTGATTTCTTAGGGCTCCTCGTGAACATTTCACGAACTCTGTCAATATTCTCTGGTGTCCTCGTAGTTGGTCATCTTCCTGCTCTTCTTGCATCGGCGACACTCTCTATTGTTAGTAATTTCGAATGTCAGTTTTTAACTGTTTTTACTTCCACTGTTGCATGGATCACTCGTTCAGTCCTCCATCACGTTTATAGTCGCACCACACATCCCAAGACCTCGTAACGAGCTGCTAGTTTGGCTTATTCTTCGACAGTAACACAGGCGGCATTTTCCAACTGAAACAGAAGATAAATTGGTATTCAACACGACATCAAGAAGTGCTGCTTATAAATAAATCAAGAAATTATGAGTTTAAAAATAGGTAGTGACTTAGCAAACACCCTGTGGTTACAATAATCAGTGTGATCAGAAAACATCTGTATACACAAATGATTGGGCAATATTGTGTGTAAGATACAGCGAGTGCAGCAAGTTTGAGGTTCCCTGCTGTTTTGGGGTGGGATTATGTGGGGTCGAAGTACGCCGCTGGTGGTCATGGAAGGCGCCGTAACGGCTGTACGATACATGAATGACATCCTCCAACCAATAATGCAACCATATCGGCAACATATTGGCGAGGCATTCGTCTTCATGGAGGACAGTTCGCGCTCACATGGTGCACATCTTGTGAATGACTTCCTTCAGGATAACGGCATCGCTCGAATAGAGTGGCCGTCATGTTCTCCAGACATGAACCCTGTCGAATATGCCTGGGATAGATTGAAAAGGGCTGTTTATGTACGACGTGACCCACCAACCACTCTGAGGGATCCACGCCGAATCGCCGTTGAGGAGTGGGAAAATCTGGACCAACAATGCCTTGATGAAATTGTGAATAGTATGCCACGACGAATACAGGCATGCGTCAATGCAATAGGACGTGCTACTAGGTATTAGAGGTACCGGTGTGTACAGTAATCTGGACCACCACCTCTGAAGGTCTCGCTGCATGGTGGTACAACACGCAATGTGTGGTTTTTACGAGCAATAAAAAGGGCGGAAATGATGTTTACATTGAGCTCTATTTCAATTTTCTGTACAGGTTCCGGAACTCTCGGAACCGAGTTGATGCAAAACTTCTTGATATGTATATTTAAGGTTACATATATCATATAACGTAGATGGTACAAATGAAAGAAGGAAAAGAAACAATAATTAACCAAACGAAATTCCGGTACACAAGACTTCATTGAGTGTATGAGAACCACGGGTTCAGTGCCTAATCCACTATATGGTTATAGGACGTGATATGCTATTTGGGACACGCTTGATAGTGTCTACGAAGAATTCTGCGGTGCTACGATAATGCGGAAATTGATGACGCAGCGGAAGCCTGAAAAGAGAACGAAGACGTAATCGGAGAAGCCTGAACATAGCACTTAACCAGGCGAACTATAGACCCGGTCGTAGTGGAAAGTAACTCGCTCACGTGACTAGGCACAGCCATAACCCAGTTCAAACTACTGCGTGTTGTTACCTCATCGAGCAGACTTGCAAAGTCAGCGCGAAAAATGTTTGCTGTTACGTCATTAAATTTATCTGCGATAAGGAGAAAAAATGTCAGTAGTGAGTGTAAAGGTGACGGAACGTGTAAGCAGAACGTTAAAGTTGATTAAGTCGATGGCGTGCAGTTTACTAAAGGGCCGACACGTTGGTGAGCGAGGTGGGAATCAAATATGTAGAAGGATAATGAACAAAATAACTATCGCATTGACGGTGTGGCCATAAGCGTTATTAGGAAGCAATTTCTGTGATCCTTTGGTCAACAAAGGAAAGCACCAACTTCGCGAAAACTTCATAGCATATATGGTTGCAGACTTTCTCGGCGTATTCGCGTAGTTAAAAAGTTTTCTCCGATGATCAGCCAACTGGTGGTCATAGGCTGAAGATGATGCGCATGACAATCATTGAAACGTTGCAGTACGACGACGCAACCACTCGATTAATAACTCGAGAAGGTTTATCAGATAAAATGGTTCAAATGGCTCTGAGCACTATGGGACTTAACATCTCAGGTCATCAGTCCCCTAGAACTGAAGCCTAACTAACCTAAGGACATCACACACATCCGTGCCCGAGGCAGGATTCGAACCAAGGTTTTACCATTATCAACTTTACAGCAGCTGTCGTGTTTGTATATTCTGCCATTCGTTCTATGTTACTACTACAGTACTTAAATCAGTTTATTCGATTTCTATTTTTACCATGAGTGAGAAGTGTGTGACATGCCGTAGGATCGTTAGTTCCGGGGTATGGTGTGATGGGTGCTGTAGTTTCTTTCATTGGGGCGAATGTAGTGGCGTGGGAAATGGGGACATAAGTGCGGCTCACCAGTGGTATTGTTGGATCTGCAGTAGCGATAGGAAGGGAAAATTGCAGCTCTTCAAGCTGACCTAGACAAGGGAAGGGATGATATGGACAGGCTAAAGACGGAGAAGGGTGAACAGAGATGGGAAGTGGCAACAGGTTATAGGGGGAACAGGCAAAGGAGAGCATCAGACAGCTTTGTCATAAATCTTGAAAATAGATTTGACCTGTTGCCTCAGTCAGAATCAGATGAGACTCATGTAGCTGAAGCTGTAGAAAGGGCACAACAAGCTTTCAAGGACTTGAAAAAGGTAGGGGAATTTGTAAAGAGAAAGAAAGTTCTGTTCTTAGGTAGTTCCCATGGTAGAGGTGTTGGCCAACTACTGCAGGAAAATCTAGGTCCAGAGTACCAGGTCACAAACTTTTTCAAGCCTAGTGCAGATCTGGGTCAGGTAACAGAGGATGTAGGTTCTTTATGCAAGGATTTCACAAAGGAGGATGCCGTGGTTATAGTGGGTGGTCCAGGAAATAGCATTGACAGAGACTCTGAATATTCCATAGAGAGTGACCTGGTGAAGATAGCATCAGCAACTAAGCATACGAGTGTGGGATTTGAGTTTGTGTTGAGAAGTCATGATCGACCCCATTTGAACTCTTCCGTAGGGAGGGTGAACTTGGAATTGGAGTGGCTCCTTAGGACGGATACAGGGTCTCATATTGGTTTGATTCCCGTGGATGCTATCGATAGGTGGGACTACACTAGGCATGGCCTTCACCTCCATAGGAAAGGGAAGGGAAAACTGTCTGGGTTGATTGCAGAAAACTTAAGGGGGGACACTGTCACAAGTGGTAAAATACCAGTGGTCACAGGTGTCAGAGGGATGTCTTTTTTAGGATAGGGAAGGGGGAAAGAAAACGAATTTTAAGAGAGATTGGCAGACACACTGAGTTTGAGAAAACAGATGAACAGGAGTCAGATTTTAGCATACAGCCTCCATTTAAACAATGTTTAACAGAAAGTAATCAGAAAGTACCAGTTCATCTTCGCCAAAGCAGTTATAATCCCATTAGTATGGAGTATCAGTTATCTTTATTACACCGGAACATTACAGGACTCAGAAATAAAGTTGATGAACTACTCATTTGTATCGATGAAATGAATTCATCTAACCAAATTGACATAATGTGCCTCTCTGAACATCAAGTGACCACTGGTATAGATATGTTAGACATTTCAGGATTTGAGCTAGCTTCCTACTTCTGCAGAGTAGATATGGATGGAGGAGCAGTTGCCACATTTATTAAAAACTGCCATAAATTCAAGAACGACATTAATAAATTCTGTTTAGAGCAGCATCTAGAAGCATGTGCAACAGAAGTATAGTTCCATAACAGATCCTATATAATAGTAACTATTTACCGAGCACCTGCAGGAAATTATAATCTATTCATAAATCATCTAGAAGGTCTTTTGGGTTATTTAACAGGAAAAAACAAAGAAATTTTGATTGCTGGTGACTTTAATACAGATTTTCTAATGCAATCTTCCAGTAAACATTTACTGCAGTTAGTAATGTTGTCTTTCAATCTAACTCACACTGTAAACTTTCCAACTAGGATCACTAAATACTCTAGGACAGCCATTGATAACATTTTTATAGACAAATCAAAGGAACAAAATCATATCATAAAACGTGTTATAAATGGACTATCAGATTATGACTTGCAGCTCCTTGTTTTAGATGTAAATTCTAAGCAGATTATCAAGACTGCTAAATCTGAGTACAGGAGAGTAGTCAATCAACCAAAAATTGAGTGTTTTAGAAAACTGCTCAAAGGTATGAACTGGAAAGATGTTTATAGTCTTCATGACATGAATGAAAACTATAACGCATTCATGAACAATGTCAGTACCATGTTTGAAAACTGTTTTCCTCTTAAGCCATGGATTACACAAGGAATAAAGATTTCCTGTAAGACAAAAAGGAAAATGTATCTGTCGACCAAGAATAGCTACAATGCTGATGATTTAGCTAAATACAAGGAATACTGTAAAATATTAAAAAAAGTAATTGAGACATCTAAATAAATGCACTATGAGAAGAAGGTAGCAACGTCAGGGAACAAAATAAAAATAATATGGTATATAGTGAAAGAGGAGACAAGTAGAACCAGAAAGGAACAGGAGCAAATAGCACTAAGGGTAGATGACACATTAGTAACCGATGGGCACAGTGTGGCAAATCTATTTAAGAAGTACTTTATATCCATTACTGATAGAATGGGATTGTCAGGATCAGTCAATATTGCCCTTAAATATCTGAAACTAGCCTTTACAAATAGCTTCAGGTACATGAATATGTCACTCACTTCACCAAAAGAAATAACTTCCATAATAAAATCTTTAAAAACAAAGAATTCTAGTGGTTATGATGAAATATCAACTAAGTTTATTAAGGGAGGTTCTTGTGAGTTTAGTACAATTCTAAGTTACTTGTGTAACCAGTCAATTATAACTGGGACATTTCCTGACTGGCTAAAATATGCAGATGTTAAGCCTCTATTCAAAAAGGGGATAAAGAGATACCATCAAACTACAGGCCGATTTCACTTTTGCCAGCATTCTCAAAAATTTTAGAAAAAGTAATGTACAGGCAGCTTCTCAACCATCTAACCACAAATAACATATTATCAAAAACACAGTTTGGATTTCTGAAGGGTTCTGATATCGAGAAGGCTATTTACACCTACAGTGAAAATGTACTTAATTCATTAAATAACAAGTTACAAGCAGCATGTATTTATGTGATTTGTCAAAGGCATTCGATTGTGTGAACCACAACATCCTTTTAAATAAATTAGAATTCTATAGTGTCACCGGCAGAGCTGCAAGATGGTTCAAGTCATACCTCGCTAACAAGAAACAGAGGGTGTCAGTGCAAGGGACTAGTCAATTAAGTCATCAGTCATCATCAGAATGGGAAGAAATTACATGTGGTGTCCTACAAGGATCCATCTTAGGGCCATTGCTTTTTCTTGTGTACATTAATGATCTCTCATCAGTTACACTGCCAGAAGCTGAGTTCGTTTTGTTTGCAGATGACACAAGTATTGCAATAAATAGTATGTCAAGAGTACTTCTAGAACGATCTACTAATGATATTTTCATGGATATTAATAAATGGTTTAAAGCCAACTCACTGACATTAAACTTCGAAAAGACTCACTATATGCAATTCAGAACCTGTAAGAGGTTTCCACACAGCATATGCATAAAGTATGAAGAAATGCAGATAGAAGAGGTTGACAGTCTTAAATTCCTGGGATTACAACTTGATAATAAATTCAGTTGGGAATAGCACACCACAGTACTGCAGAAACGCCTTAACAAATCTGTATTTGCAATTCGAGTGTTAGCAGACATAGGCGACATAAAAATGAAAAAGTTTGCATACTTTGCCTACTTTCATTCCATAATGTCATATGGTATAATATTATGGGGTAACTCTTCAAGTCAAAAAAAAGTTTTCAGAGTCCAAAAGCGTGTAATACGTATTATTTGTGGAGTAAATTCACGGACGTCCTGTAGAAACCCCTTCAAAGAACTGGGTACACTAACTACTCCCCCTCAGTATATTTACTCCTTAATGGAATTTGTCCTAAATAATATATCGCTTTTTCCAACAAACAGATCAGTTCATGCATACAATACCAGAAATGATCTGCACAAGGACTTAAAAGCACCTACTTTAGTTCAAAAAAGGGGTCCACTACTTAGGAACACTCATCTTCAATAATTTGCCAGCAAACATAAAAAATTTAGTTACAAATAAAGATCAGTTTAAAAGGAGCCTGAAAGACTTACTAGTGGCTGATTCCTTCTACTCCATTGACGAATTTTTTAATAGAAACAAATGATGTATTGTATATATTCATACTATCAGTATTGTTATTTCAGCTTAAAAAAGTTTACATTTTCCACATCCACGAGGATCTCCTCAGCACAGATCTATGGAACGAAAAAATAATCTAATCTAATCTAATCTTTATGAAGGGTCGCTCAATAAGTAATGCAACACTTTTTTCCTCGGCCAAATTCGGTTGAAAAAATGGGTAACTTGTTGTGGGACGTCGTGGAATATTATCGCTTCAGCCCCTATATTTTCATGAAGTTCCGACAGATGGCAGAGCTACATGTAGCCATGAAAGTGGCGTCTGAAACGGAGATACGTTCCAAACAGACAGCTGCCATTGAGTTTCTTTTGGCGAGAAACCAGAATATCACAGATATTCATAGGCACTCGCAGAACGTCTACGGAGACCTGGCAGTGAACAAAAGTACGGTTAGTAGTTGGCCAAGGCGTCTCTAATGATCGCAGAAAGGTCGTGAAAACCTGTCCCATATCCCGTGCGCCGGTCGCCGGCACACAGCTGTGACTCCTGCAGTGTTGGAACGTGCGGATACTGGCATTCGATGTGATCGACGGATCGCAGTCGAACACCTCGCCGTTCAACTCAACGTCGCTGTTCGTTGTGCTGACACACTCGTCCACCAGATGGGGTACTTACAGGTACAGGCCCGCTAGATTCCTTGCATAAAGAGCAACGAGGGACCTTTTGTTCGGAATTGCCTGTTCTTCACGAGGCTGATGGTGACGATTTTTTTTCGAACCTCGTTACAGACGATCAAACACGGGTTCATTATTTCGAACCGCAAACAAAACGGCAGTCAATGGAGTCGCGTCACACCATCTCCGCTTTGAGTATACTTCGTCACCCACTATATAGCCCGGATCTCGCAGCTTTCGACTTCCATTTGTCAGCCCAACGAAGGATGCACTCCGTGGATAACAATCCGTTTAGATGGGGAGGTCATTGACACTGCAAGACGTTGGCTCTGACGTTAACCAGTAGAGTGGTACTATGCTGGCATACAGGCCTCCCAGGTAAGATGGCGTAAGGCCATCGCATTGAACGGAAATTATGTTGAAAGATACGGTTTTGTAGACAAAAGAGTGGGGAACAATATGGTGTATTGAAATACCGAATAAAACCAACCTGCTTACATTACTTATTGTAAGCCCCTGGTATGTTTATTATTATCATTATTATTATTATCTTCGATTATTCCCTTTTGAGAGAGCGATTGAACTTGAGTAGTCATGATTGTTCTGCTTTCTTCTTTCTTCCGAAATTCTCTTCATATGTTCACTGTGTTCTCTCTTGCGTTCTTCCGACCATCTTTTTCCCGTTCTGTTCTCCGTATGTTCTTTTTTAAGTGTGCGTTTCTGTATGATGTTTCTAAACTGTTCACTATTGTTTACGTTGTCTTGTGTGATCCCCAGTTCTTTAATGTCTTCTTCTGCTTCAATCATCCACTTTGTCTTGTTTTTGCTCTTGTTTGCTATCTCAAAGATTTCTCTTGTGAGCCAGCTTTTATTCATCCTGCTGATATGTCCATAAAATTTCATCCATCTCTTTCTAATAGTGTTTGTTATTGTTCCTATGTCTTTTTAAATCTCTCTAGTTGGCCTCTTCACTCAAATTCCTTCCCGAAACACTGCTCCATATATTTTCCTCAGAATTTATATTTCCTGCTTTTCAATATCTCTGATCTTCGTATGACCATGAATCACTGTAGCTTCTGCAGCATAATGTGCTTCTGGTAGGACTACTGTATTGTAATGCCTTAGTTTCGCATTGACAGAAATAGATTTCTTATTATACTGATTCCAAGTGAGCTTATATGATTTTTGTTATCTGGAGATTCTATGTGTGTTTATTATATATATATTCCATGTATGTTTCTTGTATAGATAAGAAAAATTCCGTCTTTCACGACTGAATGTATATTTTGTTTCCAAGTGAACGTGTTCCGCTATTCATCAATGGTCTGTAGCATAAAGAATATTTAATTTAACGCATTTTGTTAGAATGTTTGTAATGGTTCCTGGCAAGAAATTTCAGTTATCTGACTATTTACAACTCCCATGATCCTTCTGTCAATTTTACAGCACGAGAGGAAGGCCGCGTGCAGTGTGAAACAGGAAATGTTGTGCAGTACGCAATGAAATATATAAATGTGATCTACTATCAACTGCAAATTTGTACTGTGTGCATCTAGTTTCTATAGAAGAAACAATGAATATATGAAAAGAATAGTAAAGAAAGCATAAGTGATCAACCGCAACCTTATCAGCAGTGCCAAAAACGTGACACATATTCCTACAGGAGAAGGTATTGGTCAAAAGCAGAAGTTCCTCGTTCAGGCCTTGAAGGCCCAAGCGACGTCGAAAGGCCGCCGTGTTATCCTCTGCCGTGCGGCGTCGAGCGGATGCGGTATGGAGAGGGATGTGGTCAGCACACCTCTCTCCCGGCCGTTTTATGGATTTTCCGGACCCGTGAGCCGCTATTTCTCGATCAATTACCTGTTCAGTACGCATGACGAAGCTAACTGTGCATCGTACCAGTCGTCCCACCATAGAGAAACCATTGACAGTATTCGGCATTGAACTCGGGTCCTTCACGTGGCACCCATCTACACTGTGCACACAGCTATGGAGACGGATAGGTTCCTATAATTAGATGTCCGGATGTTAATATCTGTTGAGGTATGGTACGTTTTACTGTGATGAGTAGTATGCAGTGTTATTTGGTGTATCCAGGGTTCACAAGTTATGGCATAATAAATTACCACACGTGTGGAGAGGTGCAAATCCTCAAGAAATCGTGCAGGTGAGGCATCAGGCTTGTTTCAGTGTTAGTGTATGGACAGGAGTTGTCGGGGACAGACTCATAGGGCCATACAAAAAAGGTTCAAATGGCTCTGAGCACTATGGGACTTAACATCTGAGATCATCAGTCCCCTAGAACATAGAACTACTGAAACCTAACTAACCTAAGGACATCACACACATCTATGCCCGAGGCAGGATTCGAACCTGCGACCATAGCAGTCACGCGGTTCCGGACTTAGGGCCATACAGCCACACAGATTAACAGGTGCTGTGTACCATCGATTCCTGCAACATGGATTATCAGCGGTACTGGAGAAAGGCACTCTTGCAGGAAGGCAGCGACTCTGGTTTCTGGACGACGAGGCACAATCCTATTTGCTAAGGATCGAGCAACAGTACTTCATCGTAACGTTTAATGAGGGAGGCTGTGGTACCACCCAGAGATTGCGATGCCACGCCAAAGTATGCAACTCGAATCGATGCCATAGGCATTAGCGAGGGCTCTGCAGTCCGCAACGACGTAGGAGAGGTGCTCCTGAAGGGCACGCCTCCCCCCTCAGTGCAGCACGGCCCTCACACTGAGTTCAATGTAGTACCGAGTTAACGAGGGTCATGACCTCACCGGAAGGAGTGAACATCAAACTAAAGAACTAACGTAATAGTTAAATTTTCCGAAGGAATTGTTCAATTAAATATGGAACATTGTACTACAAGTGAACAGTTTGTTAACTAGTGCATCAAGTGACGCTTTTCTAGTCAATGATAGCTGTAAATTATATAGTACTCCTGTGACAAAGAAATGTGTCAAATATATATGACGGTAGTATCTGTTCCCGAAAGAACAGTTACCGTGGATGACCATCCAGCTTTTGCTAGAAATGAAATGATAATTAAATGGACACCCTAGCTGCAAACAGGCGTTGATGTACTTCATTGGGGATATGTTGAAAATGTGGGCACAATGAAGTACATCAACACCTGTTTGCAGCTATGGTGTCCATTTAATTATCATTTCAAATGTGTCAAAGTTAAGCAAATCTTGCATTTACGTATGTAATAAAGTGAACTAATATTTCATGTGTTCCAGTATGCTGAGACTTCTCCCAGAGCAACCAAATAACCTATAGTTGTGGCTGGTTGGTTGTAGTTTCTTCAGGTCACAGCAGATGGATTGGTCGCGGGCCCCGGTAGCGTGGCCTCTCTTTTCAGCGAAATTGAATCCGTTGGATTTCTGGTTATAGGCAAATTTAAAACCATTGACGTTAGCCCAACCTATCGAAAATGTGGAGACGTCACACTAGCATGTGATCAACACATGAGACGCAATCCGAATGGAACGAGATGCATTGAAATTGTGCGTAACTGACACTGAAGAAGGACTGACGAATATGTCAGGATACTTACTAACCTTATGCAGCACTGCCAATAGTGTCTACTTCTATATAACAGACGGAGGGGAAGGGGAGGATAGATTGGTCTATATCTCTACGTATTGGTTCCAGACGTAATATTATGGGAACTTTTCTTCTAGTTTCGATGAATACTCCTTCCTGTAGGAATACGTGACACTGTTTTTAAACACCCTTATTTCGTAGTAGATAATTTAAACGTGCTGCTACGAAACCCTACAGATCTCCTAGCAAAATATGTACAGTCAAATAATGTTCTTTATATTATGATGATGCCTAGTATGAATAGGTGAAATATGATTGCCTAAAACAAGATAATCATTAAGTTACAAAAGTCGGAATTTTTCTTACCTACACGACAAACATAATTCACAGCAGTTGTTGCACAGAACCGGATTTTAAAGACTCACAAAAAAATTTTGAGCAAAATAACTCTCTCTGAGGGATTTGATTTTAAAAGTGCCGGAATAAACAAGTCGTCATGAGGGCGAATGTGACATTAGCATTTTACGAGAAAAATGAGCCACCGTATTAATCTGGGCAGTGGTTTGTTCAAACAGAAAGTGGTTTCAGTACACTATTCTACGAATACATATTTCCAAATCGTGCGAGTAGTAGTGTCAGATTAAAGGCCAGTGTTCACTTGTGTTGTGGACGGCACTGTCGGTATAGACGTACGGCGTGCGAGAGCACAGCGGTTGTAAAGGTACTTCATTGTGCGCTGTTACTTGCTCTCTTACCTGTTCCTCGAGTGTGACGTAATCACGACGATGCTGTCATCCTTACCAGGTCTCTTGTTCGCTTTGGCGGGTGATACACAGAAGTGCTCGGGCGGCAACGGGCAAGACCGTATCTAGGCTTCGACGATTGACACTGACCACTAACAAGGGAAACCCTCCGTTGCACCCCCCCCCCCCTTCCGCCCCACCTGCACAGATTTAATGGTAACGTGGCCCAGTGGATAGTACATCTAAATCTGAACACAGGTCAAGCATGAAAACAGGAAGAGGGTGTACTGAACTAGGAAAAAAATCAAAACAGAAACACTGAACTCTCCAAGAACAAGAAGTGCAATAAAGAGCATCCTGAATCAGCAACTGCGCCGTCAGTAAGTGGTGATGGTGTTGGACTGCCAAGCGGGAGAGCCGTGATCAGAATTCCCTCGTGCCATTAATTTTTTTTCCTAACATTATGAACTCTCCATCCGGCCATTGAAACGTTTGTTCTCTTTCTGTAGCCTTGACAGCTGTCGTACTATACACTGTTTATAGAATATGAGTCATGTGGTAAAAGTATTATACCGTCGAAAATAAATGTGAAGAATTGTGAGAGCAGCCAAGATACCCCAAGATACCCTCACAGAAAATAAAACACCACATAAAAGCGTGTGAACTATATTAAAACAAAGTCAAAACTTCCAAAACGGAAGGCAATTTCAAAAACATAAAAAAACATATGTTTTGACAGGGGGCAGAGGAACTGTGTGGTTGTGAAACTGTTGCGTTCATTTGTTGTAGCTTATGTGTCAAACTATGATCATTTCCTTGGGAGTGATCACATTCACATTCATACGAACATCTAAATCGGACAATGAGGCATATCTCACTCACTCACCAGGCGTACAAATTAGGTGCGTCGGTTAGAGATTTCTATCATATGACAGACGTACTGTCGCTAATACCGTGTATAGCACACCATACGCGTTTTGCGTTGGAGGATTCGGTTGACTTGCCGCCTTGTCATCAAACGTTTGCGGTTCCCATTCGAAAGTCACTTCTTTTCGGTTGCTAGTAGAGTAGCTGTGCAGAATAAACTATCATTATACGTCCCTACATTACACCTCGCTGTTGTAAACGGATGTTACACCACGATACAAACACAAATTCGAATACAGTGAACGAGAGGGAGTTTTGAAGACGGATCGCTCGCATTGCGGTCCAACCCCTTGACCACTTAAGGGGAGATTTCCTATCTTTTGGTTCTAAAAATCGATTTTTTTAAAATTGCATTTTTGGATCCTTAAAAATGTCTAGAATCCACCACTGAAACGGTTTTTCCGAATACGGAACGGAAATGTTTGTTATTCGCGGTTGAACAAAAAAATTCACCTGCCTGAAATGGGCATTATTCACGCACCAGCTTTTTCTTTCGGAGGACGAGTTATTGTACCGGTGCTTGGGATGAAACACACAAAATTCAAATGAAAGTTTGAACGCATGTGTTTGAAAGTTAGCCCCCAAGCATTTGCATTCTGGTGCGAAGACTGTGGGGATTGCGACTTTCTTGTCAGTGAGCAGCTTCAACGAAGGGTATTCAGCAATTCTGAAGACCTTGACGATGGACGTCACCCTGGGACTCTATTCGACTCAGTTCGCCAAGCATTCGGACGACCACCGGATTCAAGCGGCCGAAAACCGCTTGTCACCGGCTGTACGAGCGGCTCTGGAGCAGCGCATGATGGCCCAGAACGAACAGAAACGCCCTCTGTAAAGAAGAGGAAGGACTGGCTTATGGACCCGGAATAGCAGATTGAACGTACGTTGCATAATATTGCATTTATATGTAGTCAAAACTTCAAACGCGTTTTTGTCGAAATGACTTTTTTATCGCGCGGTATGGTAACTTCAAATCTACTGAAACGATTGGCATGATTCTTTGTTTCCGACGAAACTAACTGAATTGTCTAGGAGGTGTACCACTTTTATTCCGATCCATCAACTACAAGTCGAAAAATCGATGAAAAAAAACCTTTTTCTTTAAATGGCCGCCATATTGTTTCCTGTGGTCCAAATAAGCGAGGTACAACTCCTAAAGAATCATATATACTTCGCTAACGTCAACTCAATCTTGATTTCAGACGAGCCGGCTGACCTGTGACATACCGCGCGTGGAGGTCTACAGCGAAATTTTGTTTCGTTCCGACGGCCCTTCCGCCTTTGCTCTTCGACATTTCCGATAGAAAAAATTCCAGTTTGTAGAGGAAATATCAATAAACATTTTGACCAAGTGTGACATTGATATGTACAACACATCCCGAGAAAAAAATTGTCAAAAAAGATGCTTTTTTCGGGCCAAAGATAATAAACGTCCCCTTAACCACGACACCATTGCTCTTGCGGACTGCACTACGTTGCAATTCTTAAGTTTGCACCATTCACTGTTTCCATTTCATTCTTCTTTTCTTTATTTTTATTACGGTTCAGTACACTTTCTACCTGTTTTTATGCTTGATCGGTGTTCCGTTTTTGGCAGGCTGTCGATTGGGCTCTCTTACCACTAAATTTGTAGGGGGAGGGGGGTGCGATGGGAAATTTACCCTTATGAGTACGTTTCCTACTGGTCTGAATTCGGTACATGCTCTGGCTTTTTTCAAGCAGCGGAGCAGAATGTGAGTTAGTTATTTGCGAAAAAGAATTTTAGTGGGATGGGTGGGGGATCAAGAGGGATGATAGAGCAGCTGCGCTCCACAGTCTCTCGCTGGGTACGCACCTGACAACAGAAACTGAAAACCAGAAGCAACTGCCGTGGTTATTTACACAAAAGAACAGAGCTGAAGCCGCTGGCGCCAACGGATGATCTCAAACAGGTTTTCTGATGGGAGAAGTGAAGGACCAAAGACCGCTGTCAGATGCGCACAACATCAAGGAATGTTTTCGAATTTAAATCGTGGACGAGCGGTGAGGGCGCCTGAAGGGCGAACGAGGCGAGAAACTGGGGAATGAATGATGCAACAGCGCCGGCAGCACGCGAACCTCGCACCTCTCCGGTTACTCTGCCCTCCCTCCTCCCCTCCCCCCCCCCCCCCCCCCCCCCCGCCCTCCCGCTCACCACACCACAGGCACAGTCGTCGTCGTTCCTGGTCACTTGCGAGTATCGACCCACGGTATTTAAATGTTATTAAGTGTTATCATTGTTCCCTCATTGGCTGCATACTATATTCGCAAAAACACTTGCGAAAGCGGATAGTGTTACACCATGAAACACGAGTCTGATATTTATCGAACTTTGCGCGTATGGTCGTCACGTAACTGGCATCAAATAACTGAGCTTTCATTCCTTCCAGAACCGACGTCCGGCCGTATGAACTGTGAGCCCACGGGCATGATTACTCTCATGCATTTGTTGTGTCACGAGAGCAGCCGCTGAATGTCGTCTTGAGAAATATCTTGCGAATTCAGATCCAGTGTCACGCTATATGTGGTTAATCCTGCTGAAGTTCATAGCTTCCATCAATCTCTTTAATCAGTCACATATATTTGCCTTCCCATGTTATATGATCATATAAAGGTTATTTGTTTCAATTTGAGGCAACTAAATATCTCGAAAACGACGTATCGTACGAAAAAAAATGTTCTAGGTGAAAAGTTGATTTTAATAAAGTGGACATCTGTCTGTGCTGCAACTGGCCACCTCCTAACCACTTCTGCCGCATGGGCGAGGTGAGCTTTTTATTTTCGAATGGGAACCCTCCGTTTTTATTCCATATTCGGACTCTACGCCAAAAACTACGAACATTTTGCTCAACCCATTATTTCCCTTCGTGGTAGATGGGGTTGTAATCTATGAAACTTGTCCTAGAATCAATTACAATCAGGCTAAAATAATCCACAATAAATACATTAAAAAGGCACCAGTAACAATCATCGACTTCATACAGACAGTTCAGTATTTCATATTCATTCATCTCGTGATGTTCTTGTTGTCGTCAGTCCAAAGACTGGTTTGATGCAGTTCTCCATCCCGTGCAAGCCTCTTCATCTCCGAATAACTAATGCAACCAAAATCCTTCTCAGTCCACTTACTGTATTCATCTCTTGCTGTCCCTCTACTATTTTAACCGACCCTCCCCCTCCCCCCCCCCCCCAACATACACACACTTCCTTCACACAATTGCTGATCCCTTGATGTCTTGCTACGGTCGCAGGCTCGAATCCTGCCTCGGGCATTGGTGTGTGTGATGTCCTTAGGTTAGTTAGGTTTAAGTAGTTCTAAGTTCTAGGGGACTTATGACCTAAGATGTTGAGTCCCATAGTGCTCAGAACCATTTGAACCATTTGAACCTTGATGTCTCAGAATATGTCCTATCAACCGACCCCTTCTTTCCATGAAGTTGTGTCAGATTTCTTGCCTCCATAATTCTACTCAGGACACTCATTTGTTACGCGACCTCCACATCTAATCTCCAGTATTGTTCTGTCACCACAATCCAAAAGTTTCCATATATGATTACATTCCACATAAATACTATCAGAAAAGACTTCCTAACACTTAAATCTATATTCGATATTAACAAATTTCTCTTTTTTAGAAACGATCTTTCTTCTCATAGCCAGTCTCCATTTTATATCCCCTCTGCTACGGCCGTCTAATCTTGAGCTGAAGATTAGATGGGTAGATCACGTAACTAATGAGGAGGTACTGGATAGAACTGGAGAGAAGAGGAATTTGTGGCACAACTTGACTAGAAGATGGGATCGTTTGGTAGGACATGCAGTGAGGCATCAAGGGATCACCAATTTAATATTGGAGTGCAGCGTGGAGGGTAAAAATCGTAGAGGGAGACCAAAAGATGAATACACTAGGCAGATTCAGTAGGATGTAGGTCACAGTAAGTACTTCGAGATGAAGAAGCTTGCACAGGACAGGGTAGATTGGAGAGCAGTCTCTGGACTGAAGACCACAACAACTACGGCCACTATCAGTTATTTTGTTAACCAAATAAAAAAAGGCATTTATTGCTTTACGTGTATCGTTTCAGAATCTAATCCCATCAGCATCACCGTAATGTATTCGACTATGTTCCATTATAATTGTTTTGCTTTTGTTAATATGCATATTTTATCCTCCTTTCAAGACACCGTCCTTTTCATCTTTTCATATATACAACCTAATAACAACATAGGATAGAAATACTATTTTAAAATAATAGATCATTCATGTAATATATTATATTACAAATGGTATTTGTACCTACATGGCTTATTTTTTAACGTTCGTTTCAGTTTTAAGCAAATTAACTCTAAATTTTCTGTTACACACAAGATTAAAAGTCCTCTACTATCCTGTATACCTACAGTATAGGCTGTTTGGTTCTCTAAAAAGGTTATTATATATTTGCTACAACAGAGATATTTTCTGCAGCTGACGTCTTCACTATTTTAATACTATTTTTTGTGGAGTATGTCGAACAACATGTTTGCTCTACCCAGAGACCTGAAGGTGGTGAGTTATAGCACCGAAACTGGTGGTAAATAAATAAAAACTAATACACACAGCTGAAGGCATCATCGTTGTAGAACACAGTTCACTTTTTTATTTAGGATAGTTGAGGCAAACGACTGAATGGTCATTGTTGTTGTTGTTGTTGTGGTCTTCAGTCCTGAGACTGGTTTGATGCAGCTCTCCATGCTACTCTATCCTGTGCAAGCTGCTTCATCTCACAGTACCTACTGCAGCCTACATCCTTCTGAATCTGCTTAGTGTATTCATCTCTTGGTCTCCCTCTACGATTTTTACCCTCCACGCTGCCCTCCAATACTAAATTTGTGATCCCTTGATGCCTCAGACATGTCCTCCCAAACGATCCCTTCTTCTAGTCAAGTTGTGCCACCAACTCCTCTTCTCCCCAATCCTATTCAGTACCTCCACATTCGTTATGTGATCTACCCATCTAATCTTCAGCATTCTTCTGTAGCACCACATTTCGAAAGCTTCTATTCTCTTCTTGTCCAAACTATTTATCGTCCATGTTTCACTTCCATACATGGCTACACTCCATACATATACTTTCAGAAACGACTTCCTGACACTCAAATCTATATACAATGTTAACAAAATTCTCTTCTTCAGAAACGCTTTCCTTGCCATTGCCAGTCTACGTTTTATATCCTCTCTACTTCAACCATCATCAGTTATTTTGCTCCCCAAATAGCAAAACTCCTTTACTGCTTTAAGTGTCTCATTTCCTAATCTAATTCCCTCAGCATCACCCGACTTCATTCGACTACATTCCATTACTCTCGTTTTGCTTTTGTTGATGTTCATCTTATATCCTCCTTTCAAGACACTATCCATTCCGTTCAAGTGCTCTTCCAAGTCCTTTGCTGTCTCTGACAGAATTACAATGTCATCGGCGAACCGCAAAGTTTTTATTTCTTCTCCATGGATTGTAATACCTACTCCGAATGATCATAGAAAGTAGTAAACAGAAGAGTGAAAATAGCCAGGAGGACTTTTGGTGAACTAGACGGGATTAGATAAATCCAGCATGTGAGACGGAATGTTTAGGAATAGTGTGTGTTATCGGGTTTTACTTGCAGCAGAGAGATATGAACATTTGATGCAAAAATGACTGCAAAATTGAGGTTTGCTCATGTAGGAATGGGAAGATGCATATCGAGAGTTACTAGCAGAGAGAAGAAAACTATAAAATCGACCAGAAAACAGTCTGGAGTAGCGGACGTGATCATGACTGCAGTGGAAGTAAAAATGAAATGAATAGACAGGACACACAGCCGAGTGAATGGATGATAGACGAAAGTAGAACATACTTCGCTGGATTGCAAGGGTGTAAGAAGAGGTCGAGGCTACGAGCTATTGCAACGGGGATGTGATGTAGATGATGATGAATGGAGAAGTCTGGAGGGAGCCACTATCCATCAGTGAATTATGCTAATGACGATGTGAGTGGCTGCAGTATATCTGTTCATTCTTAAAGAAAAACAGTTTTTTGATAATTTGATGGCAACCTTTGCCATCTCACACAACACCTTTGCACTAATGTTTTGCGCTGGTGTTTCTTGAACCTACCTGGTACACAAACCCTTTAGGATTCGTGTAGCTCTTCTTTGATCTACTTACTCTCCTCTGCCTATTAGTGAACACAGTGTTGTCGCAGCAAGACAATATTGTAATTCCCAAATCCTCCAAAAATAAACGAAAAATGTACCTATTGTTAAAAGGAGATAAAAATTCACTTGACGCCTTCCTGAGAGACGATCTCTAGCGCTTTGAAATTAACAGTGCATCGGTAAGTATAGACCAGACGTGACTTTAATTCAAACAAATAATATCCATAGCAACTGAGAGATTTACACCAAGTAAATTACCCATTGGTATACAAAACGAATCCGAACACTGTTGCAGAAACAACGCTAAATGATTCCGAATCTAAACTGGCGATCTTTTTCAATAGCTCGAAATTTAATGCGCATTTCAATTCGAGATGCTTACAGAAGTTTCCACAACGAAACTTTCTTTCGAAACCTGGCAGAAAATCCAAAGAGATTCTGGTCGTATGTAAAGTATGCTAGTGGCAAGACACAATCAATGCCTTGTCAGCGCGATAGCAATGGAAATAACATCGACGACGGTGCTGCCAGAGCAGAGTTACTGAAGAAAGCATTCCGAAATTGCTTCACCAAAGAAGACGAAGTAAATATTCCAGAATTCGAATCAAGAACAGCTACCAACATGAATTATTTAGAAGTAGGTATCCTCTGAGTAATGAAGCACCTTAAATCACTTAATAAAAGCAAGTCTTCCGGTCCAGACCGCATACCAATTAGTTTCCTTTCACAGTATGCTGATGCAATAGCTCCATACTTAACAATCATGTACAACCTCCCGCTCGACGAAAGATCCGTACCCAAAGACTGGAAAGTTACACAGGTCACACTAATACTCAAGTAAGGCAATAGAAGCAATCCATTGAATTACAGGCCCATATCATTAACGTTGATACGCAGCAGATTTTTGGAACATATATTGTGCTCGAACTTTATGAATCCCCTCAGAGAGGCAATAAATCAATCAAATCTCAAGGCCGTAAATTCAGCCCAAGACCTAAGACTCACAGTTACAAGCAATTCCAATTGGAAAGAAAACATAGCAAATGTTGCGGGGGAGGCGAACCAAACACTGAATTTCATTGGCAGAACACTTAGAAGATGCAAGAGATCGACTAAATAGACTGCGTACACTACGCTTGTTCATCCTATTTTGAGTACTGCTGCGCTGTGTGGAATCCTTATATGACAGGATTAACAGAGTGCATCGAAAAAGTTCAAAGAAGAGCAGCACGTTCTGTACTATCAAGAAATAGCGGAGAGAGTGTCACTGGCATACATGATTTGTGGTGGACGTCATTAAAACAAAGGGGTTTTCGTTGCGGTGGCATCTTCGCACGAAATTTCAGTCACCATCTTTCTCCTCCGAATGCTAGAATATTTTGTCGACGCCAACCTACATAGGTAGAAACTATCCTCATGACAAAATAAGGGAAAACAGAACTTGCACGGAAAGATACATGTGTTCGTTTTTTTCGTGCGCTGTTCGAGATTAGAATAACAGAAAATTAATGTGAAGTTGGTTCGATGAACTCTCTGCCAGGCACTTAAGTGTGGTTTGCAGAGTATCCATGTAGATGTCGATGGACCATTCTCTCTCCCTCGCCTCTCACCCTCTCCCTCTTTCCCTCCCTCTCTTTCGCTTTGTGTGTGTGTGTGTGGGTGTGTGTGTGCCTGTGTCATATTAATCGTGGCATATTAAGGATCGCAAACAGAAGCATCGAATGTGGGCGGTGCATGCAACCCAATGCGTCTGTCACCATGTTCCAGGTTAATTCGATTGGACGTAAGTTTTTATACGACTGAATGTTATCCGAAGAACCGACGTTAACACAAATTGCTGCTTTTGCTGAACTTGCATGACTTCGAATTTAATTCCGATTCCGTGTGCGGTTTATTTAATCGAGGCGTGGGCTCGCTCTGCAATCATTCCTACCCTCTCGACCGAACACTAGGTAATGAAAATACTTTTCTGCAGCGGATGTGGAAGTGGCTTATTACCTGTAGAACTAAAAAGTCTAAGCGACAATATAGTAGGGCTATCAACGAGATAGAGCCTTCATGAATATCAACAACTTCTCTTCCAGCGGTGAACTTGTTGCCGAAGTTAATTTCTAACAAAAACCAAGGAAATAAAAAAAGAGTCATGACCGATCGTGGCGGCACACCACTCCTCTGCAGTGCGTTACGCCTGCCATTAGAATCTAAGCTATTTCTAAGTGGAACGGATGTTAGAGCTTAAGGCCCCTTTTACGGTAGGATCATTAGAGACGGAACACAAGCTGACTGGACAAGAATGGAGAAGGACATCGAACTTCACGTTTTCAAACACACTGCACTGCACTGACAGAAAGACCGTTAATTATATGATTGTACCACTGCAGAATAGTCACAGGAAGGAGTTACTTCCATGCAATATGTAGGAGTACGTCTCTGGAGCGAACTGAGGTGGAACGACCACATAAAATTAATCTCTCGTGAGGCATATTCATTGAAAGAATCTCCAGGAAGTGTAGTCCACCAACAAGGGAAATGGCTTACAAAACACTCGTTCGACCAATACTTGAATATTTCTCGTCAGTATGGGATTCGTGCTAGGGAGAACTGATAGATGAAATAGAGAAGACACAAAAAAGAGCAGCACGTTTCGCTACAGGTTCATTTAGTAAGCGCGAAAATGCCACGGAGATACTCAGACAACTCCCGTGGTAGATACAAAGGAAAAGAAGGCATTAGGTGCCACTGGCCATTGAAGTACATCAAAAAATGCGGACAGTTGAAAATTTATGCCGGTCCAGGACTCGAAACCAGATTTTTTCGTTTCTTGTGAACGGTAGCTTTGACCGCCTCGGCCATTCGGACGTGGTCCCTGGCCGCCTCAAATTACCAACTTACCTACACACTACTGATGTAGCATCCCCGCCCATTACCCTAACTATTCACAGCGATTCACTGATTCCTGTAAGAGTTCGAGCATTTTGCGTATCACAAAGTATCATTGAGCCGTCCCGCCCTATATATACGTCCGAAAGAAAAGACACCGCGTATATCACCAATGGCAAATGCTGCAAGAGAGACGTTCTTCATTCCAGCATGGCCTACTGTTAAAAATTCCAACAGCTTACGTTCCTAGAAGAGTCAGCCAAAATATAGCTTCCTTCTACGTATATCGCGCTAAAAAAAAAAAAAAACCAGGAAGAAAAATTAGAGAGATACTATCCCACACGAAACCTTACCAGCGATCGTTTCTCCCGGGAACTATACTCGACTGGAAGAGAAGAAGAAAGTGACAAAGGTACGTGAAGTATCCTCCGCCACGCACCGTAAGGTGGCATGTGGAGTATAGTTGTAGATCACCTTGGATGCTTTACAGATCCGCAGAAAATCTAAAGCTGAATTGGGGGCATGGGTGTCTGAAACCCGTACCTCCACAAATAGTGTCTAGTGCCTATACCATTGGCCCATCTTGCTCGTGATTCTACAGCGTAGTTACAATTAAACTTTCGCAAATTAAGCCATTGTGTACGGAAAACTATTTACCCTATGGGTCTACAGCATTACAGAAATGATGTTCCGATTGTGCGCTGCTGGATTTACGTTGTTCTAGTAGCGTTAGTGTCTGACTTTCCTTTAGGCTCCGCTACTGGTAAGGCGACGCAGGAGTAAACACAAGCGTCTGTGTGCATCACAGCTGCGGACAGTCAACGTGGGAGTGGACAAGGTAAGCAGGGCTTTACTCTTAAAGCTGTTTTATCAGAACAACAGCAATAGTGCTGCGTTCCTTAGCCACTGTCGACCCATTAAAGGAACTCGGAAAGGTCCTCTTTCCGAGTCCGGATTGAAGAACATGAATCGAAAGTTTGAATTAGCTGACGATTTGGGAATTGTTCCCGGGCGAGGCCGAAGGATAATTGCGCCACAAATTGTTGAAGAAGTTACTAATGCCTTGACTGAGAGTGCTGTGTAACAACAGCTGAACATTCCATCTGAGATGTTTACTGCAGTAGTAGAGCAGTCTCTAGTCCGGTTCCTGGCTGTCGTGAATGCAGATGGTTCTTACATGGAGCAATGTTTGTAGCCTGGAACGTAAACATGGTATCCAGTTAGCAAATATTACCCTCTCGCGTGGAAATCAGAATGTTCTGTTCATTGGTTTATTCGTTATTTCTCTTCCTAACAAATGTTCCCAGAAATTTTCATTGTCCTACGATCACTCCTTTTTCTTGCAAGGGAACCTCTCCATCGCACCCCCCTCAGATTTAGTTATAAGTTGGCACAGTGGATAGGCCTTGAAAAACTGAACACAAATCAATCGAGAAAACATGAAGTTGTGTGGAACTATGAAAAAAAATAAGCAACGTATACAAACTGAGTAGTCCATGCGCAAGATAGGCAACATCAAGGATAATGTGAGCTCGGGAACGCCGTGGTCCGTTGGTTAGCGTGAACAGCTGCGGAACGAGAGGTCCTTGGTTGAAGTCTTTCCTCGAGTGAAATGTTTAATTTTCTGTTTTCAGACATTTATTATCTGTCCGTCCGTGGCCGGCCGGAGTGGCCGAGCGGTTCTAGGCTCTGCAGTCCGGAACCGCACGACCGCTACGGTCGCAGGTTCGAATCCTGCCTCGGGCATGGATGAGTGTGATGTCCTTAGGTTAGTTAGGTTTAAGTAGTTCTAACTTCTAGGGGACTGATGACCTCAGAAGTTAAGTCCCATAGTGCTCAGAGCCATTTGAACCATTTGTCCGTCCGTCCGTCGGATGCGAGGTAACTGCGCCGTAGTATGGGGACGCTACACCAAAACAAACATCGAAACACACGACTTCAGTCGACTACAGCGCACGGAAGAGAGAGTATTCCTGCTAACGAGGCTCCCTGGCTGGCAGTTGACTGTTCGCTACTTTGGACGAGAGTGCATTAAATACGTGAGATGTATTCCGTGGGTAATATGAATCCAGGAAATATAGCTCGCGACTTCAATAACAAGGTCAATGAATATTTTCCGAACTGTAAGGAATCGGAAAGTTCCTTAAGGTATCGAACGACTGTCTAACATTTGTATGATTATTTCCTACATTTGTTGATAAACAGTACTAATCGCACGGTTTTGCGGTGCGGTCGCAAAACACAGACACTAAAGTTATTGCAGTGAACAGAGACGTCAATGAACGAACGGACAAATCATAACTTGGCGAAAATAAGGAAAGTAAACTTTTCACTCGAGGGAAGACTTCAACCAAGGACCTCTCGTTCCGCAGCTGCTCACGCTAACCACAGGACCACGGCGCTCCTGAGCTCACACTGTCCTTGATGTTGCCTATCTTGCACATGGACTACTCTGTTTGTATATTTTGCTTATTTTTTTCATAGTTCCATACAACTTCTTCCTGTTTTCTCGATTGATCTGTGTTCAGTTTTTCAAGGCCTATCTACTGTGCCAACTTATAACTAAATCTGAGGGGCGTGCGATGGGGAGATTCCCTTGTTAGTGGACCTCTCAAGTAGCAAAATTTTAATTATAATCATACTGTATTCGAGGTGGAATTCCCTTGTCTCCATCCGACCTGAGATTTGGATCAGACATTAATTTAGACGTTATACTGCGCAGTAAACAAATTTTTTCACATTCATGAAATATTTCCGTGAGTTAATGTCCTGTTAAGTACCGTAGAAAATGCAGGATCCTAAGAGGGTTGAAGCGAAATGGTGGAGAGGTTTTATCAGCGAGAAAAAGTTTCGAGAATGTTTGAAATTTTGTGTAAAATTTGCTGGAAGCCGCTAAGTGCTCTCATTCTCATATATTTGATGAATATAGTCTGGGTAATTTGCGCGCCATGAATTACGCTGCATCAAGATATTTCTCACTGTAATACTTGCCTTATTGTGTTAAACATTAAGCAAAATACATACCACCTGTTGAGCAGACAACATTTTAAATTTTTAGATTCGGTCAATAATTATATGAAATACTGGATATCACTTTTTTATCGGCCCTGTAAGCCGTGTACCGTGTACCTGTTCAGCCGTTTCGTGATGTATATAATGGGCCGTCGGGTATGACTTACGTTCTCCTCCAGTTGGGGCGGTGATAACTGAGGAAGCTGACACATTACGCAGAGGTGCAAGGGCAGCGAAATAATTATAACCACACTGCATTTGGGCCAGCCAGACAGAAATGTGTCGCTGTATGACTCCCCTGATTTAAATGGAAAACCGTTTCAATGTTACACTAATAAAGGCCGGAGAAAATGTTTTGTTAATAGAAATTCAAAGTCTTTCTTGTTATACTGTTGTGGTGTTCTCACATTTTTTAAAATTATTCATCTATGCAATGCCGATAATAAAATTTACGCTTCGTTTCGACATTTTTACACCTGTGTAACGCATCGTATTTCAACAAAACAAACCTTTTCTTAAAGAAAAAATAGCTCACTTGGTAAGAGCACTCCCAAAGAAAGCATAGTTTTGAGTTCGGAGCCTAAAGTTACGCCCAGTATTAACCTGACAGGATGTTTCATAACAGAGCACTCTTGGAACCGAGCGAACCATTCATTCCAGCCCTGAGAATGTTGCTTTAGTGTCCGTGTAGGAACGTTTTGTTTTGTTAGTGAGTGTTCTTTTTTTAATTTTTACATTATTGTGCACACGGTGCACTAAGGAAATAAATATCACTCATTACATCCTCTGAACGATGTCGTATTCCCTGAGTGTGCATACTTCTAATCCCTGGACTTTGTCATTTGTCTTCGCGTTGCGCTATACTAGTACACTGATAAGCCAAAACATTATGGTCACTGCCCACCGCGACGTCCGATGATGCCTGGTGGCATTGTGGGCACTTGACGTGGTAACAAAAGAATGTAGGCGGAGCAGACACGGGCTGCAAATGGGGAAATCTGTTGAGATAAGCGACTTTCACAAAGGACAGATTATTATTACGCAGAGCCTGTGAACGAGTATCTCGAAAACGGCGAAGCTGGTCGCATGTTCACGTGCTACTTGTTATGTGTCGACAGAAGTGCCGACACAGTGTTATTTAGAAGGGCCGAATAGGCACGCTATCAGCTCACCCAGAATATCGTGAAGTCTGAAACAGGATGCTCAATGAATGCTAATAAGAAAAGTACGTTGCTTTGGGAATACTTAACTTTAACCCATCCTTTTGGTATACATCGTTTATGGTGAATACAAGTAAGACTCTCTCCAGATACGGTTAACTGCGCCTTGCTAGGTCGTAGCTATGGACTTAGCTGAAGGCTATTCTAACTGTCTCTCGGCAAATGAGAGGAAGGCTTCGTACGTCTAGTCGCTAGCAATGTCGTCCGTACAACTGGGGCGAGTGCTAGTCCGCCTCTCTAGACCTGCCATGTGGTGGCGCTAGGTCTGCAAGTACTGACAGTGGCGACACGCGGGTCCGACATGTACTAATGGACCGCGGCCGATTTAAGCTACCACCTAGCAAGTGTGGTGTCTGGCGGTGACACCACACTACTGTCGCGAGCATCTACGGAAAGAGGTAGAAGGACAGTGGAACTACCACTAGGCGCTAAATGGTCGGACGTTCTTCACAAAACGTGGGGTTTGGAGAATTGTCTGCTCTGTAAAGTAGGACAGATTGTGATCTGTGGCATCTCTAATGAAAGAGCACAACGCTGGTGCACGCACAAGTGTTTCTGAGCACACGTGCATTGATGAACACGGAGCTCCGCAGCAGACCACCCCTGTATGTTCACGTGTTGACCCAACGACATCGCCAATTACGTTTGCAGTGGGCACGGAACCATTGGGGTTCTACCGTCAATCAATGGAAACATGTCGGCTCTCGAGGTGAATAACATTTTTGCTACACTATGTCGATGGTCGTCTCCACAAACGGCGTCATCGAGGTGAACGGCGGCTCGAAACGTGTAGCGTACCACGGACGCAGGCTGGAGGGAGCAGCATTATGCTATGGAAGACGTTCTTCTGGTAGCAACTGAAGACACTGACAGCGGCGAACCACTTGCACCGCTTTACGCTGGATGTCTTCCCCGACGACGACGTCATCTTTCCGTGTCTCGGAGCCAGAACAGTGCTGCAGTGGTTTGAGGAGCATTATAGTGAACCCACGTTGATGTTTCGGTGACCAGATTTGCCCGATGTAAATCGTATGAAACCCATCTGGGTCGCCGGCCGCAGTGGCCGAGCGGTTCTAGGCGCTTCAGTATGGAACCGCGCGACCGCTACGTTCGCAGGTTCGAATCCTCCCTCGGGCATGGTTGTGTGTGATGTCCTTAGGTTGGTTAGGTTTAAGTAGTTCAAAGTTCTAGGGGACTGATGACCTCAGAAGTTAAGTCCCCTAGTGCTCAGAGCCTTTTGAACCATCTGGGTCGCCACTGGGCGCCATCACCGAGTACGCAAACGGTGTCCCGTTATTTACGCGAATTACATGACCTGTGCGTAGACATGTAATGCCACAAACCTTCACAAACATACCAAAAAACTGCTGGATCCCTGATACGCAGAATCAGTGACGTAGTTCGTTCCAATGACGGGCAAACAAGCTACACTCCTGGAAAGGGAAAAAAAAAACACATTGACACCGGTGTGTCAGACCCACCATACTTGCTCCGGACACTGCGAGAGGGCTGTACAAGCAATGATTACACGCACGGCACAGCGGACACACCAGGAACCGCGGTGTTGGCCGTCGAATGGCGCTAGCTGCGCAGCATTTGTGCACCGCCGCCGTCAGTGTCAGCCTGTTTGCCGTGGCATACGGAGCTCCATCGCAGTCTTTAACACTGGTAGCATGCCGCGACAGCGTGGACGTGAACCGTATGTGCAGTTACCGGACTTTGAGCGAGGGCGTATAGTGGGCATGCGGGAGGCCGGGTGGACGTACCGCCGAATTGCTCAACACGTGGGGCGTGAGGTCTCCACAGTACATCGATGTTGTCGCCAGTGGTCGGCGGAAGGTGCACGTGCCCGTCGACCTGGGACCGGACCGCAGCGACGCACGGATGCACGCCAAGACCGTAGGATCCTACGCAGTGCCGTAGGGGACCGCACCGCCACTTCCCAGCAAATTAGGGACACTGTTGCTCCTGGGGTATCGGGGAGGACCATTCGCAACCGTCTCCATGAAGCTGGGCTACGGTCCCGCACACCGTTAGGCCGTCTTCCGCTCACGCCCCAACATCGTGCAGCCCGCCTCCAGTGGTGTCGCGACAGGCGTGAATGGAGGGACGAATGGAGACGTGTCGTCTTCAGCGATGAGAGTCGCTTCTGCCTTGGTGCCAATGATGGTCGTATGCGTGTTTGGCGCCGTGCAGGTGAGCGCCACAATCAGGACTGCATACGACCGAGGCACACAGGGCCAACACCCGGCATCATGGTGTGGGGAGAGATCTCCTACACTGGCCGTACACCACTGGTGATCGTCGAGGGGCCACTGAATAGTGCACGGTACATCCAAACCGTCATCGAACCCATCGTTCTACCATTCCTAGACCGGCAAGGGAACTTGCTGTTCCAACAGGACAATGCACGTCCGCATGTATCCCGTGCCACCCAACGTGCTCTAGAAGGTGTAAGTCAACTACCCTGGCCAGCAAGATCTCCGGATCTGTCCCCCATTGAGCATGTTTGGGACTGGATGAAGCGTCGTCTCACGCGGTCTGCACGTCCAGCACGAACGCTGGTCCAACTGAGGTGCCAGGTGGAAATGGCATGGCAAGCCGTTCCACAGGACTACATCCAGCATCTCTACGATCGACTCCATGGGAGAATAGCAGCCTGCATTGCTGCGAAAGGTGGATATACACTGTACTAGTGCCGACATTGTGCATGCTCTGTTGCCTGTGTCTATGTGCCTGTGGTTCTGTCAGTGTGATCATGTGATGTATCTGACCCCAGGAATGTGTCAATAAAGTTTCCCCTTCCTGGGACAATGAATTCACGGTGTTCTTATTTCAATTTCCAGGAGTGTATTAAGCAGGTGGTCATAATGTTTTGGCTCATCAGTGTAATGTTGCCTACTTTTCCGATTGGCTTCAATAATCCTTTTGTTTGTATTTCATCTGTTTACTGAATGATTATGCAAATAATATTTGGGCGCTGATGACCACGCTGTTTAGCGCCCGTAAACTTCAAACACACACACACACACACACACGCAAATAATATTTACGGCCGTCCAGCACATGCTCGCCGGTGGATGTCCCCACCAAGTCCGCCGATGCTGACGTTTCTTGATGTCAACAACTACTCGCAGAGGCCGCCGAGGCATCTCGTAGGGAACTGCGCAGCAGTACACGTGTACCGTCGTGAGGCCCGCCTGGGCCCAGCGAAGCGTAGTAATGGTGCTCTGCAGCAGTAATGCAATGGTGTCTAGTAATGGTGCTCTCAAGCAGAGCCTCCACTCGACCGCCCATGCCGGGATGCCGCCGCAGGTCCTTTAGCATGTTGCTCTCCGCAAAGTGCATACCCAATCTGCGGGTGTAGACTGCGCACAGCGTAATCCGTCCTCGGCGAGATGGCAGCGTAGAGAATCTACAGGACCGTCCCGAAGACTGACCCCTGTGGATCGGTAGCATACGTCACAGACATAATTTATTAAAAATATGGACCCAACTGAATTAGTTATTATTTCAATAAATATAAATTATTTATTAGTAATCTGCACACTGATAGAAAGACGAGAACATAATGTTTCGAACACAACCGTTAGCGAGGTGATAATTCTGTAAACGATAGCTAGATCGCTCTGAAAGATGGGTTTGGTTTCCAAGGAAATGTGGGAATACGGGAGGCAGTACTGACACTACAACTGACAGTAAAACATACACTGAAGAAAGTCATTTGTAGATTTAGAAAAAGAATTTGCCTGTGTATACTGCAATATAATCTTTTAAATTCTCAAGACAGCACGCATGAGGACGGACGGTGATCGACTAACAAAAAGAATATGGAGTTTCTTCCAGTCTAAGAAAACAAGACCGAGATGGTTCGAAGAATGTGAAAAAGATCTTAGACAGATTGGTATCTCAGAGAGAGAAATTCCTGACAGCAACAAATTTAGAAAATTGGTGAACAACTACCGGGGTATTAAAATGGCATCAACGTCCAAAAGACAGCGAGGACCTTTGTCCGAAGAGCATAAACAGGCACTTCTCGATGGGCTCAGAAGAGCTGGAGTCAAAGCTGGAACAAGAACGAGACCTAGACACTAAAATGAAATTGGTTGTTACCACGCAGTCCACAGAGGCTCAACTCGATAAAGAAAAAAATATATATGGATCGAAAGGTTGTCTATAACTTGTCTCAACCATAAATCACATTTCAGTTATAGATTTGAAGTACGTGAAAGGCGAACAGTAGTAGAGAAGGGAAAGAGACAAGCTTGTAGCATATCTCCGATTTTATTCAACGCGTACACACGTTGGTGTGTAGAATATATGAGTCTGGCGATATACCATCTGACTTTCGGGAAAGCATCATCCACACAATTCCGAAGGCGGCAAGAGCTGACAAGTGCGAGAATTATCACACAATCAGCTTAACAGATCATGCATCGAAGCTGCTTACAAGAATAATATACAGAAGAATGGAAAAGAAAATTGAGAATGCGCTAGGTGACGATCAGTTTGGCTTTAGGAAAAGTAAAGGGACGAGAGAGGCAATTCTGACGTTACGGCTAATAATGGAAGCAAGGCTAAGGAAAAATCAAGACACTTTCATAGGATTTGTCGACCTGGAAAAAGCGTTCGACAATATAAAATGGTGCAAGCTGTTCGAGATTCTGAAAAAAGTAGGGGTAAGTTATAGGGAGAGACGGGTCATATACAATATGTACAACAACCAAGAGGGAATAATAAGAGTGGACGATCAAGGACGAAGTGCTCGTATTAAGAAGGGTGTAAGACAAGGCTGTAGCCTTTCGCCCCTACTCTTCAATCTGTACATCGTGGAAGCAATGATGGAAATAAAAGAAAGGTTCAGGAGTGGAATTAAAATACAAGGTGAAAGGATATCAATGATACGATTCGCTGATGACATTGCTATCCTGAGTGAAAGTGAAGAAGAATTAAATGATCTGCTGAACGGAATGAACAGTCTAATGAGTACACAGTATGGTTTGAGAGTAAATTGGAGAAAGACGAAGGTAATGAGAAGTAGTAGAAATGAGAAAAGCGAGAAACTTAACATCAGGATTGATGGTCACGAAGTCAATGAAGTTAAGGAATTCTGCTACCTAGGCAGTAAAATAACCAATGACGGACGGAGCAAGGAGGACATCAAAAGCAGACTCGCTATGGCAAAAAAGGCATTTCTGGCCAAGAGAAGTCTACTAATATCAAATACCGGCCTTAATTTGAGGAAGAAATTTCTGAGGATGTACGTCTGGAGTACAGCATTGTATGGTAGTGAAACATGGACTGTGGGAAAACCGGAACAGAAGAGAATCGAAGCATTTGAGATGTGGTGCTATAGACGAATGTTGAAAATTAGGTGGACTGATAAGGTAAGGAATGAGGAGGTTCTACGCAGAATCGGAGAGGAAAGGAATATGTGGAAAACACTGATAAGGAGAAGGGACAGGATGATAGGTCATCTGCTAAGACATGAGGGAATGACTTTCATGGTACTAGAGGGAGCTGTAGAGGGCAAAAACTGTAGAGGAAGACAGAGATTGGAATACGTCAAGCAAATAATTGAGGACGTAGGTTGCAAGTGCTACTCTGAGATGAAGATGTTAGCACAGGAAAGGAATTCGTGGCGGGCCGCATCAAAACCAGTCAGTAGACTGATGACATAAAAAAAAAGTGGGAATGCGCCTTCATTCTATGCTTGAAACCCATGTATCCACTACTGGTAACAGTTAGTTGTTTTTCGATTTGTCTTACTTTTGTAAACATGTATCCGCAATTAGCCATTTTGTAATATACCATTGTAATTTTTCCAAGACCAGAATTAACTTAAATTTGAAAAAATTTCTGTGTAGACTGGCAAAGCAGGTGAAGGTAAGCCTCCAGGGCTCGAAATTAATCGTGCATTAAAATAAAACCACGACTGTGACTGAAGGCGGTTGTACTGTATTTTACGAAAGTAATACAGTTACAGAAGAAACACTGTAGTAATGGATAAAATTACTATAACATAAGCTTTCGGAATGTGGTGCTACAGAAGAATGCTGAAGATTAGACAGGTAGAGCAAAAAGCTAATGAAAATATCCTCAGTTGGAGGGAAAAGAAATTTAGGGCACGATTTGTCTACAGAAGGAGCTGGTTTATAGCACACATTCTCATACACCAAGGAATCGTCAGTTTGATAATGGTGGGAAACATAGGGGGAAAACTGTAGAAGGAGACTAAGGTCTAATTACGTTAAACAGTTTCAAAAGAATGTTGGTTGCAGTAGTTGTGAGTAGATGAAGAGACATGCACCGGATTGAATGGCATAGATAGAATAAAATATGCATAACCCAGTTTTCGGACTGAAGACCACAAAAACAAAAGACCACAAAAACAAAAGACCACAAAAACAACAACAACAAACATTCCTTTTATGACAGAGATTTTTATTTCATTTTCTATCCAGTTTCAATCAGTAATGATCATTTTCGGATAAAGCTGTTTCCCAATTTTGTAACTGTATACAGCAGTTTAAATACTTGACTAAGTAGCCACTACGGTTTGTACCCAGCGCGAATTATCCCAGAAACACCCACATACACACTGCCGCAAGTCGACGTAAAGAATGATTTGAAATCCAACCAGCGTCCAAATTAAGTCAAAGTAAACAATAAATAGTGGAGTATAGTAACAAGTTCGTGAGAGTTCCAGTGTGAAAAGAACAAAGGATAATACGAGAAGAGGGTGAGCTCTCTAGTGGAACAGTCACGGAACCGATTATGAAATACTGGTTTAGTCTTCCCCGACGAGACGATCTGTGTATTGCAATCGTTTTCGCTGATCGTAGAGGTGGCTAGTGCAGTGAAAAAAGTAACAACTCAAACCCTCTATTGTTTCCATGCTGGCTCCACTATACAGATAAAAAATGTGTTTCCATTGCGTTCACCACAAGAATAAACCTGATGTAAACATTACAACATGTTTCCTTCCACGTTGTCTGAAATTTCAATGGCTTTCACTTCACTTGGAGTGGAAGCCAAGCTGTCTTGAGTACAGTCAAGTACGGTACGTTTTATGGTGTGAGTTACGCGGTCACCTACTCAGCGATAATAGAGGTAACAGCTCCACCGTTGCATTTAACTCTGATAGCACTGGCCAGCCTGTTGGTCCAACCAACCTGCCGTCTCGTGAACAGTTGCAGTGAAGACGTAAGCGAGATGAGCAGAGAAACGATATAGCTTGGAGTGACATTTAATTCTTAAACAAAATGAAGTAATATAGAGTAAAATTCCGGCAATACGTTTCTTACGGGACCAGACGTAAAACATAATATGCTCTCGTTCTTAGCTAACATAGTAGCATATTGTAATAAAAAATAATAGTGATGTAATGCCTAAATGAAAAACAGGATAATTTTTTTGGGGGGAGCTATGTGTGACGTAAAGGTATTGCAGGGATTTCACCGTATAGTTAAATACAGAAGCCACTGAAGGTAAGTCAGTGAGCCATCTGGTAATCTCTGAGCTCCTTCCATATCGTAATCCGAGAAATACATTTCAGTTTTGGAACTGTTCTTTGCTATATTGATAACGAGCCGATCAATCCTTTTGTTCGAGACCTCCCTCGGGCATGGGTGTGTGTGTTTGTCCTTAGGATAATTTAGGTTAAGTAGTGTGTAAGCTTCGGGACTGACGACCTTAGCAGTTAAGTCCCATAAGATTTCACACACAAACCTTTTGTGACGTGGTGTTCTGCAACCCGCCAGCGTTCGGCAATGGCGTGCGACAATGTTACAGTACGTCTGGAAGCTTGAATTTCTTATTATTTCCCGAGACAAATCCCTTAACTTTGATCCGGATCAGTATTGCTGGGTTCACATTGCAGTAGTACGGTAGCAACTGTAAAAATGCACCATTTGTACGCTGTGTTCGATGCCGTGAAAATTATCGTTTTCCTTGTGTCTACCACGATTATCACTCTGGTCAGTGTGCGATCACATTTGTGTTTGTGGTATAAAACAATGGACACGGCCCCAATAAAGAGTATCTGAAAATTTAATTTGTGAAGTTTTCTTAATTTAAAAAATGTTTATTAACTATCTTTTACTAAATAACTATATTTAAGAATTTACATTTGCAATGGAATGTGGAATTTTGCCAATGATACGTGATTAGAAGCAAGATGATGTGCGTTTATCATTTTGAGAATTAGATATATTGTTAATGATCATTTAACTGATGATTTTTCTATTTAAATGTGTAGGTATTCGAGCTAAAATAAAAAGAAATAAGAAAATCTAAAGGACATAGGGAAATTCGAACCAGCAATCGACATAATAGCCGCTTACCTTTCCCTAACGCTAAGTCACGAGTCTTGACAGTAAAAAAAATTAAAAAATTAAAAATCTTTAAGTAAAAATAGCTGCTAGAAAAACTTCAAAGCCTATTTTCTCTGAAAACTCGTGAAAAAACATTAAGAACAACCTGTTACTCGCCGTTTTTACCGGTCTTCCACGCACTTACTTCCCTACGGAGCAGGAAGTAGCTTCAGTCATTTTGCCAATACCTACTAACAAAGCCCAAAGCCTTTTCAGAGTGCGACTGTACACGATTTTTGAAATAAAAACTTCATAGCTGAAGTATGAAAATAGCTTTGCTGGCTGTTAATACATTAGAATATCTTAAAGTTTCCCTTACAATGACGCTGTAATAAGATGTCTCGTACATAAGTAGTAGCTTCTTACAAGTGCGAAAACAACAACAGTGTACGTCTGCTACGGCTGATGACCAATCATCACGTTTGTGTTGCTTACATCAGGTTTATTCTTACAATGAACGAAGCTATAGTTTGGAAAACTTGAAGACAAGTTTGAGGTATACTGAAGGTTCAAGCCCGTCTGTAAGGAGTGCTCTTAAGTCACAGTCCTTAAGTCCACAGTCGATGTAAAGCAGATGTGTAGGTTGTAATTACGCTGTGGAGCACATCTTTTACTTATATTTCACATTATCGCTTTCTCGATACAGAAATTAACACTACCGAGAAAGAACAGCGCATCAAACAGTGACGCAATTTTAAGTTAAATTAATCATGTTCCCCATCGAAGCGTAACAGAACGACTAATGTTCACGATTTAAATTATCAAATTAACAGATGGGGTCGGATTGTTCACTATTGACGCTGTTGTTTACATGTAAATATCGTCGATAGACGACCGTAAGGTTATTGAACACTGTACGAAACTTGCCCAAGGTCTCTTGAGGGGGGCGAGCTTGAAATGTAGATGAATAGAAGATTATATACGTAACAAAGTGAGAAAACTCAATAGTTTCTAATTACAAGATCAGCGGTGAGCACTGTAGGCACGTCACATAAAACAAATGTGGTTTCGCTGGTATTGTGTTCTGTGTACTCTGTTTCATGTTTCTAGATTTTATCCTGGGCCAAACTATGGAAAAATCTTTTAAACATGCACTGGAAGATGGCGCATGGTCTTTGAGAGAAGCTATGCTTCCCTGTGAAGTTTCAAAAGTAAAAAGGTATGAAAAATGGTTTTTGATGACTACAGCTCTGCTAGTTAATTGTTATGGCACGTAGCATCGGCGCCAAACGATACTTACCCGAATCAAGGACAGGCGTACAAAATATAGTTCCGTTCAGGAAGTTGTGCGGGAGCTGAAGCACAAATCAAGCATGAGATGAATAAACACAAACGTCACTGTGAAATAGTTACATTGAGAAAACTCACACATTGAAGATCTGTATGTGGTGCTGTGCACAGTTCTTTGCCCGCTGATGGCGCTGACATGCACAAATTGAAGTCTCTGCGCAATTGTTCTGTTGCGGCTGACTGACGTTAAGTTTCACGAAGCTAACTGTCCTGGCCGTGAGTTGACGCCTCTGAGGCGAGGTAAACACTGAACAGCGATCTTACGTCACTGTATTGCGAAGTAGCTCTGCTTGCGCCGTCCTGGTTGGGACCGAAGAGTAACTGGCACTGCCGCAGTAGCGACTCCTCTACATGCGATCACGTCTCGCGTCCTGGTGATGCTGCAGCACAGTGGACGTTTGCCTGGCTCCGATCGGGGTTGGACGGCATCCGCACACAAATCGATTCTTGGACAGAAGAAAATGGCATACAGTCACTCCTGTTTATTTTCTCCAATGGCGCGGTTACCGGTTTCGAACCGTCAGGTACATGTTCAAACGGTTGTTCAAATCTGTTGTTGTTTCATTAGTTGTTGAAAAAAAAACAGATAACTGATAATGACCGAACAACGAGTGGTGACGAGTATGCGAACAGGAGTAGCCACCAATCCTTCCAGAAGGACCACACCGACAGAATACCGTAATTGTTTGACTCGCTCTTGCTGATAGATGGTCAACAACAACTGAAATCCGGAAGAGGCGACAAGCAGAGATTACCAAAGACCCTCGGATACAGATTACTGGAACCTGGATTGAGATCTCGAGTTGCCTTAAGTCAATTTTGCTCACACCAAAACACAGGCGAGAGACAGCTGCGTGGTGTGTAGAGAGGGTCAACAACGTTTCCTCAGAAGACTTAGTGAAAGGAGACACAAAGCAACGGAGTCCTGAGACCGATAACCTTCTACCTGGAATAGTGGACTGGGAATTTAATGGATATGTCAGTACAATTAATTTCGTAACCACTGAAGGGAGGCTGAAAGATTGCCAGAATGTGATAAAAATGGAAACCCTATTGTAATAGCCATCATGAACAGAGTACCAAATCACATCTTCCAGCAGGACAATGTAGAACCCCACACTGAAGTTGACATTTCAAACACCTTGAGTAATGTTAGAATCCTTGACTGAACTGATGGGTCCTCTGAATTGTCACCCATAGAGAATGTCTGCGGTACGATGGGAAGACATGTACTTTCATTGAAGCCTCCAACCACCAGTCTTCGCGACCTGACATAGCGTGTGTTCCAGGTGTGCCAATAAATTGCTGAGGATGACATTAGGAGGTTACTTGCTTCCATACCACAACGAATGTAAGATTGTATTTGTGCCCGTGGGGATTACACGTCTAACCTGCATCTGCATACGCCCGCATCTCGTGGTCGTGCGGTAGCGTTCTCGCTTCCCACGCCCGGGTTCCCGGGTTCGATTCCCGGCGGGGTCAGGGATTTTCTCTGCCTCGTGATGGCTGGGTGTTGTGTGCTGTCCTTAGGTTAGTTAGGTTTAAGTAGTTCTAAGTTCTAGGGGACTGATGACCGTAGCAGTTAAGTCCCATAGTGCTCAGAGCCATTTGAACCATTTTTTTTTTTGCATCTACATACGTACTCCGCAAGCCACTGTAAGAAGCGTGGTGGAGGTTACACTGTAACACTACTAGTCATTTCCTTTCCTTTTCTGCTCGCAAAGACAACGTGGAAAAAACGATTGTCTATATGCTTCCCACAGCATCATCACCGAATAACCGCACATTGCTGCCTATCCCGTTCTAAATGTTCAAATGTGTGTGAAATCCTATGGGACTTATCTGCTAAGGTCACCAGTCCCTAAGCTTACACACTACTTAACCGAAATTATCCTAAGGACAAACACACACACCCATGCCCGATGGAGAACTCGAACCTCCGCCGGGACCAGCCGCACAGTCCATGACTGCAGCGCCCTAGACCGCTCGGCTAATACCGCGCGGCGCCTATCCCGTCCATCAGAGTTTTCATGAATGAAGAAAATAATAGCTTTTCTATTACACTTCCCTATTGGACTCCTTACAATACCCATCTCTCTGACAAACAGTCGCCGTCATACTGTTGTTGATGATACACATCGGTTCTGAATTTAATGAGAGTTTAATCATTTAATATCCGTCAGATGATGAACATTCCCACAACGTTTGATAAATGCAGGACCGGTGCTTCTGTCTAAACCCCACAAGCCGCTGTATGTTGCCTGGCGGAGGATACTTCGTACCAATTTTTGTGAATTTCTATGCCATGTCATTTTCATATTGAGCAATGGGTCATACCTCTGTGCGTTACCTAAACTTTCTTACCGTTTTTTCAACATCCCTGCGTGAGTCTCAAGATGATGGCAGGGGAATTGTCACCCGCTCTTCCTGAATACTGAATATGTGACGTAGTCATTCTTACAGACATTCTCATTCACGTTTGCTGAGTGGTAACAGCATGCTTTCTCAGAAATGATAAGTTCACAAAGGTACATGTATCACATTGGAACAACCGAAATAAAATGTTCAAACGTACCTACGGTCTGTATTTTAATTTTAAAAACCTACCTGTTACCAACTGTTATTTTAAAATTGTGAGCCATATGTTTGTGACTATTACAGTGCATTCTTATCACAAAGAGATAAAAGTGGTCCGACTAAAACATTCATATTTCTTTACGTGCTACACGAATACGTAATAAAAATGGGGGTTCCTAGTTTTAAAAGACGCAGTTGATATACGCTTGACCTATGGCAGCGCCATCTAGCTTGCCAACCGTAACACCATCTGGTTTCCTCCATCTAGCTAGACAAGTTTCGTTCTTTGTAGTTTTTTCATTTGACGCTTATTTCGTGAGATATTTGGCCAGTGTGCGATTTGTGGTTTTACCAGTGGGGGGGGGGGATGTCTTAGGGGGTTAGTATAATTATATACGTTACTAGCTTGGACCGTGGCGTTACCCATGGTTAAACAGTTATTTATAAATGGATGTTAAGGCCGAAACTCACTATTCACGCGTATGCACTATCAGAAAAGCCATCCCTTGTTGTATCTTTAGAAGTACGTTATAGGTAAAGCTTATTTACAAAATCATCTACATACAGGTATACGAGGGGAATTAAAAAAGTAAAGGCACATTTGTGAAAAGCTGTATTTATTCAGATGATAGAAAACGGAAACATGCGTTATTTTTCTACGTAACCTCCCTGGACTTCAATGCAGTTTTCCAGACGTTTTACGAGTTTTTTTTATTTCATCAGATAATACGTTTATCGGTTGTATCTGTAACCAATTTTGCACCGCAGCAATGACGTCTTCATCACTTTCAAATATTCTTCCCTGTAGTGCTTCCGTTAAGGGTCGAAACATGGGAAAATCGCTTGGAGCCAGGTCTGGACTGTATGGTGGATGTTCCAGCACCTCGAATCTGAACTCCTTTACTGTGTCGGCTGTCCGTTTGGCAGAAAGTGGGCGAGCGTTATCTTGCTGCAGGATGACACCTCTTCACAGTTTTCCACGACGTTTGGATCTGATTGCAGGTTTTAGTTTCGTACGCAACACATCACATCCACCATACAATATAGACCTGGCTCTAAAACCTCGTTTACGCTGGGGCGACGTCTTGCAACATTGTGGCATGCTACGGAAATGTGGCGTGCGTCGTCTTGTCATTTAGTTCCAAATGTTTTGAAATGCTTAACTACTACATAACACTTTTTCAAATTTAAGCCGGCCGCGGTGGTCGTGCGGTTCTGGCGCTGCAGTCCGGAATCGCGGGACTGCTACTGTCGCAGGTTCGAATCCTGCCTCGGGCATGGGTGTGTGTGATGTCCTTAGGTTAGTTAGGTTTAAGTAGTTCTAAGTTCTAGGGGACTTATGACCTAAGATGTTGAGTCCCATAGTGCTCAGAGCCATTTGAACCTTTTTTTTTTCAAAATTAATAAGCAAACATATTAATAGTATTAATAGTAAACTTTCAGTGTTCGGCTCCACAAATTTAAATTATATGTAAAGTTTTACTCCAGTGCGTGGGAAATAAACATGCCAGGTTGGGATGCATAAACTAAAACCAGAGGAGGGGATGGTCTGATGCAGAGGGGGGCAAATCCCCCCCCCCCATCCGCCCCTGCAAATCGCACACTGTATTTGGCCCGGTCACAATCAATGGACCACCCTGTATATTATTTGTTGGCACAAATATTTATCTGTTTGAGAAGAAGAGGGAGGGGGAAAGCAAGCTTTGCGCCTTCTTAGGTCACCTCCGCCTGAAGCAGCTGCGTGTTGTGGTTTTAACGTCTTGGCTGAAGCAGCGGCCGCCCCGCTGGACCGGCGTGGCTTCGTGAGCGCCGCGGCGTGCAGGCAGGAGCCTCGGTCTGCGCAGCGGGTGTCGGATTACAAACCGCAGCGCAGCGCAGGCCCCGCAGCTCGGCTCGGCGTCTCGCCCTGCAGGCAGCCGAGCGCGACCGCCGACCACCGACCGCCGACCACAGATACGGCGGCTCCCCGCGGCGCCTGTTGCTTCACGCTCACAACGCTCACACGACACTCCCACCACACGCTACCGTCTCACGACTCCCGCTTTCCCGATTTGGAGAATCAGTTCCGCGCAGCACGCTCGTGCAACTCTTCACACGAGAGAGTAGATAATGCACTGTTCTCAAGTCAGCGGCGGGTGTGCTTGCACGGCGTTTGTCTCCCGCACCGTTAGAAACCTAGGCCCGGGATTACTCATTTTCCCGTAAACAGTTTTAAAGAGAAAAGAACAGCTTTTATGACCAAAGGCAATCACATGTATACAGGACTGAAATGAACTGTAATGACAATTTTTCAGTAGGTTGTTAAGAGAGATTTGCTTCATCCTTCACATACGATGCAGCTGATAACTAACAGAAAGTACAGAAAAGTCCGTTTTACCAACATTTGAACTCCATGGCCATAAACGTTTATAATGTTGTAATCTTGTAGAATGCTTTGCCCTCATTTACTAGTTACTGTAATTCCATCACAATGTCAGCATGTTGGTGCGTAAACATAAATAGTTTCCATGGAACTAGTTCCTTTGTTAGCTAATTCCACTATTTTTTTCTTAGATTCCTCTTATGTGTTCAATATTGTTCATAGTTTTCTGGTTTTCAATTAATATACATCTGATTTTCTTCACTGCTCTATTTCTCTATACTAGCACATTTATTTATTTATTTAACCTTATCTGATTAGGGCAATTAGGCCCTTTCGTATATCGGACGAGGGTTTCCCACATACAGTACCATTGTTACACCGTAGTTACCTTCAAATAACAATTGTAATATGAATAGAAATAATAATGATAATAATAATACGAGGGTAATCCCAAAATTAAGGTCGCCTATTTTTTATAAATACATAGATCTGTTTATTTCTTCAATGGTTTACATCAGTTTACAGCTTGAACAAAAAAAAAAGGCTCTGAGCACTATGGGACTTAACATCTGAGGTCATCAGTCCCCTAGACTTAGAACTACTTAAACCTAACTAACCTAAGGACATCACACACATCCATGTCCGAGGCAGGATTCGAACCTGCGATCGTAGCAGCAGCGCGGTTGCGGACTGAAGCGCCTAGAAACGCTCGGCCACAGCTGCCGACCGGTGGGGAAAGCTGAAAAATACTGTCGGCAAGGACATACCAACTATACCCGATGAGACTGCAGTCTGCTCGGACATTTCCGCTGAAATGCCAGCACGTGTGCAGCAATCGTTCCATACCAGACTGGAAGCGTGTATTGTCGCTGCCGGTGGTCAAAAAAAATGTTCAAATGTGTGTGAAATCTTATGAGACTTAACTGCTAAAGTCATCAGTCCCTAAGCTTACACACTACTTAACCTAAATTATCCTATGGATAAACACACACACCCATGCCCAAGGGAGGACTCGAACCTCCGCCGGGACCAGCCGCACAGTCCATGACTGCAGCGCCCCAGACCGCTCGGCTAATCCCGCGCGGCCCCGTTGGTCATTTTGATCACGATCTGTGATGGTCAGTTGAACCGTTACAGGTCGAAATTCACATTACTAGTGTAGGAACTTGGGTTGATCTGTAGTGTGTTCTATCACAAGTGTTGCACAAGTATCGGTGTGGAAAATACGATAGCACATAAACGACCCGCATTAGAATCCTGCGACAAACGCCACTGGCCGAGCGGTTCTAGGCGATACAATCTGGAACCGCGCGACCGCTATGGTCGCAGGTTTGAATCCTGCCTCGGGCATGGATGTGTGTGATGTCCTTAGGTTGGTTAGGTTTAAGTAGTTCTAAGTTCTAGGGGACTGATGACCTGAAAAGTTAAGTACCATAGTTCTCAGAGCCATTTTTTGAACAAACACCACTGACTTTCTAATTTACCCTACTTTTAGTGTCAGTAATCATTGTTACATTTAAAAAAGTGTATGTTTGCACAAAAAATACACTTTTTAACTATTATTGCAATCCGTTGATTGGCTAACAATATGAGCCCCAGACTACCAATCCATTCTGGGAAAACCACACATGAATAGCACTTCTCATTTCCACAATACTTTAGGTGCAAGTTTTAAGTGATTCGCTCCATATAAAGAAATTATAGGAACATAGTATAGATGTTTTCTGATATAGTGAGTTCTGGGCGTAGCAAATTTAAGAAGACTCCACAAGCTAAAAATACTGGGAAATGAGGAAGATGTGGTGGGAAAGAAAGCTGTACAGGGGTAAAGAGTGCTTAGAGGTGCAATGGTAGTCATTAATGTGACTTTAGTAGATATATCATTAACTGTCCTCTGGGGCTGGATTATTCAGTTCTCTAACATAATGCGAGAGGTTATTCCAGAGTCTGGTTCCTGTTACTGAGCAGAATTTCGAGAGAGAGGCTGATGGAACGCTACAGAAAGGATTTTGCTCTGATGGGAACAGGTTTTTCTGCTATATTGTTCAGACAAGAGCATTAAAGTCGAGGAGGGATACTGGGGACAGTGTAAGTTGATGAGACAGTAGAGATGTCTGTGTATGGAAATCTCTGTGCTTGTCTCCTCGCAGCCAGTTTAGGTGTGCGTAATGTGATGGTGAAATATGATCAAAGAGTCGAACATCAGACATACATCGAACACAGGCATTCATATCCAGTGCCAGGGGCCCTGAACTTTCCTAAGAAAGACCTTGCACCATTACATGACTCATCAATAATTCATAGTATAAGTGTTTGTTCAAGTTTCTTCTTCACGTCAAGACGGAACAGGTTTTATTTTTTTATTTTTGTAGTGCATGGAGAGATTCTGATGCTTTCTTACACATTGCAGTTACGTTCCCACACCATTTTAGACATTTATTTATCGTTATTCCTAGACTCCTCGCTTTTGACTGTATCTGGTGTTTGTTTTTCACCGCAGTTCTCTTAATCTTACTGCATCGCATCTGTTCTGATTTAACTCCTCTTCCAACTTCACTAACATGTCTCGGATCTTAAAATTCTGCAACGTATTGTCTCTCGATAAAAGTGGTTGAAGGACTTTCATTTATAAGATCTAAACAACTGGGACAGAAATAGCCTGACATGCCCCATACTTTTGAAGCCACTGCCCGAATTCCCTCGATATTTTTTCAATCAGGGGGAAAACCGATACTTCAGCGTTTTTTACGCGAGAGTTGGGCCTCCGGCAGCCCTAGCCAAGCCACACTAACCTGCCAGAGTATAAAGAGTTTGGCGAGATAATATGAACAGCGCTAAACCTCGACAGAGCTATGTCCACAACTGTCTCAGCCAGGACTGAATGTTTGTCTTGGATCACTACGACCTGTTTGAATTCTGAACACGCCCCATCTGAGACTCCCAAGTTAATATTAACTATTATCGAGGGTATGTGACTTCAAAGAACCCCTCCCCACCAGAGAAACACCTTCATACCAACTGCGTATTTCACTGTACCCATTAAGTACTGAGGTACATCCATACTTAAAGTAATGCGACTCAGGTGTTACAGATTACAGCAATGGAGTGAAATGTATCACAGAAAACTTTCTTTGTATTTCAAAAACCTTGAAAAATAAATGGTTTAAGTACAAAATTAAGCACTCAAATGCATGTCCTGTAGCGCTAAATGTGCATCTTGTTGTAAGATAATCTCTGTGGAAGTGTCGTAGTTATTTTCCTCCGAAAGCTAAGTTCTGCAGAAGCCAATGTACTTATCTCATGATAAACAAAAGTGAAATGCTGTGCGTATAGATATCTTAGTTATTACGCTTATTGTTGTGATGATGAAAGTACTGTGCTGTAACGTATTGTTGTGCTACGGAAAAGGCTGTCTCATTGTAGCTATACCACAAAAGTTACTATTAAACATGTTTTAGTTTCCAGAAGAATTCAGAAAAACTGTGCAGATACAAAACAGATACACCGCAAAAGCAACATTGTAAATTGTCACTCATTAGTAGCGTCGTGATAAAATCGTGTAGCTGTCACATTAACTAACCACTGTGTCATCTGGTATCTCCCAGAAACTACTTTAATTCAGAATGTATTTTCAAGTAAACCAAACTGTTGCATTAGAATCTCATTAGCAGTACTGGTAAATGTTCTAAGTATGTGAGCCTTATAGTCGTTACGTAATCGTGCAACTAACAAGGAAGAATGTACAAATAACAACACTGTGTCGTCTGTTCACTATAACAATGCATTCGTAATTACTTGTCTAAGTTCCCTAGGTTGTTGACTGGATAGTTAACTTCAAAACATCGTTGCATGATAACAGTTTCTAAGTGTGACAATGCATACTAGAAATGTGAAGTGAAACGTTTTATGGCAAAGACAAAGTTGAAAGCAGATTATCTCTCAATAAATGATTTTACATGTGAAATGTGGTGTAAGCCTTTACTCTTCCTAGTACGCAGAGTTTCAACTTCAACGCAATTATCATGTGGTATACGTCGGATTCTGTGAGGTCCATTGTAAACTAGAAAGAATTTGTGACTCAAGTGTTTCTTCTTATGTGACAATGAATGAGCTTTAATGAGAACTTTCTGACCAATATATAATTTCTTTGCATTTGCTTTACCGTGTAGTTTTCTCCATTTGTCTGCTGCAGATTTTATATTTTTAAGAGCCAAATCAATTATGTCTTTGTGTCGAAGTTTACGTGTATTCGGGAAAGGTACAAGCTCTCTGATTCTGTTCGGTGGTTCTTCATTCTTCAGTACAAGAGTAGGTGGTAAAGCAGTGGAATCATGAGGCATTTCATTCAGCAAATTTTGAAATAAGTGTAAATATCTGTCCCAATGCTGATGCTTTCTGTGACAATAAAGTCTGCAAAGCTTATTGATTTCTTTCATAATCCGATCAGACGGGTTACAATGTGGTGAGTACAATGAAATAAAAACAGGTTTGATTTTAAGGTTCCGAAGCATGCGTGACCAAAAAGCAGATCTGAATTGCGGTCCATTATCTGAAATGACTTTACTGACCATATGAAACGTCCCCTTAGAAAAATTTATACAAGACTGTGCTTAAACTGACACACGATATTTTTTAGCGCAACGCAATCTGACTTTCAGAAATCCCTACAAAGGAATGGCCCTGACTAACATTAACCTGTACCTTTCACAAATCACTTACCTCACAAAAATCTTCGTTACTCGAACTACTGCAATACAGCGAGCGCCACTACTGCCAGCTAAATAAAAGATTCAAACTACGGAAGGCACTAACTACTGATAGGCATAGTTAGCAAATGAAAGATTTTGATAGAGAACAAACAATGTATTTACCTTAATAGTATTGAAAAATCATAATATACATAGCAGTTCATAATATCCAGTATAACAAATTTCAAAACTCCGCCATCTCTCTCCCCACATCCACCACTGCTGGCGGCTCACCTCCAACTGCGCAACGCTACGCGCTGTTCACATCCAGCTGCCGCTGCCCAACACTACAATGGTAGACAACAATGCAAACTAGCCACAGGCTGCACACAGCACAGCCAGTGATTTTCATACAGAGCGCTACGTAACGTTGCCAATAAGAAAATATAAACAGCCTACTTACAATCCATGTAACATGCATCACTTAAAATTCGAATTATTGTATTCAACATTACAAACAATCCTGTTGGAAGAACATCCGCAATTGAGCATTTCAGCAGAGGTTGAAAATACCGCTTCAGTTGTAAATTTCTTTATTTTTACTTGTACTGTAGCTAACGTTCGATAACGCTAGATAGTGCAGTAGCTCGTGACGTGAACGTTGCAGGTTGGTAACCTGCGAGCGGCAAGGATTTCCTTCACCAATATTTGACTTCCTATTGAGTGGTTCGTATAATTCCTAATTAACAGGCTATGCGCCAATGTCGACGATTAAATTCCAAACCACACAATTAGTGGGTGTGACACTGTTGAACGTGATCCACCTCTGTAATAGGTACGTGAAACTCAATGAAGCAGTTGGGTCTCTTTGGGAAGAGTCGCAAATATGGAAGTAGTACCTTTCAATTAATATACAGGGCTACTCAAAAAGAAAGAACAGATTTCAAACATTTGTTGCTGCCAAACTACAGAAGACACACACGATTTCAACATTCCTGGAACGAGAAAAGTTCAAATTTCTATGCATTCAATGTGGGCACCATGTGTTACACGACAAGTATCACACGGTGGCTCATTTACTGGCACACACGAGGTAGCTGGTCTCTCGTTATCGAATTCACAGCTTCAACAATGCAATGTCGCAGACTTTCAAGTGTCAGAATTTCTCTAAACACGTCCTACGTTATCCGAATGACAACATTCCAAGCCGTTGGATTGGAAGAAGAGGAGCAGAAGATGAATTTCATAGCCGGTACCCTACCAGGTCTCCAGACCTCACTCCCTGTGACGTATCCTTGAGGTTAGGTAAGAGACCGCGTTTTTATCCCCCCTGTGCCTGACACTCTTGAAAGTTTTCGATATCGCATTGTTGAAGCTGTGCATTCGATAACGAGAAACCAAGTGGTTCATGTGTGGTAGGAAATGACCCACCGTTTTGATATTTGTCGTGTAACACATGCTCCTCACACTGAATGCATAAAAATTTGAACTCTCATCTTTCAAGGAAAGTTGGAATTGTGTTTCTATTTCTTGTAGTTTAGAAGCAACAAATGTTTGAAATCTGTTCCTTCTTTTTGAATAGCCCTGTACATACATAATCATATCAACCCAAAATTGCACTTCTCAGGCACTCATTATAGTCATTCAAATGATATAGGTATATACTTGACACTTCATAAACGATCTGAGGAAGACAGTGAAAAAATCCACCGATAGGACCTTACACTGCACAGAAATATTGGATCCATACATTGTTCCCAATACTAATTGTTTGAGTATAGGACTGAATTTAACTTTGATGCGAAGGTAGGGAATGTGGTAAAAAGAAATATGTTGGCAGGTAGCATCAGAGATTAATCTAGAGTCGACAATGAAGTCATTAATCAGTTCTTCCGACGTAAAAAGATAGCAAAGGAATCGAGTGTGGCTGACAGAGTCATACCAGCATCTTCCTCACTTGTGTTAGGGAAACCAAAGGAAAATTATACTGGCCAGACGACGCTATGAACGACAATCCTTGTCAGTATCTTTCCCTACGTCTTAATCCCTATTGCAACGTCCTCTAGCTTATTTCTCCTTTATGAGGACCCGCTCTTAACTAAAATCTCTCACTTTGGCAGGAGAGTGGAAATAGGATACGGATTCTGCGGCCTCGATTAAGTCAGCATCCAATTTACAAACTCCTGCTTATTAACAAAATCCCTAGTTGCAACCGTGGCCAACTAGCGTAATATGGTTCAAACTGCCGCATCGAATCAAAGATACGGAGCAGAACAGAAATTGTTCCGTTGTGGTTTGTACTAACTTTTCATTGTCCGCTGATAGAGTATGGTATTTTACGTAATTATACATTAAACTTAAACTCACCGAATAAACTATTAGTCAACCATAGAGAAATCATTACGATCATCTTCTAATACCGTGTAATTCCACCACTGGACTTGATAACCACCTGGATGACGTTAGGAAATTAGGTCCACACGGCTGTGCAGGTACGTCGCATCCAGATTAAGCCAATCACTCAGGGTTTGATCGCGCATTTCCACCAAACTGTAGGAGAGCTGAAATCGTCGTTACTGTTCCAACATGTCCCGCAGATATCCTGTGGGATTCAAGTCAGGTGATTTTTGGAGGCCAGTCGAGATTTAATGGGGTGGGGGAGTGCTCAAAAAAACAATCACATATTTTTCCAGCCCAACGAACTTTGTTGTTGCCGTCTTTATGTGCCTGAGTGAGCAACGACCTCTTGCGAAGTGACCGATTCCAAATCTTCATTGCATGCAGTTCCCGTCGCATTATTCACTGCCGGCAGCAACTGCTGTCGGGTTCGACAGTGATTTTGATTCACAAGCTGTGAAACGCATCTCCGGTCCTTGTCAGTCAGCATATTTTCCCGGCCACAGTTCTGACGTCGTATGTAGAGGCCACGTCTGTTACACTGCTGCTTATAGACACGTTGAAAAATCTGCCGCGAAGACCAACAAATCCAGCAACTTCACACAGCGTATGCAAAGTGCAGGGCCAAGAACGATGCTCCCTTTATTCCACTCTGTCATGTCGTTACATTTACCAGTGTTTATGTACAATGCCCGTTTGAAATGTAAGCGTCTCACTGACCACTACTGCCATACAAACATACAACATAGACAAAGTGCGCCCGAGGTTGAGGAAAACACTCGATTGCTGCGCCATCTGTAAAGGCTTAACGATTCATCTGTGGGTGCCCTCTGAAGTGACTAATTTTTTATGTGGTGAGCTTATCAAGATGGTTCTTGCACAGCAGTTTACTGAACAGTACTGAGTTGCCATTTCCATGTATTAAACATAATGAAGACAATATACACTACTGGCCATTAAAATTGCTACACCAAGAAGAAATGCAGATGATAAACGGGTATTCATTGGACAAATATATTATACTAGAACTGACATATGATTACATTTTCACGCAATTTGGGTGCATAGATCCTGAGAAATCAGTACCCAGAACAACCACCTCTGGCCCTAATAACGGCCTTGATACTCCTGGGCATTGAGTCAAACAGAGCTTGGATGGCGTTTACAGGTACAGCTGCCCATGCAGCTTCACCACAATACCACAGTTCGTCAAGAGTAGTGACTGGCGTATTGTGACGAGCCAGTTGCTCGGCCACCATTGACCAGACGTTTTCAATTGGTGAGAGATCTGGAGAATGTGCTTTCTGTATCCAGAAGGGCCCATACAGGACCAGCAACATGCGGTCGTGCATTATCCTTCTGAAATGTAGGGTATCGCAGGGATCGAATGAAGGGTAGAGCCACGGCTCGTAACACATCTGAAATGTAACGTCCACTGTTCAAAGTGCCGTCAGTGCGAACAAGAGGTGACCGATACGTGTAACCAATGGTACCCCATACCATCACGCCGGGTGATACGCCAGTATGGCGATGACGAATACACGCTTCCAATGTGCGTTCACCGCGATGCCACCAAACACGGATGCGATCATCATGATGCTGTGTAAAGAACCTGGATTCATCCGAAAAAATGACGTTTTGCCATTCGTGCACCCAGGTTCGTCGTTGAGCACACCACCGCAGACGCTCCTGTTTGTGATGCAGCGTCAGTGGTAACCGCAGCCATGGTCTCCGAACTGATAGTCCGTGCTGCTGCAAACGTCGTCGAACTGTTCGTGCAGATGGTTGTTGTCTTGCAAATATCCCCATCTGTTGACTCAGGGATGGAGACGTGGCTGCACGATCCGTTACAGCCGTGCGCATAAGATGCCTGTCTTCTCGACTGCTAGTGATACGAGGCCGTGGGATCCAGCACGGCGTTCCGTATTACTCTCCTGAACCAACCGATTCCATATTCTGCTAACAGTCATTGGATCTCGACCAACGCGAGCAGCAATGTTGCGATAAGATAAACCGCAATCGCGATAGGCTACAATCCGGCCTTTTTCAAAGTCGTGAATCGGTTCGATACTTTCCTCATGTCAGCACGTTGTAGGTGTCGCCACCGGCGCCAACCTTGTGTGAATACTCTGAAAAGCTAATCATTTGCATATCACAGCATCTTCTTCCTGTCGGTTAAATTCCGCGTCTGTAGCACGTCATCTTCGTGGTGTAGCAATTTTAATGGCAGTAGTGTAGTAAGGAAGTGTTTAACTTATAGACGTTAAAATTTCCACTTCACGGTAGACCTGACAAGGAGGGCAGTCTGTAGTCTGTGCTTCCAGCTGTGAGTCGACAAATCGCTGAATCATCTCGCGATGTTAAATGCTGCGAGCTGGACGAGTTACCATAAGGTGAATATAGGAAGGTGCTGTTCAGAAATTGTATTAATCGTTCATCCTAAGAATATCCTTGGCGCGGTGGCTGTCGGGAGTAGGAGTTTCTACAGAAGTTGGAAGAAGGATCATCACTTCGAACCGATATTCTCTTGTTTCCGCTCGCTATTGACACTTGTTTACAGTATTGTGTGCAGAGAGTATCTGCGTTGCGGATCTCGGTAAATTTAGAGTATTTCAATCTCATTTGCTTGTAACAGTTCTGTGATTTTTAACTCTGTGACTTACATCTGCTTTCTTTTACGAGTACGGAGACGTACTGAACACCCGTTTCCTACCTAACGCTGACTGGGTTTGCTGCGCCTAGAAACCTATCAGTACCAATGGAGACCTTTCGACTTCTATCAGTACCGCTATTTCCGTCATCCACTGGTCCAGAGTCTTCTTAGTGCAGTATTTATGCAGAATAGTTTTTCTAGCACCAGACTTGCTAAAAGGATTCAGAAGTTGTCACACGGTGAAAGATTATTATGCGCCAAAGACAAATATAATGGATGGATGAGCTGTGTGGATACTCCTTGAGACTGTAATATGTATCCGTATTATTAGTTTCGTTATAGGTAACATTTTAGTTCTCGTGTGCAAGATCTGTGCTTCGATAAGTATAAAAAGGTAATGGATTTATTACTTCCTTTCATTCCTTCAGAGAAGAGGTGAAGTTCAACAAAGAAATTTACTGAGAAATTTTCTCTGGGCTTGTGGCAATTAACAGAGCCTTACAGGTCCGTCACTGGAGACGTAAGATGTATTGTTAAAAAAGTTCCTTAAAACTCCTTTCCTTAAAACTCCGTTATACGTGTGGACTTCATTTCACAGCCATCAGGTCATTTCTGCTCCACGTTTGTAGACGGAAGGACCATTTTATTCTATTTACTTGTTGCAAGAACTTTATGGTGCACGTTCCATGTTCTATATCGAACTGTACATTTCATTATTGTAACACACCTGTGCAATCATTTTCTCAGCAGAACATGCAATTTAGTTTCAACATACTATCCGTACTTGAATAATAACCGCTCATCCAGAGTATTGCGCTGATATTATAGGTTAAACTAGTAAAACATAAACAACAAGGAAAATTGAATCAATTTTTGATACAACATTTGTGTAAGGGGCAGTGAAATGAAAATAAGGTAGTTGTAAAGGTGAGTAAGTAAACTTCAATGTTTCAAAAGTAAGTGCCATAACTGGTTATACATATATCTCACTGTGAGACAAGATGTTTAGTGACTCCCTGGAAAAGCGTTCGCGACAGTCTACGGAACCATGATTGTAGCCAGGCGTGCACGTCTTCGTCCAAAGCAAATCGACGGCCACGAACCTCTTTCGTCAGGTCCTCAAAAATGTGGAAATCGCATGCGGAGAGGTCGGTGTTGTATGGAAAATGTGTAACAGCTTCCCAGTGAAACTCCTGTGGAGTACTCCAAACAACCTGGCAACACAATGCCAGCTCACGTGTTGCCAAAGTTGTTTCGAACACTATCTTATCTCAAAGTGGCATTATTGTATTAACAGTTATGACGCTTACTTTTGAAATAATGAAGTTTTCTTACTTTCCTTCTGTCAGTCCCCTTTTGATTTGATTTCCCCTTACATTAACGTATTCATACACGTAAACCTTATAACAGTCATTCACTGTGGTAACAGTTCTTGTATTTAGGGAAAAGATTATAAAAAAAGGAAGTAGAGAAAATCGAATTACATATACGAATGCGAACACAACCAAACTGCAGTTTTCGTATGTTCCACCTAGTTAAACTGTAGAGAGGGAGGCACCTGCTTGGTATCTCATTAAGATCCGGTCGAGCAAAGCGCTACAAACATTTCTCAGGTGAGCTATAATTTCCTCCCTTAAATCTGTTACGATCAGCTTTATACACTGCAGTGTACAAATGCTATTCCCGCCTCCTAGTAAACTTCTGAAGTTCAGTAAAGCTATATATCAGCTTCTAATTCCATATGAAATGCGATTAAACTCTCAAGTCTCGGGTTATTTAGTGCTAACTTCAGCCTTAGATTTTAGCACAATTAACTGTTGCGAACAAACACCCATGTGCAGTCAAGTGTTGATACGTGATACTACTTCAGTGATTACAAAACCAAGTTACATTTACAAAGAACTTGGCAGTATGAGACCAATGAGCCCACTTATAAGTAAGACGTTGCGGTGTACTGAAATCTGGGCGGACTGAAATTTGCGCTCCGTGAAATTTGCGCCCAGAAAGGGTCGATGAAGGGTCCACTAACCCCTTGCCCGGCATGTAGAACAGCTGAGGGACGCTACCTAGAGGTTTATAAGCCTGCAATTTAAAGCCATAATATACAGAACGCTGCGAACTAAGAAGGTCAAAGTTAAGAGCGCATCGACAGCTTTCTACAAGAAATCGTCAAACATTGCAAAACCATGTAACGTATATCGGAAGGAAGAACTTCTAAGCTACGTCCTAGCCACCTGCTACTAAGGAGGTTTTCGGGTACTTGTTCTGCTTCCTTCATAATCAGTTAAACCGTGTTTTCTTATATGCGTTTTACTTATTCGTTTCCATCCATAAAAACTGTTTGCGAAGTAGTTAACATTATACTCTGATTACTTAATCACGCATATGAAAAGATTCCTAGAGCCAAATGTTGTATTTTATGCTCCTGTGATAAAATCAAATATAGCCAAGTCACTCAATAAAATGTAAATAGCACGTGAGACATTTACGTCATTAAAATATACATATGTGTCTTAGAAGTTTAGTACGGGAATGACAAGTTCACTCACAGAAGCAGAGTTTACATTCCACTGATATGTTTATTTTTAGCTCTGAATACCTTCATTTATCGTCATAGTAACCTAGCGAAAACAAATTTTGCGTTTGGTGCTTTACGTCGCGTCGGCTGTTATTATCATTAGAGATTTCGCTCGGATTTCTTTTTATAAGAGGGGACGGAAGCAACTATGGCCTTCGTATGGAATAATCCCAGCGTTTGCCCGAACTAATCTGTGAAAACACGGAAAACCGAATTAGGTATGACTTGGCATAGAACTGAGCACAGGTTTTTAAAAATAATCAGATTTCCGTCATGTTTTATCGAGGTTTGCGACTGGCTAAATGGCAAAAGTAAATTATTACCATTTAGGCTTGGTTAAAATCAGCTTATAAGCATCACCAATAATCTTTTTCAACTTTTTATTTACAAGTTGCTATTTTCGTTTTGTGTTTTTTCTATTTATATACATTTTCTGGTAAATTTAGTAAAGTTTTTGTAGATGGAGATAGCTTTCAAGCAAACCGTGATCTCACCATCCTCATCGTACTTTTTTACTACTTTGTCCAACCTTTCATTCCGTTTCATGTAGACTATTCTTTTTCGTTTACCTTCCACATTCAGCTCTGTCCCCCTTAACGCGAACGCTGAATTTTCTGCTTCTCTTTTCATAACCTAATCATGTCGTTGATTTTAGGATTTGGTTTAGCAAGCATCTTATTAATTTTGTGTTGCCAGTCTTCTAAGGCGTTGATTATTAGATGGCGCCGTTTGTAGCAACTCCAAAGGTTGGCAGGGTTTTCTTCATTTCCCAACCATCTATCTACAAAGCAGTCAAAAAACTCAGAAATCCTGGGGATATCTGGTGACTGTGAATGTATCTCCAGCCAGCCATGTATCTTCAGGCAGCAGAAACGCCAGCGCAGCACACACGCGAACTTGTTGTTTCACACAGTCACGTTTGCAGGTTTCCTTTGTGGAATATTTTCCACCAAACTTCGGAAAAAGGCGGATATATGTCTCTTTTTGTTTTGTTTGGAAAGAACGCAAAGATGGACAGATGCTTCTCCCATTACTTATAATCCGTAAGTCAGCGTGAATGGTGTATATTTGCGAAAACTGTTTGCTGCAGCACTTGAACTTATGATCAATAAGAAGTCTTGTTTCCTTCTTAGAGCGTCTCACCCTGCTCTTCCGTTAAAAACTATTATCTTTTCTCGTAATTTGTCGTCACTTAATAGAAAACTGCTGCCATCGTTCATAGCTAGTAACCCTGCTTTGAGGACAATTTCTTCTCTTGTCTGCGGAGCTCTTCCATTTCCCTGCGACTTTGCCCGCTGATAGTTACCAGTGGTATTCCTTGCTTGCTGCTCTGGAATTTCAGTGACAAAATCATACCCTCGAATATGTAGCCAACCCAGCTCCTCTGAATATATTGTGGAAATGGAAGTATCTTCCTCTCACGCCCTTTTCTTTGCCTGGTTCAAAGTTTTCCTTATTTCCAAACGAGAGTCATCCAGAGCTCCACAATGACGCTCGAGGGAAAAAATCACCGCCGAATCGTTGCTTTTAAGCATTCCTCGGCTGTGGTTTGCTTTCTGTCTTAAACAGCGCCGCGTCACAGTCCCGTCTTCTTTCATTCTCTTCACAGTGTAAGAATAACCGTCATAGTAATAACATGCTTACCGCGAATGGTCGTTGAAACTTCCATATCGGAAGTATTGTGATAGAAATACGCAAGTCGCACGATGTCAACTCTACGACAGCTACGCCGGTACTAAGGCTGTTCGTTCAGACAGTCAGCTACTGTGGTACAGGAGGTCTATCGGGGAGCAGCTCGCCCGTGTCCAGAGAGCAGGTAGTAAAGAGTAATTACGACGGTCCGGGAGCAGGTAAACCTGACACAAAGGGAGAAAGTATTGGGCGCAGATTTTACAGATTTCTGATTGGGCGCAAGTTTCACTGGGAGCAGTTATCAAGGGCTCGACGTAGCACCCCCGCTGGTGAGAATGCATACACTGATTCCGTTGAGAGGGGTGTCATAAAGCCATTGTAGGCTCTCCTGAGGCAGCCTGGCCCATTACTTTAGTAACTAATTCTTGATTTTTCTGGATGCTGACGCAGGTACAGAATTGTGTCGAAAATGGTCTCACACATGTTATATCGCTGACAGATCCGGACATCTTGCTGCCACGGAAGTAGCTCAACACCACCCTGACAATTAAAAGATACGTACCACACGTGGATGAGCTTTGTACTATTGAAAAATGGCACTATGAGACTGTTGCACGACAGATAACACATGAAAATGCGTACCATTGGGCCGACAGAGTTTGTCCATTCACTACCAGCCAAGAACTGAAGTCAAACCCGTTGACTTCCCATAGCATGACGCCAACACTAACACTGCTGTGCAATACTCAACAACAATGGTCTTGTGGAGTAGTGTTCATACGTGGGTCAATGTTAAACCATTCGTTAGCAGTTCATGCTTCTTTTTCATGGCACCACTCCAAACGTCGAGGTTTGGTTGTGATGTTAACGGTAGCCTACTCATGAGCCACATAATTCCCTAGTCCAGCTACTGTTAGTCTTCGACCAATGCCGCCGAATGACATCGAATGTTGCGAGAAGTCCATTACTTGTTCTCAGATGGAAGGCGCAGATGTGAAGCGTTACAATGTACTCGTAAGTGGTACACAATATGGGAATCCTTCAGGCTCGATTACCGGAACCTTGACGACGGGTATGCCTTCCCTCACATTTCAGTGTACTCCAGCAGTGGGCCACTGTCACAGCCGAATGCCCCAGAAAAGCTGAATATTGCACTGCTCGACCAGTGGGCCTGACGAAGACTCGCAATGAGGCCGCCTTCAAACTCTGTCAGGTGGTGATAACGCTATCTCACATGAGTATTTGCCACTTCTGTGTCCTTCATAGTTATTAGTCAGCATATGATGCTGTTTATTCCCCTTACATGCCGGCCGCTGTGGCCGTGCGGTTCTAGGTGCTTCAGTCCGGAACCGCGCTGCTACAACGGTCGCAGGTTCGAATCCTGTCTCGGGCATGGATGTGTGTGACGTCATTAGGTTAGTTAGGTTTAAGTAGTTCTAAGTTCTAGGGGACTGATGACCTCAGATGTTAAGTCCCATAGTGCTTAGAGCCATTTGAACCTCTTACAGGCCATATCAGAGCTACATTTATGATGGGAGCTGAAGAAATGAATCAAAATTTGTGCCATGGTGAGGACTTGAACCCAGGTCTCCTTGCTTACTAGGCAGGAATGTTAGCCATTACACCAGCACAGCACAGTAGCTAACATATCTGCACGGAGTACTCTAGTCGAATGCCCTCCTTAACAAAAACTTCACACCTTCAGCTTATTTTTCCCATGATACAAATTTTAATTCATTTCTTCAGCTTCCGTCATTATCGTAGATAAAGATGAGATTCAAGTATCTCGAAGAAAATTTAACCGTAGTAGATCCATAGACCTACAAGATCTGGTAACAACATTAAACAGGAACAACACTAATGTGCTCTGGAGGCCACTATACTTGTCAGAGAGGTTAACATCTCTAATCATTTACATACCTGTCGATTGTGGTACGTGTAAGAAGTCACATTGACATACGAGCATGTCTTCTAGTTGCTTCACCTTTTTTTTATGACGAAGAGTATTTCAAGCACCTTAATGTAGGCAACCCAAGTTACATCATCTGCTCCAGGAGCGGTAAATATAAAATGGATTGCTTATCTTAAGGTGCAAGAAATATTTTTCTGGGCCACCTGACTGAGCAATGCAAGTGCTGCAGATAGCTACATAACGAAAATAGAAGTAGAGTATTATTAAAATCTGAGAACTGGAGAGGTAGGGAAGGTGGGGAGGGGAATAGACAAAGAAGGGTACATTTCTCAGAGATAGAAAACACTGTTGTTCAGAACACAACAATAGAATCGTGGCGCAGTGTACGGAAAATTAGGAAACTCGTCTCCTAAAGCTCTCTTCAAAGTCTGAAAGGACAACATTACGTCGTTGCACTCCCTGTGGCTCGAATTTCAGCAACGTGCGACAATGTCTCTTTCCGTGCTTCTTCACACATAAATTGATGTTTCCGGATAATGACCTTCTGGAGTTCGTAAAACATCAAGTGAAGTGAAAGGAAGCAGCTGCCCACTACGGAGAACTTCGCCGCCCGCATCTCGTGGTCGTGCGGTAGCGTTCTCGCTTCCCACGCCCGGGTTCCCGGGTTCGATTCCCGGCGGGGTCAGGGATTTTCTCTGCCTCGTGATGGCTGGGTGTTGTGTGCTCTCCTTAGGTTAGTTAGGTTTAAGTAGTTCTAAGTTCTAGGGGACTGATGACCATAGATGTTAAGTCCCATAGTGCTCAGAGCCATTTTTGAAGAACTTCGCCACCGCCATCGTTATGTGTTGGTGCGCGCACTCCTTACCGTACCACTTCGTGTAGAATAAAGCGGATACAATGGACATAGGCATGTACAGTAGCAATCGCTGGAAGTAAGTAGCTATCGATATTTTATTGTGTTCTGTCCCTCTTGAGAACTGAGCTGACGACATGAACCAACGTACAGCCGCTATTGTGGATTTATTTCGAATCTAAGGGGAGGTAGTTTGAAGCAAGATCGGCCATCAACAAAAATACATCGCCACCTCAGATAAAATAATGAAACAAAGTGTGTTTTCCCGCAGTATTTCCCTTACATGACACATCTGGTGGTGAAAATCTCCGCCATTGGGCTAATCAAATTATCTAAATCCTAATCTGAAGGAAGAAAGCTTAGATTTTAGCGTTCCGTCGGTAGTTAAATCATTAGAGATGAAAATTTCAGTACGAACACTCAATTTTCTCATGGTACATTAGCTTCACAACCGGTAACAGCTTCCGGATGTATAGTTACAGCGTTAGTCTCCCCTATTAAAGATTTCCTGGTAGCTTACTACAATGATTCGTAGGTTATCTCCAATTGTTTGGTAAGGATAATCTCTCATCCCATCTTCTCCGAAACCAAGCGAGGTGACGCAGTGGTAAAACGCTGGACTCGCACTCTGGAAAGCGGAAGGTTGAATCTCCATCTGGCCATCTAGATTTCGGATAGTTTCCATTCCCATGCTCCCATAAGCTGACCACGTGCTCTGTCTCTAAAGACCCCGTCGTCGACGTGATGTTAACATCCCCGACCCCACCCACGCTTTCGTCCCTCCTGCCGCCTTGGCAGATTGGCCGCGTCTTCTGGCGAATAAGGTAAAAGTGAGAACAGTTCCCGAAACATCGCGAATTACATCCGTTATCTATCGAAGATTCTTTTGTGTCTCCGATACACCATCATATTCACACCTCCTCAAGTACGCTTTGACGTATGGGGACAGATTAATACGCTGAAATACATCCGTTAATAAATATCGAACCATAGCTTGGTTGCTTATTTAACCTACCCTTCTCATCCCTGCACGTGTTCCTGTAATGTAAGTAGCAAACTCGCAGTGCATAGGTTATTAAGCCACACAGCTTCGGACCGAAAAAAAACACGTCTTATTACTTACCGTTGGTGTAGTACACCGGCAGATAATTTCTAAGCAGTTTTCCCATACCCATTCAGGCCAGTCCCTCTTCATCTCTGCCTGAGAAACAGCACAACAAATAGTCCAAGCGCAGGAAAGTCACAATACAGATTTTAGACAGTTTGCATTAAACCGTACACTTCAACTCAGTATTTCGCGCAGGGGCCAATGGGAAAGGTTTTATCTATTTCTCTGTTCCCAGAGTACACTGCGAAAAGAGCGATATTACAGTGCACGTTTGGGTGTTGTTGTTGTAACCTAGAATCCGAAGACTGGTTGGACGCAGCTCTCTGTGCTACTTTACCGCGTGCAAGCCTCTTCATTACTGAATGTCCGGCCCCGGTAGCTGAGTGGTCAGCGTGACAGAATGTCAATCCTAAGGACCCGGGTTCGATTTCTGGGTGGGTCGGAGATTTTCTCCGCTCAGGGACTTGGTGTTGTGTTGTCCTAATCATCATCATTTCATCCCCATCGACGCGCAGGTCGCCGGAGTGGCATCAACTCGAAAGACCTGCACCAGGCGAACGGTCTACCCGACGGGAGGCCCTAGCCACACGACATTTCATTTCATTTCATCACTGAATAACTGGAATAACTGCAGTAACCTAGACCCTTCTGAATCTGCTTACTGTATTCACATTTTGGTTTCTCTCTACGATTTTTACCCTCCAGACTTAACATCCAGTACTAAATTGGTGACTCTTGGATGTTTCAGAATATGTCTCATTAACCAATACACTCTTCTAGTCAGGTTTTGCCACAAATTTCCGCCGGCCGCTGTGGTCGAGTGGATCTAGGCGCTTCAGTCCGGAACCACACGGCTGATACGGTCGCAGTTTTGAATCCTGCCTCGGACATGGATGTGTGTGATGTCCTTAGGTTAGTTAGGTTTGCGTAGTTCTAAGTCCAGGGGACGGTTAGCCTCAGATGTTAAGTCCCATAGCGCTTAGAGCCATTTAAACCATTTTTGAACCACAAATTTCCTTTCTTTCCAGATCTGTTCGGTATCTCCTTAGTAGTTATCTTACCTACCCATCCAGTCTTCAGTGTTTTTCTGCAGCCCCACATTTCCAAAACTTCTATTCTCTTCTTGCCTAAATTGTTCATCATCGATATCTCACTTCCACACATAACTACACTCCATGCGAATGCTTTCAGAAAAGGCTTCCTAACCCTTAAAATTTATATTCTGTGTTAACAAATATTTCATCTTCAGAAACGCAACTATTTCCATTGCCAGTAAACATTTTATATCCTCTCTATTTCGGCCATCATCGGTTACTTTATTGCCCAAATAACAAAACTCATCTACTACTTTAAGTGTCTCGTTTCCCAATCTAATTCACTCAGCATCTCCTGGTTTAATTCGACTACATTCCACTACCCTTGCTTTGTTTTTGTTGATATTCATCTCATATCCTTCTTAAGACACTGCCCGTTTCGTGCAACGGCTCTTTCATGTCTTTTGTTATCTCTGATAGAACTACAGCGTTATAGGCAAATCGCAAAGATTTTTTCCTTCTCCCTGGGCTTTAATTACTGCTCCAAATTTTTCTTTGGTTTCCTGACTGCTTCCTCAAAGTAAGATTGAATAGCATACGGGATAGGCTACAACTTTGTCTCATTCCCTTCTCAACGACTGCTTTCATCACCCTCGACTCTTAAAACTTCCATTTGGTTTCTGTACAAACTGTAATAGCTTTTCGGTCCCTGTATTACCTCTGATACCTTCAGAATTTCAAAGAGAGTATTCCAATCAATATTGTCAAAAGCCTTCTCTAAGTCTACAAATGTTATAAACATAGGCTTGCCTTTCCCTAATGTATCTTCTGAGAATACGTCGTAGGATCAGTATAGACTCGCGTGTTCATACATTTCTCCGGAATCCAAATTGATCTTCCCTGGCGTCGACTTCTTCCGTAAGTAATTTCTGTTAGTGCGTGTACAACACAAATGAAATATGCCATACCCCTTCCCTTTTATCAAAACGACGTTGTGACTTGCACGGGGACATCTGGTGACAGAAGCTAGTATCAGGTTCACGGTGAGCAAAGAAATCAGCAGAAACTAGCTCTGCAGAAAAGAGTGGCTACAGAAAACAGGATAACATTAGACACCGAAGCGCCAGGAGTGTTCTGCTTTACATGACGAATGATGTGCATAGCGTTCTACAGAAAACATCACATATACAAACTGCGTAGAGATTCCATAACATTGGGATATGGTGTCCAGTGTCAACCTGTAATGCCAGGCTTCCCTGTGGCCAAGTAATTTGACATCGTAATGGACTGCCTTGTCAAGAGTATTATGAGAATATCTTCGCATCCAATAAAGTTCTGACTGACATATACGATAAGTTAGAGACCTTAACAGTTCTGATTAATTAATTTTCGTTCACTTGAAAACACTCTGTGCGTGTCAGTGCTTTTAATTGGACGTGTAATAAGTGTGCTAATTAATTTGTGTGTTGCGTAATTCATTCATTCAGTTAGCTTCAACGGTACACTGTTTCAAGTAGACCCCTCTAAATATTGTAAGCGGAATATATACCGCTGTATCATCCCAGTACCGCTGTCAACGACATTTTCAAACAGTAAAACACACACGTCTTTCTGAAAGTCCGCCACAGATATGTTTTATACCGGCACAGACAAGGTATCAACGTTATCCGTGGCTTCTCATTACACACAGCGGAAACAGTACATATGTCTATTCCTTTAAGCCGGAGTCAAACCTATGTGGCAACTGATTTTTCATAACGTAAAAATAATTTCGCTATGTTTTTTATTAATTTTTTTAGTTTTTGAGGGCAGGGGGGGAGATCATTTAGTGTTTCGCTTAGCATGATTTTGCATACAGTAGCAGTTACTCTTTTATCGTTTTGGGACAAGTCAACTTTCCACACATTCAGATGCACTCACTCTCCAAAGGAAATGAGGAAAACAAGTAAACCATCGAAAGAAATACATTTAAACTCTGTATGAGAGTGCAATTGTTAATTGCGTACCACGTTTACGTTCCTGAAACCAGGTTGGCAGGAACTCAGAGAGCGCACAGGATAAGGTTATAATTGTGGATTGGGTCATTAACAGTTATTGTGAGTTGCACAATCAAACACACAACTTTATTTTGCTAAGAACCACTCATTTACACATTGCTTTAAAAGATCCTAACCAAATAATATGGCTGAAAGCCTAGTTAAAGAACTTGAGATGCTTTCCGGGCTGAAGGACCAAAATCACACCAAAAACGAGAACGGTTGAAGGCGTGGCTTAGAAATCCAAACAATTAAAAGTAGAAGGTAAAATTTTTTCAGTTTCAAAAAAGCATGCAATTGAAAACAATTAGGAGGTGAAGGCCTACACTACACGTCTGAGAGACAACTATAATTAAAACACGTTAATAAACAATTTTTCCAAACCAAAAAATTTCTTTTTAAACCTACAACATAATGGCCGAAAGCCTAATTAAATAAATATTAACTTACTGCGTGGCTGAAGGCCACAAATAAATTTGAAACAATGGCTGAAGGTCTCAACAACAAGTCAGACCAACAAATTAAAATAAACCCCTTCCTTCTTATAAAAATTTTTCCTTTAAAGAATGCACATGGCTGAAAGCCACACATAAATCCTCGGCTGAAGGCCACACATAACACATCAAACAACTAACGGCTTAGGGCCTGGATTACAAACAATTTCAGATAGAACCTATTCCAAGCAAAAAAAATTTTAAAAATAAAATCAATCCTCAAAATTTTAATTTTACACGGCTGAAGGCCTTTATGTAAAATTTAAAAAGAACTGAATTAATACACGGCCGAAGGCCTTGCACAATACTTCAAACTAAAATGAAAATCACAATCTAAAACAAACAGAACAAGTGGTGCTCAGAATTGTTACAAGGGTCGGCCTGAGAAGGTAGCTCAGATGTAAGGTGAAGTGAGAGAGGCAGCCAAGAGTTGAAGTTAAATAATCGGATAGCAACCCAAACTAGGGACAGCCCAAGGACTGACCAACAATGTAACCAATTCCCTTCTCTCCACCCAATGGCACAACGATGGAAAATATCGGCCTAGGAGGAGGATACGAACAGCACTACGTCTTCAGAAATTGGCGTCTAAAAACAAATGGTTCAAATGGCTCTGAGCACTATGCGACTTAACTTCTGAGGTCATCAGTCGCATAGAACTTAGAAGTAATTAAACGTAACTAACCTAAGGACATCACACACATCCATGCCCAAGGCAAGATTCGAACCTGCGACCATAGCGGTCGCTCGGTTCCAGAATGTAGCGCCTAGAACCGCACGGCCACTCCAGCCGGCGTCTAAAAGCAGCTAAGGGAACAATAACCACTCTAAGCAAAATATGAACCAAACAAGTTAAAAGGCTGTCAAACTACACGCCATTCAGGACAGCATCAATACGACTTGGAAAGGCACACTGTCAGAAAACTATGCTAACGACCAGGACAGGTAACTGGGGCGTTAACGGCCACATCGCAGAAAATACCTCTGGTGCACTTCACTGGCAAGTAACAGCCAATTTTATAATTAATCACAATATAGGCAGACGGCTACAAGATTTCACCAACTCCAACATATCATACGTTGCTGCTAGCCCGAACAGCCCAGGAAGCAACAACCCACAAATGAACGAAGAGATGTCACAATAGTCGAGGTTTCATAACAGGGTAATTGATAACTCAACTTTAGCATCCCGGTTTGGTGGGCAACGAACTTTGTCGCTCTCACAGCTAGCGCCTCACGATCCGACAGTGGGTGCACACCGCCAGCGGTGTCGGCCTGGCTGCACATCATGGAGACTTCCTAGCTGCTCCGTCCCAACCGACTGACTCAATCCAGCATGCAGGGAGCATTAAAATAACTGCTCAAGCAATACCACACAAGCTGCACATGGTTACATGAAAACACTTCCACAAAGAACTCGAACAATACTAAAATGGTCACTGTGGAACAACAAGGACGAATCACAGGTCGACACGCACAGAGAACCCAGAAGCAGTCGGCGACCAAATACGCGTCGTCCGACGAGACGACCAACCAAGGTCGTCCCCACTCAAGTCACGTGTGTCAGCAACGGTCGGGCAAGTCATGGCTGTCCGGACCTCACTGCTTCTCCGTCCCTACTGAACTCCCCACACACGACGTCCTGGAAATACTAACTCGTCGCTCCAAAAATAGTACGAAAGTGCTCTTATCGACAAGCGCTGCTGCTGCCACTCACGGAAAGGCAAGCTAGCAGCTTAATGACACCAGTAAATGGAACAAGAAACAGGACGGCAGTACCGCAGAGACAAGATGTCAAGCAATAAGCAGCACTGACACGAGCCGCGCACAGCTCAGTTCCACGTCACAAACGTTGCTCAATGAGGTGACAGTCTGCATCAACGACTGCTTCGAACCGCACTAGAGATTTCTCTACTGCTGCCCGAAATAATGGTAGCACATGGAGTCTTTAGTTGTCGTGGCACAGCTCGTGCACTCCTAGAAGATAGCACATTGTGTCCACCATTGTCAGCAATGGCAACTGTAACTTCAACAATTTGTGGCACAATCGCTGTCGGCCTCTCTCGCGAGCAATTCCCAAATCGCCAGTAAATTTGAACTTACGGTCATGTTCTTCAACGTCGGTGGGGAAATTACACCTCTCCATATTCCTTTTAGCCATCAATACTTGCGAAGAGCAGCAGCACTACTGATGTTGTTTTGATAAATCAGCTTAATTAGAAAGGCCCTGGTCTCCTCGTTCAGACTCACGTTGAACGTAATGGACGCTGATGACTGTCTTTCGACCCTACATCGCCATATCAGTGCTGCTGCTTAACGGCATGTCACGACACTAACACTTTTAATACGCAAATCCTGCAGCGCACAGTCTGTGCAACATTCCTACAAAATTGGCTACGTATACGGTCTCTGGGAAGACAATCATACATCGCAGTTTGTACTGAAGAGGTTCAGAAAAACTGTTCTACACGTGAAAAGGTTTTTCAAAGACCCCTACCACTCACAAAATTTGCGATCAGTCAAATTTTGTGACTCTCTTAGAAACTTTTTCATATTTTTGACGAGTCACAGGTCGATTAACAGTGAAAATGGCTTATTTATTGCGCTGAAGAAACATTCGCTGGTAACACGGAATAGAAGTTTCAGATTTCATTTCCTGTAGCCTAAGAAAAACGTCACTTTGCCTTACACCCTTTGTTTGTACCTGACTATGATGCGTTAAGTATAGAGTGTATTTCAACATGCTGTAACCCTAAGAGGCACAGCACAGATGTACGAAATTTAACCATGACATCGGTAAATTGTTTAACGATCAAGAATTTTTCATCACAGTTTCCCCTCTCCTACAGTGGTACGAACTACAATATGATCACTTGAGAGTTACAACTCAGTGCAATGTAACAATCCACAGCGTTTATTAATGGTTTTCTTCTACATCACTGAATGCAGTTACTTAAATGTTCCGTAGATCATTTGAAGGTTCTTATATGAAAATGAGGAATGAGTTAGTTTACGGGATATGTGTACGTGATTAGTGTTGACAATAATGGACACTATTTTTTTAGTCCTACTCGTTCAGTTACACATAGAGAAAGTTGCTCAGGAAAAATGTAACTTAGCTTTAAAAAATTGATTTGTTACCTATCAGAGATTTTATTGTATTGGGAAAAAGATCAAAAATTTTTGTTGCTGCATGTTGAAGTTCTTTCTGAGCCACTGACAGCTATAATAATGACAATTAAGGTAAGTTTTCGCTCTAGTGTTGCAGCCATGGATATCAATGTCCTCAAATTCTGAAGGATTATTTATGACGAATTTCATTGGCGAATATACAAGGTGTAAAAGGTGTAAGTGGAGATATTTGTATTGGTGAGTCAGGGCTGTGTACCGAGCAACATTACAGCAGTTTTTACATCATTTGCAGAGTAATAATTACAGCTTTTACAAGTCGAATGTTTTTAGCTTGGGTAGTCCTTCAAATACATGTGGCAAGAGCAAGCCATTAATACTTATTTTTCCCTTGGGCAGCAGTCGGGTGTTGAAGCATGGATGCATAGATGCATAATGGTTAGTCTATACTGACAGGGGTGTCCACTTAGTGCTCCAGTTACGACTACGCAGAAAACCTCAGGTAGTAAATTATGTGATGTGTTTCTGGAAAGCCTGCTGGAGTCAGAGAACAAACAACCAACACACTGATGTGTGTACATGTTCAAGTACCCCATATAGAAGTATCTATTTATATCCATTATACCCTGTATTTATTGTGAGCCCGCAGCTCGAGGTCGTGCGGCAGCGTTCTCGCTTCCTACGCCCGGGTTCCCGGGTTCGATTCCCGGCGGGGTCAGGGATTTTCTCTGCCTTGTGATGGCTGGGTGTTGTGTGATGACCTTAGGTTAGTTAGGTTAAAGTAGTTGTAAGTTCTAGGGGACTGATGACCATAGATGTTAAGTCCCATAGTGCTCACAGCCATTTGAACCATTTGAACCATGTATTGTGATGGCACTGTTAAAATGCATAGCAGTAAGTATCACTTCCACGCTTATCACATAGTAACAGGCATTCTGAATGTCTAAAGATCAAGTCTGGTGCATTTCTTGTGTCCTAAAATAAAAGAAAGTTCTTCCACTTGTAATACCATATTATGAAAATTAAATATTTTCTGTGTAGTTGTTTCAACAACAGAAAGAAAAAATTTCTGCTCTTTGTATTACTGAAGGGGAAGATAGCTAACTATTTTAATCATCAAATAAATTATTGTTCATTATTGACCAGACTAGTACATTTTACAGAGAGACAGATTATATAAATCTCTCCAAGCAATTAAAACTAAAAAGTAGAAACATTTAAGTTTTTGGAACTAAGATCAGAGGAAAAAATACAAGTTAACACCTTAAAACAAAAGCACTGGTCACTTCGCAGCACTTCATGTAGAGCTACACTGGTAGCAGACGGTGTTATGACCCTCCAATGCTGACGTAGGTCAAGGAAGCGAATTGACGTGCATATTCCAGTCGGTTGTGTGGAGTCATCGCATGAAGTTGGGGGAAGACGTGCAGGCATCAGAGAAAGAAGCTATCGTAGCTGGCCGTCTTCATTACCACGCGGTGAATGAAGGTAGCCGAATTATTCGTGAATCAGCGCGGACTGCCGAAGACGTATACACCCTCTACTACTCGCTACCATGTAACACGGCCCAAGAATAATCGTCATACGAAGAACCTGACCACCATGGATCACAGATGAATGTGATGCCTCGTAGAAGACATTTAGTACCCGCACAAAATACTGCGCTCATAGAATGCAGGGCCATCTCAGTCGGCTTCCCAGTTAACATTGCGAGTGGAAGTACTTGTAGTGGACATTTGGTGCCAGGTAGCTCGCAGGAAGTCGTCGTTCGCAGCAGCACATAAAGCTGCATGCATTTAGTGGGCCAAACAACACTGAACTTGTACAGTAATTGACTGGAGACGTGAAGTGCGACTGCTTTACGAATCATACAGGCGTTGAATGACAGACAGCTCAATGATGTGTTTGAACCGCAGTGAGTGGATGGAACAGACAGATCGGAGGTGTTTTAGGTATGTTCTTCGTAAGAAGACTTGGTCCCAATCATTCCAGTTACCGTGAACCTGAACCAGGACGTTTTCTTTTGACATATTCGGTGACCAAGTGCTGCACTTCTTCTACATGTTAAGGATAAGTATGCTGTGGACACTTCTTTCCACCACGATGATAACAGTTGTCGTATTAGGGCCATAAGTTTCTGGTTCGAAGGACATTCAGGCACACTAGCACACCTCGAGTGGCTTCCAAATATCACAGAAAATGTCTGGTACTATTTGGAACAGCGGGAGAGGAGTGAGACCACAACAGTTAACATCCCCTTAATTTTGTACCTCCACAAAATTTAATGCTCAAAGTCTGGATCAGCAATAAATCACACACTTGAAAAAATTTGTGGAAACTACCGTTATTAGAGACAGAACGAAGGAAGATTAGGGTTATCGTCTCGTCGACATCGAGAGCATTAGGGACGGGGCATAAGCCCGGTTTGTTTCAAGGATAGGGAAGAAAATCGGCCGTGCACTTTCAAAGAAACCATCCAGGTATTTGCGTGGAGCGATTTAGGGAAATCGCGGAAAACTTAAATCTGGATCGCCGGACGGGTATATGAACCGTCGTCCTCCCGAATGCGAGTCCAGTGTGCTAACAACTGCACTACCTTGCTCAGTGTGACCGCAGAAAAACCAGCCAATGAATACGGCGCTTGAGCAGGTAGCGTAAGCCACATTGCTGTGCTGCAAAACAAACACGCGTCTGTGTGGAACAACAGCGAGTTTCTTGCGTATAACTGGTACTGTCGTTTCACTTGACATAACTAGAAATCTCGTTTCTAGTGCTTGGAATTAATTCTCTTGCATTTCATATCGAATAAAGTTCTGTGCGACGAGAGATGTAAGCCCGACACGTGAAGTGGGACGGAGGAAAAACGGCTCTGTGCTGCACAGACAGGAGCGCGTATTAGTATTTTCGGTATTGCATTGAGAAGGAAAAGGAAAAAACGTGAGCCATCATTTCCTGTTTTCCACTTTCTAAAGAGGATTGTAACAGCTTTGAAAGTAACAAGAACACTTTTATAACGAGAGGGATAAAACTCTGCAATATACACTGTGATCAAAATTTTCTCAACGTGACTGCAGCCACCATGAAAAAAGCGGCCGAAGAAGAGGTAAGTGGTAACTTCGGTCGATTTTCAGAAGGACGCCGTTCGTTGTCTTATACATATACAATTGTTATAAGATACTTTAAAATCCGACGTTGTCGAAAGTTCTCGCGTCGCTTCAGACTGACGATCTTTCTAAAGGTAATAAATTTTCATTGCCTACAGTGATGGAAGACTGCAGTGATTCAACTGTTAAAGGACATGAAGTATAAATGGAAAGGACAATGAGCACACTTATGCTAGTAACTCGGGTGTGTTAGCATGCCATCTTAGAGACTATAATCACGAATTACTGTCTCTTGATGAAAGTATGGAAATTTTACTTTCGGCAACGAGGGGCAGATCACTATCTGTCCTCGAAGAAATTAAGATCTTTTACAGCACGGAAAAGAAGCAGACAGAGCTATAAATGAAAAATGTGATTTCAGCAAAAATTGCTTTTGTTGCTTGTTTCACGACTATTAGTGCTCTATGGGTTATTGAAGAGCGATGTACTACATTATTTGCTTGTGAAAAAAATCCTCACCAATGACACATTTTGTTTACCTTTTTAAGTATTTTTCAATTTATAAGTAATACAATATTTCAAACATCTAAATTCTTGTTACAGATTCAGACTGTATTTAATTCCTTACCTGTCTCATTTCAATCTGCAAAAATATTTGCCTCTTTCTTAAAAACAGTTTAAGTATTTATAGATTTCATTTCGTGTTCGGCGCTATGCGCTGTTCTGTAATTGTCGCGGTATCTTTTTTTCTTTTTTTTTGGAGGGGGGGGGGGGGGGATGACGTGTGGCATTCCACAGTTGTTAACGAAACCGCGATGATTGTTCGTTGTTTTGTAGTACAGTGCAATGAATGATGGCTACCGTGTTACAGGTCTAGATTCCTACTAAACCATAAATATAATTTCTTTTAATCGTGCTAAATGGCACTGCCCCATACGCGCTTTTTAATAATCTTTGTCATTTAAGAATTACGCCAAATGTCATAAGTATTATTGTCATTAACAGCACCTACTGGTAAAATTGTCTGCCTTCTACCATGTGGAACTGCCTACGTCAGTTCGGCACTGATGGTATGGAATGGAGTAGGAAGGACAAGAAAATTTGAATTGATTTTAATAAGTGTGTTTCTCCACTGCACTGCGTTGTTGCAACGTATTGATTTTAGTATCTTGTCTTATACTGTGAGTTTCATGCCACAGATCTGATATGATGTTCTCTCGAAACGTGCCACGAAGTGATAAGTAAAATTATTTTGGTGATCAACACAAGTGCTGTACCATTTAGTACCAATATGGTAGCAGATCTCCGTAGAGGCTTTTTGTTTAAAGTGGTACAAAGTTGGTATTAGAGACAACGAAAGTGCAGACCAATTGGCGATATCTGTACTGTGTCTACTTTCCACCGATTTCCCATAGTACACTCGGTAACCGAAGCAAAAATAGAGCAGACAACGTTAGTCGACACGGACGCATCATGGAAGGCACAGATATTGGGCAAATCAGCAACAGATTCCACGCCACTCCTCGATTCTCAGTTCGGCGCTCGCGAGAAAATATGTTGTTAGTTGTAATGGACTAAGAGCAGATCGCATGAATACTAGTAAAAAGAGACATTTGTTAATAACCTTTCATGCCACGTTGGAGAAGAAACTGTACACACACTAAGATAATGTGACAAACACAACAATCCAAGAAGTTACATCTGATAATATTTTTTAAATATGAAGGAGTGTTTTTCTTTTAGTGTAGTTTAAGTTTCATTAATAGGTCCATTGGCAAATGAATATTCCACTTCATTCGTCTTTGTAAAAGAGGGTTTCAAAGTTTGAGGCACTTTAAGTATATTTAATTAAGAAAATTATGGCTTTTGTTGTAATGGGTTCGTTATACTAATGTATTTAATAAATTATCTGAAACAGTTGTTTGGTGATGTATATATGATTTGGTTAGGTAATACATTGTGTGTTATACTTTCTAATAAAAAGAGACAAACCTCCTCTTCCATTGTGTAATGTAACTATACTGGTGAAACGAACTTTACTGTGACCAATAAATAAATAAAAAATTAACTTCTCTTTGCACCATCCTTTTTCACTGTTTCAGAGGGGATTTTAATTTTCCGAATAGGCCATAGTGCATATGCATGAAACATGTTGCATAGTTGTACAACAGACTGATGTCAGCGATATACAGGTTGTAAGTGGTACTTTAATACGTACATATATCAGTGTGTTGTTTTTTTTTTCTCTGTGTCAGACTGTCTTCCCACAAATACCTCATAAACTTCACACCTGATATTTCTGCACAGTCATACTGTACCGCTCAGTGCACTGCACCTGTCGCTATGGACTAATCGTTTTGTGTACACGCCTCCACACTTCAGCCCCTGACCTGCTGCCCAGGGTACAATAAGCATTAACGACTTTCTCTTGCCACATGTACTTGAAGGTACTAACCAACCTAAAAACATACAGCTTGTAATGGCTATAATTATTAGACTGCAAATGACGTAAATGCTTGTATAATGTTGTTCAATAGACCGTCCTGTCACCAATATGCATTTATCTCCGTTACACTATGTATATACTTTTGTCTGCCGCCAATTCTTAAAAACCAGGGTTGCATGTTTACTAAATACTCCTGTTATGCCGGCCGGAATGGCTGCGCGGTTCTAGGCGCTACAGTCTGGAACCGCGCGGCCGCTACGGTCGCAGGTTCGAATCCTGCCTCGGGCATGGATGTGTGTGTTGTCCTTAGGTTAGTTAGGTTTAAGTAGTTCTAAGTTCTAGGGGACTGATGACCTCAGAAGTCCCATAGTGCTCAGAACCATTTGAACCATTTGAACTCCTGTTACGAAAGCTTAATCCATAAACACAGCAATTGCCATCGTAAGGTATGCACTGAATGTATACCAGTAGTGAAAACCAAATAGTAGAGCCACTGTACACGTAGCGATTCGACGAGACACTGAGCACTACATATAGCGTGGAAGAATTTATCACCGCTCACCCTGAGGCCAATATCCACGTGAAAGTTTCGGCGCACGTTTCACGCTGGTTCCGCCTATTGCAGCCGAGGACGGCACTGTCGTAGTAGGCAGATGCAGCGTCTCTGAGTGGCTGTCGATACCCGTTGCCGGCGAGAATACTGAAACCTGTGCTTTCATTACAGTACTAGTTACGGAGGAGAGCAGTCTACCTAATTATCTAAAAGTGCATTGAACAGGCCATTAAAATTGGATATTGCCGAAATATATCTCAATAATGTTGTCTGGCAACACTGTGGTCACACAAATTGCAGCCACATGTACGAAAATATTATCGGCCATTGTTGGTCGGCGATGTTTGCAGTAGTACATTTATGGGCCATACGGGGCCACACTATTGCCACAAAATGGACGAAAGTGAGCCAGCGGAAATGTATACAGATTTTCTGCTTTTGCATCACACAAGGAATAAAGTTAGAAAGAACAAAAAGAATGGAGTTGCTAAGTAAGTGGAAAATTTCAAGAAATTTTACTCGTGAACTAATTCTAGATGCATTCTTTTTCTAGAATTTTACCAGAATGTCGAAATGATATTTCGGATATCTCGTACATACAATTGGCCCAATAATGGCTAAAATCGATACAAATATAAGAGAGTGTGTACCAATTATAGCCCGACTGGCTATAGCCCTTCGGTTTTTAGCTACTGGTGATTCGTACAGAAGTTTAAAGTTCTTCTTTAAAATGTACTGTTCATCAGTAAGCCCCCTAGTACCAGGAGTATGCAATGCTTCGGCAGAAGCACCGAAGGATGTCATTAGGATAGGTTTAAGAGAAGAATACAGCTTTTATAAATATTTTACTTTTATCCACCAGCACACACCACTTTTACGCCACGGATGGGAAACTGTTGGCAGTCCGGCCAGCAGGATAAATTCGTGGCAGAGATAGCGAGATGCTTGCGTTGTACTCCTATCGGGACACATTTTAGGACTTTTTCCATTGTTTTGTTCACATTTTTCCAGTCGTGACTTCTGTATAGTATAGTAGATATACGCTAAGTTCAAGCAGTTAAGGTTTTTAAACTTTTGCTACGATCAAAGAAATGATGGTTGAATTTTTTTAGTATTACAAAAACAACCCATGTCTATGCGTGAGTGATCAAAAGTACTTTTGGACGAATATTTAGTGTGTTCGCTAGTTCGTAGGATTTGTGGATATTAACACACTAAATTTTAAATAGTCTGAAGACCTTCGTATTTGCCTGTCTGGTTCCAGTATTTTGTTTTTCTTTTCTTTTTCGTATTAACATTAACAAAAAATTGTTGTCCATTTTGTGAAAGTGTTGAAATGTTATAATGAATTGGTAGCAATCAGTTTCTTTTATAGATACTTATTTTTCCATGAAATTTAAAATGTCTGTCATACTAATTTCAGATGTTTACATTCATTTGAGTGCCTGAACGTAATGTCTTTACCAACGCGGTTGCAGAATTTTGCAGCGGAAATTATTTTAGACTGCTACTGAAAAATGTAGTAAGTAAACGAACCATTTTCATGGCTCGTAAATAAGTGTGATAGAGGACATAAAATGAATATACTCTATACTTTTGAGGGATAATTTGTTGGCTTCGTTTCTGAGAAAAGGACTACCATTCATACCGGTGCGTTACCCCATTAACGTTAACGTCAAGGGCGCAATAGTTTTGACTTTATGCGCTAGGAGCGCTGCTGTCGTGTCAAATGATGAGCCGCCTACGAGCTTAAGTAAGTATGCAAATGACGCCCGGAAGTCACCAAAGGTTGCCCATGTCTGGTTTATACTAATAACTGCTGCTTCAGGCCCGCCTCAAGATAGTATTAAACTCATTGCATGAATTGCAAACTACGCGTATGAAGAGGCACCTGCGCTTCGACTTTTCCTATACAACTTTTTTTCCTCGCATTTGGCGTAGGTTCGAAGACTTCGGAATTTTTGTATCTGTCGTCAAGAGTTATTCAGAGTTCATCGGCAACAGATTGCAAACTTTCGTTTTCGGATTACTTTTGACGTCCCATAGGTCTGGTCGTCGTTCTCCCGTTTGTTCACTTCTTCACTGATGTACACAACAAACTCACAACTACAAACAACTAACATAACTAGTGGCTGAATGCACGCGCGCAGACTTTCTAACAAAACCGAAACAAAACTGAGAGCGAGAGGGAAGCATTTACAGACAGAAACAGATATTACCCTGAATACGAAATATTCTCCATCCTTGGCGGACAACAGCGGTAACCCAACGCCAGTACGTCTGCAACTAACTGCAGCAACCTGCAGAATCAGCAACATTCCCGAACGTACCTCAGAGTTGTTGCTGTGCAGCAATCTTGATGTCAACACTATTGTGACTGAACATCGTCGTAAAATATGGCCCTTGTAAACGCACCTTGAGAGATTATTGTGAATTTACTCATCTGTGATACCGATTCCGTGTTGCAACGGAGAGCTATCATATGAAGCTCTGCACGTATCCGCCAACGTCAGCGTTGTCCACACGCAGCGAGAAGCGAACGCCGTGTTCGGCTGTCACGGGACCCAAATCGTGGGACGGTCCGCTGGCCTTGTTCAGGCAAGCGACAGTAATTACCGTGCTGCGCCGTGGTGTGTTGTGGTGTGTGGTGTGCGACCAGAAGCCAAGCAGGTGCGGGGCGGGACACGCGATGCGCCAGCACTGTGTGCCCGACTGCCCGCTACTGCTGTGAGGTCAGCAGTTGGTGGACAGAGCGACGGGGCGATCGACCCCAAACACGAGAGATCTACATTCACCTTGTGCTCTAGCGATCTAAATTACAATGTCACGCTGGTATTATCTTGATCATAAAGGCGATAATGACGATTAGTGGTTTAGGGCACTAATCGGCTACGACATCAGCGCGATTTCTCGAAACAAATTAAACTAGAATGATGAAAACCCATTAAAAATACAGAAAAAATAAAATTTAAAACTAAGTTGCATCCTCACAGAAGGGAGGCCGTTTGGGATTCGCGTGCAGCGCCTGTCGAAGTCACTTGGTGTGGGGCATGTACAACCGCAAATCCAAGGTTTAACCGCCTGCCACGCTGGTTACCGCAGAGACGCAGAGGAATTTTAGGTTTATTGCAGTACAAGAGAGGCTGCACTCCTTCCTATGTTTTTAATACAGTATTTCATGGCATTGTAACTAAGCACTTGCAAGATGCCATAAGTGGTATCAGTAGTGGATCTATCGCTATCTGACTCTGGGCCTGTTTTTCGTGAGAACACCGAGCTATTCTTGGCATGAAAAATTAATTTAAGTGATGATTTCCTCTACATCTGTTTCTTATCTGACGTATTCGGAATGAATGTAGGGACTAATCATAGTTAAATAAGAGAAGTAGGATTCAATCAATAAATGTTTGATTATAAAATAAAAAGAAAAGTGTAAGAAACACAACATGGAAACCTAACAAATATACATTTACAAATCCTACTATTTACCCTATCCGAGACTGGCAAAATACATAGCGTCATGTGTTATTTTCTTAAGAACACAGGAGAGGTTGATAATGTTAACACTTTTGTTAGTTCTAACCACCACTTAATCTGGCGTAGACAACGAAAAACTCAGAAAGACGCACTAGTGGAAGTGTACGTATTTAACTCTACTGTACCCTGTATTATCTCGATACGCAAATATCACCCATGTGATCAGCAAAGTGTGGAGCCTCCGTGTCATAGAAGACTAGGTCCGAAAACGTCTGTGGTTAAATTGTTTACGAGACTCTGCAGTCTGCTTGCCTATACTGGCCAGGAACGGAAGTGTGTCTAGTGTTCGAGAGTAAATGAGCACTTCTCAGTACTAAAAGCGCCACACTGAAGTACCAACCTGTTCCTCTGTCTACAGAGAAACAAATTGCTCGTCTTTCAAGTAGTGCAATCAGCACTATACTAAGTAGGACAGAGACCAGTCACTGGACACGTTGCTAGCAACGTTCCAGAGCAGTCTTGCTTTGTGACTGACGTGCTCGCCTCCTCTCGCTGGACTGGGCCGCACGCTCTCAACCAAGCCTCCGTTATTCCAGTGTCCATTTTGGGACACAGCCAATCACGGCTCTCCATTCGGAGCGATTTTCTCCTATCCTTGTAGGATGTGAAACCGTCTTTTAACTGATAATTCTCACATGTAAGGTGACCAAATTACCGGCACATTACACAATACACGTCTGTAACTGTATTTATAGGTCTGAACATGGGGGCTCCGTTGGTTGCTCTGTTGTTTTCCCAGATCACGTCCTCAAGATCCAACGCCCCAAGGCTTTAATGTCTTCGATGTGGAATTATACAAGATCTTGTGCGCATTGGAGCAGATGAAATATACTTCTAGTTCCAAAATCCTTGTCTCTTCCGACTCACTGAGTGCCTTTCATTCTCTACAACGTTTTTACCCAGCAGAGAAAATAGTTCGGAATATCCAGAATGCCTTCATCCATATACAAAGGCTGGTGAAGGAGATGTCCTTCCACTAGATTCCAGAGCACATAGGTATTAAGGGAAGCAAAAGGGCAGATGGAGCAGTGAAGGAGGTGTGTCTAGAACATCAGATACTTCAGCATGCCTTCCCTCTGTTTACTACTGCCTCGCTGTCGAGGTACAGAGTAGAGATGAGATACGGAGCGAGTATGAGGTTAATGTTGTGGGCTGCATACTTCACAAATCAAGGCGCCACTGCTACATCAGTACCGACGGGCTTCCTTCGTTCCCACTGTAATTCCGCGCATGTGACGAATCTGAGAGCTGGCGCTGTGGTCGCTCCATACTCGTCGACTCGTTCTCTCTTTCTGAAGCATGCATGAGTGTAAGACTTGTCGTGACCTGTTGTTAGTACGGAAGACGATTACACGACCTTGCTGCTATAAAGTACACTACTGGCCATTAAAATTGCTACACCAAGAAGAAATGCAGATGATAAACGGATATTCATTGGACTAATATATTATACTAGAACTGACATGTGATTACATTTTCACGCAATACGGGTGCACAGATCCTGAGAAATCAATACCCAGAACAACCATTTCTGGCCCTAATAACGGCCTTGATACGCCTGGGCATTGAATCAAACAGAGCTTGGATGGCGTGTACAGGTACAGCTGCCCATGCAGCGTCAACACGATACCACTGTTCATCAAGAGTAGTGACTGGCGTATTGTGACGAGCCAGTTGCTCGGCCACCATTGACCAGACGTTCTCAATTCGTGAGAGATCTGGAGAATGTGCTGGCCAGGGCAGCAGTCGAACATTTTCTGTATACAGAAAGGCTCGTACAGGACCTGCAACATGCGGTCGTGCATTATCCTGCTGAAATGTAGGGTTTCGCAGGGATCGAATGAAGGAAAGAGCCACTGGTCGTAACACATCTGAAATGTAACGTCCACTGTTCAGAGTGCCGTCAACGCGAACAAGAAGTGACCGAGACGTGTAACCAATGGTACCCCATACCATCATGCCGGGTATACGCCAGTATGGCGATGACGAATACACGCTTCCAATGTGCGTTCACCGCGATGTCGCCAAACACCGATGCGACCAGCATGATGCTGTAAACAGAACCTGGATTCATCCGAAAAAATGACGTTTTGCCGTTCGTGCACCCAGGTTCGTCGTTGAGTACACCATCGCAGGCGCTTCTGTCTGTGATGCAGCGTCAAGGGTAACCGCAGCCATGGTCTCCGAGCTGATAGTCCATGCTGCTGCAAACGTCGTCGAACTGTTCGTGCAGATGGTTGTTGTCTTGCAAACGTCCCCATCTAGTGACTGAGGGATCGAGACGTGGCTGCACGATCCGTTACAGCCATGCAGATAAGATGCCTGTCATCTCGGCTGCTAGTGATACGATACCGTTGGCATCCAGCACGGCGTTCCGTATTACCCTCCTGAACCCACCGATTCCATAATCTGCTAACTGTCATTGGATCTCGTCCAACGCGAGCAGCAATGTCGCGATACGATAAACAATAATCGCGATAGGCTACAATCCGACCTTTATCGAAGTCGGAAACGTGATGGTACGCATTTCTCCTCCTTACATGAGGCATCACAACAACCTTTCACCAGGCAGCGCTGGTCAACTGCTGTTTGTGTATGAGAAATCGGTTGGAAACTTTCCTCATGTCAGTACGTTGTAGGTGTCGCCACCGGCGCTAACCTTGTGTGAATGCTCTGAAAAGCTAATCATTTGCATATGACAGCATCGTCTTCCTGTCGGTTAAATTTCGCGTCTGTATCACGTCATCTTCGTGATGTAGCAATTTTAATTGCCAGTAGTGTAGTAGTGACAAGGCGATATGACCGACTGTCGGGATCAGATGGACTTTAACGAAACTGTGTTTTGTGAGACTGTGGAGGGTCTAACACGAAACTTAATTGATGCAAACTTCACAAATGCAAATGTGTTCCATTTGAGATAGAGTGATATCTCGAATAAGTTTCACGCTACAGTCCATGCTTTAGACAAAAAAATTACAAAATTCGAGTAATGCAAACAAAATGGTTGTATTCTTGTTCATTACACCTCCACAATGAGAAAACATGTGTGCTACGTCAAACGAAAACTGTACACAGAGTAACGTCACTGTTGTATCCCTGGGACAAAAAAGTGCGCTATTTTTGTATTAATTTGGTCATGGCAGCTTGTGTTTATGGGCTAACAGCGAGTGGTGTGGCTTATCATTAATTTCTGTAATTTATGTTAATAATAAATCGCCAATTAGAGATTGCACTTCAAACTGATACTGTAGCTACACACTCGGGAACGCGTCGAAAGTGTGTTTATGTCAGAGTATTTGTTAGCCATTCTCTGAACAGATATTAAACATTAAAATAAATTTACAGCAGTCTTCGATAAAGTTTTATCTATATAAATGTATGTATAAACAGAAAAATATTCTCTGCTAACCGATCTGTCGTTATATTGGTATATAACTTGCTTTGTCATTTAGGGAGGTAAGACATTATGTGACATTTCAACTTGCACTCGAGTATGGCTGTAAAGCCGAAATTATGATCGTGTCAAGTTAGTGAACAGTAATTTACAGTTACGGCGGAAATTCGTTCAAACGGTTGCGTATGTGGCTGGAATGCCACGAGCTCGCGATTGTACTTGCGAACTCGAGTACTCGCTCTCCTTTCTGAGCGAGTCGAGTTCACTTATCGAGTCCACCTGTCGAGTCCATGTGCCGAATTCACTTGTAGCCTACTGGAAGCCCCCACGTCGGATGTTCGAGTACTCCCTCGGGCATGGGTGTCTGTGTTGTCCATATCGTAAGTTAGTTTGCGCTAGATTAAGTAGTGTGTTGGTTTAGGGACCGATGACCTCAGTAGTTTGGTCCCATAAGACCTTACCACAAATTTCCAAAATTTTCCGACTGTAAGTGACAGACAATAAGGTGCGTCTAGTGAAGTCCCCTTCGCGCTGATATGCGATATGAAGCTTTGAAAAAAAAAAAAAAAATAAAAAAAAAAAAATAAAATAAAATAAAAACGGACGCGGGTTTGGACTGTCGTCCGCTCGAATGCGAGTCCAGTGTGCTAACCACTGCGCTGCCTCACACCGTTACCGTTACCTCCTTTCAGCCCCACAGGCAGGATGAGATCCTCTTTGCTAGTGTTTGCATAGGCCACAGCCCACTGAAGCACGGCTTCTCACTACGGCGCGAAGACCATTCGATTTGTGGTGCTTGTGGCGTACAGATCACAGTGTACCACAATTTGGTGGACTGTATTTTATTTTCAGATCAGAGGGCATCAGCTCATTTGCCGATAGATTTGCCTTCTATTTGAATGACAATCAAACGAATGTGGTATAAAGTTTAAGATTTTGTGAGTAGTCCGACTTGTGCCTAAAAAAATTTGGGTGACGTTTTAAATGTGCTATCAGCGTGGCTCGTTCAACAATATTTTTGTAAGTGGTCAGCCAGCCACCTATCCGCACGTATCTGTTTTAGTTTCCCTCTTGTCTAACTCAGATCTATTCATCAATTATAGAACATTTGAACAGTGACAACGCTATCTTCCACGATCGCGAGTGAGACTGTGGGAGAATGAGTGCGATTTTATCTCTGATTGCTTGCTATCTCGTTTCTTATATGAGTATTTTCTTCGTTTTAATCAATTCGTTTCTACAAATACACATACACACACACACACACACACACACACACACACACACACATTAAAAATACAACCTTGACATTCATAAAATACCAACCACAAAAATCGAACAAACCACAGCAGAATTACTGGGTAAAACTTTGGGTAAAATACCAGTACGGATACAGCTGGAAAGGGGACAGATGATTATGCTGGATGCTATTTAGAAATAATGGGTGACCGTGCGACACTGTGTCACATTAAAATCTCACAGACAGTATTTTGGGAAGAAGTCATAACATCGCACAGAATCTTAAACCACAAACCGGGCTCGCTTCATTATTGTTTAAAATAGAGGGCACGTACTTTGGGAGACCCCGATCTGCATTTCAGTTATGACAAGAAACACCCTAAATTTAAAACATGTCGGGACCGACACCTGTGTTCCACATCTACGACACACCAGGGGCTCCTCGCGACGTAAGGGAAACCCATATGTCAATGGCAGTTGCCCAGTCACTACTCTTGATGAACATTGATATACCTGTACACGCCATCCAGGCTCTGTTTGACTCAATGCTCAGGCGTATCAAGGCCGTTATTACGGCCATGGGTGGTTGTTCTGGGTACTGATTTCTCAGGATCTATCCCCCCAAATTGCGTGAAAATGTAATCACATGTCAGTTCTAGTATAATATATTTTTCCAATGAATACCCGCTTATCATCTGCATTTCTTCTTGGTGTAGCAATTTTAATGGGCAGTAGTGTATTATTCCTGGGCACAAACGTTTGCAGTCTGTTCACGAATATGTGGCGATTTCCGAGTGTGTGATTAGGCAGGGATCTGAAAGGACAGCTTACAATTGTGAGAGTCTAAGGACTTGAAAGAGAAGGAGTAGTTGAGGAGGGGTAAAACAAGAGTGTAGCCTATTTCCCATGTTATTGTCTTTACAGTGTGTAAACAGTAAAGGAAACCGAGGCGAAATTTGAAAAGAGAATTAAAGCTCAGGGAGAAGAAATTAAAAACTTTGATGTATGGCTGATGTCACCGCAATTCCACAAAAAAAGGGCAGGAAAACCAGTTGAAAGGAATGTTTCGAAAAGAGATTACAACGTGAATATCAACAAAAATAAAATATGGATGATCGACTGTAGTCGAATTACATCGTATGGTGATGAATATATTACACTACGAAGTGAGACACTAAAAATGGTACTGTATTTGAGTTTTTCTGTTTGTAAAGCAACATAACTGACGATCGCATAGGTAAGATTATACAAAACGCTCGCTGACAACAGCAAGAAAATATTTTCTCAAAAAGAAAACTTTTTAACATCGAATATGACTGTTACTAAACCTATCTTGAATGTGTTTGTCTGGAGTGCCGGCCTTAGTGACCGTGCGGTTCTAGGCGCTTGAGTCTGGAGCCGAGTGACCGCTACGGTCGCAGGTTCGAATCCTGCCTCGGGCATGGATGTGTGTTATGTCCTTAGGTTAGTTAGGTTTAACTAGTTCTAAGTTCTAGGCGACTGATGACCTCAGAAGTTAAGTCGCATAGTGCTCAGAGCCATTTGAACCATTTTTTGTCTGGAGTGCAGCCTTGTACGGAAGTGAAACGTTGGTGATAAACCGTTCATATAAGAAGCGTATAAAAGTATCTGAACATTGTTAATGTCAAAACCTTCTTGGAATCCTAGCGAAGAAACGGTACGCATGCGACATTTTTTCACATAAGGAGATTTGTATTTATATCTCACTTTAACACTCCAAGATTTTCAATACAAAGTTTTTATCCGCGGCATTAACGAACTTAAAAGAAAAACGCAGACAAAATGTCGCCACACACAGGTACTTTATTAAGCAATGAAACTCCATGAGCCATACACTGATGCTGCAATACACCAAACCCTTTTTCTTATCTGTTATGTCATCTTGCAGCAAAGAACGTGAACGGTATGAAATTTGGTGAAATTTACCTACGTAGATAGTGAAATAGCAAAAGGAGCGTATTTATTGGAAAACCATCTGCTTTGCGCCTCGAATGAGAAATGTAACACGTAAAACAGTTAACAATTATTTTGGGCAATGGAAAGAGAGAAGATAATTTGAAGCGCGAAAGTCAAATTCTGTTTCTCGATGAAATTGAAGTCACCTTTAAACTTTCTGATCGAAGGAGTAGTCTTCGCATTTTCAGGAAATAATGTACACCGTCCGTCCTAGAGGTATCGACGTACAAGCGATATCAGTACAGTCCTTCTATGACAGCTTGAACGCTGAACTATAAACAACAGAGGAGCATTCGACCAGTCAGCTGTGAGCAGGCAGTAATGGACGTTCGTCTGTAGTGTCTCAACGTTGTTCTAGCAACAATTCGCAATGGAGCGACATCTGTAAATCAAGTGTTCAGCACATTTTCTAGAATACTACATGCAATGTCTGTGTTTAACGCTCTACTATGCAATGCCCTTCAGATATGTATGCTTGTAGGCACGCCTGAAGGACACTGAATAGTACACCTTACACGCAGATACTGCAAGTAGTGTTTACAGGCCTAAGCAAACGCTTCGACGATAATAACTCTTTTCCTGTGCGGGAATAATAGCGCCGGCCGGTGTGGCCAAGCGATTCTAGGCGCTTCAGTCTGGAACCGCGCGACCGCTACGGTCGCGGGTTCGAATCCTGCGTCGGGCATGGATGTGTGTGATGTCATTACCTTAGTTAGGTTTAAGTAGTTCTAAGTTCTAGGAGACTGATGACCACCAGTATTAAGTCCCATAGTGCTCGGAGCCATTTGACCTTTTTTCTTTCTTTTTTTTTCTTTTGGGAGTAACAGCGACTGTGCATGTGCAGGATGTGGACACACGGAGACATATGGAGGTGTGAGTCGATGCTGGATAGACGAAGTGGTTAAGATGACCACACGTATAAAGTGGGAAATCCACGTTCGTGTTCTAGTCCGGCACAAATCTTCATATGTCGTCAATAAATTATATATCTGGAATCTCATCGTATTCGCAATTGGGAATACATTTCTTGTATTCTCTATAATGTTTTGAACAAGAACATAGGACGTCCAAAATTTGTCCCGTACACTTTGGCTCCAGAACAAAAATAATTACGTATCGCCGCCTAACGCGACTTGACTAAAATACAAAATTTCTGAAGAAAAAAAAAATCATCGCGGATGACGAGAGTTGGTGTTAATCAGCATGAACCTATCACAAAACGACGAAGCACAGAGCGTCACATGAAGGGTCAACGCTTTGACGACATAACCGACATTCCGGACAACGTGTCGCTCGATTTGAACAACATCTCAAAGAAGGACTTTTCTTAAGGTTCCACATTATTTTACGCAAGGGGGGGGGGGGGAGGGCAGACTGTGTAGAGAACACCTGAAGCATTAAAACCACCGTTTTAAAGTTTCTCAACTTTTTACTAGTCCAATCTCTAAAATTTTTGGACTGAGATGATTTAATGTTATGAATTGTATTTTTATAACTGCAATATTAACGGCAAACAAGAGACATTTTTAAGATATCAAAATATACGACAAACTCAAAAATAAATCACGTAAATTGCCTAACATCACCGAAACATGTGTGGTCAGTAAGCAAAGACGAGACAGTCTATTTTTGTAAGGCCGCCGCTCCGAACCAGTCAGTAAATTTCCAGCTTCCAGCCGGCGTTATCGTGTTACTAACTCAGTATAGAACTAATTCTATTAGTCGTTTATCAGCATAAGCTGCTCATAGTTCGTGTAATTTGTTCGGTCGTTAACCCGCACCCGGTATCGAGCCAGAATTGTTGCCGCAACTATTAAGGAACTTCTGTCACACTTCATAAAGCGGTTAACAGTGAACAGTTCAGTACTTCTGATGGAAATTCACAAGCTACAAAAATATTCTACTCACACAATGAAACAGAGGAAGTGGAATGTGTTAAGTGTTTGAGAAAACATGTACATTACAGTCTTAATTGGAATACCCACATCCAAAAATTAATAAAGCCCCAAAGTTCCACTGCATTTGTAACACGTATGGCAGATACATGTGATTTAAAATGAAGAAACTAGTTGCATTTTGCCTTTCCCAAATGTGTTATGGTATCATTTTAGAGAACTTAACTTATAGGGATAGAATATTGTTGGAATACAGAAGCGTATTTTAATAATTGTTTCTGTTGTTTGTTTTAGAACATCCTGAAGGGTAACCCTCAAAAAACTTGAGAATTTGACAATTATTTTCATTGATGTCTTTTGTCGTTGACAATATTTGTCTTATCTCAAAAAACAGTAAAAGCATGAATGTAACACTAGGACTGAAAACAACCTCAGCAAATAGTTCAACGGTTCACACAGTAAACACATAAAGTAATCAGATATATGTATCCATCAGCCTGTCAGAAGACAGAAGCGTATTTTAAGAATTGTTTCTGTTGTTTGTTTTAGAACATTCCGAAGAGTAATCTTCAAAAACTTGAGAATTTGATAACTGTTTTCATTAATATCTTTAGTCATTAACAATATTAATCTTCTCAAAGAAAACAGGGAAAAGCATGGATGTAACACTAGGACTGAAAACAACCCAAACAAATAGTTCAATGGGTTAACACAGTATACACAGAAAGAAGTCAGATAAATGTATGCATCAGCCTGTCACAACATATCATATGTCTTGCGGGTGATGTGATAGAGTTTAAGACTGAATTGAAGAAATTTCTCTTCAGTAACTTTCTCTACTCCATTGAAGAAAGAGTCTTCATAAAAGCTCTTTAAATTGATATAACAGATTACTAAATGATTAACATTAGCACTATAACAAAACAAGTAGCTTCGTGATAAGGTCCAGGAAACTGTGCTTTTCCGACCAACGGCCTTGTCGTCCTCTGCCATATGGAATCGTTTGGGAATGGACTGGAAAGGCCTGGGATCAGCACAACCTTTTTTCAAATGTTTAATAGAAATTTTTTGGCCTTCAGCCTACACCATACAACCCGCTCATACTTACATACTGCTAGAACATGCATAGTTACAGGCAGACCAGTACTGTGTAATAGTGTAAAATCAAATGCTACAGAAGACTTTTGTGCTGTCCATTGTCAGTAATACGAGTATGTTAGTCTTACTCCAATGAATTTGTACATCACGTGGAATAGACTATGATCCTGTGTTGCTAGCAAAGCCGTCACGCAGGTTGGCAACGGATGACCTACTGACACTCCACTCCTTTTCACATTTGTCAGACATCAGCAAAAACACCCTGTGAGTGCGTTAGCGTGTACAGAATAAATGACTGGGGTTAGGAGTGGCCCCTTATTCTATGACAGAGCACACCGGTGTTCATCTGTACACAATTTGTTTAATTTCAGAATTTTTGTCAAAGAAGTACACGAATTTACATAGATTGTGATGTGACACTTGCAGCACAGTTGTCAATATAACACATTACGTCCTGTTTAGCCGAAATAGCACTGAACATAACAACACCAAATTTAAATTGAAGGTTCTCTACAAGTTGAAGTTGTTCACTATTACGACAAATCATCAGAATTCCGGTTCTAAGTTCGGTACTATTTAGGATGACAATCAAGTCTACGGAGGATGGTTAGTTTTTCTGACGAAATTAGCAAAAGATTAACTCAAGGCTGCTCGAGTTCACAGTGGATGCGAGCTGGTGAACCAACAAATTTACGCCTCTGCTAGTGGCATTTACCTTAGCTGCTCGGCTGCTCTCGCCCTCTGAAAATCCTATAAAAAAGCGAACCAAAATCTTTAGTGATTTTATCAGCAGAAACTGTCCTATGTTTCTCGTTAGGCGAGAAAACATGCACTCATCCCTAGCCTGGAAATATGGCGATATACATGTGCACAGATGGAGCAGTGTGTATACTGCAGTTCCCTCTCAGCTCTCACAGGAACAATTAACTTTGTGGCTGTTTCGTTTGTCCGCTGTTGGAGCTCAACGATTCTTCAGCTAATTTCTAGCTGAATGTCAGCCAAAGTCGTCTTTTGGCGTCATACAAAACGTGATGCGCCCCGTTCTACACTTGATACTAGTTCAGAGGAGAGCCCCGAAGTTTTAGGTCTTATGACTTTCGTAGCGAACTCTAACCCACCTGTGTTCTTTTGTGCTTCATGTCATGGCTTTTCCAGACCAATGGCAGCATTCCTTTCATCTTGTGGAAACTACCTCTGCCAATCACAAAGGGCCTACCTTCAAACTACGTCGAAATTTCGCCCCTTTCTGCTCCTCTCAAGTTTATTCCAGCCAGTCGGACATTTTGTGCCCGCTCCTGACGCCTGAAAGTTACACGTATACATCATGAGTACACCACAGGCGTTTCACGTGATCAACTGTGTCGCTGGTCTGTTTGTATCTATCTGGAGTTTTATAAAGAATTTATCCGTAGCAAGCAGCGCTGGCCCAATACCTGCTCTCCTCGATGTATCGCCCAGCGCATTTGTTGTCCCTTTTGCCATGGGTCAATAACCCCTTTTTAAAAGGTGTTCCATTGTACTGGGCTACGATGACACAATTGCCCCAAAACCAAAAACGTTTCCTCCAGCATCTTTTTTCACCTTTTGTTCATTGACATGCAGGACTTGGGTTCGCTGTGTTAATACTGTTGAATCAAGAGTTATCCCTTTACATTACATACTGTACATTTTAATAGGCAAATCTGCTCACTATCGCCGAAGTATGTCAGATGACATACTCTTCTATGTGTTACGACATACAAAATCTCTCATGTAAGGTGCGAAATTGATATTCATTCAGTCACCTTACAAACTTACTTCACAAGTAGTCTTTCCTTGCAGCCCGGGGAACACAAGGAAAAAGTGACGCGTCTTCTTCCTCTCCACAGGGGCAGAAAGGTGTCTCTACGATGTGCAGCCTGGGAAGATGTTTACAGAACTATACTTGGTTAAATTTGAGTCTGGGTATCAGAAAGGCAAAGTGCCGAGTCATTGAATTTGTAGGGGATTTCCTGGAATAGGGGACCGACAGAGGAATTGTTGATCTTCCAGCCATTGTCAGTTCTCCAGATTTTTGAGACGCCCCATTTAAGTCGCTGCCTCAAGTAGGCTAGGTGCATCTCGTTCCAGTGCTTCTACCAAGGAAAACAAATACTACCAGAGTCACCCACACGGTATTCAGATGCGCTAAGCCCTCAGCTGCAGACAGTGCAGTACAACAATAGTTGTCTGTATTGTATTTAAACGACATACGTGTCTTGCACTGCTTTCTACAAACCACAGGCCCATCGCTAAGGGATCCATGGAATGTAACGTTAAAACACGGGTGGCGATCTAAAGCTATTAGCTGCTAAAATATGCTGTAGCGTCTCTGTTATGCCGAAGTGATGAATAGCTTATACTAAATAAATGTTTACGAACACAGCCGCGGACTAATATGCGGTATTCTTTTTTCTTTAGGCAATAACTGCTGAAGATTGACGTTGTTCTACGTACTCAGGAAACCTCAAGACGCCAACATCCTCCCGTTTACTGTGAGTATTCCAGCGCTTAAAAATGTGTCTTATGTACGACTCAAAAATTTATTTGTTATCATATTAAAACTTGTGAAGTGATCGTTGTTTATCCTTCAACGTGATTTCATGACTCATTTGCATGTCCTTACGTTTTGCGGTCGAGTTCTACCATGAATGATACAGATTTACACTACCTCTGTTGTTACTATATGGTAATCAAATTATATGGCCCAACCCGATAACGCATTTCTGTACGTTATAGTCTAATATTTATCTTTTTTATCGGAATTTCAGTCTGCAGACTATCCTGACAAGCGCAAAAGAAATCTCTTCCTTTCATTGTTCTTACTAGACTGAAATATCGATTCTATCACGATTTTCGTCAGACTAGAAACTCACTCATTTCCAATGTCTTACATACTCATATTGAGACTGAAATAAGGATCTAGAATTTTGTAGCTCCTCACTGCAACACGAAACTTTTAGTTTGTCACATTAATGTTATTCAAGCAGGTGACCTTCCACTTAACATTAGTTTAATTTGTTCTACAAGGACCGTAAAACATAGCTTCCAAGAATCCATGGTGATACCTGCTTCCCTCTTCACCCGCACATTTTTCTCGAAACCACTACCATGTTTCAGAGGAAAAAACATACGAAAAATGCTTCTGGTAACAAATCTTCACTTTCTTTCATGGCAGGATCAAATAATTAAGGATAACAATCAACAGATGAAAATAAAAATGTTCAGCTATTATATCCTCCCCATTCCAGATGGAAGTATACTGAGGTGAGAATTTGTCATAGCAATATGCATCTATACAGATGCCAGTAGTATCGCGTGCACGAGGTACAAAACGACACTGAACTGACGGAGCTGTCATTTTAACTCAGTTGATTTATGTGAAACGTTCCCGACATGATTATGGAGGCCCGAGGCAACAGACTTTGAGTGGTCTAGGAGCTATCACTGCCGCCTCTGGATCACGGAGTCCCGGGTTCGATTCCCGGCCGCATTTGGGATTTTCTCTGCCTGGGGACTGGGTCTTTGTGTTGTGCTCATCATTTCATCGTCATCCTCATCATCATTCGTGACAGTGGCTAGATTGGACTATGTAAAAAAATTGGACTGTGGCAGTTTTTACGGGCGCCGATAACTGTGCAGTTGAGTTCCCCACAAACGAAACATCATCAACAGACATTGAACGCGGAATGGAACTAGACTCATGGCACATTACATTTCGGAAGTCGTTACGGAATTCAGTTTTCCGAGATCCACAGTGTCAAGAGTGTGCCGAGAACATCAAATTTCAAGCATTAACACTCAGCAAGGACAGCACAGTGATCGACGGCCTTCACATAACGACTGAGAGCAGTGGAATCTGTGTGTAGTTGTCAGTGCTAACAGACAAGCAACACTGTATGAAATAATCGTAGAAATAAATGTGGGCTGAACGACGAACATATCCGTAAGCACAGTGCGGCGAAATATGGTGTTAATGGGCTGTGGCAGCAGCTGATCGACGCGAGTGCCTTTGCTAACTGCACGAAATCGCATAAAGCGCCACTTGTGGGGTAGTGACCATATCGGTTGGACCTTGGACTACAGGAAACCAGTGGCCTGGTCAGATGAGTCCCGGTTTTAGCTGGTAAAGCTATTAATAGGGTTCGATTGCGGTGAAGACCCCACGAAGCCATAGATCCAAATTGTAACCAAGGCACTGTGCGAACTGGTGTTGGTTCCATAATGTTGTGGACTGTGTTTACATGGAATGAATTGGGTCATCTGGTCCAGCTAAACCTATCTCTGACTGGAAATAGTTATGTTCAGCTACTTGGAGACCATTTGCAGCCATTCATGGACTTCATGTTCCCAACCACCAACCATTTCAGTAGGCCATAATTGTTCGCGATTGGTTTGAAGAACGTTTCTGGACATATCGAGTGAATGATCTGGCCACCCACATAGCCAGACACGGACTCCATCTGAAATGTATGGGGCATAATCAAGGGGTCAGTTCGTGCACAAAATGTTGTACCGGAAACGCTTTCGAAATTATCGACGGCTATAGTGGCAGCGGGGTTCCATATTTCTGCAGGGAACTTCCATTGACTTGCTGAGTCCATGCCACGTCGAGATGCTGCATTACGCCAGGCAAAAGGATGTCGGACATGATATTCGGAGGTATCCCATGGCTTCTGTCACCTCAGAGTATTACGGCAGATAATGTCTCCGGGCATTCACCAAAGCCTAATCCTTACATTGGATTGTCCAAGAAATGGTGTGATTTTCTATTAATCCACTGTCCAGTGGCTTCCTTCTTCACACCACCCCAAGCGTCGGTCAGCAATGACCAAAGAAATGTGTGGCATATGACGAGCTGCTTGGCCTTCGTGCTCCATTCCTTATAAATCACTATCTGCAGTCATTGTTATAACTGGATTACTGGTAGCACTTTAAAACTCGCAATTGATTCCTCCTGCTGTTTTTATGTGATTCGTTAGAACCACCATTTCGATGCTCCACAGACTCTGTCCGCCACCACATGAGGTCATGTCGGTCTTGTTCTAGTTGTGGTTGTGCTTTCAAGTTTCCATTTTACACTATTAGCCACTGAAACGTCCCCTTTGAACAATTATACATGACTGTCCTTAAAATGACACACAATATTTTTAGCGCAATGCAATCTGACTTTCAATAATCCCTACAAAAGAGTGGCCCTGACTAACATTAACCTATACCTTTCACAAATCACTTACCTCACAAAAATCTTCGTTACTCGAACTACTGCGATACAGCGAGCGCCACTATTGCCAGCTAAATAAAAGATTCAAACTACGGAAGGCACTAACTACTGATAGGCATAGTTAGCTAATGAAAGATTTTGATAGAGAACAAACAATGTATTTACCTTAATAGTGTTGAAAAATCATAATATACATAGCAGTTCATGACATCCAGTCTTACAAATTTCAAAACTCCGCCATCTCTCTCCCCACATCCACCACTGCTGGCGGCTCACCTCCAACTGCGCAACGCTACGCACTGTTCACATCCAGTTGCCCAACGCTACAATGGCAGACAACAATGCAAACTAGCCACAGACTCCACACAGCACAGCCAGTGATTTTCATACAGAGCGCTACGTAACGTTGCCAATAAGAAAACATAAACAGCCTACTTACACCACTAACACTGCTACACCAAGAAGAAATGCAGATGATAAGCGGGTATTCATTGGAAAAATATATTATACTAGAACTGACATGTGATTACATTTTCATCCAGACGGCCGGTGTGGCCGTGTGGTTAAAGGCGCTTCAGTCTGGAACCGCGTGAGCGCTACGGTCGTAGGTTCGAATCCTGCCTCGGGCATGGATGTGTGTGATGTCCTTAGGTTAGTTAGGTTTAATTAGTTCTAAGTTCTAGGCGACTGATGACCTCAGAAGTTGAGTCGCATAGTGCTCAGAGCTATTTGAACCATTTTCACCCAATTTGGGTGCATAGATCCTGAGAAATCAGTACCCAGAACAACCACCTCTGGCCGTAATAATGGCCTTGATACGCCTGGGCATTTAGTCAAACAGATCTTGGATGACATGTACAGGTACAGCTCCCCATGCAGCTTCAACACAATACCACTCTTCATCAAGAGTAGTGACTGGCGTATTGTGACGAGCCAGTTGCTCGGCCACCATTGACCAGACGTTTTCAATTGCTGAGAGATCTGGAGAATATGCTGGCCAGGGCAGCAGTCGAACATTTTCTGTATCCAGAAAGGCCCGTAAAGGAACCATGGGGTCGTGCATTATCCTGCTGAAATGTGGGGTTTCGCAGGAATAGAATGAAGGGTAGAGCCACAGGTCTTTTAACACATCTGAAATGTAACGTCCCCTGTTCAAAGTGCCGTCAGTGCGAACAAGAGGTGACCGAGACGTGTAATCAATGGCACCCCATACCATCACGCCGGGTGATACGCCAGTATGGCGATGACAAATACACGCTTCCAACGTGCGTTCAGCGCGATGTCGCCAAACACGGATGCGACCATCATGATGCTGTAAAAAGAACCTGGATTCATCCGAAAAAATGACGTTTTGCCATTCGTGCACCCAGGTTCGTCGTCGCGTACACAATCGCAAGCGCTCCTGTCTGTGATGCAGCATCAAGAGTAACCACAGCCATGGTCTCCGAGCTGATAGTCCATGCTGCTGCAAACGTCGTTCAACTGTTGATGCAGATGTTTGTTGTCTTGCAAACGTCCCCATCTGTTGACTCAGGGATCGAGACGTGGCTGCACGATCCGTTACAGCCATGCGGATAAGATGCCTGTCATCTCGACTGCTAGTGATACGAGGCCGTTGGGATCCAGCATAGAGTTCCGTATTACCCTCCTGAACCCACCGGTTCCATATTCTGCTAAAAGTCATTGGATCACGACCAACGCGAGCAGCAATGTCGTGATACGATAAACCGCAATAGCGATAGGCTACAATCCATCCTTTATCAAAGTCGGAAACGTGATGGAACGCATTTCTCCTCCTTACACGAGGCACCACAACAACGTTTTACCATGAAATGCCGGTCAGCTGTTGTTTGTGTACAAAAAATCGGTTGGAAATTTTTCTCATGTCAGCACGTTGTACATGTCACCACCGGTGCCAACCTTGTGTGAATGCCCTGAAAAGCTATGTAGCACGTCATCTTCGTGGTGTAGGAATTTTAATGGCCAGTAGTGTACTACCACTTGACCAGGAGTCGGTTTGGACATCTTTATAACAATTGCAGTTCCTGTAACGGCTGTGTTACTCATGTGACATCCAATGTCTCGTCCTTCTTAGCTCTCCTGACCATCCCACTCTGCTATTACTGTTTCTCTACCGACATCACATTACTCCCCGTCTCTTTTTGTAATGGCGGGACCGCCTCTCCATACATCTAGCGGTAAATTCCGCATTACATATGTGTGTCCGGATACTTTGGATCAGACAGAGCATGTTTAGCATGATAATAACTACAGTTGGATAGTAATCTTCCGTCGACAGTTTCATCATTGAGGGTGGATCAATAGAACAAATGGAGAGGAACAGGTAAAGGTAGTCGTGATAAGTATCAGGAATCTTGCCAGTACTTATCAGAAGTGAGACCACGGGACACTTCAGTCAGAATGTTCAGGCAGAAATTAGTACGTCGTACCTCCGCGTTGAGCCACCAGAGTCCGAACCACTTTGCCACCTCGCTTGTTTGATCTGGCGGCTGTCGCCACGAGCAGAGAGGCAGCGCAATATTTGGAGTGGGTGAATGACACGAGGCGCGTTTGTCACCTTGGCTGTAGTTTCACAAAACTGCCGGTGGGCGTTTTTGCCTCGTCACCGGCTGAGCCGAGCCCGGCTCGCGCAACGCCCGCCGGCTGGCTTACGCCCGCGCTGCTCCCGGTGAAATCGGCCGCCGCGTTTAAGGTGAGATCAGTGGCGGCAGCCGGCACAGTGCACGGGCCGACAGTCCTGGCGAAGCGGAGCAGCGGATCGCGCCGGTGTGGGTCCAGCCACCTCAGTAAGGTAATTGACGACAAACTTCTCGCGTCTATCACATCCCGTAGTGCACGAGATACGTGATCTATGAGCTTTTCTCGGGGTCAGTTATTGATGTCGTATTTTCGGGTGTTCAGCACCCGCAAAACAGAACAAAATATTAGTTTTTCGTCTACATGTACATACGTCCTCTGGAATCACAGTGAAGTGCATGGTGAAGGGTACTTAGGACCGCGGGAAGTACTTCCTGCACTTGGTCTAATATTGTCTTCGTGTCCCCAGATTCCTCACTCTCTAGAGTCTTTACCCACTGCTTATCGAAACATTCTGCGAACGCTGTCACGGGATAATTTTTGTCGAACTTCAGGTGCCTGCTAGTTCAGTTTTTCCAGCATCCCTGTCACGCCCTCCCTTGAGTTCAAGAAACTGGTGACCATTATTTGTATTCCTTGTTAGTTCTATATAGTATTGGTCCCACAAACTAGAATAATATTCTACAGTGACGGAAAAAAATTGCGACACCAAAACTTAATTAATATAGAGTAATGAATTTTCGGGAATAGATTTGTCTAGGAAACATATTTAAGGGGAGATTTACTATCTTTGGCACGAAAAAGCATGTTTTTTGAGAATTTTTTTCTCGGGATGTCTTGCAGATATCAATATGAAATTTGATAAAAATGTTTACTGATATTGCCTCTACAAACTGGAATTTTTTCGACCGAAAATGTCGAAGAGCAAAGGCGGAAATGCTGTCGGAACGAAACAAAATTTCGATGTAGACTTCCGCCTGCGGTACGTCACAGGTCATCCGGCTCGTCTGAAATCAAAATTGACTTGACCTTAGCGAAGTATATAAGATTCTTTAGGAGCTGTACCTCGCTTAAGTTATTTGGACCATAGGAAACAAAATGGCGGCCATTTGAAAAATAATAGGGTTTTTTCTTCGATTTTTCGACTTCGTCGGCCAAGTAAAAATATTTATAGTTGATGGATCGGAATAAAAGTGGTACAACTCCAAGAAAATTTAGTTACCTTAGTCAGAAGCAAAGAATCATGCCAATCGGTTCAGTAGATTTGAAGTCACCATACCACGCGATAAAAGAAAAGTCATTTCGAGAAAAACGCGTCTGAAGTTTTGACTACATATAAATGCAATTTTATGCAACGTACGTTCAATCTGCTATTCCGAGTCCATAAACTAGTCCTTCTGCTCGATGTGGGCCATCCTGCGCTGCTCCAGAGCCGTTCGTACGGCCAGTGACAAGCGGTCTTCGGCTGCTTGAATCCGGCGGTCGTCCGAATGCTTGGCGAACTGCGTCGAATAGAGTCCCACGGTGACATCCATCGTAGTCATGGTCTTCAGAATTGGCGAATACCCTTCGTTGAAGGTGCTCACTGCCAGGAAAATCGCAATCTCCACAGTCTTCGTACCAGGATGCAAATGCTTCGGGGCTAACTTCCAAACACACGCGTTCAAACTTTCATTTGAATTTTGTGTGTTTACTCCCAAGCACCGCTACAATAACTCGACCTCCGAAAGAATAAAACTGGTGCTTGAAAAAGGCCGATTTCAGGCAGGTGCATTTTTTTTGTCCGACCACGAATAACAAACATTTCCGTTCCTCTTTCGGGAAAAACGTTTCAGGGGTGGATTCTAAACACTTTTATGGATCCAAAAATTCAATTTAAAAAAAGTCAATTTTTTGAACCAAAAGATAGTAAACCTCCCCTTATGTGATTAACGTTGCTAGATCACACTTTAGTCTAAGCACGAGACAAGCCATTGCAAATGTGAAATGCTCGTACGTTAAAAACCGGTGTAAAGGCCAGAATATTGGATGGAAACATGAAAATGTGGAAACGTTGTGTTTTGCCGGTACCCGATGTCAGTTTGTGTTGCACTTGGTACGTCGACACAGGGACGGTTAGTGTAGTTTGTGGAGTACGCTGGAGTTGTCGTCCGATGATGTTCCTTATGTGCTCGGTTGGAGACAGATCGAGCAGACTAAAGCAACAGTCCGCAGCTCGTGCTTGTGCGGTAGCGTTCTCGCTTCCAACGCCCGGGTTCCCGGGTTCGATTCCCGGCGGGGTCAGGGATTTTATCTGCCTCGTCATGACTGCGTGTTGTGTGCTGTCCTTAGGTTAGTTACGTTTAAGTAGTTCTAAGTTCTAGGAGACTGATGACCGTAGCAGTTGAGTCCCATAGTGCTCAGAGCCATTTGAACCATAGATGTTAGCCGGCCGCGGTGGTCTCGCGGTTCTAGGTGCGCAGTCCGGAACAGTGTGACTGCTACGGTCGCAGGTTCGAATCCTGCCTCGGGCATGGATGTGTGTGATGTCCTTAGGTTAGTTAGGTTTAAGTAGTTCTAAGTTCTATGGGACTGATGACCACAGCTGTTAAGTCCCATAGTGCTCAGAGCCATTTGAACCATTTGAACCATAGATGTTAAGTCCCATAGGGCTCAGAGCCATTTGAACCATTTTTTGAACTAAGGCAACATGTCAGCGTGTTAGGTTACAACAGCAGTACGTGAACGAGCGTTATCCTGTTGGAAAACACCCATGGGGATGCTGATCAAAAATGGCAGCACAACAGGTCGAATTACCAGACTGACGTACAGTTTTGCAATCAGGGCGCGTGGGATGCCCACGAGAGTGCTCCTCTTCTCATACGAAATCGCTCCCCGGACCGTAAGTTCAGGTGTAAGTCCAGTGTGTCGAACACGGTCTAACATGCAGATACGTTGGTTGCAGGCCCTCAACTGTCCACATTCTAACCAGCACTCAGTCACCACTGGCATCGAGACAGAACCAACTTTCATCAGAAAATACAACAGACCTCCAACCTGCTCTCCAAGGAGCTCTCGCTTGTCACCACTGAAGTCGAAAATGGCGGTGGTTTGGGGCCAGTGGACTGTCCGCTACAGGGTGTCTGGCTCGAAGCTGTCCTTGAAGTAACCGATTTGTAAAAGTTGGTTGTGTCACTGTGGTGCCAACTGCTACTCAAACGGCAGCTGCGGTTCGATGCATAAGAGCCATACGCCGAAGACGATGATCTTCCCTCTTGGCAGTACCACGTGGCCGTCCGGAGACCAGTCTTCGTGCGGTCGTACCTTCCAGTGACCACCGCTTCCAGCAATCATTTAACAGTGGCAACACTCCTGCCCAGTCTTTCTGCAGTATCGTGGAAGGAACATCTAGCTTATCGTAGCCCGATTGCATGCCCGCGCTCAAACTCGGTGAGGTACTGATAATGGCCTCTTTGTCGGCTTAGAAGGCATTCTTGACTAACATAAGCTCACCACGTCCAATGTCAAAGGTAACTAAGGCTGACGACCATTACAACGTATATTTAAAGCCAACGTGATTTGTATCCTCATAGTGGCGCCAGTAGCGCCACTCCTATGCAACTGGTGCGACATTTTAATAGACACCATCTTTCAGATGTAGAAACATGTCTACCAACTTTGGTTTATGTCGCACAACTCCTCCTTGGTGTTATGACTTTTTTTTCATCAGTATAATACAGGTCATATAAGTGATATGTAAACCTTGCGTTACCTACGAATGAACCTAAAAATTACTATAAACATTTATTTGCGCAAGTCTGCTGATTCCAGCTGCAATTCTTTGATGTCGTAACCATAGTGTTCGACTTTCGGCGTTTTGTGATGTACATACAGGGTGTTTCAAAAATGACCGGTATATTTGAAACGGCAATAAAAACTAAACGAGCAGCGATAGAAATACACCGTTTGTTGCAATATGCTTGGGACAACAGTACATTTTCAGGCAGACAAACTTTCGAAATTACAGTAGTTACAATTTTCAACAACAGATGGCGCTGCGGTCTGGGAAACTCTATAGTACGATATTTTCCACATATCCACCATGCGTAGCAATAATATGGCGTAGTCTCTGAATGAAATTACCCGAAACCTTTGACAACGTATCTGGCGGAATGGCTTCACATGCAGATGAGATGTACTGCTTCAGCTGTTCAATTGTTTCTGGATTCTGGCGGTACACCTGGTCTTTCAAGTGTCCCCACAGAAAGAAGTCACAGGGGTTCATGTCTGGCGAATAGGGAGGCCAATCCACGCCGCCTCCTGTATGTTTCGGATAGCCCAAAGCAATCACACGATCATCGAAATATTCATTCAGGAAATTAAAGACGTCGGCCGTGCGATGTGGCCGGGCACCATCTTGCATAAACCACGAGGTGTTCGCAGTGTCGTCTAAGGCAGTTTGTACCGCCACAAATTCACGAAGAATGTCCAGATAGCGTGATGCAGTAATCGTTTCGGATCTGAAAAATGGGCCAATGATTCCTTTGGAAGAAATGGCCGCCCAGACCAGTACTTTTTGAGGATGCAGGGACGATGGGACTGCAACATTGGGCTTTTCGGTTCCCCATATGCGCCAGTTCTGTTTATTGACGAAGCCGTCCAGGTAAAAATAAGCTTCGTCAGTAAACCAAATGCTGCCCACATGCATATCGCCGTCATCAATCCTGTGCACTATATCGTTAGCGAATGTCTCTCGTGCAGCAATGGTAGCGGCGCTGAGGGGTTGCTGCGTTTGAATTTTGTATGGATAGAGGTGTAAACTCTGGCGCATGAGACGATACGTGGACGTTGGCGTCATTTGGACCGCAGCTGCAACACGGCGAACGGAAACCCGAGGCCGCTGTTGGATCACCTGCTGCACTAGCTGCGCGTTGCCCTCTGTGGTTGCCGTACGCGGTCGCTCTACCTTTCCAGCACGTTCATCCGTCACGTTCCCAGTCCGTTGGAATTTTTCAAACAGATCCTTTATTGTATCGCTTTTCGGTCCTTTGGTTACATTAAACCTCCGTTGAAAACTTCGTCTTGTTGCAGCAACACTGTGTTCTAGGCGGTGGAATTCCAACACCAGAAAAATCCTCTGTTCTAAGGAATAAACCATGTTGTCTACAGCACACTTGCACGTTGTGAACAGCACACGGTTACAGCAGAAAGACGACGTACAGAATGGCGCACCCACAGACTGCGTTGTCTTCTATATCTTTCACATCACTTGCAGCGCCATCTGTTGTTGAAAATTGTAACTACTGTAATTTCGAAAGTTTGTCCGCCTGAAAATGTACTGTTGTCCCAAGCATATTGCAACAAACGGTGTATTTCTATCGCTGCTCGTTTAGTTTTTATTGCCGTTTCAAATATACCGGTCATTTTTGAAACACCCTGTAATTTTACATTTAAATGATGTAAGCAGCCTCTCACCACTATAAAATAAAATCAAGATCGGTCTGGAAGCTTTAGCAGTTTTTTAGACCATAATCAATTACATGTAAGTGAAAAAACTCTGAGGTTACAATTATTTCGTGTGCAAAAGCTTTGCCAAAGGTTATATGCAATAACGATACCAAAAAAGTGAGTCATTTGTCTTTTTTTCCCAGGAGTCTATAAGAGCATTTCAGTCACCAAACTGGTTGCATTTCTCTTTCTCATTATTGTTAATGACTTCTTAAGTAATAGAACCCAGTACGTTGTCCTCGATGGTGAGTGTTCATCGGAGGTGAGGGTATCATCTCGAGTGCCCCAGGGAAGTGTGGTAGGTCCGCTGTTGTTTCCTATCAACATAAATGATCTTTTGGATAGGGTGGATAGCAATGTGCGGCTGTTTGCTGATGATGCTGTGGTGTACGGGAAGGTGTCGTCGTTGAGTGACTGTAGGAGGATACAAGATGATTGGACACGATTTGTGATTGGTGTAAAGAATGGCAGCTAACTCTAAATATAGATAAATGTAAATTAATGCAGATGAATAGGAAAAAGAATCCCGTAATGTTTGAATACTCCATTAGTAGTGTAGCGCTTGGCACAGTCACGTCGATTAAATATTTGGGCGTAAAATTGCAGAGCGATATGAAGTGGGACAAGTATGTAATGGCAGTTGTGGGGAAGGCGGATAGTCGTCTTCGGTTCATTGGTAGAATTTTGGGAAGATGTGGTTCATCTGTAAAGGAGACCGCTTATAAAACACTAATGCGACCTATTCTTGAGTACTGCTCGAACGTTTGGGATCCTTTTCAGGTTGGATTGATGGAGGACATAGAAGCAATTCAGAGGCGGGCTGCTAGATTTGTTACTGGTAGGTTTGATCATCACGCGAGTGTTACGGAAATGCTTCAGGAACTTGGGTGGGAGTCTCTGGAGGAAAGGAGGCGTTCTTTTCGTGAATCGCTACTGAAGAAATTTAGAGAACCAGCATTTGAGGCTCACTGCAGTAGAATTTTAATGCCGCCAACTTACACTTCGCTGAAAGACCACAAAGATAAGATAAAAGAGATTAGGGCTCATACAGAGGCGTATAGGCAGTCATTTTTCCCTCGTTCTGTTTGGGAGTGGAACAGGGAGAGAAGATGCTAGTTGTGGTACGAGGTACCCTCCGCCACGCACCGTATGGTGGATTGCGGAGTATGTATGTAGATGTTGATGTAGAATGTGACAAATGACGACCAGTGACTGCTGTTTTGCCTTGATTTTAAAATACATGACTGTATTGTGAGAGGTATGTCGTTCTAACCCCACAGACATTGTTGCCTGACAGTAAGGGACATGTCTGCCAAGTTTTGTTGAATTCGGTCCAGTGGTTTAGGAGGAGATGTGGAATATACATACACACATACATAAATCTGTTTTTATAACATGTGTGTGTGGATGAAATGTGCTGTTGTTTTTGGTTTGTTCTTGATGATCATGGTCATTATCGTTCTTATAATGAGGGTCTAAGAAGCGAAGGAAGAAATTAATGGATATCAAACTTACTAGTGGCTAAATCAACATTACTAACGTGGAAATCCTGTTTCTGTTAACTGAAATTTGCAACTTAGCCATACAGCGAGTTCATTAGTATTTTCGAAAACTGATAACTGTTTTATTACGACTCAATGTTCACTCTAAGACAAAAAAATAAAAAAAAACAGCACGTTACGAAGAAATTACTCTAATGAGACGAAAATCGGTAGATGAGATGTGTATGTACAAAGAAACAAATGATTATAATTTCAGAAAAATTGAATGATTTATTCAAAAGATAGAGTTTCACAAATTGAGCAAGTCAGTAACGCGTTGGTCCATCTCTTGCCCTTATGCAAGCAGTTATTCGACTTGGCTTTGATTGACGGAGTTGTCGGATATCCTGCTGAGGGGTATGGTGCCAAATTCTGTCCAACTGGTGCGTTAGGTCGTAAAAATCCCAAGCCGGTGGGAGGGCACTGCCCATAATGCTCCGTAAGTTCTCAACTGGGGAGAGATCCGGTGACCTTCATGGGCAAAGTAGGGTTGGGCAAGCACGAAAGTAAGCAGCAGAAACTCTCGCCGTGTCCGGGCGGTCATTACTTTGCTGAAATGTAAGCCCAGGATAGCTTTCCGTTAAGGACAACAAAACAGGGACTAGAATATCGAGGACATACTGCAGTGCTATAGAGTGCCGCGGACGACAGCCAAAGGTGTCCTTCTATGAAAAGAAACGACTTCCCTGATCATCACTCCTGGTTGTAGAGTCGAATGGCGGCCGACAGCCAGGTTGGTTCCCTACCGCTATCCGAGGCATCTCCACAGCCGACTTCACTGGTCATCGGGGCTCGGTTCGAAGCGGGTCTCATCACTGAAGACACTTCTACTCCAATCAATGATAATAATCTAGTCAATGATATTAGAAAGTATGATTATCAGAGAAAGTATCTGTGAGTTATGCAGACGCAAGAGGCTAATTCGAAATGAATTCTCTTCCAACTAGTAACAGTACTACATTACACTTGTCCGCCCTCTGCTGGAATATTGCTGCGCGGTATCGCATCCTTACCAGGTAGGATTGACGGAGGACATCAAAAAAGTGCAAAGAAGGGCAGCTCGTTTCGTGTTATCGCGCAATAGTGGTGAGAGTGTCACTGATATGATACGCGAGTTGGGGTGGCAGTCACTGAAACAAAGACGGTTTTCTTTGCGGCGAGATCTATTTACGAAATTTCTATCACCAACTTTCTCTTCCGAACGCGAAAATATTTTGTGGACACCCACCTACGTTCGAAGAAATGATCATCATAATAAAATAAGAGAAATCAGTACTCGAACGGAAAGATTTAGGTGTTCCTTTTTCCCACGCGCCATTCGAGAGTTGAATGGTAGAAGTAGTATGAAAATGGTTCCATGAACCCTCTGCCAGGCACTTAAGTCTGAATTGCACAGTAACCATGCAGGTGTAAATGTAGTACACAATGGATGACTTTGTACAATACTCAGTTAAGTCCATCTATACATATTATAAAAATAGATTTATGTATGTGTGTATGTATAGTCCACATATCTCCTCCTAAAGCACTGGACCGATTTCAACGAAACATGTCCCTTACTGTCAGGCAACAATGACTGTGTGGATTAGAAACACATACCTCTCATAGTTCAGGAGGTATGACGTCATAAACAATGAGATGCGTGAAAACTGCCGCATCATGCATACATTTAAATGTATTGCTTCCTTGCTACTGCCTCTATTCGCAACAAGTTTAGGAGACAGAGCCCACAAATGCTGATGAATGTACCTAGAATTTGTATGACCCACACATCAGGAGATATGACTTCATAAACACTGAGATGCTTGAAAAAAAAAGCCTCATTATGCATGAAGTTTTAATACATGTGTTGCTTCATGTTTTCTGACGAAATAGTTGTAAATATGGTTCTTGCACGAGACGTCAGGTGTTGAGAAATTTCCACAGTATTTTGTCGGTGCAACTGACTGACATGTTCACGTCTGGTGAACACACAGCGTGTTGACCGCACTTGAAGATTTCTGTCAGTTGCGTCGACGAATTACTGTGGAAGTTTCACCGTGTCATCCAACGTCTCATCCGAGAACCATATTTAAAAGTCTTAATACATTCCTGCTTTACTACTAAGACACTCCTACAGTCGAGTCAATTTAAAGAAATTCCTGACACCTGGGATCGCTTTTGACAGTTGTTGCCGTGGAGACGTTTTCAAAATCGCGTTGTAGATACGCAAACCATCTGCACCCAGTGTACTGAAATTATCTCATAGTTCAATAGTGTTATATGCGATTGCAGTCTTTCTCGGCGTATTCCACTGAGGAATTCTTCTCGGGTTATCAGCGGAGTCGTGGCGTCGTCTTGTCGCAACGTTTAGATGAGTTTCGTACCCATCATCTTCGCCAGAAGATGAGTTTCGTACCTATCATCTTCGCCAGAAGATGATGGGTACAAAACTCATCGAAACGTTGCGAAAAGACAACGCCACCACTTGGCTGATAACCCGTAAAGAATTCATCAGTTCAAGAGTGTTTTCACGAATTCATGGAAATGAATCTTTTTAGAACTCACCTAATTTTTTGCTTTCGTTTCTAATAGAAAATTGAAAAAATGAACACCGCTGCAATGCTAGGTTTGTCAGCTAATCGTAAATAAAACTAAAACAAACTCGTTACTTCGAATTATTTTTGTAAACTGGAAAATGCTCTTTTTACAATTCACAACTTTTGAATAGAACATCAAGCAGCCGCTTTGCAATTTAATATTTCTTTGACCAAGCGGGAATGTGGAATTTAATCAAACGTCGTAGCTTAGAACACAACTTTATCTCACACATTCACAATAATTATAGTGACAGGACTTTTGAGATACTGCAGGACGACACGGGCTTTCAGTAACCTTTTGTTCTGCACCGCAGAGGCCACATAATTAGAGACAGAACCCTCAGCAAAGACCGCGTAGTTTCGGTCCAGTGAACTTCTGTCAGCAGTTAAGATTATAATCTGGGGGAAGAAGAAAGGGAAAGACATCAAACACTCAGCAAAGATCTTACAGTCTTTATGTTAGAAGCTATTACGCCCTAATCTCTTCATTCCGCTTGTTTAATCTCTGTTCCCATCCAACAAAGCGTAACCCTCTCTTCCAAGCTCTGCTGTTCCTTGTAACCAACGACAGAAACCGAAGTGGTCGTATTTATCTGTTTATTCCTTTTTTTACCTTGGCCAGATCTCGGTTTCAAAATGTGGCTACTAGGTACAAGAGAGACGATTGGAATTTACGTTAAGTAGCGACAATAATAGTTACTCACCAACACAAAGTAAAAATACTATTGGTATTCACTTGGATGCGTAAACAACTCTATTAGATAACTCTTACGTTTAACACACTAGCAGTTCTCTCACCCTGTGTTTTTTTCACAAAACTGCTGCAAGATGAAACGAATAAAAATATTAACTTTACGAAGCAGGGGAGACTACTTCAGCACATAGTGTACGCCAAATATAATGTAGAAAGATGGAGGTACTGAGATCGTGAAGTATATAACCTTCTTGAAAATTCACAAGATGGGGCGGATGGTTAGGGGGGGGGGGGAGAAACGTAAATGGCTAATGTCCAGAGTGATGGCATTTTAAAGGAAATGACCAAAAATATAATTAGTTTCATTAACACTATCCATTATGGAATATGGTATAATAGAATTGTTTTGCATAATAACTCATAAATTACTGTTGTTGCATTGGTTGTGTATGTATGGTATGTTGTATTTAGGGCCTGAAGATGATGTTGTAACAACATCGAAACTAGCTGCCAATAAAACCAACACCTTAATAGAGCTGGAGGAATTTCGTCATTTTTTAGCATATAAAAGAAACAGAGATTACTGAGTTGCTGCTAAAAGCTTAAGGTAGAATATGCGTTATTGTTTACTGGTTAAAAATGTTATTGCTCAGGCAGTAATGGTTACTGTATTCACTCTAGATCTAGCTTAGGAGGATGTTATTCGGTATTATATTTAGAGAGGTACAACCTCGCAAGTATCTCAGAAAAACATCAACAGTACATCAGAAATCATTTCTGGTTGTATTAAGTGTTTGTGCAAAATGCCATTCAAAAGAAAAAAATAATGTATACATCTATAAATGTTTTCCACTTAGTTTACAAACAAGTCCTAAGGGCATAACGTTTGTTACAGCTTCTGTTTTATACAGTAATCACCATTTCAGTAATAGTCCGTTATTCGAGTAATTAAAAAAAAACAGTTCTTGTTACAGTAGTATATTATAGTTTAAACTTTAACAGCAAATTTAAGTTACTGTCTAATGAGATAGAATGCAGTTTATAACAACACCTGTCCATAGCCAATACAAAATGTTGATATGAATGAGAGGATGTGATTTTACGTCTACGTAAAATCTAAATATGCTGAGGGAAAGAAGTAGCAACAGCAATTAATGTAGAGTAATGAAATTTCGGCAATACATTTGACTAGGTATCATACTTAAGTGATTGACATTGCAATATCACTCGTTATTTTAAGCACGAAATAAGCCATTGCGAACGTGAAATGCCGGTACGTTAATAACCGGTGTAACCGCCACAATTTTTAATGCAAGCATGCAATATGTTGAACAGGTACCGGATGTCAGTTTGTGGGGTGGAATACCATGCCTCTTGCAGTTGATCGGTTAATCCAGGGACGATTAATGCTATTTTTGGCTGACGCTGGAGTTATCTTCTGATGATCCATATGTCTTCGATTGGAGACAGATCTGGTGATCGAGCCGATCAAGGCAAAATGTCGACACTCTGTAGAGCATGATAGGTTACAACAGCGTTATGTGGACGAGTGTTATCCTGTTGGAGAACACCCCCCTGAATACTGATCAAGAATGGCAGCACAGCAGGTCGAATCACCAGACTGACGTACAGACTTGCAGTCAGGGCCCAGGGGGTAACCACTAGAAATCGCTCTCCAGACCGTAACGCCAGGTGTAGATCCAGTGTGACTAGTACGCAGACAGGTTGGTTGCAGGCACTCCACTGGCCTCCTAACCAACACACGGCCATCACTGGCACCGGGACTGAGCCAGCTATCATCAGAAAATGTAACAGACCTCCACCCTATCCTCCAATGAGCTCTTGCTTGGCACCACTGAAATCGCAATTGGCGATGGTTTGGGGTCAGTGGAATGCACGCTACAGGGCGTTTGGCTCAGAACTGTCCTTGAAGTAACCAACTTGTAACAGAACACTGTGTCACTTTAGTGCCAACTGCTGCTCAAATAGTGCTGCAGATGCAATACGATTCGCCAGAGCCATACAATAAACACGATTCTCTTCTCTCTCCCTAGTGCCACGTGGCCGTCCGGAGATCGGTGTTTTTTGTCGTACATTGTCGTGACCACCGCTGCCAGCAATCATGCACAGTGGCTCTATTACTGTCTAGTCTCCCTGTAATATCAGAAAAGGAACATCCAGCTTCTCTTAGCTCTGGTACACGACCTCATTCACGCCTTTCACGCCTTAACACGCTGCTCGCACACATGAGAGGCCATTGGTAAGTACAGGGCTGAGCGCACGTCTACGTGACGTCAGTGATGTAATGGTCGTGGCAACGATAAATGTTTATCAAAGCACTTTGGGCAAACCTCTTATAATATAGCAGAGAAGCTTTTATCGAATATCTTTTATAGTTAGAGTGAAGGCCTATCTTTGATCAGAGTTCACCACTGTATAAAGGCTGCTTTGGTGCGTGGCTGACACCACAGTAATCATTCCAAAGTGTGAAGAATACGAAATTCTTCATAATACAGAGTAGGATGGCTACAAAACCCATAACAGGCGGTTAGAATTTTATAAAGAAATAGTTGCAGCAACCAGATGCATTCGAAGTGGCTGCACTGTGGATGGTGTTAAGCTTACGTATAAAAGGAAATGATGTGGAAAGAAATGGAAATGTGAAAAGCTAATTGTGTTCAAACTGTACATAACTGATATGAATGTTTTTATCTGTATTCTAAATAACCTAACTTAACCTTCATAAATCCCTCATTAGGTGATTTTTATATTAGTTCTTACGTTTCTGGAACAAGATATAAAATAGTACACTGTAGGAATCGAGTACTACCCTGTTACCTGGAACAGCTTTTGCCTGTTGGTATAAGTTTTAACCCGACCATGAGATGATATTCAGCAAAAATAGCGTTCGTGATTTAAACAATGAAACACTGCACCATTTACGTATTTTTCATGATTTCCACGATGTATGGCGAGAATTTATTTTCACTATAGTACAAATATTTACATAGGTATTTTATGTCATGTTTCGGAAAATCGAATAAACAGTTCTGTCCGGTTGTAGTAAACCATACAAACACACCTATGGCCGGCCGCTGTGGTCGAGCGGTTGTAGGCGCTTCAGTCCGGAACCACGCGGCTTCTGCGGTCGCAGGTTCGAATCCTGCCTCGGGAATGGATGTGTGTGATGTCCTTAGGTTAGTTAGGTTTAAGTAGTTCTCAGTAGGGGACTGATGACCTCAGATGTTAAGTCCCATAGTGCTTGGAGCCATTCGAACCATTTGAAACTCAATTGCAGGGCCAGAGAGGTAAACCTCCGTGAATATTTCTTCTTGATAATGAGAATAAATTCTCTAAATGCGTCATATTAAGCATGAAAAGCTAATGCAGTGCAGTGCTTCATTTTGCAAACCACTAATGACACAATCGCAGGCTTTCCAAAAAGGTCGATTAAGATGAATGACATTCAGTCACGACGTTTCTTAAATACTGTGTATGCAAACATGAGTAGCCATTTTAACGATTGCAGATTAGAATGTTTGTTCACACACTGTCAAATTATTTTCGTCGTCATTTATGTCCTCATACTGTAGCTCACAAGGCAAATTCTGGTGACAACTTTGAGCATCTTCTCCTGCAATCCACGGTTTCACTCATAGTCGTTTTCACTTTTCTTTTCGCCGGCCGGAGTGGCCGTGCGCTTCTAGGCGCTACAGTCTAGAGCCGAGCGACCGCTACGGTCGCAGGTTCGAATCCTGCCTCGGGCATGGATGTGTGTGCTGTCCTTAGGTTAGTTAGGTTTAATTAGTTCTAAGTTCTAGGCGACTGATGACCTCAGCAGTTAAGTCGCATAGTGCTCAGAGCCATTTGAACCATTTGAACCATTTGAACCATTTTTCCTTCTTTTCAGGCAACACGTTCGCCACCTACATATGCTGTTGCACAGACGATTAACTGTTGAACATCCATTCCTAAACAACTGAGACGAAAAATTTTACGATCGTGTTAATGATTCCACTAAGGTAGAAGTCACTAGTCATAGAAGTTACACGAAATCTTTGACAAACTTTATTGTCAAAGATCTTTTACAGTTCAATACGGGCCTCAGGCTTTATGTGTTTGTATCCGCCAGCAGTAACACTACATTGCTGACCTCACACAGACGTGCGCTCAGGCCCGTATTTATTTTTGGTTATGGGACACAGAGTTGTGACGCCACGTTTCCAAAACTGGAGCACAAGTTGGCCGTTGTCGGTTGTTATCGTAAACTATTGATACCACCCGGCGTTTGGATGTTATTATACATCTTCTTCAGCTACCTTTCAGTTTTGCGCTCTTCTTACAATTAAAACTACTGGCGGTTTAAATATTCCCTATGACCTCTCTGTATTAGCAAATCGTAGCATACACTCGTGGCAGCCTGAGTCTCACCAAATCGAATTTGATAGTCTCCTACCTGCAAACTGTGCTCCACCATAGTTGATTAATGTGATTCGTTCCTTCTACAGTTGCCCTTGAGTTCTATCAGTCTTTGATCACAGTTCTTATTGTACCCACGTACACGCGGTATCTTGTAAATTCCTGCTTTCTCCAACAGTTTGCAAGCGTCCTTGGTCGACTCTAAGTGTTCCTTTTTCTTTCATATGTGTTTGCAGCCTATGCCGTCGTCAGTTTCTCCAAGGGCTTCCTTGTGCGGTCGGTAACGTCTTTAATGAACTGTAGAGAAATTTTGGATTTTGCAGACGACAGTACATTGCTATGATCTTTACGTGGCGATCTTATTTCAGTGTACTGATACCCATTAATCAGCAACACACAGATCAGATATTGCATTTCGGCATCGAGGAGCTCTGGTTCGCAGATGTTCCTCACTCTATCCGCTAAAGTTTTATGACAAACCTCATTTCACGATTATGGTGATTTGAATCCCGATATATGTAACTGTTCGTGTGAAGGAAAGAAGGACGATTAACGTCTTACATCCCGTCAACTACGATCTCATTAGTGACGGGGCACGAGTTCGGATTGTTTATGTTAAGGCTATCGTAGTATTAGTAGAATTTGCAAACAAAACAGACTTATTCTAATAATTTCCGGGAATGCAGCCGGATCCCGTCGACATTCTGCCACGATATTTCGGCCCATCATCAGTACTCACCAGATTATGGTCGGACGTCTCTGGGCCGAAATATTGTGGCAGAATGTCGACGGGATCCGGCTGCATTCCCGGAAATTATTAGAAGAAGAAATACGCCGGGAAAATTTCAGAAGTCACATAAAACAGACTTAGCATCTGGAAACGTTAGTGTTGAAAGGTCATTAATACACACAAGAAAAAATGCACTTATATGAAAACATACAGGGCACCAGGTACAGTTAGTTGCCATCGGGATGGAAATTGATAGCGTACTACAGTAACTGTTTCCTGTTCGATTGACACGATTAGATATAGCCCCCAGAATTTCTTGTGATACCACAAAGATGTTGTAACTAACACAGTCAAATGCCTGTGACGGATCACAAAAATCCAGTTGCCTGTAATTTATTGTGCGATGACTTTTTCGCAATTACATTCTCACTGTACTTATGAATATCACATCCCTTTAAAAATGCAAACTGTGACGTCGACAATATAAGTTCGTAGCGTAACACCGAGGAAATGTAACTGAAGAACACGCCAGATAACAGCACCGCCCTATTTGCCCCACAGAAACAACAATGGAGGCAGTAACAGCGGATACTCCAATAGTCTTTATATGTAAAAGAAATGTAAATGTCTTACGGTATTGTTGGCTGCGATATCTCACGGGATATGAAAACTGTGTCGTATGCGAATTTGTAGATTGTGGGTTAACGTAATGGACGCGTTATGTTTATGTTGTATGACGCTCCTTTCCAATAGCAACAATGGGGACGTCGAACTTAACGTCCCCATCCCGTGGACGGATCACCACCAACAGTGTCAGAAGCCCTCACTTCACGAGGCACTGCGGAGGGGTTTGTAATTTAGCCCGGGAGAATGGCGCTACGCCGTGTGATAAGGTACTTTACGTAACCTCTCCTCCCCTTGCCAGCTAAGTACTGGGAGTGAAAATTTCATCCACCGCCAGGTTTCGAACCGGCTTACCTACTAATGGAACGCCGTTATACGTGCGTGCATTATCAGCGGGCGTCATTGAAAGCGACGCGCTGTAATACGCTGCACGTCTACTCACAAATGCTCTTCTTAATGTCGAGTTGGCTATTTTCAAAGGAATGAAAATCACTTGATACCGATTAATAATTAAACATCCTTTTCCACAAGAATAGAAGCAGGACGTACAGTGTATTTACCTTACCTTGGCTACTCATGACGGTTTGCTGGCAGTATACGTAGAACTACCTCCCACGGTGATGGGGCAATCTTTCCTCAGCTATGTATTTCGATTCGTTTCGTTTCGGGAGCGGACGATAATGACGATTCTTCGCTCTCGGCGATGCCGAATGACTTTGTATTTTCAGTTTCCGTGCCCATCAAAGCATCTCTCCTCCTGAACTCATCACAACATTGTTAACATTATACACATCGCTTTCCTCCATCTTCTGGTGTTACAGCAGAAAAAGCAGCAGCCATTCTTTTCCGCTCGGAAATGTATATCACGACTGTGGATCATTGCGAGATTCTGCACCAGTTTTATGAACTTAGGTCTGGTTCAAATGGTTCAAGTGGCTCTAAGCACTATGGGACCTAAAATCTGAGGTCATCAGTCCCATAGATTTGGAACTACTTAAACCTAACTAACCCAATGACATCACACACATCCATGCCCGATGCAGGATTCGAACCTGCGACCGTAGCAGCAGCGCGGTTCCGGACTGAACCGCTCGGTCACAGCGGCCGGCGACTTGTTCTTGATTATATCCTGTTTGTCAACAGGTATCCGGACAATCGTATGTAATGTGGAATTTATTGTGACGGGTTGTCACAAATAAACAGGTGATAAATGACATGAATATTGCACGCGTAAAATATAAGAATTGAAATACGACTATATGTATAGTCACAATGAACACTCCTTTTTTGTAATACGTCTCCTTTGCTGTGAAATCGGGTTAGAGCGTAGGTACGTTTATACTGGTCAGCCAGAACATTACGACTGCCTGACTACTATTGATACAAACCCGTCCGGGCAATAGCAGCGTCACCTGGAGAGACACGCGCTAGTCAGACACGCGCTCAGTGCACGTAGTATCACTAACAAGGGAACCTCCCCATCGCACCCCCCTCAGATTTAGTTATAAGTTGGCATAGTGGATAGGCCTTGAAAAACTGAACACAGATCAATCGAGAAAACAGGAAGAAGTTGTGTGGAACTATGAAAAAAAACAAGCAAAATATACAAACTGAGTAGTCCATGCGCAAAATAGGCAACATCAAGGACAGTGTGAGCTAAGGAGCGCCGTGGCCCCGTGGTTAGCGTGAGCGGCTGCGGAACGAGAGGTCATTGGTTCAAGTCCTCCCTCGATTGAAAAGTTTTCTTTTTTTATCATCGCAAAGTTATCATCTGTCCGTTTGTTCATTGACGTTTCTATTCATTGTAATAAATTTAGTGTCTGTGTTTTGGGACCGCACCGCAAAACCGTGCGATTAGTAGACGAAAGGACGTGCCTCTCCAATGGGAACTGAAAACATTTGATCGCAAGGTCATAGGTAAACCGATTCCTCCACAGGAAAACACGTCTATATTCGATACGACACTGGTGACGGCATGTGCGTCATATGACAGGTATATGTTGTTGACCCACCTAACTTGTACACTTGGCGAATGGGTAAAAAGATTCTTCTACCTTGCCCGATTTAGGTTTTTTGTGGATGTGATAATCACTCCCAAAAAAATGATGAAAACATAACGGACGGACAGATAATAATTGTCTGAAAATAAAAAATTAAAATTTTCACTCGAGGGAAGACTCGAACCGAGGACCTCTCTTTCCGCAACCGCTCACACTAACCACGAGGCCACGGAGCTCTCTAGTTCAAGCTGTCCTTGATGTTGCCTATCTTGCGCATGACCTACTCAATTCGTATATTTTGCTTTTTTTTCATAGTTCCACACAACTTCTTCCTGTTTTTTCGATTGATCTGTGTTCAGTTTCTCAAGGCCTATCCACTGTGCCAACTTATAACTAAATCTCAGGGGGGGGGGGGGGGGGGTGCGATGGGGAGGTTCCCTTGTAAGCATGCTGTCCGTGCGTAGAATGGGGAAGACACGCGTCGTATCTGAGTTTGACCGGCGGCAGATTTTGATAGCCCGGAGGCTCGGCACGAGCATTTCGGAAGCTGCACGACTTCTCGGTTGTTCAAGAACTGGTGTGGTGAGTTTCTTCAAAACTTGGCGAAATCAAGGTGAAACCACGTCCTACCGACGTGGGGTTTGAGCAACAACCCCTCATTAGAGATGTCAGATATCGTAGGCTGGGCAGATTTGTAAAACGTGACAGACGGTGAAACATGGCGGAAATAACGTCAGACTTTAATCCTGGGCAGAGTGCAGATGTCTCTGAATACATAGTGCACCGATGACCCATGTATAGCCAACGTCAACATCACGACATCAGCAGTTACGACAGAAACGGGCACGTGACCACCGGCACAGAACTTTGGCGCAGTGGCAGAGCGTTGCATGATCTGATAGGTCCCGACATCTTCTTCATCGTGTCGATGGGAGGCCGCGAATCCGTCATATTCCAGGGGAACAGCTCCTTGACTGCGGCACGGAGAATACTCTATTATGCTCTGGGAAGCATTAACTTAGGTATCCATGAGTCCAGTGGAGGTCGTGCAAGGCCCCTTGACGGCTAAGGAGTATCGTACACAGGTTGTAGACCACATACGCCCGTTCATGACGGTCATGTTTCCCGTGTGCAGTGGCATATTGCAACAAGATAGTGCGCCGTGACGCAAGGACAGAAGAGTGATGGAGTGGCTCGAGGTACACAGTGGCAAGTTACAATTGATGTGGTGCCCCCCAACTCATCAGATCTGAAACCATCGAGCACATCTACGATGTGACTGAACGTTCTTCGCCACCCGCCCAGGGATTGACGGGAAGCAGGTGACTCGTGGGCGTGGATGTGCTGCCAACTCCCTCCATCGACCAACCAAGGCCTCGTTGCTTCCATGCCATGATCGTCGCCGCTGTTACCCGTTACAAAGGTGGACTTACCAGCTATTAGGTAGGTGGTCATATTCAGTGGAATGAAAAACCAGTCCAAGATACAAATTTTTACTTTTTATTCATTCGATGAATGATTTTCAAACCATCATCCAGCATGCTGGAAGTTGGTAGGTGGTCGTAATGTTCTGGCTAATCAGTGTATAGGCCTATAAATAGACGGAACCAGCCTAACACTTGTGCTGATGTACACTGTCGTTGGTAACACAACGCGAAGCACTGTTCAGTAGAAACTATTTCTCGTAGCACTCTTCAAAGACAAAGTCCACAAACTTATGCAGTTACTTGTAGGTTAACTTGATGAGTCTAACTGCTTGTCTCTATCTCTGTTGTCACCAGACATGGCACCTATGTCGCTGCTAGCAGTGGGGTAGGCATCGACGAACATAGCCTGGAGTAGAACTGACCTCGTGGCCATATGGTGACCACAGCAGTTAAGTCCCCTAGTGCTCAGAGCCATTTTTTGAAATTGAAGTCAGTGATATGGATCTGTAATTCAATGGGTTATTCCTATTTCCTTTCTTGAATATTGGTGAGACCTGTGCTACTTTCCAGTCTTTAGGAACAGACCTTTCGTTAAGTGAGCGGTTGTATATGATTGCTAAGGAAGGCGCTAATGTGTGAGCATACTCCATCTCATTGGTGTAGTCCGCGATGCTCCGATAGCAAGGAGCATCTTCGCGGTGTCGATAGCAAGAACCAGCGCTATGCGTATCGACTGCACCACAGAATCGACCACTAGTCGTTATGAGACGCACAACCGCCAGGATGAAAGAAGACGAGGAGTACAGTGTTACCATTAGAGGAACAGTAACGGAAGACTGTGTCGGTCAGGAGACTTCAGGGATTTCGAAGGTGGGCTAAGTCACTGGATGTCACCTGAGTAGCAAATCCATTGGGGAAATTTCAGCCCTTCTAAATCTGCCAAAGTCGACTATCGGTGATGTGACTGTGAATTGGAGACGCGAAGGAACACCCAACGCTAAACCGAGACTAGCCAGACCACACGTACTGACGACTGGAACCGTCGGGCATTTCGAGGGGTGGTTCTAAAATGACATCAGTGGAACGAATCACTCGTGAGCTACGAATTGCTACCGGCAATCCAGGTAACACAATGGGTGTAGAACCCGGTACAATGGTCCTCCTCACAAGCCATACATTTATGTAATCAGTGATAAGCGACGGTTGAGGTGGAGTAAAGAGTGATACCACTGGACAGCAGATAACTGGAAAGGAGTTGTTTGGAGTGATGATTCACGCTAAATCCTGTGGTTATCCTATGAAAGAGTATAGATTTGGCGAATGCTTGGAGAATGTTACCTGCCGTCATGTACAGTGGCAACAGTGAAGTGCGAAGGAGGTGGTGTGGCGGTAGGGGGGCATTTTTTGTGGTTAGGGTGTGCTTCAGTGATTGCGCTTAAGAAAAGGATATGAACACGTTTTACGGCATTATGTATTGCGCCCAGTAGGCGAACATTTTGCAGACGCTGATTGTATCAGTATAACAAATCACTGCGTCATAAAACAGCATCTATGAGGCAGTGGTTTGTGGACAATAACGTTACTGACGTGGAGCGCACAGAAACCAGATCTGAATCTAGTGGAATAACTATGGAATGAGCTACAGTGTCGTCTTCGCTCCAGGCCCCAGTATCGAAAATAGTTACTTTCTCTGGGTTCGGCTCACGAGAGAGAATGGGCTGCCATTCCTCCAGAGACGTCCAGACACCTCACTGAAAGCGTCCGCAGCGTAACGGTGAAGGCTTGGGCACACCCCGTATTTATGTCAGCTAATAGGTGATTGGATACGTTTGATCAGATCACGTACGCTAGCAACCAGAGGAAAACGAAATTATTCTCTTGCAAAATTTGGCGATGAAGGAAACAGTTGAATGTTGGTGCTTTTCAACTAACGCCCTAAGTATGAATTTTCTTAGATCTGGCTAATAATGTATGTGATTCCTGACCAGACAAGTCTGTACTTAACGCTTTAGCGAACGAGAGGAAGGTAGTTTAATCTGCTTCTTATCGTAATACGAAACAGTATAAAGAAGACTGCCATTATACACTCCAGGAAATTGAAATAAGAACACCGTGAATTCATTGTCCCAGGAAGGGGAAACTTTATTGACACATTCCTGGGGTCAGATACATCACATGATCACACTGACAGAACCACAGGCACATAGACACAGGCAACAGAGCATGCACAATGTCGGCACTAGTACAGTGTATATCCACCTTTCGCAGCAATGCAGGCTGCTATTCTCCCATGGAGACGATCGTAGAGAAGCTGGATGTAGTCCTGTGGAACGGCTTGCCATGCCATTTCCACCTGGCGCCTCAGTTGGACCAGCGTTCGTGCTGGACGTGCAGACCGCGTGAGACGACGCTTCATCCAGTCCCAAACATGCTCAATGGGGGACAGATCCGGAGATCTTGCTGGCCAGGGTAGTTGACTTACACCTTCTAGAGCACGTTGGGTGGCACGGGATACATGCGGACGTGCATTGTCCTGTTGGAACAGCAAGTTCCCTTGCCGGTCTAGGAATGGTAGAACGATGGGTTCGATGACGGTTTGGATGTACCGTGCACTATTCAGTGTCCCCTCGACGATCACCAGTGGTGTACGGCCAGTGTAGGAGATCGCTCCCCACACCATGATGCCGGGTGTTGGCCCTGTGTGCCTCGGTCGTATGCAGTCCTGATTGTGGCGCTCACCTCCACGGCGCCAAACACGCATACGACCATCATTGGCACCAAGGCAGAAGCGACTCTCATCGCTGAAGACGACACGTCTCCATTCGTCCCTCCATTCACGCCTGTCGCGACACCACTAGAGGCGGGCTGCACGATGTTGGGGCGTGAGCGGAAGACGGCCTAACGGTGTGCGGGACCGTAGCCCAGCTTCATGGAGACGGTTGCGAATGGTCCTCGCCGATACCCCAGGAGCAACAGTGTCCCTAATTTGCTGGGAAGTGGCGGTGCGGTCCCCTACGGCACTGCGTAGGATCCTACGGTCTTGGCGTGCATCCGTGCGTCGCTGCGGTCCGGTCCCAGGTCGACGGGCACGTGCACCTTCCGCCGACCACTGGCGACAACATCGATGTACTGTGGAGACCTCACGCCCCACGTGTTGAGCAATTCGGCGGTACGTCCACCCGGCCTCCCGCATGCCCACTGTACGCCCTCGCTCAAAGTCCGTCAACTGCACATACGGTTCACGTCCACGCTGTCGCGGCATGCTACCAGTGTTAAAGACTGCGATGGAGCTCCGTATGCCACGGCAAACTGGCTGACACTGACGGCGGCGGTGCACAAATGCTGCGCAGCTAGCGCCATTCGACGGCCAACACCGCGGTTCCTGGTGTGTCCGCTGTGCCGTGCGTGTGATCATTGCTTGTACAGCCCTCTCACAGTGTCCGGAGCAAGTATGGTGGGTCTGACACACCAGTGTCAATGTGTTCTTTTTTTCCATTTCCAGGAGTGTAGATCGTCGTCCTAAAAATAAGTAGATGTCTATGTGTTTTAAAAAAAAATGCTCTCCATGTATGAATAACAGCCAGAAGTTTTGCTTTGTGGAACGAAACCCACGTCACCGTTTGCTTGCACAGAGATTAAACATTGACGATTCTCTTCTCATGCTGTCACTTTGTCAACATTTACTCACAGTGGAATGCCTGTGAAACCACCTTTCATTTAAATAATGCACTGCCCGTTTTAACCCTCGTAGTCCATTTTCTCCTTTAGTTATTACGTCCACTCGTTAACATACGACGATTCGTTTATTCGGCCACTTTTTAAAGCTAAATCCCATAGACATAATATTTTTATTAGAGTTTCTTTGCTAGCCTTTGATTTTATTTTTGTGCAGCAAAAGCTGTGGATGTTTAACTTCAGCTACTCCCACCATATGATGCTTTCGTATGGCATCATATTCTGGGGTTGGTTCAAATGGCTCTGAGCACTATGGGACTTCACATCTGTGGTCATCAGTCCCCTAGAACTTAAAACTACTTAAACCTAACTAACCTATGGACATCACACACATCCATGCCCGAGGTATTCTGGGGTAACTCATCATTGAGTAAAAGAGTGTAATCAGAATAATTGCTGGAGCTCATCCAAGATCATCCTGCAGACACTTATTTAAAGAGCTAGGGATCTTCACTGTAGCATCACAATATATATATTCACTTATGAAATTTGTTATAAACAAGCCTTTGGTCACTTTGGCATCAGAAGTCTGACAGATATAGCATTTAAAAGGAAATTAAAAGAATTTCTGAATGACAACTCCTTCTACTCATTAGATGAATTTTTGGATATAGTAAGTGGGTAATTTCCCCACCCCCTCATCCAAACACCCAAAAAATAATAATATTAAGTGTCATGTAACATTTTGTGTAATGTAATATCTTGTATAGACACCTTTTATTAACCTAACACATTCCACATCATTACGAAGTGTCGTATTCATGATCTATGGAACAAGTGCTAATGTAATCTAATCTATCGGACGCTCAAACAACTTACAGGATGTGAAGATATTGCTAATTATGAGACATATTCCTTTTATTTTTCTTCTTTCTTTTTTCTCTGTTTCATTAACACTGTACACATATATTTGATGGTTTAGAAATATTTGTTGTTCTGTTCTGTAGTATGAAATGTAACCATTTTTTGCTGTCTTGATATTGCTACATGAATCTCTTTTAATTGAGCATGCAAAAATATCAGTGTACGTTTCATCTTCTCTGTAATTCTTATGTGAAATGCGCTGTGTGAAACCATATTTAATATACAGCACTGTTGAATGAACTGTGATGCGAGAGCGATATCGATAGTTCGCAGTCGGTCAGTGAAGGCAGTCAGAAGGTTTGCAGTGTCGTGCTGTACGTTTAGTTTACATTGTGTAATCGTGCTAGACTGAATCGCTCGAAAATTCATGGCTGCGTTCCTATTTTTCAGTCACAGTTTAAACTAAACTTCAACGTGGCCGTTATGGAACAAAATGTTATACTTGGTGGACACTGTGAGCTTCGTTGACTATTGTAAACTGCAGTGACAAAGCTTACGCGAATGGACTCTGATGGTCTTGATTAGAACCGAACTGTTTTGCACGCAACCAAGTTACACGAACTTATTATCTTCTGTGTAACCTAATGAGCTTCCACGCGCTAAAACTTCAAATGTCGCCGGAAAGAGTTTTCAACTGTTTGTCGCGTGTGGTGCCGTTTTTCTCCAGAACTGTGATTACACAACCGGGACTGCTAAAAACGGACGGACTATAACTTTGCGATCAGCGAGTAAAAGGACATTTTATGCTGCTTTAAAAAAGAGATGTGTGTGTAAAGAACGCTATAATGGTACACATACGAACGTGGATATATATACACCAACAATTACGTCCACCAGCCTGTGACAAAAGGAATGATATGAGGATAATAGTACCGTCTGGAGAATCATACTCTGAGATAAGCTACAAAGCAAAGCTCTCTCTCCTTATAAAGACACAAAGGATTTCGTGTCGTTTCAAATGTAATTTCTTTCTCTTTTGTGATAAACTTTTCTTATTATTTGTCTTCCATAGAAATAAATGTAACATGAGTGAAGCGTATTTACTATCAGTGTTGACAATATTAAGTTCACCTTCAAAAGTAGTTATTACTATTTACTTTCTCTATCTTCTTAATTTATTTTATTATAATTGTTATTGAATTTTTTACGTATTCTTTTGGAGGGTTGTGTTTTGACGATTGTGAACAATGTTTTTCTATCAGGCGCATTTACGTGTTATGCTGTGGTACTTGCCAGCCAGCCTAGGTTGTGGTGTCCGCCATCAAATTGCGAGCGTCGGCAGTACCACATTTAAGCAGCTCGTCCGCTATTGGTGCAAGCCACGCTATAGCTGGGAATTTTGAATCGGCCAGCTGACATATACATGTACTGTGTTTACATTCAATAAGATGTACTCACGAGCAAGTGCGAGTTTATTTGGCTTTTACAGTTATAACTGATCAAAATTATAGTGATTTCCTACATTATTTAAATTTCGGGAGTTTTCACGTTTTATGTTCTTTTGGCGTTTGTTGCCAAACTCTGACGTGGTTACTTTCGTTAAGTTTGGAAGCAAAATAGGTTCTCTTGAGCTTACATAATCGAAATTCTCACTTAAAATCACGCAAAGTAGATCTCTGAGAACAGGTTTCTTCACATACGGCTCAGTTCTGACAGAACTAGGTAACACAGCATGTATTTCTTAATTTCGTTTCCCCACTGAGTCATTCTCTTCACAAGAGACGTAGCAAATCCTAACATCAGCCGGCTACATGCCAGTAACTTACATGAATAAAAGTTGACATTTCCTTGTGTAGTGCATAATACTGTAATATATGCTTCCGAGTAACACAGGCATCTATATCGTCAATGTGATATTAATTGTGTGCACTTCTTTTGGTATTGATTGGGATAGATACTTTAGCCCCACTACGTTGCCCATCTTTCCACTATTTGCAACATTTTTCTTGCACATTCTATCGCATTCTCCGTTGGGACTGCTACACCTATCTTCTCCTTATCGTTAGAAAACGTAATGACTTTCGACACGCAGTCATGTCTTCCCGCTGAGACATTTACCTCAATCACTTTGCGTGCTTACGCTGCGAGGAACAACGAGCGCTTCTTTGACGTGGGAAGAGTCTGTACGTACTCACGTCACCAAGATAGTTACCGCTACGTCCGGGTCTACAGTTAGCTTTGTCGACTGATACGTGCAGCCCTGCCTCCCCTAGCTATGACTCGAGTTTTACACAGTCCAATCACACTAATGTGACCACCGCATATATTTGACACCAACGCGCAGTAACCACTCACAGATGGCATGTAGGAGCAGTACAAGGTAAAGGGTATAAAAAAATCGTGTCGGGGAGGGCGCGGAAAACAGTGCAGTCCTTGCCGAAATATGCAAATGGGACGATTTATCAGACGTCTAGATGAGCATGATCATTAGTCTTCGGGCCAGTGGTGGAAGCATTTCGGAAAAGGCTAAGTTTTTAAACTGTTCGCGTGCCGCCGTGGTTGAATTATACCGTGCATGGCAAATTGAGGGTGTCCAAAACCGTTGTCGAGGGTCATAGATGACAGGGTTGATCGACGGCTACAGAAATGTGTACGGACGAATAGACGTGCAAATATTGAGGAACTGACTGCCCAGATGAGCCAAGGCGCTACCAACAGTCTCCTCAACGAGCGCTCTGAGAACGTTGCTGCCTATGGTAAACTAGACCATGCCTAATTTTATTATGCCAAATTAACAAATTATCTCCCTAAGCAGTTATTGGGAAAGCAAGAATAAATGCCCTTTTATTATTATTACCTTCTCTTCCTACGTTTAATAATGCAAATTACACTTATATATATATATATATAATTTACGTAAAGCGAAAATATTGTGAGGTTAGGAATAATTACTCTGAGATCATAGATATATTTTACTGCTACGAAAAATTATCTCTGATATGGGTATTAAATATTTCTTTTTCTGACAATGAGTCGAAATAAATTGAAAACTCTTTTAATACTGAAATATTTCAATACTTCTTCGTCAGGTTCAAGCCAAAGATAATGCAAATTTCTGCTAGTGTTGTTTTACATAAAAATAAATTTTCGACAGTCAGAGTTATTCGTGCTGTGTTAAGTGAAAATCGGACTCTGTAAATGACTTTAAAATGCAGGTTGTCCAGAACGTAGAGGGCCAGCAATCAATGAAAATTAATTTTAAGCTACTTTTGGGCATTAAAATACGACACGAGTTTCCTCCCGCACAAACCATTGGCCAATGACGATGGCATCTTACAGCAGCACAAAGCAACGTGTCACACAAAAAAAAATGGTTCAAATGGCTCTGAGCACTATGGGACTTAACATCTGAGGTCATCAGTCCCCTAGAACAGAACTACTTAACCTAACTAACCTAAGGACATCACACACACCCATGCCCGAGGCAGGATTCGACCCTGCGACCGTAGCGGTCGCGCGGTTCCAGACTGTAGCGCCTATAACCGCTCGGCCACACTGGCCGGCCGTGTCACACAACTCTTAGTGTGTGGTGTGTGGTTCGAAGAGCTCCAAAATGAGTTTACCATACTGCTATGGCCACCAAAATACCCGACTGAAACTCAACCGAGAATCTGTGGGACCACCTCGATAATGCTTGGAAACGAGAAACTTAGCGCAGGTGGCCACGGAAGTGGCGTCAGCATGACTCCACATTCCTGTCGCTACCTTCCAGAACCGCACTGATTCTTCCCCTGCACGTCGCGTAGCAGTCCGAACTGCTAAAGGTGGTTATTCGGGTTTTTGACAGGTGGTTACATTAATGTGATTGGACAGCGTACGTCAAAAATGTGTCGGCTTCGATACCAAGAATAAAATTAAGCCAAACAAGTAAAACCTGTTGTATTTTTCTTGTTTTTTTTTTTTTCAAACGTATACGTGTACTCTCACATAGCGATGTTACGAGCGCTGATATCTACCTGTGTTTTGTACAATATCGAACCGCCATTCAGTACTTTAGTAAATGGCAACGAGGTAGACTGGAGATAAGTAAGTAGAATGCTTATTGTTTCAACAGTAATCGCCATAACTGTTAATACATTAACCTCACTCTGAGACAATGCTGTCAGTACCTTGATGGAAAAATGTTTGCGCTACCCTACGGAATCATGATTATATCCAGGAGTGCAGCTCTTCGTCCGAGGCAAATTGACGGTCACGAATGTCTTTTCTCAGGACTCCAAAAATATGGAACTCGCATGGAGAGAGATCGGATCAGTATGGAAGATATGTGAGAGCTTCCCAGCGAAACGTCTGCAGCGTAGTGGAAACAACCTCCTCGCGGAGTAGCCGCGCGGTTTGAGGCGTAATGTCACGGACTGCGCGACCCCTCCCGCCGAAGGTTGGATTCCTCCCTCGGACATGGGTGTGTGTTGTTTTTAGCATAATTTAGTTTAAATAGTGTGTAAGTATAGCGACCGATGACCTAAGCAGTTTGGTCTCTTAGGAATTCACGCACATTAGAACATTTGGAACCACCTTGGCACCATGTTGGCGGGCACTATTCTGCAACAGAATGATGCCGTTTCGACGACGCTTCGGGGGTTTCGCTGGGAAACAAATACACATTTACACATCCTCCATACAACCGCTAAGACCAGCACGTGGGTAATCGGAAAGGTTTGCGATACCCTGTTGCGAAGATGACAGACGCCTCGCCCATCGACTTGCCCTGCTTGTGTTCATTGGCAAGTCTTCGTAGACGTACTTGTCCGTAGACATAATTTTCGTAGACATACTTCTCCGTTGGCATACGAGGGGCGTTTGAAAAGTCCGTGCAAAACTACTTGCGTGTTTGGGGTAAACATTTTTTATTTTTTGACACAGTCTACTTTTGGACTTATGCACTTCGTCCAACGCTGTTCTAATTTGTTGATCCCTTCCAAATAATAGGAATTGTCCAAGTCTGCAAAATAGCTATTAGTTGCTGCAATCACCTCCTTGTTTGAATAAGATCTTTGTCCCGTCAGCCATTTCTTCAAATTGGGGAACAAATAGTAGTGCTAGAGAGCCAAGTCTGGAAAATGGGGGGGGGGGGGTGGTGAAACAAGTTGGAATCCTATTTCCATTAATTTTACGACCACAACTGCTGAGCTGTGTGCTGGTGCATTGTCGTGATGGAAAAGGACATTTTTGCGGTCCAATCACCAACGTTTTTCTTGCATCTCGGTTTTCAAACGGTCCAATAACGATGAATAATATGCACCTGTAATAGTTTTACCCTTTTCCAGATAGTCGGTGAGGATTATCCCTTGCGAATCCCAAAAGACAATCGCCATAAACTTTCCGGCCGAAGAAAAGGTCTTCACCTTTTTTGGTGCAGATTCTCCCTTGGTAACCCATTGTTTAGATTCTTGTTTGGTCTCAGGAGTATAGTAATGTATCCATGTTTCATCCACAGTGACGAAACGACGCTTAAAGTCCTGCGGTTTCTTCCTGAACAGCTGCAAACCATCCTTGCATCACTTCACACGAATCCGCTTTTGGTCATGCGTGAGCAATCGCGGAACCTTCTTGTGGATAGCTTTCTCATGTCCAAATGTTTATGCAAAATATGATGTACCCGTTCATTCGAGATGCCCACAGCACTAAGAATCTCATGCACCTTACCTCTTCAGTCATCCATCACCATATCATGGATTTTATCAATGATTTCTGGAGTCGTAACCTCCACAGGACGTCCAGAACGTTCAGCATCACTTGTGCCCATATGGCCACTCCGAAAATTTTGAATCCACTTATAAACTGTTGTAATCGAAGTTGCAGAGTCACTGTAACGTTTATCAAGCTTCTCTTTAGTCTGCTCAGGCGTTTTGCCTTTCATAAACTAATGTTTAATCACCACACGAAATTCTTCTTCGTTCATTTTTTGACAATCACTCGACTTCCTTGATTCACACGAATGCCAAGCACAAAGAAATAGCCGGCCGGAGTGGCCGTGTGATTCTAAGCGCTGCAGTCTGGAGCAGAGTGACCGCTATGGTCGCAGGTTCGAATCCTGCCTCTGGCATGGATGTGTGTGATGTCCTTAGGTTAGTTAGGTTTACTTAGTTCTAAGTTCTAAGCGACTGATGACCTCAGAAGTTAAGTCGCATAGTGCTCAGAGCCATTTGAACCATTTGAACCACAAAGAAATAGACCAGTATGGCTGAAACTTGGTGTGCGTTCTTTCCAAAGATGCTACTAACTAAACATGACCTCTATACGCGCTAGTGGTGGCATCTCTCGGATTTTGCACGGAATTTTAAAATGCTCCTCGTATGATCCACTTATTGCACCTAACAAAGAGCTGAATCTGGAAGAATATGCACCCCTTTTACAGCATTGTCTCTTGGGTACGATAGAGGAACTGTTCGGAGGCAATGACTGTATCAGCTTGACAATGGACATTGTCATAAAGCAGCATCTGTGAGGCAGTGGTTTGTGGCCGTAACATTCGTGAAACGGACCGGCCTGCCTAGAATCTCGATCCGATCCAAATGGAACACCTTTGGGATGAGTTAGAACGTCGAATTCGCTCCAGACCACAGTGACCAAATTCATTATCTTCTTGGGTTTCGGTTCTTAAGAAAGGAAGAGCTACCATTCCTCCACAGACGCTCAAGCACCTCGCTCAAAATGTCACCAGCAGATTTCAGGCCTCATAAAGGCGTACAGTGGGTACATCCTGTATCAATGTTCACCGATAGGTGTCTGCATTTGTTCGTTATACAATATTAGCCTTCGGCACAAAATAAAAGAATGTGTCTGCTACATTTCAAATGGTCAGCATCAGTGTTGTCACCTTACTCCTGCTCAGAGACGAATGAATGCAGTGTCAGGTCAAGCTGCCAAAGTAAATCAGTACCCATTTACTCCATCAGCCTCCTAGCAACTGCCGAAACTAACTGCGAAACTGATACCAAGCCGTACGCCACAATTATTAAGTGTCTTTTGGATCAAATTATCATTTACACAATTTCTAATGGCACTGTAGGACAATTTACAGCATGATTCAGTGGATAGAAGCAGTATTTAGGAACGCTCACAGGTTGTCGTTTCTGTTCGCACCCAAATCACGTTTTTGACTGAACGGGGCTGACATGGGGATAGATGGGCTAATAACGTACAGAGACAAAAATACCAAAATAAAAGCCAACCAGTCGCATTTGAATATTAGATTTTTCAGAGACAAAGTATTTTGAAGGATATTGATACATGTTTTAATTGATTAATAATGATTTACCGTTGTTTATATGAAAGAAGTTACCTGTTTAGAGGTGTTTTGGTGTTGTACATCGGCCGTGATACCTCAGGTGCTTCAGAATGCATCTTAAAGGAAATGTCGAAAGGCAAATTAAGTTGGAGCGGTCTCGTATTTTGCTTCGTGGGATCAATTGATGGAAGCTGTCCCCCACAAAACGTATCAGCTCACATCGCATAAGTGGTGCCTGTTACTTCCAATAAATATTAACAATGTTGGTGATTGTTTCTAAACAGAAAAGCCGGCCGCTGTGGCCGAGCAGTTCTAGGCGCTTCAGTCCAGAACCGCGCTGCTGCTACGGTCGCAGGTTCGAATCCTGCCTCGGGCATGGATGTGTGTCATGTCCTTAGGTTGGTTAAGTTTAAGTAGTTCTAAGTCTAGGGGACTGATAACCTCAGATGTTAAGTCCCATAGTGCTTAGAGCCATTTGAACGATCTAAACAGGAAGTCAAATGTGAAAACTTCTGTCGCGCAATGAGAGCTCATTACGTATGAGGGGCGTTCAATAAGTAATGCAATACATTTTTTTCTGAAAGCAGGTTATTCAGGATTCCAATACGCCATATTATCCCCCACTCTTTTGGCCAAAAAATCGTATTTTTGAACATATCTCCGTTCAGTTCGACCGCCTTACGTCACCTTGTACTTGTATGGTACCACTGTACCAATATCTTTCTGCATCAGTCTTCTCACCATCCATGTACTGCTTCCCGCGGAGTGTATCCATCATTGAGCCAAACAGATGGAAGTCGGAAGGTGCGAGATCCTACCTGTAGAGTGGTTGAAGAAGAAGAATGCACCGAAGTTTTGCGACCTCCTTTTGAATGCGCAGACTTGTGTGAGATCTTACGTTGGCATGGAGGAGAAGTTCGTTTGCATTTTTATGGCGACGAACATGGCGACAAACATGCTGAAGTCGTTTCTTCAGTTACCTGAGGGTAGCACAATACACTTCAGAGATGATCGTTGCACCTTGGAGGAGGATATTAAACAGAATAACCCCTTCAGAGTCCCAGAAAACTTTACTGACTGAGTGTGCGGCATTCAACTCTTTCTTTGGAGGAGAGGTGGTGTGGCGCCATTTCATGGATTGCCATTTTGTTCCCAGTTCGAAGTGCTGATCCCATGCCTCATCATCTGTGAGGATGTTCGACAAAAAATGTTGCTTTCAACCTTGTATCACACAAAAAATTCCCCACAGATGGTCTTTCTTTACTCTTTATGGTCTTTTGTTACGCGGCCAGGGACCCAGCGTGCATTCACCTTTGAGTACCTCAACTGGTGGACGAGTGTATCAACACAACCAACAGAGACGTCCAGTTGAGAAGCGAGGTGTTTGATTCTGATCCATCCATCACCTCGAATGAGAGTGTCCGCACGTTCCAACACTGCAGAAGACACAGATGTGTGCGGTCGGCCAGCACGCGAGGGATCGGAGAGACTTGCGCGGCCTTGTGGCGGTGATGACAGACGCCTCGCCCGACTCACCGTGCTTTTGTTCACTACCAAGCCTCCGTAAAGATTCTGCAAGCTGCTGTGAATATCTGTAATGATATGGTTTTCCACCAAAAGAAACTCAATGACGGATCTCTTCTTGGAACGCTCCTTCGTAACAGACGCCATTCTGTAGGCTACACGTAGCGCCGGCACCTATCGATCTTCATAGAACTGTAGGAGCTGAAACGGGAATATTCGACGATGTCAGACCAGAGATTTTCAACCGATAAATAGTGGAGGAAGAAACGTGTTGCATTAATTCTTGAGCGCTCGTTGTAAATAAGCGTAGAAAACACATACAGGTTGTTCCATTTATCTTGACCACCCTCAATAACTGTTTGTCCAGATGCAAATTACAAAATGTTTCAAGCAAATGTTCTTTAGCCGTCAGGGGGACATCAATCAACATAATTGCCTTCGTTGTAGTTTTGCTTTCTACAAAGATGTGAACAGCAGTATGACTTTTTTAAATGGCAGCACGTATTTTTTATTCGGTAATTCAATTCCTCTCCTAAAGACCTATTCAAAAATGTATCACAGTGTACCATTCACTGAAACACAAAGTTATTAATTATACAACACAACACTGTCTTTGATCCTGGGATCACAAACTCGTACACTTGCTGGAGCTGTCAGAAAACAAATGAAAACCAACTAAAAACGTAACACAGAATTGACTTTGACTCTCCTGTACCATTGCCCAGGATTAGAACAATCAAAGGTGCTCATAGTGGCCATCCTGGATACCGATACACCGGTGCACTCGTTGAATGAAAGAATTATTTACTACTTCCAGTGTTGCTTGCTGAAGAGAATTACAAGCAAGCACGATACGTTCCTTCATGTCCTCTGGAGTTGCTGGAATATCGCGATAGACAACATCTTTAATGCATCCCCAAAGAAAAACGTCCAGAGGATTTAAATCAGGACACCTAGCAGGCCAAGTAACTGTTCCTCCTCGACCCAATCCATCTGGCAGGATACCTTCGATTCAGATCACGACGTGAACGCAAGGCATTATGTGCTGGACATCCATCGTGTTGATACCACATTAGCATTCTGGTTCTTAGCGGCACTTCATCCAGAAGAGGAGGATGAATTCGTCTGAGGAATTTGGCATACGCTGTGCCGTTTAGAATAACATTGATGAAATAAGGGCCAATAATTGTAGTACCAAGCACCCCACAGCAGATGTTAACGCTCCATTGAGGCTGATGTTCCACCAGTCTAAGGCATCGTGGGTTGTCGCTGGACCAATAATGCATGTTCCTCGTGTTTACCTGTCCTTTGTTTGAGAAGGAACATTCATCGGTAAATAGAGCATTGGAGAAGTAGTTCGGGTTGGTGAGGATTTGCTGCAGTGCCCACTGACAGATTCGTACACGATTCTGGAAACCATTCCCATGCAACTCTTGATGTAGGTGTACATGGTAAGGATGGAACTGGTGACGATGTACACTGGTTTTAGGAATGCAAATCTCCTGTTCAAACTGTCGGCGGCTCACATGTGGATTCATAGCAAAGGAAGCGAGAACATTAACTTCAGCAGCTTCGCCTGTGCGAGTGCTACAACGATTGCGTTGTAGTGGGTTGAAACTTGCCTTTTCTTGAAGCGTCGCAACAAGACGAGAAAACACTCGTCGGGAAGGTGAGTTCTTGGCAGGATATCGCTCTCTGTACAGTTACGCTGCCTGCGTTGCATTTCGCGTATCTTCAACAACAACAATCAAAGAAACGTTACGTCGATGCAGTTTGTAGGAAGGACAGTCTTTACTGTATTCCTACTCTACACAACAGTATTTAAAAGAACTAAACTACTGTACTAAATGTACGCGTACATAAGAAAACAGTGTTGCAATTACTGTTCTGCTAACTTACATTCCCCATAGGTGAGTAGCATTTCTACCTTCTCTTCGTTGGTGTACGTTCTACTCACACAACTCAGACGATCGGTTCTAGGCGCTTCAGTCCGGAACAGCGCTGGTGCTACGGTAGCAGGTTCGAATCCTGCCTCGGGCATGGATAGGTGTGATGCCGTTACGTTAGTTAGGTTTAAGTAGTTCTAAGTCTAGGGGACTCATGACCTCAGATGTCAAGTCCCATAGTGCTTACAGCCATTTGAACCATTTTTTGAACAACGGAATGACGAGTGTGCATTCTACTTATGTTTACATTTGTCCTCCGTCAACGTCAGCACGTGGATGTGTTCCATTACCCAAAGTACCTGCACTAAGCGCTGGGAACGTCATCGTCAGTGTTGTGCTAATTACGTAATAAATCGTGTTTCAGTGAATGGTACACTGTGATACGTTTTTGAATGTCTTTAGGGGAAGAAATGAATTACCGAATAAAAAATACAGGGTGCCATTTAAAAGAGTCATACCACTGTTCATATATTTGTAAAAAACAAACGTACAACGAAGGCAATCGTCCTGATTGATGTCCCCCTGACGGATAAAGAACATGGTGGTCAAGATAAATGGGACACCCTGTATATGAAGAAAGACGGATAATTTATAGTATTTTGTACTAGAAAATTTAGATTCCGATGAACAAAAAACATACCGTCTAGAACATTCGACTAGATTTACATCTCGCGCTTCCAATCGATCTTAAGCTACCAGAAGAGCGAAGAATTTAAAAGTGTTATTTGTCAGTAGGCGGTAATGAGCATTGCGCCGCCAGCCCCGTCCCGTACACTGCGATGCAGAAGCTTTGCGTCCTACAGGTAGGAGGCGGGTTCTGACTGCAAGGTCCCCCACCGCCGCTGCGGCAACCGCCGTGCTGCACGACTCTCGCAGCGCTGCGGCAGGTATTGTTCTGGTAGCGCCCGCTCGGCGCGACTCTGCACGGCGTTATCTTATCAGCCGGCGGCGACTAGCTCGCTAACCCCGCAATTGTCCCGCCTCAGATATGCGCGCGGCTTGCCACGACCTCGGAGCCGTGACGGCGTTCCCCCCCGTCCTGTGTACGCAGCAGCAGCTGCAGCAGTAACCAGAGTCCTCTACACTCCAGTCAGTCCCTGCAAGGGCGATGTTTCGTTTCAGAGCGCTTCCTCTTCTTCATTGGCCTTTATTGTTTAACCGTACGTCCCAAATATGGGAAGGTCGCATTAAATCTACATATACATGGTGTTTCAAGAACATCACGTATGTGACTGACTTTCTGGGGCTAAGGAAGTGTTCCAAGACATATATATATATATATATATATATATATATATATATATTTTTTTTTTTTTTTTTTTTGATGAATGGTTTCGTCTCCTACTGGCTGAGTCATCATCACAAGATAATGTTTTTATTATTTTTTCCATTTTGTTATTGATTTCACAATTATACAATCTTGTCATATAAACGCTTTTTCAGGATCATACCGACAAACTCTGAGTAGTGCTAGCTCAGACAAAGAGGATCATTTTACTTAGGAACACGCAGTCTTAAACTAGTGAAATCCCTGGGCTAGCAGGACAGAGCGGGTGAGGTTATATTTGTGGAAAGGGGCCAAAATAAGTTGCTGTCGGTTACACTCTACATATAAATTTTATTATCTGAAACACAAAATAACATAAGCAAGAATTGAAAACTTTCAAGGTTTTAACGAAAGAGCTCCTTTGATTTGATTTGAATCGGCTGAAAGTCACATATGAAAATCCAGGGCCCAAGGCCTAAGCATGGAATTGAGGTACAGGAGTTCTTCTGGAAGTTTCACATCTGTCAAAAAAAAAAAAAAAAAAAAAAATGCTGAAGGCCACACATTAAGCAAGAACAGTGTTACGGCTTAAGGCCAAAACAAAGATTTTCAATATTAATTCTAAATAGCCTGAAATCCGGCCGAATGCCGCATATCAACCAAACAATTTAATGGCTTAAAGCCTAGGAAGAAGCGCTTTCAATTTAACAGGCTGAGGGCCTTAGCTTAAAACAGTTCATGCAAACTCAGCTGAAGGCCTCATACTAAAGAATAACAATGTTATGACTTTAAGGCAAGATCAAGATTTCAAATTTTTAATTTAAGAGAGATTAAAACTCGGCTGAAGGCCAAACAGAGTACTTAAGACTAGAAGGAAGTCACTATGAAAACACAAGGAGCGGCGCTCAGAAGGTTCCAAGGGTCGGCCTGGGAAGTAACGCTAACGCACATTTAGATGAGACAGGCAGCCAGACCAACAATAGGAAGGCAACCCAACCGAAGACCAGCCGACACACCAACCAAATCAGTCTGCTCCACCCGACAAGCAAAACGACAAGACGTCAATAGCTCAACGTTCTAGATACTGGTGCTCAATCCAGCCAAGTCGGAACAAACGCCCGAAACTACCAACAACACCTCAGCTGTCGAACTACACGTCGTGCTGGGCAGCAACAACACGACGATGAAAATACGCTGCCAAAACCTACGTCAACACCCAGGGCGGATAAGCGGAACGTTAACGGTCACAAGGCAGCAGATAAAGCTGGTGCACGTCATTAATGAAGGAGTGAATTAAATTAAGTTAAACCCCATCCAAGAAACGGCTGCAGTTCTAGCCGACTTCAATGCACACACGTTGTTGCTTGCGGGAATCTTGCAGATAGCAACAACCAGGATCAAAGGAAGAGAAGTGATAACAGTAGAGGCTTGATAGTAGATTAAGTGAGCACTCAAGTTTAGAGTCCAAGATCAGTGGGCGTCAAACTTCGTAACCCTCACAAGAAGAGCCTCACAACTCCAACCGCGCATTCACGCCGCCAGCGGCTCCGGCCCGACTCTGCGCGACTGGGACCGCTCGCTGCTCTGCGCCAACCGACTGACTTCCAGACACCCGAAACTGTACAAGACCAAATAAATACACGTCGGCCGATGAGACGACCCTCCGAACGACCAGCCAACGGTCGTCCCGCTCCAATCTCCTTCCGTCAGACACTTCATGTGTGTCGTCAGCGGTCGGCCAGCACTGGCTCTCTGGGCCTCACCAGCACTCCGTCCCCGACTTCACTGCTGCTGCGTTCCGACTGAACATCCGACTGACTCCACTGCTGGTCCGTCCGCAACTGACTTCCAGACACACGACAACCCGGAAATACTATCGGTCGCTCCAGATATGGTACGACTGTGCACTTATCGATAAGCACTGCTGCTGCCACTCACGGGCAAGTAAGGCAGAACTTAGTGACGCCAGTAAATGGAATAAGAAAACGAGGCGGTAGTGCCGTAAACGAAGATGACAAACAATAAATGGCATGAACACGAGCTCCACATGGCTCAACTAGTTCTTAAAGTTATACGTGCTGCAGTCACATTAATGCGGCCACAATCTATGTTCGACATAAACGTGCAGTAATCACTCACCGATGGGCATGTGGTAGCACTTGCAGTGGTGGGTGTATAAAGCGTCGGGAGGGACGCAGAAAATAGCATATCTGACGTCCAAAAGATACGATCACTGGCTTTCGGACCTAGGGGGCAAGCATTTCCGAACGGCTAAGGTCTTAAATCGTTCACGTGCTATTGTTGTTGAAGTGTATGGTGCAGGGGAAAATGGTGCTATCGAAACTGGCAAAAATGGCTCTGAGAGCTATGGTACTTAAGATCTGAGGTCATCGGTCCCAAAGAACTTAGAACTACTTAAACCTAACTAACCTAAGGACATACACATCCATGCCCGAGGCAGGATTCGAACCTACAACCGTAGTGGTAGCGCGGTTCCAGACTGAAGCGCCTAGAACCGCTCGGTCACACCGGCCGGCTTGAAACTGGCGCCGAGGCAAGTGTGGTGCTCCATGGGCCATAAACGACAGGGGTGAACGACGGCTGCGGAGATGGGTACGGGCGTATACACATGCGTGTGTTGAGCAACTGACTGCACAGATGAACTTACGGGCTGCCAACACTGTTTCGTCAACAACCGTTCAGTGATCGTTACTGCGTATGGGCCTCCTCAGCAGATGCTCGGTTCATGCACCCATGTTGACTGCTGTCCATCGGTGACGGAGGCTGGAATTTGCACGCCAATAACGCATCTGGACGTCTGATGTTTGGCGACAGTTGACCTTTGCGGACGAATCACGTTTTATGGTCTATTCACACGTGTCCGCTAGTTCGTCAGTGTGGTGCAGGACGGAGGAGGAAGCGCTGTGATCTGGGAGATGTTTTAGTGTCATTCCCTGAGTTATCTCGTCGTTCTGTAAGGCACAATGGATCAACACAAGTGTGGAAAAAATTGGTTTTAAGGTCTTATGGGACCAGACTGCTGAGGTCTTCGGTCCCTAAACTTTCACACTACCCTAAACTAACTAACGCTAAGGACGACACACACACCCATGCCCGAGGGACGACCCGAACCTCCGACAGGGGAAGCCGCGCGGAACGTGACAAGACGCCCTAGACCACGCGGCTAACAACACAAGTATGTATCAATCCTTGGGAACCACGTCCACCCCCAGTTGCAGTTAGCTTTTTTGTCAGCACGACGGCGTCTACTAGCAAGGCAGTCCAATGTGTCACACAGTTCGCAGTGTACGTGTGTGATTCGAAGAGCACGAGAATGAGTTTACCGTACTCCGCTAGCGACAAACTTCCCGGATCTAAACCCAACTGGGAATCCATGGAACCACCTCTATCTGACTGTACGCTCCATGAAACCTCAAGTGGGAAACCTAGCGCAGCTCGTCACCGCACTGGAATTGGCATGGCTTCACCACCCTGTCGGTACCTTCCAGAACCTCCTTGACTCTCTTCCTGCTTATCTCGCAGCAGTCCGCACTGCAACACGTGGTTTTACTCAGGCTTTTAGCAGGTGGTTACATTAATGTGACTGGGCAGTTTCTGAACAAACGAATTTTGTTAACATCTAATATTAATTTAAGTGTTGGAAAGTTTCGCTTGAAGGTAGTTGTCTGCAGTGTAGCCTTGTACCTTGTATGGAAGCGAAAAGTGAACGTTAGGTAGATCAAATAAAAAGAGAATAATAGCTTTTGAAATGTGATGATGCAGCAGAATACTCATGGTTTAATCGATAGATCATGTGACTAAGGTACTGAATAAAATTGCGAAGACAAGAAATTTGTGACACATCTTGACCGAAAAGAAGTAATCGGTTAATAGGGCACGTTCTGAGACAAAAAGAAATCATCAATTTAGTATTGGAGGGAAGCATGTGAGGTAAAAATTGTAGAGGAAGACGTAGGCATGAATACAGTGAGCAGGTCCAAATGGATGTAGTTATTCAGAGACGAAGTGGCTTGCACAGGACATAGCAGCATGGAGAGCAGCATGAAACCCATCTTCGGAATGAAGACCACAACATTAACAATGGCGTCACTCTGGTGAAAAGGGTATAGCTAGCTACCGGAGCACGGAGACAATAGATTTACATCTACTACATATACACGTACACCCGCAACCTACCTTATGATGTTTGCTGGAGGGTATTTTTTGTACAGCTGTCTCTTTCCCCCTTTCCTGCTCCACGTGCGAATGGTGCGGGGGAAGAACGATTCTCCGTCGCCAACTTTGATTCCATCACGAACCGTTGTGCACAGAGACCGTAGAGTATGAGAAAGGAGAGGCACGCAGCAGTTAGTTGCAATCCCATTAGTTTTCATTATTCTGGCAAATCTAGATTTCGGCTATAAATAACCATCTCCAGTACTAAAATACAAGGAAGAAACACACAACCAAAATTGGTTTACTTTACATAGAACAATAAATAAACACCGTGTTACCCAAAAGCAGCTATCCACTCTGGTCAACATAACATTTTCTTTACAATTGAACAGACTGGCAGCAGTTCATGTCACCATATGTTTTTACACTGTATAGGCAGAAATACAATGTGGCCGTTGTTTATAGCAACAGGCAAAGTTTACGTCATGTATTATAAATAACGACCTCTACGTTACAAATTCACTACCAGAGTTTTGTTTGAGAGGGCATTTGTTTGTTTCATTACATGTGCGTGGTTAAAGCAGCCTTGTCGTTTTTATCTTAGTTATTTTAGTATTATGTTGACAGATCTTCGCAAAAAAATGTTTGTAAGGACTTTATTTCTTATATAATAAATATTTAGTGGGTCACATAACCACTACGATAAGAGTGACTAGGCTAGGTTTTAAGTTTCTTACGAATTTCAGTTTGCAATGTAGTTGTACTTTATCAGGAAGACCTTCAAAAAATCCTTTTAATTTGTTAATTTTTATTTTTAAAGTTACCTAATAAATTATGTGAACCTGTTAATGATCCTTCGCATCATAGGTTTAGAGGGATCGCTTCACCACTGAGATATTGAAAGTACGTTGTAATTTGGAATTTCTTGAATATTTCAAAGTGACATGCAAATATACTTTTTGATTTTAGATATTATAAAAAAAGGCTTTTTAAACTACTATATTGAAACAAAGCACTCCGTCTTCAGGCCACAAGTGGTCCATTGGGACCATCCGACCGCCGTGTCATCCTCAGTTGAGGATGCGGATAGGAGGGGCGTGTGGTCAGCACATCGCTCTCCCGATCGTTATGATGGTTTTCTTTGACCGGAACCGCTACTATTCGGCCGAGTAGCTCCTCAATTGGCATCACGAGGCTGAGTGCACCCCGAAAAATGGCAACAGCACATGGCGGCCGGATGGTCACCCATCCAAGTGCCAGCCACGCCCGACAGCGCTTAACTTCGGTGTTCTCACGGGAACCGGTGTATCCACTGCGGCAAGGCCGTTGCCATATTGAAACAAAACTGTCAGTTAATTCGTAACATAGAGGATGTTACTTGTATTGCATGACGTAAACTAAGGATGTTGTACTTAGTGTAAACAAAGGCCTCTGTGTCCTTCCGCTTATACACCTGTAACGACATATGGTGACATGAACTGCTGCGACTCTATTGAATTGTAACGAAAACGTTATTTTGACCGGAGTGGATAGCTGCTATTGGATAACATGGTGTTTACTTATAATTCTATGCAAAGTAAATTTATTTTGATTCTCCAATTTCTTCTTGTTTTGTAGTTCTGAATGTGGTTATTAATAGCCGAAATATAGATTCTCCGTCGTCCTCGATGTGATCTGAATCTCTCTAGTTCTACCTTCAAGCTCTTTTCGTGAAATATAGGAAGGAGAAAGCAGCGTGTCGGTTGCCTGTTGCAGAAACATACGCAACCTGAAATTTTATCAATAAACCATACAGTGATTCACAATGACTCCCTACTTGTGTTTGGAGGTGAATGAGCATCTTCTGCGTTTACTAAACGAACATTTGACGAAATGCGCAGATCTTCTCTGTATCTTCTCCAATCCCACTATCAGTCCTATCTGCTAAAGGTTTCGGACTGACGAGCCTTAAGTATCGAGTGCAACGACGGTTTTGCAAGCTGCCGCCTCCACGGATGGACTGTACTCTGTGACGATACATCCAGTCACTCTGTCAGATACGTATATCTCTACTGTTAGCTTTATATAGTTGTTCTACTTTAAATATATACTTCCACACATTTATTGGGTGTGGTTGCATCCAGTGGCTGTTTGGGAATCGCGTAATCAAGCAAATACAAAAGCTTCAAGATTTCTCTCCATTTATAATGCCAGAATAACATGGTGCTCTATTTGCTAAGAAACCTTCAATTCCATCAGATAGCTGATCTGATATTCCATACGCTCGTGTTTTGTTTCTTAGGTTGCAGAACATAATTGTACCGAATTTCGTCCTCAAGTCAAGGAACACGGCACTTACGTGGGTGTCGGTTTTTACTGCCTATTTCTAGAGATTTCCTTTCTCCAGAAAGGTTACAATACGCGAGCGTAGAACGTGCCGCTATCGGCGACAGCTATGCAAGAGGCAGCACTTGTAAATCTCCCACCAGCGCACCCCCAGGTGAGCGTCGCTCTTCCATCTCTCCCCGTTCGCACTCTGGTGCTGCCACGCATACACGCCACCAGAGGACGCAGAATCCACATCACGTCACGGCCTTGGGCCCTGGTTTGCCAGCGCAGTCATTTAAGCAGCCGCGCTCAGAGCTTCGCACCAGATCCAGTGCACCTGTAGACATATGGACATTAGCAAGGAAGTGAGGACAATACAGCGATGTAGAACGACGGTTCTAAACGGTACTAATGAGATTTTGTTTCTATCGAGAACATTACTCTAATTGTATATAACTCAGTACCACAGAAGAACATATAGCACTCAAAGAAACGTATATGCCGGCCGGAGTGGCCGAGCGGTTCTAGGGGCTACAGTCTGGAATCGCGCTACCGCGGCGGTCGCAGGTTCGAATCCTGCCTCGGGCATGGATGTGTGTGATGTCCTTAGGTTAGTTAGGTTTAAGTAGTTCTAAGTTCTAGGGGACTAATGACCTCAGAAGTTAAGTCCCATAGTGCGCAGAGCCATTTGAACTATTTTTAAAGAAACGTATAACTCAATTATTAAGTGTACAGTTGTTAATAAACTTATGTGTTATCTTTTTGTAGATGTCTGACAGCATTTATAGGCCACATCCACTAGCGACAGAAAAAAACGTGTTTCAAAATTCTACAACAGACTGCCACCACTGATACAGGCCTATAATTGAGTGCATCTGCTGGACGTCCTTTGTTCACTCACTCATCCCCTCTCCTCAGCTAACAACTCTGACGCCTGTGTCGGTGTCTCTATTGTTAATACTTACTCTGAACATGTTTACTTCATTGCTCGATACTTTTTTTAATTAAAATATTCTGTAACGTAAACGTATCGGAACTTGTAATGTGTATAACACGCATTTAATTACTAGAACTGCCAGAGATGTGATGTTACATTCGACATTTACATTTGTGCTCCCTACGCCTTGCATCTACTTCGGCCAATGAAAATAAAGAAACAAAAAATAAACGTGAAAATCCACGCTGCACCACTCAGTGCGACGAATTCATATCGCTCGCCAGCGTTGGATAAAAATAAGTATAGCGAAGAAAAAATTAGTTAAGGCCAGAAGACATCAATCTAATACCGTGTGGCACAGCCAGCTCTCTTGATAATGACCTCATTTCGGTGAGGAAGAGAGACTGTGCATGTATCTAATATCCAGCTAAAGCCATTTATCGATTATTAACAGGATGTGCTGAAAAGTAGTACCTCTGGATTTTTTATATAAAAAATCTTGTGAAATAAAACAAACGTTATGGACAATATACGTCGTTATTGTTCAGGTCTACGTATTTGTAGCCCTCTGCCCTTACATGCCTCGAATTGTAGCTTGTAGCATTGAGGTGAATGACGTTATCTGTGTAGGTGCGTGAGAAACAGCGTGCTGTAGTCGAGTTTCGGGTTGCAGGGGTTCGTCCGCACATAAAGCATCCTCTCCCTCGCAGTGACAATGCCGGCGCACAAGCGAGCGCTGCGACATTTGCAGCAATAAGACACCTTGGGTTCACTGTCACCGATCATCTTCCACTCAGTCCTGACTGGGCCTCATCCGATTTTCATCTGTTTCCGAAACTTAAGGATTTCGCTTTGATAGTGATGAGGAGGTACAAGCGGAGGCGAGGTTGTGGCTCCGCCATCAAAGGCAAACATTTTACAGTGACTGTATCAACGATTTGGCCTATCGTTGGAAGAAACGTCTTCGTCGCCAGGGTGACTATGATGAGAAATAAATATGTAGATGACAATAATAAAGATGTAGAATGTTGAAATCGTTTGTTTGATTTCAAAGCCTTTAACAGCTTTCGCATAAAAATTTCTGAGCTGTTACTTTCCAGTACGCCCTTACCCGCCAGGGTGGCCGAGAGCACTAATGTGCTGTTTCCTGGGCTTTGGTAGGCGCGCCGGCCCCGGATTGGATCCGCCCTGCGGATTAACGATGAGGGCCGGTATTCTAGCCAGTCTGGATGTGGTTTTTAGGCGGTTTTCCACATCCCGCTAGGTGATTACTGGGCTGGTCCCCACGTTCCACCTCAGTTACACGACTCACAGACATGTGAACACTCTCGCACTATTTCATGGCTTCCACTAGACACAGACACTAGACACTACTTATGTCCCAGGAGGTTTGGGGTGGCGGCAGGAAGGGCATCTCGCCACCCTCTGCAACTAACACTGCCAAATCCGTACTAACAAGACCGACCCCACGTTGGCGTGGGACAAAGCCCAACGAAAGAAACAAACTTTCCAGTACGCCCTCATAGAGTCTGCAGATCCAAAGACAAGTGGGGATATTGATTTCTACGTTTCACCTACAGTTCTAATCAGTATCAAACATTTTTATAGGATTAATATGGGGTTGTTTAGTGGATCAGTTAAGGTACAAATGGTAACTGAATGATCGTCAAACCAGAAGTGAATGCATTACAGCTCTGTGAAGACCACTGTTGTCATATTGGAAGGTGGAAGAATCCACAGCATAGTCATCACGAAGATTCAGAAATTGTTGAAATGAATAGCCAGGTTTATGTTCACGTAAACCTCTAATTAGTGGGCCCAAGTTGCAGTAGCAAAGCACCCCAAAAACATCGACGAACCCCCATCTGGCGGGAACACTGTAGGCTAAACGACTCACTGGGCACGTTACATCATTTGATACCAGACGAAACACACCGCACTCCTTCTGTCAGATGCTGTCCAGTTTCTGTATCGATTGACCCATGGAAGGTAGACGGCTGTGAAGAACCGTCCTTTGTGAGAAATTAATCTCCAGATGGCCGTTTCATGCAGATTTCTTCCCAATTTTCGCTCACAAACCTATTGGGATAAGCCCAAAGACCTGTCGAGTATGAACGTGATTATCATTGAATAGCATCTCTGGTCCTTATCGAGTAGGATCTTTCTTCGACTACTGTTCTTATGCCACGTTACACCACTGTGACTGATACACCAGTCCTTGTAGGCACGTTGGAAAATATGCGTTGGTACACCAACAAATTCTGCATCTTCATTTACGGCGTGGTCAGGACACATCCAAAAAATGGCAGCTCATTTCTGCCTTTCAGGCGCGTCTTCACGTAGACCCATTCTAGTGCGCTAATTTCATACATCCGTCTGACAGGTACACTATAAGATCAAAAATATCCTGCCACATATCAGTGGACATTAATTAAAAAATGGCTCAAATGGTTCTGAGCACTATGGGACTTAACTTCTGAGATCATCAGTCCACTAGAACTTAGAACTAATTAAACCTAACTAACCTAAGGACATCATACACATCCATGCTCGAGGCAGGATTCGAACCTGCGACCGTAGCGGTCGCGTGGTTCCAGACTGCAGCGCCCTGAACCGCTTGGCCACAACGGCCGGCGGACATTAATATGGAGTGTGTTCACCCTTGGCCTTTATTAAGGACCATACTCTGCTTTGGACACTTTCTATGAGGCATCTGAATGTCTGTGGAGGAATGGCAGCCCATTCTTCCTCAAGAGCCGAAACTAGAGAAGGTGGTGATGTTGGATGCTGCGGACCTGGAGCGAATTCGAAGTCATAACTCATCCCAAAGGTGTTCGACTATGTTCAGGTCGGGACTCTGGGCATGCCAGCACAGTTCAGAAAGGTTACTGTCCATAAACCGCTGTTTCACAGGTGCTGCCTTACAGCATAGCATAGTCCGTGGTAATACAATCATCGTCTCCGAATTGTTCCTCTACTACACGCAGTACATAATTCTGTAAAATGTGTTCATATCCCTCTGCATTTCGTGATTTGTTAAGCGCAGTAAGGGGTTACCACCTAACTACGAAATATACCCCTATATTGTAACACCATCTCCTCCATACGTCACTCGTGTCGTACACATGACAGCATTTACCAAACCTAAACCCTTCCGTCCGATTGCCAGTGAGTATAGCGTGATTCACCAGTCCAGATCATTCGTTTCCAATCACTCACTGTCCAGTGGCGTCACTCTTCACATCACATCAATCGTCTCCTAGTAGTGACTATACAAAACTGTGGCTTATGCGGAGCCGCTGGACCATTCTTTTTAACTCACTATGCGTAATCATTGTGCTTGCAGGACTACACGTAGCATTCTGAAACTCACGGGTGATTCCTTCCGCTGATTTCACGAGCTTTTTTGCAACCAGTCTCCGCAGTGCTCGAAGGTCCCCGTCCGTCAATACATAAGATCTGCCTGCTCTTAGTTTAGAAGTGGTCGTTTCTTCGCTTTTCCACTTTAGATTCACAACAGTCGAATTGAACAGCTTTGGACGGGTTTAAATGTCATTCAGGTGACGTAAAGTAACTAGTCGACGTTCTAAGTCACTGAACTGCCCTGAAATACCCACTCTGCTGTTACTGCTCCTCTACTGACAACACAATACCCTCCGCCTTCTTGTATACTGTTGGGTCCACCTATCATATTACACTACTGGCCACTAAAATTGCTACACCAACAAGAAATGCAGATAATAAACGGGTATTCATTGGACAAATATATTATACTAGAACTGACATATGATTACATTTTCACGCAATTTGGGTGCATAGATCCTGAGAAATCAGCACCCATAACAACCACCTCTGGCCGTAATAACGGCCTTGATACGCCTGGGCATTGAGTCAAACAGAACTTAGATGACGTATACAGGTACAGCTGCCCATGCAGCTTCAACACGATACCACAGTTCATCAAGAGTAGTGACTACCGTACTGTGACGAGCCAGTTGGTCGGCCACCATTGACCAGACGTTTTCAATTGGTGAGATATCTGGACATGTGCTGGCCGGGGCAGCAGTCGAACATTTTCTGTATCCAGAAAGGCCCGTACAGGACCTGCAACATGCGGTCGTGCATTATTCTGCTGAAATGTAGGGTTTCGCAGGGATCGAATGAAGGGTAGAGCCACGATTCGTACCACATCTGAAATGTAGCGTCCACTGTTCAAAGTGCCGTCAATGAGAACAAGAGGTGACCGAGACGTGTAACGAATGGCACCCCATATTACCACGCCGGGTGATACGCCAGTATGGCGATGACGAATACACGCTTCCAATGTGCGTTCACCGCGATGTCGCCAAACACGGATGCGACCATCATGATGCTGTAAACTGAACCTGAATTCATTGGAAAAATGACGTTTTGCCATTCGTGCACCCAGGTTCGTCGTTGAGGACACCATCGCAGGCGCTCCTGTCCGTGATGCAGCGTCAAGGGTAACCGCAGCCAAGGTCTCAGAGCTGATAGTCCATGCTGCTGCAAACGTCGTCGAACTGTTCGTGCAGAGATCGAGACGTGGCTGCACGATCCGTTACAGCCATGTGGATAAGATGCCTGTCATCTCGACTGCTAGTGATACGAGGCCTTTGGGATCCAGCACGGTGTTCCGTATTACCCTCCTGAACCCAACGATTCCATATTCTGCTAACAGTGATTGGATCTCGACCAACGCGAGCAGCAATGTCGCGATACGATAAACCACAATCGCCATAGGCTACAATCCGACCTTTATCAAAGTCGGAAATGTGATGGCACGTATTTCTCCTCCTTACACGAGGCAACGCCGGTCAACTGCTGTTTGTGTATGAGAAATCAGTTGGAATCTTTCCTCACGCCAGCACGTTGTGTGAATGCTCTGAAAAGCTAATCATTTGCATCTCACAGCATCTTCTTCCTGTCGGTTAAATTTCGCGTCTGTAGTACGTCATCTTCGTTGGGAAGCTATTTTAATGGCCAGTAGTGTATCCAATGGCCAACTGCGCATTACATAGAGGTGTCCGAATACTTTTGATCAGATAGTGTACACACCACTTCAATGTCGAGACTCACCTCGGCAGTGGATGGTCACATTAGCGCCTGCTGCGAGTTCTGTACCGTCTACAGTGCTCCAAAGCGGTCAGAGTGTTGTTGCACGGGGATGACTAACGTTTTTCGGTTATGGCGCTGCTGGCCTTGCCAAACGTGACGGATCAGTTATTCGGCAAACAGGGAGGAGTGACTCGGCGCCACCTGCGGGTTTTTCTCCCCCGTTACGACACTCTGCGGCCGGCGCTAGCTCCGAGTGGCGGCGGTGCCTAGCGGCTACCCGCGGCTGTGTTTGGGTCCGGCCTTGCCGGCTGAGCGACGCCGAGTTTTCGCCTTCCGCAAGCGAGGCGCGTTCAGTCAATGCAGCGGCCTTTCTAATCACGGCGCTGCCGCTTGTTAGAGAGGAAAGTGGCTGGCGGTGAGCGCCGGAGCCTGCCCTGCCCTGCCCTGTCCTCCAGTCTAACATTCCTGGCTATCCGGCAGGGAACTGAATGCGTTTTCTCTTCACCGATACCTACACCTCGTACGTGGCACCAGGATCGACTCTGACAGATTGCTGGCATGCAAATAACTGCTTATACGCGGTCGTCAACAAAACATGAGGAGACTAATTTAAAGAGCTGTCTCGGAATGAAGGCTATTTCCGAAGAGTTCAGGGACGAAATTTTCTCTGGCTATTAGCCAACAACAGCGTCATCTTGCAGCAATATTTCGTTAAGACTTATAATCTTCGTCGCAAGATGGTGAGTCGGAAAACCTGTAGAAATTTTGTTTCAAGATGACACCTCTGTTGTCGTGATCTTCAGTCTGAAAACAGGTTTAATACAGCTTTCGGCGCTTGTCTAGCCTGTATAAGCATCTCCATATCTGCATTACTACTGTAGCCACCGTGAAATTAAACCTTCTTGCTGTATTCGACCCTTGGTTTCCCCGTACAATGTTTAACCCGCCAATCAACCACCCAACCTTCCTTCCTTTAGCCAGCCGCTGTGGCCGAGCGGTTCTAGGCGCTTCAGTCCGGAACCGCGCTGCTACTACGGTCGCAAGTTCGAATCCTGCCTCGGGCATGGATGTGTGTGATGTCCTTAGGTTAGTTAGGTTTAAGTAGTATGGGAATGACCTCAGATGTCCCATAGTGCTTAGAGCCATTTGAACCATTTTGCTTCCTTTACCAAACTAACGATTCATTGATGCCTAGGACTGTGTCCAGTGGACCAGTCTCTTGATTTAACCAAGTTATGTATACTGTATGGCAAGAAAAGTATAGCACTCAGAAGAAGATGAGGAAACGAAATGAAATTTCACGGGTTGACAGAGTATATGACGATATTTCTCTGATTATAACATCGAATCAGGTAAACAAAGAATTAAGCGATATGAGAGCATCTGTCAGCGTGACGTTCCACGTACCCATATAATTTTCAGCATTCTTCTGTAGCACCACATTTTAAAAGCTTCTATTTTCTTTTCCTCTGAAATGCTTATCGTCTACGTTTCACTTCCGTACAAAGTTACATTCCAGAAAAATACGTTCAGAAAAGACTTAATGACTGTTAAATTTACACTCTGTATCACCACATCTCTGTTTTTCGTTCTATTGCCAGTCTGCATTGTATATTCTCACTACTAAGTCCACCATCAGTAGTTTCGCTGCCCAAATGAGAAACCTCATCGACTACTTTTAGTATCTCATATGCTAATCTTATTTCCTCTCCTTCACCTGAATGACAGAGTGCTTATAATTAAATTTTTGCTACTTGAGAGGGCTCCCAGATAAACGAGTGCTCGTAGGACAATGAAACTTCGTGGAAACGTTTCTAATGACACGAGGAAGAGAAATAATGAATAACAAGCTGTGTCACGATAGCTGAACATTTCTTGGTCGACCATAGAAATTAAAATGTGTTTCTTTCAACGGTTTATTCGTTATTTCTCTTCCGCATGCCCTTACAAGTGTTCCCACAAAATTTCTCTGTCGTACAATCACTCATTTTTCATGTAGCCATAGTGTAATTGTAACTACTCATAATTCAACTACATTCCCTTACCCTTGTTTTACTTGTCTTGATGTTCATCTTATAACTGCTTTCTAAGACACTGTCTATTCTGTTCAACTCTTCTTCCAAATTCTTTGCCGTCTGACAGAATTACAGTGTCGGTGGTAATTTCAAATTTTTTGTTCCTACTCCCTGAATTTAAATTCCATTTACAAATCATTACTTGGTTTACTTTACTGATTGCTCAATGCACAAATTGCGTAATATTAGGGTAATGCTACATTTCTGCCTCACTATCTTCGCAACCACTGCTTCCTTTTCACGTCTTCCCATTCCTGTAACTGCAATCTGGATTCTGCACAAGTTGTACATAGTCTTTCGCTTCCTATACCTCTGCTACCCACAGAATTTCAGAAAGTGTTTCAGTCAATGATTCCAAATACTTTCTCTAAATGTACCAATGCTTTAAACGTAAGTTTTGCTGTCTTTATAAACTATTTCCAAAGATAACCGTAGTGCCAGTACTGCCTGGCTAGTTTCCACATTTCTTCTGAACCCAAAATTTTCCCCGATGCCGGCTTCTACCATTTTTTTCCATTCGAGTCAGTATTTTGCAAGCATTTTGCAGCAATTGTGAGCGGATGTCGTTTCTTCCACGGTTCTTCTTTTGTCTGAGGTATTTCACTCCTATGTCAAATTCTTCTTGCAATCATCGGCGAGCATGGCGGCAACATGGGGAGAGCGGAGAGGTCCGATTCTTCCAATGTACTGGATACCCGTAACGATGTTGCTCCTGGCATGATGTGAGAAACCATCTGGTTCGACATCAGGTACCAGCTGGTAGTCATTGAGGGAAATCTGACAGTACAGCATTACGTCATGGACATACTGTGTCTTCATATGTTATCTCCCACGCGACATTACTGTGGACATTTTTCAGCAGGACAATGCTCGTCCATACTTGGCATGTGTCTCTACGAACTGTCTGCATGATGTTGAGGTTATCCCGTTGCCAGCAAGGTTTCAATATCTCTTCCAGACAGAGCGTCAATTCTGTTCCAGTGTCAGTATGGAGAAAGTCAACAATCAGTCACAACAATTGTGTGCCAAGAGAAGAAGATAAAACGTCTTCGTGTCATCCTTTCCAACGGAATCAGTGTATGCATCCAGGCTAGATGGGGCACATCGTCGTACTAATAAGCGGGATCATACTGTCAACTCTTTCGTAAATCTGACTAGATTTTGTGATCACTGAAATAATGTCACGTACCGTGTGATTCCTTGAGGGCTCTCCACATTTCCTCCTCCAATACTCGGTGTTTCACTTTTTTTTGTCAGTCACTGTGTAAGCGGAAAGTATTCATTGAAATGTTGCGGCAAAAGTGGTCAGCTATTTTTAGTTGCCTCGAGTGAGCGCTTGGCAGCGGGTAGAGTTCGCCGTGATCCAGCGCTGGCGGCCGCTGCGAAGTGTAAGGCCACTTGCTGACCCAGAAAGCCGCGCCGGGAATCCACCACCTGGCTCTGGGGCCGCGCGGAGCTGGTCGGCGTCGAACTACGAGATAAAAACCAGCCTCCTGCTGCATCAGCAAAACAGCGTCCGGCCTGCTACGGCAAACACTGTGCATATCGCGCTATCTCAATGGCTTATTACTGAGGCTGCCGCATGCATCGTACATTGCTGGCAGTGAAAACTGCGGCAGCAGGGAGGATAAAGAGTAGCGACATTTTACACACTGTGCATTCGCAGTGTAACAGGAAGAATACCGTATTTTACGGACTACAAGATGAACTTTTCTCTTTGAAAATTTGCCTCCAAAATTCAGGTGCGTCTAACACTCGAAATTAATATAAAAATGTCCAGTATTTGATTTAAAATTCCCACCAGACTTAAGAATGGCCATATATTCTATGCCGCGGGAAAACTATCCGTATCTGGCAATATTGGATTCAACTGGCAGCAACAGTGCACCGATGCGACGAACATGAGTTGCGCGGATTCACAAGCTTGCTAACACTGTCTCCCTCCCGCCCCGCCGTCACAAACCCAGAACATTGTTTAGCCCCTCTACAGTACCAGTGAACTTGAACTGAAAGTGATTTGTCTCATCAGTAACAGCACGATATTTTTGTTAGTAGTTAGTTTCGTAATGGAAAAAAAATAAAATGTGTTCATATGATTCTTCTTCTTCTTCTTCTTCTTCTTCTTCTTCTTCTTCTCAGCGATCACAGGTCCTGTAGACCACGCGCTGCATCGACGATCTGCTTCCACGGCGTTCTATCTTTCGCAGTCTCTCTCCACTCTGCGGAAATTCCTAATGCTGCGATGTCCTTCTCTATGTCACCTCCCACCTTCTACGAGGTCGACCCAATTGTCTTGTTGCATGGAGAGTTCCTTCAAATGCTTTCTCGGTGATTCTGTTGTTTTCAATTCTAGTCACATGTCCAGCCCATTGCAGTCTGCTACTTTTTAATTTTTGGATGATAGTGCGTTGCTTCATTATATTCATATGATGCAGGCTATAAATTGAAACTAATAGGATATGCTAGCCGAGCGGTCTAACGCACGGCTTTCCGGAGTGGGAAGGAGCGCCTGGTCCCCGGCACGAATCCGCCAGGCGGACTTGTGTAGAGGTCCGGTGAGCCGGCCAGTCTGTGTATGGTTTTTAGGCGGTTTTCCATCTGCCTCGGCGAATGCGGGCTGGTTCCCCTTATTCCGTCTCAGCTACACTATATCGGCGATTGCTGCGCAAACAAGTTCTCACGTACGCGTACACCACCACGCAAACATAGAGGTTACACTCGTCCGGTGTGAGACGTTCCCTGGGAGGTTACAACGGGGGCCGAACCGCACAATAACCCTGGGTTCGGTGTGGGGCGGCGGAGGGATGAAGTGGACTGCGGTAGTCGTAGTGGGGTTGTGGTCCACTGAGGCTGCGGCGGGGACGGAGCCTCTCCGTCGTTTCTAGGTCCCCGGTTGACATACAATACAATACAATACAATAGGATATGCAGAAGAAAATTAAAATACAGCAGCTGAGCGGCATTCAGCTCTCCACCAACAGAAAAAACCGGTCTTGATTGACGGGCTAGTAAAGACGAACTGAAAAAATGAGGAAGACGAAATGTGCAAATAGAGGACTGAATGCAAAATGGTCAATACTATAAGAAGAAGATTTTCAGGAATTCTAAAGATCAGTTAGCTTTTATAAACAACGTTTCTTCTTTAATCTGATTTTGCAGTCTAATAATAAAAATAGCAAAAAAGTTTCCCCCAGGCTGCGATTAAGCCATGTCCCCGCAATATCCTTCCTTCCGCGAGTGTTAGTTCTGCAAGGTTCGCAGGAGAGCTTCTGTGTAGTTTGGAAGGTAGGAGACGAGGTACTGGGGGAATTAAAGCTGTGCGGACGGGGCGTGAGTCGTGCTTGGATATCTCAGTTGGTAGAGCACTTGCCCGCGAAAGGCGAAGGTCCCGAGTTCGAGTCTCGATCCAGTACACAGTTTTAATCTGTCAGGAAGTTTCAACCCTATTATCACTTTCGACCTTCGTGACAACAGTGAAAGTAAGATTACGTAAGTCAATCACATCGCAATTATGAGCAATGTGGGATTCACGCTTGCATCTCGAGATGTCCACTAGCGCCACGTTTCGTTCAGTTCAAGCGTCAGCTACGCTTTTCAATTTCTCGGGACGTAATTGGCGTATGGCGATGCAACCAACGCCATTTTTTTGTGACATTTCATGTTATTGATTGCGTAAGAAACAATACGAGGTGTCCATTTAAAATCATTACTTTGTTTGGAAACTAATACTTTCTTACATTTTAGAATGTCTCAGTATTTATTTTCACGAGCCCCTGTCTTACATTCATAGTAGTGAAAGTCGTTTTTCAGTACCTATTTCTGTTCCAGAGATATTTGCGATGAAACATTTAAGTGGGCCACCATGTATAAAGAAAAGGGATCCAGAACAAATCCCTGTGCCACAGCCACATTACATGACCCCAGTCAGATTCAAGCCTCTTACCTATTTGTTGACACCAGATGACAATCTTCTGCTTCCTATCGTCCATATATAATGTGAATAGTTCTTGATCTTTTTCCCTAATCCCATAATGTTCCAACTCTTGCAGGAGTACTGTATGATCAACACAATTAAATGCTTTTGTTAAAGGAAATACCTACTGTCGTCCAGCATTCATTTAGCCCTGTTGGCGCCTCACAAAGAATAGAATACATAGCATTTTCTGAGGATACTCCCTTCCAGAAGCTATCCTGAGAATCTGACAGCAATTTACATTTACTCAGATTTTCCACTACTCTCTCGTACACTGTTTTCTCAGAAATTTTCCAGAACACTGGTAACAAACAAACTGGCCATTTTTATAAAGTGGTATTATGACGAGTATTTCAATCTGTCAGGTAATTGATCACACCTGTAACACAAACTGCGATGGTGACTGAGTACAGAACTAAAGTGTGATGCACTGGTGTGGATAATTCTGCTTGAAGTTTCATCATATTCAAGAGAATCTTTACTCTTTCATTATATAATAACTGATTCAGTTTCGTTCTTGCTTGCTTGCTGCAGCTGCACATGATGTAGCTGTCTATGAAAACCACCTTTCAAGAGCTCTACGTATCATGTACCTTAAATTTTCTACGTCACCTCTGAAACATTGGGAAACAGTTATTTTAGTACTGTTCGTCCTGACAAAATAAGACACGATGAAATACTTGATTTTCTATTGATATAACACACTTTTTGTTTTTGACCAATAGTTTTCCGTGTTATTTAAGCATGGATTCTGATAAGCTCGATATTAAGTGCCCTTAAGCAACAACCATCTCAGCCAATGTCCCCTCTCGCTCGAGTAAGAAATGAAGCATGAAGTAAATATTATTGCTGGACAATTAGAAAGCAGACGAATCACAAAACCGTGAAACGTAGACGTGCTCACTGACCGAGAACTCCACATCTCGCGCGCCCCTCCAACAGAGCAGCGAAAGTTAACGGCTCGCGCTGCACCTGCTGAGCTCGTGCCTCGAGAATGCGGAAACTTGCCACCCGAACGGATCAGCTCGATTTCGGTGTACACCGGTTCGAAACCAGACGAGGAGCTCATAAATACTACACGTTGCCCCCGGCGGTTTCGCAACGAAACGGTGACCCCAGGCCGTGGCGTGCCGATCTTCGAGCACTCTCTCAGTGTTTCTAACAGGAGAACGAGGCAGCTCAGTAATTGACGCTAAGAATACGTATTTAAGAAGCGTCAATCAGATTTCGGTTCTCCAAGATTCCGCTACATCACATCGGGTGGTCCTTCAGCACGGCAGTGAGTGATCTCTCATTCTACATCTACACCCACACTCCACAAGCCGACTTACAGCGTGTGCCACTGTCACTTTCCCCTTTTCTTGCTCCGATCGCAAATTGTTTGCGGGAAGAATTACCGCTGGTACGCTGAGGCGACAAAAGTCATGCGATAGCGATATGCACATACACTATGTTATCAAAAGTATCCGGACACCTGGCTGAAAATTACTTGCAAGTTCGTGGCGCCCTCCATAGGTATTGCTGGAATTCAGTATGGTGTTGGCCCACCCTTAGCCTTGATGACAGCTTCCACTCTCGCAGGCATACGTTCATACATTCAGTCAGCTGCTGGAAGGTTTCTTGGGGAATCGCAGCCCACTCTTCACGGAGTGCTGCACTGGGTAGAGGTATCGACATCGGTCGGTGAGGCTTGGCACGAAGTCGGCATTCCAAAACATCCCAAACGTGTTCTGTAGGATTCAGGTTAGGACTCTTCGCAGGCCAGTCCATTACAGGGATGTTGTTGTCGTGTGACCACTCCACCACAAGCCGTGCATTGTGAACAGGTGCTCGAACGTGTTGAAAGATGCAGTCGCCATCCCGGAATTGCTCTTCAACAGTGAGAAGCAAGAACGTGCTTAAAACATCAATGTAGACCTGTGCTGTGGTAGTTCAACACAAAACAACAAGGTATGCAAGGCCCCTCCATGAAAAACACGACCACACCATAACACCACCGCCGCCGAATTTTACAGTCGGCAATACACACGCTGGCAGATGAAGTTCACCAGGCATTCGCCATACCCACACCCTGCCATCGGATCGCCACATTGTGTACCGTGATTTTTCACTCCAAACAACGTTTTTCCACTGTTCAGTCGTCCAATGTTTACGCTCCTTACACCAAGCGAGGCGTCGTTTGGCATTTACCGGCGTGATGTGTTGCTTATGAGCAGCCGCTCGATCATGAAATCCAGTTTTCTCACCTCCCGCCTAACTATCATAGCACTTGCAGTGGATATTGGTGCAGTTTAGAATTCCTGTGTGATGGTCTGGATAGATACACATTACGACTCTCTTCAACTGTCGGCGGTCTCTGTCAGTCAACAGACGAGGTCGGCCTGTACGCTTTTGTGCTGTACGTGTCCCTTCACGTTTCCACTTCACTGTTACAGCGGAAATAGTGGACCTAGGGATGTTTAGGAGTGTGAAAATGTCGCGTACAGGCGTGTGACGCAAGTGACACTCAATGACCTGACCACCTTCGAAGTCCGTAAGTTCCGCGGAGCGCCCCATTCTGTTCTCTCACGATGTCTAATGACTACTGAGGACGCTGATATGGCGAACATGGCTGCGGGTAGCAGCGCAATGCACCTAATATGAAAAACGTATGTTTTTGGGGGTGTCCGAATACATTTGATCACATACTGTATGTAGATGGAAGTAGTATCGCTTACACAAGGTATAAGGACAGTGCATTGGCAGAGCTGTCATTTGCGCTAAGGTGATACATATGGAAAGGTTTACGACGTGATTATGGTCGCACGACAGGAAGTAATGGACTTTGAACACGGAATGGTACTTGGAGCTAAACGCATGTACAACTTTAGGGTATCCAATATTCCTAGATCCACACTGTCAAGAGTCCTGCGAGAATATTATATTTCAGGCATTGCCGTTGAACACTGTCAACACAGTGGCAGATAGCGTTCACTTAACGACCGAGAGCAGCGGCATTTGCGTAGAGTTGCCAGTGCTAACAGACAAGCAAAGCTGCTTGAAAAGTCGCAGAAATCCATTTGCGACGTGCGGCGGTCGTATCCTGTTAGGAAAGTGTGGTGAAATGTGGCGTCAATGGGCTATGGCAGCAGACGACCGGGCAGAATGCCTTTGCTAACAGACCGACTTCGTGCACAGCACCTCTCCTGGACTCCTAACCATATTGGTTGGACCCTAGCCTACGCGAAAACCGTGGTCTGGTCAGATGTAAGCGCTGAAGGTAACGTCGTATGTGGCGCAGATCCCACGAAGCCGTGGACCCAGGTTGTCAACAAGGCACTGTGCAAGCCGTTGGTGGCTCCATTGTGGTGCGGGCTTGTTTCACTTGGTACGGACTGGGTCCTTTGATCCAAGTGAACCGATCATTGACTGTAAATGGTTATGTTCGGCTACTTGGAGACCATGTGCCGTCATGCATGTTCCCAAACAACGATGGAATTTTTATCGATGACAATGTGCATGTCACCGGGCTACAACTGACCGTGATTGATCTGAAGGACATTCTGGACCATTCGAGCGAATGATTTGGCCACCCATCAAACATTTATGGGACATAATTGAGAGGTCAGTTCGCACACAAAAAAATCCTGTACCGGCAACACAGTCGCAATTAGGGACGGCTGTAGAGGCAGGGGATAATCCATGCCACGTCGAGTTGCTGCAGTGTTTTTTTTTTTTTTTTTTGGGGGGGGGGGGGGGGGGAGGGAGGTCATCAGTCTTCTGACTGGTTTGATGCGGCCCGCCACGAATTTATTTCCTGTACCAACCTCTTCATCTCAGAGTAGTATTTGCAAACTGCTTCCTCAATTATTTGCTGGATGTATTCCAATCTCAGCCTTCCTCCACAGTTTTTGCCCTCTACAGCTCCCTCTAGTACCATTGAAGTCATTCCCTCATGTCTTAATAGACGTCCTATCATCATGTCCCTTCTCCTTGTCAGTGTTTTCCACATTTCCTTTCCTCTCCGATTCTGCGCAGAACTTCCAGATTCCTTACCTTATCAGTCCACCTAACTTTCAACTTTCTTCTGTAGGACCACATCTCAAATGCTTCGCTTGTCTTCTGTTCTCGTTTTCCCACAGTCCATGTTTTACTACCATAGAATGCTATGGTCCAAACGTACATTCTGAGAAGTTTCTTCCTCAAATTAAGCCCTCTGTTTGATACTAGTAGACATCTCTTTGACAGAAATCCCCTTTTTGCCAGTTGCCAGCGCTAGTCTGCTTGCTCCGACCGACGTTGGTTATTTTGGCGCCTAGGTAGCAGAATTCCTTAACTTCATCTGCTTCGTGACTATCAATCCCATTATTAAGTTTCGCGCTGTTCTCATTTGTGCTGCTTCTCATTACTTTTATCTTCCTTCGATTTAATCTCAGTCCATTCCTTAGGTTTTTCATACCATTCAGCAGATTATGTAGTTCCTCTTCACTTTCATTCAGGATAGCAATATCATCAGCAACTCGTATCATCGAAATCCTTTCAACTTGAATTCTAATTCCCCTCCTCAACCTTTCTTTTATTTCCATCATTGCTTCTTCGATGTACAGATTGAACAATGTCTGTGTGTGTGTGTGTGGGGGGGGGGGGGGGGAGGAGACTACATCCCCTGTCTTACACCCTTTTTAATTCGGGAACTTCGTTCTTGGTCGTCAACTCTTACTATTATTTCTTCGTTCTGGCACATATTGCATATTACCCGTTTCTCCCTATAGCTCACCACTTTTTTCTTCAGGATTTCGAACATCTTGCCGGCCGGCCGCGGTGGTCTCGCGGTTCTAGGCGCTCAGTCCGGAACCGCGCGACTGCTACGGTCGCAGGTTCGAATCCTGCCTCGGGCATGGATGTGTGTGATGTCCTTAGGTTAGTTAGGTTTAAGTAGTTCTGAGTTCTAGGGGACTGATGACCACAGAAGTTAAGTCCCATAGTGCTCAGAGCCATTTGAACCATTTTTGAACATCTTGCCCTATTTTACATTGTCGAATGCTTTTTTCCAGGTCGACAAATCCTATCAACCTGTCTTGATTTTTCTTTAGTCTTGCTTCCTTCATCAACCGCAACGTCAGAATTGTCTTTCTAAAGCCAAGCTGATCGTCATCTAGCACATTCTCAATTTTCTTTTCCATTCTTCTGTACATTATTCTTGTCACCAACGTGGATGCATGGGGTGTTAAGCTGATTGTGCGATAATTCTCACACTTTTCAGCTCTTGCAGTCTTCGGAACTGTGTGAATGATATTTCACTGAAAGTTAGATGGCACGTCGCCAACTTCATACGTTCTGCACACCAACGAGAAGAGTCGTTTTGTTGCCACAAGCCCCAATAATTTTAGAAATTCTGATAGAATGTTGTCTATCTCTTCTGTCTTATTTGCTGCACTACGCCGCGCAAAAGGAGGTCCAACACGATGCTGGGAGGTATACCGTGACTTTTGACATGTCGCTGTGTCTCCGCGTGAGTTCGAACGTATGTAATTCATCTTCACGGTCTTTTCGCGAGATCGAATCAACATGTTTCTTCACTCTTCTAGAAACGTACGCTCTGTGAACTTTATGGGTAAACCACACCGTGATGCAGATCGCCTCTCTTGATGCGTCTGCCACAGTGTTTATCTGAACATTTCTGTGATGCTTTGCACTTATTACGTCAACCTGCAACGAAACGCGCTGCTCGTCTTTGGATTTTCTCTATTTCCTCTCCTTGTAACTATCTGGCACGTATCACAGATGAACGAGCGGTATTCAGGTATTGGTCGAACGAGGGTTTTGTAAGGTACCTACTCTATGGAAGCACTAATTTTCTTGAAGATTCTTCCCGTGAATATCTGTCTCACATCTGCCTTATCTGCGGTTAGATTTATGTGGTTGTTCTACTTTAAATCGCTGCGTACGCATACTCACAGATATTTTATGGACGTGACTGCTTCCAGTGATTATCCTGCTATCGTGTAATCATTCTGTAATGGCAATTTCTACCTATTTGTGACCAGTATCTGATATTCATTTATACTGAGGATCAACTGCGAATCCTGCCACCAAGAGCCGTCCTCTGCAGGTGTTCGTGCATTTCGCTACAATTCTGTAGCTCTACGACGTCTCTACTTGAAACACAAACATCCGAGAACAGCCTCAGAGAGCTTCCAGCGGTGTCCACTGTGTCATTTGTGATTATTGTGAAAAGCAGTTGCCCAATAACACCCCTTTTGGGTACACCAGGAAATTTTTCTTAGGGAAGAATGACGGAATGATACGACACTCTACTTGCTAGAAAGTCTTGGATTCTGTCACACAGCTGGTATGGCACGCCGAACTCCCGTATTTCACTCATTAGACGATAGTGCATATCAGTATCGCCTTCCAAAAGTCGAGGAACACGTCATCAACTCGGGGCGCCGGTATCTACAGCTTTGGGTCTCGTGGACGAACAAAGCGAGCTGGGTTTCAGATAGTCGTTTTCGAAATCCATGTTGACTCTTACAGAGCGCATTTCAAAAAATGTTCAAATGTGTGTGAATTCCTAAGGAACCAAACTGCTTAGGTCATTGGTTCCTAGACTTACACACTTCTTAAACTAACTTAAAGTAACTTATCCTAAGAACAACACACACATCCATGCCAGGGGGAGGACTCGAACCTCCGGCAGGAGGGACCGTGCAGTCCGTGACATGGCGCCTCAAACAGCGTGTCCATTCGGCACGACGGCACATTTCACCAGATATATCAAAATACTCGAGAAAATACTTTCCAAATGCACGCAAATGTCACACAATGGTGAAATCACTGTTCATCACATCTGCCAGTTCTCGAGTACACTGGCGCGGATCATAGTAGATTAATGCGTTTAAACGATCTTCGTTAAATCCTGAAGGTTAACCGGGACGTGGAGAGTCACCAATGTCAAAACAATCCTCCTCCTTAAAACGAGAAAACTATTTTCTTGCCGTCGCAAATGTTTCTGGCTGCCTCCGCTGCTGTCACCCCTCTGTTGAACGCAAACAGAAAATTATGTCGGAAATCTTCTGATTTCTCCACTTGGCACTCCGTTTTCTAGAGTTCGCAACTCCAGTCACTATCTCCAAACGATACGACAATACGTAAACTCAAACAGCAACAGTGAACAGTAAATAAAAATTGAAAATCGATAGTTTAACGCGCAGCAACTGAAATACAAACAGAAAAAATCTATGAACCCATGCACTAATCTAATAATTTTGGCTTTAGAAGTCGTTTATCAACTGTAAATGCTATATTCTCTTTTCTCTGTGAGGTACTGGATGGATCACACAAAAGGTTTCGAACGCTAGGCATATTTTTTTTATTTACCTAAGGCGTTTGCTTGTGTTGCTCACAAAATATTGCTCTAGAACTTGGGGGGGGGGGCTCACAATTGGTTCACCTCTTACTTTAACAACAGGCATCAAAAGGTCATTGTTCACAGTGTTGATAACGGCTGTGATGTGGGGTCTGTGTGGGGTACGATCAAATAGGGGGTGCCCCAGGGATCAGTGTTGGTGCCACTCCTGTACCTTACTTATATAAATGGTATGCCCTTTACTATTACGGGTAATTCTAAAATATTTCTGTTTGCTGATGACACTAGCTTGGTAGTAAAGGATGTTGTGTGCAACACTGACTCTGTCTCAAATAGAGCAGTTCATGACATAATTTCATGACTTGTAGAAAATAAACTAACGTTAAATCACAGTAATACTCAATTTTTACAGTTTCTAACAGTTCAACAGAAAGGGAGTATGAAACTGAACAGTTCAAATTTCTAGGTGTTCACATAGATAGTAAACTGTCGTGGAAAGCCGGCATTCAGGATCTTGTTCAAAGATTTAAGTCTGCCATTTTTACTATTCTAAGGGTATCTAAAGTAAGTTATTGTTCAACACGAAAATTAGCCTACTTTGCTTATTTTCATTCGCATATGTCGTATGGTATTATATTTTGGGGTAACTCTTCCCATTGTAATGGAATATTTTTGGCTCAGAGACGGGCAGTTCGAGCAATAAATGACGTATGTTCGCGGACCTCTTGTCGAACCCTGTTCGCTAGTCTGGGTATTTTGACATTGCCCTCTCAATACATATATTCTTTAGTGTCGTTTCTTGTTAACAATGTAAGCTCCCAAGAATTAGCAGCTTTCACTCAGTTAATACTCGATATAAGTCCAATCTACATTTGGATCGCACTTTCTTAACTCTTGTACAGAAAGGTGTGCAGTATACTGTTGCATCCCTTTGCAATAAGCTATAACAGGAATTCAAAAGTCTCAGCAGTAATCCACGCGCTTTCAAGAATTTCCTCATGGGTCACTCCTATTCTGTTGAGGAGTACCTTGAAAAATTAAGCTGATTCTTATGTTATATTGTTGATTGTATTTACTTAAACTTATGACTTGACTTTTTTTGGTTCATAAACATTTTATTTTATCTGTTATTACTTTTATGTTGTGATTTCATGTACTGGCACGTTCCATGACCTTGGAGATTTGCTCTTCAATTTGGTCTTACGGAACTAGAAGGGTAGATAAAGTAAATAAAATAAAATAAATAGAAATTTCTTCGCATTTCGTTGATTATGGGAAAATGCTTACATTCATGGGAAGTTGTAAAGGGAGGAAGCAATATTAGGGTTAAGCGCCCCGTTGACAACGTGATCATTACAGACGGAGAGCAAACAGAGGATTCGTCGCTGGATTTAGCCTTATGTGATTTAGGGAAATCACGGAAAACTTCAGTTTCGATGACCGAACTCTCATTTGAAACTGCGTCTTCTCGAATACAAGTCCAGTGGTTATAATTACGCCACCTCGCAGAGTATGAGCAGTTGTATAGCAACAAAGTATCGACGATATGGTGCGCTGGCCAACTGAGCTGGAGCTATAACTCTATCCGTAGACGTTAACGCAGTCCTTCTGTTGTTTCTTTTGAAAATGAATGTGTAACTGAGACGCAACTAATTCTGATTTTGTTATTTCTGATACTTAAACTGATGACACACATCGGTCAGGCCGGGAATCAAGACACGACTATGTGCTTTAGTCTGACGTGCTTTCCCCTGCGCCCCCTGATTCAACACTGGTTCTCCCACTACGCTTTACCATAAGCAACTCTGAAAAAAAAAACTACACAATCACTGGCAACGGCTTTGTCGACCTTTATTCACCGGACAGATTCAGACATGATACAAGATTGGATTATGTAGATAGTAGAACATTCTTCGAAATAGGCAAAAGTAATGGTTACCATACATGAATCACGTTACCATAGAAAGGAGTCTGCGGTATGTGGAGAGATGTCAAAGGTGAACATTTTATTTTAGTACGACCCTTTACAATGGCTTATGGGCGTAATTCGTACAGGATTCCTTTAAGCATTACAGTTGCTCTTACGTTTCGTGCTTGCAAAGAAATATTGTAGAGATTTTCCATCCCATGCAAGACAGAAATGCACACAACTCACATGCAGGATTCTCGCATTACAGGCCTAGAACTTCCTACAGTATGCCTTTACTTGATCTCCCTTTTCCCGATAATTGTGTAGAGTGCAGTGCAGGAATTAAATTGAAACTATATGGTTTACACTCCAGTATTCAACTATTGTTCCCTTAGCTCGTGGCTAGGTATGCGTATCAAAGGCGTAAAGGCTATCTCCGGTGTGGATCCACTTTCTAAGCCCTCTGTCGGTGAAATGCATTACGCGAATCGCCTTGTCCTCAATAAGGACCGACCGATCGATCAGGTCCAGATTACCCATGTATGGCTTGTCGGAGTACCTGCGGCAGGTCATAATTTTCTAAAGGGCGCCTCCAATGTAGCAGTATGCAAGCAAGTGCTCTCATTTAGCCGCATTCGCCTCGACACCGGTTCTCGGACCAGGTCGGGAGAGAGCTAGTGAAAAGATTAACATATGAAATACGAATGTACACGTCTGTCAAAACTAGTAACAGACAGTTTTATTAGATTTATAGCTTACCACAGGCGAAAAGGAAGCAATACATTCATCACTACAACCACACATACACACACACACACACACACATACACACACACACACAACTGACATAAAATGCTGCTTTCACCATGCAGAGCTGTGCAAAGGATTGACATATACACTCTATCACAATAAATAAATAAATAAACGACGCACTACGAATTATCGGAAGGGAACTGAAAACTGGTGATGTGATGTAGATCTACAGAAATACAAATCATTACAATTTGTGAAAAAATGGATAATTTATCAAGACAAAGAGCTTCACAAACGGAGTCGGTAGATAACGCGTTGGGCCATTTCCGGCCCTTATGCATGCAGTTACTCGGTTTGGCACTGGTGGACTCAACAGAAACAGTTTCACAAATGGAGGAAGTCAATAATGCATTGGTCCACCTTTGGCCCTTATGCATGCATGTCCAAAGGAACGGGTACTGCGGTGACTGCAGCCGTTATGAAATACATTAAGTGTATTCACAATTCCGGATATGAACAACCATCGGCTGTAGAAGAGAATGACAACGATAGAAATTTGTGCCGGTCTGGGACTCGAACCTGGATTTCCCTATTGTCGCAAGCGGTCGCCTTATTAATGGGCTATTCATGCACGACTCAGCGCCAGACGGGAATGTTCCTTTGAAGTTGCATGCAGGAACATTGCATCGTAATTCGGAATATCATATGTCTCCACCGACATCGGGCAAGCTACTTTCAATTAAATATCTCGCCTGTACGGGAATATACACTACTGGCCATTAAAATTGCTACACCAAGAAGAAATGCAGATGATAAACGGGTATTCATAGGACAGATATACGAGGTGCATTCAAGTTGTAAGGCCTCCGATTTTTTTTCTAATTAACTACTCACCCGAAATCGATGAAACTGGCGTTACTTCTCGACGTAATCGCCCTGCAGACGTACACATTTTTCACAACGCTGACGCCATGATTCCATGTCAGTGGCGAAGGCTTCTTTAGGAGTCTGTTTTGGCCACTGGAAAATCGCTGAGGCAATAGCAGCACGGCTGGTGAATGTGCGGCCACGGAGAGTGTCTTTCATTGTTGGAAAAAGCCAAAAGTCACTAGGAGCCAGGTCACGTGAGGAGGGAGCATGAGGAATCACTTCAAAGTTGTTATCACGAAGAAACTGTTGCGTAACGTTAGCTCGATGTGCGGGTGCGTTGTCTTGGTGAAACAGCACACGCGCAGCCCTTCCCGGACGTTTTTGTTGCAGTGCAGAAAGGAATTTGTTCTTCAAAACATTTTCTTAGGATGCACCTGTTACCGTAGTGCCCTTTGCAACGCAATGGGTGAGGATTACGCCCTCGCTGTCCCAGAACATGGACACCATCATTTTTTCAGCACTGGCGGTTACCCGAAATTTTTTTGGTGGCAGTGAATCTGTGTGCTTCCATTGAGCTGACTGGCGCTTTGTTTCTGGATTGAAAAATGGCATCCACGTCTCATCCATTGTCACAACTGACGAAACGAAAGTCCCATTCATGCTATCGTTGCGCGTCAACATTGCTCGGCAACATGCGACACGGGCAGCCATGTGGTCGTCAGCATTCGTGGCACCCACCTGGATGACACTTTTCGCATTTTCAGGTCGTCATGCAGGATTGTGTGCACAGAACCCACAGAAATGCCAACTCTGGAGGCGATCTGTTCAACAGTCATTCGGCGATCCCCCAAAACAATTCTCTACACTTTCTCGATCTTGTTGTCAGACCGCCTTTGCGAGCCCGAGGTTGTTTCGGTTTGTTGTCACACGATGTTCTGCCTTCATTAAACTGGCGCACCCACGAACGCACTTTCGACACATCAATAACTCCATCACCACATGTCTCCTTCAACTGTCGATGAATTTCAATTGGTTTCACGCCACGAAAATTCAGAAAACGAATGATTGCACGCTGTTCAAGTAAGGAAAACGTCGCCATTTTAAGTATTTAAAAGAGTTCTCATTCTCGCCGCTGGCGGTAAAATTCCATCTGCCGTACGCTTCTGCCATCTCTGGGACGTATTGACAATGAACGCGGCCTCATTTTCTATCTCTTTCCAGTCAGGAGAAAAAAAATCGGAGGCCTTAGAACTCGAATGCACCTCGTATTATACTAGAACTGACATGTGATTACATTTTCACGCAATTTGGGTGCATAGATAATCAGTACCCAGAACAACCACCTCTGGCAGTGATAACGGCCTTGATACGCCTGGGCATTGAGTCAAACAGAGCTTGGATGGCGTGTACAGGTACAGCTGCCCATGCAGCTTCAACACGATACCACAGTTCATCAATAGTAGTGACTGGCGTATTGTGACGAGCCAGTTACTCGGCCACCATTGACCAGACGTTTTCAGTTGGTGAGAGATTTGGAGAATGTGCTGGCCAGGGCAGCAGTCGAACATTATCTGTATCCAGAAAGGCCCGTACAGGACCTGCAACATGCGGTCGTGCATTATCCTGCTGAAATGTAGGGTTTCGCAGGGATCGAATGAAGGGTGGAGCCACAGGTCGTAACACATCTGAAATGTAACGTCCACTGTTCAAAGTGCCGTCAATGCGAACAAGAGGTGACTGAGACGCGTAACCAATGGCCCCCCATACCATCACGTCGGGTGATACGCCAGTATGGCGATGACGAATACACGCTTCCAATGTGCGTTCACCGCGGTGCGATGTCGCCAAACACGGATGCGACCATCATGATGCTGTAAACAGAATCTGGATTCATCCGAAAAAATGACGTTTTGCCGTTCGTGCACCCAGGTTCGTCGTTGAGTACACCATCACAGGCGCTCCTGTCTGTAATGCAGCGTCAAGGGTAATCACAGCCATGGTCTCCGAGCTGATAGTCCATGCTGCTGCAAACGTTGTCGAACTGTTCGTGCAGATGGTTGTTGTCTGGCAAACGTCCCCATCTGTTGACTCAGGGATCGAAACGTGGCTGCACGATCCGTTACAGCCATGCGGATAAGGTGCCTGTCATCTCGACTGCTAGTGATACAAGGCCGTTGGGAGCCGGCACGTAGTTCCGTATTACCCTCCTGAACCCACCGATTGCTTATTCTGCTAACATTGGAAACTTTCCTCATGTCAGCACGTTGTAGGTGTCGCCACCGGCGCCAACTTTGTGTGAATGCTCTGAAAAGCTAATCATTTGCATATCACAGCATCTTCTTTCTGTCGGTAAGTTTCGCGTCTGTAGCATGGCATCTTCGGATGTAGCAATTTTAATGACCAGTGGTGTACATAACGGATGTACGAGTATAGGTTGTAGACGTATGGCTGCCGACATAAGGAATTTTGAGTCTGTCTATGAGTCGTCCACGTATAGCCTAATGGTGCCGGCACGGTAGCTCAGCGTCTTCGGACAGAGGGTTAGGTGCCCTCTGTAATAAAAAAAAACTGTGTGAATGGATCAACGATGAACTTCAACGAGTCTCGTGGGCCATCCGCCCCGAACGCATGCAACGAACAATACCAAACACAATGAGATTAAAAAACAGAAAAGAATAGTAAGGCGATCACTCGCGCTAAACGGGAAACCCGGTTTCGAGTCCCGGTTCGGCAGAAATTTTCATTGTCGTCATTCCATTCTACAGCGGATGGTTGTTCATATTGGCAATTGCGGATACATTTAATGTATTTCATAACTGCTGCTGTCGCTGCGGTGCCCCTTCTTTGGACATGAATGCACTACCAGAGCCTGCACCATTCATCAGCTCTCTACAGGACATTCTGAAACTCGTTACTACCTTCCGATGTTGCTACTGTATTATACACAACCACATCAACCGCGTACAGTCTTAAAGAGCATCAGATGCTATCTACTACATCATTTATATATACATATATTGTAAACATTTGTAACGGTACTATCATACTTCCTTGGGGTATTCCGGACATTACTTTTACATCTGTTGATTTTGTTCCGTTGTGAGCGACGTATTGAGTTCTATCCGCAAGGAAGTCTTGAAACCAGTCGCAAATCTGCTCCGAAGTTCGATATGCTAGGTTTTTTTCCACTAAACGGCAGTGCGGGACGATGACAAATGCCTTTCTGAAGTTAAGGTTCTCGGCGTCAACCTGAGGGTCGTTGACTACAGCCCATTGGGTCTCATGGAAGAACAAGGGGAGCTGAATTTCGCAAGGTCTCTGTTTGCGGAATCCGTGTTGATTTTTACAGAGAAGGTTTGAATTCTTTAAAAACGTCCTAATTCTTGATCATAAAACATGTTCCAGACTTCTACAACAGATTGCCGTCAACGATATGAGTCTGTAAATGTGTGCATCTGTCTACATCTACATGGTTACTCTCCAATTCACACTTAAGTGCCTGGCAGAGGACTCATCGAACCATTTTCATACTACTTCTCTACTCTTCCACTCTCGAATGGCATTTGGAAATTTCGTAAATAGATCTCGACGCAAAAAAAACCGCCTTTGTTTCAGCGACTGCCACCCCAACTCGCGTATCATATCAGTGACACTCTCACCCCTGTTGCGCGATAACACAAAAACGAGCTGCCCTTATTTGCACATTTTTGATGTCCTCAGTCAATCATACCCGGTAAGGATCCCACACCGCGCCGAAATATTCCAGCAGAAGGCGGACAAGTGTAATGTAGGCTGTCTCGAGTTTGTCGCATCTTCTAAGTGTTCTGCCAACAAAACCCAGTCTTTGTTTCGCCTGCCCCACAATTTTATCTATGCGGTCTTTCCAATTTAAGTTGCTCGTAATTCTAATTCCTAGGTATTTAGTCGAATTAACAGCTCTTAGATTTGTGCGATTTATCGTATATCCAAAATTTATCGGATTTTTTATAGTACCCATGTGGATGACCTCGCACTTTTCTTTGTTTAGTGCCAGTTGCCACTTTTCGCACCATGCAGAAATTCCCTCTAGTTCATTTTGTAATTGGAATTGATCGTCTGAAGATTTTAATAGATGGTAAATTAAAGCGTCATCTGCAAACAATCTAAGGGGGCTGCTCAGATGATCACCTAGATCATTTATGTAAATCAAGAATAGCAGAGGGCCTATGACACTACCTTGCGGAACGCCAGGTATCACTTCTGTTCTACTCGATAATTTACCATCTGTCACTACGAACTATGACCTCTCTGAGAGGAAATCACGAATCCAGTCACACAACTGAGATGATACTCCATATGCACGCAATTTGATTAATAGTCGCTTGTGAGGAACGGTATCAAAAGCCTTCTGGAAACCTAGGAATACGGAATCGATGTGAGATCCCTTGTCGACAGCACTCATTACTTCATAGGAATAAAGGGCTGTGTTGCGCAAGAACGATATTTTCTGAATCCGTGTTGCTTATGTATCAATAAGTCATTTTCTTCATAATGTTCGAGTACAGTATATGCTCCAAAATCCTACTGCAAATTGAAGTCAGTGATATGGATCTGTAATTCAATGGGTTGCTCCTATACCTTTCTTGAATATTGCTGTGACCGTGCTTCTTTCCAGTCTTTAGGAACAGACCTTTCGTCAAGTGAGCGATTGTATATGATTGGTAAGAATGAGTGCTTACGGCCCATCTTAAGAAACGGGAATAACCGGCGCTTTCTCGCAGTCGGTATGTACCATTCGTTGCTCAAGACATCTAAGATAAACTTTTGCTGTATGGGAGCAAGTTCGTGTTTGCATAATCTTGGCAGAATCGTACAGGAAACTGATCTGCGCTTGATGTCGCTGCACTTGTAACAGTCCGCCGCTTTTCAAACCCGTTGAGTAGTGAAAGCTAGTGACAAGAGCGGAGTTGATGCCTTCCAGATGGGGTGCTGGCGGAAGATGCCACGCGTGCCATGGACAGGGAGGAGCACCAGTGTCTCCGCTATAGAAGAATCTAGCGTCACAAGAAGATAAGCCGTGCATAGCTAAGGGCATTAAAATCTCATGTAAGAGAAAAAGGGAATGTCCGCCGCTTTTCAAACCCGTTGAGTAGTGAAAGCTAGTGACAAGAGCGGAGTTGATGCCTTCCAGATGGGGTGCTGGCGGAAGATGCCACGCGTGCCATGGACAGGGAGGAGCACCAGTGTCTCCGCTATAGAAGAATCTAGCGTCACGAGAAGATAAGCCGTGCATAGCTAAGGGCATTAAAATCTCATGTAAGAGAAAAAGGGAATTTATGTAAACGCCAAGCAAATCAATATCCGACATTACTTGCGTATTACAAAAAATACTCTAGTATTTTAAGGAAAGTCGTTACAATGTCGAGAACTATGCATGTCCTGACAGAGATAAGTAATGTAGATAATACCGTTAAAGCTATATGGTACATTGGCGAACGTGAGACAGGGCAGCAAGTCAGTGTACAAGATTCCATAACAAGTAAACTAAATAAGAATGTTGTGGCGGATAATTCACAAGTTGAAAGTACTTTTAACAGTTACTTTCTAAACGTAGCAGCAAATATAGGATTAAAGAACGTCATGTATGTGCCTCTTCAAGGAGCTAGGCATTTTAACTGCACTGTCACGATACATACATTCGCTAGTAAAAAGTTAACTTCATTACCCATTGCTCAAGCTGTCGTTTGCTCAGAAAGGCGACAAAAATATTTAATAGTTTGCCCTATAACATAAAATGTCTGACAGGTAGTGAAACAGGTTTTAACGTACTTAAATAATTTCTCCTGGACAACTCCTTCTATTCCGTTGGCGAATTTCTACTTAAAAACTGACAGTAAGGAAAAAGAAAAAATTTAAATGTACTTCCCTGAGTATGACTAAAAATAATAATATCTTCATTACTGTTAACGCTAATAATCCATACATATCCTGTAAATCGACACGTTCCGCGTCTTTTTGTTAAAAATTCGTTCGTATGATATGTGGTGGAACTGACTGACCAAGCAATCTTCCCGTGTCATCTAAAGACACTTCCAGTTCCTTGGGCACATTGTGAGAAGAGAAGGGGATAATTTAGAAAAGACCATCTTGCAAGGCAAAATGGAAGGCAGAAGACCCCAAGGAAGCACAGCAAGAACATGGTCGGATCAAGCGAAAAAGATAACCAACCCATCTCATTATATTATATGGGGAAGAACTGATCGCTGTGGATGGAAATGCCTACCCGAAGATTCAGTTCCTTAAGAAATTAGTGATGAAGTGAGGTCACGACACTCAGCAATGACTCAAAAAATGGTTCAAATGGCTCTGAGCACTATGGGACTTACCTTCTGTGGTCATCAGTCCCCTAGAACTTAGAACTACTGAAACCTAACTAACCTAAGAACATCACACACATCCATGCCCGAGGCAGGATTCGAACCTGCGACCGTAGGGGTCGCGCGGCTCCAGACTGTAGCGCCAGAACCGCTCGGCCACTCCGGCCGGCAGCAATGAGTCGATTGACTAATGATGATGTCAATGGATTCCCGCCTGCGGCTCATATCGTAGCCAGAATGGCCCTGTCTGGTCTCTGCTCCGTTTATATACTTTCTTACCACGTCATGTGCCCAAGACCCTACCAAGCGGCATTCAGTGGTAGGTGGTCATATTCGTTTGTATTATCACCATGGTATACAGGTACTGAAATGGACTTTCTTTCTTTCGCTTACGCGATAGTCCTGCAGCGATCGCAGGGTCGGCATGGTTACAACGGATTTGGCAATGTTAGTGTTAGGGATGGCCGGATGCCCTTCCTGCCGCCACCCCGTACCCCTCCCCCACCCCCCCACCCCCCGGACGGAATCAGTGTACCCCAACTGTCTGCGTCTAGTGTAAATCGTGAAATAGTGCAGACATGTGGCAAATGTCTACGACGCGTTTAACTGAGGCGGAACGTGGGGACCAGCCCGGTATTCACCTAGCAGGATGTGGAAAACCGACTAAAAACCACATCCAGGCTGGCCGGCACACCGGCCCTCGTCGTTAATCCGCCGGGCGGATTCGATCCGGGTCCAGGAAGCAGCGCGTTAGCGCGCTCGGCTACCCTGGCGGGCTGGGTACTGAAATGGACTGAGGTGACTAAATTCGTGGGATAGCGATATACACATGTACCGACGACGGAAGTACAGTGTACACAAGGCATAAAAGGGCGGTACATTGGAGGAGCTGCCATTTGTACTCAGGTGAGTTACGTGAAAAAGTTTCTGATGTGGCTGTCGCCCCACGACGGGTGTTAACAGACTTTGAAAAAGGAACGGTAACTGAAGCTGGACACATGGGAAACTGCATTTCGTAAATCGTTAGGCACTCAACATTTCGAGGTCCATAGTGTCAAGAGTGTGCTGGGAATACCAAATTTCAGGCATTACCTCTCACCATGGACAACGCAGTGGCCGAGGGACTTCACTTAACGACCGAGAGCAGCGGCGTTTACTTAGAGACAAGCAGCACCGTGCGAAATAACCGCAGAAATCAGTGTGGGACGTACGACGAACGTATCCGTTAGGACAGGGAGGCGGAATTGGGCATTAATGGGCTATGGCAGCAGACAACTAACGCGAGTGCCATTGTTGACAGCACGACGTCGCCTGCATTACCTCCCCTGACCTCGTGACTATGTCGGTTGAGCTGTAGACTACTGGGAAATCGCGGCCTGTTTACACTAGTCCCGATTTCAGTTGGTGAGAGCTGATGGTAGCGTACGAATGAAGTGCAGACCCCACGAAGCCATGGACCACGGTATTCAACAAAGCACTGCTCAAGCTGGTGGTGGATCCATAAGGGTGAGGGCCGTATTTATATCAAATTGACTGGGCCCTCTCGTCCAACTGAACCGATCAGTGACTGGAAGTGGTTACGTTCGGCTGCTTGGAGACCATTTGCAGCCCTTCCAAACAACTATGGAACTTTTATGGAGTACAAAGCGCATGTCACCGCACCGCAACTGTTCACAACTGGTTTGAAGAACATTCTGTACTACTTGAGCGGATAACATGGTCGCCCAGATCGCCCGACATGAATCCCATCGAACATTTATGAGAGATAATCGAGAGGTCCTGTCCCTGCACTTCCTATTCAGGTTGGTGTGGCGACGTACCATCTGACTTTCGGAAAAATTTCATCCACACAATTCTGGAGGCTGCAAGAGCTGACCAGTGAGACAATTATCGCACATCCAAGTTGCTGACGAGAGTAATATACAGAAGAATGGAAAAGAAAATTGATGATGTGCTAGAAGACGATCAGTTCGGCTTTAGAAAAAGTAAAGGCAGGAGAGAGGCAATTCTGACGTTGAGGTTGATAATGGAAGCAAGACTAATGAAATATCAAGATACATTCATACGATTTCTCGACCTAGAAAAAGCATTTCACAATGTACAATAGTGCAAGATGTTCGAAATCCTGAGAAAATTAGGGGTAAGCTATAGCGAGAGACGGATCATATACGCCAACAGCCAAGAGGGAATATAAAGAGTGGACGACCAAGGATGATGTGCTCGTATTAAAAATGGTGTAAGACAGGGAATGTAGTCTTTCCCCTCCACTGTTCAATCTGTACATCGAAGAAGCAGTGGTGGAAACGAAAAGTTCAGGAGTGGAAATAAAATTCAAGGTGAAAGGATGTCAATGATACGATTCGCTAATGACATTGCTATCCTGAGTGGAAGTGAAGAAGTATTACTTGATCTGCTCAACGGAATGAACAATGTAATGAGTGCAGGATGTAGACTGAGAGTAAATCGAAGAAAGACCAAAGTAATGAGAAGTAGCACAAATGAGAGCGGCGAGAAACTTAACATTAGGATTGTTGATCACGAAGTAGATAAAGTTAAGAAATTCTGCTACCTAGGCAGTAAAATAACCAATGACGGACGGAGCAAGGAGGACATCAAAAGCAGACTAGCAATGGCAAAAACGGCATTCCTGGGCTAGAGAAGTCTACTATTATTAAACATAGTCCTTAGTTTGAGAAATAAATTTCTGAGAATGTACGTCCGGAGTACAGCATTGTATGGTAATGAAACATGAACTGTGGGAAAACCAGAACAGAAGACAATCGAAGCATTTGAGATGTCACGCTACAGACGAATGTTGAAAATTAGTTGGACTGATAAGGTCAGGAATGAGGAGGTTCTGCGTAGAATCGGAGAGGAAAGGAACCTGTGGAAAACACTGACAAGGAGAAGGGACAGGATGATAGCACATCTATTGAGACTTGAGGGAATGACTTCAATGGTACTAGAGGGAGCTGTAGAGAGCAAAAACTGTAGAGGAAGACACAGATTGAAACATATCCAGCAAATAATGAAGTAAGTAGGTTGTAAGTGCTACTCTGAGATGTTCGTGGTGGGTCGCATCAAATAAAACCAGTCAGAAGACTGATGACAAAAGAAGAAGAAGAAGAAGAAGAAGAAGAAGATCGGGAGGACAGCTCGTGCAACAAATCCTGCACCGCCAACGCTCTCGCAATTATGGACGGTTATAGAGATAACATGGCTCAGTATTTCTGCAGGGGACTCTAACGACCGTCCGTGCCACCTCGCCGGACAAAGGAGGTCTTACACGGTATTACGGTGTCCTTTGTGTGTTGTCACCGCAATGAATTAAAAAAGTATAATTGTTCTTGAATAGCGATCAAGAGGGCAAAAATATTGAATAATGAAGATCATCTGAAACTGGTATAACGATTTTGACATTTATAGACTGATATATTGTTATACAGTGAAAGCTGCCACCATGATTTCATTTCAAGCGTTCAAGTGAGGCCAACATTTTCTAGTGGATGTACATCTGTCATCCAGGAGGGTTGGTGGTCTGCTGTAGGATTCTGTTCTTATCATCTAAACCCTGCGAGCTAGGCGTGGGACTGAGGAATTTTCGGGTTGTTACCGTGCAAGCTTTTTCTTATAGTTAACTGCCCGTTCTGAATAACTGTAGAACCCTGTTCTCTTCAGTAAATCCCCAGTCGAACTGAGACTTGAATAAAGTGGTTTCCGATTGAGAAGGCTTGGGAGAGAATTATCGGTTCCAGTGTTTGCCTTATAATTATAGGAACCGTTCCCAAAATGTTTCCCGGAGCCGGGGGATTGGATGAATTTTTATTTTATATAGTATGTTATTTGGGTTCACAGATACGTTGAATATTTCGATCAACTTTCCTCGCCCTTGATTGCATGTATATGTTGTAAATCCCACAAGTGCAACTGCGGCTTTAAACTATTATCAAGTGTTCTGAATGCGGAAACACAGCAATTGTTTGCCCATATTGACAGTCGTTGTGCCACAACAACCAAACCATCTGATAAGGGCTTAAAGCTGCTATTGTAATTGTGCGATTTTTAGGGTGCTCAACGAAAGAGTCCATGATTTCAAAGTTAAATATGTTGAAAACTAAGATCGACAGACGAGTGCAACAAACGGTATGTTTATTCTGAAAGATGAAGAAATTTTAGGCAGAAGTTTCGAAATAGTTCGAAAAGCTGCCAACAGATGGAGCTAGCTGTACGCTGTACAGCTCGTAACAATATCAGCGTGCATAATTAAAATCGTCCTCTGCAATCTCATTAGAACCGCTTCGAATTATTCACTTCTCGCAGTTTGGAGATGGCGCAAGCGAACAATGAAATTTGCCATCACATATTATAATGCCTCAACGGAAACGGATTCAGATGCCACACATTTAGCCGATTCAAGCTCGTCCAGCGAGGTAGGATGTTTCCAGTAGACAGTGTCTTTCAGCGTCCCCCACAAAAAGTTGTCACAGAATGTCAGATCAGGCGAATACGACGTCAGTCCACCCCTGCGCCAGTAAATTGACAAGAATCCAACGCGATGACTCTACTCCCTAAGTGTTCAGTAAGAAAGCGAAACACCTGTACGGTGTGATGTCTGATCCAGTCTTGCATGAACCACTCGATGCCTTGATCCTCCAGCGCTATCTGTGTGGCGAAAGACTGTTCCAAAATTGCAACTTAATTTTCAATAGTGATCGTTTGTCATATGAAAAAAAAGCACCAATAATTCCTCATGCCACATACTGCAACCCATTGCAGTCGTTTCGGTTCAAAGTAATGAGAATTTTCGTAATCGCAGAATCGCCAGTTTTGTTTCTTCACAACTGCATTCAGATGGGAGTGTGTTTCATCTGTGAACCAGACGCAGCCAACATCAACTCCTCCTTTATCAGTCATTGTGACAGTCTGGTTCGCAAAGTCAGCCCTCAGTCGCACAGATAGAGCAGGTATGGGCTGTTGGCTCTGGATGTTGAACGGGAACGTGTGTAGGCTCTGTCTTGGTAACGAGACGTGGGGGTGATTTTTTCCAATACGAATAGGAAACTAATTAAAGTAATATCTGTCTCTGTAAATGTGTTTTAAGTTCAATAGGAACTGATTACTAATATACCGACGGGCTTGGCATGTAATTTCTAATACTTTGCATCGATCTTAGTTCGTTTCACGAGAGTCTTCGTGGCTTTCACACTGATTTTACTATATTCAAAACTAAGATTGATATTTACTTTCTTGGAGATCAGTTGCGTCTTCTTCGTATAACTGCCCTTTCGTCCTTGCTTCTATACCTTGTGTGTGCCTATCATATTTATTCACTCCGCTTCGCAACTACATCTAGCACATGTACCATTACATCTACATCTACATCTACATGATTACTCTGCAACTCACAATTGAATGCGTGACCTGAAGTGGATTCTCCTAACAATTTAAAACTATATACCGAACCTGAACTCATTTCACCATCGTCACTGTTTGTCCCAGTAGGTGCAGTGTGTATATCAGAATACGATGCCCGTAGTTTGATATTTTGCGTATGATTTTAATGTACACAAGTATGAAGAAACTAGACCAAGTACAGCTATTAAAAGATTTCTGTGTTAACTAAATATCGTGTGATAATATTTCAGAGGACGGATATAGTAATACACAGGGTGCTCAATCCGTAACAAAACCGATTTGCGTGGACTTTTTTTTTCCTGGTCAGCTGGCGGCGGCGCTGACGGGGGAGTATATTTCCTCTCCGCATTGAGGGCTATGTGTAAAAATCTTGCGCAGGCAGCACGTGTTTGTTAGGCGACACAATAAATGCATTGATTGAAAGTATTTCAAGTGAAGTGGAGAAATACAAGTATTCTATTCCCAAAGTATTCATGTACGGTTCACACATGCGTACAGAAACAGCGCGTGCACTAAGGATATTACTTCAAGAGGAATTCTCTGATGTTAAAGTCCTTAATCGGAGTGCGAGTCATCTCTTGATAAATAAATTTCGTGAGACTGGAAGTGTTCTTAACAGGAAACATAGAAAACCACGTACAATACTCGCAGAAGAAACTCTGAATAGCATTGGAGATGCTCTGGGAAGGTCACATAGAAAATCAGTTCGACATCATTCTCAGTAAATGTGAGTTTCCTGTGGCTCTGTTCAAATGGTTACCAGCCCTATAAAATAACTGCAGTGCAAGAGCTTAAACTAAGTGACGCTGCATTAAGGTTGCGGTTTTGTGAATCGGTGGCGAATAGGGTGCATGATGGAGAAATTGACCCTCACCTAACTTTCTTCTCGGACGAATCACGGTTCCTTCTAAGTGGATACGCTAAATCACAAAATAACCGTTACCGGCGGTCTGAAAAACCTAACGTAATACACTAGGCACCCGTGCAACATGTCTACCTATATATGCTTGCCAAAACCTACCTTCTCCAACAGTGGCTCCGGATTTCTCCCTAAATGAGAATGTTTGGAGCATTAAGAGCGGAGCGCTCCAACCAGCTCGGTATTTTGGTGGTCTAATGTGTCAGTTGGACAGAATTTGGCACGATATTTCCCAGGACATCCAGGAACTCTATCAATGCCAAGCCGAATAACTGCTTTCATAAGGGCTAGAGATAGATCAACGTGTCATTGACTTGTTCAATTTGTGAGGCTCTTTCTCGTAAATAAACCGTCCAGTTTTTCTGAAATTCTAACGATTTGTCAGTCTGTACATGCACATCATATCTACCGGTTTTCGCCCAGTTCGGGTAATCCGTTGATGGTGCGTCTTTCTTTTTCTTTTATTTTTTTCTTAGGGTGTATGAGCTTATTACACAAAATGATCACCACTTATGTAAATCACGACAGTCAAGTGAAGAGTGTTTTCCTGGCAGTTGTACAGAGTCAGTGCATGGAGATGGCTCCACATCATGTCGTCACTGAATGGCGGAAATGAGCTTTGGACAAGCCGACGATCACACTGAATGAAGTTGCCCAATTTGATGGTCTATAAAAACGCTGTCTGTGCGATGGGTCTACAAAGGCATGGTCTGTCAGTTACAGCCATTTTATCAAGGTATAAGAAAACTGACTGTAAAAAGATCTTAACTGCCAAAGATCGGAGCCGAGTGTCCCACCTTTTGCTGAGACAATCGATTTCAAACCAGACTGCAGTAGCTACTGTTAGTGAATGTAGATCCATCGTAACCAGTTCCGAGTGAATACTGCGACGTGTACTGCACGCAGTGAACATTTCGAGTCGCTTGCCTCGTAAATGGCCATTGCTCACAGCGTCATACAAAGCAGAACGTGGCCGAAACTAGACAGAAACTAGACAATAGCTGACTGGAGGCATTGTAGGGTCAGATGATTCCCGGTTTTGCCTCTTCTGAAGTGATGCAAAGCGTCATGTTCACTGGCAGCCCATGAGGCGTTTAATGTGACAGGGCCGGCCGGAGTGGCCCAGCGGTTCTAGGCGCTACAGTCTAGAACCGCGCGACCGCTACGGTCGCAGGTTCGAATCCTGCCTCGAGCATGGATGTATGTGATGTCCTTAGATTAGTTAGGTTGAAGTAGTTCTAAGTTCTAGGGGACTGATGACCTCAGAAGTTAAGTCCCATAGTGCTCAGAGCCGTTGAACCATTTGATTTGTTTAATGTGAAGCGTTTTGAAAATCAGGCTGGAGGCGGTTCTGTGAGGTGGTTGATTTGGGGGAAGAGGACCAAACAGCGAGGTCAACGGTCCCATCGTATTAGGAAAGGATGGGGAAGGACGTCGGCTATGCCCTTTCAAAGGAACCATCCCGGCATTTGCCTGAAGCGATTTAGGAAAACCACGGAAAATCTAAATCAGGATGACCGGACGCGCGTTTGAAACGTCGTCCTTCCGAATGCGAGTCCAGTGTGCCAACCACTGTGGGGCTTTTCACGCCATTACTTGGGCACATTCAGGTTAACGTGGACATGTACGAGGACTTTTATTTCAACACATTCGGTGACTAAGTGATGTACTTACCTCATAATGAACATCCTGTGGACACTCCCATCGTCCATGATGATAATGCTGTGTCGATGGTGCTATACGCATACGTTTCCGGTTTGGCAAAAACTCAGGCACCCTACCACAAAGCCGGCCGCTGTGGCCGAGTGGTTCTAGGCGCTTCAGTCTGGAACCGCGCGACCGCTACGGTCGCAGGTTCGAATCCTGCCTCGGGCATGGGTGTGTGTGATGTCCTGAGGTTAGTTAGGTTTAAGTAGTTCTAAGTTCTAGGGGACAGATGACCTCAGATGTTAAGTCCCATAGTGCTCAGAGCCATTTGAACCATTTGAACCCTACCACAACTTTACTGGAAACTCTGCTGGCTTCCTAAGTAATGCAGTATTAAGCCCACAGAAAGCATCTGGAACACTTTGAATCAGCGGAGGAAACAGAGCAATGAACATCCCCGCAATTTGGTAGTCCTACGGGATATAATCACCAATGAATGGCTTCAGTTGGATATAACATACCTGAATAAACTTGTGGACTCCCTTTTCCGGAGAACTTTGGCCATTATTGTGGCTAGACCCGGTGTTACGCAGAATTTACGTGATATTGCCTGGGGGTGATCAATATTTTGTTGTATGCTTACTAGCGGTTCTATCAGGATTCCACTTATACATAGTCTAGTAACATTGATGTGATCACCAACTATGTTCGGTGTAATAACCACTTACAGACTGAAGGTGTCAGTACTGGTAGTGGAGGGCATATAAACCATCTTGGGGGATGCTGAAAACAGTGCAGCCATTTGAATGTGAAAACGGAGCGATTTATGTGACGTCCAAAAGAGCGTGATCATAGGCTATCGGACCAAGGGTTGAAGCTTTTCCGAACACGATTAAGTTTTTAAATCGTTCGTATGCTACCGCGGTTAAAGTATAAAATGCATGGCGGAATGGTGCTATACAAAACAGGCATCGAAGTAACTGTAGGCCACCATGGGCCATTAACGAAAGGGGTGAAAGACGGCTGCGGAGATCTGTACGAGAGAACAGTCATACCACTGTTGAGCAACTGAGGACTCAGATGAACCAAGGGGCCTCAACGATTCAGCACATGTTGCTGCGTATTGGCCTGTGCACCATGCGCCTGATCCATGCATCAGTGCTGACTGCTGTTCATCGGTAACAAAGGCTGGAATTTGCTCGCCAATAGCGCAGCTGAACGTCCACTCAGATGAACCACGTTTTATGCTCCGTCGGACAAATGTCCATTAACGTGCATGGCATGATACGTCAGAAAGTAACATTCCCTGGGCGATCTAGTCATTCTGCAAGGCACAATGGATCAACACAAGTATGGATCTATCCTTGGGGACCATGTCACCTCTAAATCCAGCTTGTTCTTCCTCAGCACAATGGCATCTATCAGCAGGACCATGCAACGTGCGCGACAGCTCGCAGTGTATATGCTTCTTTCGAAGAACACCAGGCTGCGTGTACCGTACTCCCCATGAGTCGCAGAAGCCCACGTTGCAAAAGATGGTTATTCATCCTTTTGACAGGTGTTCACATTAATATAACTGGACTACGTAGTAAAACCGAGGCTACTACACCAGCTGTTTCATTTCCTCTGCTACATGTCATTTCTGAACGCGTTTCATATATTAAGTATGCCTTCTCTGGAAATAAGTCATTGTTGTAATTAGGGGATGCCGGGGGAATACTGACAGACCCCTGTGCTATATTAAGTAAATGGAGGGCGTATTTTGAGCATCTATTAAATGTACACCATGAAGCAGGAAATGAGCAGGCGTACGAAATGATGTGTTGGCAGAAGAGCCAACACCGTGTTGCTAGAGGAGGCCGAAATGCACGCGTTAAGCTCACGCAGACTGGCGTGAGGTCTGGAACGATTAAAGGAGTTGAGTCTAATAAATAAAGTACGTAGTTAATGTAATACTTAACTTTAATCCATAATTGGTGTACATCGGTCTGATGGTTCATGCTTCATTAGATACATAGCAAAGGATAAATGGCGCCTTGCTAGGTCGTAGCAAATGACGTAGCTGAAGGCTATGCTAACTATCGTCTCGGCAAATGAGAGCGTATTTGTCAGTGTAGCATCGCTACCAAAGTCGTCTGTACAACTGGGGCGAGTGCTAGGAAGTGTCTCTAGACCTGCCGTGTGGCGGCGCTCGGTCTGCAATCACTGACAGTGGCGCCACGCGGGTCCGTCGTATACTAGCGGCCCGCGGCCGATTTAAAAGCTACCACCTAGCAAGTGTGGTGTCTGGCGGTGACACCACACGAAATACATACAGAAGAACCCCTGATACCTGAGCCAACGTTAAAGAAAGTAAGAGATGCAATCAACAAATTGAAAAACCATAAAGCACCAGGATCAGATTGCATAACTGCAGAATTAGTTAAAAATGGGGGACAGAAATTGGTGGAAGTAGTTCACAGAGTGATAACTAAAGTATGGAACTCAGAGATGATCCCTGAAGAGTGGCAGGAGTCGATTCTGGTCCCAATTTTTAAGAAGGGCGACAAACTGGATTGTAGCAATTATAGAGGGATATCGCTATTACCAGTATGTTCCAAAATTTTCTCGAATATTCTGCTAAGCAGGCTTACACCATATGCAGATGAAATTGTGCGGGATTTCGGAGGAACAGATCAACTATATACTAAATATTCACCCTTCGCCAAATTTTGGAAAAGAAATGGGAATACAATAAACCAGTTCATAATCTTTTCATAGATTTTACAAAAGCATATAACTCAATATTGCAATCAAAATTGTACAGAATTCTTTTGGAACTTGGAATGCCAAAGAAGTATGTTAGACTTATAGAAGCGAGTGTGAAAAACACAAAAGGTAGAGTACGCGTGGGGAAATTGGAGTCAGAAGAATTTGTAATAAAGAACGAACTTAAGCAGAGAGATGCTCTGTCTCCGCTACTTTTTAATTTAGTCCTAGAATATATTGTACGAATGGTAGCAGATAATTCAGAGGGTTTGGAGTTAAAAGGAAATATTAAGATATTAGGGTATGCAGATGATCTAAACATCATTAGCGATAGGAAAGATCCTGTAACAGCAAATGCGAATGCGTTAATCAAGGCTAGTGAAGATGTAGGTCTAAGGATAAGTGGAGACAAAACTAACTACCTGGTTACTACTAGAATGCCAACAGCTGTAGATCAGGAAATGTTAAGAGTTGGAGACATGCAGTTTGAAAAAGTGAACACATTTAAGTATCTAGGCGTGGACATCACTTCGAGAAATGAGATTGAATCCGAACTGAAGAAGAGATTACGGGCGGCAAATGCGTGCTACCTCTCACTGAATAGATTACTGTCATCACGGATATTGTCTAGGAATTTAAAGATTAGAATATACAAAACTATTATTCTACCAGTTATGCCATATGGGTGTGAGACTTGGTCTCTCACTGTGCAAAATGAAAAGCCGTTTCGAGTATTTGAATACAAAATATTCAGGAAAATTTTCGGAGCAAAAAGGGATGACATTAGCGGAGAGTGGCGAAAACTGCATAACGAAGAGGTTCACGAACTCTATTATTCAAGCCCTGACATAATCATATTATTAAATCACGCAGGCTGCGATGGGCGGGTCGCGTATCTCGAATGGATGAGGGCAGGGCAGCGCGCAAAGTACTGGTAGGGTACTTAGAGGAAAAACGTCCTGTGGGGAGACCGAGGCGTAAATGGGAGGACAATGTGAAGGCTGATCTGAGGAACCTAGGTATTGAAGGTGAATGGAAGGAAATAGCCCAAGTCAGGGACAGATGGCGAAAATACGTTGCTGAGGTAATGGACTCTCTAGTTCGGTATGACCAGTGAGTAAGTAAATGGCTCTGAGCACTATGCGAGTTAACTTACGAGATCATCAGTCGCCTAGAACGTAGAACTAATTAAACCTAACTAACCTAAGGACATCACACACATCTATGCCCGTGGCACGATTCGAACCTGCGACCGTAGCGGTCGCTCGGCTCCAGACTGTAGCGCCTAGAACCGCACGGCCACTCCGGCCGGCAGTGAGTAAGTAAGTAAGTAAGTAATTAGCATTGGCTATAAAAACGTAATCACTCGGTAACTTTCGATATTGGAATGCAGCTATTCCGAAGCCAAGCGATTTCTGAAAATTTCGTTAGGAAAGTGCTTTTAGAAAATGGAAGATACATGGTCGAATAATGACATTACGTGATAGTGCAACAATGCTCAGTGCATAATGAAATGAAGTCTAACGCAGAGCAGACTGTGTATGATACCGTTTGAGCATTACATTGTAACTACGCTTACTAACAGCCTAGCGGCATAAGTACATCAGACAATACATAAACTTATTGCAAGATATGGCAGGTGTCTGAGTTAGTGACTGCGAGGAAAGTTGATATAGGACGTGTATAGAGAAATAAGACAAAGACGACTACGTCACTGTTACTCATCAACTCATTCCTGAATACGTCCCAGAATTAGTGGTCTAACGTGTTTTATAGCATAGCGCCCTGAATACAGAAGGCGTATTTTCTGCCGGTAACAGATCCGCTAGAGATTCATTCCTTTCAGCCGTTAAACACTCGTCGCAATTAAAACTGACGATGGCTGCCTCACAGTACGCATCCTCTCCTTCCGCTTCCTTTCCTTCTTCCAGAGAACCATTTCCACTGAAACTGCCAATATCTAGCGAACTTAACAGTTCCGTGGGCAGTGCGTCAGTTGGCGCGCGTGCCGAATACTGCCGGCCGATCAGCTCACATTAACGGTAATGCACCGCAGTTACAATCAGGTCCCGCGCAGTGTACTCCTGATTTTAATTCAGCTAGTCAGCAGTCCCTGTTTTTTCTCATTTTCATTTTCTTTTCGCGTTATTTTCGGAGCTGTGGCGCCGTGCGGTGGATACGCTTTGCAGAACTCGTTCCGGCCGAACTGCCTCATTAGCGGGCAGCATTTAAAACCGGCTCCCGGTGCTTACGGTCCGCCGCGCGATCTGGCGTGTTATTGCAGCGAGCGGCGATCATTTTAATTTCGCAGCCGCGCCCTCGCACTCACCGCTCCCATCTCCCCTCTCCGCCCCCCACCCCCCTACCGCGGAGGCCCTCCAGTAGACGCGCCCACGCCCAGATCTCGTTCCGCAGAGCAACCACCTCCACCACCTCCCTTGTGTGTTGGTGGCCGCTATCGACTTGCAGCTTAATAATTAATCTGCTTTGCCCGCCACAGGCCGCGCCATCACATTTTCGGCCGACCGGAGCCGCTGCGTTCATCTCGCACGCATGCCACGTACCGAGCCTTTTTCTTCTACTTTCCGCATAGTTTTTCCTCTCTGGCGCCTTTCCTGGGAGGATCGGCAGTGGCAAAAGCTTCTCGGCGGAACAAGTTGCATCGCTTCCACCTCGACTGGAAAATCTGGAAAATGTCCTTTACTTCCAATCATCACAGTCTCATAAAAGACAATCAAACTGACAAGGGACGGCCTCTACGTACGGGTCACAGTTTTAATCTGCCAGGAAGATTCATATCAGCGAACACTCCGCTGCAGAGTGAAAATCTCACTCTGGAAACATCCCTCAGGCTGTGGCTAAGGCCGGTATTACACTATCAAATTTCTTTGTCCAATATCTTTGTCAAATAACTTTGTCAAAGAAATTTGATGGTGTAATAGGGCATTGTGTCAAATGTCGTCAAATATTTGATCAAATTTAGGGCCTCGCTGTAGACTTGATCAAAGAAGTCGCTTGTCTTCTGTTCACTGCAATGTGACATGTTACCACGTGGAACGCTAGCATCGCTGCAGCATTCTGTCATCTGTAGTGTTTTGAACAACATTGCCAGTAAATACAATTGGTGTGTACCGACAACTACAAAATTAATAGAGATGTATAAAGCTGATGAGGCGCTTTACAACGTGAGGCACCCTGAATACAAAAATAGATTAAGAAGATTGGAGACCTAACCTAACCTAGCCTAACCCTCTCCTGTAGCAAGGAATCGGAGTGGTACAGTGAGTTTGTCTTCTGCAGATGTAGCAATTATTAAGGGAATATTGTGCTTTTTGATATGAGGATACACTTCACTGAGCACATACAGAAATGTATGCTCAGCCATTCTTAAGTACCTGATGTACGACTTGACGTCCTCCACCATAAGCTCACGTAAAAAGTTTTTGTTGAATGCTTTTTATCGTGTCGTCGTGAAACCCACGCCTTCGCGCAGGTACGTTTCCTTTTTTTCCCCCGCTTCTCTTCCGCATGTGCACACAGTGCAATTGTAGTACATGTAACTGCTGCGGTTAATAACAAGCTGTTGTTGTCAGCCATCTTAAACGTTGACGAAAAATATAATGACAGTGTAATACCCCTTCTAGCGCTACGTCAAAAGATCTTTATCAAATATATTTGACGGAATATTTGATCAAATCTTTGACAAAGAAATTTGATAGTGTAATACCAGCCTAAGCCATGTCTCCGCAACATCCTTTCTTCCAGGAGTGCTAGTTCTGCTAGGTCCGCAGGAGAGCTTCTGTGAAGTTTGGAAGGTAGGAGACGAGATACTGACAGAATTAAAGCTTTCAGGACTGGGCGTGGTTGGGTAGCTCAGATGGTAGAGCACTTGCCCGCGAAAGGCAAAGGTCCTGAGTTCTAGTCTCGGTTCGACACAGTTTTAATCTGCCAGGAAGTTTAATATCAGCGCACACACCGCTGCAGAGTGAAAATCTCATTCTCGAAACATCCCCCAGGCTGTGGCTAAGCCATGTCTCCGCAATATTCTTTCTTCCACGAGTGCTAGTTCTGCAAGGTTCGCAGGAGAGCTTCTGTGAAGTTTGGAAGGTATGAGACGAGATACTGGCAGAAGTAAAGCCTTGAGGACGGGGCGTGAGTCGTGCTTGGGTAGCTCAGACGATAGAGCACTTGCCCGCGAAAGGCAAAGGTCCCGAGTTCGAGTCTCGGTCCGGTACGCACTTTTAATCTCCCAGGAAGCTTCACATCAGTGCACACTCCGCTGCAGAGTAAAAATCTCACTCTGGAAACATCCCCCAGGCTGTGGCTAAGGCATGTCTCCGCAATATCCTTTCTTCCAGGAGTGCTAGATCTGCAAGGTTCGCAGGAGAGCTTCTGTGAAATGGCTCAAATGGCTCTGAGCACTACCCGACTTAACTTCTGAGGTCATCAGTCGCCTAGAACTTAGAACTAATTAAACCTAACTAACCTAAGGACATCACACACGTCCATGCCCGAGGCAGGATTCGAACCTGCGACCGTAGCGGTCGCGCTTCTGTGAAGTTTGGAAGGTAGGTGACGAGGTACTGGCAGAAGTAAAGCTGTGAGGACGGGGCGTGAGTCGTGCTTGGGTGGCTCAGACGGTAGAGCACTTGCCCGCGAAAGACAAAGGTCCCGAGTCCTAGTCTCGGTCCGGCACACAGTTTTAATCTGCCAGGGAGTTTCATATCAGCGCACACTCCTCTGCAGAGTGAAAATCTCATTCATAGGACATGTCAATAACAGGTTATCAAGTCATTGAATGCCCACGTCGGTAGATCCCCGGTCAGCGTTGCAGAGTGCTAAGAAGAGCCCCACACCCTACCCCGCCCCAAACCGAGACTCTGCATGTGCCCTTTTCAGACATATTTGTTATGCAGCCCTTGAAATTGGTTCAAATGGCTCTGAGCACTATGGGACAACATCTAAGGTCATCAGTACCCTACAGCTTAGAGCTACTTAAACCTAACTAACCTAAGGACATCACACACTTCCATGCCCGCGTCAGGATTCGAACCTGCGACCGCAGCAGTCGCGCGATTCCTGACTGAAGCGCCTAGAACCGCTTGGCCACCGCTGCCGGCGCAGCCCTTCCGCGCTCTAGCGATTGAGCAGACCATCATCAAGTTTTGGCTCAGCAGTGTTTATGGAAGAAATGGACAACACATAATTTTCTCAGGACCAGCCATAACTGGTATGCTGATGCGTCTCTAAAGTGGAAAACAGCATCTCCCTCACAACGTAACTGTGGCACCTAAAGACAGACGATACGTCACAGCACCCAACACTGCAGTTCAACGTTATATGGGAGACATGTAGATGATTACCTGACAGTGACACCAAGATCAACTGATAATATTAACAACTGTGAATTTTGTGACACCATCTACATCTACATCTACATCTACATTTATACTCCGCAAGCCACCCAACGGTGTGTGGCGGAGGGCACTTTACGTGCCTCTGTCATTACCTCCCTTTCCTGTTCCAGTCGCGTATGGTTCGCGGGAAAAAACGACTGTCTGAAAGCCTCCGTGCGCGCTCTAATCTCTCTAATTTTACATTCGTGATCTCCTCGGGAGGTATAAGTAGGGGGAAGCAATATATTCGATACCTCATCCAGAAACGCTCCCTCTCGAAACCTGGCGAGCAAGCTACACCGCGATGCAGAGCGCCTCTCTTGCAGAGTCTGCCACTTGAGTTTGTTAAACATCTCCGTAACGCTATCACGGTTACCAAATAACCCTGTGACGAAACGCGCCGCTCTTCTTTGGATCTTCTCTATCTCCTCCGTCAACCCGATCTGGTACGGATCCCGCACTGATGAGCAATACTCAAGTATAGGTCGAACGAGTGTTTTGTAAGCCACCTCCTTTGTTGATGGACTACAGTTTCTAAGGACTCTAAGAATCTCAACCTGGTACCCGCCTTACCAACAATTAATTTTATATGATCATTCCACTTCAAATCGTTCCGCACGCATACTCCCAGATATTTTACAGAAGTAACTGCTACCAGTGTTTGTTCCGCTATCATATAATCATACAATAAAGGATCCTTCTTCCTATGTATTCGCAATACATTACATTTGTCTATGTTAAGGGTCAGTTGCCACTCCCTGCACCAAGTGCCTATCCGCTGCAGATCTTCCTGCATTTCGCTACAATTTTCTAATGCTGCAACTCCTCTGTATATTACAGCATCATCCGCGAAAAGCCGCATGGAACTTCCGACACGATCTACTAGGTCATTTATATATATTGTGAAAAGCAATGGTCCCATAACACTCCCCTGTGGCAAGCCAGAGGTTACTTTAACGTCTGTAGACGTCTCTCCATTGATAACAACATGCTGTGTTCTGTTTGCTAAAAACTCTTCAATCCAGCCACACAGCTGGTCTGATATTCCGTAGGCTCTTACTTTGTTTATCAGGCGACAGTGCGGAACTGTATCGAACGCCTTTCGGAAGTCAAGAAAAATAGCATCTACCTGGGAGCCTGTATCTAATATTTTCTGGGTCTCATGAACAAATAAAGCGAGTTGGGTCTCACACGATCGCTGTTTCCGGAATCCATGTTGATTCCTACATAGTAGATTCTGGGTTTCCAAAAACGACATGATACTCGAGCAAAAAACATGTTCTAAAATTCTACAACAGATCGACGTCAGAGATATAGGTCTCTAGTTTTGCGCATCTGCTCGACGACCCTTCTTGAAGACTGGGACTACCTGTGCTCTTTTCCAATCATTTGGAACCTTCCGTTCCTCTAGAGACTTGCGGTACACGGCTGTTAGAAGGGGGGCAAGTTCTTTCGCGTACTCTGTGTAGAATCGAACTGGTATCCCGTCAGGTCCAGTGGACCATCGTTATTATTACCGTCAGTTATTACTTGTGTTACGTTTTAATAACCTATAGCTTTGCAATATTGTACTGCTAGTTTACGTGATATATCTTGCGATACGTTTCACTCGATAAATAAATAAATAAATCTGGAAAGCAGAAGCCCTTATTCGCAGTATGGCCCTTATTCGTAGAGTTCTATCAGACAACCACTGGAGAGGAGCAAGATTATCACCATATGGAATACGGTTGGTTCGTGGGAATAACGTGTTAGCAAGACTTCGGCTTTATAGTTTCATCCACTGGGTAGTCATTATGTCGTACAAATATCTACAGTTATGATATTCGGTTCAGATACACTTCGTGAAGGAACTCACATGCAGCAGATGTGCAGATACAATTATTCTCTCCCAGTGCTACCAACAGTAATACTGAAAGAGCTACTAAAATTAAATTGCCCGTTAATACCAAAGAGTATCGGTGCACATTAAACGAAAACGAATGTTCGTTGGCTGGTAGCGACAATTTTTATTTTGTGCATTGGCGCCTGTAAACGGCTACACATTTATTACGAACTCACAACTTAGTTATTTCATATTGTTAATCACGAGCACATGTGGGAATTAGTATTAGCAGCAGGTGGCTGGTCGTAATTGTATTCATGATTCACTAAAACCACAATCAAGGGTGTAGGCAAATTAATAAAATAAAACTGCTTGGCTGGCGTTAAACAGGCAACATTGTGAGCGTAGAGTCACACAGAAATGAAATTTGAAAACTGTTACCAGTATTACAATAAAAATTCACAGAAACGCACAGAGAAAAGTTGGAAACATACGTTTCATATATAAAAAGTAAGATACGGTCAGAGCAGTTAAATTTTCAGCCTGCAAGTAGCACTGGCAGTCGTTCCACAGCAGTTGCCCTTTGCTGTTTAAACACCTAATATGGCCGCCACAAATGAAAAATAATGGACACTAGCTGTTGTATGCTATGTGGACAGGTCAAAAGCGCTTTCCACATAATGGAAGTTTACATTCGACTGCAAGATCCACTGTGGCAATGTACACGGTAGTGATTCAACAAAGAGCAGCCGTACATCCCTTTTTGAGATGCGATCTGTAAGCTGTTGTCCAACGTACGAAAGCAGGGAAAATATTTCTCGTTTTAGCATAGAGACGACATTGATATAAATGGAATTTTATGTTCCACTCCCCCCCCCCCCCCCACCCTTCTCCTTTTGATTTCACCATCTCTGCACATGACCACCTTTTCAGAAACATTCTTTGCTTTCACTACGTATAATAAAAAAATAATGAGTTGTAACATAGCATTTTCATAAGTTTTTACGATTTACGTGAATGTCTAATCAACATTTATATTCATGTGTAACACTTTGACGTGTTTCTGCCGGCCGGAGTGGCCGTGCGGTTCTAGGCGCTACAGTCTGGAGCCGAGCGACCGCTCCGGTCGCAGGTTCGAATCCTGCCTCGGGTTCTAAGTTCTAGGCGACTGATGACCTCTCAGAAGTTAAGTCGCATAGTGCTCAGAGCCGTTTGAACCTACCTTTTTTTTTTTTTTTTTTTTTTTTGGCGTGTTTCTACCAGTTCCACCTGGAGATCATTTTGTTACTTTCGACGCCTCGTAACTAGTAATGCCTTGTACTAGCCAGTAACCTCCTGGAATGTGTAACATGCACAAGACTCCATACTGGTCCAATGGTTTTTTTATCCCACGTAATGGTATGCGGCTCTTGCGCGCTACGCTACTCTTGTGCTCTCTGTAACCTTTCCAGATTTTTCTGATGATGATTTGCAATCGAAATGAGTCAATAAATCAGTTGCCTCACATCCAGAGACTACTTTACAAGAAAGAATATATTTTGAATCAGCGCCATTTTAGCATTGTTCCTTCATCAGAATTTTATTTAATTTCTTTGGTACGTGTTACACATTAATGTCAATTATGTCAGCATGGCATGAGAAGCGATTTGTTTATATGGTTTTCTAAAGCAGCTGTGCTGAGCATTTTTCGCTCAAATGAAAGGACGGCAATAATGTGTCATAAAATTCTTTACTTATGGTTAGTTGTGGTCAACGGCAATTGATCCAAAGATAGTAAACGTTCTGTGTGGATGAATGTCGTACTTCTCCAAAGATGATGCGCCTGAGAAGGATAAGAACACAAGTTTCTTGTGGCGTCATTTTTTCGCAGCAGTTTACAAGGAAACATCTTTTTGTATACTGCACATGATTTATTGAATTTTATTTATGCACCGAAATGCTTTTCGGCTTGTTAACGAAACATTTTCGATGGGTGTTCTGGAACATGACCTGAGCGTTTCGTTGTTACGTATTGGTTATAGCTCTACAAACTCTTCACTGACTTTTTTAATAATAAGGTGAAAACGTACTTTGGGTACAGTGTCTAATTCATATGAAATGTTATGTTACGAAACAATAGCGACAACACGAAATGGTGAAGGTTTTCAATCGGTTTTCAGCATGACGAAAAATTTCATGATGATCAAATAACTGAAACAGATGCCTTATTGTAAATACCTTTTCATTCCATTAGAAAAAACTTTCGTGGACTTTTTTAAAATCTATAACCAATATGTAAAAAGTGAAAATCGGTCATATTCCAGGACATACATTGAATATGTCTTATTAAAAAGGCGAAACGATCACGGTTGCACAAACAAAATAAAAATTCATATGCAGAATGCGAAAGGTGCTTTTTTTTTTAACTACTGTAATTCACACAATAAAATTTCATGCGTAGATGAAAAGACCTATAAGTTCACAATGACACAGAGGGCGATTGGGAATTAAAGATATTTGAAAGTACTGGTGCCATGCGCACAGATCAAGAAGCAGCTTCCTCCTACATATCCGGTATGTTGTGGAAAGACAATGGAGGTAAAATAAGAGAGATTAGAGCTCACATGAAGGTTAAAAACAGTCGTTCTTTCCGGCCATTGCCAGGATGGTCGTTAGAGTAATACTTTTTCATCTTTTCTGTGTACTTTAATTTGTTTTATTTTGTAGGCGTAAATTGCATCCATTAACTTGCAAATATCGCTTGTTTATTATAATAAAATATTCTGAGATGTTAGGCAGCGTCACAATACTCTTTAAGACTCTTCGACTCTCGACGTTTCGATTCCGCAGCCGAGATCATCTTCAGGATTCCACTCTTAGCTCTGAATGACTGAGCACTATCTACACTAACTAAAGACGATGTCGCGTTCGCTTATGAGAGGCAATTCTCCGGCGTTTTACCAGAAAAATGGGATACAGAGTAAAAATATTTAGGCTTCTACCCATGGGACGCTGTCATTAGTTAAATACTGAAAGAAGATACTGAAATAGGGAGAGATTCCAAAATAATATTGTTGTTCTGCCACGTCGGTTCTTGCCTTGTAGTTGGTTATACAGGGTGTTACAAAAAGGTACGGCCAAACTTTCAGGAAACATTCCTCACACACAAACAAAGAAAATATGTTATGTGGACATGTGTCCGGAAACGCTTACTTTCCATGTTAGAGCTCATTTTGTTACTTCTCTTCAAATCACATTAATCATGGAATGGAAACATACAGCAACAGAACGTACCAGCGTGACTTCAAACACTTTGTTACAGGAAATGTTCAAAATGTCCTCCGTTAGCGAGGATACATGCATCCACCCTCCGTCGCATGGAATCCCTGATGCGCTGATGCAGCCCTGGAGAATGGCGTATTTTATCACAGCCGTCTTCAATACGAGCACGAAGAGTCTCTACATTTGGTACCGGAGTTGTGTAGACAAGAGCTTTCAAATGCCCCCATAAATGAAAGTCAAGAGGGTTGAGGCCAGGAGAGCGTGGAGGCCATGGAATTGGTCCGCCTCTACCAATCCATCGGTCACCGAATCTGTTGTTGAGAAGCGTACGAACACTACGACTGAAATGTGCAGTAGCTCCATCGTGCATGAGCCACATGTTGTGTCGTACTTGTAAAGGCACATGTTCTAGCAGCACAGGTAGAGTATCCCGTATGAAATCATGATAACGTGCTCCATTGAGCGTAGGTGGAAGAACAAACTAAAATGAGCTCTAACATGGAAATTAAGCGTTTCCGGACACATGTCGACATAACATATTTTCTTTATTTGTGTGTGAGGAATGTTCCCTGAAAGTTTGGCAGTACTTTTTTGTAACACCCTGTATTCATAGCTGACTGAGTGTTTACTTCCGTGACAGCGGGTAGCCACAAAGACGGCGGCCGTAATCGTAGGTGCTCGTTCTGTGGTATCTTGTCAGATTCCAGAGGGGATAACTCTGTTATCATGAGTCTGACGCCACTTTCATTAAGAAATTGCCGTCTGCCAAAGTTTCACGAAGAGGAATAGCCGCTGAGACCTATAGTGAACGGAATTAATTCTCCAATGTACGTTTTAGTTTTAGCTCGTCGATTATTGAAGAAGCTGAAGCTTCTTGTTGGAAGAAAAAAGAAAGATGCAACACGAAGGAATTATTTGAATGGGTCTGGAATCGATAGATGCCAGCCGTTGTGGCCGAATGGTTCTAGGCGCTTCAGTCTGGATCCACGCGGCTGCTACGGTCGCAGGGTCGAATCCTGCCTCGGGCATGGATGTGTGTGACGTCCTTAGGTTACTGAGGGACTGACCTCAGATGTCAAGTCCCATAGTGCTTAGAGCCATTTGAACCATTTGAAATCGATAAATGTGATGTGCATGCACAGACAAATAAATTATTCCAATTTCGCACAGGCTGGGTCACTTATCCAAGAGAAAGAGCTTCAAAAATTGTGGAAGTCCGTAACGAATTGGTCCATCTCTAGCCATTTTACAACCAGTTTTTCAGCTTTGCATTGATCGACAGAAATGTTGGATGTTCTCCTGAGAGATATCTTACCAAATTCTGTACAATTGGCCCGTTAGATTGGCAAAATGGTTGGAGGGCCCTCCCCATAACGCTCCAAATGTTCTCAACTGGAAGGATATTCGGCGACCTTGCTGGGTTTGTCAAGGACGAGGACAAGCTGTAGAAACCCTAGCCGTGTGCAAGCGGGAATTATCTTGATGAAATGTAAGCCCAAGATGGCTTGCCGCGAAGGGCAACAAAACGGGACGTAGAATATCGTCGACGTACCGCTGTCCTCTAAGGGTGCTGTGGCTGTCAACCAAAGCGATCCTGCTATGAAAGGAAGAATCACCCCAGACCAACACTCCTGTTCGTTGGCCCGTATCGCGGACGACAATCACGATGGTATACCACAGCTGCCTGTGACGTCTTCGGACTGGAATCTCATTGACCGTTGTAAAACTCAGCGATAAGTCTCACTTGGAACTGATCTCCGGTGACCAGGGAAGACGTGTCTGCAGACGCGCCAGGCTGTGGCGGGGTACCAACCTGACTGTTATCCGCAATACAGTCCGACAACCACGAGATTCGTCTGCGGTGCTGTTTCTTTTCATAGCAGGAAAACTTTGGTTGTCATCCACAGCACTCTTACAGCACGTCGACGACATTCTACGCCCCGTATTGTTGCCTTTCAGGACGAGCCATCCTGGACTTACATTTCAGTAATATTTCAGCAACGGACGTCCAGCACGAACCACGAGTCTGCCGATTTGTCCACACCAGCCGCCAGCCCAGTTACTACTCGCTTTGAGAATGACTCCTCGCCAGTGGTGGAATGGGAAATAGCTCAGAGGCGTAGTAGGCTGTGAAAGACTTCCTGAATGCTGAACGTAAGGCCTGACCGGTTAATTAGACAAACAGGTTGCAGGTGCTGTCTGTGGCTGACAATGTCTCTGGCAGATGCAATCGCTAGTCCTGTTTCAAAGGAAACCTCATAGACTGAAAGATCCAGGCAATCACAGAGGGTGAGATTATTTGTACTTGGGAGCACAAATGTTGGGCACGTTATAGACTCCTTTACGACATGTCTGCCAGAAGGGGGAAGAAAGCCAATGTGCACTCCATTTGCGTGCCAGGTGGAGTCATTCCAGATGTGAATTGGCTCTTTCCGGATGCGGTAAAGAGCACAGGGTGCCGCAACAGCAGGTTGGTTCAAATGGCTCTGAGCACTATGGGACTTAACTTCTGAGGTCATCAGTCCCCTAGAACTTAGAACTACTTAAACCTAACTAACCTAAGGACATCACACACATCCATGCCTGAGGCGGGACTCGAACCTGCGACCGTAGTGGTCGCGCGGTTCTAGACTGTAGCGCCTAGAACCACTCGGCCACTCCGGCCGGCAACAGCAGGTGGTTGCTGACGTTGGTACCAATTGAGTATGTCGCTTTCGATCAGAAGAGATCCTCTCTAGTTTCTAGTGGCAGTCAGAAGTGGTAAAGGCTGCCAGTCCTGAATGAGATTTTCACTCTGCAGCGGAGTGTGCGCTGATATGAAACTTCGTGGCAGATTAAAACTGTGTGCCGGACCGAGATTCGAACCTTTGCCTTTCGCGGGCAAGTGCTCTACCAACTGAGCTACCCAAGCACGACTCACGTCCCTCCAAACTTTTACAGAAGGTCTCCTGGAAGGTAGGAGACGAGGTACTGGCAGAAGTAAAGCTGTGAGGACGGGGCGTGAGTCGTGCTTGGGTAGCTCAGTTGGTAGAGCACTTGCTCGCGAAAGGCAAAGGTCCCGAGTTCGAGTCTCGCTCCGGCACACAGTTTTAATCTGCCAGGAAGTTTCGCTGCCAGTCCTGATTGTGAGATGAAAGCAGAGCTCATCATTTGAAGCATAGTCGACGGGACCGATTGCAGATCTCTCGCACCGTGCCGAATGGAGGCTCAGACGGTTCTGCGACAGTGTAGTCTGCAGATTCCTAGACTTGCGCTATAGAGTAGAGGCTTTCGGGTTTCACTATATAGGTCGGAGTCCATTACACGCAGGAGGCGGCTACATGGGTAGTGGGGGCTGTGTGGCGGGGACTGGGTGGTTTGTTTTTGGTTAGAAGGTGTCGGGGAAACACAAAAACGCCTTCAGTCTCAAAGGGTGCTAATCGAACTCGGGAAGGACGTAGATCTAGGAACCATCGGCATAACAGTTGTAAACTGTCATATCTGTGTTGGGAAAATACCAGACCTCCAAGCGCTAATAGAAAGCAGTGATTCGGAGATACGTTCAACCGAAACTTTTGCCAGGGACCTAACAGTGTTCAGAAAGGATGGGCCAAATACAGCTGGCGGTGGCGTGTTTGTTGCTGCTAGAAGTAGGTTATCTTGCATCGAAATTGAAGTAGATAGTTCCTGTGAGTTAGTGTAGATAGAGATCGTACTTGGCAACCGAATAAGAAAACAATTGGCTCTTTTTACCGACTTCTCCTTTTACCGACCTCCGAACTCAGATGGTACAACTGCTGAAAGGTTTAAAGAAAACTTGAGTCTAATTTCAAACATGTAACCGTTTCATACAATTATAGTAGGTTTTGATTTCAATTTACCCTCCATATGTTTAAATGCGAAATTTTGCTTAACACAATCTCTGGAAATGACATGGAGCAATCACTTCATGAGCCCATTCGAATAGTAAAAAGCTTTGAAAACACACTTGAGCTTTTAGCAACAAATAATCCTGAGCTCCTAACGAGAATTAAAACGGATAGAGGGATCAGTGAACAAAGGGTTGTCGTAGCGGGAATGAATACCCTAACACCCAAATCCACCAACGCTAAATGAAAAATATATCTGTTCAAAAAAGCAGAAAAAAATTCGCTTGACGCCTTTCTGAGAGAGGATCTCCAGTCCCTCTAAATTACCAATTTAAGAGTAGACCAGATGTGAACTGAATGCACGGAATTAGCATCGACAGCAACTGAGAGATTTATATCAAATAAATTAACAAACGACGAATCAGCTCCTCCATGGTACAGAAAACAAGTCAGAACACTGTTGTGGAAACAACGAAAAAAGAATGCCAAATTTAAATGAATGCAAAATCTACGAGATTGACGATCTTTTACAGAAGCTCGACTTCGATGTGAGATGCTTATAATACTCCTAGTTTCCACAACGAAACTTTGTGTCGAAATCTGGTAGGAAATCCAAAGTGATTCTGGTCGTATGTAAAGTATGCTAGCAGCATGACACAGTCAATTCTATCGATGACAATACTGCTAAAGCAGAGTTCCTAAACACAGGCTTCCGAAATTTCTTCACCAAAGAAGACGAGGTATTTATTCCAGAATTCGAATCAAGAACAGCTGCCAACACGCGTAACTTAGGAGTGGCTATTCTCAGATAAGTAAAGCAACTTAAATCACTTAATAAAAGCTAGTCTTCCAGTCCATGTGTTATACCAGTTAGCTTCCTTTCGGAGTACACCGATCTAATAGCTCTATACTCAACAATCGTATACAACCGCTCTTTCGACGAAAGACCTGCACCCAAAGACTGAAAAGTTGCATAGGTCTCACCAGTATTCAAGAGAGGCAATAGGAGTAATCCACTAAATGGTAGGTCGATATCATTAATGTCGGCATGCAGCAGGATTTTGGAACATATATTGTATTCGAACAAAATGAATTATCTCTTTTTTTTTTTAATCTGATTTTGTTCGTTACTGGTCGTTGAATTCGTTCGGGGCAGACGTCCCACAGCGCTTGGTTAATTTCATCGTAGATCCATTGGCTCAGATTTTTTATTACAGAGGGCAGCTTACCCTCTTTTTTCCATGTATTTCGCTGCGTTTGGTCTGGGGCGACGTCACAAGACATCCGTTCAAATTGATCGTTGATTCCTTGGCTCTGAGCACTATGGGACTTAACAGCTATGGTCATCAGTCCCCTAGAACTTAGAACTACTTAAACCTAACTAACCTAAGGACAGCACACAACACCCAGTCATCACGAGGCAGAGAAACGTTGATTCCTTGACTCAGTTTTTTCATTACAGAGAGCACGCAGCCCTCTGACCGAACACGCGAGCTACCGTGCCGGCATTTCAGATTCATTCTGTATTTCTAGATTTCCAGAAGACTTTTGACACTGTAGCTCACAAGCGGCTTGTTATCAAATTGCGTGCCTATGGAAATCGTCTCAGTTATGCGACTGGATTCGCAATTTCCTGTCTGTGATGTCTCAGTTCGTGATAACTGACGGAAAGTTATCCAGTAAAACAAAAGCAATATCTGGCGTTCCCCAAAGGGCCTTTATGTTCGTTAGCTATATAAACAATTTAGGAGATAATCTGAGCAACCGTTTTAGATTATTTTCAGATGATGCTGGCGTTTATCGTCTAGTAAAGTCATCAAAACACCAAAATCAATTGCAAAAAGATTTAGATAAAATGTATGTATAGTGCGAAAATTGGCAGTTGACCCTAAATAATGAAAAGTGTGATGATGATGTCTGGTTTGTGAGGCGCTCAACTGCGCGGTTATCAGCGCCCGTATGAATTCCCAACCTTTGCTCAATCCCATCTCGCCACTTTCATGAACGATGATGAAATGATGAGGACAACGAAAGCACCCAGTCATCTCGAGGCAGGTGAAAATCCATAACCCCGCCAGGAATCGGACCCGGGACACCGTGCTCGGGAAGCGAGAAAAGTATGAGGTTATCCACATGAGTGCTAAATGGAATCCGTTAAATTTCGGTTAGACGCTAAATCAGTCAAATCTAAAGGCCGTAAATTCAACGAAATATCTAGGAATTTCAATCATGAACAACTTAAATTGGAAATAACACATAGAAAATGTTATGGGGAAGGCGAACCAAAGAGAGCGTTGTAATAGCAGAACAATTAGAAGATGTAATAGATCTACTGAAGAGACTGCCTACGCCACGCTTGTACGTCCTCTTTTGAAGTACTGCTGCGCGGGGTGGGACCCTTACCTGAGAGGATCAACGGAGTAAATCGAGAAAGTTCAAAGAAGGCAGCACACATCATACTATCGAGAAACAGGGGAGAGAGTGACACTAACAAGGTACGGGATTTGGTGGACATCATTAAAACAAACGCTTTTTATTCGTTGCGGCGGAGTCTTCTCACGAAGCCTCGGTCACCTACTTTCTCCTCCCAACGTGATAATATTTTGTTGAGGGCGACCTACTTTAATGAAATTAAATAAAATGAAATAAATTGGTTACTTTTTTAAAATTTTTTTTTTATATTTTTTCCTTTGTTTCTTTCAGTTACGAACTTTGTTGTAGAACCCCTTATTTACGTGTGGTAATAGAAATTCATTTAGACAGAATTAAGTACATTTAAAATTACGTTAACTTAGTCAACCCTCTCATGCTCATAAATTCATATTAACTGATTAAGAATATTTAGTTGAGAATTAAATCTTTTACATAAATCGGCCTTGGCACACATTTTCTAAATGCAGTGGTTTTTTTTTATTATTTACTGAATTCTTTCCTGGCGTTAGCTATGGAACACAAGACTGTCTCTATTAGCAGAAAATGGTTAAATATTGCCAAGCCGACGTTTAATTATCATTGATAAAACACACTTCGCTATACATTTAAGTTATTTGAAGGAACCAACAAATTGTTAAATTTCAACGTTAACTATCTGCCAATGAATGCACAAATGTGAAACTAGTAATAAATTCCGTCAGTCTCAGGATCGCTGTAAAAGAAAAACATTTTCTTAATTCACTGCTAATTTTTATCTGCTCCCGATTACGGGTTTGGTTAATTTTTCTTAGCGGAACAATTTTTTAAATGTGCCGCCTCTGCAAATCGTTCGGTCGCGGAACAGCCCTGCAACACCAGCGATAATTGCTAAAAATGCTGAAAATTCTTTAAAGAAATATTATAGATGACATGGGCAAGCTAATTTACATTAGTAATACACACTTTTGATAAATTATAATGTATTTAGACCACAACAATAATTCAACTTACATTAGTTTGTAATTTCTCCTCTAATGGCGGCTAAATCTAGATACAGACAAATGAAGTCTACCCATTCATATAATGTACGTCACAGTTTCCTCTCTCTCTCTCAGCTCTCGAGGAAGACGACAAAGAATGCACACTATGTATTCCTATTTATACTACTCGAAACTGTTAATGTCTCTTTGCAATCTGCGGCTGTATTTTACATTTTTCTTATCGCAGATATTGACACATTTCCTGATTACATTATGAGTATAGAAATATTACAATCATAAATACATCGAGAATATTACTACAGAAAATATTACAATAATAACGAATGTCCTTTACACAAAATTAAATAATATTTTTTTGTTAAATAATTACAGTATATACAAATTGCTTCATAGCGGCGTATATAGTACAATTAAATTTTAGTTTATTAATAGTGTGTGTGTTGCCAGGGAACGTTACACTACACAGGGAGAAATGATCACCATAATAGAATAAGGGAAGTCATAGCTCGCACGGATGATGTATGTGTTCTTTTTCTCCGCGCTCTGTTCGAGAATTGAATAATAGAAAATTAGTGCGAAGGCGGATCGATGAACCATCTGCCAGGCATTTAAGTGTGATCTGCGCAGTAACCATGTAGATGTAGATGAAGAAGATAGCCGGCCGGCGTGGCTAAGCGGTTCTAGGCGCTACAGTCTGGAACCGCGTGACCGCTATGGTCGCAGGTTCGAATCCTGCCTCGGGCATGTATGTGTGTGCTGTCCTTAGGTTAGTTAGGTTTAAGTAGTTCTAAGTTCTAGGGGACTGATGACCTAAGAAGTTAAGTCCCATAGTGCTCAGAGCCATTTGAACCCATTTTTTTTTTTTTTTTTTTTTTTTTTGTGTGTAGAAGATAATGGCCATTCGCAATTGGTGAGAGTTTCTCCTGCTTGTCTTCGTGCTTGCCAAACTCTACCTTGGCCAGCAAGGTCACCGGAACACTCCCGAATTGAGAACGTCACGACATCCCTCAGGAGGACACCCAATCAGTGCTTGCATGAGGGCTGGACCAAAGCGTTACGGACGTGCTTAATTTTTGAAGTTCTTTCTCTTAAATAAATTATCCAATATTTTAGAAACTGTAATCATGTGTTTGTCTGTGCATGTACATCAGATCTACCGATTTCTGTCCCATCCGGATGATTCCTTCGTAGTGCGTCTTTTCTTTTTTTCTGAAGAATGTTTGCTTACAGTTGACTTATTCTAGAAACACAGTGGATTTTTTAAATATGTGATTGGGTTGCTATGAGTTCACTTTTGTCGTCAGTAGTGGTTGGCCTTTTTTTTAAATGGAGTTTTTCCTCAAAAACCATTAGATAATTGGGAAATCCGCCATATAGGTGAAATGTTTGTTGTGTGGCCAAACAGGGAAGAACTGCAAAAATTCCACAGTTTTCTGAACAGCACTCACCCGAAAATCAGTTTCACTTGGACAGTCAATCAGCTTCCTGTTGTCAGATGTGTTTATCTACAGCACCTAATAATACTCCAGGACGCAAAGTTTATACGAAGCCTGCCAACACAAACAGGTATTCGGACACAGCTTTGCACCATCACCTACCACAAAAGAGATTCGCTCTGAACACTCTGTATTCGCGCGCATTCCGCATCGGTGACAGTAAGAGTAATTCTTGATACTGTAACTCTTGATTCTGTTGATCTCAGAATACTGAATTTCCTAACGATTTCATAAATGGAATGTTCCATGCATCTGGCCCCTATTACCGTTCCGCGTTCACATTCTGTTAATTTCAGTCGTGCAGCCGAAATCACGTTGGAAACCGTTTTACATGACTCACCTGAGCACAAATGACAGCGCTGCTAATGCATTTCCCTTTTATACCTTGTGTACGCGATTCTGTCGTCATCCGTATTTGTGTAAATCGCTATCCCATGACTTCTGTTACCTCAGTGCTAAGTGTCATAACGCAAGATTTTTTTTTTAACACTAAGTGTTATTCATGCATAGTTAGTGGAGACTGTAAGCAAATGTTACGTGGAAAACAACTGCCCTTGGGCCGTGGCGTGAGGACAGAAGGGACCCCCGTATGTCTTCCGTTGATTTATGCTCAGCCGGCACGAATTCCTGTGCACATCCCGCCATTCGTCTCGCGTTATCACGCCCCTTCCAGGCGTCATAGCAGCCACCGTTTTGCTTCAGTAATGGTTTCCGCCGTCCCCCTGTATTCTGGGAAGACGGAAGGCTGCAACAGCTGCGCGCATTTCTCACTTGTTAACAACGGATGAATACGTATTACGTTGACCATCACCAAATTTAATTAGCGGGTTTATTTGGACAGTAATTACGCGCCTGAAGGTTTGGCTCCAGCAAATAAAAGGGAAAATTCGGATACACGGCCTGGAAGTTTTACTGCTAATAATGATGCTTAAATATATGAGGAAGGTGCCATTTTAACACCTAGTTAAGAGCTCTATCTTAGAAACCTGACGAAGTAGCGCAGTGTTGTATCTCTTAAAGACGGTGAGTCTTTTACCTTTATTTTAAGAAAAGTATTTGACAGTGCGTGTCATGACATGGAAAACTACTGAATTAGGAGAGTAATAGTATGGTATTCTGCCTTACAGAAGGTCTTGTCGTGGGTTAAGCCTCTTCCACTTTTGTCTGTCCATAGCCAGTCTCTTCATTTCTGAATAGTCCGCCCCCGGTAGCTAAGTAGTCAGCGCGACAGAACGTCACTCCTAAGGGCCCTGGTTCGATTCCCGGCGGGGTCGGAGATTTTCTCCACTCAGAGACTGGGTGTTGTGATGTCTTAATCATCGTCATTTCATCCCAATCGACCCGCAAGTCACCGAAGTGGCGTCAAATGGAAAGACTTGCACCCGGCGATTGGTCTACCCGACGGGAGGCCCTAGTCACACGACATTTACATTTTTATTTCTGAATATTTGCCTCCTTTGATACTGTCCAGCATTTGATATCTTCTTTTTCCTCTTCCCCTTTTCCTCTCCACCATTCCTTCTGTTCCTTCCTTCAATAAACAGTCCCTCCTCAAACAATGTCCAATCTAGTTCCGTTTTCTTTTTCTGATGACTTAGGAGAAAAGCTGAATAAATTTTCGTTCCATACCTAAAGCGTCGGAAGGGTGATACGTTGTGGTTCCATTGCTTCTCTTAATACGAGGGGGCATTCCGATAGTAAGTCCCATCCTCTTTGTTAACACGGAAACTTTGTTCCCAAAAACAGATACACCATGGCATCACGAACTATACACCTTTAACTATTTTTCGACATAGTCGCCACCAAAATTAAGTCATTTGTCGTAGCCTGCTGTAAGTTTGAAGAAACTACTCTGGTAAATCTGTCCTTTGGTGCAAGGAACTGTCGCACACCCTGCTCCAGCTCAGCATTGGTTTCGAAGTGACGTCCCGAGAGTGCAGCTTTCAGTGCAAGGAACAGGTAAATGACCATTGGGGCAAGATCGGGGCTGAAGGCCGAGTGATCCAATCCCTCTCATCCAAAGTGACTAATATGATCCTGTTTCGTTCATCCGGCCTGCAGCCCCAATCTTGCGCCACCGGACTTTCACCTGTTCCCTGCATTGAAACACGTGCTCTCCGGACTTCACTTACAAACCAACGCTGAGGTGCAACAGGCTGTGACATTCCTTGCATCGCATGGCACTGAGTTTTATCAGAGTGATTTCTTCAAAGTGACGGCACACTAAGATAGATGTTTCAATGTATATGGCGACTATGTCGAAAAATAGTGCAAGGTGTATAGTTCATTGTGCCATGGTGTATTTGTTTTTGCCTATAATTTTCCGTGTAAAAAAACATGACGAAACTTCCTTTCGAAACATCCCTCAGATTTATCGATGATGACCGGTGATCAAAAATTCTTCAATCTACTAATGACACTGACATTCACAAAGATGTGGAATGTAATAGATAGGATGCAGATAACAGGGTTGTGGGTAATATTAACTCACGGCTTGCGGGAAACAGATTGAAGATTAACTGCATGGAAACACAATACGAGTAATTTCTTAAACAAGACACTTATGAAAGCGAAATTTGGTAGAAAAAGGCGATCAAATGATCATTAACGACAAACATTTCAAATCCTTACAACAGAAGGTAGATGAAAAGCTCCTTTGGAAGTATCGTGTACAGAACCATGAACAGAAAATAAGTACTGCTCTCTTTACCACAAGAACAGTCTTCACTGTCACTGACACTGAAGTGCCAAAGTTGTTTACTTTGCATACTTTCTTTCTCTTTTATCCTATGGTATATTTTGGGGTTGGTGCAAGTATATGCATTCAAAGGACCATTCTGAGCGCAGACAAGGGCTGTCACAACGATCTGCAGTGTCCATTTGTGAACTTCGTACTGTCAATTTTTCAAGTGCCCCGGAGTTCTGACTCTACAATCACTGTGCATATAGTTCTTCGTAGCATTTGTGGTTAATAATATAGACTCATTCAAAAGGAAATGCTACATTCACTTCTGGAACACCAAACGCAAAAACGATTCCCTCACGGTTTACAGTTCTTTAGCCGTTGTACAGCAAGTCTGGTGCAATCTTTCGTTTTAAATTAGCTTCGAGCAGAAGAAAAATTTTGGGGATACGCCTAATATTTTCTAATGTCAGTCGAAAGAATATGTTATGAAACACTTCTTTTATTCTGTACAGGAATTTCTTGCAACAGTTTACAGTCTTGCACTGTAACGATTTACTTGTATATATGAGGGGGTTTAGTAAGTAATGCAATGCAATTTTTTTCTCTGTCAGTTTTGGCTGAAAAGACTGTGCAAATTTTTATTGGCCATCGTGGAACATTCCCGCTACAGCCCCTATAGTTTCATGAAGTTCCGATAAGTGTTGACCCTATACGTAGTCTTCAAAATGGCGTCTGTAAGGAGGTGCGTTCCGAGCAGAGAATTGTCATTAGGTTTCTACTGGTGGAAAAATAGACCATTGTAGATATTTATAGGCCCTAGCAGAATGTCTACGAAGACCTAGCAGTGAACAAAAACACGGTGAGTCTTTGGGCGAGGCGTCTGTCGTGATTGCAACAAGATCGCACAAACCTTTCCGATCTCCTGCATGTCGGCCGCTCGTATACAGCTGTGATTCTTGCAGTGTTGGCACGCGCAGACACACTCATCCGAGGTGATCAACGATCACAATCAAACACATCACTGCACAGCTGGACGTCTCTGTTGGTAGTGCTGATACACTCTCCACCACTTGGGGTACTCAAAGGGGTATTCCAGTAGAGTGGTACCATGCGAGCGTACAGGCCCTCCCAGTAACGTGACGTAAAGCCGTCACATTGAACGGAGATTGTGTTGGAAAAGGGGTTTTGTAGCCAAAAGAGCAGGGAATAATATGGTGTTTGGAATCCTGAATAAAATCTACCTCCATCCAGAAAAAAAAATTGTGCATTACTTATTTAACGCACCTCGTACTAATTGTAAACCTTTTCATTTTCATTGTTTTTTGGTTCTCAAAATGTCCTGTCAGCTTTCTGTGAATTTCTTACTGCCTGGTTTTGTCGTAAAGTAGCATTGGGACACATTATCCCATTAATACCTAATGAATATGTTCAGCCGGTTACGTGACTCGCTTTAGGCAAGTGGAGTGGCCATTTCTTGAAAGAAACCGCGGTTAATATCCTGTATCGTCCCTCTGCTTGCGATGCTAATACTCTCTGTCAAATGCCCTCGACATCGAGTGGTCGTTAAACACCTACCTTCCTGCTTCTTCTGCTTTCTACGGTGATATAATGTACAACTCTGTTGTTATACTCATTACTGTATAAGGAGTCAGTGTAGAACATTCTAGCTTCTTGTCTTATGAACACTCACTGGCCATAGCTTGTCATTGTGTTCCACTGTTTATAGCTGCGTCAGATATATAACTACAAAATGATTCAAATAGTTCTGAGCACTATGCGACTTAGTTTCTGAGGTCATCAGTCGCCTAGAACTTAGAACTAATTAAACCTAACTAACCTAAGGACATCACACACATCCATGCCCGAGGCAGGATTCGAACCTGCGACCGTAGGGGTCGCCCGGCTCCAGACTGTAGCGCCTAGAACCGCACGGCCACTCCGGCCGGCACATAACTACAATGTGGATGAGTGTGAGGTGTCCATGCAGAATTGTTATGTGTGTGTTGTTGATGATGACCATACACATCTTACTCTCTAAGGCTAAATTCAAAGGGGCCTGCGAACTTTACGTCAGTTCACGTGTTATGACGTTTATGGAGAATGAAGCTCTTATCTATAAAAATGATAATGGATTCCGCAAACAGAGATCCTGCGAAACCCAGCTCGCTCTGTTCCTCCATGAGATACATAGCGATGTAGACAACGGCGCTCAGGTTTATGCTGTGTTCCTTGACTTCAGGAAGTCGTTTGACACCATCACGTAGCGTCTTTAGTAAAAAAAGTAAAGGGGAGGGAGGGGGTGGAGGGCGCGTAGTGATAATCCGATGATTCAATGTGCCATCCCTCTACATGCTATCACATCGCCATCGATGTACAGGGTCGGGCGTGGATGGGAGGAACAGTGGCAAGAGTAGTAGGAAATTACAGGCAATAAGATGCAGTAGTGAAGTCAAAACTCAGTGAACATCATTCCAGCCACAACGGCGGAATTAGGTCCTTCTCATTCGTCTTCGCACAGGACACAGAAATATGACCAATGTCTTTTTACTTCGACGAGAGGACTCTCCTTTAGGTGCAGTAAAACTTCGAAGTATTTTTTTTTTAAACCGACCCGCAAAAGGAAATCGTGGGCGAGAGAAGGAGGTGCTCGCATTATGCTCTGTCTGTGACGCATTTTGGGATATTCACCATCCTGTTTTTCGCATGTTTCCACTTTGTCTTCCGTATATTAAAGCCGACATATGTTAAGTTCAAGCGATTTAGACTTTTAAACCTTTTTAAAATAAACAAGGTAATTATGGCTTAATTTATTTAGTGTTGCAGAAACAAGCCCATGCCTACGGGTTATTCATCAAAAATATTTTTGGACAAATGTTTCAAAAATGTTTGTTATTGCTATTTATGAATATTAACACGCTAAATTTCAAACATTCTTCTGTTTTCCAAAAACCGCAAACTTACTCCTAATTGCTTGTCGACTGGATTTGCTTGTCTCATTGCCGTATTTTTCTTTTTCTATGCTTTCTAGTATTAATGTACGAGGGTCATTCAATAATTAAAGAGACAAATTGGTCTGGAGAAAAAAAGTATTCAGTTTTACAAAACAATACTTTTTCTAATTGTCAACATAATCTCCTTGAACATTTATGCACTTGTTCCAACGCGCTAAAGCTTTTTTATCCCAGCTGCAAAGAACTCTTTACCTTGATGTTTGAACCAATTTCCCACAAACGTTTTCACGTCCTCGTTTTCCTGGAACCTCATCCCACGTAATGCCTCCTTCATTGCACCAAACAAATGGAAATCACTAGGTGCTAAATCAGGACTGTAAGGGAGATGAGGTAGTACTTCCCAGCCCATTTTGTCGATGGCTTCACGGGTTACTTGAGTAATATGAGGACGTGCGTCGTCTTGCTGGAGAATCACAACACTCCTCTGAGATCCACGACGGCTCTCTATCCTTGTTTAAAAGCAAATCTGAGTAGTATTGTCTGTTCATTATACGCCGCTGTTCGAGATAATCACAAAAAACTGGACCTTCAGCATCCCAAAACACCGTCAACATGAATTTTCCTGCTGATGCTTGTGTTTTGAATTTTTTCTTAACAGGTGAGCTGATGTGCTTTCACTCCATGCTTTGTCTTTTTGATTCTGGCTCGTAATAGTGAACCCAAGTTTCATCACAAGTTAAAATTACGTTGAGGAAGTCTCACATTCTCTTTCACAACGTGCCTTTAGCTCTGGGCACACTCTCAACCTTGTTTCCTTGTGTAGCTGCGTCAACTCCTTTGGGACCTATCTTGCACCTGTTTTGCGGTACTTCAGCTTGTTACAGGTAATGTTACGAACTGTAACAGCACTAAATTGAACCTTATCAACTACAGGGAGTTGAAACTGCAATTGGTCGACAAGAACGATGTTCGTCAGTCACTGAGTCTTGACCATTTTTGAACTGCTCTACCCGCTTGTAAAAATTTTCACCATTCATACAATCTTCACCATAAACTTTAGACATTCTACAGTATATATTCGCCTTCAGCGAGTAAAAAAGAATAACATAATGTTGTTGAACTAATGTGGAAGTTTCAAGCGAACTCGCAAACTTGAAATGTTTTTTTAAGATGATGATGTTTGATTTGGGGGGCTCTCAACTACGTGGTTATCAGTACCCGTACAAATTCCAAACCTTTGCTCAGCCCAGTCTCGCCACTTTCATCATGATGATGAAATGATGAGGACAACACAAACACCCAGTCATCTCGAGGCAGGTTAAAATCCCTGACCCCGCCGGGAATGGAACCCGGGACCCCGTGCTCGGGAAGTGTGAACGCGACCGCGAGACCACGAGTGTGCGAACGTAGTTTTAAGGTTATAAACAAAACAATGTTCATACATCAGCTGCCCAGGGCTCATCCCAGTGATGCCAACTTAAAGCCATAAAAGTACCAAACTTTCCCCACAAACAGTTTTTTCTCCAGATCAATTTGTCTCTTTAATTACTGGATCACCCTCGTAAGTAAATAATTCTTTCCATTGTGGACGTATTAGAAAATTGCAACTACTGGAAGTGAAGGTAATTTGTAATGAATTAGCTGCTTCCAGTTAATTTTGAAGGGGTTTATTTTTCCATAGTGACATTTCAAGGTACTTGGCATCTTCAGAAGTGTTTTCATTTCATTTTTTTTTCAGTTTTTAGGATTTTAAACTTATTCATCTCTAATTCATCAAATTCGCTGGCAGTCGTGCTGTTGAGTCCCCTTAAACAACAAACACACCCTAATGTTTCATGCTTCTTTACAACTGTACGTCACGTCTCTTCAGCTTGACCGCTAAATATTGGTGTTTTCCTCTAGCAGGATTCGAGCCAGCTCTACCCAACTCTAGAGTCATCGGACTGGACCACACCAGCACCCAACTTCAGCTGCAGGGAAGGGTGAGTAAGACTGTAATCAAAATTATTCAAATAACAGGCAAGTGGAATGTTTTAGAAATGGCAACGACACTAATCGCATGGAAAAAAAATACAGTCTCCATACTCGCAGAAGGGTGGCCAAGAGACATGTATTATCCATTTTGTAGACACCGTACACTTTGGACATTATTACACTCTTCCCTTCCATCGACGGAAGAAAAATTTTCAGCTCTCCTGTACATCATGTTGATTATGTCTGATTAAACAGTTAATTGTGTACGTGATTGAACATCTGCCCCTGAAAGACTCGCCGACCACACATATTGCTCTCCACAGATCGAGACCGCTGACCTTTCCAGTGGAACTACGCATTATCTCCTTTGAAGTAATAGCATGTTTATGATTCAGTGTCAGTTCGTAGACCAGTTGTCAGTGATGTTAGGCACTACCCCTCGTGACGATGAGTGCCGCCTCAAAGCTGTGGGCCAGTGGAAAAGCGATTATGTGAATAAGATGACGTTGGTTGTGCATCATAATGCTTAAAGTGCATATTGCTCACAGCGTGATTTTAGTGCTATTCTGTTGTGTTTAGCGGTGACGTTGCAAGAGACACTAGTAATATCTCAACATTTTTTCAGGATCTTCAACATCCATTAAGATTATTAATTTTGTAGTCAGTTTGTCTAATGCAGCGAAGGGATTTCACAGAATACTGCCATGCATCCAGTGCCTTGAGTACCGATATTTCGGCTGTATTTACGTCCAGATACTTTCAACATGACTCGAAAAATTGTACCGCAAGCTGTATTCCAGAAATTTCGTCGAATATTAACGCTGTTTTCGGCATCTGCACATTTTTGTAAGAGTAATGGTTCAAGAGTCGATAAAGCCTTTTAGGTATTTCTTGTATGAGGTACTGGCATCACTACTTCTGTTAGTGATTGAGGATGTTTTACTGAACAACATTACATCAGTATTTACATCGTCTGTGCAGACCAATAATGACAGTTACTACAAGTCGTATTCCTTTAGGTTGGGTGGTACCTCCAAGTACATGTGGCAAGAGAAAGCGATTAATGTTTACTTTTCTTGGCCAGCAGATCAGTTGTTGAAGTCTGTACAGGCGAATGGAAAACAGTTAGTTTATACTGACAGGTGTAGTCTACTTAATGGTTCAGCTACCACCGTGCAGAAAACGGCTGATAGTAAATTTTGTGACGTGTTAGTGTGAAAACTATTTGCCGCAGAGAAGGAATAATTAACACACTGCTGTGTGTACATACGCCGGCTGTGGTGGCCGAGCGGTTCTAGGCGCTTCAGTCTGGAACCGCATGACCGCTACGGTCGCAGGTTCCAATCCTGCTTCGGGCATGGATGTGTGTGTTGTCCTTAGGGTAGTTAGGTTTAAGTAGTTCTAAGTTCTAGGGGACTGATGAGCATCGATGTTAAGTCCCATAGTGCTCAGAGCCATTTGAACAACCACCTCTGGTCGTAATAACGGCCTTGCTACGCCTGGACATTGAGCCAAACAGAGCTTGGATGGCGTGTACAGGTACAGCTGCCCATTCAGTTTCAGTACGATACCACAGTTCATCAAGAGTAGTGACTGGCGTATTGTGACGAGCCAGCTGCTCGGCCACCACTGACCAGACGTTTTCAATTCGTGAGAGATCTGGAGAATGTGCTGGCCAGGGTAGTAGTGGAACATTTTCTGTATCCAGAAAGGCCCGTACAGGACCTGCAACATGCGGTCGTGCATTATCCTGCTGGGTTTCGCAGGGATCGAATGAAGGGTAGAGCCACAGGTCGTAACACATCTGAACTGTAGCGTCCACTGTTCAAAGTGCCGTCAATACGAGCAAAAGATGACCGAGACGTGTAACCAACGGCACCACATACCATCACGCCGGGTGATACGCCAGTATGGCGATGACGAATATACCCTTCCAATGTGCGTTCACCACGATGTCGTCAAACACGGATGGGACCATCATGATGCAGTAAACAGAACCTGGATTCATCCGAAAAAATGACGTTTTGCCATTCGTGCACCCAGGTTCGTCATTGAGTACACCATTGCAGGCGCTCCTTTCTGTGATGCAGCGTCAAGGGTAACCGCAGCCATGGTCTCCGAGCTCATATTCCTTGCTGCTGCAAACGTCTTTGAACTGTTCGTGCAGATGGTTGTTGTCTTGTAAACGTCCCCATCTGTTGACTCAGGGATCGAGACGTGGCTGTACGATCCGTTACAGCCATGTTTGACTTCTCCACTGCTAGTGATACGAGGCCGTTGGGATCCAGCACGGCGTTCCGTATTACCCTCCTGAACCCACCGATTCCATATTCTGCTAACAGTCATTGTATGTCGACCAACACGAGCAGCAATGTCGCGATACGATAAACCGCAATCGCGATAGGCTACAATCCGACCTTTATCAAAGTCGGAAACGTGATGGTACGCATTTCTCCTCCTTACACGAGACATCACAACAATGTTTCACCAGGCAACGCCGGTGAACTGCTGTTTGTGTATGAGAAATCGGTTGGAAGCTTTCCTCATGTCAGCACGTTGTAGGTGTCACCACCGGCGCCAGCCTTATGTGAATGCTCTGAAAAGCTAATCATTTGCATATCACAGCATCTTCTTCCTGTCGGTTAAATTTCGCGTCTGTAGCACATCATCTTCGTGGTGTAGCAATTTCAATGGCAAGTACTGTATTAAGGTACAACTTAGAAAAGTATCTGCACTTATATCAGTTACACCCTGCATCCGCCCGGCTAACCGCTCGGTCTAACGCGCTGCTTTCCGGGCGGGAAGGCGTGCCAGTCCCCGGCATGAATCCGCCCGGCGAATTAGTGTCGTGGTCCTTGTGCCGGCCAGCCTGTGGATGGTTTCTAAGGCGGTTGTCCATCTACCTCGGCGAATGCGGGCTGGTTCCCCTTGGTCCGGGTCAGTTACACTGTGTCGGCGATTCCTGCGAGACCGGCCGCGGTGGCCGTGCGGTTCTGGCGCTGCAGTCCGGAACCGCGGGACTGCTACGGTCGCAGGTTCGAATCCTGCCTCGGGCATGGGTGTGTGTGATGTCCTTAGGTTAGTTAGGTTTAAGTAGTTCTAAGTTCTAGGGGCCTTATGACCTAGGATGTTGAGTCCCATAGTGCTCAGAGCCTTTTGTTTTTGATTGCTGCGAAAGCACCGTTTCCACGTACGCGTACACCATAACTATTCTATCGCAGGCATTTGGGGTTACACTCGTCTGGTGTGAGACGTTCCCAGGTGCGGGAGTGGGGCGGGGGAATGGGGGGGGGGGTTCACTGGGGGCCGAACCGCACAGTAACGCTGGGTTCGGTGTGGGGAGGCGGTGGCATGGGTAGACTGCTGTAGCCTGTTGTGGGGTTTTGAACCACTGTGGGCCACGGCGGGACAAAGCCTCTCTGTCGTTTCTAGGTCCCTGGTTTAATACATACATACATACACCTTGTATAATGGTGCATGTTATGTGTCTCAAAACTAATTGTACAAATTTTTGGGGACAGATTCCTCACACCAAAACAAGAAAAAATATCTAGTAAATATTAGCTCTAAAATGCGTTCGTTATGAGCTATGAACACTTGTTCATTTTCGATGCTATGAAACAGATCTCTTCTACTGAAAGATCTTCATTTTCCAAATTTTGTCAGGAGATAGTACGGCCCGAAACAAGAAACAAATGTCCAATAAACATACAAACTCTGGATTCTTCGTGGTGACGATGTCTCCATGTGCGGATGATGTACGTTGGGTTGCCTATTTTAAATGGAATATTTTCTGGGCCAATTTTATGTTGCCCATCCTGTATACAGAATGTCCCTGGAAAAAAGGTCGGTTTCTAAGAACATGACAGGAACGATCATTCAATGCGAAAACAATCTAGTAAACATGGGTTCTAAAATGCATACCTTAAGAGATACGAGGACTTGTTAAATAGATGCGTTTCACAGTAGCGAAACTAGACAGGTTGTCATAGGCGTTAAGATATGCACTTTAGAGCGCATGTTTACTGGTCTTGTTTTTCTTGTTTTGTCCCATAGAACCACCTCTCAAAATATGGGAAGGAAAGAGCTTGCAGTAGAAGAGATGTGTTTCACGGTGTCGAAGATGAAGACGTGTTCATAGCTCTTAAGGGGTGTATTTTAGACTCCATGTTTACATGACGTTTATTTCTTGTTTTGGTGTAAGGAACCTGTCTCCAAAGTTTCTAAAAGTATTTCTGTACAGTTTCTGTTTGTCAATTTACGCTTTCTAATCAGACATTTCACTTGCAACAACCAGAAGTTCATATTTTAGCCGATTCGTGCAAGCAGTTATTCCGGGAGTACTACACGCAAACAAAGCAGTGAAGAGAACATTGCTTATCGATCCGTAAAACTAACGGGTCGTGTTAAGAAACACGTAGCGTTATAATGACAGAAAACATTTTCATGAACGTAACAAATGCATCGATCTAAACGATATTTTCATCTATTATACCGAAAGTAGTCACTGAACTTCTAGGAAATGCGCGCCTTGTCCGGCAAGAAAAGAAATCAGAATCAAATGAATGAATATAGTGGTTCAGTCGATGGTTTCTTTCATTCTACCAAAAGTGGTCACGGTTTTTCGTAACAGCAAGACAGTCTTCAATTGCGAGGTGGCATTGATCTTAATCCTATCGGAGAAAAGTTACCCGTGGCGCCCGAGGCTCTGCTTTCCACCTACTTTCCTCTGATCCACTGATTTCCGTATTCCTTCTTCAGGCGTGAGGCCGTCTGGTTGTGGGCAGAAACTACTTTCACGTTGTAACCGCAGCTGCGTGCGCTGAATAAAGAAACGGCAGAGTAACGGTAAAAGTTAAAACGGCTTCAGATGTCAATTTTACACCGAGATGAATGCGAAGAGATATCGTATTTACAGTGATTTTTAAAATATCTAAATTTTCTGATCTTCCGATCAAGTCTATAATGCATAAGATTCTGACCGAGCAACCTGTCGACGTATAAATAGGACAGGTTTTGTGAAATATGCAGGTTTGGAACAGACTGGGTATAATATTCAGTAGTTGTTTGGCTTATGTCAATACACACACGCCAATTAGCAACAACATTATGGCCAGTCTCCTACTCGTTAACAAATCTGAAAGTCGGAAACAGTACGCCAGACCAGGGAGTCCTGACTTACTGGAGATACGCTGTACCAGCAGAACAATCCGAGCATACCTTACACCTGTCAGTGCTGTTCTATTACGGGTTTTGACTACTAGTGTTGTTACATATGGCACGGAGGGACCAGTGATATGGTAGATGGGATAACGTGAAGTTATCACCGATAGCAGGCTGAAGTTTTAATTTAGAACTCAACTTGGTAAAGCCGTTCTGTGCCTCATCCTCTGACACAGAGATGTTGATTCCTCAGTATACTCCGTGAAGTTTTATTTTCGTTTTCGTTTATACGCAAATTCGAAGTGATCGTGTGGAATTAGAGACGTCTTTCTGTACGTTGTCAACAAAATAATTAACAACGGCAGATGAAAAGAGGATATAAAATGTAGAGAGGCGATAAAAATAATTTATTTTATGAAAACAATGAATAGATTAACATCAAATACTAACTTAAATAGCCGGCCGAAGTGGCCGTGCGGTTCTAGGCGCTGCAGTTGGGAACCGCGAGACCGCTACGGTCGCAGGTTCGAATACTGCCTCGGGCATGGATGTGTGTGATGTCCTTAGGTTAGTTAGGTTTAAAAAGTTCTAAGTTCTCGGGAACTAATGACCTCAGAAGTTGAGTCCCATAGTGCTCAGAGCCATTTAAACCATTTTTTGAACAAACTTAAATGTTTGAATTTTTTTCACACTCTTGACACTGTGGATCTCGGAATATCGAATGTCTAGCGTCAACTACAATTCCGCGCTGAAAGCCTGTTAATTCCCGTCGTGCGGCCATAATCACCTCAGAAACATTTTCACATGAATCACCTGAGTACATATCACAGTTCCGCCATTGATACCTTGCGTAAGCGATACTGCCGCCATGACTTATCTCAACGCAGCTTTCCGCACGACTCTGTCGAGAGACCTGCGCCAACTCGTCTATGCCATCTGTATGTCCGCTGGTCGGAATGCTAAAGATCATTAGAACAATTTTTTGTCGAAACGATTTCGAACGCACCAGTTTACAGGGCACATGATTAATTTTAGTGCATGTCTACATGCTGTCGATTTACAGGCTCCTAAATGGCACATTGTCAAAATTTAACACTAACAAACGTATTATTTTCTGGCCTACTTTTTGAATTATAAATTCCCCGTCGGAAATAGGCTGTTTTTTGGTTTAAGAGAACATTCACGAAACTGCATTTAAAATTAGCTGTTTCACAGCCACCAGCTTTAAATACAATTTCTTTTATGGAATACAAGGTGGTGTCCAGAAGAAAAGATTTTAAGTCAGATTTAAAACTTGCTTTACTATCTATCACATATTTTGTGTTATCGGCATAATGATCAAAAAATTTTATTGATACATACTGAATTGCTTCTTGACACACTGAATTCTTTAATAATGGGTCATTTTTTCGTCTTGTGTTGCAAGTGTGGACATCACTATTTTCCTGTAATTGGTATAGATTATTTTGATGAAGTTCGTTAACGAACATATTTATTGTGAAGGTGCCGTTACAATACCTTATTCTTTAAAGACACACCTACAAGATTACAGTGTGTGATCACTGCATTGTACTGTTACTGGTCGCTTTCGTACGATCAGTATTTCCTTTCTTGTGATGAGCTACCCCAGAAAATTATTCTGTAAGAAATTATTGAGTGAAAGTATGAAAAATATGTTACGATCTTGAGTCTTTGGTCTCCAAGCCTAGCTGTTATACGAAGAGCAAAAGTAGTTGAACTTAGTTCGTTTGAACGGCACAGTAACATGTTTGTCCAGTTCAAATTTTCCTCAAAACATGCACTCAAAAACTTGGAACATCGTACTCTCTTTACTTATCCCAGTTTATCTGCTACGTCAGTTGTTGGTATGACACCTTTTGCTGTATAAAACTACGTATAGTGTGTTTTAAGGGAGGGTCCATTGTTCCATTGTCAAAGAACCGTTCAGAAATTTTCTGAAAAACTACGTTAATAATTTCTTTTTCGTACCTTTCTCTCTGGTGGGATTTATTATAGTTCTAACATCGTCTTCAGAAAGTGCATATTCCGCTTGATAAATGTTTACTGAAGATCAGTCATACACATAATGAATAGGAATGGAACCAAAATTGAACCATTTGGGACTCTCTTCGTTTCACACGCTTTCTGCGTATGCAGTACCAAGTGGATTCCTGCAGAGGCTTCTTTTTTTGATCTCCAGAAAAACCGTCATTATGACGTCACTACCGAACCGGTATTTGCATAGTTCTGAGAATCTTTCCTGTGATCCTTCTGGAACGATCTACACTTTTTTTTATAATCATATGGCACGCATCTTTGATCCAGAGAGCTACGATCAGCTATTGCTAGCAGAAGGATCAGCTCTTATTCGATATGGAATGCAACGGACACCAAGCCAAATTATGTTTTCTCCATGCGATTTGAGCTGACTCTGTTATTTCTATATATCTTACTTCGGGATCTGTGAAACGGCCGAAAGTAGAAAGTAAAAATGGAGTTGTTTCGGTGAAGGAGTACTCCAAGAGAGAAATTTATCGTTTCGGCCTTCTTTTGTTTCTGTGCAGTCATAATTAACAATGACTTCGTTCTCGGTCATTTTTTTCAACGCTTTTGGTAACACCATCGCCACCAAGAAACTTAAAGTCAGTAGCTATGGACTACACACGTGGCAGAAAAATAAAATTTATGTTAATCCTGTTTAGCTGCGTTATTTCAAAAATGGTTCATATGGCTCTGAGCACTATGGGACTTGACTTCTGAGGTCATCAGTCCCCTAGAATTTAGAACTACTTAAACCTAACTAACCTAAGGCATCACACACATCCATGCTAGAGGCAGGATTCGAACCTGTGACCGTAGCGTTCGTGCGGTTCCAGCCTGTAGTGCCTAGAACCGCTCGGCCGGGGGCCGGCGCTGCGTAATTTTGGTTCGATTAATGATAAAGTATAAGTGACACAGTAACCTTTAGAACCGTAACTATCACGTCACGGGATACACAAACTGTAGCAATGGAAACGTCTCTATCATATCACTGAATATATAAACTGTGAAAATTGTAGGTGATTACCCACAAGCTTACATTCCGGAAAATAACACGCGGTTTATTCTATATATAAAAAACTTTTAATGAAGGAGAGAGGATTGGTTTAGAAAAATAGCTAATTTTATTTCCGTTGACACGTTTTTTAGTAATTAAACTAGATAAATTAGGTTGGCAATAGTGTTTTAAGTTGTTAACTGCAAATTATTCACTGTGTGTAGGCGACAATTAACTTCACTACATGCATCATTAATTTTTAGATTCTAATGAAATTCTTGGTGCGTGATGTTTCGAACACAAAGATCTTACCTTAGATCTACATTGGAAACAATTGTCTGGCGTGGACAGAAACGTCAGACACAGCAACTGGCTGCGTTATTATCATTTAACGCGTCTGGTTTCATTTTTCCGTTTTTGATATAAATTTTGTAATAAAGAATATTTATCACGATATCCGCTCGCATATACTTTCGAGATGGTTTCTGAAGAGTTAAATTACTTGCAGCAGTATCTGGAAATGAAAAACTAACTCAAAACACTACACGTATCAACAAAGAAAACTTCATTCTAAATCTGCGACAGCAACCCTATGTATCTATCACCAGTCTGCGATTGCAAAGCTTACATAGTTCTGTATAACACTTGTGATATATATGTTTGTCGAAGTGGAAGGATTTTTCTCATTTTATTCCGTAAACACGTATACCGACAACGCGATGTTTTCCAGAATATATATTTTTCGGATTTCCGCAGGTCGCAGGACTCCCCTCGTCGTGTGAAGTAATGCGATTTCTGTTGTTTTCAGTCATGATTGACACAAGATACATTTTCTGATGTCAACACAGCGACACGTGCTTGATAGATTTATTTTCCGTCGTCAACGTGATGGGATATCGGAAAATATATGTTCAATAAATGACATCGGGAAAATCACCTGCAGCTAACATTTCATACTCGTATCGTTTTGAAGAAGAAAAATATCTTCCCATTTATGAAGATAAAATTTGTAGATACAATTTTTCCTTCGTGGAAATAAAATACCAATTTGACAGACTATTTAGATCCGACTTAAACATTATAAATCTTACGTTTTTCTTTGTAACTGCCCAGCTATCGGTATATTAATTTTATTCTCAGATAGTGTAGGGCACAAAAAATAATTCCAAAGGAGGACACAAAATAATCAGATCAGTATTTGTCTAAAATTAAACTTTAATTAAAAATTAATAATGATTTTCATCGTTGTTTGCATTACCGAGTATTCAGTCACGTCAGTTGAGACTTGGCTGAGATCATTCTGCTCGCACAGTTAACTCCTGATTGGAAGCTGAAAAGCAATACTGTCGATAGGCAGACTTCTGGTTGCACAGTCACAGCGGCAAAGCTAGCTTTTGTAGGGCCGTGAGTTAGGTATATGAAATCAGAATTCTGCTACTGGGCTGTGTGGTAGCTAGCTTCATACAGAGCTATTCAAAAAGAAGGAACAGATTTCAAACTTTTATTTCTTCCAAATTACAAGAGATAGAAGCACAACTCCAATGTTTCTGGAAATAAAAAAGTACAAATTTTTATGCATTCAATGTGAGCACCATGTGTTACACGACTAATATGAAAACGGTGGCTGATTTCCTGCTATATACGAAGCAGATGGTCTCTCGTTATGGAACGCACAGCTTCAACAATGCGATGTAGCAGACTTTCAAGAGTGTCAGTCATAGAGTGGGTAAATACGAGGTCTTTTACCTAACCCCACAGATAAAAGTCACAGGGTACGAGATCAGAAGACCTGATCCTCTTCCAGTCCAATGTCCCAGACCTCACACTTAGCGACCCTTATCTGAGGGGTTATGTACAAGATCCGTTTTAACCCCCCCCCCCCCACCACCACCACAAGACTGACACTGACATCGCATTGTTGAAGCTGTGAGATGTGTCACGAATGCAAATTCAAATCATAGATTTTATTAATTCTAGGAACATAAAACGTAACTGATACAAAAATGTTTAGTAAACGACTTTCAGTAATGACAACAATAAAAAGATTTTTTCATTGTAATCGATAATTTTTTTCTCCCTTAATGAACATATCAGTCTTCATGTAGAAGCTGTTGGCTATGGCGATTATACAATGTAATATAATATTATAAAAAAATGATTTAATTCGTAGAACCAAGGATGACCACGTAGATACATGTATACTCTGTCACGGCTGAAGCAGGAAAGAGATTACACGAAGTCGCTGTGACCTGCAGAGAGAAAAATTAGATGAACGCCGAAAATAGTTGAAATTTGGCAGCGATAAAAGACAGAGTTTGTACACAGCGTATGAGAAACACTCGCCGAACTCACGCAGTTCCAGCCGCTACCACACAGTTGCCAAGCGGCTGGCGTGTATAAGCAAATTGCGAAACGACTGTGAATTGTATAATGTATGGAGTGTTGAGGCACATTCAAAACACAAATGAGGTCGTATTTCGGAGTTAACTGTTCCGGTGTAAGTTATATCAGCAATAAAAAATATCCCCAAGAGTGTAAATAACGTGCTTAGTTTGGAACGTATAAAAATGAGTGTGAAATCCGCAAAGAAACTTGTGAAACGAAGTGAAATCGGCGCAAGACATCAGCAGTCATAAAGTTCGTGCCAAGCACGCCAGTATGTATACTTGTAAAGAGTTCCTTTTGAACTTAAACACATCAAGTCACAATTCATTTCCTGTCTTAAACTATTTTCGATGATGCGGTTACAACTCTGCTACTGTCAACTCTATATATTACAATGCACTGCGATTTCTTATTAAATGTTGGCATTAAAAGGAGACGGGACATTTCTTTCATTACGTTTTCCTTTTCGTATTGGAAAAGTCAGCAGTACGTTTAGTGATTGGGAAATGTGGAAGTAACACCATTAACAGTTCTCCGTTTATGTCTTTCCATTCTTTTGTTACTCGACAGCAGCTGCTTGGAGCACTAGCAACTCTTCAGGTGTAAAACCATTTTACAGCTGAAACGATGCTAGCGCTCCAAGCGGATGGCGTGTAGGAACTTGACCCAACAGGATTCATGTTGAAGTTTTTTCCCCTATATACTTTCGCGACTGTTTGTCGTAGACTGTGGTATGTGTCCCTTTACTTGCGGTATATTCATTATTGTCTTTGGCCTCTACCAGATATGGTTTATTCATATCAACAATCGAGGTAAATAGGAATCACAACTGAATGTTAAATCAAGGCGGAAAAACTGTCATGCTGATCTCCTAGCAAATCAGATAGGATATTATTATGAAAACCAACGATTGCTCCTAGGATCCCCCAACTCGTGAATTCGGTTTCATCAGTCTCACTATACCAACTTAATGTTTATTGGTAACTGGGTAAACTGCATGTGCTGTCGACAATGTGTTAATGAATTTTCATCTTCATCGCTCAAAAGATTTTTTGCTGGTGCACAGTTTGTAGTACAACATTGCGTTTATATTCTCTTTCTTTATGCTGCTGCTTGTGTTTTCTTATGGACTGTCTTTTCTATCAGCTGCAGGATGTTTATTGTGATATTAATACTGTTTCTAATCTAACAGTTGTATTAGTTATTCGTTGTAGAGTGTGAATCAGATGGAAGATCCAACCTCCCTGAGCTGTAAGATGAGGATGCTTTTTAGTATGCCAAGTACAGAGGCTTTGATGGACAAAGGAGCTGTGGACCCATTTGGTAGGATATTGTAGATGCAGTTTCGAAGAACTTGTCCCATGGTCAGTGAGCCTGATGATGGAATGGTCAGACTTGTCATGTCAAGACCTGTGTTAATTTTTTTTTTCCCTTAGTAACTCAACTTTGAAAAAAGTCCGTTGACAAAATTTTAGTTACCGGCATGAATTGGAATTTTGATGTATTACATTTTTCGGCTGTTTTCTGCACTTGAAACTACCTGTTCCACAGACCTGAGTTCTGTCGCTTTGCTACGCCAACCCCACTTTGCACGAGGTGACGTGTGATGAGGGTACTGATTCGTCTACTGAAAGTGATCGAAAGCTAGCTAAATATTTGTAGAGAAGGACGACTTATATTTTATCTATAACTTCCTTTCCAAACTGATATGTAGTATCCATATTAATTTCATTTCTTCTATTGCAAAAATATAAAATACTGATATACTTTTTCGAACGTACTGTACGTTTTTTTGTACTCCATGAACATAAATAAGCATGACAATTGACAGTCCTTTGAGTAAGATACAGACTTCGACGTTTTTACATAAAATTGGACCACAGTTAGGAATGAGTCCTGTCTACTCCTATATACAAACATTGATGTGTGTGTATGTGTGTGTGTGTATTTATGAACGTCCCACATCTCCACCTAAACCACTGGACCTATTTTAGTGAAATTTCGTACATGTAGTTACTGTCAGGAAAGAAAACCTGTGAGGGTAAGCCACATCTAGCTCCAGGTTATGTGGGTGAAAGCAGTTGGTAACACCTTACACATGACAGGTGTTACCAACTGCTTTCACTGCCCTGCATGAGTGGCGTGTTTCTGCAGGTAGTTCCAGAAAGCTTTCCAGTGGTATAAGTCTAGAAGGGAAGGGTACAGCTGAGCACAGAAAGGAAGGGGAAGGACATGGGTAGTGAGGGGGAAGTAGGAGTGGACAGAGAAAGGAGGAGGAGTAGATGGACAGAGAGAGGGGGTGGAGGACGTGGAAAGAGAGGGGGAAAGGATCTTATGAACAGAAAGAGGGGAGGAGGAGATTATATAGATAGGAGAAGGAGAAAATGAACAGAGAGAGGAGGAAGAGACAGACATCCAGAGGAGGGTGGAGGACATAGAAAGAGATAAGGGGAGAAGGGGATAAACAGAGAGAGAAAGAAGAGAAAATTTTCAAAGAAAGGAATAAAGAAGATATAGTCAGGAAGAGAGGGTTGAGGGTATGGAAAAATGAGAGGGAGGAGGAAAAGATAGAAGGAGATAGGAGGAGGAAAAGATGGACAAAAAAACAGGGGACAAAGGAGATGCAAACAGAGGGGGAGAAGAAGGTGATGATTAGAGAGAAGTGAGAGAAGGAGAAGAGTGAAATATATGTGCCGTAAGTGGATGCCAGTAATGCTGTGGGTAAAAGGCTAGGTATGTGTACATTCTGAAGAGTAATCTGCACATTTTATCAGTGACAAGAGGAAGAAAATTGTGTACTGGTGGCTGCAGCTTAAGATTGTTGTTATCTTGCTAGACTAAAAACTGCAGAGATCTGTCCATAATAATTATCTATGTTAATGTTTCGTAAAATGAATTCTACTGGCGGAAAAACTCTCGGTATACCATTTGAAGTACATTCGTCATATCAGGTGGAATCTGAAGCATCTGTGGATATTGGTCAGTGTGACTTTTAAATGTGGCTGACTATGATTCAGATTTTTTATGACTTAAGCAAGATTAGAGTAGGACAACGTATTTGTTTTCACGAAGAAAAGCGTGATGTGTGAACAATGTTAAATTTCCCTTTCCTATTTTTCCAGCCTTTAGAGTGTCTGCTACAGGACTTGTTATGCAGAACATTGCTCTTTTCACATGTAGTATAAAGTTTCCTGTCGACTTTTGAAGACAAACAGATACTATAGACAGCAAGAGACCATCCAAATTAATCGTGGGAGTTATTAAATCTGAATATGTGTGTGCACCCATGTAGTCCACAGTCATCTTCGTCCGTTTTCTACCTTTGATTGAAAGCGTTCTTTCACCCTCCATCTGATTTTCCAAATTGGGCTGATTTTGCAATGTTCACACATGATTCGCTGAAACCAGCTATCTGTTCTTTGTATCTGTAACAATTCATTCAATGTTCCACAGCTTTATCTTTCTCTTATGTGGTGATTTCAGTTTCCGTCTTTTCCAGCAAAGCAGAGCTCAAGTCATTAACAAACCGACTGGTTTCGACAGTCAGGTCTTGACAAAATTGGAATAGATCCACACAGTATCAGAAGAAGGATCATTAGCTATAATCTGGAGATGCAGTAAATTTAAATATTATATGTGGGGGCACGAACAGATTTTCCATCCTGATGACAGACCACTGACATTCCTAAAAGTCTGCCAGCTATTACATAACCGACTGAACAGATTTGTTCTATTTCTTCAGTAGTTTGATTGGGAAAAAAAAGATACGTAAAATGGGTAAAAATTGGTTCCCAGGACCTTTGTTTGGACTACCTGAATACAATGATGAGGTGTGCACAAAAGAGGAATGGACCTTTAGACTTAAATATTTTAGAGCAGTGGAAATGATGGGCAAAATCAAGGCCATCTGTGAGAACATGAGACGGCATCAAAACGTGGACAATTGTTTAAAATGGATGAATAGCGAGTTTGATGCCTTTGACGCTAATAAAAGAAGGACTTTCTCCAAAATATATATAGGTGCTTTATATTTGAGAAACGGAAGTAATTCCGAGATTTGGAGAGAATGGTGGCAGTTCCAGTAAATACGAGAGGTGACTGATCATTATCATTTGGCTTATGCCCATTCTGATGCTAGTAAGTGCACTGACGAGGTATGGGAATGTATCAAGTTTAACAACTTGATAAGGAGAACAGCTGGGAAGATTAGATCTTGCAATTTGTACCAAAAGGCTAAAGTAACTAATGCTACTAACAGCGGCTTGATGCAGACTATCAAAGCAAATGATCTGTTGGAAATAGTCGCTTGGATTTGTTCAGTCTCTTACCAAAAACGTCAGAGAATTTTGTCCATATTTTAGTAGTAGTGGATCTGGTTTCAAAATTTATCAAACGATACTCTTTGTGGAGACCAACAAACAAAGATGTAAATAACAAGATGACTAAGACATACTTTGCAAATATGTAGAACCCTTCAGTAACGGATCCCAATTTTTGTCAAAATTGTCATGCACAGAATATACCACTGATGAAAGAAAAAGCTAGTTAAAGACAACTTGAGTGAAGAAGTAGTAGCTTGGATTCATAGACACAATAAAAAGTTCAAGAACCTAAAATTTCACATTAGAGACTTAGTTTTGTATAAGACCCATGAAAAATCTGGTCAATCAACCATGACATAAATAAGTTGGAATTCGTGTATAACGGTCGGTTTAAAATTACTTAGAGTTTATGGAAAACTGTTAGAAGTACATAATATCACAGATCTCAGAAAGTGCGAACCAAGAATTGTGAATGATAGTACCAAGGCTTAGAAGAATAGTCTGAATGACGCAATTTAACATGTGAATAACAGCAAAATCTGATAAAATGTTTTAAAATTTCATGATTTAATATTTCATGGTATGATAAAATTATTGTATTTATCAAGTATCTAAAATACGTCTTGTAAGTTTCAAATATGCTAAAATTAAAGCATGAAAAACAAGATATGATTCTAGGAAAAACTGACTTCGTGACAATATTACTTCACAAGTGAGTAATAAATAATGAGTCATGTTTAAAAACTTGTGAGAAAGGACTCATTAAATAACGAAAGCGAACTAATTCGCTACTGGCCATTAAAATTGCTACACCACGAAGATGACGTGCTACAGACGCAATATTTAACCGACAGGAAGAAGATGCTGTGATATGCAAATGATTAGCTTTTCGGAGCAGTCACACAAGGTTGGCGCCGGTGGCGACACCTACAACGGGCTGACATGAGGAAAGTTTCCAACCGATTTCTCATACACAAACAGCAGTTCACCGGCGTTGCCTGGTGAAACGTTGTTGTGATGCCTCGTGTAAGGAGGAGAAATGCTTACCATCACGTTTCCGATTTCGATAAAAGTCGGATTGTAGCCTATCGCGATTGCGGTTTATCCTATCGCGACATTGTTGCTCGCGTTGGTCGAGATCCAATGACTGTTAGCAGAATATGGAATCGGTGGATTCAGGAGAGTAATACGGAACGCCGTGCTGGATGCCAACGACCTCGTATCACTAGCAGGCGAGATGACAGGCATCTTATCCGCATGGCTGTAACGGATCGTGCAGCCACGTCTCGATCCCTGTGTCAACAGATGGAGACGTTTGGAAGACAACAACCATCTGCACGAACAGTTCGACAACGTTTTTAAGCAGCATAGACTATCAACTCGGAGACCATGGCTGCGGTTACCCTTGACGCTGCATCACAGACAGGAGCGCCTGCGATGGTGTACTAAAGGACGAACCTGTGTGTACGAATGGCAAAACGTCATGTTTTCGGATGAAATCAGGTTCTGTTTACAGCATCATGATGGTCGCATCCGTGTTTAGCGACATGGCGGTGAATGCGCATTGAAAGCGTGTATTCGTCATCGTCATACTGGCATATCACCCGGCGTGATGGTATGGGGTGTCATTGGTTACACGTCTCGGTCACCTCTTGTTCGCATTGACGGCACTTTGAACAGTGGACTTTACGTTTCAGATGTGTTTCGATCCGTGGCTCTACCCTTCATTCGATCCCTGCGAAACCCTACATTTCAGCAGGATAATGCACGACTGGATGTTGCAGGTCCGGTACGGGCCCTTCTGGATACAGAAAATGTTGGACAGCTGCCCTAGCCAGCACATTCTCCAAATCTCTCATCAAGTGGAAAAGTCTGGTCAATGGTGGTCGAGCAACTGGCTCGTCACAATACGCCAGTCACTACTCTTGATGAACTGTGGTATCGTGCTGAAGCTGCATGGTCAGCTGTACCTGTGCACGCCATCCAAACTCTGTTTGACTCAATGCCCAGGAGTATCAAGGCCGTTATTACGGTCAGAGGTGGTTGTTCTGGATACTGATTTCTCAGGATCTATGCACCCAAATTGCGTGAAATTGTAATCACATGTCATTTCTAGTACAATATATTTGTCCAATGAATACCTGTTTATCATCTGCATTTCTTCTCGGTGTAGCAATTTTAATGGCCAGTAGTGTATATAGGGATAAGCGATGTTCTAGGGTACATTGTCCTAGTGAAAAATACTGACAAAACAAACCACAATTTTTAATTATTTTTGTAAATAGAAATTTATATAGGTGTTTGTAGTAAATAACGATGGAAAAAAATCAAATATATTTGAAGAAATCTTAATTCGTAAATGAAAAGAGTGATACCCATTTACGAACGGTAACATTTAAAACGATTGACATAAATACACAATGTCTGAAAAATAAGTAAATTATATGGCCATTTCTATGGACAGTCCATATGCTAGGATAAATCTTAAGATAAAAATTGACTAACAAAATATTTGTTAAGTTACATGTACATTATAAATATTTACTGAAGGGTCTTATCTTTACTTTGTGTAGTATATAACAGAGCTGATATTCTGACGCACGGAAGAATAGTTGTTGTGAGGATACGTTATCTTGTGATCATTCTTTTGGGAATAATGCTAGAAAAAGTGGAGCTTGTTTAAAAGAACAACTACATGAAACACATTAAACGATAAATTTTTCAAAATTATTTTCGATACAGCTATGATTAATCTCGACATGTGTAGTTATTTTATGTGTATATTACCTTGAAAAGATAAAGAGGTGTACCATTTTTTTCTGTAATTATAAATGACTGCAATACCTGAATTTCAAGGGTTTAAGTAAACACTTCATTAAAATTACATATGTTGCCGCCAAAGTCAAGCATTTTAAATGAATGATTGGCTTGATGCACTCCTGGTGATACGTACTACAGTAATGGGAAAGAGAATGTAGCAAGGTTTTGATGTGTACAGACATTTTGTCAATGGCCACAGATTTATATTGTGGTAAACATTGTGTTGAAACATTTTTAAAGTGGCGTGGCGTCTATGTGCCCGCTATTAAGCCGTTACTGAATTTCTAAAGTCTGGGACGGAGGAATTTCTGGACTTGTAATACTGTGAAGCTTTGTGAGTCATGGCTGTCATTGGAACAATGGCTCTGGAAAGCATCCTGTTGGTCAACGTTCAAATATTGTCAGGAACGTGAGGAAACAGCTTAAGATTACTGACCAGGAATCATCGAGCTCAGCAAACACAAAAAACTTCGAAAAAAATATTCTGAAAAGACAAATTAATTAACTTATATTTTTTCCATTAGTACTATTTTGCCACATAACAATAATTTGCCTCTCCTTTGTATGTTACCTTACGCAAAACAATCCAACGCTCGCACTGATACCTGCTGAACAATTTTAATTATTGATTTCATTCTATCAAATTGGCCATAATGGGATAAGAAAACTAAAATCATCACTGCATGGTGTTATCTCGAAATATTTCTCAGAATGTTTCGTTTAAGTGAATCTGGGCTGTATCATAGATCGTTTCGTGTTGTATCCTTTAGCCACTAATATCAGTGTTAGCAGTACAAATCACCTTAGATGTAACTGCACGTTAACTATACCTATAATATAATATAAATGTGGCGTAAAGGTGACCATTAGTATAATAATCAGTAGTTGTGCATTCAGGCTGACTGGGTCGCCATGGTAAAATCAAATATCAAGCAGTGAATGACTTTATTTCTCATATGGCACGTTTCAGAATTTATCCATCTTCAGATACCTAAAGAATATCTGATACAAAAATATTTTATCAGAGATAGTAATGGATGGATATAGTATTCCACATTGACTGTACATGGAACCAAGTAATATTTCTTAGTTTTATATGGACATAAAACGCAATCCCCTACGATTGATTTTTATGTTTACTTAAATACTTCCTAAGTTTCATAAAAAAAACTGGTTGTGCTCATTAGTAGGAAATTGTTCTTCTATTTGATGTAAGGGCAACAATGCATTTTGGGTAGTTTGTGGTACCTAGTTTGAGTCTGACAGACGGACTGCCCTCTTTTTAACAAAAATGTACTGTTATTCTTCCCCTGTCTCACTGCCTGTATTTACATTTGTAGCATTTGTTTTCCCCCATGAATCATGGACCTTGCCTTTGGTGGGAAGGCTTGCGTGCCTCATTGATACACATAGCCGTACCATAGGTGCAACCACAATGGAGGGGTACATGTTGAGAGGCCAGACAAACATGTGGTTCCTGAAGTAAAGCAGCAGCCTATTCAGTAGTTGCAGGGGCAATAGTCTAGATGATTGACTGACCTGGCCTTGTAACATTAACCAAAATGGCCTTGCTGTGCTGGTACTGCGAATGGCTGAAAGCAAGGAGAAACTGCAGTCGTAATTTCTCCCGACGGCATGCAGCTTTTCCTTATGGTTAAATGATGACGGCGTCCTCTTGGGTAAAATATTCCTGAGGTAAAGCCGGCCGCGGTGGTCTAGCGGTTCAGGCGCTCAGTCCGGAACCGCGCGACTGCTACGGTCGCAGGTTCGAATCCTGCCTCGGGCATGGATGTGTGTGATGTCCTTAGGTTAGTTAGGTTGAAGTACTTCTAAGTTCTAGGGGACTGATGACCACAGATGTTAAGTCCCATAGTGCTCAGAGCCATTTGAACCTGAGGTAAAATAGTCCCCCATTCGGATCTCCGGGCGAGGACTACTCGGGAGGAAATCGTTATCAGGAGAAACAAACCTGGCGCTCTACGGAACGTAGCGTGGAATGTCAGATCTCCTAGTCGCGCAGGTATGTTATAAATTTTAAAAAGGGAAATGTATATATACTGGGAATCAGTGAAATTCGGCGGCAGAAAGAACAAGACTTCTGGTTAGTTGAATACAGGGCTATAAATACAAAATCAAATAGGGGACATGTAGGAGTTGGTTTAATAACGAATAAAAAAAAATAGGAATGCGAATAAGCTGCTACGAACAGCGGAGTGAACGCATTATTGTAGCTAAGATAGACACGAAGCCTACGCCCACCACAGTAGTACAAGTTTATATGACAGCTAGCTCCGCAAATGATGAAGAGATTGAAGAAATGTATGATGCCATGAAAGAAATTATTCAGATAGTTAAGGAAGATGAAAATTTAATACTCATGGAGGACTGGAACTCGATAGTAGGAAAAAGAAGAGGAGGAAAAATAGTAGGTGAATTTGGATTGGGGATAAAAAATGAAAGAGGAAGCCGCCTGGTAGAATTTTGCGTATTCTAGCTAGCGCTTGGTTTAGAAATCATGAAAGAATGCTGTATACGTGAAAGAGGCCTGAGACACGGGAACGTTACAGGAAGTTCGGAACTAGATTTTCAATTGTAGGGCATTTTCAGGGGCAGATCTGGACTCTGACCACAATTTATTGGTTATTAACTGTAGATTAAAACTAAATAAACTGCAAACAGGCAGGATTCAAAGAAGATGAGACTTGGATAAACTGAAAGAACCAGAGGATGTAGAGTTTCAGAGAGAGCATTATAGAACGATTGACAAGAACAGGGGAAAGAAATACAGCAGAAGAAGGGTGGGTAGCTTTGAGAGTTGAAATGGTGAAGGCAGCAGAGGACCAAGTAGGTAAAAAGACAAGGGCTAATAGAAATCCTTGGGTAACAAAAGAGATATTGAATGTAATTGATGAACGGAGAAAATATAAAAATGCGGTAAATGAAGCAGGCCAAAAGGAATACAAACGTCTCAAAAATGAGATCGACAGGAAGTGCAAAATGGCTAAGCAGGGATGGCAAGAGGACAAATGTAAGGATGTAGAGGCATATCTCACTAGAGGTAAAATAGATACTGCCTACAGGAAAATTAAAGAGACCTTTGCAGACTTGTATGAATATCAAGAGCTCAGATGGAAACCCAGTTCTAAGCAAAGAAGGGAAAGTATAAAGGTGGAAAGAGTATATAGGTGGTCTATACAAGGGCGATGTACTTGAGGACAATAGTATGGAAATGGAAGAGGATGTAGATGAAGATAAAATGGGAGATATGATACTGCGTGAAGAGTTTGACAGAGCACTGAAAGACCTGAGTCGAAACAAGGCCCCGGGAATAGACAACATTCCATTAGAAATACTGACGGCCTTGGGAGAGCCATTCCTGACAAAACTCTACCATCTGGTGAGCAAAATGTATGAGACAGGCGAAATACCGTCAGACTTCAAGGGGATTGCGTTTTATGTCCATATAAAACTAAGAAATATTATTTGGTTCCATGTACAGTCAATGTGGAATACTATATCCATCCATTACTACCTCTGATAAAATATTTTTGTATCAGATATTTTTTAGGTATCTGAAGATGGATAAATTCTGAAACGTGCCATATGAGAAATAAAGTCATTCACTGCTTGATATTTGATTTTACCATGGCGACCCAGTCAGCCTGAATGCACAACTACTGATTATTATACTAATGGTCACCTTTACGCCACATTTATATTATATTATAGGTATAGTTAACGTGCAGTTACATCTAAGGTGATTTATACTGCTAACATTGATATTAGTGGCTAAAGGATACAACACGAAACGATCTATGATACAGCCCAGATTCACTTAAATGAAAAATTCTGAGAAATATTTCGAAATAACACCATGCAGTGATGATTTTAGTTTTCTTATCCCATTTTTGCCAATTTTAATAGAATGAAACCAATAATTAAAATTGTTCAGCAGACTTTAAGAAGAATATAATATATAGGCGAAAACGAATATAAACGTTTTTAATAAACATTTGTAGAACAGTAATCAATTTTTTTTTAAATTTTGCTTTCAAAAATGCAGTCTTGATCGCACCACGTATGCTTCAAGAACATAGGTGACCGGTTTCGGTCATATCACATGACCATCATCAGACCCATGGCAACCTTCGAAGATGGTATGTAGAGCACTCTTCTCAGCAGCTGAGAAGAGTGCTCGACTACCATCTTCGAATGTTGCCATGGGTCTGATGATGGTCATGTGATATGACCGAAACCGGTCACCTATGTTCTTGAAGCATACGTGGTTTGATCAAGACTGATTTTTTGGATGAAGAATATAAACGTCTCAAAAATGAGATCGACAGGAAGCGCAAAATGGCTAAGCAAGGATGGCTAGAGGACAAATGCAAGGATGTAGAGGCATATATAGGGGTAAGATAGATACTGCCTACAGGAAAATTAAAGAGACCTTTGAAAAAAAAAAAAAAGAACCACTTGTATGAATATCAAGAGCTCAGATGGAAAACCAGTTGTAAGCAAAGAAGGGAAAGCAGAAAAAAGGAAGAAGTATATAGAGGGAATATTGTGGAAATGGAACAGGACATAGGTGAAGATGAAATGGGAGATATGATACTGCGGGGAGAATTTGACAGAGCACTGAAAGGCCTAAGTCTAAACACGCCCAGGGAGTAGACAACATTCCATTAGAACTGCTGATAGCCTTGGGAGAGCCAGCCACGACAGAACTCTACCATATGGTGATCAAGACGCTTGAGACTGGCGAAATACCCTCACACTTCAAGAGGAAAATAATAATTCCAAGCAAGTGCTGACAGGTGTGAAAATTACCGAAGTATCAGTTTAATAAATCACGGTTGCGAAATACTAACACGAATTCCTTACAGACGAATGGAAAAACTGATAGAAGCCGACGTCGGGGAAGATGAGTTTGGATTTCGTAGAAAGGCAAACCTACGTTTCTAGCATTTGCAGACTTAGTTAAATGCTTTTGACAGTGTTGACTGGAATAATCTCTCGCTAATTCAATTCTGAAGGTGGCAGGGATCAAATACAGGAAGCGAAAGGCTATTTACAATTTGTAGAGACACTAGATGGCAGTAATAAAGAGACGAGGGGCACGAAAGGGAGGCAGTGGTTGAGAAGGGAGTAAGACAGGGTTGTAGCCTGTCCCCGATTTTATTCAATCTGTATATGGAGCAAGCAGTAAAGGAAACAAAAGAAAGTTTTGAAGTAGGAATTAAAATCCAGGGAGAACAAATAAAAACTTTGAGGTTTGCTGATGTCAGTGTAGTCATGTATGGAAGTGAACATGGACGATAAATAGTCTAGACAAGAAGAGAATAGAAGCTTTCGAAATGTGGTGCTATAGAAGAATGAGGAAGATCAGTTGGGTAGATAACGTAACTTATAAGGCGGCACTGAATAGAACTGTGGCGAAGAGGAATTTGTGACACAACTTGACTAGAAGAAGGGATCGATTGGTAGAACACGTTCTGAGGCAACAAGGTATCACCAATTACGTATTGGAGGGAAGCGTGGAGGGTAAAAATCGTAGAGGAAGGCCTAGGGATGTATACACTAACCAGATTCAGAAAGATGTGTGTTGCAGTAGCTACTCGGAGATGATGAGGCTTGCACAGGATAGAGTAGCGTGGAGAGCTGCATCAAACCAGTCTCTGCACTGAAGACCGCAACAACAACAACGAGAACAACAAAAACAACGACGACAAAAAACGCATATGTTTGCTTTGCTATTGTATATTTTGGTTTTATTCACTTGTCATACCGCACAGCACAGCTGTTGTAGATTTTGACGATATGTGGTACCACCTAATACTCGCTAATTTAACAAATATTTGTCTATCCTTTTGTCACTGTAATATCATAACCATTTGTATAAAGAAAATATTTCTTTTACAGTAAGTTCGTTGACAACCATCAGACACACGGTATTATAATAAATGTACAGTAGTTGATGCGCCTTGACGCCATTACATATTCTGTAATAACACCTGGTGGCAAAAATGTCTTCTTGTGTGTGTCAGTAGTCTGCGAATTTTTGTTTCACATATAACTGGAAACGCCATATCTACGTGTAGCAATCTCTCCTGGGTGTTGTTTGCGGCAGGTGATTTCAGCCAAAGAGTAAGTGGTTTCAGCCAAAGAGGAATGCTACAGACACCAATTACTATATATTTTTATGTTTGATTTTTGTAGATATTTAATTATCGATAAATTTCGAATCGGGCGATATGAGCAATAAAGTAATCCCTTGCCTGACGTTTGCCTTTTACCACTGCGACCCAGTCAGCCTGAATGCAGAACTACTGATTTCCTAGAATATAGTTTTGCACAATGGATGTAATAACAGATAAGATATATATAATACGCAGCCATTCATTCCTCGAAATCGTAAATTGGCTTATCGAGTGAACACAACAGGAACAACAGTAACTGCTAAATTTCTCAGACTCAGCTGCTCCACTCAGGGAGTGTTCCTTTATTTTCGTGTTTAGCGCTCTCGGTATTCTGCAGGAAATTTCCCTCCAGTTTCTCAGTTGTTAACGACGTCGGCGGGCACCGCCTCGCCGGCCTCTTGTAATGTCACGCCTGGGAGGGAGGAGCATCTGCCGGAGACGGCAGATCCCCGGCCTGCGACGTTTGCTTATTCACAAGTCTGGCACGTTTCCACCACCCCCAGCGCCGTACTGTAATTGTGAGCGCTATTCGCCACGTAATCCTCACCCCCGTAGTCGTAAACGACGTTGCTGCCAGCACTCGGAGGCGCACTTCTGACGTGTTTACATGAATTCAGGCAGTCGCCAAGAGGAATGGGTGCGACGTCGAAGCGGAAGACGACACCAAGGCAGTGTTCGTCTGAAACAACAGAAAACAAGAAACAGCAGGGGCGCTAAGTAGTTGTGCGAGACATGATCTAGGTTCAAATGGCTCTGAGCACTATGGGACTTAACATCTATGGTCATCAGTCCCCTAGAACTTAGAACTACTTAAACCTAACTAACCTAAGGACAACACACAACACCCAGCCATCACGAGGCAGAGAAAATCCCTGACCCTGCCGGGAATCGAACCCGGGAACCCGGGCGTGGGAAGCGAGAACGCTACCGCACGACCACGAGATGCGGGCCACGATCTAGGGTAAACATTTCGAACTCTTTCAGAGAAAAAGGAATAGAAGTTAAAAGTAATAAATCACCCCATTTGGAAAAAGGAATACTGTAGTCTACAAGAATATCAAGGGTGATGAATCTTTCGCACATACTGTTACCAGTCTTACAAGATGAAAAAATTGATAATTGAGAATATCAAATAGCACGGCAAAAAAATGTAATTAGAGGTAATGTCAGGCAAGATACTTTTGCTTGTTCATTTATATTTTTGCATAATACACTACTGACCAAATTGCTACAACAAGGAGAAATGCAGAGCTTGGATGGCGTGTACAGGTACAGCTGCTCATGCAGCTTCAACACGATACCACAGTTGGTCAAGAGTAGTGACTGGCGTATTGTGACGAGCCAGTTGCTCGGCCACCATTGACCAGACGTGTTCAATTGGTGAGAGGTCTGGAGAATGTGCTGGCCAGGGTAGTAGTGGAACATTTTCTGTATCCAGAAAGGCCCGTACAGGACCTGCAACATCCAGTCGTGCATTATCCAGCTGAAGTGTGGGTTTCGCAGGGATCGAATGAAGGGTAGAGCCACGGGTCGTAACACATCTGAAATGTAACGTCCACTGTTCAAAGTGCCGTCAATGCAAACAAGAGGTGACCGAGACTTGTAACCAATGGCACCCCATGCCATCACGCCGCGTGATACGCAAGTATGGCGCTGACGTATACACGCTTCCAATGTGCGTTCACCGCGATGTCGCCAAACACGGATGAGACCATCAAGATTCTGTAAACAGAACCTGGATTCATCCGAAAAAAACGACGTTTTGCCACTCGTGTACCCAGCTTCGTCGTTACGTACACCAGCGCAGGCGCTCCTGTCTGTGATGCAGCGAAAGGGTAACCGCAGCCATGGTCTCCGAGCTGACAGTCCACGCTGCTGCAAACGTCGTCGAACTGTTCGTGCAGATGGTTGTTGTCTTGCAAACATCTCCATCTGTTGACTCAGGGATCGCGACGTGGCTGCACGATCCGTTACAGCCGTGCGGATAAGATGCCTGTCATCTCGCCTGCTAGTGATACGAGGTCGTTGGCATCCAGCAGGGCGTTCCGTATTACCCTCCTGAACCCAAAGATTCCATTTTCTGCTAACGGTCATTGGGTCTCGACCAACGCGAGCAGCAATGTCGCGATACGATGAACCGCAATCGCAACAGGCTACAATCCGACCTTTATCAAAGACGGAAACGTGATGGTACCTATTTCTCGTCCTTACACGAGGCATGACAACAACGTTTCACCAGGCAAAGCCAGTCAACTGCTGTTTCTGTATGAGAAACCGGTTGGAAGCTTTCCTCATGTCAGCGCGTTGTAGGTGACGCCACCGGTACCAACCTTGTGTGAATGCTCTGAAAAGCTAATCACCTGCATGTCACAGCATCTTCTTCCTGTCGGTTAAATTTCGCGTCTGTAACAAGTGTTGTAGCAATTTTAATACCAGTTGTGTATATGTAACAGAAACAATAAAAAAACATTAACGAAGGAAAGATAATGTGTAATAGATTTGGTTTCGATATTCCACTGGTGTGCACGAAAGTAACTTTAACGTAAAGAGTCACCAAGTGACAGAGCCCTACGAAACTTGGACCGTACATAGTAAGAACTGCTACAGCACAACGCAGAAGGTAACTGAAAGAAATACGCAATGAAACGAACAGAAACGACATTTTTATTCAAATACGTTAATAACTGAAGGAACTACGTAATGAGGCGAACAGAAATGACATTTTTATTCAAATCCATCAATTACACTGAAGAGACCGTGATTTATGATGCTCCCCTGGATATTACAAAACGCGAGACATGGCTCTTAATAAGACGTATGATCACCACGGACTGCAGAGCATGCTCTGCAACGTTCTCTCATGCTACCCACAAGGTTGGTAAGGAATCCTTGCGCTAGGGCGTCCATTCTTCCACCAGCATTGTTGACAACCAATGGATCATCATTGGTTCATGTAGACGTGCTGAAATACGTTTCCCCATGCCGCCAGCACGTGGTAATTGGGAATTAAGTGGGGAACTGGCAGACCAGTCCTTTTAGGAGCGGGCCACTGTGGCCGAGCGGTTCTAGGCGCTTTAGTCCGGAACCGGGCCGTTGCTACGGTCGCAGGTTTGAATCCTGCCTCGAGCATGGATGTGTCTGATGTCTTTAGGTTAGTTAGGTTTAAGTAGCTCTATTCTAGGGGACTGATGACCTCAGGTGTTAAGTCCCATAGTGCTCAGAGCCATTTGAACCATTTTTGAGCCATCCAGAAGTTGTCAACCGCATTGTTGAAGGAATGAAACTCCCTGCCAGAGTAATTCTTCACCAACTTTGTGGCCACTATAGGAGTACGTTGCAGAGCATGAATTTCCGTCCGTAGCGGTCACACGCCTTTTGTAATGTCAAGAGGATGATAATGAATCGCGAAGACCTCAGCGTAAGTACTGTCTTTCAATAAAAGTGCAATACCTTTTCGTCTCACTGCATATTTATTTCAGTTACCTCCTATGCTATACTACACTATTCTATACTGTACCATACTGCGGCAGTTCTTTGTATGATCCAAGTTCCATTGAACTATGTTACTTGGCAGTCACACATCATGCGAAAGCGACTTTCGTCTTTCAGTTCTGCACAATAGTGTACAACTTTAGCAGGTTGAGAAAACGATACGAATTACACTATTGGAAATTGCGATGGATGCGACAGCCAACCATAAATTGGTTACAAGTAAAATTAAGTCCAGGTTGCTTTAAAAAACTAAACAAGCATTTGGGAATAGGCATCACCCACCTGGAATAAGTGAATTAATTTTTCGATTTGGGAACTACAGTGACGGATCACAACAGAAGACATACAAGATATAAAAGAATCGCAGTGGCCAAGCTAGTTTTCGGAGATAAAGACAAACCATTAATACACAGGCACTTCAGTATAAGAAAAGGGAAAAGTTTTTCAGATCATTTATTTCGAGATTTTTAAGCTAGGAATGAGAATCGTGAGCTCTCGGTAAACAGAGAAATAATTAGTAGCTGACACTTTCCCTGTACTGCAGAGTAGTAAGAACACTTCCTTTACACCAAGAATAATAATAACTAATAACAGAATGACAAAAGAGAACTAACACAAAAGGACAGCGATTAACACAAAGGGTGTACCCAGCGAAGGAGGTGGGTACCTATGCGTGACGTCTCAATGAAGTGATTGAGCCAGTTCCTATATATAAAAATGTCAACATAGAATCACGCTCAGAGCATTGAGAAAGGAGAAGGTCTCAAAGTTATCATATAAACCTAACGTGAGAAGTAAAGAGTGAACACAAAGAATTAGTCTCATATGTAGCTGTTATCTTACGTACTTCTACTGTAAGAGTTCAAAAGGCGCTGCAAAGATATTTTGCTGTGATAGTCACATTTTGTAGAACTAGTTGAAACAAATACGCTTCAGCTCGCACAAATTCATGTCCTCATGCCTGCTAACACTAATTTACATAGTTTCTATTTTTTACTATGGCTTTTGTCTAAAATCATTCAATACTTTGAGTGTGTTTGAAAACGTAGTATTCAAAGCAACTAAAGCAGTCCATTGAGGATCATAAAGAATAATTTAGGTAGAAGGAAGAAAGATTAGAGTCTAACATCTTCGTCGGTAACGAGATCATCAGTAACATAGGTTCGTCAGTTATTACGGAAGAACTATCTTGTTCGTTTCAAAGGAATCTCTGTAACAAAGGGAAGGAACGCAGGAAGTATGATTAGGGTTTTAGGGTTTTAGAGCCCGTCGACAACGAAGTCATTAGAGACGGAGCTCAAGCTCCTAATGTGCAACATGAGGAATGAAATCGGCTGTTCCCTTTCAGATCCCGGTATTTGTATGGAGAGATTTAGGGAAATCAGGGAAAACCTAAATCTAGATGGCCGGACTCCGATTTGAACCGTCGTCTTCCCGAAAGCCAGTCCAGTGTGCTAATTACTGCGCCACCTCGCTCGCTGCGGTATTTGCAGCAAGCAGATTAGGTAAGCACCTAGAATCTAAATCTGGGTTGGAAGACGGAGATTTGAACTCCGGGTCTGCTACAAGTCTAGTTCAGTGCCTAAACTGAAATATTTATTGCCTAAACTGAGTATTTATTACGCAGTTATATTGTGTAAACATTTTAAAATGCGAGACCAAGAGCGGAACAATATTACTGTGCAATGTTTATGGCTGGAACATGTCAGTTAGAACGGTTTCTTTATAGCGACCATGTCGGCGCTCGATGATGCAGAGCATGTAGATACTGCGGCTGAAATTGCTACGTGCTCCAAAAAGGAAAGCAAGAGGTCGCGGCGGTGTGTGAAAAAATAGTTCGTAAGGCGTTCTACAGTCGACTATAGTAACATGCTTAGAGAAGTTGCAGCAGGACCAGATAATTATCGGAATTTTTCAAGGACTAACGAGGAATTTTTCAACTAATTGGAGAACTTCTTTATACCTTACATACAAAGAAAAGATACCGTTCGTATACTCGTCGGATTTCATTTTCCACAATTGTGGAAGTGACGTAATTCAGAAAATGCTAAGGAAGCAAAGGCTGCTGCATTCTCGGTTCAAAAGAGAACGCATAAATTGTTCAGGCGTAACATCAAGCGCAGGCACGTCGGCCGGGAACGTTACAGCAGAGAGGGCTGTGGTGGTGGTGGTGGTAGTGGTGGTTAGTGTTTAACGTCCCGTCGACAACGAGGTCATTAGAGACGGAGCGCAAGCTCGGATAAGGGAAGGATTGGGAAGGAAATCGGCCGTGCCCTTTCAAAGGAACCGTCCCAGCATTTGCCTGAAACGATTTAGGGAAATCACGGAAAACCTAAATCAGGATGGCCGGAGACGGGATTGAACCGTCGTCCTCCCGAATGCGAGCCCAGTGTGCTAACCACTGCGCCACCTCGCTCGGTGAGGGCTGTGAGGCGACGTCAGCCAATAGTACGCTGTCTAGGACGACACCATGACAGGAGCGGCCCCTATACGAAAAGAATATAAGCGCCCCTCCGCCTAGACGCGGATGCACTGGAAGACGAGCCGTCATCCAAACACTTTAGCCGTGACTCGTGAACCATTGTGTTTTGCTTGCATTGATATTGTAAATACCAAAGTACATTGATTATTTGCATGTCGCCAACTGCTTGCAACACCTCTTTGTGAAAAGGCAAAGTTTAGTATTGTCAAATTAAGTTACTGTAGTAATCTCCATTAATAAGATTTGCTCGAATTGTTGTCTAGCTATCCGAGAAAACAGCTTTCTAGGCACCTTATATTAGACTAGTGGGCAGGATACGACACAAATGACGATAGGCAAAGGTTAGTAAGATTCATGCGTCTGTAAAAAGATCGAAGCGCGAAGCATACAACTACCACCGTCATACCTTAGCAAAAGATGTGGCCGAGAACCTGAGAAAATTCTTTGTTGATCCATTATGGACTGTGGTACAACGGCTGGCATGTATTTCTTGATGCAATAATTTACCAACAGCCGTATGTATAGTAGAAATTTATTTTATGAACTTTCTTATGTGCTACCAGTGTCGGCATTACATTGATGCCACCTTAAGGCCCCACACGTCGTAGTCGTAAAATCTCTATTCACGGAAGGAGCCATATAAATGGATCCGTGAATCAAATCGCTATGCAACAGCTCTTGGTTGCCAGAGCGGTTTGGAAACATCGATGGCATAAATGTAATGCCGAAACTAGTAGCACATAAGGAGTTCATAAAATAAATTTCTACAATACATACGCGCTTTTGATAAATTATTGCTTCAAGACATTGAGAAAATTCTGGTCGTACGTAAAATCACTAAGCGGGTCTAAGGCTTTCATCCAGTGCACCCGTTGACTAATCTAGTGTATCAGTAGAAGACAGCATAAGGAAAGCCAAAGTTCCAAAATGCACGTTTAAGGAATCGTTCACACAGGAGAATCATGCAAACATATAGTCGTTTCACCATCGCACAAACTCCCTTATGGACGTCATAATAATAGGCATCCCTGGCGTAGAGAAATAACCGAAAGAGTTGAAAGCAAATAAGTCGCCAGACCCGGATAGAATCCCAATTAGGTTTTACAAACTCGGCATCGACCCCTTATTTAGCTAGCATTTATCGCGAATCTCTCGCCCGGGCAAAGTCCCACGCGTAGGGAAAAAAGCGCATACAGTGAGGGTAAAAGCACGGACCTGCAAAATTACAGACCAATATCCTTAACATCGGTTTGCTGCGCAATTCTTTAACGTATTCTGAGCTCGAGTATAATAAGCTTCAGTCCCTCGTGCGAAACATGATATACTACGAACTGTGGCCGGCCGGCGTGGCCGAGCGGTTCTAGGCGCTTCAGTCTGGAACCTCACGATCGCTACGGTCGCAGGTTAGAATCCTGCGTCGGGCATGGATGTGTGTGATGTCCTTAGGTTAGTTAGGTTTAAGTAGTTCTAAGTTCTAGGGGACTGATGACGTCAGATGTTAAGCCCCATAGTGCTCAGAACCATTTGAACCATTTTGCGAACTGTGGATGAAGGGCAACAGGCAGATTCCATATTTTACTAGATTTCCGGAAAGCATTTGACATGACGCCCCACTGAAGAGTGTGAAGGAAGATACGAGCATATGGAATAGGTTCCCAGGTATGTGTGTGGCTCGAAGATACAAGGTGACGTAGATAAAATTTCTAGTTGATGTAATGAATAGCAGCTCTTAAATGTAGAATAATGTAAGTTAATACAGATAAGTAGGAAAAACAAACCCTTGATGTTCGATACGCCATTAGTAGTGTCCAGCCTTGACACAGTCATGTCGTTTTTAATATCTGGCCGTAACGTTGCAAAGTGATATGAAATGGTGCTAGCATGTGAGGACCGTGGTGGGGAAGGTGAATGGCCGACTTTGGTTTATTGAGAGAATTTTGGGCAAGTGTGGTTCATCTGTAAAGGAGACCGCATATAGAACGATAATGCTACCTATTCTTGAGTGCTGCTCCAGTGCTTGGGATTCGAACCAGATCGGTTTAATGGAAGAAATCGAAGCAATAGACTTGTGATCGGTAGGTTCGAGCAGTGTACAAGTATTATGGAGATGGTTCGGAAACTCAGTGGGAATTTTTAAATGAAATCATTCCACTTTCGGTTACTAAAACGTTACTTACTGCGAATGCAGTTTCGACTGGTCGTCATTTTCAAGCAGTGTGGGGTGTTTAAACTCACTCAGTAATATAAAGCTGTGATATGCTGTGTAATGGCAGTTGCATGTGGTGTTATTAATTTATCTCTTGTGCAATGCACCATACACGTTAAAATACTGGTCACATAATGATATAAACACTGAAGTGTAAAATTCATGTAGCAGGCGTGGTAAATTGATCACAAAATCGGAAAATACCACGCCTACTACATAAAATTTAAAGTTAAGTGTTTATATCATTATTTCCCCAGCTTTCTAACATGTGTGGTATGTGGAACAGCAGATAAATTCACAACACCACATGCAACAGTTCTTACGCAGCACATCACAACTTTATGTTATTGAGTGAGGTACAACATCCCACAGTGCTTAAAACTGACTACGTGTCGAAACTGCAACCGCAATAAATACTGTTTGAACAGACTAAAGCGGAATAATTTCATTTAAAAATTTCACAAAGTCTGGGTACCTAGTCATCGGTAAACTACAAATGGGAATCCCTGGCGGGAAATCTACGATCTTTCCAGGAACATTGTTGAGAAAATTTAGACAACTGGTATTTCAACAAAGTGACTGCAGAACGATTCTGCTGCTGCGAATATATGAGAACATTTCGCGTAAGAACCACTAAGATAAGATACGAGAAATAGGGCTCATACGGGAGCATGTAGACAGTCGTATTCCCTCGCTCTGTTTGCGAGTGGAGCAGGAAAGGAAATTGGTAGTAGTGGTACAGGGTACCCTCTGCCACACACCGTACAATGGCTAGTGCAGTATGTATGTGGATGTAGATATGAAACTTGAATAAGTAAGATACGTTATTGTAGGTGATCGGTAGGTAGCGTTTTTGCGTATTTCTGCAACACCTAATTCGGGTTTCTGAAACGAACAAATAAACAGTTTTCGTGTTAGATCCCTGCAGTTAAACACTTTCGTCGAATGATTCTACAGCTGATTACTGTATATGTAAGAGTTAAATATGTAATCAAACTATTCTCCTGAATGCTTTTCAACCGAAGATTCCTTTCATTTGTCTTTCCTGATATATTCACGTTCATATAGAGTCACTATAAAGTTGTTTGCTGTCCGCATATCGAGAACTCTCGGCAGGAACTGTTGAGTATTGCACAATATCACCATTACGTAACACTGTATATTGAGTGTTATATTGAGTGATCGTCAATATTTTTACAGCCGTGCAGCCTTCTTCAGCATATTGCTCAAACCATCAATAACGCTCTCAAACGGTCAGTATTACTGCACAATACTCAGCATTACGCAATAAATATTGAGCGTGTGAAGGCCGCTTAAGCCACTGTGCCAACTCGAACAGTAGTATAAATGGCAACTGAAGATTTCCGCCGCATCCGTGGATGAAACGTTATCAAATTGGCGCTAAGCCTGAAATAATTTTGCTTTATTGCAAAAAACTCGACGTTGTTTGACCAGAGCATCGACGAAAGAATTCCAAAGCGCCCGGCGTGCTATCTTTCCCCGCTTCTCAGCTCTGAGTTTCAGTGGCAGCGACATTCCCGTTTCCTCCTTAACGAAGGACACTCGTGAAAGGACGAAGTTTGGACCAGGCCAATCCTCTTACTCCTCGTATTGGAATCTCGGTCTTCTTCCGACGGCGATAACATCGGAAAAAATAATGAACAAAAAATTGTTTGCTGGCCGAAATGATGACCAAGGCCTGAAGGGGAGAGAAATAGGACAGGGGGGAGGGGGGGAAGAGGGGGAGGCGAAGGAGCGGGGATGAGACAAAAGTTTGTCCCGCCGCAGGCCACACCCCTCCCACACCCACCCCCATCAGCAACCACAGCCACGTTTAATCCGCATCGCTGTTGCCCCTCCGTTCAACGAAGCGAGAGCTCAACTTCATTTTTAATTTAAATGCAGCCTGCAGGCAGAATAAAGTTTTCTCGGTTGCGTTCAGCAACGAGCCGTACTTCTCGTTGTGACAAAAGATCTGTGCATTATGGTGTATAGTGTAAACGGAATGGTTCCACAACATTCGGAGACGTCGTAGTGTTATCAGAGAAAATCGGTGTAGCTGTTTCCTACATTTCCAATCCTCGATATAATGATCAACATATGAAATAGCTGGTTTCTAATTGTGAGAATAGACACTACGTTTGAGCAAGCTAATTTAAAGCTTCTGGTGTTTCCCTAAATATCTATGTGGCGAAGTTGGGATATCTGCATTAGCGGAACTATGACTCTTTTCTCCCGTTCCTTCGCCTTCCTTTCTACGAATCCGAAAGTGAACATCGAATTCCAGACATTGACAGTCGATGCCAAGGACGCATTACAGCATCTTTTATAATTTCACTGCATAAAAACAATTCCCCCAAATACAATGAGGAGCATTGTCTGACTGTAATATTTCATAATTGGGTGAATGACTTACACAACATTTCCTTCCGGTTTGGTAACCGGTAAGGAGTCTTGATATTCAAAAATTTGCAAGAAACCATGCATGCACTGAGCTGGTGCGCTGCTACCACCAGTCTCCATCGATTGTCATCCCGATCGTTGTGAGTCGATTTTCGATGCCTGCTTGTCTTCTTCGCATCTTTGGCGGATGGTTATTTAACTGCAGAGCGCACGCTCTGCAGGGGCTTGGTGTCGAGTATCAGCTGTGTGAGCCATAGTGACGTGTGGCTCTGGCGAGTGATCAAGTCGGTACGACGAAGGAGCATGGGCAGCTGCCGTGGCGTGTTTCGCAGTTTGAATGCAGATCGGCTGCCGATGGTGATTGGGATTTTCTGGAGATTTTAAAGACAGATTTCCTTCGCGTCTGTTACATGTTACTCAAAGTGAACGAAGTGGAGTCGTCGAATTGTTTCTTGGTGGGTTCTGTTCACGTTAATTGAATATCCGAGTGTACTAGAAACTATCTTGCTTTTTCAGTTATTTGTCATTGTACTTACTCTGGCCGCCTGATTGTCGATGGTATTTAAGGGAGTTTTAGCTAAGCACAACAAACAGACATGAAGCCTTGCTTAATGCGTACCTGGAGGTCATGCCAAATAGTACGTAAGTCTAGGCCGGACGTTAACGAGCGAGCCGAAATAATTTTCCTATTTCCTGTTCTTATGTTATTATTTTATTTCTTTGTTCTAGAGAATTAGCTTATCAAGTTTTAAGAGCCGTTACTGGGTAAGTGGTCATCTAGGTTAGTCAGACTTGGGTTCATTGGTGCCGTGTGTAATAAAAGGTTTATTTCTAACCCGTTGGGCAGATAGATTTGTCTATCTGATGCACCAGAATGTTGTCTGCCGCTGATGTGTTTATGTTTCAGATAATTGGCAGTGGTCGACGCGAGCAAACTCCGATTGGGTTATCACGGTGGAAGAGGGAAATTTAAGGACTTTGATCGGTGTCTGTAGTTATGTTGATAGTGTCCTGCAATTCCATCTTTCCGGTGGAGCGTTGTGGTTTGCTGGAAACTTAATTACAGCCCAAAATTGAGTATAGCTCCATTTTACCTTCTCGCCCGTGAGTCTTCTCTATCTGGTAGTACCTCTCAGTCTGCTCGCGTCCATCACTAATTTTCAACTTCATAATTGTAATGGCTCCATGTTAAGACTATTTAATATCCTATTATATCCTGGCCATGAAATGTATGTGAACCTCGTACCTGTGAGTAATACTAAAGAGGAGCTTAGTCGAACGTATTAATCTGATAATACGTATAATTTGTAACAATTGCTTAAAATCAGTCCATGGAAGCAGTTTCAGAATTTGATATGAGTTGTGTGAAAGCCAGTCCCCATGGAAGTAATGAAGCATCAGTTAGGTCAATTAAATTTTATTAATGGGTTTTTATGAACATTGTTTTAAGTAGTGAAAATTGCTTGAGTAAATTTGAAAAGATCTGTATTTGTCACATTTAAATGCATTAATGTTCCAGTCTGAGTACTGCTGCTGGTTCTGTAGGCCAGGTGCCTTTTATTATAATCGTCTTACTCTTGGCTTCATTAACAGCATGTGTTTGTAATAAAGAAGAGTTTGGTAACTACAAACTGGTTATGTGTTTAATTTCGATGTGTCGAAAGGAAAGACGCATTATGCACAGCTAACAATACCGAGTAAATTTCCATTAAGTTTTCCCTTATACACATCCAGAACAAGCTACAGTGAATGAATATCAGATAAGTGATACTAACGCACGTTATCAATGAACTATTTCATTTTCTGAGGAAGAGACCGATTGAGCGGTATAGTGTAATTCAGCTGAAACTACTGATAGCCCCAAGTGAAAAAAGCCTAAATGATACCGATATCGAAGTAATTAACGCTGCTTTATGAGTGAATTTTCACGGGTAGTTTGGCTAAAAACAATTACAATAGTTTCGGTGGTTCAGGAGGTACGCTCTAAGACATGTATAGACAAATAAATGATTACAACTGCAGAAAAACAGGAGGATTTATGCAAGAGAAGCAGCTTCACAAAGTGAACAAGTTGGTCCAACTCTGGCCCTAAGCTAGCAGTCATTCAGCTTGGTATTGATTCATATAGTTGTTGGATGTCCTCCTAAACAATATCGTGCCAAATTCTGTCCAATTGGCGCCGTACATTGGCAAAAGCCCGAGATAGTTGGAGGGCCCTGGCATAATGCTGCAAAGGTTCTCAACTGGGAAGAGGTCCGGAGTCCTTGCTGGCCAAGGTAGTGTTTGGCAAGCACCAAGACAAGCAGTATAACGTCTCGCCCTGTGTGGGTGGGCACTGTCTTGCTTAAACGTAAGCCTCGGGTGGCTTGCCTTGAACAGCAACAAAACTGGTCATAGAATGAAATGATAAGTAAGTCAAGATCCTAAGCTGTCAACAGGTGTTGATATACATCAACGAGAACAGTTCGAAATGTGTGCCCCGACTGGGACTCGAACCCTGGATCTCCTGCTTACGTGGCAGACGCTCTATCCATCTGAGCCACCGAGGGCACAGAGCATAGGGCGACTGCAGGGATTTATCCCTTGCACGCTTCCCGTGAGACCCACATTCCCAGCTTAATTTCTACACACTACATTCGTAGTGACCCTGCCGTTTACACTCATTACTCGCGGCAGGCAATCTTTCGAGTCCCCTAGGCCAGCAACGTCATCGGATCTCTCCCCAGTTAAGAATTTCTGAGGAATTATGGGAGGAACTCCAGCCAGGTCCGAATTTTGACGATCCAGCGCGCCAATTGGATAGAATTTGGCACGATATCCCGTAGGAGGATATCCAATAACTCTCTCAATCAACGCTAAACCGCATATGTACTTGCATAACGGTCAGAGGTGGACCAACGCATTGTTTATTTGTTCAATTTGTGAAGCAATTTCTCTTCAATAGATCATCAAATTTTTATGAAATTGTGTTCACGTCTGCCGATTTCTATCCCATTCAGGTTGTCGGATAGTTATTTCGTGCTGCGTCCTTTCTTTTTTTCTGAAGTGAACATCTTAGCTGAATCACCCTATACATCTACGTGTTTGTGTGTGTTTTAATATTGTCTGTGTGCTGTCTTCGGTTAGTTTTACTACTAGTGAGTTGTTGTTTAAGTTTGATCACTTATTAATTGTTTGCTCTCTACCACGGCTTTTAGAAAATGGTACTTCTCGTATAAGCACAATGATACAACGTCTGAATTAAAGAACGTAAACTATTAATGAAAATGAATGTGTATCAGTCCACTACTGATCACTTATTGCTTTCTCTCTACCACGGCTTTTAGGAAATGGTATTTCCCTTATACACACAATAATACAAGGTCTGAATTAAAGAATGTAAAATACTAATGAAAATGAACGTGTATTTCAGTACACTACAGACACCTTAGTAAATTAAGGCAAAACGTATCACACAAAAATAAATTTGCATTTATTCAGTTGTACATAGCCAGAAACTAAAAATCGTTCATATAATATTACTACCGACTGATGTAGAGAACCGACAACATTAAAAATGATACTTTCAGTAACAGTTATTTACATCATTGCCAGTTTCAAACGGTATACCTTATCTTCAGATTACGTTTATTCTTCATTAACGAATTTAATACATTTGTTGGAGACTGCAGCATTGAAACTGAGGAAAGAACAAAATATTCTAACGCACACTCAAGTACGTGAGTACGTAACGAAATATTTTGTTGTCTTCTGAGGTTCGAAGTTTACGTTCTCCAACACATAAAGTTCATCCAGAAGAATTTGCGCCAGTGTAAGCTACAGTCATGGAATTTCCGTAATATAAATAACAGATACTTTTAGTACAAGATTTATTATTCGATAGTAAACTACTGGACGTTGTCAATTCATTACAGGAACTTCTCGGTATTGGTCAGTATCTCAATAATTTGGTCTTAACATTGTTTCTCGGCGTCGACAAGCAAACTCTGATGAAGTAAAGATTTCAACTTTTCTTCCTTAAATTTCACTTGAAGCATGGAACTCTTTGCGATTCTTCAGTTTCTTCTGATGTATCTGTTGATGTACCCGTTGGACATTATGAACTGGCACATATCCGCGGACCGTTTGATCGTGAAATTTTTTATTTGTATCCCTGCTGCGACTAACAAATGACACAGCTTCTACATTATATGTCATCAGCATCGAGATTTGACGGAATATGACTCCTCAACGACATAATATCTTACTAATATTTTAATAAACGATAATTATGAAGTCCATTGAACATTCCTTTTAAAATTATATAGAGAAATGGCAACGTAACCAGTGACACAGTGCATGAAAGACACTCTCAAAGTTTTGTATGAATGTAATGCTGCTTCCTTAGTTTTGAAAACCACCAGCAGGAGTGCCATCGGACCGTAGTTGCTTTCAATGGCGGCAACCCAGACCGGGTAAACATTCTGTGTTCTAAAATTTACCCGTTGCCAGTTGGTAGTGAGAGCGCAAAAAGCATTACGTGGGATGTTTCACAATACATTACCAAAGTAGAATGATACAAGAAGCTTTAGGAGAATGGTTGTTTGTGCGATCCGAAAGTTTTGGGCCAACCGGGAGTGTCAGAACAGAAAGTGGAAAGAGGACTGTGTGAAGGATTTTTTTTTTTTTCTCTTGTGGGGCTACATCAAATATAGCAGCTACGTTGCACCTCCTCCACAGAAGCCTGAATTCTTGCGACACTGCACAACAGCACTTATTCTTACTGTCACTCCTGATATGCTGGATAGGGTACGGGCAAAATTGTACTACTGATTAGCTTTGTACTGTGTGCTGAATAATGCACACATAGAAAATTTATAGACAAAAAAAAAAAAAAAAAGCTTTGGGAGTTTGTCTTTCACATTCTGTATCATTTGTTACCTTGTTCTTGGCATTTTATCTGTAAGGATTTTATAAAATGTTTCATAGACTTTATACACTGTCCAGTCACATTTGTGTGATTACCTGACACAGTTCTCAATAACGACCTTTTCCAGCACGTACCGCTGCGAGACCAGCAGAAACGGAGTCATTAAGGTTAGGTTAGGTTCCAACAGGGATAAAAGAAGGATAAAGGGCCATCCTGAGTCCAGTACTGTAGCCAGCTACACTAGATTCCTTATTTGAAGATCCGTGGCGTGAACAGTCTGATCAGCGATTGGGTTTGGATCCGAGGAGTTTGATAAACTCATCCTGGTGTTCTTCGAACCACATACGTACACTGTGAGCTACATGTCACGGTACACTCTCCTCTCCTGCTGATAGATGACATCGTACTGACGAAAAACAAACTGTATGTAGGGGTGGACATGCTCCCCTAGGATAGATGCATACTAACATTGATTCAGTGTGCTACCGACAATGACGCGATCACCCAGGGAATGCCATAGTGCTCTTTCCTTGTTTGTTTTCAGACGATTCATTCCATACACACCAACAGCCATCTGTCTGACGAAGCATAAAACGTGATTCATCTGAAAATGCCACCTGTCACCACTCAGTGGACGTACATTGCGGCATTGGTATTGTCCTTCACCGCCGATGAACACCACTCAGCATGGGTGCATGAACCAGCACATCCGCAGAACGGTCGTTGAGGTGGCACTGCCGGTAGCCTACACATCTTCTTTACTGTCGTTCACCGCTGTCATCCACGACCCTTTGTGCACAACAGGTCCTCGGCGCCAGTTTTGGATACTGCCATTTTGCCATGCATGGTATACTTTAACCACGGCAGCAAGTGAACAGTTCACAAACTCAGCCGTTTCGAAAATGCTTCCAGCCTTAGGCTGGAAGCTGAAGTCCGTGTCCTACTGGAAGGCAGAAAAATCGTTCCGATTCCGCATTATGACAAAGACTACCCTGTTTCCAAATCCCCCTAGTACGCTTTACATTCCCACTACTGTCAATGTTGCCACATTCTCTCTGTAAGTGGTATTGCACGTTCACGTCCAACATAGGAAGTAATCACATTAATGTGATGGATTATGTTATTGATTTGTGTATTGCATATACACTAACTTACAATAGCAACATATCTTTCGTTCCTCTTGGTTCAAATGGCTCTGAGCACTATGGGACTTAACATCTATGGTCATCAGTCCCCTAGAACTTAGAACTACTTAAACCTAACTAACCTAAGAACAGCACACAACACCCAGCCATCACGAGGCAGAGAAAATCCCTGACCCCGCCGGGAATCGAACCCGGGAACCCGGGCGTGGGAAGCGAGAACGCTACCGCACGACCACGAGATGCGGGCCCGTTCCTCTCGAACTTATTCTCAGAAAGGGTCATTTCAGGCATGGCCATTGGAAATATTTTCATTTTCACGGTAAACGATACAGCCGAACCGTTGCAGGATAAAAATTTATTGAAATCCTTCAAAAAATGGTTCAAATGGCTCTGAGCAATATGGGACTTAACATCTGAGGTCATCGGTCCCCTAGACTTAGAACTACTTAATCCAAAATAACCTAAGGACATCACACACATCCATGTCCGAGGCAGGATTCGAACCTACGACTGTAGCAGCAGCACGGATCCGGACAGAAGCGCCTAGAACCGCTCGGCCACAATGGCCGGCATTGAAATCCTTAACCACGGTTTCGGTATATCTAAATATACCTTCATTAGAAGCAAAAATACACCTGGACAGGAAGACAACTTCATTAGAAAAAGAAAAAAAAAACACCCAAGGTAGAAAAATAAAAGCAAACACTTATGGCTTTAAGTAACCATGAAAATTACTAAAGTATTACAAGCACAAAAACTTTTTGTCACTTACTAAAATCACATCCTGCAGTGTAGATGCATAAAACAATCGTGCCATCTCTTCATAATTATGCTGTACAGACAGAGTTGATATTTTAGTTTTAACTACTGGTGCCGCCTTTGCTCGATTGTTTTATGCACCTCCACTGCAGGATGTGATTTTAGTAAGTGACTAAAAGTTTTTGTGCTTGTAATACTTTGGTAATTTTCATGGTTACTTAAAGCTATAAACGTTTGTTTTTTCTTCTAACTCAGTTATGTTGCTAAGTTTTTTGCTAATGAAGGCGTCTTCCTGTTCAGGTGTATGTTTGCTTCTGATGAAGGTATATTAAGATATACCCAAACTGTGGTCAAGGATTTCAGTAAATCTTAATCCTGCAATTGTTTGGCTACTATCATTTACCGTGAAGATTTTTAATAGTAGCTGTGATAGCCATGTTCAAAATTTTGACATTTTCATTTTGCAACAAGAAGCGTCGTCAGCATTGAAAAATGCTCGCCGAATTACCGTACAGTTCGGCGAATTGATTTGAACACTTAACTGCTATTGTGAGTCACAAGAATTTGAAGATCTGTCTTGTAATCCCGTCGCTAACACCACCAGCAGATGTTAACTGCCTACGAATTATGGGTCGTAGGTAACTCGAGGAGAATAAAAGGTATTGGCTGTATGGAGCTAACTGGAAGGGCTATGTCGATCCAGACGGTACGCAACCATCTCTACACGATCAGTTTGTCTTCTAGGCGTACATTACGACCAACTCTACAAACCACACTACACTGAGGTGCGTGAAAAAGACGGATAAAGGAGCATGGGGGTGCCAACTGGATCAATCGCGTCGAGTTCTCTTCATCGACGAGTGCAGGATTTTCGAACGCCAAATGGTCGTCAGAAAAGAGAGTGTGGACTACTAGGGACTAACGTACACCTCAGTCGTGCGGTCACATGAATCAGCACGGATTGTCATATTTTGGGCCACTGTCAAGGATGGATGTCGGTCGCTTCTCATACGTAGCAAGGGTAATTTAAGAGGTGTGCTGTGTCGGACCAGGATCCTATTTCCCAGGCCTACAATCAACACTGAGACGCCAGCAGTCTAGGAAGGTAGGACATAGAGTGAGTTACTGTGAACAGTTCAGTGGTAGTGTTGTTCTCGTCAGAATCGACAGCAGTCCAGCACCTACAACAATAATTCAGGTATATTCGTCGACGTCGCAAGCCTATGAAAAGGCAGAGACGGTATATGGGGACATGAAAAGGGTACTACAGCACGTAAAGGGAGATCTAATGGTTGTGGGGGACTGGTATGCGGTTGTAGGAGAAGGAGTAGAAGAATGGGTTACGGCAGAATATGGAGTTGGCACTAGAAACGAGAGACGACAAATACTAATTGAGTCCTGCAATAAATTTCAGATAGTAATAGTGAATACTCTCTTCAAGGATCACAAGAGCAGGAGGTATACTTGGAAAAGGCCGGGAGATACAGGAAGATTTCAGTTAGATTTCATCATAGTCAGACAGAGATTCAGAAATCAGATACTGGAGATTCCGATGTCATATATTCGATTGTGAGGTGTACTTGGGACAGATAGAGACCCAGATCACACTTCAGTGATGATGAAGAGCAGGAGGAGACTAGTCAGGAAGAAGTGGGGCACAGAAGTACTAAGGAATGAAGAAGTACACCTGATGTTCTCTAAGGCTACAGATATTGCGATAATGAGTAGCTCATCAGGCAGTTCAGTTACAAAAATGTAGGTACAAGGATGATAATTGCGAAGAAACCAGGGTAACAGAAGAAATACTTCAACTGATCGACAGAAGAAGGAAGAACAAAAATGTTCAGGGAAATTCAGAGACACAGAAATACGAGTCACATAGGAATGAAATAAATAGGAAATGCAGGGAAGTTAAGGTGAAATGGCTACATGGAAAATGTGCAGAAATCGAAAAACAAATGATAGTCGGAAGGACTGATTCAGTATACAGAATAGTCAAAACACCCTTCAGTGAAATTAAAAGCAGCGGTGGTAACATAAAGCGTGCAATGGGACTTCCACTTTTATACGCATAGGAGAGTGCGGATAGGTGGAAATGATACATTGGTGGCATCTATGAGGCGGAGGACTTTTCTGATGACGTGATAGAAGAAGAAACCAGAGTAGATAGGGAAGAGATAGGGGTATCCAGTACTAGGATGAGCTTTGAGAGGCTTAAAATCAAATGAGGCTGAGAGGGAACAGGCAAATACCATTCCACTGAAATTTCTAAAAGCATTGGAGGAAGTGTCAACAAAACGATTATTCACATCGCTGTGTAGAATGTATCAGTTTGGCGATATACCATCAGACGCTTGGAGAAAACATCATCTGCAAAATTCCCAAGACTGAAAGAGCCGTCAAGTGAGAGAATTTTCGCATGATCAGCTAAACAGCTCATGCATCCGCAAGAGTAATACGCAGAAGATTGGAAAAAAATGAGAATTTGTTACATGATGATCAGTTTAGCTTAAGAAAAGATAAAAAGGCACCACACAAGCTATTCTGACATTTTGGTTGATAATAGAAGCAAGACTGAAGAAAAATCAAGACACGTTGATAGGATTTGTCGACATGGAAAAAAAGTTCGAAAATGTAAAACGGTTCAAGATGTTCGAAATTCTGAGAAAAATATACGTAAGCTGTAAGGAAAGAAGGGTAATGTCATACTATTACCTGTAGCCGCCCCATCCGCCTGAGTGTAGATTTTATTATTAAATTCGAAGTAACTGTGAGACAATACGATTTCCAAAAGAGGTACAATTCATGTGACGCTACTACGATTGATGTTTTCCTGAACTGCAGTAATATATGTTTAATGATTTATATTGTTTCTTGTAGGGGCACATTTCTATTGAATATGTGATGTCAAAAGAGATGATCTTCTCATTGGGTTCGATTTGGATGGCTATTTCTTTTGCCAAAGTGCGTGAGTTTTTTATTGTATATTGTTTTTTGCATGTAAATGATTCTGTCAATATCATATTGAGCTTTTTGCTTATAAGGTAAGTCGGGCTATAAATGCAGTTAACGATCGGGTATATAGGAGTGCATGTAGTCTACGTGTGCATGGCTTCAAACCCACAGAAGCATTTTCACAAAATCAGATAAATAGCAAAGACAAAAAAGGCTATCACATCATGTAATGCCTTTTCAAATGATTTTGAGACAAAAAGATGGTGCGGTTATGAACCCATGTATACCTAGACTAAGATACACAAGCTTTTGATTCTTGTATATCCAGTCTTAAGCTGCGTTAAAAGTCCAACTTACCTACTCAAAAGCTCAATACGATACCGACACAATGTACAATAAAAAATTTACCCACTTTACCAAAAGAGATACAAATCCCACACAATACAAAGCTCATACCTTTTGCTATCAGCAATTTATACACGAATGTGCAAGTACAAGAAACAATTACAATCATTAAACACAACTAACCGCAGTTCAGAAAAACATCCGTTGATTTCGTATCTCTTTTGGAAGTTGCATTATCTCAGAACTGCTTCAGATACAAAATTATTTACAAATTACAGCTTTTTTTTACCACGTTTCAGTTGTCATTTTACCAGTCCGTTTATTCATGTCAGAATTTTTGGTATGTCGTTTATCTCGATTGACATTTGGTGGCGTCAGAAGCCGCAGGCTAAAAAGCGCTGCTTCAGCTAAAAAGGAGGGGGGAGGGTTAATGTGTGGAGACAGGTTTTCTACTCCACATACTATGTTTTGTGTTTGTGTGACAGTTTTTATGTTGGCAATATTAATTTTAGCCTTGTTAGTGTTAGAATCTGTTGTATTACAAAGGGATAAATATATATATAAGCCTAAGTGAAAAAATTATTCTACTGGTTGACTGTCGTCATAAATAAAATTCAAAATCTTTTAAAAAAAAGGTGAGGACCTACACCTTTGGAATAGACAACGAAGTGACATAGTAAAAGGTAAATATGGTAACGGCAAAAGTCGTGAACTACATGATCTACGTATTTCCAATTACAGGAGCTCGAAACTCACGGAATGAGAAATAAACACTGTGTATACCACGACCGTCTGAACGTAAATCTCTTACCATTTTTCTTAGCCGAGAATGTGGAGCTATGGTAAGCATTTGGCTCGTTCGAGCTACACGCTAATTGCTGTCGATCTAATAAGACTCATTTTAAACTAAGACATTGTCAATTCCTCTGCTATAGGTTTCGTTTTATTTCAGTTCTGCAACATTCAAAGCAAATGCTATTCTCTCTTAAGTCCGAAAAAGTTCGTATCCCTGATCAGGAAGTACAAGAAATGCAACTTTGTCGTTTATTGAAGCCATCCAGACCGAGTTTGAATGTAACACTGGTACGTAGCAACAAGCACTTTCTAGAGTACTGATCCCTGCTTACAGGCATACCATCGCTCTCGTCGAGGTTCATTAGGGTGCAGCAAGCAATTATTGTACTTTCCAAAGCACCTCTGCTACCCGATGCGTTGATTATCGTGTGTTCTGCCGGGGAACTGCTGCCGTATGAATAGGCTGGGATGCCTCTGCCTCGCTGGACAGGGGGTGCCTACGAAGCGAAGTCCGAACAATGACTGTCGGCCTGCATTGTCCTGTCCAACCACCTCGCCTTCATCCGAATTAGACCGTCCGCTCCTAACACGAATCAAACAACGAAGCAAAGTACCGTCACGTGACAAGCACAAAATTCTGCTCATATGTTGTAACGTGTCCGCTCGGGCGTACGTTAACTCTTTAAAGCCTGTACTATGGTAAGTTGACGGGCTTCACCTTGTAAGAAAGGATTTTAGTAAATATGTTGACCGCGTGTACCTGAATGGAGGCAAAATCAGACTTCCACCCACTCAGTAACAACAATGATACGTCAAGCAAGTCTAAAGTGCAACTACACGTTAGGATGGACAAGAAACATATACAGCAGATGCTACCAATTGTTAATAACACGGTCGCCAGCCTAATTAGGCATTAAGTGAGTTTTTTCCTTGTACAAGTGGATATACGTACAAGCATAACAACACGTAGTAATACTGCATTATATGGTAAATTTTAGAAGCAGAAAAATCTACTGAACTAATATTTTCCCTTTCTGTACTAATTTGGACAAGCTATAAATACACAACATTACATTATAATGATTACTACAAACTGCGTTTTGTCTATTGATCCGACTAAAATCGGGCATAGGTTACCCTAGAAACAGCACTTTTGAAACACACATACAATGTCAATTTTAAGAAGGGTAAAACACTGATAAATTTAGGTTTTATATTGACTTTAACTTTGCTGGTCAAAGCAGTTCAGTACACTTCAGGATTCAAATGAATAGAAAAGAAAGAAAGGAGAAGGGGGGGGGGGACCCTGAAACTGTTATGATCACTGTAGTAAAAGTTTGATCATTGAGAGCCTTAAGCATTCTAGATTTCCAATATATGATTTACCACTCTTTTTGTCTTATTTCCTGCTCATTTAACTATCGTTATTTTCGTCTCAATTTAAATAAACTTCATTACTAAACCAATTTCAACATTATCTTCCAACTTGGTCAGACCTATATTACTCGTCCAGTATTTCATTAACAACAAAGTTCTTTAAACATCATTCTAACATAGATAGGTCTGCAGGTAATTATTATTAACATAAACTTTAAATCTTCATCTTGGGATACTCGGATTGCACAACATGTGGAAAGGACCCTGTCTAGGTTAGTTGTGAGGATGATTAATTGATAGGACAGTTCTGGTAAAATTTAAGTTATTATTGAACAGTATGTAGCAAAAGTGACACTGGTCCACACGAATACAGTACTGAAAGTTTCAACCTGTTCATATCGATGAGGCGGTCGGCAGGTGGCGAGACGGCGAGGCACAAAGCACACGTGCAATTACAGCAATGGCTCATGAAATACCGGCACTTTACTTCTTCATGGCGTCGCAGTGCTTTTCCATTTAGTGCCTATGGAATATTGTCATGCTGTATAGACGTCGGAAACAGCGCATCCGAGGCTCAACGAAACCACTTTTTCCAGGAGAGCCTCCTCGATCCAGCACGTGTTTCTCAGATCGATGCCCAACTCCGACTACTACTACTGAGCCCTTTATGCCGTGCAGCGCCCGTGTGCATTTTCCCGCGTTCGCCTGCCTCCACCTTTTACCGCTCCCCTACAGACAGGGTATTCACCAAAGGTTTTACATTCCACATATTCTAATACATTGCCTATGTATGGACCAGGCGTACAAATACAACTTTCACATCTTCCAATAGTTTGAACCTTAGGTACACTTCCCTTCGATTACAACATTGCTTGAAATTTGACATAAATATTAAAATTTACATCGAAAATTGTTTATAGCTTCTTCAACATAATGACATGAAACAAAAAAGAAATAAAATCAGAACATCGATTATACTAACTTATTGAAATTCAGAAGAAAAAATTTTATTACAAATACAGTAGGATAACGTTAGTGTTGTTACAATGTCAGTAGTGACAGCGGCTCACAAGTTGCTACGCACACTGTCGTTTAAGACATGGCTACCGAAATCAGCAACAGTAAAACGAAAGCCGCAACGTTGAACACTGATTTCAAACTCTCACAACCGGATGAAATTTGCTATATGAAGCCCATTGGGTAACTTCCGTACCACTGTGTGGATGCTGCAAATACCGTTGTGTCGCGCGGTGTAGCTGCGCCTTGCCACGGTTCACGCGGCTCCCCCCGTCAGAGGTTCGAGTCCTCCCTCGGGAATGTGTGTGTGTGTGTGTGTGTTGTCCTTACAGTAAGTTAGTTTAAGTTAGATTAAGTAGGGTGTGCGCCTAAGGACCGCTGACAGCAGTTTGGTCCCATAGGAACTTACCACAAAAAATATTACATACCGTTGACTGCGACGTTAGAAAAAGAAATTTGTTACTGACTTTGGGTTCGATAGTAGCCTCTTTACAAGACGATGAACGCAGAACTGGATTCAGTGTGACGACAATACTAGACCTGCAACTCGTTCCTGCGCACTTCGTAGGATGACAGAACACGTACCACGATTTATCCCTGTCTTTTTGCTTCTACTTCGTTTTACATCTACATATACATCTACATTTATACCCCGCAAGCCACCCAACGGTGTGTGGCGGAGGACACTTTACGTGCCACTGTCATTACTTGCCTTTCCTGTTCCAGTCAATTCCTTTTTATTTCAGGGTAAAATGAAATTAAACATACTGCAGGAATATGTTTAAAAAATACAAATTCTTCATCTTCATTGGTTCCTTTAAAAATGTCTTCTCAGATTTCTGCCCTCGAATTCTCTCAAAATACCGTGACTGAATCATTATGTCTGGTTCGGTGATACGATATTTTTCTTCTGTGTTCTGAACCTAACTGATCAGATTATTTTACAGTTAACAGTTGACCATCATGGTGGAATAAACGTCTGACATACCAATAAATGAAGGTAGCCAGTTTTCCTTGTGAACTTTCTGAGAGAAATAATCGAAAGATTTACATAAACAACGCTAGGTGCCCTCCAACAGTACTGTTCGATAGAAAAATCAACATTAAAGTCTCCACAATCAATAACTCTCCAATTAAGAATGCGTTTCCTAATTAAAATTAGCTGCTTTGTGATACTTAAGATATTTTCTGCAGGCTGCCAGTAAACTGCTTCTCCGTTTGCTAATGCATGATAGTAACATAACATTCACAGATCTATTCTGATCATTAACTTCAATGACCTGCAACTTACCTTCATTTTTTGTTTGTATAACCACCCCTTTTTTCATAGCTTAGCAACCGATGTAAGTTTTTCTTGAGTCGGGCGACTGATCCAGTGTAGGATTTTTTATTGTCTTTCGAACCATATTGTTTATGTTGTGGCAGCAGATAACACGTACACAAAAAAATGCAGAAAAACAGAACGATCACTAAATAGATGTATTTGTCTGTCTTCTTACAGAATTTGAACCCATTCGTACCAGTTTAAAACATAAAAGTGGCCCGCTTAAGAAAAACTCAGAATTGTTTTTGCACATAAAATTCTAATGAAACTAGACTTTTGAGAGCAAGTTTTCAATTTTATCGAAATAATACATTTTTTACTTATTTCATTCACTTTGAACCGTTTCCGCGCGTTCAGTTCTTGTAAGAACGAATTTCACATACTATGTTTTGCTCTATTTTAACCATCGTATCTCGACAACGGATAAAGATCAGTGGATAAAAAAATTCGTTTTGATGTTATCTTTTTATCTACATTCGCGCAAAGTTTGAACCGATTCGCACACGTCTGAAATATAGAAACAACGCACTCCCAGATAAATGTGTTCCTTTTTTTTTTTTCTTTGCACGTAAAATCCAAACCAGGCAATATTTTTTTCAAACGGTTAGAACCCCTCTTAGACCGAGGTCCGATACACCACTGGAACAAATTTGAAGCATCAGTCTCGCCTCAGTCCGGAGTTATTTAAGGATGACTTTTTGTGGACCCTAAACGAGGGTAACTGTTTTTGCACGTAAAATCCGAACAGAACACATACAAATGGTGTCGTTAGCTGAGCATTAATTTCAGCCCAATTAAAATATTTTGCAAAAAGGAATTAATCGATTCGCACAATTTGCCGGCGTGCCAGCTCCGGGTCGTCGTTCAAACATTGCTTGATACACTAAAACATAGCTGCAGTAAGACAGATTTTCGAACGGCTACACAAATGCCCGCCCGTTCGTTCTACAGCAAAAGTTTTTACGCCATACTCCTAGCGCAAATAGGAACCGACCACCAACACCTCCCAAACGGCGATTCTGCATGCGGTCTTTTCATACATACTTGTTATTCCGCTTCAGCGCTGTAACGGTTACGCACAAGTTGCGGGATTAACAGCTTTCTGCAGTATGATATGGTGATTGTGAGAATTACTGCAGCTCCAGACGTGATCATCATAATCTCTCATATTGTGTTTTGCAAACCAACCCACATGAAAGCAACACAGACATTCCTCTACGTTATTTCAGTTCCTAACGACACCGCAACAACTTGGATAAACGTCCATTTCGAATATTTTGGAAATTTGTGATAAGGTCTTATGGGGCCAAATTGCAGAGGTCATCGGTCCCTAAGCCTACACACTATTTAATCTAACTTAAACTAACTTACGTTAAGGGCGACACACACACCCATGCCCGAGGGAGGACTCGAACCTCTTACGGGGGGAGCCGCGCGGACCGTGACAAGACGCCGCAGACCACGCGGTAAACGTCCATTTTGACAATAAAATTTTGCGTGGCCTCTTCGGTTAAAGTTACTTGTTCAGCGAAAGATGATGCTTAATGTATTCATAAATTTGAGTTTTTAAAAACAATCCATAAATAATAATTATCCAGCAACACTAGCATAAGACAGTTAACTTAGAACTTTTAAGCTAGAATACTTCAAATAGTGAAACTTACTAATACCCCAAAGGAAAATTACGAGGGAGGTTCAGATGAAAACCTCATTTTTTTATACGAATGAAGTAATACATAAAAATTGCAGATTTATCATTTTTCAACGTAGTCCCCACGACGTATAATGCACGCATTCCACAGCTTCGAATGAGCATGGATTCCTCATGAGAACTCTTTAGGAAGTGAACGCAGCCACTAGCGTACCGCGGTTTTCAGCTCTTCACCGCATCTGAAATGCTTGCGTCTTAGCGCTTCTCTGAGCCGTCCGAACACACGAAAACTACTAGGATGAAGATCACTGTTCAAGAGATTCAGCTATACCTCGTGTTGTAGCTACGGTTGAGAGGGCAGTGTGGGAATCAGTATTTTCGTGTTGCAGCAAAACACGTGTAGTTAGAAGTCCTCGACACTTACTCCTTATTCCAAGGCGAGGGTCATTTCGTAGCAGAGCTGAGTATGAACTGCTGATTAATGTTAATGTCCTTTCCAGTAAAGCTCCAAAATAACCGATTTTGCTTTGCGAAAGAGAGTGAGCACGATTTTTCCTGCCCACGGTTGAGTACGTATTTTTTTTTTGTTTCAGCGAAGAGCTGTAGCCCATTTCTTGATCGATATTTTCATTTCAGAATGGTGACCATTGCACCCAGGTTTCATCTCCTACCACAATTCTGTCCATAATTCATTATTATCTTCTATCTGGAAACATTCCAAGAGTTCCTCACGGGCGTCGTACAACCGATCACTCAATTCAGCAGTCAGCTGGCGTGGCTATCGTTTTGCGGGCATTTTATTGAATCGAGGCATATCACGGACGATATCGTGTTCTGAACCGACACTAACATCCAAAATATTGGTTATTTCGTTTACGCCTGTTTTCCTTCGTAAGCTTTTCCACGGTAACATTACTTTCTTTCGTTACTTCGTGATGTGCCTGGCCCCGGCGTGGAGCGTTTTCCAAGGAAGTCACACATTTTTTGTCTTCCTGCGCCACTCGCACAGTTGCTGCTGAGACACACACGAATCAACGTTCTGTGATTTCGACCTGTGACTCATTTCTGATCGTTTAACAGCTTCACAACTCAAAATATGTATCACAGATTCGCTGCTCCAACGCTATGCTTGTCGACAGCGGTGGCGATCTAAACTGACACAGGTTCCTTTTTGTTGATGCACAAACACGCTGCCAACTACTCGTTATTTGTCGAAATACAAGGCTAGCCTCTGCTTGGTGCAACGCCGATAGTACAGCTTTTAGCAATTTCATCAGACGTTTAAGGTTTTTTTAAAATCATCCTCGCAGATACAATAAATAAATTACACTGCGTTCGGAGCGTTACTATGTACTGGACTACTGGTTACGGATAGACAACGTTGGAATTGGCAGAAATGCTTTTTTCATAGATATTCGATTATTTTTTAATTAGTTCTATTGTTGCGTTTGATTTAACTGTATGGTTCAGTTGGTGAATACTATTAAATGTAATGTGCGGTGTTTAAATGTTCAGTTCGTTTCCAAATTAAGTTGCTTTCAATTGAGGCACGCATTGTTCTTGTTGAATATGTGTTTTGACAACGCCATAAATACGCAGATTTAGTCATTTGCTGAAAAAATCCAGAAAATCCTGTTTCTCATCGTAATGCGGTTCGTAGACTTACTGGGAAATTTCGAGACACAGGCTCAGTGTTAGATGCCGAACGAACTGGAAGACCATGTAGACTAATCTAACAGAAGCTGTCGGACATTTCTGCTTCCATGCACCAGAGCCCAGGAAAATCAAGCGGATGTTGACGCAAGAAAAAGTATCGGGCTTTCCACCGCACGTAAAGCTGTTAGGCAAACACTGAAATTGTTCCCGGATAAAATGACAGGAGTGCAAGAATTGCAAGATGAGGATCATGAAAAGCGAATCCGTTACTGCAAATGGGTTACATCGTTAATTGAGAGGTATACCGCTGATATTCTTGATGTCACCTTCTATACTGGCAAGGTCTGATTCCGTCTCCCTAGTCACATTAACACACAGAACACACCAGTATGATCAACGGAGAATCCTTGTACGTTTTCCTTGTGTTGTGCTTGAAACGCCACTGCATGATTAGAAAATTGGAGTGAGGCTAGCAATATCCAAACGGCGCATTACCGGATATTTATTTTTGGAAGAAACCGTGAAAGTTATTGTTTTATTATCTACAATCTCATTGTTCGACTAAAGGATGACGAGATCACCTCGTAGCTTCAATAATATGGTGCTACTGCCCATACAGCCAGAAACATGATGCGTCTTTTCGAAGAGCTTTTTGGGGAGCGTGTCGTCTCAAAAAGCCTATGTCCCCTTCGCTCACCTGCCCTTATTACGCCAAACATTTTTCTCTGCGGAGCGGCAAATTTTGTAGTGTATCGCAGTCGTCTATTCACGCTTTGTGATTTAAAAACTGAAATAACTGCGTACGTGAGAAGCACATCAGAATCACGTCTACACAATGTGTTTGCCAATCAAATTAAGCGGATTCGGACTTGTAAAGCAAAAAAAGGACATCAGTTACAACATGTGTTGTACAACAATTTTCCGAACACCTTGAATCTGCCAAAAAAATAAAATAAAATTGTTTACAATAGATAACGTTGATAACGAGCAGTAGGGCATATTTTTTGATCGAAAGAGTTGATTAATGGATGTTATTTGATACATGAAATCGCTTACTGCCACTTAAACTACGCAGGATGTCCCATACATTAATCCTTAAATACTGGCGCTGGTGTGCTACATGCATCATCTCTCTCTTTCTGTTTATTCTCTGAAGAAACTGTTGCTCAACTTTGGCGATTCACTTATCGTATCACTGAAGTCTGCAAACTTGCTGGCACGGTAAAATTTCGATTGACATTTATTGCTTTTTTCATGTTTAATTGCTAAAACTTTCTTTGCTGGACCTTTTTGCACACGCTAAACTCACTATATGTCTACCATAATAACGGAACAAAAAGAGCGCGGCTGCTTGAGGGTTATGGGTAAGAATTATGCAGCCGATGTAAGATCCTAAACTATTTTGAGGCCAGGAACCAGATGAAGTGTTGAATAAGTAAGGTGTAGGATGCATGTTTTTGTAATGTTCCTACGGTTTACAACAAGCAATTGCCTGCCGTGGCCACGCTACTGAACCAAATTTCAAAATAAGGAAAAAAACTTCTGTGATAAACATAATTTTTGGCTGACGGTCGTAAATGGGGAATTATTCAGTGCAAGAAATTGCAAAGATATGTTTCATGCTCGGTGCAGCAAAAATTTAATGCCAGAAAGTCGAAGGAAGACGCACAGGAAAGTTTCACAGTAACGTGGTCTGAATTGGAAGAAACATACCGCCTTGGATAGGATCCTACGAGAAACTGGATCGTTTAAATAATCGAAAACCGGTCACAGTTCTCGATAAAGGATAGTTAGCATGGTAGAATTCGAGGCGATGTTAGTTCGTGAGATTGCCGTCCGGGGTGGCCAAGCGGTTAAAGGCGCTGCAGTCTGGAACCGCGTGACCGCTACGGTCGCAGGTTCGAATCCTGCCTCGGGCATGGATGTGTGTGATGTCCTTAGGTTAGTTAGGTTCAAGTAGTTCTAAGTTCTAGGGGACTGATGACCTTAGAAGTTAAGTCCCATAGTGGTCAGAGCTATTTGAACCATTTTGAAGTTCGTGAGATTACAAATTCGTCAATAAGCGCAAGTTGACCGAAAAATGTGCGTTTCGAAGAATACAGTGTGGAGGTTGGTAGTGGAGCAGCAATTACACGCCTTCTATAAACTTGTGGAAGCAATGGCGAGGAAGGAAGGAGACAAATGATTTGTAGACCAGAATGCAGTTTTATCAGCGGAGTATCCAGTGCAGTACTGAAGTGCCTAACTTCGTAAAGTTTCATTTGTTCACGTAGGCTTCCTGATTCAACCTTGATGGTGTGTTCAGGTGCTGTCATATTTATGTATGTTTTGATGGAAATTCATACTCCATTCTCGTCTCACCCCATCGGCGACGATTGTCTGTTGTCTGTCAATATGCACATGCTGTAAAGGTGTAAAGTCTTAAGTACTCTCAGTACTCAGTTTCTCCACGTTTGGAGAGCGCTGCTTCTCTGCATCTGCGTACTGCATTGGTGAATAACAGCTACAGTTGCTAAAAAGCTCCTTTTGGAGTTCCATACCTCAATCAGTAAAAACGGTACCCTTGTAGCATTTCTTTGTTGTTCGTCCGTCTGTCTGTCTGTCTGTCTGTCCGACAGTTAACACCCATTTTCTCAGGAAAGTTGTTGGTGTTGTGAAAAATTTAAACTTGTAAGTCAATTCACTCAAAAGATTTGGCCAATTATGTCACATATTTAGACACGCGCAAACTCATTCGTCAGAACTTATAGGGTACTTCTCGTTGACTAGAGTCATGAAATTTGGAAACAAGCAAAATTTCACAGTAAAAATAAAGGAAAAAATTCGAAAATTATTAATTTGTCATTATATCGCAAGAAAATTTTTTTTTTTGTCATTTGTTATCCGTCTGTCTCTCCGTCCGTCTATTTAGTACCAGTAATGATAACGCAAAAATCCTCAATATTCTCGATTTTCGGGGTGGAGGAACTACCTATATACATGAATAAGTTTGTATGGAACCCTCACAGTGGAGCGAGGCCTACTCGTACTACGCCAATTTTTGTATTTACAAGTTGCAGCTTTTATACTGTGTTGTGTACATAGTTCCGTGTAGTCAATGCGTACACAACTTTCCCACTAGAGCGCGCCCCGCCAAGCACAACAGCGCATGCGCAGCGCTCGTCCGTCTCCGCACTACAAGATGGCGCGCCCATAGAGATGGACCAAATTCTGCTTCCGCCGACCCGCGTATTGATATGTAACGCAGCCAATGCGATTGCTGCTAACGTAGAACCTTTTCTCCTCGCAGATCACTCTCGCGCAGTGATACATGAACGCGCGAGGTATTATAACGAGTGTACAGACCTCCGAATAGTCAGTCTGCATTTATCTGTACCAGTCTGCATTAGTCTGTACCAGTCTGTACGAGTTCTACATTTGTCTGTACCAGTCTATAGTCAAGTTTCAGTCTGCGCCCAATAATATTACCATATTCCTGTACATAGCCATGAAGATAAATGTATAGACACTTTTGTCAAGTATCGGAGATATATGTGAGAATAAGATTAACGTACCAATACCAAAGGAACTTCAGATTGTCAATTGTAAATAGCATCCAGAACTAAGTTAAGTAATTTTTATGCTTATTATTTTAGTAAATGTGTGTGAAAATTAATCAAATTCTGTTTAAAGTTGGTCACTGTCAATCTGCTACGCTAAGCGTGCAAGTGGTATTTCTATCGTCTGACCTATCGGCAGAAGATAAACACGCCACGATAAGACCATGAGACATATTGCTGACGCTCGCCTACTTCGTTAGAGCGACAAGTCAAATAATCTGATGGTGTGTGTACTGAAGGTCTTACAGTACGCACACCACATACTGAATCCATTTTCTAGTGTACTATGAAACTGACGTTGCAAATGCAACTAAACGCTGTGCCTAATGATGTAATGAATATTTAATACTTTACATAACAGAAATGTAGGAGTTTCGTTACGAAAAAACTCTAAATTTACACATGTACAATATAAGTTCGGAAAAATAGCAATGCAAACGTAGCTTTCTCTGTGCTCTGGTGATCAAAGTCAAATTATTATGAACGTAAAATTCGGGATTATTAAAAGTGATGTGTCCAATAACATCGTATGAAAAATGGGCACGTCGTGATTTTGATACTGTAAAAGCATTGGTATGCATTAGCATTAAAATAAATTAAACACGATCCAGTCACATTCACGTCACCACCGGCTATGTTCGACGTCAGAGTGCAAAAACCACTCACAGACGGAGGTGACAGCACTAGTAGTGGAGGATATGTAAAGCGCGTCAGCGGGACGCGGAAAATAGTGCAGCGGCTGTAGTAACGTGGAATCGGTGGGATTTATGTGAAGGCCAAAAGGGCATCATCAATGGCTTTCGAGCTACGGATGGGAACATTTTCGAAACGGCTCATGTGCCGCCGTAGTTGAACTACATCGCTCACGGTAAAATGGCGAAATCTTAAACCGTAGCCGAGGAAACTGTGGTGCACCACGGGTCATAGATGACGCCACGGGTCATAGATGGCATGGGGTGAACGACGCCTGCGGAGGTGTGTGTAGGCTAACAGACGTGCAACTGTTGAGCAATTGGCCGCCCAGATAAATCAGTCGGCTACCAGCAGTGTCTCCTCGACGACAATTCAGCGAACGTTGGTGTATATGAGACTCCACAGCATATGTCTGTTTCATGTACACGTGCTGACTGCTGTCGATCGGCAACAAAGGCCGGAATTTACGCGCCACTACCGCAACTCGACGTCCAATGAGTGGCGACAGGTGGCTTTTTCTGATGAATCACGTTTTATGCTCCAACAGACAAATGGCCGCTGGCGTATACTGTGTGAAATGTCTAAAATAAAATACTCCGCACAATGGGTGACTTAATAGTAACTGCGAAATTGTTTTTGATACTTTGCACCGTATGACTATCTTCTGTGAGGTAACCTACCTAGGAGAAGGGGCAGAAGTATGATGTGAGACAATAAAGTAATGAGACTGATGTAAAAAAAAATGTTGCTTACCGTTATAGTGAAGTTCAGTATTGTCTCCTTCAAAGTAGTCCCCTTCTGATTGGACACATTTTTTCCAGCGCTTCTGCCATTGATGGTAACATTTCTGGAACTCATCTTCTGTTATATCCACCAAGACCCTCGTCACAGCTTTTTGGACATCTTGTGTTGTTTGAAAATGATGAGCCTTGACCGCCGTTTTGACACTTGGAAATAGAAAAAAAGTCGCACGGAGCGATATCTGTTGAATAAGGTGACTGTGGTAGTAGTGAAATTTGTTTTGAGGTTAAAAATTACTGTACTGACAGAGCAGTATGGGATGGCGCATTATAGTGATGCAGGATCCAACATCAATGTTGGCACAGACGCGAATAACTCTTTTACGAAGTCTTTCTAAAATTTCTTTGTAGTAGTATTGGTTAACAGTTTGGCCAGGAGGCACCCATTCTTTATGAACAATTCCCTTGGAATCAAAGAAGCACACAAGCATGCATTTCACTTTTGACTTTGACATGCGAGCTTTTTTTTGGTCTGGGCGATTCCTTTGAGCACCACTGCGAACTTTGGCGTTTTGTCTCTGGATCGTACTGACAAAACCAACTTTCATCACCAGTGATAACACGGCTCAACAATTCTGGATTGATTTCCGTTTGCTCTAACAGATCGGCTGCCATATTTTTTCGTGTTTCTCGCTATTGTGGTGTGAGATTTTTGGGGACCATTTTTGCACAAATCTTTCTCATACCAAGATTTTCAGTTATTATTAGACGAACCGTTACTCGATTTATGTTCAGTTCTTTTGCAATCATTTTCACGGACAATCTTCGATAAGATCATACGAGTTCACACACCCTGGTCAAATTGACATACGTCCATGAGGTTGATGGTCGTCCACTGCAGTCTTCATCTTCAACATTCATTCTGCCTTCACTAAACATTTTATGCCAACGAAAAATCTCCTGGACATAACCTCCTCTCCAAAAGCCTTCTGAAGCTTACAGTAAGTTGTCGTCCCGTTTACACCCAATTTAACGCAAAAAGAAATGGCATACCGTTGCGCAATATTATGCGGTTCCATTTCCATGACGAGAGACACAAACACATGTTAACTTGTTGCTGCACAATTCACGACTGAGCAGTTGCATCGATGTGTCGTTGGACTAGAATGGCTTATAGACCAAGGCCAAACATATTGTGCCTACACAAGCCTGCAGGCTTGCCACATCTTGCAAAGAAAATCAGTCTCATTACTTTATTGTCACACCTCGTAAATCCTCCCTCGTAGCAGGATCTCTATTCTTAATACTCCCGAAGTCACACAATCCTCCTTGGTTTGGTCTTCGAGGAACAGATTGTTTTGATGTTACTCCAAACGCTCACCTAATCCAGAACCCTACGAAGAAAGTTGCAGGATCTGGTCTTCTGTGTGGCGCATATTCTAAACTCAGTTACATCCGAACTGGACAAGATATATGTGGCTGCATCTTGAACAAATGAGGTTGTTGCGAAACGGGGGCGTGTGACTGTGTTGCTTATGAACAGACAATAAGACACATTATGGAGAACTGCTAACTCCATGCCATTAAAGGAAGTCTGAAACACTTGGGTGGTATGAGACCGAGCGCTACTGTCTGTTTATTATATTTAAGTATTAAACTGTTAGTTCATTGTATTTGTTCTATAATGTCATACCATAATAGCAGTTGTCCATTTGTAGGTTGTTATTTTAGAAGAGTAACTAGTAGAACATATTTTGATGCCACCTCATGCAAGACACGAGACTTTCATCCACATTGTGCTGCAACAATTGTAGGGCACTGTTCCTATTGTTGTTCGCGACACGTTGTCGTTACGACATGACAGTACAAGATCGACTTTAATATTAATGTCCTTGAACACCTGAACAGCAGACGCCCTTATATTTGAATTGGATGATGAGGTTCTGTCCCGTAGCCCAAGCGATCGCCGGATCTCACTCCTGTGGATTTCTTGTTAGTTTTAAGGAAGTCGTTAGAGTGTGAAACGTCAACATAAACCAAAGAGGAACTGGTTAATAGGGTCCTAGCTGCCCGTATCATTGTGCAACAGGAATATTTAACAGAGTGCGGTGGTAAGGCATGCAGTGAGACAGGTGGCCATCATTTAGAACAGTTGTTACTTCGTGTGAACTGCTCCTGTGAATCAAAAATTAAATATTCATTCTCGACCATTAGTTCCTTAATCAAAATAGTCATATTGTTAATATTTTCTGCCAGTTTTCCACTAATTATTGAATTTTGCTTCTTATCAAACGTCTTTCACATAACTGCTTTTACTATCTTCAGCGGATTTTAGGTCTCATCTCTTTTATGTATTTCCAATGGGTCTTCAGTAAACACTTCTGGACTGTAAATTCCTCGGATAAAGTTAATATTGAACAACATTTTAAAATACAGAGTGTTTGGAAAGGAGCTCCCTTGCTTTAAATATAATGGGGAAATTAATGGAAAATTACATCATTGAGTACATTATCATGAAAGAGAATTCCTTCGAGTTTTGTTTAAAGTTAGTAGATGTCAACGTGGGGTCCATTAGTTGTCCTGCACACATCGCGATGATATTCTACTTCTCGCCACGTATTGGTTCAAATGGCTCTGAGCACTATGGGACTCAACATCTTAGGTCATAAGTCCCCTAGAACTTAGAACTACGTAAACCTAACTAACCTAAGGACATCATCCACACCCATGCCCGAGGCAGGATTCGAACCTGCGACCGTAGCAGTCCCGCGGTTCCGGACTGCAGCGCCAGAACCGCACGGCCACCGCGGCCGGCTCGCCACGTATTCACCAACATTTCAGGTGTAACTATCGTAAGCGCCACGATTCTTTCCCGTAAATGACTGATGTCTCTAATACACATCATTTTTTATGTGGCCCCAAAAGAAAAAGTCCAGTGGGGTTAAGTCTGGGCTTCGTGGTGACCGACGTATTGGGCCAGCCCTGCCTATCCACCTTCCTGGAAAGAGACTGTCAAGAGCCGCACGCACATGGTTACTGTAATGAGGTGGGGCGCCAGCTTGCTGAATAAATACAAGCCTCTTTTCCGCCTCGGTATCGTCCATTTGGTGAAATACATACCTTGTCAACATTTCACAGTAAACGTCCCCGTTTATTGTTTTTTCTACAAAAATGAAAGGACCAATGACACGATCTTCCATCAAACCGCAATTTGGAAGGGTCACATTGGTGCTGAATAACTTCATGTGGTTGCTCTGCCCCTACAAATTCTGCAGTTAGGAGGATTAACTGTTCCACTGACATGAAATGTAGCCTCATCACCGCACGCACGCCTGGACTGAAATGAGAGAACACAGAAAAAAAACACCACTTGTGCCGTCGCAAGGTCGAGCAGACCTACCAGGTGCAGGGGAGCCAAACTTGGAGAGTTGATGAGTCAAACAACACAAACTAAAATTGTGTATGTCACTTCGTACAGATTCTAGAACACATTAAAACCGGGGAGTACTTTTTCAAACACCCTGTACTGCTGTGCAGTGCATTTCACCTTGCTTTGCAAGGAATGAAAGAAGACTAAGTTAAGCACCGCCAATGTCAGGGCTGTTAATGGAAAGCTTGGACTGGGGAAGGAAATCCCACGTATCCCTTTGAAAAGAATCATCACAGCACTGGACTAAAGTGATTTAGGGAACCCAAAGGAAACCTAATTCTTAATGGATAGACGAGGTACTGAATCCTATCTCACACACTGTGCCATCCCGTTTGGTGACGCTTACTGGTCACAGAAAATGTTTGCCATAGTTCAGTACTGCCGCTAGGAGTAACCGCGCCATAACAGAGTGATATCTGGCCTTAAATACGAGGTGCATTCAAGTTCTAAGGCTTCCGATTTTTTTTCTCCAGAGTGGAAAGAGATAGAAACATGCGCATTGTTTTAAAATGAGGCCACATTCATTGTCAATACGTCCCAGAGATGGCAGCACCATACGGGAGATGGAATTTTACCGCCAGTGACGAGAATGAGAACTGTTTTAAATACTTAAAATGGCGACGTTTTCCTTACTTGAACAGCGTGCAATCATTCGTTTTCTGAATTTGCGTGGTGTGAAACCAATTGAAATTCATCAACAGTTGAAGGAGACATGTGGTGATGGAGTTATGGATGTGTCGAAAGTGCGTTCGTGGGTGCGACAGTTTAATGAAGGCAGAACATCATGTGACAACAAACCGAAACAACCTCGGGCTCGCACAAGCCGGTCTGACGATATGATCGAGAAAGTGGAGAAAATTGTTTTGGGGGATCGCCGAATGACTGTTGAACAGATCGCCTCCAGAGTTGGCACTTCTGTGGGTTCTGTGCACACAATCCTGCACGACGACCTGAAAATGCGAAAAGTGTCATCCAGGTGGGTGCCACGAATGCTGACGGACGACCACATGGCTGCCCGTGTGGCATGTTGCCAAGCAATGTTGACGCGCAACGACAGCATGAATGGGACTTTCATTTCGTCGGTTGTGACAATGATGAGACATTGATGCCATTTTTCAATCCAGAAACAAAGCGCCAGTCAGCTCAATGGAAGCACACAGATTCACCGACACCAAAAAAATTTCGGGTAACCGCCAGTGCTGAAAAAATGATGGTGTCCATGTTCTGGGAGAGCGAGGGCGTAATCCTTACCCATTGCGTTCCAAAGGGCACTACGGTAACAGGTGCATCCTACGAAAATGTTTTGAAGAACAAATTCCTTCCTGCACTGCAACAAAAACGTCCGGGAACGGCTGCGCGTGTGCTGTTTCACCAAGGCAACGCGCCCGCACATCGAGCTAACGTTACGCAACAGTTTCTTCGTGATAACAACTTTGAAGTGATTCCTCATGCTCCCTACTCACCTGACCTGGCTCCTAGTGACTTCTGGCTTTTTCCAACAATGAAAGACACTCTCCGTGGCCGCACATTCACCAGCCATGCTGCTATTACCTCAGCGATTTTCCAGTGGTCAAAACAGACTCCTAAAGAAGCCTTCGCCGCTGCCATGTAATCATGGCGTCAGCGTTGTGAAAAATGTGTACGTCTGCAGGGCGATTACGTCAAGAAGTAACGCCAGTTTCATCGATTTCGGGTGAGTAGTTAATTAGAAAAAAAATCGGAGGCCTTAGAATTTGAATGCACCTCGTACACGACAATGTGCAACGAGGTACGTAGACAACAGTCTGCTCCGCTTACAGGCACCGCAGGAGTTACAATTTACTGACGAACTGTATATTCGATACTCTCCGCAAATGATCTGTGCACCACCAGACGTCCGGCAGTGTACGTCCTGTTTGCTGGCTCACTTACTATGAAAATCGTCATGACCGAGATTGGACCACAAATGAATGATGTGGTTGCATCCAGGACACCCATCGATAATGATTCACTCCTGGACAGACGATGCTGAGATTTTCCCGATACCCTGCTCAGCTGGATGGACGGAAAATCACGTGACATAAGACTCTAGAGGAGCGAGAGCAAGCAATACACGGGAAACTATGAAACAGCAACAACAAGAAGCTGTCAGCCTGCTTAAAATTCGATAATTTCGTGCAACAGTGGAAGAACTGGCATTAAATCGTTCCTCAAGGTGCTGTCTTTAAACTAAATTATTGTTGCAAGTTGCCATACAGTGTACGAGTATATTGTACATGCAGAACAGTAAATGGATCATTTTAAAGGCAGAAATTTATAAATGTTTTACTGATCATATAATATTTGTAACATGCATTAATAGAAAATAAGTAGTACCATTCTGGTCTCACTTCATTCCACATTCCGATAAAACTAACATTACTTGATACAAATGTCGCCATTTTGATATGCATATCTGTACCACTATTATCTAATACTTTATCGCATGTTGCACTACATTTAATACCTTCTGCTATCGTTCTGTGTATCCTGCACCATATTACAAAAAGAATGAAAGTAGTTATTCCACACTGCCCTCGCTGAAAAGAAATTGACTGTGGCTGGTTCGGTAAATCAGAGCGAATAAGTGATTAGGCAACACAACGGTCTGGAAGTGTGGTGGACATGTTTGTGTCACTGAATTCTGCCGGTGGCTAAGGCTTCAAATCTCATGTTTTATTTCTTTATTTCTGCCGATTATTTCTTGTCCTTGTTGACAAGCTGCACACTAAAACACACGTGCAGTATGCAAGCGCCCCTTTACAGTATGCGGGCTTTCAAAAAAAAATTAGTGGTGTGGCCCTAAACTACGTACCCTCAGACTCTTTATAAACAATGTCTTTTACGAATCCCCACAAGAAAAGATCCAGAGGCGTCAAGTCTGGCGAACGAGCCGGCCACGACACATCTCCTCCGCGTCCAATCCAACGATTTGGAAATTGTCTCTGCAACCCATTTCTAGCCATCGGCGAAAAATGTGCCGGACACCCACCGTGTTGATGAAACATTCTGCTCCTTGTTCCTAAAGGTATTTCTTCCAATAACAGAACTAATGTTTCTTGGAGGAATGTGGTGTACTTCCTACCATTAATATTTCCTTCGATGCAATATAATAATTCTGTACTCCAGAATCCCACACCATACATTCACCGACCACGGGTTTTGGTGTGCAACATTCAACAGCCAACATCGATTTACAGTTGCCCAGTAACTCATGTTATGCAAATTAATATTTCCATGTTACGTGAATGTAGCCTCGTCAGTAAATAAAATCAAATTAATAAATGTGTCATCCCTCAGAATCTGAAGTTGAGCCCATCGGCAGAACTCAATCCGACGCATACAATCCGTACCAGTCAATTCTTGGTGGAGACTGATATGGTAAGGATATTTATGGCGATGCAGAACACGAAAACACTACTCTGGCTCATGCCAGATTCCCTTCCAATTTGATGCGAACTAACGCAAGAATCTCGAACAACAGTGGCAAGAGCACCAATTTCCGTTTCCTCGTAAGTAAATTTCCTTAGACGGATGTTTCCGATGCGTTAAAGATCCAGTTGGTCTCAATTTACCAAACATATACATATACATATACATATGTATTTAAATGTACGTTCAGCATATCTTTCAGCGTATAAATCTCTCTCATTGAATTGCGTTGCCATTCTCTGTAAATTAGAAGCATATCGACATGTTCTTCGAAGGAATACATGATTTACATTCGCTTGATCCGACGATATTAGTCTTACCGTTCCTATTAGTGTTGTATTGTGAAACCATCGAATGGTGTTTACATGTCATGGCACGTTAGATGGATACGTCGTATTCGGGCGAATATTTACTATTTGCACGATATGCGAGAGACAATTGTCAGAGCATGTTCTTCGTTAAGTGCCGAAGTGATAAGGAATACCACTCAATCCGTGATAAGAAGATTGCAGTAGTGCACTGATACCAATGGTCATCACTTCAAACACCTTCTGTAAGTAGACGTTCTTGCCAGCTTTCTGACCTCTGTTGACCTTCAAAGACGTTACTGTTACACATCACTGGATTCATCTCGATAGCCGCTATCAGAAAATAAGTACCAAACTATAGCATCCCATTTAAGACCTTGACCTTCATATCTCTGACGCGATTCCACCCAGCAACGAAAAACAAACGTCATTTTATGTCCCTCATTGACCCATGCAACATTTGTCCCACAAACTTTTCAGCTCCTATCACACTTTCGAAGTTAATGGTTCAAATGGCTCGGAGCACTATGGGACTTAACATAAGTGGTCATCATTCCCCTGGAACTTAGAATTACTTAAACCTAACTAACCTAAGGACATCACACACATCCATGCGCTTCGAAGTTATTCTAGGTGGCAATAGTTAGTGACTCACCCTGTGTATACAGGGTGAGTCACCTAACGTTACCGCTGGATATATTTCGTAAACCACATCAAATACTGACGAACCGATTCTACAGACCGAACGTGAGGAGAGGGGCTATAGGGTGTAACAAAAATTGGAGGGAGGACACACGTAGACGAAGAAATTGTGTTATATGAACATGGATCTGCAAACGCTTGTTTCCATGTTACAACTCATTTCTCCACCGAGTTTCAACGGGATCAGACTGTAAATTTTCACAATCGTTGTGTGTGCGCAGGCGTCAATCCTAACGCAACTGTTGAAGCAAGTCATCAAAAAAGATTTTTGGGCCGGCATTGTTGGTAACTCTTTCACAGGGCTTCACTTTTTTCCGCTCGGTCTCAACAGTCAAATTTATCATAACTTCGCAGAGAATGTTCTGCCTGATCTGTTAGCAAATGTGCATTTAGCTGTGTGACAAACCCGTACACAATGACAATTATTGAACTATATGAAAAAAATGTAATGTACTTACGAACTACGGCGTGTACACACTTTATTCAAAATTATACGTCACTAACGATGTTCGGATTTAGGTTATGCATGCCATAATCGGCGATGATGTGGCGCTGACGAATAGCGAAATTCTGCATAACCCGCTGCAGTGCCGGAACATCGATGCTGTCGATGACCTCCTGAACGGCTGTTTTCAGCTCAGGGATGGTTTTGAGGATATTGCTGTACACCTTGTCTTTAATATATCCCACAAAAGAAGTCGTACGTTTTCAGATCCGGAGAATATGGCAGTCAATCGAGCCCCATGCCAGTGGCCTCTGGGTACCCCAGCGAATGAGGTCCCCAAAGTGGTCGTCCAGGAGATCACTCTTCTGCTTCGATGGGGTCGAGCTCCGTCTTGCATGAACTTCATCTTGTCGAAATCAGAGTCACTTTGGATAATGAGTATGAAATCATCTTCCAAAACCTTCACATACCGTTCGGTAGTCACCGTTCCATTAAGGAATATCGCGCCGACTATTCTCTGAGTGGACATTGCGCACCACACAGTCAGTCATTGAGGGTGAAGAGACTTCTCCACTGTGAAGTGCGGATTCTCAGTCCCCCAAATACGCCAGTTTCGCTTATTGAAGAGCCCATCCAAATGAAAGTGGGCTTCGTCGATAAACCAAACCATACAGCGCATACTAATTCCCATCATGCTCCGCGGTAAACCATGCAGTTTGAACATCCTAACGCAAACCATTCAGAAGTTACGACAATTTTATTTCATATAGTTCAATAATAAATGCTCCATGCACGATAGAGCACCTCCTCATTTTAGTGTTAGTGCCTTTCGGCTTCTAAATAACAAATGCAGTAACAGATGGATGCTAGAGATGGACCAACTGCCTACCCCCATTGGGACCGATGACTTCGCTGTTTGGTCCCCCAGAATCAACCACCCAACTGGCTTTCACACTCCCCTGACCTAAGCCCAATGGACTTTTATTTGTATGGGCATCTGAAATATCTTGTGTGTGGAACTCCAGTATGAGATGTTCAGAATCTCCGTGCCCTTATTATGGAAGGCTGTGAAACCATACACAATATTCCAGGCATAATTCAGCGCATCCGAGGTTCACTATAAAGGCGGGTTGATGCTTGAATCAATGGCCACGGAGTGCATATTGAACATCTTCTGTGGGAAAGAGTTGCACTGTCCATAACTTAACGCTACACTGGCACAGAAAAATACTGCTCAAGTTCCTTGTAAACTAAAGGATCCAGTAGATAAAGCGAAAAGTTTTAAAGATACATTGAAATAATTTCTGCGTGACAGCTCTTTCTGCCCCATGGATTAGTTTCTGATTATATCGTGTAAGCCTGCCGCTGTGCCCGAGCGGTTCTAGGCGCTTCAGTCCGAAACCGCGCTCCTGCTACGGTCACAGGTTCGAATCCTGCCTCGGGCATGCATGCGTGTGATGTCCTTAGGTTAGTTAGGTTTATATACTTCTAAGTCTAGGGGACTGATGACTTCAGACGTTAAGTCCCATAGTGCTCAGAGCCATTTGAACCATATCGTGTATATTTGGGTAGAATTATTATATTTTATTTTACAATAAGATTAATCTTTAAAAATCAGTTACATCAATGGGCAGCATTATGAATATTTTAATAGGGAATGTATTTGTTTGTAAGCCCACAGAACGTTACACATCACATGTCGTTTTCTCAAGCACAGTCCGAACATACAAATAACCATCTAATTAACAATACTGGAAGGTCATTTTTCTTCTTGGCCATTTTAAAGCGGCAATTTACAGATTTAGAAAATAAAATCTCCATTTCAAATCTCAGATATTTTCGGTCTTCGACCTTGCCGTGTCGCCTCACTGCAGTTTCCGTTGTTCCCCGGATTAATTACAAAAGCAACGGTGGGTTTTTCGTCAAGGCAAAGATTAAGGCTCAGTGTTGCTTCCTACAGTGTAAAGATGTACACTTCGTAATACTGTAAAAATTCGATTCAAAAACGTTTCTTTCTTCCTTCTCAACTTATCCTCGAACTTCTTACACAACTACGACTTTGTGTCAAAAATTGCTACTTATCAGAAAGCTTGTCACCTGGAGAGTAATAATACGGTAAACAGGAAATGGCTGACACTCGTAAACCACCCAAGTCGCAATCTCATTCTGGTTCTTTTCTTCTTTTTTCAGAGAAGATTAGCTGTAGCGACTGGTAAACAGCTTTCGCAACGACACGGCGAAGCCAGCCGAGAGACTATACCGAGCTAGGCCGCACTGGTCTAAACACCCCACGGCTCCGATAAAGGCAAGTACCTATCGCTAAGTATTTGCATGCTTGTTCACCTTGTGACTCCAGTTAACACGATACTGAGGTATGTAAGATCTGCCTCACATGACTATACCTCGCCGTTCGTACACAACGTCTTATTTGTTTGAACTAATGCTGAAGTTACAAACATATATGTTACATTGACGCTGCAGGTGCTCTGTGTTTAACCCTTGTAGTACATTACTGAACAGAAGATTTGAAACACTAAAAAACAAAAAGAGAGGGAGATAAGCGTGTCGCAGATGACTATCGGAGATAGGTTACACTTTCAGTCCAACATTACAAATTTTTGAGCGTTTTAAAGCTACCGTCGTTAGCTGTTGGTGAAACTTTGTGGGTGTAGCATGACAGAGTGTACCTCACATTTTATTATTGGACCCATTTATGCAAAGTATGTATACAATGAGCGAGTAATAAACGAAATTCAGGCGTAAGGAAATTTAAGTTCCGGGATAAGAAAAAAATATTTTCAAGTTTGCCACCAACATTGTAAATCTGTCAGAGAGAGCAAAGGACCTGGAAAGTTTGAAGAGTGGAATGCAAAATGTCTTCAGAGAAGGTTACAGACGAATATCAACAAAAGTAAAACGAGAGCATGGGATGTAGAACCATGTCAGGCAGTACTCAGGGAATTATATCGGGAAATTAGACGTTAAAAGTAATAGATGTGTTTTTCTGTATGAGCTGACAAAGAACTGGTGATGGCTGGAATACAGAACATATAAAATGCAGATTGGCAGTCACAAGAATAGGCTTTTTGCAAAAAGAAAAATCAAAATGTTACGAATACTTTTCTAAAAGTATTGACTAGAGAGTAGTCTTGTACAAAAGTAAATCGTAGACAGCAAACATTTAAGAGAAGACGAGAATTCAAAATTTTAAAATATAGTTCTACAGAAGAATGATGAAGATTTGTAGATTTGATAGCTGATGTATGGGTAATGGATCGAACTGGCGAGAAATGAAACTTATGGACTTCATAAAAAGGAGATGATTTACAAAATGCCTCCAGAAACAGCTATTCGTCAATCTGGAAAGGAGGGAATTGCAGGGTGTAGAAAATGTAGACAGCAGGGGCGGCCAACAATTTGGTAGCTCTCTGGGTGTGAGGAGGGGCAAGAGGGGGAAACTAGGAACCTGGCGCATTTAAATGGCAATGCAATTGCACTGCACATGACTTTGTTTTATATTTAATGTTTCTGAATAACATAAATCAAAAACTAAACAAATTTCCGGTATTATTTAATTTTTATTCGGCACAAATTATCGACATCTAGACAGATGCAAACAGTTTCACAGGTTCTTGCACTCAGATTGCCATGCAATCATGACTTGTTTAGTTTCATAATCGATGAGCCCTTCACACACATTTGTTCATCGAAATATGTAATCTCATGTGCCAGCTCGTTATGGGTATGTGCAACCTCTTCTTGTGGAAAACAACTTAGATCTCCTGGGCTGTACCTTCTTTCTTTGTAATTGTAGTTATATACTCTTCTTGAAGTCTGAGGGTATTTCTACATCTACATCTACATAATTACTCCGCAATTCACACTTAAGGGTCTGGCAGAGGGTTCATCGAACCATTTTCATACTACTTCTCTACCATTCCACTCTCGAATGGCGCTTGGGAAAAAGGAACAACTAAATCTTTCCGTTCGAGCTCTGATTTCTCTTATTTTATTATAATGAGCATTTCCCCCTGCGTAGGTGGGTGTCAACAAAATACTTTCGCATTCGGAAGAGAAAGATGGTGATTGAAATTTCGTTAATTGATCTCGCCGCAAAAAAAAACACCTTTGTTTCAGTGACTGCCACCCCAACTCGCGTATCATATCAGTGACACTCTTACTACTACTGCGCGGTAACACGAAACAAGTTGCCCTTCTTTGCACTTTTTCGACGTTCTCTGTTAATTCTACCTGGTAAGGATCCCATACCGCGCAGCAATATTCCAGCAGAGGATGGACAAATGTAATGTAGGCTCACTCTTTAGTGGGCTTGTCGCATCTTTTAAGTGTTCTGCCAACAAAGCGCAGTCTTTGTTTCGCCTTCCCCACAATATTATCTATGTGGTCTTTCCAATTTAAGTTGTTCGTAATTGTAATTCCTAGGTATTTAGTCGAATTGACAGCCCTTAGATTCGTGCGATTTATCGTATACCCAAAATTTATCAGATTTCTTTTAGTACCCATGTGGATGACCTCGCACTTTTCTTTGTTTAGTGCCTGTCTCATATAACTTGCACACCAAATGGAAGAATTTTGTCATGGGTATCTCTCCCAAGACTCACTAGGTCTGATGGAATGTCTTCTGCTCCCGGGGCCTTGTTTCGACTTACGTCTTTCAGGGCTCAGCCAAATTCTTCTCGCAGTATCATGTCTCCCATCTCTTTTTCATCTACGTCCTCTTCCATTTCTATAACATAGTTTGCATCTCCCTTGTATAGACCCTGTGTATACTCCTTCCACCTTTCAGCTTTCCTTTTTTTAAGACTGGTTTTCCATTTGAGCTCGTGATATTCGTATAGTTGCTTCGCTTTTCTCGAAAGGCCCCTTTAATTTTTCTGTAGGCTGAATCGCTCAAAACAGGCGTGGTACTTTTGATTAATTTCGATCAGGAAGGTTTTGTTGTGAATACGTTTGGCAATAAAGGGCTTTGTAATGGTGACGGTGTATCGATCTCTTTGCCATCGGCGTATAATAGACTGTGTGGGGAGAGTAATGTGCTTGGCTACCCTAATTAGTTATACTAGAACGTTCACTGGTGTTCGCCAGCGATTTTTGAACTTCGCTAAAATTTGCGACACAGCCTTAACTAATATAGTAGCAGCCGTGATAGTTAAAAGAACGTAGTACCGTATTTAAGACCGATCTGTAATGAGTGACATACACTGCGATCCAGAGAAATTCTGTGTGCCAACACGGCTACTATCAAAATCCGTACGGATCCCTTTACTTTCTGATAAAAGGTACCAACTTTATAGCCATCGTAAATTAAACTCCATTTCGTATGTTGTTTCCGCTCGTCACATTTAACTCTTCTGAAAGCTGCACTCCTGTAGCACACTGTTTGTCATCGTTCGCCGGAACAGCCTGGTTGCTGGGGGCGTATTTACTGTCACTGCCGTCCATCAAAAACACGCAAGCAAAGCACTTTCATGTGTATCTGCGTAGTCACACATTCGATATTTACTCGGTCTAATGTACAGTAAGTCTTTGCTAATGCACTGTGCGAATGAACGTTTTCAGTAGTATCAAACAGAGGTAGTTTCAATGCAGATTAACAACTGAGAATTGAGATTCGTTAAAATTAATGATATCACTGCGTTTTTTACGAGAGAGTACTTCAGACTCGGTTGCCAGGAAAATATTTACAGGCGATTATATGGAAAGCGCAAAACATTCCTCGTTTTCCAGGAGATTAACAATAAGTGTGATTGATACTAAATCAAAAGTGAATTTTGTAGGCGTCTGACAGTGATAGTTCCTGGCGATTTTGCGGTAAACTTAAGCCATTACTAAGGTAATGATTAAGCTAAAATGTGCGTTTAAATCATGAAAAAGTTTATAAATGCAAAATGTGATTTTATGAGTCGGCTACGATGAAAGGAATTCAACTATAGTGAAACCAATTTCTGAGAAACGACAGCATTTCCGGCAGACCACTGCAAGGGATATGATTCCCAAATTATTCGACCATCGATATTTGTTTGTATGTTGTTCTGTAGTAGCTTTGAAACGCCGTCCCACCTTTTATAGTCAAAAATGCGCTGGAGTATCAAATCGGTTTTAGATTTTGCCACCTGTTAAGGCCCTTCCTAAACAATCGAGAATAGCATAAATGACGAAATCCATTGTAGAATGAGTACGACATCGTACCTCATCTGCCAAAAACATTGTCATTTCATGAATACAATGTGACTGTGGTGCCTACCAGAGTGAAAATACTGACAAAAAAATTATTTTATTGGAACATTTATTACGTCTTTCTGTCACATTGTCTCAGTCTTCAGCAAGCATCAGTTTGATTGGAAACGCAAGCTTTAGATTATTTACGTCATCTTGATTGTCAGGAGACGTCTGACTGCTAGGGCTGACGTGTGCTCTTAGTGGCGGACGAGCTTACTGTCGGTCGCCGCCGAGGTTTCCTGTGGGCCCCGTTATCGTTGCAGTGATGGCATCTGGGAGAGGCGCTCACATTCGCAAATGCAGGGAAATGGCAACGAAGGAAGGAAAGACTTACCTGGCAGGAATTGTGAAGTGGTTCAAATGGCTCTAAGTAGTCTTAAAACTACTTAAACCTAATTAACCCGTTCTCGCTTCCCGCGCCCTGGTTCCCGGGTTCGATTCCCGGCGGGGTCAGGGATTTTCTCTGCCTCGTGATGACTGGGTGTTGTGTGTTGTCCTTAGGTTAGTTAGGTTCAAGTAGTTCTAAGTTCTAGGGGACTGATGACCATAGATGTTAAGTCCCATAGTGCTCAGAGCCATTTGAACCATTTGAACCTAGTTAACCTAAGGACATCACACACATCCATGCCCGAGGCAGGATTCCAACCCGCGACCGTAGCAGCAGCGCGGTTCCGGACTGAAGCGCCTAGAATTGCTCGGTCACAACGGCCGGCTAATTGTCAAGTGGAAAAGAGAAGCGGACCGCCACCGACACCATTTCATTCGTTTGGTAAACCGTTTTTCATTTTTACTGTTCGAGGACATTCTCTTTCCAGCATAAGTCTCCAGGCTTCGCTAAGATTTAGATACCTAGTGGTTATAATTAAAGAGCAGCTATTCATTGAGGTCCATTGTGGACTGTAATTATAGTATGGCAGCGAAACTTGGCAGATATGTTATTGCGTTACTGCGGTACCTATTAACACTGGATGTAAATCTGGCGCTGTACAGCATCTAGTCGACGTTTCTGGTGCCCATATTGAAAAAACTGTCAAAGCGGCAGCTAATAATAAAATAACATTACACGTTTCTCACTTTTATTGACCTATTCTGCCCGTGTTCTGCTCCTATGCCACTTCGTATGAAAACATTTGTAGACGTCTTTCTTGCATTTACAGCTCCAGATTTGCATCAGGTTGTCAAATTGAAACTTTTTTTTCCAGCGTAATTCGGTTCCGCGTTAACGCACTGGAAAATCTACCAGGTTTCGTTCCCATAATATAATTACGGCCTACACTGGACCTCTGTGAATAGCTGCACTTTAATTATAACCACGTGCTAACACCTTTGTTAAATGTGCAGGTGCCCTTGCGACATCTTGTGAGTTGTCTCACGGTGGAATCGCAGGAAGACAAAGCGTGGAATAGAACACTGGTACTTTCAAACCATATGTTCTGATTTACCAAAGAAGTGTCCTTGAACTCGGGAAAATTAGACAGTCCAAGTTGGATTGGAAAGCGAAGGCCTTTCGTTTGGCTTGCGCGACTGCCGAATTTCTCTACCAAGATACTTTTTTCCTCTGCTGGTTTACTTGAAATCATTCCTGTACGAAACACCAGTACACACTGAGGAAATTGTTGGCGTAGCCGTAGCGGTCTGTCATATTGTGCAGTAGACACTAATGATATTTGAGAGAGTGTAGCAAAGTATTATGCACCGTTGTAATGCTTGCACTGATCATAATCGCTTGGGACAGCTGCTATGGGCTTAAATTGTTGCCACAAGTTGTATGCCGTTTACGAGGACATACTAAAGACTAATGCCTCCGAATCTTTTATGTGAAAATTCTTAACTACAAGGTGTACAACTTTGCTTCCGCCGTTTTTTCCCCAACATTTGAGGCTTTAATGAAACAAATTGGTTACACGTGTATCATTCAAAGTATTTTCCATCGCTGGCCACTACTTTCTACCATCTTTCGGGCAGTGTACGAATCTCGCGTCGAAAAAATTGTTCATCTTTTGAAGCGATCCACGCATCGATCCAATTTGAGACTTCTTCATGAGATCGGAAGTGTTGGTCAGCCAGGCCATGCGCCATTGATATAAACAGGTGATAGTCAGAGGGAGCCATGTCTGTAGTGTACGGCGGGTAGGGTAGGTCTTCCCTTTTTAACGTTTCCAAGTACGTTTTGACCTATTTTTGCAACGTGGGGTCAAGCGTTGTCGTGCTGCAAAATCACTTTATCGTGCCTCTCGCTCTATTGCGTCCATTTGTCTTTTATTGCTCTCCTCAGACGCGTTAATTGCGTTCGATAACGAGCAACTGTGATTGTTTCACTTGATTTTAACACCTCATAGTACACGACCCCGAGCTGGTCCCACCAAATGCAGAGCATAATCTTGGAGCCGTGAATATTCGGTTTGTGCGTCGACGTGGAAGCCGGGATATCCCCATGATTTATTGCGTTTAGGGTTATCGTAATGAACCCATTTTTCGTCCCCGGTCAAAATGCGATGCAGAAATCCCTTACGTTTTTGCTCCTGAAGTAACTGTTGGCAAACACACGAACGCCGTTCAAAGTCTCTTGGTTTCAGCTCACACGGGACCCAAGTTTCTTCTTCCTGAATCAGGCCCATACCCTTGTGACGTTTTGAAATGCCTTGCTGTGTCACTCCCACTAATCGTGACAATTCGTCTTGTGTTTGACGCGAGTCTTCACTCAGAAATGTCTCCAATTCTGCATCTTGGAAAACATTCTCTCTTCCACCATTTTGCCGGTCTACGACATTAAAATCACCGTTCTTGAAGCGTTGAAACCACTCGTGACACGTTTTTTCACTAGTAGCGTCCTTTCCATATGTACCTGAGAGCATTCGATGAGACTCAGCCGCTGTTTCCTTCATATTGAAACAAAACAATAACACCTCCCGCAAATGACGAGAATTAGGCTCGTAAACTGACATTTTTAATCCAGAACAACTTTATGGTGCAGACACAAATCGACTAATGTTTGAATGATGTTATGTTGACGGAGGTCCAAACTAACTGTCTGACGTCTGCGATCTGTTTCTTTTGACCGCTACTTACCGTTGTCGCCACCTATCGGCAAACGGCGGAAGCAAACTTGCACACCTTGTAAAACAAGCGTTATTAACACTCTGCACCCTCTGCCGCTAGGGGGCTCACAATTGTGGCGCGTAACCTGGCGGCGCGTAGCGTAATTACGTTGGTGCGTGAGGAACAACGTGCTGCAATGGAGTTTCGAATTTGAAGAGTTCGTCCACACATCGATCGAGCACCCCCTGCTTCAGCATGACAACGCCAGCGCTACGAAATTTAAAACAATCCGGCGTCTTGTGTTCACCGTCATCGGTCATCCTGCATACAGTCCCTATGTGGCCCTATCCGATTTTCATCTGTTTCCAGAACTTAAAGAGCACCTTCTAGGACTCCACTTTGACAGTGAAGATGCTGTCCAAGCAGAGGTGGTGATGAAGCTCCGTTGTCAAACGTTTTACAGTGACTGTATCAACAGACTGGTCTCGTCTAACATCTCCATAGTAACCAACTTCTTCGTACATCTATGATATGCCGTTGGGGGACATTACCTACCGATACTCGCCGCTTTGCTGCTACATTTTTCGAACGGCGTCCACCGTCATCATAGAAATCAACAACATCGCCACCATTTTTCTAGCACGCACCTGGAGAACAATCTGTACACAACGAATTCGATGTTTATTTGTTTCGTTTTTAAGTTTTTAAGGTTCTTGGCGTATTTATTTGACAATATCTGCATTTCTTCTTTATTGTAAATTTGTTCTACGTAATATTGTAGTTTTGGTAACTAATAAGTATTTCTTTTTGTACATAATTCTTTTGATTTGGACCTGATTGCCTAACGCTGACCACATGCTGTCAGCTGTGGGCTGAGGAGGAGTATTTAAGAAATAGCTGCTGCTCTCTCCAGCAGTTGACTGTCATTCAGCTGTTCCTGCTCCGTGTACATCAATTGTCCATCTGTATGGGTATATCTATTGAGACCTGATAGTCTATGGAAGGCAGGAATCGGTTACGATTGTGGACGGGGCCGTAATCAGTTACTATTGGTTGCCTTTTACAGTTACAAACAGTTTATTTTAAACTAGTAATTCCAGACTCAACAATAAATAAAATACCACGCTTTGTCAATGAAGGAATAAACTACTGTTCAAATAATAGTGCTTTTAGTGAGCTATAATTTAGCAAATCACCATTAAATACAGATACAGCAGATAATGTTTTAAAAGCAAGCCACTGTGATCTGGGCAGAAGGCCTTACACGCCAGGAATGGCAATAAATTACGAATTGTTTAAAACTCGCTGCAACTTACATATTATAGGTATTGAAATAATAAATGCAAGTCGCCACAAAAACAGTAGAAGGTATCAGACGCCAGGAATGGCAGTAAATAAGGTTTTAAGGCTTACTGCTAAAATACAAATACCAAATTAGAATTTTAAGGCAGGTGACCACAATCTTACACGCCAAGAATGGCAATAAATTGAGATTTTTTTGAGAGCTCGCTACAATTTACAACCTACAGGTATTAAAATATTAAAGGTAAGTCACCACAAACACAGCAGAAGGCATCAGATGCCAGGAATGGCAGTAGATAAGGTTGTAAGGCTTACTGCTAAAATACAAACACCAAATTAGAACTTTAAGTCAGATGACCACAATCACGGCTGAAGGCCTTACACGCCAGGAACGGTAACAATACAAAAAAAATTAGAAACCTGCTGTAAGACAGCAAATACAATAGCAAAGGTTAATGAAACAACAAGCAACTGATCAGCAAACGGGTGAACTTTGTAACACAAGGGGCCACAGACGGTGCTCCAGGAATCGACCTCTGAGAAGGTCCGGCAACAAACACTTTCGCGAGCAATGAGATAGGCAGCCAAGAGTTGCATTCACTTCACAAGATGGTAACTCAGACTAGTGGCAGTCTAACGAACGACTAATGATAATCTCGCTGAAGCTATCTGATGTCCGATAAACCAAATTCAACGATGGAAAACTATGCCAGAGCCGGAACTGGCGGTCTGCACTATGTGCCCAGAATACTGTGTTTAGATCTCCCAGAACGAGAAAGGAACCACTACCGCCAGAGTAGAAAGCACTCCACTCGCTGCTCTTCGCCTTGGCGACAGTATGAGCAGCAACACGTACCCAAGTCACTGGAGAATCACGAGATATCACAATGGTGGAGGCTTCTCTAATTGAAATGCACGCATCTTAAAGCTTGCTGGATCCGGCTTACGACGAGGTCGTGCGCCCTCGTGACCACAGCCCTTCCATCTGGCAGTCCATGCGTGCCACCAGGGGTCCCAGCGTGTTCACGCACTGCGCGGACCTGGCTCTCCTGAGTCCCCAACCGAACTGGCACACTCACACGACCCGAAAAAACAACTACGTCGCCCCAAAGAAAGGGAACAGTTACCACATATCGATAACCGCCACTGCTGCCACTAGCAGACAGGCAACGCTTGTGAAACCGAGCGGCGCCAGTCAACACGAGAAGAAGACAAACAACTGTAACCATGCCAACTAAACGATACGTCTCGCCTGCAACAGAGGGCGAAAACCTACAAACAGCACCAATGAGAGCTGCAGCGCGGCTCGTTTATGTTTTGTAATTGTATAGCTAAGTTCCTTTCATGTATTCCTCTAATTTATATCCTGTATAATATTACATTTTTGAAGATCTGAAGATGATCATGCGATGACGGAAACCGGTCACCTTGTATTAAACGTGCCTTTGCGATCTAGACTGTTTTATAATTTATTTCATACTGGTCTCTCGTTGGGAGAAATGTGTTCGTCGCTAGGGTGACTACGTTGAGAAATAAATATGTACACATGAAGAGTAAAGATGTAGAATGTTAATAAAGTTTGTTTTATTTAAAAAGCTTTAAGTGTTTCCGCATCACTTTTCAGCTCGCCATCGTATGTCAGTTACTTCATTTCCCAAAGTACTGAAGTCAGGATACTCTTACCACCTGCACAATCTTGAACACAAAGTTTTGGCATGAACTTAATAAGAAATTTTACTATTCTTTGTCGTCGTGAATTATAAAGTATCATAAGCAAGGTATCTACACTCCTGGAAATTGAAATAAGAACACCGTGAATTCATTGTCCCAGGAAGGGGAAACTTTATTGACACATTCCTGGGGTCAGATACATCACATGATCACACTGACAGAACCACAGGCACATAGACACAGGCAACAGAGCATGCACAATGTCGGCACTAATACAGTGTATATCCACCTTTCGCAGCAATGCAGGCTGCTATTCTCCCATGGAGACGATCGTAGAGATGCTGGATGTAGTCCTGTGGAACGGCTTGCCATGCCATTTCCACCTGGCGCCTCAGTTGGACCAGCGTTCGTGCTGGACGTGCAGACCGCGTGAGACGACGCTTCATCCAGTCCCAAACATGCTCAATGGGGGACAGATCCGGAGATCTTGCTGGCCAGGGTAGTTGACTTACACCTTCTAGAGCACGTTGGGTGGCACGGGATACATGCGGACGTGCATTGTCCTGTTGGAACAGCAAGTTCCCTTGCCGGTCTAGGAATGGTAGAACGATGGGTTCGATGACGGTTTGGATGTACCGTGCACTATTCAGTGTCCCCTCGACGATCACCAGTGGTGTACGGCCAGTGTAGGAGATCGCTCCCCACACCATGCTGCCGGGTGTTGGCCCTGTGTGCCTCGGTCGTATGCAGTCCTGATTGTGGCGCTCACCTGCACGGCGCCAAACACGCATACGACCATCATTGGCACCAAGGCAGAAGCGACTCTCATCGCTGAAGACGACACGTCTCCATTCGTCCCTCCATTCACGCCTGTCGCGACACCACTGGAGGCGGGCTGCACGATGTTGGGGCGTGAGCGGAAGACGGCCTAACGGTGTACGGGACCGTAGCCCAGCTTCATGGAGACGGTTGCGAATGGTCCTCGCCGATACCCCAGGAGCAACAGTGTCCCTAATTTGCTGGGAAGTGGCGGTGCGGTCCCCTACGGCACTGCGTAGGATCCTACGGTCTTGGCATGCATCCGTGCGTCGCTGCGGTCCGGTCCCAGGTCGACGGGCGCGTGCACCTTCCGCCGACCACTGGCGACAACATCGATGTACTGTGGAGACCTCACGCCCCACGTTTTGAGCAATTCGGCGGTACGTCCACCCGGCCTCCCGCAAGCCCACTATACGCCCTCGCTCAAAGTCCGTCAACTGCACGTACGGTTCACGTCCACGCTGTCGCGGCATGCTACCAGTGTTAAAGACTGCGATGGAGCTCCGTACGCCACGGCAAACTGGCTGACACTGACGGCGGCGGTGCACAAATGCTGTGCAGCTAGCGCCATTCGACGGCCAACACCGCGGTCCCTGGTGTGTCCGCTGTGCCGTGCGTGTGATCATTGTACAGCCCTCTCGCAGTGTCCGAGCAAGTATGGTGGGTCTGACACACCGGTGTCAATGTGTTCTTTTTTCCATTTCCAGGAGTGTATAATGTCGCTTGCTTGCTACACAGGAAGATAAGCCAGCCCTGCGTCCAATGCATTTGTCGGCTTCTTGAGAGTACGTCTAGCAGGCAGTTTCTCCACGTCCGTTGAGTCGAGTACAGGCCGTGGTACCTTAAACGGTGGTTTTGCTAAATGGGTACAAACTGCAGAAAACTATCCCTATCGACACAGATGAGGCAAACTTTGCGAGATGTGGTATCATCAAATTCCACTACACCTGCATGTGGGCTACGGAAAATTTCCATGGTTTTGTGGCAGCGAACTATCAGCACCAGTTCAGCTCAATATGTGGGCGAGGATTATTGGCGACAGCGTCATGTGACTAGTAATGCCTCAAACATCACCTCACATGCAAAGCATGTCTGCACTTCCTATGACTGACGCTACCTCCCCTGCTGGAAGAAGTGCCTTTGGTTGTAAGAAGAATAGTGTGGCTGCCACGCGATGGTGCTCCAACTCACTGCGTTCTTGAGTACCAACTGAAAACTGTACTACAAACAGATCATTCACATTTTTCTGATGTTTTCTTACGTGTGCTTTCAACAGTCGTACACTTTCAAGTATTTTATATCTTCACCTTCAAGTGGGTGCACCTCCCTCAGAACGAATTTTTGGCCAATTATTCATACAAGACGTTAAACTTAGTATACGCTTCTGCTCCAAACGGACGTGACGTAAGAAGATGATCACTTTCCGCGTGCGCAAAGCCTGTTGTCTCCCTCCTCTTCTCAAAAAGCTAAATATTTGTGACAAACAAGAGTATACATGGCAATGCTGTTCGTTTCCCTCGCAGCAATTGAAGCTGTCCTCTTAGGTTCCTGCCTTACCACAACCTCGGATATAGCGACATATTCGGAATTGAATAGCCAAATATTTGTAACAGGCGAAAAATTGTAAATGTCATTGTAGCCTGTTTCACTCGCAGCAATTGAAAATCGCCGCGTATTCGGAAATAAACAGCGGAATTCTTCGTTTTCTAATCAGACGGAAATATAAATAAGATCAAATATTGTAGAACATACTTCTATTACATTCATAAGAAAGTCTCAGAAGGTGTCAACAACACTAAGATGTAAAAAAAGGGAAAAAGTAAGTAGGAATATCAGCACATAGCAGAAGTCGAACCTACAAATTAATTTTTTTGACACTGTAATCCACGACATCAACTGACATCTAATGTAAAGGATGACGTATTCGTGCTAAGTCTTCAATACCTAATTACCTTGAAACGGGTTACTGCAAGTGGTAATAAAAAAACAGCTATATATGCCGAAATAAATATGGCGTCTGTCGCAACCAGTCCCTTCGGTTTGGATCAGATGCATGTTGTAGGTTTATCGTCTTCATATGTCCATATGTCCCTCTCTGCTCCTTTCCCTCAGGGACCGTTTCCAGCAGTTTGCATCCATTTACCAAAATCACCCCGTGTACTCATCACAGAACCACAACAGAACAGCACTTGAATCGTGAAGTCACACATAGCAGTGTGTACTCGAGTAGTAGACAGCTGGGTTTCGCAAACTTTCTTCCATACAGGCTGAAAAAACTGATCGTACGGCTTTATTGGCCTCAAATACAGATTGAAATTCCCTACGTCGAAAGGAAGAGCCTTCTGCAGCACAAATAAAATCTGGTACTCGGTAATAAAGGACTCGTAACGCGAGGATCCTGTGATAAAAGCTGGGACAGTACTGTGAAGGCAAAAATAAAAATAAAAATACAAATTTTAAAAAGGAGCAGTGCATGATTCGTTTTCGGCTTTGATTGTTCGTTCCCAGACTGCTGACGTCAGTAATATCCGAAACGGATATGGAAACACAATGGGATAAAAAGCGTAATGCTTACAAAGGACGTAACTCGAGCATTCTAATTTCCAGGGCCAGTTCTTTTCAGACCGCAAGGTCTGTGGTCGTGATAATTAGCTTAATATTAATCACAGTTATCCACGAATTTCTGGCGTCTACTTCGCATGTTTTCCTGTTGTATTCTCAGTAAAGGTGTCCAGACGGCACACGACGGCATTGTTCCACGTTTGATTTGTGTAAGACATACTATTAATCTTTATAACGGTACACTAGCTTAATTTTGCATTCAATTTTTCTATCTCAAAAAAGATACCTTTTCACAGTGTTCAGAGCAATGGAGAAACACTACTAAAATATCTAGCAGCATTTTCACACCATAATAATTTTTCTACGTATCTACTAAGTGTAAGCTAACACTGTGCGCAGAATCAAGGCTCGAAGGAGGATTCTCAAGTTTTACTGGCGAAACTGGAATTCGAATGCTTTTCCAGAGCACAGATTCAGTGCATCTGAATAGCTCCTTACATAGTTAACTTCAACTTACAGGGTTAACTTCAACACAGAGTTTAAGTTTCCTGCTGGAACCATGTTTTTAATATGTTAGTAACATAGTAGGTACCAATCTACGATTTTAACGAAGCAATAAACGATTATTTTAAAAAATATATTTCGCACACGTTTATTTTAAACGGAAATCGAGAATATTATGAAACTACACTGACGGAAACAAAATCGTAACACCAAAAAGTAATTAATGTAGAGTAATGAAATTTCGCAAATATATTTGTTTAGTCAACAAATTGAAGCATTGCAAAATCGCAGGTTAATGTTAGCGCGAGATAAGCAGTTGCAAATGTGAAATTCTGATACATTAATAACCGGTGTAATCGACAGAATGTTGAGTCCATGCAAGCAAAGGTGCATGCATTTTGTTGTACAGATGCCGGATGTCAGTTTGTGGGATGGAGTTCCATGCCTGTTGCACTTGGTCTGTGAATACAGGGACGGGTAATGCTGGTTGTGGATGAAGTTAGAGTTGTCGTCCGATGATGACCCATATGTACCCGAATTGAGACAGATATAGTGACGTCGACACTCTGTAGAGCATGTTGGGTTACAACAGCGCTATGTGGGCGAGCTTTATCCTGTTGGGAAACACACATTCCCCTCCAATGAGCTCTCGACTGACAGCACTGAAGTCGCAAATGACGGTGGTTTTGGGTCTAGTTCGGAGCTGTCCTTGAAGTAACCGATTTGTAACAGTTCGTTGTGTCACTGCGGTGCCAGCTACTATTCAAAGTGTTGCTGCAGATGCGGAACGATGCATCAAATCCATACACCGATAACGATGGTCTTCTCCCCGCCAGTGCAACGTGGCCGTCTGGAGCCCGGTTTTCTTGTAACCGAACATTGCTGTTACCACCGCTGACAGCAATCATGCACAGTGGCTACATTCCTGCCAAGTCTTTGTGCAGTATCGCAAATAAAAAACATCCAGCTTCTCGTGGTCCTTTTACACGACCTCGTTCAAACTCAGTGAGGAGTTGGTAACAGACTTAAGCCATCCTTGACTACCATTATATCACCCCGTCTAATCTCAGAGGTAACTAAAGCTCATGACCGTTAAAACGTGTATTTAAAGGAAACCTGAATTGTATTCTCATAGTGGTGCTAGTAGTGACTGGTTTGATATCTGATTAGATATCATGTTAAAGCTTGTAGAAACACGCGTGCTATCTTTCGTTTACGTCGTACAACTCCTTCTTTATGTTGCCTTTTTTCCGTCAGTCTATTTACTGGGTGGATTTTCTCTGCCTCGTGATGACTGGGTGTTGTTTGATGTCTTTAGGTTAGTTAGGTTTAAGTAGTTCTAAGTTCTAGGGGACTGATGACCATAGATGTTAAGTCCCATAGTGCTCAGAGACATTTGAACCATTTTTATTTAATGGGTGTTTACTTTATCCTGAAACGTAATTTCGAAAGCCGCTCATCGCTGCATAGAAAACAGACTAAGAGCCTACGCAGATACTTAGAAATATTTTTCAGTTCAAAAAAATGGTTCAAATGGTTCTGAGCACTATGGGACTTAACATCTTAGGTCATCAGTCCCCTAGAACTTAGTACTACTTAAACCTAACTAACCTAAGGACATCACACACATCCACGCCCGAGGCAGGATTCGAACCTGCGACCGTAGCAGTTGCACGGTTCCTGACTGAGCGCCTAGAACCGCGAGACCACCGCGGCCGGCTATTTTTCAGTTCCAATTTTAAATGTGACTGGAAGCACCTTTATCATCTGATCTTATATACTGTGACAACACGCTAATGGTACAAAATGTAACATCGTAAATTTCTAAAATTAAACTATACTCGTAACGTGACGGTCTGACAATACGTAGAATTCGTGTACTTCATCGAAATACTGTATTCAAACGAAAACAATGAATGACATACCGCGCATTATATTATCGTCCTGTCAACTTTAACATACATTTGATTTTCAGTATTAGCGAGAGTTAATATGAATATATTGACATTACAGAATATAAACGAATTTGAGTGATGGGGGTAATTTGTCAGGATTTGGTAGACGTATCGCGGAATTTAACTAGAGGCATAGGAAAACCTGGAAAGACATACATAGCTTTTGTGTGAAAAGTGTTCATCACGTCGGAAAAAAAACTGACAAATAAACCATTCATTTGCAAACTTAACTGAAGTACGCGAGATTTAATAAGAAAATGAAATAGTACAGACAGTCGATGGACTTTAATTAATCATAAATATGTCGATTTTTTTAATTAGTCTTTCAGTATGGATTCATCAAAGGTATCCGATACTCGAAATGGTACGCTTCTAACAGAAACGTGTGCTTAACCTCTCTTTCCGCAAACTGTGAGCGTTTGTCTTGTGCCGACTGAGAGAGTGAGCCTCCTTGCCTGAGAGGTCGAATTTCATTCTCAGAAACGGGAGAGTTTTTCTTTGGATTCCGTCCTGTCAATTTCGAGAGAACAACTGAGGGTGCACCTGAGAGAAAAGTATGGGAAGAAGATATTAACGGCCGATGAAAAGGAGTATGGGCCACATCCACTTCCAGTGCTGCTGTCCATCGCATTAGGCGCACGGTAAAGCAGTGATCGGTTTTATGGCTAGCCACGGAGTTTCGTTACCATCTAAAATATTTCAAATAATCTACACTACTGGCCATTAAAATTGCTACACCAAGAAGAAATGCAGATGATAAACGGGTATTCATTGGACAAATATATTATACTAGAACTGACATGTGATTACATCTTCACGCAATTTTGGTGCATAGATCCTGAGCAATCAGTACCCAGAACAACCACGTCTGGCCGTAATAACGGCCTTGATACGCCTAGGCATTGAGTCAAACAGAGCTTGAATGGCGTATACAGGTACAGCTGCCCATGCAGCTTCAGTACGATACCACAGTTCATCAAGAGTAGTGACTGGTGTATTGTGAGAAGCCAGTTGCTCGGCCACCATTGACAAGACGTTCTCAGTTGGTCAGAGATCTGGAGAACGTGCTGCCCAGGCAGCAGTCGAACATTTTCTGTATCCAGAAAGGCCCGTACAGGACCTGCAACATGCGGTCGCGCATTATCCTGCTGAAATGTAGGGTTTCGCATGGATCGAATCAAGGGTAGAGTCACGGGTCGTAACACATCTGAAATGTAACGTCCACTGTTCAAAGTGCCGTCAGTTCGAACAAGAGGTGACCGAGACGTGTAACCAATGGCACGCCATACCATCAAGCCAGGTGATACGTCAGTATGGCGGTGACGAATACACGCTTCCAATGCGCGTCCACCGCGATGTCGCCAAATACGGATGCGACCATCATCATGCTGTAAACAGAACCTGGATTCGTCCGAAAAAATGACGTTGTGCCATTCGTGCACCCAGGTTCGTCGTTGAGTACACCATCGCAGGCACTCCTGCTGTGATGCAGCGTCAAGTGTAATCGCAGCCATTGTCTCCGAGCTGATAGTTCATGATGCTGCAAATGTCGTCGAACTGTTCGTGCAGATGGTTGTTATCTTGCAAACGTCCCCATCTGTTGACTCAGGGATCGAGACGTGGCTGCCCCATCCGTTACAGCCATGCGCATAAGATGCCTGTCATCTCGACTGCTAGTGATACGAGGCCGTTGGGATCCAGCACGGCGTTCCGTATTATCCTTCTGAACCCACCGATTCCATATTCTGCTAACAGTCATTGGATCTCGAACATCGCGAGCAGCAATGTCGCGATACGATAAACCGCAATCGCGATAGGCTACAATCCGACCTTTATCAAAGTCGGAAACGTGATGGTACGCATTTCTCCTCGTTACATGAGGCATCGCAACAACGTTTCACCAGGCAACGCCGGTCAATTGCTGTTTGTATATGAGAAATCGGTTGGAAACTTTCCTCATGTCAGCAAGTTGTAGGTGTCGCTATCACAGCATCATCTTCCTGTCGGTTAAATTTCACGTCTGTAGCACGTCATCTTCGTGGTGTAGCAATTTTAATGGCCAGTTGTGTATTTGAGCTAGGAACAAGGGATAAATCAGTTTTTGGTTTATTCCGGACCAGCAGACATTTGTACGGCCATTCGAGCATCTGTATTGCTGTAGCCATGTTACGGTATATTAAGCAAGGTTTGAACGATAAACCGGAGCTGGCACATAGGCAAACGATGCGAATCGATTAATTTCTTTTGCAAAAGATTTTAATTGGGCTGAAATTAATGCTCAGCTAATGGAACCATTTGAAGGTGCACTGTTCGGATTTTACGTCACCATGGTTTGGGCTAAAGAGCCACCCTCCCGTAAGTCCAGACTGGAGCGGGAGTGATGGTTCAAATTTGGTCCTTCGATGTTTCGGACTTGGTGTAAGATAATTTTTATCATTTTGAAAAAATCTTGCCTCGTTTGGATTCTTTGTGGAAGAAACAAATTTTTCTGTAATGTTTTCAAACGCACCACTTCTGTACTCTAAATTTGTACGAATCGGTTCAAACTTTGCACGCAGGTAAATGAAAGGATAAAATGAAAACTAAATTTTTTATTGCAATAATCTTTATCCGTTGTCGAGATACGTTGATTTGAAGTCGAGCTACATGTGCCATATAAAATTCATTCTTACGTGAATAGAATGCGCGGAAATGGTTTAAAGTGAATCAAATGAAAAACGCATTCTTTACGATAAAATTGAAAACTCAGTTTCAAAAATCTAGCTTCATTCTGAATTTACACTTTTTTTTAGTTTTCTTACACGCACCGCTTCTATGTTTCAAACTTGTGCGAATCGATAAAAATTTTGTAACAAAGTAGATAAGTACATATAATTATGGTCGTCCTCTTGTTTTGTGAGAGCATTATCCGTTGCCACGATATAAGCAACATGGTTCGAAAGACAATTAAAAAAAATCTGTACGGTACCAGTCGTCACGCGAGTCAACAAAAATCTGCATCCGTAGTCAAGCTGAGGGGGTGTAATGTCAAAAAAATGGTAGAGTAAAAGCTGGGAACCAGAATGGAAAATGCTTCTATCATAGCACAAAGAATGGCGAAAATGTCCTGAGCAGAGTTAAGGATGGAAAAGAAGGAAACCAGCCTTTCGACTTATCTGGCAGCTTCAAATACATTTAAATCAAAACGTCTTGACATTTTAGCTTTTTCTAGCATTTAATCCAGCTTTCCCAGCGCAGTTAGCTGCCTTAGCTGCAAGGTGTTGGCACATCTGCACCTTGTAATTTATGGGTTGAAGTCCCTAATTCAATGCCCGAAATCTAGAAGATTGGCCTGTCATACTAAAAACTTATATCACCATGTGGCTGAAGACCATACACGTAATAGCTGAAAAAGTTTTTCTGTGGGGGGGTATAAAATTTTTCGGGGAGGGAGGACGCAAAAACATTTTTTTTGATTTATGGTTGGAGAGGCTGATTTTTTGCCCGAGGATACCATTCCTCCCTCAAACCAGCTCCCTGTTACATGCATGGTGAGGGGTGTAAGAGCATCTAGCTCAGACTCTCCAGGTTCCTTCTTTTAATTACTTTTTATTAGCATCATTTATGATTACATCTTAACGTTTCACACGAATGAGATGATAACAAAAACGGCAAACAAAATACGTAACCCTACACGAGGATAATATTTACACATTTCCAATGAAATGAACTTTGGCGCCTGCGCAACGTATCCCTGCCGACGAATAGGCACACAGTCCCATGTAACGCTTGCTCTGCTGCAACCGCACCACCAACGAGCTCTTTCCAATTCCAGTTCTACGGTTCTGGGCTGTTCGCAGACGACGGGCACGTCAAAATACGCCAATGCAGACATTTACTTGGCAGGACCCAGTTTTCCTCTCTCTCTCTCTCTCTCTCTCATGCACACAAACACACACACACATACGGGCACACACAAACACACACACATACGAGCACACACACACACACACACACACACACACACACACACACACATCTGTTTAATATCACTGGTGTGATGGTACGGTGGTAGTATGAGGGCCATATTTCATGTATTCCCGACTGCTCTTTCACTATGTTGCGAATTTCACAAGTGGCAGCGTACGTAACAGCCACAAGCTTGAATAAGCGTCGACGTCCTACTTATCCAAGGTCCCCCACCAACCTATATGGGCAACTAGCCAACAAAGAAAATGAAATGCTTCCAACGGCAATGTATGCAGGAACACAAGGATACGTATTCATGTACTGAACCCGTACCGTTAGCAGCGTCCGCTTTACGCAGCGATACAGCTGCGATTGTGCAGCGAGTGACCCTTTGGCAGAAATACTCGTCTTTGAAGCCACGAACAAAGCTTTCACCTCGTCTCCGACATTTTTCTGCAGGCAGTTCGCTCCTCGATCCAGCGCATTTTTATCTGAGCGCTTCGCCCTTCATTTCCTCCAGTGAGAAAACAAAGCCAGAAACAAAGAAGTGTTTGGAAACGACTCCTTGTTAGAGCATCTGGAACAACTAGAAAGTGCTGTACATCCGTGTTTGCCTGTGAGTTTCACAGTTTCCAACATGTTCACAGCTACAAATCATCGTTTAATCCTAAACGTTTTGCTTAGTGCATTATACACTCCTGGAAATTGAAATAAGAACACCGTGAATTCATTGTCCCAGGAAGGGGAAACTTTATTGACACATTCCTGGGGTCAGATACATCACATGATCACACTGACAGAACCACAGGCACATAGACACAGGCAACAGAGCATGCACAATGTCGGCACTAGTACAGTGTATATCCACCTTTCGCAGCAATGCAGGCTGCTATTCTCCCATGGAGACGATCGTAGAGATGCTGGATGTAGTCCTGTGGAACGGCTTGCCATGCCATTTCCACCTGGCGCCTCAGTTGGACCAGCGTTCGTGCTGGACGTGCAGACCGCGTGAGACGACGCTTCATCCAGTCCCCAACATGCTCAATGGGGGACAGATCCGGAGATCTTGCTGGCCAGGGTAGTTGACTTACACCTTCTAGAGCACGTTGGGTGGCACGGGATACATGCGGACGTGCATTGTCCTGTTGGAACAGCAAGTTCCCTTGCCGGTCTAGGAATGGTAGAACGATGGGTTCGATGACGGTTTGGATGTACCGTGCACTATTCAGTGTCCCCTCGACGATCACCAGTGGTGTACGGCCAGTGTAGGAGATCGCTCCCCACACCATGATGCCGGGTGTTGGCCCTGTGTGCCTCGGTCGTATGCAGTCCTGATTGTGGCGCTCACCTGCACGGCGCCAAACACGCATACGACCATCATTGGCACCAAGGCAGAAGCGACTCTCATCGCTGAAGACGACACGTCTCCATTCGTCCCTCCATTCACGCCTGTCGCGACACCACTGGAGGCGGGCTGCACGATGTTGGGGCGTGAGCGGAAGACGGCCTAACGGTGTGCGGGACCGTAGCCCAGCTTCATGGAGACGGTTGCGAATGGTCCTCGCCGATACCCCAGGAGCAACAGTGTCCCTAATTTGCTGGGAAGTGGCGGTGCGGTCCCCTACGGCACTGCGTAGGATCCTACGGTCTTGGCGTGCATCCGTGCGTCGCTGCGGTCCGGTCCCAGGTCGACGGGCACGTGCACCTTCCGCCGACCACTGGCGACAACATCGATGTACTGTGGAGACCTCACGCCCCACGTGTTGAGCAATTCGGCGGTACGTCCACCCGGCCTCCCGCATGCCCACTATACGCCCTCGCTCAAAGTCCGTCAACTGCACATACGGTTTACGTCCACGCTGTCGCGGCATGCTACCAGTGTTAAAGACTGCGATGGAGCTCCGTATGCCACGGCAAACTGGCTGACACTGACGGCGGCGGTGCACAAATGGTGCGCAGCTAGCGCCATTCGACGGCCAACACCGCGGTTCCTGGTGTGTCCGCTGTGCCGTGCGTGTGATCATTGCTTGTACAGCCCTCTCGCAGTGTCCGGAGCAAGTATGGTGGGTCTGACACACCGGTGTCAATGTGTTCTTTTTTCCATTTCCAGGAGTGTAGATTCATCTTTGAAACTGAAAACATCAGGACACTTTTTCACGAATTCGTATTGAACGGCTTTCAGCAAACGTACATGTTCCTCCTCTTCGAGCATCTCTTATTAGCAGCTGTTGAATAATTAATCTCTCTATCTTTTATTCAACGGCTGGTATATTTCCAATATAAGCTTTCTCAGTAAGTCACGATAGGAAGGGATTATGAATACCAAGAACTATGTTATAAACATAAGACCGTGACGAGAAAGAAAAACGTACATACTAAAATATATTCAGTTTAAGGCCATTCTCAGCACAATGAAACGTACATGTTAACGGCATAAGAGCAGGTCAAGAAAAAGTGCAAAAGTATAGCAAGAAAAACTGAAGACAATCCTTCTCCTGTTAAAAAAAACCCTCCTCGGAGTTCTTTTCGCTTCCGGGAGCGTGACCTTGTAGCAAGAGTCTCTAGCCATAAAACTTTACTTTGACTTAATAACATGAAGCATTTCGCACATTAATCGGGAAAGAAATTTACATAGCATGTCAGTAAATACACAATTATATAGGTATACACTGATTTTTTCCCTTATATGTCTTTGTAGTCTCGTGTATGATGCTTAAGTATTTTTCATGGGTAGCATAAGGAACGCTATACTCTTTCAGAAATTTACTGCTTAGCAACATGTGGCATTTAGCAAGAACAGTCACTCTTCATATAAATCAAGAATTTTGAAGTACGAACGTTTATTGCAAACATAACGTCGACCAAGAGGAAATGCTGCTAAGAATACCCCCTTCTTCGAGCGAAGTGACGCAGAGATTTAGTCAATGGTCTCGCACGACAATCCAGATCTTCGTCCGGCCTTTGTAACGCGGCAGTCAGATTTACCGGTTAAATATCTTTTTCAATTAAGAGTAATGACCCTGAGCATATCGAAACTCCGACGCCACGTTACAAATGGTTCAAATGGCTCTAAGCACTATGGGACTTAACATCTCAGGCCATCAGTCCCCTAGACTTAGAAAAACTTAAACCCAACTAACCTAAGGACGTCACACACATCCATGCCCGAGGCAGGATTCGAACCTGCGACCGTTCCAGACTGAAGCGCCACGTTACAACGAAAATTTTATAGCGGGAGTACTGTACATTCGTGTACACCATTTTGAAATCGAAAGTAGAGTAAAAATAACAATTTTGTTCACACAGTAACTGGACGGTTGATGCAGGTATGTTCAATATGTTAGCATCCTCCAGAACTGATTTTACATAGTAAGAATTTTATATACCAATAGAATACATGCATTCATACAAAATACATTATTAATCATGCACAAAATAACTTTAGCAATTAAAAACAGTGTGCAGATTGTTAACTGGTGTGACGTGACTTTAATGGCTTTTAAATCTATACTAATAATAAATCTGTGGAACTGTACTCACGATCTGTTTGCTTACACAAGCTAATCTTCAAAACTACTCGACGAATTTTCATAAGAATTTCGCAACCACCTAAGTATAGCTCAGAGAACCATATAGCCTTAATGTCATCGAAATCGGATCATGGAAGAAAAAGATATGGCAGCTGTTTTATACATACGAATATAATAAATGCGAAAATAACTCTTTTTTACGTTTTCAAAACTAATCGATTTCGATGAAATTGGGTATGGAGGTAGCCTGAACCTTGAGGAAGAAAAGAGGCTGCTTTAGAAAGTATGTAGTACGAAATATGTATTCAGGTGAACAATATTAAACGTATTAGGGAAAAATATTTAGTTTTTAAAAAAGCTATTTACTCTTTGATTTTTGATTTTTATCATATTTGATAAAGTCCTTTTGTTGGTTGATGTGTATTACGCGATACGATTCAAATTAAAGAATATAGTGCTTACCCAACTTTTAGTGTGTTTAATCCATACTGCTACACTGTTTGTTGCATAATACACTGAAGCTCCAAAGAAACTGGTAGAGGCATGCGCTGCGGCCGGCTACGCCTGTATAAGACAAGTGTCTGACGCAGTTGTTACATGTCTTACTGCTGCTACAATGGCAGGTTATCAAGATTTAAGTGAGTCTGAACGTGGTGTTATAGTCAACGCACCAGAGATCCCCTTCGTGGAGAAAACGACGAAACCGCGCGAGCACGTAAATGCCTAGATGATCTTCACCATTAATTCAGCTTTTAATGTGGCCATTTTAATATAACTTTCGCCTCCATGAGGGACACTGAAATATGAAGAGGACATAGCGCAGTGGGTATTATAATTATCTTAACTTGGTTAGGCCATGAGTCAACCTTTCATAGTTCAATATTAAAGTTGTCTTGTTTTTTTTTTTTGTTTTTTTTTTTTTTTTAAAAGGCTTTTCCTTATTTCTCGAAACTGCTACCGCATTACTTTTCCTGGATGACAACGAATCTGTAAACACGGTTCACGGTCTGTAAAATATACAGTAGCAACAACCGGTTGTTTTGATGGACTTTTGACACACTATCGAAAGTGACAGATTTCAACGTGATGACTGTTTAGTGCAGTTTTGCCAAATTGATTCTCTACGGACTATAAGATTAATTTTAATTTCAATTACTTTCGCAACACTGCCTTTTAGTTCAAAAGCTCGAATAATGTCCAGACTGCATTATATGAAATATTATCCGTTCTAGTACGATCCGAATTTTGAGGAATCAGACAACTCTTAATCGAGAATCGGCTTTCAACAGCGAAACGGAGACAATCTGACCAAAACCCAGATTTGCGGTAATCCAGTTCGAAATTCCAGCGTCCGCTTCACACGATAGCGACGATACGCGGAAACCACAGTCGAAGGCGAAACAAAACACTTGATGACAAGCCATCAGGACATTTCACAACGTTCTTCGGAGAACCTCAGAAACGTGCCAGAAATCGCGCACACGCTTCTTCGCCTGCACTTTTTCGCCTGCGTTTCTTTTAACGCAGCTCGCAGCATTTTGCCTCCCGCCTGCTCTTTGTGTGTTTGCGGGAAACAAGTCTCTAGTCCATTCCACGGCGTGCCTGCGGTTTAGGAAATGAGGGCGCCAGCGCATTTTTTCGACCCGCACAGAAATGTTCGTTCGCCCGCACTTGCGGCTGCCGACATTCTCCTCCGACCCTCTGAACAGTACGCCGCAATTCTTCTGGAAGGCCGCAAGTCGTCGGTCGAGACTTCCCAGGTGACAGCATTTGGGCGTGGACTTGGAGCTACTTCGATAGGAGCGCTTTAGTAAGCTGAAATTCTCAAGCAGCTATTACACTATTTCTCAATGACGCTACGAAGTGAAGAACCTGACAGTTTTACTTCGACTCTGACGTAATTGTAGATGGTAGACAAGTAGATAGTGGACAAGAGGAAAGGAATGTAATTAAAATAAGGAAAAGAAACTCGCTTGGACGTATATTAAGAAAGGAGAAGGAAATTATGAAAATATTCTTAGGTGGGCTGTAACATAGCAAGCTGGGAACCATTCCAATTTTGTTTTGGTATTTGCCTCCTTAAATATCTTTTTTTTTTTAATTTTCATTAGTTTCAGTGAGAGATGTGCCACAAGATAAAGTTCTCATTCTGTAATTCCGGGTATAAGACTAGGCCCAATTTTGATAAATTACATCAGTCAGAATAAGTTCTTAATTAATTTGAACCATTTCAAGTAACTAGTTTTGCTAAGGCTCACTTCATTTAACTAACACTAATTATTACCTACTGCAGTCCCATCGTTTATATGCAAACATACGTAATTAATATATTACTCATAAAGTTAGGAATATAACTCATATAAATCCTTGAAAAAATGGAAATGAGCGTATGGCATCGTTTTGCCGGGAGGCCCTATCCAGAGAATTTCGGCCGCCATGTGCAAGTCTTATTTCAGTCGACGTCACATTGGGCGACTTGCACGCCGGTGATGAGGATGAAATGAATACAACACAACACACAATGCCTGAGCGGAGAAAATCTCCAACCCGCCCGGGAACCGAACCCGGGCCCGCTTGCATGGAAGCGAGCACGTTACCACCCAGGTAAGCAGATGGACATAGAAATCCTTGAAATTGGGCATTTCGAGGCCTTTTCGGACGGAGTATTCATATCGGTACGTTCCTCCCATTAAAAGTGCTGAAGTAATTGTTGCCTAGTGATTTAGGGTTAGGAAGTAGAGGGTGTTCACTGCTTGTGCCTCATGAACAGTAAAACCACTTCAAAACCGTTGCAGTCTTAGTGAAGAACATTACATTGATAGATCGAACTTACATTGACTGACAAAAAAAATGAAGCACTGAGAGGAGACGGTGGGATGTCAATGTACCTTCGTACCCGTACACACCATCGACGAGTGTCTAAATGACCAATGAAAAGTATATAAGGACCGTGAACAGCGTTGTAAGTTGAGTGATTGCTGTGAAGAACACGGAGATGGTACGTACTCGTGTGAAACAGCGTTATCTGCACCTGACAACAGAGTTTGAAAGGAGCCTCATTTTGCGCCTCCATTTGGCCGGCTGGTCGAATCTTGTAGTATATAGATTTGTTGGGTATCAGGATGTGACAGTCATCCGATGTAAGACTGCACAGAAACGAGAGGGCACGGGGCATACTCGTCTAGGTTGCGGTCGACCACCGCAAGCGTGCGGCACCGTATTGTGCACCAAACCCATCGGAACGCATTCACTTCCGCACCTGCCATCCGAGAGCAAGTAATGGACTGACTGTATCATGCTGTGTCGTCCCCCACCATTGATCGTAGACTAGCAGCAGTCGGACTAGGAAATTACTGTTTCGTTCGAAGGTCACCGTTAACACCACAACACAAACGGCTACTTTTGGTGTAGTAGTGAGTCGGGAAGCATGGACTGCTGATAAATGGCGTCCCACTGTGTTCAGCAATAAATCGCTGTTCTGTACTACCCCGAGTGAGCATCGTTGGCGAGTACGCCGGCGATCTGGAAAGAGAATCAATTCTTCTAATGTTTTGGGAGGCACATCGGTGTTACTCCTGGCGTTATAGTGTCGGGAGCCATTGGGTATAACTTTTGGTCACGGCTGGTAGTGACTGAGGGTAATGAGACGGACATTCTGCGTCATCGTGTGTCACGTCTCATACGACGGTATCGTGGTGTAATTTTTCAACAGGACAATGCTCGTTCACCCATAGTACTTGTCTCGAACTGTCTGCTGGATGCTGAGATACCCTGTGGTCAGCAAGACCTCCAAACGTCTCCCCGATAGAACATGTGTGATACCAGCTCAAACGTCAGCTCCATCCAATTGACACTACCCAGAATATCAATGACCAGATTGGTCTTTCTTTTTATTGTGATTCTAAAAAAGATGACAGGTCGCAAAAACATTAATGGAACTGTTTTATTTTCATAAGACGTTTTGGGTGTAGCCTGTCATCTGATGACATTATAAATCAATAACGTGTTTTTACATTACATGTGTGAACTTGTACAGAAACGTATTAATACAAGCACAATGGTTTGAAACCAAAATTCACATAAAATTTTTTTACGTAAATACATACCACAACGTAGCCCGTCATCTGATGACCTGATAGATCAATAACGCGCTTTTACATTACAAATGTGAACTTGTATAGAAACGTAAATACATACCACAGTCCATAATTAGTACAATGCTGTGAGAAAGAAGTCTTTAGACTCGTGAGGCTTGAAGTTACTATGTTCACATAAGGAAAGAAATACTGAAATGACATGTAGAAATCTGACAGACGTATGAACATAGCGGCTCTCTACACTGTATCAGAAACCTAGTTTACAATACATGACGTGTGATTGGTGGCACTAGAGCCCGCCAGCAGAGGATGGTACACCATTAACTTTTAACAAGATTTATATTAAACAAAGAACAGACATTTATACACATTTATAGTGGCGTGTATTTCGTGCCAACATATAGACAAAGTAAAACATATTTAAGACAAAAAAGATAAAAAAGGAAAAGAAACAATTTCAAAAAGTTTTAAAAAATAGTAGTTTCTAAGTAATTTGCTTTGACACTACGTATACGCTACAAATAAAGCGGAAGGTTGTACATTTGTACTAGTGAATAATGTGAAAAAGATGTTAAGCTAGCGTCTCCACAAAAATGCTGAAAAACCATTCTCTGTTACTTGCTACTTGTTCATTGATTATGCTATCTGCCTTAGTACGACGACGAACACAAATTTCAAGATCTTCTGAAATGTCCAAATCACTGCCTTCGGGTTCAAAATATAGAATGTTAAACTACTGTCAGCAGGACAAAAGTGGTGGCCATTATCCCTCAATGACAGCCCAGAGAACAGCCTACTTGCGTAACTGTGCTCCCTCAATTTTGTTTTAAAATCACTTCCCGTTTGGCTATATAAATACTGTCACAGAACCCGCATTAAATCCTATAGGATCCTACATGACTAAATTTGTCTAACTTCTCATCCAAGCTATCGCGCAGAAATGAATTGAAGCAGTGTAGACTCTAGTTTTCGTGTAAAATGTCATTATCAGAGAAAATACATGTTAATTTGTAATATTTCAGTTCGTTTCGTTATCGTGGCTTCTATATTCGTTCGCGTCAAGACGGTTGTGCACGTCCTCGTGAATAGGAACTGATTGCCAAGCACATATCGTGAGCTGCACATTTCAGGACAAAATATAATTACAAAAAGCGGAACTGTATCCATCATATGAGACGAACAATGGATATCAACTGTCCATAGAACACGACAAGAATTTCAGTCAACTTACCACTGCAGCGCACACACTTACGTATGAGTCTTTTGGTATAAGTAGACAAACAATTTTACCAGAGATTCGTGTGTGAACTTTGTTTCCCCGGCCCTGTAGAGACTAATTAATTAGAGTAACGCATGCTGTTGGTGTAACAGAAGCTGAGCGTGTCGTGGCAGAACGGGTAAGTGGACATTAAGGCACTGGTCAACGTCAGCATTTTAGTGTGAGTGTGAGAACGCGTATAGCAGTACATAATTTACTACCGGCATGCTTACTGGTGTCTTACCCACTGGTGTAATGATACAAGGATCTGCAGTGCATCACGTAATACACTCCTGGAAATGGAAAAAAGAACACATTGACACCGGTGTGTCAGACCCACCATACTTGCTCCGGACACTGTGAGAGGGCTGTACAAGCAATGATCACACGCACGGCACAGCGGACACACCAGGAACCGCGGTGTTGGCCGTCGAATGGCGTTAGCTGCACAGCATTTGTGCACCGCCGCCGTCAGTGTCAGCCAGTTTGCCGTGGCATACGGAGCTCCATCACAGTCTTTAACACTGGTAACATGCCGCGACAGCGTGGACGTGAACCGTATGTGCAGTTGACGGACTTTGAGCGAGGGCGTATAGTGGGCATGCGGGAGGCCGGGTGGACGTACCGCCGAATTGCTCAACACGTGGGGCGTGAGGTCTCCACAGTACATCGATGTTGTCGCCAGTGGTCGGCGGAAGGTGCACGTGCCCGTCGACCTAGGACCGGACCGCAGCGACGCACGGATGCACGCCAAGACCGTAGGATCCTACGCAGTGCCGTAGGGGACCGCACCGCCACTTCCCAGCAAATTAGGGACACTGTTGCTCCTGGGGTATCAGCGAGGACCATTCGCAACCGTCTCCATGAAGCTGGGCTACGGTCCCACACACCGTTAGGCCGTCTTCCGCTCACGCCCCAACATCGTGCAGTCCGCCTCCAGTGGTGTCGCGACAGGTGTGAATGGAGGGACGAATGGAGACATGTCGTCTTCAGCGATGAGAGTCGCTTCTGCCTTGGTGCCAATGATGGTCGTATGCGTGTTTGGCGCCGTGTAGGTGAGCGCCACAATCAGGACTGCATACGACCGAGGCACACAGGGCCAACACCCGGCATCATGGTGTGGGGAGCAATCTCCTACACTGGCCGTACTCCACTGGTGATCGTCGAGGGGACACTGAATAGTGCACGGTACATCCAAACCGTCATCGAACCCATCGTTCTACCATTCCTAGACCGGCAAGGGAACTTGCTGTTCCAACAGGACAATGCACGTTCGCATGTATCCCGTGCCACCCAACGTGCTCTAGAAGGTGTAAGTCAACTACCCTGGCCAGCAAGATCTCCGGATCTGTCCCCCATTGAGCATGTTTGGGACTGGATGAAGCGTCGTCTCACGCGGTCTGCACGTCCAGCACGAACGCTGGTCCAACTGAGGCGCCAGGTGGAAATGGCATGGCAAGCCGTTCCACAGGACTACATCCAGCATCTCTACGATCGTCTCCATGGGAGAATAGCAGCCTGCATTGCTGCGAAAGGTGGATATACACTGTACTAGTGCCGACATTGTGCATGCTCTGTTGCCTGTGTCTATGTGCCTGTGGTTCTGTCAGTGTGATCATGTGATGTATCTGACCCCAGAAATGTGTCAATAAAGTTTCCCCTTCCTGGGACAATGAATTCACGGTGTTCTTATTTCAATTTCCAGGAGTGTATATACTGTTCGATCCTGACGCAATAGCTGTCATTGTCCACATACAGCGTGTTCCATCAGAAATGATCCATATCAGGGATACTGCAATTACGACCATTTGAAGCAAAAAATTCTATTTAACATGTTTCTACAATGCGTCCCTTAAAAGCTATGAGTACTTGTCGTCATCAATACTGTGGAACACATCTCATTTTTCTTGTTTTTGTCTGTACTACCTCCGGCCAAAATATGGAAAGCAAAGAGCTTACAGAGGAAGAGATTTGTCTCACACTATCGAAAAATAAAGAAGTGCTCATAGCTCTTAAGGTACGCTTTTACAGCCCGTGTTTACTAGACTTTTTGCTTCGTGTGATCGTTCCTGTCATATCCCGGAATATTGACTATACCTACTGGGACACCGTGTATACACGTTGGACAGAACGAAGGCATTCAACATCGTATTTATTCGTGGACACCGGGCAAGCGACTTTCAAGTAAAATATCACTCCTATACGGGAATATACATAATATAGTACGTAAACAGGTCGTAGACACATCGTTGACGAGATATGAAAGTTTGGGTCTCGCCGTGAAAGGTGCTCGGATAACCAAATGGTCAATTGTTGTCATTCCATTCTACAGCTGATGGTTGTCCATATTTGCACCTGCGAATATATTTCATGTATAGAATAAAACTGACTTGGAAAAAAATTCAAGCATCTTCAGATAGACAGTCCAACGTACAGTCTTAGACATAAAAACTGACCGCCGGCCGGCCGCCACAGAGACTAAGTCCGAGTCGTTCACTTAAGGTGGCCAATAAAACTGACTGCTCCTGACAAGTCTTAAGTCCGGCCATCTGCACAATCTGGCATCACTATAAGATGCGGAAGTGATAGGAGGAAGTATTGTCTACTTCCGAGGTGATATGGATGGAGTAAGCCCGAGGTCTTGCGGTAATCGTCGTGCATTCTAAACTTAGAGTCGCATGTTCGCGTCCAACTGCATATGTTAAGCGAATTGTCTTCGATGTTCAATCAGACTCATAAGTGTAGACAGAAATGTGGTAAATATATATATATATATATATATATATATATATATATATATATACCATATTTCGGTCTAAAGTTATGATTGAACATCGAAGACAATTCGCTTAACATTCTACCCACCCGCAATAACAAGTATTCCAGAAACAATTCCGCAGTAAAGCTCGTGGCTGCGTCGCGATCATAACAGCTTACGCTCGAGAGTTTCCTCGCGTTGCCGTCGGCCAGACGCCACCCGCCGCCTGAAATCTGGCGCCGTCCATGTGAAGGCGGCGCCACGCTGTCCGTGTATGTATCAATGCCACTTTCGAATTTGAAGTTCTAGCTATCATCTTGCAGTCAAGCATTGGATTTTGCATACTTGAAAATCATGAACTACAGTTAAGTATTGTAAAATTAAGTCGCAAGTGGAAAAAGGTGTAACATCTGCAACACAACGTTTACTTTTGGTATAACAGAGGGGTGAATGTAGAGGGGGCTGCTAGAAAGATTTGAACTGTGTGTGGAGCGAGTGCTTTTGGAAATAAATGCGCCAGAAAAAAAATATTCTTGTTTCAACAAAGATAGTTCTGGCATGAATGATTTTCCACATTAAGGAAGTCTCGACTACTGATATATGTGACAGATTACCATTTTACCGTCATGCGACATTTGCATTCAACAGGCAATGTTCAGAAGTCTGGTGTAGGAGTACTGCATGCTCTAATTCAAAACAACAAAAATCAACGCAGTGTCTATTATTGAACGTCATCAGGTCGCTCATTGAGCATTCCTATGCAGTACTGTTACTGGTGACGTGTTATTATGCCTTTTAACTCCCCAAGAAGAAATAAAAGGCAGAGCCCCACCAAAAGACGTAGACTAGAGCAAAGAGTAGTGTGAACATAATATTTTATATCTGATAGCTCCAAAAGTGTGTTTTGGACTACGAATTCTGCCCCAAGGGGTGTGTGCAACACAGCCGGAATTTGTTGTCAACAACTGAGACACCTTTCGATCGCAGTGTAAGAAAATCGAGCAACAGAACTTCATCACTTATGCTACTGCATGATAACTCACTCTGTTGATTTGAGAAACAAAACTATCCGGGAGATTGATAGGAAAGTCGTCTCTCAGGCACTTGTATTGATAGGGAAGTCCTCTCTCAAGCACTTGTCCCTCTCGTCATATATTCGTAAAATTTTACCTTTCCCGCTCTTGATCGATCAACAGTCAAGGCAATTCATTTCTGGACGAAAATACTCTTAAAACTACACTGGTTTAATGACATCGTTAGAACCAGCGGGTTTCTACAGGCGTAGAATTTGTAAACAACTTTAGGATTGTCAGATTGTTTTAGATACCGTGAAAGAAAATTCAGCTTCTGATTATTTTCTCTTTGATGATGACTGTTGCAATTAGTAAACTAATGGAAAATGCAATTAAAATATTCACTGTACTAATTCAAATTAAATTCAGCTTGCTACAGAAACATCACGACGGCAGTCTATCTTAATAAAGCATTAAGTGTCTGTAAGACAATTGAGCGTATTTTAACACGAATTAGTAGGATATTACCGACTTTTGACTTCGAAAAGATCTGTATTTACTTCATTTCCTGTATCATTCGCAAGTATTATGAAAATGTGGCATTTCAAAGATAAAACTATGTATTCACAACAAAAAATATCTCGGCAGAAAACGAAAGTGCCATTATGAAATTGGCAGTACCGTAAGGTTTTCGCTCTGACACTAAGGGTTACTGTAAGTAGCAAGACGAATTTTGATCGAGCGTTATCTTACGATTCCCTTATTGAGTTTGTATCTGCTTGCTTGTGGCTCTACTACAAATGAATTAAAAATCTGGCTTTCAGCGAGTCTCGAAAGGCTAACGAAAGCAGCTTGCACCTGGTAGCCTTCATGTTACCTAGGAACTGTTTTTTTCCTAAAGTGGGATGACATCCTTTTGTGGTTGAATTGTTGGCAAATGTCAGTCAGACGTGTGCCGTTGGTCTAAGCGTTTCGGTATGTTGGATTTGTACCAATGATTTTTCTACAGGTTTTTTCTGTTCCAAATAGAGTGTTGAAGTGTCCCATTAGTATTTTCACGTCATCTTGGAGAATTTTGCTCGTAGTATTTTCGAGTGTATTCCAGAATTTTTCGACATTTTTGGTGTTTTTCTTATTTTCGGTGTTGGAGGGGGCATGTGCATTGATGTGTGTATATTTTTTATTAGGGCTCTGAATGAGCATAGTCATATATCGATTGTTGATGGGTGTGATTTCTTTGACAGAGATGATGATAGATCTGTGTTCGAGAAAAGCAATGCCAAAGATTGGTACGCCTTTCGCTACCTTTTGTTGTATTTTGCTCTTGAAGATGCAATGGTTTCCGTAACGCTAGGTTTCACTGTCAGTTAGTCGTGGTTGGTGGAGAGCAAGGATGAGAATTTTTTGTTGGTCGATTTCTTTTGTGGGATTATTTAGTATTCGTGCTTGGATCAATGTATCGATGTTTAGTTTTCAAATGCATGTTTTCTGCTTGTAGGGAAATTTACCAGAGATCTTCGATATTCTCTGCCATGCTAACCTGGACTCCCCAGAATCCGAAAATCCAACTGCCGCCTGTCGATAGACGGGTTGTGTACCACCTGGGGTAAAGTTGACTTTGCTTGTGTTTCGTTGGTTTGGCTTGGGTGATAACAGGGCTGGACAGGACCAGAGGGTGTTGAAGCCTTTGGAAGCAAATATTTTCAGCCGAGCTCACTGAGCTAACAGTCGGTGACCAGAGTAGCGGTGATTTTCATTCAGACGTGCGTGGATTTTGGGTTCAACGGATTGAGTAGGTGTTCAGGATTGTGTTAGTATTTGGTTCACCCCAAGTATTTGATTTCCTCGGTACCACCCATATGGGGGAGGGTTTCCCCTATCGGCCTCACGGGATTATTATTATTATTATTATTGTCATTATGTCATCAGCAAATCCGATATGGTGCATCTTCCCACCACTGAAATAGAAGTGCATTGCTCGATTCAGTATCTCCATCACATAAATATGGGTTCTAATTACGTTTCATTGCTGCTAGTAGACATATTTCTCACTTTTTTTAGGCAATTGCTACCTGTTACCCCATCATGGGAATTTATGTGCGCAGCATTGTTGCAATACAGACGTTCAAATTATCCGATTTCTGTAATTTCACTTCAATATCACATCGTTCTAATCGGATTCAGCCAGTCAGGCTTAATGTGGATATCCGAATACGACTCTCATCATTTCATAGACTGGGTAAACCACATTCTTAATCGGACGGTTGAATCTAGAGCACTTATTTATGACAGGGCCTGATTTCTTAAACACTGTGGAAAATAATAATACAATGTGCTTATTACTAATATGTTATTTAAATATAAATATGTGAACGAACGAGATAACAGTTTATTTACAGGAGCAGAGCCCCATCCATCATAGCAGAGCAGTGCGAGATTGGTTTCAGGGCCAAGAGAGGATAAAGCTGTTGCCGTTTGTTCCACGATCACCGAACATCAACCAGATAGAGAATATGTGGGCAGAGGTAACAAGGTCATTGCCATGTGGACCTACAAATGCAAGCGACCTTTGGACGACTATAGAAAACGTATGGTGGGAAGTAAACCATCACACTACACTGTCGACGACTTAATGAAATCAATGCCCCTACGCCTTCGAGAAATCTTACGTAATGATCGTGGGTGGGTTGCTTACTAAAAATATACTCGTCCACAAAACCCATGTGGACAATTATCTGATAGTCGATCTAGCTTTGCTTTGTCGCAGCTCTTTAGATACAAGTCCATTTACTTTCAGTCTCCTCCTTACAATTCTTGCAAAGCAAGGTAACTGAAAAACTCATCCCCTCGACGCCAACTGAGGAACTGACTGGTGCATGTGTTGTTCAACACACAGTAGTTGTCACCCTCACTGGAATCAATGACTGTATGTGTGTGTGTGTGTGTGTGTGTGTGTGTGTGTGTGTGTGTGTGTGTGTGTGTGTTTCGTGTTCACGCACACTCTGAATCAATACTATTAACATTAGAGAGACAACCAAGAATATATATTGCTTCAAATATGACTGTAAGGTATTTTAATGCGATGGGAAGTTACAAACTGAATTTTTACCCAACCCACGACCTGCATATTACGTTAAGTAAGATGTATTAACTCCATAGTATCGTTAGCAGAGACAGTGCGCTCTTGTTGTCGAGGCTCGCGACAAGTGCAGCGATTAGCAGTGCCCAATGCCGCCACGATTTGTTTATGTTGGCTGAGCGTGGACACTGCAGCAGACGCTTCGCCATAAACAGAGAGAAATCACCTTGGCTCTGACTGCAGTGAGCGGAAATCACTGCCTGCGTGTTCTTATACACTCCTGGAAATTGAAATAAGAACACCGTGAATTCATTGTCCCAGGAAGGGGAAACTTTATTGACACATTCCTGGGGTCAGATACATCACATGATCACACTGACAGAACCACAGGCACATAGACACAGGCATCAGAGCATGCACAATGTCGGCACTAGTACAGTGTATATCCATCTTTCGCAGCAATGCAGGATGCTATTCTCCCATGGAGACGATCGTAGAGATGCTGGATGTAGTCCTGTGGAACGGCTTGCCATGCCATTTCCACCTGGCGCCTCAGTTGGACCAGCGTTCGTGCTGGACGTGCAGACCGCGTGAGACGACGCTTCATCCAGTCCCAAACATGCTCAATGGGGGACAGATCCGGAGATCTTGCTGGCCAGGGTAGTTGACTTACACCTTCTAGAGCACGTTGGGTGGCACGGGATACATGCGGACGTGCATTGTCCTGTTGGAACAGCAAGTTCCCTTGCCGGTCTAGGAATGGTAGAACGATGGGTTCGATGACGGTTTGGATGTACCGTGCACTATTCAGTGTCCCCTCGACGATCACCAGTGGTGTACGGCCAGTGTAGGAGATCACTCCCCACACCACGATGCCGGGTGTTGGCCCTGTGTGCCTCGGTCGTATGCAGTCCTGATTGTGGCTCTCACCTGCACGGCGCCAAACACGCATACGACCATCATTGGCACCAAGGCAGAAGCGACTCTCATCGCTGAAGACGACACGTCTCCATTCGTCCCTCCATTCACACCTGTCGCGACACCACTGGAGGCGGGCTGCACGATGTTGGGGCGTGAGCGGAAGACGGCCTAACGGTGTGCGGGACCGTAGCCCAGCTTCATGGAGACGGTTGCGAATGGTCCTCGCCGATACCCCAGGAGCAACAGTGTCCCTAATTTGCTGGGAAGTGGCGGTGCGGTCCCCTACGGCACTGCGTAGGATCCTACGGTCTTGGCGTGCATCCGTGCGTCGCTGCGGTCCGGTCCCAGGTCGACGGGCACGTGCACCTTTCGCCGACCACTGGCGACAACATCGATGTACTGTGGAGACCTCACGCCCCACGTGTTGAGCAATTCGGCGGTACGTCCACCCGGCGTCCCGCATGCCCACTATACGCCCTCGCTCAAAGTCCGTCAACTGCACATACGGTTCACGTCCACGCTGTCGCGGCATGCTACCAGTGTTAAAGACTGCGATGGGGCTCCGTATGCCACGGCAAACTGGCTGACACTGACGGCGGCGGTGCACAAATGCTGCGCAGCTAGCGCCAATCGACGGCCAACACCGCGGTTCCTGGTGTGTCCGCTGTGCCGTGCGTGTGATCATTGCTTGTACAGCCCTCTCGCAGTGTCCGGAGCAAGTATGGTGGGTCTGACACACCGGTGTCAATGTGTTCTTTTTTCCATTTCCAGGAGTGTAGTAACCAACGTGGGACTCTACTCACAGGTGCCATGGAGTAACTGCAACGGGTATCATGTCATTAGTCATCAGAATATTAACCAGTGATGAAATGTCCACTCTATTTGAATCCCAAGAAAATAGGAACCTTCTCACAAAGGAATATCAAAATTTATCCAACATCCAAAAATAAACTGCAGGGCTTTCAAGTATGCAGTAGAAGCACACAAGGAAATATGATGTCTTGGAACCGTATATTTCATTTCCTCTTCTCATATTAACGCCCTTGTTTTAGTATGAGGTGAGAAAATAAACAAGATAAACTAAAGTTCCTGAGAAGCATGTCAGTCATCTCCTCTTCTCGTATCATAACTTTTGTTTTAGTATGAAGTAAAAAATAAACAGTTTAAGGCTGTGAAGCATAATATAACAACAGATTCTTATCGTAGGCGCTATCGGAAACGCAAAAAGCAGGGAGCTGTCCATTCTATTGTCCAACAGTCTGTCTCCTTCCATGCATTACTCCCGCTAGGACATTTTTATTTAAGGACTTGTGGGCATCAAGTTCTTCAGCAGAACAAGCCTTATGTTATTGTGCTAATTACGGTATGGAAAAAATGCAACAAAGACAATTTCCCTTACAGCAGTGGGGACATTTGCAAATGTCTGTATTCAGCAATGACTGCCAGCTGCCACAACACTGCACAGAATTCATGCGGCAGGCAACACAACCGTGCGTGCACTTCAGACTTCATTCAGTAAGACGTCAGGTGATGGATGGAAACGTCAAATTATTGTCGCTTTCCGAGTCGTATTCAATCCAGAATGAGGTGTTATTAAGGTAGTTGAGCGTTCTAGCAATTACACTTTTATAATTCCCATATGAGTATTCCGATAGCCAAAAGAACCCGTTAGTGTGAAACTATCGGGAACTGCATTAATATCAAACTGCAAGAACTTGAGACAATACGTGAACTCTTCTCTTCGCTGGGTTACCTATTACTGTTATTTAGAATTGTCTCCGTCCTAGGCGTAATACAAATGGAACTTCAGAGGCGCTTTCCGTTATTCTTGACAAACATCAGCAACTTGTAATCACTGCGAGTTACAACTGCTTAATGATATGGCTCACGTTGTCAGTAGTTGTGGTGGTGTTATGCTCTAAAAACTGCTTACAGTAACGTTAATGATGGCACACATAATTTAGCACTGACTACCTATTTAAGTAAAGATAGTGTTGTGGCGTCTTCGCTTCTCTTTATTTTGCCTCAGCTTGAGTAATCCGATTTAACGAACATAGTACTTCATTCGCGGGCTGCTAATGATACAGTATGACTACAGAGATCATCGTGCGGGTATTACATTAATTCTGCAATGAATTGCTTAACAAATATTACCCTCAGCTATGTAGCTGGAATGACTCATTACCAGGTACTCTATGTTGCACTTTGTTAAGTGATCAGTTCGCTGTAATCCTGCTTCTTCTGTTTGTAAATACTTGAATACTTCAAAAGTATTTCAAATGGTTCTGAGCGCTATGGGACTTAACGTCAGAGGTGGTCAGTCCGCTAGAACTTAGAACTACTTAAACCTAACTAACCTAAGGACATCAGACACATCCATGTTGGAGACTGGAGTCGAACCTGAGACCGTAGCTCTCGCGCGGTTCAAGACTGTAGCGCCTAGAACCGCTCGGCCACCCTGGCCGGCATACTTGTATACTGACCATTCGTTATTTGACTAAATATGAACTACAATCTGATTCGCATATATATGAGGTGGGTTAGCGCCGGCACAAAGCAATCACTAACGGTTGGATGCCGTTGAAGTCCCGTTACACTGATGGCAAGACAAATGTTCGCAAATCACCTCTATTGCCTCAAAAAACAGTTCAATCTTAAATATCGAAGGACCGACGTCCACACTGCCACAGCGCGTTGAAATACAGCTAAGACGGCAGATGAATATTTGTGACCGACTGCGCTTCGAACCTGGACCTCCTGCTTACTAGACAGACATGCTGATCACTGCACTATCAGCCAGCCGGCCGCGGTGGTCTAGCGGTTGTGGCGCTGCAGTCTGGAACCGCGGGACTGCTACGGTCGCAGGTTCGAATCCTGCCTCGGGCATGGGTGTGTGTGATGTCCTTAGGTTAGTTAGGTTTAAGTAGTTCTACGTTCTAGGGGACTTATGACCTAAGATGTTGAGTCCCATAGTACTCAGAGCCATTTGAGCCATTTTTTTGGGGCTCAGCCTTTCATATCTTCCTAGGAGGTTAACGATAAAGGCATCATAACACGTCACCAGTAACAGTACTGCATAGGAATGCTCAATGAGCGACCTGATGACGTTCAATAATAGCCACTCCGTTGATTTTTGTTGTTTTGAATCAGAGCATGCAGTAGTCCTACACCAGACTTCTGAACATTGCCTGTTGAATGCAAATGTCGCATGACGGTAAAATGGTAATCTGTCACATGTATCAGTAATCGAGACTTCCTTAATGTGGAAAATCATTCATGCCAGAACGATCTTTGTTGAAACAAGAATATTTTTTTCTGGCGCATTTTTTCCAAAAGCACTCGCTCCACACACAGTTCAAATCTTTCTAGCTGCCTCCTCTACATTCACCCCTCTGTTATACCGAAAGTAAATGTTGTGTTGCAGATGTTACACCTTCTTCCGCTTACGACTCAATTTTACAGTGCTTAACTGTAGTTCATGATTTTCAAGTATGCAAAATCCAATGCTTAACTGCAAGATGATAATTAGAACTTCAAATTCGAAAGTGGCATTGATACATACACTGACAGCGTGGCGCCGCCTTCACATGGGCGGCGCCGGATTTTAGGCGCCGGGTGGCGTCTGGCCGGTGGCCGGTAGCTGCTGCAGCGCGAGGAAACTCTCGAGCGTAAGCTGTTATGATCGCGACGCAGCCACGAGCTGTACTGCGGAATTGTTTCTGGAATACTTGTTATTGCGGGTGGGTAGAATGTTAAGCGAATTGTCTTCGATGTTCAATCAGACTGATAACTTTAGACCGAAATGTGGTAATATATATATATATATATATATATATATATATATATATATATATAGTTGGACGCGAACATGCGACTCTAAGTTTAGAATGCCCGACGGGCTTACTCCATCCACATCAGCTCGGAAGTAGACAATACGTCCTCCTAACACTTCCGCGTCTTACAGTGTTGCCAGATTGTGCAGATGGCCGGACTTAAGACTTGTCAGGAGCGGTCAGTTTTATTGGCCACCTTAAGTGAACGACTCGGACATAGTCTTTGTGGCGTCCGGCCGGCGGTCAGTTTTTATGTCTAAGACTGTACATATGCGCTCTAGGATGAATAAATAGTGAGAAATAAAAAGAATCTTTCATTCTGCATCTGAATATTCCCGGTTTGAAATATCCTGGCGGAATAACACTATGTGTCGGACTATAACTCGAAGACACTTGCGGGCAAGGCAAGGTCCATGCATCCCAGGTACAGTACACAGTTTCAATTTGTCGAGATGCTTCGAAACAGAACTCTCTCCACTGCAGATTGGAAGATTCATTCTGGAAACCAGTCTTCGGCCGTGGTTAAGCCACTTGTCTGCGGTATTCTTTTTTTTAAAGAGGGCAGATGGTTCATGAATCATATAATACCAAATTTCGATGTCGTAAACAAAAAATAACCTACTTCTGTAAGAAACAATTATGGGGCCATCCTCTCCTGGACGTATTTACATTTTACCAATTTTTCCGCAGTAAAAACAGAGAGTTTGTTACATGAATTTGTTCAACAGCATTTTCACAGCAGTGTGATCTAGGAACACACGATTCTCACGGATTAATTGCGGTTGCACAAAGACCACCAACGTCCTTTTGGTTCAACAGTATTCTGTCTTCTCTGCATGGTTCACGTCGAATTGTCAGTGCTAACAGACAAGCAACACTGAGCGAAACAACTACGTACAACGAACGTTCCTGTTTGGTCAGTGCGGTGAAATTTCGCGTAAATGGTCTATGGCAGCAGACGACCGACACGAGTGCCTTTGCTAACAGCGCGGCATCGCATGCAGCGCGTCTCCTGGACACGTGACCATATCGGTTGGACCCTTGACGACTGTAAAACCGTGGTCTGGTCAGGTGATCCACGATTTCGGTTGGTAAGAGCTGGTGTTAGGTTCGAGCGTGGCGCAGACCCCACGAAGCCATGGTCTTAAGTTGTCAACAAGGCTCTGTACAAGCTGGTGGTGGCTCCATAATGGTGTGGGCTGTGTTTGTATGGAATGGACTTGGTCCTCTGGATGGTCGGCTACTTCGAGATCATTTAGAGGCAATTCATGGACGATATTTTCCCAAACTACCATGGAAGTTTTATTGATGACAATGCGCCATGTCACCTCGCCACAACTGTTCACGATTGGTTTGCAGAACGTACTGGACAATTCGAGCGAATGGTTTGGCCATTCAGGTCGCCCAACATGAATCTCATCGGACATTTATGGGACATAATCGGGAGGTCTGCTCGTGAACAAAATCCTGCACCAACAACACTTTCGAAATTACGGATGATTATAGAGGCAGCAAGGTTCAATATTTTTGGTAGGGACCTCCAGCGACTTGCTGATTCCATGCCACGTCAAGTTGTTGTACTATGTCAGGCCAAGGGAAGTATCTGATGCTTTTAGTCTCCTCAGTATTAAGTTCAGAATAACTGTTCTATTGGCACGCAACCGGGATGTGCTATGACGAATCTGTCATCGTAAGAGATGACTACAAGTGGTCGTTGGTTACATAGAGAGTGGCCGATTACATTGAGAGACTGGGCTGATTACAAAGAGAGTCGTATGAGCGCCACTGCGCTCAGATGTACATAACGTTGCGGTTGAAGCGGCGAAAGGAAATATTTTGGGTTGTGTCTTTGCTGACGTTTCCGATTCGTTGCTGCGTTTGGCAGCAACTGTCTTATTTGTGCAGCGGTCGTGAGGTACCAACGTTTTCAGAGACATTGTTCGCGGACGACACCACACTTTCAATCATTGAAACCTACAGTGTCAAATATCTTATACATTCGCCTCCTAGATGGTGTACATCCTTCGGAGCGCATTTCCAGCCGTATGACCATACCTGGCATTTTGACCCTCGTTTGCTCAGGGATCGTTCCCTGCAGTTTGTCCCCATTTAACAAAAAAAAAAAACCGTATATTACACTGAGGTGACAAAAGTTACGGTATACCTCCAAATACTGTGCCGAACCTCCTTTTGATCGGCATAGTGCAGCAACTCAACAAATAATTGGAAGTTCCCTGCAGAAATATTGAGGAAGGCTGCCGCTATAGTCGTCCATAATTGCGAAAGCCTTGCCGGTGTAGGATATTTTGCACGAACTGGCCTCTCAATTATGTCCCGTAAATGTTCGGTGGGATTCATGTCAGGTGGTCAAATTATTCAGTCGAATTGTCTTGAATGTTCTTCAAACTAATCGCAAACAATTTTGGCCTGGTGACAAGGCGTATTGTCACCCATAAAAATTCAATCTTTGTTTGGGAACATGAAGCCCATAAGTGGATGTAAATGAACTCCAATTAGTCGAACATAATCATTTACAGTCCATTCCATGTAAACACAGCCCACACCATTATGGAGTCACCACCAGCTTGCACAGTGCCTTGTTGACAACTTGCGTCCATGGCTTCGTGGTGTCTGCGCCTCACTGAATCCTACTATCACCTCTTAGTGACTGAAATGGGATCATCTGCCGCGGCCTCGTTTTGCCAGCCGTCTAGGGTTCTACCAACACGGTCGCGACCCCAGAGGTAGCGCTGCAATCGATATTGTGCTGTCAGCAAAGACACTCGCGTTGGCCACCTGCTGCCATAGTCCATTAACGGCAGATTTCGCCGCACTGCCCTCACGGATACGTTCGTCGTACGCAACACATTGGTTTCTGTGGTTATTTCATGCAGTGCTGCTTGTCTGTTAGCACTGACATCACTACACAAACGCCGCTGCCCTCGGCCGTTCAGTGAAGGCCGTCGGCCACTGCGATGTCCGCAGTGAGAAGCAACACCTCAAGTGTGGTATTCTCGGCACACACTTGTCACTGTGGATCTCTGAATATTGAATTCTCTAACGATTTCAGAAATGGAATGTCTCATTCGTCTAGCTCCAACTACCTTTCCGCGTTCAAAGTCTGTTAATGACGGCTCCATCAATGCACTGCCCTTTTGTACCATGTGTACGCTATACTATTACTACCTGTATAATGTGCATATCACTATTTACTTTGTGAACAGCAAACGACTCTATAACATACAATTCTGGTATTACCGAAGTTTTCATTACATATGTGTATTAAGGGGGGTGGGGTGGGGGTATGACGTCAGACGGGCCGACTTGGAGCAGGAGAGGCACCACAGGGCATTTTAATTTTCACTGTCTATACTTTTACAAATAAATTCATAAAACTTTGTCAGTATGACCAGGAAGGATTCAGAATTCACACTCATAGCAGTTGAAGTTCGAAAACATAACGAAATAATTTTTTTTTTACATGTGAAATTTTATCATTTTTTTCACTTACTAATGGCTGCATTTGTTGCTATAGGTACACTTTTCTTCATAAGTAACAGAGATTCTTCGATGAATTCATCACAGCATACAAACCATACTTAAAGGTGTATGAAACTCGAGGATTTTCAAAATCTATTAAAAAGTGTCGTAAAAATTGAGGTAACTAACTATAAAATTTGTGTTTTTTCTAAACATGAAGTTTAAAATATAACAGCCCATTCGTTTTTTCATAAATGAAATAAATTCTATAGCTTCATATGTAAGTATGGTATGTATGCTGTGCAAAATTCGTCGAAGAATCTCTCTAACTTATGAAGAAAAGTGCACCTATAGCAACAAATGCTGCCATTAGCAAGTGAAAAAGATGATGAAATTTGACACCTACAAAAATGTATTTCGTTATGTTTTCGAACTTCCACTGCAATGAGTGTGAATCCTGAATCCTTCCTGCTGATGATGACAAAGTTTCATGAATTTATTTGTAAAAGTATAGACACTGGTTATTAAAATGTCCTGTGATGCCTCTCCTGTTGGCCCGTTTGACGTCCTACCCCCCTTAAAAGCAAAGTGTTGAGTTTTGTCTGGATGTTATGAATCCAGGCACAAACCTAGTTTTAGCTGGGGGTGCTGTTACACGCAGTCGCGCGCCGCCGTCCAGGTCACCATCCGAGTTCGCTCGATTGTCAGCGGGGGCGGTGGGTGACGGCAGGCCCTCGCTGTTGTAGCTCTTTTCTCCTATTCTGTTCTGTTGACGTACGGACGGAACCGGACGGCGAGTGTTTGTGTGCGACGGCGCGGCTGCGAGTGGTAATTATCGATAGCACTGTCGACCGGCGCCCGCGTCGCGCCGCTGCGCCTCCCCGGATTACCAGGTTAAAGCCGACGGGCGCCGCACGTGCTGTGCCAGTCTGTCCTCTGCTGCGGCGGCCGCTGCCCCCTGCGGACCTCACCGTAGCATCACGTGCTGATGGTACAACCACCGTACCAGCCAGCTAAACTGCTCAGCTGAGGGAACGAAGCCGGAAGCCGACCAACCACAAAGAAACCTTAAAAAATTCGTCATACATGCCCGCCCATTTTTGTGGGTGTACCCTTCGTCATATTACACTACTGGCCATTAAAATTGCTACACCACGAAGATGATGTGCTACAGACGCGAAATTTAACGGACAGGGAGAAGATGGTGTGATATGCAAATGATTAGCTTTTTAGAGCATTCACACAAGGTTGGCACCGGTGGCGACACCTACAACGTGCTGACATGAGGAAAGTTTCTGTTGTGTCTAGACAAGACAGCCTAGACACAATGCGAGGAAGCCGAAAGGCACGCGCTTAAACTCACGCAGGCTGGCGTGAGGTCTGAAACAGGATACGTAATGAATGCTATGAAGAAAAGTACGTAGCTTCTGGAATACTTAACTTTAATCCACATTTGTAGAACATCGCTCTTGATGATACATTAATAGAATCTCAATATCTATACTGGTAATGGCGCCTTGCTAGGTCGTAGCAAATGTAGCTGAAGACTATGCTAACTATCGTCTCGGCAAATGAGAGCGTAATTCTCAGTGAACCATGGCTAGCAACGTCGGCTGTACAACTGGGGCGAGTGCTAGGAAGTGTCTCTAGACCTGCCGTGTGGCGGCGCTCGGTCTGCAATTACTGACAGTGGCGACACGCGGGTCCGTCGTATACTAGCGGACCGCGGCCGATTTAAAAGCTACCACCTAGCAAGTGTGGTGTCTGGCGGTGACACCACAGTTTCCAACCGATTTCTCATACACAAACAGCAGCTGACCGGCATTTCATGGTGAAACGTTGTTGTGATGTCTCGTGTAAGGAGGAGAAATGCGTACCATCACGTTTCCGACTTTGATAAGGTCGGATTGTAGCCTACCGCTATTGTGGTTTATGGTATCGCGACATTGCTGCTCGCGTTGGTCGTGATCCAATGACTTTTAGCAGAATATGGAACCGGTGGGTTCAGGAGGGTAGTACGGAACTCTGTGCTGGATCCCAACGGCCTCGTATCTCTAGCAGTCGAGATGACAGGCATCTTATCCGCATGGCTGTAACGGATCGTGCAGCCACGTATCGATCCCTGAGTCAACAGATGAGGACGTTTGCAAGACAACAACCATCTGCACGAACAGTTCGATAACGTTTGCAGCAGCATGGACTGTCAGCTCGGAGACCATGGCTGCGGCTATCCTTGACGCTGCATCACAGACAGGAGCGCCTGCGATGGCGTACTCAACGACGAACCTGGGTGCACGAATGGCGCAACGTCATTTTTTCGGATGAATCCAGGTTCTGCTTACAGCATCATAATGGTCGCATCCGTGTTTGGTGACATCGCGGTGAACGCACATTGGAAGCGAGTATTCGTCATCGCCATACTGGCGTATCACCCGGCGTGAGGGTATGGGGTGCCATTGGTTACACGTCTCGGTCACCTCTTGTTCGCATTGACGGCACTTTGAACAGTGGACGCTACATTTCTACGACCCGTGGCTCTACCCTTCATTCGATCCCTGCGAAACCCTACATTTCAGCAGGATAATGCACGACAACGTGTTGCAGGTCCTGTACGGACCTTTCTGGATACAGAAAATGTTCGACTGCTGCCTGCCCAGCACGTTCTCCAGATCTCTGACCAATTGAGATCGTCCTATCAATGGTGGCCGAGCAACTGGCTTCTCACAATACGCCAGTCACTACTCTTGATGAACTGTGGTATCGTGTTGAAGCTGCATGGGCAGCTGTACCTGTAAACGCCATCCAAGCTCTGTTTGACTCAATGCCCAGGCGTATCAAGGCCGTTATTACGGCCAGAGGTGGTTGTTCTGGGTAATTATTTCTCAGGATCTATGCACCCAAATTGCGTGAAAATGTAATCACATGTCAGTTCTAGTATAATATATTTGTCCAATGAATACCCGTTTATCATCTGCATTCCTTGTTGGTGTAGCAATTTTAATGGCCAGTAGTGTATTAAATTGTTGAGGGGTATTCAAGGCTGTCTACGGCACTGTTGAAAGAGTAGAAAATGGTCATTTGATTTGCGTATTAACTCATCACTATACACTGTCTCATCAAAAGTATCTGAACGCATATTAGTGGACAGTAATAGGTGGTATGTCCACCCTCCCCCATTATAACGGCATGAACTCTACTGTGGACACTTTCAGTGACGTTTCACGAAATCAGCGGAGGAATGGCAGCCGTTATTCCTAAAGAGTGTGGAGCGACGTCCATATTATAACTCATCATCAAGGTGTTTCATTGGGTTCAGGTCGGAACTCTGGGCAGACCAGTACATTTCAGGAATGTTATTGTCAGCAAAGCATTGCCCCATAGATACCACTTTATGACAGTGACCATTGCCATACTGACATACACCAAATCCAGCACTTCCACGCCGTAATTCATAGAGAGTGCATATACTGGGACAGTTAGTAAAGGTCAGAAGATGTTCTATATCCTGATACTCGCCACAATTACGTCTGTCGTGATATTCACTGGAAATACGCCTGCTCTGATGGGATTCAGACTCCTCCAAATCTTCCCACACAAGTGCTCGCCGCTAAATATCTTGAGGATAGTCGTTTGGAGGCTTGGTGGGTCCTTTATTGCTGGATTTAAGTCTTCCAGATCCATAGGAATCTTCAAATAAGGAGTAGCATTCATCAAATGTGTACGCTCAAGCTTCTCATTTGTTTCGTGACCGGCTCTTAGTGGGTTGGGGTCCGTAACTTCCGCCACTTTGTGACGTTCATCAAAATGGCTCTGAGCACTATGGGACTTAACTTCTAAGGTCATCAGTCCCGTAGAACTGAGAACTACTTAAACCTAACTAACCTAAGGACATCACACACATCCATGCCCGAGGCAGGATTCGAACCTGCGACCGTAGCGGTCGCGCGGTTCCAGACTGTAGCGCCTTTAACCGCTTGGCCACCACGGACGGCTGACGTTCATCGAGCGGAGTGTGTTTCATGCAAAGGATTATAAGTCGACATGTCTAATTTAAGCTTAAGTTCACCTTTTTGACACGTACAGACCTAGGGCACACTAGGTAAGCGTAAACTGCCGCCATAAACCGCAGTGGCTGGACTGTGGTTCTCAACGCCTGTGGACCATCTTTCCATTTGCTGATCTAATTTTCTCAATATTTTATTTCTAACTGCAACATTACGATTGGTCTTTTCGCAGTTATGTTTCTACTGCAACGACTGGTTCAGCACGATAATCAGGTGCAGAGACTTGACAAAAATACGAGAACACCTAAGACGCAACACATTACCATGCCTAATATGGTTTGGGAAGCCTGTCAACATTCAGAACACTTTCCAGTCCTCTCGGAATGGATAAATACAGGTCCTATTTGGCTTTCAAGGGAACTGTATACATTTCTCCTGCAAAACAGGGGAAAGTTCAAGTAACGACGATGGAAGTGGACTGCGGTCAAGCACCCTTGTTTCCAAAATAGACAACAAAAGATTTAAAAAATTGAGAACTGGTGCCTGTGGTGACTAGGACATAAGTGACAATTTATCCTCACGCTCACAAAACCAGTCTTGAACGATGCGGGCAGTGTGAACAATGGCCCTGTCGTCGTGGACACAGCATCACCACCGGCGAGCAAACATCTTACCATGGTATCGACCTGATCAGCCAAAATGGTCGCATAATCCTTGGCAGTAAAGCGGCTTTGCTGAGTACCATGAGACCCATGACATACCACGATATGGCTGCAAAAATCATCACCGCACCCCCCCCCCCCCCCTCCCACGATCACTCTCGGGCCGGCCAGGGTGGAGGAGCGGTTCTAGGCGCTACGGTCTGGTACCGCGCGACCGCTACGGTCGCAGGTTCGAATCCTGCTTCGGGCATGGATGTGTGTGATGTGCTTAGGTTAGTTAGGTTTAAGTAGTTCGAAGTTCTAGGGGACTGATGACCTCAGACGTTAAGTCCCATAGTGCTCAGTGCCATTTGAACCATTTGACACAGACTCGGCCAGAAGTAGTAAACAGCGTGAGAAAAGACTCATCCGACCAAATTACATTCTTCCGTTGATCCAGATCCTAGGTTTTATGGCTTCGGCAACATTTTCTCCTGTTATGGATATTTACATCATTGATGAATGGTTTTGGAACTGCAGCTCGCCATGCAATTGCCGTCTTCTGCAGATACCTTCGTGTTGTTATGGCTCTGAGCACTATGGGACAACTTCTGAGGTCATCAGTCCCCTAGAACTTAGAACTACTTAAACCTAACTAACCTAAGGACAGCACACACATCCATGCCCGAGGCAGGATTCGAAACTGCGACCGTAGCGGTCGCGCGGTTCCAGACTGTAGCGCCTAGAACCGCTCGCCCACACCGGCCGGCGTGTTGTTATGGTGCTGACAGAGTTCGCGACTGTGACGTTCAGCTCTGCAATAACTTTTGCACCTGTCGTCTTCTTGTTTTCCGTCACAGTCCTCTTCAATGACCGTCTGCCACGGTCACTCAACACACACTGAAGCCCACGATGTAACTTAGCGGATGATGTTTTCCTGCTTTCCCAGTGTGCTGTATAAATCTTCGATACGGTGCCTCTTCTAACGCCGAACACAACTCTCTTGGGTACAGAGGCAACCACCGTACGGGAGCCAACAATTTGCCCACGTACGAAATATTGGAAATTTGTTGGAAGGTCCTATGGGACCAAACTGCTGAGGTCATCGGTCCCTAGGCTCACGCACTACTCAATATAGCTTGAACTAACTTACGCTAAGGACAACACACACACCCATGTCCGAGGGAGGACTCGAACCTTCGACCGGTCCACGTTCGAATCCACTTAGCTCCGATATAATGCTTTGACAACTATACAGAACTTTGTTCTTGTCAGGACTGGCACTTGTAGCATATTGAGGACACTGAACAGATGCCGTTCGTGGTCACATACAACAGCGCAACCTGCAAGCTTGACTAGAATCTGCATTTATGTTCAAGCAAGCATTTCTTGCCATGTTTCCATATTTTTGATCCAGTCCTGCATACCTGTTTATCGGTATGTTCGAGGGTGATGTCATTCCAGCTTACATTTATCTTTCGATTTTCTTCTTTTGAGTGGTGATCGAAAACATTGACATGTGCCTTTGAGAGATTTCGTTAAGGGAATTTTTCAGTTGATATTCTCACATGGTGCTTGGATCGCGTTTCAAGTTTTGTTCTACCACCTCAAAGCTCTTTCCTTGAGCTGTGGTGGCCAGATCGTCGGCGTACAAGAATTAGTTCCGGTAATTTGTTTTTGGTTGGTCAATGGTACACAGGCTACTCTGCGTGAGTCAATTGTTATGATTTTTATGCCCTTGTCACTGACTCTTTCTACCCTCCCGCGTGACAGAATTTTGTGTTTCGTGGCAGTGACCGAGTGATTTTTACAGACTGTGTTGGGTACTTTATAAAAAACTGAGATAAATAAATGTGCGATTTTTTAACTGTTACTGTATTGGTTTTTAGACTTAACGAAGTACTTCTCGGAGAGACAGACTCAATGATATAACAGTATCCTATGTCTCACTTTAAACTACGGAGCTAAATGTTATTCAAATTTGGATCCTGTGTTTCTACGGTAGGATATACTTGATGTACGATGTATAACCCTTCGATGAACTTAAACTAAATGCAGCAAGACCTTGGTTTCAACATCGAATTATCTTAATCTTTTCTAGTCCGTTGCGAGCTGAGTCAAATTTCCTTCAAGCCTGCATCCAATCGGAGAGTTGCGCACTTTCTACAGTGTCCATATACTCCAACTCCAGTGCTCCGTTACATCTTCGTGCTTAGAACTCTGTTGCTCAAATACACTTTCAGTACTGTATCGTTAAAATACTTCAGTTCGAATATTTTTACATCCGACCAAGGTTAAATTTTAATGAGCCCATCCTTCCCAAAGAACGGAAGCTGTTCTGTTACACGCCTTATCCACCAATACAAACCTATTTTTTTCGTTCCAGACATAAGAAATCTCATCCTCCAATTCATTTCTACACCACTCTTTAACTGGCACTGTAGTTCACAGTCCACCTTTCATGCGCACCTGTTATGTCCTCCACGCAGACGTCAGCATCATTCCCTTAACCGAATCATCTCCCACCCTCCCATCTGTTAAATCAAACATGAATATACTTTTCTGAAAGAAAATCATCAATTTTTCGGGCCCGTGGCGGTCTAGCGGGTACTACACTAGACATTACATTTCGGCAATCGTTAGGGAATACAATATTCCGAAATCCATAGTGTCAATGGTGTGGCGAGACTACCGCATTTCAGGAATTAGCTCCCATCACGGACAACTCAGTGGTCGACGGACTTTACTTAACGACCGTGATCAGCGGCGTTTCCGTAGAGTTGTCAGTGCTAATAGACAAACAATACTCGGTGAAACAACCGCAGAAAACAGTGTGGGACGTACAACGAAGGTTCTGTTATGACAGTGTGGCGAAATGTGGCGTTAATTGGCTCAGGCAGCAGACGGCCGACGCGAGTGCCTTTGCTAACAGCACGACATCGCCTGCAGCTCCTTTCTTGGGCGTTACCACGTCGGTTGGACAATGGACGACTGGAACCCGTGGCTTGGTCAGATGAGTCCAGATTTCGGTTGATAAGAGTTGATGGTAGGTTTCGAGTGTGGCGAGTGTGGAGCAAACCACACGAAGGCATGGACCCAAGTTGTCAACAAGGCACTGTGCAAGCTGGTCGTGGGTCGTGGGTCTATGACGGTGCGGGCTGTGTTAACATGGAATGGACTGGCTCCTCTTGATGTTAGGCTAATTTGAGACCATTTGGAGACCATTCATGGATGTAATATTCTCCAACAACGATAGAATTTTTCAGATGACAATTCGCCATGTCAGAGGGCCACAGCTGTTCGTGACGGGTTTGAAGAAGATTCTGGTCAATCCGAACGAATAGTTTGCTCACGCATTTTACCCGACATGAATATTGTTACATCCTACCAAGGTCAAATTTTAACGAGCCTATCCTTCCCAAAGAGTGGAAGCAGTTCTGACACCTGCCCTACTCACCAACACATCCGGTCCGGACAGTAGATATCTCATCCTCCGTTTTACTTCTGCACCACCCTTCGACTGGCTCTGTAGTTCACAGTCCACCATATGTGTGCACTTGTTATGTCCTCCTCACAGACGTCAGCATCATTCCCTTAACCGAATCATCTTCTCACCCTCCAATCTGTTAACTCAAACATGCGAATACAAGAAAATCTTCAATTTTTCGTGGCCGTGGTTGTCTAACGCGTAGAGTACCAGACTGCGGTCATGGAGGTCACGGGTTCAGTGCCGTACAGGGGCCGGGATTTGTCCTCATTCCAGTCCCTCCAAGACGGCCCCATGTGCATTTAGCTTGCTGCCAGATAAGTACCAGAGATGTTTCCCTAGTGCAAACTGCGGCCAAAGCTATTTGTCCGCCACCCTGCCTTTCCTATTGCCGCGACAAAGAAAAGCTGTACTCTACTTAGAGTCAGACCAACAGCCAGGTCAGGGGCTATGCACCGCAGACTTAACCGTCAATATTTTGACAGGTGTGATGTTGTCCCACATTTCTTACCCCAGTCTTTTTATATCTTCACATGCATCGTAAACAACATTCTAGATTATCTGTTTCACATATTTTATTATTTCTCTGTCCTACAGTCTTTTCCCATGTAATACTCCTTCCATTGTGAAGTCACCTGATCTGGCTGCTTTAGAAGATGGGTCTCTAACGTGACTATTCTTCCAACAATTTTATTTGCAGTATCTCTTCCTTAAGTGTTTTAACTACACGGTCCTGTCACAATGTGATAACTGCCTATGTTCGCCGTTAAAGTGCAATAACTACTCACAGACGGCAAGTGGTATCACTAGCAATGGAGGGGGAGGGGAGGCGAAAAATACTACAGTTCTCGTCGTAACGCAGAAACGGTACGATTTATCTGTTATCCACAAGGGTATGTTCATTGGCTTTCGGCTAGAGGCTGGAAGCATTACCGGTACTGCAAAATTTCGAAACTGTACGAGTAACGCTTTGGTTACAGTATACAAAATGAATCTATCCGAAACCGGTGCCGAGGCAACCGTGTTGCACCAAGGATAACAGATGACATTGCTGACGACGAGTGCGGAGACTGTACGGGCGAATAGACATGTAACTGCCGGGCAATGACCGCCCAGATAAAGCAAGAGGCTACCAAGTGTCTCCTCAATGAACGTTCACCGAATGTTGCTCCGTATGCGTCTCCGCATCAGGCGTCCAGTTCATGCACCTATGCTGACTGCTGTTCATCAGTGACAAAGGATGGAATTTGCAAGTGTTGTGCTACGTGGCCTTTTGATATGAGTCACTTTCTATGCTCCATCGGGGAGACAGCTGTTGGCGCTTACGGTCTGGTTCTAACAGCACCAGGATTAGTTTACCGGATTTAAATGGCCACCAGACACCCTGAATTTAAAACCAATCGACAATCTGTGGGACCAGCTCGAACGAGGTGTTGGTGATGACGTAGGCATGGTTCCCCATCCCTGTCGGCACCTTCCAGAACTCCACTGACCGTCTTCCTGCATTTCTCGCTGCGATCCGCGCTGTAAAGTATGTTTATTCAGGCTTTCGACAGATGGTAACATCAGTGTGACTGGATAGCGTATCTGCTTAATATTCAATATTTCTTGGGAGCAACACGTTCCATTTGTTTCCAGTTTATTCTTCTCTGGTTTCCCCACGTTTCATTTAATTTCCATATATCTCTATACTTATTTTACGTAAATATCGTCCTCAATTTTACATTGATTTTTGACCAGTAGAGCCGTTTAATGGAAGGAAACCTGCATAACCCTGGTTTTGATATGTCCCTTGCATCGACTATGTCTTACAATCTTACTTAGTAAATGTTCATTCAGTTTTTCCTCTTTGTCATTCACATTTTTTATGTCTAGCCTATCATTACTCCCTGCACCAATTATCTCGCGTGACACTGCTTCCCAAATAAAAGTTTTCTTTCACTTACTCCTTTTTGTTATTCACGGCATTTATGTCTAGAAATCCATTGTTCGCCTTGCTACTGGACATTTCCTATTCGCGTTAATTGAGAGAGCTGTGAGGAGCGGAGACGTACAGCACTAGAGCATTGTTCTCTATATCTAATATTTAACCAACAATAAACAAGAAGTTATCCTTAAATGTTTTATGTAATAGGCATTCTAACAGCTTTTATATCAAAATCTTCGCTAATATACACACGAAACAAAACGAAACTCAAGATTCGTCAACAGTTGTGAAACGCCCGCCAAACCTGCTGGGAAGAACAGGTGATTAGAATTGTGGAAAGGGCCAAATATGGTGTCGGTCAGGTTCAGTCAAAATTGTAATTTATTGTAATTTAATAACACCTTTAAACCAAAACGGCACAGAGCCGAACCTTTAGAACTACGAGTTTCAGAAAGGCAATTATTCCGTGGCTGAAGGCCTCCAAACAAGGAATCTTAAAGCAACAAGATAAATCTCAAGTGGTAAAACATGCAGCTAAAATTGCAAATAAAATAATTAACATACACATACACAGAGAGGCTGAGAGCCTCAAGGCAAGGGTGAATAGACAAACATAAACAAGATGCAATACAAAGTAAAAATTTTCAAGATTTTAAAATAAATTACCATATCCTTTCCAGGGGCAGAGGCATAAAATCCAGTAAAAGCAATAAATTTTTTAAATCATTGGCTATGATAGATTATAAACAGACAATTAAACACCAGTGAGACGTACAATAAAGAAAACGACACTCAGAAGCCTAGAGGGAGGTCGGTCTGCCCTCGTTCACTTAGGTGAGACAGCTGGTGAGCCCGACTACATTTGATCTCTCGGAACCCAATCAGGGAACAGCCACGGACCGACCGACAACACGACTTGCTAGCCATCAGTCAGTACATGATAACTCAAACACAAAAAGTTACAAACGTGATTTTCCACAATGAAATATGCATTAAGCTGTCAAAACTACACACCATATTGGACAGCGACAACAGGTGAGAAAAGGACGCTGCCTGAAATTACGTTAGTGTCCAAGGCAGGTAACTGGAACACTAACGGCCACAAGGCAGAAAATTCCGCTGGTACACTTGAGTTGTAGACAATCAATATACACTCCTGGAAATTGAAATAAGAACACCGTGAATTCATTGTCCCAGGAAGGGGAAACTTTATTGACACATTCCTGGGGTCAGATACATCACATGATCACACTGACAGAACCACAGGCACATAGACACAGGCAACAGAGCATGCACAATGTCGGCACTAGTACAGTGTATATCCACCTTTCGCAGCAATGCAGGCTGCTATTCTCCCATGGAGACGATCGTAAAGATGCTGGATGTAGTCCTGTTGAACGGCTTGCCATGCCATTTCCACCTGGCGCCTCAGTTGGACCAGCGTTCGTGCTGGACGTGCAGACCGCGTGAGACGACGCTTCATCCAGTCCCAAACATGCTCAATGGGGGACAGATTCGGAGATCTTGCTGGCCAGGGTAGTTGACTTACACCTTCTAGAGCACGTTGGGTGGCACGGGATACATGCGGACGTGCATTGTCCTGTTGGAACAGCAAGTTCCCTTGCCGGTCTAGGAATGGTAGAACGATGGGTTCGATGACGGTTTGGATGTACCGTGCGCTATTCAGTGCCCTCTCGACGATCACCAGTGGTGTACGGCCAGTGTAGGAGATCGCTCCCCACACCATGATGCCGGGTGTTGGCCCTGTGTGCCTCGGTCGTATGCAGTCCTGATTGTGGCGCTCACCTGCACGGCGCCAAACACGCATACGACCATCATTGGCACCAAGGCAGAAGCGACTCTCATCGCTGAAGACGACACGTCTCCATTCGTCCCTCCATTCACGCCTGTCGCGACACCACTGGAGGCGGGCTGCACGATGTTGGGGCGCGAGCGGAAGACGGCCTAACGGTGTGCGGGACCGTAGCCCAGCTTCATGGAGACGGTTGCGAATGGTCCTCGCCGATACCCCAGAAGCAACAGTGTCCCTAATTTGCTGGGAACTGGCGGTGCGGTCCCCTACGGCACTGCGTAGGATCCTACGGTCTTGGCGTGCATCCGTGCGTCGCTGCGGTCCGGTCCCAGGTCGACGGGCACGTGCACCTTCCGCCGACCACTGGCGACAACATCGATGTACTGTGGAGACCTCACGCCCCACGTGTTGAGCAATTCGGCGGTACGTCCACCCGGCCTCCCGCATGCCCACTATACGCCCTCGCTCAAAGTCCGTCAACTGCACATACGGTTCACGTCCACGCTGTCGCGGCATGCTACCAGTGTTAAAGACTGCGATGGAGCTCCGTATGCCACGGCAAACTGGCTGACACGGACGGCGGCGGTGCACAAATGCTGCGCAGCTAGCGCCATTCGACGGCCAACACCGCGGTTCCTGGTGTGTCCGCTGTGCCGTGCGTGTGATCATTGCTTGTACAGCCCTCTCGCAGTGTCCGGAGCAAGTATGGTGGGTCTGACACACCGGTGTCAATGTGTTCTTTTTTCCATTTCCAGGAGTGTAGTTAATTGCACCGCATGGCTGCTAAATTTCAGCAATAGAAACACTCGGTGTTGCTCACAGGAAAACCTCCCCAAGCCGGCCGTTGTGGCCGAGCGGTTCTAGGCGCTTCAGTCCTGAACCGCGCGACTGCTACGGTCGCAGGTTCGAATCCTGCCTCGGGCATGGATGTGTGTGATGTCCTTAGGATAGTTAGGTTTAAGTGGTTCTAAGTTCTGGGGGACTGATGACTTCAGATGTTAATTCCCATAGTGCTCAGAGCCATTTTGAACCTCCCCAACAGCGAACCACCGAAAAGAACCACACAACATTAATGGACGTAGCTTGGGTAGTTGAAACTGCTACTCAACTTTGAAGTCCTGTGTCGGTGAACCACGAAGCTCATAGCGATCGGACAGCTCCACACACGCTCCGACACTGCGCAGGGACCGCCAGCGGACCCAGCCGACTGCACCGCGAGGAGATAACTTCCCTGGTCCGCAGCAATTGACCGACCAGCCGCAGAATGCCGAGAACATCTAAAATAGTCATCAGTGAAAATAGCGCCAACTACACACACAACCTGACAAACACTTGCACAAAGACCTGAACGATACTCAACAGTAACTAAGCACGCACGAAGACAAATCGGGAATCGATGCACACACACACATACACACACACACATAGCCGACTCATGAACGATCGTCGAACCAAAACGCGTCGTCCGGTAGGACGATCGACCGAAGATCCACCAAGACTGCGGCCCTGCTCAAATGATGCGTGGCGGCAACGGTCGGGCGAGCCATGTCGACGCAGACTTGACTGCTGCTCCAACCCGACTGCACTAGTGCCGCATGGCAACTTCCGACTGGCAGGTCCGGACTGCGCTCCAGACGCGTTCCAACTGACTGGCAGACCCGAACTCGCAACCTGAACTTCCTTACGACAGACAACGACCGGGAAGTAATAACAGTCGAGCAAAGATACTTTGAGAGGGGATATATCGATACGCGCTGATAGCGCCGGTCACGGTCAGGCAAAGCAGCAACTCAGTGACAGCAGTAATTTAAATTAACGTAGTGAGGTGGAAGTACGTTAAAAACAGGGTGTAAAACAGATGATGGCGGGACCACGAGCCACGCACGGCTCAGGTTGCTCTTGCAACATGAAGTTATTTGTCGGCAGTTATATGAAGAAAAACATTATCAGCTTGAAATGTTCCGACATTTACTAAATAAGAAACAGGGTGTAAAGGAATGAAGAAAAACTGCGGATAATATTCCATCTATTCAACACTGAATCTTTTTTAAGTTGGTCTCATTTGAAAATAAATGAAAGACACAAAAAATAAGGCGCCACACGACTACACTCTCGCTATGACACTAAAAAAATATTTCCTTCCGTTTTAATTCTCGTATCAGTTTTCGAAACATCTTCACATGCACAGTTATCGGCTTCGTAATATTCGCTTTCTCTTTGACGGGTTCATTCTTTTCAGTCAGTGAATAATTCAGCCACGATTATCCGAATCACAGTTCCACAATTTTGACTGCACGTCAATTTCTCTTTCAGTACATATTTTAAACTGTCAGGTTTGCTAATATTTCTTTTGTTTAGTGTTTTATGTCATAACCACATTATACACTCCTGGAAATGGAAAAAAGAACACATTGACACCGGTGTGTCAGACCCACCATACTTGCTCCGGACACTGCGAGAGGGCTGTACAAGCAATGATCACACGCACGGCACAGCGGACACACCAGGAACCGCGGTGTTGGCCGTCGAATGGCGCTAGCTGCGCAGCATTTGTGCACCGCCGCCGTCAGTGTCAGCCAGTTTGCCGTGGCATACGGAGCTCCATCGCAGTCTTTAACACTGGTAGCATGCCGCGACAGCGTGGACGTGAACCGTATGTGCAGTTGACGGACTTTGAGCGAGGGCGTATAGTGGGCATGCGGGAGGCCGGGTGGACGTACCGCCGAATTGCTCAACACGTGGGGCGTGAGGTCTCCACAGTACATCGATGTTGTCGCCAGTGGTCGGCGGAAGGTGCACGTGCCCGTCGACCTGGGACCGGACCGCAGCGACGCACGGATGCACGCCAAGACCGTAGGATCCTACGCAGTGCCGTAGGGGACCGCACCGCCAGTTCCCAGCAAATTAGGGACACTGTTGCTCCTGGGGTATCGGCGAGGACCATTCGCAACCGTCTCCATGAAGCTGGGCTACAGTCCTGCACACCGTTAGGCCGTCTTCCGCTCACGCCCCAACATCGTGCAGCCCGCCTCCAGTGGTGTCGCGACAGGCGTGAATGGAGGGACGAATGGAGACGTGTCGTCTTCAGCGATGAGAGTCGCTTCTGCCTTGGTGCCAATGATGGTCGTATGCGTGTTTGGCGCCGTGCAGGTGAGCGCCACAATCAGGACTGCATACGACCGAGGCACACAGGGCCAACACCCGGCATCATGGTGTGGGGAGCGATCTCCTACACTGGCCGTACACCACTGGTGATCGTCGAGGGGACACTGAATAGTGCACGGTACATCCAAACCGTCATCGAACCCATCGTTCTACCATTCCTAGAGCGGCAAGGGAACTTGCTGTTCCAACAGGACAATGCACGTCCGCATGTATCCCGTGCCACCCAACGTGCTCTAGAAGGTGTAAGTCAACTACCCTGGCCAGCAAGATCTCCGGATCTGTCCCCCATTGAGCATGTTTGGGACTGGATGAAGCGTCGTCTCACGCGGTCTGCACGTCCAGCACGAACGCTGGTCCAACTGAGGCGCCAGGTGGAAATGGCATGGCAAGCCGTTCCACAGGACTACATCCAGCATCTCTACGATCGTCTCCATGGGTGAATAGCAGCCTGCATTGCTGCGAAAGGTGGATATACACTGTACTAGTGCCGACATTGTGCATGCTCTGTTGCCTGTGTCTATGTGCCTGTGGTTCTGTCGGTGTGATCATGTGATGTATCTGACCCCAGGAATGTGTCAATAAAGTTTCCCCTTCCTGGGACAGTGAATTCACGGTGTTCTTATTTCAATTTCCAGGAGTGTAGTTTTATTTAAGGGCCAGGAAGAAGCGTGATGTCGTTTTACTATTTTAATTTATTGAAAAGCAAACACTTCCGCTGTTGTCATTGGCAGAGTGTCTTCCATGTCTCCAATGTGTGTCCGTGGGTCAGTGTCCCAAGGAGATTTCTTGGGAGGAACAAGATTTCAAGAAGACTGCGTAGTGAACTTAATTCCTGCAAAGCATTTAGTTTATACCAGTAAATCAGCATCACCATGTTTAACACGTATCTGAAGAACTACGTATCGTGCAATGTTATAACTTTGCATGTGCATTCAATAGTATATATGGATATTGCCTGAAAACTTTGTTGCTTATACAAGGTGTAAAACTTTGCTTCCGGCGTTTTTCCCCATTTGAGGCTTTAATGAAACAAATTGGTTACAGATGTATCATTCAAAGTACTTTCCATCACTGGCCACTACTTTCTCCCATCTTTCTGGCAGTGTACGAATCCTTCGTCGAAAAAACTAAAATAGCCTGAATAGGCGAAGTCACATTTTAAAAATGCGGTACCTATGTACCGCATTTTTAAAATGTGACCACGCCTATTCAGGCTGTTTTAGTTTTATTGCTAGACCATGCCCTCGCAGACATATTATAGAATCAGGTTTATCTTCTGAAGAAGACTCAATTACTTGGGCTGAAACCTAGGTAAAAGTTGGTTTCATTACCGCAATCGAGGCTGATACTTTCTTATATATTAAATTATCGTTATGTTCCGCATGAAACTTGGAAAAATTGCAACTTAAACCTGCCTTTTACTAAAAGAATTGTAGGACGAAGAATGTTTATCACGTACCCGAGTTTTATAGTGGTTCAGGCATTTTCAAAATAGCCGAGAAGACGTTGAAGATGATTCACGGCCGGGACGCCCTTCAGCATAAAAAACGGATGAAAATTTCGAAAAAGCAGATAATATGATTCGACCTGACCGTCAGTCAAGTGTTCGATTGATTTCTAAAATTGTGGGAAACGACAAAGAATGCGCAAGGAAAATCTTACGTGGCATATTTAACATGGGAAAAGTGGGTGCGAAACTGTTGCCGGAAATTCTCGCAAAAATGCTTGTACTGACACTTAATACCATTGAAAATGATCGGAATTTCTCGGAAAGAACGATAACATGTGACGTAACTTAGTTTTTCACTTATGATCCAGAAACTAAGCGCCAGTCCATGTACTGGAGGAGTCCAACTTCGCCGAGAGCGGAAAAAATCGAATGAGCAAATCAAGATTCAAAGTTGTAATTTTTCGATATTTATGAAACTGTGTATCTTCACTGGGTTCCTGAAGGACCTTACTCAGCTCCGGAAGAAAATAAGAAAAAAAAACGATCCAAATTGTGGAAGAACAAGTCATGGGCTCTGTATCGAGTCAACGCACCGGTTCATACTGCATTCTACGAGGGTTGAACTTAAATAGTGGCAACTATTTAATCACAACCGACACAAAAGAATTACATGTTCTCACCTGTTACTGTCCTTCAAAGTAGTCACCAGCGGTATGTAGAACCCGTTGCCAGCGATGTGGAAGGCGTAGTATACCGTTAGCAGAGCCTGTACTGTTGATGGTGAGGATGGAGCGGTCTAAAGTTATGATCATTCTGGTGTACGACTGTGATGGTGTTATCCTAACGCATTACGTTCCTCCACGGCAGACCGTTAATGCACAGTATTACTGTTCGTTTTAGGAGCATCACCTGCGACCAGCTTTTCGAAAGAAGCGGCGACACTTTCTGCAACAGCCCACCCATCATTTTGCACGACAATACGCGGCCGCATACAGCGCAAGCTGTGGCCTCTCTGTTCTGTCGATCGGACTGGGAAGTACTGTGCCATCCACCATACTCCCGGACTTAAGTCCTTGTAACTTTGATTTGATTCCTAATCAAGGAACCACTTCGTGGCATGCACTTCAGAACTGTTCCAGAGATTCGACAGGCAGTAGACCGCTCCATTCGCACCATGAACAGAACAGGCTCTGCTAATGGTATACTACGCCTTCCAAATCGCTGGCAACGGGTTCTACACAACGCTGGTAAGCACTTTGAAGGACAGTAACAGGTGCAAACGTGTAACTCTTTTGTATCGGCTGTGAATTAATAGTTGACACCATTTAAGTTCCAACCCTAGTATGTCAACAGGCTTCTAGCGAATTACAGCATCCCAGTGTTAGAACAGCCAGCTTATTGAGCTGACCTAGCACCAGGTGACTTATGTACTCCCCAGGGTCATATCTGCAGTAAAAGCAACAAAATTCCATTCTTTTTCGGATAAAATAATTTTGGGTAATGGGTCGCGTCGTTGTAAATTCTAAAACAAGCAAATTGCCGACGTTTCGACCGTCTTGGTACAGTCCTGTTAAGGGAGATCCGTTGAAGCAGTGGAAGAAAATTCACATAGAGCGTTGTAGGGATAGAAGAGAGAAGTATGTTGAGGGTGACAACAACTAAATACACTCCTGGAAATGGAAAAAAGAACACATTGACACCGGTGTGTCAGACCCACCATACTTGCTCCGGACACTGCGAGAGGGCTGTACAAGCAATGATCACACGCACGGCACAGCGGACACACCAGGAACCGCGGTGTTGGCCGTCGAATGGCGCTAGCTGCGCAGCATTTGTGCACCGCCGCCGTCAGTGTCAGCCAGTTTGCCGTGGCATACGGAGCTCCATCGCAGTCTTTAACACTGGTAGCATGCCGCGACAGCGTGGACGTGAACCGTATGTGCAGTTGACGGACTTTGAGCGAGGGCGTATAGTGGGCATGCGGGAGGCCGGGTGGACGTACCGCCGAATTGCTCAACACGTGGGGTGTGAGGTCTCCACAGTACATCGATGTTGTCGCCAGTGGTCGGCGGAAGGTGCACGTGCCCGTCGACCTGGGACCGGACCGCAGCGACGCACGGATGCACGCCAAGACCGTAGGATCCTACGCAGTGCCGTAGGGGGCCGCACCGCCACTTCCCAGCAAATTAGGGACACTGTTGCTCCTGGGGTATCGGCGAGGACCATTCGCAACCGTCTCCATGAAGCTGGGCTACGGTCCCGCACACCGTTAGGCCGTCTTCCGCTCACGCCCAAACATCGTGCAGCCCGCCTCCAGTGGTGTCGCGACAGGCGTGAATGGAGGGACGAATGGAGACGTGTCGTCTTCAGCGATGAGAGTCGCTTCTGCCTTGGTGCCAATGATGGTCGTATGCGTGTTTGGCGCCGTGCAGGTGAGCGCCACAATCAGGACTGCATACGACCGAGGCACACAGGGCCAACACCCGGCATCATGGTGTGGGGAGCGATCTCCTACACTGGCCGTACACCACTGGTGATCGTCGAGGGGACACTGAATAGTGCACGGTACATCCAAACCGTCATCGAACCCATCGTTCTACCATTCCTAGACTGGCAAGGGACCTTGCTGTTCCAACAGGACAATGCACGTTCGCATGTATCCCGGGCCACCCAACGTGCTCTAGAAGGTGTAAGTCAACTACCCTGGCCAGCAAGATCTCCGGATCTGTCCCCCATTGAGCATGTTTGGGACTGGATGAAGCGTCGTCTCACGCGGTCTGCACGTCCAGCACGAACGCTGGTCCAACTGAGGCGCCAGGTGGAAATGGCATGGCAAGCCATTCCACAGGACTACATCCAGCATCTCTACGATCGTCTCCATGGGAGAATAGCAGCCTGCATTGCTGCGAAAGGTGGATATACACTGTACTAATGCCGACATTGTGCATGCTCTGTTTCCTGTGTCTATGTGCCTGTGGTTCTGTCAGTGTGATCATGTGATGTATCTGACCCCAGGAATGTGTCAATAAAGTTTCCCCTTCCTGGGACAATGAATTCACGGTGTTCTTATTTCAACTTCCAGGAGTGTATGTATGTTTTTGAAATAAATGTTGCACTGCAATAGCCCTGTTATTTCGTAGCCACACCTCGTATACACAATTTATAACTGCAACACTTGACTTAACGTAATATTGTAGTTCTTAATGAGTGGATTATGACAACATTTTAACTTCTCAATTTCGGTCAGTAATTACATGCAATACTGAAAATCAAATATTTGTTGCCACTTGAGGCAGTTAGATAGGCAATCTTCGAGTGATTCAGGGTGACTGTAGCCCGCGTTAGGGGTTTAGTAAAATAGATTCTGCAAAGGCTGTAACAATCCTGCTGTTGAGCGCCCCAAAACCAATATGATCATTATCATCAACAACAACAAAATCATCAGTAACATCAATAACATATCTTTTCCTCTTCAGTTGTCGTTTCCTGTTCAGCCTGCCTCCCTGCAGTGCGCAGAAAGTTCAATTTAGTGTCTGGGAGTTCTGCAGCCGGAAGTGCGTCACTGCGCTTCAAGTTTACCACCCGACGCGCGGCATTGCGAGGAAGGCAAGGCCGCATTCGTTCCTCCGGAAACGACAAAGGCGACCACTATCTTTACTGTCCGCGTCGTAATACTTTATTTTTTCAACGACTGGCCAATAAAACAGAAAAGAAATGAAGATGGTCTGACGGCTGTATCGATAAGTTTTCCTTTCTGGAAGGCGGCAGAACTGGCAGTAAAACTGACTTATATATGCGTCTCAAGCGTATCTCTGAATCGGCGGGGAAGGCAGCGCCTGACGGAAGTTAGACACGCTCAGGCGTGTGGTGTTGGTGAAAGCACATAGCTAACGGCATTCCGGCAGTTCCTGCAAGTCAGTGCGTTGCAGAATCTCAGGTAAACTTAATGTGTGCGCTCGTTGATTTCAGTTAAACTAACTTTCCGCCTTTTTTCTCTCTCTCTCTCTCTCTCTCTCTCTGTGTTTATACTGCTCGCTTCGTCTCGTGAGTACATTTCGGACGTTCTGTCTGAAGGCTGTTCGAAATGAAAGCGAGACGATCATTGTTTTACTGTGAGTGCGAAGCTAATGTTAATGAGTCGCAAAGCACGTTGAGTGGATGACTTGTTTTAGTGGATGATTTATTTCTGTTTTAGATCTTACTCTAGCAATTCAACATCTACATTTGTAGAGTGGAAGAAGTAGAAAACTTACTCTCACATATGTAAGGACAGTAAAAAATTGTGTATCTGTTTGGTACATAGGTATCCAGATACTACAGAATCATGCTGTTGACCTCCTCACTATAGAAACAATAAGGCAAATTAAAAATAAATGATGTATTAAGAACGTTACAAGTCCCATGCCAGGAAACCGACTGGTTCTAAGTGGCAATAAGGGAGCTTTTCTTCCAAGTATCATTGCGATTGTTTTTTGATAGTACAAGTGCAGAAATACAGCAGAATTAGTGTGACTAATAGAACTATAGTCAACAAAAACCATGTCTCATTTCTTTTACATTCGTTTACAAGAGAATAACAAAATTAAATTCATAGAAAAATCTCTGACGGGGGACCATCAGACCTGTTAATCACTGATTTTGATAAGTTGGGTTGTTGGGGTTGGGTTGTTTGGGGGAAGAGACCACACAGCGAGGTCATCGGTCTCATCGGATTAGGGATGGACGGGGAAGGAAGTCGGCCGTGCCCTTTCAAAGGAACCATCCCGGCATTTGCCTGGAGCGATTTAGGGAAATCACGGAAAACCTAAATCAGGTTGGCCGGACGCGGGATTGAACCGTCGTCCTCCCGAATGCGAGTCCAGTGTGCTAACCACTGCGCCACCTCGCTCGGTGTTTTGATAAGTATTAGCTGTGTTGTAGTGAGGTGAGTCCTGAGTACTTATATGTGACGGCCTCTCATTATCGTTGCAGACATTCTCTGCGTACCTTCTATACCTGTAACTTTAGTTGTGTTTCTACCAATGGAATATATCATAGTGGTTAAAGTACATGGCCACTATGCTGGTAGTGCGGGCTCAGGTCCCGCCTATGTACTCTCACTTTTTCAGTTTCATTACATAGCTCATGTCATGCAAAATTATTCAAAACGGAGTCATTTCCGCCACAGTTATTTCGTTAGTAAAGCAACCAATACAGCACAATTTCTTCAAATATGTATTACATTTGTTACAAGCAGATTACAGGTCGCCTTACTCGATTTTGCTCTCATGCTAGAACAGAATTCCAACTGGTATTTGTCGGGTCTAGTGAAGCAGGGGATACAACCCGTCGGCATTGAACAATGACGTCATTCCTTAGTCATAGATAGTAATGTCTTCACTTGGAGCCATAGATAATAAAGCAGTTCTGTGTTCTAATAAGCGCTATCATTAAAATAATTGAATGTGAATCTAAAAGCGATCGCTTGATATTAGATACAGATGCTTCAGTAGCTGATAAGTGTTTTTTGGCTTTAAAAAAAAAAAAATCACGAGATAGAATAAACTGATCCTACTTTATTAAGCAATCAATAAAAAAACTAAACTAAAACATAACAGCAAAAGACAAGTGAAACACAAAGGTTAAATAAACAATCAAAACATATAAAATGAAACAGGTTGCAAATGTAACGTACGTGTATTTTCAGTTTATTCTATCTCGTGAGATTTTTTTTAAAGCCAAAAAACACTTATCAGCTACTGAAGCATCTGTATCTTAGGATCAGTTTATTCTATCTCGTGAGATTTTTTTTTAAAGCCAAAAAACACTTATCAGCTACTGAAGCATCTGTAACTTCTAATGGGTGCGGGAGTTCCGACTCACACCAACCCACCTCCCCAGGAGTCGGAACTCCCGCACCCATTAGAAGTTACAGATGCTTTAGTAGCTGATAAGTGTTTTTTGGCTTTTTTAAAAAAAAACTCACGAGATAGAATAAACTGATCCTACTTTATGTTAGTAATAGCGGAGACGAAATAAACAGCACATCTACAATTTGTATCCCGTGTTCCACTTAGGGTTTACTGAAGCGGAGGATACATCGTTCAGGTGAAGAACAGGACAGTAATGCTAGTGAAAACGAAGAAATCGCCTTACGACAAACTCGTATTCCGGACTGTACTTAAGCAACACACTTCGAATGAGCTTTTAATTTGTATCGGGTTTCATTTGCGGTTTAGTGAAGCAGGGGATACATAGTTCAAGTAAACAACAGGACAGCAATGCTAGTTGAAACTAAGAAATCGACTACGCTGAACTTGTATCCCGTACTGCACTTAAGCAATACAGTTCGAAAGACTTTCGAGATACAACTGACATACATGTAACGTGATGTATTCTTTGCTAGTAATTTCATTCATTTCTTTCCATTGTATTTTGCGGAGAAATACTAAGATACAAACACGCGATATTGTTAAGGTGAAAATACTACTGGCCCTTTCATATGTGAAATAAAGTTTATCTCTCTCGCATTCCTTTGTTTCTCAACATTCTCCTCAGCTCTTTCATCTTTGTAATATATGCTCTCTGGCGACTTGTGACGTCATTGTTCAAAGCTGACGGGTTGTATCCCCTGCTACACTAGACCCTATTTGTCTTAGAAGCAACCGCGTATTTTAAGTAAGCTGTCGACTTGCAGCCACATGGATACTTCCGAAGCGTTACCGCAAAACGCATTTCTTACACATTCATAAATATGGTTATTTCTTCGATCAACTTCGATGTGACCTTCGAATATCTGATTCTGCCTGTGAATGCAGGTGTAACATATTGATAAGGAATTAAAGAATGTATTTTTGTGGCATTTTCTCTCGATGTAATTTCTCTGCTAGTATTTAGAAGCTCGGTAGCACTGAGTTTTTTTCGTACAAATTTTAAACTGTCTATAAAAATAAAAGTCACAGGGTTGGAGCACATTTGGGTGGAAATAACTTTTACGGTGCAGGTGCATGATCTTCTTTCGTCTACCAAGATCTGATCGGAAACATTTCACTGATCAGTCTGCCATCGCCACGAATCAGTGACGTAAAGAAAAATTCTTGTCCCATGTACGGAAGAATGACAGACTTTAAACATCATCGCGCAGCACTTTTGTGAACTACCCTGATTTCGTACAGGTCACAATTACATTTTTAAATTTGTGAGTCAACTCGTCAGCACTTTCTTGACAAAGTCGACCGAATTTAGTGAATGGTTCTTGCAAATATAAGTAAAAGTAAGCTATTGTCTTTTCTGGCGGCGTTATACATTGAAGAGCCAAAGAAATTGGTACACCTGCCTAATATCGTGTAAGGCGTCCGCGAGCACGCTGAAGGGCCGGAACACGACGTGTCATGGACTCAACTAATTTCTGAAGTAGTGCTGGAGGGAACTGACACCATGAATCCTGCAGGGCTGCCCATAAATTCGTAACAGTACTAGGGGGTGGAAATCTCTTCTGAACACCACGTTGCAAGGCATCAAAGAAGTGCTCAATAATGTTCGTTTCTCTGGAGTCTGGTGGCCAGTGGAAGTGTTTAAACTCAGAAGAATGTTCGTGAAGCCAGTCTGTAGCAATTCTGGACGTGTGGGGTGTCGTATTGTCCTGTTGGAAATGCCCATGTCCGACGGAATGCACAATGGACATGAATGGATGCAAATGATAAGACAGGATGCTTACGTAATTGTCAACTGTCAGTGTCGTATCTAGACGTATCAGGTGTCCCATATTACTCCAACGGCACAAGCCTCACACCATTACAAAGCCTTCACCAGCTTGAAAACTCCCCTGCTGACACGCGGGGTCCATGGACTCATGAAGCTGTCTCCATACCCCTACACGTCCATCCGCTGGATGCAATTTGAAACGAGACTCGTAGACCAAGCAACGTGTTTCCATTCATCAACAGCCCAATGTCGATGATGACGCACCCAGGCGAGGCGTAAAGCTTTGTGTCGTGCGGTCATCAAGGGTACACGGGTGGGCCTTCGGCTCCGAAAGCCCATATCGATGATGTTTTGCTGAATGGTTCGCACGCTAACACTTGATGATGGCCCAGCATTGAAACGTGGAGCAATTTGCGGAAAAGTTGCACTTCTGTCACGTTGAACGATTCTATTCAGTCGTCGTTGGTCCCGTTCTTGCAGGATCTTTTTCCGGACGTTGCGATGTCGGAGATCTGATGTTTTACCAGGTTCCTGATATTCACGGTACACTCGTGAAATGGTCATACGGTAAAATCCCCACTTCTTTGTTGCCTCGGTGTGCTGTGTCCCATCGCCCTTGCGCCGACTATAACATCACGTTCAAAGTCACTTAAATCTTGATAACCAGCAGTAACCCATCTAAGAACTGCGGTAGACACGTGTTGTCTCATATATGCGTTGCCGACCCTAGCGCCGTATTGTACCTGTTTGCATATCTTTGTATTTTTTTAATGTAAATCATTTCTGATTCTGTATTTTCCTTGTATTTTAGCATTGAAGATGGTTGTTTATAGACGAAATCTGGATAAGCACACATAATAAAAACCAATGGGATTGCGACTGACGTTCTTTCTTCTGACAAAATACTGTGTCACACGAGGCACCTAAGTGTCCTTCACAGTGATCACTCAACGTCTGGTCTGTTCATGCAACCTATACACCCTACGAGGTCCAGTAGCAACACTAAACACGAAGAACACTAATGCATCCTGGCAGTCGTTCTACCTGTCACAGAGAATTGTAATCCTAATGATTTACATACCCTCCAATGGTGTATATGAACACAAAGTTACATCGACATCCAATCATGTCTTCCAGCTACTTCACTATTTTGTAAGGCAGTGCACATTGAAGGAGATGTGTTTCTTGAGTCATTTTGGATCGTGGAATTTCGTGAGCAAGGCCTTTTTTGGAATGTTTCCCACTGACATCCTGACGCTGCAGCTCTTTTTCGAATATTGTTTCTGCTAATCCAACTTGGTCCATTCCAGTCATTTGAAAAATATTCAGGAGTTGGTCGACCGTGTGCCGTACAAGTAACAACTTTTGTGCATGCTGCACACTTCCTTGAGATTCATCCAGTTGCTTTCTCCACCACTAGATTTTTATTCTGGTGCCACTTAATATCTCTCCGAACAGGTACTCCTAGATGCTTGAGATCTGTATCTGAATCCAATGACTGATAGCCTTGTGTACAGAAGATGCTGTATTCCACGCAAATCTCCTACCCCAATACAGGGTGTTACAAAAAGGTACGGCCAAACTTTCAGGAAACATTCCCCACACCCAAAGAAATAAATTATGTTATGTGGACATGTGTCCGGAAACGCTTACTTTCCATGTTAGAGCTCATTTTATTACTTCTCTTCAAATCACATTAATCATGGAATGGAAACACACAGCAACAGAACGTACCAGCGTTCACTTTGTTACAGGAAATGTTCAAAATGCCCTCCGTTAGCGAGGATATATGCATCCACCCTCCGTCGCATGGAATCCCTGATGCGCTGATGCAGCCCTGGAGAATGGCGTATTGTATCACAGCCGTCCACAATACGACCACGAAGAGTCTCTACGTTTGGTACCGGGGTTGCGTAGACAAGAGCTTTCAAATGCCCCCATAAATGAAAATCAAGAGGGTTGAGGTCACGAGAGCGTCGAGGCCATGGAATTGGTCCGCCTCTACCAATCCATCGGTCACCGAATCTGTTGCTGAGAAGCGTACGAACACTTCGACTGAAATGTGCAGGAGCTCCATCGTGCATGAACCACATGTTGTGTCGTACTTGTAAAGGCACATGTTCTAGCAGCACACGTAGAGTATCCCGTATGAAATCATGGCGGTGAATCGAGGAAGTACAGTACATACTGACGAAACTAAAATGAGCTCTAACATGGAAATTAAGCGTTTCCGGACACATGTCCACATAACATCTTTTCTTTATTTGTGTGTGAGGAATGTTTCCTGAAAGTTTGGCCGTACCTTTTTGTAACACCCTGTATAACCATTTCGATTCAAGGCACTTCAGCGTTTCCCTAGTCATACTTGAATGCAGAGAATTGTTTGAATAAGTTCTGGATATCGCGCCCGAAATCACCGATTTCGCAGTTTTGGCGTGAAAACACCTATTCGCTCCTCTGTAGAACTTTCTTCTGTGACAACACACCGCTAGTAACTACAAGACTAATAATGCATAAGCAGTGGTTGAGCCCACAACGGATTTGTACCAAGCGCATGCACCTGACTGTTACGAATTAACTTTGTGTAAAGCTGTAAACTTGTGTAGTATGGTAACGCGTGCATCTGGGACGTTGATTCGGGTAACATTGTGAAGAGCTTGCGGGGTACTACAAGGACGAAAGTGAGACAGTAAAAATATTCCTCAGAATATTAGGGAAAACCTGTATTAAATTGAAAATAACAAAATATTCTCGGGATTACATAAAACGCAAATCAGACGAAAGCTCGCGTGGCAAAAAATCCACAAAGCCTAAGGAGTCCAGTGCCGAGTGAATGCCAGGTCCACCGGAGTGTCGAAAATGAGGTGAAATTACAGCGCAGAGCAATTACGTAACTGCCTCCTCAGGCGCACAGTGGCCAACGAGTGTCCAAACTTGTGATTTACCTTTCCTGTAATCATTATCATACTCTTTGTAACCACTGTACTAAAGACATTTATAATAAAATAACGTATTAATACGAAACGCTTGTTATGATTTTATCCTGACGGTTCCACGGGAAATCTACTCCGCGGACCCGAACTAACCTAAACTGCTCTTTTTGTGTCTCCACAGGCTATCAGACACCCACTTGAAAGTGTCGCTGGCAGAATTCAAACCATCATAAATACGAAGGATAGACATAACTCACTCTAACGTACACAAATATTCATCAGGCCCTGTACATCGCCCGACAGAGTTCGATGGAAAAGTTAGCTGAGAGGTTGTATATACAAACCTTTATGTACCGTTGTATATACAAACCTTTTCTTCTAAGAATTGCGTCCAAAATTCGGGTGTGCATCGTACTCGAAGTTAATATAAAAATGTTCAGTCTCTGATTTAAAATTCCCACCAGCTTAAAAGTGATGACAATTTCGATACCGTGGGAAACCTCTCTCTATCTGGCAACATTGGATTCAACTGGCAGCAACAGGCACCCATTGCGACGAACATGAAGCTTGCTAACACTGTCTCTCTCCCGCCCTGCCATCGCAAACCCAGAACAATGTTTATCCTGTGACGCGTCATTGCAGTCTACGGTGCCAGTGGACTTGAACTGAAAATGATTTGTGTCATCGGTAACAGTACAATAATTTTTGTGAGTACCTGGTTTATTAATGGAAAAAATAAAAGATATTCAAATGATGCGGGCTATAAATTGAAAGAAACAGGACGTGCAGAAAAACATGTAAACATAGCAGCTGAGAGGCATTTCGGCCTTCCACCAACAGAAAAAGACAATTCACGATCGGTGGGCTAGTAAAGAAAAACTGAAAAAAAGAGTAAGACTAAATGTGCAACAGAGGACTGAATGCAAAATAGCCAAAACTGGATTCAGAATGATACTACAATTAACACAAAAATGATTTAAATACACGCTCGTAAGCTGGCGCTACGGGTAGAATTTAACAGATTAAGGATGGAGTTGGTTGGTGCTGTAGGCTTATGAAGAGTCATGAACTTAGCATGCAAACCAAAACCAAAATATCTCAGAAAATGCCATAAGAACGTGAAGAGAAAATCTTATCTTTCCACAGATTTATGAGTAACGAAGCCAAATAGCAAATATGGACGAAACTTCTCTGACATTTGATGTGCCAAGCAGCAGAACTGTTGCCTTGAAAGGCGCTAGAACTGTAACCATAAAAATAAGTGGACTCGAAAAAATGCACTGCACTGTTGTACTTTAATGTTGTGGTGACGATGCAAAATTTATTCCAATGATCATTTCAAGCGCAAAACAACGACGAAACATTCGGATATGCCGCCATGAGTTGTTGTTCATGTAATTGACGAGGGTTGATGAGGCTGGTATGAAATTATGGATTAACAGAGTGTGGAGAAGAAGAAAAGGTGCTCTATTGAAGAAGAATTTGGTAATAATTTGAAAAAATTGTGTAAAACGGAAATTGAGGCAGGGAACCACAGAGTTTGCTCTTATTCCGGGAGGACTTACTTCACAAATGCAACCTCTTGGTGTCTCGATTAATAAACCATTTAAGTTGTTTATGAGAGAGGAATGGAACAAATGGTTGACGGATGAAACCAACATAAATTCAGGCCGAAGGGAGCTTTAAATGACCTGTAATAGCCGGCCGGCGTGGCCGAACGGTTCTAGGCGCTACAGTCTGGAACCGCGAGACCGCTACGGTCGCAGGTTCGAATCCTGCCTCGGGCATGGATGTGTGTGATGGCCTTAGGTTAGTTAGATTTAAGTAGTCCTAAGTTCTATGGGACTGATGACCTCAAAAGTTAAGTCCCATAGTGCTCAGAGCCATTTGAACCTATAATCAAGCACTTGTGTCAGTGGATAAAACAGTTGTGGTCTAGAGTGAGAAAGACATTATTGTTAAATATTTCAAGAAGTGCGGCATACGTAACGCCCTCGATGGCAGGGAAGAGCAGCTCATATACGAAAATGACAGCGGCGACAACGAATAGAAAGAAGAAGAAGAAGGTTCGGACGACGATTTTCAGGAATTTTAAAGGTCAGTTCGGTTTTATAAACTAAGAATTTGATTTTCGTCGGACTTTGAAATCTAATAATAAAAATGGTAAAAATGTTATTTTAAAAAAATTACTTAAAGATTAAGGTGTATCTTATAGTCTGTAGCGTCTTGTAGTCCGTAAAATACAGGATGTATTTATTTCCCGTAACACAATGTGAATGGAGAACTAAATTGTAAGTTTGTCTTTCCTTTGCCTTCCTGATTCACAGGAATATTCTTCCTACCGCACATCATCATATTTTAGTGCTTTATATAAATATTTGTACCGTGAGGAAATATCCGAGGATAAGAACAGCTGACGGAACTGGAGCATCGGGCAGGCCATCTCTCGAGCGAGCCGTCGCTCGCGTATGCCGGCACCTCGTGATGCTGCTGCCTTCTTTTTTTCGTGACCCTGGAGACTACCAACGACCTGAAGCGGGAGATTAGCGATTTAAACGAACGCGTGTGTTTTAATGGCCCTCTGATAACGCTGAGCGGCTCTCCAAAAGTATCGAAGAGTCCGAGAGTTAGGTCACAGAAGCGAGTGGAAACGACGCGCGAAAGGCCGTCTCCACAATTTCAGATAATCTCGGCGACTCAGTGGCGATGACATCACACGTCTAACGCGATACTTCCAAAGCCCGTCAACTGTGGTTGCTGGCTGCATGCGCTGGTATCACAGTGGTAAACATGAACTGACTGAATGGTACTCTCTTTCGCAGACTGTTCTATTTGCGCCATGAAGTTCTTGCTGTTGCACCTGACCACCAAATTTTTCATTACAATACGGTCGATTTTTAGTACGTTCTCCAACATCGCCACAACCATATTCCGGTCCATAAGGCCGCATTTTCCCTGGTAGCCTCGCTCTTCCTATTTGTTATGGTTGGTACTCTAGATTTGAAAACGTCTCCGATTCAAAAAATGTGTTAATACACGGAAGCGCCAAAGAAACAGGTATAGACAGGTGTATTCAAATACAGAGATATGTAAACAGTCAAGATACGGCTCTGCGGTCGGCAACACCTATATAACACATAAGGTGTCTGGCGCAGCTGTTATATTGGTTACTGCTGCTACATTGGCAGGTTATCAAGATTTAAAAGAGTCTGAATGTGGTGTTATAGTCGGCGCACGAGCGGTCGGACACAGCATCTCCGAGGATGCGATGAAGTGGGGATTTTCGCGTACGACCATTTCACGAGCGTACCGTATCAGGAATCCGGTAACACATCAAATCTCCCACATCGCTGCGGCCGGAAAAAGATCCTGGAAGAACGGGACCGACGACGAATGAAGAGTATCGTTCAATGTGACAGAAGTGCAACCCTTCCGCAAATTGCTGCAGATTTCAATGCTGGGCCATGAACAATAGTCAGCGTGTGAAACCATTCAACGAAACCTCATCGATATGGGCTTTCGGAGCCGAGGGCCCACTCGTATACACTCGATGACTGCACGACACAAAGCTTTACGCCCCACCTGGACTCATCAGCACCGACATTGGACTGCTGATGACTAGAAACATGCTGCCTGGTCGGCGGAATCTCGTTTCAAATTGTATCGAGCGGATGGACGTGTACGGGTATGTAAACAACCACATGAATCTATGGACTGCATGTCAGCAGGGGAATTTTCAAGCTGGTGGAGGCTCTGTAATGGTGTGAGACGTGTGCAGTTGGAGTGATATGTGACCCCTGATACGTCTAGATACGAATTTGACAGGTGACACTTACATAAGCGCCCTGTCTGATCACATACATTTATTCATGCCCATTGATCATTCCGACGGACTTGGGCAATTACAGCAGGACAATGCGACATCCCACACGTCCAGAATTGCTACACTCTTCTGATTTTAAACACTTCCGCTGGCCACCAAACTCCCGAGACATCAACATTATTGAGCATATCTGGATGCGTTGCAAAGTGCTGTTCGGAAGAGATCTCCACCTTCTTCTACTCTTACGTATTTACGGACAGCCCTGCAGGATTCATGGTGTCAGTTCCCTACCGCTCTACTTCAGACATTAGTTGAGCCCATGCCACGTCGTGTTGCGGCACTTCGGCGTGCTGAAGGCACTTGTGGCGATGAGTGCTTCTGCTTACTGATAACATGTAAGGATAGTGCACAAAGTAATAATACTACCCATTTCGTGCGGTGTAGACAACTCTTAGAGGCCCTGAACAGGACAAAACCACACATGTGTATGTATATTGACGTTGGATTAGTGGGTTTAGGGCCATTCATGCAAACAAACTATTCCACTTATTTTACATTGATTAAACACGGGTTAAAGGGCCGACAGTTGTTTCTAAAACCGCAATGATTCTATAACATTTCAATCCCAAGATTTTGAAGGTGAGTGAAGAAGCGGTATATCATCATAACGCTTATATAATCACTCTTAGACATTTTCGGCGTTGTAAGTGGATCGATTATGATATTGGAGAAACTAATTCACTGCTATAAATTATTATCGTATCATTATGTAAACATGGTTACCTGAAATGCTTTCATAGGCCTTTCCAGTAGCCGTTCTTACGGTATGGTCACAGAGGCCACCAGTAATAATCTGACAATCCAGCTCGTTACAGAATATCTTCACAAACTGTGTCTTCCAACGAGCCGGCCGCGGTGGCCGTGCGCTTCTAGGCGCTTCAGTCCGTAACCGCGAGACTGCTACGATCGCAGGTTCGAATCCTGCCTCGGGCATGGATGTGTGTGGTGTCCTTAGGTTAGTTAGGTTTAAGTAGTTCTAAGTTCTAGGGGACTGATGACCTCAGATGTTAAGTCCCATTGTGCTCAGAGCTATTTGAACCATTTTCTTCCAACGACACATCTTCCCTAGACGTATCGCTGTGGCCATTTTACGCCTCCAACGAGTCCATCGCCTCAACCTGCGAATCAGGGGACATCGCTTCGTCCGACTATGCAACCCACATGGACTACGACGGCGAGCAGGAGCCCGTCGACGTAACCACCTCCTCCTTCATAGACGAACAATGACGACGTGACAGTTAGCATGGACAACTAAAAGCTGTGACAGATGTGCTTTCAGTATGAAAGTAGATTACTCGGACCCCACAGAATTTCTCCGTTAAGCTGCTTGCACAGTAGAAGCCTTTCCTTTACAATCACATGGACTATGAGAGCTTTGGTAAAAACAACTCTGCTATCAGTCGTTTGTCCACACAGTTTCCAACGCACAGTTGTCGCTGACGCTGTGTTCTTTAGAAATGGGTATAATACAGCAGTCGCCGTGCGGTATAGAGCGCCTTGCCACGATCCGTGCGGCTCCTCTAGTCGGAGGTTCGAGTCCTCCCTCGGGCATGGATGTGTGGATCGTCCTTAGAGTAAGTTAGTTCAAGTTATATTAAGTAGTGTGTAGGCTTAAGGACCGATGACCTCAGCAGATTAGTCCCATAAGACCGTACCACGAATTTAAAAATAAATAAATAAAAATAAAAAATAGCTCAGCTGTCGCTTTCAGAACAATGGTCTTGTTATTCGAGGTAACAATCATTTCAACATGATGGTAAATCAACACAACAGCAGAATAATCACACTTACTGGCAGTTCAGGAGACGTGAAGGACATTATACTGCACGGGGCAAAAAAAAAAGAGACTGGTTGATTAGACATAATATACACTCCGAAAAAATTCACATACAGTCTTTCGAAAAAAAAAAACGTAAATAACTGTTGTCCAACAAATTTTACTATCCAACCAATTAATCAGTAAATTTATGTGCTACGTCACATGATAATATTGTCCCTAGACGTAGTGTGAAAACTTTCTGATAAAGTGGACATGTTACTCTCCAACTGATACTTTCAGATACGAAGACGTTTCATGTGGATTCGAAAGCGATCATAATTTTAAAAACCGGACAAGTGCAAATAGGACTCGCGCTCTGAAGTTTCTGCACAAGCTTATTGTATACATAGATAGCGCATCGATAGATAATCCACGAGTATCATCATAAGTCACATGAATGATCGTACCTTTTGATTACGTTGACTTAGAAGCTTAAAATTTCTGCACCTCCAGAGAACCGTAGGCGTTAGTATTTGACCTGATTTTCACCTTGATACCTCTGTCTGTTCCTGTCAAAAAGTGGTCAGTTTCTCAAAGTTGCAATTGATTAAGACACACTTAAGAAAGAAACACGATGTACCAAGGAAGACTATCTGCGTTGTTAGTACTATCAACTGAAGGGGAAATAGCGGCTGGTATTAACTACGACGTAAACTTAAAAAAATTCAGTGAGGCGAGAAGCCGAAAGGTTCGTTTATTTTAATGTGTGTTTGTTTAATGTAACTTTTGTCATTGCAGTAATTATAATAATAAAAATTATGTATAATATTGTTGGTGTATAATTCAGCTCATTTTATTTAACATTTTCTTTCTGACTGGAAAGTGAAAGGGGCCTCGCAATGCTGATTCGTCGTTCAGTGTTTCGCCTAGCACCGCCATTATTGTTACTACAATGTATGCAATGGTTCAGTACCGCATTGTGACGTGAAAACTGCCTTAGAAACTGACAGTTTGTGCAGAAGTAATGGGCAACCGCAGAAGCCTTTCGAAGAGGTGGCCAAATTCTATAATTGTAGTTTTTTTTATGTAACTTCGTCACATTATTGTGTAGTCATGCCATGTGAAATGCCGAACTCGTAATTCCGTTGACTTCAAGTGGCGGTGTGTTGCACACTACAGAGTTTGAGTAGGTGGACATCTTTTCGACCTTGAAATTTCACACTTTTTGCCTTTCTTCTAGGAAGCGACAACCAAATTATTGAAGACCGTATCACGGAACTAAAGTTGATTTGTTTGTAGTATTAAAGCTCAATCAGTGTTGTGGAGTATGACGATATCCCGTCCAACATTCCAATCAGCGCTGGAATTTTTCGTACTGAGCACTTCTGCTTCACAGTAGCTTTCGTTCAGTTTGTTATGACCGTATGTAGTTAACAGTCTTATTTCCCGCCGCGCTCGGCGATGTTAAATTTGCAGACTACTAGAGTTACAGTCAATCACTGCTATCAATTTGTGAGATTTGTTATGAATAACTGCCGTTGTAGTAACAACGTAACGTTCATCTTTTCACAATTTATGTAGTTGAATTTCCGCCGTACACATCCGCAATGGAGGTGGAGAGGGACAGACGGACAGAAAAGGGATCCTATAGGAATTCGTTTTTATAGAACTGAGGTACGAAATCCTAATACTGAATGCAATCTAGAATTCTAGTCCCTAAATGAGGTGTTTAATCCGGCTTGTTAAAACTGTTTCGTCGGATCAATCAACACAAAACCATGCAAATTAGAAAATACGAAGAAGCACAATAATGCACGCAATCTAACAAAGTGACACAATGATCATCTCTGAGTTAAGAAAGTAGAGGGGGAGGGAGAGGTTCAAATGGTGCAAATGGCTCTGAGCACTATGGGACTCAACTGCTGTGGTTATACGTCTCCTAGAACTTAGAACTACTTAAACCTAACTAACCTAAGGACATGACACACATCCATGCCCGAGGCAGGATTCGAACCTGCGACCGTAGCGGTCGTGCGGTTCCAGACTGTAGCGCCTTTAACCGCTCGGCCACTCCGGCCGGCGGAGGGAGAGGTAACTGCACTGAGCTGGATGCACACAGTAGGTCTTCTGTGTAGCTGCTACTTTGTCGTGTTATAACGAGACCACTGCACCACCTACGAGTACAGTTAATTTTGTTATAGTTAAATGCTTTCATCTTCTCCACCCTCCACACAGCGATCACGTTTCACAACTATTGAATGAGATGCTTCATGTACTTTTGTTTAGAGAACATTACACAGTTCACAATTACTTCTAATTTATACGTTGTACGTGTTACTTGATTTGATAGCATATGTGAAACGGTTCTAAGAAATGTTTTGTTGAAATACAAACTTAGGCTGATTTGCGAGACTTTTGATTTCATCATAGGAAATGATGACTTATGTGGAATGATAAACATTTGAGAAAAAGTCTGGTAGTTGAGGAAAATTTCTTCATTTAATCTTTATAAACTAAGTGCGACATCTTTAACTCAAAGCCTGTGGTGTAACGAAGATGGAGAGTGAATTTTGTTTCGAAATATCCTCTCACACAACTCAGAGTAGTTTCATTTAACTAATTCATCGCGAGGAACTTCGTTTTTCAATGCTGATGACCCAGTACAAATGAGAAAGTGGTTTTAAACAACTCCCAGATGTTATGGGAAACCTGAATACGAATTTCTTTTTTGTCAATATCAATTTGCAATCGGTAAGAAATAGTTCTTTCAGCTGTACTGCAATAACTGCAGTAGGCGCCTGTCATTGTTTCACAGTGATGGGTAGCTAAACACATAATAAAAGAAAAGAAAAAAGACTTTCGCATTTCGTTACCGTCATGTCTAATTTTGTGCCATGAGAAACTCCTAAAGCGCCTAGGTTTTTTTTTATTTTCAAATAATACTAGCACCTACCTAAACTTTTTCTCGCTTCGCTGTTCATTTCCGTTTAGGTAAGATTTAATTGCTGGCGATATCATCTTCACAGTGTTTCCTGAGATTGTGACGGGTGTAAAACAATTTCATTGCTTATCCGTCTCCAGCATCCTACAGCGCCTTATGCAATATTCACAAAGGAGTCCCACGGAAAGCCATTAACGTAATTACGACAGAGAGTTTCTCACTTTTTTTACCTTCCAGTACAAGAGGACTGACAAAAAACTGGAAATTACACTTTTGCCTTAATTTTAAACGGTACATTTTCTGTTCCTTGCGCTTTGGGAATCTTTCTAGTCCATCGTCCGCAGAAAGCAGATACATTTCCCATGGGATAAATGTATTTCCCGTTAAAAACGGTACACTCATACACAATTATTTTGGTTTCACTCAAAGAATAGTGTTAAAAATCCAGCTTATCTGTACAAATTCCGTTAGCCAGCAATATTTGAACAGTGTGTTAAAGCACTGTTTATGTATGAAAAACAGCCCATATGACTTCAGCATCCAAGAAACGTAGCGTTCAATAGAAATGCTCCCTCCCCACGAAAACAGTTTATTCCTTTTCCTTGCCGTGTACATACATGCGAGTCTCCTTATACTTATAAGACGAGCTTTTGGGTTGAATTGATATATTTAAAACAATACATAATTCATCTTACGTTCGGAGGTACTGTAATTCGACGGACTATGTCGTTGCATTAGCTGTAATAATCATCAACATGACGACGATCTCTTACATACTTTCTGCAGACTGTTCCCCAGCAAAAACGACGAACCATGTGTTTTGGCTTCGTTTGGACTCCAAGGACTGTGGTTACACATTTTTAGGTTCTCGCTTCCATTCGTATGACAACACGGACCAATTTAACGACGTGCTCATTCATCTAACCGCTATGTTACGGATTTCTGTCCGTGGTACTGAACAAATATTGTTCTAATGTGCGTGAATTCGTAAGGGACCAAACTGCTGAGGTCATCGGTCCCCTAGACTTACACACTACTTAAAGTAACTTACGTTAAGGACAACACACACATCCATGCCCAAGGGAGGACTCGAACCTCCGGCGAGAGGGGCCGCGCAATCTGTGAAATGACGCCTTAAACCGCGCGGCCACTCAATGCGGCACTAAATAAATAAATTAGATTATAGTGTAAATACTGCACATGCGGAGAAACTTAAAATGTGTTTGATGGTTTTCTAAATGGTGCCATAGTCCTTTCTCCGACCGTTTCATACGTATGTAGACTCAAGAGGAAAGTGTTACATTTTTACAAGTTGATGACGTTGTTAACGATTCGTTCATAGACTATGTGATCAAAAGTATTCGGACACCTGTTACAGTCTAAGCCAAAAGATGACCCACCACGAAGTAGTTATTGAAATTGGACACTAACTGATGTTCATGTAGATATCGACGGAAAACGCAAAATTTTTAGCTTTCTCGGCTGATGGCTGAACGTGTGACGCTGCAGTGCGTTTTCATCGCGCAGCTGTAAAGGATGTCGATACCAGGAAACAAAGTCTCTGTGAGTTTCATTTCGTGTGCTCATTTGGACAGTAAGTATGCGTTGCAGACATGCGCTTGAACAATATACACAGATGTCTGCATTTGAGAGAAGGTGTATGTATAGTTGGGCTCCAAGGAGCCGGTTGGAGTAAGCGCTGAATCACTCGATATTTGAATAGCGGCGATGCCACTGTTCGGTGATGTTCGCAAGAGTGGATGAACCATGGCCGAACACAGCGTCAAGAAGGAAGACCGAGATATCATCAGAGACGCACTCAGAGGCCCGGATTCATCATCATCATCATCTATCCTCGTGCAGCTGGTGCTTCAGTGACTACAGCAACAATTAATAGGCACCTCGTAGAGAGGGGACTCAGTTCACGCCGCCCCTTGCACCAACTACCATTGGCCACCGTACACTAACAAGCCAGTTTGCAGTGGTGTCAGGCATATTCGTCCTCATCTCTCATTCAGTGGAGTAGAATTGTCTTTAGTGATGAGTCCCGCTTCGAACTGAGCCCGATGACGTCGAAGGCGTGTCTGAAGACGCTCCGAGCAACGGTTGGATATCAGCCCTGATTGTCGGCAGCCGTAGGGCCTGAAAACCACCACAGCAACAATATCCTACGCGCCATTCTTTACCCTTCACGGCAAGACATCCTGGCCATATATTCAGCCATATAATGCCCACCTGCACACGGCTAGAGTTTCTGCTGATAGTTTTCGTGCTTGTCACAACGTACCTCGTCCAGCAAGGTCGCCGGTACTGTAAGCGAATGGGGGAGGGTGGGGTTATAGTACATACTCCGCAATCCACCATACGGTGCGTGGCGGAGGGTACCTCGTACCACAACTGGCATCTTCTCTCCCTGCTCCACCCCCTAAACAGAACGAGGGAAAAATGACTGCCTATATGCCTCTGTACGAGCCCTAATCTCTCTTATATTACCTTTGTGGTCTTTCCGCGAAATATAAGTTGGCGGCAGTAAAATTGTACTGCAGTCAGCCTCAAATGCTGGTTCTCTAAATTTCCTCAGTAGTGATTGACGAAAAGAACGCCTCCTTTCCTCCAGAGAATCCCACCCGAGTTCCTGTGTTTGCTAATTGTACCCACTCACCTCGTAAATCCAATCGTCATTCGCTTCTTCCTTTGCAGTCTAGGAGCAGCAGCTTGAGTATTGCTGTAATAAACAACTAACAAGGGAAATAAAGGAGTGCCAATGACCGAAATTTAAGTTTCAGCCTAGTTTAATCCATTGACGCTTTCTTTAACATTTGCACTACACAGGGCTGCACTGTTACACTGTTCACAAAATAACAAACATGTTGATACACTGATACATACAGTAACACTACACCACAATACATCATCTGCAATCCGGATGCGGCGTTCGTGCAACATCGGTAATCCAAGTTTCATTTACCGGCGCGGATGAAATGCTCGCGGGAATCTAATCATGTTCTCGCGACTGTTCTCGTGGTTTCTGACATCGCGAACCGCGGATTACGTCTGGTGAGGAACACGAATCATTACACAGCATCAAACACCTTTATAGTCACAAAATTTACTTGTTCTCTTAGCCTGATTCCTTAACATCTTCACACCAAGCACACGGTTAAACACCTCCACGTGACTCCCTCGCTCGTTCTGGCGCGAAAAACCAAAGAAGCGACCATAGCGCTGTCATCATAATCGATATCAGCGCTACTCGATACATGCTTACATACTCTCCCCAGTTGAGAACGTTTCAAGCGGTTAGACGAACGAGCACGTCGTTAAATTGGTCCGTGTTATCATACAGGGTGTTTCAAAAATGACCGGTATATTTGAAACGGCAATAAAAACTAAACGAGCAGCGATAGAAATACACCGTTTGTTGCAATATGCTTGGGACAACAGTACATTTTCAGGCGGACAAACTTTCGAAATTACAGTAGTTACAATTTTCAACAACAGATGGCGCTGCAAGTGATGTGAAAGATATAGAAGACAACGCAGTCTGTGGGTGCGCCATTCTGTACGCCGTCTTTCTGCTGTAAGCGTGTGCTGTTCACAACGTGCAAGTGTGCTGTAGACAACATGGTTTATTCCTTAGAACAGAGGATTTTTCTGGTGTTGGAATTCCACCGCCTAGAACACAGTGTTGTTGCAACAAGACGAAGTTTTCAACGGAGGTTTAATGTAACCAAAGGACCGAAAAGCGATACAATAAAGGATCTGTTTGAAAAATTTCAACGGACTGGGAACATGACGGATGAACGTGCTGGAAAGGTAGGGCGACCGCGTACGGCAACCACAGAGGGCAACGCGCAGCTAGTGCAGCAGGTGATCCAACAGCGGCCTCGGGTTTCCGTTCGCCGTGTTGCAGCTGCGGTCCAAATGACGCCAACGTCCACGTATCGTCTCATGCGCCAGAGTTTACACCTCTATCCATACAAAATTCAAACGCGGTAACCCCTCAGCGCCGCTACCATTGCTGCACGAGAGACATTCGCTAACGATATAGTGCACAGGATTGATGACGGCGATATGCATGTGGGCAGCATTTGGTTTACTGACGAAGCTTATTTTTACCTGGACGGCTTCGTCAATAAACAGAACTGGCGCATATGGGGAACCGAAAAGCCCCAAGTTGCAGTCCCATCGTCCCTGCATCCTCAAAAAGTACTGGTCTGGGCCGCCATTTCTTCCAAAGGAATCATTGGCCCATTTTTCAGATCCGAAACGATTACTGCATCACGCTATCTGGACATTCTTCGTGCAAACTTCGTACAAACTGCCTTAGACGACACTGCGAACACCTCGTGGTTTATGCAAGATGGTGCCCGGCCACATCGCACGGCCGACGTCTTTAATTTCCTGAATGAATATTTCGATGATCGTGTGTTTGCTTTGGGCTATCCGAAACATACAGGAGGCGGCGTGGATTGGCCTCCCTATTCGCCAGACATGAACCCCTGTGACTTCTTTCTGTGGGGACACTTGAAAGACCAGGTGTACCGCCAGAATCCAGAAACAATTGAACAGCTGAAGCAGTACATCTCATCTGCATGTGAAGCCATTCCGCCAGACACGTTGTCAAAGGTTTCGGGTAATTTCATTCAGAGACTGCGCCATATTATTGCTACGCATGGTGGATATGTGGAAAATATCGTACTATAGAGTTTCCCAGACCGCAGCGCCATCTGTTGTTGAAAATTGTAACTATTGTAATTTCGAAAGTTTGTCTGCCTGAAAATGTACTGTTGTCCCAAGCATATTGCAACAAACGGTGTATTTCTATCGCTGCTCGTTTAGTTTTTATTGCCGTTTCAAATATACCGGTCATTTTTGAAACACCCTGTATGAACGGAAGCGAGAACCTAATAATGTATAACCAGTTCGGAATTTTGACGATGTAAAGCGCCATTTGTACAGAAGTTGGCGCCGTATCCCTCAGCAGGACATCCAACGATCTGTCAGTCAATGCCAACCCGAATCACTGCTTGCCTGAGTGCGAATAAATTCTCCAATTTTTCTGAAATAGTAATCATTTGTTAGTGTGTACGTGTACATCGCTTTTACCGATTCTCCTAGCATTCGGATATTTCCTTCGTGGTGTGTCGTCTTCTTATCTTAGAGTGTAGTTGACACTAATGTGGAGTTGCGCACTCTTTGTTCTTCTGGCGGCTTCAAACTTGCAGGACAGATTGAGTGGAGCGACCAGGACTTCTTGCTGCGCCGGGCGACACGACACATCGTTTCTGTGCTCTCCGTCAATGCGAGTTGCTTCTGCGTAGTATCTCGAGTCGCATCACGTATCGTGTGAGCTGCGCCTAATTTCTTCCACGAGTGGACAAGCTACTACTGTAGACTGGGAACTCTCAATTTTTCCACAGTCACACACATCTGAGTGTCGTTTCCCAGCTTAACACAAATAATGCAGCTAGGGACCATGAACGCTAATGAGATGTACGGTGGCCTAACATGGATTAAGGTGTTTCAGCTGCTGTGGTTACCTGATATCAGCGATAGTACCATGGACTCTTCTAATTTTTGTAACTTCATCCCAACCACGTTGCAACTTTTTAACGTTTCAGAATTTTAAGCTAGGTTTGTCTGCAATCAACAAATTTTAGATTTCATGGACTTTCTACATCTCTGTAAACAGGTACGACACAGTCATACATGTGTCACAGTAGTATCGACTGGGAATACTCTAAGAATCATAAACAGGGCTTCAGTCGATACAGTCCTAAAAACTCTATAGAGTTTTATGAATATAACTCGTTGTGCTCTTCCTCCTATGCCGGCCGCTGTGGCCGAGCGGTTCTAGGCGATTCAGTCCTGAACCGCGCGGCTGCTACGGTCTCAGGTTCGAATCCTGCCTCGGGCATGGATGTGCGTGATATCCTTAGGTTAGTTAGGTTTAAGTAGTTCTGAGTGTAGGGGACTGATGACTTCAAATGTTAAGTCCCATAGTGCTTAGAGCCCTTTGAACCATCTTCTCCGTATAGTCACTTAGCTCTTCAGTCGCAACAAGTGTTCCCATGCACTCACCGCAAAGCTCACTAGTGGACTGGAGATACTTTTAAGATAGACGTGCATAGAGTCCAGTCATATTTTGTAACCTATTGTGCGTAATTTTGACTGCCTTCTGCGAAACTGTAGCTGCATATGCCGAAAATTTTCTTTACTCATCAATGTGCACACCTATGTGTGAAACGTAGTAGGCTCATTCTGCGCTTTTTATGCTAGTGTAAGAATGGCCCTCCGCCTCAAAAAATACAACACGTTTCAAAAAGATTCATCCAATTTCAAAATATTGCATCTCATACAGGGATTTAGAAAAAAAATTTGAGGTGAATGTTAACTTCAGCATTTAAACTAAAAAGTCGTCTTGGTGCCAGAGGTAATTTCCCGGTAGCTTCCTCGCTGGCTCTTTCATTATCCAATGTGCATCGGGTCGAGACGGCGATGGTACGGAAACAAAAGGCATATTACATTCACCATTTCACTGAGAACTGCACCTGGCTATGTTGGATTAAGGGACGCACAGCCCTCGCAACCCACTACTTCTGTCGACGTTCGCCGAACCTCGTGGTATTGCCGTAAATTCAGCTTAATATCTAGGAATTCAAATTACAACCAACTTAAATAGGATAGAACACACAGAAAGTGTTGTGGGGAAGGCTATCCAAAGACTGCGTTTTATTGGCAGAACACTTACAAGATGCAACAAATCTACTAAAGAGACTGCCTACACTACGCTTGTCCGTCCTCTTTTGCAATACTGCTGCGCGATGTAGGGTCCTTACCAGATAGGATTAACGGAGTACATCGAGAAAGTTCAGGGAAAGAGCAGCACGTTTCGTATTGTCGAGAAATATGGGAGAGAGCGGCATGGTCATGATGAAGAATTTGGGGTGGACATTATTGAAATAAGGCTTTATAATCTCCCCCCTCCTTTCTAATTTTAGCTATTGTCCACAACAAGTAAAGTCGTTTACAAAAAATTTGAGAGGATTGCAATAAAATTTATAGTTTTTCAAGTAGAGTTGGCTCCAGTTCTTCTTGTCTAGGGGTCTGATAGTTGAAATTCTCACATTTTAGATCCTCATGGTTGAATTGATCTAAATGAATTTGAAGATTGTTGTTGCAGAATTTTTGTCGTTACGTTAATATATTTTGTCACATTTTAGTATATCATACAGTCTTTTGAATTTTCACAGTAACAAAGCCGAATTTAAATTGTTCCCCCAAAATACAGAAATACGTCCGTTCACATAAGAACCATGCTTATTCTGCTTCACTCTGCGGTAATAACCATATTACAATTTTTCTTGACAAATGAATTTCTGTTAACTTCGATTGTTATTTCATAAACGAATTCCGAAATAAACATAGTAAACATTACTAGATTGCGAAATTAATAATAGAATATTCAAGTCTGCCAAATAATTCGTAATTTCAAATGCTTCTAAAAAAAATAATTTTAACTGTATATTCAGAGCTAGTTCTTATCGATTGTAACATCGAAAATAAAGTAATTCCTTTTCATAAATTTTAGCTTGGAATATAACATATTGTGTATAAAATTATATGAAAGTTTTCAGAAAAGCAGCTGAGATGATATTGGCCTGCCCAAAACTCGATATATGATACTCGTATCGATAACTACTGTTGAGGAAAAGTAATGCTACAGGAGAACGTCGTGTTACAGCGTTTCTCGTTTAGGTGAGATCTTCTCCCGAAATTTCAACCATCAGCTTTCTTCTCCGATTGTGAATATATTTCATTGGCGCGAACCTACATATGGGGAAAGGATCATCATAATAAAAGCAGGGTAATCAGAACTCGCACGGAAAGATATAGGTGTTTGTTTCTTTCCTCGTGCTGTTCGAGAGTAGAATAATAGAAAATTATTGTGAATATTGTTCGATGAATTCTCTGGAAGGCCCTTAAGTGTGATCTGCAGAGCATAAATTTAGATGTAGATGAAGCTGTAGATGTATGTGAAGGCAGTAAATCCAGTGATGCTCGCAAAAGTATAAGACAAGTTTGACAGTCGTCCGCATGCTTTCCGTGCGTTTTGTGGAGAGCACTTAAAACATCTGTGTAAGATAAATGAAAATTCTGATCCTAAAAGTAATTTTTAAAAAAAGTATCGCAACGTTGTATGTGCGTGCCTCTAAAAGATATACGCCTGTAAACTCAAATGGTTCTTTCGAAAATAAAAACCTTGTATTTATATGTTTAAGGTAAAAATTACCGCAAGTTTCTCTGCATTCAATAGCCGTAGAAGATATGATCTTATGGGAAACATCTTTCTATAACCCCCAGTATACAGTATGTTCCATTTATCTTGGCCACCAAACAACTTATTGTCCACTTTGTGTCAAGCAGCTGTTGCGTAGTTAGCAGGGGACATTAAACAGCATGATTCCTGTTCTTGTAACATTGTTCGTTACAAAGATGTGAACAGAATTTTTTTTTAACAGTACCCTATATTATTAATTCGGTAATCCACTTCTTCTCCTCAAGGTTTGTTCAAAAACGTATCAGAGTGTTCCATTCCTATAAAATTGAGGTTACTAAACATGTAACACAAAACTGACTTTGACTTTCTTGTACAAGTATTACCCTAAATATCTGGAGTAATGTAACTCGTCCCCTTATTGGAGTTTACAGTGAACAAATGGAAACGTATAGAAATTACACATCGGTCATTCAGTAAACCTTCTTCAGCTGAACGTTTGTGTGAGTGTATCTCTGGAGAATGCAAGTCAGCAGAACAGTAACTACAATAATGTTTTCTTGTTTGCATCACGGGTTCTTTTGGTACTGTTATGCTAACTTACGAGTACAATCTCCATAGATGAGTATCACTTCTAACTTCGTTGGTGTACGTTCTGACCTCACATACTTTAGACTGAGGACAACTGACTGAACGACGGTTATGCATTTTCTACGTGTTGCCATTTGTTTGCTATTTGTCTACAGCAAGAACACAAGCTGCGTTAACCCGGGTACCTGGTCTTAGCAATATTCCGATACAAGTCAGTATTCGATACTTTTGTTTCGATACCGAGTACTCTTAGAATCGAATCATTTTTTCGATACTTCCTCGGTTTCCGAAAGAAAGTTGATCTGTTGTAGAGATGGAACATGCAACCAACTTACAGCGTTATTAAAGGTCCTTGGATACATCACAAAAGGAGTGTCAGAAAATAAGTAAGTTACAGTTTACAAAATTATACCAATAATTAAGTGTTCATCTACAGAACTTAATAGCATCACAGCAGTCTCACATTTCACCATTGTCAGAGAATGCAAGGACGGTTTATTGGGGGTGCTGAAGAAAAGGTATAGGTTAACTGAATTAAATAATCGTGCAGCCATTGCCACTTTATTGGTTCCAAGGTTTAAAAGTCCGCATTTTGAAGATCCAGCAGCATGTGTGCGAGCCACACAAGAAACACAAAATTATGATCTATGAGGAACAACGTAGCCCAAGTGAATCGGGGAAAAATGATGCTTCGTCTACTGTAACAAAGGACTATCACTTTTGGAAATATCATGAACAGCTAGCGCAAGACGCCAAAAAAATTCAAAGTGACGGAGTATCTAATTGTAAAAGCCTTTAATATCTTTAAAAAGCAACCCATCTGCTGAGTGGGGAGAAATGAAAAGGATTTTTCTTTGTTTCTACAAATATTCTCAACAGTGTCTTATCGTCGTTGCAACGTTTGAGCCTGTCGAGTGTTTGTTTACAAAAACTGGTGAAACTATGACTCAGAATAGGAATATGTTGTCTTCTAAACTTCCAAAAGATTATAATTGATAAATAAAAGTATTTAACGTGTTTTATTAGATTACATAAAACGATCAGTAAAGCAAAGTATCATAATATACTCAGCATTACTTTATTTGCATAAAAAATTAAAAAAGTCTCTAAGTAGATATCGATACTTTTGTATTACTTATATAAGTAGCATTTCAAGAATACCTGATTACTACACATTTGAGGAGGTATAGACACTCTGATGGTATCGGAAAAACCCTACCTCCATGGTGTGCTAGTGTGGAAGAGTCAAAGTCAGTTTTGTGTTACGTGTTTAATAACGTCATGTTTACGTGACTGATACACTATGATACATTTTTGAGGAGGTCTTCAGGAGGGGGAGCGGATTACCGAATACAAAATATAGAGCGCATTAAAAAATTTCATACGGCTGTTCATAGCTTCGTCACGAACGAAGTTAGATGAAAGGAACTCGTACTATTTAAAGTCCTCCTTGTAACTAAATAATATTTGTATGATACGTTTTTTATTTTGCTTCGGGCCAAAAAAGTTATTTGGTGTGTCAAGACAAACGGAACACCTCGTACGCCTTTCAGAAGTGCTTCTTTTTCATCGCATTCTCATGGTGTATGTAGAATTTAGGAAGAATTCAGTTCGTTCTTGTACGGTATATGCGGCAAGATATCCCCATAGACGTCAACCATCTCGGCAGCCATTTATCAACCTCTTCAACCAGTTACGTGCAAGTGGTGTGTAACACCTAGGCAACTTAACAGAAAGAAACAAGTGACGAAGGAAGAAGGGGAAAATTAGTGTTCTTGCTGCTGTTGCAGCTGATCCGCACGTTAGCTCCAGCGCAGTTGTACGTGGAAGTGGCACGAGTCAGGCAAGTAAGCATACGTATTCTCCATCGACATAGATCCCATACCTATCACATCTCTCTCTATCAAGAGCTACATCGAAACCATTATGGTTATCTTGTTAACGTCTGTACATGGACCTTAAGACAGGATACTCCAGATGTATTATGTCCTGTTTGGTGATGAATCCAGATTTACCCATCATGGCCAGGTAAACCGCCGAAACAGACACTATCGGTCTGTTGACAATCCGTGTTGGGTTCATCAGGTGGAACGTCAGCGTCCATGGAGCGTAAACGTGTGGTTTTGGATGGTGAACCATCAGCTCGTATGCCCGTTTTCATAGACAGAACACTGAACGCGCACAAGTGTCGCAGCCACATAACAGACCGTCTTCCACAGATGCTAGAAGGCATAGTGTATCAGTCACGTAAACATGACGTTATTAAATACGTAACACAAAACTGACTTTGACTCTTCCACACTAGCACACCATGGAGGTAGGGTTTTTCCGATACCATCTGCAGAGTAGAAGGAACCCCGTTCCCGAATTCGACATCTGAAGACTTTTTTCTGTGGGGAAAGCTGAAAGACGCTGTCCACAGGGACATACAAGTTACACGTGATGATATGCAACGACGTTATTACTTCACCTGCTCGGACACCTCCCCTGAAATGCCAGGACATGTGGAATAGTCGTTCCATACCAGATTGGAAGCGTGTACTGTCGCTGTCGGTGTCACTTTGAATACTACCTGTGATGGCCAGTTGCCTCATTACTGATCAGAACGCACATAACTAGTGTATTCACTCGTGTTGTTCTTTAGTATGTACTACCACAGGTACGAGGCGTATTCGAAAAGTAAGGTCCCATTAGGCGCGAAACCACTGTGAAAATTCGATGGAACTTTGAACAGATGTGTTGGGCAGTGTCTTTAGTGTGCCTGTCGATCGCTTCTTTTCAGTTCAGTGCGCGAAGTGATCACGTAGAAATGTCTAAAACAACAGTGCCTCCCGCCAAGAATGTGGATCTGGTGAGGGATTTCGCCAGAAGCTACACAGCCCACGTAACATAAATGTCATGCGTTTCTTTGTTCAAGAGAATATTCAGCCGCATTTTGCAGACACTGCCCAACACATCTGTTCAAAGTTCCATCGGATTTTCACAGTAGTTTCGCGCCTAATGGGACCTTACTTTTCGAATACGCCTCGTACCTGTGGTAGTACATACTATAGAACAACATGAGTGAATTCACTAGTTATGTGCGTTCTGATCAGTAATGAGGCAACTGGACATCACAGGTAGTGTTCAAAGTGACCACCGACAGCGGCAGTACACACTTTCAATCAGGTATGGAACGACTATTGCACATGTCGTGGCATGTCAGGGGAGGTGTCCGAGCAAGCTGAAGTAATAACGTCGTTGCATATCATCGAGTGTAGCTTGTATGTCCCTGTGGACAGCGTCTTTCAGCTTTCCACACAGAAAAAAGTCTGCAGGTGTCAAATTCGAGAACGCGCTGGCCAATGTACGGGTCCACTGCCTCCAGTCCAACGGTTTGGAAACAATTCGTGAAGACATGCTGTTGTACTTCGTACACTGTTGGCTGGATGGCCATCATACTGGTATCACAGGTTCATACTACTCTGCAGACACGCTCCTGCAGCGTTTTCGATGGTGATTGTTTGTCCTTAACTGGTTCTATCCGCCGTTCATTTCTGCTCACATGAACCGCTGGCTACGAAGGCAACATTTTGGCACAAACAACGAAAGGCAGACCAGAGTAGACAACTGGCGAAAAGCACAGGCGGCTGCTTTCTGTGAATAGGGTACTGGTAAGTTTGTACAACGCCACGACAAATGTCTAAGTCGGAGCGGCGACTATATAGGCTAACGGTAGGTGTGGCTAACGGTTGCGAATATAAAATTCTTTATTTACACTGTGGTATTCATTTCGCTACCGATCGGACCATACTTTCCGATCAGCCCTCGTATTGTACAAGTGACAGTGTAGAAACTGTAACTCTTCAGGCTTTCCCGGCGATCTAATGACATCTTGTGTTGTCGGGTGTTCTGCCGGATATCAGCGTCGTACTTGCACGATATTTCGGTCACGTAGCTCGTGACCTTCATCAGGTGCGACCTGAGACTGCTCCTCGAGTGGACCTGGTCCAGTATTTATGCCTATGGCCTTCCCCCTCCACCAACGGCTGCAGGCGCTTCCTCTGTGGAAGATGGAACACCCAGAAGTGGGACTGGTGGGCGCGGACCGCAGAGGGAACATCCAGAGCCGCAGCGGACGAAAAACGGAGCGGCAACGCTCCAACAGGTCGTGGTGAGCGGGCGCGGACCGCAGGGGGAACGCTTGGTACCCCAGACCGTAGATGAAACCCCCAGGAGCGGGTTTGGTGGGCGCGGACCGCAGAGGGAACACCTAGAACCGCAGCGGACGGAAAACGGAGCAGCAACGCTCCAGCAGGTCGCAGGGAATGGGCGCGGACCACTGAGGAAGCGCCTGCAGCCGTTGGTGGGGGGGAAGGCCATAGGCATAAATACTGGACCAGGTTCACTCGAGGAGCAGTCTCAGGTCGCACCTGATGAAGGTCACGAGCTACGTGACCGAAATATCGTTCAAGTACGACGCTGATATCCGGCAGAACACCCGACAGCGACTCGCAGTAGAATCCTGCAAGAAACATCGCTGATATTCTAATTTACACCGCTTTTGGTTTGTTAATGTCAATAGGCATTGTTCCATTTAGGAGAGTACATGTTTGCATCAAAAATACACTTTCTCATAATTATTACAATCTGTTGATTGGTTTACAATACGAGCCCCTGACTATCAATCCATCCTGTGAAAACCGCACATCAATAGCACTTTCCATTTCCGCAATATTTGCAGTGAAAGTTTTAGGTGATTCACCCTGTATTACGAACCATGTTAAGAGGAAATGTGTGGCTGTGTTGCGATGCAATTAATACAGAATATACGTGTAAAACGTGATCGTAATGATATGGTTCCGGAACCTCACGAGATCCAACAATCGGAGCCGACACACTAGGGCAAACACACTCTGTTCAGGACTACGCTACCGTGCGTCCCAGAGGGCTGAGTATGTGTGCGTAGGTAGCAGGCCCACTTAGCGGGACAATGTCCGGACACACACGAGGCCGTGTGTTGTCCGGGCACTGGCGAGCCGGCGGCCGCCGAAGAGGTTGCGAGCACGGACCCCGTGCCTGACAGCCGCCTCGCCTTTTTGAGAACCTTCACCTTTCGATCGACGCGCACTCACGAGCGCGACCTCTGAGGCTTTCTCCCAGAATATCAAAGATTCATGCATGCACTCCGTACCTTCCTCAAGAGGACCTTCGGTTCTGCTGCGCACACGAAATACAGGAGACTATAATATACACGCTGTGTAGAAACGGTTTATTCGAAGCAGCCGTGTACAGGACGAAGCATGAATGGAAATTTGCAATTGTAAGGAGTGGTTGAGGAATGGATGCAAAACAAACTTGTTTTAAAAGTACGATTGTGTTTAATTAATAATTCATATAACTTCATAGGATAATTTCAAGACAATTGAAAGAAATAAAATTCTACTGGCCTTAGCAGTATGCTCCTCGGGTACCAGCGAACTCTCTCAACGGGTTCATGTCATCTGAATTAAACGCTAACAACATTAGTTCAGGTAGACATTCCGAAGTCGCAAGCAGAAGATGAAGAGATAGATAAACTATATGAGGATACTGAACGGGTGATTTGATTATGTTAAAGGATAAGATAATCTAATAATCATGGGAGACTGGAAAATGGCAGTAGGGGAATAGCAAAAAAAAAAAAAAAGTGACGCGAGAATATGAGTTTGGAGTAGGAACGAGAGAGAAAAAACGCTAACTGAATTCTGCAATAAATTTATTTAGTAATTTCGAATGTACTATTCAAAAATCAGAATAGGAGGAAGTTTATTTGGATAAGGTCTAGAGATACGGGGGACTTAAACTGGATTACAGCATCGTCAGAGATTCCGAAATCAGATACTAGATTGTAAAGCTTAGCAAGGTTCAGATATATAAGCGGATCAAAATTTAGCAACGATGAAGAGTAGGCTGAAGTTTAAAGAGACTCGTCCGGAAGAATAAATCTGTTTCTTCATATTTTTCTTTGCTCTTCCTGTTTATTTCACTCCTAAATGACTTATGTTTCCGTTCGCTGTCTTTCCCTGACTGAAGTTCTGTCGGGTGATTAGATGCGTTTAAAATTCTCTGAGAGTATAGATACTGCGATAATGAATACCACGGAAGGGAGCTCACTTGAAGAGGGCTGGACTCTCTGGAAAGAGCAATCACGTAAATTCGACAGGCAAACATAGGTACGAGGGGGTAATGGCGAAGAAACCTTGGATAACAGAAGAAATGCTTCAACTGATCGACCAAAGAAGGAAATACACTCCTGGAAATGGAAAAAAGAACACATTGACACCGGTGTGTCAGACCCACCATACTTGCTCCGGACACTGCGAGAGGGCTGTACAAGCAATGATCACACGCACGGCACAGCGGACACACCAGGAACCGCGGTGTTGGCCGTCGAATGGCGCTAGCTGCGCAGCATTTGTGCACCGCCGCCGTCAGTGTCAGCCAGTTTGCCGTGGCATACGGAGCTCCATCGCAGTCTTTAACACTGGTAGCATGCCGCGACAGCGTGGACGTGAACCGTATGTGCAGTTGACGGACTTTGAGCGAGGGCGTATAGTGGGCATGCGGGAGGCCGGGTGGACGTACCGCCGAATTGCTCAACACGTGGGGCGTGAGGTCTCCACAGTACATCGATGTTGTCGCCAGTGGTCGGCGGAAGGTGCACGTGCCCGTCGACCTGGGACCGGACCGCAGCGACGCACGGATGCACGCCAAGACCGTAGGATCCTACGCAGTGCCGTAGGGGACCGCACCGCCACTTCCCAGCAAATTAGGGACACTGTTGCTTCTGGGGTATCGGCGAGGACCATTCGCAACCGTCTCCATGAAGCTGGGCTACGGTCCCGCACACTGTTAGGCCGTCTTCCGCTCACGCCCCAACATCGTGCAGCTCGCCTCCAGTGGTGTCGCGACAGGCGTGAATGGAGGGACGAATGGAGACGTGTCGTCTTCAGCGATGAGAGTCGCTTCTGCCTTGGTGCCAATGATGGTCGTATGCGTGTTTGGCGCCGTGCAGGTGAGCGCCACAATCAGGACTGCATACGACCGAGGCACACAGGGCCAACACCCGGCATCATGGTGTGGGGAGCGATCTCCTACACTGGCCGTACACCACTGGTGATCGTCGAGGGGACACTGAATAGTGCACGGTACATCCAAACCGTCATCGAACCCATCGTTCTACCATTCCTAGACCGGCAAGGGAACTTGCTGTTCCAACAGGACAATGCACGTCCGCATGTATCCCGTGCCACCCAACGTGCTCTAGAAGGTGTAAGTCAACTACCTTGGCCAGCAAGATCTCCGGATCTGTGCCCCATTGAGCATGTTTGGGACTGGATGAAGCGTCGTCTCACGCGGTCTGCACGTCCAGCACGAACGCTGGTCCAACTGAGGCGCCAGGTGGAAATGGCATGGCAAGCCGTTCCACAGGACTACATCCAGCATCTCTACGATCGTCTCCATTGGAGAATAGCAGCCTGCATTGCAGCGAAAGGTGGATATACACTGTACTAGTGCCGACATTGTGCATGCTCTGTTGCCTGTGTCTATGTGCCTGTGGTTCTGTCAGTGTGATCATGTGATGTATCTGACCCCAGGAATGTGTCAATAAAGTTTCCCCTTCCTGGGACAATGAATTCACGGTGTTGTTATTTCAATTTCCAGGAGTGTACAAATAGTTGAGGGAAAGACAGGAATACCAAAATGTAAGTCACTTACGAATTGAATAAGCACGAAGATCAGAGAAGCAAAGGCAAAATGGCTGCCAGGAAAATATGAAGAAATCGAAAGAGAAATGATGGTCGGAAAGACCGATTCAGCATACAGAAAAGTCAAAAGCAAAGTGTTAGCATTAAGACTGCAATGAGAATTTCACTGTTAAGCCCAGAGGAGAGAGCGAATAGATGGAAAGAGTATACTGAAGGTCTCTACGAGGGGGATGGCTTGCCTAATAACATGAAGAAGAAATAGGAGCCGAGATGGAGGACATAGTATTAGAGCCAGTATTTGTAAGACATTCAATGAAATAAGGCAGAAGGTATAGATAACATTCCTTCCGAATTTTAAAATCATTGGGGGAAGTGGTAACTAGATTACTATTCAAGTTTAAGTGTAGGATCTGTGACACTGAAGACATATCATCAGACTTTCAGAAAAATATCGTCCAGCAACCCCGAAGATAAAAAGGGCAAGTAACTGCGAGAACTATCGCACAGTTGGCTTAACAGCTCATGCATCCGAGTTGCTGACAAGTACAGTATACAGAAGAAAGTGAAACAAAATCTCGATCAGTGTGGTTGTCGGTAAGGTAATGGCACGAGATGGGCAGTTATAACGTAGCGATTGATAATGGAAGCTAGGCTTGTGAGAACTGAAGACACATTGATAAGATTTTTCGAGCTAGCAAACGCATTCGCCAATGTAAAATGGTGCAAGATGATCGAAATTCTCAGAGAAATTGGTGTAATGTATAGGAGAAGACGGGCGGTATACAATGTATGTAACCGAGAAACACCAAAAAGAATGGAAAACTAAGAACGAAGTGCTCGGATTAAAAAAGCTTTAACACAAGGAGACAGCCTTTCTCTCTTACTGTTACATCCGTACATCTAAGAAGAAGTGACGGCAATTAACGATAGATTAAGTGATGGTATTACAATTCACAGTGAAAGAACAATAATAAGATTCGCTGATGTAAAAGTGAAGAAGAATTAGAGGACTCTTTTAACGGATTGATCTATGATACGTTATATGGATTCAGAGTAAATCGAAGAGAACCGAAAGTAACGAAGAGGCGCCGAAATGAGTTAGCGTTAAACTTAACGTCAAAACTGAGAACTCGAAGTAGACGAACTGAAGGAATTCTGCTTCTAGGAATCAGCATACGCAAGGAAAAGGCTGCTAGTGTGAAACATTGGTCATAATTTGAGGAAGAAATTTCTGATAATGTACGTTTGGAGCACAGCATTGTGGGGAAACCGAAGAACAAGACAGTCGAGCCGTTTGACGTATGGTGCTATTGAAGAATGCTAGAAATTAAGTGCATTGATAAGATATGTGAAACCGTGAATTACCAGAATCAGGGAAATGATGTGGAAGGACATCATTTATCCCTGAAGAACAACATTAAATTTTTTATATGTTTTCTTTGATAACAACAGGTCCTCTTTGAAAACAGATAGAAAAACTTAAGTTAATTTGCCGCTACAAGGCGTTCAAATTGATGAGTGTGTCAGCAGTTAAATTACAACAATAATAACCTCAAAAAAGTCAAAAAATAAGACCTTAACAATATTGGTCTTTTTAAAATTTTCAAATTAATTTTAAATAAACCAGCCAATCAAAATAATTAAAACAGTTCTAGATAAATTTCTTCACGCGAATTCAAGACCAAGACATTAGGCAGACCCCCAAAAGATACATATTAAAAAAGATAAGATCGGTATTACACAAAAAAAATTACAATAAAACTTAGAACAAGAATACAATATGTATTAAACATTAAAGAGAAAATTTCTTTTCCGACGCCAGTTAGTCAAATGCCACTTGACCGACAACAAAAGTTCGCTTACAGTGCAAGTCATATAACATAAGATACTCAACTTGAGCACAGACTGACAGGAAGCTCAACTGCAAACAAATACCAAGCCGCGCTAGGAAATGCTCGAGAGCCATGCACACGCGGCGAGAAGCCGCCGACAAGGAACACTGCCAGCAACTTAGTTAATGCTGTTAACAAATAAGAAAGATAAGTGTCTGACAGGATTAGCCTATACTACAGTCACAGTTACGGTTTAGGCATCATTGGACTTTTAGAGCGTTTCCAATAAGTTGATGCGCCCCAGTAAATAAGCTTCGCTAACAGACAATTACAGAAAGGAAGCTGCAGCTTCTTCCAGGAAGAAATAAACAACTCGCTAGGGTCCTACCATTAGCCGAGGCTCACAATATGCTTAAAATGACTATATAACAATAAAACAAGACGATCCACCAGCTTCTAAAGCATCGTAAAAACAAACATTGAAACTTAAACAACTTGTTCTCTTGCATAAGAATTTTAAAACAAACAATTTTTTTTTCTTTAGAGAACTAGACAAGATGTAGGACACTGATACAGCTATGCGTGACACCTGGGCACTTTACGTAATCATAACAACATTAACCTGGCAAATTTCATTAGACAGAACGCTGGCCAGTAGATTGAGTTAAGTTACTTGAAGATTACGCAGAGCAGGCACATCAATACATTAGTGTTAGTATCGCGGAGCCCGACAAGAAATCGTGCATGACGACTCAGTGAACATAAACATGAACATCTGTTCAAACAGCTCGCGCAGCGGGAAATCCGTGCCGGAGCTGATCAACTAGTTGCGCACAACATAGGCGAACCAGACCTTTGCCTTCTGCCCAGTCCTGGCGAAGAAGGGTAAACGAGGACCCGGAAAAGACGTCGTGCCGCTCCACAACGCACATCCGTTGCTCCGAGCACTGCTGCTGCTCCCGGCTCCACACTGTGCGAAAAATACCCTGCCGCGCTATTCAAGGGCTTCTCTCTCCCGAGACGCGACTCTAGAATAACAGGACGTGCGTTAAGACGTCCGGCAATAAATTCCACGGTGCTAGCGGGATCTGTGGATGGTAAGTTTTTTAGGGGAAGACTGAGATTTGAATATACCCAACAAATAATTGCGGACGTAGGTTGCGAGTACTGCTCAGAAATGAAGACGTTGGCGTAAGAGATAATTGCGTGACGGGCCGCATCCACTCAGTCAGAACACTGATGGCTTAAAAAAAGTATTTCTTGATGCTCAAGTGTTTAAGAGCTTAACTAAAATGGCAGAAAGTTCATTTCGAAAGCCTTGTCTTTCTTGCGCACGGCAGAACACGGCGAAACAGCCACTGTGCAGTGGGATCTCCTGCTAAATTTCGGTTTAAAAAAATAAGGTGAGGGCTCTTCACCAATAAGGTTCCATGGCCATTCGGTCTACTTTTTTGTATTCCCCAAATTTAGAAAGCTGTCTCAGCCACTCCTTCTCACAGAAAGAATTAAGTGTGCCCCCTCCCGCTTTTGGATGGTTGTTTTGGCTTGGGAATCGATAAATGAGAGGACTCCTTAGGCCAGCCCCCAGAACCGAGGCAATAAAAGGAGAAATCTGATATGATTCACCCTCTTTTATCTTGGGTTTCTCAAGAGTGTCACTCAATAGCGATCGTGCACATTCTGCGATCGTTGTTTCATGTCAGCACAGTACTACAGACAACGTCTGCTGCTCCGAAATTGCAAGAGCATCTAGAAGTGATCGTAGGCGTTATATCAGAATGGTTTAGATTCTCTACGCTCTTGTCCCACTAGGTACTGCTCCAAAGAGTGCACGTCAGGCTTTGGCCACCACTTCCGAATTTTTATGAGGTAATGAATCATGGACCTTGCCGTTGGTGCGGAGGCTCGCATGCCTCAGCGATACAGATAGCCGTACTGTAGGTGCAACCACAACGGAGATATCTACTGAGAGGCAAGACAAACGCGGGGTTCCTGAGGAGGGGCAGCAGCCTTTTCAGTAGTTACAGGGGCAACAGTCTGGACGATTGACTGATCTGGCCTTGTAACATTGAATAAAACGGCCTTGCTGTGCTGGCACTGCAAACGGCTGAAAGCAAGGGGAAACTAAAACGGCAAGTCTTCCCGAGAGCATGCAACTCTACTGTATGGTTAAATGATGAAGGCATCCTCTTGGGTAAAATATTCCGGCGATAGAATCTCGGGGCGGGGACTACTCAGGGGAGAAAACTGGCGTTCCACGGATCGGAGCGTGGAATGTCAGATCCCTTAGTTGGGCAGGTAGGTTAGAAAATTTAGAAAGGGAAAAGGAAAAGTTAGATATAGTGGGAATTAGTGAAGTTCGGTGCCAGAAGTAACAAGACTTCTGGTCAGGTGAATACAGGGTTATAAATACAAAATCAAATGCGGGTAGTGCAGGAGTAGGTTTAATAATGAATATAAGAACAGGAACGCGGATAAGCTACTACAAACAGCATAGTAAACGCATTATTGCAGCCAAGATAGACACGAAGCCCACGCCTACCACAGCAGTACAAGATTACATGCCAGCTAGCTCCACAGATGATGAAGAGATAGAAGAAATGTACGATGCGATAAAATAAATTATTCTGATAGTGGTGGGAGACGAAAATTTAATAGTCATGGCGGACTGGAATTCCATAGTAGGAAAAGGAAGGGAAGGAAAAGTAGTAGGTCAATATGGAATGGGGGTAATGAATGAAAGAGGATGTCGCCAGGTAGAATTTTGCACAGAGAATAACTTAATTACTTGGTTTAAGAAACATGAACGAAGGTTGTATACGTGGAAGAGGCTTGGAGACACTGCAAGGTTTCGGATAGATAATATAATGGTAAGACAGAGATTCAGGAACCAGATTTTAAACTGCAAGACATTTCCAGGGGCACATGTGGACTACGACCACAATTTATTAGTTACGAACTGTAGACTAAAACTGAAGACACTGCAAAAAGATGGGAATTTAAGGAGGTGGGACCTGGATAAACTGATAGAACCAGAGTTTGTAGAGAGTTTCAGAGGGAGCATTAGGGAATGATTGGCAAGAACGGGAGAGAGAAATACAGTAGAAGAATAATGGGTAGCTTTGAGAGATGAAATAATAGTGAAGTCAGCAAAGGATCAAGTACGTAAAAGACAAGGGCTAGTAGAAATCGTTGGGTAACAGAAGAGATATTGAATTTAATTGAAGAAAGGAGAGAATATAAAAACACAGTAAATGAAGCAGGCGAAAAGGAATATAAACGTCTAAAAAATGAGATCGATAGGAAGTGCAAAACGGCTTAGCAGGGATGGTTAAAGGACAAATGTAAGGATGTAGAGGTATATATCACTAGAGGTAAGACAAATACTGCTTACAGGAAAAAAACTATAGAGACCTTTGAAGAAAAGAGAACCACCTTAATGAATACGAAGAGCTCAGATGGAAAACCAGTTCAAAGCAAAGAAGGGAAAGCTGAAAAGTGGAACGAGTATATAGAGGGCCTATATGAGAGCAATGTACTTGAGGGCAATATTATGGAAATAGAAGAGGACGTAGATGAAGATGAGATGGGAGATATGATACTGCGTGAAGAATTTGACAGAACACAGCAACATCTAAGTCGAAACTAGGCCCTGCTGCTAGAAAACATTGCATTAGGACTTCTGATAGCCTTGGGAGAGCCAGTCATGAAAAAACTCTACCATGTGGTGAGCAAGATGTATGAGACAGGCGAAATACCCTCAGGTGTTGACAGGTGTGAAAATCATCGAACTATCAGTTTAATAAGCCATGGCTGCAAGATACTAATGCGAATACTTTACAGATGAATGGAAATGAAATGATCGTACGGAATTGTTGGCCGGGAGACCCCATGCGGGGTGTTCGGCCGCCGATATTGCAAGTCCTTTTTAGCTGACGCCACTGCGGCGACTTGCGAGTCAATGATGATGAAATGATGATGAAAGACACACAACACCCAGTCATCATGAGGCAGAGAAAATCACTGACCCCGCCGAGAATCGAGCCCGGGACCCCGTGCCCGGGAAGCGAGAACGCTACCGCAACACCACGAGCTGCGGACAGATGAATGGAAAAACAGGTAGAAAACGACCTCGGGGAAGATCAGTTTAGATTCCGTAGAAATGTTGGAACACGTTAGGCAAAACTGACCCTATGGCTTATCTTAGAAGAGAGATTAAGGAAAGGAAAATCTACGTTTCTATCATTTGTAGACTTAGCGAAAGCTTTGACAATACTGACTGGAATACTCTCTTTTAAATTTTGAAGGCGGCAGCGGTCAAATACAGGGAACGAAAGGCTATTTACAATTTGCACAGAATTCAGATGGCAGTTATAAGAGTCGAGGGGCATGAAAGGAAAGCAGTGGTTGGGAAGGGAGTGAGACAGGGTCGTAGCCTGTCCCCGAGCTATCCAATCTGTGTACTGAGCATGTCTTAAAGAAAACAAAAGAAAAGTTTGGAGTAGGTATTAAAATCCAGGGAGAAGAAATAAAAACTATGAGGTTTGCCGATGACATTGTAATTTGTCAGAGGCAGCAAAGGATCTGGAAGAGCAGTTGAACGGAATGGACTGTGTCTTGAAAGGAGGGTTTAAGATGATCATCAACAAAATCAAAACTAGGTTAATGGAATGTAGTCGAATTAAATCAGGTGATTCTGAGGGAATTATATTAGGAAATGAGATGAGTTTTGCTATGTGGGCAGCAAAATAACTGATGATGGCTGAAGTAGAGAGGATATAAAATGTAGACTGGCAATGGCAAGGAAAGCGTTTCTGAAGAAGAGAAATTTGTTAACATCGAGTATAGATTTTTAAGTGTCAGGAAGGCTTTTCTGAAAATATTTGTGTGTAGTGTAGCCATGTGTGGAAGTGAAACATGGGCGATGAATAGTTTGGATAAGAGGAGAATAGAAGCCTTCGAAATATGGTGTTACAGAGGAATGCTGAAGATTAGATGGGTAGATCAGGTAACCAATGAGGAGGTGCTGAACAGAATTGGAAAGAAGAGGAATTTGTGGCACAATTTGACTAGAAGAAGGGATCGGTTGGTAGGACACATTCTGAGGCATCAAGGAATCACCAATTTAGTATTGTAGGGACGTATGGACGGTAAAAATCGTAGAGGGAGGCCTAGGGATGAATACACTAAGCAGATTCAGAAGCATTTGTGTTGCAGTAGTTAATCGGAGATGTTGAGGCTTGCACAGGATGGAGTAGCGTGGAGAGCTGCAGTCTCTGGACTGAAGACAACAACAACAACAACTTTATCGACGGTTACCAGTTTCTTTTCTCTCTTAATTCTGTATATGAGGCCTTTAGACAAAGATAATTCCCTTACCACTTACCATTGTGACTAGTAAATGCTTTTTCAATCGCTTAGCGTGCACACTTGCCGTTCCATCATAGATCATTACTCGGTATTGATGTTTGCTGTAACGTGTATAACTGTTAAACATTGTTATTAACTCTAAATATCCTATGGCATCATAGTGAGAGATACTACTAGATTGGTGTTTTTCCACAAATGCTTGGTGTCGTTATTAGTATCTATAGATTTGGTTCCCTCTTTCTCACAATAGTATCCATATGTAAAGACTGTTTTGTTGAAGTAATTTTGAGAGCCGTTCGAAAAGTAAGGTCCGATCAGTCGCAAAATGGAAACCACAGTGAAAATTAAAAATATTTTATTCACAAGTTAGCCACACCTTCCAGCTACCTCTCTAAATAGCCGCCGCTCCGATTTAGACATTTGTCGTGGGGTTGTACAAACTTTCCAGTACCCTCGTCGCAGAAAGCAGCCGCCTGCGCATCTTCATAGCCCGTGGTTCATGTGAGCAGAGATGAACAATGGAGGGTCCAATTAAGGGCTGTATTGTGGGTGATCAAACACTTCCCATAGAAAATGCTGCAGGAGTGTCTTCATTACCCCTGCAGAATGCGGCTGAAAAATTGTCTTGAAGAAAGAAATGGATGACATTTATGTTATTTGAGCTGCATAGCTTCAGGCGAAATCTCTCACCAGATCCACATACTTGGCGGGAGACACTGTTGTTTCCGGCATTTATACGCGATCATTTTTCGCTCTGAAATGAAAGGGTGACGTGAAGCAATCGACAGACACACTAACGACACTGCCTAACACATCCGTGCGAACTTCCATCGGATTTTCTCATTGGTTTCCATTTCACGCCTCATTAGACCTTACTTTCCGAATACGCCTCATAACTTCTTAGGCGCCAACAACACGGTCATCTGGTTGGTTGGTTGGTTGATTGGTTGATTGATTTGGTGGGGGGCATGGGGGGGGGGAGGGCCAAATAGTGAGGTCATCGGTCCCATCAGATTAGGCAAGGATGGGGAAGGAAGTTGGCTGTTCCCTTTCAAAGTAACCATCCTGGCATTTGCCTGAAGCAATTTAGGAAAATCACAGGAAACTTAAATAGTATGGCCAGACGTGGGCTTGGACTGTCGTCCTCCAGAATGCTCGGTGGTCAACGTCTAGAGGGTGTGCCAGGAATGCTGCGATGAACTTCGAGATTTTATAGAGAGTTAATTATTTATTTCAAGTTTCTGTTACCAGTCACTTTTTATTTTATGCTTAATCTAACATAATGCAACGCGTTTCGAACATGTTTTGTTCATCTTCATGCGTTTATACATATACACGTGCATAGAGAAATGTTACTTAAAAATGAACAGTGTTAAACTAGATGGCATCTTGAAGAACAAATCAAGGATAGGAACCCATGTCCGGAAACATCTTCCAACAACGCCAAAGTTATAGGCGCCAGCGTCTGAAACTAGTCCATCCCTTCGGCAGCAAATATAACTTTGTAAGCTGTCGGCCCATAGGCGGAACGTCTGGCAATGTTGTTCCTTATTCAATGATCCTGACTGATTGCCGCAATAGCAGCCGAGAAGTTGGAGATAGCTTCTGCGTAAAAAGGCCTTGTCTCCTACGAATACAATGCGCTGTTGCCTTGGTGGATTACCGTTTTATATATGGGTTGCCATCTGCAGTTTATTTTGTTCCTCTGCACCGAAAACCATTGGAGATTTTAGAAGCGTCCAGGAGAAAAATAAACTGCAGACGGGAACCAGTGTCTGAAAGCGTCATCCACCAAGACAATAGAGCATCGAACTCATGGGAGACAGCGCCTTTTTACACAGCAGCTAGCTCCAATCAGTCGCAGTCACTGAATAAAAAACAGTATTGCTAGACGTTCCGCCTACGGTTCGGCAGCGTATGAAGTCCCCTTTGCTACCGAAGGGGTACGCTAGAGGCAGGCGCCGGCGCCTATAACTTCCACCCTCTGGAGCGTCGTTGCATGACGTTTGCGAACACGGTTTCCGGTTCTCGATTTATTCCTGAAGACACTCTCTACAACACTCGAAGCTTATATCAACACATCTGGGGCCCCTGTACATTTGCTATTATATCAACTTCCGACTTATCTTGTAGAATTAATCTAATAACCCTCTTTCCCTGAGGCTGAAAATTGATCCGAGGAGGATCAAGCAAATCATTTGCTCTCACGGCAGCAAAAACCATCGACAAACCAGAAACCAGCATCTCCACACAATGGATGAAACATCGTTAAAAATTTGTTCTGTACTTCATACTTCCGAAGAATCAGCTCCCAAAAGGGCTACAGAAACCCATGAGCGAAACGAGGAATAGAAAAAAAACTGCCACTATCTATGAAGTACACTGAGGTACTATTACCCACAGGTATTGAAACTAGTAATTTGGGAACAGATTGTCAGAAGTCCTGCATGTACTAAAAGTTTGTTAACAAATCAATCTCGGTGCTACAAAATCAGAAAAGTTCAGAGTCACCTCGATGTGTGCATTTGCAATCTTATATTAGCTGACAAATCCGGCCATTGCCAATGTATTCATTTTGATAATTTAACTTGTTTGTAATGAAGTATCGAAAGAATTTCGTTTCCATGTATTCGTGAAAACACCTTTGAAATTATGAGACAGTCGTACAAAGAAATATGCATAATATGCAAACGTATAAATACAGTATCCGAATTAAGAAACATGATCCCGGAAAGGTTCTGTACGTTGGGGCAGGTTCTTAGCGTGTCTACAACTCGATTCTGTAAACATCTCTACACCAACGCCTCTTCATTGCTCTACAGACGGCTATCGTTTCCGTCTACACCCTTTTGCGCTTCGCAGTTAAAAACTGCCAGATCTCAGAGATTTCCTTAAGTTGACGCGACTGTAAGAATGTCTTAGTAGTAAAGAATAAATTTATTAAAACTTCATGCATGATACGGCGTCTTTTTCTCACACCTCACTGCTTATGACGTCATATTTCTTGAACTGTGTGTCGTATAATGATATACTTGTGTAGATACATTCAGCAGCATATGTAGATACTGTCAGCGAAATATGTTGCTAACGGAGTCAGTAGAAAAAAAGTTATAAATTTAAACGTCATACTTGATGAGGAAGTTTTTCACGCGTCACAGTGTTTACAACGTCATATTTCCTGACACACTTTCGCAGGCGCACTTAAGGGCATACCTGGATACCATCTGCGAAATTAATTGTGAATGCAATTAGTAGCACAGAATTAATACATTTAGACATCATGAGTGATTCGGCAGTATGTGGTTCTTACTCCAACAATTATTATTGCCTAATAATAAAGGATATGTGTACCAAGTTTGGTTAAAATCAGTACATTGGTTGAGGAGCAGATGCGGAATATACATACATACACAAACAAACATGGGTCCATACATCCATTTTACAATATATACGGGTTTAAATAGGTACTCCTGTATAGTCACGATATTCTTTTTAAAAGTACTACACATTTAGAAACGTTATACACTTTGGTGAGAACATCAAATACCTCAACTCTATCTTCGCCAAACAACATTGTTAGCAATCACATTGCCTGAAATACAAACAGTTGTTCTTTTACACACCAGCGCTCTTCCCATGAGTTTTTCATCCAGTTGGTTCAGAAGCCTTGGGCATTTGCCAGTTATTATTTTACCACTGCCAAGAAAATCAGTACACTCGTAACACCTTTCTGATAGACGAAATCGACTTCGCTTTGTTCTGCCCACTGCTGTAATTGCCGTATCATTTCCACAGTAGCAAATCGATCCAAATATTTCTGAGAAAATCATTTTCACACTTGTTTTCAGTCGTTATTCAACAAACACCATGCAGTAAACATTCTGATAGTTTATTCTGCCTTCTGAATGGCTAGCACTGCTTCTTTTAGTATGCTTGTGGAGTCAGTTATTTCATACAAATTTATTTACCTTGCATCGGAATGATAATGGCATCTATTGTGCGCTACATCTATGACCCTAGATCTGTACTCGTTGAAGAGTGATCGATAGTCGAAAACGGATGCCAGTAGCCGTTCGTTTATGTTTGCCTTGAGACAGTAGTAATTGTGATGTGGTCTGAGCTAAAAAGCAATTATTAATACAACGAATACAGCAGTGGTGGATTTTCCTGTTGGCTTTTTGGTATAAATGGATAGTTTAGAGAGAAATAACTGCAAGTGATTGATTAATATAGGAAGGACGAATGCAATCATGACTGTTCCGGGTTCAGTATAGGGAACATCAACCAAGATAAGTGTTTTGTTTAATCTAGAACCGTTGAAGGTAATACTAACTGTTAATTAAAGTTTAATAAGGAAAAGCAGTTGGTTGTTTTCCTTAATTGTTTGTGTCAGAGTTTTCTTTAAACCGAAATGTTTAGACACGTTTTTCACTCAGATTATTATGCGTAAACTACAAACGCAGCAGGTGAATCCGTAATTTACCTGCTCACAAACTTTGTCGAAGTCCCGAGGATTTACGTTTAATTCTCGTGTGATCTCTAGATATTTGTGAGTACCAAGCCTTAATCACTTATGTTCTCGTTGGGACTGATCAACAGAAATAAAATAATGATGCGTATTTCAAGAGTTCATGCCTTAGGTGATTCTTTAAAGAAAGTTCCGCCTAGAATTCTCAATTAGTAACAGCTTATTTTGCTTGTTTTTATTTTACTGAATTCGCCCTTGGTTCAATAAATGTGTCACACAACTGATATTTCCATTTCTATGAATTTGTAATTACGGCTTGCTATTTTTTGTGTAAGATCATTCGTTTTTTGGTTATGTAATTAGGGCTGATTATTGTTGTGTGGACTTGTGAATCAGATATTCTATGGTGACTATACGTCATGCAGAGTAAGGTTTTCGCTGTATTCAGCTACCAGATGTTGACAACGAATGGTGGTGCGGGTTTAACGGAAAGTTCAATTGAAGAGTGCTACAGTTATCAGTTACAACCTATCTTCCAGTGCCATATTATGCGTTTTCTCAGTTATTTTCATTTGAAATTGTATGACTTTTTCATTTCGATCACATTCTCTGAGAAATATGTCCACATTAAATTCATCAGACGAGTTTTTACCACTGAAAGCTTCTGGTGGTTTATCATAGCCGATAAACAGTCCGGAAGTTTTTTATCTGCACTGTACCCCAGTTTATCCAGTTGTATGAAAAACACACAACTATTCAAAAAGTCGTATAATAACAACTGTCCTTATGAAATGCGCTTAAGTTATTGCACAAAATAAGTCAACATAAAAGAAACAAAATTTAATTTTGTCAAAACTATCTATATGTGTAGCCAATAAGTTTTGCGTTTGCCCTAGGACCAACATAATTAACAATGAAAGAAATCCTCGTCTCTAGCAACAGCGATCTAAGGAGTCTTCAGTGGCTGACCGACTTTGACTGCGCCTGTGAGGAAACCTTTAACGATTACCGTAAATGGCAAAAACTTGCTGCACTCTCTAGCGTCTTCCGAGAGGGAGCCATAAATTCCCGGCCTCCCATTTTTGTGTCGCAGACGGGCTCGACGCTCAGGAATTTTAGGAAGGCAAGAAGCTATCTATGGCAGAACGCCGAAAGTCCTTCAGTTTAATTCCAGTAAGAACAGCACCTTAAAATTTCGCTTAGTTACAGACATTGATCGTCGGTGAGTTTTGAGTTGTTTGCGAACTATGCCTCTACTGCCGCCGTACTGAAATCCAAACAAGAGATTCAGCTAATAATTTCTACATTTTATTTCGTTTTGCAGTTCGAATGCTAAAATAGGGTATGCAATTAGTTCATTCATCTTTATAAAGAATAGAATTCTTGTCACAATTCTAGAGAAGGTGTTCCAGATATCGAAACGGTCTGATTCGTCTTATTCGTATCAACTTCCGTAGAACAAGTCCTCTATCGTACCTGTAATACCATTGCTAATCCTGTCGGTACTTTAGTTATACCCTTGTTGAACTAGGTCGATACTTTACAATTCATATCAATTTATTCAAAGCCAAAACCATTTTGTCCACCATAGATAAATTTATTGGAACTAACTGAATATACATGGCTTCATCATTTATTTTCAGTACTAACCAGTTTAGGTCCTTGGCCATTTTCAGATGCGGGCGTACATCGAATACGTGTGTGTCATCTGATTGAAAACCATTTCGTTTTACATGGGAATAAAAATTTTCTCCCACACGAAAGTCAAATACTTGCACGTATGTACGATAGTAACTAGAACGACTGGGAGCATACACGGCAGTGCTTACTTTGGTCGTTCTGGTGGGTATCGTTTTCAAATAAATAGACTCACTGTCAGGCGAAATAGAGAATCGTTATAGAATTCATGCGTAGTCCACTCATCGAGCCTCTAGGCTTTGACGAGACATTCCAAGTACCCCCGTGCAAAATAATATTGTAGACACGATGTTACTGGTACTAATACGCTTACGGTCTCTGTGGGATTTGACTACACTGCTACTCTACCTTATAGAAACAATTTGCTTTCAGTGAACGCATATCCACCTCTTAATCTCTCTAGCGCTATTTGAACAGTATATGTAAATAACTCCACCAGTAACTCAAGAAGTATCATAATTGTAACAGAAACATCAATGTGTTTCAAGTTTAGTTGGCAGAAACTCGTTTCAGCGTCGCTATCAATTGACAAGAAGCCGTACGACGCCAACTTCGTCATTGCATAAAGCTTATATGAGTCAAAGACGCAAAGTCAGCTGTGACTTTTAACACGTCTCTCGGTGAAGTGAGAGGAAATCCTGTGCAGATGGCACATTTTACTTGGCCAGCACTTTTTGAGAAGTCCATAAAATCACAGTGCGCCCATTTCATCACTCTGTCAACTTTTCCTATTACTTTTAATCTTTGGTTATGTCAAATTCTTCTTGCCTCAGTCAGATATGTCTCTACCGTTAGCTACTATATCTCTCTTCTAAACATTAGTTTTAATTATTTTTTGTATTTGAAACTTACTGGCAGATTGAAACTGTGCGCCGAATCAGGACTCGAATCCAAGACCTTTACCTTACGTGGGTAAGTGCACTTCTGACTGAGCTACGCAAGCACGACTCACGACCCGTCCTCACAGCTTTACTTCCCCCAGTAGCTCAACTCCTACCTTCCAGACTTCACAGTTCTGCTGCGAAACTCGCTAGACTTCCACTCCTGGAAGAAAGGATTTTGCGTAGACATGGCCTAGCCACAGCCTGGTGTGTATTTCCGGAATGAAGTTTCACTCTGCAGATGAGGGTGTGCTAATGTCAAACTTCTTGACAGATTTTTGTATTTCCCTCGTTACCTCTGTTCCGTGATTCACTAAGATAGTATCTGAAGCGCAGCTTTTGCTATGCGTCCCCTGGGGGAATCGTTAGGTGTCCTTCCTGCTCATGGAAAACCACCTGCACAAATGTTCTGGCCACCAGGATGGGTATTTGATAATCGGCGGTATCTTTGATCCGCAAGTGGCAACGCTAACCTCTCGTGGCATGCGCCCTACCCAGCACCGCTACACAATGCTCACAATCCAATCCTTCTGTAATGGATTTTAACAGCAAAACGGTAGGGTTGTATCGTTACAATGAGAATTCGTACTGTGAATCTCCATTTGTACATGTTTAGCGTTGTCGCTCCAACTTAAGCATTAAGGAGCAATAACGGTGCAAGTGTTTTGCTGTAGCACTACCTCACCGGGAATTTCGTTCGTCCCAAACTGAACGCTTTGGAGTGCAATTTGTTTGCCGGATCGTCAAGCCCTTTTTTCCTCTGTTTGCTAGAAACGTGCCTGGCTTTAATTCCTTCTCGCGCAGAACCCGTGAATGGATAGCTGCTTCTATTGTACGCCTCTTTTGTCTCCCGCACTCGGCTATTGCAACGCCATGTCAGCGATTTTCTCATCGCTGATGGAAAATGCAAGAGTCGAGTTTAATCTCCGAACTCCGCTACTCCGGAGTTGACTATGACATTTGTACGTTCTCCTTGATGCAAAATATGTCTTATTTTCTTTGATAGGCTGTCAGATTGGCTAAATGTGAGCAGGGTGATAGTGTTGTATCACTTCAACAGTGATTTATTAATTATGACACCAGTCGTTATTGGTTAAAATAAAAGCAGATTATTCTAACATCGACACGTTTAGAGCGGGCTACACCATCGTGTGTGTGTGTGGGGGGGGGGGGGGGCTAGTCTACGGAATTATCAGTGCACTTGCTAAAATAATTCGAGACAAATGTGATTAAAATGTCTGAAACACAAAAAATAGTGACAATAAATTTGTTTTGGAGAAAAATGCTCACTCTCTTTCCACTCTCTCTGATAGCCACTCACACGTTCCCATTAACACGGAACCTTTAAGAAACTATATAAATTTCTGTTTTTAAATGTGCATAATACAAAAAGAATGGTAAAATAATGACACGGGGATATGTGGTTGGCTTATCATGATGAGCCAGATCCACCCTGATAGCACTTTACAAACTGTTGTTTAGTAAATTTTAAAGACGTTTCATACTCGTCTCATAAGCAGCTAAAGTGGAGAGCAAGTATACACCTACATTAGCTGCTGCTCTCTCGTCTGAATATACAAGGTTTCGAAATTTAAAAGTGGCAACTATGCGAGGTATACTATGCCTTCCACATCGATGGCAACGAATTCTGCACAACGCTGTTGACTACTTTGAAGGACAGTAATAGGTGCAAACATGTAACTCTTCTGTATCGGTTGAGAATAAATAGTTGCCACTATTTAATTTCCAACCCTCGTATTTACACCTGATACAAAACAGATACACGCTTCAGAGTTTTACTGTCCTTCAGAGCAGGCATCAGGATTGCAAAAATGTTCAAATGTGTGTGAAATCTTATGGGACTTAACTGCTAAGGCCATCACACTACGTAACCAAAATTATCCTAAGGACAAACACACACACCCATGCCCGAGGGAGGACTCGAACCTCCGCCGGGACCAGCCTTACAGTCCAGGACTGCAGCGCCTGAGACCGCTCGGCTATCCCGGGCGGCCACCAGGATTGCGTATAATACGTTGCCAGAGATATGGAAGTCATACAAACCCTTAGCAGCGCTGTTTGTATTAGTATTTCCGATGGCGCGGCCCATTGGCTGAAGAATCTCCGTACAATTCTGGAGCGAACTCACAAAGTGCTTCCTAAAACTTGGAAATCATGTCGAAGTGACAAGTCCAGGGAGTACGGTGGATGGTGCATCACCTACTAGCCACCTCCATAATCAGTCACAGCTTGTGCTGTATGCGCGCGAGAACTGTCCTACAAAATAATTGGTGGTTCTGCAGAACGTGTAGTAATACAGCACTCCGACGGTATATCGTTGGGGAACGGTATGCGTTAGGGCACCATCATCATACTCGTAGACGACAGTCAACATAGATTTCAGATTGCTGAGGCTCTGATTAACTTTCGATAGTCGTGATGACCCGTAACGATGCCATTCGTTTGATTGGCGTTTTAGGTGTGGCTCTTAACGATTTGGTCCAGTGTCAGCCAGCATGATGATACAACGTAAGAAAGCCTCTCCTTCTCGTTTATACCGTTCCAAGTGGGTACAAGAAATGCCATATTTAGCCATTTCTGCATTTCCGGCAAATCATGCAGAACCCATCGTCATGCAATTTTCTCATGCCCATGCTTTCCTCCAGAATGTGAAACACGGTCGGAAGCGCTAATTTTGTTTCCATCATTTGACAGCGATCATTGTCCATTAATGCAGTCTACATCTACATCTACATGGATACTCTGCAAATCACATTTAAGTGCCTAGCAGAGGCTTCATCCAACCACCTTCAAAGTAACTCTCTCTTCTAATCTCGTGCAGCGCGGGTAAGAAAACGAACACCTATATCTGTTGCTATAGGTTATCTGTCTTGAGCTGACTGCAATCTAATTAAAAATAATTACATCAGACGCGTTTAGATTTTATTTAGAAAGCACCTTCAGTGCTTATTCTGTAAACTGGATACATACGTTTGTCCTTTTTCTATTGCTTTAGGTTAAAAACAGCATTTTCTTTATAAAGTTAGTCTGCAGGTTACTTACTGTCTTTCTTTACATATTCTGCAGGCCAACGTTTTTAACCTAAAACAATCAAAAATGTATAAACGTTTGTATCCAATTTACAGAATAACCACTGAAGATGTTTTATAAATAAAAGCGAAACGCGTCTGATGTAATTCTTTTTAATAAGATTTCAGTCAGCTCAAGACGGATAACCTATAGTGAAATATGTTAACAGCTGCTGCGGAAGATGGCTACGCAAACAAACGTATTAGAACACCTATATCTTTCCGAGCGAGCTCTCATTCCATTATTTTGTTATGATGATCGTTTCTTTCGACGTAGGTCGACGTCAACAAAATATTTTCGCATTCGGAGGAGAAAGTTGGTGATTGAAATTTCGTGATAAAATACCAACGCAACGAAAGACGCCTTCGTTGTAATGATGTCCACCCCAAATCCTGTATCATTTCAGCGACACCCTGTCCCCTGTTTCGCGATAATACAAAATTTGCTGCCCTTCTTTGAACTTTCTCGAGGTACTCCGTCAATCCTATCTGACAAGGATCCGACACTGCGCACCAGTACTCTAAAGGAGGACAGACAAGAGTAGTGCAGGCAGTCTCGTTAGTAGATCTGTTACATTTTCTAAGTGTCCTGTCAATAAAATGCAGTCTTTGGTTAGCCTTCCCCACAACATTGTCTGTGTATTCCTTCCAAAAGCAAACATCTTTGACAGACACGAATATGTCCTGGTCGACAAATATTTGCCACATATTGGCATCCATCGCTGAGAGCTTTTACCCTTCGAACTGTCTTGATGACACTGTCAGGCTGTACGACCTCTGACACATTCAGTTTTTATCCAGTTCTGTTGTTACTGTTTCGAAAGCATCCTAGCAGCGCTAGATTAGACCATCCGATAGACGAGGCTCTATTCTTCTCCTATCTAGCATACACGTTTTGTGGGAAAGAGAAAGCCCATTAGAGCCGAGGCAAGAAAGGTGCAGGTAAGTAAAGCATGGTACAAGTAACTTTCTTTGATTTTGCTGCGATGCGTCTCTATAGCAGTGTTGCCACTACTAGAAGTTCCAAACCTCGCAAGATACAGTCAGCCAAAATGTGACGCACCATGATATGGACGCCACAGGCGCCACGCACTGGAGCGTCCCGCCACTGGAGAAAGAAACCACGCTTCATAACACTACGACCCATACGTGGACGACTGAGAACTGCAACATTTCATCTGCTTGTAGGAAGGCACATCACAGCCATGGTACTAAGTTTACGATATTTAGCTTATTCTCGGTACCTTCTAGCCTCTCTTCTTACCATATGTTAAAAATTACCCTTCAAAAATTATGAATTACAGTGCTCGAAAACTTCTAAATTATTTGATTTTCAAATTTTCAATTTCCTTTTTCTGGCGGACACACGTCCAGATCGTCCGCTTCTAGCAACCTCTCAAAACTCTGGCATCTCTCTCTCCACATCCACCACTGCTGCCGACTCACCTCCAACTGCCCAACGCTACCCACTGTTCACATCCAACTGTCCAACACTACACAAGCGAATATTCCAATGAGTCCAACCAGCCACAGACTGCACAAAGCACAGTCAGTGATTTTCAAAACGCGCTACGTGGCCTTACCAAAATAAAAACCTTAACAGCCTACTTACACATGCATGACTCAGTGCCTGAACAGAGAAGTGATGTCATGTATAGGGACAACACATCGAACCACCTGATTATCGTTACACACCTCCTTGGCTGCCAAATCTGCTGATTCGTTTTTTTTAATTTCCTTATTCCGTGGCACCTAACAGTTAGGCGCCTTCTACCCCAAACATCGCAGGTGGAAAGGGGCACCCTGGATATTCTGGAGTAATTTATCTGCTGAGAATTAAGGCCACTCATGGAGTCGTAGCAGATTAGCAATTTTGCACTCCGAACATATCTCATGTGCTCCACTGAAATTAAGACTGCACTTTATTTTGCGTCGCAAAACATTAAGTTACTTCGTTGCCGGATGTTGAGAACATGGCCAGAAAAAACCACAGGACAAGGAATGCCAGTTTGCAAATAAAACTGCACTGAACAACAAAATTAAAAGATCCTTTTTGAAACTTCGTAACTGTCCTCCATTCCGAAGTATAAGTTAGAATTTTGACTCAAAGGTGCCTGCGATGTTCCTCTGTAGCGGTGCTAAAGCCTGGAGCCGCAACACGTCACCTTCTGGCTCAGCGACGCTTAAAACAGCAATGTGTCCACACATGCGGAAAAAGGCCACAGCTCGGAGCTTCAGGCGGTTTTAAGGTGGGTTAATGACGTCACATTGGACCAAATTTCACCGCAGCTCTGCCCAGCGCCACGGTGGACGTGTCACAAGATGGAAACTTTTTGAAGGACATCATCTTTACGCCAGTGACTGTTATAAGCTTTTATTACAAGATAGAAAGTCCGATACACACTCTCTTACCCACATTTGACACCTTTTTTTCGCCGCCCCTGCGGTGGAGGTCAGAATCGTGACACCCAGCGCTGAACTCATGCGGTTTTATTATAGGTGGTTGAGGGAATCATATCAGACACACCGCCGCTCAGCATTCTCTTATACACTCCTGGAAATTGAAATAAGAACACCGTGAATTCATTGTCCCAGGAAGGGGAAACTTTATTGACACATTCCTGGGGTCAGATACATCACATGATCACACTGACAGAACCACAGGCACATAGACACAGGCAACAGAGCATGCACAATGTCGGCACTAGTACAGTGTATATCCACCTTTCGCAGCAATGCAGGCTGCTATTCTCCAATGGAGACGATCGTAGAGATGCTGGATGTAGTCCTGTGGAACGGCTTGCCATGCCATTTCCACCTGGCGCCTCAGTTGGACCAGCGTTCGTGCTGGACGTGCAGACCGCGTGAGACGACGCTTCATCCAGTCCCAAACATGCTCAATGGGGGACAGATCCGGAGATCTTGCTGACCAGGGTAGTTGACTTACACCTTCTAGAGCACGTTGGGTGGCACGGGATACATGCGGACGTGCATTGTCCTGTTGGAACAGCAAGTTCCCTTGCCGGTCTAGGAATGGTAGAACGATGGGTTCGATGACGGTTTGGATGTACCGTGCACTATTCAGTGTCCCCTCGACGATCACCAGTGGTGTACGGCCAGTGTAGGAGATCGCTCCCCACACCATGATGCCGGGTGTTGGCCCTGTGTGCCTCGGTCGCATGCAGTCCTGATTGTGGCGTGGCGCTCACCTGCACGGCGCCAAACACGCATACGACCATCATTGGCACCAAGGCAGAAGCGACTCTCATCGCTGAAGACGACACGTCTCCATTCGTCCCTCCATTCACGCCTGTCGCGACATCACTGGAGGCGGGCTGCACGATGTTGGGGCGTGAGCGGAAGACGGCCTAACGGTGTGCGGGACCGTAGCCCAGCTTCATGGAGACGGTTGCGAATGGTCCTCGCCGATACCCCAGGAGCAACAGTGTCCCTAATTTGTTGGGAAGTGGCGGTGCGGTCCCCTACGGCACTGCGTAGGATCCTACGGTCTTGGCGTGCATCCGTGCGTCGCTGCGGTCCGGTCCCAGGTCGACGGGCACGTGCACCTTCCGCCGACCACTGGCGACAACATCGATGTACTGTGGAGACCTCACGCCCCACGTGTTGAGCAATTCGGCGGTACGTCCACCCGGCCTCCCGCATGCCCACTATACGCCCTCGCTCAAAGTCCGTCAACTGCACATACGGTTCACGTCCACGCTGTCGCGGCATGCTACCAGTGTTAAAGACTGCGATGGAGCTCCGTATGCCACGGCAAACTGGCTGTCACTGACGGCGGCGGTGCACAAATGCTGCGCAGCTAGCGCCATTCGACGGCCAACACCGCGGTTCCTGGTGTGTCCGCTGTGCCGTGCGTGTGATCATTGCTTGTACAGCCCTCTCGCAGTGTCCGGAGCAAGTATGGTGGGTCTGACACACCGGTGTCAATGTGTTCTTTTTTCCATTTCCAGGAGTGTAGGTGGTCGAGGAAAGCATTTAAGACTCACTGTCACTCAAAATTGACACGAAAAGGTCTCAGCGTGTGGCATAAAATCCGCCAGTGAAACAATCCCTTTCCTTGGTGCGTTGATTCCCACACATTTGGCTGTCAGAAACGACAGTTTGCAATGCGGTGAGCAACAACACGACGTCCTTGACAGTGTTAGACTCTGTTGCCACCTCCTGGGAGTTCCAACCGTACTCTAAGGACATATTGGGCTGCAACCACACTGAACATGCTCTGGATACTCGGGAGTGTGGCCTCGTTTTTTTGCTGTGGTATACAATGTGAAACCATTAGGGGCCATTCAAAAACATTCGACGGAATTTGAATGCGATCCGAAGCAGCGAAGGGGTTTTATGTTTTTTTCAGCGCTACGGTTGCTCTAATTTTAAGGGGCTCCGGAAAGGCTCAAAATCATGAAAAGTTCAATTTTTCCTTTTTTGCGTTTTCTGAATCTGCAGACTATTACCTTTTAATAGATATATAATTTATTCAATTCCGAAGACTACAAATATTTTAAATTTTTTTGAAATGTGTTCTACATGGGCGTGACCCGCTGTGGCGCTGTTAAACTACTGTCAAATGGTGTTATTATTAACGTCGGTGTTCATTAGGTACATTTTAGTGATGTGAGATAAAGTATGTGTTGTGGCTAACCTGTGATGGTTCAATATATATCGCTGGTGTGATTGTCGATTGTTTCATGTTTATTTACTCTGTCGTTATCTCGAAAATATTCGTAATTAATTCTGTTTCTTGAGTCTCTGTTTTGTTGAAGTATAATAATGAGTAAAAGTAAAGTTGCTGTTGCGACTTTCAATGATGGCAACATTGTAAGGTGCAAGGTATTTAGAAATATGGGAATGAAGATAGGTTCTAACATGGTACGAGCGATGCTTGCTTTAGACAAGGAACGCCTTCGGGCTGCAGACAGGGCTGTAAAGAGTCTAGAAATACAAGCAAGAGTAAACAGGAGGAGGAACAAGAGGGAGCTGGAGGAGGAGTTTGCAGAGGATGAAGATAATCCATCCTATGGACCTGGAATGCACTAAAAAGTTAATCCAATCTTTGTCGCTCGATTCCCAAAACTTTTAGTTTCTCATACTAATTACATGTTTTCTAAGGATCTTCCAAACATATTTGTTTCAAACTTTCAGTAAATGTTACACAGTACCTTCTGCATAATTTAACACAGCCTTTTTCCAAAAAACTATATATTTTTGAATATATAAATAAAAAATTGCAAAAAAATGTTGTGAATTTTCATTACAATTGAAAAAAAATCATCTTTAATAACTGAACTAAATTTTTGTAAAATCCCTGTGTTTAGTTGTAGCCCATATTCCAATAAATAGTCTGTAAAAAGTTCAACTTCCTACCTCAAATACTTTGTGAGGAAAGATGTAATTTATAAGCGTTATTTTAACATTGCAAGTATAGGGCGTTCCGGAGCCCCTTAATTCAGTGCGTGGAAACACTGCAGTCATTCCTTTCGAGGTGCTTTGCATAAGCTGTTGCCTCGTGGGCTTAGGGGTTTTTTATGTCTTCGATGCCACGCGGCGTAGCCGCGCGGTCTCAGGCGCCTTGCGACGCTTCGTGAGGCTCGCCTCGTCGGAGGTTCGAGTCCTCCCTCGGGCATGGGTGTGTGTATTGTCCTTACCTTAAGTTATATTAAGTAGTGTGTAAGCCTAGGGACCCATGACCTCAGCAGTTTGGTCCCATAGGAACTTACCACAAATTCCCAAAAAAATGTCTTCGATGACAATGTTTAAGGAGAGTTAGTGCAGATTTAGAGCCCGAGAAAATGGCAAAATTTTCCTCCGGTATCGTATTACAGTACTTAACGGCTTCCTAGATCGCGGTAAGCTCTGCAGTCATTACCGAATATTTCCCTTGTCAGACTGTTCTTGAGTCCTATTTGTGCACGAGAATGCGAAAAGGTACACACTGTTTCCGCCTGGTTCTTTGAGCCCTTGGCTACTTGTCTCGCTGCTAACGCAAGACGTAGTTTGGAGAAGCTGGGGTAACCGGCAGGTATAATGTCACATCCGGTTAAACGACAGTACAGAAGTATGTCCAAAAACGAGCAGCCGTCGTGCAGAGATGCTCAGTCGAATGTCTGGTGTGCCTCTATGACTGATTCTCGGTATGGCAGTACCACAGTTCAGGCGCTCTTCCGGGAAAAGCCAGATCCTGCACCACGAGCGCTGCTCTCACTTCCCGTTCGCAGACGGACTACACAAGCAGCTGCGAGGGAGCACCCAGGCGCCACGGCCCCGCGTGGGTGCCCGCCGTCAGCTTTAAGCTGTGCGCGCGTCCGACAAGGCGTTAATGACGCGCGACAAGCCATCAGCGGGCAGCAAATTGAGCGGCCGGCTTTTTGAGCTCCACACACACACACACACACACACACACAAACACGTGTGTGCTTGTCTGCCCCTGGCGCGGCACAAAGGGAGTTTTAATGCGGTGGCGCGCGCGGGCGACAGAGATTTCACTGTAATCATTTGGCTGGCCTAACGCTAGCACTAACGAACCATCGACCGCGGCCGTCCTACGAAGCTGAAGGGAAAACGAGGAAAGAAAACCACGTGCCGCTTACCTGTCTCGGAGACACTTCAGCAGGCAGTGACGGCCTACACTTCCTCTTCACAGCCCTTCCAACAACACTTAACGAAGCAAAATAAACACATGCTGATGGAATGAACGCTTAGTTTCGATTTTTTCAGTTGTTCTAGAAGTTTACATAGAACTGAAGGACAGTAAAGGAACGGACACGAAATAACAATGTAATGAAGTTTCCTACAAGGTCTGCAAATGTAAACATAGGTTACAGTCGGTTGTAGTTGTCGTGGTCTCCAGTCCACAGGTTGGTTTGATGCACCTTACCACGGCCTGCTATCTTGCGTGACCCTCTTCATCTGCTTAACTACTGCAACCTACATACGTTTGAAACTGCTAACTGTCTCCCTACAGTTTTTGCTTCTCTGCCGCCCCCCCCCCCCCCCACCAACCCTGCATTATCAAATGGACTCGATGTCACAAGATGAGTGCTGTTAACCGATACCTACTTTTAGCTGAGTTAGGCCCCAATTCAGTTAAGTACTTCCTCATTATTCATTAGATTTAGCCACCTAATCTTCAAAATTGTTTCGTCGCACCACGTTTGTGAAACATCTGTTCTTTTCTAGACAGAGCTCTTTGTCGACCACGGTTCACATCCGCTGAACGTTACACCCCAGAAAAGCTTTCCTTGCATTTAAATTTATGTTCGATGCAACCACATTTCTCCCTATCAGAAACGTTTTTCTTGCTATTTCCTACCTGCGTTTTATATCCTCTCGTCTTCGGCAATCGTCAGTGATTTTGCTGCCAATCGCAAATCTCATCCAGCACTTATAATGTCTCTTTCCCATATCTATTCCACAACATTCCATTACTTTTGTTTCAATTGTACTGGTGTTCAACCAATAACCTTCTTTCAAGACACTGTTTATTCTGTTCAACTCTACTTCCGTGACTTTTGCCGTCTTTGGGTGAATTAAAATGTACTCGGAAAACTTTTAGTTTTTATTTTTTCCGTCAATTTTGCTTCCCTTTTCAAATTTCTCCTTGGTTTCCTTTATAGCATAGTCAGTGTACAGATTGAGTAACATCGGGGGTTGGCTACAACTTTGCCTTACTCCTCTGTAAACTACTACTTCCTTTTCACAACTTTCTGGCCTGCAGTCGGGTTTCTGTACAAACTATAGATAAACTTTCGCTGACTATATTTGATACATGCTGCGTTCACAATTTCACACAGTGTATTCCAGGCAACACAGTCAGAAGCTTTACATCAAACCCCAAAAGCACCAACGATGGTTTGCCTTTCTTCAACGTATTTTCTAACATAAATCGTACGGTCAACGTTCCTAAAAAATGGTTCAAATGGCTTTGAGCACTATGGGATTTAACATCTGAGGTCATCTGTCCCCTAGAACTCAGAACTACTTAAACCTAAGTAACGTAAGGATATCACGCACATCCATGCCCGAGGCAGGATTCGAACCTGCGACCGTAGCAGTCGCGCGGTTCCGGGATGAAGCGCCTAGAACCGCTCGGCCACAGCGGCTGGCTCAACGTCCCTACATTTGTGCGAACCCGAAACTGATCTATCCTGAAGTCGGCTTCAACAAGTTTTGCCAGTCTTCTGTGAGCAATTAGTGTCGTTATTTTGCAAAATATCTTGTAGTAAATTCATTTCGGGACTGCAATTGCTTTAAAAGATAATAACTTTACAAACTTTCGACCCCCATGTCGCTTGCTTGTGGAATCCGCCAATATAGCAGAAGTCACTGAAGCAGTTTGGCATCTGGAAACAAACGTTAACAAATGTTTCAGTTCATTCTTTCCTGTGTGAGACACCGGCAGCCCTAAGTAAGGACAGCATTCATAAAATTCGTTGTATCCGCATTTAGTTTTACAGGTTCCCGCCTCTAAATCCGGGGTCGCTAAGGCAGAACCGTTAGGTGGCAGTCCACTCGCAGGAAGGCGGTTTCTAAAACTAACTATGGGACAAATTTACAGGATGAAAATGTAGCCATTTGTCTTATTGATTGTGAAAAAGCCTGCAGTAGAGTACAACATCATAAACTTACGGAAATTCTGGATATGTTCGCAAATAATATAGGGCAGAAGAGAAATGATACAGATAGCAGAACTGTCCTCCGCCGCACATAATTAAAACGGCTTACAGAGCATAGATGTAGACGTTAAACTTCTCTTCGAACAGTAACATCATCATGGAGCACGAGAGTGTTGTCCACTCCAGCCATTTGACCATATACACTGAAGTGGTATAAACATGCGACTAACTCCATGACTCAAATACACCATGTTAGTTTGTGCTACAGATAAAATCAAGTGAGCAACAGTGCTAATCGCAGCTTACACTGAATGCACGAGGCCTATTCGTAAAGTAAAGGCCGCGAAATGGAAACCACTGTGAAAATCAAAACGTTTTACTTGCAACAGTTAGCTACAACTTCCAGCTACTTATCTCCATTGTCGCCGATCTGACTTAGACGTTTGTCTTAGCGTTGTATCAAGTTTTCAATACCCTCGTTATAGAAGGCAGCCTCCAGTGCTTTCCGTCAATTCTCTACGCTGGCCTAATGTGCCAAAATGTTGTCTTCATAGCCAGCAGTTCATGTGAGCAGAGATGAAACTCAGAGAGGGACAATTACGGGCTGTATTGTGGGTAATCAAACATTTCCAATTGAAAACAATACAGGAGCATCTTCATTGCCTCTGCAGAATGCGGCTGAGAATTGTCTTGAAGAAGAAAACGCACGACAGTTATGTAATGTTGCCTGCTTAGCTTCAGGCGAAATTTCTCACCAGGGCCTCGTACTTGGCGGGAGACACTATTGTTCTACGTATCTTTACGTGCTCCCTGTGTGCTCAGAACTAAAACGAACGACGTAACGCGATCGAAGGGCATACTAGAGACACTGCCCAACATACCTGTGCAAAACGTCATCGGATTTTCACTGTGGTTTCCATTTCACGACCGATCGTTCTTTACTTTCCGGATAACCGTCGTATCATATTTTATTCTTTGCAGCAACAGAACATACACAATTTAGAAGCCGGGATGTCATATAACAAGTTCGTATATCGGCCATTAACAAGTTTTCAGGAGAGCAAGTAATGACAGTCAGTTGCCGGCTGATGTTCACAGCACCACAGATGCAGCTGCCTCTCACCAGCGTAGGTATGGGGACACCCGACCGTTAAAACCGGTACCGATATTTTAGTTTTGAGTAACCGATGTTTTTATGTTTACGTTCGCTCTCTGTAAAAAAGGCTTTTTTATTTTTAACTAATAACCGGGTAATAAACCGGCATATCATTTTGCCTTAGAAGCAGTGTTCAAATTTATTCTAAAAACGAGCAATGCTTTCACAAAATTTGCATTGCTTTGAAGTAATCAGTTATTACAGAAAGTGGGAAAGGTAATCGGGGCTATTGTAATTACAACTCCAACAGTTAAAAAATAGCGACACACACACGGTACAAGAATCAGTACAGCATTAGTGAGCCAATAATGTACCGGTTGCCGTGTGGCGTAGCCTGGTAGATGGTACGTGTCAACACAGATTCCTCGACCTGCGCCATAGGGTGGTGGGGTTTCGGGTTCCGCTGGATAGGTCAGGAGTCCACTACACGCAGCAAGCGGCTACACGGGTAGCAGGCGTTGTGTGGCGTGGACTGGGCGGTTTTTTAGGTTAGATGGCCGCGGGCAAGTACAGAAAGGGCAACAGCCTCAAAGGGTTCGGGGCAAAGTCAGGACATGCGGGGACCAAGCAGCAATCAGTATTGTAATTGTACACTTTCGAAGCTGAATTGGTAAAGTACCGGAACTTCAAGCGCTGATAGAAAGCACCGAATCTGAAATCGTTATAGGTACAGAAATCTGGCTGAAGCCAGAGATAAATTCTGCCGAAATTTTTTCAAAGGCACAGACGGTGTTTAGAAAGGATAGATTGCATGCAACCGGTGGTGGAGTGTTTGTCGCTGTTAGTAGTAGTTTATCCTGTAGTGAAGTAGAAGTGGATAGTTCCTGTGAATTATTATGGGTGGAGGTTACACTCAACAACTGAGCTAGGTTAATAGTTGGCTCCTTTTACCGATCTCCCGACTCAGCAGCATTAGTGGCAGGACAACTGAGAGAAAATTTGGAATACATTTCACATAAATTTTCTCAGCATGTTATAGTCTTAGGTGGACATTTCAATACCAGATATAGACTGGGATTCTCAGATGTTTAGGACGGGTGGTAGGGACAGAGCATCGAGTGACATTATACTGAGTGCACTATCCGAAAATTACCTCGAGCAATTAAACAGAGAACCGACTCGTGGAGATAACATCTTGGACCTACTGATAACAAACAGACCCGAACTTTTCGACTCTGTAAGTGCAGAACAGGGAATCAGTGATCATAAGGCCGTTGCAGCATCCCTGTATATCGAAGTTAATAGGAATATAAAAAAAAGGGAGGAAGGTTTATCTGTTTAGCAAGAGTAATAGAAGGCAGATTTCAGACTGCCTAACAGATCAAAACGAAAATTTCTGTTCCGACACTGACAATGTTGAGTGTTTATGGAAAAAGTTCAAGGCAATCGTAAAATGCGTTTTAGACAGGTACGTGCCGAGTAAAACTGTGAGGGACGGGAAGAACCCACCGTAGTTCAACAACAAAGTTAGGAAACTACTGCGAAAGCAAAGAGAGCTTCACTCCAAGTTTAAACGCAGCCAAAACCTCTCAGACAAACAGAAGCTAAACGATGTCAAAGTTAGCGTATGGAGGGCGATGCTTGAAGCGTTCAGTGAATTCGAAAGTAAAATTCTATGTACCGACTTGACAGAAAATCCTAGGAAGTTCTGGTCTTACGTTAAATCAGTAAGTAGCTCGAAACAGCATATCCAGACACTCCGGGATGATGATGGCATTGAAACAGAGGATGACACGTGTAAAGCTGAAATACTAAACACCTTTTTCCAAAGCTGTTTCATAGAGGAAGACCGCACTGCAGTTCCTTCTCTAAATCCTCGCACAAACGAAAAAATGGCTGACATCGAAATAAGTGTCCAAGGAATAGAAAAGCAACTGGAATCACTCAACAGGGGAAAGTCCACTGGACCTGACGGGATACCAATTCGATTCTACACAGAGTACGCGAAAGAACTTGCCCCCCTTCTAACAGCCGTGTACCGCAAGTCTCTAGAGGAACGGAAGGTTCCAAATGATTGGAAAAGAGCACAGGTAGTCCCAGTCTTCAAGAAGGGTCGTCGAACAGATGCGCAAAACTATAGACCTATATCTCTGACGTCGATCTGTTGTAGAATTTTAGAACATGTTTTTTGCTCGCGTATCATGTCGTTTTTGGAAACCCAGAATCTACTCTATAGGAATCAACATGGATTCCGGAAACAGCAATCGTGTGAGACCCAACTCGCTTTATTTCTTCCTGAGTCCCAGAAAATATTAGATACAGGCTCCCAGGTAGATGCTATTTTCCTTGACTTCCGGAAGGCGTTCGATACAGTTCCGCATTGTCGCCTGATAAACAAAGTAAGAGCCTACGGAATATCAGACCAGCTGTGTGGCTGGATTGAAGAGTTTTTAGCAAACAGAACACAGCATGTTGTTATCAATGGAGAGACGTCTACAGACATTAAAATAACCTCTGGCGTGCCACAGGGGAGTGTTATGGGACCATTGCTTTTCACAATATATATAAATGACCTAGTAGATAGTGTCGGAAGTTACATGCGGCTTTTCGCGGATGATGCTGTAGTATACAGAGAAGTTGCAGCATTAGAAAATTGTAGCGAAATGCAGGAAGATCCGCAGCGGATAGGCACTTGGTGGAGGGAGTGGAAACTGACCCTTAACATAGACAAATGTCATGTATTGCAAATACATAGAAAGAAGGATCCTTTATTGTATGATTATATGATAGCGGAACAAACACTGGTAGCGGTTACTTCTGTAAAATATCTGGGAGTATGCGTGCGGAACGATTTGAAGTGGAATGATCATAAAAAATTAATTGTTGGTAAGGCGGGTACCAGGTTGAGATTCATTGGGAGAATCCTTAGAAAATGTAGTCTATCAACAAAGGTGGTGGCTTACAGAACACTCGTTCGACCTATACTTGAGTATTGCTCATCAGTGTGGGATCCGTACCAGATCAGGTTGACGGAGGAGATAGAGAAGATCCAAAGAAGAGCGGCGCGTTTCGTCACAGGGTTATTTGGTAACTGTGATAGCATTACGGAGATGTTTAGCAAACTCAAGTGGCGGACTCTGCAAGAGAGGCGCTCTGCATCGCGGTGTAGCTTGCTGTCCAGGTTTGGAGAGGGTGCGTTTCTGGATGAGGTATCGAATATATTGCTTCCCCCTACTTACACCTCCCGAGGAGATCACGAATGTAAAATTAGAGAGATTCGAGCGCACACGAAGGCTTTCAGACAGTCGTTCTTCCCGCGAACCATACGCGACTGGAGCAGAAAAGGGAGGTAATTAAAGTGGCACGTAAAGTGCCCTCCGCCACACACCGTTGGGTGGCCTGCGGAGTATAATTGTAGATGTAGATGTAGAGTGTGCGACACTTGCACGCATCTGTCATCCTCAAACTTCTGTTCTGTTGCAGAACGGTACCTCGCTAGTTTGAAAGTATTTTACGAAGTACACCAACAATAAGGTGCAATGCTCAATTTGCTTTAGAAGATTAAAAACGGTAGGAGGCACAGCAAACTTGTATCATCATACAAGGAGAAAACAACCATTACGTTCTTAGGAAGAGACTGATATAGTGATATACTGGAAGGCGGCCGGTGTGGGCGAGCGGTTCTCGGCGCTACAGTCTGGAACCGCGTGACCGCTACAGTCGCAGGTTCGAATCCTGCCTCGGGCATGGATGTGTGTGATGTCCTTAGGTTAGTTAGGTTTAAGTAGTTCTAAGTTCTAAGGGACTGATGACCTCAGATGTTAAGTCCTATAGTGCTCAGAGTCATTTGAACCATTTGATATACTGGAAATTTTGAAATTTGTGGTAAGGTCTTATGGGGCCAAACTGCTGAGGTCATCGGCCCCTCAGCCTACACACTACATAATATAAACTAGCTTACACGCCGGCCGGAGTGGCTGTGCGGCTCTAGGCGCGTCAGTTTGGAACCGCGTGACCGCTACGGTCGCAGGTTCGAATCCTGCCTCGGGCATGGATGTGTGTGATGTCCTTAGGTTAGTTAGGTTTAAGTAGTTGTAAGTTCTAGGGGACTGATGACCTCCGATGTTAAGTCCCATGGTGCTCAGAGCCATTTGAACTAGCTTACACTAAGGGCGACACACTCACCCATGCCCGAGGGAGGATTCGAACCTCTGACGGGGGAAGCCGCGCCGACAATGACAAGATGCCCTAGACCGCTCGACAACCCCGCGCCGCGACTGACATACCTATTCCTTTATTGACATGCTATAAACTAGGGATAGTAACCGAATCCTTAGTTTTGTGGCTGCTTCAAGATGAAAAAGTCACACCGTACAAAAATGACGGTGAAGGGAATCATTAATTTGTGACCTTTCGCTCTCGCCCTTACCACACCCGTCTCCTTCACTTTTGCCATCTTTGCTGGAGACAGTGATACCAGTTTCTGACGCAGCCCCCATCTCATATCGGTCGAGATCTCCTACTGTTTCACCGAGCGAGGTGGCGCAGTGGTTTGACACTGGACTCGCATTCGGGAAGACGACGGTTCAATCCCGCGTCCGGCCATCCCGATTTAGGTTTTCCGTGATTTCCCTAAATCGCTTCAGGCAAATGCCGGGATGATTCCTTTGAAAGGGCACGGCCGACTTCCTTCCCCGTCCTTCCCTAATCCGATGAGACCGATGACCTCGATGTCTGGTCTCCTTCCCCAAAGAACCCAATCCTACTGTTTCACCTTCATTAGAATTTTTCGTCTTTGTGCAAAGTCTACGTTTATTACTGGAGGAAACATCTACACTCCTGGAAATTGAAATAAGAACACCGTGAATTCATTGTCCCAGGAAGGGGAAACTTTATTGACACATTCCTGGGGTCAGATACATCACATGATCACACTGACAGAACCACAGGCACATAGACACAGGCAACAGAGCATGCACAATGTCGGCACTAGTACAGTGTATATCCACCTTTCGCAGCAATGCAGGCTGCTATTCTCCCATGGAGACGATCGTAGAGATGCTGGATGTAGTCCTGTGGAACGGCTTGCCATGCCATTTCCACCTGGCGCCTCAGTTGGACCAGCGTTCGTGCTGGACGTGCAGACCGCGTGAGACGACGCTTCATCCAGTCCCAAACATGCTCAATGGGGGACAGATCCGGAGATCTTGCTGGCCAGGGTAGTTGACTTACACCTTCTAGAGCACGTTGGGTGGCACGGGATACATGCGGACGTGCATTGTCCTGTTGGAACAGCAAGTTCCCTTGCCGGTCTAGGAATGGTAGAACGATGGGTTCGATGACGGTTTGGATGTACCGTGCACTATTCAGTGTCCCCTCGACGATCACCAGTGGTGTACAGCCAATGTAGGAGATCGCTCCCCACACCACGATGCCGGGTGTTGGCCCTGTGTGCCTCGGTCGTATGCAGTCCTGATTGTGGCGCTCACCTGCACGGCGCCAAACACGCATACGACCATCATTGGCACCAAGGCAGAAGCGACTCTCATCGCTGAAGACGACACGTCTCCATTCGTCCCTCCATTCACGCCTGTCGCGACACCACTGGAGGCGGGCTGCACGATGTTGGGGCGTGAGCGGAAGACGGCCTAACGGTGTGCGGGACCGTAGCCCAGCTTCATGGAGACGGTTGTGAATGGTCCTCGCCGATACCCCAGGAGCAACAGTGTCCCTAATTTGCTGGGAAGTGGCGGTGCGGTCCCCTACGGCACTGCGTAGGATCCTACAGTCTTGGCGTGCATCCGTGCGTCGCTGCGGTCCGGTCCCAGGTCGACGGGCACGTGCACCTTCCGCCGACCATGGCGACAACATCGATGTACTGTGGAGACCTCACGCCCCACGTGTTGAGCAATTCGGCGGTACGTCCACCCGGCCTCCCACATGCCCACTATACGCCCTCGCTCAAAGTCCGTCAACTGCACATACGGTTCACGTCCACGCTGTCGCGGCATGCTACCAGTGTTAAAGACTGCGATGGAGCTCCGTATGCCACGGCAAACCGGCTGACACTGACGGCGGCGGTGCACAAATGCTGCGCAGCTAGCGCCATTCGACGGCCAACACCGCGGTTCCTGGTGTGTCCGCTGTGCCGTGCGTGTGATCATTGCTTTTACAGCCCTCTCGCAGTGTCCGGAGCAAGTATGGTGGGTCTGACACACCGGTGTCAATGTGTTCTTTTTTCCATTTCCAGGAGTGTATAAGAAACCAAAAATCGGTTATTTCAGAAATCGGTTATTTTGAGCGGTTTTAATGATCAGACTAAACTGGAGACGAAAATAAAGTGGTGTAAGCGAAAACCGGTTCTTTCAGCGATAAGCACCATCCCTACATCAGGGCCAGCAAGTAGCCCGCTTTTGCCGTTTTACCACAGACGTAAGCGCCCTCCCACCGCTGCCCAGCCTGGCACCGTTTCCAGCTGCCACCGGCCGCATGAGCGTTTGAACGAATTCTCAGCACCTGACCTTAAACTGCCTGTCTGTTTACTTGCTTCATTACGTGACAGACTTTCAATTCAGTTGATCCGCTTACACTAGCACAGCTAGGTAATGGCATTACACATCGAATAATGCTACCATCAACTTATTCTTATATACGATTTCTAGCTAACAGAACACTGAATGTCTTTCTTACTTGCGATCTTCAGAAGGAAATGTAGCGTCTGGATCTGTCACCAGAAGAAGCAGTTGTACACACGAAGTTATGTCGTTATGAAACTGTTTCTAAACGCAGAAAACTTAAAGATGATCAGTGGTACCTGAAAAGACTGGCAGGCAAATCTCAACACACGAAAGTTTGATATAACTCTCATAAACTGGAGGACAGTCCTTGTGTAATTTGACGTGAAAAAATCGTCAATCACCTACTGCATAAGTCAAAGTCGTCATATATCTTGTGGTATCAGTCTGGATACGATCATACAAATTTAGCTGTGTGAAAGTCACACTGAAAAAAATCGGAAACACACGCTGAGGAAGTGCTACTCACCCAGGAAGGAGATCGCTTGTTCGATGAAATATTTAGTATAGTTCGTCGGTCAGGTCCATTAAGGAAACACTAAAGAAGGTTCAAACTGCAGTTGCGTGTTTTTTCTTGTGTCTGTTTAGTAAGTACAAGAGAAGTATAGAAACGCTTACCAGGACAACCGACAACAAAGGCGCTGTGTGTCGAAGGCAGCATTATTCTCAAAACTTTGAGAACACACGTTCCAGTACGGGCTAATAAGCTTATTACTTCCTCCAATTTACATCTCGCGTACCGACCAAGAATAGCTCTGGAGGAAACTGAGTATTGACACAGGAGTACAGAGACTTTTTTCCTATGCACCTTTCGCGAACTGAACAACAACGGCGGAAATTGGTCTGGCACATCAAGTAGCCTCGGCCAAACACCACATGGTGGCTTGAAGCGTACAGGCGTAGAGGCAGATGTCTGCAGCAATTCCTCTGCATGAATCTCTAACTCATGATGTTTGTTAATAGCGAAAGAGCAGATTCTATTAACAGATTCATCCGTCGATTCTTGGTACAACAACGTCATAATTACAAATGAAAAGTACAAAATTGTGGATGTTCTGAAGTATTAATTTGTTTCGTTGTCCATTTTCGACCTCCCTTTACATTTATTTACTGTTAAACATTTTTAGCTAATCACCACTGCCATGCGAAGATGATATTTACTCTCTGTTTTGATGCGAAAATCTTTTTCAGTACTCTTCACTAGCATTGTCGCAAGCTAGACTGTGGTACTGTACCCTCTGCGACAACCATAGTGACTTAAAGTCTTATGATAACCGTGTAAGTAGAAAACAGTTTAACGAAATTAATTAATACTGTAAAACATCCTCAGTTTTGTAGTTCTCATTTATAAATTGCACTGTATTTATGTCGTCATCAACGAACCAGTATAACTTACGTAAGACACAGTCTGATCAACAATACGAGATAAAGTATTGGGCTTATCCGCTTAGTCCTCACAAATTAACTGGCTCGAACAATAAAACACGTATTTCAATTCTGAATTTAATTCCAGAGATCGTGAAAGCGTCGTTGTGCACATGATGGAATTAGGAGATAATAAAACGAATTGCAATTAAAGCAGAAAAAGAGTGGAAACTATTAACTTTATTAAAAATAAATTTCCTTGGTTCGTGTAACGTTTCGCGGCAGAGATAATTAAAGCCGAAAAGAAAGGAATGGTATGGAAATCAGTTCAATGAATAAGTTGACATCTTTAAATCCGTTCCATAACTAAGTAAATAGCTTGATATTCGTTCACGAAGTGGAATTTTGTTGATTACACTTCACAGGATTATTGCAGAGAAACGAGGACAAAAAAGAATAATGAAAGACACGGAAGTAATTCAATTTTGTGAAACGCTATCTCTGAGTGGAATGCCATAAATCAGCGGACAATGAAACGGGGATTAAAGTTACACAAATGAGGTTTCCTACATTGTGTCGTTAGTCAGAAGAGAGTAGCATGAATACTCGGAATAAAAACGCAGTCTAAATGTATGGAATAAGAATATACGGGTTGCCAGTTATGATGGACCCTTTCTTAACCGTCAGCATTTTGTGTGTTATGCAAGCAGGAATGTCAGGAAGAGACTGATTAGTTTTTTAAGAGCAACCCCTACCAATCGTGCAATTCATTATTTGGCTGTCAAAATTTGTTAAAATATAAGACATAGAAGCTGTGCTACGGAGATTAAATTAACCGGCATACTGGCTCTGCATATTGGAAATTGTGAAGTTTCATACTGTGGTGTGTGTAAAGAATGGCGTCCTTGGACACACGTGAAGATGACAATGCTAAGGAAAGAATAGCTATGACACCCATCGTAGTGCAAAGAGTACTCAATTTTTTACGAATTTTGATGATGTGGCTGTTACCGAGCCATCAAATGTAAGAGTTTAGGTTCATAAGTGAATTCTTTGATCCATACTGGGAAACGCACTGTATTCACATTAAGTAGAGACCCACAGTAACAATAAAAAGGAAGCAACGTACGAAATTTGTCGAAAAGTCACTCAGAAAGGAATACTTTAATCGACTGATTTCTCGGGAAGAATTCATCAGTTTTTTTTTCTAAGGACAACATAGGTAATTGACAGACACGAGAGATTGTCTGAGAAGTCATTTCAAATGGTTAAAATGGCTCTGGGCACTATCTGAGGTCATCAGTCCCCTAGACTTAGAACTGCGTAAACCTAACTAACCTAAGGACATCACACACATCCACGCACGAAGCAGGATTCGAACCTGCGACCGTAGCAGCAGCGCGGTTCCGGACTGAAGCGCCTAGAGCCGCTTAGCTACAGCGGCCGGCGGAGGTGTCACTTCTTTTCACACTAAAGCCCTGTTCGCTGTCATCCGCGGCATCCTTACAGGACTGCGGTACGTCGACGATATTCTACGCCCCGTTTTGTTGCTCTTAATGGCAAGCCATCCTGGGCTTACATTTCAGCAAGATAACGGCCGCCGGCAATCGACTAGAGTTTCTATTGCTTTTCTTCGTGCTTCACAAACCCTGCCTTGGCCAGCAGGGTCGCTGGATCTCTCCACAGCTGAGAACGTTTGGTGCATTATGGGCAGGGCCCTCCAACCATCTCGGGATTTTGACGATCTAACGCTCAAATTGGGCAGAATGTGGCACGATATCCCTTAGGAGGACATCAGACAACTCTGTCAATCAGTGCCAAGCCGAATAACTGCTTGCATAAGGGACAGAGGTGGACCAACGCGTTACTGACTTCCTCAATTTGTGAAGCTCTTTCTCTCTTCAATAAACCACTCAATTTTTCTAAAATTGTAATCATTTGTTTATTATCTACCGATTTCCGTCCCATCGGGATAAATCCTTCCTGGTGCGTCGGCTTTTTTTTTAGAGTGTACGTGCAACTTGCTTAACCGATACAGTAGAATAGGACACCAAATCACTGTCACAATCACAGTAGCAGAATGGTTCAAATGGCTTTGAGCACTATGGGACTTAACTTCTGAGGTCATCAGCCCCCTAGAACTTAGAACTACTTGAACCTAACTAACCTGAGGACATCACACACATCCATGCCCGAGGCAGGATTCGAACCTGCGACCGTAGCGGTCGCGCGGTTCCAGACTGTAGCTCCTAGAACCGCTCGGACGCCTTGGCTGACTGTAGCAGAATTTAAGTACATAAACTCAACCACACGTTCACAACTTGAACATCGAAACAAAAATCACAATCGAAAACTAATCGCACAACAACTGGACTACAACACCCGATATGAAACTTATCTCTGTAACAGTTGTACTTCTGTAATAAAAGATGGACAGGTGTTATATGGAATGTTTTATCTGAATTAGTCTACCTCTTAAAATATTAACTATTGTCACGACAATAAATACGTCATGCTACTGATTTGGAGAATATAAAATTGAGATGTAGAAAAATTGCAGAATGTTCGCAACGTCTACTTAAAATATCAGGCTCTATACCAGTGGTCCCAACCTTTCTTAGACCATTGCGCCTGAGTACAATCAGACATTAGCTAGTATCCCTGCCCTCCCCGCCCCCTCCCTCCCGCGTGTTGCCCCCTCTCTTCCCCCACACTATCACCAAACTAAACTGTAGAATGAAAGACTTCCCTTGGAACACTTTTATTTTTAAAATGATGGAAGACGAATGATATTTAGTTTGCGAATGTGTGTTGGGAGTGGCGGGGGGGCTATAAATTCTACCCACAACTCCTTCTCAGATAAGAAAGCTAGCTACCTGCAGTGAAGATAGAAACTTCTTACAAGAAATACTTCCCTCTCTATTGCGGCACTTGCTTGACCCGCACACTGCAACCCCATTTAAAATCAACCAAGTTAAAATATGTGCACTGTACTTACTGTTCGTAAATCTGTTGATTGCTGCACTCCTTCTTCTGAACTGACAGATATTGGACGACTTCAGGCTGTTGCTGGCCGTTGTGGCTGAGCGGTTCTAGGCGCTTCAGTCCGGAACCGCGCTGCTGCCACGGTCGCAGGTTCGAGTCCTGCCTCGGGCGTGGATGTGTGTGATGTCCTTAGGTTACTTAGGTTTAAGTAGTTCTAAGTCTAGGGGACATATGACCTCAGATGTTAAGTCCCATAGTGCTTAGAGCCATTTGAACCATTTCAGGCTGTTAATGTTTACGTTTGACCACAGCCACTAATAATAATAATAATAATAATAATAAATACTGTGTACAGGACATTAGTAGCCCATATGTAGTTACTGCTGTGTCGTGCTGCCAATTAATTTAGTTATCTGTTTCTAACTGAGTAATGAAGCTATTTCTGGACTTTTGCAGTTACTATGTACACCTAGAAGAAGACATTTTCTTCAGATATTTAGCGTGTCTTACGCATATGTCTCACTTTTATCAACAGCGACGTACGGGACAAGGTACAACATATATGTGTAGTGGGTGGACAATATGAGGAATCTGTAACCTCCACTGCATTAATGCTAGTTACTGAGCAAAAGTAGCTACTGATAACCTATATAATGAATATTACGAATTTACAAAATTGTGGAAATAGTAATGATCTGCTCAAAACAGTTTAGTTTCGTGACTGAAGCAGAATCGAATCGTATAGTTTTTACCCCTCAGAAAATCTCATTTTCTCGCTCAGGGGATAATTGCCCTCTGGTTGGGAAACGCTTCTCCAAGACATGTGTCAGCATGTACTGCTTTTTCTTTGGTTTATTTTTAATGTTTGTAACTGCCACTTGGTACGTTACGATAATGCATGCTGCTAGAAACACAGAGAGAGTACCTTACGTACCCAGGGCAAACAATCAGGAAACAATCAGGAAACATATTGGGAGACTCTGAGTATGTTTCTGGTTTCGGGATGAGAACAGTCTACCTATGGCATCGAGTAACAGCCCCCTCAGTAACAGGACCACCCACACTATTAACTAAACATGAGCGTAAATATTGATAGTGCGTTGCAGCCCCATTCCGTGTGGATCATGACGCGTGTAAACTATTCAGAGAGCTTCCTCGACCCTAGCGCCCAAGGCTCGATCGATGCGTTTGGCGTGAACTCCACGTGTCTCAATTCAAAGGCTCCCTTGTTCGCGACGTAGACATGTGGTCCATCTCTCTTCGTAACAAATGTTTCACTCAGTGATTGTATCATTGGAAAACAATGGTGTAAGCTTATTCCATTCTGCTCTACAACAAAGTTTCCCCTGGACTGTTGTCTATCGTCCGCAGCTCGTGGTCGTGCGGTAGCGTCCTCGCTTCCCGCGCCCGGGTTCCCGGGTTCGATTCCCGGCGGGGTCAGGGATTTTCTCCGCCTCGTGATGACTGGGTGTTGTGTGATGTCCTTAGGTTAGTTAGGTTTAAGTAGATCTAAGTCACATAGTGCTCAGAGCCATTGGAACCATTGTTTGTTGTCTATCCCGGAATAGGCATGGAAATAAGTAGCCCCAAAGAAACTGGTATAGGCATGTGTATTCAAATACAAACAGATGTAAACAGACAGAGTACAGCGCTGCGGTCGGCAACGCCTATATAAGACATCAAGTGTCTGACGGAGTTGTTAGATCGGTTACTGCTGCTACAATGGCAGCTTGTCGAGACTTAAGTGAGTTTAACGTGGTGTTATAGTCGGCGCACGAGCGATGGGACACAGCATCTCCGAGGTAGCAATGAAGAGCGGATTTTCGCATACGACCATTTCACTAGTGTACCTTGAATGTCATGAATCCAGTAGAACATCAAATCTCCGACATCGCTGTGACCGGAAAAAGATCCTGCGAGAAAGGGACCAATGACGACTGAAGAGAATCGTTCCGAAAATTGCTGCAGATTTCAATGCTGGGCCATCAAAAAGTGTCAGAGTGCGAACCATTCAATGAAACATCATCGATATGCGCTTTCGGAGCCGAAGAACCACTCGTGTACCCTTGATGACTGCATGACACTAAGTTTTACGCCTCGCCTAGGCCCGTCAACACCGACATTGGACTGTTGATGACGAAATTTGTTGGCTGGTCGGACGAGTCGTTTCAAATTGTATCGAGCGGATGGACGTGTACGTGTATGGAGACAACCTTATGAATCCATGGACCCTGCATGTCAGCAGGTGTCTGTTCAAGCTGGTGGAGGCTCTGTAATAGTGTGGGGCTTGTGCAGTTGGAGTGATATGGGACCCCTGATACGTCTAGATACGACTCTGACAGATGGCACTTACGTAAGCGCCCTGCCCATTGTGCATTCCGACGGACTTGGGCTATTCCAGCAGGACAATGCGACACGTCCAGAATTGCTACAGAGTGGCTCCTGGAACACTCTACTGAGTTCAAACACTTCCGCTGCCCACCATGCTCCACAGACAGGAACATTATTGAGCATATCTGGGATGCCTTGCAATGTGCTGTTCAGAGAAGCTCTTCACCCCGACCAGCCGTGGTGGCCGTGCGGTTCTAGGCGCTCCAGTCCGGCGCCGCGCTGCTGCTACGGTCGCAGGTTCGAATCCTGCCTCGGGCATGGGTGTGTGTGATGTCCTTAGGTTAGTTAGGTTTAAGTAGATCCAAGTTCTAGGGGACTGATGACCACAGCAGTTGAGTCCCATAGTGCTCAGAGCCATTTGAACCATTTTCTTCACCCCGTCATACTCTTACGGATTTAAGGACAGCCCTGCAACATACATGGTGTCAATTCCCTCCAGCACTGCAGCACTACAGCACTACTTCAGACCTTCAGCCATTAGTCACTGCGGCACTTCTGCGTCTTCGGGTGGGGGAGGGGGGCTACACGATATTAGGCAGGCGTACCAGTTTCTCAGTTTCTTTGATTCTTCAGTGTGATATATATATATATATATATATATATGTGTGTGTGTCTGTGTGTGTGTGTGTGTGTGTGTGTGTGTGTGTGTGTGTATGTGTCTTAAGAGCAAATTTACGGAAAGAATTTCAATGCTGCTGTAAACGTTCAGAGACGCAAAATATTTGCAAGTATGTCCCTGTTTATATTTCGGCTGGGTGCAAAATGAATACACAATTAAAAGCAAAGTTAAAAGGAACTAGGAAAATTTATAACGATGACAAGAGAATTACCAATCAAGAAAATGACAGAAGCGGCAATCCAATCTTCGAGGTGATGCCAAATAATCGGTATTATGTTGTATCGTCCATTGGTGGAAGACTACTTCGAAAAAATGTACTTTTGTTATTAATTGGGACGGGAGGGGGTGGGGGGGGGAGATATTTGGGATTTCATGGGGGTGGGGGCGGGAGGGGGGCGAAGTTGAAGAAGCAGTTGTGTGCATACAAGAGAATTTGTGACAGTTGTACGCAGTGACGTTTGTGTAGGGATGAAATGCGTTGACATTTATGGTGTGCCCAAGACATTTTTAAGAAGTGTCTTGCTTTCACTTTCGTTGGCTTCGCCGCTCGCAACCTGACCGTCACAGTTAAATATAACCTAGCCCTCGTGCTAAGCCACATGTCAGTCTGCCACAACAACCAGATCTTTGTTTTCTTCCACATTCGTTGACTTCGCCAATTAACTACCAAACTAACAGTTTCAAACCTAACCCAGATCTCGGGCTAACTTCCAGATCAGTCTGTTGGTCTGTCAACACAACCAGGTTTGTTGCTTGCGCGCTTGTAGGTTTCGCCAACTCAGAAACAGAAGAGTCGCTTATCCCAGCAAGAGGCTCAGGCACAGCAGAAATACCTATCCGCAGAAGTGTCACTGCGCACAATAATGTTACAACCCACATTCAAGGTACCTTAAGCAATTACTTACGAGAAGCACCTAAAGGGTCCTATATTTGCGTCACCTTTCCTTAAATCCTTGCCATCTAGTTCAAGTCAAAAAATAGTATAACATTACTCTGAGTACTTCGTGAAGTTCATTTGCAACACGAACTACTTGTCTTAGAGATAAAAGTCTGCGCACTGGATGACAGATAATGACTCAGTTGTTTATGTAAGCAAATAGTGTTATACACAAAATCCGCAGGAACGTCCCGATAGCGTAAAGATACGCAGCGGTGAGCTGATCGCTGCCTAGCCCACTCATGCAAGTCTACCTATATATCTTACGTTGCCATCTAGACCGTTTCACAGTAGACATGAAATACAAGGAGTGTCCTTTACAACGAGATATTTTGAAACTGAACGATGTAATGGCCTGTTTGCAGTGTACGTCACTCTCAGTTTCACGATGTGATAGTGTGTAATACCATTTCTACAGTGTACAAATCAATTTAGACCAACGGCCTTGCAGCACGGGTAACACCAGTTCCCGTCAGATTAGCGAAGTTAAGCGCTATCGGCCTTGGCTAGCACTTTGATGGGTGACCGTCTGGGCTGCGAAGCGCTGTTAGCAAGCGGGTTGCACTCGTCCCTTCTGGGGCCAATTGAAGAGCTACTTGATTGAAAATAAGCGGGAGAGCGGTGTGCTAACCAGGTGCTCCTCCATATCCGCATGCAGTGACGCCTATCGTCTGAGTATGACGCGGCGGTCGGTCGGTCCATTGGGCCTTTCGAGGCCTGTTCGGACAGAATTTAGTTTAGTTTTTTTCAGTCTGTTTAAATCTTCATGGTACATCTTCTGCCAAATACATTTTCATTACCGCCGCCACACTTTTTTTTAATATACTGTGACAGTCAGTATTTTTATTTTTTCATTCCGAAAATAAATTCAAATATTGAAAGCTGTAGCATACCGGTTTCAATTTTACATTCTACTCTCCTAATTTTATTTTTATCTTACTCTTTAAGCCATTAATTATGGTAGAAATACATCACGATTTTATAGTTTGGCCCTCTGCTGCCTATTGCAAAGTTTTCCAATGTTGTCACAGCTTGCAATATTAGCTATCGATTTCTATAAGCGGTGAGAAGTTTCAATTCTCACGTTTTTTTACGAAGGAGCTCTCTGCAGGGATGGCTAGCATAGCATGAGGCACGCCCAAGAATATTTTTTTGTCATCCGTTTTCTGACTAATTCGTTTCGGGTCGCCACAAATTCCTCTCTTCTCAGACTAGCTCCTCACTCTATAACTACAGTTATTTGTTGGATATATTCCCATCTCTGTCTTCTTCTACTGTTTTCATGCACATAAGCTCCCTTCAGTACCATGGAGGTTATCTCCTGATATTTTAACAGGTGTCCTATCATCCTGTCGCTCCTTCATGTCAGTGTTTCCCACATATACCTTTCGTCGCAGAATCTACGGGGAACTAGTTCATTCCCTATCTTATAAATCCAAATAATTTTCAACATTCTTCTGTAACACCACATCTCAGACGCTTCAGTTCTGGTCTTTTTACGGTTCTCTCACTGCCCGTGAATCACTATCATGCAATGCTGTACTCCAAACATACATTCCCAGAAACTTCTTCCTCAGATAAAAGCGAATGTCTGATTTAATAGATCTGTCTTGGATGGAAAGGCTCTATTTTCCAGTGCTAGTTTACTTTTTATGTCTTCCCTGTTTCGTCCGTCAAGTGTTATTTTGCTTCCAAGGTGGCATAATTCCTTAGCTTCGTCTCTTCATGGTCTAGGCGCGTCAGTCAGGAACCGCGTGACTGCTACGGTCGCAGGTTCGAATCCTGCCTCGGGCATGGATGTGTGTGATGTGCTTAGGTTAGTTAGGTTTAAGTAGTTCTAAGTTCTAGGGGACTTATGACCTCAGATGTTGAGTCCCATAGTGCTCAGAGCCATTTTTGAATCTTCATGGTCACCAAATCTGACGTTAAATTTCTCGCTATTCTCATTACTTCCGTCTTTCTTCGGTTTACACTCAATCCATATTCTGTACTCATTAGACATTTCATACCATTCAGCAGGACTTGTAATTCTGTTTCAGTTTCACTGAGGATGGCAATGTCATCAGGGAATCGTATCACTGACATCCTTTCACCATGAATTTTAACCCCACAAGTGAACCTTTCTGTTATTGCCGTCATTGCTTCTTCGATATTACAGATTAAACAGTATGGGCGAAAGGCTACATCCCTGTCTCACATCCTTTTTAATCCTAGCACTTAGTTCTTGCTTTCCAATCTTATCGTTCCCTCTTGGTTATTGTATATATCGTACATTAGCCATCCTTCCCTATAGCTTACTCCTATTTTTCTCAGAATTTCTAACAACGTGCACCATTTGACATTGTCGAGCCTTTTTCCCAGGTCGACAAATCCTATGAACATTTCCTGATTTTTCTTCAGCCTTGCTTCCATTATCAACGGTAACATGAGATCTGCCTCTCCGGTGTCTTTTCCTTCACAGAACCCAAATTGATCGTCATCTAACTGATTCTCAATTTTATTTTGCATTTTTTCTGTAAATTGTTTTGAATAGCAATTTGGATGCGTAAGCTCTGAAGCTGATTGTGCGATAGTTATAATCTGGAAGCACTACTTCATGTCCTTCACACTTTAGGGTACTGTATGAGGCCACTTCTAAATTTCGCTGCATCACTGCCTTTAAAATTGAACTGGACTCAAACTATTGGTCTGATTTTCATACCGAATACAGCAAACTTGTTGGAATTTTCAAGGAAAGAGACCATCGAATTCAGAGACATTTTACAGTTAAGTACAAGTTGTAACAATTTCATTCAGTTTTATTTTCGAAATGATTGTTTAGCCATGTGACACACCAGTTCAGTGATCATGGCTGACATTTTCATCGATGATCTAGAAAGTAAAGTTTTAAAATCTGACCAAGCTTTTTGTGGATATAACTGGTTATTATAAATATTACGTAAACGATGCTTGTTGATGGTTCCGAGGAATACACAGAGGAAATAGTAAAAAATGTTTAACGACGCCCACCAAAAAATTAAATTTAGTGTATAACGCGAAATTGACACCAATTTACAGTTTCTCTGCCTGAACATTAAAAAGCAGGCAATAAGCACGCATGTACTGTCCACAGGAAACCGACAACAACTGATGCTACAATTTCCAGTGATTCATGCCATCGACAGCCTTATACAGAGGCTGATCTTCGTATCTTAGTACGCAGGGCAGTGAACGTCCCAATCAGCAAGGAGGATAAAGACAGACCTAAACATCATTAAGAAGATAGCGGTTACTAACGGTCACAAAGTAGACACTGTTAATAAATTGATGTGCAAATGTAACAGGAATAGGCAGAATAAACTTAAAGAAAAAATGAAACTGGTCACTATGCCGTACTGTGGAACAGTCTCGCAAAAGGTCGCGAACATTCTTAAAACTCACGGTGTTAAGATAGAGTTCCAGACAAATCATGTAGTTAGGTGTAGCCTGAACAATGTTGTCGATGAAAATCTAAAAAAGTTTGAAAGATTAGGAGTTTTTAAAATACACTCCATTTCTTATGATGCAAACTACATTGGACAGACGGGAAGAACATTTTCCATAATGTAAAAGGAAAATGAAGATGCGTTCAGACTAAGTAACTGCCACAGATCATCTATTACGAACCATGGGTACGAATCAGGCCATGCGCTTACGGGAATAGATGATGGCTTAGAAATACTACACACACAAAAGGAAGGACGGGAAACTCCACTTCTTTAAGAATATTGGAGACTCATGAAAAGAAACATAACGATATTCTTAACATACGTGTGAAAGACAATGTAACTAAATTCCTTAACGACTTTTTAGAATTATTTTAAGGCAGATGCATAACCATAAATTTTCAATACTTCTTTGACGGGAAATCAGAGCAAATACAGAGGTCTACCGACAATCATTCTTCCCACGCCCAATTCGCGAATGGAACATGGGAGGGGGAAACAGTTAATGGTAGCAGAACTACCCTCTGCCACACACCGTGTGGTGGCTTGCGGAAAATTGATGTAGATGTAGACAAAATATCTAGAGCCTGACATTCTTAGACAATGTGCAAGTGGCACTTTGGGATGCGAGGAAATGTAGGGGACCAGTAGAATACCATTATGATTGAGGCAATATCTGCTCTTACACAGTAATACCACGGTCTTCTCAGTTCACAACAACCCCCAGACATCTGGAGAAGCGTCAGTCTGGCACTCAAGGAGGTCACGACATACCAACAGGAGGCGCCCGGTTCTGTGTGCGGGTTGAGATGGGGCAAATACTGTCAGAAGTCAACGAGTTGAATATAAGACGAGGTCCCCACAGCCCAACGCCTTTAATTTTATTTTATTATGTGAAAGCCGCAAATCTGTTGGTAGACGTTTAAACGTTTTAATCTCATGAGATGACTTTGGTAACATGATAAGAGGACTGTGTCTCAAAACGGGTTGTTGAGTCGTATGTAGGACAGAAAACGGTTGAATGCTACACATTCTTACAGTTGGAATTTTTAGCTGTGTCAAGAGAGAGGGTATTTTTTTTTTAATGTGAAAATCTTAGCTTTGTTGGGGAATTGTTACTGTATTTTTCTATGTATATAAGGAAAAAATTTGTAGGCACATTTCATCCAGCATTCCTGTTTCTATAACCGGTTCAAAAGTGGGAAACAATCATATGATATCGTAGTTATTTTTAATCCTGCTCAGAAAACTGCAAGATATATGGAAATGTAGTTTCATTTTTAGTTATGTATTTAAAACGGATGGGCTGTACGCCTATAAAGACGAAAAAACCTGCCAATAATCGCAAAACCAAGAGATATGATGATAAAAATGGTTCAAGTGCCTCTGAGCACTATGGGACTTTACATCTGAGGTCATCAGTCCCCTAGAACTTAGATCTACTTAAACCTAACTAACCTAAGGACACCACACACATCCTTGCCCGAGGCAGAATTCGAATCTGCGACCGTATAGGTCGCGCGGTTCCGGACTGAAGCGCCTAGAATTGCTCGGCCACAACGGCTGGCCATATGATAATAAATTGATAAAGTATGTACTACTTTTATGCTCGGTGAAAATTAGCGTTAGTTGTAACTTTTATCCTTTACGTCAGTAACATTCACCTACGAAGGTGTACATTACTTCTGATATGAGAACTAAAAACATACCAGAATTATCAAATACATAATTTAACACGTTTCAGTCATCTTCACTATGAAGCACCATTTACTTGCCTGAAAAAAAATCATTTCATTGTAAGATAACGAAATTAAAATCGTTGAGCTAGCGATTTCTTATTGGCTGCAATTTTGTTTCTATTTTATAGTGACTATGCTTATTCGCTACAGCTGTCAGGCAGGAGAGACGCAGTTCCTTAACAATGGTGAGCAAATAGACACGTTGACAGCTATGAGTAACTCGCAAATTGGTGGCCTCGCCAGTACGGATGCTTGCATCTCGTCATTTTCACACAGTGTCCTCCAGTCCTCGTGTCAAGGCTATATGTTTAGAAAGTGCGCGATTCGTTACTATTCACGCTCTTATGCGCAGTTCCTCCCTACCCTTTGCTGTCTCCAGGTTGCACAACACGCCATTCTATATCCTTTCGTGTGTCGTCCGGCGTACTGGATTACACTGTCACCTGTAAGACAACAACGACTTGTGTTCCACTTTTCGAAAGTGAAATGTTACGCATGTATCTTAAAGCAACATTTCCACTTGTGATGCTGTGATGTAAATTAATTCTGACTTTAACTGCCAAATCATAAGTCACGATAAAAATAACTTCCATTTGCTCATTTCCTTGTCCACTGTCATAAATAAAACAACAGCGGAAACAAAAACGTTCCACTCGCGGCTAGCGTCTGATACGTTACGATGCAATTGCAGACGCGGGAACGACTTTGAAATAATTAAATTCTGCTTCCTTGCCCGAAGATTCTAAATTGTTTCTTCTGAAAAGCTTCCGTGTCCTTTCAGTGAAACTGTGGAGTTCGATGCACACACAAAAGCAGCGAAGGAGAAGCTTTTGCCGGCCGCGGTGGTCTAGCGGTTCTAGGCGCTCAGTCCGGAACCGCGCGACTGCTACGGTCGCAGGTTCGAATCCTGCCTCGGACATGGATGTGTGTGATGTCCTTAGGTTAGTTAGGTTTAAGTAGTTCTAAGTTCTAGGGGACTGATGACCACAGATGTTAAGTCCCATAGTGCTCAGAGCCATTTGAGAAGCTTTTATGACAATTCAATAAATGTTCCAGTAAACACTACAATACCAGAAACAGATCCTCGTGTTACATACGTTACTTTAGATGAAGAGACATTTGCTCTTAAAAAATACATATTATAAGCTCTTATCCAGTAAGTAATTTACGAAGGTTGGAACTTTAATAGTGGCAACAATTTATTTACAGCTCGTACATAATAGATAAGTGTTTCAAAGTTTTACTGAACTTCAAAGTAGTCACCAGCATTGTGTATAACCCGTTGCCAGCGATGTGGAAGTCGTAGGATACTGTTAGCTGTGCCAGTTGTGCTGACAGTTCGAGCAGCGCGGTGTATTGCCCGACGAATATGTAGCAGTTCTGAAGGGAATGCCGTGAAGTGTGACGTGTTTCCTTCAGTTTAGAAATCAAGTTGAACTTGCGAGGGCTTAAGTCAGAGAAATGCAGTAAGTGGTATAGCACTTAGCAGCCACATCAGTCAAACAAAATAGTAACAGCTTGCACTGTACGTGCTTAAGCATTGTCCTGTAAAATGATGGTCAGGTCCTGCAGAAAGTGTCTTCACTTCTGTCTCTGTGCTGTTCATTTATGGAACACAACCTACGGCCATACCCGTACACGTCCATCCGCTCGATACAATTTGAAACTCGTCCGACCAGGCAACATGTTTCCAGTCATCAACAGTTCGCCGCGCGGGATTAGCCGAGCGGTCTTGGACGCTTCAGTCATGGACTGTGCGGCTGGTCCCGGCGGAGGTTCGAGTCCTCCCTCGGGCATGGGTGTGTGTGTTTGTCCTTAGGATAATTTAGATTAAGTAGTGTGTAAGCTTAGGGACTGATGACCTTAGCAGTTAAGTCCCATAAGATTTCACACACATTTGAACATCAACAGTTCAATGTCGGCGTTCACGGGCCCAGACGAGGCGTAAAGCTTTGTGTCGTGCTGTCATCAGAGGTACACGAGCAGACCTTCGGCTCAGAAACCCCATATCTATTACGTTTCGTTGAATTGTTCGCACGCTGACACTTGTTGATGGCGGAGAATTGAAATCTGCAGCAATTTACGGAAGGGTTGCAGTTCTGTCACGTTGAACGATTCTCTTCAGCTGTCATTGGTCCCGTTCTTGTAGGTTCTTTTTCCGGCAGCAGCGATGAGATTTGATGTTTCACCAAATTTCTGATATCCACGGTATTCTTGTGAAATGATCGTGCGGGAAAATCCCGACTTCATCGCTACCACGGAGATGCTGTGTCCCATTGCTCGTAGGCCAACTTTAACACCACGTTCAAACTCACTCAGATCTTGATAACCTGCCATTGCAGCAGAAAAAAGTGATCTAACAACTGCGCCAGACACTTGTTGTCTTATACAGGGTGATCCATTGATCGTGACCGGGCCAAATATCTCACGAAATAAGCGTCAAACGAAAAAACTACAAAGCACGAAACTTGTCTAGCTTGAAGGGGGAAACCAGATGACGCTATGGTTGGCCCGCTACATGACGCTGCCATAGGTCAAACGGATATCAACTGCGTTTTTTTAAATAGGAACCCAGATTTTTTATTATGTATTCGTGTAGTACGTAAGGAAATATGAATGTTTTAGTTGGACCACTTTTTTCGCTTTGTGATAGATGGCGCTTTAATAGTCACAAACATATGGCTCACAATTTTAGACGAACAGTTCGTAACAGGTGGGTTTTTTAATTTAAAATACAGAACGTAGGTACGTTTGAACATTTTATTTCGGTTGTTCCAATGTGATACATGTACCTTAGTGAACTTATCATTTCTGAGAACGCATGCTGTTGCAACGTGTTTACCTGTAAATACCACTTTAAAGCAATAAATGCTCAAAATGATGTCCGCCAACCTCAATGCATTTGGTAGTACGTGTAACGACATTCCTCACCTTCCGTAATGTTCGCACATGAATTGACAATGCGCAGATGCATGTTGTAAGGCGTTTTCGGTGGATCACGATAGCAAATATCCTTCAACTTTCCCCACAGAAAGAAATCCTGGGACGTCAGATCCGGTGAACGTGCGGGCCATGGTATGGTGCTTCGACGACCAATACACCTGTCATGAAAAAAACCGCTTCAACCGCACGCGAGCTATGTGCCGGACATCCATCATATTGGAAGTACACTGCCATTCTGTCATGCAGTGAAACATCTTGTAGTAACATCGGTAGAACTTTACGTAGGAAATCAGCATACATTGCACCATTTAGATTGCCATCGATAAAATGGGGGTCAATTATCCTCCCTCCCATAATGCCGCACCATACATTAACCCGCCAAGGTCGCTGATGTTCCACTTGTCGCAACCATCGTGGATTTTCCGTTGCCCAATAGTGCATATTATGCCGGTTTACGTTACCGCTGTTGGTGAATGACGCTTCGTCGCTAAATAGAACGCGTGCAAAAAATCTGTGATCGTCCCGTAATTTCTCTTGTGCCCAGTGGCAGAACTGTACACGATGTGCAAAGTCGTCGCCATGCAATTCGTGGTGCATAGAAACATGATACGGGTGTAATCGATGTTGATGTAGCATTCTCAACACCGACATTTTTGAGATTCCCGATTCTTGCGCAATTTGTCTGCTACTGATGTGCGAATTAGCCGCGACAGCAGCTAAAACACCTAATTGGGCATCATCATTTGTTGCAGGCCGTGGTTGACGTTTCACATGTGGCTGAACACTTCCTGTTTCCTTAAATAACGTAACTATACTGTGAACGGTTGTCCAACTAAAAGATCCATATTTCTGTACGTACTACACAAATATGTAATAAAAAATGGGGGTTCTTATTTAAAGAAACGCAGTTGATATCCGTTTGACCTATGGCAGCGCCATCTAGCGGGCCAACCAGAGTGCCATCTGGTTTCCCCCTTCAAGCTAGACGAGTTTCGTTCTTTGTAGTTTTTTCGTTTGATGCTTATTTCGTGAGATTTTTTGACCCGGTCACTATAAATGGACCACCCTGTATATGCGTTGCCGACCGCAGCACGGTATTCTGCCTGTTTACATATCTCTGTATTTGAATACGCATGCCTATACCACTTTGTTTAGCGCTTCAGTGTATATAACAGCGCTAACGTAAGTATTTTATGTGCATCCATGTTCATGAACAAACTGTATTGTTTGCGTGCCAAATTATGCCGTCTACTCCACAGCAGAAAATTGAGAGCGCAAAATCACGCTAAGCAGCTCATCCCGTGTGACGTTCGACGCCCCATCTGCGTGCACGTTAACTTTAGCTGCCTCGTCCTATGTGCCGACGGCGCTAGGCTTAGCCACTGTGACAGTAATGAAGTATAGTTGTTACGTGTGTTGCGAATCGGACTCGTAATCAAAAATGATTCAAGTGGCTCTGAGCACTATGGGACTTAAATTCTGAGGTCATCAGTCCCCTAGAACTTAGAACTACACGACTGAGCATTAAAATTGCTACACAAAGAAGAAATGCTTATGATAAACGGGTATTCATTGGACAAATATATTACATTAGAACTGACATGTGACTACATTTTCACGCAATTTGGGTGCATAGATCCTGAGAAATCAGTACCCAAAACCACCACCTCTGTCCGTAATAACGTCCTTGATACGCCTGGGCATTGAGTCAAACAGAGCTTGGATGGCGTGTACAGGTGCAGCTGCCCATGCAGCTTCAGTACGATACCACAGTTCATCAAGAGTAGTGACTGGCGTATTGTGACGAGCCAGTTGCTCGGTCACCATTGACCAGACTTTTCAGTTGGTGAGAGATCTGGAGTATGTTCTGGCCAGGGCAGCAGTCGAACATTTTCTGTATCCAGAAAGGGCCGTATAGGACCTGCAACATGCGGTCGTGCATTATCCTGCTGAAATGTAGGGTTTCGCAGGGATCGAATGAAGGGTAGAGCCACGGGTCGTATCACATCTGAAATGTAGCGTCCACGGTTCAAAGTGCCGTCAATGCGAACAAGATGTGACCGAGACATGTAACCAATGGCACCCCATACCATCACGCCGGGTGATAGGCCGGTATAGCGGTGACGAATACACGCTTCAAATGTGCGTTCACCGCGATGTCGCCAAACACGGATGCGACCATCATGATGCTGTAAACAGGACCTGGATTCATCCGAAAAAATGACGTTTTGTCATTCGTGCACCCAGGCTCGTCGTTGAGTACACCATCACAGGCGCTTCTGCGTCAAGGGTAACCGCAGCCATGGTCTCCGAGCTGATAGTGCATGCTGCTGCAAACGTCGTCGAACTGTTCGTGCAGATGGTTGTTGTCTTTCAATCGTCCTCATCTGTTGATTCAGGGATCGAGAGGTGGCTGCACTATCTGTTACAGTCATGCGGGTAAGATGCCTGTCATCTCGACTGCTAGTAATACGAGGCCGTTGGGATCCAGCACGACGTTCCGTATTACCCTCCTGAACCCACCGATTTCATATTCTGCTAACAGTCATTGGATCTCGACCAACGCGAGCAGCAATGTCGCGATACGATAAACCGCATTCGCGATAGGCTACAATCCCACCTTTATCAAAGTCGGAAACGTGATGATACGCATTTCTCCTCCTCATACGAGGCATCACAACAACGTTTCACCAGGCAACGCCGGTCAACTATTGTTTGTGTATGAAACATCGGGCCGGCCGCAGTGGCCGTGCGGTTAAAGGCGCTGCAGTCTGGAACCGCAAAACCGCTACGGTCGCAGGTTCGAATCCTGCCTCGGGCATGGATGTTTGTGACTTCCTTAGGTTAGTTAGGTTTAACTAGTTCTAAGTTCTAGGGGACTAATGACCTCAGCAGTTGAGCCCCTTGTGCTCAGAGCCATTTGAACCATTTGAGACATCGGTTGGAAACTTTCCTCATGTCAGCACGTTGTAGGTGTCGCCACCGGCGCCAGCCTTGTGTGAATGCTCTGAAAAGCTAATCATTTGCATATCACAGCATCTTCTTCATGTGGGTTAAATTTCGCGTCTGTAGCACGTCATCGTCGTGGTGTAGCAATTTTAATGACCAGTAGTGTACTTAAACCTAACTAACCTAAGGACATCACACACATCCATGCCCGAGGCAGGATTCGAACCTGCGACCGTAGCGGTCGCGCGGTTCCAGACCGTAGCGCCTAGAACCGCTCGCCCACTCCGGCCGGCGGACTCGTAATCGTTGTGGAACACAGGCTCTGAGTTGGTATTCGCCTGTATCTAGTGAGGAGCGTGATCAAAGCGCGCGTGGCAGTAGCAGAAGGGCACGCTACGCCCCGCCCGGTAGCCAGCCCGTACTGTACAGCAAGCCCGGACCCGCTTTCCACTGGCGTCGCACACTGACCCAGTACCCCGCAGCTGGACGCACGCCAGCACCGGCCGCCGCTGCCGTAATCCTTGCGCAACGCCAGCTGCAGGTGCCAGCACCAGCTGCCACCGGACCCAGGGCGCCAACGACTTGTTCCTGGCGTTCAGCTACCCACGGTCACCTGCAAACCCGTCTAGATATGTGATGTCCTGAACTGCGTGCCAGTGAAATCAGCACCCACTGAAATTTGCGCCCAGAAAAGTTGGGGGAAACGTTTAAACTCCGCAGCTTTCCCGGTAGGTGGAAGAGCCGAAGCCACTTTCGTGGTCTATTACTTTTAATACACTCCTGGAAATTGAAATAAGAACACCGTGAATTCATTGTCCCAGGAAGGGGAAACTTTATTGACACATTCCTGGGGTCAGATACATCACATGATCACACTGACAGAACCACAGGCACATAGCACAGGCAACAGAGCATGCACAATGTCGGCACTAGTACAGTGTATATCCACCTTTCGCAGCAATGCAGGCTGCTATTCTCCCATGGAGACGATCGTAGAGATGCTGGATGTAGTCCTGTGGAACGGCTTGCCATGCCATTTCCACCTGGCGCCTCAGTTGGACCAGCGTTCGTGCTGGACGTGCAGACCGCGTGAGACGACGCTTCATCCAGTCCCAAACATGCTCAATGGGGGACAGATCCGGAGATCTTGTTGGCCAGGGTAGTTGACTTACACCTTCTAGAGCACGTTGGGTGGCACGGGATACATGCGGACGTGCATTGTCCTGTTGGAACAGCAAGTTCCCTTGCCGGTCTAGGAATGGTAGAACTATGGGTTCGATGACGGTTTGGATGTACCGTGCACTATTCAGTGTCCCCTCGACGATCACCAGTGGTGTACGGCCAGTGTAGGAGATCGCTCCCCACACCATGATGCCGGGTGTTGGCCCTGTGTGCCTCGGTCGTATGCAGTCCTGATTGTGGCGCTCACCTGCACGGCGCCAAACACGCATACGACCATCATTGGCACCAAGGCAGAAGCGACTCTCATCGCTGAAGACGACACGTCTCCATTCGTCCCTCCATTCACGCCTGCCGCGACACCACTGGAGGCGGGCTGCACGATGTTGGGGCGTGAGCGGAAGACGGCCTAACGGTGTGCGGGACCGTAGCCCAGCTTCATGGAGACGGTTGCGAATGGTCCTCGCCGATACCCCAGGAGCAACAGTGTCCCTAATTTGCTGGGAAGTGGCGGTGCGGTCCCCTACGGCACTGCGTAGGATCCTACGGTCTTGGCGTGCATCCGTGCGTCGCTGCGGTCCGGTCCCAGGTCGACGGGCACGTGCACCTTCCGCCGACCACTGGCGACAACATCGATGTACTGTGGAGACCTCACGCCCCACGTGTTGAGCAATTTAGCGGTACGTCCACACGGCCTCCCGCATGCCCACTATACGCCCTCGCTCAAAGTCCGTCAGCTGCACATACGGTTCACGTCCACGCTGTCGCGGCATGCTACCAGTGTTAAAGACTGCGATGGAGCTCCGTATGCCACGCAAACTGGCTGACACTGACGGCGGCGGTGCACAAATGCTGCGCAGCTAGCGCCATTCGACGGCCAACACCGCGGTTCCTGGTGTGTCCGCTGTGCCGTGCGTGTGATCATTGCTTGTACAGCCCTCTCACAGTGTCCGGAGCAAGTATGGTGGGTCTGACACACCGGTGTCAATGTGTTCTTTTTTCCATTTCCAGGAGTGTAACTATTTTGATCAAGAGGAGTTTAGACGCCCGAAGAATTCTCATTTTTCCAACTAGTTTTTACAATGGGGCTAATCATAACACATGAGGGCTCTCGCGTCAGTCGACGGTCGTAATTTAATATATTATTTATTGTTATATAGTAAGATGGTATCTGTTCTTTCCCACCCAGTCCATGAGCGGAGAAAATCCCGACCAAGCCGGGAATCGAATCTGGGCTCGTAAGACGGCAATCCGTCACGCTGACCACTCAGCTATCGGGGCAGACACTGATATAACATTAGTCTTGGGATACCGATACGCACATGTACAGATGGCGCTAGTAGCGCATTTGCAGGGTAATGAAGTGCGGTTTATTGGCGGAGCTGTCATCTGCACTTACGTGATTCATGTTAAAAGGACTCAGACGTGATTATGACAGGTAAGTAACCAGACTTTGAACTCGGAATGATAGTTGGAGCTAGAGGAATAGTGCCTTTCATTTCGGAAATCATTAGGCAATGTCAAGAGAGTGCCGAGAATACCACACTTCAGGCGTTACTTCTCACCACAGTCAACGCACTGGCCGACGGCCTTGACTTAACCGCTGCGTAGAGTTGTCAGTGCTAATAGACAGGCAGCGCTACGCGAAACAATTGCAGAAATCAATGTGAGGCGTACGGCGAATATATCCGTTATGACAGTGCTCGAAATTTAGTGTTAATGGTGTATGGCAGCAGACGACGGACGCGAGAAACTTTGCTGACAGCATCACCTCTCCTGAACACGTGACCGTATCGGTTGGGCCCTGGGAGACTGGAAAACTGTGGCCTAATCCGATGAGTTCCAATTTGAGTTGGTAAGACCTGATACTAGTGTTTCAGTGTGATGCAGACGCCGTGAAGCGATGGATTCAAGTTGTCAGCAAGGCACTGTCCAAGCTGCTGGTGCCTCCATGATAGTGTGGCTGTGTTTACATAGAATCGACTGAGTCCTCTGGTCCAACTGAACAGATCATTGACTGAAAATCATTAGGTTCGGCTATTTTGAGATCATTTGTGGCTATTCATGGACTACATGTTCCCAAAAAACGACAAATTTTTTTATGGACGACAATACGTCGTCACTGGTCCACAATTAACCACGATTAGTTTGAAGAACATTTACACTCTTTGAGAGAATGATTTGGCCACCCAGATCGCCCGCCATGACTTCCATCGAACATTTCGGGGATGTAATCGAGAGCTTAGTTTGTGCACAAACTCCTGCACTAGCAATACTTTCGCGATTATGGACGGCTATAGAGGCAGCATGGCTCAATATTTCTGCAGGGAACTACGAACGACTTGTTGAGTCCATGCTACGTCTAGTTGCTACCTACGCCGGTCAAAAATAGGTCCGACACGATATCAGGAGATACCCCATGACTTTTTGTCAGATCACAGTGTGTGTACTAACGTACGTTGACATCCACCACGTATCTGGGTGCTCCACGTTATTTTCTTTTCTTTTTCCGGGAAGTATAACCAGGACAAGTCGGCCGCGGTTCTAGGCGCTTCAGACCGAAACCACGCGGCTGGTACGCTCGCAGGTTCGAATCCTCATTCGGGCATGGATGTGTGTGATGTCCTTAGGTTAGTTAGGTTTAAGTAGTTCTAAGTCTAGGGGACTGATGACCTCAGATGTTAAGTCCCATAGTGTCTAGAGACATTTGAGCCATTTTTATAACCAGGACAGGCATAGCTTCCTTTGTTAGGAACTGTGAGATAGGCGAGCTTGCTTTGTGCACACCAAGCACCCCAGTAAGGAAAATCGAGATACTACATAATAGAAGTTTCGTTGCACATGCTCCTTCTTTTCTGACAAACTAATACAGTCCCACAGTCTAAATCTACATCTACATCTACATACATACTCCGCAATCCACCATACGGTGCGTGGGGGAGGGTACCTCGTGCCACAACTAGCATCTTCTCTCCCTGTTCCACTCCCAAACAGAACGAGGGAAAAACGACTGCTTATATGCCTCTGTACGAGCCCTAATCTCTCTTATCTTATCTTTGTGGTCTTTCCGCGAAATGTAAGTTGGCGGCAGTAAAATTGTACTGCAGTCAGCCTCAAATGCTGATTCTCTAAATTTCCTCAGTAGCGATTCACGAAAAGAACGCCTCCTTTCCTCTAGAGACTCCCACCCGAGTTCCTGAAGCATTTCCGTAACACTTAGCAGCCCGCCTCTGAATTGCTTCTATGTCCTCCCTCAATCCGACCTAATAGGGATCCCAAACGCTCGAGCAGTACTCAAGAATAGGTCGTATTAGTGTTTTATAAGTGGTCTCCTTTACAGATGAACCACATCTTCCCAAAATTCTACCAATGAACCGAAGACGACTATCCGCCTTCCCCACAACTGCCATTACATGCTTGTCCCACTTCATATCGCTATGCAATTTTACGCCCAAATATTTAACCGACGTGACTGTGTCAAGCGCTACACTACTAATGGAGTATTCAAACAAATAAAGGAATCTTTTTCCTATTCATCTGCATTAATTTACATTTATCTATATTTAGAGTTAGCTGCCATTCTTTACACCAATCACAAATCCTGTCCAAGTCATCTTGTATCCTCCTACAGTCACTCAACGACGACACCTTCCCGTAAACCACAGCATCATCAGCAAACAGCCGTACATTGCTATCCACCCTATCCAAAAGATCATTTATGTAGATAGAAAACAACAGCGGACGTACCACACTTCCCTGGGGCACTCCAGATGATACCCTCACCTCCAATGAACACTCACCATCGAGGACAACGTACTGGGTTCTATTAGTTAAGAAGTCTTCGAGCCACTCACATACTTGGGAACCAATCCCATATGCTCGTACCTTAGTTAGGAGTCTGCAGTGGGGCACCGAGTCAAACGCTTTCCGGAAGTCAAGGAATATGGCATCCGTCTGATACCCTTCATCCATGGTTCGCAAGATCTCATGTGAAAAAGGGCGAGTTGCGTTTCGCAGGAGCGATGCTTTCTAAAGCCGTGCTGATGCATGGACAGCAACTTCTGTGTCTCAATGAAATTCATTATATTCGAACTGAGAATATGATCGAGAATCCTGCAACAAACCGATGCTAAGGATATTGGTCTGTAATTTTGAGGATCCGTCCTTCCACCCTTCTTATATACAGGCGTCACCTGCCCTTTTTTCCAGTCGTTCAGGACTTTACGTTTGGCGAGAGATTGGGGATAAATGCAAGCTAACTAAGGAGCCAATGCAGTAGAGTACTCTCTGTAAAGCCGAATTGTGATCCCATCAGGACCTGGCGATTTATTTATTTTCAACCCATTCAGTTGCTTCACAACCCCAGGGATGTCTATCACTATGTCCTCCATACGGGAATCTGTACGAGACTCAAACGGTGGTATGTTTGTACGATCCTCCTGCCTGAAACATTTCTCAAATGCTAAATTTCAAATTTCAGCTTTCGTTTTGCTGTCTTCCGTTGCCAGGCCAGACTGATCAGTGAGTGAGTGAGTCGCTTACGACACTGTAATTGCAGTGTGTTATCGAAAGTTTCGGCTAAGAAATCAAGCGAATAATTTTGTTCCAAATGGTTACCGTAAAATAATTGTACTTGCAGGTAAAAGGTCGCGGGAGAAGATTTTTAATTAACGACAACCATTTTTGCCACTCACAGCTACTTAAAGTCACAACATTTTGGTTTGCTCAAGGGACTCGTACTGCGCGGACTGGAACACAGAGCTGTCTAGTGGCGACACGCCTTTTAACTGGAATACTCCCAGTTCTCGCGTAGCAAACAGTTCACACCGTGTGAGCTCCATGTTACGCTCTGCTGGGGTGCTTCCTGGCGGAAGCAATCAGGGCCACACACCGCAGATCCGGAGTGATGTTCACTGCGGCCGCACCATCATGGTATGCGAATTTAACCTGGCTACTCACCTGCTGTGTACCAGTGCCATACTTCCAGTGTTAGGAAATTACCCGGTCATTGTAATATACAGAGTGAACCCATACTCCAATTACAAAACTTGCAACGTTTCCCAGGAATATTTCCTGTGTATTTTAGCGTAAAGGACTCGCGATATCCGACAGCTCGTCACAGAATAATCGCTTTTTGTTTGATTTCTTACCCCCATTCATCTCTGTATCTGTTTTGCACGGAAAATGTGTGTATCACAGTGCAAATGTCGAGGCTGTTCACTGTGTGCCTATTTTGTAAACAAAATTATGTACTCGCAGCACTTGCTGTTGATAACACTAAAGCCACCTTTCTCTTCAGTCTCTATCTCGCATTCAGTACTGCTCGGCTCTGTGCCTCCTTTGTTTTACCGTCAGAGCTATTTGTTTGTGAAGAGGGATACACAGCGGTTGGATAGGTTTATTGATAAAGTATTGATCGATATGCACGTCGTACGTGAGCTATGGAGCAAAATGCTGAAAGTAAAATGGATCATGTCTACATACTCCACATATTAGGTTGTCGCATCTGTTCGTCTGATTGGTTTCTGTGTCATTTTCCATCTTTAATACTCCTTGAAATAGTCTTGTTGAAGTTCTAATTTAATTTAATTTTTCTGGGTTTGTTTATTAATGTCAAATGTTATACAGGGTGAGTCACCTAACATTACCGCTGGATATATTTCGTAAACCACACCAAATACTGACGAATCGATTCCACAGACCGAACGTGAGGAGAGGGGCTAGTGTAATTGGTTAATACAAACCATACAAAAATGCACGGAAGTATGTTAGTTCTGTTAGCACATCTGAACATATAAACAAATACGCAATCAGTGCCGTTTGTTGCATTGTAAAATGTTAACTACATCCGGAGATATTGTAACCTAAAGTTGACGCTTGAGTACCACTCCTCCGCTGTTCGATCGTGTGTATCGGAGAGCACCGAATTACGTAGGGATCCAAAGGGAACGGTGATGGACCTTAGGTACAGAAGAGACTGGAACAGCACATTACGTCCACATGCTAACACCTTTTTATTGGTCTTTTTCACTGGCGCACATGTACATTACCATGAGGGGTGAGGTACACGTACACACGTGGTTTCCGTTTTCAATTACGGAGTGGAATAGAGTGTGTCCCGACATGTCAGGCCAGTAGATGTTCAATGTGGTGGCCATCATTTGCTGCACACAATTGCAATCTCTGGCGTAATGAATGTCGTACATGCCGCTATACATCTGGTGTAATGTCGCCGCAGGCTGCCACAATACGTTGTTTCATATCCTCTGGGGTTGTAGGCACATCACGGTACACATTCTCCTTTAACGTACCCCACAGAAAGAAGTCCAGAGGTGTAAGATCAGGAGAACGGGCTGGCCAATTTAAGCGTCCTCCACGTCCTATGAAACGCCCGTCGAACATCCTGTCAAGGGTCAGCCTAGTGTTAATTGCGGAATGTGCAGGTGCACCATCATGCTGATACCATATACGTCGACGCGTTTCCAGTGGGACATTTTCGAGCAACGTTGGCAGATCATTCTGTAGAAACGCGATGCATGTTGCAGCTGTTTGGGCCCCTGCAATGAAGTGAGGACCAATGAGGTGGTCGCCAATGATTCCGCACCATACATTTACAGTCCACGGTCGCTGTCGCTCTACCTGTCTGAGCCAGCGAGGATTGTCCACGGACCAATAATGCATGTTCCGTAGATTCACTGCCCCGTGGTTTGTGAAACCCGCTTCATCGGTAAACGGGTAGAACTGCAACGCATTCTCTGTTAATGCCCATTGATAGAATTGCACTCGATGATTAAAGTCATCACCATGTAATTGCTGATGTAGCGACACATGAAACGGGTGAAAGCGGTGACGATGCAGTATGCGCATGACACTACTTTGACTCAGTCCACCGGCTCTCGCAATGTCCCGTGTACTCATGTGTGGGTTCATGGCAACAGCAGCTAACACACCAACTGCACCCGCTTCTCCTGTGACGGGCCTGTTACGGACCCGTCTGCGTACTACGACCATACCTGTTGCATACAGTTGGCGGTAAATGTTTTTCAATGTGCGGCACGTTGGATGCTCTCTGTCCGGGTACCGCTCTGCATACACCCTGCAGGCTTCAGCTGCATTTCGTCGACACTTGCCATAGATGAGTATCATCTCCGCCTTTTCAGAGTTCGAATACACCATGGTCACAGTTCCTACAACACTACTCTATCACAGACGTCTGGTAACACGGTGTACTACAGTTGGTCTGCGTGCGGAGACGAATGCAGAATAACAATAGCAGCAAGCGGACACTGCGACAGCTAGACCAAAACACAACAGTGCACTACAGCCACACTCGTAAAGACGGTCGTCATCGTAAACATGTTCCTGCAGATGCTACTCGCCGACCGTGGCCCGTGTTTGTTACAACACGCAACTGAACGTCGGAGGTTTCAAGCGTCAACTTTAGGTTACAGTATCTCCGGATGTAATTAACATTTTACAATGCAACAAACGGCACTGATTGCGTATTTGTTTATATGTTCAGATGTGCCAACAAAACTAACGTGGTTCCATTTAAAAAAACGTAGGTTTGTGTTAAACAACATACTTCCGTGCATTTTTGTATGGTTTGTATTAACCAATTACACTAGCCCCTCTCCTCACGTTCGGTTTGTGGAATCGGTTCGTCAGTATTTGATGTGGTTTACGAAATATATCCAGCGGTCACGTTAGGTGACTCACCCTGTATATACACACGGTTTTCTAGAACAGTGTTTATGTTTTTCGTGTTTGCTCCATTCATATGTATTCATTATTCAGCTTTTTAACTTTTAAATTACCACTGCAACGTCAAAGATGACATTACTGTGTGTGTGTACCTCAATGTAGAACAAAAATTTTAAAATGTGTGTGAAATCTTATGGGACTTAGCTGCTAAGGTCACCAGTCCCTAAGTTTACACACTACTTAACCTAAAATATCCTAAGGGCAAACACACACACCCGTGCCCGAGGGAGGACTCGAACCTCTGCCGGGATCAGCCGCACAGTCCATGACTGCAGCGCCTTAGACCGCTCTCTAGAATAGTAACATCCTTTGCAAGTTGTTTACAAATATTGTAACTTCTTTGGCGACGATATTCGGTTAAAATCTGATGATTGCCCTGTATGCCGAAAACCGGTTAACCTAAAAAATTTATCCTGTAGAGCAGGCTCGTCCAAGAATTGCGCCCGGCGGGCGCGCCCGCGCCCCGCGTGCGCAAGGCAGTGTAGTTCAGCGCCCCGTCCGCGACCATGTGTCGCTAGTGTCGCCATAGGAGCGAGAGAGAGAGAGAGAGAGAGAGAGAGAGAGAGAGAGAGTGAGTGAGTGAGTGAGAGATAGCTGCGGAGCGAGTGAGACCGCACAGCACTGCTCTGTGCTCGACTGTCCCGCGGTCTGATCCAACGTAAACAAAATATTCTATTTTAGAAATAATTTTATGTAAGGGATATAAAATGGTTCAAATGGCTCTGAGCACTATGGGACTTAACAGCTGAGGTCATCAGTCCCCTAGAACTTAGAACTACTTAAACCTAACTAACCTAAGGACATCACACACATGCATGCCCGAGGCAGGATTCGAACCTGCAACCGTACCAGACGCGTGGATCCGGACTGAAGCACCTAGAACCGATCGGCCACTCCGGCCGGCTAAGGGATATAGTAATCATTCTTACTGTTAGTGGTTACAAGTAAATATTTTTTGTTATACTTCATGCTACAGCTTTTTGAATCCCTTTTCAGAGTTTAGAAATCGGATCCTTAATTTGCTATTTTGTACGCAATAATTTTAACCGACCAAGTTTGAAAACTTATTGAAAATAGAATTAAGGTTATAAAGCTCTTTAATTCTTACAGTCAATATAGTTAAAGAAGATAGTTAACGTACTACACGTTTTTCTTTTTCGAGGAAACGATTTTGTCTAGGTTTGTTACAATATTCCGTGAGACTGCTATCCTCAAAGAATTAGTCAAATTTTTATCGCCAAGAAATGAACGGTTCGTAGTTTTAGCAAGATTTAAAAGAGAGAAAAAGCGCTCACAAATATACGTAGAAGCAAACATTGAGAGAAATTTGGCCGCATGCTTGTGCAAAAGAGGATATTTCTCTCGTGGAAGACATCTGTAAAAGTCATCCAAAGTTTTACACATAAGAAAGCGGTTCTTCAGGCGGATATCGCACTGCAGGTCAATCTGCTCTAGTTGAAGCACCTGTGAGACGTCTTCTGCCCGAAGGGAAAACGGGCGAACAAATATATGTAAGGCCGGCTGAAGCTCACTTATCTCCAAAAATCTGTTTTCAAACTGTTCGTGTAATTCGCAAATAATTTGAACATAATCTGAAAATTCCACATCTTCTTTAACACTGTCTAGTGCAGGAAAGTGTTCACAATTCTTCTCACTCAACTGTTTTCCCCACAAAATAAGCTTTTTTTTAAATTTTTATTTTTTTAATGCTTGAATCGTCTGCACTAAATCAGCAACAGAGTGATTTTCGCCTTGGAGTGAAATGTTCAAAGTATTTAAATGACCAGTAAGGTCACTCAAAAATGCCAAATTCGCCACCCACTTAGGATCACAAAGTAATTCTTCTGGACATCCTTTCATTTCAAAAAGGTATTTATTTCACCCATCAAGGAGAAAAACCGATGAAGCACCTTTCCTCTGCTCAGCCATCTTACTTCGGTGTGGTAGGGGATGTCCGGGTATTCCGCTTGGATATCAGCCAGAAATTCTTTAAATTGGAGATGTGTGAGTCCATGCGATCGAAGATGATTAACCGTTCGAAGAACTGTGTCCATAACATTTTTAATGTTGACAATCTTGGCACAAAGTGCCTCCTGGTATATCAGACAATGGACTGCCGCGAATAAGGAACAGCCGACTTCAGTCACTTTTGACCTGACGTAACCCAGGAATCCAGTGCGTATCCCTCGTAGCGCAGGGGCTCCATCCGTTGTTACACTGGTAAGGCGCTCCTATTTTAAACCCATTGACTCGAACACGTTTTCCACGACTAGAAAAATATCCAAATCCGTGGTCGAGAGGCGCGGCGGGCGGTCGGGCGGTCCGCACGGCCAGCTAAGCGACACGGCTCGGCCACTGCAGCAACACACGAATTCGCCCGGGGCGCTGGCCGCGGGCGATCGCGGGCGCTAGCGCCCCAGGGGCACAGTGTGGACGAGCCTGCTGTAGAGCATTAGCAGTATACTGCTTTTTATTCACTATAATGTTGTTCTAAGAAGAGTCGATGGAAGGATCAGTTAACTTGAACTTAATCACTTTTAGAATTATTTCACTTTATTTTTAAGCTTCCATGCCTCAGTCGGTTAAAACGAAACCCTTGTAAGACCACTTCGTTATCCGTCCGTCTGTCTGTCTGTCTGTCCGACTGTTAATAGCCCCTATTCTCAGGAACGAATTGATGTATCAGGTTGAAATGTTATTGTATTGTGTGTAAACCAGGGACCTAGAAACGACGGAGACGCTCCGTCCCCGCCGCAGCCGCAGTGATCCATAGCCCCACGACGACTACCGCAGTCCACTTCACACCTCCGCCGCCCCACACCGAACCACTCTTTCAGGGTTATTGTGCGGTTCAGCGCCCCGTGGGCTCCACCCAGGGAACGCCTCACACCACACGAGTGTAGCCCCTATGTTTTCGTGGTAGAGTAATGGTGGTGTACGCGTACGTGGAAAACTTGTTTGCGCAGCAATCGCCCACATAGTGTAGCTGAGGCGGAATAAGGGAAACCAGCCTGCATTCGCCGAGGCAGATGGAAAACCGCCAAAAACCATACACAGACTGGCCGGCTCACCGGATCTCGACACAAGTCCGCCGGGCGGATTCGTGCCGGGGACCAGGTGCGTCTTCCCACTCCGGATAGCCGAGGTTGAAATGTATGCCACATCTTGGGCTCTACGGTTCCTCCAAGACGCAAATGGAAACTTCTACGTCAATTCGATCAAAATTTACGGCCATTACTGTCACATATTTTGATATTTGCACACTCACTATCGAAACCTTTAGGGTGCTTCCCGCTGATCTAAAATCATGAACTTTGGCAACAAGCAAGATTTCACAGTAAAAGTAGAAGACAAAAACCGAAAATTGTTAATTTGTACTTATAACACACATAAACAATTCGGTCATTTTTTATCTGACTGAGTGTCTGTCTAGTCGTCTGTTAAAACCTCTTTTCTTCAGGTACAGGTTCGCATACCAAGTCGAAATTTATAACTCACATGAAGGTGTATGGTCCCTCGGTGCTTAAAAAAATTTAAGCTTCTAAGTCAATGTAATCAAAAGATACGGCTGTTTATCTCACATATTTTACACACGCAAACTCACTCATCAAAACCTATAGGGTTCTTGCCGTTGACCTAGAATCATGATATTGGGCAAGAAGCAAGGCTTCACTGTAAAAGCAAAGGAAAAAAATGCCAAAAATTGTCAGTCTGTTATTATATCACACCAAAAAAAGTTTCTTTGGTTGTTTTTTTTTTTTGGGCTGTCTTTCTGTCCATTGTTAAGACCCCTTTTTCTCAGGTATGGGAAGACGTATGCCTTGCCTGTAACGATATCGATAAGAGGCAAAAACTGTCGAGATTTACGGTTCCTGGGATAGATGAACTATCTGTATACATAATTAGTTTGTACGGAACTCTCGGTGCGCAAGTCCTGTTCGGGATTCTTTAGTTGAATAGAAACTGGAGCTGTTGTGATCTAAAACCGATATGAGAAATAAAAGCATTTAGGAACAACTGGGTGAAGTTCTTTACCCACTCACACAATCTCTCAAGTTGTCTTTAGATGCTGACGATGTTTATTCTATGGCACAGCGCGGAGCGAATTACTCGCTGTCGACTCAGTACGTCCGCCTTTGCAGTGAAACTACCAACGCGGTATTTACGCGAGCAACGCAATAAAAACAGCGAGCGATGGTTGTACGAGCGAACCGGTCTAAATTGAGTGAAACTTGCTTGCTCCGGAATTCAAGAGCTACCCTGTGAAAGCGAAATGCAGCAGAAATTTCATTAGCGTATGGTCAGAACACTGTGTCTGGCACTTCCGAGGCCCTGAGACCTTTGAAACAACCCGCAGGGTGGCGAAAGGCGTGCGGTGCTGTCAGTGTAAACATGAGCTAACAAAATTATATCGCTCGCCCGTGTTTTACGCAGCGTTATCCGTGGTGCTGACGGGCGCAGAAATCAGAGGTGCTTTATGTCCTCCATGTTCAAAGGTCGAATGTTGGTACAGCGGACGAGACCACATCGATCAATCCTTTCAACCTCCGCAGCCCATACATACGAAGTAGAAAATGTCCTTGCTACAGATCGACAAACCCCTTTTTTTCAGTCATCTGTCTTCCATAGAGTTTTTCCGTTTCTAATTTACGCCAGTCCGTCTCTCTACATCTACCACGATCGAAATAACGCGATAATGTCACTCACACTTTCCAATCTCTGAGCATCCTAATAACTTTTGTCTTACACTTTCTTTCCCTGAACCATAATTCATTTTTTTCTTACACTTTCACTTATAACACCATTATTATGCCACATCCGTGCACACATTTAAATGTAATTAATTCTTAGGCCACAATTATTTATGCATGTCACTGTAATTTGCAAATATCCTCATGAGTGCAATAAGCAGGTGCAATATGAAAACACACAGATATTATCACCTTTGTCTTTTCCCTGTTCCACGAGGTTTATTATTTTAACGCGGTGTGAATTAATGCTGTCACACTCAACTTCTCTATTAATATCTTTTTTTTTTGCCCCTGAATGGAATTGTTGCTGGTCGTTGAGGGCCTTATAATAATTTACTAGTAGGCTGAAAAAAACGTTCGCTGATCTACTTAATTAATCGAGTAATCTGCTTACAGAATTTTCTTGTTCAGTCTTTCCGGTGTATATTTGTGTATTTGAATATAGCTGTTTTCTTAAAGTCATGCATATTATATCGATGTTATAGAAAAACACACCAAAACCAGTTCTATAAAATTCACCTACATCCGATGTCTCCAAAACACATTTCACTGTTAACTTTCTCAAAAACAAGTGTCCAAGTGGTTACGAAAAATTTAGTAGCAAAACAAGCAAATGTAGTTCAGCACGGCATCTTAAACACTAAGTTACTTGTGTAAGTTATCGTTTCAAAGTGACATTTTCCCACATAGACTTCAACATGTTATTGTTCGCTAAATCGCAAAACTGGTGATATAATAGAAAAGAAATACCAGTAAATCTCTTTATTGACAGAATTCTCAAAACATTTCGAAAAAACCGTATGCAGTAAAATATATTTCATCTGAGCACACAGAAATCATTCTCGGCAACAAACAGTTTAGATTTCAGAAAGTACTATCAACCGAACAGGCTTTATTTTTTTTGATGGATGATATATTAGATTCAACAAATAGGAAGTTATTAATATTGTGAATATTTTGTGACTTGGCAAACGTTTATGCGTGTATGAGCCATGACAGTCTTACGTAAAAGTTAAAATAGTGTCGAATAGTAGACACAGTGGGTTCCTGTATGACCGAAAGCAGTGCCTATCAGTTCCATATCGGCCACATAACAGTACTAGTATGTATTCGAAATCTGAAGGAGTCAAACATGTTTTACTACATTGTTCTATTTCGGGCCTTGTCACGGTCAGTGCGGCTCCCCCTGTTGGAGGTTCGAGTCCCCCCTCGGGCATGGGTGTGTGTGTTGTCCACAGCGTAAGTTAGTTTAAGTTACATTAAATAGTGTGTGGGCTGAGGGACCGACGACCTCAGCAGTTTCGTCCCACAAGACCTTACCACAAATTTCAAATTTTTGGGCCTTGCGTTGTTTGTGATATATGTAAATGATTTTCCACTTGCCTTGTCTAAAATGCAAATTTTATCCTGTTTGCAGGTGATACAAGTATGTGAGTAAACAGTAGTACCATTCTCCTTACTGAATCAGCAGCTAACAACATATTGAAAAAAAATTTCAGCCGACTGTCAACATCATCTATGTACTTGGAGAAATACATGATAACACACTTGGCTGTCCCACAGTATATTTATTCAGTACCGGTTGAACGACAGGGAGACTATCTCAAAAAAATGAAACACTTATCTTCCACTTTTGTTCAATAACAATTTTTTTTAAAATCTTGTTTTGATTTTACTCCCTCGCGAATGTTGTACTTTGGTCTGACCATCGGTGGCACGACAGTCACCTGAAGTGTAATCCCTGCACAGTAGATCCCAATTTCCCAACTGCTCTTATTATGTGAGTGGACAACACGGTGTTTGATCATCAATATCACATGGTTTCTGTGCAAGGAGGGTGTAAACACTGTGGATATAGACACACGAGTGGGGGCAATGTGTATAGAGTGTACATCATCATGAAAAGAGCTCTTGCAACAAAACAATGCGCATCTGCATACGAGTTAGACAACCACGGCTGCTATCGCAGATATGGAGCTCCTGGTAATGCCGTACACACCGTGTTCTCTTTTCTTGGCCCCTTTTCCTGGCACCTTTTCCAGGCTATGAAGAAACCTCTACATTATTCCACTGATTGGAAGTCCGAGCATCTGTCCTGCGGTGGGTGCGACAGACTCCAGAAAACTGATTCAAGGGGGGCCTACAGAAGTTACAGGGAACGTGTTGTTGTCGTGTTGTAAGAGCCCTTTTCGTGACTGTACACATCTCCAAACACTGTCATCCTCCTACCACAGTAATCACATACAGTCCTTGATGATCACACTCCATGTTCTCCACTGACGTAACGGCAGCAGTTGGGAAATTGGGCTGTACTGTGCAAGGATTACACTTCAAGTGATGTTCCTGATACCGTCAGTTAGACCAATGTACTACATAAGGTCACAAAAAAAACAGCGTCAGATGACTCGTTAACCCTTACAGATGGCACAGTTATCAAGTCACGTGTTCAACCGTGCGTGCACTGCCTCCCTGTGAGCAAAGACAGTAGCAATCACTGAGACATTTATGTTTCAGACGGACATTAAACGTAAAGTGGCAAAAAGAGGCAATCGTGTTTGACTGTGCCCACTGTCATACGGTGTGTGAACCTGCTGGATTTGTTGGTATTTCGCAGCGTACTGTTCAACATGTCTGCAAGCAGTGGTGTAACACACTTGGACATGAAACAGACGTCAAAATTGTGGCTGGAAAAAGATCCGACTCAGAGGGACCGGAGACGCGCTACACGGCTACTGAGTCAAAATCATTCCAAATACGACAGGAAGTGCTGCTGGCAGTGAATAAAGGTCCATCCCAGCCTGCTAGCAAGAGATCATGTCCGAAAGGACACACACCACGGAATCAGCAGCCGTGATACTTTATATGTAAACTGAAGGTGGAGGGGGAGGGATGAATTGAATTATTGATGTCAACTGCATCGGGACATTACGCGGAATCAGCGGCAACGAGTGAAAATGTGTACTGGACTGGGATTCGATCCTGGGATCTCCTGCTTACTAGGCAGCATCTGGGACACAGTATTATCGCAACTCGGCACACCTCACGGCCGACCCATGTTCTCACTATGCACTACCTATCCGCAGTCACTGCCCATTTCCTTCATGCTCGCTACTCTGAGATTACCACAAGAGGTCAGACGTACTGGTGCATCCTCACTGAAGAACGTGGACCAATTGTCCATCTAGGCGAATAAAATATATGAATACGTGGTGACTGTTCTTTCGGACCTTCAGTTTACGTAAGGCACATAAAGCTAGGATCCTCAATAGGCTAGAAATGACAGAACATGGTCAGTAACTGACTGGTGGAACGTCATATGGTCTGACAAATCAAGGTTTTGCCTATATACAAATGACACACATCGTCGAGTGCGCCGAAGGCCAAATGAGGCACTTCGTCCAGGTCAGGTGCAAGTCAGAGGTGGGTCTGTGATTGGGCCCACACTCCGAGGTGACCATTAACATGAAGAAGCATGTTTATTTAATCGTTGTGAATGATCAGTTTTTGCCTCTCGGTCAACAACTCGATGGTGAGTCTACTGTCGATACCCCTATTTTTCAAGACAACAGTAAAGTTCATCAGGTTGGAAGAAAATATGGCTGATTTGCTGAAGGCTCCCTCATCCTATTACGTCTCGATTGGCCTGTAAAACCACCTGACCTGAACACGATAGAAAATTCTTGGGACATGTTGGAACAGCAGGTAAAACTCCGACATCAGCATCCCCGCAATTTGGTGAAAATACACGATCAGCTTCAAAGCGAGTGGCTTAACACAGATGAGATGTACCTGCACATCCTCGTGGACTCACTTCCTAAATGAATTCAGACGTTTATGAAGTACATGGGCGGGATTACACGGTATTAAACGATGCTTGTAATGATTTCTCTAAAGGTGACTATTTTTTGTCCGTCGAGCTAACTTGCAGCTATATTGATGAGTCAAATGGCGCAGTATGAATGATGGGAAAAAACAGCGTAAAAAATATGGAACGCCCCTCGTAAATTGTCAAGTGCGAAGTCATTCGCTTTCTCGTGATGGTCTCTACAAATCTGTTCTCCCAGATCTTTGAGTGCACTTTTGGGTCAGTTTGTGAGACACGTCAGCCGCCCATGTGACCGAGCGGTTCTAGGCGCTTCAGTCCGGAACCGCACTGCTGCTACGGTCGCAGGCTCTAATCCTGCCTCGGGCATGGATATGTGTGATGTCTTTAGGTTAGTTAGGTGTCAGTTGTTCCAAGTCTAGGGGACTGATGACCTCAGATTTAAAGTCCCATATTGCTTAGAGCAATTTTTTTGAGACACGTCAGCCGATACAGCCCCTTCCTTAGGCTGACACGCTCAGCTGCCAGTCGGAGGCGTTATCACACCCACTGCAGGAGTTACAGCCGTTTCGCCTGTGGGCGTCATTAAGCAGTAAACACGGAGAGAAAACAAGGCGGAACGGAACGTCTGCAGAGAGGGCGCGACGCGGCCGGCTTCCCTCTCGCCCGGCCCTGGTTAGTGCTCGGGTCACGTCCTGTTGACAAAAGGGCTAAGCGCAGGCGGGAGGGCAGAGGTGCCCTCTGTCCTCGGCCTACATAAAGAGGTGGCGGCGCCCCCTGCGGAGACGAGACTGGACTCCTGTTTCACTTGTTACGTGCCGGGTCGCATCCCAACGTCCTGCGAGGGGAGTCGCGAGCTCTGTGATATGACTTCTATTGAGTTATACGCGCGTTTTGTTAGTTTAAGATCCATTGCAAGCTCCTTACCTACAATTAAGCGAGTGTCTCAGATGAAACCTGCTATACCAAGCATATCTAAAAATTGGTTCTGATGTAACATAACTGATAGGTAGTGAGCGGGAGCTGGGAGCAGGACTGGCAGGCGACCAAATAAACACCACTCACATTAAGATTTATAAAGATTTTATTGCGTAGGCCACGGCTGCATTGATTTATGTAACCACCCAAATAACATAAATAACTGCCAAAAAATGTACAATAAGACAAAGGTACTGAAAGAACTAGCCATGTCCTTGCGCGAGGTCGTATTATACTTCATTCCTGGTTTCTAGTAGGCGTCGATAAAAAGTATGTAAATGCATTTTCCAGGATTGTGGCGGAGGAACGTATCAATATAACGTGAAACAGGAGTTATAGCTGCCGTTGTGGCCGAGCGGTTCTAGAACTTTCAGTCCGAAAGCGCGCTGCTGCTACGGTCGCAGGTTTGAATCCTGCCTCGGGCATGGATGTTTGTGATGTCCTTAGGTTAGTTAGGTTTAAGTAGTTGTAAGTCTAGGGGACTGATGACCTCAGATTTTAAGTCCCATTGTGCTCAGAGCCATTTTTTACCAGGAGTTATAATGACTGATTTATTATCAAAAAATCAATGTTAAACGATGGCAACCTAAGGCAACATTAACAAGGTAACAAACAATATTAAACAATGGCAACCTGTGCCAACATTAACAAGGTAAAATCATAGACAATAAACAATTTAATGGCAACCTATTTAAGTGTAAACTACAGTTCTATTCCCTTAATGAAGTCGGAGGAAGGCAAAAAAAAAAAAAAAAATGTTCAATGTGTGTGAAATCTTATGGGACTTAACTGCTAAGGTCACCAGTCCCTAAGCTTCCACACTACTTAACCTAAATTATCCTAAGGACAAACACACACACCCATGCCCGAGGGAGGACTCGAACCTCCGCCGGGACCAGCCGCACAGTCCATGACTGCAGCGCCTCCCGCATCGTCCCCTACGCACCTCGGAGTATGAGACCTCATCGTCATCGTCGTCCCTTTATGAACTGTGTTAAGCTCAAATATTTCATTTAATTGGTAGAATTAAAAATGGTTCAAATGGCTCTGAGCACTATGGGAGTTAACATCTGAGGTCATCAGTCGCCAAGAACTTAGAACTAATTAAACCTAACTAACCTAAGGACATCACACACATCCATGCCCGAGGCAGGATTCGAACCTGCGACCGTAGCGGTCGCACTGTTCCAGACTGAAGTGCCTAGAACCGCTCGGCCACACCAGCCGGCTTGGTAGAATTATCACATTGTAGAATTCTTTGTGTCACCAGTGTTTCCACCTGTATAAATTTTATTAATCTTTGGCGCTTAAGAACCACCAGAGAAATTGCCCCGGTTCTCATGCAAAAGCTTTATGTGTCATTTAATGTGCTGGGATATTGTAGTACAGCCAATGGCTCCACGAACTCAGATGGAAGTTGTGTGGGGAAGCGCCTTCGGAACTGGGGGGCTGGCACTCACTTCTTTCTGGACGTATTATGATTTTATTGTAAAGGAAGTGCCGAGAGAGTTTTTTTGAACAGCTTCAATACATATGCAACTCAATAATTAAAATCTCATTTAAATGGAATACTATATTCACATGGATAAAACTGATATACCACAGAAATAGTGACTTTTAGTAGATCACAGATGTATTCTTGTCGTCCTATTAGTTTAAATTCAGGTTTGCATGTGATGCAGCGGTGAGAAATGCTGAAAGCACCGCCAGGCGATGAGGAGGGATGCTCACCGCCTGAAGTCATAATGAGTCGTACCGCGGGTACAAGTTCTGGGAAAATCCGCCCCACGTTCTCCAAGGAATCGCTGGCCACCGGACGGAGGTTGTTGACATGCAGTGCGTCATAGGAAGTCAGGCCACTGTACAGAAACGCATATAACATCTCGCATAGAGAAGCGCCTGGCGAAAACGTTTTACGAGCAGGTTATGGAGTGAGAACTAGCCCTCTTTAGCTGGAACGCACCTTTGTATACGAGATGTCGAAATCTGCCCATTTCCATACAAAAACACAGAAAAGTGGAGATAAACATGCCAGTGATGAATAGCAGACGCTCGATCCTGGGGCTTTGAAATTGTGGGAGGCCACCCAACACTCTGGCTTTGCAGGAAGACAGTGCTCTTTGATGTGAAACGTACATCTATTGGCTAACGTAAACAAACTCTGAGTTAGAACGAGACACTGGATGGTGACGACGTGAGCACCTCATTGGCTGAGGGAAGCGACGGAGAGAGAATGACGTTAGTATTTTCGTTAGACTTTGGTAAAAGACAAGTCATTGGTTAATCAGGTGAAGGAGACGAGTTTTTTAATGAGCAGTTTGATCGGTAGGCGCTCGGAAGATTAGGATCTGAGCCAACCAAATACTATGAGCTACGGGAAACATGGCAATGGAAGAATTCCTTTTACTTCACATTAGATTTGAAATCAGCGGTGCGAAAGTAGAATTTTGAGATCGAGATCAAACTCCGTAGCCTTTGACGCTGACAGCTGCCGCACAGCCTCCTGAGATGATGTGTTGGGAACTTAGAAACATATCAGGCTAACTGACTTTTCATAACTGGGATTCACAGTCATGTAAAATTTTTTGAAAGACATCATGTTTACGCTAGTGACCGTTTAACATTTTATTTCCACTATTGGAATGAGAACGACATATAAATGTGTCAGTGGGTATAAAGTTGACATGGCTTAAAGCCAAAACACCTGCACTTGATAATGGCCTAAGGCCGAAATTGCAATAGTGGAAATAAAAAGTTTAACAGTCACCGGCGTAAACAAGATGTCTTTAAAAAAAATCACTCTAATTTGGACTTAGCCGCTGGTGGGGGTGGTTAATTCCACCAATGATCGATTCCTCATCCACTTTGAACCATCACCTGCAGTACTATAGGCGCTATGGTGAGATCTTGCCACAGATTTGAGATGAGTAGTAGGGAAATTAGAATCAGTCTTCCATACTCTGATTATTTCAAGCTTCATTCTGTCTCTTTCCACGGCCTATGAGGTGCTCACCTGATTACCGTCCAATGTCTCGTTCTAAATCAGAGAGCTGTACGTTCCACATCAAAGAACACTGGCTTTCTGCAAAGTCAGAGTGTCAGGTGGTCTCTAGCAATTTCAAAGCCCCAGGATCGATCGTCTCCTATTCAGCACTGTTATCTTCACTTTTCTGTGTTTATTCCGGGAAAATGGCCAGTTTTCGACATCTCGCACACAAAGCTATGTTCCAGCTTGTAAAACGTTTTCGCCAGGCTCTTCTCTATGGGAGATACTACCTGCGTTTCTGTGCAGTGGCCTGACATCCTGTGGCGTTACTGCATGTCAACAGCCTCCGTCCGGTAGACAGTGACCCCTCGGAACACTTGTTGTGGCCCTTCCAAGAACTTGACTCTGCGGTGCGACTCTCTTACCACTTCAGGTTGTGAGCATCCCTGTTCATTGTCTCCCACTGCTTTTAACATTTCTCATTGCTACATCAGCCAAAGTTGTGCTTCCCAGAACACACCAATGTTGTGGACAGATTTCAGAAAGATGATCACTAAGTTCACTTGCTCCTTATATCGGCCATGGTTATACCAAACATGTAAATTTGAATTTGCCGGCCGGAGTGGCCGAGCGGTTCTGGGCGCTCCAGTCTGGAACCGCGCGACCACTACGGTCGCAGGTTCGAATCCTGCCTCGGGCATGGATGTGTGTGATGTCTTTAGGTTAGTTAGGTTTAAGTAGTTCTAAGTTCTAGGGGACTTATGACCACAGCAGTTGAGTCCCATAGTGCTCAGAGCCATTTTTAGCCAAATTTGAATTTAAGCTTATACAGCAGCACGACTACATCAGTTACCTATTGACAGTAGTTAGTTCTATGGTATATCAATATTATACAAGTGATTTAAGTATTCCGTTTAAATAGGAATTTCGTTATTGAGCTGCATATGTGGCGAGACTGTTCCAAAAAGCTGTGTCGTCACGTCCTTTAGAATAAGATGATAATGCGCCCAGGAAGAAGTCAAGTGCCAGACCCCTGTTCTGGAGATGCTTCCCCAAACATCTTCTGGCTGAGTTCGTGGAGCCATTGTCTGTACTACAACATCGCAGCTCATTAGATAACATGTAAAAATTTTGCATAAGAACCGGGGCAATTTCTCTGCTGATTCGTAAGCCCCAAAGATTAATAAAATATAAACAGGTGGGAACACCAGTGACAGAATTCTACAATGTGATAATTCTACCAATTAAATGAAATATTTGAGCTTAACACGGGTTAATAAAAGGAATAAAATTGCAATTTACAGTTTAAATACGGCAACCTGTTGCTTGCAAATATCCAAGAACTTCGTGAAAGCCGTGAAGAAGTTTAAGTTAGATTCAGAATAACTGGCTAGTAAAGATACTCAGAACTCATAATTTTAATAACATCAGTCTTAAAGTGTTGGTTAGAGACCTGACAATCTTAATCAGAAGAATTAAAAACATAAGATAGCATAAATTAAAAGGAGTCTTTAAATATAAAAATAGATAATTTAACTCTTGTAACTTAAAGCGGCAAGTAAGCCGAGAGAAAATTCCAGTTCTCAGACTTGCACTGTCACACAAGGATGGTAAAAATACCTGCAATGATCCTCGCCTGAACCTGCTGAAACAAGGAGCCAAACAAATTTCATGCAGCCAAAGTTGTGCTTCCCAGAACACACCAATGTTGTGGACAGATTTCAGAAAGATGATCACTAAGTTCACTTGCTCCTTATATCGGCCAGGGTTATACCAAGTGGGCCCTGCGCTCTTCCACAGCCACTACATCAGTGCATCCAGCGAGTGCTGGCGACCGATCAAAGCACTTAGCCCACCGTGTATTACAGCCTTCGGCTAGCACGTCCAGTTCATCGTGTAGTTCGACACTGCCACAGTATGCTGCACGTGGCCTTTTTTTTTCTTTATTGTGATTTTGATCACCTTACACAAAGGCGGGCTGTCAGCAGCATAGTACGCCGCTCTTCAGCCTTGAGTTTTACAATAAGTATTACATAGAGGTGGCACAGAGAATACAATCAAAACGGCGGGCAAAAAATGTAGACACTAAAAAAAAAAAACTAAAAACATGGAGCCGTTCACGCTGGACGAGAAATATCACTAACACTAGTTGACACGGTGCACATAACATGGATGATGGCGACGGCACACGTGAACAGTGGTGGCGTGACGGCGAAAGAGCACTAAACACAAACGAAGACACACACACGAGACACTGATGGCGATGATCTCCGGCGCGCGAATGTTCACTGAGCATGTGCGAGTCTGGGGTCCTGCCAAGAGAGGAGGAGGAGGAAGGGGAGTGGGAGAGGGAGAGGGGAGAGCAGAGATGCCATAGGCCAGGGAGGGAGGGGGAGGGAGGAAGGCGAAGGGGAAGCCCGGGGGAAGAGGGTCGGAGGAAGGGGGACAGGGAAAAGGAAAGAGAAGGGAGGGAGGGTGCCTAAAGACAAGGACACAGGAAGTGGGGGGGAGGATCAAAGTTGATAGGAGGGGTAGATGGAGAGGAGGAGGACTTCATCAGGGAGGGGGAGCTGGCGGAAGCCACCTTGGGAGAGGGTAAGGAGGGTGGAGAGATGGAGACCGGGTGGGACGTGGGAATACAGGCGCGGCAGTGGGCAGGGGTGGGAGAGGATGGGTGAGACAAGCGGGTGAGGAGGATCGAGTTTGTGGGAGGTGTACAGGATCCGGAGCCTTTCAAGGAAAAGGAGGAGGTGGGGGAAGGGGATGACATCGTACAGGATCCGCGTGGGGGAGGGGCGATGGATGCGATAGACGAGGCAGAGAGCATGGCGTTCAAGGATTTGGAGGGATTTATAAAAGGTAGGGGGGGGCGGAGATCCAGGCCGGATGGGCATAACAAAGGATAGGGCGGATGAGGGATTTATAGGTGTGGAGGATGGTGGAGGGGTCCAGACCCCACATACGGCCGGAAAGGAGCTTGAGGAGACGGAGTCGGGAGCGTGCCTTGGCTTGGATTGTCCGGCTATGGGGAGTCCAGGAGAGGCGACGGTCGAGGGTGACACCAAGGTACTTAAGGGTGGGAGTGAGGGCGATAGGACGGCCATAGATGGTTAGATAGAAATCAAGGAGGCGGAAGGAAGGTGTGGTTTTGCCTACAATGATCACCTGGGTTTTGGAGGGATTGACCTTGAGCAACCTGCACGTGGCCAGGGTTGACTCTCTTAAATACTCGACTGCGAGACTGAAAACAGACTGAATCCAATGGGGGCGGCAACTGCCTTCAAGCTTGCCAGGCGAACAGGCAGCGCCGTCTCGGGAGATGCTCCCAAATCATTGGTTTGTAAATTTTAAAATAGCTATGACATTGCTTCTAGGAGTTATAACGATAAATGTGGGTTGCAGCAGTATGTAATTCATACATCAACACTGCACCTCCTGTTATCTATTGAACGCACCCCACGTTTTTCATTATAAATCTTACAATTATTGTCATAGTTATCAAAATATTCATAAGCAGAAATTTTGCGGCCTATTGTTATGGTGTTAGGAATCTGTATGGGACTAGGAGAAAGTATTTTATAATTTTTGGTCCGATTTAAAACGCGTTATGATAAAAATTTATTTTTATTTAAAAAATTATTACTCACGTGGTGGCCATGTAATAATGGGCGTTTATAAATTAGTTACACAAAAGTAACCTTTAACTGTGAAAAAGGTAAATAATTTACAGAAATATTTATTGCAGCACAGTAACCAGTATATCTTCAAGTTTTAGTTACAAATGTTCATTGTAGTTACCTTTTCCAACGCGACAAATATCCCATCTGTAATCAGTTTCTTGCCAAGTATTATGATGCGAGCCTTGATGTACAGTGGCAACTGCTTGTGCTTTTATAAAACGATTGTGACAATTAATAACAGTTTGCCTTTGAGATGGTAGCTTACAATCTTTACTCCTGAATTGTCTCTAAACTATAGTAGCGGATTAAAACTGCGTGCTGGACCGAGATTCGAACTCGGGACCTTTGCCTTTAGCGGGTAAGTGCTCTACCATCTGAGCCACCCAAGCACGACTGACGCCCCGTCCTCACAGCTTTACTTCTGCCAGTAGCTCGTCTCCTACTTCGCAAGAGAGAACTAGGAGACGAGGTACTGGCGGAAGTAAAGTTGCGAGGACGGGGCGTGAGTCGTGCTTGGGTAGCTCAGATGGTAGAGCACTTGCCCGCGAAAGGCAAAGGTCCCGAGTTCGAGTCTTGGTTCGGCACACAGTTTTAATCTGCCAGGAAGTTTCGTATCAGCGCACACTCAGCTGCAGAGTGAAAATCTCATTCTGTAGTAGCGGATTTGGGTTCATGAAGCCATAAACAACACTGCGCATATTCTGCACCGTTATACGAACCCATGATGACTGTTGGAATAACTCGTTGCGCATGGCACCTGGCAAGGCCGACGGGAACAAACAGTGTTTGGCGGGAATAAAACTTGGAGATATACTGCATTCAGTGCTATAGGACATATTTCTCTAACTTATCTACCCGTTTCAGAATTGAGGGTTACTTTGTATAACTAATTTATGAATACCCTTCATACTCTGTCAGTTTTTGGAGGCTAGAATCATATGATCCGTGCTATTATACTGTAGTTGCTATTTGCAGCTTCTGAGTTTGCGCCATGGCGGCACCCTCTCGCCCCATGCGGACCAGCAACGGCCACTCGGCCGGGAAAGATCACTCGCACTAACCTTTCAGGGAAACTGCTGCCCATATGACAGACGGCTTACTATGTGACACATAACCCCTCTATAGAAGAGGCTGACGTATCATTTGGCGGTCAGACACGCCACCCCCTCTCGAGCTATGCCCATCTATCTCGGGAGTCACGCCATGTCACCCGGGAAGCCATAAACGCCGTCTGCCATCTCCCACAGTCTGTGTCGGCTCGGAAACTGGTTGAGATGGGCATGCATTCGCCGATAGCAGCAGTTAGTTTCGGATTTTAAACCCACTGCCACTGATAACTGGCAAAACTCGTCTACAGTCGTCGGCGGTTAGGATGTTCTTACATCCAACGTTCTTAAGCCTAATTACGAGGCTGTCAGTGGTACACCATTCCTTATAGACATGTTGTTCAAATGGCTCTAAGCACTCTGAGGTCATCAGTCCGCTAGACTTAGAACTACGTAAACCTAACTAACCTGAGGACAACACACACATCCATGCCCGAGGCAGGATTCGAACCTGGGACCGCAGCAGCCGCTTGGTTCTGGAGGGAAGTGCCTAGAGCCGCTCGGCCACAGTGGCCGGCCAGACACTTTGTACAGCCCCCATCAATACACTAATAAATCGAATAACTTCATTCACGGTGCGGTCATGGACAAGTCCAAAGACGACAGCTCCTTTCTGCCATTCTGTTCCGTCTCTCCAACGACCCATCCTACTGGGCTGATTTCATACAAACTACTGCGACATACGCTTATCTCTCATGATTTGGGTCTTACGTTAGCTGTGGAGGGTAACACTATCGCTTGTTCCACGTAATTACAACTCTCCAAATGACCGCAGCTTTCTCTCGTGGGGCGAGGGGGGGGGGGGGGGGGGGGTGACGATTAATATTTTGTCCTGTGAGATTATGATGCATGACTTACACTAACGTGTCATCATCAGTAGCAACAGCAGTTTTCTGCAACGTTAGCAGGCCCTTTCCGTCTCTATTTCTGGTGTTCCATCGCTTTTTTCTTTTTTTTTAACGCTGCCGTATATGCTAACGTTCAGCACATAATTCGGGATGTGACACTTTTCCACGGTCGTCTTCTCCACCCTTTTACCTACCCTACTGTTATTTTTATTTCATTCAGTAATGAAAGAGTTATCATGCTGAAGGGGCCAAGTAACGAAATGTGTTTTCTATGTTATTCAGAATAAACTTCATTCAAATAACGTGAACATAAGTTTGCACCAAGTCCCCATTAACACTTGCTCATTCACTTTAGGCAAGCGAGTTATCACTTGACATGATCCAAAAATAAGAAATGAATACTGGCTTTTCTAAATAAATTTGTACTGAAATGCTATACGGTCTAAGTCCACCAAATAAGTTTTGTAATATTTCTATCGCTAGTAAACATTTTACCTTTCTGTCTTCGTACAATTCACTGTAAAACCGTAGGTAGGTACTCTATCGTACTTTTGACCTCTCTTTTCTTCTCTGAAGACAATTGTTTTGTATCAGCATCCTCAATGAATGTGATAGTTTCGAAATCTTCACTTCACCACACTTTTTTCAACACTCCTTTTAGAGGTAGACAACAGTCTTGTGTTACAACTTTCCTTAATTGAATCCAGTTGATACTGCCTCCAGTTTCTTTCACTGACGCTTTTTCAAATTAAAATATATGTTTATGAGCCGTCTGATTTTCCAGTCCGCTGTCTTTTCCCTGATTACTATTGCAAGATTATCCCAAGCCACATTTTCAACGGCCCTTTCCAGGTGTATACAAACATGTCTAAGCCTCTCCTCTTCTAAATAAACGTGCCTCCCAGAATTCGCAAGAGTCCTAATTACACCATTTGCTCGTGTATTCCATTTAAAACAAAAGTGCTCATCGTTCAACAATGTATAGACGTCCAAACTAAATTACTCATGAGGATGTAAATGAAAGTTATATTTATTTAGGTAGGTCAACGTAAACAACGTAACCCTTTCTGCAGAGTTAAAGAAAATAGCTTATTTAGCTGTTTTCCGGATTGATATAGCAATACGTTATAGGTTTTTCAAAGGAATATTATTTTTTATATTATGTTGCTGAGGTATTATAATTCAATTTATACAGTGAGACAGGAGGTAGTGCGGAGACTAGATACAGTGGAGACATAAGATATAAGATTGGCAACTGAGACATGTTTGAGAAGATATTATTTCAACACAGTCTGTACAGTCATTCAAATGAGTTTGAAATGAAGATCCCACTGAGCCTCTTATTAGGTGAAATGTATTGAACGAACATTTTTGGATAAAGAGCCTCTAAGTCATGAAATACAAGAGTAGACTAAGAATGTGGATAACGTACTTTGCTTGTTTACAGGTGCCAGCAGACATTTGAGTAAATTTTTTCAACGTTTGAATTTACACCACACTAAAATTAAGTTTACCGTGGTATTGGGAGGGGACTCTATCAACTTCTTAGTCCTCACCATTGATTTAGTAAGTAACAGCGTTTGTCTAGAATATACAGGAAAGTACCCTCAACGGACACAGTAATACTGGCCAGTTTCCAGCATCCTATAACGTACAAATATGCAGCCTCCCATTCCATGGTGCACCGCCTATACTATCTATACCACAAACCAAATCCTATTTTGAAAATGAATTGAAAATAATTGAGGAAATAGCATACAGAAATGAGTGCAGTTCTGCCCTAATCTACTGCATACTCAGCAAAAGAAAAAAAGAAATAGAGCTTTTTACACTAGGAATACTGTTGCCCACAGGTAAGACTCCATCTTTAGAAAAGAGTGAAATTTATAGGAATTCCTGCAATCTGCGTGGCAAATTTTATGTAGGTCAATCGGGTAGGGCTATAACTACTAGACGGACTGAGCGTGAAAGGAATTGGAGACTAAAAAAGAAAGGTTTCACGTTTGATGAACACGTTCTGAATAAAACACATTCATATTAAATGTGGTATTCTCCATAGAGAAATTAAAGGCATAAAATTAACTTTACTCGTAATTCAGGTCATTAATAAATACCAATCAAAGAATCCTGACCTGATCCTTAATGAGCAAACACAGTTCCATGAATCACCCTTCCTAAGTTAGCAGCAGCCAGTAATTATTTCGCTCACCATTGGATAATATGCTTGTTATAACTATTCCACAGCCATATTCAATAGACTGCTTTCTCCCCTATGCCCCCCTCTCATTCCTTTTCTCGGTATGTTCATCACATTTACCAGTTTGTCCACATAACACAGAAGTAGGTGCTGGTACTCCCTTGTGCAACATATATCGCTTGTACATTCATGTGCTTTTAATCTTTGAATATACTGTAAGATAAGATTTATTTGTTCAAAATCTCTTCGTATATTACATTATGTTTGTGGTTTATATCGATATAGTCATAAAAGTAACATATTTTTGTACAACCGTGAACTCTCGCTGAAGTTGTGTGGACTATCTGTTTAGTATTAAGTAACCTGACGATGAACTAAGAAGCCGAAAGCCGGTTCATAACAAGCAATTAAATAAATAGTATTGTGCAACACCAATGCTTTGTATTCAGGTTTTTAATTCATTTTATATCTAACAAATTTAGATAGCTAGAAACGTTCAAAGTTCCGAGGATCGATGCAATACGTTGCACATAATTGGTTGTGTGCAGCCGGATGTTTTGGTGGTGTAATGCTTATTTAAGGTGAGGTGTTCAAGCGAATGCCCATTTTGTTGTATGTAAACTCAGTGCCGCTTCTAAAAGATCTGTGGACGATCTGTAAGGTTTCTGGTGTCACAGAGCGACAAGCTTCCTCAATGAGCTATCTAAATCATATTCGGTTAGACTGTAGAATGTGTCCTTACTTTGACTATCACACGCAAAGCAGGTCGACACGCACAAACAAACGACTTTCACTCTCCCAGAGATATCGACGTGGAATAAACATGGCAACATGCAATGAATACGCTGACATGTTGCTGATGCTCAGCGAATGCCAGCACGACACTAACGAAGCAACCATGCATTATGCCCTGAGATATAATGGTCCATAAGACATTCAGAAGGCGCAATGAGGTTTGCATTCAGGAAAACGGGTACTCGTTTGAACACCTCGCTTTAAATGAACATTGCACCACCAGAACAGCCGTCTGCACACAGCCAGTTACGTGTAACACGTCGCATCCACCCTTGATACCTTGAACGTTTCTAAGTCCTTAGAAAAATGTATTGCAAATTTGATTTGGACCGATTGTACACTGTTGGTTTAAACACATCAAATATATGATAGAAAAAATAACGTTCCATTTAAAAAGTACGGATCATCGCCGTCTCTCTTTACTCTGATACTACGTAAGAGTGTATTGGCAAGCCTCTTGACGACTCAGCTGTCTTAGGCATGGTGACCACCTTACTGCACTCCCATCCTGGTCAAGCTCGTAATCTGGTCTATCCATCGCAATGGTGCACGTCCTCTAGGTCTTCGACCATCGATTTTTGTCTCTATGATTGTTTTTTTCCATTGCCTCTTGCCTTCTGCCAATGTGCCCAAAATATTTCAAATGATTTTGGTTGACAAGGGTCGACAGACTAGTTCTAATGCCGAGCTGCCTCAGGATCGATTCATGATGTCCATGGTATTCGAAGTAATCTTCTACAGCACCACAATTCCAGAGCATCAATCTTGTGACGATCCGCTGACTTCATCGTCCAAGCTTTTGCTATATAGGTCACGATACCGAATACTGGAGTACGGCCGAGGGTGAGCTTCGCTGTTCAATTTCTCGCAGTTGAAGTGCGCGTAGGGATCTCATGCTCGCAATCTTCAGTATCAGTGACAAAAGATCCTACATACCTCGATGCGACTGATGGCCTCGTAGACAGGAATTTTTGTGATGTCAGGTCAGTAGCCATTAGGGCAATCTACAGTCATCACTTTGGTCATTTTGTTGTTAATGATCATATTTTCTGATTCGTTCAGCCAGGCTTCGCGTGATGGTATCCAGTTGCTGTTCATCTGTCTGAGTTATCACAGTGTCAGTTGCATATCTGAGATTGTTAATCTGTCTGCCACCTACAACGATGCCGTCAGACTAGTCTTCAGGAATCTCCCTCACCATGTGCTCACTATTTACATTAAACATAGTGGACACAAAATGGCATTAGTTGAAAAGATGACTGAGAAGGTGTTATTATTGATCCTTACTGTCGCTGTGTTGGAAAAGTACAGGTGCTGGCTCAGGAATAGCAGGAACCTCGGCGTACGCATCTCGATGAAGACAGTCCATAGCTTTGATAGGTTCATCTTGTCGAAAGCTTCCTTGTAATCAACGAAGCAAACTGACATCATGATATTAATTCCCTTGCCTTCTCTATGAGCTGCCGAATGTTTTGGATCTCCTCGCGCGTTCCCTTGCCTGGAATAAATATAGTTTGTTTATAACTGAGGAAGTAAAGTCTTCGGCCTCTCGTTCAATATAGTGAGCATTAATTTACTGGTGTCATAGATAAGAGCCACGTTTCGATAGTTTTCACAGTCAAGTGGAGGACCTTTCTTGAACAGTGGTATGAAAAAGGAATAGCACCATTGGTCTGGCCAATTTCCAACTAGCACGATCAGACATAGCCTTGCAGAATGTCCACACCCGTTACCCGTGTATTTTAGGAACACCGAAGTAATTACACCGTGGCTTAGTGCCCTCTGTTTCTGCAACTTTTTCAGTGCATGTTCCACTTCTTCTCTAAGAATTACTGGTTTCCTGTCTGCTTCGCTGTCTGTTGTGTGCTGGTACCCTGACACTAAATTCTCAGCGAGCAGAATGACGCAATATTCTCTCCATAATTTGGCGATACCTGTTGCGTCTTATTTTACTAGTGGGCCATCCAACTCCTTAAAGGTTGAAACCTCCTGGCAGATTAAAACTGTGTGCCGGACCGAGACTCGAATTCGGGACCTTTGCCTTTCGTGGGAAAGTGCTCTACCATCTGAGCTAGCCAAGCAGGACACACGCCCCGTCCTCACAGCTTTACTTCTGCCAGTACCTCGTCTCCTACCTTCCAAACTTTACAGAAGCTCTCCTGCGAACCTTGCAGAACTAGCACTCGAAAAAGAAAGGATATTGCTGAGACATGGCTTAGCCTCAGCTTGGGGGATGTTTCCAGAACGAGATTTTCACTCTGCAGCGGAGTTCGAGTCTCGGTAACAGCACAAAGTTTTAATCTGCCAGGAAGTTTCATATCAGCGTACACTCCACTGCAGAGTGAATATATCATTCCTTGTTGTTGTTGTTGTTGTTGTTGTTGTTGTTGTGGTCTTCAGTCCTGAGACTGGTTTGATGCAGCTCTCCATGCTACTCTATCCTGTGCAAACTCCTTCATCTCCCAGTACCTACTACAACCTACATCCCTCTGAATCTGCTTAATGTATTCATCTCTTGGTCTCCCTCTACGATTTTTACCCTCCACGCTGCCCTCCAGTACTAAATTGGTGATCCCTTGATGCCTCAGAACATGTCCTACCAACCGATCCCTTCTTCTAGTCAAGTTGTGCCACAAACTTCTCCTCTCCCCAATTCTATTCAATACCTCCTCATTAGCTATGTGCTCTACCCATCTAATCTTCAGCATTCTTCTGTAGCGCCACATTTCGAAAGCTTCTATTCTCTTCTTGTCCAAACTATTTATCGTCCATGTTTCACTTCCATACATGGCTACACTCCATACAAATACTTTCAGAAATACCTTCCTGACACTTAAATCTATATTCGATGTTAACAAATTTCTCTTCTTCAGAAACGCTTTCCTTGCCATTGCCAGTCTACATTTTACATCCTCTCTACTTCGACCATCATCAGTTATTTTGCTCCCCAAATAGCAAAACTCCTTTACTACTTTAAGTGTCTCATTTCCTAATCTAATACCCTATCACCCGACTTAATTCGACTACATTCCATTATTCTCGTTTTGCTTTTGTTGATGTTCATCTTACATCCTCCTTTCAAGAAACTGTCTATTCCGTTCAACTGCTCTTCCAAGTCCTTTGCTGTCTCTGACAGAATTACAATGTCATCGGCGAACCTCAAAGTTTTTATTTCTTCTCCATGGATTTTAATACCTACTCCGAATTTTTCATTTGTTTCTTTCACTGCTTGCTCAATATACAGATTGAATAACACCGGGGAGAGGCTACAACCCTGTCTCACTCCCTTCCCAACTACTGCTTCCCTTTCATGTCCCTCGACTCTTATAAATGCCACCTGGTTTCTGTACAAATTGTAAATAGCCTTTCGCTCACTGTATTTTACCCCTGCCACCTTCAGAATTTGAAAGAGAGTATTCCAGTCAACATTGTCAAAAGCTTTTTCTAGGTCTGCGAATGCTAGAAACGTAGGTTTGCCTTTCCTTAATCTAGCTTCTAAGATACGTCGTAGGGTCAGTATTGCCTTACGTGTTCCAATATTTCTACGGAATCCAAACTGATCTTCCCCGAGGTCGGCTTTTACTAGTTTTTCAATTCGTCTGTAAAGAATTTGCGTTAGTATTTTGCAGCCGTGACTTATTAAACTGATAGTTCGGTGATTTTCATACCTGTCAACACCTGCTTTCTTTGGGATTGGAATTATTATATTCTTCTTGAAGTCTGAGGGTATTTCGCCTGTCTCATACATCTTGCTCACCAGATGGTAGAGTTTTCTCAGGACTGGCTCTCCCAAGGCTGTCAGTAGTTCTAATGGAATGTTGTCTACTCCCGGGGCCTTGTTTCGACTCAGGTCTTTCAGTGCTCTCTCAAACTCTTCACGCAGTATCGTATCTCCCATTTCATCTTCATATACATTCTCTTCCATTTCCATAATATTGTCCTCAAGTACATCTCCCTTGTATAGACCCTCTATATACTCCTTCCACCTTTCTGCTTTCCCTTCTTTGCTTAGAACTGGGTTTCCATCAAAGCTCTTGATATTCATGCAAGTTGTTCTCCTTTCTCCAAAGGTCTTTTTAATTTTCCTGTAGGCAGTATCTATCTTACCCCTAGTGAGATAAGCCTCTACATCCTTACATTTGTCCTCTAGCCATCCCTGCTTAGCCATTTTGCACTTCCTGTCGACATCATTTTTGAGACGTTTGTATTCCTTTTTGCCTGTTTCGTTTACTGCATTTTTATATTTTCTTCTTTCATCAGATAAATTCAATATTTCTTCTGTTACCCAAGGATTTCTACTAGCCCTCGTCTTTTTACCTATTTGATCCTCTGCTGCCTTCACTATTTCATCTCTTAAAGCTAGCCATTCTTCTTCTACTGTATTTCTTTCCTCCATTCCTGTCAATTGTTTCTTTATGCTCTCCCTGAAACTCTGTACAATCTTCATCTACATCTACATTTATACTCCGCAAGCCACCCAACGGTGTGTGGCGGAGGGCACTTTACGTGCCACTGTCATTATCTCCCTTTGGTTTAGTCAGTTTATCCGGGTCCCATCTACTTAAATTCCCACCTTTTTGCAGATTCTTCAGTTTTAATGTACAGTTCATAACCAATAGATTGTGGTCCGAGTCCACATCTCCCCTGGAAATGTCTTACAATTTAAAACCTGATTCCTAAATCTCTGTCTTACCATTATATAATCTATCCGATACCTTTTAGTATCTCCAGGGTTCTTCCATGTATACAACCTTCTCTCATGATTCTTAAACTAAGTGTTAGCTATCATTAAGTTATGCTCTGCGAAAAATTCCACCAGGCGGCTTCCTCGTTCATTTCTAAGCCCCAATCCATATTCACCTACTATGTTTCCTTCTTTCCTTTTTCCTACTCTTGAATTCCAGTCACCCATGACTATTAAATTTTCGTCCCCCTTCACTACCTGAATAATTTCTTTTATCACATCATACATTTCATAAATTTCTTCGTCATCTGCAGAGCTAGTTGGCATATAAACTTGTACTACTGTAGTAGGCGTGGGCTTCGTGTTTATCTTGGCCACAGTAATGCGTTCACTATGCTGTTTGTAGTAGCTTACCCGCACTCCTATTTTTTTTATTCATTATTAAACCGACTCCTGCATTACCCCTATTTGACTTTGTATTTATAACCCTGTAGCCACCTGACCAAGAGTCTTCTTCCTCCTGCCACCGAACTTCACTAATTCCCACTGTATCTAACTTTAACCTATCCATTTCCCTTTTTAAATTTTCTAACCTACCTGCCCGATTAAGGGATCTGACATTCCACGCTCCGATCCGTCGAACGCCAGTTTTCTTTCTCCTGATAATGACGTCCTACTGAGTAGTCCGCGCCCGGAGATCCTAACGGGGGACTATTTTACCTCCGGAATATTTTACCCAAGAGGACGCAATCATCATTTAACCACACAGTAAAGCTGCAGGCCCTCGGGAAAAATTACGACCGTAGTTTCCCCTTGCTTTCAGCCGTTCGCAGTACCAGCACAGCAAGGCCGTTTTGGTTAATGTTACAAGGCTGATCAGTCAATCATCCAGACTGTTGCCCCTGCAACTATTGAAAAAGCTGCTGCCCCTCTTCAGGAACCACACGTTTTATATTCTTCTTGAAGTCTGAGGGTATTTCGCCTATCTGATACATCTTGCTCAGCAGATGATAGAGTTTTGTCAGGACTGGCTCTCCCAAAGCTGTCAGTAGTTCTAATGGAATGTTGTCTTCTCCTGAGGCCTTGTTTCGACTCAGGTCTTTCAGTGCTCTGTCAAACTCTTCAGGCAATATCATATCTCCTATTTCATCTTCATCTATATCCTCTGCCGATTCCATAATACTGTCCTCAGTTACATCGCCCTCAAAGGTTGTGAAATTTACTGTATTGCCTTCGTGACTTTAAGAGGGCGAAACAGAAATTATCGAAGTGCAGCATCTGTATGTGTTAGATGGTGTCTTAACTGAAGCGACGCTCTCGTGTGCGCAGGGCAGGTGATGGACGGCGGCAGCGAGCTGGGGGTGGCGCCCAAGGCGGGCGCGGGGCCGTGCTCGGGGCGCGGGCCGCGCGCGTCGCGGCGCTGCCTGCTGGTGGTGGCGGGGGCGGCGGTGGCGGCGCTGGTGGTGGTGGCCGTGGTGACGCGCCACGTCACGCTGCAGCAGTGCGCCTCCGCCGCGGGCGGCAGCGGGGCCGGCGCCGCAGACTCTGCCCCCGGCAGCGCGGCCGCGCACGCGCACGGCGGAGGCGCCAAGCGCCTGGTGCGCGACGTGCGGCTGCCCGCCGCGCTGCGACCCATCTCCTACACCATCACCATCGTGCCCTTCATCTGGTGAGTCACTGAGACGTGGAGCCGTCGCAGTACGGGGCGCCTAGATGCACGTGTCCTCCGGCATTATGCGGCACAATTTTATGTACACTACTGGCCATTAAAACTGCTACACCGAGAAGAAATGCAGATGATAAACGGGTATTCACTGGACAAATATATTATACTACAACTGACATGTGATTACATTTTCACGCAATTTGGGTGCATAGATCCTGAGAAATCAAAACCCAGAACAACCATCTCTGGCCGTAATAACGACCTTGATACGCCTGGGCATTGAGTCAGAGCTTGGATGGCGTGTACAGGTACAGCTGCCCATGCAGCTTCAGCACGATACCACTGTTCATCAAGAGTAGTGACTGGCGTATTGTGACGAGCTAGTTGCTCGGCCACCATTGACCAGACATTTTCAATTGGTGAGAGATCTGGAGAATGTGCTGGCCAGGGCACCAGTCGAACATTTCTGTATCCAGAAAGGGCCGTACAGAACCTGCAAGATGCGGTCGTGCATTGTCCTGATAAAATGTAGGGTATCGCAGGGATGGAATTAAGGGTAGAGCCACGGGTCGTAACACACCTGAAATGTAACGTCCACTGTTCAAAGTGCCGTCAATACGAACAAGAGGTGACCGAGACGCGTAAGTAATTGCACCCCATACTATTACCCCGGATGATATGCCAGTATGGCGATGACGAATACCCGCTTCCTATGCCCGTTTACCGCGATGTCGCCAAACACCGATGCGACCATCATGGTGATGTAAACAGAACCTGGATTCATCCGAAAAAATGACGTTTTGCCATTTGTGCACTCAGTTCGTCGTTGAGTACACCGTCGCAGGCGCTTCTCTTTGTGATGCAGCGTCAAGGGTAACCACAGCCATTGTCTCCGAGCTGATAGTCCATGCTGCTGCAAACGTCGTCGAACTGTTCGTGCCGGCCGCGATGGTCTAGCGGTTCTAGGCGCTCGGTTCGGAGCCGCGCGACTGCTACAGCCGGAGGTTCGAATCCTGCCTCGGGCATGGATGTGTGTGATGCCCTTAGGTTAGTTAGGTTTAATTAGTTCTAAGTTCTAGGGACTGATGACCGTAGATGTTAAGTCCCATAGTGCTCAGAGCCATTTGAACCATTTTGAATTGTTCGTGCAGATGGATGTTGTCTTGCAAACGTCCCCATCTGTTGACTCAAGGATCGAGACGTGGCTGCACGATCCGTTACAGTCATGCGAATAAGATGCCTGTCATCTTGACTGCTAGTGATACGAGGGCGTTCGGATCCAGCACGGTGTTCCGTATAACCCTAGTGAACCCATCGATTCCATATTCTGCTAACAGTCATTGGATCTCGACCAACGCGAGCAGCAATGTCGCGATACGATAATCCGCAATCGCGATAGGCTACAATCCGACCTATGTCAAAGTCGAAAACGTGATGGTACGCATTTCTCCTCCTTACACAAGGCATCACAACAACGTTTCTCCAGGCAACGTCGGTCAACTGCTGTTTGTGTATGAGAAATCGGTTGGAATCTTTCCTCATGTCAGCACGTTGTAGGTGTCGCCAACGGCGCCAACCTTATGTGAATGCTCTGAAAACCCAATCATTTGCATATCACAGCATCTTCTTCCTGTCGGTTAAATTTCGAGTCTGCAGCACGTCATCTTCGTGGTGTAGCAATTTTAATGGCCAGTAGTGTTGGTAAGTCAAACTCGTAACATTTCATATACGGTTTAATGCCTTCAGAACTGTTATTCTTCTTGAGGAACGAAATTTTTTTCAATGCTCTGATGCTCCTAGATAATTTTTTTAATTATTATTTTAGAAGGAAGAGTTCCACACACTCGATTTCAAAACACTGAGGAGACAAAAGTCATGGGACACCACCTAATATCGTGTCGGACCTCCTTTTGGCAGTCGTAGTGCAGCGTTTTGGCGCCCTACCGCCGAACACAGCAGACAATCACAGAGCAGCAGCATCATGCAGGCGGTCTTTCTCACGGGAATGGTACCGAATCTAACATCTGTCACCGGTACCTCATCCCACATTGCGTCATCTCTATGCTTCTCGCATCTCCACTGCCCTGGGAATAGCTTCCTGCAGCCTAATATGACGGCTGAATAAGCCAGAAATATTACAAGTGACATGGACTCAACACGTTGTGGGAAGTCCCTTGCAGACATATAGAGCCATGCTGCCTCTACAGCCGTACATAAATGCGAAAGTGGTGCCAGTGCAGGATTTTGTGCACGAAATTATCTCCCGATTATGGCCCAGAAATGTAAGATGAGATTCATGTCGGACGACCAGGGAGGCCGGATCATTCACTCGAACTGTCCAGAATGATCTTCAAACCAATCGCAGACCACTGTGATTCGGTGACTTGGTGAATTGTCATCCATAATAATTCCGTCGTTGTTTGGGGACATTAAGTCCGTGAATGACTGCAAATGGACTCCACGTAGCCGAATATAGCCATTACCGGTCAATGATCGGTTCACTTGGACCAGAGAACCCAGTCCAGTCCATGTAAATACGATGTACATTCAAGTTCTAAAGCCTCCGATTTTTTTTCTAATTAACTACTCACCCGAAATCGATGAAACTGGCGTTACTTCTCGACGTAATCGCCCTGCAGACGTACACATTTTTCACAACGCTGACGCCATGATTCCATGGCAGCGGCGAAGGCTTCTTTAGGAGTCTGTTTTGACCACTGGAAAATCGCTGAGGCAATAGCAGCACGGCTGGTGAATGTGCGGCCACGGAGAGTGTCTTTCATTGTTGGAAAAAGCCAAAACTCACTAGGAGCCAGGTCAGGTGAGTAGGGAGCATGAGGAATCACTTCAAAGTTGTTATCACGAAGAAACTGTTGCGTAACGTTAGCTCGATGTGCGGGTGCATTGTCTTGGTGAAACAGCACACGCGCAGCCCTTCCCGAACGTTTTTGTTGCAGTGCAGGAAGGAATTTGTTCTTCAAAACACTTTCGTAGGATGCACCTGTTACCGTAGTGCCCTTTGGAACGCAATGGGTAAGGATTACGCCCTCGCTGTCCCAGAACATGGACACCATCATTTTTCCAGCACTGGCGGTTAACCAAAATTTTTTTGGTGGCGGTGAATCTGTGTGCTTCCATTGAGCTGACTGGCGCTTTGTTTCTGGATTGAAAAATGGCATCCACGTCTCATCCATTGTCACAACCGACGAAAAGAAAGTCCCATTCATGCTGTCGTTGTGCGTCAACATTGCTTGGCAACATGCCACACGGACAGCCATGTGGTCGTCCCTCAGCATTCGTGGCACCCACCTGGATGACACTTTTCGCATTTTCAGGTCGTCATGCAGGATTGAGAGCCCAGAACCCACAGAAATGCCAACTCTGGAGGCGATCTGTTCAACAGTCATTCGGCGATCCCCAAAAACAATTATCTCCACTTTCTCGATCATGTCGTCAGACTGGCTTGTTTGAGTCCTAGGTTGTTTCGGTTTGTTGTCACATGATGTTCTGCCTTCATTAAACTGTCGCACCCACGAACGCACTTTCGACACATCCATAACTCCATCACCACATGTCTCCTTCAACTGTCGATGAATTTCAATTGGTTTCACACCACGCAAATTCAGAAAACGAATGATTGCACGCTGTTGAAGTAAGGAAAACGTCGCCATTTTAAGTATTTAAAACAGTTCTCATTCTCGCCGCTGGCGGTAAAATTCCATCTGCCGTACGGTGCTGCCATCTCTGGGACATATTGACAATGAACGCGGCCTCATTTTAAAACAATGCGCATGTTTCTATCTCTTTCCAGTCCGGAGAAAAAAAATCCGAGGGCTTTAGAACTTGAATGCACCTCGAACATTTGAGAGCGTTATGGAGACACCACCAGCTTGCACAGTGCCTTGTTGACAAATTGGGTTGACGGTTTCGTGATGTCTGCGCCACACTCGAACCCTACCATCACCTCTTACCAACTTAAATCTGGGCTCATCTGACGAAGTCACGGTTTTCCAGTCAACTAAGGTCCTACCGATATGATCACGAGCCTAGGAGACGCGCTGCATGCGATGTCGCGCTGTTAGCAAAGGTACTCGTGTCGGCCGTCTGCTGCCAGAGCCCATTAACGCCAAATTTCGGCGCACTGTCCTAACGGATACGTTCGTCGTACGTCCCACAGTGACTTCTTCAGTTATTTCACACAGTACTGTTTTGTTTTGGCACTGACAACTCTACGCAAACGGCGCTGCTCTCGGTCGTTGAGTAAAGGTCGTCGGGCGCTGAGTCGTCCATGATGTGGCATTCTCAGCACATTCTTGACACTGAATTGCCTAACAGTTTTCGAAACGGAATGTCCCATGCTTCTAGCACCAACTACCATGCCGCATTCAGAGTATCTTAATTTCTGTCGTGCGAGCATAATCAGATCGGAAATTTTTTGACATAAATCACCTGAATACAAATGACAGTCCGCATCATTTGCTCGAGCTGTCCAGAATGATCTTCAAGCCAATGCAGACCACTGTGGTTCGGTGACATGGTGAACTGTCATCCATAAAAATTCCAATGCAATGCCCCTTGATACCTTGAGTGGGCGATTCTACCGCCGTCTGCTTAGTGCATATAGCTACACCACGACTTTCGTCATCTCAGTGCATATATCGTACACAGTAGTGTACGCTGGGCCTCAATTAACACTGAAATCATTGTAGACCAAAAACGTTAGGTTTCGGAATTGCGTACAGGCTGTGCTGACATCAAGCGTAGCAAGCACAAACCTAAAGGAATAGGAACTTACTTCTCCAGCAGCTCCAACGGGCTGTTGAGTTACATAATACCACTCTGAATCCCGCCAGTAAATAAAGGTTTATAATAAAAACTACAAATTATTGAAATGAATCACATTGACACTATGTGATCAAAATTATCTTGACACCTATAAGTGGACGTTAATGTGGGATGTGTCTACGCTTCGCCCATTCCTCATGCCTTGAACTATGCTGGGGATACTTGCAATGTGCTGCCTGACTCTCTGTAGAGGAATGGCAACCTATTCTTCCCAAAACAGACAAGGTAGTGATGTGGGACACTGGAGTTTGGAGCAAAGTCAATATTGTAACTCGTTTCAAAGGTGCTCCATTGGTTTCAGGTTGGGACATTAGGCAGGCTAGTCCATTTCAGAAATGTTTTTGTTCACAAACCATTGCCTCACAGAAGCTACTTTATGACAGAGAGCATTATCATGCTAATTCAGACAATCGTCGCCTCCGAAATGGTCCTCTACTGTTTGCAGTACGCTGTGCTGTAACATGCGTGAACCACGCCCTAACCACAAAAAAGCTCTCATACTGCAACAGCATCTCCCCCTTACTTCATTGTTGGCACCACACATGATGGCAGGTAACATTCCCCAGGCATTCGCCAACCGCAGACATTTGCCATTGGATTGCCATTGGGACTCACTACTTCAAATTAATCGTTTCCAGTAATGAACTGTCCATTGCTTTCGGTCTTTGCACCACCTCAAGCGTCTTTTAGCATTGATTATGGGAATGTGTAGCATATGAAGAACTGATCGACTATTTTACCGCTTGCGCCAACTGCTGGAGTGTTGAGGACTCTTTGGAAATCATGAGTGACTTCTTCCACTGATTTCATCTGATATTTTACTACCATTACCACCATCACTAGTGTGTGACTTGACACACTCGTTGATTAACTATCTAGGCGTAACATGCCAAACGGTATAAAATGGAAGGTGCATGTAAGGATTGTAGTAGGGAAGGCGAATGGTCAACTCGGTTTACTGGGAGAATTTCAGAAAACCATTCTTGATTCTGGTCAAGCATTTGTGGTCCGCACCAGGTCAGATTAAAGGTAGACAACGAAGCAACTCAGAGGTGGACTGCTACATTTGTTACCGGTAGGGGCAAACGACATTTAAATATTACGGAGTTGCTTAGGGAACTCACACTGAAATCCCTGGAGGAAAGGCGACGTTCGATAAGAGTAAAATTAGAGAACCTGCATCTGAATCTGGCTGCAGAACGATTCTACTGGTACATTTCGCGTAAGGAGCACGGAGATAAGATTCGAGAAATTAGGGCTCGTTTGAAGCATATACATAATCGTTTTTCCCTCGCTCTATTTGCGAGTGGAATAGGAAAGGCAATGACTAGTACTGGTTTATGGTACCGTCCGCCACGCAGCGTACGGTGGCTTGCGGTGTGTGTAAGTAGATGTAGACGTACCATCCTCCGCTGTGCTCGTCGGTCTCTGTCGGTCAGTAAATGAAGCCTGACTGGTCTTGGTTAGCTGTAGTTGTTCCTCCACATTTCCACTTCACGATTACATCACCAGCAACCAACCTGAGTAGCTTTAGAATCGTCGAAATGTTCCTGATGGATTTGCTACTCAGGTGACCAGTGACTAGTCCACGTTCGAAGTCGCTGAGCCCTCCTGCTGTTACTCCTTCCCTACCGACAACACAAAGCTTGAGATTTTCGCTTCCATTATCAGATGATGAAAATGCCGAAGTGTTATCTAAGTCTACGGGCTCTATGCCTTACGCAGGAATCATTTTCTAAAGGACTGGTCGCATTTTGTAGAAACTTGGTGTGAAGTGTGTTCTTCGATCACCACCTAAGATTAGGGCCCTTTTTACCGTCTGTTAAGCATCATCTTGGTGTACGTAAGGCGGGCGTCCACCTATCTCATGCAGTTCTGCCTTGTCATACATTGGTCAGGCCATCAGGACAGTGGAGGACTAGTCTGTAGAATATGAGCGTCACACACTATTGCAAGAGACTATAGGAAAGATTGCCTTTGCACCGGTTTCCTATGGAATATATAACATCAGAGTGCAGTTCCAGTGATTGGGATGGTTTTATTAATGAAGCAGGCGAGATATTTGCTTAAATTCTGCTTGAAATCCTGCTCTCTTCCTTGCCAAAAAACAGAAAGACAGACTTAATGCCACTTACTCACCTGTTGGTAATTAATATCGTGAGGTGGCGGCTTGTTTCAGGCATCTGTCCTCACATTTTTCCTATTTACGTACTGAATTTGCATTCAAGAGTTTCCTGCTTAATTTATTTTCCGATTAGGTTTTTATTTGTCTTTTCGTTCTCATATCCCCTCTCTCTGTACTTCCCCCAAACCTGGGACACACCACTTTGAGAGACATGTAACCGATCGGCAACATCTTGTTGTGTATAATCTCCCTAAAGTAAAGCCACTGTCCTGACTCTATCAAAGTGGTGCATGTGGCATGTTACTGCAGTGCTGAACACAAACTGAATGAAGCTGTTGTTGATACTGGAGTGATCGCGGTGTGTGCCACTGCGGCAGCGGTATGTTTACAAGATTGGAAGATGGCCACAATGCGTGCCAGCAGTTAATACTGTCCAGTATATGGGCTCTAACTGGATACTACATGAAGTGCCCAGGTCAGTTAGACCTCTAGTATCGTAGACTACATTTTACGATAGTATTCCAAACTTCTGTTGCGCAGTGTAGTTCCTGGTTGGTAGCCCCATTCTACGGAGGGTTTAAAACTTCTACCACAGTGCCCTCTCGTTGCATTTGTGCCTTTAAAATGATGGGTTGTTCACCTGTTCAAATATCGATGGTTATAGAAGGTGTCACCCGGCTGCATCCCTGTAAGTTGTTGTAACATTTTATACGCCGGAGTAAACTGAAGTTTGACGTTGGATTATCCTGTTGAAATATAACTTGACAGAGACTTCGAAGACAAGGCACAGCCACCGCCTTAACAAGTCAGAAATGAAACGACTGCTGTTCAAATTACTGTTTATCCGAGACAGAGATGTTCGTGTTGCGTTCCCAATAGCATCGAAGCAGGTGCTTGATTCTAGCTACAACGATGCTCTCACTAAATCAACCTGTGAGCAAACGTGCCGCTCTTCTTTGAATCTTTGCTCCTCTGGTAAGGGTCCAAGACAAATAAATCTTCCGTATTGCTTGGCTAAGTCGCAGTCCCCCAGCAGTTGTCAGCGCGTCTGAGTCCCATGTGGAGCATCGAGGTCCAATTCCTGGTTCTAACAGGGATTTTTCCTTGGTGAGGTATTGAGGTGTGGAACGATGAACACTCGGCTTCGCTGGGGACCGCTGTAGAGCTGCGTCATCGAGAAGTAGCGCCTGCCAGTTTCTGAAAGTTGGGAACGGATGGGAGAGTAGTACGCTGACTGAAGACCCTCCACACCGCATACAATGACGCCTTTAGGAGAGTATGGAGTCGTGACCGGTCAGATCCGCCCGGTCCTCAGGGAATCGGTTCCCCAAGGAGAAGGGCTTTTAATTTTTTTTTTAAATTTAATTTCCCTTTTTTGGAGTATTTACTCTTAGAGCCCTCTCTTTGGCTCTATTTGAATTACAAGTGTCTCTAAGAAATGTATGCAGTATGGACTGCGCTGGGGGCCATGGCACACTGACAGCTGCGAAAATGGTCCAGACAGTATCTGTCTCTCGAAGACTTGCGTCTGGTGCACTTCTGGCAAGATGCACTGGTGATGAGACACAAAATTTAAATGAAAGTTTGCAGTTTTACTTGGTCCAAATGTTCTAAAGAAAAAAAAGGATACTTTTGGTTTTTGTAGAAGCTGTTTCTCAATTCAGTATCGGATATTTGAAGACAAGAAAGTAGAAGTCCCAGCATAGCCCTCCCAGAAGAAGATCCGCTTATGTAAAGATCAGCTAGGGATCAAACAGTCTACAAGATGTTGACTGGGGAATGAAAAATTCAAAAAGAATGGTACCCTGGTCTTTAAATTACAAGAAGAAGGAGCATTACAGGAGCAAGAAGGGAAGACGTATAGCGCAAGTGAATTTCGTTGGGTTTTTAACAAAATTTTAAAATCCATTCTCCAGTAAGTTTATTATTCTAAGTTCAATGCCAAGTTTTTGATTCTAAATATTATACAATCTGTACGACATTTTTGCAGGAAATTTGTGTATTTTACTATCACATCTGTGTTTTGATGATTAAAGAAAATTTAAATTTGAAATTTGAAAAAAAGTACTTACATTAAATTAATAAATTTCCTCATAAAATGAATGCACAGAACTTTTGAACAATCTCTTGTAAATGTACCTAAAGGATCTGGAATGCGAAAACTGAGATCTTAGTAAGCGAAGTTCGTTTTTCGAAAATATCGCTAAAAACCGTATTAAAAATTTACAGAAGTACAAAGTCAGTGAAGTTATGGACTTCAAAGCCTTATGTGATAGATATGATTTTAAAATTTGGTTGTTATCAGCAAAGTAGAAGAACAGTTAAGTTTTTGGGTGGGGTTTCCCCTTAATAACTGACTGGGTGAGTCCGGTCAAAGGTTAGAAGAAGGCAAGAGGATGCCACCATCATTAGGGCGAAGCTTACTAAAGCGCAGTGGTGTACAAAGCAACATATGGATTGACAGCTTTATTTTTGTCGCCTTGTAAAGCTAATGCCGTATTCGAACTTAACAGGATTGTTTTTCACTCTCATCCGCACTGACTTACATTTATCTACATTTAGACGAAGCTGTCATTCATTGCGCCAACTAGAAGCTGTCATTCATTACGCCAGCTAGAAGCTCTGTCATCCTGTATTCTTCTATAGTCACTCAATGATGACACCTTCCCGTACACGAGAGCATCAAACAACCGTTAAACACAGCTGCTCATCCTGTCCCTCATATCGTTTATGTATATAGAGGATAAGAGCGGTCCTATCACACTTCCCTGGGGCGCTCCTGACGATACCCTCGTATCTAGAACGAGATTTTCACTCTGCAGCGGAGTGTGCGCTGATATGAAACTTCCTGGCAGATTAAAACTGTGTGCCCGACCGAGACTCGAACTCGGGACCTTTGCCTTTCGCGGGCAAGTGCTCTACCAACTGAGCTACCGAAGCACGACTCACGCCCGGTACTCACAGCTTTACTTCTGCCAGTACCTCGTCTCCTACCTTCCAAACTTTACAGAAGCTCTCCTGCGAACCTTGCAGAACTAGCACTCCTGAAAGAAAGGATATTGCGGAGACATGGCTTAGCCACAGCCTGGGGGATGTTTCCAGAATGAGATTTTCACTCTGCAGCGGAGTGTGCGCTGATATGAAACTTCCTGGCAGATTAAAACTGTGTACCGGGCGTGAGTCGTGCTTCGGTAGCTCAGTTGGTTGAGCACTTGCCCGCGAAAGGCAAAGGTCCCGAGTTCGAGTCTCGGTCGGGCACACAGTTTTAATCTGCCAGGAAGTTTCATATCAGTGCACACTCCGCTGCAGAGTGAAAATCTCATTCTGGAAACATCCCCCAGGCTGTGGCTAAGCCATGTCTCCGCAATATCCTTTCTTTCAGGAGTGCTAGTTCTGCAAGGTTCGCAGGAGAGCTTCTGTAAAGTTTGGAAGGTAGGAGACGAGGTACTGGCAGAAGTAAAGCTGTGAGTACCGGGCGTGAGTCGTGCTTCGGTAGCTCAGTTGGTAGAGCACTTGCCCGCGAAAGGCAAAGGTCCCGAGTTCGAGTCTCGGTCGGGCACACAGTTTTAATCTGCCAAGAAGTTTCACCCTTGTATCTGATGAACACTCGCCGTCGACAATAACGAACTGGGTTCTATTACTTAAGAAATCTTCGAGCCATTCACATATCTGAAAATCTAACCCGTTCGCTCAGATCTTCATCAACTGTCTGCAATGCTTTGCTGTCTCGGGATATTTTCTGTAAATCGATCCTTTCTTTTAGTCTAGTCGTGCCACAACCTTCTTTTTTTTCCCAAATCTGTTCAGTAACTCTTCATTAGTTATCCACTTTACTTATCTAATATTCAACATTCTCCTGTACCACCACATTTCAAAAGCTTATATTCTCTTCTTGTATGAACTTTCTTTCGTCTACGTATAACTTCTGTATAAGGCTCGCTCCATATAAATATATTCAAAAAAAATTCTTAATATTTAAATTTATACTCGATACTAATAAATTTCCGTTTTTCAGAAACAATATTCTTGCTACTGTCAGTCCACATTTCATATTCCCTTCCTTTGTCCATTGCCAGTTATTTTGCTTCCCAAGTGGCAAAAATCGTCGATTACTTTTAATTTTACATCTCCTAACCCAATTCTATTAGGATCACTCCAGTTCACCTACATTCATTATCCTTGTTTTACTTTCGTTGACAGTCTTTCAAAATGGCTCCAATCACTAAGGGACTTAACGTCTGAGGTCATCAGTCCCCTAGACTTAGAACTACTTAAACCTAACTAACCTGAGGACATCACACACATCCATGCCCGAGTAAGGATTCGAACCTGCGACCGTAGCAGCCGGGTGGTTCCGGACTGAAGCGCCTAGAACCGCTCGACCACAACGGCCGGCTGTTGATAGTCGTCTTATAGCCTCTTTTCAAGTCACCATTCATTCTGCTTAGTTACTCTTCCTAGTCCATGCCGTCCCCGTCGGAACTACAGTGTAGTCGAAAGCCACAAAATTGTTATTTCTGCTCCCTGAAAGTTAATTCCCTACCCAAATTTCTCCTTGACTTTCTTTTCTTCTTGCACAATGTACAGATTGAATAATGTAGGTTAGCAGTACAATCATGTCTCACTCATTTCTAAACTACTGCTTCCTTTTCTTGCACTTACGTTCTTATAACTGCGGTGTGGTTCCTGTACAAGTTGTATATAACATTCCGTTCACTGTGTTTTACCTCTGGTACCTTCATAATTTGGAAGAGTGTATTCCAGTCAACATCTTCCAAAGTTTTCTCTTAGTCCACAAATGCTATAGACATTGATTTGACTTTTTGTACTCTATTTATACTTCAGTACGGAGAATGAAAAATATAGGTGCTTAGTGTTACTAAATTGTCCCGCAAAAAGTGTTTCTGGCAGAGCGACGAGCGTGCAATTTACAAGAGGAAAATCCACATGGTCCTTTACCTAAACGTCCCTATATGACGGGCCACCCAGCGCAGCTAAGGACCTGCGCCAAGCCTTTCTCACAAGGACTACTCGCGAGCGCAAATAAAATGCTACCTCCACAAAAACAGGACCTAAAAAAGACGGAAGAAAGCGAGCGCCTATCCGTTTCTCTCTACGCAGGGCGACCCTCCGTCAATATTGCTGGGACCTTAAACAAATATAACGTGAAGAGCATATTCCATTCGAGGCGCAAAATTAAAGGTGTACTGTTCTCTTCCAGCGGTCCGTGTGGGACTGTGTTCACCTAGAGTGTTCAGCAATGCGCGTACGTGTGTGTTATGTGGGGGGGGGGGGGGGAAGGAGGTGCCAAATAATCTGGCAAAAACTCGCTGCAGAGGTATGAACTTGTTTAAAAGAAAACGTAGAAGAACTTTATGATGGTCAGGACCTCAAAATTGAAAATAATCCAACTGAAATCATCAATGAGTGTGAAATAAAAAAATCCCCAATCACGAGACATGAATTTGAACATCATCTTCGGAGTCTCAAAAAAGGAAAAGCTACTGGTGTTGATGACTTCCCTGCAGAACTGTTGAAAAATTTAGCTAAAAATATGAACAACCAATTATTCAGAGAAGAAGAATCATGCCAGAAGACTACACCCAGTGCACAAACTTTACCACGCCTAAAGTAGGAAAGACAGCCTGCACCAATTATAGAACACTATCAATGGTGTCGCATGCCTCCAGAATACACAGTAGTATGGTTAAGAACAGGATATAAGATAAGGTAGCTAAGTATGTTGGAGAAGGCCAATATAGATCTAGAGAAGAAAGAGGAACAAGACAAGCAATTTTGGCTTTGCACATACTATTGGAGAGAAGGATAGATATAAATTGAGATGGACTTACCGTACCTTCATTGACCTAGAAAAAGCTTTTGACAATGTGGCAGTATAAGATGGGAGCTACTCTTAAGAATTATGCAGAAAATTGGACTGGACTGGAAGAATGGATGAATGATTAACAGACTATATCAGAACCAAAGCACAAAAATAAACATCACTAAGGTACAGGAAGAGGTCAGGATTAGATAAGAAGTTAGACAATGATGTACACTGTGTCCGTATTTATTTCATGTGTTCATTCAGATGATGAAGGAGAAGACAAAGGAAATAAAAGTCAATGGTGAATTGATAAATTATAGCAGATTTGCTGAGGACGTCGTAATAGTTCAAGACTCCGGAAAAGAAATGAATAGAATGCTGCACGTCTTGTCAGACATTATTAAACTATTGAAAAGCGAACAAACGAAGAACGAAAGCAATATGGTAAAATGTGGAAGAAATCAAAACCAATATAAAAATTGATGTGTCAGTATTGATCACATTAAACTATTTTGTTGTCTTGGTAGTATAACAACAGAGGACAATAGGTGCAAAATGGAAGTGAAGAATATGGCTGCATTGGCAAAAAGACGTTTATGATTGGGAAAAACATTTTAACCAACAACAGTTTGAACCAGCAGCAGTATGAATACAAGTGTCAGAGAATCTTTTGCAGAATCATTTGTATGGTGTACACAGATATACAGAAGGGCTAATTGGATAGGAATCGACTTTAAGCTGCTGAAATTTGGATATGGTGAAAAATGTGGAGGGCGGACTGGACGAAAAGAAAATAAAAATACTTCTGTCTTAATGGAAGTCAATGAAGAAAGAAGATTATGAAAGGAAATGGAAAAGAGAAAAATAAAAGTTATTGGATATGTCATCAGACACAACGGTTCCATCCTTATTGTTCTTGAAGGTAAAGAGACAGGAAAAACCTGAAGAGGGCGGCCAGAGGATGGCCTAGGAAGAACTGTTTGGGCAACATCGCGAAGAGTTTAGGATGTGGAAATTACATGGAACTTAAACGAACAGTCAATGACAAAAGAGTGTAGTTCCATCGATAAGGCATTAGCCTTTAGAATAAGCATGGACGAGGGACTTTCAATAAGAAACACATTTTTCTGAAAATATTTCATGCACGTACTGCTTTCGGCAGAGTGCATCATTCACTGGGTCAAACTGATGGAAGTCGGAAGGTGCGAGATCTGGCATTACGATGGATGAAGAAGAACAATGCAATGAAGTTTTGTGAGCTTCTCTCGGTTACGCTGACTTGTCTGAGGTCTTGCGTTGTCGTGGAGAAGGAGAAGTTCGTTTGCATTTTGTGGCGACGTACACGCTGAAGTCGTTTCTTCAATTTCCTGAGGGTAGCACAATACACTCCCAAGTTGATCGTTGCACCAGAATAACTCTTTCCGACACCAAGAACACCGTCGTTACGACTTCACCGGCTGAGGGTGTGCTTTGAATACCTTTTCTTCGGAGGAGAAGTGGTGTGGCGCCACTCTATGGATTGCCCATTTGTTTCCGGTTCGAAGCGATAAATTATGTTTCATCGCTTGTGACGACGTCCGACAAAAAATTGTGACAATCAGCCTCATAACGCACAAGCAACTTTGCACAGATGGCCCTTCATTGTTATTTCTGGTCTTCCGTTAGGCGGCGAAAAACCCAGCGGGCAGACAACGCTGAGTACCCTAACTGGTGGACCAGTGTGTCAGTACTACCAACAGAGACGTCCAGTTGCGCATCGAGGAGTTTGACTGATCCGTCGATCACCACGAGTGAGACTGTCCGCACGTTCCAACATTGCAAGAGTCGGATCTATGCAGCCGGCCATCAGCGATAAATGGGATAGGTTTGCGCAACCTTTCTGCGGTGATGACAGATGCCTCGCCCAACGACTCACCGTGCTTTTGTTCATCGCTAGGTGCATATTCCACGATGCCCCACAGCGAATTCCCCATTTTTGTCAACCGAAATTGGGCGAGAAAAAAAAAGTGTTGCAGTACTTATTGAACGCTCATCGCGTGTTGGAAGCGTTTGCCTCCGGTGGAGGGTCAAGTTAGTCTCCATGGCAGAGCACAGCATAGTCGTAGAAAGGAGTTAAAATACGAGTAGATGGGTATCAAATTTACTAACGTTACTTCCAGCTAAGCGCCGGACTGAAAGTGAATTTGTAAAGAACATTATGGTTGACAGCGACGCATGCAGCTGCGCACGCTATGGATTGGTAAACCAGGACGTAACACAGAAACTTGATATCGAGTACTTTACCTCGATCCCCAACCTTTTATTTGATGCTTTTCAACTGATGCCTTTCTCATGTAAGTATAGTAAGCATCGCATCGAGAGATCGTAGTAATTATCTATTACACATTTATTATTTACCCAAAACTTTGGTCCAGTGCCTTAGTCACGACATTTTCTACAGTTAAACGGGCAAGCACCAGCAGGACAACAATTAAACGAGCTGTGTGCTTGTGGGCGACAGAGTAATAGTACGAAAGTATCTGCGGTATTTCGCTAATTTTGGCAATGTTACGTTTGTAGTTCGTTCATTTGGAATCCCCGTTTTCCATGCGTAGATTCATTTGCCTCTTTTTGTATTTTTGTTTAAAACAGTTTGAATTCACGGGTTACTGAATCATCAAAGAGAATAGAACCTAACAAAACCGAAACTTGGTAGTATTCTGATTAACTGTAAAAATGAAAAAAAATGTTCAAATGTGTGTGAAATCTTATGGGATTTAAGTGCTAAGGTCATCAGCCCCTAAGCTTACACACTACTTAACCTAAATTATCCTAAGGACAACACACACACCCATGCCAGAGGGAGGACTCGAACCTCCGCCGGGATCTGTAAAAATGGAGTGAGGTGCGAAATCAAATCTGTTTGAAAAACTCGAAGTCTATAGGAAATACTTCAAACTTTAAAAAGCGTTTAAGGAAACACACCAACAGACAGAAAGACATAATTAGTAACTTAACAAGATATAAGAGTGAATAGAGTTTTGAGCATGTGCTTTATGGGGTCACTGAAATCAACAAATCACTTCTCGTTAGCAATTTTTATTTTGTGACGCGATTCGGCCTTAGCCCATCATCAGTGGATCATATAAAATATAAAGGCTTAATACATAGCATTGTGTCACATAATTACATTCTTGACATTGGTACGCACATATCAAGAATGTAACTGTGTGGCACAATATCAAGTATTAAGGCGTTTTATGTGATGTTCTAATAACAGGATACTACAGAAATGCGCTCGCAAAAAACAAAAACAAAAATTAGAGATCTATTACAGCAGTGCGCAGAGTTTGTGTAATAGACACAAACACCCTGCGCGATTTCATGTCGAATGAACAGTGTGCTACATACGCTGCATGACAAAAAAAGTGAACCACCCAAAGATATTGTCGTACGGCAATGTAACTTCGTACACGTACACACTGGCGTCTGGTATGTAAATCTTTAGAGATTCAGTTCTCTGTGACATGTACAACGGCCAACAGAGTGCACTGCTGTGGTTCGTATTTATTGTTATTACGATTACTAGGCGTGTTACGTTATATAAAGCGCGTGGACAGCGTCAGATATTGAGTGATTGCTGCGAAAGACACAGACGTGTTTCATTCACCTACGAAACAACATTGTCAGCAGCAGAGTTTCTAAGGCCCCTCTTTGTCGATCTCCATTTCTCCTGCTGGTCGAATCGTGCAATGTCCAGATTTGTGGGGCATTGGACTGGTACTCGACATCAGTGTTCCTGTCGACCAGGTCTGATCGGCCATATCGTGCACCAAGCACATCGTAACCCCTTCACACTTGCGATTACCACCGATGAACTGTTAATTCTATATCACCCTACACAATTGGTGGGAGACCAACAATAACCGTCTAGGAAACTGGCGGCCCATTCGCAGTCTGCGATTAACGCCACAACACAAACGGCTACGTTCGGGTTACTGCCGCGAGCGAGAAGCATGTATTGCCGGTGAATGGCCCTTCGTGTTGCTTCACGTATTTGTATGGCAGTGTAAATACATGGCAAGGTGTATGTAAGAAGGGCATAAATAAAAAAAATTAAGTTTTTTGATGATAAGAACCAAAATATGATATTAGAAAACCGTTTCAGAAGATCTTGTCTTAGCAAAGCAATCAGCCAGTATAAACGTGATTATTCGGAAGAATTCAATTTAAACACCTCAGTCTTAGGAGCTTTTTTTTTAGTTAAAGTTATGGCCTTTATTCATGAGTAAGATATCGATACGTTTTGTTCGATGCTGTGTCCCTACGCGACCTTAACATCTGTCGCGAGGGAGCCACTTGCGAGAACGCAAGATAACCTCACATGAAACTCAGGCTGGGTTATTTTGCTTTATTATCATTTTTTGCCGCGTTTCAATTTGGGCCATCTTGCAGGATCATAAGTTACATAAAATATCTCATGAAACTGAAAAATTATTTCATTAACTGCTTTTCCAACGGTACGAGACACTTTTCAGAGAAATACACAAAACTATTAAAATATGCCTAAGAACAACATGTTATACATATTATAATCTGCGATAGAAGCAAGAATCTTAGTCATTTTAATGATACAAAGAGAAAAATTTGAAAAAAATCGGATACCCTCCATAGAGAAATCCAGAAAGCAAATCTCTACACTGTTCTACCACAAGATCCTTCTAAGAGAAGACAAACAGCTAGTAAGGCGGGTCCCGCTGTGATGGGGAACAAACTCTGAGAAAGAAGAGGAAGAATATGAAAGTAGAGCAAATATGGTCACTCCCTCCCTAGTTACCGGTACTTGTTTAAGTAGCTGAAGTGGAATGTGGGTCATCTAAGCAGGTCCATAGTAAGTTTTCAGTTTCCATGCGGGAGACTAACTCACGAACAGTACAACAGATTCACATAAAATTTACGGTGAATACAAAGAGCTCTCGCACTGGACCACATCAGATGGACTGGATCTCTTTGAAAAATATTGTAAAATACATGAAAAAAAGAAAAAAACTCTGTTAACTTGGAAACTTCGGCCAGTCCAGCGATGTCTCCAAACTACTATACTGTCCACTGTAACGTATCAAATTGCAGGTTCTAGGCACGGTTTATTCTCACAACCCACCAGTGCACCATGTATGTATTTGTGTGTGTGAGTGTATGTGTGTGTGTGTGTGTGTGTGTGTGTGTGTGTAAGAGAGAGAGAAAAAGAGTGATAGTGAGAGGGTGCGGAGAGAGAGAGAGAGAGAGAGAGAGAGAGAGAGAACGTGTAAGGATACACCAAGCGCTGGTCGATCTTGCCTTGCCTCGGGGTAAATCCGGATGCACTGCAGTGGATGTCAACACCAACCTGTTGCTCTGTCTGCCCGTCGGAAATGACAGGAGCAGCGGATCTGTGAGGCTCAGAGATTCACATTACGTGTGGCCGTTGCGTGTATGTGTGTGTGTGTGTGTGTGTGTGTGTGTGTGTGTGTGTGTCTCGCTGATATTTCCGAGTAATGCGCATGCCCTTTCCGAACAGCTCATTTGCTGCAGGATGTGTTGACCGTACTGATTATAATGACACAAATTCTACATCCACTTTTGCATTTCTAAACCCCTTGTACAACGTGTGTTGAAGTGTGGTGAGGGTACTGGTAATATTTTACCCTTTTTCTGTTCCACTTGTGAAAGTTCGCTGCTAACAACCACATTCGGTAGGTCTCTGTGTAAGCCTGAACTTCTCTGACTACTCCGTCCCGATCATTACGTGCAATGTTCAATGTTTTATGACAAGTTGTACTCTCTCGAAATTTTAAGACGTGACTATAGACTCTCTTCCTCGTAAGTCAAAGGACACGCTATAATGTATAGTGCAGTATCAGTTAATTAAACACGGTATGATATTGTCCAGAAATTGACAACAGGGTGTTGTACTGAACCTTCTCCATATCAACAAACCGTTCCACAGTCTTGATTGCTATCTATTATTTCCAAAAACTAAGACATTGCATCTTGCGCCATGCCTCAGAAAACCTTTCCATCATGTCTTATAGGATACGAACATTGTATCTTGAAAGAATCGCAGAAGATGAAATGAAGGGACATAACATCTGATGTCTCTCAAGGATCAGTTTTTAGGCCACTGTCATTTTCCTAGATGCAAATGTCTCCCTCACACTTACCCTCTAACTAACATATGTATGAGGGTGAATTTCGGTTACATACGAAAATCTAACCGTAGCTATACATTCCATTAATAACCATCTGCAATATGTTTATGACTTGGCCAACAAAATAGGACGCATGCTGAATATTACTAAGAACTAAATCCATGCAGTTCACGCCTCAGCGACTCTTCAGTTGACATCTACGTGAAATTCTTCCATATCAGAATCACTCAAGAGATTTTGGTCAAATTTTTGGTACCATTTAACGACGATTGGACAGCATTTGGTCCACATATCGCCAGAATTTCACAGTGAATCTGTACGCACAAGAGTCGTACTGTCCCGCGTACTTCAACTCTAGAGTACGAGTTCCCGCACATGTTCCGCTCCCACAATGTGATGCACCTATTAACCGTATCACAGCAGAACTGTCTCTCTTCTGACAAAGCATCAGTGTTGTTGAGCAATAGTCTTAGTGTGGGAGGACACGTGTAACCTACTTCTGGAAGACTCTCGTAGTCTAAACAGTTAGAATTCCTGATGCTTCTACCTTGTCGTAAACTCCTCTGTAATTTTATTACCGAACCACCACTTTATGGAAACATTACCCCTCCCCTTACTTACAGCTCGAAGGGTGATTGTTACACACTTTGTTTTTTCGATTCCTTCATAATCACAGTCGTAAATATCTACGCTGAAGCGTAGTGGAAAAGACTGTTGTACTTGTAGTGAGGTATACTAGGAGCACAAGATAATTATTGGTCGGTACTTCCATCTAACGACAGATCTGAGGACCGCTTGCAGGAATGCACACTAGAGACCCCTTTAAGCAATTTCCATTTTCTGCAATTTTTGTTGTTGCCTGAGTAACATTTGTAAATATTTCGCGTTCTACACGTTTTAGCGCTGTGTTATATACTCAAAGTCAAAGAAAGACGACGCACTACGAAGAAATTACCCGAATGGGACGAGAAGAGGTTGATGTGACCTACATATACGGACAAACAAGTAATCATAATTTCAGAAAAAGTGGATGATTTATTCAAGAGAAAGAGCTTCACATAACAGAGCTAGTCAATAACGTATTGGCCCACCTCTGGCCCTTGTGAAAGCAGTTATTCGGATTGGCATTGATTGATAGAGTTGTTGGATGTTCTCATGAGAGATATAGTGCCAAAGTCTTTCCAACTGGCACATTAGATCGCTAAAATTCCTAGATGATAGGAGGGCCCTGCGAATAATGTTTCAAACGTTATCACTTTGGCAGAAACCCGGTGAACTATTCTAGCCAAGGTAGAGGGTTTGGCAAGCACGAAGAGAAGCAGTAGAAACTCTCACAGTGTGCGGGTGGGCATTATTTTGCAGAAATGTAAGCCCAGGATGGCTTGCCATGAAAGGCAACAAAACGGGCGTAGATAATGTCGACGTACCACTCTGGTGTAAGAGTGCCAAGGATGACCGCCAAAGGGGTCCTCCTATGAAAAAGAAAAAAATGGCACTCCAGACCATTACCCTTGGTTGTCAGGCTACATTGCGAGTGGCGGGTTGGTATCCCACTACTGTCCGGGGCGACTATAGACGTCCTCGCTGATCGTCAGGGCTAAATTAGAAGTGCGAGTCATCACTGAACACAATTAAACCCCATTTAGTGACGTTCCAGGCCCCGATGACCAGCGAAGACATGTTTAGAGACGTCTCAGGCAGCGAGGGATTCCAACTTGACTGTCACCTGCCATACGGCCCGAAAACCAGGAATAATTTGCAGTGCTATTTCACTTCAGAGCAGGACCCCTGTGGTTGCCATCCGTGGTACCGTTACGGTAGAGCGGTATGTCGACGATATTCTGCTCCCCGTTATGTTGTCCTTCATGAGAAGCCTTCCTAGGCTTACATTTTAAAAAGACTATGCCCTTCCGCACACGGCGAGAGTTTCTTCTGCTTTTCGCTCTTGCCAAGCTCTACCTTGGCCAGCAATATCACCGGGTCGCTCCACAATTGGGCACGTTTGGAGCATTATGGGCAGAGCCCTCCAATCATCTAGGTATTTTGACGATCTAATGCACCAATTGGGTAGAATTTGGCAGTACGATATCCCTCAGGAGGACATACAACAAATATGTCAGTGCCAAGCCAAATAACCGCTTACATAAGGGCCAGAGGTGGACCAACTTTTTCTCGACTTGCTCAACTTGTGAAACTCTCTCTTGAATATATGATCTAATTTTTCTGAAACTCTAATCGTTTGTTTGTCTTTCCATGTACGTCACACCTACCGATTTCCTTTCCATCCAGATAATTCCTTCGAGATGAATAATTTAATAATGAACTGATTGCTGTACATCAAGTTATAGAACAAGAATACATTATTGGGGTTTAAGTCGAATTCATTTGCAGATGAAGGAGAGCTGACTCTGGGTAAGTACTCTGGTCCTGTGATTGTGAATATCACTTAGTACAGAAGAGAAGTTTTCCTTCGCCTATAGGCAGTCTACGCAGTTTGTGATCAGTGCTCCGCCAGACTGTTTTTATCTGCTCACATAATTTACTGACATTCCGTCTCTGACCCTTCAGGGCTGCTGACCCAGTGGGCAACTTCACGTTCCACGGCAGCGTGGTCGTCCTGATGGAAGGCATGGAAGACGCCGATAACGTGACCCTGCACTCGGAGGAGCTCCTAATCGACGAGAGTTCCGTCCGCTTGACGCAACTCTCAGCAGTCGAGAGTAAGTACAGCTGGCGATTCCCATACCTGTACAACTATCACCCAGTGCTTAATTAAGCTCGCTCTTTCACGTTTCCTATCTTGTCTATGTTCTCCGCAAACTGAGTATCGGAAAGGCAAAAATCAAAAGATTTTTTTTCAGGTATCGGCTGAAGAACAGAATGATTTCTTTTTTTCTTTATTATCAGTCAACACCAACGCAGCAATAGTCACCAGACTACGTAACTAGTCACTTGGTTAATAATGCCAAATTTGACATACTGCTTAGAAAAATGCGACAGCTAAAATTTTCAGATAATGGTGAAGTGGTCTGAAAACTACTTGAAAATAATACGGCAACTATTGTTTATGTGAACGAAAAGTCCCGGAGGCATTTTCTCCCAGAAACGTCACAGGGTCAGTCTTGATCACACTATTGTTCTCCCTTATACGTGAAATGATCCTTCGTTGTTTCTTCATTTATAAGTCCACATCCTTGACGTAACTTCTGAATGCTAAAACCGTTTTAAAAGTCCACCGCACGCTGTCAGTATTTTATACAGAGAAATTTATTGCGTCCTGTGTTACATTATTGGCCTGTTTACACCTGTGACCAGTTTCAGATGCAGTCGCTGAAATGAGCGTCCTATAAGTGACACACAGAAACAATACCACGTTGCACTAAATGGTTTTTTAATATGATTCTGATTTCACCAAGGCAATAGTATTTTAAAATGGCCACTGGCCGAAACTGGTCAGTGATGTAATAGATGACTCAATGAAGTTCACTGAGTCATCTAATGAGAAGTATACAAAAAAATTGACAGCCTACAGTGATCACTTGAAATGGTCGTAGTATCCAGTATCTCGTCGGTTCTGCCCGCCTGAAAATATCGTTTATATGCTGACGATCAGCTTTACCTAAGTGGCAGTACTAAAGACAATACTGCGATCGTCCAGACCAATGATGATAAGCCATCGGTGATAAGATGGGCGAAAAACGTGGGACTTAAACTAAATGCGGAGGAGTTCCAGTAATTTTAGTTATCCCATCAAAAATTAACGAGTTCCAAGTTTCTCGAACCATTGCCTCATATTCTTGTCGATGGTATTCCGGTACCTACGCTAAAACAGTCAATAACTTGAATGTAACATTGGAACAGCATCTCATCTGGGCAGCAGAAATATACTGCCTCCACATGCAGAGAGACTTCCGACTGCCTCTATACCCTGAAAAGTTCCACAGGATGCGGAACGTGAAATCGTTTTACTGAACCTCCACTATTGCGAAGAATCAGATAGGGCACGAATGGCGAGAAGACTAGACGGTTACAACTAGCCACGATTGCTCGTGTGTTTTACATCTGCAGCATCCGTCTATTTGAGCACGCCGGCGCTACTTTCTTCCAATTGGGTTGGTTACTACCAGACAAGTTACATGACTACGATAAGGTATGCTTACTTCCATCGGCTCCTTAGTATACATACGCCCCGGTAACTCACGTCAGGGTTCCAGTACCTGTCATCTTATTTAATCGAAACACAAAGTCTCGCGTATGTGTGTGTGTGTGTGTGTGTGTGTGTGTGTGTGTGTGTGTGAGTGTGTGTGTATGTGTGTGTGTGCGTGTGCGTGTGCGTGTGTGTGTGTGTGTGTGAAATCTTATGGGACTCAACTGCTAAGGTCATCAGTCCCTAAGCTTACAGACTACTTAACCTAAATTATCCTAAGAACAAACACACACACACACTCACCCATGCCCGAGGGAGGACTCGAACCTCCGCCGGGACCGGCCGCACAGAAAGTCTTGCTTACCTAGTACCCTAACTTTGCCCATCCGTAAAACAAAAACATTTGTGAACCCCTTCTGTGTTGCTGCTGTTCGTCTCAGAACAAGCTGCCTCTGGACTCTAGTTAAATTAAATGTTATTTTGCTTTTAAGAAGAAGAATTTCCTCCTGTCAGCCTCATAACGTCTGCACAAAAATTACTGCGTGCGTCCATTTTCGATCTATAAAACATTAAAGCGGTATCTCGTATCCTATTCCATTTATGCAACGTTCTCTCCAAATTTCCCAATCGGTCACGTCACTTTCTTTTCCCCTAATTTCATTAATTGTATTTTATCACTGTATTTTATCACGTTCCTCTTACTCTCCCTCTTCCACTCTTCCACCTACATCCACTGCTGTTAGCCCTTGTAATTTAAATCTGCCTGCGTGTTATTTGTCATTATTCGTGTACATCCCATGAACTATTATAAACGGTATTTCTTTTAAATGACGTGATTCACCAGGCTGTGTTCTAAATTACTTTATTTGCACTTTACTTTATGTGACAGTCATTTGAACAGGTTCACATTGTGAGAGACGTAGTAAACATTACGTGGTTCGTTTCGCTGCTGCTCGTGATAGATGTACCATCTTAATAAGGCAGTAATGTTATCGTTCTCGAAAGAACTTTGCATGTCATGCACCTAACATTTTATAAGATGATCGTTGACGACTCTAATGTCCACAAATACGCATGGCACACGATGTTTTAGCAAACTGACAACGATATGTCCACATCTGTTACTATAGATGCACTTGAAAATGGAAAGTGCGAAACTAGCAGTGCAAATAATATATATTTGTTTTTGTACACTGCATTAATTAAAAAATGTTTTATAATGTTGTACAACAACAACTGTAATGCAAAGTATGTGAATTACCTGGTTAGATGTAAGGGAGACCTGGATGGCCCTAGACGTTAGGATAATAAATAAATAAATAGTTCTAACCGCATAAATCATTTTCCTGCGTCTAGGTGGGAGATACCGAGTTACCATTCTTGTTCTTTGCGTAGCATACTGTCTCAAGTATACATCAGTCGTGTGTGACTGTCTGTGGACAATGCTTGTAAAGTATTTTGTTGGGTTTGCGGTGATAATGATGGGTAAGATTTGAAAGGAAAGGATGGAACGGAAACGATGTCAGTAAACAGCTTACTCCTCTCTAGCAACGCCAGGGAGGCCGGTACTCTATACTCACCATCCTGTCGTCGAATCACCTCCTTGAATAACACGTGGGACAATAAGAAGGGGCCTTTTGATTTAACTTACGACAGGGTCTTGGCAGCCAAATATTAGTGGTGGATACTTCTAATGGGGCTCCTCTGGATCGATTCTCAATACACTAACGTGTGCTGGCGGTCCCATCCCTGTATACAGAGTGCCCCGTTAATCTTGATTACTCCAAACAACTTTCAGACAAGAATCAGAACAAAAAAATGTAACAAAAGAGTGTTGCTTAGCTACCAGAGAGACATCAACCAAGTAAACATGATAGTCAAGATAGAAGAAAGTGGGGATCTTTAACAGCATTACTAGTGCTACGATCCATTGTGGAACACAAAAATGGAGAGAAGATTCAAAGGTGCTCGAACTGGTGACCATGGACTGCGGTACACTGCTCCATGCGTTCGAAAAAATTATTCGCCGCTTGCATTGTTGTCTGCCAAAGTGAATTACAAGTAAATACGATACCATCCTGCGATGTTCTCTGAAGTCTTTTTTATTTTTGTGGCAGACAGTGTCTTTTATGCATCCTCAAAGAAAAAAGTCCAGAGTATGTAAGTCCGAAGGAGACCGAACAGGCCTAGCCGCTATTCCTCCGCGATCAGTTCTTCTGGCAAGATACCTTCGGTACAGAACACAAAGTGCACGCAAGACATAATGTGGTGGATAGCTATCGTGTTAGTACCATATAAACATTCTGGTTCTTAGTGGCGTTTCATCCAGGAGGCGACGAAGAATTCGTGTGAGAGAGTTCTCATACTCGCCGTCGTTTAGGTTACCAGTGATGAAATAAGGCTCAACAATTGTAGTACCAAGCATTATACAATAGACATTAACAATCCATTGAAGCTGAGGTTCCTCCTGCTTAACCCGTTGTAGGTTTTCGCTGGACCAGTAACGGATGTTCTTAGTATTTGCCTGTCCTGACGGAACGTTCATAGGTAAGAAGAATACCGGAGAAGAAGTTCTAGACGGGGAGATTTCCTGGTGTGCCCAGTGAAGAACTGTACACGATTCTGGAAATCATTCTCATACAATCCTTGGTGTATATTTGCTTGATAAGGATGGAAGTAGTAACGTGCTATAATGCGATGTTCATTGGTTTTAGGAATCTCAGCTGTTTTGTGCTGACGTGTGGATTCACTGCTGCAGAAGCGAAAGCAGTAACTTCTGCAGCTTCTTCTGTGCGATATCAACAATGATAGTGTTGTCTTCCCTTTTCCTGAGGTGTCACAACAAGACGAGGGAACATCAGTCCGAAAGGTGGATTCTTGCCAGGATATAAGTCCTACAGTCTCCGACGGTAAAGACTTCATTTTGATAGAGCGGTGCAAGCAGGTCATGGCTCCGCCAACAAACTCGTACATTTTACAACGACGGTATCAACAAACTCTCTCATTGGGAGAAAAGTGTTCCTCACCAGGGTGGCTATGTTCAGAAATAAGTATGTAGACATGAGAAATAAAGATGTAGAATTTTAATAACATTTGTCTTATTCAAAAAAGCTTTAAGAATTTCACATAAAAAATTCTGAGGCATTACTATGCCCCATAAATGAGCAGCATTTCCACCTTCTCTTCGTTGGTGTACAGTGTACACACACAAACCTTTAACTGAAGACGGTTGACTAAATGGCTGGTGTGCATTTCTTTTGTCTATCCATTTGTTTCCTGTCAACTACAGCAAATGGAGAATTACGTTACCCGGGTACCTGCACTATGTGATAGTACAGGAGGGTCGAAGTCCATTCTGTGTTATGCAGTCCATACGTGAATGGTAGATAAGTTTATCGAGATTACCAGATAAAAAATATACGGTGACGTATAAAAAAAATGTACTGCTGTTCATATCTTTGTAGCGAACAAAGTTACAAGAACGGAAATCCTCCTGGTTGATGTTCTTCTGACACATGTGCTTGACACATGTTTAACTTCCTTATTTGGTGTCGCCAATATACATGGGACATCCAGTATACTATTGTAACTGACTGACAAAAGTCATGAGACAGCTCCTAACATTGTGTCGGACCGCCTTTATGCCGGGTGTGGTGCAGAACGTCGATGTGGCGTGGACTCAGCAAGTCGCTGGAAGTCCCCTGAAGAAACATTGTACCACGCTGCCTCTATAACTGTTCATAACTGCGAAAGCGTTGCCGGTGCAGGAGTTTGTGCACCAACTGACCTCTCGATTACGTCTCGTAAATGTTCGACAGCATTCAAGTCGGGCGATCTTTGTGGCCAAACCATTCCCTCGAACTGTCCAGAACGCTCTTGAAGCCCAATGGCGAACAGATGTGGCCGGTGACATCGTTGTTTGGGAACATAAAGTCCATCACAGCAAATTGTCTTCATGGAACCGAACATAACCATTTAGAGTCAATGATCGGTTCAGTTGGACCAGAGGACCCATTCCATTCCATTTAAAAACTGCACACATCATTATGCAACCACCAACAGGCTACAGGTGCCTCATTGAGAACTCGAGTTCATGGCTTCGTAGGGTCTGCGTCACACTTGAACCCTACCATCAGCTCTTACCAGCTGAAATCAGTACTCATCTGACCAGTTCACGATTTTCCAGTTGCCTAGGATCCAACCGATATGGTCATGAGCTCAGGAGAGGCGCTGCAGCGATGTCGAGCTGTTAACATAGGTACTACCACCGTTCGTCTGCTGGCCAAATTTCGGAGAACTGTCCGTTGTAACTGGCAATTCGCAATTTTCCACAAACACAACTTTTATTGATGTAAGTTCACAAGGTTGATGACTGAACAAACACACGAAAGGTAACAATAACGAAAAAAGTCTCCTAATTGAGGCAAACAAAACTTCACTTCTTATTTTCTACAAAGGTTCGTGGTAACACACTCACACACTAGTAACAGTCCAATTCCGAGACGAAGACTTAATCTTCGACGGTCGCAGTACACATCAAGCGTGAACTGAACTTCGGGCCTGGTTCTAGCCCCTAAATAGCTGTCTCCAGCCAATCAGATTTCGACGTAGTGATACTTCCTGCAGGCCGTGGCTCGAGCTCCCCCTGCAGGAAGTAGTGCTCGGAATGTCTGTTTCCATTATCTTGTATGTAAATAGCCAGTGTTTACTATGGTGCTTGTGGGTACACCTTGGGCATAGACAACCTCGTCCTTTGTAGTGTTATATGGGTTGCTGGCCCTCAGGGGCAACCTTGGCTCCGGTATAACACTGTCCTAACGGATACATTCCGCCGTATGTACCCCACTGATTTCTGCAATTATTGCACACATTGTTGTTTCCCTGTTAGCACTGACAACTCTGCGCAAACGCCGCTGCTCGTGGTCGTTAAGTGAAGGCAGTCGGCCATTGCGTTCTCGATCGTGAGAAATAATACATGAAATTTGTAATTCTCGGTACATTCTTGACACTTTAGGTCTCAGAATATTGAATTCCGAACGATTTCCAAAATGGCATGTCCTAGGAGTCTAGCTCAAACTACCATTCCGCTTCAAAGTCTTTTAATCCCCATAGTGTGGCCTTAAGCACGTCGGAAATCTTTCACATGTATCACCTGAGTACAATTGAGAGGTCCTCCAATGCACTGCCCTTTTATACTTTGTGTATGCGATACTACCGCCGTTTGTCTATGTAGATATTGTTATCCCGTGGCTTTTGTCACGTCAGTGTAATACAGTACAATGTATGCCGTGTACGACGCTGACCATTCAGCGTCAATGTAAACTGATGTTCGCAGACGGAACGGGTACTGAGCTGCCGGTGGAGAGGCTGTCCTTCGACCCGGACCGGCAGTTCGTCGTGTTCCACGTGGGCGGCGGGCAGCGCCTCAGAAGGGATTCGCGCTACCAGCTGGGCCTCAACTACACGGGCAAACTGGGCGACGCGCTACACGGCTTCTACCGCTCCTCCTACAAGGAGGGCAACGTCACCAAGTGAGTACTCTACCTGGCTAACATGGCCGACTTTAAGTGAGCGTCTTCTCTATCACACAACGACCCACCGCACTGATTCATCATCAGGTCCTCTGTGTCTCCATTTCCTGCAATCCATTGCTTCCTTCTTAATGTTGCTGTATGTCATATCGTCCATCAGATCACGCACGATCTAGAATCTCTTCGTCCACCACCTCCTCTTCCCTTCCAACTACGTGTATAGGACTGTTTTTGTAATCTTCCGTTCCCTCTTTCCTCATATACATTGACGGAAAAAATCGCAACACCAAAAAATAACGTAGAGTAATGCAATTTCGTGATTGTCGTTGATAGGTAACATACTTAGGTGAATAACGTCGTAAGATTACAAGATAATGTACGTGCGAGACAAGCCACTGAAAATGTAAAATGCTGGTACGTTAATAGCCGATGAAGCCACCAGACTGCTGAATGCAATCATGCAAACGTGGATGCATTGTGTTGTACAGGTGCCCTATGTCAATATAGGGACGATTAATGCTGGTTGAGGATGATGCTGGTATCGTCCGATGATGTCCCATAAATGCACGATTGGAGACAGATCTGGTGATCAAGCAGAGCAGCGAAACATGTCGACACTCTGCAGAGTATGTCCGGTTATAATAGCGGTATGGTAGCGAGCGTTATCCTGTTGGAGAACACCCCCTGGAATGCCGTTCATGAATGGTAGCACAACAGTTCGAATCACCAGACCGACGCACAAATTTGCAGCCAGGGTGCGTGGCATAACCACAACAGTGCTTGAAATACGGTTTCGCAGGACAGAGTGGATCTCGTTGTGGATAGGGGCCAAGGTCAATTATTGCTGGTTATACAAGAACACACACAACTTTATTCCTCATAAATGTTCAAATGTGTGTGAAATCCTATGGGACTTAACTGCTAAGGTCATCAGTCTCTAAGCTTACACACTATTTAACTTAAATTATCATAAGGACAAACACACACACCCATGCCCGAGGGAGGACTCGAACTTCCGCCGATACCAGCCGCACAGTCCATGACTGCAGCGCCTTAGACCGCTCGGCCAATCTCGCGCGGCTCTTTATACCTCAAACCAATGCACAGTTTTCTCTTTGAAGCAACAAAGATCAATTCACGGCTGAGGGCCAGAGTTTAAATGATTGCTTTTAAAACACCATGATTTAGAGCCTAACGGCTGAAGGCCTTACTTAAGTAAAATTACAATATCTTGTCGGCTAAAGGCCGAAATAATATTTCAGATCAGCTAAGGAAATTCTTTAAAAGCCAAACATTTACAAATTCCGGCTAAAGTCCATATTAAGGAAAATTAAAGTTAATTCTTCGGCTGAAAGCCCAATAAAAAAATTTTCTTTACATAATAAAAGAGAGGCTTTACAAAAAAGTTTTTACACAGTACAACAGAAAAACATTTTAAGAAAACTTGAAGTATCTCGTCGGTTGAAGGCCCAAACAATTACTCAAGAATAATTAAAGACAACCTTAAGATAACCACTTACAGAACACGGCTGAAGGTCGTTTCAAGAATTCAAGATAATTAAAGAGAAATCTTACAGCCAAGGATTTACATATTAAAGCTACAGATTCTGAAACAAACGCGGCTGAAGGTCTAAATACAGAGCAACAAGAATTTTAAATAAAAACACGGCTGAAGGCCTAATCTTAATATAGTTGTCATGAAGTTCGGCTGAAGGCCATATACTACACATAAAACAGACAATATTAATACACGCCTGAAGGCCTGCCACAGTACTTGCGACCAAATAAAATGACAATCACAAACAACAAACAGTGGTGCTCAGAAGTGTTCCAATGGCCCGCATCTCGTGGTCGTGCTGTAGTGTTCTCGCTTCCCACGCCCGGGTTCCCGGGTTCGATTCCCGGCGGGGTCAGGGATTTTCTCTGCCTCGTGATGGCTGGGTGTTGTGTGCTGTCCTTAGGTTAGTTAGGTTTAAGTAGTTCTAAGTTCTAGGGGACTGATGACCATAGATGTTAAGTCCCATAGTGCTCAGAGTCTACAGAAGTGTTCCAAGGGTCGGCCTGGGTAGGAAACTCTAACCACAGTTTAGATGAGACAGGTAGCCAAACGTAACACTAAACAATCGGGTTGCAACACGACCTAGGGACGGCTGAAGAACCGACCAACAACCTAATCAATTCCCTCTGTTGCAACAGACCAACTACCTATTCCAGTACACAGACAGCATTCATCTGCTCAGTGGAAATCACAGAAGCTACACACAATTCGACGTAAACATACTTGCACAAGAACTCGAACAATCGTAAAAGCAATCACTGTGGAACAAGAAGGACGAATCAATTCGACACACAGAGAGTTTCCACAAGCGGTCGGCGACCAAATACACGTCGTCCGATGAGACGACCGACCTAACGACCAACCCACGTCGTTCCCACTCAAGTTACGTGTGTCGGCGACGGTCGTGTGAGTCTTGGCTGTCCGAAGCTGACTGTAGCTCCAACCCGACTCGACTCCATGTCCGTTCGGAACTCGGAGACACGACGACCCGGAGACACTGGCTCGGACCCAACCATGCAGAGGTAACTCTTGCCCAACGGCGATGACATCTCTGCACGAGGAAGGAACCAACCCACGTCCGGCAAGATGACCAACTGACGAAGCCCAGCGGACAAAAGACCAAATACACGTTGCCTAATGAGACGACCAACCGAACAACCAGCCGAACGACCAACCGGCGGTCGCTCCCGTTCCAACCTCTTCCGTCGGACAGTTCATGTGTGTGGCCAGCGGTCGGCAAGTACTGGCTGCCCGCGCCTCACTGGCGCTCCGTCCCCAACTTCACTGCTGCTGCGCCCGGACTGAACTCTCGACGGACGACGACCGGGAAATACTAGTGGTCGCTCCAGAGATGGTACGACAGTGCACTTATCGATAAGCGCTGCTCTGCCCCTCACGGTCAAGCAAAGCAGCAACTTAATGAAGCCAGTAAATCGAATTAAAAAAAAAGCGACAGAACCATAAAACAAGATGACGAGCAATAAACGGCATGACCGCGAGCCGCGCACGGCTCAGTGCTCCTGCTGTCACATGAAGTCGCATCCAGACCGTAACTCCAGGTGTAGGTCCAGTGTGTACAGCACGCTGACAGATATAGTTGCACGCCCTCAGCTTTCCTCCTTCGAAGCAACACACGGCCATCACGGGCACAGACGCAGAACCAGTTTTCATCAGGAAACACAACAGACCTTGTAACATTATGTGATTGTCTTATCATTTTAAATCATTCACTAATCGAGCAGTCGCTCGGCAACAGCTACAGTTAGCAAATAATGTTGCGAGAATGTAAAAGGTGAACGACCTGTGACGTAACTTGTTTATTGTCGAAGCGCCGTCAGAGATGCAGTGAGTTATTGACTTTGAAAACCGCGGCGCGAAAAACAGACAGAAGAAGAACACTTTTACACATTTTTTTTGTTAGGTACGAGATATTCTCGATGAACAGTTACTCATTCTTCTCTTGTCTCTTGTGTCGGACGCGCATGTCTTGCCGCCGTATTATTATCGTTAAAAATAATATTGTTTTTGTGAAAAGTGAATGTGTAATACTAAAAGTGCCTAGCAGTAGATTTATTGTGCAACGTGTATGTGAAAACGTCGAAGGAATTGTTTTCATTAAGAGAAGTTCCAGTCAAAACGACATCCATGTTAAATCCTTCATTGCAGTGTCAGTTCGTCTATTAATTGCCATAAATTCAGAGTTAAATGGAACTGGTGTATGGACTACTCATTTACTATAGAATCTATGTCTCACTTCTTCATGAAATTATTTAATTTTCTATATGTTTCTGCCAAATAGAGAGTTCACAGTCACGAATTCTTTCGTCGAGTTCGGACGGAAGTTGCATGCGGCGAAATATTTTCTCCGCGCCATATTCTACTGGTAAATGCATGATAAACTACGGTCCCTTAGGAAATTCATGTTGAGCTATCCAAAATAATTATATTTTGAATAGGCGTTTACTCTCCTCTGCACTGCAACTTCCGACTGATCAGACGATCCAACAAGAAACAGCCGCACACAGTCGGCGTTCGCAAATATGTTTCCACCGCTGATTATAGCTGTATGTTACAGCACAAAAGTAACATATTGTTATAATTAGCGACTACGAACGGGGACATTTATAACTGTATGTTTATGTATACACATTACGTAAACATATCGTTATAACCTCCATCCTGCCCTCCAATTATTTCTCGCTTGACACTACTGAAGTCGCAAATGGCGGTGATTTGGAGTCAGTCCAATGCACGCTACAGGGCGTCTGACTCGGAGCTGTCCTCGGAGTACCCGATTTGTAAGCGATTATTGATTATTGTGTCACTGTGGTGCCAGCTGCTGCTCCTCTTGTTGCTGCAAATGAAGTACGACGCGCCGGAGCCATACGCCGAACACGATGTCTTGGCTCTCGGTAGCGCCACGTGAACGTCCAGAGCGCGGTCTTCTTACGACTGTGCATTCTCGTGACCACCGCTGTCAGTACAGTGGCTACATTCCCACCAAGTCTTTCTGCAGTATCGCTGAAGGAACATCCAGCTTTTACATGACCTCGTTCAAACTCACTGAGGCGTTTGTAATGACGCCTTTGTTGCCTTAAAGGCATTCTTGTCTAGCTACAACTCACCAATTTCAAACGTAGTTAACGCTCACTGCCATTACAGCGTGTGTTGAAAGCAAGCCTAATCTGTAACCCCATAATGACGCTGCTAGTGCCACTCTTACGGTGCGAATTTTGTATAGACGTCATCTTTGAGGTGTAGAAGCACCGGTACCAACTTTCGTTTGCCGTCAAGGTGTCGCACAACTCTTTCTTCACGTTGCGGCTTTTTCCGTCAATGTGTGTCCAATACAGTTTCTTTTCCTTTTTATTACTACATTTAGTAATTTGCTTTGCTCTCTCAATCTTCTCAGTACCTCTTCGTTTTCACGCTCCCCATGCAGCTTATTCTTTCCGTCCTCCGCCATGTCCACATCTCAAAAGAGAACAGCTTTGCTCTATCTTTCTTTATCCACGTTCGATCACCATACAGGAAGACATTAAATACAAAGAGTTTTGTTGGTATTTGTTGAATCCGCGGACCTAACCGAATAGCGCGCGCGCCCTGCCGTCGCATCGCTTGCCACAGTTTCCCTCGCGACCGCCGGCGGCGCATGGCGTTGCCGCCGGCCGAAAACGCCGCGCCATTGTTGAGCTGGGGCCTACAGCGCCCTCTGGCTACACGATGTAACAGGAGCGCTGGCCCCGAGTCAGGTTCCCCCCCCCCCCACCCTCTGGTTTCCTCCTTCCTCTCCACCCCCGGCCCGTTGCCGCGCCTCTATCGCTGTATCCCTCCCTCTCTCCACCTCCACACCCTCCATCTCCTTCATCAGGGCAATTTCCAACGCCTCTCCCTCCCGGATGACGAACTTCGCCGTGACATCTACCCTTCCTTCCAACTATAACCTGGCCTTGTTCCCCCCCCCCCCACCCCAGGGCCCCCTTTTTTCCTCTTCCCTCCTTCTCCCAGAGCGGATTTTCCTCCTCCCCCCCTCCCTGAGACCCTGCACCCCATACTTGCATCTTTCCTTCCCACATCCCTCCCTACCTGCCCGTCTTCAGCGCGCCCCCCGCTCATCTCCCCCATCTCTTCCCCTCCCTCCCTTCTTCCAGTCTCCCTCATCTCCTTGCGCCTGGCAGATCCTCTGTTTTGATCATCGTCAGTGTGCCACATCAGTTTGCAAAAACAGACATAATGTCTTATGGGATAACAGCAATCAGTGATTTTATAATGTTACTTAAAATCCGTCTTGATTGCAAAAATTTTTTTTATTATTCATATGACCGGTTTCGGTTCATTCAGAACCATCTTCAGATCTGTAAACATAATTATACTAATTTACTATTTCACGGAAGCAAATGTTTTTCATCCTATCTAATCAACATCAAATGTACCAGAACGTATCTGATATTTCAGTTACAGGAGTAACCCGTCCAAATCCAGCAAGTTTCACATGCTACGTCACATAAAATTGGTTGGCAGAGTGCACGTCATTTATATTAATTATAACACTATTACCGACAGGTGGCGTCAGGTACATTTGTTACATTCCATTTGTACATACTGTATTCAGTAGATCTTTTTTATATTAAAAATATTTGGTTAAAATATGTAGATGTCAAAGTTAAAATCTGTACTTGTCAGGATTAAAAAACAGTAAAATTATCATTTTTATACGATCTAAAAGCATAGGGCGATTTATATATCTATGGTGCTGGTGTGAACTTGTTTTCCTCTACGGTCTGCTTCCGTGGTTCCCGCCATTTTGGTGTTGTGCCGCGGTGCGCTCAGTCGTCTGATGTCCATCGCCGCGGGCAAGAGGGCCGCACAGGAGGGCCCCGTCAACGACGCCAGGCGCTGCACGCGTCTTCCAGCTTCTCCACCGCGCACCATCTCTCATCCCTCGGCCTGGATCTCCACACGCAACAGTTGTCATCTTAGTAGGTCTTCATAAATGCTAAAATAGGCGTTATGATTGAATTCGTTTTGTTCGTTGAGGATTAAATCCGGATCTTTATTTTTGTGGGTGTATATTTCGATCTCTTCCAAAATGTTAAGAAACCGCCCCTTATGAGCTCTATGCAGGATTTCTAAATTGTTTTCAATATTCGTGACTGAGTGCTTTGTCGCAGCCATATGCGCCCCAAAAGCTGTTTTGTTTTGAGAGTAGGTGTGCTCCCTGAATCTGGTTTCAAAGTTCCTACCAGTCTATCCTATATATTGTTTATAGCAGTCATTACATTTGATCTTATATACACCTGAATCCTGAAATTTATTCCTACTATTACATATTCTATGCCGGAGCTTCAATTTTAACGTGTTATTTGTTCGAAAACCTACGTGTACAGATCTAGTTATCAACGAGCGCTCCTGTCACCCACCGCGATACAAATGGGCATATTTTACTTCGATGGCATACAGGCTACTAAGATTGCCACTAAGCCAACAGGAAGTAGAAAAGGAGTTAAGTATTTTAAAACAAGTGGCCGTAGCGAACGGATATACGTGTAAGCAGGTGATGAATATTTATAGGAAGATAAAGAAGAGGCAAATGGAACAAACAGAAGGAAGTCAAGTAGCAGTTAAGAGGAACAACAAGAAAAAATATGTAGCTCTCGCTTACAATGGAAGAATTGCAGACAAAATTGAAAGATGCTTTCGTAAATCCGACGTTAAAATAGGGTTCCGAACAAATAACACGTTAAAATTGAAGCTCCGGCATAGAATATGTAATAGTAGGAATAAATTTCAGGATTCAGGTGTATATAAGATCAAATGCTGTAAACAATATATAGGACAGACTGGTAGGAACTTTGAAACCAGATTCAGGGAGCACACCTACTCTCAAAACAAAACAGCTTTTGGGGCGCATATGGCTGCGACAAAGCACTTAGTCACGAATATTGAAAACAATTTAGAAATCCTGCATAGAGCTCATAAGGGGCGGTTTCTTAACATTTTGGAAGAGATCGAAATATACACCCACAAAAATAAAGATCCGGATTTAATCCTCAACGAGCAAAACGAATTCAATCATAACGCCTATTTTAGCATTTATGAAGACCTACTAAGATGACAACTGTTGCGTGTGGAGATCCAGGCCGAGGGATGAGAGATGGTGCGCGGTGGAGAAGCCGGAAGACGCGTGCAGCGCCTGGCGTCGTTGACGGGGCCCTCCTGTGCGGCCCTCTTGCCCGCGGCGATGGACATCAGACGACTGAGCGCACCGCGGCACAACACCAAAATGGCGGGAACCACGGAAGCAGACCGTAGAGGAAAACAAGTTCACACCAGCACCATAGATATATAAATCGCCCTATGCTTTTAGATCGTATAAAAATGATAATTTTACTGTTTTTTAATCCTGACAAGTACAGATTTTAACTTTGACATCCACATATTTTAACCAAATATTTTTAATATAAAAAAGATCTACTGAATACAGTATGTACAAATGGAATGTAACAAATGTACCAGACGCCACCTGTCGGTAATAGTGTTATAATTAATATAAATGACGTGCACTCTACCAAACAATTTTATGTGACGTAGCTTGTGAAAGGTGCTGGACTTGGACGGGTTACTCCTGTAACTGAAATATCAGATACGTTCTGGTACATTTGATGTTGATTAGATAGGATGAAAAACATTTGCTTCCGTGAAATAGTAAATTAGTATAATTATGTTTACAGATCTGAAGATGGTTCTGAATGAACCGAAACCGGTCATATGAATAATAAAAAAAATTTTTGCAACCAAGACGGATTTTAAGTAACTTTATGCCACATCAGTGTTGTGTTTAGTGCTGTTTCTCCTGTGCGTCATGAGGTGTGATTTTAATTGTGTACTGCCTTGAGGTTCGCCGTCAGTGTTTGTTATGTGCTACGCCATCCGTCGATACCTTTTATGCTCCAGTCATACTGTGCCTTGTGTTCTTTTAACTGTCGCAGTGTGTGGCTTTTTGTGTGTGCTACTTTTAAACAGTTTTAACAGTATTTTATCTCCATTTTACGGTCACCACGTTTTTTGTCTATTGCCTTCCATGATGTTCCCCCTTTTTTATATACACTCCTGGAAATTGAAATAAGAACACCGTGAATTCATTGTCCCAGGAAGGGGAAACTTTATTGACACATTCCTGGGGTCAGATACATCACATGATCACACTGACAGAACCACAGGCACATAGACACAGGCAACAGAGCATGCACAATGTCGGCACTAGTACAGTGTATATCCACCTTTCGCAGCAATGCAGGCTGCTATTCTCCCATGGAGACGATCGTAGAGATGCTGGATGTAGTCCTGTGGAACGGCTTGCCATGCCATTTCCACCTGGCGCCTCAGTTGGACCAGCGTTCGTGCTGGACGTGCAGACCGCGTGAGACGACGCTTCATCCAGTCCCAAACATGCTCAATGGGGGACAGATCCGGAGATCTTGCTGGCCAGGGTAGTTGACTTACACCTTCTAGAGCACGTTGGGTGGCACGGGATACATGCGGACGTGCATTGTCCTGTTGGAACAGCAAGTTCCCTTGCCGGTCTAGGAATGGTAGAACGATGGGTTCGATGACGGTTTGGATGTACCGTGCACTATTCAGTGTCCCCTCGACGATCACCAGTGGTGTACGGCCAGTGCAGGAGATCGCTCTCCACACCATGATGCCGGGTGTTGGCCCTGTGTGCCTCGGTCGTATGCAGTCCTGATTGTGGCGCTCACCTGCACGGCGCCAAACACGCATACGACCATCATTGGCACCAAGGCAGAAGCGACTCTCATCGCTGAAGACGACACGTCTCCATTCGTCCCTCCATTCACGCCTGTCGCGACACCACTGGAGGCGGGCTGCACGATGTTGGGGCGTGAGCGGAAGACGGCCTAACGGTTTGCGGGACCGTAGCCCAGCTTCATGGAGACGGTTGCGAATGGTCCTCGCCGATACCCCAGGAGCAACAGTGTCCCTAATTTGCTGGGAAGTGGCGGTGCGGTCCCCTACGGCACTGCGTAGGATCCTACGGTCTTGGCGTGCATCCGTGCGTCGCTGCGGTTCGGTCCCAGGTCGACGGGCACGTGCACCTTCCGCCGACCACTGGCGACAACATCGATGTACTGTGGAGATCTCACGCCCCACGTGTTGAGCAATTCGGCGGTACGTCCACCCGGCCTCCCGCATGCCCACTATACGCCCTCGCTCAAAGTCCGTCAACTGCACATACGGTTCACGTCCACGCTGTCGCGGCATGCTACCAGTGTTAAAGACTGCGATGGAGCTCCGTATGCCACGGCAAACTGGCTGACACTGACGGCGGCGGTGCACAAATGCTGCGCAGCTAGCGCCATTCGACGGCCAACACCGCGGTTCCTGGTGTGTCCGCTGTGCCGTGCGTGTGATCATTGCTTGTACAGCCCTCTCGCAGTGTCCGGAGCAAGTATGGTGGGTCTGACACACCGGTGATAATGTGTTCTTTTTTCCATTTCCAGGAGTGTATACGTTCACCATATTCTCTCCTTTGTTCTTTTTAAATGTCTTCTATTGTTTGTTCTATGTCTTTCGGCTGAAGAGCAGTGCATATGCTGCTGCCAGCCCGCCCCAATGGGGAATTGAAACACAATAAAAAAAACCGAGTCAGGTGTCTTGCAGACAGCTCGTTGCAGTCGTCAGTGCCGTCGTTCGTTGTCTGGTTAGCTAGCTCGCTGTGTGATTCAGTATTGTATAACGACTTAGGCCACCAATCAGGAATATCCTTTGGACACTAATTGGAACTGTACCTACGGTATACTCTTCGCTGTCAATAAAGCTAAGAAACTGTTTTATACTAGCTGGCGCTTATTTGCGACTAATCGTTTTCCTGCCACCAGATTTTAGTCACAACCTGGTCACGTCCTACTCCATATCCAAATTATGGTTGCCACGCCCGGGCAGCCATAAAAGTATTTTCCTCAAATCTTTTTCCATATTGCTGCAGAAAATTCTCATTTTCTTACAAAATGCCTCTTTTGCCACTGCTATTCTCATTTTGTTTCTGTGGTCGGTGTCTGTCCTACTTCCTAGGTTTTTAAGGCTCTGCACATTTTCTAATATTTCCCCGTTCAGAACAATCTTTACCCTTATTTCCTCCTAGTGCGTTTACTTTTATTTTCTTTACTCTGATTTTCATTCCATAAATTTTTCTATATCTTCAGTGGTGTCCACTATAGCCGACAACTCTTTTTCCTGCCATCTGCAAATCTCGAACACCATATTTTTTCCACCAGTTATTACCCTCTTGTCACCTACTGGGCATTTTCTACGTGCAGATAGAAAAGGTTAGGAGGCAGACAGCAGCCTTGTCTTACTCCTTTTCCTACTTTTGTCCAGTTGGTACTTTTCCCTCCCATTTTCATGACGCATTTTTATTTAAATACGGGGTCCTCTGAGACTGACTGTAAAGCTTTTAATGGTTCTGCAGGGTAGGCTGTGCTGAGAAATAATTATTGAGAAAAAATTTCGATACGTTGCATCGTTTCCTTTTTATTTAGTATTGACGTTAGCCATTAAGGTTGTCGTGCGCTCATGTTCAAGGGGCCTGCCAGGGGCGCGGTTGCCAAACGTGTTCTTCGTTGGTTAGCTGAAACCGAACAAAAAAACAAAAACAAAACAAAAAAACTCAGGGAAATTATTAAACTGTACCGTGGGTCGAAACCGCAGCCATTCACCCTTTTGGGCCCTCGTTTGCCACTAATCGACGAAAAAACATTTGAAATTACGTTAACACCCTAGTGCTTCACACAGCGATGGCGAAGCATAGTGGATAAAGGAAATTCGTAAAGTGCGGAAGGTTGTAGGTTCGAATCTCGCAGGTGAATTAAAATTTTCATTTGTAATTCGTTATCTAAATAGCTTTGATCAATACCTTTACGCTATTAAGTGCTTTAAATGTAATGCTTTTTCATTTCCTCCTCTTTGTAAAGTCATGTTAATCGTTGTAGAAACGTTTCATTTCTCTTCATTTTTTCTTCCTGTCATTGTTTCACCTATTGAAATATTTGTGCATGTGATGTGGATCATTTTTATTCGTCTATCATATTGCTGAAACATTTTAAATTGGCAATCTATCGGTTAAAAACCAAAATACGAAATAATCTACTTATACTGACTGTGCAGTGGCCTCAAAAATGTATTTTTCGTTACAAGATCTGGCTGTTGTGGATGATGATCGACATACAGGCATTTAAAACTTCTTGTAGTATTATGGAAGAAATAACGCAGATCAAGATATAAACGAAACAAGGGGTTATAAGCAAAACCGAAATTCAACCACAATGAGGAATTAAAATAATGAATGCATTAACATGGGCGAAAACGTAAGTTGTTGAAGCGGACGAAATGAAATCAACATCAACACATAAAAATAATCAAAAGCGAATGAACAAAGATCGCAAATGAAAAAAGAATGATAGGAAGTAACAATGACAGTAAATGAGAAAGTTCGTACGCTGATCACGATGACGTGCCAAAGGAATAGAATTAAAAAGATTGCATTTAAGCCACGTAATTGAATAAACATGATAAAATAATTTTGATAAAAATTTTTAAAAAATTTCAAAGTGCCCCACGTGATTGGAACTGACAGCCATCCACACGAAAACGATACCTTTCCACCACTACGCTACACCATCAATCTATGCAGCGTTTTTATGTTACAGGCATTAGCATATCACGCGAAATTCCGAAGGTTTCAAAGCGGGGATCCTACACCTGGGGACTTCTCCTTGTTAGTCAACAGAGAGAAATGTAAGAAAAACAGGGATAAATAATAATAATGATAAACAACAAATACGACTATTTCTCCAGTTGTTACTGTAACAAAAAAATAATCAAGAACTAAAAGTAACAATAATTATTCACAATAGCTGTTCAAAGTGCCCTCCTCCAATCTTAATGCACCCATTGCAATGCTGCGTTGTAGAGTCAGCAAGTTTACTGAACTCAAAGGCTTCCCTGATTTCATCAAAGGCTAAAATTATCTTAGCAAAGAACTCTTCGGCGGTGTCTACTGGCGTCGCGTGAACAATTTTCTTCTCATTCCACCACAGATAAAAATCTAATCGGTAAGAGCGGGCGGAAAAGCTGGCCAGGGAACTGGACCACCCAGCCAATCCACTTCTGCGGATACATTGAATCTAAATGCTCCCTCAACGCAACAGTTATGTACGGCAGAGTTTTGTCATGTTGGTACCATATTACCCTACGGACCGCCAGAGAAACGTCTTCTAGACTTGACGGAAGGACGTTTACTTGGAGCTCTGAACACGGACGTGTTTCTAAACGGGGAGGGGCCCAACAAAAAGTCGCCCACGATATTTACCCAAATGTTCACGCCAACCTTATGCTGACCTTATTACTGATAAGTGCCATCCATATTTACGCCTTTCCAAATGTGGCTGTTTCGAGAACTGAATGAACCCTTTCTGGTGAAACGTTTTCCGTCTGTTCACAACGCTCTCCTTTCGAAATTTGGAATTTCAATGCAATGATTTAAATACCACAGGAAATACTGATTCCGGGAAGGATGGTCCTTTTCCACCAAATGTTGCACTTTGTGTAGGAGCTAAGGGAATAGGTTTTCGTCGAAAAGGACGCCCAATACAACAGCGTGCGAAACCTGCAGCGACAAAAAACGGATACATTTTACCATGTTTAGTTTTCAGCCACTTTAAGAACATCGGATTAACTTAACTTGCTCTCGACGAATTACCGATGGACATTGAGCTGGTTTTAGGATTTGCAACAACCATATCAAGAACGTTTTCTTCAAATTGAACGGTCCTCACGTTGCATTATCGCCCAGCGTCAAATCTGTTCACAGCAAAACTTCTGGTCCCCTTCAATCGTCTATCGACCGTTACAAACGTATTGGCACACGGAGTAACATGGTTCGGAAATATTGGGCTATAAATTTTGCAGGTTTATATTGCATTTTGCCCCGCAGCGCCATACGCTAAATGCATATCGACATATTCGGCGAAGGAATACCAATGAGTGCCATAGTACCATTACGTATACTGCTGTGGAAGCATGTGTCACACCTACCTCTGTCGTTGACCCATCGCTCCTCTAAACGAACACTTCCGACAACGATCGATTGCATTAATACGATTTCCGAAAATGACTAGCTGATAAAAGTCTGCTGCACAAACTGATACCAGTCATTCTCATAGTGTAAATGGTAGTACACGAGATTCCTGAATTGTTGGCTTGGGTTGGATATTTGTTACCGTTAAATGTTTAATTGTTTTATTTCTCTTTTGTTCAACTTGACAAACCCAAACGATAAACATATTTGGCAACAACACCTCTAGTTGGCTGCGATAATTTGCATGCAGGATGACCTTACTGACTAACTCTTTGTTTATTTGCAATTATTTATCGGTGCAACCTACCCTGCAACAGCCTTACAACTCTTTAGTCTGTTTATGACCACCCCGCATAGAATTAGGGCTAAGAGCTCTGATGCTCCCGAGGCTTGCTTTTTCTGTCCCAAATTTGATAAAAAATTAATCCCACGGGGAAAGCAGAGTGTATATATGTATGTCTAGGGTCTCCTCCCAAACCCTGGTATCTATTTCAACTTAATTTGGGACATAAACGACAGGGTTCAAAAGTCATAGTAAGCCTCCAATCCTGCTAGAGGCTTTTCATTACCCCTTACAACAGCAATTGTCATCCACGAATTGCCTGGTACTACTTCATTTGTTGTACAAGAAAAATTAATCTTACAGCCAACAAAGGTTATTGGCCCACTCAGTATCTCCTGTTGAGACACTGGGTTTGGTGTCTCATCAAAGCTTATAACAGTCTTGTACACTGGCATTCTGCTCCTCCTTGAATATCTTCTACGTCGGTACGGCATGGCTGTGTGCTCCGTGCGGCTGCTTCGAGTCGAATGAGCATGCAGCTGCCTGTGCGCGGAGACCCCTGCGCCAAGCGCCGGAAGTCCCGATAAGATAGCGCGGTCACGTGACTTTTGATTTTCCAGCAACACGGGCCTAGTAATACTAGGGCCCGTGTCGAGCGGCTGCCTCGCTCAGCGGCGAAGTCCCCTTCAAGGTCACCCGCCTTAAGCGGCTACATACATTAACTTTCCATGGACTTCGTTAATCGTAAGTAATGCAAGTATCCATCCGCAGCGATTCAGGAAGTAACAAGAACATAAATGTACTTACAGGAAAGACAGATGTCACACACATAAATTTTAGATAACGAATACGGATCAAAGTGAAGGTAGTCTATGATAAACTGATATTTAGCTGGAAGTGGCAGTATAATTAGACGCAGACCAATTTATATTAATTGCTTAAACTCTTGGTTCCTGGTGAAACACTACGTATTGTATCAACTAGATGAAACGCATTTCAGTCATGTTTACAAAATTTGTTCTTATTGTACGATCTAAGTTTCGGGCTACAAACTCATTTTCTACTACAGAACTGGAAAATGGGCTAGATCGTACAATAATAATGATTGTTCAATGGCTCTAAGCACTATGGGACTTAACATCTGAGGTCATCAGTCCACTAGAACTACTTAGGCCTAACTAACCTAAGGACATCACACACATCCATGCCCGAGGCAGGATCCGAACCTGTGACCGTAGCAGCCGCGTGGTTCCGGAGTGAAGCGCCTAGAACCGCACGGCCACCGAGGCCGGCTCGAATGCGTTCAAATTCGACTACTGTTTGCATATGTTATCACCATAATCCTACTAATTATGCGTTTCAACACTGAGTCTGGTAACCACATGCTGTGTAGTACATATCTCAAAGCATTATTATTATTATTATTATTATTATTATTATTATTATTATTCTATCCATAGGATTGTGGAAACATGACGTCTATAACCATTATGGAAAGAGTGTAAATCGAAACCGAACATTTCACAGTTAAAGGTGTCAGGATGAATCATGCAGAACAATATCTGCCAGAGGGATAATGTGAAACAGCGCGCAGGACTGACGACGTGTTTATGCTGTATGCGCTGTCAACCAGACAGGAACTAGTTGCGAGAGGACTAACATACCTATGACAGACTCCAATGTACATGCATACACGTATTGAATTTTCTCATTGTAAACCTCTAAACCAGTGTGGCAGACGTATGGCATACACAAACTACGAATACGTGGATACGCTTCTGGTCCTTGGTGCAACAGACAACTGGGCTGGTGTTGCCGCTCGTGAATATGCTGCTAGATATCCTTGTCAACGCCATTCTGATGAAAATGTGTTTCGTCGTCTGGAGCTTCACCTTCGGGAGTCAGGATCTCTCCTTCCACCAACGCGTGACAAAGATCACCCACAGACTCGCCTACTCCAGCTACTGAGGAAACTATTCTAGAGCTCATTCACCATGAACCTCAGCTAAGTACACGTAGCGTAGCAAGGCAGCTGCATATGTCGTAATGCACAGTCGTTAAGGTGCTGCACGAGATGGGCTGCACCCATACCATTATGCTTTCACGCAACACCTGCGTCCTGCAGATCGCTACCAGCGGATGCAATTCTGTGAATGCTTCCAACGACAACAGGAAGCCTACGATAACTTCGTGAACACCCTAATATGGTCGGATGAAGCAGCATTCACTCGTAAGGGTGTCTTCAATCACAATGCCCACCATTGGTGTGAGATTAACCCACACGTCACCCGCGACCGTGGATATCAAATTCGCTTTGGTCTCAACGCCTGGGCCAGAATATTGGGCGACAGGTGTTTAGTCCCCTACATGTTGCCTGACCGGTTGACTGCACAAAGGTATCATGCATTCCTCTCAAGCTATCTGCCTGATGCGCTGGAAGATGTTCTACTACATGTTCGGTAGAGGATATGGTGAACCTCCACACTCCGGAATTAATGTGCGACAGAATTTAGACAGAACGTTTCCAGGGAAATGGCTCGAACGTGGAGGTCAACCACGACGGCAAGCTAACAAACTCTGGAACTGTCAATTTACCTTTTCTTGTTCCACGTTGTTTTACGTGAATTTCCAGTGCAACGTGGATGACCGAGCTGTTCAGTCCCTTTAGGCCCACTATCATCATGATCATCATCGAGAGTTTGCCTTAACCACAGGTTCGTTGTTGTAACAGTGATGGAGACCGCCCGGTTGGCCGTGCGGTCTAATGCACGGCTTTCCGGGCGGGAAGACGTGCCGGTCCCCGGCACGAATCCGCCCGGCGGATTTGTGTCGTGATTCAGTGAGCCGGCCAGTCTGTGCATGGTTTTTAGGCGGTTTTCCATCTGCCTCGGCGAATGCGGGTTTGTTCCCCATATTCCACCTCAGCTGCGCAAACAAGTTCTTCACGTACGCGTACACCACCATTACTCTACCACGCAAACATAGGGGTTACACTCGTCTGGTATGAGACGTTCCGTGGGGGTCCTCCGGGGGCCGAACCGCACAATAACCCTGGGTTCGGTGTGGGGTGGCTGATGGGTAACGTGGACTGCGGTAGTCGTCGTGGGGTTGTGGACCACTGCGGCTGCGACGGGGACGGAGCCTCTCCATCATTCCTTGGTCCCCGGTTAACATAACATAACAACAGTGATGGAAATTCTTCGGGTAATACTTCAAAGAAGTCAATAACGAGTTTGTTCGTTGAGCCACTCCGTAGTGCGTTCCACATTTCTGCAGTTCGTAGAACACTACGTTTACATTTGCAACTACATATTCACCAAGGAACCGTAGAATGTGTAGCGGAGGTTATACAGGATGAAGCGAAATTCGCGCACTCGGGCTTCGCAGAGAGACTCCTCACATGACAGCGATAAAAAAAATGTCTGACACAAAATTTTGTCCGGCGAGTACTTCTGGCAGAAAAAGGACGTTAAAGACTGGCAATCTGGCAACACTGTAACCACATGTATGGTAACTACATCTATCAGCACAAATCTGTGATGTTGTACAGTTAGTGCAGCGCATATAGTTTCGGGTTACCATGCAGCAGGGCGAGGGTTCGATCCTGGGTTAGGGCATGCCTTTTTTTTTATTTGCTAATTTCATTCTGACATTTCATACTGTAATATACAGCGTTTCTTAGTCAAGTGTATCCTAAATGTACGATGTTTTGTAAAGCTGAACATATCAAATACGTGGTTAGACAAATAAGAAACAGACAGTTGAAACAAATGCCCTGTCATAGGACAGAATAACCACGAAAACAATACCAATTTCTAGGCGCTAAAGATGATAGCACAGTACAATAACACATCTACTTATCGTTTATCCTACACGTAACATGAGCGCTCAGATGTCGCAAATTAGCAACAATTGACAATAATTATGTCCATATTAATGACCGAATGACCTTCACAAAAGAATACGTTGTCCTCAGAACAACAGATGCTCAAAGCGACCTCCGCGAATGTCCAAACATTGCGTAACCCTTCGCAACAAAGCTGCGTCCACAGTAACAAGAGCAGCATGAACAAGCCGTACCAATTTTTCCACGTTCGTCGGCGGCGAAGAGTACACGGGCTCCTTCAGGTGTCCTCACAGGAAGAAATCTAGGGGATTTAGGTCAGGTAAACGCGGTGGGTTACAATAACTTAAGTCAGATGGATAATAGCGTGAGAAAGCCTAGGGAGCTGAAAACTGTATTTGGACACTGAAGGATTCTCCAACAAGGGTCATCATAGCCAGTACTACTAAAATGGGGTGAGAAAGTGAAGACTGTAAGGTTAGACAATCAATTACGAAAAACGGTTGGGTAAATAAACATACTTAAAAACGCTTAAAAATGCGCGACAGAGCAAAGATAGAAAGTAGGTGGAAGCCACTCGGGACACACGCCGCAATGAGATGTGTTCCCCCTCATCTCCCCCTAATGCCGAACATTGAGATGCATTGAATTGTATTATAAAGAACTTCTTTCGCTTAGAAAATGTGCTACTTTGTTAGATGCTATCCCATCATCCGCAAGTATCTGGAGTAATGGGATAGACAGGTTGATGGCTCTTCCCAGACCAGCCAGCAGGACACACTCTGCGAAGATCTGCGGTGACTACCACAACAGCACAAAGGGGAAAACTGCTGGCGCAACAGGACCGCGTGGGTAAGGCTGGTGTCGCCGATACGCAGTCGGCACAGTACAAAGCTACCTTTCGGAGAAGCCTTACTGATCCCCATGATTGCTCTCAGCTTGTTGAGGATTGTGGCAGCCTGCCGTTCCACATCCCACGTTTTCAAAATTTGATGTCGCAGTTCCAGTCGTAGGCCTGTGCCAGGTACTCATTTTTCAAGTTTGTCTCCTGTTTCTTTAACTAATTTTTCAGCTGGGATACACACATGGCTCGGTGTCCAAATGAACGTTACTGTCGTTCCGGAGGTGTGGAGGTAAACTAACAGTTTTTGGGTGTTAGCGACCAAATACTTACTGGGGTAGCATTGAGATTCGTATTGTGGGCAACTCAAACCAGGACGTCCTCTGTGGCGAGACTTTTTAATGCACTGTAGCGCCCGTGATATGGCGACCAACTCTACAGTGCATATACTGCGTACACAGGTCAGAGAACAATTCTCTTTTCTCCTCACGTGTGCAAAAGCATAACCAATCCTGTCACTGACTCGGTCCGACCGTGTGGACGATGCATGTCGAATCTGGGTAGTCGTGGTGAACCACACCGGAGTCAGAGAATGGTGGGGCAGCATTTTCCTTAAGGCAGCAAAAGTGGTCCATCCGAAGCTTAGTACTAGGTACACACTACGGGACGTGGCGAGAGCAAGCTCACGAAAACATCTGTCTTACCTCAGTGGTAGAGTCTCTGTGTCATTATCAAGGAATAGAGACGAGGGAGTTGCAAGTTAATGCGTTGAAACGGACAGTGAGACGTATTTGGCGGACTAGATTAGTAGAGTATATGCCTCAAAAAACAGGTTTTATAGTAAGATGCATCTTCGACTCTGCGTCGCACTGTTTTAACTACTCACATACACCGTATTTCACGATCTCGCCGTCAAACTTCCAGGAACAATATATCACAAACTTGGGATCCTTTACCGTTGAAGCCGTCGTTTGTGGCTTATGTTTGTGAGATGTCCATAGAGTTCTGCGAATGACAGCACAGAAACTGAACACGAATCGCAATTTGTTAATGGATAATACCCTTTCCAGCAATGACCGTCCAACCCAGCCGACCATTGCGGGATACGATTTCAAGTCTGAAAGGTATAACTGATATGGGCAGTCAAGTCAGCTCTGGTAGTAATGGAAGTAAAGTACACCAAAGTTGACAATAATCCGTGTTGATGCATCAACAGTGAAATGTGCTGCCGCTCCAACATGCATGAACAAGAAGTTACTGAGCGCAGCATGTTTACTGCTCCATTAGTGTGGTACACGTAACCGATCTCTAAGAGTGTTCGCACAAGTGAAATGAAACTAATAGTTGATTACCTGCCATTCCAACCCATACTCACGCAAGTGATATATTTCGATTTTTGAAAAAAAACCTGTAAGTCTCAATTAGCCCTCGACTGCGAATAACGCGTGTGTGATTGTAAGGATAAATAATTATCATTTTTATTAAGAAACTACCGTACTAGATCGATACGAGGTGTTAAATTAGATGGTGATATTTGGTTGTGCACTGGAATGTACATTGCCATCGACTGCGTGATCTGGACCCATAAAACGAGGCGTAGCTTACATATTTTTTGAACGTGCGTTATTGGACCTGTGATGATATCCCCGAAATCGCACTGGATTTCACATCATGCCTTCCCTCAGTGACAAGCTTTGTTACACAAAGGCGTCAACAAAGTGACTGGGGTAGGGGTTGCCTTTTAGGAGACTGATACCTGTAGATGTTTGTCAGCTCAAACATTTCGTAGTCAATCGTCTCGCTGATGTCCGAATCTCTTATTGCTGTTTTTCCATATTTGCAAATATGGCTGTAAGGTCCTACCTTTTCCAAACACAATGTTTTTCCTTTCTCAAGGTTCCGTAGCTCAGCCGGTATAAACAGGATCCTTACATGATCACCTAGTTGTGTGTCTATCTGTCCATCTGACTGTTAAAAACACTTTTTCTGAGGAACGGGTACATGCATCTAGTTGAAATTCATGTTACACACTAAGGTTCACGGTCCGCTGGCGGTGTTAAAAATTTAAGGTTCTAAGTCAATGCAGCCAAAAGAGATTGCCATTGTTATCCGACTTCAAACTTACAATTAAAAATATTCTCGGAAGTCTTGGACTTCCTTGGGTTGATATCTTTCCAGTATCAATGTCGATAATAAGCAAAAATTGTCGATATTGTCGATTCCCTTGACTGTTGAGCCATTTGTATACATAATTAAGTTTGTGCGGAATCCATAGATTGCGAGTCGTACTCCCGTCTTGTCAATTTCTTTTTATACCTGTAAACGAAATTACATCTTTTTTCTTGCTCCATTTTCAAATGACAGCATTCACTTTATGTATGCTGCAGTCGTTTTCTGAAATTACGCAAATTAGTCCGGAAATGAAAGGTTTTTCAAATGTGAAAAAATTTCCACTGTAGAGCATAGTCATGTACCTAGGAACAAATAATATATTTAGATTTAAGTGTTGCAATAGGAAAAACATCTTGTAAATACTGGATTTAATATTATTGGCTTTACGTCGTTATTATTCTGGTACACACCAATAATCAGCACAGTGAAATCAAATGAAGAAGTAGCATTGTCGAAAACCATTTATAAGTTAAAAACACTTTGAAACTGGCAACTAATACAAGTTTACATTTTCAAAACAGGAAAAATAGGTAAGACATTAAAGAATTTCAGTTCATTTGGAAATATTACATGTTCCAGTTCCATGGTAAAAAGACATTCTTCTGTTTCAGTGTGCAAGACAGTGCACTATCCCAGAAATATGGTGTAACCACCCACACATTATTAACTAGTTCTAAAAATACACTGAATTTTTATTGCCATAAAATTCTGTAATTGAAGGAATAGCTTTAACATAATACACACACATTCCGAAAACTGCTCATTCCTTCAAGTAATTCTAAAAACAGTCACCAGACTGAAACACCGACCAAGAAACTTCCTATGTGTCCAGGCACACTATCCTTCAGGTACGACACTTCCCACTATGTTAAAAATGTTTCGACACGTATGTGTTATCTTCTGTTTTATTTCTAAAACTGCATTAATTGTAAAGACGGTATTGTACAAGAAGGCCTGCATTTATGCATTTTATAGCTCGACACCTTGTCGTAAGTTCTGCGGTATTATACATCACTGGTCTGTTTCTTTTGTGGTTTGTAATTATACACACTTTTTTCATAGGCGAAACAAAATTTTGGGAAACTTGTGTCGCCAAACTATTCGAGAGATTAAAATTAATGCAGTTTGAGCAACAAAGGGAGACCCACTGAAGACGACACATAGGTGTCGAAGCATGTTTGTTGTGTTTTGTAGAGGGCGGAGTTTTAAAAACAAAATTCACAGTCAACGTTGAGTCAGAGTGTCGCACTCAAGACACTTACTAGGAAAACAACAATCCACAACGAACTGCCTACGGTGCGTTTTATATCCTGATCGTTCCGTGTCTTAATTACCCATATAACCCGTGAAGGACTGGGTGAAACAAAAGAACTATCTTCCCTCTATGATTTATTGCCCCTCAAAGTTTGTCGATGTAGTTCTGAAGTTTCCAGTATAATTAAAGTAGAGTCGGCTCCAGTAAAACTTAAGAAGTTCCACCTGTACAAAACACTATATTTGAAAACATAAGTCCTATCTTCATCTTATGTATTATAGCCTATAGTGCCAATGTCTGTTTAAATAGCACCTGGTGATTGTGATCGCAAGTACTTCGGTCACAGCAATACATGGCACAAAAACAGAGGTTGTCCTTACTACATACAGTAAGAAGCTGTTCCACAGAACAAACATATCCACGATTATATACAACAAGCAAAAACCCCTGTACTGGGGCACAAACAGAACTCTGTTCTCTTCTACCTTTCGTCTGCAGTCTGCTATCAAGTAGGTTACACGAGTTCACTTCACCGACCAACTCAGCTCCGTGTTTTGCCGATTCCTTCCAAACTACACAGAGTACCCCTATAATATGAGACTAGCACGTCCGTAAGAATGATAAATGAATAGCGAAAAGTTTCTGGAAAGTTGAAGCTACACGTTGGTACGTGAGGTGGACTCGAATAGCGGTGTTCGTAGCCCACTGGCCCACTCCTACACACACATACAATCGATACAAGCATATACGCCAAAAAGGGCAGAACAACTTGGAGAGTCACTATCAAGCCGAACAGCACAGAAATGACGCCGAATTTGCAAGCAAAAATAAAAACCCTGAAAATATATTAAATGAAAGGAACGTGAGATCACAAAGTATTCGAATCCACATAAAATAGTTTTCATTAACATTTCAAAAATGCGACTCCTTTCTGAGGCAGCCAGTCTTCTCCGTCTGCGGCGGCTATGCTATTTTCGCGGTTTAGATTTAATGGCTACTGTTTCTTATACTTATTCCACACCGGTTGAGTAACAATGTTGAGATTTTTTTATGGTTCCCACACGATAGCCCGACTCCGTTACAAACGCAAATCTACGGCTCAGTGGCTCCTTAACACAAAGAGTAGACAGATTTTTGTTCCTTGGAATGTGGTTCTGCGAAGATGTGAAATCAGACATGGAGATGAAATGTCGCACACGGGACACCCGTATCGCTTTCATTAAATTCGAGAAAATTCTCACAAGAAAATAGCTATACCTACACATTAACTTGGATTTGTAAGATGCTATAACTGATCTGTACTTCGGTACGGTAATGAAAGATGGACACTAAACAAGTCAACAGCAAGGAAAATCGAATCCATTGAAATGTGGATTTACCGCAAATGCTTAAAATAACGTGGAGAGTAAAAGAACAAATTTGCGAAGCAGAATATCTTGGTTAGATAACGTAAGGCAATGAACCGGACTGTCACGTGCAGAACAATCACTACATACGGTGGTTCATACAATAAAGCGGCATCGCTAACATCCATTAACGGATAAGCGGAAGAAGAAGAGATTTCCTTTTGTCTTTTTAATAAAGCCCTTGGAACTACATCACTCAATGCAGACGCCAATTCATCTTCATTGTAATATATGCTTTTCTTTTAAGGCAAACGTAAGCTCCAGGACAGGACCGTAATCATGTCATTATAGTAGCTCGAAATTTTTCTTGACATACTTTCGACATAACTTCATAGATTTCAATTAAATTCGCTTCGTGCTACACTATCTTATTCTAGTCCGAACTATTACTGATATGGTTTACATGAGCTATAATTTGTCTTTAAATTTTAATACACTAAAAAATGAAGTGTTTGGGGTCAATACGACTCGGTAAAGCTGCCAGTGAATACAGCTTGTCCAGAAAATTGAATGTACCAACTATTTAGGTTACGTTAACTTATTAAATCTACCTGACTATGAGAATGTAACACTTGAGGAAGCCTAAATAAAGTTACCGCTTACAGCTCTCTGTGCACTTTAGCTCCTGTTCGTAACTGTCGCAATGAAGCCTAGTACGAAACGTGTGCATTCCATGTAATTTATTTGCTAAGTGTCTGTAGGTACAACCAGAATTAATTTTATTACCGTGGAAAAGAATTTTACTCATTATTATGACAGCGTTGTATGTGTGATGTTTAAGTACAACAGATGTATGAGGCAGGATGGAAACATTTCGGGCACACAGAAGAAGATTTTGAGCATAATAAAACATTGTTTTCATTATGTTAGTATTATAGCTAAATCAATTGGCATTTTGTTCTGCGGAATACCCCTGTTCTCACCGTCTTTTGCGGTACTCATTGTGTGTGTGTGTGTGTGTGTGTGTGTGTGTGCAGCATGCAACCAATCAGAAGATTGACGACAAAAAAAAAAACACGTTCTAATGGCGCTGTGTGGAGTTGAGTAATGTATCACCCAACGGAGATTGCCTCAGATCACCCTGAATGCGAACGTAGCTAATTCAGTTGGTGATCAATTGAATGAATTCTGTTGTACAGTTAATCTGTGTTGAAGGCAGTTCGGTTCGACTTTGTTACGTACCCTTCCCCCTTTACGTCGGGCACACATACGGGTGTGATGATGTTTCCGTCTGATCAAATTGAGATCTTCCAGTAAAATAATGTACGTGGCACACTTCCAGGTCATCTAGTTGCTATGTGAAACACAAACAGTTAATTCAGCACTAGCAACTCGTGCTTACAATCTAACTAAATGCTTTTGAGTTATTAGGCATAATCATTTTCCTCTACCTCTTCTTCTTCTTCTTCTTCTTCCTCATTAACCCACCGAGTGATGGTTCGAATGGCTCTGAGCACTATGCGACTTAACTTCTGAGGTCATCAGTCGCCTAGAACTTAGAACTAATTAAACCTAACTAACCTAAAGACATCACACACATCCATGCCCGAGGCAGGATTCGAACCTGCGACCGTAGCGGTCACGCGGTTCCAGACTGAAGCGCCTAGAACCGCACTGCCACACCGGCCGGCCACCGAGTGATGCTGCAGTGGTAACGCACTTCTCTCTCATTATGAAAGATAGAGATTCAAATCACTGTCCGGTCATTCTGACTTATATTTTTATTTCTTCTCCTATATATCTCAAATTAAATGTCATTACGATTCATTTTACTAGAAAAAGGACATATACCTTTCATAAACTTCTCCGCTCCCCATAACCAGTCATGAATATTCGGGTTTCCACATCTGACACTACTGAAAGCCGGCTTTGCTTTCACATCTAAAACGGTATTGTCCTTTTTTATTTAAAAAATGACGAAAAATACTGGATGAATAACCCTCAGACTCTTATTGAAAGGCATTCGTTGTCAGTTATCACCTGATGGGGTGTAAAGGAGAGGAAATGTTATGAAAACAGAAACAACAACCTTCGTTGCAGGCGACATTTACAACTGCGGAGCACTTCGAAAACTATGAGCGGAGTATAGATTTTAATAATACGTGTGTGACAGCCAAGGAATGTATCATTTACAGAGGGAAAGTCCTGGAAGCTGCAGAGGTTTCCAAGATCAAATCTAATTTTTGCAGAGGTGACAGTTACAACCTGTCGAGTTCGTGACTTCGAGCCATCATCGGAAGTACCTTCCAAGTCACAATGCCGGGAGAACACAAAAAACTCCCAGAGAACCACTTTAGAAGCATAGTAATAAAAATATTTTTGTTTCTGAAATGTTGTCGTTACATTTCACCTTCTTTACCGCTTGCTATAATGATGGCCTATCAATGAGAAGTTTGATGAATGTTTACCCAGTAACTTCCTCTCTTTAAAAAAAGGCATCGGAGAACACCCTGTTATACGCGAGACTGGCTTTCAACACTGTTCAGCCACCCGTGGACTTTAAATGGTTACAGCCGAGTGATGAAAACTCCAGGTCTTTAAACAATTAGAAGACCGAAATGTAGTCACACAAAATATTTTACTTTCACCGATACATTGTAATACTGCTTACTTGTACAGCGTGTGACTCAAAAACTAATAACAAAAACTGATCCGGGTGAAAATGTTCGCCAATAGAGGCAAAAACGTTTTGGTACACACTGGTCCCAAAATGTGCCATTTTCGACATAATTGCCAATATGTCGTTCCGAAGTGCAACTTACTTCATTACTGCTTATTGTCCAAGATTATGCAAATGTATTCAACGTAAGCTTTTCATTCAAGTCCCAAATTAAGGCTCAAATTTCACTCGTGCCCTACCTTGACAAGAAATATCTTTTTCTTTTTTTTTATTCCTCTCGCCCAGAAGTGATGGGATGCCAGCGGTACAATATTTCATTTCATCTTCAGCCAAGAGCAACCTCAAAATAAATGGTGGCCTAGATAAAAGACGCCTCGTGTTGTATTGTAAGTGATATTTGAAGTTGTCTGACTGTTGTTACTTCTTAACGCTAGGGAAGCGCTCGAACGAGATCACGTTGAGTCACTTGAAGTCAAGCGGCGATCTAGTTTTCAGCAGTCGAATAAAAAGTACATATTGTTGAAAATATTTTTGGGTGTAAATCGTTTAAAACGTTAAATGAAAGGTTCACGATAAATTATCCAGAGACAGCTGCTCCTGTAAAAAGTGCTGTGCTGAAATTGATCACCAAATTTAGAGCAAGAGGTTCAGTCGCTAATGGCAAATGTAACCGTCTAAAGAGAGTAGGAAACTATGGTAATAAGTCCACGGAAATTAACTACACCACAGGCCATTAAAATTGCTACACCACGAAGATGACGTGCTACAGACGCGAAATTTAACCGACAGGAAGAAGATGCTGTGATATGCAAATGATTAGCTTTTCAGAGCATTCACACGAGGTTGGCGCTGGTGGCAACACCTACAAAATACTGACATGAGGAAAGTTTCCAACCGATTTCTTGTACACAAACAACAGTTGACCGGCGTTGCCAGGTGAAACGTTGTTATGATGCCTCGTGTAAGGAGGAGAAATGCGTACCATCACGTTTCCGACTTTGATAAAGGTCGGATTGCAGCCTATCGCGATTGCGGTTTATCGTATCGCGACATTTCTGCTCGCGTTGGTCGGGATCCAATGACTGTTAGCAGAATATGGACTCGGTGGGTTCAGGAGTGTAATACGAAACGCTGTGCTGGATCCCAACGGCCTCGTACCACTAGCAGTCGAGATGACAGGCATCTTATCCGCATGGCTGTAACGGATCATGCAGCCACGTCTCGATCCCTGAGTCAACAAATGGGAATGTTTGCAAGACAACAACAATCTGCACGAACAATTCGACGACGTTTGCAGCAGCATGGACTATCAGCTCGGAGACCATGGCAAAACGTCTTTTTTTCAGATGAATCCAGGTTCTGTGTACAGCATCATGATGGTCGCATCCGTGTTTGGCGACATCGCGGTGAACGCACATTGGAAGCGTGTATTCGTCATCGCCATACTGGCGTCTTACCCGGCGTAACGGTATGGGGTGCCATTGGTTACCCATCTCGGTCACCTCTTGTTCGCATTGACAGCACTTTGAACAGTGGGCGTTACATTTCAGATGTGTTACGGCCCGTAGCTCTACCCTTCATTCTATCCATGCGAAACCCTACATTTCAGCAGGATAATGCACGACCGCATGTTGCAGGTCCTCTATGGGCCTTTCTGGATACAGAAAATGTTCGACTGCTACCCTGGCCAGCACATTCTCCAGATCTCTCACCAAATGAGAACGTCTGGTCAATGGTGACCGAGCAACTGCTTCGTCACAATACGCCAGTCACTACTCTTGATGCACTGTGGTATCGTGTTGAAGCTGCATGGGCAGCTGTACGTGTCCACGCCATCCAAGCTCTGTCTGATTGAATGTCCAGGCATATTAAGGCCATTATTACGGCCAGAGGTGGTTGTTCTGGGAACTGATTTCTCAGGATCTATGCACCCAACTTGCGTGAAAATGTAATCACATGTCTGTTCTAGTATAATATATTTGTCCAATGAATACCCGTTTATCATCTGCATTTATTCTGGGTGTAGCAATTTTAATGGCCAGTAGTGTAGATGTCTATCCTCCCACCTAAACATCAAACGATCGTCTTGCCAGAACATGTTGATGATGTCACATATGCGAGCATACAAAGGAAGAGTGATGCTAGCATTAAAACCTCCGGATTACGCCTGACGACAAACATCTTGCGAATAACTAGCCATGCATGTCGTTGGTGGTTATCTGGATCCAAATCATTATTGCAATTCAGATGAAGCATGGTTTCACCTTAGCGGATACGTGAGTCCTCAAAACACACGCTGTTGGTCAACAGACAATTCTAGGGACGCTCTGAGGTGCCTCTGCGTGATTTGAAAGTAGGCGTTTGGTTTGAAGTTTCAGGCCAACGGATGTTAGGCCCCTTTTACTTTAACAACACCGTGAACTCCCAAGTGTACGTAAGGGAATTGTTGCAACCATTCGTAGCGCAGCTAATGAAGGAAGAACAAAAGTATGCAGTTTTGCAGCAAGATGGCGCCAGGGCGCATACCTAATGGTTTTTAGTGTTATACGTCCATGAAGCTTTCGGAGAAGAACGTACAGTTTCCCCTGATTTATGTCCTCCCAGATCTCACCATCTGTCTACTTGTGATTTTTATTTGTGGGTTAGTAAAATGTGAAGTCTACCGCAACAAACAGCATACAACTGATGAGTTGAAAACAGACATTCGCAATGGAAATTGCGGAAATCACACCAAACGAAATGGAAAAAGCTTCCAGAAACATGCTGAGACGTGCTCAGTTGTGTATAGAAGTCTATGATGGGAAAAAGCTTCCAGAAACATGTTGAGACGTGCTCAGTTGTGTATGGAAGTCTATGGTGAACATTTTCAGCACCTTCTGTCAGCTATTGATCTACTGAATGTTCAGTACTATGTTTTTCATAACAATAATTTGCTGCTTCGTGTTCCGTATTTACAATAAAAGATTGAAATGTCAGTATGTTGTTTATAAGACATGCGACCTCTTTTATTTTGGCCACCCTGTATAACAAAGATGCGAAAAATAAGACATTAGGAATGTTTTTCTTTGTTAAATTGAAAATCAAAGACAGACAACTAAAAGACGAAAATATATACCTTTTAATAACACATCACTGAAAGGTGAATTTTTACTAAGAAAAACCACAGAAGCACTGCATATACACTTAAAATCTGAAGAACATGCACAGCGAAAGAAGTGTTTCGGAAGGGGAGAACATGTTTCATTGAGCTGAGGGATGTGGATAGAAAAGACATGTGTCTATTATGTAGGAAAACTGTAGAGTGGAAGACAAGTGTTGGGGTACACAATGAGTACGGGCGGAGAGGGAAAGAAAGAGAGGAGCCCTGACGTGAAGTGGGATCGGTGAGGAAGCGTTATAGCTGCTAGGAGGAATAAATATCGGAACAGATCTCATTGTCTGCGGGGGAGAGTTGGTTGAAGTTGCGTTGGATGAAGTTACGTTGGACGAAGTTGCGTTGGAGTGTTTGGAGGTGTAGGGATGAACCGAGACATGTGTGTGTCAAGGTGCGGCAGCATACCAGGGTTGGTGATCAGAGGGGAGACAATCGAGTTCTTGAAATCTAGTTTTCGGATAGTATACGAAATGCGGAGGTGTTCAGTAGGCGTGAGGAGGGGCGGGAAGTTGATGAGATGGTAGAGGATCCATGTGGGAGAAGGTAAACGGATGAGAAAGCTAGACGGAGTGCATGGTGTTCGAGGATTTGGAGGGCTTTAGAACTTTGGTGGGGCAGAGGTCCATGGAACATTTGCATAGCAGAAGATGGATCGGATCAATGTTTCGTAGGTGTGTAGAATAGTGGAGGGCTGTAATCCTGAAGTTCGCCTGTTAAGTCTTTCTGTTGGGTGGTTAGCAGGTGAGGATTCCACTTTAGGTGCCGGTTGAGGGTCAATCGAAGATATTTTAGTGTATCAGTTAACTAGATAGGACCGTCGTAAGTGGTAAGGTAAAAGTGATGGAGATGGAAGATGCGGGTGGTTCATCCTGTAATGACTGCTTGGGTTTTGGGGGGGGGGGGATGATCTTGAGAAGCGATTGATTACACCAGGAGGTAAACTGATTAAGGGAGATTTGGAGGGATCCTTGGGATTTCTAGAGTCTATGGTAGAGTGTGAGAAATGCGGTGACATCACCTTACCGAAGGAGGTGGTCTGGTGGAAGAGAAATACTTTGCCGCTTCATTATGTTATATATGGAAACTTTCGTGTGTTCATGCTTAGTTTCTTACTGATAATTAGTAATCCATCTTAGTGTTAACAGACTCTACCTCTATCACTGGCTGGGACTCATATCTAATGTGGATTAAGGATCCATCTTATTGATCATAGCCCTGAAGTGAATCAACACGATTAGCTAATAATTTGCACAGTGGGATCTATCTGTGCACCTGTCCTATATCTCGTAAACTTATGCAGCGACTAACTAACCAAGACGCTGAAAGGAAGAACATTTGAAGATTCGAAATGGAAAACGTTCTAAGTGCCATTTTTCATAAAGCGCGTATGCATTGCTATTGTGTTCTTGGTATTCTGATGCATGTCTCTAGGTTTGATCCAGGTCCCAAGTAATGGAGGAAGTTGAAAAATGACATGATTCCACCAGGCTGTGCTTTAAGTTATTTTATTTGCACTGACTGGTCACTCATGCCCACATGACTGTCATATCAACAAATGCAAATAGTGTGATTTTTGGTAAACATTACAAAGTTTGTTTCTCCAGTGCTTCTGGGTAGATGTGAAAAATGGTTCTGAGCACTATGGGACTTAACTTCTGAGGTCAGCAGTCCCCTAGAACTTAGAACTATTTAAACCTAACTAAGCTAAGGACATCACACACAGCCATGCCCGAGGCAGAATTCGAACCTGCGACCGTAGCGGTCGCGTGGTTCCAGACTGTAGCGCCTAGAACCGCTCGGCCACGCCGGCCGGCGGTAGATGTGACATAATAATAACGCAGTGATGTTATTGTGCTCTAAAGCACTTTGCGTGTCATGCACATTATATTTTAGAAGATGACCGTTGACGATCCTGTCCTCTGCTATGCACACGTTGCATGGATCTCTAACGCCATACACCTCACATCGCTTTCCGCATCCGTTTATCTTTTACTGGGTTTCCAGAATGAGATTTTCACTCTGCAGCGGAGTCTGCGCTGATATGAAACTTCCTGGCAGATTAAAACTGTGTGCCCGACCGAGACTCGAACTCGGGACCTTTGCCTTTCGCGGGAAAGTGCTTTTTACTGGGTTCTTTTTTAGATTGGGAATGGTCTTAGTCCCCAATCCATTTTAACATAGACGCTCGCACATTCGTGAGTCAGAAGTTTTAAACACCTGGTTATAAACATTGGGAATGGCTCTATCCGGTTTAAATAGAACATTAACCTTCTGACCGTAAGTAGACACATACCTTATGTAACGTCCCCTTGTAGGCTGTTTATGTTTTCTTATTGGCAACGTTACGTATCGCTCTGTATGAAAATCACTGGCTGTGCTGTGTGGAGTCTGTGGCTAGTTTGCATTGTTGTCTGCCATTGTAGTGTTGGGCAGCTGGATGTGAACAACGCGTAGCGTTGCGCAGTTGGAGGTGAGCCGCCAGCAGTGGTGGATGTGGGGAGAGAAATGGAGGAGTTTTGAAATTTGTAAGACTGGATGTCATGAACTGTTATGTATATTATGATTTTTCAACACTATTAAGGTAAATACATTGTATAAATCTTTCATTTGCTAACTATGCCTATCAGTAGTTAGTGCCTTCAGTAGTTTGAATCTTTTATTTAGCTGGCAGTAGTGGCGCTCGCTGTATTGCAGTAGTTCGAGTAACGAAGATTTTTGGTGAGGTAAGCGATTTGTGAAAGGTATAGGTTAATGTTAGTCAGGGCCATTCTTTTGTAGGGATTTTTGAAAGTCAGATTGCGTTGCGCTAAAAATATTGTGTGTCACTTTAGTGAATGTTTGAGTACGTTCAGTGTTGCTCAGCTGTTTGAAAAGCAAATAATGTAAGAGGTTTATCAGCACAGTAATTCAGAAATTTTTCTAAGGGGACGTTACAAAAAAAGAATGGCCCTGACTAACATTAACGTATACCTTTCACAAATCACTTACCTCACCAAAATCTTCGTTACTCGAACTACTGCAATACAGCGAGCGCCACTACCGCCAGCTAAATAAAAGATTCAAACTACTGAAGGCACTAACTACTGATAGGCATAGTTAGCAAATGAAAGATTTTGATAGAGAACAAACAATGTATTTACCTTAATAGTGTTGAAAAATCATAATATACATAACAGTTCATGACATCCAGTCTTACAAATTTCAAAACTCCTCCATTTCTCTCCCCACATCCACCACTGCTGGCGGCTCACCTCCAACTGCGCAACGCTACGCGTTGTTCACATCCAGCTGCCCAACACTACAATGGCAGACAACAATGCAAACTAGCCACAGACTGCACACAGCACAGCCAGTGATTTTCATACAGAGCGCTACGTAACGTTGCCAATAAGGAAACATAAACAGCCTATTTACACTTATAGCTTTTATTTGTCTGTTTCTTGGCATGCCTAAATGTCTGATCAGTTCTTTTGTTCCTCTGCATACAGTGAAGCAACTGAAGGTGCAAATTTAATTTGCCAAACCGACCGTGTTCCCCAGTAAAGAATTCTAACAGTCGTAGCGGTCCTGCTGATTCAAATCAAAGAGTTCCTCAGTCATTACCAGCCGGGACCTGAAGCCATACCAGATGAATCCTCTCACCATGACGCCAAAAGTAACACCGCTGCGCCTCTCTGAAGCCCTGGAAGATCATCACCTTTGCCCAGGTCGCCTCTGTACTGGCCGACGATGGCCATCCCGCGTGCCGCAGAACAACGGTGCTGAACACGGTGCGACGCCATTCATCAGTAGTGCGTGCTTCCCGGTCCCGTGCCACTCCATACACAGCCGTTTGTGTTGTCGTGTTACCGACAGTCTACGTGTGGGACTGTAATTCTCTAGTCTGGCTGCTTCTAGTCTCTGACCGACGGTGCCGTATTAAAAGGAATATTACAGGGAGTCCATTACACTTTCTAGGACGCCACGTGCAGATGCACAGGGGTTACGACGTGCTCGGTGTGCATTACTGCGGTCCTCCCTGGTCAGATGCGGTCACCCGGAAGCTTCACGACGAACATGTTTGCCACCATGTTCCTATCCCGTCCAACGTCGTACCACTACGACATCCGTATGCTCCACAAATTTGGATATTGTACGATTAACCAGCCGGTCAAATGCAGATCCACAGAGAGGTTCTGTTCACACCCAGGTGCTGCTGACGCTGTCTCTGACGAGGACACAGGACCTCCGTATTCTTCACATCCGACGATGTTCATCCGTTTATGCCTCCAACAAGATCTGGTAATAACACTAAACAAGAACATCAGTAATGCACTCTGTTGGCCGTTCAAGCTGTCACGGAGAACTGCAACTCTAATCATTTACATACCCGCCGACGGTGTGTACTTGTATGAAGTTACATTGCCATCCGACCATGTCGTCGGGTTGCTTCACTTGTTTTGTAAAGCAGTGTACATTTTTTTCCGGTATTTTGTGCTTCTCTTATTGTACTCTATCATCTTTCTCAGTTTTTGCTATTAATTACGATACTCCCCAAATATACAACTATACTGTTTACATCCGACAGCTGATAGGTGTTTAAAAACAGCCATGTTTCTGTACGTTCGCACGTTTCTTCGAGCTCTATAAGAGATCAAATGTGCTTGTATTTACGAACAAGCGATGCGCTCGGCAGAATTGCGTTTTTGAGTCACCCTTACTTATTGCAAATTTTCGTCGCACGCCGTTTCACGCCGCAGGCCACAACAGTCTATCGGTTTTCAGGTGGCCATTAATCAGGCGACCGTCCGCTCTGCCAAGGCAATTTTCTGCGTTAATGGAGCGACGGGCAAATGAGCAGCCTAGGGCATTTTCTACCTGCAAATGGGATAACGGCCCACCAGTTTCCGATAGCCGACGGCAACGCCAGCTTCTAGTACAGCAAAACGGCGATTCCTGTTTGGGGCTCGAAAAAGCTGCAAGGAGGTGGAAAAATGTCGCGCAACGTACATCTTTTATTATTTAAAGTAGTGTCCGTTAGTGTCGCCTTTACAAGGCCCATGGGGGTGCAACGAAAAATGTTTTTTCATTCTCTCTGAAATTATCGATGTCTCTTAATTTTCTTTCTTTCGCGAGAGACTTCAGCTGACCCATTTAATCTCGAGAGGTACTATGAACGTGGAGCAATTACGTTTAAGAATAGTTGAACATACCGATAAACACTTTATAATTCAGCTTTATACTATAAGGAAAAAAAGATTTCTTCATTCGACTTGAAACCAAGGAAAAGCCTTCTGCCACATTGAGAAGATCAAAGATAAAGAACAAAACAACTAAAGAAGTCGGAGGTCATGAAAGACAATTTTGTATAAAACAGAGATTACGTTTAGCATTTCGATTGTTGCAGCTGTAGGTAGAAAATGCCATGACGCAATCAAACGGCCACGAAAACGTGTAATAATAAATGTTCAAATGTGTGTGTGTAACAAAGGGACCAAACTGCTTAGGTCATAGGTCCCTAGACTTACACACTACTTAAACTAACTTATGCTAAGAACAACACAAACACGCATGCCCGAGAGAGGACTCGAACCTCCGGCGGGAGTGGCCGCGTAGTAACAAGAAAATACCTTACTCCTATTACGAAAATAAGAACAGAAGATATTACAGTGATGCACAGGTTGTTTACCACAAATCGAATTATGGGCAAATGAAACTAATTGAAACAAATATCAGTTAAACATCAGAAATAACGAAGCTGTAATAAGAGAAATAGAAAAATAAAGTATTTTGAAAGTAGGAATGTACAAAATAGGCGAAAAAAGCAAGATTATTGGTGAAGATGATGCAGAAGGGTATGTTGGTTTCGGCACACGACAGTCACGTCTTTAAGCGCCCTTTCATCAAGAACTGGTACACAACAGTTCTCTAAAAACCACATTCATACACACACACACACACACACACACACACACACACACACACACAGAGAGAGAGAGAGAGAGAGAGAGAGAAGTAGACAAACGCGGAAATAGGAGTCCAGACGCTACAAAAATTTTAAAAGTTCTACAACAGGCGTCTGGGCATCAGCTGAAATAGAGGGCACGCCCTTACTTAAACTTGCTTCTGCTCTCTCTGCAAAATGTAAAATTATATCCGTTAAAATGTGACATACAGTGGTTTGCAGACCACAAGCACCATTGTCTGGGGTTTTCCCGTCCTCAACACCACCGCCAGAAAAAATTTATAAGCAAATAGAAGAAGAGAATTTTCTCCATCTTCCTGCTTTTATCAAAGATTAGCCGGAAACTGAGGAAACAATGTAAATACAAAATGTACTCGTAGTTCTGTATGTAAAAGAATTGTAGCCACTGGAATTACATGATAAAATAGATTGGGGGATTTTGAAATCCCTCTAGATTGATGCTAAATATTATAAGGAACCCAAAACTGTGTGAAGACGAGTTAACCTAGGAGCAGCAAGAGATTTGCGGAAAACTCAACAGAAGGGAAGGCGGAGAGGATTGAGAGACAGACATTAAGTCACCCAAGACTAGGTGGTTATTTTGACAGTTGATGAATCAATAATGGAATCACGTTTCATACAACAAGAGAGGTCGAACTGTATAGCTAAGTTTATTTGTTATTTTGGTTATATCAGGTAGGTCAATATGAAGAGATCAGTACCGGATACGATAATTTGAAGGCAATGTCAAACACGTCTACATACTGAAACATAAAAGTAAAATAAGTATTAGTTCTTAGCAAAAGGTGAATAGTTCCGTGTGCTTTCTATTCCTAGTAATATGAAATATATGGGTATTGGAATCACATTGCAAGACCAGTGTTAAACTACATACAATCCTAGTTTTTTTTTTATATTGTTCCACACATCGCCTTCGATGTTCCTCACGATAATTTTACCGCTGCGTCAATTTACACACGAGTGACGTGCCTACTGATTAATTCGCATAGATGGCAGGATGGAGTTCTGTGAACTGTCGACTACACGTTTCGTCCGCTTTGAAGTAAGAAACAGTTTCAGTGAAGTCACGTATGAGTAGATCCACCACTGTTCATGCATGCGTTGTGTGCTGTGTAACCGTAAGGCGCTACTGCAAACGTGGTGTGCCCTCTCCACGAACACAAAAATAAGATTTTCATCGCAATTTCCATATGTAATTATTCTGACCTATTGTTTGTTATAACCATTATAGGGATCGAGCCGGGAGACTTAACACACTATTTCATGTGTTTGTTTTCACAGAGTTTCTGTCACGAAGATTACTTCACCCAGAGTATAAAGCGTTCGAGTTTACTATGTAACTTTGGTAGTTCGAAAAAAATCCTGTTGGGGTCAGTAGCCGAACTCTGAAGAGGATTGTTGGGGAGAGATGTAAAAATGCCCCCGTGAGAGAGAGAAATTACAAAGTGAGAGACGATCTTAATGTATTCCCGCAAATACTTTCGCTCTCGGGTAAAGTTGCTATATGAAGATTAATTAGTTCACGAGAACATTCTTCTGGACTATAAATCTGGGAGATCATTCTTGCCCAACCATAAACGGTCGTTTGGAGGAGCGGTTCTAGGCGCTTCAGTCTGGAACCGCGCTGCTGCTACGGTCGCAGGTTCGAATCCTGCCTCGGGCATGGATGTGTGTGATGTCCTTAGGTTAGTTAGGTTTAAGTAGTTCTAGGGGACTGATGACCTCAGAAGTGAAGTCCCATAGTGCTCAGAGCCAGCCATAAGCGGCAGTAGTAGTAATGAGTCGTCTTTGAGATTGTTTCGCATGATTGTGCCGGTTTACTTAGGATCTTTGTACTCTGTTTCCTGGCCTTGCCGCCGGGTTCAGCATGTCGTATTTTGGATTTGATAACATTATTGGTGGAGGGTGGCCTCATGCCCGTCCCCTCGCCAGCCAGCTTACTTAGGATAAAAGGTTGAAAATGCATTCAGATTAAGAATGCATCAACAGACATAGAGTCATTCAATTACACTACACGTTTTTGTCCATTTCAAGAGCTTCTGATTGTACACAGGAGGGTGGTACTTATTTTTCATCTGCCTAAATTCAGGCTCTTAAATTGCTACATTCAACTAAGAAACTGAGTAGAATTTTAGCTCAGTCAAGCAAATGCAAGATGTCCATGAAGTTCTGTTGTTTTCTCGAGTAATGTGATATAATATTTTCAGTTGTTTCATTTGCAATCAGTATAGACATTACTAGTGAATAGTAAACGTAGTTCCCATTAATTCATTCTGCATACAACAGCAACCTTCATACTATGGCAATACTTGCAATACTTGCAGCAAGTTGAGGTAGATTACACTTTTTACTACTGGTCTTTATGAAGTTGCTGATAGGTACAATGTCAGTGATAGAAACGGTGTTTACATTCACAACTGAATCTTTTGGGTATGATACTGAAAAACTGATATTAAGTTGTACTTCTTTTCAAAGCCCCAGGTTCTTGATTACAGTTAACCTTAACAACCACCAAGAATTAGTGCTACGCTAAGATGGAAACTAGCTGGAATTACTTCGACCCACACAAGCAGCAGTTTCCCGGATGGATGCATCACATTCTCTCATGCCAATAATGCGCCCTCTTTCAATCTCGCTGGTTTGACTTTACGATTCGCGCATACGCCTGCGAGGCGTCATGCACGTGTGCTCAAGTCACTGTGATCCATTACATTCGGATTGTAGCGACAGCGCGAGCCGCTAGCAGGTTTTACCGGTAAGTGCTGTTGCACCACGATATCGTTGTTGACCTCTAACCAGCCGATCGACATTTTTCAAATGCTGGTATTTTCTGTAGAAATACTAATTTACATGTTCTGTGAATATGAATGTTCTATCTCTAGTAGTTCAAAATATTTTGTTTTTTTTCTGAACATTAGTGTATTTTCTGAAATGTTTCTATCTCTTTTGATGACTGGGATGGTGTAGTGGTTAAGTCAATGGACTCTGGTTCGACAGTAGTTATATGATATCTTACATGCTGCAGGCTACCTTTATTTGAAATTTGTGGTAAGGCCTTATGGGACCAAACTGCTGAAGTCATCGGTCCCTAAGCTTACGCGCTACTTAATCTAACTTAAACTAACTTAGGCTAAGGACAAAACACACACCCATACCCGACAGAGGACTCGAACCTATGACGGGGGTAGCCGCCTGGACCTTGACAAGACGCCTCAGACCGCGGAGCTCTTCCTCCATCCTTGTCTGCGTGATGTATTGATTCTCTCTCTCTCTCTCTCTCTCTCTCTCTCTCCCTCCTTCCCTGGTTTTGACATCGGTGATACGTTTAACTACATCCTTCCTGCTTGATACTTCCCTTCCTGCTCTCTGTCCTGCGGCAACGAGGATCCGCCACTAGAGAGAGCTGCCTTCCTTGCCCATCTAACTAGAGTGTGTTGCTGTGGACTTGCAGGTGGATCGCGACGACGCAGTTCCAACCGACGGACGCGCGGCGGGCCTTCCCCTGCTTCGATGAGCCAGCGCTCAAGGCGACGTTCTCCATCCGGCTTGCCAGGCCTGCCAACGCCACGAGCATCTCCAACATGCCCCGCGTCGGACAACCCACGCCCGTGTGAGTACCTGCCTCAAGCCACTCTCTAACCGTGCTGCCCCACTGTATTTTTACTCAAATGTTTGAGCGGTGCTCTTTAGAAATCAAGCAATGAAATTTTGTTTGATTTTTCTTAACCAAACGAAGAATGGATAACGCACAAATGGATATTATCTTGACAAGCGTAACGCCTAGTTTCGCAGAAATATATTTAATCACATGAAAGTAGTCAGAGTAATTAACAAAAATTTAATTAGTAATTTGAGGGAAAATTGCGAAATGGATGCTTATGTCCGAATTTTCACATATACTCCTGACATGGTCAGCGAGATGGTGATCTGTAGAACAATAAACAATGAATTAATATTCAACTTACAAGATCGCTAAAATCATTTATTCATACAGATAACCAGTTTCGGCAATTCTCTGTTGCCATGTTTCGGATGATGTAAACATGGATGCGAAGATTTCAATACAGAATCTCCGAAACCGGTTATCTACATGAATAAATAATTGTACCAATCTTGGCAGTTGAAAATTTGTTCAGTGTTCGAATTTTCACAGCCAAACGAAGATTCACAGATGAGCAAATGGGATATCAAACTGACTAGCGTGATTTCTGCTTTTGTAAAGAAAGTTTTAACTGCGTCAAAGCAATTAGGGAAACTCAAAAAACTTAATTAGTGACACAAGAGAAAATTTTTCGTCGTATTTTCATAGTCAAACAATGGAAAATGGACAAAGGTCTAGTTTTGGAAAAAGAGAATTAATTGCTGAGAAGTAATCAAGGAAAGTAAGAAAGACAGAATTAGATGTTTGAGAAAAAATTTTGGACTTAAGTTTCATAGTCAAACGAAGACTAGGAAACGGAAAAATGGGGTACCAAACTGACCAGCGAGTGATCTAGTTTTGCAAAGAAAGATTTAATTACTGGCAATTAATAAGAGTAATTCAGAAAAACTTTATTTGTGATTTGAGGGAAAATTTTGTCCTGAAATTTCATAGTCAAGGAAACAATGGAAAACGCACAAACTTACTATCAAACTGATCAATATAAGGTCTAGTTTAGCAAAAATGCATATAATTGCTTGAAAATAATCAGAGTAATTAAGAAAAGCTTGAATAGTGATTTGAGCAAAATTTTTCATCCGAATTTTCATAGCCAAATGAAGACTGGGAATTTGAAATGTGGTATCAAATGGACCACTGTCAAGTGCACATTTTCAAAGAAAAATTTAATTGGTTGAAAATAACGAGGGTAATTAATTAAAACACAATTAGTCATTTTGAAGAAAATTGAAATACTTCAAGAACAGTTGCTGTTAACTACGTAATTGAAGTGTGAAAATGTTAATCTCTTCAACGCCCATACATTTTTCACATGATTGGTCACATTCGTGTATAAGTTGTGGAATGTATTTTTTCATGCTGAAAGAACAAAATAAACGTGAGAGTAGGAATAAATTGAAACTTCTCTGCATTCGCTTTATCTACATACTATTAATAATGGACAAAACCAAAATGTAGCAAATAAAGAAAAATTTTAAAAATAATAAAATTAAAAAACTATCAAATGTTTTGTAGGGAGATAGATTAGACAAACACTTGACAAGCCTTTGAATGATGCTCTAAATCATTTAAAGCAAATGAGGTATGTCAAATTTTTCTCTGATCTTTTTATTTCTTACTCTTAGACGAGTTATTTCATAAAACATATGATAGTTTTTCCATTTTGTTACATTTATTTATTCCACTAAGGCCATCTCTGACTCACATGAATAATTGCATATATTTCCCACGAATTTAATTCAATCATTATTCCAAGGTCGTCATGGTACAGTTTCTTGGCTCCTCTTCTTGCATGAAAGCTGTGCTGACTCTTTAGATGTCCTCATTGATCGAGCACTGGTTGCTTTTCTTCTTCGCAGTCTTGTATTGTGTCGATCTGAAACAAACGAAAAAAAGTACATTAGTATGCTGGAAGGACAAACATTTCTCCATCTGCAGTTGTCACCACTCAGTTGCCTTCTAGACTTACCACAAAAGTTACCAACAATGTACCTAAATATCTTCCGCAGGTATGTTGGTATTCTGGTTACCAGATGCAATTAAGTGGCCAGGATATATCGAGGATGGTGCGAGTTCGAGAGCACGAATTTTTACCCAATGTAGTGTGTCGATATGTGTATCGATCACATTCCCAGCGTATGAGTAACCTGCGCAGAAGTTGCATACAAAGCTGTAACGGCGTTGCTGTTTGTGACGAAATAGCTTCAACAGCAGGCCATGTTGAAATAAATTTTGAAAACCCTGTTTACTTTGTAAATATAAACTGACTTCTTTATTAATGAGTCATCTATTGTTATATTACTTTGTTATAAAGATATAGTAACATTTAATCTGATGGTGTCTTATTTTCTTCTCCTATAACAACTAACAGCATGTACTTCATTCGTAACCCAATGTGCCTTATTCAGGATCCATGGTTTTAATAATGCCCATTTGATGATGTAACGTTCTTACTCTTAAACAAAACCTAAATGTTCAATGTAGAGCTCTAATTACAGATTTCATTTCCTCAAAATCAGAAGGAAAAGTGTTGCAAACCATATAAGATTTAGAGCATGAAACGTTACTTTTACAATGGATATTTATTTCGAAGAATTCAAGGGTGATTTTCATTGTTGCTAATGTTTTTCGGTTGAGGTGTGCTAGTTTCATTGCTTTTTTGGGATAATGATCAATTCTGTAGCAATTCTTGTAGGTTAACTTTTTGAAATCAAAGGATCCAACACAGATATACTGGTAACTTTTCTTCATGTATTCTTTCCATCTAACAGTAAATTTAATACAATTGACTTGTACTGCCATTAACAGCTAACATGAACCAACTGACAACTAACCATTATGGCCCAAACCCGGCCCTTGTGTAGAAAAGTAACAATTCATAGCGATAAAAACGTTATTAGCACCAGTCATTTTATGAATTTATAATGAAAAATTACTCTTTCAAAAAACCTGCATGTAAAGTACATTTTTTCAATAACGAGGACAATTTTTGACACTGTTTGTTATCATACATAATTTTTTGTACAGAATATTGTATAATGTGAATTGTGAACAATTACTTCTAAAATATGCATCTTTCTACTAAAACCTTAATTATTTTTATAACTAACATTTATGTATTTCCTAATTAGAAAGTAATTTTTTTCATTCCAGAAGCTACTTTGTACATTGTATTACATACTACCTAAAACAACCTTGATTATTTTCTATACTGACTGCCTAGAACTTTTTAAACGGTAATTTCATACAAAAGCAGATGTGTTACATAACTAAGGTTTTTTCTTTGAAATTTAACAGTCATATTTTAACTGAATATAAGCTCATAAATACACTATAGCAGATTATTGAGATTCTTAATTTTTAAATGTTGTGGTGTCTTTATCGTTAATACAGATACAATCCTCAGTTATTCCAAATACATAACATCAAGCAATGAATAATTCATCTGAAATGTAGTCACACAATGTCTGATACAGCTTATCGACAAATGCACTAAAAAATATGCCTTGTATGTGAAATACAATAGCATGGAAAGCTGCATCAAACCAGTCTCTGGACCGAGGACCACAACAACAACAACAACATGTGAAATACATGACTGTTACCTTACAATGACTAACTCTTAATCAGTTACAAAGGCAAAAATTAAGAAACTTTTAATTTCTCCATTTCTCCCTAATAGAGAAATTTTTGTAGTGTAGAGAGCATTTCCCTGAGTGACAAAATTAAAAATACAGAGGGTTCCGATCCTTAAGTGGAGTTTAATTGATACACCTATTTTATATGTAAATTTATCTGTACACGATTTTGTCACCATCTAGTGGTACATCTGAAGAAACTTATGGGCTATCTTCTTAGCCGAATTAAGTCCATTATTAAATTTAGAGGCGGTATTATCGTGATAGTTCCTGGGGGAGTGACTGTTTATGAACGATGAGCTTACTAATGGTGCATTGTGCCTAGCAACATTCATGGTCAATACCTACAGACCGTTTCTCAGTACTACACAACTGGTGGCATAGTAGTAGCATATGTACTCTCTTCTGGAGGTGTAGGGTTCTGTGTACAATTTCCTGCCTACTTTTCCTTAACTTTAGAACTGCACATTATTCGTCTTTAGTCCTTTGAGTATTTTATATCCTTATAATATGTAAATTACATTTTATAAGTAAAAAATTGCTTGATTGCTTAACTTCTACGTTTTTATGAAACCAAAGCAATTACTTTTGATGCAAGTACAGTTCACACGCACAAACATAAAAATCTGTATAATTATTGCTGTTATTTACTTTTATACTCATCTATAACGCTCTTCGTCATCGCCAAAGGTAAGAGTTTCCTGTTGTTTCTGACAAATATAAAAGCTGTTTATGAATAAGAGAAACATTTTATATGAGCTCAATGACGTATTGGGACAGCGTGTGATATACTTTTATTTTACGTCTGTTTTTGATAAAATTGTGTTTTCTAACGCTGTTTGGTACATCTGTATTGTATTTTTATTTTGCTACAGCGTCCCTCTGTTTTACATTGCAAATCATAAACTTTCGTGAAAAACCTGAATTAAAGTTGACAATTTCAATTTTTCCATAAATACTATTTATTTTTAACTAAGATGGGAGGATAACTATGTGGAACAAAATTGTTCCGTTGTTAGCATGCCCTTTCATATGCTGACGGAAACAAATCGCAACACTGAAACGTAATTAAAGTAGAGTAATAGAATTTCGGAAGTACATTTGTCTAGGTAACACATTTAAGTAATTAACTTTGAAAGATCACAGGTTAACGAAGTGCGAGATAGGCGATTGCAAATTTGAAATACAGGTACATTAATAACCAGTGTAACCGCCGGAATGTTAAATGCGGGCATGTAAGCACGCATGCATTGTGCTGTACAGGCCAGATGTCAGTTTGTTGGATGCAGTTCCTTGCCTGTCCCACTTGGTCGGTCAATACAGGCTAATGATGGTTATGGCGGACACTCGAGTCACCATCCGATGATGTACAATATGTACTCGACTGGAGATAGTTATTGTGGTCGAGCAGCCCAAGGCAACATGTCAACACTCTGTAGAGCATGTTGGGCTGCAACAGCGATATGTGGACGAGCATTATCCTGTTCGGATACACCCCCTGGAATGCTGTTCATGAATGGCAACACAACAGGTCGAATTACCAGACCGATGTACAAATTTGCAGTTAGAGTGCTTGGAATAACAACGAGAGTGTTCCTCCTGTCATACGAAATAGCACCCCAGACTATAGGTGTAGGTCCAGTGTTTCCAGCATCCAGGCAGGTTGGCTGCAGGCCCTCGACTGACCTCCTTCTAACCAAAACATGGCCGTCAATCGAACCGAAGCAGAATCAGCTTTCGTCAGAAAACACAACAAACCTCTACCATGGCCTCTGAAGAGCTCTCGCTTGAAGTCGCAAATGGCGGTGATAGGGGTCAATGGACTGCACGCTACAGGGCGTCTTGCCTTGGAACACGCCTTGAAGCAACCGATTTGTAACAGTTCGTTGTGACACTGTGGTGTCAACTGTTGCTCAAATCGCTTTTGCGGATACAGTACGATGCGGCAGAACCATATGCCGAACGTGATTTTTTCCCTCTCGGTAGTGCCACATCGTCATCCGGAGACCTGTCTTCTTGCAACCATACATTCTCGTGGCCACCGCTGACAGCAATCATGTACAGTGGCTACATTCCTGCCAAGTCTTTCTGCAATATCGCAGAGGGAACATCTAGCTCCTCGTAGCTCTATTAAACGATCTCGTTCGAACTCAGGTGTTGATAATGGCGTCTTTGTCGCCTTAAAGGCATTCTTGGCTAACATCAACACACCACGTCCAATCTCAACGGTAACTAATGCTTACGATCGTTACAACACGTTTTTAAAGCAAACCTGATTTTCAGCCTTATAGTGACAATACCAACGCCTCTCTTATGACACTGATGTGAAATTTGAACCCTCATCATCTTTCAGATAACAGTTTTCGCCACTAATTCTTGGTGCTGCGATTTTTTTTCTGTCAGTGTGCATGGGATAGGCAAAATAATACGAGGAGTGGTACTAACAGGATGTTTGTGTTTGACGGTCAACAACGTAGGTAAGACACGTGTTGCACTGGACTGTGCGTGTTCAGTACGGACTAGGCATCAATTTTTTATGAGTAGTGCATACTTAATATTTCCATTCAGAGGCCGAGGTCAACGTGCAATGAAAGAACTTCAAATGGTTCAAATGGCTCTGAGCACTATGGGACTCAACTGCTGAGGTCATTAGTCCCCTAGAACTTAGAACTAGTTAAACCGAACTAACCTAAGGACATCACAAACATCCATGCCCAAGGCAGGATTCGAACCTGCGACCGTAGCGGTCTTGCGGTTCCAGACTGCAGCGCCTTTAACCGCACGGCCACTGCGGCCGGCCAATGAAAGAACTAAGAGAGTTCCAAAGAGGGCAGACTGTGAGGGCCCGATTACTGGAGCATCAATAACCAAGACAGTCAACTTACTGAATGTTTCAAGAGCAATTGTTTCAATAGTCATGATAGCCTACACAAAACATGGAGAGGTATCATCGTGTAAACGTAATAGTGGGTGCAAATCCAAACTAAATGACAGATCGTCTTAAGCTAACACGAATTTTGTCAAAGCAACACAAAACTACGGCGGCTAAAGTGACTGCAGAGCTCAATAACCATCTTCGGGACCCCGTATTTATCGGCACTGTCCGGCGAGAACACCATAAAGAGAATATTCGTGGACGAGCTACTACACCGAAACCATTAGCGACGACAACCAACTAAAAGAAGCGTGGAACATGGTGTCAAGAGCATAAATCCTGTACAGCTGATTAGTGGAAACACATCATATAATCCGTCGAGTCAACGTTTTTGTTATTTCCAACATCGGGCCGGGTTTACGTCAGGACCTACAGTTCTGATTGCTTGATTCCAAAGCTTAAACATGAAGGTGGAATTGTGATGCTGTGGTCAGCCATATCACAATATTCTGCTGGTCCCATCATTACTCCCAAAGGCCCTGTTACAGCCAACGATTATGTGAACATTTTAGGTGATCAGGACCACCTCTTGATTCAAATGTTCTTCTCCAACAATGATGCCATGTTTCAGGGCGATAACGCACCCATTTACACAGCCAGAACAGTGCAATCATGGTATGTGGAACATGCAACTGAAATGCAGCGTTTTCCCCGGCCAGCACAGTTCCCGGACGTGAGCATTATGGAACCCTTGTAGACGGCACTGGTGCACAGCCTCCGAAGCTGATTTCCGCCTCCCTCGTCACGGCATTACATTCCACTGGTGACTATACTATCATTATATGCCAGTATTGCAAGAAGAATCGCAGCTGTATTACGGGCAAATAAGGGTCCATCCCCTTATTAATAAACCACTCCGAAGTAAGTACAGGTGTTCACATTATATTGCCTGTCCGTATATCTTCAATGAGATTCAAGAAAGTTTGCCGTTTCCAGTTCTTAGGAGAATTCAGTAATCTAGACACTGAATCTAGGACTATCAGTTTAATAAGTCACAGCTGCAAAATACTAACGCGAATTCTTTACAGACGAATGGAGAAACTGGTAGAAGCCGACCTCGGGGAAGATCAGTTTGGATTCCGTAGAAATGTTGGAACACGTGAGCCAATACTGACCCCACGAGTTATCTTAGAAGAAAGATTAAGGAAAGGAAACCTACGTTTCTAGCATTTGTAGACTTAGAGAAAGCTTTTGACAATGTTAACTGGAATACTCTCTTTCAAATTCTGAAAGTGGCAGGGGTAAAATACAGGGAGCGAAAGGCTATTTACAATTTGTACAGAAAGCAGATGGCAGTTATAAGAGTCGAGGGGCATGAAAGGGAAGCAGTGGTTGGGAAGGGAGTGAGACAGGGTTGTAGGCTCTCCCCGATGCTATTCAATCTGTATATTGAGCAAGCAGTAAAGGAAACAAAAGAAAAGTTCGGAGTCGGTATTAAAATCCATGGAGAAGAAATAAAAACTTTGAGGTTCGCCGATGCCATTGTAATTCTTTCAGAGACAGCAAAGGACTTGGAAGAGCAGTTGAACGGATTGGACAGTGTCTTGAAAGGAGAATATAAGATTAACATCAACAAAAGCAAAACGAGGGTAATGGAATGTAGTCGAATCAAGTCGGGTGATGCTGAGGGTATTAGATTAGGAAATGAGACACTTAAAGTAGTAAAGGAGTTTTGCTATTTGGGGAGCAAAATAACTGGTCGAAGTAGAGAGGATATAAAATGTAGACTGGCAATGGCAAGAAATCGTTTCTGAAGAAGAGAAATTTGCTAACATCGAGTATTGATTCAAGTGTCAGGAAGTCGTTTCTGAAAGTATTTGTATGGAGTGTAGCCAAGTATGGAAGTGAAACATGGACGATAAATAGTTTAGACAAGAAGAGAATAGAATCTTTCGATATGTGACGCTACAGAAGAATGCTGAAGATTAGATGGGTAGATCACATAACTAATGAGGAGGTACTGAATAGAATTGGGGAGAAGAGGAATTTGTGGCACAACTTGACTAGAAGTAGGGATCGAATGGTAGGACATGATCTGAAGCATCAACGGATCACCAATTTAGTACTGGAGGGCAGCGTGGAGGGTAAAAATCGTAGAGGGAGACAAAGAGACGAATACACTAAGCAGATTCAGAAGGATGTAGGCTGCAGCAGGTACTGGGAGATGAAGAAGCTTGCAAAGGACAGAGTAGCATGGAGAGCTGCATCAAACCAGTCTCAGGACTGAAGACCACAACAACAACAACAGACACTGATTACATACGTAAACAAAGTGACCGATATGAGGGAAAGCCTTATAGGTAGGCAACACATCTCATGTATAGGTAACGCAAATACAATCGTAACTGACCAAGGCTGCTAGGGAAACTACAATAATTCAGGCTAATGCCGGGATGGATCATTTTCAATGGACACGGCCAAATTCCTTCGATCTCCTCGTCCAATCCGGGCCTGAGCGCCACATTCTCCAAAACCCTAAACTTCCTTCCTACTTCGTGAGCACTGCGCACGTGTGGTTGAGTAAGAGACTTGGTTACCGCAACGTTGAGCTCCGGTCCACATTTACCACTGGCTGGCCTCTGGCTGACGCGGGCACAGTAGTCCGCGAGGGCCGCGTCTCCACCGGCGTGCATCATTCATCAGGCGGGCGTCGCAGCGCTGCTGAAACTTTCAGCATCGTCGCAGGCAGCCGCCGTCACCGGCGCCCAGCCGGTCCTTACCGCCGACTCCCGGGACAAACCATACCCGCTACCTGCAACCTTTTAATGTACGTCACGTCTAGGGGCGAGAGCTACCACGCTGAAAGCGTCATCAGGTGTGATGAAAAGATGGTTCTCGCGGGCAACTTAGACGGTAGGTGAACGTTGCTACATTCCATCTGTCAACTGCAGTACAGGGTGGCGCACGAAATGTGTTACCATTTTGTTTTTGAATATAAACTTTGTGGAGATTTGTTCTAACTCAGAATATGCTCAATATGTCTACCATTTCGTTTTCTAACTTCCTTCAAACGAACACTGAAGTTACTGATTACCCTACGGCACATGTCTTCCATAATTTCACTGCAAGCTTGAAGAATAAGTCTTCTGAGCTCCATTAAATCACGTGGACGTTTCGGAAAACTTTTTTCCTTTAGGTACTCCCAAAGAAAAAAGTCACATGGATTGAGGTCTGGACTATTGGGGGGCCGATTTTGTCCGTCATTCAAGCGACCTGGAAACCTGAGTGAAATGATCCGCATGTCGAAATGCTCGTGTAGAAACTCCAACACAGTGTTTGCAGTATGTGGTCTTGTTCCACCTTGCATGAACCACTGCGTGTTGAAGGGCAAGGCAGTAGCAAGAAGCTGTGGAATGAAGCTATTGCGAAGCATGCTCAAATAACGCTCGCTGTTCACAGTTTCTTCAAAGAAAAATGGTCCAATAAGTCCGTGACTGGAAATTGCTGCCCACGCTGTAATCCTCCGAGCATAATGTTGTCGTTCATGAAGCACTTGTGGGTTTTCAGTGGCCCAAAAGCGTATTTTTTTTTTTTGTTAACCACACCGTCTAAATTAAAATGCGCCTCGTCTCAAAACCAAAAGACGTTGAGAGTTTCTTCCCTATCCTCCACCCACTGAGCAAACAGTAGTCTCTGCTGCTTGTGTTCTTCAGTGAGCTTCTGTGCACAAGTCATCTTGTATGGGTACATATGGGTACATTTAGGTCACTTTTAAGAATGCGTTGAACGGAGCGTCTGGATATTCCCAGTTGCACTGCTGCCATTCTACACGATTTCCCGGGACTTCTCTGTACAGCAACTCGTACCGCTTCAATATTCTCCGGCGAACAAACAGGCTTAGGCTGAGGTCGCTTCGTTTCCAATACTGTTCCTTCCTTTACAAATTTATCGTACAACCTGTGGATGGTCTTCTTGCAAGGGACCCACCGTGTGTTAAACTGTTGTCGAAAACGCCTCTGAGTCACAACAAGGCTTTTCGTTTCATGAAAAAGTAACACAATCGCCGATCGTTGCTGTGTCGTCAGTCCTCCATTGTCAGCCATTGCTGCTTACTAGTCTCCTAGCGGCAGTATCGTGAATTACACGTCATTTCGTAACCCATTTGTTTTTCCAGTCTCTGCTGGTACGCTGTAGAGATCCCAGCGGGATATCTCATGTGCGCCGTAAATTGTGAAAGAAACTATTGGTAACACATTTCGTGCTCCACCCTGTATTTCCCACCTCTTCTGCATTTCCATTCTCACACAAAAACCATAATTTTTTTTGTTGGGCGCTACAGGGGCCACAGCCTCAACGTGTTTGGAGAATGAAAACATTGGGCAAGTAAGCTGTATTCTTTTTTATTTTCCGTACAGTTGGCCAATTTCAACCGTGATTCATTTTCAAGCGCCTGTAATATGTTCAAAAATGGTGACATCGACTTATACATCAATTGTCTACAAGCTCTCACATATGCACTTCACAGCCCAAGTTACTTATATATCTTACATATCCAGTTTCATTTCACGTTGTTATGCTGGTTTAACTTATTCGTTTCATCGTGTTAATAATTTACTAATGGAGATTTTACTTTTTCGTCTGACTAATATCACACATGAACATGTCTGGCATATTTTTCTTCTCTTCTTCTTCTGTAGTGGTCAATCCAAGGATTGGTTTGCAACAGCTACAATGGCAGCTTGTCTCCATTCTGTGCGTCTTTCAGCTTTTCTCTTCATTTCTTTATAGGTGTTACAGCCCACATCTTTCACTATTTGATCCATGTACATCAGCCGTGGTCTTCCTCTTGGTCTTTTTCCCTCGACGTATCCCTCTATGATTGTGTTCAGGAGTCCTTTATGTGTTAATAGATGGCCTGTAAATTGCGCTCTTCTTTTAACAATGAAACTCCAGAAGCTTCTCTTCTCACCTGCTCTTTCCAGAACCACTTCGTTTGTGACCTTGTCGATACATTTTATTTTGAGCATGCATCTATAGCACCACATTTCAAAAGAATTTAGCTTCTAGTCTCCCTCTGTTCCGAGGGTCCATGTTTCACACCCATAGCATGCCACACTCCACACATATGATTTCAAAAATCCTTTCCTGATTTCAAGGCTGATGCTCTTAGATGTTAAGATGTTTTTCTTCATGTTAAAAGCAGCCTTTGCTTGAGCAATTCTGCTTCTCACTTCTGCCTTGCTCCTTCCATCCCTGGTGTTATTACTGCCCAGGTAAGTAAATTTATCAACTTGTTCAAGCAGTTCATTGCCTACATGAACTTGGACTTTCACTTGATCTTTTTTGTCGCATGCCATTACTTATGTTTTTGCTTTATTAATTCTCATATTATATTCTTCCCCCATAACTTTATCCATTCTATTCAATAGGACTACAAGATCTTCTTCACTTTCAGCTAGGACAGCTATATCATCGGCATATCTTATTATATCTATTCATTGACGATGAATTACTACACCTGTCTGTGAATTTTCCCTTACTTTTTTCAGCGCCTCTTCAATGTATAGGTTAAGGATAACAGGGGATAGTGCGCAACCTTGTCGGTCACCTTTCCGTATCTGCACCTCTTCTTGTTTTGTCCGTCCACGGATAACTGCTGTCTCGTTTTTGTACAGGTTCCATATCATTTTTCTATCTTTATAGTCTATTCCTACTTTTTTGAGTACCTCAAACATCTTATCCCATTTAACATATTTTTAGTGGTTTTTAAATGACAACGAATTTACATTCGTACTTCCAGCATGACATAAGCATCAGCTAGTATTATAACATTTTACAAGTATGTGCTCCTCGAAATTGTAGCTACTACTTCCATTTCACATTAAGTTGTACAGTAATTTAGTTGGTCAATACAGGCAGTAAGAAGTACGTCCCTCCACCTTCACATAACATCTGTAGGTTCCAACATTTGTACTGCAATATATTGGTGAAGAAACCGTACTGATACAGTGTAATACAAATATGGTTTTCCAGTTTTATTACGACACCGTATAAAAGATGAAGTAGGGAAAAAATGTGCCTAGTATATGCACAATATAATTTGTAACTGATTTTAATGTACCACATTTATTTATTTTTTAGAATGACTGACACAACTCATTAAAAGCCCCGACATAATTTTTTGCAGCTGGACTTTCCACAGTATTTTCTAATATTACATGTGGCGTTCATTTGATGTATAATTTTCGATCCTCTACTTTTAAATAAGATAGCACATGTGAAAATAACTAACATAATACGTCGGTGGCTATTACGCCAGGAGCTTACATAATGTCATTGACCATTCACGGATAGGATTCTGGACATCTTTGGTCATATCATAACCGTACTGCCTATACCGTGATGCGGCAGCTTTCTGTTTGTGTCGGCTAATGGGCGTAATCATGCTTGCTACTGTATTGTTTTTATGCCACGTATATACAAAAATACGAGTATACCTGTTCACATGTACCAGTGATGCATTAGAATGTGAAATGAAGGTGAAAGCTTAAGATATGTAAGCATCTTGCGTTGTGGTTGGTTGGTTGGTTTGGGAGAGGGACCAAACAGTGAGGTCGTCGGTCCCATCTGATTAGGGAAGCAAGTCGGCCGTGCCCTTTCAAAGGAACCATCCCAGCATTTTCCTTAAGCGATTTAGGGAAATCGCGGAAAACCTAAATCAGAATGGTTTGACGCGGGTTCGAACGGTCGTCCTCCAGAATGCGAGTGCAGTATGCTAATGACTGCGCCATCTCACTCGGTAACTTGTATTATGAAGTATTGCATATGCGAGAGCCTTTAGATAGTTGATGTCACCATTTTTGAACGTATTGCAGGTGCTCGAAAATAACCGATGGTTGACATTGGCCAAATACACAGAACATAAAGAATACAGCACAACATACTTTGACCATGTTTTCATTCTCAGAATGTATATTAGAGTCTTAACAGACCCTCAACGTCGATGTGATAAGTCTCTACTACGCATGACGCCGTACGTAGTGAGGAGAAGGGTACCAGAAACCGCGGTCCTTTCTCTTTATTTCATTCACGGCTTTCAAGCGGTCAAATGTATTATCCTTACTCCTCTGTGAAGCCCTGATTATCGTTATTTGTTATTCGCGACTGTTACGCAGGAAGGTGTTCCGTGACAACAACATAGAGCTTTCGCGGTCAAACTTCACTTGAATAAAATTCTTCTATATGACCACATCACGATGTTATAAAACTACCAATGTTTCTTCAACAATTACAGGCAGCCTTCATCATGATCTCAACGTAACAGAGCCAGCCTCCAATGGCAGAGCGAAACACCAGTAGTCACATCACGATGCGGTCACACACAGAGGAATTTCATTGAAACAGATAGTAAAGTGTTTCTTGACTCGTGTAGGAAAATGGTCTCTTAGGATATTCAGAGTAATGTTTTCTGCGATGCTCAACCATGCGGCAGCTGCCCGCTGGCTTTTTTTTTTGCGTAATTCTATGATGCTCCCGCCCTAAATGAATACATCCCTGCCAGATCGTACAACTATTACCTTCTCTACCTCTCATGTTAGCCAAACTTCTTAAGAGTCCCACATCGCTAACCGAAAACAAGAATTGATCGAATAAAAATTTTATAGGCAACCTCCTACGTTCAAATACGAGGGGCGTTCGATATATAATCCAACACTCCTTGCTCGGCCAGTTTCTGTTAGAAAAATGCGCAACTTGTTGTGGAACATCATAGAATATTCCCTCCTCAGCCCTTATAGTTTCGTCTGTCAGGAGGTGCGTCCCAAGCAGAGAGCTGTCATTGAGCTTCTTTTGGCGAAAAACCAGAGCATCGCAGATATTCGTAGGCGCTTGCACAAAGTCTACGGAAATCTGGCAGTGAACAAAATCGCGGTGAGTCGTTGGGCGAGGAGTCTCTCGCCATGGCAACAAGATCACGCAAACTGTCCGATCTCCCACGCACTGGCCAGCCGCACACAGTTGTGATTCCTGCAGTGTTGGAACGTGCGGACACTGTCATTCGAGGTGATGGACGGATCACAATCAAAACCCTCGTTGGACAATTAGGGAGATTACTGATGCAGCAACTCTTTGTCTCCGACGTCGACCAGCGGAATGGTACCATGTGGGCACACAGGCTGACCAAGTAAGGTGGCATAAGGCCGTCTTATTTAACGGAGATTATGTTGGAAAATAGGGTGTTGTAGCCCAATGAGCAGGGAATAATGTGGTGCAAAGGAATCCTGAACAAAATCAACCTGAATTCAGAAAAAGATTTGTTGCATTACATATTGAACGCCCCTCGTGTCATACTTCCTTTCAGTTCTTGGTACAAGCTGCCAGTCTGTCATCTTCCGTTTCCTTAATAGGAGTTATAACTTTTCTTCCTTACACCGCCTCAATATACAAACCTACGTAGGCGAAGGTAATGGCGGATTTTCGTGTCTGCTCACTGATAATATAGTTAAAAGGAATCGGGGATATTCGTCCATTTATTGACACGATAATATACTTATTTATTTTTTGTGTTCGTCAGAAGTGCTGATTATCTGTAAGAAGAACTATAAAGTCAGTTTGGATGAGAAAGAAACGAGCAATTGGTTGTGCCCTATTTGAATCAAGGATCGGATGAGCCATAAGAAAGCGTTAACAGGGTCTAATGGACGCAACATACTAGGGAATCTCAAAAAGTAAGTTACACATTATTATGGCAGACCAAGCATCTTTTGTTAAAAGCTGCGCTACACGTCAAAGTCATACAGATACATGGCACTATTTTTCAACATAGTCATCAAGTGTCTACAATCAATGGTCGCAACGTTCTACCAACCGTTGAGTACCTCTTCAACAGGGATCCCTCCTTCGTCGCGGAGGCACTCGAGAAGCGTTGTACCAACCTCCCCATCGTTGGAGAACCTCTTTTCCCGCAGATGTTCTTCCACATTACCGAAAAGACGGAAATCGGGTGATTCAAGACCCGTTGTCTCCGATCAGCGTCACCCAGGTCTTTGCGGTCTTAACCAAATGGTTGGCATCGTTTCACTCCAGCTGTACGTGCCATTACATCCACATCTACATATATACTCCGCTAGCCACCAAACGGTGTGTGGCGGAGGGCACAATTCGCGCCAAAGTCATATTCCCCCCCCCCCCCCCCCCTCTGTTCCACTCGCGGATCGCGCGAGGGAAAAACGACTGTCTGAACGCCCCAGCACAAGCTCCAATTTCCCTTGTCTGTGAATGGTGATCATTGCGCGATTTGAAAGTTGATGGTAATAATGTATGCTCTACATCCTCGGCGAAGATCGGATTTCGGAATTTAGTGAGCAGCCCCATCCGCTTAGCGCGCCGTCTATTTGCAAGTATGTTCCACTTCAAACTTTCTATGAGATTTGTAACGCTCTCGCGATGGCTAAATGAACCAAACACGAATCTTGCCGCTATTCTTTGGACCTTCTCAATCTCTTGAACCAGACCTAACTGGTAAACGTCCCATACAGACGAACAGTACTCTAAGACTGAACGAACTAACGTATTATAAGCAATTTCTTTTGTTGAAGGACTGCATCGTTTCAGGATTCTACCAATAAACCTCAATCTAGAGTTCACCTTGCCCGTTACTTGTGTAATCCGATCATTCCATTTGAGATCATTAGGAATAGTCAGGTCCAGATACTTGACGGATGTTACCGCTTCCAAAGATTGGGCATTTATTTTGTACTCGCATACTAATGGGGATTTTCGGCTTGTTATACGCAGTAGGTTACACTTACTAATATTGAGAGATAACTGCCAGTCATTACAACACGCATTTATTTTCTGCAAATCTTCAATGATTTGTACACAACTCCCATGTAATACTACTTTCCTGTAGACTACAGCATCATCGGCAAACAGCCTAATGCCATACTGGCAGAAGTAAAGCTGTGAGTCGTGCTTCGGTAGCTCAGTTGGTTGAGCACTTGCCCGCGAAAGGCAAAGGTCCCGAGTTCGAGTCTCGGTCGGGCACACAGTTTTAATCTGCCAGGAAGTTTCATATCAGCGCACACTCCGCTGCAGAGTGAAATTCTCATTCTGGAAGCCTCATGCCACTTTCAGTATCATCAGCCAGATCGTTTATGTAAATCGTAAAAAGCAGCGGACCTATTACGCTGCCGTGGGGCGCACCTGAAGCTACCCTTGCTTCTGTTGAAGTCACCCCGTTCAGGACGACATACTGCTCCCTGTCTGTTAGAAAACTGTCTATCCAACCGCATATGTCATCGGATAGGCCGTAAGCGCGCACTTTTTGGAGCAAGCGACAGTGCGGAATTGAGTCGAACACCTTTCGAAAGTCGAGAAATGTGGTATCAACCTGGGATCCAGTATCTAGAGCCTGTTGTATATCATGCACAAAGAGGGCCAGCTGTGCCTCACATGACCGCTGTTTTCTAAAACCGTGCTGGTTTCTGCAGATGAGCTTCTCAGAGTCTAGAAAGGTCATTATGTCTGAATACAAAATACGTTCCATGATTCTACAAGAAATCGATGTCAATGAAACTGGACCGTTATTATGTGCATCCGATTTTCTCACCTTTTTATAGATTGCTATGACCTGGGCCTTGTTCCAGTGCCGTGGAACTTTCAACTGTTCCAATGATCTCTGATAGATGATGGATACAAATGGTGCTATATTTGTAGCATAGTCAACATATAATCTTACGGGAATACCGTCTGGGCCAGATGCCTTCCTGGTGTCTAAGGGTCTTAACTGTTTTACAATCCCTGATACACTAAACACTATGTCAGCCATCCCTGCGTTTGTTCGATAAATGAAAGGGGGAATGGTGCTGCAGTCCTCTACAGTAAACGAGTTTTTGAAAGCTAGGTTTAGGATTTCGGCCTTCTGTTTATCATCATCCGTTACATTATCCGTACTGTCAGCAAGAGAAAACACTGAATTATTTGTAGCGTTCATAGATTTTAATTACGACCGAAATTTTTTGGGGTTATTTTTAGTATTTATAGATAAAATATTTCTTTCAAATTCGTTAAAAGAATCTCTCAATGACCTTTCGACAGCTGTTTTCGTTTCACATAATCTCTGTTTGTCAGCGGGGCAGTGACTGCGTTTAAAACGAATGTGCAAAACTCTCTGCTTTCTCAGCAACTTCCTAATATGTTTGTTGTACCAGTGTGGATCCTTTCCCTCCTTATATTTTTGCTAGGCACATATTTCTCTCGCACGTGGTGGACAATACCTTTAAATTCCGACCAAAGATGCTCAATATGCCGGCCGGAGTGGCCGAGCGGTTGTAGGCGCTACAGTCTGGAACCGCGTGACCGCTACGGTCGCAGGTTCGAATCCTGTCTCGGGCATGGATGCGTGTGATGTCCTTAGGTTAGTTAGGTTTAAGTAGTTCTAAGTTCTAGGGGAATGATGACCTCAGAAGTTAAGTCCCATAGTGCTCAGAGCCATTTTGAAAGCTCAATATCTTTGTGTCCCGCGGTGAATGCTTGGAGCTGACTATGAAGATATTCATTAATGACACTTTTATTTTCTTTCCCAAACAAGAAAACTCTACACTGTTTCTTTGGTTTTTCTTGCAACTTCCAATGACGTAGAAGCCACAACGACATTATGGTCCCTAATACCTTCATCTAGATTAACTTTGATTAACTTTTCAAAAAGATCAGGTCTGTTTGTCACCAAGATATCTAATATGTTCCCATCTCTAGTTGGTTTTCTAACCAATTGCTCAAGGTTGTATGTTGAGTGCGCTCCTAGAATGACTTCATACGAGTCTTTGCTTCTGCCCCCTGTGATAAACGTGTAATTTTCCCAGCCAATGGATGCCAGATTAAAGTCTCCACCTATAACTAATGGACAATTTAGTCCATATATCGCCAGAAGTTCACTGTGAATCCGTACCCACTGTAGACTTTTTGATCCAAAGTATCGTACGGTTCCGCACATTTTACCTGTGTAGTACGTCTCCAGCTCCCGGCCCATTTCAATTGCACACCACGACGCACCTGTTAACCGTATCGCAGCAGAACTGTGCGTGTTGGAAATGCGGAACACGTACTGTCTACTGACGATGCACCGCTCTTGTTCTGCAATGGCCTTAGCTTGGGACGATACAAGTAACTTCCTTTCTGAAATCCTAATGTCGGAAGCTGGGGACATAACAGTGTAGTAGAGCGAAACGGGATTGTGCTCTTTTTTGGGCCGAAGAACGATACTTGCTATGGTAGTGACACGTAGCTGTATCTCTGAATGGGAAGGAAGGTGCGACAGCCATACTGACTTGGTTTGGAGTGTGACTTGTAAGTCAACACTTTCCGTCAGGTTTTTAGTTGTGGTTCCATAACTTTTGGCGAATTTAAACGCAAAATAAGGTGTTAATTGATTGCTGTACGCCCTTAAATGACATATAATCTTAAAGTGCATGCCAGTCGCTACACGTCACCTGCATAATATATTTAAACCTCTCACTTTAATAAGTCATAGTTGCAAAATAGTAAAACGAATTTCTTACAGAAGAATGAAAAACTGGTATAAGCCGACCTCGGGGAAGACCAGTTTGGGTTCCAAAAAAGTGGGACACACGCGAGGCAATACTGACCCAGCGACTTATATTAGAAGATAGGTTAAGGAAAGACAAACCAGTTTTTATAGCGTTTGTAGACTTGGAGAACGGTTTTGATCATGTTGACTGGAATACCCCCTTTGAAATTCTGATGGTAGCAGGGCTGAAATACAGGGAGCGAAAGGTTATTTACAGCTTGTACAGAAACCAAACGGCATTTATACGCGTGGAGGGACACGAAAACGAGGCCGTTACTGAGAAGGTTGTGAGACAGGGATCTAGCTTATCCCTGATGTTATTCACTCTGTACCTTGAGTAAGCAGTAAAGGAATTCAAAGATAACTATGGAGAAGGAATTAAAGTTCAGTTGGAAGAAATAAAAGTCTTGAGTTTGCCGATGACATTGTAATTCTATCAGAGACAGCAAACGACTTGGAAGAACAATTGAACGGAATGGACAGAGTCTTGAAAGGTGAATACAAAATAAACATCAAAAAAAGCAAAACAAGGATAATTGAACGTAGTCGAATTAAAACAGGTGATGCCTGAGGGATTAAGAAACGAGGCACTTAAAGTAGTAGATGAGTTTTGCTATTTGGACAGCAAAATAACATGATAGCCGAAGTAGAGAGGATACAAAATGTAAACTGGCAATTGGCAAAAAAAAAAAAAAAAAAAAAAAGAAAAAAAACAGTTCTGAAGGAGAGAAATTTGTTAACATAGAATATAGATTTACGTGTTTGAATGTCTTTTCTTAAAGCATTTGTATGGGTTGTACCCATATATGGTAGTGAAACATGGACGATAAACAGTTTAGCCAAGAAGAAAATAGCAGCTTTTGAAATATGGTGCTACAGAAGAATGCTGGATGGGTATATCACGTAACTAATGAGGAGGTAGTGAACAGAATTGTGGAGAAGACATTTGTGGCACAACCGGACTAGAAGAAAGAATCGCTTGGTAGGACACATTCTGAGATATCAAAGGATTACCAATTTAGTACTGGAGGGTAAGTGTGGGAAGTAAAAATTGTAGAGGGAGACCAAGAGATGAATGCAGTAAGCAGATTCAGAAAGATGTAGATTGCCGTAGCTATTAGGAGATGAAGAGGCTTGCACACGATAGAGTAGCATGGAGAGCTGCATCAAACCACGCTTCAGACTGAAGACCACAACAACCACAACAACCGTAAGTTTTGACGTCCCTTAACATGAAATGTGCTCTTAAGGCGGAACAGGATGGGGCAGGATGGTATATTGCCCGTTCTGCCCCGTCACTCTTTGATGCAAGTAGATTTCAAACTATATATTCCTTTTTTTTTTTTTCCTTGCTTTACCAGAGGTCTAAACTTACATTAGAAAGGTTGATAGGCGGCAATTGGATATTAAGGCAATGACAATGTCACTTTCGGCCGTTTTATGTTCTGAAATTTTAAAAGTCTTCTGAAATCTTAATAGTATATAGTGTCTGACGTACCCAAATTTACGTAGGAAAGAACGTTCGTAAAACTACGAATAATCATTACTGCAGGGTTGACAAATCAGATGGGAAATTTAAAAAAGTGTTCACTGAAGAACAAAGAGACGTGCTGGTAGCTAGCTGAGATTAGTGGAAACGGCTCATTGTCATATCATCAGCCTACCTACTAATAGAAAGGATCAGCACGCAGAATAAGATTGTCATCGGTAGGAAAGTATCTTTCTCGAATGAGCGTAAGGAAGTGCAGATACACTTCGAGAAAATTGACATTTAGTGTAACGAATTGCAGCTCTCTTGAAATGTGGATATGTGTAAGATAATACCTATAAAGTGATAAAGAATCTGATAATATATGTGAACAACATTAATAGTGAACGTTTTGGGTACATCTTATCGTGTTACAATTTCGGGGTAATACTAAGAAGCGATATGAAATGCAACGGACGAGTAAAACCGGTATTAGGGAAGGTGGATATAAGTCTTCGATTTGTGGGAAGGATTCTGATAAAGTGGAGAGCATCTCTCAAGCTAATCGCACACAAGACGCTAGCGCGACCACTAATTGTAGAATATAGTTCCAGCTTTTGGAGTCGTTATGAACGAATTGAGACAGGCACTGCTAAGAGCGCAATAGGTCACTATAACCTTACTGAAGAATGACATAAATGATCGGGGAACTTAAATGACAATCCTTTGAAGAAAAACGTTGCTCTCGCGATATTCTGTTGGCACGCAAATTCTGTGTAGGAAAAACAAAAAAAAAAAAAAAAAAAAACGGAGGGCGTCGGGACAGAGTGCCTTCTTCCAGGGCTTAATTTTGGCTGGAACGCACTGGATCAAGCTGGCACCGGAGATTTTAAATAGTACACGTCTATTACACTGAAGAGCCGAAGAAACTGGTACACCAGCCTAATGTCGTGTAGGAAAGTGCCACAACACGTCGTCGGATGGACTCGACAACTGTCTGAAGTAGTGCTGGAGGGAACGGACACCATGAATCCTGCACGGCTGTCCATAAATCCGTAAGAGTACGAGGGGATGGAGATCTCTTCTGAACAACTCGTTGTAAGGCATCCCACATATGCTCAATAATGTTCATGTCTGGGGAGTTTGGTCGCTAGCGGAAGTGTTTAAACTCAGAAGAGTGTTCCTGGAGCCACTGTTTAGGAATTCTGGGCGTGTGAGGTGTAGCATCGTTCTTCTGGAATTACCCAAATCCGTCGGAATGCACAATGGACATGGATGGATGCAGGTGATCAGACAGGATGCTTACGTACGTGTCACCTTTCAGAGTCGTTTTTAGACTATCAGGGGTGCCATATCACTCCAACTGCACACGCCCCATACCACTACAGAGCCTCCACCAGCTTGAACAATCCCCTGCTGAGATTCAGGGTCCATGGATTCATGAGGTTGTCTCCACACCCGTACTCATCCGACCAGGCAACTTGTTCCCAGTCATCAACAATCCAATGTCGGTGTTCAAGGACCGAGGTGAGGGGTAAAACTTTGTGTCGTTGAGTCATCAAGGGTACACGAGTGAGCCTTAGGCGCCGAAAACACACATCGATGATGTTTCGTTGAATGCTTCGCATGCTGACAGTTATTAATGGCCCAGCTTTGAAATCTGCAGCAATTTACGGAAGGGCGGAACTTTTGTCATGTTGAATGATTCCCTTCAGACGTCATTGGTCCCGTTCTCGCAGGATCTTTTTCCGGCCGCAACAATGTCGGAGATTTGATGCTTTACCCTATTCCTAATACTCACGGCACACTCGTGAAATGGTCGTACGGGAAAATCCCCACTTCATCGCTACCTCGGAGATGCTGTGTCCTATCGCTCGTGCGCCGACTGTAACGCCACGTTCAAACTCACTTAAATCTTGATAACCTGCCATTGTAGCAGCAGTAACCGATATAACAACTGCGCCAGGCACTTGTCTTACACCGTGCGGTTAAAGGCACTTCAGTCTGGAACCGCGTGGCCGCTACGGTCGCAGGTTCGAATCCTGCCTCGGGCATGGATGTGTGTGATGTCCTTAGGTTAGTTAGGTTTAATTAGTTCTAAGTTCTAGGCGACTGATGACCTCAGAAGTTGAGTCGCATAGTGCTCAGAGCCATTTGAACCACTTGTCTTACATAGGTGTTGCCGAACGCAGCGCCCTATTCTGACTGTTTACATATCTCTGTGTTTTAATACACATGCCTATACCAGTTTCTTTGGCGCTTCAGTGTAAATTGCAATGTAACTCACTATTATTAAAGTTACGAAGGAATAAATCTGACTGAAGAATGTTATGTACAGACTGTCACCGTAGCAGCAACACATTAGTGGGAAGGAGAGGAGGAATATCAAGTCGCATACGGAGTGATAGGGATGGGAGAGGGGAATCTTTTTCTCCTTATCTTGTTGCATTGTTACTCACTCAGAGCCATGCACCTATCAGTTGGTGTGGTACAAATGACACAAGGAATTAATATTTCGTGAAGACGTATTGTAGGGACGTTAATGTTCTTATATGTTGCTTATGTAGTAATGAACATGAACTTAAATCAATCTATTTATAATGCAACTCAATGAGTAAAAGAAAAATGGAGTTTACATAATTCACTAAACATCTAACTTCGTGTCTTACATTACATAGTGTTTTGTTTTTCCTATCTCTTCGAGAAGTCTAAACTGTACGTGACACCGATGGGCTACGAAAATCTTTGTTATTCATCGCTAAACGCCAAATGCTTTATTAATTGATACTAGACACATGTTCCCCGAGCATCTACAGTGCATCTGTTTGAACGATGCGACTGGCAGCAGTTGAAAACATGATGTCTCATTGAGGAACACTACCGACTTGTGCCGAGATGTATCGAACAGAAGTAGAGACCAAAGTAATACTGCTACAGGGGAAGACACTAATACACGTTTTTTATCTTATACATGGTGGTTTTATTGCTTTAATTATAAGAAATTACGTTTTAGTAACCTGAATTTCAGAACGGTATTTGGTAAAAAATGATTTCTCACTCTGACTTTTATCGCAAGTTTTCAAAAATCAAAACATGTTGTTTTTATGGCTGGGGGCAGGGGGCAGTATGGTCGAAGAACATTCTAGAAATCAAGCCCTTCTTTGTTCAACTTTACTAGGGTTACCACACGTCCTCATTATCTCGGACATGTCCTCTTTTTGAGGCTAGAAAATGTGCCCAGGCGGATTACACAAAAATTTACTATTTTTCTGTCTTTTAGCTCCGAGAAAAAACTCGAATTTTGGACAAAGGCAACCAGTCGTCGCTGTAATTATTCACAAATAAACGCAAGTGCAACACTTTTTGCAAAAGAATATATCTTTTATTTGGTAAGTTCATTTTTCTGTTGTTGGCCACATCATTAGGAAGCTGTATATTCTATATTCCACCGGTATATTCTGTCTTCCACATTATGTTCTATGCCTTGGAGACAGAGTGTAAAGTTGTGCTGTTTATCTAAAACAGCGTTGTGTGTTACGAACAAAATATAAAATGCCGAAAATAAAGTCGGTGTTTAATGATATACTTGCAGGGAAATACATCTTTAAATCAGTTGACTGTACAAGTCAATTACACACACAGTTCTATACAAAGATTCTACCATTGCTAGGCAAGTTTCGTGTGCTCGCACTGAAGCTGAAGCTATTGCTACATCTGTTCTATCACCACATTCGGCAGACGTTCCTGTAGGTGTGCTATTCTAATATAGTACTTTGATATCAAACCAGGTGCGATCGAGGTAACCCTAAACTTTATGGATTCCATCTGTATCCCAGCACCGCTGACAATATTGTCTGTCTCACTTCTCTTGGCAGTTGCGCGAGAATTAAACTGTAGCAGCAACTCCTGGATTTTCCGCTGTGAAGGAACATTAGAAATAGGCGTTCAGCATCTCTGCTTTACGCTCAATTTTTGTTCCTGTTTCATCCATCAGTGCCTCTACAACATCATACTGTCGCTGCGGAATTTTGCGCAGCTCGAAATCACTTAGCTGTTGATACTGTGCCCTTTGAGGTTGGCAAGACGTGCTGGCACTCGCCTCCACGTTTTCGTTTAGTCTGACGGCGCTCCACTGAAAGAGCTTCACGTCTCACTGATCTCTATCTCACAAGAGAGTGAGCTTTTGCGCCAACGTGTATGCCATCTCTGTGCAACTGTAATAACTTATTGCTCACACGTTGTTCTATACACGCTCTGAGTCTGATTCAGTCCAGTAATTTTTTCCATCGATTGTAATTTCACAAAATTTGGCATTTTAATTAAAATTTCCACGAAAAAGTGACAAGAGGGATTATCTTTATTTATCTAGCATCTATGTGGAAACTCATACAGCCTTAAACAATTATACTTTTGATACAATATAAAGAATTTAGTGGTTACATTAAGTGGTATGAATCTAAGAATCGGATCACAGCCTCTTATTACCTCCATTCCCTCCTCTTCCCGTCTCTAAAATGTGAAATACCTTAATATGCCACATATACGTACGATTTTAATAACAATAAAATGTATAGACTGTTACAATCTAATAATAATTTTACCTCCAAAAAATATATAATATGTTATAATATAATAAAAGTAAAAATGATTTAATTACAATAATATATGTTTTAATTTGTAAATAACCGTTAACCACCATCCCCGAGTCTTTAAAGAATCGAACTCCATTTTAAGAAAAGATAGTTTTTCTCGCACCTAAATGTTTATGGCGTCCTATCTCTTGAACTATGTGTTTCACAAAAAAATGGTTCAAATGGCTCTGAGCACTATGGGACTTAACATCTATGGTCATCAGTCCCCTAGAACTAACTAACCTAAGGACATCACACAACACCCAGTCATCACGAGGCAGAGAATGTGTTTCATAAATATAACTTTGCAGGTACATTCCATGGTGTACGTGGAGCGAAAGGCTATTTACAACCTGCACAGAAACTAGACGGCAGTAATAAGAGTCGAATGGCATGGAAGGGAAGCATGGGTAGAGAAGGGAGTGAGGCACGGTTGTAGCTTATCCCCGATGTTATCCTATATGTACATTGAACAAGCAGTAAAGGATATCAAAGAAATATTTGGAGTTGTAATTAAAGTTCAGGGATAAGAAATAAAAACTTGGAGGTTTTGCCGATGACATTGCATTTCTGTGTGAGACAACAAAGGACTTGGAAGGGCTGTTGAACGGAATTTACAGTGTTTTGAAAAGGTGATATAAGATGAACATGAACAAAAGCAAAACGAGGATAATGGAATGTAGTCGTTGCTAAGGGAATCAGATTACGAAACGAGACACTCATAGTAGCAGGTGGGTTTTGCTATTTGGGCAGCAAAGTAACTGATGATGGCAGAAGTAGAGAGGATATAAAACGCAGACTGGCAATGGAAAGAAAAGCATTTCTGAAGGAGAGAAATCTGTAAAATCGAATATAAATTTAAGTGTTAGGAAGTCTTTTCTGAAGGTATTTGTCTGGAGTGTAGCCATATATGGAAGTGAAACATGGACGATAAACAGGTTAGACAAAATGAGAATAGAAGCCTTCGAAATGTGGTGCTACAGAAGAATGCCGAAGATTAGATGGGTCGACCACGTAACTAATGAGGAGCTACCGAATAGAATTGGGTAGACAAGAAATTTGTGGCACAATTTGATCAAAAGAAGGGATTGATTGATAGGACACATTCTGAGGTATCAAGGGATCACCAATTTACTAGTGTGTGGTTGGAGGGGGGGGGGGGGGGAATCGTAGAGGAAGACAGTAGCGGATTCAGAAAGATGCAGGTTTCAGTAGTTATTCGGAGATGAAGAGGCTCGCCCTGGATAGAGTAGCATGTAGAGCTGCATCAAACTAGTCTTCGGACTGAAAACCACCATAACAACACGTGGATGCTATCTGCAAAATGTGTCACTGATAAAAATGGTAGTAAAGAAGTAATAAATTATTTATCATGCCTGATGCAAAAGTTTTAATGCACTTACAACGAAAATGTAGTAAGCTATAATCGTTCCTCCTTTCATTATTATGTGAAGATGTCAACGAGAAAAAGTTTAGAAAATGTTGGAAATTATGTGTAAAGTTTGTTGGAAGTCCCTGGGTGCTCTCCTCTCAAATACTGGATCCTTGTAGTCTCAGTCATTTGCGCTACCATTAGTTTTGCTGTCTCAAGCCTTACAGACAGTTTCTAATTTTGATATTTGGCTTTGGCGTTAAGTCTTCAACGTATGATTATTCATCTCAATGATTATGACAGTATTTTAAATTTTCACATTCGGTCAATAATTATATGAAGTATAGAAATCAATTTTTTATTGTCCTTGGAAGCCGTTAGATACGCAATCTGCAAGTGTGAGTCTGTAAATCGGGTTAGCCGTTTAGTAGCATTGATTCCTTCACACTAAAAGTAAGTACCTGGTTTTAGCATATCGTCCAAGAAGCTATAATTGGGAGAAATACAACATTTGAAAACATCTGGCTGATAATATGAGAAGTAATAGTGTCAGGCAGGCAAAATGAGTCTTTGGGGGTACATCTACATCTACATCTACATCCATACTCCGCAAGCCACCTGACGGTGTATGGCGGAGGGTACCTTGAGTACCTCTATCGGTTCTCCCTTCTATTCCAGTCTCGTATTGTTCGTGGAAAGAAGGATTGTCTGTATGCCTCTGTGTGGGCTCTAAGCTCTCTGATTTTATCCTCATGGTCTCTTCGGGAGATATACGTAGGAGGGAGCATTATACTGCTTGACTCTTCGGTGAAGGTATGTTCTCGAAACTTTAACAAAAGCCCGTACCGAGCTACTGAGCGTCTCTCCTGCAGTGTCTTCCACTGGAGTTTATCTATCATCTCCGTAACGCTTTCGCGATTACTAAATGATCCTGTAACGAAGCGCGCTGCTCTCCGTTGGATCTTCTCTATATCTTCTATCAACCCTATCTGGTACGGATCCCACACTGCTGAGCAGTATTCAAGCAGTGGGCGAACAAGCGTACTGTAACCTACTTCCTTTGTTTTCGGATTGCATTTCCTTAGGATTCTTCCAATGAATCTCAGTCTGGCATCTGCTTTACCGACGATCAACATTATATGCTTATTCCATTTTAAATCACTGCTAATGCGTACTCCCAGATAATTTATGGTATTAACTGCTTCCAGTTGCTGACCTGCTATTTTGTAGCTAAATGATAAAGGATCTATCTTTCTGTGTATTCGCAGCACATTACACTTGTCTACATTGAGATTCAATTGCCATTCCCTGCACCATGCGTCAATTCGCTGCAGATCCTCCTGCATTTCAGTACAATTTTCCATTGTCACAACCTCTCGATACACCACAGCATCATCTGCAAAAAGCCTCAGTGAACTTCTGATGTCATCCACCAGGTCATTTATGTATATTGTGAATAGCAACGGTCCTATGACACTCCCCTGCGGCACACCTGAAATCACTCTTACTTCGGAAGACTTCTCTCCATTGAGAATGACATGCTGCGTCCTGTTATCTAGGAACTCCTCAATCCAATCACACAATTGGTCTGATAGTCCATATGCTCTTAATTTGTTCATTAAACGACTGTGGGGAACTGTATCGAACGCCTTGCGGAAGTCCAGAAACACGGCATCTACCTGTGAACCCGTGTCTATAGTCCTCTGAGTCTCGTGGACGAATAGCGCGAGCTGAGTTTCACATGACCGTCTTTTTCGAAACCCATGCTGACTCCTACAGAGTAGATTTCTAGTCTCCAGAAAATTCATTATACTCGAGGAGGAGGAGGGGTGTTTCATGGCCGCCATGACACCCTCTTCACCTAGGACAGCTGGCTCCCACGAGAAGATAAGACTTTGTGTCCCCACCCTACTTCCAAGCTCTTCGCGTATATTAGCTTATTCTTTTGTCGAACCATCATCCCACCCATTGTTGTTTGCTTGTTTCCTGCACTTGAAAGCATCGATAAGGTTCAAATGGCTCTGAGCACTATGGGACTTAACATCTGAGGTCATCAGTCCCCTATAATTTAGAACTACTTAAACCTGACTAACCTAAGGACATCACACACATCCATGCCCGAGGCAAGATTCGAACCTGCGACCGTAGCGGTTGCGCGGTTCCAGACTGAAGCGCCTAGAACCGCTCGGTCATAAAGGCCGGCCATCTATAAGGCAAAATCGTTGTATACACTGATCATTAGCAGATGCACAGCCCTGTGTAATGTAGAAGTGACGATTAGATGTCACGAGAGACAGACGCGCCAACATGAAAGGAGTCGGGAAGTACTGTGATGTCAGCCCACCCGGCTAGCCGCGCGGTCAACGCGCTGCTTCCCGAGAGGGAAGGTGTGCCGGTCCCCAGCACGAATCCGTCCGGCGGATTAGTGTCGAGATCCGGTGTGCCGGCCAGTTTGTGGATGGTTTTTAAGGCGGTTTTCCATCTGCCGCGACGAATGAGGGCTGTTTTCCCTTATTCGGCTTCAGTTACACTCTGCTGGCGATTGCTGCGCAAACACTGTCTCCAAGTACGCGTACACCATAATTACTCTTCCGGGCAAACATTTGTGGCCACACTCGTCTGGAATGAAACGTTCCCGGCAGGGGGGAAGTGTTTCACTGGGTTCGGTGTGGGGTGACGGTGGGGTGAGTGGACTGCTGTAGCCTGTTGTGGTGTTGTGAACCACTGAGGACTGCGGCGGGGACGAAGCCTCTCCGTCATTTCTAGGTCCCCGGTTCAATACACAACACAGACATTGTGTTTTCAGTACGTAAACAGAACGTGGTCTAGTCACTGGATGTCAATTGAGCAAGAAATGCATCTGGGACATTTCAGTCCTTCTAAAGCTGCCCAAGTAAACTCTTGGCGATGTGACTGCAAAGCAGAAAGATGAGGGAACAACCACAGTTAGACCAAGACCGGGCAGACATTTTCTGGTGGTCAGGGACCGTCGAGCACTGTGGAGACCGCTTGGGAAATATCGCATGAAATCAGCGCGAGGAATCACTCGCGAGTTCCAAAGTGCTACAATACTGACTGTTCGTAGGGACTTGCAGAGAATGGAGTACAATGGTCGAACAGCTTCTCATACGCCAAACATTGCTGTAGTCAGTTCTAAATGACACTTGAGGTGGTGAGGAGAGCGACACCCCTGGACACTGGATGACTGGAAACACTGATTTGGATAATGTATCACGCTATTACGTGTGACAGTCCGATGGAGGGATATGACTTTGTGAATGCCATAAAAAAATGTGTGACTAGGGACTCCCATCGGGTAGACCGTTCGCCAGGTGCAAGTCTTTCGATTTGACGCCACTTCGGCGACTTGCGCGTCGACGGGGATGAAATAATGATGATTAGGACAACACAACACCCAGCCCCTGAGCGGAGAAAATCTCCGATCCAGCCGGGAATCGAACGTGGGCCCTTAGGATTGACCCTATGTCGCGCTGCCCACTTTCTTACGTTTTTTTTCATTTTGTTCGATATAGTTCGTTGCGTTTGGTCTGGGTGGATGTCACAAGACATCCGTTCAAGTTGATCGTTGATTCCTTGACACAGATTTTTTATTACAGAGAGCACGCAGCCCTCTGACCGAACACGCTGGGCTACCGTGCCGGCATCACTCAGCTATCGGGAGCGGACTGTGAATGCTATCATATCTATTGACAATAATGAAATGCGAAGAAAGTGATGTTACGGTATACGGGGGTGATTTTCGTGGTCATGGTATCGTATCCTTACAGCTCTTAAGAAAACGCTTAATGCGGAAAGATACGAACACATTTTATAACAGAAGTTAACATAATCTCCTCTGAAATATCCGCAGTCACTGGTTGTAAAACAATTTTTTACTGTCCACCACGATTGCGTTAACTTCTTGTAAAAAAGCACTGGTTTCAGTTCAACGTAAACCATCTTCGTAGCCGGCCGCGGTGGTCTAGCGGTTCTAGGCGCTCAGTCCGGAACCGCGCGACTGCTACGGTCGCAAGTTCGAATCCTGCCTCGGGCATGGATGTGTGTGATGTCCTTAGGTTAGTTAGGTTTAAGTAGTTCTAGGTTCTAGGAGACTGATGACCACAGATGTTTAGTCCCATAGTGCTCAGAGCCATTTGAACCATTTGAACCATCTTCGTATCTCTAAACAACAGTAAAATAACAAATCAAACAATATCATATACATCCATATCACACCATCACAAAAAATCAAATATACCAGGAAGTACCTGCGGTTACACGAGCAACCCAACTATCAGCAAAATTTACCCGCTACGCCACACGATAAAATACTAGTTTCATAGAATCCACAATATTAATATACCCCATAAGACTACAGCCAACAGGTGGCATCTGGTACATTTCTCATATTCGAATGAAACACGTAAAAAAATGGCTCTGAGCACTATGGGACTTAACATCTGTGGTCATCGGTCCCCTAGGACTTAGAACTACTTAAACCTAACTAAGCTAAGGACATCACACACATCCATGCCCAAGGCAGGATTCGAACCTGCGACAGTAGCGGTCACGTGGTTCCAGACTGAAGCGCCTAGACCCGCAGGGCCACACCGGCCGGCAAACATGTACACCGACTGTAAAGTCATAATAATTTTTGTTTCTCTGGTGCTAATACTGCTCTCGAAGGTCCTTAACTAAATCCCAGTAGTTTATACGTTATCTTTCTGAATGTTCATTGTGAATTTAATTATCAGAAACTGAGAAATCATTTTCTGTGCTACGTTTTCAATGTCATTTTCGTCTCCGTTGTAAAACAATAACGAAACAAATAGGTGGCAGTCACGTCACATTTAAGAATAACTAGTACAAAAAAGATGTAGCTGTGATTTAAACTACTAGACCGGACAAAATCTAGATGTGTTTTCGTAAAGCAAATATTACAATTTTTTTCGTAAAAAAACATGTAACAATGTAGACTTCGTTGTAAACTCTACAACAGTAGGAATAAGTTGCAGGATTCACATGTTTATAGCACTAAATGCAGCGACAACAGCGCATAAGGCAAACGGCGAGTGAGGGGGGGGGGGGGGCGGGTAGAGGGAAGATTTCAAAATTAAATACAGGGAGCACATATACTCTAAGAACAAAACAGCGTTTGGGGCACATATGGCAGCTTTAAAGCAATCAGTCACGAACATTGATCAAAATTTAGAAATCCTACACAGATCTCAAAAAGGGGAGATACGTTAACGTCTTGGAGGAATACGAAATTTACACTCACAAAAAGTAAGATCCGAATCTCATTAGGCAGAGCGAATTCAATGATAACGCTTGTATTAACGTTTATGGCAACCTACTAAGGTGATGATTGTTGTGTATGGATGTAAAAGGCGATAGGAGAGATAAAGTGTGCTGTGGAACAGCTGGGACACGTGTACTGCCTCTGACATCGGTGAGGGGTCCACCTGCCTGGCTCTCCGCCGACGGAGTGGATATGGATGCCGTTCGTTTCTTGATTACAAAACGTTTTGTAATGGTTTTATCTTTCAAATTTGACAAACTACAAATTTTAATTAAGAATCTCTAAGACCAGTATTCTCACCAAACAAACAAAAGTTAATATGAATTCAGTGTGGATGTAAATGTTATATTACAATGTGACAAACGTACCAGACGCCACCTGTCGGCAGTAACCTTGTGGGGTACATTAATAATGTGGATTCTATTAAATCAGTATTTTGTCGTGTGACGCAACATGTAAAATTTGCTGAAGAAAGACGGGTTACTGATGTAATCGCAGGTACATACTGGTATATTTCATTTTTATGACGGATAACACTATGTATTTCGTCGAGTATTTGTTGATTAGTTACTTCGCTGTTGTCTATAGATCTGATGACGATACTCGTTGAACAGAAACCGGTAATTTTTAAAAAAATTAATGTAATCAAGACGGGAATAAAAAATTGTTTCACATTTTACAGCTTTATGTACTGCGTACAGAACAGGAACAGTTAGAAGACGATGATTGTTTCTATCGGCATGACAATGCACGCTACCATCAAGCAGTACTTGTGAGTCAACGGCTTGTGAACAATATCATCTAATCTACTGGTCTGTGCAGAGTCCTAATCTGACCCCAATGGAATAACTTGGGGATGAGTGAGAACATCGACTTCACTCCAGACCCCAGCATACGACATCAATACCTTCACTGGTTTCGGCTCTTCAGCAAGAATGGGCTGTCATTCCTCCAGTGACATCAGACACCTCATTGAGAGTGAGTCCATCAGCAGTCGTAAAGGCGAAGGGTGGACACATCCCATATTAATAGCTGATTATAGGTGTCCATATACTTTTGATTAAATAGCGTGCCTAACTGTTTGTCATTAACTGTCAAATATTTTAAACAAATGTAATTTTAAGTGTGGATCTTTGGTTATCTGTTTCGACAAAAGGCCACCAATCTTTTAATTCGAGACTCCAAACTAACCAAATTATCTAAACTTGTAAATAGTTAGAGAATCACTTTTTTTTCACCTGGCACAAAACTGCATCCTCACAGAAAAGACGCCCAGATAATTCGTCCCGGCTGCCACATCCTAGTGAGGTGCATGCGTTTACTGTTAACAACCCACTTCTGTAACCTGTTTCACACACACATACACACACACACACACACACACACACACACACACAGAGAAAAATTATAAAATTTTCTTCAGCTTCAACAAAGAAAGTTGAAACACGTTACTTTACCTGAACTTCAGTTAAAAATGAAACAAAGAGAAAGTTGTGTAACATAGTTGGCTGGTAGGCCCAGAGAGGTTGATTCAAACATCTAATGGCAATACGGTGTATAAGTGCAATTTTGTCATATGATGACATGTTGGAGACCGTGGCTGTTTTTGAAGACAAATGTTGATGGTGTAATGACAGCAACCAGCCACAAATTTACTTTGAGTTCCTTTATTCAAAGGAAACCGTTACCGGTTTCGAATCGTTGCGATTCATCATCAGACGATTTACATGCTTTCTTTCTGACATTTGTTGTGTTTTTTATAGATTAATTGTCCTAAAATATAAATAAAACATAATTACAAACACGCCACACACAGATGGTTGCGTTGCAGATTTTCGTTGTATGTGACTTACGTGAAACGTCGGTTTCGAATGATTGTTTCCATAACGTTCATCCAATCGATGTAAATGCATTTCCACTGCATCCTCGTTGTTGCACACGTAATAGTTCTCACTGTACACTTTAGATTTGTCGCTGAGATCATTCCAACCACGCACCACATGTTTTGGTACATACAAAGAGTTTACAAACATATAGGTGTCACAGATGCTATGAGATATCGTAACATTTGACAATGATGTCGTATGTTTGGAAAGGATCATATATTCTTTTACAAAACTGGATCATAAATTCTTTTACAAAGCTGTAATGTCTATTACATTAGTACAGAGAAATTGAAATTTTTATTTATTATTATTATTATTTTTTTTTAATATATATCTGTTATTGCTAATTTAATTATAAAGTTTCTTATATACATGTAGAACTGTATAGGCAAAATAGTATATTATTTTATTACATTTGGCAGCATGAGAATTATAGTAACATATAAATTTTCTACTTGATCTGCAGATAGGTGTATTAATATTATTTGCTTTGGAGGCTGGAAAGTAATTTTTGGAAATTTTTCAGGAAAGGGGTGTTAGCCAACTCTGTTTGTTCATTAAGGATATAGTCTGGGGTGCTGTTTTCGTGTGTGTGTATTTCTAATTCTTCTAGTATATTCATAGTGGCTCCTTTTTCTGTTAGATGCAAAATCTTTAAGTTGTCCTCAATGCTTCCCACTGAATGGTTTTCTTCAGCAATATGGGCTGCAAATGCTGATTTGTTCAAGTTACCAAGTCTTAGAGCGTCAATATGTTCTTTGTATCTAATTTCAAAACTTCTGCCTGTCTGTCCAATGTAGAATTTTGGGCATGTATGACATTTGAGTTTGTATATTCCTGATTTACGGTAGGGACTCTTGGAGGTGTATACATCATGGATTACTTTTTGTTGTAATTTATTATTTGTGGAAAAGCTGATTCTGATATTTTTCTTCTTTTTAAATAAGTTTGCTATTTGGTATGAAAGTGGGCCTATGTATGGGAGAGTAGCATATTTAGGTTTGTCTTCAGTGGCACACTGATTTGGCTTGAAGTGACTGCTGTGAAGTGGAACTGTGGGTTTTGTCTGCATTTTGTTGTGGAGTTTTTCTATTATTGTGGGTTTATATTCATTATTATGAGCAACTGTTTTAATTATATTGATTTCATTTTGTTGGTCTGTGTCACTCATTGGTACTTTTTTAATTCGGTGTAGCATCGTTCTGAAATATGCCATTTTTTGTTGGCGGGGGTGGCAAGATGAGTTGCTAATACTGACATCTGTGGTGGTAGGTTTTCTGTAAATACTGAATTGATGTTTATTGTTACTATTGCAAATTTTCAGGTCAAGAAAGTTAATGCTTTTATTAGTTTCATGTTCAACTGTGAATTTAATATTTTTGTGCATTTTGCTAAGATCTGCTGCTAATGTATCTATTTCATTGCTTGTACCATCAAAAAGCAGTATTGTATCATCAACATATCTTCTGTAGTATATTATTTTGTTTGAGATGTGCTGGTTGGCAGAAAAGAATTTTTGTTCTATATGGTTGATGTAGATGTCAGCCAATATCCCAGCTAAGCTACTTCCCATTGCCAAACCATCATGTTGTTGGTACAGTTTGTTGTTGAAGCTAAAGTAATTATGCTCTAGAATAAGTGAAAGTATTTCTATGAGTTCACAGATCTCTGCAACACTAATTTTCTTATATTTAAGCAGATTGTTTCTTATAATGTTAATAGTCTCTTTTACAGGGATGTTCGTGTACAGGTTGACTATGTCTAGTGATGCTAATTTAGCTGTTGGTGGGATGTGGATGTCTTTAATTAAGCTTATGAGTTCATGTGTGTTATGTATGGTGTAGTTATTTTCAAATGTATAGTATTTGGTAATGAGGTCTTTTAATTTACGGCTTATGAAGTATGCAGGGCTGTTTCTTGAGTTAACAATCGGGCGAATGGGACAATTTTCTTTATGAACCTTTGCCTGTGCACGCAGTTTTGGTGCCAAGGGATTCGTTGTTATGCAGTTACGTATTTCATATTTGTTCAGTAAAAAGTTACAGTTTTGTAGTAGCTTTCGGAGTTTAGTTTGGAATTTTACTGTAGGATCTGTCTTTATTTCAGTAATATTGTTGCTATGGAAAAATTGCAAGGTTTTCTCTACATATTCTCTTTCATGCATTATGATTAAAGAATTTCCTTTGTCAGCTTTTACTATGAGTGCTTTACTTTCAGACAGTTTGCTGTTAATATTTTTCAAATCTTTAAGTTCAGTGTTTTTGCGGGTATTATTTGTTTGAAGTTGTTTCATTATCAGTTTATTTGTCTTGTATGCAACTGCATTTTTCTCACATGTGTCTAGTTTTGCTGTGTCACAAGCAAGTTTTGTGCAGGCTATGAGGTTTTTAACACTGTGATTATTGAGATTTGTTCCAATATTATGTTTCAGACCTTTATTTAATAAAGTGAGTTCACTGCTGCTAAATTTGATGTCAGTTGTATTAATGACTCTATCAAAAAATTTGTGTTGGCTTAGCTGTTTGTTATTATCAAACTCTGGATTGTTCATAGATTTTAAGGCTTCAATTTTCTTTTTGTGTTTGGATAGGATAATCTTTCGTTCTTTGCCTACTTTATCGTCTATGTGCTGTAGGATGTGTGAGAATTGTAAAGGTGAGAGGCTGTGTCCTAGCTGCAGATGCAAATTGTACATGACATTGTTTAAGTGTTCTTTTTTCTTGTATTGCATTTTAATCTCTGTTTTTAGCCATATATTTTCACAATTAAAACAGTTGCTCATAATAATGAATATAAACCCACAATAATAGAAAAACTCCACAACAAAATGCAGACAAAACCCACAGTTCCACTTCACAGCAGTCACTTCAAGCCAAATCAGTGTGCCACTGAAGACAAACCTAAATATGCTACTCTCCCATACATAGGCCCACTTTCATACCAAATAGCAAACTTATTTAAAAAGAAGAAAAATATCAGAATCAGCTTTTCCACAAATAATAAATTACAACAAAAAGTAATCCATGATGTATACACCTCCAAGAGTCCCTACCGTAAATCAGGAATATACAAACTCAAATGTCATACATGCCCAAAATTCTACATTGGACAGACAGGCAGAAGTTTTGAAATTAGATACAAAGAACATATTGACGCTCTAAGACTTGGTAACTTGAACAAATCAGCATTTGCAGCCCATATTGCTGAAGAAAACCATTCAGTGGGAAGCATTGAGGACAACTTAAAGATTTTGCATCTAACAGAAAAAGGAGCCACTATGAATATACTAGAAGAATTAGAAATACACACACACGAAAACAGCACCCCAGACTATATCCTTAATGAACAAACAGAGTTGGCTAACACCCCTTTCCTGAAAAATTTCCAAAAATTACTTTCCAGCCTCCAAAGCAAATAATATTAATACACCTATCTGCAGATCAAGTAGAAAATTTATATGTTACTATAATTCTCATGCTGCCAAATGTAATAAAATAATATACTATTTTGCCTATACAGTTCTACATATATATAAGAAACTTTATAATTAAATTAGCAATAACAGATATATATTAAAAAAAATAATAATAATAATAATAAATAAAAATTTCAATTTCTCTGTACTAATGTAATAGACATTACAGCTTTGTAAAAGAATTTATGATCCAGTTTTGTAAAAGAATATATGATCCTTTCCAAACATACGACATCATTGTCAAATGTTACGATATCTCATAGCATCTGTGACACCTATATGTTTGTAAACTCTTTGTATGTACCAAAACATGTGGTGCGTGGTTGGAATGATCTCAGCGACAAATCTAAAGTGTACAGTGAGAACTATTACGTGTGCAACAACGAGGATGCAGTGGAAATGCATTTACATCGATTGGATGAACGTTATGGAAACAATCACTCGAAACCGACGTTTCACGTAAGTCACATACAACGAAAATCTGCAACGCAACCATCTGTGTGTGGCGTGTTTGTAATTATGTTTTATTTATATTTTAGGACAATTAATCTATAAAAAACACAACAAATGTCAGAAAGAAAGCATGTAAACCGTCTGATGATGAATCGCAACGATTCGAAACCGGTAACGGTTTCCTTTGAATAAAGGAACTCAAAGTAAATTTGTGGCTGGTTGCTGTCATTACACCATCAACATTTGTCTTCAAAAACAGCCACGGTCTCCAACATGTCATCATATGACAAAATTGCATTAAGCTTACCTCGCCAGGTAATGAGAAATATACATGCTTTCAAGAAACATAAAATTAACCTAATGAAAACGTCTCTTAACATTAAATTCAACAAAGAGTGTATGTCACTTAAAATAGTCCCAAAATATGTCAAAGTCAAAATTAACTGCAAAACTAAAGCTGCCAGATTTGCTAAGCAAAAATGTGAAAATATATGGCTAAAAACAGAGATTAAAATGCAATACAAGAAAAAAGAACACTTAAACAATGTCATGTACAACTTGCATCTGCAGCTAGGACACAGCCTCTCACCTTTACAATTCTCACACATCCTACAGCACATAGACGATAAAGTAGACAAAGAACGAAAGATTATCCTATCCAAACACAAAAAGAAAATTGAAGCCTTAAAATCTATGAACAATCCAGAGTTTGATAATAACAAACAGCTAAGCCAACACAAATTTTTTGATAGAGTCATTAATACAACTGACATCAAATTTAGCAGCAGTGAACTCACTTTATTAAATAAAGGTCTGAAACATAATATTGGAACAAATCTCAATAATCACAGTGTTAAAAACCTCATAGCCTGCACAAAACTTGCTTGTGACACTGCAAAACTAGACACATGTGAGAAAAATGCAGTTGCATACAAGACAAATAAACTGATAATGAAACAACTTCAAACAAATAATACCCGCAAAAACACTGAACTTAAAGATTTGAAAAATATTAACAGCAAACTGTCTGAAAGTAAAGCACTCATAGTAAAAGCTGACAAAGGAAATTCTTTAATCATAATGCATGAAAGAGAATATGTAGAGAAAACCTTGCAATTTTTCCATAGCAACAATATTACTGAAATAAAGACAGATCCTACAGTAAAATTCCAAACTAAACTCCGAAAGCTACTACAAAACTGTAACTTTTTACTGAACAAATATGAAATACGTAACTGCATAACAATGAATCCCTCGGCACCAAAACTGCGTGCACAGGCAAAGGTTCATAAAGAAAATTGTCCCATTCGCCCGATTGTTAACTCAAGAAACAGCCCTGCATACTTCATAAGCCGTAAATTAAAAGACCTCATTACCAAATACTATACATTTGAAAATAACTACACCATACATAACACACATGAACTCATAAGCTTAATTAAAGACATCCACATCCCACCAACAGCTAAATTAGCATCACTAGACATAGTCAACCTGTACACGAACATCCCTGTAAAAGAGACTATTAACATTATAAGAAACAATCTGCTTAAATATAAGAAAATTAGTGTTGCAGAGATCTGTGAACTCATAGAAATACTTTCACTTATTCTAGAGCATAATTACTTTAGCTTCAACAACAAACTGTACCAACAACATGATGGTTTGGCAATGGGAAGTAGCTTAGCTGGGATATTGGCTGACATCTACATCAACAAAAATTCTTTTCTGCCAACCAGCACATCTCAAACAAAATAATATACTACAGAAGATATGTTGATGATACAATACTGCTTTTTGATGGTACAAGCAATGAAATAGATACATTAGCAGCAGATCTTAGCAAAATGCACAAAAATATTAAATTCACAGTTGAACATGAAACTAATAAAAGCATTAACTTTCTTGACCTGAAAATTTGCAATAGTAACAATAAACATCAATTCAGTATTTACAGAAAACCTACCACCACAGATGTCAGTATTAGCAACTCATCTTGCCACCCCCGCCAACAAAAAATGGCATATTTCAGAACGATGCTACACCGAATTAAAAAAGTACCAATGAGTGACACAGACCAACAAAATGAAATCAATATAATTAAAACAGTTGCTCATAATAATGAATATAAACCCACAATAATAGAAAAACTCCACAACAAAATGCAGACAAAACCCACAGTTCCACTTCACAGCAGTCACTTCAAGCCAAATCAGTGTGCCACTGAAGACAAACCTAAATATGCTACTCTCCCATACATAGGCCCACTTTCATACCAAATAGCAAACTTATTTAAAAAGAAGAAAAATATCAGAATCAGCTTTTCCACAAATAATAAATTACAACAAAAAGTAATCCATGATGTATACACCTCCAAGAGTCCCTACCGTAAATCAGGAATATACAAACTCAAATGTCATACATGCCCAAAATTCTACATTGGACAGACAGGCAGAAGTTTTGAAATTAGATACAAAGAACATATTGACGCTCTAAGACTTGGTAACTTGAACAAATCAGCATTTGCAGCCCATATTGCTGAAGAAAACCATTCAGTGGGAAGCATTGAGGACAACTTAAAGATTTTGCATCTAACAGAAAAAGGAGCCACTATGAATATACTAGAAGAATTAGAAATACACACACACGAAAACAGCACCCCAGACTATATCCTTAATGAACAAACAGAGTTGGCTAACACCCCTTTCCTGAAAAATTTCCAAAAATTACTTTCCAGCCTCCAATGCAAATAATATTAATACACCTATCTGCAGATCAAGTAGAAAATTTATATGTTACTATAATTCTCATGCTGCCAAATGTAATAAAATAATATACTATTTTGCCTATACAGTTCTACATGTATATAAGAAACTTTATAATTAAATTAGCAATAACAGATATATATTAAAAAAAAATAATAATAATAATAAATAAAAATTTCAATTTCTCTGTACTAATGTAATAGACATTACAGCTTTGTAAAAGAATTTATGATCCAGTTTTGTAAAAGAATATATGATCCTTTCCAAACATACGACATCATTGTCAAATGTTACGATATCTCATAGCATCTGTGACACCTATATGTTTGTAAACTCTTTGTATGTACCAAAACATGTGGTGCGTGGTTGGAATGATCTCAGCGACAAATCTAAAGTGTACAGTGAGAACTATTACGTGTGCAACAACGAGGATGCAGTGGAAATGCATTTACATCGATTGGATGAACGTTATGGAAACAATCACTCGAAACCGACGTTTCACGTAAGTCACATACAACGAAAATCTGCAACGCAACCATCTGTGTGTGGCGTGTTTGTAATTATGTTTTATTTATATTTTAGGACAATTAATCTATAAAAAACACAACAAATGTCAGAAAGAAAGCATGTAAATCGTCTGATGATGAATCGCAACGATTCGAAACCGGTAACGGTTTCCTTTGAATAAAGGAACTCAAAGTAAATTTGTGGCTGGTTGCTGTCATTACACCATCAACATTTGTTTTCAAAAACAGCCACGGTCTCCAACATGTCATCATATGACAAAATTGCATTAAGCTTACCTCGCCAGGTAATGAGAAATATACATGCTTTCAAGAAACATAAAATTAACCTAATGAAAACGTCTCTTAACATTAAATTCAACAAAGAGTGTATGTCACTTAAAATAGTCCCAAAATATGTCAAAGTCAAAATTAACTGCAAAACTAAAGCTGCCAGATTTGCTAAGCAAAAATGTGAAAATATATGGCTAAAAACAGAGATTAAAATGCAATACAAGAAAAAAGAACACTTAAACAATGTCATGTACAACTTGCATCTGCAGCTAGGACACAGCCTCTCACCTTTACAATTCTCACACATCCTACAGCACATAGACGATAAAGTAGACAAAGAACGAAAGATTATCCTATCCAAACACAAAAAGAAAATTGAAGCCTTAAAATCTATGAACAATCCAGAGTTTGATAATAACAAACAGCTAAGCCAACACAAATTTTTTGATAGAGTCATTAATACAACTGACATCAAATTTAGCAGCAGTGAACTCACTTTATTAAATAAAGGTCTGAAACATAATATTGGAACAAATCTCAATAATCACAGTGTTAAAAACCTCATAGCCTGCACAAAACTTGCTTGTGACACTGCAAAACTAGACACATGTGAGAAAAATGCAGTTGCATACAAGACAAATAAACTGATAATGAAACAACTTCAAACAAATAATACCCGCAAAAACACTGAACTTAAAGATTTGAAAAATATTAACAGCAAACTGTCTGAAAGTAAAGCACTCATAGTAAAAGCTGACAAAGGAAATTCTTTAATCATAATGCATGAAAGAGAATATGTAGAGAAAACCTTGCAATTTTTCCATAGCAACAATATTACTGAAATAAAGACAGATCCTACAGTAAAATTCCAAACTAAACTCCGAAAGCTACTACAAAACTGTAACTTTTTACTGAACAAATATGAAATACGTAACTGCATAACAATGAATCCCTCGGCACCAAAACTGCGTGCACAGGCAAAGGTTCATAAAGAAAATTGTCCCATTCGCCCGATTGTTAACTCAAGAAACAGCCCTGCATACTTCATAAGCCGTAAATTAAAAGACCTCATTACCAAATACTATACATTTGAAAATAACTACACCATACATAACACACATGAACTCATAAGCTTAATTAAAGACATCCACATCCCACCAACAGCTAAATTAGCATCACTAGACATAGTCAACCTGTACACGAACATCCCTGTAAAAGAGACTATTAACATTATAAGAAACAATCTGCTTAAATATAAGAAAATTAGTGTTGCAGAGATCTGTGAACTCATAGAAATACTTTCACTTATTCTAGAGCATAATTACTTTAGCTTCAACAACAAACTGTACCAACAACATGATGGTTTGGCAATGGGAAGTAGCTTAGCTGGGATATTGGCTGACATCTACATCAACCATATAGAACAAAAATTCTTTTCTGCCAACCAGCACATCTCAAACAAAATAATATACTACAGAAGATATGTTGATGATACAATACTGCTTTTTGATGGTACAAGCAATGAAATAGATACATTAGCAGCAGATCTTAGCAAAATGCACAAAAATATTAAATTCACAGTTGAACATGAAACTAATAAAAGCATTAACTTTCTTGACCTGAAAATTTGCAATAGTAACAATAAACATCAATTCAGTATTTACAGAAAACCTACCACCACAGATGTCAGTATTAGCAACTCATCTTGCCACCCCCGCCAACAAAAAATGGCATATTTCAGAACGATGCTACACCGAATTAAAAAAGTACCAATGAGTGACACAGACCAACAAAATGAAATCAATATAATTAAAACAGTTGCTCATAATAATGAATATAAACCCACAATAATAGAAAAACTCCACAACAAAATGCAGACAAAACCCACAGTTCCACTTCACAGCAGTCACTTCAAGCCAAATCAGTGTGCCACTGAAGACAAACCTAAATATGCTACTCTCCCATACATAGGCCCACTTTCATACCAAATAGCAAACTTATTTAAAAAGAAGAAAAATATCAGAATCAGCTTTTCCACAAATAATAAATTACAACAAAAAGTAATCCATGATGTATACACCTCCAAGAGTCCCTACCGTAAATCAGGAATATACAAACTCAAATGTCATACATGCCCAAAATTCTACATTGGACAGACAGGCAGAAGTTTTGAAATTAGATACAAAGAACATATTGACGCTCTAAGACTTGGTAACTTGAACAAATCAGCATTTGCAGCCCATATTGCTGAAGAAAACCATTCAGTGGGAAGCATTGAGGACAACTTAAAGATTTTGCATCTAACAGAAAAAGGAGCCACTATGAATATACTAGAAGAATTAGAAATACACACACACGAAAACAGCACCCCAGACTATATCCTTAATGAACAAACAGAGTTGGCTAACACCCCTTTCCTGGAAAATTTCCAAAAATTACTTTCCAGCCTCCAAAGCAAATAATATTAATACACCTATCTGCAGATCAAGTAGAAAATTTATATGTTACTATAATTCTCATGCTGCCAAATGTAATAAAATAATATACTATTTTGCCTATACAGTTCTACATATATATAAGAAACTTTATAATTAAATTAGCAATAACAGATATATATTAAAAAAAAAATAATAATAATAAATAAAAATTTCAATTTCTCTGTACTAATGTAATAGACATTACAGCTTTGTAAAAGAATTTATGATCCAGTTTTGTAAAAGAATATATGATCCTTTCCAAACATACGACATCATTGTCAAATGTTACGATATCTCATAGCATCTGTGACACCTATATGTTTGTAAACTCTTTGTATGTACCAAAACATGTGGTGCGTGGTTGGAATGATCTCAGCGACAAATCTAAAGTGTACAGTGAGAACTATTACGTGTGCAACAACGAGGATGCAGTGGAAATGCATTTACATCGATTGGATGAACGTTATGGAAACAATCACTCGAAACCGACGTTTCACGTAAGTCACATACAACGAAAATCTGCAACGCAACCATCTGTGTGTGGCGTGTTTGTAATTATGTTTTATTTATATTTTAGGACAATTAATCTATAAAAAACACAACAAATGTCAGAAAGAAAGCATGTAAACCGTCTGATGATGAATCGCAACGATTCGAAACCGGTAACGGTTTACTTTGAATAAAGGAACTCAAAGTAAATTTGTGGCTGGTTGCTGTCATTACACCATCAACATTTGTCTTCAAAAACAGCCACGGTCTCCAACATGTCATCATATGACAAAATTGCATTAAGCTTACCTCGCCAGGTAATGAGAAATATACATGCTTTCAAGAAACATAAAATTAACCTAATGAAAACGTCTCTTAACATTAAATTCAACAAAGAGTGTATGTCACTTAAAATAGTCCCAAAATATGTCAAAGTCAAAATTAACTGCAAAACTAAAGCTGCCAGATTTGCTAAGCAAAAATGTGAAAATATATGGCTAAAAACAGAGATTAAAATGCAATACAAGAAAAAAGAACACTTAAACAATGTCATGTACAACTTGCATCTGCAGCTAGGACACAGCCTCTCACCTTTACAATTCTCACACATCCTACAGCACATAGACGATAAAGTAGACAAAGAACGAAAGATTATCCTATCCAAACACAAAAAGAAAATTGAAGCCTTAAAATCTATGAACAATCCAGAGTTTGATAATAACAAACAGCTAAGCCAACACAAATTTTTTGATAGAGTCATTAATACAACTGACATCAAATTTAGCAGCAGTGAACTCACTTTATTAAATAAAGGTCTGAAACATAATATTGGAACAAATCTCAATAATCACAGTGTTAAAAACCTCATAGCCTGCACAAAACTTGCTTGTGACACTGCAAAACTAGACACATGTGAGAAAAATGCAGTTGCATACAAGACAAATAAACTGATAATGAAACAACTTCAAACAAATAATACCCACAAAAACACTGAACTTAAAGATTTGAAAAATATTAACAGCAAACTGTCTGAAAGTAAAGCACTCATAGTAAAAGCTGACAAAGGAAATTCTTTAATCATAATGCATGAAAGAGAATATGTAGAGAAAACCTTGCAATTTTTCCATAGCAACAATATTACTGAAATAAAGACAGATCCTACAGTAAAATTCCAAACTAAACTCCGAAAGCTACTACAAAACTGTAACTTTTTACTGAACAAATATGAAATACGTAACTGCATAACAACGAATCCCTCGGCACCAAAACTGCGTGCACAGGCAAAGGTTCATAAAGAAAATTGTCCCATTCGCCCGATTGTTAACTCAAGAAACAGCCCTGCATACTTCATAAGCCGTAAATTAAAAGACCTCATTACCAAATACTATACATTTGAAAATAACTACACCATACATAACACACATGAACTCATAAGCTTAATTAAAGACATCCACATCCCACCAACAGCTAAATTAGCATCACTAGACATAGTCAACCTGTACACGAACATCCCTGTAAAAGAGACTATTAACATTATAAGAAACAATCTGCTTAAATATAAGAAAATTAGTGTTGCAGAGATCTGTGAACTCATAGAAATACTTTCACTTATTCTAGAGCATAATTACTTTAGCTTCAACAACAAACTGTACCAACAACATGATGGTTTGGCAATGGGAAGTAGCTTAGCTGGGATATTGGCTGACATCTACATCAACCATATAGAACAAAAATTCTTTTCTGCCAACCAGCACATCTCAAACAAAATAATATACTACAGAAGATATGTTGATGATACAATACTGCTTTTTGATGGTACAAGCAATGAAATAGATACATTAGCAGCAGATCTTAGCAAAATGCACAAAAATATTAAATTCACAGTTGAACATGAAACTAATAAAAGCATTAACTTTCTTGACCTGAAAATTTGCAATAGTAACAATAAACATCAATTCAGTATTTACAGAAAACCTACCACCACAGATGTCAGTATTAGCAACTCATCTTGCCACCCCCGCCAACAAAAAATGGCATATTTCAGAACGATGCTACACCGAATTAAAAAAGTACCAATGAGTGACACAGACCAACAAAATGAAATCAATATAATTAAAACAGTTGCTCATAATAATGAATATAAACCCACAATAATAGAAAAACTCCACAACAAAATGCAGACAAAACCCACAGTTCCACTTCACAGCAGTCACTTCAAGCCAAATCAGTGTGCCACTGAAGACAAACCTAAATATGCTACTCTCCCATACATAGGCCCACTTTCATACCAAATAGCAAACTTATTTAAAAAGAAGAAAAATATCAGAATCAGCTTTTCCACAAATAATAAATTACAACAAAAAGTAATCCATGATGTATACACCTCCAAGAGTCCCTACCGTAAATCAGGAATATACAAACTCAAATGTCATACATGCCCAAAATTCTACATTGGACAGACAGGCAGAAGTTTTGAAATTAGATACAAAGAACATATTGACGCTCTAAGACTTGGTAACTTGAACAAATCAGCATTTGCAGCCCATATTGCTGAAGAAAACCATTCAGTGGGAAGCATTGAGGACAACTTAAAGATTTTGCATCTAACAGAAAAAGGAGCCACTATGAATATACTAGAAGAATTAGAAATACACACACACGAAAACAGCACCCCAGACTATATCCTTAATGAACAAACAGAGTTGGCTAACACCCCTTTCCTGAAAAATTTCCAAAAATTACTTTCCAGCCTCCAAAGCAAATAATATTAATACACCTATCTGCAGATCAAGTAGAAAATTTATATGTTACTATAATTCTCATGCTGCCAAATGTAATAAAATAATATACTATTTTGCCTATACAGTTCTACATATATATAAGAAACTTTATAATTAAATTAGCAATAACAGATATATATTAAAAAAAAAATAATAATAATAAATAAAAATTTCAATTTCTCTGTACTAATGTAATAGACATTACAGCTTTGTAAAAGAATTTATGATCCAGTTTTGTAAAAGAATATATGATCCTTTCCAAACATACGACATCATTGTCAAATGTTACGATATCTCATAGCATCTGTGACAGCTATATGTTTGTAAACTCTTTGTATGTACCAAAACATGTGGTGCGTGGTTGGAATGATCTCAGCGACAAATCTAAAGTGTACAGTGAGAACTATTACGTGTGCAACAACGAGGATGCAGTGGAAATGCATTTACATCGATTGGATGAACGTTATGGAAACAATCACTCGAAACCGACGTTTCACGTAAGTCACATACAACGAAAATCTGCAACGCAACCATCTGTGTGTGGCGTGTTTGTAATTATGTTTTATTTATATTTTAGGACAATTAATCTATAAAAAACACAACAAATGTCAGAAAGAAAGCATGTAAACCGTCTGAAGATGAATCGCAACGATTCGAAACCGGTAACGGTTTCCTTTGAATAAAGGAACTCAAAGTAAATTTGTGGCTGGTTGCTGTCATTACACCATCAACGGTGTATAAGTTACCAGAGAGCAAATGGGATTGCTGTAGCTGACTGGTAGAATAATATCTGCTTGGACAGTCCACAAACGTGTGGTTGTCATCCCTTTCTTTTCCGCAGTAGCATATTAGGGTTACCACCAACCCAGTGCGGTGTAGGTGTTCCCCGTAACAGCCATGATTCAAAGTGAGGCATGTTAAAGTGCTACTGAATTTTACGGAACATGTACGTTTCTCGTGCCACATGATAGTCACCAGCGTCGATTTTAGGTTCGCAAGACTTCTGGCCCTGTATTTCAATGACGCTTGCTATTCTGGTCTCCATTTCTTCAGATTATTAATTTGAGGATGTTTAAGAAATCTGCGGGTGATACCCCTATATGTTCTCTTTCTATGTCTTGTCTGCTGCAGCCGGCTTGTCTGTCGTTTCATTTCCGGGACTGGCTCCATGACCTTTTACACAGCACATGCAAGCATCCCGATTTCTACGTGTGGGCCTTTTGTATCTGGTTGGTGATCTAGTATAGTACCAATAGACTGTATCTTCCACTGTATAGGCATCTCAGCAATTCTAGCGAGTTTGGAATAAGAGAAGATAAAACAGCAGAAAAGAGATTAGAGATAAGCCTAATTTCAAAGTGAGTGACCTCTAAGTTGACGAAGTCGATGATGATGATTTTGATTTGTAGAGCACTCAACGACATGGTTATCAGCGCCTATACAAAGTCCCAATCTCTTCATTTTCCAGTCTCGCAATTCTCCGGAATGATGATGAAATGATGTGGAGAATACATCCAGTCCCCAGGCGGAGAAAATCACCTGCCCGGCCGGGAACTGAACCGGGACCCCGAGGCAGCAACGCTAACCACAAGACCACGAGCTGCGGACTAGACAAAGTTGAGGGATTGTGCTGCCTTCGGAGCTTAGTATCACATGACAGACTAGGCAAGGAGGATCTAAAATCAGAGTAGTACAGGGAAGGACGCCAACAAGTCTACTAGTATCAAACGTAACATTTAGTGTGAGGAAGAAATTTCTGACAACATACCTTCCTAGCCTGGAACTGTATGAAAGTGAATCGTGTCCTGTGGGAAAATCGGAAAAGAAGAGAATCGATGCGTTTGAAATGTGGTGTTATAGATATATGCCGAAAATTTGGTGGACTGATAAATGAGAAGGGTCTCATCAGAACAGGCGGAGAAAGGAACATATGGTAACAAATGACAAGAAAAAGAGAAGGGATAATAGTACACGTGTTAAAACATAACTTCCATGTTAGTAGAAGAAGCTGTATAGGGGTAAAACTGAAGGTTAAGATAGAGATTGGGATACATCCAACAACTAATTGAGGATTTAGTGTGCAAATGCTTCTTTGAGGTGAAGAGGCTGGCACAAGAGAAGAATTAGCAGTGATAATCTTTACTTCCTTCGTTAGTGTGAATTTCTTAATCCTGTGACCCTTTCACAACCACATCCATTTCCTTTACTCGAAATATCAGTGTAGGTTAGTACTACGTTTCACTGTTTGGAAGTGGGTCTCACGTTTCAGTGTTTGGAAAAATATTCGTTCAAAAAGACATCATTTTGGCATTCACAGCCTAAGTCTAGGTCTAATACAGGTGTGGGTCCAATCCACTGTCCTGGCAGTCTGAATCATAGAGAACTATTCTTTTTGTAGGTAAAGTTCTTCTTCGAAATGAACTACTTTCCTGTATAAGAACATGAAGATATTAACTGAACCAGTATGTGAACGTGGAGAAAAAACCTGTTAAGGTATAAATGTCTCACAGTATCCGAATTTTGCCTGAATGCAAACATCTTAGTAAAAAACGTTTATTTCAGCATTTGCGAAAAAGGAGTAGGACTGGTTCATTTTTCTCGACCATTGCCCTCACCATTCTTCCAGTGATATCCTGCGTAATTCCTCCCGAGGAGTTTACGTTATCAGACGCCACATTAGGGACGACGTTCGAACTGCATGAATGCATATATAAAACTAGACTACGCGTTTACACAGTTCCCTGATATCAATTTATCGTCGACAGATAGAGAGTCATCTTGCTGGAAGCAGTGGAATTATACGTAACAGAGGTCACCGGTACACGTCAAAAATCAGCTGGCTGCTGGAGGTTTTTGTGCTGCAGCAAACGATACACTAACGAAATTAAAAGAACGGAACGTCGGTGGTTACTGGCCATAAATCTGACAGAGACATAAAACCGAAGAGCTGCTCGTTTCACAAAATTGCATTAAATTACAGAGAGCGAGATACCATCAAAACTAAAACAAGCCTGAGTCGGGTCGATGAAAAATGCATGAGACCTACCAACAGCTGTGGATGCGTAGTCTAATAAGTGCAGTGGACTAAAACCTCTGCTTTTTTATTGGTAATTTTTGTTTTATTTCATATTTTATTATTCCACTCATACAATTACTGAAGTTGGATTTATCAATATGTTGCAACTTTCACCGCAACGTCGAGTTCATTTTCCGAAAAATGGTGAATGTTGTCCATACAATCGTTTAAAGAGAAAACGCCAGCTGGACTGCAGAGATACCGTTACTTTTTTAAACTTGCACACTGTTCTTTCTGTCTACATCTACACACATACTCCACAAGCTACCGTACGGTGCTTGGTGGAGGGTATACTGTACCACTACTAGTTACTTCCTTTCCTATTCCACTCGTAAATAGACCGATGGAAAAGACTATCTATATACTCCATATGAGCCCCAATTTATCGATCTTATCTTCGTGGTTCTTACGTGGCAATTCGCCTTCCCTACAACAATCCTAACATGGTCGTTCCATTTCGAATCGCTTTGCAACGCTATGCCCAGGTATTTAAAAGACGCGACTGTGTCAAGTGGGACACTACTTATGCTGTATGTGGACATTATTCGTTTGTTTTTCTTAGTCATCCCCATTAACTTACATCTTTCTACATTTAGAGTAAGCTGTCACTCATCACACCAACTAGAAATTTTGTCCAAGTCATCTTCTATCCTCTTACACTCATTCAACTTCGACACCTTACCGTACACCGCAGCATCATCAGCAAACATCCGCAGATTGCTGCCCACCCCGTCCACCTGATCATTTAGGTATATACAGGGTGTTTCAAAAATGACCGGTATATATGAAACGGCAATAAAAACTAAACGAGCAGCGATAGAAATACACCGTTTGTTGCAATATGCTTGGGACAACAGTACTTTTCAGGCAGACAAACTTTCGAAATTACAGTAGTTACAATTTTCAACAACAGATGGCGCTGCGGTCTGGGAAACTCTATAGTACGATATTTTCCACATATCCACCATGCGTAGCAATAATATGGCGTAGTCTCTGATTGAAATTACCCGAAACCTTTGACAACGTGTCTGGCGGAATGGCTTCACATGCAGATGAGATGTACTGCTTCAGCTGTTCAATTGTTTCTGGATTCTGGCGGTACACCTGGTCTTTCAAGTGTCCCCACAGAAAGAAGTCACAGGGGTTCATGTCTGGCGAATAGGGAGGCCAATCCACGCCGCCTCCTGTATGTTTCGGATAGCCCAAAGCAATCACACGATCATCGAAATATTCATTCAGGAAATTAAAGACGTCGGCCGTGCGATGTGGCCGGGTACCATCTTGCATAAGCCACGAGGTGTTCGCAGTGTCGTCTAAGGCAGTTTGTACCGCCACAAATTCACGAAGAATGTCCAGATAGCGTGATGCAGTAATCGTTTCGGATCTGAAAAATGGGCCAATGATTCCTTTGGAAGAAATGGCGGCCCAGACCAGTACTTTTTGAGGATGCAGGGACGATGGGACTGCAACATGGGGCTTTTCGGTTCCCCATATGCGCCAGTTCTGTTTATTGACGAAGCCGTCCAGGTAAAAATAAGCTTCGTCAGTAAACCAAATGCTGCCCACATGCATATCGCCGTCATCAATCCTGTGCACTATATCGTTAGCGAATGTCTCTCGTGCAGCAATGGTAGCGGCGCTGAAGGGTTGCCGCGTTTGAATTTTGTATGAATAGAGGTGTAAACTCTGGCGCATGAGACGATACGTGGACGTTGGCGTCATTTGGACCGCAGCTGCAACACGGCGAACGGAAACCCGAGGCCGCTGTTGGATCACCTGCTGCACTAGCTGCGCGTTGCCCTCTGTGGTTGCCGTACGCAGTCGCCCTACCTTTCCAGCACGTTCATCCGTCACGTTCCCAGTCTGTTGAAATTTTTCAAACAGATCCTTTATTGTATCGCTTTTCGGTCCTTTGGTTACATTAAACCTCCGTTGAAAACTTCGTCTTGTTGCAACAACACTGTGTTCTAGGCGGTGGAATTCCAACACCAGAAAAATCCTATGTTCTAAGGAATAAACCATGTTGTCTACAGCACACTTGCACGTTGTGAACAGCACACGCTTACAGCAGAAAGACGACGTACAGAATGGCGCACCCACAGACTGCGTTGTCTTCTATATCTTTCACATCACTTGCAGCGCCATCTGTTGTTGAAAATTGTAACTACTGTAATTTCGAAAGTTTGTCCGCCTGAAAATGTACTGTTGTCCCAAGCATATTGCAACAAACGGTGTATTTCTATCGCTGCTCGTTTAGTTTTTATTGCCGTTTCAAATATACCGGTCATTTTTGAAACACCCTGTAGAAAATAATGGCGGTCCCACCACACTTCCCTGGGGCACTCCTGACGATACCCTGGCCTCTGATGAACTCTCGCCGTCGAGGACAACCAACACCGACTCAAAGGAAGGCCTCGGCGCTTGTTCGTGACGTCACGTCAGCTAGGCACGGCGAACGCCAGGTCTGTTGCAGGCATGCTCATAATGGTGGTGTCTCCCTCTCTGACACAGGAAAATGTGAAACTATTGGCGGTAGTTGACCAACACACATTGTTCTGAGAGATTTCTGCAATCAATTAATTGCGCAATTAATTGCACTTCTTAACAAAATGTGTACTCCTGAACTTAAATTTCCACCTGTTTTAAGGATTAACATACAAAAGCAACTTCATGGTCCAGCAGCAACAGAATTCGTGCTTCTTTACGTTATTTGTAAATCTGATGAAGTTACGTTTGTACTGGGTTGCTTTTACAAGAAACTGTGAACATTTTGCTGCTCTTCTTTAGGTATCTTGGTTGACTATGGGGTGAGGAGCACTGAATGTTAATGAAATATCTTGCGATTGTACACGTTGGGGGAGGGGGTGGGGGGCAGAAGAAGAGGCAAAAGAGAGATACTTGTTTTCTCAAATAAAACTTTTTATCTCATAAAGTTTCTCTTTTCAGTTGCAAGAGGAGAATATTTATCTTTTCTAATGTGCATGTTTAAAAAAGTTTAAGCTCAGCAGTATTTTCGACGTATGAAGCTATTTTGTTTCCTGTTTAGAATTCCTTTCGTTGAAAACGACTGTAATCTAATGACTGGCAACAGTTGGAAATTTACACATGTAAATTAGTTCACATTTCCAGTGACGATGTCAAACGAAAATAAATAAATAAATAAAAGAAACGAGTTAATTGTAAGGGGGTTAGGGTAAGTTTCGATAACAAAATGGATCAAGTAAATATAGTTACTTGAATGCAAAATTTCCAAAGCTTCCAATGGGGCAAAGCATCTTCTCATATTGATCTATGTTTGTTTCGACAGGATTCAGTAATACAGAACTATGATCTTCATTTGTAGCTTTACGATAGTAAGAAAATCTTTCATCTAAATAAAACTGCAGAATCCAAAACAATACCAGACATTTTGTCCAAAAATAAGAGATTTATACTGATAAGCACGCCCAGGCGTTTCTGACTGCAACAGACCTGGCGTTCGCCGTGCCTAGCTGACGTGACGTCACCAACAAGCGCCGAGGCTTTCCTTTGAGTCGGTGTTGGGACAACACACTACGTTCTATTGCGTAAGAAGTCTTCGAGCCATTCACATATCTGAGAACCTATCCTATATGCTCGTACCTCCGTTAACAGCTGCAATGGGACACCGTGTCAAATGCTTTCCGGAAATCTAGAGATATGAAATCTTCCTGTCGTCCTTCATCCATAGTTCGCAGTATACCATGAGAAAGAAGGGAAAGCTGAGTTTCGCACGAGCGGTGCTTTCTGAAACATTGCGAACTCGTGGGCATAAACTGCTCGATCACAAGAAAATTCATTATATTCGAACTCAGAATACGTTCAAGGACTCTGCAGCAAACCGATGTTACGGATATTGGTTTGTAATTTACCCTTCTCTTATACAGGAATCACCACTGTGTCGGGTCAATAAAAAAATGCATGGGACCTACCATCTGCTGTCGATGCGCAGTCTAAATGTCTGCAGTGCATTGAAGTGCGACCGTCATCCGTGGATAGGGCTCCATATTGTTTATAAACAAAATCTCGACATTTTAAAAATATTGCACAGAAACTAAGACTCTATAGAATTTCGATTCTCACAAGCACATTATCAATTTTCGAGGTAAGGTGGCACTGGTATGAGGTTAATAACGTTTCTGGGATGGCTATAAACTCGAATGTTACACATACTGCGCTGAAGTCAAGCAGTGATAAAACAATTCCGAAGGACAGAGGTTCAAATGCCAATCTTTGAAAGGGCACGGCCGATTTCCTTCACCATGTCTCTCCATTCACAGTGAGCTTCGTCTCTAATAACATCGTTGTCGACGATATGTTAACCCTAACCTTCCTTCCATCTTCTCATAACCGGTGGCATGCTGTTGGGTTCCTCCAGCTTTCGATCTGACTTGTTCAAACAGATACAAAGGGACCTGCAGTTTAACGTAGACTCTGAACCGCTGTGCAACGTTCGTTTTTCACATTTACAACTGATTGCCACAAGAAGAATTGTAAGATGTGATAAGTGACAAGAAGAACACTAGAACAGACTGACGATTGAAGTGCGGACACAGCACAGTTTTAACCTGCCATTCACCAATTTAGCCACTCAGCCATTGAAGCTCAACTTCTTGTGTTTCAAGTGTCTTTTTCCCTTCTTATTACACACAGTAAGGTTACAAAGTCACTGAATAGCGATATGCACTTAAGAAGATGACGGTAAGATCCCGTACACGAGGTATAAGAGGATAGTGCATTGGTGAAGCTGTCAGTTGTATACTCAAGTGATTCATGTGAAAAGGTTTTCCACGTGATAATGGCTGCACGACTTGAATTAACAGGCTTTGAACGCGGAATGGTAGTTGGAGGTAGACGCATGACACATCCCATTTCGAAAATCGTTTGGGAATTCAATATTCCAAGATCCCCACAAGAGTGTGCCGAAAGTACCAAATTCCAGGCATTGCCTCTTACCACGGACAACGCTGTAGCCGAGGGTCTTCACTTAACGACCGAGAGTAGCGGCATTTGCAAAGAGTAGCTAGTGCTAAGTGACAATCAACACTGCGTGAAATGAACGTAGAAATCAATGTGGGGCGTACGACAAATGTGTCTGTTAGTACACTGCCGCAAAATTTCGCGTCAAAAGGCTGTGGCAGCAGACGACCATTCATTCAATGGATGCAGCAGACGACCATTCAATGCGCCATGTCACACGCCACGGTTGTTCATGATTTCTTTAAAGAACACTCTGAACAATTCGAGCTAATGATTTGGCCATCCAGATCGCCGGACTGAATCCCAACGAAAACTTTTAGGCCATAACCGAGAGGACAATTCGTGCATAAACTCCTGCACCGATAATACTTTTGTAATTATGGACGGCTATAGAGGCAGCATGACTCAATATTTCTGCAGGGGAATTGCAGCGAATTGTTGAGTCCATGCCACGTCTAGATGCTGCACTACGCCGGGAAAAAGGAGGTATGACACGTTATTAGGAGGTATCCTATGACTTTATGGGGCTGCACGCCCGAACATTTTATGGAACAATCATTGCGCCGCGAAAATATGGAGATGCACGACAGTTATTTACGTATTTTTAACTCTAGAATATTTATTCTGAAGAGTAACAATGTTGTTTTAGTGGTCTTATGTCCGAAAACTGCTTAGCTGCAGCTTTATACGCTAGTTTATCCTGTGCGAGTGTCTTCAGCTCTGCATAACTATTACTACTTATATCGGCCTGAACTTGTTTACTATATTTAAGTCTTGACCCCCAATCTATAATTTTTAACTTCTGCACATCAATCGATCGCCTAATTAATTATTCCTTGACGCCTTAGGATGTACTGTATCAACCGATATCATCGCTTAGTAAAGTTCTACCATAAAGCACAAAAATGCAGAACAGTACAGCACTTGAAGTTAGAAATAAAATTACACAACAACTTCAGCTCGTATAACAAAGTTCCTTTCTCAATAACAGAATTAATTTTTGTATAGCAACTGGAAATTAGTTCCCGTTTACTAATAATTATGTTTTTACGAATTAAGTCTCGTCCAAGATCCAGTTGGCGTTAGCGGCCCAAACATCGGGGCCATTGATCCAATGTTGAGTCGTTGCCATGCGAAAGCTAGAATCTACTTCTAGTGCTATTAAACTAATACACCATTTCCAAACGCTATAGCCTTCTTCCAGATGGCCCAACAGGTAGTACCCGATCGCCAATACGTTGTTAAAATTAACAAAAAGAAAAGCAAATGGGTGAGTCTTAAAAATGACCTTACCCAAATAACTTTATTTGCACCAGTTTTGCTTAGTATCTGCAACACCAACAACTCCACTAATAAGAAATGTTTTTTATCCTTATTTGCAGCTACATACTGTCAGTTCCCTAACGTCCAATCCAGTGAAGACACAACTTTGGGCTTTGCAGCTGCACAATAAAGAAGTTGGTAGTTAAGAAGTGAGGTGCCAGGATGCTACTGAGTAACGATGCTGAAGCATAAGAAAATCTGGAACAACGGGAAACCTACAGTCTGGAACAGCGCGACAGCTACGGTCGCAGGACCGAATCCTGCCTCGGGCATGGATGTGTGTGATGTCCTTAGGTTAGTTAGGTTTAAGTAGTTCTAAGTTCTAGGGGACTGATGACCTCAAATGTTAAGTCCCATAGAGCTCAGAGCCATTTGAACCATTTGAACAACGGGAAAGAATGAAAACGAGAGTATGTAACAGTATTGTTCAGTTATCGTCTTCAGTCGACTGCGGTGCAAACACAAACGCTATGTTTTTGTTTGCGTGCACATCATCCGCCGCAGCTGTTAAAATCTATTATTATTATTTTTCGTCTAAAGACTTGTCAGGGATTTACAATTGGTCTCTACATGCTCTTTGAAAGGATACGTCTCAGACCACATAAAACTGTACATCATATAAAGTTCAACAATATTTGCAGATCAAATAATATTATACTTAAACATATTACTGTACAGATTAAAAACAGTTGTGCCAGTGCACAGAAAAGAAACAAACTGCACAAAAATTTGGTTAAACAACGAAATCAAGCCTCTCTATGCCAATAAGTGAAAGCCAAATTGGGAGCTACATAAAGCACATTTTAATCTCACGGAAGTTCAGAATAATAACACTGTTTTCTTCAATATTGTTAGCAATGTTGAAAATCTAACATATACAGAGACAGATAAAAATGAAAAAAAAAAACTCACAGATGAAAGACTGCAATTTCATAAGCTGAACAAACGCCCAACACAGCCACAAAATACACCTGGTCTAACGAAAAACTTTATTTCTCTCCAAGACTGGTCAACCTCACTGTCACTATTTTGTTTACTAACGAAATAAAACTGTTCGAAGAAGGTCTGAAACACAATATCAGCAAAACTGTTAAGACTATAGTGGCCACTTGTTGAGAAATGCCTATTGGCTTCTCTCTCGGGTTCTTCGGAGGACGTTCGTCTGAAGATTTTACTGACGTTTCGCCAGCACGAGTGGCTGGTATTGTCAGAGCTTCACCCTCCGATTCACCACCAGCAGTGCAGGGTGAAGCTGGCGAAACGTCAGTAAAATCATCAGACGAACGTCCTCCGAAGAACCCGAGAGAGAAGCCAATAGGCATCTGTCAACAAGTGGCCACTATAGTCTTAACAGTTTTGCTGATATTGTGTTCAGACCTTCTTCGAGCAGTTTCATTTCTTTTGTAAACAAAATAGTGTCAGAAGCCAATATGCAGTTTGACAATATCAGCACACAAATAGACGAAAAATACGTAGAAAACTTCTTAGTTCAGTCATAAACCATTCTCACACACGAAAACAAAAACGAAACAAATGAAGTAAACATTGGTCTGACAAGAGAGATAGTCAGCAATGAAATCAAAAACAAGATAACATAGATGGAGGAAAACACAGTAAACTAAAACAATACAGACTCCATAACATAGATAAAACTTAAAAAGAAACTACAGGAACACAATACCATCATCACAATGGCAGATAAAGAAAAGACTTGGTTCTCATGAGTAAAGAGCAATATGTTAATAAGACACAAGAGTTCATCGCAGAATCTAAAATCACAAAACTAAAAACAGATTCACCTAACAGATTCCAAACGAAGTTGAGAAACACTTAGAAAGGTATTGACCCTACAACAGAAGACAATTGAAAAAGGAAGCTTATAAAGATAAATATCTGTGCACCATCCCTCCTATGCCAACTAAAGCTACACAAGAAAGACCTCTCCTTCAGAGTCATTGTGAATTATAGGAATGCTCCCACATACCCATTTGCAAGATACATGCTGAAAATCTCATCAGAAAACCACAAATTACAAGAAGACAGAACGATAAGAAACACTTCACAGCTGATACAGCACATAAAAGTCATACGTGTTCCAGACATAACTACGCTCCTGTTATTTGATGTAGAGAACATGTATTCCAATGTAGGCTACCAATAACTGAAACAATAAAAATAATAGAACTAAACCTTGAGACGCGGTACACTTCCGCATAAATACATCGAAGGATCAGTTAGACTGCTATGGCTAATAACAGAACAGAACTATTTCCATTTCAATAATGAATTCTGTTTATAAAGTGAAGGCTTACCAATGAGATCCCCAGTGTCCGAAACCATAGCAAACGTGTATATGAACCATGTAGAATAGATTAGGTTTAACAATATAATGCCAAATACGTACAGCATCTTTTACTGGATTAAATATGTGGATGTCATCTTGTGCCTGATAGCTGAACCAAGCAGTAAAATTGACCTGTTACGCGCAGACAAAAATTCTGTCTGTCATAAGACACATTTTACAACAAAAGAAGTAGTTCAAATTCCTGGATATCACCATAAAGATTCAGAACAACCAACACAAATTTGACATATAACGAAAACAGACAACAACAGACACAGTTATACGTGACACATCAAAACACCTGATTCTCAGAAGCAGGTAGCACTTACATGCTTCTCAGACTAAACACAGTGCCATTAGACAAAGACAAAAACCAAAAAGAAATGAATACCATAATACAAACAACCAAACACAATGTATACAAAGAATACTTAGTAACAAAGCTGAACAATAAAATCAAGAAACAGAAAAGAGCAAATACCCAGTTGTCACAATTTCAAGAACAAAATCCCATACAAAGTAACGCACAAAATACAAGAACAGGAACAACACGAAGTGAGAAAGAACCATAAAACAAAAGATGGTACACAATGACATGCAGCCAAATATAAACACACAGGATATCCAATATTTTCGAAATACAAGGCATAAAAATAGCCCACGAAACCAACAATTCAGTTCAAAAGTACTTTCCAAAAACGATTTGAAAAACTGATCTATATAAGAAATCAAGAATACATCAACTGAAATGCAATACGTGTGATGCAAAATACATAGGTCAAACCATGAACGAATTTGACACCAGATACAAAGAACATGCAAGAGCAAGGAAGCACAAAGCAAATAATTGAACTATTACAGACCACTTACACCAACACCAACATAAAATTGCCACCAAAGACACAGACCTGGGAACTAGAAGGATACACAACAACAAAAAACACCACCTCACCTGATAAGAAAACTACCACATTCTGTATACCATAGTACTAAAGAAACAACTCATAAATGATCAGATATGCAGGTAAACCATATGCTCTTTAAACAATCTAACATTAAATACACATATAACCACAGGCTCCTTTTACTACTACCATCTCCTGCCAGTCTCTTTTCTATAACCACCATGCCATATCCATGCGATGCTCATAAACTATACGAAAAACAAACGAATAAACGTAAACACTATGATAATGTGCTGAGTGAGAACACTCGTAACATCAGCTCAGCTTCCGAAAGCGAGGTGAAGTATAAATAATGGAAATGCAGCGTAAGAAAAGTGTAAAAATTAAAAAACTGCTGAATTGTATATGCGTAACGGAATTTATTTCGACATAAACTTCTGCTAACAAGCAGGGAAGAAACAGTAGTTTGAAGAATATGTAAACAAGAGCCAGAAACACCATAAGTAAATTTCACACAAGCTTTATAAACAAAATACCGCTTTTAATCCAAGAAACCAAAAATTTTCAAACATATGAATCCAATTTGCAGAATGACCGCAGAAGATGCTCTGCAAGTGAAAATGAAACGTGTCTAATGTAAATTTCGCATTAATTAATTGCAGTAAGCATTTAGACAGAGAAACCAATAATAATTTATGCAAAAATTATGCTTTACTAGTATATCTATTCCAGCTATAATCTACTTTGCACATGAATGCAGTATTGAACATTGCAGTACTATGACGTCAAATGCAACTGATATTGCAAACTGCTTACATGCAGAGGAAATAACGTCACAACCCAAGATGGCGGTAAGCAACACTACTACTTGACAATGATGTCATCATTATCACATAACAATCCCCGCCCACTTTCAATTACTTCTTCATGTCTCTCCCTTCCCCTGTTCCTCCTCCCAGTTCCAGCCAATAACAGCTCAGCATTAAAACGAAACAAACGATTGGAACGTGTTGTTTTAGTGGGAATTAAAATGAAGCAGCCAATCGAAATGTAGCCCCAGAACATCCATCTCGATTGTGTATCGGAACGATCTGAATTTCTTTCACAGCGTTCATAAGTACTTGTCCAAAAACTTGCGGAAAGGTTTTAGCTTGTAGTGTTTCCGTACCTAAAACACGTAAGAAAATACAGATTAAATAGCACTAGCGAACACGCAAAGTTCGTTATCTGTACCACATACAGGGTGTTTCACTAAATGTGTTTGCCTCTGTAAGTTACAAAGTAATAGGCGACGGGAATATTTGTTGCGGTGGGTCACCATACGAAATGTTCCACTGTCTGCGGAACTATGGACATAGTTTATTGTGTTATTATCCAAAGAGTTACAGCAAAAAGATACAGTTTTTTAAATGGAACAATAGTTGTTTCTATCATGCACTGGAATCAGTAACACCAGCTGTGTATACATCAATTTAAATTACATTCCTATCACTTTTAGTTTGGGAGCTATAACCTTCAAAGTTTCAGGGGCAGATACCGCACGGTGTACGTAATACATGGCTGTGTGGTGGATGATGGATGTTCTGGCGGTGGGAAGTTGATTTCAATGAGATGTTCATATGTGTGCCCATGATCCTGAATGCACAAAGCAATGCGTCTTCTAAAGGATGTGCGGACGAGATGTAACATCGCCGGTGTCACGGAGCAACATGCGTCCTCGATGCGCCGTTTTAGATCATCTGGAGGTGTGGGCTCAGTGACATAAACACGGTCCTTTATATATCCCTACAAAAAGAAATCTAATGGTGTTAAATCGGGCGACCTTGCGGGCCATGAATGAGGACCATGGCGCCCCAACCACCTTCCTGCAAACCTGTTGTTTAGTTCTTCTACAACAGCACGCATAGAATGGGCTGGGTGACCATCGTGCTGCATCCACATATGGACTCCCGTGTGTAGACACACATGTTCAAGGAGACCACCCAAACTGTTGAGTATGAAAGCGCGATATAACTCACCTGTCAGTGTGCCTGCGAAGTAGTGTGGTCCGATGATTTCATCCCCAAGGATTCCACACCATACATTAAGAGACCACCTACATTGACGGTCGACAGGTCGAACCCACGGAGGATTGCTGTGGTCGAGTAGTGCATGTTATGGCGATTCACTGCACCATAATTTGTGAACGTGGACTCATCAGAGAACATAACACCTTGTAAAGACTCCAGCGTGAAATTCCGCATGGCCCATTCACAGACTGTAACTCTCGCACGGAAATCGTTCCCATGCAGCTCCTGGGTCAGTGACATGCGGTACGGGTGAAACCTGTGGCCGTGTACTATACGCCACACATATATGAGACTGACATCAGCGACTGCAGCAATGTCTCCTAAGCAGGCATGAGGATCGTGGTGTACTACAGCTAAAACAAAAAAAATTGTTCAAATAGCTCTGAGCACTATGGGACTTAACTTCTGGGGTCATCAGTCCCCTAGAACTTAGAACTACTTAAACCTAACTAACCTAAGGACATCACACACACCCATGCCCGAGGCAGGATTCGAACCTGTGACTGTAGCGCCTAGAACCGCTCGGCCACACTATCCACCTAAAACAAACACCTCCGTCTCCTCACTTCTTGCAGTTCTTCATTTGTTCCTGCGGCGCATTACGACGCTGTCTGTTTCCCGAAGTCGTTGTTCGGCACGTAAGAACGTAATGGCTGCCAGAGCTCTTCGCCTAGGATATCTCAAGGATTACGCTGTGGCTGCTTCAGTGGCATCGTGTCGGCACTCGCCGAGCATTAGCAACAGTTCGACGTACTCGTTGTTCTTGTATGCCATCTTCATCCGATGTTAGTAGCTGTGGTATATTGAGCCCCGTTTGTTCGTGTGGCTCGAACTGTCGGGTATACGGCCATGTGCAGCTACAGTCGGCAGTGTAACAGCGCGTCGAAGGAGCTTCTCGCTCCATGACACCGGCGACGCTATAACTCGGCCGCACCACATTTATAAGGCGCATTGCGTTATGCGCAGCGTGTGTGGTATCTGCCCCTTAAACTTTGAAGGGTTGAAGCTCCAAACTAAAAGTGATATGAGTGTAATTTAAATTGATGTGTACACAGCTGGTGTTACTGATTCCAGTGCATGATAGAAACAACTCCCATTTAAATCAATTTAAATTAAATTATACTCCAATTATAAAGTAAATCGCTGAGTATACCGTACGGCGCAATTGTCAGCCGCGTGCAGAAATGTAGTGCTTCCAATGAAACCACCAATTCGACAGTTATGATCTTAGCCTCTGTTAGTATTATGTTCGAGTATAATGACTTTTCTGGAGACTAGAAATCTACTCTGTAGGAATCAGCATGGGTTTCGAAAAAGACGGTAGTGTGAAACGCAGCTCGCGCTATTCGTCCACGAGACTCAGAGGGCCATAGACACGGGTTCACAGGTAGATGCTGTGTTTCTTGACTTCCGCAAGGCGTTCGATACAATTCCCCACAGACGTTTAATGAACAAAGTAAGAGCATATGGACTATCAGACCAATTGTGTGATTGGATTGAAGAGTTCCTAGATAATAGAACGCAGCATATCATTCTCAATGGAGAGAAGTCTTCCGAAGTAAGTGTGATTTCAGGTGTGCCGCAGGGGAGTGTCATAGGACCGTTGCTATTCACAATATTCATAAATGATCTTGTGGATGACATCGGAAGTTCACTGAGGCTTTTTGCAGATGATGCTGTGGTGTATCGAGAGGTTGTAACAATGAAAAATTGTAAAGAAATGCAGGAGGATCTGCAGCGAATTGACGCATGGTGCAGGGAATGGCAATTGAATCTCAATGTAGACAAGTGTAATGTACTGCGAATACATAGGAAGATAGATCCCTTACCATTTAGCTACAAAATAGCAGGTCAGCAACTGGAAGCAGTTAATTCCATAAATTATCTGGAAGTACGCATTAGGAGTGATTTAAAATGGAATGATCATATAAAGTTGATCGTCGGTAAAGCAGATGCCAGACTGAGATTCATTGGAAGAATCCTAAGGAAATGCAATCCGAAAACAAAGTAGTTTACAGTACGCTTGTTCGCCCACTGCTTGAATACTGCTCAGCAGTGTCGGATCCGTACCAGATAGGGTTGACAGAAGAGATAGAGAAGATCCAACGGAGAGCAGCGCGCTTCGTTACCGGATCATCGCGAAAGCGTTACGGAGATGATAGATAAACTCCAGTGGAAGACTCTGCAGGAGAGACGCTCAGTAGCTCGGAACGGGCTTTTGTTAAAGTTTCGAGAACATGCCTTCACCGAAGAGTCAAGCAGTATATTGCTCCCTCCTACGTATATCTCGCGAAGAGACCATGAGGATAAAATCAGAGAGATTAGAGCCTACACAGAAGCATACCTGCCGGCCGGAGTGGCCGTGCGGTTCTAGGCGCTTCAGTTTGGAACCGCATGACCGCTACGGTCGCAGGTTCGAATCCTGCCTCGGGCATGGACGTGTGTGATGTCCTTAGGTTAGTTAGGTTTAAGTAGTTCTAAGTTCTAGGGGACTGATGGCCTCCGATGTTAAGTCCCATAGTGCTCAGAGCCAGAAGCATACCGACAATCCTTCTTTCCACGAACAATACGAGACTGGAATAGAAGGGAGAACCGATAGAGGTACTCAAGGTACCCTCCGCCACACACCGTCAGGTGGCTTGCGGAGTATGGATGTAGATGTAGATGTAGATGTAGTAATGTAAACAAACCACACTGCTGCAAACAAACGTGGGCTGTAAAATGCGATTCCAGTAGCATCAGTGGTTTGGGTCACAAGTTTCGACATGGGTTGCCTCAGAATGCTATATTAAAAACCAATCGTTTTTCTGTTCATGGTACACACGCCGAGCAACTTTCCTGGTCGAATCCATCCGAGTGCGGCGTTCTACCCGTAGGTAGCGCTCGCGTATGTTTACAAGCAACGTCAGGGGTGGACTTCCGATCGGTAGAGGAACTGTCACAACAGCAACACACCTGCACGACCTAACGGTGTAATGCAAAACCTTTTTTTTTATATATGTCTGTTTCAAAATCGGACTAAGTGACAACATGAATGTGTTTCGACTTACGTAATTCACAAACTCAGTTTTCTTTATTAATATTTATTGCAGTATGTTTTATTTTACTAAACTGTATTCCATTCCCATCCGCACTCAGGGAATTTACATGTGGCAGCTGTGATGATGGTATCAGTGTTGCACTCTGTCAGTGTAACCAGTCACGTGTGTAATTCACATGCATTTGCCGCGCTTTCATGTACGTGGCTACTGTCACGTTGGAACACAGCACGTGAAACACGTTGCTGGAAACGCACCGCTGAGCTATCTGCTTCGGAACTGTTCCATTTGCTGTGGCGACGGGAGGGCGCCGGCTCCCCAACCCAGCGGCTACCTCCGATTCAATTGCTCTTGTCTGCTTACTCATTGTGGCCGAAGCGTTATTAGTTTGCGCGCGAGTAGCAATGGCCGCAAGGGCATATTACCGTAAACACAGCGTTCAGAAGAGCTCTCCATACACAACGCGCCCCGTAGCGACAGATGCCGCTGTATTGGTGTACGGTAAATTGCCGTCGGGCTGCGTCCAACGTGAGCCATAAAAGCGAGCGACAGCGCGCGATCTCTGGGTGTGCATCTTTAAGGCCACGAAGAGCAGCGTCGGTCGAGACGAAAAGAAGGAAGATTAGGGTTTGTTAAGGAAAATTTTGCAGCACCGCTGGGCAGGGGAGTGGAAGTGGCTGGCAGTTGTGAGGACGCAAATACAGGATATTAAAAACCAAGGTGTTCCATATTTTCAGTCCATTTATGACGGGCTTTAATGTACATACCTAGCACATAGCTATTGTCACTTGTTCATGTTCGCTATTATGAAACACATCTTTTCTACTGCAAGCTCTTTGCTGTTACGAACGACCTACACAATGCAGTAAACAAACAGGAACACATTCAAAAAAAAATGGTTCAAATGGCTCTGAACACTATGGGACTTAACATCTGTGGTCATCAGTCCCCTAGAACTTAGAACTACTGCTAATGTGAAGCATCAGAACTAACTGTTATTACATGCGACTTACACTTGCAAAACATCTCTAAAACAGCTGCTCAATAAAGTGTTTATTCAAAGAAGTCGTGCTTCTGTCAGACGTGGTAGAAAATAACGCACTCTACAAAAAAAAAAAAAAAAAAAACCATCTTGGTCACGGTTGCACTGGCATCCATTTATGACACGTTCCTGTAGTATCTGTACATCATTAATAGGGCTTGTGCACATCATAGATTTCAAGCGTCCTCACAACGTCCAAGGGATTGGCTTCAGGCGAAAGTGATGGCTAACTTACTCCACCTCTCCAACCTATGCATTGCCCATTAAATGTCCGTGTGTGGTGTTGTCGGACATTTCGAAGAAAATGGGCGGGTGCTCCATCGCGTATGAACCAGTGCTCCAGCCATTGTTGAAATGGTACATCCTCTAGCGGACAGGAAGTCTTTTGATAGACACTGACGAAATCCTTCACCAGTTAACCTGTTTGGTTCTATGTAGGGTCCTATTAGTCTGCTGCCCATCGGCGGTGAGGCCTTGCTTCTTCAACTGCGTGTCCATTTCCCTCAGCCCACACATGTTGGTTATGAAAATTGGCAAACAACTCACCTGAAACCAGCCTCGTCTGCGAACAATAGTTTTGTTGTGAAAAAAATGATTCAAATGGCTCTGAGCACTATGGGACTTAACACCTATGGTCATCAGTCCCCTAGAACTTAGAACTACTTAAACCTAACTAACCTAAGGACATCACACAACACCTAGTCATCACGAGGCAGAGAAAATCCCTGACCCCGCCGGGAATCGAACCCGGGAACCTGGGCGCAGCAAGCGAGAACGCTACCGCACGACCACGAGCTGCGGACTTTTGTTGTGAAAATTGGACCTTCATCACATTTGTAGGATAACCACTGGCGAACTACATTCTAGCGCGCTGATCTTGTAGCCCAACGGCTTGGATACTCTATACATGGAAAGGTATAGCGTCTGTTCATGGAAGATAGACCAGACTAGAGGATGACTAACGCTGATAGGTGCTGAAGTTCTACACACACCAGTTCCAGTATTTTCTTTTACTTGCTGCTTCAGTCCCTCCTCCACAGCATGAGTACGAGAGGTCTACCACTATCAGCCGTTGTTAGAGCTACTCGCTGGAAAAAAACGGCAGAATATTTACGTAAATAGTATCCTACGTTCTGGATATTTTTCACCTTATAGAACACGAGCTTCACGGTTGCTTCCATTTGCCAGACGATAACTGAAGATGATGTCTTCCATTTCCAGTGTGTTACAATAGGCTTCCATTACGGTAGTAAACGCAAGTTTAAAAGCATTTCACAGAGTTATCAAAACAGAAACTGGTTACATGAGATCTGTGCACATGACTTTCTGTAGTACCAGTAACAGATGTTTGCTGCATGCTGCGTCCATAAACAATAAAAGAGGAATGTGCCTCCATTTTTTACTGCATGTTGTAGGTCATTCCTAATAGCAACGTGCTTGCAGTAGAAAAGATGTATTTCACAGTAGCGGAGATGTAAAGGTCCTCACAAGCTCTTAAAGTAGGCATTTTAGAGCTCATTTTTACCGGGCATCATTGTCTTGTTTTGATCCATACTACCACCTACCAAAATATGGAATACTTTTTTCTACGTCCTGGGTATTTTCCTATTAACACTATTTTACTGCAAAACAAAATTTACTATAACTGGAATACTTTTCTTACAAGACGTGTGTCTGGTACTAAGGAACAACACAAATAAAATAAGAATAAAATATACTCAAAGACTAAATTTCTGATAACGAAATAAACTTAAAAAAAATATAAAATAATGGTTTCTCTAACTAACTTCAACAAGAAGTCTGACCCAAGACTCAACAAATGTAATAAATAAAGTAAAAATACATAATCATTCCACATTAAGCACTGCTGGATGGCACCTACAGCCAATTCAGTGAAGAGTTCAGGAGACAGTCAACTAGCTGTATTTCACTTGGGTAATGTCCACCCCGATAGCTGAGTGGTGAGCGTGACGATTGCCGTCCTACGGGCCCGGGTTCGATTCCACGCTGGGTCGGAGATTTTCTCCTCTCAGGAACTGGGTGTTGTGTTGTCTTCCTCATCATTTCATCCCCATCCGGAGCGCAGGTCGCCCAATGTGGCGTCGAATGTAATACACTACCGGCCGTTAAAATTGCTACACGAAAAAGAAATGCAGATGATAAACGGGTATTCATTGAACAAATATATTATACTAGACCTGACATGCGATTACATTTTCACGCAATTTTGGTGCATAGATCCTGAGAAATCAGTACCCAGAACAACCACCTCTGGCCGTAATAACGGCCTCGATACGCCTGGGCATTGAGTCAAACAGAGCTTGGATGGCGTGTACAGGTACAGCTGCCCATGCAGCTTGAACGCGATACCACAGTTCATCAAGAGTAGTGACTGGCGTATTGTGACGAGCCAGTTGCTCGGCCATCATTGAGCAGACGTTTTCAAATGGTGAGAGATCTGGAGAATTTGTTGGCCAGGGCAGTAGTCGAACATTTTCTGTATCCAGAAAAGCCCGTACAGGATCTGCCACATGCGGTCGTGCATTATCCTGCTGAAATGTAGGGTTTCGCAGGGATCGAATGGAGGGTAGAGCCACGGGTCGTTACACATCTGAAATGTAACGCCCACTGTTCAAAGTGCCGTCAATGCGAACAAGAGGTGACTGAGACGTTAACCAATGGCACCCCATACCATCACGCCAGGTGATACGCCAGTATGGCGATGACGAATACACGCTACCAATGTGCGTTCACTGCGATGATCGCCAAACAAGGATGCGACCATCATGATGCTGTAAACAGAACCTTTGATTCATCCGAAAAAGTGACGTTTTGCCATTCGTGCACCCAGGTTTGTCGTTGAGTACACCATCGCAGGCGCTCCTGTCTGTGATGGAGCGTCAAGGGTAACCGCAGTCATGGTCTCCGTGCTGATAGTCCATGCTGCTGCAAATGTCGTCGAACTGTTCGTGCAGATGGGTGTTGTCTTGCAAACGTCCCCATCTGTCGACTCAGGATTTGAGACGTGGCTGCACGATCCGTTACAGCCATGTGGATAAGATGCCTGTCATCTCGACTGCTAGTGATACGAGGCCGTTGGGATCCAGCACGGTGTTCCGTATTACCCTCCTGTACCCACCGATTGCATATTCTGCTAACAGTCATTGGATCTCGACCAAGCGAGCAGCAATGTCGCGATACGATAAACCGCAATCGCGATAGGCTACAATTCGACTTTTATCAAAGTCGGAATCGTGATGGTACGCATTTGTCCTCCTTACACGAGGCATCACAACAACGTTTCACCAGGCAACGCCGGTCAACTGCTGTTTGTGTATGAGAAATCGATTGGAAACTTTCCTCATGTCAGCACGTTGTAGGTATCGCCACCGGCGCCAACCTTGTGTGAATGCTCTGAAAAGCTAATCATTTGCATATCACAGCATCTTCTTCCTGTCGGTTAAATTTCGCGTCTGTAGCACGTCATCTTCGTGGTGTAGCAATTTTAAAGGCCAGTAGTGTAAGAGTCGAGGGGCACGAAATGGAAGCAGTGGTTGAGAATGGAGTGAGGCAGGGTTGTAGCCTTTCTCCGTTGTTATTCAAACTGCATATTGAGCAATCATTAAAGGAAACAAAAGAGAAATTTGGAGATGGAATTAAAATCCATGGAGAAAAATAAAAAATTTGAAGTTTTCAGACGACATTGTAATTCTCTCAGAGACAGAAAGGGACCTATAAGAGCAGCTGAACGGAACGAACAGTGTCTTGAAAGGAGGGTATAAGATGATCATCAACAAAAACAAAACGAGGATAATGGAATGCAGACGAATTAAGTCGGGTAATGCTGAAGGAATTAGATAGGAAATGAGGCACTTAAAGTAGTAAATGTGTTTTGCTATCTGGGAGGCAAAATCACTGATAATTGTCGAAGTAGGGAGGATGTAAAATGCAGACTGGCTATGGCAAGGAAAAAGCGTTTCTGAAGAAGAGAAATTTGTTAACATCGAGTATAGATTTAAGTATAAGGAAGTCTTTTCTGAAATTATTTGTATGGGGAGGAGGCATGTATGGAAGTGAAACATGGACGACAACTAGTTTAGAAAAGAAGGGAAAAGAACCTTTCGAAATGTGATGCTACAGAAGTATGCTGAACATTGGGTGAGTAGAACACGTAACTAATGAGCAGGTACTGTATAGAACTATGGAGAAGGGGAATTTGTGGCAAAACTCACTAGGAGAAAGGACAGGTTGATTGGACACGTTCTGAGGCATCAAAGGATCACCAATTTAGTAGTGGAGGGAAGCGAGGAGGATACAAATTGTAGAGGGAGACCAAGAGATGAATACACTAATCAGATTCAGAAGGATGTAGGTTGCAGTAGTTACTCGGACATAAAGAGGGTTGCACAGGATGGAGTAGCATGGAGAGCTGTATCAAACCAGTCTCTGGACTGAAGACCACAACACCAACAGTGTGCTATTGCTTCACATCGGCATTCTTCAAAAACAGTTGCCAAAACTGATGAGAAAATATCTAAATGACAAGACTGGCCTTCGCGGTTGATGGAGACGTGTAAGAGGAAATTCTGTTGTAGTCGGCGCTCGGTGCTACCGACAGAAACTGCAACGTTTCGCTTCTGTACGCAATTTTGACACTAGGCCTGCTAGATCGCTGGCTGGCTTTAGCAGAAATAAAAAAAAAAAGGGAAGTCGACACAAAATATTCCGGACAAACCGATATGTGTCGAAACCTAACGACAGACCCATCGGACACCTTCTATTTTGCCACTTACATGCAGTCACCATTGTTATCAAAGTGGTTATCGCCATGCGTAAACGTGCATTTTTTTCCTTTCAGTTCTTGCTCTCAGGGGGATACGTAGGCTGCTGGCCTTCTGATGTACAAAGTATCTAATAAGAAATCAATACTTAAATATACAGCTCTAAAACAGGCAGTATATTTACAATGTGCAGACGATACGTTTATAGGTAGCTACGTCAATTTTTTTTTCCGTCGATATATCAATATATATCGACCATGTTTTCCGGTATTTCGAGAGCACGTACTGCTACTCTTTTAAATATCGATGTATCGAATTCTGGATACTTTTACTTGAGACTCCAGTCGCCAAGCGTCTTCCTCGTGGCACTGACCAGGTGTCCCGCTCGTTCTGCTGCCCCTGTGAATATCCAGACGGTCGCTCCACTTGCTACCTCGACAACACGTTGCCGCGTTTGATGTTTTTATCGCCCTGTCGCCCACAGAGAGGAAACTGCCCCGGCTTTGACACCATCTGTTGAGCATAGCGGGGCCTCTACCATGCTACGATTATCACGGCACAGGTTTCATGGCCCGTCTACGACAAGGTCATTGGCGCTCAAGCTCGGACTGTGAAAATATGAAGAAGGAAATTGGCCGTGCCCTTTCATAAGAACATCCTGGTATTCCGTAGATGCTCCCCACGCTGCAGGCTTTTACGATTTTCGCTACGACTGCAGCGTCATCTCTGCTGGCGAAACTGGGAGACCGATTAGCGCTCGCGTATCACAGCATGAATGTTACGTGCTACTGAGGCAACAAAGCAAATCAGCAATAACGGAACACAACGTTGAATGTGGCCGACCCATAAATTTACAAGTCCATGCACTAGCACTGTATGGATACAGTGACGGAAAATAAGAGAGGCTGTTGAAACAATTAATGTCCTCAATAGCATGAATAGGAAGGATGCTACAAGTTGCCACGACCTGGCCGGCAGTGATCCCCTTCCAACGGACGGCGTGTGTTCGTCGACCAGCAGCTTCACAACACCAGGATTCACCACCTTAAACAAGCATCCACACGAAAACTGCCGTGCGGCATCGACGTCTCACCGCAGGAAAACTCAGGCACTGGATACAGGCTACAGAATCACTGTTACCTGCCAATCACCAGACAAAGTGGCACAGACAACAGCCTTCTGTACAACCATCGCTCCACAGGCATGTTCAGTTTTGAGGCCGCGAGTGGTAGCTACACGGTCTAGGGCTCCTTGCCACGGTTCGCGCGGTCCCCCTGGCGGAGGTCGCGCATGTTGTCCTTAGCGTAAGTTAGTTTAAGTTAGATTAAGTAGTGTGTAAGCCTAGGGACCGACGACCTCAGCAGTTTGGTTCCACAGGAACTTACCACAAATTTCCAATTTTAGTTTTGAGCTCTCAGATGACGTTCCAGCATAGCACAGTGACAACGAACCAGGACGGCGTATAGGGAAGACAATAGCAAACTGACCGTCGAAAAGGAGGAACAAGTAGAGCTGTGCGATGCAGGGGCTGCTATCATAAAAGAAGATTATGAGAAAGCACTTTAGGACTTTAGAGAAAGAAAAGCTTCGAGCGTTGATAGTATATAAGGAGAACTTCAAAAATGGTTCAAATGGCTCTGAGCACTATGCGACTTAACTTCTGAGGTCATCAGTCCCCTAGAACTTAGAACTACTTAAACGTAACTAAACTAAGGGCATCACACACATCCATGCCCGAAACAGGATTCTAACCTGCGACCGTAACAGCAGCGTGGTTACGGAGAGAGGCGTCTAGAACCGCTCGACCACAGAGGCCAGCAGTGGTACGATTAACTAAAAAATACCACATGAAGGCTCTGTGAGCAGCACCAAACATTGACTTAGTATTAGATATTTATAGCCTGGAGAGTTACCGAAAGACTTTGTTAAATCAATAGTGGTAGAATTGCCTAAAAAACCAGATGAAGGACCTGTGAGCAACACCAAACATTGAACTTGGCGTGCGATACATCGGAAAAAGTCACGAAAATTATTCTCAGAAGAATGGAAAAATAAACGGAGAATCAATTCTCTTAAGACCAGTACGGCTTTATAAAATGTCTACAGTAAGAGAAGCTATGCTGTCACTCAGGAAAGTGATAGAGAAACAGCTGAAGAAGGGCAAGAGTACACTCATAGCATGTGTAGATCTTGAGAAAGTAATTGTGTTCACGAGAATGTATTATTCAGTATCCTACGTCAATCAGGAATCAGATTTAGAGGGAAAATAGCCCTACTTATATAAAACACTTACATACTTGAAATCGGAGTACTTCACTGTGGTAATAAAGAAGAACCAGCTAGCATTCAAAAGGGGATACGGCTATTCTGAGTGAAAGTGTAGAAGAATTACGTGATCTACTGAACGTAATGAACAATATAATGAATACATAATATGGATCGACCGTAAATCGAAGAAAGACGAAAGCAATGAGAAGTAGCAGAAATGAGAACAGCGAGAAACTTAACATCAGGATTGATGGTCACGAAGTAGATAAGTTAAGGAATTCAGATACCTAGGCAGCAAAATAACCAATGACGCATGGAGCAAGGACGACATCAAAAGCAGACTAACAATGGCATTCCTGGCCAAGAGAAGTCTACTAGTATCAAACATAGGCCTTAAATGGAGGAGAAAGTTTCTGAGAACGAAAGTCTGTGGTACAGCATTGAATGGTAGTGAAACGTGGACTGTGGAGAAACCGGAACAGAAGCGAATCCAATCATTTGAGATGCGGCGCTAATGTTGAAAATAGGGTGGACTGATACGGTAATGAATGAGGAGTTTCTGCACAGAATAGGTGAGGAAAGAGATGTGTGGAAAACACTGATTAGGAGAAGGGACAGGATGATAGGACATCGGTTAAGACATGAGGGAATGACTTTCATGGTACTAGAGGAAACTGTAGAGTGCTAAAACTGTAGAGGAAGACAGAGATTGGAATACATCCAGCAAATAATTGAGGATGTAGGTTGCAAGTGCTACTCTGAGATGAAGAGGTTGGCACAGGAGAGGAATTCGTGGCGGGCGGTTAGTCAGGAAACTGATGACAAAAAAGAAAAAAAGAAACAGCAACGTTGCTCCCTATTCCCATACTTATTTAATCTGTACATACAAGTTGAGAGAAGAAATAAACATAGCAGTAAAAATTCATGGAGATAAGGTAGATATGCTGAGATTTGCCAATGATATAACACTAATTGCAGAAAGTGAATGAGATCTGAAAACAACCTGAACGCAACAAGAAAACAAAAGTTTGTGTGTGCAGTAGAAATATAGAAAGCAAGGCAGTAATAGAAATTAAAAATGAAACAATTGAGGAAATGAACGAACTTAATTAACTGGGAAGTAAAATCGCGAGTAACGGAAGAAGCTATATAGAATTCCCCAGGCCAAGAAACATATTCCCTACAAAGAACATAAGCGTTGACGTGAGGAAACAAATGCTGAAGACCTACGTGTGGAACACTGCAACATGCGGCAGCGTAGCTTGGACGATAGGTGTGAAAGAGGAGAGGAGCCTCTCCATACGAAACACGTTGCTCCAGAAGAATGATGAAAATCAACTGGATAGAAATGATTAGGTACAAATAAGTTCTCATTAGAGCAAGAGAAAAAAGACGATTCATGAAACACCTAAAAAAGCAGAAGGGCTCAACTAATAGGCCGGACACTCCGACAAGATGGTCAACTGAAAAGAATAATTGAGGGAACAGTAAAGGCAGACGTTACAGAGAAAGACCAAGACTGGAGTAATTAGTATAACAATTAATACCTACAGCTGCTGACTGGCGTTGATGTATATCAACGGGGACAGGTGAAAATTTTTGCCCCGACCGGTACTCGAACCCAGGATCTCCTGCTTACATGGCAGACGCTCTATCCATCTCTTTTTCTCATTTGTTTCGGTATTGTTCGTTGGGTTTGGTCTGGGCGGACGTCACAAGACATCCGTTCAAGTGGATCGTTGATTCCTTTACTCAGTTTTTTTAATTAAAGAGGGCGTGCAGCCCTCTGACGGAACACGCTGAGCTACCGTGCAGGCAATCCATCTCAGCCACCGAGGACACAGATGATAGTGCGACTGCAGGGACTATCTAGCGCACGCTCCCCGTGAGACCCACATTCACACTTTGTATGTTCATACACTACATTCGTAATGTCCCTACCCACCACACCCATTACTCGAGGGAGACATTCTTACCAAGTACCGTAAGAGTACGGGTAATATGTGTGCATCCGCACATATATCTATATACGACTGGAGTTTGTTGCCAACCACCTCCCCAGCTTCGCGATTGGTGACAATAGAGGGAGAAAGGGTGACTGGGGGGGGGGGGGTAGGGAGGGGCAGGAAGACCATCCCTGGAAATCAGTCGCCCTGAAGAAGATGATCGGAAGGTCGGTTTCAGTAGTTGTTCTTAGTTTCAAAATGAAGCGGCCTAATGCCTTGATAGGATTATATTCGTAAATCAAATTTTGCCTTTTTTGAAGGAAGCATCTTGACATTCACGACGATGCTATAAGAATAGCATGTGAAGCGTAAACCAAGATGCCAAAATATGGGAAGAAGAGCTTTATTACGGTAACAGTATTCTTTATTCAACAGCTGATGTGGATTTTTGTTTAAGTTAGTGAAAAATTGTCGCCGGCCGGTGTGGCCGAGCGGTTCAAGGCGCTTCAGTCTGGAACTGAGCGACCGCTACGGTCGCAGGTTCAAATCCTGCCTCGGACATGGATGTGTGTGATGTCCTTAGGTTAGCTAGGTTTAAGTAGTTCTAAGTTCTAGGGGACTGATGACCTCAGATGTTAAGTCCCATATTGCTCAGAGCCATTTGAACCAGTTTTTTTTTTAATTTGTCACACCTCATATGTATCCAACCGCCATCCTTTCGGAACTAAATGACAGGTATTAAGATGTTGATTTATGCGTCCTACATTATGTCCTGTGACAGTCCCCCTATATCGCCGATTCATGTGCCTTTCTGTATCCTCTAAGTAATGAGGGCGATGTAGAAAACCCGTTTCTCAGCTACGTGTGGGGTATAAACGTTTCATTAATTTTTCTGAAAACTGTTTTCGGAAAAAAAGAGTAGTGAGACTCGCTGGGGAACGAATACCAGGCCGTAGCAGCGTGCCTCGTGACGGTAGCATTTCAATCGGTCTGCGGGCTCAGAACGCCCGGGAGACCAATATTATTTAATGCATATTTTATTTTAGCTATTTATGATATTAGCTACACCATGTCAGTTTATTTTAATGAACTTATTATTAATATTGACTGAAGTATTTAAGCGTTATCTAGGGAATTACTAAGCGCAGAATTTGTAACAATTATTTAGAGAATATACGTTGAAGTTGTGTTATTCAAGCATTACGTCGTTTTTCTTGGTATTTTGAGAAACTATGAGTGCCTGAGTGAATTTTCAATGAATTACACGCAGCGCTTGATTTTTATTGAAGTGATTGTATTATGTGAACTGCCGAGGAATTTTTTATGCTGTGAAAATGACAGAGATTATTTGGAATTTAAATTTATATGTAAGAAAGAGCTTCATTTAATACGCACTCAGATGTATATTTAGGGCCACAAATAGACAGTTTATTCAATTCTACGTTGCGCATATTCGGGGGTTTTCTGTATTAGGCTCCTATTTGATGAACGTTTCACCTGAGCCAGAGTATTATTATTCTAGCACACAAGAACAGGATGCTGGAACTGCTGGCAGTTGAATGAATTGTATCCAACTCACCCCGCCAAATAAGAGAAACGCCAGTCAGCATTTTATTAAGTGAGAACCAAAGGCCTTTTTATTGATACCTACCTTACAGTTTTCTCTGAATTGGACATTGAAAGATCTGGTTCTCATCGAAGTTGATCGAAGACAGAACGGTCTTCTTAAATTTAACAGAACTGTTTTTTCCAATATCACTTCTGAAAAATCCGTGTGCCTGCAAAGCAGTAGCATTTATTAAACGTGCATGCCACTTAACGAATTGGTGTTTCTGTTGCTTCTGCTGTAAATACCATCCGGAATTCTGTTCTAGCATAACTAGTGATGCGAGTGATAGCGAGTAAGACGATTCTGTAATCTATACTATAACAAATGGAGTATACATTTGGAGAAAGTGCGCTCAAATGATTGATTTATTAATTAAATTACTACTGCGAAAATGAGTATTTTTGAATAATTTTACACGAGCTATTCCATTTAATGATATTCTGTACAGCGAAAGCGCAAAAAAATTGCACGCTTGAATGGTCTGAACCAAAACCGCCAGACCCTGCACACCGCTCTTTCGGTCGATACACACTCGTATTTAACGTTACGGATATAGTAGGTACGCAAAAAACTTGACATCGATTTCCAGGGAGACTAGAGGCCTTCAAATGAAAAGCCACTAGCCAGTTATTCAGGACAGGTCCCTGTGCAACTTACCTAAAACTCATCAAACTCAGTGGTTAACAGGTCAGATGATCTCCTTTTTAGTTCTATCGTCTGGCACATAAAGCGCTTTCGTCCTGATCCATTTGAAACAGCGTTAGTCGAGTGGTTTTCACTATGTGTGACATGTGCCCAAGTGTTTATATACTGCTTCATATATGAAAAGAGGAAATGTTAAACGTTCTAAGTGCAATTTTTTTACAAAACGTATTTTCAGTGCTGCTGTGTTCTTGGTACTCTGTTGCATATCCCTAGACTTGTTCCATGTGCCAAATGTTTCAAAAACTTGTTACTAGATGGGGTATGATCTCTGTGCCCAGCAGTGCTACCCTCTGGAGTTGTAAGTGTCAAGAGGCAAGGTCTTTGTTATGCAAGGCTTAAATCATGTCGCTGAGTCAGGTGAACTTCTGAACCCACTCAATGTAATTCCAAAGCATACGATTGACTTCTTGGATTTTAAAGATGCTGCTGAAACATTGTTGTCAATGCAGGCCTGTAAGATCTCTAAGGTGCAGTCCAGTCAATTTGTCTCATATCCATCCTTATCAAATAGCTATTAAAATTTTTACTCTGGAACAGAAGAATGAAAAAATATCAATGCATTCAAAGAAGGGGAGACCATGCCTGATGTATCCCACGCCTCACTTCATCTGAAAGACCAGCCGTGTTTATCAGTTGCAAAACAGAAAGACCTGTTGACAGTGTTACCATTTATAATGATTATCCTTCAACAACACAGGGGGCTCTACATTAAACTTTGCCAGTCTTGGATCACAATTTTTCTTTGTAATCAATTTACTAGTTTCGGTCGCTAATGGCCATCTTCAGAGCTGTGTAAAAAGGTGTTGCATTACATATATCACACAATAAAGAGATATTTTTTCTTGAATGTAATTTTGTTATTCTCTTGTAGAATATTTAAAAGGCGTGAGAAACATATTTTGTCAAAACGTTATTGCTGTATTTCCTTACTTGTATTATCACAAATAAAACGTAGTGCCTCGGTATTAATGGTACATAAAACAAAACCCTTCAGGGTCCATTTTATTTCAAATGACAGCACAACATCTTCTTAAAAATATTAGTTAAATAATTTGCTGTAAGAAAAGATAGATGATGTTGATGTGTTCTTCGGACGAAGACTGGTTTGGTACAGGTCATCAGGCTAGTCTACCCTGTGCAAGCATCTTCATGCCGACGTAACTATTGGAACCTGCATCCTATTCACACTTATTAACGTATTCAAGCCTACAATATTTACGACTCGTAGTTCCCTCCACTACAATACTGGCGATCCCTCGATGCCTCAGGGTATTACTAAGAACCAATCCCTTCTTTTACCAGTTTTATCATAAATTTCTATTCTGCTTAATTCGGTTAAATTACTCGTCATTAGCAATTCATTCTAAGAATCTAATATTCAGCATACCTGTCAGAATCTTCTATTCTGGCCTCCTCTGAACTGTCCATTATCATTCTGTACAAGACTATACCCCAGACAGTTACTGAATTCGTAACACTTAAAATCATTTCCGATATTAAAAAATATCACTGACAGAAACTCATTTTCTTCTTATTACCTGTCTGCATTTTATGTCCTCCCTATTCGACCATCGTCAGTTATTTTTCTGTCCAAATAACAAAACTTATTTATTACCTTTAATGTCTCACTTATAGAGTTTTAATAGTACCGTTGGGTACCACATACTGTTATAAGTAAACGTAGACTATGGTAGGTTTCCTAGCAGCCTTCTTCAGTTATGATCATAACTGCATTACTTGTATGTTACGTGTGTTGCACACCCGTTGGGGTTACCTCATTTTGAACGCTTTGTTTCCCTATATGATCGGCGTCTTACTCGATTCCGCTAACAACCAGGAGCAGTTAACCGTCTAGAAACAGAGCGAGGACATGTAAAAGACCTCATAACCTATGGGACATTTTTTTTCTGCGTAGTTACCCTCCTGTCTGTTACTTAAAAGTAAACAGCATTTATAACGAAACTGAAACTGTCAATGTTTAATTCAGGTTTTATTAGAAAAGTGTTGATTTTTTTAATGTGAAACGGAGGAATGTTATAGCAAAAATTTAAAAAAGGGAAGATTTATCATAAAGCGACAGAAAACGCAATTTCCTCAAAAAAGTGCGAAATTAAACGAAAAAGCGCGGATCCAAAACATATCAAACATCGATTTAATAGCTTATAGAACTCATATGAAAGTGTTTCTTTTATCAATAATAGCAGGAAACTCTAGCCTTTAATCATGATGAAGAACGTTCTATTGAGTACAAAACAGCGAAAACAGTTATATAATTATGTAGTTCATGCATATAAACTGTGCTTGCATCAATGGTGATTGCCTTGGTTACATAAGAGCGCGGGAGTTACGGGATCAACCAATTTTTATTACTCATAAAATGTAATTTGTACTTCGTAAGGATATAAAACACAGAATGGATTAACACAGAACGTTGAGCAGTTCTAATTACGTAAAAAATAAATAACAAACAAAAAACAGAGAAGTTGTCTGCTCTCATTTTCTCTCATACATTCATTCATGGTTCTTTCCCTACGAATGCTACCAATACTACAGCTAATCCTATTATTTACTTAGTCATTTATGTACAGTACCAGAAATACCGAACCGTAGTTTTGGTAGAGCATAACTCCACTCACTTCCTAATCTATCTCTTTCAGCATCGTCTGAATAAATAAATGATTTAGTTTTGAAAAGCGCAAATATAAATACTTCTACATGGCAGAAAACAAAGTAGTGGCAGAAAGAGATGTTTGTATCGATAATGAACATTTACTGTGCATCAGAGCGTAAGTAGTTATGAAACTTCCCAGCATATCAAAACTGTGTGCCAGATTCAAATTTGCATCTAGGCCCTTGGCTTTCGCGGACAGAACTGAAGGGAAGCTTTCGTCTAGGCGATGAGGCATTACTAGATAGCTCAGCCGGTTAGAGAATCGCCCGTACACGCAGTTTTAATCTACTAGGAAGTTTCAGGGTTTTTTACTTGGGTACCGGCGCAGAAGGGCAGCGAAGATTTCCTGGAAGTAAAGAAACATGTATCATCCTCTCTGCTACCCATTGGCACTGAGTCTCGTAAAAGAACGCTGCAGGCTTGGTTTCACTCGATCAGTGCTTTAAGTCCTCTAGAGCAGCATTTAGGTCTCCGTGAAAGCCTTCACTTTGTTCAGGTTATGTCAAAAATGGAAGGGAGGGCAAGCGCTTCTCAAGTATTCCACAAGGGAGAAAGTTACGAAGCGGCTGTTGTAAGCCGCGGTACGCTGCCGTTCGGCGTAGCGCAGCGCCACGCTACGCAAGAACGCAGGCTGCGAGAGCGTGCAGTGTTTGGGAGCCAGGGGACAATGGACGGCGCGTGATTAGCTTTCAGGCTGTCTACGCACAATGGAGCCTCATGTATTAACCGCCTCTGGGCGGCCGCGGAGCGCTCGTTCGCTTGCGCTACCAAGAAAACTGCGTGATCCAGCCTTAAGCTCGCTCCCTCAACAACCTACAGCTTTGTTTTAGGGGACAGAATTCTGTCTTGGAACAGTTTCCAGACTGTAGCCTCTAGCGAGCTCTGTAATAGATGTTTAATACAAGTTTTTACTACAATTTAAAATGGTAGTGTTCACTTTGTGCGTGCCGCTGTATTTTTGTGAAAAAATTACTCCGGAAAAGTTAGGTTTTTCCAAATGTGAAAACATCTATTAATACTGGAGTTTTGAGCTCAGTTTCCGTGCTCGCAAAAAAAATAATGAATTAATTACACAAATTATTGATTTGTTTTATCATCGAAACATGTCTCCTACTGTTGTGGCAGTGCTTTTTTTTTATTTCACTTTCCTGACATATACACTACTGGCCATTAAAATTGCTAAACCAAGAAGAAATACAGATGATAAACGGGTATTCATTGGACAAATGTATTATACTAGAACTGACATGGGATTACATTTTCACGCAATTTGGGTGCATAGATCCTAAGAAATCAGTACCCAGAACAACCACCTCTGGCCGTAATAACGGCCTTGATACGCCTGGGCATTGAGTCAAACAGAGCTTCGATGGCGTGTACAGGTACAGCTGCACATGCAGGTTCAACACGATAACACAATTCATCAAGAGTAGTGACTGGCGTATTGTGACGAGCCAGTTGCTCGGCCACGATTGACCAGACGTTTTCAATTGGTGAGAGATCTGGAGAATGTGCTGGCCAGTGCAGCAGTCGAACATTTTCTGTATCCAGAAGGGCCCGTACAGCACCTGCAACATGCCGTCGTGCATTATCCTGCTGAAATGTAGGGTTTTGCAGGGATCGAATGAAGGGTGGAGCCACGGGTCGTAACACATCTGAAACGTAACGTCCACTGTTCAAAGTGCCGTCAATGCGAACAAGAGGTGACCGAGACGTGTAACCAACGGCACCCCATACCATTACGCCGGGTGATACGCCAGTATGGCGATGACGAATACACGCTTCCAATGTGCGTTCAACGCGATGTCGCCAAACACGGATGCGATCATCATGATGTTGTAAAGACAACCTAGATTCATCGGAAAAAATGACGTTCTGCCGTTCGTGCACCCAGGTTCGTCGTTGAGTACACCATCGCAGGCGCTCCTGTCTGTGATGCAGCGTCAAGGGTAACCGAAGCCATGGTCTCCGAGCTGATAGTCCATGCTGCTGCAGACGTCGTCGAACTGTTCGTGCAGATGGTTGTTGTCTTGCAAACGCCCCATCTGTTGACTCAGGGATCGAGACGTGGGTGCACGATCCGTGCCGATAAAATGCCTGTCATCTCGACTGCTAGTGATAGGAGGCCGTTGGGATCCAGCACGGCGTTACGTATTACCCTCCTGAACCCACAGATTCCATATTCTGCTAACAGTCATTGGATCTCGACCAACGCGAGCAGCAATGTCGCGATACGATAAACCGCAATCGCGATAGGCTACAATCCGATCATTATCAAAGTCGGAAACGTGATGGCACGCATTTCTCCTCCTTACACGAGGCATCACAACAACATTTCACCAGGCATCGCCGGTCAATTGCTGTTTGTGTATGAGAAATAGGTTGGATACTTTCCTCATGTCAGCACGTTGTGGGTGTCGCTACCGGCGCCACCCTTGTGTGAATGCTCTGAAAAGTTAATCATTTGCATATCACAGCATCTTCTTCCTGTCGGTTAAATTTCGCGTCTGTAGCACGTCATCTTCGTGGTGTAGCAATGTTAATGGCCAGTAGTGTATATATGCAGATTATTTTTAGGTTTGGGAATATGACACATCAGATTTTGTTATTATTTAAATTATACATGCACTTTGTGTGTGTCCTGTGGCTGGCAACCAAAATCAGCCACAGGTCTAAATTAGTACACGACGTCATCTGCAAACATGAGGAACGTTAGAAAATCGTCGCCACTGAATTTTTGTTTATGATCCAACCTTTTAAAAATAAATATTCTGATAAAATTCGCAACATATGCCCGTTTTTGACCATACCATTGCAGTATTTGGCTTCTCCTGAGCTGACAAGTTTTTTTTTATGTACCACGCGTGATTTTGTGCAGTTGTGCTGAAACTGTGGACATAGGTAAAAGTTACTTGAAGCTTAGGTGTGGGGAACTATTTCATGTAGTTTGTTATTCGTGGATTATGTTTCGTATTTTGGCAATGTTTACCCACGTTTTCTCCTGTTCTTTTGGAAGTACTGCGTCTTGCTATGTCGCTGAGCTTTGACAAATGTTTTTGACGTTTCAATGCACAAATTTACGGCTCTAACGCGCTTCCGACTGCCACTTGTTTACTGTTTTGTTTTGCCTTGAAGGCCTCGAACTTTGAAAATGTTCTGCTTGTGTGTGTTTATTTTGTGTTGTTCGATATATGGTTAAGATTGTTTCAAAAATGTTCAAATGTGTGTGAAATCTTATGGGACTTGAATGCTAAGGTCATCAGTCCCTAAGCTTACACACTACTTAACCTAAATTATACTAAGGACAAACACACACACGCCCATGCTCGAGGGAGGACTCGAACCTCCGCCGGGATCAGCCGCACAGTCCATGACTGCAGCGCCCTTAGACCGCTCGGCTAATCCCTCGCGGCTAAGATTGTTTAATAGTGTTTTGTTTCTGTTTGGACATTGATAACATTTTTCCCCGGTGTGGTAAGCTTTTGGATGTTATTTTCTTCGATTGTTAAAAACTTTTGCTGATGATTATTGTGTGTTAGGATTTGGAGATCTGTTTCTATGCCACTGAGGTTGTGGTTGTTTCTGATGAGGCCGTCTGTAAATGTGGAATGTGTGCTGTCACTTTTCAGTGCTCTCAGATCTACTGAGTATCTTACCCTGAAATTTCTATACGTCTGTCCGATGTTAACTGAATCTCAGTCTTCGCAGGATAGGCAGTACGAGTATACACCCGGGCTGTTGAATTTATGTTTGGTTGTGTTTGGTATTTTTAATCTTTTCTGCAGAATATTTTTGGCTTATATGCCGCATTTATACCTTTTGTCCTCATAACATTACCTATGAAAATGAAGTCCATGCTTCTTGACAGAGCGTAAGGGAATGATGCGGGAGACCCGCACCGCCGTACTAGGCAAGGTCTTGCCGTTGCCTTCCTCCGACCGTAATGGGGATAATTGATGATAATGGAGATGACACAACAACACCCAGTCTTCTCGGGGCAGGTGAAAAATCCCTGACCCCGCCGGGAATCGAATCTGGGACCCCGTGCTCGGGAAGCGAGAACGCTACCGCGAGACCACGAGCTGCGGACGACGTTACCTATGCTGTGTGTTATTTTCTTGCCAAATATCAGTGTGTGCCAATTCTTTATGTTGTTTGTCACCAATTCTTTCTTTTTGTTTGTCACTTTATCATCTCCTGTGCCTTGTGTGTTCCCTGTTGTGTAATTGTTACTGGCGTGTTGTGTTGAGGTATTTTAGCTTGTATTCTGAGTCAGTTGTGTTTCTGTTTTATGGTTTAGTTTGTCAACATTGTTTATTTTGTAACAATTTTCTGTGGCAATCTGTCTGATTACGTTTAGTTCTTCCGATTCTTCTTTTTTTTATCAGTTCCAAGGGTGAAACATACTTTTGTGTTTCCAATATTGAGTGATAAAACAATAATTTATGTACTTGCAAAACGGGGGACCCATCCTTCATTCTTCATAATCTATTGAAATTTAACAATCGAGAAAATCTTTTGATACGGTATTTAATAGTTCATGCGTAACATTATTATTCTGCTACACACAAATAATTAGTAAATGAAGTAAGATTAAATAGTATCATCAAAAACCAGATAAAAATTAAAAATTTTTTGTAAAATGGTTCAAATGGCTGTGAGCACTATGCGACTTAACTCCTGAGGTCATCAGTCGCCTAGAACTTAGAACTAACGCAGTTGTTAGACACTGGACTCGCATTCGGAAGGACGACGGTTCAATCCCGCGTCCGGCCATCCTGATTTAGGTTTTCCGTGATTTCCCTAAATCACTCCAGGCAAATGCCAGGATGGTTCCTCTGAAAGGGCACGGCCGACTTCCTTCCCCATCCTTCCCTAATCCGATGAGACCGATGACGACGCTGTCTGGTCTCCTTCCCCAAACCAACCAACCAACTTAGAACTAAGTAAACCTAACTAACCTAAGGACATCACACACATCCATACCCGTGGCAGGATTCGAACCTGAGACCGTAGCGGTCGCTCGGTTCCAGACTGTAGCGCCTAGAACCGCACGGACACTCCGGCCGGCAATTTTTTGTAGTGAAAGCTGCTGGTAACAGCACAAATATGCATTTTCAAGACAGGAAAAATTATAGAAAACAGTTCATTTGCAAATATTACGTGTCCCATGGTAGTAGACTTTCTGTTTCAAAGAACTGGGTGATACTGACGAAATAGAGCTTAACTGTCCACAAGTTATGGAAATGATTTTTAAAATATAAATAATTTTACTCACCATAAAACTTTGTAACTGGAGAATCAACAATATCATCAATATAGCTCTAATATACACTGATGTGACAAAAGTCATGGGGTAGCGATATGCTCATATACAGGTGGCTGTGGTATCACGTACACAAGGCACACACGGAGCTGTCATTTTGCACACAGGTGATTCACATGAAAAGGTTGCCATGTGATTTTGACCGCACGATGGTAATCAATAGACTTCGAACGCGAAGTAGTAGTTGGAGATTGACGCATGTGACATTCCATTTCGGAAATCGACCATTAGGGAATTCAGTATTCTGAGATCCACTGTGTCAAAAGTGTGCCGAGAACACCAAATTTCAGGCTTTATCTCTCACTGTGGACAACGCAGTGGTCGACGGCCTTCACTTAACGACAGAGAACAGCGGGGTTTGCGTAGAGTTGTAAGTGCTAACACACAAGCAACACTGCGTGAAGTAACCGCAGAAATCAATGTGGTGCGTACGACGAAAGTATCCGTTGGAACAGTGCGGCGAAATTTGGAGTTAACGGCTATGGCAGCAGATGACTGACCGAATGCCTTTACTAACAGCAGGACGTCGCTTGCAGCGTCTCTCACGGGTTCGTGATTACTTCGGTAGGACACTAGACGACTGGAAAACCGTGGCCTGGTCAGTTGAGTCCCGATTTCAGTTGATACGAGCTAAGACAGTGTTCGAAAGAGGCGCAAACCCCACGGAGCCATTGAATCAGTTTTGTCAACAAGGTACTGTGAAAGCTCTTGGTGGCTCCATAACAGTGTGGGCTGTGTTTACGTGGAATGGACTGGGGTCCTCTGCTCCAACTGAACCGACCATTGACTGAAATGAATATGTTCGGCTACTTCGTAACCATTTGCATCCATTCATGGATTTCGCGTTCCCAAACAACGATTCTATGTCACCGGGGCAGAGTTGTTCGCGATTGGTTTGAAGAATATTCTGGTCAATTCGCGCGAATGATTTTGCACCCAGATCGCCCGACATGAATCCAATCGAGCTTTTATGAGACATAATCGAGAGGCCACTTCGTGGTAAAACATCCTGCACAGGCAACACTTTTGTAGTTTTGAGACGCCTATAGAGGCAGCATGGCTCAGCATTTCTGCAGGGGACTTCCAACGACTTGTTGAGGTCCTACACGATATTACACTACTGGCCAATAAAATTGCCACATCAAGAAGAAATGCAGATGATAAACCGGTATTCATTGGACACATATATTATACTAGAACTGACTTGTGATTACATTATCACGCAATTTGGATGCATAGATCCTGCGAAAGCAGTACCCAGAACAACCACCTCTGGCCGTAATAACGGCCTTAATACGCCTGGGCATTGAGTCAAACAGAGCTTGGATGGCGTGTACAGGTACAGCTGCCCATGCAGCTTCAACACGATACCACAGTTCATCCAGAGTGGTGACTGGCGTATTGTGACGAGCCAGTTGCTCGGCCACCATTGACCAGACGTTTTCAGTTGGTGGGATATCTGGAGAAGGTGCTCGCCAGGGCAACAGTCGAACATTTTCTGTATCCAGAAAGGAACGTACAGGACCTGCAACATGCGGTCGTGCATTATCCTGCTGAAATGTAGGGTTTCGCAGGGATCGAATGAAGGGTAGAGCCACGGGTCGTAACACATCTGAAATGTAACGTCCAACTGTTGAAAGTGCCGTCAATGCGAACAAGAGGTGACCGAGACGTGTAACCGATGGCACCCCATACCATCACGCCGGGTTATACGCCAGTATCGCGATGACGAATACACGCTTCCAATGTGCGTTCACCGCGATGTCGCCAAACACGGATGCCACCATCATGATGCTGTAAACAGAACCTGGATTCATCCGAAAAAATGATGTTTTGCCATTCGTGCACCCAGGTTCGTCGTTGAGTACACCATCGCAGGTGCTCCTGTCTGTGATTGAGCGTCAAGGGTAACGGCAGCCATGGTCTCCGAGCTGATAGTCCATGCTGCTGCGAACGTCGTCGAACTGTTCGTGCAGATGGTTGTTGTATTGCAAACGTCCCCATCTGTTGACTCAGGGATCGAGACGTGGCTGCACGATCCGTTACAGCCATGCGGATAAGATGCCTGTCATCTCGACTGCTAGTGATAGGAGGCCGTTGGGATCCAGCACGGCGTTCCATATTACCCTCCTGAACCCACCGACTCCATATTCTGCTAACAGTCATTGGATCTCGACCAAGGGAGCAGCAATGTCGCGATACGATGAACGGCAATCGCGATAGGCTACAATCCGACCTTTATCAAAGTCGGAAACTCGATGGTACGCATTTCTCCTCCTTACACGAGGCATCACAACTTTTCACCAGGCAACGCCGGTCACCTGCTGTTTGTGTATGAGAAATCGGTTGGAAACTTTCCTCATCTCAGCACTTTGTAGGTGTCGCCATCGGCGCCAACCTTGTGTGAATGCTCTGAAAAGCTAATCATTTGCATATCACAGCATCTTCTTCGGGTCGGTTAAATTTCGCGTCTCGCGTCTGTAACAGGTCATCTTCGTGGTGTATCAATTGTAATGGCTAGTAGTGTAGAAGATACCCCATAACTTTTGCCAGAAAAAATGTTCAAATGTGTGTGATTCTTAAGGCACCAAAGTGCTAAGGTCAATGGTACCTAGACTTACACATTACTTAACTAACTTACGCTAAGGACAACACACACACACCCATGCCCGAGAGCCATGCACAGTAATATACTGGTAATCATTACTGTTACTGGAGTTTGTGAACATGGTAGCGTTTGATTAAGATGTTAATGGTGCAACACATTTTATTAGTATCAGTGCAGTAAGCAAAGCAAAACTTTGCCTTCCGACTGTAATGGGCCAATCTGGACTGACCGATGGCCGTGTCTCTGGCAATGGCGTCACTGGATGTATTACGGGTGGGTGTGGGGTCAATACACCGCTTTTCCAAATGTTGTCAGCATTCTTGACCTTGGAGCCGCTACTTGTCACTCAAAAAAGGTCCTCAGTCGGAAACAATAATCTGAGTACACCCCATTCCAGACCTCCAAAAAAGCAAAAATCTCAGGTGGTATGGAGAATCGAACCCGGCTCCTCTGCATACCAGCCATGCATGTGGACCACTGAGCTGCGGAGCGCACAGTGCAATAAGGGTTGTTTCATTGACTGGACAGTTATCAACTATCCTTTGTTTTTTATCCCTCCAGAAATTTGATTGTGACCATGGGGCAATAACCGCCCCCAAATCGGGAAGCACTGGTCTAGAGCCGCTTTCCTCCACAGCAGAGGCCTCCACTGGCGCTGACGGCGACACTTGTCGGTTGCAGGGCGGAGCTGGCGGGCCACGAGTGGGACCGGTTCGAGACGTCGGTGCCGATGTCGACGTACCTGGTGGCGTTCGTGGTGTCGGAGCTGGGCCGCGAGGCGGACGCGCAGTCGCGGTTCGCGGTGTGGGCGCGGCCCGACGCGCTGCGCCAGGCGCGCTACAGCCTGCAGCTGGGGCCCAAGCTGCTCAGCTTCTACGAGTCCTACTTCGACATCTCCTACCCGCTGCCCAAGGTCGATATGGTCGCGCTGCCAGACTTCGCCGCCGGCGCCATGGAGAACTGGGGGCTCATCACCTACAGGTAATATCTACATACACAGCAGTACACCGCAAGCCACATGGTGGTGTGTGGCGGGGGGCAGGGGGGGGGGCGGTTCTTGTCATAATACTAACTCATCCCCTCGTTCCCTGATCCACTAGCGAATGGCGAGTGGGAATAATGATTGTCGCTAGGCCTCTGTATTAGCTCAAAATTATCGCATTTTCTCGTCGTGGTCATTTCGCGAGATGCATGTAGCAGGAAGTAATATGTTGTCCGACTCTTCCGGAAAGTACTCTGTCGAAATTTCGATAGTAAACCTCTCCGTGATGCACAGCGCTTCTCTTGCAGCGCCATCCACTGAGTTATGGGACATTCCGCTGCAGTAATAATAGTGTTTATAAGGCTTTATGCCTGGTCGTCAGTACAGGCGAAATGGTGTTTATCGAAAGTGGGCAGTGAGGAGTACAGCTGCTAGTCAGCTTTGGAAATCTGCCCGTTGGTTGGACGCACAGATGGGATAGGCGTTAGCAAACGAATGACACATGGGAAATGGGCACTCAAGTGTGTGTCTGAGAGAACGGGCGACTCAAGACTATCAGCAAGCTGAGCAGTATAGATCGAAAAGTCCAAGTGAGAAAAGGAGGGCTTTGAATGTTCAAACAGACGAGATTGAGCTGGCTGAAGATATCGACTAGGGGAGACCTCTCGGACAGGGGAGTGGAAATCCCAAAGGGGATGGTGGGCACTGAAGTCACCGAGCAGCAAAAAGGGCGGAGGAAGTTGAGCAATAAGCTGCAAAATGTCCGCCTTGGTGACAGCAGAAGACGAGGGTGAGTAGACGTTGCAAAGAGGGAAGGTGAAACTGGGAAGGGAAAAATGGACAGCAAAAGCTTGAAGCTGGGTGTTCAAGAAAGTGGTGTGACTACAGGCGTCGTCTCGAATGAGCAACATGACTGCCCCTGAGCCGGAGTCTCCGCCTGAGGAAGGAGGTCAAAACAGACAGAGGTGTGGGAGGTGAAGCGATAGTGAGGATGTAATTTTGTTTCCTGGTGGCATCGAACAATGGGACAGCATTATCGCATGACGATCTGTAATCCAACCCTGTTGGATCAGATGCCGCTAATATTCCGTCGAAGAATAACCAAATCCGATGACATACAGGAGAGGGATCAAATAAGGGGGCAGTCGTGTCGTGCTCCTTCCTGCAGTGGGCTCCGCTCATGGGGGGCTCACACACCTTAGGTGATTCTCCACACTTCAGGTCACACCTTCTTGACTCGAGACACAGGGACCAATCGGCATAGAGGAAGGTACCGGCTCAGGCAATCACCCCTCCCTGGGTCTAGCGTTTACCAGGGGATATGTACGAGCCCTACTTGTCGGCCCCGGGCTGGTAATTACGCGTTCTGTCACCTTTGCGCTTCAAACGCGTGGGGCGGCCTTCAGGAACGCACAGGGGGGGAGAAGGAGAAAAGGAAAAAGAGAGGCCTCGAACGCCAAAGCAGAGGAAGGGCAAGAAAAGGAAGAAAAGGGAAAGAAAGACGAGTGGACAGGAAGAATCCATTCACAGTTTTACCAAGAACTTCGGTGTCCCAGAGAAGACGTACAACTCGGTCCCCAAGGAACAGGAGAAGAATAGCAGGAGGATAGGCACGCAGCACGGAAATGGAAGCAGCGCTGCAAAGTCTGGGGCGCCGTGGAAGCCAAGCACGAAATCACCAAAGAGTGGTGAGCCCGCTGGGAGGGCTGCTCTGTAAAGTGAGATAGATGGTGATAGATGGTGAACACGCACAAGTGTTTCGGAGCACACCGTTCATCGTAAGTTGTTGAACAAGGAGCTGCACAGCAAATCACCCTACCCCTTCACACGACATCGTCAATTACGATTGCAGTGGGCACGGGGCCATCGGGATTCGACCGTCAATCAAGGATAACGTGTCAGTTCTTTGGATGAATCACATTTTTGCTACACTAGGTCGATGGCCGTCTTCACAAACGCCGTCACCGAGGTGAACGGCGGCTCGAAACATGCAGAGCGCCACGGACGCAGGCTGGTGGGAGCAATATTATGCTTTGGGAGGCATTCTCCTGCGCTTAGATGTTCAAATGTGTGTGAAATCTTATGGGACTTAATGCTAAGGTCATCAGTCCCTAAGCTTACACACTACTGAACCTAAATTATCCTAAGGACAAACACACACACACCCATATCCGATGGAGGACTCGAACCTCCGCCGGGACCAGCCGCACAGTCCATGACTGCAGCGCCTGAGACCGCTAGGCTAATCCCGCGTCCTGCGCTTACATGGGATCTGTAATAGTAATCGAAGACATGTTGACACTTACGAACAACTGCATCCCTTTATGCTTGATGTTTTTCCCGACGGCGATGTCATCTTTCTGCAGTATAATTGCCCACGTTTCGGAGCCAGACCCGTGCTGCAGTGGTGTGAGGAGCATTACACTGAACTCACGTTGATGTCACTGTGGCCAAGTTCGCCTGATGTAAGTACTATGAACCCATATGGGTCGCTATCGGGTTCCATCATCGCGTACACAAATCAGTGGCCCATTATCTACGCGAATTACATAACCGGTGCCTAGACATGTAATGCCACATACCTCCACAAACTTACCAACAAATTGTCGGATCCCTCATACGCGGAATCACTGATGTAATTCGTTCCAAAGACGGACCGACAAGCTATTAAGTAGGTACTCATAATGGTTTGGCTGATCAGCGTTCAGTGGAAACTGTGGTGGCTGTATCAGACTTCCTTGGGGAACTCCGCAAATTATAGTTACATCCGATGTCTGATGTTAGGCTTTCCCGGTGAATCAAGTTTTCGTACTCTTGTCGGCCAAGCCGCCGGATGCAGATGTTTTCGTAACATGATATTTCGACAGCGCTTCAGTCATGTCGTGCTCCTTCCTGCAGTGGGCTCTTCTCATGGGGGGCTCACACACCTTAGGTGATTCTCCACACTTCAGGTCACACCTTCTTGACTCGAGACACAGGGACCAATCGGCATAGAGGAAGTTACCGGCTCAGGCAATCACCCCTCCCTGGGTCTAGCGTTTACCAGGGGATATGTACGAGCCCTACTTGTCGACCTACAGAAACGACTGTACCCGACTAGACATCCGACAACACTACAAACACCTTTACATCTGTCTGTTTTGTCCAGTTAAGAATGATTGTTGAGCTCTAGGGCATGGAAGTCTTGAATCCAGTCTCAAATCTGGTCCGATACTCGGTAAAATAGTAATTTTTTTTCAGTAATCGGCAATGCAGGACGGTGTCAAATATTACGCATTAGACCTTGCTCAGCTAGTTGCAGCTACATTTCGTCCTGCCAGCCTTTTGCTAGTCTTTCAACGCATAATGCCAAAAATGTAGTGGTAATCTTTACTCTTCCGTTCGCAACAATTGAATATCTATTTTAACATATTTTCTTCAACCATTTCAAATCAGTTTTTTTTTTCAATTCCTTCCTAGTATCTATATTTCTTTCATTATCTTTTGTATCCTGCTATGATTCTGGGGAATTTCATTTTATTGGCCTTTACTCTTATTTTATCTTTTTTAGAATTCCCTGCCTCAATCTGTGAAAACTGAACACTTATAGGGTTGTTTTGTTGTCCGTCTGTATGTATGTATATATGTATGTATGTATGTCCGACTGTTAAGAACCCCTTTTCTCTGGAACAGTTTGGTATATGAAGTTCAACTTTATGTCACATGTTAAGGTCTATAGTCACTTGGAGGTGTTGGCTGTCTATCTGTCTGCCTGCCTTTTAAGACCCCTTTTCCACTGGAACAGTGTGGCGTACCTAATTCAAATTTATGTCACACACTAAAGTGTATGGTCTCCTGGAGGTGTAAAAAATTTAAACTTCCACGTCGATCTAAAGATTCTGTCAGTTATGCCACATATTTTGATACTCGCAAACTCACTCATCAGAACCTATAAGCTACTTCTCTTGTTCACCCAGATTTAAGAAATTCGGCAAGAAGCAGACTTCACAATACAAGTAAAGTAAATATTCTCAATCTTATTAAAATGTAATGATATCATAAAAAAGCATATTTTGCCATTTGAACTTACATTGCATTCATCATCGGTCAAAAGGACACTAGACGAACATTACTGCGTGCAAATTTAAAATATAAGTTGTAGTCTTGTTTTAGTAAGCAAATAAAAAATATTTTATTATATCTTATCTCTCTACACATTTAAACTGAAGTCCCTTGCTTGCTCTTTTTTGTATATCCGGGCTAGTCTGAGGAACTACTGTAGAGACTTCGATACGGCCTTGGAATTGCCAGGACCAATATATTTCCAGTATCAGTATCGGTAACAGATTGAAATTTTCGATTCACAGAGTGGACGAGCTACATATATACTTAACTAGCTTTGTACTGAACCCTCAGTGCGCGAGCCCTACTCGCGCTTGGTCAGTTTTATTTTCATTACCCATGATTCACTCCCATATAACAGTGTTGGGAGGGGTATAGCTTCATTCTACTTTACTTTCAGGACATCTTCTAATGGTACCATTTAGGTAACTGAACTTCTCAGTTTTGCCTTTTTTATCTCGGTCTCCTCTGCGTGTCAGCATGATTCCTAAAAATTTAAATCTACTTTCTCTATGATCCGTCGTTGCTGGATTTTCCCACAGAAACCCATGTTAATGTGTTATGTAGAGTGTCTCTCCTGAGAGTCATCAGGACCACTTGCTCTGGTGTTTCTGCAGATATTTGCATTTTCCTTCTTCCACTGTGTAGATAATCAGCCCAAATAAATACTGCTCATCACGTCTTTCATGCAAAGCACAGTGTCAAAGGAAAGCGTCGCTCCGTTTCCCGTTACAAGAAAATTATTTTTAAAGCGGAATTTCACGTTCCCATTCGATGGAGCGGCCCCAAATTTGCTTAGTGTTATTTTAGTTTTACCAATATGTATCAACAGGGACAGTAAAACATGAAGAATAATCAGTACTTAAGCAGCTACTTAGAAGCGCTGCGCCCTTTTACTATCTCTGCTCAAACAAATCGATAATGAGAATATCGCATTAGAGTAATTTGAGATCGCCGTACCAATGGGCACGTAAAGTTCCGCTTTAAAATTTCATTTCTTTCTTTTTTTGTAATGGGAAATAAATTGACACTTTGCATCGACTCTGGGCGTCGTATGAAAGACGTGATGAGCAGTATTTGCTTGCAGGTGACTCCAGCTGCACATGGGCCATACGCAGAAACAATTGCTACACGGAAGTGTAGCAATTGTCATCTGACTAAAAAAAATACTTTTATTGAAAGACAATAATTACACTGAAGTCACGCGATTTATGATGGCCCCCTAGACTTTTCACCAAGGCAGGACATCGTTTAATAGAGTGTGTGATAAAGCGTTTCCATGATGGCCACAAGTTGGTAAGAAGTTAATATGGTAGAGCGGTGCATTCCTCCACCAGTGCGCTTGACAACTGCTCGATGGTTCCTGTGGACGTGGTGCAATATGTCTCCCCAAGGCATTTCATATGTACTCGTTCCAAAAGCTTGTCGATGCGTTCGCACATTGTCATCCATAAAAATTAAGTCAGGGCCGAATACACCCCTGAAAATATGCACATGTGGAATCACCAAAACGATCATGTTCGACAATGTTCCTGAGTCCTTTGCGTGAACACTTCTCGCCGTATGAGTGTGTGTCCAGCATTGTCGAACATGATCGTTTTGGTGGTCCAGGTAGTACGGTGCGGAGCAGCATAGCGTAGAATGGGCGTGCTGACCAGCTGTTCTTTGAACACAGTACATTCACAGGTCAGTGCTACTGTGGTAGTGCTTCTCCAGATGCGTCTTTTCAGGGATGCATTCGGACGGACTTCATTTTTAAAGATGAGACCGTGCGACCGCATCGAAGAGCACGGCTGTAGAAGTTCTTGGAACGAGAGGATATTCGGCGAACGTATTGGCCCACCCGTTCCATTCGACTGAAATGCCCTCGAGCGTGGGATGCATAGGGGAGACGTACTCCATCACGTCCACGTGCTCCAACGACCATGCAGCAACTGTTAACCACGCTCGTGGAGGGATTCAACGCACTACCACATGAACTCGTTACCAACCTTTTGGCCAGCATGGGATGACGTTGCGGAGCGTGAGTTGACGTCTGTGATGATCACACATCCTGTGTAGTTGTAGAATTTTGGAACACGTATTGTGTTCGAGTATAATGACTTTGCTGGAGACTAGAAATCTACTCTGTAGGAATCAGCATGGGTTTCGAAAAAGACGGTCATGTGAAACCCAGCTCGCGCTATTCGTCCACGAGACTCAGAGGGCCATAGACACGGGTTCACAGGTAGATGCCGTGTTTCTTGACTTCCGCAAGGCGTTCGATACAGTTCCCCACAGTCGTTTATTGAACAAAGTAAGAGCATATGGACTATCAGACCAATTGTGTGATTGGATTGAGGAGTTCCTAGATAACAGGACGCAGCATGTTATTCTCAATGGAGAGAAGTCTTCCGAAGTAAGAGTAATTTCAGGTGTGCCGCAGGGGAGTGTCATAGGACCGTTGCTATTCACAATATACATAAATGACCTGGTGGATGACATCGGAAGTTCACTGAGGCTTTTTGCAGATGATGCTGTGGTGTATCGAGAGGTTGTAACAATGGAAAATTGTACTGAAATGCAGGAGGATCTGCAGCGAATTGACGCATGGTGCAGGGAATGGCAACTGAATCTCAATGTAGACAAGTGTAATGTGCTGCGGATACACAGAAAGATAGATCCTTTATCATTTAGCTACAAAATAGCAGGTCAGCAACTGGAAGCAGTTAATACCATAAATTATCTGGGAGTACGCATTAGGAGTGATTTAAAATGGAATGATCATATAATGTTGATTGTCGGTAAAGCAGATGCCAGACTGAGATTCATTGGAAGAATCCTAAGGCAATGCAATCCGAAAACAAAGGAAGTAGGTTACAGTACGCTTGTTCGCCCACTGCTTGAATACTGCTCAGCAGTGTGGGATCCGTACCGGATAGGGTTGATACAAGACATAGAGAAGATCCAACGGAGAGCAGCGCGCTTCGTTACAGGATCATTTAGTAATCGCGAAAGCGTTACGGAGATGATAGATAAACTCCAGTGGAAGACTCTGCAGGAGAGACGCTCAATAGCTCGGTACGGGCTTTTGTCAAAGTTTCGAGAACATACCTTCACCGAAGAGTCAAGCAGTATATTGCTCCCTCCTACGTATATCTCGCGAAGAGACCATGAGGATAAAATCAGAGAGATTAGAGCCCACACAGAGGCATACCGACAATCCTTCTTTCCACGAACAATACGAGACTGGAATAGAAGGGAGAACCGATAGAGGTACTGAAGGTACCCTCCGCCACACACCGTCAGGTGGCTTGCGGAGTATGGATGTAGATATAGATGTAGATGTTAAGAACCACGCTCTGCCTTTTGTAGTGTTCAGGGACCCCATCGTACACTTCAGTGTAATTACTATCTTTGAGTAAAAGTGTCGTTTCTCTTCGCGTTATAGCGTATTTCTTTCACTTACCTTCTTTATCATACTGTAGCAATTCTTTCTTTGTAAGGTCCAAACTTCATCGAGCTATGTTACATGGCAGTGACACATAAGGCGAAGTTACATTCAACTTTAATTTTTGCACACCAAATTCATGGCTGGCTCTGAGCACTACGGGACTTAACATCTATGGTCATCAGTCCCTAGAACTTAGAACTACTTAAACCTAACTAACCTAAGGGCATCACACAACACCCAGTCATCACGAGGCAGAGAAAATCCCTGACCCCGACGGGAATCGAACCCGGGAACCCGGGCGCGGGAAGCGAGAACGCTACCGCACGACCACGAGCGGCGGACCCCAAATTCATGTATAGAGGAGTTTATGTATTTACAGGTCGCGTTTGACAACGGACTTGATCCTGTAGCGTCACATGTAGAGCGCCATCTTGTGAAACGAGGAAGTGTGCCAGCCCCGGAACGAATACGCGCTGCTAATTAACGACTGTTGGGCTGGTCCATCAGCCAGCCTGAGTATGGTGTTAAGTGGGCTTCCACACTCATTTAAACAAATGCTGCACTGGTCCCAAGTCTCCGCGTCAGAAAATATGATACGCAAGTAGTTACAATGGCACACACGACCCGCCACGCTTAGATTCACTGAAGACTGGCATTAGGCCACAAAGGCGAGTAAAAGAAATTTCTGAAATTACGAAACGCTACGGACCCCATGTAACGCTAGGAAAGAAAAAGAGGTCTAGTCAGCAGAGTATTGAACACGCAGTCGACTGTAGCCTTGTAACATGGACCACCACGGAATTAGGCTGAAGTAATTTAGCGAAACCACGGGAAAGCTAAGTCAAGATTACTGTAAGGGAATTAAAGCCTCTATCCTCCAGAATACTAGACTGCTAAAAACAGTGCAATCTCATTCTTATTATTCCTAGTGTTCCATAGTACTTTATTTATATACTGGGTGTTTACAAATTTGTATCCACAAACGTATGGGTATTTTCCTGACAATAAAACGTTACAAAAAGTGCATATGAACAAGAGCCGGATAATCCTTCGTGACGGTATTACACGTGATAGCTTTAACAATGCACATTCACTGATATTACTCTAAGAGACCTCCTCCAGTTTCTATGCATGTCCTGACCTGCAGTCCATGGTTTGCTGTAACCCATGGAAAATTCCTGGACTGCATCATATTTGGTCAAAATTATTTTGGATGCGCTACCTCATAACATCTTCATTGGGTACAACAGTTGAATACACGAAGGATTTTAATCGTTCTGAGAGGTGAAAATCCACTGGATTCAAATCTGGTGATCTGACGAAACAGTGCATCTCCTTCGACCAGTCCATCGAATCGGAAACGCGGCATTGAGATTCCAGCAAACTGTTGAAGTAAAATGAGTTGTTATATTTTATAATCCAAACTATCACGTTGGCTACACGAACGTTTCATTTCTCTGTATTTTGTGATACTGTTTTTACTTTTATGCTAAATGATTACTGTTATTGTGCTTCCCACATGGCTCGTGATCATTTGGTGTGTTTAAGAGCGGCTATTTGTATATTACTACTTGTGCTTGGTAATGGAATGCTGGAAACTGTGATCCAGCATGTGACAACGACGCAGAGTGGAGTTCAACATCCCACAATGCTTGAATAGTACAAACTGCCGAAATTTCAATGGCAATAAATACAGGGTGAGCACAAAGTCGTGCCCTGATTATAAAAATTTATAGCAGAATAACCGTTTGACATAACAAGTTACATTTGATGCCGTTACATATGATAGTGTTACTACTTGTAGTGACCAATAGATGGCGCTAGTGCTCCACAACACCGACGCGGTCTGTTAGGTCACGTTAGTTGCTGGCGAAATGGCGCCGAAGCAGGAGAAAGCGCAATGTGTGCTTTGGTTTCACAAAACGAAATCGCCCATCAGTGTTCAGCGAAAATTTCGGACTTCTTATGGACGCAGCTCTCCTGACGTTAGATCAGTAAAGCGATGGAATGCAAAGTTTAACGAAAGCGTTGAAGATCGTCCTCGAAGTGTCAGGCCTCGTGTGAGTGATGCAATCGTTTCAACGGAGTCCGCCTAAATCAACTCGTCAAGCATCACGTGAACTTCAAATACCGCAAGCAAGTGTGGTGAAGATTCTTCATGAAAGGCTTCGGTTGCATGCTTACAAAGTGCAAATCGTGCAGGCCTTGCAACCGAATGATTTGCTGACACGTGCTGAATTTGCAACTGAGGTTCTCAACAGGACTGATGGCGCGAACTTAAATCGCGTATGCTTTACCGATGAACCCAACTTTCACGTCAGTGGAATGGTAAATAAGCATAATGTCCGTATATGGGGTTCAGAGTCTCCATATGCTACTGTACAGTTACAGCGAGACAGCGAAAAAGTGAATGTTTGGTGCGACCTCATGTATAACAAGGTTATTGGACCGTTTTTCTCCGCGGAATAATCCATTACCGCTAACATCTACTTAGACGTTTTTCAAAAGTTCATTGCCCCACAGTTAGAAGAATATCAACCACGGACACTTTTCTAGTACGATGGAGCACCCCTCCACTGGGCTTTGATAGTGCGTGATTTAAATGGTTCAAATGGCTCTGAGCACTATGGGACTTAACATCTATGGTCATCAGTCCCCTAGAACTTAGAACTACTTATACCTAACTAACCTAAGGACAGCACACAACACCCAGCCATCACGAGGCAGAGAAAATCCCTGACCCCGCCGGGAATCGAACCCGGGAACCCGGGCGTGGGAAGCGAGAACGCTACCGCACGACCACGAGATGCGGGCAGTGCGTGATTTGCTGGATGGCCGGCCGCTGTGGCCGATCGGTTATAGGCGCTTGAGTCTGGCACCGCGCGACCGCTACGATCGCAGGTTCGAATCCTGCCTTGGGCATGGACCTGTGTGATGTCCTTAGGTTAGTTAGGTTTAAGTAGTTCTACGTTCTAGCGGACTGATGACCTCTTATGTTAAGACCCATAGTACTCAGAGCCATTTGAACCATTTTTTTCCTGGATGAAACATTTCCGGATCGGTGGATTGGAAGGAACGGTCGAACACCCTGGCCACCCCACTCTCCAGACATTACGCCCCTTGACTTTTTTTCCTTGGGCTATATAAAAGACAGGGTCTTCGTCACACCAGTTACTGAAGTCGACGAACTGAAGGCTAGGATACAAGCTGCTGTGGGTACTGTGACATAACACTTGTTACGAAACATCTGGCAGGAACTGGAATACCGCCTCTACATTCTTCGAGCTACCAAAGGCTTACTAACGTAAGTGGTCTTAAAAAAACTAGTAACACTAACGTACGTAACGGCATCAAATCTAAATTATTATGTCAAACGGTTATTCTGTAATAAATTTTTATAATCTGGGCAAGACTTTGTGCTCACCCTGTAGTTTTCACAGTCATTACGTTAAGTCCTTATAACCTGACTTCAAATGTATGTAACACTTGCTGCATATAACAACACAACAAGGCATGGTAGCCCCGCTAGGTGACACAGTCACCTGTATAGTTGTTTCCTGCCATATATTTCTCAGAGACTTTCACGAAAGGTTTCAACCTCATCACTGACGTCCGTTACATCACTGTACTCATAATTTCAAGAGCTTTGTAAAGCCCTTCAAAAAGAGTACCGCTTCATTTAAAATGAATATATGTTACAAAAACTAATAGCATTAACCATTAAACACTTACGCACCCTCTCTTCGTAGAATTATCTACCAGAAATCTAGTTTTGGTATTGTGAGGCATTCAGGGTACAAAAGAGGTGTTGCGTTTTATGTGACACACACAGAAGAATCCACAAGATGTCAGACGTTGGGTGGCAGGTGGTACTTCGTACCAATATTAAGAGATTTTCCGTCCCGTTAAATTCGCGCACATAACAAGGGATAGATTAGAGCATTTTTGATTTGCAACAGATCTATATCTGCATATATACTCTGCAAGGCACCGTACGGGGCGTGGCTGAGGGTACGCTGTGCCAATATTTGTCATTTCATTTCCTGTTCCACTCGCAAATAGAGCGATGGAAAGACGACTGTCTATATACCTCCGAACGAGCCATAATTGTTCTTATCTTCATGGTCCTTATGTTGACGGCACTAGAATCTTACTGGAGTCAGCTTCAAATGCCGCTTCTCTAATGTTTTAAAAAGAGTTCCATGTAAAGGAAGTCACCTTCCCTCCACGAGTGACCATTTGAGTTCCCGAAACACTCCGTAAAACATGTGCGTTGTTCGGACCTACTGATAACACATCTAGCCGTCTCCCTCTGAACTGCCTCGATGTCTTCCTTTAATCCTATCTGGTGCGGATCCCAACCACTCGAGCAGTACTCAAGAATGGGTCGCAGTAGTGTGTTATGTGCGGTGATGAACCACACTTTCCAAAAATTCTCACAACGTACCAAACCGACCATTAGCCTTCCCTACTACAATCCTTGCTGTTCGTTCCATTTCACATCGCTTTGTAACGTTGAGCCAAAATATTTAATAGATGTGACGGTGTCAAGCAGTACACTATTAATGCTGTATTCGAACATCACGGGTTCGTTTTTCCTACTCAGCTGCAATAACTTACATTTTTCTACATTTACAGCTAACTGCCATTCGTCACATCAACTAGAAATTTTGTCTAAGTCATCGTGTGTCCTCCTACAGTCACTTATAGTCACTCAACAACGACACTTTCCAATACACCACAGCATCATGAGCAGACAACCATAGATTGCTGCTCACCTTGTCCGCCAGGCCATTTATATACAGAATGTTCAGTTTAACTGAAGACATTGATGTATCTAGAAAAGTACATACTGGATCAAAAAAATTTGTTCGTCTCAGAGGAGGACATTTAATGATGCCAAACTTGACCCCCCCCCCCCGCCCCACCAAACCCCATGTTTGTGGCCGAGGGGGGGGGGGAGGCAGATTTGAAATCTTATATGGGAATCCATAAGGTTTGTCTGAAACATTTTTTTCGTTACGCAACAGATGGCGCTGTAACTGGAAAAACCTGAATGAGTAGAAAATTGTATGTTTCAAAATGCTATCCAATGTCACTTGAATTAATCCCTCACATCCAAGGTGCGATGGTAGGACAGGTAATTATTTCATAATTTTTGATGGGACTGTACGGCCTGTTATCATAAGCCGTAGTTCGCTACACGGGCACAGTGGACCGTTGAGCAGTCTCCTATACGTTTTGTCGGAGGAATACAACGGTGAGAATGGGGTTTCACATTCAGAGTTATGAAACAATTGCCTGTACTGTCCTCACAGCTTGGATTTGGGGGGTTAATTCATGTGTCTTGGGATAGTATTTTGAAAAATGCAATTTTCTATCCATTTTGAATTTTCCGATTACAGCGTCATCTGTCGCGAAACGAAAAAAAATGTTTCAGACAAAACTTATATATTTTTGGCGGTAGAATCCGAATCCGCAATCAAAAGTGGAGATTCCCATTTAAGGTTTCAAAGTTGCCGCCCACTCTCCCACTTGCTCCTACACACAGGGTGGGGTGAGCGGTCAAGCTTGGTTCAAAAATGGTTCAAATTGCTCTGAGCACTATAAGACTGAACTACTTTGGTCATCAGCCCCTAGAACTTAGAACTACTTAAACCTAACTAACCTAAGGACATCATACACATCCATACCCGAAGCAGGATTCGAACCTGCGACCGTAACGGTCGCGCGGTTCCAGACTGTAGCGCCTAGAACCGCTCGGCCACTCCGGCCAGCGGTCAAGTTTGGTATCATTGGATGTCCCCTTCCGTTAAGAACAAGTTTTAACTACACTAATGGCCATAAAAATTGCTACACCAAGAATAAATGCAGATGATAGACGGGTATTCATTGGACAAATATATTATACTAGAACTGACTTGTGATTACATTATCACGCAGTTTGGGTGCATAGATCCTAAGAAATCAGTACCCAGAACAACCACCTTTGGCCGTAATAACGGCCTTGATACGCCTGGGCATTGAGTCAAACAGAGCTTGGATGGCGTGTACAGGTACAGCTGCCCATGTAGCTTCAACACGATACCACAGTTCATCAAGAGTAGAGACTGGCGTATTGTGACGAGCCAGTTGCTCGTCCACCATTCACCAGACATTTTCAATTGGTGAGAATTCTGGAGAATGTGCTCGCCAGAACAGCAGTCGAACATTTTCTGTATCCAGAAAGACCCGTACCGGACCTGCAACATGCGGTCGTGCATCATCCTGCTGAAACGTAGAGTTTCGCAGGGATCGAATGAAGGGTAGAGCCACGGGTCGTAACACATCTGAAATGTAACGTCCACTGTTCGAAGTGCAGTCAATACGAACAAGAGGTGAGCGAGACGTGTAAGCAATGGCACCCCATACCATCACGCCGGGTGATACGCCAGTATGGTGAAGAAGAATACACGCTTACAATGTGCGTTCAACGCGATGTCGCCAAACACGGATGCGGCCATCATGATGCTGTGAACAGAACCTGGATTCATCCGAAAAAATGACGTTTTGCCATTCGTGCACCCAGGTTCGTCTTTGAGTACACCATCGCAGGCGCTACTGTCTGTGATGCAGCGTCAAGGGTAACCGCAGCCATGGTCTCCGAGCTGATAGTGCATGCTGCTGCAAACGTCATCGAACTGTTCGTGCAGATGGTTGTTATCTTGCAAACGTCCCCATCTGTTGATTCAGGGATCGAGACGTGGCTGCACGATCCGTTACAGCCATGCGGATAAGATGCCTGTCATCTCGACTGCCAGTGATACGAGGCCGTTGGGATCCAGCAGGGCGTTCCCTATTACCCTCTTGAACCCACCGCGATTCCATATTCTGATAACAGTCACAGGATCTCGACCAACGCGAGCAACAATGTCGCGATACGATAAACCGCAGTCGCTGTAGGCTACAGTCCGACCTTTATCAAAGTCGGAAACGTGATGGTACGCATTTCTCCTCCTTACATGAGGCATCACAACAACGTTTCACAAGGCAACGCTCGTCAACTGCTGTTTGTGTACGAGAAATCGGTTGGAAACTTTCTTCATGTGAGCACGGCGCCAACCTTGTGTGAATGCTCTGAATAGCTAATCATTTGCATATCACAGCATCTTCTTCCTGTCGGTTAAATTTCGCGAATGTAGGACTCATCTTCGTGGTGTAGTAATTTTAATGGCCAGTAGTGTATAAATTGTTTGAATCCTATGTGCAGTTTTCGATATATTTCAATGTCTTCAGATAGACTGAACACCCTGTGAATAGAAAACTATCTCCCACACTTTATTCCCGTGATGCCTGTGCTAGATGCAGGCGCAGCACACCTTGTGTTGCTGGCTGCCTGCCACAAGCCCCCTTGGCGGCCCACCACAGCAGGGACCACGTTATCCGCCCGGGGTCCGCTGTACCGGTGATAGAGTTGTGGGCTTCCCGCAAACTTCTGACCGCGCTTGAGTGGTACCTCCCTCCTTCCCCTCCCCTCAGAGCCCACACACAAACACACGCACGCACACACAGACACACACACACACACACACACACACACACAGTAGACGCACTCCCGCCTCTGCATTGTCTGCCAGAACCGCAGGACATGTCCCGACTACCCCTTGCGGTCACCGCATTTCCATGCGACAAGGCTACATTAATGCTGCGGCCCTTGTTTCGTGACGTTTCTAACGTAGGTCGTGTATATGTTTTTGGTAGCGAGTAGTCATCGAAGAAAGACAATTTGGCAACGATGGTATCTTACTTATGACAATATGACATTACGTAATTATGTGTTACTTTTTTCTTTCTCTGTAAGAATGACACATTCAGTACAGAGGTCATCATTACCCCGAACTGCTGCCGAAGAGTATCTTTGCACTGTTCACAGGATAGCTAAAACAGTGCTGCCTAATAACAAGATGTTTAACAAATTTACTCGAAATTAATTTCTATTCGTTGGCGAGTCAATATTTCTTTCTGAAAGTACAAATTATCTTCAACAGCATACGTGATTATTTGAGGTCTAGCAGGCTGTCTCCAGAATTTTCAGTCTGTACGCTAATTAGCCTCGTTGCGACGTTTATTTATGCAATACATTGCGATTAATGCACGGTCTATGTTCTTTCAAAATTTCTACTAGCTGGAAATTAAATATTTCATACCAATTCTACACTTCGTCCAAACAGCAAGCAATCTTCCGACTTGAAATTAAAACTTTTACGTCTTATTCCCACGTAAGTCAATAGTTCTTATACTTGGAATTATCACACATTACTTCAAAACATGTGATTGCTGGTTTTCTCGGCGTATTCCAGTGATGAACTGTTCTCAGGTGATCAATCGAGTGGTGACGTCGTCTTGTCCCCAAGTTTCGATGAGTTTCGTGCCCATCATCCTCAAGCGAGGTGTCGGGATGCTGTGCTGCGACAAGACGACACCACCACTCGGCTGATCACCCGAGAAGAGATCATTACTTCAAAACATATTTTTCCATACAAATAATCATTTCAGTAGTAGAGCTACACTTGTCACTTAAAATTACTCCCCTCTCATACCAGCAAAAATTACACCCTATCAGTATCGTTATCTGTCACAGATAAACGTTATTCATTCTCGCTGATGGGTTTTTCACAAACGCCGACCCAACCTTAATTATTTTGCAGTTACCAAACGAGATGTCTCAGAAGATAGGTACTGGACTCGTATTCGGGAGAACGGCAAATGGCATAATGATTGCTTTGAAAGGGCACAGTCCGTTTCCTTCCCCACCGTTTACAGATATCAAAGCTCAAGCTCTAACCACTTTTTTTCCTTAATAAGTATTCAACAAATGGCATTAGAGGTACATTAGATATTTTTGTGTTATCAGCTCATATTGTTTCTTAAATTTAATCATAAGCGTGACATATAAACGAAATTTTTAATACTATCAAAACACAATTTTTTCAGAGCCTTTCTTAAGGAAACCGGCAATTACTTTATAAAGATGAATGTCTTCATGAAATAAAATACAGAATGGCCCACGAAAAATAGTACAATTTCATTTGGTTGTTGCGAGGTTTATCGTATAGTTACATCAATATAACTTACCTATAATTGTTCTACGCGCTTTGCGGTTACCGAAAAGCGAAACAAAAGTTTCTTTCTTAATCACACATATGGCTTTTATCATTGACGATGCATTGCTTAAGATTTTCGCTTAAGCTTCGTAATACATTCTGAATCATTTCTTGAGGAATGGACTCTGACTCTTGCCGGTTTGCGGTTTTCAGCTCATCAGTATTATGGAGCCGGAGTAAATAAAAAAAAAAGTTGTTCTTGAGAGGATCCAAGAGGATCCAAAAGAAGAAAAACAAGGACTGAAAGATCAGATCACCTCACAGGCCACGCTTCGTGTCCGAAAAATATCGGTCGTTTTGTTTATTGACAAGCCCATTCAGATATAAGTAAACCTCTTGAGATATCACAAGATCGGCTTCATTGCAGAAGTGCATGAACCCTCTAAAATCTCTACATCTACATGATTACTATGCAATTCACATTTAAGTGCTTGGCAGAGGGTTCATCGAACCACAATCATACTATCTCCCTACCATTCCACTCCCGAACAGCGCGTGGGAAAAACGAACACCTAAACCTTTCTGTTCGAGCTCTGGTTTCTCTTATTTTATTTTGATGATCATTCCTACCTATGTAGGTTGGGCTCAACAAAATATTTTCGCATTCGGAAGAGAAAGTGGTGACTGAAATTTCGTAAATAGATCTCGCCGCGACGAAAAACGTCTTTGCTTTAATGACTTCCATCCCAATTCGCGTATCATATCTGCCACACTCTCTCCCCTGTTACGCGATAATACAAAACGAGCTGCCCTTTTTTGCACCCTTTGGATGTCCTCGGTCAATCCCACCTGGTAAGGATCCCAAACCGCGCAGCAATATTCTAACAGAGGACGAACTAGTGTAAGCCGTCTCTTTAGTGGACTTGTTGCATCTTCTAAGTGTCCTGTCAATGAAACGCAACCTTTGGCTCGCCTTCCCCACAATATTATCTATGTGGTCTTTCCAACAGAAGGTGTTCGTAATTTTAACACCCAGGTACTTAGTTGAATTGACAGCCTTGAGAATTGTACTATTTATCGAGTAATCGAATTCCAACGGATTTCTTTTGGATCTCATGTGGATCACCTCACACTTATCGTTATTTAGCGTCAACTGCCACCTGCCACATCATACAGCAATCTTTTCTAAATCACTTTGTAACTGATACTGGTCTTCGGATGACCTCACTAGACGGTAAATTACAGCATCATCTGCGAACAACCTAAGAGAACTGCTCAGATTGTCACCCAGGTCATTTATATAGATCAGGAACAGCAGAGGTCCCAGGACGCTTCCCTGGGGAACACCTGGTATCACTTCAGTTTTATTCGATGATTTGCCGTCTATTACTAAGAACTGCGACCTTTCTGACAGGAAATCACGAATCCAGTCGCACAACTGAGACGATACGCCATAGACCAGCAGCTTGATTACTCCAATGGTTTTCGGTATGCAACAGGAAAATAAACTGCAGATGGAAATCCATGTCCGAAACCGTCATCCACCAAAGCAACAGAGCATGGTATTCATAGGAGAAAAGGCTTGTCTACGCAGCAGCCAGCTCCATCTTCTCCAATGGCGATCGTGGCAACCAGTCGTGACCACTGAATAACAAACACCATTGCGTGACGAATCATTTACGATTCGTCAGCACACAAGTACCGTCTGCTGCTGAAGGGGTGGCAGGCACCGGCGCCTGTAACTTCGACAACACTCAGTGGCATCACTGGATGCTTCTTCTGGACACGAGTTCCTATCCTCGTCGTCTACTTCAAGACATCCTCTACAAACCCTCGAAGTTTGTACTTACATTTGTTGTGGTTGGCAGGAGAGCCAACACCGTGTTACTAGAGGAGGCCGAAAGGCACGAGTTATAGCTCACGCAGGCTGGCGTGAGGTCTGGAACAGGACAAGGAAATTAGAATTTAGAAAAAACAGATGTAGCTGGTGGAATACCTAACTTTAATCCATTAATGATGAACGTCGGTTTTGACAGTACGTGATTCACAATATCAATAGTAACTGATAATGGCGCCTCGCTAGGTCGTAGCAAATGACGTAGCTGAAGGCTATGCTAAACTATCGTCTCGGCAAATGAGAACGTAAGTAGTCAGTGAACCATCGCTAGCAAAGTCGGCTGTACAACTGGGGCGAGTGTTAGGAAGTCTCTCTAGACCTGCCGTGTGGCGGCGCTCGGTCTGCAATCACTGATAGTGGCGACACGCGGATCCGACGTATACTACCGGAGCGCGGCCGATTTAAAGGCTACCACCTAGCAAGTGTGGTGTCTGGCGGTGACACCACATTCCTCCCCCGCAAATCGGCGTACGGTTGTGGTATAAGGCTTCCGCCGGGCGTGGGGAGGATCCCATGTTGACGAATGCGACGAGATGGGGAGCCTAACAATAGGCGAGGCTGTGCCACCCGCACCCTGCCATTGGGACCGCGTGGAGCTAGGAACCGCCTGAAAATCTGCTCCAGGGTGCACGCCAACATGCGGTGTATGCGCCCGTAGAGAGACAAGAGGGGCCGAACGGTCGACCTCCATCGGGCCGGGGCACCCGACGGGCGAAGACGACACATGGTCCGGAGCGGGCAAGAGTTTCATGTCGGAGGACAACTGGTCCCGGGAAGCAATCGGCGGCGCGTGACCCAGGGAGGCGCCCGGCGGCTGCAGCGAAGCGTCCACTGCGGGCGACGGCGGCGGCGCGTCGCCATGGGGCAAAATGGAAGGCAGCGTCGGTAACACCTGGGGCTGAGGCGAGCCAGTAGATGGGTCCCCAGGGCGCTGACCGGACGGCACCGTCGCTGAAAGCAGACGGGGAGCGGCAGATCCCGTGCGACGACAGAGGCGCAGCTGATTGAGATGCCGACGCCCCTCACCAGAGGCCCCCAAAACCAGATACATAGCGCGGCCGAGGCAGCGAAGAATGCGCCCTTCGAGCCATCGCCGTGAACCTCGATAGTGGCGATAGTAGACATCGTCTGCTGGAGCAAAAGCAGGTGTCTGCCGCTGCATGGAAACCTGATGCTGCGGATGTAGCAAAGACATCAAGGTTCGATGAGGACGACCGTGGAGCAACTCAGCCGGCGAGCGACCATATCGGGGCTGCGAACGATACGAGGACAAAAAGAGCAATAACGCGTCCTCCCGAGAATGCGACTCTTTCAACTTCAACATCTGTGACTTGAAAGTCCTGACCAATCGTTCAGCGGCACCATTTGACTGTGGCGAAAACGGCGCGGACGTCAGATGTTGAACACCATTGGCCTTGCAGAATGACTAAAATTCTGCGGACATGAATTGTGGGCCACTGTCGGAAACGGTAGTCTGTGGAAGACCTTCAATGCAAAAGATAGCAGATAACGCTTGGATGGTGGCAGATGACGTCGTGGAAGACATCCAGACAACAAAAGGAAAATTACTGAATGAATCTACCAGAACCAACCATCGAGCATTCCAGAATGGACCAGCAAAATCGATGTGTAAGCGTTGCCAAGGGGAAGTGGCTTTTGGCCATGCAAGGAATTTCCGCGGTGGTGCTGATTGTTGTTCGGCACACACCATGCAAAAAGAGCACATATTCGTAATCGCGGCATCGATTCAGAACCAAGTACAGTGCTGACGAGCAAGTTCTTCCGTTCTCACTATACCCCAATGTCCTCGGTGGAGAAGCTGTAAGACAGAGGACTGTAACGAACGTGGTACCACGACCCTGGACTGATCATTATCAGAACGCAACAGCAAAACACCACGTCGTACAAAAAGTCTTTCCTGGTGAGCAAAAAATCGGCGAACCAACGGATCCCCGATCCGTGACTTTGACAAGGGCCATTGCGTAGCAACAAAACGCAGAACGGTAGCAAGGACAGGGTCGGCAACTGTGGCTGTACCTACACGACGAAAATCAATCGGAAACGATTCGACCACGTCATCGGCTTCCGCATCAATGAACATGCAAGCAAGTTCGGAGGAATCGAATGCTCTATCCTCAGCAACAGTCAAACGGGACAACGCATCGGCGTTTCCGTGCTTAGCAGTGGACCGATACAAGATATCGTAGCGGTACTGCGAGAGGAAAATAGACCAGCGAATGAATTTCTGCGCTGTACGTGGAGGTACAGGCTTGGTCGGATGAAAAAGCGATGTCAAAGGTTTGTGGTCTGTGATTATGGTAAAGTGACGAACATACAAGAAATCATGAAACTTTGTAACACCAAATACGAGAGCCAATGCTTCTTTCACGATCTGTGAATAATTTCTTTGCGCAGACGAGAGCAATTTGGACGCAAAGGCAATAGGGCGATCGTGCGATCCATCTTTGAGCGCAAGCACAGCACCGATCCCGAAATCCGATGCATCCACCATCAACAAAAGGGGCTTCTGGGGATCGAATGGCGTAAGGCAAGTATTGGAAAGCAACGCCGAATTCAACTGGCGAAAGGCGCGTTCGCATTCCGTCGTCCAGACGAACAGAACACCTTTACGACGTAAGCGATGAAGCGGAGCTGAAATGGAAGAGGCATGTGGCACATATCTGTTATAGTAAATTATTTTTCCCAGCACACCTTGTAGCTGCTTCAAATTCTGCGGCGAAGGCAAGTCTTGTATGGCATGGAGGTGCGTGGGACTGCGATGTATGCCTTGGGCATTGGGTACATGTCCCAGGTATGGCAAATCACGAGCAAAAAACACACATTTGTCGTTCCGCAAGCGAAGACCATTTTGTCGCAAGACCTGAAATAATGTTCTGAGATTGGCCAAATGTTCTTCTTCCGTCTTTCCGGAGATCACAATATCGTCCAGATAATTTGCTGCAGTAGGGACCGACGCACAAACAGTTTGTAGATACTGCTGAAACAATGCAGGGGCGGATGCACACCCGAATGGCAGTCGTTTGAATTGATACAACCCAAGATGCGTGTTAACCACCAAAACGCGCTGGGATTCTTCGTCCACCGGTATTTGCAAGTACGCATCTGCGAGGTCCAACTTCGAAAAATATTTACCCGGGCACAGTTTGTCAAAAAGATCTACTGGGCGGGGTAAAGGAAAAGTTGCAATCACTAGTTGTAGATTCACTGCTTCCTTGAAGTCCACACAAAGTCTCAATTTTCCGGAAGGTTTTGGCAAAATTACTAAGGGTGATGCCCAGAAAGAAGCCTGCACACGTTCAATTACACCTTGTGATTCCAAATCATGTAATGTTTTTGCGACCTCATCACGCAATGCGTGGGGAACATTGCGCGCTCTGAAAAATTTCAGTTGCGCGTTTACTTTCAGTTCCAAATGTGCTTTATAGTTCTTAGCGCAACCGAGGCCCGTTGCAAAAATGTCTGCAAATTCTTCACATAGACGAGAAACACTGTCTGAAGGCACAGTCTGGTTCACTGATAGTACCTGATTTGCGATAGACAAGTTAAACAACTGAAATAAATCGAAACCAAACAAGTTCACTGCAGAAGAAGAACGAAGGACGTAAAATGACACAAGTTTTGTTTGTCCTTTGTATGTTGCAAGAAGGCTGCACTGTCCTAACACAGGATCTCTTGATCTGAATAGCTAGTTAACTTCACATTTGCGGCACGCAACGGAGATGTGCCCAGCAGTTTGTAAGTGTCTTAATTGATCAGTGAAACTGCAGCCCTGGTATCGAGTTGGAATGGTATCACTTTGCCGTTAATGTCCAAGTCCACAAAAAGTTTACTGTCCTGCTAACGACAAGAGTGACTGTCTCGTGCAATGTGAACTGACACTGGTACAAAATCACTTGCGACTTGACGGGAGTTCCAGCGATGTCGACGCACACTATTTGTAGGACGAACATAGTCACTTTTAGAGAATGTGGCACTGGACGGAGTGGAATGAACTACATGAATTTCCATGGGCGAAGTTTCGCGAGCCCAAGTATCCTTGGTTCGATTCTGATTCCGGCGCGAAGCAAAGGGCCTAGAATGGTTTTGAGCTTCCAATCTGAGCTTTTTCTGGCAAACACTCTGAACATGTCCTTTTTTATAACAATAAAAGCAAATAGCTTGGCGTGACGGGCAATTCTCACGCGAATGTCTACTAGCGCAGCGCGGGCAGGATTTGAGCACTGCATTTGCTTGCCGGCGCGGCACACGTGGCTGAGAGCCTGGCGACAGCAGCGCAGCCAGGCGCAAGGGCTGTTTACTGCTCCGTGCAGCTCGCCCGGCGGTCCGGTTTACCTGACACACGGTTGGTGAAGTTTCAAATGATTCCTGAGCAAAGTCAAGTGTGTCCTGCCGATCCAATATGTCCATCACTTGTTGAAGGGAGGGATTGACTAGTTTCAAAATCTGTTCCCTTATACGAACATCAGATACGTTCTGTGCAATTGCATCATGTACCTTAGTATCTGAATAAGGGAGTCCACATTGACACTCAAAAGCACAATCCCTAGTAAGGCCTTGCAAGGTTGCAACCCACTTTCGATTACTCTGACCTGCAATACATTTTGTATGAAAGAAGGTATACCGTTTCGCAACTACATTGACTGATTCTTTGAAATATGCATCTAATGCAGACAAAATTTCTTCGTAGGACAGAGTTGCTACGTCGCGTCAGGGAAATACACTCCTGGAAATGGAAAAAAGAACACATTGACACCGGTGTGTCAGACCCACCATACTTGCTCTGGACACTGCGAGAGGGCTGTACAAGCAATGATCACACGCACGGCACAGCGGACACACCAGGAACCGCGGTGTTGGCCGTCGAATGGCGCTAGCTGCGCAGCATTTGTGCACCGCCGCCGTCAGTGTCAGCCAGTTTGCCGTGGCATACGGAGCTCCATTGCAGTCTTTAACACTGGTAGCATGCTGCGACAGCGTGGACGTGAACCGTATGTGCAGTTGACGGACTTTGAGCGAGGGCGTATAGTGGGCATGCGCGAGGCCGGCTGGACGTACCGCCGAATTGCTCAACACGTGGGGCATGAGGTCTCCACAGTACATCGATGTTGTCGCCAGTGGTCGGCGGAAGGTGCACGTGCCCATCGACCTGGGACCGGACCGCAGCGACGCACGGATGCACGCCAAGACCGTAGGATCCTACGCAGTGCCGTAGGGGACCGCACCACCACTTTCCAGCAAATTAGGGACACTGTTGCTCCTGGGGTATCGGCGAGGACCATTCGCAACCGTCTCCATGAAGCTGGGCTACAGTCCCGCACACCGTTAGGCCGTCTTCCGCTCACGCCCCAACATTGTGCAGCTCGCCTCCAGTGGTGTCGCGACAGGCGTGAATGGAGGGACGAATGGAGACGTGTCGTCTTCAGCGATGAGAGTCGCTTCTGCCTTGGTGCCAATGATGGTCGTATGCGTGTTTGGCGCCGTGCAGGTAAGCGCCACAATCAGGACTGCATACGACCGAGGCACACAGGGCCAACACCCGGCATCATGGTGTGCGGAGCGATCTCCTACACTCGCCGTACACCACTGGTGATCGTCGAGGGGACACTGAATAGTGCATGGTACATCCAAACCGTCATCGAACCCATCGTTCTACCATTCCTAGACCGGCAAGGGAACTTGCTGTTCCAACAGGACAATGCACGTCCGCATGTATCCCGTGCCACCCAACGTGCTCTAGAAGGTGTAAGTCAATTACCCTGGCCAGCAAGATCTCCGGATCTGTCCCCCATTGAGCATGTTTGGGACTGGATGAAGCGTCGTCTCACGCGGTCTGCACGTCCAGCACGAACGCTGGTCCAACTGAGGCGCCAGGTGGAAATGGCATGGCAAGCCGTTCCACAGGACTACATCCAGCATCTCTACGATCGTCTCCATGGGAGAATAGCAGCCTGCATTGCTGCGAAAGGTGGATATACACTGTACTAGTGCCGACATTCTGCATGCTCTGTTGCCTGTGTCTATGTGCCTGTGGTTCTGTCAGTGTGATCATGTGATGTATCTGACCCCAGGAATGTGTCAATAAAGTTTCCCCTTCCTGGGACAATGAATTCACGGTGTTCTTATTTCAATTTCCAGGAGTGTAGTTTGACTATCACACGGTACGTGTTCACCCCGACTGATGATAACAAAAAAGACTTCCGCTCGTTACCTTGAAATCTGTAGGCGGTGAGATGGAATCGAAATTGGCGTCACCACTCCGTCCAGCTTTCCAGTGCAGCATCAAAAGTTCGAAAAGTTGGTGCAACAGCGTGTTGTGGCTGCGTTAGCGTTGGAGCGGCGGCTGCCGCATCGTTTTGCATTGCACATTGACCCTGGACGAGCTGTCCAAGGGCATCCAGTAATGCCTGCGTCTGCTGATTCTGTAAGCGATAAAATTCGTACAGTACATCTGGAGATTGCGGCGAAGTCATTACACAAGTAAATCAGGGCAGTATAGAAAAGAACGCGGTTTTGCCTCGTCGCCAATGTTGTGGTTGGGAGGAGAGCCAACACCGTGTTACTAGAGGAGGCTGAAAGGCACGAGTTTTAGCTCACGCAGGCTGGCGTGAGGTCTGGAACAGGACAAGGAAATTAGAATATAGAAAAAAACAGACGTAGCTGGTGGAATACTTAACTTTAATCCATTAATGATGAACGTCGGTTTTGACAGTACATGATTCACAATAATAATAGTAACTGATAATGTCGCCTTGCTAGGTTGCAGCAAATGACGTAGCTGAAGGCTATGCTAAACTATCATCTCGGCAAATGAGAACGTAAGTAGTCAGTGAACCATCGCTAGCAAACTCGGCTGTACAACTGGGGCGAGTGCTAGGAAGTCTCTCTAGACCTGTCGTGTGGCGGCGCTCGGTCTGCAATCACTGATAGTGGCGACACGCAGGTCCGACGTATACTACCGGACCGCGGCCGATTTAAAGGCTACCACCTAGCAAGTGTGGTGTCTGGCGGTGACACCACAACATTTCCAAGACACCCAGTATACACAGCTACAACCTGGCCTTTGAGCATAAACGAAACGATTTTAACTGCAATTCATATTTATACTTTCCGAGATTATCGTTTTAAAACAATAGGCTGTAATATGGCGGCTTAGTGTGTCAAGATCGTATTCAAAAAAAGGCAGATTCGAAGAATGTAAAATATGATATAGAAGACCAAATTTCAAAGTTGGTAAAAACATCCAGAATTTTATTTCTTCGTTTGAGGCAGGCCGTAATTGATAAATGCAGTCTCCTCTATTATAGACAGGACTGTCCATGAATGTCAAACCTTGAATGAAATATACATCTGACAATATGTGATGATTAATACTCAAGGGCATGTGTCACCTCCACGCAAAGGGCGTTTGTAGGTGTCAGACGCATGGCTCCAAAGCAAATACAAATGGCTCTGTATTGAAAAGTAACCTATTGTGATACAAAGTACACCCGTAGCCCAGACCATATCGAATAATTCCTTGGTACGTGCTGCACAGAAACTTCGATGTGCTTCCCACCACAAACAGGTGAGTGTGTTAATTACTTTTAATGCTTCTTTACCCTTATTAACAGTAGATACATGTGAAGCGACCAGCTTAGCCGTGAATCAAATATCATTCTGACGAATCGGGCCTGAGATTTTATCTGGACATTTCAGTTTCTAGACGTGGCGTGACCGTTAATGCGAGCAGCGTTCGTTTTCTAAAGAGGTACGATTACTGATTTCTCAGCCGAAATCACTGTTAGACAGCCATTTATTGACGTGTGCTATGGTATTGCGTAATCCCGCATTGGCTTGGAGATGCGAGTATACAGTTGAATAAATATTTACCTCGTCTGCAGTACTTCTGTTTCCATGGGAAGATTTCCAAGCAAAGAATAATCTATGAAATCAGTACCATGACATCCATCACTCGATGATTTAATTTCATCATTTCGTTCTTTTTTTAGTGAAGGATATGATGACTGTGATCTTCAACAGCAGATGGATAATTCAGGAACGGAACCGTAAGAGGTGCGAGCGTAATTATAAATTCCTCCATCCAGTCAGTTGTAGCAGGAACATCGGATGGCAGAAGACAGTTACCAAAACCCTGTGTTTTATACCAAATGTTTATCTTACTGGTTGCTTTATTGAGTGAAGAACAAATTTTAATCCAGTTTTTCTTGTTTGTTCGTTTTCTCTTCAAAAACTTGTTAACACCCGCATTTACTTTTCTCACTTCCAAGAAGTTATTCGAGTTATAGTTCTGGCAATAGGTAGGGCTTGTCTTCACCTATAGAAAATTCTAATGGTATAGTTTGTTATAGGTAACTGCAACACACTATAAGCAAAACTCAGGAGTCACACGAAAGAACGACGTCAGATTACATCTAAACACTTCCACGTCAGCGACAGTACTGTTCCCTCCCTCCCCAAACCGAGTTTATGTTTCATCCCTATTGACTTCCATTCTTCTTATTTTGAAGTTTCACTGCATCAAAGTATTACTCAGTGTTAAACCGGACAACCAGAAAAGAAGAGAATCGAAGCGTTTGAGACGTGGCACTATAGAAGAACTTTGATAATTACGTGACCCAATAAGGTAAGAAATGAGGAGATTCTCCACAAAATGGGATCTGATTAGGGTGAATCAGGCCCTCTCTTACATCTGGCCAGAGTGTCACACAAATCATACCTTTTTTTACAGAATATTTACCTAAGAAATAACAATTTTAAGATGACAAATAGTGTTAAAATGATTTGAGTGTCTAGAGTGACAATGTGAGGAAATAATACTGACTGTGAACTAATGTAATAAAGTTAATACTGTCAGTACTTCTACTATTGCCGCTGCTGCCACTATTTGCGATAGTAATAATAATAATAATAATAATAATAATGCCAATAATAACAATAATGATAGTGGTCGATATAAAAATAATTTATACGTGTACAAAATAGATATTTTCTGGGGAAAGGAAATTTAAGGAGATTGCACCAGCTAAGAATACCGGGAAATGAGGACGAGCTGATGGGAAGAAGGATGTGCAAGAGTAACGTGTGCGTACAGGGACAATGGTAATACTTATTGTTGCTTTGACAGCTATGTCACTGTCTTCTGAAGCTGAAGATGTTATTCAGTTCTCTAATATTACAGAGTCAGGTTCCTGCTACTGAGAAGGACTTGGAGAAAGTGGCTGAACGATGAAGTGGGACACCAGAATTTTGTTCCAATGGGAATAGGTGTTCCTACTATGTCGTTCAGACAAGAGCGATGAGGTCGAGGAGAGATCTCATGGACAGTATGGACAGAGTGCATTGATAAGACAGTAGGTATGGAAATTTCTGCACGCATCCAGGATAGCTGTGCGTATGACTGTGAAATATGATCAGTCGAACATCACAGATGTAACGAACACAGGCATTCATAACCAGTTCAGTGGGCCGTGTGCTTTCCTGAGAAAGACTTTGCGGAATTACATCACTGTAATGGATAATTGGAAGTATGTTTATGCAGTTTCTTTTGCAGGTCAAGATGAAAGAGCTTTTTATTTTTTTGTTGGACGTTCAGGATGCTGATGCCCTCTTACACATTGCAGTTACATGCACAGTCCAATTTAGATTTTCATCCATTATTGTTCTTAGACTCCTTCCTGAGGCAGAGATATTGATATTTGTCCCATTTAGAGTTTAAAATGGTACAGATTCCCGATATTTCTGGCTAATGAGGCTACAATGCCCGACCCGTACAGCTTGGGTTTTGGATTTGTTGACTTTAACCCCATATCCTTCGCCCATTTTGATAGTTCACACAGGTCGGTATTGAGATTCTCTATAGTTGTCTTCAGGTTTATTTGTTTTCCTCTTAGATGCCACTGGACGCCATCACTTACATGTGGTATTTGCAATTGGACAAAACTGATGAAACATCATTCACATACTATGAAAAGAATATATGACCTAATACTGAGCCCTGTGGGACGCCTCACACTGCCTGCCTCCATTGCGACTTTATAGTGCCGGATATGACGCTCTGCTGGTTAGAGTCAGGTAAGAGCGAAACCACTGCACTGAACTTTGCGAGAAATTTAGGCTGCTAGGTTTGGCAAGTAAAATGTTAGGATGTGATGTCAAAGGCCTTGCTGAAGTCTAAGGAGCAGATGATAATCGCCTCTTGTGGATCCATGACCAGCTTCAGGTCTTCTATTAAAGGTAAACACTAACATGAAGAAAGGACAGGATGGCACGACGTGTACTAAGACATCAGGGTGTAACTTCGATTGTACTAGAGGGAGCTGTAGAGCGCAAAACCTTTAAGGGAAAACAGCAACTGGAATACATGCAGCAAATAACTGAGAACGTTGGGTGCAAACGCTAGAGATGAAATGGTCGACACAAGAAGGAATTCGAGCCAGGTAGCAGTCTGATGACAAAAAAAAAGATTAATCTCTCCATCGGAAGGAGGTATTAACCATACATCTAAATCCATGCTGCTGTTTTCACATTTACCACGGAACTTTCCGCTGTTTTAGTAATACAATGACTGTGCTACCAAGAATCAGCCAAATTTCTTTGTGACTGTGTCTGACAAAGAAATATGTATCCTCCAGTATAAACACATCATTCTCGGAGTTGGTTTTTCTTGCTTGTTATTAATGAACAGTTGTTATTTTTTGTTGTACTGAAAAATTTCAAGAAGTGTAGTGATTGCTGTCGTATTAGTTTAGTCTATCGCCATGTCGAACATCATGGGCTTCAAACGAGGGAAACCTTTTGGCATCTACTTATTTAAAGCATCTGTGGCTTAAGTCATAAAAAGTCCTGGCACCGTAAACACAAAGCGTACATGATCGGATCTTTTCTATATTTAACAGCGTATCGTTACTACGTCTCTAATGATAGCGTCGACAGGACGCTGCACTATAATAGTCCTTTTCTTGTTCATGTATGATCGACATATTTACTGTATCCTACAACGAGCCCCATTAATTACATTACGTTTGTCATTTAGTGTCATTCAATGAGCAGAGACAAGTAATAATTAATGCCACCGTGATGGTAAGCCTAATCAATATGTTGACAGGCTTTCAGCGTAACACGGATGAGATGAAAGCAAGTTCTGTTCAACACTACACTTGTCTAATCATGCTGCAATTACGTAACAATCACTCCCCTACATTTTATCTATGGTGAGCAACTGTGAAACAGCAGATTTACACCAATAATGAGATCTCTCGCCGTTCGCCCTACCCCGTTGATATATATCTTTGCTACGAAATAACAATCAACATACCCTCTATAGATCAGTAAAGCCAAAGATGGAGCAATGCAGCTCAATATTTTTTTATTGGCTTTGGTTTATAGAAACATGTAGCCAATAACTCGGAAGAGAAACTTGTCCAAATATTTATACTTTTTTAGATTGCAAAGATGTTATCCGGCAAGGTTTTTCTCAGGAAAGGTCAGGACGCCTGGAACTGTTGATGAATGCCTGTGTTCGTCATATCTGTGATGCTCGACTCCAGTTCTCCATCATGTGCACATCTGTCGTGGCTGCATACAGACAAGCGTAGAGATTCCCATACCCGCTGTCTTCTCTACTGTCTTATCAACGTACACTGTCCCTTATATCTCTCCTCAATCCTAACGCTCTTGTCTGAACAACATGGCAGAAACAACCGTTCCCATCGTAGCAAAATCCTTTTGTCCCGCTTCATCGTTCGGTCACTTTCTCGACGTCCTTCTGAGTGGCAGGAACCTGACTCTGAAATAACCTGCCGCATTATATTAGACAGCTGAATAACATCTCCAGTTTCGGAAGATAGTTAATGACGTATCTACTAAAGAACCGACAATGCTTACCACTCTCCTAAACGCCCTCGTAACCGTTGTACTTCCTTCTTTCCAACCAGGTCTCCCTCATTTCCCATTATTGTTATCTGGTGGAGTCTCCTTAAATGTATTCTCAGCTGGTGCAGTCTCTTTAAATTTCAGTTCACCACAACTCTCTATATCAGAAAACAACTATTCTGTACACGTATAAACTCATTTCTATATCTGACATTATTGTTATAGTCATTATTATTATTATTATTATTATTACCACTATTAAAGGTAGCAGCAGAACTACTGTCAGTATTAATTTAATTAGCTCATAGTATTATTTAATCATATTGTCACTATAGACACTTAAATAATTTTAATACTATTTTTCATATTAAAATTATCTGTGAGGTAACTATGATGTAGAATAGGTGCTGTATGAGTGCAATCTCTGTCCGATATAAGGGAGAGCCTTATGGCCATAATCATATGAATTTAAATAGATTAATAAATAAAAAATATATAATGTATCCACTTTCAAATATCGCAAGAAAGATAAACAGCACAAGAATTTAAGAATATGTTACACATAGGCACACACATTATGGGTAAAGAACGTTGTTATAAGACCAATTGTAGCCGGAAGAGAAAAAGTGAAGTCAGCAAGTTCTAGGGTGAATATTCAGGAAGACTCAAGTAGGAATGTAACCGATGTTAATACAATAAAATTTATAAGCACTAATTACTGGATCTACAAATTTGAAAAAGGCTTTATGTAATCGTATCTGGAGTACAGCTAAGTTCGTTGAAGATCAGTGCCACACAATTTGATGTTGGAAAAATATGCTAAAATAAAAATGTGCATTCATTTACTCACTCTCGTAACCACAATCTTTCAAACACTCTTGTTTCAACACTTTCATTCAATACAGAAAATAAAACTTAGTGGAGTAAGTATCGTAAGATAAACAGTATTGACTTTACACCGAGTGACAGCTAGATGTCGTACTACAGTAGCGTATGTTATTTAATCTAATAACGAATGCGAACAAATGCAAATTTCACTGGAAATAACAGGAAGAAACTGTACTAAATAAAAATATGGCATTTCAGTCTTTGATCGCTATTTTTTATTTTCAATAACCGGTTTCAGACTAGCTGCCCATCTTCAGATTATATATTGCAGTTACAGGGTAACCTGTCAGTACAGAACTATGTTCGCGAACCAATAATTCTGTACGGACAGGTTACTCTGTAACTGCAATATGTGATCTGAAGATGGGCAGCTAGCCTGAAACCGGTTACTAAAAATAAAAAATAGCGATCCAAGACTGAAATGCCATATTTTTGTTCAAAGAACGATCGCGGCAATCCCAATAATCATGTCTAGTTTCGATAGAAATTGCACTGCTGATTCCTGTTTAAGCTAGTAATTGTATTTTGAGTATTATCATCTATATTCTGAAGACTGTGGCAGCTCGCCAATCACGCAAGAGTTTCGGTTTCTTCTCGAAAGATACTTCTGTTCCCGAGAGGTGGCGTTGTACTGTTTCCCGATGACATGGCCACAAATGGCATGATAAGCAAATGGAAACTGTTCGGATACTGATCGATGGTACAGATCCAAGTACCCATAAAGGAGACGTTGAGTCCATATCATGTCTCCAAGACTGCTCCAATTGTTAATAAAGATTAGGTAAATGATAACCTAATTAAACCTCCGAAATGGACAACGAAGTGCACAGGATCCGTACCTGGAAGAAGCAGTGAGTGACTGCTTACGTGATGATGAAGTTATGTGAAAACATCGCCTACACCGCTGCACTGTAATTCACAGACAGTGCAAGCATAAGCTTCTAATTTTGTACCCGGCGTCGTGTTGTACCAACAGCTACTGCAGTGCTGTTGGGTCGAATGTACTTTCCCATGTGTGTAATTTTCCCAGCTGCTCAAAAACTGCAATAATCATGCATGAGCCTTCGCGATTCCCCCAACCACAAGCGGGAGAACCATTCGCATAGCTTCATGTATACGTTTAAGCTCATAATATGAGTGAAAAGCACCTTGACGGAACATTTGCAGATTTAATAACAAGAAAACTGTTTTTGTTCTACTGGTTTTGTTTATTTCTAACCAGTTTTCATTTATTGGGACATCTTCAGGAAAGAACTGACTAACGTACACAAGGAACATTAGTTACTGGGTAACCAAACTTTATAACAAAGATACAATCGACTTGCACAGAATATTGAACACCAAACTTGCTTGATAACGTTGTAAATTAAACTTCCGCGAAGGACACTACTAAATGTAGTAAGTAATTAAACTACACAATATTACAGCATTACAGCTGTAACGTTAAAGTTGGTGAGGTCGAGAACTGCTTGACAAACTGTTAAACTGGGCACTCTTTATTTATGTTGTGCATCTTACAAGTTATTTAACATCGTAAATTATACATTACGCAATACGCAATATTAAACACACTATATAGTTGGCTGATTTAGAATCAGTAATGTATTTTGAGTTAAATGCTTACTTAGCTCAAGAGCTTCTAACAGGTACTCTTTTCTTCTATTGTTGGCTAGCACAGGAGAAACAAAATCTTAAATTCGTTAATTGTTCAAGTAGGTTAGTTAATTTAAAAATAGAAATGGGTAGGTTGAAGTTAGATGTAGAGACAGTTAGTGAAGTTCGGTGACAGGAGGAACAGGACTTCTGGTCAGGTGAATACATGGATATAAATAGAAAATAAAATAGAGGCAATGTAGGAGTAAGTTTAATAATGAATAAGACGATGATGCTGTTTGGTTTGTGGGGCGCTCAACTGCGTGGTCATCAGCGCTTGTACAACATCCCAAATTTTTCACAGTCCAATCTAGCCACTGTTGCGAATGATGATGATGAAATGATGAAGAGATCACAAACACCCACTCACCGGGAAGAGAAAATCCCCAACCCTACCGGGAATCGAACCCCTGATCCCGTGATCCAGAGGCAGCAGCGCTAGCCACTGGACCACAAGCTGCGGACAATAACGAATAAGAAGTAGGAATACTATGAACAGAATACAGAACGGATTATCACACCCAAGATAGACACAAAATCAACTCCCACCATAGCAGTACAAGTTTATATCTCGGCTAGCTCCGTAGATGTTGAAGAGATTGAACAAATGTGAGAGGAGATAAAACAAATTATTCAGATAGTCAGAAAGATGAAAATTTAATTCTGATTGGGGATTCAGATTCGATAGCAGGAAAAGGAAGAGAAGGAAAAGTAGTAGGTGAATGTGGACTGGGAGAAAGGAATGAAAGATGTACCTTCCGGTAGAATTTTGCACTGAGCGTAACTTAAACACCGCTAACAAGAATCATGAAAAATGCTTTTTATACGTGGAAGAGACTTGGGGACACCATAAGGTTTCAGATTGATTATATATTAGTAAGACGGAGATTTCGGAACCTGACTTTAAATTGCAAGACATTTCCAGGGGCAGCTGTGGACTCTGACCACAATTCATTGGTTTTGAAATGTATATCAAAATGGTAGTAAATGAAGGAGGGTTTCAGAGGAAACATTGGGCACAGGTTGACTAGAACATGGGAAAGGAACACAGTACAAGACGAATGGGTAGCTTTGAGAGATGAAATAGCGAAGCCAGCAGAGAATGAAGAAGATGAAAAGACAAAGCCTTGTAGAAATCCTTGTATAACACGGGTGAGAGTAAATTTAACTGATGGGAGGAAGAAACATAAACATTCAGCAAATGACGCAGGTGAAAGGGAATACAAAGTCTAAAAATGACAGGAAGTGCAGAATGGCAAAGCAGGAAAGATTAGAGGACAAATGTAAGGATTTAGAAGCACATTTCACTAGTGAAAAGATAGATACCGCCTACAGAAAAATTAAAGAGCTCTTCGGAGAAAACAGAAACAGCTGCATGAATATCAAGAGATCAGATGAAAAACCATTACTAAGGAAAAAGGGAAAGTTAAAAGCAGACAGGAGTACGTGGAGGGTCTATACTGGAGAGATGAATTTGAAGAGGACGCAGATGAAGATGGGATGGGAGATATGATACTGCAAGAAGAATTTGACAGGACACTGAAAGACTTAAGCCGAAACAAGGCCCCTGGAATATACGACACTCAGTCAGAAATATTGATATCCTTCGGAGAGCTAGACATGACTCTTCCATCTGCTGTGCAAGATGTATTACAAAGACGAAATACCCTCAGACTTCTAGAAGATTATAATAAATGCAATTCCAAAGAAAGCATATGCTGACAGGAATGAATGTTACAAATATATCAGTTTAATAAGACATGGTTACTAAATACTTTACAAATTATTTACAGAAGAGTGGAAAAATTTGCTAGAAGACAACATCAGGGAAGATCAGTTTGGGTTCCGGAGAAATGTAGGAACACGTGAGGCAGTACTGACGCTACCGTTTCTCAGTCTTAGAAGATACGTTAAACAAGGCAAACCTATGTTTATAGCATTTTTAGGCTTAGAAGAAGCTTTCGACAATGTTGACTGGAATACTCTCTTAGAAATCCTAAAGGTACCAGGGTAAAACACAAGGAGCGAAAGGCTATTTATAAGTTGTACAACAACCAGACATCAATTATAAGGGTTGAGGGGACTGAAAGGGAAGCAGTGGTTAAGAAGAGAGTGAGGCAGGGTTGTAGCTTATTCCCGATATCGTTCAGTCTGTACAATGAGCACCCAGTATAGGAAATCAAGGAAAAATATTGAGAAGGAATTAAAGTTCAGGGAGAACCAATAAATTCTTCGAGGTTCAGCGATGACATTGTAATTGTGTCAGAGACAGCAAAGGCCTTGTAGGTGCAGTTGATTGGAATGGAACTGTATCTTGAAAAATGTACAGTAGATTAACATCTACAAAAGAAAAACAAAGATAATGAAATACGGTCGAACTAAATCAGATTATCTGAGGGAATTAGATAAGGAAACGACACGCTAAAATTAGTAAACGGTTTTGTTATTTTAGGAGCAAAATAACTGATGATGGCCGAAATAGAGAGAATATGAAACGTAGACTGGCAATGGCAAGAAAATCGTTTCAGAAGAAGAGAATTTTTCTTAGCGCCAAATATAGATTCAAGTATTAGGAAGTCTTCTCAAAAGAACACACATAAAAAAAAGTTTTGCATCACCTCAGTTCCGAGAGTTCCGGAACCTGTACAGAAGATTGGAATAGAGATCAACATAAACATCATTTCCGCCCTTTTTATTGCTCATTAAAACCACACATTGCATGTTGTACCACCATACAGCAGACCCTCAGAGGTGGTGGTCCACACCAGTACCTCTAACACCCAGCAGCACATCGTCTTGCACTGATGCATGCCTTTATTCGTCGTGGCATACTATCCACAAGTTCATCAAGGCACTGTTGGTCTAAATTGTCCCACTCCTCAACGGCGATTCGGCGTAGACCCCTCAGAGTGGTTGCTGGGTCACGTCGTCGATAAACAGCACTTTTCAATCTATCCCAGGCATGTTCGATAGGTTTCAGGTCTGGAGAATATGCTGGCCACTCTAGTTGAGCGATGTCGTTATCCTGGAGGAAGTCATTCACATGACGTCATGTGCATGATGGGGGCGCGAATTGTCGTCCATGAAGACGAATGCCTACAGCCGATACGGCGCCTTCCATAACCCAAGACCACCAGTTGGCCCCACATAATACCACCCCAAATAGCAGGGAACATCCACCTTGCTGCACTCACTGGGCAGAGGGTCTAAGATGTTCCGCCTGACAGGGTTGCCTCTGAACACGTCTCCGATTATTGTCTGGTTGAAGGCATACGCGACACTCATCGGTGAAGAGAGGCCAGTCCTGAGCGGTCCATTCGGCATGTTGTTGAGCCTATCTCTACCGCGCTGCATGGTGTCATGGTTGCAAAGATGGACCCCGCCATGGACGTCGGGACCGAAGTTGCGCTTCATACAGCCTACTGCGCACAGTTTGAGTAATAACACGAAGTCCTGTGGCTACACGAAAAGCGTTATTCAACATGGTGGCGTTGCTGTCAGGGTTACTCAGAGCCATAATCCGTAGTCAGCGGTCATCCACGGCAGTAGTAGCCCTTGAGCGGCCTGCAAGGCATGTTATCGACAGTTCCTGTCTCTCTCTGTATCTCCTCCATGTCCGAACAACATCGCTTTGGTTGACTCCTAGGCGCCTGCACACTTCCCTTGTTGAGAGCCCTTCCTGGCACAAAATAACAAGGCGGACGCGATCGAACGGCGGTATTGACCATCTAGCCACGAATGAACTACAAACAACACGAGCCGTGTACCTCCTTCCTGGTGGAATGATGGGAACTGATCGACTGTCGGACCCCCTTCGTCTAATAGGGGCTGCTCATGCATGGTTGTTTACATCTTTGAGCGGGTTTAGTGACATCTCTGAACTTTCAAAGGAACTGTGTCTATGATATAATATCCACAGCCAACGTCTTTGTTCAGGAGTTCTGGTAACCGGGGTGATGGAAAACTTTTTTGGGTGTGTGTATTTGTAAGGAGCGTAGCGATGTATGGAAGTGAATCATGAACGATAAACAGTTAGGTAAGAGGAGAATAGAAGCTTCTGGAATGTGGTGCTACAGAAGAATGATGAATATTAGATGGGTAGATCACGTAAACGTAACTAATGAGGAGGTACTGAATAGAAGTGGGAAGAAAAGAATTTGGTGGCACAACCTGACTAGAAGAAGGGATCAGTTGATAGGACACATTCTGAGACATGAAGGAATCACCAATTTAATGTTGGACGGAAGTGCGTGTGTGTCTGGGGAAGGGGGAGGGGTGGGGGAGTAAAAGTCGTAGAGGGAGACCGAAAGATGAATACAGTAAACAATTCAGAACAATGTAGGTTGCAGCAGTTATTCATCAATGAAGAGGCTTGCACTGGACAGAGTAGCATGGAGAGCTGTATCAAAGCAGTATTCGGACTGAGGACAATAACAATAACAACATGAAGCACTTCTGTGTGGACTTGGTATCTGTGTCCTTCCTTCAGCACATGTTCGGCAAAGGTGGAGTCTGACTTATGTAATATCCAGCAGCTTTTGTGTTCGATCAGCCCAGTTGCAATACCCCTGGTTGTTTGACCAATACAGCTTGTTGCAGTCATTGCAAGTGATATAATAAAAACCAGTGTTACTAAATAATTCTGTTTTATTGTTGTTGCCGAATATCATGTGAGCTGTATTGCCTCTTAAATAAAATGAAGTTTTATAATTGCAGGATTTGAGAGTTTTGGTAGCCTAAATACTTACTCATTTCAGTGTGTTGATTGTTTTTTCTCTGCGTCCTGTAAACCCGTCACACAGTTTCCTATCTGACGTTTTATGCACACTTATAGTTACACCACTAAGTGGAGTACGCCTGACCGAGCGGGGTGGGGCAGTGGACTCGCATTCGGGAGGACGACGGTTCAATCCCGCGTCCGGCCATCCTGATTTAGGTTTTCTGTGATTTCCCTAAATCGCTCCAGGCAAATGCCGGGATGGCTCCTTTGAAAGGGCACAGCCGACTTACTTCCCTAGTCCGATGAGACCGATGACCTCGCTGCCTGGTCTCCTTCCCCAAACAACCCAACCCTCTCCAGTCTGACCACACACACTCGGAGTACGCCTGTCACTGTAGACTAACCGTTTTGAGTCCACACTTCAACACCTGACCTACTGCCTAAGGAAAAATAAGCATTAATGTCTTGCTGTTGCCACATGTACTTGAAGATACTAATTAACCTAAAAACATACCAGTCATAATAGCTATAATCATTGGTCTTCAGCTCAAGTAAATACACTGTCCTCAATCAGCAATAAAAATATCTGCACTGATACCCCCAACAGCCTGTGTATTTTTATAACTGTTCATTTAACATCACGAATCAACGTCCACTAAAATATTATTCGTTGCCTCACTGTATATATATTTTTTTTTAATTTTGGTAGTAATTTACGTGAGGAAACATGCTGCCACTGGTCGGTAACTGATCACACTCTGTCCCCTTCGCTTGCATTACAAGTTACCGTTTTTACCAACACAAGGCGCCAGAAGAGTACCCCATTCCGTACTGCTTGGGCGGTGCGAATCAAATAGTGTTCAGGAAAAAGCATATCAAAACCTAGTCTTTGATGGGGAGCCATAGCTTGTTTAGAACCAGGAAGTGTAAAAACAATGACCCTACTATTCTGGGTCCTCAAACATTTTCCGCTATTACTAAGTAAAATCTGTACCTTCAAATGTTTTTATTCTTTCTGGTTATACGACTGCCTGGGATGACTGTCGTAGCTACTTCGCCCTGTATGTGAAATGTTACATCATTATCACGGAAGCAGCCAGCGCATTTAACTCTAAATGCTGAATTCAACGGTTTGTATTAATTTTGTGTGCCCTCTTTTTATCCAGTGAACCACAGAATAGAACATAATCTAACTGGCTTCCCAATGTACGCCTAATAAATCGAACAGCACAGGGTATTCCAGTTGTGTTCAGGATAGTGCGGTACATGTTGTTGTTGTTGTTGTGGTCTTCAGTCCTGAGACTGGTTTGCTGCAGCTCTCCACGCTGCTCTACCCTGTGCAAGCCTCTTCATCTCCCAGTACGCGCTGCAGCCTACATCCTTCTGTTTAGTGTATTCATCTCTTGGTCTCCTTCTACGATTTCTACCCTCCACGCTGCCCTCCAATACTAAATTTGTGATCCCTTGATGCCTCAGAACATGTCCTACCAACCGATCCCTTCTTCTAGTCAAGTTGTACCACAAACTCCTCTTCTCCCCAACCCTATTCAGTACCTCCTCATTAGTTATGTGATCTACCCATCTAATCTTCAGCATTCTTCTGTAGCACCACATTTCGAAAGCTTCTATTCTCTTCTTGTCTAAACTATTTATCGTCCATGTTTCACTTCCATACATGGCTACACTCCATACAAATACTTTCAGAAACGACTTCCTGACACTTAAATCAATACTTCAGAAACGGTTTCCTTGCCATTGCCAGTCTACATTTTATATCCTCTCTTCTTCGACCATCATCAGTTATTTTGCTGCCCAAATAGCAAAACTCCTTTACTACTTCAAGTGTCTCATTTCCTAATCTAATTCCCTCAGCATCGCCCGACTTAATTCGATTACATTCCATTATCCTCGTTTTGCTTTTGTTGATGTTCATCTTATATCCTCCTTTCGAGATACTCTCCATTCCGTTTAACTGCTCTTCCAAGTCATTTGCTGTCTCTGACAGAATTACAATGTCATCGGCGAACCTCAACGTTTTTATTTCTTATCCATGGATTTTAATACCTACTCCGAATGCAGTACATATTAGAGTCGAATGAAGCATAGTGTGTGTGTGTGTGTGTGTGTGTGTGTGTGTGTGTGTAGCTGTAAGGAAAGCGGTACGTCTGCTGTATCTGTGATGCAGCAATCTCGGGTTGTAAAATAACAAGTTGCCAAAGGCTATACCTAGTGTCCTGTTCTTCGTCTGAGCCGAGTACTCGAGCAGCCCAACCCTTTCCTCTTTGACAGCGAGAAACACCTCTCGCTAGGTCATGCCTTACGTTCTCTGCGCTTTCCGATACCCGTGCCGCGGCGGCCTCTGTGTACCTTCTGCCGCAGAACTCCATCAGGACTGCGCGCTGTGCGCCGGCTGACGTGTTTACGCTGGTGTGCGCAGGGAGACGGCGATGTTGTACGAGCCCGGCGTGTCGACCAACAGCAACAAGCAGAGCGTGGCCACGGTGGTGGCGCACGAGCTGGCGCACCAGTGGTTCGGCAACCTGGTCACGCCCAGCTGGTGGTCCGACCTCTGGCTCAACGAAGGCTTCGCCAGCTACATCGAGTACCTGGGCGTCGACGCGGTGAGTCTCTCCCTCTTCATTGTTTCTACATTTACAGGGAACTCGAATTAGTGATTTAAATATTTCGAAATAAAATTACAGAAGGTTGTCAATCCGATATAAAAATGTTGTGTAACTATCAAATTTCAATTACACCCATTATTGACCATTTTACTAGGACTGCTACTGTTACCCATAATCAAAGAATTACATATTTCTGCGTCGGTCACTAAGTTTTATTTCATTCACTTCACGTTTCGATGGTTAACCTTCCATGTGGAAGGTAGGCCCGTTAATAAGATACCGATATATCGTCGTATCAATCATTATTGGTTTAATTTTTCAAAAAGTATCGATATATATATCGGCAACATTTTCCCTCCAATAAATCGATAGCCAGTGGCGTTGCAGCAGTAACACCAGTTCCCATCAGACCACCGAAGTTAAGTGCTGTCGGGCTTGGCCAGCACTTGGATGGGTCACCGTCTGGGTGTGCCGAGTACTGTTGGAAGTAGGGTGCACCCAGCCTTTGTGAGGCAATTGAGAAGTAGCGGCACGGATCACGAAAACTGTCAACGGCCGGGAGTGTGGTCATGTGACTAGGGCGTCCCGTCGGGTAGACCGCACGCCAGGTGCAAGCCTTTCCATTTGACGCCACTTCCGCGACTTGTGCGTCGATGGGGATGAAATGATGATGATTAGGACAGGACAACACCCAGTCCCTGAGCGGAGAAAATCTCCGACCCAGCCGGGAATCGAACCCGGGCCCTTAGGATTGACAGTCTGTCGCGCTGACCACTCAGCTACCGCGGACGGACGGGAGAGTGGTGTGCTGACCACATGTCTCTCCGTATCCGCATCCGTGACGCCTAGGACCTGAGGACAACAGGCGGTCGGTCGGTACCATTGGACGTTGTTTGTATGTTTGCCGAGATATCGATATATAGGTATCAAAATGACAGTATCGCGTGTCCTTATTTTTATTTTATATTACATTTTTTTCACAATTTTTGATAAATATTTGAAGTTTTCGTTTTGAAATTGTAGTAGAACATAATTTTACTTTCACTGTTTGAAGGAGTCGTACTACTTTTTGTTAAAAATGAAACTCCTCCAGTTGTACTTAAGATTTAATAAATAAGAAAACTTAAGTACGGCTAGAGGAGTTTCATTTTTCATAAATTTATACCAGCTGATGTCCCACCATCATCCAATTTAAATATGGATGTACGAAGATACTACTTTTTGGGCTTTCATTACGTCCAGCCTTTCTCTCTGACTGTGTGAAGCGAGTGTATGTGGCGCAAAAGAAGAAGTCCGACTGCGCTGGGAAGTGGCGGTGTCAATGGAATAACAAGATTTCTGATGTAAAGCACTAGCGCACCAGTTGCGTTAAAAAACAATATTTACAGAGTACGTCAATATCTTTCCTGTCCATGCATTGATATATCGATTTCTTTTTCTATACATCGGCCGCCGATAATGATATTCTTTTAAATATCGATATATCGAATTCCCGATGTTTTTAAAAATATCAACAGTCCTAGCGGAAGGCACGTTATACAAGGTTGCTAAGCAATGACGTTTCCGTATAGCAGCACGTAAGACGGCCGAGGCGTTAGGTTGTGACCTGCAAGAGCGCAGTTGGTGCGTTCTGCCAGCGAAATTCGCATATACTTCTCACTGTACATCAGCCACATATATGCGACGTGACAACAAGGTATGTGTGATGTCTAGAAAATTTGGGTGCTCGGTTCGCTAGACAAACATTCAAACAAATCATATTAATGGATTTTGTTACAATAAGTAAAGTTACAATATGTAACTTTTGCCATTACTCAGATGTGTCGCAAGCAAAGGGCGACAAACAGAACAATCAAGCTTCTACAGTATGAACAATTCCAAGTCTGTGCTACATAGTGTGTACAAGTCAATACTCTTGAAGCTGCTATTGAAGTGGGGCGTTGCCAGTCGGTCGCGGCGCTTATGTTCTCTTCACATAGGGGCCAATGCTGTCACGTTGTCGACCTGGAGAGGTGTCGCCCAGCGTGCGATTGGCTGACGTCTTCTCACAGCCATCTCTTCTCTATCGTTCCCGACTGGGGTGCGGGCGTTGACTTTACACCATAACATTCCTCAACCGCCCCTCCCCCAAGCGAAGGACCGTCGTCGAATAGGGAGCTCGATGACGGCGGGGGAGACAGGAGCGTGGACGCTCGGAGGGACCGGAAGCTATGGCTGCATGGAACCCGTCATTCGACCTTTGCTCTGGTGGAAACATCCCACGGAAAATGCAGAGTGGGGTTTAGTAGAGTAGCTATCTGCTGCGTGTGAAACTGAAACATCTTTGTTAGCTCGTTGCATCTATCGCTTGCAGCTGAGGCACCTGAGCATGGGGTGGGAGAGGTGGGTTTCTCATTTTGGAATCGGCAATTGCAATAAACAGACAATGCAGGCAACAAAAATAAGCACACAAGAAAAAAAAATTGTGCAACATCGACCTGGACACACTGAATAGAAAGAACACTATAAGAGACGCTGATAAACATGAAAACACACACCTGCAAAGAAAAGACAAAGTACAGGGTGATTCAAAAAGAATACCACAACTTTAAAAATGTGTATTTAATGAAAGAAACATAATATAACCTTCTGTTATACATCATTACAGAGAGTATTTAAAAAGGTTATTTTTTCACTCAAAAACAAGTTCAGAGATGTTCAATATGGCCCTCTCCAGACACTCGAGCAATATCAACCCGATACTCCAACTCGTTCCACACTCTCTGTAGCATATCAGGTGTAACAGTTTGGATAGCTGCTGTTATTTTTCGTTTCATATCATCAATGGTGGCTGGGAGAGGTGGCCGAAACACCATATCCTTAACATACCCCCATAAGAAAAAATCGCAGGGGGTAAGATCAGGGCTTCTTGGAGGCCAGTGATGAAGTGCTCTGTCACGGGCTGCCTGGCGGCCGATCCATCGCCTCGGGTAGTTCAGGTTTCATAACTAACCTTTCTCGTAGGACTCTCCATACAGTTGATTGTGGAATTTGCAGCTCTCTGCTAGCTCTGCGAGTCGATTTTCCTGGGCTGCGAACAAATGCTTGCTGGATGCGTGCTACATTTTCATCACTCGTTCTCGGTCGTCCAGAACTTTTCCCTTTGCACAAACACCCAGTCTCTGTAAACTGTTTATACCAACGTTTAATACACCACTTATCAGGAGGTTTAACACCATACTTCGTTCGAAATGCACGCTGAACAACTGTCGTCGATTCACTTCTGCCGTACTCAATAAAACAAAAAGCTTTCTGTTGAGCGGTCGCCATCTTAGCATCAACTGACGCTGACGCCTAGTCAGCAGCGCCTCAAGCGAACAAATGTACAACTAAATGAAACTTTATAGCTCCCTTAATTCGCCGACAGATAGCGCTTAGCTCTGCCTTTTGTCGTTGCAGAGTTTTAAATTCCTAAAGTTGTGGTATTCTTTTTGAATCACCCTGTAGAATCAAGGCACAATTAAAACACAAAAACCCACGACAAAATAAAACTATGGCAGCTAGGCTCTGGGTTGTTGCGTTGGTGTTTGTTTACCTCCTCGTCAGCAAATATGTGGTGTTTAGGAAACGTGCGTAATCGGTTCGCTACACAAACATTCAAGCAAATCATATTAAAGGGTTTTATTACAATACGTAAAGTTACAATACTTTTGTCATTGCACAGATGTGTCACAAGCAATGGGCGACATACAAAATAATAAAGCTTCTTCTGTATAAACAATTCCAAGTCTGTGCTACATAGAGTGTACAAGCGAAGTCACAAGTCTTGAAGCTGCTATTCAACTGGGGCGTCGCCTCTTCACATAAGGGCCGACGCTGTCGCGTTATCGTCCTGGAGAGTTGTCGGTCAGCTTGCAATTGGCTGACGTCTTCTCACAGCCATCTCTTCTCTATCGTTCCCGACTGGCGTTCAGGCGCTTGATTTTACGCCGTAACAGTACGTATATTGTAATATTATACACGTGCCGAATGTGACTTTATGAGTAATAACATATACTACTCCGAAAAACTTCAGAATCAGATAGACAAATTAATGTAGCACGCATAAAACTCCAGTCGTGCACTGAAAGCTGGACATCACATGGCGTTCAGATCAGCGTGACTTGCAAAAGACAACGTGTGCCAATCAGCGAATAGTTATTGTGCGTTTTGATGGCATTCTTCATTGAAACATGGCTCGGAAACAACATTCAGATGGCTTCACATGGGGAAGAATGATAGGAAACTGAAAGAAGGACTAAGGGTGATGAGTGTATCCCAGGAGTTTGGTATTGTTCACCGCTTTCCGAACCACAGGCACTGCAGTCCAAGTAGAGGAGGTGGTCGACTACAGTTAACTACAGCAGTAGATGACCGCTACATTGCGCAACAAGCAAGAAGGGACCCATGTCAAACAGCAGGTACAGTGGCAAACACATTTAACAGCACTGCAAGGCGCGCAGTTTCACGCTTCACAGTGGCACGGCGACTGCATGGGGGTTTGCTCTTTGCCCAACAACCAGTACCTTGTGTCCCATCGACACCCGTCCATTGGTGGCACTGTTTGCTATGCTGCCAAGAGCGCAGAAACTGAACCAACGAGGAGTGGGGTCACGTGCTCTACATGGATGAAAGCAGAATCAGTCTGAGTAGTGATTCTGGAGGTACGCTTATATGGTGAGAGACGGGAACACGTAATGCCATCAGGAACACTGTAGAGCACGATCGTTTTGGTGGTCCAGGTTTCACCGTGTGTAGATGCATACTGTTGCGCGGGCGTACTGATCTGAATCTTTGAACATGGTACACTTATGAGCCAACGTTTCTGTGACACTGTAAGACTTCCCCATACACGTCTTTTCAGGGGTGCATTCGGCCCTAACTTCAATTTTATGAAAAAGCGCCACCGCATTCGAACAGAGCAGGTGGGGGAGCTCTTGGAAGGAGAGGATACTCGACGAATGAAGTGTCTACCCGTTTCCCTGACTTAAACTCCATGGGGCACGTGTGGGACGCACTGGACAGACATTTTGCAGCGTGGCCTTAAGCATCAACGAGCACCCAGAAATTGTTATCTGCACTGCTGAAGAAATGGAACACCGTACCACAAGAACTCCATACCGACCATGTGACCAGCGTGAGAGCAGATTGCACTGCATGCATTACCGTGTATTGTGATCACACACCCCATTATGAAACCATGTCCCGCCTTTTGTAATGTCCAGGGGACCATCAAAAATCGCGGCGCCCTTAGTGTAATTATTGTCTTTGAATAAAAGTGTCATTTCTGTTGGTCGAATTCGCATTTCTTGCAGTCACGTTCTGTACTATACAGCAGTATTTTCTGTGTACGGTGCATTTTTTATCGAGCTATGTTACTTAACAGTGACACATTATGGGAAAGTTGCTTTAGTCCCTAAGCTTTGCACACCAGTGTATTTCAACTGTTCGCTTATCGTGTACTGTTAATCGTGTATTCCTTTTGAATGGAATATCAGTAATGCAGAAATGGTTTGCAGATTCGTCTGTTTTGAGACAGAACAGGGCGATAAAGGAAAAATGCTTCTTGCTATCTCTATCAGAAGTCTTCGTAACTCGGTAGTTTTTTTTTAATGGCTCTAAGCACTATGAGACTTAACACCTGAGGTCATCAGTCCCCTAGACTTAGATCTACTTAAACCTAGCTAACCTAAGGACATCAGACACATACATGCCCGAGACAGGATACGAACCTGCGACCGTAGCAGCAGCACAGTTCCGCACTGAAGCGCCTAGAACCGCTCGTACACAACGGACGGCAACTCGGTTGTTGATTTTCTTCATTGTTTACTTGTTAGATAGCCAATGATAATATTTAATCTGCCGCTCAGCTCATAGAGGTTTCATATCGGGAGATTACGCTGCACACTTGCGCTGCACGTTACATTGAAGGCGGCACCAGCGTGTTAGGTGCCCCAAAACGTTAGCAGACTACTGTTGAAGATTGCCTCTTGTTCTTAATTTCCGTGGGCGCAGGCAAAAGTTGTTTTTAGTAGAAAATGTTAGACTGCGTTTGTGAATAACACAACGTCAGAACTGTATTTTCGTATGTTCTCTGGTCTTAAATGAATATTTGATCCAGTAATACCACGCATTTCCCCTCGGTAATGTAACTTTCTTTTTGTTAGACGTTTCAAATAACCAAAAAGTGAAGTATGTCTGTGAAAAGGCTGCTTTCGTAATCCGGCATTTTTCTTAATACAGGCTGTCGGAACTTACGTTCGTTCATCCAGAGAGCTTTTCGAGTTGGGTTAACAGGAAATCTAAAGTCAAATTACAGAAATAAAACGGTGCTATAAAGTAAACAGCAGAACCAAAATTCATGTATATACAAGATAATATCATTTGGACGAACCTACTTACGAATTAAACGTGATTCCTTTACACTTTAGACAAAGATCAGAATGATTAGTACACCCGTAAATGACGAAAGCTGGCATTTTTTAACAAAGTATTTCCACCATACGCTAATGTTGGGGGAAAAAGACATGGCGGAAGTTGGCTTCAAGTTTGTGACGTCATGACAACTTCCAGCATTATGTCTCCTTGGCTCAGCTAAATTCAGTGAATCACTGGTTTTAGCGATAGCGGTCAAATATGGAATCAAATATTTTCCACCTCATTGTACGTTGTGGTTGCCGTCTGTTAATCGAAGCGAAGTATTTTTCATTCACATTTGGTTAATAGTTGACTCTGTCATCAAAAAACCTCAAATACTGTTGTGGAAAATCTATCTCAGCGACCCATTCCAAACCCAAGGCTATCACTTCTTAATTTTTCGTACTGTTCACCATTCATTTATTTTGTTTTTCTTCGGTATAAAGTGTGTTAGAGGTACAACTGAAGGTACTATGCTCATCTGTGCCTCAATATGTATCCACTACAGTGCTTAAGTCGTTTTTCCTCTGCATGGAAAAGTCTTTGCACGAACAAGTCACATAATCTACTGTCTGATGTTTCCTACAAGATCGTAACTGCACCACTAAATGGATTACGCCTGTCAGTATAGACTAATCGTTTTGCGTCCACGCTTCAACACCCGACTTACTGCCCAGCGGAGAATAAGCGCTAATGGCTTGCTCTTGCCACATGTACTTGGACATACTGAACAGCCGAAAAACGTACTACTTCTACTTACTCCGCCCGAACAGGTATCGTAAGGCCAGAATTCGAATCGAGAACAGCTGCCAACATGAGTAACGTAGAAGTAAATATCCTCGGAGTAGTGAAAAAACTTAAATCACTTAATAAAAGCAAGTCTTCTTGTCCAGACTGTATAAACCTACCAATTAGGTTCCTTTCCGAGTATGCAAATGCATTACCTCCATACTTAACAATCATATACAACCCTTCACTCGACGAAAGATCCGTACCCAAAGACTGGAAAGTTACACAGGTCACACCAGTATTCAAGAAAGGTAGCAGGAGTAATCCACTAAATTACAGGCCCATATCATTAACGTCGATATGCAGCAGGATTTTAGAACATATGTTGTGTTCGAACATTATGAATTACCTCGAAGAAAAGGGTCTATTGACACACAGTCAACATGGGTTTAGAACTATATCGTTCCTTTGAAACACAACTAGCTCTTTATTCGCATGAAGTATTAAGTGCTATTGACAAGGAATTTCAGATCGATTCCGTGTTTCTGGATTCCCGGAAGGCTTTTGACACTGTACCACACAAGCGGCTCGTAGCAAAATTGCGTGTTTATGGAATGTCGTCTCAGTTATGTGACTGGATTTGTGATTTCCTGACAGTGAGGTAACAGTTCGTAGTAATTGACGGAAAGTCATCGAATAAAATAGAAGTGATTTCTGTTTGCAGCTAGGGTGTCCATTTAATTATCATTTCACCCTGTACATACTCATTAATTAAACTTTCATCAGAACACACTTAAAAATAAACTTCTTCCATATACTTCAGGAACTACATATAAAACCATATTATTTTTCGGCTTCATAACAACGTTAGCTTGGTTTAATCGCCACCACAGATTAAAACACAACACAATGTATTAAAAAATGCTTCAAGTACTACAGCAACAAAGAAGGTGATCATGCCCAGAATAACAACTGATTACATCATCAACATACGATGATTCATACGTTTTCATTCATTTCATCGTATAATCATAACAGTCGTGGGAGATGTGGAAAAGCTTCAGTCTTTTTGTTGGGATGGACTGCGGTCGATTGGGTGAGTACTGGAACAGTACACAGGAAAGATCAGCCGTCGGCGCTCGACAGATCTCTGCGACATACCTGTAACAAGAGGGAACAAACAAACCCTTTGTAGTTTTACATTAAATTTTAATAAACATTTGTGGAACAGCGATCAAAAATTTTTCTTTTTTTTTTTCTTTTTAAAATTCAGTCTTGATCGCACCACGTATGCTACAAGAACATAGGTGATCGGTTTCGGTCATATCACACGACCATCATCAGACCTGTAATTTAATTTAGAAATTAATAGAAACCTTACTAGATTGGCAATAAAATATGACAAAATGATTATAAGGATAAAATACAGTACGACTTGTTGTACCCATGGCGTCTTTCGAAGATGGTAGGTGGAGCACTCTTCTCAGCTGCTCTGATGTCAACTGGTGCCAGCAAGTGACGGGCATACGGTTAAATACGAAGATTGTCCACCTACCTCTTCTCCCTCTACCTCACGTCAGCCAATCAGTGTAAAAACGGGTTCACATAATCGTCAAAACGTAAAAAAAATGAAGTACAATAATAACATTAAAATAATTATGTATAAAATATCTCTGTACAACCATGGAACTACTTAAATATTGTATAAAATATCAATTAAAAGCTTTAAAATAATTGTACAGACGATGTATACTCAGTGTGCCCTCTATGGCCTAAGGTGGTACTACCACAATGGTTTCAAAGTCAACGATGTTGTGAAGGTCTTTGTCATTGCAGCATCATATCGATATGTGAGTTGTGACTCGACTGCAAGTGTGACCTATGTTCTTGTTACATTAAATAATTATTGCTATGCAAAATTCGTTAACATTAATATACAGGCTGGCCTGAAACGGACTGAAAATCTTGTAATGGTGTTGCAGGGTAGGTGAGAAATAACTGAAAGTAAAAATATTCGGTACGTTGCGTTGTTTCCGAGTTAATTAGCACTGAAGTTAGGCAGTCAGGCCGTTGCGCAAGCAAATTCAAGCGGCCCGCCGGAGATGGTGCCACCAAACGTGTTCTTCGTTTGGTTTCCTAAAACCAAACAAGAAAGCTACAGTAAAATTGAAAAAGAGATGGTAGTAAGGATCGAACGCGAGCCAAAGGCTGGCAGTCCCGTGCGCTATCATCTACGCTGCGTGAACAGCTGACACTAATTGTACCTGGCTGTTCGCTTGAATTTGCGCTCGCAATGGCCTGATTGTCTAGCTTGAATATTGAATAAATTCAGGAAACCATGCAACGTATCAAATTTTTTCTTAATTATTATTACTCAGCCAACCTACCCACAAACACCATTAGAAGCGTTTCAGACTGTTTCTGACCATCATGTGTAATATACCATATGTGGCACTTTTCAACGTATGGTGAAGGCAGCACAGTTTTCAGTGGTACAGCACAATACCGGTGTCACCGTGACATAACAATAACGTTGTATGACTGATGTACAGTGAGAAGAAAATCCAAATTTCAGCGGCAGAATACAAGGCACATAGTGTTTCTGCATTTGTAAGTCACAACCTAACCACACATGCTTCATTAACCTACGACCAGCTTAGAGGCAGAAGTCATGACACTTTCAGCAGGACCTGACCATCATTTTGCAGGACAATGCTCAAGCACGTACAGTGCAATCTGTTACTGATTTGTTTGACTGATTGGGCTGCTAAGTGCTGTACCACCTACTGCACTCCCCTGAATTAAGTCCTCGTAAGTTCAACTCGATTGCTAAACTGAAGGAAATACTTCACGGCATTCGCTTTAGAACTGCTACAAATTCGTCTAGCAATAGACCACGCCGCTCGAACTGTCAAGACAACTGGCACTGCTAAGAGTATCCTACGACTTCCACATCGCTGGCAAGGGGTTATACACAATGCTGGTGACTACTTTGAAGGTCAGTAAAACTTTGAAACACGTATTTATTTTGTACGAGCTGTAAAAGAATAGTTGCCACTATTAAAGTTCCAACCGTCGTAGATGCGTTCCACAAAAGAATGGTTCAAATGGCTCTGAGCACTATGGGACTTAACATCGGTGGTCATCAGTCCCCTAGAACTTAGAACTACTTAAACCTAACTAACCTAAGGACATCACACACATCCATGCCGGAGGCAGGATTCGAACCTGCGACCGTAGCGGTCACGCGGTTCCAGACTGAAGCGCCTAGAACCGCACGGCCACACCGGCCGGCTGCATTCCACCTAACGATGCTGGTTAACCATCGAAACGTTTAATATACGAAATAGAACTGCGTGATTGACGTAGAAATACACTCCTGGAAATGGAAAAAAGAACACATTGACACCGGTGTGTCAGACCCACCATACTTGCTCCGGACACTGCGAGAGGGCTGTACAAGCAATGATCACACGCACGGCACAGCGGACACACCAGGAACCGCGGTGTTGGCCGTCGAATGGCGCTAGCTGCGCAGCATTTGTGCACCGCCGCCGTCAGTGTCAGCCAGTTTGCCGTGGCATACGGAGTTCCATCGCAGTCTTTAACACTGGTAGCACGCCGCGACAGCGTGGACGTGAACCGTATGTGCAGTTGACGGACTTTGAGCGAGGGCGTATAGTGGGCATGCGGGAGGCCGGTTGGACGTATCGCCGAATTCCTCAACACGTGGGGCGTGAGGTCTCCACAGTACATCGATGTTGTCGCCAGTGGTCGGCGGAAGGTGCACGTGCCCGTCGACCTGGGACCGGACCGCAGCGACGCACGGATGCACGCCAAGACCGTAGGATCCTACGCAGTGCCGTAGGGGACCGCACCGCCACTTCCCAGCAAATTAGGGACACTGTTGCTCCTGGGGTATCGGCGAGGACCATTCGCAACCGTCTCCATGAAGCTGGGCTACGGTCCCGCACACCGTTAGGCCGTCTTCCGCTCACGCCCCAACATCGTGCAGCCCGCCTCCAGTGGTGTCGCGACAGGCGTGAATGGAGGGACGAATGGAGACGTGTCGTCTTCAGCGATGAGAGTCGCTTCTGCCTTGGTGCCAATGATGGTCGTATGCGTGTTTGGCGCCGTGCAGGTGAGCGCCACAATCAGGACTGCATACGACCGAGGCACACAGGGCCAACACCCGGCATCATGGTGTGGGGAGCGATCTCCTACACTGGCCGTACACCACTGGTGATCGTCGAGGGGACACTGAATAGTGCACGGTACATCCAAACCGTCATCGAACCCATCGTTCTACCATTCCTAGACCGGCAAGGGAACTTGCTGTTCCAACAGGACAATGCACGTCCGCATGTATCCCGTGCCACCCAACGTGCTCTAGAAGGTGTAAGTCAACTACCCTGGCCAGCAAGATCTCCGGATCTGTCCCCATTGAGCATGTTTGGGACTGGATGAAGCGTCGTCTCACGCGGTCTGCACGTCCAGCACGAACGCTGGTCCAACTGAGGCGCCAGGTGGAAATGGCATGGCAAGCCGTTCCACAGGACTACATCCAGCATCTCTACGATCGTCTCCATGGGAGAATAGCAGCCTGCATTTCTGCGAAAGGTGGATATACACTGTACTAGTGCCGACATTTTGCATGCTCTGTTGCCTGTGTCTATGTGCCTGTGGTTCTGTCAGTGTGATCATGTGATGTATCTGACCCCAGGAATGTGTCAATAAAGTTTCCCCTTCCTGGGACAATGAATTCACGGTGTTCTTATTTCAATTTCCAGGAGTGTATATATTTCTTTGATCTTCATCAAAATTGTCATGGACTGTTGGCGCTAGCAATTCGCGCTGAGCGTGCTTGTATGCTTGGGTTAGTGCAGCGAGCTAGTTTTAGTTGACCATAATATTACTGACTTGGGAGTGAGGGCGCGTCGGTCGACTTATCGTGCGTTTTTATCTTGATATTTCACGAAAACATGCTGAACCACGTGACAATACACTGATCAGTCAGAAAATTATGACCACCAACCCACTACCAATTTAACTCCGTCCAGACGATAGCAGCGTCACCTGGCGAGGAATGACTGCTGGTCAGTCACAAGAACGGCGCGCGTAGTATCAGTGAGCGTGCTGTCCACGTGTAGAATGGCGAAGGCGCGCGATTTATCTGAGTTTAACCGAGGACAGATTGTGATGGCCAAGGGGCTCGGTGTGCGCATTTCGGAAACTGCACGAGTTGCCGGAGTTTCGAGGAGTGCTATGGTGAGTGTTTTTAACACGCAGCGAAACCAAGGTGAAACCACGTCCAGACGTCGTGGGTTGGGCGGCCACCTCTCATTAAAAATGCTGGACGTCGTAGGCTGAGCAGACTGGTAAAGCAGAAAAGATGGCGAACTGTGGCGGAAATGACATGAGACTTCTATGCTGGCAGAGTAGAAGTGTATCTGGACACGTAGTGCACTGAACACTCCTAACTATGGACCTCCGCGCCTAACGACTCATGCTTGTGTCAATGGTGAAATGGGTAGGTGACCATTGGCACTGAACGTTGGCGCTGTGGTAGAGATTTGCGTGGTCTGAAGAATCCTGATACCCTCTTCACCATGGCGATGGGACGGCGCGAATCCGTCGCCTTCCAGGGCAGCCGCTCCTTGACACCGGTACTGCGGAACGGAGAAAAGCTGGCGGCGGCTCTATTATGCTCTGGGGAATATCCACGTTGGTATCCATGGGTCTAGTAGAGCTCGCACAAGGTACCACGACGGCTAAGGACTGTCATACACTGGCTGCAGACCACGTAAACCCTTTCCTGACGATCTTGTTTCCCGACAGTAATGGCATTTTTCAACAAGATAACGCGCCATTTCACAAGGTCATATGTGTGATAGAGTGGTTCGACCAACACATTGTGGAGTTCCAATTGACGCGCTAGCCCTCTAACTTGCCAGATCATAACCCGAATGAACACATCTGGGACGTGATTGAACGTGGCGTCAAAGCTCATCGCCTCCCTCCGCGGAATTTACGGGAATTAGGTGACTTCTGTCTGCAGATATAGCGCCAACTCTCTCGAGCGCCCTACCAAGGCTTCACTGTTACCATGCCATGAGACTTCGCCGCTGTTATTTGTGCCAGTGATGGTCATACCGGCTATTATGTAGGTCGTCACAGTGTTCCAGTTGACCAGTCTATTTGCACAAGTGTCCTGGAAGAACTCACAGTGCGAGGCGGTTTCCGTAATCACTTCTGTACAGGTTTACTGTTACGTCACCCCATGTTTCCGACAACGGACGCGGGAAGCCAAGTGCAATAATATCGTGGTCGAGTAGTAAAGTGGAAGTCAGTCAAGTAACAACAACGGCTGAGATGAGGCGAGTTGAGAAACGACGGCAGTAGCAGGAAGAGTTTGGAATACGGCCGAATTTGTTTACCCATAGTTGTGAGGATCTGGCAGATAGTGACCAGTTTGACTTAAGAAAAGGTAAAAGCGCCTGAGACGCAGTTCTGACGTTGCGCTTGATACTGGAGGCAACATTTAACAAAAAAAATAAAAAAAACAGTAATGCTGATGAGCGATACACTTTTGTGACCAAAGCGGAACAAGACGCTTTAACTGATATTCCAGAGAGCCAGATACAAGAAACACTTTTATTTAAGTCAGTGTGCATGCAGTTAATCACAATACAACTATTAGTTCGGACGCAAGTCTACACAACCAAAATGGTTCACTTAAGGGCTTAATCTTCTCAGCCAGAGTTCAAAAGAAGAAACAAAAATTTACTGGTGCAGAAAAGTTTGATCGAATAGTTAACTAATCACTTATAGTCTAAGTTAACTAAAAAGTTTCTCACTGGGACTAAGTCCAACTTCGAAACTCCTCATTGAGGGATTAAGTCCACTTGAAAGTTTCCTGTCCATTAGGCGGCAGAGTCCAACGAGGCAGTGATTAGGGGTAAGAATGACGACTTCGTGGTTGTACAGGCTTGGCTGCTCTCTGAACGTACTGTAGTTGAGAGTACCCGGGACTGTTCCGCAGCTGGAACTGGCTGACTACGTGCGGTGCGGCCATTTAAATTTTCGATGCGCGGAAGGTTACCTGTTCCGTTCCAAGGTGTGCACGTGACCGATATTGAGAAACTGCTCGGTGACTGTAGTAACGCCGGTGGCGATGCAGGCACCGGTTGACGATGCTGGGGTCCGAGTTTGCACAGAGCCTTCCGCAGACCGGATGGTAAAAATGTTGTCATTTACCAGTTTTGCACGCAAGCCTGTGTTGTTATTTTAAGGCGAGAGCTGCCGTTCGATATTATTATTCACTGGTGGTTGACACTTGCCGTCGTGGCAACGCATCAGTCGTGAGTGTGTTGCAGTATAGCTGATGTCCTAGATTACTGCAATCACAAAAACCAGTCTAACAAGAGTTTTGTAAGTTATCCCTTCTATGGGTGAGATACATTTCCTGACGATTTTTTCGATGAATCTCTGCCTGGAAATTCCTTTTCCTACAATTATTTTTAAGTAATGTTTCACTTAGGGTTTCTCCGTATTGTTACTCCAGGTATTAAACGATAGTTTCCGTTTGTTCTCAGCATATCATGCTCAACAGTGTAAGTTCAAATGGTTCAAATGGCTCTGAGCATTGCTCCCTCTTCCCCCCCCCCTTCCGTCCTGTTTCCTCCTACTACACCTCTCCCTACCTCCCTTCTCCCCCCCAGTCCTTTTGTATTCCCCTCCTCTGCCTACCCCCCTCCCTGTCGCGTCTGCCCCTCTTATGGGTCCTCATCCTCCATCAGCTCCTTTCCCGGTCCCCCCCCCCCCCTTCGCTTTTACTCTCCTTTCCGACCTTTTTGTTTTCCCATCTCCTGTCCAGTTTCCCCCCACCTGCTCTCGACTGTGGTGTCACCTTTGCCGACTTTTTCGTGCTGTGTTCTAGTGACTATTCAGTGTTGTTTCTCTTCCACGTGTTGCGAACAGAAACCATGCTGTCGCTGGGTGTGAATTTTATATACTTTGCAAACAGCATTAAGACTGTCGCCGTGTTTTTTTAATTGTCTATTGTTTTCCCTGTCTGCTCCGTACGTATTTTTATTCGCTTCATCATCCCTCTGTTGCTTGTTTTAATTTCCCCGTTTTCTTTTCACCTTGTTACTCACTAAGTCCCCGATTTTATCGCCTGCTTTTTATTATTATTTTTTCTCCTGCTCTTTGTCAGAAAATCTGTAGGCTGCAGAGCGGCGTCCTAAGCTGCTGCCAGCCCGCCCCCTTCGGGGGGAATTGAAATTCAATAAAGGAAAAAAAAAAACTGAGCATTATGGGATTTAACTTCTGAGGTCATCAGTCCCCTAGAACTTAGAACTACTTAAAACTAACTAATCTAAAGACATCACACACATCCATGCCCGAGGCAGGATTCGAACCTGCGACCGTAGCGGTCGCGCGGTTCCAGACTGTAGCGCCTAGAACCGCTCGGCTATCCCGGCCGGGAACAGTGTAAGTGAACAATGGTGTTTCTTTCTAACTGATTACGCAGAATAGATTACATTTGTTTATGCTGAGGATCAACTGCTAGTTTCGGAACTAAACGTCGATCCTCTGCACGTCTTCTTTATTTACCTACAATTTTCTGATGTTGCATCTTTTCTGTATAGAACGCTCTACCTTGCACTTTACAGTGGTTTGCAGAATTTAGATGTAGATGTAAAAGCAGACATTATTTGGAAACAACACTTAAAAGATTACAGTTGTCCCCCCGATCTTCTGTTGATGTAGTCTTCAGTGGTTATTCTGCGACACTCTGTCATTTATAAAGTATCCAAATCTTTAAGGTCAATGTTATACAGACTATAGTTCGGGGAAGGAATGATTGGTTGCAAATGAATATTTCAGTACGACGTCTTGACAGAGTAATGCCTGCAACCCACATATTTTAAAACTGCTTAAGTATCTGCATCAGCACTGGTTGCACTGCATTGAAAAACGGTACAAAATTGTCTGCGTTGTATCCACGGAAATTATTTGTTATGGGTTATATGAAGTCGTTCCTGTATGAAACGCCATTAGATACTGAAGAGGAAGTTCTTGGTTGGGTCCTATAAGCTTGTCTCATTGTACAACAGACCAGAAAGCTATTTAAGATAGAATATCATAATATTATGCGTCATTGTAACGTATGCGTTGAGTCTGTCAGTCTTCACTTTCAGCAGTTGTTGTGAGCTTCAGTTGTTCCTGATTTTGATGAGATATTCAGTCTGAACCCTTGCTTAATGCAACTCTACCTTTGTCTTCTTTCACAATTTTTCCCCCACACTTTTTTCGATTACCAAACTGACGATTCCTTGATGTCTCTTATCAATGGATTCCTTCTTTTGGTCAATTTGTGGTACATCTTTCTTTTTTTTTGCCAGTTCTTTTCAGTATCTCTTCATTAGGTATTCGATCTACCTATCTGATTTTCAACATTCTTATGTAGCACCATACATCAAAAGCTTCTATTCTCATCTTGTCTGAACTGCTTACCGACCGCATTTCACTTCCGTACAAGGGTACACTCCATCATTCATAAAATACTTTCTAAACTTAAATTTTATATCCAGTGTTAACAGATTCCCCTTTTTTAGAAACGCTTTCCTTGCTACTGCCACTCTGCATTTTATATCCTCTCTACATCGGCTATTGTCACTTAATTTGGTGCCCAAACATCAAAAGTCATAGATTACTTTTAGTGCCTCATTTCCTAGTCTAATTCTCTCAGCATCGACTAATTTAATTCGACTATATTCCATTGCCCTTGTTTTACTTCTGTTGAAATTCGTCTTGTAATCTCTTTTCAAGACCTTATCCAATCAATTCATAACTGAGACGACATTCCATGAACACGCAATTTTGCTACGAGCCACTTGTGTGGTACAGTGTCAAAAGCCTTCCGGGAATCCAGAAATACGGAATCGATCTGAAATTCCTTGTCAATAGCACTTAATACTTCATGCGAATAAAGAGCTAGTTGTGTTTCAAAGGAACGATGTAGTTCTAAACCCACGTTGACTGTGTGTCAATAGACCCTTTTCTTCGAGGTAATTCATAATGTTCGAACACAATATATGTTCTAAAATCCTGCTGCATATCGACGTTAACGATATGGGCCTGTAATTTAGTAGATTACTCCTGCTACCTTTCTTGAATACTGGTGTGACCTGTGTAACTTTCCAGTCTTTGGGTACGGATCTTTCGTCGAGCGAACGGTTGTATATGATTGTTAAGTATGGAGGTAATGCATCTGCATACTCGGAAAGGAACCTAATTGGTAGGTTTATACAGTCTGGACAAGAAGACTTTCTTTTATCAAGTGATTTAAGTTTCTTCACTATTCCGAGGATATTACTTCTACGTTACTCATGTTGGCAGCTGTTCTCGATTCGAATTCTGGCCTTACGATACCTGTTCGGGCGGAGTAAGTAGAAGTAGTACGTTTTTCGGCTGGTCAGTATGTCCAAGTACATGTGGCAAGAGCAAGCCATTAGCGCTTATTTTCCGCTGGGCAGTAAGTCGGGTGTTGAAGCGTGAACGCAAAACGATTAGTCTATACTGACAGGCGTAATCCATTTAGTGGTGCAGTTACGATCTTGTAGGAAACATCAGACAGTAGATTATGTGACTTGTTCGTGCGAAAGACTTTTCCATGCAGAGGAAAAACGACTTAAGCACTGTAGTGGATACATATTGAGGCACAGATGAGCATAGTACCTTCAGTTGTACCTCTAACACACTGTATACCGAAGAAATACAAAATAAATGAATGGTGAACAGTACGAAAAATTAAGAAGTGATAGCCTTGGGTTTGGAATGGGTCGCTGAGATAGATTTTCCACAACAGCATTGCCTCGCTTGTTTCGAATATCTCCAGACCTTCCTTGACGTCGCTTCTACTAGTTTTTCCATTCTTTTGCAAATAATTTGTATCAGCACAAAATGTTTGTGTCAACAAAAGTGTTAAAAACTCATTTCCAGTCCTTAACTCCAGATCTCAAAGTACTGGGTTTAGTATTATATCGCCTTTATTAGACTGTAAAGGTTTGGGACGCCCTCTATCTGTTTTGTAACACAGAATAACTACTCGTTCGTGAATACAGCCTGTCACCTATTATCAGTATTCCAATACCGACACTGTCAAAGAAATTCAAAATTTATTTGTCTATACGCCGCCCGTCGCAAGTTTTGTAGTGCTACGTACTGTGTGATTCTTTGAAATAGTGTTCTAACCAAGTGCCTGGTTACTTCTAGTATACTGGAAAGATGAACTGCTGGATTTTAGAATGTCGGCTGGAGTCCAAGCACTTTTATGCAGCACCTCCACATCGGAAATCTAGGTCACATGGGACTTCGTAGTTTCTATGATGGTCACATATAGGAGGTTGTCTTAAAAATGTGACACGACAGCGTATTTCCATAAGTCGCTACTTAAAACCTTTTTGGAGACCGGAAACAAGTTCTGCAGGACTTCCGATAGTGGCGTTCTTGTTATTGTTGTTGTGGTCTTCAGTCCTGAGACTGGTTTGATGCAGCTTTCCATGCTACCCTATCCTGTGCAAGCTTCATCTCTCAGTACTTACTGCAACCCACATCCTTCTGAATCTGCTTAGTGTATTCATCTCTTGGTCTTCCTCTATGATTTTTACCCTCCACGCTGCCCTCCAATGCTAAATTTGTGATCCCTTGATGCCTCAGAACATGTCCTACTAATCGGTCCCTTCTTTTTGTCAAGTTGTGCCACATACTCCTCTTCTCCCCAATTCTATTCAATACTTCATCATTAGTTATGTGATCTACCCATCTAATCTTCAGCATTCTTCTGTAGCACCACATTTCGAAAGCTTCTATTGTCTTCTTGTCCAAACTAGTTATCGTCCATGTTTCACTTCCATACATGGCTACACTTCATACAAATACTTTCAGAAACGACTTCCTGACACTTAAATCTATACTCGATGTTAACAAATTTCTCTTCTTCAGAAATGCTTTCCTTGCCATTGCCAGTATACATTTTATATCTTCTCTACTTCGACCATCGTCAGTTATTTTTCTCCCCAAGTAGCAAAACTCCTTTACTACTTTAAGTGTCTCATTTCCTAATCTAATTCCCTCAGCATCACCCGACTTAATTCGACTACATTCCATTATCCTCGTTTTGCTTTTGTTGATGTTCATCTTATATCCTCCTTTCAAGACACTGTCCATTCCGTTCAACTGCTCTTCCAAGTCCTTTGCTGTCTCTGATAGAATTACAATGTCATCGGCGAACCTCAAAGTTTTTATTTCTTCTCCATGGATTTTAATACCTACTCCGAATTTTTCTTTTGTTTCCTTTACTGCTTTCTCTATGTACAGATTGAATAATAGCGGGGAGAGACTACAACCCTGTCTCACTCCCTTCCCAACCACTTCTTCCCTTTCATGCCCCTCGACTCTTGTAACTGCCATCCGGTTTCTGTACAAATTGTTAATAGCCTTTCGCTCCCTGTATTTTACCCCTGCGACCTTTAGAATTTGAAAGAGAGTACTCCAGTCAACATTGTCAAAAGCTTTCTCTAAGTCCACAAATGCTAGAAACGTAGGTTTGCCTTTCCTTAATCTTTCTTCTAAGATAAGTCGTAAGGTCAGTATTGCCTCGCGTGTTCCAATATTTCTACGGAATCCAAACTTATCTTCCCCGAGGTCAGCTTCTACCAGTTTTTCCATTCGTCTGTAAAGAATTCGCGTTAGTATTTTGCAGCTGTGACTTATTAAACTGATAGTTCGGTAATTTTCACATCTGTCATCACCTGCTTTCTTTGGAATTGGAATTATTACATTCTTCTTGAAGTTTGAGGGTATTTCGCCTGTCTCATACATCCTGCTCACCAGATGGCAGAGTTTTGTCAGGACTGGCTCTCCCAAGGCCGTCAGTAGTTCTAATGGAATGTTGTCTACTCCCGGGGCCTTGTTTCGACTCAGGTCTTTCAGTGCTCTGTCAAACTCTTCACGCAGTATCGTATCTCCCATTTCATCTTCATCTACATCCTCTTCCATTTCCATAATATTGCCCTCAAGTACATCGCCCTTGTATAGACCCTCTACATACTCCTTCCACCTTTCTGCTTTCCCTTCTTTGCTTAGAACTGGGTTTCCATCTGAGCTCTTGATATTTATATAAGTGGCTCTCTTCTCTCCAAAGGTCTCTTTAATTTTCCTGTAGGCAGTATCTATCTTACCCCTAGCGAGATAAGCCTCTACATCCTTACATTTGTCCTCTAGCCATCCCTGCTTAGCCATTTTGCACTTCCTGTCGATCCCATTTTTGAGACGTCTGTATTCCTTTTTGCCTGCTTCATTTACTGCATTTTTATATTTTCTCCTTTCGTCAATTAAGTTCAATATTTCTTCTGTTACCCAAGGAGTTCTACTAGCCCTCGTCTTTTTACCTACTTGATCCTCTGCTGCCTTCACTACTTCATCCCTCAAAGCTACCCATTCTTCTTCTACTGTATTTCTTTCCCCCATTCTTGTCAATTGTTCCCTTATGCTCTCCCTGAAACTCTGTACAACCTCTGGTTCTTTCAGTTTATCCAGGTCCCATCTCCTTAAATTCCCACCTTTTTGCAGTTTCTTCAGTTTTAATCTACAGTTCATAACCAATAGATTGTGGTCAGAGTCTACATCGGCCCCTGGAAATGTCTTACAATTTAAAACCTGGTTCCTAAATCTCTGTCTTACCATTATATAATCTATCTGATACCTTCTAGTATCTCCAGGATTCTTCCATGTATACAACCTTCTTTCATGATTCTTGAACCAAGTGTTTGCTATGATTAAGTTATGCTCTGTGCAAAACTCTACCAGGCGGCTTCCTCTTTCATTTCTTACCCCCAATCCATATTCACCTACTATGTTTCCTTGTCTCCCTTTTCCTACTGTCGAATTCCAGTCCCCCATGGCTATTAAATTTTCGTCTCCCTTCACTACCTGAATAATTTCTTTTATCTCGTCATACATTTCTTCAATTCCTTCATCATCTGCAGAGCTCCATTCGTTCAAGAGGTCTAAAGCACAGCGCTGAGGTTGATACCATGTTCCTTTACTTCCGGAAGGCAATAGATAAATATAGGTTTTTCTTTCCTTAGTCTATCTTCTAAGACAGGTCGTGTGATCATGTCTGGCTCGCGTTTTCCTTCGTATCTTCAGATCCTTCCCGACGTCGCTTCTACCACTTTTTCCGCACTGTCACCTAGTAAAAAAGAAAAAAAAGAACTTTCTGAATACTGGACGAGCTTTTGTGATTGGATTTAGGACCCCTTAGCAGATAGAACCCAATGCCACTTTCTTAATAATCCGAAATCATGAAATGTAAAAGTAATTTCAGGAGTACGCAAAGGAAGCGTTGTAGTGCTATTACTGCCCAAGGTATTTATTTAATGGTCTGGAGGATACCGTTGCAATCGACTGGAAGTTTCCATGGCATTATCTGGCTCCATCAATGCATACGGAAGGCATTCCTGCCCAATTTTGTTCCTTCTTTGGAAATAGTGTCAACAGTATTATGAGTTTTCGGAAATGTTATTCACCTTGCTGCAAGGCTGGAAACGTCGACAGGTTCCTGGAAGAGGTCATGATACCAATCACTCCAAAGTCTCACAATTACCTCGTATCTTAACCCCACCGAAAAACTGTAGGATTACTCCGAATATCTTGAAATGAAGGAGGGGAATTCGTTCTTAACATCCCATCAGTGTGGTCATTAGGAATTAGAGAAGGAAATATGGCGTGTTCTTTTTAAGACAATAACACCGATATCTGCTTCCAGCGATTAAGGAAACCCACAGAAACAACTTCCGCACCTTGCTTTCGCAGTGGCCCCTTCAAGTGGTATTAACAAAAAATAAATAAAACTTTCAAAATGGCATCTCAGCTAGCTGCATCTTGGCTACAAACCACATAACTCTTGTAATTTTAATGAATCAGAAAAAGCACCGAAAAAATTATTGAAAAAAGACAAAGTAAGGAAAATTCAAATGCAGATGCAAACGAAGATGTCATAATTTCACTCTGGAAATTATGTAAATGTGTCTTGCAACAGTGATCTGCGGACCCTAAGTGATCTGAAAACATCTCTGGTCTGATACTTAAGCGTAATTGAGGAACTTCTGCTGCATGAAGTAGAATTAGTAAATAACTTTTTTGGTAGTTTACGTAAGGTAGTAACTATGTTAGTCACAAGGGACGTTCTCTCTACATTTCCTCAGATCTTCAGTTTATTTTTATCAAGTGTTTATTTTGAAGAAACCTTATGGGCAAACGTTTTGACTACGTCTCGAGTTGCTGTGTGCTAGATAATACAACGGTATAAAAATTAAAAACGCTTTGTTGTTTTGTAATTTACGAAGCAGTAGAGCAACCATAAACATCCTCCCGCATTAATTTTCGCTAAAAACTCGTGACCACTTCGCTCGAAGGTACAAACTTAAGTACCAAGTTTCGTCCATAAATAAGAAATACAGCTTGTTTCGTGAAAAAGCTATGGAAAGGGGAGGGGAAGGGTCGGACGCAAGACCACATCGACCTTCCCGCACTTCGTCATCTGCAGCCGCTAAAGGGTGGCCTTTCTCGGGAATTACTGGCTTCACTCCAGCGCAGTGATGCACTGCCGGCGTTTCCCGAAAGAACTTGCCGGCTTCTTACTGCTGGCAACGCCCTTATATCTTCCCAGACGCCTGCTCCGACACCTATCTCCTGCACTGATTTAGTGACGTCTAAAGTGAAACAGAACCTCGTATGTGTTTATTTTATAGTGGCTCCGCCTCAAGACTGGTTTCATTGGTTCCAGGAAAGCATTTTTCAAATACTTTGTAAAACTGATACGTGAACAGAGTAGTAGAAGGTTGGTTGGAGAAGAAGTTGTCGTTGTTGTTGTTGCGACACATCAAACGCAGCTCTCTACGACAATCCTGAGCAAGATTCTTCATCTCTGAAGAAGTACTGCAACCTACACTATGCGGTCAAAAGTATCCGGACACCCCAAAAAACATACGATTTTCATGTTAGGTGCAGGTACTCCATATCAGCAACCTAAGTAGCCATTAAACATTGTGCGAGAGCAGAATGGGGTGCTCCGCCGAACTCACGGACTTCGAACGTGGTCAGGTGATTGCGCGTCACTTGGGTCGTACGTCTGTACGCGCGATTTCCACACTCCTAAACATCACTAGATCTACTGTTTCCGACGCGATAGTGAAGTGGAAACGAGAAGGGACACGTACAGCACAAAAGCGTACAGGCCGACCTCGTCTGTTGACTGACACAGACCGCTGACAGTAGAAGGGGGTACTAATGTGCAACAGGCAGACATCTATCCAGAACATCACACAGGAATTCCAAACTGCATCAGGATCCACTGCAAGTACTATGAAGTTACGCGGGAGGTGAGAAAACTTGGATTTCATGATCGAGCGGCTGCTCATAAGCCACACACCACGCCGGTAAATGCCAAACGACGCCATGCTTGATGTAAGGAGCGTAAACATTGGACGATTGAACAGTGGAAAAACGTTGTATGGAGTGACGAATCACGGTACACAGTATGGCGATCCGATGGCATGGTGTGGGTATGGCGAATGCCCGGTTAACGTCGTCTGCCGGCGTTTGTAGTGCCAACACTAAAATTCGGAGGCGGCAGTGTTATGGTGTGGTCGAGTTTTTCATGGAGGGGACTTGCATCCCTTGTTGTGTTGTGTGGCACAATCACAGCACAGGCCTACATTGATGTTTAAAACGTTCTTGCTTCCCACTGTTAAAGAGCAATTCGGAAATTGTGATTGAATCTTTCAACACGATAGAACACCTGTTCATAATGCACGGCCTGTGACGGAGTGTTTACACGACAGCAACATCCCTGTAATTGACTGGCCTGCACAGAAACTGACCTGAATCCTGTAGAACACCTTTGGCATGTTTTGGAACGCCGACTTCGTGCCATGGCTCACCGACCGACATCGATACCTCTCCTCAGTGCAGTACTCCGTGAAGAATGGGCTGCCATTTCCCAAGAAACTTTCCAGCACATGATTGAACGTATGCCTGCGAGGTGGAAGCTGTCATCAAGGCTAAGGGATGACCAATACCATATTGAAATCCAGTATTCCCGATGAGAGCGCCACGAACTTGCAAGTCATTTTCAGCCAGGTGTCCGGATACTTTTGATCACATAAGGTATGTCCATTTGAATCTTCTTCCTGTATTCGTGTCTAGAACTCCCTCTACAATTTTTCCCCTCCACATTTTCCTCCATTACCAAATTGACTATTCCTAGATGCATCATATTACGTTTTATCAACTGGTCCCTTCTTTTAGTCAAACTATATCAGAAATTTATTTTCTCCCAAATTCACTCCAATACCTCCTCATTACTTATGCGATCTATCCGTATTGTCTTCAGGGTTATTCTGTAGCACCAGATATCAAAAGCTTGTATTCTCTTCATGTCTGAATTGCTTGTCGCCCATGTTTCACTGCTGTCGTCCAAAACTACATTCCAGACAAATACCTCCAGAAAAGTTCTCCTAACACTTATATCTATATTAGAAATGAATAAATTCCTCTTTTTTCAAAGAAAAATTTCATGCTATTGCGGTTCTATATTTTTATCTTCTCCAGTTTTGCTGCCAAATAGCAGAACCTGTCGACTACTTTTAGTGTCTCATTTGATAATCTAGTTCCCTCAGCATCATTTGACCTCATTCGACTGCATTCCATTACCTTTCTTTCACTTCTGTTGATGTTCATCTTACAATCTCTTTCCAAGACACTATCCATTCCGTTCAACTGCTCTTCCAAGTTCTTTGCCGTCTCTGACAGAATTAAGCCATTGGCAAAGCTCAAAGTTTTTTAATTATGTCCCCTGAACTTAAAATCCTTTTCCAAGTATCTCATTTGTTTCCTTTACTTTTTTGCTCATTGTACAAATTGAATAACACTGGACACAGGCTACAACCCAGTCTCACTCCCTTCTCAACTACCCCTTTCCTTTGATGACCTCCGACTTTGATAACAACAGCCTGGTCTCTACAGAAGTTGTAAGTAATTTTTCGCTCCTTGTATGTTATCTCTTCTACCTTCAAAATTTCAAAGAGTTTAGTCCTTTTAATAGCGTCAAATATTACTCTACGTCTATAAATGCCATAAAAATACGTTTTCCTTTCCATTCTTCCGTCTATCTTCTTTCACAAGACGCAGGATGAGAATTGCTTCGAGTGTTCCCACATTTCTCCAAAATACGAACTGACTTTCCCTTAGGCGCCGGCCGCGGTAGTCTCGCGGTTCTAGGCACTCAGTCCGGAACCGCGCGACTGCTACAGTCGCAGGTTCGAATCCTGCCTCGGGCATGGATGTGTGTGATGTCCTTAGGTTAGTTAGGTTTAAGTAGTTCTAGATGTAGGGGACTGATGACCTCAGATGTTAAGTCCCATAGTGCTGGGAGTCATTTGAACCATTTCCCTTAGGCCTCTATTAGTTTTCCGCTCTTCTGTAAATAATTCGTCTGAGAATTTTACAGCCATCTTATCTACATTAATACTCCGCATATAACTTTACGGTGCATGGTGGAGCGCACTTCTGACTCCACCGTCTGATCGCCCCTTCCCTGTTTCATCCGAGAATGGCGCGTGGAAGGGGTGATTGCTGGTAGACTTCCGCTTTAGCTCTAATTTCCGGTTGTGGTCATTTCGCGAGACGTAAGTAGTAGGGAGCAATATGTTGCCCGACTCTACCCTGAACGTACCTTCTCGGTAGTATACCTCTCCGCGACGCACTGTGCATCTGTTGTAGCGTCAGTCACTAGAGTTCGGTGGGCATCTCCATAATACTCTCACGCCGATAAAACGATCCCGTCGCGGTTTCGCGGTTAATGCTGTGCCGTCCTACTAAGAGATAAAACATGCACTTAAGTGAATTCTTCCGCAGCGCGGACTGTTCTCAAGCGACATATAATGCATCTCAGCTAATAAAAGCTGTAAAAAATTAGCTGCACTGCACATGTCAACAGGGTGCATAACAAGTCTGTCTTTAACACTAAAAGGAAAAAAGTCTTTGTGTTAAACCATTTGTTCTGTACGTAACTTTATATACACACACTTTCTGCCAAGTCCGGTCTGGTACACAGTTCCAGGAATGAATGAAAAAAAAGCATAGGTTTTATTAATCCTTTCACAGTTAGAGCACACACACTCTCTCTCTCTCTAATAGCTATTGTAAGGTCTTAACCCAGGTCTCATGTTGAAAGAACAGCTTTTTATATTAGTTAATAATCAATGTTTAATAGCTTTGATTGTATGCTCAGATACTATGCAGGTCATCATGTTTACACTCAAACTCCTAGTTACGACTGCACAGCACACCATGTGCAGCTTTTTACCCTCCGTAGTAAGCCTCTGTTGTCAGTAAAAAAAATCGAAAATATCTGTAGACATTATCCACAAACGATCATAAACTATTACCGATAATCCATATTCTGCAAAAAATCACTATTAATCAACTTAAATATTAGGAGGATTTGACACGAAGTCAAATAAATCAGTTAAAGAAAAATCAAGGCCTCACATAGATTTAAGATGTTCTCTAGCAGTGGATACTGAGGAGATACTACCTTGATTCATGAAAAATCACTCATGTAGTCGAAACAAATTTTACACAACTATTTATTTAATCAGTAAGGAAAATCATTTATTACACATAAATCAGTTGATCAAGAAAATTATCAGTGTTAAAATTCTATCTTTCACATAAATTACAGAAGAAAAACAATAAGGAAATCTACCTCCAAGATATATTTCTATTAATATTTCTGGACAAACATATGGGAGGATATACAAATTGAAACACATCGGGGATAAATGTCATAACAAATAAAAAAAATTATCCAAACATAACGACAAAAAATCAACAAATTGTCGTAACAAAATAGCGTATGCAAGCAACAGTTATCTTTCTTTTCTTCAGAAAGAGGATGCTGATGGACAAGTATCAAATAATGTACAGATTCACGTGGTCGCCTTGTAAAAATCGTTCAGAGAATTTCTAAGCCCCAAGCGCATATAAAACCTGAGTCATTACGAAAAATGATACGCAAAAATATTCGCACAAAGATACTGCAATAAAGAAACGCAGTTCAGACGCTATGCATCAAAGGAAGTTGCAGACAAGAGCATTGAAGTCTGCGCCCTTCATCTAGAGACACCAGCACGGACTCAACTCCAGCTCGTAAAGGGCACCGTATATGATCAAACAAGTCTGTAAACGAATGGTACCAACAAAGTCTGTCAATTAAACCTCACTTTTGAAGCAGGCGCTGTTCGTGTTGCACAGTATTTTGACACTAGTTGAAGTGGCTACCAATTTAGAAAATCTTTTCTGGCCGTGACTTCAGCAACGTGTATCAAGAAGGGAAAAAAAAACAAGGCGCTGTTCTAGGAAATGGTTGAAATTGAGAAAGAAATTTTGCAAAGTAAATATTACACTCAGAACCTGAGGATTACATCAACTTTCTCCGAACGGACAATCAATCTTTTAATAACCGAGTGTCTTCCCCTTTCATTGGAAAAGAAGACACAAGTATGCGAAAATTTATTCTCTTCTACTTGGTCCTCTACTGACAGTTCATTAAAATACAACAAAGTGGCAACAGATATATCATCCGTGGAAGAAATGGACCGCTTAGATTTTTTATTTTGTTTTATTGTACTTCTGTTTGTATGTTGTGAATAGAATATTGATTCTCTTATTATCCTCTTCCCGTGTAATATGTGACTGGGAAAGACACAACAACTCTACTCTTTTGGCAATTGTCAGTGCTGTTTTGTTTTTATCTTTGATCGTAGTTTGCATGGTTGTGGACGCTCACGATGCAGAGAGACAAATTGTAATAAAATTCTTTTTCACTGAACATGCACAGCGACACACCGACACAAACAATGTCCAGCACCCTGTCAAATCTTCCCTCAATCAAAATTTCTCTCAAACAGGACATTCTCTGTGTTTGACAAATATGTCGAACAGTGTCATACGGTGTCAGATATTTGACAAACTTAGTAAAGTTTGTCAAATTTTTTGATTGTATAAGGAGCCTTAGGGAATCACTAATTCTGACTTACCGCCCTTCCGTGGGCGTGCTAAGAATTACGAAAAAAGTACTACTGTCGCCCACGCGCGTGTCGGCTCGAAGAGCATAGCGCAAGGCAAGCTCGGATCGACTATCGTGCGTCTTTGAAGAAGCTACACGCCAGCAACACCGTGGACAAAACAATATATCGTTGTAATGAAACGAGGCTATCAGCTACTTTTCGATTACAACGAGTCAAGAGAGGCAGAGATGTGATTAAGCAACTACAGTACTTTCCAGGATGAACAAGTTTCAAATCACAGTCCGGGTATCCAGATTTATACTATCCGTGATTTGCCAAATCGATTAAGACGATACTTTCGATGGTTCCTTTGAATGGGACGAGTCTGATTTTCTTCCCCAATCGGAGTTCGTGCTCCGTCTCTAATGAACTCTTCGTCAATGGGACGTTAAGTCCTAATCTTCCTACCATTCATGCAGTTATGGCTGCCTTTCCACGCACTCAGCAAAAATTATTCACTACGCTAGTAAGTGAATGCATAGATCCCAAGAGCAATCCAAAGCACCGCGCACTGACGCATTTGATAACTTCCGGGGTGTGTTCTCAGGTGGAGCCGACGTGGAGGGTGCTGGAGCAGATGGTAACAGCTGACCTGCAGAACGTAATGTCCCTCGACGCCCTCGAGTCATCGCACCAGATTTCTATCGAGGTGGGCCATCCGGACGAGATCAACGAGATCTTCGACAGGATCTCCTATGGCAAAGGTAAGCGGCCATCTTCGTAATCGTTTCTGTTACAACAATGACGACAATATATCGCGAAGTGAGTCGCAGTGACTAAAGAAGAAATCCTCTAACAACGCCAGCTTGGTTTTAAGAAGCACATGCAAATTATAGGATGCATCTTATAACTCTTATCTGTTATACAACAGTTGTATTTGTTATTACAATGCCAAGAGTTAACTAAATCTGTCGACATCGTTTTGTTGCATTTGGTTTCCAGAAAGGAGTGTTTCCAATCCTGTTTATTAGACGTGACTTATCTATATTACTAACCTGCTGAAAAAGGTTCATCGTTGTTGTTGCAGGTTGCCTATGTAACGGCTTCCGGGGGCAACAAAGATTTGATTTTCAGTATTTCACGTGATTATTGACCGAATTTAAAGATTTAAATTTCTGTCATAATCTGCCCCATTAAGAAGTGTAATCTTAACTTAGAAGTTCAACTCCATAAGACAAATATTACAGTGAGAAACTGTGTATTTGCCTTGAGGCAGCGTAAGTGACTTCATCCAGCATTTAAAAATGAGAGCACTTAGCGACTTCCAAAGAGCTTTGCACTTAATTTCAAACTTTTTCCGACCTTTTTCTTGGACACTCTCACAGAATAATGAAAGGGAGCACCGGGGAAGAAACAACACCTTACAAGCAGCGCCAGGCGGGCGCGGACCGCGGACAGAGCGCCCTACGCGAGACGGGCCTCAGAGAGCTGCCACAACTGCAGATGGTGGACGAGCCGGGCGCGGACGTCCGTGGGAGCACCAGGGAGGGGTAGAAAACCTCAGGAGCAGCACCTGGTGGGCGCGGACCGCGAACGGAACGCCCGACACAGGACAGGCCTCAGGGAGCTGCCACAGATGGCGCCCAAGTCGGGCGCGGACGTCCGAGGGAACACCGGGGAAGAGACAACACATTACAAGCAGCGCCAGGCGGGCGCAGACGGCAAAGGGAGCACCCAGCGCCCTCTGGGCATAAATACTGGACAAGATCCTCCAACACGGCAGTCTCAGGTAGCACCTGAAGAAGGCAACGAGTTACATGGCCGAAATATTGTGCCAGAGCGACACAAACATCTGGCAGTAGACCAGATTGTTCGACATGTCAAGATCTCGCCGGGAAAGCCTGAAGAGTTACGAAAGAAAAATAGTTTATCGCTTACCACATTTTCGCTGTACATGCCACAAAGCTTCAGCGCCAGTCATGAGGTTTTAATTTACTACTTCTTTTTACTAATGACTCCATTCACAGCACTTTTTCCAGACAGTATCCATATATACCACCGAATGTTCCTCCAAATTATATCAATGTATGAAACATATGGGTGTGGGTTCCTGTAGTCATGTCCTAGTTCATGAACCACGGGCAACGTATGAGTGGCCAAGTAAGTGGTCCCAACAGTTGGGATACCAGTTACTTTGGAATAAGGCTGGGCATCTCGGACATATTCTGAGTCGTGGTCACCTTTGTGCTCATACGGCAAAACCTACCAAATCCACCGGTTAGTCCCTCAGCCGTTAGGAGTAAAACCCAATGGGACTCGGGGCAAGTAAGGCTAGCAATCTGCTTCCCTGGTACTTTAAATATGATGCTGGCAATAATCAGAGCAAAATGCTCGGACCTTTGGAGGTGACGGAGTCCCACCTCTAACTGACAAACCAGGGACTCCTAAGATACGACTTGGCAAACAAATGGTAATGAGATGGGGAGCTATTAATATCAATGGGGGCTACTCTGGGAAGAAGGTAGAGCTGGCAGAGGCTGCAAGTAAGATGGGGCTGGACGTTTTAGCTGTTAGTGACATGCGGGTAAGGGGTGAGAAAGAAGAGGAAGTGGGAGAATACAAGGTCTACCTGTCAGGAGTCAAAGCAGGAATAGCACAATGGGGTGTAGGGCTTTACATCAGGAAAGAAATGGAACCCAGCGTAGTTGCAATAAGGTATGTAAACGAACGACTGATGTGGATAGATTTGACAGAGTCTAGCTAGAAAATTAGGATTGTGTCAGTATATTCGCATTGTGAAGGGACAGATCAAGATAAGATGGATAGTTTTTATGAGGCACTCAGTGATGTAGTTGTTAGAGTAAAGGACAAGGACAGTGTTCTGCTCATGGGTGATTTTAACGCCAGGATTGGAAATCTAACAGAAGGGTACGAAAAGGTTATGGGTAAATTTGGAGAGGATATGGAGGCGAACAGGAACGGGGAACAATTCTTGGATCTCTGTGCCAGTATGGGCTTAGTAACCACAAACTCCTTTTTTAAACATAAGAACATTCACCGGTATACTTGGGAAGACAGGGGAACCAGATCTGTCATTGACTATATAATAACAGATCAGGAATTCAGGAAGGCTGTGAGGGACACACGTGTATTCAGGGGATTCTTTGATGACACTGATCATTATTTAATCTGCAGTGAAATTGGGATTGTGAGGCCGAAAGTGCAGAAGGTCAGGTCCATATGTAGGAGGATAAGAGTGGAGAAACTTCAGGATAAGGAAATCAGGCGCAAGTACATAACAGCGATCTCAGAAAGGTACCAGTTAGTTGAATGTAGTCAATTACAGTCATTGGAAAAGGAATGGACAAGGTACAGGGACACAGTACTAGAAGTGGCTAAAGAATGTCTTGGAACAGTTGTGTGTAAAAGTAGGATGAAGCAAACAGCTTGGTGGAATGATACAGTCAAGGCAGCCTGTAAAAGGAAAAAGAAGACGTATCAAAAATGGCTACATACCAGAACCCAGGTAGACAGAGAAAGTTATGTTGAAGAAAGAAACAAAGCCAAACAGATAATTGCAGCATCCAAGAAGAAATCGTGGGAAGACTTTGGAAACAGGTTGGAGACTATGGGTCAAGCTGCTGGAAAACCATTCTGGAGTGTAATTAGCAGTCTTCGAAAGGGAGGTAAGAGGGAAATGACAAGTATTTTGGACAGGTCAGGAAAACTGCTGGTGAATCCTGTGGATGCCTTGGGCAGATGGAGGGAATATTTTGAAGAGATGCTCAATGTAGGTGAAAATGCGATCAGTAATGTTTCAGATTTCGAGGTAGAATGGGATAGGAATGATGATGGAAATAGGATCACATTTGAGGAAGTGGAAAAAATGCTCAATAGATTGCAGTGCAATAAAGCGGCTGGGGTGGATGAAATTAAGTCGGAACTCATCAAATACAGTGGAATGTCAGGTCTTAAATGGCTACACAGGATAATTGAAATGGTCTGGGAGTCCGGACAGGTTCCATCAGACTGGACAAAAGCAGTAATCACACCAATCTTTAAACATGGAAACAGAAAAGATTGTAACAACTACAGAGGTATCTCTTTAATCAGCGTTGTGGGTAAAATCTTCTCAGGTATTGTTGAAAGGAAAGTGCGAGTATTAGTTGAGGACCAATTGGGTGAAAATCAGTGTGGGTTTAGGCCTCTTAGAGGTTGTCAGGACCAGATCTTTAGCTTACGGCAAATAATGGAGAAGTGTTATGAGTAGAACAGGGAATTGTATCTATGCTTTATAGATCTAGAAAAGGCATATGACCGGGTTCCTAGGAGGAAGTTATTGTCTGTTCTACAAGATTATGGAATAGGAGGCAAACTTTTGCAAGCAATTAAAGGTCTTTACATGGATAGTCAGGCAGCAGTTAGAGTTGACGGTAAATTGAGTTCATGGTTCAGAGTAGTTTCAGGGGTAAGACAAGGCTGCAACCTGTCTCCACTGTTGTTCATATTATTTACGGATCATATGTTGAAAACAATAGACTGGCTGGGTGAGATTAAGATATGTGAACACAAAATAAGCAGTCTTGCATATGCGGATGACTTAGTTGTGATGGCAGATTCGATTGAAAGTTTGCAAAGTAATATTTCAGAGCTAGATCAGAAATGTAAGGACTATGGTATGAAGATTAGCATCTCCAAAACGAAAGTAATGTCAGTGGGAAAGAAATATAAACGGATTGAGTGCCAAATAGGAGGAACAAAGTTAGAACAGTTGGACGGTTTCAAGTACTTAGGCTGCATATTCTCACAGGATGGCATCATAGTGAAAGAACTGGAAGCGAGGTGTAGCAAAGCTAATGCAGTGAGCGCTCAGCTACGATCTACTCTCTTCTGCAAGAAGGAAGTCAGTACCAAGACTAAGTTATCTGTGCATCGTTCAATCTTTCGACCAACTTTGTTGTATGGGAGCGAAAGTTGGGTGGATTCAGGTTACCTTATCAACAAGGTTGAGGTTACGGATATGAAAGTAGCTAGGATGACTGAGGGTACTAGTAGATGGGAACAATGGCAGAAGGGTGTCCACAATGAGGAAATCAAAGAATGAAATCTATAGATGTAGCAGTCAGGGCGAACAGGCTTAGATGGTGGGGTCATGTTACACGCATGGGAGAAGCAAGGTTACCCAAGAGACTCATGGATTCAGCAGTAGAGGGTAGGAGGATTCGGTTAAGAATGATTTTGAAGTAATAGGTTTAACATCAGAAGAGGCACCAATGTTAGCACTGAATAGGGGATTATGGAGGAACTGTATAAGGGGGGCTATGCTCCAGACTGAACGCTGAAAGGCATAATCAGTCTTAAATGATGATGATGATGATGATGTATGAAACATATTTCAATTGACACGATGTCATAAATATTGAGATGCGTGAAAAACTAACTTCTCTTAAAATAGAGTTGTTTTATACATGGGTGCGCTATTCTTTTAGGGAATCACGCTGATCGTCGTCATCCTAAGCAGGCAACCTAAGCTGGCAACAAAAGCGTCTGGAGCAGATGTTTGCTTCAGTGCAGAAGAGAAATAAATGCACATTTAGGAGCATTATAGCTAATGATAACGTTATGCATGAAAGAACGGCCATAAACGTTTTTGAAGAAACTAGTGTTTCAACTGCGTTGTAAACTTGGCATATGAATCAATCTCCAGAATCTTTTACTGTGCTGCAGAATGTGTGGTTTGAAGCTTTCTAACACATTACAACACTTCACCGGATCGGTACACTCTCCTGGAGCTTTCATGGGAGTGCTCTTACTAGCTCAGTCATCCAAACATATCTCAATAGTTTGAACCGTCAGTGACTCTCCCAGCTCTTCTAAATTCCACATTTATCACTCCTACATATCTTGCTGGAGCATTACTCCTGGGAGAAAGAAAGTGCCATTGTGATGCTTTCAGAATGAATCCTTTCTGTATCTTCCTGATTCCTAGACTGAACGCCACAGAGCGAAGTACTGAAACAATTAAACTTGTAGCCGCATCATTACGATTTTCCAGAAGGTTCATTTCGCCATAATTGGCGGCACACAGTTTCATTAAGCCAATACCTTACATGGCTAATCCATGTCTGTACAATCTACATCTACATAATTGTTCTGCAATTAGCAATTAAGTGCCTGGCAGAGGGTTCATAGAATCACCTTCAAGTTATTTCTCTTCCGTTGCACTCTCGAACTGCGCGTGAGAGAAATGAGCAATTAAAACTTTCCGTGCGAGCTCTGATTTCTGTTATTTTATTACGGTGATTATTTCTCCCTTTGTATGTGTGAGCCAACACAATATTTTCGCAATCGGAGGAGAAAGTCGGTGATTGTAATTTCATGACAATATCCTGCCGCAACTAAAAACGCCTTTGTTTTAATGATTCCCACCCCCATTCGCGTATCATATGCGTGGCACTCTCTCCCCTATTTCGCGATAATACAAAACGAGCTGCCCCTCTTTGGACTTTCTCGATGTCCTCCGTCAGTCCCATCTGATGTGGATCCCACACTGCACAGCAACACTCCAGAAGAGTGCGGCCAAGCGTGGTGTAAGCAGTCTAATAGACTTGTTGCACTTTCTAAGTGTACTGCCAGCAAATCGCAGTCTTTGGTTTGCATTTGCCATAACTTTAAGTTATTCGTAATTGTAGTCTCTTAGATTTTTGTGATTTATCCTATAACCGAAATTTAGCGGATTTCTTATAGTACTCACGTGGATGCTTTCAGCTTGTCAATACTTAGAGTGAAGTGCTACTTTCCGCATCATACAGATAACTTGTCTAAATTATTTTGAAAATACCATTATTCAGGGCGTTAGAGGTAGAAGTGCAGATATTTTTGTTGACGACTGCGAACAATGTATTGAATCACATTACGTCAGTATTTACTTCATTTGCAACTAACAATTATGGCTATTAGGAGTAGTATGTTTTTAGGTTGGTTACTATCTCAAAGTACGTGTGGCAAGAGCAAGCCATTATTGCTCATTTTCAGGTGAGCAGTACGCTAAGTTTTGAAAATTTACTGTTTGAGGAACTACTATATTTTTTGTTTTATTTTAGGTGCTTCCATAATTCGGATGATGGACCATTTCCTTGGAACGGAGGTATTCAGGAAAGGCCTGACCAGATATCTGAACAAGTGGTGAGTACAATCATTTACTGCAGCCTAGTTATTAACTGTCTTCATGAACTGTTACATTTTAGATATATTATAGTTTCGATATCGCGTCGTTTCAGTTAGGTATTACCATCTCATCAGAAATATAAAGTGGACGTTCTAGCAAGTAACATACTTCTAAAATAGGTCGCTCAAATACAACGAGAAATAGAAATCATAACATTGGCAGGTTTGTTTTGTAATTCATACAAGTGGTACGCTGTGGCGTAAACGGTTAGTGGTAAGAGTCCTACTCTAACTACAGTAGACTTTTAAAATCAATCTCACCTTTCATAAAACTACAATGTTCTCGTGATCAGTACAAAATCATTCTTATGTAACGAAATACTAATGAAAGAGTTTCGTCTGAACTGCATTCACCGATAACTTAGCATATTTTTGCAGATTGTGTTCCACAGCTTATATCAATTGTAAAAGTGACGTCATGTAACACCTCAAACTATTGTTTAATTTCTTCTTTGTTGTGCAATCATCTTCGGTCAAAGACCACAATCCACCAGGATTTTTTTTAACAGAAAGTTATAAACATAAACATTATTAACAATTAATGTTCAGTCTTGCTAGGGTAGATTCATGGCATATGGTATAGTGTCTGTTACAATATATGGTCAGAAAAAGGTATATCAGCAAGCAGAATAACCGATAATACAAATTTCTACCTGTTACTGTTGTCATTACTGTCGCTGCTATTAACTGTGAAAGATGAGTTTTGTCAGTATTTCTTAAGTGCAACTGGCGACAAAGCGAAGTGGTATAGTACTTAAGACAGTGGACTCGCAATGTAATGAAGCAGGGTTCAATTACCAATCCGGCCGACAAGTTTTAGTTTTCCCATGGTTTCATTAAATGGCGTGAGGAGAATTTCAGGATCATTACTTTGAAAAATACACGACTATTTTTTTTTCCTTCCTTGTCCATTCTAAGTTTGTACTCCACCTTTGCAGACGTTGCCATCGGCGGTTCGTTAGCCCGAATCTCATTTCTTCTCGGCGATTGTCACTCGACTCACTGTGGAAAGTAAGCCTCCGGGTTCGGGTTCCAGTTCAGCACACATTTTGAATTTGCCAGGACGTTCAAAATGAGTCCGGATGCTGTTTGGACAGACCATGACACTTCAACTGCCAGCCATGTAAATCGTCGGAAAATATGAAATAGTTTTTTAAGATGCGAGAACACGAATCAAATTAATGCAAAAAGTCTGACCGCCGACTTGCCTTACAAGAACTAAACCTGCGTAGGCGACGCGGAACGTGTAGTATCTCTTTAATAGCACGCCATACATCATAATATTTTTGTTATCTGCCTGGACAGCCGTGCGGGTTAAAGCGCGCATTCAGGTCAAATCATCCCAGCGGATTAACGACGAGTTTTGGTGTGCCGGTCAGCCTGGATGTGGTTTTCAGGCGGTTTCCCACCTACGACTAAGTGAATACCGGACTAGTATCCAACTCCCGCCTCAGTTACACGATTCGCAAACATCATTTTATTTTTATTTATTTTTGGAATTGGGCAGCAAAGAACATGCAGCCAACAGTGCTTACAAAAATGCTATGTTACCATAATCGAAATCACCACATCAGAACAATAAAAAGGAGTTAGCTGTAAAAACATAAGTTCTTAACGTAAAACAAAAACGCTTAAAGACGAACATCATAGAGCCAGCAGTAGTTACAACAGTGCTTAGTTGACATTAGTACAGTTTTCACAATAAAACAACACTAAGAATGTGAAGTACAAGCCGTTGTCTCCTCATAACAGTGTCTAGAAGCGATGATTTTCAACTGTTTTGGTGGGCGGGATAACGCCCGCTTCCCAGCCTCATTCGAATCAGAGAAGTCACATGACTTCCACTAAGCGTCACCGAGCTGAACCATGGCCAAGAAGAGACGTTCGGTTTTATGGCCGCCACGTAGCCGGCCTTCTAGTGCTGGGATATGTGCCATTCATAATTCTTGTCGTGAGAAGTAGCTTTCCTGAATGCAGAGTTGAAATCCGTAGAAGGGTTCGGTGTTGGGCGGAACGATCCTTCTGTAATGCTCCTCTCAATGGGGCGGTCAATAGTTTCATTATGGAGAATGCCATGATGCCGTTTTACCCGCAGTAAGCGGACGTCAATGCTCAATGTGCATGGGTCTATTTTGGCCTCCAAGACATATCTGTTAGTCTGTTTCTCGAATGCCGGATGTTGTAGTTTCTGCAGCATCGCAAATATTAGAAAACTTCCTCTCGCTTACACTGAGTAACACTACCCACAGACAGTTGGGGTGCACATATTACGTCCAGAGGGATAATGGAGTGGCGACAGGATGGGCATCCGACCACACCTTACATCCCTCAACAAGCATGCCGACCCTGCGCCAATGCGAGATAAAGGCACAAAAAAAAGAAGACTTCCTGATATTTTTATTTACTGGAGAAGTTGATATCGCACGTATACTAAGAAATCACAAGTAGCACACGATCTGAATATTTTCTGCGCATAAATTAGGTGTTTCCGTCTAAAGGAGAAGCTATGCATTGTTGCCCTGTGTGGTAAAATTATGAACTACAGAGTTAATATTATTAAAGGAAAACAAAGTTGAACGTTCAAAATGACCCAACGACACTAGAGACTGAACACAACCTCAGTTGAACGAGAGCTTTTCACAAGGCAGATGATTTCCTTTTGAAAGTAAAACCATGAGTCACTTACTGATAACACAGGCCAACGATGGAACAACTTTTTTCCTGAAAAAACCTTTTTCTTTTGTGTTTTAGGATGGGAAATCCAAATATGATACTTAAAAAACTGTATCACCCACCATTTCTTCACATTTTACAGTTAAGTTTATTAAATTAAGCGATTTTTAAAGAATTTAATAGTTTTTATATAATCAAGATAATTTAAAAATGAGGTGTAATGAATGTGTATGACGTTGGTAGCACTGCTAAAAACATTTGCTGGCAAAAACAGGTCGATTCTATTTTTGTGTTAACAGATGGTGTTTTGCTTACTGTCAACCTAACCTCACTTTCCCGTTTCCTGTACATGTGATCAGTACAATGTCTAATCGTGGTTGTAAAACCTCTGCTGACAGTTTTTGTTATATTTGTGGTGAATTTATGATTAAAAACACCAGAGAAACATTACAGACTTTGTTAGAAAGGTTTATCTATCATTCTTTGGATCTAAACTTGGGTGCCGGATAAGGCATGTTATGTGTGAGTAGAAGATCTGAGAAAACGGTCCAAAAAGGAGAAAAAAGGCTTTAGATTTGCTGTTCCTATGGTATGGATGGGGCCAAGAAATCATTCCTATGATTGCTAGTTTTGCAGTGGTGATATTGCTTGTTATAATTCGAAAAACAAGAAGGTAATAAGCTACCCTAACCTTCTGTCTGCCATCCGACCAGTAGGGCATGGTGTAGATTTGCCGGTTCCTGAACCACCAGATGATTTAAATTCTATTCCAACAGAAGTATTTTCTGATGTACAATCTGATTTGGATCAACCAGATGATGATGAAGTGCACTGTAATACAGAAAGTCTAGAGCCCAATTTGTTTACTCAGCCCGAGTTTAACGATTTGGTTAGGGATCTGGGCTTAACGAAAGAAAAATCTGAATTGCTTGGCTCTATGTTAAAAGAAAAGAAGTTATTAGCAGTTGGAACCAGCATATACATGTATAGAAAGAGCGAGCAGCATTTTTCAAAGTTTTTTCAACAAGAAGGTGATTTAGTGTACTGCTCTACATTCCCGGTCTGATGAATGAGTTTGGTACTGAATACAAAAAGGAAGACTGGAGGCTGTTTATTGATTCATCCAAAACTAGTTTAAAGGCTGTTTTATTACACAATGGTAACATGTATGCACTTCACCGAGAAGTTCACAAGCGAGTCATCGCAGAAAAAGCTACACAACAAGCTTCAAAGAAAAAGGAAAAGAAAATACAAACCAATTCCAGCTGACAAGTGATACCTCTATTAACACATATCATAGTTTTAAGTAGCTTACTGTAAATACAAAACATGCTGGTTATAGGCGCTACAGTCTGAAACCGCGCGACCGCTACAGTCGCAGGTTCGAGTCCTGCTTCGGGCGTGGGTGTGTGTTATGTCCTTGGGTTGGTTGAGTAGTTCTAAGTTCTAGGGGACTGATGACCTCAGAAGTTAAGTCCCATAGTGCTTAGAGCAATTTGAACCATTTTTTTGTTCTAACAAAGCGTTTCATTAATTTCCCCATTTACCGTATACCATAGGACTTATATACTATATAATAAAAAGCATATTGCTCGAAAACTATGGGTGATACAAAAAATTAAGGCTATATTTTGATTCATCTCATAAAAATCTATAAAGATCAGCTGTCAAAGTAAAAAAAGTTATTCAGAAAAATTTTTTCGTTGGCCTGTGTAATGACTCTATTGATTCTAAATGGAGGCGTTTCCTGTTTCCAAACCGCAGGTTCGTCTTCTGAGGGCTCTAGTTTTCTTGTACGCAGACCGTGGTCTATTGATTATCGTCGCTGCCTTTAGATCGTGGGACCCTGGATTCGATTCACTGCCATCTAGAGGATAGAGGACTGAGAGAGTATGTTGTTCTCATGACTTCATCTCATCATCATTATCATCGGCGCTCAAGTCGCCTAAGAGACGTCAGATTGAAAGACTTGCACTACGTGGCAGAGCTATCCCAGTCGGGTCTCCCAGCCAATAATGCCATACCATCATTTCATTTCGTTTAGCAGTTTTCCTTTATGTCCTTTACATTGTGCTCACGATGAGATGTCGGTGATTTTCCGCTGTGATTAAAGTTTCTTGCGCAGGTCGTATCGTGCAGACTGAACAGATATTAGAAAAGTTTCTGACAAAGAGAGTAATTAACGGTGGCTAGTTGCCGTAACGTCCTCGACACCCCACAGAAAGTCTTGAATGGAAGTTTTTCACTATCAACTTACTCCGTAAAGGTGTGCTTACGATCAGAATAATGCCGTGAGACCTTCTTCACACAAAAATCATAGAATCAGACCTAATCTCAGAGCAGCCTGCTCCCTAGGCTTGTGTTACTTTAAAAAGTTCCGCAGGAGTAGCACAGCAATACCTTTCACAACAGTCTGGCAACACGATGTGGACGTGGATACACACTGGTTTATCGTTGAAGTAAGTCCAGGATATGTTGCACCAAATTTATTATGGCGTTCTGTCATATAAACCCTGACATGTTACACTGCTGTAACAATTAAAATAAAACGCAACATAGCTCATTTCAAAATACATTGATATTTCTACTTCGTAGCCACGTCGGGACTGGTGTGCTGACGCCGAGTAACTCTAGATTCAGGTTCAATTACTATAATGAAATATTTTATTGTGATCGCTCTCGTTCGTAACAAGCACATTAATTTTTGTTATGTCCATACCTTTTGGGTGTAAGCTGATTTTTTTGAGATAAGTAAATGGTCGCAAATTAATATCTAGCGTACACTTTTAATCGTACAACAGTTACTTTAGTTCATAAAAACTGTTCGAAGCGACGAGCACCACCCTCACTCAGTGCAGCAGTTATACAGTGTGAGCAAGAGAAAACTGACCCGGAAGATGTTTCATACAACGTAAGGCAGACAACGCAACTTACATCAGTTGCATGGGACGGATGATGTAAGTTGTGCTGCCTATCTCAGCATGGAACATCTTCCGGGTCAGTTTTCTTTTGCTCACACGTTATTTCGCCACACTCGCTCTAATAAACACTATATCGTGTGTTGTACAATGAGACAGGCATCTGCTACATTACCCTTAAGTTCTCTTCAATTTCTACAAAGGTTTCAGACCCGAGCTACTTCGTATAAGCTCATAGAAAAAAAGAGAGTGACATCCGGCGGCCGCACTATCTATTGGACAAGTACTGAGGGTATATGCTGTTCAGGTGTTTGTGGGCATTAGTATCGAACTGGGATGGTGCGTCTTCTGCTTAAACCAGATCTTCTTGTAGATAACTCCATTACAGTTGAATGATTACTCGTCTGTGATGAGAACAAGCTATAGGAAGTTCAACGCTATAAAGCTACACTAGGTAATCCAATACTAGCATAGAATTGCGAATTGTGTATTGTTTCTCAATGTTGCCCCACAAGTATGCATGCGCGAGGCCTTGTTCGACATAAAACAAGCTATTTACAAATATGCGTCTTCCACACATTGCTCAATCAAAACCTCTTAGCGTCTGAAATATTGTTTTCCGACCACTGGTTTCTTACCGTAAAATATTCAATCTAGCATCCTGTAGCGAGTTTATAATTTGGATATTAAAATTTTGTAAAGCATTTTAGCCCACTCAGTGCGCCGAAGCCCTGACGGAAGGGCTGCGCATGACTCTGATTTTTTTTTCCCTAATGAAGTCGGACCTCCTAATTTACATTCCACTGGCTACTAACGTAATGACCTAACGACAGATCATTACAATTTTTTAATACGGCATAGCGTGTCGTATTATTTATGTATTACGAAATTTACACTTTTCTGTGGCAGTTAATTGAATGGAATTGTGAAATTTTCTTTGGAATATTTCTACTACAGTGGGCGGTCAATGAAGTTGTGTTACAAGCTGTCGTTACAAAATATATAGTTAATTTGTATGTACAATATATTCACAGTATCGTTTCATCCAGAAAAGTGCTAATCTTCTCAGTATAACAAGCATTACATTATGTACCTGTAAATATATTTAAGAGGAACGTTGATAGACTCATCGATTTCACACCGAATTAGCGTTCCGCCCGGCTTGGCCCTGTCTACAAAATTCCTGTGAAGTTTAAACTAACCAGAAGGAAGTTAGAAGGCTTGGTGAGTATTAAATTATAATTCCATCTAATTTGAATGATAATAGGATGAAAACTCTTTCTAAAATAAAAACTGAACCTAAAGGGATTAAAGTTGTCTTTGTAGTCAAGGGATAGTCCTGCTGTTCCATTCCCGCAATTAAATGCTGTAGTTACTCCGTTTGGAGCTTAATAAAAAGGTGGTCATGAAAGGAGATGATTATCCACAAAAATAGTATACGGGAAACTACACTGGTCACGAAACTTAATACAGTTGCACTTGGTCCTGTCTTAATTGAAATCATCGTGACCCAAATATTCACTAGGAAATAAATATCCACACGTTAGCTGGATTGTAACGGAAAATAACGTTCAACGACAGTATGAATTTACAAGATATTTGAGACCAGAAAACTCACAAATACTTTAACTGCTAACAAAATGCACTTTTCATGGGTCTATAATCTTAGCTTCAAAGTGAAAAGCTGGCTCAACCGTAAGTGCTAAACTAAACAGAGGCTACTGCGCTGTTGAGCAAAACTTAAGGATGAAAGTTGACTTTGGAATGATGCGTCACTGTCAAGAAACACAGTTCAATGAAACTTGGACCATACGTAGAATGAACTGCTGCTGTATAGTAGAGAAGGTAACTGAAAGACCGAGCGAGGAGGCGCAGTGGTTAGCACACTGGACCCGCATTCGGGAGGAGGACGGTTCAATCCCGCGTCCGACCATCCTGATTTAGGTTTTCGGTAATTTCCCTAGATTGCTTCAGGCAAATAGCGGGATTGGGTCCTTCCTGAGGGCACGGCTGACTCCCTTTCACCGGCCGCTGTGGACGAGTGGTTCTAGGCGCTTCAGTCCGGAACCGCGTTGCTGCTACGGTCACAGGTTCGAATCCTGCCTCGGGTATGGATGTGTGTGATGTCCTTAGGTTAGTTAGGTTTAAGTAGTTCTAACTCTATAGGACTGATGGCCTCAGATGTTAAGTCCCATAGTGCCTAGAGCTATTTGAACCATTTTTGAACTCCCTTTCCCGTCCTTCCCTTATCCGATGAGACCGATGACCTCCCTGTTTGGTCTCTTCCAGCAAATCAAGCCAACTGAAAGAAATATGCAATCAGACGAACAGAAATGACACTTTTATTCAAAGACACCACGATTTGCGATGGTCCCCTGAACATTACGAAAGGTTCTTAACAGGGCGCGTGCTCTGCAACATGCTTCCACGCTGGCTACAAGTTTGGTAAAGAGTTCTAGTGGTAGGGTGTTCCATTCCTCCACCAGCGTGGTTGACAACTGTTGGATGGTCATTGATGCACATGGATGTACTACACGACGTCTCCCTAGCGCATCCCACACTATTTCAATCGGATTTAAGTCCGCATAACGGGTAGGCCTGTCCCTTTGCCGAATATCCTCTCATTGCAATAGCTGCTCCAACTTTGCTGTTCGATGCGGTCACGCACTCTCATTCATAAAAATGAAGTCAGGGTCGAATGGACTCCTAACAAGGCGCACATGGGTAAACAGTACAGTGTCACAATACCGTTGTCCGGTGTGCGTACCGGGTTCATGAAGTCAGTAAGCTGTTGTAACATTAACACCTAGACCACAAAACGATCATGGTCGACAAATGTTCCTGAGTACATTACGTGTCCCCCACTCTCGTCATGTGACGTTACGTCCATAACCACTTCTCAGGCTGACTCTCCTCTCATCAGAGAGCGCGTGACCCCACTCGTCGCTGCTCCAGTCCCTATGCTTTGGCACCATAGCAAACGGTGCCGGAGATGTGCAGATATGAACGGAACACAACGTACTGGTCGTCGGACACAGAGACCAACCAATGCAGTCATCGTGCCGCAGTGAAGCGTGAGGCTGCGTTCCTTGTAGACCTGTTAATGTGACTGCAGTTGCATTCGCTGTTTGACGTGTGTCCCTTCTTGTCTTTTACACAATGTAGCGGTCACCTGCAGCCGTAGTTGACAGTAGTCGACCACCTGTTCTCTTTCGGGCAGCAGTGACGGTGGTTCAGAACGCTCCTCATGCACGTGAAACAGTGCTATGAGCAATACGAAACTCCTGAGCCATACTCGTCACACTTTGCTCTTCTTTCAGTTTCCCGATGATTCTACCCGCATGTGAAGTCATCCAGATGTCTTCTCTGGTCCATGGTGTAATGAAGAACACCACCAGAGAACACCGTAACTGCTCGTTGATTGACGAAGACTGTCTTTCCCCTTTCCTTCAACTGCCCCTGTTATGGGACCCACCCCTTTTTTAGCTATGACGTCCTACTTTCTGTGCTCATCTGGGATTCCTCTGGGAGCATGCTCCCGCACTTTCATTCATTTCCATCGAGTGGTTAATATGTTATGTTACTTTAAGTAGCTTTTTCTTAAGTTTTGACGAGCATTCCACGCAACCAGTCAGCCATCAGCGTGACTGAAACCAAAGAAAATATTGAAAATCTCTTGAGTGCAAGACGGCCGCGGTGACCGAGCGGTTCTAGGCGCTTCCGTTCGGAACCGCGCGGCTGCTACGGTCACAGGTTCGAATCCTGCCTCGGGCATGGATATGTGTGATGTCCTTAGGTTAGTTAGGTTTAAGTAGTTCTAAGTTCTAGGGGACTGATGATCTCAGATGTTAAGTCCCATAGTGCTCAGAGCCATTTGACCCATCTTTAGTGCAAAACCAAACGCCGTAATCATTTACCCGTCTTGGTGTAGCAGCTTCTTTACTTGAGAACGTGGTCCTACCGTCGTTCCAAGTACATCTACATCTACATGTACACTCCGCTAGACACCAAGTGGTGTGTGGCGGAGGGCACTATTCGCGCCAGAGTCGTATCCCCCTCTCCCCCCCCCCCCCAACCCCGGCTGCTCCACTCGCGGATCGCACGAGGGAGAAACAAAGTCTTAACGCCTCAGTACGAGCTCTTACTTCCCTTATCTTTGAATGGTGATAACTGCACGATCTGGAAGTTGGTGGTAATAATATATGCTCTACATCCTCGGCGAAGATCGGATTACGGAATTCAGTGAGCAGCCCCTTCCGCTTAGCGCTCCGTCTATCTGCGAGTGTGTCCCACTTCAACCTTTTATGAGATTTGTAGCGCTCTAGCGATGGCTAAATGTACCAGTCACGAATCATGCCGCTATTCTTTGGACCTTCTCAATCTCTTGAATCAGACCCAGCTGGTAAGAGTCCCATACAGACGAACAATAAGACTGGACGAACTAACGTATTGTATATTTCCTTTGTTGAAGGACTGCATAGTTTCAGGATTCTACCAATAAACCGCAATCTAGAGTTCGCCTTGCCCGTTACTTGTGTAATCTGATCATTCCATTTGAGATCATTTCGAATACATCCAGATATTTAACGGATGCTACCGCTTCAAAGACTGGGCATTTATTTTGTACTCGTACATTAATGGGGATTTTTGCCTTCTTATACGCAGTAGGTTACACTTACTAATATTGAGAGATAACTGCCATTCATTACACCACGCATTTATTTTCTGCAAATCCTCATTGATGTGTTCACAACTTTCATGTGATACTACTTTCCTGTAGACTACAGCATTATCGGCAATCAGTCTAATGCCGCTGTCAATACCATCAACCAGATCGTTTATGTAAATCGTAAAAAGCAGCGGACCTATTGCACTGCCTTGGGGCGCACCTGCAGTTACGCTTCTTTCTGTTGAAGTCACCCCGTTCAGGACGACGTACTGCTCCCTGTCTGTTAGAAAACTATCTATCCAACCGCATGTGTCATCGGATAGGCGGTAAGCGCGCACTTTTTGGAGCAAGCGACAGTGCGGAACTAAGTCGAACCCCTTTCGTAAGTCAAGAAATATGGCATCAATCTGGAAGCCGGTATCTAAAGCCTGTTGTATACCATGCACAAAGAGGGCCAGCTGTGTCTCGCATGACCGCTGTTTCTTAAAACCGTGCTGGTTTCTGCATATGATCTTCTCAGAGTCTAGAAAGGTCATAATGTCTGAACACAAAATGTGTTCCATGATTCTACAACAAATCGATGTCAGTAGCTTCACAATCAAAATTGTGCTTTCTAACACAGTCGAAAGTCACTGCCTAAACGACGCGTTAACTAACGTGCTTCTACGCGAACGTCGACGCAGTATTTGAAATGTATTAGTACTCACAAAAGTACTTTTTAGCTCGGAGGCTAATATTTTTGTTGAGCGTTCATATGCGGGCTCCTCTGCTATGGGAGTCAAGTACTAAGTCCTGGTGCACGGTGCGCTAATGCTAAAGCAAGCCCCTTCTCTGCCTTGTGTGCACTTCCGCAACGTAAGTTACAAAAAACTAACTCAGTTTTATAGGCGAATGAATGGATATTTGTTATTATCCTAAAATATCTTCTTTAGTCACAATTTTCTGTAGCTTCAAGTTACTTCCCTGATGCTGCCAGTATCTCGCGTTATTGCACAGTAAGCCTCCAAAGGAATCGCATCGCCCGCGCCCGTGTTCCCGGGTTCGATTCCCGGCGGGGTCAGGGATTTTCTCTGCCTCGTGATGACTGGGTGTTGTGTGATGTCCTTAGGTTAGTTAGGTTTAAGTAGTTCTAAGTTCTAGGGGACTGATGACCATAGATATTAAGTCTCATAGTGCTCAGAGCCATTTGAACCATTTTTGAATCGCGTCGCGTGCTATTAATGCCACAGAAGTTGTACATAGGCTAAGAACTTTCTGTAACTTTCTTGTTACAAACTAACATCCGGCACATTAGATACTCTTTCTTACTTCCGGCGTTGCTGCACGTTAGTGGCGCACCACCTCCTACACCTAATGTTTTCAGGTATGACCATGCACTTCCAGTATCTGTGGTCTTTACGGTCTTGTATTTAATAAAGAAATCAGTTAATAAACACGTAGTTTCATCATGTTATGGATAGCATGATTTTTATCATTAAACTTAAGTGAAGCCTTTTATTACTTCTATTATTAAGAAAAATTTGTTTCAATCAAAATTATTAAGCATAACATTGAAATAAGGAGAAAATAAAAGGAATACAAACTTCCCTTACGCTGGTAAGTATGTTCCACGGCGTCTGTTTGCACTAAACCGACCATACACGCGAGAGTTGTGTTTGGAGATGAACAAATTCGTTGCACCTCGCCAAGCGTATCTACAGAGGTCTCCTACCTGGCGTCTTCTACAGATGATGTCCGTTTCGCAGCAGCTGATATTACCAGGTCGCAGATTTACTGAGTGGGTCTTGAGATGCCAGAGTACTGTTATGCGAAAGTCGTGGAACAGCGAGGAACTTGACTTCAGAATGAACACTTCAGGTAAATTTTAGGGATGCCAGCTTTGCCGCGCGGGATTAGCCGAGCAGTCTACGGCGCTGTAGTCATGGACTGTGCGGCTGATCCCGGCGGAGGTTCGAGTCCTCCCTCTGGCATAGGTGTGTGTGTTTGTCCTTAGGATAATTTAGGTTAAGTAGTGTGTAAGCTTAGGGACTGATGACGTTAGCAGTTAAGTTCCATAAGATTTCACACACATTTGAACATTTTTTTTTATGCCAGCTTTAATAGCTGTTTTCAATTCCTACCACAGCACAATATCAAAACAATTTTATAGTCACTGATGTCACACAACCTTTGGGCCAATGGCGCTTAATAACACTTTATAATATTCACATTCACGCCCAGTTTAATAATTACGAGCCGGCCGAAGTGGCCGTGCGGTTAAAGGCGCTGCAGTCTGGAACCGCAAGACCACTACGGTCGCAGGTGCGAATCCTGCCTCGGGCATGGATGTTTGTGATGTCCTTAGGTTAGTTAGGTTTAACTAGTTCTAAGTTCTAGGGGACTAATGACCTCAGCAGTTGAGTCCCATAGTGCTCAGAGCCATTTGAACCAATAATTACGACTGTCAACATCTCACGACCGTTTGTGTTGCCATATGATTATGGAAATGGAAATGAGCGTTTGGTGTCATTGGCCGGGAGGCAGCCATATGATTATGATTTTAACTAATGATAATTAAGCCATTATGCCCGAGTAGTAACAGCCATCCCTGGCGTCAAACTCTTCGACCAATCAGGGACTAGGATTTTTTTTATATTTCGGCTACTTTTTGCCAATAGTTAGCGGGAACGTTGTTCCCCTGCCACATCACCAAACTGCCACGCTGGAAGCTCCACGTCTGGAGGATGCCGCATTTGCCTTCTGTCCAGTCTTAAGGTCTTGCGCAGCGTTGCATCACCCCACGAAACGCATTTAGCATAATTGGGAGACATTTACACAACACTACAGCACTGTTGCTACGCTACACAGTGGTTCGGTCACTACTTTGGCACTCACTGCGGCTGTGTTGCAGGAAGTACCAGAGCTCGACGCAGAACGACCTGTGGGCCGCGCTGACGGAGCAGGCGCACGACTCTGGCTCGCTGCCACATGACATAACCGTGCGCCAGGTGATGGACACGTGGACGCTGCAGACCGGCTTCCCCGTGGTCACCGTCACCAGGGACTACGTCACCGGCGGCGCCACGCTCACACAAGTATGTATCATCACCGACGCAGGCCAACGAAAATATATTTCTTTGCTTACTTTTTTTTTTAGCACTTCAATGTGGCAATAGCTCGGAAGTGTAAGCACACGTAAACTTAGACAGCTGCTGGATCAAAGGAGCTGTGAAAGAACAAGTCCCACCTCCCTCTCTCAGGGCTGGTAGCCCGCACTCTGCATTTGTCCTTCTCCGACAGCAGAACTATAATAGTGATTGCCGATTCTTTTAAGCGCAGTGGGACCCGCACTCAAACCATGTGATAGATCTGGAGAAGTCTCCTCATTCGTTTCAAAATAAGAAAAGGAAACAATGATCAACGCACAACACTAAGCAAAGCTGACTTTCCAAGCATTACCTACTGCAATTAATTGGTGAATTTTACAGTTCCGTAAACTAGTTAGACCCAACCCTTACTAGCTTCTAAAGCAACCACAATTCAGTACCCCCGCCCACCTAAAACGGCCACCATAAAATGTTGGTACAATAATAACTTAATCCTAAGTGTTCTTTTTTTTAACTGAATTCATTTTTGACACACTGTTCACCGCTTTTTTCTATGACGTACAATTTTGTCATAATGTGATTTCGGAATAAACTAGAAAATTCACAAAATACATGAAATTGTAATGAATACAATCTCATTTTTCAATGCGATCAAAGATTTTATTTAAGTACAAACATGGACCCCTCTTTATTACATAGGAAATTTGTATCCATTTGCTTACGTATCCTTTACCCCTCTCCTTGTAGCGTCTAATATAGCTTTTTCTACGGTGACTTGTTTGTTGTTACGTCACTGTGAAGTGACTGGTATTTCAGCGGATATGATACCGGCTTTCTATCACTTGACGTTTTCACGAAACGTTTCAGGGAAAAACTGAAAATGGCTGTACATAAAGTGAATCTTAAAGCTCATCACTCTTCATCGAACTGTGAAACTCCTGAACCTTTCCAGTGTGCTGAGGCAACAGAAATATGATGTTTAGCTTATTATTGCCTAAGAACTCAGTAGCAACCTCCTTGAATGGTAACCAGTCTTCCCTCTCTACTTGAACGTTAGGTAACGTTGTATAAATTGTTTCGTTAGACTCAACTTGGTGTGTAGAAATAGAAGCAATTTTTTCGGGTTCATGAGGTTCTTGCGAAATAAAGAGAAGTAGGTGAAATTTATATCTCTAAAATCACTGAAAAGCGGTTTGTAAATATCGACTGTTAAATGTAAAGAATGGTGGGTATGCAGCTTTTTGTCATCATATTAGAACTCAGCACGTTGAAACCCACAAGAGTAAGACATTTTCGTTGAAAAAAAGTATTTATTCGTTGTTCTTAGTAATACGAGGGTTGACCAGAAAGTAAGTTCCGATCGGTCGTTAAACTGAAACCACAGTGAAAATCAGAAACATTTTATTTGCAAGAGTTAACTACGCTTTCCAGATACTTGTCTACATAGTCGCCGCTCCGACTTAGACATTTATCGGAGTATTATACAAATTTCCAACACCATCGTCATAGAAGGCAGCCGCCTGTGCTTCCCAATAATTGTCTACGCCGGTCTATAGCGCGTAGCCTATCCAGCGTTTCATGTTGTAAGTAGGCTGTTTAGGTTTTTATATTGGTAACGCCACGTAGCGCTCTGTATGAAAATCACTGGCTGTGCTGTGTGCAGTCTGTGGTTGGGTGGCATTGTTGTAATATTCGCTGTTGTAGTATTGGGCAGTTGGCTGTTAACAGCGCGTAGCGTTGCGCTGTTGGAGGTGAGCCGCCAGCAGTGGTGGATGTGGGGAGTGAGATGGCGGAGTTTTGAGAGCGGGTAATCTGGACAGAGACAGTAAATTTGTAAGACTGGATGTCTTGAACTGCTATATATATATTATGACTTTTGAGCACTATTAAGGTAAATACATTGTTTGTTCTCTATCAAAATCTTTCATTTGCTAACTATGCCCATCAGTAGTTAGAGCCGTCAGTAGTTAGAATCTTTTATTTAGCTGGCAGTATTGGCGCTCGCCGTATTGCAGTAGTTCGAGTAACGAAGATTTTTGTGAGGTAAGTGATATGTGAAAGGTATAGGTTAATGTTAGTCAGGGCCATTCTTTTGTAGGGATTATTGAAAGATTGCGTTGCGCTAAAAATATTGTGTGTCAGTTTAAGCACAGTCATTTATAATTTTTCTAAGGGGACGTTTCAATGTGAACAGAGATGATACTCAGAACGAGCCAATTAGGGCTGTGTGGTGGGTGATCGAACACTTCCCATCGAAAAGGCTGCAGGAGCGACTTCACTGCCCCTGCAGAGTGCGGGTGAGTATTGCCATGAGGGAGGAAGTGCGTGGCCGTTGTGCTAGGTGGGCTGCATTCGTTAAGGCGAAGCCTCTCAGCGGGCCGTCCTACTTGGCGGGAGACATCGTTGTTCTAGGCACCTTTACTCACTCACAGTGTGCTCACAACTGAAAAGAGCGTCTTGATGCGATCGACAGTCATACTAGAGAAACTACCCAACACATCTGTGCAAAGCTTCATCGGGTTTTCACTGTGGTGTCCATTTCGCATCTGATCGGAACTTACTTTCTGGACAGCCCTCGCATTACCACCCTCCGCAACTATCGACAGGCTAGACTATGTTGATGTATGAAAAATGGTGTGAGCACATGATGGCTACTGTTGTCTAACGTTATTGGAACTTCAAGAAAAGATCGCAACATAGAATGTCAAGAGGAGGTGCACATTCAACTTGTCACCGTCTTTCGAGCTTTGAGCAAGTTCGAACAATAGTTGGGAGGAATATGTCAGCATTACACCGACAGTTCGCTTTGTCAGTTCATGCGGATTTCCGCCTGGAGGCTAGGATGAAAGTATACGGCTTCCCTTCGCGACCCAGGCCTGCTATAAGGATGTCAAAGCATTTAGGGAGTGAACTGCAGTTTAGGTTCTTCCATTATCCTTTCTGACTTTGAGAAAGATCGAATCCTTGGGGTGAGGAACATGGAAGCATCGTAAAGACAGATCGCGCACACAGTTGGCTGTAGTGGCGCGATGGACTCTGGACAAAAGAGGACTCCTTCGAGAAGCACTATGGCAGGAGAAGGTCATAGGGGTGTCCGCTTGGCTCTTACGAAAAAACAGATGACAGCAGCTGAAACACGAGCAGAGGTTACATGCAGCATCTCACCGCGAGGCGTGGGAAGCGGATCACTGAAAGTTGTTACCGCTAACGCTGTGCTATAGACAGCACAGAGTTGCATTGTGTGGAGCCAGAGTCAACTGGGTCATTGACTAACCTTCTACGATGCTCAACGATGGGTTCCGCTTCTATTTGTGACGATAAATCAGTGTCACTGCGTTCGTTGACGATCTGGTGAAAGATCACAGGAAGCAGCGTTTCTCGAAATGGCTCTGAGCACTATGGGACTTAACATCTATGGTCATCAGTCCCCTAGAACTTAGAACTAATTAAACCTAACTAACCTAAGGACAGCACACAACACCCAGCCATCACGAGGCAGAGAAAATCCCTGACCCCGCCGGGAGTCGAACCCGGGAACCCGGGCGTGGGAAGCGAGAACGCTACCGCACGACCACGAGATGCGGGCTTTTTATAAGGACGTCACACAACACCCAGTCATCACGAGGCAGAGAAAATCCCTGACCCCGCCGGGAATCGAACCCGGGAACCCGGGGCGTTTCTCGAGACCCATACATCTTCGACTCCTGGAATCATGGTGTGATAAGATATTGGATATGACAACAGAACTGATTTGGTAATACTTGAAAGGATTTGGATTGTTCGTCAGTATGTGGCATCCCTGATTAACCCTGTTGTCATACCACTGGACATGCATCCAAAGAGTATATTCCAGCAGGGCAATACGTGGTTCCACACCGCAGTTCACACCACAAACACCTCGAGGAATGTACGGATACCTGACTGGGTCGTCAGACCCAACAATTTGTCATCTACAGAGCATCTCAAGGATACTGTGAGAAGACGTATACTTTGATACTAGCCTCTAGCTGCAGTTCATGAACTGACGCAGCATGTGTTCCAAGAATGGGAAGAAATTCCTCACAGTGTCGTTTGAATCTGTTTTCTTCCATGTCACATCGAATACAAGAATGTATTCGTGACAGTGAGGTCACACCTCATGCCACCATTATCGATGGACTTCCGTGCTGAATGAAATGAATATTTAACCGTTTAATTCTCGTTATGTAATGAACTTCTCCACAACGTTTGGTAAGTATCCGACTGGTGCTTCATGCGTAACACTTTCTTTTCCCGCCAATTTATGCACAAGACCACGCTCATCCGTATGCATGTAGATATTTTACGCTAAACACCATCAACAACTCAAATGCCTATGGCAGATCATATGATTGATATGCGAGCGACGCACAATTTTATGGTCATTGAGAAATAAAAACGCCGGCCACACTTGTACATGAATTACTATCTGCTCCTTAATCACGAACCACTGACGATTACATCGGAGGCGGTCCCAATCCATTACACCGGTTAGCTGTCCCGCGGTACCGCACTGTAATTCCTATGGCACAGGTCTGCTTTGTTGTTCGAGGGTAGCGTCCTCATCTTGCAGCCGCCGTCGGGGTTTTGGTTCTCACCTCGGGCGTAGGTTCTCTTAATTTCGTATAACATTAGTTGTTTTAAAACGTCAGAAAAAGTAACCATCTCTCTCTCTGATAAGTATATTGCATACTAGCATGCCGTGCCACGCGATTGTAGCCTCTGAAGATAAAAGATCGAAATCCCTATCAGAAAAAAGGACCTGCCTTTTCCGGATATCTGGAACCGCGCGACCGCTACGGTCACAGGTTCGAATCCTGCCTCGGGCATGGATGTGTGTGATGTCCTTAGGTTAGTTAGGTTTAACTAGTTCTAAGTCTAGGGGACTGATGACCTCAGATGATAAGTCCCATATTGCTCAGAACCATTTGAACCATTTTCCGGATATAAACAAATGACGCGCTCTCCAGGATGCCGTGTGCCCCTCTAGCTGGGTGTTCATCGTGTCTTACTGCCTCGTGAAGGACCGGAGTTCGCTTTCAGATGCTACCACAAATATTTTTTCTTTCTTGGAGAACCCGATAGGGGATGTAACCTGATCGCGCGGAAATTTAAATAATTATTAGGGACGTGAGTAGCATCAGTGCTGCGAAATATCTGGCATACCGGAAGAACTGTACGCAAACGAAATGCTTCTCCATAAAGGTAAACCTGTCCTAAACCCGAAGGTTGGTTTGAATTACTGCTTTGATAGGCATGGTCCTGTTGTAGGTTATACTAGATGTGACTATAAAATAATGGGACTATTGCCGTAAAATATTTTATTTCAGAAACATACCTATTTACCTATTATCACTCTCAATATATTCCCCTCTTCTATCCCTCCATGCGAATTTTCGATTGATGGAAACAGTGCTGGAGGTCTTCCTCTGTAAGCTTCTTGATAATGCATGTCACCTTCTCTTTCACTGCTTCAACGGACTGAAGTCTTCTTACTTTTAATGCAGATTCACCTTGGGAAATACACTGCGCAACAATATTAAAGGATCGCTTCTTCGAAATCCCCTAATTTTCTTCTGTTCCGACGCTTAAGTTTGAAATTTGGCTGATACGTAATTACAACGTTCCTCTGTAATGGTGCTGACAGCAAGGTGTCGACACATGGGGAAAAAAACCACAGCTCAGAAGTTGACGAGAGCTTGATTTAATGGCGTTACACTGGCGCCAAATTTCACCACAATTCTTCCCAACGCCAGCGTGGGAGTGTCACGCTATGGAAAGGTCTTCACAGCCCAGCCATTCTTACCCACATTTCACCCCTTCTTCTGCCGCCTATGCAGTGCAGATCAGAACCAGAGCACCCAGCGTTGAAATCGCCCAGCTTTCTTATGGGTGGCCGGAAGTAATATTTCACAGACAACGCCGATCAGAATTGACACAAAAGGCCCTCAGGTGGTGGTATAAAGGGCGTCAATGAAACCATGCCTTCTCTTGGGGAGTTGATTCCCACGCTTTTCGACGTCGAAAACGACGGCTTGCAGTGCGATGAGTAACAGGGTAACGTTCTGGACAGCGTTCGATAATGCTGCCACTCCTTGGACGTTTCAACCCTACTGTAAGGGCGTTGTGGGGCTGCAACACCACTGAATCTGATCTGACCCCATTTGGAGCTTAATGCGACCGCAATTTTTTGCTCTGATGTGCAGGGTGAACCACTGGGGACCTTTAAAAACCATTCAACGAAATTTGAGCGTGTTCCGAAGCAGCGAAGGCGTTTTATGCTTTCTCTTCTGTTTCTCGCTCGCCTGTGGCGTGATCACTGTGAGGGCGAGAGGGGGCTGGGGGGAGGGGGCGGGGTGCGACATTATCATATCATATGCGTAAATAAAGCGGCGAAGGATCCCTCCAAGACCCCCGTTCGGCAACACCATCTGTGGCACCCACGCTTCTTTGTTGAGCACCTTAAAAATGTACCGGTGGGAAACATGGACATCGCTTTAGTTTCGCGGCTGCTCCAGCGCCTGAAAGTAGGCAAACCGTACCTAAGGGTGCGTTAAAGAGGTTGCCTAACCCTTAGGTGCCAATGTAACGTCATTAATCCATCTTGAAGCTCTCTTAATCTTCTGAGTTACCGCCTTTTTTTTCGACACTTTGCTGCCTGAAGCGTCGCTGGGCGCAAGGGCGACGTCGCAGGTCGCCATGCTTTTGCACCACTATAGAGGGAGCTTGTAGGCGCCTTTGAGTCAAACTTCGAACTTAATGCGTCGCAATGGGAGGCAATTACAGCGTTTCGAAAAAGTTATCCACCAATTTTGTTGCGCATTGTAGATAAAGGTCGCATGCTCCTAGCTCAGGCGAATAAGATGTATGGCCCAGCACGGAATGCTGTACTGCGCTAGAAAAATCTTACACACTATGCGGTATGAGACGGCGCGTTGTCTTTATGCTGACCATGACTTGTTCTTGTACAGTTCGGGTCGTTCTTTCTTTTATTTTCTCACGGAGTTAAGCAAGAATCTCAAGGTAGTAAAGATAATTAATAATTTGACCTTCAGGAACCCAGTGAAGATATACAATCCCGTAAACACCGAAAAAACAATCAACATCGCTTTGAATATTTATTTGTTCATTCGAGTTTTTTACGCTCTCGGTGAAGTTGAGCCCTGCCAGTGCATGGATTGACGCTTAGGTTCTGGATCATAATCGAAAAACCAAGATCAGAGCTATCACTGCTTCCAAGGAATGAGGATCATTTTCAGTAGTATTCAGTGGCAGTACAAACACTTTTACAATCTTCCTTTTGTTAGATTGTAAGAAATTTCGTCACCAGTTTCCCGCACACTTTTCCCTCGTTGAACTGATTGTGTAAAATTGGCCTTACGCATTATTTTTCAATTCCTACAGTTTCAGCAATCGATCTAATACTGAATCGACGGTCAGGTCGAATCAGATTTCTTACTTTTTCGATATTTTCATCCGTCTTTGAAGTCGAAGGGAATCCCGGGTGTGAGTCATCTTCATCGTCTTCATGGCCAACTTGGAACAGCTTTTACCACTCAAAAACTCGCGTACATGATAAACAGTCTTCGCCATACACTTCTTTTAGTAAAAGTCAGTAGCAGTAGCAGTTTTTCTAATTTACGTGTGAAACCTCACAACAAACCATTGCTTTATTATTACACTTGTCATTTTTCCGGCAAAACAAAGCGACACCTCTTACACAAACGAAGGATACGGCTACACTGATTTGTCTACAGGAACCAGAGACGCCGCATTTGAGTGAGAAGACTTCATGCTTCACAGCTGTTGGTCGTTAATCTTTGGTGTATACTTACTCTGTGACAGAATCAATCCCTTTTTTTATTTTTTTATTTTGTAGCCACTCCTCGTATAGCCTTGCTTTCTTCCAACTTTTGAACTAAATTGCCCAGCTAGCCATAGGGGACATACAGTTTAATGTGGGGTCCGAACGATAATGCAATTTGACATTTTAAAGTGTTGTCAAAAGACGAAGCAGACTGCGAGATGACTGGTCGGTAGACACCACTTTCCGAAATTTACTTTAGTTCTGTAGGCAAACATGTTCCCTTCTAATACTATTACCGACTAGGTAGCGTAATGGCTACCACGCTAGACTGACACTCGGGATGACTGCGATTCAAATCCCTGTTTTCTGTGGTTTCGCTAAACAATTTAAGGCAAATTCATGGATGGTTCTTTCGCAAGAATACAGCAAGTATTTCCATCCTTCGCCTAGTCGGAACTTCTGCTCCGATAACTTCATCGCCGATGGGACATTAAACCCAGATGTTCCTTCTTTCCTTCTAGCACTATCTTAGCTCCTTCTTCTCTATCCCCTTTCCAACGTTACGAGTTTCTACGATCAGTGGTGTCCAGAATTTCGTGTTATTATTGATGATGTATCTAAAAATCACTGGATTTTATTTTCGGACAAGGGGTATAGTATACCGCACCTATCACTAGCTTCGAACTCCCAGAAAGACATCTATTAGAAATTTCTTCCTTAGCACACAACAGTTATCCGATTAGTTTCAAAAAATTCGATTCCTGAATGTGCAATAACATGTGAAAATCACGGTTCTCTATTAAGACTAATTATACACTGCCCGGTCACATTAATTTGAGCACCTGTCAAATGCCTGAATAACCATCTTCTGCATCGTGAGCAGGGCAGGAACAGAGTCAGTGAGGTCCTGGAAGTTACGGATAGTGATGTGGAGACATGCCATCTCCAATGCCGTGGCCAGCTGCGCTAGGCCCCTCGGGTGAGAATCTACGGTGCAATCAATCCTATCTAGGTGGTCCCACAGATTCTCAACTGATTGAAAATCCTGGGGTTTCGTGGCCGGGAGAGTACGGTAAACTCATTCTGCTGCTCTTTGAACCACACACATACACTGCGAGCTGTGTAACACGGTGCATTGTCCTGCCAAGAAATAACAAACTGCATTTAAGGATGGAAATTGTCCCCAGGAACAGATGCAAACATATGTTGATCCATTGTGTCTTCCAGAATGAAGAGATAACGCAGGTTATGCCATGCAAACATTCCACAGACCATAACGCTCCTTCCTGGTTGTAGGTTAATTGCTTTCAGACGTTTAATGCTGTACATGCAATGTGGCTGACGGAGCATCGTGAACCATCTGAAAAGGCCATCTATCACCATTCATTGGACGTCCAGTTGCGGTATTTGCGGGCAAATTCCAGCCTTCGTTGCCGACGAACAGTAGTCAGCATTGGTGTACGAGCCATGCGCGTGATGCGGAAGCCCATACGCAGCAACGTTCTCTGAACCGTCGTTGGTTCACTTGGGCCGTCAGTTGCTCAACTGTTGCACGTCTATTCGCCAGTACACATCTCCACAGCCGTCCTCTACACCTGTGATCTATGACCCGTGATGCACCATAGTTGCCATGGCACCGGTTTTGGATAGCGCCATTTTGCCATGTATGGTATATTTTAACCACTGCGGCATGTGAACAAAAAAATGGGTTCAAATGGCTCTGAGCACTATGGGACTTAACTGCTGAGGTCATCAGTCCCCTAGAACTTAGAACTACTTAAACGGAACTAACCTAAGGACATCACACACATCCATGCTCGAGGCAGGATTCGAACCTGCGACCGTAGAGGTCGCGCGGTTCCAGACTGTAGCGCCTAGAACCGCTCGGCCACATAGGCCGGCACGTGAACAGTTCACAAACTTAGCCGTTTAGGAAATGCTTTCATCCTTGGCCCGAAAGCCAGTGATCATGCCCTTTTGGACGTCACATAAATCGGTCCTTTCCCGCACAAGGGCAACAATTAAACTCCAGAATGAGATTTTCACTCTGCAGCGGAGTGTGCACTGATATGAAACTTCCTCGCAGATTAAAACTGTGTGCCCGACCGAGACTCGAACTCGGAACCTTTGCCTTTCGCGGGCAAGTGCTCTACCATCTGAGCACCGAAGCACGACTCACGCCCGGTCCTCACAGCCTTGCTTCTGCCAGTATCTCGTCTCGTGCTTCGGTAGCTCAGATGGTAGAGAACTTGCCCGCGAAAGGCAAAGGTCCCGAGTTCGAGTCTCGGTCGGGCACACAGTTTTAATCTGCCAGAAAGTTTCAACAATTAAACTGTCCTCCGCCTTCCCCCGACATGCTTGGTGTAGCTCCGCTGCCAGTACTGCTACCTGCCGTCTGTAAGTAGTTATTGCACACTGTCGTCGAACATAGGCGTTGGTCATATTAATTTAATTGGACCGTGAAGTTAAATATTCAAAGAATCTTCAGGTAGATTACATAAAATTACAATGAAATGAACACCCTTAGCTGTTTACAGGCGGTGTTGACATACGTCAACGGGGACAGATGAAAATGTGTGCCCCGACCGGGACTCGAACCCGTGATCTCCTCCTTTCGTGGCAGACGCTCTATTTTTTTTTCTTTTTTTTCCGGACGTCGCAACGCAAGACATCCTGTTCAAGTTCGGTGGCTGATCCTTCCACTCAGTTTTTTATTACAGAGACCAACCGGTTCTCTGACCGAGCACGCTGAGCTACCATGCCGGCATCTAAGCCACAGAGGATAGCGCGACTGCAGCGATTTATCTCTGGCACGCCTCCCGCGAAACTCACATTCTCAACGTATTGTCCCGCACTACATTCGTAGTGCCCCCGCCCATTATACTCATTACTCGCGGCGCGTTGCCGATTCCCGTAAGAGTTCGGGCACTGTTTGTGCATTCGCACAGAAGAAAAAGATGGTCTAGTGGCCGGTGAGCCTTAACTACATTCCTGGAAACGGAAAAAAGAACACATCGACACCGGTGTGTCAGACCCACCATACTTGCTCCGGGCACTGCGAGAGGGCTGTACAAGCAATGATCACACGCACGGCACAGCGGACACACCAGGAACCGCGGTGTTGGCCGTCGAATGGCGCTAGCTGCGCAGCATTTGTGCACCGCCGCCGTCAGTGTCAGCCAGTTTGCCGTGGCATACGGAGCTCCATCGCAGTCTTTAACACTGGTAGCATGCCGCGACAGCGTGGACGTGAACCGTATGTGCAGTTGACGGACTTTGAGCGAGGGCGTATAGTGGGCATGCGGGAGGCCGGGTGGACGTACCGCCGAATTGCTCAACACGTGGGGCGTGAGGTCTCCACAGTACATCGATGTTGTCGCCAGTGGTCGGCGGAAGGTGCACGTGCCCGTCGACCTGGGACCGGACCACAGCGACGCACGGATGCACGCCAAGACCGTAGGATCCTACGCAGTGCCGTAGGGGACCGCACCGCCACTTCCCAGCAAATTAGGGACACTGTTGCTCCTGGGGTATCGGCGAGGACCATTCGCAACCGTCTCCATGAAGCTGGGCTACGGTCCCGCACACCGTTAGGCCGTCTTCCGCTCACGCCCCAACATCGTGCAGCCCGCCTCCAGTGGTGACGCGACAGGCGTGAATAGAGGGACGAATGGAGACGTGTCGTCTTCAGCGATGAGAGTCGCTTCTGCCTTGGTGCCAATGATGGTCGTATGCGTGTTTGGCGCCGTGCAGGTGAGCGCCACAATCGGGACTGCATACGACCGAGGCACACAGGGCCAACACCCGGCATCATGGTGTGGGGAGCGATCTCCTACACTGGCCGTACACCACTGGTGATCGTCGAGGGGACACTGAATAGTGCACGGTACATCCAAACCGTCATCGAACCCATCGTTCTACCATTCCTAGACCGGCAAGGGAACTTGCTGTTCCAACAGGACAATGCACGTCCGCATGTATCCCGTGCCACCCAACGTGCTCTAGAAGGTGTAAGTCAACTACCCTGGCCAGCAAGATCTCCGGATCTGTCCCCCATTGGGCATGTTTGGGACTGGATGAAGCGTCGTCTCACGCGGTCTGCACGTCCAGCACGAACGCTGGTCCAACTGAGGCGCCAGGTGGAAATGGCATGGCAAGCCGTTCCACAGGACTACATCCAGCATCCCTACGATCGTCTCCATGGGAGAATAGCAGCCTGCATTGCTGCGAAAGGTGGATATACACTGTACTAGTGCCGACATTGTGCATGCTCTGTTGCCTGTGTCTATGTGCCTGTGGTTCTGTCAGTGTGATCATGTGATGTATCTGACCCCAGGAATGTGTCAATAAAGTTTCCCCTTCCTGGGACAATGAATTCACGGTGTTCTTATTTCAATTTCCAGGAGTGTATATATACACTAAGATGGTATCTGTTCTTTCGGACATGTCCGAAAGAACAGATACCATCTTAGTATATATATAGATTACATAAGTTCGTTTGTGTCCTACCCTTTCTAACATGAGAATCTGCATGTCACCAGCGGTAGTACGGCAGCATTTTTCTCCTGTTAATTTTTTTGACCAGACCCAGAGTTTGTACTGCACTGCCGCAAATATATTACTCGTGTTGACATAGGTCAAAATATTACAGGGGCTCGTAATCACCGGTCGCCGATTATTGTATGAATATATAGCTGACGTCACACGAGTATCACAACGAAGAGAGTACGGTAATGTCCATTCATTTCACATATAAGATAAACAATGAAACAGCTTACATGCACAGACTAGGTTTTCATTCATGTTAGAACTATTCTGATAAAAAATGGTCAAATTATTTGTGAAATGATTTGTCTAAAAGCAGGAAATAAAACAGATTAGAGAAATGTTCGGCACGCGTCTGCTGTACGTGGCGGCGAGGGGTGGCCGTGCGGTCTAGGGCGTCTTGTCACGGTTCGCGCCGCTCTCCCCGTCGGAGGTGCGAGTCATCCGTCGGGCATGGGTGTGTGTGTTGTCCTTAGCGTAAGTTAGTTTAAGTTAGACTAAGTAGTGCGAAAGCCTAGGGACCGATGACCTCAGCAGTTTGGTCCAATAGTCCTTACCACAAATTTCATATTTTTAGACGTACTTACTTCTTTTCAGAAGAACAGCTTGCACTGGTCAGTTTGATAGTCCATTTGTCTATTTCTCTCTCCTTAATTGGCTGTGGAAACTCGGACAAAATACCATTGCGTATTTTTTCCCTCAAATCAGAAATAAGTAGGTTTACATTAATTGCACTGATTGCTTTCGAGCACTTAAATCTATCTTTTCTAAAATAGTCCTCACGCTGGTCAGTGGAACACCCCATTGTCCATCTCTCAATCTTCGAGTGACTGTGAGAATTCGGACAAAATTCTGATGCGTAGTTTCCAGGCAGTCTTATTTTCGTTCCGCATTTGACCAAAGAAAAAGGGCAACAACTGATTCTGTGAGTAGTTTATGTACCGTGGATCAAACATGGGACCACTAATTCACGTCAGAAACGAAACGCCAAAATTGTGGTTGGAACCCGATGCAACTCCACTCAAAAAATGAAGACAACTTCATTTGCGATTCTTTATATTGATTACTAGATGGGAACAGATGTGAAATGAGTATGAATTCCGAAGTAGCGTTTAAATTACAGATTGTTACAACATCCACACCGCTGACCAGATTCTCCACCCCCTAATTTCTATATGTTTTCACAATTGAAGGAAGTTGTGACTGGGCACATTTTGAGTCCAGCTACAGAATTATGGCGCGTTTACATGAATATTTCGGTGGAGACTGTGTCGAAAAATAGCCGCATGTTTTTAAATAAAACATTTATTTCCCTATTTTAGGGTGAACAAGTTTCTCCTCGCAATCGTATGAGCTATATATCCTTCGTTCAGGGCTACAGCTGTAATTCATCAATAGCTGCAAGCGAATGAAAAATCAGAACACGCTTTGTGAAGTACGCAATTGAGTTACCTTGCGCCGTAGTTCATATTCGGTTCTCACGCAGTAATCGAATTTTCCCTGGAAATCCCTCGTATAGAGAATATGACTGTCACATGTCTCCGTTTCACTTCTATAATTTGTTGTTCATTAGAAAGGACTTCGACAGGCTTTGTATGGGGCTGCTGTGTAGCTCCATACGGAGAAAATAATAGCTGCGATACGAATAAAATTTCTAGCGTCTTTAATGTTAGGTGTACTCCACAACACATCGTTTTTCTACACATACTGCAAATAATTGAGTAAACAGGCAACGAGAAAAAGAAAAGACACTAGCGACGGTAGAGTGCAATAGCAAAAATAGTGAAGCGACCGTTTGTGAAACAGTCCAGTTTCAAGAGATATTGTATGATGTCACGCTGTGTAGTTAATTTTAGGCAACGATATTAAAGGCCAGCCGCGGTGGCCGAGGGGTTCTAGGCGCTTCAGTCCGGAACCGCGCGACTGCTACGGTCGAAGGTTCGAATCCTACCTCGGGCATGGATGTGTGTGAAGTCCTTAGGTTAGTTAGGTTTAAGTAGTTCTAAGCTCTAGGGAACTGATGACCTCAGATGTTAAGTCCCATAGTGCTCAGAGCCATTTTTGAACGATATTAAAATTTTCGCGTCTGAGTGTACTTTAAAAAATATCGAACACACAGTCTTCGTTGAGGAACACAACTTTTATCTGCACAAGCTACAAAAAATGTAAGTTGATATTTTTGAACTTGAATTGAAGGGGTCAGCGGGAAAAGGTCTATCTTCGTTTGTGTTACTGCGAGTTCTACGTTCGGTTAAATTCAATACGCGGTTTATATAGTAGGCAGTATTTTCTAGTATTACATGTGGAACTTGTTGCTTGCATGTCACGCCTTCTAAAACTCAACAGGTAGGTGAGACGCTAATCCTTATTTAGTCCTTTCTCCCGCCCACCGTTTCAATTATAAAGAAAACGTGGCAGTAAAACGTAAAACAGGAGGCATAATCTGTTAACTTACCATAGCCTTAATACGATCAGAAGTGGTAGGTTTGATTAAAAATTGTCTCCAAAAATAATTGTTTCAGTTCTTACCGACAACTTCAGTTTCTCTCCCCTTACAAACATTCTGTTGAGTGGAAGTAAAAGCTTAATTCGACCTTCCCGAAAGACTGGTAACAGACAACAGGCGTCTAGAAGCCGATCAGCAAATTACCCACAGCATCTAAACTCTTTGACTATACTGCAAATGAACAACTGTTGGACTGCCTTAAAACTATAAATATCAATCCAGTTTCCGAAAACACCATAGTGCAGGTACTGCGTCAACCAAACTGGCTGATGACATTAAACATGCCGTGAGCAGACTTGAGGTGAGCATCATCGGTTAGCTTACTTGAGCAAACCTTCTCATATAACATTTAGGTATATTGCTTACGGAAGTGAAACAGCTGAATTGCTGTCACGGTGCAATATGTTGTTCGGAAGCTACGTTAGGCAGAAGTATCAACTAACCATCTGTGGATTCGAGATACCATCGTGGACACATGAGCAGTCAGAAGTCCCCCAGGGTTCCGTCTTGGTCCACTGCTTTTCTTCCTTCATACCGATGAGAGCTGTGTTACTATCACTCATATGCTGATCATTTATGTGCTGGTGACATTCAGCTGCATATAAGTGTGTGATTGTGTGTGTGTGTGTGTGTGTGTGTGTGTGTGTGTGTGTGTGTGGCTCAAATGGCTCTGAGCACTATGGGACTCAACTGCTGTGGTCATCAGTCCCCTAGAACTTAGAACTACTTAAACCTAACTAACCTAAGGACATCACACACACCCATGCCCGAGGCAGGATTCGAGCCTGCGACCGTAGCAGCAGCGCGGCTCCGGACTGGAGCGCCTAGAACCGCACGGCCACCGCGGCCGGCTTGTGTGTGTGTGTGTGGATGGGTTTTGTAGTTTAACGGCGCTCAACGTCGAGGTTATCAGCACAACATACGAAGGTTAAGATAGCGTTAAAAATGGGGAGATGTTCTAAAATTGTCAATTAAAACACAAATAAGACAAGAGGGAAACTAAAATAGATTCACAATGGCTAGCTGATCACGCACAAGAAACACAGATGAAGCAACCACTCTGAAAATACATTAAAACTGCCACCCTGAAATTTTAGAGAACAAGCGGACATCGCACAAAATTTAAAAAGATGTACCACGTTTGTGTCATTGTCACTTAAAATAGAGGGCAAACGGGATTGACAAACGAGATGCTGCCGTCTTATCGGAATACAAAATACAGTCTATTAAAATGTGGCGCACCATGATCCGCATATCACAACCATCACACACTGGAGAGTCCTCTTGCCAGAGCAAGAAGTGCCCTATGCGAAGACGACTTGGAAGGGCCTCATCCTCTCTGCGTTGCTGGAAGGAGGTACTCCATGGCCGAGTTGTGGACTTTACCAGACGCAGTCTGCTGTCTGAAACTCAAGTGGAAAATGGTATCTTGGGTATCCTAGAGCGTCCTGGTGTCTCAGACTACTGTTGTAGAGACTGAAGGACACTCAGAGAGCGGAACGGTTGAGGAATTTAGCAGTCACGGCATATCTCATCTGCTCCAGGGCCCTCAAGCTGTAGTTAAGCAACAGTCCTAAGAACATTGCTTCTGCCATTTCAAGCATGAATGATGAACTTTGTTCAATGTCAGGATACGCACGGGTCTCGGCTCTTATACTAAATCCTAATTAGCCACAGAAGATAAAAATTTTCCTCCCATAATCCTTCGTGGTAATCAGTTACCGTATCAAAAAACAGTAAAATATCTCGAGTAATCTTGGATGAACAAAACACGTAGTAAATCTTTCACTTGCCTACACAAAATTCAATAATTTCGGAAAACATTTAAAATTAAAATAAAATAAACTAATGCTTTGAAATATTTATTGTAACAGTCCCAATTGCAGACAGCCACAGCTGATAAATGATCGTATGAAATTATATATTCCAGAGACACATTAAGTCTCAACCTTTTCTATGAGAATTAATAAAGGCCGAAGCAAATTTTAATTCGTTGCTTTGGCCTGTATTCATTAAGTTGGTAACTAGTTTCAATCATATTTAATTATCATCTTCAGATCTAAAAAAATAAAATATTTAAAATTAACAATACTCAGAACTATACTTGAATAAGTAAAAAATAAGATTTAAAATTCATAAAATTGAACCGTGTTAATCATGACTTGTGAAAGGCCAAATTTCTTTAAAAATAATTTAGTCATAAGCTGTAAAAGAAAAGGAACAACTCTATAGTACGCTGGCGACAATATTGAGTGATATCCAGCGTTTTAACAAACCGACTTTGCATCATACAGGCCCATGTTTCATGGAGGAAGGGTACAGCAAGGAGAAAAGTAGGCAGTGGCAATGAAAGGTACTAACACTCTGCGGTATTAAAATATAACAAACGAATTGCCTAAAAGGTGCACTGCAATTAACTCAAAACTAAGAAGCAATTTGGATAACGCACATGATATTGATACCTGAGACATCTTGTTAAAATTCACAGTTGCATTAAAATATTGAAGTGAAACTTTAACAGCACGCAGTTATCACCAGACAGGGCCTGAGGTGTGCTTTTGTGCTTGTGTGACCTGGCCTGTGCGTAAGGGCACACCGCCACTCGGCCACACTGCCTGTACGTGTGGCGGGCTGCTGAGGCCGCCTCCCGCCGGTTGGGACTGCAACAAACCTGGAGAGTTGCTGCTTGACTGGAAGTTCTGAGTACGTCGTCAAAATTTTTGAAGTACACGGAATTCTTGCAGTCACATTGCAGACTGAGTAGTTTATATGGTGATACCCATGTAGGAGGTGGCGAAGGTCCTTGAATCTGTGATCCTTCACCGCCTTTCCCAACCTCTTGCGGCAGCTGGGACAGTCCGTCCTGAACAGTTTGGATTCACTTCGCACCTCTCTGCCGAACCTCAGGTCCTACGGATCACTGAACACATCAGCATGCCGAACCTCAGGTCCTACGGATCACTGAACACATCAGCAAAGGCTTCAACACTGCCAAGTCGACAGCTGCCGTTTTTCTGGACTTGCAAAACGCCTACGACAAGATCTGGCAAGACAACCTCGTACATAAGATGCTGACACAGACCGGATATTTATGTCAAGATCGTGGATGACTTCCTCCGTGGTAGGACCCTCCTAATGGCTCAACGGGGAATGCGTTCTGGCATTCGCCAATTGTCGGCAGGCACTCCGCAAAGATCGGTGCTATCTCCCATCCTTTTTAATATCTATGTAAATGATATACCGGTCATCCCCAAGTGCCACCTTGCACAATACGCTGACGACACAGCACCTCTCTGCCGAACCTCAGGTCCTACGGATCACTGAACACATCAGCAAAGGCTTCAACACTGCCAAGTCCACAGCTGCCGTTTTTCTGGACTTGCAAAACGCCTACGACAAGATCTGGCAAGACAACCTCGTACATAAGATGCTGACACAGACCGGATATTTATGTCAAGATCGTGGATGACTTCCTCCGTGGTAGGACCCTCCTAATGGCTCAACGGGGAATGCGTTCTGGCATTCGCCAATTGTCGGCAGGCACTCCGCAAAGATCGGTGCTATCTCCCATCCTTTTTAATATCTATGTAAATGATATACCGGTCATCCCCAAGTGCCACCTTGCACAATACGCTGACGACACAGCACCTCTCTGCCGAACCTCAGGTCCTACGGATCACTGAACACATCAGCAAAGGCTTCAACACTGCCTAGTCGACAGCTGCCCTTTTTCTGGACTTGCAAAACGCCTACGACAAGATCTGGCAAGACAATCTCGTACACAAGATGCTGACACAAACCCCTATACCGGATATTTATGTCAAGATCGTGGATGACTTCCTCCGTGGAAGGACTTTCCTAGTGGCTCAACGGGGAATGCGTTCTGGCATTCGCCAATTGTCGGCAGGCACTCCGCAAGGATCGGTGCTATCTCCCATCCTTTTTAATATCTATGTAAATGATATGCCGGTCATCCCCGAGTGCCACCATGCACAATACGCTGACGACACAGCACTATACACCACTGGCCGCATTACTGGCACCGTCGTCGCCCGCCTCCAGCGACAGGTGGACGCCACCATCACCTGGTGCCGGACAAACAAAATAGCACTCAATGGCGCCAAAACTACGGCAGTCTACTTCACGAAACGGCGCCCAGTCCTCCGCCGCAATATTTCGATTGCAGGTGAGCAGGTGCCCTGGTCCCCGACAACCACCTCTCTCGAGGTCCAGAAGGACTACAAGTTGCTCTCCACTGTCATGCGGAGGATGTCACCAACAAGGGGCAAAAGCTAACCAGGGCTTTATACCCACTCTTCCGCAGTAGGGAACATAACCTGCATACCAAGCTCCACATTTACCGAACAGTTATCCTGCCTGCCCTCACGTATGGATATGCTGCGTGGGCCACGATTAGTGTCACCAGGGTGCGGACGTTGCAGCGCCTGCAGAACAAGGTGCTCAGGTGGAGCCTGCACGCCCCGCCACTCACGAGAATTGTCACTCTACACGAGGAAGCGGATATCGTCCCCCTAAAGACGACCATACGCAACAACGCGCGGCGGCTCTATGTGAAAGTGGATGCCTTGCGGGACACTGTCCATAGGTTTACGCCACGTTGGGACCACACTTCCACGCCGCTGGTATCGGCATCCGGTTCCCCTAACCATCCTAGAGGAATCGGATTCCGACCATGGCTAACGATAGGCCTGGCACGCCCACCACGGACGCATCCTTTGGCGGGACTAGCCCCCATTCTACGTCCAATACTTTCCAACCATACCTGCCCACGTTAGGCTAAATTTTTCTGCCTGATTCATGTAGTACTGTCACCGTCAGAGGGTGGTACGGGACTACAAGTCCCACCGCCACACCTCCGAAGTGAATTGCAGTGACGCAGTCACTGCCCTGTGGATAAATTTACTGCCTCACCAACACAGTTAGACCGCAATAGACCGGTGATGCTGTATTGTAACATATCACAAAAAAAAAAAAAAAAAGAAAAGAAAAGAAAAGGGACGGGTCATTCCACAAGTAATGGCAACTACCACTTTCAATCATGCGAGGACAATGGAATCTCACGATGCGTGTTGAACCAGTAAGGCAACGTGTATGTAAATGCCAACACAAAATAGGGTTCCAGTACAGCAAGTAGTGCCAGAGGGTGAAATGAAACACATGTTTTGGAACTCTGTCCAAAATTATTGTAGACGAGTACAAATGGGACAAAAATGTATCAGTATCAATTGTTATCCTTCAAAGTAGTCCCACAGTGAATCCACACCGCGTTGTCAACGATGGGGAAGGTGTCATTGGCTTTGCCGTCAGTTTGCGCCACCTGTCACTATCTATTTTTATTTTCTTCTTTACATCTCAACTGCTACCTTTACCTTATTTTTTTCTCAACCTCTCCCGATCAGTCAACGTTTTCTCCAGATTCGAATCCTTCTGTACTGTTACCATGCATTTCTGTTTATGTGTCATTTCGCCCATTCGACAGAAACCTCGTTACAGGAAACTCCCCTAAACAAATGTAAATAAGACTGACATTACGGCAGTATCACAAATTGATTGTTATAACTTTTATTTTTATTGTATAGGCCTAGAGCTCAGTAGCATCCATATTGTAGTATTAACTCTCTAAGTATATTTGATAAGTAAGTACATAAATAGTTTAAAAAATAATAACTGTATCGCGAAATCCATTCTCAACTACACTTTTTTTACTAGTTCTTGTCCTCTCCTTACCAATACTATTTTGGCATAAAGTTGAACTATCAACACAATTTTAAAATTCATCAATAAACGTAAAGCTGACAAAAGAAAACTGTAAAACTTCCACCTGATAATGTATGTCGGTGGCGAGGAAGATGCGATCTCTGCTTCCACGCTGCTGTAGCTGGTAAGGCGACTCTTCGTTTTTAATATAACGAAATTCGCTATCAAAATTATGGACGGCTGGTAAATAAGTGATGAATCAGGTTTTTTGTACCACAACTGACTGTAGGGTATTCAGTCAGGCTGGGTGTCAAAAAATAATCGTTTCATTAGTACAGATTGCACCTTCAGTTTTTTTATTGGAATAAAATGAGCTATCGGTTGCTGTTTGTGCAAATTACTTTTAAAGTAACATTATTTCTTGTTTAAATGTAACACAACCACTTCAGCAGTTCCGTTCACACTACCTGTTCAAAAGTATCCGGATACCTATTAGTAGGCACCCAGAAATAAACCAGTTTGAATCCTGGTGGTGGATGAAATTTCCACTGCCAGTATTTGGCCAGCAAGACGAAGAGAGGAGGTTGTGTAAAGTTCCTGATCACCGAACTTTGCACCAATCTCCTGGTTTAAATAGCAAACCTCTCCACAGTGTCTCTTGAAGTGAGGGCATGTGACACTCCGTTCATCAGATGGGGACGCTAAGCTTGGTCCCTTCGTGCTATTCGCAAGTAGTAGGCTGTATGCCGGTAGGGAGTTTCACCCTTTCTCTTCTCTCATCATCATCTTTATCATCATCGTCATCATCATACAATACAAACATTACACTCCACTACATACACACACACACACACACACACACACACACGCACACACACACAAGCACACACACACAAATACATACATGAAATATTACGAACAGTGTAATGGACCATGTCAGACATAAATAACAAAAAAACTATTAGTAGGCACTGATATGTGTTGGGTCCACCCTTCGCCTTTACTATAGCTTGGGGACACTTTCAACTAGATGTCTCAATGTCTGTGGAGGAATGGCAGACCATTCCTCCTCAAGAGCCGAGACATGAGAAGGTCGTGATGTAGGCCAGTCCTTTTCAGGACTATTTACTATTAAAAACAGTCTTGATCACGATTTATTTATCAAGGTGACTACTCAGTAGTGATTCTCCAACAGAAAGAGGTTCCTACTCAATGGTCTGAAGATGACCACAGTAGTGGTCGAAACCGGTCACCTCGATAAATAAATCGTGATCAAGACTGTTTTTAATAGTAAATATTTGTAAGACATTGATCACTGCCTTTCCCGTAATGTATTCAAAAGTAATACTTTTCAGGACTATTATTGTGCACAAAACATTGCCTCACGCTTGCTACATTTATGACAGGGTAGATTGTCATGCTGATATAGTTATCGTCTTCGAATTCTTCCTCTACTGTACATAATACATCATGCTATAAAATGTGTTCGTATCCTTCCACATTTAGCATTTTCTTAAGGGCTGTAAGAAGACCACACTCCAGCCACGGAAAACACCCCCATACCGTAACACCACCTCTTCCACACTTCACTGCTGGCACTACGTAGGGCGGCAGGTAACAGTCTCCACGCATTCGACAAACCAAAACACTTCAATCGGATTGCCACAGGGTATAGCGTGATTCATCACTGGGCGTCACTCGTTTCCAGTCATGCACTGTCCAGTAGCATTGCTCTTTAGCCCACTTCAAGTGTCGTTTACCACTGACTAAGGACCTGGGTGGCTTATGACAAGCTGCTCGACCACTTCATTCCAGTCTTTTCAACTCCCTACGCACACAGTCATTGTGCTGGCTGGACTGCTGATAGCTCTCTGAAACTCATGAGTGATTGCTTCTGCTGATTTCATGAGACCTTTTTTACAACCACCCTCTACAATGTTCAACGGCCCCTCTCAGTCCGCACATATCTTCCTGCTCTCGGTTTAACTGTGTTTGATCCTTCGTGTTTCCACTTCACAATCACATCACCAACAGGCGACTCGGATAGCTTTAGATTAATTATCCCTCATAGATTTGTTACTCCGATGACATGCAGTGAGTACTCTACGTTCGAAGTCATTGAGCTTTCCTGAGCGACCCATTCTGCTTTTTCTGCTTATCTAGCGACAACACAGTACTCCACGCCTCCTTTTGTACTGGCGGGTCAGTGTCTCGTGGCATCTAGTGGTAAATTCTGCATTACATGCAGGTGCCTGGACACTTTTGATCAGATTGTGAAAATGTTCCAATTGAACTCTAACAACCTAATCACTTTAAGCCATCTCCCATACTAATTTTTACGTGTTCTATAGTAACTTCACGTGTCTCTCTTGCACATCAAGGCACCAATTAATCGCCGAAAAATGTCATTACTTTGCTTTAGACGTCACTGTCCAACTTACTGCATGCACTTGAAACCACATTTCAAGCCGACAATTAATTCTTGTTGTGACATTTTGGGCTGTCGGGTGTTCTGCACACTATTTCGATAACGTAGCTCGTTACCTTCATCAGATGCGACCTGAGACTACTCCTCGAGTGGACCTGGTCCAGCATTTATGCCTGTGGCCTTCCCCCTTCACCAGGCGCTCCCTCTGTGGTCCGCGCCCGCACGCTGCGATCTTCTGGAACATTGCCGTTCCCTTTTCCGCCCGTGCAGTCCTGGATGTTTTCTTTGCGGTCCGCGCCCAACAGACACGCTCTTAGGTGTCCCATCTTCCGTCTGGTGCGTTTGGAATCCCGTCTGTGGTACAAGGCATTCCCCCTGTGGTCCTTTCCACCTCACTGTGATCTGTTGGAGCGTTGCCGTTCCACTTTCGGTCCGCTGCGGTTCTACATGTTCCCTCTGCGGTCCGCGCCCGTCAGACCCAACCCTGGGCGTTCCATCTACGGTCTGGTGCGCCTGAAACTCTGTATGGGGATCGTTCTCCATGTCCACGCCTTCAGTTCTTCTATTTGTGGAGTATTTGTGGAGTGCTTCGGCTGTCCCCGTTGCTTCTTCAACAATTCCAGAGCAAGATCCCGAGCTCTAGTTAGCTGGTACCCCGTGTCACGGTTCATGAGATTACCGGTCACGTTTATCTCTATTGACTCCCTTATAACACTGTCCCAAAATCTGGGCGTCTGCGCTAGAAATTTGGTTTCTTCATAATTCATGGCATGATCTAGCTCTAGACGGTGTTCAGCAATGGCTGATTTTGTTACCTGTCTTAATCTGGTGTTCCTCTGATGTTCCTTGCACCTGATATCTACTGTTCTTGTCGTCTGGCCAATGTAGGACATGCCACATTGGCAAGGTATATTATAAATCCCTAGTTTCCGTAAACCCAGGTCGTCCTTAACATTTCCCACCAGTCCCCTGATCTTGCTGGATGGACAGAAAACACACTTAATGTTGTGTTTACGGAGGAACCTACTAATTCTGGCAGAAATAGAACCTGCATGGGACAAAGACGCCACCTTCTTTGCTTCATTTTGCTCTGCTTCTGAAACTTGTGGTGCAGTGGCTGGTTGGAGTGTTATCTTAATTTGTTTCGGTGTATATACATTTTTGCAGAACACTGTTTTGAGACGCTCTATTTCTGTAGGTAGACTTTCTTGGTCTGATAGGGCACGTGCTCTGTGGACCAATGTCTTAAGAACACCGTTCTTCTGTGGAGGGTGATGACAGCTGCTGGCCTGCAGATATAAATCAGTGTGTGTGGGTTTTCGATACACACTGTGGCCAATTGATCCATCTGCTTTCCTGTTTACTAGTACATCCAGAAACGGCAGCTGGCCATTCTTCTCCTGTTCTATGGTGGCATGAGTTAAGATGTTCCAGAAACTCATTGAGCCTGTCCTTCCCATGAGGCCAGATCACGAAGGTGTCAACATATCTGAAGAAGCATGTGGATATATATCTGACTGTCTCTAATGCCCTCAAACCTCTCCATGAACATGTTGGCAATCACTGGAGACAGCGGGCTACCCACAGCTACACCTTCAGTTTGTTCGTAATATTGGTTCCCGTACAGGAAATACGTGGTTGTCAGTGTACGCCTGACCAGGCCCAGCAGAGCACCGTCAAATTTTTCTGCAATCTCTTCTAGTGAGTCTCGCAGTGGGACCCTAGTGCAAGTACGACGCTGGTATCCGACAGAACATCCGACTACCCAAGATGTCATTAGCTCACCGGGAAAAAGCCTGAAGAATTACAATTCTTACTGTCGTTTAGTGTAAGTTGTGACGTCTTGTCCACTCGTCTCGTATAGGGTGCCTAAGAATTGCTGCGTTCTCGGAATGCTGTACAACAATTCAAGCAAATAACATTACTAGTTTCATTTCAATAAAGCATATTGACAATACTTAAGTTCGAAACAACAATGGTGTCGCAAGCGACTGGCGACATGCAGCATAAATCCGACTCCTTTGCTGTATACAATATTCATGCAAATTTGACACACAGCTTGTGCATCACTAATAACTGCGATCGTAGCACTCTCTGCTAGGACTGTCCGTATGCTGCCCCGATAGTGAGCCTATAATGAGCGGCCGAGGGTGGCAGGAGTGGCGCTTGTATTCTCCTTCACCGCCTTCTCTTCTCTTGCGTTCTTCATCTTCGTTCCGGCGCTTGTGGTTAAGCCAGAACATAAGTTTTTTGCTTGTTGTGCATCGAACAATCAACCAGTCAGCTAACAAGGGAACCTCACCATCGCACCCCCCCTCAGATTTAGTTATAAGTTGACACAGTGGATAGGCCTTGAAAAACTGAACACAGATCACCGAGAAAACAGGAAGGAGTTGTGTGGAACGATGAAAAAAAGCAAAATATACAAACTAAGTAGTCCATACGAAAGATAGGCAACATCAATGATAGTGTGAGCTTAGGAGCGCTGTGGTCACGTGGTCAGCGTGAGCAGCTGCGGAACGAGAGGTCCTATGTTCAAGTCTTCCCTCGAGTGAAAAGTTTATTTTTTTTTTATTTTCAGACAATTATTATCTGTCCGCCCGTCCATGAAATACTTTGTGAAAAGATTCTATGATTTTGCGAAGCTGCACAGGTACACAGAGCAGTATTGTTTACGTGATCGTGTGTCAATTATCAAAGTTCAGGCACTCACACATAATCAACTTAACTCTCCAAAATTCCATGACATGTTATGATTTGCTTGGACATATGCAGGATTTGACGGTCTACAAACGAAATATTTTAAAACGTTAAAAACATATGTTTTGACAGAGCACAGGGAAAACTGTGTGACTGTGAAACTGTTGCATTCATTTGTTGCAGTTTATGTGACAAACTCTTATGTTTTCATCACTTTTTTGGGAGTGATTATCACATCCACAAGAAAACCTAAATTGGGCAAGGCAGAAGAATCTTTTTACCCATTCGCCAAGTGTACAAGTTAGGTGGGTCGACAACATATTCCTGTCATGTGACGCACATGCCGTCACCAGTGTCGTACAGAATATACGAGACGTGTTTTCCTGTGGAGGAATCGGTTGACCTATGACCTTGCGATCAAATGTTTTCGGTTCCCGTTGGAGAGGCACGTCCTTTCGTCTACTAATCGCACGGTTTTGCGGTGCGGACGCAAAACACGAACTTATTACAGTGAACAGAGACGTCAATGAACGAATGGACAGATCATAACTTTGCGAAAATAAAGAAAGTAAACTTTGCACTCGAGGTAAGACTTGAACCAAGGACCTCTCGTTCCGCAGCTGCTCACGCTAACCACAGTACCACGGCGGTCCTGAGCTCACACCAACCATGATGTTGCCTATCTTGCGCAGGACTACTCAGTTTGTATATTTTGCTTTTTTTTATAGTTCCGCACAACTTCTTCCTGTTTTCTCGATTGATCTGTGTTCAGTTTTTCAAGGCCTATCCACTGTGCCCACTTATAACTAAATCTGAGGGGGGTGCGATGGGGAGGTTCCCTTGTAAGATGAGTTAGACAAAATTTCTATTTGATTGACGAATGATAGCTAGCTCTAAATGTAGAAAAATGTTAGTTAATGCCGGTGAGTGGGAAAAACAAATCCTTAATGCTCGGATACAGCACCAGCAGTGTTCTGCTTGACACAGCCACGTTGTTTAAATATTGGGGCGTAACGTTGCAAAGCGATATGAAATGGAACGAGCATTTGAGGACTGTGGTAGAAAAGGCGAATAATCGACTTCGGTTTATTGGGAGAATTTTAGGAAAATGTGGTTCATCTGTAAAGGAGACAACATACAAAGGACGCTAGTGCGACCTATTCTTGAGTACTGCTGTAGTGTTCGGGATCCGTACTAAGTTAATTTAAAGAAAGACTCCGAAGCAGTTCATAGGAGGACTGCTAGATTTGTTACTGGCAGGTTCGAACAACACACAAGCGTTACAGAAATGCTTCGGGAACTGAAGTGCGAATCCTTAGAGAGAGGAAGACGTTCTTTTCGAGGAACGCTATTGAGAAAATTTAGAGAACCGATATTTGAAGGTGACAGCAGAAGGTTTCTAATGCCGCCAACGTACGTTTCACGTAAGGACCTCGAAGGTAAGATACGAGAAATTAGGTCTCATACGGAGGCCTATAGACAGTCGCTTTTTCCTCGCTCTATTTGCGAGTGGAAAGGGAAAGGTAATGGTAGTGGTACAAGGTACCGTCGGCCACGCGCCGTACTGTGGTTTGCCGAGTATCTATGAAGATGTAGAAACGAACTGCATTACTCGTCTTTCAGACGGCCGTTGTGGCCGAGCGGTTCTAGTCGCTTCAGTCCGGAACCGAGCAGCTGCTACGGTCGCAGGTTCGAATCATGCATCGGGCATGGATGTTTGTGATGTCTTTAGGTTAGTCATGTTTAAATAGTTCTAAGTCTAGGGCCTGATGACCTCAGATGTTAAGTCCCATAGTGCTTAGAGTCATTTGAGCTCGTCTTTCAACTCCACTGTCCTTCAACTGCCCCCATCTCCCTGCTCCATATACTTCACATTGACGTTAGTTTCTCTGAGCACAGAACTTAAATTACAAAACACATACCTGCCTAACATGTACAAACATAAAAAATGTATATATTTCATATAACATAAATAATACTAAGATGTATAAACTGCGTGTCATTTTGCCGGTCGGTGTGACTGAGCGGTTCTAGGCGCTTCAGTCTGGAACCGTGCGACCGCTACGGTCGCAGGTTCGAATCCTGCCTCGGGCATGGATGTGTGTGATGTCCTTAGGTTAGTTAGGTTTAAGTAGTTCTAAGTTTTAGGGGACTGATGACGTCAGATGTTAAGTCCCATAGTGCTTAGAGCCATTTGAACTACCACCCCCCACCCCCCCCACCCCCCATCCGTCTCATTTTGAGAACAGAAGATCCGTTTATATGACGTTTTCCTCTCATAATGCGCCACATAAAAAAGGCTCTTACGCCTTGAAACGGCCTGTGTAATAACGTCAGCTGTTTCGTCCACCGTCTTATATAATTGTGATAACTCTAGGGGTGAGGCGTAGACGATACGTGGGTGGGACGACGTGTGTCTGACTCGTTGCTTTAAGACTCTCCAGGGAAATCCAGATCGATAGTGTCAGGGAGAATGGATCTCCCTCCAGGGATCTGATATCCCCTGGGAAGGTTAAAAGCGTTCGAAAGCGTCACGCTGTCCCTTCCTTGTCATGTCGGTGGGCAGGAGATAGCGTAGTGTCCACATTACCAGCAACACTCAACAAGTTTCCGTGTCACTTTTCTGTCTTTTTCAATTATCACTTTATGCCCTGACCTGAAGCTTGTGCACATATCTGGTCTTCTTTGCACCTGTTTAATAACAAGCACTCTTCCCAGTACGAAGAATTGTCATACACTTTTAATTATCACCTGGAAAAAATACAGTTAATTAGTTAGTTCTTCGTTTGTTTGCCGATACATGTCATCAGTTCTGGTTAGGAATAGAAAAAACCGAGCGGTTATAACTGATATCGGCAATTTAGTTCTGAATAACAGGTATTTTTCGGTATTTCTGTAGGCTCGGTTGTAACAGGCACTTTTTTTTATTTTTTACTAATAACCGAGTACAAAAACAGAAATATCTATTAACCATAGTAGCAGTACCAAAATATTTCGTATTTAAATAAACTTTTTTTACGGATTAATTTTTATTCGTAATATTTGCATTGGTTTCAATATTGCGGTATTATAGGAAATGAAAAAAGCGATCTATCCTATTTTTATAACAATGGCGACAGAAACGAGCAGCAAACACATGGCACAAGAACTGGTGCAGCATTGTTGTGTTGTGGCTTAAGGTATGCGTATACGTGCAGTGTGCCCCCACCTAGTGTGTAACGGTTGTTTCTAAAATGGTTCAAATGGTTCTGACCACTGTGGGACTTAACATCTGAGGTCATCAGTCCCCTAGAACTTAGAACTACTTAAACTAAACTAACCTAAGGACATCACACACATCCATGAACGAGGCAGGATTCTAACCTGCGACCGTAGTGGTCGCGCGGTTCCAGGGTGCCTATTGTGTATCTTTCCGCCATTGTGCAGATCGTTTCGGTACCCAAGAGGACCGAACGGTCTAGTACTCGAATTAGAGCCCCTGCATTATTCAGTATGCATTTCGGAAGCGATACCGTTCGGGTCTAGAGAACCGAAGCGCTGTTGTCGGTTCGCATCATGCAAGCCAATCAAAACCAAGCGGCCGCAGATCTGCGCATGCACAGTGCAGCGAGCACAGCGCCACGAACACAAAGTGGCTAGTAGACGACACAAGCGCTCTATTCTTCGAAGTACCGAAAATTGCGTTTACGTTGCCATAACGCATGACGCAGCATTCCATCGAGCTGACGTGTCCGTCTTCATCGCTCTTGCCTCCTCTTTAACAGTATCAGGAGCAGTATATCAATTTCCATTGAAACATTCCCTTAAAAAAATTAGTGAATTACTGTGCTGGTAAACCCCTTACGTTATTTGATTTTCAAACAGCTGCGCAGAACTGAACGTATTCAGACATTTCGCTCTTTACTTATTCTGATCATCATTAAACTGACACACAATATTTTTAGCGCAACGCAATCTGACTTTCAATAATCCCTACAGAAGAATGGCCCTGACTAACATTTACCTATACCTTTCACAAATCACTTACCTCACAAAAATCAGTTCATGACATCCAATCTTACAAATTTGCTCTCTCTGATGGACACACGTCCAGATCATCCGCTCTCAAAACTCCACCATCTCACTCCCCACATCCACCACTGCTGGCGGCTCACCTCCAACTGTGCAACGCTACGCGCTGTTAACAATCAACTGCCCAACACTACAATAGCGAATATTACAACAATGGCAACCAGCCACAGACTGCACAAAGCACATCCAGTGATTTTCATACAGAGCGCTACGTGGTGTTACCAATATAAAACCTAAAGAGCCTACTTCCACCATGATCCTCAGCTGAAATGCATAGGAATTTTTGCAGATTCCATGACCGCATGTTTCCACGCATGCGTAATAACGATAGCGTATTTGACTGTATTCTGCAGATTGTCGTAATTGCCGCATTATGTCATCTTATTCTCATTCACACTGACATCGTGTTTTGGATTTCACGTTTCGGAAAATGAGTTAGGAATAGTGTGTAGTACCACATTGTTCTGATACATCTATAAAAACACCCGCAAAATTGATTCTGAGAGTTTCAAAGAATGAGAAGATAAACAGAATCTGATTATAACTCGCGCCTAGAGACCCAAATGATTAAGTATCCCACTTCCCTATATGACACGTCAACGATTTGGGTCTTAAAATTGAAAAAAAGCATTTCCGAGAGCTCCGGCAGTTCGTCGAAGGTTATAACATGCGTCTCATGAATGAAAATGTTTCGTATATGGTGCTACAGTCTAAAAATATTACGGTGAAGATCTTTCATCTCTGTCTACTATCGTTGAGGATTCGATCGCAGATAAATACTTGTGACAAGCAAGATTATGAAGATGACTGATGCTAGTTACATTCCCAGTAATTTAAGTTGTGCTCTTAGATTCCTGTCTAACCGCATACTCGGAAATCGCTACGTATTCGGAAAAAATGGTGAATTATCTCTGACAAGAAAAAATATAAAGGTCACTGTCGGTTGTTTCACTCACAGCAATTTCATCTCCAGCAATTTCATGTATCGTTTTTTAAACACACAGAAATCACGAAATCATTACTGGGGAAGTGCGCTCTTACATGTGAGTAATAACGAATATTGCAGAAAAATCTTAACTTACACGAATAACCATGTATCAGAACGTGTTGCATATATGAAGAGGAAAAAGAAAATCTGTTGCATTCATCCGTGCGAGAACCAATGTCATTTCGTATTGCATTCCTACGCGCTATCCACTTTTTGGCCACGCTAAACGTTAGAAACGGAGGCCTCAATTGTCGTACTATTGTTTAGAGGAACGGAAGCTGACTTCATTGCCAAACGGTGCTGTGTAAGTCATAAATGAGTGATAGTTTGGAAGGTTTCCAATATCAGGTTTCACATAATTGCTTTCCATTGTTACTTGAAAGTTGTAAACACGTTTCGATAATTACTAACTAAACCATTTGTGGGAAAACGTACACAAAGTTACTAGTAACGTCAGTTCACACTCATGTAATATACGTAAGCAGAGCCGATGTCTTGATATTTAATGATCTTTAAACTCTTATTTGCATAAAAGTAACACGTATTTTGAGAGGATATTGACCGAAAACTTTTTTTTATGTAATCATTAACAGTAGCAACCTAATCTAATCATATTTCTAACAAAAGGAAAATAGTCTATTATGAACTCACTTTCCAACCAGATGCGTCCTCTGGTGATTCTTTAGTAACACAAGCACTAACTCCAAAGCTAAAACCGCCAAATATGTTTAAAATAACAAAATATAGGTGTATGTAAACCACAGTTCACCGATCGACAGGGCCACATCGCAATCCAAAACCTCTCGGTACAGTTGTCGTATAATCGGTGGGAGGACCGTTCGGTAACAGGTCTCAGAAGCTTACTGAATAGAATATTTCGGTAAAGAACCGAAAATGACTTCACTACCGAGACTAACCTACTACACCGATCGGTATCAAAGATACAGAATAGGGCCCCAGACTGAAGCGCCTAGAACCGCTCAGCCACTCTGGCCGGCGTTGTTTCTCGCTGTCGTCGCTGAAACATGGGTTGTATTGCAGAAGGGCACCAACACTAGTCTGGATACATATTTACGAAGTAATGTGGCAATGTACACTGCTTCTTGCCTTAAAAGATTAAAAGTTTGTCTGCCAGTAAATGAGGAAGGAAATTGTTGTAACACTAATTGATTAAAAAACTTAACAATGTATCATTCATAGTATACTGTTCAATAAAAATAGCAAATAGCTGATCTGCTGCCTTTGCTTACATAATATGGCAGCCTAATGGTGAGGCGACTGCTCGCGATAAGCGGGAAATTCATGTTCGAGTCCCCGGTCTGGCACAAATTTTCACTGTCGTCATTCCATTAGACAGCTGATGGTTGTCCACATTCACAACCGCGAAGCATGTCCCAAGGAACATCGCCTCGTACTTCGGGAAAACACAGGCACTGCAATATCGTACTTATCTGTCGACACCGGGCAAGTGATTTTCAATTAAACTGTCTACTCTGTACAGGACTAAGCATAATGGATGCACGAGTACAGGTCGTTGGCACATGGCGGACAACATATGGAAGTCTGGGTCTGCTTGTGAGTCCTGCTCAGATAGCCTAGTGGTAAGGCGACCGATAAGGGTTCGAGTCCCGGTATGGCACAAATTTTCACTGTCGTCGTTCTATTATACATCTGATGGTCGTCTCTATGCGCAGAAGCGAATACACTTTATGCATTACATGACGGCTGTTATCGATGTAGCGACTGTTCCTCCGAAAATGCTTCCATGCCCTATGCGCTATAATTCGAGAAAACACAGGCATTGCAATATCGTGTCTGTCACGATGGTGTTCGTTGGAGTCTTGGCTGCTCACTTGTCTCCCCACAAGGAAATGGAAATCATATACGGGAAGTTTCTTGCCAGATGTAATATTGCGCAGTTCGAATTTATTACTTAGTTACGGGCAAGATACTGCAGCAAGTTATTCACGTACCAGCACGTCTTTTTGGCGAGAAACGTGCTACTTTGGATTTCCGTTACACTGCAGAGATACGTACGAGCCAAGACTCCTACGAAGACCTCGGAAACTCAGAACTAACATAGAGATTACTTTAGATAGAACTATCTTGTGTTCTGGGAGATACTCTGTGATACTCTGCCGGAAACTGCAAATATTACACAACGAAACTCCGGTCTTATATTTCTCAAACTTTGTAGAAATGTTCGTTAAGTAACGGGAATTAAGCAATTGATCTTCATTCTCTTCGGAATTGATTTCCATCATTGACATTAATATGAGATGTGGCCCCTATGGTCACGCTCACACTCTTCCATTCATTGAGGCGCGGAAGTAAACAGCCTCTGAATGTCATCTTCAATAATTTCTTGCCGTGTCTGAAACACACGCTATGTCACTTCATAAATACTGCTGGCTGGGGGATAGTAGGAAGTATATTTCTTTCCATCATATACCAGACATATTCTATAGGTGATAAGTCAGAGTTGGGTCTCAAGTTATCCTGTGGGAACATGCCATTTAGTATCCTAGTCATAAGAGGACATGACAACAAAAATGGTTCAAATGGCTCTAAGCACTATGGGACTTAACATCTGAGGTCATCAGTCCCCTAGAACCTAGAACTACTTAAACCTAACTAACCTAAGGACAGCACACACATCCATGTCCGAAGCAGGATTCGAACCTGCGACCGTAGCAGCAGCGCGGTTCCAGACTGAAGCGCCTAGAACCGCTCGGCCACAGCGGCCTGTGGACATGACAACAGGCCTTATCATTGTTTCTACATAATGGCGAGCATTCAGCCTCCGTCTAACAATTACAAAATCAGTACTGCTGTCATACCCAGTAGCTCCCCACACCATTATGCCTGGAGCAGGAGTGCCATGGATCTGAAGGATCACTGCTTCCAGTGACCATCTTCCAGGTGGTTTACGACACTTAAGCGTTAATCCGACTACCACAAACAAAAGCGAGACACTTTGCTGAGCACCACAAATGGTTCAAATGTCTCTGAGCACTATGGGACTTAACATCTGAGGTCATCAGTCCCGTAGAACTTAGAACTACTTAATCCTAACTAACCTAAGCACATCACGCACATCCATGCCCGAGGCAGGATTCGAACCTGTGACCGTAGCGGTCGCACGGTTTTCAGACTGAAGCGTCTAGAACCGCTCGGCCACAACGGCCGCGCTGAACACCACAGAATGTCATTCTGTGTCCCATTTGAATCTGGCTCTGTTGTCTGTGGTATGGTGCCAGAGGTAAACGACGCCAGGCTACTTCAGATCTCTATCCAGCTTCCCAGAAGTTCGTGGCGACAATCTGCCCCTAACCTCTCATCGGGTTTCAGCTGTTGTAAACCGTCTGTTCGTCAGGACCAATCGAACTGAACAATCCTACGACCTTTTCGAGGTGCACTCCTTCTGGAACAGCCCATGCCTTCTCTTTTTACCGCACTGTTGTCATGAGATCATCTCGCCGCCACTCGTTCTGCAGTCACTGCACTAACGGCAATTATATATGGGATCTGTCAGTATGTTGCCGCCACGTCCAACATTCCAATAATTCGACAATTCTCAAAGTCCACAGCTGCCGATAAACTGCATATGCACATCCACCTGGACATTCCGTGTAGTGAAAAATTCCAGTAACGTTAGGCACACCGAAAGCCATCATTTACTCACCCCATTCTTCATCTACATCTACAAACTATACTCCGCAGGCCGGCCGCGGTGGTCTCGCGGTTCTAGGCGGGCAGTCCGGAACCGTGCGACTGCTACGGTCGCAGGTTCGAATCCTGCCTCGGGCATGGATGTGTGTGATGTCCTTAGGTTAGTTAGGTTTAAGTAGTTCTAAGTTCTATGGGACTGATGACCACAGCTGTTAAGTCCCATAGTGCTCAGAGCCATTTGAACCATATAGTCCACAAGTCACCTTGCAATGTGCGTAGCACCGACACTTCCTCCTCCCCTTTCCAGTAGTTATTGGTTCGCGGGAAGAACGACTGCCGACAAGCGTCCATGTGGGCTGGGAAGCAATATAATGGTTGACTTTTGCAGGAACGTCCGCTGTCGGAATTTCGACAATAAACCACACAGTGATGCAGGACACATCTCCTTCAGTGTGTGCGACAGGAGCTGGCTGATCATCTCCCTGACACTTTCGTGCTTGCTACATCTACATTTACATATATACTCCGCTAGCCACCATGCGGTCTGTAGCGGAGGGCACAATTCGCGCCAAAGTCATATTTCCCTCCCTCTGTTCCACTCGCGAATCGCGCGAGGGAAAAACAACTGTCTGAACGCCTTAGTACGAGCTCTAATTTCCCTTATCGTTGAATGGTGATCATTGCGCGATTTGACATCCTCGGTGAAGATCGGATTTCGGAATTTAGTGAGCAGCCTCTTCCGTTTAGCGCGCCATCTATCTGCAAGTGTGTCACACTTCAAACTTTCAATGAGATTCTTAACGCTCCCGCGATGGCTAAATGTACCAGTCACTAATCTTGCCGCTCTTCTTTGGACCTTCTCAATCTCTTGAATCAGACCCAACTGGTAAGGGTTCCATACAGACGAACAAAACTCTAAGACTGGACGAACTAACGTATTGTAAGCTATTTACTTTGTTGAAGCACTGCGTCTAGAAAGGTCATTAAGTCTGAACACAAAATATGTTCCCTGATTCTACAACAAATCGATGTCAGTGAAATTGGCCGGTAATTATGTGCATCCGATTTTCTACCCTTTTTATAGATTGCTATGATCTGGGCCTTCTTCCAGTCACGTGGAATTTTCCGCTGATCTCTGATAGATAATGGATAAGAACGGTGCTATATTTGTAGCATAACCAGCATATAATCTTACGGGGATACCGTCTGGGACAGATGCCTTCCCGGCGTCTAAGGATCTTAACTGTTTTACAGTCCCAGATACACTAAACACTATGTCAGCCATCCTTGCGTTTGTTCGATAATTGAAAGGGGGAATGGTGCTGCAGTCCTCTACCGTAAACGAGTTTTTGAAAGCTAGGTTTAGAATTTCGGCCTTCTGTTTAGAATCATCAATTACATTACCCGTACTGTCAGCGCGAGAAGGTATTGAATTATTTGTAGCGTACGACCAAATTTTTTTGGGGTTATTTTTAGAATCTGCTGATAAAATACTGCTTTCAAATTCGTTAAAACAGTCTTTCATTGTCCTTCAGACAGCTGCTTTCATTTCGCATAATTTCTGTTTGTCAGCTGGTCAGTGACTACGTTTAAAACGACTGTGCAAAATTCTCTGCTTTCTCGACAACTTTCTGATATGTTTGTTGAAGCAAGGTGGAACCTTCCCCTCCCCTATATTTTTGCTAGGCACATACTTCTCTAGCACATGGTGGACAATACCTTTAAATTCCGACAAAAGATGCTCAATATCTGTGTGTCCCGCGGTGAAAACTTGGAGCTTGCTATGAAGATATTCGTTAATGACACTTTAATTTGCTTTCCCAATCAAGAAAACTCTACGCTGTTTCTTTGATTTTTTGCAATTTCCACTGACGTAGAAGTCACAATGACATTATGGTCGCTAATACCTTCTTCTAGATTAACTTCCTCAAAGAGATCAGGTCTGTTTCTCGCCAAGATATCTAATATGTTCCCATCTCAAGTTGCTTTTCTAACCAGTTGCTCAAGGTTGTATGTTGACAGCGCTCGTAGAGTAACTTCACACGAATCTTTGCTTCTGTCTCCTGTGATAAACGTGTAATTTTCCCAGTAAATGGACGCCAGATTAAAGTCTCCACCTATAACTAATGGATAATTTGGATATTTATTTCCTATGTACTCAAGACTTTCCTTGAAACGTTCTGTGACATTTGTTGCGGATTCTGGTGGTCTATAAAAACATCCTAATACAATGGTCATGCAACAAAACGCGCTGGTCTTCTTTGTATTTTCTCTATTTTATCTATCAGTCCCATCTGGTATGGAATCCAGACTGACTATAATACTCAAGTACTGGTCGAACGAGGGTTTTGTAAGCTACCTCCTTTGTTGACGTGCTGCATTTCCTGAGAGTTCTTCGAATTAAACTCAGTCTGGCAACCTGCATCTGCCTTTCCTGCTATTAGTTTTATGTGGTCATTTCACCATGAACAGCCCCGTACGCATACCCCTACATCTTTTGTGGGAATAACTGCTTCCAGTGATTATTCTGTAATCTTTGATCACTGCAATAATGGGTATTTCTATCTATGTACACGCAATATGTTACATTTGTTTATGTTGAGGATCAATTGCCACTCCTTGCACCAACCGTCGATGCTCTGCAAGTCCTTCCGCATTTCGGTACAATTTTCTACCACTGTGATTTCTTCGTATACAACAGCATCATCCGGGAAAAGCCTGATGCTGTCTACCACGTCATTTATATATAATGCGAAAACTTCGTGTGGGGGGGGGGGAGGGGGAGAGAGTACATTCGAAGTTACTTTTACGCTCGAAGAGTTCCCTCTACTGAGAGCGACATGCTGAGTTTTGTCAGCTGGAAACTCTTCAGTCCAGTCACTCACCTGGTCTCTATTCCGTAAGCACGCCTTTCGGGTGTCAAGCAACACGTCATCCACCTGGGCGCCGGCGTCCTGAGCCTAGTGAACAAACGGAACGAGCTGGATTTTACACAATATTTGCTTTCGGAACCCATATTGATCCCTACAAATGAGAGTTTTTCATCTGTAGGAATGACGTGTTCTTTACTGAAAATACAGAAAATTAGCTCGCGTAAGGATTAAATTTTAGTCGGCATATCCCAAAGGTATGAAAATACTGGGCATAACAGTTTGGTACTATACCGTCAAGTTATTGTTGGTGCAACACTTTCCATTTCCATTGACAGCGGCCTTAGACTGTTTGCCGATGATGCTGTAGTCTACAGGAAAGTAGTATCACACGAAAGTTGTGAACAAATCAATGAGGATTTGCAGAAAATAAAAGCGTGGTGTAATGACTGGCAGTTACCTCTCAATATTAGTAAGTGTAACCTACTGCGTATAACAAGGCGAAAATCGCCATTAATGTATGAGTACGAAATAAATGATCAGTCTTTGGAAGCGGTAACATCAGTGAAGTATCTGGGTGTGACTATTCAAAATGATCTCAAATGGAACGATCAGGTTACACAAGTAACGGGTAAGGCGAACTCTAGATGCAGTTTATTGGCAGAATCCTGAAGCGATGCAGTCCTTCAACAAAGGAAATAGCTTACAATACGTTAGTTCGTCCAGTCTTAGAGTATTGTTCGTCAGTATGGGACCCTTACCAGTTGGGTCTGATTCAAGAGATTGAAAAGGTCCAAAGAAGAGCGGCAAGATTCGTGACTGGTACATTTAGCCATCGCGAGAGACCGTTACAAATCTCATAGAAAGTTTGAAACGGGACGCACTTGCACATAGACGACGCGCTAAACGGAAGGGGCTGCTCACTAAATTCCGAAGTCCAATATTCACCGAGGATGTAGAGCATATATTATTACCACCAACTTTGAAATCGCGTAATGATCATCATTCAAAGATAAGGGAAATAAGAGCTCATACTGAGGGGTTCAGACAGTCGTTTTTCCCTCGCGCGATCCGCTAGTGGAACAGAGGGGAGGAGGGGGGGGGACGGGAATATGACGTTGGCGCGAATTGTGCCCTCCGCCACACACCGCTTGGTGGCTAGCGGAGTATATATGTAGAGTGTAAGGTTAATGAGATTTTGCGGCCTACTCGACGCCATAAACGTGTTCGCGTGGCACCTCTGATCGTAGCGGTGACGTGTCGGCAGGAGCGGTTCCTGGTGAACTCTACGGGTGCGGCGGGCAACAGCAGCCTGTGGTGGGTGCCCATCACCTACACGGACGCCGAGCGGAGGGACTTCGGCGCGACGAGGCCGCGGACGTGGATGCGGGCCCAGCCCACCCTCCACCTGGACAGCCTCGGCGCCGCCAACGACTCCTGGGTCGTCTTCAACGTCGAAGAGACAGGTCAGCCACCACTAACCTAGTTACTCACTCACAGCTTCCTCTTTTTCTATCTTTATTTTCTTTCAGTTTTTCCATCAGTCTTCTGACCATTTTGATGAGGCCCTCCACGAGTTCCTCTCTGTACCAACCTCCACATCTCCGCGTAGCACTTGCAACCTACATTCTCAATTATTCGTTAATGTATTCCAATCTCTGTCTTACTCTATAGTTTTTTACCCTCTGCAGCTCCCTCAAGTACTGTTCAAGCTATTCCCTTATATCGTAACATATATCCCACCATCCTTTCCCTTCCTAGTGTCAGTGTTTTCCCTATGTTCCTTCCTTCGCCGATTCTTACCTTATCAGTCCATCTAATTTTCAACATTGTTCTGTAGCACCACATCTCAAATGCTTCGATTCTCTCCTGTTCCGGTTTCCTGCAGTTCATGATTCACTACCATAGAATGCTGTGCTCCAAGCGTAAATTCTCACAAGGGAAGCTCCCCATCGCACCCCCCTCAGATTTAGTTATAAGTTGGCACAGTGGATAGGGCTTGAAAAACTGAACACAGATCAATCGAGAAAACAGGAAGAAGTTGTGTGGAACTATAAAAATAAAGCAAAATATACAAACTGATAAGATAGGCAACATCATGGATGGTGTGACCTCAGGAGTGCCGTGGTCCTGTGGTTAGCGAGAGCAGCTGCGGAACGAGAGGTCCTTGGTTCAAGTCTTCCCTCGAGTAAAAAATTAATTTTCGCAAAGTTATGATCTGTCCGTTCTTTCATTGACGTCTCTGTTCACTGTAATAAGTTTAGTGTCTGTGTTTTGCGACCGCATCGCAAAACCTAGACGAAAGGACGTGCCTCTTCAATGGGAACCGAAAACATTTGATCGCAAGGTCATAGGTCAACCGATTCCTCCACAGCAAAACACGTCTGATATATTCTATACGACACTGGTGACGGCATGTGCGTCACATGACAGGAATCTGTTGTCGATCCACCTAACTTGTACACTTGGCGAATGGGTAAAAAGATTCTTCTACCTTGCTCTATTTAGGTTTTCTTGTGGATGTGATAATCACTCCCAAAACAGTGATGAAAACATAAGAGCTTGTGACATAAATTGAAAATAAAACTTTTCACTCGAGGGAAGACTTGAACCAAGGACCTCTCGTTCCACAGCTGCTCAATCTAACCACGGGACCACGGCACTGGTGAGCTGACAGTGTCCTTGATGTTGCCTATCTTGCACATGGACTACTCAGTTTGTATATTTTGCTTATTTTTTCATAATTTCACACAACTTCTTCCTGTTTTCTCGATTGATCTGTGTTCAGTTTTTCAAGGCCTATCCACTGTGCCAACTTATAACTAAATCTGAGGGGGGTACGATGGGGAGGTTCCATTGTCAGAAACATCTTCCTCAAATTAAAGCCTACATTAAAAGCTAGCAGACTTGACTTGGCCAGAATTGCCCTTTTTGCCTCTATTGACCTCCTCGCTTCGTTGTCCATGGGTTCTTTTGTTTGCAAGATAGCACAAATCCTTAACTTCGTCTCCGTCGTCATCCCCAGTTTTGATATTAAGTTTCTAGCTACTCTTTGTAGATTTTTGATATATATATTAATAATGAACTAACACGGTATCATTTGGAAAGTGACTTAATAACAACTATGAGTCGGAAGTAAATGAAACTGACGTTATAATCATAATTCTGTGATGGGGCATAAGTGAGGTTTGAACACGGGTCACCCCTTTGCAGTCCAACACCGTGATCACACAACCACGAGGCCGTGTTTCTCGCAATTCACTCGATGTTGTAGAATATAAGCTTCTATTTTCCTTCTTTATTATCAGTTCAGTACATTTTCTTCCTTTATTCATGCTTGATCTGTGCTCAGTTTTTGACGGGATATCCACTGGGCCATTTGGCCACTAAATCTGAGGACGGGCGATGGGGAGCTTTCCTTGTAAGTTCCAAGCCGTGCGCAAAAATGAGTTTTCAACAACTTTCTGATCACCTTCTACGATTGCGCGGAAGATGTTAGATTAGATTAGATTAATTATTCATTCCATAGACCCATAAAAGAGGGAATCGTCCTGGGTGTGGAACATGTCAGATAAACACATTACAAAAATGTAATTAGAAAAACTTGAGTTTCATTACTTTTAATGATCCTCAGTCAATAAATAGTAAAATTATGTACATGAATTAAATTTAAACTTCTAATATTTACTGGTTTAATACTTACATCCGCTTTCATTAAATCCATCATTCAGACATTTGCTAGTTTCTTGGCTATTACAACCAAGTATTGTCAAAAATTAAAGTAAATTATTCATTTCAGTGATCCTCAGTTAAGAACAGTCAGATTATGTACAAGATTTAAAATTAAACTTCCATTATTTAGAGACTTAAGACTTACATCTGCTTTCCATACATCCATCATTGACACAGTAGGTAGTTACTTGACTGTTACAACCAAGTATTGTCAAAAATGAAAGTATAATAAATTTTCATTAATATGGTCTACTGCACTTGTTGAGAAACTCGTGGATGGAATAGGAGGAGTTGGCCACCAAAAATTCTTTTAAATTATGTTTAAATTGTGCCTTGTCTGAAACTAAACTCTTAATGGTTGCTGGTAACTTATTGAAAATATGCGTTGCTGAATACTGGACTCGTTTCTGGGCAAGAGTAAGTGATTTTAAATCTTTATGTATATTGTTCTTATTCCTAGTATTGATACTGTGTACTAAGCAGTTAGTTGGAAGAAGAGTTGTATTATTTACAACAAACTTCATTAAGGAATAATATACTGAGAAGCTGTGATTAATATGCCCAATTATTTGAATAGATTTCGACATGATGTTCTTGGATTTACATTATTCATTAGTTTTATTATACACCTCTGTACTCTAAAACTTTTTTCTCTGTTTGTGGAGTTACCCCAAGATATGATACCATATGACATAATGAAGTGAAAATAAGCAAAATATGCCAGTTTTTTTATATTTATATCTCCTATGTCTGACATCATTCGCACTGCAAACACAGACTTGTTTGGGCGCTTTAGCAGTTCGTTACTATGTTGCTCTCAACCGAATTTATTATCAAGTTGTAATCCCAAGAATTTTACACTCTCAACTTCTCCTATTTCCATGTCATCATATTTTATACCCACACCAGAAGGAAATCTCTTGGACATTCTGAACTGCACATAGTGGGTCTTTTCAAAGTTTAATGACAGTGAATTGGCTATGAACCACTTATTAATGTCAGTAAAAATTTGATTAGCTGCCCTTTCTAAATTTATATTTGATTTACTATTTATTGCAATGTTTGTATCAACTGCAAATAAGACAAACTTGGCATCTGGTAATGTAACAGATGACAGGTCATTAATATACACAAGAAACAGTAGCGGACCTAAAGTCCGCGTCATTTATGACAGCGGCCGAGTTTAGGTTCGTTCTGCGCATCTGACGTCACAAAACACACTCAGCCAATGAACAGAAACGATGTTGCCAGAGCGCAGACGAGTGACTTCAGTTTTAGAAACGTTCAGTCATAAATAAAGTAATTGAACAAAAGCAATGTCTTGATAGGCAGACTTCCTTTTATAGAAAGTTTGGAAAAAGCATTCTTTATACCAATTGCTTCATATTCTATTAATTAATTAAACCAAACAAGCAATAAGCCTCCTAATTCAGGCGATAGCAAGGAAAGGTATTTGTATCATTCTCACTAACCGCTTTTTCGCAATAAAGAACAGCGGTAATTGTTTATTTCCTATTGTACTTCGACGAAACGTGAGTAATTCATAATCATACCAACAGTGTTTGTCGGTATTTTGCGTGACATTTTAAGTCCTCGGGGAGATATACCAAAAGTCGAGCTGCGTTAGCGTATTGGTTAAATAGCCGGCACGGTAGCTCAGCGCGTTCGGTCAGGAGGTTAGCTGCCCTCTGTAATAAAAAAAAACTGAGTTAATGGAACAACGACGAACTGAAATGGGTGTCTTGCGACGTCCGCCCCGAGCAGATGCTACGAACGAAAACGAACAAAATGAGATTTTAAAAAAAGAAAGAAAGAAAGAAAGAAAGCGTAATGAATAGCATCACTGCCTTGATCGGTGCTTAATATTTTCATTATTTAGAAACAATATCGAAGTGTCTTACTTCATGAATTTTATTCGTTTGAATGTAATTTTTTGAAATTTCTAGTGGCAACTAAAATCGACCATACGGAAAGTATACGCTATGGACTTTTACCTCTGCAAACTCTTAAAAATTTCGTGCAATGGTTTACTACATCTAATGCTGCACAAAAACTGCGTTGAACATCGAAACAAAATTAAGTCATTTATGGGGGGAAGTTATCAGTCAAGAAGATGTGTAAAAATCAAAGTTTTGGGCCAAATAGTTTTCATGAAATCGAATGATAAAGTGTGTCAAAGCAGTCGAAACACCATGTGTCTGCACAGGTGAGCAGTGCAATGATGACAAAATCGCGCACATCGCGGAATGCGGGGATCACGTCTCCGTAGCAGCGAAAGGGTTAATGCGGCCGTGGTGGCTTTACTTCATAAACTGCGCCGCTCCCCCCTAAACGTAAGTTTGCGAACTATATTACGGCCCTGCTTCTCTTGACGCGTATTATCCGGAAGACTCGGAATAATGCGCCGGGCAACGACTCCATATGCAACACCGATTTGAAACAGTTGCCCAGGAATCCAACTGTGCTCCTAACCCGAATTCTCAACAGCTGCCTTCTGCAAGGATATTTTCCTGCGGCATGCAAGACGGCTCGAGTAGTTCCAATACCCAAGCCAGGTAAAGACCCAGCAGAACCCAACAGTTACCGGCCCATTAGCCTCTTGCCGACCCTTGGCAAGGTGCTCGAGAGAGTGCTGTTGCAGAGGCTCCATGACACGCTTACAGCGCATGATGTTGTACGACCCGAACAATTCGGTTTCAAGGACAAGTTATCTGCCGAACTTCAACTTCTACGGATCACCGAACGGATACAAGAAGGATACAACAAGCAGCACTTCACGATTGGTGTCTTCCTAGACATCGAAAAAGCTTACGATAAGGTGTGGTGGCCCAACCTTATCGTCAAACTGCATCGCACTACCCCTATTGCGGATTGTTACATTAGACTCATAGACAGCTTTCTGCAGGACAGAAAACTGTATGTCCGAGTCGACGATAAAAACTCCGAAATGAAACTGATCTCCGCAGGAATTCCGCAGGGCTCTGTCATTTCGCCTCTACTTTTCAACTTATATATAAATGACATCCCAACAGTCCCCCTTGTTACGGCGAGTTTTTATGCGGACGATACGGCCTTTCTGACAACTGGACGACACTTGGACCAGCTAATCGCTAGGATGCAACGGCAACTTGCTGTAATGGAACGCTGGGCGCTGCAAAATAAGATAACGATCAACCCGACGAAGACGGCAGCAGTTCTGTTCACACGGAGGAAACCAGTTCTGAACGACAGACTCCAAATAGCTGACCAATTTATCCCATGGTCACCGGGAGTGAAGTATCTCGGTGTCTACCTTGACAAAAAATTACTCTTTACGCAGCATATTGACGACAAGAAGACGGCAGCCCAGAAGATGGCCAGGTCGTTGATTCCGTTCCTGAAGAGATCTCAACCCTAAGACTAAACTCCAATTATATAAGGCAACGGTGGAACCCACAATGTTGTATGGCTGCACCTCGTGGGGAACTACGTGCGTCTCCAACTACAACAAACTCCAAGCGCTGCAAAACATTTGCTATCGATGGATCACAGGAGCTCCATGGTGGACAAGAAACGTCGACATCCGCACCGCACTCCACGAGACCACTATACAAGAGAAGGTCCATGACAAGGCTCTACGAGTTTTTGACAAGATCGATGCCCTTAGGGACGAAGTTCGACAATTACAATCGGTAGGAACGGTAAACCCTGCAAGATGGCACAAGTATCGCGTACCGCAGTCAATAACGTTTCACCCCCCATAGGCAATCTGTCATAACACGAGGAAGCAGTCACACATAACAGCCTTGACACATTTCACCCTCCACAGGAGATATACATCACCAAAGACAGCAGGCTAAAGGACCCATTGCGTGCCCAAGCCTAACTGAATGCGTAATAAATAAAGTTTTTTCCTTTTATCCTTACATCCCATCCTAGAAGAATAAGTCATCAAGGATGATCTCTCCAGTCCACACTACACACACATAAAAAAAAAATCTTGGCGCGTACAACTGGCAACGCAGCAATCTCCCGCTTATGGGCGGGCATGCGCGAGCCGCCAAGAAAAAGAATTGAACTATAGTAAGTGCAGATTCAGTGTCCCTTGTGAGAGGTGTCGTCCGGTGTCGTGCTGACGGCCCGCCCCGTGTCCGGCAGGCTTCTACCGCGTCAACTACGACGAGGCCAACTGGCGGCTGGTGCTGGCGGCGCTGTCGGACGCGGGCTCGGTGGAGACGCTGTCGGCCGTGTCGCGCGCGCAGCTGCTGGACGACGCGCTGTCGCTGGCGCGCGCCGGCCGCCTGCCGTACGCCACGGCGCTCGACCTCACCACCTACCTGCGCCACGAGACCGACTACCTGCCCTGGAAAGCAGCCTTCAACGCCTTCTCCTACCTCGACGGCGCCCTCATCCGCTCCGCCGACTACGACGTTTTCAGGGTGAGCTCGATCCTCTGTGACACTCCAGTCTCATTTTCTCCACTCCACAAATGAAACACTTTGGCACCTGCTACTGTTGTAGGCAGTCGTAAGGGGCCGCGTCCTATCATTTTTGTTACCGAGTAAGGTCGCCACGACGTAGTCCGTTCCCACTAACCATCTACACGAAACAAACATGCCAAATTTAAATGGCTCTGGACACTATGAAACTTAACATCTGAGGTCATCAGTCTCCTAGAACTTACAACTAACTAACCTAAGGACATCACACACATCCATGCCCGAGGCAGGATTCGAACCTGCGACCGTAGCGGTCGCTCCGTTCCAGACTGAAGCGCCTAGAGCCGCTCGGCCACAACGGCCGGCTGCCAAATTTAAACATACGCAAAATCCCCAAGATTGGCGATCTTTTACAGAAGCTCGAAATTTAGCGCAGACTTCAATGCGAGATACTTATATTAAGATGGTATCTGTTCTTTCGGACATGTCCGAAAGAACAGATACCATCGGTGACCATGCAGCTCGTTAGAATGAAATTACAATGAAATGAACACCCTTAGCTGCTTACAGGCGTTGACATACGTCAACGGCGACAGATGAAAATGTGTGCCCCGACCGGGATCTCCTGCTTACATGGCAGACGCTCTATCCATCTGAGCCACCGACGACACAGAGGATAGCGCGACTGCAGGGATTTATCTCTGGCACGCCTCCTGCGAAACCCACATTCTCACCGTATTGTCCCGCACTACATTCGTAGTGCAGTCGCGCTATCCTGTGTGTCCTTGGTGGCTGAGATGGATAGAGCGTCTGCCATGTAAGCAGAAGATCCCGGGTTCGAGTCCCGGTCGGGGCACACATTTTCATCTGTCCCCGTTGACGTATGTCAACGCCTGTAAGTAGCTAAGGATGTTCATTTCGTTGTAATTTCATACTTATAACAGTTTCCACAACGAAACTTTGTCTCGAAACCTGGTAGAAAATCCAAAGCAATTCTGGTCGTATTTGAAGTATGTTAGCGGCAAGAAACAATCAATGCCTTCTCTGTGCGATAACAATGAAGATACTATCGAAGACAGTGCTGCTAAAGCAGAGTTACTAAACACAGCCTTCCGAAATGCCTTCACAAAAGAAGACGAAGTAAATATTCCAGAATTCGAATCGAGAAGAGCTGCGAACATGAGTAACGTAGAAGTTAGTATCCTCGGAGTAGTGAAGAAACTTAAATCACTTCATAAAAGTAAGTCTTCTGGTCCACACTGTATAGCAATTAGGTTCCTTTCAGAGTATGGTCATGCATTAGCTCCATACTTAACAATCATATACAACCCTTCGCTCGACGAAAGATCCGCACCCAAAGACTGGAAAGCTGCACAGGTCACACCAATATTCAAGAAAGGCAGTAGGAGTAATCCACTAAATTACAGGACCATATCGTTAACGCCGATATGCAGCAGGATTTTAGAACATATATTGTGTTCGAACGTAATGAATTACCTCGAAGAAAACGGTCTATTGACACACAGTCAACATGGGTTTAGAAAACATCGTTCTTGTGGAACACAACTAGCTCTTTATTCACAAGAAGTGCTGTTGACAAGGGATTTCAGATAGATTCCGTATTTCTGGATTTCCGGAAGGCTTCTGACACTGTACCACACAAACGGCTCGTAGTGAAATTGCGTGCTTATGGAATATCGTCTCAGTTATGTGACTCGATCTGTGATTTCTTGTCAGAGAGGTCACAGTCTGTTGTAATTGACGGGAAGTCAACGAGTAAAACAGAACTGATTTCTGGCGTTTCCCAAGGCAGTGTTATAGGCCCTTTGCTGTTCCTTATCTATATAAACGATTTGGGAGACAATTTGAGCAGCCGTCTTCGGTTGTTTACAGATGTCGCTGTCGTTTATCGACTAATAAAGTCATCAGAAGATCAAAACAAACTGCAAAACGATTTCGAAGAAATATCGGAATGGTGCGAAAATTGGCAGTTGACCTTAAATAACGAAAAGTGTCAGGTCATCCACATCATTGCTAAAAGGAACGCGTTAAACTTTGGTTACACGATAAATCAGTCTAATCTAAAAGCCGTAAATTCAGCTAAATACCTAGGTATTAAAATTACAAACAATTTAAATTGGAAGGAACACATAGAAAATGTTGTGGGGAAGGCTAACCGAAGACTGCGTTTCATTGGTAGGACACTTAGAAAATGCAACAGACCTACTAAGGAGACTCCCTACACTACGCTTGTCCGTCCTCTTTTAGAATACTGTTTTGAGATGTGGGATCCTTACCAGATAGGACTGACTGAGTACATCGAAAAAGTTCAAAGAAAGGCAGCACGTTTTGTATTATCGCGAAATGTGGGAGAGAGTATCACAGAAATGATACAGGATTTGGGCTGGATATCATTAAAAGAAAGGCGTTTTTCGTTGCGACGGAATCTTCTCACGAAATTCCAATCACCAACTTTCTCCTCCGAATGCGAAAATATTTTGTTGACACCGACTTACATAGGGAGGAACGATCACAAAGATAAAATAAGGGAAATCAGAGTTCGTACGGAAAGATATAGGTGTTCATTCTTCCCGAGCGCTATACGAGATTGGAATAATAGAGAATTGTGAAGGTGGTTCGATGAACCCTCTGCCAGGCACTTAAATGTGATTTGTAGAGTATCTATGTAGATGTAGATAGATGCACCGAATGCCTACAGGAGTACACCGCCTGATCAAAATTATCTAGATACCTATTACTGATTATTGATATGGGGTGTGCCCACATTTCGCCTCTACGGCAACTTGAACTCTGCTGGCGATACTTCGAATCGGATGTCTGAAGGTCGGTGAAGGAAAGGGAGCCCATTCCTCCTGAAGAGCCGAAACCAGAGGAGGTAGTGAAGTTTGCACACTGGTTTCTGGAGCGACGCCGATGTTCTAAATCGTCCCACATTCGTTCCATTGGGATCATGTCGGGACTCTGGGCAGACCAGTGCATTTCTAGAATGTAGGTGTCCACTCACAGTTGCCTCATAGATGCTGCTTTATGACAGGGTCATTCTGGTGCAGTCATCGTCTCTGAACTGTTGCACTGCTGTACGCGGGACAAAGTGCTGCAAAACCTGTTCATGTTCCAAGGCGCTGCATTCATGGACTGTGCGGCTGGTCCCGGCGGAGGTTCGAGTCCTCCCTCGGGCATGAGTGTGTGTGTGTGTGTTTGTTCTTAGGATAATTTAGGTTAAGTAGTGTGTAAGCTTAGGGACTGATGACCTTAGCAGTTAAGTCCCATATGATTTCACACAGATTTGAACATTTTTTTCTTCATATTCCTCAGCATGTAGATTTTTCTTAATATCAGTAAGTGCACCACATTCCAACCACATGAAACATCCCCGTGACGTAACACCACCTCCTCCGTACTTCACTGTGAGCACTGCACATGATAGCAGGTAACACTCTCTAGGCATTCGCCACATCCAAACTCTTCCATCGGATTGCCACAGGATACTGCGTGAGTCATCACTCTAGATGTTCGCCCCGATAGCTGAGTGGTCAGCGTGACGGATTGCCGTCCTGCGGGCCCGGGTTCGATTCCCGGCTGGCTCGGGGATTTTCTCAGCTCAGCGACTGGGTGTTGTGTTGTCTTCATCATCATTTCATCCCCATCCGGCGCGCAGGTCGCCATATGTGGCGTCGAATGTAGTAAGACCTGCACCAAGGCGGCCGGACCTGCCCCGTAAGGAGCCTCCCGGCCAATAACGCAACACGCTCATTTCCGTTTCCATCACTCTATATCACTCGTTTCCAGTCATACACTGTTCACTGCCTTATGCGTAACTGCTCGACCATTGTACTGCGTCCTTTTTAAACCCCTACACAGTCACCGTGCTAGCTGGACTTCTGGTAGCACTTTGGAACTCACGTGTCATCCCTTCCTCTGATTCATGCGATGTTTTACAAGTAACATCCGCAATGCTTGACGGTCCCTTTGCGTCAGCACATGAGGCCTACCTGGTATTGGTTTAGCTGATGTTGTTTCTTCACACACTCATCACGAACAGCCGGCTTGGGCAGCTTTGCAAAGGTTGAAATTTCCCTGATTAATTTGTTACTCAGGTGACATCCAATGACTAATCCAAGTTAGAAGCCACTGAACTCTCGTGGACGAGCTATTCTGCTGTTACTGTTTCTCTGCTTACAACACAATACTCTTCGCCTCCTTTTACACCGCCAGGTCCCTCTTCCCTTCACATTTAGTAGTCAATTCCGCATTTCATAGACGTGTCCGAGCAAATCTGGTCAGAGAGTGTATTTTACTTAGCATTAAATATGTTCTTCGCCCCCATTCCTTTTTTTAATAATCGTAATTTTCCAAGCTGTGGCACACTGGTTATTCGATAATACTTCATCGCTTATGAAAAGATACTTATTACGAGGTGCACGTAGACAGTTCAGCAAATCGTATTATAAAGTAAACATACTGCTTTAGTTGATCCAAGAGTGATAATCGCGATCTCTCGCTATGATCTCGAACATGATATTTAATTTACAAATGTAGTACATCTTCGCAGTTCTTTCATCACCCTCTGGTTTTTGTGAAATATAAGCCGAACATACGATGTGTGCGTTCCAGAAAAGGTAATTAAATACGGGGAAAATTTTACGTAAAATAAGTTGAACTATGGAGTTGAGACAGAATCTACGAATTCAACTTTACATGTTAATAGTCCTTTGTAAAATAATAGCAGCTATGTTTTAAATGCCCTTTTCTTTTTCTCCAGTACTCGCGCAGCAACTTTTGAGCATGCGGCGTCTAATCTGCAGGTTTTCGTGGCCCTCGTCATTGGTGGTAAAATCTTTTGAATCATTAGGCCGCGTCATATTCCTCTTTAAACTTCTGCAATGCTTGACGCTGAGATCCCTGTGCTGGTATCTTCTTCAGGTTTCCACTGGTGTTTCAGGATTGTTGGATACTGTCAAAAAACAGTGTCGCAACCACTTATAAGAGAAAGTTTTCCCAGTGGTTCTTCGTAGAAGTAGAGTTACTGGGTAAAACTCTTGTCGCTGCTATTCGTGGACCGTCGTCATTGGGTAAATATTGAAAAGAAATACTAAAAGAGAGGGAGAATTCAAAATATACTACTGGCCATTACAATTGCTACAGCACGAAGATGACGTGCTACAGACGCGAAATTTAACCGACAGGAAGAAGATGCTGTGATTTGCAAATGATTAGCTTTTCAGAGCATTCACACAAGGTTGGCGCCGGTGGCGACACCTGCAACGTGCTGACATGAGGAAAGTTTCCAACTGATTTCTCATACACAAACAGCAGTTGACCGGCGTTGCCTGGTGAAACGTTGTTGTGATGCCTCGTGTAAGGAGAAGAAATGCGTACCATTACGTTTCCGACTTTGATAAAGGTCGGATTGTAGCCTATCGCGATTGCGGTTTATCGTATCGCGACATTGCTGATCATGTTGGTCGAGATCCAATCACTGTTAGCAGAATATAGAATCGGTGGGTTCAGAGGGTAATACGGAACGCCGTGCTGAATCCCAACCGCCTCGTATCACTAGCAGTCGAGAAGACAGGCATCTTATCCGCCTGGCTGTAACGGATCGTGTAGCCACGTCTCGATCCATGAGTCAACAGATGGGGACGTTTACAAGACAACAACCATCTGCACGAACAGTTCGACGACGTTTGCAGCAGCATGGACTATTAGCTCGGAGACCATGGCTGCGGTTACCCTTGACGCTGCATCACAGACAGGAGCGCCTGCGATGGTGTACTCAACGACGATCCTGGGTGCACGAATGGCAAAACGTCATTTTTTCGGATGAATCAAAGGTTCTGTTTACAGCATCATGATGGTCGCATCCGTGTTTGGCGACATCGCGGTGCACGCACATTGGAAGCGTGTATTCGTCATCGACATACTGGCGTATCACCCGCGTGATGGTATGGGGTGCCATTGGTTACATGTCTCGGTCACCTCTTGTTCGCATTGACGGCGCTTTGAGCAGTGGACGTTACATTTCAGATGTGTTACGACCCGTGGCTCTACCCTTCAACCGATCCCTGCGAAACCCTACATTTCAGCAGGATAATGCACGACCGCATGTTGCATGCCCTGTACGGGCCTTTCTGGATACAGAAAATGTTCGACTGCTGCCCTGGCCTGCACATTTCCATATCTCTCACCAATTGAGAACGTCTGGCCGAGCAACTGTCTCGTTACAATACGCCAGTGACTATTCTTGATGAACTGTGGTATCGTGTTGAAGCTGCATGGGCAGCACGCCATCCAAGCTTTGTTTGACTCAATGCCCAGGCGTATCAAGGCCATTATTACGGCCAGAGGTGGTTGTTCTGGGTACTGATTTCTCAGGATCTATGCACCCAAATTGCGTGAAAATGTAATCACATGTCAGTTCTAGTATAATATATTCGTCCAAAGAATACCCGTTTATCATTTGCATTTCTTCTTGGTGTAGAAATTTTAATGGTCAGTAGTGTATTATTGTTCTTGTGGCAGCCTTTATTTCCTGGCACCTGTTTATGCTCCTCGCTCGTCGCACGCAGCTGTCTGGTTGCTTCCGTGATTGCTAATCTTCTACCATTAATTTGTCTCAATTAATATCAGCCAAGTCGACTTAATTTTACATCGCCATATAATGCCGACTATACAATGGTGACTATAGACCATGTGTGTTCGCCTCTCGCTAATAACGTAATTGATCACTTTCTCGCCGGCCGGAGTGGCCGAGCGGTTCTAGGCGCTACAGTCTGGATCCGCGCGACCGCTACGGTCGGGCATCGATGTTTGTGATGTCCTTAGGCTAGTTAGGTTTAAGTAGTTCTAAGTTCTAGGGCACTGATGACCTCAGAAGTTAAGTCCCATAGTGCTCAGAGCCATTTGAACCATTTTTGATCACTTTCTCTATGAGATGCGAATGGATACACATCATCTTCCTCTATGGAAAGCTCCACCGTTGTGGCCTCATAGTGGCCGACAGCCAGTGGTGTGAGATCAGCACACCGTTCTTCCAGACGATATTGGCTTTGCAGATTCTCGAACCTCTCTTTTTTATTCAAGTGGCTGAGTGGTTATGTTCCATTTCTTCCATCAAGGAACAAATCTGACAGTTCCGGGAATTGACCCAGCGTCCTCCACATGACAGGCAGCCGCGTTGACTACTCTGCTATAAAGAAAGACTTCCTATGCGGAACAGAAAACATAGAGAGGTAGGAAGAGACGTACATTTGATTCTTATGTGTGGCTTTACATAATCTCGGATCGAGGTTACTTATTGAATTACTAGTTAATGTTTTATCAATAATTTATAAAATAATTCCTATCCACGATGGAAGGTGGGAACATACAAGTTGTTGCATATCCATACTGACCTACTGCGGGAGTCAGTGTAGTGACTGTTCCGTCCTCTCCCCCCCCCCCCCCCCCCCCCGCACTCTCTCCTCCACAATTTCGCACGCTACATGAAAATGGAGGCTGCTTTCCAGACACCTGAGCTGCAACGAAACGCCCAAAATTTAAGAAAAAGCACTATCCGTGAAATAGTTATAGTTCTGTTTGGGTAGACTACAACCAGCTCTAACATACGGGTGTTGTGTGCTACAGAGCTACATACTCAAGCTGATCACCAAGCTGTACGAGCACACGGGCTTCACGGACAACCCGACGGACCCGCAGCTCACGGTGTACAAGCGTGTCAACGTGCTGGGCTGGGCCTGCAACCTCGGACACCAAGACTGCGTCCGCAACGCGCTGCTCCTCTTCCAGAACTGGAGGGCCACGCCGGACCCGGATACCAACAACCCGTGAGTACTCCACACATCAAACGTCATGCGCACACATTGTTGTTTGCATAAATATCCAAAGCTTCACGCTACCAATCTACTAAATTCTGTTTCTTTTCCTGTTGTTTCGTCCGAATGTCTTTCGACCTTCTTCAGAGCGAGCCACCAGATACACAAGCTCCAGAGACGTTGATCGGCGGCAGAGATGTATGCATTAACTCAGTCTGTGGCTATGCTGTCGATTCATGCTGGGATGTATCGTTATGAGCTGCACTGTGGCAACGTCTTTGAAAGTTTACTCGAGATAGTGCCGGATTCCATTACTTGCCCAAACCGCAGCCGTCGTATATTAATTGAATTATTGGTCAAACAAATTTCATTTGCTTCCTTCGTAACGATATATCGACATCCCACCAATAATCGATTGCTTGATTCAATTAATGCGTACTTCTCTCCCACTGATCAACGTCTCTGGCGCTTGTGTACCTGTGGCCGCATTCACTGCGTCGCCGACCGCGAATTTAGAAGAACGGAACTAGCGCTGTAGCGTCAGTCTCGCGGCTTACTCTGAAGATGGTCGAATAATATAAGTCCGAATTGTCAGGGGAAGAAACAGAATTTATGTGGCTGCACACCAGAAATTTAATAGATCTGTCAATGCGCCGCAAAAACATGAAGATGCACCTCCAGGTAAAACTTTGGGTATGACACCCCAATCATACTCACTTGGAGACGGGGGGTGGGACGGAATTGTTGGTAAAACGAAGTTTGAACCAAACTTGGCTTACTACCTAGGAAGAAGTACTGAGAGGGTAAGATCTCCTATTTAACTTCAAGAGTAGTACTTCTAGTGACACTCACGTTCTAGATTAGGGCCATTAATTTATAGGGACATTTTATTAAATATCATGGAGCAAATTTGAGATCGCCATGTTTCTCCCATAAGCATAGGAGCCCCAGGATGGGGTAAGGGGGGGGGGGGGGAGCAGTTGAGCCCCTCTTGTATTCTGAGTACAGATTTTATTCGTTACACGAGGCGTATTAAGGTCCGATTTAGCGCGACATGGAAACCACTGTGAAAATCTGACGGAACTTTGGACAGATGTGTTGGGCAGTGTCTTCAGTGTGCCTGTCGATCGCTTTACGTCGCTCTTTTCAGTTGAGAAGGCAAAGTGATCGCTTAGAAATGCCTAAAACAACAGTGTCTACCGCCAAGTATGTGGATCTAGTGAGAGATTTCGCCTGACGTTTTGCAGCCCACATAACATAAATGCCACGTGTTTCTTTCTTCAAGACGATTTTCAGATGCATTCTGTAGGGGCAATGAAGATGCTCCTGCAGCGTTTTAGATGGGAACTGTTTGATCAGCCACAATACAGCCCTTAATTGGCTCCCTTTGATGTTCATCTCTGCTCACATGAAAAGCTGGCTACGAAGACAACATTTTGGCACAAACAACGAACGGCAGGCCAGTGTAGAGAATTGACAGAAAACACAGGCGGATGCTTTCTGTGACGAGAGTACTGGAAAGTTTGTACGACGCTACGACAAGTGTCAAAGCCGGGGCGGCGTCTGTTTAGAGAGGTAGCTGGAAGGTGTGGCTAACTGTTGCGAAAACAGAATTTCTGATTTTCACTGTGGTTTCCATTTAGCGACCGATATGACCTTACTTTCGAACAGCCCTCGTATAATTTTCATAGATTTCTGGAAATGACTGTCTGTGATTCTGCTACAACTTTTCGCAAAGCGTAATGCAAAGAGAAACACTGTGGCGTTAGGAAACGCTCATAACATGAGTTTGGTTGTCAGACTGGTCGCCGTAAGTTATACCATTTTCTTGTCACGGCGCTAGCTTCGGCACTGTTTTCCACTCATGATCGATGTGAACCTTTACAGAAAATTGCCGAAATAGGGTATCCAGTGTTATTCTTGTCGATTCCTCGTACATCCCTTATCAAATTGCAGAAACGGACAGATCAACACTCGTCACAAAGTAAACATGGCCCCAGTTACCCATTCCTTCCTGAGCAACTTAATCACAACCACAGTTTACCAATTGTTTATGGAAAATGCTGACTCATCAAGTCATGTTGAGGCTATTGTCATGGCATAGAGATTCTAATAGACTCTAAAGAACACCGCCTTGCTGCACTTTAATTGTATTCACCGATACCTCACCTGCGGACCCAAATGCATGAGTCGTGAAAATTAAATACGATTTTCTGAGTTAAAAAGAGGAAAAAAATTAAACTTCATTGTTGAAAATATGACATCTCTAACGGTTGGAATCTTCCCACACTGTATGGGGTGCAACAACACGCAACGTGCAGTCATACAGTTACTAATTCTTCACTTGGCTTATTGCTAGGCTGGACCTACCGGTCAATTTGAGTCTTGTTTTGAAAGGTTCCACACATTCATCTCGTCGACTGTTGACCCTGGGCCGCACTTCACCCAGACAGCTTAAAAAGACATAGCTTTCAAAATATATGTATCGTGCCACACGATAAATAAATAATAACAGCAATTCACTAATAAATAAAGCGCAAACCTTTGAAATGATAGATGATGAATGACTGCAGGTAACGAAAACTGAATCAGTAACCTACATCTCTCCAGCCAGCGATTATAATCGCTTTGGCGGAAGGCGCGCGCCACGCGGCATTTATCCCCCTCCTCACAAAACAATGACCTCCTATATCGGATCTGGATCTAGTCGTCGATCCTTCATATGGCGGCGCTGGTCGACCTAATTTTCAATATTCGTCTATAGCACCACATCCAAATTGCTTCCATTCTCTTCTGTTCCGGTTTTCCCACAGTCCATATTTCACTACCACACAATACTGTACTCCAGACGTACATACTCAGAAATTTCTTCCTCAAATTAAGGCCTATATTTGATATTAGTAGACTTCTCTTGGCCAGGAATGCCCTTTTTGCCATTGCTATTCTGCTTTTGATGTCCTCCTTACTCCGTCCGTCATTGGTTATTTTGCTGTTTAGGTAACAGAATTCCTTAACTTCATGTACTTCGTGACCATAAATCCTGACGTTAAGTTTCTCACTGTTCTCATTTCTACTACTTCTCATTACCTTCGTCTTTCTTCGTTTTACTGTCTATCCTTACTCTGTACTCATTACTGTTCATTCCGTTCAACAGATCATGTAATTCTTCTTCACTTTCATTCAAGATAGCAACGTCATCTGCGAGTCGTATGATTGATATTTTCACCTTGAATTTTAATTCCTCTCCTGAAACTTTCTTTTATTTCCATCATTGCTTCTTCTGTGTACATATTGAATAGTAGGGGCCAAAGATTACGTCCCTGTCTTACAGCCGTTTTAATCCTAGCACTTGGTTCTTGGTCTTTCCCTCTTATTATTCTCCATTGGCTCTTATACATATTGTATATGACCCGTCTCTCCCTAAAGCTTACCCATAATTTTGTCAGACCCGTCTCTCCCTAAAGCTTACCCCTAATTTTGTCAGAATTTCGAACATCTTGCACCATTTTACATTGTCGAAGGCTTTTTCCTAGTCGACAAATCCTACAAACATGTCTTGATTTTTCTTTAGTCTTTCTTCCATTATTAACCGCAACTAAAGGATTGCCTCTCTCGTGCCTTTACCATTCCCAAAGCCAAACTGATCGTCATCTAGCGCATACTCAATTTTCTTTTCCATTCTTCTGTATATTATTCTTGTAAGCAACTTGGATGCATGAGCTGTTAAGCTGACTGTGCGATAATTCTCGCACTTGTCAGCTCTTGCCGTCTTCGGAATTGTGTGGGTGATGCTTTTCCGAAAGTCAGATGGTATGTCCTCAGACTCATACATTCTACACACCAAGTTGAATAGTCGTTTTGTTGCTACTTCCCCCAATGATTTTAGAAATTCTGATGGAAAGTTATCTATCCCTTCAACTTTATTTGATCTTAAGTCCTCCAAAGCTCTTTTAAATTCTGAATCTAATACTGTATCCCCTATCTTTCTAAATCGACTCCTGTTTCTTCTTCTATCACATCAGACAAATCTTCCCCCTCATAGAAGGTCACTGTGTCGTACTTCCGTCGAGGTATTGTGATCGTCGAACAGGTCTCCATATCGGAAGCTTCTATTGACGAACTGCTCCTGAGAACTATGATAGTCCTGTGGATGATGTTGCATCAGCAAACTACTTCTGACTCCAGAATGAGATTTCCACTCTGCAGCGGAGTGTGCGCTGATATGAAACTTCCTGGCAGATTAAAACTGCGTGCCCGACCGAGACTCGAACTCGGGACCTTTGCCTTTCGCGGGCAAGTGCTCTACCACTGAGCTACCGAAGCACGACTCACGCCCGGTCTCACAGCTTTACTTCTGCCAGGTGCTTTGTTAGTCTGTGCAGCTTTCATTACAGTCTAATGCACTGAAGAGCCAAAGAAACTGATACATGTGCCTAATACCGTGTAGGGCCCCTGCGAGCACGTAGAAGTGCCGAAACATTACGTGGCATGGACTCAACTAATGTCTCAAGTAGTGCTGGAGGGAATTGACACCATGAATCCTGCAGAGCTGTGCATAAATCCGTACGAGTACGAGGTGGTGGTGATCTCTTCTGAAAAGCACGTTGCGAGGTATCCACGATATGCTCAATAATGTTCATGTCTGGGGAGACTGGTGGTCAGCGGAAGTGTTTAAACCCAGAAGAGTGCTCCTGGAGCCACTCTGTAGCAATTCTGGACATGTGGGGTGTCGCATTGTCCTGCTGGAATTGCCCAAATCTGTTGAACTGTACAATGGACATGAATGGATGCAGGTTATCAGACAGGGTGCTTACGTTAAGTGTCACCTGTCAGAGTCATATCTAGACATATCAGGGGTCCCATATCACTCCAATTGCACACGCCCCACAACATTACAGAGCCATCACCAACTTGAACAGTCCCCTGCTGACATGCAGATTCCATGGATTCATGAGGTTGTCCCCGTATACGTACACGTCCATCCGCTCGATACAATTTGAAACGATACTCGTCCGACCAGGCAACATATTGCCAGTCATCAACAATACACTGTCGGTGTTGACGGGGCTCAGGCGAGGCGTAAAGCTTTGCGTCGTACAGTCAGGTTACAAGAGTGGTCTTTCGGCTCGGCTGGATGATGTTTCGTTGAGTCGTTCGCACGATGGCACTTGTTGATAGCCCAGCATTGAAATATGCAGCAATTTGCGGGAAGGTTGCGCTTCTGTCACGTTGAACGATTCTCTTCAGACGTCGTTGGCCCCGTTCTTGCAGGATCTTTTTCCGGCAGCAGCGATGTCGTGGATTTTATATTTTACCGGATTCCTGATATTCACGGTACACTCGTGAAATGGTCGTACGGGAAAAATTCCCACTTCATCGCTACCTCAGACATGGTGTGTCCTATCGCTCGTGCGCCAACTATAACACCACGCTCAAACTCACTTAAATCTTGATAACCTGCCATTGTAGCAGCCGTAACCGATCTAACAACTGCACCAGACGCTTGTTGTCTAATATAGGTGTTGCCGATCGCCGCGCCGTATTCTGCCTATTTACACATCTCTGTATTTGAAAAGGCCTACCTATACCAGTTTCTTTGGCGCTTCAGTGTAGACGAGTTAGTCAGCGTACACTTCCATCCATTTATTCCCATTTGTCGAATTGGGTAACTGCCAATCCGATGAAGTAGAGCAACTCCAGTAGGAACTGGTAAAAGATATAATGGAAGTAACGGAGGCACTTCTTTCCGGCGTTGGTATTCCCAAGTGGCTTATACACTACCCTTCGCCTTTGTGGCGGCTTATCTCTGCTGGGGACACTTTCAATGAGATGTCTAAATGTCTGTGGAGTATGATGGCTGGTCCGCCTCTCGTGACGTTTACTTGTCAATTCGGCATTATGTAAGAATATCCAGTTACTTTTGATCAGATAGTGTATAACGTCTGACAAATCGGAGGTGATGTCCACAGGGAAGTGTATTGGAACGCTGCCCGTTCATTTTACAAGTATTATTAATAACCAGGTAGGCAGTATTAATAGCAACCGTAGACTTTTCGCGGATAATGCAGTTATTTGTAACTGATTACTGTCTGAAAAGAGCTGCTTCTGATTCTATCAACAGTCTTCGCAAATCGCAAATAATCTGATAACAGAGCATTGTAAAAATACTTCAATATGGCTGGCTGTAATTGAAGTGGGATGACGAGCAACTATTGCCCACCATTGCGCCTTAATTCCTTTTGCACAATAGTTCACGTAAAAACTAAACTAAACTCCGTCCGAATAGGCTATGAAGGCTCAACGGGACTGACCGGCCGCCGTATCATCCTCAGCCCACAGGCTGTCACTAGATGCGGATATGGAGGGATATGTAGTCAGCACACCGCTCTCCCAGCCGTATGTCAGTTTCCGAGACCGGAGCCGCTACTTCTGAATAAAGTTGCTCCTCAGTTTGCCTCACAAGGACTGAATGCACCCCGCTTGCCAACAGCGCTCGACAGACCGGATGGTCACCTATCCAAGTGCTTGCGCAGCCCGACAACGCTTAAGTTACCACTGCGGCAAGGCCATTGGCACAGTAGTTGATCTGTTAATCTACATTCCCCCGTTGACAGCTTCTTTCTTCTCTATGGCGCTGGTTTGGACAGCATCAGCGGTGTTATTATCCTCCTATGCATTCCGCGAAAGGCAGTTAGTATCCTTGACTTTGCATCAGTTTCTGCACACTACTGTGCGTTATATTCCTGAATATTCATTTGCCAACTTGCTATCGTCAACTTCATGGCAAATGAGTGCAGAGGCTCCACCAGCGGGTCAACATGTCTTAAAAGAGAAGATGTAATACTTACTTGGGGGATCCCATTTCATTTCCTGTAAACATCAACCGTATACCACTGACTTCAATCGTATGCGGCTCGCGTGAGAGAACTATCGCATCAAATGTCTATTACTCCGTGCGTACCAACGCGTACTGCTCTCTACCAGTCCACAAGACCTCAACAAGCTTCGACTTCCTATTGGTGGTAAAGAGACTACGATCGTATTACGTATCAAACGAAATTTGTGACTGGACTGAGTAGGTGGGGACGGTGCAGCGTGTTATTTTGGATGCAGAGTCATTGACAGATCTGGAAGTACCTTCTAGCTGTGATGATAGGTGTGCTGTGGTGATATGGTACGATTTTGATTACCACAATCCATCGAAAAATTAGCCTTGTCGTAAAGTCGTAGACTGCAGGCGTTTCTGAATTTGAAATGCCGCCTTTAGTATTACGACATCACTTTATGCGTGTAACGTTCACATACTCTGACTGACAAAGAAAGTGAAACACGCAGAAGACATGGTTGTATGTCAACGTAACTGCTCGTACGTACACACCATAGGCGAGAATGTAAATGAGTCGTAGTTCTCTGTAACAGGTAGAATGGCAATAGAGTACATTAGTGTCGTTCGTGTTTGGTGTTGTTAGTAATCGTCGTATGGTATATTATAGGCGTGAATAGCGTCAGATTTTGAGTGTTCACTGTGTAGGACACTGAGATGGTACGTACTCGTTTGAGACAGCGTTATCAGCATCTGGTAGAGTTTGAGAACTATTTATATAACTTTTGGGCATTTAAGCTATACTTCGTCGCTCGTTCACCATCTTGTACCTTGAAATAGAAGATCTTTACCTTGAAACATACAGGGTGTTTCAAAAATGACCGGTATATTTGAAATGGCAATAAAAACTAAACGAGCAGCTATAGAAATACATCGTTTGTTGCAATATGCTTGGGACAACAATACATTTTCAGGCGAACAAACTATCGAAATTACAGTAGTTACAATTTTCAACAACAGATGGCGCTGCAAGTGATGTGAAAGATATAGAAGATAACGCAGTCAGTGGGTGCGCCATTCTGTACGTCGTCTTTCTGCTGTAAGCGTGTGCTGTTCACAACGTGCAAGTGTGCTGTAGACAACATGGTTTATTCCTTAGAACAGAGGATTTTTCTGGTGTCGGAATTCCACCGCCTAGAACACAGTGTTGTTGCAACAAGACGAAGTTTTCAACGGAGGTTTAATGTAACCAAAGGACCGAAAAGCGATACAATAAAGGATCTGTTTGAAAAATTTCAACGGACTGGGAACGTGACAGATGAACGTGCTGGAAAGGTAGGGCGACCGCGTACGGCAACCACAGAGGGCAACGCACAGTTAGTGCAGCAGGTGATCCAACAGCGGCCTCGGGTTTCCGTTCGCCGTGTTGCAGCTGCGGTCCAAATGACGCCAACGTCCACGTATCGTCTCATGCACCAGAGTTTACACCTCTATCCATACAAAATTCAAACGCGGCGACCCCTCAGCGCCGCTACCATTGCTGCACGAGAGACATTCGCTAACGATATAGTGCACAGGATTGATGACGGCGATATGCATGTGGGCAGCATTTGGTTTACTGACGAAGCTTATTTTTACCTGGACGGCTTCGTCAATAAACAGAACTGGCGCATATGGGGAACCGAAAAGCCCCATGTTGCAGTCCCATCGTCCCTGCATCCTCAAAAAGTACTGGTCTGGGCCGCCATTTCTTCCAAAGGAATCATTGGCCCATTTTTCAGACCCGAAACGATTACTGCATCACGCTATCTGGACATTCTTCGTGAATTTGTGGCGGTACAAACTGCCTTAGACGACACTGCGAACACCTCGTGGTTTATGCAAGATGGTGCCCGGCCACATCGCACAGCCGACGTCTTTAATTTCCTGAATGAATATTTCGATGATCGTGTGATTGCTTTGGGCTATCCGAAACATACAGGAGGCGGCGTGGATTGGCTTCCCTATTCGCCAGACATGAACCCCTGTGACTTCTTTCTTTGGGGACACTTGAAAGACCAGGTGTACCGCCAGAATCCAGAAACAATTGAACAGCTGAAGCAGTACATCTCATCTGCATGTGAAGCCATTCCGCCAGACACGTTGTCAAAGGTATCGGGTAATTTCATTCGGAGACTACGCCATATTATTGCTACGCATGGTGGATATGTGGAAAATATCGTACTATAGAGTTTCCCAGACCGCAGCGCCATCTGTTGTTGAAAATTGTAACTACTGTAATTTCGAAAGTTTGTCTGCCTGAAAATGTGCTGTTGTCCCAAGCATATTGCAACAAACGGTGTATTTCTATCGCTGCTCGTTTAGTTTTTATTGCCGTTTCAAATATACCGGTCATTTTTGAAACACCCTGTATGATCTTTAATGTCTTAACAATATTACCTGACCAGAAAACGGAGATTTGTGTTAGTTTCCAATAGCTTCCATTTCAAATTGTATTTAACTTGTAATTGGTTTTCGATAATAATTCCGCTTATTTTGACTTTACTTGCTGATTGATGGTTTTTAGTAGAGTAATAATGTAACATATTGACCATTAAATACGGTAGTGACGAGATTTTCTCGATTATGGTGCTTTTAAATTTAAAACGAATATCTGTTTTAAGTATATGACATGTGTTCACATTTGGTAAAAATATCGTAATTTTCCGTAGTAACTCTGTAATTTCAGAAATAGACTGCGGCACAATGTGTATGAAATAAGAAATAATTTTAATTTTGTATTATAGAGCTAGCTACAGGTGAAAGTGTAAAAAGTGTACCAAGGTACAATACTCTCCACTAGTGTCCGAAAAAACCTGCACGAATGTTCATCTAGGTATTGATAAGCTTTCAGGTGGTGCTTGTTTTAAAAGGTCAGAAATGTAAATTTCTGCACTTCACAAAACGCATAAACGTAATATTCTAGGACAGTGATATCAATGAGTCACAACAGGAATTAATCCATTTATATAAATACCTGGATACAACAATTTGCAGGCAAACGAAATGATAACGTAAGCCGCGCCATGAGTAAGAAAGGTAGCGTACGGTTCACTGGTAGAATCCTAGGAAAATGGAATAGGTCTACAAGAGAAATTGGTTACAGAACGCTCGTGCGAGTCATCTTGTAACAGTGCACAAATGTATGGGGAGCCATACCAAACAGGACTATCAGGGATATTGAACTTATACAAAGAAGGCAGCATGAATGATTGCCACTTTGTTTCAGTCATGGGAGAAAGTGGGTGAGATGCTGAAATGCCTGAACTGGAGACTGAAGTGGCCGTTCACTATCCCATGCCTACGAATGTATACTTGCAATGTTTCAAGAACCAGTTTTAAGAGCGGACTCTAGGAATGCACTAAACCCCAAAAGTATTGCTCCCGTAAGAATTGTAACAAGTAGTTTAGACTAATTACAGTGTACACAGAAGGATTTATGCAATCACTCTTTTTTCCCTCCATATACGAATAGCATGGGAAAAAGTGTAATCCTGGTAAAATGTAAGGTACCTCCATTCATCCACATCACACTGGTTTGCAGAGTATAAATATGTAGATATAGATTCCTATTTCCACGACAATCCTTATATGTTGTGCAATACGATTAGCCTTGTACGAATATAGTAGGTGTGGTTTTTTACATTATTTGGCCAACACTGACCTCGGGATATGCAATTGTCTTTCTACGTGCGTTTATGGTGGGGCCGATCCTTGTCATCAGCTATTGCCTATATTATTACACTATCCAGTCACATTAATGTGACCACTGTCTATGTTCGACCACTCACAGACGTCAGGTGGCAGCACTGGCAGTGGAGGTTATACAAAGTAAGTCAGGGGACCGCGGAAAAACAGTGCAGTCATTGTAATGCAAAAACGGAGGGATTTATCTGACATCCAAAAGGACATGATCATTGGCTTTTGGGCCAACCGTGGAAGCATGTCCAGAACGGCTAAGTTTGTAATTTGTTCACGTGCCACCATCGTTAAAGTATATCGTGCATGGAAAAATGGCGCTATCCAAAACAGCCATCGAGGTAACTGTGGTGCACCACAGGTCATAGATCACAGGGGTGAACATCGGCTGTGGGGATGTGTACGGGGGATTAGACGTGCAGCTGTTGAGCTACTGACTACCTAGTCTGGATCAGACACCCACACTGACTTCTGTTCCCCAGCAACGAAGTTAGGAATTTGCACCCCAGACCGCTACAGGACGTCCAATGAGAGCCGACAGGTGGCCTTTTCAGATGAATCGCGTTTTATGCTCCATCGGATAAGAAATAAGAATCTTGCAACAATCGTCGGAACAGCCCGGGTCAGATAGTCTTCCCTAGGTACACTCCTGGAAATTGAAATAAGAACACCGTGAATTCATTGTCCCAGGAAGGGGAAACTTTATTGACACATTCCTGGGGTCAGATACATCACATGATCACACTGACAGAACCACAGGCACATAGACACAGGCAACAGAGCATGCACAATGTCGGCACTAGTACAGTGTATATCCACCTTTCGCAGCAATGCAGGCTGCTATTCTCCCATGGAGACGATCGTAGAGATGCTGGATGTAGTCCTGTGGAACGGCTTGCCATGCCATTTCCACCTGGCGCCTCAGTTGGACCAGCGTTCGTGCTGGACGCGCAGACCGCGTGAGACGACGCTTCATCCAGTCCCAAACATGCTCAATGGGGGACAGATCCGGAGACCTTGCTGGCCAGGGTAGTTGACTTACACCTTCTAGAGCACGTTGGGTGGCACGGGATACATGCGGACGTACATTGTCCTGTTGGAACAGCAAGTTCCCTTGCCGGTCTAGGAATGGTAGAACGATGGGTTCGATGACGGTTTGGATGTACCGTGCACTATTCAGTGTCCCCTCGACGATCACCAGTGGTGTACGGCCAGTGTAGGAGATCGCTCCCCACACCATGATGCCGGGTGTTGGCCCTGTGTGCCTCGGTCGTATGCAGTCCTGATTGTGGCGCTCACCTGCACGGCGCCAAACACGCATACGACCATCATTGGCACCAAGGCAGAAGCGACTCTCATCGCTGAAGACGACACGTCTCCATTCATCCCTCCATTCACGCCCGTCGCGACACTACTGGAGGCGGGCTGCACGATGTTGGGGCGTGAGCGGAAGACGGCCTAACGGTGTGCGGGACCGTAGCCCAGCTTCATGGAGACGGTTGCGAATGGTCCTCGCCGATACCCCAGGAGCAACAGTGTCCCTAATTTGTTGGGAAGTGGCGGTGCGGTCCCCTACGGCACTGCGTAGGATCCTACGGTCTTGGCGTGCATCCGTGCGTCGCTGCGGTCCGGTCCCAGGTCGACGGGCACGTGCACCTTCCGCCGACCACTGGCGACAACATCGATGTACTGTGGAGACCTCACGCCACACGTGTTGAGCAATTCGGCGGTACGTCCACCCGGCCTCCCGCATGCCCACTATACGCCCTCGCTCAAAGTCCGTCAACTGCACATACGGTTCACGTCCACGCTGTCGCGGCATGCTACCAGTGTTAAAGACTGCGATGGAGCTCCGTATGCCACGGCAAACTGGCTGACACTGACGGCGGCGGTGCACAAATGCTGCGCAGCTAGCGCCATTCGACGGCCAACACCGCGGTTCCTGGTGTGTCCGCTGTGCCGTGCGTGTGATCATTGCTTGTACAGCCCTCTCGCAGTGTCCGGAGCAAGTATGGTGGGTCTGACACACCGGTGTCAATGTGTTCTTTTTTCCATTTCCAGGAGTGTAATCTTGTCATTCTGGAAGGCACACTAGATCAACACAAGTATGCACCTATCCTTGGGGTGTATGTCTATACCTTGAGAGTATGTCCATACCTTTCTTTCTCCTCGTTACGATGGCATCTACCAGGAGGACAATGCAACGTGTCACACAGCTCGCAGTGTACATACCGGGCTTCGAAAAGCACCAGGATGAGTTTATCGTACTCCCCGGATCACCAAACTCCACAGATTTAAACCCAAGCGAGAAACTGTGGGACCATCTCGATTGGACTGTTCGCAGCACAGAATCTTCAGCCAAGAAACTTTGTGCAGGTGGCCGTGGCACTGAAGTCCGCATGGCTACACATCCCTATCGCTATCTTCCAAAACCTCACTGACTTTCATCCTGTACGTCTCGCAGTGGTCCGCATTGGACAACTTGGTTATTCAGGTTTTTGATAGGTGGTCACATCAATGTCACTGGACAGTGTAGTACTGTTAATAAGAATAAAATGACTATTTTATACATATTTTAATTTGTTGAGGACAGCTTAAATCATGCTAAAACTTACGTTGTCGATGCTTGAGTTCTAAGGTGGAATGCTCCACACTTCTGGTCCTGATGATTCGCTTAGAATCTGTGATTCAGAAGGCTAGAACTTGGTCCAGTAACATCATAGTCATATGACATGTCAAATTATCCTATTATCTAACATGACAGGACCCTTCTATCTTCTATATGATCACAGTCTTTAGTCTGTTTTTCGTTGGTGTAATTTATGGTGAATGTATCCTTGACTATCTAATGCTCTAGATGTAACGTGTTTTACAGGATTTCCGGCAATTTGAAGAATGTCGTGTATTGCACGGCAATCAGAACTGGTGGGGTAGAGGAGTGGGAGTTCGCCTGGGAGCGCTACCAGTCGACCAACGTCGGTAGCGAGAGGGACATCCTGCTGGGCGCCATGGGATGCTCCAGAGAGCCCTGGCTACTCAACAGGTACGCCTTCTCGCCACTCACCATATTTACTATGACCCACAGCTCAGAAAAAATGAAGTGGAAGGGAAGGAGGGGATGGGGGTACTACGAAACTGGGAGACAGAGTAGGACAGATAGAGGAATATGTTGAACGTGATGGTAGAGTTACAGAGAGCTGACTTAGTTTGAGAAATTGGTATGTACAGGGACAGTGAGAAACAGGAAGAGGAATAAATGGTTGAGCAAAGAAAGGACAGGAGGGTACAGGAGCTAGAAGGGAGGAAGAGGGCCAGGGGAGAAATGTGGGACAAGTGGAAAGCTGGAGAGGAGGGATTAGAAGAGAGAGAGAGGTAAATGATAGAGGAAGGGAGAGGTAAAAGGACACAAAGAGGACCCAGAAAGGAATCTGGGACAGCTGGAAAGTAGGAGAGGAGGGATTAGAAGCAAGAAAGATGTACAGGGACTAAGAAATAGGAAGAGATAAAGGGACATAGGGAGAGGAAGAGGGAGGGGAAGGGAGGGACAGAAGAAAAATAAGAGAGAAGAAGACGCAAGGAGAGTGAAGCGAAAGACAAAAGCGAGGTAATGAAGGGGATAGGCAGGGAAGAGTGGCAACAATTGAAGATTAGGGTTTAACATTCAGTTGAGGATGGATCCATTAAAGACACAGCACAAACTCGGATTGGTGAAGAACATGGAAGGAAATCGGTAGTGTCATTTTCAAAAGAATAATCCTGATATTTGCTTAAGCTCTTTAGGGAAACTATTGGAAATCTAACTCTAGATAGACATACAAGGGTTTGAACTGTGTTCATCAAAAAGGCGAGTCCAGTGCCTTAACCTCTGCGCCACCTCGCTCAATGCCAAGTAGGCGAAATAAAGGGCTGGTTATTGGGAGGGGAGGGGGGAGGGGGAGTTGTACAGAGTTGGATAGATGGATGGAGGTAGAAAGAATGAAGGAATGGGAGAGAAGAGGAAGGGAAAGAGGGAATGACATGGGGGAGGAAGGAGGAAGAGAGAGTGGACAAAATCCTTGGAGAAAAAAAGAATGGATGCCAAGGGAAGGGAAAGTGGATGAGGGGAGTGAGGGAGAGGGATAGGGGGTGGAGTGAAAAGTTAATTGCTGGGAGGGGAAACGAGAAGTAAGTGGATGGGAGGCTAGGATCAACAGTAGGTAGCAAGGACGAACAGAATCAGTCTACTACACCGAAATAGGGCGAACGAGGACTGGCGCGAAGCGAAGTGAGTGGGGACGTGGAAGGAGCTGAGTAAAGGTAAGAATCATAGCAACAACAGACGAAAAGCCACGCGGGATTAGCCGAGCGGCCTCAGGCGCTGCAGTCATGGACTGTGCGGCTGGTCCCGGCGGAGGTTCGAGTCCTCCCTCGGGCATGGGTGTGTGTGTTTGTCCTTAGGATAATTTAGGTTAAGTAGTGCATAAGCTTAGGGACTGATGACCTTATCAGATAAGTCCCATAAAATTTCACACACATCTGAACACAGACGAAAAATTTAGTCTCTTTGTGATGTAGCAAATATTTGGTGACGTATGAGTTGTGGTTTTGTTTATTCCTTACGTCGTTCCAGTTGTGTTCTGTTGTAGGAATACATAAACTATAAGTTACGCTACCATACATCACAATTTTTGCATGCAGTCTGTTCTCCACATTTCGCAAAGCTCCATTTGACGAACATGCAACGAAAATGAATTGAATGGTCGGCGGCGAGCCTTTGTTTTCTGTCGTTGAGTTGCATGTTTTGTTTTCCAAATTTGTTGAACGCAGAAGAAGGAAGTGAGTTACAAGGCAGAAAACAAGCTCGCATGATAAACTTTTCCATTACACAGGTAGTGTATTTTGCGAAGACTGGTTTGCTCATGGTATCCAAGCGATGCTTCATCTGGAAACAAAATTTTACCCAGAAACGCCACACCACTTTTCAGTTTTTGGAGAACTAAAAACGATCTGAAAATCATTGACAGGAAGTTGTTCATGGAACGAAATGTGGGAAGGATGAAATGCGAGAAATAAAATGAAATGAAATGTCGTGTGGCTAGGGCCTCCCGTCGGGTAGACCGTTCGCCTGGTGCAGGTCTTTCGAGTTGTCGCCACTTCGGCGACCTGCGAGAGGATGTAATATTCACAGCGCAGTCCTTCCACTGAAACAACTGCACGTTCTGATGCCTCGTAGACCACGTGGATTGTGTGTTACCTTCGCTACAATGTTGGTTTGGTTTCATTTCTCTCTTCATTTACTGTTATTCCCATTGGCGTACTTCCAGCTTTCTTACAATGCTTGCAAAGACGGATCAGTGCTCACAAAGTCAGATCAGGAGAGAGAGAGAGGTAAATGATAGAGGTAGGGAGGACACAAAGAGAGGACCTGGGAAGAAATATGGGACAGTTGGAAAGTGCCCTATAAATGCTGTTGAGCCTGCCGTGCGAACGGATACTCGCCTAATAGGGTCGCCGGCTACCGGTACAAAAAGGACAGCTCGGTTCCGACGGAGGCTTCCGCCAGCCTAGCTTCGTCCTCAGTCTTGATCTCCTCACAGCTCAACATCAACATCGACTTGGCCCCGCGCCCGCGCCGCGGCGGACACGCCACGATGCGACACACTTCGTGCCGGGACGCTCATCGTAAGGTTTTAAGACTCTCCTTTGAGTGCCCACATATGTAATGTCCGAGTAGGGAACTCCGCCCGTCTCTGCCGGTACTTCCGTGTGGTAATCTTGTGCCTTTCGTTCGGACCTTACCTGGGCCATTTCTCCCGCGAGAGACTATTAATTCCATGCCTCGCATCGGAAAAGTCGGCGTTGCGCTTTTAGATACTCTCGGACGAGGTAGTGAGTTATTTGGTGTCTACTACTCTTACCGCGCCGCTCTTTCGCCTAGTACCGTGACTTTCTCTTATAAAAGTTAATTTTGAAGTCATTTCATGTTTTTAAAAATTTTTGATCACTGTTCAAAAATGTTTATTAAAATTTCATGTCTTGTTTGCAGCAGTTCTTTTCCTTTTTGAGGGTGGGGGGAGGGGGCGAGGGGTAATCAGTCTTCTGACTGGTTTCATGCGGTCCGCCACGTATGTCTCTCCTGTGCCAACCTCTTCATCTCATAGCAGCACTTGCAACCTACATCCTCAATTATTTGCTGTATGTATTCCAATCTCTGTCTTCCTCTACAGTTTTGCCCGCTACAGCTCAAATGGTTCAAATGGCTCTGAGCACTATGGGACTTAACATCTGAGGTCATCAGTCCCCTAGAACTTAGAACTACTTAAACCTAACTAACCTAAGGACATCACACACATCCATGCCCGAGGCAGGATTCGAACCTGCGACCGTAGCGGTCGCTCGGTTCCAGGCCGCTACAGCTCCCTCTAGTACCATGGAAATCATTCCATGAGGTATTAACAGATATCCTATCATCCTGTCCCTTCTCCTTCTCAGTGTTTTCCACATATTCCTTTCCTCTCCGATTCTGCGCAGAACCTCCTCATTCCCTACCTTATCAGTCCACCTTATTTTCAACATTCGTCTGTAGCACCACATCTCAAATGCTTCGATTCTCTCCTGTTCCAGTTTTCCCACAGTCAATGTTTCACTACCATGCAATGTTGAACTCCAGACGTACATTCTCAGAAATTTCTTCCTCAAATTAAGGCCTATGTTCGATGCAAGTAGAGTTCTCTTGCCCAGGAATGCCCTTTCTGCCAGTGCTAGTCTGCTATTGATGTCCTCCTTACTCGGTCCGTCGTTGGTTATTTGCAGAATTCCTTAACTTCATCCACTTCGTGACCATCAATCCTAACGTTAAGTTTTTCGCTGTTTTCATTCCTGCTACTTCTCATTACCTTCGTCTTTCTTCGATTTACTCTCAATCCATATTCTGTACTCATTATATTGTTCATTCCGTTCAGGAGATCATGTAATTCTTCTTCACTTTCACTCAGGTCAGCAATGTCACGAGCAAATCGTATCATTGATATCATTTCACCTTGAATTTTAATTCCACTCCTGGACCTTTCTTTTACTTCCATTATTGCTTCTTTGATGTACAGTTTGAATAGTAGGGCCAAAGACTACGCCCCTGTCTTACACCCTTTTTAATCCTAGAACTTCGTTCTTGGTCGTTCACTCTTATAATTCCCCCTTGGCTCTTGTACATATTGAATATTACCCATCTCTCCCTACACCTTATCCCTATTTTTCGCAAAATTTAGAACATTTTGCAACATTTTACATTGTCGAAGGCATTTTCCAGGTACAAATCCTATGAGTGCTTCTTTATTTTTCTTTATTCTTGCTTCCATTATCAAGCGCAAGGTCAAAATTGCCTCTCTCGTGCCTTCACCTTTTCTGAGGCCAAACTGATCTACATCTAGCACATCTTCAATTTTCTTTTCCATTCTTCTGTATATTATTCTTATCAGCAACTTGGATGCCTTAGCTGTTAAGCTGATTGTGCGATAATTCTCGCACTTGTCAGCTCTTGCAGTCTTCTGCATTGTGTGGATGATATTTTTCCCAAAGTCAGATGGTATGTCTTCAGACTCATACATTCTTCACACCTACGTGAATAGTCGTTTTGTTTCCACTTCCCCCAATGATTTTAGAAATTCTGATGGAATGTTATGTATCCCTTCTGCCTTTTAAATTCTGATTCTAATACTGGATCCCCTATCTCTTCTAAATCGACTTCTTTTTCTTCTTCTATCACATCAGACAAATCTTCTCTATCATAGAGGCTTTCAATGCATTCTTTCCACTTATCCGCTCTCTCCTCTGCATTTAACAGTGAAATTCCCGTTGCACTCTTAATGTTACCACCTTTGCTTTTAATATCACCGAAGGTTGTTTTGACTTTCCTGTATGCTGAGTCTGTCCTTCCGACAATCATTTCTTTTTCGATTTCTTCACATTTTTCGTGCAGCCATTTCGTCTAAGCTTCCCTGCACTTCCTATTTATTTCATTCCTCAGCAACATGTATTTCTGTATTCCTGAGTTTCCCGGAACATTTTTGTACTTCCTCCTCATCGATCAACTGAAGTATTATTTCTGTTACCCATGGTTTCTTCGCAGTTACCTTCTTTGTACCTATGTTTTTCTTACCAACTGCTGTGATGGCCCTTTTTAGAGATTCCTCTTCAACTGTACTGCCTACTGAACTATTCCTTATTGCTGTATCTAGAGCCTCAGAGAACTTCATGCGTATCTCATCATTCCTTAGTACTTCCGCACCCCACTTCTTTCGAATTGATTCTTCCTGACTAATGTCTCAAACTTCAGCCTACTCTTCATCACTACCATATTTGATCTGAGTCTATATCTGCTCCTGGGTACGCCTTACAATCCAGTATCTGATTTGGGAATCTCTGTCTCACCATGATGTAAACTGGCTGAAATCTTCTCGTGTCAGCCGGCCGTTTCTGAGTATACCACCTCCTCTTGTGGTTCTTGAACAGAGTATTCGCTATTACTAGCGGAAATGTATTACAGAATTCAATTAGTTTAGTCGTTTTAATAAACGCGTTGTCTTCTTAGCCTTAGGAAGAGGCTGTCAGTAATTACATGGCAAATATGGAGAGGGTACGCCCTCCACCCCTGGAAAATTTTAAAAATTAGAATCCTGATTTAGGCTTTAAACGCTGTATTTCAGACATTTTCCAACCCTGAATGAAAAAGATATATTTAACTGATCATATATTTATTTTCATATTAAAATTAATTCAGATTATCATCTTCAATAAAGAAAACTACTTCAGCCTCAATGTCACTCACATTTCCAATGAAGGTGACGAGGGAACTTGCAGTTTCTGATTGCCCCGCCCGTCTACGTTTACTACTGACGGTTGTCTCCTAAATACATTCTTTTGTGCCTCACAGAAGGCATGGTATAGTTTTTTCACCGTCCTTTTGTATGGCGACAGCCCACGTAACTTGCTGTCGATAAATAATTCCAGAGTTGGATAACAAATACTGTTGTCGTTGTTGTTGCTGCGGTATTGAAAAATTAGGGAATTAAGGGTCTTTATCTACGTCACTGCTGCTATTTCGAAGCCACGTAGTATTTTTTTTAGGGAGTCACGATTGTGTTTAATATTTTTAAAACTATGACTCTGAACATTCCAGAGGCACTCTGTGCCTCATAGAATGTGACATGTTCGTAATTTTTCCTCTGGCTCACGCCACGTCGAAAAGGAACACACGTAAAGACAACAAACACCCAACTCTACATACAGATCAAAAACAAACACTAGTGCCATGTAGCGGCATTTGTTGGTAGCGGGCCAGGAAAAACGTTCCTTTGATCCGTACCGACACGGCCATGGAACGCTGTTTCGTGTTGCCAAGTTGTTGGCAACGTCTGCAGCCCAGTAATGGGAGCGAACGATGTTGCAGAACATGTTTCCAACACAGTATAAACACGTCTTTAGTAAGCCGAGGTGACGAAATCATTCTTAAATGGTTCAAATGGCTCTGAGCAAATGGCTCTGAGCACTATGGGACTCAACATCTTAGGTCATAAGTCCCCTAGAACTTAGAACTACTTAAACCTAACTAACCTACGGACATCACACACATCCATGCCCGAGGCAGGATTCGAACCTGAGACCGTAGCAGTCACGCGATTCCGGACTGAAGCGCCTAGAACCGCTCGGCCACCGCGGCCGGCAATCATTCTTAGCTTTACTGCGAACTCAGGAAGTAAATCATTGCCATCTATAAAACATTAGCATATGATTAAACAAATGTAAGTCCGCAGCTCGTGGTCGTGCGGTAGCGTTCTCGCTTCCCATGCCCGGGTTCCCAGGTTCGATCCCCGGCGGGGTCAGGGATTTTCTCTGCCTCGTAATGACTGGGTGTTGTGTGACGTCCTTAGGTTAGTTAGGTTTAAGTAGTTCTAAGTTCTAGGGGACTGATGACCATAGATGTTAAGTCCCATAGTGCTCAGAGCCATTTGGACCATTTTTTAAACAAATGTAAACAATACCTTCTTCGACTTTTCGAAACATCAAATTGTAAAATGTCTGCTTCCGTAATTTTTTAGTAACAAATGTCTGCTTCCGTAATTTTTAGTAACTTCCCTTTAACTCCATAATTAAGGTGACATCTCTGTAATAATTACGGATAATCCGTAATAGTTGGCAGCCATGCGTGTAGAGATCGCTCTTTGTGCAGTACGTATCACGCCTTATTTGGAAATGTTGTAATTATTTAAGTATGTCACGTAGCGAAACACTCCTACAGTACTATTATGCGGGCGCTTTAAGGTGATAGTTTTATGTGGGTGAGAGTTTTGAACTACGATTGAGTAAGATACCGTTAGAGGTCGGACTTGAACTTCCACGTTTACGAAACTGTCAACTTCAACAAACAATTATGCCGTGGCCGTCATCGAATACTTCGTAGTGTGCGTTGCTTGTTGTCGGTTGCTTAATTTGATATGAGTGTGAAGAGACTAATTGTGGCCCATGACGGCTTTGGAGTACGACACTGACAACACCAGAAGGTATCAGCGATCTCTGTAACCGTTACGTCAGTTCTGTTTCCTCAGGAGTACAGGACACGGTCTCAGGTGCCAGTCCTGAGAGAGGAAGGTGACGCTTGTTTCCCCGATGCGCTCCTCACCCCTAGGGCGGTCGGCATTCTCATTTGTTCACACTCGAGAAGCGATTACCTTCTTACAGTGTCCGCACCCCGCATTCTACAATCGTGTGAAAGATGAGCAATATCGGTGACCCATCGGGTGGACGCTCCTCTTGTAAGTAAATCACCAGTCACTCCTTGTAAGGGTTAGTGCTAGGGCCTAATGAGACGGGAGAAAATTTATACTGGGTGATTTAGGTTTTATGCAACCTGCAGCAACTTCAAATACCACGTACAAGATTTTCATATTCTCTCCCTCACTACGTGCAATCTATCAGTCATGCAGAAAAAATGAACAATTGTAGGAAATGTAGTGTAGTTAAATTTTGTACTGGGATACGTTTTCGAATTATTCAAGAAAAACGTACATAAGTGATCTTAAAACGTGCTGTTCTTCAATAATTCGAAAACTGTGGCCTGCAGCGAAATCTAATCCCAGCACAGAATTTAACTAAATTACATTTCCTGCAAAAAAGTTCTGTTCATTTTTTCTGTAGGGCTAATAATTGGGACGTAGTGAACGAGAGGATATAAAATATCTCGAACGTGGTTTTTGATGGTATTGTGAATTGCATACAACCCATAGACAGGGGCAGTTGAAGCAACATGTATGTTAAGTGGCTGGAGTCTTCAGTCAGTACTGTATTAAGACCTACATTTCACCCAATAGTTTTCTAGAATCGTTGGATTATTGTATTTTATTAATGTGCATTTTTGTTGGTGTCCTGTAACGCAGCGCTAGCTGAGCATATTGACGACATGCTGTTTGTGTGTGTGTGTGTGTGTGCAGGTACCTGGAGAAGGCGGTGACGGAAGGCTCTGGCATTCGGCGACAGGACTCGGCTCGCGTCTTCAGCGCCGTCTCCTCCAACACCGTGGGACAGCCACTGGCCTACAGCTTCCTGAGGAACCACTGGAACAGAATACGCGAATAGTATGTACTGCACTGTCTCTAATCCTCAGCTGTAACAGCATATCGAAACACTGTAACTCGCCTAGCCAGTCCAGCAAAAGGAATTTATTGCGCTAGTCTTCACATCACACCAATTCACTAGTAACTCACATACCAGTCCGTGCCGTGACGCCTTGAACTAGTCAGAAAGCTGACCTAAAGATTCACCATGGAAGTCTGTAGTCGTCCCAATCAGTTATTGAGAAAACAGTTTGAAGAAATTAGCAGAGAGAGAGAGAGACAGTGGAGCACATTTTCAGCCATAATCAGCGAAGCACAACATGAAAAGTGACAGTGTTGCTTTTTTTTTCTTTATTGTAATTTAAAATCCTCACGAGGGGGGAAAGCTGGCAGCGGATAAAACAGCTCTCCAGCCAAAGGTTTCACATATTTTAATATACGAGGGCAGTTCAATAAGTAATGCAACACATTTTTTTTCTCGGCCAATTTTGGTTGAAAAAACCGGAAATTTCTTGTGGAATATTTTCAAACATTCCCGCTTCGTCTCGTATAGTTTCATTGACTTCCGACAGGTGGCAGCGCTGTACGGAGCTGTTAAAATGGCGTCTGTAACGGATGTGCGTTGCAAACAACGGGCAGTGATCGAGTTTCTTTTGGCGGAAAACCAGGGCATCTCAGATATTCATAGGCGCTTGCAGAATGTCTACGGTGATCTGGCAGTGGACAAAAGCACGGTGAGTCGTTGGGCGAAGCGTGTGTCATCATCGCCGCAAGGTCAAGCAAGACTGTCTGATCTCCCGCGTGCGGGCCGGCCGTGCACAGCTGTGACTCCTGCAATGGCGGAGCGTGCGAACACACTCGTTCGAGATGATCGACGGATCACCATCAAACAACTCAGAGCTCAACTTGACATCTCTGTTGGTAGTGCTGTCACAATTGTTCACCAGTTGGGATATTCAAAGGTTTGTTCCAGCTGGGTCCCTCGTTGTCTAACCGAAGACCATAAAGAGCAAAGGAGAACCATCTGTGCGGAATTGCTTGCTCGTCATGTGTCTGAGGGTGACAATTTCTTGTCAAAGATTGTTACAGGCGATGAAACATGGGTTCATCACTTCGAACCTGAAACAAAACGGCAATCAATGGAGTGGCGCCACACCCACTCCCCTACCAAGAAAAAGTTTAAAGCCATACCCTCAGCCGGTACAGTCATGGTTACAGTCTTCTGGGACGCTGAAGGGGTTATTCTGTTCGATGTCCTTCCCCATGGTCAAATGATCAACTCTGAGTGTATTGTGCTACTCTTCAGAAATTGAAGAAACGACTTCAGCGTGTTCGTAGGCACAAAAATCTGAACTAACTTCTCCTTCTTCATGACAACGCAAGACCTCACACAAGTCTTCGCACCCGAGAGGAGCTCACAAAACTTCAGTGGACTGTTCTTCCTCATGCACCCTACAGCCCCGATCTCGCACCGTCGGATTTCCATATGTTTGGCCCAATGAAGGACGCAATCCGTGGGAGGCACTACGCGGATGATGAAGAAGTTATTGATGCAGCACGACGTTGGCTCCGACATCGACCAGTGGAATGGTACGACCGTGCAGGCATACAGGCCCTCATTTCAAGGTGGCGTAAGGCCGTAGCATTGAATGGAGATTACGTTGAAAAATAGTGTTGTGTAGCTAAAAGATTGGGGAATAACCTGGTGTATTTCAATGCTGAATAAAACAACCCCTGTTTCAGAAAAAAAATGTGTTGCATTACTTATTGAACTGCCCTCGTACACTATTTGACAAAGAAGGACTCAAAAGACGTGGTTACAGGTCAATGGAATTACGCACTTGTACACAACGTCGTTGGGTATGTAAATTATTAGAGTTGCAATTCTCTGAGACAGGTAGAGCGACCAACATAGTCGCTGTTACTCTTGTTTAGTGTAGTTACCACGCCTGGTAGGGTATATAAGGGGCTGACCAATCTAGAACATTGATTGATCCCTCAGAAGAATATGGAGATACCACATACAGGAGTGAGACAGTGTTGTCAGCACATGAAGAATGTGGAAGGGTCTTGTTGTGGTTTCCATTTGGCCAGCTGGTCGAATGGTGCAGTATGCGGATTTGGGGGGCATTCGGATATGACAATTCCGCTACCTTCGACAGCGTAAGAACGTGAGGCTGCCTTATTCGTTGCCAAGGTTGCAGTCGATTTTGTCTGATTACCACAGAGGAGAATCGCCATATTGTGCACCAAGCACGTTGTAGAACCTTCACATTTGCGTCTGCTATCCGAGAACAAGTAATGGGCTCCCTGCAGTTTGTGGTGTCATTTCGCACGATTTGTATGAGGATAGCAGCAGCTGGGCTAGAGAATGATAGTTCCATGCAGCAGCTGTCCTTAACACAACATAAATGGCGGCATTTGAAGTGGTGCTGTGACTTGGAAGCAGGGAGTGCCGATGAATGGCGTTTGCTTTGAGTTCAGCAAAGAGTCGCGGTTCTGCATTAACCCGAATTAAATTGTCAGTGAGTATGGCGGGGACCTGGAGAGAGGTCCCGTTCTCCCGGAAGTCTTTTCTTCAACTCAGTGACAGACGTTTTTTTCGGAAGTTCACATCAGTGACAGAATTGAAAGCTGCAATCTTATGTTTATGAATTTACTTGGCTAGGATATGTGGATTTATTGATTTCGCTTTGCATATTAAATACTTGGGCCAACGGCCTCGCCGCAGTGGTAACACCGGTTCCCGTCAGATCACCGAAGTTAAGCGCTGTCGGGCTGGGCTAGCGCTTGGATAGGTGACCATCCAGTCTGCCGAGCGCTGTTAGCAAGCGGGGTGCACTCAGCCCTTGTGAGGCAAACTGAGGAGCTACTTGATTGAGAAGTAGCGGCTCCGGTCTCGGAAACTGACCTGCGGCTGGGAGAGCGGTGTGCTGACCACATGCCCCTCCTTATCCGCATCCAGTGACGCCTGTGGGCTGAGGATGACACGGCGGCCAGTCGGTACCTTTGGGCCTTCATGGCCTGTGCGGGAGGAGTGTAGTTTGGTTTTCTTTATTAAATACTTGACGACATTGCTTTCCATCTTTTGATAAGTTATATTCTTATTTTTTGCTAGTAAAAACGAAATTATTAAGTTTACTTCGTGATTTGGGTGCCTACTCATTACATTTTGGTTTCGCTTTGTTTATGAATAAAAATAACTGGAATATAGTTGAGTCTTTCTGAATACAGCTGAGTGGCTAGAAGACTGAAGACTATGTGATCTCAAGAACCCATTGAAGATTGTGAAGCAAGACTTGCTGCAACACGAGAACGTCAAGCTTTAACTCGCACTTTGGAAGCTCCTTCTAAAAATAAGACACGACGTAACTCTTTATCTGGAGCATCGTGCATTATCTCGCTCCTCAGTTCCCTACACTCACAGGGACTTAAAGCTGTTTCCCTCAAACGCAACATCATAGACGCGGAAATTTTGATGGGAAGTGGCACAGCAGAACAAGTTTTTATACCTCTAATCATGCTTATTCCTAACAGTTTACCATTTCCCTTTAAACGTGTACAATTCCTTGTGAACTTATGTTCTGCCTTGACCATAAACAAAGCACATGGCCAGAAACTGTATCTTGCGCGCGTGGACCTTAGTGGCAGTTGCTTTTCGCATAGCCAACTCTACGTGGCTATCTCTGATGTTAGTGAAATAAAAAAGCTCTCACTAAAGCTAGAATCTTCAGGGTTGTTAGGCCGCGTCATAATTCCTTCTACAATAATCGACGTTTCGATGGCTCTGCTGGGGTCTTCTTCAGGTTGTTTTCGTGTCCACTATTGTGTTCTAGCAGTAGTTGACACCGAAACATGCTGAAGAAGATCCCAGCAGTGGGGTCGAAAAGTCGATTATTTTAGAAGGAAATATGACGCGGCCTAACAACGCAGAAGTCCTTAACTTTAGTGACAACGGCCTCGAAAGCCTGCAGGCTTACAAAAAAGCTCTTCATTCAGGTCCCTAATCATACTACTTCTAACTCTGTACACAAAGAAGCTTCATAAGTCAAAAATAAATTCCACATGTAGAGTGTCTCGGGCACAGCTATAAATAGATACCCGGGCAACGCTGCGTTTCTCCGCTAATTATCCAGCTAATTATCTCACATGTACTACGAACATCTGTGCTTTCTTCTTCTTCTTTGTCCTCTATGCTACTCTCATTTCGTACAGCATCACTAATGTCTTTTTTTATCCATGATTTCTAAAATAGGTTCCTCATCGTCGATGACTACCCAGCAGTTCAAATCTTTAAGATCAGTGCTTTACTGCAGAACACCACACGTAGACGGGGTGTCACTGTTGTCAATACCTGTGTCACTACATTCTTTATCCGTTGCATTGCCTTCAAAAGAACACTTGCCCCAGCAATTAACAATAATGGTACGCCTGATGCTTTATGACACGAGGCTCACTGAAAACGCAACAGTCTGTAGATTTCAAGAACATTTCCGTTTCGTGATCAGAATTTGCTGTTGGTGTGAGCAGTTCATGGTGATAATGAACCTTAAATGCTCGTATGATTCTCTGATCCAGTGGGTGAATGAACACAGATGTTCTTTAGGCAAAAAAAAGTTTTTATTTTTGCATCTTGTGACTCTAATACATCGGCAGGTGGATGAGCAGGACAGTGATCAACAATTAGTAGGGCTTCTTCTGTCAGCGCAAGTGATTTTTATATCGCATTACATCCAAATCAGGAGTATACCAGACAGTAGAATATTGGGCTTTTGCATTGTAAACATGCTTCTGTATCACTGCAGGGATGCAGCTCTCCGACGTTTGGAATTAAGGCAGCCGAAAATGCACACACGTTTCTTGTGGTGTCTGTTCTTTGTAGTTGCGGAGTACAGGATAATTATAAAGTCCATCAAACATCTCAGAAAATCGGTACACAAAAATTAGCAAGAAAAACGTAACATATGACACAGTATGCGAAAGACAAACATTCGCACTTCTTTTTGCAATATTTATAGATGTTCTATGTGTCCACTTATCGTCACACGGTACACATCTAACTCCGTCCATAACCGACCCAACGAGTAAGGGGTGATGGTAAAAACAGCTGCTGCGATGCGATATCGCAAGTCTTCGAAGTTCTGTGGTAGATATGGAACATAACTACTATGGAACATAACTACATAATAAAAAAAAAGGCAGAGTTCTAAGTCCATCGGCTTGGGTGGCCACTCGAGTAATGCCAGGTCATTGACCAAAAGCACGACCTGTGCAGCGACGTGGCAGCATCTTATTCAGGTAATCTCGTACACAGTTGAGCAAATGTGAAGAGGCGCCACTTGCTACGAGACGAAATCCCTGTCATCTGTTTGAAGTTTTGGCGTGATCCACAGTTGCAGCACGTAACTATCGATCTTGGCACAAACTGCTGCTCATCTGGAAACCTTCCTACATTTCGCAATAATTTTCTGACATGACCTCCATGTAATGAACTGCAGCGTCTGCGAACATCCTGAGAGAGATAAAAATCAAGTATGCCACGTCGTTTTATTTATAACTTGAGCAAATATATCTCACTTCTGCTCTATATCCGTACTGTGCAAACTACTGTGAAGTGCATGGTAAAGGGTACTTCCCATTGTTCCAAGTATTGGGGCTTCTTCCCATTCCTTTCGCGTAAGGAGCGCTGGATGAATTGTTGCTAAAATGCCTCTGTGCAAGCCGTAATTCGTCCAGCCTTGTCTTCACCGACCCATACAAAAGTGTCACTAGATAGGAACGGGGAAAATTTGCTTTAGTTCATGGCCAAATTCAGCGTCAATTTTTTTCCAAATTTGGTGTTATTTTTTTGCAAACATTTAATTTTTTTGCCAAATTTGTTGTTATTTTTTGCAAAATTCAGTGTTTTTGCCAAATCTGATGTTATTCGTTTGCCTACTTTGGCACTATTTTTCGCTAAATTCGGTGTTATTTTTTGCCAGGTTTTGTGGTTTTTTTGCCTTTTGCCAAATTTGATATTATTTCTTGCCAAATCTAGTGTCATTTTTCCCAAATTCAAAGTTCATTGATAAACAGGGTGTCATTTTTGTCAAATTCGGCGTTTTTTTGCAAATTTGGAGTTACTTTTTGCTAAATTTCGGGTTATTTTTTTCTAAATTCGATACTCCCTTTTTGCCAAATTCGGTGTTACTGGTTTGCCAAATTCAGTGTTACTTTTTCGCCAGATTCGACGTTAATTTTTTGCCAAGTTCTGTGTTATTTTTGTCAAGTTCACTGGTATTTTTTTCGTCAAATTCGGCGTTATTTTTGCCATATTCGGTGTCACTGTTTGCCATGTTCCGTGTTTTTTGGCAAATTTGTTATTTTTTGCCAAATTTGGTGTTGTTTTTTGCAATATTCGATATTATTTATTTGCCAAATTCTACATTACTTTTTAGCCAAACTCGGTGTTCCTTTTCGTCAAATTCGATTATCATTTTTGCCAAATTATGGTTTACTGTCAAAATCGATGTTTTTTTTTTTGGTCAAATAAAATATTGTTTTTCCTAAATGGGACGTCTTTCTTGCCAAATTCCGCGTTATTTTTGATAATTTCGGCGCTGTTTTCGACACTACATCGAAGTTCGTCATGCGGGAAATGAACTGTCACTTTAAGATTGTACATGAACCTATGCTTTCAAAATGAAATTTTTATATTCAATAGCGATCAGTTACCAATATTAGTAAACTGTGGTCTTGAAGTTTATAACATTTTTGTATGGAAAAGTTTAAAATATTTCGATACATAACAAAAATCGCCGATTTCGTGTTATTTCGCTAAAAACCGCATATTTCGCGTTCTTTTTCGTGTTATCTTATTCGCGAGATTTTCCTGTTTCTACACATAGAGGATTATAATATACTCCTAATTCGCTCACAAAAAATGACTCTCGAAACTTTGTGTCTATCTTCAAGCGTCTGCTACTTCGGGTTTTTCAGCATCTACGTGACACTCTCCCACGGGTCAAACATGCAGCCATTCGTGCCGCCCTTCTTTGTACACATTCAGTATCCTCTGATCGCTGAGTTTGATATGGGACCCACGCACTTGCACAATATTCTATATTGGGTCGCACTACCTCCTCTCTAGGCTGATTATATTTTCCCAGTATTGTAGATGAATAAAGACACAGATTTGTTGAAATGGTTCCGACAAAGTGCAGTTCATCAGTAAAGGAAATCGCATTACTGCGACCATTTCTAGAGCACTGTTCCAGTGTTTGGAGTCCTCATCAAGTAGGCATGACAACAGACATCGAACGAATTCAGATAACCGGTGCCAGGATCGTGACAGGTGAATATAGCGCATACGGAAAGTGCAAAACAAGCGCTTGAGAAACCAGAATGGGAACCTTGGAAGAAAAACGACATGTTTCCCGCGAAATTCTGTTGTGTGAATTTAGAGAACCTTTATTCCAAGAATATTCTGCAACCATTATGCCACCACCGTACATCTCGCGTAGGGATGAAAAGAATGAAGCAGGTTACACGACGCAGCTAAGTCTGCACCACCGCCCCAAGCCTGGAACCGTCAAGTTCTTCGTTATCCCTATGTCACGATACACCTAACATGTAAGTCTGCACCAGCGCCCCAAAGGTACACTTCTGAGCTGCAGGCTTACTTACATACTTGAGTGTGCAAGTTGAAATTTTTGCAAAGCTGCTGTTTACTCATAGTGAAACTTCTGAGAGGTCTAGGTTCGCGTTTATTAAGCAATTACCACAATCTTGTGCATCTAGACTGAAATTACGTTATAAGTATATAGGATTATGGGCTAGAGTGTTATTTTTATTCCATGCTGGTCCTAGCAAATGAGTATCTATGTTTACGTTTCACAGGGATATAGAGCCGTGTCGACTCCAGCGCTGTGATCAGCTGTGTTAGGTTTGACGGTTGAGGATCCATAGCGTGAACAGTCAGATCGTGGTGGTTCCACAGATTCTCGATTGGGTTTAAATCCTATGGGTTTGGTTGCCAGGGGGGTTAGGTTGGCTTTTCTTGGTGCTCTTTGAACCATTCACGTACACTGCGAGCCATATTACACATTGCATTGTCTAGCTGGTAGATGCCATCGTGAGGAGGGAAAACAAACACTTGTAGGGGTGGAAACCGTCCCCAATTATAGTATCACACTTGTGGTGATCGATTATGCCTTCCAGAATGTTGATATCACCCAGGGAAAGCCACGAAAACCTTCCCCAGATCATAACGCTCCCTCCTGCTGCCTGAACCCTTTCGATGATTCTTTTGGGGCTGTAGACGCCAACATCAATCTGACCGATGGAGAATAAAGCGTGATTCACGTGAAAAGGCTACCAGTCGCCACTCATTGGGCTTCCAGCTGCGGTACTGGCGTGTAAATTCTACCCTTCGTCGCCAATAAACAGCAGTCAGCATGAGTATGGAACAAGGCGGCTGCTACGCAGGCCATAACCAGCAACGTTCCCTGAACGATCGTTGAGTAGACATTGTTGGCAGCCCCTTCATTCATCCGGCTGGCCAGCTGCTCAACAGTTGCACGTCTAATCGCCCGTATGCATCTCCGCAGCCATGCACTGTGCGCTCAAGTGCGCTTGCTCTATGTTATTCCACTGCTGAATATGCATGTTCGGTATGGCACAAGTCCAGTCATCCCAGGAATGTACATGTTGCTGTAAATGAGTCTTGCCGTATTATCACGGATTGCTTAAGACCTACTCCTGTGGACAAGCTCTATTGCCTCGCTGCCATAGCTCCTCCTGAAATCAGGCGTGAGGTAACTACGAGATATGAGAAAAGTAAGGCCACAACGAAGGAAGCCCATCCACAACATGGTCGTCAGCCCGCACATCCTAGGCTGAAATCAAGAAAGAGCTTCTTGACAACTACTGAGGCTCTCATCGAGAATCCACATGCGGCAAGGATCTCGCGATGGCGGGAGAAATGTCGGTATTTGGGAGAATGGATGGCTCCAAAGGAAGAACTTCCCCCTGGACATTCGGAGAAGTGGTCAATATGGAGGTCTCTCAATAGATTACGATCAAACACAACGAGATGCAAGACCAATCTGCGGACTTGAGGTTTCTCTGCGGACTCAGTTCTTTGCCAGTGTGGCGTTGAGCAGACTAACAGCCATTTCCTTCAATGTCCCTCATCACCAACCACCTGCACCATGCAAGACCTTATGAGAGCTGCACCAAATGCACTTGAAGTGTGCAATTTGTGGTCTTCTTTTGTGTAAAATTATGTCAACACACACACACACACACACACACACACACACACACACACACACACATAATGGTATAAAATATGGTATAAAATGGTATAAAAAATTGTATAAAATATTTTCAAATTCATCGTGGAGAACTGATTCTTCGATATCTAAGGAGTCCTTTTCCACAATATGAATCGGCTATTGGTTTAGAGCAATCAGTGTGCCAATCTTTGATAATTAGATTGCATCTTGTTCATTTTTAATATATAGGGCTATTACAAATGATTGAAGCGATTTCATAAATTCACTGTAGCTCCATTCATTGACATATGGTCACGACACACTACAGATACGTAGAAAAACTCATAAAGTTTTGTTCGGCTGAAGCCGCACTTCAGGTTTCTGCCGCCAGAACGCTCGAGAGCGCAGTGAGACAAAATGGCGACAGGAGCCGAGAAAGCGTATGTCGTGCTTGAAATGCACTCACATCAGTCAGTCATAACAGTGCAACGACACTTCAGGACGAAGTTCAACAAAGATCCATCAACTGCTAACTCCATTCGGCGATGGTATGCGCAGTTGAAAGCTTCTGGATGCCTCTGTAAGGGGAAATAAACGGGTCGGCCTGCAGTGAGCGAAGAAACGTTTGAACGCGGGCGGGCAAGTTTCACGCGTAGCTCGCGGAAGTCGACGAATAAAGCAAGCAGGGAGCTAAATGTACCACAGCCGACGCTTTGGAAAATCTTACGGAAAAGACTAAAGCAGAAGCCTTACAGTTTACAATTGCTACAAGCCCTGACACCCGATGACAAAGTCAAACGCTTTGAATTTTCGGCGCGGTTGCAACAGCTCATGGAAGTGGATGCGTTCAGTGCGAAACTTGTTTTCAGTGATGAAGCAACATTTTTTCTTAATGGTGAAGTGAACAGACACAATGTGCGAATCTGGGCGGTAGAGAATCCTCACGCATTCGTGCAGCAAATTCGCAATTCGCCAAAAGTTAACGTGTTTTGTGCAATCTCACGGTTTAAAGTTTACGGCCCCTTTTTCTTCTGCGAAGAAAACGTTACAGGACACGTGTATCTGGACATGCTGGAAAATTGGCTCATGCCACAACTGGAGACCAACAACGCCGACTTCATCTTTCAACAGGATGGTGCTCCACCGCACTTCCATCATGATGTTTGGCATTTCTTAAACAGGAGATTGGAAAACCGATGGATCGGTCGTGGTGGAGATCATGATCAACAATTCATGTCATGGCCTCCACGCTCTCCCGACTTAACCCCATGCGATTTCTTTCTGTGGGGTTATGTGAAACATTCAGTGTTTAAACCTCCTCTACCAAGAAACGTGCCAGAACTGGGAGCTCGCATCAACGATGCTTTCGAACTCATTGATGAAGACATGCTGCGCCGAGTGTGGGAGGAACTTGACTATCGGCTTGATGTCTGTCGAATCACTAAAGGGGCACATATCGAACACTTGTGAATGCCTAAAAAAACTTTTTGAGTTTTTGTATGAGTGTGCAAAGCATTGTGAAAATATCTCAAATAATAAAGTTATTGTAGAGCTGTGAAATCGCTTCAATCATTTGTAATAACCCTGTATATATATATATATATATATATATATATATATATATATATTTTGAGTTTTTGTATGAGTGTGCAAAGCATTGTGAAAATATCTCAAATAATAAAGTTATTGTAGAGCTGTGAAATCGCTTCAATCATTTGTAATAACCCTGTATATATATATACAGGGTTATTACAAAGCATTGTGAAAATATCTCAAATAATAAAGTTATTGTAGAGCTGTGAAATCGCTTCAATCATTTGTAATAACCCTGTATATATATATATATATATATATATACAGGGTTATTACAAATGATTGAAGCGATTTCACAGCTCTACAATAACTTTATTATTTGAGATATTTTCACAATGCTTTGCACACTCATACAAAAACTCAAAAAGTTTTTTAGGCATTCACAAATGTTCGATATGTGCCCCTTTAGTGATTCGACAGACATCAAGCCGATAGTCAAGTATATATATTTTTGACACGATAAATGAACAAATAAATAAATCTCTGCAGCCGTCGTTCACCCCTGGCATCTATGACCCGTGGCACCACCAGTTTCGGATAACGCCATTTTGCCGTGCACTGTACACTTCAACCAAGGCAGCACGCGAACTGTTTACAAACTTAGCCGTTTCGGAAATGCATCCACTCTTGGCCGAAAGCCAATGATCATGTCCTTTTGGATGTCAGATAAATCGCTCCGTTTTCGAATTACGACAGCGACTGCACTGTTTCTCTGGTCGCTCCCTCTCCTCCTCCCCCCCCCCCTCCAGCCCACTCTCCCCTGACACGCTTTTTGTACCCTCCACTGCTAGTGCGGCCACCAGCCTTATGTAAGTAGTTATCGAGTTATTGCACGTTGACGTCGAACATAGGCGATGGTCACATTAAGGTGACTGGGCCGTGTGTAGTACTTGTCTTGTTGCGTTAAACTTCTAATATATGATTATACCTTTTAATGAGTAGATTATGACGTCATTTTAAATGTTTAAATTCGATCAATAATGTTGCGAAATATTGAAAATCACTTTTTTGTTGCCCTTGGGAGGCGTTTGACAGGCAACCTCCAAATGTGTGAGGACATGGTGCTCCGGGTTCTGGGATAGCTGGTTAGTAGATTTGCTTGTTTTTAACTATTTGCCTGTTTGTCCCATAGACCAGGAAAAGGGCCATAACGAATTCAACTGCGTTTCGGAGAAGAAATTATTTCGCGAACACACAGTCTTAAAAGAGAGATAGGAGAGAGGGAGAGACACAGAGAGCGTAAGAGAAAGACGGGAAATCGTTACAAAATAAAACAGACACGAGTCATTAACGCAGCTGAAAGAGTCTTCCGTCGTATTTCTCTTGGTGCGCCGGGTCTCTTCCGGTACTTCTGTTGTACAGAGTAACCAGCATCACCGTCCGCACTTTCTTTCATTTATATTACGAAGAAGCCCGGCGTTATTCAGAGCTAATTAGCGCCCCTTGGAGAACTGCATACAAACTGCCAGTACACCAGCGTTACCTGTTTTCTCACAAAAAGCTAAAAAAGCTACACCTAAAGTAGGAGAAGGAACGTTAGGTTATAGCTTTGAAAGTGAATTAATTAACACTGCCAAGTACGTGTCGTCTATCTCTGTGCCCTGTAAGTAAGTTTATAACATCTCTTGTACTGCTACAACTGAATAAAGAACAAGAAGAAAAAGAGCTCTTTATACTGTTTACGTTTGTATTATGAGACGTCATCAGTTTTCATCAGGTTTAAAAGCTTGAGTCATAATGGTATAAAATATGGTATAAAATGGTATAAAAAATGGTATAAAATATTTTCAAATTCATCGTGGAGAACTGATTCTTCGATATCTAAGGAGTCCTTTTCCACAATATGAATCGGCTATTGGTTTAGAGCAATCAGTGTGCCAATCTTTGATAATTAGATTGCATCTTGTTCATTTTTAATATCACGTTTGAAAAAGACAATATCACCTAATTCATCTAAGCGACTAGTTATATTGACTTAAGCCAGTGGACTAATATCTTGAATGGCATAGTTCGCACCGACGTTTATTGGCCATCTAAATTTAGATTTTCTGTGGTTTACGTAAATCACATCTGGCGAATTACCGGGTGGTTTCTTCGGCAACGCTACAAGATATTTCCTTCTCTAGGCTCGTTCACTTGTGTTAAGTCTCTGATGATTTCGATGACGATGGGACCTTAAACTCTAAACTTCCTTTCTTTTTGACACATTCACGGCTCAAACATGTAGGTACGATTTTGGTGACTGGTACTTACCAGTTCGTAAATTTACTAGCAAATACACTGACACCTTGGTGATTTTTGTTATATGGGCATCAAGCCGTCATCCAATGCGTGTTTATACGCCTAGCATTTCGTCTTTCGGTCTTTGGCTATCCGAGCACGCTTCTCGTCCAACCTTGATTCCCAACATGGCGCACGCAACTTATCTCTAGCGGCTCCTGTTACTATCTTCATCGCTCGCAGACTCACGCTGATTCCCGCAAGAGTTCAGCAGACCGAGTGCATCTGCACGAAAATAATCTTAATGGCCGCATATATTTATATACGTCTGGTGTCTGTTCTTTCAGACATATCTCTCTCCGACATTTGATTGACTCGATGCCATGCAGAAGCGAGGCAGTGATTAAATCAAAAACATATCCTACGAAACACTGAGAAACAGTGCAATAACTTTTGTATCAAGTAATTTGTACCTTTCTGAAATTATTAGGTTGTGAATATTTCGTTTCACTTTAATTAAAGTTAATTAGATTTTTGTATACTGACTGTAATTTTCAAACAGCAGATATTCGGGCACATGTCCTGAAAAATTTGTAACGTATCACATGTATACTTCAGCTAAAATAAACGCCTGAATGGAACATACAATAAATCTTTACAAGGGTTCTAGAATTAATTCCTGTGTAGGTGATGGTCAGTGTAGCCGACTGCCATGCAGAGGACCTGGGTTCGAATCCTGGTAGTGCCGGGGTTTTTTCTTTGGTGGGAGGACTGGCATGGAATGCACTCGGCTGACTACATAAAATGAACCTTCTCATCTACATCTACATCCATACTCCGCAAGCATCCTGACGGTATGTGGCGGAGGGTACTTTGAGTACCTCTATCGGTTCTCCCTTCTAATCCAGTCTCGTATTGTTCGTGGAAAGTAGACTTGGCCACTGTTTCTATGTTTCGATACAGTGTATCGATACGTGGAACTGTTTCAGTGTTTCGGAACGGTTGTGGTTCACTGTTTCGAAACAGTGGTGTTTCATTCCGCCCCTGTCTCGGACCAGATTCGATCTCGAGCCAGAAACAGAAACTGTATCGTTTCAAAATAAGGCTGTTTCAGTCCACCTGTGCCTGGAACGGACTAATTGTATCGTAACAGTGATGTTTCATTCCACTCTGTGTCGGACGAGATTCGGGCTCGGCACAGGTACTGAAACACAACATACCACTTCATGAAACTCTTTCAAGAGTGTCAAAATCTTTTTGACAAGCAATAGCATGAAGCTTAAGATATCCGAAAATAAAGCTTCGTTTCTAGCTGACTGTCCTGTTTCGAAATGGCGTAACATCTGCTTTATAAACACTAACCAAACAATAAAACAACGCACACTATTCACATTCAAAATAATAAATATGTGAAAATCATTCAGTTAAATTACACTTTTTTTATAACATACGCTTCTCTGTTCATGTACAGTAATCATATTAAGAAACGCAAGTAAGCCTACAACATTTTGAATAAAAAAAGGCGTAGAGTGACAGTTATTAGACATATACATAAATTTGATGTAGGTATAATTGCAAGCAATCTGTTTGACAAATCACTGATAGTGTAATGGTGTACGGGAAGGGCTGGGAAGCATGGTGAATTTATAGTAACGGTTCGAAACACGTTGAAAGACAAAAAAAATTTCTGTTATATTTTGTTATTTATTCGAATTATTTGGCGTTATTTGTGAGTCTATAGTCACTGTGCCTATTATCCACAATGATTCCCTTTGTGTAGATGGAAATTAGCAGGATGGGTATATTACCCATACTAACGGAATGTGTGTCTCTGCAGTTTGCTCCCACCTCCAGTTCCGTTCGTGGTGGTTCTTCTGTCTTCAGCTATGGCTGTCCTCAGCCAATTGAAAAGTATGAAAGTCACGCGACACGAAAGCAGCGCATTTGCTGCAGGAAATACGAAACTGCCAATATGCCTAAGTGACAGAGTTTCATACTTTCTGCGACATGATTAGCGCTCTCGCACCTCATTTGTGTTCATATGGACATACTTACACAGTAGACATTCAAGATGATAAAATGTTTTGGTTTATTAGAATACAAAACACAAACTGTTTCACTGTTTCGAAACAACGTATCGGAACATTACTTTGTACTGTTTCATTTGTTTCGAAACAATTACGTGTTTCAGTTTGCCCATCTCTAGTGGAAAGAAAGATTGTCGGTATGCCTCTCTGTGGGCTCTAATCTCTCTGATTTTATCCTTATGGTCTCTTCGCGAGATATACATAGGAGGGAGCAATATACTGCTTGACTCCTCGGTGAAGGTATGTTCTCGAAACTTCAACAAAAGCCCGTATCGAGCTACTGAGCGTCTCTCCTGCAGAGTCTTCCACTGAAGTTTATCTGTCATCTCCGTAACGCTTTCGCGATTACTAAATGATCCTGTAACGAAGCGCGCTGCTCTTCTATCAACCCTGTCTGGTACGGATCCCACACTGGTGAGCAATATTCAAGCAGTGGGCGAACAAGTGTACTGTAACCTACTTCCTTTGTTTTCGGATTGCATTTCCTTAGGATTCTTCCAATGAATCTCAGTCTGGCATCTGCTTTACCGACGATCAACTTTATGTGATCATTCCATTTTAAATCACTCCTAAAGTCTACTCCCATATAATTTATGGAATTAACTGCTTCCAGTTGCTGACCTGCTATATTGTAGCTAAATGATAAAGGATCTTTCTTTCTATGTATTCACAGCACATTACACTTGCCTACATTGAGATTCAATTGTCATTCCCTGCGCCATGCGTCAATTCGTTGCAGATCCTCCTGCATTTCAGTACAATTTTCCATTGTTACAACTTCTCGATATACTACAGCATCATCTGCAAAAAGCTTCAGTGAACTTCCGATGTTATCCACAAGGCCATATTTGTATACTGTGAACAGCAACGGTCCTACGACAGTCCCCTGCGGCACACCTGAAATCACTCTTACTTCGGAAGACTTCTCTCCATTGAGAATGACATGCTGCGTTCTGTTATCTGGGAACTCTTCAATCCAATCACACAGTTGGTCTGATAGTATGCTCTTGCTTTGTTCATTAAACGACTGTGGGGAACTGTATCGAACGCCTTGCGGAAGTCAAGAAACACGGCACCTATCTGGGAACCCGTGTCTATGGCCCTCAGAGTCTCGTGGACGAATAGCGCGGGCTGGGTTTCACACGGTCGTCTTTTTCGAAATCCATGCTGATTCCTACAGAGTAGATTTCTCGTCTCTAGAAAAGTTCGTGGTGTTACATCAGTGATTACAAAGTCGATTTAAGTTTACAAGGAACTTGGCAGTATGTGCCCACTTATCAATTTGACGTTGCACCCTCTATGGGCGGGATGCATGCACTCATTCGGTTGGAATGGGTGTCATGAAGTCGTTGTATCCTATCCCGAGGCAAGCTGGCACGTAACTGTTGTAACTGGTCCTTGATATCCTGGAGACAGGCACTGGAATGAAATTGACGCCCGAGCTGGTCAATTAGGTACAATCTGGGGATCTTGGTGGCCTTGGGAGTACCTCACGCAGCAGTGCATCACGCGGGCAACTGATAGAGAAACGTGTCATGTGTCGACACGCATTGTCCTCTTGAAAAATGGCACCATGATACTATCACATGAGAAGTAACACATAAGAATGTAGGAAGTCCACAACATAGGCCATACCATTGTGCCATCAGACTTCCCTCAACAACTATCAGCTGTGACCTGAAGTCATACCCGATGGCTCCTCGCAACAATGACGTGAGTAGTAATATCGCTGTCCCTCTCCAAAACATTGGGAGAGTGGAACATCTCCCAAGTCACCGCCATATTCTCTGACGATCGTCCTGGGTGGTGCAGAACTGTGAATCACTGCTAAAGACAGTGCGACGCCATACATTAGTATTCCATGCTTCCAGTCATGGCACGACATCAAACACAGCCGTTTGTTTCGGTGTTAAGGGCAGCCTGTGCATGGCGCGGTAATTCCCTATCCCAGTTGCTCCTAGTCTCCCACCAATGGTGCACAACGACACATCTTGCAAGTGGTCCATTACTCGTTCTGGGATAGCAGGGGCAAATGTGAACGGTTTACGACGTGTTTTGTGCGAAATATGGCAATCCTTCCTGGTGGTGGTCAGACGTGATCAATGACGAGTATTTCTGGTTGGTTGGTTGGTTTTTGGGGAAAGAGACCAAACAGTGAGGTCATCGGTCTCATCGGATTAGGGAAGGACAGGGAAGGAAGTCGGCCGTGCCCTTTCAGAGGAACCATCCCGGCATTTGCCTGGAGCGATTTAGGGAAATCACGGAAAACCTAAATCAGGATGACCGGACCCGGGATTGAACCGTCGTCCTCCCGGATGCGAGTCCAGTGTGCTAACCACTGCGCCACCTCGCTCGGTCGAGTATTTCTGTCCTCGCATTCCCATGCACTCAGCGATCAATACACCAGAACTATCCGTCCGTTGACTTACGTTAACTCTATTCAAGTAACAATGATAGATACGTAAATAGTTAACTGAAATTTCCTGGTAGGTTAGAACTGTGTATCGGACCGAGTAGAGCACTTTCCCGCGAAAGGCAAAGGTCATAAGTTCGAGTCTCGGCCCGGCATACAGTTTCATATCATCGCACACTCCACTGCAGAGTGAAAATTTCATTCTGGAAGTAGTTAATTGTCACGCCAAGCTTTATGCCGCTGCCTCATAAGCAATGTCAAGGCAATCAGACTGAGAAGGCAAACATTTTTTCGATTCGACAACAGATCGTTCCAAATCGGTTACACTGGTCAGTTTTGATGTGGTTTTTCAAGTAGCTAAACGCACTCATGTATGCAGTGGTGCGCTGGATAAACGTTTCCCTCTCAGTTAAGGTTAGCACCAACACACAGACGTCCGAAAGAGGGGTAGATGTGGAGGGAGACGCCACTTGCCTCTCCTGGAATTTATGTTACAGAATTTTAACACAAGCTATTCGCGTGGAATTATACCTTTCCCTCAGCACAGCGGTGGTTCCGGAGTTGTCCTGCATTCGAGGCTGATGTGACGATTTACTGAATGTTGCCAAAATAGCCCCCTAACTACTCTCTGTCCTTTCCTCGTATAGTCCTTATCGAGTCCAGAAAGGGGCCTTTCCAACAAGCCACGAATTCAGGCCCCTATTGCACACTACGGTCAAAAAATGCCAAACTGAGCGACTTGTGCGTTGGTGATGATGAGATGATGATGAGGACAGAACGACACCCAGTCTACAGGCTGAGGAAATCCCCAAACCGGCTGGGAATCGAACCCGGATTCGGTCACCACTCAGCTAAGCAGGCGGACTACTGTGGTCAAAGAAGACATGACACGGCTTGCTGTGACCATATTCTGGTTTCAGTCGCAGAGCGTTTATAACAGACTGAAGAACATGGTCTTGTCATACCGTGTGTTCATGTGTACCTCGTCTACGGACCGAAAATCAATCAATGGAAACTAAAAAATACCAAGTTATGCCCTAGGAAAGAGGAAAAAAGTGTGAAATGTCAGTGCCGAATACGTCTCAACTTAAAGAAATGGGGTCTTCTCAAAACTCCGTGGGGGACAACACAGCACAACATGTATTAATAAGCCGTGTCCACACCGGCCGCGGCGCGCAAAACCAGGAAAAGATGTTCGGCGCAGCGCGCCGCGTCCGATGCGGACGTCACACCGCGACGCTCTGCACGGTGAAAATGTTCCGCGCCGTGTCGGTGAACCAAAGGTGACGACACGTTCATGAGTTTTCTGTTTAGACAGCGTTTCTCGCTTTCTGTTTCTACTGGTGCGCGGGCGGGCACACTGGAATACTGCTGCGGACCTAAGAACACTGTACTACATTCTGAGAAATTCTGCGTGGCTCTGCGCCGTCCTGCGCTGCTCTGCGTCGCGCGTTCGTGCGAGGCGTGGCGCGTCCGGGGTATAGAATTATGAATTCAGAAGTCCAGTTCGCAAGGCTGCATGTAATTTGTCGAACTTACGGAAGGGAGGGAGAGCTACGACTCTTCTTGGTTCATTTTACACTGAAGAGTGTAATGGTCGCCTGGTTGTAGATATTGCTAATTGCTATAATCGCACTATTTCACTCCCATTTACGGAGCTTGTTAGCACTTGATGTTAGGTTGGCGCCATTAAAATGCATTGTGTTGTGGTAATCGCTGCTACTTGCTGGATCGCTGCTGTCTCTCGATGCTGATGCTGGCTCTACATCTGGTTGTCTAGGGTTAAAAACATGAAGTCCCGTGTTTTCTATATGCTTTTGATGATAAAGAACGAGCGAAACCAACAAATATGTAAACTTCAAATATTTATTACTCTGGTGGCCATCTTAATTCCACTGTCCACCAAAGACCATGACTCAACACAAAGTAGTACTTCCGTTACATGTTCTTTGCAGTGTTTATCCACCTCTAACAATAACACACAAACACACTTTACCAAAGTGACATTCCGACTGCCTCCCGACCGTTCTTGCTGCTTGTATTTATAACATTGTCAAAGAACTAAAAAGAGATATAGTTTACAAGTCACATGTACATCTGTTATCATAATTTGTGCAGAAAAGTTATTAATTTGCATCGAGTGACATAATTTAACATGTTATTAAAATGACAGACAGATTTGTTGACTTGACAGAATAATTCTTTGTTACAAAAAGGCCGTTTTTTAGAAGTTTGTCAATTGACTTCTCTAATTTGCATAAATAAGTAAGTAACATGAATTATTAAGAATTACATTGGTTTTCGTCGAAAATAGGATTGATTTCGTGAATACTGAGTGAAAACGCTCCTAGTGAACAAATAGGTTTCACTGGGTGATTTTTATTTAAGGAGATCCAAAATACCTAAGTTGGCCACTATTTTTCGTACTTCATATTAATTATTTAAGATGAACTTAGTGTTTTTACATGATGACATTTGCTGTATCAGTGATCAAGTGATATAAACTTTGGTGTGGGTCAGTTACTCAGTATAATTTAATGGGTTGACTGTTTATGCAGACATGTTATGCAATCATTGTTAACATACACAATACCTTTGCTATAATCATAAATACTCGTTAAACTGGTTGAATTTGGAGGGTATCGCATACTTCGGTAAAGTAAAGCCTTTAATATGTTCCGTTACAAGAGCCAAAGAAACTGGTACACCTGCCTAATATCGTGTAGTGCCCCTGCGAGCATGCACAAGTGCTGCAGCACGACGTGGCATTGACTCGAATAAAATCTGAAGTAGTTGGATTGGATTGTTTGTGGGAGGAGACCAAACAGCGAGGTCATCGGTCTCATCAGATTAGGGAAGGAAGTCGGCCGTGCCCTCTCGAAGGGGCCATCCTGGCATTTGCCTGAAGCGATTTAGGGAAATCACGGAAAACCTAAATCAGGATGGCCGGACGCGGGTTTGAACCATCGTCCTCCCGAATGCGAGTCCAGTGTGCTAACCACTGTGCCACCTTGCTCGGTCTGAAGTAGTGGTAGAGGGAATTGACACAATGAATCCTGTCCTGCAGAACTGTCCATAAGTCCATGAAAGCTTCTGAACAGCACATTGCAAGGCATCCCAGATATGCTCAATAATGTTCATGTCTGGGGAGTTTGGTGGCCAGCAGAATTGTTTAAACTCAGAAGAGTATTCCTGGAGCCACTCTGTAGCAATTCTGGACATGTGGAGTGTCGCATTGTCCTGCTGGAACTGACCAAGTCCATCTGCATGCACAATGGACATGAATGGATGCAGGTTACCAGACAGAATGCTTACCTACGCGTCACCTGTCAGAGTCGTATCTAGGCTTATCAGGGGTTCCACATCACTCCAACTGCACACATCCCGAGCCTCCACCAGCTTGAACTGTCCCCTGCTGACATGCAGGGCCCATGGATTCCTGAGGTTGTCTCCATACCCATTCACGTCTATCCACTCGATACAATTTGAAACAAGACTCGTCCAACCAGGGAACATCTTTCAGGTCACCAACGGTCCAATGTCAGTGTTGACGGGTCCAGGCAAGGTGTAAAGCTTCATGTCATGCAGTCATCAAGGGTACATGAGTAGGCCATCAGCTCCAAAAACCCATATTGATGATGTTGTGTTGAATGGTTCACATGCTGACACTTTTGATAGCCCAGCTTTGAAATCTGCAGCAAATTTGTGGAAGGGTTGCACTTCTGTCACATTGAACGAATCTCTTCAGTCGTCATTGGTCCCGTTCTTGCAGGATCTTTTTCCGGCCGCAGCGATGTTGGAGATTTGATGTTTTACCGGATTCCAGATATTCACAGCACATTCATGAAATGGTCGTACAGGAAAATCCCCACTTCGTCACTACCTCAGAGATGCTATGTCACATCGCTCGTGCACTGTTTATAACACCATGTGCAAACTCACTTAAATCTTGATAACCTGTCGTTGTAGTAGCAGTAACCGATCTAACAACTGCGCCAGATACTTGTTGTCTCATATAGACGTTGCCGATTGCAGCGCCGTACTCTACCTACTTACATATCTCTGCATTTGAATATGCATGCCTATAGCAGATTCTTTGGCGCTTGAGTGTAATCATTTAAGAAAAGGTAGGAGTAAAAATAATTCAGCGATATCCATTAACGTAATCAGACGTGAAGTTTTATAAGCAAACAGCATAATAGTTTGCGTGGGTTACATAAGTGTTTTTAAAGTTTATTTCCCAATTCTTCTCGTTGAGGAGTATTAATCAGTGGCATTTTTGCTGTTTCTTTTTGTTAATAATCAAAATGAATCTCAATTTTTGCGATGTCGAAAACGTTAATTTTAAATCGTGCACTCTCTTGCATTAATTTCTGCGGGAACTCATACACTGGCGGGAAGAACGTTACGTCCACTTTTCCACATTAATACACTCGCCTAGAGATTTAGCCTTACTTCCCTTTTAGACAAAGCAATCACAGAAGGACAAACAGGACTATGTCTGATTCTCCATCTCTGCAGTTAGTGTCTTGTATCTCTTGGTTCTCATAAGTATTTAGTCTCTAACCCCATTCGGTACCATACTCTGCTGCCTCTTCCTCAAATCTTATACTCAGCAAACCACCGTAAAGCGCATGACCAGGGGGGACGTCCCATTGTACCAGATATCAGTTATTAGAATACGTAGCTCAGGAAGAATGATTGTTTGAATGCCTCTCTGCGTGCTGTATTATTCTAATCTTATCTTTCCCATCTCTACACAAGCAAATGTAGTGTATTCCTAGAGTCACCATTTAAAGCCAGTTCTTGAAAGTTTGTTAATAGACTTTCTCGGAATAGTTTATGCGTATCTTCAAGGGTCTTGCAAGCCCAGTTTCTTCAGCATCTCTGTGACACTTTCTCACTATCCAAACACACCTGTGACCATTCGTGCTGCACTTCTTTGTATACTTTCAACATGCCCTCTTAGTCCTACTCATTATGGGTCCCGCACTTGAGCAATATTCTAGAACTGGTCGCACGAATGACTTGTAAGCGATCTCTTCCCCAGTATTCTGCCAATAAACTGAAGTCTACCACCTGCTTCACCCATGACTGAGCCTATGTGATCATTCCATTTTACATCCTTACAAAGTGTTACTCCCAGGTATTTGTAAGAGTTGGTCAATTCCAATAGTGGCTCATTGATAATATGATTTTTCATTCTGTGAAGTACAAAATCTCACATTTTTGAACTTTCAATACTAGTTGTCAATCTTTGCAGCACTTGGAAATCCCATCAAGATGTGACTGAATATTTATGCATCTTCTTTCAGAAAGTATTTTATTATAGATAACTGCATCATCTGCAAAAATCCTGTGGTTACTGTTAATATGGTCTGGAAGGTCATTAACATACAATATGAACAGCTAGGGCCCCAATACACTTCCATGGGACACACCCAAAGTTACTTCCATATCTGACGATGACTGTCCATCCAAGATAACATGCTGCATCCTCCCTCCCAAAAGTCCTCAACCTAGTCATAAATTTCACTTGATACCCCATATGAACATATTTTTTAAACAAGTGTAGGTGTGGTACTGAGTCAAATGCTATTCAGAAATCAGGAAATACTGCAGCAACCTGCCTTCCTTGAATCAAATCTTTCACATGTCATGTGAGAAAAGTGTGAGTTGGGTTTCACATGATTGATGTTTTCTGAATCCATGCTGGTTGGCATGGAGGAGGTTATTCTGTTACAGATATATTATTAAGTTTGAGCTAACACTATGTTTTAAGATTCATGAAATTCATGGTTAAAATTTAACATCCCTTTATTAAACAAGATACTACTACAGTTCTGTAACAATTGATATTGGGTGGTAAATTAGTACAGCAACTTAAAATTAAATAAAGGAACATAAAAAATATCAGAATGAAGGCACAAAGTGCTGAGTGTCTGACTAACTGCTAATCGGCCTATTTCATTTGGTGGGAGGGAACATCAACAAATGATCCCTAAATGGTAAATTTTATTGCCCAATATTTCCAGTTGTGCAACAATAGTTAACATGTCTGGGTTACATTGACATGTTGCCTAATAATATTGAACAGATCAAAAACTTTTGAAACATACTGCCCAGTGTAAGATATACTGTGCCATCTGTTGGCAGTATTGGTAATTTCTTTTCAGCTACTCGCGTGCTTCATTCAAGTACAGTCTCTTTCATTGTGTTCACTACTGCACACCTAATAAAATGAATCCAAAAAAAGGGAGGAAGATGGTAATTCACATCAGAAGGCATCAAAATTTATGAGATATTTTCGATATCACGGGATGTTAGCACAGATAAATAAAAAGACCAGAAATTTTCTGATTTTTTATGAGTTGTTGCTCACCAAATATCAAGAGCCATACCCTGTAGCTAATGGAGAAATCTGATTTTTAAAATAATTAAAAAAAGGTTCTTTAAGAACAAACATAGGGGCATGCATTCCCACTAGTTTATCAAATGTTGGACCTCCTACATATAACAGAATTTTGATAATCATTTACCTCCTTCAACCTAAATTCATGTGTGTGTTTTTGGACACTCCAATCTTCTTCTACATGAAAGAAAGTAGAGCAGTTACCAGAGCAGCAGCTTCTTGACTGTAGGAAATATCGAAACACATTAAATGCAACACATTTTTGTTCAGCAGTTTATGCAGGACTTAAATAGACTATTGTTGTTCAATGATATTGACCATTTAATGGCCATCTTAGTAGATCTTTGTTAACGATGTAACGCAACAGACTCGGCCGATAAAACTGTGGTGCAAGTTCCAGTGTCTTAAAAAGACCACACATAATTTTAAACAGTATTATTAAATAGAGCTGTTAAAAACTGTGGGGCAACATGACTGATGGAAGAGGATCAACAAGTGAGACAGATCCATTCTTAGGCCTGTCAAAGAGCACAAGAAGACTGTTGTTGTTATTGTGGTGGTCTCCACTCCAAAGACTGGTTTGATGCAGCTTTCCACACCATTCTATCTTTTGCAAATCTTTCCATCTCTGAGTAAAGAGTAAATATTTCAACCTACATCCAGTTACTGCATTCCTTCATTGGTCTCCCTCTACAGATTTTATCTCCCACACTTCCCTCCAGTACTAAACTGATGACTCCAAGATGAGTCAGAATGTCTCCTATACACTGATTCCTTCTTTTAGTAAAGTTGAGGCAAAAATTTGTTTTTTCCCCTGTTCAAATCAGTACCTCCTCATTAGTTAATCCATCTACCCATCTGATTTTCAGCATTCTTCTATAGCACAACAATTCAATAGCTTCTCTCCTTATTGTCCACAGTTCACTTCTGTACAAGGCTACACTTCAGATGAATATCTTAAGAAAAGACTTCCTAACACTTAAATTCCTATGTTAACAATATTCACTTTTTCAGAAGTGCTTCCCTCACTACAGGCTGTCTGCATTTCATACATTCCTTATTCAGGATTATCAGTCATTTCATTTTGCTACCCAAATGGCAAAATCTGTTTACCTCTTTTAGTGTCTCATTTCCTAACTTAAATACCACTGCATCACCTGATTTAATTTGACTACATTCCATTCCACTTCTTTTAGTTCTGTTGATGCTCATCTTATGACCTATTATAAAAAACTATCCATTCTGTTCAAACATTCTTCCAAGTCCTTTGCTGTCTTTGATAGTATTACAATGTCATTGACAAACCTCAAAGTTTTTATATGTTCTCCTTCAACTCATAATTCATTTTCTAAATTTCTTCTTCATTCTCTTTACTGCTCTTTTTTTTACACATTGAATAACATTGAGAATAGGCTATAACCTTGACTCACTCCATTCTCAACGGCTGCTTCCCTTTCATGTCCTTCAACTCTTATAACAGCCATTTGGTTTTTTGGTAATATTCACACTTGTCAGCACCTGATTTCTTTGGAATGGGAATTCTTCCTGAAGTCTGGGGGTATTTTGCCTGACTCATAAAACTTGTACATCAAGTTTAGTGGTTTTGCTGTGGCTGGCTATCCCAAAGATCTCAATAATTCTGAGGGAATGTCATCTACTCTGGAAGACATTGTTTCCACTTAGATCTTCCAGTGCTCTGTCAAAGTCTCCTCGCAGTATCATCATTTCCCATCTCTTCTCCATCTTGGATCTTCTGGTGCTTCTGTCAAATTGTTCTTACATTATCCTTATCTCCCACTTCCATCTACTTTCTCTTTCCATTCTATAATAGTGTCTTCAAGTTTATTTCCATAGTAGAGTCCCTTCCATAGTAGAGTCCCTTCTTTGCATAGTACTGACTTGCCATCTGAGATCTTGATATTCATATACCTGCTTCTGTTTTCTCCAGAGGTCCTTCGGATCTTCCTGTAGGCAGTACCTATCTTTCTCCTTTGTTACACAACCTTTCATGAACTTGCAGTTGTTCTCTAGTCATTTCTGCTTAGCCATTTTCCACTTTCTGCCAGGGTCACTTTTTAGGCATCTGTATTTCCTTACACCTGCCTTATTTGCTGCACTTTTATGTTTTCTCCTTTCATCAGTTGAATTTAATGTCTCCTGTTTTATCCAAGGACCTCCATTAGGCCTTGTTGTTTTACTTATGTGGTCATCTGCTGCCTTCGTTATTTCACGTCTTAAAGCTACCTGTTTGTCTTCTGCTGTATTCCTTTCACGTATTTCAGTCAAATGTTGCCTAATACTCCCTCTGAAACTCTCAGTATTCTCTGGTTCTTTCAACTTATTTAGGTTCCATCTCCCTAAGTTCCTACCTTTCTACAATTTCTTAAATTTCAATCTACAGCTCATAACTAATAAATTTATCGAAGTCCACATCTTCCCTTGAAAATGCTTTTCAGTTTAAAATCTGGTTTTGAAACCTCTACTGTACCATTATATAACTAGTCTTAAATTTTCCAGTGTCTTCAGGTCTCTACCATGTGCACAAACTTTTTAGATAGTTCTTGAACCACATATTAGCAATGATTAAATTATGCTCTGTGCATAATTCTACCAGCTGGCTCCTTTTTCATCCCTGTCCCCTAGCCCAAATTCTCCTTCTCTTCCTTTCCATACTACTGAATTCCAATATCCCATCACGATTACATTTTCCTCTTCTTTAACTATCTGAATTATTTCTTTTATCTCATCATACATTCTTTCAGTCTCTTCATCCTTTGTGTAGCCAGTTGACCTATAAACTAGTACTATTGTGAGAGATTTGGTTTTATCAGGAACAACATGCTCCATGACCATATTAATGAGATCCATGATAGAAGGAAGGGCAGCATCAGTTGTAAATTTTTAAGCTTTTTATTGCAGATCAGTTTCAACTGCTGTGTGTTACCTTCAGTGGATTTTGTCCAGGTCATGATGACTTATCGTGTCAGCATATGGTATCACTTTCCATTACAGATAATAAACAGATAACAAACATCAGTTAAACTCATGTTCAGTGCACTATATACAAGCCATGATGACTTATTATAAATATAATAGCAAATGGTACCACTTGATACTGCAAATAACAGACATCATTTTAACTGATATTTCTTATCTGTAACATCAGTTAAAATGATGTCTGTAATGTGAAGTAGTACCATGTCCTATTATATTAATGATGAGTCACCACAACTTGGATATAATGCACTGAAGATAGCTACACAGTAGTAGATTAAAAACTTACAACCAATGTTGTTCTTCCTCCTGTCATGGATTGTGATGCATGTTGGCTTCATGTCTATCTTTGCTATCATACTGCATTTACTATGCTGTTTATAGTCACTTAACCTGCATTCTTATTTTCTTATTCATTATTAAATCTACTCCTACATTATCCCTATTTACTTCCATAATTCTAATCCTGAACTCACTTGACCATAAGTCCAGTTTTTCTTTTCATCAGACTTCACAAATATCCATCATACCTAGTTTTAACCTACCCATTTCCCTTTTTTTAAATAGTTTAACCTACCTACCCGATTAAGGGAGCTAACATCCACACTCCATCCCATATAATGACAGTTTTGTTTTTCCTGATGATAGTACACTGCTGGCTAGACACCACCAGAAGATCCAACAGGAGGACTATTTTACCACTGAAACATTTTACCCAAGAGTATACATAATCATTTAACCATACTGAAAGGCTCCGTGCTCTCAGGAAGAATAGTAGCTCTTAATTTCCCCACGTTTTCAACCGATCACAGTATCAGCATAAGCAAGGCCATTTTCACCTTGACTTTTGACCCAGCAATTACTAAACAGGCTGGAGCCCATCATCAGGAACCTCATGCTTATCTATGGCTGTCTATATTGTTGAACACTCAAGCCAGCCTATCTCGGCAATGTGTGTTCATATGCAACTTAAAACAGACCTGTCCCTGACTAATTTTGAACAGTCTGATCAAAGCTAAAAAAACAGCAGACCTGTTTTAATGATGTAAGGAAACATGCAATAAATCTGACTGACGAAATGCAGAATCTATATTAAACATAGTAACAGGAAATTAATCTTATGTTTCTGCTAAATCTTTATTTCCCTCATAAAATGAATATGGTAATTCTCTTCTTCAGAAATGCTTTTCTTGCCATTGAGAGTCTACATTTTACATCTTCTCTTCTTCTGCCATCATCAGTTATTTTGCAGCCCAAATAACAACACTCATCTGCTATTTTCAGTATCTTATACCCTAATCCATCTTGGCATCACTTGATTTAATTGATTTGATTTAAATAAACTACATTCGATTAACCTTGTTTTGCTTTTATTGGTTTTCATCTTATATCCTCCTTTCAAGACACTGTCCATTCCATTCAACTGCTCTAAAAATTCCTTTGATGTCTCTGGCACAATCACAATATCATCAGCAAACCTCAAAGTTTTTCTTTCTTCTCCTTAAACTTTAATTCCTATTCCAAAATTTTCTTTGGTTTCCTTTACAACTTTCTCAATGTAGGATTGATCAACACTGGGGATAGGCTACAGCCCTGTCTCACTCTCTTCTCAGCCTCTGCTTCCCTTTATGCCCCTTGACTCTTGTAACTGTCGTCTGGTTTCTGCACAAGCTGTAAATAGCTTCACTCTCTGTGTTTTACCTCAGCTGGCTTCAGAATTTCAAAGAGAGTATTCTAGTCAAAATTGGCAAAAGTTTTCTGTATGTCTACAAATGCTATAAACAAAGGTCTGCCTTTATTTAATCCATCTTCTAAGAGAAGTCATAGAGTCAGTATTGCCTTATATGTTCCTACATTTCTCTAGAATCCAAACATATCTTCCCTGAGATTGCTTCTCCCAGTTTTTCCTTCTTCTGTAAGGAATTCTCGTTAGCATTTTGCAATCATGACTTCCTCGGAATTGGAATTATTACATTCTTCGTGAATTCTAAAGATATTTTACCTGTCTCATACATCTTACTCACCAGATGGAATAGCTTTTTCATGGCTGGCTATCCCAAGATTGTAAGTAGTTCTGATGGAACATCTTCTATTCAAGAGGTCTTTTTTTGACTTAAGTCTTTCATTGCCCTGTCAGATTCTTCTCACAGTAGCATATCTCCTGTCTCATTTTCATCTTTACCTCTGTCCTCTTCCATTTCTATAACATTGCCTTCAAGTTCATCTCCCTTCAATATACCCTCTGTATACACCTTCCAACTTTCAGGTTTCCCTGTTAGCAGAACATGGAATCGGTGGGTTCAGGAGGGTAATACGGAACGCCGTGCTGGCTCCCAATGGCCTTGTATCACTAGCAGTCAAGATGACAGGCATCTTATCCGCATGGCTGTAACAGATCGTGCAGCCACGTCTAGATCCCTGAGTCAACAGATGGGGATGTTTGCAAGACAACAACCATCTGCACGAACAGTTCGGTGATGTTTGCAGCAGAATGAACTATCAGCTTGGAGACCATGGCTGTGATCCATTTCAACTCTAAAACCGAAAACACACTCTCAAATACAAGTTAAAAGAAAACTGTATCTGTCACTTTTTGCACACATTTTTACACACATAGCTGGGACCCATAACCTATTGTATTTTGTTGAGAAAAAAAACTTATTTATTCTCAATAAAGATCAGGTGCTGACAAAAAGCAATGAGTTTGGTTTTCAAATACTTAGATTTATTTCTGAATCTGGAGGCACGGTTTACACAAGAAGTCACTTTACCAAGGAGCTTCTAAAAACAAGTAAGAGCAAAAGTGTGTGTGTTGTGACTCAAAATAAAAAACAGAAATAAGCAAAACGTTATGCTCATATATGATGTTGATTAATAATTTACCAGACAACTTCATTTTAAATACAGTAATAAAAAGAATTTACTTTAACAGTTCTTTCATCAGCTAAATTCAGTATCTACTGTGACATTCAAGGATGTCTACTTGACATTGTCTTTTTATCTATTTGATCCTCTGCAGCCTTCACTATATCACCTCTTAAAGCTAACTGTTCCTCGTCTACCACAATTCTTTCTCGTGTTCGTATCAATTGTTGCTTAGTACTCTCATAAAATCTCAACAACCTCTCATTGTTTCAACTTGTCCAGGTCCCATCTCCTTAATTTCCTATATTTTTGCAATTTCTTCATTTTTAATCTACAGTTTGTAACCAATAAATTGTGGTCAGAGTCTAGATCTGCCACTAGAAACGTATTACAACTTAAAATGTGGTTCTGAAATCTCTGTCTTATCACTATACAATCAATCTGAAACCTTTCAGTGTCTCCAAGTCCCTTCCATATATACACACTTCTTCCATTGTTCCTAAACCAAGTATTAGCGATGATGAAATTATGCTCTATGCAATATTCCACCAGGCAGCTTCCCCTTTCATTTCTTCCCCCCACTCCATATTCACCTACTTTCCTTCTCTTTCTTTTCTTACTACTGAATTCTGGTCCCCCACCACAATTAATTTTTTATCTCCCTAAACTATCTGAATAATTTCTATTTATATCATCATACATTTCTTCAATCTCTTCATCATAGCTGGTATGTAAACTTGTACTACTGCGGTGATTGTGGACTTCAAGTCTAACTTGGCTTTGATAACACACTATGCTGTTCATAGTAGCTCAAGATGTTCTTTTTTCTTATTCATTATTAAACCTGCTTTTGCATTACCCCTGTTTCATTTTGTATTTACAACCTTGTATTCACCTGGTCAGAAATCCTGTTCCTCCTGTCACCAAACTTTAATACCTCCCACTAATATGTCTAACTCCAGTCTACATGTTTCCCTTTTTAAATTTTGTAACCTAACAGTCTGATTAAGGGATCTAACATTCCACATTCCGGTCCATAGAAAAACAGTTTTATTTCCCTTGTTGACAATATTTTGTCTATTCCCCTCCTGGAGATCTGAGCGGGGGACTGTTTTACCTTTGTAATATTTTACACAAGAGAGTGCTATCATCAATCAACCATAAAGTGGAGCTGCATGCCCACAGCTGCAATTACCCTTGCTTTCAGCCATTCGCAGTACCAGCACGACAAAGACATTTTGACTGATGTTACGAGACCATGTCAATCAGTCATCCAGCATGTTGCCCCGGCAATTAGCAAAAAGGCTGCTGCCCCTCTTGAGGAACCACACATTTTTCTGGCCTCTTGACAGATATCCCTCTGTTGTGGTTGGACCTACGGTATGACCATAGTATCACTCAGGCACACAAGCCACCCCACCAACGGCAAGGTCCATGGTCCATGATCCATGAGGGAGACATTTTTAATTTTTTTTAAAATCATTGTTAAATTTAATCCACTGTGCTATTAACACTGAAGAGCCAAATAAATTGGTACACCTGCCTAATATTGTGTAAGGCCCATGTGAGCATGCAGAAGTGCCGCAACACGATGTGGCATGGGCTCAACTAATGTCTGAAGTAGTGCTGGAGGGAACTGACACCATGAAATCTGCAGGGCAGTCTGTAAGAGTAAAAGGGGGTGGAAACCTCTTCTGAACATCACATTGCAAGGCATCCCAGATATGCTCAATAATGTTCATGTCTGGGGAGTTTGGTGGCCAGCAGAAGTCTTTAAACTCAGGAGAGCGTTCCTGGAGCCACTCTGTAGCAATTCTGGAAATGTGGGATGTCACATTGTCCTGCTGGAATTGCCCAAGCCCATCAGATTGCACAATGGGCATGAAAGGATGCGGGTGATCTGACAGGAAGCTTATGTGCATGTCACCTGTCAGAGTCGTATCTCAATGTATCAGAGGTCTCACATCACTCCAACTGCACATGCCCCACACCATTACAGAGCCTCTACAGCCTGAACAGTATCCTGCTGACATGCAGGGTCCATGGATTCACAAGGTTGTCTCCATACCCATACACATCCATCGACTTGACACAATTCTAAACGAGACTCATCCGACCATGGAACATGTTTCCAGTCATCAACAGTCCAACGTCAGTGTTGATGGGTCCAGGCAAGGTATAAAGCTTCATGTCATGCAGTCATCAAGGGTACATGAGTAGGCCGTTAGCTCCAAAAACCCATATCGATGATGTTGTGTTAAAATGGCTCACAGGCTGACACTTGTTGATAGCCTAGCTTTGAAATCTGTAGCAATTTGTGGAAGGGTTGCACTTCTGTCACATTGAATGGTTCTCTTCAGTCGTCATTGGCCCCATTCTTGTAGGATCTTTCTCCAGCCACAGCCATGTCAGAGATTTGATGTTTTACTGGATTCCTGATATTCATGGTACACTCATGAAATGGTCATACAGAAACCCCCCCCCTTCATCGCTGCCTCAGATATGCTGTGTCTTATTGCTCTTGCATCAACTATAACACAATGTTCAAACTCATGTAAATCTTGATAATCTGCCATTGTAGCAGCAGTGACCAATCTAACAACTGTGCCAGACACTTGTTGTCTTTTATAGGCACTGCTGACTGCAGCACCGTATTCTGCCTGTTTACATATCTCTGTATTTGATTACACATGCCTATACCAGCTTCTTTGGCACTTCAGTGTATTTGCATACTATATTACATATGCTATCATTGTTTGCATTAATATTCATCTACAGAAAAGAAAGAGTTGTCCAAAAAATTTATTTCCGATTATATTTAAAACTGCCTGTCACCTGTCAGACATTTTGTCTTCTTTGGACCAATGATCAAAGAATTTTGTGGGAGCATAGTGAATTGCTGTCTGGGCTAGTGACAGCTTTAGTAATGATTAATGAAGCTCATTTTTTCTTCCATTGTTGTAGTTATGAATATTGATGGTCTTCTTTAACTGTGACGGATTATTTGTAATGACTTTTTTTGTTAGTGAAAGTGCAATGAAAAAGCCTAACTCCTTAAATAAGCACCTACAAGGTGACTGTGGATGAACACCATGCATTTTTACTACTCCCTTTTTTTGTACACACCACTTCGTTCTTTGGTTATGAGTCTCCCATTGTTGTTGTTGTTGTTGTTGTTGTTGTTGCTGAAGAATGTTTTGAAGCAGCTATTGAGCCTAGTCTTTCCTGCACAAGCTTCTTCATCTCTAAGTAACTACTACAGCCTACATCCATCTGAACCTGCTTATTGTATGCAAGCCTAGGTCGTCACCTACAATTTTTACCCTCCATGCATTCCTCTGTTACTAAACTGGCTCTTCCTTGATCCCTCAGGATATGTCGTACTAAGCGTTACCTTCTTTTAGTCAAGTTGTGGCATAAATTTCTATTTTCCCCAATTTAATTCAGTACCTCCTCATTAGACACTCAATTTACCAATCTAATCTTCTCTCGTAGCATCACATTTCAAAAGCTTCTATCCTCTTTTTCTCTGAACTGCTTATTGTCCACAGTTCAGTTCCATACAAGACTACATTCCAGACAAATACCTTCAGTAAAGGCTTCATCATCAGTTATTTTGCTGCCCAAGTAGCAAACCTCATGTATTACTTGTAGTGTCTCATTTCCTAATGTAATTCCCTCAACACTGCCTCATTAAATTTAACTATATTCCATTACCTTTGTTTTACTTTTGTTAATCTTCATCCCATAATTTCTTTTGAACACATTATCTATTTCATCCGATTGCTCTTCCAAGTCATTTGCCATCTATGACAGAATTACAATATCATCAGCAAAAGTTCTTCTTTCTCAACTTTCATGCTCTACCTCTTACAGCTCTGCAGTGTAGGTGTCAAAGCAAAATAATTATACAATACACCACCTTATTATTATATATATATATATATATATATATATATATATATATATATATATATATATATATATATATATATATATATATATATATATATATATATATATATTTTATTTTATTTTATTTTATTTTTTTTTTTTGGGCATTAGTCTATGGACTAAGGTTTGCGTCAGTGCCTAACATTTTTCTCCTAATTCTGAAGACATCCTCAGAGGCTATAAGGGAAACTTAAACAAACTCAGGGAGGTAAACCACAGCTACATCTACTCATCTACATGGATACACTCCAAATCAAATTTAAGTGCCTGGCAGAGGGTTCATCGAACCACCTTCACAATTCTCTATTATTCCAATCTCATATAGCACACAGAAAGAATGAACACCTATATCTTTCTGTACTAGCTCTGATTTCCCTTATTTTATCCTGGTGATCATTTCTCCCTATGTAGGTCAGCATCAACAAAATATTTTTGCATTTAGTGGAGAAAGTTGGTGATTTTGTGAGAAGATTCCTCTGCAGCAAAAAATGCCTTTGTTTTAATGATGTCCATCCCAAATCACGTATCATTTCAGTGACTCTCTCTCCCCTATTTTTGCAACAATACAAAATGTGCTGCCCTTCTTTGAACTTTTTCAATGTTCCCCATCAATACTATCTGGTAAGGATTCCACATCGTGCAGCAGTATTCTAAAAGAGGATGGGCAAGCATAGTGTATGCAGATATGTTACATTTTCTAAGTGTCCTGCCAATAAAACACAGTCTTTTGCTAGCCTTCCCCACAACAGTTTCTATATATTCCTTCCAATTTAAGTTGCTCATAATTGTAATTCCTAGATATTTAGTTGCATTTATGGCCTTTAGATTTGACAGATTTATTGTGTAACCAAAGTTTAATGGATTCCTTCCAGCACTCATGTGGATGACCTCACACTTTTATTTATTTAGTGTCAATTGCCAATTTTTCACCATAGAGATATCTTTTCTAAATCGTTTTGCAATTTGTTTTGATCTTCTAATGACTTCACAAGTCAATAAACAGCAGCGTCATCTACAAACAAGCTAAGACGGCTGCTCAGATTGTATCCCAAATTGTTTATATAGATAAGGAACAGGGTCCATAACACTACCTTGGGGAATCCAGAAATCAGTTCTGTTTTACTCAATGACTTTCCTTCAGTTACTACGAACTGTGACCTCTCTGACAGGAAATCATGAATCCAGTTGTATAACTGAGACAATATTCCATAAGTATGCAACTTCAATACAAGCTGTTTGTGTGGTACAGTGTCGAAAGCCTTCCAGAAATCCAGAATCAATTTGAAATCACTTGTCAATAGCACTTAACACTTTGTGTGAGGAAAAGAGCTAGTTCTGTTTCACACGAACGATGTTTTATAAATCCATGTTGACTGCATGTCAATAGACCATTTTCTTTGAGGTAATTCATAATGTTTGAACACAATATATGTTTCAAAATCCTGCAGCATATCGACTTTAATGAAATGTGCCTGTAATTTAGTGGATTACTCCTACTAACTTCCTTGAATACTAGTGTGACCTCTGCAACTTTCCAGTCTTTGGGTACAGATATACAGTTAAGTATGGAGCTATTGCATCAGCATTCTCTGAAAGGAACCTAATTGTTACACAGTCCAGACCAGAAGACTTGCTTTTATTAAGTGATTTAAGTTGCTTCACTACTCCAAAGATATCTTCTTCTACGTTACTCATGTTGGCAGCTGTTCTTGATTCAAATTCTGAAATATTTACTTTGTCTTCTTTTGTGAAGGCATTTTGGAAGGCTGTATTTAGCAACTCTGCTTTGGCAGCACTGTCTTCAATAGTATCCCCATTGCTATCGTACAGAGAAGGCATTGTTTGTTTCTTGACGCTAGCATACGTCACATACGACCAGAATCTCTTTGGATTTTCTGAAAGGTTTCAGGACAAAGCTTCATTGTGGAAACTATTGTAAGCCTCTTCCAACCGCACTATATTTCGAGCTTCTGTAAAAGATAGCCAGTCTTGGAGATTTTGTGTCTGTTTAAATTTGGCATATTTTTAGTTGTTTCTGCAACAGTGTTCTGGCCTGTTTTATTTACCAACAAGCATCAGCTGCCGATACTGTTTCTTTGACTTCAAACCACATCTGGTCTACACTTAGATTGTTAATGTGGAAGGAGTGGAGATTGTCTCTCAGGAAGGTGTCAAGTGAATTTTTATCTACTTTTTTGAATGGATGCATTTTATTTGTTTTTGGAGGATTTGGCAATTACAATATTCAATCTCGCTATGACAACCCTGTGTTTACTAATCCCCATATCTATTTTGATGCCTGTTATTAACTCAAGATTATTTGTTGCTAAGAGGTTAAGTGTGTTTTCACAACTGTTTACTATTCACATAGAACGCCAGTTTTCTTCCTCCTGATACCAGTGTCCTCCCGAGTAGTCCCTGCCTGCAGATCCGAATGGGGAACTATTTTACCTTCTGACTATTTTACCCAAGAGGACGCCATCATCATTTAACCATACTGTAAAGCTGCTTGCCCTCGGGAAAAATTATGGCTGTAGTTTCCCCTTACTTTCAGCCATTCACAGTGCCAGCACAGCAAGGCCGTTTTGGTTAGTGTTACAAGGCCAGATCAGTCAGTCATCCAGACTGTTGCCCCTGCAACTACTGAAAAGTCTGCTGCCCCTCTTCAGGAATTACACATTTGCTGGCCTCTCAACAGATACGCCTCTGTTGTGGCTGCATCTACAGTATGGCTATCTGTATCACTGAGGTACAGAAGCCTCCCCACCAATGACAAGGTCCATGATCATGGTTCTGATACTATTACCTAAAGGTGCTTATATGAATACTTCAAGAACTGAGTGAACTGGGACAACAGTAGTCTTAAACTTTCATAAGTCAAGTGCTTCATACATGAAACATGAGAGTAAATATAAGAAAAAGGTGAAACAGCAGTCCATGTGTTCTTAACACAGAGGGAGGCCACCAAAAGCTGTAAAGTGCATTGTAAACTGGTTTTTCTAGCCAGTTTTAAAATTACTACCACTCTGCTATTCGGGCACATGAGCAGCTGAGCTTATGGGTATTGTTTTTGGTCAGTTGCAGAAGGAAATTAATTCCCCACATTGGTGTTGGGGATCACAAACTGGTCTTCTCAAAAAGACGATGTATCCTATCCACACTACAAGAAAACCTCAATGTAAAATGTATCCTTGTGCAAAAATTGCAAGTGTTATTTAATTATAATCAAGGAACAGTTCTTACTTTAGTTTGTTTAGTTTGCTATATACAATATTGACACAACATTATTTGGAAAAGAATAATAAGAAATTGCTCAAATTGTTTAAGTGTACAGAATACTTAAGCAATAATTTTGTTTCAGCCTTGGATCTTCACTTTTCACTCTTAGCAGCATTGTAAGGAGTACAACAAGAAAAATCAACACACAGTTTGAACTTGATGATGTAAGTACTTCAAGTTTCTTATAACAAGAACTCTCTCTCTCTCTCTCTCTCTCTCTCTCTCTCTCTCTCTCTCTCTCTCTGTCTACATACCTATCTGTCCATCTGCCTACCTATCTGTCCATCTGTCTGTCTACCTATCTATCGATCTATCTATCTCTCATTAGTGTCAAGCTTCTTTCGGGCCTGTACCAACTCATGAATTATCGGAATGGCAGGTCACACATCCAAAGATAAATGACCTGCCCATCCTTTTTAACCACCCCAACATATCCCTCTTTGCTCCTTGAGGAAGGAACTCACAGTTCCAAAATCCAGCACACTTTCTTGTACTTTTATATGTGTCTGTCACCAATACTGAGAATTTCACTTACTGACAATAAGTAGTGATCAGCAATTCTGTCTCATAAATTCCATAGTTTACTCAAGTCATACAATTATCATATGCTGTCCACAATATTAGTCTGATAATCTTCATATTTTTCTCCACAGCTCCTTAAATTTGGTGCAGAACACAGGCATGAACTGGGTTCTGCTACAAGAACTCTGGAGCAAGCAATAGAACAAGCACGCATTAATGTTCAGTGGGCACAGACCAGGCGAGATGAAGTTGTTGCTTGGCTGCGTATGCAACACAACATGGCAGATAGCTAGCACTTCAGTAGTAGTGTTCTGGTGTATACAAATCCCACAGAGCACACTATACTCATAGAAGTTTGATGCGTGGCAGGAAAAGGCCTCTTAAATGTGTCACTCAGAACAGAACTATCTACACAACTGATTACTAGATGTAAATTTTTTTCAGCCTGATGCCAGGAGAAGTGGCAACATCCTTCTTGTGTGTTCCTGGTGTCTTTATGTTTGTTTCTTTCATGAGAAAATGAAATGAATCATTCCAAAACTTAAAGTGGAGCCACAAACTGTCAATTGCTATGACTGAATATAAATTGAACTGAATTAGAAACTGCCACCCCTTCAGTGAATTCAAAAATACAGTGCAAAGCTCCAATAAACAAAGTGAAAATACTCCAAATGAAATATTTTGAAGTGTTGTATGAAGGTGGTAATCACATCTCCAATCAATTCAAATGCAGTAACCCAGATAAATGTGTTTTTCTTGTAAATTGAATTTTATAATAAATATATCATTAATTAACAACAGAAAGTCACTGAAACTTAGAAGCTGCAGCATTTATCAATGTTTAATGACTGAATGATCAGCTTGTAACAATGTATTTACACAGCAAGGTTCAAATAGATTTAACCATTTTAATGAATGTGTAGACAAGAAGACACATTTAACAAAACAGTTTGCTGGGTGTGGTACCGTGTCATAACTTTAAAAAACTATACTGGAGAAACCACAATTTTGGCCATGGTAACAGTGACCTTCTTTTGGGTCTACTGCATCTACTTTTGTATTAACTGACTCTGGCCATGGAAGCCTATTCAATTATATTTAAAAAGACACATATATTTAGAATTTTATATTTAGTTTATTGTTTTGCCTTTATAGTAGTTCAACAGCCACAAAATGATGTATAAGCCTCATTTTGGATATCTGTCTGTGTATGTATGATTTACAAATTGCAACTTTATCCTACATAACTGAAAAGATTACTCATCAGTTGCCATTTGCAAGTATGATCTTTAAAAAAAATCTGCAGTGAGCATTTCCTTTTATGAAATAAAGACCTGCAATATACTTATACATTAATTTTAAGAATTTCACCATTTAAGAAAGTTCTTTGCCTGTTATTGTAATGTGATACTCTTATTTATCAGAATTTTATGTTTCTTTTAGAATATAAGTATCTGCCACAGTATCTATCATGTATTTAAAGAGGTTTCACCTTTTGTGTAAGTTAAAACAAAACTACTGTTAATTGGTGCATACAAATTTGATTATTTAGCCATGCAGGTATTATAGAATTAAATATCTGGGCAAGAAAAGTGAGTGTAAGTTTTGGCCTGTGCTTGAATGTTTAATTTCACTGTGAGCATATGTGCATTAGTTATAGTGAAACAGCACTGCATCCAGTGAAGGTGTTGGCAAAGTGTTCTATGGCAGTCTTTTTTGGCCTACTGTCTACCATTGTCTCCAACTATTTCTCAAATAAGGAAAAAATGAATAATTTGATGAGAGAACACAAAAAGTGGTGAAAAGCCCTGATGCAGCAACTTTGATATTTGCTCTCAGACAATCATATTTCTCATAAGTATGAGAAAACAAAAATTTGTACACATGATATGTTGGATTTTATTTTGTACTTATAACTTGAAACTACCTGACACAGTACTTAAAATGTAATGTTGTTAACCTAAAGGGTCACACAAAGATACACCTATAATGTTGTTAATCAAATACAAGCCAATTTTTAATTCTTGTCATTTTTTGTATGTCTAATTTGAATACATGTAAGAATTTTGTATGTGCATATATATGTAATTTCTCATTGTTGCTGCAGCTGTTTAGAAAATTCAAGGAATTAAATACAAGAAACTTAACACACTCTTTTTTAAATAATGGTATCTGTTACAAAATTTCCATAACTTACCTAATGACCCTACCGAAAAATGGACTGTACTTTTCAAAAATGCTGGTATGAGACTGAAACTCATTAAAAATTTCCAGTGTCCAGTATCTTTTTAAGTCAAATCCTTGGAGCTCACTTTTAACATTCATGACATTGACAGGCATAGATTTACACATTAAGAAATTTCATTAAGAGTTTATTTACAAGGTTTCAGAAAAATCTGCTTGCTGAGTTGTAGCAGGCAGAACACACAGAAAGATGCAAAACTGCTAGTTTCTGCAATCAGGGTCATCTCTTTCTGGCAGAAGTGAGGAGAAAGTTTGTGCAGAAGAGAATGTTAAGGCTTATGATATAGAAGAAATCACAAGAAAAGTCACCCAGAACCTCGTGTAAATGAAAGAAAGAGTTATATGATAACCAGTGGGAAAAGTTTTCTGTAGAAGCACAAAACTGGCAAATATTTCCTCTTTAAAAGACTTTGACAGAAAAGGGGGAAACCACATTCCACCTTATTCACTAAAAGTTTTGGCATGTGAATATATATTATAACATTATAATCTTCTTACTCAGTCTCTCATTGTAGTTAAACATACATAAATCAGCAGCTACCTCTCACTACCACTGATTAGATAGGTCCGTCTCCCACAGTCTCCTTTTTTTCCAATTGATTTACAGTGTATCTCAGTGCCACTGTCTCCTCTGTCACTTACACTATCTCCTTTTGTTTTTCTTTCCCATTGTCTCCACCATACCTCAGCAGCCCAAAAATCCTTGGGGATCAAGTTATTTTTCCCTTATACCCATGTGTTTTAAATTTTGGTTCAAAATGTGCCCTCCTCCATACCTACGTGGTAACATTTTTCATTTCCACTGTCTCCTCTTGCAAGAACTGCCCACTCATACTAAACCTCCAAAAATGTTTCAGTTTAGCCGGTGAATACATAGGTGTCAGTTTAACTGGCCATGCTTTCCCACCTGTGTTTTGCATATTAAGCCAGTCCATCCTTGAAATGATTTAGTGAGCCATCACAAAGGAATTCTTCCTACATGTTATGTGGAGATGCTCTTGTAGTTTTATGTCCCCTTGCAGAGCCATAGCAGCACCATTGGATTCTGAAAGTGCAATACTACTATCTATGTTTTACATAATAAAGTGGGAAGGAGTCTTTTTTTTGTGCAAATAATTTTTACTCTTGATACCATTTATTTAACAGATACCATAAAATTAACTTGTTCATACTGATTATAAGCTAACTACTGGTATAAGAGCATGGTCTACCACATGACTAGATCAAAGGCATTCTACTGATGAGTGCTGACTATAGCATACGGTCTGTGTAACTTGAGCATACAGTTGGTATAGTTTGTAGAAGATCAGGCATCTTCAGTTATGCCAAAGTTATTCATTTATTTATTAATATCAACATCTCTTGGCATTGTAAAATTACTGAAAGATAGTATTTATGATCCGTACACTCCTCCTAATGTCTGAGTGGCAAAAGGCAAGTTTTGTTAGCAAATATTTATTAATAACAATTACTTGATTCACACCAGAATAAATGTGCTTTCCCTATGAATCTCTTCCCTTACATCACAAGCAATTTCTGCATCAGCTCCTCGTCCCACAGCATCTGAAAGTGCGAGATGGCCAACCACCTCTGCTGGCCAGTATGGGAACCTACCAGTCACTCCTTACCCCCATATGTGCTGCAGTGCTAATACATTCACTTGATGTATGCAAACCACAGCAAAACAGGAAATAAAGTAAAATCCACTCCTATCTGTAAATAAGGGGTACCTTACACTCTCTCTTTTGGTCCCACAGCTGATGTCTCCTTCCATCCTACTACTATTCTCTTAATTTATCTCTCTTTCTCTTTCACTGCGACTTTCTCTCTCCCATAGTCATTGTCTCATCTCTCTCTCTCTCTCTCTCTCTCTCTCTCTCTCTCTCTCTCTCTCTCTCTCTCTCCCCCCCCCCCCCCCCCCCCACTAGTGTTGTATCCTCTCTCTTCATTACTGACCCTCTGCTACTCTCTTTCAGCACGTAACGCGAAAGAACTTGCCCCCTTCTAAAAACCATGTACGCAAGTCTCTAGAGGAACGGAAGGTTCAAATGATTGGAAAAGAGCACAGGTAGTCCCAGTTTTCAATAAGGGTCGTCGAGCAGATGTGCAAAACTATAGGCCTATATCTCTGACATCGATCTGTTGTAGAATTTTAGGACATGTTTTTTTGCTCATGTATCATGTCATTTCTGGAAACCCAGAATCTACTCTGAAGGAATCAACATGGATTCCAGAAACAGCGATCATGTGAGACCCAGAAAATATTAGATAAAGGCTCCCAGGTAGATGCCATTTTCCTTGACATCCAGAAGGCATTCGATACAGTTCTGCACTGTCACCTGATAAACAAAGTAAGAGCCTACGGAATATCAGACCAGCTGTGTGGCTGGATTGAAGAGTTTTTAGCAAACAGAACGCAGGGGAGTGTTATGGGACCATTGCTTTTCACAATATATATGTAAATGACCTAGTAGATAGTGTCAGAAGTTCCATGCGGCTTTTTGCGGATGATGCTGTAGTATACAGAGAAGTTGCAGTATTAGAAAATTGCAGTGAAATGCAGGAAGATCTGCAGTGGATAGGCACTTGATGCAGGGGAGTGGCAACTGACCCTTAACATAGGCAAATGAAATGTATTGCAAATACATAGAAAGAAAGATCCTTTATTGTATGATTATATGACAGCGGAACAAACACTGGTAGCAGCTACTTCTGTAAAATATCCTGGGAGTATGCGTACGGAACGATTTGAAGTGGAATGATCATATAAAATTAATTGTTGGTAAGGTGGGTGCCAGGTTGAGATTCATTGGGAGAGTCCTTAGAAAATGTAGTCCATCAACAAAGGAGGTGCTTACAAAACACTCGTTCGACCTATACTCGAGTGTTGCTCATCAGTGTGGGATCTGTACCAGGTTGGGTTTACAGAGGAGATAGAGAAGATCCAAAGAAGAGTGGCGCGTTTTGTCACAGGGTTATTTGATTAAGCATGATAGCAATTACGGAGATGTAGGAAACTCAAGTGGCAGACTCTGCAAGAGAGGCGCTCTGCATCGCGGTGTAGCTTGTTGGCCAGGTTTCGAGAGGGTGCGTTTCTGGATAAGGTATTGAATATATTGCTTTCCCCTACTTATACCTCCTGAGGAGATCACGAATGTAAATTAGAGAGATTCGAGCGCACACGGAGGCTATCCGGCAGTCGTTCTTCCCGCGAACCAGATGTGACTGGAACAGGAAGGGAGGTAATGACAGTGGCACGTAAAGTGCCCTCCACCACACACCGTTTGGTGGCTTGCGGAGTATAGATGTAGATAAAAACATAAATATGTTTGCATGCTAAAATCTTTAATGAGGTAGGCAGAATGAGAATTGAGACATCTGGTTCCCCACTTTCCTGTCAGAGTCTTTTAAAGAGGAATATATTGTATACACTGATTTTGTGCTCTGGCTATGGACATAGCCAGGATTTTGTCAAGAAGAGGGGGGGGGGGGGGGAGGTCCAGTTTCTTAAAGAGGACCTTAAAAAGCCTCATGGTTTTCATTTTATGCTGAAAACACACATATATTTATTAAATTTTTTTTTATGCAATTTGCTTTCGTGAGGCCTTCATATAAAGAGTATTTGTTCTATAAAATAAAGCAAGAAAAGCTTGTCTTAAAAAGTATAGCATATATTCTCAATAAGAAATACCCAAATGTGCAATTAAATATTTATTTATTTGCAATATGATAACTTCGCTCTACTGGCAAATGAATTAAAATTTGAATGTAACATATTGCCACTTTGGAAATGAAACACAGCTCAGTCTTCTATTATTTCACTATTGCAGAGCAGAAGAATCATAATGCTTGTTTGAATTCAAGTTACCTAGATCAAATCTCTCTTGTCAATAGTTACCTTTCTTCCACTACAATCCTGTATTCAAATTTATCTACTTACCTCAAACCAAGTCATAATTTCTTCAGCATCAAAGCATCTCAAGTTCCTCAATTCAGTCTCAAATTTTATTATAGTATCTTTCATTTCATCAAAATTCTTCGTTCCTTAACTGATCAAAACTTTTTAAAGTTATTGTTTCAATAGTCAACTTGAAACTATAGCAACCAAATTTGTTTATAAAACAAAATACACAAATATAAATAAAATAGAAAGAAACATTCCACATGGGAAAAATATATTAAAAACAAAGATTCCATGACTTACCAAACGGGAAAGCGCTGGTAGATAGGCACAATAAAAAAACACACAACAACCACACACACAAAATTTCAAGCTTTCGCAACCCACTGTTGCTTCGTCAGGAAAGAGGAAGGAGAGGGAAAGATGAAAGGATGTGGGTTTTAAGGGAGAGGGTAAGGAGTCCTTCCAATGCCGGGAGCAGAAAGACTTACCTTAGGGGGAAAAAAGGACAGGTATACACTCGCACACACACACATATCCATCCACACGTATACAGACACAAGCAGACATATTTAAAGGCAAAGAGTTTGGGCAGAGATATCAGTCGAGGCAGAAGTGCAGAGGCAAAGATGTTGTTGAATGACAGGTGAGGTATGAGTGGCAGCAACTTGAAATTAGCGGAGATTGAGGCCTGGTGGATAACGGAAGAGAGGATATATTGAAGGGCAAGTTCCCATCTCCGGAGTTCGGATAGGTTGGTCTTAGTGGGAAGTATCCAGATAACCCGGACGGTGTAACACACTGTGCCAAGATGTGCTGGCCGTGCACCAAGGCATGTTTAGCCACAGGGTGATCCTCATTACCAACAAACACTGTCTGCCTGTGTCCATTCATGCGAAAGGACAGTTTGTTGCTGGTCATTCCCACATAGAAAGCGTCACAGTGTAGGCAGGTCAGTTGGTAAATCACGTGGGTGCTTTCACACGGGGCTCTGACTTTGATCGTGTACACCTTCCGGGTTACAGGACTGGAGTAAGTGGTGGTGGGAGGGTGCATGGGACAGGTTTTACACCAGGGGCAGTTACAAGGGTAGGAGCCAGATGGTAGGGTAGGTGGTTTGGGTATTTCATAGGAATGAACCAAGAGGTTACAAAGGTTAGGTGGACAGCAGAAAGACACTCTGTGGGAGTGGGGAGGATTTCATGAAGGATGGATCTCATTTCGGGGCAGGATTTGAGGAAGTTGTATCCCTGCTGGAGAGCCACATTCAGAGCCTGATCCAGTCCCGGTAGGTCTTCCTGTCATAAGTGGGGCACTTTTTTGACCTCCATCTGTCCAATGGGGACTTCCCGGCACTGGATCAGACTCTGAATGTGGCTCTCCAGCAGGGATACGACTTCCTCAAATCCTGCCCTGAAATGAGATCCATCCTTCATGAAATCCTCCCCACTCCACCAAGAGTGTCTTTCCGCCGTCCACCTAACCTTCGTAACCTCTTGTTCATTCCTATGAAATCCCCAAACCACCTTCCCTACCCTCTGGCTCCTACCCTTGTAACCGCCCCCGGTGTAAAACCTGTCCCATACACCCTCCCACCACCACTTACTCCAGTCCTGTAACCCGGAAGGTGTTCACGATCAAAGGCAGAGCCACGTGTGAAAGCACCCACGTGATTTACCAACTGACCTGCCTACACTGTGACGCTTTCTATGTGGGAATGACCAGCAACAAACTGTCCATTCGCATGAATGGACACAGGCAGACAGTGTTTGTTGGTAATGAGGATCACCCTGTGGCTAAACATGCCTTGGTGTACGGCCAGCACATCTTGGCACAGTGTTACACCGTCCGGGTTATCTGGATACTTCCACTAAGACCAACCTATCCGAACTCCGGAGATGGGAACTTGCCCTTCAATATATCCTCTCTTCCCATTATCCACCAGGCCTCAATCTCTGCTAATTTCAAGTTGCTGCCACTCATACCTCACCTGTCATTCAACAACATCTTTGCCTCAGCACTTCTGCCTCGACTGATATCTCTGCCCAAACTCTTTGCCTTTAAATATTTCTGCTTGTGTCTGTATACGTGTGGATGGATATGTGTGTGTGTGTGAGTGTAATACCTGTCCTTTTTTCCCCCTAAGGTAGGTCTTTCCACTCCCGGGATAGGAATGACTCCTTACCCTCTCCCTTAAAACCCACATCCTTTCATCTTTCCCTCTCCTTCCCTCTTTCCTGACAAAGCAACCGTGGGGTTGCAAAAGCTTGAAATTTTGTGTGTTTGTGTGTTTTTTTATTGTGCCTATCTACCAGCACTTTCCCGTTTGGTAAGTCATGGAATCTTTGTTTATAAAAAACACAAATATTATGAGCTACAGTTTTTGGATCTTGACACTGATTCACATATTAATTTCAATTAGACTTCTAATGTATGTGACCTCATAAATGAGTTTGTATTCATCCATGATAATTTGGTTAATGTTTTGATGCTAATAAACTTCTCTATGATGTACAACATACATTCAATCTTTCTATCTGCCAGAAGAAGAGCCACTGGCTCCAAAAGCTTGCTTAAGTATTGGTTGGTTGGTTGATTTGGGAGAGGGTACCAAACAGCGCAGTCATCAGTCCATTGGATTACGGTAGGATGGGGAAGGAAGTCAGCCATGCCCTTTCAAAGGAACCATCACAGCATTTGCCTGAAGCAAATTTAGGGAAATCACAGAACATGTAAATCAGAATGGCTGGACACGACTTTGAACCATCATCCTCCCAAATGCAAGTCCAGTGTGTTGACCACTGTACCACCTCAGTCAGTTTTCTTAAGTATAACGTTCTTTTATGTGTGTCTTCTCCTGCCACTGCTTGGTGAGTAGATTTTTTTTTATCTATACAAGCACATTATATTGTCAAGTTATTTACAAATACATCAAAGTTGAGATGGTTTGGACTATCATGCCAAGGACATTAAGAATAAGACATTTCACAGTAGAACATTGTTCTTGTAAGTAAAACGTGAATACACACATTATCACTGTCCCACAAGTGAGCCATCTTTATGCACAAATATGTAGCACAAAATGATGATCACAAGCAGCATTCCAGTGTCAATATGGCTTTTAGTACCAGGAGTCTCCAAAGAGATGTTCAGCCCCCCCTTTGATACAGCTCTTTTCATTTAAGCAGAGGGGCTACATTCTTAAGGAGTTGAATAGGTCAGGAAAGAAAGGAAATCACAAGGAATTTTGCTGTGGCCTATAGTAAGGGATTGTCACCAGCATTTACCTACATTGAAAACGGGAAACCACAGAAACCATTTTCAGGGTTTCCGGCAGATGGATTCAAACAATCTCACCTGTTGAATCCAGGGACTGCTAGCTCAGTGTCTCAAGACACAGAGCTACCTCATTTGGTGGAAAATTTGGAAAACTGTTTGTTGTACACTGTTTCCAAATTAAATAAAATGCATCACAACAAAAGATGGGAATCTGATATTACATGCTTTTCCTTTAATAGTAAATGATTGTAAATGGATTTATGATGAAATGGGGAGGGGGTGGAGCAAAGGGGGGGGGGGGATGGAGGGCACAGTCAGTTTAGAGAAATTCAAGCAGCCCACTGAAAAAATCTTTTACAAATGAATGAACTACAGAATGTGCTGTCATCACATACCCTGTCTGCTCTCCACAAAAACCTCCCTATCATTCCATATCAGAACAGGCTTTCATAACTGAGTACTGCCTGGATGACCAGAATGGGTGACATTTTGCCATTTGGGCTACTAATGATAGAATTTTGAACGATTTTTTCAAAGAAATTTGGGCAATATTTTTGTTGATCACATGATTGTTTGGTGACACAGGAAATCCAAGTCTATTTTTATGCACTGATTTTCATTTAATGTTATTTGTATTGATGTTTACCACTCCACTGCACTGTAAAACACTGAACTATTCAGCCCAGACTTCCTACCCATCTCCCAATAATGACTCCAGTGCTAGCATTAAAGTAATTAGGCTATTATTGTAGTGCATACATATTTTTTAACTTACTGTAATGCTAGTGAACAAATCAAAATCACTTTCCCTCTTCTTTCTTGTTACAACCTTATCAATAATTAGAAACTCTCAGAACAGCGCACAGTACAAAACAATAAATGGCAGCACAAGTTCAACTGCAAGTATGAACTGAACTAATGATTCACAAAGCAACATGTCATATTTTTTAACATATTGCTAGTGGAACAGCGACCAATACAGTGCTGAAAACGTACATGTCTGTGTCCTACAGTCACACTCACCCCCCCCCCCCCCCCCCCCCCCCTACTGGTTACTGGCTTCAAATAATTTGACCACTTACTTGGGAAGCAAGCATAACAACTGTGTGCCAGGGGTGGCCAGAAGATTGTATTATATACCAAAACTGGTAGCCAGTAGACAAAATAAATAAATTGTGACTGTAGACACAAGTACAGGGTTATTACAAATGATTGAAGCGATTTCACAGCTCTACAATAACTTTATTATTTGAGATATTTTCACAATGCTTTGCACACACATACAAAAACTCATCAAGTTTTTTTAGGCATTCACAAATGTTCGATATGTGCCCCTTTAGTGATTCGGCAGACATCAAGCCAATAATCAACTTCCTCCCACACTCGGCGCAGCATGTCCCCATCAATGAGTTCGAAAGCATCGTTGATGCGAGCTCGCAGTTCTGGCATGTTTCTTGGTAGAGGAGGTTTAAACACTGAATCTTTCACATAACCCCACCGAAAGAAATCGCATGGGATTAAGTTGGGAGAGCGTGGAGACCATGACATGAATTGCTGATCATGATCTCCACCATGACCGATCCATCAGTTTTCCAATCTCCTGTTTAAGAAATGCCGAACATCATGATGGAAGTGCAGTGGAGCACCATCCTGTTGAAAGATGAAGTCGGCGCTGGCGGTCTCCAGTTGTGGCATGAGCCAATTTTCCGCGGGCTACGCGTGAAACTTGCCCGCACGCATTCAACCGTTTCTTCGCTCACTGCAGGCCGACCTGTTGACTTACCCTTACAGAAGCATCCAGAAGCTTTAAACTGCGCATACCATTGCCGAATGGAGTTAGCAGTTGGTGGATCTTTGTTGAACTTCATCCTGAAGTGTTGTTGCACTGTTATGACTGACTGATGTGAGTGCATTTCAAGCACGACATACGCTTTCTGCTCCTGTCGCCATTTTGTCTCACTGCGCTCTCGAGCGCTCTGGCGGCAGAAACCTGAAGTGCGGCTTCAGCCGAACAAAACTTTATTAGTTTTTCTACGTATCTGTAGTGTGTCGTGACCATATGTCAATGAATGGAGCTACAGTGAATTTATGAAATCGCTTCAATCATTTGTAATAGCCCTGTATATACTATTAAAAAAAAGGCAAATGAACTTGAAGTAAACCCAACAATGTCAATAGATGGTCTTGGCTAAAATAGGGATAGGTGACGGCTGATAGTGCTATCAATAGATCAATAGTTTAATTGTATTGATGGCCTTGTGGCATTCCATAGTGCATATCTCTTTTTCATCATATGATTGGAAATCAAGGTATAAGGGGTGATCAAAAAGTTTCTGTTGACGGGCATACGGTCTAGAATTGGTACACCACTCAGGCAAAATTACCAAGGTCATAGAGGCAATCATCCCACAGATTCACCACTCACCATGTTGAAGGTACCCTTTTTGTGAAACAGTGTCCTGTTGCATGAAGAAGTCTGTAACTGCCTGCTGTAGATCCTCGTCCGATGGGAAGTGTCAACACTTCAAAGTCATTTTTTGAGAGACCGTAGGTGTGATAATCACATGGGGAGAGATCAGGACTGTAGGGTGGGTGCTTGAATATTTCCCAAGTGAGTTGATGTAACTTCTGCATTACAACATTTGCAATGTGGGGACATGCATTATAATGAAGCAGCAGCACCTCTTGTTGCACCATTCCACAATGGTGCTTTTCGGCAGACATGCTTCCTCACACACATTCTCCATTTTCCAATGGATGTCTACCAGTGTTCGTTCTTCAACAGCGAAGAAAATAGTAGCACACTGGTCCTGCTTCGAAGCATTTATCATATGTATTTCATGGTTCCACATTTACTGCATGCACATTGGAAAGTTACTAATGTGACACTAATTGCTTGCCCACTTACCAGTGTTTATACAACCACATGGGACTCACGCTATGCTGCGTATACACTGCAGCAATGCATTCAAATGAAAACTTTTCAGTTTCAGTACACTGCTGTCAGGTCACATGTAATTTCATTTAGATGATAGGGGCAACCACCTCCCCCCTCCCCCTCACCCCCCCCCCCCCACCCATTTGGCTATATCCTTTCTCAAATAGTAGCATTTTTTCACTGGTTCCCTTCTTTTCCTGCTACAGCATGGTGTGCTGCTTATATGCAGCAAATTCTATAGGCCAGTAAAGTTTTGAAGATTTATTTGATAACTTCCAAACATTTACATACCTTGGCACATACAAACAACAGATAAATGTGCATAAACATAAGTCGAACAAAAAACTGTTTGCTCACGTTTTTGGATACTTCACTTATCAATTGCAATTCATTGACAATACCCAGCTTATGATTTTCACCTTAAAAAACTAAATATGTTGATAAATATTTTACTGAATTTGCAGTCATCCAGCTTTACATAAACTCTTTTAAGGCTCATTATTTGTCACTGCAGTACCAGTCTGGGCATATTTGTATTGGTGTGAAATGCTCATTACACAGAGACAGCATGTCATAAAGTTCTATTCGTGAAAATATATTGACTAAAACCATAATTTGATGATCTCAGAGCCTTAGTAATTACCCTAGAATCCTTGTCATGTGTTCACTACATCAGTTAAAACTACATTTACACCTGAGACTGGATATTACGAGCATAAAATTATATATCATGAGCACATTATTTTTTAACCTCTGGATCTTGATAACGGATAATGATATTGAAAAATGTTCCAAGGCTCCCTGAGAACATAATCTTATGAACATATGGTAAAACTTCTGATGATTTTCCATGAATGGAAATTATAGAAATGGCCATCCCCACAATTGGTACTTTTGGGACCCAAAAATCATGGTTTTTCAGGTGTATTTTATAACACACACAGCTTTTCAAAAATGGGAAAATGGCATTTCTAGATGAATGTGTAAAGAATGTACAATTAAAATTTAAGCCACTTAATATGGTTAGTTATTTAGATAATTGCAGCCTACAGCACAAAATGGCTGAAAACTGGCTTTTGTGGTTTTCAGCATAACTACAGTAAGTTTCAAAGTTCTCCGGGAACATCAGCTTAAGAACATATGGCAAACATGTCAAGGATCCGCCATGAATAGAGATAATAGAAGTGGCCATCCCACAATTGGTACTTTTCATATCCAAAAATAATGTTTTTTTTTTTTTTTTTGGGGGGGGGGGGGGGGGGGTTTCTCAGGAACCACCCATGAACAAATTTCATTTCTATAAGCCACCTAAGTTCCACTCTAGACCACACCTAATGCAACAGAATAAACTGATTTGCTCGGTTTGCCTGGACTGAAGGAAGCATGTAATATGTAAATTTTGTTCCTGTATTCTAGGGTGTTTAAATTGTCATCCCATACTATAGGATAGCTACATTATATCCTGCCTTCCAGTTTTTTTTTTTCAAAAAATGTCTATATCGGCGATATTCTTCCCCCTTATATCAATATATAGATACTAAAATGGCAATATCATGTGCCAGTATTTTTATTTTATATTACATTTTTTCTCAATTATCGGTAAATATTTGAAATTGTTCTTTTGAAATTGCTGTAGAACATAATTTTACTTTCACTTGTGAAGGAGTCTTACTACTTTTTGCACTTTCAGTGCATCCAGTCTTTCTCTTTGGCTGTGTGAAACAAGTATTGGTGGTACTAAGAAGAAGTGCGATTGCACTGGTGGGTGACAGTGTGAGCAGAATAACAAGATTTCTGATGTGAAGAAATAGCACTCCAGTTACATTAAAAACAATTTTTAATTCAAAAACAGTTGCTGAAAACTATGAACAAAATTCTAAATGACAAGATTGGTATTCATGGTGAGCAAAGACACATGATGAGAAATGCCGACATAATTGGTGCTTTGCACTACCAACAGAAACTGCATCGTTTAACTTCAGCACACAATTTTGACACTAAAACTGCTAGGTCATTGGCATTGGCAGAAGTGAAAAAAAACATGGGAGACAACATGAAATGTTCTGGACAAATCCAATATGGGATGAAACCGAATAAAGGACCCATCAGACAACTTTTATTGTGCCACTTACATGCATCTACCATTGTTAGCAAAGTGATTATTGCCAAACATGAAAGTGCATCATTTTCCTTTCAATTCTTGCTTTAAAGGGGTAGGCAGGCTGCTAGCTTGTTGATGTACAGCATACCTAATAATAAATCAATACTTTAATATACAGCTCCAAAACTGACAGTATATTTATGATGTGCAGTCAATATTTTTATAGGCCTGAATGTTTTTTTCAGCATATCAAAGGCCAATAATGATATTTTTTTAATACGAGTATCAATATGTCATATTCCTGATATTTTTCAAAATATTAACTGTCCTATGCTAGGCCAAGGGCTATCCAACAAACTTGACCCCTTATTTCTGTGAGCAATAGAACCTGAGATATATAACATTTTCATATATGACTTTTTGGAATGTATTGGTATCAGTACCATACATTGTTGTGCAAATACCATTGTTGGCTGAGGGACCTCGCCGGCTGGAGTGGCCGAGTGGTTCTAGGTGCTACAGTCTGGAACTGCGCGACCGCTACAGTCGCAGGTTCGAATCCTGCCTCGGGCATGGATGTGTATGCTGTCCTTAGGTTAGTTAGGTTTAAGTAGTTCTACGTTCTAGCAGACTGATGACCTTAGAAATTAAGTCTCGTGGTGCTCAGAGCCATTTGAACCATTTTGAGGGACCTCAAAGGGTTGTTTGCCAAATTGTAAAGACTTTCTTCTTCCTCCCACAATGGCCCCTTTCCATGCAGTGTATGAAAGTTGTGTCTTAAGTGTACCTGCTGAGTGAAGGTGTCTGAATGGGTGTGTGTGTAGAGTTACTTCCCTGATCTCTTGAAATACGTGGAAGTAAAACCATTGTTTAAAAAACGTTCAAAAGATGATATGGGAGGTTATCACCCCATCTCTATACTCCCTGTCATATCAAAAATATTTGAAAAAATTGCTGTTTTACAGATACAAAGATTCATCACACAGAACAACATCATTTCACACAACCAGTTTGGCTTCCAACAAGGCAAAAACACAGTAGATCTGATAAATGAATTTATTGAAAAAATTACTTCATCACCAGATAGGAAAGCTAAGGTCGTAGGAATATTCTGTGATCTTACAAAAGCATTCTGTAACCGTGCCCTGATGCTTTTCAATCTCAACAGATATGGAATAAGGGGTATTGCTTTGAAATGGTTTGAATCACATCTCTTGGTGGGAAACAAAGGGTAGTAATCACATCAAATGGAGCAGATTACTTCTCAGAGTGGAAAACTGTGTCACAAGGTGTTCCTCAAGGCTCAATCAATTTTATTCCTGTTTTACGTAAATGACTTGCCTCTCAATACAAATACTCATTTAACTTTGTTTGCAGACGATACTTCTGCCCTAATTGAAAATGAAAATTCTGTAAATATACTACAGAGTGTCATGAATATCTTAAGTAACCTGGAAACACAGTTCAGTCTAAATGGCTTAAGGCTAAACATTTCAAAAACTCACATGATGAGTTTTAAAACCAAACAGTCAGAAACTAAAGAAATCTGTATCACTCACAAAAATCAAAAAATGCAAGAACTTGACTCACTCAGGTTCCTGGGAATAAACTTAGACAGAACTTTGAGTTGGAATTCTCATATAGAATATCTAGCAAATAAATTAAACAGCCTTGCATTTGCACTGGAAATTTTAACTTGTACCACTGATATGGCCACCAGGAAAATAGCATAGTATAGCTACTTTGAACTGGTTATTCGATATGGCATAATTTTTGGGGGAAACTCGGGAAACATTACACGAATTTTAAAGTTGCAAAAAAGAATCATTCACAACATGTGCTCTGAACAGAAATGAGAAGCAGCTGTATGAATATCAAGGGCTCAGATGAAAAACCAGTATTAAGCAAAGTAGGGAAAGCTGAAAGCTGGAAGGAGTATATAGAGGATCTACTCAATGAAAATGAACTTGAAGTCATTATTATAGAAAGGGAAGAGGACATAGATGAAGATGAGGTAGCAGATATGATGCTGCAAGGTGAATTTGACAGAACACTTAAAGATCTAAGTCAAAACAAGGCCCCTGGAGTAGAGGACATTCCATCATAACTATTGACATCTTTGGGAGAGCCAATCATAACAAAACTATTCTGGCCAATTGCACACTGATGTATGAGAAAAGCAAAATAGCCTCAGACTTCAAGAAGAAAATTCCAACTCCACAGAAAGCAGGTACTGAAAGGTGTAATTATTACCAGACTATCAGTTTAATAAGTCATGGCTGCAAAATCTAATATGAATTAGTTACAGAATGGGGAAGATCAGTTTGGCTTCTGGGAAAATGCAGGAACACATAACTCTACAACTTATCTTAAAAGACAAGTTAAGGAAAGTCAAACCTGCATTTTAACTTTTTTAGATTTGTAGAATGCTTTCAATGATGTCAGCTGGAATACACTCTTAGAAATTCTGAAGGTAGTAGGAGTAAAATACATGGGGATGAGTGGAGGTTATATACAACTTCTACAGAAAGCAGATGATAGTTGAAAGATTTGGAGTAGGAATTAAAGTTGAGGAAGAAGAAATAAAAACTTTTATGTTTGCTTATGACATAGTAATTCTGTCAGAGACAGCACAGGATTTGAAAGGGCAGTTCAATGGAATTTACAGTATTTTGAAACAGGGATATGAGATTAACATCAACAAAAGTAAAACAATGGTAATGGAATGTAGTAGAATTAAATCAGGTGATGCTGAGGGAGTTAGATTAGGAAATGAGACACTAAAAGCAGTAGATGAATTTCGTACTTGAGGAGCAAAATAACTGATGATGGCTGAAGCAAAGAGGATATAAAATGCAGACTGGCAATGTCAGAAAAAGATTTATGAATAAGAGAAATTTGTTTGATCAAATAAATAGACTGAAGTACTAGGAAGTCTTTTTTGAAGGTATTTGTCTGAAGCATAGCCTTGACTGGAAGTAAAACATGGACAAGAAGAGAATGGGAACTTTTGAAATGTGGTGCTACAGAAGAATGCTGGAGATTAGATGGGTAGATCATGCAAGCAATGAGAAGGAACTGAACAGAACTGGGAAGAAAAAAATTTGTGGCATAACTTGACTAAAAGAAGCAATCGGTTGATAAGACACATTCTGAGACACATCAAGGGATCACCAATTTAGTGTTGAAGGATGTGAGGGGAAGGGGGGGGGGGAATTATAGAGGGAGACCAAGAGATGAATATCAGGCAGATTCCATGTATCTAGATTTCCAGAATGTGTTTGACATGGTAGGCTGTTAAAGAAGATATAAGCATATGAAATAGATTGAGTGGCTTGAAAACTTCTTAAATTTTTAGAGCCCAGTATGTTGTCCTCTTTGGCAAGTGTTCACCAGAGACAAGGGTATCATCAGCAGTGCCCCATGGAAGTGTGATAGGACTGCTATTATCTTCTATATACACAAATGATTTGGCAGACAGGAAGGCCAGAAATCTGCAGTTGTTTGCTGATGATGCTGTGGTGTATTGTAAGGCATCCAAGTTGAGTGATTGTAGGAGGATACAAGATGACTTAGACAAAATGTGTAGTTGTTGTGATGAATGGCACCTGTTTCTAAATGTATAAAAATGTAAGTTAATGAAGATGAGTAGGAAAAACAAACCCATAGTGTTCAGATACAGCATTAGTAGTGTCCTGCTTGACACAGTCACATTGTTTAAATATCTCAGCATAACATAGTAAAGCAATATGAAAAGGAACAAACATGTGAAGATTGTGCAGGAAAAGGTGAATGATCAACTTTGGTTTATTGGGAAAATTCTAGGAAAGTATGATTCAACTGTAAGGGATACTACATATGGGATGCTAGTGAAATCTATTCTCCAACAGTGCTCAAGTGTTTGGGATCCATACAGTGTTGGATTAAAGAAAGACACTGAAGCAATTCAGAGGCCGGTTGCTAGACTTGTTACTGGTAGGTTTGAACAATAGACAAGTGTTATAGAGGTGCTTTGGGAACCCCTGGAAGGAAGGTAACATTCTTTTTGAGAAATACTATAGAGAAAACTAAGAGAGCTGTCATTTGAAGCTGACTGCAGAACAATTCTGTTGCTTCCAACAGACATTGCTTAAGGACCACAAAGTTAACGTACAAGAAATTAGGGTCATTTTTCCCTTGCTCTATTTGTGTGTGGAAAAGGAAAGGAAATGACTAGAAGTGGTACGGGGTACCCTCTGGCATGTGCTGTAACGTGGATTGTGGAATACTGATGTAGAAATAGATAATAGGCAGGCTCAAAAGGATGTAGACTGCCAGAGTTATTCAGAAAAGAAGAGATTTTCACAGGACAGATAGAGTGGAGAGCTGCATCAAACCAGTCTACAGAGTTAAGACCAAAACAGCAACAACAATTACAGCTGTTTCATGGTATTAAAGTATAACTTAACAAGATTCACATATCAGAAGATGGGGTTTGCAGAACACAATGAATCAATGAGCAGTGCAGAAATCCTGAACCAGAAACTTTCTTGATTCTGACAAAATAGATTGTGCTTTACTGAACTTGCATGAAGGGTCGAAAGTTTAGGACTCCCTTAAAACATTCAGGAGTTGTGGAAATCAACAAGCTACAAAGAGTGCAAGTGATCTGCAATTATGTTTATATGGTCCACAGCTGCTATGGTACTTTTGTTTACTACCTGATGTAACAAGAAATGTGATTAATCCAACCACGTGATATGTTTCCATTGACACACAGTCCAATCCCCATGATCCCATCGTACTGTGATCATGGCTGACAACATTTTTGGATCAACATAGGAATACATAGAGGTCATCTGCTGCAGGGCCCCAAGTTCAACAATATGTACTGAATGATGGGCTCTAAAAAATTTTTGGCTGCACTAGCACTGTATTCTGTTGTCAGATCTGTCAGAGATCACTGCCTATCCTGCTTTATCCTCTCCAGGGGACACCACCTTGATGAAGCACTGTCCATGTGGGTGGAGAGACTTGCATATCTGCATGAAGCTGAGGGCTATGCTGAAGGTAGAGGACCTACTGCCGGAAAGGCCTTAGCTGATGGATCAGACTAAGAGTGTCTCACAACATCCCATCTCCCTTATCCACTCCTAGTCCTTACCGAATTCTCTTTCCCAACCCAAGGTGTGATGTGATCCATGCCAAGGAGTGCATGGCACATGGGAAGACATGTCACAAACAGCCTCAAGGATACCAGGCAACCTCCCTTAGAAAGTAGCCTTACACCGTGTGGGGTATTCATGGTGTGGACCATGTAGATCCTCAAATCTCATGGGACCAAGATGGATACAACTAAAGAAAATAAATTAAAACAAACTGAGGAGCAAATTGAGACCTCAGACACCCAAACATTGGGGTCAGGTCCGATGGAATGCATTCCCACTACTGAATCACGATCTAGACCTGAGCCAGAAGTGGGAACTGTAACCGAGAAGTTGGACCAGATCAAGATTAAAGCCTTGCCTGGGGCCCAGATAAGGAAACTCCTCAGGGAACAGAGACAAAAGGAAGGGAAAGAATGACTTCCCAAAGACAAGTGAAGGGAATTAAAAGGTCTTTAGCCTAATACCCCCAAGAAAAAACTGTCTCAGGTTGAAAGGGATACACAGACCCCCACAACATCAAAGACAGGCAGCAAGAGGATAAGGGAGGAATCTAAGATCCCTCCTCCCTGGATAAGTGAGCCCAGAAAAAACCAAGGCTAGAAATAAGGAAACAGACATATAGTACTGAAGTGTCCACCGATAGCTGAATGGTCAGCGTGATGGACTGCCATCCTAAGGGGCCCAGGTTTGATTCACAGCTGGGTAGGGGATTTTCTCCACTCAGGGACTGAGTGTTGTGTTGTCTTCATCATCATTTCATCCTCATCTGGCACACAGGTCGCCCAATGTGGTGCCGAATGTAATAAGACCTGCACCAAGGCGGTCAGACCTGCCCCATAAGGGGCCTCCCGGCCAATGACGCCAAACGCTCATTTCCAGTACTGCAGCCTCAGTTTTTTAGATGCAATTTACCCAGGAAGGCTATCCATGGGTAACCATCACCTCACAGCAGGAGGAACTTGTACAGATGGCCTTCTTAGAAAAGATTGGGGAGGGGGGGGGGGGGGGGGGTGGATGCTGGTCCAGGACCCAAGATCAAGAGGGTCTATCTAGATTGTGGTGCCCTCATTTTTGTCTGTGAGAGGGTGCACATGGTGGAATGGCTTAAAGACAAATTGCCCGTAATATTCCCGTGGGAGGATGTGAAGCTGCTGGTCAAAATGGCAGCAGAGCTTCTTAAGACCGCAAAGGTATCAATATGGGTACCAAGATCCTTAAGGATGTCTCCCTTAAGACTCTGTTCAAGAAAACAGGGGTCCAGAACCCAAAAGTCTCGACAGAGGATTGGAGAGTAATCAACCAGTAGGTTGTACCAGAAGGACAAACCCTGGTGGTGGAGGTTGGAGAAAAGTCCCTGAAGGCGATGCGAGAGCAAGACCTGAAATTGTTTTTAGGGTTCTCACAGGTCTCTGTCAGGGTTATCAAAGACCTCAAAGACAATGATGGCAGCAAGATGGAGCCTGGAGGCGCTGCAGATTAATCTGCAGCACAGTAAAGAGGCCTCTGCTGCCCTGAGCCGCTGCCTGGGGAGGCAGGAAGTGGACGTGGCCCTGATACAAGAACCCTACTTATATAAAGGGGGCGTATCGGGCCTCAGTGGCACTGGAGGTAAGCTGATTTATGCTGGAGATCTAAGAAACTCCAGAACATGCATCTATGTAAGAAATTGAATTTCCTTCATGCCAATGATGGATTTCTAGTCCAGGGACCTAGTGACCATCAGAATGCAGCAATGTGAGGAAGGTATCACGAGGGAAATTGTTTTGGCATCAGCATACCTTGCTTCAGAAGACAGCTCTGCTCCTCCTTTGGAGGTGAGGAGACTGCTAGAGGCTTGCCATCGGCAAGGTGACTATCTGCTGGTGGGATGCTAAGCCAATGCCCACAACCTAGTGTGGGGCAGCAAGGATACCGACAGTAGAGGTGAGTACCTTCTCGAATTTCTCTTAGCAAACAACTTGGAGATCCTGAATAGGGGGCAATGAACCTACATTCAGGAATAGCAGAAGGGAAGAAAAAATTGACATAACCTTTGGTTCCATGATGATGGGCAGCTATGTCAAACAATGGCCTGTGGTGTTAGAGCCATCCTCATTGGACCACATGTACATTAAATTCAAGGTTGAATTGAGAATCAGACAGACCATGACCTAGAAGAATCCCAGGAAAGCAGACTGGGAGACGTATAGGAGGGAGCTTGACTTAAGCTTATTGCACATTAAAACGTGGATAAGGAATCCAGTAGAGTTTGAGGAAGCGACAGAGGCTGTTACGTCTGCCATAGTGACTTCATATAAGGACAACTGCACAACTGTGTGCCTTGTTGGAATGATAACTTGAAAACGCAAAGAAAACAAGTATGGAGACTGTTTAACCTTGCGACACATAAAGGACAATGGGCAAAATATAGTGAGGCCCTTGTCAACTACAACCTTGCTGTTAGACATCAAAGGAGGCATCCTGGAAGCATTCTGTGAGGAAGTGGAGAGCACAGCTGCTCAAGCTAGACTTCACAGAATCCTCACTAGATTACCAACCAATCCAGGAGGTATGGCAACGAAGGAGGATGTGGAATATACAAAGACAGCACATGAAATGCTGGAACTGCTCCTCAAAACTCACTTTCCTCAATATGCTCTGCCAGACAACACAGACCAGAATGGGACCCCAGAGAGACAATTGTTCTCAGGCACTCAAACAGAAAACTGGGAATCAGCCAAGGAGTGTGTGGATTTCAATAAAATACAATGGGTGGTGGGAACATTCCAGCCGTTCAAGTCACCTGGCACAGATGGAATCTTTCAAGCTCTCCGGCAAAAAGTAGGAGAGAATCTCATAAGTGACCTATGCAGGTTATTCAGGATTAGCCTAGCAATAGAAATCATTCCCAAAGCTTGGAGGGCAGTGAAAGTTGTCTTCATTCCAAAGCCAGAGAGAATTGATCATACCTAGGCCAAGTATACGAGACCAATCAGTCTGTCCTCCTTTAGTCTTAAAACATTGGAAAAACTGCTTAATGTATATGTTGAGGAGAGGAGGCTAATTAGGGCCCCTCTACATTCAAATCAATATGCATATCAACTAGGTAAATCATGTGAGACAGCTCGCCACCAGCTCGTTGGGAGTGAGGAGAAAGCACTTCACTTTCAAGAAATAGCCCTAGCATCTTCCTGGACATCAAGTGGGCCTTCGGTAACACAACCTTCGATTCTATGGTAAGGGCAGCAGAGGTGCATGACCTAGGGACCACTACATGTAGGTGGACCAGGACCATGCTTAGTGGAAGGAAGGTAGAGGCTACCATGATGAATGAAAAGATGGTTATTAACACCACTAGAGGTTGCCCACAAGGTGAACAAACTCATTGAGGAACTAAATTCCAGGCAATGCTTTTGCCAAGGATATTCGGGTGACCTTGTCATAGTAATACTTGGCAAATTTACTGACATAGTTAGAAATATGGCACAAAGTGCATTGGACATTGTGCAAGACTGATGCATGAAACAGGATCTAAGGATTAATCCTAAGAAGACTGTTGTGGTGACATTCATGAAGAGGCATTTCCAACACTCAAGTTGGAATCTAAATGTCTTTGATGGAACTCTACCTGTGAAGGGGATAGTGAAATATCTAGGGGTAGCCCTAGATGAGAAACTAACATGGACGTCTCACATTAAGAGCATCTGCTCCAAGGAGAAAGTTACTCTAGTGAGTACCAGAAGGGCTTGTGGCAAAAACTGGGGCCTAAGCCCCAGAGGTATGCACTGGATATACACCACAGTTTCCTATGGGGCCATAGTGTGGCGGAAGAAGGTAGAACAGCGGGTTGCAACTAAGGCACACCAACCACTGGGGTGGAAGCCATGCTGGACATGCCCCTACTACCCCTTTGGGTCAAGATGGAGACAGCAGCTGGGACATACAGACCTAAAACTGGTAAAAACTGGATCTCATTGGGATACCCAGAATCACAAACTAAGATAATGAGTGAGGTAAATATAGGAATGGCTGAGGAAATGCTGGCCAACTATATAATAACTCCCAACTTCTTCAACAAGCCTTACAATATAACAATTGGAAGCAGGGAGAAGTGGGAAAAAACAGTTTGACACCATATGGGGGAATTGTTTGGTTCACCAATGGGTCGAAATCAGAGCAAGGCATTGGGACAGGGGTGTATGGGGATCAGCCAAGACTGGAGGGCATCATTTCTCTAAGAAAACTGGCCTTGGTACTCCAAGCTGAAATTACTGCAATCAGGACATGTGTGGAGGAGAATATGTATAGGTGCTATAAGGACTTTAGCATCTACATCTATTCAGACAGCCAGGCAGCCCTAAAATCACTGGCAGCTCCTGCAATGAGATCTAAGATGTCCGCCGCTCGTGGTCTCGTGGTAGCGTTCTCGCTTCCCGAGCACGGGGTCCCGGGTTCGATTCCCGGCGGGGTCAGGGATTTTCACCTGCCTCGAGATGTCTGGGTGTTTGTGTTGTCCTCATCATTTCATCATCGTCCAGGAGAGTGGCGAAATTGGACTGAGCAAAGATTGGATAATTGTACGGGCGCTGATAACCACGCAGTTGAGCGCCCCACAAACCAAACATCATCATCATCATCATCATCATCAGATCTAAGATTGTTGCAGAATGCCACAGGGCTCAAGTGGCGCTGGGGGGAAGCAATAGGGCAAACATTGTCTGGGTCCCTGGCCACTCAGGGATCTGTGGCAATGAACGAGCGGACAGATTGGCCAGGATGGGAGCAATGACTCCATTTCTTAGACTGGAACCTGTCCTGACAATCACCAAGGCAATGATCAAACTATAACTGCGGAACTGGCTTAGGAAACAGCACATAGAATATTGGATCAAGGTCCATAAACAAAAACATGGTAAGGTAATGGCACCTAAGCTGTGATTTAAAAGAAGCTCTGTAATCCTGGGATTGAACAGGAAAGAGATCAAACTCATGACTGGACTGATGACCGGCCATGAAAATTTCAAAAAGCACTTACGCACAATGGGTATAATGGAAGAAGACCCTAAATGTAGGATCTGTGATGAGGGTGAAGAAACTGCATCACACCTAATCTTCAACTGAATGGCATTGGAGAGCAAAAGATACTGGACCTGAAGAAATTGTGTCTAACAAAAAACTGGTAAAGGGACTCCTTGCACTATTTAAGGGCACTGGTTGGCTTTACTAGATATACAGGGAGCGATACAGCACAATAAACTTGGTTTCGGTGTGGGCAGTGGCAGGATAGACCAAAGCTGTTTTAGCTTCCCTGTCCAAATCAAATCAATCCTGCTTTACATACTGGGCAGGCCTCTGACTTCCTTGTTCTACAATGAATGGTGGTGTCACCTACTCAAGGTTTCATCATTTCTTCAACTAATTTCAATAGATGTCGTGTGAGGTCAGTGTGTCGAACCTGAGACTCCAGTTGGCAGAGCTGAAGCCAGGACCCACCGCGCCATATTTTGTCAGGAGGCTGAGCAAGTTCAAGAGCGTCGAAGGGTAGTGCAGAGTGATACAGCGGTATTTGGTAACATTCATTTATTCAGCTAATTTATAGTGCTCGAAGGGTGAAGCATTATGTCTGCATGCAGCCATGCACTATGCCGTGAGTCCAGCCAGCTCAGTAAACTCCTGGTATGCTGATGCCACTGATGCTGTCATCAAGGTTGCCTGCCAATGGAAGTCGGCCGTGCTCTCCTGATCGCCACTTGCCCGGGCATTGGAATTGGCGCCACTCTGCTGCCTGCGATTCCAGAGACTGCTACAGTCCCTGTACCTTCATACCCTCCACCCCGTTTGGCCTGCTCTGTCTGACCATGGGACAAAGGTGGGTGTACTGGAACCCGTGGTGCTCATGCTGCTGCTGCTCCCAGGATAGGACCAGACTCAAACCCATGCCCTCCTGGACACTGTGCCACAACTTGCCACTAGTGGTGCTTGCCGGATGGCAACACCCACTGCTGTCTCTGGTGTTGATGCAGCTCTACTGCACCTTCCGCAGCGTACGCCCCGCCCGGACCCTGGTATGCCAGGTGGGAAGCGAACGTGGTCCGTGGAACTGAGCCCCTCCTGAACCCACTGCAGACTGCTGTCACTGCCCTCCTTCAGGCAGAACATGCGATCTCCAAATTCTAGGCTGCCATTTCAGCCTGATCCAGGTGTTGTGTCCCCAGAGTTGGAATATAGCCCGAACAATTACATAGAAACAAAGTACAAGTTTATGCAGAATACTTATAACATTGCTGCCAGACTGTCCCCTATAAGAGTAGACCCCATAAAATCCCATCTCATAATTGCTGAAAAGTTGCCAGTGCATTCTTCAACCCGAACAGCATACATATATATTGATAGTGTCCCCCAGGAATGGTAAAAGCTGTCTTTGGCTTATCCTCTGGCGTTACTTCCAACTGATGGTATCCACTCCATAAATCTATCATCATAAAATACATACATTGTCCCAGATTGTCCAATGTGTCCATGATATTCAGAATCAGACATGCTTCTGAAATAGTTTTCGCATTCATAAACCTATAATCACAACAAAACCTATATTTCCTTGTACCATCCAGCAACTTCTTAGGTACGAGAACTACATTGCTTGAATATGGACTATTGCTAGCTCAATGATTCCATCCCGTAGTTGTTGTTCTATAAACTCCTCTAGTAGCAGTTGCATATGACGTGCTATCCTATATGGTTTACTAAACACTGGTGTATTATCCTCTTTTGGTATGTGTTGCTTTGTAATTGGTGTTGCCAGTAACCTACCCTCCATTCTAAATAAATCACTAAATGTCAATAATAATTCCTCCAATGTGACCCTGTCGTCTCCCTGCAAATGGTGTAATTTTCCCCTTAATTGCGCTGCATCAAAATTTTGCTTATGGCTCACCTCTAAAATCCTCCCTATCGAGGTCTTCTTCATCAAAAAACCCCAACGTGGCCAATAACAACCCTTTTGATACGCTAAAATCTGCTCTGCCAAAGTTATATACACTTACAGAAACCCTATAATCCCCTTCCACATAACTTGCATGAGCTAAACTTCTCTGCACAAAACAGTGCACATTATCCAACTCCTCATTACTCGAGAGTGGTTCCACCATGTACAATGTCTCCTTTAGTAAGTCTGTATTTATCGAATCCTGAACTACTTTCCCTGAACCTGCCAGTATGTTATCCTGCTGATCGTCCTTTAATGAATTTGTTTGCAGTTTAGCTGGCATCACCTCCATGTTAAATGTGCCTTGCGACATTCATCCATTTGCAACCATTTCCCCCATCAAAACAGTTTTCCACCGAGTTCCACTGTTTGTTGCCAAAGATCTATCATTGCTCGATGTTTGTTGAGGAAGTCCAGTCCGAGAATCACCGAATACCCCTCACCTACACATGGTAACACCTCTACCTGCTCACTAAAGTTAGTTCCTGCAGTCACGAATTGCAGTACCGTCATACCCAATGACTCCACTTTATTATCTCCCACCCCAAGTAACCTATAATATGGTGGCTCAAGCCTTCTCCTACTAACCAGGTCTAGACTAATAACAGACACGTGTGGCACCGTGTCAACCAGAAACCTTTGTTCCCTTCCGTTCACCAAGCATTCCATCTGTGCACCTACAAGAGCATTACCTAATTGGACTGGGACTGCTCTTCAACAGTTGAAGCAATCCCACTCTTGTTTAACAGCTGCTGCCGCTGAGGTTCCCCCTACTTTTACTCCTGCAGTTCATTGCCTGGTGACCCATTTTCCCACATGAGTAACACCGCAACTGATGCTGACATTGCCTCCTAACGTGCCCTACCTGGCCACAACCAAAACACATAATTTCTTAGAGCCACCACAAGATCACTGGGATTCTCCATTCTCACCCAACATGACATCTCCGGTGGTACTCCCCACAAAAACACATCTAACTCGGTGTTCTTGGCCTCTTGTAACAGCACTTTATTAGTCTCCCCATTCTGTGACAGTTCGAATGTTTGTACATTCAGTTTTCTAATCCTGTCTGAGAAAACCTCCATAGTCTCATTTCTCCTCATAACTAACGTACTTAATTTTCCATGAAAAAACCTGGTAGTATTCTGTTTTTGATCCCTCAGGCATAACCCAGCCTCAAGCTCTGAAAACGTCCCCACATTGCTCAATGTTTCATGGTACAATATGTATGATGTGGCATCCCCTATCAAGCGTAGCTTCACCATTCTCAACATTATGACATCCGACCACCCATTGGCCTCAGCCATTGTGACAATGTCTTTAAGGAATACCAACACATCCTCTGTTGCTTTACCCAAAAAGGGGTTCATCAATGCCGCAGTTGCCAGGTCAAATGGTCTATGACACTCCATGACCTGTAATTTACTTTCACCCGACGACCCTTCCCCTACTTGCAATGCCTCAAATCTCCCTGCTAATTCTTCATGTTTTTCCTTGTCACTTATCCTCGCCTCTGACAATACCCGAATTTGCTCTGTTGGAGTGGTTACAGCTTCCACTGTAGTCACTGCCACAGCCTCCGCTGCTTGGCGTGTTTCCACCAGTCTTGCTTATAGCTCCACTGTTGCCATTAATTTCACTCTGTTACTCCTTAAACTTACTTCTTGTGGCAAATCATTGCCCATCTACATTCTGAACAATTGCATTCCAAATGATCAAATCTCTTGCAAATAAAACAGTTCCTTGGCACCCACATTGTACACGGTAATCTGTGGCTTGACAGTTTACAAAAATTTCATTGCTCAGGCGCTATATTATCATGTCCTCCATTTTCCCAGAATCCAGATAAATCTACAGGCTCCTCCACCCTTACAAAAAACACCTTTAAAAAGTCTATCCTAATTCATACTTAACATTTCAAAACACAAAAGAATGACACATAAACAATATATCAAACCTCAGTCACCCATCCACATCATGCTTGTGTGCAAGTGAAAAGTTCTGCTTTCCTCCCTATACTGGTATGGACGAACACCTTCCGAACGACAAGACGTAACAAGAAGTGCATGACCACCCGTCATGAACACAACCTAACACCTCAACTACCCCTCTACACAGGCACATCTCAATGTTACTTGCTTGACGTAAGATGTGGGAATGGAAATCCTATACCAGCATTGCAATCGGCAACACTTCTGACACCACTGTTGTGGGATCGGTGTGTTGAACGTGAGGCTCCAGTTGGCAGAGCTGAAGCTGGCACCCACCATGCCATATTTTGTCAGGAGACCGAGCAAGTTCAAGAGCGTTGAGGGGCAGTGCAGAGTGATACAGTGGTATTCGGTAACATTCGTTTATTCATCTACTTTACAGTACTCAATGGGTGAAGCATAATGCCTGCATGTCCCCGCACATTGTCCTGTGAGTCCAGCCAGCTCAGCAAACTCCTGGTATGTCGATGCCACTGCTGCTGTCATCGAGGTTGCCCACCAATGGAAGCTGGCCGCGCTCTCCCGGTCGCCGCCCGCCGGGGCATTGCGACTGGTGCCACTCCGCTGTCTGCAATGTGTAACATTCCCTGGCAGCACACACACTATTAATAAACTGAAATGACATTTAATTGTACTATGTATGCCGCTATGAAGCAATTCGTATGTACTGTAATTGTTTAACAAAAAATATTATTTAATTTTGTATAAAGGTCGTTGGTTATTATTGTAATATTTTCTGTAATAATATTCTCGATGTATTTATGATTGTAATATTTCTATACTCATAATGTAATTACGAAATATGTTAATATCTGCGATGAAAAAATGTAAAATATAGCCACAGAGGAAAATAATGTTGTAAGATTACAAAGAGATATTCGTAATCAGCAATAGTATAAATAGCACTACATAATGTGCATTCTTTGTCGTCTCCCTCGAGAGCTGAGAGGGAGAGGAACCTGTGACGTAGCATTATATGAATGAGTAGACTTCTTTTGTCTGTATCTATCTTTAGCCGCCATTAGAGGAGAAATTATAATGGTGTGTAATTTTAATTATTGTTATGGTTTAAATACATTATAATTTATCAAAATTGTGTATTACTAATGTAAATTAGCTTGCCCATGTCATCTATAATATTTCTTTAAAGAATTTTCAGCATTTTTAGTGATTATCATTGGTGTTGCTGGGCTGTGCCGTGATCGAACGATTTGCAGCGGCAGCACATTTAAAAAATTGTTCCCCTATAAAATTAACCAAACCCATAAATCGGGAGCAGGTAAAATTAGCAGTGAATTACGGCGGATAATTAACGTTGAAGTTGTTAATCTGTTGGTTCTTTCAATTTCTAAAGCAAATAACTTAAACATATAGTGAAGTGTGTTTTGTCAATGATAATTAAAAGTTCAGGTTGGCTTGGCAATATTTAACCATTTTATGCTAACAGAGACAATCTTATGTCCCATAGCTAATGCCGGGAAAGAATTCAGTAAATATTTAAAAACCCACTGCATCTAGAAAATTTGTGCCAAGGCCGAAATATGTAAAAAATTTAATTTAAATAATTTTCAAAGTCATAAATGTTATTGATCAATTAGTTTGAATTTATCAGCATGAGAGGGTTGCTAAATGTGCTTAATTCTGTCTAAATGAATTTTTATTACCACACGTAAAAAAAGGGGTTCTACAACAAAGTTCATACTGAAAGAGTAAATAACAAAAATATTTAAAGCCATTTCTTCCCCATTTTCATCCATTCATTTTACATAATAAATATTTTTTTTTCTCATTAAAAATGCCGGAGACTGCTACAGTCCCTGGACCTCGCCGCCCTCCGCCCTGTTTGGCCTGCTCTGTCTGACTATGGGACAAAGGTGGGTGTACCAGTCACCTGTGGCCCTAGGGCCACCACTGCTCCCAGGACAGGACCGGACTCAAACCCACGCCCTTCTGGACGCAACTTGCCACTAGTGCTGCTTGCCGGATGGTGACACCCGCCACCATCTCTGGCATTGTTGCAGTGCTGCTGTGCCTCCCGCAGTGTATGCCCCACCTGGACGTCAGTACACCAGGTGGGAAGCAAACGTGGCCCATAGACTCGAGTGGAACTGAGCCCCTCCTGGACCTGCAGCAGACCTCTGTCACTGCCCTCCTTCAGGCAGACCATGTGATCTCCAAGTTCAAGGCTGCCAGTCTGTCCTGCCCCGGTGTTGTGTCCCTGGAGGCGGAATATAGCCCGAACAATTATACAGAAACAAAGTACAAGTTTATGCAGAATACTTATAACATTGCTACCAGGCTGGCCCCTATAAGCGTAGACCAGCACAGGTCCATCCTGACGTTCAAATGACCTGCCACAATCTGCCCCAAGCAAAAATTGCCCTTCTATTTATATTGGTTTCTCCCTCGCCTCTGACGTAGTGTCAGAGAGAGACAGAAACTATGGCAGGGATAAATTCCCGCACGTCAGCTAGGTACTTACAAATCACCACTCTTGGCTCTGGCCTAGTGCCCTGCCTCATACATCGCAATAACTTAAAGCAATGCTGCAGTTTTCTGCCACATTGCTCCACTCAAAACAAATTGCACGTGCAATACTGCTGTCGCAGCTCCGCGCCCGTGAGTGCCATGTTTACCTTGCTTGGCCCGCTGGCTGTCGATTGTTACCACACTCTGCCAGTGGCCCCAGATTTCATCGCCCAACTGCACCTTCACTGAATTTTGATAAAATTTCCCTTTCCCTCAATTAGGACTGACACTAGCACAGCAGATGTTCACAACAGTCACACCAGCTACACCAGTTCTAAGTTCCTAGGTTCTGAGCTCTGCTCTTTGTAAAAGTCAGTTATGGCAACGGACTTCCTCATTTGTGGACTGCATCTGTCCTAGAATGGTTCCCAATTCAGCTCTGCTCCATTTTTGTACTTTGCTTACTGTATCAAGTGCCCACAACACCATCAAGTGTAGTTCTTATGATGTACAGTTAAGATAATCTTTTGGCTCATCAGTATACATTCTCCAGCCATTGTGTAACAGTCAATGAAACTGCAAGCACTACATGACAGATTGTATAAATTACAAAATTTCAGAAAAGGTGAACAAGACAAAACCAATTACTAATTTCAATTTTTTTGCTTTTGTGAAAAGTTTCATGTTCACAGTTGAAATTTAATTCTTTCTGGCCACTGATACAGTTATGTATTTATTCATGTAGAGTTCTCTTAATATTTCACATCTTTTTGCTCTTTGATTATCTACATATCTTAATGGTCATAAATTTAAGTTTCTACTAATACATATATTTGTTTTTTCTTGGGTTAGTTCTGCCTCTTTTGGGTATTTGCAACAACTTTGATATGAGAGTATTTGTTGTTGTTGTTGTTGTTGTGGTCTTAAGTCCAGAGACTGGTTTGATGCAGCTCTCCATGCTACTCTATCCAGTGCAAGCTTCTTCATCTCCCAGCACCTACTGCAACCTACATCCTTCTGAATCTGTTTAGTGTATTCATCTCTTGGTCTCCCTCTACGATTTTTACCCTCCAAACTGCCCTCTAATACTAAATTGGTGATCCCTTAACGCCTCAGAATGTCCTACCAACTGATCCCTTCTGCTAGTCAAGTTGTGCAACAAATTTCTCTTCTCTCCACCTCTATTCAATACTTCCTAATTAGTTATGTGATCCTCTTATCTAATCTTCTTTCCTTGCCATTGTCAATTGAAATTTTATATCCTCTCTACTTCAACCATCATCAGTTGTTTTGCTCCCCAAATAGCAAAACTCATTTACTACTGTAAGTGTCTCAGTTCCTAATCTAATTCCCTCAGCATCAAATAATTTAATTTGACTACATTCCATTATCCTCATTTTGCTTTTGTTGATGTTCATCTTATATCCTCCTTTCAAGACGCTGTCCACTCTGTTCAGCTGCTCTTCCAGGTCCTTTGCTGTCTCTGACAGAATTACAATGTGATTGGCAAACCTCAAAGCTTTTATTACTTCTCCATGGATTTTAATTCATATGCCGAATTTTTCTTTTTGTTTCCTTTACTGCTTACTCAATATACAGATTGAATAACATCAGGGACAGGCTACAACCCTGTCTCACTCCCTTCCCAACCATTGCTTCCCTTTCATGCTCCTTGACTCTTATAACTGCCATCTGGTTTCTGTACAAATTGTAAATATCCTCCATATACTCCTTCCATCTTTCTGCTTTCCCTTCTTTGCTTAGAACTGGGTTTCCATCTGAGCTCTTGATATTAATGCAAATGGTTTTCTGTTCTCCAAAGGTCTCTTTAATTTTCCTGTAGCCAGTATCTATCTTACCCCTAGTGATATACTCCCTCTAAATCCTAACATTTTGTCCTCTAGCCATCCCTGCAAAGCCATTTTGCACTTCCTGTCAGTCTCAATTTTGAGACATTTGTATTCCTTTTTGCCTGCTTCATTGACTGCATTTTTGTATTTTCTCCTTTCATCAATTAAATTCAATGTATCTTCTGTTATCCAAGGATTTCTATTAGCCCTCGTCTTTTTACCTACTTCATCCTCTGCTGCCTTCACTATTTCATCTCTCAAAGGTACCCATTCTTCTTCTACTGTATTTCTTTCCCCCATTCTTGTCAATCGTTCCCTAATGCTCTCTCTGAAACTCTCTACAACCTCTGGTTCTGTCAGTTTATCCAGGTCCCATCTCCTTAAATTCCCACCTTTTTGCAGTTTCTTTAGTTTTAATCTACTGTTCCTAGCCAATAGATTGTGGTCAGAGTCCACATGTGCCCCTGGAAATGCCTTACAATTTAAAACCTGGTTCCTAAATCTCTGTCTTATCATTATATACTCTATCTGAAACCTTCCAGTATCTCCAGGCTTCTTCCATGTATACAACCTTCTTTCATGATTCTTGAACCAAGTGTTAGCTATGATTAAGTTATGCTCTGTGCAAAATTCTACCAGGCGGCTTCCTCTTTCATTCCTTACCCCGTTCCATATTCACCTACTACATTTCCTCCTCTTCCTTTTCCTACTATCAAATTCCAGTCATCCATGACTATTAAATTTTTGTCTCCCTTCACTATCTGAATAATTTCTTTTATCTCATCATATATTTCATCATCTCTTTGTCATATGCGGAGTTGGTTGGCATATAAACTTGCTCTATGGTGGTAGGCATGGGCTTCATATCTATCTTGCCCACAATAATGCGTTCACTATGCTGTTTGTAGTAGCTTACCCTCCTATTTTTTTTTATTCATTATTAAACCTACTCCTGCATTGCCCCTATTTGATTTTGTATTTATAACCCTGTATTCACCTGACCAGAATTCTTGTTCCTCCTGCCACTGAACTTTACCAATTCCCACTATATCTAACTTTAACCTATCCATTTCCCTTCTTAAATTTTCTAACCTACCTGCCCAATTAAGTGATCTGACATTCCACGCTCCAACCTGTAGAGTGCCAGTTTTCTTTCTCCTGATAACAACAGCCTCCTTAGTAGTCCCCACCTGGAGATCCGAATGGGGGCCTGTTTTACCTCCTGAATATTTTACCCAAGAGGACGCCATCCTCATTTAACCATACAGTAACGCTGCATGCCCTCGGGAAAAATTAGGGCTGTAGTTTCCCCTTGCTTTCAGCCGTTCACAGTATCAGCACAGCAAGGCCATTTTGGTTAGTGTTACCAGGCCATATCAGTCAATCATCCAGACTGTTGCCCCTGCAACTACTGAAGAGGCTGCTGCCCCTCTTCAGGAACCACACGTTTGTCTGGCCTCTCAACGGATACCCCTCCATTGTGGTTGCACCTACGGTACGGCTGTCTGTACCACTGAGGCATGTAAGCCTCCCCACTAATGGCAATGATAAGAGTATTTATCATTAGCTATTCACTAACACAATGAAGGAAAAACAGTAGTTTATTTACAGTTTGTCAATAATTCTTTAAGCTGCAGTGACTTTTTGCAATACCCATTGTTGTAGTCACGCCATAATTCAATGCCACATTGGGCTGGTATGCTACAACCTAAAGCACTTTGAATTGACAACAGGCTCTACTCCCTGAAAAGTATCTCAACTAGCTTAGTGATTTCTTCGACGTGATAATGAAAGATAGGATGTATCACACTGGAGAGCACAAACACCTCAGAAATTTGTTCAAGATTATCTATTCTTCATCATAATTTGAAGTCAATTAAAAATAAAGTACAATAGTATTACCAAAAGGATAAACTACTACTCCCCCCCCCCCCTTCAGACAAGGAGGGCAGTGAGCTGCAGACAGGCACAATGAAAAGACTACTAAGCATTTAAGCTTTTGGACAAAAAGGTTCTTCTTCATAAATAGAAAACACACACATAAGAACAACTAACACACACATGACCACTGTCTCCAGCTGCTGTGTCCTGATTGTCTCTGTATCTGACATGAGCAGCAATATGGAGAGGGTGCTGGGGGTAAAGGGGAAGCATAGGGCAGGGAGTGAGAGGGATAGTTGGGTAGTTATAGGATAAGAAGTGTTACCTGTGAGAGTACATGCGGGGATGCAGTGGAGACAAGATAGGGCTGCGAGGCACAGTCAGGAGCCTGTGCTGGAGAGGGGGAGGAGGGAGGGGGGGGGGGGAGAGCAGAAATGGAAAAGGAGAGTACCTAGCAAAGAAGGGGAAAAAGATCGTAGATCCATTGTCAGAATAGAAGGCATATGTAGTGCTGGAGTGAGATCAGGGAAGGGGACAGATAGCTGGAGGACTGTGTCTACTGAAGGATGAGGCTTCGGCGTAAAGGATATGTTGCAGGGAGAGTTCCCACCTGCACAGTTCAAAAAAGTTGGTGTTGCTGGGAAGTATCCAGATGGTGCAGACTACGATGCAGTCATTGAAGTGGAGGATGTCATGTTGGCCAGCTTTTTCATCAAATGAGTGGCACTGCTGTCTCTTGGCCTAAATAGGGCAGTGGCCATTAATGTAATCATACAGCTTGTTAATCATCATACCAACGTAGAAAGCAGCACAGTGGTTGCAGCTTAGTTTGTAGATCACACGGCTGGTTTGACAGGTAGCCCTGGTACTAATGAAATAGAAGATGCCTGTGACACACATACCGTTGGAAAACTATGAATGCAAGCTTAATAATAATGTGCTTTAATTTTCCTAAAACTAATTACCTTATCAGATAATTCGTACTGAAATTTGCATCCACCCACAATTGCTGTTGCGTTTTGTGCCATTAAAACCTCGTAAATTACCAAGTTTACCACTATACTTTCATTGCCCTAAATTTTCTGGACTGGATGACACCCTTCATTTATTAATTAAGTTGCTAATTAAGAATCTGTGTGATTTAAAATATGGCAACTTTACTCGTAAATTGGTAATTCACAGCACTGATATACAAAATAGTTCTGTAAACTTTTCTACTTTATTAACTAGCTACCTTTACTGCCACAATATATAGCTCATACACTACAGTAAATTTCAACCTACCAGTTCTACAAACAAATATATATTTTCCAAAATTTCTTTATGCTAGTTTATAAATACCACAACCCATACAAAAAAATCAGTGTTCTGCTACCATCCAACTAAAACTTCTGCATTACTATGATTAAAATATCTGTATGAACATCACACTGCATCTTTTGGGAATCTGTTTGGTAAAAGTTCTCTTCATTTCTATCCATCAACTGTACAAGGCTGCAAGATTACTGCCTGTGTATATTAAAAATTATTTTGTCTGTATTAATGACTTACATTTCTGCACAGTAACATCAGTTATTGTGAAACTTACTGAGTCCAGTGGTTGTGTAATTGGGTAACAATTTTGGAATATTCAACTATTAGAACCACAGGTAGCCACGATAAAAGACACTTAGATGTACACTTTTCACCACAGCCTTTGTCAGAAAAAGACACACACACATCATTCATTCACACAAGCAAGTGCACATCATGCACTCATGACCTCCATCTCCAGCAGCTTGTGCCAGAATAAGTATGTATAAGCGTCTTTTATTGTGCCTATCTGCAACTTACTGTGTTATCTTTATGATAAGTAGCAATCTATCTTATCTTAAATTGTTTATATTCCTACCTGGAGTTTCCATTGTTCAACTGTGAGAAATCATACGTGAAAGTGCACGCTGGTCACTGAACCACTGTCAGACAGTTTCAGCAGTTACTGTCGGGGACTACCTGTGGTTGTAATTTTATTTGAAAACTGAGAATGTCCATCATGTAGCTTCACATGTTAATAAATGTGCAAAACAGTAAAAGTAATTTAAATGCTGTGTTGCATCCATTATTTGAGAATCTATCATAAAACGAGTTTACAGCAATATGATGAATTTTCACTGATGAGACAATGAGTGCATGTCAATGATCACAAGTTAGTAGATTTACATTTGGTGTCCCATGGTTTTGGAGATGACTGCAAAGACAGCACAGTAAAAGAACTCACAATACTGAGATTATTTAAAACGACATTGCTGAGAACTATTTAGGGTCAGTACCAATCAAATACCAAACTAGAAACTCAGTTGAAGGTGATAAGGAGCAGAAACTGTTCTTATTTGAGAAAGAGGACAGTTTATAAATCAAATGCCATGTGGCACAGTAGTTACAAAAGATATAAGAAAACTGGAAATAATTGTGATAACAGTTCACAGAGTATTAATAGCAAAGACAAAGTTAACTGGACATTCTACAGATGACATAGAAAGATGTGAGTAAAAATGCATATTTGGAACACAACAAATGGAAAAATTAGGAAATAGATGCATTTTAAGGTGTTTCCTGCCAATAGGATATCAAGAATGCAGTACCATACTTGTTAAGCATCAACCAATGATGAACTGAATGTTAGTTCAGACTTAAATGAACCAGCTTGATGAAGAAATACTAATGAATTGCAAGGGCTGGTTATCAGACAACAGTTGGTGAGATTTTTGTGGCGGCATTCGTAGCGACAAACACTTCACTGTAGAAACGGCTTACGAAGTCACCGCCACACTTTTAATAGCGGGCCGACCGGTCCGCTGGAACAGTGAGCAGAAAGATGAAAACCCAAACACTTAAATAAAAGTCGGTACTTATCTTTATTAACGAAGATACAGAAACACAGTAGTGAACTCCGTGTCTACAGAAATCTGTCTAGTTCGAGTCGGAGCGGCTAGGTCAGCGTCGGCTGACGACAATCAACAACTCTGCTGCGATGAACACACAACTGACTAGCAAGTACACAAATCGGTGGCGAGTATACAACTGAGCGGCGAATACAGAACTGTCCTAGCACTCGCGACTCCAGCGCTTAAGAAGGCAGAAGCCAGCGGTGGCACGCGCAGACTTGCGGCGATTTCCTGTATCGCTGGTGCTGCTTATGCGGACGGCGTCCGGACTTTGATGCTGCCAACCTTTTGGCAGCGGGCTCGGTTGGCATTACTGGCTAGGATATAACACTCCTCCCCCCCAAATCGCCGCACCGTCGTTGAATAATGACGTGGCGATCGTCGACGGCGGGGGAGGGATCTGGCCGCAGGCGTAGCAGAAGAGACCGGGGCGGAGACTGTTGTCGGTGGCAGTCCCCGGTCCGCATCCCAGCATTGGCTGCGCGGGGCCTCAGGAAACACCGACTGAAAACCGAGGTCAGGGTGCACGCCTGTGACCACGGGCGCAGCTTCTGGTACTGGACACGATGGGGCGTCGGGACCCACGAAGAGAGGCAGCGTCTCCTGACGCTGCGTCGACGGCTGCTGAGTGGGTGCCGGACAAGGCGCTGCGGTGTCATACTCCTTGGGGGTGCCCAAGGAAAGCGGCTACAGGACAGGCTGCACAGCCACCGCTTGGGTTGGCGGCCCGGCTGAGGGGTCGACGTCCATCTGCTCCGAAGGCGGTGGCGACTGAAGAGGGACCGCAGGCGCCGGAGCGACCACCTGGGGCGCTCCCGGATGAAGCTGCGCGGGAGGCATCAACGGGACGGGCTGTCGGCGTGGTAGCGGCGATGGCTGCTGCTGCTGCCCTGGAGGCGGCAGCGAAGTCGGAAGGCGCGGCTGGAACCCACCGCGGACCAAATCTGTGGACAAAGAACGAGCGGCAGAATCCGGGCGGACAGCGTGGCGCAACTGGTTCTGATGCCTCCTGTGCACCCCAGTAGCACCTTGAACAGTATAAAAACCGCAACCCTGGACACTTATCACGGTGCCTCGTTCCCAACGATGGCGACTGTGATAAACTCTGAAAAAAACGGCGTCGTTGCGCTGAAAACGCGTGCGATGCTCAGAAGCGGCGGGTCGATTCGGGGGGTGCAACAACCGTAGTAGGGTGCGATGACGACGGCCGTGGAGAAGCTCCGCAGGCGAAGGGCCGTCGCGTGGCGTGGTCCGGTACGATGACAGGAACGTGATGAGGGCCTGCTGACGAGAGTGCATAGCACGAAAGCGGTCCATATGATCCTTGAATGTGCGTACAAAACGTTCCGCTGCACCATTCGATTGAGGGTGGAAAGGCGGAGTAAGAACATGGCGAATGCCATTGGCAGAACAAAAACTTTCAAATTCAGCAGAGGTAAATTGTGGACCTTTGTCAGACACTAAAACTTCGGGAAGACCCTCAATACAAAAAATTGAAGCCAACGCCTGTATAGTTTGTGCAGACGTTGTAGACTGCATGGGCACAACAAACGGAAAATTACTAAATGCATCTATCACGATGAGCCAACGAGAATTCCAATATGGACCAGCGAAATCAATATGTACTCGCTGCCAGGGACCGGCAGGGCGTGCCCACTCAAAATAGCGTTGAGGCGGAGCAGCTTGGTGTTCGGCACACGTCGAACAATCTGTAGACATCTGCGTAATCTGCTTATCAATGCCGATCCATGTACAATGACGGCGAGCAAGCTGCTTGGTGCGAACCACTCCCCAATGACCTTGATGCAACAAGTCGAGGACCTTGGATTGGAGCACTTGGGGAACCACTACACGAAGCTGGTCATTCTCGGTGCGTAACAGCAAAACTCCTTGTGAAATAGACAACAGATGACGTTGCGGATAATAGCGACGAACCACAGGATCCGATATGTCCTTTGCCTTGGACGGCCAACCACGTTGAACAAAACGTAATAGTAAACTCAGATGAGGATCCGTAGCTGTCTCACGTGCCACCTGACGATAATCAATTGGAAAATCCCGGAGGGATTGATGCTCATCGGCGTCAATCTGATGGCAAGAGTCTTCAGAGGAATCGAAGACATCATCCGCAGCAATCGGCAATCTAGAAAGCGCGTCAGCGTTTGCATGCTGAGCTGTAGGGCGATACAGTATCTCATACTGGTATTGTGATAACAAAAGAGCCCAACGTTGTAGTCTCTGAGCTGTCCGCTGAGGAACTGGTTTAGGCGGATGAAACAGTGACGTCAGAGGCTTGTGGTCTGTTACTAAATAGAATGGTCTACCATAGAGGTAGTGATGGAATTTTGTGACACCGAACACAATAGCCAACGCTTCCTTGTCCAATTGGCTATAATTACACTGAGCTTTGTTTAGCAATTTAGATGCGAACGCAATAGGATGTTCGGTGTTACCAACTCGGTGAGACAACACAGCACCGAGGCCGAAAGAAGAGGCATCACACGCTAACACTAGAGGCTTGTTTAGGTCGTAATGGACCAGACAACGATCATTCAATAAAGCCTCTTTAAGCTGCTGAAAGGCTGATTGGCAATCAGCTGACCACACAAATGGAACATTCTTACGGCGGAGACGATGCAACGGTGCAGCAATCTGTGATGCATTAGGTATAAACCTAATATAATATGTCAATTTGCCAAGAACTGCTTGCAATTCATGCAGATTGCGAGGGGCGGGCAAATCACGAATAGCTGCTAAATGTGACTGGGAGGGATGAATGCCTTGAGCATTAATAACATGTCCCAGATACTCCATCTCCGTAAGGAAAAATGAACATTTATCGATGTTGCAACGTAGGCCTGCCTGAGACAACACTGTAAACAAACACTCCAAATTACGGAAATGTTCAGCAGGCGTCCGACCGGACACAACAATATCGTCTAAATAGTTGCAACACGATGGCACATTAGCCAGAAGTTGTGACAAAAAACGCTGAAAAACAGCTGGAGCTGACGCACAACCAAAAGGCAAACGCAGAAAACGGAACAACCCCAACGACGTGTTTATGACAAAATACTGTTGTGATTGCTCGTCGAGGGGCAATTGCAAATATGCTTCACGGAGATCAATTTTGGAAAAGAAACGCGCTTCCCCTAACTTATCCATCAGCTCGTCCGGTCTAGGCAAAGGAAAAGAATCAATGACAGTCTGAGGATTAACGGTCGACTTAAAATCAGCACACAAACGTAACTTGCCAGACGGTTTCTTTATAATAACTAAGGGAGAAGCCCACTGGCTCGCTGAAACGGGTTGAATAACACCGTTGTTTTGCCAACGACGAAGTTCATCTTCTACAGGTGCCCGGAGGGCGTGAGGCACTGGCCGAGCACGAAAAAATCGAGGCTGAGCATTATCTTTTAACGTAATATGAGCGGCAAAGTTCGCAGCACAACCTAGTTCGTCTTTAAATATGTCACTGTATTGGTTACACAAATCGGTTATGCTGTCTTGAGGAACAACAACAGAATTAATTTGCAACACATTGTCTTGGATAGACAGGCCAAACAAGTCAAAACAGTCTAATCCGAAAATGTTTACACTGTCTGTAGCGCGGAGCACTGTGAATGAAACTGTTTTTGTGTTGCCACGGAATGTGGCTGGCACGCTACATACACCTAACACAGGAATTTGTTCTCCACTATAAGTAGCCAAAGAATATTTTGCCGCTGAAAGTTTAGGGCGGCCGATAGCCGCATACGTAGCACTATTTATTAGAGTCACAGACGCACCAGTGTCTAATTGAAAATTGAAGGTCTTATCCTGGATGCGTAGCTTCACAAATAGTTTATTACACTGTCTCTGGATCGGTGCAGTGGAGGCGGAAGACACAAAATCAGCGCGTTTAGCGCTTGTTCGCTGCTTACGACAACTCGTGGGTTGGGCGGGTGGAACAACAACTCCCGCTTCACTTGCAGTCTGTACATTACTTTTTACAGCGTTTGAATTACGCTTGGGTCGCATAGCAGAGGGCTGGGTGGGTGGCTTATTGCGAACAAGTTTATTACCCACACGAACCGTGGAAGAGTCTTTAAACGCGACCTTCTGGGCGGGCTGGCTTTGAATAACATGAATATCCATGGGCTGGGCAGCACTAGAATTGTTCTTGCGTTTACGCAAACAAACAGTCTGGATGTGTCCTTTCCTTTGACAAAAGTGACAAACCGCGTTTCTTAACGGGCAACGTTCATGAGGATGAGCAAGAACACACTTAGGGCAAGACTTAACTCTATCATTTTGCACACGCAGCTGACGAATGTTTTTAACATGACGCGGCCGGCTAGTGTTTACAGTCTGACTCTGCCGGTGGGGCCGCGGGCGTGACATAACTTGCTTAGCACAGACAATTTGAGAAATACATGGCTGATCTAACTCACACTCAGCATAGTCAAAAGTATCTTGGGCTTCAATGATGTTCATCACAGTCTCTAATGACGGGTCAGGCAACTTTAAGATAGCAGCACGAATACGAGAATCTGCAATGTTTTGAGTAATAGCGTCTCGTAACATGACATCACTGTAGGAAGCTCCACACACACAATTAAATCGGCACTGACGGGTGAGGCCCCGTAAATCTGTTAACCACTGTTTATTAGATCGATGTGGCAGTTTCTTTAATCTGAAGAACTTGAATCTGGCTGCTGCCACATGAACTCGCGACTCGAAATACTCAGCAAGCTTGGTAACAACAACGTCATAGTCTAAAGCTTCTGGCTTGGATTCCGGGAACAACTTACAAAGTAGTCTATAGACGTCCACGCCTGCAGTGGAAATTAAATAAAGCTGCCGCTCATTACCTGTGATTTTGTAGACTGTCATGTGCGCCTGCAACTGCGCGAAATATTCTCGCCATTCTTCTCTTGATGCATCAAAAGCATGGAAAGGTGGTGCTGCCTGTGCTTGTTCCTTTTGTGTTGGTGGATTAGCCGCTTGTTTGGCGATTGCTTCCACCAGACTTTGTATTGGCTGACTCTGTAACAAGATCAACTGTTGTAATTCGGCAGACATAGTGAACACAAATTAAACCAGCCCCCAAAATTTTATCTCTATAATTAGTATAACAAGAAACAAGTTGAACCAGCCCTGCACACGAGTTCGGAAGTCCTCGTCGCCAGTTTTGTGGCGGCATTCGTAGCGACAAACACTTTGCTGTAGAAACGGCTTACGAAGTCACCGCCACACTTTTAATAGCGGGCCGACCGGTCCGCTGGAACAGTGAACAGAAAGATGAAAACCCAAACACTTAAATAAAAGTCGGTACTTATCTTTATTAACGAAGATACAGAAACACAGTAGTGAACTCCGTGTCTACAGAAATCTGTCTAGTTCGAGTCGGAGCGGCTAGGTCAGCGTTGGCTGACGACAATCAACAACTCTGCTGCGATGAACACACAACTGACTAGCAAGTACACAAATCGGTGGCGAGTATACAACTGAGCGGCGAATACAGAACTGTCCTAGCACTCGTGACTCCAGCGCTTAAGAAGCCAGAAGCCAGCGGTGGCGCGCGCAGACTTGCGGCAATTTCCTGTATCGCTGGCGCTGCTTATGCGGACGGCGTCCGGACTTTGATGCTGCCAACCTTTTGGCAGCGGGCTCGGTTGGCATTACTGGCTAGGATATAACAGAGATGATGGTGGCAAGTGGTATAAAAGAAACTAAGGGTAGATGTATTTGTCATTAAGAATTCATTAGACATTGATAAGATGGATGACAAGAAAGTGCAAAACAGTTCATTGAGCAATGGGGAGTATGATACATGTTGGATGGGTTTACTTCAGCAATAATGAACTATTGAGAGTTAGTGGATTTAATGGAAAAACTATTTAAGACAATTTCAAAAAGTGACATTGACAATTATGTAGTGAGATTAAAAGTAGTATCAAAATAAGTTTTGGCGTGTAAGAATCAGATATAAGCAATAATATTGTCAAATGTAAACCTTCATGGACAGAAAGATAATAATGACTAAAATACTTCAAGCTGTTATGCTGCAGTTGAATGGATTTCACATTGGAACCTAACATTTCATCCCCATCTGCAGAGGACATTTTCAAGGAGAATCATAGCTTGTTTGAGTGTCCATTTTACATCTTGGCTCACTACTGACTGCAGCAAAATTCTGTTTATGCATGCTCCCACACAGTGGCATCATGTCACATGCTTTGAACACCCAAATGCAACTGGCTGTTGTCAGTTGCCATCATCCGCTGTTGCTATCATCCCATTGTCGAAGACCAGTATACATTTTCTTCAGCACTAGGATCCAGATCTCATTCAATTTCATGTCCTCCACCTTCCTGTTGAAATTCCTCGGGTATTTAACAATCTGTGTGGCCTCTCTTTACAGTTTTTGATGGTACCTGCTTGTGGCTGGCAGTACTTGAGTCCTACCAAGATGAATGTGGTGGTCTACTGGCTGCAAAGCATGTTCCGCAACAGCTGATCTGTGATCTGTCAGTCTCCCCCCTTCTACAGATGCCCTTGTGCTCTTCTACATGTTTCTTGATAATTATTTTTGTCGCACACACATTCACCTCCCAACAACTAGACAGGATCCTATAAATTCCAACATTTTCCAGTGGTTTGCTAGTATCCTTGGCAAATTTTAGGTGATCATTTATGTTCTGGGGTGGGGTTTACAGATTATTGCAATGTTCAGCTCTCTCTAGATTTTTCCTGTGTGGTCAGTAACATCCTTAATGAAAGACAAGAAAATTTTCAATTTCACAGGCACTAGTGGATGGTTAAGATTTTTGTATGGTGGTCTTCATGCACTTTTTACCTCAGTGAATGAATAGCCATTTCTGAGCAATGCACTGGTGATATGTTTACATTCTGGATCAAACAACTTTGGTTTACAGATATTCCTTGTTGTATCTGCCAACGTTTTTACAGGTCTTGCTCTTGTTATTTGTTGTGGTTCAGATCTCGGTCTAGGTAATGATCTGTGTGTGTGGGTTTTCATTAAGCTGTGTAGCCAAGCTACCATCTTCTTTCCTGAAAACTAGCACATCAAGAAAATCCTCCTCTTCCATGGTAAACTGTATCTGTGGAATAATCCTGTTGAGATGTTTGTGGAAATGACCTACTTCCTCTCTGCCCAGCCTTAAAAAAACAAATATATCACCTATGTAGCAGAATCAAATATTTGGTGTAATTTTTTTTTTGTTTTGTTTTGCCAGTTTCCAGTGTCTGCTCCTCAAATATTTCCATGAAGAAACAATGCTTAAGGGGCTCTCAATAGCCACACTACCCATCTGTTCATAGAACTCATTGGCCACGAGGCAATATTGAAATAGTTATGTAATATCGGGAGAAAAAATTCAATTAAGCTGTTGCAACACTTCACTGAGTGGAACCATAGTAAAATGCAATACCACATCACATCAAAACTAATAAGTTTTCAAGAAAGAATATGGTAGTTCAGGCCACACAGTTTACTGGAAACCCACACACATGGACTGTTACCTACAATGGGCTTTGAACCTCCACCCACAACAAAAGCAAGGCATCACAAAAATCTTAATAGACAGATCAAGGAGCACGTGTGAACCAGAGCTGCTTAAATTACAACATGTCACCAATGCATTGCTCAATAATGGTTATTCATCTGCTGAGGGAAAAAAGAGTGTTAAGACTGCACCACAGAGATCATAGCAATGTACAAGCACCTGTGAAATCAAAAGTTTTCCTGCTTTTCATTAAGGATGGTACTGACCACACAGAAAAAAATGGCCAAGGATGCCAACAAACCACTGGAAAATGCAGGAATTTATAAGATTCTTTGTAGTTGTTGGGAGGTGAATGTGGGTACAAAAAAATAATGATGAAAAACACATAGAAGAGCACAAGGGCAACTGCAGAAGGGGGGAGACTGACAGATCAGCTGTTGTGGAACTCGCATTGCAGTCAGGAGACCACCACATTCATTTTGATAGGACTCATGTATTGGAAACCACAAACAGGTACTATCAAAAACTATACAGAGAGACCCCGAGATTACGAAACACCCCAGGAATTTCAATAGGAAGGAGGGTGGCATGAAATTGAATGACATATGGATCCCAGTATCGAAGATGTGTGCCAGTCCTCCACTATAGTGGATAGCAACAGTGGACAAAAGCAACTGACAATGGCCACGTGCGCTCAACTATTCAAAGTATGTAGCATCATGTCACTGGATGTGAGGATGTGTAAACAGAATTTTGCTGCAGAGTGTGAATTGGACACTCAAAGATGATATGATCCCCCATCAAAATGTCCTCTGCAGATGGGAACAAAATTCTGTATTTTAATGTGAAAACCATTAAACCATGGCATAACAATCCAGAATATTTTATTAACTGTAAATACTATTTCTGACATAAAAACTGAAGTGGTTCAAGAGAGAGTGTCATTTCACTGCAAAGCAAGCAATGTATTAGGATCAATGCACGTTTCTATAGAAACCAAAACCCAAAATGTAGAGGAAAATTTGGGATCTAAATTAGAAAACAAAAATGAAAATCTTTGTAATAAGGAGATAGAAGATAATTTTGTTAATCCATGTCAGACTAAAGTAACAGAAGTAGATTAAGTCTGTTCTGAATAAAGATAATGAATTGATCTCTGGCACAAAGCAAAGAGATACTGATGATATTGAAATTCTGGGGGTAGATCAAAAAACCATTAGTGCAAGTAGTAGTATGTTTGATAATGTTGAACTGGAATGTATACATTTAATGAATGATATCCTAGATAAAAGAGATGACAGTGTGAATGAAAACCAGTTAGTAAATGTTAATGCAGGTTATGGAATGATGACATGTGCACAGGACAGGAAAAGAAAGGATGGATAAGTGGAATCTGACAGTGTAAACAAGACTGTTGGTAAATGTGCCATACTGAAAGCATATAGAATTTTTTAAATTGGCTATAAATTTGTATGTGAAAACAAGTTTTCTTTGTAGATCCACAAGCAGCAATTTCCACTGTAAATGTAGTATTTAGTGAATTTTTGTTTATTGATTGCAAAATGTTCAAAGATTTTGTTGTGCATTACATTGGGCTAGCAAATGTTTGAAAAGTAAATGTGGAGTTTCAGCCAGTATTGCAAAACTAGATGGAGAAGCAGGGGGTCAGAAAAACTGTGGATTCGTGAATAGGTAAGGAGTTCACTGAACACACTATCTGGTAAATAGTGTCTTTCCCAGTTGGATGATTTTGTTATTCTTTTCTCGAATCACTTCTTTCCATAACTATTCTATTGATAGATTGCAAGGAAAAGGTAATCATATACTATTTTCAGTTCTAGAGTACCGAAGAAGTGTTATTTCGAGAATTAAAATTTTGTTAATTAATGTATACTATTAGCATGTCAGAGTATGGATGCCAATGTTATTCCAGTACTATGTCTACAAAATGACTTACCTGCATTTGAATTTAGCAATGATGACATTTGTGTAAATAATTATATAATTATCTCCAGCTGTATGGCTTGTAAAATTTAGGATGCATTAATATAATAGAGGGAAACATTCCACGTGGGAAAAATATATTTAAAAAGAAAGATGATGAGACTTACCAAACAAAAGCGCTGGCAGGTCGATAGACACACAAACAAACACAAACATACACACAAAATTCTAGCTTTCGCAACCAACGGTTGCCTCGTCAGGAAAGAGGGAAGGAGAGGGAAAGACAAAAGGATATGGGTTTTAAGGGAGAGGGTAAGGAGTCATTCCAATCCCGGGAGCGGAAAGACTTACCTTAGGGGGAAAAAAGGACAGGTATACACTCGCACACACACACATATCCATCCGCATATACACAGACACAAGCAGACATTTGTAAAGGCAAAGAGTTTGGGGAGAGATGTCAGTCGGGACGGAAGTACAGAGACAAAGATGATGTTGAAAGACAGGTGAGGTATGAGCGGCGGCAGATTGAAATTAGAAATTAGCGGAGATTGAGGCCTGGCGGATAGCGAGAAGAGAGGATATGCTGAAGGGCAAGTTCCCATCTCCAGAGTTCTGACAGGTTGGTGTTAGTGGGAAGTATCCAGATAACCCGGACGGTGTAACACTGTGCCAAGATGTGCTGGCCGTGCACCAAGGCATGTTTAGCCACAGGGTGATCCTCATTACCAACAAACACTGTCTGCCTGTGTCCATTCATGCGAATGGACAGTTTGTTGCTGGTCATTCCCACATAGAACGCTTCACAGTGTAGGCAGGTCAGTTGGTAAATCACGTGGGTGCTTTCACACGTGGCTCTGCCTTTGATCGTGTACACCTTCCGGGTTACAGGACTGGAGTAGGTGGTGGTGGGAGGGTGCATGGGACAGGTTTTATACCGGGGGCGGTTACAGGGGTAGGAGCCAGAGGGTAGGGAAGGTGGTTTGGGGATTTCATAGGGATGAACTAAGAGGTTACGAAGGTTAGGTGGACGGCGGAAAGACACTCTTGGTGGAGTGGGGAGGATTTCATGAAGGATGGATCTCATTTCAGGGCAGGATTTGAGGAAGTCGTATCCCTGCTGGAGAGCCACATTCAGAATCTGATCCAGTCCCAGAAAGTATCCTGTCACAAGTGGGGCACTTTTGGGGTTCTTCTGTGGAAGGTTCCGGGTTTGAGGAGATGAGGAAGTGGCTCTGGTTATTTGCTTCTGTACCAGGTCGGGAGGGTAGTTGCGGGATGCAAAAGCTGTTTTCAGGTTGTTGGTGTAATAGTTCAAGGATTCCGGACTGGAGCAGATTCGTTTGCCACGAAGACCTAGGCTGTACGGAAGGGACCGTTTGATGTGGAATGGGTGGCAGCTGTCATAATGGAGGTACTGTTGCTTGTTGGTGGGTTTGATGTGAATGGACGTGTGAAGCTGGCCATTGGACAGGTGGAGGTCAAAGTCAAGGAAGGTGGCATGGGATTTAGAGTAGGACCAGGTGAATCTGATGGAACCAAAGGAGTTGAGGTTGGAGAGGAAATTCTGGAGTTCTTCTTCACTGTGAGTCCAGATCATGAAAATGTCATCAATAAATCTGTACCAAACTTTGGGTTGGCAGGTCTGGGTAACCAAGAAGGCTTCCTCTAAGCGACCCATGAATAGGTTGGCGTACGAGTCAGGTGAAAGGTTTTGTAGGGGGCCTAAGGTTCTGAGGATTCCTTGAAGCTCCGCCTGGACATCAGGAATGGGATTACCATGGCAAACTTTGTAAGTAGTGTTGTCTGAAAGCTGACGCAGTCCCTCAGCCACATACTCCCGATGATCAAGTACCACAGTCGTGGAACCCTTGTCCGCCGGAAGAATGACGATGGATTGGTCAGCCTTCAGATCACGGATAGCCTGAGCTTCAGCAGTGTGATGTTGGGAGTAGGATTAAGGTTTTTTAAGAAGGATTGAGAGGCAAGGCTGGAAGTCAGAAATTCCTGGAAGGTTAGGAGAGGGTGATTTTGAGGAAGGGGAGGTGGGTCCCGCTGTGACGGAGGACGGAACTGTTCCAGGCATGGTTCAATTTGGATAGTATCTTGAGGAGTTGGATCATTAGGAGTAGGATTAGGATCATTTTTCTTTCTGACAAAGTGATATTTCCAGCAGAGAGTACGGGTGTAGGACAGTAAATCTTTGACAAGGGCTGTTTGGTTAAATCTGGGAGTGGGGCTGAAGGTGAGGCCTTTGGATAGGACAGAGGTTTCGGATTGGGAGAGAGGTTTGGAGGAGAGGTTAACTACTGAATTGGGGTGTTGTGGTTCCAGATTGTGTTGATTGGAATTTTGAGGTTTTGGAGGGAGTGGAGCTGGAAGTGGTAGACTGAGTAGATGGGAGAGACTGGGTTTGTGTGCAGTGAGAGGAGGTTGAGGTTTGCTGGAAAGGTTGTGAAGGGTGAGTGAGTTGCCTTTCCGGAGGTGGGAAACCAGGAGATTGGATAGTTTTTTAAGGTGGATGGTGGCATGCTGTTCTAATTTGCGGTTGGCCTGTAGGAGGATGCTCTGAACAACCGGTGTGGATGTGGGAGAGGAAAGATTGAGGACTTTTATTAGGGATAGGAGTTGATGGGTGTGTTGATTGGCTGAGTGGATGTGTAGGTGAAGGATTAGGTGGTCCAATCTCCAGAATTTCCTCTCCAACCTCAACTCCTTTGGTTCCATCAGATTCACCTGGTCCTACTCTAAATCCCATGCCACCTTCCTTGACGTTGACCTCCACCTGTCCAATGGCCAGCTTCACACGTCCGTCCACATCAAACCCACCAACAAGCAAGAGTACCTCCATTATGACAGCTGCCACCCATTCCACATCAAACGGTCCCTTCCGTACAGCCTAGGTCTTCGTGGCAAACGAATCTGCTCCAGTCCGGAATCCTTGAACTATTACACCAACAACCTGAAAACAGCTTTTGCATCCCGTAACTACCCTCCCGACCTGGTACAGAAGCAAATAACCAGAGCCACTTCCTCATCTCCTCAAACCCGGAACCTTCCACAGAAGAACCCCAAAAGTGCCCCACTTGTGACAGGATACTTTCTGGGACTGGATCAGATTCTGAATGTGGCTCTCCAGCAGGGATACGACTTCCTCAAATCCTGCCCTGAAATGAGATCCATCCTTCATGAAATCCTCCCCACTCCACCAAGAGTGTCTTTCCGCCGTCCACCTAACCTTCGTAACCTCTTAGTTCATCCCTATGAAATCCCCAAACCACCTTCCCTACCCTCTGGCTCCTACCCCTGTAACCGCCCCCGGTATAAAACCTGTCCCATGCACCCTCCCACCACCACCTACTCCAGTCCTGTAACCCGGAAGGTGTACACGATCAAAGGCAGAGCCACGTGTGAAAGCACCCACGTGATTTACCAACTGACCTGCCTACACTGTGAAGCGTTCTATGTGGGAATGACCAGCAACAAACTGTCCATTCGCATGAATGGACACAGGCAGACAGTGTTTGTTGGTAATGAGGATCACCCTGTGGCTAAACATGCCTTGGTGCACGGCCAGCACATCTTGGCACAGTGTTACACCGTCCGGGTTATCTGGATACTTCCCACTAACACCAACCTGTCAGAACTCTGGAGATGGGAACTTGCCCTTCAGCATATCCTCTCTTCTCGCTATCCGCCAGGCCTCAATCTCCGCTAATTTCTAATTTCAATCTGCCGCCGCTCATACCTCACCTGTCTTTCAACATCATCTTTGTCTCTGTACTTCCGTCCCGACTGACATCTCTCCCCAAACTCTTTGCCTTTACAAATGTCTGCTTGTGTCTGTGTATATGCGGATGGATATGTGTGTGTGTGCGAGTGTATACCTGTCCTTTTTTCCCCCTAAGGTAAGTCTTTCCGCTCCCGGGATTGGAATGACTCCTTACCCTCTCCCTTAAAACCCATATCCTTTTGTCTTTCCCTCTCCTTCCCTCTTTCCTGACGAGGCAACCGTTGGTTGCGAAAGCTAGAATTTTGTGTGTATGTTTGTGTTTGTTTGTGTGTCTATCGACCTGCCAGCGCTTTTGTTTGGTAAGTCTCATCATCTTTCTTTTTAAATATATTTAGGATGCATTAAGTAATGTAGCAGCAGTAGATGAAAATTGTTGAGTTCTAATGAACCCAGTTTCATTTATATAAATGTTGAGGCAAAATTTAAAGCTTCTTGTTTAATGTAATGTATAACTAAAACCAATTTTGCTGTAGCAATATGTCAGTTTCATGAAAATATATCACCTTCAGGCTAAAGTAATGAGAGCTAAAGAAACTTAAGTAGTGTTACCTACAGTGACCTTTAATAAAGAGATATATTTGTCATGAGGCAGTCATTGAGGCAAGAGTGGAGAAAAATATGTGTTTTGAAGTAAAAAGAGTATCCTCACCATGAAACACTTAAAGACAGCAAATAAGCCTTTGTCTGATTGTAATGAGAGAAAGAAGTTTGTAAGTGTTGTGGACCAAACAAGATGTTACAATGAGTCTGTTTACAGGGACCATTGTACCACTGCTAACACCGGTTCCCATCAGATCACTGAAGTTAAGTGCTGCTGGGCTTGGCTAGCCCTTGGATGGATGACTGTCCAGGTTTCCCAAGTGATGTTGGAAAGTGGAGCACACTCAGCCTTTGAGAGGCCAATTGAGGAACTACTTGACTGAAAAGTAGCAGCTCCCGTCACAAAACTTATAATGGCTGGATGATACTTTATTTCCAGTTTCAATCAAGTTCCACTGAATGCCATATTATAAGCTCAAAATTGCTTATGGTCGTATCATTAAAAACACTAGACAGGATTATGTAATATCTATTATTGAAGACTTTGTGCAATGTTCTCCTAATAGCTCAATAAGTTTCATTTTATGCCATCCTAGTGACAATTTCATGATTTGCTTTGCATCTAATATGCAGAAGATGAAATTTCTTATACTTCCCAAAATTATTTATTTATGCGAGAGAGAAATGCTGTTGTATCCCAACTATTCTGACAGCTAAATCATATTTCTAGCAGTTAAACTATTTCTTGTTTACTAATGATTCAGATTAGTATGGCTTTATTCTTAAAGTATTTTTCATGAGGACCTTGCATGCTTGCTACTTGTTCATAGTAGAGTTAAGCATTTTACCTGAGAAAATAAGAGCATCCCAATGGATACAGGTATTAGTTACCACAAAGCAATGGTAGCAAGACTGAACATAACAACATCCAAACCCACCAAAAATAAATGCAATATGTATCTACTTTAAAAAGCAGATAAAAATTTGCTTGACACCTTCCTAAGAGACAGCCTCCAGTCCTACAAAACTAATTATGTAGGCATATGCCAGATGTGGCTTAAATTCAAGGAAATAGTATTGATAACAACTGATAGATTTATACCATATAATTTAATAAGAGATGGAACTGATCCCCTACAGCACACAGAACAGGTCAGAACACTGTTGTAAAAGCAAAGAATAAAGCATACCAAATTTTAAAGAACACAACATATCCAAATTGGCAGTGTTTTGCTGAAGCCTGAAACTCAGTGTGGACTTCAATATACGATGTTTTTAATAGTTTCCACAACAAAAGTCTCTGAAAATCTGACAGAAAACTCAAAGACATTCTAGTCATATGAAAAGTACACCAGTCACAAGATACAATCAATACATTCACTTTTTGGTGGCAACAGTAATGTTGTTGGTGACAGTTTCACTAAAGTGGAATTATTAAACATGGTTCACTCCTTCATGAAAGAAGGAGAAGTAAATATTCCAAAATTTAAATAAAGAACAGCTGCCAATAAGAATAACTTAGAAGCAGAAGTCCCTAAAGTAGCAAAGAAGCTTAGATTACTTAATAAAGCCAAGTCTTCTGGCCGTTATTATGTACCAATTAGATGCCTTTCAGAGTGTGCTGATATAATATCTCCATAGTAAGCAATCCTGTACAACTTCTCACTTGACATAAAATCTGTATCTAAAGATTGGAAAATTGCACAGATTATACCAATACTCAAGAAAGGAAAAGGAAGTATTCTGCTGAGTTATAGACCCGTATTACTTACATTGATATGCAGTAAAATTTTGGAATGTAGGCTATGATTGAACATTATGTATTACCTTGAAGAAAATGGTCTACTGACTTGCAGTTAGCAGGGGTTTAGAAAACTATTGTGCCCATGAAACACAACTAGCTCCTTATTCACATGAAGTAATTAGTGCTACCAACAGGGGATATGAAATAGATGCCATATTTCTTTATGTCCATAGGCCTTCTGACACTGTTCTTCACAAGTGGCTTCTACTCACACTGTGTGCCTTTGGAGTATTGCCTCAGTTGTGCAATTTGATTTGTGATTTCCTCTCAGAAAGTTCACACTTCTTAGTAACTACTGGGAAGTCATCATGTAAAACAAAAGTGATACCTGGCTTTCCCCAAGGAAGTGTTAAGGCTCTCTGCTGTTTGTAATCTATTTGTGTCTAAATGATTTAGAAGATAATCTAAGCAGATTCTATCATTTGCAGATGATGCTGTCATTTACCATCTAGTAAAGTCAGCAGAAGATCAAAACCAATTGCAAAATAATTTAGACAAGATATTTGTATAGTGAGAAAAACAACAATTTACTCTAAATAACAAAAAAATGTGAGATCATTCATGTGAGTACGAAAGAGAAACAATTAAATTTGAGCTACACAAAAAATCATACAAATCTAAAGGCTGTCAATTCAGCTAAACACCAAGGAAATACTGTTAGAACAACTTAAGCTGGAAGGATCTCACAGATAAAGTTGTGGATAAGGCACAGATAGAACTGATGGAGGACAATGAAGAACTACAAAGGACAGCTCGTTTTGTATTATTGCAAAAGAGGGGAGGGGAGGGGAGAGAGTGTTGTGGATATGGTATGTGTTGATGTAAACTTGGAAAAGTAGAAATGATCGTTGTAACAAAATAAGAGAAACCAGAGTTTGCACGGAAAGCCTATTTTTCCCACACACCGTTGGAGAGTGGAGTGGCAGAGAGAGATAGTCTGGAGTTGGTTCACTGGCACGTATGTGTGAACTGCCGAGTTGACATGTAGGTGCAGATGTTACAGTATTTTTAAGGGGTTGTTCACTGAGTGAAACACAACTTTCCATTCTTGGATTTTCCCTCTCCCTCTTACTCTTCCCATAATTGCCTTCTGCCACACCACTGTTGAATTTTCTCCCATCAATGTTATATAGAAACTTTAATCTCACAGTGCAATAAGAATATGTTTAAGAGAGAGCATAACTTGAACTGCCTTATACATGTAGTCCTACCACAATTACTCTAATCATTAAGGTCTAAACATATAGACGGTACAAGGCCACTATAGCTAAAAATTTATTGCTTGCATCTAAGCTTTAGCAAGTTCAGTGAATGCAATGAAGATAAGTTAATAAGCCCCATTTATTATTTGCTGTACTTATAAATTAACAGTTTCACATACAGTTGATTCTCACAATATTTCATTTTATTTGCTGAATATTTGCCTTCAGTGTCATTGTTAGTAGAGCAATGAAATGTGTAATGTGGTAATGTTTCATGGAATTGTTCTGGTACTATGCATACACTTGTCAAAACATTTTTTCAGGATATTGCCTTACTTGCACATGATTGTTATATTAACTATTTCTTGTTTCTTTTACACATAAATGTGGTAAATAGAAACAATCATGTGATTCTTCAGTTTCTCCCAGCATACTTCATGCTTGAACAGTCCATGAGTGTACTGCCGGTCCACAGTGTCCAACGAGCACAATATTTCAGCAATCAGACATGTCACCATCGTCAGGTGTGCTGACGAACTGGCCTTCTGAGGGAGGGTGGCCTTCTTAAATCCCCTCCCCTCGCAAGGTGTTCTCTCCGCGGTCCGCACCCGTGCATCAGTGGTTGCTGAGATGCTGGCGTCCACCCTAGTCGCCCATTTGTTTCCTTTGCTGAGTGTCTTTTTAATTAGACTCAGTGCTGATTACCATGCCCTGCTGAGGTTTTAGCTGCAACCTCGGTTGATGAGTCCATCCCTGGTACGAATTTTGATATCCTCTCTAATGATGCTGTCCCAGTATTTAGATGTCTGTGCCAAGACCCTGGTATGTTGGTAGTCCATTTCATAATTTTTGGACAAACAGTACTCTGCGACCACCGACTTGTTGGGGTACCCAAGTCATCTGTGCCTCTGATGTTCTCGGCAACGATCTTCGACAGTGTGCACTGTCTGTCCAATATAAGTCTTCCCACATTGACACAGAATCTGGTATATGTCGGCCTTCCGCAAACCGAGATCATCTTCGACACTTTCCAATAATGCTCGTGTTTTATTTGGTGGGCAAAAGACAGTTCCTACTCAGTGTTTCCTCAATATTCGTCCTATTTTCCTCGATAGTGTGCCAATATACGGTATATAGGCAGTAGCTATCTCTTTCTCCATGACTTCTTCCGTCTCAACATGCTGTACTGTAGAGGTGGGGCGGAGAATGCATATGATCTGCCATTCTGGCGACACCCTCTGCTAAATCTGCATCCTTGAGAAGAGCTCTAGTCTTGTTTTACACCTTCTTTGTGGGGTCGTTGTTGATCTTCTTGTAAGATTCATCATTTAGCAGGCTCTGCATCTTCTCAGTGTAGTCCTTATGGGAAAGAGCAACCGTAGCATTGCCTTTGTCAGCCAGTAAGACAACAATCTCAAGGCTCTGTCTCAGAAACTGACACCTCAAGGACCTGTATCGCCAAGACTTAATGGACTCCCTAAAGTCCACAAAGAAGGGGTGCCTTTATACCCAACTGTCAGCAACATTAGGGCACCTACATATTTGCTGGCCAAATACCTGGCAGAATTACTAAGCCTTTATGTGGGTAAATGCCCTCATCACATTCGTAATTCTGTGAATTTCATAAAACGTCTCGACAACTTCAAGCTGAAAGACTCTGATATCATGGTGAGTTTTGATGTTCTTTCATTATTCACCAGGGTGCCTCTTCGAGAGTCAGTTGAGCTTATTGCTTATTGCGTCAGGCGCGTAATGGGGCCCCTTAGAGATATGGCAGCAAGGGAGGGGAAGAAAACCAATGTGCACTCCGTGTGCATACCGGGGGGAGTCATTCCAGATGTGGAAAGGATCCTTCCGGATGCCATGAAGGGTACAGGGTGCACCCATCTGCAGGTGGTCGCTCATGTCGGCACCAATGATGTGTGTCGCTATGGATTGGAGGAAATCCTCTCTGGCTTCCGGCGGCTATCTGATTTGGTGAAGACTGCCAGTCTCGCTAGCAGGATGAAAGCAGAGCTCACCATCTGCAGCATCGTCGACAGGACTGATGGCGGACCTTTGGTACAGAGCCGAGTGGAGGGTCTGAATCAGAGGCTGAGACGGTTCTGCGACCGTGTGGGCTGCAGATTCCTCGACTTGCGCCATAGGGTGGTGGGGTTTCAGGTTCCGCTGGATAGGTCAGGAGTCCACTACATGCAACAAGCGGCTACAGGGGTAGCAGGGGTTGTGTGGAGTGGGCTGGGCGGTTTTTTAGGTTAGATGGCCTTGGGCAAGTACAGAAAGGGCAACAGGCTCAACGGGTGCAGGGCAAAGTCAGGACATGCGGGGACCAAGCAGCAATCGGTATTGTAATTGTAAACTGTCGAAGCTGCGTTGGTAAAGTACCAGAACTTCAAGCGCTGATAGAAAGCACCGAAGCTGAAATAGTTATAGGTACAGAAATCTGGCTGAAGCCAGAGATAAATTCTGCCGAAATTTTTACAAAGGTACAGAAGGTGTTTAGAAAGGATAGACTGCATGCAACCGGTGGTGGAGTGTTCATCGCTGTTAGTAGTAGTTTATCCTGTAGTGAAGTAGAAGTGGATAGTTCCTGTGAATTATTATGGGTGGAGGTTACACTCAACAACCAAGCTAGGTTAATAATTGGCTCCTTTTACCGACCTCCCGACTCAGCAGCATTAGTGGCAGAACAACTGAGAGAAAATTTGGAATACATTTCACATAAATTTTCTCAGCATGTTATAGTCTTAGGTGGAGATTTCAATTTACCAGATATATACTGGGACACTCAGATGTTTAAGCCGGGTGGTAGGGACAGAGCATCGAGTGCCATTATACTGAGTGCACTATCCAAAAGTTACCTCGAGCAATTAAACAGAGAACTGATTCATGGAGATAACATCTTGGACCTACTGATAACAAACAGACTCGAACTTTTCGACTCTGTAAGTGCAGAACAGGGAATCAGTGATCATAAGGCCGTTGCAGCATCCCTGAATATGGAAGTTAATAGGAATATAAAAAAAGGGAGGAAGGTTTATCTGTTTAGCAAGAGTAATAGAAGGCAGATTTCAGACTACCTAACAGATCAAAACGAAAATTTCTGTTCCGACACTGACAATGTTGAGTGTTTATGGAAAAAGTTCAAGGCAATCGTAAAATGCGTTTTAGACAGGTACATGCCGAGTAAAACTGTGAGAGGCGGGTCAAAACCCACCGTGGTACAACAACAAAGTTAGGAAACTACTGCGAAAGCAAAGAGAGCTTCACTCCAAGTTTAAACGCAGCCAAAACCTCTCAGACAAACAGAAGCTAAACGATGTCAAAGTTAGTGTAAGGAGGGCTATGCGTGAAGCGTTCAGTGAATTCGAAAGTAAAATTCTATGTACCGACTTGACAGAAAATCCTAGGAAGTTCTGGTCTTACATTAAATCAGTAAGTGGCTCGAAACAGCATTTCCAGACACTCTGGGATGATGATGGCATTGAAACAGAGGATGACAAGCATAAAGCTGAAATACTAAACACCTTTTTCCAAAGCTGTTTCACAGAGGAAGACCGCACTGCAGTTCCTTCTCTAAATCCTCGCACAAACGAAAAAATGGCTGACATCGAAATAAGTGTCCAAGGAATAGAAAAGCAACTGCAATCACTCAACAGAGGAAAGTCCACTGGACCTGACGGGATACCAATTCGATTCTACACAGAGTACGCAAAAGAACTTGCCCCCCTTCTAACAGCCATGTACCGCAAGTCTCTAGAGGAACGGAAGGTTCCAAATGATTGGAAAAGAGCACAGGTAGTCCCAGTCTTCAAGAAGGGTCGTCGAGCAGATGGGCAAAACTATAGACCTATATCTCTGACATCGATCTGTTGTAGAATTTTAGAACATGTTTTTTGCTCGAATATCATGTCGTTTTTGGAAACTCAGAATCTACTATGTAGGAATCAACATGGATTCCGGAAACAGCGATCGTGTGAGACCCAACTCGGTTTATTTGTTCATGAGACCCAGAAAATATTAGATACAGGCTCCCAGGTAGATGCTATTTTTCTTGACTTCCGCAAGGCGTTCGATACAGTTCCGCACTGTCGCCTGATAAACAAAGTAAGAGCCTACGGAATATCAGACCAGCTGTGTGGCTGGATTGAACAGTTTTTAGCAAACAGAACACAGCATGTTGTTATCAATGGAGAGACGTCTACAGACGTTAAAGTAACCTCTGGCGTGCCACAGGGGAGTGTTGTCGGACCATTGCTGTTTACAATATATATAAATGACCTAGTAGATAGTGTCGGAAGTTCCATGCGGCTTTTCGGGGATGATGCTGTAGTATACAGAGAAGTTGCAGCATTAGAAAATTATAGCGAAATGCAGGAAGATCTGCAACGGATAGGCACTTGGTGCAGGGAGTGGCAACTGACCCTTAACATAGACAAATGTAATGTATTGCAAATACATAGAAAGAAGGATCCTTTATTGTATGATTATATGATAGTGGAACAAACACTGGTAGCAGTTACTTCTGTAAAATATCTGGGAGTATGTGTGCGGAACGATTTGAAGTGGAATGATCACATAAAATTGTTGGTAAGGCGGGTACCAGGTTGAGATTCATTGGGAGAGTCCTTAGAAAATGTAGTCCATCAACAAAGGAGGTGGCTTACAAAACACTCGTTCGACCTATACTTGAGTATTGCTCATCAGTGTGGGATCCGTACCAGATCGGGTTGACGGAGGAGATAGAGAAGATCCAAAGAAGAGCGGCGCGTTTCGTCACAGGGTTGTTTGGTAATTGTGATAGCGTTACGGAGATGTTTAACAAACTCAAGTGGCAGACTCTGCAAGAGAGGCGCTCTGCATCGCGGTGTAGCTTGCTCACCAGGTTTCGAGAGGGTGCATTTCTGGATGAGGTATCGAATATATTGCTTCCCCCTACTTATGCCTCCCGAGGAGATCACAAATGTAAAATTAGAGAGATTAGAGCGCGCACGGAGGCTTTCAGACAGTCGTTCTTCCCGTGAACCATACGCGACTGGAACAGGAAAGGGAGGTAATGACAGTGGCACATAAAGTGCCCTCCGCCACACACTGTTGGGTGGCTTGCGGAGTATAAATGTAGATGTAGATGTAGAAATTTGATGAGAAGATGACTGACCTCTTCAAGCACGTTCTGACCTCCACGTATTTTCTGTTTAATGGAGAATACTATGAACAAACAGAAGGAGCCACAATGGGGAACCCATTCTCACCGGTGGTCACAAATTTCTATATAGAGTACTACAAGGAGGAAGCTTTTCATCATCCAAATGGAAACCTACTTGTTTTCTACGTTACGTGGATGACACACTCATGATCTGGCTGCATGGAAGGGACAAGATCCTAGAGTTCCTTACACACCTGTACTCCATACATCCAAACAACAAATTCACTATGGAGACCAAAGCAGAAGGAAGATTACCATTCCTGGACATCATGGTCAAAAGAAGAGTGGATGGCACCCTGGGCCATGAGGTATACAGGAAGAACATGCACACTGGCCTGTATCTGCATGTGGATAGCTGCCACCACCCTGCACAGAGGAATGGGGTACTAAAAACACTGGTGCACAGGGCCCGCACCACCTCTGATGCAGAGAGTCTGCCCCAAGAGCTGGAACACCTCAAAACTGCATTCCAGATAAACAGGTACTTGGAATGGCAGATCAGAAGCGCTCTCCGCCCCACCTCTACAGTACAACGTGTGTAGATGGAAGAAGTCACGGAGAAAGAGATAGCTACTGCTTATATACCATATACTGGCGCACTATCAGGGGAAATAGGACAAATATTGAGGAAACACCGAGTAGGAACTGTCTTTTGCCCACCAAATAAAACACGAGCACTATTGGGAAGTGTCAAAGACAATCTCAGTTTGTGGAAGGCTGGCATATACCACATTCCATATTAATGTGGGAGACTTATATTGGACAGACAGTGTGCACTATCAAAGATCATTGCCGAGAACATCAGAGGCACGCTTGACGTGGGTACCCCGACAAGTCGGCGGTTGCAGAGCACTGTTTGTCTGAAAATCATGAAATGGATTACCAACATACCAGGATCTTGGCACAGACATCTAAATACTGGAACAGCATCGTTAGAGAGGCTATCGAAATTTGTACCAGGGAAGGACTCATCAACCGAGATTGTGGCTACAACCTCAGCAGGGCATGGGAACCAGCATTGAGTCTAATTAAAAAGACACTCAACAAAGGAAACAAATGGGTGACTAGGGCAGACAAGGCAATTACACTGATGCAACCACAGACGCAGATGCCAGCATCTCAGCAACCACTGACACGCGGGCGTGGACTGCAGAGAGAATGCCTCGCAAGTGGAGGGGATTTAAGATGGCCACCCACCCTCAGGAGCCCAGTTCGTCAGCACACCTGACGATGGCGACATGTCTGATCACTGAGAAATATTGTGCCCGTTGGACACTATGGACTGGCAGTACACATGTGGACTGTTCGAGCTAGAAACAATTACTTCATTCATCCATTCTCTCAACATCTTCCAAAATCCGGCCACTGAAGAAGAGCCTTCAGGTATGTGGCACAAGTCATGTTACATGTATGACAGATGGAAATAGTGACCACTACTTCTGAAAAGTATTCTAACAAACAAAAATTACTAGTTGTAATCTACTTGTATTGATAATTATGGTATTATTTCTAAATCACTGAATCAGTGAAAACCCACTTTTCTGCTGATACTACTCAGATGCTGCTATTGTCTGTGGACAATGAGTCATCTGCCACATTTTATGCGTGGAATGTAAACCCTGATACTTTGTGTAGCCTCTGAACTATAAATAAATGACATATATAGATTCTCCTTGCAGTCTTACAATTATGTGCTGTAATTAACTGCTTATGTTGTGTTGTGCAGTAGTCACAATATTCCAAAGAGTTTATAAAGCAAAAGAGGTTACAAACTTTCTTAACAAAAGAAGGATCTTCACTAAAGCATGCCATTATTTTGTAAATGAATCCAGAAATAAATTTTATGATTAGCATCAGATTGTGCAATTAATAATATGAATTTTGAGTATACCAGAAATTTCATAGTTTCAATTATTTTTAAAAGAAGAGCACTTTTGACCATACATACAGAGTGTAACAAATTAATTTCTTTTTATATATTTTTGCCTCAAACATAACTCATTATATGTAAAATCATATGAAGTTCATTCAATTAGACAGCTGAGAATGTTCACCTATACAAGAGTCTATAGTATAAATGGTATTGGTTATTTCTATTAAAAAAAATTGGTAGTGATAGAGGAGGATGTCCCATTAAACACTGATTCTACAAATTTGTTTGAATTCCATTCAGACCGTACAGTGCTGCCCAGACTTTCCAGTGCTTCATGGGTGACGTAAATAGACAGAGCATCTAATACACCTATGGCAACTGTTCACTAGACTACAAGAACATGGTTTAGTGATTAATCCACAAAAACACATCTTTGAAGTGATGGAAGAAAAATTTTTATGGTACCTTATCAACGCACAACAAATCCTACAACCTCAAGACAGAGTGGAAGCTGTTTCTCAGTTTCCCCAGCCCAGTGAAGTATGAGCATTATGTTGCTGTTTGGGCTTTGTGACAAAGCAAGCTGGGATCCATTTTCTTCCTTTCTTGTTTTGCCATCTGCCTCCTTAAATTCATTTTATTTTCATTTTAACCTCATTACCAGTAACATGCATGAGTATAATCTGCATCTCCATAAAAGAGAAAGGTTGGCCCTCAGCCTTAAGAAATATAGCACCAGATCTGATTTTGTGTTCAGTTTTGCGTTTTTAAACAGTTTGCTACTTTATTTTGACTATTCCTAGTTAATATCTTTTGTTATAGGTTGAAATCAGTAATTGTTTTGTGGCTTAAATGCTTTCCAAAGTAATTACCAGATTGGTCAAAAGCATTGTTTGCTTAATTATCTGTTAATTTCATTATTTAAACAAATAATTTGGCCTAACCCTTGTACTAGAAGAAACTGTTGAAAAGAAAGAATTTTCTCTAGATTCAGTTAACTGAATGAATTATGATTTATTTGTAATTTCTGTAAATTAAACACCGAATAATGTGTAGTTTCAGTGCCTATTGTTGTGAGGATACATAAAGGCTGATTTTTGGTCCCAAGACAGTCAGTCCATGGCCGATTTTTAGACAGGAAGTCTGTATAAGTTAGAGTAAAATAATGCAGTGGAATTAGTGTAACAAGAATAGGCCACATGTTAAAACAATGACAGTGTCAGTTCAATGTATTTGAGAAATAGTGTCACATGTACCTTATTATTCTTCTAGAACTCTGAACTATATGTTTAGGTATTTACTGCTCATAGATTGTTCAGCAGCAAACTATTGTAACAGTATGCTGACGTTTGTCTGCAAACTATTAATGGGGCTTATCAAAAGATAACCAATAGTTAACTGGCCATATAACTGTGTAATATTGGTGGGTAGAGGGGTGGGGGGAGGGGGAGTTGTGAACAGTGAAAGTAAAGACCTGTGAAATGCAACTGTGCAACTGTCGGCTACATCATTTGCAGTAGTCAGGTGTTGAACTTCCACCCACCACTTTTCAGCCATTACAACAATGGAGTACGTCAGCACTGAGGACTTATCGACAAAGAAATAAAGCAGGTCAATGTCACATATGGTGCCCTTTCAGATGAGGACTATTTTACTTGGACACAGTAAACAAGGACTCGCGAACTTTGAACAATGAACTCAAGAACGGTTCACAGTACAGTGATTTTAACAAAGTGAGTGTGTGATACACGTGTCATCGGGATTTTGTTAAGGACAGTGAACAGAAAATATTATGGGAGTGTGAAATACAATTACTTTGAAATAACAGAATTGATGTATCTACCATTAAACAGAGAGGTTGCGACAGCCAACAAGCGCAAGGGTTTCGTGGCCACAGTATGACAGCAGCCATTCAGCAAAAGGGTTCTATGGAAGCAGCCACTGAGTATGGGAGCAGCCAATCAGCACGCAGGTGGGCACAGCCAACTGGGATAAACAACATGCCTCACTCAGAAAATGACAACTTGCAGCAGCTGTGCAGACGATGAATCAAGATGACAACAGCAAAAGCAGGAGACGAGTGAATAAAAATAAGGTAATTCATAGCAAAAGCAGTTCTATATTAAGTGGTACGTAATGAGTGGCCTTAAGGAACAATACAATGTGATGAGGGAGAATGGACAACAGGGGAGTGGTATGATTGATAACAAAGCTGTAGAAGCCAAGTTTTTAAATAAACAGAAAGACTTAATGGGGACTGGTGCTGTAGATAATAGTAGTTATAAATCAGATAAGAATGTAACTTTGAATGATGGGGACAAAAGTCCTGTTGCCAATGAGATGATAAAAGTGTTATTTACATGTGTGGTGATTTGAGCAAAATGGACAAAAACAGTACTGAAGTAGGTGAAATCGTTAAGGCTAAGGGGGAGGAATCTAGTAGTAAAGTCAGCAAGGGCAAAATATTGTGGCAGGCAGAAAATTGGAAGTGATGTTAAGGCAAATTAAGAGTAGTTTGAGTATGAGTATGAAAGAAGACATTAGTAGGGAGGAAAATAAAACTGACAGGACTAGCTTAAAGGATGAAGTGAAGAAAGAAATTAAAAAGGAAATTAAGGTGGTAACTTGTAATCTTTCAGAATTAAATAAGAAGGTTGAGGCGGTAGTTAAAGATTGTGATGAAAAGATAAAGAAAGTAGTGCATAATAATAATGAGAAATTAAGGTAAATGGATAGAAAGTGTGTAGAAGAGAGAAAGAAGCTTTGTGATGACTATAGTAGGAGGGTGGAGGCTTCCAAGAAACAGTGTAAAGATGAAGTCAAAGCAGCCAGGAAATTTTGTGCTGAAAATAGGGTTAAACTTGAGAACCAAATTGATCAGATTAAAAATGATTTAGAAGTGGAGGTAGAAACCAAGTGTACAGTAGTGATAGAGGAAAAACTGGTAAAAGTAAGTAAAAATGTAGATTCAAAATTGACTGAAATGGAGAAAAAGATGGAAGAGATACAAAATCTAAAGCATAGAGTATGTAGTGTCCCAAACAGTCCTTCATTTGTTAGTTGTAAGAAATTTAATGATTTTGAACCATGTGGGGAAATGCATCCACTAGATTTCATTAAGGAATTTAATGATTTGCCTGAAACATGGAAAGACAAAGAGAAAATGTCTTTTGTGAGAGGTTTTTTGAAAGGGAATGCTTATGGATGGGCAGCTCAGGTAGCTGATAGTTGTACTTTATGGCATAGCTTTAAGAAAGCATTTGTAGATGAATATTGGTCCAAAGAGAAGCAGCAGAGAATTTTGAGTGAATTTTGGGGAGGAGAAAGATTTGACTCTAGGAAGGGAACAGTGAAAGGTTTCTGTCAGCTTTGGATAAGCAAACTGAAATATTTGGACAAAGAGTTAGGTAGGAATCAATAATTATGGGTTTAGAAGCTAAGTTGCCTCAGAAAGTTAGAGAATTGCTTGTACCTGTCTCTAGGGGTAATATTAGTGGTTTTTTGAACTATGTTGATAAGGTGGAGAGGGTGAAGTCCTCAGTGCAAGATCATAGAAGAAATTTTGATGACAATAATCAATCAGGGAGAGAATTTCAGCTAAATAGGATGAACAGGACTAATTACAGAAGAAATTCAAGGAATGGTTGTGTGGAGGATAGCCAGAATGGGCACGGAAATGGTAGGGGAAATTCAAGTAACAGAAATGGAGGAGATTATTTTAATTCTGGATCAAACCATTTAAACTAGATTATGCTCCAGTTTTGACTCACACTAGAGCAGTTAGTGAAGAAGAGCCACGTGTACATAAATGTGCTGTAATCACATGTAAGGGTAATGTAAATGATAGTAGTAAGTCAAGTGTAAATTCTAATTCTAGTGAGATGTTGAATGATGGTGTGTGCAGCAATGTTCAGCCTGTAAAAAGAGAGGAAGAAGTTATAATAATAAAATTAAGTGATGAAACAGAGTGCTTTGCTGTTGTTCGTGACATCCAAAGTGTCAAAATGGATGGTAAATTTTTTAAGAGGACATAAGGAATTCAGATGTTTTGCTTTGAGGTCTAATAATGAAAACAAAGATCAACTAATTAGCCAACTACTTGAGGACAATGAAAGTGACAGTGGGTCTGATTCTGACAATAGTTGTAATGATGACAGCAATGACAAATCCAGTAGTGATGAGGATGAGGTATTTGAATTTATCATCTATAATGACGGCCATGTGTTAAGCAATGAAAGAATAAAGGAGGATAACATTAGGCCTAATGAGGAGTTAGAGTTTGAGAGTGGTAATGAGCAAGAGGACCATGCTATCTGTCATTTGACTGTGTCTGATAACTATTTTGGTAAGCAGGAAGCAGGATGATAGTTTTTCAAGGGAAAGGATTAATAAGGATTTGCTGTATGAAGAAGATCACATGGTAAGTAAAAAGGAAGTGTGGCACCCTGTAATAACAGCAAGTGTACAAGGTATACATGTTAAGCATTTACTGGACAGTGGTAGTGATCTGAATGGCATTTCACAGTCATTTTTTGAAACTATTGAGAACACAGAGGGACAGTAGTGATGCATGTTTCTGGAATAAAAATTATTGGTGCTACCAGTAAACTATCAAAGAGTGTGAAAAGAGAGGTACTATTAATTGTGAAATTGCCAGGACAGCATTTGGAGTGCAATTTCTTGGTGATTCAAAATCTCACCACTGATATAATATTTTGGACTATTTTCTTGTGCAAATGGTTTGTGCATATTGATTTTGCTACTGGTAAATTTAGTTTTAAGTACAACATAAGTAGGTACAAAGAATCATTCTTATAAGGTATGGACAAGTGTGTGCAAACTGAATTAGATTTACCATTAAGAGTTCTGACCACTGAGCAGATTACTGAGGAAATAGAGGAGGAGAGAGTAAGGTTGGAAGCAATAAAGAGAGTTGAGGATATTGAAGGTATTACACATAGTCAAAGGGAGGAATTAAAAGGTACTAGCCTGTGCAACTGTAAGGCATTTTAAGACAGGCCAGGTTTGGTAAAAGATTTTGAGTGCAAATTAAAGTTTAAGGATCATGAATCATTTTTAAAGAAGCCTTATATTACTCAATTTTCAAAAAAGGAAGTGGTGAGAAAAGAAATTCAAAAGAGGATCTCATGGAGGATTACTGAAAGGTCAACCAGCACATATAATAAACCACTCGTGAAGAAGAAGAAGAAGAAGAAGAAGAAGAAGAAGAAGAAGAATGGTGGTGTCAGGTTGGTTTTGGCTGCCAGTAAGTTAAATGAAATCGTAGTAGGGGAGAGTGACAGACTAGCTAACATAGATGAAATTTTGTAAAAGTTCCATGGATGTAAATTTCTGACTTCTTTTTATTTGGTTTGTGGCTAATGGAATATCAGTTCGGCCGGAAGCTAGACAATGTACAGCATTTTTACATGAAGGTAAGTGTTACCAACGCTGTATGGTGCCATTTGGTCTGAACTCGTCTGTGTGTGTGTTTATCAGAGCTATTGACAAGGTGCTAGGTGAGGTATTAACCAATGAAATAATGGTCTACATAGATGATATCCAAGTAGCGAGTCCAGAATGGTTCAAGCACTGTAAGAATCTGAATGAAGTACTGAGAGCTATGTATAGAGGAGCTATGGAACTAAAATTAAGTAAATCTGAATTTGTAAAGAAGGAAATTTCATTTTTGGATCATAGGACTAACGAGGTAGGTATACAGCCTGATGCAGAAAAGCTTGCTGCTATTGCGGATTTCCCACCGCCCAAGACCAAGAAAATAGTAAGATGGTAGGACATCCAAATTTTTCACTGCCTTTCTGTGTGAGTACTGATGCAAGTTTTTGTGGTTTGGAGGCAGAAATTTTCCAAACAGTACCTACTGAGACGGGGGTTGAATATAAAACTATTGCTTTTGTCAGTAGAACACACATGAAAAGAACTATTACATTTCAGAATTGGAGGCTTTGGGAAATATTTTCGGATTTCAGAAGTTTGAGTACTATTTGTTCAGACATAAGACCACAGTGTATACAGATCGTAAGGCTTTGAATTACCTTCAGAAGCGCAGGCTGAAACACACCAGGTTAACTAGGTGGGCTTTGTATTTGCAAAAATTTGATTTGGAAGTAAGGTCTGTAAAAGGAAAAGACAATATTGTGGCTGATGCATTATCAGGGTGTATACGACCTGGGACAACCAGGAGATCCGGGAGAAACCCGGGAATTTTTTCTTCCGGGAGGAAACCGGGAAAAACCCGGGAATTTTTTAGAATTCTGGGAATTTTTCATTTTTTGGTTTTTAGTTAAATTTTGGTAACTTTGACTGGTAAGAACCAATACTCTAAAAAAGAATATTACTGTATCTCAATACTGCAGAAAAATACTGCAGCAATAAAACACGAACGAGAGGAAAAAAAAAAAAAAAACGAAAATAAAATAAGTTGCAAAGGAAATGCACCGTATAAAAGAACAAAACACAGTGCTCATACAAGCGTCTGCCAACAGAAAAATGTGTCAAAGGCTTCCGGAAGACTATGCAATGTTTCATAACAACAAATTGCCTCCGATGAGCGGACGTCACAATTGTTTACATTATATTTGTTGGAGCGGTCGCGAGCGAGCTTATGCGCATGTGCAGATGAGTCGCATATGAATAGTACCTTTTCCCGCTTCTGGATACAGATATGTGGCAGTTAGCTGTATAAGCAATAGCAGCAAGCAGCCGGATGCTATCCGGAAAAATTTTACTGGTGCGCCAGATTCACGTATGTGCAACAGGTCCGGAACTAGGGGGCAGGGGCAAACCGCGGTATCTGGCACCAGGCGGCAATTTCAGGGGGGGGGGGGGGGGGGCAAATTCATATTATTGAAGAAAAAGACCTTGTTTCACAAAGCACCTAGCATCCAGCGCACGTTAGATTAGATTAGTTTTTCGTTCCATAGATCCGTGCTGAGGAGATTCTCGTGGATGTGGAACATGTCCTCTTTCTTTTTTAAGCTGAAATAACAATACTAATCATCATCATCATCATCATCATTTAAGACTGATTATGCCTTTCAGCGTTCAGTCTGGAGCATAGCCCCCCTTATACAGTTCCTCCATGATCCCCTATTCAGTGCTAACATTGGTGCCTCTTCTGATGTTAAACCTATTACTTCAAAATCATTCTTAACCGAATCCAGGTACCTTCTCCTCGGTCTGCCCCGACTCCTCCTACCCTCTACTGCCGAGTCCATGAGTCTCTTGGGTAACCTTGCTTCTCCCATGCGTGTAACATGACCCCGCCATCTAAGCCTGTTCACCCTGACTGCTACATCTATAGAGTTCATTCCCAGTTTTTCTTTGATTTCCTCATTGTGGACACCCTCCTGCCATTGTTCCCATCTACTAGTACCTGCAATCATCCTAGCTACTTTCATATCCGTAACCTCAACCTTGTTGATAAGGTAACCTGAATCCACCCAGCTTTCGCTCCCATACAACAAAGTTGGTCAAAAGATTGAACGGTGCACAGATAACTTAGTCTTGGTACTGACTTCCTTCTTGCAGAAGAGAGTAGATCGTAGCTGAGCGCTCACTGCATTAGCTTTGCTACACCTCGCTTCCAGTTCTTTCACTATGTTGCCATCCTGTGAGAATATGCATCCTAAGTACTTGAAACCGTCCACCTGTTCTAACTTTGTTTCTCCTATTTGGCACTCAATCCGTTTATATTTCTTTCCCACTGACATTACTTTCGTTTTGGAGATGCTAATCTTCATACCACAGTCCTTACATTTCTGATCTAGCTCTGAAATATTACTTTGCAAACTTTTAATCGAATCTGCCATCACAACTAAGTTATCCGCATATGCAAGACTGCTTATTTTGTGTTCACATATCTTAATCTCACCCAGCCAGTCTATTGTTTTCAACATATGATCCATGAATAATATGAACAACAGTGGAGACAGGTTGCAGCCTTGTCTTACCCCTGAAACTACTCATGGTTCATGGTGTGGGTTCCTGTAGTCATGTCCTAGTTCATGAACCACGGGCAACGTATGAGTGGCCAAGTAAGTGGTCCCGACAGTCGGGATACCAATTACTTTGGAATAAGGCTGGGCATCTCGGACATATTCTGAGTTGTGGTCACCTTTGTGCTCATACGGCAAAGACTACCAAATCCACTGGTTAGTCCCTCAGCCGTTAGGGGTAAAACCCAATGGGACTCGGGACAAATAAGGCTAGCAACCTGCTTCCCTGGTACTTTAAATATGATGCTGGCAACAATCAGAGCAAAATGCCTCGGACCTTTGGTGGTGACGGAGTCCCACCTCTAACTGACAAACCAGGGACTCCTAAGATACGACTTGGCAAACAAATGGTAACAATACTAATAGTATGAATATATACAATACATCATTTGTTTCTATTAAAAAATTCGTCAATGGAGTAGAAGGAGTTGGCTCCTTTTAAACTGATCTTTATTTGTAACTAAATTTTTTATGTTTGCTGGCAAATGATTGAAGATGAGTGTTCCTGAGTAGTGGACCCCTTTTTGAACTAAAGTAAGTGCTTTTAAGTCCTTGTGCAGATCATTTTTGTTCCTGGTATTGTATGTATGAACTGAGCTGTTTGCTGGAAAAAAGAGATATATTATTTAGGACAAATTTCATTAAGGAGTAAATATACTGAGAGGAAGTAGTTAGTATACCCAGTTCTTTGAAGAGGTTTCTACATGACGTCCATGAATTTACTCCACAAATAATACGTTTTACACGCTTTTGGACTCTGAAAACTTTTGTTTGACTTGAAGAGTTACCCCAAAATATTATACCATATGACATCATGGAATGAAAGTAGGCAAAGTATGCAAGCTTTTTCATTTTTATGTCACCTATGTCTGCTAACACTTGAATTGCAAATACAGATTTGTTAAGGCGTTCTGCAGTTCTGTGGTGTGCTCTTCCCAACTGAATTTATTATCAAGTTGTAATCCCAGGAATTTAAGACTGTCAACCTCTTCTATCTGCTCTTCTTCATACTTTATGCATATGCTGGGTGGAAACCTCTTACAGGTTCTATCGATAACTCATATGACTTTGAACGCATACCTGTTGGTTTTTGAACATTTTTGATCAAATTCTAAGTTGATTTCTGAATGAATCGTAAGTTGATTTTTGAATGCGTGAATAGTGTATGTGATGTCTCTGCCAGGGGAATCCCCATCGCATCTAGAAATAAACTCCTGCAGACAAAAAGGGACGGGTCTATACGAGCTGAGCGAATAAAGCCGAAAGGGTGAATGACAATCGCCGTTTATGTGGTTGACTGGGTTCGCAAATTATCAGTGTTGTTATAATTACTAGCGAATTCCATAGATTCAGACTACCAGAGTGGAAATAAATGACTAACAGGAATAACAGACAACAAAGATTATGTATTGTCTTCTCCACGTATCCAAGAAAATGAAATTTTAACAGAAAATTTCTGGCCAGACCGCTACCCTACTAAGGGCCAGTTATACAATCCCCGGCTACCAGCTACTAAAGTTCTATTCTGGGAATAGCATGGAAAACGCAGTGTACGAACATGTAATAACGCCTAACCGGAGAATAAATGCGGGATAACTAAACAGGCGATTGTGGCAGGGTTAGTGAAGTTAACCGGAGAATAAATGTTGATACTGGCAGGAATAGTTACAGAATTAGTGGTGACAAGATTGTTTGTTAGAATGAGGAAGGAGAAGAAATGGGGACTCTCACAAATTACGGAAGAATATGACAATTCCAAATTTATATAAACATTTCGTACTACTACTTTTCGATCTCATGCTTCAGAAGCTAGAGAATATGAATGAAATGTGAAACTATTTCCTAACATAAAACTTCTTGCTTCTAGCAGGCCTAATAGGTTTTTGATATTGGTACTTCATGAATTATATTCTGTCGTGTTATGAAAATAACCATTTGTGTCAAAACAGTCCCGTGTATTTGGTGTGTGTAAAAATTGCTGCAATAGGCAGGCCTATTTTGTTTCATCTAGCAGAGTGACAAAACTCATGTAATCAGATCGAGAAACCACACCAGTCTTGGGTACTATTTGTATTAACAGCTTTTCTAGTATTAAACAACTACATTTCGTTTTTTCATATAGCAAAACGTTAACAAACTTTGATGAGGTAATAGATTCTTTCCCAGAAAAGAAAGTATGTGATATAAAGCAGTGGCAAGATGAGAGAGAAAAAAAAGCTAGGACTTAAGGACTGAAGAAATGTGTACTGTCTTGCTTGTCTCTTGTCTTTACTTGTTTTATGTATCCTATATTTAATTTTATGACACACAAAACAGCAAGTTATTAGCTAATAGCCAGTAAAGACTGCAAATTTTCTGAAGAGTTCTTGTTCTGCCGGTTACAAATAATCCCATCCAGCATTAATTGCGAGATTTTTTTAAGAGGGGCAGGGTGTCAAACCGACCAAATGTTCAAATGTGTGTGAATTCTTAAGGGACCAAACTGCTGAGGTCATCTGTCCCTAAGCCTACACACTACTTAACCTAACTTAAATTAACTTATGCTACGGACAACACACACACCCATACCCGAGGGAGGACTCGAACCTCCGACGGGGGCAGCCGCCTGGACCGTGGCGAGACACCCTAGACCGTGCAGCACACTAACGGAAAAAAAAAACCCCACGTAAACGAAAGTTCAAATGTGGGTTTCTACACCTGAAATATAAAGTGTATTCGTATTTCAAGCCAGTCGCATAAGAGTGGCGCTAGGAGTGCCACTATGAGGGTATAAATCAGGTTTGCTATAAATACACGCTGTAACGGTCATGAGGGTTAGTTACCTTTGATATTGGGCGTGGTGAGATGATGTTAGTCAAGAATGCATTTAAGGCGACAAAGACGCCATTATCGACACCTCACTGAGTTTGAACGAGGTCCTATAATACGGCTACAAGAATCTGGATGTTCCTTCTGTGACACTGCAGAAAGACTTGGCAGAAATGTAACCACTGTACATGATTCCTGGCAGTGGTGCTCACGAGAGTGTAGGGACGCAAGAAGACCGGGCTCTGGACGGCAACGTGGCACTGTCGAGAAGAAACGCCATCGTGTTCGGCGTACGGTTGTGACGCCTGGTACTGCATCTGTGGCAGCAATGTGAGTACCAGTTTCCACCACAGTGACACAACAAACTGTTACAAATCAGTTACTTCAATGACAGTTCCGAGCCAGAAGCCATGTAGTGTGCATTCCACTGGCCCCAAACCACCATTTGCGACTTCAGTGTTCTCCAGCGAGAGCTTATTAGTGGCAAGGGTGGAGGTCTGTTGTGTTTTCTGATAAAAGCTGGTTCTGCCTTGGTGCCAGTGATGGCCGTGCATTGTTTAGGAGTAGTCCAGTTGAGGGCCTGCAACCAACCTGTCTACGTGATAGACACAATGGGTCTACACCTGGAGCTATGGTCTGTGGTGCGATTTCCTATGACAGCAGGAGCATTGTCATGGGTATCTCGCGAACCCTGACTGTAAATTTGTACGCCAATCTGCCGATTCGACCTGTTATACTACCATTTACGAACAGCATTCCTTGGGGTGTTTTTAAACAGAATAACGCTCACCCGCATAGCGGTGTTGTATCCGTACAATCTGTACAGGATGTCGACTCGTTGCCTTGTCTGCTCAATCACCAGATATGTCTCCAATAGTGCACATACGGCACATAATCCAACCGACTGGGAGCAGGAGAGGCACCACATGACATTTTAATTTCCACTGGCCGGAATATAGCTTGATGGCACTCGTTACAAAATGTAACCACTGTACATGATTCCTGGCAGTGGTGCTCACGAGAGTGTAGGGACGCAAGAAGACCGGGCTCTGGACGGCAACGTGGCACTGTCGAGAAGAAACGCCATCGTGTTCGGCGTACGGTTGTGACGCCTGGTACTGCATCTGTGGCAGCAATGTGAGTACCAGTTTCCACCACAGTGACACAACAAACTGTTACAAATCAGTTACTTCAATGACAGTTCCGAGCCAGAAGCCATGTAGTGTGCATTCCACTGGCCCCAAACCACCATTTGCGACTTCAGTGTTCTCCAGCGAGAGCTTATTAGTGGCAAGGGTGGAGGTCTGTTGTGTTTTCTGATAAAAGCTGGTTCTGCCTTGGTGCCAGTGATGGCCGTGCATTGTTTAGGAGTAGTCCAGTTGAGGGCCTGCAACCAACCTGTCTACGTGATAGACACAATGGGTCTACACCTGGAGCTATGGTCTGTGGTGCGATTTCCTATGACAGCAGGAGCATTGTCATGGGTATCTCGCGAACCCTGACTGTAAATTTGTACGCCAATCTGCCGATTCGACCTGTTATACTACCATTTACGAACAGCATTCCTTGGGGTGTTTTTAAACAGAATAACGCTCACCCGCATAGCGGTGTTGTATCCGTACAATCTGTACAGGATGTCGACTCGTTGCCTTGTCTGCTCAATCACCAGATATGTCTCCAATAGTGCACATACGGCACATAATCCAACCGACTGGGAGCAGGAGAGGCACCACATGACATTTTAATTTCCACTGGCCGGAATATAGCTTGATGGCACTCGTTACAAAATGTAACCACTGTACATGATTCCTGGCAGTGGTGCTCACGAGAGTGTAGGGACGCAAGAAGACCGGGCTCTGGACGGCAACGTGGCACTGTCGAGAAGAAACGCCATCGTGTTCGGCGTACGGTTGTGACGCCTGGTACTGCATCTGTGGCAGCAATGTGAGTACCAGTTTCCACCACAGTGACACAACAAACTGTTACAAATCAGTTACTTCAATGACAGTTCCGAGCCAGAAGCCATGTAGTGTGCATTCCACTGGCCCCAAACCACCATTTGCGACTTCAGTGTTCTCCAGCGAGAGCTTATTAGTGGCAAGGGTGGAGGTCTGTTGTGTTTTCTGATAAAAGCTGGTTCTGCCTCGGTGCCAGTGATGGCCGTGCATTGTTTAGGAGTAGTCCAGTTGAGGGCCTGCAACCAACCTGTCTACGTGATAGACACAATGGGTCTACACCTGGAGCTATGGTCTGTGGTGCGATTTCCTATGACAGCAGGAGCATTGTCATGGGTATCTCGCGAACCCTGACTGTAAATTTGTACGCCAATCTGCCGATTCGACCTGTTATACTACCATTTACGAACAGCATTCCTTGGGGTGTTTTTAAACAGAATAACGCTCACCCGCATAGCGGTGTTGTATCTGTACAATCTGTACAGGATGTCGACTCGTTGCCTTGTCTGCTCAATCACCAGATATGTCTCCAATAGTGCACATACGGCACATAATCCAACCGACTGGGAGCAGGAGAGGCACCACATGACATTTTAATTTCCACTGGCCGGAATATAGCTTGATGGCACTCGTTACAAAATATTACACTTTGAATTTCACAGAGCGAAATACAGAGACGTGCGATGGAAGAATGCTGTGTGAATTGGCTTGGCACTGCACTTCAGCACACTTTAAGATCAAATAACATGTCTTACGTTCCCTCGAACATATATGTTTTGTATATCAGACTCTTCAGAAAGATGTGTACTACAAAATGAAGATATTTTTGAAAAGTCGATTTTTTAAAATTTTGGCGTCCTACCTCAAACGCGCGAGGGAGGGGGGTGCCACTATCTAATATTGCCCTGGTTTGGAAATATTGTAGATCCGGACCTGATGCACAGAGCAGTCTGAGTTGTAGTGGGGAGGTGATAGTCTCCACGTGACCTGCGTTTACGTTAAGTGATTTTGTTGTTAACTCTTCGTTTATTGCTCTCACATCAAATGAAAACAAAATGGATTCCTGTGGCCGGGAGCTATCAAGTGAATTAAAATACATTCACATAATTATGGAAGGCTAAAATATATTATTCGTTTCAGATTTTATTTTGTTTCCACCTTTCTGACAGTCAAGCGTTAATCACCTTGCAGAACAACGAAGCTATTTTTCTCGGTTTGTTAAAGAAAATGACTTTTATTAATCTTTTCTGTTGAGGCCAGTTTATTTGAAACGAAGTGTTTAATTCCACACAATTGGCTAGTTTCAACTGTTCGCTGCATTTCAAGTTCTCGTTTTCATCTTCTAGCACATATGGTGTTATGCCATAATAAAGAACCAAACATGAGATAATACGGTACTGGTACTCCAAGAAAATTTTTATCTGAATCTGGACATACAAACATGCACTTTAAGCTGAATTATGCATGTTAGTATGGTTCACAAAATTCCCATGCGCTTGGAGTATGTCTTGTTCCTTTTATGACATAATGTAAGACCTTTTAATGTTTTACACGTACGAACGTACAGGCTTCCTGCGTCATCGTTGCTGCGCAAGCGCGGCAACGCGTGTCACCAACTGCTGAAACGAATATATTTCTAACAGGTCGCGGGAAGATATTCCGAATGGTTGTTTGAAAAGCGTTATTTTCAAGTAAAGTAAATTTCCTTTTACACAAGATGAACTCTATGCGTGACTGTCCGATGAATTTCTTAAATCACAAAGCGTTTGAATCTCATTCAAAAATCAAATCTTTGAGGACGACCGTTTAGAATATTTTCGATCCCAGAAGATAAGACAATTATGTTGTTAAAATTTTTCCTGTCACATTTGTGTGATGTATGCTAAAGTGTAACACGCGCAAAAATATCAACATTATGTGTGAAAGCTTAGCTTCTCTTGCAGCTTATTAATCTTAGAGAGCAATATTATATGTGAAAGCTTTTCTTTCTTGTAGCAACACTATGTATATTAATTTAAACCATTACCTTTTCCTATTTGTGTGTTTGCACTACTAAACAGTGATGTTGCTATTGGCTGACTACATCACGTGCCCTATGCTCTGAATATCCGCTGTCATCGGTTGGCGAGATTGCTTGACATGAGCTATGACTGGCTTACAAAAGCGTATCGCAATCTCGATTTCAATCCTTCGGAAAGTAACATGCTGTGTTTGGTGGAATTCGAATTTATACTTTCGTAATACGAAAATATGCGCTGTACATGTTGCTGCATATCAGACATCTTTCCAAAACGTGTTTTTTCCCCTGAGTTTAGTTTCCTAAAGTGCTGGGAACTTCTACGCCGGTGTATAAAACCACAACCATTGAAAGGATTGATAAGTTTTACAGTTCTGAGGAAAACTATACTGTTACTTAACACGGAAAAAGTGTATTTTCATCCGGGAGAAAGCATATTTTTAACCAGATAATCCGGGAAAAATCAAGGAATTTTTTTTCCTCGTCCACGTATACACCCTGATTATCTAGGATGCTAGCAGGGAAGAAGGATACTGACAGTAGCGAGGAATGTGAAGAACAAGTAACATTGTTTAATTTGTAGGTAGTGAAGGATGAGACGCTTATTAGGAAAATTTGCAAGCAAATGAGAAGGGATCAGAATGAGTATCCAAATTTAAGGTTGGTTAAACAGTATTATAATTCAGACATGCCAAAGGTAAAACAGTACTATACTAAACATAAAGGGTTGTTGTTTAGGAGGAAAAATTTGAAAGAACAGGACTCGATGTCATGCTTTCCTGACCAACACGTTGATAAATTTTTTGACTACTTGCACGAGAGTCATGGACATTATGGGACCAGGAAAATAGTAGCTAAGATACAGGAGACAATAAAATTTAACAACTTGAGGAGAAGGGTTAAGCAGAGACTAGAAAGGTGTGATAAATATTAGAGAGTAAAAGACAACTGGTGTGCCATCAAAAGGCTTAACACATTCTGTTCTTCCTAGTGAATCTAAAGAGCTTATAGCAGTTGACCTTCTAGGAATGTTCCCTCCATCCACAGAAGGTTCTAAATATATTTTTGTTCTTTTGGACACATTCTCAAAATACATAAAACTGTATCAGAATAAGAAGACACATACTAATACTATAATTGAGAAGCTGACATCTGATTACTTTTGCAATGTAGGGATACCAAAATCACTTTTGTCTGACAATGGTCCACAATTTGTTTCAGAGAGGTTTGAACACTGTATGGCAATACACAAGATAAAACACACAAAGATTTCTACCTATTTACCACAAGGTAAAATGAGTGAAAGGGTTATGAAGGAGATTGATAGACTGTGCAGGACTTATTGTAGTAAGAAACTCCCTGCTTGGGTGGGTCATATTCGACATTCTGAAAATATTATGAACAACTTATGGAACAAATTGACAGAATATGCCCCATGTGACCTTATGTTCGACGAGAGACCCAGCAACATCATAATACACTCCTGGAAATTGAAATAAGAACACCGTGAATTCATTGTCCCAGGAAGGGGAAACTTTATTGACACATTCCTGGGGTCAGATACATCACATGATCACACTGACAGAACCACAGGCACATAGACACAGGCAACAGAGCATGCACAATGTCGGCACTAGTACAGTGTATATCCACCTTTCGCAGCAATGCAGGCTGCTATTCTCCCATGGAGACGATCATAGAGATGCTGGATGTAGTCCTGTGGAACGGCTTGCCATGCCATTTCCACCTGGCGCCTCAGTTGGACCAGCGTTCGTGCTGGACGTGCAGACCGCATGAGACGACGCTTCATTCAGTCCCAAACATGCTCAATGGGGGACAGATCCGGAGATCTTGCTGGCCAGGGTAGTTGACTTACACCTTCTAGAGCACGTTAGGTGGCACAGGATACATGCGGACGTGCGTTGTCCTGTTGGAACAGCAAGTTCCCTTGCCGGTCTAGGCATGGTAGAACGATGGGTTCGATGACGGTTTGGATGTACCGTGCACTATTCAGTGTCCCCTCGATGATCACCAGTGGTGTACGGCCAGTGTAGGAGATCGCTCCCCACACCATGATGCCGGGTGTTGGCCCTGTGTGCCTCGGTCGTATGCAGTCCTGATTGTGGCGCTCACCTGCACGGCGCCAAACACGCATACGACCATCATTGGCACCAAGGCAGAAGCGACTCTCATCGCTGAAGACGACACGTCTCCATTCGTCCCTCCATTCACGCCTGTCGCGACACCACTGGAGGCGGGCTGCACGATGTTGGGGCGTGAGCGCAAGACGGCCTAATGGTGTGCGGGACCGTAGCCCAGCTTCATGGAGACGGTTGCGAATGGTCCTCGCCGATACCCCAGGAGCAACAGTGTCCCTAATTTGCTGGTAAGTGGCGGTGCGGTCCCCTATGGCACTGCGTAGGATCCTACGGTCTTGGCGTGCATCCGTGCGTCGCTGCGGTCCGGTCCCAGGTCGACGGGCACGTGCACCTTCCGCCGACCACTGGCGACAACATCGATGTACTGTGGAGACCTCACGCCCCACGTGTTGAGCAATTCGGTGGTACGTCCACCCAGCCTCCCGCATGCCCACTATACGCCCTCGCTCAAAGTCCGTCAACTGCACATACGGTTCACGTCCACGCTGTCGCGGCATGCTACCAGTGTTAAAGACTGCGATGGAGCTCCGTGTGCCACGGCAAACTGGCTGACACTGAAGGCGGCAGTGCACAAATGCTGCGCAGCTAGCGCCATTCGACGGCCAACACCGCGGTTCCTGGTGTGTCCGCTGTGCCGTGCGTGTGATCATTGCTTGTACAGCCCTCTCGCAGTGTCCGGAGCAAGTATGGTGGGTCTGACACACCGGTGTCAATGTGTTCTTTTTTCCATTTCCAGGAGTGTAGAAGAAGTGGATTTCAGTCAGGGGTGTGAAATAGCACAGGACAAAAAGATCAGATTAGCTAAAGAGATGATGAAAAAGAAAGCAGCAGGAAGGAAGAGAAGGCATGATAAAGGAGAGAATCTGACTAGTTTCAGAATATGTGACCTTGTCCTCATCAAAACCAAAGAAAAATCTAACAAAGTAAATGACGAGGTAAAGAAATTTTTGCACGTGTATCATAGTCCTTTCAGAGTGGTACGCATTACCCATGACAACTCTTATGAATTGGCTTACACAAAGACTAACAGGATTTTGGATTAAAGAATATTATTGTCCTGAAATCCAATGTATTACCAATTAGATGTTTGAATATTGATCCACGACAGTTTAAAAAGTATCTAAGCTTGAGTAACATTGATTTTGTTAGGAGAATGGAGTGTGCATTGAACCAAAAGTAAGACTTACATCCAAGTAGGGAGTTCAACATTGTGTGTTGAATTCATTGTGTGGTGATAATGCTTACCCCAGCTGTCTGTCTCATTTATCGTGTTTCATGAGGCAGTCAATCTCTTTTCCTATCCTGTCTAAGGTTTATAAGTGAATCAGAAACATTCTATCTTCAACTTTCATGTGATTTTGTACAGCAGGATACTTTAATATAGGAATAGAAAAGGTTTCTCCAGTGATATAACGTTGTGTTACTGATAAGTAATGGAATCATAAGATGATGGAAGAAAAGGCAAAATAAAAAAAGAAAAAATACAGCAGTGGTATTTGGTAAATGTCTATGAGATACTATGAAATATTATGAAAGTAAATTGGTGTCATAGTTACAGAACTTCTGTCAAAGAGGTAAGGTAAACAGAAAATGAAAGGTGTCAGCAAATGTGGAGAAGGTGCAGATGATCTGAAAACTATAACATCTGAAGTAATTAGCTCATGTGTGAAATTAGTACAATTTTGTGCAGCTGAAGAGGCAATTTACAAAAATATACCACAATTAATATTAAAACCTAGTATTCAAGATTTTTTTTTCTTTTTGTAAATTGCCTCATCAGCTGCACCAAATTATACTAATTGTGGTATAACAGAAGTCCCCCCCATGAACCATGGACCTTGCCGTTGGTGGGGAGGCTTGCGTGCATCAACGATACAGATAGCCGTACCGTAGGTGCAACCACAACGAAGGGGTATCTGTTGAGAGGCCAGACAAACATGTGGTTCCTGAAGAGGGGCAGCTGCCTTTTCAGTAGTTGCAGGGGGCAACAGTCTGGATGATTGATCTGGCCTTGTAACACTAACCAAAACGGCCTTGCTCTGCTGGTACTGCGAATGGCTGAAAGCAAGGGGAAACTACAGCTGTAATTTTTCCCGAGGGCATGCAGCTTTACTGTATGGTTTAATTATGATGGCGTCCTCTTGGGTAAAATATTCCGGAGGTAAAATAGTCCCCCATTCGGATCTCCGGGTGGGGACTACTCAGGAGGACGTCGTTATCAGGAGCAAGAAAACTGGTGTTCTAGGGATCGGAGCATGGAATGTCAGATCCCTTAATCGAGCAGGTAGGTTAGAAAATTTAAAAAGGGAAATGGATAGGTTAAAGTTGGATATAGTGGGAATTAGTGAAGTTCGGTGGCAGGAGGAACAAGACTTTTGGTCAGGTGAATACAGGGTTATAAATATAAAATCAAATAGACGTACCATATTTACTCGAATCTAAGCCGCACCAGAAAAATGAGACTCGAAATTAAGGAAAAAAAAAATTCCCGAATCTAAGCCGCAGCTGAAATTTGAGACTCGAAATTCAAGGGGAGAGAAAAGTTTTAGGCCGCACCTCCAAATCGAAACAAAGTTGGTCCATTGTAATATGAGACACAATTCAGGTCGAATGAATGACGATATAGCTACAGTAGTTTGGTTCGAGCCTTAAGCTTAGCGGTTAAGCTTTACCAGGTAGCCATTGCTATGTGTCAGGCGCTCCGTCCTTATTTATACGGGTACCCTTCGTTTTTCACGTGCTTCGTCTGGTTTGAATTGATTGCTTATTTTTCTTTGATCTGATAATTGCCATTCTCTTTGTTATACGTGTTTTCGTCACTCTAAGCTGAAAATGCATTACTGTACTGTGTCATGCATTGTTTGTCGCATTCCGATAATGAATGTTCACGACCTGTCGCCGCTGGTGGCATGGTTTGCTTTTGTGCGTGCTACCGCCGCTTACAATAAAAAAAAGAGAGTATTTGCCTCAGTAGCATAACAATGGCAAGAGACTGCTATTTGTTGTTATTTACACTGCTGCTTTCTTTGATAATGATCAACAAGAACCAAATAATAAACTGCGTATGGTAGAAGATGTTCTGAACGAGAGTTTAGCGACAATTTTTCTCCGTTTGAAAATCTCTGCAAACGCCTCTTTAGTACATTATTTTCTGCACAGAAATTAGTCACCTTAGATTTAAAAATCTAGTCAATTGCCGCGCGCGCTTCATTTCTGACTGTATCACTATTAGGCATAAGAATAATACGAATATGAACATGACATGTGTGTATACTTCCGCGTTTGTGTTGTCTCACTCTGGTTTCGTAGTTTATTAGGCAGACAGGAGTTAAATGAGATAGCAGCAAACACGAAAGAATACATGGCAAAATGTTTATATTCGTATTATTCTTATGGTGAAGAGAATACTGCATGTGATTCAGAATTCACAAAAGTTCCCATTAGCAACCATCTCTTCTCACAGGTAGAAAAAAAAAATCAGAACGTAGAATTGGCCATACTGACAAACATCGCAAACGGTCTTGCCAGTCGGATTTTCGTAGTGCATTGAAAAGCTGCTACATTCGAAGATGAACAATACGGAATATGTATTTACTTCGTTGGATAATGTATGAAAATGCAGTAGTCGAAATTCGGGTCGGAGAAAAAAGCTCGTCTTCCATCTTTTTTTAATTTATTTACTGACGCAGAGGTTTTGGCGCCAGTATTTATCTTTGTGCCTGTAGAGCATGCCTGTGTAGCGCTACATATATTCGACGACAGTAGTTAGTTGTGGCGGCACCTACCAACATATTTCACAACTTCTGATTACTTTGCACTCGATTCTAAGCCGAAGGCAGTTTTTTGGATTACAAAAACCGGAAAAAAGTGCAGCTTAGATTCGAGTAAATACGGTAATGCAGGAGTAGATTTAATAATGAATACAAAAATAGGAGTGTGGGTAAGCTACTACAAACAGCATAGTGAACGTATTATAGTGGCCAAGATACATATGAAGCCCATGCCTACTACAGTAGTACAAGTTTATATGCCAACTAGCTCTGCAGATGACGAAGAAATTGAAGAAATGTATGACGAGAAAAAAGAAATTATTCAGGTAGTGAAGGGAGACGAAAATTTAATAGTTATGGGTGACTGGAATTCGACAGTAGGAAAAGGGAGACAAGGAAACATAGTAGGTGAATATGGATTGGGGCTAAGAAATGTAAGAGGAAGCCGTCTGGTAGAATTTTACACAGAGCATAACTTAATCATAGCTAACACTTGGTTCAAGAATCATAAAAGAAGGTTGTATACATGGAAGAATCCTGGAGATACTAGAAGGTATCAGACAGATTATATAATGGTAAGACAGAGATTTAGGAACCAGGTTTTAAATTGTAGGACATTTCCAGGGGCAGATGTGGACTCTGACCACAATCTATTGGTTACGCGCTGTAGATTAAAACTGAAGAAACTGCAAAAAGGTGGGAATTTAAGGAGATGTGACCTGGATAAACTGAAAGAACCAGAGGAAGTACAGAGTTGCAAGGAGAGTGTAAGGGAACAATTGACAGGAATGGGGGAAAGAAATACAGTAGAAGACGAATGGGTAGCTCTAAGGGATGAAGTTGTGAAGGCAGCAGAGGATCAAGTAGGTAAAAAGACGAGGGCTAGTAGAAATCCTTGGGTAACAGAAGAAATATTGAATTTAATTGATGAAAGGAGAAAATATAAAAATGCAATCAATGAAGCAGGCAAAAAGGAATACAAACGTCTCAAAAATGAGATCAACACGAAGTGCAAAATGGCTAAGTACGGATGGCTAGAGGACAAATGTAAGGATGTAGAGGCTTATCTCACTAGCGGTTAGATAGATACTGCCTACAGGAAAATTAAAGAGAACTTTAGAGAAAAGAGAACCACTTGTATGAATATCAAGAGCTCAGATGGAAACCCAGTTCTAAGCAAAGAGGGGACAGCAGAAAGGTGGAAGGAGTATATAGAGGGTCTATACAAGGGCGATGTACTTGAGGTCAATATTATGGAAATGGAAGAGGATGTAGATGAAATGGGAGATACGATACTGCGGAAGAGTTTGACAGAGCACTGAAAGACCCCGAGTCGAAACAAGGCCCCAGGAGTAGGCAACATTCCATTAGAACTACTGACGGCCTTGGGAGAGCCAGTCCTGACAAAACTCTACCATCTGGTCAGCAAGATGTACGAGACAGGCGAAATACCCTCAGACTTCAAGAAGAATATAATAATTCCAATCCGAAAGAAAGCAGGTATTGACAGATGTGAAAATTACCGAACTATCAGTTTAATAAGTCACACATGCAAAATACTAACGCGAATTATTTACAGACGAATGGAAAAACTGGTAGAAGCCGACCTCGGGGAAGATCAGTTTGGATTCTGTAGAAATGTTGGAACACGGGAGGCAATAGTGACCTTAGGACTTATCTTAGAAGGAAGATTAAGGAAAGGCAAACCTATGTTTCTAGCATTTGTAGACTTAGAGAAAGCTTTCGACAATGTTGACTGGAATACTCTCTTTCAAATTCTAAAGGTGGCAGGGGTAAAATACAAGGAGCGAAAGGCTATTTACAATTTGTACAGAAACCAGATGGCAGTTATGAGTCAAGGGGCATGAAAGGAAAGCAGTGGTTGGGAAGGGAGTGAGACAGGGTTGTAGCCTCTCCCAGATGTTATTCAATCTGTATATTGCGCAAGCAGTAAAGAAAACAAAAGAAAAATTTGGAGTAGGTATTAAAATCCATGGAGAAGATATAAAAACTTTGAGGCTCGCCGATGACATTGTAATTCTGTCAGAGACAGCAAAGGACTTGGAAGAGCAGTTGAACGGAATGGACAGTGTCTTGAAAGGAGGATGTAAGATGAACATCAACAAAAGCAAAACGAGGATAATGGAATGTAGTCGAATTAAGTCGGGTGATGCTGAGGGAATTAGATTAGGAAATGAGACACTTACAGTAGTAAAGGAGTTTTGCTATTTGGGTAGGAAAATGACTGATGATGGTCGAAGTAGAGAGGATATAAAATGTAGACTGGCAATGGCAAGGAAAGAGTTTCTGAAGAAGAGAAATTTGTTAACATTGAGTATAGATTTAAGTGTCAGGAAGTCGTTTCTGAAAGTATTTGTATGGAGTGTAGCCATTATGGAAGTGAAACATGGACGATAAATAGTTTGGACAAGAAGAGAATACAAGCTTTTGAAATGTGGTGCTACAGAAGAATTTTGATGATTAGGTGGGTAGATCACGTAACTAATGAGGAGGTATTGAATAGGATTGAGGAGAAGAGAAGTTTGTGGCACAACTTGACTAGAAGAAGGGATCGGTTGGTAGGACATGTCCTGAGGCATCAAGGGATCACAAATTTAGCATTGGAGGGCAGTGTGGAGGGTAAAAATCGAAGAGGGAGACCAAGAGATGAATACACTAAGCAGATTCAGAAGGATGTAGGTTGCAGTAGGTACTGGGAGATGAAGGAGCTTGCACAGGATAGATTAGCATGGAGAGCTGCATCACACCAGTCTCAGGACTGAGGACCACAACAACAACATAACAGAAGTGTTTGTTTTCAGTGCAATCAGTATATGGAGATAACTACCCAACTACAAAAGTACGTCATAGTGCAGCCTCTTCTAACATTAAGGAAATAAAGCTTTAAACATAGTTGCCTGGAGTAATGTATGGAAAGAATAAGTAAGATTTGTATGTATATTGCCCTTCAGGCTAGAATCGCATTCAATTTAATGGAATACAGTAAAATAGTAGTTTTTCTAAGTGATAATTCTGTCAAATCAGTAATGAGAGTTGAGTTTGCCTTAGCATAAGGATCTGTTGCTGTGGAGTGTTTTTCAGTAGAATCAATTTTGCATTGGATAAGCAGAGTGGGTGTTTATTTATTAGATAATGAAACAATAATGAAATAATCAATAAAGTTGGGGTCTTAATGGTTAGGGAACCTGTCTCTACAGTAGGGATATTCTTTGAGAATGCACTCAAGCACTCCACTAGCTAAAGAGGTAAGAAATGTAAGTAAAATAATGGAGCTGACAGACATGACTGAATAATGAAAAAGATAACTGTATACAAACAAATGTGGTGTAACTATACTAATGATCTATTTTTGAACTCGGCAACATTCGGTACTATGTATATTGTGCAATTCATGACACTGCAGCTGGGAATGAGAGCTTAACAGAAACGGAAATATTTTAGTGAGGTACAAGTCATATAATGCTGCATTATCAGATCTATAGGTGATATGAAAACTTCTATTTGTGTTCTGAGGAATTACAAGCTTGAAGTGGTAATACTGGAAGGAAGAACAGTAATTTGGCTGATTAACCGATAACTGTTGTTCTAATGTGATGTGAATATTCTGATAGGTCACCTATTTGGGAACATTTAGTGAGGATTTAATTTTTTGGTTGAATGAAAGTAGTACTCGGAGTTGAGTTGAGAAGTAGGGCAATGATTTGGTACAACTTCCATCCCCTTAATTTTGATTTGAGTAGTAATTAAGTTACATTATGGTGACTATTCCTTTTTCATAAAGTAATGATTAATAAATCTATGCTACTGCACATATTGAATTTTTGCTATTTTGCAAATTGAAAAGAAACCAGTCTCAGACAGAGTTATGACCTAGACAGCAGTTACAAGAGTTGAAAAACTTGGAAGGGAAGCAGTGATTGAGAAAGGAGTGACATGTTCAGTTGTGTATAAATATGGTGTAGACTTCAGTTTATGAGTAGAATACTGGGGAAGTGCAATCAGTCTACAAAGTAGACTGCTTGCAAATCACTCGTGCAACTGGAGTGGTTTGCAGAGTATAGGTGTAGATGTAGACAGGTTTGTAGCCCACCCCTAATGTTATTCAGTATATACAATGAGAATGCTGTAAAGGAAACCAAATAAAAACCCAGAGCAGAAATTGAAGTTCAGGGAGAAAAATAAAAGCCGGAGGGCCTCAGGATTCCCCCAGTGGAAAGGGTAGGGTTGGTGTGGCAGTTCAGGATATCGGTATGGGAGAAGGGATAGTATAGTCATGGTGACGAAAGGAGCCGCTTGAAGAGAGACAATGATCTAGTGGAGCAACACCTCATACTGTTCCCGTCCAGGAGAAACATACACACGAAAGACGGCTTGTCTTTTACCTTGGACTCTTGTCACCATTGCTTGTGGAGAGGGCGCAGGGGAGTCATATCTCCACATACATGGCCACCTCCCCAGCTTCCTGCACTTCTACAAAGGCTTGTGAGGCAACTGTGTCCATGCTGGCCATCTCAGGGGAAGGTATATCCAGGACATTAGGATAATGCTTTTTGGGACAGCATTTGGTATGTTTATTAATGGCTGATGACTGCTATTTTTAACTTGTCTGACAATGTTTTGAATGCTTGAGCAATGTATGTTCTAGATCTATTACTCCACGTAGCTACTTGTAACACCACCGCATTAACACTTCCTTATTAGATTGGTGTAGAGATTCACCCTTGCAACTCTCTTGATTTACCTCAGGGTCCAGATGTGCTGTGTGTAGTAATCCATCCTGGATTTTCCATTGTTTGATTTTGTTAAATAAAATGTAGATTGGTTCCAACTAATTCTGTATATTGTCAAACTTTCATAAACAGTTACACATTACATGGGAAATCACTAGTCCCAGAAATAATGAGTAGTACTGTCTCCAAGACCTCTCATTAACATGTCAATAGTATAAAACAATAATTGCTTCTGTACATCATATTAGTCTTCCCTGGTGCTGGAGGTCTTCCATGGTACCAGAGTTCTTCATTTCTCCTTGCTCCACAGATATTACAAATGCTCTCCAGCCCGTAGACTCCGCAGCTGTCAAACTTTCCCACAATATGTGGCCCGATGTTTACAAACTAATTGTGACCACACACATCTTTACTTTGAGCTCTATATTTGATGTACACAGTATGTGCCCTTCCATAAATTGCATGGACCACTACACATTCTCTGTACATTTTTGCTGCTTTAAGGGCAGTACATCCTGCCGCACCATACAATAAATGCACGTCTGACAAAAGAGTAACATACCATCTTTAAGATAACACTTGTTGGGAAAGCTTTATGGGCACTACATCCTGCTGCACGCGTGTGCGTCACAGGTTATTGCACTGGTGCATTCTTCACAACACCTCTACAAGCTAAGAGCTAAATTACATAGAGTATGTCCGTCTGATGGTCAGGGATATATGCTGTTTACCACTTGCTGTCTGTTCCAGTGTACAACAGAACCCAGCATCACTTTCAACAATTACTATGAGCCATGTTGTTGTTGTCGTTATGCAGTGTACACAATAAATGAGGCTATCAGTGCAATTGTGGCCTAACCCACATTTTTTTGAAAAAATGATATTCCCACAGAACATCACTTTACACTCTACCATTACCTCCTACAATCGCCGGACATGTATTCGGACACCATGGACACTGTCGTAGTGTCAGATGTTTTTGCACCATGCAGTGCCACACGAAACAGTAGCGGCCTATCGATGGTTGCGGTAGACAACTTCATAAAATGGTTTCCAGTATATCGGAGCCATTATGCTAGAATTAATGAAACAGTGGATCAGAAGTATTTGTCACTAAACCTGAGCATGGAGAAGTTATACCATTTAACAAAGCCGAGCATGATGATCTGGTCTCTTACTATCTCTTTGGTCCGATATTTAATACAAGATTTAATATTGTCCTTTCATCCCCCTGTAAGTGATTCCTGCCGTAAATGTGACCTCTACAACATCAAACACACTGGAGTCGACACTGTAAGAGAAGGGTAAATGGGAACACGAAAGAGTAACATCAATGAAAGGCTGAGAGCGTGCGGACAGGAATGCACCGCAACGCAGAAGAAAGGAGGCATCAGGACAATGATAGGACAAATTGTCGCCCCCCCCCCCCCCTCTTGTCTAATCAATCTGCTTTTGCTGCTCTATTTGTCTTTGCAAGAAGGTAGGTAACAAGCAAAGTTCAAAGTACAGTTCATATCCTACATTTGAACTACTGAATACAAAAATGACACCTAATCACTTAAAATTATTTCCAGTGCACAAAAATATACACTTCAAATTCACTTTTTTAACTGAACATACATAGCAAGACTATCACTGTTTGCCCTCTGGAAAATCTTTATATAAACAAAATGTAACTCAATCCTTTCTTAAGTGCATTTAACATCTGAGATTCCATTACTTTTAACTGTGGCTTTTGTAAGATTGATTAAGAACCTTTAAGTTGAGAAAAAGTTCTTTATTACTTAGAATACAAAGAAATGCAAATATGAGAATTCGAGCTTATTTCAGTCTCAAAATTTAATGAACCAGTCATGTTTACAGTTACTTAATGAAATTTTTTTTTTAATTATTGTTCCATCTTCTCCTGTTTGTCACCATCATTTCCAGGTGCAGATCTCAAGGCAGGTTTGTTGGTCTGCACAATTTGAATGACCCTCTCTTTTGAGTCTGCTGGAGGCAGTTGCTGAAAGACATACATTGCATTAGAATAGATTAGGTTCACATTTTGTTCCATACACCCAAAAGTGAGACGATTCTCGTGGGTGTGGAACATGTGAAAGTTTTTATAAAAACTCACTATTCTGATCATTTGTTGGGAGATTGTCAAACTAGATGAATACATTGAACTGCAATTGCTAATATTTACAGAGCCAATACAGTCGAAATAAAACATAGTTGTGCACTTATGACATCTGACACCAAGTTTTTAATGGTTGCTGGCAATTTTGTCGAAAATTGTGCGTTCCTGAATATTGGCCCCTTTCCAGACCAAGGTAAGGGGCTTTAGGTATTTATGACGATTGCTTTTTTCTTAGTATTGATCTATTGCTTGAAAACAAGAGATATTACTTGCAACAAATTTCATTAAGGAATAGATATACTGTGAACAGTGGTTAGAATACAAAGTTCCTTGAACAGGTTTCTACATAATGTTCTTGAATTTACACCACAAAAGTTGGATAGGTTTTACTTAAAAAATCTTTTTTAACTTTCAAGAGTAGTGTACAACTTCACTGAAGTTGTCTCTTACTAACTTTTTGTTACAATGTTTATTTCTATTGTCTTTGTTGAAGTTATTTTTTCTTTGTTGTGGTTGTTCACTGCAGGTTTCTGTATTGTAGTTGTTCAGTACTAATTTGTATATTGAAGGGGCTTCTAAGAAATCTGACACCATCCAGTGAGTTCAGTGTTTTCGTGAGGAATTTGCCAGTTGACACAGTTGCATTGTCTTGTGTGATTAGGACTATTTGAAATGTCTTCTGGCTGGGGCTACAACGTGAAGATGTTTCTAGTGACAACTTTGTGTTCCAAATGTTTTGACAGAATAGTATCTGAACGAGGTTAAGCATCCCATGGTGCAGATTTTGCATCAGTAGAAGAAGAATCAAATGCCCTAAATCAGTCACCTACAGAGGTAGGTGTTAGTTCTGTTAAGAAACCATGGTTAGTGAGATCTAGTCATAAGCTCTATGCATCAAGAACGTGCAGAGAAATTACTAAAGCTATGGATGAATACACTACAGCAAAGCTGACCACACTCTTCAAAGTAGAAGTTCTATCTTCAGAAGAAAATGATTCAAAGCATTCTTGCAAGGAATTATGGTCATCTTGTAGAAGCAGTTCAAGTCAAATAGCGCAGTCATTTTATCTGGAAGATAAATGAGACAGTTCTCACCAGAGTGCCAACAAAAGAGACACTACAACTCTTAAATGTAGAAGGTCAAAAAGTTGTGAAAGTGAAGAGTTACATGACTAGCAGTATTAAAGAAACTTTTGCAATTTATAAAAGCAACTACACAACTTCACATATAGGAAGATCAAAATTTTCTGCACTACAACCCAAGTGGGTAGTTCCACAACCACCTAGAATTGTCTGTGTGTGCTGCACAAATTTTGAACTTTATGTGGTAACTTTGAAGAACTTAATGGAGCATGTGACATGACAACCTTGGTTGGACATGTTAAGTTATTAGTCTGTGACAAAGCGAGAGACTTGTTTGTTTCAAGAATGTGGTGACTGCCCTGGAAAGGGAATACTGTCTTCACAGACACTTGACCTGGAACATGTAGCAGGTAACTCTGCAGAAACTACATGTGTGACATGGGAGGAAAATAAACTAAATAAGAAAACTGTTGCCTTTAACAGCTTCATTGACGAACTTGGTAAATTGTCGGTGAAATCAGTACCACACCACCATCTGAAGAAAACAACACATTGCAGAAGTTAAAGGGTGTGTACAGGCTGACAAACTGTTTAGTTCTTCACTGTGATTTTGCTGAGAACTGGTCTGTAATTATGCCACACAAAGTACAAGGGTATCATTGGAGAAATAACAAGGTTTCAATTTTTAAGGAGTGACATTTTTAAACCCAGACCCCAAGTGTTGCAGTTATGTGATGACATATGAGATGACTCAGCACATGTAGGCTAGCAATGCAAAAAATTCTTCAACTGCAAACAGGGGCAGAGATCATTATTTCTGATGGTGCTCCTAGTCATTTTAAAAATTATTACCAGCTGTTTGAATTGAGTAAGGTGCTTGTGCCAACTGACTATGTATACAGTGCAACTGGTCATGGGAAAGGGACTTGTGATGGTGTAGACGGCCTGCTGAAGCACTATTCTACAAAACAATCTTTCCAGACCAAATACAGCTGTGACTCAGAATGCTGAGGATTTTATGAGAGTCATGAAATCCTACGCATCCACAGCCCTAATTCTTTTGTCCAATGAGGAAATCTAAGAATTCTATGAGTGGGGGAGGGGGGGGGGGATGGCCCAAACAAAGTACTCCTTTGAAAGGAATTAAGAAGACGCATTTTGGGGCTAAGTTATGAACGAACTCATATTGCTCGCACTTTAAAGAGGGAGAAAGAAACAATTTTGTTCGTTTGGCTAACACATCAGAATAATATTCAGATTCACAACCTCAGAAGGAGGATGTCTGAGGCGTGTGTGTGTAACTGTGACTGGTGGATTGCAGAGACCAGTTATGAGTTAAACGAAATTGTAGTGAACTTGATGCTACCACATGGAGCAGCAGCTGCTGGATACAGGTTTCAAGCTGAAGGACAGCAACAATGCCATGAGTCTGTTCACAATGTTTTTAAATTTTTAAGTGCTCCAGTTCCTACTGTTTTAACAGGAAGGCATCACTATGTCAAAGTGATGACACTGAAGCAGTGGAACACATTTTTAGCATCTCTTTCTCATCCTTCAAAACTAAAATTATGTTAATGTTAAATAAGGCTAGGTTTTGATTTTTATGAGCCTGTTATGTGATAATAAAGCAGGTATGGTAAAATTATGGATTGACTTTTGGAAGAAGAAGGGAAAAAAAATAAAAAATCTAGAACTGTTCCAGATATACAGGATTTTAAAATTTTTGCCAAACTTCACATCTTCAAAAATGGTGTGCACAATGATCTTTGGAGGGCTGTATCTCTGAGCAGAAATTTTTTTGGCGAAAGCGAAAATGTGTTTCTTCGTCTTTCATTTTAACATATGGTAAATTCAGCAACATTCAAGACTATGGAGGTAAAATTTTTTCCTAGTCTGCCTGAATTCATTGGGCTATGCCTTATAGGTTTTGAAGGGCACAGAAGTGCATCTTTTCAAAGTTCAATGACATTGAATTAGCTCTAACCACCTATCAATGTCAGTGAAAATTTTAATTACCAGCCATTTCTACATGTAATGTTTGTATCATCTGCAAACAAAACAAACTTATTATCTAGCAATGTAACAGGTAAGAGGTCATTAATGCACACAAGAAAAAGCAATGGACCCAAGATGGAATGTTGAATACCACATGTAATTATTCCCCATCAGATATAGAAGGCAGACTGCTTACTGCCCAGGTAGGTCACAATGACACCCTTTATTTCCCCCATTAGATATGACTCAGGCTTTTCTCAGCAGTGCCAGTGACACCATAATACTTAATTTATTTAAGAGAACACTGAGTCAAAATCAAAGGATTTTGACAGGCCACATAAAATGCTAGTAGTCTCTACTTTGTTATCTAATGAGTTAAGCACATTCTCAGTGTATGTGTACATAGCTTTTCCCTTGTCAGAACCATTAAGAAGCCAGAACTACAATAATACATTATTTGCTGTCAGAAGCTTAATGAGACAATTTTATGAAGGCTGCTACTTCTTTGGGAGACATGAATGTCACTGACATTTTACAGAAGTTGTTCATAAAGACTTGTCTCAAATACTCCATTGCAAAGTTTGCCAAACATGATAGCCCCCAAGTTGTAAGTAACAGTGTACTCAATTAATAGATTGCAACACTAAGTTTTCTTTATAATGTAAAATAATGCTAATAGAGCTGTTCCTATGGAGTAAACAAAGTCTCCTTTTTTTCCCCAAATAATATTTTTATTCCTTGTGCAATCCATGGTTTATTTTTAGACATCTGCCTGATTTGAGTTCCCTTTAAGGGAAAACTAGAGGAAGTAACTTTCTTTACGAAACCTTTGTATTTTCCATTTGAGTCAGAAGTATTTCAACAATCTATCCAGTTGATGTCTTTGAGTAGTCTCTTAAAATTCACAATTTTTGACTGATATAACCATTCTGTATTCAGATTTAATAGATTTTCTTATTGTGACAAGTACGAAACGTTACATCCACAAAAACCTGAACGATCCTATAAGTTATTTTTACATTTTTAATTCCTCTTAGTATTTGTGAAAGATAAAAATCAAGACAGTTATATACGAAAAAGAAAGCATTCCTAGCCCCACGCAACAGAAAGATATGTTACACATAGTGATGGAAACTTCGAGCATACAAAAACAACTTACTTTCTTTGGAGCTGTAATGGTAAGAACACCATCAGATGAAAGTTTTGACGTTACTGCCTCTGGTTCAACATCATTTGGTAGCTTGTATCTGCGAGTAAACTGTCTGGAAATAAAACCGTGCTCATCCTGTCTCTCCTCGTGTTTTCCTTCAACGACGACGAAATCGTCAACCATTTTTACATTTATTTCGTCTGGCTTGAATTGCTGCACATCAAGACTCACCTGTAATAAACAAAGTAAGTTTCTACTCAGTGTGGGCCAATTTCAACTAAATATGGTCATTAACAACTAACAATCGAGTACCACACCTTAAAATCGCTTTTTGAATTCTGAATGTTTGATGTACCGCTGTGTCTCGTTGCAACATGACGCCACGGACGGTAGTAACCAGACAGCAAAGGCACTGTAGCTGTGCGTGGCATCAGTAGGTCATCACCCAACATCCCAAGCCCAAAATTCTGATCAAACAGATACATTGGGCGATTTAGTTCGTCGAATAGTTCACGAACAAGGGCCATCTGAGGAGAGAAAAAAAATTTAATAAGACCACAGCAGGTAAGTTATTTACACATAGGCTACGCCAATCGAATCATGCCCCGTCTATTCATAATAAATTTATTTATTTCATCGCACGATGCAACCACGCGTAATTTGCGCTCTTTCCAAAATCATATTTTAACAAACCACATACCCCTTCGTCTGATCAAGGAAGTTTCCTTACATTCCTGGAAAAGCGCTAGTAATCATGAAAGTTTTAAGGCCTACGTAAATTAAGATGTACATACAATATTACATTCAGTGTACTTCATCTTTTATTAATTTTTAAAGGCGACCACACAATGTATCTTCGCTGATCGTTGTTAGGAAACTATACTAATGTTTGAAAACTAAATTATTTCTTAATTTGAAAAATTCAGTTACATTTCTTTCGCGGCTGAGCAACAAGTTTCTTCAAATTACGCTTAAATTTAGAACACTACGATCATTCCACAAATTAACGAACTTAATAACCATACCGTTTCCCTTCAACACAACTGCACTTCTTATAATGAGAATAAAATTCTCAAATAATAAATTTATCAGCGACAAACATGCGTGCTTGTAACATAGCGTTAACTATTACAACACACCCACAACTACGAATTACATATAAAATTACAAAAACTACAATTACACCAATCACATAAAGCCCTTACCTTACTGTTAAGAACCACAACAATCAGAGCAGGAGAAACGACGTAGTACGTATCTCTCACTCGCACACACAACTTCGATCTGCGATGTACGTACGCGCAGTCGGCGCTTTTAAATATCCAGCGGCTTTGTACGAGAATGTTCTCGACACCTCTGACATCCAAATGGGCGGAGCCGTCTGGAAAGATCAAGCTCCTTGCAGTGTTTTCGAGCTATCGATGTCGTTAACTCTATGTTTTGAATAGTGGCGGGAGCCCGGAATTTGCTTGTATCCTATTCTGTTAAGGTTTTATTGTAAGGCCGTACTTCTGACTGGCGAGGTAGGGTTTTGTCTTATGCTATAGGCCCATTAAGGATTCCTAAATGAGTTATAATACAAGGATATTGTCATTCTGAAAACCTTTGCTATCTAGAGGCTTATATCTAACCATTGTAAGTAATTACGAATAATTGTTTTGTATCACGCGTTGTTGTTGATAACAAAAGGCGTCTTATTTAATTATGTTGTGTATACAAATTAAGCAAACACGTTTTGATTTGAATTATAGTAAATTTTTGTTTATTTTACTAATGCAATTAGAAAATAAGTCCAACATTTATGTTCAAGAACACAGTGATTACGAAGGGTGAATATTGCATGACAATGTGAAAATCGAATTAACGCTATTTTATTGTTTCACAAGAACTGTGTAATGGCAAAAATTAAAGAAAATCACATTCGGGTAGCACGGAGACTTACGTATAAACCACGAAGAAAACTTGTAAGTTAACTGAGTGTCTGCAATTTCTTTTTAACATTTATCTGTAACGCATAAAGCTACATCAGTCTTTTTAAATGAAACTGGTTTTTTTTTGAGACACACAAACTTAGCACTTTGCTTCACACTTTCATCTTTTAGCTGCTCGGGTACAGTCTGTCCACGGATTTTTTGAGTTTGTCATCTCTCCGCAGTAATTGACGATTGATTGGTGTCTTCAAGCATTTTCAGAAATTCTCTACTTTTGGTTGAGTATCGATTACAAATATATAGGAGTGTATATACAAAAAGCTCAAAGCAAATTATTACATACAATTGTACGTAATCTGTTCAATTCATACTGTGATTGAACTACAAGAAGTGGATGGTTGCTACTACCAAGAACACGAAAAAGCAGTATATGTGTACCATTCTTACCGCATCGGTGATCATAGTTTACATCATCTTTTTTTCCACAAAAGACATAGATATACACTTTGTCATACTCTGCTTATGAATTTAACACAATTAATGTAGTTTTAAAAGTTTATAGTTTTGCAGTGTGTTTGTGATAATAGTTTACAACTGCAGATTTTTGTATAATAGGCACACATTTGAAAGTTAAAAGATATTTACAGTTTATACATCATGATGAAAATGCTTTATATGATATTCTGGTTCTTTATGCATGTACTTCTGGGAACAACCCTTTCCAATACCTTTCTCTTTTGCATTGTGAAACAACTGTTTTAGCACTTGAGTTTCACCAGAAGATTATGCTGTATCACAGTAGGGCTTCTGCTTTGGTAAAGTACAAATTTTTTGTTGTTTACTTTTATGTGCAGCATGATAGAATTTTTATATAGTAACAAATGGTGTTCAGTTTATTGATTACCCATCTCGGATCCTCCTGGATCCATAGTCCAAAAAACTTTGTAGCATTTACATTTTCCAACTTTCTGGTAAGTAATACTGCAAGTTGGGTTTAATGGGTGTTTATTCTGTACTGTAAGTAGATTTATAGTAACTTTTTCTTTTAATATTTGTTATTAGATTATTAGCTGAGAACCAGTTTGTAATATCTGAGGTTCATGTTGCAGCTGTTGTTCAGTTGCTCCTTTGACTAACACGTTTGTGTCATCAGGAAATTTAATATACTATGTGGGCTGGTTGGTTCCAGATCATATATGTAGAGCAAAAACAAAAGTAGTCCCAAAATGGAGACTTGTGATATGCCATACTTAAGAACACAGTCACAACAAAAAGACTTGTCACAGTAGAAGATTTCAGCCAACAAGTCCTTTGTCGAAAACAGGCGACACACACAATTGCGTGCATGACTGCAGCCTCTGACAGCTGAAGTTGCACTGCAAGCAACAGAAGTTTCATCCCCAATTGATCTCTCCAAATTCAATGAAGTTTGGTGTGAAAGTTCTTTATAGTCTTTGATGGTTATATACCAAATTTCAGATCGGTGTCTTCAGTGGTTGAATTTTTAGGGGCTTTTAAAGAGAGGCTACTCATCTTCACATCACATATTAAAGTGCGAATGTACCAAGTCTGCTAGGCTTTTTTTGAAAGTTCTAGCAAACATTTGGTCATTATCTTTAATATACACAGGCAAATATTTTTCTGTATCACACAATCGCAAAAATTAGGGATTTAGGCACACCTGAATATAGATACAAGCCTCTGAAGTGGTGAGAAAATTTGTTGCACTATTCTGAGAGCTAAGGTTTGTGCTGCTTTCCATATGAACCAATCACACCAAAACTTAACAGAATTATTCCTACCCATGATGCCTATATATGGATCAAATTTAATTAACATTGGATGCCTAGATGAAAAGATATGCATCTGCAAAATTAGCCAAAATTTTCTGTGTGCAAATTTTAGGGTATTTTTTTTTTTTTGGGGGGGGGGGGCAGTGTCTCAACTGTGTCTTGTTCAATCCTCTTTTTTTTTCCCCCTTTCCATAGATGAAAAGAGCATGCTTTAAGCTTTGAAAGTTATATTGTTTAATTTCTGGATCTTGTATTTTGATGAGTAAGAGTATTTTTTAAAATTTATTATTTTAGCACTTCAAGAAGATTGAAAAATGAAATATTTTGCTCATTAGCTCCCATAATTAATTGTTTTATTCAAGTATATAAATCAGTTTCAGACATTTCTTAAACACATGCCATAAAATTAAGTATAATGCACAATACAGCAAATTTCCAAAACAGAAATGATAAAGAGTCAGCTTCATTTTTGGTTAAACAGTTCTAAAATTTTATCAAGGACAGCTTGTGGATAACTGTATTGTCTTCCTGATAATGGTGTTGATGGGGTATCTAAAGTCATGAAAATATCTTGCCCCAGAATCCAGCAAGTGTTGGGCAGTGGAAGGAATGAGCAGAACTGTGTGGATGCATAAAGCTGACGAGGACATCTTGTTGTTCACATGAAACTTAACACACATTTACAACCCACCAAAATTGTCAAACATACATGCACCATATTGTCCTGGTTGTAAACTTGCAATTGAGATTGCTGGAATTTCTTCATTTGCTTCGAAGGCATTAACTGTGAATGATGTAGCATCGTTGGAAACTCTGCTTACTCTGAGCTGATTGCAATTAATTATCTTAAATTGATGGTTTTTCTCTTGTTCCAGATATTTAACGTTACATGGGAAACCTTGTTTCTTGATCAGGCTGAATTTTTTCAGTTGCTTCTTGTAGTAGGCCCACATTAAAAAAAAAAAAAAACCTTTATGCCTGGAATACTATCTTCACAGAAATTGAACAAATCATATGGAGTCATCTAAGGGCCTCTGTAGACTAGCACAGAATGCTAGTCTTTTTGCTGTTCCCCTAATGCCATCACAAGCAATTTACCGTGGCTTGCTCCAGAAAAATTCCATTCGGCAGTGATGCCGAAATCCTTTTCGTGCAGACATAAATTGATAAAATATTTGAAATTCTTATACTGAGCAGCTGAACCATCACTAAAATAATAAATGTTCTTAATGTTTTCAGTCTTTGTCTTTAAATATGCTATTAACTTTCTTTGAAAAGCATGGGCAATATTAGTATCATGACAAAGACAGTTACTGATCATAAATTGCTAATACTCTGTCATTCTTTGACACCAGAATAGACAACAAATGAATGTAGTGTGGCCTGACTATTCTCCTAATGAAATCATTTCACGGCATTTTGAACAACAAATTATTAATTGTCAGCAAAATCCTTCAATATAATTAATGGTGGAATGGTTCTCTTTTGGCCACTCCAAGTCTACATCTGGTACAAATTTCATACAATAGTTTTACGTACAGCAAGCAATTGCGAAAGCTCAGGAATATCCAGGTTTGAAGCGTAGCATATTCAGTCTTGGTTGTATATAAAATATACAAATGAGGCTATCAAAACATATTGCTTTCATGCTTAACTTCACCTACAACAATGATTACTGATTATTCAAACACTACTCAACACTAAGATTGTGCAACATCAACAGTGAAGATTACACCGCACAGAACATCGACACTGTGAAAATTGCCAATAATGAAAGCAACTATTGAAAGAGGTGATTCCAGCAATGTATCACTGTTGTGAAGATAGAGCCTTAAAAAAAAACTACTACTGCTTTATAATGCCGAGGCCGATGGAAACTGTGACAATGCATATATGCACCATCATGTATTGTAGGGTTAAAACATTCTAAAGCAACATATCATTCCATTATGATGTCCGCCCCAGTAGCTGAGTGGTCAGCGTGACAGATTGCCGTCCTCCGGGCCCGGGTTCGATTCCCGGCTGGGTCGGAGATTTTCTCCGCTCAGGGACTGGGTGTTGTGTTGTGTTCATCATCATTTCATCCCCATCCGGCGTGCAGGTCGCCCAATGTGGCGCCGAATGTAATAAGACCTGCGCCAAGGCGGCCGGACCTGCCCCGCGAGGGGCCTCCCGGCCAATGACGCCAAACGCTCATCATCATCATCATTCCATTATGATGATCTAGATTTTATAATCTTAAAAGCATTTTCTGAGGTTTTATTATATTTATATTCTATACTGTAAAACAATGTAAAATACTTCTTATTGGTGTAGTTACATTCCTAACCATAGGCAAATTTTAATACTACAATTACACGTCTTTGATTTACTTCAAATAGTATTAATTTTTTGTATTTATTGATAGTCCATTTTCCCTACCTTTGATAGATATTCTTACTCGTCAATAAGCAAGATCCAGAAATAAAATAATGATATAACAAGATACAGTTGAGATATTGCCCCTCCCTACCCCATCCAAAAGTACCATAAAATTTACATATAGAAAATCTTTGCCAACTTTGCAGATGCCTATCTTTTCATCTAGGCATCCAATGTTAATTAAATCTGATCCATATATAGGTATCGTAGGTAGGAATAGCTCTTTGAAATTGTGGTATGATTGGCTCATATGAAAAGTAGCAACTGTCGGTCAAACCTTGGCTCTCAGAATAATGTGATGAATTTGTTAGCCATTCAGGAGGCTTGTATCTATATTTAGGTGTGGCTAAATACCTACTTTTTGCCATGGTGTGTTACAGTGTAAAAAGTTGTGTTAAAGAAAATCAACAGATGTTTACTACAACTATTTAAAAAGCCTAACAAATTTGGCACATTTGCGCCCTCATATGTTATGTGAAGGCGAGTAGTCTGTCTTTAAAAGCCCCTGAAAATTCAAACACTGAGGATACTGGGATGAAACTCGGTATATAACCATCAAAGACCATATAAAACATAGGATTGGAGATGGTAGAGTGGGGAAATTTCTGAATATTGGTTCCTTTGAGGTGGAATGATCCATGAGCAAGAGGTCCTGACTTGTGACATTAAATACCTTTGAGAGAATTAGAAAAATTGCAGAAATATGCTCTTTATTGTCAATTGCATTTAAAGTTTCATTTAGTAGTACAAAGATGGTACACATCTTACCAGGTTATCATCTCATACTTCATTTCTTCTCCAGTTGTTTCATCTGTTTCTCACGGTGCATATAACTCATTAGAATTATGCACTTACTTTCCTTTGGTTCATAACTATTTTGCAATGTTTCTGAAAGATTAGACTGGAAAGTTGCTGAAGACGCACCAATGCCCAAAAAGGGAAATAGGAGAAATCTGCTGAATTATAGGCCCATATCACTAACGTCGATTTGCAGTAGGTTTTTGTAACATATACTGTATTCGAAGAAAACGATTTACTGACAGACAAGTCAGCACGGATTCAGAAAATATTGTCTTGCGGAACACAACTAGCTCTTTATACTGATGAAGTAATGAGTGCTATTGACAGAGGATGTCAAATTGACTCCAAATTTTTAGATTTTCAGAGGGCTTTTGACACCATTCCTCACAAGCATCCTCTAACCACACTGTGTGCCTATGTAATATCGCCTCACTTGTGTGACTGGATTCATGATTTCCTGTCAGAAAGATCACTGTTTGCAGTAATAGATGGAAAGTCATCAAGTAAAACAGAAGTAATATGCAGCATTCCCCAAGGAAGTGTTATAGGCCCTCTATTGTTCCTGATCTATATTAACGACAGGAGACAATCTGAGTAGCCTTCTTGGATTATCTGCGCAATGAAACTGTCTTACAGAGTCGTCAGATGACCAAAATGAATTGCAAAATGATTTAGATAAGATATCTTTATGGTGCGAAAAGTGGCAATTGACCCTGAATAAAGAAAAGTGTGAAGTTATTCACATGAGTACTAAATTGGCTGAATTTTGATTACATGATAAGTCACACAAATCTGAAGGCTGTAAATTCAACTAAATACTTAGGAATTACATTTGCAAAATTGGAACAATCACATAGATAATGTTGTGGGTAGAGCAAAACAAAGACTGCGATTCGTTGACAGAGCACTTAGAACTTGCAACAGATCTACTAAAGAGACTGCTTACACTACACTTGTCCAGCCTGTTTGGAGTATTGCTGTACAGTGTGGGATCCGTATCAGGTGGAACTGACGGATGATATTTAAAAAGTTCAAAGAAGGACAGCTTGTTTTATATTATCGCAAAATAGAGGAGATAGTTCCACAGACATAAGTGAATTGGAGTGGCAATCATTAAAACAAAGGCATTTTTTGCTGCGACGGGATCTTCTCATGAAATTTCAATCATCATTTTTCTCCTGCGATTGCTAAAACATTCTGTTGGCACCCATCTACATAGGGAGAAATGCTCATCACTATAAAATAAGAGAAATCAGGGCTTGCACAGAAAAAGTTAAGTGCTCGTTTTTCCCGTGCGTCATTCGAGAGTGGAACTGTAGAGAGACAGCTTGAAGGTGGTTCATTGAACCCTCTGCCAGGCACTTAATTGTGAATAGCAGAGCAATCGTGTAGATGTAGAAGCGAAAGAGGAATATTCGATAAGAATCATTGGGCTGTGACTAGTGATGCAGGAAACTTCTGACTATGAGCTTAAACAACATTGACAACAACATGAAATCAGCAGCGGGTCCCCCCCCCCCCCCCCCCCCCCCCCCCCAATGTAGTAAAATTTTTAGCCCCCCCCCCATATGTAGTAAAATTTTTAGCCCTCATGTGAACACTTGGCACTGGTGTTGCTGCACTAAAGGAAAGTAATAGCATGTTGAAAATTTTAGATTCTGTTTATGTATGGTAATATGATGCAATTGCTATTGTGTGTGGGTCTAAGCATAACTTTGACAGAAAACTATCAGTATGTAATTATCATAACTAGCAATACCTAGTTATTACATAGCTAATATCGAATTTGATCCTAATCCCTGATGGTTCCTTTCTCATCAGAATATATGGCTCAGAGTGTTTCTTAGTGTGTTGATTAAAGTTTTACTTATAGAAAAATATGATATCTTGCAGAAAAATAAAACTGCTTATGCTGTTATTTGTATAGAGACATGGTTTCAGCACTAGTGTTCTTTTTTGTTGATACTTACAATTTTTAGTGAATTTGCAGTTGATTCTATGTATTGGATGACAGATTATTGTTGTCCTGCTTTTCTTCCTCAAATCACATATATTGACTATTGACCAAAAGCATTAAAATACTATTCAAAAGCTCATATCCGACTCTATTGGGACAAGTCCTATGTCAATTTAAAATGATCTATACATAAATATGTTAATAATACAAATACTAATTTTATAAGTTACTTACCAAACTATGTTATACATTGATTATGGTACTGGTCTCCCACTTCAGTGTGGCCGTCAAGTTTAAGGTCTTCTGTGGCTCCCTTAAGTTGTCGGAGAAATATTCTGGTATGATTTCTGTGAAAAGAACACAGTGAATTCTTCCACATTTTTGTTTCAGTTTATAAGCATTCTGGTATCTTACTATATTCAGGTATAGTGATATGGTGCAGGATTTGTCATAGGTAACAGTATTGAAACATTTTGCAAGTATGTGGTAATGAATAAAATATTTGTGTGGCAGCTAGTGATGCAACACCTATGACCAGGGACTGCAGATTGACTAGTGTAGTGTCTTTAGACTTCAGTCGGGTTTAGCTCTCGCTGCCATTTGGATGTATTTTGCATTATGTGGTATTAATAAAGCTAAAAAAAAAAAATCGATTAAGAACAGTCCTGGCCACAGTATATTAATTTACAATGGTTACCAGTTTTGGTCACATTGTAGCCAAAACAGGAAATCGTAAATAAACATTGTATTGCAGTCGAGACTCTTCTTATCCATTTAAAAGTATTTTTAACCAGACTGTTGTTTCTCCATGAGAAATGTTCACAAAAATTATTAATAAAGTATTATTACACCAAAATCATGTCGTATACATTAGTAGTGCTATCCGTACATCTCACTGGGGAAAGTATCTATAGTGGTGGTCTACCAAAAGCCTGACATGTGTAAACATCACCACAAATGTTATTGAGCATTGTTCTGATGCTGACAATTAACCGACAGTGCCATACAATTTTGTTGTTTTGCATTAAGACATGCCCAGGATGCAGCTCGCCCGGCCAGAAAATACCTGCTTGACATGTCCAGCACTTGCCACAGAATAACCATGCAGATACTGCGAGTCAGTGCAGTGTTCAACATTTCCACACTACCCAACTAGTTGGATACTCTTTTACTAGAGCTTCGACTGAACCACATCTTTGCTGTGCAATTCATTCTGAGCATGCGATTCAACTAGTTGCTTGCCGCTTGAACAATTTTTTTGTGCTAAGATTTTGTGTGGTCAACAGTGTGTTAATGAAATCCTTAGTAATGGCAGCCATCTTTTCTCGCCACATTTGCAGATGCCGCAGAACGGCAACAGAAACAGAGACAACACGATTTTGCCTGACTGCCGCCGAAGGAGATGGTGCACCCAACTGCTGCCAAAGGAGACGGCGCCCCTCTCTGCCACAGCAGCCAATCGAAACGGCCCAACAACCAGACCATGTGAAGAGTCACATCTTTTATTGCCTTATGCAACAGCTAGTTGTGTTTAAACGGTTAGCAGTTGCTTCAATCCAGTGCGTTACACGGGATATGTGAATACGCATTCATACATAGTTTAGGGCATTGCTTATCGGAGCTGCAGCCAGATGTGGTATTGCTCTCAAACTCTAATAATAGATTCGGAGTAGGCAACTATAGTTGAGATGTGAAAAGGCCATTGTTAGCCGCATAAATGTCATACTGTTGAATGTTGCACACTTATTTAATCACCCGAGTAGCAGACTGCACATCCTGCACTGCAGTCCTTGTACTGTTGTCTTCAGAAATTGGTGTGGAGGACCAATCGATGTGGGGTGACCATATCGTTGGAACACAATAATCCAGGCTGGATTTTCACAAACATCAAATGAATGCCGGTTCCTCGGTGGTACAGGGCTACCAACGTAGGAGGAGCTTATCTCTATGGCGAGCAATCTTCCTCTTCCTGAAACTATCATGACCTACAGCACCTCATAGGAATTAAAGATTTCTACCGTGACCACCTGCCTCATGTGACTGAGCAATAGGTGCCTCTGTTGAACGCTATGTCAGACATGGACAAACAGGGCAAGAGAAAATTCAGTGGACTTCAAAGATGGCGAATACATTTTGAAGTGCCAAGTAGTGCTTAGCGCGTGCTGTCACTTTGGCACACCCCTGTCCCAAAGCCCAATTGACTCTCACGACTTGACCTGTGCAATTCCGCTATCGGTACAGTTGTGCAACAAGTACTTGACGTTGAACTTCAGATGCTCTGGTTTTTCTGCAAGAAACTGTCCCACTGATCAGGGCCTTCAGTTTGAGGCCAGCCTCTTTAATACACTGTGATGCCTCTGCAGAATAGTGCACATGCCCACTACTGCTTATCACCTACAGAGTAATGGGCTCATGGAGAGGTGGCACAGGATGAAAGCAGCCCTGATGGCGAGTCATCGGGCCTTTTGTGGATTCTACATGCCATATGAACAGCATGGAAGGATGACCTGCAGGTATTGCTGGCACAGGTACTATGAGGCGAACATCTCCCCCTGTACACAAGTACTACAGATCCCATTCAGATGGACCTCTCATCACTCGTTCATTGGTTACGCCAGCATATTTGCACAATTAGCATCACGCCACAAACACCGCAGTCAACACCGTAGGTCTTTGTCCAAAAGGATATGGCACAGTGCGAATATGTCATGTTGCAGGACGACTTCATAAGGGCCACCTTGTATCCTCCATACTTGGGCCCACTCGGTCATCAGCCTAGGGTCACAGACCTTAAGGTCCTATTACATGGTACACTGATGACCATTTCCATCACCTACCTGAAGCTGGTGTGGATACTACGGGATGACTACACCTCATCCCAGGCCACTCCAAGATGACTGACATGAACCCTCTCCAACTTGTTCCACTACAGAACTCTTGAATGGTACCTTGCTTGACGAAGAAACCTCCTTTGCACCCTCTGTGCCTGCCGAGCCCTCTCCACCGTGCTGCACACTTGGTCCAATACAAGCAATACAGTATTCGTATAACACCCACATTTCACTGAGAAACAGACCGGCCATGTCCCACATTCAAGCCAGCCACAACGCTGCCTGTCGTGCACATCTGATTGCGTCAACACTGATATAGATCTCAACCATGATGGGAATGTCTTGATAAGGCACTGAGAAAGGTCTTTCACGAACAGTGAGGTGGCAGTGCATAGTAGACGATCCTCATGTACGGATGTGTATGAGATAGATTGTTAATAAAGTGTGCAACGCATATTGTGCTGAGTATTATTGCTGGTATCCTACAATCTTTAGTCTGATACTATCTATGTATTTTTATGTACAATCAAAACTTAAGTGCTCATTATCTAATAATCTTGTGAGCAATAACATATTAAATTCTGATCAAACCTCCTTGCTTTGAGTCAGCTACTCAATCCAAATTACAATCAAGCACCCAGAGGCAGAAAAACTAGAACATTGGACATAGGATTAAAGCATCCTTCACCTAGCAAAAGGCAGAAGGAGACTATTTAGGAATTAGGCAGAACTGTTTACTCCTTTTGCTAAATAATGGGTCTTCTAGTTCTGAAACATAGTATAACATCCCACAGTTTAATTTATTTATTCATCCATAGTTTGATATCATTACGGGATTTGGGATTTGTCATCATTATACAATGAAAATAAATATCTTGAAGTAAAAACTACCTATTGGATTGCAGTTTCTTCGTGCTACTTATTTTGTTGTAAAATTCATATTGCGCTATTCAAAATATGTAATACATGTAGTTTCACGTCATATGAAACACATGCAAAATTCCTTAGTATCCAAGTAGGTAACAAACTGAAGTGAAGTAACGTTTTGATTACTGCTGTTGGTCCACTTCCAATCGCTGTTCTGTTCCTAGATAATCTTTGACGAGTGTGCTGCATCGAGCAATACAGTACTTTTTTTTTTTGCCTTGGGGAGCATTGGGAAACCAAAGTTCTTGATGAAACTGTGTATGCATTCGTCTTGTCCATCCACCTTTCCTTTCGTGTCCTTCCTTTTCGTACCCTTCCTCCATTTTGGCATTTGACGTCTCTCTTCTTCTTCTTCTTCTTCTTCTTCTTCTTCCTCCCAGCGCGTATCTGATGGTCAGCCCATGCGTTTGACATGTAAAAGATGATGGGGTAATGCATAATTCCCAGTTCCATGTCGACAACTAGGGCTCATACTTACCCCTGGTAAAGGCCAGGCTCAGGGAGGGGTGATGGCCTAAGCTGGTACCTTCCTCTACGCCAATTAGTCCCTTTGTCTGGAATCCAGGAGGTGTGAACAATCACCTAAGTTGGACCAGCCGCCCGTCAGGGAGGAACCGCAGTAGGAAGGAGAGTGTCAAGAAGATGCTGGCAATCATGGAGCATTTCTCCGTAATGAGTTCCTCATCTCAAAGACATTAATGGGTTGAGATGAAAGAATCAACACCTCTCCCGGCTGCACCCCGATACCTTGTGGTGTCACAAATGGAAGATGTTCACACTTTCACAACAGTTCATCCATTTGTTGTTAAGAAGGGTGTAGACGCCGTTGCTGGTCCTGTGAAGCTCTGCCCTTGGTTGCATAGTGGGACCTTGCTTTTGGAGATGGATAGTGCTTTTCAAGCGCATAAACAGTGTAATGCAACACTTCCCCACAGCTATACTGTTAAAGTAGAGATCCACTGCACTCTAATTTCCTCCCGTGGTGTCATACAGTTGGCTGCTTGATGGCTTGACCAAGACTGAAATAACGGTATGTCTATCTGACCTGGGAATGACTGCAGTTCACTGTGTCATGATAAGGGTTGATAAAGAATTAGTTTACATTTGACCTTGAGGTACTTCCATCAAAAATTAAGACTGGCTACGAAGCTGTTACTGTTAGTTCATATATCCTGACTCCCACTTGTTGCTATAAATCTTATGAAAATGAAGCCAAATGCATAACTTGCAGCAGGGACACTCATTAGGGTGAGAGTCCACCTCCTTCCCTTCACTGTATCAACTTATTCCATCCTGTGACTATCCAATCTACCTTAGTGAGAGAGCTGTTCGGGAGATCTGGGTGAAGGACAAAGTTCCTACTGACATTGCTCGGAAAATGCTGGCTAGCTGCAAACCTTGCACACAACCCTCTGACCGTTGTACAGTTCTTGCTACACCCCCACCTATGAAGGACATGGCTATGCAGACTTGTGACTTCAAGTTTAGTGCCACCATTGTAAAATCGGCTCATCTTTACCTGCTATGTGTGCACACCATACCAACAAACGTTCACCTGCACCAGCAAAATAGCATGCCTCACAAACAGAAGCCTGGAAATATAGAAAGGAGTACTCTTGTAATGACTTTCTACACACATCTAGCCAGCGAATGTCTGGGTCTGCGCCTGACAAATGCCAAGGTTCTAAGCAGTCAAACAAAGCCAAATGATCTTCCCCTTCTCCACCTCAGTGTTCTCTTCAACAGTGTCACCATGCAATACCCTCACCCGTTTCGCTGAGGACACACCGCCAACAACCAGTCCGCTGGCCAACCGAAGGTGAATACCGATGCCTCTGTCAGACTATTGGATCAGGATTTTCCAGCTTCTCAACCTGATCACTGAGTTCTGGCACTAGGAAGCCACTGCGGTGGCTGTCCCCTTACTTGGCCCATCTCCTGTGCATCATTGTATATGGTTATTCTCTAATGGAACATTTGCGGCATCAGATCCAATAGTGTTGAATTACAGTTCCTCTTGCGATCATACTGTCCAGTGGTTTTCTGCCTCCAGGAAACAAAATTACGCCCTCACAATGGCTTTTACCTCCTGTGCTTCATTTCTGTCCCTTTTACCTTCCCCCTTAGCCGGGGATTCCAGCTCATGAGAGTGTCATGTCACTCATTCGAGACAACATCTATAGTCACACCATTTCCTTCCTCACCCAGCTTCAAGGTGTTGCTGTCTGTCTTTCCCTCCCCGGTTTCACCTTTTAACTTCACCCACATTTTTTTCCAAGTCCATGCATGCCTTTTTCCCTCTTGGACCTTTCAATCTATACTGCTCAGCATGCTCGTTATCTTGAGTGGTCCGTTCTCTCCAGCACACACTCGAGTGACTGTTTCCCATGTGTCAATTGTTTGCTAACGCCTGTCCCATCTGTGCATCCAACCAACTGGCAGCTTTCCAAAGCTGGCTGGTGGTTCTACTCCTCACTGGTCACTTTCAATGAGCTCCATTTCTTCTGCATTGATGATCAAACAATGGAAAATCCAGGATGGAATGTAACAATACCAGAGGAGGAAAGTTGCTACTCACCATATAGTGGAAATGCTGAGTCACGATAGGCACAACAAAAAGATTCACACAATGATAGCTTTTGGCCATTAAGGCTTTTGTCACCAGTATACACACATGCGCACACACACTCACGCAAATCCAACTTGCACACACGTCTGCAATCTCAGAGAACCAGTTTCAGTTCTATGAGACTGCAACATGTGTACAACTTGCATTGATGATCAAATAGAATACTTTACTAACACAATCCTTACCACTGCAGAATGTTCCACGCCTCACACCTTTTCCTCGCCGCGACATGCCCCTGTCCCCTGGTGGACTGAGGCAGTCCGTGCATGGAGACAAGCTCTCCACATTTTCCAATGCCATCTCACAATAGCAAACTATATCCATTATGTACAGTTACGTATGCAGTGTCGCCACATTTTCAGGGATAGAAAAAATTCTAGTTGGCTTTCGTTTCAAAGCTCATTTAACAGTTTTACTCCATCTTCTGTTTGGGGTAATGTCCGTTGGCTTTCAGGAACCGCAGTTCATTCCGCAATTCCTGGTCTGACCATAGTGAACAATGTCATTGTAGATGTTCTTGATGTCTCCAACACTTTGAGCCAATATTTTGCAGACTTTTCAAGTTCCTCCCTCTGAAACAGGCAACTAAGGCAAGGACTTCTCCTTCCAGAATCACTGTGAGGGACCTTAAACATGCACTCTCTTCGTCCTGGTCATCTGCTCCAGGGCCAGACGGGTTCACACTCTGATGTTGCAACACCTGTCTCCTGAGGGCCTATGCTTTCTCCTCCATACCTATAACTGCATCTGGAAAGAGGGCACATTTCCCATTTACTGCTGTGAGGCCACTGTCATTTCCATACCTAAGTCTGGTAAGGACAAACAACTTTCTTCAGCTACCGCTCAATTTTCCTCGCCAGCAGCATTTGCAAGGTGATGGGACATACGATTAGTGATCAGCTGGTGTGGTCGCTCAAGTCTGGGAATGCTCTCTTTAATGCCCAGTATGAATACTTTAGGCATTGCTCTGCAGTTGATCGTCTCGTCACTTTGTTAACTCATACTGTGAACAGTTTTTTTATGCGGGAGTGTCAAACTGTGGTGGTGGTTTTTGAGTTGAAGGTGTATGACACTTGCTGCAGAATGAGTATTCTCCGTATTGTGTATGAGTGGGGCTTCCGGCATTGCCTGGCCCTTTTTTATCCAGGAATTTTTAGAAGACCATGTTTTTAAGGTACATTTGGGCTCGGCTCTGTCACACTCTTGTTAAAGAGAATAAGGTGACTCAATGTGCTGTGCTCAGTGTCGTCTTATTTTCCATATAGCCATTAACCTTATTATGGACTGTCTTCCACCAAGTATCTCTGGCTCTCTTTCCATTGATGACTTTGCGATTTATTGCAGCTCTCAAAGAACCTGTCCACCTGAGCAGCATCTTCAGCAATGTCTTGGTCATCTATACTAATGGAGCATCAACAGTGGCTTCCAGTCTTCTGCTGACAAGACTGTATGTATGAACTTCTGGCAATACCGAGAGTTTCTTCCCCCGTCCCTATGTCTCGCCCCACTCCTTCTTCCATTCATTGGCACAACAAAATTCTTGGGGTTCACGTTTGATATAGAAACTCTATTGGTCTTCCCAAATCTCTTACCAGGCAGCTTGTTGTACTCGCTTTCTCAATGTTGTACATGTTTTATGTGGTACTGAAATGCCCTGCTACACCCGTAGGGCAGGACAGGACAGGACAGGTAGTTTAAGTTGTGGAAAGCCAATAACTTAAAGCTTAACCAAAATCAGAAATTTAAAAGGCAAAGCCTTATCTTAAAAATGTTCCTTAATTAGGCTGAAGGCCCAAAGAATCTGACACTTTAAGAGCAAACAACTTAAATTCAAAATCGGCTGAAGGCCCAACACTTATGACTCAATAACATTAATTTTAAAGATGCCAAAGGCTTTACATAAAACAGTTCTTAAATTAGGCTGAAGGTCCAAACCATCTGATGCCTTAGGGCAAAACAACCTTAATCTAAAAATCACCTAGAAGGCATACAAGTACAGACAACAAGAACAAACAAGAAAAGGCAGTATACCCAGGGGCGCTCAGAAGGTCAGAGGGTCAGAATTCAAACACTATCGCTTGCTTAGGTGAGACATGCAGTCGGCCCAACCATTGTCGATCTGATGACAGCCCAACCGACAGACAGTCAATGGACCCACCAACAAGCTAACCTCTGCTTCACCCAACCACCACACGACACTGAGTTCAATGGAACAATGTAGAAGGTATTGGTGCCCACAACCAATTATACATTGAGCTGTCAAACTACACACCGTGCTGGACAGCGACAACACTATGAGGAAAATACGCTACCTGAATTTACGTCAATGGCCAGGGCAGGTAACTGGAATGTTAATGACCACAAGGCAGAAGATTCCACTGGTACACTTCAATTCAAATAACCAAGTACAATTAAACTCCACCGGAGGGTGGCTAAAATTTGCCAACTTGAAAACACATGTTGCTCGCAGGGATATCCCAACAGCTGACAATGAACTCCAAATGACACAATGTGAACAGTCATGACTTGCTGGTAGATTAAGTCAAAACTCAACTTTCATGTCCAGGATTGGTGAGCCACAAACCTCGTAGCAATGGCGACAGCACCACACACTCCTACACCGCATAGAGGCCGCCAGCGGGCGGCCAAACAACGTGCCGCAGAGATTTCCTCACTGCTCCATGCCAACCGACCAACTCCAGGCCCGGAAATGGTGAAAGGACCAAATATATGTCGGCCGATGAGACAACCAACCGACAGTCGTCCCGCTCCAATCTCCCTCCATCGGACAGTTCATGTGCGTCACCAGTGGTCGGAGAGCACTGGCTGTCGGCTTCTCACCGGTGCTCCGTCCCTGACTCACAGCTGGTGCGTCCTGAATGTACTGCTGGTCCGTCCCGAACTGACTAGTCAGACACGCAATGACCCGGAAAAACTATCGGCCACTCCAGAGGTGGTACGACAGTGCACTTATCAATATGCGCTGCTGCTGCCGCTCATGGACAAGTAAGGCAGGAAGTTAGTGATGCCAGTAAATGGAATAAAAAAACGAGGTGGCAGTACCATAATAGAAGATGACAAACAATAAATGGGAAGAACGCGAGCCATGCACGGCTCAGGTACCTTAGGAGGGGTGGATCACACCATCCTCCTCCGTTTATACTGATCCCTTGTCCATTTGAAACTGGATTATGGATGTATCATATATTAATCCATATGTCCATCTGTCTTAAGTCGTCGTAACACCATTCACCATTGCTGGTTACATTTAGCCACTAGTGCCTTCTATATTAGGCCCGTTGAGAGTCCTTTTGTTGAGGCTGCTGACTAAACCTTTGTCCTACCGGCTGGATGTTCTCCTCAGTCGTCAGGCCAGCTGTCTGTCTTCTATGGCCGATCACACATCCTATACTCCCCTTCTTAATGATTCCTTTCACCGCCAGTAAGTGTTGCGCCCATCTTCTCTGTTACCTCCCGGAGTTCACTTTTTTTTACTGCTTAGACAGCTTTGCTTTACAATTGCTGCCATGTTCCCTACAAGTGCACTCTTCAGCACCTTTGCTGACGTATGTGTTCATTTTTGGACTCCATTCGCTTCCCAAGGACACCACTCCTGGCCTGGTGTATCACAGCAGGTTTCTCGCATTTTGATAATAGGGACAGCGTCTTCGTCTACACTGACGGTTCCAACACTGTCCATGGTTTTGGGTGTGCCTTTGTACTTGGCTTCTTGACGAGTGCTAGATTTTCACCACACACCTCCACGACGTTTATCATGCCACCCATTACATCTGGCAACATGGGCTTCCAAATTGTGTCATCTGCTCAGATTTGCTCAGTGCTATCCAGAGTCTTCGTGCAATGTACTGAGTCCATCTTATAGTACAATGGATCTAATAATACCTTCACTCGCTAACTTTGGGGGGAGCCAACGTGGTATTCCTATGGGTTCCTGGTCACGTTGGCAAGCCAGGGAATGAGGCTACTGATTCTGCTGTAAAGGCTCCAGGTCTCCTCCCTCAGCCTGCCAATCATTCTGTTCCCTTACATGATCTTTGTGTCACTGTCTGACATGTAGTATCATGGTAGTCTTCTCTCCAGGGAAACAAACTCTGGGACGTTAAACCTTTCCCAATAGTATGGTCAACTTCCTCTCAGCCCTCACATCCTGAGGAGCTCATGTTAGCCCGGCTGTGTACTGGATGCTGTGGTTTTAGTCATCGCCATTTATTAAGTGGTGACCTTGCCTCACTGTGCCTAATGCTCTCAACCTTTGACGGTATACCACTTTCTGATTTGGTGCCAATTTTTTAATTGTTTATGGTTATATCTATGTTTGCCATCTACTTTGTCAGATTTTTGGTGGATGATGTGCGTTCTTTCGCTTGTGTTTTACTTTTTATTCACTGCAGTGGCATGCTGAAGCAAATTTGATCCTCCCTGCGGGGACCTCTGCCATCTCAACAATGTTTTTAGAAATTTTTCATAGGGACATCCTTATCCTTAGCGGCTCCTCTTTTAAAGTTGCTTCATTGGATTTTTGCCTTTTTCGCATCTGCTTTGTATTTAGTACTTGTTTTTTCTTACGTTATGATACGGGTGCTTATGACCTTAGCAGTTTTTCACCCCAAGCAGATCAAGGGAAAATTAAAATGATAGAAAGTGAAATACATTTAAGTGAAAGTGAATTGCTTAAAGTTGTGTACAGAATACTAAGTGAAGCGTGAAGTACCAATACTTTTAATATTTTCTCAGTATACATATTTATATTGTTCTGGAGTGAACTGGAATGTTTTTAGAAAACAAGTGAAAAGGAAAGCGAAGTAAAATTGGTCTTTTTTCAGCTAGTATGTAGTTTAATTCCTTGACATTGTTTTGCATAGGCCTACTGTTTTGGAGCCACACAGTTCGGATGTTGCTGTTGACGTTGTCTTCAGTCAGTAGGCGGGTTTAATGCAGCTCTCCACTTTACACAATTCTGTGCATGCCTCTTTTTCTCCAAATGACTACTTCAGCTTACATCCACTTGAACCTCCTTAAGGTACTCCTATCTTGGTCTCCCTCTACAATTTTTAACCCCCCCGCACCCAAAATTCCGTGATGCCTCAGAATGTGCCATGTAAAATGATCTCTTCTTATAATCAAGTTGTGCCAAAAATTCCGTTTTCCCTCAGTTCTGTTCAGTACAGCCTCATAACTTGTGTGATATACACATCTATTCTTCAGCATTTGTTTGTAACACCACATTTCAAAAGTTTATATTCTCTTGTTGTCTGAACTGCTTATTGTCCACATTTCACTTCTGTGCAGTGCTGCACTCCAGATAAATAAAATCAGGAAAGACTTCATTACACTTAAATTTATATTCAGTGTTAACAGATTTCTGTTCTTCAGAAACGCTTTTCTTGCCATTGCCAGTCTTGTTTTTTACATTCTCTTCACATTGACCATCATCACTAACTTTGCTGCGCAAATAGTAAAACTCATCAATTACTTTTATTGTCTAACAGCCTAATCTGATTCGCTCAGCATTGCCGATTTAATTTGACTGCATTCCTTTAGCCTTGTTTTGCTTTTGTTGATGTTCGTATTATATCCTCCTTTCAAGTCACTGTCCGTTCCAATTCAGCTGCTCTTCCAAGTCCTTTGCTGTCTCTGACAGAATTACAGTATCATTGGCAGACATCAAAGTTTTCATTGCTTCTCCCTGAACTTCAGTTCCTGCTCCAGATTTTTCTTTGATTTCCTTTACTGTTTGCTCAGCATACAGACTGAATAACATTGAGAATAGGTTACAACCCCGTCTCACTCATTTGTCAACCACTGATTCCCTTTCATGTCACTCGGCTCTTAAACTGTCGTCTGATTTCTGTGAAAGTTGTAAATAGCTTTTCCCTCCATGTGCTTTACCTCTGCTGTCATCAGAATTTCAAAGAGAGTGCCACTCAGCATTGCCAGAAGCTTTTCTAAGTCTAAAATTGTTATAAATGTGGGTTTGCCTTTCTTTAACCTATATTCTAAGATAAGTCGTAGGGTCAGTATTGGCTTACATGTCCCTCCATGTCTCCAGAATCTAAGATGATGTTCCGTGAGGTTGGCTGCTACTAGTTTATCCATACTTCTGTAAATTATTTATGTCAGTATATTTCAACCTTGACTTATTAAACTGATAGTTCGGTAATGTTCACATCTGTCAGCACTTGCTTTCTTTATCATTGGAATTGCTACATTCTTCCTGAAATCTAATGGTGTTTCCCTGTCTCATATATTTTGCACAGTAGAGGGAATAATTTTGTCATTGCTAACTCTTCCAAGAATACCAAAAGTTCTCTGGGTATGTCGTCCACTCCATGGGCCTTGTTTCAACTTTGGCCTTTCAGTGCTCGTTCAGATTCCTCCTCTGCTGTTGTATCTCAAATCATATATAGTCATCTACAACCTCTTCCCTTTCTATAATATTGCTTTTAAATTCATTTCCCTTGTATAGCTCCTCTAATCTATGTGTATTCCTTCTACCTTTCATGTTTTTCTTCTTTGCTTATCACTGATTTTTCCATCTGAGCTCTTGAAATTCATGCACCTGTTTCTCTTTTCTCCAGTGGTCTTTTTAATTTTTGTATACATGGTACCTATCTGCCCCATAGCTAAATATGCTTCTGTAACCTTTCATTTGCCCCTATTATCATTTCTGTGAAGTCATTTTTAACTTTGACAGTCTTATTTTTTAGACATCTACAGGGTGAGTCATGAAGTTTTCCCCCAGTTGCTGGAGTTTATTCCTTAGGTTGTTTGGAACAAAAAATGTGAATACAGTAATGTGATCAGATGCATAATTAAGGAGTTTTAACAGAGTTCCGAAACATGCCATGGTGTATGGAGCGCTACACTTCTGTTCACAAGACACACGATTAGCCTTGGGTATCCAAGCGCAGCAAGTGATATGTGTTTGCATAACAACCAAGTTGTTTATACTGTAGTCACTGTTTACTGTTATTGTCATCTGTGTACAGTACACTTTGCGATGCCGTAAAAGTTTCATCGCAGGGGTATGGAGAGATGGTGTACATTTTGGCCTTCTATGATGGTAATGTGAAAGCTGCTGTTGCTGAATATCACAGTCGGTATCCTAATTGTAGGATTCCGAGTGCCAAAACATTTAGTGGAACATATCGAATATTGCTAGAAACTGGTACTCTTCCCAGTATTCCTATTCACTCCAAAAGACATCATGATGTTCAGTTACAAGACGCCTAGTTACCCAGTTGAATGTTTCACAATCTACCGTTTGTAGGATTCTTCATGAGAGTGGACTGTATCCTTTTCATGTGCAGAAAAATTCACCATTTAGAGCCACATGATTGTGCCAGCCGTTTGCACTTTTGTAACTGGTTAAATGGAAGTTGGCAGTTCTATTGCTTCATAATGTTCAGTGATAAGGCAACCTTTACAAGAGATGGCATCAACAACATGCGTGTCTGGGCCGATGAAAATCCCCATGCCACGGTAATATCTCAATTTCAACACAGATTCATTGTCAGTGTCTGGTGTGGTGTTGTGTGTGACCAGTTACTGAGGCCGTTTATTCTTCCGGGAAATTTAAATGGTCAGATGTACCAAACTTTTTACGAGAAGACTTACCGCAACTTTTTGAAGATGTTCCTCTGGAAACAAGACACCACATGTACATCCAACGTGACGGGGCACCTGCACACTTGCACCTTGTGTTAACAGCTTATCTTTAATCAGCAATTCCCACATTGCTGGATAGGTCGCAGGGGCCCTATCAACTGGTCTGCCGGATCCCCAGATTTAATACCCATAGATTGCATCTGGGGTTGGATGTAAGACATCGTGTCCAAAGTTTAGGCAGACACATGAAAAGAATTGATACACAGCATTTTCAATGCCGCAATGTCAATAAGGAATGAGACTGTGAAATTACTAAATGCTACTCGTGCGGTTCACTCCCGTGCGAATCTTTGCCTTCAGATGCAGGGAGGAAATTTTGAACACATGCTTTAAATCCACTCTGAATGCAAGAGACTGTTACAAAATTGTTTAAATTAATTATTATGTGCAGTTTTGATAGTGAAATCCTACAATAAAAGTTTTTTCTGACCTTTTCCTCAGTTTTTCAGTTACTGTAGCTCCTTAATTATGGATCTGACCCCATTACTTTATTTACATTTTTTTGTTCCAAATAACCTTCAGAAATTGGGGGGGGGGGGGGGGGGGAGATCCTCGTGACTCCCCCTGTATATTCACATTCATCTACTTCATTAAGATTTTCTCCTTTCAACATTTAAATTCAGTATCTCCTGTGGTATCAAAGGATTTCTACTATACCTTATCCTATTACCTATTTGCTCCTCTGCTGCCTTCACTATTTTATCTCTCGAAGCTACGTATTCATTTTCTGTTGTATTCCTTTCCCCTGTTTGTCAGTTGTTGCTTGACGCTCCCTGTGAAACTCTCAACAACTCTCTGGTTCTTTCAACTTTTCGAGGTCTCGTTTCCTTATTTTCATATCTGTTTGCAATTTTTTCCATCTTAATCTATGGTTCATAACTGTAAACTGTTACACAGTTATATTATCAGTCTTAAACCTTCCAGTGTTCCTGGTCTCTTCCATGTATGTAACCTTCTTGTATGATTTCTAAACCAAGTTTTAGTTGTTATTAAATTATGCTCTGTGCAAAATTATAGCAGGTGGCTTCCTTGTTCACTCCTTTCCCCCAATAAGTATTGTCCTACTATTTTTCCTTCTCTTTCATTTCCTAATACTAAATTCCATTCCCCCATTACAGTTAAATTTTCCTCTTCTTTAACTATTTCTCTTCATCATCGGCAGTGCTAGTTGCCTTATAAACTTGTACTTCTGTGGTGGGTATTGGCTTTGCCGTCTTGGTTATGATAATGTGTTCACTGTGCTATTCACTGTAACTAATCCACATTCCTATTTTCTTATTCATTATTAGCTCTGCAATTCAGATACAAGGAAAATTTTCATTCCAAATGTGAGCCATCAGAGTAATTTCTGGTGTGAATTCATGAATCTCATATAGTAATCTATCAGATAAGCTGGGGAAAGTGGACTCCATACTGGAGTACATTGACTTGGTTGTTTTCATAGTTGTTGTTGTAGTGGTCTTCAGTCCTCTCCATGCTACTCTATCCTGTGCAAGCTGCTTCATCTCCCAGTACTTACTGCAACCTACATCGTTCTGAATCTGCTTAGTGTATTCATCTCTTGGTCTCCCTCCATGATTTTTACCCTCCACGCTGCCCTCCAATGCTAAATTTGTGATCCCTTGATGCCTCAGGACATGTCCTACCAACCGGTCCCTTCTTCTTGTCAAGTTGTGCCATAAACTCCTCTGTAGCACCATGTTTCGAAAGCTTCTATTCTCTTCTTGTCCAAACTAGTTATCACCCATGTTTCACTTCCATACATGGCTAACACTCCATACAAATACTTTCAGAAACGACTTCCTGACACTTCAACCTATATTCGATGTTAACAAATTTCTCTTCTTCAGAAATGCTTTCCTTGCCATTGCCAGTCCACATTTTATATCCTCTCTACTTCAACCACCATCAGTTATTTTGCTCCCCAAATAGCAAAACTCCTTTACTACTGTAAGTGTCTCATTCACTAATCTAATTCCCTCAGCATTACCTGACTTAATTCGACTACATTCCATTATCCTCGTTTTGCTTTCGTTGATGTTCATCTTATATCCTCCTTTCAAGACACTATCCATTCCGTTCAACTGCTCTTCCAAGTTCTTTGCTGTCTCTGACAGAATTACAATGTCATCGGCGAACCTCAAAGTTTTTATTTCTTCTCCATGGATTTTAATACCTACTCCGAATTTTTCTTTTGTTTCCTTCACTGCTTGCTCAATATACAGATTGAATAACATCGGGGAGAGGCTACAACCCTGTCTCACTCCCTTGCCAACCACTGCTTCCCTTTCATGTCCGTCCACTCTTATAACTGCCATCTGGTTTCTGTACAAATTGTAAATAGCCTTTCGCTCCCTGTATTTTACCCCTGCCAGTTTTAGTATTTGAAAGAGAGTATTCCAGTCAACATTGTCAAAAGCTTTCTACAAAGTCTACAAATGCTAGAAATGTACGTTTGCCTGTCCTTAATCTTCCTTCTAAGGTAAGTCGTAAGGTTAGTATTGCCTCACGTGTTCCAGTATTTCTACGGAATCCAAACTGATCTTCCCCGAGGTCGGCTTCTACTAGTTTTTCCATTTGTCTGCAAAGTATTCGTTTTAGTATTTTGCAGCTGTGGCTTATTAAACTGATTGTTCGGTAATTTTCACATCTGTCAACACCTGCTTTCTTTGGGATTGGAATTATTATATTCTTCTTGAAGTCTGAGGGTATTTCACCTGTCTCATACATCTTGCTCACCAGATGGTAGAGTTTAGTCAGGACTGGCTCTCCCAAGGCCGTCAGTAGTTCCAATGGAATGTTGTCTACTCCGGGGGCCTTGTTTCGACTCATAGTAGCCGAGCTGTTTCTAAAAGAAACAGCATTGCAGATTCATTGAACAAAAAACAAAGTATTGACCTTATATAACTAGCTTGCCATTAAATCCTGTTAAAAAAAAAAAAAAGGCTCTATAGTTCATATTTTCAACAAGTTGCCACAAGAGTTGAAGGCCTTTGTTGGCAGAATGCAGGTTTTCAAACAGAAGTTGATGTTTGTTCTACAAGAACATTCAAAGTAGTAGCAATAATAGGATTGTTTTATTCATCCAGAGATTACTTTTACAGGAATATTGGACAAGTAGTCGTGTTAAAACTAAGAACAACAAAGAAACTTAATTCGTAGCTCTAGTTTGACAAGAATGGAACAGGTAGTTGATCATGGCCTTAGAGTAGGAACCATCCTTACATTTACCTGAAGTAGTATTGGGAAACCACAGAAAACCTGAATCGGGCTGGCTGGATTGAAGTCTCCATCCTTCCATGTACAAGGCCTATCCCTTTACGATAGTGTTACCTCATTCAGCTCATTTTTGGTGTAAAACAGTTTCATTAATAAGTTATTAAATAATGTTAAAGGTTAGTGCCACTGTTCATCCATTTCACACTACCACGCACTACACACACACACGCACACGCATGCAACAGTGCCCTTGATAGTGTTGCTGTAATTCTCAGTAAAATAAATTGAAAACTGGGAAACAACAGTTAATGTAGAGAGGAGCGAAGACCTTAACTTACCCTCAAGTCTAAAAGACATCAGCCAATTATTCCACCAACTTTCTGCAGTCCCTGTTCCTTTACCACATGGCATCCTGCTTGTGACTGTCGATACCACCTCCTTCTACACTAATATCCCCAATACCTACGGCCTTGCCGCTATTGTACACTGCCTTTCCCAATGCCCGATTGAGTCCAAACCAGAGAACCTCCTTCCGGATCACCATGACCAACTGTATCCTCAACCAAAATTACTTCTCCTTTGAAGGTGTCACCTACAAACAGATCTATGGTACAGCAATGGGCACCCTCATGGCACCGTCCTATGCCAACCTATTCAAGGACCCTCTAGAGGTAAGATCCCTAACCTCCCAGAATGCCAACCCATCACCTGGTTCAGATTCATTGATGACATATTCATGATTCGGACTGTGTGGGAACACCCTGTTCACAGCCCTCCAGAACCTAAACAGCATCTCCTTCATTCACTTCACCTTGTCTGTCTCAATGCAGCAAGCCACTTTCCTTAATGTTGACATTCACCTGAAAAATGATTACATTAGTACTTCTGTCCATATCGAACCTACCAACTACCAGCAATACCTCCACTTCAACAGCTGCCACCCATTCCATACCAAGAAGTCTGTTCCATACAGCTTAGCCATGTGTCGCTGTCACACCTGTAGTGACGAGCAATCCCTCCCCAAATATACCAAGGGACCAGCCACCTCCCAAAGTCCCTTCTGGCCACAAAGGAGCACTCCCCTCAATACCACCAAGGACTGGAGCAGCTGAATCACATTCTCTGCCAAGGTAAGGGAAATATCCTATTCACTGTGCTTCCCACCCCTTTCACAGTGGTATTCCACTGCTCAGCAAACCTACAGAATATCCTTGTCCATCCCTCCTGACAACCTCTTGACTCATGGCCTATGTCTGTGCATTACACATAGATGTGAGTAGGCATGACAACTAATAAGCTGTCTGTCCTCATGAATGGCCACCAACAAACTGGCCAAGAGACAGCTGGACCACCTAGTTCCTGAACATGCTGCCCAACACAATGTGCTTGATTTCAGCTACTGTTTCACAGCCTGCGCCATCTGGAACCTTCACACTGGAACTAGCTTTTCTGAATTTTGCAGTTGGGAAATCTCCCTCCAATATCGTCAGAGTGCCCCAGGGAAGTGTGACTGGACTGCTGTTCCCTATATACATAAAAGATTTGTCAGACAGGATGGGCTGCATTCTGCAGTAGTTTGCTGATGACGCCATGGTGTACCGTAAGGTGTCGTAATTGAGTGACTGTAAGAAGATACGAGACGACTTAGACAAAGTTTCTGGTTGGTATGATGAATGCCAACTTAGCACTAAATATGGAAAAATGTAATTTAACGTGGATGAGTAGGAACGACAAACTTGTAATATTCAGATACAGTATTACTAGTGTCCTGCTTGACACAGTCAAATCGTTTAAATATATGGGCGTAACGTTGCAAAGCAATATGAGGTGGAACGAGCATGTAAGAACTGTATTAGGGAAAACAAATGGTCAACTTCAGTTTATTGGGTGCATTTTAGGAGTGAGTGGTTAACCTGTAAAGGAGACAGCATACAGGATGCTGGTGTGACCAATTCTTGAGTACTGTTTGAGTGTTTGGGATCCACACCAGTTTGGATTGAAGGATGACATCAAAGCAATTCAGAGGCAGGCTGCTGGCTTTGTTACTGGTAGGTTCAAACAATATGTGAGAGTTCGGAGATGCTTCGGGAACTCAACTGGGAATCCCAGGAGGGAAGGTGAAATTTTTTTTGAGAAACACTAATGAGGAAATTTAGAGAAGCAGGATTTGAAGCTGACGTGATAATTCTACTGCCGTCAACATGTATCGCGCATAAGAACCACGAAGATAAGATACAAGAAACTGGGGCTCATACGGAGGCGTACAGACAGTCGTTTTTTACGTGCTGTATTTGCAAGTGGAACAGGAGGGGAAATGACAAGTAGTGGTACAGGGTATACCATGCGCCGTTTTTGAATTATCTTTGTAGATGTAGATATATCCTATGTACCATGTTTTCTGCCCCCACTCCAGCGCTAAGCAGCCTTCTGTTTTGCCAGTGCAGCCACTTGTCTTTTCCCTTTCTCTGCTCCTGTCCCTCTTTGCAGCCATCCCCACTCCCCACCAAAAAAAAAAAAAAAATACAAAGAAAGAAAAAAACACTGACTGCACCTAACAGCACTATCCTCTCCCCATCATGACCCTGCATGACCTCACAAACAACATTAAACCTTCCCCCACCCTTACCCTACTTTCCATCCTCCCCACCTCATGGTTCCTCCATACCCTCACCATCCATTCCAAATTGCTGCTCTCATCGTGTGCAGTTGTTGTCTACAGGTTGCCCACAATAATCAGATTGGAAGAAGGCCTTTTTTCCAAAAGCTTAAATGTATAGTGTCTTTTCATTGTGTCTGTCTACGAGTCAATGTTCCTCTATATGGTGAGTAGCAATCTGTCCTTTTCATAATCTTGTTGCTTATGTACACTCTTTGACATAAAACTCGACCGGCGGCCGGCCGCTTCAGAGGCTAAGTCCGCGCCGATCGCGACATGGGACAAAGAAACTGGCCAACTCGCTAATTCTCTAAGTCCGGTTATCTGCACAATCTGGCAACACTGTAGACTGCGGCACTTCCTGGAGTAAAACTTGTCCCAAGATAGAGAAACTCTAGGCTGATTACGCCTGTGGTCTAGCGGTAGCGTGCGTTGTTTCTGTTCATAATATCAGTGGATCGAGAGCAGCTGGCATAAAATATTTTTATAGCCTCTTCTGTCTGAATGCTGAAGACGTGAATGTAATGGTAGCGCAGATTCAATCTATTTCGCTTTGTGACACACCGATATCAAAATTTTATCTAGTAACGATTTTGCGGCAGATTTCCTGCAGACTGTCCTCCTCTGGACGCCGTATGCGGCAAAGCTCCGGGATCCATTTGCTGGCTACTGGCAGCGGCCGTGGCGACAGCAGCGGCGCTGCACTCCCCCGTTCTTTATCGAAAGCGCCTGCTACCGCTCATCGCTTTTGATGATTTAAAACGCTTTATTATTAAATGTTGCTCCACAGAAAATTTCTACAATTTGCATTCACGCTCAAAAGCAACGGAGACAGACGCCTTGATTAGTAGGCGGGTAATCGGCACGAGCTGAGTATGGCCCGAAATTAATTTTATAGACTGGGACGAAATTAAACCACCTCACTACATTCGATGAATTTATAAATGCTTCATACCTCGTTTCTTTTCCTTTCAAACTTAATTAATTGTGCAACTTTTGGTCAATGTTTGGATTGTTTCGTCAAGCCAGAGCGAGCGTCTGTGGTGTATAGTGTATTACAGTTCTTGTTTCATTCCTTATGGTAAGTCTATGCGATAAACTGTGTGAATACCTTGCAATGCATGCTCTGTAGCAGTGCAGGCGCACTGCACATTTGGAGTTCCATGTATGGGTTCATGAAGTATTTATTGTTGATCGGAAGTGATAGTTAAGGTCATCAGATTTAAACCAGAAAAATGTGTCGTTTTGAAGGTTTCAGAGAACGGAAAGGAATTGCTAACGCCGGTGTTAGAAAACGTCTACAGTTAAATGCTATTGCAAAAATTTAGAAGATGGGAACTATATTAATGAACATGTGCACTTCATAAACAACCTTCTGACATGTTAGACCTATATGACGAACAAAGCTCAAATTTATATCGTTGACAGTCGGTTTGAATCTTTTCAGGACCTATTTTATAGTGAAGCACCTTGGAATTTGCAAAGCAGAAATCCATGATACTAACTTAATTTACTAAGTCGAAATCGGACGAAGATTGATGTTTAAAGGCATTCTTCAGATTTCGCATAAGAAATTTTTACTAGCAGTTTGCAACTCCATTAATTAAAATGGAAAATAAAAGGTTGTAGTCAGCGGCTTCTACCGTGATTCGAACTTATAGTACAAGCACTGCAACGCACAAGGGAACCTCTGAGCTAACGACACACTGGCGGCCAGAGGCGGACTATAGTCACTGCGATGTTGCCTGAGCCTCAAAACACAACCTTAAACACACAAACAGAGGAGGTGGAGATTACTGTTTTAACGTCCCGTCGACAACGATGTCATTAGAGACGGAGCACAAGCTCGGATTAGGGAAGGATGGGGAAGGATATCGGCCGTGCCCTTCCTAAGGAACCATCCCGGCATTTGCCTGAAGCGATTTAGGGAAATCATTGAAAACCTAAATCAGGATGGCCGGGCGCGGGATTGCACCGTCGTCCTCCCGAATGCACACACAAACAGGTGTTACTTATGTGAAGAACGCCGTTCTTGGAGTCCAGAAATTAAATATACTTTCTAATTGTGTCATCTTGCAGTGGATTATATCGTACGAGTCTTCGATGTGGAAAACGAATGTCAAGTGAATTTAGCGAGGTAACGCCGACCTACACCCGGAAGTAAATGCACTATCAGAGTGTTGACAAATACTTGCTACGACGCTGCCATTTCTCGGCTCTCTGACGAGGCAGCTCTTCAGCGAAATGCTTGCCGTGATTCTCCGATACGGTTCTTCAGAGTGGAGACGCGCGCGCACGTTTGGTTTTTATGCGGCGTTCTCCCCTGATGGTTTCTGACGTCGCCTTGTGGGCTATGTATACATATGAGACATTCAATTATCATTAATCCAGAATGATACAAGTTTCAGCTTCCGGCGTGGAAGAAGGCTGTTGACGCCGACATTATATCATTTCAACGTAGGGAAAGCAAAACGGATCATTCAATGTTTCTCATTCAACATAAAGCATGTGAGATAAATTTCCGTAACGTTCATAATCATCTAAAAATACAAACGAAGTAAAAATACGCCGGAAGCTTATTCGAATTGAATATAATGTAAGATACCAAACGCTTTCCACCCCTCGATGTCGAATTTGTCCACTTGCAATCGTTTGCAGCATGCACATAGAATGTCATGATTACCACGAGAATGAAGAAATATGTTGGTAAGGATGGAAGCAAGAAGAGACGCAGTCAACAAATATTCTATTCCTCATGGCATTCATTTCATTTGACACGTAAGAAGAGGTAAAGCGGGAATTTACTTTCGTTAACACGAAAGATATGCGGCACATATTGATAACGAAGAAGTCTGCGTCTTCATACGTTTCCTCCTTGAAATCTGTATGCTCTATTATATACTAAGTAGCCCGATCATTGTTTCAGTAATGTTACCCTCTTGTTTGACCCCGTAACGATGAACAGATTCCAAATGCATGTCTCTGTGTGAAAGTAGCTCTTCGAACCCTTCCTGGGTTGTTTTTTGTGTTTTATTGCTTGGAATTCCTGAAGCAGACCACTGTGCCTTCCCCCCTCGTGGGTTAGGTCTCAAAACTAAACCGCTTTGTATCCAATGGCATAATTTATTCATACTGCATCAGCATAAGACTCTTGCGAGTGAGAGAATGACAATAACAATCGTAACAAGAACAAGCAAATAATGAATGATGTTTATTCCAACGCAGAACGAGAATGGCTTTAAATATAAAAATCTATATCCATATCTATTGATCTTTGAGTTGGCACAATGCAAATATATTCTTAGCATTTAGTTACTGAATTTAGTTCTGGATGTTTGAAGAGAAAAGGAAAAGTCGGTACTTCTCGCTAGTGTAATATAATGTGAACCAGCAACTACCCTTTCCTTAGAACACGACTCAAGCAGGTCCTCAAGTAGGCACTGCTGCATTCTGTTCCCTGACATTGCTCTGATGACGGTTAATGCAGATAGTTCCGATTATGAAATACAAAACGTATTGCAGATTAGTTCCTAGGATAGTAACATTAAATTTGCGTTGTAGACGGCACATGAACGTGACGGCTATCCATATTACTCATCAATATAAAAAGACAATATTTTGGGAATTTAGCAGGATTACTCAAAATGAATTCTGAAATTGGGTGACTGACCGCACAGGTGCTAAACGTCGTCAAGAGTATACGATGTCCTAATCGCATTAGGAATATGAAGATCGTCTTCGACAGCTCGCAACTTTCACATTGCTATCTCCACCCTACTCCAGACAGCTCTCGGTGGAGTTGCACTACGTTGCCGATGTTATGGAAGGCCTTCAAACCGACAACAGACCACATATTGAAAAATACAAGCGAATTCTCTTGCAGCGTAAGCTTATTGTAACTAATCTAAAAATTATTGGAGAGGAACATTCAAAAAAAGTAAAATGTTACACACTGTTGACGTCAAACGGACATTATCTATGTCCTGTCTTGTGCCCTACTCATCTATAATATCAAGTGTACTATGAAAATGATTATATATAATGGATTATAAGGTAATGCATTGATACCAGATGGCGGGGGCCGGCCGATGTGGCCGTGCGGTTCTAGGCGCTTCAGTCTGGAACCGCGTGACCGCTATTCGTGGATGCACGGTATGTGTGCAGTTCGATTGTCGCTTAGGCACAAAAGTTTGTATCCTTATTTTAGATTCAGACACCTAGCGGCTCGTAAGAAAAACCGATACGTAACATTTAATTTTTCTTAGTTAACAATCGGATTACGTGTTGGGTTCGTATCTCCGTCACAGAACTTCACATCATGCACTTCATCTTTAAATGCATGCACACTTTGTTACTTCAGAATGGAGGTATATCAGACATCTTTCGTGGTTAGATAACAGGGATGAAAGGGTTTTGATAGGAGTCACGGTTTATTACAAAAATTGTCGTCTTTTATTTTCAAGTTTAGATTTGGTTACTGGTATTGGCAAAAATTTCGGTAATTCATGACTCTTCATGGCTAATCATCAATATGATGTGATTAGATTAGATTACATTAGATTAACTCTTGTTCCATAGATCATGAATACGACATTTCGTAATGATGTGGAACGTGTCATTTTAATGAAAGATTTCTTTAAATACCATGATTCAATTCCTTTACAACAATTTTTTACACTCTCTCTCATTGCTTTTTATTTCTCTCTCTCTCTCTCTCTCTCTCTCTCTCTCTCACTCACACACACACACACACATTCTTTTTTATTTTTATTTGTATGTTGTGCTCGACTATCGCCGAGGCACGAAAACGCCTGTGAATGACTTTCTTAGTTTTGAGTGCACTTACGAAAGAAATATAAAAACAACAGTGAGAGTTACTGATTTATGATGCTCAGTTTGCAGTCAGTTCTGAGTATTATTAGTAACTACGCTTCAGTCCCTAAACCTAGTTACAGAAAGCGAATCAGACGCATTACGTATTCCAGGCCGTAGCAGCCGCGACTTGGAGACACCAGCTATGGTCACTTCCCAGACCGCTGTAGGATCACATCGGTTCGTCTTCTTCCTGCTGGTACTGTAACTGAGATTTGGCAACAAGGCAACGTATGTTTGGAAACTCTGTGATCGACGAGTTACTTCCTGGTGTGCACGGAATTAAGCCTCAAAGTTCACTTGATTTTACCTGTCATTTCCATTGAATAATCTGAGTTATTATAGCTTGAAGGGTAACAAAAGATTGAAAATTTACGGTTTTCAGCGCAGGAAAGTCGTTGCAGGTGGAAATCGCAACTAATCTCGACCTTTAAATAGCGGTTTACGAGTTCTAGTTACTATTGCCGTCGTAATAGGAAGCTGAGACCCATACCTCCTCGCCAGCTCTGTGGTAACGTGCTGACCTGTGAAACAGCGTCTGTTGCGGTTTGCAGTTCCAGTCTCACTGACTGAAACGTTTTTATCCCTTCTGTGAAAGAGCTACAAGCAGTCAGATCAAACATCAATAAGGAAATCGCAAGAAAATGCTTTCAGCTCATAGTGCAATGTTGAAAAACTTACAATGCTGCACAACAGGTAACGCCTCTTTCCGCTGCTGACAAGCGAATTTAGGGTTTCTAGGAATACGTAACTATATTTATGAAATGCCACATTTGCATACCTCTTGAGTATGACACAGCATACCAATTAAACACAGACCCAATCAAAATCTAAGTGAGTAGTATTTTACTAATTCGTGTCGATAGAGGCATGCTTGTGTACAGATACTTTCGTCGTAAGGTTATCATGGTTAGTTTTATTTCATTTCTTATAATACAGTGCACAATTTTCGTAAGGTTTCCTTTAGTGTTGTTAAAACAATAGTAAACATGAGAGAGAAATTAATCATCAACGATATATGCGAATTCTCTGATGTTACCTATGACAGTCTGACAATGCACATGCAGTTTGTTGATTATATGCATGTAGAAAATTTGCTCTGAGTTAAAGCTAACAATCAAAGTTTGAAGAAGAATAAAATATCACTACCACACGATGGCTAATGTAGAAAATACTTTTCTGACATATTATGGTACGATGCGCTCTCCCTGCACATCTTCGAGATGCATCTGCTGCCTGCTGTCTATTAAACCTGAATAGAACAAAATGTCACAGTAGTTAGTCCTTTTTCCACATGCGACTACTTTGGGTTGAGAAGTGAAGGGAATTATGTTCAAAGTTCCATTAGATTGATAACTTCAGCAGAGAGCAGAATTGCGTTTTAAAAAATGTAGCACTGAATGTATTCGAACTCGCGACATCTTATCTATGCTACAAGCTGACACGTAGCTACAACAGCTCCAGAGCTCGGCAACTATTCCTCCAGGACTTTTGGATTCCACAGCACTGTGAGATTATGCATATGGCCAGGTCTTGACTTCTGAGAGACAAACAGTTACAGCTTTTCTTTTGGACTGAACGACGTTTTCTAGTAACAGATAGCGCAATAGAATAGCTCAAGTGGAAAGGAACACTTCCTATTTAAACTTCTGCATCCTACAATGTTGGCAGTTGTGTGTAGGTGGCAGTAACGTGATTTTATTTCTGTGATTACAAAATAGTCGAATGTATGCACTGGGTAGCCGAGGCAACTAGTTCATGGTGATTCGGTCAACCAAGTAAATGAATTTACTGAACATGCTGCAAATTACTACAGGGAGCCTGTGTGTCAGAATTCTCATCCAGTGTGGCGCAACTGCGTTACGATAGAAAAATGACTCGCAGACAAGAGGATTTCGTGGTCTGTTGGACCGATGGTAGGTTGTTATACCTATGGTCTGGGTTCGATTCCCACTTCTGTCAATGATTTTAGATAGGGAGAGACAGATTCCATTCTCTCCTGGCTACACCAAGTGAAGGAGATATAATGGCTGCGTGGTCTGAAAATTCACATTAAAGATGATATTCCTTCTTTACCAAGTAGACGGTAGGTTGAACCACAATAAAGTCTGGAGTGGCGACATGTAGAAACTCTATCACCAGTAACCTTTCTTATACTAGTTATTTATTTCAAGTGACGACACAAACGCTATGTATGGTCACAGGACACTTATTCCATCTTTTATTTGAGCTTCTGTATGTCGATAAAATTGGTTCTGAACTGGGAATGCAACTCAGACCGCCCTTAACGCGGAATTTGATCCCTTCGTGGCAATACAGCTCGGCTACAATTTGTTGTTTGTTCAAAACTGCAGATTCCTCAACACCTTCACATATTATGCGTGAATGGGATCGAATCCTGGCCCGGCACTAAAGATTTAATTATGTATTATCAAGCTCTAGCATGAGAACACCTATCTGCTGGTGGAGAATAATTTTGATTTTTAATGTATTTTCATTCGCTGTCAACACTAACGATATCTGACGTTTTTAACTCCCAGTGAGACACAGAACTATTTGCGAGATGACTGTAAGTTCAAGATGCTATTCTGAGCAGCTGGTGGAGAAAAATTCGGTAGCTGACGTCTCTTTGTGTGTAGTCAACAACGATATGTGTGGGGCTCTATTCCCAGTGAGCGCTGAACTCTTCGTCATATTATTTCAGTTCAAACATGCTCACATGTCACTGCTGGTGCAACAAACCCATATTTAACGTTAGTTTTCTCTAGAATATAACAGCGATAGGTGCCGGGTTGGAGTCCTGGAAAGGAAAAAATTAATGTTTCGTCTCGTCATTTCAGTTAAAACATCTAGTTACTGCCGCGAAATTCCGATATGTCACATTTGACTGTGCTTCGATAGCAATCCGATTAGGTTCCGGGTTCGAATCCGTAACCAACACACAGCTTTACCTCACGGCATTTCAAGTAAGTTACTTGTGAAGAAGCAATATTTAACGTCTCTCGTAGTTCGTTAACAGGGACAATAGATGCTGGGTAGGAATTCGCGTCTGTTAAAAATGTTTGCTTTATGCAATTTAAAGTTGATATTTGCTAACTGATACTGTCTAAAATCGAGGTATATCACTCTCCGTATGCCTAATCAGGAATGACTGTTAGTTTCCGTCAGTCACTAAATCTTTGCTTAGTCTGCATGAGCTGGGTTTGAATCCATATGCAGAACAAGACAGTTCGTCGTGTCATTTAATGTTCATACATATTCTCAACTAGCTGCTCGTGAATAACTTAAATTTTTAATGTCATTTTGAGTTAAATAGTTCAAATGGTTCAAATGGCTCTGAGCACTATGGGACTTAACTTCTAAGGTCATCAGTGCCCTAGAAGTTAGAACTACTTAAACCTAACTAACCTAAGGACATCACACACATCCATGCCCGAGGCAGGATTCGAACCTGCGACCGTAGCGGTCACGCGGTTCCAGACTGAAGCGCCTAGAACCGCACGGCCACATCGGCCGGCCCCCGCCATCTGGTATCAATGCATTACCTTATAATCCATTATATATAATCATTTTCATAGTACACTTGATATTATAGATGAGTAGGGCACAAGACAGGACATAGATAATGTCCGTTTGACGTCAACAGTGTGTAACATTTTACTTTTTTTGAATGTTCCTCTCCAATAATTTTTAGATTAGTTACAATAAGCTTACGCTGCAAGAGAATTCGCTTGTATTTTTCAATATGTGGTCTGTTGTCGGTTTGAAGGCCTTCCATAACATCGGCAACGTAGTGCAACTCCACCGAGAGCTGTCTGGAGTAGGGTGGAGATAGCAATGTGAAAGTTGCGAGCTGTCGAAGACGATCTTCATATTCCTAATGCGATTAGGACATCGTATACTCTTGACGACGTTTAGCACCTGTGCGGTCAGTCACCCAATTTCAGAATTCATTTTGAGTAATCCTGCTAAATTCCCAAAATATTGTCTTTTTATATTGATGAGTAATATGGATAGCCGTCACGTTCATGTGCCGTCTACAACGCAAATTTAATGTTACTATCCTAGGAACTAATCTGCAATACGTTTTGTATTTCATAATCGGAACTATCTGCATTAACCGTCATCAGAGCAATGTCAGGGAACAGAATGCAGCAGTGCCTACTTGAGGACCTGCTTGAGTCGTGTTCTAAGGAAAGGGTAGTTGCTGGTTCACATTATATTACACTAGCGAGAAGTACCGACTTTTCCTTTTCTCTTCAAACATCCAGAACTAAATTCAGTAACTAAATGCTAAGAATATATTTGCATTGTGCCAACTCAAAGATCAATAGATATGGATATAGATTTTTATATTTAAAGCCATTCTCGTTCTGCGTTGGAATAAACATCATTCATTATTTGCTTGTTCTTGTTACGATTGTTATTGTCATTCTCTCACTCGCAAGAGTCTTATGCTGATGCAGTATGAATAAATTATGCCATTGGATACAAAGCGGTTTAGTTTTGAGACCTAACCCACGAGGGGGGAAGGCACAGTGGTCTGCTTCAGGAATTCCAAGCAATAAAACACAAAAAACAACCCAGGAAGGGTTCGAAGAGCTACTTTCACACAGAGACATGCATTTGGAATCTGTTCATCGTTACGGGGTCAAACAAGAGGGTAACATTACTGAAACAATGATCGGGCTACTTAGTATATAATAGAGCATACAGATTTCAAGGAGGAAACGTATGAAGACGCAGACTTCTTCGTTATCAATATGTGCCGCATATCTTTCGTGTTAACGAAAGTAAATTCCCGCTTTACCTCTTCTTACGTGTCAAATGAAATGAATGCCATGAGGAATAGAATATTTGTTGACTGCGTCTCTTCTTGCTTCCATCCTTACCAACATATTTCTTCATTCTCGTGGTAATCATGACATTCTATGTGCATGCTGCAAACGATTGCAAGTGGACAAATTCGACATCGAGGGGTGGAAAGCGTTTGGTATCTTACATTATATTCAATTCGAATAAGCTTCCGGCGTATTTTTACTTCGTTTGTATTTTTAGATGATTATGAACGTTACGGAAATTTATCTCACATGCTTTATGTTGAATGAGAAACATTGAATGATCCGTTTTGCTTTCCCTACGTTGAAATGATATAATGTCGGCGTCAACAGCCTTCTTCCACGCCGGAAGCTGAAACTTGTATCATTCTGGATTAATGATAATTGAATGTCTCATATGTATACATAGCCCACAAGGCGACGTCAGAAACCATCAGGGGAGAACGCCGCATAAAAACCAAACGTGCGCGCGCGTCTCCACTCTGAAGAACCGTATCGGAGAATCACGGCAAGCATTTCGCTGAAGAGCTGCCTCGTCAGAGAGCCGAGAAATGGCAGCGTCGTAGCAAGTATTTGTCAACACTCTGATAGTGCATTTACTTCCGGGTGTAGGTCGGCGTTACCTCGCTAAATTCACTTGACATTCGTTTTCCACATCGAAGACTCGTACGATATAATCCACTGCAAGATGACACAATTAGAAAGTATATTTAATTTCTGGACTCCAAGAACGGCGTTCTTCACATAAGTAACACCTGTTTGTGTGTGCATTCGGGAGGACGACGGTGCAATCCCGCGCCCGGCCATCCTGATTTAGGTTTTCAATGATTTCCCTAAATCGCTTCAGGCAAATGCCGGGATGGTTCCTTAGGAAGGGCACGGCCGATATCCTTCCCCATCCTTCCCTAATCCGAGCTTGTGCTCCGTCTCTAATGACATCGTTGTCGACGGGACGTTAAAACAGTAATCTCCACCTCCTCTGTTTGTGTGTTTAAGGTTGTGTTTTGAGGCTCAGGCAACATCGCAGTGACTATAGTCCGCCTCTGGCCGCCAGTGTGTCGTTAGCTCAGAGGTTCCCTTGTGCGTTGCAGTGCTTGTACTATAAGTTCGAATCACGGTAGAAGCCGCTGACTACAACCTTTTATTTTCCATTTTAATTAATGGAGTTGCAAACTGCTAGTAAAAATTTCTTATGCGAAATCTGAAGAATGCCTTTAAACATCAATCTTCGTCCGATTTCGACTTAGTAAATTAAGTTAATATCATGGATTTCTGCTTTGCAAATTCCAAGGTGCTTCACTATAAAATAGGTCCTGAAAAGATTCAAACCGACTGTCAACGATATAAATTTGAGCTTTGTTCGTCATATAGGTCTAACATGTCAGAAGGTTGTTTATGAAGTGCACATGTTCATTAATATAGTTCCCATCTTCTAAATTTTTGCAATAGCATTTAACTGTAGACGTTTTCTAACACCGGCGTTAGCAATTCCTTTCCGTTCTCTGAAACCTTCAAAACGACACATTTTTCTGGTTTAAATCTGATGACCTTAACTATCACTTCCGATCAACAATAAATACTTCATGAACCCATACATGGAACTCCAAATGTGCAGTGTGCCTGCACTGCTACAGAGCATGCATTGCAAGGTATTCACACAGTTTATCGCATAGACTTACCATAAGGAATGAAACAAGAACGGTAATACACTATACACCACAGACGCTCACTCTGGCTTGACGAAACAATCCAAACATTGACCAAAAGTTGCACAATTAATTAAGTTTGAAAGGAAAAGAAACGAGGTATGAAGCATTTATAAATTCATCGAATGTAGTGAGGTGGTTTAATTTCGTCCCAGTCTATAAAATTAATTTCGGGCCATACTCAGCTCGTGCCGATTACCCGCCTACTAATCAAGGCGTCTGTCTCCGTTGCTTTTGAGCGTGAATGCAAATTGTAGAAATTTTCTGTGGAGCAACATTTAATAATAAAGCGTTTTAAATCATCAAAAGCGATGAGCGGTAGCAGGCGCTTTCGATAAAGAACGGGGGAGTGCAGCGCCGCTGCTGTCGCCACGGCCGCTGCCAGTAGCCAGCAAATGGATCCCGGAGCTTTGCCGCATACGGCGTCCAGAGGAGGACAGTCTGCAGGAAATCTGCCGCAAAATCGTTACTAGATAAAATTTTGATATCGGTGTGTCACAAAGCGAAATAGATTGAATCTGCGCTACCATTACATTCACGTCTTCAGCATTCAGACAGAAGAGGCTATAAAAATATTTTATGCCAGCTGCTCTCGATCCACTGACATTATGAACAGAAACAACGCACGCTACCGCTAGACCACAGGCATAATCAGCCTAGAGTCTCTCTATCTTGGGACAAGTTTTCCTCCAGGAAGTGCCGCAGTCTACAGTGTTGCCAGATTGTGCAGATAACCGGACTTAGAGAATTAGCGAGTTGGCCAGTTTTTTTGTCCCATGTCGCGATCGGCGCGGAATTAGCCTCTGAAGCGGCCGGCCGCCGGTCGAGTTTTATGTCAAAGAGTGTACCTGATACAGTCATCCTATTTTGAGTTTCCTGTGTTTCTCCCAAATTATCCATATGAATATCAGAATGATCGTGCAGTCACAGCTAGACAATTATTGAACTAAAATAAGTTCTTATCCTCCATGTATTATTATTATTATTATTATTATTATTATTATTATTATTATTATTATTATTCTTTCTTTTCTCAGACGTTATGTCTGGTCAAAAATAAAAGTGACGCGGACCTTGATCGAGCGTGACTTCCTTTTAACTGTACAGTATATGTTATATTGCATTTAGGAACTTCCGGGTGATTGAACATGTATCAATAATTACGGATTTCTGTAGTTGTATATATAAGTTTGGAAGTAGCTGTATTGCATTGATGTACTGGTGGATATTGTGTGGTATGACTCCTGTAGTTGATAATATAATTGGTATAATGTCAACTTTATCCTGATGCCCCATGTCCTTATTATTATTATCATCATCATTTTACTATTACATTATTTTGCTTAGTTGCAGATGTGTGATGATGTGGTTTATGATCTTATTTTATTCAAAGTTGCCTACAAGTAAAATAAATGATGAGTTAAAACATAAGAAAAGCTACTATAAAAAGGAAAACATTAATTTTTGGAGAATGGTATGAGCTGTAGATAAAATCTGAAATGTTGTAATTGGTCATGGACAGTTATACGGTTTTCATTTATCCTGTTGTTATTGTTGGGGTCTTCAGTTGGAAGACTAGTTTGATCCAGCTCTCCATGCTACTCTTTCCTTCACAAGCCTCTTTCTATACAACTGCAACTTATTTCCCCATGAACTTGCTTACTGTATTCAAGCCTTTGTCTATTTTTCCCAGTTTCATCCCCCACACTTCCTTGTATTGCTAAACCGGAGAGTCCTGTATGCTTCAGGACGTGCTGTATCTACCAGTCTTTTGTATTACTCAAATTGTACCATAAATTTTTCTCCCATTTCGATTCACTATGTCCATATTATGATCCAATGTACCCACGCAATCTGCAGCATTTTGCAGTATCATTACATTTCAGAAGCTTCTCTTACTATTGCCAATCCATATTTTATTTCCTCACTACTTCAGTATTTGCCATCTATTTTCTTCCCTGTATAGCAGAAGTCATCTACTACCTTTAGTAAAGGCCTGGCCAAGATTTTTGCTCCCAAAGTGCGCTCGCACTCTGCAAATGCAGCTAAGCCTGCTCAGTGCTCAGTGCTCCAGCTTCCCGCACCAGTGCGTTATTCCAAGAAGGTGTGCGACTGAGATGACTGTATCCTGAAGGCTGCACATCCGAGGAACTAAGGAAGATGTATTTGCAACACAGTGCAACTACTTCTAAGAGGCAGATATTGCACCAAACTTTTGTAAGCAGGATTTTATCACTAGTGTTGATTTTCACCTTTTTATTTTTTTGTGAGAGCAATAATGCTTATTACTTAATATGTTAGGCAGAGCTAACACAATTAGCAGTGCTACAAGAGCTTTACCTACAGGCTTTTAACAATAAGTCGTAATGTTTATTAATTTATACACATTTTGATTTTAGAATACATAATGTGTCTGCATCTATGGTTTTTCATGCAGTGGAACACATGGAGCTATGCAGACTAAGATCTGTTAAAACCAACGTCTGCAGTGCTTCGCAGATTTAATGAAAGAAAGAGAGAGAGAGAGAGAGAGAGAGAGAGAGAGAGAGAGAGAGAGAAAGCTCTCACACATGTTGAACCATACACTGAAATAACTTTAGTAGCTTGTCTATGCATTCAAGAACATTGCTCTTGGGGTAATGTTGTATAGAAGTCTTATAAATTTCCAGACTGGACAAAATAGTCATTGAACTAGGTGCTACACGGTATGTTTAGTAACTCAAGGTAGAAGTAAAGTGGTACATTACAAAAAAAAAAGAAGAAAAAAAACAGTCTTCTGTTCGAGAACTCACGATGAAATGTTTCAATTACTAAAAAAACATATTTAGTCATGTCTGGTCCACAAATGACTGCCTTGAGCTCTGAGAAATGTTCCATATCAGGAACTTTAAGTTGATTTTTCCATAGAATAAATTTTTGTTGATAGAATCAGTCTTTTGTCTGCAATTTCTGCTACCAAATGACACTCCCTTTGCACTAAGATACTTAATGAATTCAAAGAAATGATGATGTCGACCATCAAAGACTGTTTCACTACTTTACCCTTAACTCAGTTTTTCCCCGTATGGCTTCTTTCAATTCAGCCAGCATTCATTCTTGTTCCTTGGAAGACAAGTGCATCATTGTCTTTGTGGCTGGTGTAATGATGTTCCAGTGAATGTTTTTCCAGCTCATAATTTTACGATAGCATGTTAAGCAATAAGCACTTGGCATGGCTTCAAACAATACGAAAAGTAAAGCAACTCCCATTCTGTCGCATTGAATGATACGGCTTCTCCACTTTTTTGTATTTGAACAACTGCATGGATGCCATAGTATTCCTGATGCAGAATGTAAATCTAATTTAACATAAGTAATGTTGTCGGCAAACTGCTTTGTGTTTGACAAGGTGATGGACTATGTGTAATAGTGTCCGGCTGCAGCTTTCCTTTTCCTCCTCCATCCTCACCCCCACTTGCTGCTGTGCTAGGCAGGAGCACGGCTGGAGCAGTTGCAGAACCCATTTGTCTATGCCTATTTTAGGGTATTATTTTCCAAATGAATTCCATTGACCAACATAACCTGACTTAATTTGTCTTTCACACCAGTATCTTCGTTTTACTTTCGTTAATATTATAATCTGCCTTAGGGTATTTCTTATGTATTATGTATCATGTATCCTGCTTGGCAGGTGGAAAATTTGGTTGGTTCTCGCAATGAACGTAATAATTTTGAGGGAATGCCATCCACCCCGATACTTTGTTCAATCTTAGGTCTTCAGTGCTGTATCAAACCCTTCTCGCAGTTCACATTCCCATCTCATCATCCTCATCCATTTCCTCTATCCTTTCCATACTGTTGTCTTCAATTCTCTCTCCTTCATGTAGCCCTTATATTTATTATTTCCATCTTTCAGCCTTGTTGTCACTTGATGGGCGAATTTGAAACTGAGGAGATGGAGGTATGTGATGCAGATGGAGCTCCCAATATGGTACCACAGCATGTAGCAGGGGAATACCATTGCTTGGTATGCCCTCGCCACTTTCGAAGTGTTCCACACCACTTCCAAACTGCAGGGAATTCAGTGCCATTGCTGATGCCAGAAGAAAACGCTGTTGTCCATGCAGAGCTTTCTGAGTGCCATCAGGAATATAAGCTGCAGCAGCAACAACAAAAAAATGCAATTCAAGAGTCAAATCGCATCGATTCAGAGCAGCTACACAAACGCTTCTCGACTGCATTTCAGAAAGCATATGCTGGTGGCAAGAGACCTGCTGCCATCATAGCCCCCTTGAACAGGAGGTGGAAAACAGAGGTTGTTCACGATAGAAGAGGGTTGTCTACCGACCACACAACTCTACCACAAAACCGGTTTGATGGGGAGAATTGTGCTAATTCATTGTACAGTGACACTGACAGTGCCTCCGTAGTGCAAGATGATGAATATGATGATGGTGGTGAAGAAGAAATAGTCAATGAAGAAATACATGAAGAAGAAATTGATTATGAAGAACAAGAAATTGATGAAGAGAAAGAAATAACAAATGAAGAAATGGAAGAAGGATTCATGATTGAAGAAACGGAAGAAGGATCCATGAATGAAGAAACGGAAGAAGGATCCATGAATGAAGAAACGGAAGAAGGGTTAATGAATGAAGAAACGGAAGAAGGGTTAATGAATGAAGAAACAGAAGAAGGGTTAGTGAATGAAGAAATAGAAGAATGGTTAATGGCTGAAGAAATAGAAGAAAGATTAATGAATAAAGAAATAGAAAGAGGAGGAGGAGGATTAAGGAATGAAGAAATAGAAGAAGAAGAAGAATTAATTAATGAAGAAACTGAAGGAGGAGGAATAGTGAATGAAGAAATCGAAGGAGGGGGAATAGTGGATGAAGAAACCGAAGACGGCATAATGAATAGAGAAGTAGTAGAAGGAGGAATAATAGATGAAGAAGAAATTGATTTTGAAGAAGAAGAAATTGATGATGAAGAAGAAGAAATTGATGATAAAGAAATAATGAAGGAGGTAGTTGAAGAAGGATTAATGAATGAAAAAACAGCAGAACAAGAAGAGGGATTGATGAATGAAGAAACTGAAGAAGAAAGAATAACAAATGGAGAAGTTGTAGCAGGAGGAATAACAAATGGAGAAGTTGTAGCAGGAGGAATAACAAATGGAGAAGTCGTAGCAGGAGGAATAACAAATGGAGAAGTCATAGCAGGAGGAATAAGGAATGGAACTGTTGCAGGAGAAGGAATGAACAATGGAGCAGTCGTGGGAGGAGTTATAAGGAATGGAGTAGTTGTACGAGGAGGAATAACAAATGGAACAGTTGTAGGAGAAGCAATAACAAATGGAACAGTTGGAGGAGGTGGGATAACGAATGGAGTAGTTGTAGGAGGAGGAATAAGGAATTTAGTAGTCATAAGAGGAGGAATAAGGAATTTAGTAGTCGGAGGAGGAGGAGTAACAATTGAAGTAGTCAGACGAGGAGGAATAACTAATGGAGGTGTTGTAGGACGAGGAATAAGGAATGGAAATGTCGTAGGAGGAGGAATAGCAAATGGAGGTGTTGCAGGAGGAGGAATAGCGAACGGAGTTGTCACAGGGGTTGGAATAACAAGTGGAGGTGTCACAGGAGGAGGAATAACGAACGAAGGTGTCGCAGAAGGAGGAATAGCGAAAGGAGGTGTCGCAGGAGCAGGAATAGCGAAAGGAGGTGTCACAGGAGGAGGGACAACGAATGGAGGTGTCGCAGGAGGAGGGACAGCGAATGGAGGTGTCGCAGGAGGAGGGACAGCGGACGGAGGTGTCGCAGGAGGAGGGACAGCGGACGGAGGTGTCGCAGGAGGAGGGACAGCGGACGGAGGTGTCGCAGGAGGAGGGACAGCGGACGGAGGTGTCGCAGGAGGAGGGACAGCGGACGGAGGTGTCGCAGGAGGAGGGACAGCGGACGGAGGTGTCGCAGGAGGAGGGACAGCGGACGGAGGTGTCGCAGGAGGAGGGACAGCGGACGGAGGTGTCGCAGGAGGAGGGACAGCGGACGGAGGTGTCGCAGGAGGAGGGACAGCGGACGGAGGTGTCGCAGGAGGAGGGACAGCGGACGGAGTTGTCGCAGGAGGAGGGACAGCGGACGGAGTTGTCGCAGGAGGAGGGACAGCGGACGGAGTTGTCGCAGGAGGAGGGACAGCGGACGGAGTTGTCGCAGGAGGAGGGACAGCGGACGGAGTTGTCGCAGGAGGAGGGACAGCGGACGGAGTTGTCGCACGAGGAGGGACAGCGGACGGAGTTGTCCCACGAGGAGGGACAGCGGACGGAGTTGTCGCACGAGGAGGGACAGCGGACGGAGTTGTCGCACGAGGAGGGACAGCGGACGGAGTTGTCGCACGAGGAGGGACAGCGGACAGAGTTGTCGCACTAGGAGGGACAGCGGACAGAGTTGTCGCACTAGGAGGGACAGCGGACAGAGTTGTCGCACGAGGAGGGACAGCGAACGGAGTTGTCGCACGAGGAGGGACAGCGGACGGAGTTGTCGCACGAGGAGGGACAGCGTACGGAGTTGTCGCACGAGGAGGGACAGCGTACGGAGTTGTCGCACGAGGAGGGACAGCGGACGGAGTTGTCGCAGGAGGAGGGACAGCGGACGGAGTTGTCGCACGAGGAGGGACAGCGGACGGAGTTGTCGCACGAGGAGGGACAGCGGACGGAGTTGTCGCACTAGGAGGGACAGCGGACAGAGTTGTCGCACTAGGAGGGACAGCGGACAGAGTTGTCGCACTAGGAGGGACAGCGGACAGAGTTGTCGCACTAGGAGGGACAGCGGACAGAGTTGTCGCACGAGGAGGGACAGCGAACGGAGTTGTCGCAGGAGGAGGAATAGCAAATGGAGGTGTCTTAGGAGAAAGAATAACAAATGAAGTCATAGGAGGAGGAATGAAAGAAGGGCCTGGTTCCAGCAACAGTGACCTACAATGTGTCAAGCAGGCAGAGCTTAAGCCACCACCAATCATCCTACACATCAAGGACCACTACAGATATTTCCTGCAGTTACTTAACACGTTCACTGCCACTGTAATTGGCCTTGCTTTGCCACGTAACCAATATTTTTCTTAATAGAATCTGAAAATATATTGCTAAAAGTAATATAACATGTATTTAGTTTATAAGTACACAATCAAATTTACTCTCGTGAATCAAAGTTGTTTTGGGGCGCACTAAGGCGTCAGTGGCATATCAGGCCATATTCTGTAGCGGGTGGCCGTGGACGCGCCAATGCGTCTAGTGTATTGTTCCTGGTTAGTGTGACAGTTTAGGTTACTACAATTTCATTTTATATTCATAAATGAAACGAAACATCCTACTGACAAACGACATATTTATTGGACAAAAAATATAGTAGAAACATTCAAATACAAACACAAGATCTCGAAGAAACTTCTGAAATAAAATGTATGTCAAATCTAAGAAAAAAACAATCTAGAGCTTTATCCATTACACTCTCAAACAAATAAAATAAATACAAAGTTTACGAATAGTACCGACACATAACTGTCGAAAAATAAATGAGCAACGAAAGTGCTATCTGCCTTTAGAGGTGGTGAATAACACAACAATTCAAACAATATCCTGCTTTATTTGGGCAATCTAGGCACTCGTAAATCGTGTCTGTTCGTTGTCCACGGCTGGCGCATGATCTGCACTTTTTTCGCGGTGTTTTTGATTTTCCATTTGATTCTCGTTTTACCACAACATGTTGGGGATTTCTGACTGGCCGTTCTACCTGCTTTCGTGGCAATAGTGCTCTTATAATACTGAGTCTAAATTCTTGGAGGGGCATTTTTGTGCCACAATATTTATTGTGTAGGGCATGTGCGTTTGTCAGTATCATTTCCACAACGTGGATAAAAAGTTTCTTGTACCAGCGTATGGTTTTGCGTTCCGAGAGGTAATATGATAACATCTGATCGTGCCGATCAACTCCCGCCATAAATTTATTGTAGTTTACAATGGCCAAGGGCTTAGATTTCTTCTCCTTTCTTTTGGTTTCAACCTCAACCATTTCATTTGTAAATGCATTAGAAATGTAGCAAACCTCCCTCTTATCACGCCACTTACCTATCATAACTCCTTCCGCAAATCTGGCAACGGCTTCACCTTTTCGTAGTTTTGCTTCCTGTATTTCCTTGGGTGTATCCTTCCTATTCGCCCTCAGAGTTCCCGTGCAGTGGGTCTTCTTATCCAGGAGCAGCTTTGCCAATGCGAAGCTGTTATAGTAATTGTCCATGTACACATGGTGACCAGCATTCAACTTTTCATCTAGTAAATGAAGAACAATTTTTTGCGCATGGCCTCTTCCTCCTAAATCGTCCAGCATGCCAGTGTATACCGCGAATTTTAGGACCATTCCAGTGGGAGTTGTCAAAATATATAGCTTTATGCCATATTTGTGCTTTTTGTTTTTGATGTATTGGCGGAAAAGTAATCGTCCACGCCAAAGGATCATTGATTCGTCCAGAGACAGTTCCCGTCCAGGGTAGTAAACTTGGCACATCCTTTCATTGAAAAAATTGATAACGGGACGTATTTTATACAACCTGTCGGATGGTGTTGGTTTGCCCTGTTTTGGATTTTCAGAAAAGTGTAATGCACGTAGTATTAGCAGAAAACGATTTCGTGAAATACTATCGGCAATTCCTTTCACGTTGAATAAAGCGTCCTTTTTCCAATAGTCCTGCAAATTCCTCATCTTTACATTTCCCATGTGCAGGAAAACTCCCAAGAACACTAACAATTCGCCAACAGTCACATCTTTCCAACAGTTTATTCGTGATTGTCCTTTGGTTCCCGCAGAAAGGAATAATTCAATCGCGTTTCGATTTGTTTCTTCTACAACTGTCAATAGAAATTCGTCCGTCAGCAAAAGACGAAAATAATCTAAGGGAGTGTTTTCCGTCGGTTGAATAAGCAGTCCCTCATTTTTTATAAATGGGCAATTTATCATTCCAACTGGCTCTCTTTCCCACGCAACAGTTGTATCAGCTGCGTTATCTCTTGTTACCACTCCTTCTGCCATTTCCCTGTCGCTAGGATTCACAGCCATTTCTACAGTCTCATCTAAAACAAACTCGGCTCCGTCAGACTCTTCACTGGATTCCACGCCGTCCTCCTCACTGGCCAGTTCCGTTTCCGAATCGCTTTCTTCTAATATTCGTAATAATTCCGCATCCGTTAGTTTTTGTACGTTTCTTGTGTCCTGTGTTTTACGTTTCTTAGGTTCTGAAGGGCCCGCCGTGTCACGATTGTCTTCCATTTTCAGTCCCACAACAGAGAAAAACTGTAGGGAAAACACACGAACCGCACCCGCAAAAATTGAAAACAATACGTTCTTAGAGTGCCTGCGCAATGAACCACACCGAATGGCTGTGCCCGACTAAACTGTGGCGCTGAGAAACAGCTGAGTGTCTCGCCGCGCAGGCGCGTCGACGGCATATGCACTAGTATCGGCCGGACGCGCTGGTGCGCCGATGGCAGTGAACGTGTTAAAGAGTGGACAACAGAGGACTTCAGTGTGAGAACTGCAGGTAAAGACCTCATCCGGGTCAATTTCTGTAACATTGCGGACTATAAAAGAGTCGAGAGTGAAGCAGCAGCACGTCAAATTCTGTTTTACACTCATACTACCCACTTGGACAAAGTCATCACAGCAGTCTTCCGTGGGCTACCACGTACTTTTCAGCCACATCACCTGTGGAAGGAACTGGAAGAGCTTGGATTTGCTGTACACTTTGTGGTGCGCATGAAATATCCAAAGACAGGTAGGGAAATGCCTCTATTTCTGGTTGTAGTTCCTGAGACTCCACAGAACAGGAAAATTTTTAGCATCACGCTGATTGCCAACACAATCATTAGCGTGGAAAACCTGAAGAGAAGGCGGGGTGGCCCTCGATGTTTTCGATGCCAGGCCATTGGACATATGGCATACCATTGTTCACAGCTTGACATTTGCATCCAGTGTGCCGGTGAACATCAAAGCCAGAAATGTCTGCTCCCCAGAAACAAAGCACTGAAGTTCATGAACTGTGGGGCTCGCCAGCATGAAGTACCTTACAGCCAGCCTAAGCAAGAGAAGGCTAACCATTCTGTCTGCCGTCTAGGTCCAACCGCACTGCCACATGTGGACCACATTAGTGATGTTAGCAAAGCAAAGCTGCTGTCTGCATCAGACACAAGCTTTATGGGCCCAACAGCCAACAGACTTGGGCAGACCCACGCCAAAAAGCGTGTGTCTGAATTACAGCTTGACAGTGCACCAAAACAGAAGCTGCGGTGTTGTCCACATGCTGTGGGGGAGGCAGAACAGGAGGGTTTGGTCTCCACCTCCATGAGCCAGAATAGTTCCAGAAATGGCACCAGCTATGTCAAAGGTGAAGATAGTGTTCATGCTGAAGCCACCAACTGCACTGACATAATGCCCAGCAACAGCTTTACCACTGCTGAACAGCTTGCAGATATACCTAGACAGTTTGCCCTGCTAGAGGAGACAATCAGGAATCTCCCACAACAGATTTATGCTGCTGTAAAGATGGCTGTGGAAACAGGCATGCTGCCCGCTTCCCAACAACCAGCAGACTGAACTGCCAGTCCGTGCATCATGGAAAGCTCCAGAGGCCTCTGACTAGTCAGCTGCTTTGGCCATACTGATACTGATACTGATAGCACTGATGCTAGGACAAGAAATTACAGCAACCGCAACCAAAGACAACAGGAAAGCTAAATGCTTAGTGTTTTAATAGTCCAACACAAGGGGAAGAATCAACGACTGTGATGATTTCTAATGTTCCAATGAGCAGCAGCAGCAGCCTCCTCTACATCTCTGCATTCCTGTAGCCATTTCTGTTTCACCACTTTGCATATTCCGACAATTTCTTTGTTTTTGTATCTGTATTCTCTTTTTCATTCTACACCTGACGAATTTTTATACTTTGTTCTTCGCTTTATGGAGTATATTTACAACCTGTTCTGCCTTCAGGGAAGCCATCTGTTTCTTTGTTGCCCTATGTCTTTTTCAGATTTATTTATAATTGTTTGTTTCCATTTTGTGCATCCTTGCCCTTTTTAATGTATACAGTATGTATTAAGTTGTCTTATTATACATTTTTGTATTGATCTTGAGGGTAAACCATTTAAATTTTTTTTAAAAAGTTTATTCATCTGACTTTCATCAATTAAATTTAATGTTATTTAAATTAATAATTTACTTGTGCTTTCAGTGACTCTCAATATAATGTAAACATCTTTTCTGTATTAAAAAATGTAATGAATATTGGTGGAACAGTTGTCACCTAAAGTGTAATATCTTTGCACTGTATTTTTACAACAGTATTCTTCCCACATTCCTGTACAACACTGTATAGGTCCCCAATAATATGTGATACCCATCCAGTCATTGTTTTGTAGATTTTGTCGTATAAGAAAATGTTTGAGCTTGTGGAAAGCTTATGCATTATCAAAGAGAAGCAGCCAAGCCGTTAGAAACGTAAATTATATTTCGGGCTCCTGTAAATTTTCCAGGTAACATGTTTTGCTAGTAATTACTTTGCTAGCCCTGCATAATTGTGTTTGTCATGGATGTCTGATTCATCGCAGACTGAGATTTTATTGGAGATGGTGTATTTTTCTTGTGTGGGTCTGTTATTTTCTTTGGGGTAGTGTGTCGGTGTTTGTGCTATGTGCCATTGATAACAGATATCAGTCTGATCCATTGTGATGACTCCTGAAAGCAGAATGAGGGCATGAATTTGAAATGTCTCGTGGTGTATTGTTTTCTGTGAGTTGTGTGTAACGCCACTAAATATTGACGCTGAAGTGGGCATGGATGGTATGAGCATTGTCTGAGGTGGAGTTTTATTTTGTAAGGAAATGAAATTGGGGTGTTCTGTACATACATGATCTGTTGAATCACATGTTGCACAAGTGTGTGACTGACTGTGAGAGGTTGTTATCTATATTTCTTCAGTTAAAGAGTCCCTGATACCCAGCCTTTAAACCTGAAGAGTGGTTTCACATCACATCAGCTGGTGTATGACACAGGTTGCTTCATAGATTCCTCACGTGTTAGTGGTTTGGGTAGGTCTGGGGTTATGAAATCGGGAACAGTTGTATTGATATGAGTCACATAGCAAGGGAAATGGTTGAGTAAGAGTATAGCAGCTGCCTATAATGCTGCAGATTTTCAGAGGGCAACAAGAAATTAACAATGATTTGTACTGAAAGAATTGTGGTTATGGTGGCAATTATTCCAAGGCAGAACTTCAGACAGTTATAGCTTGGTTGCAGTTATTTGATGTATTGGAATTCCAGTACTTTATATCATCAAGTGACACACACATAGCACATTAGTTCTGGTGGGGGCTGAGATAGCACAGAAAATTTGCAGCAAGTGGACTCAATAATTGCGAAAAGTCAATGTGTGATAATGGCTGTGTGTATCCAGTGAAACTGAACTCTAATGGGGGGGGGGGGGGGGATGTGGATTGTCAAAGGTACTTCGATACATTCATCTCTGGTACCTCCTTAAAGAATAATTGCATTTCATTTTATTTCTTATCACCATTTATCTTTGTTGAACATATATTTTCATTAAAATGCAGAAACAATGCATATTTTGACAGTATGCACATTGTGACTTTGGAAACAAACATTACAGTCCTTGATAATGAGAAAGCCCAATTTACTCTCACCCTCAAGCTTGGCTTCAGCACTGCTTTGTTCCCTCTCTGGTTTGTTTTTCCAGCAGGGTTGTACATCAACAGTGATACAAAGCAGTATAGACAAATTTACTGATGAACAATTGGCTGATATGCGCCTAGTGTATGGGTTCACTGAATGCAGTGAGAGAACAGCTTGATGACGAAATACTGAGCTGTTCCCACAGTGATAGTACTTCTGTTTGTGATCGTTGTTGCATTACTCCATGTTATGTGTTGTGCCTTTTGGTGATGTGCGTATTGCACACTTCTTCACTGTTATGAAGATCTTTTCACAGAAACAAAGATAATTGGGGAAGCAAACCAAATAAATAATTACTTTATTACTGTGTGTAATAAGCCTCCAGAGACTATGGGTTCCTTACACCAACATACCCAGAAAATATCCCTGAACAGCCTCTGATATTTTGTCATTAAATTTCAGGTTAATTCTGTATATTCATGAAGTAAATCTTTAATGCATAGAGACTGACAAAGATTAGCAGCTCTGGAAATTGATTTTAAAAGCTGTCAAAGATTGAGACTACAACACCAGAAAAATGAAGAAATAAAAAGTATAGGGGGGGGGGGGGGTACAAAAAAGATGTACTGAAGAATAGAGGAGCAATGAAATGCTTTGGCCACATGAGGAAATTTGGATGATACTGTTGGCCAAGGAGAATATTGGAATTGCATCCACAAGTGAAAAAAGAGACCATGAGAGGAACGGGGAGAACAACTGTCCCTAGTTGTGGAAGGAAGAGGTGTGCAAGGAAATCTTTGGCAGGATAAGGCTGCTTGGAAAAGATGATTTGATAAATAATTGTAACAAATTTTAAAAAAGGTTTATGTAAACAGTATTGGTACATATTGCATACTTTGTCTGTATTATCTTTTGCAGGGGGTGTCTGGCAACACATCTGAGGATAACTGCGATATTATCAGTCCATAGAAAATAGTTACGAGAAATTGAAAGAAGCTTACAGGTGGGTCCCTCTTGTCCTTGGGTATGAGAATTGCCAGTCCATTTAACCTCCCTCAAATTGCTCATCTCACCTATCCAAGAAAGGGACTATTAGTTTTGAAAGCTAGGAAATGTAGTAATAAGCATCCCTGGTGTAGAGTAAGAACTGAAAACAAATTAGCCATCAGTTCTGGATGGTAGCCCCAAGCGAATGGAAAAGAGTGAAGATGACTCCTGTATATAAGTGTAAAAGAACAGACTTGCAAAATTGCAGACTAATATTCTTCACACTGGTTTGTTGCAGAATTCTTGAACATATCCTCAGACAAATATAAATTTCTTTGACACTGAAACCTTCTGCCCACAGGTCAGCATGATCTTAGAAAGCATTGTTCATGCAAAACTCAACTTAACCGTTTGTGACACACAGAATTATGAACTGTGTATGAGGGGCAACAGGCAGATTCCATATTTGTAGATTTCCAAAAAGCATTTGACACAGTATCCCACCGCAGACTGTTAAAAAAAATTACAGACATGAGGAATATGTTCCCAGATATATGATTGGCTTGAAGACTTCTTCAGTGATAAGAATTCAGTGTTGTCCTCAACGGAGAGTGTTCATCAGAGACAAGGGAATTGTCAGTAGCGCCCCAGGGAAGTGTAATAGGGCCACAATTATTTTCTGTATACGTAAATGGTCTATTGGACAGCGTGGGCAGCAATCTGCAGTTTGTTGATGATGCTGTGGTGTATGGTAAGATGTCAAAGTTGAGTGACTAAGGTGATAGAAGATGAATTAGACAAAATTTGTAGTAGGTGTGATGAATTGCAGCTGGCTGTAAATGTAGAAAAAAATAAGTCATTGTGGATGAATAGGAAAAACAAACCTGTATGTTCAGATGTAGCATTAGTAGTATCCTGCATGACACAGTCATATCATTTAAATATCTTGGCATAATTTTGCAAAGCGATATGAAATGGAATGAGCATGTGAGGATTGTAGTTGGAAAGGTAAATGGTTGACTTTGGTTTATTGTTAGAATTTTAGGAAGGTGTGGTTCATCTGTAAAGGAGACTGCATATAGGATGGGAAGACACGAAGCAATTCTGAGGCAGGCTGCTAGATTTGTTTGAACAACACGCAGCTGTTACGGAGATGCTTCGGGAACTGAGACGGAATCCCTGGAGGGAAGGTGATGATCTTTTACAGGAACACTACTGAGAAAACTTAGAGAGCCACCATTCAAAGCTGATTGGAAACAATCTTACTGCTACGTAAGAACTACGAAGATAAGATACAATAAATTAGGACTTTCTCTTGCTCTCATTCTCTCTGTTTCGGAGTCATTAGTCTTCTGACTGGTTTGATGTGGTCCACCATGAATTCCTCTCCTGTACCAACATATTTGTCTCAGATTCGCACTTGCAATCTACGTCCTCAATTATTTGCTGGATATATATCAATCTCTATCTTCCTGTATGGTTTTTACCCTCTGCAGGTCCCTCCAGTACTGTGGAAATTATTCCCTGATGCCTTAACATATGCCCTACTGTCCTGTCCTTTCTTCTTTTCAGCATTTTCTATATAGTCCTTTCCTTGCCAATTCTCGAGAGAACTTCCTCATTCCTTACCTACCTTCTGTAGCACCACATTTCAAATTCTTCTATTATCTTCTGTTCTAGTTTTCCCACAGTTAATGTTTCACTACCATATAATGCTGTGCTCCAGACATACATCATCAGATATTTCTTCCTCAAATTAAGGCGTATGTTTGATCAGGGTTGTCACAAATTTTGGAAATCAGGTAATTTCAGATGTATCAGGGAAATTGGGGAAAAAACACTGGAAAAATCTCATTGGTCTCATTTCATAAACATGTGTCTGTGGCACATGAATAGCTGGTTACACAAGTGGACTTCCATGACAGGCCAAAAGCACAGGCCATTTCTGTGGGTATCTCTAATGGATTGGGCCTGTTGATCTGAAGTCCATCATTTCCCACTAATGTGTAAGCCCTGCCCATCAGACCTAGTCTCACCGATCTGCCTGCAGTCTGGGTCTGTTTGTGAGTGGCATAATGTGGCAGATTTTCGTGGTTTATCCAAGGACCCAGGACTGCAGTGCTCCTCGGCAGGTCAGAGGCTACAGGCGATGGATTTCAGGAATTGCGACTGTCTCATCGCAAGTACATTGTGTAGTGTGGTGTTTTATAGACGTTTTATTTATTCTGCTACATTTTGGCACTTTGCAAATAATTTATATATGGATGATAAGAGTAAGAAAACTGTGGCAGTTGCTGACGGTTTGTACGCTATGTACTCATATATTTCTCGAAAGAAAAATCGCACATTATCTGTAAAATAATAGACATAACACAGTGACTTATAACCGACAATTATGAACATAATAGAACAGGGTGTATACGGCCCGGGAATTCCGGGAAAAACCCGTGAATTTTTTCATCCGGGAAAAACCCGGGAATTTTTTAGAATTCCGGGATTTTTCGTTGTTTTAGATTGCAGTTAAAGTTTTGTAGGTGTGACGTGTAAGATCTGATACGCTGACAAAGAACTTGAGTCCACTACTGCTAAATAATATTGCAGCAATGAAACACAAATCAGAGAATAACACCAAAATAAAAGTGTAGTTGCGTAGAAAATGGGTAAATAGTGTCAAAGGATTTAGGTCGAAGATTATGCAGTACGTCCGTAACAACTAATATGCATTCGATGTGTGTGACGTCACAATTGTTTACATTTCTAACAGATCACCAGAAAATATTACGAATAGTGGCTTGAGATGCATTACTTTCGAAGTAAATTTCCACGCAAGATGATTTATGTTAAGTGTGAGAATGTGCAGTGCATTTCTTAAATCACAGGGCGTTATAACTCTCATTAAAAACGTAACACTTTGAGGATTAGCAATTTGAAAAATGTCGGGCCCAGAAGATAAGTCATTTATGCCACTATTTAAAATTTTACCAGCACATTTGTATTTGATATGACTTAACGTGTAACACACGCTAAAAAAAGACCGAGCTTCAAGTTAGTTTTCATATTTAATGTTGTACTTTCATAGATAAAAAATTATGCAATCGATGGCAAAAAGTGCCATTGACCTTCAAAAAAATGTGCATAATGTGTTACTGAGCAATGCCACAAGTCCCTTCATGCCAGAACACTTCGACTTTTCTAAGCAACTGATAATCATTTTGGCACGATTTTAATTGCCAAATTAGAGCCTGTTAGTAGGCCTACGGACTTCCTATCATTGTAGGACTAATAACAGTGGATGCCAGTAGAGGATGCAATTCTCGTTCGTACATACACATCTGCTTACGAGTTAACCGGTGTAGAAACGCACTTTGCTGAATTGAGCGAGCTCGGCCTACCTTCGTAACGTACGCGCCGCGGCCTGTCTTTCTCGTAGGCCTCGTGCACTGAATAACTGCCGTCATTTACTAGCGAGGTCACGTAACATGAGCTATGACTGGCTGACAAAAGTGCATCGCTCAACGCAATCTCTATTTTAGCGTTTCGTAAGCTACCGTGCTGTAATGTGTGGAATTTGTGTATATACTTTAGCAATACGAAAATAAACTCTGTGCATATTGTCTCGCATCAAACAACTTTCCAAACGCATTGTTTTCCTGGATTTCGTTTCCTAAAGTGCTGGGACGTCCTCCGCCGGTATAAGACCTTTAAGATTCAAAGGACTGATAGGTTTTACAGCTTCGAGGGAATGTATACTGTTACTTAACACGGATGTATTTTCACCCGCTTTATACGTAATTTCATCCGGGAGAAATTGTGTTTTTAACCGGGAAAAATCCGGGAATTTTTTTTTTCTTGTCCACGTAGACACCCTGTAGAACTAACGTTTTCTTGGTGGTAACACATAGTGCTGGTTTACACAACTCTTCCCTGTCTTATACATTTCTTTCAAGAGACCTACTTTTTTCTGATGTTATTCCTGAAATCATTGAAGGTATTTTAAATCTGTCTTGCGACTCCAAGGAAATGCGTATTTTTGTGACAAATGTTTCGTTTCAGTGCAATAAAATAACAACAGTGGTCTTAATTGAACACAATACCATTTGCCTTGCTTTCTCCATCTAAAAACAGTCCATTACAAAAGGTGTTGATGTTACTACTTCACATTATAGCTGACGTGGGGGAGAAATCTACCATGGGCCCCCAGCCTTTGCAGCATATTTTCCTTCCATGTTGCATGTCTATCCTCTATCTTCTTTTTCCCCTCCCTTGGAGAACATGTCTGGGGTATTTTTAGGAATGTTCTGCGCTGTCCTTAGCTGACATAAGAACAGTCTCACCACTGTGTTTTGTTCCTTTTTTTCTTTCTTCATTCACCTAGTCTTATCCTTCCTCCGCTTCAGCGTTTGAGGCTCCTCTTTTTTCTTCTTCCTCCCTGTGCACTCCTGAAGACAGCCCCATGCGTCTGGCACGTAACAGCTGCTTGGGTAACACATAATTCCCAACCCCGGGTCAACAGCTAGGTTTCGCACATACCCCCAGGTACGGGCCAGGCTCAGAGAGGGTTGATTGACTGAGCTGCTACATTCCCTAATTGCCAATTGGTAGCTCTGTCAGGTGTTCAGGATGTGTGACCTGAGGTGTGGATAGTCACCAAAGGCGGGTGCACCCCTTTTTGAAGGGGGACCCCAGTTGGAAGCAATGTGCCATCGGAGCACTGGCAACTGTGGGTGATTTTCTTATAATGAATCAGTCGTCTTCACAGTCAGTGTCTACAAAACATAAAGGGAATGAGGTTAATGATTCAAAGACCCTCCCAGCTGCACCACAGTTCCTCTTGGTTTCACATACTGTTGACGGTTTATTAATCAGAAAGGTGTTGATGCAGTTGCCGGCCCTGTGAAATCTTGATCTTTTTTTTTTACGGAACAGCACTTTGCTTTTGGATACTACTTTTGGTTCTCAAGCACAACTGCTTGCCGCTTCACTTCTCCACAGCTATCCTGTTCGTGTCAAGGCCTATCAAATACTGAATTCTTCCCGTGGTGTTATTTACACAAGGCTGCTCGACAGACTGACTGAGGCTGAAATCCAAACATACCTATCTGATCAGGGTGTCATTGCCATCCATCGGTTGATGAAAAAGGTAGATGCCTCCTTAGTTCCCACATGCACTCTTTTTCTCACCTTTGATAGAGTGGTGCTTCCATCCAAGATCAAAGTGGACTATGAGGTTCTCACAGTCTAACCGTACATTGCGAACCGGATGCACTACTAACAGTGTCATCATTTCAACCACACTTGAATGTCTTGTCGGCACCCGGGCCGTAACCTGTGGTAGGGATGCACGCGAGGGCGATTGTCCACCTCCCTCTCACAGCTGTATCAACTGCAATTGTGACCATACCACTTCCTCTCAAGATTGTCCTGTGTATCTCGATGAACGGGCTGTCCAGGAGATCCAGGTAAAGGAAAGAATTCGTTACCCAGTCACTCGCAAGTTACTGTCTAGTCGCAAACCCTATGTTGTACCATCTGGCACTTACAGTACTGTTCTTGCTACATCCCACTCCAAGAATAACATAACCACGCAGACATATTACCTCAAATTCAGCTCTGAGGTTATGAAATTACCCAGTGTCATGGTAGCATCACAGTCCCATCGGCCAGCTGCGCAACAAACTGTCAAACTCTCACCTCACATGGCGAAGTCACCAGCTATACAACTGGCAGGCTGGAAAGGACACAAGAAGTGCTCCTGTGAAGACTTCTTATGACCCTCCAGCCAACCAACATCTGAGTCTTCCTCTGCTAACCAGAAAGGCTTAAAGAAGTCCATCAAAGGCAACCGGTCTTCTCCTTCGCCGACTCGAAGATCCTTTTCAACAGTGTTGCCGTGTGATACCTTCACCCGGCCTGCTTCCATCTCCCTGGTGTGCATCACCAATCGTTTTTCTGCGTGGACTCTGCAGGCTGACAGCAGAAGAAAACTGACACTTCTGTGGACCTCATGGAGCAGGATCCTCCTGCCTCAGTGTCCTGTAGCAGCGAGTCTTCACAGGCTGGCACTCAGCAGCCACTGAGGTGACACCAATTCATTTTTTCCTCATCATGACTCTCTTCCAATGATATGCTCACAGCCTTCGATCCAACAAAGAGGATTTATGGCCGCTTTTAGAATTTCAGCGTCCACTTGTACTCTGCCTTCAGGAAACAAAATTGTGTCCTCACGACCACTTTGAGCTTTTTGCATTTCATCCTGGTCCATTTTGACCTTTTACCCAAGGTCAGCATTCCATCTCATGGAGAAGTCATGCTGCTCATATGGGATGGCCTTCATAGTCAGCCAATCTCCCTGACTACCCATCTTCAAGGTGTTGCAGTTTGCTTTTTCCTTCCTCGCTTGACCTTTACCTTTGTACCACTTACATCCCTCTATCATTCTATGTAACCATGACCGACTTCCTCCAGCTTATTTGGCAGCTACCTCACCCATTTCTGCTGCCCACCATCCCATTTGGGGTTCTCCAACTACCTCTCCAAGAGGTGCCCTCTTAGCTGACATTCTTAATCAACTTAATCTTTTCTGCCTTAACACAGGAGCACTCGTGTTCCTTTCAGACTCCTCATACACCTATTCACATTTGGACCTATCCCTTTGCACTGCTCATCTTGCCCATCATCTTGAGTGGTCTGTTCTTTCTGTCACCTACTGGAGCGACCATTTCCTGTGTGATATCCCTTTGCTGACACCTACCCCACCTCCGTGCACACCTAGATCGCAGCTTACTAAGGCTGACTGGAGGCTTTACCCTCCCTTGGCGACCTTCAACGAACACGATTTCCACAGTTCTGATGGCCAGCTGGAATATCATACAAACATTATCCTTACTGCTGCAGAATGTTCCATTCCTCAATTTTAGTCTTTGCCACACCATGTCCTGGTCCCTTGGTGGAGTGAGGCCTGCCGCGACACAATTTGTGTGTAGAGCCGTGCTCTACGCGCTTTTAACCATCATCTTATGATGTCAAACTGCATTCATTATAAACAGATGTGTGCACAGTGTCATCGCATTCTTCACGATAACAAAAAAGCTAGCTGGATTTCATTCACTAGTTCTTTTAACAGTTCCACCACCTCTTCCGTCATGTGGGCCAACCTCCGACAGCCTTCTGGAATCAAGATCCATTCACCAGTTTCCGGCATGACAGTAGCAGACGATGCCATCATCGACCCTATTGCTATCTCCAACACCTTAGGGCGCTATTTTTCGGAAATTTCTAGCTCCTCCGTCTATCACCCTGCTTTCCTCCATTGGAAACTAGTGGAGGAGGCTCTGGTGACATCTTTATCATCTCAGAATCATGAGTGTTACAATGCCACATTTACTATGAGGGAGCGAGATCATGCTCTCACTTCATCCAGATCCTCCGCCCCCAGGGTCATACACTGTTCTCATTCAGATGTTGCAGCACCTTTCTCCTCCAGGCAAGCACTTTCTGCTTAATATGTACAACTGCATCTGGGCAGAGGGCAAGTTTCCCAGATGCTGACGAAAAGCCACTGTCATACCCATACTCAAGCTCACTAAGTACAAACACCTTCCTTCCATTTACCACTCCATCTCTCTCACCAGCTGTGTTTGCAAGGTGATGGAATGTATGATTCATGCCCAGCTGGTGTGGTGGCTCGAGTCATGCAATTTACTAACCGCTGCACAGTGTGGATTTCGAGCACACTGTTCTGTAGTTGACCATCTTGTCACTTTGTCCACCCGTGTCATGAATGGTTTTCTGCGGAAATCCCAGAATATGGCAGTGTTTTTCAATGTGGAGAAAGCCTGCAACACCTACTGGATGACTGGTATCCTTCGTACACTCTGCACGTGGGACTTCCATGGCTGCCTACGCCGTTTTCTTGAGGAATTTTTAAAAGACCGAGTTTTCAAAGTACGTGTGCGTTCTGCCTTATCGGACACCTTTATCTAGGAAAACGGTGTGTCTCAGGGTTCTGTCTTGAGCGTCCGCCGTCTTTGCTTTCGCCATTAACTGTATAGTCGCCTGTCTCCTGCCAGGTATCTCCAGCTCCCTTTCTGTAGATGAATTTCCACACTATGGGCAGTTCTTCTTGGATCTGTCTTATAGAGCAGTTTCTTCAGCAATGTTTTGATTGTCTTTACTTGTGGAGCATTGAAAATGGCTTTCATTTTTCCAATGACAGAACTATGTATGAACCAATTGGTTTCTCCCACCATCTTTACGTCTTGGGCCTGTTGCTCTCCCATTCATTGAAACTACGAAATTTCTGGGTCTCATGCTCAGTAGGAAACTCTCTCGGTCTTCCCATGTCTTACCTGGCAGCCTGCTGTAGCAGTACCAGGCAGCCCACTGTACGCAGTCCCTCAATGACCTCTGTGTACTCAGTGGTACTTCCTGGGGTGCAGATCTAACCACCCTCCAATTTTGTACTGATCCCTTGCATGTTCCAAACTAGACTATGAGTGCTTTGTTTATGCATTTGCAAGTCCGTTCCTCTTATGCTGTCTCTGTACTATCCACCATCGTGTCATCCATTTGGCCACTGGTGCCTTTTACACTAGCCCAGTTGAGAGATTGTATACAGAAGCTGCCAAACTACTGTCGTGACCTCCTCCTCAGCATATATGCAAGCTGTTTGTCTGCCATGCATGGCCACCCATCCTATGCCTCCTCCTTCGATGACTCCTTTGATCGCCAGTATGGGGCATGTCCCTCTTCTCTGGTACCTCTTGGAGTTCACTTTCAGCTCTGGCTCCGGCAGATTAACTTCACGCTCGCTGCAACTTTCGTGGTTGGTGTGGACCCATCATCACCTTGGCTTCGTGCAGCGGCCTGTGTTCACCTTGGCCTTCATTTGCTTTCTAAGGGCACTACACCAGCCTTTCTCTGTCACCTTCAATTTCACAACCTGCACATGGAATTTTGCAATAGTACCTTTGCATACACTGGTTGTGGTGTCGGGTGTGCCTTCATCATTGGCACCAACATTTTTTTGGTATCGGCTTCTGGCACACTGCTCAGTATTTACAGCAGAGCTCTTTGCCCTATATCAGGCCACAGAGTATATCTGGCGACACCGGTTTTTCAATTGTCATCTGCTCAGACTCTCTCAGCACCCTTCAGAGCCTCTGTGCACTTCACACCTTCCATATCTTAGTGCAACGGGTTCAGCCAAGCTTGCACTTGATCACTCTTGAGGGAGCCACTGTGATTTCTATGCGGGTTCCCGGTCATGTTGGTCTGACAAGAAATGAGGCGGCTGACATTGCTGCCAAGGCTGCAGTCCTCGTACCTCAGCCCACTAGTTCTTACATTCCCTCTGATGATCTCTGTGTTGCCATTTGTCAAGAGGTGGTGTGACTTTGGCATCGCCACTCTTCCTCCCTTCATGGGAATAAGTTCTGGGTTATTAAGTGTCTCACAGCGGCTTGGATAACCTCGTCTCGCCCCTTCCGCCCTGACGTCATTTTAATTATATTGCATATTAGACACTGCCTTTTTAGCCATTGCCATTTGTTAAGTGCTCCACCACTTAGTGAATGTTGTGCCCAACTTTTAACTGTCCGCCATTTCCTGACAGAATTCCCTTTTTTTACTGATTACTTTCCTGTTTGAGTATGCTGTCCGAGATATTGGCCATTTTAGCGAACGGCATGCGGGCCATTTTTTACGTTTTATCTGTTGTAGCAGTATGTTGTTGTGGTCTTCAGTCCTGAGACTGGTTTGATGCAGCTCTCCATGCTACTCTATCCTGTGCAAGCTCCTTCATCTCCCAGTACTTACTGCAACCTACATTCTTCTGAATCTGCTTAGTGTATTCATCTCTTGGTCTCCCTCCATGATTTTTACCCTCCACGCTGCCCTCCAATGCTAAATTTGTGATCCCTTGATGCCTCAGGACATGTCCTACCAACCGGTCCCTTCTTGTCAAGTTGTGCCATAAACTCCTCTTCTCCCCAATTCTATTCAATACCTCCTCATTAATTATGTGATCTTCCCATCTAATCTTCAGCATTCTTCTGTAGCACCACGTTTCGAAAGCTTCTATTCTCTTCTTGTCCAAACTAGTTATCACCCATGTTTCACTTCCATACATGGCTAACACTCCATACAAATACTTTCAGAAACGACTTCCTGACACTTCAACCTATATTCGATGTTAACAAATTTCTCTTCTTCAGGAATGCTTTCCTTGCCATTGCCAGTCCACATTTTATATCCTCTCTACTTCAACCACCATCAGTTATTTTGCTCCCCAAATAGCAAAACTCCTTTACTACTGTAAGTGTCTCATTCACTAATCTAATTCCCTCAGCATTACCTGACTTAATTCGACTACATTCCATTATCCTCGTTTTGCTTTCGTTGATGTTCATCTTATATCCTCCTTTCAAGACACTATCCATTCCGTTCAACTGCTCTTCCAAGTTCTTTGCTGTCTCTGACAGAATTACAATGTCATCGGCAAACCTCAAAGTTTTTATTTCTTCTCCATGGATTTTAATACCTACTCCGAATTTTTCTTTCGTTTCCTTCACTGCTTGCTCAATATACAGATTGAATAACATCGGGGAGAGGCTACAACCCTGTCTCACTCCCTTGCCAACCACTGCTTCCCTTTCATGTCCGTCCACTCTTATAACTGCCATCTGGTTTCTGTACAAATTGTAAATAGCCTTTCGCTCCCTGTATTTTACCCCTGCCACCTTTAGAATTTGAAACAGGGTATTCCAGTCAACATTGTCATAAGCTTTCTCTAAGTCTACAAATGCTAGAAACGTAGGTTTGCCTTTGCTTAATCTTTCTTCTAAGATAAGTCGTAAGGTCAGTATTGCCTCACATGTTTCAATATTTCTACGGAATCCAAACTGATCTTCCCCAAGGTCAGCTTCTTACTAGTTTTTCCATTCATCTGTAAAGATTTCGCATTAGTATTTTGCAGCTGTGGCTTATTAAACTGATTGTTCGGTAATTTTCACATCTGTCAACACCTGCTTTCTTTGGGATTGGAATTATTATATTCTTCTTGAAGTCTGAGGGTATTTCGCCTGTCTCATACATCGTGCTCACCAGATGGTAGAGTTTTGTCAGGACTGGCAAACTCTTCACACAGTATTGTATCTCCCATTTCGTCTTCATCTACATTCTCTTCCATTTCCAGAATATTGTCCTGAAGTACGTCGCCCTGGTATAGACCCTCTATATACTCCTTCCACCTTTCTGCTTTCCCTTCTTTGCTTAGAACTGGGTTTCCATCTGAGATCTTGATATTCATACAAGTGGTTCTCTTTTCTCCAAAGGTCTCTTTAATTTTCCTGTAGGCAGTATCTATCTTACCCCTAGTGAGATAAGCCTCTACATCCTTACATTTGTCCTCTAGCCATCCCTGCTTAGCCATTTTGCACTTCCTGTCGATCTCATTTTTGAGACGTTTGTATTCCTTTTTGCCTGCTTCAGTTACTGCATTTTTATATTTTCTCCTTTCATCAATTAAATTCAATATTTCTTCTGTTACCCAAGGATTTCTACTAGCCCTCGTCTTTTTACCTACTTGATCCTCTGCTGTCTTCACCACTTCATCCCTCAGAGCTACCAATTCTTCTTCTATTGTATTTCTTTCCCCCATTTGTGACAATTGTTCCCTTATGCTCTCCCTGAAACTTTGTACAACCTCTGGTTTAATCAGCTTGTCCAGGTCCCATCTCCTTAAATTCCCACCTTTTTGCAGTTTCTTCAGTTTTAATCTACAGTTCATAACCAATAGATTGTGGTCAGAGTCCACATCTGCCCCCGGAAATGTCCTACAATTTAAAACCTGGTTCCTAAATCTCTGTCGTACCAAAATATAATCTATCTGATACCTTTTAGTATCTTCCATGTATACAACCTTCTTTTATGATTCTTGAACCAAGTGTTAGGTATGATTAAGTTATGCTCTATGCAAAATTCTGTGCTTCCTCTTTCATTTCTTTCCCCCAATCCATATTCACCTACTATGTTTCCTTCCCTCCCTTTTCCTACTCTCGAATTCCAATCACCCATGACTATTAAATTTTCGTCTCCCTTCACTACCTGAATAATTTCTTTTATCTCATCATACATTTCATCAATTTCTTCATCTGCAGAGCTAGTTGGCATATAAACTTGTACTACTGTAGTAGGTGTGGGCTTCGTGTCTATCTTGGCCACAATAATGCGTTCACTATGCTGTTTGTAGTAACTTACCCGCACTCCTATTGTTTTATTCATTAATAAACCTACTCCTGCATTACCCCTATTTGATTTTGTATTTATAACCCTGTATTCACCTGACCAAAAGTCTTGTTCCTCCTGCCACCGAACTACACTAATTTCCACTATATTTAACTTTAACCTATACATTTCCTGTTTTAAGTTTTCTAACCCACCTGCAACTGAAGAAACTAACTGAAGAAACTGCAAAAAGGTGAGAATATAAGGAGATGAGACCTGGATAATCTGACTAAACCAGAGGTTGTACAGAGTTTCAGGGAGAGCATAAGGGAACAATTGTCACAAATGGGGGAAAGAAATACAGTAGAAGAAGAATGGGTAGCTTTGAGGGATGAAGTGGTGAAGGCAGCAGAGGATCAAGTAGGTAAAAAGACGAGGGCTAGTAGAAATCCTTGGGTAACAGAAGAAATATTGAATTTAATTGATGAAAGGAGAAAATATAAAAATGCAGTAACTGAAGCAGGCAAAAAGGAATACAAACGTCTCAAAAATGAGATTGACAGGAAGTGCAAAATGGCTAAGCAGGGATGGCTAGAGGACAAATGTAAGGATGTAGAGGCTTATCTCACTAGGGGTAAGATAGATACTGCCTACAGGAAAATTAAAGAGACCTTTGGAGAAAAGAGAACCACTTGTATGAATATCAAGGTCTCAGATGGAAACCCAGTTCTAAGCAAAGAAGGGAAAGCAGAAAGGTGGAAGGAGTATATAGAGGGTCTATACAAGGGCGATGTACTTGAGGTCAATAATATGGAAATGGAAGAGGATGTAGATGAAGATGAAATGGGAGATATGATAGTGTGTGAAGAGTTTGACAGAGCACTGAAAGACCTGAGTCGAAACAAAGCTCCGGGAGTAGACAATATTCCATTACAACTACTGACAGCCTTGGGAGAGCCAGTCGTGACTAAACTCTACCATCTTGTGAGCAAGATGTATGAGACAGGCGAAATACCCTCGGACTTCAAGAAGAATATAATAATTCCAATCCCAAAGAAAGCAGGTGTTGACAGATGCGAAAATTACCGAAGGAACAGTTTAATAAGTCACGGCTGCAAAATACTAACTCGAATTGTTTACAGACGAATGGAAAAACTAGTAGAAGCTGACCTCTGGGAAGATCAGTTTCGATTCCGTAGAAATATCGGAACACGTGAGGCAATACTGACCCTACGACTTATCGTAGCTAGATTAAGGAAAGGCAAACCTACATTCGTAGCATTTGTAGACTTAGAAAAAGCTTTTGACAATGTTGACTGGAATACTCTCTTTCAAATTCTGATGGTGGCAGGGGTAAAATACAGGGAGCGAAAAGCTATGTACAATTTGTACAGAAACCAGATGGCAGTTATAAGAGTCGAGGGACATGAAAGGGAAGCAGTGGTTGGCAAGGGAGTGAGACAGGGTTGTAGCCTCTCCCCGATGTTATTCAATCTGTATATTGAGCAAGCAGTGAAGGAAACGAAAGAAAAATTCGGAGTAGGTATTAAAATCCATGGAGAAGAAATAAAAACTTTGAGGTTCACCGATGACATTGTAATTCTGTCAGAGACAGCAAAGGACTTGGAAGAGCAGTTGAACGGAATGGATAGTGTCTTGAAAGGAGGATATAAGATGAACATCAACGAAAGCAAAACGAGGATAATGGAATGTAGTCGAATTAAGTCAGGTAATGCTGAGGGAATTAGATTAGGGAATGGGACACTTACAGTAGTAAAGGAGTTTTGCTATTTGGGGAGCAAAATAACTGATGGAGGTTGAAGTAGAGAGGATATAAAATGTTGACTGGCAATGGCAAGGAAAGCATTTCTGAAGAAGAGAAATTTGTTAACATCGAGTACAGGTTTAAGTGTCAGGAAGTCGTTTCTGAAAGTATTTGTATGGAGTGTAGCCATGTATGGAAGTGAAACATGGATGATAAATAGTTTGGACAAGAAGAGAATAGAAGTTTAGAAATGTGGTGCTACAGAAGAATGCTGAAGATTAGATGGGTAGATCACATAACTAATGAGGAAGTATTGAATAGGATTGGGGAGAAGAGAAGTTTGTGGCACAACTTGACTAGAAGAAAGGATTGGTTGGTAGAACATGTTCTGAGGCATCAAGGGATCACCAGTTTAGTATTGGAGGGAAGAGTGGAGGGTAAAAATCGTAGAGGGAGACCAAGAGATTAATACACTAAGTAGATTCAGAAGGATGTAGATTGCAGTAAGTACTGGGAGATGAAGCAGCTTGCACAGGATAGAGTAGCATGGAGAGCTGCATCAAACCAGTCTCAGGACTGAAGACCATAACAACAACAAGAACAACCTACCTGCCTGATTAAGGGATTTGACATTCCATGCTCCGACCTGTAGAATGCCAGTTTTCTTCCTTCTGATAACAACGTCCTCCTGAGTAGTCCCCGCCCGGAGATCCGAATGGGGGACTATTTTACCTCCGGAATATTTTACCCAAGAGGATGCCATCATCATTTAACCATACAGAGCAATATGGCGAAGGCCATTCAGTGTTTTGTTGTGGGCATCCATTTGTCTATTGCATATTTTATAGACCTTCTTCACATCCCTGGTATGTATGACCCTAGTTGTTTTTGTACACTAAAACAAAACAAAATGGAACAGGGAAGAAATACGGAAGTCCTTACCTTTTTTTGTCAACTTATGTCTTTACTCACTCTTGACATCTCAAAATTTGTGAGGGAGAAATGCTAAAACTTTTCTGGAAATCAAGGAATTTCACTCGGGGAAACTTGTGGCAACCCTGTTGATACTAACAGATTTTTCTTGGCCAGGAATGCCCTCTTCGTGATTAGCAATCCTGTTATTAAGCGTCTCACTGTTATGAAACTTCCTGGCAGATTAAAACTGTGTGCCGGACCAAGACTCGAACTCGGGACCTTTGCTTTTTGCAGGCAAGTGCTCAACCAACTGAGCTACCCAAGCACGACTCACGCCCCGTCCTCACAGCTTTGCTTCTGCCAGTACCTAGTCGCCGGCACACAGTTTTAATCTGCCAGGAAGTTTCATATCAGCGCACACTCCGCTGCAGAGTGAAAATCTCATTCTGTCTCACTGTTATCATTTCTGCTACTTACTACATCTGTTTTTCTTTGATTTACTCTCAATTCTTGTTCAGTACTCATTAGACTGTTCATCATGTGTTGTAATTGTTCTTCTCTTTCACTGAAAATAGCAATGTCATTGGTGAATCACATCATTGATACCCTTTCACATTGAATTTCAGTTCCACTCGTGCACCTTTCTTTTATTTCTGTCATTGCTTCTTCTGTATATAGATTGAACAGTAGAGATGAAAGAGTGCACTCCTGTCTTCCACCCTTTTTAATCTGAGCACTTCCTTCTTGGTCTTCCACTCTTACTGTTCCATTTTGTACATATCTATATTACCTGTCTTTTCCTATAGCTTACCCCTATCTTTCTCAGAATTTCGAACATCTTGCACCATTTTACATTGTCGAACACTTTTTCCAGATCGACAAATCCTTTGAATGTGCCTTGATTTTTCTATAGTCTTGCTTCCATTATCAATTGAGGGGATCAGTGCAACAGTTATCTAACCCTCTCCAATACGAAAATGAGTTATTGGTGCCATCTGTTGTCTAGTGAGGTGAACTACCTTTCTGTCATGTAGCATAGACCAATATCACCTCGTACATATTATTTAGAAGCCACTAATTTCTTCCCTCGAACAAACTTCCGTTTTGTTTGAGTGCAACATTGTTCCAACCTCAAACAGCCAATGAGAGGTCAGTATCTGGATCACGTGTAATAACATCAAGTATGGCTGACATTCAGGGTCAGAGTGATGTCTCAAGCAATGAAAATAACGAAGAAACAGTGGAAAACTGGAAGGAAAAGGGCAGGGTGTATACATTTCTGGGACTGGAATAGAAAGAAGAGGAAAAGAAATGCAGGAGAAGAATAAGTAGGGAGAACAGGCAAGAAAGTCCACAAATGTAAACAAGGCATGCGATGTGGTTGTCAACACAAGTGTTAAGCATGCTTCAGTGAAGAACAACGCGAAACAGTGTTCAAAAGGTTTTGGAATATGTGTGACGTAAATTTACAAAATGCGTTTATTAGTGGGTGTGTGAAAGTAAACCTAGTGAAGAAAAGATATGGTGTAAGTGGAAATGAGAGTAGGAGACAACACACCCGTGAGTATTATATTTCATTAGATGTAGTGTAAAAGAGTTTGCAATCAGGCATTCATATCTCTGACTGGAATCAGTAATGGTAGCTTTCGAGGGCAGTTTCACAGAAAGACTGAGGGAACACCAAATCAAGATGGTCGTGGAAGACATGGAAATAGACCCAATAAAACTAGTGATCATCAGTCCAATTTAGTTGTAAATCACATTAATAGTTTTCCATAGTGTGAAAGTCATTATTCAAGAGCTTCTGCTCCAAACAGAAAATATTTGCCTTAAGGTCTTAATGCAGCTAGGATGTATAGACTTTGTTACTTGGATGGAACAGGAACATAATCCTGAAGATATTGTCAGTGAATACATTTACAGGGATATTTTAAATACAAAACTCAACAACTCTTTTTCCTCACCATCTACTCACACATGCAAGGTGTGTGATTCATTGCACGTAACACTTTCACATGCGGAGGAAGATGTTGAAAAAGATAACATCCGAAAAGAGTTAGATTTGCATCAGTTAAAAGCGCAACAGGCGTATAATAATCTAAAAGGCTGATCCAGCTTATTCTAAAGACCACAGTTCTATGAAAGTGATAGCATTTGATTTACAACAAGCTCTGCGTACGCCCCATCTACACACTAGTGAAGTTTTGAACGAGAGACAGTTGTGGACTTATAAATTTTGTGTGCATGATTGTACTTCCGATGTTGTGCTCATGTATGTATGGCCAGATGATATTGCAGGACGGTGTGCTGATGAAATAATATCATGTGTAATTAAATATGCTCCCAACAATCTTCAAAATATTGATAAATTAATTGTGTATTCTGATTACTGTTTTGCTCAAAATAAGAATATATCCTTAGTATGTTTTTGGTTGCAACTTACTCTCAAACAGTATGTTAAGGAAATAGTTCACAAATATCTAGTATCAGGTCATAGCTACCTACCCTCTGATAGGAACTTTGGACTCATAGAGAAGAAAAAGAGATTGGAAAAATATGTGTACACACCTGCTGGGTGGGTAGATCCTATAAAAAATACTAGGACAGGTAAAAGAAAATTAAAGTAACTGAAATTCAATAGGTAGATTTTGTAAGTTCAAAGCCTTTAACTGATAAAATTTACTGAGGATAAAGAACCTGCTGCCTTCAGTCGCATTTCAATGCTGAAAGTCTGTTGAACAACCATGGAAATATTGTCAGGTATTGTTATTCAGATGGTATATAGCAAGGTACATATGTGAATATTGTTAAAGGACAAAAGAAAAAGAATAAACACACCCTTGAAGTACATGTTCAGCTAGTACCAAAATATTCCAACCCAAGGCCAATAAACCCAAAGAAACTTAAAGATATTAATGACCTTTTGAAATATGTTCCACCCATTCACCATTCATTTTACAATGGTCTGGTATCTCAAAATAGAACTGAGGATGATGAAAATATACAACATATTGTGGAGGATGACAGCGAAGACATGTTTTATATTCCTGATTATGTATAGTAGGCCTACTGCGTAATCTTGCAAAACACATACTGAAAAAGTATACTGAATGAGGAAGCTCTTGCTTGTAATGATAAGTTTATAATCTTAATATTTTACTGACAGAACCACTTTGTGTAATGTGTTGTTACTTTAAATTCATATTAAAACTTGTAAAAGAACTATTAGGATGAACATATGATTAATTACATTACATTTATTCAAATAACATTTTTTCTTGTTTCTCATGTACACAAAAATGTCAGTGCAACAGTGGTCTAACCAAGAAAACGAGTTGCAGGTGTCTCAAAAAAACTGCACTATTTCTAAAACTAATTCACAAAAGGCTTTATGACATTGTGGTTAAATTAACCAATCATCATGGAATACACCACTACCAAAAGAAGTGGGATTTACAGATTCCAAGATAAACCAACCTTCTGTTTCTAAGTGGCTTAGCCCACTGTTGCACTGGCCCCATCAATTGCAATATCATAACTGCCTCCATGGTGCCTTTCCTTCCTGAAGCCAACCTTATTGTCATCTAACATATCCTCAGTTTTCTTTTCCATTCTTCCGCATAGTATTCTTGTCAGCAACTTGGAAGCATGAGCTGTTAAGCTGATTGTGTGATATTCCTTGCACTTGTCATTTCTTCCAAAGCACTTTCAAATTCTGATTCTAACACGGGATCCCCTATCTCTTCTATATTGACTCCTGTTTCTTCTTCTGTCACATCATCAGGTAAATTTTCCCCCTCATAGAGTCCTCCAGTGTGCTCCTCCCATGTATCTACTCTCTCCTGTACGTTTATCAGTGGAATTCCCATTACACTTGTAATGGTACTACCCTTGCTTTCAATTTCAGTCCGGCCCCGGTAGCTGAGTGGTCAGCACGACAGAATGTCAATCCTAAGGACCCGGGTTCGATTCCCGGCAGGGTTGGAGATTTTCTCTGCTCAGGGACTGGGTGTTGTGTTGTCCTAATCATCATTATTTCATCCCCATCGACGTGCAAGTTGCCTAAGTGGCGTCTTATCGGAAGACTTGCACCCGGCGAACTGTCCACTCGACGGGAGGCCCTAGTCACACGACCAAAGGTTGTTTTGACTTCCCCATATGCTGAGTCAGTCCTTCTGACAAACATTTCTTTTTCGATTTCTTCATATTCTTCAAGCAGCCGTTTCATCTTAGCTTCTCTATACTTCCTATTTATTTCATTCCTCAGTGTCTTATTTCTATATTTCAGAATTTCTTGAACATTTTTTATGCTTCCTTCTGTCATCAATCAACTGGAGTACTGCTCTTTTCATCGATGGTTTCATCGCAGTTACCTTCTTTGTACCTATGTTTTCCGTTCCAATTTCTGTGATTCATACTTTTTAGAAATGTTCATTCATCTTCAACTGAACTGCCTACTGAGCTATTCATTATCGCAGTATCTAGAGCCTCAGATAACTTAAAGTGCGTCTCTTCATTCTTTAGTACTTCTGCATCCAACTTCTTTGCACATTGATATTTCCTGACTTGTGTCTTAAACTTCAGCCCACTCTTTATCAGTACTATATTGTGATCTGAGTCTATATCTGCTGCTGGGTATGCCCTACAATCCAGTATCTAATTTCAGAATCTCTGCCTGACTATGATGTAATCTAATTGAAATCTTCCAGTATCTCCAGACCTTTTCCAGGTGTATTTCCTCCTCTTGTGATTTTTGAACAGAGTGTGTGATATTACTAGCTGATATTTACTGCATAACTCAATTAGTTTTTCTCCTCTTTCATTCCTAGTACCAATCCCATATTCCCCAGTAACCCTTCCTTCTACTCCTTCCCCAACAACCGCAATCTAATCTCCCATGATTGTTAGACTTATAATGTCTGCATATATACCTGAACTATTGTTGTCGATGTTTCTTTGCTGGTGATTCTGAGGACAGCTGTATCACTAAACTGTTCACAATAACTCACTCGCTACCCTACTTTTTATTCATAATGAATCCTATTCCTGATGTACCATTTTTCTGCTGCTGTTGGTATTACACTGTACTCATCTGAGCATAAATCCTTGTCTTCTGTGCATTTCACTTCACTGACCCCACTATATTTAAGTTGAGCCTTAGCATTTCCGTTTTCAGATTTTCTAGCTTCCATATCACATTCAAACTTCTGACATTCCACACCTTAACTCGTAGAACGTTATCATTTTGTTGGTTACTTACTCTTTTTCTCATGGTCACCTCACCCTTGGCAGTCCCCTCCCAGAGATCCATTTTGGGACTCAGTCCAGAATCTTTTTTCAGTTACAGGCCACATGTTCTGTGGATACACATTATGTATCTTTAATGCAGAGGTTTCCATTGCCTTCTGCATCCTCATGCCATTGATCATTGTTGATTCTTCCACCTCTAGGTGCAGTTTCCCACCCCAAGGGCAAGAGAGTGCCGTAAACATCTGTCCACTCCTCTGTCCTCTTTGACAAGGCTGTTGGCAGAATGGGGTGACTTCTTACATCAGAAGTCTTCAGCTGCCAATACTGATGATTTTTATTCAAAATTTAAGCAGGGCCAGGTTCAAACCCAGAACTGAGAATTACTAATCAGAGACATTACCCCTAGAGCATGGGTGCAATCTAGGGCTCAATTGGGAGGCGTATAGACAGTTGTTTTTCTCTCGCTCTATCTACAAGTGGAACAGGGAAGGAAACCACAGGGTACCCTCTGCCACGCACTGTATAGTGGCATGTGGAGTATGTATGTAGATGTATCCTTTTATTTTTATATGTGTCTATCAACAGTACTACATATTTTGCCTTCTGAAAGCAAATACTAGCCAGCAATTCTGCCCCATAATTCATTAAAAAATAGTTATGAGGATAGTATATTGTCTTAGTTACTGATCAAAATGCAGAACTGTGTTCTGGAGTCATGATATTTTTACACATAGGTGTCAGTCAACTACTTATTTCATATTCTTTTAGTCACTATGAAGTTTTTACCTTTTTTTGTACATTCACTATGACAAGAGATAAAGGGAAAAATTTCATTTATAATTTATATATTTGTATAAAAGCCTTGAAAAGAGTTTGGCACTCCCATTACAGAATCATAAAAAAAAGTAGAAGAAAGGTACAGTACCACATCAGAAGCCTTTTCAATAGCTGCTCTTAAGTTTCGTCAATATCTCTAGTCGTGTACGTACGCTGCTTTTAGAAAATATTGTCATTTTAATTCTGAATGGTATACTGTGTACCTCCTGTTTTCTGCTGTGCCCCTCCCCCCTTTAATTTGATTTGTTTCACTTCTTATTTCCTCGAGTACAGCTAAAAATTTATAATTAAGATTGTAGGCTTATCTCCAATAAATTGGTATTGCATACTAACAGTGACTCTTGATTAAAAGCAAATGCATGTAAGTATGCAACAAACTGTCATCTTCTGTTATTCAAATCCACAGAGTCATCTTCCACGCTTACTCAAAACATATTTTCCTGAGGATGCCTATAGCATTCTGGGTGGTGGCTGACAGCTGTGTATTAGTGCTTGACTGATGGGGCCACCTTTCATAAGATTGACAAGGACAATGTTTGTGCCTCAACTTTTTTTTGTGAGGAGGATGTGCACAAAGATAAGGACATTGATGAAAAGAATGCTCAGTAAAATACTCACTGATAGAGGCCTGGCCAGATATAACATGGCCTGTGGCCTTGAGCTACGACGATTAGGTGGTGTTGTTGAAATGCTCTTTATTGTATCATGCAGGACAGAAAGATTGCGGCTTTGATGCAGCAGCAGCCAACCTGTCGCACCATCCCAGTGTCTCAGAATACAGATTCACTGCAGGCTGGAGTAGATATGTGCACCTGCTAGTGCATTTGGCTGCTATGTGACAGCAGCTGTGGGAGGCAGCTCAGTTGTACTGCGCTGCACCTGCAAGCTGGCAATGAGGTTTCGGAAGCTTCCACAGTGTGACAGCTGATTCAGAGACAATAATCGCTGCTGCCAGCTACTCTTGCCTATCTGGTGTCCCTTGCCAGTGATCACTGTGGTTATCTGGTGCAGCATGAGCCACACAGCCAGGTCATGTTCTATCTGGGCAAGCCTTTTATGAGCTGGAGTACAAGTACAAACATAAACACAAAGGATATGCCCTACAGATAGAAAAGTTTGTGTGTGTGTGTGTGTCAATGACTGAACGCTTGTACTATTCAGCGAGCAATTATGAGTTCCAGAAACAAATACAGTGTTATTCATAAGTATCTCCTGGGCTTCAGAAGACAACTGCCCAAAAACAAGACATATAGGGGATACACACATTAACGCAAATTACAGACGCTCCATATGGGCTCTGTTCATGATGTGGTGAACATCAAAGTGACTGCCAAACTCTTGCCATACAGCTCCCACCTCGTCTACATCTACATTTATACTCTGCAAGCCACCTTTGAATGTGTGGCAGAGGGTGCTTTGTGCACCAGTGTCGCTGCCCCAATCACCATGGTTGATATCAGTGACTGCATTAATTATCCTTCCTTGCAGCTCTTCCAAATTAAGTGGTAGTGGAGGCAGGAAAACAGTATCTTCAGCATGTCTCTGTAAGAAAGCCTTAAAGACAACTGCAGAAAAGATGAGTCATGATGGAAAACACATCCAATCCAGTACCGAGGGGATCGCAAACATCTGAAAAAGAAAGTGTGGTGAACCACCATCTTGGTGCAAAATTAATTCTCCACTGTTTTGCTGTAATTGTGGCATAAACCATTGCTGCAGCATGTCCAGTCAGTTTTTGTTGCAAAGAAAAATTGTCCATAAGCTTTTGAAGAGGATATTGTATAAAATTCTTTAACTTTGGATGAATCACAAATGTGTCCTACAATCTAGTGTGAAAGTCAGATTGAAAGTCACCGTCCTGACAAATCAGCACATGTAACAACTGCAGCCAGTATGGTTTTACGCACAAGATGTTTCCGTAGATTTTCTGCTTGCATGTGTGCCAAATTTCTTCAGATCCCTGACAAATGATTCCCACACAAGCTTAACCTTCTCTACTGATGGTCCCGGCTGGCCTGTTCTTTTTACACAATCAGTTTCACAGAATGTGTTGTGGCACCTATGGACTGTCTTGTTTGTCAGAGCTTTTGTCAGATATTTGTTAGAAAATTGCCACGGAACCATTATGTTTGAATAACATTTAATGAATTCAATGTCACACATGTGATGTCTGCTGATGTACTCTGTAACTACACCTTGGCGCATATTAAGGCCCCCCCCCCCTTTACACCAAAGCAAACATGCAACAGTGAATGAAAATTCTCTCTGGTGTAAAAGCTAAGCACATGTTCGTAAATGTCTTTTGACTGTGTTTTATTTGCATTAGTAGTTGTTCGCTTGTCTCCCACCAGTTGTAAGTCTTTCTGCAGACCATAGAAAGTAGTTCGTGTGTGATTTCCTTTGACAATAGCTTTGGTGATGGAGTTCACTCACTTTGCTGCAGTATGTTGTTTTCCATATGCAAACTAAATATGTTGTTAGTAATGAATGTGATGTGCATGAGTAATGGCATGGCTGGAAGATACGATTTTGTTGATTGTCTATGACCTCACAGGTACTTGTGGGCTCCTAGAGATCCACAGTATAAAATACATACAAAAATGATGCTTGACAAGAAATTACAGAAGTGCTGAAAATGCCAGCAGAGGAAATGAACAAAATGAACTCTCTTGCTTCTTCTTTTAAGTGAGAAAAGAGTTCAGAATGTGCAACCGCAAGAATTGGTGCAGTGGAAGTGTATAATTCCATGTTGTTTGCATTCAAACTGCTGTCAACCCTCCTCGATAATTTCCATGTGAGGAAAAGCTGATGTTCAAAGGTAAATAAATCCATAAACACATAGCAATAGTTTTAACATTTATTTAGTTTAATTAGAGCAGTACAAACAGTGTGTCTATCCTACTTAACCTTCGTAAGGTGTTCAAGTCTACTTTGACCAGCAAGGATTCATTGATGGTCCATCAATTTGAAAATATTTAGTTTCAATAAATTTTCTTCATTGGGTTTATTTGTCCCTTATTGAAATAAATTCTGACAAAAAAAATATTTTGAAGCTTTAGTTTGGCATTCACAGAAATAGTACTTCTCAAGCTGTTTGTTTTGTTTTAGACCCTGCATACTTTAACCTGTATTATTACAGCAAATTCTGACAATATTCAATTTGTCGACAATGAATCTTGCATGTGTACAGTAAGGCAGGTGTAAAGAAATGAAGTCATAGTTGTTTTGAACAATGGCATGTCTATTTCTCTGGTAAGGGGCAGTGGAAGTCATCATTTTTTTACTGCAAAAAATCAGTTTGTGAGGTGATTCATTTCTATGCACGTCACTTGCTTTCTGCCTTTAACCCTGGAGCAGACACACCATTTTTTCATAACATAAGTGGGTGCTTGATGTACTTTGTACACATGTAAGTAATAGCTGTCTTTGTTACCAAGATAAACATCCATGAGCAAAATCACAGTTTAATTTTAGTTAACTTAAACAAAAATAAAATAAACGTACATAATATGAGCTGATTCACTGTTTAAACAAACCATAATAAAAAAAAAACTCTCATTATATCACTCTATGCCATGGACAGGTGTTACCTCACAGTAATGATGCACTTGAAGCATTAAACAGTGCAGTTGCTTCAGGTCCTGGTCAACCATACATTCGGTTACTAAATACTTCATGGACAACTGCCTTATTGAGGGATGTGCTGCTAGCTCGCAATGTAGATGATTTTTATGCACAGATCATAAATTTTTTCGCACCTAGCTTGCTGTTTATTTTATGTTGCTGGTGCTCACTTGGACATTTGACAACACAAAAGTTTATAATTGTGTTAGCTGAAGCAATAATGAAGGAATAGGTATGGATTAACAATTGTGGAACAACAATGGAATGGGTGCAAAACAATTTTATTTGTGGTTGGCACACTTATACATTGGTTCATCCACTTGAGGGTTAAATTGCATATGTTTTGTAAGTAACCAAGTTTGATTCCATCAGAGCGGTTGTGGGCAGCGACTAGTATATTTCAAAGGAGGAAAAGGAATTAAGCGACCCGTCACAAGTACAATCTTTATTTCATTGGAGATCTAGATTTCAGCTACTGAATAACTATCCTCAGTACTTTCAAAATGAGTCACATAGACTCATCAAGCTTGCCACGTACATAGCCAGTTTGAATAGTAACTTGCTGCAGTAACTCAACTGGGACGGTGAGTAGCATGCAATGAAGTTCACATGGCTTCAGGACTGACAAGGCGTAATACTTTGCAATACAAACGAATACTCTGCTTTCACATTGTTCCTGCCTCCATGAATTGAAAGCATACTCACCAGTACTAATTCTGAAAGAATGTGTTTGTATGAAGATAAGCGGAAAAATGAAACGTTCTTGACCTAGATGCTTCTGTAGTAGGTCTGACGTTATTAGCTGAGTTTAGAAGTCACATAACGAGTCCAATGAAACTTCATAAGATGAATAGAAAGGTCGCCCGGTTTACAGGGCTCAGTGTCACTAGAAACATTCACAAAGTTATCAGGGGTTATTTGATTTGATGACCATAACACAAGACTATGTAGAAGTGAACAAAATGAGCTTGCACCTCTAATACATTTTGGGTGAAATGGGTAGATATATTGCCGAAGTAATACAATCCCAATATGTTTGTTACATTAGATGAGCGACTTGTTGTATCCAGGTGAAACTGCCCTTACCACCAATATAGCCTAGTAGACCAGTAAAGAGTGGCATCAAGTTTTGGATACTTTGTAACAGTGAAATGAGTTATGTTCAGAATATTCAGCCGTATGCAGGGAAACGACCAGGTAGTGCCCCTAAAAAGAACAAAAGCGTAAGGGTTGTAACTGACTTGCTTACGGCTTGAAAGTGCGTTACCTGTAATAACTTGTTCGCCTACTATGAGCTAGGACACATGCTGATGAAGAGAAATATCATGATGATTGGAACTGCATGAAAAAACAAGCCTTCAATTTCACTGTCTTGCTAGGATATGTGCATGCTGTGTGCGGACACAAGAGGAGCTGGCCACAGTTTGCAAACAGCTGAATGCGCTTCTACAGGATGCTGCCTTGTGGTGTAGCAGTGGCAGAGAATCTGGCACATCAGCCTCAGGTTTCGCTTGTTTCACCAGGGGGTTCTGCTGCTAAGGGTCCTCCTTATGTTCCCAGTGCAGTGGATCCACCCTCCCAGCAGAGTGAGTGGCAGGTGGTAAAGCATTTGCATCACTGAAGGCGGAGGGCTAGTGTGGACATGGGCTGGAAAGAGAGCCAATGTTCAATCAATATGTCTGCTGGGGGGCCTTATCCGAGATATGAAGGTGGCTATCGAGTGTGCAGGGTGCAGTTATCCACAAGTTGTGGCTCACGTTAGTACCATGGGTTCTGAGGCCATCCTCGGTTCATAAAGATTGTGAAGGCTGCCTGCCCCACACTTGGGATGGAAGCAGAGCTCACAGTTTGCAGCATTGTTCCCAGAGTTGATTGGGATTTTTGGTTTGGAGCCGAGTGGAAGCTCTCAACCAAAGGATTCATCAGCTCTGTAGCAGTCTTGGCCGCAAATTTCTAGACTTTTGTTATTGGTTAGGAATTTGTAGGTCTCCCCTTGGTAGGTCAGGGGTGCTTTACACAAATGAAGCAGCTATTTGGGTAGCAGAGTACTTGTGGAATGCACGAGTTTTTTTTAGGCTAGGTACTCTGATGAAGACTCGCCAGTCATACACAGCAAGAAAAGTCAGGCTGTGTTTAGAGTAAAGACACTAGACTTTTGTCAAGGTATGTGTAACAAAGTTCCAAAATTTACTGCCCTCCAGAAAAATTCTCATGCTCATATTATTCTTGAGACCAAGAGCTGGCTGAAACCCGAAGTGGAAACTCTGAGGTATTTAGTGAGTTGTGGAGCTATACTGGAAAGATAGATTAGTGGCCATAGAAAGAGGGTATGTTCATTGCAGTTGACAAAAATATTCTCTCTATTGAGATCAAAGTTGAGTGTGATGATGAAGTTATCTGGTCGCACGTAACAGGTATAGGTGAAACCAAGCTAATTGTTGGATTCCGGCCCCCCGATTCTGCTGTAATAGTTCTATAGTCATTCAAAGAATGTCTATGGTCAGTAGCGTGTAAATACCTAGATCATGCAATACTAGTTGGAGGCGACTTTAACCTACCAAGGATAGACTGGGATGTCTATGGATCCATTGCAGTGAACCCACTTTTTGGAAACTGTTTTGAGCAGCTAGTTCAGCAGCCCACACACAATGGAAGTATCTTAGATCTTGTAGCTACAAATAGGCCAGACCTTACTGACATCAGTATAGAAACAGGGATTAGTGATCACGACGTCATTATAGCAACTGTGATTATGAAAGTTAATAAATCAGTTAAGAAGGCTACTAGGAGAGTGTTTCTGCTAGAAAGAGTGGATAAGCAGTTGTTAGCATCTCACTTAGTGTACTGACATCACTTAGTTCCAGTAAGATGGACATAGAGGAATTATGGGCAAAGCATAAGCAGATCGTAAATCGAGGTCTGGAGAATTGTGTGTCTACCAAGTGAATTAAGGGTTGAAAAAACACACCGTGGATAACGAGATTTGGAAAATGCTGAGGAAGCAGAGGCTGTTGCACTCTCGGTTCAAAAGAGACAGTGCAGATGACAACAATCAAGGGTTAGTAGAGATCCATGCATCTGTGACAAGATCTACACATAAAGCATACATCTGCCACCACCATCACACTGTAGCAAAAGATCTGACAGAGAACCCAAGAAAATTCTGGTCCTATGTAAAATCGCTAAGTGGGTCTAAGGCTTCCATTCAGTCCCTTGTTGACCAGTTAGGTGTGGCAGTTGCAGATAGAAACAAAAACTGAAAATATTAAATTTCACATTCAAGAAATTATTCATACAGGAGAATTTTACAAACATACAGTCATTTTACCATAGGACAGATTCTTGTATGGATGACTTTAGTAATAAGCATCCCTGGCATAGAGAAACAACTGAAAGATTTGAAAGCAAATACATCCCCAGGTCCGGCTGCAATCCCAGTTCAGTTTTACAAAGAGTACTCTATGGCATTGCCCCCTTACATTGCTTGCATTTATCACGAATCTCTAGCCCAGGGCAAAGTCCCAAGCGGCTGGAGAAAGCGCAGGTGACTCGTGTGTAAAAAGGGCAAGGGAATGGACCCACAAAATTACAGACCAGTATCCCTAATATCGGTTCGCTGCAAAATCTTTGAACATATTCCCAGTTCGAATCTAGTGATCTTTTGTGAGACTGAAAAACTTATGTCCACGAATCAGTCAAGTTTTAGAAAGCATTGCTCTTGTGAAACTCAGCTTGCCTTTTTCTGACATGATATACTGCAAACTATTGATGAAGGGCAATAGACAGATCTCCTATTTCTAGACTTCCGGAAATTGTTTGACATTGTGCCCCATTGTAGGCTGTTAAAGAATGTACGAGCATGTGAAATAGGTTCACAGATATGTGAATGGCTTGAATACCTCTTATGTTATAGAATCCAATATGTTGTCCTCGATGGCAAGTGTTCATCAGAAACAATAGTGTCATTGGGATTGCCCAGGGAACTGTTATAGGCCCACTATTACTATCTGTATTCATACATGATTTGAAGGAAAGGGTGGGTAGCAATCTGCGTTTGTTTGCTGTGGTGTATGGTAAGGTGTCAAAGTTGAGCGACTGTAGGAGGATGCAAGATGATGTAGACAAAATTTGTAGTTGGTGTGATGAATGGCAGCTGGCCTTAAAACATATAAAAATGTAGGTTAATGCGAGTGAGTAGGAAAACAAACCCGTATGTTCAGATACAACGTTAGTAGTGTCCTACTTGAGACAGTCACCGTATTTAAATATCTGAGCTTAACGTTGCAAAGCAATATGATAAAGGAAAGGAACGAGCATTGTGGTAGGAAAGGGGAGCGGTGGACTTAGTAGGAGAAATCTAGGGAAGTGTGGTTCATCTGTAAAGAAGACTGCATATAGGTTGCTAGTGCAACCTGTTCTTGAGTACTGCTTGAGTGTTCGGGATCTGTACCAGGTTGGATTAAAGGAAGTTCAGAGGCGGTCCACTAGGTTTGTTACAGGTAGGTTGGGGCAACACCCAAGTGTTATATAGATTCTTCAGGAAGTCAGATATGATCCATGGAGGGAAGGCAACATTCTTTTCGTGGAACACTATTGAGAAAATGCAGAGAACCAGCATTTGAAGCTGACTGTAGAATGATTCTGTTGTCTCCATCATTCACTGCACATAAGGACCATGAAGATATGTTACGAGAAATAAGGGCTCTTGTGGAGGCATATAGACAGTCATTTTCTCCTCTTTCTGTTTGCAAGAGGAACAGTAAAGGGAGTGACTAGTAGTGGTATGGGGTATCTTCTGCCACACTCCATAAGATGGATTGCTTTGTATTGATATAGATAAGAGGGATTCCTAATTAAATATGAACATTTGCTTTCACAAAGGACACGATGCCTGTATTATATGAGGGCAGTTCAAAAAGTTACAGTAAACAATCAATAATAAATGCAATTAACATGTCAGGCATTTGATACTCTCAGGAACTGAAGATGCATGCTTTGAGAAAATTCCAGCGTATGCCAACAAATGGCATGACAGCTGAATAAGAAAGGCAGTTGAAACAAAATGACTGCGTCCCTAGCTGTCTATACCATAGAACAACAGCAAGCAGTAATACAGCTTTTGTGGTTGAAAGGCATAAAATCTCGGACAAGTCCATTGAATGGTGTTGGAGAGGTTTGGACATAACAGTATTAGCGAGAGAAGAGTGTATGAGTGGGTAGATGCCTTTAAGGCTGGCCGCAAGATGAGACGCAGGTCCGTGAGGTGAAGCAGGGTGACTCACGGTGAGTTTTTGCGAACCACACAACTGAATGGTCCTGTGCACGTTAGAGCGCAGCGTGACGTGACACAGTTCCTGCGCTTGGTGACCCTGCGGATCGCAGTCTCCTTTACACAGTTTACTGCGAGGCTCACGGTGGTTCTGGCTGTTGGTAGTTCGAAATGGAGGAAAAGCTAATTCCAATCGGCCTTGTAGCGTTGCATCCCTGTCTGTCAATTTCATTCTTGATGAGACCATGCATTTCTTGGAATTGATCACGGTTTAATCTAAAATAGTTCATGAATTTTTCATCATCAAATTCCTTAGTTAAAGCGAATTCCCTATGACTTAGTTTTCTTTTCATGTACGCACTTTTTTCTGCTTTTTGTTTCGTCAAAGCGATGTAACACACGGTTTCGAACTCAAACTCGGAATCGGAATCCGATTCTGAACTTATATCTATTAACATAGCAGAAGTAGTCACCGTCTCTGCCAGAGCCAAAGTTCCTCAGCAAACTGCGTATTGAAACTGCGATCCAACTTGCGATGATTGTCTCCGTGACTCACGCTGCCGTGAGGAATTTGGCATGAGCCCCCAGAATCACCTCAGGGGCCTGCGTCTCATCTTGCGGCCCGCCTAAAAGTGGACGTACATCAGTAACAGATGAGCAACTCCCTGGTTGTACCACCATGGCAGTTAGTGAGGAGAAAGTGGCACGCACTGACACCATGATTTGTGAGAACCAGCATATTTTTATATAAGATTTAGCTAGGACACTTAGTATCAGTGTTGAGTCCACTAACAGTATTATTAGTGAGGTTCTCAAGTAATGTTTTTTGTGTGCACGATGGGTGTCTAGGATTCTCACTTTTGAACACCAGATGATGCGTGTTCAGGCTGCAACATCATTTCTGGCACAATATGACGCTGAAGGACACAACTTTCTAACATGTATTGTCGCAGGAGAAAAAACCTGGGTGCATCACTAGGAACCAGAAAGCAAAACACGGTCTTCTGAATGGCGACACGCATCTTCTCCACCCAAGATGAAATTCAAGCCTCAGTTGGAAAGGTGTTCTTCATCCTCTTCCAGGATATGAATGGGCAGATTTTGGAGCACTACAAGCAAACAGGTAGAAAGCTGAACAGTGTCCAGCACAATCCTATGTTGTAGACTGAGCTAAAGCCGGCAGTACAGAGCCGTTGTATAAGACTACTGTCAAGAGGCGTTCTTCTCCTTCACGACAATCCATGCCCAACTCTTGCCATCATTTGGAGATTGAGACATCAGGTTGTACTGCAACCCCCATACTGCCCTGAACTCGCTGCTTCAGATTACCATTTGTTTGAACCCCTGAGGGACACTCTTGGAGGATGAAGACGATTTGAAACTGATGATGAGGTTAGAGCAGAAGTACACTCTTGGATACAGGTACAATCAAAAACTTTTTATTCAGGTGGAGTATAAAAATTGGTGCAATGATATGAGAAGAATATCATAAAGGAGGCTAGTCGTGTTGAAAACTAACATCTTGTTTGTATCTGTAAGTGAAATACACGTTCGCAACATAGTTTACTGTTACTTTTTGAATCACCCTTGTCATCCCAAAGAAAAACAAATATATTATTCTGCAAAACACTGTGCACTGTGGTGCAAAAGTCAGTGATTGCACCAAAAGAAAACCTCAAATTATTTTAGGCTACAGTGCTACGAAAGGAGAGTGGGCTGATGTGACTAACGCTTAAGCACTTGCTACGTCCTGCTAGAGCATTAGTCACTTTGGCTCACTCTGAAGATGGCTGGACGGTATTCAGTCGAAATATTAGAAGAAGAAGCTGAATTTATGCAGCTGCATGCCTGAAATTTTATGGAACAGATTTCTCATTACTGTGATCTTGGATGTTGGACACCTATGGCAAAGAAGACTGTTCCTAGAAACTCTTGGTGAGCAGCTAATTGATCAGGAAATGAAGATGTGAGGATATCTTCCAAGAAGGAATGCTGTGAGAGAAGCTGTAGAGAGAACAACATTGTGTGAATCTGCACCCTCCGTGCAGGAAGAAACTGATTCTAAGAGCAAGAAGAGAGACTATTGTCGCCTTTGTGGTAAGAAATGATGATAAAAGTTCAGTGAAGTGTGCTAACTATAAAAAATTCACTTGTAGGAAATGTCTTACATAAACATGTAAAATCTTTGTAAAAGTTAGGTATAGAGTAGTAAAATCAACACACACATCATTTTAATATTTCATTATTGTATTGTTGTACTATTATATTATGCAGTTAATACACTAAACTGTCTAAATTATAACTTTTTTATCATTTCAATACACCAATGTATGTTCAGTTTCGTCATCAGTTTTCCATTGAGGTATGTAAAAATTCCTGGTTGTATTGTTTGTGCACAAAAAAAAAAAAAAAAAAAAAAAAAAAAATCAGATTTCTGCATGCTTGCCCAAGTACTACACAGTTTTCAACTTCCAATAGCACTGGTATTGGTAGCGCATGGAACACAGCTGCAACTATTCCAAATTTTTCTGCTGCATTTGCCTCACTCTGCATAGGCTGTAGTTTACCACAAATTTGTCAGTACCTTCCGCATGTTTGCCTGGGTATGACCTTAATAAACGTTTGTGGAGAGCAAATGTGTGGTCTCCAGTGAACACATAAGGATGCACTCCATCTCCCTGTAAGTGGTGCTTCCCCTAGAACATCTAGACCTTGTCTTCAGTTTGCTTCCAGAAGGAAATGTGTATCAGCACTGAGTGGGTACCAGATTTGTATGCAGAAAACAGTAATCAGCATTGATAACCCCTAAAACCACAGTGCTGAAAAACCTTATGGATATAGGTGTTTATCAAATTTTCCAGCCTACAGAACCCAGGCAGGGTGTGAATTCCATTGCTCTTCAAAACCCTGTGCTGCATTTAAACTTTCGCTTAGATGCTGATAAAGCTGAAACAAGATGAAAAATATATTAATGTTACTGCAGATAAATGAGTGAATAGTTATTTTCTATTTTAATCTAAACAGGCTGTCAAAGCAGTAAACTGGTTGATTCTGATTTGAAACGATCAAAGGAATGCTAATATACAATTTGTCCTAATTTGAGTACGCAGACAGTGATTCTTCCATCGTTAAAGAATGCAAATTTTGTCTCGGGAAGGATTCACTTTGTAAGTTGACTAATATTTTCTTCTAGGAGACCATTAATAAGGTTCGTTAAGATACACCAGCAGCAGCAGAAGTGGTGAAAGATGGAATAAATCAAATCATATTTGTAACACAAACAGCATCCCCTGCATCTGGAGAGTTAAGGCCATCTGGTTAGGTAAACTGCACATGTACTTATCTGATCAATCTCATTCACCCATGTGCTTGTGGGAAGTAAAATCAAAAGACTATTCCAACAGGAGTGTAAAGAACAATACCTAAGTAGTTCTTGTTCTTGTAGCAAAGTGCCAAGAAATAAATCATGCTGCAAACAAGCCCCTTTTTTTGAGGAAAAAAAAAAAAATGTTCACTACAGGTGCCTTTTGTCATTAAATCATAAACCAGAGGTCCTGCTGAAAACGTGCCAGATCCATCACTCTGTTATTGTGATCTGCTACACTTCCACCCGGATCATGACTAGATGCAATGTGAGATATCCTCACTGACAGAGGACAAGAATGTGATGAGTCAGATGTTGATGTTGTGAGTATATTGTGTTTATTTATCTAGTATTAATGAATCCAACAATACTTCACAATTGCTAAATATGTATGGGTATTGGATGTATGTCCTAATCTCTTTCTCTCCCATCTATCTATCATCTTCACCCCTCCCCCTCTCCTCCTCCTCCTCCTCCTCCTCTCACTCTGTTCGTCTACCGTGTATGCCCCCCTCACCCTCCATGTACTCCTCCACCCTCTTTCTGTCCATGTCCTTCTTTCTCAGTTTTCTTCCCCACCACACCCCCCATGTGTCCATAACATCTCCCCTGCCCTCCCCTCTTACCTTTGGCCTTTTTTATTGTTATTGCAAATTTAGATTCTGTAATATTATTCTAATCATAAGCTAGTAAGCCATAAAAATAACTTTGTTTGCTGTTGAAATTGACCATTAGGAAGAAAACAAAACAGAAATTCTTGTATGTACAGTTTTTTTATGAAATATATATAATGAAAATATATATGTATGGGAGAAACAATATGTTTAATGGTTTAAATGTCCTGATACCATAATTAAAACTAATTGCAGGAAAGATAAGCAAGTTGCACATTTTCACAACAGAACACAGCACAGTATTTTCTTTCTTGCAGTTGGTTTAACAAAAAACTTGAACATTGTTGTTTAAAAAAATATATAGCCTATGTCTTTCTGAATGTTTATTATATACCTAAAAACAAAGATGATGTGACTTACCAAATGAAAGTGCTGGCAGGTCGACAGACACACAAACGAACACAAACATACACACAAAATTCAAGCTTTCGCAACAAACTGTTGCCTCATCAGGAAAGAGGGAAGGAGAGGGAAAGACGAAAGGATGTGGGTTTTAAGGGAGAGGGTAAGGAGTCATTCCAGTCCCGGGAGCGGAAAGACTTGCCTTAGGGGGAAAAAAGGACGGGTATACACTCGCGCACACACACACATATCCATCCACACATATACAGACACAAGCAGACATATTTGGTCTTTAAATATGTCTGCTTGTGCTTGTATATGTGTGGATGGATATGTGTGTGTGTGCGAGTGTATACCCGTCCTTTTTTCCCCCTAAGGCAAGTCTTTCCGCTCCCGGGACTGGAATGACTCCTTACCCTCTCCCTTAAAACCCACATCCTTTCGTCTTTCCCTCTCCTTCCCTCTTTCCTGATGAGGCAACAGTTTGTTGCGAAAGCTTGAATTTTGTGTGTATGTTTGTGTTCGTTTGTGTGTCTGTCGACCTGCCAGCACTTTCATTTGGTAAGTCACATCATCTTTGTTTTTAGGTATATTTTTCCTTCGTTGAATGTTTATTATAGTATCACATAAAAATTTGAAGTAAATTGGTCATGAACTTTTACAGATTTTTGGTAATAACATTTCCCCTTTATACAGGGTGATTCTTCTTACCGTTTCAAAAACCTCGAAGCGATGTGGGTAATGCTGAAATAAGTGACTCAACATAAGACACATGGAACTGCAAATGACTGCCAGAAGTGGATGATAAATGCTGAACATGTGACGTCACCAAATGATGTACCTCGCCTCAAGTGCAGTGCTTGGGTTTGCCGTGAAGGGGCAATTGAGTCATATAATACTTGCATTGAAGCCAACGGTGCACATTTCGAACATGTTTTGTAAATCTGATCTAATGTAAATGTAGAAGTTACAAAATTATTCTCCTCGCTGTAACCAAGCAAAAGCAGTTCTCATGTGTCTTTCTTCCCTTTTGTCCCTTTTTTTCTTTTTTACAGACAATTTAGTAAAGAAAATACAGGTCATTTACCAATAGCGGTGCAGTTTGGAAGCTTATATTCATTTACTTGCGATGCAGTTTGCTAGGTTTTTGCTGTACTGTACTTTGCAGTAAACCAGCAGAAACCGCAAGGTGAGTAAATAAAGTAATAAATCTCCCCTCAGTGTAAACACACAACTGTCTAACACAGTGTAAATAAAAAAAATTGTTGCCAGACACAAGAGTCTAACCCTGAGCTCTACACGCTAAAGGCATTCACATAGGCCAGGAGTCACACCAGTGTCAATACTTAACGTGTTTTGGGATGATCAGGAGTGACAGACCGATAGGCTCAATTGCTACTCATGCGACAAGTTGTGTCATCTTGTGACGTCATGTGTTCAGCATTTGTGATCTACTTTTGGAGCATTTCCTGGCATTTGCAGTTCCATATGTCTTATAGTAAATTACTTCTCTCATCATAAACTACTTCTCTTGCGGGGTTTTTAAACATTAATAATAATTACCTTGCATATTGCATATGTGAGAGACATTAAATATGTAATGCAACACTTTTTTCTCGCCCAATTTCAATTGAAAAAAAATGTGGAATTTGTTGTGAGAGTCATGGAATATTCCTGCTTCAGCCACTAAAGTTTCATGAAGTTTTAATAGATGGTGTTGGTAACAGAGGTGTGTTCCAGGCAGAAGGCTGTCATGGAGTTTGGCAGAAAACCAGAGCATTGCAGATATTCATAGGCTCTTGCATAGTGTCTAGGAGACCTGACTAAACAAAAACACAGTGAGTTTCTGGACGAGGCATCGGCCATCGTCCCAAGGTCACGCAGACCTGTTCAATCTACCATGTGCTGTGACTCCTGCAATGTTGGAACATGCAGACACTCTTCTTCAAGATTACTGACATGTCACAATCAAACATCTTGCTGCACAACTGGACATTTCTGTTGGTAGTGCTGGCACACTGGTCCACCAGTTGGGTACACGAAGGCATGTGCCTGTGTGTTACAAGGCCATACATGACAATTTTTTGTTGTTGTCACACTTTGAATTGGAAACAAAAATTAATCCATGGAGTGGTGCCGTATCACCTCTCCTCTGAAGAAAAAGTTTCAAGCTGCACCGTCAGCCGCCAAAGTCATTGTTAGTCATTGTAATGGTGTTCTGTCACTCTGAAAGGATTGTTCTGTTTGGTGTTGGCCTTCAAGGTGCAACAGTTAGCTAAGAAGAGTACCATACTACCCCCAGGAAACTGAAGAAATGACTTCAGTGTGTTCACCACCATAAAAATCCAAACTAACTTATCCTCTCCAGATAATGCAAGGCCTCACACAAGTCTGCAATACCTGAGGGGAGGTCACAAAACTTCATTGAACTGTTCTTCCTCATCCACCATACAGTCTGCATCTCGCACCTTCTTATGTCCATTGGGTTTGGCCTAATGAAGGGTGCACTCTGCTGGAAGCAGTATGTGGATGATGGGGAGCTTATTAATGCAGCTAGATGTTGCTCTGACATTCCATGCAGGCATGCAGCAGCCCCCCCCCCCTCCCCCCTCGCCCTGTATGGTGGCACAAGGCCATCACATTGGATGGAGATTATGTTGAAAAATAGGGTTTTGTAGTAAAAAACAGTGGGTAATAATACAGTGTACTGGAATCCTAAATAAAACCAACTTGCTTTCAGAAAGAAAAAGAAAAACACGTTCCATTACTTACTGAACACCCCTCATATATTAAATGTTCATGAGAGTATCATGTAAAAATGTGAAGTATATTGGTCACCAACTTTGTGAGATTTTTCGCAACATTTCCCCTTTATACATTGCATATATATTTATGTGTTACACATATTAAAATAATATACAGCCTGTACCCAATTTGTGGCTGAGTAAACTCCTCTGTTAACTATAATCTATTATACACACATCAAAAAAAGTTTTGCATCACCCGTTCCCAGAACTCCTGAAGATAGATGTTGACTGTGGATATTGTACCACAGGCACAGTCTATTTGACTGTTCCGAGATGTCACTAAACCTGCCTGAAGATGTAAACAACCATGCATGAGCAGCATCTATTAGACAGGGGGTCCGACAGCCAATCAGTTCCAGTCATTCCACCAGGAAGGAGGTATACGGCTCATGTTGTCTCTAGTTCAACCATGCCTAGACGGTCAGTACTGTGCTTCGATCGTGTCCGCAGTGTTATTTTGCGCCAGAAAGGGATCTCAACTGGGGAAGTGTCCTGATGTCTCAAAGTGAACCCAAACGGTGTTGTTCGGACATGGAGGAGAACAGAGAGACAGGAACTGTCGATGACATGCCTCGCTCAGGCCGCCCAAGGGTTACTACTGCAGTGGATGATTGCTGCCTACAGATTATGGCTCGGAGGAACCCTGACAGCAACACCACCATGTTGAATAATGCTTTTCGTGCATCCACAGCATGTAGTGTTAAGACTCTCACTGCGCAACAGGCTGCATCATGCGCAACTTCACTCCCGATGCCAGTGGCGACGTCCATCTTTGCAACCACAACACCATGCAGCCAATTACAGATGGCCCAACAACATGTCAAATGGACTGCTCAGAATTGGCATCACATTCTCTTCACCGATGAACGTCACATATGCCTTCAACAAAACAATTGTCGGAGATATGTGGGGAGGCAACCCGGTCAGGTTGAACACCTTAAGACACACTGTCTAGTAAGTGCAGCAAGGTGAAGGTTCCCTGCAATTTTGGGGTGGCATAATGTGGTGCTGACGTATGCTGCTGGTGCTCATGGAAGCTCCCATAATGGCTGTAAGATATGCGAATGCCATCCTCCAACTGATAGTGCAACCATATCGACAGCATATTGGTGAGGCATCAGTCTTCATGGATGACAATTCGGTCCCGCATCGTGCACATCTTGTGATGACTTCCCTCAGGATAATAACATTGCTTGACTAGAGTGACCAGCATGTTCTCCAGACATGAACCCTATCGAACATGCCTGGGACAGATTGAAAAGGGCTTTTATGGACGACATGACCCATGAACCACTCTGAGGGATCTACGCCGAATCGCTGTTGAGTGGGACAGTCTGGACCAACAGTGCCTTGATGAACTTGTGGATAGTATGCCACGACAAATATGGGCATGCATCAGTGCAAGAGGATGTGCTACTGGGTATTAGAGGTACCGGTGTGTATAGCAATCTGGACCACCACCTCTGAAGGTCTCGCTGTATGGTTGTACAACATGCAATGTGTGGTTTTTATGAGCAATAGAAAGGGTGGAAATTATGTTCATGTTGATCTCTTTCAATTTTCTGTACGGGTTCCGGAACTCTCAGAACCGAGGTGATATAAATCATTTTTTGATGTGTGTACATCCCTAAAAAAAAAACTGTGCTCAGCAGTTGTTTACCAAAATGAAAAAATGCATAGTATACTATGAATATATTATTAATGAGTCACAGTTTGAATCTGTGTGTACTAACAAAGTTTTAAGAACTGTCTTTAAATGGTGACTCCAGAAATATACTACAAACCCCTTTATATTGTTACGCCCCACGATAATATCCCTGGCCAACACAGAAAATTCGTCCAAGTTCAACCTTGGCAACTTCCTGAAGCCGAACTGCCCATATCAGTAACCAGCAAACTGCCAGCTTGGGGAAAATGCTGAGTGACTTGCAGCAAACACAGGAGCTATTGCAGCACCAGGGAATGACTGAGCATCCAAGTCTGCAAGCAAAGCATAATGACATGTTGGTAGGCGAGAGACACTTTCATACTAATAGCAAAGTAGAAGGCCAAAGCACAGCACAACAGCTTTTGCCTGCCATAATTTTGAGAGGAAATAAGAATTTGTTCACTGTGTTGGAGGCCATTAAAGAGATTCAAGTGTAAACGGAGCATCTTCTTGGTCTTGCGGCACGCACATATACAGAAAAGCCCGGCGTTCCAATGGCCAAGGCTGCACTGGGTAGGGAACCACTGGGGCAAAAAGGAAGCGGCTAGTTACGTTAAGTAAGTGAATATTATCCCTTTCATGTAAGTTATGCGATGAATGTTGTGTGTTCTACACTACTGGCCATTAAAATTGCTGTGACATGCTACACACACAAAATTTAACCGACAGGAAGAAGATGCTGTGACATGCAAATGATTAGTTTTTCAGAGCATTCACACAAGGTTGGCGCCGGTGGCGACACTAATGTGCTGACATGAGGAACATTTCCAAGCGATTTCTCATAGACTAAAAGCAGTTGACTGGCATTGCCTGGTGAAATGTTGCTGTGATGCCTCGTGTAAGGAGGAGAGATGCGTACCATATGTTTCCAACTTTGATAAAGGTCGGACTGTAGCCTATCGTGATTGCGGTTTATCGTATCGGGACATTGCTGCTCGCTTGGTCGAGATCCATTGACTGTTAGCAGAATATGGAATCGGTGGGTTCAGGAGGGTAATACGGAACACCGTGCCGGATCCCAACGGCCTCGTATCACTAGCAGTCGAGATGACAGGCATCTTATCCACATGGCTGTAAAGGATCGTGCAGCCACGTCTCGAACCCTGAGTCAACAGATGGGGATGTTTGCAAGACAACAACCATCTGCACGAACAGTTCGACGATGTTTGCAGCAGCACGGACTATCAGCTCGGAGACCATGGCTGCGGTTACCCTTGACACTGCATCACCGACAGGAGCGCCTGCGATGGTGTACTCAACGACGAACCTGGGTGCACGAATGGCAAAACGTCATTGAATTCAGGTTCTCTTTACAGCATCATGATGGTCGCATCCGTGTTTGGCAACATCGCGGTGAAGGCACATTGGAATCGTGTATTCGTCATCGCCATACTGGCGTATCACCCAGCGTGATGGTATGGGGTGCCATGGGTTACACGTCTCAGTCACCTCTTGTTCACATTGACGGCACTTTGAACAGTGGACGTTACATTTCAGATGTGTTACAACCTGTGGCTTTACCCTTCATTCGATCCCTGCGAAACCCTGCATTTCAGGAGGATAATGCATGACCGCATGTTGCAGGTCCTGTACGGGCTTTTCTGGATACAGAAAATGTTCGACTTTTGCCCTGGCCAGCACATTCTGCAGATCTCTCACCAATTGAAAATGTCTGGTCAATGGTGGCCGAGCAACTGGTTCGTCACAATATGCCAGTTATTACTCTTGATGAACTGTGGTATCGTGTTGAAGCTGCACAGGCAGCTGTACCTGGAACACATTTTGCTTGAAGCACTTTCTTTGGATTCATGTCTTTCACTATGCAACTTTTCTCAAACGATTGCAGGGAAACTATTGTTTAAAAATATTTTGTTATGTAAAATCGCGTCACAATTTTATGATGAGGTTCTTGATCTTTTTGTTATTGGTAATATGTATTGCAATAATTCAAGGTTGAGTAACTCACTGCCGATTGTTCAAAAAATTTGTAGTGAATTAAGAGCGGGAGTTGGGTCTGGTTATCTGAAGGAAGCAGAATTTGGCAGTCTGAAACTGTCATGATGTTCCAAAATGCAGCCATCAACCATCTGTAGAAGTATTTCAAAACATTGTGAATTCATCTGCAAGGAATTTCTGAATTCCATTCCAGAAGATTGTGCCCATGTCTTTACGATCTTCAAAAGGCCTAAATCTTGCCAAAGGAAAACTGATTACAAGTTTTCTCTATAATTGGAAAGAATCGAAAAAAATAATATTGCACCCCACCATGCAAAGATCAAGGCTGCATCTGTGATTGACTCAAGGAAAGCAGAAAGCTGAAAGTTGAGCCATCTGCAGCACTGCTGAAAATTTGTTTATAAATGAAGTAAAGCTGTACCCAATCCTACGTTTTACTCTACATATTATAATTCAGTTCCTTACTTTAATGTCCATATACTATGGAGAATTGGCATATTTATTCTTACGTTGTACGAACTATCTCACAGTTTAGCCAATGTTTAACCTAGTTTATAAGGGAAGATGTATCATACTTGCAGAAAAATAGTACTTGCTTTGCAAAGGTGGTCTCAGTGTCAGGTTGCTTCCTTTGTAACGTATTGAAAAGATTTTGTCCAGGGTTCATTTAAATGATGAGTCACTGGAACTGACCATTTTCTTCTTTTATTTGAATGTCCTTGAAACACATTTTATAAAGAATACCTCTTCGAAAGTGTATTGTGCAACATACTTGTGCCATATAAAGATCATAGTCTGTGAGCAACATATACCAAAATCTACAGTTACTAATCCCGCTCTGTTGCTAACTTATCCAACTCTGATATGATTGACACCAAAAAGTAATATATACGTTACAATCCCAGTTTCCAGAGCCTTACAGGATAGAAAATAGTCCAAATTAATATTATCATGAGTTTTGTAACTTAAATTGTGTATCAGTTTTATTTTGTATATTGTTTTCTGAAAATATTTCTGTGGAGCTTTATAAGCTTAATGATTAATAACAAAAGTTGCTAACTTTGACTATATGAAAATAGAAGCTTCCTGTTATTTTATAAAATTGTCGATTTCATTGTCAATAATAAAATTAGAAAAATTATAAATGAGGACAGAAATTTTGTTTCTGTGAAAACTAAGAATAACAATATATTTATTGTAAATGTGTTTTTATATCACCTAAGTTGAACACTGTAACAGCTAATTTGCATGGTACAAGATCGATACTATGAAATAAGTCAATAAAAATATATTGTCAGACAAATAGTTTTTCGGCAATCACAAGTGTTCAGAAATATCTACAGATGAGATATACACAATTTAACTAAGAAAATGAACCCATGTCTGGCTAAAATGTATACAAAATCGAACATTTTAGTTGATATTCAAAAGTTCAGAGGAGGCTGAGTTCATTATAATAGCTTCCTCACACAATATGTACAATATTTTGTGACTTCAGGTATGATACATGAAAATAAATTCATCATCATTTAAGACTGATTATGCCTTTCAGCGTTCAGTCTGGAGCATAGCCCCCCTTATACAGTTCCTCCATGATCCCCTATTCAGTGCTAACATTGGTGCCTCTTCTGATGTTAAACCTATTACTTCAAAATCATTCTTAACCGAATCCAGGTACCTTCTCCTCGGTCTGCCCTGACTCCTCCTACCCTCTACTGCTGAATCCATGAGTCTCTTGGGTAACCTTGCTTCTCCCATGCGTGTAACATAACCCCACCATCTAAGCCTGTTCGCCCTGACTGCTACATCTATAGAGTTCATTCCCAGTTTTTCTTTGATGTCCTCATTGTGGACACCCTCCTGCCATTGTTCCCATCTACTAGTACCTGCAATCATCCTAGCTACTTTCATATCCGTAACCTCAACCTTGTTGATAAGGTAACCTGAATCCACCCAGCTTTCGCTCCCATACAACAAAGTTGGTCGAAAGATTGAACGGTGCACAGATAACTTAGTCTTGGTACTGACTTCCTTCTTGCAGAAGAGAGTAGATCATAGCTGAGCGCTCACTGCATTAGCTTTGCTACACCTCGCTTCCAGTTCTTTCACTATGTTGCCATCCTGTGAGAATATGTATCCTAAGTACTTGAAACCGTCCACCTGTTCTAACTTTGTTCCTCCTATTTGGCACTCAATCCGTTTATATTTCTTTCCCACTGACATTACTTTCGTTTTGGAGATGCTAATCTTCATACCATAGTCCTTACATTTCTGATCTAGCTCTGAAATATTACTTTGCAAACTTTCAATCGAATCTGCCATCACAACTAAGTCATCCGCATATGCAAGACTGCTTATTTTGTGTTCACATATCTTAATCTCACCCAGCCAGTCTATTGTTTTCAACATATGATCCATGAATAATATGAACAACAGTGGAGACAGGTTGCGGCCTTTTCTTACCCCTGAAACTACTCTGAACCATGAACTCAATTTACCGTCAACTCTAACTGCTGCCTGACTATCCATGTAAAGACCTTAAATTGCTTGCAAAAGTTTGCCTCCTATTCCATAATCTTGTAGAACAGACAATAACTTCCTCCTAGGAAGCCGGTCATATGCCTTTTCTAGATCTATAAAGCATAGATACAATTCCCTGTTCCACTCATAACACTTCTCCATTATTTGCCGTAAGCTAAAGATCTGGTCCTGACAACCTCTAAGAGGCCTAAACACACACTGATTTTCATCCAATTGGTCCTCAACTAATACTCGCACTTTCCTTTCAACAATACCTGAGAAGATTTTACCCACAATGCTGATTAAAGAGATACCTCTGTAGTTGTTACAATCTTTTCTGTTTCCATGTTTAAAGATTGGTGTGATTACTGCTTTTGTCCAGTCTGATGGAACCTGTCCCGACTCCCAGGCCATTTCAATTATCCTGTGTAGCCATTTAAGACCTGACGTTCCACAGTATTTGATGAGTTCCGACTTAATTTAATCCATCCCAGCCGCTTTATTGCACTGCAATCTATTGACCATTTTTTCCACTTCCTGAAATGTGATCCTATTTCCATCATCATTCCTATCCCATTGTACCTCGAAATCTGAAACATTACTGGTCGCATTTTCACCTACATTGAGCAACTCTTCAAAATATTCCCTCCATCTGCCCAAGGCATCCACAGGATTCACCAGCAGTTTTCCTGACCTGTCCAAAATACTTGTCATTTCCTTCTTACCTCCCTTTCGAAGACTGCTAATTACACTCCAGAATGGTTTTCCAGCAGCTTGACCCATAGTCTCCAACCTGTTTCCAAAGTCTTCCCACGATTTCTTCTTGGATACTGCAATTATCTGTTTGGCTTTGTTTCTTTCTTCAACATAACTTTCTCTGTCTACCTGGGTTCTGGTATGGAGCCATTTTTGATACGCCTTCTTTTTCCTTTTACAGACTGCCTTGACTGTATCATTCCACCAAGCTGTTTGCTTCATCCAACTTTTACACACTACTGTTCCAAGACATTCCTTAGCCACTTCTAGTACTGTGTCCCTGTACCTTGTCCATTCCTTTTCCAATGACTGTAATTGACTACATTCAACTAACTGGTACCTTTCTGAGATCGCTGTTATGTACTTGTGCCTGATTTCCTTATCCTGAAGTTTCTCCACTCTTATCCTCCTACATATGGACCTGACCTCCTGCACTTTCGGCCTCACAATCCCAATTTCACTGCAGATTAAATAATGATCAGTGTCATCAAAGAATCCCCTGAATACACGTGTGTCCCTCACAGCCTTCCTGAATTCCTGATCTGTTATTATATAGTCAATGACAGATCTGGTTCCCCTGCCTTCCCAAGTATACTGGAGAATGTTCTTATGTTTATAAAAGGAGTTTGTGATTACTAAGCCCATACTGGCACAGAAATCCAAGAGTTGTTTCCCGTTCCTGTTGGCCTCCATATCCTCTCCAAATTTACCCATAACCTTTTCATACCCTTCTGTTCGATTTCCAATCCTGGCGTTAAAATCACCCATGAGCAGAACACTGTCCTTGTCCTTTATTCTAACAACTACATCACTGAGTGCCTCATAAAAACTATCCATCTTATCTTGATATGCCCCTTCACAATGCGAATATACTGACACAATCCTAATTTTCTTGCTAGACACTGTCAAATCTACCCACATCAGTTGTTCGTTTACATACCTTATTGCAACTACGCTGGGTTCCATTTCTTTCGTGATGTAAAGCCCTACACCCATTGTGCTATTCCTGCTTTGACTCCTGACAGGTAGACCTTGTATTCTCCCACTTCCTCTTCTTTCTCACCCCTTACCCGAATGTCACTAACAGCTAAAACGTCCAGCCCCATCTTATTTGCAGCCTCTGCCAGCTCTACCTTCTTCCCAGAGTAGCCCCCATTGATATTAATAGCTCCCCATCTCATTACCATTTGTTTGCCAAGTCGTATCTTAGGAGTCCCTGGTTTGTCAGTTAGAGGTGGGACTGCGTCACCTCCAAAGGTCCGAGGCATTTTGCTCTGATTGTTGCCAGCATCATATTTAAAGTACCAGGGAAGCAGGTTGCTAGCCTTACTTGCTCCGATTCCCATTGGGTTTTACCCCTAACGGCTGAGGGACTAACCGGTGGATTTGGTAGTCTTTGCCATATGAGCACAAAGGTGACTACGACTCAGAATATGTCCAAGATGCCCAGCCTTATTCCAAAGTAACTGGTATCCCGACTGTCGGGACCACTTACTTGCCCACTCATACGTTGCCCGTGGTTCATGAACTAGGACATGACTACAGGAACCCACACCATGAACCATGAAAATTAATTGTTTGTAAAAAAAATAATAATAATTTCATGGAAGTTGAAGGTTCTAAAAACCTTTTGAAAAGCCATTTCACAACACAAGCATACCTAAGAAATCCCCCCCCCCCCCCCCCCACACACACACACACACAAAAAAACCACAACTTGCACTTACGTCTGCAGTCTCAGAGAGCTGAAACCATACTGCGAGCAGCAGCACCAGTGCATGATGGGAGTGGCGACTGGGTGGGGGCAAAGAGGGGGCTGGGGCGGGGAGCGGGAGGGATAGTATGGTGGCAGTGGCGGACAGTGAAGTGTTGCAGTTTAGACGGAGGATAGGAGAGAAGGTGTGGAGGGGGGAGGGGGTAAGTAGCGGAAAGGAGAGAAATTAAAAAACTGGGTGTGGGGGTGAAATGACGACTGTGTAGGGCTGGAATGGGAACAGGGAGGGGGCTGGATGGGCGAGGACAGTGACTAACGAAGGTTGAGGCCAGGAGGGTTACAGGAACATAGGATGTATTGCAGGGAAAGTTCCCACCTGCGCAATTCCGAAAAGCTGGTGTTGGTGGGAAGGATCTATATGGCACAGGCTGTGAAGCAGTCATTGAGATGAGTGATATGTTTGGTAGCGTGTTCAGCTGCAGGGTGGTCCACGTGATTTTTGGCCACAGTTTGTCGGTGGCCATTTATGCGGACAGACAGCTTGTTGGTTGTCATGCCTACATAGAATACAGCACAGTGGTTGCAGCTTAGCTTGTAGATCACATGACTGGTTTCACAGGTAGCCCTGCCTTTGATGTGACAGGTAATGTTTGTGACTGGAGTAGGTGGTGGTAGGAGGATGTATGGGACAGGTCTTGCATCTAGGTCTATTACAGGGATATGAGTCATGAGGTAAGGGATTGGGAGCAGGGGTTGTGTAAGGATGGGCGAGTATATTGTGTAGGTTTGGTGGACGGAGGAATACCATGGCAGGAAGGGTGGGAAGGATAGTGGGTAGGACATTTCTCATTTCAGGGCACGACGAGAGGTAATCGAAACCCTGGCGGAGAATGTAATTCAGTTGCTCCAGTCCCAGATGGTACTGAGTTACAAGGTGAATGCTCCTCTGTGGCCGGACTTTGGGAGGTGGTGGGAGACTGGAAAGATAAGGCACAGGAGATTTGTTTTTGTACAAGGATTGGAGGATAATTACGGTCAGTGAAGGCTTCAGTGAGAACCTCGGTATATTTAGAGAGGGACTGCTCGTCACTGCAGATGTGACGACCGAGGGTGGCTAGGCTGTACGGAAGGGGCTTCTTGGTGTGAAACGAGTGGCAGCTGTCGAAGTGGAGATATTGCTGGTGGTTAGTAGGTTTGATATGGACGGAGGTACTGATGTATCCATCTCTGAGGCAGAGGTCAACATCTAGGAAGGTGGCTTGTTGGGTTGAGCAGGACCAGGTGAAGCAAGTGGGGGAGAAATTGTTGAGGTTCTGGAGGAATGTGAATAAGGTGTCCTCACATAAGCAAATATGTCATCAATGAATCTGAACCAGGTGAGGGGTTTAGGATTCCTCTAGAGGGCCGATGAATAGGTTAGCATAGGATGGTGCCATGCGGGTGCCCATAGCCGCACTGCGGATTTGTTTGTAGTTAATGCCTTCAAAGGAGAAGTAATTGTGGATGAGGATATAGTTGGTCATGGAGACTAGGAAGGAGGTTGTTGATTTGGAATCCATAAGGCGTCTGGAAAGGTAGTGTTCAATAGCAGTAAGGCCATGGGCATTAGGAATGTTAGTGTACAGGGAAGTGGCATCAATAGTGACGAGCAGGGCACCGTATGGTAAAGGGAGAGGAACTGTGGAGAGTCAGTCAAGGAAATGGTAGTTATCTTTTATATAGGAGGATAGGTTCTGGGTAATAGGTTGAAGGTGTTGGTCTACGAGAGCAGAGATTCTCTCAGTGGGGGCACAGTAACCGACCACAATGGGGTGTCCTGGGTGGTTGGGTTTATGAACTTTAGGAAGCATGTAGAAGGTGGGAGTGCAGGGAGTGGTAGGAGTAAGTAGAGAGATGGACTCTGGGGAGAGGTTCTGGGATGGGCCTAAGGATTTGAGTAGTGACTGGACATCCTGCTGGATTGCTGGAATAGGATCAGTGTGGCATGGTTTGTAGGTGGAAGTATCTGACAGCTGACGGAGTCCTTCTGCCACGTAATACTTGCGGTTCAAAACTACGGTGGTGGAGCCTTTGTCTGCAGGTAGGATTAGAAGATCGGGATCAGTTTTTAGATAGTGGACTGCGGTTCCTTCTGCAGATGTAAGGTTAGTATGCATGTTGAGGGATTTGGGAAATGATGGTGAGGCAAGGTTCGAGGATAAGAAATTCTGGAAAGTTAACAGGGGATGGTTTGGAGGCAGTGGTGGTGGATCACGGGTGGATGGAGGAGTGAATTGAGTTAGACAAGGTTCAATATTGGTCTTTGGTTGAATCTGATTGGTCGGGTTGGTGGTGAAAAAGTGTTTCCACTGTAGGGACCAGGAGAAGGAGAGAAGGGCTTTAACCAGTCCTATATGGTTGAATTTGGGAGTGGGGCAAAAGGTGAGGCCTTTGGAAAGGACTGATATTTCTGTGGGACTAAGGATTCTGGAGGAAAGGTTCATGACTGTGTTGTGGGTCTGTTTAGGATTTGAGTTCTGTGTGGTGGTGGGAGGGAGGTCTGCGAGATGAGGTTTGTCAGCTATGAGGGGGAGTGGGGGAGGTTTGGAGGTTGTTGTAGAAGTGGTGGACATTGGTACTCAGAGGCAGGAGTAGGAAGTGAGCAGGATGGAGAGCTTTTTGAGGTGGCGTTGTGCATGTTGCTCAAGTTCCTGCAGGGCAAGAGTTTCAATGTGTGTTATGGGTTCCAGGAATCTGGGATTACATAGCAGGAGAATTTTGCAGATGGAGAGAAGGTACTGCAAGGAGGATTGGGCTTGGTTGATATGGTTTTGCATGACTATGTTGGTGAGGACTGAGGATTGCTGGAATCTGAACAGGTGGAGGTCATTGTGGGAGGAGGGTGGCAACCAGAGATGGGTAATTTGATGGTAAGGCCATTAGGGAGGATTTCATGAGCCAAGCAACAACGCAGGAACAGTATGTGGTACTGGGATCTGGCTAGGGATAAGGAAACTTTTCTGCATTGATGCAGATGGAAGGAGCAAGGATCCATGGTGGTGCAAAAATGTGAAAAAATATGTAAGAAAATAGAATTAAACTGAAAAATCACGCAAAAATACACCCAAATACGTGTGAAAAGTACAAAATAGATGTGGCGGGGGGGGGGGGGGGGGGGGGGGGGGGGGGGGGGAAGATATGAAATCTGAGGAAGACGACGACAGTGGAAGGTGAAAATGCACTAAATATTCTGATGGTCCACAGGGACCAGGTCTAGAGATTATGGAGGGTGAGGCACCACAGTGTTTTCGTTTTTTGTGCAATAGTCTTGCACCATCAGGGATGGATGTGCAGATGTATTATTGTGATGCAAGAGCCATGAATTGTTTTGGCACATTTCAGGCCATTTCCTTCTCGCATTTTCTCGCAACACATCTGGAGAGTACCATTGATTAACAGTTTGCCTCTGTGGCATGAATTCATGATGAAATAATCTTTCGAAGTCAAAGAAAATTATTGGCATGGCTTTGACATTTGACCTTATCTGACTTTTTTTTTTTTAAACCTTTCCTTACTCATTGTGAAGATTGAACCTTGGTCTCAGTACCATAACTATATACTCACATCTCATCACCAGTTATGAATCTCTCTTAAGGAACATCCTTCTCATATCCGTGAGGTGAAGATCTTTCTGGTCTTGACTCACGAGCCATGGGACGACCTTGGCATGTTGCATTCCAAGATGCTGTGTCAGGATTTCATGACATGATCCAACTGAAATGTTACATTCTTCGTCAGTGTCTCAGAGAGTCAGTCTTAGGTTAGCACATACAATTTTGTTGACATTCTGACGTGAGTGTCGTCGATGGGTGTCCTGAACGGGAGTCATCTTTAGCTCCCGTCCGGCCATTTTTAAACCTTCTGAACCATCTCAAAATGTACAAGCCAGATGAACCCCATAAATATGGCTATAAACTGTTTTTACTTTGTGGTGTATCTGGGTATGCTTACAAAATGGAGATATAAACAGGACATGAACATGAATTGGACAAGAATGATGCAGAGCCGGATCTTGGTGCCAGCAGCAATGTGGTTGTTAGATTATGTCGGAATGTACCAGAGAATGTAAATGACAAAATTTACTTTGATAATTATTACACATCAATACCACTAATGCATTATTTGAAGGGAAGAGGCATTTTATCTCTAGGAACTGTTAGAAGAAATAGAGTTTACAATAAGAAACTCCCAGAGAACAAGTCCCTGAGTAAAGAGGAAAGGGGTAAAATACTCGAGTTTATTCGAAATGATGAAGGAACAGAGATCTCAAGTGTAGTCTGGAAGGACAAGACAGTCATGTTGTTATCCATGTTTGTAGGAAGTGTCCCTGTAAGCAATGTAAAGACATATGATAGAAGTAGGAAGGAACATATTTTTATATCTTGTCCAAAAATTGTGCAAATTTATAACAAGCATATGGGGGGAGTGGGTCGTCTAGACAAGACTGATCGTCAGATCATCATCATCATCATCATCATCATCATCATGAGTTATCTGCTATATTAGCAGGTCTTTTGCCTCTTCATTTTCTGTGATCCATTGCTTCCTTCTTAAGGCTGCTGTATGTTGTACCGTCCATCATGTCATCAAGTATCTGGAATATCTTCCTTCCTCGCTTCCTTTTCCCATCTACATAACCTTCTAAAACAATTTTTATCAGTCCATCATTCTTTCTTAATATATGCCCAATCCAATTTCTTTTTCTTCTCTGTATTACATCTAGTAACTGTTTTTTCTCTCCCACTCTTCTCAGTACCTCTTCATTTTTTATCCAACTTATTCTTTCCATCCTCCGCCATGTCCATATCTCAAAAGCCTCGAGCCTTTCTCTGTCTTTCTTCCTCATAGTCCATGTTTCAGTGCCATATAGAAGAACATTCCATACAATACATTTTATGAGTCTCTTCCTGAGTTCTCTGTCCAGACCGCTGCAGAAAATTCTCCTTTTCTTATAAAATGCCTCATTTGCCATTGCTATCGTTTTTTTAATTTCCGTCGTGCACTTCCAGTTGTTGTTTGTCCTGCTTCCAAGATACTTAAAATTTTGCACCTGTTCTAGTATTTCTCAATTCAACATAATTTTTATTTCCTCCTGGTTCCCATACTTTTGTTTTATTTGTGTTAATTTTTATTCCGTATTTTTTTCCATTAGTTTCAATGGTGTCCACCAAATCCTGTAATTCTTTTTCCCCTGTGGCTAGAAGGACCATGCCACCGGCAAACCTCAAACACCCTACTCTTCTTCCTCCAATTACTACGCCTTTGTCATCTAATGAGCATTGGTCAATCATATTTTTCAAGTAGAGGTTGAAAAGAGTAGGTGATAAACAGCATCCTTGTCTTACTCCTTTTCCTAGTCTGATCCATTTTGTACTTTCTCCTCTCACTTTAATTGAAACTTTTTGATTAAGATTTGATGAGTTTAGAAGTCTTTTGGTTTTCTAGTCCACTCTCTTTTCCGTCATTATAGTCGCCACCTTGTCCCAAAACACATTGTCAAATGCCTTTTATAGATCGATGAAGTGTGTATATAGGTCTCTTCCTTTTTCAATAACCCTTTCTCCCAAGATTCGTAGGAGCCCTATTGCATCTCTGATGCCCGTATTCCATCTAAAGCCAAGCTGCTCCTCGCCAAGATTCTCCTCCATTACTTTTTCAAGTCTTTTATTAATTATTCATAACATCACTTTGGCTGCATGTGAAATGAGGCTGATTGTCCTGTGCTCGCTGCATTTCTTGGTTCCATGTTTTTTTGGTAATGGAATCATTACTGTTGCCAGAAAGTCCTCTGGCCATTCACCAATGTCATACATTTTATTACATAATCTCAATATTTCTCTTATTCCATCTTGGTTCAAGCATTTTAATATTTCTCCCGGTATCGTATCTGTACCTATCGCTTTGCCATTTTTCATTGCAGCTATGGCAGACTCTACTTCTTCCATTATTATGGTTGGTCCTTTCTCTTCACCACTTACACTGTTGTCTGATTCAAGTTCCAGAGTTTCTGGTTTGCTGTTTGTGTCATATAGCTCTTTAGATATTCTTCCCATCTCTGGAGGACATCGTCACAATCTTTGTACACTACCTCTTCGTCTTTACTCAAAATTTCCATAGTAGCACTTCCTGTTCTGTTTTGTTCCCTTGTCACTGTCTTCACCCTGTTGTATAGTAAATCGTACCTTCCATTCCTGTCCAGTTCTTCAATTTCATCACATTCCTCTTTTTTAGCCATTTTTTCCTAGCCTGCTCTGTTTCTCTTCGCAGTTCATTTTTTAACCTTCGGTATATCTTTCTTGCATCTTCAGTGCTCTTGTTTTTCAATTTTCTTCTCTCCTCCATCTTGGAAACCATTTCTTGTGTGACCCATGGTTTTTATTTACCTTTTCCCTTTTACATATCCTATATTTTGCTGTCCTGATTTAATGATTCCTTCTTTCAGCATATTCCAGTACTCATTGGCATTATCAGGTTGTTCTTTGTCTTGTAATGTGTTTAGAAACTCCCGAGACAGCATTTCTGTAATTTGTTCTTTGTTGGATCTTATCTTCTCTATATCCCACTTCCTCACCATGGTCACCTTCTTCAGTTTTTTCATTCTTATTTCTGTTTCTGCCACAAGTAAGTTGTAGTCACTATTAATATCTGCACCTGGTAATGTGTGCACCTTCTTGATTCCATTCCTGTATCTTTCTTCTACAAGTATAAAATCGATTTGGTTTCTATATTTATCCCCTGGTGATTTCCAAGTGTAGAGCCTCGTCTTATGGTTCTTGAACCATGTGTTTGCCACTATCAGTTGCCTTTCCCTGCAGAAGTCAATTAACCATTCACCTCTATCATTTCTCTTTCCAAGACCATGACTGCCTACTATGTTTCCCTTTTCCCACAGTGGCGTTCCATTCTCCCATTACTATTTTGCAGCATTTTTTATTTTTGTCCATTATTGTCAGATACAGAACCGTAATGCGGAGTAAGAAGTGGCGCTTTCAAATATTTTACCATCTTTTTGATGTAGCCACAATCAGCTTGATTTTGTACCGCAGAGTTAACAGCATCCGCACCCCAGTGTCTCAAGCTAAGGAGCTTCAATTAGCAAATTTTAGGATTGAACTGGCTGAAACTTTGCTCAAAATTGGTTTCAGTTCTACACCAAAGAGAGGAAGGCCAAGTTTCATAGAGAAACCACCTGCAAAGAAGAAGAAGGCAGCTTCACACCATCCAACTAAAAATATCAGATTCGATCAGGTCGGACACTGGCCTGTTTATTTAGATAAAAAACAGAGGTTCAAAAATGAAAACTGCAAAGGTTATACCATTATTAAATGCGAAAAATGTAGCAGCTGTGTCTTAACAAGAAAGGTAACTGTTTCACTAAATGTCATGAACTGTGATTTTAATGTTTTCAGATTTATTTCACAAAACTATCCTGCTTTAAATGCCACTGAGATCAATAATATGAAATTTAAATTCGAAATCAAATATCTTATAAAATGTTTGTTCCATAAAATGTATTTGTTACTTAGTTTTTCATGTTTGATTTGCTTTTGTAAAAGTTTTGGTAACTAGAGAGTGCGCGTTATGTCTAAACGCATAATGTTGCTAAATGGCAACAAGTAATAAATAATGACTTTCACATTGTTAGATGAGTTATATAATTTTTTCAATAGTTTTCCCTTTCATTGGTGAACATTTTCTACCATATATATTTTTTTGCGCTAAAATAAAAATTCATGCAGTGTAGGGTTAAATTGACTATTATGACTGCTAATTTTCATGGCACAAGATTGATACTATGAAATATGTCAATATAAATAATAAAAATATACTGACAGACAAATAGTTTTTGGGAATCTACTATGCTCAGGAATATCTACAGGTGAGAAATACATAATTTAAGTAAGAAAATTAACCCAGGTCTGGTCAAAATTTTATGGAATGTAACGTTTCAGTTGGCATACGAAAGTTCTGAGGAGGCTGGGTTCATTACAGTATATATAATTGAAAACCACAGACTTTGGACTCGCATGTTTTCTTGCTATGCACCTGCTCTGAAATTATTGCAATCAGTTTGATACTACTTTGGCCGTCTGCATCTCCCTAACCCATTATCAAACCAGAATATGGGGAGCACTGTACACTGTGGTGTCCAAGCCTGTAGAATGAAAAAAATGACAGCCTTTCAACTTCTAGCCAGATGCTCTACTCTCTCTCTGGGAGAGAGAGAAAGAGAAAGTAAATGAAATATGCACTAGATGTCAACTGCAATTTTTTTCTCAGTCATAATTCCAGTACATGAATTAATACAAACAACAGCAGTATAAATGTAATTAGGACTTTTCCTTCTAAAAGCTTGCATAGAACTGTAAATGCAAGAACAATTCCATTAACAGTTTTTTCTTTCAATCACTATTGGTGCTAACAACAATGTAAATCTGTTTGCCATTATACCCAAAGCTTACTCACTTACCCACAGAGCTCTACTCACTCTGTAATAAAGACCTTGTGTCACTCATTATGTATCTTTGGTGACATGGATTCATTATATTTGCACCAAAGGGAAAGCTTCATCACCAATGAAAAATAATGGAACCATAAGATTTATCCTTTCCAGATAAACAGGTACATTTAGATTGCCAAATAGTGATGAAGGGTGGCAGTATTAAGTTCCAGAATGCCAACCTCTGACACTCAATTATTTGTACTAGTGTGAACATATTGAAACTTGTAATTTGTATTTACAACATTGAAAAGGACAACAGTGAAGTTACCTTTGTAATTTTAGTAGTAGGAGCCACTACCTGCAGGTTGTTGAGAGAGAAAGTGCTTACAATCCAGTGCCCATAAACAAATTTCAAACTTCCACAGTTCCTTAAACTGATGAGCAACATTTCACCCTTCTTTTTGAGATGGAGGGGTCTGAAATAAAAAATGATAGAATTATCTCATGTTAAGTGGCAAACTTGCAAGTAACAAAAACATGGCATTTGCATGAGACAGACTTTGTGCTTTGCAGGTGAACCTTATGGGGGCTTTCTACATAAGGACACCCGCTGGCTGAAGTGACCACTTCAGTTAAAAAGGGAGGTGTCAAATAGAAGATATTGTTCCCCTGATTATGATGTCACTGTTTTTGGGAAAAGTGTGGGTCTCAAGCCTCAGGAAGTAAGACAGTAAACAAAAGAACATTGCAAAGTAAATTATTCCTGATGTATTGATTGACTGTTCCATTGGTCCTTGGTAGAATATTTTATAGATTATGAGTGAAAACACACACACAATACTGGTGTAATGCGAGGTGCATTCAAGTTCTAAGGCCTCCGATTTTTTTCTGATTAACTACTCACCCGAAATCGATGAAACTGGCGTTACTTCTCGACGTAATCGCCCTGCAGACGTACACATTTTTCACAACGCTGACACCATGATTCCAAGGCTTCTTTAGGAGACTGTTTTGACCACTGGAAAATCGCTGAGGCAATAGCAGCACGGCTGGTGAATGTGCGGCCATGGAGAGTGTCTTTCATTGTTGGAAAAAAGCCAAAAGTCACTACGAGCCAGGTCAGGTGAGTAGGGAGCATGAGGAATCACTTCAAAGTTGTTATCATGAAGAAACTGTTGCGTAACGTTAGCTCGATGTGCGGGTGCGTTGGCTTGGTGAAACAGCACACGCACAGCCCTTCCCGGACATTTTTGTTGCAGTGCAGGTAGGAATTTGTTCTTCAAAACATTTTCGTAGGATGCACCTGTTACCGTAGTGCCCTTTGGAACGCAATGGGTAAGGATTACGCCCTCGCTGTCCCAGAACATGGACACCATCATTTTTTCAGCACTGGCGGTTACCCGAAATTTTTTTGGTGGCGGTGAATCTGTGTGCTTCCATTGAGCTGACTGGCGCTTTGTTTCTGGATTGAAAAATGGCATCCATGTCTCATCCATTGTCACAACCAACGAAAAGAAAGTCCCATTCATGCTATCATTGCGCGTCAACATTGCTTGGCAACATGCCACATGGGCAGCCATGTGGTCGTCCGTCAGCATTCGTGGCATCCACCTGGATGACACTTTTCGCATTTTCAGGTCGTCATGCAGGATTGTGTGCACGGAACCCACAGAAATGCCAACTGTGGAGGTGATCTGTTCAACAGTCATTCAGAGATCCCCCAAAACAATTCTCTCCACTTTCTCGATCATGTCGTCAGACCGGCTTGTGCGAGCCCTAGGTTGTTTCGGTTTGTTGTCACACGATGTTCTGCCTTCATTAAACTGTCGCACCCACGAACACACTTTCGACACATCCATAACTCCATCACCACATGTCTCCTTCAACTGTCGATGAATTTCAATTGGTTTCACACCACGCAAATTCAGAAAACAAATGATTGCACGCTGTTCAAGTAAGGGGGACGTATTGACAATGAACGCGGCCTCATTTTAAAACAATGCACATGTTTCTATCTCTTTCCAGTCCGGAGAAAAAAAATCGGAGGCCTTAGAACTTGAATGCACCTCGTATTCTACAGTATAAATTGTTTATTTCATGAATCTGTTTTTGATTGTTAACCATCATCAGGTACCAAGATAAGCATATGGTGCAGTAAAATTTTGTTGGGTCAAAGATTTTAAACTAGTGCATCTACAGTGATCTCCATTTCCAGAGTTGGAAAATGTTAATTTTAGACTTAGGGATAAAACACGAGGGACTATTTCAGTGTAAATGTGATGTAGGATTATTTAACTAATATAAAATAAGTGACACTAACTAATGAACTGCATACCAATTTACAACGCTTGTTCATAGGAGAAAATAAATTGAACAATAAAGTTTGGTGACAGTTCCAAAGATGTAGCTGCAGAAAATAATCTTGTCTTCAGTAGGTTCTGAATTACAAATAAATAAGATACACTAGTGATTCCATAGCTAGATGCTCCAACTGTTTGTATATTCTGCCATTGAAACTGAAATAATTTTGTTTAAGAAAGGTTTGTGTAGCTAATGTTACGTCATCTGTGACAACCAGGTTAACTCCTGATTTATCTATTAAGTGTATTAGAATCTTTAGGTGCTCTTGAACACCGGGCGAGGTGGCGCAGTGGTTAGCAGACTGTGTAAGAAAGGTTTGTGTAGCTAATGTTACGTCATCTGTGACAACCAGGTTAACTCCTGATTTATCTATTAAGTGTATTAGAATCTTTAGGTGCTCTTGAACACCGGGCGAGGTGGCGCAGTGGTTAGCAGACTGGACTCGCAGTTGGGAGGATGCCGGTTCAAACCTGTCTCCAGCCATCATGATTTACATTTTCTTTGATTTCCCTAAATCACTTCAGCTTAATGCCGGGATGGTTCCTTTGAAAGGGCATGGCTGACTTCCTTCCCTAAATCGAGGGGACCGATGACCTTGCTGTTTGGTCCCCTCCTTCCAAATTAACTAACCACTCTTGAACAGGTACATTAGCGAATAAGTTGCTAACATCAAAAGAAACTAGCTTGGAGCTGTAGAAAGGAGGGGGGGGGGGATTTGCATGTCTTTTTAACTTGTTCACTAAGTCAACAGAATTTAGTTTCTTCTATGAACAATTGCTGTAATTTGTATGTGGTTCATTAATTAATGTGTCACATACTTTATCTCAGTTAAATAATTTTACATCAGATTTACACTGAAAATCCCTCTCGATTTGTTCCTAAATCCAGCATTAACATTTTTCATCTCTGGGAATGGAGATACTCTGTGGATCCTCTATTTAAAATCTTTGCACCAACAAAATTTCACTGCACCACATACTTTGTACCATAAGATGGAGTAAAAGCTGAAAACTGGTTTGTGAAATAAACATTGTAGAATACACCAGTGTTGCATGTGCTTTCATTCATAATTCCTAATACAATTGTTTTTTTTAAGCAAAGAGGAGAAAATAAATTATGATTTGCAGATTTTTATGCCATACACACATCCATGCATGCATCTAAGGCAGCCTCCATCACAATTTCTGACATGATGCAAAGCAACTGCAACAGAATAATTCAAGGTATGATGGAGGCACTTACCAGCCATCTACAAGTAACAGTCGGCATCATTAACTAAATTACTGATTATATTTCATAATAAGAGCATTGTTTTTCAGTGATGATTTTCCAGTTAGTAACAATGTACATTTTTAATTAAATTTATATGTAATTACACACTCATAATTATGCTGTCTGCAGCATATTGAAAATGGCAGCAAAATAGAAACAGTGAATGGTACAAGAACAAGAAGTGCAATATAGAGCACCCTAATACAGCTGCTGCGTTGTGGGGTGGGTAAGTGTTCACAATGTTGGACTGCTAAGCGGCCGACTCAGGCTCAAAGCTCCCTCATGCCAACCTCTTCCCCCCCCCCCCCCCCCCCCCCCCAGCTGTTTGCTGTATTCCAATATGTGTCGTGGTGTAATGTCCATTTGCAACAGCAAGGTGTAAGGTAGGGATCTGTAATGATATTTAATTCTGCATAACTGCTCTATTAGGAGCTGAAAGGAAGTGGTTTTTGAATGGGAACCGCAAATAATTGATGACAAGTTAACTAAATCCTCCACTGGAAAACACATCTGGTGGGTAACACACAGCATTAGTGACAGTACGTGTGTCATATGACAGAAATCTCTTATTGATGCACTTGATTTGTACACCGTTTAAATGAGAGCATATGCCTCCTCATCCAATTTAGATGTTCGTATAAACATGAATATGATCACTCCCAAGGAAATAATGAAAATGTAATAGTTTGTCACATAAGCTGCAACATTGTCACAATCATGCAGTTTCTCTGTACTCTGGCAAAACATATGTTCTTAACGCTTTTGAAACTGCCATCCATTATAAGTTTTGACTCTTTAATTCCTTTGTTGTAACATAGTTCACACCTGTTTATTGCATTTCTGTATGTTGCCTGCTCTCAGTATTCATTACATTTACTTGCGACGGTAACATATTCTTACCACGACTCATATTCTATAACCAGTGTATAGTATGACAAATGCCAAGACAACAGAAAGAGAACAAACATTTCAATGACCAGACGGATAGTTCACAATGTGTGGAAAAGAAAATGCATGAGAAGTTTTGAACAAGCTCACCAGGTTTTCAAGTAAACACACTGACCACTTTACCATGATGCTGTGGCTGTTTTACTACTCTCGATATTGCACTTCTTGAGTTTGGACCATTCACTTTTTTTTTTTTTCTTCACGGTTCAGCATACCTTCTTCCTGTTCTCATGCTTGATCTGTGTTCAGTTTTCGACAGGCTATCCAGTGGGCCATCTTATCACCACATCTGAGCGAGGTGCGATGAGGAATTTCCCTTGTCCGATATGGTAATTCACGTGCTATATACTGTAGTAAAATTAGATTGGACGTCATTATATGTTAAAGCTGGCAGTAAACCTATTCTGTGGGTTTCTGAATGAGTTATAGTATGTTAAGTTATGAACTTTATCACACAGTAATCCATTTGAGGTGCCGAGAATCATAAGGGCCTGAAGCACATCACCATCGATTGTGGGATTGTAGCATTTATTCGTACTTCCGAAATCTGTTGATATTATGGTGAGTCAGGTTTATCTGTACTGTAGGCTCACATTGTATATATGAAAATTCATGAGAAGCTGTATCTGTGATTTTCACTTAAATGTAGAATGGATGGAAGTGTGCTTTAGGCCCTTATGGATCTCAGCACCCTATTTGTATTCCAGTCAAGCCACCATGTTGCATTAGTACTTTAGTTTAATCACTTCTGCAAACGACACTTTGCAGTTGGTAGTTTACTGTGCAAGAAACGGTTTTCTTGTGCATTGTAAACATGAACTATGTTGAATCTATTTTAAATGCTAACAGAAAGGTAAAGCTGTGAGACAGGTTGTATGTTGTGCCTGGATACCCTGTCAGTAGGGCACATGCTTGTGAAAGGCAAAGGTCCCGAGTTCGAGTCGTGGTCCAGCACACAGCTTTAATCTGCCAGGATGTTTCACATCATTGTACACTCCGCTTCAGAGTGAAAATATCATTATGGGAACTGGAAACTAAATTACCAAGGAAAGTTAGCTGTAAAGGAAGTGGGACCTCTGAGAACAGATCCTTTGACTCAGAGAGTGATGAAATCAAATAAGTGTGACTGCAAGAGAACATTTAACAACAAAGTGTTGGTTAGCAGGAACTGTGTGGAGGCAGCATAAAAATACCTGATTTTCAGCCCAGAAGTTAATTCATGAACTAGTATGTCTCTTAGGGATCTTGTACATTTGGCTGAAAAAAATGGAAAAGCACAAAAATGCGAAATGTAGTGTTGCAAAAGCTGACACATTAATTTGTTGTTGCCCTAAACTGTATATAATTAAGTACAAAATTCCGCAAAAACACTTATTTTTTGTCGGATAACTTATGCATTTTATTATTATTAATGTTGTTGTGAATGGGCAGTGGCCATAGTTGTATAAACTTGTTGATAAACGTAATAATTATACAGCACATGCTATTAATTTCGCACCCAATTTTTTTCTGAATCTAAAAATTTGTGAACATCGAGAATTTATACTCATGAGCTGCCACTGGTCATGAGCATTAGTTACCTTTGAGATTGTACGTGGTGATTTGATGTTAGACAAAAATGCCTTCAATGTGATAAAGACACCACAATCAATACCTAACCGAGTTTGAACGAGATCACGTCATAAGGCTATGAGAAACTGGATGTCCCTTGTGTGATACTGCAGAAAAGCTCAGCAGGAATGTAGCCACTATACGTGACTGCTGGCAGTTGTGGTCAAGGGAATGTATGGTCGCAAGAAGACTAGGCTCCAGATGACCACAAGGAACTGCCAAGAGCGAAGACTATCATTTTCGGTGTATGGTTCTGGCGCTTTGTGCTGCATCTGCAGTAGCAATTTGAGCAAAAATTGGCACCACAGTGTCAACAAACTGTTACAAATCGGTTACTTCGAGCACAGCTCCGAGCCAGATGCCCTGTATTGCACATTCCACTTATCCCAAAACATTACCATTTGCGACACCTGTGGTATCAAGTGGTGGAGGTTTTGTATTTTCTGATGGAAGCTGGTTCTGCCCCCCCCCCCCCCCCCCCCACCCAATGATAATCAGGTATTGCTTAGGAGGAGGTCATTTCAGAGCCTGCAACCAACTTGGCTGTGTGCTGGACACACTGGACCTGCACTATATGACAACAGGAGCACTTGTAGTTACCCCGTGCACTCTGATTGCAAAATTGTACATCATTATGGTGATTCGACCTGTTTGTCCTGCCATTCATGAACAGCATTCCAATGAGTATTTTCCAACACTGTAACATTCGCCCACTTACTGCTGCTGTAACCCAGCACTCTACAGTGTCAATATGTTGCCTTGACGTACTCGATCAGCAGATGCGTCTACAATCGAGCACATATGGGTGTCATTGTACAATTCCAGTGCCCACCAGAGCCAGCATTAACTGTCCCTGTATTGACCAACCAAGTGCAATAGGCATTGAACTCCATCCCACAAACTGACATTGAGCACACTTAAAACACAGTGCATGAGTAGTGGGACAAAGTTCCTATGGCCCCACTTTGCATTGTTGTCAAATTTATTCAGGATGGAGGCCATAGATGTGCCAACGTCGCAGTGACGTCATGGCAGGAAAATAGGTCAATTGTGCTACCTCCACTAACCTAACCCCCTACCCCATCTAGAAAATGGCAGAAAAGGACTCCATCTGTGCTGGGCTGTTGAGTAGGACAGATATAAGTCTTTATTTTGCATGCATTGTTTGTTTAAACAATTTGAGTTGTCATAGATGGTAGTTCCGTCCAGTGTGTTCACTGTGAGGTCTGGAGCCCAACTGATCTAGTTCACAACACCGCCACCAGAGGGTTCTATTGTCCCTCCCCCATCCCCTCCTGTGACGTCTGGGGGGAAAATGGCGGGAAAAGGACTCAGTCTGTGTCTAGCTGCTGGACTGGAAGGACAGGTGTAATTCTTTACTGTGTTGAATGGAAGAGATGTCTGTCCTGGAGAAAGAAGAGTATATCAGCATCTGAGGACTGCATCAATAGCAGTGAACACAAATATGCTTTATGAAATAATAAAGATCGTCTAAGTTACATTTCGCAACTCTTGCTGATAAATGTGTGTGCTAATGCAGATCATTCAGTATAAGTCGAGTCAGTCAGCCTTCAAAAGTGCGAGAGGCAAGATGTCCACCTCTGAATCTCTGTGCCCTGCTGAAAGAGAGGCTACATGCCAGCTTACAGCACAGCCAGGAAGCACACTGGCTTATAGCATGGTCATGTGCTAGCTGCAGGACCACATGTAAGCACTTTGTGTCGTGTTGGAAATACCCGCGACCTTCCTCCGTCCCATCCCCAGTGCATGGATACTCTTTTTCATTGTACATAACTGCTTCAGGAGTTACTACATCTGGTGTTGCGGAATATTGTCACATACGTAACTTGAAGATGTCGCAGGGGCTAAATGTACCACAACCCAAGAGAGAGAGAGAGAGCTTTGCAGATGACATGAGAATATTTAAACAATTCCAAGGAATACTGCCACCACAACACTTGAACACAGACTCGAAAAGAAAAAGATTGTGACACACTTGTGAAACTACCCCAGGGACACTTCACACGCTTTTGTGGGAAATAGAGCCCCAAACTGATACCAGATGCACTATCTGATTTTATATGCCAAAACAGTGATATATATTTGGAAGTCGAAATAAATATCTCACTAACTCTAAACAGGGTGCTCACAAGTTTTCGAGTTTTAGTTGCTTATTAGAAGGCATTGCCAGAGAGAGGAAACTTTCCGAGTCCTACAGCTGCTTTGGTGTTCATCACTTTTCTGAAATGGTGGGTGGCCTTAGTTTATATTTGCTACTGCTGGTCAGGGACGTTATTTTACTCACTTCTTGAAGCTCTGTCTAAACACAGACGGGAAAAATCAGAACAATTAGACAAACCGAATTCGAAGCACTCCTACAGACGAGAAAAATGGCTGGAATTTTCGACGTTTTGCAGCTGCTGATCTGCAGATGCTCTAAAGCGACAAGGGTGGGTTAGGGACAGTATCCCACCAGAGATGGTGAGCTTGGACATGTCTCTGAAAGCTTGAACAAACCTGACGTCAAGTTACTCTCAGAACTTTCCGTAGATACCCTGCCCTCGTCTTTTTTGAATCAATCTCTATAGGCTCGTAAGCACCACACAAATGTCTTGTGAATGGAGCATTTTGATTGGCTCTTATACAATTTACCCACCAAACTGCTGCTGCCGCCGGTGTGGGAGCACTGTCCGCCGTTTTTTGCAGACGAGACTTTCAGTGGCAAAATGATCTTGTACAGATCGACATTTGCACTGACAGCTAAACCCTGAAAAATTGTGCTTTGCTTTAGGGCGCAAAAACAACTAGGATCATACATACCCATGTTAAAACTATAGAACACGAGGACAGAGAGAAGTTAAAAACGACTACATGTCAATCCCAGTCGACATAAGAGAAGACAGCGGCCAACAGCCTTCACATTCGCTAAAATGGCCAATAACTCAGATGGCAAACCCAAGCAGGAAGGTAAACGGTTAAAAAACGGGCATTCCGTCAGGAAATGGCGGACATTTAAAGTTGGGTACAATGTGCACAAAGCGGTAGTGGAGCGCCACTTAACAAATGGCGATGGCTACAAATGCAGTGCCCAATATGCAACCTAGTTAAAACGACCTCGCAGTGGGAGGTCCGAGAGGAGGTAGTCCAAACCACTGGGAGAGGCTTAATAACCTGGAGCTTATTCCCAAGAAGGGAAGGCCAGTGGTGATGCCAAAGTGACACCACCTGCTGACAGATGGCAACACAGAGATAGTCAGAGGGAATATAAGAACTAATGGGCTGAGGTACAAGGACTGCAGCCTTGGCAGCCTTGTTTCCTTGCAGAACAACATGATGAGGAACCCACATAAACATCACAGCGGCTCCATCAAGAGTGAGCAAGTGACAGTTTTCCTGGACCCGTTGCACTAAGGGATGTGTAGTGAATAGCGCACAGAGGCTTTGAAGGGCGCTGAGGGAGTCTGAGCAGAGGACGCCATTGAAAAGCCTGTGTCGCCGGATGTACTCCGTGGCCTGCCAGAGGGCGAAGAGCTCTGCTGTAAATACTGAACAGTCTGCCAAAAGCCGATACCGAAAAACGTCAGTGCCAATTACGAAGGCACACTCGACAACAGTGGTCTACAGATCATGAAATACGGAAACTACCGCCAAAGACACTTCCTCAATTACACTGCTATGCTACTGTCGAGGAAAGCTTGAATATTTCAGCATCTCCAACCTTGCCATATCATCATATACCATATTGATGTGGTAAGCACACAATTCGCATCCTGCACCATACTAAATCATCATTTCTGCATCCTGCGTATAGCTATCGACCACCAGACTATTGTACATATACTGCAAAGACAGAGAGCATAAGCACATGCAACGTATATAGTCCTCGCAGCAGCTGGTATTTCACGGGAGGTCTGTTGGTCATCGATCATGGCCGACAGTCATGAGTCAACTGCCCTTTCACTCACGCTGGCCCTATGCGCGATCAGAGCCGCCTCAGCGGGCTGTGGTCACTCTCTGGCTCTTGTACTGAGTCTGGGCTGCTTCCCCTTGGCACATAGGCGTTACCGTTTCCAGGTTGCTTGCTTTCTGCCACGCTTTCCACACCCATCTCCATACTCTGGAATTACAAGAACACTTGTACTTTCACAAGGTTTGCCAGAATATCATAATATTTACGTGTCTAGAGAACAAGCAACCGTCTCTTCCAGCTGTCTTTCACTATCTAGATGCACACCACAATCGATATTCTCTCAACCGAATAAAGACAGGAGATATGTAGAAGTAGTCAACCAGACGATTTATATGGGAGGGAATAACTGTCCAGTGCGAACACACGCCCATATGAAATTTCGACAGAGAACACCTATGATCACGAAGGCTGCCCAACACGCACTGTGGATAAATTCGCTATTCACCTGCCTAGAGAGTCACAGGGTTAGGTTAGCTACATCCCTGTTCCCCAGCCGGGATCCTCAGTCTGGATGGCTCCCACTGCAAGCCGGAAACGACTATTGTTCCCGTGACAGGCCACTGCCACCGCCTGCTCCGTACTCCAGCTAGTATCGTTCTAGGAAACCAGCCACGTATATTTTATCACTGTGCTTACAATTAAATGTAACAATTGCAGCCTGAATCTGACGACATTCAACAGTGAGCAAAGTGTCGGAAATACCCCTTCCCAATGGCTGTGGCTCTGGAAATACAAATATCTGTACCATTCTTATGACTGGGCTTAATTTTCCATGCAAAAAAATCTTTCATTCCCCTTACGGCTATCGCAGTTTTCCACAACAAAGCCTTACCACGACAGGACAAAGTCATTTTCTTTGCACATGTCAGCACACTGACATACCTTATAAGCACGCTGATCACAGCGTCTCTATCACGCATTTCCTACTACTAAGTGTAATACTTCACCAGTAACTGAATGCTGGTGATACCAAACAATACTGAGCTAAAATCGGTGATGGATGGATATGTCTCATTTGGTTTTTCTTGCGAGTGGTACCAGTGTGTCTTAGGAAGAGAGACGTAGTCGTCTTACAAGCCACCAGTTGTTAAAAACACGATCTCAATGGCTATGTTACAACCAGAAGTGGTCTTGATTCTATAGGCGCTCACAAATATCGCTAACGATATCCATGTTACAAACAATACAAACTTTATAACTCGAGGTATGGTATTGCTTCCGAATGAAGTGATTTTTCACACAATATCGCGCCACTGAAAATAGACGGTGATCGCGGGGTGTGTGTTAACAGACCGAAAGCGCGGGATGATCGCATATTGTAGATGATGTACTATGCGACGAATCGTGTAAGAAATGCAACACTAGATTGATATCATAGAAAATGTAAGCTGGCTTTTCAGATCTATAGTGTTAAGCTTTCCGGTAAAGGCTGTCTGCGATTTGGAATCAAGTTTTCCATTCAACCTGATACCTGTGTTGGATCCTACGGAGACGTCTTTTAATGATTATGGCCTCTAGTGAATCATATTTGTGGTACTCTTTTTATCTCGAAAAGAGTCACCGTTTTCGAATCTATCTGCTGCAGTACAAATCCAACGTCGTTTTTTAGACAGCCCCCTATGCATCTTGTAACTGTAGTTCAGACTCTGCCCTGCCATCCCTGCAGCTTTGTGCATGTGATGGTTTCAGTTTAAACTGGAACTGAGCAGAAGTCAGAGAGCGCTGTATCTGCCACCTTCTGCATCCTGTGTAGAAACAGGGTTAACTGAGTTACTGCGACTGGACTGGGTTTTGACCACTCTGTGAATATGGGAACATGTCGTAGCTCTGCCAATGGTGTACAATGTGTAAGGTCAACGCCAAAACAAAGCTTTCTACTGCAACAAGAGGTAGTATAAAAGACGGCATGGGAAGTGAAAGAAGAATAAGGATTTTGCTACTGGACTGCTGTGCGTCTCCTGACGACTTACAGGTATTACATTCTTAAGGAGATCTACAGCCCTCAGGGTGCATTCACGACTGTCACTCAAACATTATCTCTATCATGTACTGTCCAACAGAGAATTTAAAAAACTATGAACTATAAAAACTTCGCTAATGTCATACAGTAGAGTACTCGATTATTACAACATCCCTATCTTTCGATATTTATACCATAAACAAATATTGTCTGTGTGCTGGCATCAATCATATGTGCTGACCCCCATCATTCGGATCCACTCAGTGATTGAAGTCCCCTTCACAGACCAGTGTAACGTGTCCTCGCCTGTGTTGTTGGAGTATCATATCCCACAAACCATCAGCCACAAGAGGGGGGTTCCTGTGTTGTTTGATATATTGTTGTTTACCTGCTGTAATACTTACAAACAGTGTATGACACAATTTTGTACACAGCCATACATTTTGTTTCCTCCACCACGAAATCTATGTCTGTGTCAGTTTCTAAACTGACATTAACACATTTCGATTCATTGGCTCTGACTGACAGTGGGACATTGCATAGTGCATAGTGCATGCTGAACTCATCTTTCGCAGTGATGGGATTGCAGATGACTTGGTGCTCCGATTCGATTGACTCGTCACATTGGACTGTTTCGGTGCTAGCCATCCCTGGAAGGTGTTGCCCCTCCGCCAAGACTCTTTCTCCATCCAAAACAAGTGATTTCAGTCAGTCATGTGGTGATCAACAGTGTACCAGTGGAGAGATGGGATGGAAAAGACACCATCGATGTACTGTAATAAGCATCACAGTTGATAGTGCAAGCAATTTTACAACACTGATCCGTGACATGGCAGCATACTTCTCAATTTCTATATCATCGCTAAACCACCCCTCCTCTACTTTCCGAGTACCATTGTGAACATAGGTGACTGTGCAGAACGGCCACTCATAGTCAGTTCTCGAACACATACACCAAGGTATACCAGACATATTTCTAGCACTTCAGACATGGTGCGTAATTTACGATCTTTCCCTATGTGGATTTGAGTCACAGAACGTTCTCGCATTCTTAGGATGAAGAATGATCTCCTCGCATTGTCTTTGACCAATGCTCCCTCCAGCACTGTCACTGATTTAATCTGCAGCTGACCAGAAGCGCCGCGCGGGATTAGCCGAGCGGTCTGGGCGCTGCAGTTATGGACTGTGCGGCTGGTCCCGGCGGAGGTTCCAGTCCTCCCTCGGGCATGGGAGTGTGTGTTTGTCCTTACGATAATTTAGGTTAAGTAGTGTGTAAGCTTAGGGGCTGATGACCTTAGTAGTTAAGTCCCATAAGATTTCACACACATTTTGAACATTTGACCAGAAGTAGACCACTACCTTCCACGTCTTGTGAAGACGCAGAGCGAGCCTAGACCATAACCCCTGTTCCACACTAGTCTTGCTTGTGGCACCCAATTAAGTGCACAAGATTTCTCCAGTTGCACGCATCTCGAGAAGGTTAGCACCCGTTATGGGTGTATAGTAGATATGGAAGTCATATAACAGACAGTTAAGAACATATGACATACAGTTAATAAGTAGAAGAAAACGTGTGATTTCATGCACGACAGAGCTCCAAACGGATGTAGTTTGAAGCATTTTATGTAAATCAACTGCACTACCAATCCTAAAGCATTGTTCTAGTGTCTGGGGTCAGTACCAAAGAGGTATTGGTAAGAGGGAACATAAACACATGCACTCCTAAGGCTACATGGCTGTGAACTTGAATCATAATGTGATGTTAGATCGGTGCGGTTTCCGACCTATTAGTCATGTGGAAGGCAGCGCTGTTAATATTCTAATGTCAGAGATATACACTCCTGGAAATTGAAATAAGAACACCGTGAATTCATTGTCCCAGGAAGGGGAAACTTTATTGACACATTCCAGGGGTCAGATACATCACATGATCACACTGACAGAACCACAGGCACATAGACACAGGCAACAGAGCATGCACAATGTCGGCACTAGTACAGTTTATATCCACCTTTCGCAGCAATGCAGGCTGCTATTCTCCCATGGAGACGATCGTAGAGATGCTGGATGTAGTCCTGTGGAACGGCTTGCCATGCCATTTCCACCTGGCGCCTCAGTTGGACCAGCGTTCGTGCTGGACGTGCAGACCGCGTGAGACGACGCTTCATCCAGTCCCAAACATGCTTTCCACAAGTGTATAGCGCCCACTGTTCACATCCGATCACAGTTCAGAGATTATATTATGCTCACATCAGTCCTATATAAAATATTGTTAGTAATGTAGAATGCCTCTTAAAAGGAACAGTCAATACGCAGCAGTTGTTCCGTCACAGGGTTATTTGGTAAGTGTGATAGCGTTACGGAGACGTTTAGCAAACTCAACTGGCAGACTCGGCAAGAGTGGCGCTTTGCATCGCGGTGTAGCTTGCTGTCCAGGTTTCGAGAGGGTGCGTTTCTGGATGGAGTATCGAATATATTGCTTCCCCCTACTTATACCTCCCGAGGAGATCACGAATGTAAAATTAGAGAGATTGGAGCGTGCACGGAGGCTTTCCGGCAGTCGTTCTTCCCGCGAACCATACGCGACTGGTACAAGAAAGGCAGGTAATGACAGTGGCACATAAAGTGCTCTTCGTCACTCACTGTTGGGTGGCTTGCGGAGTATAAATGTAGATGTAAACATGTGTAATCACATGTCATACTACCACTAGCTCTGTAAACAGGACATCTGTCAAGCAGATGTATACTCGGGGATTACTTAACCTCACAAACAACTGTCACTAAGTTAGAATCACCATAGCTACGAAATTGAAGACTCGATTTTACGGCCCAAGATGCAGCAGCGGAATGGAGTACCGTACATCGCATAAAGCTTCGTTCGTCTAGAGGAATTTATCGAAACAGGATGGACATGTTTCACCATGAGCACACGTGCTGGAAGTCATCCGATGACTGAGAGGTTTACTGTTAACGATCGGAAGTAGATAGTGTTCTAAGTGCACACAGAACGCGCAGTTGTATACAAACTGAACACAGGTTATGGCACACAAATAATGCACTCCGTCAGAACAATCGAAGAAAAGTGGTCAAATGACCTGCAGCAACATCTCCCTCCCTCTCTAGAATGCATACCATTAAATCATAATTCGTTAGAACTCCATCTCAACCAATCATTCCATTCACTTTCTGTCACCCTTAAATGCAGATGCAAGTCAGTTCTGAGGGTGATGGTTCTCGTTTTACCAGCAAGGCATCCAGTTAACTCGCATCTATCTCTATTACTTAGGAGTTAAGTAGAGAGTATGACTGGAAATCACGTGACCGGAAGCGTCGCCATCTTGGATCTTTAGAGTATAAAACATGGAGGTAAGAACAGAGGGAGGACGCCGTGACATCACAGCTGTGAAGCTATGTGAAGCCGAGGGTAGCCATCTCAATCCGACCAAAACATTGCTGCTGTAAGCTTGTGTGCATAGGCTTGTCGCTTGCTTTTGCAAGGATTTTGCGCTATTATGGTGACTTGTGTGGTGTTCGGATGTACGAATCGTTCTGATTGTGATGCGAAATCGAAGGGAATAACTTTCATGTGTAAGTTGTCTCGTCAAGTGTGATTTTACAACTTCATTGTGAATGAACGTGTGCTACATCGGTACTTGTACTATAGCGTGTTTTTCTCCTGTATGATTTTAGATTTCCTAAAAATGAAAGTCGGAAAGCTCTGTGGGAGAATGCCGTGAGGAGGAAGAATTGGCGTGCGTCTAAATGGAGCACTATATGTCCTCAGCATTTCCGAGAAGAGGACATAGACCGAACTTCCCTTTCAACAGTAAGGCTCCGAGAAAATGCTGTACCATCAGTTTTCCCTACACACCCAAAACATACGTTAATTCAAAGAATTAAGTTCTTAGTTTTCAAGTTCACGTTTCAGTATAATACGTACATATCGTTGATAATCGAAGTATTGAGTAACTCACTTTGTCTTCATCATGTACCAAATTAAAAGCTAACACTTCATTAACTGGCGTAAAGTATAGGCCTAAACAGGACACTGTGTAGATTTGCCATTCTATGTACCGTATTTCAGTAAATATTGGTGGTAATGAATAGTGTTTCCCAGTAGTGTAACGTAACTGAAATGTCCCAGTACGTATTACAAACAAGATGTATTTATGGGGCTTTGGAGGGAGGGTACAGCTAACTTAGTTTTCAGTTTCTATTATTTAGTTTGTGATACACGTTTATTACTGAATTAACAAAATTGTATCGTTTATATTGAAGGCTAGCTATTCGTAATATTACATTAAAAACTATTTTTAATCAGAGGAAACGCAGAATTTCGCCTTTACGAGATTTTATTTTAAACAAAAACTTTGAAACAACCAATGTGATGACGTTACATGGTTACATGCGTATATGGTGCAATTAGCGACTGTAATACACGCAGCGCTATAGCACACTGGCAATGTTTTGGTCAGAGTGTCATGGCAGCGAGCCACGCCCCCATGGCTTCAAAACGTAGTACGGCTGGGATACGTAGCGCCATCTCTATTCTTACCTCCATGGTATAAAAGGAGGCATGAGAGCCGCAACTGATCTGTCTTCTGTGGTAGTTAAAAGTGTCAATATGGATTCCTTCAAAGTGCTAAACATCCTTCAGCTAGCTATTAGGGAGGAAAACAAGAGCCAGGGACGAACGCTTCGGTTTGTGGTTACTGCAACAGAACCTGGATAATCTGGTTGCTGATATTGGCAACATAAATGACACCAAAAATGTATACTACTTAGCAAGCAGAATGTAAATGTGCTTACACCTATTACAGAACCATTTTGTGATAACACTGGGGTGGTTAGAATCTGTGATCAAGTGGACTGTCAAGAACAATTAGAAAGAGGACGGTCTGTAATATTAACAAAGGAGATGTGTGGCTCATTTAACTATTGTCTATGTTGTAAATTCTCCAGTTTCGTTACAGCGAGACATGATGTCAAGGCAAAGGTGCCTTTTCTCCTACATGGGAACGACAATGTGACAACAAGAGGGATATGAGAAAAAAATCGGCAACAAAGCACTGGAAACTATTGCGAGGAAATATAAAATTCCTGTGGCTATACCATATAGAGTGGAATTAGCTGACGTTAAAATGCATGTTCTAATGGAAGAGCTGCCTGGAATATTCCAGCAGCTACGTGCAGACAACTATTTATTACCTTTCGGGTTTGGACACAACGCAAGACTGGATTTTTTAACAAATTGGAGATGTGCGACTATTTAATATCAGCCCACGACTACCCCCAGAAGATTGCCAAGGACACCGCAATGTGATTGTGGACAGTGATAAGACAATTGGAGCAGACTGTCTAGTGTAGTGAAGTTCCAACAGCAGAGTACAGATATATAACAAATTTAAATGTCAAATCACAAGTCCAGGAGTGACAAAGATACTGGTAACAACATTATAGATTTTATAAAGTGTCCAGACATGCGACTACGAGAAACTTTTAGGTCTTCCTTAGCTAAGCTGCATGGCATTACCAGGTTGGTTGTTACTTCATGCACAGGTTAAGGGCTTAAAACTGGATGTTTTGGAAGAAATGCAGATCTTTAAGCATCTGCAACATGTTAAAGACAAATCGTCAATGACCAACTTCTACTAAGAAATAGAAAAAATTTTTGAAGTTTTCACGCCTTTGCTTTGTTCTTCATACTTGTCAATCTGATGATCTGGGGATTATCACATGCGCGCGCTGATTGGCGAGCGCGGTTGGTCAAGCTGTTCATCTTCTTGCTTTTTATCCTCATTTTCCTTTTACGATGAAGGTGATTTTAGCCCGTTGAACACCTCTCGTTTTACCCTTGTATCTTTATTACCACGACGTCTTTAGATTAAGTCCCTTCAGACCCCCCCCCCCCCCCCCCCCCCGGCTAACTAATGGCTTTAGGTATAGTTTTTAAGCCTTCCTCCTGTTGTCATAGGTAGCTTCATACATAAGTTTCTTTGCTAGCATAAGCAACCGTGTGCGGTTATTTTTAGGTTTTATCTCCTATTTAGCTCGTCTCTTGTTCTATCCATTTCATTTTTTGATATACGTTGATCCACGGTTGGGAATATATGCGCTATTTAGCCCCGACTCATGGATAAACTTTCTCGTATTCGTATGTGCACGCGCATTCAAGTAACTTCCCTTATCTTGCGCATGTGCATACATAGCGGGTCAGGCTTGTAAGTGAGCCACCATTTGTAGCTGCAGTTTATGGTGGGTCATGGCCCATCGAACATAGGCCGGTGTGAGGTGGAGCATACACCATTAAGTTAAGTAGTCGTTTTGACTTTGTACATATGCAATGTTTGTGTTTTCCTTTTCTTTTTCGTTTATAAATGTATATTTATGGTGTTCTTTTAATCATTGACAAAGGCCTTCTTAGGCACTTGTGGGTTTTATTGTTGTTCTGAAGAAGCCGAAATCTGGTTTAACACTTAACACTAGGCGCTTTTTTCGCAATCGAGGCGGGTTTTTAGTTTTTTAATATATTATCAAGGTTCTGCTGCAGTAACCACAAACCGTCCCTGGCTCTTGTTTTCCTCCCTAATAGCTAGCTGCGGGATGTTTAGCACTTTGAAGGAATCCATATTGACACTTTTAACTACCACAGAAGACAGATCAGTTGCGGCTCTCATGCCTCCTTTTATAGTCTAAAGATCCTAGATGGCGGCGCTTCCGGTCACGTGCTTTCCAGTCATACTCTCTACTTAACTCCTAAGTAATAGAGATAGATGCGAGTTAACTGGATGCCTTGCTGGTAAAACGAGAACCATCACCCTCAGAACTGACTTGCATCTGCATTTAAGGGTGACAGAAAGTGAATGGAATGATTGGTTGAGATGGAGTTCTAACGAATTATGATTTAATGGTATGCATTCTAGAGAGGGAGGGAGATGTTGCTGCAGGTCATTTGACCACTTTTCTTCGATTGTTCTGACGGAGTGCATTATTTGTGTGCCATAACCTGTGTTCAGTTTGTATACAACTGCGCGTTCTGTGTGCACTTAGAACACTATCTACTTCCGATCGTTAACAGTAAACCTCTCAGTCATCGGATGACTTCCAGCACGTGTGCTCATGGTGAAACATGTCCATCCTGTTTCGATAAATTCCTCTAGACGAACGAAGCTTTATGCGATGTACGGTACTCCATTCCGCTGCTGCATCTTGGGCCGTAAAATCGAGTCTTCAATTTCGTAGCTATGGTGATTCTAACTTAGTGACAGTTGTTTGTGAGGTTAAGTAATCCCCGAGTATACATCTGCTTGACAGATGTCCTGTTTACAGAGCTAGTGGTAGTATGACATGTGATTACACATGTTTACATCTACATTTATACTCCGCAAGCCACCCAACAGTGAGTGACGAAGAGCACTTTATGTGCCACTGTCATTACCTGCCTTTCTTGTACCAGTCGCGTATGGTTCGCGGGAAGAACGACTGCCGGAAAGCCTCCGTGCACGCTCCAATCTCTCTAATTTTACATTCGTGATCTCCTCGGGAGGTATAAGTAGGGGGAAGCAATATATTCGATACTCCATCCAGAAACGCACCCTCTCGAAACCTGGACAGCAAGCTACACCGCGATGCAAAGCGCCACTCTTGCCGAGTCTGCCAGTTGAGTTTGCTAAACGTCTCCGTAACGCTATCACACTTACCAAATAACCCTGTGACGGAACAACTGCTGCGTATTGACTGTTCCTTTTAAGAGGCATTCTACATTACTAACAATATTTTATATAGGACTGATGTGAGCATAATATAATCTCTGAACTGTGATCGGATGTGAACAGTGGGCGCTATACACTTGTGGAAAGCATGTTTGGGACTGGATGAAGCGTCGTCTCACGCGGTCTGCACGTCCAGCACGAACGCTGGTCCAACTGAGGCGCCAGGTGGAAATGGCATGGCAAGCCGTTCCACAGGACTACATCCAGCATCTCTACGATCGTCTCCATGGGAGAATAGCAGCCTGCATTGCTGCGAAAGGTGGATATAAACTGTACTAGTGCCGACATTGTGCATGCTCTGTTGCCTGTGTCTATGTGCCTGTGGTTCTGTCAGTGTGATCATGTGATGTATCTGACCCCTGGAATGTGTCAATAAAGTTTCCCCTTCCTGGGACAATGAATTCACGGTGTTCTTATTTCAATTTCCAGGAGTGTATATCTCTGACATTAGAATATTAACAGCGCTGCCTTCCACATGACTAATAGGTCGGAAACCGCACCGATCTAACATCACATTATGATTCAAGTTCACAGCCATGTAGCCTTAGGAGTGCATGTGTTTATGTTCCCTCTTACCAATACCTCTTTGGTACTGACCCCAGACACTAGAACAATGCTTTAGGATTGGTAGTGCAGTTGATTTACATAAAATGCTTCAAACTACATCCGTTTGGAGCTCTGTCGTGCATGAAATCACACGTTTTCTTCTACTTATTAACTGTATGTCATATGTTCTTAACTGTCTGTTATATGACTTCCATATCTACTATACACCCATAACGGGTGCTAACCTTCTCGAGATGCGTGCAACTGGAGAAATCTTGTGCACTTAATTGGGTGCCACAAGCAAGACTAGTGTGGAACAGGGGTTATGGTCTAGGCTCGCTCTGCGTCTTCACAAGACGTGGAAGGTAGTGGTCTACTTCTGGTCAAATGTTCAAAATGTGTGTGAAATCTTATGGGACTTAACTACTAAGGTCATCAGCCCCTAAGCTTACACACTACTTAACCTAAATTATCGTAAGGACAAACACACACTCCCATGCCCGAGGGAGGACTGGAACCTCCGCCGGGACCAGCCGCACAGTCCATAACTGCAGCGCCCAGACCGCTCGGCTAATCCCGCGCGGCGCTTCTGGTCAGCTGCAGATTAAATCAGTGACAGTGCTGGAGGGAGCATTGGTCAAAGACAATGCGAGGAGATCATTCTTCATCCTAAGAATGCGAGAACGTTCTGTGACTCAAATCCACATAGGGAAAGATCGTAAATTACGCACCATGTCTGAAGTGCTAGAAATATGTCTGGTATACCTTGGTGTATGTGTTCGAGAACTGACTATGAGTGGCCGTTCTGCACAGTCACCTATGTTCACAATGGTACTCGGAAAGTAGAGGAGGGGTGGTTTAGCGATGATATAGAAATTGAGAAGTATGCTGCCATGTCACGGATCAGTGTTGTAAAATTGCTTGCACTATCAACTGTGATGCTTATTACAGTACATCGATGGTGTCTTTTCCATCCCATCTCTCCACTGGTACACTGTTGATCACCACATGACTGACTGAAATCACTTGTTTTGGATGGAGAAAGAGTCTTGGCGGAGGGGCAACACCTTCCAGGGATGGCTAGCACCGAAACAGTCCAATGTGACGAGTCAATCGAATCGGAGCACCAAGTCATCTGCAATCCCATCACTGCGAAAGATGAGTTCAGCATGCACTATGCACTATGCAATGTCCCACTGTCAGTCAGAGCCAATGAATCGAAATGTGTTAATGTCAGTTTAGAAACTGACACAGACATAGATTTCGTGGTGGAGGAAACAAAATGTATGGCTGTGTACAAAATTGTGTCATACACTGTTTGTAAGTATTACAGCAGGTAAACAACAATATATCAAACAACACAGGAACCCCCCTCTTGTGGCTGATGGTTTGTGGGATATGATACTCCAACAACACAGGCGAGGACACGTTACACTGGTCTGTGAAGGGGACTTCAATCACTGAGTGGATCCGAATGATGGGGGTCAGCACATATGATTGATGCCAGCACACAGACAATATTTGTTTATGGTATAAATATCGAAAGATAGGGATGTTGTAATAATCGAGTACTCTACTGTATGACATTAGCGAAGTTTTTATAGTTCATAGTTTTTTAAATTCTCTGTTGGACAGTACATGATAGAGATAATGTTTGAGTGACAGTCGTGAATGCACCCTGAGGGCTGTAGATCTCCTTAAGAATGTAATACCTGTAAGTCGTCAGGAGACGCACAGCAGTCCAGTAGCAAAATCCTTATTCTTCTTTCACTTCCCATGCCGTCTTTTATACTACCTCTTGTTGCAGTAGAAAGCTTTGTTTTGGCGTTGACCTTACACATTGTACACCATTGGCAGAGCTACGACATGTTCCCATATTCACAGAGTGGTCAAAACCCAGTCCAGTCGCAGTAACTCAGTTAACCCTGTTTCTACACAGGATGCAGAAGGTGGCAGATACAGCGCTCTCTGACTTCTGCTCAGTTCCAGTTTAAACTGAAACCATCACATGCACAAAGCTGCAGGGATGGCAGGGCAGAGTCTGAACTACAGTTACAAGATGCATAGGGGGCTGTCTAAAAAACGACGTTGGATTTGTACTGCAGCAGATAGATTCGAAAACGGTGACTCTTTTCGAGATAAAAAGAGTACCACAAATATGATTCACTAGAGGCCATAATCATTAAAAGACGTCTCCGTAGGATCCAACACAGGTATCAGGTTGAATGGAAAACTTGATTCCAAATCGCAGACAGCCTTTACCGGAAAGCTTAACACTATAGATCTGAAAAGCCAGCTTACATTTTCTATGATATCAATCTAGTGTTGCATTTCTTACACGATTCGTCGCATAGTACATCATCTACAATATGCGATCATCCCGCGCTTTCGGTCTGTTAACACACACCCCGCGATCACCGTCTATTTTCAGTGGCGCGATATTGTGTGAAAAATCACTTCATTCGGAAGCAATACCATACCTCGAGTTATAAAGTTTGTATTGTTTGTAACATGGATATCGTTAGCGATATTTGTGAGCGCCTATAGAATCAAGACCACTTCTGGTTGTAACATAGCCATTGAGATCGTGTTTTTAACAACTGGTGGCTTGTAAGACGACTACGTCTCTCTTCCTAAGACACACTGGTACCACTCGCAAGAAAAACCAAATGAGACATATCCATCCATCACCGATTTTAGCTCAGTATTGTTTGGTATCACCAGCATTCAGTTACTGGTGAAGTATTACACTTAGTAGTAGGAAATGCGTGATAGAGACGCTGTGATCAGCGTGCTTATAAGGTATGTCAGTGTGCTGACATGTGCAAAGAAAATGACTTTGTCCTGTCGTGGTAAGGCTTTGTTGTGGAAAACTGCGATAGCCGTAAGGGGAATGAAAGATTTTTTTGCATGGAAAATTAAGCCCAGTCATAAGAATGGTACAGATATTTGTATTTCCAGAGCCACAGCCATTGGGAAGGGGTATTTCCGACACTTTGCTCACTGTTGAATGTCGTCAGATTCAGGCTGCAATTGTTACATTTAATTGTAAGCACAGTGATAAAATATACGTGGCTGGTTTCCTAGAACGATACTAGCTGGAGTACGGAGCAGGCGGTGGCAGTGGCCTGTCACGGGAACAATAGTCGTTTCCGGCTTGCAGTGGGAGCCATCCAGACTGAGGATCCCGGCTGGGGAACAGGGATGTAGCTAACCTAACCCTGTGACTCTCTAGGCAGGTGAATAGCGAATTTATCCACAGTGCGTGTTGGGCAGCCTTCGTGATCATAGGTGTTCTCTGTCGAAATTTCATATGGGCGTGTGTTCGCACTGGACAGTTATTCCCTCCCATATAAATCGTCTGGTTGACTACTTCTACATATCTCCTGTCTTTATTCGGTTGAGAGAATATCGATTGTGGTGTGCATCTAGATAGTGAAAGACAGCTGGAAGAGACGGTTGCTTGTTCTCTAGACACGTAAATATTATGATATTCTGGCAAACCTTGTGAAAGTACAAGTGTTCTTGTAATTCCAGAGTATGGAGATGGGTGTGGAAAGCGTGGCAGAAAGCAAGCAACCTGGAAACGGTAACGCCTATGTGCCAAGGGGAAGCAGCCCAGACTCAGTACAAGAGCCAGAGAGTGACCACAGTCCGCTGAGGCGGCTCTGATCGCGCATAGGGCCAGCGTGAGTGAAAGGGCAGTTGACTCATGACTGTCGGCCATGATCGATGACCAACAGACCTCCCGTGAAATACCAGCTGCTGCGAGGACTATATACGTTGCATGTGCTTATGCTTTCTGTCTTTGCAGTATATGTACAATAGTCTGGTGGTCGATAGCTATACGCAGGATGCAGAAATGATGATTTAGTATGGTGCAGGATGCGAATTGTGTGCTTACCACATCAATATGGTATATGATGATATGGCAAGGTTGGAGATGCTGAAATATTCAAGCTTTCCTCGACAGTAGCATAGCAGTGTAATTGAGGAAGTGTCTTTGGCGGTAGTTTCCGTATTTCATGATCTGTAGACCACTGTTGTCGAGTGTGCCTTCGTAATTGGCACTGACGTTTTTCGGTATCGGCTTTTGGCAGACTGTTCAGTATTTACAGCAGAGCTCTTCGCCCTCTGGCAGGCCACGGAGTACATCCGGCGACACAGGCTTTTCAATGGCGTCCTCTGCTCAGACTCCCTCAGCGCCCTTCAAAGCCTCTGTGCGCTATTCACTACACATCCCTTAGTGCAACGGGTCCAGGAAAACTGTCACTTGCTCACTCTTGATGGAGCCGCTGTGATGTTTATGTGGGTTCCTCATCATGTTGTTCTGCAAGGAAACAAGGCTGCCAAGGCTGCAGTCCTTGTACCTCAGCCCATTAGTTCTTATATTCCCTCTGACTATCTCTGTGTTGCCATCTGTCAGCAGGTGGTGTCACTTTGGCATCACCACTGGCCTTCCCTTCTTGGGAATAAGCTCCAGGTTATTAAGCCTCTCCCAGTGGTTTGGACTACCTCCTCTCGGACCTCCCACTGCGAGGTCGTTTTAACTAGGTTGCATATTGGGCACTGCATTTGTAGCCATCGCCATTTGTTAAGTGGCGCTCCACTACCGCTTTGTGCACATTGTACCCAACTTTAAATGTCCGCCATTTCCTGACGGAATGCCCGTTTTTTAACCGTTTACCTTCCTGCTTGGGTTTGCCATCTGAGTTATTGGCCATTTTAGCGAATGTGAAGGCTGTTGGCCGCTGTCTTCTCTTATGTCGACTGGGATTGACATGTAGTCGTTTTTAACTTCTCTCTGTCCTCGTGTTCTATAGTTTTAACATGGGTATGTATGATCCTAGTTGTTTTTGCGCCCTAAAGCAAAGCACAATTTTTCAGGGTTTAGCTGTCAGTGCAAATGTCGATCTGTACAAGATCATTTTGCCACTGAAAGTCTCGTCTGCAAAAAACGGCGGACAGTGCTCCCACACCGGCGGCAGCAGCAGTTTGGTGGGTAAATTGTATAAGAGCCAATCAAAATGCTCCATTCACAAGACATTTGTGTGGTGCTTACGAGCCTATAGAGATTGATTCAAAAAAGACGAGGGCAGGGTATCTACGGAAAGTTCTGAGAGTAACGTGACGTCAGGTTTGTTCAAGCTTTCAGAGACATGTCCAAGCTCACCATCTCTGGTGGGATACTGTCCCTAACCCACCCTTGTCGCTTTAGAGCATCTCCAGATCAGCAGCTGCAAAACGTCGAAAATTCCAGCCATTTTTCTCGTCTGTAGGAGTTCTTCGAATTCGGTTTGTCTAATTGTTCTGATTTTTCCCGTCTGTGTTTAGACAGAGCTTCAAGAAGTGAGTAAAATAACGTCCCTGACCAGCAGTAGCAAATATAAACTAAGGCCACCCACCATTTCAGAAAAGTGATGAACACCAAAGCAGCTGTAGGACTCGGAAAGTTTCCTCTCTCTGGCAATGCCTTCTAATAAGCAACTAAAACTCGAAAACTTGTGAGCACCCTGTTTAGAGTTAGTGAGATATTTATTTCGACTTCCAAATATATATCACTGTTTTGGCATATAAAATCAGATAGTGCATCTGGTATCAGTTTGGGGCTCTATTTCCCACAAAAGCGTGTGAAGTGTCCCTGGGGTAGTTTCACAAGTGTGTCACAATCTTTTTCTTTTCGAGTCTGTGTTCAAGTGTTGTGGTGGCAGTATTCCTTGGAATTGTTTAAATATTGTCATGTCATCTGCAAAGCTCTCTCTCTCTCTCTCTTGGGTTGTGGTACATTTAGCCCCTGCGACATCTTCAAGTTACGTATGTGACAATATTCCGCAACACCAGATGTAGTAACTCCTGAAGCAGTTATGTACAATGAAAAAGAGTATCCATGCACTGGGGATGGGACGGAGGAAGGTCGCGGGTATTTCCAACACGACACAAAGTGCTTACATGTGGTCCTGCAGCTAGCACATGACCATGCCATAAGCCAGTGTGCTTCCTGGCTGTGCTGTAAGCTGGCATGTAGCCTCTCTTTCAGCAGGGCACAGAGATTCAGAGGTGGACATCTTGCCTCTCGCACTTTTGAAGGCTGACTGACTCGACTTATACTGAATGATCTGCATTAGCACACACATTTATCAGCAAGAGTTGCGAAATGTAACTTAGACGATCTTTATTATTTCATAAAGCATATTTGTGTTCACTGCTATTGATGCAGTCCTCAGATGCTGATATACTCTTCTTTCTCCAGGACAGACATCTCTTCCATTCAACACAGTAAAGAATTACACCTGTCCTTCCAGTCCAGCAGCTAGACATAGACTGAGTCCTTTTCCCGCCATTTCCCCCCAGACGTCACAGGGGGGGATGGGGGAGGGACAATAGAACCCTCTGGTGGTGGTGTTGTGAACTAGATCAGTTGGACTCCAGACCTCACAGTGAACACACTGGACGGAACTACCGTCTATGACAACTCAAATTGTTTAAACAAACAATGCATGCAAAATAAAGACTTATATCTGTCCTATTCAACAGCCCAGCACAGATGGAGTCCTTTTCTGCCATTTTCTAGATGGGGTAGGGGGTTAGGTTAGTGGAGGTAGCACAATTGACCTATTTTCCTGCCATGACGTCACTGCGACGTTGGCACATCTATGGCCTCCATCCTGAATAAATTTGACAACAATGCAAAGTGGGGCCATAGGAACTTTGTCCCACTACTCATGCACTGTGTTTTAAGTGAGCTCAATGTCAGGTTGTGGGGATGGAGTTCAATGCCTATTGCACTTGGTTGGTCAATACAGGGACAGTTAATGCTGGCTCTGGTGGGCACTGGAATTGTACAATGATACCCATATGTGCTCGATTGTAGACGCATCTGCTGATCGAGCAATGTTTTGGTCGGATTGAGATGGCTACCCTCGGCTTCACATAGCTTCACAGCTGTGACGTCACGGCGTCTCCCTCTGTTCTTACCTCCATCTTTTATACTCTAAAGATCCAAGATGGCGGCGCTTCCGGTCACGTGATTTCCAGTCATACTCTCTACTTAACTCCTAAGTAATAGAGATAGATGCGAGTTAACTGGATGCCTTGCTGGTAAAACGAGAACCATCACCCTCAGAACTGACTTGCATCTGCATTTAAGGGTGACAGAAAGTGAATGGAATGATTGGTTGAGATGGAGTTCTAACGAATTATGATTTAATGGTATGCATTCTAGAGAGGGAGGGAGATGTTGCTGCAGGTCATTTGACCACTTTTCTTCGATTGTTCTGACGGAGTGCATTATTTGTGTGCCATAACCTGTGTTCAGTTTGTATACAACTGCGCGTTCTGTGTGCACTTAGAACACTATCTACTTCCGATCGTTAACAGTAAACCTCTCAGTCATCAGATGACTTCCAGCACGTGTGCTCATGGTGAAACATGTCCATCCTGTTCCGATAAATTCCTCTAGACGAACGAAGCTTTATGCGATGTACGGTACTCCATTCCGCTGCTGCATCTTGGGCCGTAAAATCGAGTCTTCAGTGTCGTAGCAATGATCTGAAAAACCAGCTTACATTTTCTATGACATCAATCAAGTGTTGCATCTTTTACACGATTCGTCGCATAGCACATCATCTACAATATGCGATCATTGTCATGCAGTCACTGCCTGTAACCCAGTGGATAAATCACTGAACCTGTGACGTGGCATTAGGATAGAATTCATTACAAATACTGAAGAAATATCTAGCGGCAGTGTGAGGGGGTTGCAAATACTGGCTTCATACCTCATTCCTTAGCGGAAACACTTTCTAAATTCGGTGATTTTATTACAAGCTTATACCGCTGGCGACGTGCGCTCCTGCTTTCGGTCTGTTAACACACACCCTGAGATCACCGTCTATTTTCAGTGGCGCGGTATTGTGTGAAAAATCACTTCATTCGGAAGCAATACCATACCTTGAGTTATAAAGCTTGTATAGTTTGTAACATGGATATCGTTAGCGGTATTTGTGTGCGCCTATATAATCAAGACCACTTCTGGGTGTAACATAGCCATTGAGATCGTGTTTTTAACAACTGGTGGCTTGTAAGACGACTACGTCTCTCTTCCTAAGACACACTGGTACCACTCGCAAGAAAAACCAAATGAGACATATCCATCCACCGCCGATTTTAGCTCAGTATTGTTTAGTATCACCAGCATTCAGTTACTGGTGAAATAGTACACTTAGTAATAGGAAATGCGTGACAGAGACGCTGTGATCAGCATGCTTATTAGGTATGTGAGAAAAATATTTAACTGCAAGATACAGTTGATGTTGTCAGTGCCTTCTTTTGACACTGGCGTCAGTTCCATGCAAACGGCTTTTGTTAGATGCTCTGTTCTTATGTGGCTGTCTCTCTGCGCTTCTTTCTTGCAGGTGACTTGGAAAATCGAAAATACTATTCTGTTCATATTGAGGGTGTTCAAAAAAAGTGTCGAATACTTTGAGAGGTGGTAGTACTCATCGAAACAAGAAAAACAATTCCACTAAACATGGGTCAGGAAATGCATACTTTCTGCGATAATCACGTGTTTGCAAGTGGTGTTCAACATGGCGTCCATTCGTGACAATGCACCATCTGGCCCCTGGTGTAAGGAATGATGCATCCAATGAAGTACACCTGGTTGTAGTTGTACCTGCTGGCACGTATTGAAACGCGACCCTGCAGTGTCCGCACATCGTTGACTGGTGTGGCGTAGACCAACTCCTCCAAGTGTCCCCATAGCAAAAGTCTAGGGGATTGACGTTTGGGGAACGAGCAGGCCTCCGCTCTCCTCCCCCGCCACTTGACCAATCCAGCGGTCCTGAAATGTCTGCGTCAGATGTTCGTGCACATTGTGAACTACATTTGTATTCATTGCTGCAATGGTACAGCCTCCAGCAAGGCAGGCAACACATTAATAAGAACGTCCACATAATGCGCCCCAGTTAACCTTTGTGGTAGCACATATGGCCCTATTAATCTATCGCCAAGTCTACCCGACCACACTTTTATTGAGAATCGGTGTTGATGCCTTCTTTCCAGAATTCCTTGGGGATTTACATCTGCCCATACATACTGGTTATGGAAATTCACAACACCATCTCTTGTGACCCTACCTCATGGATAAATAAAATGTTGGATTTAAACAGTGGATCTGCGGCACACTTCTGCAACAGCCGTTGACAGAAATGCTGTCTGACATGATCATCCTGTGGGCTTAGGACCTGAACGGGCTGTTGATGATATCCGTATAACAATTGTTCATGAGTACCTCTCGCAGATAAGATGGTGAAGGACACTTTCTGCAGCTGCTGCTAATCGTCATACACTGATCCCAGGGGTTTCTTCCACCAAACGTAACACCCGCTCCTCCATGTCAGGCGCGTGGACTATGGAGGGCCTTCCGCTGTCAGTCTTCTGAGGGCCAAACGTATCTGTGGCCCTCAGTCTGTCAAACAGCTTGTCAGAGGGCACTCTCCGCTATGAATATTTTTCAGTGAAGAGGGCGCGTGTTCGCAGGATACGTCCGTTTGCTAAATCATAGCAGAATATCACTTGTCGAGTAGCAGGCTAACAAGCAATGGGAAAGAGAAAATGTAAATGTACAACACCATTTGTACGTACAACCAGCGCAGTAACAGTAAACACGTAAGTGAATCCGCGGTTGGGAGAAGGTAAAACACCATGATGAGCACCCAGAGTTGACACTACTGTACAATAAGACACACAAATACGACGAAAACTAACGTAGCCTACAACACAATTAAAAACACGCAACTAACTACAGATCACCTAATGGTAGTTAGAGTGCTGTGAATAGGACATCATAATGCCCTGCCGACACATTTGACGGAGCGCCTATGTAACCACTGTGCTAATATCTGCAACCAAGCGTCGCGCAGCTCTTTCTATAAACATGTTTCTGGCTCAACTGGCTCTAAGAACTATGCGGCCAAACTGCTTAGCTCATCAGTCGCCTAGACTTAGAACTACTTAAACCTAACTAACCTAAGGACATCACACACATCCATGCCCGAGGCAGGATTCGAAGCTGCGACCGTAGCGGTCGCGCGGTTCCAGACTGAAGCGCCTAGAACCGCTCAGCCACACCGGCCGGCAAACATGTTTCCGGACCCATGTTTACTGTACTTATTTTTCTTATTTAGACGAGCACTTCTACCTCTGAAAGTATTTTTTAAAAACCCTTTATAAACTTGGCTTCTACATGTGAGGAACAAATGCAAATGTGTTCTCTCAGAAACCAGTTTTCTTTTCTCATCACAGTAATCAATTTCTTCATTAGATGCTTGTTTTTCAATGGAAAACAAGATTAAAATAATAAATTCACAAACTCATATAAAGTTAAACAAGCAAAAGTTCTCTCTATGCCGGGCCGGCCGCTGTGGCCAAGCGGTTATAGGCGCTTCAGTCCGGAACTGCGCTGCTGCTACGGACGCATGTTCGAATCCTGCCTCGGGCATGAATGTGTGTGATGTCCTAAGGGTTATCTAGATTTAAGTAGTTCTAAGTCCAGGGGACTGATGACCTCAGATGTTAAGTCCCATAGTGCTTAGAGCCGTTTGAACTATTTTCTCTACTCTGGAGTGTAAGAGAAATGTACAAAAACACTAACAGATGATATTTTTAAAGAGTACTCATTTGAAATAAGAAAAATTCGTAGTTTTATTGCTTCTGTGTGTGCAGTTATATGGTGATTAAACGACAGGTATGATGTCGAAAAGAAATTCGGCAACTGCTTATCTGGCCGGCCGAAGTGGCCGTGCGGTTAAAGGCGCTGCAGTCTGGAACCGCAAGACCGCTACGGTCGCAGGTTCGAATCCTGCCTCGGGCATGGATGTTTGTGATGTCCTTAGGTTAGTTAGGTTTAACTAGTTCTAAGTTCTAGGGGACTAATGACCTCAGAAGTTGAGTCCCATAGTGCTCAGAACCATTTGAACTGCTTATCTTACAATATGACGCACGAAATTTCTTGCCTTCCATAGTGCTCAGAACCATTTGAACTATTTGAACTGCTTATCTTACAATATGACGCACGAAATTTCTTGCCTTCAAAACAATTGCAGAATGACCACACGAAACACGGTGGCTAATAGCACAGCTTCACACTGCATCTACATCTACATCTACATCCATACTCCGCAAGCCACCTGATGGTGTGTGGCGGAGGGTACCCTGAGTACCTCTATAGGTTCTCCCTTCTATTCTATTTAGCGAACGCTAAATAATGTTCCATAGCTTCTCTAAGCACATTCCATCTCTTTGGCTGCGCGACACATAATTTATCAACTTCTTGTAACTTTTGTGATTTTCCCTTGGTTTCTGGAATGTAGTAACAAATTATGGTTTCAGTGAAGAAACGGACTACTACAACAAACTTGGGAATAGGGTTACCATATTTTGGAATGCAAAAAAGGGGACACTTTCAGTATTTTATGATGAAAAAAGAGGCCATTTTCACTATTTTAAATGTATTACATAAGTAAGAAAAAAAATAGAACTGTTGCACACATCACGTACACCCATATTACTTCAGGGTCCACGTCATGTATATTTTTCATTGGACCGAATCTTTTTCAAAAGTACCTTTTGTCGACACAAATAGCTAAAAAAAGCTTTTGCAACTCAAATGTCTAAAAAAATTTTACCATTGCAATCCCTTTTACAGATTCAGTTGTCAGTCTACTTCTCTCGCATTTTCCCACTCTGCCTGTATTCAGAACAGCCTCTCAACACAAATGTTATGGCTGTCACTGCAAAGTAGAACTGCACACTTCTAACTGAATGACTAAAATGTTCCTCTCTACTATATGACTCTCTATACTTGCAGCATTTCTTCTGGCTTGGTTCAGATTTTCCGTTATACGAGGGTTGGAACTTAAATAATGGCAACTATTTATTCACAGCCGATACAAAAGAGTTACATGTCTGCACCTGTTACTGTCCTTCAAAGTAGTCACCAGCGTTGTGTAGAACCCTTGCCAGCGGTGTGGAAGGCATAGTATACCGTTAGTAGAGCCTGTTCTGTTGATGGTGGGAATGGAGCGGTCTACTGTCTGTCGAATCTCTGGAACAGTTTTGAAGCGTATGCCACAAAGTGGTTCCTTCATCTTCGGAATCAAATCAAAGTCACAAGGACTTAAGTCCTGAGAGTATGGTGGATGGTACAGTACTCGCCAGTCCTATCGACCGAACAGAGCAGCCACAGCTTGCGCTGTATGCGTCCGCGCATTGTGCAAAATGAAGGGTGGGTTGCGCAGAAAGTGTCACCGCTTCTTTCGCAAAGCTGGTCACACAACTGGAACGCCAATCCAACGAATGGCGTCATTCTGGGTCGCCGCGAATGTCGAAAGTACGTCAGAGCCCCAGTATGGTGAAAGTTATGGTGATCCTTGTGTACGACTGTGATGGTGTTATCCTAACGCATTACGTTCCTCCAGACCGTCAGTGCACATTATTACTGTTCGTTTTTGGAGCATCAACTGCAACCAGCTTTGCGAAAGAAGCGGTGACACTTTCTGCGCAACCCACCCATCATTTTGCACGACAATGCGCGGGCGCATACAGCGCAAGCTGTGGCTGCTCTGTTCTGTCGATGGGACTGGGAAACACTGTACCATCCACCATACTCCCCGGACGTAAGTCCGTGTGACTTTGATTTGATTCCGAAGATGAAGGAACCACTTCGTGGCAGTCGCTTCAGAACTGTTCCAGAGATTCGACAGGCAGTAGACCGCTCCATTCGCACCATCAACAGAACAGGCTCTGCTAACGGTATACTACGCCTTCCACATCGCTGGCAACGGGTTCTGCACAACGCTGGTGACTACTTTGAAGAACAGTAACAGGTGCAAACATGTAACTCTTTTGTATCGGTTGTGAATAAATAGTTACCACTATTTAAGTTCCAACTCTCGTATGTAGATATGAATTTCTTTTTGTTAATTTGAAAATTGATCAAAACGCTTGTATCTCAATATTTTCGTCCAACAAAAATTTCATAGATTCTTTCACAAAAGTCTGTAATACATCTGCAAAATCAGGCCACTTAAAACAAGAAAATTCCCTTAATGGCTGCATCCACATATTCCAGGTACTCTAAACACCCAGATCTAAACATTGATTCTAAGCAATATAAATCGATATTTTCGGTTACCTAGCATAACAGATCGACTATAAGCAACGAAAAAATGATGTAATTTAATAATTGAAGCAAAAAGTATAGTAATAGTTTATGAGACCCTTATTAAAACAAAAATCAAAAGATCTCAATTCCCAAAATGAAAAAAATGTAGATACACTACTGGCGATTACAATTGCTACACCACGAAGATGACGTGCTACAGACGCGAAATTTAATCGACAGGAAGAAGATGCTGTGATATGCAAATGATTAGCTTTTCAGAGCATTCACACAAGGTTGGCGCCGGTGGCGACACCTACAACGTACTGACGTTAGGAAAGTTTCCAACCGATTTCTCATACACAAACAGCAGTTGACCGGCGTTGCCTGGTCAAACGTTGTTGTGATGCCTCGTGTAAGGAGGAGAAATGCGTACCATCACGTTTCGGACTTTGATAAAGGTCGGATTGTAGCCTATCGCGATTGCGGTTTATCGTATCGCGACATTGCTGCTCGCGTTGGTCGAGATCCAATGACTGTTAGCAGAATATGGAATCGGAGGGTTCAGGAGGGTAACACGGAACGCTGTGCTGGATCCTAACGGCCTCGTATCACCAGCAGTCGAGATGACAGGCGTCTTATCCGCATGGCTGTAAATGATCGTGCAGCCACGTCTCGACCCCTGAGTCAACAGATGGGGACGTTTGCAAGACAACAACCATCTGCACGAACAGTTCGACGACGTTTGCAACAGCATGGACTATCAGCTCAGAGACCACGGCTGCGGTTACCCTTGACGTTGCATCACAGACAGGAGCGCTTGCGATGGTGTACTCAACGACGAACCTGGGTGCACGAATGGCAAAACGTCATTTTTTCGGATGACTCCAGGTTCTGTTTACAACATCATGATGGTCGCATCCGCGTTTGGTGACATCACGGTGAACGCACATTGGAAGGGCGTATTCGTCATCGCCATACTGGCGTATCACCCGGCGTGATTGTATGGGGTGCCATTGGTTACACATCTCGGTCACCTCTTGTTCGCATTGACGGCACTTTGAACAGTAGACGTTAAATTTGAGATGTGTTACGACCCGTGGCTCTACTCTTCATTAGATCCCTGCGAAACCCTACATTTCAGCAGGATAATGCACGACCGTATGTTGCAGGTCCTGTGCAGGCCTTTCTGGATACAGAAAATGTTCGACATTTGCCCTGGCCAGCACATTCTCCAGATCTCTCACCAATTGAAAACGTCTGTGTAATGGTGGCCGAACAACTGGCTCGTCACTATACACCAGTCACTACTCTTGATCAACTGTGGTATCGTGTTGAAGCTGCATGGGCAGCTGTACCTGTACACGCCATCCGAGCTCTGTTTGACTCAATGCCCAGGCGTATCAAGGCCGTTATTACGGCCAGAGGTGATTGTTATGGCTACTGATTTCTCAGGATCTATGTACCCAAATTGCGTGAAAATGTAATCACATGTCAGTTCTAGTATAATACATTTGTCCAATGCATACCCGTTTATCATCTGCATTTCTTCTTGGTGTAGCAATTTTAATGGCCAGTAGTGTATTAAGAGAAATCATAAAAATATATGCGGACGCTACATTAAACGTCGAAAATACGAACACTTCTGCATAAATGCGGACGTATGGGAAGCCTTTGTAGGACGCATGTTGTCTCGTAAGTTGGAAGGAGAAGTAGCAACCGGAAGACGCTGAGCGCGCGAAACCGACGCCCTGGCGTTGCAGTCACGAGGGTGAGGAGGTGAAGCGGAGCAGACGCGGGCGAGAGGCGGCGTTGCCTATGTATGAGTGGCGCGGGGCGGCGCAGGCTGGAAACAATCCATTCGGTTCCGTTCGGGCTGAGTTATTGCCCCTCTAATGCGGACAGCTGCTGCATTCATTAAGAACGGCCCGCAGCCACGCACGCCACGGCGCACAGATTCGGCGTTTTCCGGCGTTTTCCATATCCTCCTACCCCCCGGCCGCCCTCTGACCCACTCGACTCGCAGTCCTCCCCGCCTCCCTCTTGAACAGTTGGTCTGCCTGCGGCACACCGCTCTGGCGAGCTGAATTTGTGTCCGCTTTCCCGACCGCCCGCTTCCGCAGCCGCCTTACCCGTGTCGCTCCTCGGACGACAGAGATGTGTGGCCGCCACAGGCCAGAGGAAAGAACTAGACGTGAGTGAAATTTCGGCTGCAGATTCTCTTTCCCGGCCTGGACTTCTGTTTTTCTGTTTCGATCCTTTCAAGACACCGTGACGTTTCAGCTCAACACTTCTAATATTGATAATGTTACACACAGTATCTGAACAAAAGTATTCGGACACCTATTAGTGGACATAAATGTGGGATGCGTCTATGTTCCAACTTTCCGCTGAGGACACTTTTCATGAGGTATCTGGACGTCTGTGGAAGAACGGCAGCCCATTCTTCCTCAAGCGCCGAAACCAGAGAAGGTAGTGTTGTTGGACACTGGTGTCTGGAGCGAAACCAACGGTCTGTCTCATCCCATAGGTCTTCCTCTGGGCTCATGTTGGGATTCTGGGGAGACCAGACCTTTTCAGGACAAACTGTTGCCTCATAGATGCTGCTTTATGGCAGGGTGCATTATCATGCTGATACTGTACGTAATACACAATTATCCAAAATGTGTTCGTATCCTCCCACATTAAGAACACCATCCATACTATGAGTGTTCAAAAAGTCTCTCCGCAGTGCCGTATGATCGTTAGACGCGCGTGCCGTATGGTGCAGTGAATATACCGAAATGAAACTCAGTGAAATACAAGTTATTGATTTATTGAATATTCATTTTTACATACAAATTTTCACATTAAATGTTGAAAGTGACCCCCCTGTTGTTGAATAGGCAATTCAGTTCGTCTAATCATGTTTCCAAACACAAGTTGTAACATTTCTTCTCTAACAGAAGCTGTGAAAGTGGATATTGCAGTTTTCAATTCATCGATGGATTTTGGACGCTTTTATAGACAGTTGCTTTAGCTGCACCCCAGAAGAAAAAGTCAGGTGGTGTTAGATCAGGCGATCGTAGAGGCCAAAGTCCCTTTGAAATTATGCGATCACCAAAAACATCAGCAAGTAGTGACACTGAAACGCGAGCTGTATGTGCGGTTGCGCCATCTTGTTGAAAATAACCGTTCAGTATTTCACTTAATACAAGTTCTACTAAGAATGGGTACAGAATATGACTGCAGTATAGTTGTACGTTTATTGTTTCGTTGGAAAATATGGGACCCACAATCCGACGTCTAGAAATTGCAATCCAAACTCCTATTTTCACAGAATGAAGTGGTTCCTCATGAATACACAATTGAGTTGCAGTAGTCCGCATACGATAATTTTGCGAGTTCATGTACCACGATAAAATGAAACCACGCCTCATCAGTGAAAAACGTTTCATTAAGAACATCGCTTTCATTTTGTTGAACGAAATTTTTGAACCATTGACAGTAATGCAGTCTCTTGCCATGATCAGTATTTTTCAGTTCTTGCACGATTGTCACTTTGTATGGGAAAAGTTCTAATTTTTTCCTTACAGCCGTGTGGGCCGTTCCGACACTAACATCGATTTTCTGGGCGAGTTTTCTTACTTGTTCGGACTCATTGACATTTTATCGGAAGTATCGAGTAGTTTATCCTCAGACAAAACTCTAGGATGACCACTTCTCGGTGCATCTGTCACTGAATCCGTACTTCGAAATTTGTTAATCAAATCTCGCACAGTATCGCGATGTGGGAGTGTTGTTGTCTCTGGGAAAATTGAATTAAATTTTTGACGAACTGAAACTGTGTATGTACCGCCAACTTTGAGCACTTGTTCGACTAAAAACACACATTCTTCAATATTTAGCATTTTAACAGTGACAAAAACGAAACAAACGAGCAAAGGAACTAAACTTAAACGTTCACGTCAACACGTAACAACACACACCAACAATACTACGGACGCTGGTTGAGATAAACGAAACAGTGGAATGTTGGGAGACTCCACTTGAAGGGAAGTAACCCAGGCAGGCGAACAATCAAACGGCACGCGCGGCTAACAATCATACGGCACTGCGGAGAGACTTTTTGAGCACCCCGTATAACACCACCTCCGCTGTACTTCACAAATGGCACTACATATGATAGCAAGTAAAGTCGTCCAGGTATTCGCCAAACCCAAACCCTTCCATCGGAGTGCCACTGTGAATAGTGCCATTCACCACTTTGTTGTGTTGTCTTCATCATCATTTCATCTCCATCCGGCGCACAGGTCGCCCAGTGTGGCGTCGAAATAATAAGACCTGCATCAAGGCGGCCGGACCTGCCCCGTAAGGGACCTCCCGGCCAATGACGCCAAACGCTCATTTTCATTACCACTTCAAATTAGTCGTTTTCAGTCATCCACCATCGAGTGGCATAGCTCTTTACACCACCTCAAGCGTCACTTACCATGGACTACAGAAATTTTTGGTTTATGGGGAGCTGCTTGACAATTGGACCCCATTCTTGGTAACTCTCTACGCTCACTCACCGTGCTAGTGGACTGCACGTAACGCTTTAGAACTCACCAGCGCTTTCTTCCAATGAGTGATTTCTTACGATCACCTTTTACAATGCTCGACAGTCCCTGCTGGTCAGTACACGAGGTCTGCCTGATCTAAGTTTATCTGTGGTTGTTCCTTTGTGTTTCTACTTCACCATTCACATCACCAACAGTACACTTGGGCAGCTTTAGAAGTGATGAAATGTTTGGATGGATTTGTTACTCAGGTGACATCCTATGTCTAGCTCATGTTCAGAGTCACCCATTCGGTTGTTACTATTTTTCTACTGACAGCACAATACTTCCCACTTCCTTTTATACCGGTAGGTCCAACTCTCGTAACATTTGATGGTCAATTCCCAGTACAAAGGGGGTGTTTGACTATTTTCGATCAGATGGTGTATGTTCTTCAGTTTTTCCTCTTCTCAACAAAAGCAACGTTGCATTAACGCTAGAAATGTATTTTAACCATTAGAAACGAATACATCACCAGTTGCGGATCCAAGTGGGGTGGTGGGGTGGACGGGAAGGGGGATTGTTATGTAGCTCATGACCTCCTCCAAAGGACAGTTTACCAAAACCATTTATATTTATACACCGTCCTACCTACTAGCAAGAGCATACTCGAAATGTTAGAGTCCAAGAAAGTTAAGTAAGGCAAGAAAGAAAGAGACGGACTTTAAAGAAAGAAAAAAGAATGTAACAGGAAGCTTCACCGTTGTCAATCATAGCAGAAACGACCAAAACAAGCAACATATCCATCAATCAGGAGCTTCCAAATTCGTTCTATGGAGACCTGTGCTCACAAATGTAGTGCTAAGTAAAATACTACTAACGGTGAGAGCGGATTTCAATTTTACAAGGTGTAAATTATGACATTGCCATAATTGCGAATGTTTCTTGTTATTACGATTCTTAAGTCAGCTGCGTGGCATACAGATTTCTCAAATTTTCCATTGACATATTTGTCTGATTTGTAGTATGATGGAAGCTTTGTTACAGCACTGATGTAAACATGATACTAATTTCTTATTAATATATTAAATATTTATAGGCATCAGTTTCATTCGTCTCCTCTCCCTCCTCAAATACAAACGTCGAAGATGAATCATATTTGGAAAATCATTCTAAAGTACGAAGCGACTGTGACCTTCGGCAGGATAGAGCCCTGAATCCGCGCCTATACAACATTCAATGCTACGTTAACGGTTTCTGTAAACCCCTATATAACTGTGTCAATAGGGGTAACTTTTATAGTTTACGTCAAGAACCGATAGGTTAAGAAGTTGACATATTTGTGTTTGCTTGGTTCTCATCTTTGGAATCTGTTTTGTACTGGAAAGTCGACGTGGAATCCATATTTTAGGTCATATATTAAAAATAAAGTGTGTGAAACAAGACTAATAAAGTGTTTCGCTTATTTAATATAATATAAAATGTTTCTCCAAGAACCCACAGTTGAATGAATTAAAATGATTCACATATTTGGTGGCTTCTGTTTTGTGGGCCTTAACAATATCTCCAGCATTATAAGACGAAACATCAGTCAGAGATATATGCCGTGGACCAAGGCCTAGTGCTCAAAAAACAAAAATCATCAAATACGCAAATACCAGCCGTGAAAGTCTGCATGTGTGATTAAACATTCCCACAGTTGACAGTCCACAGTACGCCGTTTTAACCTATGCAGAAACGACCTCAGCAAAGAGCATTTCCCTATTTCCACGCTTCCAGAGCCATAGTATTCACAAACTTAGTGCTAGAGCTCAAAAATAAATTTTACAGGAACAAGAATAATGGTGCAGCTCTCACATTGCAAACATCATGTGTAGAAATGTAACAACACACGAAAAATGCACTTCATAATAGGTTTTGTTTCTCTAAAGGCGTCATGCGTAAAAGAAAGGAAAATCGCGACTGGCAGCACAACCGTTGTTCTATAACAGACGTACTAGTAATGCTACAAATTCATAAGCTTGAGTATGATTATTTATTAATTTATCGTGTGGTTCACAATGTAAACCTTATATTAATTGTTTTTGAGTCACAAGAAAAGCTATACATATTCGAAGATTGCTAAACTACTACATATTAACATTTCATCACAACTATCCAGCATAATGTAACACAATGATAAGATGTCCCCACTACATGATCAAAAGGTTGGTGTTTGGTGCGCCGTGACTCGTTAACTTATCATTGGACCGATCTTCTTTCAGGACATCGTAAATGCAGAACAGTACTGCACGTGCATTCTGGAGCCCTTGCTAGATGAACTGAATGAAGACGAAATTGAGAATGCCTGATTACAACAGGATGGGGGGACTGCACATACCGCCCACAAGGCGATGAACTTTTTAAAGGACATCATCGATGGCTGCATCATCTCTCGAGGGCTCTGGCCTCCACGTTCACCCGACTTGGCTCCACCGGATTACTTTCTGTGGGGTACGTTGAAGGGAAAGGCCTATGAAAGCAATCAGTACACTACACAAGAACTCCAAGCTGCACTGACACATCACATTCGAAACATCACTCCCGATGTTCTGCACAACGTCTTCAACAACATGAAGAAAAGTGTGCAAATGTGTCTTGAAGTTCAAGGGGATCACTTCCAGCATCTCCCATAACTTCCATGACTTTAATACGGCACGTTATGAACTCCATAGTTACTTAGTGAACAACTTGTATATAAATTAAGCAACAGGAGAGCCAGTATGGATCCCTGCGGCAACCCTTATTCAGTACTTTTGGACAGCTAGTGACTTTTCCTATAGTTCCAGTGCATGTCCTTCCAACAAAAATAATTGACAACATGTTAGCTGGCGATAGGTTACACAAGAAGTGACTTAAACCATTCCTTGTCACACATTTCGAATATAAAACATTGTTCTACAGCGGAAGAAGCACTGGGGTAGCAACTGATGTGCATCTAGGAGAGGTTTACTACTTCCTCCCACGTATGTCTCCCAAAACGACCACAACGAGAAATTACACCACACGTCGTAAAGAGGTTTGCAGGTGTCGTGCATCTGGTTTTCAGTATAGACAATAGCATCACCTGTGAAAAGCTTTTAGGAACACAGACTGGAGGAAATCTTTGTTATGCATACCGCATGGTGGTTTAGTCAGATCTTGGGTGCACGCTGGAGACTCTAACCTGCAGTGGGACTTCGGAATAGACTTTGTGGTATCGATAGCTACGATGCCACAGTGTAGGTACAAGTTCTTAGGTTGGCACTACGACACCGACGACAGCGCCCTCTAACCGTCGCTGTGCAGCTCTACGAGCGCCGCTCCAGATTCAGCCCATTTGTTCGCGAGCTGACGACCAACCAACATTGTTTCATTTTCATAGTGAGCGAGCCACTACAGATTTTGCCTGTGTGACTTCTGTGTGCTTTGATACATCCCGCTTCGCACCTACGTGCTCCTCAGTGCAAAGTTAGGTATTGCCATTATTATGTATTCAAGTTAATATTGTTGTGATATAGTGAAACCACTTTTGCCTTATCAGCAGTACTAAGAGATTTTTACCTCACCTGCTCCTACTCGCTTCCTACATTCGGCCTACCATTCAGTTTACAGGAGCAGGCCTACGCGCCGCCTTCCACGCGGGACACAAAAGACTTAAGCAGGCCCTTGTTAAGCAATTTACGTTTCTGTAACAGACAGATGAGATGCACAGTACCGTACCCGAAATCCGATTCCAAAGTCATGCCATTCTCGAATAGCGCTTAGGAGAAATGAATAATGCGCCTAAATCTTTGCCTACGTAGTTGTTCTGTGTGTGATGTTATTAACGGCAACATAAAATAGAGTTTTCGTGCCACGTACATCCACGTGAACAACCATAGATCACCGTTGATTGTGGAGTGTGCTTGGTAAAGATATTAGAGGTTTTTCTGCCCTATGCGCATATTGAATGACGAAATAGGGATTGTATGTTCTCTAATTTCTCGTATATTATTCCTGTTGCCTCTATGCGAGATATACGATAATTGCAGTAGAATTACCGTGCGGTCTACTTTGAAAGCCCGTTCCCTAAAATTACCCAACAGAGTTTCGCGACAACTACATTGTTGTTCTACCGAATGGGAGAGACAGTAGTGGTACAAGGTACCGTATATGCAGTCGCTCTGTTTTAACAGAGGACTTAGGTTAAATGATGGAATGCTGCCATTGCATCATGTCGAAATGTTGTGCCAATAAAACGCCGTCTGTGCCGCATCTTTCCACGTGATATAAACAGGTAACATTCATTTCACAAGACTTGATGCGAACGTGACATCTTTTTGAAGGCACATGCAATATGGAAAACCGCAGGAACTGATATCGACCTTTGTTAGAATTCGATGCTGGCCTCCCTCGCATGGGTAAAACGTACGCTTGTCGTTAACGACAAAAATATACCAACCTGAAGTGCCATAGGTTTGTAGAAAGTACTCTGAGATGAGTATTTGTGACAAGGAAGAACACGAATGTGATTGCTCATCGTTTCACTAGCTGCGATTTAAATACGCTCTTAAGTTCCAGCCTAATCACACACTCGGAAATCGCCACATATTCAAAAATAAACAGCCAAATATTTATTTCATGTTCGTTCTCTAATCATACGGAAATGTTAAATAACATCGAAAATTGCGGAACATACTCGTATTACATTCATCAGTAAGTCACAAAATTTTTAACAAATGCTAAGATGAAAAAAAAGTATAAGCATGTAGTGGGATGCGAACCTTCATAAACCACACCATTATTCATTACATTTTTTTATCATGAGCGATCGCCTCAACCATTCTTTTCTTTTTATATTTTTATTTCTTTTTGTTCACATGTTGCGATCTCTCGGTTTCCAGGCACGCACTTGACCGCATTTTTAATTTGGCGTTTTCTCCTCACCTAAGTTTAATCTAAAAAACAAAAATCAAATCTACCCCTACTTGGCACCGCCACTTTTATCCTACCATAAATAATGAAATACTCCTCTTCAGATGTTACCTCTAATTATCCCCAAAAATGATCCCTAGGTGAAAGGATTCAAGGTTCTATTATTTTTCTTTTCCTTTTATATTATTTTTAAAATATTTTTCCTTTATTTTTTTATTGCATCATTATAATTAATTAACATGTAGAAATGAAAATCGTATAATACAGAAAGTTACAAAATGTTATTCAAAGGATAAACTAAAATAACTTTGCATATTTGTTGTGCTACTTTAGGTAAAGAATCTTTCTTCAAGAACAGGAGCAACTGGAGTTTTCTTGTTCACTGCCATTGGCTTTTCTTTTTTGTCTCCAAAGATGCTGCCTAAAATATGTACAACAGACTTATGCTGCTTAGTTAACGTCTCAGTGAATGTCGCTTTCCATGAATCTGTTTTGTTCCTCACTGCTTACAATTCAGGTCATTCTATTTTCGAAGTGATGCTACGCGAAACGTCACACTGACCCTGGCGCTCCTCACCTCTCTAGGACGATTTACGAAAACACGGTTTGAATAATTCGGAAAGAGCCTACGGTACCTCAGTGTGCGTTCAGGAGCGTTGTGAGCGTTTTGCAGGTACCACCAGTAATCAAGGTCCATTTCTCCCCTTCGCCAAAGACATATTGGATACTCATTCCCTTAAACTACCAAATTCAAAAGATTTTTCCATCACACTTCTGCAGGCGGTTCTGCGTAACAAGGTAGAAACCAAGTACCGAACTGTCAGTTGCTCACGTCATCGGGTTAATGGATGATATTTCGTGGGGGGAAAGTACTAGATATTCGGACACAGGAGGGTGCGAGGTTCAACCACATCCGGTGTGATCGATTCCCGGCGGGGTCAGGGATTTTCACCTGCCTCGAGATGACTGGGTGTTTGTGTTGTCCTCATCATTTCATCATCATCCAGGAAAGTGGCGAAATTGGACTGAGCAAAGATTGGGAAATTGTACGGGCGCTGATAACCATGCAGTTGAGCGCCCCACAAACCAAACATCATCATCATCATCACATCCGGTGTGATACAGAGGTAGCAAGCTAAGATCTGTGTCAGTCGCCAAACGCCGGACGACGATACACACGTGAAGCGATGTTCATTGGTGTCCAGGAGGCGACAGTCAGGGCAAAGTGGGGAGTCCGTTAATCCGATAGCGTGGAGCCGGTGTCTCGTCGCATATGTTTTTGTTGGCGACTTGATACTACGTTGTGCGGATTGTGGTTGACAGAATGTGGCGGTATATCGTTTTCCACACTTGTGGCCAATCGAAATTTGGGTATTTGGTTTCTGTCATGTTACGCGGAACTACCCGCAGAAGGGTGGTGCAAAAATCTTTTGCCTTCGGCGATCGCGTTGCTGGGATACCCGAGATCACGTGGCCGTGTTCTAGAACGAATGTCTATACATGGGAGAGCTGTGTCGCGACGTGTGCCACCGACGCTGGCGGAACGTGAGAAACTGGCATAAGGATATCCAATAGATGACTCACGTGGGAGTCGTGTAGAGTGTCCATTGGGCATACAAATGCAGCTGCCTGTGCGCGTACTTGAACCAGCCCCTGCCTTCTATCGTATGGGGGGGGGGGGGGGGAATGGCGGAGGGGGCTAGGAGGGAGGGGGTGAGGGTGTCATAATAACTTTAAATACAAGTCCTGTGGATAGTAAATAATCGAAGACTGCATAAATCTGTGACATATTACCACTGGCAGGGGGAGGACCTGTGCGACGTGACTGAGTTTTGACACCATGTAGAGGTTGCAGCTGGTTCAAGTCACAGAGCTGGTTCTGGAGCAACATCAAGCATACAATGTATAGTAACTGTCGATAATTTGCCGCGGCCCTTCTGAACAGATCCTCCATAAACGTGACTCCCAAATATTTCAGTTCAGTAACTGGCGGGAGAGGGACGGGAGTGCCTGGCCCGAGATCGCGCCTCATAGCCAGCGCCGACGACTTATTGATGTTCAGAAGACTGCCCACAGCTTGTCTGTATCGCTCTATCCAGTTTAATATGCTGCAGGCTTCATCGGTAGAACAAACCAGCAGGTACAGGTCGTCAGTGTATTCCCTACAGCGAAAGGTGACGTCTCACAGGGTGATGCCAGATAGCCTGCGGTTAAGACCCCTGAGGAATGGCTCGAGTGCGATTGCATAAAGGTAGGTAGAAAGGGGCCGACTATGTTGTGGAGACCTCTTCATAGGTATTGGACTCACCATCCATCTGTTGATCTGGACCTAAGAGCTGGCTGCTGCCAGAAGGAACCACAGCTTGGGAGAAATCCCATGTGGTCCATCAACAATAGGAGGTAGTTATGGTGTACTCTATCAAAGGTCCAATTGAAATCTATGGTGACGATAGTCGCTCTCAGGCGGCACGCCGAGACGTTTACTGTTAAGTCCCTGCAGTCATCAGTGGCCATTTGCATGTTGGCATTTCCCCCCTGCGACATCTGTTCTGGGGCAAGAATCATCGGCAATGTCTTCTTAAAGCGGCCTGCAGAAAGCCTCGTAGAGATCTTGTTGTCGGCGTTCAATATCGTATGTGGCAGAGAGTCATTGAGCGATTGCCCTCCCACAGGCATGTGTACTGGTATGCGAAGTTTTTCAACTAAATTATGTGGTACAGTGCAATCTGGAGACATGAATTCTCGGAACATTGTAACCCAGTGGGGCTTCGTGACGTCACGGAAGGTACAGTAAAATTCGATATGTAATCAGTTAGGTCCTGGAGACTTATTACTCGCATCTTTGTCCAAGGTGTTCCTCACCTTCTCGGACGAGAGTTCTTCCATTAATACCATCGCTGTTGCTGTGGCGATAGAGCGTGTCACCTGTTGTAATGCTTCTGCAGGAGCCTCGTCATCTACAGCTCTTTCCCAGTAAAGATTATGAAAATGACTCTCCACGGCTTTGGCTATGGTTGTCTTTTTCGTACAGGAACGACTGTCTCGCGTTGTAAGGCATCTGATTAAGTGTTGGTGCTGTAGGAGCGTATCTGCCACAATCTGGTGCATGGTGGGTGCCTCTGCGGCCGGTCGGACATGTTGTCATGAGCGCACTACGGTGCCTTCTAAGCGGCGCTTCGCCAACGATAGTATGTAAGCCTTGATTCGTTGTCGTTCTCGTTGTCTGTCGGACAGTGGGGTAGAGCGTTGAGGTCTCTGAATGCCATGTAGTAGAAGTCCAGGGTCTGCAGGTTCCAGGTAGCTGTGCACTCGTCAAACTGCGTAAGTGTCTTGCTGACTGCCAGTTTGACGCAGAGGAGCCACCACACCAAACTCGAGTGGTATTGGGAGTGACGTCATTCACAGTTGTCCCACACCGAGGCGACTTGCTGACGGCAATCTGAATCCTGGAGGTGAGTTATTATTCATCTTTGAGAAGCTGTCACTATGTCAGACTTGTTGAGGGTGGAGATGTACCGTGCAGAATAGCCAGTGTGATCAGAGGAGGCCAGAGGACCAGGGATGAAGGACACATTATTGAAATCACTGCCGAAGACGCAGCGCTCATATCATCCTAGAAAGAAGGGGGCAATGTCAGCAGGGTAGTACTTGGCCCGGTCACTATGTTTGGTGTTGCGTGACGATGCATAAACATGAATGAATCAGATTCCGTGTGCCATGACTGCAAGTCCTTGAGTAGAGGGGAGATACGTGATGTTGGTGGCTTCGATACGGTTGGGCACGAAAATCGCCACGCTGGTGTCTGTGGGACCTCCACAAGTAGCCACATACATGTTGTGTAACCATAAAAGTTCGGTAGTGCGTTCGTTCACACTTCTTGCAGGAATGTAATGTCGACTCCTGTGGCTGGTATTGTTTCTCTCAGGAGCCTAATCTTGGCATAGGAACTAACCATGTTATTATTCATCTTGGCCATGTAGTAAGCCTGGCGGTGCGGTGGTTGGGCAAGCTTATCCATGGTGATGATGGAGAGAAGTGGACATCGCGAATGATGTCACATTCCACCGACTACAGCCCTCCCAGTGTTGTTCAGACCTCAGTAGGTAACGGATAAGGATCCTGCCTGGTTTCGACGTCCTTGGCCAACGATGTGGTCGTGGAAGTCTGTTCATGTTCCATATGTAAAGTCATCATAGGAAGGGACCGAGCAGCTTCGCAGCCTACACTGAAGCCTTCCTGCGGATTATTTTTCACGGCAGAGGACTGTCACGGAATCCGTCTGCACCGCCATCCGTTCTACAGGGGTGGAGTCAGTGACAATGGTGTCAGCCTCATGGTCGGCGTCCTGCAGGATAAGTTTTTCTTCTTTCTGCGAGTGGGAGCTGCCGTGTTCCAAAATAGTCTTGCAGTGTCGCTTTTGACATTTCGGTGAATGCTGTTTTCGTGTATGATCTTTATGTTGGATGATGGCACTGACTCACGCCTCAGAGGCACAAAGGCTTTTGGTGGTACCACAAGTGTATCGATTGCCATCCTACTGTTGGCAGCGCCCCCAATGTTCAGTGATATCAATGCATTGTTCGGAGTTGTGCCACTGGCCAGCTTGACTGATCTACCAGAGGGCTGTTCAGTACTGCAACGTCCGTCTTTTGTATCTGGACAGGCTGGGATGTCGTGGGCACCGCCGCATAAGTTGCGTTCTTGCAGAGGAAGGTATGTGATTTGACGTTGGAGGCACTCGGAACATAAGGGACATTCTTTGCCACATCCAGAACACACAGGCTGACCATCATAAATAGCTTCAGGCCTGGCAGCCTCCTATTTGGAGATGTGATGGTGCGTATTGCATCTGGTGTACTCCATTGAGGATATGTCCTAAACTGAATCCACTTTTCTGCCACATGTTCTTGTATTGTATCGTGGAGGAGGGGGGGGGGGGGGGGGGCACCACCACAACGTATGCTGCTGGCAGTTCAAAATGTAGTTCGAATATGCGTATAGTCCGCAGTCCTAGTCTGGCGTGGTCAAGTCTCGATTTTGTTATTTCCGTCTTCGTGGCAGAAGTAGAGAACTTGCTTCATCTCTCGAAGAACCCTGTTGTATGTAGCGTCATTAGTAAGTTTGAACCAGACCATGTTACTTATGACCGAAAAGAGGATGCCAACAATGTCAGCAGCCAGGATCTTGGACTGTTCCTTTAACAAGTACTCGACATCGAGTCCTTTTGGCCTTGTTGTTGTTGTGGTCTTCAGTCCTGAGACTGGTTTGATGCAGCTCTCCATGCTACTCTATCCTGTGCAAGCTTCTTCATCTCCCAGTACCTACTGCAACCTACATCCTTCTGAATCTGCTTAGTGTATTCATCTCTTGGTCTCCCCCTACGATTTTTACCCTCCACGCTGCCCTCCAATACTAAATTGGTGATCCCTTGATGCCTCAGAACATGTCCTACCAACCGATCCCTTCTTCTGGTCAAGTTGTGCCACAAACTTCTCTTCTCCCCAGTCCTATTCAATACTTCCTCATTAGTTATGTGATCTACCCATCTAATCTTCAGCATTCTTCTGTAGCACCACATTTCGAAAGCTTCTATTCTCTTCTTGTCCAAACTATTTACCGTCCATGTTTCACTTCCATATGTGGCTACACTCCATACAAATACTTTCAGAAACGACTTCCTGACACTTAAATCTATACTCGATGTTAACAAATTTTTCTTCTTCAGAAACGCTTTCCTTGCCATTGCCAGTCTACATTTTATATCCTCTCTACTTCGACCATCATCAGTTATTTTGCTCCCCAAATAGCAAAACTCCTTTACTACTTTACTACTTTAAGTGTCTCATTTCCTAATCTAATACCCTCAACATCACCCGGCTTAATTCGACTACATTCCATTATTCTCGTTCGTTTTTGTTGATGTTCATCTTATATCCTCCCTTCAAGACACCATCCATTCCGTTCAACTGCTCTTCCAAGTCCTTTGCTGTCTCTGACAGAATTACAATGTCATCGGCGAACCTCAAAGTTTTTATATCTTCCCCATGGATATTAATACCTACCCCGAATTTTTCTTTTTTTTCCTTTTGGCCTAACAAAGTCGTTTCTAAGATCGAATTTCAGTGTTGATTTTCGGTATTGATACGCCATGATTTTGTCGCGCTTTGGCGTCGCATTAGTGTTGGTCAGAGGAAGTAAACGAGGCGAGCGTGCTCGCACTGCAGGTGGAAACACACACGACGTCAGCTCTGCTCGGCTGCTAAAGCCAGACTGCCGCTAGTCTAGGGGTTAGCTATGTAACTTTCGTCTCAAGTCTTAATTTCTCTTGAAGCCTTATATCACTGACAATTAATGATAAGGGTGTGCCATTGCCGTGAAATGGCATACAGCAAGTTATAATACAAAGCAGTTAAATATGCCAAAATGAATATGGCACCTGCCACATAGTTTGTCGATAAAGCGTGTAATGTCAAAATGACGTCATATTTGCAGGAAGTCTTGTGAGATGAGTGTTACAGAATATAAACGCTGCTGCAGAGAACTATCACATTATGCTTCAATATCTTGAAATGAAAGACTTCAAATGCATCACGAATCCCATACACTTGTCTCAACCTGACATGTCACATTCATCATTTTAAATACAGCAGCACACAATCGGAGCAGCAAAACATGTCATATTAATCCCCACTAGTGTGTGTCCAGACGTTTTCAATTAGACAGTGTATGCAGCATGTAGATAATTAAGATGGAAGCAATTTCTCAAGTAAGTTTTGTAATTGGACTTGAGGTTGTTGACTCTGGAGGTCACTGTGATGAGGAACAGCAGATCTCCTCCCACTGTGCCTTGCATGGAGGATGCGAAGACCGAGTACATTGTTCCTGACATGAGGTGGGAGTCAATAATTTATACAACTGTCCGCTCACATGTGATCACAAGGCAACGAGCCAGTGTGATGGTAGCCAACCAGTGCTTGTGGCTCGCCTGTTTCAATCATACGAGAAGTGGCGTCCACACCGCGTACATCACAGAGGAGTGTGGAGTGTTGATGGCCAGTGACCTCTGCAGCGCTGAGTAACACAGCTACTGGCGCAGATCTAGGGCCGGTCTGCTTGTGCATGTCTATTGTAATACACTCCTGGAAATGGAAAAAAGAACACATTGACACCGGTGTGTCAGACCCACTATACTTGCTCCGGACACTGCGAGAGGGCTGTACAAGCAATGATCACACGCACGGCACAGCGGACACACCAGGAACCGCGGTGTTGGCCGTCGAATGGCGCTAGCTGCGCAGCATTTGTGCACCGCCGCCGTCAGTGTCAGCCAGTTTGCCGTGGCATACGGAGCTCCATCGCAGTCTTTAACACTGGTAGTATGCCGCGACAGCGTGGACGTGAACCGTATGTGCAGTTGACGGACTTTGAGCGAGGGCGTATAGTGGGCATGCGGGAGGCCGGGTGGACGTACCGCCGAATTGCTCAACACGTGGGGCGTGAGGTCTCCACAGTACATCGATGTTGTCGCCAGTGGTCGGCGGAAGGTGCACGTGCCCGTCGACCTGGGACCGGACCGCAGCGACGCACGGATGCACGCCAAGACCGTAGGATCCTACGCAGTGCCGTAGGGGACCGCACCGCCACTTCCCAGCAAATTAGGGACACTGTTGCTCCTGGGGTATCGGCGAGGACCATTCGCAACCGTCTCCATGAAGCTGGGCTACGGTCCCGCACACCGTTAGGCCGTCTTCCGCTCACGCCCCAACATCGTGCAGCCCGCCTCCAGTGGTGTCGCGACAGGCGTGAATGGAGGGACGAATGGAGACGTGTCGTCTTCAGCGATGAGAGTCGCTTCTGCCTTGGAGCCAATGATGGTCGTATGCGTGTTTGGCGCCGTGCAGGTGAGCGCCACAATCAGGACTGCATACGACCGAGGCACACAGGGCCAACACCCGGCATCATGGTGTGGGGAGCGATCTCCTACACTGGCCGTACACCACTGGTGATCGTCGAGGGGACACTGAATAGTGCACGGTACATCCAAACCGTCATCGAACCCATCGTTCTACCATTCCTAGACCGGCAAGGGAACTTGCTGTTCCAACAGGACAATGCATGTCCGCATGTATCCCGTGCCACCCAACGTGCTCTAGAAGGTGTACGTCAACTACCCTGGCCAGCAAGATCTCCGGATCTGTCCCCCATTGAGCATGTTTGGGACTGGATGAAGCGTCGTCTCACGCGGTCTGCACGTCCAGCACGAACGCTGGTCCAACTGAGGCGCCAGGTGGAAACGGCATGGCAAGCCGCTCCACAGGACTACATCCAGCATCTCTACGATCGTCTCCATGGGAGAATAGCAGCCTGCATTGCTGCGAAAGGTGGATATACACTGTACTAGTGGCGACATTGTGCATGCTCTGTTGCCTGTGTCTATGTGCCTGTGGTTCTGTCAGTGTGATCATGTGATGTATCTGACCCCAGGAATGTGTCAATAAAGTTTCCCCTTCCTGGGACAATGAATTCACGGTGTTCTTATTTCAATTTCCAGGAGTGTATTACAGTGTTAGACTCCTCGAACGTAACTTGACAGTGATGCCATAGTTTGTGGGCCACTGTTTTTAGCACACCAAAAGTACAGGGACAAGTTTCCTACAGTGAAACATTCATACGTGAATATATGTGATAGCTAACACTGCAGTAACTATTACACATGGAACCATAAGATATTGTAAAAGAGTGTGTTGTTGTTGTGGTCTTCAGTCCAGAGATTTGTTTGTGCAAGCCTCTTCATCTCCGAATAACTTCTACAACTTACATCCTTCTGAATCTGCTTAGTGTATTCATCTGTTGGTCTTCCTCTTCAATTTGTATGCTCCAGGCTTCCCTCCAATACTAAGTTGGCGATCCTTTGATGCTTCAGAACGTGTCCTACCCTCCGATCCCTTCTTCTAGTCAAGTTGTGCCACAAATTCCTCTTCTCCCCAATTCTGTTCAGTACCTCCTCGCCGGCCGCGGTGGTCTAGCGGTTCTAGGCGCTCAGTCCGGAACCGCGGGATTGCTACGGTCGCAGGTTCGAATCCTGCCTCGGGCATGGATGTGTGTGATGTCCTTAGGTTGGTTAGGTTTAAATAGTTCTAAGTTCTAGGGGACTGATGACCACAGATGTTAAGTCCCATAGTGCTCAGAGCCATTTGAACCATTTTAGTACCTTCTCATTAGTTATGTGATCTATCCATCTAGTCTTCAGCATTCTTCTGTAGCACCAAATTTCGAAAGCTTCTATTCTCTTCTTGTATACACTAGTTATCGCCCATGTTTCACTTCCATACATCGCTACACGCCATACAAATACTTTCAGAAAATACTTCCTGACACTTAAATTTATACTCGATGTTAAGGGCGGTATGACGTCAGACGGGCGGACTTCGAGCGGGAGAGGCACCACAGAGGACATTTTAATTTCCACCGTCTACAATTTTACAAATAAATGCATAAAACTTTGTCAACATGACCAGGGAGGATTCAGGATTCACACTCATAGCAGTGGAAGTTCAAAAATATAACGAAATATTTTTTTTTTTACGTGTCAAATTTCATAATTTTTTTACTTACTATTGGTTGCATTTGTTACTATAGGTACACTTTTCTTCATAAGTAAGGGAGATTCTTCGATGAATTTTGCACAGCGTACAAACCATACTTACAGGTGTATGAAACTCTAGAATTTATTTAATTTATGGAAAAATGAATGAGCTGTTACATTTTAAACTTCATATTTACAAAAAAACTCAAATTTTATAGTTAATTGTTTCAATTTTTATCACAGTTTTTAAGAGATGTGGAAAATTCTAGAGTGTCATACACCTGTAAGTACGGTTCGTATGCGGTGCAAAATTCTTCGAAGAATCTCTCTTACTTATGAAGAAAAGTGTTCCTATAGCAACAAACATAGCCAGTATTAAGTGAAAAAATCATGAAATTTCATATGTAAAAAAAATTATTTTGCTATGTTTTTGAAGTTTCACTGCTATGAGTGTGAGTTCTGAATCCTTCCTAGTCATGCTGACAAAGTTTAACGAATTTATTTGTAAAAGTATAGACAGAGGAAATTAAAATGTTCTATGATGCCGCTCCTGCCCCAAGTCGGCCCGTTTGACGTCCTACCCCCCTTAACAAATTTCTCTTCTCCAGAAAAGCTTTCCTTGCCATCGCCAGTCTACATTTTGTATCCTTACTGCTTCGATAGCCATCAGTTATTTTGCTTCCCAAATAGCAAAACTCATTTACTACTTTAAGTGTCTCGGTCCCTAATCTAATTCCCTCAGCATCAGCTGATTTAGTTCAACTACATTCCATTATCCTCGTTTTCCTTTTTTTGATGTTCATCTTGTATCCTCTATTCAAGACATTGTCCTTTCTGTTCAAGTGCTCTTCCAGGTCCTTTTCTGTCTCTGGCAGAATTACAATGTCGTCGGCAAACCTCAAAATTTTTATTTCTTCTCCGTGGATTTTAATATCTACTCAAAATTTTCTTTTGTTTCCTTTACTGCTTGCTCAATATACAGATTTATTATTCGGGGATAGACTACAACCCTGTCTCATTCCCTTCTCAACCATTGCTTCCCTTTCGTGCCCCTCGACTCTTATAACTGCCATCTGGTTTCTGTACAAATTGTAAATAGCCTTTCGCTCGCTGTATCTGACAACTGCCACCTTCAGAATTTGAAAGAGAGTATTCCAGTCAACATTGTCAAAAGCTTTCTCTAAGTCTACAAATGATAGAAAAGTAGGTTTGCCTTTCCACTGGGGGCCGAGCCGCACAATAACCCTGTGTTCAATGTGGGGTAGCAGTGGGGTGAGTGGACTGCTGTAGCCTGTTGTGGGGTAGTGTACCACTGCGGGCTATGGCGAGGACGAAGCCTTTCCGTCATTTCAAGGTCCCCAGATCCATACAATACTATACAATGCCCCATGACTAATAAATTTTCGTCTCCCTTAACTATTTCAATAATTTCTTTTATTGCGTTATACATTTCTTCAATCTCTTCATCATCTTCGGTGGTAGTTGGCAAATAAACTAGTAATACTGTGGTTGACGTGGTCTTCGTGTCTATCTCGGCTACAATAATGCATTCAATATGCTGTCCATAGTAGCTTATCCGTGTTTCTAAGTTTTGATTCGTTATTAACCTACTCCTGCAGTACCCTTACTTTATTTTGTATTTGTAACCCTGTATTCATCTGACCAGAAGTCTTATTCCTCCTGCCACCGAACTTCAGTAATTCCCACTATAACTTACTTTAACCTATCCATTTCCCTTTTTAATTTTTCTAGCCTACCTGTCCGATTAAGGTACCTGACATTCCACGCTCCGATCTGTAGAACGCCAGTTTTGTTTCTGCTGATAACAACATCCTCCTGAGTAGTCTCCACCCAGAGATCCGAATGAGGGACTATTTTCCTCCAGAATATTTTACCACCGTCATTTAACGATACAGTGAAGCTGCATGTCCTTTGCCCCAAAACTGTGTATGGCAATGGAAGGTTGTAGTTTCCCCTTGCCTTCAGCTGTTTGCAGTACCAGCACTGCAAGGCTGTTTTGGTTGATATTACAAGGCCAGATAAGTCAATCATTGAGACTGTTACCACCTCTGAAACTACTGATTTGTTTAAATAATTCAATGTGTTAATTATTAAACATTAAAAGCCTCATAAAGACGATAATCGCTGTGTATCTGTGGATGATGATAATGAAAAGCGGGTATTTGAATAGTGGGAGAAAACGGTCCAAAAAAATTGCCCCAAAACTGTGTATGGCAATGGAAGGTTCAAATTTTACAATGGCAATGCAGAACTTGTAGCAATACCTGTGTAAGAAAATTTTGCAAAATATTTGCTAAATAACACTGGTGTCCACTACACCATTTATGCACCACCCAGTTGGCCTAGCAGAGTGCTGGAGGGGACAGGTAAGAGAGAGAAGGTGGCCATTTTGTATCATAAACTATGACCATTAATATTAGGTGATAGTATCTGGCCAAGCGACCAATTTGTTTACATAAGGAGAACAATGGGTCCATTGTGCTCGAACTCCCATATCTCTCCTACTACAGTAGTGTTATTACCATTGTTTGCTACTTTGTTCCGTAATGCTGATACATTAGAGATGTTTAGGAAATTTTGTGTTGGAACATCATGATTTTCATTATACAAGGACTACGTATAAATAGAAGGAAGGTGGAGAAGATGGCAGGAAGGTTGAATGGTAGATAGAAGCATCTACTGGTGAATAAACATGAGTGAGAAGAGAAGAGTCGAAGCGGTTTTTTAAACAGTGAATGGCGGAGATCATCCGAGCTAAGCTGGAGAAGTTAGTAACCATTGCACTTTGAATTGGGACATATGGGTCGAAAAAATGGAAAGAGAGAACTACTGTCAGTAGTTGATAAGCTTGCTGGAGAAAGAGAAAATGTGTGTAGGGACAGTGTCTAGAGTGATGAACTGCGTCTGAGGAAAGTTAATAATATTACATGAACATCACGGTTTTATAATAAAATTACACTATTCAATAACTGGAAGACATAGTCCGAATTTTGTATGGAGTGAAATTATAAACAAATGCGGACAATGCCGAACAATATAAATCTAATTGGGCCTGTACATTTGCTATAGCAATATTTCCTTTTTATTAGAACACTGTGTCAAATCCCATCCAGAAATTTTCTTCGGATTGTTTAAGATTTATATTTTACATGGCAGTACATTCTGAAGCCAGGACTGTGTCAGATAAATTTTTAGCGAAAATAATTCATATTTGATACCGAAAGCTGTCATTTATAACACATAACGAAGAATTCCTATGACGGGAAAAGACCAGGAATAATGCAGCATCCAGCAGTAGCCGGTAACGTCAAAAAGTTAAGAAGCTAAAAGAAAGACATCGCTGGTCGTGGAATAAACAACAATAATAAAACACAGTGTACAAAACACAAACTTTGTCAATTCTGTCACAACCAATGCACTTAGTTACCCTGGTACAAGTACATGTAACATATATACAGCGTGGTCAGAAACAGTCTAAGAAGTTTGTAAGAGTGTTGCAGCGTAGACTGTGCTGGTAAATCAATGTTAACAAAAAAATTCGATACATAGCGCCGTTTTAGAGATAATTAGCATTGATGTTTGCCAATCACGCAGTTGCGCACGCAAACCAAGCGGCCTGCCAGAGATGATGTCGCCAAACGTGAGTTTCACGCGGTTTGCTAAAACCAAGCATGAGAGCGATACAAAAATTGAACATGGGATACTAGTAAAGATCAGACCCAAGGGAAAGGCTGAGCACTCTCGTGAGCTATCATAGACGCTATGAAAACAACTAACATTAGTTGTACCAGGCCGGCCGCCTGAAATCGGGCGCGCACCGACCTTATTGGCTAACTTGAATGCTAATTAACTCGGAAACGGCGCAGCTTACCGAATTTTTTTCTTAACACAGATATTTCTTAACGCAACCTACCCCACGACAGCCTCATAATCTTTACAGACTGTTTCTGACCACCCTGTATGTACAATGCAATAATACGTACACAATTGAAAACAGTTATATATATATATATATATATATATATATATATATATATATATATATATATATATATGTGTGTGTGTGTGTGTGTGTGTGTGTGTGTGTGTGTGTGTGTGTTGGCATACATAATGTACTGAACTAAATCATGACTTGTTTACTCTGTGATTTGATGAAAATCCAGTTTCAAATAATTTTAATTTATACCTGTGTCCACTGCTTATGATACCATGTAGTTGATTTTTACGAAGCAGATTTGTCTGATGCGCTTGTGGTATGTCTGAATGAACGTGGACATGAATATGTGTATGCAGTCTATGTATTAAAACGAGAAGCAAGAAGTACAGACAAGCTGGTTACCTACTATAAGCTGATTTCAAGTAGCTTTCTGTGTGTAGAGGAGTAATTCAAGTTTGGTGACATCAGATGGTATTTTTACCAGGAATTAAAGAATCAGCTTATCTGAGAACCATTCAGCAGTTGAGTAAGGTGCAGCAGATCATCAATGTATTAAAGTGTGTAGTGTTGAAGCAAATATGAGTTACATATATCTATGCAAGAAAACGATCAGCTTTTGCAACTGGATGAGAAAAAAAAAAACTCTATCTTCATGAGAACTACCATTAATTTGATAAACATCGATCATATTTTGTGACTAGATTTGAAATTTTCCCTGCCACGAAACGCAATGTCTTCGCTTGGTTTGTTGAACGCTTAACTTCTTTCTCACCACTCTGAGGGACAGTGATATACCGGCATGTACCAAGTGTATTTGTCATTGCAACATTGGAGTCTTAAATATCATCTAAAAGACCGTGAGTGCACAATTATCTGCATGTTATTCTCGATACAAGTTAAGAATAGAAAATTATATGCTTTGCACCACATCTAATTTTATTATGCATACAGTTTAATTCACAATAAGTAGGAACATGACTTTAATCTACAAAAAATTTTAACAAATCACCTGATTTTTTACTTGTAAAAAACTTGTATCCTATGGCTAATGTTGGAAATCTGCTTTTTAAATTCTCCAGTTTATACGTAAAAGTAGTTCAATCAACAACACAGCACACATAAAACATTCTGCAGCAAAAACTAAAAAGCTATATTGTTTAAAAAATTGTTTTCTTATGGATACAAAATATACACTGCTATAATCAGCCTTTACAATTACTATTATTATCAGCTCCTTGCTTAATGTAAATAATTTGGAACATATATTAGTAATGATTAAGACATGCATCTACAGTATAGTTGGAAAATATTGTAATTCATTGTACTTGAGTACAATAAAAAGTTTTCGTAAAACAAAGATGCTGAACACTTGCCTACAAAAGGCACAGGCCCCAGGTTCGAGTCGTTGTTTGGCACACATTTTTAATCGGGAAGGAGATTTCACTAACTGTCCTGTTACACTTCTCATTATATTCTATAGAAGTGCTCTGGATATGTACCATAGTGTGATAAAATTTATTGATCCTATGTGTGGTGCTACAGGAGAATGCTGAAGATTAGATGGGTAGATCACATGACTAATGAGGAGGTATTGAATAGAATTGGGGAGAAGAGGAGTTTGTGGCACAACTTGACTAGAAGAAGGGATCGGTTGGTAGGACATGTTCTGAGGCATCAAGGGATCACCAATTAGTATTGGAGGGCAGCGTGGAGGATAAAATCGTAGAGGGAGACCAAAAGATGATTACACTAAGCAGATTCAGAAGGATGTAGGTTGCAGTAGGTGCTGGGAGATGAAGAAGCTTGCACAGGATAGAGTAGCAGGGAGAGCTGCATCAAACCAGTCTCAGGACTGAAGATCAGAACAACAACAACATAGATGAGTGTCGATTTTTCATTCAACGCTGGAACACGGCTGATTAACCTTTCTTCCCCTCTTTGCTTTGTCGCATTGCCTATAACTCGTTGCTGCTGCATTTGCCCAACTCTTTTATACTGTCGACTTTTGACCAGTCATTGCTAGAGCTCCGTCAGTGACTTCCTTATGCAACCTGTACGTTGCTCCACGCTTCCATATTGATGTTTTACTTGAACGTCAGCACACTCTGTTGCGTTCTACGCAATGCTCGCTACATCCGGCTAGTCCAGGCAGGTGCAGTACCTATTCTGATAGCCAAAACTACATTCAACAGTACTGGTTTTACAGGATAGCGAGCAGACTATACGACGCGAAAATGTGATAGTAACACGTGTGTGCAACAAAAATATTTAAACTTAGCGAAAAGACGAACAGTCTAAAGTATTTATGGAATGTGACATGTATTTTTGTTAAAGTAATTGATGCCGTACTCCAAGCTACGGCAAGATGAAGAACGCTAAGTGATGGGCTGTGAAGATAGGATCTTTCTGTTTTATTTATTCATTTCATGACACCAAAAAGTGGTTCAAAGATAGTCATCATCTCTCTGTCATTTTAGTGTATTAAGTTAATGGTGTAGTAACAACTGTCCTTTAGCAGAGGAGCATTCTGTAGAGCAGTTACCTCTAATTGATTTTCCGAAGATACAGTTGCTGCTATAGCTGAAAACGGAATGCTAACTAATGTAACTTCTTTTTCTATGTTACGCAGGTTCTGCATGCTTGGACCGAACTTCTGGCTGTGTTGCGCAATATTTCATTGCTAAATTAGGAGCGAAACATCCAGAGGTAGTTGCCGTTGTGAAAGAGATTCGAAAACTATTTGGTTTTCTGTTTCAAATAGACGAAGTGCATACATGAATGAACCAATTTTATTACATATGTTGATAATCAAGAAAACAGTACCTTTAAATAACACATGCAAGACTTTTAATTAGAAGCTGAATAACTGGTTATACTAGCATTAAAGACTATGTCGGCTACCCATTTCTCAACACTCGGCGATGAATAAATGATGTCATCTTTTCGTTTCTAGGTACCTGCATTTGGGGGGAACAAAATTTTGGTTGGCAATCTGAACAATTTCCACAAATTGGGTTCATCATTTTACATTATTAGAACGTTTAGCCACATAGCCAATGTAATGTACACATATTGTTTTTGTGGCCGCTCAAGCCAAATGCGGTTCAAACCACTGTTTTCAACAAGATACCAAAAATACCACGGGCATACGAAAATGTTTTACCTGTAAATAAATAGTTCTTCGTTATTGTTTCTCATTCGTAAGTCGTTATATTAATTTACATCTCAGAAGTGTTCATTTTCTTTAATTATTCTTTCTTTTTGTGTAAACTCTACTAATTACCGGTTGCGGTTTGAGCATAGTCAAAAATCTGTCGCAACTGCGTTGTACATAAATACGGGTCCTTATTTAACTATCATTAATTCACTTCCGGCAAAATTAAATCCTTGAATTTTCCGCCATATTTTTTGCTGGTGGCGCAGACGACGAAATAAAATTGACAAGAAATTGACAACAGTACTTTGATACAAAATGCAAGGACATGTCAATATCTGTGTTGATGGTGTATTTCTGGGTGTTCAACCAAATGGCTGTTTCCATTTTACGCACAATATTCCGACCGCGGACTCAGCCGTTCTCTTCAGGCGCTGCGAGTTGCGCTGTTATATGTACTGATCGTGTAGAGTCAACTAGAATGTGAATAACTGTTCGTTACGTGCCGCTGTTTATAGATGAGTTCTTCTCCCGACACCCACGGCACCCTCGAATGTTCTGTTGTTTTTTAGAGCCGGCACTGATATTCCGTGAAATGCACATTCTCTCCGCGTTTTCCAACTCTGGTGGACGTAATGGTCAGCGATATCTCAATAAATTCAGTGCTGGACCCCAAGCCTTATTTAAATTGAAACCTTCGTCTCTGATTGTTAGGCTGTCGGCATCTTTATTTCGATAGACTACTTAGTTACGCTGTCCCAGAATCTTGGCGTTCGCACCACAGTACCGGTCTCATCACATTTCATTTAACAATCATATTTGAGGATGTATTCGGCGGCAGCTGATTTGCTTCGTTGCTTTAATCGGGTGTGCTGCTTATGCTCCTTGACTGTTGTGATGGTTCTCCTCGCAAAAGACATGCCACATGCGAATGGAATGCGGCACACAGCCGGGTTTGGAAAACCTAGGTTGTTATTAACATTGCAGAGACGACTTTTTATCTTACCTGAAAAAACAGCGGAATACACTGGATGTCATATTACTGTAGAAGTCCACCGATGTTCCCAAGTATTGGGTTCCACTTTCTCTGTCTCAGTCTCAACCTCTTTCTTAAGTGTGTTATTGCAACTTTATTACCTACAGTTCTAATACTGTGTCAAGTTGTTACTGACGTTCTGTTTATCTATGTAGTCAATGACTTGCTTGGTTGTTTTAGTCGGATATATCGCTGATGTTCGTTGCATCTCTCCTTGTCATCTTCAAATAGTCTGCCTCACGTAAGACACGACAGATTTGCTCGTAACGCAGCATACATGCGGCATCCGGAGACCTAGATCGTTTTTAACAGTACTTGGAAGAGTTTTTATCTCAGCTGACGGATACGAAGAGCACTGAATGACATGTTTCTATAAGACTCTACCGCTCTACCAGGCTTTTGGAGCAACGTAAGGTAAATACACGATTCTTGACTTCTGTTGCTCTGCCTCAGTATCAACTTCTTTCTCAGGCTTGTTATTGTATCTTGACTTTTGACTTCCTGTTACTCTAACACACTGTCAGTTTGCTATTGCCGTGCTATGTTTTATGTAACTAAATCTCAGAAATTCTCACTGAACAACGTTTGGTGAGATATACTGACTACTAAAAGTCATCGAAGTTCAGCAGTGTAGCCTAATCGTGTGAAAAAAATAAAAAAAAATTTGAAGGTCCGCAAAACCGGATGTCTGCAGAAGAGTGTCGTCAACGTTTCGATCGATTCTCAAAGGAGCCTTCAGAGAGAGCTTCCTGCAGCTTTATAAAAAGTTTCATAAATGTGTTGTGATAAATGAAGATATTTCTGAAAAAGAGTGAAGATATTTGGGTCGTATTTTTTCTTTGTTTTGTCATTATAGTCACAAAAATTTGTCGACGCGCCGTATGGTTTAGTACTGCTGTGAGACTAAAATGATGTCCAATTCTGTGTACAGATGCATTTTCCTTGTTTGTGCCGTTAGACGAGAGAAAATCAAGACGTGAAGCTCTATGTGAGGTGTTTATTCTGAGGCAGGCGCATCATATGTGAAGGCCAATAACAGTGACGATGCATAGAACGACGTCATTCTTCCAGATGACGTTGCAGCACTTGTCGCGGCCAGCGTCCCATAAGTTGGCGAACGCTCCATGGCGGCCACATCCGTCGTTCTGCGCCACTTCCACCGTCACTGCCGACAAGAGCAGGGCGTTGTACAACAACCTGTGAGTCCATAAACTGCAAAAGTAACAATACACTGTGTCACAAATAACACGAGAAAGGTAGCTAAACTTGCGCCACGGAGGAACTGTGGAATGCTGGCTGGAAAATATATTAAGACAAGCGCATCTTTGTAATGAAGATGAGACGAAATAATAAGGACTACACAAACACCCAGTCCCCGAATGAAGAAAGTCAAACTCGGGAACCCGAGATCTAGGGGCAGCAACGTTAGCCGTAAGACGAGAAGACAGTGCACACGCCGCTCGTAGTTAAAGGCTCTGCTGTGGAGACGCCCAGTGCATACAATAGATTGGTGTATACGTTCTCAGCGTTTTTGTCGGTATTCCGGTCCCTATGGATCTATTTATCGACTGTCATTATTTATTTGTAGTTCACTGTTGCTGTTTGAGTTCAGATAGAAAATTTAATTACAATGAATACCCCTAGCTGCATACAGGCGTTGATATAAGTCAACGGGGATACTTGAAAACGTGTGCCCCGAGCGGGACTCGAACCCGGGATCTCCTACTTACATGGCAGACGCTCTATCCAACTGAGCCACCGAGAGCACAAAGGATAGTGCGACTGCAGGGACTTATATCTGGCACGCCTCCCGTGTAACCCACATTCCCAGCTTACTGTCTCGCACTATATTCATAGTGCCCCTGTCCATTATACTCATTACTCGCGGCTTTTTGCCGATTCCCGTAAGAGTTCGGGCACTGTTTGTGCATCCGCACAGAAGAAGATGGTCAATGAACCTTATATATATAGAAAATGTAGTGCCAAGTGGAGAAATCGGAACATTTCCGACATATTATTCTGTTTGAGTTCAATGGAAATGGAAATGATCGTATGGCCTTAGGTGATGCCGCATCGGCGACTTGCGAGTCAGTGATGATGAAAACGATGACGAAGGACACACAACACACAGTCCCATGCCGAGAATCAAACCCGGCCCCCCTGCGTGGGAGCCGGTAATGCTACCGCTACGCTACGGAGGCAGACTTGAGTTCAATAGAGGGGTGACAGGAGTGGAGGCAGCCAGAAGCATTTTCGCAGCGTATGGCGATAATGCCAGTGGGCAGAGTATGCCAAAAAATGGTTCTCTCGTTTTAAGAAGGATCTTTTTCACATTAATGACTGTCCGTATTTAGAAAGACCTTCGAGGTTCGATGAAGATCGTTTAAAGGCATTAATCCACAATGATTCAACTAAGTGTACTCGAGAGCTGGCAAATGTGATGAACTGTGATCATTCCACCATCGTGCGACTTGTGCATGCAATGGGGAAGGTTCAAAAATCGGGTGTATGGGTACCGCATGCTCTAATCCAAAATCACAAAAATCAGCGGGTGGCCGTATGTGCATCTCTGCTTGCTCGTCACCAATTAGCTTGTAAGCAACACCAGCCATTCCTATCCTGTATCGTTACTGGCGACGAGAAATGGTGTCTTTATGCCAAAATAAGGAAAAGAAAGGAATGGCTGAGCTCAAACAAAGCAGCAACTCGCCATACAAAGACCTGTGCGCATCCACAAAAGATAATTTTATGCATCTGGTGGAACAACGACGGTGTGGTGTACTACGTACTGCTTCTCCGAGGTACAACCATCATTGCTGACATTTATTGTCAACAACTGTGATGTCTTGCAGACACAATCCAAGAACAACGACCAGGAAGACTGCGTGATGCTACTCCACGATGGAATCCTCCAGCATTCTGCTAGACTGACAAAAAACGCTATGCAGGGCTTGGCTTGGGCAGTCATTCTACACCCACCTTATTCGCCTGATCTTGAGCCCTCAGATTTTCACCTTTTCCGCTTTCTATCGAACAACCCTCAAGGAACATACTTTCCAGATGAAAACGCGACACGACTCGAAGAGTTCTTCGAATCAAAACCACGTGATTTCGATAGTCGTGGAATCTAAAAGTGACCTCAGCGTTGGCACACTGTTTTCGATAGTGAAGGAGAGTATATTATTGATGCCTAAAGTCTGTGTTATGTGTATTTATCGTGTTTATTAAACTCATGGAAAAACGCTAGAACTTCTATACCAACTCAATATGAGGGACCCAAATGAAACCATTAAAAGCGTAATTAAAAATTGGCATTTTGCTCCATTGTTCTGTAAGTCGGCAGTACTGTTACCAATGATGTAAGGAATGCCCCGCAGATGGTAGCATAATACAGACAAGTGAAACGCGGTAACAACACTAGCTCAAAATGGCTACCCCACTTACTCCATGCACCAAGGAAGAACAGCATTCCCTAGTATGTTTTTGGAGCAGTGAAAGTACGAAACCTGTTGAAATTCACCAGCGAATGATTCTCCAATATGAAGATGCATGTCTATCACTGAAACAAATGAAGGAGTGGAGTAGGAAGTTCGGAAATCGCTTGACTTCTGTGACAGGCGCTCAGCACCCAGGTGAGACACACCGCATTGTAACACCAGGCGTCTACTGCAGCAGTTAAAGCCATTATGATGGAAAATCGCTGTGTGACATTGGATGAAGTAGCCGCAGATCTGAACATTAGTCATGACTCAACACATCACATCATTCATGAAGTGCTTAAGTTTTCTGAAGCACCTGCAAGGTGCCTTGGCAGGGCTCTCCAGAACTGGAAAAGCGATGCGCTGATATCTATGAAGAACTTTTGCTGCCTTTGAGCCAAAAGGTGATGGATTTCTCATTGGAATCGTCACAGGAGACGAAACCTGGGTACAGTGCCACCAACTTGAAACAAAGAGAGCAAGTAAGGAATGGTGCCACTCCTCGTCACCAAACCCCAAGAAGTTCCAGACACAGCCATCTGCAGGGAAGGTTTTTGCTGCCTCTCTTTTGGGATGAACGAGGCGTTGTCTTGGAACAATACATGACTAGGAGAAACATCATCACCAGCGTGTCATATTCCGATATTCTTCGGCTTGCAGTAAGATCAAAGCGACGTGGACTTCTGACTACAGGTGTCATTTTGCAATATAACAGTTCACGGCCTCACACTGCCCGTGCAACCTTGCAACCATCGATGACTTCCACCTTGATATTCTGCCACATCTACCATTTCACCAGACCTCACACCGAGTGATTTTCACATGTTTGGACCACTCAGGGAGACGATGGGAGGAAGAATCAAGAGGCACAGCAAGCGGTGCACGAGTGGCTGTGCAAACGGCCAAAAATAATTTTTTTTAGAGGAATCCGTGCACTTTCAACGTGCTGGAGGAAATGTGTTGAACGATAGGGAGACTGTGTCAAATGATACAATTGTGTTCCACTTTTGTTCAGTAAAAAATACTTAATGTTTTCATTCGACCCTCCCTCATGGTAAAACACATTATTCAATAATTTATTACTCAGTTTAAATTATCGGAAAGCGTTTCGAACGTTTTCGACACGGATTTAAGTGACGCCAATCGCTCTTTTCAGAATTGCTGATGCCAGCTGATGTTTTTCGGACTGATAATAGCTAGTCTTCAACTTGCATATTGGAATGCCAGTTATTCCCAGATAGCAAAGAAAAGATGTTGTGGCGTCTATAGCAGAGAACGGATGAAATGGCCTCTGCGTTGTATAGTTCTTATGGGCTTTTGTAGAAGGGGAATTTTAAGGGAATCGTACAAAATCTCCACACGATTTTCACTTTCTACTGCTTACAACGAAGAAAAATCAACGGAATGGCTGGACATTCACTCTCACATACCCATTTCACTATCTCTCAATTATGCTTTGATTATACTAACCTACGTTTGATTTTAATGTTTTGATAGTGTTAAAGAGCTTTTTTGTTTCTCTAGCATTGGCAGTTCTATCGATCGTACTAAAAGGCTTGCTAAATTTGTAAATGTCTCGTTTCAGGAATGCTACGTCTGTTGGCTCGAAAGCCAATGATCGTGGCATTTTGGGCGTCGGATAAATTGCTCCGTTGTCGCATTACTACAATGACTGCACTGCATCCCCTCGACATGTTTGACACAGGGTATATGAGAGGTGGTGGCCTATAATTCATACATGGAAAAATACAGACCAAAAGTAAATAAAAAGCTCCAATAAACATGGGTTTGCAAATCAACCGTTGCCGAGGCATCGCATTAATTCGAGTTGGGAACCAACTGTAAACGCCCCTGGATTCCGCGGTATTTACGTTGTTATCTCAAGGTTTGGGATCGACTATCTACTTGTTAATGCATCGCCGGCCGTTGTGGCCGAGCGGTTCTGGGCGCTTCAGTCCGGAACCGTGCTGCTGCTACGGTCGCAGATTCGAATCCTGCCTAGGACATGAATGTGTGTGCTGTCCTTAGGTTAGTTAGGTTTACATAGTTCCAAGTCTAGGGGACTGATGGTCTCAGATGTTAAGTCCCATAGTGCTGAGAGACATTTGAACCATTTGTTTATCCATGCGCAACTACTTCCCTTTCCCCCTCCGTTCACTGTGTTGTGCCAGCCTCATAATCAGTTACAAACATGAAGGCACCAAGGACAGAGGTTACACAAATGAAGAGTACGCTGACATGTACTTCATGTATGGCAAAGGGAATGGCAGTGTCGTTGAGGTAGTCCGACAGGCGTACATTTAGCCGGTTACATCAGAGCCTTAGAGAAACCTGTAGTTTCGCACACCCGTATCCATAACACCCGATGTTGAGGAGAGGGTGTTACGCATTGTACACGAACATCCGAGTACTTCAACAAGGAGGATTGCCGCTTCTCTTGAATCATAACAATATGTGGCGGATTTTACATCGGCAAGAATTCTATCTATATTATTTCCAGAACTGCAAGCCATCAACAATACACACTTACCTTCTGGAGAGAATTTCTGTTAATAGATGCAACAACAGAGTACCCTGAGTCCTGTTTGGAAGCAGTATTCTTTTCACGCATGAGGATGGATATATCAGTGACGGTATTTGTAACTATCATAACTGTCGCTGCCATAACTGAGATCACATGAAAGAAGTATATTGAGGAGAATATTTGAACTTGTGTATGAAAATGGGAGTTGGAGAAGGCGAAGGAATGACGAGCATTATGACTGCTATGAGAGGGATGATATGGTCAAGTTCATAAAGCTGTGTAGATTGAGATGGGCTGGACATGTAATATGACTCGATAAGACAGATCCTGCAAGGAAAGCCTGCTGCAGTGAACCTGGAGGGAGAAGAGCAAGAGGACGACCGAGGCTGAGATGGAGTGATGAGGTTGGAGAAGACGCTGCCAGAGTTGGTTGCCATAACTGGAGGTCTACAGCGAAGTCCAGACGGTCAACACTGGATAGGTAGATGAGGACCTGTGCCATGGTCTCCAAGGTCTCTGGCTTTAAATCCCATGGATATCTGTGTGTGGGGCCACGTAAAAAGCCTGGTCTACGCTACCGAGGTCAACTCCCTTGAGGAATTACGCTTGCAGACTGAAGCAGCCTTCCAGCATTTATAGAATTCCCCAGGACTGCCTGAGAGGATCCGCAACTCATTTTAGAGACGAGTTCAATGCTGCATTCAGACGCATGGATTACGTATCGAACACATTCTTTAATGTTTAGAGATTCCATGTGTTTCTAGACACTGATGAACGCAACAGAAAATGTGTTATTTCTCGACAAAGTTTGATTTGTGGACCCATGTTTATTGAAACTTTTTAGGTACTTCTTGCCTATACATTCCATGTGTGATTTATTGACCACCACTTCTGAAGCACCCTGTATACCCTCCACTGCCAGTGCTGCCACCTGCTACACTGTTCTGTGAATGGTTATTGGACATTCACATAGGTGGTGGTCACATTAATGTCACTGGGAATTGTAAATACATACATATAATTTTATGGTGTTTTCTTGTGTGACTGGTATGGCATTGTCTAGTTTTACACAGAGAATATTCAATGCCAACTGTTATCGGTATGAATATGAATGCAAAAGATTTTCACTACCTTAATCGATTGCTGGGTAGTGGGCCTTCTGTTTGATAGCTTATAGATTTGTGTACAATTTCTAAACGATTTCCGACAGGTGCTGTTATGGTTCCTTCAACAAGGGCGTTTGTGTAGGAATTCTCCCGCCAGTGCGTATTGAAAGTGTTAGGAGACGAGCAATTAAATAACTACATATGCCGGCTTGGGAAATTCTGCTAGTTTGTGGTCAGCTGTAGCGAAATATTTTCGACAGTTGTTGAACTTATATCTATTCAAGGTTGTGAGGAGTGCGATCCGATGAACGCTTCTCTAAAATATTTTGGATGAAGTGCGGACACTATTTATTTTATATGAAGCGAGATATGGCAGGAAACTGAACAATTTATGTTGAACAGGAGAGACTACATAACATTTCACACCATACATCTACGGTGAATTTGTAACAATATGCCCTATATTAAGGTAAAATCGTAACAAAATGCCCCATATTGCAGAGAAATTCTACCAAATTGCTCATGTTACAGTGAAATTGTAACAAACTGTCCATGTTGCAGCAAGAATTGGAACATTACTTCATGTTTCAGGAAAAAGTGTAAGAAAGTACCCCATTTAGAGAGAAATTGTATCAAATCGCCCACTTTTACAGTGAAGTTATAAGAAAATATCCCAGGTTACAGAGAAATGCCACCAATTGCCCCATGTTACAGTGAAATTGTTGCTAATTGTCCGTACTACAGCAAAAATCGTAACAAAATACCCCATGTCACAGTGAAATTGTAACAAATGTCCCCCTCTTGCAGTGAAATTTAACAAAATGCCTCTGTTAGATCAGAAGCTGTACGAAGATCCTCCATGTTACATAAGATGGTACTCCCTTAAAGCATTTTCGCCTGCATCACCTACATGGGGCGAGACTTTGGCTTTTGACATCACACATGTTTCTAGATGCTGTGGTGTTCTGACCTCGCAGGCCCCATGACAATGAAAAACTCTAAGTTCGACAACTGTCAAAAGTATTTGAAAGTCTAATTATAGTCGCACATATTACAATATTCTCAAGCTAGCAGACTTGTAGAATTCCAGTCGCACATATTTCAATATTCTCAATCTAGCAGATTTGTACAATTTCCCTCAAATTCAAATGGCTCTGAGCACTATGCGGCTTAACTTCTGAGGTCATCAGTCCCCTAGAACTTAGAACTACTTAAACCTAACTAACCTAAGGACATCACACACATCCATGCCCGAGGCAGGATTCGAACCTGCGACCGTAGGAGCAGCACGGTTCCGGACTGAAGCGCCTAGAACCGCTCGGTCACTGCGGCCAGCTTCCCTCAAGTCCCCAAGCATGGTCATTACGGCGTACATCTGGCACTCGCAACCTTGGTCTGTGAAAGTCTTCTCACACAAGCGGCCTTGTTGAAGGAACCACACCTGCATTCGTTGGACATCATTTAGAAATCCTGTGGAAACATCTGATGTCAAATCTTAAACGTTAAATATAAAATAGTGAAGCAGGAACGCTTAGACATAGATGTTCTATGATAAGATTGGTGTCATGTTTCGTTTCCTGAGTTTAAAATTTAGTTCTTTGATGTACATGTTCACTAACAGCGTAGCAGGCTTGACGCAAAATTCCTTAATTTCAGTAAAATATTCGCTGATTTCGGTCCTGTTCCACTCACAAATGGAGTGACTAGAGAACAGAAATCTGCTTCTGTACGAGCTTTCTTTACCCTCTCTTGTCTTCAGAGTCTTTATGCGAGACGTGCATTCGTGGCAGTATATTGTTCTGCAGTCTGTTGCAAGTGTTAATTCTGCAAACTTTCTCAGTAATAACTTGGAAACAAGAACGTCTGCACGCCTTTGAATTGCTTTGACACCTGCCTTCCATCTTAGCATCTCGCTAGAAGCCCGTTGCATTATATTTATGTGGCAGTAAATGTAGTAATTACTGTCTTGGATCATGGGGCTGCGCTAAGTCCCTCCATAACGGACTGCATTATATTTACACGGCTGTAGACGTAGAAGCTGTTGTTTTGGACGTTACAGTTTGTCATTACACGTCTTTTTCCGTAAACATTTAACGCCATATGCCTCCTGAAACCTGCCAAGGACTTGTGTCATGCAGAATCGTTGATGTATTGAGTGTAAAAGGTGCCTACGACAAAAATCTGTGTTACTAAGCGGCCAAGAGGGCTAGTAGCTGCTTGTCATAGGACACCTGCAGTTTCCTTATAACCAAGTGAGGGCTATCTGATACGACATTTCTTGTTGATCAGGCTGTGTGAGGTGGACAGCTGTAGTCTGGCTGCAGTGCCTCTCGCTCGCTCTGACGTGTGACTCATGTTTAAAAAAATGGTTCAGATTCCTCTAAGCACTATGGGACTGAATATCTGAGGTCATCATGTTACGCCGGAAATGCATATCCTCCTATTTCCATCTATTGCACTGCAAATTTTTTTCCTTATTTTGTTACCTGAAGATATAACATTTTTGTGTCTTCGTATATTGTAATTGTTTTACTATTTGTATATATATACATTTATGTCGATTTATAATTGGTTTGTTTTGTGAATATTATTTGTATTTATACGCTGGGTCTGGCCTAGGGAAAACTATGCTATCGAACGAATACATCGAGAGGTCGTGAGGAGAACCAAAGTGTTTAGGATCTTTGGTAGTGTTAACTCTGTCGCGTGGAGCGCAGGCAGAGGGAGAGTCTGGCTGGGGTGGTGCAGTGGAGCAGGTGTGTTGTGTGACGCTCCCGCGAGTTGCCGCGCTTTCGGGGTTGGGCAGCATGTAATTGCGCTCGACTTGCTATGATAGTTTCTGACACGACGTCGAGGACGGGAAGCATTAGCTGGCGCACATCAAAACCCCGTTTCGCCTGGTGACCGTGTCGAGAAGAAGGCGCGCCAACATCCAGCTTCTGCAACAGCGACGGCCGACAATGAGTGACTGTCGCCACCTCCTCGATCGACGGCTTCAAACTGTAAGTAGGCTGTTTATATTTTCTTATTGGCAACGTTACGTAGCGCTCTGTATGAAAATCACTGGCTGTGCTGTGTGCAGTCTGTGGCTAGTTTGCATTGTTGTCTGCCATTGTAGTGTTGGGCAGCTGGACGTGAACAGCGCGTAGCATTGCGCAGTTGGAGGTGAGCCGCCAGCAGTGGTGGATGTGAGGAGAGAGATGGCGGAGTTTTGAAATTTGCAATACTGGATATCATGAACTGCTATATACATTATGACTTTTGAACACTATTGAGGTAAATACATTGTTTGTTCTCTATTAAAGTCTTTCATTTGCTAACTATGCCAATCAGTAGTTAGTGCCTTCCATAGTTTGAATCTTTTATTTAGCTGGCAGTAGTGGCGCTTGCTGTATTGCAGTAGCTTGAGTAACGAAGATTTTTGTGAGGTAAGTGATTTGTGAAAGGTATAGTTTAATGTTAGTCAGGGCCACTCTTTTGTAGGGATTATTGAAAGTCAGATTGCGTTGTGCTAAAATTATAGTGAGTCAGTACAAGCACAGTCTTGTATAATTTTTCTAAGGGGACGTTTCATATGTCGACCCTTAGCCGAGGATACCTCACTGGAATCTTCTGATTTTTTTCTTGTAGTTTGTGTATTTAGTGTAGCTTTTGTTTATTGCTAGCGCGTAATTGTAGAGAGAATATCCTTTGTAGTTGCAGTCTTTCATTGTTGTATAGTAAAACAGGTGTGGCACGCATGTAAATTTGCGCCAAGTATTTCGCAGCTGCGCTTGCAATTAACGAGATATTATTTTCAGTGCTATGTTAATGTGTTCTCTTATTTTTACTCTTCAAATTGTGCTTTTCTGTGTTATCGTGTGAAATATTGTGACAATAATGGCGTGTGAAAAACGTATCACTAGGCTCCAAAGTAAACTGAGAAATAATAGTGACGACGAGGGTAGCTTATCAGCGCCGCCGATCAATGAATTAACTAATGTTCAAAGTAGTAATTTGGTAATTGTGCATAGAGAAATGGAGCGGGCTGCAAATAATGCTGTAGGCAGTGAAACAATTAGTGAACAGCGAAGCATTATCGATCGATCGGTCGGCAACAGCTCGCCTCAGGAATCCCAAATGACAGGACACAATCTTGCAAATACTGTAGATTCAGGTTTTGCGTCCTCACCGTTTTCTCAAATAAGTCAAGACACATTTTCTGCTTGTCAAAATGTGAATGTTGCCGGTGCAAATTCTCTGCCGAAAAGCATAGAGGAACAGATTCCAGACACTAATACATTATTATTGCAATTAATGCAACAAATGGAACAAAATCAGAGACAAACACAGCAAAAGCTTCAAAAGTTAGACGCAATGGAACAAAATCTTCAAAAGTTAGACACAGTGGAACAAAATCTTAAAAAGTTAGACACAATGGAACAAAATCTTCAAAAGTTAGACACCACACTTGAACAAACACGTGAAGATTTAATTACTGAGTTACATAAAATCGAATCGAAATGTCAAAAAGTCTGTAATGACGTAAAAACACAAATTTGTGAGAATTTCCGACCTATTTTTTCGCGTCATGAAAATTACAGAATCACGAAGCAGCCATAAAAGAACTGCAAACTATTGTTCATGAAAATCACGACACCTTGCAAGTTAAAATTGACTCAGTTGCATCTACCGATTCGGTTACGCAACTTGCAAAAACTCAAGAAAACTTAAAGGACACAGTAGATACGATTTCAACACAAATGGACACTCTGAAACTTGGTTCAGAAAAACACACTGAGGAAATAAGTACACTATCGGAGAAAGTAGCCGAACTTTCGGATCAGTTCACTAATTTATCTGCAAAGGTAGATGATGATCTGAATGAAACAAGACCTGTAGCCATCACTGACACAGAAGAGTATGAACAAATTAAGAAATTCAAACAAAATCAAAATCAAATCAATACACAGTACAAAAGAGAAATCCGGGGAGTACAAGATCAGTTGACGCAGGTAATACAAGAATTACATATTTCAGAGGACACTCGCGCTCCAGTACGGGAAGAGGGACATAGAAATACGGAACAACCACAAAATAATAACAGAGGACACTTCGGAAATTATGAAAGAAATTGGCAAGGTACACCGAATTTTGAGAGGGAACCGCCGAAACGACGTAACAATGACCGACATGCGACTCGCCGACATGATGATTTTGACTATAAGCTGTTCATTACTGCACGTAAATTCAAAACGTTTAAGAATTCTGCCAACGACATTCATCCACAAGCATGGCTCCATCAATTCTCTCATTGTTTTCCTCCCAACTGGTCATTAGAGCACAGATTAGAATTTATGTGTGGCTATTTAGAGAATGAACCAGCTGTAAGAATGCGATCGGTCATTCACGATTGCCACAGTGAAGGAGAATTTTATCATGCGTTCCTCTCAGCATATTGATCTCAAGCTACACAAGACCGAGTAAAACATAGTATCATGATGATGAAACACTTTGAACAATCTGAATTTTCCAGTCTTGTCAAATATTTTGAAGACATGTTGCATAAGAATCAATATCTTTCAAACCCATACAGCCCTTCAGAACTCATCCGCATTTGCTTAATGAAATTGCCTGAACATTTAAGAAATATTATTTTGGCAGGACGTTGCAAAGACGACATTGAAGCTTTTCAGGGACTCTTACAAGAATTAGAAATTGACACAGACAGTCACGGGGTGCGAAAACAGGAAAACAATCACTACAGGTCACACCCATCACAATTCCGTGACGACAGAAACAATAACTTAATACGACAAGTCTATTCTTACAACGTAAATCGTGACCAAAACAGACACCACCCGTATGACAACCACTGGCAGAATAATAGTTACAGAGAAAGATCGCATTTCCGTAGTAATGAATATGACAGGGACAATCATAGAAACAGAAAATTTGGCAACCAGAACTATTATTATCACGGGAGACAGAATAACTTCAGACGCAATGGTCCACCGTGCAGTGTTAATTCAGGGAGAAATTCTCCACCACTTAACTGACAAGAAAGAAACCTCAGGAACTACCGACATGACGACAGACGATATAATATAACGACAGACCTGAATTTCATCAGAACTGGCGGGATTTAAACAGGGCTGGGCCCTCTGGGCAAGGTGAATTTGTAGAAGTTAGACCTCCAAATCTCAATAACGACATGCACCAACAAAGAAACAGACAATGACTCGCACCGCAGGCAGCCACATGCGCCGGCTGGCTCAGAGAAAAATAACATAGACGCTAACATTGAGAAAAATTCCAGTATTCTTTACCGACGTATACCACATAATAATTGTGTCGAAGTTGAAACACTGCGTACTAGGAAGAGTAAAAGTTTACACCACATTTCACATGTAAAATCATTTATTGAGAGATAATCTGCTTTTTAACTTAGTCTTTGCTATAAAATTTTTCACTTTACATTACTAGTATGCTTTGTCAGACTTAGAATCTGTTAACATGCAACAATGTCTGAAGTTAAATATCCAGTCAAGAACCAAGAGAACTTATTTAAACAGAAATTACCACTGCATTGTGATAGTGAACAGATGTCACAGTGTCATTGTGTGTGTACATACTTGCTTGTTAGTTGCACGATTACATAATGACTACAAGGCTTACATACTTAGAACATATACTGGTACTGCTAAGGAGATTTTAATCCAACATTTTGGTTTACTTGAAAATACATTCTAGATTTAAAGTACTTTCTGTGAGATACCATGTGACACAGTGGTTAGTTTATGTGACAGCTACACGATTATATCATGACGCTACTAATGTGTGACACAATTTACATGTTGCTTTTGCGGTGTTTCTGTTTTATATCTGCACAGTTTTTCTGAATTATTCTGGAAAGTAAAACATGTTTTAGTAGTAACTTTTGTGGTATAGCTACAATGAGATAGCCTTTTTCGTAGTACAACAATACGTTACATTATAGTACTTTCTTGATCACGGTAAGGTATGTAATAACTTCGATATCTATACGCAAAGCATTTCACTTTCGTTTATGATGAGGTAAGTACATTAACTTTAGCAGAACTTTGCTTACAGAGAACGATAATTACGACACTTCCACAGAATTATCTTACAGCAAGACGCACATTTAGCGCTACATGGCACGCATTTGAGTGATTAATTTTGTACTTAAACCATTTATTTTTCATGATTTTTGAATTACAAAGAAAGTTTTCCGTGATACATTTCATTCCATTGCTGTAATCTGTAACACCTGAGAGTATAATTACATTAATCCTCAGGGGGGTACACGCCTACTTTGTGTACCAATCCTCAGGGGGGTACACGCTTACTTTGTGTACCATGTGCGTGGCAAGCACAAGGAGCCCTAGCTAATATGGTATTTGCTTATACAACTTTACACATCGGTACCATATTTCTCCAACACAGAATTACACAGCTATCTGATTATTTAACAGAGAAACAAAAAATTTTTTATGTCAGTGACACATGTTTACGTAATTACATAGTTGGATAACTTCACACTTATGAAATTGTATTTGTTCTGTACTTTGTGAACTGTTCATATTATTTCGGAACCATTGTGATACTATGAGAGCTTTGACTGATATATTTGGTATGGGATCATGATATTTAAAGTACGTTTGAGGTAGATGACACTATTTAAATGAGCAGAGAATATTTTTTAGGTTTTGAAATTATTGCAGAAAGCTACGACGTTTTTGGGATTTGACTGAGGTGTTATGATGTTGTTATTATGATGACAATGTGTATTATGCTGTTGAGGTATGTTTATGATTAATAAGCTGATGCTATATGAGGAATTTGATTATGCTATGTATTTATTATGATGAAATATTGAAGAAGTGTTGACGAACATTTATATGTGTAATAAGGTAATGAATAATAAGTAGTGGTTAGGGACTCTGACTTGTGAAAAAGGATGTTAGAAACCAAGAATCGTACTTTAAGAGTTATGAAATGTGTGTAAATGCGTGAATGTATCACAATGCCGGCGAAAATTTTTTGGACACTGTTATATTCATAGGATTTTGTTTCTACAGATTTGCAACGCAAATTCTTGACCTGTGAAATTTTTATGTGAGACTGTCATTGTAGTGGAAACTGCTGTCGTAAATATTTCGGTAAGAAAGGTAAGTGACCGTGACGCAATGCGTTGTGAGCGGCCAGGTGTGCCAGCTGCTTTGAGAAAAAAGCCATCAGGTGGAGAAAAAAAAAGACCATTAACCTCACTATTGACATGTCTTTGTAGAAAGCATCGCAAATAGGACACACTGAAACTTGAAAACATATGATTACACAGTGGAGCTCTTAATTTATGATATTTACTAAAATGCCCAATGAAATGATGAGAAACATTTTACATTTATTGTCTTTCTAGTTGAGAGATTCTTTTGCCTTTGGAGGCGCCATTTGCCCAGTGAATGACGTTTTATGCCTTGCTCTATATAGGCTATATATATTTGCTCATTTCGTTTAATATCTAGTTTCTAGCTGCACTGCAGCATTGGTTATTATAAAATTTAATAGATGTACTAATATCACTATTTTCTGTCTACAGACCCATGAAAGAATACATTTATGATGTACTTTCTTAGAAAAGAGAGCACAAATAGACATTTCCCTTCACAGGAACTGCATAAATAATTTTTTAAACGATTTGTTAACTTGTCTGCTACAGTAACTTATCGTGATGCATCACTCTAGTATTAAGGTGTGACATAGGTGTTAGACATGGCCATCTTTAGTGTAATATTTTTTCTGCTTGAGCTTTGTCATGTTTAGATATAAGTTATTGCATTTGCTGCTGCTGTTTGCCAGGCCTAGTGCTACTAAATTTCACTTTGTATTACTCTGTTAAGCTAGTTTTACTACTGATTTATTTTTCTTGTTACTGCACATTGGCTCATATTACTTATAATGTTGCATTGCTTGGTAATTTAGATTTGCTGTAGCTTGCTTTAGCAATTTCCATTTTTTTTCATTGCTGTTAGTATTAATTGTTTTATGCTGCTGCATTGCCTCGTCCCTTAGTTTAGCATCTGAGCTCAGTAGATTTAAGTTAACTTAAGAGGGGGTAGGCTATATAAGAGAATGAGTTGCGATGAATTGGAAGAAATGCATTGAGAAACTATACGAAAATGGTTTGGCGAAAAAAGTATTTTTGAAAGAGGATATGAACAAAAAAGTAGGGTTTAGGGACAACAGGTTTAGGTAGGATTTTCTTGGAAATAAATGATGAGGTAAGATAATGGAAAATAAATAATGAGGTAAGAAAGATGTGAACAGAATACAGAAAGCATGCTTGGATAGGATTTTTTGGTGGAAACAAATGTTGAAATAAGAAAAAAAGATCTATGGAATGAAGTTTTGGGTTGGACTGCAGTACCAAATGTTACACTGAAAACGAACCCTGTCCTTTCCTTTTGTGTTATCCCACTATGTGTTTGTGTACCCTTGTGTATTTGTTTTCTTCCTGTCTCTGTGTAGTTTCATAGAATTTTTTCTTCTTCTAATACTAAGCTACATCCACTATGATGAGGAATACTGTTATCCTAATATATAACTGGCATTAATAATATGTTATTTACTTTGTAAAGATGTTAAGACATTATTTATTCTGTTTTGTTTTAATGCTCATGTGTGAAGTTGATGTTTCAAAAGTTATTCTGATCTTTTATGTATTTAGTTATCTCATAATTCCTGTAACACTGTTGTATATGTTTATTTCTATTGTTTTGTAAAGCCTGTATTACTACATATGTTATCTGTATTGTTATGTTCTTTAATGATGTATTTTGTACCTTTGTAATTGTATTCTTATATTATAAAATTGTAACTGACACCAGTTCATCATATTATTAAGTTTTAAGTTCCATTTCACTGCACACGTTTCTGTTGGTCATAGTATATGGACAATATGTCAGAAGTAGGGACTGATAGTGTTTGCATGTGTGTTAATAATTCAGCAAGGGACTGGTTAACAGCATTGCTGGTTCTAAGGACAATTCCAAAAACTTTGTGAGTGCACAAGTGGTGGTTATGGACTTGCTATATTGTGCGCAAGACTCTTTGATGGTGATTGTGCACCTGCACAGTCGCAGCAGATGGCTGCTGGCCATCTCTACAAGGACTACAGTGGGTCTGCATCTCTGATGGCCCACCAATATCATTATTTCTACAAGGACTGCAGTGGGTGTACCAATATTCTTCAAAACGTCGAATGACTCTGCTGTGGGTTTGCTCTGTTGTGGCCCATTACCTATCAGCATGTCTAGAGTCAGCACTGTCTTTCTGTTGGAAGGACAACACTACTTCTTCAAGACTGCATGGAAATCCACTACTTCCGTGTGCATTGTCTTTTACTGCTCAGACTTTGAGAAAAGAAACGGCAGTTTTACTGTGATGAATGATCAGGACTGTCTTTATGGACTGTGACAGAATTTTAGCTTTTGACCAACATTGTATTAATAAGTGTGTGCATTTGATATCTTTGTAGTTATGAAAAATTTCATCAAATCATTATTGGCCACTGCCCAAAACAATTTGTAAAATTTTTTGTGGGGAGCATGGGGGCTATGTAAGTAGGCTGTTTATATATTCTTATTGGCAACGTTACGAAGCGCTCTGTATGAAAATCACTGGCTGTGCTGTGTGCAGTCTGTGGCTAGTTTGCATTGTTGTCTGCCATTGTAGTGTTGGGCAGCTGGATGAGAACAGCGCATAGCGTTGCGCAGTTGGAGGTGAGCTGCCAACAGTGGTGGATGTGAGGAGAGAGATGGCGGAGTTTTGAAATTTGCAATACTGGATATCATGAACTGCTATATACATTATGACTTTTGAACACTATTGAGGTAAATACATTGTTTGTTCTCTATTAAAGTCTTTCATTTGCTAACTATGCCTATCAGTAGTTAGTGCCTTCCGTATCGCTGTATTGCAGTAGCTTGAGTAACGAAGATTTTTGTGAGGTAAGTGATTTGTGAAAGGTATAGTTTAATGTTAGTCAGGGCCATTCTATTGTAGGGATTATTGAAAGTCAGATTGCGTTGCGCTAAAATTATAGTGAGTCAGTATAAGCACAGTCATGTATAATTTTCCTAAGGGGACGTTTCAAAACCTTCAGTCAACCAACAAGGAAGACTGGAAGCACGTAAAGTTTTAGAACTGTATAGCAGACCTCAGCTTTCAAACTGTTCCATTTTCATAACTAAATTACAGCAACGTAGCATGAACCTTTGTTGCTCATTGTCCCAATTGCGTTACCAGGCAGGGTCCCTTCCTTTTCCGGAATGAACCCGAGTGTCGTTGAAATTCAAACGCCAGCATCATTCGATTTCACTGCTTTAATTTCAAAGTTCAGTTAAGGTATTCATAGCTGGCTACAATATTTAGATTACACAAGCACAAATTAAGAGTGCGAGTTTTGTTACCGTATTTTAGCTTATCTGTGACTGCAGCTCAGCTTGGTACGTACTAAATTTTAATATTGTTAATCGTTCAGAATCATTTAATTCAAGTTCAAAGTTAAATTGCGTAGATTCAAGTAGCTTTTGAAATGATTGTTGAGGTAGTCCAAGACTAACCGTATTTTACTGAATTTCGATGTGCTTCAGAAAGAAAGCTCACTATTAACTTCAGTCACTAAATTAACTTTCGATTTTCCGGTTTTATTAATTCTTTTGCTAAATTAAGTCAGAGTGTAGCGAAATTTGTTACTTCTGACAAACTTTCAGTTTTCACACTACACGTGTCAACCTTCGGTTGCCATGCTTCTAGTGCTAATTATATGTGTAATAACCTTTCTTTTTCAGTTGCTATAGTAATTGTCCTTAGGACTGGCGACCATAATTTCCCCCAAATCTCAAATATCTAATTACCGCTAGTTAATTGTTAACGTAACGGCCGCACATTTACTTTCTTTATTAACTTTACCCCTTTTCAAAATTAATTTTCACCAGTTTCATTTGCATTTTTCCTTTCATTTAGATGTAACCCTTTCCTCCCTCTTTACCGACAAATTAACTTCGGTGACGATTTCTTTTCCCAAATTTCCATTAGGTACACGCGGTTTAATTTTTTCACTGTCATTGAGGTCGATAAGTGAGGGGGAGGTTACAATCAGTCCCCTAGACTTAGAACTACTTAAACCTAACTAACCTAAGGACATTGAAAGGTGGCTACACTGAGCCACAGCGCCAAAGATCGCGCCAGAGAGTATTGTTCCGCCGCCTCCACTGGCAGTGCTTATTGAGACGTAGCGGCAGGCAGTTCTCACCAAGAAGTTGTGGTGGACACTGCTTGTCGTGAAGTCAGAGTGAGATGTGGTAGTGGAGAGTGTTGTTCCATGTTTTATGCAGTGGTTTGATGGGAGAGATAGCAGATGTTGTTCTAATGGAGATATTGTAATGGTCAGAGTGCATTTCGTCAATATATATGGAGGTATTTTCTTTTATTCTTTCAGTGACCTGGATAATGTGTCATTACAGGTTCAGTCAACAAAGCATCTGGCGTGTGTTCTTGTATTAGAGTGTAATTTTGGTTTTCTTGCACAATTATAGTATTTCTAATTTTCTTTCATCACGTCAGTATAATTGGTATTTAAAAATTCTTGTCTTGTTGAAGAAGAACCGTGCCAGATGTGCGTTGAGTCATACTACCACATACAGAACAGCTACACTTGTGTTTGTTGTTTCGTAGGTTTTATAGTTGCTGGGGACTTAATTAATTAATTGTGCTAACAGAAATTTCCTTACATTCTTTGTTGTCATTCTAAGCAGTCAGATTGCGTACTAAAACTAGACAGGGCCAGCCGTTTACGAAACAGCGTAATCGGACATACAGCGACAGAAAATTAAAAAGTATTTGCATTGCATTCTTATATCTTTATTATAATAAAGCCCCCATGCAACATCACGCACATCCACCCAAGGCAGGATTCGAACCTGCGGCCTAGCAGCAGCGTGGTTCCGGACTGAAGCGCCTAGAACCGGTCGGCCACAACGGTCGGCACTCATATTTCATCACTGTGTTTACGGAAGGACTGGACCACAGGCAGTGGTCCGAGCTGCTCCATTCATGTCCTTTCCGCCAAGTGGGGTTGCTCTGTTCCGTTGATGATAGCAGAGTTCTTTCATCCTGAATTTTAGAAGCATGCAAGGACACCCATCATTACTCTCGTAAGATATGTTTTTTCCCCCTGTTTTTGATGATTAAGATACACATAGCATCCTCATGAATTAAAATCTTGTTTTTGGTATAGCACGTTAGACACCCTTGCTTACTTGTTCTTCTATGTCTGATAATAGGGTCATTAAATGAAGGAACAATTTCGACTGACAGTGGAGTAAGTGGTTGGAGGCCAGTAGCAAGGCTCTACCGGTTCGTGACTTCTGACTCTGACTTAAGATTGTACCTTTATATTTTTCTTTAAACACAAGACATTGAGAGGCTAGCACATATGACTCGAAACCCTAAGATGTTTTAGTCTTATGTAAAGTCAGTAAGCTCAGCGAAATCAGTATATTTTCAAGAGCTGGTACCTCACAGCGCCCAGATATTAGAAAAATATCGTGTTACCGTCTTGAGCTGCTAAAAAGATCTTTATTTTAACATTCATTCCGGCCGACTGAACATCATCAGGTCTTAAAAGCATTTATAGTGTCATATCAGGCGAATATAAAGTCACTGACATCAGGTAATAAAACCATGATGTAGTCACTGTTGTCACATCGTAATATCAACTACATTGTCAATATATTAAACTGCGCTACAAAGTGTCACTTTTCTCGTTCATTAGCAATGTGATCCACTGTGCAGTAGGCTCTGTATGGTATGCACCCTTTCACAGCGTTAACACTGATTGAAGAACATGAAACATGAAATAGTGCAAAGTATAGTACAGTTCATACACTGAAGTGACAAAATTCCCGGGATAGCGGTATACACTTATACAGATGGTGGTAGTACAGCGTACACAAGGTATAAAATGGCAGTGCATTGGCGGAGCTGTCATTTGTACTCATTCCAGTGAAACGGTTACCAGCGAGATTGTGGCCTCACGACGGAAATTGACGAACTTGGAACGCGAACTGGTAGTTGGAGCCACACGCACGGAACATTCCAGTCCTGAAATCCTTAGGGAATTCAATATTCTGAGATCCACAGTGTCAAGACTGTGCTGAGAATACCATATCACGGGCACTGACGACTGGCGTTAGTGTCTTTCTAACAGCACGACATCACCTGCAGCGCCTGGCCTGGGCTAGTGCCCGTATCTGTTGGGGCCTAGACAACAGGAAAACCGTCGCCTGGCTCAGATGAGTCCCGATTTCGGTGGTAAGGGCTGATGGTAATGTCCGAGTGTGGTGCAGACCCCATGGAGCCATGGACCTAAGTTGTCAAGAAGGCACGCTCCATAATGGTGTGGGCTGTGTTTACATGGAATGGACTAGGTTCTCTAGTCTAACTGAACCGATCATTGACTGGGAATGGTTGTGTTCGGTTCTACATGACTACTCTGCAATTCACATTTAAGTGCTTGGCAGAGGGTTCGTCGAACCACAATCATACTATCTCTCTACCATTCCACTCCCGAACAGCGCGCGGGAAAAACGAACACCTAAACCTTTCTGTTCGAGCTCTGATTTCTCTTATTTTATTTTGATGATCATTCCTACTTATGTAGGTTGGGCTCAACAAAATATTTTCGCATTCGGAAGAGAAAGTTGGTGACTGAAATTTCGTAAATAGATCTCGCCGCGACGAAAAACGTCTTTGCTGTAATGACTTCCATCCCAATTCGCGTATCATATCTGCCACACTCTCTCCCCTGCTACGTGATAACACAAAACGAGCTGCCCTTTTTTGCACCCTTTCGATGTCCTCCGTCAATCCCACCTGGTAAGGATCCCACACCGCGCAGCAATATTCTAACAGAGGACGAACGAGTGTAGTGTAAGCTGTCTCTTTAGTGGACTTGTTGCATCTTCTAAGAGTCCTGCCAATGAAACGCAACCTTTGGCTCGCCTTCCCCACAACATTATCTATGTGGTCTTTCCAACTGAAGTTGTTCGTAATTTTAACACCCAGGTACTTAGTTGAATTGACAGCCTTGAGAATTGTACTATTTATCGAGTAATCGAATTCCAACGTATTTCTTTTGGAACTCATGTGGATCACTTCACACTTTTCGTTATTTAGCGTCAACTACCACCTGCCACACCATACAGCAATCTTTTCTAAATCGCTTTGCAACTGATACTGGTCTTCGGATGACGTTACTAGACGGTAAATTACAGCAACATCTGCGAACAACCTAAGAGAACTGCTCAGATTGTCACCCAGGTCATTTATATAGATCAGGAACAGCAGAGGTCCCAGGACGCTTCCCTGGGGAACACCTGATATCACTTCAGTTTTACTCGATGATTTGTCGTCTATTACTACGAACTGCGACCTTCCTGACAGGTAATGACGAATCCAGTCGCACAACTGAGACGATACCCCATAGGCCCGCAGCTTGATTAGAAGTCGCTTGTGAGGAACGGTGTCAAAAGCTTTCCGGAAATCTAGAAATACGGAATCAACTTGAGATCCCCTGTCGATAGCGGCCATTACTTCGAGCGAATAAAGAGCTAGCTGCGTTGCACAAGAACGATGTTTTCTGAAACCATGCTGATTACGTATCAATAGATCGTTCCCTTCGAGGTGATTCATAATGTTTGAATACAGTATATGCTCCAAAACCCTACTGCAAACCGACGTCAATGATATAGGTCTGTAGTTAGATGGATTACTCCTACTACCCTTCTTAAACACTGGTGCGACCTGCGCAATTTTCCAATCTGTAGGTACAGATCTATCGATGAGCGAGCGGTTGTATATGAGTGCTAAGTAGGGAGACCATCTGCAGGCGCTCATGGACTTGATATTCCCAAGCAACGATGGAATTTTTATGGATGGCAGTACGCCATTTCACCATGACACAATTATTCGCGATTGGTTTGAAGAATATTCTGAAAAAATTGAGCGAATGATTTGGGCACCTAGATCACCCGACATGAATCCCTTTGAACAAAAAAAATGTTCAAATGTGTATGAATTCCTAAGGGACCAAACTGTTAAGGATTTCATCGATAACTAGACGTACACACTACTTAAACTAACGTAAGCTAAGGACAACACACACACCCATCCCCGAGAGAGGTCTCGAACCTCCGGCGGGAGGGGCCTCGCAATTCGTGACATGGCGCCTCTGACAACGCGGCCGCTCCGCACGGCCCCATCGAACATTTATGGGGCATATTTGGAGGTCAGTTCGCGCAAAATCCTGCACCGGCAACACCTTCGCAATTATGATCGCCTATAGAGGCTGTATGGCTCAATATTTCCGCAGGTTACTTCCAACGAGTTGCTGCAGTACGCCGGGCAAAAGGAGGTCCGACACGGTATTACGATACATCCTATGAGTTTTATCCCATCAGTGTATGCTTCTCATGTGTGAAATATGTCCTTATATTCTCTTGCTTTCTGCGCAGTAAGCTGCTATTACACGCATTCCAGAAAGTATTTCTTCACGAGTAAGTTGTAGCCTGTGTTACTCAATCAGATCTGGCTGATTTTATATTTATTTGACTATCAGTCATTTATCTTGATCATTTACTTACGACTGAAACGCAAAATGTAATAAATACACTACTAGCCATTAACATTGATGCACCACGAAGATGACGTGCTACAGACGCGAAATTTAACCGACAGGAAGTAGATGCTGTGATATGCAAATGATTAGCTTTTCAGAGCATTCACACAGGGTTGGCGCCGGTGGCGGCACCTACAACGTGCTGACATGAGGAAAGTTTCCAACCGGTTTCTCATACACAAACAGCAGTTGACCGGCGTAGCCTGGTGAAACGTTGCTGTGATGCCTCGTGTAAGGAGGAGAAATGCGTACCATCACATTTCCGACTTTGATAAAGGTCGGATTGTAGCCTATCGCGATTGCGGTTTATCGTATCGCGACATTGCTGCTCGCGTTGGTCGAGATCCAATGACTGTTAGCAGAATATGGAATCGGTGGGTTCAGGAGGGTAATACGGAACGCCGTGCTGGATACCAACGGGCTCGTATCACTAGCAATCGAAATGATAGGCATCTTATCCGCATGGCTGTAACGGATCGTGTAGCCACGTCTCGATCCCTGAGTCAACAGATGGGGACATTTGCAAGACAACAACCATCTGCACGAACAGTTCGACGACGTTTGCAACACCATGGACTATCAGCCCAGAGACCATGGCTGCGGTTACCCTTGACGCTGCATCACATACAGGAGCGCCTGCGATAGTGTACTCAACGACGAACCTGGGTGCACGAATGGCAAAACGTCATTTTTTCGGATGAATCCAGGTTCTGTTTACAGCATCATGATGGTCGCATCCGTGTTTGGCGACATCGCGGTGAACGCACATTGGAAGCGTGTATTCGTCATCGCCATACTGGCGTATCACCAGGCGTAATGGTTTGGGGTGCCATTGGTTACACGTCTCGGTCACCTCTTGTTCGCATTGACGGCACTTTGAACAGTGGACGTTACATTTCAGATGCGCTACGACCCGTGGCTTTACCCTTAATTCGACGTGCGCCCACAAAACCCTTCTACTACTACTACTTAATTCGATCCCTGCGAAACCTTACACTTCAGCAGGATAATGCACGACCGCATGTTGCAGGTCCTGTACGTGCCTTTCTGGGTACAGAAAATGATCGACTGCTGCCCTGGCCAGAACATTCTCCAGATCTCTCACCAACTGAAAACGTCTGGTCAATGGTGTCCGAGCAACTGGCTCGTCACAATACGCGAGTCACTACTCTTGATGAATTGTGGTATCGTGTTGAAGCTGCATGGGGAGCTTAGCTGTACCTGTACACGCCATCCAAACTCTGTTTGACTGAATGCCCAGGCGTATCAAGGCCGTTATTACGGCCAGAGGTGGTTGTTCTGGGTTCTGATTTCTCAGGATCTATGTACCCAAATTGTGTGAAAATGTAATCACATGTCAGTTCTAGTATAATATATTTGTTCAATGAATACCCGTTTATCGTCTTCTAGATGTTGCAATCTGAATGGCCAGCAGTGTATTTCGTTAATGAAGTATAAAATTACATATATAAAAAAACATTAACCTTACAGCTGGCTTTCTCGGCTCTCCGCGCGGCTACTATGTTACAGCAGCCTCCAAAACAATAAAATGAAGTGGCCAGTTTACCAGCCCTGTCCATCATAGTCGTCGTGATTCCGTGACGGCTGTTCACCAGTGATGCGGAATGACGTACCTATGTACTTGAAGGGCTTGTTGAGGCGGGCGAGCGCAGAGATGCACGCCTCAGCGATGCGGTGGACATACAGCTCGCACTTCTGGCGTTGGAACGTCTCGCGGCCAACTATCTTCTCGACGCACTCCTTCACCAGGGTCGTCACCTCCTCCACCACGAACTCTGTCTGCAATAGTAGAGGCGTGCCGTTGAAATTGCAGAAAATTCCTGGAGGGAGATAATCGTGCTGAAATGACTGGGTGACAACATGTCGGCGAATAGCCTTCCCGAATTTCAGCTGTTACTGCAGATCACTTTCAGCTTGATTGTAAGACATGTATATTTCTATTGTCTATTGTCAAACCACGGTTTATGAAAGATGTTTATATTTTATTAATAGAATTAAGTAGGCATAATTAATATTTGTCATGTTGGAAATAATTGTGGTAGCAGGGGATGTCTGCACCAAAGTATTGTTGGCAAGAGAGATCGCAAATTGATACAATTTTAAAAAGGGCGGGAGAGACCGGTATGGATACATTTTAAGAAAAGAGCGGGAAAGACCGCGCATTGATACATTTTGTAATGGTAGCAGGGATTGTCTGCACCAGAAAGCATTGTTGGCAGGAGAGACCGCACTTTAGCGTTCGTCTGGTGCTACCGACTCGCTTCACTTCTCGCATACTACTGACTTCCTACGAACGCTAAAGTGTGGTCTCTCCTGCCAACAATGCTTTCTGGTGCAGACAATCCCTGCTACCATTACAAAATGTATCAATGCGCGGTCTTTCCCGCTCTTTTCTTAAAATGTACCCATACGCGGTCTCTCCCACCCTTTTTAAAATTATATCAATTTGCGGTCTCTCTTGCCAACAATACTTTGGTGCAGACATTCCCTGCTACCACAATTATTTCCAACATGACAAATATTAATTATTCCTACTTAATCCTAATAATAAAATATAAACATCTTTCTTAAATTGTGTTTTGACAATAGACAATATAAATATACACGTCTTACATGATAATCAGTCAAAAGGGATTAGATGTTGCTAGTTTACCGGGAAACCACCCACCCATCATTACATCCCACCGTCTATAGTTTGTGATGCTAGACTCTCTAGGGGTGGTGCAATGTTATCAATAAAGCGTGATTGAGGTCATACAAGCACAGGAAGCCCTTGAGGCCAGAAATAATAGACGTTTTAATTTATTAATGACTGTTTAATTTTTATTATTGTTCTTATGTGAGATCCGTAGGCGCAAGAGAAATACTATAATAGCTAGTAATGATTGGCAGGTAAGTAGATATTTTTCCATATCTTTTGTAGGTCATTAATCCATTTCTTTAAGAAATTAGTAACTTTCGCCCATGGAACACGTTTGTACCTGCTTGCCTAACGTACCGGAGCAGCCTTCCCAAAGTTTTTTTTTTTGTTTTTTTTTTGTTTGCAAGTTCTAATGATTCCTTAATTAACCCAGCAGCAAGGTCAAAAGCAGCACACGCCATATGGGACCAAGTGTAGTGAAATGTAGAACTGTGACTGCAGTTATATTGTGCTCAATGTTAACACAAGAGAAAATGACGTACAAAGACAACAGGAGACATAAAAGTACGTGCTATATCACAAACTTGTGATTTTAAATAGTAAGATAACGAAATTGTGCTGGGTGGGAAACCCCTCATTTTTTAAACCAATATATTTTTAATTAAATAATTTTCTCTGTCACTAGAGGGAAGGGAGATACCTTCTACAGGAGAATTAAAGTGGCCTTTGGAGAAAAGAGAAGCAACTGCATTAACATCAAGAGCTCAGAAGGAAAACCAGTCGTAAGCAAAGAAGGGAAAGTTGAACGGTTGAAAGAATATATAGAGGTTCTATACAAGGAAGATGAAAATTGAAGCCAATATTATACTATGTTCATGGCAAACAAAAACGGCCACAGTTGAAAAATACTTTATGAACCGATCGATGCCTTGCATGACAGAAGTCGGGATCTTAGCTCCATCATCAAATGTATCTGAAATCTGAAGTGAAACAACAGTGTAACCTACTCCATTAAGCAATTAAGAAAATTTTAAAAATTAAAAATTGATGTTTAGAAACTGAAAAAACGAATAAAATGATTGAACAATAGCTTACCTAGCAGTAGTAGGACATCATGTCCATGCCCTAACAACTAACAAGCAAACACCTACCGTATGCGGACCGTCAGATAACATCACGAACTGTAGCTGCGAAGAACTCCTGCTTAAAATCGCAGCCTGGGAAAATTCAACTCGTCTCATAATTGACACTGGGAAAGCATACGGTCTGTAACAATAAAGCCACCATAGGACATTGGGTGGAAGTCACGCACTAAACCAAAGTTAAACTAAACAACGACCCTGTGCCGCAGAGAGTGCAAATCAGCTTATAATGTGACATGACAAACCACGCGAAAACGGCCACATTCGAGGCCGACACTTACCAAACTCTGATACAGCGAGTGTGCCTGTGTGACCCGAGCGGCTACGGCAAGCGGGCTGAGCAGTAGCTTCGTGAACCGTATTCGTGGAAAACACCGTGAATGGGGTGTGTAACATGGCATGGAGAGGATCTGAGGTACAAGCACATTCGAATCCCGAAAAAATACAAAAGCAATATAGGTAATGACGAGCCATTATAAAAGATATTAGCATTAACAAACAAATAAGAAAAAGCAGCATGGTTAGTAACAGAATAAGTGCAACAAAGCTACACACACATGACAAGGAAACATAACATAAATAATGGCATAATACAAACGCCGAACTACATACAATTGACAAAATCTGCATCTAATAGCAGAAAGTCCAAACATAACAAATTATGGGTTATAAACCAGTGAAATTAAAAGCTTAAACATTTAAAACACAAAACTGCCAATATCTTCATTCAATAGCAGAAAAAAGCCAAACACAGCAAATGACAGGTTGTGAACCAATTATGTTAAAAGGTAAAAATTTATGCAATATTATAGAGCTGGAAGAGGACGTGAATGAAGATGTGATGCAAGATGTAATACTGCGAGAAGAATTTGATGGGGAAGTGAAAGACGTAAGTGGAAACAAGCCCGCGGGAGTAGTCCTCATTCCGTCTGAACTACTCATAGCCTTGGGATAGCCAACCATGGCAAAACCCTCCAATCTGGTGTTCAACATGTATGGGGTCGGCGAAACACCCTCAGACTTCAAGCAAAGTACAACGTATAATAATTACAACTCCAGAGGAAGCAGGTGTGACAGGTGTGAATATTACCCAACTGTCAGTTTAATAAGCCATGGTTGCAAAATACTAACACGGATTATTTATAGAGGAATGGAAAAAAAACTGATAGAAACCAACCTCGGGGAGGATTAGTTTGGATTTCACAGAAATACGGAAACACGCGTGGCAATACTGACACTACGACTTATCTTAGAAGACAGGTTAAGAAAAGGCAAACCTACATTTATAGCATTTGTAGATTTAGAGAAAGCTTTTGACAATGTTTACTGGAGAACTCTTTTTGAAATTGTGGAGGTAGCAGGGGTAAAATACAAAGAACGAAAGGCTATTTACTACTTGTACAGAAGCCAGATGGCAGTTATAAGAGTCGAGGGGCATGAAAGGGAGGCTGCGATTGAAACGGGAGTGAGTCAGGTTTGTAGGCTATCACCGATGTTTCTCAATCTGTACATTGAGCAAGCAGTAAAGGAAATCAAAGTAAATTTCGGGGTATGAGTTAATGTTCAAGAAGAAGAAATAAAAACTTTGAGGTTTGCGGATGACATTGCAATTCTGTCAGTGACAGCAAAGGACTAGGAAGAGCAGTTGAACGGAGTGGACAGTATCTTGAAAGGAGAATATAAAGTGAACATCAATAAAAGTAAAACAAGGATAACTGAATGTAGTCGAATTAAATCAGGCGATGCTGAAGGAATCGGATCAGGAAACGAGACACTTACAGTAGTAGATGAGTTTTGTTATTTGGCCAGCAAAATAACTGTTGATGGCCGAAGGAGAGAGGATATAAAATGTAGCGTTTCTGGAGAAGAGAATTTTGCTAACACCGAATGTAGATTCAAACGTTAGGAAGTCTTTTCTGAAAGTATTTGTATGGAGAGTAGGCAGAAAACATTCTAAGATATAAGGGGATCACCAGTTTAGTATTGGAAGGACGTGTGGGGAAGTAAAACTCGTTGAGGGAGACCAAGAGATGAATGCAGTAAGCAGATTCAGAAGGTTATAGGTTACAGCAGCTATATGGAGATATGTGTAGGATGGAGTAGCATGGAGAGCTGCATCAAACCAGTCTTCGGACTGGAGACCACAACAACAATTATATCTTATTTTCTTTTAGACCACCGAAGATACCTATTACGATTACGGGAGACACATTTGGAAAAATAATAGGGGTAATAATAATAATAACGATTGAGACGGAAAAGACTGATATAGCAATTTAGAAGAACTGTTACAAATATTAATAATAAAAACAAATCAACTTTGGCATATTTTGGACTTGCAAAAATGATATGAATAAAGACCTCTGTTCCAAATTTATTGTAACACAACGATGCTTCCCAGGAAATTCTCTGATACGATTGTACACGTGAAATCGTTGCAGTGTTGTGTTGATCTACTCTCGTGTCGGACTTAACAGACTTTCAGTGACGGAAAATGCTCCGTGTTCGCTTTGCCAGTACACTTGTGACATGAATCGCAACATTTGGGGGTTATCTAGGGCTGGTGTTCCTGGTGTGATAATAAGATATACAGCTCATCGGAAAACTTCGTCTGCTGTACGCAAGAGTGGAAGAGAAATTAAACTTCATGACTGACTTTATTAAAGGTTGAAACCGTAGCTTTAAACTTTGTCAGAAATGAAAATTTATAAGCATATCACTTGTTGCCAGTTTTTACCTTAGAGATTATTGTCAAGTGATACCAGGAAGCAGTCAACACAGATGATGCATAAGGCTGATTCTTACGTTACCAGTTGCAATGTTGGAATGAATATTAATTTCTCACAAAAGCTTCCAGGCTTCAGAGCAGCTGTGAAACCAAACTTAAGAAAGTTGATTTGCAGACAGGCATTATAGAGTACTAAAGTGAATTATTAACTACAACAAGAAGTCTACAATCTATAACTTTTTCCCGTTATTGTTATTTCATTTCCCCATGAGGTGGAGGACTGCTCTTCAGCTAACAGTGTTTAGAGGTTACATGTTCTCATAAACCATGTACATCGAGGTGGTGTAAAAGTGTACATAGATATAAATTACATGTTTCAAAACAAAACAAGATATGTTGAGATTCAATTAAAACTGTGTAGTCAGATGATTTTATGTGGCAGTTAAAACATATGAAAATAATGGCGTCGAAGCTATTGTGATAATTGTGACGGCGGTAATGTATGAAAACGATTATTTTATGACAATAGTCATTATCATGAAAGAGATGAGAAGATAAGTGCGGTAATGGTACCGTGAATGCCGCAAGAAAGGAAAGTGTACATTAGGGTTTATAAAATAAATAAAATAAAAATATTGTTTAAATATTATTTATTTTATCTGTATGATGGTGATTGTAATTGTAATTGATATTTGCTTATCTGGAACGTGGACGTTTAATTATTCGGTATCAGATGCTTGACAATGGCTTTTTCGTAAAGGCAATGTTACTCATAGTTGACCGTGAAATAAAACTGAAATAATCGGACTTCGTAATTAAATCGTTCCCAAAGACTGCTGCGGTAGGTGCGGACTCATAATCTAAATCTCAATATTACAATAATTTGCCAGCCATGCCAAAACGTCATACAGAGGTGATTGTCTACTAAACATAAAAAAGTTACACAGTTAGTTAAATCAGATATATTCAATGAATAAACCTACAGTTCATAATCCTACTTGCTTTTATAAATATAAATTCTTTACAGAATCGAGTGCCTAGTCTGGTTGCAACTCGCAGTATTCTTCTATAACATGAAATATGGCGGTGTGCCAGACAATAGAATAAAATACACAAGAAAATCTAAGTTATCTACAACTATTTACATGACATACATTATACACATTATATACAAAATTTGAATGACGCGGGTGCGCCGTAAAAGTTCTTATGTTGGCATGCGCAGAAGCGTCTGTGTGACTCCGGCACTGCCGTTATATCGTACAGTTAGATCACGCGGCACAGTATTGCAGTTCATATTGTTCGTGTGCGCGCGTTTCTCAGTCGTTGCACAAAGAAAATATTCAACCAAGATTACATATGAAGACTACATTCTATGACAGGTAACTTAGTTTTAAATTTACAATATTTGTTATAACACAATACAACTTAGATTGTTGAATGTTCTTAGTTACATAGTATTGTTTTGAAATACTTCAAAGAAAAATGTCCGTATGTTTCAGGTGCGTTGACCTATACACATCGTGTCGTTATTACAGTTCATATTCATCTGCTGCACAATAATTTTTTACAGGTTAGTATCGTCGTGGTAAAGTTTTTTTGATCACAGTAACATCGTTGTATAACAACGTGATTAATACATAAGCGTGTCCATTTCCCATTTCCATTATAGTCGTTGTGATGCAGTTCGTTGTGACTAAAGGCATTGCTCATTACAGATCAGACGTGACCCGTCGAGTAATTGGTCCACGTGCAGTTCGTTTTTTACATTCCGTGGAAGCTTGGTTGCAGAACCTCGGACGGCACATAGCTGGCGTCGATCCTTGGACAGTCCAGGTAAGAGTGTCCGTCACATTTCGAGAACATTTCATTCCCTGAAGTTCCAACCAAAATTCTTCCACCCGTCGTGTTGTTTTCTGGACAGGCACTATGTGTCCATTTAATCCAGTTAACATCTTGAAGTTAGGTACTGTAGTAATGTCACTAGACGATGCACGAATTATGCACTTCACATTTTCAGTTTTTTGCTGAATATAGCTCACCTAAATGTTCGTAGTTATTAATCAAAGAAATCGTTCATCGCATTTACATAGATACGCTGCATAATGAATGGCATTAACCGTTTCTTTCACATAGGTTTCTGCGTAGTTGCAGAGTTAGTAATGTTCGTTAATGTCCGTGAACAGAGGTTCACTATGCAATGTCTTTTTGGCACTCGTTTTGTTAAAATTTTTACATAGTAACAGTTACATGATACATCGGTTAAAAAAAAAAGCAATTATACATACACACGTCACATATTTTCTTAGCATAAACATAATACAGTTGCACATAAACATGTTTGCATCATCATTACATAGCTATAGGTTATTACATTGTGTCACGTGATGTCATCTGAAATTAAGATAGGTTAGACACAACATTCATTACATCAGTAGGCAAGACCAGGCGTTTTCACTACTCAATAAATATTCAAAATAGTAAGAGAGAGAAAATGTTCGATTCCTCGCGTTTTTTGCGTGTGTGTAGAGTGTCTGTGTGGCCTTGACTACTGATAGATGCTTTTCGTGTTGAGAGATGTGCGTCTAATCTATTTCTCAAAGTAAAAGATCGCTTCACAGATGACGTCTGTCGGTTCGTCAGGTGTCATACCAAGTCAGTGGTACCTACAATAACAAATGTTCCGTGAAAAATTAATATATCATTCACTGCTACGTAATCATAAATTTTATTTTAATGTTCCGTCTTCCAGGTGGTGGCGCGCGCTGAAAGAAGAGTTCTTCTGCCTTCAACTGCGACTCTGGAACCGCTGAAATGAAAATTTCTACACTACTTATTATCTGTGTTGTAACAACAGAGTTTTTCGAGTTGCTTAGCAATTTTTTTGATGGGTATGACTTTGACATTATTCAGCATGAAATGCTCTAAGATCTCGGTGTACGTATTTTTCTAAAATTCTTTGAAGTGTGTCAACGTGTTCCTTCCAAGACTGTGTAGCTATCAGTATATCATCTACATAGTGTGTGACTGTCTCAACTAAATCGTCGCCAAGCACGGTATCCAGGGCTGTAATGAATACCCCAGAGCTGACATTCAGTCCGAAGGGTAGAACACAAAACTGATAGGTTCGCCCCCCGAACATAAATGCAGTATATTTCCGTGAATCAGGAGTGATACCCACCTGCCAAAACGAATTAGCGAGATCTATTGTGGAAAAATATTTTGCATCTAGAAATTTCTGTAATTGCTCTTCTAAATTTTCGGGTTTTGTGTGAACCAGTAAAATTATTTCATTACTTGCTCGTGCGTCTAACACTAACCTAATGCTTCCATTTGATTTTTTGACAACAAGTAGAGGACTACAATAAGGTGAGGTGGATGGTTCAATGACCTTCCAGTCTAACATTTGTTTTAATTCTTGCCACACAGCAGGTCGTTGAGATAACGGTACGTTATATGTCTTGTGGTAGAATATCTTGTGAGGCTTAACTTCAATCTTGTATACATACGTGTTGATAACACCTAATCGTTTGGTAAAAACTTGCAAATATTTGGATAACACTTCCTGTAGTTTTATACGTTCATGTACACTGAGAGCTGTAGCTTCACTTATCTTATGATCAAGCAATGTTTTCAAGTCCATTATCTCTGTGTCAGATGAGTGTGTTTGCATATCTTGAATGTCATTGTCAAGTACTAACTGAACCTTGTACCCTGTACAGTGTTTGTCATGCTTTAGAGTTCTCCTGTCCAAATCAATAATAATTACACTGCCTTTATCATTTAAAATACATTTACCTTTGGAGAAGTCTATAATAGAGTCCTTCTCGCTCATAATATCTATTCCTAATATGCAATTTGTCACAAGGTTTTGTACAACCAGGAATGGCCATTGTACGGTTCCATTACCTATTTTAATGTTTACAAAAACTTGCTTCGTAACCCTACATGACTTATTACCTAGTGCAGTAGTTATTTTACAGTTTTGGGCAGGAAACTCAGGCACAGGTTCCAATTCACACATCTTTTTATAGAAATTAAAAGACAAAACGCTCACAGCTGCACCTGTATCTAGGATAATAGTAGTTGGAATCCCACCTACTACACCAGTAGTAGATGCTAAAACAATTTCATTTGTGTTTGAACGACATTGTGTACTGTCTTGTAAAAGTTCATCTGATATATTGTTATTGTAGTTGTATCTTATAAATAAAACAGGTAATTTTTGTTTAGAATTATTCGGCATATCATTATTCTGTTGTTCAAGTGTGGTGTCAAATAACTGATTAACATTGAAGTCGCCCCCCAAGAATTCTTCAGCCACGACCTGGGGCATAGAAGTGACTGTTTCTAGTTTGTTGGATTAGCATTTGTACTAGGTACTGACACAGATTGAGGTTGTACATCAGGTGTCATTTCTATTATATTCACATTCGGATATTGCCTATTATGATCTCCAAACTTTTGCGGTTGTTGTTGCTGTTGCGCATTATAACTTACCTGTCGGTCGTAAGGTATGCTCCAATTTTGTCCTGGTGGCTGCTGTGGTAAAGCAGAGTTTGAATGAAAGTACTGATCGTTACGAGTCCAACCTTGATGCTGTCTTGGCTCGTAGTTATTATTATTTCTATTTCTGTTTGTGTTTTTGTTGTTGCCTTTGTATCCGTTGTTACCGTTGTAGTTATTACCGCGGTGCCTTTTGTATGGATTGCCGCATGAAGTGTTATTACTGTTATAACTATTGTTTGTATTGGAATACGCGTGTTGATTTTCATTTTCGTATTGAGACGGCGTGTGAGTTTGCTGTTTTTGCTGTACCGCGTATCCAACTGTGGGCGCGCCAGAATTGAGTTGGCAAGCCTGCATGTTTTGCATACTACTAGTATAAACATTGTGGGTGCTGTTTTGCCGCACGAAGTGCTGATCTTCTAGTAACATGTCAACCGAATCTAAAGCTGTTAAAAAATAATCTGGATCGTCATCCGGGATATGTAGGAGTTTTTCTTTAATGTTGAAAGGCAATTTGGCCTTCAACGCACGGAGTATATCACGCGTTGCGACTGGTTCGTCTAAAAAGTGTCCCATGTTCAAGTATTTTTCAAAATATCTGCGTAAGTTGCCATTTTTACTGTTAAAAGTTTCAAGTTCTAAAATTTGTCTTCTGAGTCGCTCCTGGACGGATTGCGACCAGAATTTGTTCAGAAAAGCACGCTCAAACTCACTGTACGTGGTACATACGTCAGCTTGACTGTATGCCCAGACAGCTGCATCGCCTTGGATGTATCCAACAATATATGAAATCTTTTTCCGGTCACTCCAAGTGCGTGGAAATGCGTTACTAAAAGATTTAAGAAAAATCACCGGATGAATGGTTCGTTTTTCTGGGATAAAAATCTGAAATTGCCTGTGTTTCATTAAGCTTTCTTCTTCCTTCGTATTGTGATATGGATTTATTCCACTGTAATTACTGGTATGTTCAGCTGGCGAGTAATTATGATAATGTTGTTGTGGTTTACCATGATAATAGCTTGTGTTTGTGTTTGCACATGGTGGTATGTGTTGTAGTCGTGGTGTGTTTTGTTCTTGTGTGTTTGTCGTGTGCGGTATGTGTGTGTCATACTCGAATGTATATTGGTTCCTGAACTGTGCGTTTTGACTGATATTTTCGTTACATTCAGACTGTGGTCGATCGGTGAATTGTCTCATGGGTGCAGTGACGGATTGTACTGCGTCACTGATCAGCTGTTTGTTATTAGTAATGTATTGCGCTACGGAGTCGTGCACAATTGTTGGTAAATTTTCACGTAAGCATCTATCAAAATGTTTGTCTTTGTTCACTACCCAATCATGAAATTCTTTATTAATATTTTGAAAATGAGCTGTGGCATCAGATTGTAAGATGTCAGTCAGGTGTTGTTCAACATTGTCAAATTTATTCTGTACGTCAGTAATTCGTTTTTCAAGGTTGTCATGTACTGAAGGATATGTTTGAATTTGTTCAGTAAGAACTTCACACGTGACATTAAGGTTTTTTACTTGTGTCTGTAAAAGTGCTACGTCAGTTGTAGTCTTTTCTTGTCTCGTATTAAGCTGGGAAAATTTAGTACTGAGTTCAGTCATCTGTTTGGTCAGTGTGGCGTCTATAAGTTCCACACGTTTACATAAAGTGTCATTACCTGTCTTGAGTGCTATGAGGTCAGATTTAATTGCGTCATTTTGTGTCTGTAAGGTTGCCATGTTTTCGGCGTTCTGTTTCCTTATGTATGCCATATTTTCTGCGTTTTGTTTCATTAGCATTTGTAACATGTCGGCAATGTTTACTGTTTGAAAGGTCTGTGCCCCCGTCGCGTCATTAGACGTGACGTCATGCATCAACATGGGCTCTGACTGAGACTTTGAAATTTTTTTAGTGGACGGCCTATTGCCAAAATTTCCGTCAACACTTGCGTCAATGTTTGATAAATCGTCACTACCGGTTGCTGTCGTAAAGTCATTTTCTAACATTTGTCTCTCGTCCGAGTCGGATTGCGTCTGAATAGTACGTCTTTGCTGTTCCATTTTTGCGTATTGATTTCTAGTTATTACCATGCCACACGTGATATAGGTTTCAAGAAAATATTTGACACTGATTTTAAAATAAAATGCAGTTGAGCATGAATCGCTCGTAGCAACAATGGCTGTCTGTTAATTTAAAAATATAAACTGAATTTGAGATTATTGGTAATGGCTGCTGTCCATGTTACTACGTATCGTACAGAAGTCGGCCATATTGTACACTCGTGTATTGGTATTGTTGCATACGTTATTGTTTAAGGAAAAGTACTGAGAATGAAATTTATCACTGAAAACTGTTATGCACGAAAGAAACACTACAGAATCTACTGAAAGCTAATACACTGAATTATACGTCTGGTCAAGCCTGCTAATGCAAAGATGCTGCGTCTTACCTTATTTTGCTGGAAGTTTCATTGCGTCTTCCCGCAAAATTTTAGAATTGGAAAATATCTTCAGATTTTTTGTTATCTCTCATACATTCACGTCCAGGTCCAGAAAGTTGATTTTTCACATGAAACAAAGAGAACAATGTAACAAATGACAAAATAACAAGTCCGACACGCAGTCGCCAATATAAAATAAATAAAATAAAAATATTGTTTAAATATTAATTATTCTATCTGTATGATGGTGATTGTAATTGTAATTGATATTTGCTTATCTGGAACGTGGACGTTTAATTATTCGGTATCAGACGCTTGACAATGGCTTTTTCGTAAAGGCAATGTTACTCGTAGTTGACCGTGAAATAAAACTGAAATAATCGGACTTCGTAATTAAATCGTTCCCAAAGACTGCTGCGGTAGGTGCGGACTCATAATCTAAATCTCAATATTACAATAATTTGCCAGCCATGCCAAAACGTCGTACAGAGGTGATTGTCTACTAAACATAAAAAAGTTACACAGTTAGTTAAATCAGATATATTCAATGAATAAACCTACAGTTCATAATCCTACTTACTTTTATAAATATAAATTCTTTACAGAATCGAGTGCCTAGTCTGGTTGCAACTCGCAGTATTCTTCTATAACATGAAATATGGCGGTGTGCCAGACAATAGAATAAAATACGTGCTTCTCGCACCACTTCTACCAGAGCTCTCTCATTCCTTAATCAAAACATAAGAGTAACGTAATTGTGCTTTTGTTTTATCAGCGACACAGCGCTGCAGTTGTGTGCCATAGGCTTTATTTATTTGTCACTGATTATTTATTTAATTAATATTTCGCGTTTCCGAGGAAACTCACGCTCGGCATGCAAATGTGCCTTTATAGGTTCAACATATCATCTGCAAAGTGCACAAGCCTAGGTTGCACTAGATAAGAAAATTTTCACATAATAATGCAGGGGACACTACGTAGAAAATTATAATATAGATTTGTGTGGTCATAGAACGACCAGGAGCACATGAAAGGTTCACACTAAAATCTGTGTTGGAATAATTCTGCGTGGGACTCGTTTTCGAGCCATATATGCCCTGTTAGTGTTACGGGGTTGTCATTATCGCTATGAAATGGGGGACAACTTATATGTCTGAAAATAAATGTTAGAGAACCCTTGTGGTGTTACTTTCCGATTTAAGTGAAGTTGAAGCATCATGAACGTTCTGCAACGGCTTGTTGTCTGCAAACCGCTCCTGCTTAGGAATTTAATCGTATTGTATTTTCTATGAACGGTTTGTTGTAAGGGTTTTGTTAATACATTAAATAAATGTAATATCTGTGTAACAAAAATAATTTGAGGAGCAGAAGTTCAATGACACATTACACAGGCCAACGATGGAAAAAACTTTTTGTTGAAAACACCTTATTCTTATGTTTTTTAGGGTGGGAAATACAAATATGAAACTTAGAAAACTGTATCACCCACCATTTCTCCATATTTTACAGTTAAATGTATTATATTAAGCGATTTTTAAAGAATTTAACGGCTTTTATGTAGTTAAAATAATTTAAAAAGGAGGTGTAATGAATGTAGATGATGTTGGTAGCACTACTGAAAAACATTTGCTGGCAAAAAAGGTCGATTCTATTTTTGGGTGAACAGATGGTGTTTTGTTTACTGTCAACCTAACCTTACTTTCCTGTTACCTGTACATGTGCTCAGAAAAATGTCTAAACGTGGTTGTAAAAATTCCTGCTTATAGTTTCTGTTATATTTGTGGTGTATTTGTGATTAAAAAATACCAAAGAAACATTACAGACTTTGTGAAAAAGGTTTATCTATCATACTTTGGATCTAAACTTGATGATCAAAATAAATCTTGGGCGCAGCATAAGGTATGTTAGGTGTGTGTTGAAGATCAGAGAAAATGGTCCAAAAAGGAGAAAAAAGCCTTTAGATTTGCTGTTCCTATGATATGGAGGTAGCAAAGAAATCGTTCTGATGATTGCTACTTTTGCAGTGTTGATATGACTGGTCATAATACTAAAGAAAAGAATGTAATAAGCTACCCTAACCTTCCGTCCGCCAACCGACCAGTAATGCATGGTGTATATTTGCCAGTTTCTAAACCACCAGATGATTTAAATTCTGTTCCAACAAAAGTATTTTCTGATGTACAATCTGATTTAGATGGACCAGATGATGATGAATTCCATTGTAATACAGAAAATCTAGAGCCCAAATTGTTTACTCAGGCCGAGCTTAACGATTTGGTTAGGGATCTGGGCTTAATAAAAGAAAAAAGCTGAATTGCTTGGCTCTAGATTAAACGAAAAGAACTTATTGGAGTACAAATCATGCTTATATTGTAATAAAGTGTTTCATTCATCATCATCATCATTTAAGACTGATTATGCCTTTCAGCGTTCAGTCTGGAGCATAGCCCCCCTTATACAGTTCCTCCATGATCACCTATTCAGTGCTAACATTGGTGCCTCTTCTGATGTTAAACCTATTACTTCAAAATCATTCTTAACCGAATCCAGGTACCTTCTCCTCGGTCTGCCCCGACTCCTCCTACCCTCTACTGCTGAATCCATGAGTCTCTTGGGTAACCTTGCTTCTCCCATGCGTGTAACATGACCCCACCATCTAAGCCTGTTCGCCCCCCCCCAAGTGTTTCATTAATTTCCAAATTTACTGTATAGCATAGGATTTTTATACTATATAATAAAAAGCATATTGCTCGAAAACTACGGGTGATACAGAAAAACTAAGGGTAGATCTGGATTCAGCTCATAGAAGTCTATAAAGATCAGCTATCAAAGTAAAAAAAGTTTAAATTTTTTTTTCATTGGCCTGTGTTATTTACACACAGCGTTATGACTTTTTTTATAACGTATCTACCGTGTATTTCACTGTGACGAAAATCTATCATGGTTCTGTTTAAAAGTTGTAAAACTGCCAGCAGAATAAAATATGCAGTTACTGCATTGGCAATTACTAATTCTACTCTGAGTCGCTCATTTACACATAGAGGGTACTGCAGCTTTGTGAGGCACGCAACCACGCAGCTAACTACAACAGAAACAAGTAACTGGTCAGAAGTAATCTAGGTTTTTGTTTTTAAGTATGAGTAAAAAAAGAAAAAAACACAGTACATCTTGATGAAATCGCTGACCATAGTTTTCTTGATCACGTACAACACAGCAACAATCACTTTTTTAAATTTTTTGCTGCAGCATTCTCCAGCCGTAATAATGATAAATTTCCTGTTTGTGTGGCAGATGCAGTATAGATTTTTCTTATTCTCACCGCAGCTCCTTACGGATTAGTTGTAAAAAAGAACACCAAAATATCAGAAGTACAAATCCCATGTTACGATGCGAAAAGAGAGACGGACAATAGCGCTCTGAGTCGCCTGGCAGAAAACTTCCGATTCGGGAAAATATGGCGCGACAACCCGTATTCTTGCATTGCGAAATACGAGTACTAAACGATACGTTTCATTTAAACTTTGTGGTTAAGTATGGTAGCGTGGTGGTAAAGTGAAATTATTTGTGAAACCCAATATTGCAGTTTGTACTGTGTGGCTGTTCTAAAGCTGAAATTTTGTTCCTGATAACGAACTTTTTGCGTGTATTGTACTCTTTGAATTGCACTGTTAACATGTTGCTTGTATTTTGCTTAATTTTGCTCTTGTCTATAATACTGGGTGGGGTAAATGATTCCATATTTGTTTTTGTTTCATATGAAACAGAAGCTGGTTTCGTCACATGATATTCTGTGGACTCATGACTGTTCGTTACTGCCTACGAATCCGTGTGTTAACTGCTGGATTTAAATACACTGTAATGTATCCCTCGTATTCTGCGTTGTTTTTTCGTTGTTAATGGAGGCCACCGAAATTTTCATTGCCTTTTGCCGGAATATAGTGTTTGTAGTGCCTGTTAATATCGCCTGAAAACATTTGTGTGTTTACTGTCGCATTTTTAGCATTTGCAAGGAAGGCTGCTCTAGTCACCAAGACTACAAAGTACGCTCATTTACAGTTACATGCATATTCTACAAGCCACTGGGAAATGCATATCACTCAGTGGCAAGAAGCAACACCAATTAAACCAGAATTACACACTCATTCTGTGGCAAGATGTAGAAAGTTGAATACCGTAACAATACTGTTAAAACCTGATAACATAGAGTTCTCTATTAAATGCGGGGAAGTACAGCAAACGGATGCAAACAAAAATAAAGCCGAATAATGCATTTAAATCTCGCAGTTCACACACAAATTCGTAATCGGTAACAAATACAAAACAGTCCACATAATAATATGCGACGAAACCAGCTTCAGTTGTATATAAAACAAAGGCAAATATGAAATCATTTATTCCACCCAGTATTAGGGATGGCAAGAATATGTGTAACATACCTTACAATACACTTCAAAGTGTGCAATACAAACGAGAAGTCGTAATCAGAAACACAATGTGGTGAAACCAGCTTCACCTAGATGGGAAAGGAAAACAAACATGATAGACGAAAAATCAGCCAATAGGAAAGTGACACGATGAAATGTTAAACTTGCAGCGCTCCAAGTGGCCTGGCAGCGAACCAAGGTTGTGTTACCGGAAGTCTCTATATGAGAAGGTCAGTTCCAAAAGGTACCAAATCCAAAAAATTGAAAAAATGGGATAACGGCTGGCAGCACTAATGAGATCCATTATCTACATAATAAGAACTTTTATATATGCCAAAATGTGCTGTATCCATTGTATATTTTCCCTGACGTATTGCGGTTCATGACAAAGAGTACCAAATTCAGTCTTATTTCGTTTCCAAAAAGTACCAAGTCCCGGCAGCCAGTCATTGCTCCTCATGGAAGTGACATCACGCACAACATGGCCGACATTTGTTTACACGACATAGTATGTTGTAAAGATGTGTCTGGCGTTTACTTTTGGTTCACTGTGAGTTATTAATCAAATTAAGGAGTCTGACATATCAGATGAACATCATGAATCATCAACACAAACTGAAATTCAAGGAAAAGCGAATGCAGATCGGAAATGTGGAAGGAAAATGTCGCAAAACGAAATGAGCATGCAAAATGCTAGTGTTGCACCTTCAAATTAGTTGTGAACGTGACAGTGTCTTATGTGTACTGCACGTTTATTAACAACTAAAATTCAAGAGTTTCATCTCATTTTTCATCAGAAAAAAGATTCTGTTTCACAAAAGAAACAGAAGTTCATTTCGACATACATTGATGTAATTTCACAGTAGAGTCGCATGTCCAATCAAGAGAAGTGACAAAGTTGTCAAGAAGACAGTATCTGTAAAACATAAAGTAGAATCTGTGACTGGGGTGACAAACGTACGTCGAGATACATTTCTAAGTGCATTGAACATTTGTGGCATTATCGGTTCAGGGAAAAGAGGTGGGTCTAGAATGACAGTTGAAATGATTAGACTTTAAGGTCAGATTTTTTTTCCCAAATTCGATCATTCAAATGCAGAGAAAAGCATTATGGCCGAAGTGGAGGACCAGGAAGAAAATATCTTCTTGTAGACATGAATATTTCAAATATGTGGATGTTATTTTGTGGATAACATGGAACTTCTGTGTTATCTCCTTACTGCACCTACACTTTGTATTACAAGGCAATTTGCTGCATTCTGTCATTTAATGTCCCTTATACTCTATAATATTGTAAATTTAAAGTTTAGCAAAACATAAAATCATTTCGGTTATTGTTTGCATAACATATTTTGCTTGAAAGCTGAAAAACAATTTTGTTATGGATTTTGCATGAAAGCATATTCTTATACTCATTAGCATACGCTTGTTTTCTGTAGTAGGAGTTCCTATGATTTTTTCCAATTTTAAATAATTTACTTCAAATGTAAATATTTAATCGGCACAACAGGTTATTTTTTACTGATGTTTGTTACCAAGCTTAACCTAGGTCTGGAAGCATGAAACAGGACATTTGGAGAGAATGGCTGAACTAAAGTATACAATTTCAATCAGCTGTATCTCTGCATCTGCAGAAGAGAAGAGGGATATAGTTATTAAATGCACGGTTTGTAAAGACAGGGCAAAAACAGTTTTCCAGAACCCAACAAGTTGCCTGAAAATTCACTGACTGTCAATTTTGATTTCATGCAAACTAAGTCTCTGAAGACTACCATTGGGCAGCCCTATTACTCAAGGCAGCTGTAGCATTACATTCTCGGTATTGCTGATTGTGGAAAAAGATAAAACTATTAATGAGGATACAACAGACTTCTATAAACAGCTAGAAAATGGGGTGGGTAGAGGACCTAATGAAATAAGTTCTTATTTGTGGAAATTTTTCTTGAAAATACTTTTCCCGTTTTGTGAGGAGTAGCACATAGATGCATTAAGAGTCTTTTGTGACTACTGTTCATGACAGAAAAAAACTGTTGTAAACTTTTCATGTTTTCAGTACTTGTACATCAATTCAATTTGCAAGTGGCAAAGTAATGTTGTTCTTTGTTTTGAAGCTTGCTTATTTTTATGTTCATAATATCAATATTGTTTTTTAATTTACACAGTAGCGAACATACTGGAAAAGGATGTTGTGATGACGTCAGTGTCCTTTTGGATGTAAATGTACGTGGATTACCTCCTTGTCACATGTAGACTCTGTTGTAGTGGAAGTGTCTAATATTGTTTTGCATGGAAAACAGTCCTGCAGGGAGTAACAGGGAAAGCCATTTAGTTCATTGTTTAGGTTGTGTGAAAGTGAAAATAACTCGTAAAATATTTTGTGAAACAAAAATATTCTCACAAATTTTCTTTGAAATATTTCTAAATCGTTGAGTTAATAACAGTTCTAAATAACCCCGAAGAGAATAAATTGCAGTACGAAATACTGGAAATGAACAGTCAACTGCTTGTAGTAATATAATGTGACACCAGAACAACAGTTACCGGTCTTAACTAAATCTTCTGCCAAAAGGTACCAAATCCATTTTTACTGATGCAATAACAAATAAACATTTAACGGAGATACTTGGCGTAACGTGTTTCAACATGTGCCTGCATATAACAATAAAGTTACAAATCATTTTCTGATGTCACTGTAGTTGTAAAACTTTTATGTCTCTCCTGTTCAGTTAGATTTTATGGATATAATACCTTTTGGAAATGACATTCTCAAATGAGTTTCGCCCATGTGGATTGTATAGGAAGAAAATAAAAAAATCTTCCAATAAGCGGGCCTGCCAACTGATTGCGAACGAAACTTAAAAAAGAAATAATGTAAGTTTTAAGCATTCTATACTGGAATAATTAACTGATATGATGTAACGCTGTAGGTCATGTAATACATTGCCGTTACACGTTTATTTCTTCCTGTTAGTGATAAACGACTGTACTTTCACAGACAATTACGCGAAGTAGAGTTGGTAGTATGGGTTCACGTATGATTGTTATCTCATTCTCGACTTAATAATGCTGTTGAAGAAATGGCTGTAGAACTGTGTTAACTACTGTGTCACCGACAGTAAATATGGGAATACCAGCACACAGAACATCGTGATTATCTAAATACAAGTAACAGAGGTGGTAAAACTCGTAGAGCCAAGAACTGAATGCGACGGAAAATTCTTACATGCACTATCGACTGCTTTCCTTTGGCTGATGTGGTACTCTTTGACTTACCTCTTCCTCCGCAAAATCATCCATTACTTTTGTTCTGTCAAAGGAGAATCTCAGGTGTGCGCATCAGACGACTGCGTTATCAAAGAACCTGCACAACAGCTACTGCAAAACGTTCGTGTTTAGCACGGGCGTCATGACAACGACAGTTTATTTTGTCAATAAATAAAAGGAAATAGTTTCAGAACCATGTTAGAAACATCTAAGCTAAGTGAATGGTTTCATTTTTTCAGATCGTGTTTAATGTAGGAAAAGTGCAGGCATCTAGAGCTATTTCTACGTTTCTTCGTGATGTAGCATTCCTGTTAAAAGCAACCTACCGTCAGAGGTTGTTTGCTACTTTTACTTTTTTAATTTTTTATTGGCACTTGAAAAGGTCTAGGTCAGTCAGCGTTATTATACCGTACGAGGCAGCTAAGACGAGACAAAAAACAGTATCTCCAGATCGAGTACATACTAGGGGCTTTTGAAAAGTCTGTGCAAAAATAAAAACTACTTACGTGTTTGGGGTAACCTTTTTTTATTTTTCGACATAGTCTCGTTTTAGACTTACACACTTCGTCCAACGTTGTTCTAATTTGTTGATCCCTTCCGAATAATAAGAATTGTCCAAGTCTGCAAAATAGCTATTAGTTACTGCAATCACCTCCACGTTTGAATAAAATCTTTGTCTCACCAGCCGTTTCTTCAAATTGGGGAACAAATAGTAGTCCGAGGGAACCAAGTCTGGGATGTGGAGCGAGTTGGAATCCTATTTCCATTAATTTTGCAACAACTGCTGAGGTGTGTGCTGGTGCATTGTCGTGATGTAAAAGGACTTTTTTGCGGTCCAATCGCCGGCGTTTGTCATGCAGCTAGGTTTTGAAACGGTCCAGTAACAATGAATAATATGCACCTGTAATAGTTTTACCCTTTTCCAGATAGTAGATGAGGATTATCCCTTGCGAATCCCAAAAGACAGTCGCCATAACCTTTCCGGCCGAAGGAATGGTCTTCGCCTTTGTGGTGCAGATTATCCCTTGGTAACCCACTGTTTAGATCGTTGTTTGGTCTCAGGAGTATAGTAATGTATCCATGTTTCATCCACAGTGACGAAACGACGCTTAAAGTCCTGCGGATTCTTCCTGAACAGCTGCAAACCATCCTAGCAACACTTCAAATGATTCCGGTTTTTGTTAAGCGTGAGCAATCGCAGAACTCATCTTGCGGATAGCTTTCTTACGTCCAAATGTTTATGCGAAATATTGTGTACCCTATCATTCGAGATGCCCACAGCACTAGCAATCTCACGCACCTTAACTTTTCCATCACCATATGGTGGATTTTATCAGTGATTTCTGGAGTCGTAACCTCCACAGGATGTCCAGAACGTTCAGCATCACTTGTACCCATATGGTCACTCAAAAAAATTTTAAACCACTTATAAACTATTATAATCGAAGGTGTAGAGTCACCGTAATGTTTACCAAGACTCTCTTTAGTCTCCTGAGGTGTTTTGCCTTTTATAAAGTAACGTTTGATCACCACACGATTAGGCAAATTTTCTGGCGTACGGAAGTAACTGTTAACATATATAGCTGCCAAATGAAGGCACCTACATAGTCCTTTTCCAAATGGAACTACACTGGTGTGCGAAACTTAAGGACGAAAGTAACTTTCGTGTGATGTGTCATTGCAAAGTAACATAGCTCGACGAAACTTTGACTATACATAGAAAGAACTGCTAAGTGTAGTAAAGAAATAAAATGGAAGAAAGACCCAATGATACGAATAGAAATAGCACCTGCATTCAAAGCGAATAATTACACTAACGTCCCCGCTTTTCATGAAGGTCTCCTGCCGGCCGCAGTGGCCGAGCGGTTCTAGGCGCTTCAGTCCCGAACCGTGCTGCTGCTACGGTCGCAGGTTCGCACCCCGCCTCGGGCATGGATGTGTGTGATGTCCTTAGGTTTGTTAGGTTTAAGTAGTTCTAAGTGTAGGAGACTGATGACCTCAGATGTTAAGTCCCATAGTGCTTAGAGCCATTTGAACTATTTTGAAGGTCTCCTGGACATTACAAAATGCGGGACATGGTTCTTAATAGGGTGTGTGATCGTCACAGCGGACTGCAGTGCGAGCTACGCAACGTACTGCCATGCTTATCACAAGGTTGGGATAGAGTTCTTGTGGCAGTGCCTTCCATTCTCCACCTGCATTGTCGACAACGGCTGGAGGGTAGTTTGTGCATGTGGGCGTGCCGCAGTACGTCTCCCTAATGCATCCCACAAGTGCTCGGTGGGATGTAAGTCGAATACTTTGTCCTCCACCTGGGATGTAAGTCGAATACCTTGTCCTTGTCCTTCGATGCGGTCGCGCTTTACACCCATAAACACGAAGTCATGGCCGACTGTACACCTGAAAAGACGAACATGGGGGAAGGAGTATACCGTGTTTAAAGATTTGGACGTCAGTACGCCCTCGCAACATTATGCCTCCCCACTCTTTCATCACAAAACGATGACGTTCGACCATTTTCCTGGGTGCATTTTGCGTTCCCGTATGAGGGACGCTCGGTATTGTAATGTCCAAGGGAGGATCATGAATCATGGTGACTGCAGTCTAATTATTGTCTTTGAATAAAAGTGTCATTTCTGTTCGTCTCATTGCGTACTTCGTTCAGTTACCTCCTGTACTATAGTGAAGCAGTTCTTTCTATGTGTTGTCTAAGTTTCATCTAGCTATATTACTTGGCAGTGAGACATCATGCGAAAGCCACTTTCATTCATCACATCACTAATTTTTAACACATGTAGCTACCGAATGAAGTCACTGACTTGTTAGTTTCCAAATGGAACTGTATAGTGTTTTTCTGTGACGTTCAAAAGAGCCTTTGAGTATCACTCCACTACATAACAGGAGTGGAACTTCGTCAGTTACTAAGAAGTTAACATCCCCAACCAGCGTCCTTCGTTAGGAGAAGCGGTTACCACAAACGTCACCCCTGCTGTATCAAATGCAAGCAAACACGTGACCTAGGGATGGTTTGTGTGTTTGGCTTTGCGCGTTAAGGGCAGCGTCATTCAGTAGATGTTGTAATTCGACAACTATAAATATTAAAAAGTACTTGCGTAACTTAGAAAATTTGCCACGTGGTTCACTATCATTTAACGAAGACCCAACATCGATATACAGGGCGTTTAAAAAGAAAAGCATTACATATTCTCAACAGGAGGGAGTATTGGTGAACGCTAGACGAAAATTTCCTGCAATTTTGTGTACGGAAATCAATAGCTGTTGAAATATGGGCATTTCTACTTGTGATGCGTAACGCGCAGTATTCGATGGTGCAGCAAAACTCCCATGAGATGGCATAGTAAATTATCACAATACGCACGTGTGGGCAGATGAAGCTACTCGAGCAATCATGGAGATGAGGTATCAGTATCGCTTCAGTAAAAATCTACGTTGAGGAATTGTCGGTGATAGACTGATAGGGGCATACGCATTACCAAACGGATTAACATGTGCTATGTATAAAATATATCTGTGAGATGAATTACCAGCGCTACTGGAGAACGTTATCCTAAAAGACAACGACTGGGTTTATGCATGACGGGGGCGCCACCCTTTTTATGCGGATCGTGCGTTACCTCTCAGCACAGTGGTTCAGAACGGCCGATTCCCTGACCAAAAGTCGAAAAATAAAGGTTGAAGGATCGATTCTTGTAGAGGGGGGTGTGGAGCATTCAGATCGTATAAGCAGAGGTCACAATATTGTATACCTGTTTACCTGCGACAGTCGTAATTTGCCTCTCGTAGAAACACACGCGGGACGCTTCAGTGCCCAGTTATACAGTGCTTCAGAAAATCGTACAGAATTTTACAACGACACGTCCGATTCCTATTTTCCAAAATGGAAAATGTTGATGAAGGTATGTAGAAACATTTTATGTACTCCAATTATCGAAAATGTTTGTTGTTATTTATGAAACGTTATGCTTATGGTAGTCGTGATTACCATGTTGTTTCGCTTCTTTAGGCATACATTTGTGTCGATACAAAAACATTTTAACACATTTTAACGCTGGCATTGACAGGGACATGTTTCAACAATTATCCATTAACGAAATTTTCAAGAATTAGCTGCTCGAAAGTTGCCCATTTTGAATAATAACGATTTTAGTATTACCGTGCACGCTGTCGTGCGCATTACGCACTGTGACTAATGGCGATATTCCCCCCTCAACTCTCTATACCCGAGGCTTGAAGAGTCCCAGGTATGGAAGGTTTTTCGTAGATGTTTTCTGTCTCTTTCTCAAGTATTGTGGAGATAAGTACGGCATATTATTGCAACGGTGTAGCATTGTGAATAAAGATTTTAAATAAAATTCCAACCGTAATGACCATTTTATAGAAATATCGAAATATGTTTACAAATATTATTTCAAACATTGTTCATGGACAACAAACAAAATTTGTAAAACATAATAATATAGTTTTCTAATAGATTGTTCATGACTGTAGGATTGTTTATAATATTTTTATGTTACGTACAATATATATACAATTTTTTAAATTTTAACAGGGCATACATGCAAAGAAATTATTTATACATACAGACAAATATTCTTGGCCCTGCGTGATGTATGGAGCTCAAAATTTGACAAACAAGTATAAGTTCTGGAAAAATATTTTAACGAATCGGAAGGATGTCTTTCGCAATTTCAATTGATGAAAGGAAATGTTTAAGGAATCTCTTATTTACAATGAAGAAAAAGTGGCAGGGTAGCCGCAGAATTCTGGAGCGCTTTTAAACCAGTCATGAAGAGTGGCTTGACCAGGACGTAGCAATTGCGGTTTGTCTATTTTCCTATTTCTTATACACTGGAACCTTGTTTATGTTGACTGCCTCGAAACGTATACCTCGCGTTAATGTTGACTCGAGAGGAGTTCCCACCACTATGACTTTCTCCTTCCACATTTCCCCTCTGCGCACCAACACAAATGCATTCCGCTATGCTTTTCAGTGTGTGATTACTGAGGTGGGGGAACAAGAGGTCAACATAAACGAGAGGTGGGAAGTGAACATAAACGCGAGTCAACTTAAACGCGAGTCAATATAAACGAGGTTCCAGTGTATCATTGAAATTTTTTATTTAAACGTTTTTTTTTCACTTTCGAGCTAACGTTATTGCGGTTTGTTGTAGAATGCGAAATTCAAAAACAGGGACGAACCTGCTCCTAATTCTGATACACCAGGATCGGATAAAAACCACAAATGTGGAAGACCCTCATTGGACTTTTCATCATCCAGCGAACCGAGTCCAAGGGCATTGGCATTCGCAGCGGAGATGAATCTTAGTGCTTCTGGGTCCCACACTGCAGCAAAGGTGCTCAAGGATATTACAAACACTTCTCCTACGCGTGCCTCTCGGTATCAGCATTCGCGCAATGTTCTAGACAAGTAATTCAAGAAGTTTGTGCAGATGTTGCTTTAAACTTAATAATAAGCGGTAAAATGACGAAAGAAACGTACAATATGGGCCGGGAATTAAACAACGAAAACAACGACAGGTCGGTTTACCCTAGTTATCATAAAATATTAGCTGCTAAATCTCGTTGTTACCCACAAGAGTGTTCAATACGTATAACGGAAACAAGTGCGGAAGTATCATTGCAGGCTTTACTAGATCATACTACAGCTCGGTGACTTCAAGTACAATCAGATGTCATTAAAACACTCGGCAGTTCCTTCACGAATAACATGAAGTTAATTTTGAAGTGGGGATGCGATGGTTCGTCATCGCAGCAGTATAAACAAAAATTTGACGAAAGCGACAGCTCTGATGCCCATGCATTTTTTACTTCCGTGGTTCCGTTACAAATGCTAGCTTCAGGCGACAAATCTGAGCAGCAACTTGTCGTTTGGAAGAACCCAAGGCCTTCTTCACCACATTACTGCAGACGGTTGAAATTGCAATTTTTGGAAGAAACCGTGCAGTCAATTGTTGATGAAAAAAATATCGTTGATAAGCAGATAGCGTCTCTCGTCACATTTGCTACAGTAACGGAGGGTATTAACGCTGAAGTAGAATATGACTTATCGTTTACAGTGATAGATGGAAAGGTGAGAAATGCTATTACTGACACTAAATCTGCTCAAAGATGTTATTTATGTAAGTTGACGTCGAAAATTTTCAACAATTTACAATTAGTGGAACAAGCAGAATGTGATAGCTCGAAACTAAATTTTGGAATTTCTTCCTTATAATACAGTAAAGATAGGAAATGTGTAATACCTATATCAGATCTTAACACTAGAGTGATGCGTCACAAAAACTTACTCTGACAAATATGTTACAAAATCGTTGAAAAATTATGTATGCAATTCCTGTGAAGGGAAATGTCTATTTGTGCTCCTCCCTTTTTTTAAGAAAGTGGATCATATAATTATTATTTACTGGATCTGTAGGCATAAAATAGTGATATTAGTACATCTATTACATTTTATTTTAACCAATGCTGCAGTGCAACTAGAAACTAGATATTAAACTAAATAGGCAAATTTATACATAAAGCAAGGCATGAAACGTCATTCACTAGCCATATGGCATCTCCTAAGGCAGTAAAAAATCAAATAGCAAGACAATAGATGTAAAATGTTTCTCATCATTTCATTAGGCATTTCAGTAAATATTAGACAAAGTAGGCGTGTACCCCCTGAGAATTCATGTAATTATACCCTCAGGTGTTACAGATTACAGCAATCGAATGAAATGTATCTCCGAAAACTTTCTTTGTATCTTTGTGATTCAAAAATCTTTAAAAATAAATGTTTTAAGTACAAAAATTAATCACTCAAATGCGTGTCCTGTAGCGCAAAATGTGCGTCTTGCTGTAAGATAATTCTGTGGAAGTGTCGTAGTTATCGTCCCCTGTAAGCAAAGTTCTGCAGAAGTCATTGTACTTACCTCATCATAAACAAAAGTGAAATGCTTTGCTTATAGATATCGTAGTTATTACGCTTATTGCCGTGATGAAGAAAGTACTGTACTGTAACGTATTGTTGTGCTACGGAAGTGGCTGTGTCATTGTAGCTACACCAGTATTACAAAATTTACTCTATCTGATGGACACACGTCCAGATCGTCCGCTCTCCCCACATTCACCACTGCTGGCGGGTCACCTCCAACTGCGCAACGCTACGCGCTGTTCACATCCAACTGCCCAACACTACAATATCAAATATTCCAACAATGCAAACCAGCCACAGACTGCACACAGCACAGTCAGTGATTTTCATACAGAGCGCTACGTGGCGTTGTTGTTGTTGTTGTTGTTGTTGTTGTCCTGAGACTGGTTTGATGCAGCTCTCCATGCAACTCTATCCTGCGCAAGCTTCTTCATCTCCCAGTACCTACTGCAGCCTACATCCTTCTGAATCTGCTTAGTGTATTCATCTCTTGGTCTCCCTCTACGATTTTTACCCTCCACGCTGCCCTCCAATACTAAATTGGTGATCCGTCGATGCCTCAGAACATGTCCTACAAACCGATCCTCTCTTCTAGTCAACTTGTGCCACAAGCTCCTCTTCTCCCCAATTCTATTCAATACCTCCTCATTAGTTACGTGATCTACTCATCTAATCTTCAGCATTCTTCTGTAGCACCACATATCGAAAGCTTCTAGTCTCTTCTTGTCCAAACTATTTATCGTCCATGTTTCACTTCCATACATGGCTACACTGCATACAAATACTTTCAGAAACGACTTCCTGACATTTAAATCTATACACGATGTTAACAAATTTTTCTTCTTCAGAAACGCTTTCCTTGCCATTGCCAGTCTACATTTTATATCCTCTCTACGTCGACCATCGTCAGTTATTTTGCTCCCCAAATAGCAAAACTCCATTACTACTGTATGTGTCTCATTTCCTAATCTAATTCCCTCAGCATCACCCGACTTAATTCGACTACATTCCATTATCCTCGTTTTGCTTTTGTTGATGTTCATCTTATACCCTCCTTTCCATTCCGTTCAGCTGCTCTTCAAAGTCCTTTGCTGTCTCTGACAGAATTACAATGTCATCGGCGAACCTCAAAGTTTTTATTTCTTCTCCACGGATTTTAATACCTACTTCGAACTTTTCTTTTGTTTCCTTTATTGCTTGCCCAATATACAGATTGAATAACATCGGGGATAGGCTACAACCCTGTCTCACCCCCTTCCCAACGACTGCTTGCCTTTAATACCCCTCGACTCTTATACTGCCATTTGCTTTCTGTACAAATTGTAAATAGCCTTTCGCTCCCTGTATTTTACCCCTTCCACCTTCAGAATTTGAAAGAGAGTATTCCAATCAACATTGTCAAAAGCTTTCTCTAAGTCTACAAATGCTAGAAACGTAGGTTTGCCTTTCCTTAATCTTTCCTCCAAGATACGTCGTAGGGTCAGTATTGCCTCACGTGTTCCATCATTTCTATGGAATCCAACCTGATCTTCCCCGAGGTCGGCTTCTATCAGTTTTTCCATTCCTCTGTAAAGAATTCGCATTAGTATTTTGCAGCTGTGACTTATTAAACTGATAGTTCGGTAATTTTCACATCTGTCAACACCTGCTTTCTTTGGGATTGGAATTATTATATTCTTCTTGAAGTCTGAGGGTATTTCGCCTCTCTCAACATCTTGCTCACCAGATGGTAGGGATTAGTCAGGACTGGCTCTCCCAAGGCTGTCTGTAGTTCTAATGGAATCTTGTCTACTCCGGGGGCCTTGTTTCGGCTCAGGTCTTTCAGTGCTCTGTCAAACTCTTTACGCAGTATCATATCTCCCATTTCATCTTCACCTACATCCTCTTCCATTTCCATAAAATTGTCCTCAAGTACGTCGCCCTTGTATAGACCCTCTATATACTCCTTTCACCTTTCTGCTTTCCTTTCTTTGCGTAGAACTGGGTTTCCATCGAAGCTCTTGATATTCATGCAAGTGGTTCTCCTTTCTCCAAAGGTCTCTTTAATTTTCCTGTAAGCAGTATCTTTCTTACCCCTAGTGAGATAAGCGTCTACATCCTTACATTTGTCCTCTAGCCACCCCTGCTTAGCCATTTTGCACTTCCTGTCGATCTCATTTTTGAGACGTTTGTATTCCTTTTTGCCTGCTTCATTTACTGCATTTTTATATTTTCTCCTTTCATCAATTAAATTCAGTATTTCTTCTGTTACCCAAGGGTTTCTACTAGCCCTCGTCTTTTTACCTATTTGATCCTCTGCTGCCTTCACTATTTCATCCCTCAAAGCTACCCATTCTTCCTCCACTGTATTTCTTTCCCACATTACTGTCAATTGTTCCCTTATTCTCTCCCTGAAACTCTGTACAACCTCTGGTTCTTTCAGTTTATCCAGGTCCCATCTCCTTAAATTCCCACCTTTTTGCTGTTTCTTCAGTTTTAAACTACAGTTCATAACCAATAGATTGTGGTCAGAGTCCACATCTGCCCCTGGAAATGTCTTACAATTTAAAACCTGGTTCCTAAATCTCTGTCTTACCATTATATAACCTATCTGATACCTTTTAGTATCTCCTGGGTTCTTCCATGTATACAACCTTTTTTCATGATTCTTGAACCAAGTGTTAGCTATGATTAAGTTATGCTCATATTCACGTACTACGTTTCCTTCCCTCCCTTTCCCTACTCTCGAATTCCAGTCACCCATGACTATTAAATTTCCGTCTCCCTTCACTACCTGAATAGTTTCTTTTATCTCATCATACATGTCATCAATTTCTTCATCATCTGCAGAGCTAGTTGGCATATAAACTTGTACTACTGTAGTAGGTGTGGGCTTCGTGTCTATCTTGGCCACAATAATGCGTTCACTATGCTGTTTGTAGTAGCTTACCCGCACTCCTATTTTTTTTACTCATTATTAAACCTACTCCTGCATTACCCCTATTTGATTTTGTATTGATAACCCTGTATTCACCTGACCAAAAGTCTTGTTCCTTCTGCCACCGAACTTCACTAATTCCCACTATATCTAAATTTAACCTATCCATTTCCCTTTTTAAATTTTCTAACCTACCTGCCCGATTAAGGGATCTGACATTCCACGCTCCGATCCGTAGAACGCCAGCTTTCTTTCTCCTGATAACGACGTCCTCTTGAGTAGTCCCCGCCCGGAGATCCGAATGGGAGACTATTTTACCTCCGGAATATTTTACCCAAGAGGATACCATCATCATTTAATCATACAGTAAAACTGCATGCCCTCGGGTAAAATTACGGCTGTAGTTTCCCCTTGCTTTCAGCCGTGGCGTTACCAACATAAAAACCTAAACAGCCTACTTACAAGCTGTATATCGTAACGTTCACGTAACTTAAGCAGTTTAAGCAGTGCTTGACAACAGTGTGTTTGAGAAGCACGAATGTCATCTATTCTATATTTAATTAGCGTCTGGCGTGACATCTCGTGGCACTCATGGGAGATGCAAGCTGCAGTTGGTTGGTTGGTTGGTTGGTTGTTTTGGGGAAGACCAGACAGCGAGGTCATCGGTCTCATCGGATTAGGGAAGGACAGGGAAGGAAGTCGGCCGTGCCCTTTGAAAGGAACCATCCCGGCATTTGCCTGGAGCGATTTAGGGAAATCACGGAAAACCTAAATCAGGATGGCCGGACAAGCTGCAGTGCAGCGCTATTCATTGTGAACTATGGCCCGACGGCAGAGCCAGTACGGTTCGGTGCTTCTTCAGCTCAGTACTAAACGCGAGGAACTAGTCAAAGGCGTATTCGCATTGAAAACCGTGACGGAGTTTGGTGAGTAAGCCATATTGGCGAGGGTTATTCGGTGTTGTTATTACTTTCTATGCTTGTGACTTTCAAGCAGTTGTTTTATTTAGCTACAGACTAAAGCCTAGGCAGTGTCATTTTGTATCAGTAAGTAGTCATTTCATTTCACCTGTTTACTAAAACTATTTGACAGCTTGCCCTGAGCTATCACGGTGGCCGTGACACATTGCGTCATGGCTTGACTTCGTGAAGTAGTCTCTTCAATTTAGTTTTGGGGCGCTCTGGGTGCGTGCGACCACAACAGTTTCTTGCGAGCTACAGCCGCTTGCTGGCCATCGGACACTAGCGGCTGTCCAGCGCATGCTCTATTTTTTGTGTGGTCTTTTTCTGCATTTTCCAACGCAACGTGATCGCGAAACATAATCTGCCACGTAACATCGGTATGATGCACCCTCTGTCACATAACATTGTATGAAGCACCCTCTGTCACGCAACATTCGTATGAAATACCCTTTGCCATGCAACATCAATACGAAACACTCTCTGTCACTCACCACTGGTACGAAACAGCCTCCGCCATGCAACTTTGGTATGAAGCGGGGCTGGCACACATCAGTATTAAGCAACCTCTGCCACCCAACGACACTCGACTGCATCACCAAGCTAAGCAAGCTACCGCTATTCCAAAAAGTTGTGCCAGTCATCGCCAGATGGCAATGACACTATTTTCATGGCGGCAGGGGACTTTAGTTCATCATAGTTCAGACAAGTTACACGAAATATTCACAAATTATATACACAAACTTTCCTCATAAATCAGCCTATCTATTAAATTTTACGTTAAAATTTTTGAAATAGATTACATGTTTTGTATTTGGTGTACTTGGTGGTGGACATCATTTCATATTTGTACAATCGCCTCCAAAACCAGGATCTAAGAGTTTGGCTCCATCTTCCCCTCAGCAACAAAAAACTGCCTAGGATGCTCTCAGGGTTGGAATCTCGTCAGCGAAATGTGTCCAACGTCATCACCATTACCGCGAGACCTTGTTGCCCATCATCACCTTCGCTGCCAGTCATAGCTGCCTGTCCTTACTGCTCGTCACTTCCTTTGCTGACATTCCTTGCTGCCGGTCATTGCCTTTGCTGCCAGTCCTTGTTGCCAGTTGTCGCTTTTGTTACCAGATCTTGCTGCTAGTCAACACCTTCGCAACCAAACCTTGTCCTCGCCATAGGTCATTGTCAGGCACATCCCTACATCTTCACCCCCATCATTTAGTTATCACAGTTTCATCACCTGTTTACTGTCACCACTGCTGCCACATTCTGCAGTGTATCATCCTCACAACTACAATGTCCACAATCATCCACTCTCACCTGTATTACCTCACTCGTCTCCACTTACTCCTTTACCCACTACTCACCGTCTCCTCCTGCTTTTAATATCTTTCACAGCTTCCCCACTACTCAGATGACTTTATCCATCTTCCCACTGATACACATTGCATCGCCAGACTTAGATGACTCCTCATTTGCAGATGACATCACTACTGCATGCGCTGTAGCTCGATTGCCACGGCTACCGCTACCGCCACTACCATCACCACCACCACCTCTTCCAGCAACATTAGAACTGTACCAGCCAGTAATGTCAGCAGCCTGTACCACTGCTACCACCATCATCACTACGTCTCGGCCCGGAAGCAGAAACACCTGCCACACCTAGTTCAGCAACAACCAAACCTGGACCAGCCTCACATGCTGCAGGAGTGACTGCATAAATCTCAAAAGCACCAACTCTACGTAAAAAAAGGAAGAGCCATACAAAATCTTGTCCCACTCCACAATCAATGCCCTCCAACAACCCATCCTCAAACGATCCTACACACTAACTAGTACAGATACCCCACCTATCTATAACACTCACAAACCCCACACAAAAGTCGTGCACATAAAAGTCCTGTCCCACACCCACCATCTCCTCCAACACATTCCTTCATCCTATCACATCCAGATGTCAGATTCCTCAATCCTAAAACCTCAAAATAAAAAGTACCTTCCGAACCTCAACATATGACACCTCATAGCCCACAAAGAAGCCATAATCATCAGGTCCTCTGATCCTAATTGTCAAACCCACTTACTGCAAAGACTATATTTTATCACCTTTGGTCAACATACCTTCCTGCTTCCACTCATTCCTTCAGGACCAAGATACTCACAACCACCACGCTGCCCTCTGACTCTCACTGCTGTGATCAAGGGGGATGATCCCAAGATCACAGTGGAGGAAGTTGAGCAGGAGCTAAACACCAATTTCGACTCCAAAATCGGAATAGCTCTCCGAATTCACACCATTCTGGTCCTTCATTTCTCATCTGTTTCTTTTCTGAAGATCCCTCAACTGTAGCTCACCTCCTTCAGAATGGAATCATCTATCACCGTAAACACAAAGCACAGCCTTCACAATCCTAAGCCAAGCCTACCACTGCCACAGATGCCTCATCTCCAGTGGTAATTCAACTCCTGTCCAACTGCAAAGCCAACCACCTGTAGCAACAGTGTCCTAAACTTCAGTCTGCATCCATCTGGAACACTTGCAACCAATAACGTCCCATTTAAACTCATGTGAGTGTATCCCAAACCCACTACCACCAAACCTGAATTGACTATCCCGAGCCTCTCTGTCGGCACAGCACTTGACCCAAATAACTCCCTACACCCTACCCCTGCTGCTCAAGAGGTGATCCAATCCGGCACCACTGTACTTCAAAATATCCACCCATTTGAGCATCAACATATCCTCTCTCAAGTCACCCTGGAAGTCCATTCAGTACTTTATTTAAATGCCACCGTCATATACTCACAAAACCACTCGCATTTTCTCTTTTTCCGAGCAGATACCCTCGCTGAATACTTTCCCGCTCACCCTTGAGCAGCCCCTCAAACCCCATAGCACCCAACTCTATGCCACAGCATAACTAGTACCCAACCATCACCACAACCCTCACCCACCTATACACAACAGCATTTTCCCTTTCTCCACAACTTCAACATCTGCTCTCTATCCTCATCCTCCGTTCACTGTCCACCCTGATCTCGACTGTCTACTCATTAAGTGGAGCAGAAACGACGTCATCATCATCTTCTGAAACTGGTCATCTCCAGGCAGCTCGCCATACAATGTCAGCTCCACCACATCGGCATCACCCCATTGTTTTTCAATGCTATTACATTTCGTTCAGCTTGCGATGATTGTTAACACTGTTGCTAAGTTCTTAAAACTATAGGCTGAAGAGTTGCTCCATCGTTGCTGCCAGCCGGCCAGTGCGTGAGGGAATGAAATGATCATAAAGGAAAAAAAAAATTCCATGATCTGCTTAGGTTGCCAGAATTTGTTGGTAGCAAACCTGGGCGTTTATCTAAAATTAACTAAAAACGGCCATAATTTGTGAAACACAAACTGGGACATTTCGGGACACCTTTCTTAATGTTAAAAAAGTGAAATATTTGTGCGAATTATTGCTGTATTCAATTGACTTAGTGAAATAAATAAATAAATGAACACTTTATACTGTAATTAATTTAATAAAACCCAAGGGAGGGCTTTCAAATGGTAATAACATTTTACAATATTAGTACTGGTAACTGAAGAATTTTTTATTTTGAAACATTAATAGAAGATACAAAATTGTCAGCTGAAACACTATATGTTGAAGTGTGAAGATCATATTATTTGTTATCCTACACCTCATTTATCTGAATTCTGAGCTTTGGAGAGAAGATCTTTCCACTGTGTGATGAATTCATAAAACATAGAGCAACTAATTTGATAATAAAAAACACATTTAATTATTGCTTCGACCGTTGGTACTTGTAATCTCTTTCATTCCTCAGTCCTTGCACATTCATGAGAGAAAATACCCGTTCCACATTTGCATTATGCCCTGGAATACCGAAGACGAATTCACACAGATTCAGCAACTCAGGATACTCTTCTTCGCACCCAATCTGTCGAAAGAAAAAGGTCCATTTCTCTTGACATGATTTACTACACCTGTTATCGCTATTTTTGTTGATTTTTGATTCAGTGAACTGCCTGAGTAAAGAAAACTGGTCAAACAATGAACTATCATCTACTGACAATGCTCTACCTTGTAGAAATGTTGTTATCCTTGTCACATTGCACCACTCAGATTCTGCGTACAGCAACATCCATTTAAAAATGGAAAACTCACTGAGATTTGTTGTCCATTTTTCTAAATAAGCTGTACACGTTTCATAAAACTGTTGTACATCAACACGAAATTTTTGAATTTCACTAGTTAACGCAACCTCGATGTTCTGCAAGAGAGAAGTCACTTTGAGTGGAATAAAACTTTCTTCTTTACGATGTTCTATGATTCTGCTAGAATTTTTCAAAATTGCAGCTACTTCTATAACACTGCTGTCTGCTTTCTCAAGTTCAAGTATTTGTCTCTGAAGCACGCTCAACTGGCTATGCAGCAACCACAGATATGCTTCCGTTAACGGATTCTGGAAGATGGTTGTCAGAAATTTAGGTGCCTTTTCTTCTAAGAGGAAGAATGATTTAAGAGCATCATTCAACTTCAGTACTCTCTCTACAGCAACAAACAAAGATAACCACCTTGTTTTTGTATGTGTCAACAATGCATGACACTCTATGTCCACAAACTCAGAAAACTCCTTTAGACTTTCCGTTCGTACTGTGTATGTGGAGAAGTAATTGGACACTTTAATTAAAAAGGTTTCTACGTCAGCACTCATCACGTCAGCGGCTGTCTTGGCAGCATTGTGTAGCATGTGAGCAGGGCAGTCAACTCCTAAAAGGTTTTCATTTACTTCACTTTCCAGTCTAGCAAATACATTGTTTGTACCTGCTCGTCGCACTCCTAAAAAATTGGTGTTAGCATTGCCACCGCAAAATGCAATACACTTACTCTTATCAATTTTATTTTCTTCTAACGCAGTAATTCAGTACATACTTATTGTAGAGGCGGTTTCATTTGGCAGCGAAACCAATTTAAGCAGTTTCACTTGAATGCTATTCTGATGTGTAAAATACTGAACAATTAATGGAAATATTTTTTCAGCCTTGTGATTACTCGCATCTGTAGCTATTGAATAACAGCGGAGCAGTGAAAGGTCGTCGCATATTGGTTTGTCAGTGTCAGGTGCCAAAAATGCGTTCAATAGTGCTGTTGTTTTGGTTCTGCCCAATGTCACACTCTTCGCTGTGACAGAAGAGTTAAAAAGATTGCAGCTTAGCCTAGAAGTAAAATCTACAGATTTCAAAGACGTATTATGTTTAACGGTATGGTAACACATTGCTAATTCCACTGCTACTACTGATTGCCACTGTTTTGATGACTTTGGAATAAAAAAGCTGTCTTTTTTTATGCTTTTGGCTGCCTAAATGATCTGTAGTATCTACCCTTCCTCCATGTGAAATGAAAACATATGTCTTACATATTCCGCATTTCACTTCATAGTCATGTCTTCCTCGTTAGATGAAAGACCAACCTTCTGTTCCTTGAAAGGAACACTTTCGCTTTGACATTTGGGGCTCACTTCACACACACGCAAATATGAACTAAGCGCATTAAGCCTCGGACAGAAAGCCACGTAGCTGCAACGTCTTAACTGAACTGAATCCCAAGAGAAGCGTTAATAATACACTCCTGGAAATTGAAATAAGAACACCGTGAATTCATTGTCCCAGGAAGGGGAAACTTTATTGACACATTCCTGGGGTCAGATACATCACATGATCACACTGACAGAACCACAGGCACATAGACACAGGCAACAGAGCATGCACAATGTCGGCACTAGTACAGTGTATATCCACCTTTCGCAGCAATGCAGGCTGCTATTCTCCCATGGAGACGATCGTAGAGATGCTGGATGTAGTCCTGTGGAACGGCTTGCCATGCCATTTCCACCTGGCGCCTCAGTTGGACCAGCGTTCGTGCTGGACGTGCAGACCGCGTGAGACGACGCTTCATCCAGTCCCAAACATGCTCAATGGGGGACAGATCCGGAGATCTTGCTGGCCAGGGTAGTTGACTTACACCTTCTAGAGCACGTTGGGTGGCACGGGATACATGCGGACGTGCATTGTCCTGTTGGAACAGCAAGTTCCCTTGCCGGTCTAGGAATGGTAGAACGATGGGTTCGATGACGGTTTGGATGTACCGTGCACTATTCAGTGTCCCCTCGACGATCACCAGTGGTGTACGGCCAGTGTAGGAGATCGCTCCCCACACCATGATGCCGGGTGTTGGCCCTGTGTGCCTCGGTCGTATGCAGTCCTGATTGTGGCGCTCACCTGCACGGCGCCAAACACGCATACGACCATCATTGGCACCAAGGCAGAAGCGACTCTCATCGCTGAAGACGACACGTCTCCATTCGTCCCTCCATTCACGCCTGTCGCGACACCACTGGAGGCGGGCTGCACGATGTTGGGGCGTGAGCGGAAGACGGCCTAACGGTGTGCGGGACCGTAGCCCAGCTTCATGGAGACGGTTGCGAATGGTCCTCGCCGATACCCCAGGAGCAACAGTGTCCCTAATTTGCTGGGAAGTGGCGGTGCGGTCCCCTACGGCACTGCGTAGGATCCTACAGTCTTGGCGTGCATCCGTGCGTCGCTGCGGTCCGGTCCCAGGTCGACGGGCACGTGCACCTTCCGCCGACCACTGTCGACAACATCGATGTACTGTGGAGACCTCACGCCCCACGTGTTGAGCAATTCGGCGGTACGTCCACCCAGCCTCCCGCATGCCCGCTATACGCCCTCGCTCAAAGTCCGTCAACTGCACATACGGTTCACGTCCACGCTGTCGCGGCATGCTACCAGTGTTAAAGACTGCGATGGAGCTCCGTATGCCACGGCAAACTGGCTGACACTGACGGCGGCGGTGCACAAATGCTGCGCAGCTAGCGCCATTCGACGGCCAACACCGCGGTTCCTGGTGTGTCCGCTGTGCCGTGCGTGTGATCATTGCTTGTACAGCCCTCTCGCAGTGTCCGGAGCAAGTATGGTGGGTCTGACACACCGGTGTCAATGTGTTCTTTTTTCCATTTCCAGGAGTGTAGAAAGAAGCGTTACGCTCAATAAAGGCCCTTGACAGACGCTAGCAGATGCAACAATGAAACAAAAATCATTATTTTGCTTAACAGTGACAGTTAAAATATAAATCCACGCCAGCATCTGGGAAGAAATGATGGTATGAGAGTATTTCTTTCGGCATCACAAAAACCGAGACTAAACTAGCGTCCTGAAAGCAATTTTCAGAATTCTCATATTTAAATCCGAAACTGGGACTGTCCCGGAAAACCGGGACGTCTGGCAACCCTAGACCTGCTACTGTACGCTGACATGAGAAAAGTCATGGCATACTGATATGCACATATACAGATGGCGGTAGTATCGCATGCACGCGGTAGGAAGGCGCATGTAATGGTGGAGCTGTCATTGTACTCATCTAATCAATGTGAATAGGTTTCCGACGTGATTAAGGCCGCATAACGGGAATTAACACACTTTGAACGCAAAACCGTAGTTGGAGCTAAACGCATGGGACATTCCATTTCGGATATCGTTAGGGTATTCAGTATTCCGAGATCGACAGTGTCAAGAGCGTTCCGAAAATACCAAATTTCAAGCATTACCTCTCACCACGGACAACGAAGTTGCCGATGGCCTTCACTCAACGACCGAGAGCAGCGGCGTTTGCGTAGAGCTGTCATTGGTAACCGACAAGCAACGGTGCGTGAAATAACCACAGAAATCAATGTAGGACGTACGAGGAAAGTAACCGTTAGAGCTGTGCGGCGAAATTTGGCATTAGAGGGTAGCAGACGACAGGCGGGGAGTGCCTTTGCTAACAGCACGGCATCGCCTGCAGCGCCTCTCCTGGGCCTCCGACCATATCGGTGATCAAACAAGAAAAAAATATCCATTAAACATGTGCTCTAAAATTCTTACCTTAACAGCTATGAGCACCCGTTTATCTTCGGTACTTTGGAGCACAACTCTTCTAATGAACAAGTGCTCATAGCTTTTAAGGTATGCATTTTGGAGCTCATGCTTACTGAACATTTTTTCCTTGCTTTGGGCCATACTACCACTTACCAAAATATGGAATGCAAAAAGCTTGCAGTAGAAGATATTTGTTTCACAATATTGGAAATCAAGAATATCTCATAGCTCTTAAGATATCCGTTTTAGAGACCATGTTTTACTTGACATTTGTGCTTCTATTATTGTGTACTTTCAGCTGTGTAGGTTTGCGCCATCCTTTTTGCTACACCCTGTATACGCAACCCTCAGTAAATCTATTAGTGAAAACCGTACCAAATCTCTACAGTATTTTCTTAGGTAGCCTTCACATATAGACAAAAAAAAAAGGTGTCGGGGGTCTTAATTGCGTGTGTAGACGATAACTTTTTAAACAATTATTATTTTTTGCAATGGCAACAGCACTCCCGACCCAGACGCAAGTAGCGTAATACTACGGTCTGATTTCTTAGATTATGTTTTAGGGACTACCAAACGGCCACAGACTCTCAACCTGGAGGGTTCCCTTGACGCTGCAGCAAACAAGAAATAGAAGAAATGTGTTGCCCTCACTTCCAGACATTAGTCTAAAAGAGTCCTGCAGAATTTGTTGCTGGTCGGGTGTTGGGTCGTTTAACGTAAACGTTTTAGGTAAATATGTCACTAACACACCAACAACTTTGACTTTCGCAAAAGTGTTATTACGGCCTTCGTTGCCGCGCAAATCAATAGTTTCTTGGAAGTTAGAACTTGCAAGAATAGATTAGCATGAGAGGTGCATCAAAACGTTCTTCGAACTGGATTCCTCAAAACAATAATCCTAATATATCATTCTTAAATTTTAATAGCCTCTTTGTACGGCATTTAGTGATTGTACTTATTTATTTATAGCTTATTTAGCCTGACCAGATTAGGGCCTTTTGCCCTCTCTTACACCTGACCCGGAACAAAAGATATTACAAAAACATTTACAGGAATAACAACAGTAATAACAACAATCTCGGGGGAGTTGCTAGTCACCTACCGAGCGCCTCCCCGGGTGGCGGATAGGGGGATGCTCACCAGATATGGTGGGTACCGAGGAAATAAAATACCCGGGATGGGCCAAAACTAGTACCAAGGACGTGGCGGTTCCACATGTCAGTGGCGGTACCCCAACAGCGTCTTTTCCACATGTTAGTGGCGGATGATGAAATATACTTCAGGGATAACAACCTTGAGAGTTAACTACGTCACCCACTATGGTGACCCCATATATACACTCGTTGTACTTAACATGAGGAGAAATATCAACAGAAATAATACCCCAGGTGGTAACCAACCCACCCACAGTCATGATGGTGCAAGCAGCTCATCGGATTCTGGGGAGCCTGCACCTTCATGTACTCCACCAATACTGACCTCACATAAAAAAGAACAGAAAAAGAAAAGAAACATCACTTATCTAGCTACAGTGAACATGAACTCCCTGTTAAAGGTTGATAAACTCAAACACGCCCTTGATGTGTTGGAGAAGTATAACGCCAAGATAGCGGCGTTACAAGAGACTTGGTTCCCAGATGAGGATGCAATGGAATCCCAAGGATACCGGATCTATAAAGGAAAAGCAAGTGAAAGAGTGATGAAGACAGTCCCACACCTGGCTATACTGTACATCACAGAATCGTCGACCATATTTTAGAATTCACTTCCCCCAATGGCAGAACCTCCTCGTTATCCTTGAGGTCCCACAATAGAGCATACACAATAGTTAACTTCCATGCACCTACAAATGACACCAATAGGAAAGACCTGGAAGCAATAGTATACTACTGGAACACCCTTGATGAGACCCTAGACAAGATCCCTAACCACCACACCATCGTACTTATGAGTGACTTCAATGCACAAGTTGGCAAGGAAAAAAAGTACACCAAGATAGTAGGCGGTTACTCAACCCACAAGAGGATCAATATAAATGGCGAGCGCCTCATAGACCTTTGTGACAACTACAATCTGGTCTTAAAATCAACTGTGTTCAAGAGACTACCAAGGAAGACCATGATCTGGAGAAATCCAGATGACACGCTGGGCCGGTCGTGGTGGCCGAGCGGTTCTAGGCGCTACAGTCTGAAACCGCGCGACCGCTGCGGTCGCAGGTTCGAATCCTACCTCGGGCATGGATGTGTGAGATGTCCTTAGGTTAGTTTGGTTTACATAGTTCTAAGTTCTAGGGGACTGATGACCTCAGAAGTTAAGTCCCATAGTGCTCAGAGCCATTTGAACCATTTTTTGACACGCCGAGCCCACTATCAGGAACCATGACTCTATACCACCCACCAGGAAAGAAATAGAGATGATCATCAAAGACCTTAAGAACGACAAGGCCCCAGGTGAAGATGGTATATTGCAAAAATGTGGAAACACGTAGATGACCAGTCCCTGCAGAGTATCATCCAGATCATTCAGGACATTTGGAGAACGGAGGTCTTGCCAGAGGGATGGACCTCAGCCGTGATCCATCCACTACACAAGAAAGGAAGTAAGACCGACCTCAACAACTACAGAGACATCTCCTTGTTGCTTATAACCTACAAGATCTCTAAAGCCTTGCAAAATAGAGTCACCAAACAGCTAGACTCCCAACTAGGTGAATACCAGGCTGGTTGACGTGCAAGTAGGTCCTACACAGAACAGATTCAAAACCTCAAGACCATATGCTGAATAGAAGCCGAGGCGGACACCCCTGGGTAGCCATTGTTGTAGACTTCGAAAAGGCATATGACTCAATAGATCGACAGACCTTCTTCTCTACCCTGTGGGAACTAAGCCTAGATGGGAAGACTACCAGACTGGTCCAAGATACCCTGAAGAACACCATTCCAAAGTCAAGTTCAGGGGTGAACACTCCGCGAGCTTTACCCTCCAGACAGGAGTCAGGAAGGGGGATGGCCTCGCTTGCATCAACTGTGTTCTGGAGAAAATCACCAGAGAATGGGCTTCCACAATGGCACCAGAAGCGGGACTGAAGCTTGGGTACAAGAAAAACAACCTCAATGTACACTGTATAGCCTTTTCTGATCATCTCACTCTATGGCCAACAGCGCTACTCGCCAACTACAGAGCCTCTACAGTATTGTGGCAAAAACCGGCTTGAAGGTCATCATACAGAAGACTGAGTTCATCACGAATATCAAGCAGGGTTCTTCTACAATCCCACTAGGATACAATACTATATGTAAAGTTCCTGCAGTCAAGTACTTGGGAGAATGGATGTCAGCAAGCGAGAGCGAAACCTTGATCATAGACGCCAAGTGCACCAAGTTAGAGAGGGCCTATCATTCCAGTAAGAACATCTATACCTCCAAGTACCTATCCAAGAACATCAAGGTGAAGCACCACAACTCGGTAGTAAAACCCTCTGCACTCTATGCCTCTGAGTGTCTCTTGATGAATCGAAAGGGCCCACTCAGGAAACTAGAACTTAAAGAGAGGAAGATCCTGAGGAGAATACTAGGACCCACAATAGAGGTAGACGGTACCTACAGAATCAGACACAATAACGAGCTCTACGAACATCAGGAAGACATAGTTAAAATGTATGAGGAAAAGACGGCTGACCTATGGGCACATTACCCGCATGCATCACTCCAGGCTCACCAACAGGATCCTCACAGTGATAAGTAGGGGAAAGGCGTCCAAAGCCAATTGGATCACATCTGTTAAATCAGAGGAACTGCACGTCCCATTAAAGACAACCGAGAACCGAACTCAATACCGGCAGGCCATCCTGCACGGAGTCTTCCCACTGTCTCTCACAAGCAAGAAGTGTACAGGCACCACCAGGCCTAAGTGGACGGACGAGAGGAAGCAGGCTCACAGCCAAAAGATGAAGGCATACTGGGCCAAGAAAAAGCAGAAGACCCTAGCTGAGAGTTAAGACGAGCCCGTGGTCCCTAGTAGGCCGAAACGAAAGAAAAAGTAATAACAATAATAGTAAAGGATATTAAGAATGATGCTGACTAGTTTAGCACACTTGAACACATGTTTAAAGCGGAAGGGATTAAGGAAGAGGATAAGATTGAAATGACTGTGACAGTGGCTGTCAGGAAAGAACAGAATTTAAATTAAGAACTTTGGCAACATGGGGTAGGGGAAAGTTTTGTGGGAGGGCTGATTGACAAGAGTGAGCCGCAGACGAGTATATGGTAGAGGCGACTATTGTGATAGAAGTTGGGGCATTGAGTGTCGTTTGAAGCTTCAAAGGAATTTAATTTCTCTTACTGTTTGAGGAAGATTGTTCCGAAGTCGAGTTACTGATACAGAAAATGATTTAGAGGACGTGGCAGTGTTGCGCAATAGTACAGAGAGGATTCTTACTTTGTTGAGAACGAGTATTTCTGCTGTGTTGTTCAGATTGAGAAGACGACAGAGCAGACATAGAGTCTGATAGTCTCTACGCTTATTAGCACGCAGCTATAACTGTTCGTAGACAGGAGTGATGTCGAAATAGCGAACGTCACAAATGTATCGCACACAAGCATTCATCGCCAGTTCTATTCTGCGTGAGCTTTCGTACAAAAGTCCTTGGAGAATGGGATCACCTGAATCAGGCATGGGGAGTAATAATGACTCTACGAGCTTAATTTTAAGTAGCATATCTTTTGCTATTTGGCATCTGAGCAGGACTCCTTCAGCCAGATTCATACTTGTAATTCTTAATACATTGCAGAGCAAGGTACACACAGAATTTAACACGTTGCTCATCTTCGTTAATGTAATATTACTGCAGAGTCACATTAAAAGTTGACCTGCTCTTCTAACAAAAAGTCATATAAAGGACGATGTATACTCAAGTCTTTTAAGCATAGCAATGAGATTACACATGACGGCAAAGAGCAACCTGTGGGGGCACCACACATTGTGGTAGGTGACTTAAAGTGTCGTATCTGTTCGGGCAGCGAGGTGGCGCAGTGGTTAGCACACTGGACTCGCATTCGGGAAGACGACGGTTCAATCCCGTCTCCGGCCATTCTGATTTAGGTTTTCCGTGATTTCCCTAAATCGCTTCGGGCAAATGCCGGGATGGTTCCTTTGAAAGGGCACGGCCGATTTCCTTCCCCATCCTTCCCTCACCCGAGCTTGCGCTCCGTCTCTAATGACCTCGTTGTCGACGGGACGTTAAACACTACTCTCCTCCTCCTCCTCCTCCTCTGTTCGGGCAGCCAAAAGAAAGATGCGATTAACGTCCTCTCCTTACCGTGCTGGCACAATGGGGATGCGACCAAATGTATACGACGTAGATGCTTCCTGCAACGGCACTGGTTGCAGATGAGGCATCTTATAGTGTTCTTGAGTCTTCTGGAGCATCGATGTTTCTCGAGCCAGAAATTAGATATCAGCTCCGTGTTCACTTCGGCAGAATCTTTGCTTTTTAATTTTGCGATCTCTTGACATTCGGTATTCCACTTCTCTCTGCTCATTTATTTGATAGCGTTTGAATGGTCTGTAGATGGTAATTCCATGTGTGCCCCTCCGCGTCATAAATGTTAAAAAAAATGTTTGTCAGATCTTATGGGACTTAACTGCTAAGGTCATCAGTCCCTAAGCTTACACACTACTTAACCTAAATTATCCTAAGGACAAACACACACACACCCATGCCCGAGGGAGGACTCGAACCTCCGCCGGGACCATCCGCACAGTCCATGACTGCAGCGCCTAAGACCGCTCGGCTAATACCGCGTGGCGCGTCATAAATGGCTGCTTTGTCTAGCTTGTCTATTGTTTCATTGCCAGGAATGCCTTTGACATTAAATTTTATGGTGAACTGAAACAGAAATTCCAACATCAGCCACAATCGGGAAATGAAATGATTCAATGGCGACAAGTGAAAATTCGTGCCAGGCCGAGACTCAAACGCAGATTACTGCTTTGCGCGAGCAGTGACCCTAACCTCTTCGGCTGTCCGAGCACACGTCCCGTCCAACCCAAATTCCCGACTTGCCGCAGACTACATAAGTAGATCCTCCTGTCCACCATACTCATTGCTCGCAGCCTCAGAGTGATTACTGGAAGAATTTGGGAGAGAGGGTGCAACCACACAGAAATGATCTTTAATGACCGGCAAATATATGGTATACCTGATGAAATGAAATAGAAGTTTTGACCTCAGTTGTCGTTGGGAACTGAAATGCATGCAACAACGAAGAGCGAAAATTTGTGCCAGTTCAAGACTTGAAGCTGGATTTCCCACTTTAAGCGAGCAGTCGCCTTAACTACTTGGGCTACCTGAGCACGATTCCCATCCAACCCAAATTCCCAACTTGTCACGCGCTATTTACATACTGCCCCCTGTCCGCCATACACATTGCACGCAACCTCACAATGATTTTCACTGGTAGCCAGTGAAGCCGTTTCAATGCCCGATTGTCGCCGATATATGATAATGTATTTTGTTTCATCATATGTATGTATGGCTGTGGGATCAAGAATGATGAAAATGATACCTGTTCTTTCGGACATAACCACCTTGCCGCCCTGTGTGCCTTAGCGCGCAACATGATGCAGCTAGGACATTATTCCCAGTTATCCTTCTAGCCCGTCACAATCACAGTACTGGAGGGGTCGCCTGCTCCGTGTTGCGTACTACCCTGGTGGTTTCCATCAGACGTTATTGTTAACGTCCTTGCAATCCACCTTGTGGGCAGAGGGTTATAGTTCATTTCTCTGGAGATGTACTCTTTCACAAAGTACTACGAGAATCAGCTTGAGGGTGTAAGCAATGAGTGTGGTGGACGTGGGAGGGGGGGCTCTACGTGAATAGCGTGTGACAAGATGGGAATTTTAGCCGGATGGTAAGCGTGGTTAGATGGCCGATTTGGTTAAGGCAGATGCTCGCGAAACGGGAAATCCGGGTTCGAGTAACGGTCAGGCACAAATTTTCGTTTGTCACCAGGGAATTAATTTCAGTGCCGATTTTAGAACGCATATTTCATTTCGTCATGTACATGCATGGCTATAGAATCAAGGATAGTCCAATATATGTATAAATAGATAAAATTTTATGTTTTTCTACTGTTTCCTTCATGATGTCGCATTTTTTTACCCAGCAGTGTATCGGTAAGTCTCTATAACCATGGAAATTTATGCTGTTTGCATGAAGTGTAATGAATTCAGAGAGACTTCCTTTCGATATTAATCGAGTTAAGGAGATCACGGCGGCTCTTCACGAACCCGCGCCTGAGTGCCGCCCCCGGTTGTTTCCCCTCGCAAACTCCGACTTGTGAGACCCCGTGGGCTGAAGCCGGCAGCAGCGCTAGAAGTTGGACAGCAGCGGCCGCCGCCTGCAGGGGAGGAGAGAGCTTCAGAGCTCTGCTGGGCGGTGGAGCTTGTGCACAAACAGCGACCCTGGCCGCTGGGAAAAACCACCGCTGCCGACCGCTCGCGCGGAACTACAAAAATATCGGCGCAGCGCGGCGGGCCCGCCTCACGCTTCACTTGTTGCTATTTTTGCAACGAGCCCGCCTGCCCCCGGCTTTTTGTTTACAGAAAGATGAGCGGGCGGTGCGGCAGGCAAAGGTCCGCTAATGTATTCCGGCGGGCAGATTCATAAACATTGCTGATTGCGAGAGGGCTAACGTTGTTAATACAGTGCTGCGGCCCGCCGCGAGGAGCGCTGCCGGCGCCACTAGAGCGCCGCGCCGCGGCTGCGCTGCGAACTGCACCGCCACCGCCACGCTTTCCCGCCGGGGCGCTGAATGTTAAATCAACCGTGAGACTAAGCGTCGATGCAACTTTTTTTGCTTTTTTTCCCCCTGCCAAAAAAATTGTTTTTATTTTCGACACTGTCTCTCGTGTGTCAGTGTGCGTATATTGTTAATTTGCTGCCGGCGCTGAATTTAAAATGATGTATCCTGAATGCGGCCACCATTCCCTGTCAGATTTTTTTTTTGTTTTCCGCTGGTTTTTGTTTTCATTCTGTCGCGTGGTCGTCGCGTGGCATTATGCAGTCGGTGGAGTTTTGCTAGCAGGAGTTTTCCGTTGGCCGACTATAAATAATTTATGGCCCCTGCGAGAATATTCATAGCACTGGGCAATGAGCACAGCTGTCTTGGTCGGTCAAACACAATTTGTGGACATCGCAACTGGCAATTACTGGTGTTGTTGCTCGGATGGCGTGCGAGAAATGTTGAATCTGTGCCACACTACAGTCGGTAAATGCGAGCCGCATCAAACTGTTTGTGTTCGCTTCATAACTTTGATCTGTTAGCGTAGAATAAGTCTATTCGGGAATTTACAAATTTCTGTGGCCCCATACTGCGCGTAAAGAAGTCCAGCTGCATGTTTTCAGATATTATCTGTAGTCCCTTCGCTCGAGAATGGAGTGTTTCATATGATATAACGTTTTCCAAGTCAAGCGATAGTTTCTATTTAATTTCATTTGAAAACTACCAATCATTAATACAGCGTTTATGACAAGACGAAACTATGGGCAAACCATGAACAAATTAAATGTGGATGCAGTTTGTGAAACACTAAGCAAAGAAGCACAGAGGCACATATATCTTTACGTGGCGATTGTTATTCGATTGTTTGGAATAACCATAAACCACCGTTCCATTATGGGGAGTATAAACGGCCATTTTGTTGAAAAAATTAGTTTTTGTTTTTTCGCACAGAAACATTATTTAGAATTTGCTGATTACTTTGATGTAACTATTTATTAAATTTGGTTGACTGGAAGTACACTTAATTTAATTTAATTAGTGTTCGTGTTGGTAAGGATATTTATGCAAAAGAAAGGAATGTCTGCTGTGAAGCCCGTTAAGCGCGCAGCTACCTGGCAACACAAGAAGATCCTGATGAAGACTCCGACAGAGGGGTCGAAACGTCGATCGTGTAAGAAGAAAGTCAAGAAGAACATGACTTGGCCTAACAACCTAAAAGATTTTATTTTCAGTAACAATTACCATTACAAAATTGATGACTTCATAAGTTTCAAAGAGTTTGCGCTACTCAGATTCGTAAATAGTGGCCTAAAAACTAGCTAATCCCCCCAGGTAGACATTTTGCATTGTAGACATGCACCTGTCGTTACATCTTAACATGCTTATGGTTCGTTGCAGCATACTTTCTAAATGTTTTGTTACATTCTATACTACTACCTTGGTAATACTTCGGGATTTACTCGCAAAACTGGCCAGCCCATGTGACCGAGCGGTTCTAGGTGCTTCAGTCTGGAACCGCGCGACCGCTACGGTCACAGGTGCGAATCCTTCCTCGGGCACGGATGTGTGTGATGTCCTTAGGTTAGTTAGGTTTAAGTAGTTCTAAGTTCTAGGGCACTGATGATCTCAGATGTCAAGGCCCATAGTGCTCAGAGCCATTTGAACCGTTTTTGAACTCGCAAAATTACGGTTGCGTAAAGACCGGCAATCCTTTCTCGTGTTTCTTATTTGGTATCACGTGGCATTTTCGGTTATCTTGAGTCGATTGCAAAAGTTTCAACAAGTACTCCCTCGGTATATACAGGGCGACACAGAAAAAAGGGGAACATTTCCACAATCCAATAAAACTAGAAGTGATGAAGGAAAGAAATTGCATTCATAGTAATCGAAACCTTACAACTTTGACATTTACGAAACATTGATGGCATTTACCATTTTTCAAAATTACGTCCTTTAGATGGCGTCCTCCTATACGAATACATTCGTGAAATCTGCTGTTGAGATTCCTCACTGACCGCTGCAAAATCTCAGCTGGGATACCGTGAATTGCATCCCGAATTCTCTGTTTTATCTCATCCAGGGTTCTTGGTCGAGTCGAGTTGACTTTGCTCTTGAGGTAGCCCCACAAGAAAAAAATCACAAACGGATAAATCTGGCTGTCTAGAGGGCCAGGGATTGTTACCGAATCGTGAGATCACACGGTTGCCAAACAATTCTCGCACATATGCCATTGGTTGACGTGCAGTGTGCGATGTCGCTCCGTGCTGTTGAAACCAGCCCTCTTGGACGTCTGGAAAGTTGTTCAATGCAGGTGTAACGAAAGTTCGTAACATGTCCACGTAACGATCGGTATTGACAGTTATTGTGTTTCCCTGTTCATTTGCGAAGAAATACGGTCCGATAATCCCATGTGATGAAACACCGCACCATACTGTCACTTTACTAGCGTGTAAAGGGCGCTCATGAACGTCGTTCGGATTTGTGTTGCCCACTAACGGTAGTTCTGTTTATTCACGCAACCTGTGAGATGAAAATGTGCCTCGTCTGACATCCACAACTTGTTTAGAAATTCATCGTCATTGTTTATTTTTGTTATCATTTGTTGACAAAATCCTTGTCGTAACCGGTAATCGTTGTCCTTCAATTGTTGCACCATCTGTAGTTTGTACGGGTGAAATTTTAATTCAAGATGAAGAACTATGCGAACACTCTCCCGGGACATTCCAACCACTGCTGCTTGCTTATGAATTGAACGCTGTGAGCTCCGTAAAATAGCCTCGCGTATACCAATGTTCGCTGGAGAGCGCTCACTTCTTAGTCGTCCTGTTGGTTTCGTCTTGAGGGCAGATCCAGTCTCTTCAAAGTTATTTACTATCCAACATTTTGTCGCGTGTTTAGACGGAACGGCATCAAGACGTACTAAATTATAAAAACGTCGAAACACCCTCTGCGCCGCTACCAAACTATCACTGTTTCTATAAAACATTTTTATAGCTAACGCAAGCTAATTAATTGTCGTCCGCAGCTTGTGGTCGTGCGGTAGCGTTCTCGCTTCCCACGCCCGGGTTCCCGGGTTCGATTCCCGGCGGGGTCAGGGATTTTCTCTGCCTCGTGATGACTGGGTGTTGTGTGATGTCCTTAGGTTAGTTAGGTTTAAGTAGTTCTAAGTTCTAGGGGACTGATGACCATAGATGTTAAGTCCCATAGTGCTCAGAGACATTTGAACTAATTAATTTTCAGTAAGATCTTATGGGACCAAACTGTTTAGGTCATCGGTCCCTAAGGTTACACAGTACTTAATCTAACTTTAACTTACACTATGGACAAAACACACACACACACACACACACACACACACACACACACACACATGCCAGCTGCCTATGGCTGCCACTACTCATTTCAAACATTCCCGTTATTCTGATCAAAAGTAATTGACAGTCGTACGTAACGCGCAGTTAAGTGGCGGAGCTGCGAGTACACAAAGGAAGACAGGGAATACTGTTTTGTCAGTAGAGATGCAGTAACAGCAAAATGGGTCGGTCAGGAAAGTTAAACGACTTCGAACGTGGACTTGTCGTTGGATGTCATCTGCGTAACAAATCCATCAGGAACATTTCAACCCTTGTACAGCTGCCCAAGTCGACAGTTGATGATGTGATGATTGTGTAGTGGAAAAGCGAAGGAACAGCCACAGTTAAAATAAGACCATGGGTCTGCGAGTGCTGTTGGCAAGTGGGGCGCACTCTGCCCTTGTGAGCCCGACTGAGGAGCTACTTGATTGAGAAGTAGCGGCACTGGTCACAAACAACATGGTTGTGGAGACGAAGCAGCTATTAGTATGATTAATCAACTATTCAAAAATAGTCTTAATCGCATTTATTATTATTATACCGCCAAGCGGTTTCAACCCGACGTACGGGTCATCTTCTGGGCGTTTACACCATTGGTCGACTGCTGGTGGTGTCACTCCTGTCTACATAACGGCAGGAAACTATCCTACCTCCGTTATGTAGACAGGAGTGACACCACCAACAGTAGACCAATGGTGTAAACGCACAGAAGATGACCCCTAGGTCGGGTTGAAAGCGGTTGGCGGTATAATAATAATAAATGCGATTAAGAGTGTTTTTGAATAATTGACTGGTCACGAAAAATGGCAGTGGCTGGGAGAGCGGTGTGCTATCCACGTGACACTCCGTATCCGCGTATGTGGTGACGCCTAAGGTCTGAGGATGGCGCGGTGGCCGGTCGGTATCGTTGGTCCTTCACGGCCTGTTCGTTTTTTAGATTAGATTAGATTTACTTTCATTCCAATTGATCCGTAGTGAGGAGGTCCTCCAGGATGTGGAACATATCAGAAAAACAACAATACATGACAAACATTTACAACTAAAACAAATAAGCTAATGTACCATTCCACAGGTCCCAAGTGGAATGATCGTCATTTTTTAATGAACACTAAGAGTCATTTTACAAATACTAATGCACTGAATTTAAAATAAAAAAGGTTTTTATTTATTTATAAGGTAATAAACATGTAATACAACTACTGTAATACTTATTTACAATGAACACACTACTGCACTGAAATGGTGCAGAAGTTAGATTATACTTACACACACACACACACACAAATTTTCAATGAACACATTACTGTTCTGAAATTGTGCAGAAGTTATGTTGTACTTATATACAAATCAGTTGGTTTTACTAAGAAATTCATCAATGGGGTAGAAGGAGTTGGCCACCAATAAATCCTTTAGGCTTCTCTTATACTGAATTTCATTGGTTGTTAAGCTTTTTATGGCTGCTGGCAAGTTATTGAAAATGTGTGTTCCTGAATAATGCACACCTTTTTGTACAAGACTAAGTGACTTTAAATCCCTGTGAAGATTATTCTTATTTCTAGTATTGATTCCATGAATTGAGCTGTTGGTTTGAAAAGGTGATATATTTTTAATGACAAATTTCATTAAGGAATAAATATATTGGGAAGCAGTAGTTAGTATCCCTAGATCCCTAAACAGGCTTCTGCAGGATGTTCTTGAGTTCACACCACATATAACTCTTACTGCACGTTTTTGTGCCCGGAAAACTTTAGCTTGGCTTGATGAATTACCCCAAAAAATAATCCCATATGACATTATGGAATGAAAGTAAGCATAGTATGCCAGCTTTTTCATTTTTATATCCCCTGTGTCTGACAAAATTCGCATTGCAAACAGAGATTTGTTAAGACGCTTCAGCAGTTCTGTGGTGTGCTCCTCCCAGTTGAATTTATGATCAAGCTGTAATCCCAAGAATTTAACACTGTCCACTTCTTCTATCTTCTTGTCATCGTATGTTAGACATATACTCTTGGGACACCCCTTACAAGTTCTGAACTGCATGTAGTTGTTTGTTAGTATTGCAATATGGTGGTATTTCTCGTGGTTAGGGTGTTGTCATCTTATAGCGCGTAAGAAAACGCTAAATGCGGAAGAGTACGAGCGTCTTTTACAATATTGTGTATCGTGTACAACAGAGGAACAGGAAGGAGGTGGTGATGGTTTGTATAAGCATGGCAGTGCACCCTGCCAAAAACCCGTCAGGCTATGCTGTGTGGACAATAACATTCCTGAAATGGATGGACCTAGCCAAAGTCACAATCTGTGACCTGAGTAACATCGCTGGGATGAGTTAGAGCGTCGACTTCGCTACAGACACCAGCTGTTGAGGACGAATGGGCTGTCACTCGTTCGCACACATTGTGACACCTCTTTGAACGTGTCGCTAGCAGAATTCGAGTCGTCATAGAGATGAAGAATGGACAGACTAATAGGTGTCCGGATACTCTTAATCTGATAGCGTACTTGTAAAGGATGTCAAAGTAAACCAGGCTTCTCCGTTTAGTAGAGTCCTGAGGTTCTCTACTCGTGAAGGGGACAATAAGGCTAGTGTGGCGTACACTGTTTTCAGACATTGATAACTTTTATTTTGGCTGGAGCCACAGTCTGGTAAATTTTTTAATGATGCGGCCGCCATTTGATTGAAATAATTTTTATTTTATTGTTATACGATCCTGACTTCGGCCTTATAGTCAAATGGCAGCAACACCATTAAAAAAAAGAGGCAGCAAAGGGACGTCATTCGACCACTGAACCGTTATTACGATAAATAAAACACTGAAGACGTACTGTGTAGTGATCGCCCGAAGTCATCAACCGCAACTGGTGACAGCTACCGGCAACGGGTGCACCAAAAATTCATACTGCCTATTTGGAGGCCACACGGAGGGCTGCGTCAACGCAGGCAGTACGCAACCTCCTCCACACAATCATTTTTATGTAATTTGAAAGTGGAGGGGGGAGAAAAGAAAGGAAAGGGACTATTAATGTCAGCTGCATCGGGACTTTACCCGGAATCAGCAGCGACAAATGAAAATGTGTGCTGCACTGGGATTCGAACCCAGGGTGTTCTGCTTACTAGGCAATTGCGTTAACCACTGCGCCACCCGGACACAATGTTTATCACAACGACACGGACTATCTCGACACGTCTCATGGACGACCCACACTCCCACTTAGGCCCACCTATCAGCAGTCCCTGTCCATGTCGTCCATGCTCGCTACCTGGAGGCTACCGCACAAGGTCAGACGTAATTTTGCATCCGCACTGAAGAAGGCGGATTCGTTGCCTACCGAGGCGAATCAGTTATACGAATATGTGGTGTCTGCCCCTTCAGACATGTCCGAAAGAACAGACACCACACATTCATATGAACAGTCAAATTGGTCTCTAGGAGTACATAGGAACAACAGAACAGAAACCCCAGAACCGTACTGCACGAAAAGGTGGACAAGGGGGCACTCGGAATGTAACCTGAATCAATGACGAAGGGTTCTCTTCACCGACGAGTACAGGATTTCCTTCACACCTGATGACCGTTGTAAGTCGTCTCAGACATGCATCCCCACAGATTCGCTTAGAGAGGTGGGTCAGTTATGTTTCGGCCTGGTATCGTGTGCGGATATCGGAAGTTTCTCGTTGTTGTTGCGAGTAATTTGACGGCCGTGCGGTAGCTGTAGGGGTTTGTCCAACATGTTGTCGAGCCCTAGAGTCAACACTTCGGTAGTGGATTTCAAAATGTTCAAATGTGTGTGAAATGCCTAATGGACCAAACTGCTTACGTCTTCGGTCCCTAGACTTACACACTACTTAAACTAACTTATGCTAAGAACAACACACACACACACCCATGCCCGAGGGAGGACTCGAACCTCCGGCGGGAGGGGCCGCGCAGTTCGTGACGTGACGCCTCTAACCGCGCGGCCACTCCGCGCGGCTGGTGGTGGATTTGTCTTTCAAGAACACGCGTGATCACAGCGCGCCAACCTCTTTAGTAGCTTCCTCTTGGGAGATACAGCTGTCTGCGGTTTCTGGTGACATGAAAACGATTGAATATGCTGGAGCTGCGTTGAAACTTGATATGCATTTTCACAGTGCACTACCTCACGCTGCTGTCTCCCACAGCTCTTGCAACTGCAAGCTGTCAAAATGGAAGAAGCTTGCCTCAGTTTACGGGCGCAGTAAATATTAAGGATATTAACACACACAACATCCGACCGTGTATGCCGTAATCAACGATCCTACTTGTAGGTTCCCTGGATACTGGGTAGGTGGAAGGACATCACAACATTAATAAGAAAGAAATTAAGGAATAACAAAGTACAAGCGGAATAATGCTCCTATCGGAGCACAAAAATGCTCATATCTTCCTGTTGATTAAAAAGACTCTGACTGGAAAGCGGGTTACTACGTGCCTCATTCTACCTTCCTCGGAATCTTTAAAAATTTTCCAAAAAACTTTGGCGTTCGAAAATATTCGCGCTTTTTGTAACATGAAACTCACCTCAAACTCCCACAAACCCCCGTAAGTGTAACTCACTCACACCCAGTAGTCCATGGCTACAAGTCGTCTGTAACCATACACTCACAGTTGCCCTTTCTCACTCATTCATTCAGCCCAATTCACTGGTATTACCTCTTTGTGGTTCTCTGTTTCCTGTCTCATAGTCACAATGTCTATCATTCTCTCCTACTAATACTGTCCTTCTCACAGTTACTGTCTCCATGCTCTCTCTTACTATTAGTGTCTCATTCATTCCTTCCCACTGTTACTGTCTCTTCTCACTGTCGCTGAATCTTTCTTCCTCGCTGTCATTAGACTCCATCTCTTATTATGACTGGCCCTCGCTCACTTGCACTTTCTCGCCGCGCGGGGTAGCCGTGCGGTCTATGGCGCATTGTCGCGGTTCTCGCGGCTCACCCAATCGGAGGTTCGAGTCCTCCCTCGGGTATTCGTGTGGGTGTGGTCCTTAGCGTAAGTTAGTTTAAGTTAGATAAAGCAATGTGTAAGCTTAGGGACCTATGACCTCAGCAGTTTGGTCCCATAGACCTTACCACAAATTTCCACTTTCTCCTTCTCTTTATTCCTCTGCTGCTGGCGCTCTTCTCTCTTTTCCCAGCACTGTTTGTCACTGTCAGCTATGTTCCACTGCCCTTGTGTGTCCTTCTCTTTTCTAACAATCCCATTGTCTCCGCTCTTTTGCCGGCCGGTGTGGACGAGCGATTGTGGACGCTTCAGCTTGGAACCGCGCAACCGCTACGGTCGCAGGTTCGACTCCCGCCTCGGGCATGGATGTGTGTGATGTCCTTAGGTTAGTTAGGTTTAAGTAGTTCTAAGTTCTAGGGGACTGATGTCCTCAGATATTAAGTCCCATAGTGGAGTCATTTGGACAATTTTCTTCGCTCTTTGTTTACCACAACCACTGTCTACTGTTTTCCCATATTTATTAGTTTTCTGTCTCTTTCCCATTGTTACTGCCTCCTTCTCGTATAAAAAAGCTCAAATATGTTCGCCTGTCAAAATTTTTAACAAATTTTTTAAAGGTACGGATGAAGATAGAATGAGGCAGCTGGTACTCCACTTTTCAGTCAGGGTCTTTTACATAAACGGGGACATATTCCCGTTTTTTGTGGTTCTATAGGAGTATTTTTCTGCTAGTTCCCTTCTTTTCCCTGCTACAGTAGGTCATATAACTCATTTGAAAAGAAATGTATCGGTCAGTAAAATTAAGGTAGTTTATTTATGTGAAACTGCAATAACGCAAAACTAATTTTACACTTTGTACCGTATTTTACGTGGAAAAAAATTATTCATGTGTTTCAGTAGTACGACATGGGGTTCCTAGACGATAACGGAGACTCTTTACATCGTATTTCTCCACGCTACGTCGCTTTATAAACTACGGTTTCACTTCACACCCAATTTTATGTGCGTCTTTTACACCTGCGAGTAGCGTAACTTTGAACCTCTCTTTCTCGGTACCCATAACGACATCGAGAAAATTTTGAAGTCTGTTCGAGATAGAAATCTTAGGAATATATCGTAAAAATTCCAACCAGTAGCTGTGCATAGCCGTCTTGGAATCCTCGGTTGGGTTTTGGTCCGCTGGTGACGGCGAAAATATAGTAAAAAAAACCTTTTTGTGGTGTTTTCCAAGGAACTGCCCGTGAACTAATCTAGCACTTATAAGTCCCATCAAGCCCACAGTAGATCACATCAAATGCAAGAAGAAGCAACCGATTTTGCCTAAGCAGGAGGAAGTGTGTTATATTCATACATTGGTCCTGTAATGAAGGATAGTGACACTAAGACGATTATTCTCTTGACCTGTGTTTATGCGCGGCGTTTTGGAACGTATTAGAGATACATGCTGTCACATGCATACTAATATATTTTGAAATCGAGATGCGAGTTATACAACGACAAACGACGCGGGGGGTTTGTATTGATATCATTCATTGATACACAGCACTACGATCAAATCGGAGACAGAGTGCTGGATTATGAGATTCAGGTCAAGGAGGCGAAGGGAGAGATTTCGGTGAATCTTTATCATGTGGCTGGCTCCTCTGGTTTGCAATCATAGTGCGAGATACTTGTGCTCACCAAGTGAACGACGTGCGTTTTTGAACGACATTGCTATGTTCTGCTCAAAGTAATGAATATCTAAACGGCTGTTACTGCATAGTGATAAAACATGTAGGATGACGCAAGCGAGAACGGTGGTGTGGTGCAGCTGCTGGTCCGTCTCGTAGCTGACACTAAATGGTCCTGGACATGATGACGGCCAGACCCTTTGTGGCATGATGGCATCACACCCTGGCTGTCTTCCGACTACAAAAAACAGATCTGTGGCCAACTACGATGGCTGTTCGGAATGTAATGCCCAATCGGCCGCGAAATAGGAACCCCTGTGAAAATGGAAAAGGGTTATTTGCAGCAATTAGTTGTTGTTTTTTGGGGGAAGAGACCAAACAGCTAGGTCATAGGTCTCATTGGATTAGGAAAGGAAGTCGGCCGTGCCCTTTCAAAGGAACCATCCCGGCATTTGCCTGGAGCGACTTAGGGAAATAACGGAAAACCTAAATCAGGACGGCCGGATGCGGGATTGAACCGTCGTCCTCCCGAATGCGTATCCAGTGTGCTACAGCAATTAGTCACACCTTGTAAGGTTCTCATATGTTTTCTGCTATTGTAAATAATTCACCTTTACTGTACTGGAACAAAGATGGATGAGCGCACTTTAGGAGTTGTGAAAGAGATCCTTGACTCTGTGCTTAGTTTTGTCTGTGGTTGACACGCTAGTTAGTCTGTTGTGCTGCACTGGGACGTAATAGCTGAGGCGTACTAGCGTGCAGTTAAGTTTTTCAAATAATGAGATGTGTTTTCTGTGAATCTGGGAGAAACTGTCTAGAATACTCTATTATACGGATAAAAATTGGTATATAATAGTTTATTGTTCATTTTACTGATTCAGAAAGGTTTGGAGGAATTTCAAAGGTGTGTTTGTAGTTCATTTGTAATGAGAGAATCTTGTAACTGGTATGAAACGTCCTCTTAGAAAAATTTATGAATTACTGTGCTGATAAACCTCTTACGTTATTTGATTTTCAAACAGCTGAGCAAAACTGAACGTACTCAGACATTTCTCTCTTTACTTATTCTGATCAACACTAAACTGACACACAATATGTTTTCCGCAACGCAGTCTGACTTTCAATAATCTCTACAAAAGAATGGCCCTGACTAACAATAACCTATACCTTTCATGAATCACTTACCTCACAAAAATCTTCGTTACTCGAACTACTGCAATACAGCGAGCACCAATACTGCCAGCTAAATAGCTAAATAAAAGATTCTAACTACTGAAGGCACTAACTGCTAGCAAATGAAAGATTTTGATAGAGAACAAACAAAGTATTTACCTTAATTTGTCTTCAAAAGTCATTATATATATCAGTTCATGACATCCAATCTTACAAATTTACTCTTTCTGATGGACACACGTCCAGATCGTCCCCTTTCAAAATTCTGCCATCTCTCTCCCCACATCCACCACTGCTGGCGGCTCACCTCCAACTGCTCAACGCTACGCGCTGTTCACATCTAACTGCCCAACACTACAATAGCAAATATTCCAACAATGCAAACCAGCCACAGACTGCACACAGCACAGCCAGTGATTTTCATATAGAGCGCTACGTGGCGTTACCAACATAAAAACCTAAACAGCCGACTTACATAGCAAACAGCCTACCTACACTCGTAGAGTCTTTTTGTTTCTCAAAAACGATTTTATTTAAAGCAAAGCCCACCTCCATGTTCCATAGCAAAGTTTTGAATTTTTTTCCTGTGTGCATTGCACCGTACAGTACACGCAGCAACCGACTGCTTCTGACAAAAACATTAGAGTAGATTATTTATACTTATCTGCTGCATCTGCTCATTTTTATTTGCTTTCGAGAATGTCAGCACTCCAGGCACAAAAACAAAATCCTGAGCAAGAGGTAAGTCACTTTTAGTTCAGGGCAGATCTCACCTTGTGTTCTTGTGTAAACAGTTTATTGTCAGGATTGCCAGGTGTCGTGCTAGTAAGTACATTAATTTTCAGTGAACAGTGTTGGTAACTTCAAACAGTAATTTTCTTCCGAGTAGAGCAGTAATTTATTTTGGTGGATATTCTTAGTCTAACATTGTACTTCATATCACGCATCGTCTATAATGTAATGGTACTGAGTTTTAGTTACATAGTTTTCACTGAGCACACAATTAGTTTTTTTGGCATCTAATTAGATTCATTTCTTTTATTTCAAATTTTGCATTTCATGAAGTTTAAAGTTATATTTCACAACGCTCTTCACATGCGCAAAACAGGGCCTAACAACAGTCAATTTTGCTTAGCAAATGAATACATTATCTAAGATACATGTTACACGAAGAGAAAGTTTTCGAAATCAGTGTATTCAGTTTCCTCTTACACAGATGATATTTTACATACTTCTCGACATAGTCGCCGCTCCGACTTTTGACATCTGTCGCAGTGTTCTTCCAACTTTCTAATACTCTCGTCGTGGAAGAAGCTGCCTGTGTATTCCGACAATTCTCTACGCTAGTCTACAGCTAGTTGTCTGTACCATAATGTTGTCTTCATAGCCAGCGGTTCGTGTGAGCAGAGATGAAACTCAGGGGGAGCCAATTACGGGCTGTATTGTGGGCGATCAAACATTTCCCATCGTAAACGCTGTAGGAGTGTCGCCGAGAATGTCACGAAGAAGGAAACGCTTGACAGTTATTTCATGTGGCCTGCATGACATCGGGCGAAATCTCTCACCAGGCCCTCATATTTGGGGGGAGACACTATTTTCTAGACATCTTTACATGATCACTGTGTGCTCGGAACTGAAAAGAGCAATGTGACGCGAACGACGGGCATTGCAGGGAGACTGCCAAACACATTTTTGCAAAGCCTCCTCAGATTTTCACTGTTGTTTCCATTTAGCGCCCGATCGAACCTTACTTTCGGAATAGCCCTTCTGCCTGGGACCCCAAAGGGTCAGCGCTTGCCTGCTGAGGCATAATAACTGACCACGTCCTTTTTCCCACAGACGTTTCCTATATTGGCGCCATCCAAACCATTGGAAAGCCGGTTTTCGCAGTATCAATAAGCCTCTCACGAGAAGGAAGACGCCTGCTTAAAACTTGGGCAGTTTTTAATGGTTGCTGCCGTTTTGAGCAAATTATTAACTTTACTCCAAATGATGGCAGCTGAAATCTGTTTCCAGATTATGGTTAATTAGTATGTTAGCAGTGATTACCATGAAGTTTCGTTTCTCTCGGAGTTTAAATAACGATGAATTTTCGAGTAACTCGATGTAAAATTAGAAGAGAAATTGCCCGTACACTGGTAGATTGTTCAGTGCCAAAGGGTTAGGAATTTGTCACCAGATCTATTGCTCATTACTATCTGCTTGAGTCTTTCTTTGTTTCTAGCCTTCTCTGGTCGGTCGCCCAGGCACGCGTCTCGACACGTGACAGTCTTGGAAAGGTTCGTAACAGGTGGTGATATAGCAGGAATCAACTTCACACACAGAATGACATCAGAAGGGCATTGACGAAGAGTGGGACTGGATTCAACTACAACGTCTCGACCACATTGTCGTTAGTATGTCAAATAGGTCCCATACATTCCAACATACACTACGGAACAACACGGTGTTGAACGTTAACCACCAGAAGATTTTGGTTTTATAGACGTGCAAAAGTGTATTCTATGTTTATTGTTCTGTTTTCATTTTACAATATTTTTTAAGGTTTTCATAAGGCTCTTTTCCAATCACAGATACGCAGAAGGTACAAGGTTATTTTGAAACTATGTAACTTTCACCGGACTCGCGTGTCAGTAGCTTTGTTATGATGAGTGATGGCGAGTAAGTAAGCTACAGTGCATGTAATAACATCAGATGCCCTCACGTGTCCGCCGGTTTGGATAAGCATAATGCATGATGTAAGATTCGCTCTCTCCCCTCTCATGCTGTCCCAAAGCACGATGCCTCAGCATGTTAAGTGTTGCTGCCGAGGAGTGCATACAGAGGGGCATGGGCAGGAGCACACATCGGTGCGTTGTGCTATTGAAGTATCTATATATTATGCAATGTGTACACTATGCAACAAATAGTGTGTAAGTATAAATTAAACATACTGAAGATTGTATAAGCATTGTATTCACTACACTTATCAACAAAGAAAGGCATTTTCACAGAAGCCAAAACTCAAAGAGTAAATAGGCTTTTCAAAGCGTAATTATTTTTCCCCGTGTCGCGTACAAATCTTCAAATCAACAAGTATGTTGTGCTACACAATTTCCAAGGTAGGTTATGTTCTTCCTCAGGCTTCATTCACCTCCATACCAAATTTCATTTAAATCGGTTCAACGGGTTAGCTGTGAAAATGTACTTTCTCATTTGTAATATTAGTGTTGATAAATCTTTCAATTATGATATTATTTTTTCCGTGATCCGATTTTGATGAAATAAAAACCTATACTGTGCCCCAAGCTGTGCCCAAGTAGTTACCTATGCAAACCCCATGAAAGATATTAGCGAGTTCAAACAGAGAAACAGACAGATGCGACTTACAATCACGATAGCTTTTTTTGCGTGATCAGATTTTGATGAAATGAAGCATATACGTTGCCCCAAGCTACGTTCAGGTAACCTGCGAAAATCTCGTGATAGTTCGTCTAGTAGTTTTGGAGAAGCGTGTTTAAACAGACTAGCAGAGAGTCACGGCAGTTTTATAGATTTATTATTAGTGTAGAACAAAACAAGACAATGAAGCCGAACGCATGAGTTGGTGGACGTCATGTGGACTTGCTTTGTAGCCTCTGTAATATCCAGACATAGCGTTGATGAACTTATCCTCCCAAAGAATCTGTTCTACTAGACTTTAACAAAACATGCTAGGATCTGATGGCTATGGTTCTTCAAACAGAGTCATTTGCTCGTCACGAAGTGCATTAGAACACGGTACGTTGCAGTCTATCATGACAGTAAGTATCATTTTCAAAAATTGCTTTTAAAATTCACTGCAGACCATTAAAATTATAGCGTCAAGAGGGATGCAAATAACGATATTTTGCATATTATGTGTATGCAGTATAACGGGAAGAATACATTGGTACATTTGTAGGTGATTTTGGAGTGTACACAGAGCTGCTAGTTCAGGCATTTGGCAGTAGTAACACCTCCAACTGGCTGGCCATCGAATAGAAATGAACCTGAACTACAGATACGGATACGTCATTCCATGTCACTACAGATCTGTCCCAGAGCTCATCAGTGGTACTGTTAGACAAATGCAGAAGTTTCAGTGTGTCGGTAACTCGTGATATTGTAAGATGGCAAGAACTATGCCCCTTACATGAAGTCATTAAGGATCACCTAACTCACGTTGAGCGAACAGTAGGGTTGAACAAAAAAATGACTGACAAGGCACAATGCATCTTGTAGAGGGTATAGTATGGACATATTGGAATAATTAATGTCGGGTGATGGTTTTAAAGTAATTCACACAACATGAAAACTTTGTGGAAACGAGTTGATTTACTGTACGCTAGTTTACCCCAGGAAAACATTTAGAGTTGACTGTGGCTGGCTGGGGAACGGCGAAGGGAAGTGACAATAGGCAGCTTAGGGCGGCTCAAGCTCTGAGAAAGCGGTAACGCGGCACGGCCTCCATCCGCCTTAAGATGAGTGACAGTGAGTGGGTGGTTGACCCCGACTCCATGCTCGTGTACCGGGAAACAGACGGAGAACTTGTACGCCTGTTGATAAATGTCTGTCGTCCCATTTTCTGAGAAACATGCGACAAAGCCACACAAAGCTACGGTGGAGCGGTCAACAGAGGTCAAAGTATGTGTGTTCGTGACTATAGCAACTTCACGCTAAATTCATGGTCCGCAGAGCCTGAGGGAAATCAGGTGAAGAGCGACAGCATGAAATACGCCAGCCTCCGACGGGAACGTAGGACCAAGGAATTTGAAGTACTCTCCTGGGAGTCAGAATTCCGGAAAACTTGGTGTTTGTGCAGACGCTAACCTTGCTGGGAGGCCTGGGGGGAGCTAAATAGAAGAAATCGAGAGGAAGGGAAATTTTGTGGGAATTTGTTCACTTCCCAGAGCAGGCATTGGTCGGCGCTGGGAAGCGACGCATAATTAACGCGACTTGAGCTGCAATTGGCGTAAGTGATTTTGCTGGAGGGGAAACCAAGGTGAAGAGCGGACTGTGAGAAGTCTCCGTAGAGGTCTTCCGTTTCCAGCTTGCCTAGAGTGCGGACGTGGCATTCTTTACTCAGCTTGCCTGAGAAAGAGTGAGCATCTCTGCAGTTTAGGACTTAGCAAATGGAACGATTGAGCTTGGAGATAGAAAGTTTTGGTTCAAATATGTACTGAGCAAGATAGCTAGGAGTGAATAGATGAGCACAGCCTTGCAGCACCATGAGGTCGGCCGACGTCCACACAACGACACCGCTCCGCCACACTGTATTTGGTGATATTGCGCCCGCTCCGGCCACTGATTAATTTGTTGGATCACGTTGGCAAAGTTTCCACGAGGGTTTCATGGGCCGTGTACTGTAGAATTCTTCTCACACTTCACATTACGAGCCAGCTGGAGTGGCCGAGCGGTTCTAGGCGCTAAAGTCTGGAACTGCGCGATCGCTACGGTCGCAGGTTTGAATCCTGCCTCGGGCATGGATGTGTGTGATGTCCTTAGGTTAGTTAGGATTAAGTAGTTCTAAGTTCTAGGGGACTTATGACCTCAGCAGTTAAGTCCCATAGTGCTCAGAGCCATTTGATCCATTTTTTTCGCATTACACCTGGGACAGTCGATAGAAATTACTTTTGACTTATCGAGCTTTACTCCTCGCAAACGCAATTTATTACCACTGCTTGGTAGGAGAGACATGTAATGTGATGATTGAAGGTCGTGAGTTAAAATAAATTTGTGATAATCGACTGCATCTGTTTTCAATCAAGTAGTTGATATCCCAAGTCACTTTCTTAATTAATTTTGTGTTCAACATTTGCATCTGGTGTTCAATAGCTGCATATAAAATCAATGTGCACCCCTTTTTAATTAAAAGTGATCAATTCTGAATCAATTAATGTCAACACTGCCACCGCAGTTCAATCAGGAGTCACAGGGCCTTATTACTTTCTTTGCATTATCTGATATTGAGGCAGTTGTGCACTCTCTGTTGATCTGTTAGTCAATTAGCTGGGGTGAACACACGCCAAAACGAGATAAGCGACGGGTGGGGTGTTACAATATGTTTTCAGCAGTGGGAGAGCTGGAGAGCGGGCATATCTGTGCACCAGTCGAGCTCCCTCTGTACGGAGGTAGGACAGCACAGCAAGGGCCAGATGAAGTCTTCCGTTATTGTGTTCAAAGCTGTTTTGGAGTCTTCGAAGATGTGACAAACCCACAGGCCTTTATCATAAAAGTAGCAAGTGATGTTTCAACTACCAGCTATTCCGGTTAGAGGTGGTGGTGTTGTGTTTCCAATGGCACCCTATTCTCCATATACAGTCTAATACACACACACACACACACACACACACACACACACACACACACACACACACACACACACACACACACATATGCATACGCAGAAAAAGACACACCACGAAGGAATTATCGGAACGGGATGGAAATCGGTAGATATGATGCACATGTACGGACAAACAAATGATTACAAAAATGGTTCAAATGGCTCTGATCACTATGGGACCTAACATCTGAGGTCATCAGTTCCCTAGAACTTAGAACTACTTAAACGTAACTAACCTAAGGACATCACACACATCGATGCCCGAGGCTGGATTCGAAGCTGCGGCCGTAGCGGTCGCGCGGTTCCAGACTGAAGCGCCTAAAACCGCTCGGCCACACCGGCCGGTAAATGATTACAGTTTCAGAAAAATTGGATGATTTATTCAAGAGGAAGACCAAATTAAACTAGTCAATAACGCACTCGTCTGCCTCTGGCCCTTACGCAAGCAATTATTCGCTTTGATTGACAGAGTTGTTGATTGTCCTCCTGATATCATGCCAAGTTCTGCCCAGCTGGCGCGTTAGATCATTAAAATCCCGAGATGGTTGGAGGGCCCTGCCCATAATGTTCCAAACGTTCTCAGTTGGGCAGAGATCCGGTAACCCTGCTGGCTAAGGAAGATTTTCGCAAGCATGAAGACAACTTTCACTGTGCGCGAGTGGGCATTATCTAGTTGAATTGTAAGCCCAGCGTGGCTTACCATGAAGAAAAACGGGGCGTAGCATATATCGTCGACGTATCGCTGTGCTGTAAGGATACCGCGAATGACAACCGAAGGCGTCCTGCTATGAAATGAAATGGCACTCCAGACCATCATTCATGGTTGTCGGGCCATATGGCAGGCGACAGTCAGACTGGTATTCCACCGCTGTCCAGGGCGTCTCCAGACAGATCTCCGGCCTGGGATCTCATTGTCTTCAGTGATGAATCCCGCTTCGAGATGCACCCTGATGATCAGCGAAGACGTGTCTCAAGACGCTCCGGACATGCGGTCGGATGCCAACCTGACTGTCGCCCACCACCTATCTCGACAACAGGAGGGATGGTCTGGGATGCCGTTTCATTTCAGAGCAGAACCTCTTTGGTTTTCATCCGCGGTACACTTAACAGGATAGCCGTGCGTCGACGATATTCTACGCACCACTTTGTTACCCTTCATGGTGAGCCATCCTAGGCTTACGTTTCAGCAAGATAAAGCCCGCCCACACACGGTCAGAGTTTCTACTGCTTCTCTTCGTGCTTGCCAAATCCTTCCTTGGCCATCAAGGTCGTCGAGTTTCTCCCCAATTGACAACGCTTGGACTGTCATGGATAGGGCCGCCCAAGCAGCTGGGGATTTGGACGATCTAATGCGCGAATTGGACAGAATTTGGCACGATAACCCTCAGGAGGACATCAACAAGTCAATGCCAGGCTGAATAACTGCCTATGTAAGGGCCAGAGCTGGACCGAGGCGTTGCCGACTCACTCAATTTGAATATATCTTCCCATTTTTCTGAAATTTTAAAAATGTTCAAATGTGTGCGAATTCCTAAGGGACCAAACTGCCTACGTCATCGGTCCCTAGACTTACACACAACTTACACTAACTTATGCTAAGAACAACACACACACACATGCCCGAGGTAGGGCTCGAACCTCCGGCGGGAGGAGCCGCGCAATCCATGACATGGCGCCCTTAACCACGCGGCCGCACCGAGCGGCTCTGAAATTATAATTATTTGTTTGACCGCAGATGTACATTACATCTACCGATTTGCGTCCCATTCGTAAATTTCTTCGTGGTGCGTCTTTTTCTTTTTTTGTCTTAGAGTCCTTATTACACTCAAGGTGCTGGGTCTGTACAGTAACTAAAATACAGTTTAGTAACATTCGTATTTCTTGTAGCCCCAAAGCACGGATACTACCACTGGAATAATTCCAAGACGGCACTTTAGTTCTGAATATCGGTTCGGAATATATTAGTGATCAGTCCTGAATTTACTGTTCTGATGGTGTAAAGAAAAGTCAATCAGCTCAGTTGATGTTTCGAACGAAACCGAGGCTTAAATAGCAGTACTGATAAGAAGGCGATTGATGGTCTTTACGGATCCGTACTTCATTTGGTAAAAAAACCAAACTCTTTGTTGTCCGTCTGCCTGTCTGTCTGTCTGTTAAGAATTCTATTTCTCAGGAAATGGTAGACGTAACTAGTTGCAATGTAGGTCACATACTGAGGTCTACGGTCTTTTATAGGTGTAAACAAATTAAGTTCCAAAGTCATTGCAATTAAAAGATACGGCCATTTATGTTACATATTTTGACACTCGCAAACTCACTCATCAAATTCTATAGGGTACTTCCCGTTGATCTATAATCATGAAATAGAGCATGAAGCAACGTTTCATGGTACAAGTAAAGAAAAAAATACAAAAATTGTTAAACTGTAATTACATCACACAAAAACTGCCTTTTGACATTAGAACATTCTTGCATTCACTATGCGCCAAAAGCACAGCACAAAAATATTACCGCATCCAAATATAAAATATAAGCTGAAGTCATGTTTTAGTAAGTAAAGAAAAATATTGTATTAAATCTTCTCTCTCTACATAATTGGACTGCAGACCCCTGCTTGCTTCTTTATGCACACTACTGGCCATTAAAATTGCTACACCACAAAGATCACGTGCTACAGACGCGAAATTTAACCGACATGAAGAAGATGCTGTGATATGCAAATGATTAGCTTTTCAGAGCATTCACGCAAGATTGGCGCCAGTGGCGACACCTACAACGTGCTGACATGAGGAAAGTTTCCAACCGGTTTCTCATACGTAAACAGCAGTTGACCGGCGTTGCCTGATGAAACGTTGTTGTGATGCCTAGTGTAAGGAGGAGAAATGCGTACCATCACGTTTCCGACTTTGATAAAGATCGGATTGTAGCCTATCGCGATTGCGGTTTATCGTATCACGACATTGCTGCTCGCTTTGGTCGAGATCCAATGACTGTTAGCGGAATATGGAATCGGTGGGTTCAGGAGGGTAATACGGAACGCCGTGCTGGATCCTAACGGCCTCGCATCACTAGCAGTCGAGATGACAGGCATCTTATCCGCATGGCTGTAACGGATCGTGCACCCACATCTCGATCCCTGAGTCAACAGATGGGAACGTTTGCAAGACAACAACCATCTGCACGAACAGTTCGACGACGTTTGCACCAGCATGGACTGTCAGGTCGGTGACCATGGCTGCGGTTACCCTTGACGCTGCATCACCGACAGGAGCGCCTGCGATGGTGTACTCAACGACGAACCTGGGAGCACGAAAGGCAAAACGTCATTGAATCCAGGTTCTCTTTACAGAATCATGATGGTCGCATCCGTGTTTGGCGTCATCGCGGTGAACGCACATTGGAAGTGCGTATTCGTCATCGCCATACTGGCGTATCACCCGGCGTGATGGTATGGGGTGCCATTGGTTACACATCTCGGTCACCTCTTGTTCGCATTGACGGCAGTTTGAACAGTGGACGTTACATTTCAGATGTGTTACCACCCGTGGCTCTACCTTTCGTTCGATCCCTGCGAAATCCTACATTTGAGCAGGATAATGCACGACCGCATGTTGCAGGTCCTGTACGGGCCTTTCTGGGTACAGAAAATGTTCGACTGCTGCCCTGGCCAGCACATTCTCCAGATCTCTCACCAATTGAAAACGGCTGGTCAATGGTGGCTGAGCAACTGGTTCATCACAATACGCCAGTCACTACTCTTGATGAACTGTGGTATCGTGTTGAAGCTGCATGGGCATCTGTACCTGTACACGCCATCCAAGCTCTGTTTGACTCAATGCCCAAACGTATCAAGGCCGTTACTATGGCCAGAGGTGGTTGTTCTGGGTACTGATTTCTCAGGATCTATGTACCCAAATTGCGTGAAAATGTAATCACATGTCAGTTCCAGTATAACATATATGTCCAAAGAATGCCCGTTTATCATCTGCATTTCTTCTTGGTATAGCAATTTTAATGATCACTAGTGTATATCCGGGCTGTAGTATTCCTCCTAAACTCGAATAGTAGCCTGAGGCGTGAATAAGAATTTGTTTTGAGGATAGAGGCATTCTATGGCAGTCCGTGCAGTTGTGCAAAGCTATGTTGGTAGGATGGCACAGTGGTTAGTGCATCTGCCTACTGAGCAAGAGATCTGGGTTCGAATCCTAGCCTTGGCACTAATTTTCATTCATCGCTTCGATCTGCGTTTATACACCCAGATGTTTGAGAATTGAAAAGATCTCTGGAATCTTCTAGTTTTATTTGATTATTCAATTAACAGTGTAAAAGCTATGCCGGTATGCAGCCAAACATGCCGAGATAACCCTGATTTGTGAAGTGCAAACACTCACAGAAAATAATATCATCTATTGTGAGGATGTGTTTCAATAATGGGTCCTTCCCTGCTCACTTACGTCAGACGTGCGTATCAATTCGTGATATCAATCGCATTCTCTTTCAGTGTAAGCTTTATGAGACAGGCAGAATCAACTTTTTACAGGAACTCACTCGACTTGGTCACTGTCAACCACTCTGTACTATCCCAGTTTTATATCCGTCCAGGAGTAGAAATGAACCCTTAGCCAAATTTATGGCTGAAGAAGATATAAAACTCGAAAAGAAATGATGGTTGTCGATCTTACTTCAGGGACTGAACTACCATCTTTCATACAAACAACTGGTTTACTTTCACAGGTACCCAGTATTCTCATTGAATGGGTATCATAATTTATCGCTACGGTCGCAGGTTCGAATCCTGCCTCGGGAATGGGTGTGTGTGATGTCGTTAGGTTCGTTAGGTTTAAGTAGTTCTAAGTTTTAGGGGATTGATGACCTCAGCTGTTAAGTCCCATAGTACTCAGAGCCATTTTTGTGCACCCGTACAAGTAGGATCGTTGATGACGGCTTACACGGTCGGATGCTAGGTATGTTAATACCCTAAATATTTACTGCGTGCGTAAACTGGGGCAAGATTTTTTTCATTTCGGTCACCTGGTATTGCAAGAGCTGTGGGAGGCAGCAGCGTGAGGTAGTGCACTGTCAAGATGCATATCAAGTTTCAACGCAGCCCCAGGATATTCAATCTTTTTCATGTCACCAGAAACCACTGACAGCTGTATCCCCCTGGAGGAACCTCAAAGTGACTGATCACGGTTGTATGTTATACTATTCTAACTGTCATTTTAATTAAGTTCAGGTGGCTAAATAGTGTCCTGATAGAAGAGGCTCTGAGCACTATGGGACTCAACATCTTAGGTCATAAGTCCCCTAGAACTTAGAACTACTTAAACCTAACTAACCTAAAGACATCACACACACCCAGGCCCGAGGCAGGATTCGAACCTGCGACCGTAGCAGTCCCGCGGTTCCGGACTGCAGCGCCAGAACCGCTAGACCACCGCGGCCGGCCCTGATAGAAGAAAAATGGTTATTCAATAAGTATCAATGCAATATATCATAAACAAGCAATATTACCACACACGGCAAAACCCTTTGCGCAAGCCTTGTAATTGTAGCTCTTGTACTTTGGATGTAATTAAGTACTATAAATAAAAATAAAAATCTTTACACTTTATTATTCATAGAACATGCCTTGGGGTAAGAGAATAGTACGTATATTAATGTTCCGATTAACCGCCACAATTACAGAATAAAGTCAAAACACTCAAGTTGGACGATACTGCACCACTCCCCCATACACGAGTAGTATTAGAAAATGGGCGTACTGTTACTGCCGATTGCCATACAAATGTCTCTTTACAGCATTTTATGAAAAAAAGTCTGTGAAAAGGGAAAAATAATTTTACATCATGACCACACATCGTTGCATACCACAAAACTAAGAGCTGAGTATCTGAATGCCCTGAAGGTCAACACCATGAATGTGTTGCCATATAGCACTGACCTATCGTCTCATCAAATCATTTTGTTTCCAAAAAATTAGAGATAAAATGAGACAAATCGCTTAATCTGATGAAGCCGCGGAACATTACAAAAATCTAGTTTCCGAAGTGTCTCAGGAAAAGTGGCATTGTCGAATGCAAAAACCTATTGAGAATATATTGAAACAAATCATTTAAATATTCTTAAAACTAATACTTATTTGGTTTTGTAAACTTTTCCTGTGTCGTCCTCGTGCTCAGGCGGTAACCTCTCCGGGAATCATTCGCGCCACACGCCGCAGGCAAAGTGGCTGACGTGTCGTGCTGATGCGCGCGAGTACACTTTACAGGGGATGCGCTTTAATCCGACAACTCGCCACGCGGATTATCCGTGGGGAAGGAAGTTGCTTTTGCTTTGAAGGCCCTGTTTTCATTACCGCACCGATGGCCATTCCTCTTCAGACAGTTCCTGTGTGTGTGTGTGTATGTGGAGGAAAGAGGGGGGGGGTGGAGGGGGTGGATGCGGATGGCTCGGAGGGGTGGATCCCTCCCCGCGAGGTCGTAACTCAGGCGCCCGCCGCCCTCTCCGTATAAACACCACCTCACCACCTCCAGCGCCACAACCTCCTTCCTTTTTATTGCTGCTTTATTTGCGCCGCCTCATGAAATTCACATGTAGCCGCCCGGTCTCGCAGCCACCTCTCGGATATCGATAGATCGACACTTGGCGCGCGGGGCGTCCGCCCACCTACCGACAGAAGAGTCCGCTCGCACCAGAAGTTTCCGCAACGTCGGAAGCCGTGCGTCCTCGCTTTATTGAGCTCGAGATGAGCAATGTGCTCTGACGTACCCCATGACGTCCGTTGGTTGACATCATATTTATGAACGCATTTTTTTCCCATTATGGATGACCTGAAAATGAGAAGGGTGGAAACTCCGTAACATACGAGCTGCAGTTCTGAACTGATGTTACCTCTAACAACCTGTGTACTCGAGCGCAAGAATGTCGCGCTGTATCAGCTTGTTGTACATCAGGACCGGACTTCTCCAAGAAACTCTTTGCGCCTATGTGATCATTACGATGAACAATCTTTTTTGTCACTGCAGTACCAAATAAGTCTTGACCTTACCACGTGGGAGCTCCAGGTGGCAAAACGTTTAGAAAAAGTAGTAATTTTCGCACGGATCGCGAGATGCGTGAGTCATTCAGTTGAGTACAATTCGCAGGCACCAGATGGTGCAGCGAAAGACTACAGAACGCTAATCCGACGATCGTGCGTTCGAGTCCGTATGCGGAAAATTATTTTTATTTTAAATTTTTAAGTTACACTGCAAATAAACAGAAAATGATCAAATTAGTCCAGGTCGCACGCAGCACAATATGTTATAATCCTTTCTAGAAAATTATTGCCAGTATTCAACGTATACTTACCAGGCAGTACTGTCTCCTTCGGGTCGAGGATTCAAAAACCGGTGGATAGTACACGGCAAAATATAGCAATGTTATGACTTCTTCAAAAGCTGGGAAACTTACAAAAATGTTTTGACTGATGTGACGTGGAGGAGAACAAATTCCTTCTGTTAATAGACTCATCGGGAAGACAAACAAATTCACAATTATGTTACAAAATTTTGAAGATGGAGAAGAATTTCCATTGTGCTGGTATTAAAATGGTTCCCTCTCCTCCTCGCCCCCACCCCCCTCCACCGACCTTCCAAATCCACTAAGCTTGTGCAAACCCTGTGATACCTGTTTTTAACGCCAGGTAAATTACTTGGTCACTTCCCGCGCCCGGGTTCCCGGGTTCGATTCCCGGCGGGGTTAGCGATTTTCTCTGCCTCGTGATGACTGGGTGTTGTGTGATGTCCTTAGGTTAGTTAGGTTTAAGTAGTTCTAAGTTCTAGGGGACTGATGACCATAGATGTTATGTCCCATAGTGCTCAGAGCCATTTGAACCATTTTTTTACTTGGTCAAAAGGCTTCAAAAGTGGTCTTATCGAGCGAGAAAAACAAATCACGTGCCGAGAAGTGTGCATCAGAATGTAGTTTGAGGACATAAAAGTTTTCTGGGTGTGGTACCGCGTCATAATGTATTAAACTACTGCCGCTGGAGAAAAACCCAACGTTTCGGCCACGGTTGCAGCCGCCTTCTTCTGGGTCTACTTTTGTTTTTCTACAGAAACATGTAATTGTAAAAATGGGTAATTGTAAAAATGTGTGCAAGATGCCGAGAAGATAAATGATTCACCTGCTTTTTACGATTCATATCACCGCAGCACATGTAAATCATCAACCGAAAAATAATAAAGGTGTCTAATTTTACACACGGAGTTCTCGTCTATGGTTCATAACTGCATGCTGGAAATTTGTTTTCAAAATATACTCTGCCTTCTCTTTTCATGCCTTTTATGAAAATAGTAATACACTCCTGGAAATTGAAATAAGAACACCGTGAATTCATTGTCCCAGGAAGGGGAAACTTTATTGACACATTCCTGGGGTCAGATACATCACATGATCACACTGACAGAACCACAGGCACATAGACACAGGCAACAGAGCATGCACAATGTCGGCACTAGTACAGTGCATATCCACCTTTCGCAGCAATGCAGGCTGCTATTCTCCCATGGAGACGATCGTAGAGATGCTGGATGTAGTCCTGTGGAACGGCTTGCCATGCCATTTCCACCTGGCGCCTCAGTTGGACCAGCGTTCGTGCTGGACGTGCAGACCGCGTGAGACGACGCTTCATCCAGTCCCAAACATGCTCAATGGGGGACAGATCCGGAGATCTTGCTGGCCAGGGTAGTTGACTTACACCTTCTAGAGCACGTTGGGTGGCACGGGATACATGCGGACGTGCATTGTCCTGTTGGAACAGCAAGTTCCCTTGCCGGTCTAGGAATGGTAGAACGATGGGTTCGATGACGGTTTGGATGTACCGTGCACTATTCAGTGTCCCCTCGACGATCACCAGAGGTGTACGGCCAGTGTAGGAGATCGCTCCCCACACCATGATGCCGGGTGTTGGCCCTGTGTGCCTCGGTCGTATGCAGTCCTGATTGTGGCGCTCACCTGCACGGTGCCAAACACGCATACGACCATCATTGGCACCAAGGCAGAAGCGACTCTCATCGCTGAAGACGACACGTCTCCATTCGTCCCTCCATTCACGCCTGTCGCGACACCACTGGAGGCGGGCTGCACGATGTTGGGGCGTGAGCGGAAGACGGCATAACGGTGTGTGGGACCGTAGCCCAGCTTCATGGAGACGGTTGCGAATGGTCCTCGCCGATACCCCAGGAGCAACAGTGTCCCTAATTTGCTGGGAAGTGGCGGTGCGGTCCCCTACGGCACTGCGTAGGATCCTACGGTCTTGGCGTGCATCCGTGCGTCGCTGCTGTCCGGTCCCAGGTCGACGGGCACGTGCACCTTCCGCCGACCACTGGCGACAACATCGATGTACTGTGGAGACCTCACGCCCCACGTGTTGAGCAATTCGGCGGTACGTCCACCCGGCCTCCCGCATGCCCACTATACGCCCTCGCTCAAAGTCCGTCAACTGCACATACGGTTCACGTCGACGCTGTCGCGGCATGCTACCAGTGTTAAAGACTGCGATGGAGCTCCGTATTCCACGGCAAACTGGCTGACACTGACGGCGGTGGTGCACAAATGCTGCGCAGCTAGCGCCATTCGATGGCCAACACCGCGGTTCCTGGTGTGTCCGCTGTGCCGTGCGTGTGATCATTGCTTGTACAGCCCTCTCGCAGTGTCCGGAGCAAGTATGGTGGGTCTGACACACCGGTGTCAATGTGTTCTTTTTTCCATTTCCAGGAGTGTATATACAGTTTATTGAACTTTATTTCTGTTTATTTGCAGTGTAAATACACTTATCAGCCAGAACATTACGACCACCTAGCTAATAGTTGGCATCTCCACCTTTGGCACGGATAACAGTGGCGACGCGTCGTGGCATGGAAGTAAGGAGGCCTTAGTAGGTCACTGGAGGGAGTTGGCATCACATATGCACATACAAGCTACCTGATTTCCGGGCAGGTTCAGAACTGGCGAGTTGGATGGGGGGGTGGGGGGTGGGAGGGCAGCACATCAATTGGAACTCGCCACAATGTTCCTCGAACCACTCCATCACTTTCCTGGCCTTGTGACATGGCGCATCATCTTGCTGAAAAATGTCACTGTCTTCGGGAAACATGACTGTCATGAAGGTATGTACCGACGTGGTCTGCAGTCAGTCTACGATACTCCTTTGCCGTCATGGTGCCTTGCACGAGCTCCACTGCACCCACCCGGATGTCCACGTGAATGTTACTCAGAACATAATGAAGCCGCCGCCAGATTGTCTCTGTCCCGCAGTGCAGGAGTCAAAGGGCTGTTCCCCTGGAAGAGGACCGATTTGCACCCTCTCATCGGCATGATGAAGAAGGTGTCGGGATTCATCAGACCGTGCAAAGCTCTGCCACTGCAACAACGTCCTGTGTCGATGGTCACGTGCCCATTTCAATCGTAGTTGCCAATGTAGTAACATTGGTATATGCATGGGCCACTAGTTGCGAAGGCCCATCGTTATATGTGTTCGGTGCACTGTATGTTCAGAAACACTTGTACTCTGTCCAGTATTAAAATCTAATGTTAGTTCCGGTACAGTTCGCCGACTGTCCTGCCTTTCCAGTCTGCCCACCCTATGACGTCCGACATCTGTAATGAGCGATGGCCGACCAACCCCTTCAAAACGTCTGAACGTGGTTTCACCTTGGTTTCGCCACGTGTTGATGACAGTCACCACAGTACTCCTCGAACACCCGAGAATTCGCGCAATTTCCGAAATGCTCGTACCGAGTCTCCGGGCCATCACAATCTGCCCTCGGTCAACGATAGACCGCGCGCCTTCCCCATTCTGCACACGAACAGCACTCTCACTGGCACTGCATGCACCGTGCGTGCGTCTGACTAGCAGTCATTCCTCACCAGGTGCCACTGATATCGCCTGGACGGGGTTATATCGATATTAGGTCGATGGTTATAGTGTTCTCGATGATCAGTGCAACACAAAAATTGAAAACAGAAAAAAGTTTCCACATAGGGATTCGAACTCATGACCTTTGGATTAGCGTTATGTACTCATTCCGCCGAACGAACCACTGCCCTGAAACAGCTCTAACGTAAATGGCTTATACTGTATAGCCGACCGGCGCCAAAATAATATTCTTTCAAAAGTCTTCAAAAATGTTCAAATGTGTGTGAAATCTTATGGGACTTAACTGCTAAGGTCATCAGTCCCTAAGCTTACACACTCATCATCATCATCATCATCATTTAAGAATGATTATGCCTTTCAGCGTTCAGTCTGGAGCATAACCCCCCTTATACAGTTCCTCCATGATCCCCTATTCAGTGCTAACATTGGTGCCTCTTCTGATGTTATACCTATTACTTCAAAATCATTCTTAACCGAATCCAGGTACCTTCTCCTCGGTCTGCCCCGGCTCCTCCTACCCTCTACTGCTGAATCCATGAGTCTCTTGGGTAACCTTGCTTCTCCCATGCGTGTAACATGACCCCACCATATAAGTCTTTTCTCCCTGACTGCTACATCTGTAGAGTTCATTCCCAGTTTTTCTTTGATTTCCTCATTGTGGACACCCTCCTGCCATTGTCCCCATCTACTAGTACCTGCAATCATCCTAGCTACTTTCATATCCGTAACCTCAACCTTGTTGATAAAGTAACCTGAATCCACCCAGCTTTCGCTCCCATACAACAAAGTTGGTCGAAAGATTGAACGGTGCACAGATAACTTAGTCTTCGTACTGACTTCCTTCTTGCAGAAGAGAGTAGATCGTAGCTGAGCGCTCACTGCATTAGCTTTGCTACACCTCGCTTCCAGTTCTTTCACTATGTTGCCATCCTGTCAGAATATGCATCCTAAGTACTTGAAACCGTCCACCTGTTCTAACTTTGTTCCTCCTATTTGGCACTCAATCCGTTTATATTTCTTTCCCACTGGCATTACTTTCATTTTGGAGATGCTAATCTTCATACCATGGTCCTTACATTTCTGATCTAGCTCTGAAATATTACTTTGCAAACTTTCAATCGAATCTGCCATCACAACTGTCATCCGCATATGCAAGACTGCTTATTTTGTGTTCACATATCTTAATCTCACCCAGCCAGTCTATTGTTTTCAACATATGATCCATAAATAATATGAACAACAGTGGAGACAGGTTGCAGCCTTGTCTTACCCCTGAAACTACTCTGAACCATGAACTCAATTTACCGTCAACTCTAACTGCTGCCTGACTATCCATGTAAAGACCTTTAATTGCTTGCAAAAGTTTGCCTCCTATTCCATAATCTTGTAGAACAGACAATAACTTCCTCCTAGGAAGCCGGTCATATGCCTTTTCTAGATCTATAAAGCATAGATACAATTCCCTGTTCCACTCATAACACTTCTCCATTATTTGCCGTAAGCTAAAGATCTGGTCCTGACAACCTCTAAGAGGCCTAAACCCACACTGATTTTCATCCAATTGGTCCTCAACTAATACTCGCACTTTCCTTTCAACAATACCTGAGAAGATTTTACCCACAACGCTGATTAAAGAGATACCTCTGTAGTTGTTACAATCTTTTCTGTTTCCATGTTTAAAGATTGGTGTGATTACTGCTTTTGTCCAGTCTGATGGAGCCTGTCCCAACTCCCAGGCCATTTCAATTATCCTGTGTAGCCATTTAAGACCTGACATTCCACTGTTTTTGATGAGTTCCGACTTAATTTCATCCACCCCAGCCGCTTTATTGCACTGCAATCTATTGACCATTTTTTCCACTTCCTCAAATGTGATCCTATTTCCATCATCATTCCTATCCCATTGTACCTCGAAATCTGAAACATTACTGATCGCATTTTCACCTACATTGAGCAACTCTTCAAAATATTCCCTCCATCTGCCCAAGGCATCCTCAGGATTCACCAGCACTTTTACTGACCTGTCCAAAATACTTGTCATTTCCTTCTTACCTCCCTTTCGAAGACTGCTAATTACACTCCAGAATGGTTTTCCAGCAGCTTGACCCATAGTCTCCAACCTGTTTCCAAAGTCTTCCCACGATTTCTTCTTGGATGCTGCAATTATCTGTTTGGCTTTGTTTCTTTCTTCAACATAACTTTCTCTGTCTACCTGGGTTCTGGTATGTAGCCATTTTTGATACGCCTTCTTTTTCGTTTTACAGGCTGCCTTGACTGTATCATTCCACCAAGCTGTTTGCTTCATCCTACTTTTACACACTACTGTTCCAAGACATTCCTTAGCCACTTCTAGTACTGTGTCCGTGTACCTTGTCCATTCCTTTTCCAATGACTGTAATTGACTACATTCAACTAACTGGTACCTTTCTGAGATCGCTGTTATGTACTTGTGCCTGATTTCCTTATCCTGAAGTTTCTCCACTCTTATCCTCCTACATATGGACCTGACCTCCTGCACTTTCGGCCTCACAATCCCAATTTCGCTGCAGATTAAATAATGATCAGTGTCATCAAAGAATCCCCTGAATACACGTGTGTCCCTCACAGCCTTCCTGAATTCCTGATCTGTTATTATATAGTCAATGACAGATCTGGTTCCCCTGCCTTCCCAAGTATACCGGTGAATGTTCTTATGTTTAAAAAAGGAGTTTGTGATTACTAAGCCCATACTGGCACAGAAATCCAAGAGTTGTTTCCCGTTCCTGTTGGCCTCCATATCCTCTCCAAATTTACCCATAACCTTTTCATACCCTTCTGTTCGATTTCCAATCCTGGCGTTAAAATCACCCATGAGCGGAACACTGTCCTTGTCCTTTACTCTAACAACTACATCACTGAGTGCCTCATAAAAACTACCTATCTTATCTTGATCTGTTCCTTCACAATGCGAATATACTGACAAAATCCTAATTTTTTTGCTAAATACTGTCAAACCAATCCATATCAGTCGTTCGTTTACATACCTTATTGCAAATACGCTGGGTTCCATTTATTTCCTGATGTAAAGCCCTACACCCCATTGTGCTATTCCTGCTTTGACTCCTGACAGGTAGACCTTGTATTCTCCCACTTCCTCTTCTTTTTCACCCCTTACCCGAATGTCACTAACAGCTAAAACGTCCAGCCCCATCTTACTTGCAGCCTCTGCGAGCTCTACCTTCTTCCCAGAGTAGCCCCCATTGATATTAATAGCTCCCCATCTCATACTTTGGAATAAGGCTGGGCACCTCGGACATATTCTGAGTCGTGGTCACCTTTGTGCTCATACGGCAAAGACTACCAAATCCACCGGCTAGTCCCTCAGCCGTTAGGGGTAAAACCCAATGGGACTCGGGGCAAGTAAGGCTAGCAACCTGCTTCCCTGGTACTTTAAATATGATGCTGGCAACAATCAGAGCAAAATGCCTCGGACCTTTGGAGGTGACGGAGTCCCACCTCTAACTGACAAACCAGGAACTCCTAAGATACGACTTAGCTTACACACTATTTAACCTAAATTATCCTAAGGACAAACACACACAACCATGACCGAGGGAGGACTCGAACCTCCGCCAGGACCAGCCGTACAGTCCATGACTGCAGCGCCTTAGACCGTTCGGCTAATCCCTCGCTCAAAAGTCTTGCCATCTGGAGTTCCCACTTATGTCAGTTATATTTCAGGCCAAGTCCTGCATATACCCTGTATCTGTACCTTTTAGGACCTCTTTAATATGCATATATTGAACGTAAAGTACATTTATCCGCTTTGGTCATCCCTGTTATTACGGAGGAACACAAAGATAGACCGCGCGCCTTCCCCATTCTGCACACGGACAGCACTCTCAATGGCACTGCATGCACCGTGCATGCGTCTGACTGGGAGTCATTCCTCGCCAGACCGCTGCTATCGCCTGGACGGGATTATGTCGATATTAGGTCGGTGGTTGTAGTGTTCTTCTTTTCGACATCTTGTCACCTGACGTCTTCTCGACATCCCCTAATCAAAGTAACTTCTATGAGCTCATGAACTGAACTACATCTTTCAGCTCTGTGGTTTCCCGTAGTTAACAACACAGGCTTTTGATTTGCCACTTAACTGATTACGTCCTCTTCTCTGATACTTCAAACTTGTAGTTCACAAGTAACAACTTCTCGTATGAGAGAATGGTTAAGTTGAAAACTTCGTGATTCCAGTAATTAAAGAGTTCTTATTTAAGAAGTTTTACAAAATAGGTTTTATCTTTTCCATACACCCTTCTCTGATACGTCAGACATCATTGACCATGGACGAAAGATCATCAAGAAAACTGAACCGACTGACATCTTTAGAGTATATATTATATGTTATTAGCTTATGCGGTGTATGACAGACTTCGAATCGGTCATTATAATACAGGGTGAGTTACTATTGTCACCTAGAATAGCTCCGAAAGTATGATAGTAGCTAAGCTAAGCCAGCTAAGCTGGTCGTAGGTAGTGTTCCAAAAATGAACGACATAGAGATACAAGTGATGACACTTTCTGCAGGACCTGACCATCATTTTGCAGGACAATGCTCAAGCACGTACAGTGCAAGCTGTTACTGATTTGTTTGACTGATGCGGCTGCTAAGTGGTATACCACCTACTGCACTCCCCTGACTTAAGCCCTCGTGAGTTCAACTCGATTTATAAACTGAAGGAAACAGTTCACGGCATTCGCTACAGAAGTGCTACAAATTCGTCGGGCAATAGACCGCGCCGCTCGAACTGTCAACACAACTGTCACTCCTAAGAGTATCCTACGACTTCTACATCGCTGGCAACGGGCTATACAGGGTTATTACAAATGATTGAAGCGATTTCACAGCTCTACAATAACTTTATTATTTGAGATATTTTCACAATGCTTTGCACACACATACAAAATCTCAAAGTTTTTTTAGGCATTCACAAATGTTCTATATGTGCTCCTTTAGTGATTAGGCAGACATCAAGCCGATAATCAAGTTCCTCCCACACTCGGCGCAGCATGTCCCCATCAATGAGTTCGAAAGCATCGTTGATGCGAGCTCGCAGTTCTGGCACGTTTCTTGGTAGAGGAGGTTTAAACACTGAATCTTTCACATAACCCCACAGAAAGAAATCGCATGGGGTTAAGTCGGGAGAGCGTGGAGGCCATGACATGAATTGCTGATCATGATCTCCACCACGACCGATCCATCGGTTTTCCAATCTCTTGTTTAAGAAATGCCGAACATCATGATGGAAGTGCGGTGGAGCACCATCCTGTTGAAAGATGAAGTCGGCGCTGTCGGTCTCCAGTTGTGGCATGAGCCAATTTTCCAGCATGTCAATATACACGTGTCCTATAACGTTTTTTTTCGCAGAAGAAAAAGGGGCCGTAACCTTTAAACCGTGAGACTGCACAAAACACGTTAACTTTTGGTGAATTGCGAATTTGCTGCACGAATGCGTGAGGATTCTCTACCGCCCAGATTCGCACATTGTGTCTGTTCACTTCACCATTAAGAAAAAATGTTGCTTCATCACTGAAAACAAGTTTCGCACTGAACGCATCCTCTTCCATGAGCTGTTGCAACCGCGCCGAAAATTCAAAGCGTTTGACTTTGTCATCAGGTGTCAGGGCTTGTAGCAATTGTAAACGGTAAGGCTTCTGCTTTAGCCTTTTCCGTAAGATTTTCCAAACAGTCGGCTGTGGTACGTTTAGCTCCCTGCTTGCTTTATTCGTCGACTTCCGCGGCCTACGCGTGAAACTTGCCCGCACGCGTTCAACCGTTTCTTCGCTCACTGCAGGCCGACCCGTTGATTTCCCCTTACAGAGGCATCCAGAAGCTTTAAACTGCGCATACCATCGCCGAATGGAGTTAGCAGTTGGTGGATCTTTGTTGAACTTCGTCCTGAAGTGTCGTTGCACTGTTATGACTGACTGATGCGAGTGCATTTCAAGCATGACATACGCTTTCTCGGCTCCTGTCGCCATTTTGTCTCACTGCGCTCTCGAGAGCTCTGGCGGCAGAAACCTGAAGTGCGGCTTCAGCCGAACAAAACTTTATGAGTTTTTCTACGTATCTGTAGTGTGTCGTGACCATATGTCAATGAATGGAGCTACAGTGAATTTATGAAATCGCTTCAATCATTTGTAATAGCCCTGTACATTCTAGGCGCTGCAGTCAGGAACCGCGAGACCGCTACGGTCGCAGGTTCGAATCCTGCCTCGGGCATGGGTGTGTGATGTCCTTAGGTTAGTTAGGTTTAACTAGTTCTAAGTTCTAGGGGATTAATGACCTCAGAAGTTGAGTCCCATAGTGCTCAGAGCCATTTAAACCATCTTAAACGGACTATACACAATGCTGTTCACTAGTTTGGAAGTCAGTAAAACTTTCAAACGCGTATCTATTTTGTACGCCCTGTAAATAAATAGTTGCCACTATTAAAGTTCCAACCCTCGTATTAGCTATGACTAAGTTATGCTCTGTGCACAATTCTACCAGTCGGGTTCCTCTTTCATTCCTTATCCCCTTCCATATTCATCTACTACTTTTCCTTCTCTTTCTTTTCCTACTATCGAATTCCAGTCCCCCATGACTATTAAATTTTCGTCTCCCTTCACTATCTGAATAATTTCTTTTATCTCATGATACATTTCTTCAATTTCTTCGTCATCTGCATAAACAGTTGGCATATAAACTAGTACTACTGTGGTAGGCGTGGACTTTGTGTCTATCTTGGCTACAATAATGCGTTCACTATGCTGTTCGTAGTAGCTTATCAACGCTTCTATTTTTTTATTCATTATTAAACGTACTCCTGCATTACCCTTACTTGATTTTGTATTTATAAGCCTGTATTCACCTGACCAGAAATCTTGTTCCTCCTGCCACCGCACTTCACTAATTCCAAATACATCTAGCTTTAACTTATCCATTTCCCTTTTTAAATTTTCTAACCTAGCTGTGCGATTAAGGGATCTGACTTTCCACGCTCCGATCCGTAGAACGCCAGTTTTCTTCTTCCTGTTAACGACGTCCTCCTGGGTAGCCTAGCCCGGAGATCCGATGGGGGGATTATTTTACTTCCGGAATATTTACCTAAGAGGACGCCATCATCATTTAACCATACAGTAAGGCTGCATGCCTTCGGGAAAAAAATTACGGCTGTAGTTTCCACTTGCCAACTTCTTACCAACAACACTGAGCTGCTGTAACCATCATCTCTATCGTCTCTAATGACAGAGTAGCCTGGGAGTGCGAACTATTCGTTGCCTTTTATCATGTTTTAGTTATGGCATAAATGTGTACTTTAGTTCGGAGCAGAAAACTCGTAGGTTGTCTTTATTTACCTTGAGAGATGATTTCGTCCCATTGGGTGATTTTATGGGCGATTTCGGGGTTCAAGGAGTGAGGTCAACGTATTTTGGATTGACATCTGTAGCAAATCGGTTCGTAGTACTAGAATGGGTCCATTAGTAGCCTGCGGGTACACGTCATCCATCACAGCCGTAATTATACTTCAAATGTGGTTAATTCTGTTGATTGTGATATTGTGGTGGGTATGGGTTGGGACCCTCTGGAGCAAGGGGAAGTTATGGATGGTACACTTGGTTCCGGGGGACTGCGCTTTGATGGGGTCCTCTATGTTCCATAGAATTTACGCGTTGCTGGTGGTGTAGCTGCGCATGCTGTATAAGAAGAGGAGGCAGAGGCATCGGTGGGGAATTCCCTGCAGACATCGTACCTGACGTCGGCGGCCTTGTCGTCATAACATGGGCTGGTTGCTGAAATTTGCGTTGAGTCGTCATTGAATCGGAAGGTATGGGAATTCTGTAAGCTGTCTCGGGATGTTAGGGGGACAGATAACTGCATTCAAATAACGACCCATTTTCAAACACAGCTGCTGATTCTGGAAAGATAATGTTACAGAGAGACATAATTTTAATAATTTCCTTGTGTTTGAGAAACATCGGGCAGGTTAGAGATAGGTCACTGGACCACCGACACAATGAATACAGGTTGGTTGATTGGCCCTTCCACAAGCATCTGTGTGGACCAACACAGGACCCGCATCTTGTGTTACTTCTGCACCGTCTGCTGCCATTTCTAAATCGCAAACAATTATAACTCTGTAAGACGGAGGATGTATACGTATCCACTGGACAGTGAACTCCTTAATTATAAACGAACTGTTGAGATGCTGTGATTTTAATGTCATAACTCAAACTGGTGATGGCTTTGTTACCTTTTCCTCGTTCAGGTTTATAATTGTACTAAATCGCCTGATTGCAGCAACACGTCACTTCCGTTAGCAGCCGCGCGGAGTGACCAGGCGGTTTGAGGTACCATGTCACGGATTGCGCGGCCCCTCCAGGCGGAGTTTCGAGTCCTCCCCCGGGCATGGATGTGCGTGTTGTTCTTAGCATAAGTTAGCTTAAGTTAGTTTAAGTAGTGTGTAAGTCTAGGGACTGATGACCTCAGCAGTTTGGCCCCTTAGGAATTCACACACATTTGAACATATTCTGATAGCAATTCTCCCTCCGTAAGGGGAGGTTTCAACATTACTTATGATGCCTTGATTAGCAGCGAAGAATTTCTCGGAATGCAGACCTTCAAATTTGCTTCGTCTAAGAATGTTGAACCAAGGCATTTGCAGTTAATCCTGACACCGTATCAGTTTTCAGACGTGTTTTCCCTGCCGGAATGATATTGAGTATGTGCTTGAATAGTGTCTCGCATTCCTGTCTAATAAGTTATTAATACAGCAGACTACGTTCATGTGTGCCTCTCGACAGGCTGCCACTGATACAACAAACGCCGTCGATCACGGCTACTCTGGCGTCGTGTAAGTGTCGACTGGAGGGTGGAGTGGCATTGTTGTCTTCAGTGGTCAATATGTGGGTTCTGCCTGTATGCGTGTGATGGACGCGCACGTGTATGGCGTAGACATGGTGAGCAGCCTATGCCAGAGTGCATACGGCTCGACACACAGGTCTCGTCCCAGGCTTCATGATGTGGTGGCCTCCAGTTACAACTCGCCGTCATATTTAGTGTCTCTGCAGGGTAAGTTAACCATTGCCCTCAACAATGCGTAGGCTGTTATACCTGTGTGACCGCCATTTATTCGATAGGAAGACTGCCCACTACAGTGCGCAGGCTGTTACTCTTATGGTACTGCCACTTCTTCGACAGGAAGGTGATGCAATTTTTGAGGAAAGTTCACGTACACATACGGCTGCTGCAAGCCAAAGTGGTCCTCGTAGTGTACAACAACTGTCCTGGCCAGCAAGATCTTGCCGATTGAACATGCATGGGCCATGAAGAAGTATGAACCATTGCATAATCTCAAATAAAGACGCAATGTGCTTGAGACTATCGTAGGGTTCCATTTGGCTCCTTTGGTGATCGCTTGCATGCGAGATCACAAGCCTGCGGTGACGACAGAAGGGGATGTGCATTGTATTTATGAGACTGTTTGGGCACCCTTTGTTGTAGTATAAGTGTTTCATTTGTTCTGCATTTGTTATCTTATACTCTTCCAATGTACTACCTGTCACGTCATTTGTCAATACAATAACCTTGTGAAACTTCCTGACAGATTAAAACTGTGTGCCTGACCGAAATTCGAACTCGAGACCTTTGCCTTTCGCGGGCAAGTGCTCTACCATCTGAGCTACCCAAGCACGACTGACGCCCGTCCTCACAGCTTTACTTCTGCCAGTACCTCGTCTCCTATCTTCCAAACTTTACAGAAGCTCTTCTGCGAACCTTGCAGAACTAACACTCCTGAAAGAAAGGATATTGCGGAGACATGGCTTAGCCACAGCCTGGGGGATGTTTCCAGAATGAGATTTTCACTCGCAGAAGAGCTTCTGTAAAGTTTGGAAGGTAGGAGACGAGGTACTGGCAGATGTACAGCTGTGAGGACGGGACGTGAGTCAGGGTTGGGTAACTCAGATGGTAGAGCACTTGCCCGCAAAAGGCAAAGGTCTCGAGTTCGAGTCTCGGTCCGGCACACAGTTTTAATCTGCCAGGAAGTTTCATACTAGCACACACTCCGCTGCAGAGTGAAAATCTCATTCTCAGTAGCCTTGTCTTTGAGGCTATCGCATTTTTTCCACTAGTGTAGATATTGTTTGGTGGGGAGGGGGTTATCACCTTGGATGCACGTCTGTAGCTACCTGCCGGCCGGTGTGACCGTAGCGGTCGCGCGGTTCCAGACTGAAGCGTCTAGAACCACTCGGCCACTCCGACCGCTGCTAAACTCATCCTGGTGCTCTACGAACCACGCACGTACACTGCTAGCTGTGTCACGTGTTGTCCTGCTGGTAGATGCCATCGTGCCAAGGAAAACCAAATTGCGTTTGGAGGTGGACATGGGCCCCAAGGATGGATGGTACTTGTGTTGCTTTATTATGCCTTCCAGAATGACGAAATCACCCAGAGAATACTACGAAAATATGTCATAATGTTTCCTCCACTGGCCTGGGCCCATCCGAATACTGTTGCAGGGTGTTTGCTTTTTGAGTGATGGAGCGTAAAACGTGATTCATCTGAAAAGGTGGTCTGTCGCCACTCGCCGGACGTCCAGTTGCGGTACTGACGCGCAAATTCCAGCGTTTGTTGCCGATGAACAGTAGTCAGCTTGGACGCATGGTTCCACATGGACCAGGTGCCTTCTGCGGAAGTTCATAGGCAGCAACGTTCGCTGAACTGTCATTGAGAAGACACTGGTGGTAGCGCCTTGGACCGTCTGGACGGTCAGTCGGTCTACAGTTGCATGTCGCGTAGATATCTCTACAGGCGTCATTCACACCTGTCATCTATGTTCTGTGGTTCACCACAGTTGCCCCGGAGCCGGTTTTGGGTAACACCATTTTGCAATGGGCGGTAAACTGTAACCACGATAACACGCGAACAGTTTACAGACTCAGCTGTTTCGGAAATGCTTCCATTCTTGCCCAGACAGTGAATGATCATACCCTTTTGGACGTCATGTAAGGAATCCAAGAAAACTGCGCCTCGTGAACTTTGCGCCCAACCAGAAATCTGTGAAATATGCTCCCAATACCTGGTTCCTTTGTGACACGGCTTACCTTACCTGCGCCCAGGCCGTCGTAACTACTCTGAACTATCCGCTCCCTAGCCACGGCGGAACTGCGCCCTGATAGACCTCTACCACAGTAGCCTACAGTCTGCACAAACAGCCCTAGCTTTCGTAGAGTTGATATCGTGCGACTTACGTATTTCTGTCACAATAGTTCCGATATGGAAGTTTCAACGACCATTCGCGTTAAGCCATGTTGCCGCTGTGAAGGTATTTCCTACATAGCGAAGAGAGTGAAAGAAGGCAGTTCTGTGACGTGGCGCTGTTCAAGGCAGAAAGCAAACCACTGCCGAGCAGTGCTTAAAACCAAGAAATCGACGTGCTTTTCTTCACTCGAGCATCAATGTGGAGCTCCGGATGACGCTCGGTTGGAAATAAGGAAAGCTTTGAACGAGGCGAAGAAAAGGGCACGAGAGGGAGAGACTTCTATTTCCAAAATATATTCAGAGGAGCTGGGATCCCTGCCTAATGGAGGGTATGATTTTGTCACTGAAAATCTAGAGCAGCAAGCAACGACGAGAACTTTAGACTACCAGCGGGAAAAAGCAAAGGGGAATGAGACAGATCCGCAGAGAAGAGGCGAAACTGACCTCAAAGCAGAGTTACTAGTAAGGAATGATTGCAGTAGTTTTCAGTTAAGTGCCGACAAATTAGGAGAAAGGATAATAGCTTTAGCGGAACAGCAGGGAGAGAGGATCTAAGAAGCAAGCAAATTTCTTTTTATGGATGGTAAGTTCACATGCTGTAGCAAACATTTTTCGCAATTTTACACCATTCACGCCGACTTTGAAATCACAGATAAAGAGAAAAACATCTATCCAGTTGCCTTTACATTACTGCCAAACAAAAAAAAAAAAACAAAAAAAAAACAAAAACAGACATACATCCGTCTTTTCCGAAATTTGATGGAAAATGTTCCAGAATGGAAAGCTGCAAACGTGATCGTAGATTTAGAATCAGCAGCGGTTTCTGCGATTAAAGTAGTACCAATAGCATGGATGTTATTTCCACATGAAAAAGTCTGTCTGGAGAAAAGTACAAGATCTAAGACTTACACGTGAAAAGAAAATTAAGAAGTACGACAACAAATTCGCATGTGTGTTGCGCTGGCATTTCTACGGCCTGTTGCAGCTCGTGGTCCAGTGGCGAGTGTTGCTGCCTCTGGATCACGGGGTCCTGGGTTCGATTCCCGGCCGGGTTGGGTTTTATCTGCCCGGGGACTGGGTGTTTGTGTTGTGCTCATCATTTCATCATCATCATCATTCGTGACGGGGGCTAGATTGGGTTGGGTAAAAAAAATTGGACTGTGTAAAAATTGGGACTTTGTACGGGCGCTGATGACCGCGCAGTTGAGCGCCCCACGTACCAAACATCGTCATCATTTCTACAGCCTGAAGATGTCTGTGATGGCTAGCACTAGATACTTTCACAGGCACCTGATATCTCCAGGCCTTGAGTTTTTTGACTACTTTGTAGACTTTCTTTTATTGACTACTTTGTCGACAGATGGTTGGAAAACGAAGAATACGCTATTAGCCTTTGGAACTGCCACAAACCGTGCGTTCGAACGATCAACGCTGTAGAAGGTTGGCACCACAAACTTACTTGCTTGCTAAACCAAATCCAAAAATCAATGACATAATCAGTAGTAAGAAAAGAGAAGCAGAAAATTCAGCGTACGCGTTAATGAAGGCAGAGCTTAGTATGTAAGGTAAACGATAAAAGACAAAACGGTCTACATGAAACGGGAGGAAAGGTTGGAAAAAAGTAGTAAAAAAGCGTGAAGAGGGTGCTGATATCAGAGCTCGCTTGAAAGCTGTTTCCTATCTACAAAAACTTGAGTAAATTTATCAGAAGCTACATATAGATAGAAAAGTGTAAAAAATGTAATTAGTAACTTATCAATAAAAGAAATTAAAAACAGATATATTGATGAAACAAATAAGCTGATTTTAAACACGCCTATCCGACAATAATTTACGTTCACCATTTAACCTGTCCAAAGCCTGGATAAAGTGTGACAGAAATCTGATTATTTTTAAAAACTTTGGTTCAGTCCTATGGCCGGCCATACCAAATTTAATTTTCCGTCGTTTCTCAGATCATTCCACGCAGTTGTTGGGATGGTTCCTTAAGGAGGCCGTGCTTGCTTCCTCCCCCTCCAATAACCGCAAATCCGACCGAAAGCTAAATCTCTAACGATAACGTAAAAAACCAAACGTAAAATTTGTTTTCGCTAGGTTGTTTTGACGATGAATGAAGATATTCTGAACTAAAATTAAACGTATCACTGGAGTGCAGACTTTGTTTCTGTAAGTGAACTTGTCATTCACTTTATAATGCTTCTAAGATACATACATATACTTTAACGATGTAAAGATAAGCCGGCCGGGGTGGCCAAGCGGTTAAAGGCGCTACAGTCTGGAACCGCGGGACCGCTACGGTCGCAGGTTCGAATCCTGCCTCGGGCATGGATGTGTGTGATGTCCTTAGGTTAGTTAGGTTTAAGTAGTTCTAAGTTCTAGGGGACTGATGACCTTAGAAGTTAAGTCCCATAGTGCTCAGAGCCATTTGAACCATTTTGTAAAGATAAGACTGATGAGCTATTTAAATGTTATTGAATGTCTTGGCAGTATTTGCGGTGCTCCATTTCGAGCTTGTACAAAACTATATAGAGAATTTCCTATTTGGTTACCTACACATACAACATTTTACTCTCGTTCAGAGTGACGTTTACGCAGTGGCATAGATAGGTAGTTTAGTACCCGGTAGAAAATTTTGATTTAATAGTCTCCTCCTCCCACAACCCAAAATTGCGAACCTCACAAAACAATAAAATACAAAATTTGTGTATAGTTTTTTTCATATGCGTAATTAAGTCATCAAAGTATAACGTTAACTACTTCGCAAACGGTTTTTTAAGGTTGAAAACTGATAAGTAAAACGCTTTTTTTAAAAACCACACAGTTTAACTGTTTTTTTTTTTTTTTTTTTTTTTTTTTTTTAAGAAAGCAGAACAAGTAACCGAAGATATCTTTAGCGACAGGTGACTAGCACGTACCTTGGAATTTCTTCCTTCTTTTGCAGATCCGGGTTCGATTCCCTACCGGGTTGCGGATTTTCTTTGCCCAGGGACTGGGTGTTTGTGTTGTCCTCATCATATCGTCATCATCATCATCATGGTCATCATTCGTGACAGTTGCTAGATTGGATCGAGTTAAAAATTGGACTTTGTAAAAATTGGGACTTAGTACGGGCACTGATGACCGCGCAGTTTAGCACCCCCAGACTAAACATCACCATCTTCCTTCTTTTTCGGCTGCAAGTTTTGAAATTGCCTCGTAAATAACGATACCTTTGCTAGACCCTTTTTAAAATCGATTAAAAGCTAAATTACACAGTCGTGCTTGACTCATAGTGGATCCAAATTAATTCTGAATTAATTTGCCTTTTTTTAAAAAAATGAATTATCTTACACAACGCTATGTGTGGTGTTACCGCGAGACACCACACTTGCTAGGTGGTAGCTTTTAAATCGGCCGCGGTCCGCTAGTATACGACGGACCCGCGTGTCGCCACTGTCAGTAATTGCAGACCGAGCGCCGCCACACGGCAGGTCTAGAGAAACGTACTAGCACTCGCCCCAGTTGTACAGCCGACTTTGCAAGGAACGGTTCACTGACAACTACGCTCTCACTTGCCGAGACGATAGTTAGCATAGCCTTCAGCTACATTTGCTACGACCTAGCAAGGCGCCGTATTCAATTGATATTGATATTCTATTAATGTATCATCAAGAGCGATGTTCTACAAATGTGGATTAAAGTTAAGTATTCCAGAAGCTACGTACTTTTCTTTACAGCATTCATTACGTATCCTGTTTCAGACCTCACGCCAGCCTGCGTGAGTTTAAGCGCGTGCCTTTCGGCTTCCTCTCATTGTGTCTAGGCTGTCTTGTCTAGACACAACACTATGGAAACATACAAAGTTAAGAAAAATCTTGGCTCCAAAATAAAGTTGGCAACAGTTTCGGAAAAAATCTTTCTAGTTGTGAAATTTGTGCAAGGATGCCGTCATCAGGAATCTCATGATAATTGCTAACCGATTTTTGTATATATCGTGGGAAGTTTCGTTTGTGAAATTTTAATCAAATGACTAGCATCTAAAACAGCATCTCTTATACATTCCATGGTTTTGCAAAGTGTATCGATTTCCTGTAGAAAGCTGTCGATGTAGTCTTAACATTGACCTTCTCAGTTCGCAGCATTCTGCATAGTGTGGCTGGAAAATGCGAGCTCGGAAACATGTAGGCAGCGTCAAATGTTTAGATGTGTGTGAAATCTTATGGGACTTAACTGCTAAGGTCATCAGTCCCTAAGCTTACACACTACTTAACTTAGATTGTCCTAAGGACAAACACACACACCCATGCCCGAGGGAGGACTCGAACCTCCGCCGGGACCAGCCGCACAGTCCATGACTGCAGCGCCTTAGGCCGCTCGGCTAATCCCGTAGGCAGCGTCCCTCAGCTCTTCTACCTGCCGGGCAAGGGGATTAGTGGACCTTTTCTCGACTCTTTCTGGACGCAAATTTCACTAGGCCCATATTTCTGTGGGGGCAGTTTTCAGTAAGCCCATCTAAATTGCTCCTTTCTGCAAAATGACAATGACTGCACTGTTTTCCGAGTCCTTCCAATATGCTTTATTTACCCCCCCCCCTCCCCCGCTGCTAGTGCTCCACCATCTGAGTGACTTCTGCACTTTGGCGTGGAACATAGGCAGCGACTGGACTGTGTGTTACACCCTGAACACTCACTGGTCGCACAGACACACACCGGTTGCTCAAACTGCCCGCATCTCGTGGTCGTGCGGTAGCGTTCTCGCTTCCCACGCCCGGGTTCCCGGGTTCGATTCCCGGCGGGGTCAGGGATTTTCTCTGCCTCGTGATGGGTGGGTGTTGTGTGCTGTCCTTAGGTTAGTTAGGTTTAAGTAGTTCTAAGTTCTAGGGGACTGATGACCATAGATGTTAAGTCCTATAGTGCTCAGAGCCATTTGAACCATTTGCTCCAACTGAGGAAAGAGGTACGATCGCTGTATCGTATTTTGTGTTGCTTTCGCCATCTCTCTGGAGCACGTCCCACTCTGCACTCGCGGGTGGAGCATTCCACCGCTCTGTGGCACAACAGAGACGGCAGGTGTGGGGCAGAGCGAGCGCCACGTCGGCTTATGACGCGTTTGCGGCAGTGCTCGCGGCATTGTAAACATTGCAGGGGCACGTCACCAGCTCGTGTGTGTATGTGTGTGTGTGTGTGTGCGTGGGGTTCCGCGTGTGGGTGGTTGTGTGCGCGACTGTGGCGGCCGGGCCGCTTGTTTGGCGGCCTACGCGCGCGCGCCAGGCCCGGCGCGGCCCGAATGAAATAAACCGGGAGCGGACGCCGCCCGAAAAACACACACGGCCAGTTTACCCTGGCGCGCGTGTTTATTGCAATTAAACACTTAAGGGCGCAGCGCCGCCCTGTGTGACGCGCGCATATTTTAAAAATCAAATCAGCCGTCCGCAGCGGCGGGCCGGGCCCGGCTCGGCTCGGCGCTGTGGCGGCACGCACCGGCGGCCTTCATTTCCTGGCGCCTCTGCTGTGTGCTGTGGTGTTAATTAACGCCCGCGCGCGTAGAGTGCACTCGCGCGTCCGCGCCCGTCAAGATTTGTTTCGGCGCGAGAGCCCGACCGCGCCGCGCCGCACCGCGCAGCGCCGCGCCAAATATCCGCCCTCGTTTTAATTGGACGTTACGGACGGCGGCGGCCATCGTGTTTAACGACTCGTCGCCATCGGCGTTTGTTTGTCTGTCTGTCCGTTTGCACAGGGGGGGGGGGGGGGGCGCCCTTTCCCGGCGGCAGTTGAAAAGCATAGCTACACACGCATTTAGGCCCGTGCCTTTACGAGTCGCTCGCACGCCACGGCCACTCAACTGCGGCAATTCGCGTCAATTGCGATGCTTACGGGCGACATGAAAAGTGAAGACGACCCCACTTGCACACTAAGTGAATGCGGTAACAATGTAGAGAAGCAGGCTGCTAGGCCGGAGCCCACACTCCGTTCCACCTCATTCCACTTACATGATACTGTACTTGTCTTGTAATAACGTCATTGTCTGTACAAAAAAGTATAGGATCTCCTTTTTTTTTTTTTGGTAATTCTGTGTACTTAACAGATTTTGAGGGTGTGTTAGCAGACCGTCACTTTTGTCTTTCTGAGTTGTGTTGAAAGTTTCTAGTCATTAGCTCATCGGGTAATGACGCCAGTAAACAAAGTATTCTCCGCCGTACAGCAAACAACTAAACGAAATAATACTGCAGTATCAACCAGTTCTGAGCTGCACTTAAATTTCAAGTCCCTAACTCATCAGGAAATAGTATAACGCTCACTGTAAAATTTGTACCGTGCATAGAGACAGACAGTAAAGTGACATCGATTTCCTCTTTTGTGCGGCTGGTCCCAGCGGAGGTTCGAGTCCTCCCTCGGGCATGGGTGTGTGTGTTTGTCCTTTGGATACTTTAGGGTAAGTAGTGTGTAAGCTTAAGGACTGATGACTTTGGAAGTTAAGCCCTATAAGATTTCACACTCATTTGAACATTTTTTTGTCTTTCTGAAAGGTAAAGGTACCCGAAAGGTAGTTCTGACGTATAAATTTCTAACGAAAGCAACATTTAAGATGAATCAAGATACATCTATAGGAATTGTTGACCCAGAAAAACACTTCGACAGTGCAAAATGGCGAAAGACGTTCGAAATTCTCAGGCAAACAGGCGTAAGCTATAGGAAAAGACGGATATTATACAGGGCAATTATAGACTCCACGACACAATTTAAAAAATCGGTACTGGTAGATGTGTAAACACAAGGCAGCAGGTGATACAGTAATACCTACGAGGGTCACGCCAAAATAAATGCACACTATTTTTGTAAAAATACAGTTTTCGTTCTGCATGTTTTAACAATACCACCACTTGCAAAGTAAGTTAGAAATCAGATTAATAATGTTGCTCACGCAGCATATGTTCGCTTTATCAGGCAACAACAAAGTGATTGACTGTGGATGGTATCGTCAGAATGGAAATAATGAAGCCACTGTAAAAAAGTCATTAATTTTGGCACTTATCTTGAACGGACTCCCGCGTAGATTTCTTCGAAGTTGTTATGGCTCATCTTGTTGATTCTAGGGTGATTCCACTTTGAGTACTAGAGGGTCCAGATCTGTATTTTAGCAATATTTGAAGACCTAACAAATGGGTTTTTCAGGAAATTCTTAATGATCAAACTATCCCAGATCAGAACAATGGTATGGTAGAAATAATTTTGACTTGGTGTTCACGATCCACATTTGTATTAAACTTCTTGTAAATTCACATATACTTCTTCTTAATTGTCACATCACCAAGAAAACAGTTTTGTATCAATCTTCATATATTTAATTTCCACTTTAACCAAACACAAGACTTGACTGTTCTTTTACAAAGCGAAATAACAAATTAACTTCTGCAAAGTGAAACAAAGACTGCTCTGTGCGCATTCGCGCCAAAACGGTTACAAGTAAGTCAAAGATTATGACAGTCTCACAGAAATGAATACGCACAAGAACCGTATCACTGTAATATATCGATACATCGGAGTACCTATACATTAATAAAACCAAATGTGAGTATTGTCACAAAAATATGTCTGTTACTTCGCAGAAAAGTAGTACGATATTACCGGTATCGAGAACTGGGGTTGGAGTGCCGTAATGGTCACGTAAATAAAGAACCATTACAAAGTGTGAAAGTCTTACAGTGTGTAGATACATTCTTCCCGCTTGTTTTCAAACTTATTGTTAGTTCAACCTGTTGCTGTGAGTGGCGCCGTCATAGCATGTCTTCAAGATGGGTGCTACACTTGTTCGTCAGAAGCAACGTGCTGTCTCAGAATTCCTGTGCTGTGAAAACGAGACAGTGGGAAACATCCACAAGAGGTTGAAAAACATTTATGGAGATGCTGCTGTCGATCGCAGTACAGTTAGTCGGTGGGCAAGCAGGCTACTTGATGAAAACAGGCACGGCAATATTCAGGATTGTCCTCGCAACGGCAGGCCTCGTAATGCACACAGTCCAGACAATGTGCAGAGAGTTAACGAATTGGTGATTGCTGACAGACGCATCACAGTGAACGAATTGTCACGCTACGTTGGGATAGGGGAAGGAAGTGTTTCCAGAGTACTGAAAGTGTTGGCGTTAAAAAAGGTTTGTGCCAGGTGAGTTCCCAGGATGTTGACAGTGGCTCACAAAGAAACAAGAAAAACGGTATGCAGCGAACTTTTGGAACAGTCCGAGAATGGTGGAGATCAATTTCTTGGAAGAATTGTGACAGGTGATGAAACATGGCTCCATCATTTTTCACCAGTGACGAAGAGGCAATCAATTGAGTGGCATCATGCAAATTCACCTAAGAAAAAATAAATTCAAAACCACGCCTTCTGCTGGAAACGTTATGGCTACAGTGTTTTTCGATTCCGAAGGACTCTTGCTTGTGGACATCATGCCAAGTGGAACCACCATAAATTCTGATGCATGTGTGACGACTGTGAAGAAACTTCAAGCTCGACTGAGTCGTGTTCGACCACATCGGCAAAAGCAGTACGTTTTGCTGTTGCACGACAATGCACGGCCACATGTCTGTCAAAAAACCATGGAAGCGATCACAAAACTCGGATGGACAACACTGAAACACCCGCCTTACAGTCCTGACCTGGCTCCATGTGACTATATTCTCTTTGGAAAACTGAAAGACTCTCTTCGTGGAACAAGGTTTGAAGACGATGACTCCCTTGTGCACGCTGCCAAACAGTGGCTCCAACAGGGTGGTCCAGAATTTTACCGTGCGGGTATACAGGCGCTGGTACAAGATGGCGTAACGCAGTTGAGAGGGATGGAAATGATGTGGAGAAATGAAAATATTGTTCATAAAGGATGTATCTGCACACTGCAAAACTTTCAAACATGTAGAATAAAAGATCGATTTAAAAAAAAATTGTGTGCATTTCTTTTGGACTCATGTTCGGAACAAAACAGAACACCTTCAACGACTAGAGATAGGACGTTTACATTCACAGGAGATATATATTCGTACATTCTGCAGAAATGATTAGCATTTGAACCATGTCGAGCAGCCGGTTCGAGGACAACATCGATATCGCGGGGTAAAACCACCTACTGGTAGAATGTGCCTGCGGCTATCGTTGTCGCTATAAACCGAAGGAAATGGATCAGTGTGATTTGAACAGACGTGCAGGATACTTCGCAGACGCATGCACGAACCGTACCGTCAAATCACGAGTTTGAAAGAGGGTGCATTATTGACATTAGAGAATGTGATGCTTCCATCCGGGAAATTGCTATTCCCGTGCCACGTAGTGTTTCGGCAATGCACCGAGTGTGTGCGGAATGGTCCACGGATGGTTGTGGAACACGACGTGGGTCATGTCGCAGCACTCAGACCATACCCCCCTCCCCCATTTCCCCTGAGAAGATAGACACCTCATACGAATGGCATTGCAGAACAGATCTGCGTCCTCCTCAGCTCTGGCGCAACAGTGGAACAGTCTACCATATTGTAGACTATCGGTGGCGACAGTGCGTCGCCGTTTATAACGGCAAGGGTTACGTGCACGATTTCCACTTCTCCGCCTTCTTTTGACGAAGGTGCAGAAACATGCCAGACGGGAATGGTGTATGGAACGACGTCACTGGGGACAGGAATGACACCAGTGACACCAGTTTCTACTTGTTTGAAAATGATGACCGCATTTTGGTTCGCCGAAGACAGGGGAGGGCATCACAGTCACTGCATTCGCACAAGACGCGCAGCGCCAACTCAAAGCCTTATGGCGTTGGGTGCTATTAGGTACAACCACAAATTACAGTTGATGCGTGTCCAGGGCACTGTGATCAGTGTGATCTACGTGAATGACATCCTGCGACCTGTAGCCATACTGAAGCTGCACAACACCCCAGACGCCATTTTTCAGCAAGACAATGCACGACAACATGTTGCTGTATGAACAAGTGCCTTCTTGGTGTCACAGAATGTCATCCTTTGCCTTAGCCCGCCGAATCACCAGACTTTCCGCCAGTCGAAAATGTGTGGGGTATGGTGAAATAGCGGGTGTAGATCCATTCACAACAGATGAACTTGTGAATGAAGCATAGATCGCTATACCACAGGATCCCAATCGCGCCTTACCCACATGGAACAAGTTATCAGGGGCCATGGCGGACCCTGTGCCTACTAGGCAACAGGACTCATGCTGAACCGAGATGGTTGGTTCTGAGCACTATGGGACTTAACAGCTATGGTCATCAGTCCCCTAGAACTTAGAACTACTTAAACCTAACTAACCTAAGGACAGCACACAACACCCAGTCATCACGAGGCAGAGAAAATCACTGACCCCGCCGGGAATCGAACCCGGGAACCCGGGCGTGGGAAGCGAGAACGGTACCGCACGACCACGAGCTGCGGACTGAACCGAGATGACTGAAATACTAATCAGTTCTGCAGAACATACTAATGTACATGTCCTGTGAACATGAACGTCGTATATCTAGTCGTTCAAGATGTTCTGTTTCTTTTTATGAACATTGACTCATTTTTTACCTTACTTTCGTCGTTCTTTGTCGTAATTTGGAAAACCGCTGACAGGAGCTCCATTGAGTGTTGCCAGAGAGAGCATGTCGTTTGACAGAATCTTCCCTTTGCCAGTTGGAAGGGACTCTGCAAAGAAGTTTCCGTGGCAGGTTTGGCATGACAGCACCAGTTGACAACAGCACAGTGAACTGACATAAGAGAATCGAGGAGGATGGTTGTTTGTGCGATGCAAAACGTTCGGACCAATCGGGCATCCCTACTCTCGGTGTCTTAAAACTTTGGCTCTTACTACAACTTAATAACAGACAGCAGGAATTTCATCTTTCAACAAGATTGCACCGCTCTACATTTCCACAATTGTATTCGATTTTACCTGAATAACAAATTGCTACCTCTCTGGATAGTCCGTTATGTGGTTGCTGACCTGGCGCTAACGAATGGGCACTACAGTTGGAAGATTCGCAGCCTTCTAATTTTTTCTGGTGGGATTACATCAAAGATAGTGTTTGTGTTCAACCTCTGCCACAGAACATCGAAGCCTTGAGAGACCGCATTGCAGCAGTTGTTCTTATCTTCAGTTCTGATGTGCTGGATCGGGTATGGCCAGAAGTGGACTGCTGATTAGATGTGCCGTGCGACGAGGGATGGACAAGGGGAAGACCTGTTTTTTTCAGATGATTCTTGGCCTTTATAGTTACTCTTTACGCTATGTACAAGAACCAAGACGGAAAAATAAGAGTGATGACCAAGAGCGATATGATCTAATTAAAAAGAGTGTAAGACAGGGCGCCGTCTTTCGCCACTGTTCTTCAGTCAATACAACGAACAGGAAATGACGGCAATGAAAGGAAGGTTCTGGAGTGGGGTGAAAATTCAGGATGACAAAATGTATCAGTGATAAAGAGTCGATGATGGCATTGCAGCTCTCAGTGAACAAGAGAAAGAATTGCAGGATCTGTGAGTGTAATGAACAGTGCAATGAGCCCACACTCTAGATTGAAAAGAACGGCGGAAGTAAGGTACCAAAATGAGATAGCGATGAGCTCATAATTACGATCGCATCCCAACTACCAATGCCTCCGTGCTGCTGAGAGGAAATCTGCCTCGTTCAGCTGTTACTGCTTCTTTCTCGCTCGCTTTCAGCTTTGTGTTTCATTTCTTCGTCTTGTAGTGCCGTCTGGTTGCTTACGTGTATCGTTTTTCTGGATTGACCGAGCGTTGTCCAGCTGTCCAGTAATAACTATGTCTTTTTCAGAGTCTTTTGCCATCTATTTCTGTGACGTTTTACCTTGCTGAATGGTGTGAAATTCATTGTTATTATATTTGTGGTTCTTTATCAAAACGGTACATATTTAATGAATACTGTGCTACCCCCTTCCGTCAGTCTATCACTACGCCTAGCCTTCTCTATTGCCATTGTGAAGATAAAGTGGAATCATGCCTGAGGAGATGATGTCGGTGCTGCAGGCACAGTCGGGACATGAGCAGTACGTGCTCGTTTTGAGACCGAAAAAGCCCGCATCTCGTGGTCGTGCGGTAGCGTTCTCGCTTCCCACGCCCGGGTTCCCGGGTTCGATTCCCGGCGGGGTTAGGGATTTTCTCTGCCTCGTGATGGCTGGGTGTTGTGTGATGTCCTTAGGTTAGTTAGGTTTAAGTAGTTCTAAGTTCTAGGGGACTGATGACCATAGATGTTAAGTCCCATAGTGCTCAGAGCCCTTGAGACCGAAAAATGGCTCTGAGTACTATGGGACTTAACATCTGTGGTCAACAGTCCCCTAGAACTTAGAACTACTTAAACCTAACTAACCTAAGGACATCACACACATCCATGCCCGAGGCAGGATTCGAACCTGCGACCGTAGCAGCCGCGCGGTTCCGGACTGCGCGCCTAGAACCGCTAGACCACCGCGGCCGGCGTTTTGAGACCGAGCGAGGTGGCGCAGTGGTTAGCACACTGGACTCGCATTCGGGAGGACGACGGTTCAATCCCGTCTCCAGCCATCCTGATTTAGGTTTTCCGTGATTTCCCTAAATCGTTTCAGGCAAATGCCGGGATGGTTCCTTTGAAAGGGCACGGCCGATTTCCTTCCCGATCCTTCCCTAACCCGAGCTTGCGCTCCGTCTCTAATGACCTCGTTGTCGACGGGACGTTAAACACTAACCACCTACCTCGTTTTGAGGCCACACATTTGGGAACGTGATCTTTTTGCAGCAGGAAAAGTCTTTTGACATCAAGCAGCTGGTTACATGGCAGACGCGAGAGTTGTAGAGGATAAAAACTGCAGGGGAAGGCAGAGGTTGAGATATACCCAGCAAATAACTAAGGACGTTGGGTACAAGTCCTACTGTGGAAGAAGGAAGATTAGGGTTTAATGTCCCTCCGACATCGAGGTCGTTAGAGACGCAGCATAAGATCAGGCTGTTTCAAGGATGGGGAGGAAATCGACCGAGAAACCATCCCAGCATTTGCATGCACAATTTAGGGAAATCACGGAAAACCTAAATCTGGACGATCGGACGCTGATTTCAACCTCCCGAATGCGAGTCCAGTGTGCTAAACAATGTTACGGCGTAGCTTCTCAGCGAGGACACCCGTCCATTAACCTAATCAGGGAAGAAATGAAAGTTGTGAGCAAGGCTTTTCTGTTCTTGGAGCGCTCTGTTAAGAGTTAGAGAACAGTTGGAATTCCAAGGTGCCTGAACGAACTTTATTAAGTTACAGACGTATTTTTGGACAAAGATTCATTCACAGTCGTGGTGAATGAACACTTAACCGAGGCTACAAATAGGGGTGCAATCTGGTTTTAGAGGAGAAGACGTTGCAATGGAGCAGCAGAAAAACAACGTGCCTGATAGAAAAGCTTATTTTGGACTTTAGGCTGCCGAGAACACGAGAGATTTAGAGCCATCGATTGGCATTCAAGATAATGGCGCAGAACAGCAACCTGCCACTCTCCTCAAGTAAGTCACTAATGTTCTAGCGCTCCATGAGTGTGTCCTTTTGACGATAGTATATAAAACTCTGATGATGGTCGCGATTAGTATCGTTGCTCTGTAAGTGCTCAGATTTTTAGTGGGATTTTGCAAGTCGTGAATTACAATTAGTTACGTACAAGAAAAGATTGGTTTTGGTGTGTGCTAATGTGTGATATCTGCGTGGTAGAAAACAGGTTAATGCGCTTAGTACCTTTAAATTTTCCGGTACAAAATTTTACGCCCTCTTCATAGTTCTAAGAGAAGTGTGTCTGAGGACGTACATATCGGCATTGTGAGGTCGATATGATGCTCTCTTCCAGGCAGAAATGTGTTTGGGGAAGTGCTTTTACTGTTAATTACAGTATTATCAAGGTACTGTGCCTCCAAGTAAATTCACTTTCCTTTTAAATGATTGTTCTGCTGTAACCGGCGTATTGCAAGAAATTCTTTCTCATTTAAAGCACTCGATATCAATATCGCTCTTTTTTTCCTTCTTCCTTTTTGTCCGAGACAGCGCTCTTCTGACTAGTTCGATGCGGCCCGCCACATGTTCCTCTCCTGTACCAACCTTTTTTACTAGAGTAGCACTTGTACCCTACATCCTCAATTATTTGCTGGATATATTCCAATCTCTGTCTTCCTCTACAGTTTTCAGCCTCTACAGCTTCCTGTAGTACCACGAACGCTATTCCCTGACGTCTTAACAGATGTCCTGTCATCCTGTCATTTCACTTTCGCAGTGTTTTCGATACGTTCCTTTTTTCACTAATTATGAGAACCTCCTTACTCCTTACCTTGTCAGTTCACCTAATTATCAACCCTGTTTTGCAGTACCACATCTCAGATGCTTCGATTCTCTTCCGTACCGTTTGTCCCACAGTCTATAATTCACTATCATACAATACTGTACTGCAAAAGCACATGCTCAGAAACTTCTTCCTCAATTTAAGGCCTGTGTTTGATATTTGCAGACTTCTTTTGGCCAGGAATGCCCTCTTTGCTTGTACTAGTATACGTTTTATGTAATCCTTTCTTCTCAATCATGGGTTATTTTGTTTCCAAGGTAGTAGAATTCCTTAACTTTGTGTACTTTGTCGTCACAGTTTTGGATGTTAATTTTATCGTTATTTTCATTTCTGCTACTTCTCACGACTTTCGCTTTTCTCCTGTTTATTTTCAATCCACATTCTGTACTCATTAATGTTAATTCTTTTCGACAGATCTTGTAAATCTACTTCACCTTCACTGGGGATAGCAATGTCATCAGCGAATCTTATCGTGGATACCGTCTCAGTCTGAATTTTAAACCTACTTTTTGTCCTTTCTTTTATTTCCGTCGTTGTTTCTTCTATGTATAGCTTGAACAGCGGGGAGCGGAAGAATATATCTCTGTCTGACTTTGTTTTTAATTCGAACATTTCGTTCTTGATCTTTCAATCCTATTGTCCCCTCTTGTTTTTTGTACATACTGTACATTACCCGTCCTTCCCCATTGCTTACTCGTATTTCGAACGTCTTACATCATTTCACGTTGTCGAACGCTTTTTCCAGACCGAAAATCCTATGCATGTGTGTTGATTTTTCTTCAGTCTTTGTCAAACGCAAGATCAGGATAGCCTCTGTGGTGTCTTTACGTTTCCGAAAGCCAAACTGATAGTCATCTAACACAGCCTCAATTTTCTTTTCCATTCTTCTGTGTATTATTTTTGTTAGCAGCTTGGATGCGTGAGCTGATAAGCTACTGTGTGATGGTTTTGTACTTACCTGGTCTTGCTATCTCAACTAATGAAATGATGATACTTTTACGTAAGTTCGAAGGTATGTCGCTAGTCCTATATATTCTGCATAGCAACTTCAATAGTTGTTTGGTTGCCACTTGCCCCAAATATTTTAGAAATTTCGATGTTATGTTATCTACCTCTTCTGCCTTCTTTCATATCAAGTCTACCAGAGTTCTTTTAAAGTCTGACTCTAATACTGGATTCCTTGTGTCTTCCTTAGCAACTGTTTCTTCTATCACGTCATTAGACAAGTCCACCCCCTCATAGAGGCCTTCTGTGTACTCTTTCCCTCCTCTACGGTAACAGTGGAATTCCCATTGCACTCTTAATGTTGCCGTCCTCGTTATCCCCTTATAATCTCTGTAATATAGCGCTTGGCGTGCGCATTTTGCAGTGGTCGACAACCATATAGGTGCTTCAGAGCCACAGACCTTTCGTCAGCAGGACGATACACAGTGCTGAAGTTAGTGCGTTTAGGAGGGATTTTCAGCTGTAAACGGTCCAAGCATCAACGAAAGTGGAAGTATGTGACTTCCTCACTCGGCCCTAACCAAAGTCCCCCCTCTCTCCACACACACACACACACACACACACACACACACACACACACACACACACACACAGCCACAGTAAGGACGACTGCAGTGATCGAAGCAAGGTTGTAGGAGAGATGGTGTAAGTGAGAACGTCCAGATTAGTAACTTCAATAGACGTATAAAAGGCTTATGTGCTGCATCTGACAGTTCTCAATGTTTGCGTAGGTCAATATTTGCACCAGTAAGCTATACAATTTGTCTAATTTACATCAACAACGGTTGTCCCCTACTTATTTCTTTTATTTTCATGACAGCTGATAACAATACAAATACAAACCTGCACTGCAGACACTGATGACAATAAACGTCAGGATGCAGTTAAAGGACTCATGCATTACTAAGAGGAAAGAAGAATAATCCTTTCACGTTGCTTCTGTGAGTATCGCCAGCATCCACATAAATACGGCGCAAAGAAGTGACTAATCATACCAAACCAAAAAAAAAAAAAAAAAAAAAAATGGTTCAAATGGCTCTGAGCACTACGCGACTTAACTTCTGAGGTCATCAGTCGCCTAGAACTTAGAACTAATTAAACCTAACTAACCTAAGGACATCACACACATCTATGCCCAAGGCAGGATTCGAACCTGCAACCGTAGCGGTCGCTCGGCTCCAGACTGTAGCGCCTAGAACCGCTCGGCCGCTCCGGCCGGCTGACTAGTCATACAGAATTTATGCAAATATAAACCAAAGCCCTCTAATTCACAACCCAGCAGACACACCACGGGAACTCGCACCAGTATTCAAAATTAGCGCCGCAGGGGCCAAAAAGAAAATGAAAAAAAGAAAAAGTGAGCGGAGACAACAGCACAGCGTCTCTCGATGAGTATGGTGACATGTTTGGGTAAATATAAAAAAGGAACTATATTGCGTTTTGTAGAAGACGGAGTTTAAAAACCCACACTTGTAGACCTCTCGGTACTTTTCCGAGCTCACGAACGACAAATCGAAAGAACATAAAACTAATCAATTCACGCTTAAAATAGTCACATTATAAAGATATTTTTAAGTTGCTGCGTCTAATCAAAAGCATATCGATCGCAAAATTCTGGATAACTGCCAGTGCTGGCCGACTGAAAGGCGGTAGTGATTTGAAAGCATTGCACTTCCACTAGACCTACCTGACAGAGTTACTTGGAAAATGTCGACGAGTGAGTATGGTGTATTTTTCTTCGGCCGTATCTATCGTATATTGTCAACATGAAGCAGTCATGAAGCATCATGCACAGCTGCTTGCCGTGACACTTACATGCATCTGCTTGCTCTAGCCACAGGTAGATCGAAAAAAAAAAAAAAAAAAAAACGGTAATTATTCACAACATCTTTGGTCTCACAAACGGAAGAAAAATTTTAATTTGCAAATTATTTGTGCTCTCTGCAGAGAATATTTCATTACACACTGAAAAGCCACTCGGCTCGAGTCGCCTTTCTCGAGGCACGTAATACATTAATTTTGTCCACTCCATCAATATTCCTAGTGCACTTTGAATCTTCCTACATGTAGTCACAATCGTAGATGGGAACTATCACGGGGTTGCGGGTTCGAATCCCGGCCGGGTTGGGGATTTTCTCTGCCCGGGGACTGGGTGTTTGTGTTGTCCTCATCATTTCATCATAATCATCATTTGTGAGAGAGACTAGATTGGAATGTGAAAAGAAAATGGACTGTGTAAAACTTGGAACTTTGTACGGACGCTGATGACCGAGCATTTGAGCGCCCCACAAACCAAACATCATCGTAGATAGGAACTGAATACGCGCGACTGTTATGGTTTCCTTAACAACTCGCATTACATCCCCTCACGAAGAGGTCAGCTTGGATGCAGGTAACTGTTGGTATCTTCAGTAATGATTACATTGTAAAAAAAAAAGGTCTGTGAGTTTGGAATAATAAAAATAGTAAACATAATTGTTGTTAAAGATAACAGAAGCGTGTCAACGTAAAAACATAATATTTCTTTCCTCACATTAATGGCTCAGCAAATTCCTCTAGCGTTTACAGGTGCGTTGTAAACACTAGAAAGGAAGAGATACTGGAAGATGTTACTATTCCTGCTACTCATGCGTACATTCCCAATTATACCACACATATATGCGTTCTGTTCCAATCCTACACTGATGAACTGAAACATTATGACTACGTGATCGCGTAGGTCCACTTTTCGAACGCGATACAGTAGCGATTCTGCGTGGCACAGATTCGACAAGTCCTACACCTGCTCACGGGTCTCGCAGTTCCCTACGTTACGGGCCGGTGTCTTATGGGCGCGGAACTAGCATCCGATAAGTCCTCGATGCTTCAATCGGGCTCGGATCAAACGAATTAGGCGGCCAAGACTTCTACGTGAGTTCACTATCACACTCCTCAATTACGATGGAGCACAGTTCTGGCACGAACAGGATGCAGATTCTCCGTAAAGTGATTGTAAATCGAACATGTAACACGTTAGCCTCAGTTGCAAATAGAAACTAATCTTTACCCAGGTTTCAGCCAAAAAAATTTGGCCTTCTACAAAAGAACCTGCGTAAAGATTGGTTTCTATTTGCAACTGAGGCTGACGTGTTACTTGTTCACTTATCACAGTTGCTCACAGGGCTGCACAGTGTTAAAAATTCTTGAATTTAAATCTTTCCACGGCATTAGTTACACTCACCTATCTCTCGTCTTTGGTTTGAAGCTGATCAAGGTACCAGAAATCTCAACACTTCTCCTGTATGCAGATCTGTGATGTACGCAGCTACCTCCTCGTCTTCGATTACTACCACAGGCTCCATGTCCTCCGAAGCATAACACTGTCTCCACCGACCTGCGTCCGAGGCGAGGTGCATGTTTCAAGTAGCTGTTCGCCTGGAGGCCGGCGTGTCCATACACGACCATCGATCCGGTATAACAACTACTTTGATTCAGCCGACCAGGCGACACGTTTCCGTTGATCCACGATTCAGTGTCGATGATACCGTACCCGTTGCAATCGTAACTGACGATTCATGGTCACAAGGGAAACATGTAATAACTATATACTGCGAAATTCCGTGTTTAATAGTTTCAGCTCAACGGCCCTATCGCCGCTAGAATGGTCTCCAATTCGTCTCTGCTTCGCTGGCGAGGCCCACGAGAAGGAAAGGCCGCGGTGCATACGTCAGCCACTTACACTTCAGGTTTTACGAGTGCCAGCAGCCATCTCTGACGGGGAGCGGGCAACTATTTCAGACGAGTTTAATAATTCTTGACTGCACATGTAAGCTCTCGACAGTAGGTACTTCTTCATTGACGTAGTGATTTCTCGTGCGCCCTGCGCGGAGGTGAGCGTTCGCGAAATGTGGCGGACACACCGTCTAACGTGACGTCACAAGTTCGTTGCCGGGTCCCGTATTCCTCGTGAGTCCCGCCGCAGTGGCCTCAGCCGCATTTAAAGTGAACCTTCAAAAGACAGCACATCAGTAAGTCATCGAACTGCATCCGTATCTACAGATATGAAAGTTTTGTGAATCATTTTAAACTGAAAAGATACCGTAAAGCTCTAACGGTAGGCTTGCGCAATACCTGAAATACAGGGCTATTACAAATTATTGAAGCGATTTCGTAAATTCACTGTAGCTCCATTCATTGACATATGGTCACGACACACTACAGATACGTATAAAAACTCATTAAGTTTTGTTCGGCTGAAGCCGCACTTCAGGTTTATGCCGCCAGAGCGCTCGAGAGCGCAGTGTGAGTGAGACAAAATGGCGACAGGAGCCGAGAAAGCGTATGTCGTGCTTGAAATGCACTCACATCAGTCAGTCATAACAGTGCAACGACACTTCAGGACGAAGTTCAACAAAGATCCACCAACTGCTAACTCCATTCGGCGATGGTATGCGCAGTTTAAAGCTTCTGGATGCCTCTGTAAGGGGAAATCAACGGGTCGGCCTACAGTGAGCGAAGAAACGGTTGAACGCGTGCGGGCAAGTTTCGCGCGTAGCCCGCGGAAGTCGACGACTAAAGCAAGCAGGGAGCTAAACGTACCACAGGTGACGGTTTGGAAAATCTTACGGAAAAGGCATTTCTTAAACAGGAGATTGGAAAACCGATGGATCAGTCGTGGTGGAGATCATGATCAGCAATTCATGTCATGGCCTCCACGCTCTCCCGACTTAACCCCATGCGATTTCTTTCTGTGGGGTTATGTGAAAGAAACGTGCCAGAACTGCGAGCTCGCATCAACGATGCTTTCGAACTCATTGATGGGGACATGCTGCGCCGAGTGTGGGAGGAACTTGATTATCGGTTTGATGTCTGCCGAATCACTAAAGGGGCACATATCGAACATTTGTGAATGCCTAAAAAAACTTTTTGAGTTTTTGTATGTGTGTGCAAAGCATTGTGAAAATATCTCAAATAATAAAGTTATTGTAGAGTTGTGAAATCGCTTCAATCATTTGTAATAACCCCGTATTTACTTCCGCTGAAGTCCATAGTCTCATCTTCAAAGCTTTTTGTACGACGAATGTTACCTCCATTGAATAGAAATTCGTCAAATACACACCTACCGTGCTTCTTACTTTGGTATACAGTAATGTTATTGTGCATTTATGTTGAAGGCATTTATGTAAAATTTGCTTCTTCTGAGAACATGTTTTGAAATGTACTTCCCCTAAAATAAGGAATTTCAATCCAACCATGACCAGAGACTTACGCAATATAGCTTACTGTTGTTTGAATATGTTCCGGTGATTAGAAGGTGTTGTATATCCTTCGGCTTAAGTTGTCAGAGTCGCTCTATTTATAATTCTGCTGCGTTGTAAGCCGCATAATATTGTAAAATCATTATACACTATTACAAGCGGACCAGATTAGGGCATGAAATACCATCAAAGAGGGAACTTGCAGTAGTGCCTGAAGCACTGATTCATTATTTTCCATATGTCGTGGTCTTAGCAAACATAGCGGATAAGTTTCAAGAGAATTACTTGCACAGGTCCGGGCATGTCATAAGGCGTGTACCTAACTATGTGATATAAAGAGTTCTGACGTAAAAGAACCGTAAAGAGGCCCTGATCGCCCACCGACTACGTACATTAGGTCCCTTAAGAGCGACATGACAAAAGCGATGTCACTCTACCCTGAAATGACACAATTACGTTCAGGATGGCGTAATTATGCTAGGAGGGTGAATCCGAAGAGACCTGGGAAATAAGGCACGGATGAAACAGGAAGACGAAGAAGATCAGGAAGAAGAAGAAAAAGAAGAAGAAGAAGAAGAAGAATGTTATAAGAATTTGTGAAACTTCCTAACTAATAATTCCGTGGCGTTGAGAAGCTAAATGAAGATATGTTCCAAGTTGTCGCCCCGTAAGCCATGACGGTTGAAGTGGGATTAGAATTAATGTTCTGTTATCTTTACCACTGATGGATGAAGATGCATAGATTAGAGTGGGACATCGTAAGTTTAGCGGCTGAGCCGTGAGCGGCAGTAGCTATCTTAAGATGTTGCTGGCTAAACAAGTCGCCATTGCAGGGGACTATGAATATGACAATATTCATTGCTGCGTGGGTGGAAGTCAGATCTCTTTGGGCAACCTCCCCATGCGCATCACCACGTCATAACGCTGCGCCGCCGTCTTCTGGTTGCCATTGCCGTTGGACTGTCCTTACGACGTCGCTCCGTTGCCCTGGGCACTAACGAATACGTCATCTCGCACTGCTGTACTGCTGAGGAACTCTAGCAGCAGTGCTCATGTTCAGCAAATACACTTCTGGAAATGGAAAAAAGAACACATTGACACCGGTGTGTCAGACCCACCATACTTGCTCCGGACACTGCGAGAAGGCTGTACAAGCAATGATCACACGCACGGCACAGCGGCCACACCAGGAACCGCGGTGTTGGCCGTCGAATGGCGCTAGCTGCGCAGCATTTGTGCACCGCCGCCGTCAGTGTCAGCCAGTTTGCCGTGGCATACGGAGCTCCATCACAGTCTTTAACACTGGTAGCATGCCGCGACAGCGTGGACGTGAACCGTATGTGCAGTTGACGGACTTTGAGCGAGGGCATATGGTGGGCATGCGGGAGGCCGGGTGGACGTACCGCCGAATTGCTCAACACGTGGGGCGTGAGGTCTCCACAGTACATCGATGTTGTCGCCAGTGGTCGGCGGAAGGTGCACGTGCCCGTCGACCTGGGACCGGACCGCAGCGACGCACGGATGCACGCCAAGACCGTAGGATCCTACGCAGTGCCGTAGGGGACCGCACCGCCACTTCCCAGCAAATTAGGGACACTGTTGCTCCTGGGGTATCGGCGAGGACCATTCGCAACCGTCTCCATGAAGCTGGGCTACGGTCCCGCACACCGTTAGGCCGTCTTCCGCTCACGCCCCAACATCGTGCAGCCCGCCTCCAGTGGTGTCGCGACAGGCGTGAATGGAGGGACGAATGGAGACGTGTCGTCTTCAGCGATGAGAGTCGCTTCTGCCTTGGTGCCAATGATGGTCGTATGCGTGTTTAGCGCCGTGCAGGTGAGCGCCACAATCAGGACTGCATACGACCGAGGCACACAGGGCCAACACCCGGCATCATGGTGTGGGGAGCGATCTCCTACACTGGCCATACACCACTGGTGATCGTCGAGGGGACACTGAATAGTGCACGGTACATCCAAACCGTCATCGAACCCATCGTTCTACCATTCCTAGACCGGCAAGGGAACTTGCTGTTCCAACAGGACAATGCACGTCCGCATGTATCCCGTGCCACCCAACGTGCTCTAGAAGGTGTAAGTCAACTACCCTGGCCAGCAAGATCTCCGGATCTGTCCCCCATTGAGCATGTTTGGGACTGGATGAAGCGTCGTCTGACGCGGTCTGCACGTCCAGCACGAACGCTGGTCCAACTGAGGTGCCAGGTGGAAATGGCATGGCAAGCCGTTCCACAGGACTACATCCAGCATCACAACGATCGTCTCCATGGGAGAATAGCAACCTGCATTGCTGCGAAAGGTGGATATACACTGTACTAGTGCCGACATTGTGCATGCTCTGTTGCCTGTGTCTATGTGCCTGTGGTTCTGTCAGTGTAATCATGTGATGTATCTGACCCCAGGAATGTGTCAATAAAGTTTCCCCTTCCTGGGACAATGAATTCACGGTGTTCTTATTTCAATTTCCAGGAGTGTAGACTCTGAAACATTCACCATGGATATCTGTGCTCCCACGGCCTATGTTTTTGGAACACTGAACACTGTAACGTGTCATTAATTGCATCCTGTGACTCACGGTAAACCCCTGAAAATTCAGGTGTCAGTCCCTTCTACTTAGCTCGTTTTCTTATGGAGTTTAATTATTTAAGATACAAGAATCTCGAGAATTAAGCCGTGCCAATATTTGATGGACGACCACGTAATGACCTTCAAGTTCCTAATAACAAGCGAGTACCAATCAATTTCGCCTGTACAGGGTAGTGAGAGTGAGATATGCTCGGACTGCTCCGTGTCGCTACTTGCGCAGTGTGGTCTTCAGACCAGCCCCGCATCGCCGCCGGCGACGTCCTCGAGCCGAGAAGAAGTCGTCGGTGCTCGTTACGGACTGCCGGCATTATCGACTCTGCTAACGAGAGGCTTCCCAATCAAACACAATCAGCGCGGGCAGAGTATTGCCATATCTTGATCCGGCAAACAGCGCCGCCACCGGCCCGCTGCGGCAATTAGCGTAATTGAGGCGGGCGCTGCCGCCGCCGCAAACTCGATCATGAATATTTGATGACCGCCAGCCAGCAGCCAGACACAGAGGACCCGTGCCCGCGGCCGCAGACGAACCGCGGAGCGCACCGTCTACTCCCCCATCCACCCCTCCCCCTCCTTCACCTCCCCACTCCAGGCCCTCGCCCTCCCCCTCCTCCCCAAACTTGGGCCCTTTTCTTATTATTGTGTCTACCCGCGCGGCCCCGCGCAGTGAACGCCACCTCAGCTACCCTTCAGGACTCTTCATGGGCCTTCCTCATCCACTGTACCAGTAGCTTACAAGGTGAACGCCAATACCTAGCTGCCCTACAGAAGACGTTAGAGCTGCGGTAACACGTCAGAGCACTCGACATAGTGCATAAACGTAGGGATAAGTGGGGGAATAGTGTGCATTTTAAGCAAAATTTATTATTTTGACAATTTTCAACTATATGTAAGACAGTTGTAATGTTTCTACTTTTATTGCACTAAATCAATGTGTTGTGGATTGGCAAGAGAGCCAACCCGGTATGAGAGGAAGCCGAAAGGCACGCGTTTTAGCTCACGCCGGCTGGCGTGAGGTCTGGAACAGGTCAAGGAAATTAGACTAGCAAAAAAGGACGTAGCTGTGGAATACTTAACTTTAATCCATAAATGGTGAACATCGCTCTTGACGGTACATGTTTTACAGCATCAATAGTAACTATTAATGGCGCCTTGCTAGGTCGTAGCAAATGACGTAGCTGAAGGCTATGCTAACTATCGTCTCGGCAAATGAGAGCGTATTTTGTCAGTGAACCATCGCTAGCAAATTTGGCTGTATAACTGGGGCGAGTGCTAGGAAGTGTCTCTAGACCTGCCGTGTGGCGGCGCTCGGTCTGCAATCACTGATAGTGGCGACACGCGGGTCCGACGTATACTAACGGACCGCGGCCGATTTAAAGGCTACCACCTAGCAAGTGTGGTGTCTGGCGGTGACACCACACAATGTATATGTAATAAAAGTAAACGAAGTTTAACTGGGAAGGTTCAATATTTTAGCATCACCGAATCGTTTGAACACCCGCCGAACGAGGCTGGAGCGCGCTGCGTGCTCTGCTGGAGAAGTACGTACACTGGCCACAGTTTTGGAGGGGGTAGGGGGTGGGGGTCGGGGGGTCGGGGGTGTCTCTGGGGCTGGCTACTATAACACAGCTTTCCTAGCATCGTCTTCTCTGTCGAGCCATTACACCGGCAGAGAGTGGGTTTAGTGTGCCACGTGCCTCGACCTGACAAGAAATTGGACTCGTCAGCGGCATTCGCCGTCACCATATTACCTAGGGTCGATACTGGCTTAATTCAAAGGGGAGATCCATCGTGTAAAACGAACCGTTTTGTACCTGGTTACCTAGGAATTTAACCTGTTGCATGGCGCGGAACAGGAATTGCAGGGAAGCCATGGCGAAATGGTTAGACGAAAAATGTGAAGAAATCGAAAAATAAGTGATTGTTGGAAGGACTGACTCAGCATATATAAAAGTCAAAACAACCTTCGCTGAAATTAAAAACAAGGGCGGTAACTTTAAGAATGCAATGGACATTCAATTGTTAAATACCGAGGAGAGAGCGTATAGGTGGAAAGAGCACAATGAGGGCGTCTATGAGGGGGAGCTGATGACGCGATAGAAGACGAAACAGGAGTCGACAGGGAAGAGATCGGGCATCCACTAATAGAATCAAAATTTAGAAGAGATTTGGGAGACTTAAGATCAAATAAGACAGTAGGGATATGTAACACTCCATCACAATTTCTAAAATCAGTGGGGAAAGTGGCAACAGAACGATTGTTTACGTTCGTGTGTAGAATGTATGACACTGCCGATATATCATCAGACTTTCACAAAAACATCAGCTTCACAATTCCCAAGATTTTAAGAGGTGTCGTACAATCTTCTTAAGTGCTCATGCATCCAAGTTGCTGACATGAATAATATACAGAAGAATGGAAAAGAAAATTGAGGATCTGTTAAACGACGATGAGTTTGGCTTTAGCAAAGGTAAAGTCACCAGGGAGACAGATATAACGCGGCTGATAATGGACGCAGGGCTGAAGAAAAATCAAGGAACGTTTACGGTATTTGTCGGCCTAGGAAAGGGATTCGACAGTGTAAAATGGTGGAAGAGTTTCGAAAGTCTAAGGAAATATGAGTATTCTATAGGGAAAGACGGATAATATACAATATGTGCTAGAACCAAGAGCGAACAATGAAGGAAGAAGACAGAGAACGAAGTGCAAGGATTAAGAAGGGTGTAAGACAGGAATGTAGTCTCTCGCCCTTGCAGTTCAGTCTACATGTTGAAGAAGCTATGATGGAAATAAAAAAAAAGTTGAAGAGTGGGATTAAAATTCAAGGTAAAAGGATATCAATGTAAAGATTCGATGATGACATCGCTATCCTCAGAGAAAGTGGAGGAGCATTACAGGTTCTGTTAAATGGAATGAAGTCTAATGTGTACAGAATATGGATTGAGAGTAAATCAAAGAAAGACGAATGTAATGAGAAGTAGCAGAAATGAGAGCAAGGAGAAACTTAACAGCAGAACTGGAGATCACGAAGTAGAAGAAGTTAAGGAACTCTGCTACCTAGGCAGCAAAATAATATTTGACGGAGGGAGCAAGAAGGAAATTAAAAGCTGATTAGCAATGGCAGAGGGGCCATTCCTCGCCAAGAGAAGACAATTAGTATCAAACATAGGCCTTGAGGAAGAGACTTCTGAGAATGTACGTTCGGGCACAGCATTGTATGGAAGTGAGACATGGAGTGTGGGAAAATCGGAACAGTTGCGGATAGAAGCGTCTGAGATGTGGTGCTACATAAGAATGTTGAAAATTAGGTGGGATAATAAAGTACTGAAAGAGGAGATTCTCCGCAGGAAAGAAATATATTACATCAGGAAATGATGTCTATGGTTCTAGATGGAGCTATAGAGGGTAAAAACTGTAGCAGAAGGCGTAGATAGGGATTCATTCAGCAAATAATTGAGGACATAGGTTGCAAGTGCTACCTCTAAGATGACAAGTTTGGCACAAGAGCGGAATTAGTTGGGGGATGCGTCAAAGCAGTCAGAAGACTGATAGAAGACTGATGACTAAAAAAAATGTTTTTCTATTCAGTATTGACTGCCTAGTCATAGGCCTTAGTTTAGCTCGTGTTGAGGAATAAATGGAAGTTCCTGTGGTTTTCGCCAAGAGCATCTGTGACAATCAGTAGCCGCCTTTATTGCTTTTGTTTAGGCTATTGCTAGTTTTGGGGGGCAGCCTCAGACTACACGTGTTTCCTCAAGACTGTGTGTTAATGGATAATGTACCCGCGCGAATGAACGTTATGAAACTGTTCCAAAAGAAATGTAAATGGCGCCATAGACCTGAGATCCTTGTGGGATTGATGATTCGAGAGTTAAATTTTGTAAATTTCTGTGGAAGTGTTGCTCTCCTGTATTTTCTTTTTTAATGGCAGTGCATTGGTCACGATAAGTTGTGTTACTGAATTGTAAATGTGAACTGGTGGTCCGCCTCTTGATTTTGATCTATCCGATGAGAATTTACACTGAAGTGCCAAAGAAACTGGTACGCCTGCCTAATATCGTGTAGGGACCCTGAGAGCACGCAGAAGTGCCGCAACACGACGCGACATGGACCCGACTAATGTCTGAAATAGTGCTGGAGGGAACTGACACCATGAATCCTGCATAGCAGTCAGTAAATCCGTAAGAGTATGACGAGGTGGAGATCTCTTCTGTACAGCACGTTGCAAGGCATCCCAGAAATGCTCAATAATGTTCATGTGTGGCGAGTTTGGTGGCCAGCGGAAATGTTTAAGCTCAGAAGAGTGTTCCTGGAGCCAGAATGCAGCAATTCTGGACTTGTGGGGTGTCACATTGTCTTGCTGGAATTGCCCAAGTCCGTCGGAACGCAAAATGGACATGAGTGGATGCAGGTGATGAGACAGGATGCTTGCGTACGTGTCAGCTGTCAGAGTCGTATCTAGACGTATCAGGGGTCCCACGTCACTCCAACTGCAAACGCCCCACACCATTACGGAGCCTTCACCAACTTGAACAGTCCCCTGCTGACATGCAGGATTCATGGTTTCATGAGGTTCTCTCCATACCCCCATATATGTCTATCCTCCCGATACAGTTCGAAACGAGACTCGTCCGACCAGGCGACATGTTCCCAGTTATCAACAGGGCAATGTTGGTGTTGACGCTCCCAGGAGAAGCGTAAAGCTTTGTGTCGTGCAGTCATCAAGGATACACGAGTGGGCCTTCGGCTCCGAAAGCCCATGTCGATGATGATTCGTTGAATGGTTCACACGCTGACACTTGTTGATGGCCCAGCATTGAAATCTGCAGCAATTTGTGGAAGGGTTGAAGGATTCTCTTCAGTGGTCGTTGGTCCCGTTCTTGCAGGATCTTTTTCCGGCCGCAGCGGCGTCGGGGATTTGATGTTTTACCGGATTTTTGATATTCAGGGTACACTCGTGAAGTGATCTTACGGGAGAATCCCCACTTTATCTTTATTTCGGAGGTACTGTGTCCCATTTCTCGTGCACCGACTGTAAGACCCCGTTCAAACTCACTTAAATCTTGATGACCTGTCAGTGTAGGAACGATAACCGATCGAAGAACTGCGCCAGACACTTGTTGCCTTAGATAGGCGCTGTCGACCGCAGCGCCGTATTCTGCCTTTTACATATTTCTGTATTTGAATACGTATGCCTGTACCAGTTTTTTAGCGCTCCAGTGTATATTGTTAATAAAGATGTTACCTAAATATTGTTCTACATATCTCAACTCGGCACCACCACTACTAACTACCACCGTACCACGAAGTGTCACAAAGATGCGATTGCGAACGATTCCCTATCCAAAGCGGTAACTATCCGCAGTGACTGGGAACTTGTCGGCATAGAAAGGGAAGCTCGTATTACATATACAAGAATGAAAATAATTTCAACTTCAAGTACCTGCCAATTTCTGTAAGGAAATTCGAATAGTGAAACGTATTTATGCACTAACATGGGATGTGCAGTAACTTTCGTTTTCACGTTTCAGCAATTTTGAGAATGTTAATTTCTTGAATAAGCAGTTGTCACAAACACAGTCTTGATGTGTATTCTCCAGTACATACAGTAAGCAGAAAATTCGAACTGAAAATCACTGAGGAGCCCGCAGCCAATGGTGAGCGGTGCCACAGCAAGGAGTCAGCATGATAAACAACGTGGGAGTTCTCATGTTACACGGCAACTGCCGCACAAGCACTTTTACACTTTCACACTGTGTCGACCATTCAAAGGGGAAGATAGCAAATTAGGCCTACCAATGATAAGGCACGAGATCGAGCTCTCTGGAAGGCAGAATGGGAGACAAGGGACAAAATGACGGAGTAAGGGCAACCTCAAAACGAGAGAAGGCAAACAGACAGGGAGCGAAGAAAAGAGACAGAGTAAAGTGAGACAGAGGAGGGCCCAGAGAGTCAGAGGAGAAATGATTTCTTATGCTGTTTAGCACAAAGAGTTTGGAGTTTGTCTTGTGGAGGCCTATTGGCTCTCGGCTGATATACATTTACAGAGAGGCAAGTTAAGTGTTTATATTTTTCTTTGTTTACCTCGTAGTATATTTCTTAAATTTCTAGCGCGTTTTTCTTTTTAAGAGGTTCAATTCGCGGTTTTGTAATGGTGAATTAATTCAGTATGCAGCGCAATAGTTGCTCACTCAACAGCCAGCAACATAGCTCATTGACGCATCAGCGTCCTTTTGTGACACTTCAGGAGTGTAAAAAATTGCATATCTAGGATTGTCTGCTTTTGTAGTTTTATTCTTCAGTTAGTCTTGCTGGGATGGTTAGGATGTGTACATGCTATTCGCGGATGCAGGACGAGTGAATGCGCTGTTGGCTACTGTCAATCACTTTCAGGCTGCTGCCTCGGGGCGTAGCGGAGGCGGAGAATCACGTGCCCTTAGCGCTAGGATTTCACCCGGAACAAGTCCCGCCCATTCACCCCCCTCCACGCCTATCCATAGTGTAAGGCCCTGCCCTGAACGGCCACCAGTTCCGCAAACTGGAAGCTACAACAAAGTTATTATCTTCGCAGTCCAACACGTGTTATACTGTGATGAAATTCAGTAACGATAAGAAACTTAAGCTTTTCTGGATAGTAATGTAATATGAATCTGCATTATTAAAGAAATAAAAATATTTATAGAGAATTGAAAGCATCGCCAGCAATAGAAAACAAAAAATAACGTGATGTTATTTAAGGGCAATAAGGAGAAATTTTCATTAACTAATTCACTTACTATAATATGTTTATTTGAGGGAAACAGCAGAGCAAACATACAATGCGAAAACAATGGTCTTGAATCTGTCATGTCGGCAGTAAAGCCACGGATGCACTCGAATAACTCTGTTGTCTAAAATCACCGTTATATAGAAATAAGTGAAGGTTGTTTTGTTTATGTAGGCCCTCATAGTAGCTCACGAAAATTAAAGAATATAAGAATGTCATAAAGTAGAAATGCCTAATGAAAGCAGTAAGATATTTGCATGTATGACATATTTCGTTAGTATTTGCATGGGTAATGGGTGAATTTTAACTTGTAAATTCTTCCAATACCATACCTGCGCATTATAAACGAGGTTACAAAGAATTGTAGCTGTTTCTGTGTGATTAGTGACCTATATGCGGTTGCAAACGTCTCAGGAAAAGAATGTGTCGTTATTCTTTGTCCTGTCTGTTTTTAACCAAAAGATTTATTAATTTCGTAAATGTCATTCAAACCATTAAAAAAAAATAATAATGTGATGTTTATGTTTGTCACAGAGCAGTTATGGAGGAAATATATGCTGCGGTGTTTCATGGCTGTAAAACTTCCTTCATGCTGTGCTAGTTCTTCTTTCACCCCTAAAATTTTTCAGCAAAACTATTCAGTGAATAGCATGCGAAATCAGCTTGGATCGATCTAGCAACAACAAAGTAATTTTGATGCCCTCTGGAAGTATAGTGAACATTGGTGCTTGTTTCACATGTACTGTCTGAGTTCTGAAACTTAAGTGTCAAGTATACTGTGGTTCCTCTTTCTCCAAACAAATTATTCTTTGAAGGTAGGTTTATCCTGTTTTAGCTTTGGGTGCTTTTCCTCACATAGAAGTATGTTTCTTCATAGGCTATTCACTTGGATACTGAGTTCTCGTATTTAAAGAATTCAGTGCTACATTGTTTTCTGTTATGTTTGCTGTGGAAGTACCTGGCACAGCTGAGGCCAATTGCGCACGTTTTTTGTAACGTGTCTTTTAACTACCTGGGAACATTTAAGACCTAGCAAGATATTAATTCAACATTCACTGCAAGTGCAGCCGAACGCGGTAAGCCACGTGGGTCAACTGAAACGATGCCCAGGGCGCCAAACTAAGACCGGGAAAACCGGGGGTGAGTGGACGGGACTTGTTCCGGGTGAAATCCTAGCGCTAACGATTCCTCGGAGAATCCGGCTCGACGCAGGTGTCGCTTGTTTTGCCCGCGGGCTCTGCTTTCGAGGCACCTCCTGGTATACCTGAGGCGGTGAATCCGCCCTCGGAGCAGGGAGGGTAGCCTTCGTGTCGCCTTCGTGTCGATCGAGGCTGGGAGGCAATGTGGAGACTGGCCACCTGGTTTCGCCCATTCACTCTGTGAGTGGACAGGTGGCAGTTGCTTCAGCAAGGTCCGAGCAGGCACTCTGGCAGAGGGGTTTTCTAGTTGGGAGCTCCACCGTTAGGAGCGTTATGGAGCCCTTTAGGTCGATAGCCTTCAGGGTTGGAAAGAAAGCCAATGTGCTCTCGGTATGTCTGCCGGAGGGCCTCATCCGAGATGTGGAGGCGGCCTTGCCTGCGGCTATCGAACGTGCAAGGTGCAGTCATCTGCAAGTAGTGGCTCACGTCGGCATCAACGACGCCTGTCGCTTGGATCTGAGGCCACTCTCAGTTCGTACAAGCGGCTGGCGGGGGTGGTGAAGACTGCTGGCCTCGTGTGCGTGGTGCAAGCAGAGGTCACAATTTGTAGCTTTGTTCCGAGAGACGATCGGGGTCTTTTGCTTTGGAGTCGAATGGAGGCTCTCAACGAAAGGCTTCGTCCACTCTATCTTTTCTGCAGATTCATAGACCTCCGTTATCGTGTGAGGATTTGTAAGACTCCCTTTGATAGGTAAATGGGGGAAGGGGGCACTACGCAAAGGAAGCAGCTACTCGGGTAGCAGAGTACTTGTGGAGTCCACATGAAGATTTTGTAAGCTAGGCTGCAGATTGAGATGCTTTAATGAACGTTCGCCAGTCGATAGCCAGTAAGGGAAGTTAGACCAACCACATTCAGAGTAAAGACCCTTCGACTGTTAAAATTTTATCAGTAAACTGTCGAAGTATTCTTAATAAAATGTCCGAATTTACTGTCCTCCAGTAAATTTCTCGCGCTCAAATTGTTCTTGGGAGCGAGAGCTGACCGAAACCAATGGAGAGTTCTGAGATATTTAGCGAGTCGTGGAACGTACATTGCAAAGACAGATTGTAGGCCGTAAGAGGAGGAATATTTATTGCAGTTAAGAAAAATGTTATCGTTATTGAGATTGAAGGTGAGTGCGTCTGTGAACTTATCTGGTCGCATATAACAGGTGAATGCTTTTACCGGCCACCCGATTCCGGTGTGACAGTTCTAGAGTCATTCAAAGAAAGTCTATGGTCCTTAGTGTGTAAATACGCAGGTCATTCAATACTAGTAGGAGGCGACTTTAACCTACCGAGTATAGACTCTGATGTCTATGGATTCATTGCGGAAGGGAGTGGTGGGCGCAGAGGGGGGGGGGGGGGGGGAGAAGTTACAGATACATAGTCATGCGAATAATTTTTCTGAAAATGTCTTGAGCAGCTAGCTCGGCAGCCCACACGCAATCGAAATATCTTAGACTTTGTAGCTACGAATAGGCCAGATCTTATCGACAATGTTAGTGCAGAAATGAGGATTAGCGATCATAATCTACTGACTATGGTTACGAAACTTAATAAATGTCAGGATACCTGGGAGAGTGTTTCTGCTAGATAGAGCAGATAAGCAGTTGTTTGCATCTCAGTTAGACAAAGACAGTGAACTGACATCACTCAGTTCCTATAAGATGGACGTAGAGGGATTGTGGGCAAAATTTAAGCAGGCTGTAACTCTTGGTCTGCAGAGTTATGTGCCTAGTAAGTGGATAAAGGATGGAAAAGACTCACAATGGTTTAATAAAGAAATTTGGAAGATGCTGAGGGAGCAAAAGAGACCGCACAAATGACGGAGAGCGGAGATTAGCAGAGATTCGTGCCTCTGTGAAAAGATCTATGCGCGAAGCACACAACTACTACCACCGCCACACCTTGACAAAAGATCTGGCAGAGAACCAGAGAAAATTCTGGTCCTATGAAAAATAGCTAAGCGGGTCTGAGGCTTCCATTAACTCCTTTGTTGGCCAGTTTGATGTAGCAGTTGAATATACCAAAACGAAAACCGAAATTTTAAACTCCACGTTCACGAAATTGTTCACACAGTAGAATCGTACGTACTTACCGTCATTTGACCATCAGACAGACTCCTGTATGGACGATAAAGTGATAAGCACCCCTGGCGTAAAGAAACAACTGGAAGATTTGGAAGCAAATAAATCACCAGGTCCTTATGCAGTCCCAATTTGGTTTTGCAAAGAGTATTCTGTGGAATTGCCCTTTAACTAAGCTGTATTTATTGTGATTCCCTCTCCTAGCACGAAGTCCCAAGTGACTGGAAAAAAGTGCAGGTAACTCCAGTATATAAAAACACTCCGTCTTCAGGCCACAAGTGGCCCATCGGGACCATCCGACCGCCGTGTCATCCTCAGCTGAGGATGCGGATAGGAGGAGCGTGTGGTCAGCACACCGCTCTCCCGGTCGTTATGAATTCTTTGACCGGAGCCGCTACTATTCGGTCGGGTTGCTCCTCAGTTGGCCTCACGAGGCTGAGTGCACCCCGAAAAATGGCAACAGCGCACCCATTTCTGCAAGTCAATGGGCATCACTCTTGGCCATTCTAAAGAAGCCATCAGATGGTTTATTGTCTGCATGTTGGTTTTAAAGCAGCAGGTAACCAACAAACTATCGTGAATTCCTTTCCTCTCCTACGACGGGAGGAATTTGACACTGTTGGGAAAGATTCTTTTCCTTGATTGATTTATGGGGCATACCTACAGTTTCCGCTGGACGAGCAGTCCAAACAATATTTCATGATAAGTACTCCCTAAGGTTTGTTTCAGTTTCAGAGACTACAGTTCGGAACTGGTTCAGCTCGTGTTATTATTTAACAGTTCCTGGAACAATTAGCAACAGAATTTCCTTGGACAGTATTATGTTTGTGGGTCGTATGTCTGCTTAAGACTTGGCCAATCTTAGTTCTTGTTTCAAGTTCTTTCTGTGACAGGCTTAGTGTGCAATAAGGAAAAGTTCTCCTTCTTCCAAAAAGAACTTGATTATTTAGATCACTTAATAAACGCACAGGGAACAGTCCTGCTACTTTGAATTTGTCTGTAATAAAAGATCTGTTGACACCCCATAACTTTAAGGAGCTGGAAGCTGTCGCAGGGGAAGCTTACCCGCTATATCAAATACATTAAAAACACTGCGCAGGCTGGTGCTCCACTGAACTGGCTGCACTGGAAAAATGTTCATTTTGTGTGATCCGCCTAGCGGTTCTAGGCGCTGCAGCCTGGAACCGCGCTGCTGCTACGGTCGCAGGTTCGAATCCTGCCTCGGGCATGGGTGTGTGTGACGTCCTTAGGTTAATTAGGTTTAAGTAATTCTGAGTGTAGGGGACTGATGACCTCAGATGTTAAGTCCCATAGTGCTTAGAGCCATTTTTTTTGTGTGATCACATGATTGTCAGGACGGATTTCAGCGACTAGAGGACACGTTATTAAGTCTGATTCATTTTGATCCAGCTAAGTGTTAACTCTGGGTGCATCTCCTTATGGAATTGGAGCTGTGCTCTACCGTAGAACTGTTCTTCTGATAGACTTATCGCTTTCGCGTCGTACACTCTTACAGAAGCTCATTGTAATGACAGTCAGCTCGAAAAAGAGGTGTTCGCCGTTATCTATAATTTTACCAAGTTCCTCCAATATTTGTACAGTCAGAAGCGCTATTTGATTACTGGTCATTGGCGTTTAGTGGCAGTGTTCAATCCTTCCAAGCCTGTTCCACCTCACACAGCGGAAAAATTTCAACATTGGGCTCTGATATTGTCTAATTATCAGTACGAGTTGTTGTGCAGCCCCCCTGAAAAAAAAAAAAAAATGGTTCAAATGGCTCTGAGCACTATGGGACTCAACTGCTGTGGTCATCAGTCCCCTAGAACTTAGAACTACTTAAACCTAACTAACCTAAGGAAATCACACACACCTATGGCCGAAGCAGGATTCGAACCTGCGACCGTAGCAGCAGCGCAGCTCCGGACTGGAGCGCCTAGAACCGCACAGCCACCGCGGCCGGCTAACCCCCCCCCCCCCTACTGAACAGCTTTTGAACGCTGACTTGTCGTTTAAGATACCGGTTGGTATTGACACAGTGTTTGATTCATCTGAGGAATCATGTTTTAAAATCGATACTCAGGAATTTGAAGGTCTTCAGAATTTCCCTATCGATTTTCGGTGTGTTGCTGTAGCAACTGCTTCTGACCCAACTCTTCAAGCTGTTTTGCAATAAGTGCGCTTTGGGGGACTCCATGATTTGAAAGAAATTCCCCACCCAGTGGCGTGTTGCTGTTTTTCGCATCGTCATGCACCATCCGTGTGGTTGGGCGTTCTTCTGTTGCAGAAGAGAATGACAATCTGTGTGCTGTGGTTCCTCACTCTCTACAGCGGTTAGTTTTGTCTTTACTACATCAAGGTTACTGGGGAGTAGATTACATGAAGCAACTCGCCAGACTGCACTGTAATTCGCAGGGCATGGATACGGTGATTGAGCAATTGACTGCTCATTGCAATGTTTGTGCACGGCGTCAGTCGGCTCCATCACAACGCTTCAAGTGGCCACGTGTATCCGGATCATGGCAACACATCCATATGTTCTGGAACACACAATGGTAGTTGGGTGTAGACGCATGCAGTAAATTTCCCTTTGTTGTCTACACGGCATTCACCTCCGCTGCGAGTACGGGATCGTCTTTGTCTTCTATTTGATCTCCAACTACTTGTGGTAGGAAGTTCCCAGCAGTTATTGCACAGTTATAGACACTTTATTCTGATGGGTCTACTGCGGCCGCTGTGGGAACAATTCGGTCCATGGAACCGCGAGACCGCTACGGTCGCAGGTTCGGATCCTGCCTCGGGCATGGATGTGTGTGATGTCCTTAGGTTAGTTAGGTTTAAGTAGTTCTAAGTTCTAGGGGACTAATAACCTCAGAAGTTAAGTCCCATAGTGGTCAGAGCCATTTGAACCAGCCATTTCGGTCCAAAAGGTCAGTCAGACTCTCAGCTGCAGGATGAAGTCTTCTTTCAAGTGTATGGCAAGGAACAACGTTGGGAGCACGGATCATAAAGCTCAGTGGATGTTCATCTTTCGTCGTACAAGGTTCCTCTGGGCTGCATTGGTGTAACCACAACCAGCTGCAGCGCAGCAGAGATTCTGTGGCATGGTTTTTAACCATAGACGCAGCATGCTGCTGGGGTTCTCACCAGCAGTTGTTTCTGCCTCTCTGCCAGTTGCGGCTGGCACCATCCACAATGGCGGCCATGGAGATCGGCACTCCACCGCTGCTGTCGCTGACGTCACCGACGTCAGCACCTATCCTGCAGACTGAACCGATATCAATGGACGCGCAAACCCGGCGGATCCACTTGCTGATCACCAAAACATAGTGTCTGCATCTCTGGATGCAGGCGTGCAACCTTTGACAGATTTTTCTGCCGGTGTTCTCAGTCATTCGCAAGGTGGATACCTGGGTGCAGGTAGGGAGCTGCCATCAGCTACGGTTATACTCAGTATCTCCAGGGGGGGAGGGGGGGGTTGCTCCAGGGATCAGTGTTAGGGTCATTCCTGTTCCTTATTTATATAAATGATATGCCCTCTAATATTACGGGTAACTCTAAAATATTTCTGTTTTCTGATGACACTAGCATGATAGTAAAGGATGTTGTGTGCAACATTGACTCGGTTTCAAATAGCGCAGTACATGACCTAAGTTCAAAAATGGCTCTGAGCACTATGGGACTTAACATCTATGGTCATCAGTCCCCTAGAACTTAGAACTACTTAAACCTAACTAACCTAAGGACATCACACAACACCCAGTCATCACGAGGCAGAGAAAATCCCTGACCCCGCCGGGAATCGAACCCGGGAACCCGGGCGCGGGAAGCGAGAACGCTATCGCATGACCACGAGCTGCGGACGACCTAAGTTCATGGCTGTAGAAAATAAACTAACGCTTAATCACAGAAAGACTCAGTTTTTACAGTTTCTAACACAATTCAACAAAACCTGACGTTTTAATTTCACAAAACGGGCATATGATTAGTGAAACTGAACAGTTCAAATTTGTAGTTGTTCTGATAGATAGTAAGCTGTCGTGGAAAGCCCGCGTTCAGGTATCTTGTTCAAAAACTTAATACTGCCATTTTTACTATTCGAACGGTATCAGAAGTGAGTGATCGTTCGACACGAAAATTAGTCTACTTTGGTTACTTTCATTCGCTATATTTTGGGGTAACTCTTCCCATTCTAAAAGTTTTTTTTGTCTCAGAAACGGGCGGTTCGGGCAATGAATGATGCAAGTTCACGAACCTCTTGCCGACCCCTGTTCACGAGCCTGGGTATTTTGACATTGGCCTCCAAATATATAAATTCCTTACTGTCATTTCTTGTTAACAATATTAGCTTATTCCCAAGAATAAGCAGATTTCACTCGGTTAATTCTCGGCAGAAATCAAATCTGCATTTGCATTGGACTTCCTTAACTCTTGTGCAAAAAGATGTGTAGCATACTTTTGCATCCATTTTCAATAAGCTAACTCCTCGAATTCACAAATCTTAGCAATAATCCATTCGCTTTCAAATCCAAACTGAAGAGTTTCCTCATGGGTCACTCCTTCTATTCTGTCGAGGAGTTCCTTGAAAAATTAAGCTGGTTCTTATTGTATTGTTGATTGCGTTTACTGAAACTTCTGGACTGACTTTTTTCGGGTTCATAAACATTTATTTTTATCCGTTATTACTTTTATGTTGTAATTTCATGTACTGATACGTTCCATGACCTTGGAGATTTGCTCCTCAATTTGGTCCTACGGAACTTAACATGTAAATAAATAAATGTCCTCATATACATCCGCATTCAGTCCTCCCTCCCTCCCCCCCACCACTGTCACGTGCCACCTTCCTACACGGTGACTGTGCACATGTTGGGGAGGGGGGAGAGGCCGGCCAGAGTGGCCGAGCGGTTCTATGCGCTACAGTCTGGAACCGCGCGACCGCTACGGTCGCAGGTTCGAATCCTGCCTCGGGCATGGATGTTTGTGATGTCCTTAGGTTAGTTAGGTTCAAGTAGTTCTAAGTTCTAGGGGACTGATGACCTTAGAAGTTAAGTCCCATAGTGCTCAGAGCTATTTGAGCCATTTTTTGAGGGGGGAGAAATGTGATGTCATCTGAACAGCCAAAGCAAGTTTGATGCCTTGCAACGCAACCACAAACAATGATAGTCACTGCAAGCTGCATCGAGGAATGAACGACACTAGCGTAACCACCTTCCCATCCGCTAGTCCACTAGTTAGGTGCGAGAGCAGAACAACTCTCTCTAGCTCGCAATCACCGACCAAGGCGACAGCATCATCTTAGATTAGCCTGCCAGTGTATTCTGTGTCTTAATCAGAACTATTTGTGAACGTTAAGTCAAAACGACTTCAAGAGAAGAGACTTGTAAATTGTCTGTATCAAGTGATGTGTTAATATTCAGAGACCCACGACATACTCGTGGAAATGGAGTGTACAAACTCAAGTCAATATTATTATTATTATTACTATTATTATTATTGTAATATAATTGTATATGGTATAATTCCCACTCGGTCCCCTCCTGGAGCAGAGTAAATAACCCACCGCTGTACCATCGAGTGTATTTTCGTTCGGCACAACAATAAAGATACTTTTTGTGCGTATTTTTAGAATGCATCTATGTCAGTCTTTTAAATTCCAGTTTGTTTCGTGTTTTATTTAATTTTTAAAGCGTTTTATCGGTTTTTATGTCACCACTTGCCACTTCCTGCGTACCTACCCGCCACTACAGACCCTACATGTAACTTGTCTCTCCCTTATTTATGAACCATCTCTCAGCAATCGTCCCATGTCCTCTCAGGGCAACTTACAAGTAAACTGATGTGACATAGATCGATTTACTAGATTGTAACCAACTTCATACAAAATCTATTTTATTGTGGGGTTTTCAGTATGTTTGTTGACACGTTGTTCTTCAACATCTTTAATTTACATGACATACATCCATTTCAGTAGATACGACTTCACCCTACGATATTTTTAAGTTGTTGCTCTTGTGAAGCGTGAGAAGGAGGTGTTTGGAACATTTAAATGTTTCATTTGTTGTTGATGATGCCCATTGTTACATTATTTGCTATTGTCTAATTCTGCTGTACTTTGTTTTTCGATGCTATTTAGGTAATACTGAATAATGGCCTTGTGGGCTGAAACCGGTTGTGGTTTAAAATAAAAAGAAAACTGCAGCTTATGCAGGCATTTCCATCAAAACGATTACTACATTTGCGGAATCTACACCAAGATGCTCCATACGCTGGACAAGAAATTAATCTAAAAGTTTCATTGTGCACGAGAACCTTTGATTAACAAGGGATGTAGTCAAATATGTTTAGCGCTGCACACTTGACTTCTTCCTGTGGAAGAGTGGTGTTAAGTTGTTTATAGTGGAGGATATTTTTGTACCGAGTGTTATTTTTAGTAATGCTGTTATTTTCAAATTTTGACTTATTATTCTGTCAGGCTGTTGTTAATACGACTAATGTTTTAAACAGTTGCCTATATGAAATTTAAGGATGGACACCATACAGCACATCTCTGTGAAATGAAAACTATGCATCTATGTAAGTAAATGCTCCAGAAAATACAGATGACGTCAAAGGCTGGGAGTATCCAAAGTAAGCTAATTTTCTGATGCTATTATTACCAAACTTAGCAATTAAACGCAGAGAAAATGTTGCTGAACTGAATTTTTAAAAAAAGAACTATTGTAAATGATTTTCAATTCAAGTTCTGATCAGTATACACACCCACGACTTTTGAACAATCTACATATTTCGTTTCCACCGTACTGTGTTATTATTGGTGATAACATATCTTAGAAAAGCAGTGGTTTCAAAACTGAACCCTGTGGAGCAACATTAGTAATCTGTCCCTGCTTTGCAGACGATTCATCATGAGAGGTGCTCGAACTTACTGACACCGCGCTTTCAATTAGTTAAATATGAAGTGAACCACTTAATCGTTAGCCATTGACACCTCTACTCTCAGTATTAAATTAGGTTGTAAAAGGGTTCTTTTCAGCACGTACGTTTGCGCTGGTGATTCTGACGAAGAATCCCTCTCCCCTTGAATAACATATCGGTATATATGTAAATTTAAATGAAAATTTCAATTCCCCTCGTAGAAACCGTATTGGATGGGAGGAGGGGATACACGCGACTGCCTGGCGCCCCAATACCCCCGGATCCTGCATCGGTAACACCTCTCGCTGGGGTACACTAGTGACGCCGCGTCGCGCCGGTAAAGAACTCATAAGGCAGTAGCGGCAGGGCGCGTGTGCGGTGAGCGAGATGGGGCGGCGGGGGCGGCGGGGGCGCAGGCGGAGGCGTCTTGCCTCATCTGGAAGTCTAATGGCCGCCCGCCCGCCTCTGGGCTGTGCGGCGCGGCGCGGCGAGGCCTTCTGTACTCTGGCGGCGGCGCCTCCGCAGCGCTCCGACAAATGAAAAACTTCATCAAACAGGCGGCCCAGCGCACGGATCTGTGCCGAGCAGCGCCGTGCCGCCTACACAGGGCGCCGCCTCCATGTATGGCTTCCACAGCGTCTCACATCTCACAGCTTTGGTGGGTTTGATTGTGATGCTCGTATCATCAGCTTTATCAGTGTCAGATGAAAGGTCATTCATATATGGCAAGAAAAGGACTGGTTGCAGAATTGAACCCTGTGGGGCACCAGTGGTAATTTGTCATTACGCAGAAGAAGTTTCATAGTGAGAGCTGCAAGAGCTATTTAACATAATTCTTTGATTCCAGCGTGTTAAATATAAATATTAAGACCAAGTTCATTTTGTTTCAACTACAGCATCTCTTTATTCACGATTCTAGGTGCCTGCATAAATGTTATATCAGTTCTTTCAGATATGTCATTTTGATCCTCTAGTCACAACGAATTAAGATAAAAAGGAATTAAAGACCTTAGCTGCCAGTGGACATTGATTTATATCAATGGGGCAAACTGAAAATTTGTGCCAGACCAGGATTCGAACTTATTAGGCAGATGTGTTGGTCACTACACCATCCAGACACAGTGGTCGCCACAACGGCACGGACTACCATAGAATGCCCATCGTTAGTCCCAAATTCGTAACTTGTACCACATCGTACTGATGTAGTGTTGTGTCTGTTCTTTCGGACATGTACAGTATGAACTCAAACATCGGAATCGGTGAGATGCCGCAAGTAATGCGGCTAATGACCAGGGGCACTACATCAGTAATGTGTGGTGTAACTTGAGAATTTGGGTCTGATGGGAGGTATGGTAAGGTAGTCCGTGGGGTTGTGGTGACCACTTTGTCCCAGTGGCGTAGTGGTCAACAACGCATCTGCATAGTAAGCAAGAGTCCCAGATTCTAATTCTGGTCTGGCACAAACATTCAACTTGCCAAATTGTTGTGACTCAGTACCCAGTGGCAGCTAATTCCTTTGTGTCTTAACAGTTCTCTTGTCTCCCTCCCTCATTTCCTCAACCCCTCATTCTTCCTCTCACTCATTCCCTCCCTCTCTCCCTGTTTCCACAGATTCTGTCAATTTTATCAAATGGAGCATTATGACATCCTGCAGTAAAAGAAGTGTCTCTTAAAAGAGGAAAAATGAAGAATTAGGGATAAAGCACAAGCTGTTGTTAGGGAAGGACGAGGGAGGAAATAGGCCTTTCGCTTTCAAAGGAACCATCGTGGCATCAGCGTTACGCGATTTAGGGAAACCACAGAAAACGTAAGTCTTTATCATCGGACATGAATTTGAACTGCCGTTCTCCAGTCTATAAGTCCAGGGTCTTACCAACGCACCGCCTAGATTGGTCGTCCCTCAAATGATCCACATGGGCTTATGAAGCTTTATTCATATGTAACATATCCCACGCCTTCCATACACGTTATCCTGCAACGGAAAGCTGTAGGTTGTAGCATGTCGTTTCTTTAGCCGTGAAACGAAGGTTCAGATGAGTAATTATCCGTTTAGTTTCTGAATTGAGGAGGGATTTTCTGAGTTTGTTTTGGATCTGACCCAGTAGAGGACTACGTCATGTGGACTTAATACTGAGTGTTTGCTGTGCAAAAGCTGGGATCCAATGGTGTTTCTATGAGGTCTGAGTTCCGATCGTCTGCCAGTTAGGACGTGAGTTGTTTTTCCCTTATCCCTGTACAGTGAGATGTTGGGAAGACGCATAATGCATGCTGAATATGGTACCCCAAGCCTGCTAGAGACTTTCAAAAGTTGCCAAATACTTTCATAGTAAAGTTCAGTTGGTAACAATATTGCAAGACCATTCTAGTAGACTGTAGTAGTTTCCAAAGAAATGACATTAGCGGTAGAAGGGAATGAATGAAGAGCTTGTTCGTAAATGAGACAAAAGCGAGTAACTGCTCAGTCAAGATGTTTAAACGGTTTCTGGATTTGCTTGGGGATTTGCTGGGGAAATCTGGAAGAGAGGCAGCAGCCTTCTGGATGTAAGAGGCATGACACTGTTGCTTGAGAGACCCCTTGGGTAGGTTCAGCTGTCTAATGCGGAAGAGTTTTCTTTCACCTCTCGAATTGGCCTCTTTCCTAGCTCTGTGAGAGCCGTGTCTTAAGCGTATCTGCTGTGTGTAGGTGACGAAATGAATATATGTATAGTGTGGTCATTTTTGTGTCGTATGATGCTGATAGGAGGGTGAAAAGCAATATCAGCACATACACTATCAATTCGAAAAAATCCGAGACTGATTTGACTGCTGGCGTGTAAGTGACGTCAGCGCAGTAATTGCGGTGGCAGCTTGAAGTAACAACAAATGTACATTCGACCAGTCAGTTACGAGCTAGCGGAAGTGTGGCCGTAGTATCAACATTGTAGTGACACAAATCGCAGTGGAGCAACGAACTGGACATTTCTAAATTAAGTGTTCAAGACGTTCTGCAGAATATCTTGAAGAAGAGAAGAGTGTGTGCAAAGATTGTCCTGCACTCTTAGAACTCATGACAAAGTTGAATATTTAGTTTCTGGAAAACATCATCACGGGTGACGAGAGTTGGTGTTAATTAGCAGGAACCTTTCACGAAGCAACAAAGTACAGAACTTCACACGAAATGTCAACGTTTTGGCGAAATAACCTGCATTCAGACCAACGTGAAGTGCGAGTTGAACAACATCCAAAGAAGGTCTCTTCTGACAGTTTCACGTGTTTAAATGAACGTTCTGTCTCTTGTGCTCAGGTGGATGGGGAGGGATGGGAGGGATGGGGACATTCTACAGAATTCTTGAAGAAAACAATTTTTCTCTATTTTTTACTAGCGCAGTCTCGAAAATTTTTGGACTCACTCTCCTCTCGATCGAATAGCAGCGAAGGGACGGACAGATCATCATCTACAGCGTCACATGCCCTCTCTTCATGAGACGGTGCGGAGAAGTTTTGGTATTTAACGGAAATTTGGTGCATATATAGATAGATAATTTTAAAACTTAATTTTATTTTTAATTACATAATTATACTTAATTTTAAAACTTTTCACAAAACTGACCATTATCATACAAGAAGAAATTGGCAAAAAATAAAGAATCAATTGTTTTAAGGAGGTAGTTTCACTTTGAAAGCACTGGGACTCACAGTTTTGGATCATCCATCATTTCATGAGGTGTTTTTGAAAACAATTTCGCATTTTCTTAGATACAGTCCTACGTCTCGAAACTTTCATGAGCTCACAATGTCCACAACAAATTACAGTGCTAAATAACAATCAAAAATAGGCTTAAAATTTAATAGATGTATATCACAGGTACGTACAGCTGCAGTGATTTCATTTCGAAACCACTCATAAAAGCAGTTAAAAACTCACATTTACGTTACAAGAACTTTAGATATACAGTCTATGTGCCGATTGTTGCTTTGAACGCTATTAAATGGCTACTGCAATGCAATACATTTGTCCACGTACCTCAGTGTACCACTAGACGTCTCTGTCTTGCAATAGTATCCCTGGGATCATGCGAGAGGCACTGGCACTTCAGACAGAAGTCACTGGTACTCAAAGGGATAAGGATCTTTATACCGACACCTGTACTCCCCTCGTAACCAAGGCCCGGCTGTGAAAAATCATCCAACACCTGGGTCCGATCCGGCTACTTCCTGGTCGAATGCCACCGCAAATGTGTTAGCACTGGTGGTTTCACAGAACGGTGTGGGAGTGGTGCGCTACCCAACAGCCATATCTCATCGGAACTTGCAAATGAAGATAGTGTGGGTGAAGACATTATTCAGCTGGTAGAACTTAGTCCTTCAACAGGCTGATGCAGAATTTATAACCTTTGCGTGTTCCATATACAAGAATGTGCCTGACATTACGTGTGCATAGCCTCTATCCTTATCATTTACAGTGGATTCAACACCTACGATAAGTATATGGCGGGAAACGATTGGGATTTTATCGGTGGCTAATTGCTAATTACTGAGTAATCCCATTCATATTGCTTACTGACGATGTCACTTTCACTCGCGATATATCAATAACACTCCAAACTCACATCGGTGGTCCTGCGGAAACCTTCATACCTTTGTGGAGACACTTTTCAAGAACGCTTCTCCGTAAATGTGTGGAGTGATGCGCTAACCAAAAAGTTGGTTGGGTGTGCACGCTTCGTCTTATAGGGGCCTGTTATTTAGAATTTCTGAAAAACGAGGTTCCAGAGTTATGAATAGAATCCATTTGTTACACGAATTGGAATGGTCTCCGAATATGACGGGACTCCTGCATATTTTAATCGTCAGGTGACACAACATCTAAAGCTGACTTTCCCCAGAAGATGAATCGGTAAAATCAGACCTGCTTCTTGGCCACCTAGTTCTCTACACCTTACTCGTAAAGATTTTGGCGTGTGAAGGTATGGAAAAGCGATGTCTACGAAGAAAGAGAGTAAAGACAAGAGAAGAAATGGTATTTTGGATTATGAATAGCGATGCCCTATAAAAGAACTCCAAGACGACTTCAGATGAGTTACACGTGATGACAAGAGAATTAAAAAGTGTCTTGAACTCGGAGGTGTAATTTATGAAAATCAACTTAGAATTTAATAATTTACCTTTGTTTAGCACTTTCTTATATTGAATTCTGCTTAGCCTTTTCCACCTACTACTAAAATATTCATTATTGTTCTTAAATACACTTCATATTTAGAACCATTTCTCAAAATATAAAATTTTTCGAAGACATCTCTGAAGATGTTGTAGAACTGGCACAAAATATAATTCTTATAATGCGCTTATGTATTTTGAAAATAATGTCGCTTTGAGTTTTCCCAAAAAGTGAATCTGTGACCCATTAGTGACTGGAAATATGCAGAATGCATTATACTTATTTTTAATTTGTAAAGCCTTAACTTACAGCAGAAATATGACTCAAAATAAATGTAACTGAACAACAGTCTTACATTAATGTTATGGGATATGAGTTTTCAAATTAATTTTGTGATCCATTTTTAGCTCTATAAACTTAAAAACATGACATAATAGAAAACTGTGTATGTTGATATAATATTATAAACAAAATGTGAGAATTATTTTTATGTGATATCTTACACAGAGGAAATCAATAAAATTTACAGGAACGCATTTCTGGGGAACAGAAAGAGAAGTGAAGCCATGATGATTAAGCTTGCACTTTGAAATGTATGTTGGCGAAGCAAAAATGCTGTAAAGAGACAGAAGAGAAATTTAACTTCAAAGTTTGCATTACGACTATTAACTAGGAAACACTTCGCTAATGTTCTGCAAATTTGTATGTAGTTGATCACGAAAAGGCTTTTGTCTTCTTAGGCCATCGTCAGGTGACGATTAAATGTCGCAAACAGATAAAAGAACATGCGAATTACCAGATATTACTTATACAGAACATACAAAAGTAGGGAAATGAAGACATATAGAATGTTTGCAAAGGAAAGAATTACATTTTTATATGAGGAGAAATAGTTACTTTCAATTAAAAATGGAAAAATAACGCTTTTTTTTATATAGATTGTAACTATTTCTGCATGACATAAAAATGTAATACTTCCCACCGTAAACGCTCTACACGCCACCATTTTGTTTCTTTCGCATCTTCTGCATAAACAATATCTACGTAAGTCATACGTGATGTTACCTGTGTTTGATACAGCTGGTTGTCATCTAACGATACCCTAAGAAGCCGAAAGCTGGTTCGTGGTCAAATATAAATATTTTTTCAGAACGTTAGAGAAGTGTTTCCTGTTTAATTTTGCTGTCATGTTGCGTCAAGCATAATTCAGTTAATATTTCTATTTATTTCACTGCCTAGATTTTGCCAAGGATAACCACAGTTCATACGTGAAATAATCCATTTGCCTTGAACTATCATATAATGTTTTCAGTTATTGTTTTCCGTTATATCATTGGCTATAAATCACCAGACATAGTAACAACCTCAGAATATCTAGAAATGACTGTCTGGAGCGAAAAAGTGGAATGAGCACATAAACGTAGTTGTGGGCAAGATTTGTTGGAAGAATACTGAGAAAATTGTTTGACCGATCCTTGATTGTGTCTCTTCGAAGACCCATAATAGGTAAGACTAGTATAGAAGAGAGAGAACATTCAAAGTAAAGCGGCCTACTTCGACACGATTTAGCTTAGTAATCACGAAAGCACCACAGTTATGCTTAGAGAACTTCAGTGGGCTATACCATTATAAAAACATTGTACCACACACAAATGCGTACTGTAAAAATTCTGGAAGTGTACATTTCAAAAAAAGTCAGAGAACACATTGCTGCCTTATGTGGCCCACTGGATGGCTATATTGAGAGAATCAGAAAAATTATAGAAATTGGAGTTCACATTTAGTATGGAAGCTTACGTAACCATTCATGAACGGAACAGGAAAGGGTTGAAGAGGAATTAGCAGTGGTCATAAAAGTACTCTTCGCTACGCTCTATAATGTGGATTTTGGAGTACAGATGTACAGGTTAATATCGTAAGAGAACTGGTACTACTTTTTATACTTACGTCATTTGCAAAAATATCAGTGTAAGATAATTTCTGTAATTAAGATGACTTAAAATAGAACCCTGTGGAATACAATGTATGATTATTTTAACGTCTGACTTCCTCATCCTAATTTCAGCCGTAAGAGAAACAGCAGTTTTAACCTATCCGTTGTAGCTGTAATGGAAGTAACCTTCGCCATACACCATAATGTGGCTTTCAGAATGCTGATGTAATGTACATATACATATAATAGGAGGATGGGTACTATGTTTTATTGCTACATTTGAATCATTCACAAAAGTTTCTGTAAATAAGAAACAATAAGACCAGAGTATGACCCCGTGATACATGATGTAAGATTACTTCAACGTGTGACATGACTATTCAAATTTCAGTCGCAAAAGGAGGCAGAAGTTTTAATCATTCTAATATAATGGTAATAAATGTACGCTCCGGCACATAATGTAAGGTGGTTTTGAGACCACAGATGTAGCTGTAGATTATATATTGTAAGTGAACGGGTACTACTTTTTATTCCTGTGCTTGTAGCATCTGCAAAAATGTCAGTTGAAGATAACGTATATACTAAAGGTTCTCATAACAAGAAATGAGAAGGAACGATCTGTATGTAATTTAAATAATTTTTTATAGCCGATATCGCGTTCAAAACTGTTTTTATTGACCAGTTTCGACAAGTAAGACTGCCATCTTCAGATCTTTAAAAATTTTTTATGCATAGTACATGCAGCTGCACTATGTATTTCAAGTGGCAAGGTTTTAAAACATGCTTCACTTGTAAATGTGAACATTGACAGAAATGCACAGTTTTACTATATATTGTGAATTTTAACAACTTACACACATCAAAGGAGTGCAACATTTGCAGTCATGACAAGTTCCACGTGGTACTTTTTAGCTGTGTATATTTTTAATTGTGGCAGACCTGTGTGTAATTTTATTTTTGATAAACCTGTGTGGAATGCGTAATATACTTTCCACAAAAATGTTAACATGACACAAGTAATGAGCACACAATGGAACATTATGTACAACCAAAAAAGTTTTTAAAGAGCTAAAGATGACGGTCTTACCTGTTGAAATCAGTCATTAAAATCAGTCTGAATGCGATCATGATTATAAAAAAATTTTTTTTAAAATGATGTATGTACACTCCTGGAAATTGAAATAAGAACACCGTGAATTCATTGTCCCAGGAAGGGGAAACTTTATTGACACATTCCTGGGGTCAGATACATCACATGATCACACTGACAGAACCACAGGCACATAGACACAGGCAACTGAGCATGCACAATGTCGGCACTAGTACAGTGTATATCCACCTTTCGCAGCAATGCAGGCTGCTATTCTCCCATGGAGACGATCGTAGAGATGCTGGATGTAGTCCTGTGGAACGGCTTGCCATGCCATTTCCACCTGGCGCCTCAGTTGGACCAGCGTTCGTGCTGGACGTGCAGACCGCGTGAGACGACGCTTCATCCAGTCCCAAACATGCTCAATGGGGGACAGATCCGGAGATCTTGCTGGCCAGGGTAGTTGACTTACACCTTCTAGAGCACGTTGGGTGGCACGGGATACATGCGGACGTGCATTGTCCTGTTGGAACAGCAAGTTCCCTTGCCGGTCTAGGAATGGTAGAACGATGGGTTCGATGACGGTTTGGATGTACCGTGCACTATTCAGTGTCCCCTCGACGATCACCAGTGGTGTACGGCCAGTGTAGGAGATCGCTCCCCACACCATGATGCCGGGTGTTGGCCCTGTGTGCCTCGGTCGTATGCAGTCCTGATTGTGGCGCTCACCTGCACGGCGCCAAACACGCATACGACCATCATTGGCACCAAGGCAGAAGCGACTCTCATCGCTGAAGACGACACGTCTCCATTCGTCCCTCCATTCACGCCTGTCGCGACACCACTGGAGGCGGGCTGCACGATGTTGGGGCGTGAGCGGAAGACGGCCTAACGGTGTGCGGGACCGTAGCCCAGCTTCATGGAGACGGTTGCGAATGGTCCTCGCCGATACCCCAGGAGCAACAGTGTCCCTAATTTGCTGGGAAGTGGCGGTGCGGTCCCCTACGGCACTGCGTAGGATCCTACGGTCTTGGCGTGCATCCGTGCGTCGCTGCGGTCCGGTCCCAGGTCGACGGGCACGTGCACCTTCCGCCGACCACTGGCGACAACATCGATGTACTGTGGAGACCTCACGCCCCACGTGTTGAGCAATTCGGCGGTACGTCCACCCAGCCTCCCGCATGCCCACTATACGCCCTCGCTCAAAGTCCGTCAACTGCACATACGGTTCACGTCCACGCTGTCGCGGCATGCTACCAGTGTTAAAGACTGCGATGGAGCTCCGTATGCCACGGCAAACTGGCTGACACTGACGGCGGCGGTGCACAAATGCTGCGCAGCTAGCGCCATTCGACGGCCAACACCGCGGTTCCTGGTGTGTCCGCTGTGCCGTGCGTGTGATCATTGCTTGTACAGCCCTCTCGCAGTGTCCGGAGCAAGTATGGTGGGTCTGACACACCGGTGTCAATGTGTTCTTTTTTCCATTTCCAGGAGTGTATACAAGTAAGAAATAACAGGGGGCCTAGAATTGAACCCTGTGGTACACGATGCTTGATTACTTCAAAGTCTGCTACATCCATCGGAATTTGAATCACAAAAGTGCCACCAGTTTAAAGTGGGAGTTGAATTACCCTAAGTAATATGGAATTAAGACAGGTACTACTTGTTGTTCTTTTACGTGTATCGTTCATAAAAATCTCAGCTCAGATCAATTTATATTGTTGAGAAATAACAGAGGATCCGCAATATACGATGTTTTATCACCCCATCGTCTGATTCGTCCATCAGAATTTCAACTGTGAGAGTGGCAGCAGCTTTAGCCGCTGTGGTGCGGAGGGGGTTTCCAAGTTTGTGTCCGCCTCCCGTAGTCTACCGAGCCCCAGGAAGACTCGCTCACCGTTAGACCTCGGACGCAGAGCGAGGGCCCACGACGGCGACGGCGACTGCGGCAGCGACAGGGACGGACGAGCCGCGGGCAAACAACAGCGGGCGCTCTAATCAGGCGGAAAGTCGAGGCGGCGACGGCTGCTAACGCGGTTTGCGATCGCGGTCTTCATTAGGGCCGCGGGCCGCCTAATGAACGGCGCCATTTGAATACGGACCGCTCCAATCTGCGGGCCTCTCCCCTTTCCCCTCACTCTGCTTCTCCGCTCCTTACAGAACTCCCCGCCCACCACTTCTTTCTTTTTTTTCTACTACCCTCGCCTCTTTACTTTTACCTCCACCCACCTCTTTCTCTCAAAATAAATTCCCGCGTTACTACGAACTTTCTTAACCGACCCTCCGCCCGTTTTATCTCAATTTTTCGTAAAAAAATAGAGAAAAAAAGAATATTTATATATATACAGCAAAGTAAAGAGAGGGACGGCAAGGAAAGAGGGGAGATCTCTTCCCTCGAAAATCTCTGGAATGGGGTGGCGACGGGAGGGGGGGGGGAGGGTGATGGTAGGAGAGGGAAGGAAAGGAGTTCTTTAAAAGAAGCATAAGGAAGCAGTCCCGGCGAATTCTTAATTTGTCACAGTTTGCATGTGCTTGTGATTCCGATCGTTAACGGCTTCCCGACGAGAGGAAAGTGTATGGATCGGTAGCAGAGAGAGCAGTGGTGCAGGACTTGGTCGCACTGCTGGAAAGGGGAGGGGCGGTATGATGAGAGGGAGAGGAGAGAAAAGGCGGAAGGTGATCGCGTAGTTAGCGGAATTCTCGCCCTGAATCGGCCGGCCGGCCATTTTGACCGAGTGGTTCTAGACGCTTCAGTCTGGAACCGCGCGACCGCTACGGACGCAGGTTCGAATCCTGCCTCGGGCATGGATGTGTGTGATGTCCTTATGTTAGTTACGTTCAAGTAGTTCTAAGTTCTAGGGGACTGATGACCTCAGATGTTAAGTCCCATAGTGCTCAGAGCCATTTGAACTATTTGAATCGGCCGCCGCAGTCGGACCAATGTGCTTTCCTACGTGTTTTTGCTCCTACATTTCCATGGTAATACACGGAATAATTAAATGAAAATGAATTTTTTGTATACTGGGTAGCTATAATTAAAGTGCAACTACTCACAGAGGCCCAATGTGGGCTATAATTCTCATATGGCAGCGAAACTTGATAGATATGCTAATGCGTTAACACGAAACTGATTTAAGCTGGAAAAAAAAAATTGTTTTCCTCCACATTGGCAGGGCTCTTCTTCGGCATATCCCCACTTGATCAGGTTATCCTGTGATCTTCCCATTTGACATCTAAGTCTATTTAGGCTCTTCCAGACTCTCCATTCCAACTGTGATCCAGCATGAAGTTTTTCTTTAATGTTCCAACTTTTCAGACTGCCTTTATCCAATTTCTGTTTCCACATTGATTCTCTAGTTGTAGACTGACTTTCGGTTAGTGGACGTTCAGCTTTTATGAAGTCTTTCTTAGATTTAAGTCTTGCCTCCGCTGGCTGATGTGCGTACAGGGGATGTCTTCTATCTTCGCACTGCCTGCTTCGTTCGGCCATCGCCAACGTTTGCCGTCTGATCTGTGGGGGGGCTATTCCAGAACACATATAAAGGAGATCACGGTTTGTAGGCTTCAGGCATCCCGTGATTAATCGACATGAGGCATTCAGTGCTGCGTCTAGCTTCTGGGCATGTGTCGATCTTCTCCAGACGGGGCATGCATATTCAGCTGGAGCAAAGCACAATGCCAGGGATGATGCACGTAGAATTTCAGGGTTTGCTCCCCAGTGTGAGTTGGTAAGTTTACGGATTATTCCGTTTCGTGTGTTGACTTTCGCTCTAGTTTTTTCTACGTGTTTCTTGTAAGACAATGTTCGATCTAACGTGACTCCAAGATAAACTGTGTTTGGGCAGTGTTGAAGTTTAACTGAGTTCCATTCCAATTGTAATTCCCTGTTTGCTTCCTTGTTGTTTAGATGAAATAAACAAGTCTGCGTCTTTGCTGGATTAGGTCGAAGCTGGTTCCCGTTGTAATATTCAGTTAGTACTTCTAAGGCATCTGTTAGGTTTCTCTCAATCTGTTTGATTAATCTAGATTGGCATGCAATGGCTACATCATCAGCATAGATAAAGCTTCTTGTCGTCGGTCCAACTGGTTGGTCATTTGTATACAGATTAAAAAGTAGGGGGGACAAAACACTACCTTGTGGGAGCCCGTTCTTCTGGTTCCTCCAGCGACTTCTTTGTTCTTGAAATTCCACATAGTGTCTTCTGTTGGAGATCAGTGATCTCACAACTTCAGTAAGGTGGTAGTTTCCCGTCATTTTGAAAATTTTTCCTAGCAATTACAGTACTGCATCGAGAGTGTATCGTTGACTGACAGGTCTTAGGAGAGGGCTAATGTCATTAAACGGTTTAAAGAAATGGTTCAAATGGCTCTGAGCACTATGGGACTTAACTTCCGAGGTCATCAGTCTCCTAGACTAGCAACTACTTAAAGCTAACTAACCTAAGGACATCACACACATCCATGCCCGAGGCAGGATTTGAACCTGCAACCGTAGCGGTCGCGCGGTTCCAGACTGTAGCGTCTAGAACCGCTTGGCCACTCCGGCCGGCCGGTTTAAAGAAGGCGGCAATGAAATTCGTAAGGATGGGTAAGTTGGAAGTCGTCCTATCCCGGTGGAAGTTAATGATGAGGTTGCTGTTGCTGTAACGGATACTGCAGCACATGGCCCAGTGCTCGTGCTCATCCAGTGTCACGAGAATTGTCCATCCCATGGAAAAAAGTACCTAAATTTTTGCGGTCTACTTTACGTTTGTACCGGTGGAAGATCCAGACGGCGCAGCAACTGAAACCTTATGATTTGCAGCAACGTTCTGAATTTGCCCTTCAGTTTCTGGCACAGATCGACGTTGATGACATATATCCAGGCATTATTCTTTAGTTCTATGGAGTGACCAGCACTTTCTACACTGCAGATTGCAACGAATACACAGAACTGCAAAATTTGCTATACCGTTAAACAGCGTGTCGTGCGTGGAGAGCCATTGCTCTCGCCGTATGTGACTGTGTGGTGTGGATCCGCAAGCACCTTTATTCTCGGTCCGTTCTCCTTTGAAGAGGTCCTGCCAGGTGTATCGTGATGTCTACACGTGTTCAAGACCTCCTTATACACCATGTGATTCCTGGTTTGGAACAGTGCAACTGTCTGGAAACCACTGTTCTCGCCGGCCGCGGTGGTCTAGCGGTTCTAGGCGCGCAGTCAGGAACCGCGCGACTGCTACGGTCGGAGGTTCGAATCCTGCCTCGGCCATGGATGTGTGTGATGTCCTTAGGTTAGTTAGGTTTAAGTAGTTCTAAGTTCTAGGGGACTGATGACCACAGTAGTTAAGTCCCATAGTGCTCAGAGCCATTTGAACCACTGTTTTCATGCAAGACGGGGCAACACTTCATGTCGTTCATGTAGTGAAAGATCTGTTTAATGCAACCTTCCAGGAACATGTTAGCTTCAGAGGTTTTCCAGATGCATGGTCTGTAAAAGCCCCTGATCTGATTCCATGTGACATTTGCCTCTGGTGATGTCTAAAAGAACCCATTTACCAGGGTCGCCTGCGGTGTCTACTTTGTTTGAAGGCGACTACACAGCAACTGCGGTTCACATCGTTTTAAGGATGCAGCATCTCGTCGCCATCTACGTTGCTCACGTTGAACCATTTGTGTAAGAGGCGTTTAATAATAAAGTCAATATTATGCTTTGTCACTTGTTTGACCTTTCCTGGTCACACCTCGTTCCTAATCCATTCCATATGGAAACATTTCTACAACTGTTTTTTGCATTCATAATGGCAGATTTGCACGTTGGAACGAAAATGTTTCCAGTGAAAATCAATTCTGCATTAATGAATATCCATAAAGTTCGGCGACCATAGGATAATTACAGCCCACACTTGACCTGTGTGAATAGATACACTTTACGAGTAATTTTAACCACCCTGTACCACGTTTTTAAATCACACTAAAAGGCATAAAATAATTTCTCCTAGTACCATACTGAGTCATAACTCCACACAGATAGGCCGAAAAAATTTCTTATTGCGAGTTTTTAGTAGCTATGACATTACTTGTAAGATTCAACAGGAAAACGTGAGACGCATACAATAGGTAATAGTAAAGAGGTGAATTATTCGTGCATCAGTTATGTACTATGTGCGCCCCATCTCTTTCGTTTTAAATCTTACAAGTATTTCATAGGTATTAAAAATTCGCAATCACAAATTTTCAGAACTGTCTGCATGGGGCTACGAACGTGTGTGGAACTAGAAGCAATCACAAATTTTCAGAACTGTCTGTATGGGGCTACGAACGTGTGTGGAACTAGAAGCAATTATTTTATACCTTTTAGTGTGATTTAAAAACGTGGTATATTAAACATTCATTTTTATTCAAATAATTGATTTCTGCTTTTTAGGCTTGTGTGCGTGAAACTTGTCGAGCGACTCCAAATATCTTGATGAGATTACAGCAGAGGCATGTGGTAATTTTTAGGTTATGTTCTTAAATTTTCTCGTTACGAGAGTACTGAAGAGCGATCTGTTTTAATTGTTAAAAACCATCCAAAAGCCAAGATCGAACAAATTTTTTTTTGTTCAAGACAACCGTTCTGAACAGTCGCAGGTATCATCTTCAAGTCTTAAACATTTTTTTAGTAGTAAAACATTTTCATTTTATGCTGAACTTCATGCAAAAGATGTCAAGTGGATAAAACTCAGCACATAGATCCTTGTCCAAAAGGCCATGTCCAACCAACCACTTGACATCTTGTGCATGATATTCAGCATAAAATGAACATGTTTTACTACAAAAAAATGCTTTCGAGTTGAAGACGAAATCCAAGACTGTTGAAACCGGTTGTCTTGAATAAAACTGTTTTGTGGCATCTTGGCTTTTGAATGGCTTTTAACGGGTTGTTTTAGTCTCTTTTCTTCTGTTTGAACCAATATGTTGCTTCCTTCTATGTACATCTTGCGAAGAGGCTGTGAAGGCAATACGTACAGGGCTTTGGGCTCACACAGAAGCTTATCAGCTATCGTTCTTCCTGCGAACCATATGAGACTGGAATATGGAAAAAATGGAAACGGCAGTGGCCCACAAAGTACCCTCCGCCATACACCAGACAAGAAACTGAGAGGGGCAGAATTACCCTAAATTAGGAAAACAATTGATGTACATGGTCAAAGTACCAGCAGATGGTCTCCAAGGCTCGAAATACATCGTGCATTTGAAATAAAATCATGATTGTGACTGAAGGCATTTTTGGTTATTTTACGAAAATAATGCAGTCATGGAAGAAATGCAATGGATAAAATTAAGTGATACTGCATTGTTATCCAGTACTGAGTTGTGTTGAATGTTTCTAGTCCTTAACTCATCAGGTAATGACGCCAGTAAACAAAGTATTCTCCCCGCACAGCAAACAACTAAACGAAGTAATACTGCAGTATCAACCAGTTCTGAGCTGCGCTTAAATTTCAAGTCCCTAGCTCATTAGGAAGCTAGTATAACGCTCACTGTAAAATCTGTACCATGCATAGAGACGGACAGTAAACAGACATCGATTTCCTCTTTCCTCCTCTCCCTGCTCAGCTGCGACCATCCACTAACACTTGACCTGGAGTGCATTCCGATACTAGCAACACAAAACGCTGGTCTCGCAGGGCAGCCGAGATGTCAGGCGTTAGAGACCTTTTTCACTCCCACCCCTATGGAACAGACGACAAGAAACCGACATAACATTTGACTTTCAGCCATTTCTATGTTTAAAATTTCATATATCCTGCTCATTGGGAAGTTAGTTTAAAATAAATTGCAAAACTTGTACCAGGCAGACAGACAGACATGTGATCTAATAAAAAAGCATTGAAAAGGTGCCCTTGTAGAAAGACAATGGATATGTTTTACGCATGATTTGGGGACCACCCCATTTTCCTTGGATCGTGCAGCAGTACCTCACCGTAACGTTTCATGGGTGATGGAATGATTGAGGAGGTCCAGTAGCGTGGCCTCCCCATTCGCTGGATGAGAATCCATTGGATTTCTGGCTATGTGAAAATTTAAAGGCTTTGTTGTATGCCCAACCAGTTCGTAATGTGCAGACGATATAGAAACGAGTGACCAATCCAAATGATGTAATCTCAGCAGAGTACGGTGTATTTGGAAGAAAGTTTGATGGATGTGTCAGCAAACCAAAAGCAACATTGCTTATAGAGTTTACTTTCACATAGCAAACAGATGGGAATGAGAGCATCGATTGGGCCATATCTCAACAGGTATTGGTTTCTGGACATACAAGGAATGGTAGAAAAACTTAGTGGATAGCGTCAGAAAATAAAGGAAACACGAGTTATTGGCCTATAAAGTAATCATCATTAGCTACAACACACTTCGGACATCGGTTGTAAAGCTGTTGCAAACAATCAGCAAAGACTTATTGTGGAGTCGCTCGAAGCACCGTGGTCAAGCGCAATGTCTGCGAAGCGTAAGCCTTCCAGAGCTAATTTAAGGCGCGTGGAAACAAAAGTAAGTCCGCCAGTGTCGTATCTGGAGAATAAGAAGGGTACTGAAGAGTCACCTTGCGTTGAGCGAGAAAGCTGAGCACGCAGACATCGCGGATGTCCACCAACCTGTGACCATGGTGTTTCGAGCAGCTTCACAAGAAGCGTTTGCTGACAGCCTCACAGCTGATGTCAGAAGTCTATTTAATCTAACTGTGATTACTTTGGATGTCAAGCAAGATATTTTGTTTGTAACTCTTGTTTCCTTTATTTTCTGAAACCATTCCCTAACTTCTCAGATGCACCTTATATTACTATAGGTACTTCTCGCCTAGTCTCGACCAATACTGCCTCCCATAGGGATGTCCGACACTTTATTTTGTACGCCGTGTGTTATAATTGTATTCAATGATAAAATAGTCTACTCCCTTCTAATAGCACCGTCCGATGGATGGATCAGCATCAGTAGTGTCACATGCCCCTGTTGAGAGGTCATAACCAATCTACATCTACATCTTCATATATACTCCGCAAGCCACCATAAGCTGCGTGGCGGAAGATACTCTATAGCGCTACTAGTCATTTCCTTTCTTGTTCCACTCGCAAATAGAGGGGAAAACAGCGATCTATATGTCTCCGTATGAGTCCTAATTTCTCGTACCTTATCTTCGTGGTCCTTATGTGCAATGTATGATGGTGGCAGTAGAACCTTGTGGCAGTCAACTTCAAATGCCAGTTCTCTAACTTTTATCAATAGTGCTTCTCGAAAAGGACGTCGCCTTCCATCCAGGGATTCCCATTTGAGTTGACGAAGCATCTCAGTAACACATACGTGTTGTTCGAATCTACCGGTAACAAATCTAGCAGCCCTCCTCTGGACTGCTTCGATATCTCCCTTCAAACTGACCTGGTAGGGATACCAAACACTCGAGTAGTACTCACGAATAGGTCGCGCCAGCGTCCTATATGCGGTCCCCTTTCCCAAAATTCTTCCAATAAACCGAAGTAGAACACTCACCTTCCCTACCACAGCTCTCACGTGTTTGTTGCATTTCATATCGCTTTGCAACGTTACGCCCAGATATTTAAACGACTTGACTGTGTCAAGCAGGACACTTGTAATACTGTATCCGAACTTTGCAGGTTTGTTCTTCCAAGTCATCCAACTTATATCTTTCTACGTATAGAGCTAATTGCCATTTATCAACCCAACTAGAAATTTTGTTTAAGTCGCTTTGTATCCTTCTACGGTCACTCAACTTCGACGCCTTACCGTACACCATAGCATCATCAGCAAAAAATCGCAGATTGCTACCCACCTTGCCCGCCAAATCAATTATGCATGAGGACAAATAGCAGCGGTCCCGTCACACTTCCCTGGGGCACTCCCTACGATATAGCTGCTGGTAAGCCTTTCTGGATGTGAGGACGTGGTCCAAAAAACTCTTCCGTTCCTGACGTTTCGTTCAGGGCTGCGCTGGACACCTTCAGAGGCGCTTCTCCGCGAGTCTTTCCGACTGACTGGTCGGACGTCCGAGAGCGACATATATACTGTAGGAAAGGGGCGTGGTCGAAGTAACACGTGATGAACAGAGATAATCCTTGTCAAAGATAAAATTTAACTATCGATTGTCGTCTAGTCAAAGATAAAATTGTCTAGCGATTCAGCAGAGCTACTATACATATGTCGCTAAGTTTCATTGCCTCCTCTTTTCCATTAAAATTATTCTGACGCTTATAAATTTAAAAGCCTTCTCTACATAGTAGTGGATAATAATTTGACATTGTAGATAAAATTGCTTTTCAGAAAACTTCACTTCGTGGTTTCCTGACTGAAGAGCATGCTCTGCTACAGCTGATTTCTCTATTTTTCCTAGTTGTCAAAGACTTTTGTGCTCTTTAGCCGTGAATATACGCTCCTCTTGGTAGATCCAATATAAACTTTACCACACGTACACGGAATTTTGTATACACCATATGGCGACAGAGGAGGGCGTTTATCCTTCACAGATCGGAGTACTTGACTTATTTTCATTGTTGGTCTTAAGACGGGTCGGATGTCATGTTTCTGTAAAATCTTACCGATCTGATCCGTTACTTTTTTAATAAAAGGGAGAGAAACTTTATTTTTCCGTCTTTGTGGTTCATCCTTGTCCTTTGGTCTTCTGTTGCTTGGTCGCAAAATTCTCTTTACCTCTTTCCCTGACTAGCCATTTTTCTCGAAGACCTGCTTAAAATGTTTTATTTCAGCGTCCAGGTGTTCCGATGTGCATTTCCGCTCGGCTCTATCGACAAGACTTTTAATGACACCTCTCTTTTGTTGTGCACCGTGATTGGAATTTTTATGCAAATATTTTTCGATATGTGATATTTTCCGAAAAAACTTTATGTTCTAAACCTCCACTGGAAGACTTCACTTAAGACTTCCGGGCTGATAGGCCGTGGTCGAAGTATAAAACACTCTCCTGACGTTTCGTCTCCGACTGCGGGAGACATCCTCGGAGGTAAAGCGGCGCTTTACCTCCGAGGATGTCTCCCGCAGTCGGAGACGAAACGTCAGGAGAGTGTTTTATACTTCGACCACGGCCTATCAGCCCGGAAGTTTTAAGTGAAGACAATACCGGCCGTGAAAGCTTACATTGTACTCCACTGGAAGACGTTCTATTATCATTTTCCATTTGTGTGGTGAACTGGATTTTTGGATTAATTTTATTTACATGATCAAAGAATTCGTCCAAACCTTTCTACCATGGAGCCAGACCACAAACGTGTCATCTGCAAACATTTGTGGTTTTGCCCCATGAGGGAACAGAGCGAGCTTCTGTGAAGTTTGGAAGGCAGGAGATTAGGAAGTGGAGAAAGTGATGCTGTGAGGGCGGGTCGTGGGTCGTGGTTGGAGAGTTCAATCGGTACAGCACTTGCTCGCGAAAGGCAAAGGTTCCAGATTCGTTTCCGGTCCGGCACACAGTTTTAATCTACGAGGAAGTCTCGAAATAGCACACACTTCGCAACAGATTGAAAATTCATTGTGGAGGATCTGGTTTACTTGTGGTTGGGATCTGGTGCAATTGGACTGGACGTGCTTCACATGACAGGCTGAGACTGAAACGAGACAAGGATATTTTGGCAGGATAAAGTAAAAGCAACATCTACATCATACTCTAACTGTCTGTGGCGGAAGGTACTTCTGGTACCAATAACTGATCTCCCTGCATCCCTTCCCAGTTCCACTCACGAATTACGCGTGGAAAGAATGATTGTCGAAAAGCCTCTCCGTTACCTCTAATTTCACGAATTTTCTCGTCATGATCATTCCCTTGTAGCCTGTGACACTGGAGTTAGTTGAACATTTCTGTATCGCCCTCGCGCGGACTAAACGATCTTGTGACGAAACGCGCCACTCTTCGTTAGATCTGTTCTATCAGTTCTGCCTCCTAAGGATCCCAGAGTGATGAATAATGCTCAAGAACCGGGCGAACAAGCGCATTGTAAACCACTTCCTTCCTTAAGATTCTTCCTGTAAATCTCAATCTGGCATTTGCTTTTCCTGCTATTTGTTTCATATGGTCATTCCATTTATGGTCCCTCCGGATAATTACTCCTAGATATTTTACAGTATATACTGTGCCCAGCAATTCGTTGTAAATAGTGTGGTTGTACAGTAGTGGATTACTTTTTCTATGTATGTGCAATACGTTACGTTTATTTACTTTCAAGGTCAACAGCCAGAGTCTGCACCATTCATCAATCCTCTACAGGTCCTTCTGGAAGTCGATACTGCCCTCTGGCTCTTTACCTTTATAGACAACCATATCACCTGCGAAGAGTTTTAAAGAGCTTCCACCGATTTTTACTAGATCATTTATATATATTGTAAACAGTAAGAGTCTTATCACATTTCCTTGGGCCACTCCGAAAATTACCTTTTACTTCTGTTGATTGTGTTCGTTAAGAACGAATTGCTGAATTCTGTCTGTAAGAATGTCTTGTTTGCAGTCGCAAATCTGGTCCGACTCATGGTAATCTCAATTGCAGTTGTTTCAAAGAAAATGCCTTTTGCATGTTGCACATCGAAATTTTTATTTTTATTTATGCACCCAGACGCGTTTCGCCTTTTTTTACAAGGCATCTTCAGTGGGTGTCCTGAAATATTACATGGTTTGTCCTTTTTACACATAGGTTATGGTTTCACATCTAGGTTATAGATTTAAAAACAGTTCCTTAACGTTTTTTTATGAAATGGAGAGGTACTTACAGGCAACTCCTAATTCACTGCATCTAAGCAAACTGCTTTTTCTCATTTTGGCAACCAGGTGGACATCTTACAGTTCAGTTTCAGTTATTATTATTATTATATTTTCCTGTATATACTTATGAGAGGAATCAGATGTGTAATCATGTGTTGGGATTTCTGTCTATTATATAATTAGTCAGTGTAAACAGTGAGTTGTTAGTCATATTTATTTGGTCATTCAGTAGTTGTTTCTTTTCAGCCTTTGTTTTGTACATATGATAATTTTCCTGTAATGTTAGGAGATGTCTTTCATTATTTACTCTAATTATTTTCATACCACTTTCTCTTGTAGTAGGTTTGTGGCTATTTTGTCTCAAATGTTCTGCAAAAGTTGAGTGGCTCGTTCCATATTTCCATGCTCTGATATGTTCTTTGTACTGGGTGTCATGTGTTCTGCTGGTTTGTGCTATATACCTTCCATCAGATGTGTTGCATTGTAGTTGGTATATTCCTGCTTTTTGGTAGATATCTGTGTTTTTTGTTATTTTTGGAATGTGCCTTTGGATTGAATTGTCTGTTTTGAATGTTATGTTTATCCCTTGTCTATTGAAAATCAGACTTTACCTGTAAGTACCTTTCCATTTCGTAAAAAAACGTTAAAGAACTGTTTTAAAATCTATAACCTAGATGTGAAACCATAACCTATGTGTAAAACGGACAAATCATGTAATATTTCAGGACACCCACTGAAGATGCGTTGTAAAAAAGGCGAAACGCGTCTGGGTGCATAAATAAAAACAAAAATTTCGATGTACAGCATGAAAAAGGCATTTTATTTGGAAGAACTGCAATTTATATACAGCTGCTGCGAAAATGGCCACTACAAGAAACATGGTAATCTCGTTTTTTTTTTCACTAAACGGAAGTCGGGACGGAGTCAAATGCACCGTTGTCTACACCGTTATGTACCTCATGGACGTTGGAGGACGGTGAAACCACAAGGTTGTTCATCACTCATCACAGAATGTGGAGGTCGCGGGCATTCTGGTTTTGTTAAGCACAATAGATGGCGTTCTGTCGCAACCTGACAACAATAGTGCAGACACAAGTGTTTCAGAGCACATCGTTCAGCGCCTGCTCTTGAAAGTGAGATTCTGTAGCAGATGATCCCTACCTGTTGCCATGTTGACCCAAAAATATCCTCAATTAAGACTGCAGTGGGCATGGAATTATCGAGGTCGGATCGTGGATCGATGGAAATGTATCATCTGGTCGGACTAATCGTGTTTCTTATTACAACAGGCCGACATCCGTGTCCGTTCTCGATAATGCAGCCGGAGAGTCGAAATTATAAACGTGGACTTCTGTCTCTGCCAGTAATGTTTTACTTATGGCCTAGTCTCGGTCGACAGGACATATTCTAGGAGAAAACTGTGAACGTTTACAGACAAACGAGTTTTTCAGACGTTATGGTAGAGTAAAGTACTGGAAGCTAAAAGGCATTTTACATCCTGTTCAGCACATATTACAAATTACATATTTGATATTTTGAACTTAGCAGACTTGAAGTAACAGAAACGTTTTCTCTCCGCAGACCTGTAACTCCGTGGAGGTGGTGCGTTTGCAGCCTCCTCCAGTTGGAGTGGGACAAGTCCGCGCAGTCTTGAGGAATTGTTGTCCTGCCTGGGTGCGACGGACTGCGAAGGGCGGAGGAAGGCCCGCTGCCCTCCACTTGCTGCCTCCTGAATAAGTCCCCTGCGGAGGACTTCGCCGTGATTCATGGCGCCTTCCGTGAAATATTTCTGCTCCGCGAAATACATTTCTCAAACTAGGAATTACTCGCGTGATACGTTGGGGTTATCTTATACAGAAGGGTGGCTTGTATCCTGTAGTGAATTTGCACAACTTCCAGGTCTTTAGACTGATCTGATGTTGTGCTGCACATTTCTATTCTTCTCTTATTCCTTACTTATTTTTGAAAGGAGTCCTCCTCTCCTGTATCAACCTCTCCATCTTAGAGTGACATTTGCACCCAATTTCCTCGTTTGGATGTGTCAAATCTCCATCTTCCGCTATAGGTTTTGCCCCTGTAGAACCATGGAAGCTATTCCCTAATCCCTTAACACATTTTTTATAATCCAGTCTCTTCTTGTTAATTTTTCCCACATTTTCCTCTCCTCGATGATTCTGGGGAGAAACTCCTTATTTATTATCAGAATAACTAATTTTGAACACCCTTCTGAAGCACCACACTTAAAATCTTTCGATTTTCTTTTTTTATGGCTTTCCGACAGTTCAGTGTGGCGTGCTCCAAACACACAGTCCCAGAAATTTCTTCCTCTGTTTGAGGCCTTTCTTTGATACTAAAAGATTCACTTTGTCCACGAATGCACTCTCCGTCTGTGCCAATCCACTTTCTACGTCCTTCTTGCTGCGTCTCTCATATGTTATTTTGCTTCCAAGTTTGTAGAATTCCTTCTTTCACTCACTTCGAAGCTCCCGAGTTTATTATTAAGTTCACCACTAATTTCATTACTGCTGCTTCTAATTACTTTCGTCTTTCTTCGGTTTACTCTCAATCCACAGCGTGTGCTCATCAGGCTGTTCATTCCATTCCACAGATCCTGTAATTCTTTTTCGCTTTCTTCGAGGGTGGCAATGCCATCAGCGAATCTTATTACTGTTGTCCATTCATCCTCTATTTTAATGCCATTCTTCAACTTCTATTTTATTTCCATTATTGTGTCTTCTACGTATAGACTGAACAGTACGGGTGACCGACTACCTCCCTGTCTTACATCCTTTCTAATCCGAGCACTTCGTTCTTGATCTTTCATTTTTATTTTTACGTCTTGGTTCTTGTACATACAGTGCATTACCCATCTTTCCCTACATCTTACTTTCCAGCAACTTTGAACATCGTGCAGCATTTTAGATTGTCGAACGCATGTTCCTTATCTTGTGCTAACCTTTTTAACTCTATGCAGCTAAAACACACAACATCCGCATAGGAAAAATAAATAGTTATCACTTTAAAAGAGCAGAATATAGGACCCTCAGTTTGGTAACACACGCCTGGAAGATCAAGACCTCAACCGTTCTAAGACGGATAGTGGCCAGAATAGATGCCATGAGCACGGACGACCAGTCTGGCTTTAGAAGAGGTGTAGACACACGGGAATCAATACTCGGCTTACGATTTATTCCTGAGAAAAGACTAAAGAACGATCAAGGCACATATGTTGCCTTTATCGACCTAGAAATGGCACTTGACAGGGTAGTGTAGCGACTGCTTAAGATGCCGAGAGAGATTAGCATAAAGTATAAGGACAGAAAGCTAATGCAGAGCTTGTATAGAGAAGAGGCGGCTGTGATAAGGCATGGAGAGATCAAGAAGAAACTGCTGTTAAGTAGAGTGTACGGCAGGGCTGTTCACTCCGTCCTGTCTTGTTCAATGGATACATTCAGCGAGCAATAGATGTAGCTAAGGAGAAACTAGGGGCTATAAGAGGAATTAACATTCACGGTAAGAAAATAGACATGCTGAGATTTACTGATGGCATCGCAGCGTTAAGTGAAGACGCAGAGCAATTAGAAGCGATGGTGTCCCAGATGGAAAACACCCACAGCGCCTCCTATGCTATGAAAATTAGTAAAGGCGAAACAATTGTCTTAGTTGTGAGAAGACTAAACATCGTGATACAGTGTTAATTATAATCCGTCTTGATTGCAAAAATGTTTATTCACATGACCGGTTTCGGTTCCTCTAGAACCATCTTCAGATCTGAAACGACAATGATACTAATTTACTATTTCACAAATGCAAACCTTTTTCATCCTATCCGATCAACATCAAATGTACCAGAACATACCTGCAATTTCGGTTACAGGAGTAACCCGTCAACACACAGCAACCTTCACATGCTGCGTCACATTAAATTGGTTGGCAGAATGCACGTAATTTATTTTAATTATAAAACTATTACAGACAGGAGGCGTCTGGTACATTCGTTACATTACATACGCACATACTGTATTAAGTAGAGTTTTCTAATTTACTTTTATCTCTAAAAATACTTAGTTAAAATCTGTAGTTGTCATGGTTAAAATCTGTATTTGTCACAATTAAAATTGTGTATTGTCGTTTTTATACAAAGGGCGATTTCTATATCCATGGCGCTGATGTAGACTTGTTTTCCTCCATTGTCTGCTTCCGTGGTTCCCGCTATTTCGGTGTTGTGCCGCGAGTCGTTCAGTCGTCTGATGTCCATAGCCGTGGGTAAGAGGGCCGTGCAGGAGGGTCCCGTCAACGACGCCAGGCGCCGCACGCATCTTCCAGTTTATTCAATGTGCACCCTCTCTCATCCTTCGGCTTGGACTTCTATACGCAACAGTGATCATCTCAGTAAGTCGTCATAAATACTAAAATAGGCGTTATGATTGAACTCGCTTTGCTCGTTGAGGATTAAATCCGGATCTTTCTTTTTGTGGGTGTATATTTCAACTTCTTCCAAAATGTTAAGAAACCGCCCCTTATGAGATCTATGTAGGATGTCTACGTTTTGTTCAATGTTCGTGACTGAGTGCTTTAAGGCAGCTATGTGCGCCGCAAACGGTGTTTTGTTTTGAAGTAGGTGTACTCCCTGAATATGGTTTCAAAGTTCCTACCAGTTTGCCTTATGTATTGTTTACAGCAGTCATCACATTTGATCTTATATTCACCTGAACCCTGAAATTTATTCCTACCAGACACCACCTGTCGGTAATAGTTTTATAATTAATATAAATGACGTGCATTCTGCCAACAAATTTAATGTGACGCAGCATGTGAAGGTTGCTGTGTGTGGACGGGTTACTCCCGTAACCGAAATTGCAGGTACGTTCTGGTACATTTGATGTTGATCGGATAGGATGAAAAAGGTTTGCATTTATGAAATAGTAAATTAGTATCATTGTCGTTTCAGATCTGAAGATGGGTCTAGAGGAACCGAAACCGGTCATGTGGATAAACATATTTGCAATTAAGACGGATTATAAGTAACATTGTATAACCAGTGATAGCGGTATCCCATTAGACATTACGTCTGTTTTCGCAAAGGATCATCGTGATCCAATGCTCACTTAACAATGAGCGACTGCAGCCCGTCGAAGTCTTTCCGAATATAGTGAGTGAAATCAGATGGAAGCTCAAAGAAGGTCATTGCAAGCCGAATCCGTCAGGAAAAAGCTCCTTTTAACAAGAGAAGGAATCTTTTCACATTCAATAGTATAAACAAACATCTCAGGAAAAACTTCACAAAGACGTTTGTTGGGAGTGTGCTGCTGTACGTAAAGTGAAACATGGACACTCGAAGAAGCAGGGAAACATAAAATAACAGCCTTAGAGATGTGGCGCAGAATGCTCCATATTTCCTGGGTAGACAAAAGAAGAGAAGCTATACAGGATGGAGCAAGAGAATCCTTGTATCCTGAAGTTAGACGAACACAGAAGTCATGCATGTGTCGGCCATCTGCTGAGACATGATATTATTATTAAAAGTATCGTTGAAGGGATAATAGAAGGGAAAAATGGAAGACGTAGACTGAGACTATATCAACCAGATCATGTAGGATACCAGCTGCACGACCTATACCACTCTCAAGAGGAAGGCCGGAGACAGAAATGCTTGGCGAACTGCAGCTAAACAATCTGATGGTTGAAGACCTATGAAGAGGAAGTCACTTTGAAGCGCTTTAGAAGGTGCAGATCAGTTACCAAGTGGTCATGTGACCCTCCAATGCTGACAAAACTCGTGATAGTGATGTTTATGTACCACTCGGTCGTATAGGATTGGTGCAGTAAGATGGATCGACGTGGAGACGTGACGTAATGACAGAAAAGAGCTATCTTGCTTGGACCTAGGTGACGTAATGACAGAAAAGAGCTATCTTGCTTGGACCTAGGCGTCACTGAACGTGAATGGAGCTGGTCAATTTCTTGCTGCATCAAAGTAGACTGTCAAAAGTGTCTACAACGAACGGTGCACCACTCGCAGCAGTATAACGCAGTGAAAGAACAGAGGTCGTAAAAATATCCTAATCGACAGAAACTGAAAACCAGTGTCACGATTTACCAATTGCAGTCTGTTTCAAACCCGACAGAAGTTTCTGTTGCCAGTGAATGCACCTCCATCTCAATCGCTTTCCTAGTGAACCCGTAGAAAGGAACGGCATACAGTGGACCTCGCAAAAGCCCATTACTAACCACGGAATATAAAACAGCACATTTTTAGTGGTCCAGACAAGCAGAAATTGGACGGTAGGTGATTGCAGGCGTTTCGTGTAATTCTACAAGTCCGTGAGTTTGCCTTTTCTCGATTGGCCAAAGGCATCGAATGCTCCGACGGTCGTGTGTCTTCTTTAACCCAATGTGTATTGGGTGTAATTGAGGTAGTAGGTGGTTCTGGGATCTTTTTGGGGTGTTTCTCGTATCATGACTTGGAGCCATTCATTAAAGCTGTCGTGAATATACAGGATGTTTATTTCAGCGTTATGGTTGCCCAATTATCACCCTTTCCCCTAAATCATCATGATGAGCATTCTGAGGGCACTTTCCTTTCCAAAGATTTCAATAGCCATGTTCACACTGCTACAGGTACATACTAAAAAGTATCCGAACACCCCTGTGTAATACAAAATTGACCACTAGATGTCACAAAACTCGGAGAAGCCAGTGTAAAAGGAGGTGGAGATGAGTTTGCTGTGAGCAGAGAAGCAGTAACAGCAGAGTGAATAAGTCAGGAGAGCTAAGAAACTTCGAACGTGGACTGGTCATTGGACGTCACCTGAGCAATACATCATGAGAAAGCTGCCGAAGTCGAGTATTGGTGATGTGGTTTTGAAATGGAAACGTGGGGAAACAACCACAGATAAAGCATGATCAGGTAGATCTCAGACACTGACGGTCAGTGACCGTCGAGCATTGCGGACGGTGGTCGTAAAAAAAATCGCATGAAATCAGTGGAAGGAATAAGTCATGGGATCTAAGGTTCTAGCTACATTCCAGCTAGTACAATGATTATGTATAGCGAGTTAAAAAGAGTGGAGTACAATGATCGAGCAGCATCTTATAAGCCACACATTTCTGTACCTAATGCTAAGTGAAGCTTGAGGTGGCGTTAAGAGCGACGCTACTGGACAGTGGATGAGTGAAAGTGTGTGAGTTGGAGTGATTAATAACGCTATATACTGTGGCAGTCCGATAGAAGGATTTGCGACTGGTGAATGCCTGCAGAACCTCACCTAATATTATGTGTAATGCCAAAACTGAAGTACAGAGGTGATGTTACAGTACGGCTTACACATGGTCCCGACCTGAATCCAATGCGCCACCTTTGGGAAGAGTTAGGACATCGAGATCGCTCCAGAGCACAGCATTGTAAATCACTTCGGCTCTTGAGGTAGAATGGACTGCCTCTCTTCCACAGACATTCGGACAGCTCATTGAAAGTGTTCTCAGTAGAGGTCAAACCATCACAGAGGTGATGAGTGGATACACCTCGTATTAATATCCACTAATAGGAGTGCAGATACTTTTGGCCAGGTGGTGTACATTCCTGGTTTGACGAACATTCTGGCACCTATTTGCTCCCTATCGTAGTTCCATGTAAAATGTTTGTAATTATATAGAACAACGAGTGAAACACAACTATCGTAATCCTCGCAATTTGGTAGTTGTACGGGATCTAATCAGCAACGTTTGGCTTCATCTGTTTGAGCAAAGTTGTGGACCCTCTTCCACACCGAAAGCAGGCAATAGTAAAGGATTGATCCTATACTGCACCGTATTATCGTGGTGTCACCAGGCGCTGACTAATATTTTGCGTGGTGCTTTTATTATAGTGTCTGTCTGCCCCTACTACTTTCTCGTCTATGATACTTCCTTGGATGTCGTAGCAGAAGTCCTACTAAGCTAGCCACTATTGAGGTAAGGGATTAGCACTGACACCTTTCCTCATCTATAGTTTTTACGATTCCATAACTCAATCGGTGAAAACGGAATTCTTATAGTATCACTTTGTTGTCCTTCCGTTAGTCTATCTGTCTGGCCGACTACTAAGATCCCTTTTCCTCAGGAACTGGTGGACATATAAAGTTGAAATTTATGTCACTTACTGAGGTCTATGTTCCCTTGGGCGTGTAAAACACTTAAGCTCCTACACCAATGCAATCAAAAGATACGAGCATTTACGTCGCATATTTTGGGTATTCGCAAAATCACTAAACACATTTTATAGGGTACTTCTCGTTGACCTACAGTTCTGAAATTTGGTAGGAAACAAGGCTAACAGAACCAGTAAAAGAAAAAAATCCGAAAATTGTTAATTTGTAACTAGGTCACACGAAGAAATACGTTTTTATCACTTGTTATCCGAATGTGTGGCTGTTCGTCTGTTAAGACCCATGTTTCTCAGGAACATGCTGACGTATCAAACTGCAATTTATGTCACGTACTAAGGTCTACGGTCTCTTAGCTGTATAATACACATAAGCACCTACGTCAATGCATTCAAGAGATACGACCATTTCGTTACACATTTTGATACTCATAAACTAACTCATCAACTCTTATGGGATACTTCTCGTTTACCTAGAATTATGAAATTTGGTAGGAAGCAAGGTTTTACAACACAAATAAAGGAAAAATCATAAAATTGTTAATTTGTAATTACATCACATGAAAGAACTTTTTTTTGCGCCATGTTATCCGACTGTCTGTCCGTCTGTTAAGACCCATCTTCCTCAGGAACAGGTGAGATATCAATTTGAAATCAATGTCACGTACTGGAAAAACAAGTCCACAGCTCGTGGTCTGTTGGCTAGCGTTGCTGCCTCTGGATCACGAGGTTCCGGGTTGGATTCCCGGCCGGTTGGTGATTTTTTTCTGCCCGGGGAGTGGGTGTTTGTATTGTCCTCATCATTTCATTGTCGTCATTATCATTAGTCGCAATGAGTGGATTGGACTGTGTAAAAATTGGACTGTGTAAAAATTGGGACTTTGTACAGGCGCTGAAGACCGCGCAGTTGAGCGCCTCATAAACCAAATACACTCCTGGAAATTGAAATAAGAACACCGTGAATTCATTGTCTCAGGAAGGGGAAACTTTATTGACACATTCCTGGGGTCAGATACATCACATGATCACACTGACAGAACCACAGGCACATAGACACAGGCAACAGAGCATGCACAATGTCGGCACTAGTACAGTGTATATCCACCTTTCGCAGCAATGCAGGCTGCTATTCTCCCATGGAGACGATCGTAGAGATGCTGGATGTAGTCCTGTGGAACGGCTTGCCATGCCATTTCCACCTGGCGCCTCAGTTGGACCAGCGTTCGTGCTGGACGTGCAGACCGCGTGAGACGACGCTTCATCCAGTCCCAAACATGCTCAATGGGGGACAGATCCGGAGATCTTGCTGGCCAGGGTAGTTGACTTACACCTTCTAGAGCACGTTGGGTGGCACGGGATACATGCAGACGTGCATTGTCCTGTTGGAACAGCAAGTTCCCTTGCCGGTCTAGGAATGGTAGAACGATGGGTTCGATGACGGTTTGGATGTACCGTGCACTATTCAGTGTCCCCTCGACGATCACCAGTGGTGTACGGCCAGTGTATGAGATCGCTCCCCACACCATGATGCCGGGTGTTGGCCCTGTGTGCCTCGGTCGTATGCAGTCCTGATTCTGGCGCTCACCTGCCCGGCGCCAAACACGCATACGACCATCATTGGCACCAAGGCAGAAGCGACTCTCATCGCTGAAGACGACACGTCTCCATTCGTCCCTCCATTCACGCCTGTCGCGACACCACTGGAGGCGGGCTGCACGATGTTGGGGCGTGAGCGGAAGACGGCCTAACGGTGTGCGGGACCGTAGCCCAGCTTCATGGAGACGGTTGCGAATGGTCCTCGCCGATACCCCAGGAGCAACAGTGTCCCTAATTTGCTGGGAAGTGGCGGTGCGGTCCCCTACGGCACTGCGTAGGATCCTACGGTCTTGGCGTGCATCCGTGCGTCGACGGGCACGTGCACCTTCCGCCGACCACTGGCGACAACATCGATGTACTGTGGAGACCTCACGCCCCACGTGTTGAGCAATTCGGCGGTACGTCCACCCGGCCTCCCGCATGCCCACTATACGCCCTCGCTCAAAGTCCGTCAACTGCACATACGGTTCACGTCCACGCTGTCGCGGCATGCTACCAGTGTTAAAGACTGCGATGGAGCTCCGTATGCCACGGCAAACTGGCTGACACTGACGGCGGCGGTGCACAAATGCTGCGCAGCTAACGCCATTCGACGGCCAACACCGCGGTTCCTGGTGTGTCCGCTGTGCCGTGCGTGTGATCATTGCTTGTACAGCCCTCTCGCAGTGTCCGGAGCAAGTATGGTGGGTCTGACACACCGGTGTCAATGTGTTCTTTTTTCCATTTCCAGGAGTGTATCATCATCATCATCAACGTACTAAAATGTACAGTCCCTTGGCAGAGTAAAAAGTTTAAGCTTCTGCGTCAGTATGTCATATATTTTGATATCTTGCAAGTACCGATACGAGGCAAAAATTGCCGAAATTAGCGAGTCCCGGTATTGATGGGTGTATACATAATTGAGTTTGTACGGAACCGTCGGTGGGCGAGATCTACTTGCACTTACCGTATTCTTTCACTCTTCTTCTTCTTCTTCTTCTTCAACATCATCATCTGCACTTCAACCTATTTCTGCTTCCGCCAGAACAGACACAAATGAACCCCCTCCGTCCGCCAATAGATATTTTAGCTGCCAGTAACTACTTCCCGCCTCTGCAAAACAGGTCGCGGAAGGACATCCTTCAATCGCTCGCGGATGAATACCGGCACACAGCCACACTCGCCCTTTTGTCGCAATTCAGCGCCAGCAGCAGTTACAGTCATTCGTCAGTTCAAAAATGGTTAAATACCTCTGAGCACTATGGGACTTCACATCTGAGGTCATAGGTGCCCTAGAACTTAGAACTACTTAAACCTAACTAACCTAAGGACATCACACACATCCATGCCCGAGGCAGGATTCGAACCTGCGACCGTAGCGGTCGCGCGGTTCCAGACTAAAGCGCCTAGAACCACTCGGCCAGTGCGGCGATTTCACACACATTTGAACATTTTTTGCCGCTTTATTTTACAAGAATTATTAAACATTAAGCATTTCGTTCTGCCTCTAGTTCCCCTGCTCCTAGATATTTCACGGTAGATATTGTTTCCAGTAATTTATTATCAATAATGTACTTGCACAGATGTGGATTTCTTTTCCTACTTATGCGCAGTATGGTACATTTCTTTACGTTCAACGTCAACTACCAGACGAAGTTGCAGGTTATTCTGCAAATTTGTAGTCTTATGGCGTTGTTACTTTCTTACAGACATGTGCATCATCTGCGAACAATCATGAAGAGCTTCCTCCACTTTCCTTTAGACCATTTATGCATCGTAAACAGTAACGGTCCTATCACACTTCCTTGGCATACTTTGGATATTTCCTTTACATCTGTCAATTTTATCCCGTTTAGAGCGACGTGTTGAGACCTGCCTCCAAACATGTCTTGAATGCAGTCACAAATCTGGTCCGATACCCGGTAAGCTCGTAGTTTTCTCACTAAATAACAATGCGGGACGGCGTTAAATGCCTTCCTGTAGCCAAGGAATACGCCACCTACCCGATCGTAGTTATCTAGAGTTCATGGAGCAACAGAGCGAGCTGAGTTTCGGAAGATCTCTGGTTACGGAATCCATATTTATTTTTATACAGGAGATTTTCGTTCTCCAAAATGTTATAATTCTCGGGCATTAAACATGTTCCCCCCTAATTCTATAACAGACAGACGATATAGGCCTATACACCATGTGATCAAAGGTATCCGGACACCTGGCTGAAAATGACTTACAAGTTCGTTGCGCCCTCCATCGGTAATGCCGTAATTGAATATGGTGTTGGCCTACCCTTAGCCTTGATGCCAGCTTCCACTCTCGCAGGCGTACGTTCAGTCAGGTGCTGGAAGGGTTCTTGGGGAATGGCAGCCCATTCTTCACGGAGTGCTGCAATGAGGAGAAGTATCGATGCCGGTCGGTGAGGTCTGGCATGAAGTGGGCATTCCAAAGCATCTCAAAGGTGTTCCATAAGATTCAGATCAGGACTCCGTGCAGGCCAGTCCATTACAGGGATGTTATTGATGTGTAACAACTCCACCACAGAGTGTGCATTGTGAACAGGTGCTCGACGTGTTGAAAGATGCAATCGCCATCCCCGAATTGCTCTTCAACAGCGGCAAGCAAGAAGGTGCTTAAAACATCATTGTAGCCCTGTGCTGTGATAGTGCCACGCAAAACAACAAGGGGTGCAAGCCTCTTGTACGAAAAACACCACACCATAACACCACCGCTCCGAATTTTACTGTTGGTACTACACATACGCTGGCAGATGACGTTCACCGGGCATTCGCCATACCCACACCCTGCCATCGGATCGACACATAGTGTACCGTGATTTGTCACTCCACACAGCGTTTTTCCACTGCTCAATCGTCCAATGTTTACCCTTATTACACCAAGCGAGGCGTCGTTTGAAATTTACCGGCGTAATGTGTGGCTTATGAGCAGCCGCTCGACCATGAAACCCAAGTTTTCTCACCTCCCGCCTAATTGTCATAGCACTTGCAGTGGATCCAGATGCAGTTTGGAATTCCTGTTTGACAGTCTGGATAGATATCTGTGTATTACACATTACGACAATCTTCAATTGTCGGCGTTCTCTGTCAGTCAACAGACGAGGACGGGCTGTACGCCTTTGTGCTGTACTTGTCTCTTCACGTTTTTACTTCACTATCACATCGGAGACAGTGGACCTAGGGATGTTTAGGAGTGTGGAAATCTCGCGTATAGACATATGACAAGTGACGGTATCACTTGATCACCTGACCAAGTTCGAAGTCCGTGAGTTCCGCGGAGCACCCCATTCTGCTGTCTCACGATGTCCAATGACTACTGAGGTCGCTGATGTGGAGTACCTGGCAGTAGGTGGCAGCAAAATGCACCTAATAAGAAAAACGTATGTTTTTGTGGGTGTCCGGATACTTTTGATCATTTTGTGTAATTATGTGCATCTGTTGTACGAATCTTCTCGAAAACAGGAATGATCTGAGTTTTTTCGGTTTCGTTGCTGCAGCGATCTCTTAAGTAAACTTACTCAATGGATACACTTCGATTGTGATCGACTGTGAGTATGTTGTAGTATAGAGCAGAATAAGGAATACAAGAGTCTGCTTTCTGTGCAAAATCAAAGTGCATTCACCATTTTTTTGGCGCTAACAAATCTATTATTTCTCATTATTGTACTGTTTTAAAATAGTATTAGAACAAGAATGTACAAACAACTTAAAACATAACATAGTTAAATGTGGGAAGGCTGCACTTGAACCAAAATAAAGATACGCCAACTGCAAAAAGGAAAGCACAAATACAACAGGAAACATTTTATATTCCCTAAATTAAATACATCTTGGAAAGACTTACTCAACAACACAACACGACAATTGGCAGTGACTCGGACACATATTGGGCGCGTGCAGCGATATATAGCCTATATATTTCTAGTTTATTTCTCATAAATGCCTCTTTGGAATACTACTTCATCATATATGACAGAATATACTATTAACAGTGCTATACGTTTTGCTGTTAGTCAAATATCGAAATGAAAAACAAAATAGTGGGGGGATGTCGAAAAAAATGTTATTTTAGACAATTGTGTGTGCGTGTAACGTACATTAAAAACTATAAAACTTTTATTTCAGTTCGTTTTTTAAATCTGTTACCGTTTCTACGGTGTTCATACAGGAATATTAAACTCATTTCGAAGGGGATGTTTCACCCCCTTTATGGCCGAATGGGAATGTATAAAACTATATGTGTCTCTTATTTTGCTCCACACTACAACATAATCAAAGCATATAAAAATCGAAATGAATCCATTGGGTAGGTTTGTTGTAAGATAAACTGCTACTAGAAGGGGACTGTAGTTGCTTTTCTATTCCGCTATCAGTTATCTCTATATCTGTCATTTCGACGTTTCTTACGATGTTTGAAAGGAGGCACCGTGTTACGATCTACTGCGCTGGAACAATTTCGGAAGATCGAAAGCAGCATTTCGGCCTCATCTCTTATCTTCCGTTTCGGTGCCAGTATGGTCACGCAGTGAATGAAAGGATGATTTCAAAACACTTGACGATTTTACGTAAAACTAAAACTGATATCTCTCTCAGTTTCGCCTTCAACCCCGCCAACCCACAACGCATCTATACTTAGCGGGTTGTCGTCAGCTCAGCCCCTGCGTTCAGACTTCCGCGGTAAACAGCTCAGCCCCCAGAGGGCCTACCGGTAATCAGCCAGAGATGCAGAAGATAGCAACAGGGCTCGCTCCTGACCTGCTACTCTTGCTGCATCCCCGGTAACTTTGATAGCCGATAGGAAAATCGTAACCTTCCGCCGCGCGCGTATTTCTGCCCGCGCGGAGCCCGTTGGAGACACTTTCGTCTTGGCCAACAACGACTGATGTATCATCACCGTTTGGACACCGCCTCGTATCGGACGTCGCCTTCGTCGCTCGGGCGGCTGCGCTCCCGCAACCTGTTCTACAATCCTTGGTGTTCTGCGCCGTGGAAAAATCGTGCTCTTCATTAGATACAACTTTGAATACGTACTTTGTTTTGAAGGTAGGGTTTCCATTTGTCAAGAGAACGTAATCTACGCTTTCAAAAACCTATTTTCGTTTCCTTGAAGAACAGTTGTTTGTGACGAACTTTTCCTTCACCTAACTAAGAAGAATTTTTTGAGAACGTTTATTTTATTTCGTTGTAATACACTCCTGGAAATTGAAATAAGAACACCGTGAATTCATTGTCCCAGGAAGGGGAAACTTTATTGACACATTCCTGGGGTCAGATACATCACATGATCACACTGACAGAACCACAGGCACATAGACACAGGCAACAGAGCATGCACAATGTCGGCACTAGTACAGTGTATATCCACCTTTCGCAGCAATGCAGGCTGCTATTCTCCCATGGAGACGATCGTAGAGATGCTGGATGTAGTCCTGTGGAACGGCTTGCCATGCCATTTCCACCTGGCGCCTCAGTTGGACCAGCGTTCGTGCTGGACGTGCAGACCGCGTGAGACGACGCTTCATCCAGTCCCAAACATGCTCAATGGGGGACAGATCCGGAGATCTTGCTGGCCAGGGTAGTTGACTTACACCTTCTAGAGCACGTTGGGTGGCACGGGATACATGCGGACGTGCATTGTCCTGTTGGAACAGCAAGTTCCCTTGCCGGTCTAGGAATGGTAGAACGATGGTTTCGATGACGGTTTGGATGTACCGTGCACTATTCAGCGTCCCCTCGACGATCACCAGTGGTGTACGGCCAGTGTAGGAGATCGCTCCCCACACCATGATGCCGGGTGTTGGCCCTGTGTGCCTCGGTCGTATGCAGTCCTGATTGTGGCGCTCACCTGCACGGCGCCAAACACGCATACAACCATCATTGGCACCAAGGCAGAAGCGACTCTCATCGCTGAAGACGACACGTCTCCATTCGTCCCTCCATTCACGCCTGTCGCGACACCACTGGAGGCGGGCTGCACAATGTTGGGGCGTGAGCGGAAGACGGCCTAACGGTGTGCGGGACCGTAGCCCAGCTTCATGGAGACGGTTGCGAATGGTCCTCGCCGATACCCCAGGAGCAACAGTGTCCCTAATTTGCTGGGAAGTGGCGGTGCGGTCCCCTACGGCACTGCGTAGGATCCTACGGTCTTGGCGTGCATCCGTGTGTCGCTGCGGTCCGGTCCCAGGTCGACGGGCACGTGCACCTTCCGCCGACCACTGGCGACAACATCGATGTACTGTGGAGACCTCACGCCCCACGTGTTGAGCAATTCGGCGGTACGTCCACCCGGCCTCCCGCATGCCCACTATACGCCCTCGCTGAAAGTCCGTCAACTGCACATACGGTTCACGTCCACGCTGTCGCGGCATGCTACCAGTGTTAAAGACTGCGATGGAGCTCCGTATGCCACGGCAAACTGGCTGACACTGACGGCGGCGGTGCACAAATGCTGCGCAGCTAGCGCCATTCGACGGCTAACACCGCGGTTCCTGGTGTGTCCGCTGTGCCGTGCGTGTGATCATTGCTTGTACAGCCCTCTCGCAGTGTCCGGAGCAAGTATGGTGGGTCTGACACACCGGTGTCAATGTGTTCTTTTTTCCATTTCCAGGAGTGTACATCAGAAACAGCAGACCGTTTGTCCTTGACGTTTACATGTTCAAATTAAAAAAAAAAAACTGTAATTATAGCTGCTTGTGATGTTGTGGAAGCATTCCGGGTGTGGAGTACTTCAAAAGCCTCTTAGGGGTTTTACTCAGATCCGTTGACGAAGTTTTACTTTCACCGCCATTGAACAGTTCTCTCGTTTCCTTCCTTCGCTTCGTTTAGCTTTTGTCTGTCGGCTAGGTTTTGACTTTTCCCGAATCTGTGTTGCAGCTCTCTTAGGTTCGGAACCTGTCATCAGCGTCGGCCAGAGACTGAGGATGTCGAGGGCCGCGTGCAGGACGCAGTTAGCTGTGAGCCGGGAACTGGGTTTGGGGGCGCAAAGGATGTGTGTGGAGGGCTATATTGGGGGCGGAGGTCCCGTATGACGCCGCGCTGAAGACACGGGCGGGCCGGCGGGCCATGAATATGCATGTCCGCTGCTCTGCGAGGCGCGGCCGCTGTTTGTCAACTGATTAGGACGGCAGCCGGCGGCCGGAGAGCGGAGGGCGGAGGGCGCAGCCTTTGAGATTTCGCTGTCCGCCCTGCGCCCTGAGCCGTGCAGGCGCCACGGCTTGACGCAGGGATCGGCCCCGGGCGCTTCACACGCGCCGCCCATAGCGCTGCCGGCGGTCCTCAGCAGTGCGCTTCGCCAGGAATCGAGGAAGTGCGCGCCGCGCCACGTACTGCGATGATGCGAAAGGCACGTGCATCAGAGGTTTACACGAGGTGACAATAGTTGTGGAAAAGCGATATGCACTTGTACAGTAATATTGCGTACATAAGATACGAACGAGCAATGCGTTAGCGAAGCTGTCATTTCTGCTTCATGTGAAAAGGTTTCCGACGTGATTATGGCCGCACGACGAGAATTAACAGAATTTGAACGCGGAGAACTTCTTAAATAATAGAACCCAGTATGTTGTCTTCGAGGGTGAGTGTTCATCGGAGGTGAGGGTATCATCTGGAGTGCCCCAGGGAAGTGTGGTGGGTCCGCTGTTGTTTTCTATCTACAGAAATGATCGTTTGGATAGGTTGGATAGCAATGTGCCGCTGTTTGCTGATGATGCTGTGGTGTACGGGAAGGTGTCGTCGTTGAGTGACTGTAGGAGGATACAAGATGACTTGGACAGGATTTGTGATTGGTGTAAAGAATGGCAGCTGACTCTCAATATAGATAAATGTAAATTAATGCAGATGAATAGGAAAAAGAATCTCGTAATTTTTTAGTACTCCATTAGTAGTGTAGCGCTTGACACAGTCACGCCGATTAAATATTTGGGCGTAACATTGCAGAGCGATATGAAGTGTGACAAGCATGTAATGGCAGTTGTGGGGAAGGCGGATAGTCGTCTTCGGTTCATTGGTAGAATTTTGGGAAGATGTGGTTCATCTGTAAAGGAGACCGCTTATAAAACACTAATACGACCTATTCTTGAGTACAGCTTGAGCGTTTGGGATCCCTATTAGGTCGGATTGAGGGAGGACATAGAAGCAATTCAGAGGCGGGCTGCTAGATTTGTTACTGGTTGGTTTGATCATCACGCGAGTGTTACGGAAATGCTTCAGGAACTCGGGTGGGAGTCTCTGGAGGAAAGAAGGCGTTCTTTTCGTGAATCGCTACTGAGGAAATTTAGAGAACCAGCATTTGAGGCTGACTGCAGTACAATTTTACTGTCGCCAACTTATATTTCGCAGAAAGACCACAAAGATAAGATGAGAGAGATTAGGGCTCGTACAGAGGCATATAGGCAGTCATTTTTCCCTCGTTCTGTTTGGGAGTGGAACAGGGAGAGAAGATGCTAGTTGTGGTACGAGGTACCCTCCACCACGCACCGTATGGTGGATTGCGGAGTATGTATGTAGATGTAGATGTAGAGTGGTAGTCGTGCGGCGGCACGGTTTCGTTCGTCCATTACCTGCACCTACCTGTGAACTCGTTGTAGCAGATAGCCGGTAGGACAGCCGAGCAGAAACCTACAGTACTGCAACTCGCACCAGGCTGCATACAACGTAACTGTTCTAAGAATCGGGAAAAGGTATTAATTTTGAATGAAAGGTGGAAATACTGGAAAAACTTCGGTATATTCTGAACTTTGAGATGTACACGTTCACAACCAAGCCCGTGCTAATCTTAACAAAGTCATTCACAAACCCTTTCATTCATGTTAGCAAGTTTGTGGCAAAGTATTTCCCGAAATCTGAACAGCTACTAAGCATGGATTGTTCTTAAATGAAAATGCTCGCCATACTATTAAGTTTAGGTGTCTAACGCACTCAGGTTTTTAGTCACCGATCCGCTCAATATGCCACGCGAAATTACTATCGTTTCTCATACACACAATTATTCAAAAGATCCGCACTTTCTAAAAAATACACCGGATTAAATATCCCTTCACTTTAAAACAGTTTTGAAACATGTAGCACAATTCAAACCGGCAAATTACAACATCCTTCGGAGCTCATACTACACGTGACCCTACCATTGAAAGGCTGGGCTCCGGCTCCCTTAGACTCCTGTAAGCATTCTATCTCTCGAAGAGACAAGACGTGCAAAGAATACTGCGTTCTGATTGGTCAGTTTTCTTCAAGGCCAATAGGAAAACATTATTCTCTCGCGTTAGTCCGCGCTAATCAACAAACAACACACTTTCGAACTGGACTTTATCCCGAAACAAATATTTAACCCCCCGGCCGGTGTGGCCGAGCGGTTCAGTCCGAAATCGCGCTGCCGCTGCGGTCGCAGGTTCGAATCTTGCCTCTGGCATGGATGTGTGTGCTGTCCTTAGGTTAGTTAGGTTTAAGTAGTTCTAAGTCTAGGGGACTGATGACTTCAGATATTAAGTCCCACAGTGCTTAGAGCCATTTTAAATATTTAACATTCTGATATTTTTTTATACTTTACGTTATTAACGACTTTCATTTGCACTCGAATTAGCTTTCCTTTTACAATAATCTTCCTTAACATATTATGATACAAAATTCCCCGTCGTCTGCATACACACTGTCTTAAAACTTTCGCTCACTAGTTCGTACAGCATTCATCAGTAGAACAATGATCTACATATTTACTTTAGACCACATCCACGCATCACTCATACTACTAAAAGCATACACAAAACTGAACAAACACAAATAAACGAGAAAGCCTTCAAGAAATAAACAGAAAAATTCACAAAAACATTCTCTTGACCTGTTTCTTGAATGTCTGTGTGCACTACTGGACTGGTGGTCAAAATTCTTAACTACATTATAGTTCTTTCTGTCTATTCCTATCCGCTACTGTCCTCTGACAGATGAAAATTAGAGCTACGTACTCGACTGAACCCGCTTCAGCCCCTCTGTCACTGTACACGCATGAGTCATTCTCCCGGTACACAGGATCCAGACAGGAGCGATATAAGGCGCCACGCCTCAGTCGGGGCTTGACACACGGGGCATTCCATATCGGAAATCGTTAGGGAATTCGATATTCGAAGAACCACAGTGACAAATGCGCGCCGAGGAAACCAAATTTCAGGCATTACTTCTCACCACGGACAAAGCACTGACCAACGGCTTTCATTTAACGACCGAGAGTAACGGCGTTTGCGTAGAGTCGTCAGGCTAACAGACAAGCAACACTCAGAAATCAATATTGGACGATGACTAACGCAACAGTTAGGACAGTTAGCTGAAATTTGGCGTTAATGGGTTATGGCAGCAGACGACCGACGCGAGTGGCTTTGCTAATAGCAGCGACTCTCTTTGGCTCGTGAACATATCGACTGGGCTCTAAACTACTGGAAAACCGTGGCCTGGGCAGATGAGTCACGATTTAAATTGGTAAGAGCTGGTGGTATGGCTCGACTGTGTCGCAGACCCCACGAAACCATGGAGCAAAGTTGTCAACAGGACACTGTGCAACATGGTGGTGGCTCTCTAATAGTGTGGGCTGCGTTTACATAGCATGGACTGTGTTCTATGGTCAAACTGAACCGCTGATTGACTGGAAATGGTTATGTCCGGTTACATGGTAACCATCTGTGCCCAAACAACGATGCAGTTGTTATGGGTACAATTGTTCGTGATTGGTTTGAACAACCCTCTAGAGAGTTCGAGCAAACGATTTGGCCACTCAAATCGTCCGGCATAAATCCCATGGGACATAATCGAGGTGTCAGTCCGTGCAAAAAATCCTGTACTGGCTGCACTTTTCCGTTTATGGACGACTACGCAGGTAGCGTGGCTCAGTATTTCTGCACGGGAGTTCAGCGAGGTGTTAAGTCCATGGCAGGTCGAGTTTTTGCACTACACCGGGCAAAAGGAGGTCCGACACCATATTAGGCGGTATTACATGACTTTTGTCACCTCAGCGTAAACTGCTACTGTTTGCACTGTGCTTGTGATTGCGGTTTCTGTAACACGCGCAAACCGGAGAACGGAGATCTGTTTTGTACTGTGTGATGATACAGCTTAAAACACTATCAACTTAAAATTTTATGCACGCGAGAGCATGCGCTACCTAATATTTTCCAAAACACCACGCATAAAAACGGCATTTTTCCGAGTATCACCCGTCGCGTTCTGTTGGTAATGGAAAGGTAGGGTCAAGTGTTGAGGATAGTCGTTGAGGAAGGGATCATTTATACAACCAACGGAAGGATCGTCTTACTATAAATAGCTCACAGCACAGGGTGCATATCTGATGTTACACACTTCCTCCAGCTCAGACGAATGGAGCAAATCGGTTGGTTCTCTTTGCATTAGATGTGATCGACAGTGCGCCTTACGAGGCCTACGGAGGCACCATTAAGTTCATGAGCGGTTCCTGAGAAAGCCACGGATTCCAAGACAGCTATGTACAGCAAATGGCTAAAATTTCTACGATCCAGATCTCGTTCGCCGTTGTGCTTCCAAATGCATCGAAATGCGTATTCAAATACAAAGATTTGTAAACAGGCAGAACACGGCGTTGTGGTCGGCATTGCCAAATGTCTGGCGCGGTTGTTAGACCCGTTACTACTGCTACAATGGCAGGTTATCAAGATGCAAGTGAGTCTGAACTTGAAGCTATAGTCAGCGCACAAGCGATGGGCCCAAGTAGCGACGAAGTGGGGATTTTTCAGCACGACCATTTCACGAGCGTACTGTAAATATCACGAATCCGGTAAAACATCAGATCTGCGACATCGCTGCGGCCGGAAAAAGATTATGAAAGAACGAAACCAACAATGACTGAAGAGAATCGTTCAGCGTGGCAGAAGTGCAACCCTTCCGAAAGTTTCTTGCAGATTTCAATGCTGGGCCATCAAGTGTCAGCGTGCTAATCATTCAACAAAACATCAGCAATATGGGATTTCGGAGCCGAAGGCCCACTCGTGTTCCCATGATGACTGCACGACACAAGGATTTGCTCCTCGCTTGGGTCCCTCAACACCGACATAAAACTGTTGATGACTGGAAACATGTTGCTGGTCGAACGAGTCTCGTTTCAAATTGTATCGAGCGGATGGACGTGTACGGGTATGGAGACAACCTCATGAATCCATGGACCCTGCACGTCGGCAGGGGACTGTTCGAGGTGATGGAGGCTCTGTAATGGTGCGGGGCGTGTGCAGTTGGAGTTACGTGGGACACCTGATCCGTATAGATAAGACTCTGACAGGTGACACGTATGTAAGCTTCCATTCTGATCACCTGCATCCATTCACGTACATTGTACATTCCGACGGACCTGGAGAATTCCAGCAGGACAATGTGACGCTTCACACGTCCAGAATTGCTTCAGAGTGGTTCCAGGAACCCTCTTCTGAATTTGATCACTTCCGCTGCCCACCAAACTCCCCAGACATGAACATTATTGAGCATATCTGGGATGCCTTGCAACGTGCAGTTCAGAAGAGGTCTCCTTCCCCTCGTACTCTTACGGATTCATGGACAGCCCTGCAGGATTCATGGGTGTCAGTTCCCACCAGCACGACTTCAGACATTAGTCGAGTCCATGCCACGTCATGTTGGGGCACTTCTGCGTGTTCGCGGCGCCACTACACGATATTAGGCAGGTGTACCTGATTCTTTGGGTCTACAGTGTATATGCGTATTTATTTGTTGTTTACATGTGTGAAAGTATTTAAATGTGTTAAAGTATGTAAATAAATAGCCAAAGCATTACTGCCCTATAGAATTCGTTTCATATAGGCAGGACTACCAGCAGTATCAGGGGAAAGAAGGGAACCAACGGAAAAATGCCCCTACCGGTTCACAAAAAAGGCGAGTATGTTTCTCTTTGAAAGATTCTGCCAGAAAAGTTCGGAACCGGCTGCCTCAATCCTCGTTCCGCCTTCCTCACCAAAAAATTTCGCATGCGAGCGTATTCGTGCTTTTGTGTGCTGAAAATGGTTAGTGTAGAGACAGTAATTGTGGGAGAAAGAGGAGATAGTGCCAGAGGGAGGCAGAGAGAGAGAGTAGACAGTGATTGTGGGAGAGAGAAAGTGGTAGCGAAAGAGAAAGAGAGACGGATGGAAACATTGCATTGGGAGCCAAAGATAGAAGAGATACTGATGGTCAGTGAGAGACAGTACTAGTAAAAGAGAAAGAGAGAGACTGGAGGAGACAGAAGCAGTGGGACCGAAAGAGGAAGGCGACAGTGGATACGAAAAGAGATGGGAAGAGACCACGCATAGGTTTTGCGGGGTTTGGATCCTCTCAGACCGGTAAACTTTGACACATAGGTATAGGGAGGGCGGACCGAAATTTTAAACCTCACTTGGATATAGGCGTGAACATAAGTCCGACCCAGAAAATTTTTAAATTGATAAGGTATGGTGGCGCAGTGGCAGTCGGGAAGAAAGCCAGAAGGGACAGTATATGTGAGAGAGGAGACAGTGGGAGTGGGATGTACCGTAAATGAATGATAGGGAAAGGAGACGATGGGAGTTAGACATGTATATACATTGGCAGTGAAAGGGAGATGCTGAGTATGAAGGATTAACTACAAAGAGAGATGGGGTACAAGGATTTCGAATGTTCTGTGTTGAAAGAGCACGATGATGTTTACATACCAAAATTTTTTGCGTCGAAGGCGGAAAGAGGACAGAGGCAGCTGGTTCCCCGGTTTCCTGTTAGAGTCTTTTTAAAAGGAATACGTTCGCCTTCATTTTTCCACTGGTTTATCTTTATACCGCAATACGACGATGCGTGGCTGAATTCGTCAGCCACTAGCGGCTAATCTTTCCTACACTTATACTTCGCAAGACATTGCTCGGTGTGTGACGGTGCGTACTTTTCGTATAACTTTTATTTCCCCTCTCCGGTTCCATTCGAGAATGGTGCTTGGGAAGAATAATGGTTGGTATGCCGTATGAGCTTTAATTTCTCTGATTTACTCGTCCTAGTCATTGCGCGAGACATATGTGGCACGAAGTAATATGCTGCCGACTTTTCCTGTCAGAATTGCAACACTGAATCTCGCAGTGATGCACAGCACCTCTCCTGTAGCGTCTGCCACTCGCGCTGACTAAGCGATTCCGTGTCGACGGGTCTTCGTTGGTTCCTCTCTGTCTTTTCCTTTAATTCTACCTGGTAATTCCAAGATAAATGAAAAATACTGAGGAGTCGGTCGGACAAGTGTTTTGTAAGCCACTACTTTCGCGGTGAATTACATTTTCTTTAGATTCTCCCAATGAATCTCAGACTGTCATCTACTTTTCCTACACTTTGTTTTTTATAGTCATTCTTCTTTAGGTCACTCCGGATGGCTATTTCTACTGCTTTTATGGTTGTTACTGTTTTCCTTGATTTATCACGAAAGGCGCAATCGAAAAGCAAGGGATTTTTTTCCTGTTACTTATGGCAGTATGCGACATTTGTTTACATTTTGTTTCAACTGTCCTTGCACTGGTCTTTCTTCCTTCTTCTGATGTGGTAACCTCCCTGTAGACTGCAGTATCGTCTGCGAATAGCCTAACGGAACCTCAGACGTTTCCACTAGATCACTTGTATACATGTAACATCCGGACTGTGTGCAAAAAATGGTTCAAATAGCTCTGAGCACTATGGGACTCAACTGCTGTGGTCATAAGTCCCCTAGAACTTAGAACTACTTAAACCTAACTAACCTAAGGACATCACACACATCCATGCCCGAGGCAGGATTCGAACCTGCGACCGTAGCGGTCGTGCGGCTCCAGACTGTAGCGCCTTTAACCGCTCGGCCACTCCGGCCGGCTGACTGTGTGCAGTGCAGGATGTAAATGTTCTGAGTTTTGAGGTGAACAGTATTTGTAACATTAGTTCTAGGATAAAACAATGCCCGATCGATGAGTACATACACCTGCTGAACAGTTTCAGCCATTTCAACGGGATCGCATTGTGGGGCTGCGGGAAGCTGGATGGAGTTATCGACGGATTGCTGCACATGTTGGGCACAATGTGTCGGCGGTGTGCTGTTGCTTTCAACAGTGATCTTTGGGACATGTGTAGTCTGTGTAGTACAAACGCATGTGAAGATTGACACGTTGTCTGAGCAGTGATGGTCCACCTAACATCATCCAGCGACGAATGTTGAATGATCGTGCTGTGTCATCAGGGAGCATTGGAAACCGTCTGCTTGCATCGTACTGTGATTACGAATCACGTACCACGGGTGTCTCTCGCTAGACTACCACTAATACCGCACCGTCAAGCATGGCTACTCTGGTTTAGTGAAAGAGATGACTGGAGAGGGGAATGACGGTTGTCATCAGCGACGAGAGTGGGTTCTGTCTGTGTGTCCTGTTTCGTTCCTGGATGATGTTCGGTCGACCATGATGTGCGAGTGGTGGACATACACTTGTATGGCGCAGACCTGGCGAGCTGCCTATCCCTGAGTGCATTCGCGCACGACACAGAAGCACACCCCAGGCTTCGTGATGAAGGGGGCCATCAGTTACAGCTCGTCGTCACATCTGATGTTTCTGCAGAGTAAAGTAACCAGTTCCTTCTACATCGCACCGTCTCACTTGTCAGTAAAATAACCTTGTCCTTTTACGTCAGTGTATATTGCAAACACTACCACTTTGTCACATTCCCTCGGGATATTCCTGATATTACCTTTAATCTTCGAATTTGTTCGGTTCAGAATGCCGTGGTGAGTACTCTCCGCTAGTAAGTCCTGAATCAAATTACAAATCCGCTCCGATACCCTCCAAGCACAAAGTATTTTGTAACGTTTCTATTAAAGTTTTTGTAAATGACACTTTCTCTTAAGACGATATTGCAGCGCCAGTGTCAGACTGATGTCGATGCACTGCGGCGACCACAGCCGTTAGCAAACACGTCAGGTGAATTCGCAATTGCGAATGATGACTACCATCAGCTGTAGAATGGAATGACGACAATGAAAATATGTCAGTATAATACCGGCACTGCAATATCCTACTTATCTGCTGACCCGGGCATACGGCTTTGAAACAGAATGTATGATCTGTACGGGAGTACACATAAGGGATGTGTGAGTACAGATCGCCGACGTATGGTTGACGACATATGGAAGTTTGGGTCTGGCTACTAGTAGTACAGTGATAAACAACACGATGCATAGCCTACGTATTTCGGATGAGGCCACCCTCCCTGGTACACTGATTCAGGAGGTGCTGCCTCAATCCCTCCGTCCGCCGATTCCTGTTGGACATATCACTCCAGCACTGTGTCACATTCGCACCTATTTCATCGACATGAGTTATCTGTTGGATGTCTTGCCGACCACGCGAAATCCTAGAACCAAGGACTTCTACCGCTACTTTAACGGACGCTGCATGCTAGTGTGGTTGAACGCCGACATCCGACAGTTGGCTAGAGGCGGCTGTGGAATAACATACACTCGCCTTTCCTTCCCACCACGGTCAGGGCGCTGTGGTGTGTGATGTTGTTGTTGTTGTTGTGGTCTTCAGTCCTGAGACTGGTTTGATGCAGCTCTCCATGCTGCTCTATCCTGTGCAAGCTTCTTCATCTCCCAGTACCTACTGCAACCTACATCCTTCTGAATCTGCTTAGTGTATTCATCTCTTGGTCCCCCTCCACGCTGCCCTCCAATACTAAACTGCTGATCCCTTGATGCCTCAGAACATGCCCTACCAACCGATCCCTTCTTCTAGTTAAGTTGTGCCACAAACTTCTCGTCTCCCCAATCATATTCAGTACCTCCTCATTAGTTATATGATCTACTCATCTAATCTTCAGCATTCATCTGTAGCACCACATTTCAAAGCTTCTATTCTCTTCTTGTCCAAGCTAGTTATCGTCCATGTTTCACTTCCATACATGGCTACGCTCCATACAAATACTTTCAGAAACGACTTCCTGACACTTAAGTCTAGACTCGATGTTAACAAATTTCTCTTCTTCAGAAACGCTTTCCTTGCCATTGCCAGTCTACATTTTATATCCTCTCTACTTAGACCATCATCAGTTATTTTGCTCCCCAAATAGCAAAACTCCTTTACTACTTTAAGTGTCTCATTTCCTAATCTAATTCCCTCAACATCACCCGACTTAATACGACTACATTCCATTATCCTCATTTTGCTTTTGTTGAGGTTCATCTTATACCCTCCTTTCAAGACACTGTCCATTCCATTCAACTGCTCTTTCAAGTCCTGTGCTGTCTCTGACAGAATTACAATGTCATCGGCGAACCTCAAAGTTTTTAGTTCTTCTCCATGGAGTTTAATACCTACTCCGAATTTTTCTTTTGTTTCCTTTACTGCTTGCTCAATATACAGATGAATAACATCGGGGAGAGACTACAACCCTGTCTTACTCCCTTCCCAACCACTGCTTCCCTTTCATGTCCCTCGACTCTTATAACTGCCATCTGGTTTCTGTACAAATTGTAAATAGCCTTTCGCTCCCTGTATTTTACCCCTGCCACCTTTAGAATTTGAAAGAGAGTATTCCAGTCAACATTGTCAAAAGCTTTCTCTAAGTCTACAAATGCTATAAACGTAGGTTTGCCTTTCCTTATTCTTTCTTCTAAGATAAGTCGTAAGGTCAGTATTGCCTCACGCGTTCCAGTATTTCTACGGAATCCAAACTGATCTTCCCCGAGATCGGCTTCTACCAGCTTTTCCATTCGTCTGTAAATAATTTGCGTTAGTATTTTGCAGCTGTGGCTTATTAAACTGATAGTTCGGTAACTTTCACATCTGTTAACACCTGCTTTCTTTGAGATTGGAATTATTATATTCTTCTTGAAGTCTGAGGCTATTTCGCCTATTTAATACATCTTGCTCACCAGATGGTAGAGTTTTGTCAGGACTGGCTCTCCCAAGATTGTCACTAGTTCCAATGGAATGTTGTCTACTTCGGGGGCCTTGTTTCGACTCAGGTCTTTCAGTGCTCTGTCAAACTCTTCCGCAGTATCGTATCTCCCATTTCATCTACATCCTCTTCCATTTCCATAATACTGACCTCAAGTACATCGCCCTTGTATAGACCCTCTATATATTCCTTCCACCTTTCTGCTTTCCCCTCTTTGCTTAGAACTGGGTTTCCATCTGAGCTCTTGATATTCATACAAGTGGTTCTCTTTTCTCTAAAGTTCTCTTTAATTTTCCTGTAGGCAGTATCTACCTTACCACTCGAGAGATAAGCCTCTACATCCTTACATTTGTCCTCTAGCCATCCCTGGTTAGCCATTTTGCACTTCCTATCGATCTCATTTTTGAGACGTTTGTATTCCTTTTTGCCTGCTTCACTTACTGTTTTTTTATAGTTTCTCCTTTCATCAATTAAATTCAATATTTCTTCTGTTACCCAAGGATTTCTACTAGCCCTCTTCTTTTTACCTACTTGACCCTCTGCTGCCTTCACTACTTCATCCCTCAAAGCTACCCATTCTTCTTCTACTGTATTTCTTTCCCCCATTCCTGTCAATTGTTCCCTTATGCTCTCCCTGAAACTCTGTACAACCTCTGGTTCTTTCAGTTTATCGAGGTCCCATCTCCTTAGATTCCCACCTTTTTGCAGTTTCTTCAGTTTTAATCTACAGGTCATAACCAATAAATTGTGGTCAGAGTCCACATCTGCACCTGGAAATGTCTTACAATTTAAAACCTGGTTCCTAAATCTCTGTCTTACCATTATATAATCTATCTGATACCTTTTAGTATCTCCAGGGTTCTTCCATGTATACAACCCTCTTTCATGATTCTTAAACCAAGTGTTAGCTATGATTAAGTTATGCTCTGCGCAAAATTCTACCAGGCGGGTTCCTCTTTCATTTCTTAGCCCCAATCCGTATTCACCTACTACGTTTCCTTCTCTCCCTTTTCCTATTGACGATTTCCAGTCACCCGTGACTATTAAATTTTCGTCTCCCTTCACTATCTGAATAATCTCTTTAATTCATCATACATTTCTTCAATTTCTTCGTCATCTGCAGAGCTAGTCGGCATATAAACTTGTACTACTGTCGTAGGCGTGGGCTTCGTATCTATCTTGGCCACAATAATGCGTTCATTATGCTGTTTGTAGTAGCTTACCCTCATTCCTATTTTCCTATTCATTATTAAACCTACTCCTGCATTACCCCTATTTGATTTTGTGTTTATAACCCTGTAGTCACCTGACCAGAAGAGTAGTTCCTCCTGCCACCGAACTTCACTAATTCCCACTATATCTAACTTTAACCTATCCATTTCCCTTTTTAAAATATTCTAAACTACCTGCCCGATTAAGTGATCTGACATTCCACGCTCCGATCCGTAGAACGCCAGTTTTCTTTCTCCTGATAACGACATCCTCTTGAGTAGTCCCCGCCCGGAGATCCGAATGGGGGACTATTTTACCTCCGGAATATTTTACCCAAGAGGACGCCATCATCATTTAACCACACATTAAAGCTGCATGCCCTCGGGAAATATTACGGCTGTAGTTTCCCCTTGCTTTCAGCCGTTCGCAGTACCAACAGAGCAAGGCCGTTTTGGTTAATGTTACAAGGCCAGATCAGTCAATCATCCAGACTGTTGCCCCTGCAACTACTGAAAAGTCTGCTGCCCTTCTTCAGGAAGCACACGTTTGTCTGGCCTCTCAACAGATACCCCTCCGTTGTTGTTGTACCTACGGTACGGCTATCTGTATCGCTGAGGCACGCAAGCCTCCCCACCAACGACAAGGTCCATGGTTCATGGGGGGGGGGGGTGATAACAACTGAAAAATTCCCCACTCGACAATGTTTTCACACGATACATCTTGCCGAGGATCCTCTGTGCCCCAGATGTCGACACCGACATGCACCGTTTCATTTGTGGTACGGCTACCGACTGCTGGCTCCTCACACGGCGCATGTTGGCATTGTTGCTGCGATGGACGCCTCAGTCCGTAGAGCCAAGTGAACTGATCCATCCCGACGTCGCTTACTTCCCTGCTACTCGTCATAACGCCACGGTGTGGGTTAGGAGTGTGGCACTGTCATACTTTTTTAATGAGAGCGTTGCAGGGTTATTAGATTTTTGGCATTATTTAACGAGTAACTACACGATTTTACGGCCCAAAGCGGAGTATGGTAAGGTCTTTGCGAATTTCTTGGGGTCGTTGTTTACGTGCCCCCCCCCCCCCCCCCCAGACCATCAGGGTGTACCGGGTGTGAGAAGAGACTGAGATATTGCACATGATGGAGTGATGAGAGTCATCAACGGGAATTATAGGGTGTTTCACCCTCGCTGATAAAAAGAAGAAAAAGATAGAACAAAAAAGAATTACAAATAAAAACATAAGAACAAAATGAACAACAAATAAAATAAAATAAAGTATTATACCCCTTCCTATATCCTTTTCTTTTTTTAATAAAATGTTCAGAGACCTAAAAAAGAAAAAAAAAATTGGTGAGGGGACCACTCGCGATAATTGGAAAATACGGATCGGAGTCCCGGTTCGGCACAAATTTTCACTGTCGTCATTCCGTTCTACAGCTGATGGTAGTCATTACTCGCAATTGGGAATTCATCTGATGTGCTTACTCTAAGACGTTAAACACGACAATAAAGTACAAATTTTGCATTCTAAATAAATCCTAACTTCAAATAAGAGATCATTATATTAAGCATAGGCTCCGGCATAAAATCTCATACAGAGCCTTCAGTGTTCTCTTAGTAAGTATAAATTCTTCGAAAAGTTTTAGTACTTTCGCTTTTTCAGTGTCTGCAACTGTCACCAATAACTACACAGTAAAATGTCTAATGAAGTATTGCTCATTTTGGATATTTAGCTACAGTTTGTGTCAATGTCACTGAAGACAGTGAAATAGCCTCAAATGTGTTCAAATGGTTCAAATGGCTCTGAGCACAATGGGACTTAACATCTGAGGTCATCAGTCCCCTAGAACTTAGAACTACTTAAACCTAACTAACCTAAGGACATCACACACATCCATGCCCGTCGCAGGATTCGAACCTGCGACCGTAGCAGTCGCGCGGCTAAATGTGTGTCAAATGTAATTACTCAAAACATCTTATGTACGACCAGACCACATATACTGTGATTCATTTCATACGATTGAGTACTGTAAGAAGCTTCAGCGTACTTCACATATTGACCTTCTTATTAGTAGTGTCGATACACACAAAGCATGAATGATTTTTTACTTCACGCACAGCCCGTTGAAATATACTGACTGCTACCCACCCGTCAAGATGAAGATGCGGGTTGCCTACACAGGGAAGCGCAGGCGTCCTCCGTTACTTCATCACCACGTAGCCATTCAGTTCGTGGGTGGGCTTGGTTCATCAGTTCAGACGAGATAATTCGCTGATGGACTGATATATGGTAAAGATCAGTCATTATATCACAGCCCTCTATTCCATAATGTTGAATAAGACAATATTTTTATCTTCACAAAAAGTGGAAACATTTTACTGACAGCAAATGATTTATAATTAATACTACATAAATTCGGTTCTTGAAGAAAAAATCATATTTCATGTGAATCATTGAAAGAAAATTCGAATTTTTAGCATGCTCTAAGCTATAAGTATTAAGAATTACGAAGAAACGTAATTTTCTTTTTACTACAGGGCCTCTGCAGTCACAGAGACGTTGATATCGCGTTTCCATTAGTGTGAGAACAATGATACTTTCCGACTCGCTTTCAGGAGTCGTAGACACTAAAACTTTGACCCACCGGCGAAAACAACTAATTTTTGAAAGATATTGTTTTTCGTTATTTTGCTGCATATTTGAAAATTTGATAACGCATTAGTGAAGTTGCGTTAAAACTGAGTCCGTGATAGTAGAATGGACCAACCCTCAATTAGTGGAGGCATACGTGCCTCGCATCTGTTTTGATACCACACCACCATATTCATTAGTTTACCCTCTCGCCTTTAACTTGTACAGTTAATTAAAAAAAATAGAAATCTCATACTTTCTTAGGTTAATCATTAACAGAATACGGAATTATCTTGAAAAATACTGTCAAATTTTAAATGAATGAGTACATAAGTTCTTTTACAGGGCACTTTTCTTTTCCAACCTTCGATCGGTCACGAAATTAAAACCACAGTAAAACTGAAGTGATGCTTTTTGCAGATGTGTTGCGCTGTGTTTCCAGTATACCTATCTATCGTGTCATGTCGGGGTTTTCAGTTGTGAGTGCATAGTGAGTACATAAGGATGCCTAGAAAATAGCGTCTACCACCAAGTGTGAAGTCCTGCTGGGGGGTTTCTCCTGATTCCGTTCAGCCCACTAACGTAACTGTCATACGTTTCCTTCCTCATGACAACTCTCGGCGGGCTATTGCAAATTCAACGAAGACGCTCCTAGCGTTCTCGAAGGGAAGTGATTGGTCGCCCACCGTATAGCCCGGACTTGACTCCCTCCGATTTTCATTTCTTTGCTCACAAGAACCGTCTGTTATTTTGGCACAAACGATGAGCTGCAAATCACCGTAAGGAATTGGCGAACACCACAGGTCGTTGCCATCTGTTGTAAAGGGTATTGGAAAGTTGGGTTAGGTGACCCACCGACACCCCTTGGGTGCGATTTTCCTTCCTTCAGGCACTACATCAGCCATTAGGCTGAACTGGTATTGAAGTTTCTGACAGGAACATTTGTAATGTGCTCGATAAAGTTGCGTGGGTGGCACCGGTTTGCTGAACTGGTGGGTTCTTAATGGGACCCTTTGCTGTTTTATTCAGGCAGATGTTAATGCTGCACTCCCCCGTGATTACCACAAGAGGACGGAAAACAGGTGGAGGATTGAAAAAGCGTAAGTACCCTTTGCTGCTTCGGATCATTTTAAAATTTAGTCAGTTGGTTTTGAACGGTCACTGGTGATTCCAACCCGCGTGAGGGAATAAAAATTGTGGTCGCGCTGCACTCCAAAGGCGCGCAACCACGTTTGATGGGTTTACAGGCTCACAATGCCCTTAGGTAAGAACTGAAATGCCCGAGGGTCTTAGCAGAATCAAAGGTTGTCAAGAACGTGTTCTAATTGCTTGTTTGCATTGTGAACTATCGTTTTCGACCGCTAAATGAGTGGAAATCAATGTTCCCTTTATGACACCCTGAGGCCTTTTGTTGTCGATTCTGAGTGGCGATGTGTCTGAAATATTTTCCTGGGTCACCCCTAAGAAAACCGCGTGATTACAGCGCTGGGTGTCGCATTTCCGAACTACTTCACAGAGCGGTCGAAAGAAGAGGTGAAATGTGGTCAATAGTGGCTGTGACAACCTTCTCATATACTGACACGTCTACGGTGGCATTGGGCAGAATTTTGGTGAAATCTGGGGCCAGTGCAACATAATGAACCTTCCGTACAGTCCACATGAACTTCTGAGCTGTGATCTTTTCTTCGCATGTGTCAACGACACCTTACTGTTTGAATCAACGCCAAGCCCGAGTGTGACGTCGCAGGGCACTATGCTTGTGCATCATTACAGAGGAAGATTGTAGGCACCTTTGAGCCAAATTTCAAACTTTTGTGTCGCCATGGGAGACAATTATGCGGTTTCGAAAACATGACCTTATCTGTTGTGCAGTGTATATTGGGAGATTATAACTTTTTAAAACCAGGAGTGGTGTAAGTTCTGGATATAAGGTAGTTCTGGATGTAAGAAGGTTGTCAGTCTCAAAGTTATGTCGTTTTGCCGTATGAGTCAGTACCGCTTAAGTGGGTATTTTTCGTGCGCACTTTTGTCGGTGGGCAATTTCCCATAATGCTGGCAGGTGCAGTTGCGCCACGTAGCTTGCTCACTCATTATACCAGTTTTTTGTTGATTTTGTTCTTAGAAGCGAACACAGTGTATTAAAGAAGATAATTAAATTTTATTTTCCCAGGTCGTTTTCTGTGTGGAATATTTTAATAGACGGTACCGCACAGAGTGGTACTCTACACTCTACTCACCAATAACACGTCTATTTTCGAAGCCGTCTTCTCGTGAAAACTCCTAAGTCTCATTGCTGGTCTTTCTGACTTCGTGTTGGCAAAAATTTTTGCATAATTCCAGGCTGTAATACGAGTAACGTTTATTATTTGAAGTGGGTGCCTAATTGATGACCGTTGTTGTGAAGATGATACGGGTTACTACTTTCCGAAAATAATCAGCAATTAAAATCTACTGTTTACGGCACCATGTTTTTGTGCAGATCGTCAGCGATGAAATATGCTACGTCCGACCAATGGCGTAAAATCTTCCGACAAGATTTTTTCCTGTGTACCCGTTGCCCTTTAGTAGATCTACGACTGGGAATCGTTCCTGTCCACACTTCTCATATTCTTGTTGTAATCAATGATAGTATTTGGCTTTTGCATAATGCTGTTCTTTGAATTTAGTGATTGAAATGTACCGTCATGGAATGTGCTGTCCATAAAGATCTCTCTCTTGTCCTTCCATTTCATCAACAGTTGCTTGTTTCTGTACACCACTACGATAACGTCCAACTTCAGGTTTTCAGTTTTCATAAAGTCGGGGAATTCCTCTTTGTTTTATTACATTTTGCTGACTAAGTCACCATTCTTACTCGTTAGTGTGTCAGCCAAATCTTGTCTGTCGAGGAAAATACAATAATTCTTTGCGGTCGAGTCATGAGCTAACGCCAAAACAATTCTAGGAGTTATTTTTATTCTGGTGTGTATTGTGACTGTCATAATTTCTGTCTTTACCAATACAAACAATAAAAAACGTTATAGCTGACCGAGAATACAGAGTAATTATAAGATCCACAAAACATTTCTAAATATTGGTATAGATAAATGGCGAAGAACAACGTAACAAATAATACGATCTCTTTGCAATTTTTAGAGAATTTCTATGTGTCACCCTTCGTCACACGGGACACACCTAATCAGTAATCTAATGCTGTCCATACCTTATTCAGCATAACAGAAGTGACGGTAAAAATGTCTGTTGCGATGCTGTGGCGCAGTTCTGCTAGGTTATATGGTATTGGGGGGAGTATAAACGCTGTACTTTATATAATCTCGCACGAAAACATCGTAAGACGTCAAGTCTGGCGACTACGGTGGGCACTGTAGAAGCACCAGGCCAGCGCCAGGTCAGTGGCTGCAACACGGCAACACGTCATCCAGATAATCTAGCGTGTGAAAGAGGACATTCGTCGTATTGTTGAAAGATGAAATCCCTGCTACCAGTTTAAATTTCAGTATGTCATGATAGGTGATACCACTAACAGTTCTCTCAGTCAAAACGGGTTCATAGTCTACTTTCTTTACCTTCTTGGAATACGGACTATGTTCCACAATTACATGGGTCTCTTCCCCCATATGCATGTGTTCTGCTTGTTGACCTTTCCTGAAAGATGAAAAGTGGCTTAGTCACTGAAGTTTAATTTGTTTGCGAATTCTTAATTTTCCAGATGGTGCAGACGTCATGACATTTGCTTGCCACAAGCTGTAATTTGTACGATTTCACTGCTAATCGCTTACGAAGTATTTTCCTGACTGTTGGCTGAGGGACGTTCAAGTTTTGGAAATTTGTGGTAAGGACTTACGGGACCAAACTGCTGAGGTCATCGGTCCCTAAGCCTACACACTACTTAATCTAAACTTAAACTAACTTACGCTATGGACAACACACACACACCCATGCCCGAGGGAGGACTCGAACATCCGACAGGGGGAGGGGAGGGGGGGGGGGGAGCCGCACGGGCAGTGACAAGGCGCCCCAGACCACGCGCAGACTTTGTGTGGGATCTGACAACATCAAGTACCTAACAAGATCCACTGTCTGTTTTGACACGCCCGGTCGATCCGTACGTTTTGCGTCGCACAAAGAACCATCCTCCACGGATTTTTTAGTACCACTTCACTACGCTGTTGTGAAGTGTTGTGTTTCGCGACACTTGCCACGGGAAGCTCTTTTTTTTACTCTCACTACCGACTGGCAATAAGAAAATTCTAGTACAAGAAATGCCTTCTCTGCCTGGTTTCAGCAATTTAATCGCCACATGCTAAAAGGGCCTCAGTCATGGAGTATCCGAAATGGAGTTAAGCACGTTTACGTGCTGATGTAAGTTATGCTAGAAGACACTCAGTCGGATGCTTGCTCATGATAGGAAAGATGCTATGTTATGTGCTCTAAGGACTTCAGGCAATGACAGTTGCTCATGTCAACGTAGCCCTTCCAGCAGGAACCAGAGAAGCTATCAGGCAACACATTGAAAGTTTTCCAGTAAAACGAAGTCATTGTACTGACAAGCGTATAAAATATATAGGTGCCCGACTTAACATTTAAGTGATGAGTATGCTGTTTCAGGAGAAACATCGCCAGGTAAACATCGCCTTAAGCTACATTCTTCAACGAAAATTCAATTTTCATATTGGACGCCGTCAAACAGAGTGCTCCTGCACAAGTGAAGAGCTAAAGGTGAAAATGAGAAGCCCCCACGTGACCGATGTTGAAAAGGAAATTTGGAAATTTTTGGTAAGGTCTTACGAGACCAGATCGTCGGTCCCTAAGCCTACACACTACTTAATCTAATTTAAACTAACTTACGCTAAGGACAACAAACACACTTATGCCCGAGGGAGGACTCGAACCTCCGACGGAGGGGGGGGGGGGGGGGAGGGATGTTGCAAAGCAATGTGCTACTGAAGAGCTAATTGTTCCCAAGAGAAGAGCCAAACATTTTAGACTAAGCTTACAGGAGAAGCTAAAAGGCTAGACGAGCGCCTTGTACTCGCTATTAGGCCGAGGAGCCAAAGAAACTGGTACACCAGCCGAATATCGTGTAAAGTCCCCGGGAGTACGCGGAAGTGCCGCAACACAACGTGCCATGGACTCGACTAAGTCTGAAGTAGTGCTAGAGGGAACTGACACCATGAATCCTGCAGGACTGTCCATAAATCCGTAAGAGTACGATGGGGTGGAGGACCCTTATGAACAGCACATTGCAAGGCATCTCAGATATGCTCAATAATGTTCATGCCTGAGGAGTTTGGTGGCCAGCGGAAGTGTTTAAACTCAGAAGAGTGTTCCTAGAGCCAGCGTGCAGCATTCTGGACGTCTGGGGTGTCGCATTGTCCTGCTGGAATTGCCGAAGTCCTTCGGAATGCACAATGTACATGAATGGATGCAGGCGATCAGACTGGATGCTTACCTACGTGTCACCTGTCAGAGTCGTATCACGCCAACCACGCACGCCCCACACCATTACAGAGCCTGCACCAGCTTGAACAGTCTCCTGCTGACATGCAGGGTCCATGGATTCATGAGGTTGTCTCCATACCCGTACTCGTCCGTCCGCTCAATACGATTTGAAACGAGACTCGTGCGACCAGGCAAAATGTTTCCAGTCATCAAAAGTCCAATGTCGGTATTGACGGGCCAAGGCGAGGCGCCGTCATCAAAAGTAATCGAGTGGACCTTCGGCTCCGAAAGCCCATGTCGATGATGTTTCGTTGAATGGTTTGCACGCTGACACTTGTTAATGGCCCAGCCTTCAAATCTGCAGCAATGTGCCGAAGGGTTACACTTCTGTCACGTTTAACGATTCTCTTCAGTCGTTGTTGGTTCCGTCCTCGCAGGATCTTTTTCCGACCGCAGCGTTGTCGTAGGTCTGATGCCTTACCGGATTCCTGATGTTCACCGTCCACTCGTGAAATGGTCGTACTGAAAACTCCACACTTTGTGGCTTCATGGACCCATCGCTTGTGCCCTGACTACAAACTCACTTAAATCTTGATAACCTGCCATCATAGCAGCAGTCTTATACAGGCGTTGCCGACCGCAGCGCTATGTTCTGCCTGTTTACATATCTCTGTATTTGAATACGCATGCCTGTACCAGTTTATCTGGCGCTTCAGTGTAGTTCTCACTACGTGAAAAATGTCATTACTCCACAGATTCCTGTCCAGAATACATTTTATTAGAATACAGTTGGCACCTGATATATTTTGCATTCATGACGTTAATCAAATACTGCGCTCGTACACACACACACACACACACACACACACACACACACACACACACACACACACACATAAATGATCAAGACAGTGGAAACAAGGGCCTAACGAAATATGCACTTTTCCTCTATAAGTATCTGTAAAACTTTATTCCATCAGTCACTGAATTGCACTTATATTCCGTATTGGAGGACAGACAAAACCGTATTGTATCGAGACTGTTATTGGCATTGACTGATTGTAGTCGGTTTGAGAACACTGAGCACTATATCCCTTTCTCCATTGTGACAGGCATTTCAGCATAATTAAAAGATAACTTGAAAAACATGACAGGTTCTATAAGATACACGAACTAATAACGCTCATAGTACATTCCAGAAAAGGTTAAAAATTTATTCCGTCAGAAAGTGATGTCATAGATATAATGAATTTCAAGACTTGGTGATAGGGTGTTACGAGACGACTTGTGTTTCTGTTGCAACTTACCTTAAAAAGTATTCCAAGAGATAAGGAAATCCACTTTTTTGTCAGTATTATTACACATTTACATATAGCACTAGTGCTGCTTTATAATATATTTGTAATTATTGACTATTATTGAAGCCACTGTCGAAAGCATTTATTAAGAGAACAAAAAATAACCACTGCAGGAAACCCCGAAAAGTGCTAATAGGACCTCAGTCATCGAAGTTATAACTTTTTTATTTGTAAAATTTTTATTTCTTAACAATGTGAAACACACCTGTATTAACCATTATTTGGTTTAAGCATAATTACGTTTTTATTAGTTTTTTCGGAATAAGGTGGGAAGGACTAAGGCCCTTTTAGCATGTGGCGATTCATTTACGGCCGGTGGCTGCTCGAACTAACTTGCCGGTACCACATATAATCAACCTTCGAGAGTTTGTCTTTCATGTATCGCATCGTTTGTTATATTGTGTGTTGTCATTTATCTACACCGACTTTCTGAAATGTTTTAAGGGATGTAAAATTGTTCTGTAGATATCTTAACTGACGAGAAATACCATCTAGTTTAGAAAGGATTAACAAACAGCACTGTAACACCTGCCTGCTTGAAACTCGGCCGGCCGGAGTGGCCGTGCGGTTCTAGGAGCTACAGTCTGGAACCGAGCGACCGCTACGGTCGCCGGTTCGAATCCTGCCTCGGGCATAGATGTGTGTGATGTCCTTAGGTTAGTTAGGTTTAATTAGTTCTGAGTTCTAGGCGACTGATGACCTCAGAAATTAAGTCGCATAGTGCTCAGAGCCATTTGAACCATTTTTTTAAATCTCGTCTGCCTCATTAGCCACGAGACACAGAATGCTGCGGACGAATGTAAGTGTCGAACCCGCATAGAACGATTCGTCCAAGTGCTGATACAAACTTCATGCACAAGCGTTAATAGACTTAACACGGTCATTCTATTTTACGTTTCTGGTGGCTTCCCAGATGCTCTTGAGACGAGTGTCGGAATGGTTCGTAAGTTAAGCACACTGCAGCTTTCAATCCCCATATTAGTTCATTCAAAAGTTATGCTCCATCTCTAATGACACAGTGATCGACGGGACGCTAAACCTTAACCTTCCTTCTCTCATTCAGTTTCCAGGGGTGTCTTCCACTGTCAGTTCAGAGATGCTCGTGTGGCTCAGCTAGCAGCGTCTACCTCGCGTGGCAGGCAGTTCAGGCAGAGCGGGATACAATTGGCTCGGCGGATTGATCATATTTCTTAAGACGATAGAGAAATGTATTCGTTAACAAAACAAGCGACCATTCAGAATAGCCACGCAATGAATTGTGAAATATCTAGGTCGCAAATTAATTTATCGACGCTTTTCGATATATTATCAGACACAGGATGAAGTAGAAAAGCAGCAAAAAAGCCACTCAGAAATGGGCATGTAAGATACCGAAAATATTGCTCTCATATGTGTGGAGACAGGTACTAAACTGACCGTTGACTGATCGTTGAGCTGGTACATTGCGAAGCCTACGTATGGCTTTTGGTGGTTTTCCTGTTTCCATGCTCTTTTAGACAAATGCTAGACTTATCCCCAATCTCTGCCTCAGAAAATACGATAGATAAGCAGCTAAAATATGATACAATGCAGAACAAAGGTTACATGATTCACAGATGGTGCAGACAACTTTCCTCTCCTGGGTTAAGTGGCATCCCACCACAAAGAGGTGGCTGAAGAGGCGAGCGGACCGTCGGTGCACTGGACGTTAGTATCATTCGAAAAGAAGTAAAAACAGGACACGTCGAACCAAAATTCACCAGGAAACTGATGTCCAGTTTCTGTTTACTTTGGCAGATTGAAGACGTACAGATCTATGTGCCTCTGTGAGCGTCAACTGGACGCGGTTCCCTTCGCAACATCTGCTCGGAAACTGGTTGAGATAGACTTGCATTTACTGACTGCAGCAAATTCTGTTAGGTCTGAAACCGATTGTCACTGACAGTGCGTGATACCAGTCTCCAGTCCTTGTCAGTTAGGATTTTTCTTGTGACCACTGTTCTTACAACCTGTTCATGGCTGCGAGAGGTACACTATTGATCCGTCCATATTGATAATCAGAAAATCGGGCAACTTCATCTATAGTGTGGTCATAGTTTTGTCCAAACACGAGAGCACCTTTATGTCTGATTCCATCCAACAGACCACCACGCACACACCACGTCACTGCCGTGGCTTTCGCCAGCTCTGGAGCATCACGTGACCGCTTGGTTCCGGTTATACACCACCTACAGTCCTCAAAAGCGACCGGTACGCTCTTTTAAGGGTTGACTAACATTTTTCCCGGTAAGCTTATGTCCTGGTGGATACTTTTCTATTTACTGATAGCCAATTTGTAAATAAACAGTAATGGACATTTTCGTCCATTTACATGCAATATGGTTTGGTCATCTGCAGTATTTTACACGAAATGCATGCATATGCAAGTCTTCCCGCATACCGGTAAAATTTACTGGTGCTATGACTATCCCGTAGCGTGTTTGACGAATTACGAGGGCTATTCAGAGAGTAAGGTCCGATCGGGTGCGAAATGGAAACCACACTGAAAATCCGATGAAATTTTGCACAGATATGTTGGGCAGTGTCTCGAGTATGGCCGTCGATAGCGTCACGTCGCTCTTTTCGGTTCAGAGTGCACAGAGACCACACAAAGATACCTAGAAAATCTCCTGCCAATTATGCCTATTGAGAGATTTCTCCTGATGTCATGCAGCCCACACAACGTAACTGGCAAGCGTTTCCTTCTTCTTGACAAATCTAAGCCGCACTCTTCAGGGGCAATGGAGTTGCTCCTGCAGCGCTTTCGATGGTAATGTTGATCACCCCCAATATTGCTCGTAATTGGGTCCCACTGACTTTCATCTCCGCTCACATTAACCGCCAAGACAACATTTTGGCACAGACAACGAGCTGTAGACCAGCGTAGAGAACTGGCGGAAAGCGCAGGCGGCTGCCTTCTATGCCGAGGGTATCGGAAAGTTGGTACAACGCTACGACGAATGTCTATGCCGGAGGGGTGATTATGTAGAGAAGTAGCTGGGAAGTGTAGCTAACTATTACAAATAAAAAAGTTTTGATTTCCACAGCGGTTTCCATTTCACGACCGATCGGACCTTACTTTCCGAATAGTTCTCGTAAACAAAATTCAAGGGACGACATGGATTACACAGATGATACCGTCCTTTTAACCCATAGTTTGTGAGTTATGCATACGGGTGGGGAACACTGAAAATTGCACGCAACAGACCGTAACCAAGTGGTAGGCAGCTGACATTTTGAAACTTCCTGGCAGATTAAAACTGTGTGTCGGATCGTCACACAACCCAGGGACTTTTGCCTTTCGTGGACAAACTGTCTACTGACTGAGCCACCCAAGCATGATTCACTACATGCCATCATAGCCTTACCTCCACCAGTACCTCTTCTCCTAACTTCAAAACTATGAAAAAGGTTTGTGAGTTGTGCCTGTATAACTCAGCACTTACCCGCAAAACGCAAAGGTCCCTGGCTCAAAGCCCAGTCCGGCACGCGGTTTTAATCTGCCAGGGGGTTTCATATCAGCTCACACTCCACGGTAGTCGTCATTTTGCTTGTAAGCGTTCACTCTGTGTTGTCAGTTTTTGTTTAAAGACTGATGTTCTGGATAAATCAAGGACTTCACTCTTTGTTGTCAGTTTTTGTTTAAAGACTGATGTTCTGAATACATCAAGGATTACTGATTCATCCAGCTTAGTTACATAAGTGTACATTACATTGCGGCGAAGACGACTGGAGGAGCATCGGTTTCTTAAAAGAAGACATCAATCTCATCAACGTCCTTCACTTCATCGATGCATCGAGAAAGAGACAATATTCGTAAGTTTAGTAGAATACTTTCAGCCAGTATGTATGCTAAGGATACAAGTTACGCTTTTACAAGTAGACAACATACAGGTCTACCACTTTCAGAAGATGCATTTGGATTTTGTACCTCTAATGAAATGTACGCAATAGTTTCTTTCTCATAATGGCAATGCTACTGCCTTCTACACTTATGTTCTTCTCAAATTAGCTTAATTGCCCTTTTTTGAGAAGTCGGAATCATGAGTCTTCCGACTGCTTCGAACTTCCTCTGCTGCGAAAAACTTCACATTCTACAGTTTGAAACATTTGTTGAATATATTCCGATGTCCATTTTCTTCTATAGCTTTTGCCCTCTACTGCTCTCTATTATTCGCTGATGTCTCAATAAATGTCCTAACACACCGTCCCTTTTTCTAGTCAGTGTTTTCCATAACTCCTTTCCCTAGGCAATTCTCGGGAAAACTTCCTTATTTCGCACCTTATCAGTCCACTTAATTATCAACACTCTTCTGCTGTCTTGTATCCATTATACATTCGAACATGTCTGTTGACAAGGAGATTGATGCTTGCTTTGGAACAGCTGCGACAACTTTTGTCAAGTTCTCTACACGTGTTTGGAAAAACAATAAACTCTCTTTGGCCGCCAAAATTCTTGTATATCAAACTTACTTCCTGAGCATCCTTTTGGTGCATCGGAAACATGGACTACTTACGCCAAGCAAGAACGTCGCCTTAATGCTTTCCACATGCGGTGCCTGAGATCCATCCTCGGAGTAGCAGTGGAAGGACCGAGTGAGTGCTATCTAAAACTAACTGCAAGAGCGTTTCAGTTATCATAAAGCAGAGACGATTCCGCTGGCTGGGACACGTCTACCGTATGGAGGTGATGCTTGGAGAGATTTCTACAGCCGTAAGACCCGTAGGACGTCCTCTCTTGAGGTTCAAGGACTCCTGTAAACGATATATGTAGAGCTTTGGCACCAACCCCAACAGATGGGAGGCACGGGCTAGCATGAGACTAGACTGGCGTTATATCATCTGGAATGTCGAAGCATGATGAAGGCTTGTTAGACAGATTAAGGCAGAAAAAACTTCGCAATGGTAAAACAGCTCCTGCCTCAGCAGCTAGATACACTAGTGACAAATGTGGCAAGAGATGCCGTGCTGCCTTTGGCTTGATAAACCGTATGAAAAAATGTAGCACATAACCATGCAAATACTAAAACAATCATCTACGAAGATGCCGCGGCCTAAGTGTGTGTCTCTCATTAGGACCAATTGGTTAATAATTATCTTGTATGACGATAACCGGACCAATTTACAATTTGTTTATAACAGCTGGGCGTAGAACAGAGTATTGTGTGCAGCATCTCTCGTTTCCAGAGTCATGGCACCCAAGCGGAATGGGGATGACTCTTTACACCGGAATTCTTCGGCACCATAACTGATGGTTTTCTTCTAAAATGCAAGGGACCTAGGACGTTTGGATTAACTGTCAAAGACTCTATCCCTGGACCACGGACTCGCCGCTCACAAGAAAATTACATTTTTAGAAAGAGTCGGACCCTACGACAAGGATCTCCTTTTGCCACCAGTCAACAGGCTCTGCAACGCAGCCGAAACTGCCTGTAGGGAACCATATAAATGCGGTCGCAGCAGCTGCAGTAGGCAGGTAGTGATGGGCCGGGGGCTCCTGTTGGCCAGAGCTAACCACCGCTGAGCCAGGATTCGCACCTCGCAGACCCCAATCGAAACCAGGGTTTCCCAGGAATGTAACTTGTTAGAGAGTTCATATGAATACCTAGCCCCTAAAACCTCCAGGAGTCCAGGAGGACATGAAGTTCCCTTCGTCCCCTCGGGGAAGCTCACTGCGCAAGTCTATATTGGGCCGATAATACGTACGACATGGTGGGAAAAATTTTCTGCTCTGCACCTGGCCAACACAGAAGGGGGATGGTTCCGTTGTTAGGGCCTTGAAACAAGCGACATCGGCAAAGAAATTCAGTGCTAAGCCCCAAGCAACTTCCCTGGGGGCCTCATGATTTGGAGCAGTTTATTATGGCTATCCTCCAGGATGGAAGCATCCCAAGCAATCTGCTACTTGCGGCCCGTCTGGTTGCGTATAGTTATACACCTCTCCAGATGCCCTAATCCAAATCAGAAAGGGACCGATGACCTCAGTGAGACCTGGTGGTAGTCAAGGGAAGGCGGGATTCGGGTATGATTATGGACGGGGCCGTAATCAGTCACTATTGGTTGCCTTTTACAGTTATACACATTTATTTTTAAAACAGTATTTCCAGGATCAACAATAAATAAAAAAGTACCACACGTAATTAATGAAGGAATAAACAACTATGTAAATAATAGTGTTTTCAGTGCTTTACAATTTAGCAACTCGCCATAAAATACAGATGCAAATAATGTTTTAAGGCTTACTGCGAAAATACAAATATCGAATTATTTTTTCAAACCAAGTGACTACAATCACGGCTGAAGGCCTTACACGCCAGGAACGGTAATCATATAAAAATTTAGAAACTTGCTGTAAAACCGCAAAAACAAGCAAAGGTTAATTAAAAGAAACAAGCAACTGACCACCAAACGGGTGAATTAAAATGATGGTAACCTTGTAACACAACCCTTACACTGATAGATTTATTCCAGAAGGCGACCGGAACTATTACTAGACATACATAACCTTTAATGTAGGCTTTACAAGGTATGGTAATAAAGAATACATTAATAAAACACAAGGACCAGTCACAGACGTTGCTCTAGGAATCAACCTCTGAGAAGGTCCGGCAACAAACATTTTCGCGAGCAATGAGATAGGCAGCCAAGAGTTGCATTCACTTCACAAGATGCTAACTCAGACTAGTGGCACTGTGCGCACCTGGCTCCTCCAGAGTCCCCAATCGAACTGGAACACACACACGACCCGGAAAAGCAACGACGTCGCCCCAAAGATAGGGCAACAGTTACTACATATCGATAACCACCGCTGCTGCCACTAACGGAAAGGCAACGCTTGCGAACCGAGTGGCGCTTGTCAACACGAGAAGAAGACAAACAACCGCAACAATGCCAACTAAACGATACGTCTCACCTGCAACAGAGGGTGGAAATCTACAAACAACACCAACGTAAGTCACAGCGGGGCTCACTCAGCTGTTTGGTCCCAAAGAACCTTACCACAAATAAAAAAAAAATCCAAATGAGAATACGTCACACAGACCGCACGTTGGCTATCACAGCACTGGCCAGGAACCTGCACCAGAGATTCAGAGGGTATAATGTGTACAACTACGAACACCCTCAAGGACTTTACGACTTCGTGCTCGTAGCCATCTCTTCGCGAGGTGGACGAGTCGGACACTGCACTTTGCCACATCTATTGATACGCTAAACAGTATACTCCACGTGTTCACCTGCTCGATATCGTTCTATGCCATCCTCAGCGACTTAAAGTTTTTAGCCGGCCGGTGTGGCCGTGCGGTTCTAGGCGCTTCAGTCTGGAACCGTATGACCGCTATGGTCGCAGGTTCGAATCCTGCCTCGGGCATGGATGTGTGTGATGTCCTTAGGTTAGTTAGGTTTAAGTTGTTCTAAGTTCTAGGGGACTGATGATCTCAATGTTAAGTCCCATAGTGCTCAGATCCATTTGAACCATTTTAAATTTTTTATTACATTGCAAGCCGTTAAAGCTGCAATTAAGTCAAGGCGAAATGCGACAACTGTATTCTTAGATATGAAAGTGATTAACATTTCAGCTCAACTGCAGATACTAGCTAGCATTAACTCTACCTACATTCTGTATGTAAGGAAACAATGTACTGCGTATTCCTGATTTGGAAATCGCATTTGAATGTTGTTTGTTTGGAAGGCCCCATAATCCCGTATGTGGTCTACTGTGAACAACGGACAAATTGAATGGCATCTTGATGGCCGTTGTGGTGGTAAGTCATGAACTCGAGACTCTCACACTGATCAAGTTTTCTCTTACTGATAAAGTTTTTAGCTTGTAAATCAGTCGCTAACCCATTTAAAAAATTTATTTTCTGTTCTTACCTTTTTCACTTCATTTTCTTTGCGAACAATTCCTCTCGGATGCCCGTAATCCCACAATCCTTCTTTTCTAACATTTCACTACACTACCTTTTGTATGCCCTTGGACGTTTTTTGTAATGCATAAATGTGGTCATTGTTATCACGGTCGGTACTTGTTGTTGGTTGTGCTGCCATTTCTAGTACAGCAGTTCTATTGGAACTACATGCTTCACATGACGGTCGTGGTGTATTTCTCTAAAATAGAAGTATTGCTCCGCTAGAAGAGGAAAGTGAGCAACAAAAACAGTCTTATGCTAAGTATATAGTTGCTTCTTTCATGATTTAGGAACATAATAAACATTATGACACAGAAAAAGATAGTACACACACATACACACACACACACACACACACACACACACACACACAAAGGCGCGCGCGCGCGCGCACGCACGCACACACAGTTGCTCTTGTTTCGAAAGTATCGTTCAGACACATAATCAAATTTAAACCTATTGCGTTTACTTTTAAAGTACATTATTTCACTTGGCAGGCCGTCAGTAATTTTATATCCGACGAGTTTGTACCTTTATGAGACATTGAGATGACAGTAGTGGACCCAAATCGCTATTTGTTCTTGTATTGAATTTGTATTTGCCCCAGAAAACGAGTACAAAAATAAAATTCAGTAACACAGATCAGTCGAGGACAGTTTTCAAATCAGTTCAAGATACACAGCTAATTGTATCTTACAAAAGGAAAACTCCTGCTAACTCACTTAAACATTATGCTGCTTGCATCTCAGTGTCTTCTTAAGTTCTATAATCAAAATAATATATGATAGGTCTTAATGTTTTCAAAAATAGTTTACCTTCTTCTGTAGCCTATTTAGTTCGGAAAAAGAAAGATAGATGCAACAGCATCACCTTTCAGCAATAAATGGCTCTGAGCACTATGGGACTTAACGTCTGAGGTCATCAGTCCCCTAGAACTTAGAACTACTTAAATCTAATTAACTTAAGGACATCACACACATCCATGCCCGAGGCAGCATTCGAACCTGCGACCGTAGCGGTCGCGCGGTTTCAGACTGAAGCGCCTAGAACCGCTCGGCCACACCGGTTTACATAGTTTGCAAGAAAGAAACTTCCTACGAATTGTTCCGAACACAGAAGATGATTTTCTGTCGGTCGGAAACCTCTCCTCCAGAGAGCGTTTAATCATTTTTCTAAAAGCTGTGGTTCTGATGCAGGAAACCTGAAAATAAATGCACAATCGTTGTATTATATATTTTTGCAGACACATTTATGAGGCAATTGCATTAACATACAAACCAGTTTAAAATATCATTACATGTAAAAAGTAGTTCTGTTTCCTTCCTCGAATTAATCTGTGCAATTAAACGCTGGGGAACTCTTCAACATGCAATGTGTAGACAGTACAATTGCGTCCTTATTGAAGTACAACTGCGACTAATAAAATCTGTTTGTATGCACCAATGAACAGATAGTATTCGATCTGTGTCCTTTTAAGCCACAATACACTTCTAGTTGCTTGTCATACTCTTACCACCACGATGGCGTACAGCAGAAGGTTCAAAATATATGGTCAAAGATTGACGAGAGACTGGCACGCCGGTACTCGACATCTCTTACGATTAATGAACTGTGTGCCAGACTTGAAGCAGAATGGAATGTCTTACCCGTATCTGTCACCCAAGCTCAGATCTACTAGTCGCGGGGCCGAGGCAGGGACAGGTTCCTTATACAGAAATAAGTATAAAATGTCTAGTAAATATGGGCTCTAAAATGCATACTTCCAGAGCTATGACCACATGTTCATCTTCGGTACTATGAGAGAGATGTCTTTTACTGAAAGATCTTTACTTTCCATAGTTTGGGAGGAGGAAGTGTGGACGAAAACAAAAACTCTGTTAAACATGGGGTCTAAAATGCATAACTTACGAGCTATGAGCAGTTTTTCATCTTCGCCAGTGTGAGATACATCGCTTCCACTGAACAAGTGCTCATTGCTCTTAAGGTATGCTTTTAGGGCTCATATTTACTGGGTATTTTATACTGCTGTTTGTGGCAACATTGTCACTACACCACAATAGAAATAATTTTGAAACTTCCTGGCAGATTAAAACTGCGTGCCGGGCCGAGAGTCGAACTCGGGACCTTTGCCTTTCGCGAACAGAAGTAAAGCTGTGAGGACGGGGCTTGTGCCGTTCTTGGGTAGCTCAATTGGTAGAGCACTTGCCCGCGAAAGGCAATGGTCCCGAGTTCGAATCTCGGTCCGGCACACAGTTTTAATCTGCCAGGAAGTTTCATATCAGCGCATACTCCGCTGCAGAGTGAAAATCACATTCGAGAAATAAATCTATTTATTGGAATTTGTGCGAAGTCAGTCCATTGCTCAGGTGCAACGTGCACCCCGCCTCTTCACAGGCAGCTTTATGACTCGCATACAAAAATTCTTGGAAGTTGGATGCATAGGCAGTCGAAACAGTGACAGTTGGCCACGCACACCTGATGAAAACGTCGAGCGAATCCGAGATGCATTCACATGGAGCCTTCAGAAGTCCACAAGATGGGCGGTCCACGAACTTCAACTTCCTCAAACAGCGGTGGGAGTGATTTAAAATGACGTCTACATATGAAGGTTTACAAGTTGCAGTTACTGCAGTAATTGTGTCTCGGCGACCGTAACAGATGGTACGGATTTTGCATTACGTTTCTCCAGGATATGGCAGAGGACACTTTTTCCGAATGACTCATCTTTTCGAATTAATCGACGTTTCATCTACAGGGAAAAGTAAACCGTCCTAATGTATGAATTTGGGAATCACAAAATTCTGGCGCCATTGTCGAACATGAGAGGGACTTACCGAAACAGAAAGTGTTTTGTGTTGTTTCTGTTCACAAAGTTTATCCTTTCTTTTTTTTGTGGAGGAGACTGACAGGAATGTCATACCTGGATATGTTGCAAAACTGGCTGTTTCGCCAAGTACACTAAGATTTCAATGATTTCATTTGTAAAAATGACTGTGCCCTGCCTCACTATCACCTTGACGAGTGGCGTTAGCCAGCCGTTGTGGCCGAGCGGTTCTAGGCGCTACAGTCTGGAACCGCGCGACCGCTACGGTCGCAGGTTCTAGTCCTGCCTTGGGCATGGACGTGTGTGATGTCCTTAGGTTAGTTAGGTTTAGGTAGTTCTAAGTTCTAAGGGACTGATGACCTCAGAAGTTAAGTCCCATAGTGCTCAGAGCCATTTGAACCATTTTTGAGTGGCGTTATCTTAACAACATCATACCTTAACGTTGCATTGGAAGATCTTTTGGCCTCCCAGGTCACCAGATCTCACACCTTTTTTCTGTGAGGGTACATAAAAGACAGAATTTTTGATCAGCCTACTGCGGCTACTCTTCAAGAGCTGAGAAACTGAACTTTCGACGCTATCGATTCAATAAACACGCACCTGTTGATACGTAGGTATAATTAAAATGACTATCATTTCGATGTTTTAGAGCAATGTATGGTGATCATGTTGGATGTATGGCAAAAGTCTCTGCGAACAGAAAATTTCGGAACTTTCTCTATCCATTCACATGCACAATATGTTTCTGTCATTCATAGTTGTCTGTGAGAAACAAATGAAATCTGTTCTTTCTTTTCGAATCATCCTGTATATAACGAGGTGAATAAGTCATGGGACACCTCCTAATACCATGCTGGTCCTCCTTTCGCCCGGCCTAGTGCAGAAAATCGTCATGGCATGGACTCAATAAGTCTTTGGAAGTCTGCTGCAGAAATAGTCAGCCATTTTGCCTCTATAGCCGTCGGTATATACAAAAGCGTTGCCGATCCAGGATTTTGTGTACGAACTTATCTCCAGATTACGTCCCATAAACGTTTGATGGGGTTCATGTCGGATAATCTGGGTAACAAAATCATTCGCTCGAATTGTCCAGAATGATCTTCAAACCAATCGCGATTAACGGTAGCCCTGGTAATTGTTGTCCATAAAAATAACGTCGTTGTTTGGGAACATGAAGTCCATGAAAGGCTGCAATTTGTCTCCAAGTAGCCGAACATAACCATTTCCAGTCAATGATCGGTTCAATTGCACCAGAGAATCAAGTCCATTCCATGTAAACACAGCCCACACTACTATGGAGTCAGAATCAGCTTGCACAACACCTTGTTGACAACTTGGGTCCATTTCTTCGTGCTGTCTGCACCACACTCGAAACCTACTGTGAGCTCTTACCAACTGAAATCGGGACTTACCTGACTGGGCCACTGTTTTCCAGTCGTATACGGTCCAACAGCATTGGTCACGGGCCCAGGACAGGCGATGGCGTACTGTTAGGAAAGGTACTCGCTTCGATCGTTCGCTGCCACAGTCCATTAGTGCCTGATTTCACAGTACTAACCTAATAGATACGTTCGTCGTAAGTCTCACATTGATTTCTGCGGTTATTTCACGCAGTACTGCTTGTCTGTCAGCACCGACAACTGTACGCAAACGCCACTGCTCGTTCGTTAACTTTAATGCTGTCAGCCAATTCGTTGTCTGTGGTGGGAGGCAATGTCTGAAATTTAGTATTCTCGGCGCAGTCTTGACACTGTGGATCTTGGAATATTGAATTCCCTAACGATTTTCGAAATGGAATGCCCCAAGCGTCTAGCTCCAACTACCAGTCCGCGTTGAAAGTCTGTTAATTTCCGCTATGCGGCCATAATCGTATGAATCACCTGAGTATATATGACAATTCCGCCAGTGCACTGCTGTTTTATAACTTGTGTACGCGTGACTACCACCATCATTGCTTCGAAACCTGGAAAGTACGGGGTAAAGGTGTCGGTTGTTGTAGACTGTGAGACCATTTAGCCCAAAAATATTCAAGCGTATACAGGGAAACCTGCTGAAGGAAGGTATATAAATCTAAGAAATCGAGTGGTACATGATTTAGTTGATAACCTGAGGGGAAGTTTTAGGAACATTACGACTGATAACGTTTTTACTAGTTTAGATTTGGGATAGGACCACCTTGTTAACAAACTGACACTTGCGGGAAGTATTCCTGCCAACCGAAAAGAGATACCAAAAGAAAGGCTGACATCAAAACCAAGGGCATTATCGACCACTTATGGGTATACAGAGAATACTGTTTTAGCTTCTTATGTTTCTACATATAACAAATCAGTTCTTTTGTTGTCCACTCTACACCAAACATTTGATGCAAGTGAGCATGAACAGAAAAACCTGAAATAATAATATTCTACAACTGAACAAAGTCAGCAGTTGATACAGTTAATACGATGGACTGACATCATTCAGCGAAACGTGTAGCAAGAAGGTGGCCACGTGTATTTTTTGATGTACTGGATTGAGCCTGTGTCAGTGCTTATTTTCTGTGCTGTAAATTTATACATCACAGGAGAAGTAAAAATGAAAGAAGAGAATTCCTCTCAGAACTGGGAAAAGAACTAGTCAAAGTTCACAGTGGAAGACGAATTCTGTCCCCCCGATTGCAGACACAAAGCATTTGTTCAACAATAATTTCTCCATGTGTTTAAAGGACAAGCAGCATGATAACCAAGACGTAGATGTTACAAATGTGAAACGAGAAAAGCGAGAAACCTGCCCAAGGTCAAGGATAGGAATGTCAATCAACAATGTGATGAGTGTCACAAGTTTGTTTGTAAAGAATATGCCACATTAAGAGTGTTGTTTAATGAGTGTTCATCATATAAGGCGAAGAGCGAGTAGCATTATATTTCTGATGCAGTTCCTTGTAAGCGATATTACACATCATATTAATTAATCACAGTATTGTTACATAGTGTGTGGTATATGAATACAATGTGTTAAAGTAATTTTTGGAACTAAGCAAACTATTTTCACATTTCAAACATAGCTAGTAAATAATTAAAACTTACACGTAACTATAGCAAGCAACTATAGAGCTGTAATTTCAGCACTGTGCGTGGGTCTCTCATTAAATCGTTATTGTTGTTGTGGAAGAATTACATTTTATCGTCTTTAAGTTGCTAGAATCACTTTGGGGCCAGAAAACATCCCAGACATATAATATGTTTTTCCACAGCTGATATGCAAGGGTCGCCCTCCTTTTCACCCCCCTCCGTATGGGTGGTAGGTAGAGGGGTTCTTATCTCACAATGGGCGTGCGCACAACGACTTGTCAAAGTTACATCGTATTCTCGCTAATGGTGTAGGAACGCATAGAAGACGAACAAACAAGCAAACGTCATGATTCAGCTGCACATACCACTGTCGTATTACGCAACCCGCAGTGTTATATCTGGCCTTGAAAAGCAACGAGCGTGATGTTCATATTCTCTCGCGCTCTATGCTCAGACTATCAGTTCTACACACAAAAAATGAACAGGACCTTTTTGTAGAAAATTTAATGTAATTACGTTTTGAACCGGGACACTTTTTCGTTAGAGGCCGTAGTTTCCGAGTTATTAAAGAAAAATATATAAAAGTGACCTTCAAACTCATCCCCACTCTGACACTCAGCCCTAACTGGTCAGCATTTCCAGTATGTTGTTCATAGTACTCTCTCCTACCACTGCACAATTATTTGCGACTACACGAATTATTTTCCACAGTCGACCTATTTTAGTCTTCCGGCCTTATTACGCCGCCGGCTTGCTCAAGCACGTACAAATTGTTCAAGTTTAGGTGCAATTTTGAGAAGTTAAACAGCATAAAATAAGCAATTACAATGTTGAATTTGTCAGACCTTCTGACTACGAAACAACTGTGCTTGTATAAGGGTTAAGTTTGGATCGGATTGTCAACATTATCAGTTTTAACAGAAAGTTACGAAAGTCGATTTTCTCTCATAACTGTTACGGTCGGGTTTTAATTAACAATGTTAACGAAATAGCCGACTACGTTGGTGGAGTTAAGCGCAATCAAGAGAGACCAAAAGAAGTCGAATATCTGGAATAGTTCGTACATTCGGAAAATTATGTACTGTGGTACGAGGAAGTACCACGATCAATATACTAGAAAACCTGACTGGTAAGGGATGGATGTGGGGGTGGAGGCGCATTTGAAGTTCGCTTTTGCACGTTTTTCTTGAATAACTCGAAACCGTGGTCTCCAGAGAAAACATATCCCAGTACAAATTTTATCTATACTAAAAGTCCTACAAAAAAAAGGACGGTTAATTTTTTTATGTAGCACGAATAGTTTGCACGCAGCGAGCAAGAGAATATGAAAATCTCGTGCGTGGTTTTTGTTGGCCATCGCGGGTTGCATAAAACGGCAGCGGTAGGGGCAGCTGAATCACCGTGTATCTTTGCAGAGACGAAGAATTAGGCAGAGAAAAGAGAGTATGTATCATATGGCCTCTTGAAAGAGTAAGGGTAAGGTAAATAACGTAAGAGATTTGTGTTATTACTGTTCAAGAGATTTGTCTTTTAAAGGGTATGAGACAGCTTTTGCGTCCTCTGGACAAATTCTAGTGTGTCAGACAGCCAGGGGCACCTGCCAGCGCCATGGTGGCAAACAGTGGGCAGCGCTCACGCTAGTGCAAGCCGACACCAACGAGTCCAGCATTGCTGGAGGGCCCAGAGAGAGAGAGAGAGAGAGAGAGAGAGAGAGAGAGAGACAGGGTGGAGGGGGGTGGGGCAGAGAGAGGCGTGTGGCGTGGCCTGGCCTGGCTGCCGTGTATTTACCGTGCCCGGCGCCGCGTGTGTACACACGGCAGCGCGCAAAGTATGTAATTACAGCGACGAGTGCGCGCTCCCAACCCGGCCCGGCTGGCCCGAGTTCACGCTCTGTCGGCCGCTGCAAAACACACACACACAAATACACACGCACACACACACACACGCACACACACACACAAGCACGCACGCACACAATGCGACAAAGCGCTCACACACGGACATCCTGTCATGGGCACTGTTCGCATATAGCAGTCGCACCGGTATGAACTGCGAGCACAGATGCCCTTAAGGCTGCATTTCGCAACGGGTGCAACGGGATCCTACTTTAACTTATTGCTCTGCACGGGGGTCCACAAATACGGGAGAAACATCAAACTAGTAGCAGTAGCAAGAGCAAACTGAAATGAAATTTATGTGTATAGACTCTCTGGCAAAAAGTATCCACCAGGTACCTGTTAGTGGACATTACTTCAGCTCCGGCTGGGGTGGCCGAGCGGTTCTAGGCGCTACAGTCTGGAACCGCACTGCTGCTGCGGTCGCAGGTTCGAATTCTGCCTCGGGCATGGATGTGTGTGATGTCCTTAGGTTAGTTAGGTTTAAGTAGTTTTATGTTCTAGGGGACTGATGACCTTAGAAGGTAAGTCCCATAGTGCTCAGAGCCATTTGAACCATTACTTCAGCGTGTGTACGCCCTTCTTCTTTATGAATGTTTGGACTCTGCAGGGCACACTTTCACTGTGGAGGAATTGCACCCCATTCCTTCTCAACTGCCGAAACGATAGAAGGTAGTGACGTAGGATTCTGGGATCTGGGACGAAGTCGATTCATCCGAAAGGTGTTTCATTGTGTTCAGGATGTAATTCTGGACAGGTCAGCCCATTTCAGCAATGTCACTGTCCGAAAACCATTGCCTCATAGATGCTGGTTTGTAGAAGGGTGCACATTATCATGCCAATACAATCATCACCCCCAAAATGTTCCTCTACTGTATGCAATACACAATATGTAAAAATGTTCATACCCTTTCCCATTGAGCGTTTTCTCAAACGAAATAAGAGGACCACACCATAACCACGAAAACCATCCCTATATCGTACCACAACCTCCCGTGTACTTCGCTGTTGCCACTACACGCGATAGCAGGTTACTGCAACACTATCTGACGGTTTAATGCTTCCTCTTAAAATTAACCACTTTTTAAGCGCATTCTTCCCCACACTACGGACGCCAAGTGTACGACTATCAAGCAGACGCTGGGAATGAGTGTTCCAAATATGTACTGCAACGTTACGTACATGGGGATGCACAGGGGTTCTACGTGTGATTTACAGGTGAAGGTCCAGTGCGTCCTTCTCCTAATTCTCGTAATTGAATTGCAGCGAACTTGCTTACATCGCGTCTCGTAGATGTTGTCCGAGCTGGTTTCTTCTCCATCGGTCGCAATCTCTAACTCTTGTGCAATAAACAGTGCTTAATAATGTGCCAAGTGCGTAGATTTAAAATGCAAGCATAATAGGGATGGTAAATTTTAGGCTGCTAATTAATTTTATTTCACCAGTCGCAAAATTAATAAAACGATTTCTACAGCCAATTATCGCTAATATTCATAACAAGTTTCCGCGTCAATAATCTTTAGTTCCCGACCAACGCAAAAAAGAAGCTCCACACGATGTTTGAATCAACGTAAGATCCCACAAATATGTTTTCCGAGACAACTATAAGAATTAATTCCGTCTTTACGCAGAGCTGCACTTCACACACTATTTCCCATATTGCCACCTTGAAAGCCGATGGTAGAATGCCTTAGATCAACACGACATCGCATTAGTACGTCATCCGAGCAAATTCTTCAACAAACTTTTCCGTCCTTACATGAGATCAGATTTTATAGACGGATTCGCGTGTTACCTCCTCGAAAACCGATCGTAGTCTAGACGTGAGCTATCTCCTTCCCTCACAGGGCGCACTTGTGACTGGTCCATCCTTTCCATCAATAAGCTATGACAGTAACTAAAATTTGTAATTATCATTTCCTTAGTGATACTGAAATTGTTATTATCAGTCCAACTGCTTACGTGAGAGTTAATGTGCTTACCTACCATGCAGCGGGCCCGGGTTCGATTCCCGGACTGCTTGGGGATTTTCTCAGCCCGTGGACTGGCTGTTGTGTTGTCTTCACCCTCACTTCATCATCACCGACGCGCGAATCGCCCAATGTGGCGTCACCTGAAATAAGACTTGCAACCCGACGGCCGAACTTCCCCGAACAGGGGCTACCGACCAGCAATGCCACATGGTCGTTTCATTTCATTTTTTATTGTTAACAAGTCCTCAGTGAAAGCAATATCATCGGCACAGCTGGAGCTGATATTAAACTTTAAACAGTAAATATAAATAATAAAGGATTCGCTTCTTGGCGTCCGGCGTGGTAGATGAATCCCCATTATCTCCCTCTGCTCCATTACGATGCGGTTCTTACTCGCCTGGCCATTCTCACGGCATGTGACCACCTGGCGCGTCGTTCGATGACTATTTTGTGACTCTACCTGCTTGTCAGCTTCCTGTAACAAAATGTTCCTATATTGTGCACTAAAACATAGCAACAAAAATGTAATAAACGTGGGCAGTGATGTGGCATAAACGCCACGTATCATTCTCCGGCACTGCGCCAAAATGAGAGCCTTCCATCGCACTGCCACAGGGAATAACATGATTCACCACTCCATTCATTCACTGCTGCCAGCGTCGCTCTTTGCACCATCTCAAGCGTCGATTTGCTCTGTCTACAACAATGTTTGGCTTGTGCTGTTTGACCATTATTCCCCATTCTTCTTAATTCCTCACGGACAATAATTGTGTTAGCTGGAGTGCTAGTAGCAATTTCGAACTCACGTGCAATTTCTTCCACTAATTAGAAGCGATTTTTTACAACCGCACTCCGCAGTGCTCGACGGTCCCTGCCTGTCAGTATATCTACATCTACATCTACATCTATGTGATTATTCTGCTATTCACAATAAAGTGCTTGGCAGAGGGTTCAATGATCCACCTTCAAGCTGTATCTCTACCGTTCCACTCTCGAACGGCCCGCGGGAAAAACGAGCACTTAAATTTTTCTGTACGAGCCCTAATTTCTCTTATTTTGTCGTGATGATCATTTCTCCCTATGTAGGTGGGTGCCGACACAATGTTTTCGCAATCGGAGGAGAAAACTGATGATTGAAATTTCATGAGAAGATCCCCACGCAACGAAAAACGCCTTTGTTTTAATGATTGCCACTCCGATTCACGTATCATGTCTGTGGCACTATCTCCGCTGTTTGGCGATAGTACAAAACGAGCAACCCTTCTTTAAACTTTTTCTATGTCATCTGCCAGTCCCATCTGATGCAGATCCCACACCGCATAGAAATACTCCAGAATAGGACGGACAAGCGTGGTGTAAGCAGTCTCTTTAGAAGACCTGTTGCACCTTCTAAGTTTCTCTGCCTCGTGATGGCTGGGTGTTGTGTGCTGTCCTTAGGTTAGTTAGGTTTAAGTAGTTCTAAGTTCTAGGGGACTTATGACCACAGCAGTTGAGTCCCATAGTGCTCAGAGCCATTTTTGAACCTTCTAAGTGGTCTTCAAATGAATCGCAGTCATTGGTTGGTTTTACCCACAACACTATCTATGTGATCGTTCCAAGGTATTTGCAATTGTAGTCTCTAAGTATCTGATTGAATTTACAGCCTTAAGATTTGTGTGACTCATCGCGTAATCGAAATTTAGCGGATTTTTTTTAGTACTCAGGTGAATAACTTCACACTTTCCTTTATTCAGGGTCAATTGCCACTTTTCGCACCATGCAGGTATCTTATCTAAATCATTTTGCTAGTAGTTTTGATCATCTGATGACTTTACAAGACGGTAAATGACAGCATGATCTGCAAACAATCAAAGACGGCTACTCAGATTGTCTCCTACGTCGTTAATATACACTCCTGGAAATTGAAATAAGAACACCGTGAATTCATTGTCCCAGGAAGGGGAAACTTTATTGACACATTCCTGGGGTCAGATACATCACATGATCACACTGACAGAACCACAGGCACATAGACACAGGCAACAGAGCATGCACAATGTCGGCACTAGTACAGTGTATATCCACCTTTCGCAGCAATGCAGGCTGCTATTCTCCCATGGAGACGATCGTAGAGATGCTGGATGTAGTCCTGTGGAACGGCTTGCCATACCATTTCCACCTGGCGCCTCAGTTGGACCAGCGTTCGTGCTGGACGTGCAGACCGCGTGAGACGACGCTTCATCCAGTCCCAAACATGCTCAATGGGGGACAGATCCGGAGATCTTGCTGGCCAGGGTAGTTGACTTACACCTTCTAGAGCACGTTGGGTGGCACGGGATACATGCGGACGTGCATTGTCCTGTTGGAACAGCAAGTTCCCTTGCCGGTCTAGGAATGGTAGAACGATGGGTTCGATGACGGTTTGGATGTACCGTGCACTATTCAGTGTCCCCTCGACCATCACCAGTGGTGTACGGCCAGTGTAGGAGATCGCTCCCCACACCATGATGCCAGGTGTTGGCCCTGTGTGCCTCGGTCGTATGCAGTCCTGATTGTGGCGCTCACCTGCACGGCGCCAAACACGCATACGACCATCATTGGCACCAAGGCAGAAGCGACTCTCATCGCTGAAGACGACACGTCTCCATTCGTCCCTCCATTCACGCCTGTCGCGACACCACTGGAGGCGGGCTGCACGATGTTGGGGCGTGAGCGGAAGACGGCCTAACGGTGTGCGGGACCGTAGCCCAGCTTCATGGAGACGGTTGCGAATGGTCCTCGCCGATACCCCAGGAGCAACAGTGTCCCTAATTTGCTGGGAAGTGGCGGTGCGGTCCCCTACGGCACTGCGTAGGATCCTACGGTCTTGGCGTGCATCCGTGCGTCGCTGCGGTCCGGTCCCAGGTCGACGGGCACGTGCACCTTCCGCCGACCACTGGCGACAACATCGATGTACTGTGGAGACCTCACGCCCCACGTGTTGAGCAATTCGGCGGTACGTCCACCCGGCCTCCCGCATGCCCACTATACGCCCTCGCTCAAAGTCCGTCAACTGCACATACGTTTCACGTCCACGCTGTCGCGGCATGCTACCAGTGTTAAAGACTGCGATGGAGCTCCGTATGCCACGGCAAACTGGCTGACACTGACGGCGGCGGTGCACAAATGCTGCGCAGCTAGCGCCATTCGACGGCCAACACCGCGGTTCCTGGTGTGTCCGCTGTGCCGTGCGTGTGATCATTGCTTGTACAGCCCTCTCGCAGTGTCCGGAGCAAGTATGGTGGGTCTGACACACCGGTGACAATGTGTTCTTTTTTCCATTTCCAGGAGTGTAGATCAGGAACAATAGAGGGCCTATAACACTTCCTTGGGGAACGCCGGATATTACTTCTGTTTTACTCGATGACATTCCGTCTATTACTACGAACTGTGACCGTTCTGACAGGAAATCACGAATCCAGTCGCACAACTGAGGCGATACTCCGTAGGCACGCAGTCTGGTCAGAAGACGCTTGTGAGGCACGATGTCGAAAGCCTTCCGGAAATCTAAAAATGTGAAATCAATTTGACATCCCCTGTCGTTAGCACTCATTACTTCATGAGTATAAAGAGCTAGTTGTGTTTCGCAAGAACGATATTTTCTGAATCCTTGCTGACTATGTGTCAATAAATCGTTTTCTTCGAGGAACTTCATAAAATGTCAGCCTGGGCTTGATGTAGGTGCCGTTGTTCCTTCGCGTTTCCACTTCTCAGTCACGTCACCAACAGACTACCAGACTACTTTAGTAGCTTTAGGACAGGCTGAAGTGTTCCTGATGGAAGTGTTACTCAGCCACAGCTACTGAGATGTGATCCAGTGACTATTTCCAGAATTAATTTTCACTCTGCAGCGGAGTGTGCGACCATGGGAAACTTCCCGGTAGATCAGAACTGTGTGCCGACCCGGGACTCGAAACTGGGACCTTTACCTTTCACGGGTAACTGCTCTACCAAGTGAGCTACCCAGCAGGACTCACGATCCGCCCTCACAGCTTTACAGGCTGTTGCTATGCCATGTCTCCGTAATACCCTTTCTTCCCGGAGAGGTAGTGCCGTAAGTTTCGCAGGAGAACTCTGTAATGTTTGGAACGTAGGAGATGAGGTACTGGCGGACGGAAAGCTGTGAGGCCCTGGCGTTAGTCGTGCTCGAGTAGCTCAGTTGGTTCAGCACGTGCTGGCGAAAAGCAAAGGTGGCGGGTTCGATTCCAGGACCGATATATAGTTTTAAACTGCCAGCAAGTTTCATCCAATGATTAGCCCACATCGAAGTCACTGAGCTGTCCTGACCAATCTATCCTGTTGTTACTGCTTCTCCACAGACAACACAATAACCCCATCTCCCTCTGTACTAGAAGGTTCGCCTCTCGCTACATCTACTGTCACTTCTGCTTTACGTTAGGGTCTGCGCCTGCTTTAGGCGACAGCGAAGGTTACTGCAATAGTGTTCCACGTATGTACTTACGCCATACCTGCATCTGAATTCATACCTTTCTACTAAATAGAACGCAATATGTCATTATTAACGAGCGCAAAACACTTGTTGTAAATGTAGGAACGCCAGAATATTGTAGGGAAATGCAGTAGGATCTGCAGAGGATCAATAAGTGAAGCTGAGTCTGGCGGTTGACCTTCAACGTAAGAAAATGTAGCGTATTCCGCATAAACTGGGGAAAGCAACATGAGTGGTTGATTACAGTATTAGCGATAATTCACTGGAAACACTAGCAACAGTACAAAAGATTGGTCACCCCATTAAAACAACACGCTGATCGCTTTGCAGCGATGACCACAGCATAAAACTGCTGCGCGGCAGTCATGTGAGCTCGCACCACTGACTTAAGTTGTGGCAGTGAAGCGGTATGAATGATTCAGTCTGTTGTATGAAATCAGTGCAGTAATAAGGATCGACGTAGATACGGAACGGAAAGGCAGAAAGGAGATACCGTGTTTGGACGGCCGTTGGTAAATTATTGCATCAAGAATTTCCGATTTCGGTCGTTGTCCCCTAGAGGACTTCGTTGTTCGCACCCTTACGCTGTTTACTGCTCGCGACAATGTACGCCTTCCTCTGTTCTCCGCAAACAGTTCTGAAATGGGTAGGCCCACCCACAGTCCCGACCTCAATCCGATGGAACACATCTGAGATGAGGCAGAAAGTCGACTTCTCTCCAGACCCAACATCCAGCACCACTCACTTTTCTGGCCTCCGCCCACGTGCGAAAGGGGGCTGCTAATCCTCCAAAGACTTTCAGACGCCTCAGGAGACTGCACACCATCACAAAGACTAAGGGTGAACACATCCCATATTAATCTCCAATAATGGGTCTCAAAACACACTCTAATCGAGTCGCTCATGGAACGTGCTGCTCTCCCTAGAATCTTATGTATTAAGTTTTATCTGGTCGTTCCACTTTAAATCGTTCCAAATGCATATTCCTTGATATCTAATCGACGTGACTGATTCTAGAATTGATCGATCGTAGCGTAATCAAACAATAACATGCTTTTTCCTCCTTTCACAGTTCTTTTTTATGTTGAGGATCAACTACTATTTCCTGATCATTAGTTGGTAGGTTCTGCCTTATTTAGCCACAATCCTCTGTCGTTGCAATATTCTACACAAAACACTACCACTGGCCAAGTTTCAGGGAGCTAACGATCTCAAACTGCGGATGTATATGTAGAGTGCCCATAGAGCCCCGCTATCATTTCAAAAAATCATAACTTGTACACTATAAGAAATAGAGATCGTGGATTGCTACGAAACGTTTAGCGGCTCTCAAAGTTTTTTCCTTGGTCGTTTGTCACAGATTTCACTTCCAGGGCAGCAAAATGGAAACAAACCATGAGCAGGTGCGATGTGTCATCTGCTATGCAAATCCAAATCTGGACAATGGTGGTACTTCGGTAATATCGACGCCATTACAGCGGGGCAGCACCGACCAAAACAACCGTAATGAGGCGCTTACAAAATTTTAAACAGACAGGTAGTGTCAAATAACTTCCTCGAAATGGCCCTCATACTCTCCTGACATCATGGCGGTAGACTTCTTTTTGTGGGGTTACGTCAAGCGTCGTTTGTACACCACCAGCCAATGACACAGCTACCCTTCGTACACGAATTAATGACGCAGTCCCAAGTGTTGATGCTGCAATGCTCACGCGTGCTTGGGCAGAACATCGCGTTGGTGATCTAGGACAGCGACCGCTACGGTCGCAGGTTCGAATCCTCCCTAGGGCATGGATGTGTGTGATGTCCTTAGGTTAGTTAGGTTTAAGTAGTTATAAGTTCTAGGGGTCTGGTGACCTCAGAAGTTAAGTCCCATAGTGCTCAGAGCCATTTTTTTGATCTAGGACCGATGAGAGAGAGGCGCACATTGAAATCCTGGCGTCACAGGAAACAAAACCTTCTACAGCTGCTTAGTATTCTACAACAAACCATTATGCTTTGTCTCTAATACAAGGTCTTGTCACATTAATGTGACCGCCACCTTCGTTCGACGTCAACGTGCAGTAACGACTCACAGACGCCAGGTGGCAGCACTAGCAGTAGACAGTATATTAAGCGTGTAAAAGCATGTCGGGGAAAGGGGGGGGGGGCGGTATGCGCAAAACAGTACAGCCATTGTCATAATGTGGAAACAGAGAGATTTATGCGACGTGCAAAAGGCCACGGTTAGTGGCTTTTGGCCAAGGGTGGAAGCATTTCCGAAACGGTTAAGTTTGTAAGCTTTTCGCGTGCCGCCGTAGTTAAAGTACACGTTGCAAGGCAAACTGGCCTCATCAAAAACTGGCTCCTAGGTAGCTGTGGTGGACCACAGGTCATAGATGCCAGAGGTCAACAACAGATGTGCAACTGCTGAGCAAGTGACCACCCAAATGAACCAAGGGGCTATGAAGACTGTTTCCCAACGACCGTTCAACGTCGTTGCTGCATACAGGCCTCCGCAGCAGGTGTCTGGCTCATCGGCGACGAAGGTTGGAATTTGCACACCAATATCGCAATTGGACGTCCATTGAGTGAAAGTAGATGGTTTTTTATACGAATCACGTTTTGTATTCCATCGGACAGATGGCCGTTTCTGTGTACGGTGTGAAATGTCTGATAGCAAAAATCTTGGGCCGGAGGGCTTTCCATGGGTGATCTCGTCATTGTGGAAGACACAGCACAAGTATACATCTATACTTGGAGACCATGGACATCCCTACGTGCAGTTTATTTCTCGGCGGCACGATAGCATCTACCAGCAAGACAATGCAACCAGTTACACAGTTCGTAGTGTACGTGCGTGGTTCGAAGAGCACTTGGATGAGTTTACCGTACTCCCGTGGTCACCAATCTCCCCAGATTTAAAGCCAATCGAGAATATTTGCGGCCACCTCTATCGGTCTGTTCACACCGTGGATCCTCAACGAGAAACCTATCGAAGCTGGCCGCAGCACTGGAGTCGGCGTGGCTGCACATCCACATCAGTGCCTTCCAGAATCTCTTGACTCTCTTACAGCACGTCTCGCAGCGCTTCGAGCTGCGAAAGGTGGTTATTCAGGCTTTTGATAGGTGGCCGCACCAATGTGACCGTTCAGTGTGGTTTCCAAGTACTGACATTTTTAAATGATAGCAGGGCTTTGTGGCCACGCTGTAGACCTCTAGCAGAGTGGTCCTATAACAATACGGGCGAAGCACAGGGATGGAGTTGCAGTTCGTTGCTTCATTTGGTACAAGTGTGAACGATGAAGTGAAACATGGGCGATGGAACGACAATAGGGGAGGTTGAGATTGAGATCTTTCGAGATTTTATTTCTTCTAACGCAAGAGCGCAAATTTAAGTACTGTTAGATGGTCAGTCTGCGCTGAAACGCCAACGAATCGGGAGACTTAAGTCTGTGTCGCCTGGCCACCAAGAGCTGTTGCAGGACGATTTGATTCACGTATCCAGTTATATGGATCCTTTCGTGTATAGCGATTTTACGACTATGACGAGTGGGGCCTGAAGATGGCATCAACGTAATGCCGAAACTGGTAGCACATAGAAGTTCATAAAATAAAATAAATTTCTACAATACATACGGCTGTTGGTAAATTATTGCATCAATAAGTTCATTCCAGCCGTCGTCCCACGACCCATAATGGATCAACGAAGATGAAATCGGAAATGTTCTCTCTTCATGCAGCGCACTGTACACATTTAATGTTGTAACACTGAGCTGGTCTTGTTTTAAACGGCATCAGTTCGAAGTCCCACTAATTACGTAGGTTCCGAAATCAATAACTTCCGTGGGTATACTTGTCATCTTTCAGTGCCCATGGTTGTAACGAACAGAACACTTCAAATAATGCTCGTTTATTATTTTACATAAACGATACGAAACCGGTGCACTGAAATATCTCGTTGCTTCACTGTTACCACCTTCACCTTAGGCAGAATTAGTAGAACGTCATCTTGGAATCAACCACATATCTGTATCAGTCAAAGTGTCTGCTAGCTACCGACGTCGATATCTTGTCTAGAACTACACCACAACTTCCAAAGGGCCCTCATTCAGTTGAGGTGCTGCTTTTAGTCTAGCGAACAGTGACGTAATTCCCATGGTGTCAGGAAAGCCCTTCGTCAGCGTTAAGTGTCTAATGACTCAGGTTAAGTTTCAGGTAAACTGAGTTACGTACGTTGATGGCTAATTATGCAGATAATTCAGTGTACAAAAAAAAAATTGCCGATTCTGACCACATACGAATCATGTTTATAAAATATATTGAATGAAATGGATTGAAATGTGGTGGAAAGGTTGGCTCATTGATAAGTTGTGTAAGCGATCAGTCAGCCACATTTACCTGTGATTCTATTTTAGATTTCCTCTTGTCTTACTTGTTTTGTAATTGCCGGTTTGAAAACACCTGACCATTTTTAATGCTATCTTACATGATGTGAGCTGGTGTGATTGTGCGGTTGATCATGGATGAGTTAGGGAAGGAGAGAATGCGTGTTTCTCTTAGCTTTTTATTTCTTCTATAACATTTCTTACTTTTTCACCACATTAGTTTCTACTCATTTTCGTATGGATTCTGATAACCTCGTCGTTGAGCGCCCCTAGGGCACAGACGCAACACTCACAAAATAATGTGGAAATAAAAACCAAGCAGTGATTTATGTCAAACGATTCTGTTTGATCAGACGATCATAAAACAGAAATTAAATTTTGCTTAGGCGAAGTTCTGGAGCGTCTTTAAAAGTGATGCCTCCGAATTTTTTATGTGAAAAGTATTCACGCTTTTTGAATAAAACAAACTTTATTAACATTTTCCATCTTTATTCGTCATGTCTGCTTGTTTATTTCCCACTATTGTCACCATGGGTACGAACACGTTTCCCCCAACGAGAGACCAGTTTGTTGATACCGTCACTGCAGAATGTTTCACTCTGATGACGGAGCGACAGTTTCACTTCTGCTTGCACCGCTTCTCCACTATCAAAGTGAAGTCCTCGAACGTGTTCTTTAAGTTCTGGAAACAGATGAAAATCGGATGGGGCAGAGTCGGGGCTGCATGGATGGTGACTGATGATAGTGGGCTAAAATACGAGTAAGTAGGCATTAAGAATAAAGATGTAGAATGTTTATAATGTATGCGTTATTTTAAATTGTCTTAAGAATTTTCACATAAAAATTCGGAGGCACTATTTTCGGCACGCCAGCGTATTACTAGAGTTATCGCTGTACCTTTACCGATCGTTTCATTAGTTATTAGCAATTGCGACATCGTATTTTAACTGGAATTGGTAGGCAGAAGTTAGGTATTTTGACCTGATGCTTTGACTGAAATGTATCAATTGCTCCAAAAAGTTTTCCTTAAAGAGCGCCAACATTACGTTCTACAGGAGTGGTTGATTGAAGTCGTCCTCCACTAAACCTTTAATATCTCTGCGAAAAAGAGTGGTTCCGATTTCCAGTACACATTGCTAAAGCTAGGGTTAATTTCCAAATGAGAAACCAAATACGAAAAATTTAACCGCATGATGAAAACTGATAAAATAAGTGTATGTAAAAAGATCAACGTGGAAACGGACGGATATTTTCTAATAGTTTTATGTAGTGTCTGAAAGTCTGTTATTTTACAACGAACAGAGTATTTTTGTGTGAAACAGTCAACGTTGAATAGATCGATTGGCCGTAATCGATTCTGGATTCATGAAAAGAGCGGCGAATTCAATAAAATTACATGTTCCCATGCAAATTAAGGAAAATAATGCTTCCTCAGACTTATATTTCGGGCAAGGGAGTGATGGAGGGAGAGGGGCACTGAGACTTTTTCTTCCCGTATACCGTATGTCCATCTGCGAATGGAGCGAGAATGGGAAGAAATAATTCTTTCTCGATTGCAGACCGTACTGTCAATTGCGAATTACAGAGGGCCACCGTAAGACTCATGAGCCCAGAAGGTTTTGTGTAGGAAGCACGAAAGCGAAGGCACCAGTAACGTCCGTGCCGTTCTCCACTCATCACATGAGGGAGCGTTTTAAGATGACCTGACGGAAACGATACGTTTTTTTTTTGCACGTATCACCAATTTCCTTGAATTCGACACAGTTCGTACTAGAGTCAACCGAAAGTAAAGATGACAAAGTTTTTCATTTTTGTCATTGTAATAATACGTCTTGACATGAAGTACCTGTTTCACGCACCCCATTCATCAGAGAGATGTTTACGACAGGCCAATGTCTTTTCGTTATGGCGATTTAGCCAACATTCAAAGAAAATCTGACTAAAAAACGACCGTTTGTGCAGTTATTTTTTAAGCCTTCTTTGTATACTCTAGATGTCTACAAATCTCAAGACACTCCATAATGTTCCTTCTACTCTCCTTATAGAATCACTAATGAAACTGCCAGGGTGCTGGATGTGGCTCTGAATCCCGCAGTCAGCGAAACCGAAGTAATTATATGTTTTGCTTCGCATAGCCTGAGGTACAAATGTTACAACTCCGTACCTCAAGAATATGCGGGTAGGCCCTAAATAAGAAGAACTGAGTCTCTGCGTTTTTTAAGCGATAACCATTTCATATATTTTCAAGTTCTCTGTCCAGAGTGTCTGTTGAGCTTCGCGTCAGCAGCTTTGACAGGGCGGGAAAACAAGCGTGGGTGATTTACGTAGTTACGTCACACGGGTGTCACCCAAACCAAACGCAAACATGGCCAGCGTAACTGTCCATCTGTTCGCAGAAACAGCATCAGTATGCCTCTAAAAATGGCAACGGAAACATAAGCTGACTGCACTTTAACAACAATGACCACTGATCTACAAACGACACCGTTGGACTTAAAGGCAAGATTGTGCTCCTGATTGCTGGCCAAAGTAATATGCTTGCCACTGCGACCAGGACGCTACAGTAAAAAATATACTTTACTACACACTCTTGAAAAATACATTTAATAATGTGACAAGTATTTGATTAAGAGTTCGAAAGCATTTTAAATGTGTGCTAAACATGTTTTCATTCATTTAAGCGCATTCACAATAACATCACGAAAGAAGTGGGTTACCTGTACGATTAGATAAATAATCTTTTTGAGACATTTGCGTAAAATTGACAAAGTTATCGTAGTTTTCCTGTCTTTAGACGAGTTTTCGTTGATGCAAGGCAGCGGACGCATGGATAGAAAATTGCACTAATATGTTGCTCCATTGATTCTCGTCTGTGGACATCGAAACCTCCTGCTTCTACAATAACGGATCACTCCCTAGTGACAGAAGATTTAAAGACGACCGCATAGACTGAAACAGGTCCTTTTGTAACTGAACGCAAATAAGGCGCGATAATAAACTGAAAATTTCTGTGCCTCTATGGACAGCACGCGATTGTTATGAATCACTTTCTTCGCCACGATGTATTTGGGAATCACGCGTTCTGTAACTGCTAATTTGTGACGTACAGACGTAAGCTGTCTCATCAAAAATATCCAAACGCCTTTTAACGGACATTAACATGGAGTGTATCCACCCTTCGCCTTTATGACGGTTTCAGGTCTGCTGGAGACACTTTTAATGAGGTGTCTGAACATCTGTGGAGGAACAGCAGTCCATTGTTTCTCAAAGCCCGAAACCAGAGCGGGTAATGATGTTGGAAACGAGTCCGGAGCGAAGTCGACGTTATAACTCATCCCAAAGGTCCATTAGTTTCAGTTTGGGACTGTGCGCAGGCCAGTTCACTTTAGGAACGTTATTCTCCACAGATCATTGCCTTTCAGATGCTGCTTTGTGAAAGGGTGCACTGTCATGCTGGAAAAACAGTCATCGTCTCAGAACTGTTCCTATACTGTACGCAGTACAACATCCTCCCCCAGTTACCGGATTTTAAGAGAAATAAGGTGACCATACCCTAACAACGCCACCCAAAACACATCACTTGCTCCGTGCTTCACAGTTGGCATCACAAATGATGGCAGAAGCCTTCGCCAAACCAAACCCTTCCATCGTAGTTCCACAGGGTAGATAACTCCAAATCATTCGTTTCCAGTGATCCACTATCCAATGGTGTCGATCTCCACATCACGTTAAGCTTCGCTTAGCACTGGTGCAGAAAATTGTGGCTTATGAAGACCTGCTCGGCCGTTGTACCCCATTGCCTTTAACTCCCTACGCACAGTCACTGTGTTAGCTGCAAGGCTGCTAGGATTTTGGAACTCACTAGTTATTTCTTCCGCTGATACATGCGATTTGTTACAACTACCGTCTGCAGTGCTCGACGACGAGGTCTACCTGGTCTTGTTTAGTTCTTTCGCGTTTCGCATGCAGGTTATTTTACTACATTGCACATTTTGCTTTTCATACCTCACGCGTTTTTGATAACCTGTGTGACAAGAACCAGCGTCTCGTTGTTCTGAACATGTAACCTGTATTCAGCTCGTTTATGGTGTTAATTTTCGATGAAAATGAGATCTTTCGACAATAACCACCACCGGGAAAACAAGTTTCTGTTACTGTCGACAGTTCGGATTTTCATAGAGAAATAACACAAGTGCGCCAATAACAGTATGTTCAACAAATCCGTCGTTCATGGCTTCGAGAGCCTGTAACCTGCACTTCTACAAACTTTAAACTAGGAGGTGAGTACTGTCGTACCTGGGGCATATGCAGTTTGGTGTGGAAATGTTATTAAGCGCCAGAGACAGTCATCAGAGCTGTAGTGTCTCACATAGGACAGAAAAATAACTCTGGTCCCAGGACAGATCGTTAGGGTGCGTGATTTTTTTCCCATATTGCATTTTTTTATTTTATCAATAACACGATATTTATAACATTTAAGAGCAGGTGATACGTTTTGTAATTCCGGCATGTAAACTGCACGTTAACGGCATAGGACATATGAGGTATGTGCCGAAAAATAAGGTACGGAAGTGTCATTAAGCGTCAGAGTCCTAATCGGATCTGTGGACAGGTAAATACCTATGGTCCCAGAAATGATCCTTGGGGGTACCTGATGTCTTTTTTTAATGTTTTGTCCTTTTGATTTTTATCGATTATATGACACTGACAACCTTTTGATTTTTATCGATTATATGAGATTGACAACCTTTAAGAGGAGATGGTATGTCATGTAAACTGCACGTTAACGGCATAGGACATATGAGGTATGTACCGAAAAATAAGGTACGGAAGTGTCATTAAGCGTCAGAGTCCTAATCGGATCTGTGGACAGGTAAAATACCTATGGTCCCAGAAATGATCCTTGGGGGTACCTGATGTCTTTTTTTAACGTTTTGTCCTTTTGATTTTTATCGATTATATGACATTGACAACCTTTTGATTTTTATCGATTATATGAGATTGACAACCTTTAAGAGGAGATGGTATGTCATGTAAACTGCACGTTAACGGCATAGGGCATATGAGGTATGTACCGAAAAATAAGGTACGGAAGTGTCATTAAGCCTCAGAGTCCTAATCGGATCTGTGGACAGGTAAAATACCCATTGGTCCCAGAAATGATCCTTGGGGATACCTGATGTCTTTTTTTTTAAATATTTTATCCTTTTGATTTTTATCGATTATATGACATTGACAACATTTGAGAGGAGATGGTATGTCCCGCAGTTCTGGCACATAAGGCTCGTGAGGATAGCACGCCGGTTCTATGTGGATTAGGTTAGCTCGAGCTCCCTGTAGAACGGTATGAGCGCCGTCCGCCTTCGGGGCCGGCGGCGTCGGATCTGGCGAGAGGTCGATACAGCAGCAGGTGGCGCCCGGCGACCGCCGTCCGGCGTCGCGGCCTGAAGACGCAGCGGCGACTCGCGAGCGGGGCGTCGGCGCAGTTTTTCGGGGGCGGTGCCCGCGGCGGGGGCGGGGTCGGGGGTCTCGGGTTCCGCCCCGGGGCGTGGTCTCCTCCCAAGACAAGATGGCGGCCGGCCCGGACCGGCGCCGCCGACTAGCTAGGCGCGGTCGCATGAATAAATGTAACAGAGCGGCCGCCGTCGCCGGAGAACAGGTTGAGGCGCTCCGCGGGCGGCGGGGGCGGCGGTCCGGCGCCCAGCACGTGCCGGGCCGGGAGAAAAAGAAAAGGGCCGAGCGCCTTCCGACAGAGCACCTGCCCTGCAGAGCTCCAGGGTTTCGCTACTGAGCAGAAATTTGCAGTAGTTACAGGCAGCACTGATATTAGGGCAATAGGTCGCGATAAAGTTTCTGCTTCAAACAAGACCTTGTGGTCTTCGATCCGAAGGTTAGTTTGATACAGCTCTCCACGCTAATCTGTCCTGTGCAAGTCTTTTCATCTCCGCATAACTACTGCAAACTATATCTAGTATAACATCGTTAATCCAGTCAAACCTCGGTTCTCTCTCTACAGTTCTTGTCCCGCACGCTTCCTGCAATCGTGGATGCGTCCTACCAACTGATCTCGATTTTTAATCAAGTCCTGCCACGAATTTCTTTTCTCCCTAACGCGATTCAGTATCTCTTCATTTATCTGATCTACTCACGTAATCTATAGCAGTCTTCCTTAGTACAACATTTCAAAAGCTTCTACTCTCTTATCGTCTATTTGCCTCCGTAGGTGAATCGTTAGCGTGGTTGAATGCCACGCGAGGGGTCCGTGTTTGATTCTATGCCCCGTGGAAGCTTTTCTCTATTCGAGTAATGGGTCTTGTGTTGCCCTCATCATCATTTCATCATAGACACTCAAGTCACCTTGGTGGCATCTAGGAAGTTTCACACCAGGCGGCGAACTCAGCGAAAGGGGACGCCCAGTCAGAATGTGATATACATACCTTCATTTCTTCTTTTCTCAACTGTTTATCGTCCATCTTTCACATCCGTACAAACCTACACTCCACACAAACACATTCAAAAAAATGCTTCCTAACACTTACGTCGATATTAAATCTTAACAAATGTCTCTATTGCAGAAACGACATCTTTGCTATCACCAGCCTTCACTTTATTCTGTCTCTACTTCGGATTTCCTCATTTATTTTCCTGTATTATCTAATTTCCTCAGCCATAGCCTGATTTGATTCTATTACATTTCATTACCCTTGTTTTAATTTTGTTGAAATTCATGTCATAATCTGTAAAGCCATCTTATAACCTCTAACATTATATTTCAACTGATCTTCCAAGCCCTTTGGAGTCCCTGCAGAGTTACAGTGTCATTCGAAACGTTATGATTTTCATTATTCGATTAATTGCTAACAGAGGTGACGTTAATCATCTTAATGAAAGTTGTTCTCCATGCGTGTGGAACACATATGGTTTCCAGGAATTTGCCTTCCGTTTCCTTATTTGGGTTCCCGACCACCTACATCTACATCTACATCGATCCCCCGCAATCCATCATATGACGCGTGGCAAAGGGTGGCCACTATGCCTTCGAAGGGCCCTGGTCTGGTTCTAGGCTGGGTTGGAGATTTTCTCTGTTCGGGTATTGTGTCTCATATTGTTCTCACCATTATTTCATCATCGACGCTCAAGTCGCCTTACTGACGACCTCCATTTAATATCTTACATGAGCTAATATCTGGGAACAAATTTAACAATGAAAATTTAGCTCGACTTTACTGCCTTGTTTGGAGGTGGAAAACGAGATCATATATGTTCCGAAAGTTTGCAATCTTCACTCAAGACATTGGATGTATATGCGAACGGATTGGACTTTAAGTCCAGTCTCTGGATTTAGGATTGGCGAGGCTGTCACAAATCGCTTTCCGTGAATACCTGGATATGGTTCTTTCAACAAGGCCACGGAACTTATCTTCACTTATCATTGTTAAGTTGAAATATTATGTCTGACGGCCCTGATGGCAACGATTCGTTAAAAATTAACGTTCTTTCCCAATTAAATTACTCTGACTTGTCATTTAAACACTGTAATATTTAGTAGTGGATTACGGCGATGTAATCCAGAATTAAATGAATCAAACTTATAGAAGCTGAGGATTTTACTAACTTAATATTGATAAGAAAACCGTGAAAAGAAATTCTAGCCCTCTCTTTTAGATTTTGTGTTTAATGATGCTTTCATAATCATTTTATGGAGTTTCCTGAATATTTCACGACCAGAGATGTGTGCGAAGTAGTTAAAATGTGATTCGCACCAGACAATGAAGTTGATACTGAGAGAAACATTTCACCACAAGGAAAAATATCTTTTGACGATATATAATCAGCGATTATTGGATTATTATGGTTGTTAAAATAGAGAAATTTACTAAATAATATGTTGGGTGTGTCGAAATATCAAAGAGTAAATTGGGGCTCCTTTCTAATTTGCCGTACAAGGCGCTTCTCCTATTGTGTTTATTGACGAAATGTGGGACATAGACACATCAGCAACCATGAAACCTTCTCAATCTCTGACTCCCACTTCGAAAATGATAATTTCACTGCCCCGCGCATCATGCTAAACATTATTCTGTGTCGTTTAGTTCCACCCTATCGTAATGTACCGAATGTAATGATAGGAAATTAATACCTGAGAGGTGGACTGATGTAAGACCCTACTCCAGATTTTGTCTCCAATTAAACTGCAGCTGCTTCTGAGCGTCTACCAGTTCACTAGCTCGGCAGACAGGTGCTGCCCTCTGCGCAGCTCGATATCCTTGCAGCTTGACGCAGATTCGAGTGATCCGCTCTTTGGAAGCTGTGTATGTGTTGCAAATGTTGCGCTTTCTAAATATTTGAAATCAGTCAACCAAAACATGTCACTTGCTTAATATGTCTCGGAAACTATCTAACTATTCATTTTAGTACTGATTTTCTAAATAAAATCTGTACAGACGTATTCTGATATTGGGAGCCGTCGATAAAATTCAAGGGCTGAGTACATATAAGAGAGTTTTTTTTTTTAGTGTTAGGATGAATTTCTCCCTTTCTGCATCTGTTTTCACTGCCTACTTTCGCTTCTTGCTCAGACTACAGTTATGCTGCCGCACACTTTTACTAACTGCAAACAATACTGTAGTTTAAACTGAGGAAAAGGTTACTGAGATGTCTGCTACAATTGGGTACTCTGCGCGAAATCGTTTTCCGATTATTTTGATTACGTTGTTACCTTTCTCCATCCTTCGTACTTAAAAGCGCACCAAGGGAACATCTCAAAATACACCAAAATATGCACAAAACTTTAGAAATGCCAAAAACAGTTTGCGTCTTAGTACACAACACTCCTGCCAGATTCTGTACAAACAGGCGCTACAACTTTTTGTTCTTCTGTATCAACTGAGAGATGGCTACGTTGTTGCGATACTCGGGTGGTATGCTGGTGAAGCAGGTTCAAATACCACTTGCTTTTCCCTCCGTTACATGTTTCATTGCAAAATTTGGCAGATAAGATGATTTTGCCTACATCCCATAATTCTACTTTCTTGTAATGATGATTCCCCAGAGTTTTCTGACCTTGCGCCTTTCTTTGGTTCTCTGCATGATCACACAACTTCATTACCTGTTAGTACATTTCATATGTTTTCAGTGCATTCCTGCTATTTCCGTTCATCTCCTGGTGCAGATCCTATATCGCGTTGCTTTTACGAGACCAAGAGGGAATATTCACTTATATTTTCGTAATTCGTATGGTTAAATCTTCGGTTTCTACAAGAAGGAACGCTACTAAATAAGTCGACATCCACATGTTTTCTCCAAGACGAGGCACTGTGCACTGCAAGGAAAAGGAAGAAAGATTAGAGACGGAGCGTGAGCTCGAATTAAGGATGGAAGAAGGAGAAAATCGACGGTGCTACATTTAAAGGAATCGTCCCAACATTCGATTTAAGCGATTTAGGGAAACCACGGGAAACCTAAATTCGGAAGGCTGGACGAGGTTTTGAACTGCCTTCCTCCCGAACGTGAGTCAGTGTCTTACCTTGTGTTGTTCCGTATACCGGACAGTGTACTTATTATCACTGTTAATCCCTTCATTTCCTGTAATATTCACGTATGGAGCGAACGGAAGTACTTGTATGCTTCCGCACCTCTCCTAATACCTCTTACATCGTTTCATCGTCCTGTTACGGTATACGTGATGCGCCTAGTACATCTGTATCTGGATCAGCATTTCTGCTGCACAAATCATCGTAGCGTGTACAGCGAATGTAACGCAGTGCACCGAGCTCATTGTACCCACTTCTTTCTCTGCTGAACGACTGCGTGCGTGCAAACACCCCAGCTAGTGTACCTTCATGTCATGCTGGATTTACCATACTTCAATTGCGAATGGTGCAAGGGAAAAAGAACTGTGCGTAAACCTTTGTATGAGCTCTAATTTCTCCGCTTTTCTCGTCGCAACCGTTTCGCAAGACATACGAGGTGCATTCAAGTTCTAAGGCCTCCAATTTTTTTTCTAATTAACTACTCACCCGAAATAGATGAAACTGTCGTTACTTCTCGACGTAATCGCCCTGCAGACGTACACATTTTTCACAACGCTGACGCCATGATTCCATGGCAGCGGCGAAGGCTTCTTTAGGAGTCTGTTTTGACCACTGGAAAATCGCTGAGGCAATAGCAGCACGGCTGGTGAATGTGCGGCCACGGAGAGTGTCTTTCATTGTTGGAAAAAGCCAAAAGTCACTAGGAGCCAGGTCAGGTGAGTAGGGAGCATGAGGAATCACTTCAAAGTTGTTATCACGAAGAAACTGTTGTGTAACGTTAGCTCGATGTGCGGGTGCGTTGTCCTGGTGAAACAGCACACGCGCAGCCCTTCCCGGACGTTTTTGTTGCAGTGCAGGACGGAACTTGTTCTTCAAAACATTTTCGTAGGATGCACCTGTTACCGTAGTGCCCTTTGGAACGCAATGGGTAAGGATTACGCCCTCGCTGTCCCAGAACATGGACAGCATCATTTTTTCAGCACTGGCGGTTACCCGAAATTTTTTTGGTGGCGGTGAATCTGTGTGCTTCCATTGAGCTGACTGGCGCTTTGTTTCTGGATTGAAAAATGGCATCCACGTCTCATCCATTGTCACAACCGACGAAAAGAAAGTCCCATTCATGCTGTCATTGCGCGTCAATATTGCTTGGCAACATGCCACATGGGCAGCCATGTGGTCGTCCATCAGCATTCGTGGCACCCACCTGGATGACACTTTTCGTATTTTCAGGTCATCATGCAGGATTTTGTGCACAGAACCCACAGAAATGCCAACTCTGGAGGCGACCTGTTCAACAGTCATTCGGAGATCCCCCAAAACAATTCTCTCCACTTTCTCGATCATGTCGCCAGACCGGCTTGTGCGAGTTCGAGGTTGTTTCGGTTTGTTGTCACACGATGTTCTGCCTTCATTAAACTGTCGCACCCACGAACGCACTTTCGACACATCCATAACTCCATCACCACATGTCTCCTTCAACTGTCGATGAATTTCAATTGGTTTCACACCACGCAAATTCAGAAAACGAATGATTGCACGCTGTTCAAGTAAGGAAAACGTCGCCATTTTAAGTATTTAAAACGGTTCTCATTCTCGCCGCTGGCGGTAAAATTCCATCTGCCGTACGGTGCTGCCATCTCTAGGACGTATTGACAATGAACGCGGCCTCATTTTAAAACAATGCGCATGTTTCTATCTCTTTCCAGTCCGGAGAAAAAAAATCGGAGGCCTTAGAACTTGAATGCACCTCGTAAGTTGAAAGAAGTAGTATAGTGCCAGACTCTTCATGCAACGTACGAACTCAGATCTTCAACTTCTCCATGATGCTCAATGCCTCTCTAGTAAAATCTGGAGTTCGTTGGGCATCTCCATAACGTCCTCGCTCCAAGTAAACGATCCCGTGATGAACCACGCCGTTCTTCGTTATTTCTTCCCTGTCTGATCCAGTCTCGTAAGGATCCCAGACGGTTGAACAATCGGCCATGTAGGTGTTTTGTACGCCACTTCCTTCGTTGACGAAGCGCATTAAGATTCTTCCTGTGAATTTCAGACTGGAATGCAGTTTTTCTACTATTTGTTTTGCACTGTTGTGCAAAACCTAAGGGCAAAGCATTGATCATACATGGAAAGAACTGCGACAATACAGTAGAGAAGATAACAGAAGAAATACGCAATTTGACAAACAGAAATGACACTGTTATTCAAGGACAATAATTACACCGAATGACAGCAATTCATGATGATCTCGTGGACATTATAAACGGCTGGACATGGTTCTTAATGTGATCACCATGGAAGGCAATTCATGCTCAGCAACGAGCACGCGTGCTGGCCGCAACGTTGGTAAGGAATTCTTGTAGCAGGGAGTTCCATTCCTGCTCCAGCGCGGTAGACAAGAGCTTGATGGTCGTTGGTGGACGTGGACGTATCACAGTACGTCCCCCCAACGCATCGCACAAGTGTTCGAAGGGATTTAAGTTGCGGGAATGGGCAGCCCAGTCCATTAGTCGAATGTCCTCTCGTTCCAAGGGTTCCTTCATCTGAGCTGTTCCATGCTGTCGTGCATTTTCTTCCATAAAAATGAAGTCACAACCGAATGTTGCTCTGAAAAGAGGGACGTACGAAAGCAGTACAGTGTCACAATAACAGTGACCTGTGCGTGCACCTTTGGTCAGTACGTTCATGCAACACTATACCTCCCCACACTATAACATCCGTACCTCCAAAATCGGCACCGCAGTGCCTTTGTTCTTCAGAAATACGACAAATTCCGAAACACGCAAAATCCCCAAGACTGGCTAAGTTTCATGGAAGCTCGAAATTTAGTGCGGAGGCCAATGCGAGATGCTTTTAATAGTTTCCGCAGTGAAACATTGTCTCAAAATGTGGTAGAAAACCCAACAAGATTCTGGTAGTATGTAAAGTCAATACCGTCACTGCGTGATAACGATGGAAATGTTACCGATGATGGTGCCACTAAATAGCAGTTACTAAGTACAGTTTTCCGTAATTCCTTCACGAAAGAAGACGAAGTAAATATTCCAGAATTCGAAACCAGAGCAGCTGTTAGCATGAGTGACATAAAAGTAGATATCTGAGGTCTTGCGAAACAAATCAAGTCTTCCGGTCCAGATGGTATACCAACCAGGTTCCTTTCAGAGTATGCAGACACAATAGCACCTTTCTTAACAATCATATACAACCGCTCACTTGACGAAAGGTCTATTCCTAAAGAATGGAAAGTAGCGCAGGTCACACCAATATTCAAGAAAGGAAATAGGATTACCCATTGAATTATAGACACTAACCTCAATTTGCAGTAGGATTTAGGAGCGTATACTATACTCTAACATTATGAATGAGCTTGAAGAAAATGACATATTGATACATAACCAACACGGATTAAGAAAATATCGTTCTTGTGCAACACAGCTAGCTCTTTATTCCCATGAAGTAATGAGTGCTGTCGACAAGGGATCTCAGATCGATTCCATATCCCTAGATTTCCAGAAGGCTTTTGATACCGTTCCTCACAAGTGACTATTAATCAAATTGAGTGTATATGGAGTATCGTCTCAGTTGTGTGACTGGATTCGTGATTTCCTCTCAGAGAGGTCACAGTTCGTAGTGATAGACGGTAAACCATCGAGTAGAACAGAAGTGATATCTGGCGTTCCGCAAGGTAGTGTCATAGGCCCTCTGCTGTTCCTGATTTACATAAATGATCCAGGTGATAATCTGGGCAGCCCCCTTAGATTGTTTTCAGATGACGCTGTAATTTACCGTCTAGTAAAATCATCAGATGTTCAATTCCAATTACAAAACGATCAAGAGAGAATTTCTGTATGGTGCGAAAAGTGGCAATTGGCACTAAACAAAGAAAAGTGCGAGGTCATCCACATGGGTACTAAAAAAAAATCCGATAAATTTTGGGTATGCGCTAAATCGTACAAATCTAAGGGCTGTAAATTCGACAAAATACCTAGGAATTACAATTACGAGCAACTTAAATTGGAAAGACCACATAGATAATACTGTGGGGAAGGCGAAACAAAGATTGCGCTTTGTTGGCAGAACACTTAGAAGATGCGACAAACCCTAAAGAGACAGCCTACATTACACTTGTCCGTCCTCTGCTGGAATATTGCTGCGCGGTATGGGATCAGACCGGGTAGGATTGACGGAGGACATCGAAAAAGTGCAGAGAAGGGCAGCTCGTTTCGTGTTATCGTGCAATAGGGGTGAGAGTGTCACTGATATGATACGCGAGTTGGGGTGGCAGTCACTGAAACAAAGGCGGTTTTCTTTGCGGGGGGGGGGGGGGGGAGTCTATTTACGAAATTTCAATTACCAACTTTCTCTTACGAATGCGAAAATATTTTGTTGGCACCCATCTACGTAGGGAGAAATTACCATCACAATAAAATAAGAGAAATCAGAGCTCGAACGGAAAGATTTACGTGTTCCTTTTTCCCACGCGCCATTCGAGAGTGGTATGGTAGAGAAGTAGTATGAAAATGGTTCGATGAACCCTCAGCCAGGCACTTAAGTGTGAATCGCAGAGTAACCATGTAGATGTGGATGTAGACATTTACAATGTCTCCCCTGTACGGGAATGTACATAACGAGTGTACGGGTCTAGGTTGTAGACACAGGGTTGACGACATGTGGAAGTTAGGGTATGGCCGTGGAGCGTGCTCGAATAGGCCAGTGGTAAGGCGGCCGTTAGCGATAAGCGGGAAATCCGGGTTGGAGTCCCGGTCTTTCACAAATTCTCATTGTCATCATTCCATTATATAGCTGATGACTATTCATATCCGCAACTGCGGATATGTTTAATGTACTTTATAACGGCTGCTGTCGCCACAATGCCTGCACCGTATTACGACCTTCCTCCGTGAAAGTATCTCGGAAGACTTTCGCATCTTTTCCCTACCGTTTTTCCCGTATAATACGCATGCACATATGCCCTAAGGAACATTGCACTGTGCTTCTGAACAACACAGGCTCTACAAATCGTATGATCGATTTGGATGTTCCAGATGTTACTGTGTGAGGAACCATAATGTAGCATGGGCGTACTTATCTCCAACTTTATGTACACAGTACACGCACGAGTCAATATTATTGCGATACTCTACTCCTTCCCCGTGTGCGTCTTTTCAGAGCAACTTTCAGCCGTGACTTTATTCGCAACTGCAAATACGTTTCACTCACGAGGCTGAGTCAAATAAAAACCTTAAATATGTTTTTAAATATTATTTATTGTGCAGAAGTGGTACAAAGCTGTATCACTTTCCAACACAATCTCCCCCACGCTCAATGCAAGTCCTCCAGCGCTTAAAAAGTGCATAAATTCCTTTAGAAAAAAATTCTTTAGGTAGTCCGCGCAACCACTCATGCACCGCGTGGCGTACCTCTTCATCAGAACGGGACTTCTTTTCTCCCATTGCGTCTTTGAGAGGTCCAAACATATGGAAATCACTTGGGGGAAGGTCTGGTGAGTATGGTGGATGAGGAAGACACTAAAATGCAGGTCTGTGATAGTTGCAACTGTTGTACGGGCTGTGTGGGACCTTGCATTGTCACGTTGCAAAAGGACACCTGCTGATAGCAATTCACGTCGCTTTGATTTGATTGCAGGCCGAAGATGATTTTTTAGGAGATCTGTGTATGATGCACTGGTGACAGTGGTCCCTCTAGGCATGTAATGCTCCAAAACGACGCCTTTTTCGTCCCGAAAGAGAGTCAGAATAACCTCCCCTGCTGATGGTTCTGTTCGAAACTTCTTTGGTTTTGGTGATGAGGAGTAGCGCCATTCTTTGCTCGCTATCTTTGTTTCCGGTTGGTGGAAGTGAACCCAGGTTTCGTCCCCAGTAACTATTCTTGCAAGGAAGCCATCACCTTCCTGTTCAAAGCGCCGAAGAAGTTCTTCACAAGCACCAACACGTCGTTCTCTCATTTCAGGTGTCAGCTGCCGTGGCATCCATCTTGCAAATACTTTGTGAAACTGGAGCACATCATGCACAATGTCGCGTGCTGACCCATGGCTAATCTGTAAACATGCTGCAGCTTGATTCAGTGTCACTCGGCGGTTTTCCTTCACTATGGCTCCAACTGCTGCAATGTTCTGTGGAGTCACAACTCGTTGTGCCTGACCTGGACGAGGAGCATCTTCCACTAAAGTCACAGCATTTGCGAACTTGCTTCTCCATTCGTAGACTTGCTGTTGTGACAAACATGCATTACCGTACTGAAAATTCATTCGTCGATGAATTTCAATAGGTTTCACACCTTCACTATGCAAAAACCTAATAACAGAACGCTGTTCTTCCCTGGTGCAAGTCGCAAGTGGGGTGGCCATCTTTATACTGATACTGTGACGGTATGTGTGTATCTGCACTATGCTGCCACCTACAGGCCATTCTGCACGCTGTTTGTAGCACACTTACCAACTTACAGGATACCGGCGCGAAATTTCGATTTGTTATTACAAATTTAAGGTTTTCATTTTACTCACCCTCGTATTTCATAAGGCTGTAGTCGCCGCAGTGCCCTCTCCTTTGGACATGCATGCATGTACGAAGAAACACAGCATCGTACTTCTGAACAAAACTGGCATTGCAATATCGTATGATCGTTTTTGGTGGTCCATGTGTATAGTGTGGAGTGGCATAATGTTGCACTGGCGTCCTGATCTGCAAATCTACGTACACGGCACACGGACAGGTCAATGTTATTATACGAGGGTAATCCTAAAAGTAAGGTCTCCTATCTTTTTATAAGTTCAAAACTCTGTCTGTGTGGCAGTTGGTCCCAATGTTACGAAGAGTGCTTCGCGCGCTGTGTGTAAACATGCGCACGCCGCGCTGAGGCGCTCAGTCTTGGCTTGGCAGCCGTTGAGAATGTAGCTCCCGTTGGATGTTACCGCCAGGTGCGAATTGCGCGCAGTTATTTGGTTTATGAACGCAAAGGGCTCTGTGCCGATTGAAATCCATCACCAGTTGACGGAAGTGTATGGTGAGTCGTGCATGGATGTCAAAAAAGTTCATAAGCGATGTAGAGAGTTTGCAGCTGGTCGGACCGAAATTCACGACGAACAAAGGAGCGGGAGACAGTCAGTTTCTGAGGAGACAGTGTTGAAGGTTAAGCAAAGCATGCGTGAAGATCGGAGGATCACCTTGGATGATCTCTGCACGTTGGTTCCTGAGGTTTCCCGAAGCACCGTTCACAGAATTTTAACGGAAATATTCAACGACCGGAAGGTGTGCGCGAGATGGGTGCCATTCATGCTGACTGAGGACCACCTGCGGCAACGAGTTGATGCTTTCCGCGCATTTCTTCACCGCCTTGGACAACTTTTTGGACTCAATTGCGGGTGGCGAAACCTGGACATACCACTTTACACTTGAGACCACGCAGCAATCACGCCATTGGCGGCATCCTTCTTCGCCAAAGCCGCGGAAATTCAAACAAACACAGTCTGCCGGTAAAGTCATGACAACCGTTTTTTGGGATCGGAAAGGGCTATTGTTGGTCGACTTTATGCCCACTGGCGCCACAATTAACGCTGACAGGTACTGTGAGATTCTAAAAAAACTCAAACGGGCTGTTCAGAACCGGAGAAGAGGAATATTGAACACGGGCGTACACATTCTCCATGACAACGCTCGCCTACATATCGCATCGGCAAACCGTTGCTCTCCTGCAACAGTTTCAGTGGAACATAATCACGCACACACTGCATAGTCCTGACTTGGCGCTCAGTGACTATCACCTGCACCTGTTCCCTAAGTTAAAAGAACATGTGGCCGGAAAGCGATTCAGCTTCGACGACGAGGTGAAAGAAGAGGTTCATAACTTTCTGAACAGCATGGCGGCGAGCTGGTATGAAATGGGCATACAAAAACTGCCACAGCGTCTACAAAAATGCATCGACAGTAATGGTTATTTTGTCGAAAAATAGCCAAATGTTCAAGCTTTAAACTGATGTAAACCATTGTATAAATAAACAGGTCTATGTACTTATAAAAAATAGGAGACCTTACTTTTGGGATTACCCTCGTAACACTGTACTCCTTTCCCACGTACATCTTTTTAGAGCAACCAACATTTTGCCGTGACTACGTTTTTATGAATGACAGTGTGCGACAACATCGAAAGCTAAGGTGCAGGAGCTCTTGGAGCGGGAGGATGTTTGTCGAATTGACTGGCTGACCATTTCCCCGACTTAAATCCCTTAGAGCACTACGGGATTCGTTTAGGTGACGTGTTGGAGCATTTCGACATGCAACAACAACTTTCTGGCAGTTGTCATCCACGCTGGAGGAAGAATGGAACGCACTGGCACAAGAGCTCCTTTCCAAGCTTGGGACCGTCATGGCAGCACGTTGCAGAGTAAGCAGTGCCGTCTGGGATGATCACACACTCAACTAAGAACCATGTTTCGCATTTTATAAAGTCCAGGGAACTATCATTAATCACGGTGAATTCCGTGTAATTACTGTCTTTGTTTAAAAGTATGATTTCTGTTCGCCACGTAGCTTATTTCTTTCAGTTACCTGATGTAGTATATCGTAACAGTCCTTTCTATGTATGATCCTACAAAAAAAAAAAAAAAAACCAGATAGTACGTTCCATCCTATCCTTTTCCCAGCGGGCCTGTAGGTGAAGGATAGAGTGTGAGTCCGCCTGCCACTAGTTTCAAGTGGTACCGTGAAATTTTTTTCTCAGCTGGATAACACTAGTTGTACAACATTGTCAATATTTGAGCTGTATTGCGATTTTAGGCGGTCCTTGTGTAGCACTATGCATATTGTTGTGTAATTAGGACCGACCTGTATGATTAATTACGTAATTAGGGCCAATCTTTACTTCATTTTCCCAACAAAAATAAAGTACACTAACCAATCCATACTCTCCTGCACCTGGCCATATTTCCGTCCAGAAGGATCTGAGTTCGAGTCCAGGAAAGGGCACCGCCATTTTTAATTTTCCGTCAATTCCAAGTGCCTCTGGTGGTATAATTGTCTTAGCGGGGTGCACTTGAGCTTTCTGTCGAGGAGAACAAAGGTCCGAGTCCCACAAATGGCACTACAGTTTTTAATTAGCCGCCAGTTTCCAGACGGGGGTGGGGCGGACGTCAGCTCAACCCTGCGACAAAGAAAAAATTCGAAATTCCCGTCATAATTAGAAATTTCCGCCAATAGGGTAGGTGGGAGAGGGGGAGGGGAAGGTGAGGATGTCCGGACGGAGTGGCCGAGCAGTTCTAGGCGCTACAGTCTGGAACCGCGCGACCGCTACGGTCTCAGGTTCGAATCCCGCCTCGGGCATGGGTGTGTGTGATGTCCTTAGGTTAGTTAGGTTTAAGTAGCTATAAGATCTAGGGGACTGATGACCTCAGAAGTTAAGTCCCATAGTGCTCAGAGCCATTTGAACCATTTTTTGAAGGTGAGGATGGGGAGGGTGCGGGGTTCCACGTGCAGGCTGAGAAAAAGACATGACGTCATTTGGGGCTGGGGATAATTAATTGATCAATTTAATTAATTTCCATACCAATTTGATACGAAAATTGCGCTGATAGCGCCAGTAACCTAGTACAATCAATATAGGCAAATGTCATCATTTGAGGGAGGATGTGTAGTTGGGTTCAAAGAAGCTGGTTGGAGTAATCGGTCAATCACTCGTCATCTGAATAGGAGTGATGCTACCGTTCGAAGATGTTGGCATGAATGGATGAACCATGGACGGTCACAGAATAAAGAAGGAAGCAATCGTCCTAGAGAGACGACAGAACATGAGGATCGAGCAATCGTCAGAGAGACAGTCAGAGCCCCAGATTCATCACTAACATCGATCCAAGGTGCAACTGTTGCTCCATTGACCACAAGGACCATTAATAGGCGCCTCACTGAAAGGAGGCTGAACTCACAGCCCACTAGCGTCGGTTAACATTCACCTCTGTACACCAGCATGCCCGTCTGTAGTGGTGTCGGGCACATTCGGCCTGGAATCTCATCGAGTGGAGTTGTCTTCAGAGATGATTCCTGTTGCGAACTGAGCTCCGACTACCAGCGAAGATGTGTCTGGAGACGCTCTGAACAGAGCTGGCATACAAACCTGTATGTCGCTCGGCATACAACCCGACAGCCAGAAGTGATGTTGTGGGTTGCCATCTGATTTCCGCGGCTCCCTTACAGTGCAGCAGTATGTCGACGATATTCTACGCCCAGTTACGTTGCCCTTCATGGCAAACCATCCTGGACTTATATTTCAGCAAGATAATGCCCGCCCGCACCCTGTTTGTCTTCATGCTTGCCAAGCCCTAACTCGGCCAGCAAGGTCGCTGGAACTCTTCCCAGTTCAAAAAATGGCTCTGAGCACTATGGGACTTAACATCTGTGGTCATCAGTCCCCTAGAACTTAGAACTACTTAAACCTAACTAACCTAAGGACATCACACACATCCATGCCCGAGGCAGGATTCGAACCTGCGACCGTAGCAGTCGCGCTCTTCCCAGTTGAGAACGTTTGGTGCATTACAGGCAGGATTGTCCAACCAGTTTGGGATTTTTGACAATGCAACGCGCCAGTTGGACACAATTTGGTACGATATCTCTCAGGAGGACACCCAACAACTCTGTCAATCAATGTCAAGCAGAATAACGGCTTGCATAAGGGCCGGAGGTGGATCAACGCGGTATTGACTTGCTCAATTTGTGTAGCTCTTTCTCTTAAATAAATGATCAATTTTTTTCTGGAATTGTAATCATTTGTTTGTCTGTACATGTACATCTAATCTACTGATTTCCGTCCCATTCGGATAATTTCTTCGCGATATGTCGTTTTGCTTTTTCTTTTTCTATTCCTTTTCTTTTTTTTTTTTTTGTCTTAGAGTGCAGATGAGTCTGGCTGAAATACGTCGTGAGTTCCTTAGAGGTACGCATGGATAATGTTTCCTTCTAGATCATTATATCGTCAGAAATTAACCGTAGTGCTGTGCTTCAATAACTTATTAAATCTTTACACACGCTGCTTCCTTTTCACACAGTTTTAAGTTCACACTGTTTCAGATAAGTAAACGGCCTCTTAAGAGGCGGAGTCGTTTCGGTACAAGAAAAATCTCTCTAGCAAGTCCTGTATTGTGGAGAATATTTCGCGAGACGGTCTCTTTCTTCGGAGTCAACGGAATGGAAATGCTTTGATCGCACTGAGTAGACTAGGAACACAATATTTTCCTGCTATAATGTGTTCACGGAACAAATAAATAGAGGTCAGAGTGCTAAGTGCGATTACAGTTTAATGTCCTGTCGACGACTACGTTCTTCTTGACGGAGCACGAGATGGATTTAGGTAAATATGGGGGCAGAAGTTGGCTGTGTCCATTTCAAAACGAAAAGTCCCTTAATTTACATTTAGTGGCTTAGGAAAATCTTAATATAAATCCATATCTGAGTGGTCAGACGGAGATTTGAACCATTGTCTATCCGAGTTCAAGCCCAGTGACTAGCCACGCACGGTTCCATAGTGATAATTTATATTCATCAATTTTTCTATTAAATAAGGTAGTCCATTGTCGTTGAAGTGTAACCTTTGCGTCCTGCATTTATTGATGCTGTTAGTAAATGTCTTACATAGCAGTGAATAACATTAATGTATCTACTTTTGTTTTACATGTTCTCTGTTCCACTCTTTGTAAAATAATATTGTTGTTATGCTCTCCAGTCCGAAGACTGATCTTAATCAGCTCTCCATGCTACTCTATCCCGTGCAAGTCACTTCATCTCCGAATAGTTACTGCAGTCTACATGCATTTGATACACTTACTGTAATACCTTGGTTACCCCTCTACAATTTTTACCACCCTCTTCCCGCTCACCCTCTCGCCGCACTTCCTTCTATTACCAAATTGGTGAGTCCTTCTTGCCTTTATGACATGTATTATCAACTGACCTATTCTTTTAGCCACCAAGAGGCATACCTGGAAGAAGTGAATATAAGCGCCGCTTCAGATAGCTTGGGCCCCTCAGATCGGCACTGTCTGCAACGGACATTAGTGCTACGCTATCATATTGTCGTGATCCGTATCAAGTGCTTACTTGGACTTTGTGTATAGCAGGAGTTTTATTGTTTTCACGTCACCTCTCGCTAGCGACATTTGCTGTAATCAGAGTTAAGTATTGTCAATTTGCTGTCTAGAAATAAAACTACTAATGTTATTTTATTGCATTGTTGTATAGCATTCCGAGATTGCAATATCCCTTAGGCACACTATTAGCGACTAGTGCGCAAGACCCCCAAGATTCAGTACATTTTCATTAGTCACTACATCTACCCATTTATTTATTTATTTAACCTGATCAGATTATGGCCTTCAGGACCTCTCTTACATCGGACCAGGGTTTCATACATACAGCACCCTTTCCACATCATAGGTACCTAAGAAACTACAATAATTTGAATATGACAAACAGTAATAAAACGATTTGAGTGTCTGTAGAGACAATGAAGAAAGACAATACTAAGAGCTAATAAAGTTCATGCTGGAGTACTTTTTTTACTACTACTATTGCTATTACTACTACTTCCAATAATAATGATCATAATAACAATAATAATAATAATAATAATAACAGTAGTACAGGGAAAAAGAATTCATATGTGTACAAAATAGATGTCTTGTGATACAGGGGGTTCGAGGAAGGGAAATTTAAGGAGACTGCAGCGGCCAAGAACGCTGGGAAAAGAGGAAGATCTGGTTGGAAAGAAAGGTGTGAAGCTGGAACGAATGTGTACAGTGACAATAGCACTCATTACTTTTACTATAGTAGAGACGTTATTCTGATCTCTAATACAATGAGGAGGTTATTCCAGAATCTGTTTCCTACTACTGAAAAGGACTCCCAAAAAGTGTCTGAGTGATGGAGTGAGACACAAAGGATTTTGCTCTGGTGGGAAGGGTGTTTCCGCATGATGTTCAGATAACAGCGTTAAGTTCGAGGATAGATATAAGGGACAGTGTACGTTGATAAGACAGTAGAGGAGACAGAGTGATTGGAAACCTCTGCGCTTGTCAGCACGCAGCCAGGGTAGCTGTGCATATGATAGTGAGATACAACGAACAAAGGCACTCATTACTAATTACAGGTGCCGTGAGCTTCCCTATGGAAGACTTTGCAGGATAACGTCGCTGTAATCAATAATTGGAACTATAGGTGTTGGTACAAATTTCTTTTTCAGGTCAAGAGGGAAGAAATTTTCATAATTTTTAGTGTTATTGTAGGGCTGATGCATTCTTGCATATTGTAGATACGTGCTCAGTCCATTTTAAATTTTCATTTTTTATTATTCGTAGACGTTTGGCTGAGGGAGAGCAGTTGATATTTGTCCCATTTAGGATTAAAGACGGCAGGAATTTCTGACATTCAGCATTAGTATATAGCGTCAAATTTCAAAAGTTTCTGTCTCTTCTTGATTGAACCGTTTATCGTTCACGTTTCGCTTCCGTACTAGGCTCTCCCTGACTAATACTTCCAGAAGCGGCTTCCAAACAATTAAATTTATATTAGATATTAGCAAATTCCTGATTTTCAAAAACGCTTACCTTGCTGCAGCCAGTTTGCGATTTACATTCTCTCTATTTCGCCCACCATCTGTTATTTTGCTCCAAAATAGGAAACCTCATCTACTACTTTCAGTGTTTTAGCTGCTAATCTAATTCCTTCCGCATCACCTGAGTCAATTCAACTACTTTCCATTTTCCTTGTTTTACGTTGTTGATGTTCATATCATAACATCTTTCATGAGAGTACCTACTCCGATTGACTGCTCTTCCAAGTCCTTGGTGGCGCCAAGCGGGGTCTAAGGCGCCTTGTCACGGTCCGCGCGGCTCCCCCCGTCCGAGGTTCGAGTCCTTCCTCGGGCATGGGTGTGTGTGTCGTCCTTAAATTAAGTAGTGTGTAAGCTTAGGGAACGATGACCTCAGCAGTTCCGTCCCATAAGACCTTACCACAAATTTCGAAATTTCTAAGTCCTTGGTGGTCTCTGACAGAATTAGATTGTCATCGTTCTGATCTTAAATGCCCTCTTAACATTGCGCAACCACTGCTTGCTTTACATGTCCTGAAACAAAATAAGACTATTCTTTGAAATATCACCAACAGTCTTGTTAAGAGACATTCTGCAAATAAGTCTTCAGACTAACTCTTCTCACCATAATCGTATTACTGGAGCAAAACGCGAGGTTGGAAATGGTTTCTCCTCAGGAACTGGAAGTGCGTATGTTGTGTGCAATAGGGCGTCACCGCGACATTGCTGCTCTGGTCACAGAGCTCTAGCTTCTCTCTCTTAGCGTTTCACTTTTGTCTAGAGCAGTGTTTGAAATACGCTGCTTCGCCGCTGCATATCAGCGTCAATGACTGTGGACAAAAGTATACTGTTAAATCGTGCGGGACTCATCGAACTGGTACGTCTATTTGATAAGACCCCGCAGGTACTGTCGTGTTTTCTATCTGGAGGCGTGAACTCACACGACTGTTGTTTGGACAGGCGGCACCCCCCGCGGCGGCCAATGTCTGCCAAGTAGCAGCCGGGCCACGCCCACCCACAGTGAGGAGCACTCTCTCCTCCGCTCGCCCGCTTCCTCCACTCCAATTGGTTCGCAATTTTCAGCTCCCACGGTTCCTTTCCATCTCTTTGTCTTCCAGAACAATTTTGAGACTCGTCCCTCCCGCGAAGTAAGACGCCTTCTCTGTCGCTTCGATCAGCGGACTGCAAAAACAGTTTCTAAAGCAGGCCTGCGAATAGAGTTCTTTGGTTCTGCACCTTGATGGAAGGCCGACGATAAAATGTTTTCACAGTTTGCCGTATGCGATGAGACGGAAAGAAGAGAGAAAAGACAATTGAAAGTAAGCTTCCACAAGAGGGAAGCTGATTTCACGGCGAAAGGCTCTGTTAGAGAGAACTTAGAGATAATATTGCACTGCGGCTGAATCTCCAACAGTTGGCGACACTTTTGGGGGCCTATCGATAGGCTGTATCAGGAGATCCTGTTCTCATTGTACTGGGATATACGCCTCCGTCGAAAAAAATTGTGGGACATTTTCACGTTATTCTCACCGAATCCTTTTTTTAAAATGACCGGACGGAAATTTTACTTTTAAATTAGTTTTCCATTAGACTGATATTCTTAATTTCCTTTTCCATTGCTAGTACTGATCACATTCATTTGTCCTACGTATCTGACTTGAAATACAGTATATCGACGCTTATCGGATCTTCAGATGGCTCTCCAGGTGACACCATGGTTAAGCAACGTGAAGCTGCATGTATGTATCGAAAGCTCGCCGTTATTGTCTCTTTTATTTCTTTGGCATGCGTCTCCAGCGAAAAGAGAGAATATCAGGATTCCTCCGATATAGAGTAATGGAAGCCTGCTGCTCGCTGGAGCACTGAGCGGGACGTGAAATTAAACGGTTTAAGCGATTGCTAAAAAGGCAATGCAACAGTGCAAGCGATACATTCAGTGCACAACTTAAGCCAGTTCGGGCGTGTTGTCTGTGCATATTACTAAAAGTTCCCTGCCGCCTTTTTCTTTCTGTATATGTAGGCTAACCGCAGGTACTGCTGTAGGAATTTTAAAACCGTTTTCACTAGTAAATAAACTCATTTATGAGGAAGGCAACTCCTTGTACGAGGGGCGTTCTGTAAGTAATGTAACATTTTCCTTTTCCTCGGCCGACTTCGGTTGAAAAAATGAGGAATTTGTTACGACACATCGTGGAATATTCCCTCTTCAGCCCCCATGGTTTCACAAAGTTCCGATGGTTGGCAGCGCTAAAAGTGGTCTTAAAAATGGCACCTGTCACGAAAGTGCGCCCCAAATAGTGAGCTGTCATTGTGTTCTTTCTGTCGAAAGCATCGCAGATATTCATAAGCGCTTGCAGAATGTGTAGGGAGACCTGGCACTGAACAAAATATCGATGAGTCGTTGGGCGAGGCGTCTGCCATCATCGCAACAAGGTCGCGCAAACCTGTCGGGTCTTCCACGTGCCGGCCGTCCGCACACATCAGTGACTCCTGAAGTATTGGAACGTGAGGACACTCTCATTCGAGGTGATCGACGGATCACAGTCAAACACCTCGCTGCACAACCGGACGACTCCGTTGGTGGTGCTGACTCACTCGTCCACTAGTCGCCTAACAGAATTTGCTTCCGCATTACGAGGCTGATCGTGACAACTTTTTGTCCAACATCCTCACAGACGATAAAAAATAGGTTCATCACATCTAACCGGAAACAAAATGGCATCCATGTAGTGGCGCCACACCACATCTCCTCAGAAGACAAAGTTCAATGCCGCACACTCAGTCGGTAAAGTCATAGCGACGGGCTTCTGAAACTCTGAAGGTGTTATTCAGTTTGATGTGCTCCCTCACGGTGCAACGATCAACTCTGAAGAGTATTTTGCTACCTTCGGAAATTGGAGAAACGACATTCCAATGTCAACTGACTACTTCGTGTTCCTACAATTTTTTTGCGCCTCGGTTGAAACGGCATTTAACCGTCGATGAAATGTCAGAAAAAGTAGGGGTCCATTAAAATGCTCCGCTTCAGATTTTTGCAGAGAATCTTTTATCGTGCATCGGATACCAATTTAATTTGCCCCTCTGTCGCTGACAGATGCAAGTTGCATCAGTTAAGACTTCCGAATCGGAGCAGCTGAAGTCAGTTTCGTCAAAGGCTTCGGCTGTGAGGAAGAGTGATGTTGGTCGTTAATCTTTACTGCAGTGTTACTTTAAAGTTACTGTTCTTTACACATATATTCATCGAGGACAAATACAAAACAAAAATGATTGTTCGATGTCGGTACTCTTGTATAGAGGAAATAATCACAGTTGGACGATCATACGAAATTACACAAAGACTTGAGCAAATACTTCTGTTTTACCGGGACAAAAAGTGATATTCCCCGTGAGTGAATTGAAAAGTTTTTGTATCGGAGACTCTACAGTAAGAAACAAAAAATACAACGAAGTTTTACTTCATTCAACGTAATCAGCTCGAAATAAAATATTCGTGTACTTATCGGTATCAAGGAAGAAGCTAGACGAAAAATCGCCCACCTTGGATACTATACGATGGATGAAACAACAAAAAAAGTAGTGTCGCTAATGGCGGTACTGAAATAATTTTTTTTCTATGATTGAGACAAAGGGTACGCCTCTTGGTAATAGGTTTGATCATTCGTTCACTTCCGTGTCCGGTCAGCATTTCCAAAAAATAGCAGCTGCGGTAGCTTCGTCATTTCCTTCATAAACATCTTGTTTTATGGACAGGTTGTCCAGGAGGGGGCATACAAGTAGGTGGCTCGCATCTTCTTCAGTCCAGCAGTCGCAAGAGGTTTTGCGCTCGCTGGAAGGATTCCCCATGTCTTCAGGTTGGTCTTGCGTCGGGGGATGCCCACTCTTAGGCGGTTGGGGGACCTCCATACAGGGTACTACAGGTTTGCGCGAGGAGCTAGTTCTTCTTTTGGTGATACGTTTACGGGCAGTGAGCTCTTCCACGTTGCAAGACGAATTGTCTCTGCTGCTCCCTCCAGTGGCGCAGTCGTAGCAAGGAAATTCTTGAGGGATTTAAGGCGGGATCTTGCTGCCTGATAACCATACAGAGGATGTCAGCGGTCATTCTGCCTCTTTTGTTCTCTCACTGTCTGCAGCAGTGGCCCTCCGGATATTGGGTGGGGCTATTCCAACAGTCGAATACAATTTCTGCACTGGTGTTGGCTTCAAGCATCCTGAGACGATCCTTGCACTATTGTTGACCACAGTATCGCATAGTTTGATGAATCAGTGAGAAAGTTAAAGTCGGTGAGGCCCTGGAGATTCTGTGTTCAGTATCAGGCCAGGGCTGGGGTTTCTTCCCGTTTCAAACCCCTCCGGACTGTCCATGGTCCACTCGGCCTGCTGTTAAAATCTATCCTTGGAGCAACTGGCGGCCGGGACGAGGGAACCGCCACCTCACCCCTCACGGTACCGCAGCGGATAAAAAGGCTGCACTTACACCTGCTGCCAGACCGATAGCCGGTCACGATCTTATGCCACAGACCATATATTTTATAGATAAGAATAGGTTCAGCTCGAGCTTGGTTACTGTTTGCCAACGAGCTTGCCGCAGTGGTCATCCCGGCCCCCGTCAGGTCAACGAAGTTAACAGTTCACAGACTTATACAGCACTTGCGTGGGTGATCGTCCGGGCCTCTGGAGCGCTGTTGGTAAGCACGGGACACTCAGCCCTTTTGAGGCTAATTCAGGAGCTACTTTACTGCAAAATAGCGGTTACGATCACCAAAGCTGACAACGACCGTCAGTGCGGTTTGCTGACCGTATGGTCCTCCATATCCACCATATCCACATCCAGTAATGCCTCTGAGCTGAGGATGGCACGGCGGTCGCTCGGTACCGTTCGGCCTTCAAGGACTGTTCAGTCGGAGCTCGCTATAGTATGTATTTGCGGCGTCCGTTGACTGCTTTTCCTACCAGATGCCTCCTCCTCTGCAGGTGATCAGCTCGTAGCTCCCATCATTGCCACGCCGATTAAATGAGGAACAGATAATATATATATATATATATATATATATATATATATATATATATATATATATATATATACTGTGTGTGTGTCCTTTTTTTCTTAGTTACAGACACGTTTTTGTTGTTACATCCTTGCTTTGTTTCTGTATTTTTGTTTTCAGATTTGTAGTTTGGTTAACAGGTACTTTTTTCTTTTCAGGTGTGTTCAGGAACAATAAACACATGTATAAGAACTAAAACGAGAGAAGAAACTAGATTGAAGTTTTATAAGACAACAGCAGTTCCAACGCTCGTTTACGGAAGTGAATCGTGGGTTTTAGGTAAACGTTAATAAAGTCGCATACAAGCAATGGAGATGAGGTTTCTAAGAACAGTAAAGGGATGCACAAGAGCGATAGATTTCGAAATTCGGAAATCATAGACGAACTGAATATGTTTAACATCCTCGAAAAAATGCAAGGAAACAGGAGAAATTGGAATGAACATCTCGAAAGAATGAGTAGAGGATTACGTCTCCAGATAAGATTTAAGCCAGTTGGGAGAAGAAGTCAAGGAAGACCGACAAAGGGATGGGTAACGCAACTCGCAAAACAATATAAGGCCTAATGCTTGAAGTGAGTATGATAATGACGGTAATGATGTTGTCTTCTGATGCCTAAATGAAAAGCTCAAAATGTCTACCATTAGCTGTAACATAAGCTTCTAAAAATCTCGTGATGGATTGTCTTGCTCAATCCCATATTCGAAGTGTTTGCTACATCTCATGAAATCCTTCTTCCATACGTATGGGGAGAATTCATTATTCGCAATAGGTCTTGAATAGGGCCTACTCTGTGTCCTTTAAATGCCCCAAGAAGAAAAATCCAAGGAGATTCAGATCAGGAGATTGAGCAAGCCAAGGTCTCGATTCATTGCTTTCTTATTTTTGCAGCCATTTAAAGGGCATAGTGTATTCAAGACTTATTGCGAATGTTGATGTTCTACGCCAGCGTGTTCGAGAGGGATTTCAGCGGATACTGCAGACACCTGGAATATAAGAGCAAGTGAGACAATCCTTGATGCAGCTTTAAGATGTTTGTGTTAGAGCTAATGGTAGACATTTAGAGTAGTTCATTTAGTGTTGAGCAAACATTATTTGAAAGGAAAAAGTAACTGTAGAATCGAGGTGGAAACCTGAAAATAATAAGAAAGAAACGAAGAAAACATGTACAAACAAAAAATGTGTCTGTAACGAAGAAAATAAAGAAAACCGACCGTATGTAAATATGAACTACTGTACTTTGTTTCTAATATATGTACCGCATTTTTAAAATGTGACTACGCCTTTTCAGACTGTTTTAGTTTTATTTCTAGACCATGCCCACTTAGACAATTTATAGATTCAGGTATATCATCTGGAGAAGGATCAATTATTTGGGCTGAAACCTAGGTAAAGGTTGGTTTCATTACCGCAATCGAGGCTGATAGTTTCTTATACATTAGATTATCACGATTGCTGACTGTGCTGCAATGTTGAAAGTACAAAATACTTTGTTTCTTTTTCTAAGTCCTCTAACCATTTCTCAGACCACATATTAGTTAAAATCCTGTACACTGTAGGCTTATCATTACTGTAATTATAAATTATATACACATACCTCCCTCATGATTCAGTGTATCTATTAGTGAAAATCTTGTCAAAATCCCTGCTGTCGAACCTGAGATTAACCTTCTCGTACATACAGAAAAACGCGGCAGGTGACTTTAATTTATAATATGTATAGATAAGGAGACGCTGCGACGAAATGATTGACGTAATCATAACAAATAACTGGGGGGGGGGGGGGATTACAAGCTCGACACTCATTCATTTACTTGAGAATGGCTGGGAAGAGCTCTATCGAAAGGTAGTTTTAAACATTACAATTCTTTCCGAATGCCGGCATTGTCTTACAATTTGTGACGTTCTTTTTTTTGAAACTTCACTTTTCTTGTCAGTCTTCAATATCCTGTTAACACAGCCCGTTGCTTAAGTATTTGATACCGAACAGATATTTTGGAAGATTCTTTGCAGAGTAACTTCCGAGTTGCTCGGTGAGTAAGCTGTGTGAGTAGGGCGACGCGTGGCTGTGAGAGGCCCTCTGCTCGCGGAATTAAACTACGAGAAAATCGGGAAAACTCGACAGATGTGCAACGGAGACTCGGAGGGCGAGACGGGGAGGAGAGGCGGCTCGGAGGAGGAGGCTGAGAAAGGCGGAGGAAGAAGTGGCGTGCACCTGCAGCGCGCGGCTTAAAACATTCTAATGAATGCGCAATATCGGCTTAGAGCGGCTCCTCGGCCCGGAAGGAAGGAAAGAGGGCGGCGGCGGCGAATGCAGATTTTCCACGCTAGCTGCTCCGCCACCGCCGGCGGCGGCCTCGCCCGAAACGAAAATAAAACAATAAAGAAGTTGCGGCGATAAGGGCGGCGCAAGTGGGCCGCTGTTATTAAAAGGGCTGCCGCCCCCGACCCCGGCGGGCCGCGTGGGGCGCCGCCGTACGTCACGCGACGCTCGCGTGATCCGCCGCCCGCTGGCGTCACTTCCGCCGTCGTAAACCGTGGCGGCAGTCGGCGCCGACGCAGGCGCCGCGGCCACATCCGCGAACGGGACGGGCGCTCCTGTCCCGGATACGAGGCGTCTAATATCTCCAATAAGATACTAAAAAGTTACGGCCCTGTAACACGAGGGTAGTTACAATAGTTCGGGGAATCACCACCAGACGTCAGCGTTAGCGCAACGAGGCTCCCGCGTAAGAATACACGGTCCAGTCACATTAATGTGACCACCACCGCTATTTGACGTCAACGTGTAACGACCGCTCAAAGGCGTCAGGTGGCACCACTGGCAGTGGAGGGTATACAGGGTGGTCCATTGATCGTGCCGGGCCAAATATCTCACGAAATAAGCGTCAAACGGAAAAACTACAAAGAACGAAAATTGTCTAGCTTGAAGGGGGAAAAGAGATGGCGCTATAGTTGGCCCGCTAGATGGCGCTGCCATAGGTCAAATGGATATCAACTGCATTTTTTAAAAATAGGAACCCCCATTTTTTATTACATATTCGTGTAGTACGTAAAGAAATATGAATGTTTTAGTTGGACCACTTTTTTCGCTTTGTGATAGATGGCGCTGTAATAGTCACAAACATACGGCTCACAATTTTAGACGAACAGTTGGTAACAGGTAGGTTTTTTAAATTAAAATACAGAACGTAGGTACGTTTGAATCTTTTATTTCGGTTGTTCCAATGTGATACATGTGCCTTTGTGAACTTATCATTTCTGAGAACGCATGCTGTTACAGCGTGATTACCTGTAAATACCACATTAATGCAATAAATGCTCAAAATGATGTCCGTCAACCTAAATGCATTTGGCAATACGTGTAACAACATTCCTCTCAGCAGCGAATAGTTCCCCTTCCGTAATGTTCGCACATGCATTGACGAATGTTGTCAGGCGTTGTCGTTGGATCACGATAGCAAATATCCATCAACTTTCCCCATAGAAAGAAATCCGGGGACGTCAGAGCCGGTGAACGTGCGGGCCATGTATGGTGCTTCGACGACCAATCCACCTGTCATGAAATATGCTAACCAATACCGCTTCATCCGCAGGCGAGCTATGTGCCGGACATCCATTATGTTGCAAGTGCATCGCCATCCTGTCATGCAGTGAAACATCTTGTAGTAACATCGGTAGAACATTACGTAGGAAATCAGCATGCATTGCACCATTTAGATTGCCATCGATAAAATGGGGGCCAATTATCCTTCCTCCCATAATGCCGCACCATACATTAACCCGCCAAGGTCGCTGATGTTCCACTTGGCGCATCCATCGTGGATTTTCCGTTGCCCAATAGTGCATCTTATGCCGGTTTCCGTTACCGCTGTTGCTGAATGACGCTTCGTCGATAAATAGAACGCTCGCAAAAAAACTGTCATCGTCCAGTAATTTCTCTTGTGTCCAGTGGTAGAACTGTACACGACGTTGAAAGTCGTCGCCATGCAATTCCTGGTGCATAGAAATGTGGTACGGGTGCAGTCGATGTTGATGTAGCATTCTCAACACCGACGTTTTTGAGGTTCCTGTTTCTCGCGCAGTTTGTCTGCTACTGATTTACGGATTAGCCTCGACAGCAGCTAAAACACCTACTTGGGTATCATCAGTTGTTGCAGATCGTGGTCAACGGTTCACACGTGGCTGAACACTTCCTGCTTCATTAAATAACGTAACTATCCGGCGATCGGTCCGGACACTTGCGTCCAGGATACCGTGCAGCATACATAGCACACGCCCGTTGGGCATTTTGATCACAATAGCCATACATCAACACGATATAGAACTTTTCCGCAATTGGTAAACGGCCCATTTTAACATGGGTAATGTGTCACGAAGCAAATACCGTCCGCACTAGCGGAATGTTACGTGATACCACGTTCTTATACCTTTGCGACTATTACAGCGCCATATGTCACAAAGCGAAAAAAGTGGTCCAACTGAAACATTCATATTTCTTTACGTACTACTTGAATATGTTATAAAAAATGGGGGTTCCTATTTAGAAAAACGCAGTTGATATCCGTTTGACCTATGGAAGCGCCATCTAGCGGGCCAACCATAGCGCCATCTGGCTTCTCCCTTCAAGCTAGACAAGTTTCGTTCTTTGTAGTTTTTTCCTTTGATGCTTACTTCGTGAGATATTTGGCCCGGTCACCATCAATGGACCACCCTGTATAAAGCGTGTCGGGTTAGACGCAGAAAACAGTGCGGAAATGGAGCGGTTTACATGACGATCAAAAATGAATGATAATTAGCTTTCGGGCCAAGGATGCGAAACGGCTAAGTTTGTAAACTGTACACGTGCAACCATGATTAAAGTATACCGTGCACGGAAAAATGGAGCTATCCAAAACTCGCGGCGTGGCAAGTGTGATGCACAACGGGCAATAGATCAAAGGGGTGAAAGACAGTTGCGGAGTTGTATGCGGGCGAATAGACGTGCAAATGTTGAGCGACTGACTACCCAGATGAACCAAGAGTCTATCAGTAGTGACTCCCCAAAGGCCGTTCAGCGAACGTTGTTGAGAATAGGCCTTCGCAGCTGGCGCCTGGTTCATGCGCCCATGCTGGCTGCCGTTCATTGGCGACAGATGCTGGAATTCACACGCCAGTGCCGCAACTGGACGTCCACTGAGTGGTGAGAGGTGGCCTTTTCAGATGACAGGTGGCCGTTGGCGTGTACGGAGTGAAACGTTAGCAAACACTCTGCAACAATCGTCGGAAGGGCTCAGACGGGAGGAGGGACCGTTATGATCAGGGGAATGTTTTCGTGGCATTCCTTGGATGGTCTCGTCGTTCTGGAAGCACAGTAGGTCAACACAAGTATGCATTTATTCTTAGGGACCATGTCCCCCCCCCCATGCCATGTATTTTGCCTCGGCTGATGGCATCGTGTCACACAGCTCGCAGCGTACGTGCGTATTTGAGAGAGCTCCAGGATGAGTTTACCGTACTCCACTTGCGACTAAATCCCAGAATTTAAACCCAATCGAGAGTCATGTACGAATGTATGCTTTCGCGGCGATATCCGTTAATAAAACATTCTCGGGTTTCAAGCCGTGTCAAGTGGTTTACTGCCCACTAGCTGTCGGCAGAGATCTCCTCTGCCATTGTCAAGTGTCTTATTTCCTAATCTAATTCCCTCAGCATCACCCGACTTAATTCGACTACATTCCATTATCCTCGTTTTACTTTTGTTGATGTTCATCTCATATCCTCCTTTCAAGACACAGTCCATTCCGTTCAACTGCTCTTCCAAGTCCTTTGCTGTCTCTGACAGAATTACAATGTCATCGGCGAACCTCAAAGTTTTTATTTCTTCTCCCTGGATTTTAATACCTACTCCAAATTTTTCTTTTGTTTCCTTTACTGCTTGCTCAATATACAGATTGAATAACATCAGGGAGAGGCTACAGCCCTGTCTTACTCCCTTCCCAACCACTGCTTCCCTTTCATGTCCCTCGACTCTTATAACTGCCATCTGCTTTCTGTACAAATTGTAAATAGCCTTTCGCTCCTTGTATTTTACCCCTGCCACCTTTAGAATATGAAAGAGAGTATTCCAGTCAACATTGTCAAAAGCTTTCTCTAAGTCTACAAATGCTGTAAACGTAGGTTTGCCTTTCCTTAATCTTTCTTCTAAGATAAGTCGTAAGGTCAGTATTGCCTCACGTGTTCCACCATTTCTACGGAATCCAAACTGATCTTCCCCGAGATCGGCTTCTACCAGCTTTTCCATTCGTCTGTAAATAATTCGCGTTAGTATTTTGCAGCTGTGGCTTATTAAACTGATAGTTCGGTAATTTTCACATCTGTCAATACCTGCTTTCTTTGGGATTGGAATTATTATATTCTTCTTGAAGTCTGAGGGTATTTCGCCTGTTTCATACATCTTGCTCACCAGATGGTAGAGTTTTGTCAGGACCGGCTCTCCCAAGGCCGTCAGTAGTTCCAATGGAATGTTGTCTACTCCTGGGGCCTTGTTTCGACTCAGGTCTTTCAGTGCTCTGTCAACCAGAACCAGAACCATATCATCAAAAGTTATATTTATTTGAGAAACCATGTTAGGGAATGTTATGGGTTTTGTTCTGTTTGTTTAAAATCTTTGTGGTGCTATGTACATGTCATTGTAAAACGTATGAAAATGTAGCGAGAATAACAGTATTATTTATAAGAAATAAATTATCTCTAGTAATTCTTATTTATGTGCTGTTGAGACCGACTATAATGAATTATTTTGTCATACATTATCGGTACAAATAAATATTGAAATGCTGTTTCATTCATTCAGTTAGTGACATTAAAATGTATGCACCAAATAATTAATATATCACAACACAACCTCTTCCCATGACAACATTGGTGTCGTAAATATTTTTTTAAATTTAAAGTTACTGATAAATTACTCTGAGAAAAATCAATCTTACACACCAGCCACATAAATTATTTCATTTACGTAAAGTCTAAGATTGTTCTACTGAATGTTATTTTCACTGTTAGAACAGAAAAATAATAAATTACTGTGGGGACTTGTTCTCGGAGTTCAAATATTGTAATATCAATCGAAAGAATTAATGTCTGATTATTTCTGCATTTTGAAATTGCCGCTCCATACGCTCACGTAATGGCGGCATACAAAACACAATCTGGACTGGGTGTTCTTACCAACGCTATTTTTGGTAAAACACAAAATATTGGCACTGACATTGCAGGAACAGGAAAAAAGTGGGCCAAGTTTACTTCTTCTGCTTTTCTGAAACTTAACCACTTTTACCTATATAGGCTGGCGACCGCAAATCCGTTAGACAAATCACTTAATGAACTTGGTACAGAAATACCCTACATTTAGTATTATTCCGTTTTTACTGAATTTCTTTCTGACAGCTAGAAAACTCATAGAAAAAGGAACTAATAGTCTGATTTCCATATACATTAATTATAAATCACGGTCAAATCCTGTAAAAGGGGTAACATTATACGACAGTTGTTGAAAGTAGCCATGTTTATGACGTGTTAGTATGTGCACAATTCCCCGTATACTCGTGTTATACGTGGCTTTCCCCATGGCAGGAGTAGTGTTATAGCACCACACATGTGAGAATGTATACGCAGCTTGAAAGTCGTAAGCTCTCTTCAGTGGGAATGCAGTCTCTCTCCTGAAGTTGAGCAAGTGATGGCGAGCATTGAATACGATATACAAGGGGCGCTACGTCAGTAGTGTGCGACAAGATATGAATTTGGGTCGCAATGGAGTCGTTTCTGGATAGCCGAAGCAATCAAGGCAACCGTTCGCGCGAAGTGGGAAATCCAGGTTAGAGTCCCCGACGTGCACAAATTTGCACTCGTGGCCCGTGAAACAAATTTCAGTGCGTAATTGCAGCCGAGTCAGATATTATTTCATTTCACTCGCCCGAAAGAACAGACACCGCACTAATATAAATGTTACTGCTTATGTTTGTGACTGTTGGCGTGGTACCCGAATATTGCAACCTCTGTGATGCTTTAAAGGTTCATCGACGATTTCGAATGTTGGTTTGTGGCTAATATAGAACTCACGCGTGATATTATCGACTTTGGTCCAACGATCATTGGTCTACTAGAACTCTCATCAGCGTAGAGAGCTGCTACACGTCCACTTTTGAAACATGTTGTCCACTCTTAAATTTATTTACCACTAACACTCCTGTCACCATACTGTACCTGCGTTCTACGAATTATCTCCCCAGCTTTAGCCCCTTCAGAGTACAGAAAACGAATCCTTCCTGTCATTTACTTCATAGCGCATACGGCCAGTGGGGAACTAATTGAAAAATGCCCTGAAATCTCAACCAATAGACCTATTCATTGAAGCCACACAGATAATATACAATAAAAAAAGTGAGGTTACGGCATTTTTTCCAGTCAGCAGCTTTTTAATAATCATTTCGGACCAATGGTTTGTTATTTTAAAGCAATTAGACCAGGATCCTCGTCCATCCATAATCTCCGACTTAATGCGGCTTCTCTGGGGACACTTTCAATGAGTTGTCTGAATGTCTGTGGAGGAATGGGAGCTCTTTCTTCCCCGATAGCCGAAAGTAAAGAAGGCAGCGATGTTAGACGCTAGGTATGGAGGGAAGTCGAGGAGGGAAGTCGACTTCCTGTCTCTTCCCAGAGATGTTGCATGGGTTCAGATTGTGAGACGAGGTGTTCCACGTCTAACCTTACGTATTATCCTACTTTTCATACGTAGTTCGTATATCAAACTTTCATTTCTCCATTTTGAGTTCCGAATAGTTGTGTGTTTATCGTGCATTACTCACAATTTTACGGAAGTAGCTCGTGAGTGGTTAGGACGTAGTTGCTAGTAACGTAGATGAATGATCATACTGGATTTTTGTATCAGGCTGAGATCTTCGGCCCTCAAGCCTACACACACTACTTAATTTAACTTAAACTAACTTACGCTATGGACAACACACAACACACACACGCACAAGGACTCGAACCTCCGACGGGGGGAGCCTCACGGACCGTGACAAGGCGCCCCAAGACCGCGCGGCTACCCCCGCGGCCTGGCAGTTTCTCAGGTATTTAATTTCAGCGTTTCTTATGGTCAATAGTCGATATATCCGTGTAGTCCATGTGCTTCATGGGGATATTTTACCATGGCTGAAGATCTGTACGATAAATTAGCAAGATTTGGTCATTTGCATACCCAGAGTGAATTCGTTGAGGCTGTGTCGTGATCAAAGAACACCGACTTCTGGCAGTATCCGGACTATGAAGAGGCCGGTCCGTTACCGGAATGGTGTTGTCGCTAAAGGTTTGAACACCCTATGTAAGACAATCCTGCTCTAGGCTTACCCGTGGCAGTGCCACAGCAGAAACTTAGATTTCCTCAAAAAGTTCTCAGCCTCCTCGTCGCCCTGCACCGCCCCCCCCCCCCCCGCCCCTTACCCCCCTTTCTGGTATGGCTGCCACCATACTGCGGCCGCTGCCTCCGCCTGCCGAATTTTGCGTTTCGTGCTGCCATTCGTACAGCGAGTCTGCCCTCTCGGCTTCCGTTTCTCTGAATTCGCGGTGACTTGCAGTTGTTGGGAAAAGCTTTTAGGCGATGTCTCGCTCCACCGGGCCGCTCCACACCCCTGCCGCCAGCCGTGAAGCGACGGCGCAGCCGCATTAATCTCCCGCCGTGGCAGGCGGACGGCTGCGCTAGCACGAAACCACTGTGCTGGCGTATTCCAGACTCTCAGATGTACTCTCCAATACCGCTTCGCATAAGTCTGGTTCTGTGAATAGCAAGTTACTAAAATATTTTAGCATGACTAACTGTTCCGTCCGTTGTTGGTGGAATATTTTGTACATTATGAATGAAAACGCACACAACACTGATCTAACATTCTACAGTGTCTATTATTTATTTCAAAAGCTGGTTTTCGGCTGTTACGCCATCATCAGCTACAAATATGTTGGGGTAGCAACTGAAAACCGGTTTGTGAAATGAATAAACATTACTTTGTAGACTATTACATCAGTGTTTCGTGTGTTTTCATTCATAATGGCAATTCATTTATTGTGAGACCTTAACTTTTCCCTGCGAATTGAATGTTCAAATTACTTACGGGTTTGCTGCCGGGTGACGTCGTCGACCACCGCCGATATTTCGACAGGAGCACACGCTGCCATTTTCAAGGCACAACTGCAAGGAGGAAGCAATGTGCAAGGGAATTTAATACCTCGGTTCATAGAGGAGAAACAGGGGAGATACCACACACAGAACAAGTAACCAAGAGTCAACACAACCAAAGATAACCAACATCAGAAATATCGATAGTGACTAGTAATCAACAGGTGAGGTAGCACTAATTCTGTCCCTCTGTTTTTTGATGAGAGACAGAGCAGAATTCCAAGCAGCATTTAAACGAAATCCACCATCTCTGTTTATAAAGTTGCTTGATAGTTTGATTTCAACAGCTCCCTTAATAACACTATCCCAATAGCTGGACGTGCAAGCCAGAATCTCCGTGTTGTTGTATTCCACAGGATGACCGGTGTCAAGGCAATGTTGTGCAATAGCGGATTTGCTCGGCTGTTGTAAGCGTGTGTGACGCTTATGTTCAATACACCGGTTATGAAACGTCCCCTTAGAAAAATTATACATGACTGTGCTTAAACTGACACACAATATTTTTTTAGCGCAACGCAATCTGACTTTCAAAAATCCCTACAAAAGAATGGCCCTGACTATCATTAACCTATACGTTTCACAAATCACTTACCTCACAAAAATCTTCGTTACTCGAACTACTGCAATACGGCGAGCGCCACTACTGCCAGCTAAATAAAAGATTCAAACTACTGAAGGCACTAACTACTGATAGGCATAGTTAGCATATGAAAGATTTTGATAGAGAACAAACAATGTATTTACCTTAATGGTCATAATATATATAGCAGTTCATGACATCCATTCTTACAAATGTACTGTTTCTGATGGACACACTTCCAGATTATCCATTCTCAAAAATCGGCCATCTCACTTCCCCACATCCACCACTGCTGGCGGCTCGCCTCCAACTGCGCAATGCTACGCGCTGTTAACAGCGAACTGCCCAACACTAAAATGGCAGACAACAATGCAAACTAGCCACAGACTGCACACAGCACAGCCAGTGATTTTCATACAGAGCGTTACGTGGCGTTACCAGTATAAGAACCTAAACAGCCTACTTACACGGTCTCCACAGTCATGATTGTCTGACCAATATATGACATGCCACAACTGCAAAGAATACGATAGACGCAAACCAATATCATCTTTTACAGACGCCAACCGGGCCTTAATCTTAGAAGGTGGTCGAAAAACACATTTCACATCTTATTTCCGCAAAATACGGCCAGTCCTGATGGAAATGCTTCCTGCGTAAGGCAAAAAGGTCGTAGACTTAGATGCCAATTAGTTGCTATCGTCACTCACCCGTTGCACAGAAGGCTGATTGCGCAAAGCACGTTTGATCTGCCTCTCACTGTAACCATTCTAACGAAAGGTGACTTCGAGATGTGCTAGCTCAGCTGCCAAACTTTCAGGGTCGGAGATAGCGTGGGCCCTGTGAACCAAGGTACGAAGTACTCCTTCACCCTACTGAGAGTGTTGAGAGAAAGACTGATAACCTCCTGAAGAAAAGTTAGTTGTCACAGGAGACTATCAAGAGTCTTAATTCTCACTGTTCTGTACCACCTAGATTATATGGCCTCCCTAAGGTCCATAAAGAGCCTTTCCCGTTAAGGCCTATTGTTTCGAATATTGGTGCTCCGAGATATCGTGTAGCTAAACATCTTGCTAGTTTGTTGCGCCCACTAGTACGTAGGTGTGAACACCACATTAAGAACTCTGCAGATTTCTTACCTCGATTGCAGGGATTGCGTTTGAATGACTGATATTTTAGTCAGTTTTGATGTGGTTTCTCTTTTCACTCGCGTTTCTCTCTCTGATTCGTTGCAGCTAATTGAGGTTAAGTTGGTGTCGAGTTAACAAATTTGTTTCGACATGTGCTGACTTCCACTTACTTTTTGTACAATGGCCAGTACTACGAACAGACTGACGGAGTTGCAATGGGAAGCCCGTTGTCACTTATTGTGGCCAATTTGTTTATGGAGTACTTTGAGAAACGTGTATTGGAGTCAGCGACCTTGAAACCTGCGTGTTTTTTCAGACGATACTTTTGTTGTTTGGCCTCATGGTAGTGAGAATTTAAACGGGTTTTTGGAACACGTCAATTCAATCCATCCGAATATTCAGTTCACTATGGAGGTGGAAAAGAATGAATGCCTTCCCTTCCTTGATGTGTTGGTCAGAAGGAAGACTGATGGTACGTTGGGACATTCTGTTTATAGGAAGCCTGCCCACACTGACTTGTATCTGCGAGCTGATAGTTGTCACCATCCAGCTCAGCGTGAAGGAGTACTTCGTACCTTGGTTCACAGGGCCCACGTTATCTCAGACCCTGAAAGTTTGGCAGCTGAGCTATCACATCTCGAAGTCACCTTTCGTCAGAATGGTTATAGTGAGAGGTAGATCAAACATGCTTTGCGCTATCAGCCTTCTGTGCAACGGGTGAGTGACGATAGCAACTAATTGGCACCTAAGTCTACGGCCTTCTTGCCTTACGCAGGAAGCATTTCCAACAGGATTGGTCGTATTTTGCGGAAATAAGATGTGAAATGTGTTTTTCGACCACCTTCTAAGATTAAGGCCCGGTTGGCGTCCGTAAAAGATGATCTTGGTTTGCGTCTATCGTATTCTTTGCAGTTGTGGCATGTCATATATTGGTCAGATAATCAGGACTATGGAAGACCGGTGTATTGAACATAAGCGTCACACACGCTTACAACAGCCGAGCAAATCCGCTATTGCAGAACATTGCCTTGATACCGGTCATCCTATGGAATACAACAACACGGAGATTCTGGCTTGCACGTCCAGCTATTGGGATAGTGTTATTAAGGAAGCTGTTGAAATCAATCTATCAAGCAACCTTATAAACAGAGATGGTGGAATTTGTTTAAATGCTGCTTGGAATTCTGCTCTATCTCTCATCAAAAAACAAAGGGACAGAATTAGTGCTACTTCACCTGTTGATTAATAGTCACTATCGATATTTCTGATGTTGGTTATCTTTTGTTGTGTTGACTCTTGGTTACTTGTTCTGTGTGTGGTATCTTCCCTGTTTCTCCTCTATGAACCGAGGTATTAAATTCCATTGCACATTGCTTCCTCCTTGCAGTTGTGCCTTGAGAATAGCAGGGTGTGCTCCTGTCGAAATATCGACGGTGGTCGACGACGTCACCCGGCTGCGAACCCGTAAGTTATTTGAAAATTCATTTATTTCTTTATTTTGTGTGATGTTAAAGCGCGATAACCGCGGTTCGACATTTATATGTCTACATATACTTGAGCACTCTGCAATTCACAGTTAAGAGTTAAGTGCCTGACAGAGAGTTCGCCGAACCACTTTCATATTATTTATCTACCATTCCACTCGTAACAGCGCGGGGGAGCAACGTACGCTTAAATGTACCCGGGCGAGCTGTGATTTTTCTTATTTTATCGCAATGATCATTCATCCCTTTGTAGGTGGGTGTCAAAAAATATTTATCATTCGGAGGAGAAAGTTGGAGAGTGAAATATCGTGCATGATCACGCCTCAACTAAAAAGACCTTTGTCTCATTATTGCCACCCCAACTCGCGTATCATGTCCATGATACCCTCTCCTCTACTTCGCGATAGAACAAAATGAGCTGCAGTTCTTTGAACTTTTTCGATGTCGTCCGTCTGATGCGAAACCCACACTCCAGAAGAGGATGGACAAGCGTAGTGTAGGCAGTCTCTGTAGTAGACCAGTTGGATATTCTAAGTGTTCTGCCAATAAAACACAGTCTTTTGGTTAGCCTCCCCACAACACTATCTACGTTATCGTTCCACTTTAAGTTGTTCATAATTGTAATTTCTGAATGTTTAGTTCGATTGACAGCCTTTAGATATGTTTGATTTATCATGCAACGAAAATTTCACATATTCCCTTTAGTGCTCATATGGATGACTTCACATTTTCCATTATTTAGGGTCAACTGCCACTTTTCGCACCATACAGATACATTATTTAATTTTTGATCATCTGATGACTTTACTAGACGTTAAATGACAGCATCACCTGCAGACAGTCAAAGATGATTTCTCAGATTGTCTCCAGTTGTCGTTTATATATACTAGGAACAGCAGATGGCGAATAACACTTCCTTGCGGAACATCAGATATCACGTCCGTTTTACTCGATGACTTTGGGTCTGCGAACTGTGAAACCCCGATTCCAGTCGCACAACTAATACTTTCACGGGATAAAGCACGCCACAAATGAATTGAGTAGCTATGAGCTGAATCCCTTTTCTGTAGGGACAAAGTAAAAGCCCATAAACATGGCATGACAAAGCCGGTAAACATGAGAACTTTACAGTTCGCTTAAAAGTATTCGAAGATTGTTTGGATGACATGTGATATCTTCATACAGTAGTATAAATAAAAGTTTGTCCCTTCACTTAAAAGGCAGCTGCGCTCACTTAAACAGAGAAAATAAGCTCTTCCAACCCTTGATCAATGCCCAGCTCACCCACTTGCCGATGTATTGCACTCAGAAGATGGAAAAATAAAAACTTTTTGTCTGCCGGAAAACACATCGGCATTAATTCACCCTGTGGTTCAGAGCATCACAAGAACATTCAAGGCTCATTATTGTCATTAACTGCTCATTTAACTAGTGGGTTCAGATGAGAAAATGGAAAGGTTCTTGAAATGTGTGAATCTGAAGTCTGCTGCGTATTCGCTACGCCTGCCATGGAACAAGTGTTGCGTAAAAGAAAATGCAACACACGGAGAATGTAGTGGCACAAGTTTCAACTGCAGTGGCATCCAGTCTGCAGTGTAATATTGATACTGAAGATTTAAACCGCTGGGCATCCGTAGACAACGAAAAACCGATTTCAGGGATCATATTTGACAAAGACATCGTTAATGGTGTACGAAGTGAATGGTAAAGGGATGGAAAATTATCATTAAGAGGAATAAGAAGAAGAAGGGAAGGAAGAAAGCATAGAATATCATCCCAATAAAGATGAAATATTGGGTAATACAAACAAAATTAATGGAGAAACCAAGTGAACCAAACAATATTCCGTTGTCGCACCTGATGAACATAAAACAATCCGACAAGGTAAAATGCATGAAATGAAGCGCCAAGGAAGGTTAAGTGGCTTAATTAAAGCAATGGAAAAGCATATTTGCAGTAGGTTGCAGACAATGTTATAAATAGTCGTATGTTTTACACACCACAGCATGGAACAATATTTTCTTTGAAATTATTTTAGTGTTATTGGTAGGTGAAGTGAAATTTATCTGACTGCTGTTTTTGGTAAGTTTTTAAAAATATTTTGTTTCTAATGTTTCTAATACTATACGATTACAGTACAGTATTCCACTGCATTATGTGCGATTCCAAACTTTTAAAGCGTATTTTGTCATTCCACAATTCACTCTCACTATACAGTGCGTATGCTGCAATGCGGAGTGCAAAGAATGCCCAGACAACGTTATAAAGGACTTCTACCGTATTTATTTAAACTTACTGGATTGATAGATTGCTAAGTCGGAACGGGGCACCTGGAGAAGACGACTTTCGCTCACATTTATTGAGCTCTTTCGGAGAAAATATCATGACAACGCTGATATACAAGGTATATGAGAGAGGCGAAACACTCTCGTAAGCTGACATACGACCGGGAGAGCGGTGTGCTGACCACATGTCCCTCCATATCCACATATAGTGACGCGCCTGTGTGCTGAGGACGACACGGCTGCCGGTCGTTACCGTTGGATCCTAAAGGCCTGTTCGGACGGAGTTTAGTTTAGTTATAGGGTTCAAAAATGGCTCTGAGTACTATGGGACTCAACTTCTGAGGTCATTAGTCCTCTAGAACTTAGAACTAGTTAAACATAACTAACCTAAGGACATCACACACATCCCTGCCCGAGGCAGGATTCGAACCTGCGACCGTAGCGGTCTCGCGGTTCCAGACTGCAGCGCTTAGAACTGCACGGCCACTTCGGCCGGCCCTTAGTTTTACGGCCCCAAACACTTACAACGGAAAGCACTCTCACACCAAAACACCACCTTTTCCTTACTACAAAGTTCACACTACACGTGATGGCTGGAAACGTTCTGCAGGCATTGACTCCCTATGCAAGGTCATTGTGCTGATTGTACTACTGATAGCGCTTTGGAACTCATGAGTGATTCCTTCCGATGATTTCGTGTCATTTTTTATAAGCACCCGCGGCATTACTCGACGTCCCCAGTCTGTGAGTACACGAACATCTTCATCTATGTGATTACTCTGCTGTTCACAATAAAGTGCCTGGCAAAGGGTTCAATGAACCACCTTCAAGCTGTCTGTCTACCGTTCCACTCTCTAACGGTGCGCGGGAAACACGAGCAGTTAAATTTTTCTGTGCGAGCCCCGATTTCTCTTATTTTATCGTGATGATCATTTCTCCCTATGTAAATGGGTACCAACAGAATGTTTTCGCAATCGGAGGAGAAAATTGGTTATTGAAATTTAATGAGAAGATCCCGTCGCAACGCAAAACGCCTTTGTTTTAATGATTGCCACTCCAATTCACGTATCATGTCTGTTGCACTATCTCCCCTATTTCGCGATAGTACAATACGAGCCGCCCTTCTTTGAACTCTTTCGATGTCATCCGTCAGTCCTATCTGATGCGGATCCCACACTGCACAGCAATATTCCAGAAGAGGGCGGACAAGCGGGGTGTAAGCAGTTTCTTTAGTAGACCTGTTGCACCTTCTAAGTGTTCTGCCAATGAATCGCAGTCTTTGGTTTGCTCTACCCACAACATTATCTATGTGATCGTTCCAATTTAGGTTATTTGTAATTTTAATCCCTAAGTATTCAGTTGAATTAACAGCCTTAAGATTTGTTTGACTTATCGCGTAATCGAAATTTAGCGGATTTCTTTTAGTACTCAAGTGAACTTCACACTTTTCTTTACTCAGGGTCAATTACCACTTTTTGCACCATACAGATATCTTACCTAAATCATTTTGCAATTAGTTTTGGGCATCTGATGACTTTACGAGAACATTAGCAGAACTGATAGCATCATCTGCAAACAATCTAAGACAGCTACTCAGATTGTATCCTATGTCGTTAATATAGATCAGGAACAACACAGGGCCTGTAACACTTCCTTGGGGAATGCCGGATGGAACTGATCTTGGTTTAGCTGTGACTGTTCCTCTGCATTTCCAGTTCACAATCACATCACCAACAACCGACTTGGCAGTTTTAGAGGGGTTGAAATGTTCCTGACGGATTAGTAACTCTGGCGACGTCCAATGATTAGTCCTCGTTCGAAGTCACTGAGTTCTCCTGAGCGACCCATTCTGTTACTACTGTGCTTCCACTAATAACACAATAATACTGGCAGGTATGCCTTCCGTAACGTCTAGTGGTCAATTCCGTATTGCGAAGGAATGGGCGATCGTTTCTATCAGTTAGAGTGTATGGAGCAATTTAACGCCTAACATGTAGTGCAAGGCCCTAAGGTTCATCAACATCTACATTTAAGTGTCTGGGAGAGGGTTGGTCGAACCACCTTCACAATTCTCTATTATTCCAATCTCAAATAGCGGGCGGGCAGAATGAACTCCTATATCTTTCCGTACGAACTCTGATTTCCCTTATTTTATCGCGGTGATCGTTTCTCCCTACGTAGGCCGGCGTATAAAAAATATTTTCGCATTTGGAGGAGACAGTTGATAACTGGAATTTTGTGAGAAGATTCCTCCGCAACGAAAAACGCCTTTGTTTTAATGATGTTCATCTCAAACCCTGTATCATATCAGTGACACTCTCTCCCCTATTACGCGATGATACAAAACGTACTGCCCTTCTTTGAACTTCTAGATGTACTCCGTAAGGATCCCACACCGCGCAGACAAGCGTAGTATAGGCAGTCTCCTCAGTATATCTGTTACATTTTCTAAGTGTCCTGCCAATAAAACGTAGGCTTTGGTTAGCCTTCCCCACAAGATTCTCTACGTGTGCCTTCCAATTGAAGTTATTCGTAATTGTAATACCTAGGTATTTAATTGAATTTAAGGCCATTAGATTGGACTGATTTATCGTGTAACAGAAGTTTAACGGATTCCTTTTAGCGCTCATGTGGATGACCTCACACTTTTCATTACTTAGGGTCAACTGACAATTTTCGCACCATACAGAATCTAAATCGTATTGCAATTTGTTTTGATCTTCTCATGACTTTACTAGTCGATAAACAACAGCACCATCTGCAAACAACCTAAGATGGCTACTCAGGTTGACTCCCAAATTGTTTATGTAGATATCTCACAGGATGGCAACATAGTGAAAGAACTGGAAGCGAGGTGTAGCAAAGCTAAATCAGTGAGCGCTCAGCTACGATCTACTCTCTTCTGCAAGAAGGAAGTCAGTACTAAGACTAAGTTATCTGTGCACCGTTCAATCTTTCGACCAACTTTGTTGTATGGGAGCGAAAGCTGGGTGGATTCAGGTTACCTTATCAACAAGGTTGAGGTTACGGATATGAAAGTAGCTAGGATGATTGCAGGTACTAGTAGATGGGAACAATGGCAGGAGGGTGTCCACAATGAGAAAATCAAAGAAAAACTGGGAATGAACTCTATAGATGTAGCAGTCAGGGCGAACAGGCTTAGATGGTGGGGTCATGTTACACGCATGGGAGCAGCAAGGTTACCCAAGAGACTCATGGATTCAGCAGTAGAGGGTAGGAGGAGTCGGGGCAGACCGAGGAGAAGGTACCTGGATTCGGTTAAGAATGATTTTGAAGTAATAGGTTTAACATCAGAAGAGGCACCAATGTTAGCACTGAATAGGGGATCATGGAGGAACTGTATAAGGGGGGCTATGCTCCAGACTGAACGCTGAAAGGCATAATCAGTCTTAAATGATGATGATGATGATGATGAGATAAGGAACAGCAAAGGGTCTATACCTTAGGGAACGTCAGAAATAATTTCAGTTTTACTCGATGACTTTCCGTCAGTTACTACGAATTGTGCTCTCACTGACAGGAAATTCACGAACCCAGTCACGTAACTGAGACGATTTTCCATAAGCACACAATTTCACTAAAAGCCGCTTGTGTGGTACAGTGTCAAAAGCCTTCCAGAAATCAAGAAATACGGAATCAATCTGAAATCCACTGTCAATAGCACTCAACACTTCATGCTAGTAAGGAGCTAGTTGTATTTCACAAGAACGATGTTTACTAAATCGGTACTGACTGTCTGTCAATAGGCCGTTTTCTTCCAGGTAACTCATAATGTTCGAACACAATATACGTCACAAAATCCTATATATATAGTTGCAGCGGCCGCCACTGGGTCTTCGCCAGACGGCATGGAAGGTCTGGGACACGAACGAAAGGAACGTTAATGGTGTATTAAATTATCATGGAATTAATTCAGTTTTTAATAGATTAAATATCACTTTCCATCATATTGGTATAATTACACACACATCATTACGATGCAGGTGACTCAATAAATTCATTTTACACACAAACATTTGAGTTTCGGTATACTTTCCTTTGATTACCCCTCACTATAGTTCCAGCTGGCCAGTTAGTTTATTTTTCACATGTGCCAGTGAAACTAGGGCCGCGTAAGCATCGCTGTAGACATCGACCGGTACTGGTGATGTCCCAGACATCAAGATACGAGGCACGTTCTTTTCAGGACGACATTGACAGTCAGATACGAACACCCAGCCTGGAATCTCTCTGCTGGTCACCATTTGTACTCCTGATCACTCGTTCGCTAACAGCTCTAATAGAGGAGCCGGGACGACTTGTGTTAGCAGTTCACGCTTCTGGCTGCGGGCTCCAATATGAAAAGGTGGCCGACCGCGCAGGGAACTCTTAATCCCGTCACCATGGAGACACTGCCGCGCGAGCTGAGAGCTTTCATTTGAATCAAAACGCAATTCCGCCGAAATGAAATTGTCTTCATCTTTGGCCGACGCTTGCGGCACGGCGAGGCGGGTTCATTTAGGCTGGTTGGTGCCATATTACGCTCCGGGATCGCCCCGCTGGGAGGTCGCAAGTGTCGACACGCCGCGCAAATAATTTGGCAGCGGCGCCGGTTATTCCGCGGCAGCCGAGGTGTAAGTGAAGCGCCAACAGCGGCGGCGGAATGTGACAGGTCGGCCCACTACTGCCTATGCCAGAATTATATACGGCCGCACTCTGCCGGCGTACGCAGATTTCCTTCTCCGCTCTCGTTTGGGGTCTAAAAAGCGAATATAGTTCCTCTCGGAACCTCTTTCAAGTTTTCATTAGAAGTGTTTCTTTGTCCTACCACAGACAGTAGAGTAATAGAGAAAGTTAGATTCCACAGATCCACAAACACAGTATATTAATTGCCTGTTATTACATGACTATTTTTCTCGAAACAGTCACATAATGTATGTAAATCCATAATGAAAGACCCATTTGATCGGAATATTTAACTGACACAGAGGAATGTGGTAAACATCAGTCTACTGATTGTCTGTAACTTGTAACTGACTAATGCAACCTTACTCTTATTTTTTTTAATTTTACACGTCTAGCTTGGTAGTACCAAATTGAGGAGCAAATCTCCGAGGTCATGGAACGTGTCAGTATATGAAATTACAATATAAAAATAATAACAGATAAAATAAAATTTTGTGAAACAAAAAAATACAAACCCTAAGTTTAAGTAAACGCAATTAAAAATATCACGTAGGAATCAGCTTAATTTTTCAAGTAACTCTCGACAGAATAGAATGCGTGACCCCTTCAGTTTTGATTTGAAAGCACTTGGATTACTGCTAAGAATTTTGAATTCTTGTGGTAGCTTATGGAAAAAGGATGCGGCAGTATACTGCTCACCTTTCTGCACAAGAGTCAAGGAAGTGCTATCCAAATGCAGATTGGATTTCTGCCATGTATTAACTGAGTGAATGTTCATAATTCTTGGGAATAAGCTGATATTTTAACAAGAAACGGCAGTGAAGAATATATATATATATATATATATATATATATATATATATATATATATATATATATATATATATATATATATTGAGAGGCTAATGTCAGAATAACCAGACTAGTGAACAGGGATTGACAAGTGGTTCGCGAACGTACACCACTTCTTGCCCGAACTACCCGTTTCTGAGGAAAAAAAAAAAAAAAAAAAAAAAAAAAACCACCTTTGAGAATGGGAAGAATTACCGCAAAATATAATATCTTACTACATAAGCGAATGACTAATTTTCAATATGTCTCTGAACAAGATCCTGAAAGTCGGTTTTCCATGACAGTTTACTATCTGAACATCTTGAAATTTGAACCGTTCAAATCTTATGCCCATTCGGTGAAATTAAAACGTCGGGTTTTGTTTACTTGTGTGTTAGAAACTTTAAAAACTGTGTCTTACTGTGATATAGCGTTAGTTTGTTTTCTACAACTTATGTCATGAGCTGCGCTATTTGAAACAGAGCCATTGTTGCATATAACATCCTTTACTACCAAGTCAGTGTCATCAACAAACAGAAGTATATTAGAATTACCTCTTACACTAGAGGGAAAAGCATTTATATAAAAAAGGAACAGGAGTGGCCCCAACACTGATCCATGGGGCATTCCCCCATTTGACTGTGCCCCACTCAGATGCCACACATCACAACCATTCTCAGCACTGTGGGGAAAATGACTTTTTGCTGTCTGTCGTTAAAGTAAGAGGTGAACCAATTGTGTGCTACATCCAGTATTCCATAATGGTCCAACTTCTGGAGAAATATTTTGTGATCAACACAATCAAACGCCTTAGGTAAATCAAAAAATATGCATAGCGTTCGAGGCGTTTTGTTTAATCCATCCAGCACCTCAAAGAGTAATGAAAATATAGCATTTTCAGTTGTTAAACCACTTCTAAAGCCGAACTGGAAATTTGATAGCAAATAATGTGATACAATTTGATCAGTCATTCTTACATACACAACCTCTCCAGTAACTTTGTGAAACACTGATGGCATAAAAATAGGTCTAAAATCGCCTACATTATCACTTTCTCCCTTTTTATAAAGCTGCTTTACTACTGAGTAATTTAATCGTTCAGGAAACTGATCATTCTTATACGAAAAATTACAAATATGGTTAAGTACAGGGCTAACATGCGCAGCACAGCACTTTAATATTCTGCTAGGCACTCCATTATATCCACGAGAGTCCTTAGTCTTCAGTGATTTAATTATTGAATCAATATCCCCTTTGTCAGTATCACAGAGGAGTATTTCAAACATCAATCTCGGAAAGGCATTTTCCGAGAGAGTTATGTTATTCCCATTAGAAACTAAGTTTTTATTTAATTCACGAGCCCAATGCTCAGGAAATGATTGATAAATACTTCGAAAGGTATTTTCCGAGAGAGTTATGTGATTCCCTGTAAAAACTAAGTTTTTATTTAATTCACCAGCCCAACGTTCAGAAAATGATTGATAAAAGCTGTACATATATCTGACGTATGAGTAACAGAAATATTCGCCTTTCATTCGAATTTACATGCGTTTCAGAAGTGAGAGAAGATCGAAATATTTCCAGATGGTAGGAAAAGCATGTGTATCGTCAGGGGCCGCCACCGCTTGAGCCAGTTCACACAAGGCCAGCTGAGACAGACGCAAGGGTCAACAGTCCACCGGCCATCGGCCATGCTTTAGTAGTGCCGCACTTTGATGACTAGCTTCGTCTTGAACGAACACAGGCAGCATATCCTGCGGCAAAAACTTCTGGCGATAACATTTTACATCCTGGAAGTGGAGTGAGAAGGTTCGCTTTTTGGCCAGAGACACATTTTGTTCAACTATAGAAAGATGACTGTTACTCCAGAAAGTACTGGATGCCGAAGATAAACATTTCAATGGTGGATTGGGGGTCACACAGTTTAGGGCCTCTGGAAATGTATGATGCCATTGTAGTTACAGTACACCTGTTCACCCACTGCTTGAATATCGCTGACCAATGTGGGATCCGTACCAGATAGGGTTGATAGAAGAGATAGAGAAGATCCAACGGAGAGCAGCGCGCTTCGTTACAGGATCATTTAGTAATCGCGAAAGCGTTATAGAGATGATAGATAAACTCCAGTGGAAGACTCTGCAGGAGAGACGTTCAGTAGCTCGGTACGGGCTTTTGTTGAAGTTTCGAGAACATACCTTCACCGAGGAGTCAAGCGGTATATTGCTCCCTTCTACGTATATCTTTCGAAGGGACCATGAGGAAAAAATCAGAGAGATTAGAGCCCACACAGAGGCATACCGTCAATCTTTCATTCCACGAACAATACGAGACTGGAATAGAAGGGAGAACCGACAGAGGCACTCAAAGTACCCTCCGCCACACACCGTCAGGTGGCTTGCGGAGTATGGTTGTAGATGTAGATGCAGAACCTGTTGAATATGCAAAAGGGAGTGTAAGAACATCCAGTATTGGCTAACGTTAATAAACTACAGGTTAGAGAAAGAAATGGGAAAGTGACGAGAAAGACTGCCTCATTGGTCATAGAGAGAGATAGAATTTAGAGAGAATGAAGCGTCTACTTTTCTGTGGAAGATGGTAGGACGTATATTATTGGTTAACCAGCTAGAGGAAGGAGATCAATATTTTCTGAGGAGCATTTTTACTTGTTGACACTCAGAATATTCAGAGACCTGCCAGTCTGAGTTTAGTAAGAGACAGAAAACAGGGCAATATGAGATTTCCTTTTTATTAATATTCAATCGGGAATCAGTTATCAATCTTTGGGAGCCTCCACTATCGGACTTCCACGCAATGCGTTGGAGACTCAGAAAAAATTTGAGCTGATCTGCACTTAGCCACTGCCAATGACTGATTCTGCAGCCACTTCAGCTTTCACCTGCAGTACTATGGCGAGATCGAGCCACCATCGCAAGACAATGCATGGGGACATTAGAGTCATTTTATAGTAATGTGATTGTCTCAAGCTTTACTCTAAAAACTTGTATTTTAACGTCAAAGAACATTCTGCTTTCAACTCCTGCCAAATAACTGATATGTTCTCTTCTGTACTACCATCAGTTTTCAATTACCACTGCAAGGCTTATGCTGCAGTTAAAAAAAGGCCATCTTGCACTATGAACACTTTTAAACAGATACAGTAAACAGATAAATACAAAAACCCACTACAACTGATGTAAGCATTGACAACACCTAATACCACCTCAAGCAACATAAAATGGCTTTTTTTAGGTCATCTGCGAACCATATGCTTCAAATCCTCGTTGGTGAAGCAGATGCATGTAATGAATGAACATACTTACGTATATAACCAAAAGGCATGGATATAATCTCTCTGAAAGATCTAAGCTGGGGCGAAGTCCCTGAGTTAGAGAACATCCCCTTCGAATTTTGAGATGCTTGGAAGAGCCAAGCATGACAAAACTGTTCCATCTCATGTGCAGGTTATGTGAGAAAGACGAAAAACACTCAGACTTCAAAAACAAAGTAATAATTCCAGTTCCAAAGAAGGCAGTTGTTGACCGTGTGAATATTAGCAAATCATCAGTTTAATAATTCAGGGATAAAACATGAACAGACTCACAAACAGGGAGAATATTTACAACCAGCTACACAGAAAATTTCAATGTTCTTTGACTCAAAAACTCAAACTAGTGCAGCTTTGCGTCACATATTGTCCATCAACACACTTCTTTGGTGATATGACTGACAACTTTTCTGTGTTACACGTTGCTGATACTGGGTTGCAGATGGATCTTCTTGAACAGTAAGAGATGCGGACTCTCAAGTTAAAATCACCCTATAAAATCGTCAACGGTGAAACTGGATCAACACAGACCGTTTCCTTCCAGAATTTTTAAGACATCCGGACAACGAAACGCCTTCAAACAAGCAGATAGTAAGATATGCTTTCTCCTACGTAACGTATTATTCCACCAACACACAGCCAGTAATTCACTCATGTATACGCCTACAGCTTTCGGTATTCATTTGTGTAGCCAATGTAGTATGAAAATTTTATTGTTTTATTCACGTAGGAACTATTTACTTCTATTACTTTACCCAGAATTCTTTTGTTCTTCATTATTTCGCATGGCCTCTATTCTGCAGACAAAAGCTCAGTTTGTGTATAGACCTACAGCTTTCCATATTGTCTGTCCTTGCCACAAATGCTAGCAACTCATTCAGTCTTTAATTATGCAACGAAAATCTCATTCTGTTTTTCTATCTGTAGCGTTTTTGATCCATATTATGTGTATATTCTTAACAAATGGAGTGTTCAATTGTGTCCATTGTTTATGATTGTTAGTATTTTATGCTGTAATTTAATGCATATCATGTCAAAGTTAGCCATATGGCAAAGTATGATATCTAGCACGTTCGTATTCTTTGTTCTTAAGTTCAGTGTTAGATTACTGTGAAACAAAGTGCATCTACATACTGATTTTGTGTGTGTGTGTGCGTGAATTTGTCATAGATACCACGAAGCAGTAACAATGCTTTTGGTTCGTAAGCGGTTCGTGAGCTTATACCCAAATTTCCGATTTATGAGGATCTATTTGACCACTGTACCCTTTTTTTTTATATACATGAAATTGAAAGTTTGTGCCGGAGGAAGACTCGAACCTGCATTTCCCGCTTTACGCGAGCAGTCACCTTAACCGCTTTTTTTGTCTCCTTAGCTTACCTTTATTAATTTTATTTATATTTTTTTGATTGCCCTGTAATCGCGAGCGGTCGCCTTATAATTTTTTAGTAAGAAAGCATTGTAAAAAAATTAAAAAACAGAAATTCTTTTTAAACATATTAACTTCGTGTGTCAAACTTTCAACACACGGTTGAGCTCAAAACATCTAATAACAAGATGGAGAATGGAAATTCTTATATTTGTATTGCTTAAGAACGACTCCACGGCCAAAGGAAATAAAAAGAATGATGAAAAACAAATCCAGCACGCCATTCCATGCGCGCTTCCCATCTGCCTACAACGGTTCAGTGGTACCAAGTCGATAACTATTTGACCTCGTGAAGTCCATTACGGGGGTCGTCTTGTGCCTGGTACACCCCAACTTTGAGGGAGGTTTAAGTAGACATTGCGCAAATACTTGGTGAAGAGGTGTTGATAGTGAGGAGTGCGGTCAAGTATGCCATGATTATCTCGGAGATATTGCCAATAGTCACGAACCATCTTCTCACCATCGCAGAATAAGTAATAAATGGACGTGCCAACCGTGAGTCTTTGCGGTCGGGAAGTAATTACTCTCTGAGCATAAAAGGAGCCGGTACTCTATCGCAACAGCAGCATCGATAAGTGAAAAGCTGTTCCACAGGTGAAACGGTGTTCCTCAGAGTCCGGAGGTGGTACTGTGGGCAGACTTCAAAAAATGGTTCAAATGGCTCTGAGCACTATGGGACTCAACATCTTAGGTCATAAGTCCCCTAGAACTTAGAACTACTTAAGCCTAACTAACCTAAGGACATCACACACACCCATGCCCGAGGCAGGATTCGAACCTGCGACCGTAGCAGTCCCGCGGTTCCGGACTGCAGCGCCAGAACCGCACGGCCACCGCGGCCGGCGTGGGCAGACTGTAACGCCTAGAACCGCTCGGCCACTTCGGCCGACAGTCAGCCTTCCACAATACCCCAAGGGCGAGGCATATCTGCATTTTTTGTGGGTGATCCTACCTCCAGTACAGCAAGACGTGGCCTTGCTGCTACGAAAAGTAATGTTCCTACTACCTGATGGAGCTCCATTTCACTGCCATCGTCAGTGTGATACTCAAAGCTCAGCTAGCCGAATTTTAAATCCATAGGGTAACTGAGTGTAGCACATGGCTCCGTTTACAAGCTACAAACTAAGATAAATTATTCGGAAATAAATCGAGTATACTTTCACGTCACTTCATTTTGAAAACTAAAACTATTGATCACTTATTTGAAAGCATAAAATAGTCTCCCAATACAGTTACAGGCACTGCGATCGTTGTATTCAACTTCCTAATAGTTACCTCGCGTCAGTTCAGAATGAATATAAAATAACGGATGACAGTTTTTTACTAAAATCTTAATTTCATTCCCATTTTCCTGGTGTGTTCCTATATGTGCTTTCAATCACTGAAACCTACGCTGTTAAAGATCTTTTCGGTCCACCTTCTGGAGGGGGTATCTCTGTTCTTCGCTCCTATGGTAACGCACAAATTTTGAGTCAAAATTGTCGGTTGTGTAAATGCGCTTAGTTGACGTACTATGGTGAAATGAAACCATTACTCAGTGGCCCGTGTATGTTGTAGTGTAACCTGAATTTTGAAACACATAGTACAGCTGTATCATTTCGTTACGAAAAATACTTTATCCACAGATAAATGCGAATTTTACTAGTATACTCTTAGAGTGAAAACTCTGTCAAATCTGCTAATATGTATAGTGAAAGTATCACTACGGCTTACTCATTCATTTTGCCCATTTCCATATGAGATAAGGCGTCGTGAGCTCCCTCACACCTAAGGGGCTATTAATACCCACTGTGTGGGGTGTGTAAACGACTACAAGTGGTTCTGCGATGTTTTAGGATATTTTTCGTACCATCACTTCGGTTCCTTTTTCAAGCTGCAGTGAACATGAACCAGGATGTTTACTTCAACACTCTCCGTGACCATATGTCGATCTTTCTTCTGCGTCTTCATGATGTGTGTGCCGTGGACAGTCCCATTTCCCAAGATGATAACAGCCTCGTTGACAGGCTAACCTAAGGACGTCACACACATCCATGCCCGAGGCAGGATTCGAACCTGCGACCGTAGCGATCGCGCGGTTCCATACTGAAGTGCCTAGAACCGCTCGGCCACAACGGCCGGCCTTTTATTTCCCCTCACTACCATTCCACTTAGTTTATTTTCGTGTGTGTCATTGAAACCAACACCACGTAAGTGTAACTGTTGATGTCGGCTGGAATTGATGACGACCCAGGATAAAAAAAAAAAAAAGGCAAGCCCTTTTCAGAGCGACGTTGACAATCAGACACGAGCGCTCAGTTTGCAAACTTTCAGCTGATTAACGTTTGAAAAGCTGCTCACTTATTCGCCAACAGCTCTAATAGGGATTCCCGGTATTTCGATTTGAGTTAGCAGTGTTCGCTTCTGGCTGTTAACTCCAATACAAAAAGGTGCCCGACCATGCAGGAACTTTTAATTGCATCACCGTTTCCGCTCTAAGATTTGAGCCTATACAGCCAGCATGGTATCCGTGAGCCTATTTTCTTTTTTTTAAATCTGGGCTCTACAGGAGGGGGTCAGGTGGCAGAGTGGGCAGGGGTTGTTAAGGTGTATAATCAGTCATATCAGTTTCTCTAGCCAGGGACATTCCAGATAGTCAGTGGATGGTGCAAGACGCTCCAAAAGTGATTTAAAAAATTGAAAATATTGAGGCTAGCCAACAATGGCGTGGTGCTGATCATGGAGATAACACCAGAAATCAAGAATGCGATTGGCGTCGTCGTCATGTCATTGCCTCCGTGGACGATGAGCATCACATCGTGTGCACCGTGGTTTGGTATGCCAAAGCGCCAGTACTAGGGAGATTAAGTCCATCTATTGACGCTGGCACAAAGCAAAGGTTCCAAAGCCAAAGTATAAAGCATCACAGATGAAGGACGGCCATGGTGCACTGAATGGTTGATGTGGAGGGTAACCGTCAGGTGGCCATTGAAGAATCCCCCTTGTAGGAGGCACAAGACTGCATCAATGAAGATATCTGGATATCGCATATTGTGTGGCACTGCAGTGAGATAGGTGGGATCGACATGATCGAATGCCTGACTGAAATACTGTGAGGCCAGCGTGCATACGAGGCGCTGGATCTGTACTAGGGAGTTTAAGTACATCTATTGGCAATAATAGACGTGATATTGTATGGACCTCCTAGGGAAGTTTGGTCCTTGGAGAGATGTGGCAGGTTGAACATCACGTATGGTTTTCCAGCAGCCATGTGAAAATTTTAAGTCACTATTAAGCATCATTAGGGATCAATAGTCTCTTATGCAGTTTTCACCTTGAGGTGTTCGTATTTGCACTAACAGGCATTTGAGGAAAGCCTTAGATGGGCACTTGTCAGCAGACAGTAATTCTCTACAAATCGCAGTCCAAAACGGTATCAACAGTAGTTGGAAAGTGCTCTAAAGCTCTAATGGGAGCATGTTGGGCGTTGGCAATTAGTTAACTACATCTTTATAGATAGCATCTTGAGCTTCATCTTCTATCACACCCTGCGCTACGTCCGTTGCCACAACCAGCACAACTATACCACGGAGTAATTTGTAAGCAGTGGCTACCGTCTGAAGATATGGTATGTAGAGGCACAAGTAATGCACATGGAAGGCTGACATCAGTAACCAGGTTACGTACCATTGCTCTAGTGCACATTTTACACGTAAAGTTAATGTGGTGCATCGAAGGTCATTCCTGAGGTACCCTGCCATGAGCACAGACTCTTATAGTGGAACCGAGTAGCTGAAGGCTTACCTGAGCGTAGATCTTAGCTTTAGCACTATTGATCAGCGTCTGGCGACCTGTTGATGTGGCATAGTGGAACATTCTCGTAGGATGGTATATTAAAAGTCGACCAAGTGCCACCTCCATGTAGGTGCGTCCCTGCTTCATCCCATCGGTGTCTGCCAGAAAGCAGGCTTGGCACATTTGATCCACCAAGTTAATGCTCATTGAAAGAGAGCCCAGTGGCAGACAGCTTGATGCCATATGGTCTCCATTGCATCCAAGCATGTTAGTGAGGCAAGAGGGTCGGTGTCCATCTTCCACAGGAGAATCGACTCCTCATGTGGTGGAGATGGAGGACAATAGCACAGATATATGCCATGTGGTCCGTGAAGCCTGTAGGCTGTACTTCACACCACTTATCACCACCGTTGGGATACGTGTCACGTAAAATCGATCTATCCTGATGACTGAGCTACTCGTAAGGTGGCTGAATCTGGGAACATCGCCATGTGTATGTCGCCACATATCGAACAGATGAAGGTCCTGTATAAGGATATGGATTTCCAGGCAAGGTGAATGTTGTGGCAGCTGGTCAGTAGGTGCCTGCATACAACTGAAGTCACCATCTATCACCATGTCATCCAGTCGACCCTGGCTGTTTCACTAAATTATCTGTGAAGAAACGTGAGCATTTTCTCCATCTGTAACGGTCATACCCCTTGCATATAAGTGGTATTGCACATTTGGGGCTGTCAAACCCTGATGGAGAAGGATGGCAATCTCACTGTCTGTGGGGAAAGATGAGATACACAAATTGTATGTCCAAAGGGGTCAGGGAAGCTTGCTACATGGAGTTCTTGTAAGGCAACGTCAACGTCTGCTGCAGTGAGCATTTGCTAGACCAAGGACAGCTTATGTCGCATCCAGACTGTATTGATGTTAACAGTAACTGGAAGATGTTATCATAACAGACAAGTGGGAGATAGAAAAGCCCTGAACTTCAAGGCCCATAGACCCAGTTAACGGGGTTGGTGGTCAGAGGTGTCACTTGAAATGCCATGGCCCTCAACCTCCCCCATCGCCACATTATCAGCAATCTCAACATCAACCCATGGGGAAACAGTTGGTGTAAGATCTAGTGTTGGTCTGAGGGATGACTCGCTATTACTTTCATCGTGGGTGCTGTGTCATTGGTCGGCTCTGCCGGATCGCTGTCCTTGCCGTCCTACGCCAGCACCTGACTGGGGAGTGATGTGATACCGGTATCGTGGCCTAGGTGGGGAATTGGTAGTCTACTATGATCATTTAGCGTGTCTACCAGATCACCATCATCGTCATCCCGACTCTTGCAAGCCAGATACTAGAAGGACGTGTTCGTTAGAAAGAGCCTGCTGCCATTTCTTATCATGCTGAGATGCCGAGGTTATCGTTGTTTACAGAAATGGAAGTCAATGTTGGTGTGTAGTGGAGGAGGAGGAGGATATTAGTGTTTAACGTCCCGTCGACAACGAGGTCATTAGAGACGGAGCGCAAGCTCGGGTGAGGGAATGATGGGGAAGGAAATCGGCCGTGCCCTTTCAAAGGAACCATCCCGGCATTTGCCTGAAGCGATTTAGGGAAATCACGGAAAACCTAAATCAGGATGGCCGGAGACGGGATTGAACCGTCGTCCTCCCGAATGCGAGTCCAGTGTGCTAACCACTGCGCCACCTCGCTCGGTGTGTAGTGGACATTCCATTGGTACCTAGTTATCCATGAGGAAGGCTAATGTTGGCACGATCCTAATCTCCAAGCCCATCTCTTGCTGCGGTACAGCCGTGGGCAGCTGGTGGTCTGTGGTCGTACACATGTCGTCGAGATCGTCGGAAGCTCTGGTTTTGTGGCGCCCTACTCTCCTGTGGCTACTGTTTCCTTAAGCATGTTGCCCCTATTTAACATGGTGGAGGGGGAGAATAGTTGTGTGTTATAGGCCTCATAAGATAGCGCTGAAGGCACGGCAACCTAACATGACCTTCTTGTCTGCAGCTGTAACACATCTGAGATTGGCCGTCGATCATGATGGTGGCATGATATCCACCTACGTTCAGGTATGACTGGACACGTTTTGAGAGGTCGATTTTCATCTGGAGTACTCCATTTCGAAAATTTGCGATTTTTCCGTCATATTGCCGTAAGGTCGAAAAGCTGCCTTGACAACATGTTCTGGTAACTCAGCAGGAAGTTCAAATACTCACAGCATCTGTGGACCAAGTTCTGCGTTGCCCACCGTGACGACTCCGAAGACGTGACCGTCGGAGTGTTTAAACTTAGGGGTATCACCGTACGCGGCTGCAGATGTCATCTTTACATAAACGATACTGGCCGTGATGGGAAAAATGTTTGCCCGTAATGAGCGATGGATCCACACTGAGTTGGTCTCGAAGGTACTTCTGAAATTCGTAAGCACGTGGTCGGGCGAGGTCCAGTTCAAAAGTGATCTTTATCATATTGCCTACAGGAATGTGCAGTAGCGCGCTGAGCGTAAAATGAAAACTAGCCCGTCCGCGTCCGGGAAGTAAAACTATTCGCACGCGGCCCTGCTGGGGAGACGCAGCAGACCTCTTCACCTCGCCGCTGCTAAAAGCAGAGTGTACCTTATCTGCTGCGCTGCACTGGCTTGGTCGAAACATGAGTACGCTACAGTTATAGGAGTTACGAATAAAACTTAGACATTGATTTTCTCGGAAATTATGTGCCGTGTCACGAAAAATTGCTAGCCAAGTACTCAAGACAGCCTCCTCTATAACATACCCAAGACTCATCAAAGTCCTTGAGTAACAAGACTGATTGTCCCCTTGTTAGATACCTTGCGATCTACAGATGGCGCACACACTAAATTCTGTTAAACAGCTACCAAAACTTTGGGAGTGTGTGAACATTTTGTTGTAAAGTATACCTTTTCATCTAACCCCATTTTTGAATCAAACATGATCAATGTCGTAAAGCTCGTTTTGGACTTTGTGAAAAGCCTCTGGAGGCTGTCGATTTCTTGTACAAAAATACTCAGAAAGTGTCTATTGAACAAGTTTGTCGATGGGGTTGTGTTTCACCCTGTGTATCTGTAAGTAGCTAATATTGGCTCAGTTTTACATGTCCAATTTGTCTTTTGGCGAATCAAAATGTCGTGTCAATCAGCCCCTAACAGCAAGTACATAAATTGAAGGTAAACTTTTAGTTACGATGCGCGACTTAGAGTTGCCCCCAAGTTTTTTCTGTCGCCATGCACTTAGCAGATACGCTCTTGTCAAGTCGGACCAGTTGTATTTACAGGTGTTAGTAACAGAATGGTAAATGCACATTTCTCATACTGAAATTCCGTAAACAATGCGCTCTTGCGATATTCGAATCTCAAGACAATTGTAAGTGTTGGCTGATCCTGGCGAGGTGTAAGTACATGTAAAGATGGCTTCTACGGAAACCAGGCGACGTGTACATTATCTCCCCGACTGTAACCCCCGACACTCCCCTTTACCGCCGACGTGTTTTCGCTAACTGAAGGAGCGGCGACGTGCCGGACCCCGCAATGACGTCACGTCGCGTTTGATACGCCGTGCAGGAGTCCCGTCATGATCCGCGGAGCCTCCCTGCCGGCGCCAGCCAATTTAAAAGGAAATGCCGGGATGGGGCCGCTGCAGATATTGGACCACTACGACATGAAAGGCGCGCGCGAGCAGTCGCGAGGATTAGGGGCGGGGGGGGGGGGGAGGGGGGAGAGGGCGTGGCTGCTGGGCGTCGCACTCTCTTCACGGTGTCCACATCCGAGTCACTAAGACAACAGCTGCAGAGCGGCATACCTGTCACCTGACACCTGCCGCACATCATTTCCGATCTCATTTATCTCTTCTCCATAGTGTGTACCACTGATATAATTTTATTAAATGCATGCGGCATTATTTCACTTAGGTCGTTATTTATTCAAACTTTTTCTGCGTTTCGCAGCTACCAGGTGGTTATAATTAAACTGGTGATTTTCCGAGTTCTGTAGTGTGGGCTGTATACATCGCAGGATGCTGTAACTACGTAAGTGTATTCATTAACTGGTGCGGTCGTGGGAGTATGCTGAAAAAAATAATAATTCCATTTTCTGCCACCAGGTGAAAATACGACGCTGTGAGCTGTTAGAATACGAAATGTTTTCTGTTTTGACTTTAGTCTGCTGTTTGTCGATTGCCGATGTACGCTGCTTTCCTTATGAAGTGACTGTTGGTGTTAAGGGTTAAGAAATCTGAAGTTTTTCGTATGAAACGCAACGGCTATTGAAAAGAAAGACGGTGCACTGCTGATAAAATTGTCTTATCAGAACGGCAGCAACAGCAGCACAGCAGTGCGCGAATATGGCAGACAGAAACAGCTGTAAACAGACCCCATGTCAATAAATGGGCTACAGAATATGATCAAGAAATTCGAAGAAATAGATGAAGTGGGTGGTGCAACAGGCAGAGTGGAGGCGGCCCATTCCCGTGGAAGTTGTTAGTGAAGTTGCTGCATCTATAGCCGATAGTGCACCACAAGACTTAAATTTCGGAGCCAGTGCTCGAGCTGTGTCAACAGTTCACAAGATTTTGCGATGCATTTTACACTGGTATCCCTACAAGATTTAGAATGTGAACCAAATGAAGCCCCAAGGTAGGCTACTACGCCGTGACTTGACTCTTCGTTCTTTGGCACTCATGGAAGTGGATGACACGTGGTCGGCGAATATCCTTTGGACAGACGAGGAAAATTTTAGTCTGCACGGTGGCGTCAATGCGCAGCACTTCCGCATGTCTACTGTACTCAGCTTATACACTATGTGATCATAGGTATCCGGACACCCCCAAAAATATACGTTTTTCATATTAGGTGCATTGTGCTGCCACCTACTGGTCGTGAGAGAGCAGAATGGGGCGCTCCGTGGAACTCAGGGGCTTCGAACGTGGTCAGGTGATTGGGTGTCACTTTTTTCATACGTCTTCAGGCGCGATTTCCACACTCCTAAACATCCCTAGGTCCATTGTTTCCGATGTGATAGTGCAGTGGAAACGTGAAGGGACACGTACAGCACAAAAGCGTACAGGACGACCTCGTCTATTGACTGACAGAGACCGCCGACAGTTGAAGAGGGCCGTAATGTGTAATAGGCATACATCTATCCAGACCATCACACAGGATTTACAAACTGTATCAGAACCCACTGCAAGTACTAAGACACTTAGACTGGAGGTGAGAAAACCTGGTTCATGGTCCAGCGGCTGCTAATAAGCCATACATCACGCCAGTAAATGCCAAACGACGCCTCGCTTGGTGTAAGAAGCGTAAACATTGGACGATTGAATTGTGCAAAAACGTTGTCTGGAGTGACGCATCACGGTACACAATGTGGCGATCCGATGGCAGGGTGTGGGTATGGCGAATGCCCAGTGAACGTCATCTGCCAGCGTGTGTCGTGCCAACAGTAAAATTCGGAGGCAGTTGTGTTGCGGTGTGGTCGTGTTTTTAATGGAGGGGGCTTGCACTCCTTGTTGATTTGCATGGCACTATCACGGCACAGGCCTACATTGAAGTTTTAAGCACCTTCTTGCTTCCCACTGTTGAAGAGAATTTCGGAGATGCTGACTGCATCTTTCTACACGATCAAACACCTGTTCATGATGCACGGCCTGTGGCGATGCGGTTACACGACGATAAGATCCCTGTAATGGACTGGCTTGCACAGAGTCCTGACCTGAATCCTATAGAACAGCTCTGGGATGTTTTGGAACGCCGACTTCGTGCCAGGCCTCACCGACTGACATCGATACCTCTCCTCAGTGCAGCACTCCGTGAAGAATGGGCTGCCACCTGACTGAAAGTATGCTTGCGCGAGAGGGAACTGTCATCAAGGCTGAGGTTGGCCCAACACCATACTGAATTCCAGCATTACCGATGGAGAGCGCCACGAACTTGTACGTCATTTGCAGTCAGGTGTCCGGATACATTTGATCACATAGTATATGACTATGTTGTGTTGTTTCCCAAGCTCCTTCATTGTAGGTCCGTTTTTTTTTTTCAAGGAGATGACACCACGTGGGCCTATTAGGTGTAGAGTGACATCTGCTCGTTGTAAGGACCCTCATCTGGCAAGGTGTTAGTAAATGTATATTGAAACTGCCAGACAAAGTTTACTTCACACTCCTTAGTCTACTAATTTTGCACGCAGTAACTAGTTTCTCTTTCCTGGGATGAAGAAATCATTGCATGGCAGACTTTTCCAAAACGATGGCGATATGATTTTCGAGGTCTAACGTTTCCTGAATAGTCAAAATGCCAACTTCTACTGCCAAGATATCCATGATGTCATCCATAACTGAGAAAAATGTGTCGTATTGAAGTACACAATCACCAAGATTGATAGTCACGGCTTGACTTTCACCAGATATGTACAGGCGATAAAAAAGTTTCAATTCGAAGCCAGTTCAGTTCAGAATCGGTATGCCAATCAGGCAAAATCGGCGGGAGCTTCGAGGCAATCATCCCAGTGATGCATCAAGTTGAAGATACACTATGTGATCAAACGTATCCGGACACCTGGCTGAAAATGACTAACAATTTCGTGGTGCCCTCCATCGGTAATGCTGGATTTCAGTATGTTGTTGGTCCACCTTTAGCCTTCATGACAACTACCACTCTCGCAGGCATATGTTCAGTCAGGTGTTGGTAGGTTTCTAGGGGAATGGTAGCCCATTGTTCACGGAGTGCTGCACTGAGGAGAGGTATCGATGTCGATCGGTGAGGCCTGACACGAAGTCGGCGTTCCAAAACATCCCAGAGGTGTTCTATAGGCTTCAGGTCAGGACTATGTGCAGACCAGTCCATTACAGGGATGTTATTGTCGTGTAACCACTCAACCACAGGTCGTGCATTGTGAACAAGTGCTCGATCGTTTTGAAAGATGTAATCGCCATCTCCGAATTGCTCTTCAACAGTGGGAAGAAATAAGGTGCTTAAAATATCAATTTAGTCCAGTGCTGTGATAGTGCCACGCAAAACAACAAGGGGCGCAAGCCCCCTCCATGAAAAACACGACCATACCATAATACCACCGCCTACGAATTTCACTGTTGGTACTACACACGCTGGCAGATGACGTTCACCGAGTATTGGCCACACCCGCACCCTGCCATCGGATCGCCATATTGTGTACCTTTATTCTTCACTCCAAAAAACGTTTTGCCACTGTTCAATCGTCCAATATTTACGATCCTTACACCAAGCGAGGCGTCGTTCGGCATTTACCAGCGTGATGTGTGGCTTATGAGCAGCTGCTTGATCATGAAATCGAAGTATTCTCACCTCCAGCCTAACTGTCATATTACTTCCAGTGGATCCTGATGCAGTCTGGAAAGCCTGTGCGATGGTCTGGATAGATGTCTGCCTATTACACATTACGATCCTCTTCAACTGTCGGCGGTCTCTGTCAGTCAACAGACGAAGTCGTCCTGTACGTTTTTGTGCTGTACGTGTCGCTTCACGTTTCCACTTCATTATCACATCGGAAACAGTGGACCTAGGGATGTTTAGGAGTGTGGAAATGTCGCATACAGGGGTATGACACAAGTGACAATCACCGGACCACGTTTGCAGTCCGTGAACTCCGCGGTTCGCCCCAATCTACCCTCTTACGATGTCTAATGACTACTGAGGCCGCTGATATGAAGTACCTGGCAGTAGGTGGCAGCGAAATGCACCTAATAAGAAAAACGTGTGTTTTTGAGGGTGACTGGATACTTTTGATCACATAATGTACCTTTTTGGTAAAAAGCCGTGTCTCGCTGCGTAAAGTCCGTAACTGATTGTTGCACGTCTTCGCCCGACAGGAATCATCGACACTTCGCGGCCTTTTAAGGGACAAATCGAGTGATAATCGCACGGGGAGAGATCAGGACCATAGGGTATGTGTTCTAGAATCTTTCACTTGAGTTGGTGGCGTAACTTTAGCGTTACGACACTTTTGATATGGGGACGTGCGTTATCACGAAGCAGTAGCACCCCATGACGCATTGTCCTGAGGGTGCTTTTCGACAGACATATTGTTCCCTACACATTTTTCATTCTCTGATGGATGTCTCCTGGTGTTTGTCCTTCGGCAACCAAGAAAAGGATAACAGCTAGTTGGTCGTGTTTGGAGGCATTTGGTAATAACGTCACCAGAGTTTACGTTTCCACATGTACCGCACGCAAGTCGGAAAGACGCGATTGACGCACAAATCACTTGCCAACATGTCGGTGCTTATATACCTGCATCAGAGTCGCGCCACGTTGCATATCCGTTGCAGCAACTCTCTCAAGTGGAAACTTTTCGATCGCACCTTATAAGTAAAACATTACGACTACCGTTCTGGTAGTAGAAATACTCGTTCGTCTTACATAATATTTTATGAATGTTTATGGAATTCTTTGAAGTCAGCGAGTGGATTTTAAATTTATAAAATAATTTTAACTGCTTCAATCACTTTTTACTAGTACAACGTACTTATCAACACATCGCGTTACAGCAGCATGTTGCCATCATCAGATACATTACAACTGCATGTATGTGCATTACATAAGCCTCAGATGTGAAGAGGATTATTTTGTGTGCCAGTATGCTTAAGTATCCTAATTTAATCATTTTTGTAGTGTGTCAGACAAACAAATTTACAGAAAAGGTGATTAAATTACGATAGATGACCTCACCGTCACACCCAGAAAGTTCACCCTAAAGCACACACACACACACGCTGACACACACACACACACACACACACACACACACACACACACACACACAGACACAGACACACACACACGCATACACAAAAGACGAACGAAGGAGTTAACCGGAAGAAACCGAAATGCGTAGATGTGATGTACAGTACATGTACAGACAAATGATTACAATTTCAGAAAAACAACTGGATGATTTATTCAGGAGAAAGGGATTCACAATTTGAGCAAGTCAGTAACGCGTTGGTCCACTTATGGCTCTTATGCAAACCGATATTTCGCTTTGCATTGATTTATAGAGTTGTTGGGTCGAGGGATTTCGTGCCAAATTCTATCCAATTGGCTCGTGAGCTCGTAAAAATCCCGAGCTGGTTGGAGGGCTCTGTCCATAATGCTCCAAACGTTCTTAATTGGGGAGTGATGAGCGATCTTACTGGACAAGCACGAAGAAAATAAACGGAAACCCTCGTGGTGTGCGGGCTGGCATAGTCTTGCTGAAAGGTAAGCCCAGGATGCTTCCCATGAAGAGTAACAAAATGGGGCAGAGAGTATTGTCGACGTATCGTTGTGCTGTAACGGTGCCACGGATGATAACCAGAGTGGGTCCTGATATGAAAAGAAAAGAAATGGCATCGCAGAGCACTGCCCGTGGTTGTCTGGCCGTATGGTCGGCGACTGTGTTGGCTGCTTTGGCCGAGCGATTCTAGGCGCTTCAGCCCGCAACCGCGCTGCTGCTACGGTCGCAGGTTCGAATCCTGCCTCGGGCATGAATGTGTGTGATGTCCTTAGGTTAGCTAGGTTTCTAAGTCTAGAGGACTAATGACCTCAGATGTTAAATCCCATAGTGCTGAACCCATTTTTTGGGCGACTGTCAGGTTGTTGTTTCACCACTGTCTGGAACGTTTGCAAACATGTCTTCACTGGTCGTCAGGGCTCAGTTCGAAGCGAAACTCATCACTGAACAGAATGCCAATCAATGAGACTACAGGTCGAAGACGTCTCTGGAAACGCCCTTTACAGCTGTGGGATACCTGTCTGATGCCTCCCGCTATACGGCGCGAAGCCACGAGTAATGTTCTGTACTGCCACTTAACTTTATAGCAGGACCCCTTTGATTGTCAGTCGCGCCACCCCTGCATCACAGCGGTGCGTTGACGATATTCTAGGCCCTGTTTTATTGCCACACGGCGACAGTTTCTGCTTCTTGTGTTCGTGCTGGCCAAACCCTATCTTGGCCAGCAAGGTCACTGCATCTCTAAGTTGAGAAGGTTTGGGGCATTAGATCAGGCCTCTCCAAGTAGCTCAGGATTTTGAGATGTAGCTCACCAATTGGACAGAATTTAGTACGGTATGCGTCAGGAAGACATCCAACAACTCTGTCAATAAATTCCAGGGCAAATACCTGCTTCCATGATGACCCGACGTGGACCAACACGTTACTGACTTGCTCAAATTGTGAACCTCTTTCTACTGAATAAATCATCCAGGTTTTTCTGAAATTGTGATGGTGTGCTTGTCTGTACATGTACATAACTTCTATCGATTTACGTCCCATTCGGATAATTCCTTCGTGGTGTGTGATTGTCTTGTCTTGCAGTGTAATACTCATCATACTCTGATCATACTTCAGATTAATGTAATGAAATTTACGTGCAAGTGTGAAGCACCTAATGATGGTAGCGTGTTGCTGAGACGCGTCGTGCTAATAAATAACTGCAAAAAGGAACTGAATCTTAAAAATTGTTTTATAAATTTGTTCGTTGCCTAATGAAAGTATCTACACTACTGGCCATTAAAATTGCTACACCACGAAGAAGACGCGCTACAGACGCGAAATTTAACCGACAGTAAAAAGATGCTGTGATATGAAAATGATTAGCTTTTCAGAGCATTCACACAAGGTTGGCGCCGGTGGCGACACCTACAACGTGCTCACATGAGGAAAGTATCCAACCGATTTCTCGTATACAAACAGCAGTTGACGGGCGTTGCCTTGTGAAACGTTGTTGTGGTGCCTCATGTAAGGAGGAGAAATGCGTACCATCACGTTTCCGACTTTGATAAAGGTCGGATTGTAGCCTATCGCGATTGCGGTTTATCGTATCGCGACATTGCTGCTCGCGTTGGTCGAGATCCAATGACTGTTAGCAGAATATGGAATCGACGGGTTTAGGGGGGTAATACGGAGCGCCGTGCTGGATCCCAACGGCCTCGTATCACTAGCAGTCGAGATGTCAGGCATCTTATCCGCATGGCTGTAACGGATCGTGCAGCCACTTCTATATCCCTGAGTCAACAGATGTGGACGTTTGCAAGACAACAACCATCTGCACGAAGAGTTCGACGATGTTTGCAGCAGCACGGACTATCCGCTCAGAGACCATGGTTGCGGTTACCCTTGACGCTGTATCACAGACAGGAGCGCCTGCGATGGTGAACTCAACGACGAACCTGGGTGCACGAATGGCAAAACGTCATTTTTTCGGATGAATCCAGGTTCTGTTTACAGCATCATGATGGTCGCATCCGTGTTTGGAGACATCGCAGTGAACGCACATTGGAAACGTCTATTCGTCATCGTCATACTGGCGTATCACCCGGCGTGATGTTATGGGGTGCCATTGGTTACACGTCTCGGTCACCTCTTGTTCGCATTGACGGCACTTTGAAAAGTGGACGTTACATTTCAGATGTGTTACGACCCGTGGCTCTACCCTTCATTCGATCCCTGCGAAACCCTACATTTCAGCAGGATAATGGACGACTCATGTTGCAGGTCCTGTACGGGCCTTTCTGGATACAGAAAATGTCCGACTGCTGCCCTGGCCAGCACATTTTCCAGATCTCTCACCAAATGGAAACGTCTGGTCAAAGGTGGCCGAGCAACTGGCTCCTCACAATACGCCACTCACTACTCTTGACGAACTGTGTTATCGTGTTGAAGCTGCATGGGCAGTTGTACCTGTACACGCTATCCAAGCTCTGTTTGACTCAATGCCCAGGCGTATCAAGGCCGTTATTACGGCCAGAGGTGGTTGTTCTGGGAACTGATTTCTCAGCATCTATGCACCCAAATTGCGTGAAAATGTAATCACATGTCAGTTCTAGTATAATATATTTCTCCAATGAATACCCATTTATCATCTGCATTTCTTCTTGATGTAGCAATTTTAATGGCCAGTAGTCTATATTTGTTTCGAGCTGTGCAGAAGATGTACAGAAGTCTATCGTTTAGGTCGTGTTCCCTTCAGTGCGCCGTTGAAATGCTGCAGTATTCCCCTGACTGCCCCGTAAACTAGACCTTATCACTTTACCTTCCCGCCGGCACAAGTGTTTTGCCAACGGCTTCCCGCCACTGCCCACTAAGGCTGCAGCCGGCGGTGCAAAGTTGTTTTCTTCTCTCCTCCTCCCCCCTGCTTTCCCTCCGCTCGCACGCTGTGGAGTGAGGACTGGCCAATGTAACGGCCGCGTTCGCGGAGTGACCGCATTTATTCTATTGGCGGGCAATAGAAGCGCCGGACGGTCGGGCCCGGACGGGCGCCCGCGGTTGCTAATACCGGCGTCCGGCGTCTCGGAGAGGAAGGACGCCTCGTCCCGCTGGGAGAGCGCGGTTATTGGCCCGGGCGGGGGTGGGGGTAGTGTGGGCCGGCACCGCCCACGCAGCAATAACGAGCGCCGTAAAAAACCGCCGCAGTCTGCCCCGCCAGCCGTCGGCCAGACGCCGGAAATTGTGCGCCGGCAGAGTCCGGAAAAAGGAACTCTAGTGGTGGGCGGAGAAGTCCGGCGCCGGTAAATAAATCCCGTCCCACTGTCCGCACCGAGAGAGCCGCCGTTATTAATGATTTGTGGCCGTCTATAAGGATGGCGCTTCGCCATTTTTTTTTTTTTTTACTCCTGCACTACTTTCAGTCAGTGGAAAACACGAAACACGGTCAGGTTTTCCTACATCAGCACCTGCAGAGCAATGGAGCTTTTGGCACCTGAAAGAAATGGGATAGATATTTCAGGACCTTAGCGGCAAAGTTTGGGGGAAGATTGGGTGATCATTTTCTTCCTTTTTTTTTCAGTCCGTCTGTTACGGTGCTAACGAGAATACATCACCGGCCGGTGTGACAGAGCGGTTCTAGGCGCTTCAGACCGGAACCGCGCTGCTGTTTCGGTCGCAGTTTCGAATCCTGCCTCGGGCATGGATATGTGCGCTGTCCTTACGTTAGTTAGGTTTAAGTAGTTCTAAGGATAGGGGAATGATGACCTCCGATGTTAAGTCCCATAGTACTCAGAGCCATTTGAACCATCTGAGATATACATCGAGCTGGCAAAAATCCTGGGATAGTGATGTGCACATATACAGATGCCGACAGTACCGCGTACACAAGGCACCATATGGCAGTGCAAAAAAATGGCTCTGAGCACTATGGGACTTACCATCTGTGGTCATCAGTCCCCTAGAACTTAGAACTAGTTAAACCTAACTAACCTAAGGACATCACACACGTCCTTGCCCGAGGCAGGATTCGAACCTGCGACCGTAGCGGTCACGCGGTTCCAGACTGAAGCGCCTAGAACTGCACGGCCACACAGCCGGCAATGGCAGTGCATTGACGAAGCTGTCATGTGTACTCATGTGAGACATGTGAATGGGAACTAAGAGACTTTGAACGCAGAATGGTAGTTGGAACTAGACGCATGGGACATTCCAAATTGTTAAGGAATTCTGTATTCCGAGAACCACAGTATTACGATTTTTTTTTCGACAATACCACATATCAGGCAGTACCTCTCACCATGGAGAGTGCAGTGGCCGATTGTCTTGACACATCCACCGAGAGCAGCAGTGTTTACAGTGGCGTCAGTGCTAACAGACAAACAACGCTGCAATACAGCAGGAGTCAATGTGGGATGTACGACGAACGTGTCCGTTACGACAGTTTGGCGAAATCTGGCGTTAATGGGCTACGGCTGCAGACGACCGACACGAGTTCCTTTGCTAACTGGTCGACTTCGTCTGCAGCGCCTTTCCTGGTATCTTGACCATGTCGGTTCGATCCTAAACGACTAAAAAACCGTTGCCTCGACAGGTAAGTCCCGATTTCACTTGGTAAAAGCTGATAGTATGGTTCGAGTGCTGCGCAAATGCCAAGAATCTATGGACCCAAGTTGTTAAAAAGGTACAGTGCAAGCTGATGGGCCGGCCGGAGTGTCCGAGCGGTTCTAGGCGCTACAGTCTGGAGCCGCGTGACCGCTACGGTCGCAGGTTCGATTCCTGCCTTAGGCATGGATGTGTGTGATGTCGTTAGGGTAGTTAGGTTTAAGTAGTTCTAAGTTCTAGGGGACTGGTGACCTCAGCAGTTAAGTCCCATAGTGCTCAGAGCCATTTGAACTATTTTTTTGAAAGCTGGTGGTCGCTCCATAATGGTGTGGGCTTTGTTTACATGGAATGACCTGGGTCCTCTGGACCAACTGAACCGATCATTGACTGAAAAAGGTTTTGTTCGGCTACTTGGAGTCCACTTGCAGCCTTTCATGGACTCCTTGTTCCGAAACAACATTGGAATTTTTATGTATGACAATGCACCATGTCACCAAATCACAACTGTTCTCGATAAACTGAAGAACACTCTCGACAGTTAGAGTGAATGATTTGGCAAACCAGATCCCATCGTACTCTTATGGGACATAATCGAGAAGTCAGTTCGTGCACAAAATGTTGCACCGGTAATACTTTCGCAATTATGGCCAGTTAGAGAGGCAGCATGGCTCATTATTTCTGCAGGGGATTTCCAACGACTTGGTGAGTCCCTGCCACATCGAGTTGCTGAGATACGCCGGGCGAAAGAAGGTCCGACACGATATGAGGAAATATTCCATGAGTTTTGTCATCTCAGTATAAGTGCCCTGTGCCGTACGTCACAGCACGTGACCGTGCAGGTTTTACGAGTTGCAGACTGTCTCCAGCGGGGAGGGAGTTACTATGTGACACAACTCTAACGCGTCGTAGCTGCGCATTTGAATAGACTCACGCTGTCGATAACTTGTGACAAGGTACAGACTTTACAGGGTACCTTTTTATTGACATAGTGATTTCCTGCCTGATCTCGGTCGTAGCCGAACTTTCGCGATGTCTTCGGGCAAGGCAACTAGCGTGACGTCTCAAATTCATTGTGGGATTGATATCTCCCGTGGGCCCCAGTCGTTTATAACTGACGCAACTAATTGGAGAGCATTGTTCGTAGAACGGACGTAATCAACTAGTAGTTAGGTTTCCTGATTGACTTTTCAAAAAATGGTTCAAATGGCTCTGAGCACTATGGGACTTAACTTCTGAGGTCATCAGTACCCTAGAACTTAGAACTTCTTAAACCTAACTAACCTAAGGACATCACACACATCCGTGCCCGAGGCAGGATTCGAAACCGCGATCGTAGCGGACGAGCGGTTCCAGACTGTAGCGCCTAGAACCCCTCGGCCACCCCGGCCGGCGATTCACTTTTCACTCTGCCGCAGAGTGTGCGCTGATCTGAATCATCCCGGTAAATTAAAAGTGTCTGCAGGACCGGGACTCGAACCAGTGAACTGGAGCTCCATCAGGTAGTAGGAACATTACTTTTTGTAGCAGCAAGGCCACGTCTTGCTGTACTGGAGGTAGGATCACCCACGAAAAATGCAGATATGCCTCGCCCTTGGGGCATTGTGGAAGGCTGAATGTCGGCCTGAGTGGCCGAGCGGTTCTAGGCGCTACAGTCTGGAACCGCGCGACGCTACGGTCGCAGGTTCGAATCCTACCTCGGGCATGGATGTGTGTGATTTCCTTAGGTTAGTTAGGTTTAATTAATTATAAGTTCTACGGGACTGATGACCTCAGAAGTTAAGTCCTATAGTGCTCAGAGCCATTTCAACCATTTTTTTGAAGGCTGACTGGCGCAAGAGGCGGTCGCCAATGAGCCCCGCCAGCACAATGGGCAGAACTGATGTTCATGATTCGTTGCCAGCATACTATAAGGATTCTTCACAGCGCACAACTGGGTGTTGTGAAGGTTGACAATACCACCCCTCGTACAGGTAGGCTCATTTGTGAATAGTATGGATGACAGCATCGAGATCGCCTGTGCGACAAACCTGCAACAAAATTTGTGCAATAAGGCCTGCACACGCTGTAATTGATACGGTTAGTGGCAGTTGTCATGGAAAATGTTCCACATGGTTACCTCCTTTATGCCATACTGGTAAGCCACCTGTTCGTTGTTTCGCACTGGGGTGGCTATAAAGGATCTTTTATCTCCACATTCAAGTAGATGTCATCCCTTGGAAATTTGTGGTAATTTCCTATGGGACCAAACTGCAGAGGTCATCAGTCCCTAGGGTTGCACACTACTTAATCTAACTTAAACTAATTACGCTAAGGACAACACACACACCCATGCCCGAGGGCGGGGGTGGGGTGGGGGGGGGTGGGGGGGAGCCACGAGAACCGTGGCAACGTTCCCTAGACCGCGCAGCTCCCCCGCGGGGCTGTCATCACTTGGAATGTGTTTCCGGCCATATCTCAATATGACCATTTTTCTTTCTTATGCTTTCGGAGTTCGTTTCGTGTAGATTGTCCCCATTTACATAAATCATAGTGAATAATGTGCTTAGCATGTCAGGTGCCCGCAATCCCATCAGGTGGCGTTCAGTCTTGTGGTATCATAGATCGATACCACCCTCACTGGCATCTCACAGTTGGCAACAGAAACGCGTGTTTGCGACAGACGCCCGTACGAGTCGCGCGAGAACCCGACAGATCCAATGATGCGCGCCTGCTGAGCCACGCCTTCTGTGGCTGCGACTCGAACGCCCTCTGCCGCCGCGATGTGGGTTGACTGGTGGCAGCGAACGGCCCATCCTCAGGCGCAGTTTCAGTCTTCAGTTTCAGTGAGCCTTCGATATTTCGCTCACGCATTAGTAGCGAGAGCCTCACACTGCTCGACGGTCTTTAGTTTGCTTCATATAATAGCTAGACTTCATTGTTGTTTGTTCTTTCTTCTTCGTAATACTTGGAGAAACTATTATTGTTATATATTTCTCAAGTACAGACTTGCTGCCTGTTGTTATACAGCAGTTCATACATTTTACAATTTTACATGTCATATCATACAAAGTCAGTGTTATTACTAGTACTTTTTTTTGAGAATTTTAGAAAAGAGTAAAAGAAAGAAACGAAAACTAAAAAAAGATACAAATGTATATATACCATTTTGTTTAAATTTGTTGATACCATAGATAATGATAGTAAATAAGATACATAATACTCTGTGAGTGTTTTTAAGTTAAAATGAAAATTCTATTTAATGGATGAAAAAAGAATGAAGGTCGCCCCTAGAAAGGGTGGGGTGGGTGAGTGACTTGGGGGAGGGGAACAGACAACGACGTCGTCGGTCCCGTCGCATTAGGGAAGGATGGGGAAGGGAGTCGACCGTGTCCTCTCAAAGGAACCATCCCGGCAGTTGCCTGAAGCGATTTAGGAATATCACGGAAAAAACTGAACCAGGATGGCTGGAGGCAGGTTTCAACAGTCATCCTCCCGAATGCGAGTCCAGTGTGCTAACCGCTGCGCCACCTGGCTCGGTGAAGAAATAAGAGATGACAATTAATTTGACTGAGATATGATGTGATTTTCTTACATGTATACCTTTTGTGTGTTTAATATATACCTCTTGCAAATGCTGTCTTGAAGGTGGTAATATTTAATTAATAATGTATTGATTAATTAGGTTACAATGTATTTCTGAGCCTAATGTAACAATGGAGGTTGGGAGTTGATTTAATATGTCATAGTCAGCTGCATCAGGTGCGAGGGCTCGGTAAAACTTCAAACCAGTCACACCTGCTGCATTGAAACAAGAAAAAAAAATGTCATCTTCATATAGTGTTACAAGCTATTAAATGGCATAACAACCCACTACACAGAAAGTTACATTTTCAATTTGATTTGATTTAGTGTCAGGAAACCTTAGCTTACTTTTAGTATGACAACTTTTAACATTGCAACTCGTCAGCAATCGTGAATAATTTAATGATTATAAAAAATCCGCCTGGATTGCAATTAGAAACCGGATGTTGACCTAGTTTCGGAGCGGATAACCACGCCTTTTTCGGAACACACTAAAACTACAAACTGCCTAAAGACCATGCCTCTTTAGGCAGTTTGTAGTTTTAGTGTGTTCCGAAGAAGGCGTGATTATCCGCGCCGAAACCTAGGTCAACATTCGGTTTCTATTTGCAATCGAGACGGATTCTTTATAATCATTACTTTTACTATGTTTGAGTGTGTATCTCGTCTTCAGTTCTTGTGTGTGATATAGCACCCAGATCAGTGTCTGTGTTTGTTTCTGTGTCGTTTTCTGTGTACTGCTGATCTCTCAGAGGTGTGCCCGCAGCTCGTGGTCGTGCGGTAGCGTTTTCGCTTCCCGCGCACGGGTTCCCGGGTTCGATTCCCGGCGGGGTCAGGGATTTTCTCTGCCTCGTGATGTCCTTAGGTTAGTTAGGTTTAAGTAGTTCTAAGTTCTAGGGGACTGATGACCATAGATGTTAAGTCCCATAGTGCTCAGAGCCATTTGAATCTCAGAGGTGTAGATTATATTATTCTAGTTTATATCCTGTTTATATGACGTTTGTAGTGCTCGCGATACTTCGCATGTGATATTGTTAATAAAGTTCCAGTCATCCTGTATGCGTATTAACTGTCCTATATTTGGTCGTCTAACCTCGGTCTTATATGTCCTAGGGCATTGCAGAGTAGCACTGTATGTTCAGGTGAACCTTCTCACCACAGGAACAAGTGAGAGCCTGTTTTAGGTAATATCTGTGGAGGTGCGTAGGGTACGGGCCGTGGCCCATAAGAAAGCGCACGATGCAGCGTGTTAGGTTTACATACTTCTTATTCGTCCGCTCTCGGATACTGGGGAGGAAAGAATAGACCCATCTTTCCTCGTCAGTCCCATTCTGTCTGCCATGCGTCGATTCTCCACTTGTTTAATTCGTCGGTTACGTCTTGTCCAGCCGGCCGGTGTGACCGAGCGGTTGTAGGCGCTACAATCCGGAACCCCGCCGATGGTAAGGTCGCAGGTTCGAATCCTTCTTCGGGCATGGATGTGTGTGATGTCCTTAGGTTTAAGTAGTTCTAAGTTTAGGGGACTGATGACCTCAGATGTTAAGTGCCATACTGCTTAGAGCCATTTGAACCATTTTTTTCTCTTTTCCAGTTATTCCTCTTATTTTTTTCGCGTGTTCCCTTTCTCAGCCAGTAGGCCCCTGCTTTGTGGCAAATTGTAATATCTGTAGGGAAAACTCCCAGTACCGTACACAATGCGTTAACCGCGATCGAGCCCCCGAATGATGAGTAGAACACCACTCTGGCCGCGTCTCACAATGCAACAAGTAGAACTTCTGTTTACTGTATTTACGTGTTCGCTAACCATTTTTACTCCTGTCCAGTTTACAACGACAGCCTACTTCTCCTTAGCGTTGGTTACGATGTGGTACACAGCAAATCTCAGAGTGGGCAATGGTGATAATGCTTCGACTCATGACCATAAAAGGACGATTTTTTAAAACGTGAATCAGTAGCGTACAAAACACTTCCAGGCAGCACCGTACCGGGTACAAATACTGCGGTTGGCCGTAATTCGCCGCCGCAGGTGACGTCGCCTCCTGGCCCGTCCTCTGTCGGTGATGCGGTGCCGGGCGTCCCACCCCCTGGAGCCCTGGAGCAGCAGCAGCAGCAACGGTAGCAACAGCAGCGCAGCAGCGAGAGCTACTGCAGGTGCCGCGCACGTAGATTTACAGGGCGGGTGGGCGGAGAGTGCGGGCGGCAGCCGGCGCGCGTGAAATATGTGATGTATGCGGCTTCCTGCTGCATATGGAGCGGCCGCCGCCGCCGGATCCGCTTCCTTCCTGGGCCGAACACGCAACAGCGGCGGTGGGCTGGGAGCTGGGCGCTGGGGGCTGGCCGCTAGCCGCCTACCGGGTGGTCGCACGCAGCCGCTGACCAGCAGCCGGGGGGCGGTCCAGTCGTCTCTGATACGGCTCGCTAAACTCGCTCCTCTCACCCATTACTCACGTAGACTGAGAACTGTTCGCGGACGATATTCGAGTAATATTAGTCTAGGAACTGATCTTGACTTAAACAGGATATCTGAATCAGCTGACTGAAGTTTTAAAATGTATATATGGTTCAAATGGCTCTGAGCACTACGGGACTTAACTTCTGAGGTCATCAGTCCCCTAGAACTTAGAACTACTTAAACCTAACTAACCTAACGACATCACACACACCCATGCCCGACGCAGGATTCGAACCTGCGACCGTAGCTGTCGCATGGTTTCAGACTGTAGCGCCTAGAACCGCTCGACCACTCAGGCCGGCTATATATGCTATATGATCAAAATTATTCGGACACCCGCCAAAAACATACGTTTTTCATATTAGGTGCATTGTGCCGTCACCTACTGCCAGGTACTCCGTATCAGAGACCTCAGTAGTCATTAGACATCGTGAGAGAACAGAATGGGGCTCTCCGTGGAACTCATGGATTTCGAACCTGGTCAAGTGACAGGGTGTCACTTGTGTCATACGTCTGTACGCGAGATTTCCACAGTCTTTAACATCCCTAGGTCCACTGTTTCCGATGAAGGAAACATGAAGGGACACGTACATCACAAAAGCGTACAGGCCGACCTCGTCTGTTGACTGACAGAGACCGCCGACAGTTAAAGAGGGTCGTAATGTGTAATAGGCAGACATCTATCCAGACCATCACACAGGAATTCCAAAGTGCATTTGGATCCACTGCAAGTACTACGACAGTTAGGCGGGAGGCGAGAAAACTTGGATTTCATTGTCGAGCGGCTGCTCTTAAGCCACACATTACGCTGATAAATGCCAAACGATGCTTCGCTTGGTATAAGCAGCGTAGACATTATACGACTGAACAATGGAAAAACGTTGTGTGGAGTGACGAATCACGGTACGTAATGAGGCGATCCGATGGCAGGGTGTGGGTATGGCGAATGCCCGTGAACGTCATCTGCCAGCGTGTGTAGTGCCAACAGTAAAATTCAGAGGCGGTATTGTTATGGTGTGGTCGTGTTTTTCATGGAGGGGGTCTTGCACCCTTTGTTATTTTGCGTGGCACTATCCAAGCACAGGCCTACATTGATATTTTAAGCATCTTCTTGCTTCCCACTGTTGAAGAGCAATCAGGAGATGGCGATTGCATCTTTCAACACGACCCAGCGCTTGTTCATAATTCACCGCCTGTGGCGGGGTGGCTACACGACAATAACAGCTTTGGGATGTTTTGGAATGCCGACTTCGTGCCAGGCCTCACCTAACGACATCGATACCTCTCCAGAGAGCAGCACCCCGTGAAGAATGGGCTACCATTCTCCAAGAAAGCTTCCAGCACCTGACTGAACGTACGCCTGCGAGAGTAGAAGTTGTCATCAAGGCTAAGGGTGGGCCAACACCATACGGAATTCCATCGTCACCGATGGAGGACGCCGCGAACTTGTAAATCATTTTCAGCCAGGTGTGCGGATACTTTTGATCACATATTTTATATAAAGATCAAAAGGCACCTAAAATGTCAGAAACGGAATCTATAGAAGAAAGGATGCATATAAACAAAGGTGTAAGGGGGATTGTAGCTTCTCCCCCGTTTTGTTTACGATTTGTATAGACTATCTGATCAGAGAATATACACTCCTGGAAATGGAAAAAAGAACACATTGACACCGGTGTGTCAGACCCACCATACTTGCTCCGGACACTGCGAGAGGGCTGTACAAGCAATGATCACACGCACGGCACAGCGGACACACCAGGAACCGCGGTGTTGGCCGTCGAATGGCGCTAGCTGCGCAGCATTTGTGCACCGCCGCCGTCAGTGTCAGCCAGTTTGCCGTGGCGTACGGAGCTCCATCGCAGTCTTTAACACTGGTAGCATGACGCGACAGCGTGGACGTGAACCGTATGTGCAGTTGACGGACTTTGAGCGAGGGCGTATAGAGGGCATGCGGGAGGCCGGGTGGACGTACCGCCGAATTGCTCAACACGTGGGGCGTGAGGTCTCCACAGTACATCGATGTTGTCGCCAGTGGTCGGCGGAAGGTGCACGTGCCCGTCGACCTGGGACCGGACCGCAGCGACGCACGGATGCACGCCAAGACCGTAGGATCCTACGCAGTGCCGTAGGGGACCGCACCGCCACTTCCCAGCAAATTAGGGACACTGTTGCTCCTGGGGTATCGGCGAGGACCATTCGCAACCGTCTCCATGAAGCTGGGCTACGGTCCCGCACACCGTTAGGCCGTCTTCCGCTCACGCCCCAACATCGTGCAGCCCGCCTCCAGTGGTGTCGCGACAGGCGTGAATGGAGGGACGAATGGAGACGTGTCGTCTTCAGCGATGAGAGTCGCTTCTGCCTTGGTGCCAATGATGGTCGTATGCGTGTTTGGCGCCGTGCAGGTGAGCGCCACAATCAGGACTGCATACGACCGAGGCACACAGGGCCAACACCCGGCATTATGGTGTGCGGAGCGATCTCCTACACTGGCCGTACACCACTGGTGATCGTCGAGGGGACACTGAATAGTGCACGGTACATCCAAACCGTCATCGAACCCATCGTTCTACCATTCCTAGACCGGCAAGGGAACTTGCTGTTCCAACAGGACAATGCACGTTCGCATGTATCCCGTGCCACCCAACGTGCTCTAGAAGGTGTAAGTCAACTACCCTGGCCAGCAAGATCTCCGGATCTGTCCCCCATTGAGCATGTTTGGGACTGGATGAAGCGTCGTCTCACGCGGTCTGCACGTCCAGCACGAACGCTGGTCCAACTGAGGCGCCAGGTGGAAATGGCATTTCAAGCCGTTCCACAGGACTACATCCAGCATCTCTACGATCGTCTCCATGGGAGAATAGCAGCCTGCATTGCTGCGAAAGGTGGATATACACTGTACTAGTGCCGACATTGTGCATGCTCTGTTGCCTGTGTCTATGTGCCTGTGGTTCTGTCAGTGTGATCATGTGATGTATCTGACCCCAGGAATGTGTCGATAAAGTTTCCCCTTCCTGGGACAATGAATTCACGGTGTTCTTATTTCAATTTCCAGGAGTGTATGAACACCGAGATGACAGAAGTCATGGGATAGCTTGTACCGTTTCGGACCTCATTTTGCTCGGCGTAGTGCAGTAACTTGACTTAATATGGACTCAACAGCTTTTCGGAAGTTCCCTGCACAAATATTGATCCATGCTGCCTCTGTAGCCGTTCAGAAATGCGAAAGTGTTGCCGGTGCATGATTTTGTTCACCAAGTGACCTCTCGGTACGTGCCATAAATATTTGATGCGATTCATGTCGGGCGTTCTGGGTGGCCAAATTTGTCGCCCTAATTGTCGAAGATGTTCTTCAAACTAATCGCGAACAGTTGCGGTCCCGTGAAATGGCGTATTGTCATCCATAAAAATTCCTTCGTTGTTTGGAAACATGAAGTCCACTAATGGATGCAAATGGACTCCAGGTAGCCGAATATAACAATTTTCAGCCAATGATCGATTCTTCTCGACGAGAGGACCCAGCTCATTTCACAGCTACCATCACCTTGCACAGTGCCTTGTTGAGTCCATGGTTCGTGCGGTCCGCGCCACATTGGAACCCTACCATCAGGGCTCATGTGACCACGTCAGGCGGCCGGAGTGGCCGAGCGGTTCTAGGCGCTACAGTCTGGAACCACGTGACCGCTACGGTCGCAGGTTCGAATCCTGCCTCGGGCATGGATGTGTGTGATGTCCTTAGGTTAGTTAGGTTTAAGTGGTTCTAAGTCTAGGGACTGATGACCTCAGACGTTAAGTCCCATAGGGCTCAGAGCCATTTGACCACGTCACTATTTACCATCAGCTTGCATAGTGCCTTGTTGACAGTTCGGGTCGATGGTTTCGTGTGGTCTGCGCCACACTTGAACCCTACCATCACCTTTTAGGCAATTGAAATCAGGGCTCATCTGACCACGCCACTGTTTTCTGGTCTACTAGGGTCCAACCAATATGATCACGAGCCCAGGAGAGACGCCGTAGGCGATGTCGTACTGTTAGCAAAGGCAGTCGCTTCGGTCGCCTGCTGCCATTGCCCATTAACACCAAATTTCGCCACACTGTCCTAACGGATACATTCGTCTTGCTTCCCACATTGTTTTCTGGTGTTATTTCACGCAGTGTTGCTTGTCTGTTAGCACTGACTACTCTATGCAAAGGCCGCTGTTCTCGGTCATTAAGCGAAAGCTGTAGACCACAGTGGTGAGAGATAATTCCTAAAATTTGGTACTCTCGGCATCTTCAGGTTATCTACACAGAAAACAGAGAACAAATACATCTATTTAAGAATCGCGATCGCGTTGTGCAGACTTGGATAACCTATAAGCATGTATAAACAGATCAAATATTGAAAGAACAAATACCTTAATTTGGTATTTCTTAGAAGAATCCGTTAGTCGGTGTAGCCAAAGGGCACCGTCGAATATATCAGCCACCATCTTACTCTGTTACTCACTCCTGTGAACGTGAACGTGTTATGCAGATCTTGGTGCCTCTTGCGTTCATCTGGAAAAGGTAATAATTTTACTATTTTATATTTCTAGTTTTAGTGAGTTTAACGAAGAGCGATGTTAGCCTGATATATTCGACGACGCCCTTTGGCTACACTGACTAACGGATCCCTCTAAGAAATGCCAAATTAAGGTATTTGCTCTTTCAATAGTTGATCTGTTTATACATGTTTATAGGTTATCCAAGTTTGCACAACATTAAACACAGAAAACATCTGAATCAAGCAAATAGCTACATGAACATTACTACAAAAGCCTATGAATCGTGGTATTGGCCCACTCTCTTTACTCCTTTTATCACCAAAAAAATTTACAGGATGTACTGATGGTGCCACGTGAAAAAAGGCGCGCAAAAAAAGGGCTGGCCAATAGATCACACAAGAAAATTCCCTAAAAAATTATTAAACAACGCAGAATACTCCTGCACCTGTCCTGCCATATTCACAAACGTTTTATACTAGTATCTACCAGCTCTGCTGCTTCTTACCGTATTCACCGAGGACCATCAAGACGTCCGCGACCGCCCTTCAGTGCTTCCCAGCCAGATGTCCTCTCCAACATGGCTCCTGGCCGAACTCAACGTCCCTTGTTTCAAATCGTTTGCACTTATTGACTGATCGATCAGCCTGCGCCCTCTACACTCCACCGATCTGATCTTTGGAAGCATGTATCGAATACCGCTGATATCGATTATGATAACATCGCTATGGTCGCTTCTTTGTTTTTCGCGCCAGAACGAGCGAGGGAGTCAAGTGGTGGTGTTTAACCGTGTGCGTGGTGAGAAGATGTTAAGTAATCAGGCTAAGAGAACAAGTAAATTTTGTGACTATAAAGGTGTTTGATGCTGTGTAATCATTCGTGTACCTTACTAGACGTAATCCACGGTTGGCGAAGTCAAAAACCACGAAACAATCGCGAGAACATGATTAGATGCCCGCGAGAATCTCATCCGCGCCGGTAAATGAAAATTGGATTAGCTATATTGCCACGAACGCCGCATCTGGATTGCAGTGTGGGATGATGTATTGTGGTGTAGTGTTACTGTATGTATCAGTGTATCAACGTATTGTTATTTTGTGAAGAGTGTAACTGTGCAGTCCTGTGTAGCGCAAGTGTTAAAAAATACATCAATGGATTATGCTAGGCTAAAACTTGAATTTTGGTAATTGGCGCTCCTTTGTTCCCCTTGTTAGTTATCGTTTATTACAGCAATACTCAAGCTGCTGTTCCTAGACTGCAAGGGAAGAAGCGAATGACGATTGGATTTACGAGGTGAGTGGGTACAATCAGCAAACTCAGACGGAACTATAACCCCACCCCCATTCGCTTACATCTTTTCCGGGTCTTTACAGCGATCCATGCTCTGAACCTTGCTAGTTTCTTCTGTGAAAAGCCTACGCTGATTCGTACTGTCTTTGAACCAATTCATCCATTCTCATACATACATACACACAAGGAGGACAGTAAGGACGAGGAAGTGTGACACAATGTGCAATTTTTCAAATAAACCACCTGTCTTGTCCCATTTCTAAGTTCAATAGTTGGGGTGTTGAATAAATATCTCTCAAGAGAGAGTTTAGGCAATGAAGCGAACCACTGGTTTCGCTGCAATGTGGTTATTACATGATTAGGCGAGGTGCCTAATCGAGATCCACAATGAGGTGCCTTTCCAACTCTGTCAGATGCTGAGAACACTGCCTCACATCGGCACGTGCCATCATTGTATCCTTCACAATGATCACTCAGCGTCTGACGCTGTTCACATCCCCGATATGGGGTGGTGAGAAACAGACTGAAAATCTCGTCAGGGTACTGCAGGATAGGTTGCGCTGGGAATTAACTGTTAAGAAAAAGAATTCGACGCGCTGCACAGTTTCCGAGTCAATTAGCTTTGAAGTTAGCTCTAACTCAAGCGGCCCATCAGATACAGTTAGTGTCAGTTGTTCTCATAGCGTAGGTGTCCGTCTCCGGTAGCTGAGTAGTCAGCGCGACAGAATGTCAATCCCAAGGCCCCGGGTTCGATTCCCGGCTGAGTCGGAGATTTTCTCCGCTCAGGGACTGGGTGTTGTGTTGTCCTAATCATCATCATTTCATCCCCATCGACGCGCAAGTCGCCGAAGTGGCGTCAAATCTAAAGACTTGCACCTGACGAACGGCCTACCCGACGGTAGGCCCTAGTCACACGACATAGCGTAGGTGATATCGCACGAGACTGCTCAGTCTTCGTCTCAGGGTCGATAGTAGCTGCCGACCCGTGCCTAATTTTTGTATCGCTCTCTTGTTCGGTTTTAGGAAACCAAACGAAGTACATATCTGGCGGCACGTCTCAGCCGGGCCGCTTGGAATGGGCCCGCAACGGTCCGATCCGCTAACTTCGACACCAGTTAACTCAGGAACGGCGCAACGTATAGAATTTTTTTCTTTACAATTAATATTCACCACAATCTGCCCTGTGATACCTTTACGAGATTTTCACACTGGTTCAGACCACTCTGTGTGTTTCTTTATCAGGACAGGTTACAATAATAAACGAGAACTGCACTAATGTGCTCTGGTGGTTGTTCTACCTATCACAGAGATGATTTGCAACCCTAATAACTTACTTGTACATACCCTGGGATACTGCATACTTGTGCGACCATTTCGTCTAGGCATACCCAAGCCACGCTGGTTTATGTCACTGAGCGACCATCAGGTTTTGAATGGTTTTCGTGTTAATTGAGGGTGGCTCATTGTCACAGGTCAAACTTGATAAACTTCCGTTTTCAGACATATCAGAACCTTAGTTTTGAAATCCCTGTTCACCCCATTTAACATACGCACTCCAGGCTAATTTAAATATTCAGTTTATTTATTTTCCTGTCTATCTAGTCATTTTCTTAAACTCCGCTAAACATTAAAAACCCTTCGCTGGTTCAAATACTTCGTTGTTAATTTTATTTTCTATATGTTGATTATACATTTTTAGTGTTATTATAATCAATATTTTAGTCTGCTTTGAAAGTTGTATTGTTTTTTGTGTATATCTGCAATAGAAGTAAATAGCCAATCAATAAAACGGTGATGATTCAGGCGTGTTCCACTTACATATATACTTTCTTCTTCCTCCCAGTTCAAGGATGTGTAAGCTTAGTCTAGAACCGATAAGAACAGTTTTGGTGATATGGAAACTCCTTGCCTGACTCCTCCGCCAATTCTGAATTCCCTTCCATCCTGATGAAATCTAACTGAAGCTGTAACATTGAAGAATTTATTCTTCAGTATATTGACATAAACTGAATATATGACTGGGTTTCTCAACATCTGTTTATTATTTATTAGTATCTGCGCTAAATATGATAAACAACTAAGTGTGTCTGTTGGATAACAATGTTTAACAGTTTAAAAAAATTATCTCTGGCACCGTTTGAATTAATCATCAGTCTTCACCAACTTCTTTACTTCAGTTGTACATATCTGCAACCTCCGAAAAAATAGAACTTTGTTCCGAGGTCATCCTACAGTATATTTTCTAAGATATATTTATAGGCATTATTGATCTATAACTAGACGTAACGTTTCAGACAATGATTTGCATTCCATCGAAGACGGGTCGGTGTGACAAGGAGACGTTGAAATTTGTATTACAATAAAAAATTCTATCACATCACACTGCATGAAGTCTAATTCCTGAAAAAAAAAACTTTGGAGTTGTTGCTGAGTTTATTTTTATAATCAATCTGAACTTAACCAAAGATACGACGTTAAAGGACAGTTGTTACGGTATGGTTCCACTTCGATTGTTGCTTAATTAATATTTTCTTTCTTACATTTCGCGTGATTAGCCAATTTCGGCTTTTTAGGCCATTGTTAACTGCTGTAGGCCGAAATTGGCCAATCGTTCGAGAAAGTTATAAAGTAAATTCTTGTTAATTGAAGACATGAAGTCCAGCTCTTTTATGATGCACACGAATTACCTGTTTGTTCCATGAAATATCGGGCGAGTTGCCTAATGTCAGTATTTTGCTGTCATGATATTTTGGCGCAGAATCTTTTGACTGTCTTCAACCGTATACACTTTGCGGTGAAAGATAGCGGCCAGAACGTTACTGACATCCTGAAGTCCGCCCGGAATCTCTTGGAACAATGTACACGTCAGGAAACTTTTAAATTTCCCGTCAGTTACATGCGTTTTCCAAGTATTATTAAAACGTGCCTGGAAATTTTTGTTTGAAGCGCACCAAATGCAAAGGGCAGCAAATAAATTACTGAATTGCTCTAAGATTGGAGAGTCCAGCGATTAGATTTCGTACAGTTCTGTGGTAATATATACGATATGAAGCCTCAGTTTGTCACTACGATTTAAATTAATTGCGTTGTTATAACGTGCCTGGTGGGAAAAGAAAATTTAATTAACGAAACGGGGTGAAGAACACTTGAAAGTCGCCAAATTAACGTACATTTGGAACACAGGGTAGACTATTCTTCAGGCATGTAATTATGGTAAGCGCTCCGAGTTTATAAAACGAGTCTTGCGAATAAAATTACGTACACACATATAAATGATGTCAATAAATTGCAGAGAAAAATATGTGAGGGAATTCCTGATGCGACTTGAAATTAGATTCAACGATATTTTTAATATTTAACAGCTAATTAAATTTAAAATTACTGTCAGTTACTGAATATTGGTGCCTATTTTTATGAATAATTATAATATAAAACAGTGAGCTAAATTAAAGAGCAATAAAGGTAAAGGATACAAAAATGTCGGGAAATGACCAGTTATAAAATGAGTGCTGCTTACTAGATAGTAAAATGTTCGAAAATAATTTGATAAAGAAAGGGCAATGTTACATTTCCTTCAATGGAACAAAGTGCACAGGAGAAACGGATGAAAAAAGAATTGATTCATGGAAGAGAGGTTCTAAATTACTTAGTGCTTAGGATCGAACAATGATTACTCAAAACTGCCGTAGTAACAGCAGTATAGAAAGAAAACCTTGAGGAGAGTGAAGGTGAAGACGTGATTGATAACATCGAAAATTCCTACTGAAAATCTTTTGTGATACTGATGTCACTTGTTATTTCTGATTGGATATCTGACATGGAAAGTAAAATTCGCTTGCAGAGTGTGTATTGAAGTATCTTGCTAACAAAAATCAATTCCATTAAATCCGTATTTAATATAGTTATTAAACAGGAACAGTGGAAACGGGTGCTTTAATCGCAAGAAAACAGTCACGTATCTCATAAGATATAGTTAATTCGTGAAAATCTATAATACGGTGCAACACATGAATAACTCACTAAACATACTGGCATTTACAAGCACAATTGTGCTACGAATTGATATTGTGGTGAACGGTATATACGGACTGCGAGAATCGATCGTTCAGTGCTACGAACGCATCTCTTGTCTTACCAAACCAAAGATTTATTTTAAGGACTCTCTGCGAAGGAAATGGAGAGGTCGTAGGAGTGAGAGGAGGAAAGAGATTGTATTGTTGTGAGACGCCATTACGCTATAGAGTAAATGTTCAAATAGGTTTCTGCACGAAATAAAATCTAATAACTAGCATCAAGTATTAGTTAACTACCACGGTACAGATATTACGAGACACAGATCGCTCGCAGGCGAAGTTTGGAACAATAGTGCGAACCTGCATTTTCCAAGGTATAATCCGTCGAGAGATTATCTCCGAATTAATAAACTTTAACTTGCTACGTTGTTAGACATATCATACAAACTCATCAAACAACACAGCACACACTTGTGCCGAACGATCTGCGTAGCGAGTAAAGGTTTTAGAGATTTCAAGTGGAGCAGATAACGACGAGAAACTTCCGCTAGATCGCCGCTGCGGAATACATCTTTTACTCTCCTGTGGTATTTAAAACGAAATATTTCTGTTTTCCAGGGTTTGAGGAAAGTAAAGATAAAAGGAAATTAGGAACTAAGCTAAACCAACTAAAACCAATAACTAAACCAATAATTAAATTAAAAGCACACATAAAGAATATTTATTTATAATAATAAATAAACAAAGAATAATTGTAACTAACTAAGCAATAATAATATATTAAACCATGGCATGGAATTATTACAATACTGGAAGAGCATTAATAACATTTACACAGAGATTAATTACAAACAAAGACTCAATTACAGAGGAAATTCAATAAGATACAGTTAGAAGATAATAACAGTACACATATAGGTGTTACTGCGTGCAACAAGAATTTATAAAATTGTGACAGGAAGATAAGAAAAGAAATAAACAGTACCATAGTTCTCTTCATGTTCTGTAGAGCTGCTTGTATTCGGCTGAAAGAAGGTAAGAGAGAGAGAGAGAGAGAGAGAGAGAGAGAGAAGTGACAAACTACGCGCTTTAGAGAAAAGTACAAATACATATTTAACAGTTGAGACGCATAAACACAGCAACCAAATCACTTTATTCTTGCATACATTTACACTTCATGGAGAATTATACGTCCATCTTCTGGCGGATTTAGTTAAAAATTAACGGGTGTCTGTTTTTTATGGTTATTTGTGGCACTTCCTTTTAGTGGTCCGAAGTTGTTTCTCCGAATAGGATCCACACTGCACAGTTCACTCTTCTTGAGCGATCATATGTAGAGACTGATTATTAGGAGACCCCTCCTCCTGAACATTACCAAATTATTTCCCGTCATCTTTTCCACTATTTTATGAGGAGAAATTTTTGTGTGGCTCTGTAACTGCAAAAGTATTCTTTCTTGAAATAACAATTTCAATTTTGCACTTCTTTATCTTTTTATTCCTTAGTTCACTACCAGTTTAGGGGTCGCAGCTGCATTATCGTTTGGTTATGCTGGGCGACTGCCTTCGTTTGGTTCTGTCAGTGAAAGTGTCTCTGGATCCCGTTTTATAACGCGTATTTAAAGTATGCTCTTATTTCATTCCACACGAACGACGCAACTTTGCACGGAACTTTTCAATGTTTGGTAACGTTGTTTCGCATTACCATATCATTTCAGTGCCGTATACACCAAGATATTACAGCTGTCTTATACTTTATCTTAAGCGTAGATATAAGATTCATTTTATGATTTTTGCAGTTACATCAAATAGATACCAATAAGATACGCTCTGCTCTGGCCAACGTATGTTAATTACACATTTTGTTTAGAGTGTTTGGTTTATTATTTATTATCACTATTTCTTCTTGACAGTTTCATTGCCATCAAGGGCATTACGTCTATTCTATTCCTTTGACGAAGTATAACTCTTTGCTGAGCAGATTACGTAGCTATCAGTAACCTACACTGTATCTTATAGTTTGTAGGGGTTCATGTTGTGGTGGCTCCGTTTCTTAAAACGAGAAGGAATTTTTTTCGAAGTATTTAGATTCCCTGCATTCCCAAGCGCTGCAGTTCAGCCTAAACGTAAGCTTGTTTTGTACGAGGGCCTGCTGAGAAGTAATGCCTCCGAATGTTTTATTATGTTCTCAATATCGGCATGTTACATGTCATACATATAACATCGTTGACTCTCGCACTTCGCTGACGCAAGTTCCAACTCTCTGCCGTTATCCGCATTGTAGCGCGTAACCGGGCAGTGTGTAAAGTAGCTATATCGTGCATGAGAAACAGCGTGCTGTAAACGAGTTGCCTTCAATTGAAAGCCATAGTAGAATAAGAGCTGTATACGTTGATGATTGTATGGACATTAGTAATGCGCGACGTTGTGTCGTCTTTGCTCTTAGTGAAGGAAACGGTGATGCTAACCCTCAGCATATGTGACAGAGCTCGGAGTGTTTCCAAATCTTAAAGAACGTCTTCGAAGACTTCACTTCGATAGTGATGATGCGGTGCAAGTGGAGGTGAGTTTGTGGCTCCGTCAACAATGTCAGATGTTCTACAATGACAATATCGACCAACAGGTCTCTCGTTGGGAGAAATCTGTTCGTCACCAGGATAATTATGATGGGAAATAAATATGTAGATATGAAGAATAAAGATGTATTTAAAAAGCTTTAAGAGTCTTCACATAAAAAATTCGGAGGCGTTACTTTTCAGCACACCTTTGTCATTTGGCTCGAGTGAACGCCGCGTTAACGAGCCTGAATGAAAAAAAAGCATTGAGAAATTTACTTTTATAAGTAGAAAATCATAATTGCGGTTCTAAATTAGCACCTGACTGTATCAAAAATGTTTCGTCACTCTCGTGGTGCTAATTAAATCACAGAAGTAAAAATAAGGGGAGATTACGCCACAGTCTTACGCTGTGCATTGTTTTTTATCCGGCGCCCCCACGTTACGTGTCCCAAAACATCAGCAGACTACGATTGTTTCTTGTTCTTAATTTCTGTTGTAGGCACGCAACAGTTGTTTTAATTAGAATTACAGTGGTTTCATGAAGGCATTAGCAGACGTTTATCTGGTCTTAAATGCAAATTTCATCCACCGTATTTCGTTACGATAATGTAACTTTCTTCTTGTTATACGTTTCCAATAATCAAGAAGAGAAGTATGTGATGTGAATACCCTGTGCTTACTGACGACACAATATTGAGAACATATTTTGGTACGTTTGATTAGTTTCCATACTTTGCTTCTCACAACGTTCACAAAGCAAGCGTTACCATAGCAAATCTGAAGTTAAAAATGCTAAAATAAAGTCACTACAGTAAAAATAAACTGCGCGACTATAATTCACGTATACAAAAGAAAAAAAAATCACTTAAATGAGCTCAGTTATGAATGAAATGTGATTCCTTTGAACTTTAGAGTACGATTAGAACGATTACTACACTTGCAAAGTACGTAAGCTGTCATTTCTAATGAAGCAACTACTGCTCCACATAACCAAAGTACCTGAAACTAATGTTTTCATTTAAATAAGATAGCGTACGTCGGCTACAAGTTTGTGACGTCATGACAACTCCCGTTATTTTTACTTTCATGAATTAAACAACCGAACAGAAACTGTGAATCCGAGGAGTAAGTTATTTCCGCAGCTATTTAAAAACTGCATGATACACATACATACTGAAAATAAAATGAGCACACTTTCATCTCAGTACACTCTGAAAAATAAAGCGTCGATCACGGAGTTAAAAACACAATATAGCCTACCAATAAAATTACATGCACTGTGCCTCGTAGAACTAATTTTGCTAAGAGCATGAATGACAGTCAATGATTAATTCAATCGTCCTCCTAGCAGAGTCATAAACAGGACAGTGTAGAATAGACGCAATACGAAAAAAGCCTCTTTCGCTTTCATATCTGAAGTACTTCTTTTTTAAAAAGATCCTCTGCCAGTGGGTTACGTAATGCCTCATATTGAACGGCGATCGTTCCACCGCATTCCCACTAGTATCCTGCGTGTACTCCACCCACAGAAACCCGATGCAGGGTGGCCAAAAGAATGTTCTTTGCAGTATAGTACAATTGTTACTGATTTTTTAAAAGCTACACTACTGGCCATTAAAATTGCTACACCAAGAAGAAATGCTGATGATAAACGATTATTCATTGGACAAATATATTATACTAGAACTGACATATTTTCACGCAATTTGGGTGCATAGATGCTGAGAAATCAGTTCCCAGAACAACCACCTCTGGCCGTAATAACGGCCTTGATACGCCTGGGCATTGAGTCAAACAGAGCTTGGATAGCGTGTACAGGTACAACTGCCCATGCAGCTTCAACACGATACCACTGTTATCAAGAGTAGTGACTGGCGTATTGTGACGAGCCAGTTGCTCGGCCACCACTGGCCAAACGTTTTCAGTTTGTGAGAGATCTGGAGAATGTGCTGGCTAGGGCAGCAGTCGAACATTTTCTGTATCCAGAAAGGCCCGTACAGGACCTGCGAATGCGGTCGTGCATTGTCCTGCTGAAATGTAGGGTTTGGCACGGATCGAATGAAGGGTAGAGCCACGGGTCGTAACACATCAGAAATGTAACGTACACTGTTCAAAGTGCCGTCAATGCGAGCAAAAGGGGACCGAGACGTGTAACCAATGGCACCCCATACCATCACGCCGGGTGATACGCCAGTATGGCGATGACGAATACACGCTTCCAATGTGCGTTCACCGCGATGTCGCCAACCACTGATGCGACCATCATGATGCTGTAAACAGGACCTGGATTCTTCCGAAAAAATGACGTTTTGCCATTCGTGCACCCAGGTTCGTCGATGAGTTCACCATCGCAGGGGCTCCTGTCTGTGATGCAGCGTCAAGGGTAACCGCAACCATGGTCTCCGAGCTGATAGTCCATGCTGCTGCAAACGTCGTCGAACTGTTTGTGCAGATGGTTGTCGTCTTGCAAACGTCCCCATCTGTTGACACAGGGATCGAGATGTGGCTGCACCATCCGTTACAGCCACGCGGATAAGATGCCTGTCATCTCGACTGCTAGTGATACTAGGCCGTTGGGATCCAGCACGGCGTTCCGTATTACCTTCCTGAACCCACTGATTCCATGTTCTGGTAACAGTCATTGGATTTCGACCAACGCGAGCAGCAATGTCGCGATACGATCAATCGCAATCGCGATAGGCTACAATCCGACCTTTATCAAAGTCGGAAACGTGATGGTACGCATTTCTCCTCCTTACATTAGGCATCACAACAACGTTTCACCAGGCAACGCCGGTCAACTGCTGTTTGTGTATGAGAAATCGGTTGGAGACTTTCCTCATGTCAGAACGTTGTAGATATCGCCACCGGCGCCAACCTTGTGTGAATGCTCTGAAAAGCTAATCATTTGCATATCACAGCATCTTCTTCCTGTCGGTTAAATTTCGCGTCTGTAGCACGTCGTCTCCGTGGTGTAGAAATTTTAATGGCGAGTAGTGTATTAATAACTGGATTTTTCCGCTTTTGGCCCTTCTCCCGTCCGTCAGAAACAATTTCAAATTCGTTATTGTCTGTATTACTTTTAAAATCAATATTTTAAAGGGAAATAAAACAAACAAAAACAATTGTATGTGGTCCATTACAATGTCCTGTTATCCTTATCAATACACTGTACAGTCATGTCAATGTGACTACCTATCAAAAGCCTGAATAAACGTCTTTTTGCAATGTGGACCGCTAAGTGATGTGCAGGAAGGCATCCATGAGAGTTTGGAAGGTATTGATAGGGATTTGGGGCCAAGCTGACTTCAGCGCCGTGGCCAAGTGCTATAAGTTTTTCGATTGTGGCTCCATGGCGCAGAAAGCCTGATCGACATCGTCCCGTAGATTCTCGACTGGGTTTAAATTCGGGGAGTTTGGTGGCCAGGGGGATACGGTAAAGTCATCCTGGTGATCATCTAATCACGCATGTACACTGCCAGCTGTGTGACAAGTTGCATTGTTCTGCTGGTAGATGCCATTTAACCGAGGAAAAACATACTGTGTGTAGGGATGGACATGGTCTCCACTGACAGATTCATACTTGTGGTGATCCATTGTGCATTATAGAATGACTAGGTGATCCAGGGGAAGGCCTCCTGCCTGGATCCTTCCCAAGACTGTTGTAGGGTGTTTGCTTTCAGACTTTTCAAGTCTTACCCGCAAGTGGCCATCTGTCAATGGAGCATCAAACGTGATTCATCTGGGAAGACCGCCTGTCGTCTCTCAGTGGACGACCAGTTGCGGTATTGGCGTGCAAATTCCAGGCTTCGCCGTCGAGAAATAGCAGTGAGGATGGTTAAGTGAACAAGGCACCTGTTGCGGAGGTCAATATGCACACAACGTTCGCTGACGAGACACTGCTGGTAGCTCCTTGGTTCATCTGGGCAGTCAGTTGCTCAAAAGTTGTACATCTATTCGCGCGTACACATCTCCGCAGCCGTCGTTCACCCCTGTTATCTATGGCCCATGGTGCACCAATGTCGTCTCGGCACCAGTTTTGGACAGCGCTGTTTTGCCAAACACTGTATACTTTAACCATGACGGAAAATTAACATCTTTTGAAATGCTTCCATCCTTGTCCCGAAAGCCAATGATCATGTCATTTTGGACATATGATAAATCGCTCGTTTTCCGCATTACGACAACGACTGCACTGTTTCCCGTGTCCTCCCGATACGGTTCATAGGCGCTCCATTGCTAGTACTACCACCTGTCGTCCGTGAGCGGTTACTGCACTTTGACGGTGCAGAAAGGCAGTGGTCGCGTTAATGTGACTGGACCCTGTATTTTCAATGCGAAAGTAATTCTTTTCTTTTTAAGTTTTCACAACTAAACCGCTTAGCCGTGCGGGATTAGCCGAGCGGTCTCAGGAGCTGCAGTCATGGACTGTGCGGCTGGTCCCTGGCGGAGGTTCGAGTCCTCCCTCGGGCATGGGTGTGTGTGTTTGTCCTTAGGACAATTTAGGTTAAGTAGTGTGTAAGCTTAGGGACTGATGGCCTTAGCAGTTAAGTCCCATAAGATTTCACACACATTTCTGAAACCGCTTAATCGATTTCCGTAAATTTTTATTTGAAAATAGTTTGAACCTATACCGATCCCAGTGGAATTTAATATGGACATAGTCTGAACCCTGAGCAGGAAGATAGGCTATTTAATAAACTACAAAAAGAAATTGACCCTAATAGGATGAAGTAAGGCACAAAACATCTAATTTTACATAAGTGTGCATTAACCATGGTAAAAAGTTGTTAAATTTAACGCTAATGTGCACGTTGTATAGCTGTTTCGATAGCACGTTTCATAGATGCTCACTCCTGCCCGCTCGCTCTGCTGTTAAGTACGGTGGGAGGTGGGGGGGGGGGGGGGGAAGGTGGTGCAGGGGAGTGTGTTAGCGAGAGCAATGCTTACCGAAGATAATGGAGACGCTTGAGGAGAGCTGACATTATTGGACGTATAATAGTTCACTTATTCACCTTCAGTCATCATATCGAAAGTATTCATATGCGAGCGCAGCTGCAAGGTAAGAGCTAGTATAAAGCTGTATGAAAGTAAGTCACCAAAATTTGAATTTTATGCTGAGAGTTACTCCAAGTATTATTTGGATACAGAATGGCTTGGGAATGCACCTGTGACTAGGAAATTAGTAGCGAACGAAGAATAAAAAATTAAAATTCAGTTGTGGAACTAATATCTCCAGAATTATTACTCACATACTAGGTCTTTCGTATCCTTTTTTGTCAAAAGTCAGCAACTGTGCACGAAGGATTGCTTCAAGACCATTTTTTAAAAATAGAAGATAGTTGTGTATGCACTCAGTTGAGATTCCCACCACATCAACTATCAGAAAGCTATTCATTATGCCATCTTTATTATGAACGCTTGCAGTGACGTCAACTAACTGGCCTGAGCCTCGAGCATGTTAATATTCGTTAATCCAGAATTAAAGATTTTTAGTAACGAGTACATCTTTTGCATCAGCTCATCAGAAAACGGTCTTGATCTGTGCAGGTATCGAATACGTCAGATAAAAATGTTTAAAAACTGTACACCGTACAGAAGTGGTGTACGTCATAGATGTCTAAAGGCTGTACTCTCTTTAAGATCAGAAAGTTTATACTTCCTCTATAAACATCAAAGTAATTGTGTGGGTTCTTGTTAGTACACTTTGCATTACTCGTAGACCCCAGAAATAATAGCTATCCACCTGTTAACTCAGAACTTTTTATACTGAAAGTAATTGGAGCTTTAGTCCTTAAAAGTATTCCGGTACAACTGAAAAGTAATTCGTCTGTCTGCGTAAGAAGAAACCATCTCGCGCATGAAGTATGAATTAGACACCACTAAAACAACGTTTCAGTACTGAAAAATATCCCCCGCAAATCAGTAATGTTGTTAAGGTTCAATAACTTCCAATTTTGCAACAGTATAAACTGAGAATTTATTATTCTACGTTAAGCCCTGAACCAAACCGTTATCGATTCTCGACTTTTTATTTACATCAGTTCTACACCTTTTGTAGAAAAATATTTGTGATAACCATATCTCAGAACTTCTGTGGAATGATGATATATCTGCCTGTGAGCTTTAGGTTGCTCTGTTTTATAAATAATTACTGAAAATTAAAATTTCCACGTAATGGTGGATAAAAAGGAGACCACGACGTTACGCTCGGCTCCGCAGCAGCTGAGCTAAAAATGGTGAAAACTCAAGAATGTGGCAAATGGAAATTATATTTCTTTAAATAAAACACACATGTGAAAAAATTACCAAACTATCAGTTTAATAAGCCACGGCTGCAAAATACTAACACGCATTCTTTACGGACGAATGGAAAAACTGGTAGAAGCCGATCCCGGGGAAGATCAGTTGGAACGCGTGATGCAATACTGACCCTACGACTTACCTTAGAAAATAGATTAAGGAAAGGCAAACCTACATTTCTAGCATTTGTAGACTTGAGAGAAAGCTTTTGACAATGTTGACTGGAATACTCTCTTTCAAATTCTAAAGGTGGCAGGGGTAAAATACAGGGAGCAAAAGGCTATTTACCATTTGTACAGAAACCACATGGCAGTTATAAGACTAGAGGGATATGAAAGGGAAGCAGTGGTTGGGAAGGGAGTGAGACAGGGTTGCAACCTATCCCCAATGTTATTCAATCTGTATATTGAGCAAGCAGTAAAGGAAACAAAAGAAAAATTCGGAGTAGGAATTAGAATCCATGGACAAGAAATAAAACCTTTGAGGTGTGCCGATGACATTGTAATTCTGTCAGAGACAGCAAAGGACCTAGAAGAGCAGCTGAATGGAATGGACTGTGTCTTGAAAGGAGGATATAAGATGACCATCAACAAAAGAAAAACGAGGATAATGGAATGTAGTCGAATTAAATCGGGTGATGCTGAGGGAATTAGAGTAGGAAATGAGACACTTAAAGTAGTAAATGAGTTTTGCTATTTGGGGAGCAAAATAACTGATGATGGTCGAAGTTGAAAGGATATAAAATGTAGACTGGCAACGGCAAGGAAAGCGTTTCTGAATAAGAGAAATTTGTTAACATCGAGTATAGATTTAAGTGTCAGGAAGTCGTTTCTGGAAGTATTTGTATTGAGTATAGCCATGTATGGAAGTGAAACGTGGATGATAAATAGTTTAGACAAGAAGAGAATAGAAGCTTTCTAAATGTGGTGCTACAGAAGAATGCGCAAGATTAGATGGATAGATCATATAACTAATGAGGAGGTATTGAATAGAATTGGGGAGAAGAAAAATTTGTGGCACAATCTGACTAGAAGAAGGGATCGCTTGGTAGGACATAGTCTGAAGCATCAAGGGATCACCAATTTAGTACTGGAGGGCAGCGTGGAGAGTAAAAATCGTAGAGGGAGACCAAGAGATGAATACAATAAACAGATTCAGAAGGATGTAGGTTGCAGTGGGAACTGGGAGATGAAGAAGCTTGCACAGGATAGAGTAACATGGAGAGCTGTCTCTGGACTGAAGACAACAACAACAAAATAAAAACATGTAACTAAATTTACTGCTAAATCTCTATTTCAGAATAAATCAAATTTTACAGAACAACAGACCTGAGTACAGCAATTCTCTTTTACTTCCATCGAGTATATCAGATCGATAGCCAGCGAACAGAACAAGACAGTAGCAAGAGAGAGCAATATATATATAAAATCACAGTATGAAGCGATTACATGTTAGCTTTTTCTACACACATTCATGTCATAGTCTTTGGCAATCATAAACGAAATATTTACTAAATGCACATAATTACAGTTCTCCACTGTTTCTAGTATCAGAATAATATTTTACTTTTAACAAAAATCCATATAATTCGTATATTTTATATTTAGTATCCACTGAGTTGGAGATACATTAACCGGCCTACACTTCCACCACAACAACCAGCTACCATTCCATTTACGGACAATATTTCAAAAGCACAATAAAACTTCGACCACCCACTAGTAAATACAGTTTCCCTAACTGCTTTATAAAGCCTCATAAAAGAAAAGAAAAACCAGTACGATACACAAATCAGTGTATCCATCATCAGTATTATAATGACAGATGCTAAGATGGAGTACTACAAACATAGATCCAAATGTAGCTGAGCGTAACATTTTCAGTTTCATCCATCTTAGACCTAAATCCACGTTTCAAAATATCTGCTGCAGTTAGATGTAATGTTATGTCTTCTGCACTTATCAAGACAATATCTGGTACTTGTAGGCAAAAGAATTTGATTCCTTTTTCCGAAGATATTTGACGTTATGTGATGTATATGAATCACTGCCTGAACCACATTTTGAGCAATATATGACGGACATTGTTTTCTCTTAGTTGTAGACACACTAACAATAACAAATTAGTCTTCGTCTGTACCCCGATGATTAATGTATATATGCCTTAGTTCCACACTGTCATAGTTGTAGACACACTGACAATGACAAATTAGTCTTCGTGTGTACCCCGATGATTAATGTATATATGCCTTAGTTCCACACTGTCACTGGCGTCAACACTGTTTATTAAAGTGTGTCTCTCTAACAATGACCATTGATCAAAGTATCCCCGAAACAGAGAAATCATGCAAATGACATCAGAAATCAAAAGATAGTGGCAGACGAATACATGTGAACAAAAAACTAATCAGTGGTCTGCTTTGAGAATTAATCGAGTAAGATTTATGATATACTTGAAAACACCGATTGTTTTGCAGTTAAATGATATCGGTGGATTTTGCACAACCTGGTTTTAACACACTTTTTTGTACGCAGTTATCAGCTAAAACAGAGCGCAGTGTATACTGATGGAACTTTACAACCAAATAGTGTATACTAAACACCCAAATGAAAGCAATCAGAAAGCTGTAAACCTTTGGCGTATGAATGGTCAATCTAACCACGGTGGTCAAAGTATACCCCGTTTACGGTAGCGTATGAAACTATCGATTTGTAATAGGTGAAAATATATAAGAAAACCAAAGCTTCCACAAAGAGCCAATTAACTTAGTAAATTAAAATATATAGAGGTACTTTGCAGTGGAAAACAGATGTAAATGTGGATGAAACCTAAGTGGTATCGTAGACATCCTTAATTAAGAGAGCACCGACGGCCAAATGACACATTTAACCCCAGGTGTATTCAGGATGCAGTTCAGCTTGGGGATGTTTCCTTGATGTTTTGGCTGTGTTTTTCGTATCACGACTTTAACGCACTCATTCTAGTTACCGCGGACATATAACCGGTAGCTTAGCTCAACACTATCGATGGCTACGCCTTTCTTTACCTTTATTATGAGCCTATTGTGCACATTCACGCCTTGCAACATGACAACAGCGATGTTCAGAAGGCTCTAGGTACACATTCCTAGTTTGACGAACTCCCAGAGATACTCAAACACCTTGAATGACTGGCAAAGTACCCAACTTACCGGTTTTATCAAATGTCGGCAACAGTTTGTAACAGTGGGCAAAACGTAACAGCCGACTTCCCCACAGTTCCACAGCTTACGGGATCTAATCACGAACGAGTTGCTTCGGCCAGGTATGATATTGACATGCGACCAAATAGTATCCGTACGTTCTGTTGTAAAGCGGAATTGGCGACTAGACATCACGAGAGGCGAACCCGCAATTATAGTAGGAGGCGGGGAGTATCGTGTTGTCGTTAGTACAGGCAGTAATAGCGGGACTGGTCGCCCAGGAGAGCTCAATGATTGCGGGTACGTGGACTAGTCGTTGGATGTCGCCTGAATAACAAATACATCAGGGATATATCAATCCTTCTAAGGTTGCGCAAGTCGACTGTTGGTAATGTGATTCTGCAATGGAAATGGGAATGAACAACCATACATAAGCAGGGCTAGGTAGATTTGATGTACTAACGGACAGGATCATTGAGCTACCGAACATTGTATTGATACAGGGCATTCCATGAATTACAGTGATGTGAAGATTTTAACATCCACTTCTTTCTTTTGGGAATGTGTCTTCAAGGAAGCTATAAAGATTAGATTAGCTAATAATTTAATAAATAGAGGTAGTGGTTTTAATTTGGACAAATCATGGAATCCGGCTCTTGGGGTAATTAAGCTGCAGAGAAGCCGTCATGGTGTCACTGAGGCGGACCATACATCGATAAGCGAATCGGATGTCTGTATGCCTTCGCCACAGGCGGCGCATGTGTAAGCGTATTTCTTTGCCGCCGACCAGCATCTGTGACCCGCATGCGCAGTACCGCCGCGGTGGAGCATATAAGGCCGCGCTTGGCAACTTGTCGTCAGACTTGTGACTCACTCTGAGGATGGCCGGACGATACGCATCCGAAATATAAGTGGAGGAAATTTTATTGGCGCGGCTGCATGCCCGAAATTTAATGGACTATTCATTACGCCGCTAGGAGTTGAAAATGCAGAGGACCATAGAGCATTGGAGAAGGAGATTGTAACAAAATTGACCAAGTCGAATAGAATTCGCACTCTGAGCGTTTCGTATTAACTTAATTAAGTATATAGACTTTTCATCCATTCAGGGAACCGAGAGCCTCGACGATTTTTGCTTGTTATCGTCACTGATACTGGCAAGATATCGGTCCCGGGATGTCCAAGACAATTTTTTACAGCGCCAACGGACCGTAGACTTCAGTAAGTGACATAAATTTCAACTTCTTCGTATTCCTGAGAAAATTTTCAGTTTGAAGTTGGATAACAAATGAAAAAAGGAATATTTTTTTCATGTGATTGGTTACAAATTAACAGTTTTAGTGTTTTTATTTGGCTTCTACTGTGAAACCTTGATTCTTCAAAATTTTATGATTCTAGGTCAGCGAGAAGTAACCTACATGTTTTGATGGTTGAGTTTGGCTCTGAGCACTATGGGACTTAACATCTGTGGTCATCAGTCCCCTAGAACTTAGAACTACTTAAACCTAACTAACCTAAGGATATCACACAACACCCAGTCATCACGAGGCAGAGAAAATGCCTGACCCCGCCGGGAATCGAATCCGGGAACCCGGGCGTGGGAAGCGAGAACGCTACCGCACGACCACGAGCTGCGGACATGGTTGAGTTTATGAGTATCAAAATATGTGATATAACTGACCGTAGATAATGACTGCATTGACTTAGGAGCTTAAATTTTTTACAGCGTCAAGGGACCGTAGACTTTAGAAAGTGACGTAAATTTCAACTTGCTACGTCTTCCCATTCTTGAAAAAATCGGGTTTCAACGATCGGACAGGAAGATGGTGATCGTATAACAGTTCCGTCTTATGGAGCTCTAAAAATCACTTGAAATCGGCGGAAGGAATCACTCGTGAGCTCTAAAGTGCTGCCACCGATCCAGCTAGCACAACGACTGTCAGTAGGAAGTTAAGAAGAATAGAGGATATTCTCATAAGCCACATATCTCTGTAGTCAGTGCTTAGCAACGCTTAGGGTGGTGGAAAGAGAGACGCCAGTGGACAATGGATGACTGAAAAAGAGTGATTTGGTGTGATGAATTACTCTGTCGCCTGTGTCAGTCCGATGGATGGACCTGGGTTTGGCGAATGCCTCGAAAACGTTATCTGACGTCATGTGTTGTGGCACCCTTAAGTACGGAGGAGGTCGTGTTACGATATGGAATTGTGATGGTATGACAGTATTTTTCGTGGTTAGGGTGTGGTCCTATTATTGCGCTCAAGAAAATGGTAAAGGATATGAACAGATTTTGCAGTACTGTGAACTACGAACAGTGGAGGAACAGTTTGGAGACGATGATTGTATCAGCAAGACAATGCACCCTGCCATATAACATCATCTATGAATCACTTTTTATGAAAAATAACCTTCCTGAAATCGACCCAAAGTCCCACCTTCAACCCGGCAGGACACTTTTGGGATGAGTTAAAAAGTCGTCTCCGCTCCAGATCCAAGTGCCCGACACGGTTCCGGCTCTTGAGGAAGACTGAGCTGCCATTCCTCCACAGACATTGAGACACCTCATTCAAAGAGTCTCCAGCAGAGTTCAAGCAGTTATAAAGGCCAAAGTCGGACTCTTCACGTAGTAACGTCCACTAATAAGTATTCGCAGGTTGATTTGGGGGAGGGGACCAAACAGTGAGGTCATCGGTCCAAGCGGCCTAGGGAAGGATGGGGAAGGAAGTAGGCCGTACCCTTTAGAAGGAACTATCCCGGCATTTGCCTGAAGCGACTTAGGGAAATCATGGGGAACCTAATCAGAATGGCCGGACGTGGCTTTGAACCGTCGTCCTCCCAAATGCGTTTCCAGTGTGCTAACCACTGCGCCACCTCACTCGATACTTACAGGTGTTCGGATGCTGTTGATCGGATGGTGTATCTGAAAAAGTTGTTGACATTCCTCCTAGCCGAATTGATGCCATTACCTAGGCACGAAGCAATATTGTCGTGCTGTCTCCTTGGGGTGAATAATGTTTTATGTGGTGTGTTTACATTCCTTGCTTCGTCCATCACACGTTATTTTGTTTCCAAGTTAGCAGAATGTCTTCAGTTCATATACCACCTGATCTCCAATTTTGACTTTAAGTTTTTTTGTATATTAACTCCAAATGGTCAATTAGCTAATTTTATTTCTTTGCGAAATATTGTTGAGCAACGGGGTATTTCGGAGGACGTTTGCGTCTGTGATGCTTCTGATGGGAGGCTTTATAGTGTGAGTGTACGCAGCCTCGACATTAGCACGGTCGCCGTGGTGGGATAAAGACGTCACAGTGGCAGCACAAGAGGAGCAGCCAGTGTAAGAGGTGGGGGGCGGAAGCTGGGGAGTTTGTTTTGAGGCTCGCGCTGTGTGACGGCTCCGCGGTCGGCCGGCACGCCGGAAGGTTTTTGTCGGGCCCCAGGGATGAGGGATGATTCCTTCCTCTGCGCACGGCGCCGAACCTCCCTCGCCACCCTCCCGCGCCAGTATTATTCATAATTGGATACGGGTGGCAGCGCTGGCTGACCGCGCAGGGGTTACCGCCCCCTTCCTCGGCCACTGAGAAAAAGAAGAATAAAAAAAGTAGCGTATATAGTAGCGATGCAGCGGGGGCAGTTTGGGGAAGGGCACGGCAGAACCGCAGAAATTGGATTAAGTCGGCTCTGCTCTCTTCTCTTCTGCGTTCTAGGCCGTTAAGCCGGGCCGCCCGCAAACCACCACGTGACTTGGGCCACGGGTGGGGGTGGAGGGGGGGGGAGTGATGGGAGCATGGGGAGCATGGGGACGGGGTATTAAAGGGAGGAAAAGAGGCGGCAGGGGCCGCTGGACGCTCGTAGCCTCCTGCTCGGACACGGTCATCCCTTGAGCCGTCATCTTTCATCTCGAGATCAACTGTGCTACAACTGCAAACACCCACTTGGCTTTAATTTATTTTGAATAATTTGAGAAATGTTGGGCAGTCAGCTTGATGACTCGAGTTTTAAAGGTAAGGTGTCCCAGGAGGGAAAGTCAATATTCAGGGTTATGACAGGAACGATCATTTGAAGGAAGAGCGTCGCAAGGACATATGAGCTATTCAGACTGGTTTCCGAGATAGAACACATTAAATGTAGATTGTTATTTATTTATGTATTATTGAATACATTCATAGGATTACACATGTGCATTTGTACAACAGTTAATAAACACTAAAACATGCAGTATACATAATATCAATTGAAAAATATGTATTTTTAATACATTCACCTCTGCGGATTATATACTGAAGTGGCAAAAGCCACAGGAAATCTGATAATATCGTGTCGGACCCCTTTTTAAACTGTGTACTGCAGTAACTCGATGTAGCATGTCGTGAACAAGTCGTTGGAAGTGTCTTGTAGAAATTTTGAGCAACGATGTCTCTATAGCCGTACGTGAGTGCGAAAGTATTGCCACTGCAGGATTTTGTAGACGAACGGACCTCTCGATTATGTCCCAAAAATTTTCGTTCGGTTTGATGTCAGGGGATCTGGGTGGCCAAATTATTCTCTCGGATTGTAAACAATTGCGAACAATCATGCCTCAATCACAGGGTGTATTGTCATCCATAAAAATTCCATCGTTGTTTGGGAACATGAAGTCCACGAATGGCTGCAGATGGTCCCCAAGTAGCCGAAAATAACCATTTACAGTCAATGATCGATTTAGTTGGACCAGAGGACCCAGTTCATTCCATGTAAACACATTCTACACTATTATGGAGCCACCACCAGCTTGCACAGTGCCTTGTTGGCAACCTGGGTCCATGGCTTCGAGGGACCTGCAACACATTCGAACCACACTGTCAGCTCTTACCAACTGGAATCGGGACTCATCTGACCATGCTACTGTTTGCCAGTCTCCCAGGGTCCAACCAATGTGGTCATGATCCCAGGAGAGGCGCTGAAGGCGATGTTCTCTCTTAGCTAAGGCACTCGCGTCGGTCGTCTGCTTCCATAGCGCATTAGCGCCAAATTTCGCCGCAGTGTCCTAACAGATACGTTCGTCATACGTCCCACATTGATTCCTGCGGTTATTTCACGTAGTGTTGTTTGTCTGTTAGCACTGACAACGCTACGCAAGCGCCACTGATCTCGGTCGTTAAGTGAAGACCCTAGGCCACTGCGCTGTCCGTGGTGAGAGGTAATGCCTGAAATTTGGTATTCTCTGCTCAGTGTTGACGCTGAATCTCGGAATATTGAACTCCCTAACGATTTCTAAAATGGAATGTCCTATGCGTTTAGCTCCAATTACCATTACGCATTCAAAGTCTGTTAATTCCCATCGTGCGGCCATAGTCAAGTCGGAAACCTTTTCACTTGAACCGGCTGAGTATAAATGATATCTCCGTCAATGCACTACTCTTTTATATCTTGTTTACGAGATACTACTGCCATATGTGTATGTGCATATAGCTATACTATGACTTGGTACCTCAATGTAGTACACGTCACGTTACGGCTATTGTACACTCCGCAATAAATGTTCTAAGATCCCCGCGTCAAATTCTGTGCATTTGTGCGCTCTTGAATTGCTTGTGCAGGTGCTCCTGCACATTCCGTAATGAGGGGGGAGAATTTCGTGTCACGTATTCACCTTTCGTTTGTACGCCTCAGAGTTCATTTAACCCCATAATGAAATTCTAATGGCGTAGGGTGTGTCGATCTAGGTGGCCAGATAATTGTATTATCACGACCGATGCAGCGATTAGGGTAAGTGGGCAGAGATATTCCCTCACATGTGTGGTAAAATGTGGAGGAGCTCCGTCAAGCTGGAAATATATTGCAGTCCACTTGGCGAAAGAAACGTCCTCGCGGTATTCAACAAACCAATTTTTCCAAAAAATGCAAGTAATTCTGTCCCATCATTAGCTCTTCTAAAACGACTGGACCTATCAACATGTTACGGATCATGCCGCACCAAACATTGGTGGAAAAACGAACCTAGTAAGTGGCTTCCATTGTAGCGTGTGAATTGTCCTGCGACCATCGATGTGTGTTGTTGATCCCATTCCGTGTAAACGTGGCTTCATCAGTGAATAGCAGTAATAGAAGCAAATGGAGACTGTCGTTTAATCAGTGATAAAATTGACGCCTTGGGCCAATGTCGCTAATTGCAGATTGTGAATACGCTCTATGTGAAATAAGTACAAGGTGAAATAAGTACTAGGGGCTAGTTTAGTGGCAGAAAGACATCCCGAGCAAAGAAATTGAAAGAAACGAGGTAGTTTGGCTAGGATAAGAGCCAAAAAGCTTTCTTGGGTAAGTCACACACGTGCGTGCCACTATCCCAAAAACAAATGTACGTTAAACTTGTATCTTGGAAACCATTCGGGATGGTGCATAAACCCACATTATAGATCTAACGAATATTTCTATCACATCACTGAATATTGACTCCTCATCCTAGAACACGCTGTAAGTATCTGTATGTAATAATTTAAAAATGAAACGAAAGAAAAATTGAAGAGCTACACGGAGAAGACCAAAAATCGATTTCGGAAATAGGTAACGTACCAGATTAGACTTTTGGTCATAATCTGAGAAGAAGAAGAAAGAGCAAAGAAAATCAGAAATCTTTAATTCATCCATGGGGATACTTGAAATTGCTGATAAAAAAAGAAGAAATATTTTGGGCGAGGTGACACGAGGGTAAGAATTTTATTCTTTTATTTTGAAGAATTGTGTGAAGTTAAATTCCTGTATCAAACAACGGTTCAAACCTTGAACCCTTGCATTCACGAGGAATCTGCTACCAACAGCACAATATCCCTCCAGTACAAAAAGTTACGAGAGTGGATTAGTAATAGATAAAAATTAAGGAGATGAATTTAATGTTTCAGTCTCCCATCACTTGAGTACAATGTACAAAACGTTCAAACAGCTACATGGAACCGGCCGCGGTGGCCGAGCGGTTCTAGGCGCTTCAGGCCCATTTTGCATTTCGTCGTTTTGTGGCGGGTTCGCACTGATAACAAATGAAAGAATTTTCTTGCAGGGTTAGCAGATTTTTTTTATTGTTGATTCTAATTATTTTTATGCTTTCTTCTCTAGTGATTGGTTTGTGGTTATGTTCTCTTATGTGTTCTGCAAAAGTTGAGTGGTTTGTCCCATAAAAAAATAATAACACACCACAAAAAAGAAGCAGAAACATGGTGAACAGTGCAAAAAAGTTTGGAATACAAAATTGTGTCGGAAATAAAAGTGGTTGTGGGACCTCCAGACCAGCTGAGAGGAGAGGCAGATCATAGCAAACTGTAAGTAATTACTTATTTACGTAAAAAAACGCGAAGTGAACTTTGATAATCTAAAAATAACAAAACAGTATCATTATAGATCCCACTTTAGAGCAAGCAAAACGCGAAACGCATCTGGCAAAAGTAAATTGAATTGCACTAAGAAAAGGCGGTTTTATTTACAAAACAAGTATTTCTGTGCTTGCCGTGGAGGATGGCCACGCAAACAAACTTGCTTTTGTTTCACTTTTGCAGTGTCATGTTCCATGCTTATACAGATTATTAGAGATACGCTATTGCTTTAGAGTGGTGGTGTATATGTGTGTCGGTCTTTTACTTTGCTTTGTTTTACTTCCTTACTATTGTCCATTCGCTTCCAAGATGCTACTCCAGGCGGGTGTAAAATGAATGTGCGCGACGGAAAATACTGAACGCGAAAATGAAGATTTGACCCTGTCTGACAACCCCCTGAAGCAGATCTCAGGATCTCTTGATGGTGATATTATCTCCTTCTTCTTGCTGTTTAACATGTAAATTAAAACATCAACATAAATGAATAATTAAGGGAACTAGTAACTACGAACGATAAACGCTGTTTCTGCTTATACATTTATTGTGGATTAAAACCCCATTATATATTACAAATATTTATATATCAATGTCCAATGGACATAAAGAGGTACTAATGGATTTCATAACTAATATGATTGACCAGTTGCCCAAATCTGCCCCTTTTTATGGCTACGCGATCTAATATAAATAACACGAGATGATTGACATCACCTATGTGCTACGAACACGTGATGCCATTTATATTGCTATCAATATTTTTCGAAGCCCGAAGATATATGCAATTAAGTCCCTCCAACCTCACGATGTACGTAGCAGGCAGATGAATAGCAATCTCTGCCATTGCTGATTTTGCACAGATGGCTTGACATCTTTCCTGATGTTATGCAAAACATCACCAAAGTGGTTATTGACGCTCTTGTGCGAAAATTTGGCTTGAATCCAACAGCTTTTCTGAAAAGTACGACTTCAAATAAGTTATGGAATATCCAGGTGGGGATAGTATTTTCAATTTACTCACAGACGCCGATTTTCAGTCATATTTGATCGTAACGCCTGATTTATGTAATTGTAGGAGCATGTCATTTATCGAGGACAAAAGACATATAAAATAGTTACATGTGCAATGCAATGTCCCTCATCAAAGTATTTTTTGGTAACTAATCACTCCTCACTGTAATTCAGTACAAAGCCACATTCTTCATTTACAGCTTGCATATCAGCTCCTCTATGTTCTTACATCACTTGCAGACTTCCAACAACTTGACTGTTAACAAAATCGCTTGTGTACGCTTTACATCCGGTTGGTAGATACATATTTGTGGTTTGTACAGTGATGAATACAGTTTTGTAATACAGTTTCCTTAAATGAGATATTTTCATTGTATATGGGTGACGGTCTGTTGTACGATTGGGTTTTGTAATTTCAATAAAAATACTGGTGTGCAGCTGTTTCAGTGTTACATTATAACATCTGATAATAAATATACAGTAATATAAAGTAATTACAAATATCAAGGGAGTGTAGTAAAGACGAAATGCAAATGATTACATGTTAGTGGCGCGAGGACTTTTAACACAAAGCTGCAGTTTAACGCCACGGTTATTTATTTGTACGTCGTAGAAACGATGATATAAGTGACAGAAATTATTAGAAGAAGAATAAAAATCTCAGAAGAACTTACATCAATCAAAAATTTGGACACGCCATGATATGAATTAGGTGAACAGCTGATTGTAATCGACAGGCTGACTGCCATAAAGCACTGCGTACCTAAGTAACGTGGTGAAGATGTTGTCAATTGTGGCCTTTAACCATTTATAACACTTTACTCAAGAACATTACACGTGCTGAGTAACACAGTACACTCTACAGAGTGCTGCTGATAATACACTCTCGAGTTAAAAGTTAACTACATGTACACTAGTTACCAAGTATGAAACAAAGAGAGTTACACTCCGGTTGTGCAGTCCTTATTTTCCCTGAAAAGCGAGTCGCCTCAGTACCAAACTGGATATGTGGCAATGAAATTTACCTGCTGTCAATTACAGTTTTAATTTCAATAGAGTTACTCACTCGACTGGAGCAGCTATTTATACATTTATTGAGCATATAATAAAAATTTTAGATGCTAAAATATCACAAGTTTGCATCCTTTGCAATTAACAGATAAAATTTCTTTGTTTCATTTCGATAAACTGTTAGAGATGTTACTTTTTCATGACATACATACTTCATCCCAGACATGGTTTTAGGCCCACCCCCTTTTTTAATGATGTAGTAAGTAGTTAGTTTCTCTGGGATCTTCGAGTAACGCTGATAGGGACCTTTTTGGAAAGAAATCAGACTGAGCTTTCTGCAGGGTTCTATCATGGTTAAAAATCATTAAAAAGCGAAGATCGCACAAAATATTTTTTTATTCAATACAACCGGTTTCAACAGCCTTAACTGTATCGCATCATGCATGGGCTGAACTTCCCGGTCAACATCAAGCACATTTGTGTTGGCAAAACTTCACTCCAATTGGACGCACCAGAGGATTCGGTCAATATATCACCAGAATTTCTCGATCAATCCGTATGAAATTAAGACGTTTTACCAACTAGAATCGTACTGTCCTGCGCAGTTTGTCTGTGAAGTACATTTTTAGTTGCCGCGTCATTCCAGTCATGCTTTCTCTGATGACAATGCGCCACTGTCATTGCGCTGTGGTTTTAACATGTGTAACTTGTTTTCTGAAGTCTTTAAGTACAATACTAAAACTAAACTTCCGTCTAGTGAATCCACATGTGACACAGAAAAGAGTGAAATACACAGTCATAAAATTCTTTAACACTGGTGTTCTAGACATACAACGACCGACAGGCAGCGGAAGCGTTTTCTAATGCAGAGTAAACAGCACGTAGTTTTTTTTTATTGTGTATGCAGTCTTTCGTTCAATTGACAAGTTCCATTTCATAGCGTTTATAACAAATATGACCTATGGAGCATGGCAATACTAACAGACTAATAGACGCGATGCCTAACTCACTGCAATAATTTCTACTACTGTTTTCAGCTCTGCAGGCAACCTAAACCACGATCTCTTCTGAATTGCAATGTTTTCAGCTCTGCAGGCAACCTAAACCACGATCTCTTCTGAATTGCATGAAGCTGAACCATTCAGCTGTGTAGCGAACTTTTATTTAACAACCAGTTCAGTCTTGCAATTCGTGTATCATCAAGTTTCTGTACAAAAAGGACGAACTTAAAAGTGTGGTAAATATATCAATAAGACTGAGGCATGATGAAGAGTTTAAACTGCATTTTGGGATTTGTGTTATCTCGGCAAGTCCGTTTTGTGTTTTGAATATGCAGAAATCGAAATGATAAGAGGCACTTTTCTGTTCGACATAGAGGTTAAAACAACGTCGGAATAAATACACTAGCCGGCCAGAGTGGCCGTGCGGTTCTAGGCGCTACAGTCGCAGGTTCGAATCCTGCCTCGGGCATGGATGTGTGTGATGTCCTTAGGTTAATTAGGTTTAATTAGTTCTAAGTTATAGGTGACTGATGACCTCAGAAGTTAAGTCGCATAGTGCTCAGAGCCATTTGAACCAATAAATACACTAAGGGAGGGTAGTAGCCGTGGCCTACTTGAAGGAATCATCCCAGAATTCACTTGAAGTGGAATCTTAATTTACCATAGGGTCTTATCGCACCTCTTTGCGAATGCAGTTACACTGTACCTCATCGCTCATTTCAGGGAAGGAACATAGATTGAGGAATGGGGAGGCGTAAACTGCCGAATCCCCTATGCAGGAACTGTTTAGTTGGTTTATTTGGGGGAGGAAACCAAACAGCGAGCTCGGCGTCCTATCGGATTAGGGAAGGATGGGAAAGGAAGTCGGCCGTGACCTTTCAAAGGAACCATTCCGGCATTTGCCTGAAGCGATTTAGGGAAATCACGGAAAACCAGCATCAGGATGGCCGGACGCTGGTTTGAACCATCTTCCTCCCGAACGCGACTTCATTGTGATACCCACTGCGCCACCTCGCTCGGTATACGCTGGAAATGCTAATATTCAAGATATGTAGTGGGTTTTCGAAGCCTGGAGAGACGCTTGTCTGCAACCATTGCTTTAAACTAATCGGTTGTGCAAACGTGTTGATTATATTTGAAAAATTGTATGATGCTTTTATTCCTGAATCAAAAGCGGTAATCTCAAAGGCAAATGTGCGTCCATCTGTTCGGCAACAGTCAAGGAACAACTGCAGAAAATATGAAGTACTTCAATGCATAATTCCAGAAATAAAATACCTATAGAACAAAGAATATAGTTTTTAAAATTGAGTTCAAAGTTTAATTTGTTTCCAAATTACAATTTTAATCAGAATTATTACAGTTAATATTTTTCTCTTCCATATCCAGGACCCTTTGAATTCTAGGCGTCTTTTCTTCTTTTGTTGTTTACTGGTTTGTGCCTTCTGACTTCATTTTTGCAGTTTGATTGCACCAACATTTCCATTACGAATTTTTGAAAAACTGTTATTTATTTGTATTCGACTTGTAGTATTTGTACCTGGACTGATTTCAAGTTTCTCCAATCTCAAGACATGAAACAACTTCTAACATAGTACATTTTCAAGATTTATAGCATGCAAACAGTTTTCTTGGTATACTATTCGAAATTACGGAGTTTAAACTTCCACTGAGTTTTCGTCTTTTTCCATGTCAGTATTTTTTATAAGGTCTTTACCAGCAAGCTTCTTAAGCACGGGTTTTTTGGCGTTCTTAATTATGAGTGCTAAAAACTGTTGATGATCGGCGTCTTTGCTAGAACATAGATACCTTTAATTTTACATTAACATTTAGGACCGTTTGTTTTTATATTGAGATATACATACAGATCGTTTTCCCTTCTTAGATTGACTGTTATTGTTAATATTTGCACTTTGATATGCAAAGAATTTTGCATGATGACAAAATTTCTTCACTGTTGACATTTTTTCACAAAAAAATGGAATCTACTGTAGCGATTAAATAGGGCAAAGAAAGAAAAGAAAGGTACCTGCATTTCACAGCGAGAAACATCGTTGACGTATCAAATAGGAACCAGACTAGGTAAGAGTTGAAATATGAACCAAAGACTCCCACATCTCTTACGGCGTACACAAAGTAATACGCCCGAAAACTTACTGTGACGCGAAGTTGGCATGGCACTTGAAGCACAACGTATTGGAACTGTGTCACTGTCTCGGAATAATTCATCGTATTGTGTGATATACAACTGCATTTTACGAAAAAAATTGCAGTGCATTTTAAGGGCGAAAACAAAAATTTTGAGATTTCTGAGCCGAATTCAATAATATCTCCCCTTACGTCTCGTCAACGACAGCGTCATTGGAGACGTAGAAGATGCTCGTATTTGGGACGGAAACGAAGGATATAGCCTGTGCCCATTTCAGAGGAACCATCCCGGCATTCGACTTACACATTTTAGGGAAATCAAAGGAAATATAAATCTCGAGGTTCGAAAGGGGGATATGTAATTCAGTCCTTCCGAGTGCGAGTTCATTGTCTTCTTGCTACGCAACAACGCTCGATCCACTCAGCTGCCCTCCGCAGGTTATTTCCGGTTTGCAGATCCAGATGTAGGACATGAGCGTCAAATGCACAAGCAGTGCCAAACGTTGGTGCACCACAACGACGTGTACGGATCTCTGAATGTAGGCGCAGCCAGATGTGTGTTACCAGCCGCAGCTAGGCGGCTAGGTCATTATGTCTGCACGGCTGCACCGCACGCGAACAGTTGGCGCTAGTCGGGTAATGCGGTTAGCATCTGGATTCGCTACAGGGGACACTTCCCTCCCCTCTGCAGTGTTCTTTACTGCGTGACTGCTGGAGCGAGATAATAGCCTACTGCCTTTCTGCACCCAAAAGTGACGGACCGAAACTATTTATATGATAAATAGTAGAGGACATCCTTACTGATCTCCGTTAGATGGGCATTAGACCACGGTCCGAGACATGTTTCTGTGCCTGACGTTGTTTCTCATAGTGATGGAGACATCCTCGGAAGCTAGATGATTAATTTGTTGCTTGATTTTAGAAATAAAAACAAACTCAGCATCAAGAATGAGATTTTCACTCTGCAGCGGAGTGTGCGCTGATATGAAACTTCCTGGCAGATTAAAACTGTGTGCCCGACCGAGACTCGAACTCGGGACCTTTCCCTTTCGCGGGCAAGTGCTCTACCAACTGTGCTACCGAAGCACGATTCACGCCCGGTACCCACAACTTCTGCGAGTACCTCGTCTCCTACCTTCCAAACTTTCTGAAAACATCCCCCAGGCTGTGGCTAAGCCATGTCTCCGCAATATCCTTTCTTTCAGGAGTGCTAGTTCTGCGAAGTTCGCAGGAGAGCTTCTGTAAAGTTTGGAAGGTAGGAGACGAGGTACTGGCAGAAGTAAAGCTGTGGGTACCGGGCGTGAGCCGTGCTTCGGTACCTCAGTTGGTAGAGCACTTGCCGGCGAAAGGCAAAGGTCCCGAGTTCGAGTCTCGGTCGGGCACACAGTTTTAATCTGCCAGGAAATTTCATATCAGCGCACACTCCGCTGCAGAGTGAAAATCTCATTCTGGAAGCATCCCCCAGGCTGTGGCTAAGCCATGTCTCCGCAATATCTTTTCTTTCAGGAGTGCTAGTTCTGCAAGGTTCGCAGGAGAGCTTCTGTAAAGTTTGGAAGGTAGGAGACGAGGTACTGGCAGAAGTAAAGCTGTGGGTACCGGGCGTGAGTCGTGCTTCGGTAGCTCAGTTGGTAGAGCACTTGCCCGCGAAAGGCAAAGGTCCCGAGTTCGAGTCTCGGTCGGGCACACAGTTTTAATGTGCTAGGAAGTTTCATATCAGCGCACACTCCGCTGCAGAGTGAAAATCTCATTCTGGAAACATCCCCCAGGCTGTGGCTAAGCCATGTCTCCGCAATATCGTTTCTTTCAGGAGTGCTAGTTCTGCAAGGTTCGCGGGAGAGCATCTGTAAAGTTTGGAAGGTAGGAGACGAGGTACTGGCAGAAGTAAAGCTGTGGGTACCGGGCGTGAGTCGTGCTTCGGTAGCTCAGTTGGTAGAGCACTTGCCTGCGAAAGGTAAAGGTCCCGAGTTCGAGTCTCGGTCGGGCACACAGTTTTAATGTGCCAGGAAGTTTCATATCAGCGCACACTCCGCTGCAGAGTGAAAATCTCATTCTGGAAACATCCCCGAGGCTGTGGCTAAGCCATGTCTCCGCAATATCGTTTCTTTCAGGAGTGCTAGTTCTGCAAGTTTCGCAGGAGAGCTTCTGTAAAGTTTGGAAGGTAGGAGACGAGGTACTGGCAGAAGTAAAGCTGTGGGTACCGGGCGTGAGTCGTGCTTCGGTAGCTCAGTTGGTAGAGCACTTGCCCGCGAAAGGCAAAGGTCCCGAGTTCGAGTCTCGGTCGGGCACACAATTTTAATCTGCCAGGAAGTTTCATATCAGCGCACACTCCACTGCAGAGTGAAAATCTCATTCTGGAAACATCCCCCAGGCTGTGGCTAAGCCATGTCTCCGCAATATCGTTTCTTTCAGGAGTGTTAGTTCTGCAAGGTTCGCAGGAGAGCTTCTGTAAAATTTGGAAGGTAGGAGACGAGGTACTGGCAGAAGTAAAGCTGTGGGTACCGGGCGTGAGTCGTGCTTCGGTAGCTCAGTTGGTAGAGCACTTGCCCGCGAAAGGCAAAGGTCCCGAGTTCAAGTCTCGTTCGGGCACACAGTTTTAATCTGCCAGGAAGTTTCAAACTCAGCATGCCGGACCTTTACATGACTAGACGAGTGCGTGGTTACGTATCAACAGTTCGGCCTGCTAAGCTCGTTTGAGTTCGTAAATCACCTAACAAACTAATCAACTAGCACCTGAAGATGCTTGTACCACTAAGAGATGAAACACGCTGTAGATCACGGCCTAATACCCAAATAAATAAGATTACCCAGGATGTAAATCCCGGCCGTGAATGCGTGCAAAATAGTGGGGAACAATTTCGACGTCTTAGAGTATATGCTGCAGGCCATCTCGCCGTGTGTGGCGGTGAACACTTCATGTACTTCTGTTATATCCGCTCTTTCCTCTTCCAGTCGCGAAACGTGCTTGGGAAGGAAGTCTGACGGTAAGCCTCCGTGTGCGTCCGAAACTCTATAACATTACCTTCTTGGTCTTTTCGCAAGGTACGAGTAGAGAAAAAACTGTATGTTGGTTGGCTCTTCTAGGATTGACATTCTAGGAATTTTAACGGGAAACCATACCGTGATGCACAGTTTCGATGAACATCTCCATAACGATTTCGCTGTTACCAAAAGATCCAGTAACGAAATTCGTTGCTCTTCCGTAGATATTTGCTATGTCTTGTATCAGTCGGGCCTGGTTATGGTCCCATGCGGGGGAGCGATACGTATTCGGTCGAACGAAGGTTTTGTAAGAAATGAAAGGAATGTGTGTGAAATCTTATGGGACTTAACTGCTAAGGTCATCAGTCCCGAAGCTTACACACTACTTAACCTAAATTATCCTAAGGACAAACACACACACCCATGCCCGAGGGAGGACTCGAACCTCCGCCGAGACCAGCTGCACAGTCCATGACAGCAGCTCCTTAACCCGCTCGGCTAGTCCCGCACGGCACCCTCCTCTGTGGGTGAACGGGTGGACTACTTCTCCTAAGGACTCCTCCACTGAAACTCAGCCTGGCAAGTACAGTTCCTCCTTTTAGGTCTAGGTAGTCATTCCACTTTATATCGCGCAATACGTATTCTCCCTTATATTTAATGGCTACTACTGTCTCATTAACGGGTGTTTCCGTCTGTTTATGTGCGATACATTACCATTATTTGTGTTGAGGGTCAATTGCAAATCTCTGCATCAAGCATCGGTCCCCTGCAGGCTTTCTACATTTCACTGCTATTTACAGCATTATGGCATTTTTACTTCCACGACTAGCTTCATGGATCTTTCGAATTTGTCCCCTCGTTCGGTTATGTTCAGAAACAACACACATTGAACGACTAGACATAGGATGTTCATATTCACAGGACATGTACGTTAGTATGTTCTGCAGAAATGATTAGCATTTGAATTATGTCGGCCGATGGGTTGAAGAAAATATCGACATTAAGGTGCAACACCACCTACCGGTAAAACGTGCCTGCGGCTCTCGTTGTCGCTATAAACTGAAGGCAATCAGTGTGACTTGAGCAGACGTGCAGGATGCCTCGCAGACGTGTGCGAGACCAGTGTTGTCAAGTCAATGAGTTTGAAAGAGTGCGCATTATTGGCAAGAGAGAATGTAGTGCATCTAGACGGGAAACTACTATTCGTGTGGGACGAAGTGTTTCGGCAGTGCAACGGGTATGTGCAGAACGGTTCACGTTAGGCTGTAGAACACGACAAGATGGGTGAGGTCACACCACACAGACCAACCCCGGAGAAGATCGACACCTCATCCGAATGGCATTGCAGGACAGATCCGCATCTTCCTCGGCTCTGGCGCAACAGTGGAACAGTGTAACACATCATACACTATCGGGAGTGACAGTCCGACGTCGTTTATTGCGGCATGGGTTACGTGAGCGTCGTCCGTTTTTCCGCCCACCTTTGACGAATGTGCAGAAACGTACTAAAAAGAAATGGTGTTGGAATGACGTCACTGGGGACAGAAATGGCATCAGGTAGTGTTTACTGACGAATCCAAGTTATGTTTGTTTGAAAATGGTGGCCGCATTTTGGTCCGCCGCAGACAAGGGGAGCGGCATCACAGTGACTGCATTTGCAAAAGAATCACAGCGCCAACTCAAGGCCTTATGGTGTGGAGTGCTAGTGAGTACAACAACAAATAACAACTGATCCGTGTCAATGGCACTGTGACCAGTCTGACCTACGTGAACGACATTCTGCCACCCGTAACCATGCCCATACTGTACAAAGCCATTTTTCAGCAAGACAATACACGACCACATGTTGCTGCTCGAACACATTCCTTCTTGGTGTCACAGGATGTCAGCCTTTTACCCTGGTCCACCGGATCACCACACTTATCGCCAGCGAAAGTGTGTGGGCTGTGGTGAAACGACAGGTGCAGCGCTGTGATCCAGTGTCAACCACTGGAGATGCACTTTGGGACCAGGTGAATGCAGTGCAGATGGTTATAACACAGGACGCCATTCGCGCCTTATACGCTTCGACGCCATCACTCCTGGAACAAATTATCAGGGCCCATGGCGGACGCTGTGCCTACTAAGCAGCAGGACACCTGCTGATCCAAGGTGACTGAAATTCTAATCATTTCTGTAGAGCACACTAATGTACAATACATTTCCTGTGAATATGAAAGTCCTACCTCTAGTAATTTAAGGTTGAAACGTCCCCTTAGAAAAATTATACAAGACTGTGCTTAAACTGACACACAATAATTTTTAGCGCAACGCAATCTGACTTTCAATAAGCCCTACAAGAGAATGGCCCTGACTAAATTAACCTATACGTTTCACAAATCACTTACCTCACAAAAATCTTCATTAATCGAACTACTCAATATAGCGAGCGCCACTAATGCCAGCTAAATAAAAGATTCAAACTACTGATGGCACTAACTACTGATGGGCATAGTTAGCAAAAGAAAGATTTTGATACAGTACAAACAATGTATTAACCTCAGTAGTGTTTAAAACTCATAATATATATATATATCAGTCCATGATATCCAATATTACAAATTTACTCTTTCTGATGGACACACGCCCTTGTTGGATAACTTCACACTTATGAAACTGTATTTTGTATGTGCTTTGTGAAATCTTCATATATTTTTGGAACCATTGTGATACTATGAGAGCTTTGAATGATGTATTTGGTATGAAATCATGATTTTTAAAGTACAATTGAGGTAGATGACACTATTGAAATGAGCAGAGAATTGTTTAGGGTTTGAAATTATTTCAGAAAGCTATGACGTTTTTGAGATTTGGCTGAGTTTTTGTGATGTTATTATTATGATGACAATGTGTATTATGCTGTTGAGGTATGTTTATGATCAATAAGCTGATGCTACCGTATATGAGGAATGTGATTACGTGTTTATATGTATATGAACAATGAGTAGTGGTTAGGGACTCTAGTTTGTGAAAAAGAATGTTGGAAACCAAGAATCGTACTTTAAGAGTTATGAAATGTGTGTAAATGCGTGAATGTATCACAGCGCCGGCGAAAATTTTTTGGGCGCTGTTATATTTATAGGATTTTGTTTCTACAGATTTGTAACGCAGATATTTCGACCTGTGAAATTTTATTTGTATCAAACTGTCACTGTAGTGGAAACTGATGTCGTAAATATTTTGGTAAGGAAGGTAGGTCACTGTAAGCACCCAGCTGTGGGACAGTCGCCTGGAAAAAAGCCATTAGTGTGTGCCTTTCAGAGGCACAGGTGGAGAAAAAAAAGAGGCCATTATCCTCGCTGTAGACATTTATTTGTAGAAAGCATCGCAAATATGACACGCTTAAACTTGAAAACATATGATTACACTGTGGAGCTCGTAATTTATGATATTTACTAAAATGCCTAATGAAATGATGAGTAACATTTTACACCTATTGTATTTCTAGTTGAGAGATAGCTCATTTTGTTTAATATCTAGTTTCTAGCTGCACTGCAGCATTGGTTAAAATAAAATTTAATAGATGTACTAATGTAAATATTTTCTGTCTACAGATCCAGTAAATAATAATTTTGTGATATACTTCCAAAAAAATGAGGGAGCACAAAAAAGACATTTCCCTTCACAGGAACTGCATACATAATTTTCTTTTCAAGTACTTGGTAATTTATTTCATAGAATAAGTTATGGTGCACCATTTAATTACATAGACATTAAGATGCAAATAGACATTTCCCTTATCTGCGTTGTTGTCTTTAGTGTACTTTCTGCTTGAGCTTTGTCATGTTTAGTGATTAGTCATTGCATTTGCTGCTGCTGTTTGCCAGGCATAGTGCTACTGAATTTCACTTTGTATTACTCCGTTAAGCCAGTTTTACTCCTGATTTATTTTTCTTGTTTGCTGCACATTGGCTCATATTAGTGATAATGTTGCAATTGCTTTTCTAACTGATATATATTGCTGCTTCCTTTGCCAATTTGCATTTTTTTGTCATTGATGATTGTGTTAATTTGTTGTGTGTTGTTGCATTGCCTCGTCCCTTAGTATATATATATCTGAGCTCAGTAGATTTAAGTTAGCTTAAGAGGGGGTAGACTATATAAGAAACTAACTACGATGAATTAGAAGAAATGCATTGAGAAGCTATAAGAAAATAGTTTGGCCAAAAAAAGTATTTTTGGAAGAGGATATGAACAAAAAAGTAGGGTTTAGGGACAACAGGTTTAGGTAGGATTTTCTTGGAAATAAATGATGAGGTAAGATAATGGAAAATAAATAATGAGGTAAGAAATATGTAAACATATAAATACAGAAAGCATGCTTGGATTGGATTTTTTTGGTGGAAACAAATGTTGAAATAAGATGAATGATCTATGGAATGAAGTTTTGGGTTGGACTGCAGTACCTAATGTTACACTGAAAACAAACCCTGCCCTTTCTTCTTGTGATAATCCGCTATGTGTTTGTGTACCCTTGTGTATTTGGTTTTTCCTGTCTTTATGTGTTTAGCTGATGAGAGTTATGTTGTAGACTTTTTCTAATACTATGTTATTTACTTTGTAAAGATGTTTAGACATTATTTATCTGTTCTGTTTTGTTGCTCATATGTGAAGTTGATGTTTCAAAAGTTATTCTGATCTTTATGTATGTACTTATGTCATAATTCTTGTAACACTGATGTGCATGTTTATTTCTATTCTTTTGTAAAGCCTGTTTTACTACAAATGTTATCTGTATTGTTATGTTTTTAATGATGTATTTTGTACCGTTGTTATTGTATTCTTATGTTATAAAATTTATAATAGTATAGACACCAGTTCTTCAAATTAAGTTACATTTCACTGCACAAGTTTCTGTTGGTCATAGTAATGGACAATATGTGAGAAGTAGGGACTGTTAGTGTTTGCACATTTGTTGATAATTCAGCAAGGGACTGTTTAACAGCACTGCTGGTTCTAAGGACAATTACAAAAACTTTGTGAGTACACAAGTGGTTGTTTATGGACTTGCTATATTGTCTGCAAGACTTCTAAGGACAATTCCAAAATCTTTCTGCATGCACAAGTGGTGGTTTATGGACTTGCTATATTCTCCGCAAGACTCTTTGATGGTGATTGTGCACCTGCACAGTCGCAATAGGTGGCTGCTGGCCGTCTCTACAAGGACTCTAATGGGTCTGCACCTCTGGTAGCCCACCAATACCATAATCTCTACCAGGACTACAATGGGTCTGCTCTGTGATGATCTACCTACCAATATTCTTCAAAACTTCGACTGACTGTGCGGTGGGTTTGCTCTGTTGTGGCTGATTACCTGTCTGCATGTCGAGAGTCAGCACTGTCTTTCCGTTGGAAGGACAACACTACTTCTTCAAGACTGCATGGAAATCCACTACTTCTGCGTGCATTTTCTTTTACTGCTCAGTCTTTGAGAAAAACACTACTATTTTACTTTGATGAACGATCAGGACTGTCTTTATGGACGGTGAGAAAATTTTAGCTTTTGACCAACATTGTATCAATAAGTGTGTGCATTTGACTTCTTTGTTATTGTAACTGTAAAAAAATTTTGACAAATATGTATTGGCCACTGCCCAAAACAATTTGTAAAATGTTTTGTGGGGATCATGGGGGCTATGTAAGTAGGCTGTTCAGGTTTTTATATTGGTAACGCCACGTAGCGCTCTGTATGAAAATCACTGGCTGTGCTGTGTGCAGACTGTGGCTGGGTGGCATTGTTGCAATATTCGCCATTGTAGTGTTGGGCTGTTGGCTGTTAACAGCGCGTATCGTTGCGCAGTTGGAGGTGAGTCGCCAGCAGTGGTGGATGTGGGGAAGTGAGATGGCGGATTTTTGAGAGCGGATGATCTGGACGTGTGTCCATCACAAACAGTACATTTGTAAGAATGGATGTCATGAACTGCTATATATATTATGATTTTTGAACACTATTAAGGTAAATACATTGTTTGTTCTCTATTAAAATCTTTCATTTGCTAACTAGGCCTATCAGTAGTTAGTGCCTTCAGTAGTTTGAATCTTTTATTTAGCTGGCAGTATTGGCGCTCGCTGTATTGCAGTAGTTCGAGTAACGAAGATTTTTGTGAGGTAAGTGATTTGTGAAAGGTATAGGTTAATGTTAGTCAGGGCCATTCTTTTGTAGAGGGATTATTGAAAGTCAGATTGCGTTGCGCTAAAAAATATTGTGTGTCAGTTTAAGCACAGTCATGTATAATTTTTCTAAGGGGACGTTTCAAGGTGTTCTGTTTTTTTTCTGAACTTGAGTGTATATTGTGTATAGGAATGGCCTTAAAACACTTCCTTGGGAGACGCCCGAATTCTCGTTCACAACTGGTATCATTAGCGCACGCTAGTGCGACGATTGTCGACTCAGAGATATTCGGTTCGGGTAATTATCATTTCTTGAACAGAAATGTAGGTGATGGCTGTAGTGCTTATATATACGACTGTAAAAATGTGCTTTTCCGTATTATTATACTTTGCAATAATTAATCACAATCCAATGACTTTCTTAGAGCCACATTTATATCTGCACAATTTTTCAATTTTTTTATGTACTACAAACTCTGGAATGGTCTTTATCGACCACATCCATTTCCGATGTCTTTAGCTGAATAGGTGTATATGAGATAACCCCATACTCGGGTCATTTTAAAAATTTATTGTTTTAAGTAATAAATACGCTACCCGATAGTGGAAATAGTTAGATGTTACTTGTTATCTGAAAAATCAACAGTTCTGCCTACACTCATCATCTTCACAATGATTCTTTTCTTCTAAACAGGCGTTACGAAGTTTTATTTTGTTTCGTGCTTCAGATGATGACTGAACGATATAGTATCTTGCACCTCTATCGTTAATCATCTCATTATTACAGTCGACCCTGCTTCTTTTGGTGATGTTGTCATTGAGTTTAATTGTGATTTTCATTTACTCCTTAAACATTTTCTTTTTTAGTCCACATCACCAGATATTTCACGAAGGGATATCAGTGCGGTAATCCAAGAATGTTGCATAAATACTGACGCACTATACGTAAGTAAAAAATTACATGCACTCTTTTTAAAATCATACTTTGATATTTTCAGTTTCTGTTGTAAAAATTAGAGCGTGCAAGTGTTCATAGACGGCATTACATTAATGACTTTTGTATTATTTTATTCCCATTAATCGAATAAGGTAACAGAAGTAACTTGAGCAGTTTCACTTAATTATATATTTATGGAGACCGTTCATGACGTTCAGTTCCTGATCGTCGGAATGTACCTCAGTTATTACAATAACAAATGATTTCAAAACTTTATTCTAGTAATGAGTGTGTGCGACAGTCAATGGTTATTCGAGCGTTACAATCAGTCAGTACTAATTTTTTATTCTTCTTTATTACCGTATTCTTGTTCCATTAGGGTCTGTGTACAACTTAGGTAACCCCTTCAAGAATTGGATTTCTGTCTTCTCCAGCAACTTTACAACCTGTATATCAAGACTCCATTGAAGCTGCTGAGCTATAATATTTTTCAATTCTCTTCATTCGCAAAATTTATTTCCATCCAACAGCTGTATTATTGATTGTCATATATTCAACTCGATCGAATTCAGAGTCGCTATTCTCCATCTTGAGGCTTCTTCGCAGGCGTCACGAAATCGTAGATGGCACAGGTATTAGCTCAAAAGCGTGATCGTGTCCGCTTTATAGTATATTAGGATTCAGAGAAGACCTGAAGAACAATTGTAATGACTGAAGTGACTTATAAGGAGCGATTAAGAAAATTCCGTTTGAAGGCATTGTTGCAATGTATATGAAACCCAGGGTAGCTTCGATACAGGTATATAATCACCGACATATGAGCAACGGGTTAATGTGACTTTCGAACGAAAACCTTTCGATCGTCTATTATGTATCGACGCATCAAAAAGAAAATAGTACAGGTTTATAGTGAAATCGTAGCACCAGTTGATGAGTTTAAGTGCGTGCAGATGAAGAATGACCATGACGATAGCTTAATTTAAGGTTGGATGATGTCAGTAGAATTTATGTAGGATTAACATGGGTGCCTATTCCTGAAGACAACATTGCGTGCAGAAGTCTGGAAGAAGTAGTTGTTCGGTAGGGGATGGCAGACACATCGATAATGATGTGATGATTATATAATAATAATAATGCCGGATTATTCCCAACTCACACCAACTCCTATCAACAGACGCGCGCCCAGTGAGACTACAGCGCGCGTACGGGATAACGATTTTTTGCCGAAAAATGAAAGTCCTTATAATTTAACTTTTTAGCACTCAAATGAGAGATACAGTTACTAATAATCAGCTGTCTGAGTATCAGCCAGCTATACTAACAAATAACGAACTTATTAACAATTTAATATTTCAGAGACTAAGTTCCATACGGCATCCAATGTATAAGAACTTTAACTTTGCTCCCTTAATCTCCGACCGCTGACGTCATCAACCGCTAGATGTACATCGAGAACCAGGGGCTCAAGGATGCAACAAATGGATAAAAAAATTTTATACTGAGTGCCATGATTACTATTTAGCAACTGCAGGATTTATTGCGCAATGGCACGGTGGGAGGTTATAGGGGGTGGGTTGGTGGGTCCTACCAGCAGATGTAATGATGTTGTGCACAAAATTTCATCCAAAAAATGGTTCAAATGGCTCTGAGCACTATGGGACTCAACTACTGTGGTCATCAGTCCCCTAGAACTTAGAACTAATTAAACCTAACTAACCTAAGGACATCACACACATCCATGCCCGAGGCAGGATTCGAACCTGCGACCGTAGCAGCAGCGCGGCTCCGGACTGGAGCGCTTAGAACCGCACGACCACCGCGGCCGGCAATTTCATCCAAGATAATCGCTACTGTTGCTGGGCACGCATGAGGATGGCGAAAGCAATCTGGTAACATTTGTCCTCCACCGAGGCCCCACATGCTTTTATGACCATCGTGACGCTGTACGTACAACTGGGACGCCCTGTGTCTGTTGTGGCTGAGGAGACCACTTTCAGGGTGATTATCTCTGCTGGCACCTTAAGGGAAGCTGCAACTTTGGTGGCCAGGCTGGCATTCCGTGGTGCTCCAGAGGACGTCAGACAGTCAATGTGGATTATCGTCTGCGCTGTCGGGCCACACGTGGTAGCCACCAGTGAGCCGTGTAGCGACTCATATCGACAGAGGTTTGCTCTCTGTGATAATCTGTGTAACCCAGCAGCGAGTATGACGTCGTCCCACATGAGTGCTTGACCTGCCCTATCTGCCTCAATTTTGAGTGTTCGTGCTGTCCACGTGGGCGGAATCTGTTTTAAAGTTCTTCTGGTGCAACTGATCAGTTGAGAGGGCACCTGCTGGGCACAAAAGCCCATGTGCTGTTCACTCAAGCCAGTTGGAGGTGAAGCATTCGCTGTACTCCATTTATGGACATGTGTTTTAGTGTGAGGGCTAGAGCTAATGTCAGACGGCGGTCGATTAGGTCTAAGAAATTAGCTGTTGGGGACTTTTTCCCATGCACCGATAGCAGAACGCTGAGGACTTAATTTGGTGGGATGGCTCTTAAAAGACGGGTATTTCAGCCGTACAGTGTTCCATGGGCATCAGCTGAATTCATTTAAATGGTCAAGCTACATCGGGTTACTTGTGTCGGGGCAGTGCTACCACTACATGTTTTTAAGTCACAAATCACAGTCTGTCTCTCTGATATAAGTACAGCCAACCTAATTTATGTGTCATCATAATATTTGGGACTGGCATTAATTACTGTCTGTCCTATTTTGAATGATTAGCCTATAGATCTTCTAATTAATATTCTCAGATTTTGTTTATACAAGTACTTATTCAGACCTCTGTCATTTTTGGCATTTACATTATCTATGTGAGACTTGAAGTTGTTGCTTTTAATATTATTATTATTGTGTATCATTGGTTCATTATCGTGTTTAATGAGAACTACCTTTGTTAAGTCGTAGTTAACATGTACAGCCAATTTATTACATGACATTTCCACATTGCCAGCCGGAGTACACGTCCACTTTGGAACACAGAGGCTGGCTTCCATTTGTAAATTGTCTGCATTTTGTTATACGTTATGACCTTGGCAAGTGATTAAGCTCTTATATTTGTTGTTAAGCCTTACAGCAATTGTCTTGGAAAATAAATAAGCTGTGTCCTTGCCATTACTATTTTATTGTTCTAGCCCTTTCACTCCGAGATCCTCCATTTTCTATGTCTCAAATAGTATCTCAGTTCCCTTTATGATACTGTGCACAAGCCCTTGGCAGGCCGCACAATGGTTACATTAAAACGGTCTGAAACTACTCCATCCCCATCCTAGCGTAACAGTAGATCTCAGGCAATACAAATGTGCATTAGAGGTAATGTGCAATTGCCTTCGGCTGGCACTCGTCCAGCATGGTGCGAAAAGTTACACCAATACGAGTGGTAATATATTTATAGTCCTGCATCTAAGATTTCGGAGGAACTTGGGTGTAACTGGGCTAAATTTTGGTAACTCAGAGAGAATCGGTTTCGACAATGGACAGCTCTGTCCAAGCAGTTTCTAAAGCGTACTACGACCCCAGATGGACGCGATGATCACTGCAGGGGCATCAATGCTGAGTTACATCGATTTAGTGAAGCAATGTGACGTAAAATAGACATGGAGCGTACTACGTGTTTTGATATGTAAATGACTCAAATTTCAACACACCTGCACGAAGCAGGACTCATGTCAGCAGCATTCTGTATACAGGATACTCTAAAATTCCCATTACAAACTTCTAGGACTTGTAGAGAGGACTAAGTAGACAATGTTTTGAATTGGAACGTCATCCAATGACGCTACAGTGAGTCAAAGTCATAGGCGCCGGCGCCTGTAAAGGTATGTGTACACAGGGTGATTTCGTGTTGATGTTACAGGCGCTAGCGGCTGTAACTTCGACGCTCTTTAGCATCGTTGGATGACGTTTCCAGACATGGGTTCCATTTCAGAACATTGCGAACTTAGTCTCCTCTACAAACTTAAAAGTTTGTAAGGAGAATTTTAGAGCATCCTGTATACATAATACTGCTGACGTGGCACCTACTTCTTGCGGGTGTGCTGAAATTCTGGTCATTCACATATGAAAATACGTAGTACACATCATGTTTGCACTATACTGGGAGCTTGAATTAATTCTCGCTTTCGATGGAGAGTAGCAGTAGTTGTGTTAGCGCAGCTTAGCGGACAGGAACAAGAGCTCTATTTCACAGTCGAAACATTAGGCTCTGTGGTCTGTGTGTGACTTTCAGGTGGAGCGAAAAGACACACCTATTTGGTGCCTTGAACATGTCTGGTTTTGTACCTACTAAAGAGCAATTGCGAGATGTGTTTCTCTTCTGCTTTCATGTCAAGAAATCTGCTGCGGAAAGTCATAGTTCGCTAGTGGAGGCGTATGGACTACACGCTCTGTCGGAAACAACGTTCTGAGATTGGTTTCGACGGTTCAGAGACTACATTTTGAGGTGCGTGGCAAGATGCGTCATGGTTGGTGTGGTGTATAATGGGCTGCTGAAGCCAGATCAAGTGATAAATGCAGAACGCTCCAGGGCACAGTTACTCAAAGAAAGACGACCCAATATGCTCACAGACATCTCAAATTCATTCTGCTTCATGACAGAGAAGGTAACTTTGAAGAGATTTCCATGGGATGTCTTATTCCACCCGCCATATTTGCCAGACATCACCCCTTCCGATTACCATTTCTTTCGGTTCATGCAGCATGATGTTTCGGAAGAACTCTTCACATGCTTTAACGATCTCGATAATTGGGTCCATGAGTGGACCACCTGAATTCTTTCTTCCCTGTAGTCACTTGTTACCAGGAAAGTGGGAAAAGGTTGTAGCTGCCGGACGCCAACAAATTACTAATACCATTCTATTAATATAGACTTGTGTTTTCTATTCAACAAACGGTGAGAATTAATTCACGTACAAAATGCCTTCAAGATGTTGCAATTTTAGTGAACAGGTGCGAAGTTAAGCACAAATGAACTAAAAGTATCCCTGTTCATGCAAGTACTGCCGTAACAAGTACGACAAGCGTTCCATAAGTAACGCAAAAGTTTTATTCTCGACCAGTTTCGGTTGGAAAAATGCGGAATTTGTTTTGGGACATCGTTGAATATTCCCGCTTGAACCCTTATGGTTTCATAAAGGTAGTTAGGCTGGCTGGCTCTAAGCACTATGGGACTTAACATCTGAGGTCATCAGTCCCCTAGAACTTAGAACCAATTAAACCTAACTAACCTAAGGACATCAGACACATCCATGCCCGAGGCAGGATTCGAACCTGCGACCGTAGCGGTCGCGCGGTTCCAGACTGAAGCGCCTAGAACCGCTCGGCCACTGCGGACGGCCAGGTAGTTAGGTGGCGGCGCTATAGGTAGCCTTTAAAGTGACGTCTGTAACTGATGTATGTTCCAAACAGAGAGCTGTTACTGAGTTTCTTTTGGTGCAAAACGAGAGCGTAGCAGAAATTCATAGGAACTTTTAAAATATCTACGGAAACCTGACACTGAACAAAAGCACGGTCAATCGTTGGGCAAGGCTTCTGACAACACCGCAACAAGGTCTCGCAAACCTCGCCGATCACCCATTTCCCAGCCGACCGTACACGTAGTGACTCCAGACACTCTCATTCGAGGTGATCGATCGATCACAATTAAGCAACTCGTTGCTCAAATGGACGTCTCAATTGGTAGTGTTGAGACACTCGCCTACCAGCTCGAAGGTGTGTGCCGGTGGCTTCCTCGCCTCGTAACAGAAGACCATAAACAGCAACGAAGGACCATCTGTGTGGAATTGCTTGCGCATTGCGAGGCTGATCGCAAAAATTTTGTCTAAAATCATCACAGGCGACGAAACATGTGTTGCTCTCTTTGAACCGGGAACAAAACGGCAATCCATGGAGTGACGCCACACCACCTCTCCTTCGAAGAAAAAGTTCAATGCCGGATCCTCAGCGGGTAAAATCATGTAGATGGGATTCTCAGACACTATAGCGGTTATAGTGTTTGTTTCCCCCTCAAGGTGGAGCGATGGAGTCTGAAACAACTGTGCCACCCTCAAGAAATTGAAGAAACTACTTCAGAGTTGATACGCCCTGCTTAACCCGCAGGGCAGAACAGATAGAATAAATTGTGGAAAGGGGCCAGAATAAGGGGCTGTCAGTTACACTCGAACATACAACTTTTTTGTTTGATCAAACATTACAAGAATCCAAAAAATTTATAAACACGCAGCTTTAATCTTTGGGACTTAATTACGGGCTGAAGGCCACTTTTAATTTAAAAATGGCTTAAGGCCAATAACTTAAAACACAAGCATAGTCAGAAATTTAAAAGGCAAGCTTTATCTCAAAACAGTTCTTTAGTTAGGCTGAAGTAAAGAAGTTAAATTCAAATCAGATGAAAGCCGAAAACTTAAAAATTAAAAAAAATAATTTTAAATGCCAAAGGGCTTTCGTGAAACCGTAGCTTAAATTAGGCTGAAGGCCTTAAAAGTAACACAACACTAATTTGAAACACAAAACCGGCTGTAAGCCATACAAGAACAAACAACAAGAACAAATTTAAAAAATAAGGCAATACACACAAGGACGCCCAGATGTTCAAGTGTCGGCCTGTAATTCAAACACTAACGCTCGCTAAGGTGAGACAGGCAGTCGGGCCAACCATACACGATTCGACGACAACCCAGCCGACCGACGGTCAGCAGATCCACCGGCAAGTTAACTTCCACTTTACCAGACCAGGGCACAACAGGGAGTTCAACGGAACAACGTAGAAGATATTGGCACCCACAACCAATCATACATGGAGCTGTCAAATTACACACCGTGCTGGACAGCAACAACACGATGAGGAAACTACACTGCCTGAAATTTACGTCAACGCCCAGGGCAGGTGTCTGGAACGTTAACGGCAACAAGGTATTAAGATTCCTCTGGTGCACTTCAATTCAAATCACCAATTACAGTGAAACTCTAGCGGAGGGTGGCTAGAAGTCTCCAACTTGAAAACCACGTTGTTGCTCGCGAGAATATCCCAACAGCCGACAACGAACTCGAAACGACACAATGTGAACAGTCTTGACTTGCTGATAGGTTAAATCAAAACTCAACTTTCGTGTCTAGTGTCGGTGAGCCACGGACCTCGTAGCAATGGGAACAGCGCCACACTCTCCGACACCGTGTAGGGACCGCCAGCGGGCCCCGGCCAAACAACGTCCCGCCGAGAATTCCTCACTGCTCCACGCCAACTGACCGACTCCTCACACACCGCCCAGCCGGAAACTAAAAGCGCCAGGTCAAAGATAGTCCAAGGTGCGAATATCGATACACACTGCTGCTCACACCCGCGGAAGGAGAGTATAACAGCATAATCGCAATAACCGCCAGAGATTAAAGACAGAATCGCAATGAAGGTTTAATCCAGCGCATAGCATGAGCCAGCCACGGCTCAAGAGTGTCGTCACCATGAAAATGAAAATGAACTTCACGTTTTCCATGACAACGCGAGGCCTCGCACAAGTCGGCACACCAGAGAGGAGCTCAAAAAACTTCATTGGACTGTCCTTTCTCATCCGTCCTACAGCCCTGATCTCGCACCTGTTGGCTTTCATCTGGTTGACCAATGATGGGTGCACTCCGTGGGAAGGAGCACGTGGGTGATGGGGGAGGTTATTGATGAGCGAGATGGTACAATGCGGGCATACATGCCCTCCCAGTAAAGTGGCCTAAGGCCATCGCATTGAACGTAGATTGTATTGAAAAACAGAGTTTTGTAGCCAAAAAGAGTGTGGAACAATATGATGTATTGGAATCCTGAATAAAACCAATCCACTTTCAGAAAAAATATGTTGCATTACTTATTGAACGCCTCTCGTAGTTACCTCGTTGTCCGTCTTGCCCCTTACGTACCCTCAGGCGGCGATCACTGAAAATAGCGAATTGTTAATGACTCGTGTTAAAACGTGAAGTAATGAGATCGGAGAGCCCCAGTGGGAGGCAATAGCTCCGTTTGCCCGCCGCCCCCGTCACGGTGTAGTGCGAACCGCAGTCTAGCCTCCCCAGCGGCCGCGTCGTTGTAAAGTCTAATCACGCCGCGGCGGCTCGCGGTGCGCGTCGGCACCCCTGCCGGGCCGCCACCACGTGGCGCGGCGTTGCGTGGCGTCGCGACGCCGTGTCGGGAGTTAGGCGGCGTCCCAACAGGGCCGCGCCGCTGTCGCCGCCGCTAATTGCCGCACCTGTTGAGACCTCCAGCCGGGGCCGGCAGATTGTGTCGCGCGGCTGCCTACACGCCAGGCGCGCGGCGCAGGGGGCCGCCGCACGTTGTCCCGCACCTCCACAGACAGATTGCCAGCGACGTTGTAGTCGCGCGATTTTGCATGCCGTCCGCTGCGCTCATTAGTGACGAAGTGATTCCTCACTCGGGAACGATAAACTGTGGGGGGAGATAATGATGCCTGTAAGCGTCTCATCCACAAAATACCGAAGATAGCAAAGAAAAGTAATCGCGAGAATTATCGCACTATCTGCTTAACAGCTTATGCGTTTACGTTGCTGTTGAGAATAACATGCAGATAAATGGAAAATATTAGTGAGGAACTATTAGATGACGATCATAGCTTTCGGGAAGGAAAAGGCATCAAGAGGCATTTCTGACGATGCAACATTATTTTTTGATATTTGTGTAATTTTCTTTGTTCCTGAAGTATTTTATGCGCTGATTTCACATTTATTATTAGTCTTTCTCTATTAAGTACAGCAAACTCATTTTTCATTTAAATTTAAGTTCCACGTAGAGAAATTTTACTGCATGTACGGGATATATTATTTTAGTAAGATCTACACCAATTGGGAAACTTAATTTCATTTTAACATGCTATAGTGTTGTGGGGCTACACGGGGTGGCTATAAATAAAGTGCTACTACTCACATAGGTGAAGTGTCAGCTGTGATTATCATTTGGCAGCCAAACTTGGAATGTATCATAATTCATTAATGTGAAACCGATCTACGCTGGGAAACAAATTAGTTCCAGGTGTGGCCAACAGGTGCAAATCTGGCGCTGTACACTCTTTTCAGTATGATTGTCAAGAAGAGAGACCGTGCGCTCTTAGTATGTGAACGGCAGCATTTACAGTGCTGCAATAAGAGAGTATCGCTGACTGAAAGGTCTGAGGAGAGACTGGATTTCATTAAATGGTTTAAATAAGACGATAATAAAATTATAAAAAACTCGTTAGCTTGGTGTGGTATATACACAAGAGCCAAAGAAACTGGTACACCTGCCGATCGCAGCGCCGTATTCTGTCTGTTTACAGCAACTGAAAGCTCATGATCGACGTTCTAAATTTGCTCTTTGATTTCTAGCTCAGATCTCAGTTGACGAAATGTGGCCGGGCAATATCCTTTAGAGTGACGAGGCACATTTTACACTACAGGGTGTAGTGGATGCACAGAACTGCTAAATTCGGGGAACTGTTAAGCTGCGTGTTGTGCACAAAGAACCAATCCACTCGCCGTATATGATTGGGTGATGTGAATTCACAAGCAACTTTATTCCCGGTCCGTTTTTATTTCCAGAGAATATACAGAGGGCCAGCCAAGTGTACCACAGTGCACGTGTGCACGTTAACGAGATCTCATTGTACAAGATGCGATTATTGCTTTTGCAGAGCACACCTATATGGAAACCATTGTTTTCATGGAAGATGTGGCACCACCTCAAATCGCTCACAGAGTGAAAAATTTTCTGAATGCAGCCTTCCACGAACGTGCCATCTCCAGAGGTTTTCCAGATGCATGGCGTGCAGGGTCACCTGATCTGAATCCATGTGACTTTTGGCTCTAGGAATATCTGAAAGAGCGCGTTTACCAGGGACACCCTCGGTCTCTAACCGATATGAAAGGCAGTGCATATAAACACTTTGCTCCGGTTCGGCCGGTTCTCGGTTTATTGATCACGTCGTTTTACGGGTAAGCATCTCGCCGACGCCTCCTATGCGGCAGTTAACAATAAAATGAAAATGAAGCCTTTCTCACTTGTTTGGTATTTCATTTTCTGCCCACGTTCTCTTCACACTCCATTACAGATGGATACATTTCTGTACCTCCTTTTTGTAGCAGACACAGTGCCAGATTTACACCTGGTGGGCAAAATTGGAATATATATATATATATATATATATATATATATATATATATATATATATATATATATATATATATATATATATATATATATGTGTGTGTGTGTGTGTGTGTGTGTGTGTAGTGTAAATAGGTTCCGCATTAACTCATTTTCGGGAAAAATGTCTATTACGCTTACTTTGGTATAAGGCTTGGTGATCATAGCAAATGCTGAGCACCGTACAAGGTATGGCGTAAAGGTGTTGAAGGAATGAGACGGTGAAAAAATGGGAAGAGACGATCAATAATTCCTTTGACATTTTCCATGATTTGGAGGAAGGCGCAAAATCATGTGGATGATTGTTATTATTGTATGGTTAACGCTGAAGTTCATAATGCAAAACGTAAGAAGGATATAAAATATCCTAACATTGCTTCAGGCTTACTACCACTTATGCACAGTGAATCTCTTTTTATTCCAATTCTACTACCGTTCTAGAAGATTTGCAACATAAGAGCAGATCAGAAAAGGAATGCGTCAATGCTGATGGTTACAAGTTCGACGAACATTAAGCAACGAAAGTATTTAGTCAAAACGAACTAAATGATTTACCTCGTGCCTAGAATCTGACAAAAGATGGTGCCGAATATCTTGGATCAAAACAAAAATCAAAACATCTCCTACTACCCGAAATATCGTTGTAGTCGTACAGAAACAGAGAAAAGGAAACGACCCTACGGATTTTCGCAAAACACTGCCTCTCCAGGTAACAAACTGCAAAAGAAATTTGTTAACTGTTGTACAATCATCATTTTTTTGACACAGAATCGCCGTTGAAGAGAACTGCGAAACATTTTGTTCATTGACTTCTGTGGCATTGAATATGGTGGTAATAAAACTATCATAATTACAGTAACGGTTTAGGAATTTTGAAGCAGATTAATGATACTGAGGTAAGAAGAAGTGTAACGAAACGTTGTGAACTCAGTAAAGCAATGGAAAATTAAGCTATAAAATAAAATGTGTATATTAATGGTACTGAGTGTAGGAGAAGTGTAACCTAACGTTGCAAACGCTGTAAGGTAATGGCGAATTATAATTTAAATAAAGTAAGTTGTAAATTAAGCTATGGAAGTAAACGGTACTTACCTGTGGCCATGCATGTTGATGTAATTCATTTTATTTGTGCAGTTCACAATGCTTGCTTAAAGAAAATAAACTACTCCAACGGTTGCTGTGCATAATGGTAAAATTAGATAGTCAATAATGGGGTCTTCTAAATTCTTTACATTGAGGTGTATGATAGAAATTGTGTAGAGACTACGCTTGGATAAAGAATCTAAGCAACTGCAACTGCTGTTCTGGATGTTAGTAAAGCAGATTGTCAATGAATCTACAATGGCGTTATAAAGATGTCTTCAGACTTAAGTTTTCTAATGGGAACAATAACTTTAAACCAATTATGTATTTTTCATCACTAAGGCTTAATGAAATCTTAAAATGATATGTCAATGATTAATTTTGGTTAAGAAATACGGGAGATATGCCGTACTGACAGAAAACTAACATTGAGAAATAATATACACGATATGCGTTCGAAATATGTATATTCGTTTTGAAGCACCCCATATTTGTTAGGAAAGATGGAAGATTATACTTTTACTTCTCGTTGACGATGCGATCATCAGAAACAGAGCATAAGCACGGGTTGGTGAAGGATGAGGAAGGAAATCGATCGTGTCCTTTCAAACGAATCGAAATAGCATTCACCTCAGGTGATTTTATGGAAATCACGGAAAAACTAAATCTGGAAGACTGAGCCTGCATTTGAACCGACACCGAGTCCAGTGCCTTACCACTGCGCCATCTTGCCCGTTATATGTGTTTGCTGTCTATATTTTGTAACATAAAACGTGCACCAGTAATGGCCCATTTTTCAGTTCTAGTTGAACTTAAGCAATGCTAATTTCTAATGCATTTTTATATTTTTGACCACTAATCACTTTCGATTAAAAATTCACATATCTATAGGAATCAATTACAGCTCATGATTAATTTCAGTTTCATTTTTTTCCATATGATATTTTCAATTGTTCAGCGTTTAGCATATTTTAAATTATATTTGATTTGCATTTTTGCCCGTGCATAAAAACGTATAAGCAATGCGGTGTAAAACTGTTACTACTACCGCCTGAAATACACACATCAAAAAAAGTTTTTCATCACCCCGGCTCCCAGAACTCCTGAAGGTACACGTTGACTGTGGATATTGTACCACAGACACAGTCCCTTTGACTGTTCAGGGATGTCACTAAACCAGCCAAAGATGGAAACAACCATGATTGAGCAGCGTCTATTAGCCGGAGGCGGCCGATAGCCAATCAATTCGAGTCGTTCCACCAGGAAGGAGGTACACGGCTCGTGTCGTCTGTAGTTCAACCATGCCTAGATGCCAATACCGCGGATCGATCGCGTCCACATTGTTAATTTGTGCTAGGAAGGGCTCTCAACAAGGGAAGTCCAGGCGTCTCCGAGTGAACCAAAGCGATGTTGTTCGGACGTGGAGGAGAACAGAGAGACAGGAACTGTCGATGACATGCCTCTCTCAGGCCGCCCAAGGGCTACTACAACAGTGGATGACCGCTACCAACGGATTATGGCTCGGAGGAACCCTGACACCATCACCACCATGTTGAATAATGCTTTCCTTGCTGCCACAGAACGTCGTATTACGACTCAAACTATGCACAACAGGCTGCATGATGCGAAACTTCACTTCCGACGTCCTTGGCGAGATCCATCTTTGCAACCACGACACCATGTAGCGCGATGCAGATGAGCCCAACAACATTGCGAATGGACCGCTCAGAATTGGCATCATGTTCTCTTCACCGATGAGTTTCGTACATGCCTTCAACCAGACAATCGTCGGAGACGTGTTTGGAGGCAACCTGGTCGGGCTGAACGTCTTAGACACAGTGTCCAGCGAATGCTACCTCTGTTATAACAGAGATAGTGACGGAGGAAATACGGTGCCATTTGTAATTTTACTTATGTTCGAAACAGGCTTATGTCTGTTGAAGTTATTTTATTGGTCTTGACGCAGCCACTGGGCTAAGACATTTATCACTTATTAGTGTGTATGACTTCTGAAGAAGGCTATATTATTATAGCAGAAACCATGGTCAAAGTTTAAAATAAAAATAACTTAGTGCAACTCTGAGCTGCTTTCCATTCGAGACAATAGAATAATTCAGTTCAGATCAGAAGAGAACAGAAGATTTTGAAGTGTAGTACCATACTACAAGAGAATGCTGAAAATTAGATGGACGGATCTGTCAACTCGTGAAACGGTAATGAACTGGACTTGGGAGGAAAGAAACTAATGATAAAATTTGACTAGAAGAAGCCATCGAATCGTAGTAAAAAGGAGTTTTTTTTAGATCGGCCATTAATACACAGTAATTGTCTTCTGAACCTCCAATGACATTCCTTGTTATCACACAATGATCCGTAGGTTTCTGATAAACTTTGGCTATTTTCAGTCTCAATCCATACTCAGCCTGTGAAACACAAGTCCGATATCTTGTTCTGTGGTTCCTGGAGGTGCTATGCTGTTCAGTAGATATTGTCTGAAGATAATCTTTCGTTCACTCTTGTATTATATGAATGTCTATCCTTTCAAGTACTGTCTAATGTAATTTGTAATACAAAATCTTAAACGTGGCTGCGAATCAGCAACTGTATAAATCTCAAGAGGTTGAAAAAATCAGTTGGAAACCAAAGGTTTGTTTAGCCCTTAACCGAGGTTTCGATGTTTCTGAAAATATCTTCGTCAGAGATCTTGATTTATAGAGTTTCTGATTCGCATACATGTTTATGATTTTTAAATATTTGCCTACCCAGGTATCAAAGACTGTCACCAAGTATATGGACATTAGTTTTAAAATTTTAAAGACTGGCCCACTCCTTCTGAAAAGATATTTTTAGAAATATTGAAACCTAGGTCAAGGCCTAACTAAATCTTTGGTTTGCAACTGGTTGGCTGATTTTTTTCTACCTGTTCTTATTTTGTAATTATTGTCCGTGCGACACTGCACAACTTAAAGCAAGACAGGATAGATATTGCTTTACCTGCGTATCTCAAGAAGGCGAAACATTCATAGTTGATTTCCCTCTAGTACTACCCAAATACTTTTTCATTATGTTTAGGGTACTTTTTCACGAATATGATTCTGGGCTGTCTGGACAGATATTCTGCATTCTCTTGCTGTTTGTAGTTCTCGCTGCAGTAGACAGGCATTCTGCCAAGTATTCCGGTGAACTGTTGGGAAACGTTTATGGTCGTCTCTTGTTTATGTGGTTCTTGAAAGACCCTCCACTGTTTGAAAGCGAATTGACAACTTGAACGGAGTGCGTTCTGGTAAAGATGTGACCACCAGGTTAACGTCGATACTTGCACAGATGTGCTCGTCTCTGTAACGAGAATAAGTCACTGTCCGCTTCGCTAGGTCTGGTTGATGTCGGAGATTATGAACCGCCGCCACAAGCTACCAGCGCCTAGTGATTCTTCTGATTCGAGTGAGATTGTAGTTATTCGTAACGCTTTTTGTAGATATTTTCGTGAGTTCTTTGTAGTGACTCTGATCTACTCACTCACGCATTGCTTCAACAGGGTTGATTTCTCAGTTTACGAGGGACTTCCGCAGCTCGTGGTCTAGAGGCTAGCGTTGCTGCCCCTCGATCACAGGGTGCCGGGTTCGATTCCCGGCCAGAGTGAGGATTTTCTCTGCTCGAGGACTGGGTATTTGTGTTGTTCTCATCATTTCATCATCTTCATCATCATTCGTGACATTGGCTCGATTGGACTGTGAAAAAATTGGGACTTTCTATGGGCACTGATGACCGCCCAGTTGAGCACTCCACAAACCAAACATCATCATTTACGAGGGAATGTCGTGGTCCATCTTAAATGGTAGGGAATTTGACATAATATAGGTAACTCAGCGTAAAAACACAGTCCAGTTGCTAATTTGATGGGTACATCAGGAGGATTTAGATTCTCATTTTTCAAGTTGTCACTTTGTGCTGAAGTACAACCGTTATCAAAGTTCGATATTTACTTTAATTTCTCGGCAGTTGTATATGATTAATTTTGGGAAAATAAATATACATCCTTTAAATTATTAATTAAGGTTTCCGTCATAGTTGCAGACAGTGTATTTATTAGTGAGTAGTTTCGAACATTTTCGCTCATTCTCAAACCATTATCTATATTTGTAATGTATCACTGTACGTGATACATTTGTTTTTTTCATCAGACCGTTAAAACAAATTTTACTTGACTGTTTTACGATTGTCCTGAATGTATGAATTGTGTTGAATGTATCGAGACAATCATTATACAGTCAAATAACATTTCTTATATTGATACAACGTAAAAACAAATGTGTTATATATAATGACATATTACAAATGAAATATTGACTCATGCGTGAATAAAGTGCCAAACTGACCCTCTAAGATTCCTTCCCCTTGGCAACAGCCTTGCCGTCACTATTGCACCTTTGTTGAGAATTTCAAAAATGTACATGTCCAGAGATTTTGACACTCATCCAGCTGAGTGACACTACAGCTGCCGCTGTAGAACAGCCCCTTCGACACCCTTTAGATTCCGCAAGCCTGCAAGCAGGTGCTAGAGCAGGAGCGGAGCGCTACCTTGCTGAATGGTGTCAAAGTCCCTGAACAGGTACATTTTTAAGGCGCTCAGCAAATGTGTACAGGTTGCATCGCAGACGTTGCCGAACAGGGACTCATTGCTGTTCTTTTCATGCACTTATCAATGTTTCAACCCATCCCCCCCCCCCCCCCCCCGACTGCGATACGCCACAGGAGGGTAGAAAAAGCATAAATACTCTTTGCTGTTTCGGATCACGTTCAACTTTCGAGGCACGTTCAAATTTCGTCAAATGGTTTTGAGGGACCCCTATAGGTTCCACTGCAGCACCACGATGTCCTTAGACAGGGGTTGAGCTGTTTGGGGGTGGGGGGAGGGTGGGTTGTCAACAGTGTCTAACGTTGTAGGGATTTTCGGCGCAACACATGACAACTGTCGTTTTCGATCGCGAAATATCTAGGAATCAACGCCCCAAGGAAATGGATGGTTTTGTTAACGCCATTTTTACCACTTCCCGAGACATTTTCGTGTCGATTTTGAGTGGCAGTAAGTCTGACATGTTTTACTCGGCCGTCTACACGAAAACAGCCAATTTCAACTCTGGGCAGCACGGTTCTGACCTCTACCACATAGGCGTGAAAGAAGGGGTGACATGTGGGTAAGAGGGAGTGTAACGCTCTGCTCAACGTTTGACACGTCCATTTCGGCAGATTTGTGGTGAAATTTGGTGCCAGTGTGACATCAGTAACCCATCAAACTCCTCACATGAAATTCTGAGCTCTGGCCTTATTTTCGCAGCATGTGTCGACACTTTGCTGTTTGAAACTTCACCGAACCACAGGGTTAAGTCACAGAGCGCATTACAGAGGAGGGCTGTGTCCGGCCCCGTTAGCTGAGTTCGCCGGCACGGTAGCTCAGCGTGTTCGGTCAGAGGGCTGCTCCCCTTCTGTAATAAAAAACTGAGTAAAGGAATCAACGATCAACTTGAACGGATGGCTTGTGACGTCCACCCAGAATAAACGTAACGAACAATACCGAACAAAATGAAAAAAAAAACAAAGGGTGGTCAGCGCGGCGGAATGCCACGCCAAGGGGCCCGGGTTCTATTCCCGGCGGGGCAGGAGATTTTCTCCGCTCAGGGACTGGGTGTTGTGTTGTCCTCCTCATCATTTCATCCCCATCTCCGACGCGTAATTTGCCCAATGTGGCGTCGAATGCAATAAGTACTTGTCCTCGGAGGCCGAACTGCCCCGAATGTGGGACTCCTCGCCCACAATGCCGTACGCTCATTTCCATTTTTCCAGAGGAAGGCTGTAGGCAGCTTGGAGCCAAATTTCAAACTTTTACGTTGACATGTGAGACGATTGCGGAGTTTCAAAAAATAACCCTTTAATTGTTTTGGGCAGTGTACAGGAGTATGTACTGCCGTGAGATCATAGAATTTCGTTTGTGTTTTTTCTTTTTTGTTTTCCTTCCCAATGTTCTTGCAACTGTTCCGCAGATCGCTTGAAATTTATTAACATTTCTAGTAAATATCTTTGTTTTAGTTGATACTGATATCACGTCCAAGATAACTGAAGTGAGATACTTGTTCTAAAATTTATTAATTTCGATCTGCCTGGATTCTTCCCTTCTAAAGCCATTAACTATCTCTTGTTTGAAGATGTAATTAAACTGTAGCACATTGCGCATTGCCTCAATCTGTATGTTGCTCTTCGTAAATTATTTAATGTTTCCTTTATAACTTGGTGTCATGTGTAGCTTGTCTCATCAATCTATGTTGCCGTTACTATTGGCGTGATATTATCATTATTACTTGCTGACACACGAGACATTATCCGGGTATTAGTATGCTAGTTTTCTATTGCAAAGGAAAACAAAAAATAAACTGCATTTGTTGTTTAATATCCCGGACAGCTTCAGTACGCTGAGCGCAGCTGTTTCGCGTGTGTACAACGCGAGTTTGTAAACGTCTCCATGGCATCGCCTCTTCATAGCTCTATAGGTGGCAACTGGATTCGGCAACAGAGCTTTGCGCTTCGCATTGGACAACTGTCAAAAGCGCTGCCAATTATCACAGATTTCGTTAAGTTGATCCGACTGTGGGAGTGTCTTAGTAGTAAAAAATAAATGTATTAAAACTTCATGCATGATGCGGCAATTTTTTTATGCTTCGCAGTATTTATCACGTCATATCTCTTGAAGTATGTGTGATACCATAATATAATTTTGTAGGTGCATTTTGCGGCATATGTGGATACTGAGTCCGAAATTTATTGCGAGTGCAGTTAGTAGCACAGGAGCAATAAATTTAAACGTCATACATGAAGCGGCAGTTTTTCACTATCTAATCTTTTAGACGTCACATCTCCGGAACTATGATAGGTAGATTGTTCTCACCCCGTCAGCGATTTTTGCCAAACAATAAGGGATATGTTCACCAAGTTTGGTGGGAAACGCTGCAGTGGCTTAGGAGGACATGTGGAACACACACACACACACACACACACACACACAAAAGATACGTATATTTTTATAATATGCATGGAGTTTTGGGCAGAATTTCAGGGTGAAATCATTAGCTTCCGACTTGCATTCATGCACAAAAAGTGATCTTATTTTAAGATACATACCAGTTACAAACGGCGAAATTAAGCTTTGTAATTTTTCAGTGGCGTTTCGCGCTTTATACTCTGAGACCAGAGTCTGTTAAAAAGATCGTTGCACGAATAATGCATGTGCAGAGGAACCAGTGCCGCGCAGGATTAGCCGAGCGGTCTAAGGCGCTGCAGTCATGGACTGTGCGGCTAGTCCCGGCAGAGGTTCGAATTGGTTCAAATGGCTCTGAGCACTATGGGACTTAACATCTGAGGTCATCAGTCCCCTAGAACTTAGAACTACTTAAACCTAACTAACCTAAGGACATCACACACATTCATGCCCGAGGCAGGATTCGAACCTGCGACAGTAGCGGTCACGCAGTTCCAAACTGAAGCGCCTAGAACCGCACGGCCACTCCGGCCGGCTAGGTTCGAGTCCTCCATCGGGCATGGGTGTGTGTATTTGTCCTTAGGATAATTTAGGTTAAGTAGTGTGTAAGCTTAGGGACTGTGACCTTAGATTTCACACACATTTGAACATTTTTTTTTTTTTTTTTTTTGAACCAGTACGGAAACGAACCTTCGATCACCGCATGACGCTCGGACAGGTTGCTGTGACAGCAAAACAGATTGTGTATCAGCCTTAGCCAAGAGCGCCGACCAGAAATACGGTCACACTTGAGATGCCTTTTTGCGGAATGATGGAGACTCATGGGGCTGAGAATGGTCTCTTCCGTATGTCCCAAATGGGATTCTAGAAATTCCTCAAACGTGAGTAGTAAAACTCAGTAGTTCTTTCCGTTCGCGAAGCACCTGTGATTGCCTTGAGGATTCATGTGAGTTGGAATCTGCACGCTGTGTACAGACGTGCGGCACTGCTCACGGAGAAGGCGGGGAGAGCGTTTTACCTGTTGATCGCTGTGCGGACGTGTGGCGTGGAGCGAGCAGCGAACGCCGTAACTCAGGCTGCCCGCCGGAAGCGGCCGCTGCTCGTTTGCCTGCCGCGAGGTGCGTGGTGGGGGGCGCTTCCACCAGGGTGGGCCTCTCCTTAGCGCCGTCCGCTCACACTGCGGGACAGCCGCGTGAATTACGCCGCGTCTTCCTCGTAAATCACGGGCCACACGGCACCGCGAAAGCGTGTTGCTTCCTCGGCGGCATTTACACTCTCAGCATTGAGCGCGTAGTACCTGCGTGTCCTTTTGTACTCCACAAATCATTGCTTTACACCCTGAGGAACACCCTCGGCACCTACAAAACATCTGTCTTTCTTGTTCTTTTTGCGTTGACAACTTTCAGGAACAGTACGAATTACTGGCTGACAGTTGTCGTAACTGGATACTCAGGTGGTATTGCCAACTGGTTTTTCTTATTTACCCACTGTGACTGATAGAAAGTTTTAAGGTCCCCAATCATGGGTTTCTTACCTCAATCACTAAAAAACGGAACCCTTATACTATTATTTTGTGGCCTAGTTTATTTCCGTCTTCTGTCAACTGAATGGGTTTTCGGCTGGACAGAGACTTGAAGAAAATAAATACCGACAACCGTAACTTTATTAATTATTTTATTTGTTACCAATTTCGGTGCGCATTGGCACCTTCTTCAGGTTCCTATACACGTCATGTAAATATCTATGATGTTATAAGAACCACTAATTTCAGCTGGCTTCCGTATATTTTTGTTTGTTTGTCTATCTGTAGGACTGTTCAGGTTTTTTCTCAGGAACGGTTGTACTTATCAAAAAGCAATTTATGTCATATACAAAAGTCTATGGTCCCTTGACGGTGTCAAAAACCTAAGCTTTTACACCAATGCCATCAAAAGATACGGCAATTTATGTCACATATTTTGATACCCACAAACTCACTCATTCAAACCTGTAGAGTATTTCCGTCGATTTGTAGTCATTAAATTTGTCAGGGAGCAAGGTACCACAGAACAAGTAAAGGAAAAAAAAACAGAAAAATTTAAATTGTACGTATATCAAATAAAAATATGTTTTTCCCATTAGAGTTTACATTGTATCAATCATCCGACAAAAGCATAACAGAAAATTATTACTGCATGGAAACATGAAATGTAACTGATAGTCATGTTTTAGTATGTGAATAAAAATATTTTATTAAATCCTCTCTCTCTACATGTATGAACTGGAGTCCCTTCCTCGTTCCTTTTCGTTGGTCTGGTCTAGTCTCAGGAACTAAAGTTTTTGTACTGTCTTGTAATTAATGGGACCGATAGCTCACCAGTATCGATATCTATAACAGGCAAAAATAGTTGAGATTCTCGATTCCAGAGATATCTATTATGTACATACATAATTTAGTTTGCACGGAACCTTAGTGGGCGCCGGACGCTGTGGCCGAGCGGTTCTAAGTGCTTCAGTCCGGAACCACGCGACTGCTGCGGTCGCAGGTTCGAATCCTGCCTCAGGCACGGATGTGTATGATGTCCTTACGTTAGTCAGGTTTAAGTAGTTCTAAGTCTAGGGGACTGATGACCTCAGATGTTAACTCCCATAGCGCTCAGAGCCATCTGAACCATTTGAACCTTAGTGCGCGAGTCCTACTCGCTCTTGGCCAATTACTCATATAGAATGTTTTGAAAACAAAATGAAAAACTTTTTTGTAGAAAATACAAAATCAATAAGTATTCAGAAAATAATACTATTAACGGGACCTCAACGTCATGAGTACCAAACCAATGGAGTTTTTTTATTTAATATAATGTCCGCCCCTGTAGCTGAGTGGTCAGCGTGACAGACTGTCATTCCCGGCTGGGTCGGAAATTTTCTCCGCTCAGGGACTGGATGTTGTGTTGTCCTAATCATCATCATTTCATTCCCATCGACGCGCAGGTCGCCGAAGTGGCGTCAAATCGAAAGACCTGCACCAGGCGAACGGTCTACCCGACAGGAGGCCCTAGCCACACGACATTTCCATTTAATATAATCCTGTGATACTTCCTTAGTCTAAAAATAAGTACTTTATGTATAGTATCTCATCATTTTCGTGTTTAAATGCCTTTCGAAAACAGATGCGGCGCTTGAATAAAAAGCTGTCACACTATTGTCAAACACCAAGTTTGCCCACAAGGTACCATTATTTAATTTTGGCGTTGCTATTTCCGTAGCAAGTCGTTTGTGTAATGTCCTTGAAGAACTCATGGATGTACTATGAGCAGGCATTTATGACAATCGATCATTGTGTCGACACAATTTACTTGAATTTGCGATTGCCAGAAACTGTCTTTGTTGGCATGTCAGCTTTCCAGATTGCTGTGATGGAGGCCATAATATGTTTTAATGATGGAATAACAAGCAGATTAAAAAACAATGAGCAAACTAGGCATCAAAACTGGGGAGAATATGAAAAATGGGCAGCTACGAATGGACAGACAACGTGCTGCTTGAGCTGAGAAAACTGCTCAAAGCATGACAAAGGAGGCAAGAATAGCAAAGAAAAGAAAGAAAACTAAAGAAGATGAAAAGGACACTCAGAATCGACAATATCATGGAGCTGGAATGTTTTTCAAAATACTACAACAGCTGCTACAGTGGCAGGTTAACAAGATTTAAGTGAGTCTGAACGTGGTGTTATGGTCGGCGCACGCGCGATTGGATACAGCATCTCGAGATAGCGATGAAGTGAGGGTTTTACCGTACGACTATTTCACTAGTGTACTGTGAATATCAGGAATCCGGTAAAACATCAAATCTCCGACAACGCTGAGGCCTGAAAAAGAGACTGCAAGAACGGGACCATCGACGACTGAAGAGAATCGTTCGACGTGACAGAAGTGCAACCCATCCGCAAATTGCTGCAGATTTCAGTGCTGAGCGATCAAAAAGTATCAGTCGACGGACCATTCAACGAAACATCACCGATATGGGCTTCCGCAGCTGAAGGCCCACTCGTGTACCCTTTATGAGTGCATGATACAAAGCTTTACCCCTCGCCTGGGCTCGTCAAAAACGACGTTGGACGGTTGATGACTGGAAAAATGTTGCCTGGTCGGACGAGTCACTTTTCGAATTCTATCGAGTGGATGGACGTGTACGGCTATGGAGACAACTTCGTGAATCCATGGAAACTGCATGTCAGCAGGGGACTGTTGAAGCTGGTGGAGGCTCTGTAATAGTGTGGGATGTTCGCAGTTGCTGTGATATGGGACCCCTGATACGACTTTGACAGGTGACAGGTACATAAGCATCCTGCCTGATCACTTGCAGCCTTTATGTCCATTGGGCATTGCGACGGACTTGGGCAGTTCCAGCAGGACAATGTGACACTTCACACGTCCAGAATTGGTACAGTCTCCAGGAACCCTCTTGTTGGTTTAAACATTTCCGCTGGCCACCAGACTCTCCAGACTTGAACATTATTGAGTATTCTGGAATGCCTTGCAACGTGCTGTTCGTGAGAGGTCTCCACTTTTACGGAATTATGGACAGCCTTGCAGGATTCATGGTGTCAATTCCCAACAGCACTACTTCAGACATTAGTCGAGTCCATAACACGTCGTGCTGCGGCACTTCGCGTGCTCGCGAGGGCCCTGTTCGATATTAGTCAGGTGTACCAGTTTCTTTGGATCTTCAGTGTATAAAGTGCGGCACAGAGTGGACGGTGGGCGCGCCGTCCTGTGTGCCTGTTCTGGATTGGTCCGTTCCTGAGTTTTCAACCAGCAACGAAGACGTCAGGTCTCGGAGCGTGGGTCTGGGGGTGGAGATATGGTATTAGCTGGCTTATTTTATAAGAGAACACAATTTTTTAAATGCAGTAATGCATAATTTATTTGCGCAGCCCTGTGTCAATTTATTTAGTCTATGTACTTTCAAAGTATAAATGTGCTTGTCCCTCACAATAAATTTTTAAGATAATACATACAGAGTTAGAAGTCAGTTTTCATAACCCCAAAGTACAGTACAGTACAGTCACTTTTCTATTTACCGTCAGTGTGATCATTGTTCTCTGGCTGTTTCCTTCTCTCAGTCAAAACAGACAGCTGTTAAACTTTCCACATAGCCGTTCTGCTAATATTTTAAATACTCCAGCTGTCTTGGAGGAAACTAGTACAGCTCGTGCTCTTTTGATGTCTTGAATTCTTCGTCTTGTTATTCTTCTGTTTCAAATTTCTTGATAAATAACATCTTCCATTCTGTGGTCTTCGGTTCTCTTCTGTGTTTCCCCTCTCGTCTGATCCTCTTCTCCGTCCAAAATTTAAAATCTCGGTGTTTCATCGTACTCATTACCAGAATAACGCTTTCACATATCTCTAGCAAGATATTCATTCTGTTAGCAGCTTAACTTCCAAAACGGATTCCTACACTCTCAATACTTAGTGTCTTCTCCACGCTTTACCATCCGGTCTTTACCACAAAAGAAACAACTCCACTGAGGCAAAGTACACTAATTTCTCCGCTGACAAAACTGATATGCCCTCATTGTCCGTCTATCAGCTACCCACTCACATCACATCTGTCTCTTCCTTCTCGATAAAATTACAGCGATGATTTTTAACCTTTCAGATCATAGCACTTTCTACTTGCAGTTGGCATGATATAGAAGTTTTCTTACGATCTTATATGCACAAACACGTATGTTACCCTGAGATGACTACGGTCCTGGGATAGTAATATGCAGATATACAAATGGCGGCTGTGTCGCCTACACAAGGCATAAAAGGGCAGTGTATTGGTAATTCATGTGAGTCCGCAGGTCGTGGTCTTGCGGTAGGGTTCTCGCTTCCCGCGCACGGGGTCCCGGTTTCGATTCCCGGCGGGATCCGGGATTTTCCCTGCCTCGAGATGACTGGGTGTTGCATTCATCCGCATTACGGTCAGAGGAACGCAATGGCAAACCACCTCCGCTACGACCTTGACTGTTCGGCGGTGCGGGTCTCCCGCACCATCGCCTACGGTCCTCATCATCATGAATTCATGTGAAAAGCTTTCCGACGTGATTACTGGAAGTAGCAGACTTTGAACGCGGAATGGTAGTTGGAACTAGACACATGAGACATGTCATTCCAGAAATCTTCAGGGAATTCAGTATTCCGAGGTCCACAGCGTCAAGAGGGTGCCGAGAATACCAAATTTCAGGCATTATCTCTCACCACGGACAACGCAATGGCCGACGGCTTCACTTGATGACCGAGAGCAGTGGCGTTTGCGTAGTGTTTGTCAGTGTTAACAGACAACCATCACTGAGTGAAATAACTGCAGAAATCCTTTAGGACAGTGCGGCGAAATTTGGCGTTAATGGTCTATGGGAGCAGATGACCGACCCGAGTGGCTTTGCTAACAGCACGACATCGCCTGCAGTGCCTCTGCTGGGCTCAATGCCATATCGGTTGGACCCTAGACAACTGGAATACCGTGGTTTGGTCAATAAGTCCCGACTGCAGTTGGTAAGAGCTGGCGGTAGGATTCGAGTGTCAAGCAGAACCCACGAAGCCATGGCCTCAGGTTGTCAACAAGGAACTGTGTAAGCTGGTTGTGGCTCCATAATGGCGTGGGCTGTGTTTACATTGAAGGGTATTGGCCTTCTGGTTAAACTAAAACCGATCATTGACTGGAAATGATTTTGTTCGACTACTTGGAGACAGTTTGCAGCAACCAACGATGGACTTTTTATGGGTGATGATGCGTTATGGCCGCGTGGGATTAGCCGAGCGCTGGCCGGAGTGGCCGAGCGGTTCTAGGCGCTACTGTCTGGAACAGCACCACCACTACGGTCGCAGGTTCGAATCCTGCTTCGGGCATGGATGTGTGTGATGTCCTTAGGTTAGTTAGGTTTAAGTAGTTCTAAGTTCTAGGGGACAGATGACCTGAGAAGTTAAGTCCCATGGCTCAAAGCCATTTGAACCATTTTTGATTAGCCGAGCGGTCTAGGGCGCTGCAGTCATGGACTGTGCGGCTGGTCACGGCGGAGGTTCGAGCCCTCCCTCGGACATGGGTGCGTGTGTTTGTCCTTAGGATACTTTAGGTTAAGTAGTGTGTAAGCTTTGGGACTGATGACCTTAGCAGTTAAGTCCCATAACATTTCACACACATTTGAACATTTTTTGATACGTCATCCCACTGGGCCGCAAATGTTCGCAATTGGTTTGAAGAACATTCTGGACCATTACAGCGAATGATTTGGCCACCCATATCGACCGTCATGAATCTCATTAGAAGTTTATGGGACGTAATCGAGAGGTCAGATCGTTCACAAAATCCTGCGCTGGCAATAATTTCCCAGCTGAGGACGATTACAGACGCAGATTGTCTCAATATTTCTACAGGGGACTTCCAACGACCTGATTCCACGACACGTCAAGTTGCTGCACTAAGCGGGAAAAATAAGGTCCGACAGGATATTAGGAGGTATTGCATGACCTTTATTACCTCTGTGTGTAGTACCCCCATTGCGGAGGGGAAATTATAAGCCAGGATGGCGCGAGAGGGTGGTGGAGGCAAGTTGGGAGCGCATCTAGCTCCAGAAAAAGCCAGCTGCAAAGGTAATAATTACTTCAGTGTAGCATCTGCGCTGCACAGTTCACCAGGTCTGTTACCAGCTGGTCACTGAATTCTGCTGGGCTGGCTGTCTGCACACCCTGTGATGCTGACGTGGAGTCTCCGCGGTGTGCCAGTGGCCTCATTATGTAAGTTTGCCTTGTTGGCCCCGCACCAATGTTGTGTGGATCCGACAATGGCGAATCCGCTGCGGGATCAGGCGGCGAACGACTGGGTCCACCACGATGAGGCACCCGCCCTGCGACGCTGAAGGTGGCTGGTGAGCATGGGCAGTGATCCACCGCCACCTTGGCGGGAGTCGGTCGTGCTCCTGAAGTAGACCTGGGGCGGCTTGCTGCGCCGTGACATGAGGTCTGAGAGGAACTCAGCGTTAGAGCTGTTGACATGCCATGGCATCGAAACAATGACTCATTCTGGCAGGTCCACGTGGTGACCTCATGTGGCACGGCCCTGTCAGGGACTGAGAATAATTTCGTTTCATGGTATCCAGTACTTACAGTCAGCGGTGACGTGCTTGTTGTGCATATGCGTCACTAATGTGGGATCCTGCCCACTCGTTTAATATAGGGTACCTAGGAAGCTGTTTTCTTGGATAGCTAGAATATAATTAAGCAAATCTTATTAATGAAGTTTAAATTAAATTGACAATGCTTAATTTTGCCTTTTTACAAAGAGGTGTCGCAAGCAATTGGCGACGTGCAAATAAACAATGTCCATCGATAGATAAAATTTCCATGCAAGCAGTTAATATAGATCACAAGACACGGTTAAATCTTTTGGATCACGGTTCGTCTTCTAGTGCGGCCGCGACAAGCTGGAGCGGTGCTTATATTCTCTTCGTATAGGAACCGCTCCAGTCGTGGTGCGGTCCTAGTCAGCGTACTATTGGCTGACGTCGTCTCACGTCTTTCTAGGCTCTTCGATCCAGGCCGATGTGCCTGCGCTTGATGTTACGCCGCAACAAGTAACAATCACTTATCCTAAAACACCGCAGGCACTGTCACGAATCCGTGAAGTCCTACGATTCTGACGCAGCAGTTGTCTCACAACACTGCGTCGGCCTTGTCGAATTATTACAGTGACACATCCCATGCTCGCCTACTGTCAGTGTTGCTGCACTGTATCTTCCGGGCGCACACTAAGATGACATAATATGGTAATTCCAATCCCAAAGAAAGCAGGTATTGACAGATGTGAAAATTACCGAACTATCAGTTTAATAAGCTATGGCTGCAAAATACTAACACGAATTCTTTACAGTCGAATGGAAAAACTGGTAGAAGCCGACCTCGGGGAAGATCAGTTTGGATTCCGTAGAAATATTGGAACACGTAAGGCAATACTGACCTTACGACTTATCTTAGAAGAAAGATTAAGGAAAGGCAAACCTACGTTTCTAGCATTTGTAGACTCAGAGAAAGCTTTTGACAATGTTGACTGGAATACTCTCTTTCAAATTCTGAAGGTGGCAGGGGTAAAATACAGGGAGCGAAAGGCTATTTATAATTTGTACGGAAGCCAGATGGCAGTTATAAGAGTCGAGGGGCACGAAAGGGAAGCAGTGGTTGGGAAGGGAGTGAGACAGGGTTTTAGCCTATCCCCGATGTTATTCAATCCGTATATTGAGCAAGCAGTAAAGGAAACAAAAGAAAAATTCGGAGTTGGAACTAAAATCCATGAAGGAGTAATAAAAATTTTGAGGTTCGCCGATGACACTGTAATTCTGTCTGAGACAGCAAAGGACTTGGAAGAGCAGCCGAACGGAATGGACCGTGCCTTGAAAGGAGAATATAAGATGAACATCAACAAAAGCAAAACGAGAATAATGCAATGTAGTCGAATTAAATGGTGTGATGCTGAGGGAATTAGATTAGGAAATGAGACGCTTAAAGTAGTAAATGAGTTTTGCTATTTGGGGAGCAAAATAACTGATGATTGTCGAAGTAGAGAGGATATAAAATGGAGACTGACAATGGCAAGGAAAGCGTTTCTGAAGAAGAGAAATTTGTTAACATCGAGTATAGATTTAAGTGTGAAGAAGTCGTTTTTGAAAGTATTTGTGTGGAGTGTAGCCATGTATGGAAGTGAAACGTGGACGATAAATAGTTTGGACGAGAAGAGAATAGAAGCTTTCGAAATGTGGTGCTACAGCAGATGCTGAAGATTAGATGGGTAGATCACATAACTAATGAGGAGGTTTGAATAGAATTAGGGAGAAGAGGATCTTGTGGCGCAACTTGACTAGAAGAAGGGATCGGCTGGTAGGGCATATTCTGAGGCATCAAGGGATCACCAGTTTAGTATTGGAGGGCAGCGTGGAGGGTAAAAATCGAAGAGGGAGACCAAGAGAGGAATACACTAAACAGATTCAGAAGGATGTAGGGTGCAGTAGGTACTGGGAGATGAAGAAGCTTGCACAGGATAGAGTAGTATGGAGAGCTGCATCAAACCAGTCTCTGGACTGAAGACCACAACAACAACATGGTAAGTATGATAGAATGCAAGTTTACATATAGCATTAGATCATGTATATTTATGTTCTTGCTGCCATTTACAAATTCTAAAAAATAACATAAAACATATTACATTTGATTCTGCATTTTAACGGGAAACAAACCGACTCTTTTCGTCGACACTGGGCACCACATGAAAGATGTGATGAGCAGCGTACGTTTGGGCTGACTCCAACTACACACTGCAAAAACGAAGTTGGAAATATCTTACTAAACGTAAGAGAAAATGCGATTGACGACTCTTAGGGTCGCGCGGGATTAGCGGAGCGGTCTAAGGCGCTGCAGTCATGGACTGTGTGGCTGGTCCCGGTGGAGGTTCGAGTCCTCCTTCGGGCATGGGTATGTGTGTTCGTCCTTAGGGTAATTTAGGTTAAGTAGTGTGTAAGCTTAGAGACTGATGACCTTAGCAGTTAAGTCCCATAAGCACACACACACACACACTCTTAGGAGGGACACTCGGTGTATAAATGTCCTTGTGAATAACTTCGGAAAGTTCATGAGGCTCTTCACGGATGATCCTGTTGTGTGTAGAGGAAGTAGTAGGGAAGCTTAGGAAGATCTGCAGAGGTTCGACGCTAGGTGCGGAACACAGTTGACTCCTACCGAAAACAAATGTAACATTAGGCGCATCAATAGGCGGAAATCCCTGTTGTGTATGAATATGACTGCCAAACCACCACTAAGAGCAGTCGTATACATTAAATATCTGCGAGCATGCACACGGAATGACGCGAAGTGGAACAACCACAAACAACTAGTCGCTGAAATTATAAATGCCATTCTGGTATTAACTGAAAAAATCTTCAGGGAGTGCAGTCTATTTACGAAGGAAGCAGCTTACAAAATACTTTCTTGTTCGATACTTGAGTACTACTCGTCCGTCTTTGACCCTTACCATATAGAATTCGTAGAGGAAATTGAGAAGATCCAAACATCAGCAGCGCGTTTAGCCAAAGGTGAGTTTAGCAAGCGCGAAATCATCACTGTGATGCTCATGCAAGGCCAGTGGCAGGCACCACAAGGAAGCGTTGTGCATCGTTGTGTTATTTATTGTTAAAATTCTGAAAGCGAGTGTTTCAAGAAGATTTAACCAACCAGCCCATTTACGTACGTCTCCCAAAAGTACTATGAAGGTATGTTTCGAAAGATTCGAACTCACACGGAGGCTTACCAACAATTGTTCTTCCTTCTTACCATTCGTGACTGGGCCAGAAATTTGTGGAACAGAGAGTGGTAAACAAAATACGCCCCGCCAGAAACAGCAGGGGGCCTTAGATTTTACAAATGTAGAGGTTTGGCTCTGGGTGAATACCATCGCCCAGTGACATTGCTTGGATTGAGTGTTGACAGTATTTCTTGGTGCCCCTAGAAACAAGTGTCATATCGACTGCTGAACATCCAGTGACGCCAGATGTCGCTGTGTTCCTAAGTCGGAAGACTGGTCTGATGCATCTCTCCGTGAGAGCCTGTACATTATCTCTAAATAACTGCTGCAATCTCCATCCATTTGAAAGTTTTTACAGTAATCAAGCCTAGGTCACACTTCGCTATCCACTGCCTTCCACCTTACCTCTCCCCCACACGCTTCGCTTCACTGCCAAATTTATGATTTCTTATCGCCTCAGGATGTCTCCTACCCAATGACCCCGTCTAGTAATCAATTAGCCATCAATTTATTTTCCCCCAGTTTGAATCTGTGCTTCCGATCTACTCTAGTAATCTTTACCATTCTCCTGAAGCATCACATATCAGAACCTACAATTGCGTTCTTGTCTGTACTGTTTATCTTTCAGATCAACTGTACAAGACTATACCTCAGACAGATCCCTTCATAGAAAACTCACTTTTAAATTTGTATTCGAAGTTAGCACGTTCCTGTTTACAGAATTCACTTTTATTACCGTTACAGGGTCTGAAATTTATTTCCCCTCTATTTCCGTGATTCTCAGTTATTTTGCTGCTAAAATAAAGCTTATCTCCTATCTTCAATGTTTTATTTCCTAACCTCGTTTCCTCAGCATCACCTGATTAGTCTGCCTAAGTTCCATTACCAAAAATGGCTCTGAGCACTATGGGACTTAACATCTGAGGTCATCAGTCCCCTAGAACTTAGAACTACTTAAACCTAGATAACCTAAGGACATCACACACATCCATGCCCGAGGCAGGATTCGAACCTGCGAACGTAGCGGTCGCGCGGTTCCAGACTGAAGCGCCTAGAACCGCTCGGCCACATCGGCCGGCGTTCCATTACCCTTCTCTTACTTTCACCGATATTTGTCTCATAATCTCTTTTCAAGACATTATCCATTCTGTTCAGCCGTTCTTTAATTTTCTCTACAAATTTCTCCTTGATTTCTCCCAATGATTAGTCAGTGGGTGAAGACAGGTGTGGCGATGCCGGGCTGAGAGGTGTGCAACAACAACTTAAAAATGTTAACTGACACATCAAAATCAAGAGGTGAACGCCCAGTTTGCTTTTAAAATCCAGTAAAGCAACTTATAAAAAACCAAACACAAACATAAAAAAGACTGCCATTTATAGAAACAAAAGGAATGCCCTGAAGATCTCAAGTCTATGATGCTATTTAAATTTCCTTTAAAACAAAGAACACGCATTCATGAGAGCACATTAGCAACGTACTTGTAGGGGTTAACAGTCTGCACAAGCACTCAGTCAATTACGATTTTAAAACTCCAGATTGGTCGTTTTCAAAACATCAAACCGAAACTGTAATCGGCAGAGGTTAAAGGAAACATTGTTTAATGTAAGTGGGGCCACACAAGTCACACAACAGCCAAAACATTAGCAATAAAGGCAGCTACCAATTGAAGATGAAGGACCTAAGAGCCAGTTTTGGATAAATTGTGTTTTCCACTTCGGTAGGTGGTGTGTAAATGGAGTTTTTACACAGTAAAAGGGCTATCTCCAATGATAACTGATGTAGGTTTACTGATGCTGGATTACAAATGTTAGTGTATGGCAAGAGATATAATTCCTGTGACTTGTTCATATTTTGGGCTAAGTGCAGAATGTTTTAGACGAGTTGGCTGCACTGGACATAGAGATTATACACTTCGGTTTGCTCCTGCCTTTTTGCAGTGCGTCACTTGGATGGCTTCAAATGGTTCAAATGGCTCTGAGCACTATGGGACTTAACTTCTGAGGTCATCAGTCCCCTATAACTTAGAACTACTTAAACCTAACTGACCTAAGGACATCACACACATCCATGCCCGGGGCAGGAGTCGAACCCGCTATCGTAGCGGTCGCGCGGTTCCAGACCGTAGCGCCTAGAACCGCTCGGCCACTCCGGCCGGCGTCACTTGGGTGTCTTCATTGGTTATACAACGGACAGTGAAGACATTATGAATAATTCATCAAAGGAAAGTGACAGAAAAATTGGTAACTCTAAAAGAGAGCATCAGCAAAGATTAGGAAACACTGTGTTGTTACCACAGTAACAGCCTGCTATAAGCAACCATTTAAGGTTGTTCAGATCAAAGGCAGTTATTTCATTGACTTTCAGCAAGCCGTTGATACGATGATTAACACAACTAAGGTCAATATAAGTTCCGCCCCACGGATAAAATTCACCACGCCTGGCGCAATTCAGGTAAAAAAGAAGTTTGGTGAAATGATGGGATGGAATATAGCGCCGGGGTCGCCCCACAGCTGTACAAGCGGGTCGGTGACGTGACGGAATTAAACCAGATTGAATGGCACCAGGGATATGCCACAATACTCACCCCATTCTCTTCTACTGTTCCCTTTTCATGTCCTTTGACTCTCAGAACTACGTGTAACGCTACGAAAAAAATAGGATACAAAAGAAGCAGAAGAATGAGAAGAATGCAGCAGTTCGATGTTGACCATGGGACCCAGTTGCGTCACGCGTGGCTCAGCGCGTCGTCACGTGGTGGAGAGCCTTAGAAGGGGGAGCGCCTCGACTTGTCAGCTCGAGAGCAGTCGTCGTGAGAGTCGTGGAGTAGCAGTTTTAGCACAGAGTCCGGGTCGGGCGGCCCCCGGTGGTAATTGGAGTAGCGGCGCGGCACAGTGATTGCGGGAGCAGAGCGGCCTGCGTGGGTGTGTTGTCGGCGCGGGACAAAGGGGAGGGCGCGGCCAGCCACTCGACTGGGCCGCGGACGACTCGGCCTGCCGGTGATCGCCGGCGAGGAAGGAAGGAGCCATTAGCAAAATACTGGGGCCGCACCGGCCGATGAATATTCAGGAGCGTTCTGCGCCCTCTGTCCGTCCCTTTCCCTCCGCTGTGCCATCCGTCCCTCCCCTTCAACGTCTCCACCCTCCACCCCTACCCCCTCGGCCTCCGTGGATTAAGCTTTATTTCTAGCCGCGCGGCCCAGTCACCCTCTCCCGCTGTTGTTTCCTCGGCGGCTGAGACGACTAAAGCGCTGTCCTTCGTTAGGCCTACCTTGTACGAACTGTTTCCTTCAGCCTCGTGTTGAGACTCACTTTTGCGCCCGTGAATTAAAGCTTTACAGACTAGAATGAGTCTATTTTGCCTTCACTCGTTTTACCCTCGCTAACATCTTGGCATCGTGCACGAACTGAATTCTTACTGTTACCATAGAAATTGCAGCACCAGGAAGGATAGCAAATTACGAAATTTTACTTACTACACGTATATACACTGATGAGCCAAAGAATCTAGTACACCTGCCTAATATCGTGTAGGGCCTCGCGATCATGAGAAGTGCCGCAACACGACGTGGCATGAACTCGACAAATGTCTGAGGTAGTGCTGGGCTGTCCATAAATCCGTAAGAGAACGAGGGGGTGGACCAGCAGAGCAGTCGTGTGACTAGGGCCTCCCGTCGGGTAGACCGTTCTCCGGGTGCAAGTCTTTCGATTTGACGCCACTTCGGCGACTTACGCGTCGGTGGGGATGAAATGATGATGATTACGACAGCACAACACCCAGTCCCTGAAAGGGGAAAAACTCCGACCCGGCCGGGAATCGAACCCAGGCCCTTAGGATTGACATTCTGTCACGCTGACCCCTCAGCTACCGGGGGCGGACAGTGGGTGGAGATCTCTACTAAAAAGCACGTTGCAAGGCATCCCAGTTATGCTCAATAATGTTAATGTCTGGCAGGAGTTTGGTGGCCAGCGGAAGTGTTTAAACTATGAAGAGTGTTCCTGGAGAGACTCTGTAGCTATTCTGGACGTGTGGGGTGTCGCAGTGTCCTGCTGGAATCGCCTAAGTCAGTCGGAATGCACAATGGATATGAATGGATGCAAGTGATCAAGCAGGATATGTTCAAATGGCTCTGAGCACTATGGGACTTAACTTCTAAGGTCATCAGTCCCCTAGAACTTAGAACTACTTAAACCTAAATGACCTAAAGACATCACACACATCCATGCCCCAGGCAGGATTCGAAACTGCGACCGTAGCCGTCGCGCGGTTCCCGACTGTAGCGCCTAGAACCGCTAGGTCACCCTGGCCGGCAGCAGGATATGTCACCCACCAAAGTCGTAACTAGACGTATCAGGGGTCCCATATCACTCCATCTCCACACGCCCCACATCATTACAGAGCCTCCACCAGCTTCACTAGTTCCCTGCTGACATGTGAAGAGTCCATGGATTCATGAGGCTGCCTCTATACCCGTACACGTCCATCCGCTCGATACAATTTGAAACGAGACTCGTCCGACCAGACAACATGTTTCCAGTCATCAACAACCCAATGTTCTGTGTTAACGGGTCCAGGCGAGGCGTAAAGCTTTGTGTCGTGCAGTCATCAAGGGTACACGAGCGGGCCTTCGGCTCCGAAAGCCCACATCGATGATGTTTCGTTCAGTGGTTCACACGCTGACACTTATTGATAACCCAGCATTGAAATGTGCAGCAGTTTGCGGAAGGGTTGCACGTCTGTCACGTTGAACGATTCTCTTCAGTCGTCGTTTGGTCCTGTTCTTGCAGGATTTTTTTCCGGCTGCAGCGATGTCGGAGATTTGGCGTTTTACCGGATTCCAGATATACACGGTACACTCGTGAAATGGTAGTACGGTAAAGTCCTCACTTCATCGCTACCTCCGAGATGCTGTGCCCCATCGCTCGTGCGCCGACTATAACGCCACCTTCAAACTCACTTAAATCTTGATAACCTGCTATTGTAGCAGCAGAAATCGACCTAACAATTGAGCCAAACACTTGCGGTCTTATATAGCCGTTGTCGACCGCACCGCCGTATTCTGCCTGTTTACATATCTCTGTATTTGAATACGCATGGCTGTACCGTTTTCTTTGGGGCTTCTGTGATTGTTGTACGAAGAATTAAATTGTAGGTACTGAAGAACATGTTCCATACACTATGAACTGCTCTAGAGACGTTTATTTGCCAGAATCGATTTTCGAGTATATAACCCCCTATCAGCTGCATCTGATACAGAGGAAAGAACGACTGTATGTACATCGATTTATACAAAACGGCAAACGAATAATGGTAGCAGTAATACAGGGTGCTACAAATAAAAGTGGCTAAGAGAACGGAGTTACAGGGTACAAAGAAACACGGCAGAGGGTAGGAAATACAGTACCAACCTGACTATAGTAGATGTTGACAACCATTCATCTCTTGGCACTTTTGGGTCAAGGTCAGCAAATTGCTGAAGGCGGATCGAAGCTGGACTGCTGGAATTGCAGCAGTCTCATCCGAATGCCGCAGTTCTTGAAGACTATGATGGTTGTTGCGATACGTCTTAGATTTGAGAGCTCCCCACACAAAATAATCGCACACTGAGCGATCACGTAACTTGGGTGTCCAGCTAGCGTCGCGACCAGACTGACTTCTGCTAACAACCCCCAGGTGTGAAGATTGTGTAAATGTGCTCCAAGGAACCGGTGTGGGTCATATGATCGGCGTACACTTGGTGTGTGCGTCACGGATGTGGTTATATGCATACATTCCCGTCCAGTCGTATCCCCTGGTCCGCGCCAAATTTATTTGCCCCATCCTGTGTTAGAGGAGGTACTTCTATAGCAGTGACATGCAGATCAGTTAAAACTATGGGACCATAAATCGGTCCGATAACACAGTATATAGGTTGTCGTGCATTTTACTGCTGTCGGACCTTAGACAATGAGAATTATTCCTGATAACGGTTGACACAATTGTCATGTAGTCTAAACATGGAACTGATAGGTCAAAGAGTCTGTGTTACTTGTATTTTATTATTTCTAAGAATATACTTACATATATCTGTAACATATACTCTTGTACGTAATTACAATTTTTCGACAACTGGTATAAGAAGGTAGGACATACAAAAGGTATAAAGTTGCATACTAATCCCCCATACCACGTCAAATTAGACAATTTTACATACAGGTCATAGACTCCAAAACAAAATTATTTGGTTAAAACTCATTCTCTAATTCTGTTTCCTCATCAATTATGTTATCCGGTGGTTTTGTCACGTGGGTGTACATTTCAATTTCTTCTAGAATGTTTAATAATCTGCCTTTTTCTGGATTATTGAGAATGGTGATTTTTTTGTTAATGTTAATGGCAGAATGATTGTATTCCCTTAAATGAGCGCTGAATGCTGAGGAATGTGCCTCACCAGTATTAATATTGATGTTGTGATGTTCAGGGAAGTGACTGGTTTTAATGCAGCTCTCCATGCTAATCTGTCCTGTGCAAGCTTCTTCATCTCCGAATAACTACTACAACCTCCATCGTTCTGAACCTTATTACTACATTCATCTCTTGCTCTCCCTTTATAATTTTTACCCCACACACATCCCTTCAAAACTAAATTGGTGGTCTCTTGACGTTTGAAAATGTTTCCTATTAATCGATCCCTTCTTTTAGTCAAGTTGAGCGACAAGTTTATTCTCTCCCCAGTTCTGTTCAGCGCCTCCTCATTAGTTACGTCATCAACTGATCTAATCTTCAGCATTCGTCTGTAGCACTACATTTCAAAAACGTCTGTTTCCTTGTCCAAACTGGTTATCGTCGATGTTTCATTTCCATACACGGCTACACTCTAGACAAGTACCTTCAGAAAAGACTTCTTAACACTTCGGTTTACATTCGATGTTAACAGAATTCTCTTCCTCAGAATCGCTGTTCTTGCCATAGCGAGTCTACATTTTATATCTTCTCTACTTCGGGAATCACAACTTATTTTGCTGCCCAAATAGAAAAACCTATCTACTACTTTAAGTGTCTCTCTTGCTAATCAAATTCCCTCAGCATGACTTGATTTAATTCGACTACGATCCATTATCTTGTTTTGCTTTTGTTGCTATTCGTCTTACATCCTCCTGTCAATTCCGCTGAACAGCTTTTCCAAGTCTTTTGCTGTCTGACAGAATTATAATGTCAACGGCAAACCTCAAGAATTTTATTTCTTCTCGCTGAAGTTTAATTCCTACTCCAAATCTTTCTTTGATTCCCTTCACTACTTGCTCAGTGCACAGACTGAATAACATTGAGGATAGGGTACAACCCTGTCTCACTCCCCTCTCAACCGTTGCTTCCCTATCGTGCCCTCGACTCTGATAACAACCGTCTGGTTCTGTACAAGTTGTAAATGGTCTTTCGCTCACTGTATTTTACCCCCACTACCTTAAGAATTTCCAAGACAGTGTTCCACTCGACACTGTCAATATTAATACGTTCTCTAAATCTCGTTTTGATGTTTATCCCTGTTTTTCCAATATGAAATGTATCACAATGACTACATGTTATTTTATAGACCCCTGTCATGCTATCTGTTTAACTCCTATCTATATTTAGTGTATGATGTGATCTGCACATTGTTCTCTGTCCTGACGCAATTCGAAACAAACGATTTATTATGCCGGAAATATGATCCCAGTGTGATAAGGCTATAAACATAGCTTTTTCTAGTTGCTCTCTGTTTTCTGACGTGATCTGATTTCTATTCTTGTTATACACTTTCTGTTTTTTGTGTGTAATTTCACAAGCAGTTTTGTGTCAGAGCCATTGTGAGATGCTACTTTCTCCTGCGTATGTAATGCAGCATTAATATTTGCCCCGTTAACAGGGTATTTAGTCAACCTGTCAATTTAGAGAACATATTGATGTTGGTGAAGCGAATGTCTCTGAATTCAGGAGAATACGAACATTCTTATAATGACATTTAAAAAAAAGTCACTGTTCTCCAGAAAGCATAAAAAGGCAGACTATTAAATATTCTAGAAGAAATTGAAATGTACGCCCATGTGGGAAACAAACGCACAACATACTTCATAAACAAGTAGTGTTACGGAATAAGATATATGTACAAAATTTCAACAGAGTTTTAACCTAATAGTGTTTGTTTGGAGTCTATGTCTCGCATGTAACGTTGTCTAATTTGACGTAGTATGATGGATTATTTTACAGTTATTTCAAATATTATCAAGAATTGTCATTGTCTAAGGCTCGACAGCAGTAACATTGATGACAACCTGTGTACTAGGTGATAGGATAGATTTCAGAGCCTCTTATATTAACTGACACACATGTCGCTGCTATAGAGGCACATAATATAAATAGACTTACATTACTGCTGTCCGGTAGAGTTGTCATTTTGTATAAATCGATGCGTATACAGATGCTTGTTCGTGTGCATCAAATGCTACCGATGACGGATTATAAATCCGGCTCGCGGGACAATGCAACATCGTTTATATCGACGTAGATCAGTACAGCACAGGCAACATACAAAGTTGGTTACCTCGTTGAAAGATTACGTCATGAACTCCTGGATCATATGGCGCTACTAACGACCTTAACATGGCAGAAAAATAAACACCTGCTGTCCAATTTACTGACTATAGGAACTAAAGGTAATTGTGATCTGTACTCAGTGGCACCGTGTACCATCACGCTAGTTCCTGGGCCTGTATAGTGATGAGGAATGTAATCTAGGAACTCTCCGGAGCCTCTACACATCGATACAGTACCGTGAAGCTGCCTGAAGAAGTGGAACGTGTAGAAAAAGCCGAAGTGGTGCCTCCACTCACGGAAATTTCATTCTCTAATTAAGGCCAACGTTTAATACCAGTGGGATCCTTCCGGCCAGTAATGACGTCTTCGCCTGTGCTAGTCTGCTTTTTTATGTTGTCGTCCGTCATGGATTATTTTGCTTCCTAGGTAGGTTCTTTAACTTCGTCTTCTTCGTAGTCACCAGTTTTGACGTTAAGTCTTATTTCTGCTGTTTTGTCATTACTTTCTTTATTTTCCGGTTTACCTCGACCCATAGTGTGTACTCATTATACTGTTCGTTCTATTCGCACATCCTGTTACTCTTCTTCACTTCCACTGAGAATAACAATATCATAAGCTGATCTTATCAGTGATATCCTCTCACCCTTGATTTTAATACCACCTTTGCAACTTTCTTTTATTTCCGTCATTGCTTCTTCGATGTATGGGGCGAAAGACTACATACCTATCTTATATCCTTTTTAATCGGAGTACTTCGTTCTTGGTCATCCGGTCTAATATTTCCTTCTTTGTTCTCGTACGTACTGCATATTATCCGTCTTTCCCTACAGCCTACTCCTATTTTTCTCAGAATTTAGACGATTTTGCCCCGTGTTACATTATCGAACGCATTTTCTTGGTCGACAAATGCTATGAACGTGCCTTCATTTTTCTTCAGTCTTGCTTTAATTATCTACCGTAATTTTCTTTTCCCTTCTTCTGTAAATTATTCTTATCAGCAACTTGGAATCATGAACAGGTAGGCTATTGTGTGATAGTTCTCGCATTATACGACCTTGCTGTCTTCAGAATTGTGTGAATGATGTTTCTCCGAAAGTCTGATCGTACGTGACCAGTCTCGTAGATTCTAAACACCAACTTGAATAACAGCTTGGTTGCCACTTCTCCCAATTATATTAGAAATTCCGATAGAATGTTATCTGTCACATATAATAAACATTCAAATGCGATTTATGTATGAGAAATCTGTTGCGTAGTCTTTCCTTATACGGAGAACGCATGTGCCATAATTTACAACACTCCCCTTGTGATTAACAATTTATGTACTCGGGTGCCAGGCTTTAACAGACAGACCATACACATGAGGTTTGTGTTGTAGATGTGCTCACACCTCACACCTCAAGAATTTTTTATAGAGGACTCGTACCTTGTATTTTCTGAAAACGTCCCTATCGCTGCAGATGAAGCACAAAGTCATGCCCTCGTTGAGATACCGTAGCGCTGTGAGGTTAAAACTGCAGGGAAATGCGTTCCGGCATAAAGTCAAGTGCCGGCACGACGGGCAAGAACTTAGAGCAGAGAGGGCTGTGTGATGAATTCAATCAACAGTACGCTGACCGACCCCGTCTAGGACGACAACGAGACAGTAGCGCCATCTACTCGAGCCGTTCTACGAACACTACAGCAATGACTTAGGAACTGTATTGTTTCGCTTGTATTACGAATTGTATATACTGAAGAGACTTCTTGTTTGTCTGTAGCCCATTACTTGCGACACTTCTGTATTTCACGAAGTTAAGTATTGTCAGTTATCTTACTGTAATAAAATTTCATTAATACGATTTGCTTCAATTATTGTCTAGCGATCCGAGAAAGCAGGTTTCCTAGGCGCCCTATGTTAGACAAGTGGGCAGAACACAACAAAATGGGGAGCTAATCTCCAGTAAAGAGGCTCTCAGCAATCAAGAACCAGATGTTTCCAATGGGTGAAAGACACGAGGAATGTGCAAACGTCCTGGCCAGGACAATAAAAGAACACCCTTTATATCGATGTAAGTCGGATAGCACAGGAAACATGCAACCATGGTTATATCACGGATATCTGGAACATAGGGCACAATTAGCGCTCTTGACATGTCAGAAATATAACGCCTGCAGTCCAAATTACTGACTGTGGGAACCAGAGGTGATTGTGTTCTGCACTCAGTGGTATCCCGTGCCATCACGCTAGTTTCTGGGCCTATGTGGCCATGACGAATGTAATCTAGCAACGTTCGTTCTCCTCTGAGGCTCTACACGCGAACATGCCATCGTGATGGTCCTCGCGGAACAGGGACACGTATGAGAAAGCGAAATGATGCCACTGCAGCGTCCAGTGTTACGATTGTCGGAAACACTGTAGGGGCGGCTGTCTCTGCTGTCAAAGCAAGGGAAGCCACAGTATTGATTGCTCCCTGACAGTCTGTTGTCTTACAGACGTCACCGCACTGTTCGTGTGCGCACTTGTTTTGCTGCAAGGAAGCCCAGTTCTGTCTACTGGTTCCACAGATCATAAATACGACATTTCGTAATGATGTGGAACTTCTCCCGTTTGACATACGTTTTCCTTACCCAATAAGATCTGTTTCTTATTTTTTACAATTAATTACTCGTTTATATCTAAAAATTCTATTGAATATGAGTAGAAGGAGTTGTCATTCAGAAAATTTTTTAATTTGTTTTTAAATGCTAGTTGGCTGTCTATCAGACCTGTAATGCTATTTAGTAAATGACCAAAGATTTTTGTAGCAGCATAATTCACTCCTTGGTGTACTCCCACCTACAAGGTCATAGTACCGGAATTAGAAAAATAAGAGCTCTCTCGGAAAGATTTCAGTGACAGTTTATCCCGTATGCTGTTCGAGAGTAAAACGATAGAGAAATGGTCTGAAAGTAGTCTGAAGAAACCTCCGTCAAGCATTTAAGTGTGAGTGTATAAAATTGAGTCGATGGGGACTCACAATCAAATTCTACACAGGACTAACAACCCTTTGAAACCGTCCCTTGAACAAAAAGGAGCTGTGGCCAATAGTTGGAAGAGAGCACAGGCCACACCCCTCTACAGGAAGTGTTTCGGATAAGAGCCACAGAGCTACTGTCTAATAACTGTAACATCTGTGTAATTATGTAGGTATACGAGTGCGTGGTGTATGTCCTTTCGAACATCCGAAAGAACAGACACCACACATTCATATAACTGATTCACTTCGATGTGCAATTAATCCACAGCCTTCCGTGTCGATGGACAATATCATTCGAGCTACTGCGGGAATCTAAGAATTACCGATCATGGAGGACATGGGCGAGACTGAGGATCCGTGGCGCTAGGTGCGAATGTGGGTCGACTGGGACGTGTCCCGAGATAGCCTGTACATATACGATACACAAGATGATCAAGTGCCCGGACGGCGCAGAGACTCATGCAACTCTCTAATAAGCAGAAGATTCTGGCTTCGACGCCCGGTCCGGCATACATTTTCACTCATCGAAGCCGATTCTGGATAAAGTCCCGACGCAGCCGATTTCATCAGTTCCTTCCCTTTCTCCCCTATCCACCTTCAGTTTACATAATACACTACTGGCCATTAAAATTGCTATACCAAGAAGAAATGTAGATGATAAATGGGTATTCATTGGACAAATGTTTTATACTAGAACTGACATGTGATTGCATGTTCACGCAATTTGGGTGCATGTTGTTGTTGTGGACTTCAGTCCTGAGACTGGTTTGATGGACGCTACTCTATCATGTGCAAGATTCTTCATCTCCCAGTACTTACTGCAGCCTACATCCTTCTGAATCTGCTTAGTGTATTCATCTCTTGCTCTCCCTCTACGATTTTTACCCTCCACGCTGCCCTCCAATACTAAATTAGTGATCCCTCGATGTCTCAGAACATGTGCTACCAAGCGATCCCTTCTTATAGTCAAGTTGTGCCACAAGCTTCTCTTCTCCCCAATTCTATTCAATACCTCCTCATTAGTTGTGTGACCTACCCATCTAATCTTCAGCATTCTTCTGTAGCACCACATATCGAAAGCTTCTAAATCTCCTCTTGTCTAAACTACACTCCTGGAAATGGAAAAAAGAACACATTGACACCGGTGTGTCAGACCCACCATACTTGCTCCAGACACTGCGAGAGGGCTGTACAAGCAATGATCACACGCACGGCACGGCGGACACACCAGGAACCGCGGTGTTGGCCGTCGAATGGCGCTAGCTGCGCAGCATTTGTGCACCGCCGCCGTCAGTGTCAGCCAGTTTGCCGTGGCATACGGAGCTCCATCGCAGTCTTTAACACTGGTAGCATGCCGCAACAGCGTGGACGTGAACCGTATGTGCAGTTGACGGACTTTGAGCGAGGGCGTATAGTGGGCATGCGGGAGGCCGGGTGGACGTACCGCCGAATTGCTCAACACGTGGGGCGTGAGGTCTCCACAGTACATCGATGTTGTCGCCAGTGGTCGGCGGAAGGTGCACGTGCCCGTCGACCTGGGACCGGACCGCAGCGACGCACGGATGCACGCCAAGACCGTAGGATCCTACGCAGTGCCGTAGGGGACCGCACCGCCACTTCCCAGCAAATTAGGGACACTGTTGCTCCTGGGGTATCGGCGAGGACCATTCGCAACCGTCTCCATGAAGCTGGGCTACGGTCCCGCACACCGTTAGGCCGTCTTCCGCTCACGCCCCAACATCGTGCAGCCCGCCTCCAGTGGTGTCGCGACAGGCGTGAATGGAGGGACGAATGGAGACGTGTCGTCTTCAGCGATGAGAGTCGCTTCTGCCTTGGTGCCAATGATGGTCGTATGCGTGTTTGGCGCCGTGCAGGTGAGCGTCACAATCAGGACTGCATACGACCGAGGCACACAGGGCCAACACCCGGCATCATGGTGTGGGGAGCGATCTCTTACACTGGCCGTACACCACTGGTGATCGTCGAGGGGACACTGAATAGTGCACGGTACATCCAAACCGTCATCGAACCCATCGTTCTACCATTCCTAGACCGGCAAGGGAACTTGCTGTTCCAACAGGACAATGCACGTCCGCATGTATCCCGTGCCAGCCAACGTGCTCTAGAAGGTGTACGTCAACTACCCTGGCCGGCAAGATCTCCGGATCTGTCCCCCATTGAGCATGTTTGGGACTGGATGAAGCGTCGTCTCACGCGGTATGCACGTCCAGCACGAACGCTGGTCCAACTGAGGCGCCAGGTGGAAATGGCATGGCAAGCCGTTCCACAGGACTACATCCAGCATCTCTACGATCGTCTCCATGGGAGAATAGCAGCCTGCATTGCTGCGAAAGGTGGATATACACTGTACTAGTGCCGACATTATGCATGCTCTGTTGCCTGTGTCTATGTGCCTGTGGTTCTGTCAGTGTGATCATGTGATGTATCTGACCCCAGGAATGTGTCAATAAAGTTTCCCCTTCCTGGGACAATGAATTCACGGTGTTCATATTTCAATTTCCAGGAGTGTATGTTATTATTGCAATGATGATCTGCCGATAGTCTGTCATGGGCAATCGCAAATCAATATGTATAGAGGTGTGTAATGTGTAACTGCGTATAAAATTGTTAAGGCTTTCGTGGCCAGATGTAGAGAGACTGCCTAGTGGCCTGTTTGTTTGAAGATTTTTCTGACATTTCACCAGCACGAGTGGCTGGTATTGTTTCACGCTCCATCGCTGTTGGTGGACTGCAGTCGAGCTCGGGGTCGCAGATTATACGTAGCTGGGGCGTCAATGTCCAGGGGCTTTTCCGTGGTCATTTGCAGTGCGGTTCTCCTTTTGCTACCTGCTACGGTCTTTCGCCCCAGCACGAGAATCCAGGATCCGTTCACGTTGAGGCTTTCTTCTTACTTGTTGAAGGTATTCTCATGTTTGTGTATTTCTGTAGCTTCTCTGAACGAGCGCGTGTTATAGCTCTTCCCTAAAGGAAAAACTTCCGTGCCGGCGGATTTTACTGTGTGTTCAGCTTCACACAGCACGTGCTTTACCACGGCCGATTTCTCCATCTTTCCGAACCTGCAATGTCACTTATATTCTGCTATTATGGTGCTGATTGATCATTGATAATTCCGCATATACGTGGTATGCGGAATATTCCCGACATTACAAATGGGTCCCTTTTATCCTCTGCCGATCTGGGACACTCTTTGATCTCCTTTGTCGGCATATAAATAGTTTTTTCTCCACGTTTGCGCAATATGAGGCCGAGTCCGTTACTCTGGGAATGTATAGCAGAAAGGTCGTAGCCGACAATACTTTTTCTGTTGTCTCTCTTCGTCGAGTGTATTACTCCGTTACGCTTCTTATATAATTGGCGGAGTACCCATTGCTCCTCCGAACGCTTTCCAGGTGTTGCATCCCGTGTCGGGATCTGCCGATTACATATTCGTCCTGTTCGCGTTACGAGCGAATTAATCATGTCTCTTTTCTGGCTTGGGTGGTGATTTAACAGTTTGTGCAGGTATCGCCCCGTGTGTGTCGGTTTTCGATACACGCTGTGTCCTAGGTTTTCACCAATCCTTGTGACTAGCACATCTAGAAAGCATACCTGTTTGTCCTTTCGTGTAACTAAGCACTTTGGGTGAAGTACATTCAGAACATACGGAATTGTGTTCCTATCTTGAGGAATGTTGTTTAGCACGCCGTCCACCAGCGCAGTTTAGCGACGTTGGAGATGCTGTACGGCATCAGCGTGGGGTGCGGTCTAACCTCTACGTCAGTCATACAACATCCATTACGTGTGAACACTTGCCATGTGATGCGTGTATGTAGACCCACGAACTTTTCTTGCAAATTACCCCCCGCAGGTCTGAGGCACACGGTCCATCTGCCCAAGACGGTTTACTATCGTTGGATTTAGGAGAGTATGAAATCTTCCAACACCAAGACATAGCTCAAATAAAACTGTGTAATGGATTTCAGTCAGCACAGATTCAGAAATTGTTGCAGTTGTGAAATAAAAAAGGCTCTTCATGAGTGCTATCGATAGGGAATCTGAAATTAATTCCATATTTCTAGATTTCCAGTCAAATTTCAGATCAAATTGGATGTCTACGAAATAATCTAGGCAGCAGAGTATGGATGTTTAGTGAATAATAGGCTGCACTCAGCCATCACACATACACACACACACACACACACACACACACACACACACACACACACACACACACACACACACATTATGTGGCAAGCGTTCACACGTAATGGATGTTGTATGACTGATGTGAATGATTGGAAAATGGACTGAAAATATCTGAAACTAATCATAGTTAATGAAGACAAAGTTCTGTACAGAGTCGGCGGATTTTACAGCTTTCTTATTTCTTTATTTAATTTTCCATAACTTTAGTACCCTTTCCCAATTTCTGCTTTCTTTCCTTTACTCATTGTTCAATGCACGGACTGAATAACATTTAGGATAGGCTACATATCTCTCTCACCATTGCTTTCTTCTCATGTTCAAATTTTCTAACTGTAGTATGGTTTCCGCACAGGTTGTAAAAAAAAATGGTTCAAATGGCTCTGAGCACTACGGGACTCAACATCTTAGGTCATAAGTCCCCTAGAACTTAGAACTACTTAAATCTAACTAACCTAAGGACATCACACACACCCATGCCCGAGGCAGGATTCGAACCTGCGATCGTAGCAATCCCGCGGTTCCGGACTGCAGCGCCAGAACCGCTAGAACACCGCGGCCGGCGCACAGGTTTTAGGTAACCTTTTGCGCACTGTATATTATTATGCCTCCTGCCTTCAAAATTTCAAAGTGTGTATTAGCGGAAGAAATCGCACCTGAGTTCCTGAGTGCTGCCTGCAGTCCAGCGCCGCGCGGAGTGGCCGCGCGGTTTGAGGCGCCATGTCACGGATTGCGCGGCCCCTACCGCCGGAAGTTCGAGTCCTCCCTCGGGCATGGGTGTGTGTGTTGTTCTTAGCATAAATTGATTTAAGTTAGTTTAAGTAGTGTGTAAGTCTAGGGACCGATGACCTCAGCAGTTTTGTCCCTTGGGAATTCACACACATTTGAACGTTTTTGCAGTCCAGCTAGTACAATGACTGTGCGCAGGCAGTTAGTGGCGCACAACAGTCGAACAGCCAAACGTTTAACGTTTCTGTTGTGACGCTGCCACTGGACAATGGATGACTGGAAACGAGTGATCTGAATGGATGAATCATGTTATAACCTGTGGCAATCCGATGGACGGGTTTGAGTTGGCGAATGCCTGAGGTACGTTACTTGCTGTCATGTGTAGCTTCATCAGTGAACTGTGGAGATGATGGTGTTATGGTTACGGTGAGGTACCTTTACTGCCCTTAACAAAACGCCAACTGATGAAGGATATGAACACATTTTCAACATTGTGTACTGTGAGCAGCAGGGGAAGAGATCGTAGACAATGGCCGGTTGTATCAGCATGACACATGCAGAAATAATAAACCATGCTGCCTCTATAATCGTACGTAATAGCCAAAGTGTTGCCGGTACAGGGTTTTGTACACGACCTGATGTCTCGATTATGTCTCATAAATGTTCGATGGCATTCGTGTCAGGCGATATGGGTGCCCAAATCATTAGCTCGAACTGTCCAGAATGTTCCTCAAACCAATCACGAACAACACTGACCCGGTGACATGGCAAATTCTCATCCATACAAATTCCGTCGTTATTTGGGAACATGAATCGGTGAGTGGCTGCAAATTGTCTCCAAGTATCCGATCATGACCATTTTCAATAAATGATCGGTTCAGTTGGACCAGAGGACGCAGCCCACACCATTATGGTTCCACGACCAGCGTGCACTGTACCTTGTTGAAAACCTGGGTCCATGGCTTCGTGGGGTTTGCGCCACACTCGAAACCAACCATCAGCTCTCACCAACTGAAATCGAGACGACAGTTTTCCAGTCGTATAGGATCCAACATTTATGGTCACGAGCCCAGGAGATGCTCTGCAGGTGGGATGTCGTGCTGTTGGTAAAGGCACTCGTATCGGTCGTCTCTTGCTATAGCCGATTAACTCCAAATTTCACCATACTGTCCAAACGGATACGTTCGTCGTACGTCCAACACCGATTTCTCTGGTTATTTCACACAGTGTTGCTTGTCTGTTAGCATTGAGAGCGCTACATAAACGCCGCTTCTCTTGGTCGTTAACTGAAGACCGTCGGGAACTGCCTTGTCCGTGGTGAGAAGAAATGCCTAAAACTCTCGGTACACTCTCGACACTTTGGACCCCTGATTATTGAATTCTGTAACAACTTCTGAAATGGAAGTCCCATGCGACTAGCTACAACTACCATTCCGCTTTCAAAGTCTGTTAATTCCCGTTTCGCCAGCCGGTGTGGCCGAGCGGTTCTAGGCGCTTCAGTCTGGAACTGCGCGACAGCTACGGTCGCAGGTTCGAATCGTGCCTCGGGCATGGTTGTGTGTGATGTCCTTAGGTTAGTTAGGTTTAAGTAGTTCTAAGTTCAAAGGGACTGATGACTTGAAATGTTAAGTCCCATAGTGCTCAGAGCCATTTGAACCAATTCCCGTTTCCCGTCGTGCGACCGTATTCGCATCGGAAACCTTTTCATATGAATCACACGACTACAAATGACTGACCTTTTATACCTTGGGCACGCCATACTATCGCCATTTGCATACATATCGCTATCCCATGACTTTTGTCACATCACTGTAGAGCAGTGTTTTCGAGGGAACGGCCTGTGACAATAACGATCACGAAATTTTCTGGTCTGTCCAGAGTCCGGACCTGAACATAGTGGAAGACCTTTGGTGTGAGTTAGAACGCCGACTTCGCTCCAGACCTCAACGGCGTTCATCACTACATTGTCTGGTTTCGACTCTGGAGAAAGAACCGGCTGCAGTAGCTCCGCACACATACAACACTTCGTTAATACGGCCTTTGTGGAACCTTCGCCTTTATAACGGCTTGTATGAATCCGGATACTTGTTCTCAGGTAGTGTATTCGACATGATAATCCAACGTTTATTCCGCGCTAAAATGTAGTTTATTAACATTCGAATAACACAGTGACCTGATTCACGGGGCAGAGAGAGTCAGTGGTTATTTGGCACGCTGTGCTGTCTCAGTAAGACAGGTTACGCAGTTTTTGCTCTGTGTTAGCTGCCGCCGGCCGCAGTGTTGGTGCCGGCTAAGTGGGGGGGAACGGCCAGAGCAGACACGGCCATCCCTGCCCGGCCTGGGGCCGTGCGGCCGCCCCCGCTTCCACCTCATCCCCTGCCGCCTGCCACCCCCGCACAATGCGCGGACGCGGCGATTGTCGCCGCAGCTGACGCCCATGCGCAGGCCGTATTTACATTTTAATAAGCGGCCGCGAGGACGGGCCAGCCGACGCGGCGCGGGGACCGCAATTTTCTGCCAATTTGGCTTCATTTGTGGCTCGCTACGGCGTGGCCCACACGCGGCCCACAGGTGCCACCGGGCCGGCAGGGGGCGGGGTGGACACACACTGTGCGTGGGGCGCGGGGGTAGGCTATCGGGAGACTCCGCCGCCAACGCACTCCTGCTGTGAGCTTTGTTACCACAAGGGCATCGCCTCATCGGCTCACTGTCTACACAGAAACGTCTCCAAATTTCATGTCATAGGTACCTACTCACAGAATCCGTGCACTAACACTCAAACCTGGTGCAACTACATCTACATATATACTCTGCACGCCACCGTAAGGAGCGTGGCGGAGGGTATTCTGTATCACAACTAGTCGTTTTCTTTTCTGTTCCACTGGTAGACAGAGGGAGGGGAAAACGACTGTCCGCAGGCCTCCGTAAGAGCCCTATTTTTCGTATCTTCTCCTCGTCATCCCTACGCGGAACATATGTTGGTGCCATTAAGATCGTTCTGCATCATCTTCAAACGCCAGTTCTATTTTCTTGAGAAGAACGTCTCCTCCCCCCCCCCCCTCACCCTGCGCTCCCACCCCCGACAACCACCCCATCCCTCCCAGGAATTTTTTTTTTTTTGAATTCACGGAGCATTTCCGTAACACTTGCGTGTTGTTGAAAAATACCAGTAGGCCGGCCGCAGTGGTCTAGCGGTTCTAGGCGCTCAGTCCGGAACCGCGCGACTGCTACGATCGCAGGTTCGAATCCTGCCTCGGGCATGGATGTGTGTGATGTCCTTAGGTTAGTTAGGTTTAAGTAGTTCTAAGTTCTAGGCGACAAATGACCACAGATGTTAAGTCCCATAGTGCTCAGAGCCATTTGAATCATTTTTTTGAAAAATACCAGTAACAAATCTAGCAGTCCGCCTCGGAATTGCTTCCGACCTCGAGCAGATCCCAAACACTCGAGGCGTACTCCAGAATAGGTCGCACTATACGCCGTCTGCTTTAGAGATGAACCACACTTCCTAAAATACTCCCAATAAACCGAAGTTGACCTTTCGCCTTCCCTACCACAATTATCACATGCTCATTCAATTTCACATCGCTTTGCAACTTTACGTCCAGATATTTAAACGACGGCACGGTGTCAAGCAGGACGCTACCAATGCTGTATCCTTCTCAACCGCATTAATTTACATTTTCCTACATTTAGAGCCAGCTGCCCATTCATCACACCAACTACAAATTATGTGTAAGTCGTCTCGTATCATCCTAGAGTCACACATCTTCGACACCTATCCATACACCATAGCGTCGTCAGGAAACAAATGCAGATAGCTGCAATCCTATTCGCAAGATCATTTATGTATACAGAAAATAATAGCGGTCGTACCACACTTCCCTGGGGCACTCCTGATGATGCTTTGGCTCTGATGAACACTGGCCGTCGAGGACAACATACTGGGTTCTATTATTAAGAAGTCTTCATACTACTCATATATATTGAAGACCCAAAGAAACTGGTACACCTGCCTAATATCACGTAGGTCCTATCCCCACTTCATAGCTACCTCGGAGATACTGTGTCCTATCGCTCGTGCGCAGACTATAACACCACGTTCAGACTAACTTAAATCCTGATAACCTACCATTGTAGCAGCAGTAACCAATCTATCAAATGATCCAGACACTTGTTGTCTTGTAAAGGCGTTGCAGACGGCAGCGCCGTATTTTGCGTGTTTTTATATCTCTGTATTTGAATACGCGTGCCTATACCAGTTTCTTTGGCTCTGTGAACGTGTGTATCTGTGAACGTATTCCGTATGCGTGAACCTGCCTTAACAGTCTGCAGTTGGGTACCATATCACATACTTTTCGCAAATTTAGAAATATTGGATCTACCTGTTGCCTTTCATCCATAGTTCGCGGTACATCGTGCGAGAAAAGGGCAACCTGAGCGATGTTTTCCAAACCGGTTCTGGATACGTGGACATAAGCTTTTGGGTCTCTAGGACATTGTCCGCCCCGATACATGAGCAGTCAGCGTGACGTATTGCCGTCCTACGGGCCCGGGTTCCATTCCCGGTTACGTCGGAGATTTTCTCCGTTCAGGGACTGGGTGTTGTGCTGTCTTCATTATCATTTCATTCTCATCCGGCGCGCGGGTCGTTCAATGTGGCGTCGAATGTAATAAGACCTGCACCAAGACGGCCGGACCTGCCCCACAAGGCGCCTCCCGGCCAATGACGCCAATCGCTCATTTCCATCATCTAGGAAATTTATAATACTCGAACTCAGATATTAGTCTTTACTCCCCTACTTCGTCCTGAGGTCATTCTCAAAGGCTCTACATGAGAGAACATGAGAGGGTAGCAGTGAAAGAAACATTGGTACAATTACATAAAACGTTAATTAAAAACTGAAGAAATAGGCACTCAGTGATAACACATTGGTAATATACATAAAATGAACATCGTGAAACCTAAGAGAAGTAGAAGTCGCCGAAATATCTGTAACACATTCTTAGGTAAAACGAAAAAGAATTTGTCCAGCATGAGTACAAATACTCTGGTCCATATTATGAGGGGCATTTAGTAAATTTGGTTTTATTCAAGAGTCCAATACACCAGATTATTCCCCATTCCTTTGGATACAAAATCCTACGTTTCAACGTGAGCTCTTTGTGTGACTTTACTGGGAGGGCCTGTATACCCGTATGGTTCGTCTACTAGTCGACATCGGAGCCAACGTCTTGCAGCGCCAATAACCTCCCCATCACCCACGTACTGCTTCCCGCGGTGTGCATCATTCATTTGCCAAACAGATGGAAGTCGGAAGATGTGAGATCCAGGCTAAAGGGGGTGGGGGGTGGGGGGGGGAGGAAGAGTGGTGTAATGAAGTTCTCTTATCTTCTATCGAGTGCGCAGCATTTCGAGCAGAGACGTCTGGCTGAGCAGCCAGGTGCTTAATTGTGAGGCGTTGATCAGCTCGAAGGAGAGTGTCCGCACGTTCCAGCATTGCTGGAGTCACGGCTGTGTGCTCCCGGCCAGCACGCGGTAGATCAGACAGGTTCGCGTGACCTTGTTGCGCAAAATTGACTGTACTTTTGTTCTCTGCCATATCTACACTACTGGCTATTAAAATTGCTACACCAAGAAGAAATGCAGATGATAAACGAGTATTCATTGGACAAATATATTATACTAGAACTGACATGTGATTACATTTTCACGCAATTTGGGTGCATAGGTCCTGAGAAATCAGTACTATTTCCTTTTCAACGTTCGATTTATCTCGAAATGTGAGCCTCCGTGAAAAACTGTTTTATTTGCAAAACCTAGCTACACGTTCCTGCTACATCTCTACATAACGACTGCTCCGACTTAGACGTTTGCCGTTGTGGGACCTTTGCAATACTCTCGTGACTGAAATTAAGAGCCCTTCCTTTCCACCAATTCTCCACACTGGTCTACAGCTCGCTGTCTGTGCCAAAATTCTGTGGTCATAGCCAACAATTAATGTGAGCAAACAGATGAAAATCAGATGGAGCCATGTACGGGCTGTTTGGTGGTTGATCGAACTCTTCCCATCGAAAACTTTACATGAAGGTCTTTGTTGCAGCTGTGAAGAGTTCCTACAACAATGCTACACTTTACTGTAATGCATGGCAGGTTTATTGTGTGATCTGCATGACAGGCGGAAATTCTAGGCGAATGACAGTATACGCTTCACACATTTGGAGGTGACTTTTGTTTTAGGCATCTTTATTTATCTTTATTTGCTCAGTATGAGCTTAGAACGAAAAAGTAGGACGTGGCGTAACCGACGAACATACTAGCGACACTGCGCAACACATCTGCATCAAGCTTCATCGGACTTTTTTTTTAAGCGGCCCTTGTGTTTGAATGTTATTATCCAATTCCGGGGCTCACATCCCCATTTGCACTGCAGCTGGCTACAGGCCACATCGCATACACATTTTCATGTTAAGTGAGATACTAGATATGACATCTCACATGCGCTTAAATTTAGTTCCCATTCAGTTCCTTCTTGTTGTGGCCACTGTGAACGATTGTGCTCCTAACGTAAGTGTTCTCTGTTACTTTAAATTTCTATGACTTTTTTTCAGTCAGATCGCGTTATTAAGGGGGCCAGGTCGTCAAAGGGGCCTACGTGGAGCAGGAGAGGCACCACAGGACATGTTAAATTTCACAGTCTATACTTTTACAAATAAGTCCATAAAACTTTGTCAGCATGGCCAGGAAGGATTAACGATTCACACTCATAGCAGTGGAATTTCAAAATTTATCGAAGACTCTCTCTTATTCATGAAAAAAAGTGTACCTATAGCAACAAATGCAGCCAATAGTGAGCGAAAAAATGAAGAAATTTCACACGTAAAAAAAAATTATTTTGTTATGTTTTTGAACTTCCACTGCTATGAGTGTGAATCCCGAATTCTTCCTGGTCATTCTGACAAAATTTTATGAATTTATTTGTAAAAGTGTAGAAAGTGCAAATGAAAATGTCGTATGGTGCCCCTCCTGCTCCAAGTCGGCCTACTCCCCTTAAGTTTGATTCTTGGATCGAAACTCTGTACGAGAGGGCTAATTTTTCAGTTCAGGGCACGTCTCAATTGACTTTCACAAATTCAATTTCTGAACTTTATAGGAACCTTACAAGTTGCAGATTTTATCTTCAGAGATACGTCTGAGAACCCATCCCCACCCCCTCAATTACAGATCAGCAGCACCTCGGAGCTTATCGCTGTAAACATCGTGCAGAGTTGCCGCTGACGTCACGGGTACGCCGGATACCGGCTGGGAGGAGTATCTGCAGGCGCGGACTGCATTAGCGGGCAGATCCGCGTGACTCACGCCATCTGCAATGCTAATACGTAGCGACTCGTCGCGAGGGTGCCGGCTGCTGGGTGCGGGGGTGCGGGGCGGGGGCGCTGCTGTCAAAACACGGCCGGCCTCAAGGCGGCCTCGGGGCTGCACGCAGCTTGCAGCCTCCCCACAGGCACCAGGAGCCGGCAGGCGGGAGAAAATGGTGCTCTCGATTACATTCGTATAACTAGAGAAAAAGAACCGAGTGCCATGCTGTAGCGATTAAAAACTCCGGGCTGGCAAACAGAAGGAGATAGCCCAAACCCCGAGTTGCAAGCTACATATCGTTATATGTATCGATAGTGCAAGGTGACCATATCCTCGAACGCCTCAGATGTCACCTCACATTATTCTGAATGCACAGAATATTGAAATAAGTGACCATTGAACAGAAAAGGAAGCACAGTCGCTTATTAGTAGAAAGGTGTCAATACCAGACGAGAACTGTATGGTTCTGCAGAAATCAAGCGAAATAACTTGCTTCCCTACTAGCAGCACACTAACTAGTTCGCTGGAGCACCGAGGGGTACCTAGCGACTGGATGAAAAAGCAGGTCATTCCCGTTTGACCGAGCGAGGTTGCGCAGTGGTTAGCACACTGGACTCGCATTCGCGAGGACGACGGTTCAATCCCTCGTTCGGCCATCCTGATTTAGGTTTTCCGTGATTTCCCTAAATGGCTTCAGGCAAATGCCTGGATGGTTCCTTTGACAGAACACGGCCGACTTCCTTCCCTATCCTTACCTAATCCGATGAGACCGATGACCTCGCTGTTTGGTCTCTTCCCCCAAATCAATCAAATCCATACCCGTTTTCAAGAAAGATAATGAGAGAGATGCACATAATTGTAGGCCTATACTGCTGACGTCAGTCCGTTGTAGAATTCTGGACTATGTTTAATGATCCCTTATTATGATGATTATGGAGACCAAAAATGTTCCATAAAAATCAGCATGCATTCCGAAAACAGAGTTCTTACGAAGATCGGCTTTCACAGTGAAAAAAAAAAATGGTTCAAATGGCTCTGAGCACTATGGGACTTAACAGCTATGGTCATTAGTCCCCTAGAACTTAGAACTACTGAAACCTAACTAACCTAAGGACATCACACAACACCCAGTCATTTCACAGTGAGACCCACAGTGCTGCAGACAACGGCGCACAGCTTGATGCGGCGTTCCTAGATTTCAGGAAGGCGTCTGACACCGTCCTGAACTGCTGATTAGTGAAAAAAATTCCAATTTGTAACATATTGCTCTACCCATTACTGTACAACTACAGCATTCATGACAAACTGCTGGAAAGAGTATCTTCCGTAAAATATCTATGAATAACCATCCGAAGCGACCTTAAGAGGAACGACCACCTAAAGTAAACACTAGGAAAAGCAGATGGTGCACTGAGGTTCATAGGAAGAACCTCAAGGGAATGTAGCTCATCCACGAATGAATTGGGTTACGAAACACTTGTTATACCGATTCTTAAGTATTGTTAAGCAGTCTGGGAGCCTTACCCGGTAGAAGAGCAGTGCGTTTCGTCATAGGTCAGTTTAGTCGGCAAGCGAGCGTTACAGACATGCTCAACGTCCGCCCGTGGTAGCTGAGAGGTCAGCGCGACGGAATGTCGAACCTAACCGGTTCGATTCCCGGCTGAGTCGGAGATTTTCACCGCTCAGGGACTGGCTGTTGTGTTGTCCTTATCATAATTTCATCCCCATCGACGCGCAAGTCGCCGAAGTGGCGTCAACTCGAAAGACTTGCACCCGGCGAACGGTCGACCCGACGGGAGACACTAGCCACACGGCATTTCGATTTACATGCTCAACAAACTCTATTGCCAGATACTACAAGAGAAGCGTTGTTTATAATGGAGTGGTTTAATACTGAATTCTGAGAGAGTACGTTCTCGTAAGAGTCGGACACCATACTACTTCCTCCGAGGTAAGTCTCGCGAATTGACCACAACGATAATATTCGAGAAATTAGACGTAATACAGACGTTTAGCGATAATCATTCTTCCCATACCATTAACGTGATTACAGCGTGGAAAGCAGGTGGGACATTCGACTGAAGTGTGAGTTGGACGCCAGCACTGAGAGGATATGGATGTCGTGAGAGAGCGTGCGACGAAACGACAGAATTAGTAGTTAGGACAGGATGTTGATGGTGCAAAATAGAGGTGACTATTACAAGTAAAATAATGAAAAAAGGACAGAGGATATTTCAATTTTGGACAAAGTGTAACGTGACTGATCAAGGTCGTGCAGTCAGAAGTAGTTTTGTACGTTAACATTTGGTGCTGAAAAGCAAAGTGAGCAATAATAATTTACAACTCAAAATAACGGCTAAATGTGGGTTTATTCTTTATTCGATCATCTTCCCACAAAAATTACGAATTGAAGAGTTCCTAGATAACAGAACGCAGCATGTCATTCTCAATGGAGAGAAGTCTTCCGAAGTAAGAGTGATTTCAGGTGTGCCGCAGGGGAGTGTAGTAGGACCGTTGCTGTTCACGATATATATAAATGACCTTGTGGATAACATCGAAAGTTCACTGAGGCTTTTTGCGGATGATGCTGTAGTATATGGAGGGGTTGTAACCATGGAGAATTGTACTGAAATGCAGGAGGATCTGCAACGAATTGACGCATGGTGCAGGGAAGAGCAATTGAATCTCAACGTAGACAAGTGTAATGTGCTGCGAATACATAGAAAGAAAAATCCTTTATGATTTAGCTACAATATAGCAGGTCAGCAACTGGAAGCAGTTAATTCCATAAATCTGGGAGTAGGCATTAGGAGCGATTTAAAATGGAATGACGATATAAAATTAATCGTCGGTAAAGCAGATGCCAGACTGAGATTCATTGGAAGAATCCTAAGGAAATGCAGTCCTAAAACAAAGGAAGTAGGTTACAGTACACTTGTTCGCCCACTGCTTGAACAATGCTCGCTGGTGTGGGATCCGTACCAGATAGGGTTGTTAGAAGAGATAGAGGAGATCCAATGGAGAGCAGTGCGCTTCGTTACAGGATCATTTAGTAATCGCGGAAGCGTTACGGAGATGATAGATAAACTCCAGTGGAAGACTCGGCAAGAGAGACGCTCAGTAGCTCGGTACGGGCTTTTGTTAAAGTTTCGAGAACATACCTTCACCAAGGTGTCAAGCAGTATATTGATCCCTCCTACGTATATCTCGCGAAGAGACCATGAGGATAAAATCAGAGAAATCAGAGCCCACACAGAGGCATACCGACAGTCTTTCGTTCCACGAACAATACGAGACTGGAACAGAAGGGAGAACCGTTATAGGTACTCAAGGTACCCTCCGCCACACACTGTCAGGTGGCTTGCGGAGTATGGATGTGGATGTAGATGTAGAACGAAAATCTGTAGTGATATCACCATGAAAGGAGAGATGCATTCAACCACTGTTCGACGCCGTGATGCATTTAAAACAGTGCGCATTATTAGCAGGCTCCAGAAACTATCGCTTCAGCATGGGGGACGGATGGTGGCGCGTTTCAGCAGAAGGATATGAGGTTCAGAGCTAAAGACCATATACCGCATTTCACATATTCTTTCGCTTACATTTTCCTTTGCAGTCACACTAAATGATACAAAAGTAAACCGTTGTTAAAAAAATGACATTTGCAGGATCATAAACATCAACAGACAGTTCATATGCTACTGAGTAAACATTTAAAAATGTTGCAGTTAATTAATTACTCACGAATTGCAGTGACAACTTTACCTCTCGGAGCTGCATTCGCAGTGCGATCGACCACCGTTATAGTCGAATTTGTTTCTTTGGCGGGCGACCGCTGGTGGTTAAAGCGAGAAGAGAGAGTGTTAGGATTCGCCCGATGAAGAATAAAAGAAGCTTGCCTCCCTCCTTGGAGGTCGGAGTGTGACTTGAAATCAGAAGGTTTAACTGAACTTATTATTTGGCGATGCGTCGCGTAATAGAGCAAAGAACCGTCCAGTGAAGAATTTACGCCTATTCGTATGTGTTGAAGTCCGCAGCTCGTGGTCTCGCGGTAGCGTTCTCGCTTCCCGAGCACGGGGTCCCGGGTTCGATTTCCAAAGGGGTCAGGGATTTTCACCTGCCTCGAGATGACTGAATGTTGTGTCGTCTTTATCATCATCATTCATCCCCATTACGGTTGTGGAAGGCAATGGCAAACCACCTCCGCTAGGACCTTGCCTAGTACAGCGATGCGGGTCTCCAGCATCGTCCTCCACGCTCTGTCAAGGAGTGTGGGACTTCATCATCATAGTATGTGTTATAAACTTAGACGCGCACATATTTGCGGCAAAGCATTAACTGACCCAGTAATATCATGATAACGCTCACGAGAAATCCGATCAGTACTCTTGTCTGGTTTGACTGTGAATCAGATTTATGTGCGTTAATAGCTTGCACAGAGCAGCAATGAGAAGAAAACAAATCTGAAGATAGAGCTGATTTCATCAGATCTATGCTACCTTAATCGTTATAATAGTGCCCATTCCCACCGCATCAAGTTTCATGCTGTAGTTGATCATTTCAGTATTTATGGAAACGACCGAGCGACAGAGAAAGGAGTTGCCTGAAGTTTCACGTAGGTGGCATAAGTCATGGTCACAAAATAAACATTCCACTCTCCTAAATGAAGTTCAGTCTATAAAAAGGTAATATAATGTCAACCGGGCCGTTTACACAATTCAAGGGGGCATTGAAGTACAGCGAGGAGACTTTGACAGAGCAATGAAAGACATAAATTGTCACAAGGCACCAGGAGTACTCCACATTCCTTCAGAACTGTTGATATCCATGTGAGAACTAACCGTGAGAAAACCAACCTGGTATGCAGGATATACGAGACAAGCGAAATACTCTCAGACTGAAAGAAGAATATTATAAAGTCAGTACCAAAGAAGGAAGATGCTGACAGGCGTGAACATTATCGCTAGCAGTTTAATGCACCGTGGTTACAAAATAGCATTATTGTTATCTATAAAATAATGGAACGACTAGTAGAAGTCGACCTGGAGACAACCAGTTTGGGTTCTAGGGAAATGCTGAATAACTGAGGTATTAGCCTATTTCACCAAGCAGATTGAAGACCTTACAGCATTTGCAGAGCAGAAAAAGTGTTTGTCACTGTTGACTGAAACACACTCTTTGGAATTCGAAACTATAGGGGATGAAATACTTGGACGGATATGGTATTTACAACTTGTATAGAAACCACACTGCAGTCATTGGAATGGCAGGAGATGAGAGAGAGATAGTAACCGATAATGGATTTTAGCTTATCTCTCACATCCTGTGCATTGAGGAAGCACTAAAGGAAACCAGGGAGAGATTATAAAATTGAAATAAAGTTCAAGGAACTAAATCAAGAATATTAAGGTTTGCTAATAACTTTCTAATTCTTGCACAGATGGCAAAGAACTTGAGAGACAAGCTGAATGGCAAGGATATTGTTCTGAAATCAGCTTATAAACTGAATACTAACGCAAGTAAAACAAAGGTGATGAAGTGTAGACGAATTAAATCAGTTGTTGCTGAGGGAATTAGATTAGAAATTGAGGCTCTAGATGTGATTTTCTATTTGGCCAGTGAAATAACTGATGATGATAGAGGTAAAGAAGGCTTAAATTGTGGCTGGCAATAGTAAGAAACGATCTCCCGCATAAGAGAAATAAACATTTCGTATAAATTTAACTGATAGGAGTCTTTTCTGAAAGTATTTTCTGGAGAGCAGCCTTGTATTGAAGGGAAATATGATCTATAAACGGTACAAACAGGAAGAGTATGCAAGCTTTTGAAATGTGGCGTTGAATGCTGTAGATGGGATGGGAAGATGCTGTAACCAATGAAGCAGTACCGAATCAAGTCTTGAGAAGGAACAAAAAGCTTCAACGCTCAACTTGGCTAAAGAATGGGTTGGTTGAAGAGTACATCCTGAAGCACCAAGCAGCAGTCGACTTGGCAATTCGAGGAGGTGGGTCGAGAGGAAAGGCTGTAAAAAATGTAGAACTAAGTCAAAATCCGACTATAGTAAGCAGATTCAGATGGATGTAGGATGAAGTTTTGTAGAAACGGAGAGACTTTCGCAGGGCAGACTAGCATGATGAGGTGCATCGAACGAGTCTTCAAACGGCGGGCTACAACAACATCACTATCCGACGTTCAGCTTGCTTTGGAAACAGTGGCCATGCATCATTTAGGGGAAGAGCGCCTGACTAGAAAGAGTGTCTGGTCAAGCCAACTGCCTCTGACGACGGCTGACGTCCTCTTGATTTGCTCCAGAATGGGCAAAGCCTTTTGAAGGAAAGGTTCTGTGTTCCAGCGGCTGCACCCACCAGTGTGCGACGCCCGAGTAGTACGGTATGCTCTTCAGGCAGACTGATAAAGCTACATTGTGAAATTCTTCATTTTGTAGCTTTTGTATATCTTTGAATACTTTTTTCCAATTCAGGTACTCATCCTGTACAAAGCATATTAATTGAAAACATTGTTCCCTCATCGGCTGTACTAATCAGACGGAAGTCTACGCCTCATATATGATCCACTGATTTCGGAATAGTGATCGGAATAGGTGGAAATCACTGTATATTTCAGAATCATGCCATGTAACGTAAATGATACGGTTTTGGAAATACCTTCTTTTTCCTCTATTTGTAGAATCTCTTGAAGTGTTGCCGAAATAGCTGATAGTATGTGACCAGTAGAGTTCCGTTTAATTAGTAGAGTCAGTAACAGAAGTGACTAATTAGTGAACAAATTGATGTGCAATTAACATTTTTAAAAAATATTTTTATTACGTGGTTTTGATTAGTAAATTTTACTATTTTTTCATCGAATTTATTGACATTAATGAGTGATGTGCAATTAACATTTTTAAAAATATTTTATTACGTGGTTTTGATTAGTAAATTTTACTATTTTTTCATCGAATTTATTGACATTAATGAGTGAGCGCTTTGTCATACGTCCTGGCCACAACACCAATAGAACTAATCATATAACCTCGGTCTTCTTACTTTAAATAAATGAATTATTACGATTGACAGGTTAATTCATTCAACGCGCGGATGTGTCATTTCTATTTCCATCTTTGTCTAGTACGAATTAGTGAATATACCTGAAGCGTCCATATCTGACGTACCTTCTTTCAGTTAGGTCGAGAAATTTGATACAGTGACTAGTTGCACGGTAATGTCACACCCATCGCCAAGAAGTCTTTTAGTCAACGTAGCCGTTTAGGGTGACAAATATGACCTGATACATGTGTGTGTGTGTGTGTGTGTGTGTGTGTGTGTGTGAAATCTTATGGGACTTAACTGCTAAGGTCATCAGTCCCTAAGCTTACAAGCTACTTAACCTAAATTATCCTAAGGACGAACACACACACCCATGCCCGAGGGAGGACTCGAACCTCCGCCGGGACCAGCCGCACAGTCAACGACTGTAGCGCCTGAGACCGCTCGGCTATGACTCAAATAAATGACTGGTTATAGTTCAGTAACACTTCCTGCGTCTTTCGACGACGTCTGTACTTATAGAACTGTAATGATTCTGGCGGTCTGTGATGGTTTGTATGGTTTCCACCTTCGTTATGCATTTCACAGCCATCTATCACCATTGATGAAAGTAAGTTATGGACGTGAGTGAAGTCACTACTAGTCTGACGACTAAGCCTACTTCCTAAATGGAGGTAACCTGTTAACTATTCCATGTGGGCCAGAACCAGAAAATAGGATCGATCTTGCCAAGCAATTCCGGCAGAGACTAAAGTCAACGAGGAACTTGGAGTGAATCAGAAAATGAGTATCTTTCGTTGCTACACTCAATCTCGAGTTGAAAGGATATCTAGAATTGGACAAGTTGTTCTACTCCTGGAGGACGACAGATCCCAACACTTTTGGAAAACAACCGCGGTGGAGGGGGTATGACTTGGCAGAGACAACAAAATGGGGTACGTAATTCTATGGCAGAAGGATTGAACGGAGATCAGCTGACTAGTCCAGTTGGTCATCCCCCTGAGATACAGCAGGGTAGAGAAGATGTTGGGGAAGTAGGACAGACACTCATGCCATCTGTTGCCATTTTGTAGTTAAGAGTTGTGCTGCCCTCTGCTGCACGTGTGTGTGTGGCGCTGTCACAGATGCTGGGAATTAAAGCTGTATTTTACAAGCTATACAGTGTCTTCAGTCATGTTATATAATAGTTAGCAATAAGAAAATCACCTGATCTGTAATAATATAAAGTTGTAGAAAGTCAATGAGACACACGTTTTCTAGAGATAACCGAATCGATATGTTGAATTTCTTAAAGGAGTTAGCATAAAATTCAAGGTACTCCAACAAATATTCTCATATGTGGGTGAACAAAAATCCGTTGCTAGTGACCGGACATGTAAGGGGTCCGGAGCTTGGCTGCAGGTTTACGCTGCGTTCTCGGCCGCCGCTCCCGAGAAAGAGACCTGCCCGGCTAAACGGTTCCGTTTCCTGCGGCACGAAATGTTTCGCTTTTCTTCGTGAAATACGACCCACATTTGCACTCCAATACTGCGCAGCGGACGGCGGCGGCAGATGAGAACATCCGACGGCGCGCGCGATTTATGGGAAAGCGTTTCCATTTGAAAGTAAAACGACGCAGCGGAAAGGGGGAAGAGGACGGTAAGTGTGCAAATAGAGAAAGTGTAATAGGAGGATACGCCGAGCCGCGCAGGGCTGGGTCTAGACGGGCAGGACCGCGGGCAACAAGTGCCGCGGGGGGCGTGGTCTGGCGGGGAGACCACACGCCCACCGGGCCGGGAAACGCCCACCGGGCGCTCCTGCGCACACAACGCCGCCTCTCCGCCGCCTCCACACCGGCTTCCAGACGCTGACTGCGTCAGTGCACGAGAACGAAGCTCCCACATCGGCGAGGAACCGACAGGGCACAGTTCTCTGCATCCGCAAGCCACCGTCCGGTGCACGGCTGAGAGTGCCCTGTACGGCCACTAATCGTTTTCCTTCCTGTTGCACTCGTAGACAGAGCGAAGGAGAAACGGCTGTCTACAGCCTTCGCATGAGCCCTAATTTCTAGTATCTTATCTTCATATCTTAAGTGAAATGTATGTTGGGGGCTGTAGGTGTGGTGTCACCGCCAGACACCACACTTGCTAGGTGGTAGCCTTTAAATCGGCCGCGGTCCGTTAGTATACGTCGGACCCACGTGTCGCCACTATCAGTGATTGCAGACCGAGCGCCGCCACACGGCAGGTCTAGAGAGACTTCCTAGCACTCGCCCCAGTTGTACAACCGACTTTGCTAGCGATGGTTCACTGACAAAATACGCTCTCATTTGCCGAGACGATAGTTAGCATAGCCTTCAGCTACGTCATTTGCTACGACCTAGCAAGGTGCCATTACCAGTTACTATTGATACTGTAATCATGTACCGTCAAGAGCGACGCTCATCATTAATGGATTAAGGTTAAGTATTCCACCAGATACGTCCGTTTTTCTAAAGTCTAATATCCTTGTCCTGTTCCAGACCTCACGCCAGCCTGCGTGAGCTAAGACGCGTGCCTTTCGGCTTCCTCTAATAATACGGTGTTGGCTCTCCTGCCAACCCACAACAGTAGGAACGTTCTGCAATCAGCTGCCGGATTTCTAAATTTTCTCAATAACCTGAAAAAAAAACTTGCCTTCCCTCCGGTGATTCCTATCTGAGATCCCGAACCATCTGCGCAATACACGGTTGTTGATCAAAGTTACGGGTAACACGTCTAGCAGCTAACCTATTAATTGCTTCGATACTCAATTTAATTCGACTTGGCGCGGATCCTAAACACTCGAGCAATACTCAAGATGCAGTTCCGAACTGTCGCCTGATAAACAAAGTAAGAGCCTAGGGAATATCAGGCCAGCTGATGGCTGGATTGAAGAGTTTTTAGCAAACAGAACACAGCATGTTGTTCTCAATGGAGATACCTCTGCAGACATTAAAGCAAAAAAAAAAAAAAAAAAAAATGGTTCAAATGGCTCTGAGCACTGTGGGACTTAACTTCTGCGTCATCAGTCCCCTAGAACTTAGAACTACTTGAAGCTAACTAACCTATGGACATCACACACATCCATGCCCGAGGCAAGATTCGAACCTGCGACCGTATCGGTCGCGCAGCTCCAGATTGAAGCGCCTAGAACCGTTAAAGTAACCTCTGGCGTGACACAGGGGAGTGTTATGGGACCATTTCTTTACACAATATATATAAATGACCTAGTAGATAGTGTTGGAATTTCCATGCGGCTTTTAGCGGATGATGCTGTAGTATACAGAGAAGTTGCAGCATTAGAAAATTGCAGCGAAATGCAGGAAGATCTGCAGTGGATAGGCACTTGGTGCAGAGAGTGGCAACTGACCCTTAACATCGACAAATGTAATGTATTGCGAGTACATAGAAAGAAGGATCCTTTACTGTATGATTATATGATAGCGGAACAAACACTGGTAGCAGTTACTTCTGTAAAATATCTGGGAGTATGCGTGCGGAACGATTTGAAGTGGAATGATCATATAAAATTACTTGTTGGTAAGGCGGGTGTCAGGTTGAGACTCTTTGGGAGAGTCCTTAGAAAATGTAGTCCATCAACAAAGGAGGTGGCTTACAAAACACTCGTTCGACCTATACTTGAGTATTGCTCATCAGTGTGGGATGCGTACCAGGTCCGGTTGACAGAGGAGATAGAGAAGGTCCAAAGAAGAGCGGCGCGTTTCGTCACAGGGTTATCTGGTAAGTGTGATAGCGTTACGGAGATGTTTAACGAACTCAAGTGGCAGACTCTGCAAGAGAAGCGCTCTGCATCGCGGTGTAACTTGTTGTCCAGGTTTCGAGAGGGTGCGTTTCTGGATGAGGTATCGAGTATATTGCTTCCTCCTACTTATACCTCCCGAGGAGATCACGAATGTAACTTTGAGAGATACGAGCGCGCACGGAGGCTTTCCGGCAGTCGTTCTTTCCGCGAACCATACGCGACTGGAACAGGAAAGGGAGGTAATGATAGTGGCACGTAAAGTGCCCTCCGCCAGATACCGTTGGGTGGCTTGCGGCGTATAAATGTAGATGTAAAATACTTTGCCGTAGCGCCCTATGTGCGGTCCCCTTTACAGATGATAAATCGAAGCTGAACATCCGTCCCGCAATCCTCGCATGCTCGTTGGATTTTATATCGTTTTGCAAATTTGCGCCTAGATGTTTAAAAGAAGTGACTGGGTTAACAAAGACACTACTAATGCTGTATCCGAATATTAAGAGTTTGTTTTCCCTACTCATCCGCGTACCTTGCATTTTTCTGCATTTAGAGTCAGCTGCCATTCATCACACCCACTAGAAATTCTGTCTATGTCACCCTATCACATCCTGCAGTCACTCATCTTCGACAACTTCGGCCGCGCGGAGTGGCCGCACGGTTAGAGGCGCCATGTCACGAATCGCGCGGCCCCTCTCGCCGGAGGTTGGAGTCCTCCCCCATATCGTAAGTTGTCCTTATCGTAAGTTTGTCTAAGTTAGTTTAAGTAGTGTGTAAGTCTAGGGACCGATGACCTCAGCAGTTTGGTTCCTTAGGAATTCACACACATTTCAAGATTTTCGACAACTTCCTGTACACCACAGCATCAGGAAACTACCGCAGATTGCTGCCCACCCTGTCCACTAGATTATTTATACTTACATAATATAGTAGCGGTCCTATCACCCTGCCCTGGGGCACTCCTTTCGATATCCTTGTCTCCGATGAACACACGTCGCCGAGTACAACACACTGGGTTCTATTATTTAAGAAGTCTGCGACTCACTCACATATCTGGGTACCCATTCAGTATGCTCGACCGTTGCTTAACAGCCAGAGCAAAGCAGAGCCAAAGGAAACTACGCCAACAAATGTTTCAGACCTCTCGGCTTGGTAAATAGGTGTGTGCCATCAAGGAGAAAATTGATGTTACCACCTTAACCTGATTTTAGTGAATAACGCTTCATTGACAAATGGTTTCGTTAGGAAGTACTATTCTTAAGTCCGCCTGCATTACGGAAAGACTGAACGTCCTCCGTAGCCGAAACTGCTGGAACTGTCCACAAACGGGACGAGGCAGCAAACTCTGACGTGGCCGCAGACGTAGCTCCTGTGTCTCACGGGACGTGCTATAGTTGAGTCGGCATTCCCGACAGTTGCAGTGTGACGGGCGCGACAGTTTTGCGAGCCAACCTCAATCAATAGTGAACGCGATTTTGTGAACGTCTATATGGCAACGCCTTCGTGCTGTCACAGCTCTATAGGTGGCTACTGTAGTTACCCATAGCCGGTAGTGCTGCACAGTCGAAAGCTGGCAGCAGTGTTACGAGCTGTCAGGGATATTCTTTTGGCGTCTCGACTGTAGTTGACGTGACTAGTGACTGTAGCGCTCTCCAGAGGGAGCTGTTGGCTCTGTCTGGCTCTCAAACTACACAGTTTGCTTAAAAAACTGCGCTGAGTGAAATTCCTACGGTAGCTCTCTTAACCTTCTATTGCATTGAGTTGCCATATACAAAAAAACGATAAATTTACGTAAAATGTTAAACAAAACCACTCGTATATACATGATGTTGCCGTCTGGCAGCAAACAGTTTGGCTGCATCGAGTTAGACAGCATTTAGCGTCATTTTGTTGACAGGGGAAATTCAAAATAGGTCACATTTGCTGAAGGTCGAGTGTATGTAAACATACGTGATACCAGCTGAAAGAGTGAATTATTTCTGCCACTTAAATGACATCTATAACACAGATTACGTTCCTATGTCTCTGCAACTAAACGGTTGGTAATTAATCACTATTTTCTATTTGTTGTTACCGAGCGAGGTGGCACAATGGTTAACACACTGGACTCGCGTTCGGAAGGACGACAGTTCAAGCCCGCGTTCGGCCATCCTGATTTAGGTTTTCTGTGATTTCCCTAAATCACTTCAGGCAAATGCCGGGATGGTTCCTTTGAAAGCGCACGGCCGACTTCCTTCCCCATTCTTCGCTACACTGATGGGACCGATGATACTGCTGTTCGGTCCCCTCCTCCAAATCAACCAACCAAACATATGTTTCCGTGAGTAAATAAAAATTAAATCGAAATTTGTGTGTTCAACATGTTAGATAGTATTTTGTATGTTAGACTCTACCTCCAGACAATTTTTCAGCGTAATTAGTTTTTTAAAACAAAATGAGATGACGCAATAGAGGGTTAAATCTCACATTCGTTGTCGTACATATGCTAGTCATGTAGTTTTGTCTGTAGTGTATCCATGAGCATGTTATGAGACAAAAAGAAAAGTTCCATCTCCAGTGATTATGTATATCAACTTATAAGATTTTGCAAAATCTGAAAAACTCGTTCCTGAGAGAGTGCTCTCTTATATTATATCAAATTCTAATTCGAATATCATAGAAAATAGCCTTCTAGAAAATATAGAGGCTAAGACACGAATCCGCTACACATTGTTTCGTAGCTCAGAACGCATACTAACTACACTAGGATGGACTTCTTCGTCAAATAACATTGTATTTTAAGTTGCTGTCTTCTCATAGGTTCAACTACCGATATGTTATTAACCGACATATTCTGATTTCCAGGAGGCTTTTGATACCGTTCCTCACAAGCGACTATTAATCATATTGTGTGTATATGTACTATCGTATCAGTTGTGTGACTGGATTCGTGATTTCCTATCAGAGAGGTCACAGTTCGTAGTGATAGACGGTAAATTATCGAGTAGGACAGAAGTTATATCTGGCGTTTCGCAAGGTAGTTTCATAGGTCCTCTGCTGTTCCTGATTTACATAAATGATCTAGGTGATAATCTGAGCGGCCCCCTTAGATTGTTAGCAGATGACGCTGTAATTTACCGTCTAGTAATATCATCAGAAGATCAATTCCAATTACAAAATGATCTAGAGAGAATTTCTGTATGCTGCAAAAAGTGGAAATTGGCACTAAACAAAGAAAAGTGCGAGGTCATCCACATGGGTACTAAAAGAAATCCGATAAATTTTGGGTATACGATAAATCGCACAAGTCTAAGGGCTGTGAATTCGACTAAATACCTAGGAATTACAAATAGGAGCAACTTAAATTGGAAAGACTACATAGATAATATTGTGGTGAAGGCGAAACAAAGACTGCGCTTTGTTGGCATAACACTTAGAAGATGCGACAAACCCACTAAAGAGACAGCCTACATGACACTTGTCCGTCCTCTGTTGGAATACTGCTGCGCGCTGTGGGATCCTTACCAGGTAGGATTGACGGAGGACATCGAAAAAGTGCAAAGAAGGGCAGCTCGTTTCGTGTTATTGCGCAATAGGGGTGAGTGTGTCACTGATATGATACGCGAGTTGGTTTGGCAGTCGCTGAAACAAAGGCGGTTTTCTTTGCGGCGAGAACTATTTGCGAAATTTCAATCACCAACTTTTTCTTCCGAATGTGAAAATATCTTGTTGACACCCACCTAGGTAGGGAGAAATGATCATCATAATAAAATAAGAGAAATCAGAGCTCGAACGGAAAGATTTTGGTGTTCCTTTTACCCACGTGCCATTCGAGAGTGGAATGGTAGAGAAGTAGTATGAAAATGGTTCGATGAACCCTCTGCCAGGCACTTAAGTGTGGATTGCAGAGTAACCATGTAGATGTAGAAGTAGATAACAAATCATACCAAGAACGAAGAGTTTTTTATGAACTTCAATGTGGTGTTGCCTCAAAACAGCACATGTCTGTAACACACGAATTATAACACGAAAATAATTAAATACGAAAATTCGTTAACCACGAATATGACGTTTACCGTAATTTTATCACAATAAATGGTTCCAATAACGACGCGATTGAGAGACCCTCAACGTGCTGATACTTAAAACAGCATGTATTCATAGGATGTAAGTTACAGTATAAAACATATCAAATATGGGCTTCAGCTAAAAGCGAATAATGCAGTATGGCGTCTCGCCGAAAGAGGGTTCCTATTTCTTACTGGTTAGGCCTTTCGTAGCACTTTACCAAAAAAAAGCTCCTCAACGTGAAATAACTGGAAGTGATGTAGCAAAAGTCATACAGTTCCACGCCAAAGTTAGGTAATTCGTCTCATGTGTGGACGGATTGAAGCACGCCTGTGCAGTGGGGCTCGACTCGGAAGTAAGCTGGTTCGAATCCTAATGGTGGATGAAATTTTCGCATCAGTATTTTGTCGGCAAGGGTGAAAGGTAGCGATCTTTTGCGCACATCATCTTTCACCCCTTGTTAATTTCGCAGTCCCGACAGAGGCATTGCAGCCATCTCAGCTACGTAGCGAGCCATCAGGACGAGTATGACAGGGAATGACAGACTTTGTGTGGCACTAGATTTTTTTCTGTGTCGGTGAGGACGGCAGCAAGTGGTGGCCAGGGCAGCAGAAGTGAAAGAAACAGCCGTAGGCTCTTCCAGGAGAGCATATGGGCTTCTACACAAGTGTGGCCACTTTGCTTGTGAGTGCACGCGGTGGCGTCTCTCCATGAAGTCGGCCCGCGAGAGAGACTCGATCTTTGTCAGAACAATGGCCAGAGGCCTGCATTCCAGAGGCGTATTGTCCTCCTCAGGTGTGCGAGCGACAGAGCTTTATGATGTGCCCTGAGAAGGAGAGCGTTGTCAGCCGCAGTTGTGGAATGCACGTGGGTTTCTCTGGTGCCAAGTTTAGCGGATGAGAGCATGGATTTTGGGGGCTAGCTTTCTCATCGGATACCGCTATGCCACGTCTAGGCATGAGTTCTGAGACGGTGTCATAAGTACGCCATTGCCGCAGTTTGTAAAGGTAGTAGCTTGGTCTCTGGAGGTGACAATTTTTGAAGACTCCGTGAGATTTGATATTGAGGCTGGAAGAGAGGAAAGATTTTCTTGGGCTTCTATGGGAAGTTTGGCCGAGATATGTAGTACACTTGGCAAGTTAGTGGAGAGCCACCATGGAAGAGAGTCTTTGCTTTTTCTGCTCGCCAGCCGTGAGTCTCTACACATCTCTGCTTGAGTATACGTCGGCCACAGCCTTGCAGTTGTGCACCTAAGCCAGTCTCCACATCACTCATTGGGCAATTCAGTGGTTAGCATATCGGCAGCCTCGGCCAATTAGCAATCTTTGTCTGAGGCCTTAGGCTTCGCAACAGGGAGTCCTTCGGACTTGCTGCCTTGTATTTTAACCAGCCTATGTCGTATTGATATTCAACTACTGGTTCGCAATCTCGGTCAGTAACTCATTTATAGTCAGAAAGTGTTGTTTCTATTACCTTGAGGGAGGCATCGTTTTAGCTTGACCTCCTCCCCCTTTAATAACTTTGCCAGCCATCAGAATTATCTGTCACTGCGTACTTTGTTTCGTGTTTTTTATTTTTATTTATTTTTAATTATTTGTAATTTGATCTGTATGCTAATTCTGAGAATGCACGTGTTGTTGGATTTGTCATTAACTAAGTCTGAAAAGAACAATATTTCATTTCAGTATCCTATTCATCGTGACCAGTCGAATAATACTAAATGTTGGTGGTAGTGTAGAGTTCGTAATCACCCGTCTTTAGGACACTTCCCTGGATTGAATTCCAGACAAGTCCACTGCGCTTCATGAAATTAGAGTACTTGACACTGTTGATGGTGGTCCTTCCGCCAGATGGGGACGTCAAGCTCGGCGACTCCGTTGGTGCTGTTCGAGAGTAGTAGGCTATATTCCAGCACCGAGTTTCGTCCTCTCACTTCTCTCATCATCATCGTACAACACTACAGTATGCACGTATCAATTACACTGGCGTACACTCAACAAATACACATACAATAAGCTGCCAGATGTCCGCTAAGAAAGCGCCGATGTGCGCAGAGGGAGAACACCATTTCAGACAGTAGGCTGGACGCACCCCGTAGCACATCCCAGCCAACAATACTGTCTACATCTACATAGATACTTCGCAAGCAACTGTACGATGAGTGGCGGAGGGTATGTTGTACCCTTACTAGTTATTTCCTTTCCTGTTCCGCTCGCAAACAGAGCGAGCGGAAAGCGACTGTCTATATGCCTCCGGATGAACCCTAATTTCTCGAGTCTTATCAATGTATGTTGGCGGCAGTAGAATCGTTCGGCAGTCAGCTTCAAATGCCGGTTCTCTAAATTTTTTCAATAATGCTTCCCGAAATGCACATCGCTTTCCCTCCAGTGACTCCCATTTGAGTTCCCGAAGCATCCTCGTAACACGTGTTGCTGAGACCTACCGGCAATAAACCTACCAGACCGCCTCAGAATTTCTTCGACGTCTTCCTTCAATCCGACGTAATGCGGATCCCAAAAAATCGAGCGGAACTCAAGAACAGGTCGCACCAGCGTTCTATATGTGGTCTCCTTTACGGGTGAACCACTCTTTCACAAAATTCTTCCAATAGATCCTGTCACAGTTCTCACATGCTCGTTCCACTTCACATTACACTCCAATTTTACGCCCGGATATTGAAACGACTTGACTGTGTCTAGAAGGACACTAGTAATACTGTAACCGGACATTACAGATTTGTTCTTCCTACTCATCCGCATTAGCTTACATTTTTCTCATATTTAGAGCTAGCTGACATTCATCACGCCAACTAGGAATTTTGTCTAAGTCAACTTGTATCTTCCTACAGTCACCCAATTTCGACACCTTACCGTACGCCACGGTATCATCATTGCCGCCAACCCTGTCTGCCAAATCATTTATGTATATAGAAAACAACAGCGGTACTATCACACTTCCCTGTGGCACTGGTGACGATATACTTGTCTCTGATGAACATTCGCCATCGGGGACAACAAATTGGGTTCTACTACTTAAGAAATCGGGCCACTGACATATCTGTGTACTTATTCCATGTGCTAGTACCTTCATTAACAGCCTGCAGTGGAGCACCGTGTCAAATGCTTTCTGGAAATCTAGAAATATGAAATCTGAGTGTTGCCCTTCGCCGGCCCCTGTGGCCGAGCGGTTCTGGCCCTTCAGTCCGGAACCGCGCTGCTGCTACGGTCGCAGGTTCGAATCCTGCCTCGGGCATGGATGTGTGTGATGTCCTTAGGTTAGTTAGGTTTTCGTAGTTCTGCGTCTAGGGGACTGATGAGCTCAGATATTAAGTACCATAGTGCTTAGAGCCATTTGAACCATTTGTTGCCCTTCATCCATAGTTTGCAGTATATCATGTGAGGAAAGGAGTTTCGCCGGAGTGATGCTTTCTGAAACCATGCTTCATCTCGAGAAAGTTCGTTATATCTGAACTGAGAATATGTTCAAGGCCTCTGCACCAAACCGAAGTTAGGGATATTGGTCTGCAATTTTGAGGGTCCGTTATTTTACCATTCTTATATACTGGAGTCACCTGCGCTTTTTTCCAGTCGCTTGGGATTTTGTGCCTCGCGAGACATTCACGACATTCACGATCAGTGCAAGCTAGGTAAGGGGCCAGCACCGTACAGTATTCTTTGTAAAACCGAACTGTGGTTCTATCCGGACCTGATGATTTATTTGCTTTCAAATCTTTCAGTTGTTTCTCTACGCCGGGTAGCTTATTACTACGTCGTCCATAGGGAGTCTGTCCGGTGGTCAAATGATGAATGTTTGTATGATTCTCCTGAGTGAACGATTTCTTGAGCGTAAAATTTAAAACTTCCGGTTTCAGTTTGCCATCCTCAACTGCCACACCAGACTGGGGCTGAATGGAAGCCTCAGACCCACTTAGCGATTTTACTTAGGACCACGAGGAAAAAAAATGGCTCTGAGCACTATGGGACTTAACAGCTGAGGTCAACAGTCCCCTAGAACTTAGAACTACTTAAACCTAACTAACCTAAGGACATCACACACATCCATGCCCGAGGCAGGATTCGAACCTGCGGCCGTAGCGGTCGCGCGGTTCCAGACTAAAGCGCCTAAACCGCTCGACCAATCTGGCCGGCAGGACCATGACACATTTACAATCTTAACGTAACGGCTGAAAGCAAGGGGAAACTACGGCCGTAATTTTTCCCGAGGGCATGCAGCTTTACTGTATGATTAAATGATGATGGCGTCCTCTTGGGTAAAATATTCCGGAGCTAAAATAGTCCCCCATTCGGATCCCCGGGCGGGGACTACTCAAGAGGACGTCGTTATCAGGAGAAAGAAAACTGGCGTTCTACGGATCGGAGCGTTGAATGTCAGATCCCTTAATCGGGCAGGTAGGTTAGAAAATTTAAAAAGGAAAATGGATAGGTTAAAGTTAGATACAGTGGGAATTAGTGACGTTCGGTGGCAGCAGAAACAACACTTCTGGTCAGGTGAATACAGGGTTATAAATACAAAATCAAATAGCGGTAATGCAGGAGTCGGTTTAATAACGAATAAAAAAACAGCAGTGCGGGTAAGCTACTACAAACAGCATAGTGAACGCATTATTGTGGCCAAGATAGACACGAAGCCCACGCCTACTACAGTAGTACAAGTTAATATGCCAACTAGCTCTGCAGATGACGAAGTAGTTGAAGAAAAGTATGATGAAATAAAAGAAATTGTTCAGATAGTGAAGGGAGACGAAAATATAGTAGTTATGGGTGACTGGAATTCGGTAGTAGGAAAGGGAAAGAAGGAAACGTAGTAGGTGAATATGGATTGGGGCTAAGAAATGAAAGAGGAAGCCGCCTGATAGAATTTTGCACAGAGCACAACTTAATCATAGCTAACACTTGGTTCAAGAATCATAAAAGAAGGTTTTATACATGGAAGAGGCCTGGAGATACTGACAGGTTACAGATAGATTACATAATGGTAAGAAAGAGATTTAGAAACCAGGTTTTAAATTGTAAGACCTTTCCAGGGGCGGATGTGGACTCTGATCACAATCTATTGGTTATGGACTGTAGATTAAAACTGAAGAAACTACAAAAAGGTGGGAATTTAAGGAGATGGGACCGGGATAAACTGAAACAACCAGAGGTTGTACAGAGTTTCAGGGAGAGCATAAGGGAACAATTGACAGGAATGAGGGAAAGAAATACAGTAGAAGAAGAATGGGTAGCTTTGAGAGATGATGTAGTGAAGGCAGCAGAGGACCTAGTAGGTAAAAAGACGAGGGCTAGTAGAAATCCTTGGGTAACAGAAGAAATACTGAATTTAATTGATGAAAGGAGAACATATAAAAATGCAGTAAATGAAGCAGGCAAAAAGGAATACAAACGTCGCAAAAACAAGATCGACAGGAAGTGCAAAATGGCTAAGCAGGGATGGCTAGAGGACAAATGTAAGGATGTAGAGCAGGGGCGGGCAGGAATTCTGCACGTGTGCGGTGCACATGCACGTGTGCAGTTAACAGGTGTTCTGCGTGCACACAGGGGCAAGCTGGCCACCCGCTTCTCAGCCCCCCTCCCCCCTCCACCATACCGTCTCTCCGCTTCTTCCTCTGTAATGCGTTTTGTTTCCTGGCCTGCTTTATTAAATGAAGGAATAAGGTTAGTAGAAGTACTTGACAGAAATCATGGTTTGAAAGAGTACCTATTACCTACGATACGTTTTATTTAATTATCACAGGTGGAGTTTACAATACGTTTAATGTCTGGAACAAAATTTCTACATACAGACAAACGCAAACAGTTACGTAAATTTTCATTACTGATGTTTGCTCTTAACCGAGACTTATTAATTTTCATAACAGAAAAAAATCTCTCACAAAAGTATGTCAAGCCCAACATTGACTATCTTCATGGCTTCACGATGGAGACGAGTAAGCTCTTGCTGTGGAAAGTCGTGATAAAAATCTATTACACGTCTTGCCAAAAGGAACTTGTCTCTCAGACGAGAATTACACTGTAGATCTATTAATTCCATTTGCAAACTGAGATTAATATCATCTATAGAAATCAGATTCTCTCGAGAACTATTCAAAACCTTGGGATAAGTAAGATATATCCCCAAATCACTTGAGAAATTCCTCTTTTATTGCACTAAGAACGGCAACATACTGAAATTTATTATAATGACGTTCAATATTAAACTTCCGCTCACCAGCGACAATACTGTCACATATTATACATTTCCAATTTTCACGTTTTTCTACAGAGAACAAATGATTCTCCCATTCCTTTTTAAAAGATAGCAAATCTCCAGTTCTCCGTTTCCTTGATTCACTCTGTATTTTCCGGTTATTGAAATACAACGTTCACTACGTAGTGGTCGCTTCGCTTCAACGTCCGCAGCTTAGCCTGGTACTACACTGCCGCAACCTGCAGGCTGTCGGCACTGTCCCGTTCGACGATTCCACGCGAGCAGCACACGTGCAGCGCTGTGTGCTCATAAGCCGCGTGCAGCGTTTGCCCGCCCCTGATGTAGAGGGTTATATCACTAGGGGTAAGATAGATACTGCCTACAGGAAAATTAAAGAGACTTTGGGAGAACAGAGAACCACTTGTATGAATATCAAGAGCTCAAATGGAAACCCAGTTCTAAGCAAAGAAGGGAAAGCAGAAAGGTGAAGGGAGTATATAGAGGGCCTATACAAGGACAATGTACTTGAGGGCAATATTATGGAAATGGAAGAGGATTTAGATGAAGATGAAATGGGAGATACGATACTGCGTGAAGAGTTTGAAAGAGCACTGAAAGACCTGAGTCGAAACAAGGCCCCGGAAGTAGACAACATTCCATTAGAACTACTTACGGCCTTGGGAGAGCCAGTCCTGACAAAACTCTACCATCTGGTGAGCAAGATGTATGAGACAGGTGAAATACCCTCAGACGTCAAGAAGAATATAATAATTCCGATCCCAAAGAAAGCAGGTGCTGAGAGATGTGAAAATTACCGAACTATCAGTTTAATAAGTCACGGATGCAAAATACTAACGCGTATTCTCTACAGACGAATGGAAAAACTGGTAGAAGCTGATCTCGGGGAAGATGAGTTTGGATTCCGTAGAAATGTTGGAACACGTGAGGCAATACTGACCCTACGACTTATCTTAGAAGCTAGATTAAGAAAAGGCAAACCTACGTTTCTAGCATTTGTAGACTTGGAGAAAGCTTTTGACAATGTTGACTGGAATACTCTCTTTCAAATTCTGAAGGTGGCAGGGGTAAAATACAGGGAGCGAAAGGCTATTTACAATTTGTACAGAAACCAGATGGCAGTTATAAGAGCCGAGGGGCACGAAAGGGAAGCAGTGGTTGGGAAGGGAGTGAGATAGGGTTGTAGTCTATCCCCGATGTTATTCAATCTGTATATTAAGCAAGCAGTGAAGGAAACAAAAGAAAAATTCGGAGTAGGTATTAAAATCCATGGAGAAGAAATAAAAACTGTAAAGTTCGCCGATGACATTGTAATTCTGTCAGAGACAGCAAAGGACTTGGAAGAGCAGTTGAACGGAATGTACAGTGTCTTGAAGGGAGGATATAAGATGAACATCAACAAAAGAAAAACGAGGATAATGGAATGTAGTCGAAGTAAGTCGGGCGATGCTGAGGGAATTAGATTAGGAAATGAGACACTTAAAGTAGTAAAGGAGTTTTGCTATTTGGGGAGCAAAGTACCTGATGATGGTCGAAGTAGAGAGGATATAAAATGTAGACTGGCAATGGCAAGGAAAGCGTTTCTGAAGAAGAGAAATTTGTTAACATCGAGTATAGATTTAGTTGTCAGGAAGTCGTTTCTGAAAGTATTTGTATGGAGCGTAGCCATGTATGGAAGTGAAACATGGACGATAACTAGCTTGGACAAGAAGAGAATAGAAGCTTTGAAATGTGGTGCTACAGATGAGTGCTGAAGATTAGATGAGTAGATCATATAACTAATGAGGAGGTACTGAATAGGATTGGAGAGACGAGAAGTTTGTGGCACAACTCAACTAGAAGAAGGGATCGGTTGGTAGGACATGTTCTGAGGCATCAAGGGATCACCAATTTCATATTGGAGGGCAGCGTGGAGGGTAAAAATCGTAGAGGGAGACCAAGAGATGAATACGCTAAACAGATTCAGAAGGATGTAGGTTGCAGTAGGTACTGGGAGATGATGAAGCTTGCACAGGATAGAGTAGCATGGAGAGCGGCATCAAACCAGTCTCAGGACTGAAGACCACATCAACAACAACAACGTAAGTATTCTTACGTAACTGACGATTATAACCGTAATCTGCAAAAAAATGTGTATAGGTAGGCCTAATCTAGTAAGAATACATCACTATAAAAAGAACTTGGTAGGATAGGTTAGTACGTAAGATGTCATATTTAAGATAACGAGTGACTTGGTCGACAAAAGTTATAACAAAAACTGAAAGAAACCGTCGTTTTGGGCGTAGGCGTTTGTGTGCACAGCAACACGCATGCGTGGAAAACAGACCCATGTCAGCTCATTTAGTTGGCACCATACAGTCCATAATGGTTATAAAATGGAAATGAAATCTTCCTCTAAAAAGCCTGATTTCCACACAGTAGAAACGATACATTTATGTAGGATGTTTCAAAATTCCTATTACAGGCTTCTATGACTTGCGGGGTTGGGGGGAGGTCTTAATAGATAGGGCTTTTATAAGGAGCCAGTGTCGAGAGATGTGTCGTTTGTGTATAAAATGGGTTTCTATCCGACTCCCACTCCACTGAACGTACACTGACTGCGTAGAGCGCGCAATCGTCTGATACTGTTGTAATTGTGGCGTCACGTAATGTTTTCTTCCGACTAGAAAACAGTTGCGAAAGACTGGTACGTACGAATCTACCATGGTTGAGTGTGGCGGTCCATAGACGCACCGCATTCCCGACTTTGAAGAGGTTGTCATTCGTCAAGTAGAAGGAACTCAGACGACGGGTACTCGAAACACATCCATGCTATGGGCTCCTGCACAGCACACAGCTCAGAGATCAAGGTCTCCGCTGTGTGGGCTGTGTCGGCTACTGTGGGAGTCAGCACCGACACAAACACGGAAGGAGAGAAGTTGCTATGGCCGGTGGCAGGAATCCAAAATGATCTGTACACAGTGGCGGATACAGAAAAACCTCAAGGAGGTGGAGCTAAAGATATGTTGAGCTACTTTTACTTTTACCGCAAACATAGCTAAGCCATTACGTCGATCTTCCTTCATTGTCGACCTCAGCCATGTCTTTGTACTGTACGCCGCAATGTTGAAACCTTTCTACTGTAGCAATAGATGCAGGTAGAAGAGCAAATATTTTGCACAGCGTGTGCAAAGTAGGATAGTCAGACCTAGGACAAACAGACAATGCTTGCATAACAGAATCAGGATCATGAAGGGCGTTTGTGCTCGTTTGCTTGTACTGAAGAGTCTCTCCCATTAGTCTCTTTTTAATATCAAAGAGTGATGTACGTTACGACGTATAATATAGGGGCGTGTTTCCAGTGATGACGTAATCCGGCAGTTTATGCGTGTGGAACTTCTATTGTCGATTCCGTTCCTCTCTAGCGCATTTGACAAACGGCCTATATAGTAACAATGTGTTTTAAGGAATCTTTTCGAAAATCACTATTAGCGGAGATATATGCAGCAATAGTTTCCCATACATAACTCGTATTACGAGTAAGGTATGGGGAACTATTGTTAACGTTATTTGTAAAAATATTGTTACGAGTGAGAAATTACTATGAATTACTATTATTAATTCTTCGCAATCAAGCAGTTACGCATCGAAGTTTCTCTGTACAAGAAAACAGTAGAATATTCGCGACTTTTCTCGAACAAATGCCAGACAGAATAACGTATCGAGATCACCAGAATGACCGCGACTTTTCTCGTGGGTATGGTATGTGCCAGACGGAAACGTATAAAATACGATGACGTGGACGCGCATGCTACATAGGAAACTACAACTACTCGATAATTCGATTCAGTAGAGTCGAATGACGAAAGAAACGAACGAATAGCGTGCGGGCTGAGTGGCAGGGGCTGTACGGGTGGCAATGCGGGCGGCCCCGCAAAGGTGGTGGTGGTGGTGGAGGGGGGTGGGGAGGTGGTAGGGATCGCACTCCACGCGCCCCCCGTAAGCATCCGCCCCTGTCTGTCCTTACTCATTCAAATTAATAGAACAATGTATATTTAAAAAGAAAAGAAACGTAACTTAACTTCTTGTTATGAGGCAGCTTGAGATGCTTCTTGTGCTTTCTAATGCAGTTACTTTTCTTTATAACAACTCGCAGAACGCAGGCTGCGTACTGTCTCCCTAATACTCAATACCGATGCTCTCGAAGTCTGCGACCGAACTGTTGCCCGACCAGCGATGGGTGGCTGGTTAAGAGAGCGTTGGCAGGGGACGCTGAACCCTTGTGTTCCTGAAGGTGTGGCGCTGCCTGCTCTTTCAATTGGCGGTTTGTGTGCAGTCGATGCTGTAGGACAGAGCAGGTGCATAACGTGAAATGAGAGATTTGAAAGTTATCCTATCTTCAAACTTATTTTACATTCAAACTGGTACATTTCTAGACACAGGACCCTTATCAGCACTGCTAAGCCCCTTTTACAGCCCCTAACATCTTGTTACAGGAACTGTGAAACACCTATATAAAATAGTAAAGTAGCAATCTACTGCTGTCATTTGTTCTCCGCATTACGTAAAAACACAGGTCTACCATTGTTGTGTGATGTACGCAACGGCTATAACTTTTGGAAATGGAGCTGCTGTTTTCAAGATTGACAAGTACGATGCTACAAACTTATTTATTTCAAAGAGAAAACTGGCTATCGACTGCATTACGACCTGTTTTACAGTAACTTGTTTCTCATGAGATGATTCATACGTTTCACGTGAAAGATATTGCCTTATATATATATATATATATATATATATATATATATATATATATATATATATATATATATATAGGACTTAAAGGCCCAACGGTACGAACCGGCCGCCGTGTCCTCCTCAGCCATTGAGCGTCACCAGATGCGGACTGGGAGGGGTATGTGGTCACCACACTGCGCTCCCAGCCTTTCTCAGTTTTCGTGAATGCTGCCGCTATTTCTCAATCAAGTAGCTCCTTAATTGGCCCCACGAGGGCTGAACGCACTCCGCTTGCTAACAGCCCTGGGCAGACCTGGACAGTTACCCATCCAAGCATTGACAGGACGACAGCGGTTAACTTTGTTGATCTGAAGGGAACTGGTGTTACCACTATGGCAAAGCTGTTGGCTATAAAATTACATAGTTTATAAAAATTGTTTTTAAGAAGACCAATATTAAAGAAAAAAAGTTGATCTAAGGCAAAATAGGACCTGCTCATGCAGGTTAACGCACAACGCTCTAGCTTGCGAGAAGGGGAGGTAGGCTAGATACCGCGGATGACTGACGACTGGGTTATGGTATACTGGCCAGCCTGCGTGTGGGTTTTGGAAAGTTTTCCACGTTCATAGAGGCAAATGCTGGGCAGGTGAATCTTCGACTAGGAAAATACGATGCACTGGCATCTACATATGCACTCCGCCAGCCACCTCCCGATGTATGGCGGAGGGTACCTCTGATATCACTATCGCCGGCCGGGGTGGCCGAGCGGTTAAAGGCGCTACAGTCTGGAACCGCACGACCGCTACGGTCGCAGGTTCGAATCCTGCCTCGGGCATGGATGTGTGTGATGTCCTTAGGTTAGTTAGGTTTCAGTAGTTCTAAGTTCTAGGGGACTTATGACCACAGCAGTTGAGTCCCATAGTGGTCAGAGCCATTTGTACCATTTTTTTGATATCACTATCATTTTGTCCCTTCTGTGTCCATTCGCGAATGATGCGTGTCTATAAACTTTCGTACGAGCTCTATTATCTCTGATATTTTCCTCGTGGTCATTTAGTGAGAGCCGCCCTAAGTGCCAGCTTTGTCTGAGGCGTCACGTCATGACCTGTGAGGCCGCTCCCGCCAGAGGTACGAATTCTCCCTCGGGCATGGGTGTATGTGTCGCTCTTAGCATAAGTTAGTTTAAGTAGTGTGTAATACTAGGGACCGATGACCTCAGCAGTTTGGTCCCTTAGGAATTCAAACACATTTCAACATTTCATTTAGTGAGAGAGCTATATATATGGGAGAAAATAATACGTTGAACAATGCTTCTTCGAACATACGTTTCTTCCGATATCAGCAGTAACCTTCTCCTTTATACACAACGCCTCTTGTAGCGTATGTCACTGTTGTTTGTTGCGCGTCTCCGTAGCGCTCTCATCCTTGCTAAAGAAATCTAACGAAATACTTTATTTATTTATTGATGATAAGAAAGTAAACCAGCAGTCTCGTCATCTAATGCAGGTTGTATAGCACAACCTGCAGTTTCACAAATAACAAAGCATTTGTTGATACAATCGTCATTCGATGTAGTGTAATATACTACAGTTATATATCCTAAGAACTCACAACCTAGCTCTTTAAAACTAAATATCAGGATTATGTAACTTCGGTAGTTACGCTATTTTATAAATAAAATATGATCTAGTATTAACAGATCAACTGGTGCTCCGGCACTCAGGATCTGTACATAACCATTCAATATAGCTATACATCTCATTACTACTAGCATAGTGCTAATGATGGATCTGTCCAGTGTTATATTATTTGTTTCACTGGAAGTCTGTCTGCCACGAAACTGTACTCCTTCTTTCAGGGTGAGATTACCATCCTGTCATCAGCAAGATTTTCCTGTTATCACATCGGTGGCTCGATACCCTCAGGGTGGCGCTGTGCCAACATCCCCACTGGAGTAGGGAGGAGCTATTTCTCCTTATGCATCCCTGTAGCCTAGAGCATCGGACGCCCGACCCCACTCCTTTAGCTGTACTCACAAAAATAATCTTCTATTAACAGTTTTACAATTTTAACTTCGACTACTCGCTTCGTTCGAAAGCCCACGTCTTGATCCTGATCTTGATGTTACCTCCTCTAGTGTTGCAGCGGTTGCTAGAACGTGCTGGTATGTAATTCCTAACAAACGGATTTGGCTGCTACCGACTTCACAGTCTTGGTTGAGTCATCTTGTACTTTGATATTCATGTATTTTAATCGGGATATATTATTGCTACGGGCTCCGCTGTTTTTCACGACGTGGCAAATTTACTCCGTTTTAACTTTGTAGTCGGATGCCCTTACTGTCTCCATACTGTCTGGTTAACCTAATAAAGGGAAGCCATGTGTGCCAACTGTGTGTGAATCGTGTAAGTTTTACCGAGTGTGCTATCGTATTTAGACTATTTATGTATTGAAGCTTTTTGACAGGCTATTGTAGAGTATTTCAACCTTACAGGAAAATTAAAACTCTGTGTCAGGCCAGAAATGTAACCTGGAATCCTGCTTTTCGTGGGCAATGCTCTTACCGAGTGAACAACCTAAAACCCGTCTCTGGAACCTCCCTCACAGCCCTGCTTCCATCAGTACCCCTCTCTTACGTCCCAAAATTCAAAGAAGGTCTCCAGCATATCTTGCGAGACTGGCACTCCTGGAAGGAAATATATTGCTGAGAAATGCGAAAGCCATAGCTTGCAGGACTTGCTTGCGGTATAAATTTCCACTCTGCAGCGGAGTGGGCAGATTAAAACTGTGTGCAGGACCGGAACTCGAACGCGGAATCTTTTCGTTTCCGGTACCGAGGGCAGCAGAACAGTGATACCAAGTCGTGTGTCGTGCCGGGATATCTCTGTTGGTGGGGCATTTCCCCATAAACGGCACAGGTTTCGGGTTCGAAACGGACAGTTTAATCTGCTAGGGAGTTTCATATCAGCGCACACTCCGCTACAGACTGAAATATCATTATATAAGTAAGAAAAATTTGGAGCAGGAATTAAAATTGAGGGAGAAGAAATAAAGACTTTGACGTTTGCTGATGACGCTGTAATTCTGTCAGAGACAGCAAAGGACTTGGAAGAGCAACTGAACGGAATGGACAGTGTCTCGAAAGGAGGATATAAGATGAAAATTAACAAAATCATAACGAGGGTGATAGAATGCAGCCGATTTAAATAAAGTAATGCTAAGGGAATTAGATTAGGAAACGAGATACTTGAAGTAGTAGATGTATTTTGCCGTTTGGGCAGCAAAATAACTCGTGCCCGAAATAGAGTGGATGAAAATGTAGACTGGCAATGGAAAGAAAAGCATTTCTGAAGAAGGGTAATTTGCTAACCTCGAACATAAATTTAAGTTTCAGGAGGTCTGTTCTGAAGGTATTTCTCTGGAGTGTAGCCATGTATAGAAGTGAACTACGGGCGATAAACAGTTTGAATAAGAAGAGAGTAGAAGCTTTCCAAATTTGGTGCTACAGAATGCTGAAGATTAGGTGGGTCTAACACGTAACTAATGAGGAGGAACTGAACAGAATTCGGGATACAGGGAATTTGTGGTACAACTTGACCAAAAGAAAGGATCGGTTGGCAGGATACATTCTGAAATATCAAGGGGTGACCAATATAGTATTGCAGGAAAGTGTAGGTGGTAAAAATCGCAGAGGGAGACCAAGAGATGAATACAACAAGCAGATTCAGAAAGGTTTATTTGTAGTAGTTATTCGGAGATGAAGAGGCTCACACAAAATAGAGTAGGATGGAGAGCAGTATCAAACCAGTCTTCGGACTGAAGACCACAACAACTGGAAAATATTATAGTTTAGCTTACAAGACCTTCATTAGAGTGCTGTTTGAACGTTTCTAGTCAAAAAATGGCTCTAAGCACTATGGGGCTTAACATTTGAGGTCATCAGTCCCCTAGACTTAGAACTACTTAAACTCAACTAACCTAAGGACATCACACACATCCATGCCCGAGGCAGGATTCGAACATGCAACCGTAGCAGCCGCGCGGTGCCGGATTGAAGCGCCTAGAACAGCTAGGACTCAGCGACCGGCTGTTTCTAGTCAGCTTGGGGACTGTATCAGACAGAACTGATAGACGAATCAGGAACTATCCGAAGAAGAGCACGGCGCTTCGTCGTGGATTCGTTAAGTAAGCGCAAAAATGCTCGTCTGTTTACTCAAAAACATACTTCGTTAAATATTTTAGACCTCTTGGCTGTGAAAGTAAGGTAGAGAGACAGGGACTAATCAATACCTATAATTTTGCTTTTATTTTATTTTTATTTATTTATTTATTGGTTCATGGTTCATGGTGTGGGTTCCTGTAGTCATGTCCTTGTTCATGAACCACGGGCAACGTATGAGTGGCCAAGTAAGTGGTCCCGACAGTCGGGATACCAGTTACTTTGGAATAAGGCTGGGCATCTCGGACATATTCTGAGTCGTGGTCACCTTTGTGCTCATACGGCAAAGACTACCAAATCCACCGGTTAGTCCCTCAGCCGTTAGGGGTAAAACCCAATGGGACTCGGGGCAAGTAAGGCTAGCAACCTGCTTCCCTGGTACTTTAAATATGATGCTGGCAACAATCAGAGCAAAATGCCTCGGACCTTTGGAGGTGACGGAGTCCCACCTCTAACTGACAAACCAGGGACTCCTAAGATACGACTTGGCAAACAAATGGTAATGAGATGGGGAGCTATTAATATCAATGGGGGCTACTCTGGGAAGAAGGTAGAGCTGGCAGAGGCTGCAAGTAAGATGGGGCTGGACGTTTTAGCTGTTAGTGACATTCGGGTAAGGGGTGAGAAAGAAGAGGAAGTGGGAGAATACAAGGTCTACCTGTCAGGAGTCAAAGCAGGAATAGCACAATGGGGTTTAGGGCTTTACATCAGAAAAGAAATGGAACCCAGCGTAGTTGCAATAAGGTATGTAAACGAACGACTGATTTGGATAGATTTGACAGTGTCTAGCAAGAAAATTAGGATTGTGTCAGTATATTCGCATTGTGAAGGGACAGATCAAGATAAGATGGATAGTTTTTATGAGGCACTCAGTGATGCAGTTGTTAGAGTAAAGGACAAGGACAGTGTTCTGCTCATGGGTGATTTTAACGCCAGGATTGGAAATCGAACAGAACGGTATGAAAAGGTTATGGGTAAATTTGGGGAGGATATGGAGGCGAACAGGAACGGGAAACAACTCTTGGATTTCTGTGCCAGTATGGGCTTAGTAATCACAAACTCCTTTTTTAAACATAAGTACATTCACCGGTATACTTGGAAAGGCAGGGGAACCAGATCTGTCATAGACTATATAATAACAGATCAGGAATTCAGGAAGGCTGTGAGGGACACACGTGTATTCAGGGGATTCTTTGATGACACTGATCATTATTTAATCTGCAGTGAAATTGGGATTGTGAGGCCGAAAGTGCAGGAGGTCAGGTCCATATGTAGGAGGATAAGAGTGGAGAAACTTCAGGATAAGGAAATCAGGCACAAGTACATAACAGCGATCTCAGAAAGGTACCAGTTAGTTGAATGTAGTCAATTACAGTCATTGGAAAAGGAATGGACAAGGTACAGGGACACAGTACTAGAAGTGGCTAAAGAATGTCTTGGAACAGTAGTGTGTAAAAGTAGTGTGTAAAAGTAGGATGAAGCAAACAGCTTGGTGGAATGATACAGTCAAGGCAGCCTGTAAAAGGAAAAAGAAGGCGTATCAAAAATGGTTACATACCAGAACCCAGGTAGACAGAGAAAGTTATGTTGAAGAAAGAAACAAAGGCAAACAGATAATTGCAGCATCCAAGAAGAAATCGTGGGAAGACTTTGGAAACAGGTTGGAGACTATGGGTCAAGCTGCTGGAAAACCATTCTGGAGTGTAATTAGCAGTCTTCGAAAGGGAAGTAAGAAGGAAATGACAAGTATTTTGGACAGGTCAGGAAAACTGCTGTTGAATCCTGTGGATGCCTTGGGCAGATGGAGGGAATATTTTGAAGAGTTGCTCATTATAGGTGAAAATGCGATCAGTAATGTTTCAGATTTCGAGGTAGAATGGGATAGGAATGATGACAGAAATAGTATCACATTTGAGGAATTGGAAAAAATAGTCAATAGATTGCAGTGAAATAAAGCGGCTGGGGTGGATGAAATTAAGTCGGAACTCATCAAATACAGTGGAATGTCAGGTCTTAAATGGCTACACAGGATAATTGAAATGGACTGGGAGTCGGGACAGGTTCCATCAGACTAGACAAAAGCAGTAATCACACCAATCTTTAAACATGGAAACAGAAAAGTTTGTGACAACTACAGAGGTATCTCTTTAATCAGCGTTGTGGGTAAAATCTTCTCAGGTATTGTTGAAAGGAAAGTGCGAGTATTAGTTGAGGACCAATTGGATGAAAATCAGTGTGGGTTTAGGCCTCTTAGAGGTTGTCAGGACCAGATCTTTAGCTTACGGCAAATAATGGAGAAGTATTATGAGTGGAACAGGGAATTGTATCTATGCTTTATAGATCTAGAAAAGGCATATGACCGGGTTCCTAGGAAAACGTTATTGTCTGTTCTACAAGATTATGGAATAGGAGGCAAACTTTTGCAAGCAATTAAAGGTCTTTACATGGATAGTCAGGCAGCAGTTAGAGTTGACGGTAAATTGAGTTCATGGCTCAGAGTAGTTTCAGGGGTAAGACAAGGCTGCAACCTGTCTCCACTGTTGTTCATATTATTTATGGATCATATGTTGGAAACAATAGACTGGCTGGGTGAGATTAAGATATGTGAACACAAAATAAGCAGTCTTGCATATGCGGATGACTTAGTTGTGATTGCAGATTCGATTGAAAGTTTGCAAAGTAATATTTCAGAGCTAGATCAGAAATGTAAGGACTATGGTATGAAGATTAGCATCTCCATAACGAAAGTAATGTCAGTGGGAAAGAAATTTAAACGGATTGAGTGCCAAATAGGAGGAACAAAGTTAGAGCAGGTGGATGGTTTCAAGTACTTAGGATGCATATTCTCACAGGATGGCAACATAGTGAAAGAACTGGAAGCGAGGTGTAGCAAAGCTAATGCAGTGAGCGCTCAGCTACGATCTACTCTCTTCTGCAAGAAGGAAGTCAGTACCAAGACTAAGTTATCTGTGCACCGCTCAATCTTTCGACCAACTTTGTTGTATGGGAGCGAAAGCTGGGTGGATTCAGGTTACCTTATCAACAAGGTTGAGGTTACGGATATGAAAGTAGCTAGGATGATTGCAGGTATTAGTAGATGGGAACAATGGCAGGAGGGTGTCCACAATGAGGAAATCAAAGAAAAACTGGGAATGAACTCTATAGATGTAGCAGTCAGGGCGAACAGGCTTAGATGGTGGGGTCATGTGACACGCATGGGAGAAGCCAGGTTACCCAAGAGACTCATGGATTCAGCAGTAGAGGGTAGGAGGAGTCGGGGCAGACCGAGGAGAAGGTACCTGGATTCGGTTATGAATGATTTTGAAGTAATAGGTTTAACATCAGAAGAGGCACCAATGTTAGCACAGAATAGGGGATCATGGAGGAACTGTATAAGGGGGGCTATGCTCCAGACTGAACGCTGAAAGGCATAATCAATCTTAAATGATGATGATGATGATGATGATTTATTGAGAGTAGCCATTCGTCTGACTGATTTGACCAGCCCCCAATGAATTCTTTTCCTGTAGCACTTGCACCCTACGTCCTATATTACTTGCTGGATGTATTTCAGTCTCTGTCTTCTGTTATAGTTTTTATGGTTATAGCTCCGACTAGTACCATGAAGGTTATCCCCTCATGTCTTAACACGTATCCTATAATCCTGTCCCTTCTTCTGGTAAGTGTTTTGCACACGTTCGTTTCTTCGCCGATTGTGAGGAAAACCTTATCAGACTTTTTAAATTTCAACATTTTTCTATAGTACCATATTCCAGTCACGTCGATTCTCTTCTGTTCTCGTTTTCCTATAGTCTTACTACACAATGCTGCGCTCCTAACGTACATTCACTCAAATTTCTTCCTTAAATGTAGACTTATGTTTCATACTAGCTGACTTCTTTTGGCTTGGAGTATCCTCTTCGACTGTGTAATTCTGCTTACTGTGTCGTTCTTGCTTCGTCCGTCATGAGTTTTTTTGCTTCCAAGCTAGAATAATTGCTTAACTTCCTCTACTTTGTGGTATCCAATTTTGATGTTAAGGTTCTCGCTATTCTCATTTCTGCTGCTTCCCATTCCTTTGGTCTTTCTTCGATTTACTCTTAATATACTATGTCCGCATTAGACGGTACTTTCCGTTCCACTGACCTTGTAATTCTGCTTCAGGTACACTGATCATAACAATGTCACATGTGAATCTTACCACTGATATCCTCTCACTCTGAATTTTAATCTACTCTTGAAACTTTCTTTTATTTCCACCCTTGCTTCTTCGATGTGTACACTGAGCAATATTAGTCAAAAACTGCGTCCCTGTCTCACCCCTTGCCAATCCAAGCACTTCGTTCTTTGTCTTCCGGTCTGACAGTTCCTTCTTGGTTCTTGTAAATCTTGTGTATTATCCCTCTTTCCCCATACTTTATCCCAATTTTCTCAGAAATTATAACATGTCGCATCACTTTTACATTGTCGAACGCTTTTTCCAGGTCGAGAAATTCTATGAATGTGTCTTATTTTTTCTTCAGTCCTGCTTCCATTATCAAGGGCAATCCCGGGACTGCCTCTCTAGTGTCTTTCCTAGAGCCAAATTAATCGTCATCTAACGGTTCCTCAGTTTTATTTTCCTTATTTAGCTGGTGACCTATTTTATAGTGTTTGTAATGCTGTCGACAGTGCGGACAGCACTGTCAAAACAGAAACGCAGTTTCATAACGAACTAGCGACCCGGTGCGGCTTCGCCTAAGGTCCGACGACTTGGTTGCGTAGCCGTAATAAATTACACTCGCAAAAATATCGTCGTGATACAGTCTATCAGTGCTAACCATACAAAACTCCCTACTGTAATTCCTGAGGTTAACCTTCACATATAGGGAGGAAAACGTTTCGGGGGACTTAAATTTAAAATAAGTAGTGATGATAGAAGCAAGAAATTTGGGCCTGCTACAAAGAACAAATGTGTGGAAAACTTGGATTAAGTGTAACAATGACGCACAGCGCTTAATTGTAATAGCGACATCTCCATTAGTAATTCGGATTCGAAATGAGTCAACTAACTACGTTCAGATCATGAACCAAAGTGTTCCGTAGCCCCTTCTACAGGGCCGATGAAATGTTTTCTTTCATCAGGTCCAGCTCCGTACACAAAAGCAACATGTGCTTTCAGATGTTCAACTGCCTTTGCCTTACGCCGAACGCCATCTACCTATATTTATACGTTTATTTATCAGGTATCGTGGGGTCATGTGAGCCAAAACCCACTTGGCCGTGGGACGAGTCAGTTCATAGTTTACAGAATGATGATTAGAAAATGCACTCGTATAAACAGAAGAAACAAAAGAATTAATAAAACACAAAAAATAGTGACAGCGTTGTGGAGGACAGTTCTCAACTATTGCGAGGATCTATATGGATGAGAAGGAATCTGCCACAAGGAAATCTTTCAACTCAGTTTTGAAGAATTGGGGTTTATCACTCAATTTTTCACTTCTGCTGGAATGCTGTTGAAAACTGAACCTGTTGAATAGTGCACACCTTTCCGCATAACGCTGAAGGAAGTGTTATCACAGTGAATATCGTTTTTCTGTCTAATGTCCACTGAGCAAATGTTGCACTTTCTTGTTAGTGTGTCAGTGTTGTTAACGACAGATCCTGTGATGGAACATAAGTACAGGAATGACAGATTTTGAATACCGGCACAGTCTACACGAACTGACACCTTAGATCTGCCTGGCCGCCGTTATGTGGACTAAGAACATTCTTTGTGCCCCGAGGTATGGTAGCATAATAGATGACAGAGTGGAAGAAAGCGTATTAAACAGGCCTCCGCGTTTCAGTTTAACAGACAGGTGAGATTATTCCAGCGGTGTAGACAGCAGAATCCAGATTCTGCACAAGATGTTGAACGTGGTAGTTTGAAGAAAATTTTTCAGTTATCCTCAGCCCCTAGAATTTAAACTGGCCGACTTCAGTGACTGACCATCCTGGAACAGTAAAATTTCGCTTTTACACGAATTCTATGTAAGAATCTGTCCATAGTCCGATTTGTTGTAGTAAGCGGTTAAGCTGTTCTCTGAAAGGCACGAGCTGACTTTATCGCTACCCTGTTAGTTAGATAAGTTACATTCTACTCCAACTGTTTGAAAGTAACATTTATGTTGTCTGCAAAAATAAATTTTTTCAACAGTCTGTCATATTTTGTGGCAAATCATTAATGTATATCAAGAAAAGCAAAGGATCCAAACAGGGCCCCGAGGCATTCCCCATCTTACATCCGTATCGGTAAGAAGTACACTACTGGCCATTAAAACTGCTACACCACGAAGATGATGTGCTACAGACGCGAAATTTAACCGACAGGAAGTAGATGCTATGATATGCAAGTGATTAGCATTTCAGAGCATTCACACAAGGTTGCCGCCGGTGGCGACACCTACAACGTCCTGATATGAGGAAAGTTTCCAACCGATTTCTCATACACAAACAGCCTGGTGAAAGGTTGTTGTGATGTCTCGTGTAAGGAGGAGAAATGCGTACCATCACGTTTCCGACTTTCATAAAGGTCGTATTGTAGCCTATCGCGATTGCGGTTTATCGTATCGCGACATTGCTGCTCGCGTTGGTCGGGATCCAATGACTGTTAGCAGAATATAGAATCGGTGGGTTCAGGAGGATAATACGGAACGCCGTGCTCGATCCCAACGGTCTCGTATCACTAGCAGTCGAGATGACAGGCATCTTATCCGCCTGGCTGTAACGTATCGTGCAGCCACGTCTCGATCCCTGACTCAACAGATGTGGACACTTGCAAGACAACAACCATCTGCACGAACAGTTCGACGACGTTTGCAGCAGCATGGACTATCTGCTCGGAGACCGTGGCTGCGGTTACCCTTGACGCTGCATCACAGACAGGAGCGCCTGCGATGATGTACTCAACGACGAACCTAGGTGCACGAATGGCAAAACGTCACTTTTTCGGATGAATCCAGGTTCTATTCACAGCATCATGATGGTTGCACCCGTGTTTGGCGACATCGCAGTGAACGCACATTGGAAGCGTGTATTTGTCATCGCCATACCGGCGTATCACCCGGCGTGATGGTATGGGGTGCTATTGGTTACACGTCTCGGTCACCTCTTGTTCGCATTGACGGCGCTTTGAACAGTGGACGTTACGTTTCAGATGTGTTACGATCCCTGCGAAACCGTACATTTCAGCAGGATAACGCACGACCGCATGTTGCAGGTCCTGTACGGGACTTTCTGGATACAGAAAATGTTCGACTGCTGCCCTGGCCAGCACATTCTCCAGATCTCTCACCAATTGAAAACGTCTGGTCAATGGTGGCCGAGCAACTGGCTCGTCACAATACGCCAGTCACTACTCTTGATGAACTGTGGTATCGTGTTGAAGCTACATGGGCAGCTGTAGCTGTCCACGCCATCCAAGCTCTGTTTGACTCAATGCCCAGGTGTATCAAGGCCGTTATTACGGCCAGAGGTGGTTGTTCTGGGTACTGATTTCTCAGGATCTATGCACCCAAATTGCGTGAAAATGTAATCACATGTCAGTTGTCGTATAATATATTTGTCCAATGAATACACGTATATCATCTGCATTTCTTCCTGGTGCAGCAATTTTAATGGCCAGTAGGGTACATTCGCCGTTCGATACCCGTAGTTGGAGTGTGTCTCTGCTCCTATGTTTCACTTACGCACAGATGTGGCAGCTTCCGCATGGTGAAAAGCGATCAGTTTTAAACATTCATGAGGTTCTAGTATCCCCAGAAGGGTAAATTACACGAGACCTAGATATCGACGTCAGAGGCAGCGTCCGTGACCTGAGTCTTCAGATGAGAGTGGTGGTCTGGCGGTGGCCGCGAACAGACGTATGGGAGAGCTGCAGATAGATCGCGCGTGACGACGCGGGTGGTGGAGGGCGCGCCCGGGCCTCGAGGCGCTGACCGCAGCGCAGACGGCGCAGATAGCGGGGTTAATGAGCGGGCCTAACGAGCTGCTCCTAACGAGGCCGCCCACGCACCTCCCGTGTCGCTATCGGCCTGTCCGTTCACACGGCGGCCGCGGTAACAATGCGCTTGTCTGGACCGGGTCTACAGGTAGCAGCGGCGACCGGCGTTCCTCACGGAACTATACTTGGACCACTGCTATGCAAGCAACAAAGTCAGGCAGCTCAACGTACAGAGTGATTCAGAAAGAACGGCCCTTTTCAACGGCTCACAACCTTTATTAACATACTTCTTGATGTAATAATTTACCAACAGCTGTATGTATTGTAGAAATTTATTTTATTTTATGAACTTCTATGTGCTACCAGTTTCGGCATTACAATGATGCCATCTTCAGGCCCCACTAGTCATAGTCGTAAAATCGCTATACACGGAAGGATCCATATAACTGGATCCGTGAATCAAATCGTCCTGTAACAGCTCTTGTGTCGCCTAACCACCAATTTCACGACTATGACTAGTGGGGCCTGAAGATGGCATCAATGTAATGCCGAAACTGGTAGCACATAGAAGTTCATAAAATAAAATAAATTTCTACAATACATACGACTGTTGGTAAATTATTGCATCAAGAAGTTCATGTCCTCCGTTGTACCACGGTCCATAATGGATCAACGAAGATTTATTAACATAGGTGTTAATGATTTACAAATGCAGGCTTGTTAGTCAGGCTTCAGAGTTCTATGCAGTATGTAGTATTCGCTTCTTAAAGATGACATCACTCTTGAGCACCGCATTTATCGGAGCACTCACGAAACGATCTATGAAGCTGCAACGCAGCGTGATCTACAGCATAGCAACCGGAATGCTGGTGACTTCTCTACGGATGTTGGACTCCAGCGCTTGGAGGTTTGGACGGCGATTTTCGAACACTCTGGACTTAAGATATCAAATGGTTGAAATGGCTCTGAGCACTATGGGACCTAACGTCTGAGGTCATCAGTCGCCTAGAACTTAGAACTACTTAAACCTAACTAACGAAAGGACATCACAAACATCCATGCCCGAGGCAGGATTCGAGCCTGCGACCGTAACGGTCGCGCGGTTTCAGACTGTAGCGCGTAGAACCGCTCGGCCACCCCGGCCGGCCTTAAGATATCCCCAGACAAAGAGATCTTGAGTGCTCAGATCGGGTGAACGTGTTTGCAAAGCTGCATCACCAAATCGGGAGGTGAGGCTTTTAGGAAACCGTTTACACGGTTCGTCCATTGATAGTTGCGCAGTGTGTGCAGTTGCGCAGTCCTGTTGGTAACACGTAATTGGTTCGGGGTTCTGTTTTAGCGCAGGGCGACAAAATTTCGAGTCACGGACGTCTATCCCTCAGAAGTGAGAGTACATGTTGCACAACTGTTGTCTCGAGAGAAATATGGACAGATGATCCCAGCTTAGTGCTTGTATATGGACTTGCTGTGGGTTTTCGGTTCCCAAAAAGCGGCAGCGTTTTTTCTTGACTGTCCCTACAGTAAGAAGTGTGCCCCGTCACTGATCATCAGGCTGTCAACAGAACAGTATTTCCAGAAATGTGACACAAAACCGAACACTTGTAACCTCGTCGGTGGTCCTTAAGTCTTGCAATAACGGCATCTCGTAAGGCCGTGCATGTAAATCTAGGTGTAAAATGCGCCATACACTGCCGTAGCTCATGTTTAGTGTGTGGAATCAGCGGCGATAGTCGAAGACTTGGGTTGGGGTTGTTTGGGGAAGGAGACCAGACAGCGAGGTCATCGGTCTCATCGGATTAGGGAAGGAAGTTGGCCGTGCCCTTTCAAAGGAACCATCCCAGCATTAGCCAGGAGCGATTAGGGAAATCACGGAAAACCTAAATCAGGATGACCGAACGCGGGATTGAACCATCGTCCTACCGAATGCGAGTCCAGTGTGCTAGCCACTGTGCCACCTCGCTCGGTTCGAAGACTTGTTTGAACTGATACTCATACGCGGTCGAGGTTCCCCTGTGTCCTCAAATTTTGGGGTCGTCCAGAAGACCTGCGGTCACTTACTATCCCTGCGACAGTTTTCTATCCAGCGCCGTATGCTGTAACCAGCATTGATGTGCCTGGGATGGTGTAATCCACGGAAAGCTCGTTGGGTCACTATTGTTACCTTACTTTCAATACAAAGGTCTACCACAAGGACACAGTCTTACATACTCCACCTCTCCATCGTAATTGAACTTCCCGTTCACTTGCAGTGCTAGTAGTCACTGACAAGGGAACCTCCCCATCGCACCCCCCCCCCCCCAATTTAGTTATAAGTTGGCACAGTGGATAGGCCTTGAAGAACTGAACACAGATCAATCGAGAAAACAGGAAGAAGTTGTGTGGAACTATGAAAAAAGTAAGCAAAATATACAAACTGAGTAGTCCATGCTAAAGATAGGCAACATTAAGGAAAATAGTAGCTTAGTAGCGCGGTGGTCCTGTGGTTAGCGTGAGCAGCTGCAGTAGGAGAAGTGCTTAGTTCAAGTCTTCCCTCGAGTGAAAATTTTAACTTTTTATTTTCAGAGAATTATCAAAGTTTAGACACACACACACACAATCAACTTCGCTCTCTAAAATTCCAGGACATGTTCAGATTTGCTTGGACATATGCAGGATTTGACGGTCTACACGCGGAAAAATTTGAAAACGTTAAAAACAAATGTTTTGACAGAGCACAGGGAAAACTGTACGACTGTGAAACTGTTGCATTCATTTGTTGCAGTTTATGTGACAAACTCTTATGTTTTCATCACTTTTTTGGGAGTGATTATCACATCCACAAGAAAACCTAAATCGGGAAAGGCAGAAGAATCTTTTTACCCGTTCGCCAAGTGTACAAGTTAGGTGGGTCGACAACATATTCCTGTCATGTGACGCACATGCCGTCACCAGTGTCGTATAGAATAAATCACACGTGTTTTCCTGTGGAGGAATCGGTTGACATATGAACTTACGATCAAATGTTTTCGGTTCGCATTGGAGAGGCACGTCCTTTCGTCTACTAATCGCACGGCTTTGCGCAAAACACAGACACTAAACTTATTACAGTGAACAGAGACGTCAATGAACGAACGGACAGATCATAACTGCGAAAATAAAGAAATTAAACTTTTCTCTCGAGGGAGGACTTAAACCAAGGACTTCTCGTTCCACAGCTGCTCACGCTAACCACGGGACCACGGCGATCCTGATATGAGACTGTCCTTGATGTTGCCTATCTGGCACGTAGACTACTCAGTTTGTATATTTTGCTTATTTTTTCATAGTTCCACACAAATTCTTCCTGTTTTCTTGATTGATCTGTGTTCAGTTTTTCAAGGCCTATCCACTGTGCCAACTTATAACTAAATCTGAGGGGGGGTGCAATGGGGAGGTTCCCTTGTGAGTACCTGCGTGCGCATGCGCAGTCACAATAGCCAAGTGAAAAGGCGTGTTCTCTCTGACTCACCCTGTATATCCAGAACGAACAGGTATATAGATATGCGGTCTTCGCCAAGTTATAGCTAACAGTGTGGAGAGTTTTCTGACGAACGCAAGAAATTTTTTGTTTTCGTAGCTGCCGGAATTATGGCACTAGTGGAAATTTTTTGTAGCACTCGAAAGAGTCTTTAAGAGGACCTAAATGATATGTGTAGAATTTGATCAAATAGTACCTAGGCAACAGCACAACAAATCACAGAACTATTGTGTTCGGACATTATAACTTGAAAGGTGCCGGGGCTAGTAGTTTGTTTAGCTCTAAATTGAGCTAGAATTTGCATGTGGAAATGATGCCCTAAGCCCCCCTTCCTAACTCCGACTTTTTCCTGTTGCACATGGATTAAAAAAGAAACGCGAACTGATTGTAATCGACCCTGCATGTGAAGTAGAGAAAAGTTTGGCATCTGCAATAATTTAATTTGATAAAAATTAATTTGACAATGGAAAGTTTAATTAATGAAGTGACAGATGAAAGGGTTGCTCTACCTAACTACAGAATGAAAGTTCTGTTCAAGACAACAATTGGGTTTATTCTGACTAAATTCAAAATGAAAAACACAGGAAACATTTACAATACTTCAATACACATATAATTGCTGTGAAGGTGAAGTTGCCCATAAACTAGCTTTTGACATTTATGAGCAAGTGGTATATGGAGCCAATTACTTGCAACTCAAATCTTAAGAAAAACACCCAGCAAACCCGACATAAATTGCTTTGCAACAGTAGTGAGAACTCAGACAATGAAAACCCAAGACAGAAAGAACGGAAACAGGCGCGCTCTGCTGAGCTCTGATTATCACATAGCAAAATTCCCTAAACTGCCAGTGCTGCGGACATACATTACCAGGCTGTCTTCTTAACTGCAAGGACATAATCTGGCGTACCGGAGGGGATGGCTGGTTGCTTCGACGTCCTGTCGTGGTGATGATGACGTCGCGAGTATAGCCCGATACTAATTATCCTGGCCTGGTTGTTCCAGACTAAAGACTTCCTAGCAGTTCAAATACGCCTCTGAGGGAGACGAAGAAAGCTCGCCACACAATCACTGGCGGTACAGTGATTGATTTTAACAAACGAAGTCACTCAGTAACTTCGATACAGTCAACTTTAGCCAAAACTGCTCAAGACAGACAACATAGGTCGTTTGTACGCAGAAAGCTCAATTGCCAACTGTACTCGGAAAGTTATGTTGAAGCCGAAACTTCAGCAACTTTGTCATACAGGCACTATTAAACAAAAGTATATTAGATAGCCAACGGAAGGCAGACTGTCAAGAGCAGAGAGTGCTCAGTCTTGTAACCTACTCAGACCGAAAGGCGAGACTAGACTGCCTCACAGAGCACCCGTACAAGCCGAGCCCAGTACATTACCACCCCTACCACAGTGGCTGTGGTTAAACGTGCCAATCAGCAACTTGATAACCGGTGGAAAATTCCACTCCATTGCCGAAGTACTTCTACTACACCAATGGATATACTTCGCGCCAATTTCTGCGCCGATTATGCAACGTCACGGAGATTTTCCTTGAGCAAGCCAATCATAGGTAATCTTTTACAGAAAACGCGGGAATTTGCCCGCGAAAACTTCCTGGGAACGCCTCGCTCGTAGCTCGCCAGAAGGTGAGTTTTCCGAATTTCCGCGAAGAAACGGAATATCTCACCCCAGGCGCTCCCTCAGACCCACCGGGGGCGTGTCGTCCCGCTCTTTTGACAATGTCGGCGTCGGGCAGCATCCACCCCATTCAGCCGGTCCCTCACACCAGCCGGCATGACCCTTTCTTGCCCAGCAGAACCCTCCTGCCTTTCCGGACCACTCAAGGGACGAGAGACGCCGCGTGGGAAGGAATATCAACTCTTCGCCGCATGTACTTAGAGAGGAAAACATTCATATCTTCCGAGTTCTCAATACTAGCACTGTAATGACCATTCTCGGCTATACCTCCCCAGTTCGAATTACTAAGAGTAAGATGTCTAACATTCTGCATGGTATCTGTTTGTTCCAAGTCGGGTCTCCCTACCACTTCCGCACAACTACGCTCTGAGAGTGTTTTTTAGGAAATTGACTAGTTTGAACCTGGGACCTTTTGCTGGTAAGGAGACGCCAGACCACATATGACATGTAGAGTTCAGAAGAGTTCAGTGAGACTAGCGATGATGTAATCAAATACTCAATGATTTAAGCGTCAGCTCCACTGCACTCCCTGTAAAAAAATCTTAATACTAACTAAATTAGGTGGAAGGGGTTCAAGGCTTTCCTATTTTTAGTTAGCTGGTAAAATAACGTCGAAAAAGCAGTTAAGTTTACCATTGGAATTTTTATTCTACTCACAAAACATTGTTTATAAATTGTACTATTGATAAAAGGAAATATTTTAATACAGGATGACAAAAACCAACTGCGTTCAACAAAAATATGAACGAATATTCCCTGAATGGGTTTCCAAGTTCTATAATGGATCGAAGGATGACCTATGCCATATCACATCTATAATCTAGGTTTAAATTAAGTTTCATAAAAGAGAAAACTATCAAAAATGGTCTACAGTGACCCTCAATTATCTTTAATTACTTATTTAACTTGTCGTAAATTACAATGGCTGATGTGGTTTCTCAATAATTATATAACAGAAAAATCATCGCGTTTCAGATTTTAACTTCAAGTAGCAAATGTGAATACCACGAAGTTTAATTGACGATCGACACTAGTATTACGTAAAAAGAGGATATAACAGATGAGACTTCTGCAGTTCAGAGTGAAGCCTTACGCGCTCTTATACGGTATCGCGAGCGTTCATTACCTTGTCAGTGGTTAGACAGCATCAGGGGCAGCGGGCGGCGCAGCTCCACACACCTCACCGTCTCGGTAGCAACTCTCTCGAACTTATCCTTACTACTGTTTACCGAAGTTGGTTTAAGAAAAAGTCATCTGACTGTGTTTTCAGCTGACCAATCAGCGTCTCAATGTTAACCTTAAGCTCCGCCTACAAAAATGCTGTCTATTCAAAGAGAAACATTATAGTTTTCGTGGTGGGGCAATGTTTTTAATGTTTTCTACGTAACAGAGACGCGTATAGTCTCACGCTAAAACTTGCAGCTCGTGTGGCCCTTTTAGTGTTATCATAAGATCTATACTGTTCTTCTGGAGGGCTCTATATTTTAACATGGGCTGGGGGATGGACCTCCCGGCGGTCGGCCCGCGATGCGGGTGTCCCATTGTCCCACTCTTATCGTAGGGCCTTCTAGCCTACACGGCTCTGCTCTCGGTTTCTGTTCTCGTTTCTCCCCTCGGAACTGCGTTGTTTCACGGTGGGAAGGTATGACATGCATTTAGGCATTCTTGTGTTAGTCTGTGGTATTCCATTTGCTCACTCGTTACTAGTATTACTTTGGTTAATTTAATGTCAGGATTTATTCGGAGCTATGTGACATATTGCTGGATTTGCTATCATGTCAGGGTTTTCATGGAAGGTGTTGGATTTGCCTGACACCTTACAGATGATTGATGTAAACACGAGAGGGGGCAGGCCACTGTGTGCATCGGAAAGGCATGTCACCTGTCGGAATTACCTCGAATAAAACGATTTATTGACCCGGAGCACGGATTCAGAAAATATTGTTCTTATGAAACACAACTAACTCTTTATTCTCACGAAATAATGAGTGCTGTCGACAGGAGATCTCAAATTGTTTCCATATTTCTATATTTTCGGATGGCTTTGGACAATGCTCTTCATGGGAGATTTCATATAAAACTACGTGACTATGGAATGACTTATCAGTTGTGTAAGTGGATTCCTGATATCCTATCAGAAAAGTGCGTAGTAATTGACGGAAAGTCGTCGAGTAAAACAGATATAATATCTGCTTTTCCCCAAGAAATCTTCCGATTCTAACCTATATATATGACCCAGAAGAAAACCTGAGCAGCCAACTTAGAATTTTTGCAGATGATGCTGTCATTTACTATCTTGTAAAGTCATCAGAAGATCAAAACCAAAAATTGCAATTGATCTTATATCTTGAAAAGTGTGAGATCATTCACTTGATCACTAATGAAAATCTGTTAAATTTCGGTTACACGATAAATTACAAAAATCTAAAGGCTGTTATCTCAGTTAAATACCTAGGGAGAACAATTTCGAACATCTTAAATTGGGACGATCACATAGATAATGTGCTACGGAAGACGAACCAAAGGCTACGTTTTGTTACTGGAATACTTAGAAGATGCAACAAATGTACTAAAGAGACTGCCTACACTACGGTTGTCCGCCCTGTGCTAGAGTACTGCTGTGCGGTGTGCGATCCTTACCAGACAGGATTGATGTAGGACATCGATAAAGTTCAAGGAAGAGCAGTTCGTTTTGTATTGCCGCGAAACCGAGGAGAGAGTGTCATAGATATGATAGCCAAGCTCGGGCGGCAATCATTAAATCGAAGGCGTAGTTTTCACTAAATTCCAATCTCCAACTTTCTCTTCTGAATGAGGAAATATTTTGTTGACGCCAATGTACACAGGGAGAAATAATTAGTGTAATACAATAAGAGAAAACAGAGCTCGCAAGTAAAGATATAAGCGTTCGTTTTTCCCGCGCGCTGTTTGAGAGTGGGACGAAAGAGAAAGAGAGTGAAAGGGTTTCGATGAACCCTCTGCCAGACATTTAAGCGTGAATTTTGGAGTAATAATGTAGATATAGATGTAGATGTAAAAGTACGTTACTCAGGGTACCATTCCTGTGCTCAAAATGTTGATAGTTAGCAATGATACTCGTACATGCTGTAGGCAGCCCTGTAGAGACAATACTACACGTCGAATTTCAAGTGTGATTATCGCAGCATCAGTTCGTCTTGTACGGCATTCCATGTCTTTTGGAGTCGTCGGTATTTGCTCGTCACCTCTGCATCAGTCGCAAAATTCTGTACATTCCACACAGGCTGTTACAGCTTCGAAAGAAACTAGATGCATTGTGACGGCTTGTCTACGACCAACTCCTGTCACTAAACTGCACCAAATTATGCGTACCGCACTACCAGGTGTTCGCAGGAAAGCAACTTCAGAGATGGGGAATGAAACACAGGAAAGAGATCCCAGACGTCACTTGTTTCGACACGAGACTCAGTGACCAAGACTAAGATCAAGAAAGAGCTCGGTGCAGCAACTACGACAATTGCTTCATCGCCTGAACCCGTAGAGAGGAACATAGCGAGATTCTTTGCCTGAAGCACAGCGAACGAATCTCAAAAGGGAAGCAGCTGCAGACTCACACCTGCCTTATGTAATATGGAAGCCGTTGAACAGACTGAGAACTGCAGTGTCACGATGCAAAGTCAAACTCAGGAAACAGGACTTGAACAATGACGATGAAATTTACCCGTGTGGTGATCTGCATGAACAACAACACCTTACAGACTGCAGGAGTCTACCGAGTACACGTACTACCAGAGATTCTGCTGCAGCTGACAATACGGCAGTCAAAACCTCTGAGTGCTGGTCTCTCCCCTGAATATGAAGATAATTATCTTGCTCATTATTTGTTTTTTATCTTCGTGCATCTATTTTATAAATTCTTGTTGTTCATATTAATTTTTGTAGTTTCATTGTTACTACTTTCTGTCTGTGTTCTTTTAAAATTTCCTAGTAAACCATCATTTGTATGTAATTAAGTTCTGTATGTATGTTATGAATGCTCTGACAGTACTGCAATATTTTCATGTCCTGAACACGTAAAACAAAGTAAATAAACGTCTCTTGTTTTAACTTATTTGAGAGATAAAATTGCGGAGGTGTTAAGTATGGTGATCATGCAGACCATTTTGTGTTTACCGAAGATCCGATCCACCATTGTAGATGTTGGTAGGTGTTGAATGCTAGAAGTTGAAAATACCGTTCAATTGTAAATTTCTTTTATTATCACGACCGGTTACGGGCTCTCATAAGCCCATTCTAAGGTGTCGCATTGAAAATAGCAAGAGGCGGGAGATAATTTTCACATTCCGCAACACATATAAAAAACAAAACATTCGTAAAAAGTTTTAAAAAACACTTCGAAACCGCCGGTCGGGCTAGGCGATGTGAAACCTATGTCCATGCGAAAGTAACACCATACAAAGTACAACGGACGACTGCCTGGGTAGGGAATATATACAAATTATACCAGGACACTTACACTGTGCTTTGGCTTCCGAGCGCCACGGTGGACGTGTACCAGGCGCGGTGTGCTACCTATGAGCGCAGAACAGGGAGTATCGGATGCGAACGAGGTAGCAAATTGCTAAACCAAAGTGGCAAAAGTGCTGCCATCTATTGACGGAGAGAAGAACGCGGGGCCACTAGCCCGGCCGTTCAAAATTTGAATTAGTGTCTTACATTTAAAATGAAGAAAAAACAAAAAAAATATTCATAAAAATACACGAAATAAGTTAAAAGTGCTTTATGCGTAGTAATGGAGCGTATTGAACAGGTCTTTACAGTACTGTGGTAAAACTGAGTGGAAGCTGCGATATAAGATTACTATATAAACCGTAAGGCGCAATGAAACTTTTCTTTTACATGAATGGCAAACAAGTTTTAAATTTAGAGGGGATATACAAGTGGTAACGTGGAACAACGCGCCACAGTCATCAGTTAAAAACACATACACATGTGCCACTCCTACTAACAAGGTCTCGTTACTGATCAACAGGGAAAGTAGCGAAGCCTTAGTACAATTGTTCCGGCTGTATTTACGACCAGGAGCTGATTCATTAGAACATTAATGATCGGGTATAAACCGGAAAGGAAAGGTTATATAATAGCGGGACAAATTTTTAAACGACAACTACTGTCTTAGTACAATACTACGGCCTGTATTTACGACCAAGGAGCCGACTGAGTAAACCTCTGAGGGTCGGGTACAAACCAAAAAATAATAAAGAGGACAGGTATACAGTGACACAAATCATGACGAGGATTATAGAATGTTACTCCCATTTATCAGGAAGCAGTTCTATGGATCCACCGTGCGTCGCAGCGGTTACTGACTGGTGCCGATGAAAGCCAGGTAGAAGAGGGCAGCCAGGCCACGAGCGGTCGTCCGACACCACTGTTGCCAACCAACCGACGAGAAGTCGGGCTGCTGCTTATAGCCGACGCTGACCCCGGTTGAAGTACTCCGGTATCTTCCTGCGGAGCTCGTTGCTTTGGCCCCGCGAACCTCGTGACCACCTTTTGTCGTGACGCTGCCGCCAATCCCCAAACTTATTGCCTTCTCTCGGGCCAGCGGACTCCGTATATACGAGGGTTGCAACTTCTATAGTGGCAACTATTTATTTAGAGCTCGTACAATATAGATCCATGTTTCTAAGTTTTACTGACCTTCAAAGTAGTCATCGGCATTGTGTATAACACGTTGCCAGCGATGTGGATACTCCTAGCAATGCCAGTTGTGTTGACAGTTCGAGCGGCGCAGTCTACTGCCTGACGAATTTGTAGCAGTTCTGAAGCGAATGCCTTGAAGTGTTTCCTTCAGTTTCGAAATCTAGTTGAACTTACGAGGGCTTAAGTCAAGGGAGTGCAGTAGGTGGTATGGCACTTAACAGCCCCATCAGTCAAACAAATCAGTAACAAAAATGGTTCAAATGGCTTTAAGTACTATGGAATTTAACATCTGAGGTCATCAGTCCCCTAGACAACTTAAACCTAACTAACCTCAGGACATCACACATATCGATGCCCGAGGCAGGATTCGAACCTGCGACCGTAGCAACAGCGCAGTTCCAGACAGAAGCGCCTAGAACCGCTCGGTCACAGCTGCCGGCAAATCAGTAACAGCTTGCACTATACGTGCTTCAGTATTGTCCTGCAAAATGATGGTCAGATCCTGCAGAAAGTGTCATCACTTCTGTCTCTATGCTGTTTATTTTTGGAACACAACCTACGGCCAGCTTAGAGACAGAAGTGATGACACTTTCTGCAGGACCTGACCATCATTTTGCAGGAGAGTGCTCAAGCACGTACAGTGCAAGATCTTACCGATTTGTTTGACTGATGGAGCTGCTAAGTGCTATACCACCTACTGCACTCCCCTGATTTAAGCCCTCGTGAGTTCGATTTCGAAACTGAAGGAGACACTTCACGGCATTCGCTTCAGAACTGCAACAAAATCGTCGGGCAGTAGACCGCGCCGCTCGAACTGTCAACACAACCGGCACTGCTGAGAGTATCCTACGACTTCCACATCGCTGGCAACGGGTTATACACAATGCTGGTGACTACATTCAGTAAAACTTATAAACATGTATTTATCTTCTACGAGCTGTACATAAATAGTTGTCACTATTAAATTTTCTGCCCTCGTATGTGTTGTGACTTGGCAAGACAGCCAAGCCACTATGATTGGTAGCCGAAAGGCACGCGTTAGGCTCACGCAGGCTGGCGTGAGGTCTGGAACAGTTATAGGAGTTAGACTTTAGCAAAAAAGGTCGTAGCTGTTGGAATACTTAACTTTAATCCATAATTGGTGAACATCGGTCTGACGGTACATGCATCACAAGATAAATAGCAAATGATAATGGCGCCTTGCTAGGTCGTAGCAAATGACGTAGCTGAAGGCTATGCTAACTATCGTCTCGGCAAATGAGAGCGTAATTTGTCAGTGAACCATCGCTAGCAAAGTCGGCTGTACAACTGGGGCGAGTGCTAGGAAGTGTCTCTAGACCTGCCGTGTGGCGGCGCTCGGTCTGCAATCATTGATAGTGGCGACACGCGGGTCCGACGTATACTAACGGACCGCGGCCGATTTAAAGGCTACCACCTAGCAAGTGTGGTGTCTGGCGGTGACACCACAGTATGTATATCGGCAAGAAAAGACCTTGTAAGCTCACAACCCACAGATACCAACTCCTCCTCATAGATATTGGCAATGGGGCCGCAAGAGGGATAGTCGATAGTACACCTGAGCGAGTGGCGCCAGACATAACAGTCTACTAACACAATGGCGCCACGGATCAGCGGAGACACCACACCTGTTCACTTAATGCAAGTGTTTCAGTTGCCATAACTAATAACATACACTCCTGGAAATGGAAAAAAGAACACATTGACACCGGTGTGTCAGATCCACCATACTTGCTCCGGACACTGCGAGAGGGCTGTACAAGCAATGATCACACGCACGGCACAGCGGACACACCAGGAACCGCGGTGTTGGCCGTTGAATGGCGCTAGCTGCGCAGCATTTGTGCACCGCCGCCGTCAGTGTCAGCCAGTTTGCCGTGGCATACGGAGCTCCATCGCAGTCTTTAACACTGGTAGCATGCCGCGACAGCGTAGACGTGAACCGTATGTGCAGTTGACGGACTTTGAGCGAGGGCGTATAGTGGGCATGCGGGAGGCCGGGTGGACGTACCGCCGAATTGCTCAACACGTGGGGCGTGAGGTCTCCACAGTACATCGATGTTATCGCCAGTGGTCGGCGGAAGGTGCACGTGCCCGTCGACCTGGGACCGGACCGCAGCGACGCACGGATGCACGCCAAGACCGTAGGATCCTACGCAGTGCAGTAGGGGACCGCACCGCCACTTCCCAGCAAATTAGGGACACTGTTGCTCCTGGGGTATCGGCGAGGACCATTCGCAACCGTCTCCATGAAGCTGGGCTACGGTCCCGCACACCGTTAGGCCGTCTTCCGCTCACGCCCCAACATCGTGCAGCCCGCCTCCAGTGGTGTCGCGACAGGCGTGAATGGAGGGTCGAATGGAGACGTGTCGTCTTCAGCGATGAGAGTCGCTTCTGCCTTGGTGCCAATGATGGTCGTATGCGTGTTTGGCGCCGTGCAGGTGAGCGCCACAATCAGGACTGCATACGACCGAGGCACACAGGGCCAACACCCGGCATCATGGTGTGGGGAGCGATCTCCTACACTGGCCGTACACCACTGGTGATCGTCGAGGGGACACTGAATAGTGCACGGTACATCCAAACCGTCATCGAACCCATCGTTCTACCATTCCTAGACCGGCAAGGGAACTTGCTGTTCCAACAGGACAATGCACGTCCGCATGTATCCCGTGCCACCCAACGTGCTCTAGAAGGTGTAAGTCAACTACCCTGGCCAGCAAGATCTCCGGATCTGTCCCCCATTGAGCATGTTTGGGACTGGATGAAGCGTCGTCTCACGCGGTCTGCACGTCCAGCACGAACGCTGGTCCAACTGAGGCGCCAGGTGGAAATGGCATGGCAAGCCGTTCCACAGGACTACATCCAGCATCTCTACGATCGTCTCCATGGGAGAATAGCAGCCTGCATTGCTGCGAAAGGTGGATATACACTGTACTAGTGCCGACATTGTGCATGCTCTGTTGCCTGTGTCTATGTGCCTGTGGTTCTGTCAGTGTGATCATGTGATGTATCTGACCCCAGGAATGTGTCAATAAAGTTTCCCCTTCCTGGGACAATGAATTCACGGTGTTCTTATTTCAGTTTCCAGGAGTGTATAAAATGTAGCGGACAGGAGAATAGTAGAGACCAGTAACAGGCAGCAGTTTTAAATAAATCAAAGTATACTGTTCATGTAAAACAGAATAAATGCTAGGTAGACTTTTAACAGAACCTGACTGACATCATCCCGCAATTCTGGAGTATTTGGAATGCAGCTGTCTTAGTGCAGGACATGAAGAATACATGGAAAAGCTGTAAGACACAAATGATAATTCTTTCAGTTCATAAACAGTTGTGTTTGCAAGACTGGAATAAGCTATTGGCGTTATGTAACGAGAAAAGGCGCGATTAGCCACGAGGAATTACGGATAGGAACACAAAGATAGTGGGAATGTGATGATGCTTACCACGTCAGCAGTGATGAAATCGTGGTACTGGCTGCTCATTGTGCGTAATCGCCTAATAGAAAACGAACAAAGTAATCACATGCGTTCTATCGGAAAGCATCCTAAATGACTGACTCGGTACAAGCCTTATCCCAAGGTGACAGAATCCAGCTCATACACGAGGGTCGCTCAGCAAGTAATGCAATGCATTTTTTTCCGAAAGCAGGTTTTATTCGTGAGTCCAATATACCATGTTATTCCTCACTCCTTTGGCTACAAAATCCTCTGTTTCAACACAATCTCCGTTCAATGTGACGGCCATACCCCACCTTATGGGGAGGGCCTGTATGGTGGCACTCTACTAGTCGACGGCAGAGCCAACGTCTTGGTTCATCAACAACCTCCCTATCATTCGAGAACTGCTTCCCACGGAGTGCATCATTCATTGGTCCGTACAGACGGAAGTCGGAAGGTCCGAGATCCGGGCTGTAGGGTGGATGAGGAAGAGTTTTGTGGGTTCTTCTCGAGTGCACAAACTAGTATGAGGCCCTACGTTGTTATGGAGGTTCCTCAGGATAGCACAATACACTTCAAAGTTGATCGTCGCACCATGATGGAGCACAGCATGCAGAACGACCCTTTCAGAGTCCCAGAAGACGGTCGCCTTGAGTTTACCGGCTCGGGTTGGGGCTTTTAACGTTTCCTTCTGAGGAGAGGTTGTGTGACGCCACTCCATGGACTGCCGTTTTGTTTCCGTTTCGAAGTGATATAGCCCCTGCTTTGTCGCCTGTGACGATAATCAACAAAATCCCGACACGATCGGCCTCGTAAAGCGTAAGCAATTCTTCACAGATGGTCCTTCGTTGCTCTTTATGCTCTTCGTTAGGCAGCGAGAAACCCAGCAGGTACTCACCTTTCAGTACCCCGAATGGTGGACGAGTTTGTCAGCACTACCGACAGAATCGTCCAGTTGTGCAACGAGGCGTTTGTTGTACGTCGATCATCACGATAGAGAGTGTCCGCACGTTCCAACACTGCTCGACTGACCTACCACACGCGGGAGATCGGATAGGCTTTCGCGACGTTGTTGCGATGATGACAGACGCCTTACCCAACGACTCACCATGCTTTTGTTCACTGCCAGGTCGATGTAGACATTCAGCAAGCACCTATGAATATCTGCGATGCTCTGGTTTTCCGCCAAAAGAAACTAATGACAGCTCTCTGCTTGGAACGCACCTCCATTACAGACGCCATTTGATGACGATGTATAGCCACGTATCGAAACTTCATGAAAGTATATAGGCTGAAGCGAAGTTATCCTACGATGTCCCGTAGTAAACTACGCATTTTTTTAACCTAAAATGGCCGAGAGAAAAATGTGTTGCACTACTTATTGAAAGCCCCTAGTACAATAAACTGGCCCCATCTCGCCCACTACTACCAGTAAAGAAGTGATATCGTCTAAGATCTGCTACCGAATGGGCCTGGAGAGCGTCTGTCAGTGGTTTTGTGAACTCGTACGCAGCACCGTAGAGTGCCACCTCCCAGTGAAAAAGTTCCTATTGCCAACTGTTCTGAGGTGATACTGAAGTCAGTTTCTGTTGTTTCTGCCAGCGGGTGGAAGGACCACCTGGGTAACGTGCTGTGGCTCCAGGACCTCGAGGACGGATAAATAGTCTCCTCATCAGTGGTCTGCGCTGGATAGTGAAAATTTATGTTAATACGTAAACTGACCGATTAGTTTTATTGACTTTTTAACTGATTAGGGAACAAGTCCGTGATTACTATCGTCGAAATCTGCGGTATGAATCTGCGATAGGAAATGTGATTATTATGTATTTAAACTCTTCCTTAGAATGGAACTTCACTGGACAATTTCTGCAGGTTTTCGTTGTGTTGTACGTCTCAAAAACGCCTCAGGACTAGAATCCGTAATCTTGGTACCACATGGATTTGACTCATGGTCAGTGGATGTCTTCTAACGTCTGTGGCAGCATGTCTTTTAGTACTGTAGATGTTTGTCTGCACCCGTGGCCTAGGGGTAATAAAAATAATAATAATAATAATAAATGGGGTAGTTTCTTTGATTAATAACCAAAACGTCCTCTGTCCCGGTTTCGAAACCCGCCACCTCCTAAATATTATTTGGTCAGCTTTGGCGACCGAAGACTTCCGGCATAAGAATTCACCTTGGGGTGTGAAACTGCCCCCAAGAATCAGCAATGATCAACAGCATGAGAATGCAGAAGGCAATGGAAACCACTGCATTAAAGACACGTAACGTGTATCCACAGGACAAGTGGCCTTTAATTGAAGAAGTGTCATAATGATCTCTCCATTGGCAAAAGATTCCGCACTAGTCCCCCATTCGTATCTCTGGGAGGGGACTGCCCAAGGGGGAGGTTATCATGAGAAAAAGATTGAATAATCAACGAAAGGATAATGTTCTACGAGTCGGGGCGTGGAATGCCAGAAGTTTGAACGTGGTAGGGAAATTAGACGATCTGACAAGCGAAATGCAAAGGCTCAATCTAGATATGGTAGCGGTCAGTGAAGTGAAGTGGAAAGAAGACAAGAGATGAGTATACGGTAATATCAACAGCAGCAGAAAATGGTATAACAGGAGTAGGATTCGCTATGAGTAGGAAGGCAGGGTAGAGAGTGTGTTACTGTGAACAGTTCAGTGACAGGGTTGTTCTTATCAGAATCGACAGCAAACCAACACCGACAACCATAGTTCAGGTATATATGCCGACGTCGCAAGCAGAAGATGAAGAGATAGCGAAAGTGTATGAGGATATTGAAAGGACAATACAGTATGTAAGGGGAGATGAAAATGCTATAGTCACGAGGGACTGGAATGCAGTTGTAGTGGATGGAGCAGAAGAAAAGATCACTGGAGAATTTGGGTTGGAACAAGGAATGAGAGAGTAGAAAGAGTAATTGATTTCTGTAATAAATTTCAGCTAGTAACAGCGACTATTCTGTTCAAGAATCACAAGAGGAAGATTTCAGTTAGATTACATCAATGTCAGGCAGAGAGTCCGAAATCAGATTCTGGTTTGTAAGGTGTACCGAGGAGCAGGTATAGACTAAGATCACAATGTAGTAGTGATGAAGGGTAGGCTGAGGTTTAAAAGATCATTCAGGAAGAATCAATAGACAAAGAAGTGGGGTATGGAAGTTCTAAGGAATAACGAGATATGCTTGAAGTTCTCTAAGGCTGTAGATACAGCAATAAAGAATAGTGCAGTAGGCAGTACAGTTGAAGAAGAATGGTTATCTCTAAAAAGGGCAATCACAGAAGCTGGAAATAAAAACATTGGTGCAAAGAAGGTAACTGAAAAGAAACCATGGGTAACAGAAGAAATACTTCAGTTGATCGATGAAAGAAGGAAGTACAAAAACGTTCAGGGAAATTCAGGATGCAGAAATACAAGTCGCTGTGGAATGAAAAAATAGGAAGTGCAGGGAAGATAAGACGAAATGGTTGCATGAAAAACGTGAAGAAATAAGAAAAGAAACGATAGTCGGATGGAGTGACTCAGTATATAGGAAAGACAAAACAACCTGCGATGAAATTAAAAACAAGGGTGGTAACATTAAGAGTGCAGCCGGAATTCCACTGTTAAATGCAAAGGAGAGAGCGGATAGGTGGAAGGAGCACACTGAAGGTCTCTATCAGGGGGAAGGTTTCTCTAATGTGATAGAAGAAGGAACAAGAGTCGATTTGGAAGAGATAGGGGATCCAGTATTAGAATCAGAATTTAAAAGAGCTTTGGAGGACTTGTAAGATTGTTACTCTTAATTTGCTATGCTGAATTCGTAATGTTGTTACTTTTAATTTGGTATGCTGAAATCGGTGCTAATAGACAATGAAAGTGGGTTAAAAGCCGTGATCTGTCTGGGGACGTTAACCGTGGATTACTGGGCAACTGTTTCATCAGATATTTAGTCTAGGTTTACCAAGCCGACTAACATTAATGATAGTCATACAAAACCGGTAAAATATATATATAAAAAGGAGAATTTAAATAAAAAGAAAGAAATCAGTTTATATTTGGAAATTTATTTTAAGATTGTTCATTGAAATTTCAGCATATTATACGTGAGTTATAACTGAGCTGGTGCCTTATTTACGATTGAAAAGAATGTGAGATTGTAATCTTACGGAACACATAAAATAAATAAAAATTGGAAAACTGCATACAACACTCCATTCATAAAATAACACACGAAGAACATTGAAACATAAGCAAGAAGAAATTAACCACAACCAACAGATTCAGTTTTTACCCAAAGAAATTACGTTCATACTACAATCCTGTCCGTCATGTAATTACCACACACTGGTATACTAAATTCATATTAACTCTTTGTGAAGTCTTCGCAAAAAGAATAGCTGAGGGCTACTTTGATGATTACACCACATGCTCCACGTGGTCAACTTGGTTTACACAAAGCGTACAACTCCACAATAATTTTGATAATTAAAATACATTAGATCGAAAAGCAATTGACAAAAGAAAAACCTTGAACTGGTTACTAACGTCTTACTATTAACCTGATGGGTCAAACAGTTATATAAGCACGTGGTACTGGTCTCGCAAAGTACACCCCACGTGGGTTGAACATAAAGAAAAGCATAAAGAAAAGTTGCTATATTAAAAAAATATTCTCAAGACGAGACGTTATAATCTCACGCACATTCGGATTTAAGATTGATGAACTTAGTTAGAGTTACTGATCAACACGTGGTTCCACTTTACTCACAAAGTAGTAACAAAGCAACTACCGAAAAATAATCTGAACTTCACACGATAATTACACTGCGCTGCAATTTAAGATAACATCGGATATTTTAGACCTAAACCCGAAATAAAAGTGATTAAATTTTCAGTTAGGCTGAACTTAAGAAATCCATTGTCCTACGGACTTAACAGACACGCGCTTAGCCGGAGATCTTACCACTTCAGACGCTCGCCACGGCCACCCTGCAACTGCCTTACTGCCGAGCGTACTTCCTGAGGGTAGCTCACAAAGACCAACGGAAGTGGCCAGAGGGGCAGCTTCCTATACCAACATGACAACGGACGGACAGGACCATACTAAGGATAGAAACCTCTTTGCTTTTAGGAAGCGTAGCTACCTGTTCCAACGTTGGTCCTACTGTTCTCTAGCAGACAGCCTTGTCTGCTACCCTCAAGCATGCAACTAGAAATACATATGCTCATTCATCCTCTCACACAAAAGGGAAGGGGGATGACAGTATCTTATCATATACAGTATATAAAAGAAAGCGGATGTAGGTTCCGTATGAGACTGTGTGACATGAATTACATATAAGAATTACATATAAACTGTGCTTTAAAGTGTAGTAGTGTGACAGATCGTTCTTGTTTATGTGTAAAAGTAACACGTTCCACTGCTCAGTCTCCTCCCAGATAGTCAGAAACGCCACAATACATTTAGAAGAGGAATTTATTCCATAAATGGCAACAGTTTTAAGAAATTAAACATGAAAGGAATCCAACAGAGATCTTTCATAACCCCAACGCTCCGGGAAAAGACTGTGCAGGGAATTTTCTGGCCATGCTAGGACATTCCCAAGCAGGCTTCTCACACCCTACTTAAACCAAAAGTGTAAAAGAAAAGGCAAAAGGACACCAGCTACTTGCTAAAACACAATAATTTCAACACATCTTTAGAGTCTACCAATTTCAAACAGAAAAAAAAGAACACAATCTGTGACACCTATTTAAAAGGTAGTGTAGACCTAATTCGGTCAGCAAGTAAAAACAATGATTCCTGTGTCATTAATATGAAAACAATTTCTGGTTGTTACCCTTATGGAGTTCACCAGTATTTGCTCATTGCAAGAGCCAACTGATCACAGGAAAATTTATGACTGTTTATTAACAAGCAAAATTTATGAAAATAGCAAAGGTGCCACAGCAATTAAAAAAAGAACATCAAATAACATCGGTATTAAAAAGCAGAACATAACAATGCACAATCTGCAAAAGCAACAAAATGATAAGAGAAAAAAAACATGTTTTACAAAGTGGTTATCGCAAAAAAATTCTATATCTTATAAAACTAATAATTTGTAGAATTAAAATAACTATGTGGCACTCATTTAATCACTCTACTATATTTCAATTAGCTAGCAAACAATGAGCACTGTGTCATTATACTGAAACTACAATAATTATGTGATTGTTACCCTTAAGGGGTTCCTCACAGTAAATATGCCCCATGCAAAGGCTAATCGATCACAGTTCAATGAGAATAAAAAGCTATCTGACTGATAAACGAAGCAATGCCACAGCAATGAATTTACGAAACAAAATATCACAAATCTAATACATCACACAAAAACAAACATTGATAAATAAAACAGTACAATAGTCAACATCTAAAACAAAAAAAACACCTATAAATAAAACACCTGCAAAATACAAGAGTCAAAGTCTAAAAAAGATAAATAGAACACCTGCAAAATACAAGAGTCAGTCTAATAAACACCAATAAATCGAACTCCTGCAAAACACACGAGTCAGAGTTTCTCTGACAAAAACACACGTATATGCACTGGACTAAGAACCGTATAATCACTGTTCACTGACACACTCAGTACTTCCACTGTTCCGAGGCACAATATAGGGGAAAGAGGGGGAGTTCGTCGCCGCAGCTGTCAGTAGGGATTTTTTTGTCCATCTGTTGCGTGCGATCCCGCCGTCTCTGCCCTCTCATGAAGTTTCTCCCGTGTCACGTCATCTCGATTTGGTTCCATATTTGTGTTGTCAAATTCGTGCGGTATCCTCGTTTGACACGCCAGGTTGATATTCCTGGGCAAGGATGACACTTAATGGCTCTTCTTTTGTGCCACCCTTAGCGACCAGAGAACATCGAACCATGATTTACTGTCGCTTGACAGTGGGCATCCGTCAGGAGATGTTGATAGGCGTCATTGAAGTCTGCAAGTTTCTCTGGGCAGTACCTGTCAAAAGGCTCCACGCCCCTTGTGTTGTTTCACCGCGGCCGTCTCGTCACGGTCGCGTGCGTGTGGTGCGTTGCCAGCAGATGGATTTCCGCGCGGTGGACCGCTCGCCCACCTCAGGTCATCGCCTCGAGGAAGGGTCGCCCGGGGTGGCCGCCCATTAGCTCCAGGTACAAGGGAAAGTGTTTGCCGCGTACCTTCTTTTGTTGTCGGCCGCGCTCCCAAAGTGGCCTGGCTGACAGCGTGTCCTGCTGGGAAACCCGCCAGTTTACAACTAGTCCGGCTGCTCCCGCTGTCTCTTAAGAGTTTTGCCGGTTCGCTTTCACGTTCTCAACTGCATTCACAGAAATTTTTCATCATCCTTATGTGATTACACAATGTCATACATAATACCACTTAGTATTGTCTTTCACAATTTTTTAGAACAAAGTGAGTCTTAATATTTTTTTTTAAATAAAAAATTAGATGAATCGACAATATAAAATAAAATTTAAATGACTTGACAATGTAAAAAAAATAAAAGTGAAATGACTTGACAGTATAAAAATAAAAATTTAAATGAACTGACAATATAATATTTAAATCCACATCACTAATGTGGTTCACTTACGTTTTAATAAATCAAATGCTATTTATTAATTCACTAAAATGAATAGGATTATGCCTTGTGCAAGTATAGGTCAGGACAGCATAGGGTTCACATGTTATTTACACACACATACATGCACACCTGTTGTCTATTCTACAAACTAACTACCCATAAACATGCATTACTCAATATTCTACTTCTATCCACTACTAGTTAAGCCAATAAGCTACTTCAATGCTATTTCAACACCGTGTATATACCACTACAACATTGTTCTAATTCATCCTCTTCTTGACGCTCGCGGCATACGTCTTGTCACATGATAAATATGGAGAACTTTCCTTAAACATACACATTAAAAAGAACAATGGTTATTTACACGCCAAAACATTTATACCAGTTCGCACACCTGAAAAGAGACTCGCAATTATACATTTATCATACTCATATATTCACACATAAAACAGTAAGAAAATTTCACCTAAAATTACGTTATCACAACAATTAATCACGCAGATGACTCTGAGAAGGTTAAAAATATTTGCATTATACAGGTTATATTACATTTTCTTATCCATTTTGCTGCGATTTCGTTCCTTCTTTACGTTACCTTTCGCTTCCAAATCAGTTATTTCGCCTGTGGTGGTTATTCTGGATTCATTTCTCATGAATGGCAAAATTGTGGTCACCTCTATTCTGTAAAACAGTATCATCTTAACATATTGAACTTACAACAGACACAAAAGATCCAAATCCTCCTGTAGTTTAAATGACAAATGTTTTGCTTTATCCTTATTACCTTAAACCAAGCTTTCCTTCGTTCCCATAATCAAAATTATTTAATCATCCTCTACCTTCAAGAGGGAAATTTCCTCAGTACAAATCATATAGGCTGCAGTGCATCCCGCACCAGCGAAAACAGTAAGCTGTAATGCTCACAGCATCAGCAAAACACATAAACGTCGCTTTTCTAGGACAAGTATTAACGCAGAATAATTTTTTTTTTAGGCTTTGGCTCAACATCAATCAAGACTACAAAAAGGATCCATATTTCCGTTCCATTCTCCATTTGCTGAAAAGCTGCTCGTATTTGACTACCACAATAAAATTTCAGAGCCACTTAAATTACACAAACCACAATTCTTCTTTCACCTTGAAGGGAATCAATATACTTACGAAATCCACAGACAGCACTTTACGTACTCAGCTATAAAGAACAAAAAAAGACTTATATCATCAATATTAACATATCATCGCATATTGGAAGCCAATGGTTCAACAATCGTATTATCGCATCCTGTTTTCAAGATTCCAAACTTACTCATTCCTTTCTCAGAGTTCTCCTATCTTAAAATATTCATACGGCACGCATACTATAGTAAGAGATCCTCATTTATACTGACAGATATAGAATAGTAATAGATAGATAGTAGCACTGAAAGCAGAAAATCGGAAACAAGGCTACTAACAGCTGGGGACCTGGGTTTGCCAGACCCATAATACCCACGGATCGGATATTCCCCTGAGTTTATTCACTAATTCAACGCAGATATTGCTTCTCTCAGGAGCGGCTCTTTTCAATTTACACACAAAAAAAAACATAAACAGCATTTTACTCGTTCACAAAGAAACCTTTTATCTTCACGTTTGAATCAAACTAAATCCTAATTGCACAAGGAGCGAAAAAAATTAAAACATCACTTCAATCCATCACATAGAAACATCTTTATCATTAATTTTTACCAACATATTATTGAAAATGCATACGTCACAAATTTAAACTAATCAATTCTTTCTCCTCACCGTCCTCTCTACTTCTCACTGTCCTTTCTAGTCATTTGCCATGTCGCTCATTTCTTCCGATTGGGTGCCTTCTGCGCTGATCGTTTGTCATTGCCGGTTTTGTTCATTTCCATTTGCCGGATTATTTCTAGGGTTGGCCGGCCGAATTTCGACATCATGAGGTGCTCCGCCTACAGTCCTATTCCCACCGTATTCATCGTATCGATTCTGGTTGCCGTACCTGTAGCGTTCACGATCTTGTCCACGTCCTCGATCATTTCTGTTTTTCCACCTGTGTTCGCGACTGTCACCCCAGTTTCTATACGTCCTGTCCCGATTATTGTTCCGTTCGCGTCACGACGACCAGTCACGCCGTTGATTAGTTATACGGCCACGACTGCGGTCGCGCTGCTGTGCCCCGTAATAACTTTGTGCCTGATTAGGCGGGCATTCTCCTGTATTGTATTCCAACTCTTGGAGAAGCGTCTTAAACGTTTCCACGTCCTCTTTGCATCGTCCCGCAAGAATGACGTGCCGCAAGTGCATCGGCAATTTGGTGATGCATATCCTAATTAGTTCCGCAGGCCCGTATGGGTCGTATAGGAATTGATTTGCCTGCAGCATGTGGTCGAATAGGCGTGCAGGGCTGCCGAAACCAGACTGGTTCAAATTTGGCAGCATAATTATGCCATGTTTGACCCTATCTTGTGCCGCTTCCGACCAATAGGCGGACAGAAAGGCTTGTCGAAACTCCCGAGTGGAGTTGCAGTGACGCGCTGCCGACCTCATGCGAATCGCCGGTTCGCCTTCCAAATAGCCACACATATATTCTATCTTATGTGAACTTGCCCAGTCGGGGGGAAGACAAAACTCAAATTGCTCGAGCCATGCACGTGGATGTATTCCTTTTTGCGAATTTCGGAATATCTCAAACTTTCTTACCGTAAGGAAATGTTTGAAATCAAATCCCCGCATTTCCTCCTGGCGAGGCCCTTGAATGTTTCTGTTTCTCTCATGTCTGCCCCTTAAATTACATTCTTCCCTGTCGTCAAAATCTCCCTCGTGGCCGGAGTCCCTCTCTGCACTGTTCGTATGGCTATTTTTAGTGCTATTGGCGAGTTCGGAATCACACGCCATGCGGTTTTCCAGATGCGCCACGCGTTCTTGTAATTCGCCTGTTACAGCTTTGTGTTGTCTGTTCACTTCAAACTGTCCCTTCTGAAATCTAAGAAGCGAACGCACTTCTTCGGTCTCTGCGGCCGCTACCGGTGTAGTATTGTTCTCACTTTCCGTCAGCTTCATCGTATCTACAGTGTCCGCTAATGCCGCAATCTTATCATCAATTTGTCTCTTGTCCTCCGCCCCAGTCTGCTTCAATTGTTCTATTTGCTGTTCCAACGCGTGGATCGCTAAACTGTTGTCCGCTATTGTGTTGCTAACGGACGTGGGACAATGCGTTTCCGCCTGCTGGACCCTCGAGATTACCTGCTGGTGTTCCCTTTGGCATTCTTCCCTCAGCTCTTGGAAATTCCTAAGTAGCCGTTCTTCGCTTTCTTTAGATTCGGTATCGCCCCTCTGCTTGCTCTGTTCTAAAGCTTGCAGACGATCATCGATTTGTTCAAATGTACGGCCTAATTCTTTCATAATATCACTTTTTATCTCACTTGCCAGATTGTTTATTCTTTGTGAGATATCATCGGACACTCTCTGCATCGACTTGTCGACTTTATTTGTCTGCTGGATTAGTTTTTCGTCTATTTGTTCGCCTAGCTCTCGGATCGATTTTTCGGATGATTCTTTTTGTTCTCGGAACGATTTTTCAAATGATTCTTTATTTTGTTGCAATAAGGCTTTCATGAGTTCTGCCAAATCAATTTGGTTAGTTGAAGGCAAATTAATTTGTGGCTCTGATGTGAGCCCGTTCGTCCTGTCTTGCATTTCGTCTGAAGTATTCCCCATTGCATTTTCGGAACCGCCCGACGCGTTAACATTCGAAATTAAATTATCCCCTTGGTCCATGTTGCTTAGGTTGTCGGACCGCTTACTTTTAGTTTGGTAACGTGTCTGCATTAGTGCAATTTATAACCGGTATGCGACACACTAATCAAAATAAATGTGTCCCACAAAAATTACGACAGTCACACGAAAGATACCCAACCTAGTACGCACTTTTTCACACGAAAAACAAATTTTTTATCTTAGATCGAAACAGTGGAATTTACAAGCGAGAATAAAAAACACACAGACATATAAAACACACAAGTATAAAAAACAAAACAAGACAAAAAACGCAGCGCCGATCAACAACGCCGTGAATCTTTTGAAAGTCTGCTCGGAAACAACACAGAAGTTGTTTGCGCGCTGTAGGGAAAAAAAAAAATTAAGATTATAACACGCTCGCAATCTAACGTTTCAGAGATTCCAGAGTCTAGCGGAATCACAGAACAGGGTCGCCATGTGTAAGATTGTTACTCTTAATTTGCTATGCTGAATTCGTAATGTTGTTACTTTTAATTTGGTATGCTGAAATCGGTGCTAATAGACAATGAAAGTGGGTTAAAAGCCGTGATCTGTCTGGGGACGTTAACCGTGGATTACTGGGCAACTGTTTCATCAGATATTTAGTCTAGGTTTACCAAGCCGACTAACATTAATGATAGTCATACAAAACCGGTAAAATATATATATAAAAAGGAGAATTTAAATAAAAAGAAAGAAATCAGTTTATATTTGGAAATTTATTTTAAGATTGTTCATTGAAATTTCAGCATATTATACGTGAGTTATAACTGAGCTGGTGCCTTATTTACGATTGAAAAGAATGTGAGATTGTAATCTTACGGAACACATAAAATAAATAAAAATTGGAAAACTGCATACAACACTCCATTCATAAAATAACACACGAAGAACATTGAAACATAAGCAAGAAGAAATTAACCACAACCAACAGATTCAGTTTTTACCCAAAGAAATTACGTTCATACTACAATCCTGTCCGTCATGTAATTACCACACACTGGTATACTAAATTCATATTAACTCTTTGTGAAGTCTTCGCAAAAAGAATAGCTGAGGGCTACTTTGATGATTACACCACATGCTCCACGTGGTCAACTTGGTTTACACAAAGCGTACAACTCCACAATAATTTTGATAATTAAAATACATTAGATCGAAAAGCAATTGACAAAAGAAAAACCTTGAACTGGTTACTAACGCCTTACTATTAACCTGATGGGTCAAACAGTTATATAAGCACGTGGTACTGGTCTCGCAAAGTACACCCCACGTGGGTTGAACATAAAGAAAAGCATAAAGAAAAGTTGCTATATTAAAAAAATATTCTCAAGACGAGACGTTATAATCTCACGCACATTCGGATTTAAGATTGATGAACTTAGTTAGAGTTACTGATCAACACGTGGTTCCACTTTACTCACAAAGTAGTAACAAAGAAACTACCGAAAAATAATCTGAACTTCACACGATAATTACACTGCGCTGCAATTTAAGATAACATCGGATATTTTAGACCTAAACCCGAAATAAAAGTGATTAAATTTTCAGTTAGGCTGAACTTAAGAAATCCATTGTCCTACGGACTTAACAGACACGCGCTTAGCCGGAGATCTTACCACTTCAGACGCTCGCCACGGCCACCCTGCAACTGCCTTACTGCCGAGCGTACTTCCTGAGGGTAGCTCACAAAGACCAACGGAAGTGGCCAGAGGGGCAGCTTCCTATACCAACATGACAACGGACGGACAGGACCATACTAAGGATAGAAACCCCTTTGCTTTTAGGAAGCGTAGCTACCTGTTCCAACGTTGGTCCTACTGTTCTCTAGCAGACAGCCTTGTCTGCTACCCTCAAGCATGCAACTAGAAATACATATGCTCATTCATCCTCTCACACAAAAGGGAAGGGGGATGACAGTATCTTATCATATACAGTATATAAAAGAAAGCGGATGTAGGTTCCGTATGAGACTGTGTGACATGAATTACATATAAGAATTACATATAAACTGTGCTTTAAAGTGTAGTAGTGTGACAGATCGTTCTTGTTTATGTGTAAAAGTAACACGTTCCACTGCTCAGTCTCCTCCCAGATAGTCAGAAACGCCACAATACATTTAGAAGAGGAATTTATTCCATAAATGGCAACAGATTTAAGAAATTAAACATGAAAGGAATCCAACAGAGACCTTTCAGACTTAAGATCTAATATGGCAGAAGTGATAGATAACATTCCATAAGAATCTCTAAAATCATTGGGGAGAGTGGCAACAAAACGACTATTCACGTTGGTGCGTAGAATGTATGAAGCTGACGACATACCACCTGACTTTCGGAAAAGTATCATCCACACAATCCCGAAGATTGCAAGAGCTGACAAGTGCGAGAATTATTCCTCAATCAGCTTAACGGGTCATGCATCCAAGTTGCTGACGAGAATGATGTACTGAAGAATGGAAAAGAAAATTGAGGATGTGCTAGATGACGACCAGTTTGGCTTTAGGAAAGATAAAGGCACGAGAGAGGCAATTCTGACGTTGCGGTTGATAATGGAAGCAAGAGTAAAGAAAAATCAAGACACGTTCATAGGATTGTTGATCTGGAAAAAGCGTTCGTCAATGGAACAGTCCAAGATGTTCGAAATTCTGAGAAAAATATGGGTAAGCTATAGGGAGAGACGGATAATATACAATAAGTACAAGTACCAAGAGGAAAAAACAATAGTGGACGGCCAAGAACGAATATTAAAAAGCGTTTAAGAGTGGGGTGTAGTCTTTGGCCACTTGGGTGCAATCTGTACATCGAAGAAGCAGTGGTTGAAATAAAAGAAAGGTTCTGGAGTGGAATTAAAATTCCACGTGAAGGATATCAATGATACGATTCGTTAATGACATTGCGATCCTGAGTGAAAGTGAAGAAGAATTACATGATCTGCTGAATGGGATAGGCAGTATAATGAGTACAGAATATGGACTGAGAGTAAATCGATAAAAGACGAAAGTAATGAGAAGCAGCAGAAATGAGAACATCGAGAAACTTAACATCAGGATTGATTGTCAGGACATACATGAAGTTAAGGATTCTGCTACCTAGGTAGCAAAATAACCAATGACAGACGGAGCAAGGAGGGCATCAGACGCATTCTAGCACTGGTAAAAATGGCATTCCTTGTCATGGGTAGTCTACTAGTATCAAACATAGGTCTTAATTTGAGGAAGAAATTTCTGAGAATGTTATTTTGGAGCATAGAATTGTATGGTACTGAAACGTGGACTGTGGGAAAACCGCAACAGAAGAGAATCGAAGCATTTGAGATGTGGCGCTACAGACGAATGTTGAAAATTAGGTGGACTGATAAGGTAAGGAATGAGGAGGTTCTACGCAGAATCGGAGAGGAGAGGAATATGTGGAAAACACTGACAAGGAGAAGGGACATGATGATAGGACATCTGTTAAGACATCAGGGACTGACTTCCAAGTTACTAGAGGGAGCTGTAGAGTGCAAAAACTGTAGAGGAAGACAGAGATTGGAATACATCCAGCAGGTAATTGATGACGTAGGTTGCAAGTGGTATTCAGATTAATTTTTTTTTTTGTCTTATGGGACCAAACTGCTGAGGTCATCGGTTTCTAAGCTTACGCACTACTTAACCTAATTTAAACTAACTTACACTAAGGGCAACACACACACCTATATCCGAGGGAGGTCTCGAACTTCCGACGGGGGGAGCCGCGCAGACCGTGACAAAGCGTGAAAGGTCTCTGTTGGATTCCTTTCATGTTAATTTCTTAAATCTGTTGTCATTTACGGCATATATTCCACTTCTAAATTTACTGTGCTGTTTCTTCCTCTATCTGGGAGGAGACCGAGCAGTGGAAAGTGTTACTTTTGTAAGTAGGCTGTTTATATTTTCTTATGGGCAACGTTACGTAGCGCTCTGTATGAAAATCACTGGCTGTGCTGTGTGCAGTCTATGGCTAGTTTGCATTGTTGTCTGCCATTGTAGTGTTGGGAAGCGGCAGCTGGATGTGAAAAAATGAACAACGTTTCTGTCTACAATTACGTATCTTGCAAATGTTTATATTCTGTATTCTTTACACTGTTCCTACTATCCCATCTCCCTTTTACATTATTCTGTGGCAAAATAAACGCAACCTTGCAAAATTCCCGTAGTTTTCTTTAATTTTGGAGACCAGTGTGTGTAGTTGTAAACATTTAAGCCTGGCAGCTAACTGATTTCAATCAGCTTTTTTGGAGGGCAATAGACGGTCCCGGATATCCGCGGATGTTAAAACGGCCGCTTCCAAACGACAAGGTGCGCCGATCCCCAATCGAATCCAGCCGTGCGTATTAACGACAAGGGTAAGTGTGCCGTGCAGCCGGGCTGTGGTTTTTAGGCAGTTTCCTTCATACAATTAGGAGAACGCCAGAATGTTACCCAAGTCCAGCGTTACTTACACGATTTGTAAACATTTAGAAAACTTACTTCCATTTTCACACGAATCTAAAAACTACATGCATATTCCTTCACGACGGATGTGGTCGAGGGTGGGGTGAGGGGCAACAGGGAAGGGAATCTTTTGTATCCCGCCTGGAAGGCGGCGCGTGGGTAGGAGCAGGAGAAGGAAAAAGTAACACACGTCGGTACTGCAAGAAAGTAAAAGTGGTTTACTGGTGCAAGAAGAGTAATACATAACTTTACACGGAGGTGCGAAGCTGAAGCGAAGTGTCCCGGCCGTCTGCTCTTGATCAAATGGGCTGAGTCTGTAGTGGTGCTCGTAGAGCTGAACAGCAGGCGCTATCGTCGGTGTCGGTCGTAGTGCCAACTTAACTGGCAGTTAGGCCGTGGCATCGTTGCTATCGATACCACAAAATCCGACCACCGCTTAATCTAACCATGCCAAATCCATTAATAACCATGCCGACCCTTCGCCGATACCTGACACAGGCACAAGAAAATTAAGATTCAGCAGACCACCAGGCGCGGTACAGTGCAGATGAGCTCGCACAGTGTTCCCTGGCCACACAGTGCTGACACACTCTCCACAGTAGTCAACAAAGAGGACCGTGAGCGTGCCCAAACGGATCTCGAGAGCGTTAAAGCATAAATAAGTTGGCACCGTGTGTACACTCTGCACCTGACGTTAGACGGCGACAAAGTAGCCTAGGGAAGGAGCGTGGCGGAGGGGGAGTCCCCCGGCCGCAAAACACTGCTGCTGCTGCTGGCGCTGTCAGCTACGGATGGCCACCGCCTCATTACCATCGCGACGCAGGCGGCGCGCCGTCATTTTTGGCGTCGCGGCGATCAGCGCCAGACGCGGTGCCGACGCCGGCGCCGGCGCCCGGGCTGCCACCGGCGTTAAATCTCGGCGCCGGCTCTCCACGTCGCCGGCAGGCCGCCGCCAGCCACTCGGCGCCGCGTCTTACGTCGCGGGGGCACTAAAAACTCCGCGTCGCCGTCTCCTCTCCCTCCGGCGTGATGGATACTGTGTCTGCGGACGCGCTGAGCAGGCACTGCCGTCCCGGTAGAGTTGCTGGAGGAAAACTCCGGCTTTATGAGCCGCTGTAAATTATCCAACGCTCTCAGTGCGCGAAGTTTCTACCACAGCAGATGTTATATTTTAGAATGTCAGTAACAATTTTTGAAATTAACGCTGTACCGTCCGGCGTCACCACAGTGGTATCGTGCGCGATAGAGCGGTCAACGGTGGGATCGTCTGCATAGTATCGCTCAGTGGCCGGCGACACCACAGTGGCGTCGTGACTGTAGTATCGTGCAGTGCCGGGTGGCACCACTTTAGTATCTTTTGCGTTCTGTTGGTGTTTTGTTTAGGTAACAATAAGTTACACACGTTAACAAGTTTGTCGTTTTTATAAGTACTTGATGGACGAAAGAGGCAATAGGATTACTTACGATGAATGTGCGGACGTCTTGTCTGACGTTCCGGACGACTTGGCCGATTGGGGAGAAGACATTAGAAATCAAAAAAGTGAAAGCGAAGCAGAATCGTAGGAAGATAGTGAAATACGTTCAAGAAGAATTCGGCGAACGCTACGGTTGCCAACTGATTCGGCTGAATCAGACGAAAAAGGCAGTGCACAGTGGTCAGACTTTGATTTAATGAGGACCAATAATAAATATGAAAGATCCCCGGGTTCAAATGGTTCAAATGGCTCTGAGCACTATGGGACTCAACATCTTAGGTCATAAGTCCCCTAGAACTTAGAACTACTTAAACCTAACTAACCTAAGGACATCACACACAACCATGCCCGAGGCAGGATTCGAACCTGCGACCGTAGCAGTCCCGCGGTTCCGGACTGCAGCGCCAGAACCGCTAGACCACCGCGGCCGTCAAAAGATCCCCGGGTCCAAACGTATTTCCGAAAGATACACGGAGCTTCGAGGACATCGTAGAATTATGTATTGGAAACGATATATTTGAATGTATTAGCAACGAAACCAACAAGTACTACAGTCAAAACTGGAATAGAAGAAAACTGGATTAAAAAATTCCAAATTTGGTGACGCTACCGGTCCCGAACTTAGAAAATGGTTTGGGCTTGCTATCCTTATGGGAATTGTAAAAAGAAGCAGACAAATATTATCATTTTTACATTTTTGCGACAGCAACAATAAACCGGATAATGCCGACCAGCTTATTATTTTTCCAAAAAGTTTAAAGAAACGTCTGACCGAAGTCAAAACATCTCAACTGATGAAGGAATGTGCCGTGCCGTGGACGATTAAATTTTAAAGTTTCGAATCCGTCGAAAATTACGAAATACGGCACACGCATTCGGATGCTGTGTGATTCGAGAACGGGATACATTTCCTCATTCAAGATATATTCCGGCGCTGGACAGCCTTTAGCAAAAACAGTGATGGAACTATTGACACCTGCTGATTGAAAATGATATCATCTGTGCATGGATAATTATTGTAACAGTGTAGAAATTGCAGAGAAGTTACTTGAAAAGAAAATTCGGGTTTTGGAAGGATACGGCAAAACAGAGGATTTCCGGAAAATTAAAGCGCGCAAAAGTCAATGTGTTTGAAGCTTCTCATCAACGGAAAGGTGAGAAGCGGCCGGCGACAAGCCAAGCAATCCGAATTAGCGCTGCCGGCGCCAAGCGAATAAATTTGTACGAGACGTGCGGACGGCAAAGTGTTGACAACGACTGGAATAAAAAGCCCCATATCAGACTGAGATTCATTACAATCCTTACGAAACGTTAGCCACGGACGATGACTCTTTTAAAACGTAAGTTCGATGGATTCTCGAATATTCTTCTTCAGGGCCCTCTTCCAGGTTCGATTAACAGAAGAGACAGAGTATGTATAAAGTAGAGCGATTCGTATCGTCACGAATTCATTTGGCAAGTACGACAGCTTTAAGGAGATGCTCATTAAAGTAGACTCCCTGACGAAAGAAGTGAAGAACATAGAAGGGATCGAGGAAATGAAATGATGCTTAAGAGGAAACAAGGCATTTGAAGCTACTTTTGTGATTATAAAACTGAGTCAACAAAGAATTTGGCTGTATGAGCCCACTGATCAGGACACACTGCACCCTCTCTGAACTGGATGCAAGTACTGATTCGTTTGCATCTTCTGCAGTAATCGGAGCCGCAACTGTCACAGCCGATCATTGATGTTCTGGGTGCTGGTATTAGGGTGCAGTCGACGTTCGAGCCGGTCCTACACCTGTTCTATCAGGGATAGATCTGCGGATCTGGCTGCCCACTGGAGTACCTCAACGTCAAACAGTCACTTTCATAGAGAAGCATGCCATGTGTGGATTAGCATTGTTTTGTTGCAAATGCGCATCACTCTACTGTCACATGAGAGGTAACACATGAGAGAGGTAACACACGAGGAAGTAGGACGTCCGCGACATACCATTGCTGTCGTCATAGATCCCTTATTCACTACCGGCCATGACCTGAAGTCATATCCGATGGCTCCTCACAGTATGAATCCAAAGCATTGGAACAGTGAGGCAGCTTCCCAGGTCGCCGCCATACTCGCTATAGATGGTAGTGCACAACCGTGATTCATCACTGAACACACTGTGACGTCATCAATCAGCAAAAAAAAAAAATTGCTCCTAGTACTATGGGACTTAACTTCTGAGGTCATCAGTCCTATCTAACCTAAGGCCATCACACACATACATGCCCGAGGCAGGATTCGAACCTGCTCTAATATTCTGCGTGGTGTCTGTTTGTTCTAAGTCGTGTCTCCCTACCATTTTCGCGCAACGGCGCTCTGAGGGTGTTTTTAGGGAATTGACTAGTTTGAACTTGGGACCTGTTGCTGGTAAGGAGACGACAGACCACACATGACATGTAGAGTTCAGAAGAGTTCAGTGAGACTAGCGATGATATAATCAAATACTTAATGGTTTCAGCGTCAGCTCCACTGCACTCCCTCTAAAAGAATCTTAATACTAACTAAATTTAGTGGAAGAGGTTCAAAGTTTTCCTATTTTTAGTTAGCTGGTAAAATAACGTCGAGAAAGTAGTTAAGTTTACCATTGGAATTCTTATTCTACTCACAAAACATTGTTTATAAATTTTACTATTGATAAAAGGAAATATTTTAATACAGGATGATAAAAACCAACTGCGTTCAACAAAAATGTGAACGAATATTCCCTGAATGGATTTCCAAGTTATATAGTGGTTCGAAGGATGACCTATGCCATATCACATCTATAGTCTAGGTTTAAGTTAAGTTTCATAAAGGAGAAAACTATCAAAATGGGCTACAGTGACCCTCAATTATCTTTAATTACTTATTTAACTCGTAAATTACAGTGGCTGATGTGGCTTCTCAATAATTGTATAACAGAAAAATCATCGCATTTCATATTTTTACTTCTAATAGCAAATGTGAATACCGTGAGATTTAATTGACGATCGACACTAGTATTACGCAAAAAGGGGATGTAACATATGATACTTCTGCAGTTCTGAGTGAAGCCTTACGCGTTCTTATGCGGCATCGCATGCGTTCATTACCTTGTCGGTGTTCGTCAGCGGGCGGCGGTCAGCACAGTTCCGCTCACCTTGCCGTCTCGGAAGCAACTCTTGTCCTAACTTCTCCTTACTACAATTTACCGAAGTTGGTTTAAAAAAAAGTATCTGGCTGTGTTTTCATCTGACCAATCAGGGTCTCAATGTTAACCTTAAGCTCTGCCTACAAAAATTCTATCCAATGAGAAACGTTATACTTTTCGTGGTGGGGCAATGTTTTTAATGTTTGATACATAACAGAGACGCGTATAGTCTCACGCTAAAACTTGCAGCTGGAGTGGCCCTTTTAGTGTTATCGTAAGATCTATACTGTTCTTCTGGAGGGCTCTATCTTTTAAGGCTGGGGGGCGGTCTTGGCGGTCGGCGGGCGATGTGGGTGTCCCTTATCGTAGGGCCTTCTAGCTTACACGACTTTGCTCTCGGCTTCTGTTCTCGTTTCTCCCCTCGGAACTGCGTCTGTTTTACAGTGGGAAGGTATGACATGCATTTGGGCGTTCTTGTGTTAGTCTGTGGTATTCCATTTGCTCACTCGTTGATCGTATTACTTTGGTTAATTTAATGTCAGGATTTATTCGGAGCTATGTGACATACTGCCGGATTTGCTTTCATGTCAGTGTTTTCATGGAAGGTGTTGGATTTGCCTGACACCTTACACTGCGACTGTAGTGGTCGCGCTCTTCTATACTGTAGCTCCTAGAACCGCTCGGCCACCCCGGCCGGCTCATCAATCAGCAGTCATGCTTTCCGGTCAAGGCACCATTCCAAACGCAGACGTTCGTGTTGTGGTGTTAATGGCAGCCTACGCATCGGACGGTTACTCGCTAGACTAACGGTGCAGATGACAGAATGTTGCTGGAAGTCGATTACTTGTTTTCCGATGGCATGCGCAGATGTGAAGGGGTTATGATGCACTCGGGTGCGCAATACGGAGATCCTTTCTTATGGTGGTCAGACGTTATCGACTGGACCCTTGACGACAACTGGGCTTCTCACACGTTCCCATGCAGTTGTACGAACCACTGTCACATCCTAATGGCCCTCTAATTTGGATGCTGCACGATTCGGCCAGCCAGATGAGTGGAGACCCACAGTCAGGCCCCTTTCAGACTTTGTGAGGTGCTGATAACGCTGTTCCAGACGAGTACGTGGCCTCCAGCTGTTCTTGATAGTGGTCACTGAACACCTGCGGCTATTAATGCCCCTTGTAACACTACCAGGCCTTTACCAGGAAACTTTAGTGCACTCTTGGTTACCTCTCACAGAGAACTGCAACAGACTCGCAGACAGTGTGTACATGTACGAAGATACTGTGGCACAGTAACATCTTTCCTTTTTTTCAGGCAGTGTAGAATAGTAGGTGCTACCAGAGAGGCGTTGTACATCATAGGGCCTTCTAATGTTAAAATTTTCCAGCCGGGGTGGCCGAGCGGTTCTAGGAGCAACAGTCTGTAACCACGCTGCTGCTACGGTCGCAGGTTCGAGTTCTGCCTCGGGCATGAATGTGTGTGATGTTCTTAGGTTAGTTAGGTTTAAGTAGTTCTAAGTCTAGGGGACTGATGACCTTAGCTGTTAAGTCCCATAGTGCTCAGAGCCATTTGAACCATTTGTTAAAATTTTGAGAGCGTCTTCCCAGTAAGGGTCAGGTTACGTTTTAATTCCTTCCATACTCCTCGTACATTTCGCAACATGATCACGAAACATTTGAGGTTTATCGACAGCCGTCCTTCCCACTCACAATTCGTGAATAGAACAGAGAAGTAGGAAAATAGCTATTTTGCCATAATTACCTTTCGGTGCACGAGGTAAGGTGCGCCAACGAGCGCTGGGATGACAGTCTGCAGTGAGACGCTGTTGAGGTACAGTTCCAAGAGTCATAGAAATTGCATATTCCCGACAATGTGGCCTAGCAATGTTGCCCAGCCATATGACATTCCATACATACTTGGCAACATTGTCAGCCACTGTTGCCTAGCAATGTTTGCGGCAGTAAGTTTCCGTTCCATAATTGTTTACGCGGGCCCCAATAGCGCCGCGAAATGGGCAAAAGCGATACACTGAAGTGAGTGTGACTCCCCTGCTTCTGCTTTCCGCAAAGAAAAACGTTAGCAGGAAACAGAGAAATCCATAGTGGAAGTCTTCCTTTTTAAGCAAGCGAACTGCTATCGAAATTTCGACTCCTGAACTGATGCTGAAGACTCACCTTCTCCAGAATTACACCGCAATATTGAAACGCTTGTTTGAATACATCGGGAAACCAATCGGTCCGAGAATTGGTAAGAACATTAACAGTATAAGAGACTGTGTGTCAGTTTCAACGAGACTGGCAACCATCCTTCAGTTTAGTGCTGCTGGTGATCTGTACAGAAGTTTGATGCACATTTCTGAATTGCACGTATTACTGATACGTCTCTTGGTGTGAGAACTGAGCAACACAATGGTACCAGTAAATCATTGAAGTAAGTTTGAATCATCATCATCATCATCATCATCATCATCATCATCTTCTTCATCATCATTTAAAACTGATTATGCGTTTCAGCGTTCAGTCTGGAGCATAGCCCCCCTTATACAGTTCCTCCATGATCCCCTATTCAGTGCTAACATTGGTGCCTCTTCTGATGTTAAACCTATTACTTCAAAATCATTCTTAACCGAATCCAGGTACCTTCTCCTCGGTCTGTCCCGACTCCTCCTACCCTCTACTGCTGAATCCATGAGTCTCTTGGGTAACCTTGCTTCTCCCATGCGTGTAACATGACCCCACCATCCAAGCCTGTTCGCCCTGACTGCTACATCTATAGAGTTCATTCCCAGTTTTTCTTTGATTTCCTCATTTTGGACACCCTCCTGCCATTGTTCCCATCTACTAGTACCTGCAATCATCCTAGCTACTTTCATATCCGTAACCTCAACCTTGTTTATAAGGTAACCTGAATCCACCCAGTTTTCGCTCCCATACAACAAAGTTGGTTGAAAGATTGAACGGTGCACAGATAACTTAGTCTTGGTACTGACTTCCTTCTTGCAGAAGAGAGTAGATCGTAGCTGAGCACTCACTGCATTAGCTTTGCTACACCTCGCTTCCAGTTCTTTCACTATGTTGCCATCCTGTGAGAATATGCATCCTAAGTACTTGAAACCGTCCACCTGTTCTAACTTTGTTCCTCCTATTTGGCACTCAATCCGTTTATATTTCTTTCCCACTGACATTACTTTCGTTTTGGAGATGCTAATCTTCATACCATAGTCCTTACTTTTCTGATCTAGCTCTGAAATATTACTTTGGAAACTTTCAATCGAATCTGCCATCACAACTAAGTCAACCGCATATGCAAGACTGCTTATTTTGTGTTCACATATCTTAATCTCACCCAGCCAGTAAGTTTGAAATAATGAGCAAATACGCTGACGGATAGAAGCTCGACATCAAAAAATAATTAATGTAGAGTAATAAAATTTAGAGAATTCTCTTGTCCAAATAATGTATTTAAGTGATTAACACTGCAAGACCACAGGATAAAGTTGGCGCGAGATAAGCCACTGAAAATGTGAAACGCTGGTCTATTAATAATGGACGTATTCTCCAGAATGTTCAATGCAAGCATGCAAACGTGCATGCATTGTGTTGTACAGGTGCCGGATGTCAGTTTATGAGATGGAGCTCCAAGCCTGTTGTGCCTTGTCAGTCAATATAGGGCTGGCTAATGCTGGTTGTGGATGAAACTGGAGTTGTAATCCGATGATGCCCCATATGTGCGCGATTGGAAACAGATCTGGTGATCGAGCACGCCAGGGCAATATGTCGACACTCTGTGGAGCATATTGGGTAACAACAGCGGTATGTGAGCGAAGGTTATCCTACAGGAAAACACACACTGCAAATATTGTTCATGGACAGGAGCATAACAGACCGAATCACAAGACTGGCGTACAATTTTGCTGTCAGGGTGAGCGGGATAACCACGAGAATACTCCTAATGACGTAAGAAATCACATCCCAGACCATAACTCGAGGGGTAGGTCCAGTGTGTCTGAGCCGGCCGGTGTGGCCGAACGGTTCTAGGCGCTTCAGTCTGGAACCGCGCAACCACTACGGTCGCAGGTTCGAATCCTGCCTCGGGCATGGACGTGTGTGATGTCCTTAGGTTAGTTAGGTTTAAGTAGTTCTAAGTTCTAGGGGACTGATAACCTCAGATGTTAAGTCCCATAGTGCTCAGAGCCATTTGAACCATTGTGAACCACTGTGCCTGACACACAGGCAAGTCCGTTACTAACCCTCAACTGACCATCTTTTAACCAACACATTGCCATTGCTGGCACCGAGGCAGAACCAGCTTTCGTCAGAAAACACAGTACATCTCCACCCCGCTCTCCAATGAGCTCCTGCTTGACGTCACTGAAGCCGCGAATGGCGGTGGTTTGCGGTCAGTGAGATGTACGGTGCAAGGCTTCTGGCTCGGAGCTGTCGTTGAGGTAACTGATTTGTAAGAGTTTGATGTATCATTGTGGTGCCAACTATCGCTCGAACTGCTGCTGCATAGCCAGTGCGATGTGCCAGAGCCAGACGCCGAACACGATGGTCTTTCCTCTCGATATTGACATGTGGCCGTCCGGAGCCCGGTCCAATTTCCACCATACATTTTCGTAACCACCGCTGCCAGCAAGCATGTACAGTGGCTACATTCCAGATTCTCGTAGCCCTATTACAAGACCTCATTCAAACTCAGTGAGGTGTTTCTAACGGCATTTTTGTCACCCTAAAGGCTATCTTGACTAACGTCAACTCACCACGTCCCATCTCAAACGTAACTAACGCTCACGATCGTTACATCGTGCATTTAAGCAAACCTAATTTGTATCTTCATAGTGACGCACTAGCATCAATCTTGCGCGACGGGCGTGAAATTTTAATAGACATCATCTTTTAGACGTAAAAGCACATCCACTAACTTCCGCTTATGTCGCACAATTCCTTCTTGGTGTTGCGATTTTTTTTGGTCAGAGTATTTATATTAATATTCACCTGTGGTCAGCCATTACAGTCGGAGTCGTATGAGTTTCAGAAATGCGATGTGTCTACTGCCTATGAACACGGAAACACACATGATGAAACTTACAAGAAGTTTAGAATTTTAAAAGCTATAAACAATACAAATATATCTCTCTGTTGGAGATCTGATACGATGATAATAACACGTAAGACTTTTCTCGTAATGCAGCCTTCGCATTCATTACTTTCAACGGCCCATAGCTTTGGTCGTTGATCTATCTCGTATATGAAATTCGTATTTGTCTCATTTGTCGACTTTTGCAGGTCCTGTAAACAATTAGCAATTCGAGTGCCCCTACGTACGTTCGCAAACTTTCGATCTGAAGCGAACCATAACATTTTACCTCTCAGATCACGTCACTCGGCACCGCAGCGCAGCTCTCGAAAGGGAAGAATTTATAGTGAAAATCGGAGACATGTGTGACCGAATCACCGGTCACGCGAAACGTTCTCTGGTTACGCATACAACACTGCCAACAGCTCGACCATGTCTGGGCAACTATTTGCCGTCTACTGCATCTTTCCTATGCTCTCTACGTTTTGTACAAACTATTTCAATTAGGAACGAATGCTTAGTTCTTGTTACCTTCTTGCCGTTAACTACCACTACATCTTGCCGTACTGCTCTCCATCCGGTGCCCCAGAAAGGCCAATACTAATATTTGCTAGCTGGCTTCAAAACTGAGCGAATTTCATCCTTCTGCTTCCTCAAGCTATTCATCTACTTATTATTATAAGAGCTAATTTTCATTCCAATTGCCCTCTTCCCCATTTTCTGTCTACCACTACAACAGTCGGCAGTGCAAGTTCCGAAGTTGTGGAATAAGTCATTCGTTTCACTTTTTACTAGCATTCGATGCTTACTGTCAATCAGCACATTATTACGTAGATGCTACATCTAACAATTTAAAATAATAGCCAAGGGCATACAGAGCACAGAATCATCATCGTCATAAGCATTTTTTCTCAAGTCAACATGCCTTTCTGTCAATGCACAATAGCCAAAAAAGGAAGAATGGGGTATAGTTTGAATAGTTTTTAACCTGCACCTGACACTGCACACCGATTTTGCCCTAGAACTTACTATTTGAAGAAAATTTTAACATAAAAGAGACTTTTAACTGTTGTTTTGTAGTGGTCTTCAGTTCAGAGACTGGTTTGATGCAGTTCTCCATGCTACTCTATCCTCTGCAAGCTTCTTCATCTCCCAGTAGCTAATGCAACCTACATCTTCCTGAATCTGCTTAGTGTATTCATCTCTTGGTCTCCCGCTACGATTTTTACCTTACATGCTGCCCTTCAATACTAAATTGGTGATCCCTTGATGCCTCAGAACATGTCCTACCAACCGATCCCTTCTTCTAGTCAAATTGTGCCACAAACTCCTCTTCTCCCAAATTCTATTCAATACCTCCTCATTAGTTACTTGATCTACCCATCTAATCTTCAGCATTCTTCTGTAGCACCACATGTCGAAAGCTTCTATTCTCATCCTGTCCCAACTATTTATCGTCCACGTTTCACTTCCATACATGGCTACACTCCATACAAATACTTTCAGAAACGACTTCCTCACACTTAAATCTATACTCGATGTTAACAAATTTCTCTTCCTCAGAAACGCTTTCCTTGCCATTACAAGTCTACGTTTTATATCGTCTCTATTTCGACCATCATCAGTTATTTTGCTCCCAAAATAGCAAATCTCATCTACTACTTTAAGTGTCTCATTTCCTAATCTAATTCCCTCAGCATCACCCGACTTAATTCGACTACATTCCATTATCCTCGTTTTGTTTTTGTTTATGTTCATCTTAGTTCATCTTATATCCTCCTTTCAAGACACTGTTCATTCCGTTCAGCTGCTCTTCCTGGTCCTTTGCAGAATTAGAATGTCATCGGCAAACCTCAAAGTTTTTAGTTCTTCTTCATAGACTTTAATTCCTACTCCAAATTTTTCTTCTGTTTCCTTTACTGCTTGCTCAATATACAGATTGAATAAGATCCGGGATAGGCTACAACCCTGTCTCACTCCCTTCCCAACCTCTGCTTCCCTTTCATGCCCCTCGACTCTTATAACTGCTATTTGTTCTCTGTACAAATTGCAAATAGCCCTTAACTCCCTGTATTTTACCCCTGCCACCTTCAGAATTTGAAAGAGAGTGTTCCAGTCAACATTGTCAAACGCTTTCTCTAAGTCTACAGATGTTAGAAATGTATGTTTCCCCTTCCTTAATCTTTCTTCTACGATACGTCGTAGGGGTAGTATTGCCTCACATGTTCCAATATTTCTACGGAATCCAAACTGATCTTCCCCGAGGTCGGCTTCTACCAGTTTTTCCATTCGTCTGCTAAGAATTAACGTTAGCATTTTGCAGCTGTGACTTAGTAAATTGATAGTTCGGTAATATTCACATCTGTCAACACCTGCTTTCTTTGGGATTGGAATTATAGTATTCTTCTTGAAGTCTGAGGGTATTTCGCCTGTCTCATACATCTTGCTCACCAGATGGTAGAGTTTTGCCAGGATTGGCTCTCCCAAGGCTGTCAGTAGTTCTAATGGAATGTTGTCTATTCCTGGGGCCTTGTTTCGACTCAAGTCTTTCAGTACTCTGTCAAACTGTTCACACAGTATCATATCTCCCATTTCATCTTAATCTACATCCTCTTCCGTTTCCATAATATTGTCCTCAAGTACATCGGCCTTGTATAGACCCTCTATATACTCCTTCCACCTCTGCTTTCCATTCTTTGCTTAGAACTGGGTTTCCATCTGAGCTCTTGATGTTCATACAAGTGGTTCTCTTATCTCTAAAGGTCTCTTTAATTTTCCTGTAGGCAGCATCTATCTTACCCCTAGTGAGATAAGCCTCTACATCCTTACATTTGTCCTCTAGCCATCCCTGCTTAGCCATTTTGCACTTCCTGTCGATCTCATTTTTGAGACGTTTGTATTCCTTCCTACCTGCTTCATTTACTGCATTTTTATATCTTCTCCTTTCATCAAATAAATTCAATATTTCTTCTGTTACCCAAGGATTTCTACTAGCTTTCGTCTTGTCACCTACTTGATCCTCTGCTGCCTTCACTACTTCATCCCTCAAAGGTACCCATTCTTCCTCTACCGTATTTCTATCCCCCATTCCTGTCAATTGTTCCCTTATGCTCACCCTGAAACTCTGTACAACCTCTAGTTTAGTCAGTTTATCCAGGTCCCATCTCCTTAAATTCCCACCTTTTTGCAGTTTCTTCAGTTTTTATCTACAGTTCATAACCAACAGATTGTGGTCAGAGTTCACATCTGCCCTTGGGTCTGTCTTAAAATTTAAAATCTGGTTCCCAAATCTCTGTCTTACCATTATATAATGTGTCTGATACCTTCTAGTATCTCCAGGATTCTTCCATGTATACAACCTTCTTTTATGATTCTTGAACCAAGTGTTAGCTATGATTAAGTTATGCTTTGTGCAAAATTCTACCAGGCGGCATGCTCTTTCCTTTCTTACCCCCAATCCGTATTCACCTACTACATTTCCTTCTCTCCCTTTTCCTACTATCGATTTCCAGTCATCCATGACTATTAAATTTCCGTCTCCCTTCGCTATCTGAATAATTTCTTTTATTTCATCATACATTTCATCATATGCAGAGCTAGTTGGCATATAAACTTGTACTACTGTTGGAGGCGTGGGCTTCGTGTGTGTCTTGGTCACAATAATGCGTTCACTATGCTGTTTGTAGTAGCTTACCCGCACTCCTATTTTTTTATTCATTATTAAACCTACTCATGCATGACCCCTATTTGATTTTGTATTTATAACGTTGTATTCACCTGACCAAAGGTCTTGTTCCTCCTGCCACCGAACTTCACTAATTCCCACTATATCTAACTTTAACCTATCTATTTCCCTTTTTAAATTTTCTAATCTGCCTGCCGATTAAGGGATCTGACATTGCATGTTCCGATCCGTAGAACGCCAGTTTTCTATCTGCTGATAACGACGTCCTCTTGCGTAGTTCCTCCCCGAAGGTCCGAGTGGGGGACTATTTTACCTCCGGAATATTTTTCCCAAGAGGACGCCATCATCATTTAATCATACAGTAAAGTTGCATGCATTCGGGAAAAATTACGGCTGCAGTTTCCCCTTGCTTTCAGCCGTTCTCAGTACCAGCACACCAAGGCCGTTTTGATTAGTGTTACAAGGCCAGATCAGTAAATCATCCAGACTGTGTCCCTTGCAACTACTGAAAAGGCTGCTGCCCCTCTTCAGGAACCACACGTTTGTCTGGCCTCTCAACAGATACCCCTCCGTTGTGGTTGCACCTACGGTACGGCTATCTGTATCGCTGAGGCACGCAAACCTCGCCACGAACGGAAAGGTCCATAGTTTACCTATCATAGGTAAAAGAGATTCGTGGATGCCCAACTTCATACATTCATTTCACGAAGCTAACTTATTAATAATGAATAAGAGACTCCCTTTCATGTTAACTTATTAGGAATACTATTTTATTTGTTTTAAAGTAATTACTAACTATATAATTCGTATACAGAATTATCATAGATAATAACAGTGACCAATGCAGCTGTCCATTATCTCCGCCCGTCGCACAGGCTGGCTTTTCTAAACGAATATGCTTTCCGAAATGATAAACATATTTGTCATTGTCACCTTGAATTGTGATTTGCCTATTGATATTACAGCCCTACATGCTTCTGTGATGAGTAAAGTGCAATTAAAATTTGAAAATATAGCTAGAGGTTATTGTGGCCTTAGTAATATACCAGGTAAGAAGCAAACACTACGTTCTAACCCATACATTTGTCATTTATTTACTTATTTGTATTTTATGATTCGTATTTCTTATTAACCTTCTGTTCAACAACAGGTAAATGAAAATATTGTATTACCAAGTATCGGTATGGCCTAACATGTGTGATAGCAACGGAACTGCAAGTTTATGCCTGACACCGATAGTGATCATGTGGGATCCGGTGGACCCAGTGGTGCACGCCCGCTGAGCTACACCTCCAGCGGTACTGGACTACGAGAACCCTGTGTCGCTGCAGTATAGGAGGGCCGGCGGCATCCGCTCGTCCCACTTGCGCCCTGAGCCATTTCAGTGTGGGACACTATGCAGATACTGCCCAGTCGCGGATCCGTCTCGGTCATTTGTGAGTACGGTACTTCAGGGACCCTTATAGTTGTTGACATTATGATAACTGGACTCTCGCTGCAGTAGTTGTAATGAATGTACGTATGCTTGGAGAAGTACATATTAAGTAAGTCTACAGTTTACTGTGTTAACTTACTCGCTAATCATTTCTGCTCCTGTCCAGCTTTCCTAAGGCGACGTTGACGCACCACTCTGTAGCCCACTTCTCCTTACTGCTGTGCATGTAGTCGTTCACAACAAACCTGGCGTCGAGGACGCGATAGGCTTGCCTTTTCGGCACCTGTCCCACGCGCCGCCCCGGGTCCCTCTGCCGTCGTCAAAATGCCTCCGTCTTCGTTTGCGGCTCCGCCTCTGGGTGTGGGTGCCTACCGTCTGTACGGTTTTTCGCTTTATGTTTCCAGGGCAGGAGCGCAGCACCGGCCTCAGTTTCGGCTTCCACCTCTTCATTACCACCCGTATCTAGCCCTCTCCCTCACCCCTCTCAAAAATGGTTCAAATGGCTCTGAACACTATGGGACTTAACTTCTGTCACCAGTCCCCTAGAACCTAGAACTACTTAAACCTAACTAATCTAAGGACATCACACACATCCATGCCCGAGGCAGGATTCGAACCTGCGACCGTAGCGGTCGCGCGCTTCCAGACTGTAGCGCCTAGAGCCGCTCGGCCACTTCGGCCGGCGGGGGAAGAAGGGATGTTATCCCAACGTCTCCACTTCATTTACTGCCATTATTTAAAACTACACAAATGCGAAAATTTCGTACGGGGTCTCTGATAGATTTTAATGGGCCGTGTGGTGGGGAAAAATTACATTCTTTTATCCTATTGCGGGGCAACAGCCTTGCCACAGTGGGTACACCGGTTCCCGTGAGATCGCCGAAGTCAAGCGCTGTTGGGCGTGGCTAGCACTTGGATGGGTGACCATCCGGGCCGCCATTCGCTGTTCCCATTTTTCGGGTCCACTCACCCTCGTGATGCCAATTGAGGAGCTACTCGACCGAATAGTAGCGGCTCCGGTCAAGGAAAACCATCGTAACGACCGGGAGAGCGGTGTGCTGACCACACGCCAGTCCTACCTGCATCCTTAGCCGAGTATGACACTGCGGTCGGATGGTCCAGATGGGCCACTTGTGGCCTGAAGACTGAGTGCTTATCCTATTGGAGGAAAAGTAAAGAATTGTACAAATACACTAGTTTGTTGTGAAGTGAAATTGACACATAATCTTCTAGTTACACTATGACTATGAGGTATAAAGATTAAGCAATACGTAGATGTACCACTATTGTCTGACAGACAGTCCATGTGAAGATTGTAAGCTGTTAAAACAGACATGATGGTTCTTGAAGTTCTTGCAAAGATGCAAAGACTGTGATAATTCTAATGGGAAACTTGTTTGTTTCCTTTCAGATAGTGATTCTCTGCTCACAATACTGCTCATACGGAAAACATACGAGATTCAAACGACTTTGCACGAAAAATTTGGTGAGTCTTTGTGACCGCCTTGAGGAATTAAGTACTAAAGTTACCTCTATTGAAGCATATTACAGACGGACTACTCAAGTTGTCAAATGCTCGTCCAATCCAAAAACCACATTCTATTGGGAGAAACAGGTCGCAAATTATAGCCCGGATTACCTCAGTTGCTCCGTACTTCTTCGCCTTCTTCTTTCCACGCGTTACACACTTTCTCTTTGTGTTTACAGATATGGACCGATGCATTTAAATCTGAATATGTGACTGTCCGTTGTGTGTTGCGTCCCTTACGAAGAGATCCACATATTCAGGTTAGGTGCGACAGTGTCCAGTGGAAGTTCACAGAAATTCCGTATCGGTGTAGCTCAAAGATCTTGATCAGTATGTTCTTTAGGCGAAAGAGGTTGTCTCACAGTATTTCTGGTTGCTGACAGCCGATAGTATAGCTATCGAGTTAAATATATTCATAATCTTGTTGAATCCTAGCGGTATGACGGACCACACAGCTTGCCTGAGCTGTAAACATGGACATGTTCTGACAAACGTAGTACTTACGTTATTTTTGCAGATAAACTTAAGACAATTCTACAATAAACTGCTAGATTTTGTTTCTTGTTGTTTATCATCCTCGGTTATTTTTCTCAAGTAAATCATTAATTATCATTGCCAATATTTTTGTAAGGAAGTGCGACTAATATCTTTTGTTCTCATGTGTAAATCCGAATTCTGAACGATAATCCGGCGGTGATACGCGTAGATGGGTTTACTTATGCATACTGACTTTGTCATTCCGCGTCCTCGCTCCCTCCCTTGTTTCCGCGTGGGAAATATATATCAGTGGGAGATTTTGGTTCATTTCGCAGGAATTTTGATTTCGTATTTTTTAAATAAATATCAAGTTATTTTTAGGCGGTGTATCAACGGAACTGTGCCATTTATCTTACGGAATTTTTGCCAAAAAGAAGTCTGATCTCGCAATACACAAACCGCATCAGTATGCGAGTCGTACGTGATTCGGCTGACGTTTGCCTTGCAGGCGGCTGCCCTCCCGCTGTATACGCATCACTTCGCGCATATTGATGTAGTGTCCTTCGTAATCGTATTCCATTTATTTACTCGCCTGCGGAATATTTTCTCATTGTGTAATTCTGAAAACTGGAACTGTCATATTCAAAAGATTTTGCAGTGTAACCTCTTTCTTTTTTTTTTTCCACGAGAGAAAAATTTGTGCTTTACTGGATTCTATTGGAATCAGTCACCGTAGTCCAGTGATAAAGATGCTCTATCTCCACAACAGTACAGACCTCGTTGGATCCTCTACCATCCCCTGATTTCTTCCATATCACTTGTAAGCTGCCTGTGTTTTAGAACTGAATTATTGGACAGTGAATTCCCACAGAAAATTACCCTGATTAAAAAACTTTCTTTCCTCTACGAATGTTGACCCGTCAAAAATACTATTCCAATGCAATCTAATTTATTTCGTGAACAGGCAAATTTACTTCCGCCAACGATTAAATCGAGTATGTAGCTTATTTAATTCTATGTAATCGAGAAATTTTTCTATCAAAGGAACTAATACTTCATCATACAAAAGTTTCTGCGTTATAGGGAAAACATGTGGTACGGGCGTACTTGGCTCCCGACTGTAATGCGGAAAGCTTTCCTGTCAAAAGCCTAATAGTATAGATTTTTCTGTACAACTTTGCAAGGAGCAAGGCACACAAATTACTAGTCTGAATATCTCAACGAAATCGTAGCCTGGAGGAAGTCTACTAAAAACGGTACAAGCACACTCACGCTATCTAAATGTCTGTATCACCTGAAAATCAATTGTCATGGAAGAGATAGCCGACCTGAAGGCAAAAGATTACAACACGTCCCCTTTATTGAATATTGTAGGCCATAAGCCCGTGGCCATAGCTAAAAAAAATGGTGCAAATGGCTCTGAGCACTATGGGACTTAACTACTGAGGTCATCAGTGTTGTGTCGGCAGATTAGCCAACAACGCACACTAATTGAGAGAGGAGGCCGAAATGCACGCGTCAACTCACGCAGGCTGGCGTTAGGTCTGAAACAGGATACGTAATGAATGCTATAAAGAAAAGTACGTAGCTGCTGGAATACTTAACTTTAATCCATCATTTGTATACAGCATTCTTGATGATACAAGTGAGACTCTCTCTAGAAATGGTTAATGGCGCCTTGCTAGGTCGTAGCCATGGACTTAGCTGAAGGCTATTCTAACTATCTCTCGGCAAATGAGAGAAAGGCTTCGTCAGTGTAGTCGCTAGCAAAGTCGTCCGTACAACTGGGGCGAGTGCTAGTAAGTCTCTCTAGACCTGCCGTGTGGTGGCGCTCGGTCTGCGATCACTGACAGTGGCGACACACGGGTCCGACATGTACTAATGGACCGCGGCCGATTTAAAGCTACCACCTAGCAAGTGTGGTGTCTGGCGGTGACACCATAATCAGTCCCCTGTAACTTAGAACTACTTAAACCTAACTAACCTAAGGACATCAGACATATCCATGCCCGAGGCACGATTCGAACTTGCGACCGTAGCGGTCACGCGGTTCCAAACTGACGCGCTTACAACCGCATGGCCACACCGGCCGGCTGTGGCCATAGCTACGTTTACAACAAACAACATATATAAATATATATTTACAATTTAATGAGGGGACAGTGTATGAATAAATGCAATAGATTTTGTATTATTGTTACTTAATGAAACCCAAAAGATATAGGTAATGTACGTGAAACACCATAATTAATATTACAAAACCCACGTAGTAAATAAACCACCGTAAGACATAGACTTTGTTTACAAAGTATTTGCGAAACCAACGAAAGCGCAAAGAAAGTCAGGCGAGTGAAGAACACATTTACTCAGCACGGTTACAAATCAGACACACCGTACGGAGAGAATGAGAACTGCCCCACACTAATCGAGCCTGCAACTGCAACTTGTTATTCATAATGGCTCAGAACAGATAAGAACAAATGGTTCAAATGGCTCTGAGCACTATGGGACTCAACATCTTAGGTCATAAGTCCCCTAGAACTCAGAACTACTTAAACCTAACTAACCTAAGGACATCACACACAGCCATGCCCGAGGCAGGATTCGAACCTGCGACCGTAGCAGTCCCGCGGTTCCGGACTGCAGCGCCAGAACCGCTAGACCACCGCGGCCGGCAGATAAGAACACCTCGCATCAATACGGCTCGCTAAGCACGTTTTTTATGTATTACAATGCATCATGTCACCGGACCACAATTGTTCGCGGCTGGTCTGAAGAGCATTGAGCCGGTCGGTGTGGCCCAGCGGTTCTAGGCGCTGCAGTCTGGAACCGCGTGACCGCTACGGTCGCAGGTTCGAATCCTGCCTCGGGCATGGATGTGTGTGATGTCCTTAGGTTAGTTAGGTTTAAGTAGTTCTAAGTTCTAGGGGACTGATGACCTCAGAAGTTAAGTCCCATAGTGCTCAGAGACATTTGAACCGTTTTGAAGACCGAATGATTTGGCCAACCAGATCGCCCGATATGAATTACATCGAACATTAATGGGACATAATCGAGAGGTCAGTTCGTGCACAAAATCCTGCACCGGCGACACTTGAAGGAATCGGCCAAGTCGAGCTGCTTACTAGGCCGCGCAAAAGGAGTCCGAAACGATGTTAGGAGATATTCCATCAGTCTTGTCACCTCAGTGCATAACTTACATAAAACCTGTGGTGTCACCGCCAGACACCACACTTGCTGGGTGGTAGCCTTTAAATCGGCCGCGGTCCATTAGTACATGTCGGACCCGTGTGTCGCCACTGTCAGTGATCGCAGACCGAGCTTCGCCATACGGCAGGTCTAGTCTAGAGATTCTCCCTAGCACTCGCCCCAGTTGTACAGCCGAATTTGCTAGCTGTCTACAGACGCTCTCATTTGCAGAGACGACAGTTTAGCATAGCCTTCAGCTACGTCATTTGCTACGACCTGGCAAGGCGCCATATTCCGTTACTACGAATGTATTCTGAACAGCTAATATTGTGAATCATGTACCGTCAAGAGCGACGTTCATCATTAATGGAGTAAAGTTATCAAACTAATTACGTCCGCTTTCTGAATTCTCATTCCTTGTCATGTTCCAGACCTCACGTCGGTATAGTTCGTCCCTCCTCACGCCAGCCTGCGTGAGCTAAAACGCGTGCTTTTCGGCCTCCCCTCGTAACACGGTGTTGGCTCTTCTGCCAACATCAAAAAACATACATGTTGTAACAATAATTAACGAAACATGAGGTAAATGTAATTAAAATTATATGGACATTTGTTATGTCACATAGCGGTCTTCGCCTCAAGCAATGGCTGAAATGGTTCTGAGCACTATGCGACTTAACATCTGAGTTCATCAGTCCCCTATAACTTAAAATTACTTAAACCTAACTAGCCTAAGGACATCACACACATGCACGCCCGAGGCAGGATTCGAACCTGCGACCGTAGCAGTCGATCGGTTCCGGACTGAAGCGCTTAGAACCGCTCGACCACAACGGCCAGCGCCTCAAGCAATCTGTTGCATTACTGTCGTTTCCCATTTTACCAGAGTACAGGCCTCCATGTACACTAAGTGTTGTGGACTGACAAGACAGCCAGTCCACAGTGACGGGTAACCGAAAGGCACGCGTTTACACAAGCCTGCTGGCGTTAGGTCAGTGAGACTCTCTCTAGAAATGGTTAATGGCGCCTTGCTAGGTCGTAGCCATGGGCTTAGCTGAAGGCTATCCTAACTATCTCTCGGCTAATGAGAGAAAGGCTTCGTCAGTGTAGTCGCCAGTAAAATCGTCGTACAACTGGGGCGAGTCCTAGTACGTCTCTCTAGACCTGCCGTGTGGTGGCGCTCGGTCTGCAATTACTGACAGTGGCGACACGCGGGTCCGACGTATACTAATGGACCGCGGCCGATTTAAAGCTACCACCTAGCAAGTGTGGTGTCTGGCGGTGACACCAAACTAAGTATATACCGAATATTGCGTTTCTTGAACGTTGTTAATAGGCATCAGCCGCCATACTATTTGTTCGTATCAGGTCAGCCTGAATAACCACCTTTTTGCAGCGCGAACGTCCAGGAAGAGAGTCAGTGAGTCTCTGGAAGGTGCTGACAGGGATGTGGAGTCATGCCTTCTCCAGTGCCGTGCCTAGCTGCACTGGGTTGCTCGGTTGAGGATCCATGGGGCAACATGTATGTGATGATCTCTCTTATGAAATGATGTACATACTGATTGTGTCCGATACTAAGTTGTAACAGGGTAGAGACTTTGGTAAGACAATATTTTTTACATTCAGTCATTTTAATGGATACTTCCTTATGCAAATATTGTTTTATTTTCAGTGCGACTTCTGTATGTTAATGCCTATTTGCAGATTTATGTTCATCGTTCAATTACACCGGTCACGAACGATGAAAAGCTGATTTCAATTATGTCGTGTACGGATGAAATCATTTAAAGAAAGAGCACCACAACTAATCGAGAATGTTTTATGGTATGTATTTTATAAATAATTCATATACAGGGTGTTACGAAAAGGTACGGCCAAACTTTCAGGAAACATTCCTCACACACAAATAAAGAAAAGATGTTATGTGGACATATGTCCGGAAACGCTTAATTTCCATGTTAGAGCTCATTTTACTTTCCTCCACCTACGCTCAATGGAGCACGTTATCATGATTTCATATGGGATACTCTACCTGTGCTGCTAGAACATGTGCCTTTACAAGTACGACACAACATGTGGTTCATGCACGGTGGAGCTGCTGCACATTTCAGTCGAAGTGTTCGTACGCTTCTCAAAAACAGATTCTGTGACCGATGGATTGGTAGAGGTAGACCAATTCCATGTCCTCCACGCTCTCCTGATCTCAACCCTCTTGACTTTCATTTATGGGGGCATTTGAAAGCTCTTGTCTACGCAACCCCGGTATCAAATGTAGAGACTCTTCGTGCTCGTATTGTGGACGGCTGTGACACAATACGCCATTCTCCAGGGCTGCATCAGCGCATCAGGGATTCCATGCGACGGAGGGTGGATGCATGTATCCTCGCTAACGGAGGACATTTTGAACATTTCCTGTAACAAAGTGTTTGAAGTCATGCTGGTACGTTCTGTTGCTGTGTGTTTACATTCCATGATTAATGTGATTCGAAGAGAAGTAATAAAATGAGCTCTAACATGGAAAGTAAGCGTTTCCGTACACATGTACACATAACATATTTTCTTTCTTTGTGTGTGAGAAATGTTTCCTGAAAGTTTGGCCGTACCTTTTTGTAACACCCTGTATATACTCTTGATGTCGAACAAAGGAGGTTGTCACATTCATGTCGCTAGATCCCGTAGTTGACGATACATCTCTTTTTAGCGAAGTGTTCGATACCATTTATATTTTGAAGATATTTGTTTAAAAACTGCGTGTTTCATTGTCAGTATGGGAGTTTTCGAAATGATTATGTCGTCTGGCAACTGATATTTGACATTTCATTTACTTTTTATATTTTTCCATTATATTTTGAAAATCCATTCCTTTCACTTTCGTGTTGCTAATGAAAACAATAATTACCCTTTGAAATTACACCTGAGTCTTTCGTCATCAACGGATGGGTATTTAAGCATTTAACAATATTTAAATACCAGTACTGTTTGTAGTTCTGCAAGCTGTTGTATGTTTCTAACATCAGAAAAAAAATCTATTTTTTTCCTTGGATCTGAAGATGGCTAGATTGTTAGCCGAAACTCCTAACCAGTCCAAATAAAGAAGACTTCATGTGCCATCTTGAGTTCATGGGTTTTCAGTACCTAACATAAAAAATTAAACTTACTCGTGGTTTGCAGCTGTTTGTCGTTCCTAAGAAAGACACTCGATACAGCGCCATGACGTAGGGTGCTCCACTTGTAGCGGCCCTGAACGTACCGCGGGCGCAGGCAAAGCTGCCAATAATTAGCGGGCCTTAAGGAAGACGGCAAAGCTCGCCGCCTTAGCGCCCGCCGCCTGCTAATAAGACACTTTGATTAAACCTCCCGGGACTGGCGGCGCGCGCTGAGCAGCCCGAGGGTGGGACGGGACGGGACTTCGTGGGGAACGCGGCCGCGGAAAGCCTGTCGCCGACTGTCGTCTGCTTACTGGGGCTGCACTGCGCTGGCTTAGCGAAGACGCTGGTCTTCCTGGGCTGCTGTCGGACTGGGGTTGCCTTTGTAGCTGGGGAGGGGAAATCAAGTTGAAACGGAATCCACATAAGATGTATCGCACTCTGAGGTAGTTTTCACCAATCACTGATACAGACTGGTTGTAATTAAACTTTCTCCACTTGATCCAGTGTAGACGTAAAACAATTTACCATTCCGGTAGCCTACTCTTTAGGAATGACGTTCAGACAGTTCACTCCAGATGGAAACGAAACTGTACGATTGTGTCTCCTGATCTGTAGCACAAGGCCTAGTAAGTTTAATGCAGCCACCTGTCAAATGCTCTATTCTCTATATATTTCCGCAGCTGTCTTTCAGCGCCGGCTACTGTAGCCGAGCGGTTCTAGGCGCTTCAGTCCGGAACCACACTGCTGCTACGGTCGCAGGTTCGAATCCTGCCTCGGGCATGGATGTGTGTGATGTCCTTAGGTTAGTTAGGTTTAAGTAGTGGCTCTGAGCGCTATGGAACTTAACTTCTGAGGTCATCAGTCCCCTACAACTTAGAACTACTTAAACCTAACTAACCTAAGGACATCACAATCATCCATGCCCCAGGCAGGATTCGAACCTGCGAACGTAGCGGTCGCGCGGCTCCAGACTGTAGCGCCTAGAACAGTTCGGCCACTCCGGCCGGCAGGTTTAAGTAGTTCTAAGTTCTAGGGAACTGATGACCTTAGAAGTTAAGTCTCATAGTGCTCAGAGCCATTTGAACCATTTGAACCTTAGGTTAGTTAGGTTTCAGTAGTTCTAAGTCTAGGTGGCTGATGACCTCAGATGTTAAGTCCCATAGTGCTCAGAGCCATTTGAACCATTTGTATTTCACCTCTGTCACCAGTTACCTCAGCGCCGGTTTTGTATAGCGTCATTTTGCCACGCTCGATATATTTTACCCACGGCGGCACTTGAACGCCCGACAGACTTGCCCGTTTCGGAACTACTTCCACCCTTCGTCCGAAAGCCAATGATCGTGTCCTTCTGGACATCAGATAAATCGCTCCGACTCCTCATTACGATGAGTGCACGGTTTTCCGCGTCTCCTAACGTGCTTTACACAGGGCGATTTTTTCCACCATGCACAAACTCTAGGGAATGATCGATGAGAGGATACGGAACAAAAAAGCTCTAATGAACTTATACCCGGAAATGCATGGTTTCCATGCTAGAGACCATTTATTCAATCATACATTGTTACAGAGACTGGGGGCTAATACGCGCTGTACCATGCAGCCACAGTAGCAGTATGTGTCGCAAATGTTTCCGTATGCCTCAACGCAAGCTTGTATGCGCCGTAACATGTTCTGTCTCACGCGTTTATATCGGCCAGGCTACATCCTAACAGCTTCAGTGTCTCCACAGCTTCAGTGTTTCCACAGCTGGAATGGGCTCTGCTTACATAATACTTTTGAGACGGCCCCATAATCGGAAATCGTACGGGTTGTGATCCGCTGAAGGAGCGGACCGTGCAACTGGACCCCCTCGTCTGATCCATCGACCAGGGAAGACACGACTGAGATGCATCTGGATGCTAACGGCGAAGTGGGCTGGAGCACCATCATGTAGCAGCCACGTAACCCTTCGAATCATGAAAGGCACTTTTCCAGCAGAGGAAGCAAAGTCAGCCGCAAGATACGCCGGTAGTTCCGCCCTGTTAGACGTTGTGGAAGGAAGACTGGTCCCAAAATATAGCCGCCAATTATCCCGGCCGACACATTACAGCTACACCGATGCTGGTGATTCGTTGTCACCATACCATGGGGGTTCTACATACTACGGCACATATGACTGTTATGAAAGTTGAAGATAGCACTCCGTGCTATTGTGGCCTCATCTGTGAATAGGATGGATTACGCAAATTCCAGAGTCGTGGGTGCCTGGTGAAGAAACCAGCGACAAGACTGCTCTCGATGTGGAAAGTCTGTTGCTAGTAAGCCCTGCACTCGCTGTATGTGATAAGAGCAGTAACAATTGTCATAGAGGATGCTCCACACGATCATCTGGCTTACGCTGTACTGGCGGACCAACTGCCTGTTACTGACACGGTGGTCGCCTTCCACAGTGTTATCACAGCTTCCCCCAAGTCTGGTGTCCGAACATTTCGCGTACATCCTTCACGATTTCCAGCTTCCTGAAGCGACCCTGTCTGGGACAAACGGCGAAACACTGTTGCAAACATTGAATGCTGTGGTTGTTGTCGGCGGGGATAGGTCTCCTCATACAACCTTGCTGCCTATCGTCAGTTGCCATTTGGCTTTCTGCAAGTAAACACGATGTCGGCAAGCTCTCGATTCGGATACGGAACCAATGTGTACAACGGTATATCACATCCACTACAAGGTGAGGCAGCAAGAAAAGTGAATATGACGCAACATTACCAATTACAATGGTAGGGGGAGACGCTAGAGCATGACGTATGAGCAACAGTACCACCCTCTAGGAGGAAACCGTGCATGCTGTATTATAACTGTGGCTGCATGGCACAGGACGTATTAGACAGCAGTCACTGCAACAAAATATGATAGAATAAATGGTCTCTAGCATGCCAACCATGCATTTGCGGACATTAGTCCATTAGACCTTTTTCGTTCCGTATCCTCTCATCGATCAATCCCTAGAGTTTGCACACAGTGGAAAATATCACAGTGTATATTCTCCACCGTTAATGCTCCCATCTGCCATCTGTGAGTGCTTATTGCACGTTGATGTCGAACAAAGGAGGTTTTCACATTCATGTCGCTAGATCCCGTAGTTGACGATACATCTCTGTTTAGTGAAGTGTTCGATACCATTTATATTTTGAAGATATTTGTTTAAAAACTGCGTGTCTCATTGTCAGTATGGGAGTTTTCGGAATGATTATGTCGTCTGGCGACTGATATTTGACATTTCATTTACTTTTTATATTTTTCCATTATATTTTGGAAATCCATTCCTTTCACTTTTGTGTTGCTAATGAAAACAATTATTACCCTTTGAAATTGCACCTGAGTCTTTCCTCATCAACGTATGGGTATTTAAACATTTAACAGTATTTAAATACCAAAAACTACATTAAAAAATCAGATCCAAGGTTATTTACTTGAATTATTACTATAAAATTTAAGTTGTGAATATTATTTTTTCGCTAAATGTGAACTTAAACTTTCTGCTAATATTCATATCTGATTCACTGCACCAACAAGTCGAGGCGCCTTTGTTTAATGTGTGTCTTGCAAGAGATTTTGAGGAGGTTTTGGGGTGTGCTTGCAGAGGACAAATGTGGTTAGGCATGTCGGGGGCTTGCCTCCACGTTAAATGGAGTGTTACTTTTGTCATGTGAAGTGAAAAAAGTCAAATAAGAGTGAAATTCAAATGTTAATTTTTGTAATCCAACAATTATGAGAGCCGGCCGGTGTGGCCGAGCTTTTCTAGGCGCTGCAGTCTGGAACCGCGCGACCGTTACAGTCGCAGGTTCGAATCCTGCCTCGGGCGTGGATGTGTGTGATGTCCTTAGGTTAGTTAGGTTTACGTAGTTCTAATATCTAGGGGACTGATGCCCTTAGATTTTAAGTCCCATAGTGCTGAGAGCCATTTTTAAACAATTATGAGAAACAGTACGCTTACACATTTGTCGAACAGAAAGCCAGTATTTATTTCCGAAGGGGACAACTGCATGTAGACTGAAATATGATAATAATGAGAATTACTGCCACAATTTACTTCTTAACAAATCAGTATCTCAACGGAAACTCAACAGACCTGAGGCTCTTGCAAATCAACCCATAGCAGATTTATGGACTCCACCGAATGTACGAGAAAGTCAGGATGACTATTTCCATTGTTTGAAACGTTACGTAACAATCAGTTTATAGTGATTCTACAGTGCCGTTACTCATCAGTTCTTATCATTCATTTATACGTCAGATTGTACTGAAAGATAAAATGTTGAATAACTTGAACTTCGTGATTTTTATTATCTGACTGTTAGTGACATGGAGGGGACGAACTCCGTAGATGGTTTTCCGTTGCTAGTAGTGTCAGCGTCATGACCTGCCTTTAGGTGCCGGTACTGGTACGCCGACGTAGGATTGAAACACAAGCGTCAGTGTGCATTCCAATTGTAAACAGTCCACATGGGTCTGGAAAAGGCGAGCAGTGCTTTATGAGGAATGCTATTTTATCAGCGTAACAGCAATAGTGCTGCTGCTCTTCTCTTGTACCGACGCATTAAAGAAATACGGAGAGGTCCTCATTCCGCAACAGGGTGAAGAACATGATTCGGATGTTCGATTTGGGAATTGTTTCTGGGAGAGGCCGATAGAGATTGCGCAACAAATTGTTGAAGAAGTTACTGCTCATATACGAGGATTGGAACGTTAATAGTGGCAACTATTTATTTACAGCTCGTACAAAATAGATATGTGTTTCAAAGTTTTACTGACCTTCAAAGTAGTCACCAGCATTGTGTATAACCGGTTGCCAGCGATGTGGAAGTCGTAGGATACTCTTAGCAGTACCAGTTGTGTTGACAGTTCGAGCGGCGCGGTCTATTCAAATGGTTCAAATGGCTCTGAGCACTATGGGACTTAACCTCTGAGGTCATCAGTCCCCTATAACTTAGAACTACTTGAACCTAACTAACCTAAGGACATCACACACATCCATGCCCGAGACAGGATTCGAACCTGCGACCGTAGCAGTCACGCGGTTCCGGACTGATGCGCCTAGAACCGCTCGGCCACAGAGGCCGGCAGCGGTCTATTGTCCGACGAATTTGTAGCAGTTCTGAAGCGAATGCCGTGAAGTGTTTCCTTCAATTTAGAAATCGAGTTGACCTCACGAGGGCTTAAGTCAGGGGAGTGCAGTAGGTGGTATAGAACTTAGCAGCCCCATCAGTCAAACAAATCAGTAACAGCTTGCACTGAATGTGCTTGAGCATTATTCTGCAAAATGATGGTCGGGTCCTGCAGAAAGTGTCATCACTTCTGTCTCTATGCTGTTCATTTTTGGAGCAGCTTAGAGACAGAAGTGATGACACTTTCTGTAAGATCTGACCATCATTTTGCAGGACAATGCTCAAACACCTACAGTGCAAGCTGCTATTGATTTCCAGAATGAGATTTTCACTCTGCTGCGGGGTGTGCGCCGATATGAAACATCTTGGCAGGTTAAAATTGGGTGCCGGACCGAGACTCGAACTCGGGACCTTTGTCTTTCGCGGGCAAATGCTCTACCATCTGAGCTACACAAGCACGAGTCACGCCCCGTCCTCACAGAAATACCGGGCGATCAAAAAGTTAGTATAAATTTGAAAACTTAATAAACCACGGAAAATGTAGACAGAGAGGTAAAAATTGACACACATGCTTGGAATGACATGGGGTTTTATTAGAACAAAAAAGAAACAAAGTTCAAAAATGTCCGAGAAATGGCGCTGGACAGCAAAACGTCAATGACGGCGCATGACAATCGTGTATAAAAGGAGCTGTAATGAGAGAGAGAATCAGATGCGCCAGCAGTCGCAGCATGTTGACGTTACCTGAAAAGGTGCTTTTAGTGAAGCTGTACTATCAGACTGGGAAATGTGCTAGTTCAGCGTTACGATCCTATCGACATAGGAAGAGGATTCGAACGAGTAAAGGTCCGTTGACAAATGCAGCTGTGGCGAGAATGATTTCGAAGTTAAAAGCCACGGGTTATTTAGACGATAGACCCCCGTAGTGACCGACCGAGCACAAGGCGTAATGCTGCTGAGACAGTTCAGGAAGAAATGGAGACTGTAGCGGATTCGTCTATGCACGGGGAAGTCAGCGCTCGTGCAGTCGCACGTCGCACCGGCATTCCATAAACTACTGTTTGGTTGGCACTTAGGCGTATCCCCCAATGCTATCCGTACAAAGTTCATCGGCATCATGAACTGTTACCTGGCGATTTAGTGAAGCGGAGGGCATTTGCGGTGTGGGCGTTTCAAAAGATGGCGGAAGATGACGATTGGTTGAGTAACGTGTTGTGGACCGACGAAGCTCATTTCACGCTCCGAGGATCTGTCAACGCCCACAACTGCAGAATTTGGGCTACCGAAAAACCTAGAACTGTCATGGAAACTCCATTGCACGACGAGAAAGTCAAGGTATGGGATGGATTTACCATATCTACCGTTATCGGGCTTTTTTTCTTCGAGGAAATGCGTGATTCTGGTTTTGTAGCTGCTACCGTGACGGGTGAAAGGTACGCCGATATGTTACAGAATCGCGTCATCCCCAGCCTGGTTGATAAACACCTGCTGGAACGTACGATGTTTATGCAGGGTGGCGCTCCACCGCATATTGCTAGACGCGTGAAAGATCTCTTGCGCGCGTCGTTTGGTGATGATCGTGTGCTCAGCCGCCACTTTCGTCATGCTTGGCCTCCCAGGTTCCCAGACCTCAGTCCGTGCGAATATTGGCTGGGGGTTACCTGAAGTCACAAGTGTACCGTGATCGACCGACATCTCTAGGGATGCTGTAAGACAACATCCGACGCCAAAGCCTCGCCATAACTCCGGACATGCTTTACACTGCTGTTCACAACATTATTCCTCGACTACAGCTATCGTTGAGGAATGATGGTGGACATATTGAGCATTTCCTGTAAAGAACATCATCTTTGCTTCGTCTTATTTTGTTAGGCTAATTATTGCTATTCTGATCAGATGAAGCGCCATCTACCGGACTTTTTGTGAACTTTTTTCGGTTCTAATAAAACCCCATGTCATTCCAAGCATATGTGTCAATTTGTACCTCTCTATCTACATTATTCCGTGATTTATTCAGTTTTCAAATTTATACTGACTTTCTGATCACCCGTTACTTCCGCCAATACCTCGTCTCCTACTTTCCAAACTTATTGAGCATATCTGGGATGCCTTGCAACGTGATGTTCAGAAGAGATCTCTACCCCCTCGTACTGTTACGGATTTATGGACAGCCCTGCAGGACTCACGGTGTCAGGTCCCTCCAGCACTACTTCAGACATTAGTCGAGTCCATGTCACGCCATGTTGCGGCACTTCTGCGTGCTCGTAGGGCCCTACACGATATTAGGCAACTGTACCAGATTCTTTGGCTCTTCACTGAATTTTCACCTTTTAACATCAATGTTAAAAACTTTGTTATTTGGGGTCTAACCTTTGGAGAAAAGAGAACCACTTGTATGAATATCAAGGGCTCAGATGGAAACCCAGTTCTAAGCAAAGAAGGTAAAGCAGAAAGGTGGAAGGAGTATATAGAGGGCCTATACAAGGTCGACGTTCTTGAGGACAATATTATGGAAATGAAAGAGGATGTAGATGAAGATGAAATGGAAGATATGATACTGCGTGAAGAATTTGATAGAGCACTGAAAGACCTAAGTCGAAACAATGCCCCGGGAATAGACAACATTCCATTAGAACTGCTGACAGCCTTGGGAGAGCCACTCCTGACAAAACTCTACCATCTGGTGAGCAAAATGTATGAGATAGGCGAAATACACTCAGACTTCAAGAAGAATATAATAATTCCAATCCCAAAGAAAGCAGGCGTTGAAAGATGTGAAAATTACCGAACTATCAGTTTAATAAGTCGCGACTGCAAAATACTAACGCGAATTCTGTACAGACGAATAGAAAAACTGATAGAAACCGACCTCGGGGAAGATCTGTTTGGATCCCGTAGAAATGTTGGAACACGTGAGGCAATAGTGACCCTACGACTTATCTTAGAAGCTAGATTAAGAAAAGGCAAACCTTTCTAGCATTTGTAGACTTGGAGAAAGCTTTTGACAATGTTGACTGGAATAATCTCTTTCAAATTCTGAAGGTGGCAGTGGTAAAATACAGGGAGCGAAAGGCTATTTACAATTTGTACAGAAAGCAGATGGCAGTTATAAGAGTCGAGGGACATGAAAGGGAATCAGTGGTTGGGAAGGGAGTGAGACAGGGTTGTAGCCTCTCCCCGATGTTATTCAATCTGTATATTGAGCAAGCAGTAAAGGAAACAAAAGAAAAATTCGGAGGAGGTATTAAAATCCATGGAGAAGACATAAAAACTATAAGGTTCGCCGATGACATTGTAATTCTGTCAGAGACAGCAAAGGACTTGGAAGAGCAGTTGAACGGAATGTACAGTGTCCTGAAGGGAGGATATAAGATGAACATCAACAAAAGAAAAACGAGGATAATGGAATGTAGTCGAAGTAAGTCGGGCGATGCTGAGGGAATTGAATTAGGAAATGAGACGCTTAAAGGAGTTTTGCTATTTGGGGAGCAAAGTACCTGATGATGGTCGAAGTAGAGAGGATATAAAATGTAGACTGGCAATGGCAAGGAAAGCGTTTCTGAAGAAGAGAAATTTGTTAACATCGAGTATACATTTGAATGTCAGGAAGTTGTTTCTGAAAGTATTTGTATGGAGTGTAGCCATGTATGGGAGTGAAACATGGACGATGAATAGTTCGGACAAGAAGAGAATAGAAGCCTTTGAAATGTGGTGCTACAGAAGAATGCTGAAGATTAGATGGGTAGATCACGTAACTAATGAGGAAGTATTGAATAGGATTGGGGAGAAGAAGAGTTTGTGGCACAGCTTAACAAGAAGAAGGGATCGGTTTGTAGGACATGTTCTGAGGCATGAAGGGATCACCAATTTAGTATTGGAGGGCAGCGTGGAGGGTAAAAATCGTAGAGGGAGGCCAGGAGATGAATACACCAAACAGATTCAGAAGAATGTAGGCTGCAGTACGTATTGGGAGGTGAAGAAGCTTGCACAGGATAGAGTAGCATGGAGAGCTGCATCAAACCAGTCTCAGGACTGAAGACCACAACAACAACAACATCATCGGCCATCGTCGTTTAGATGTGGGTGATGAAATCGAAATCAGCATCGATAATTTACCAAATGGTACGCCCCTAGTCGGAGGTGAGAGGCTTGTATGGAACAGCTCTGGTGGCACATATCCAGTGTGGGGTCTCCTGGGGCTGGGAGAGCGGAACGCTTCGGGTTGCCGTTACTTGGCAGACGACAGCAAAGTGGGCGTGCGGACACGACACGGCGGAAGGCGGAAGGCGCTCAGCGCAAGCCAGGATATTGGTGGGGTGGGGCGAGGGCTCTGGAAGTGAGGGGTAGCCGTGAGGGGGGGGGGGGGGAAGGGGTGCGCTCGCTCTGCAATCACAGCCGGGACCCGGCCGGCGCGCTTCCAATAACGTTCGCAGGCTCGTTGTGTAGCTTTTCTTCCCTCGCGCTCATAAGGTCGGCATTTGCATGCGATTAGCATACTAGTTGATCCGTATTGGCGGGCAGGGCGTCTCGTCCCGTCCCGTCTCGGCTGGAGCGGCTGTGTCCCGACTTTATTTGCGGCTTCTCCGCTCCGGCCTCTGCGTCTCTCGAGCCCCGTTCGTCTACGCGTCTACTCGTCTGTGCGTCGCCCGCTTCCCCTACACGACTGCGTGAGACTCTCGTCACAGCAGAAGCAACGCCTCTGTGAATCGGCCGAATAAGGGGCCTTATCCATGTGCGACATACGAGGCAAAGTCATCTCACTCCACCGACGATCAGTTCCGTATACCTTGAAAAGTCTCTGTTGGATTCCTTTCATGTTAAATTTTTAAAACTGTTGTCATTTACGGCATACATTCCACTTCTAAATTTACTGTGGTGTTTCTGACTATCTGGGAGGAGACTGAGCAGTGGAACGTGTTACTTTTACACATAATCAAGAACGATCTGTCACACTACTACACTTTAAAACACAGTTTATATGTAATTCATGTCACACAGTCTCATACGGAACCTATATCCGCTTTCTTTTATATACTGTATATGATAAGACACTGTCATCCACCTTCCCTTCTGTGTGAAAGGATGAATGAGCAAATGTATTTCTAGTTGCATGCTTGATGGTAGCAGACAAGCCTGTCTGCTAGAGAACAGTAGGACCATCGTCTGAACAGGTAGCTACGCTTTCTAAAAGCAAAGAGGTTTCTATTCTTAGTATGGTCCTGTCCGTCCCTTGTCATGTTGGTATAGGAAGCTGCCTCAATGGTCACTTCCGTTTTGTATCTGGAAGCACCCTTGGTAGGGGCCCACGGCAGTCGGTCCACGGCGAGCGTCTGAAGTGGTAAGATCTCCGGCTAAGCGCGTCTGTGCTAAGTCCGTAGGACAATGGATTTCTTAAGTTCAGCCTAACTGAAAATTTAATCACCTGAAAATTTAATCACCTTTATTTCAGGTTTAGATCTAAAATATCTAATGTTATCTTAAATTGCAACGCAGAGTAATTCGAGTGTGAAGTTCAGAATATCTTCCAGTAGTTGCTTCGTCGCTACTTTGTGAGTAAAGTGGAACTACGTGTTGATGATCCGTAACTCTAACTAAGATCATCAATCTTAAATGCGAAGGTTCTAGGCGCTTCAGTCCGGAACCGCGCGACTGCTACGGTCGCAGGTTCGAATCCTGCCTCAGGCATGGATGTGTGATGTCCTTAGGTTTAAGTTGTTCTAAGTCTAGGGGACTGATGAGCTCAGATGTTAAGTCCCATAGTGCTCAGAGCCATTTGAACCATTTTTTTTTAAATGCGAATGTGCGTGAGATTATAACGTCTCGTCTTGACAATATTTTTAAATATAGCAACTTTTCTTTATGTTCAACTCACGTAGGGTGTACTTTTTGAGACCAGTACCACGTGCTTATACAATTGTTTGACCCATCAGGTTAATAGTAAGACGATAGTAGCCAGTTCGAGGTTTTTCTTTTGTAATTTGTGTTTCGATGTAATTTATTTTAATTATCAAAATTATTGTGGAGTTACACTCTTTGTGTAAACCGATTGACCACGTGAAAGATGTGGTGTAATCATCAAAGTAGCCCTCAGCTATTCTTTAATAGTAGTCTGGTTGGGAATTTGGTAAGCTAGACTGGATACCTGGTGAAACAGTTTCTCAGTAATGCAAGGTTAACTTCTCCAGATAGTTCACAGCTTTTAACCCGCTTTTATTGTCTTGAATATGAGCACCGCTTTCAGAACAAATTAATGCATCAACATTACAACCTTCGCTCATATCACAGAGGAAAAGAGGGAAAAAAAGAACGCAAAAAGACGGCCGTTTCACTACGATCGACTTTTCGTATACCATAGGTGTGCAAAACAAAGAGTCGATCCGTCCGTCGACTTCCCGCTCCTGCGATGCGTCTTTGTCAATATTCGGAAATGAAGGGATGTCTTAACGTGATGCTTAAGACTTTGACCGAAGTCGGAAATGAGAACGCAAGGCGCCTATCAGTTCCGTTGGCTCCAGCTTGTTATTTGAACCCCAAAAGAGTCGGTACTTCTCGTCTCGTCTTCGGTCTGGGCATCACGCTGGTAACAAGTATTAAATCAGTCATTTTTATTGTGTGCAAGATGGAGGCTTTCGACCAGCGAACTTGGATGTAAATGGTGAGAAGCATATAGACACACGCTTATAGTTGCTTTGCCAACGACCTTGCGGCAGTGGTAACACTGGTTCCCGTCAGATCACCGAAGTTAAGCGGTGTTGGGCTTGGATATAGCTTGGATGGGTGACCATTCGGCCTGCCGTGCGGTGTTGGCAAGCGGAGTGCACTCAGCCCTTGTGAGGCAGATTGAGGAGCTACTTGATTGAGAAGTACCGGCTCCGGTGTCGTGAACTGACATACGGCCGGGAGAGCGGTGTGCTGACAGCATGCCCCTCCATATCCACATTCAGTGACGCCCATAGGCTGAGGACGAAATGGAGGCCGGTCGGTACCATTGGTCCCTCATGGCATCTTTGGGCGGATTTTAGTTTAGTTTATTACAGTTGCTTTCAGACCAACTAGTTTCACAGTACTACAAGTTTAAGCTTTATATATAAATTTATCTAAAATGAATATACTGAATACTCCCTTTTCAAAAACCTTCTCTTCGTGAAACGTGTGCTTCAGAGATCGTATTCAGCTCTGAGCAATACTGACTATTGGTTGGTCCTGCGTTGCGCATGTGAGCACTGTCATGAAACAAAACTTCAAGTACAGATTTTGAAATAATGAAAACTAATTACATTCCAAAAGTAACTAATTATGTGATCAGTGAAAACTAACTGAAACTCACTGTCATTATGAAAGTTGCGTGACATGAATTTCTGACTTGGAATGTCTACAAAAATAAAATACTGCTCCACTCAGAAGAAAAAATAGTTGTTAGATATTGCCTACACTTTTCACTGTAAAATGATCTGCTTTCTTAGCACAGCACCTGATAATTCTGGCCGAGAACTGTTTCGTTGTAAGCATGTAAAGTGAGATATGTTCTCAAATAAAAGTAACATATCTCATGCTCAACATGTTGTTTTGTGTCTAGTGTAGTGACGTTGTCGAAAGCAAATATAACTCACCAGATGCAGTAGCTGATGCTACTCACTACAAAATTTGTTCTTTGCTTGTTAGAAACCATCTGTGGCTTGCGCACACGCAAAATATTCAAAACTTAACTAGGAATGATGGAGGAGAGTTTCGCTGTAAAGAAAGTCGTTCTTGAAATATTAAACTCTAATTAATTTCAAGTGGTTCATGGTGTGGGTTTCTGTAGTCATGTCCTAGTTCATGAACCACGGGCAACGTATGAGTGGCCAAGTAAGTGGTCCCGACAGTCGGGATACCAGTTACTTTGGAATAAGGCTGGGCATCTCGGACATATTCTGAGTCGTGGTCACCTTTGTGCTCATACGGCAAAGACTACCAAATCCACCGGGTAGTCCCTCAGCCGTTAAGGGTAAAACCCAATGGGACTCGGGGCTAGTAAGGCTAGCAACCTGCTTCCCTGGTACTTTAAATATGATGCTGGTAACAATCAGAGAAAAATGCCTCGGACCTTTGGAGGTGACGGAGTCCCACCTCTAACTGACAAACCAGGGACTCCTAAGATGCGACTTGGCAAACAAATGGTAATGAGAGGGGAGCTATTAATATCAATGGGGGCTACTCTGGGAAGAAGGTAGAGCTGGCAGAGGCTGCAAGTAAGATGGGGCTGGACGTTTTAGCTGTTAGTGACATTCGGGTAAGGGGTGAGAAAGAAGAGGAAGTGGGAGAATACAAGGTCTACCTGTCAGGAGTCAAAGCAGGAATAGCACAATGGGGTGTAGGGCTTTACATCAGGAAAGAAATGGAACCCAGCGTAGTTGCAATAAGGTATGTAAACGAACGACTGATGTGGATAGATTTGACAGTGTCTAGCAAGAAAATTAGGATTGTGTCAGTATATTCGCATTGTGAAGCGACAGATCAAGATAAGATGGATAGTTTTTATGAGGCACTCAGTGATGTAGTTGTTAGAGTAAAGGACAAGGACAGTGTTCTGCTCATGGGTGATTTTAACGCCAGGATTGGAAATCGAACAGAAGGGTATGAAAAGGTTATGGGTAAATTTGGAGAGGATATGGAGGCCAACAGGAACGGGAAACAACTCTTGGATTTCTGTGCCAGTATGGGCTTAGTAATCACAAACTCCTTTTTTAAACATGAGAACATTCACCGGTATACTTGGGAAGGCAGGGGAACCAGATCTGTCATAGACTATATAATAACAGATCAGGAATTCAGGAAGGCTGTGAGGGACACACGTGTATTCAGGGGATTCTTTGATGACACTGATCATTATTTAATCTGCAGTGAAATTGGGATTGTGAGGCCGAAAGTGCAGGAGGTCAGGTCCATATGTAGGAGGATAAGAGTGGAGAAACTTCAGGATAAGGAAATCAGGCACAAGTACATAACAGCGATCTCAGAAAGGTACCAGTTAGTTGAATGTAGTCAATTACAGTCATTGGAAAAGGAATGGACAAGGTAAAGGGACACAGTACTAGAAATGGCTAAAGAATGTCTTGGAACAGTAGTGTGTAAAAGTACGATGAAGAAACAGCTTGGTGGAATGATACAGTCAAGGCAGCCTGTAAAAGGAAAAAGAAGGCGTATCAAAAATGGCTACATACTAGAACCCAGGTAGACAGAGAAAGTTATGTTGAAGAAAGAAACAAAGCCAAACAGATAATTGCAGCATCCAAGAAGAAATCGTGGGAAGACTTTGGAAACAGGTTGGAGACTATGGGTCAAGACCATTCTGGAGTGTAATTATCAGTCTTCGAAAGGGAGGTAAGAAGGAAATGACAAGTATTTTGGACAGGTCAGGAAAACTGCTGGTGAATCCTGAGGATGCCTTGGGCAGATGGAGGGAATATTTTGAAGAGTTGCTCAATGTAGGTGAAAATGCGATCAGTAATGTTTCAGATTTCGAGGTAGAATGGGATAGGAATGATGATGGAAATAGGATCACATTTGAAAAAGTGGAAAAAACGGTCAATAGATTGCAGTGCAATAAAGCGGCTGGGGTGGATGAAATTAAGTCGGAACTCATCAAATACAGTGGAATGTCAGGTCTTAAATGGCTACACAGGATAATTGAAATGGCCTGGGAATCGGGACAGGTTCCATCAGACTGGACAAAAGCAGTAATCACACCAATCTTTAAACATGGAAACAGAAAAGATTGTAACAACTACAGAGGTATCTCTTTAATCAGCGTTGTGGGTAAAATCTTCTCAGGTATTGTTGAAAGGAAAGTGCGAGTATTAGTTGAGGACCAGTTGGATGAAAATCAGTGTGGGTTTAGGCCTCTTAGAGGTTGTCAGGACCAGATCTTTAGCTTACGGCAAATAATGGAGAAGTGTTATGAGTGGAACAGGGAATTGTATCTATGCTTTATAGATCTAGAAAAGGCATATGACCGGGTTCCTAGGAGGAAGTTATTGTCTGTTCTACAAGATTATGGAATAGGAGGCAAGCTTTTGCAAGCAATTAAAGGTCTTTACATGGATAGTCAGGCAGCAGTTAGAGTTGACGGTAAATTGAGTTCATGGTTCAGAGTAGTTTCAGGGGTAAGACAAGGCTGCAACCTGTCTCCACTGTTGTTCATATTATTTATGGATCATATGTTGAAAACAATAGACTGGCTGGGTGAGATTAAGATATGTGAACAAAAAATAAGCAGTCTTGCATATGCGGATGACTTAGTTGTGATGGCAGATTCGATTGAAAGTTTGCAAAGTAATATTTCAGAGCTAGATCAGAAATGTAAGGACTATGGTATGAAGATTAGCATCTCCAAAACGAAAGTAATGTCAGTGGGAAAGAAATATAAACTGATTGAGTGCCAAATAGGAGGAACAAAGTTAGAACAGGTGGACGGTTTCAAGTACTTAGGATGCATATTCTCACAGGATAGCAACATAGTGAAAGAACTGGAAGCGAGGTGTAGCAAAGCTAATGCAGTGAGCGCTCAGCTACGATCTACTCTCTTCTGGAAGAAGGAAGTCAGTACCAAGACTAAGTTATCTGTGCACCGTTCAATCTTTCGACCAACTTTTTTGTATGGGAGCGAAAGCTGGGTGGATTCAGGTTACCTTATCAACAAGGTTGAGGTTACGGATATGAAAGTAGCTAGGATGATTGCAGGTACTAGTAGATGGGAACAATGGCAAGAGGGTGTCCACAATGAGGAAATCAAAGAAAAACTGTGAATGAACTCTATAGATGTAGCAGTCAGGGCGAACAGGCTTAGATGGTGGGGTCATGTTACACGCATGGGAGAAGCAAGGCTACGCAAGAGACTCATGGATTCAGCAGTAGAGGGTAGGAGGAGCCGGGGCAGACCGAGGAGAAGGTACCTGGATTCTGTTAAGAATGATTTTGAAGTAATAGATTTAACATCAGAAGAGGCACAAATGTTAGCACTGAACAGGGGATCATGGAGGAACTGTATATGGGGGGCTATGCTCCAGACTGAACGCTGAAAGTCATAATCAGTCTTAAATGATGATGATGATGATGATAATGAATTAATTTCAAAAAAGACTGTACAACATATGAAGAACCTAACAATTATGAAATTCTCTCAGTACAAAAATTACAGATACTCCAACCAATTGCGCTATTTTTGACATAATGAAAACAAAGAGATCAAATTAATACTAAGCATGAACGTTATTAGTTATATAAGGGACAAAGGTTACCTTCAATTATTGGTTCTGACGAATAAACAATTCATTCTTGCGCAAGCTTGAAAAAAATCCTCCAAAAAATTTTCTACATCAACCGACTCAATAACATGCGTTTACAAACAAGTATTCGTCTCCATAATAAAGTAAAACATTTAATTTTTCACATATTCAAAAATATCAAATCTGCTTCTCTAAAAACTCAATTGCTCGCTACTGTGTCTCAAATAAGAATGTCCCGGCACTGTTCAACTGACAGGCGAGCAAGCGAACCACACAGACTCAAGTATCTTATTCTCTACTCGTTCAGCGCGCTCATTCTTCTCTGTCCTACTACAGTAAACGTGCATTAATTACAACGGCAGAAAACATATGAAAACCTTACATTAGGTTCTGGAAAAGGATGGAGATTTCGCGTGCTAAAGATGGGTCTCCGTTCACACTTTGACTTGCTTTTAAATACTTGGTGATTCGAATCTAGGCATCTCTAACCTCAAGTGACTTATAGGCAGTTCTTTCAACTTTAAATGATATTTTACGTACTGGAGAGCGTTAATTTTGTGATGTGTTCTTTCATACTGCCTTGGGGGATTTAAAGATTTCGAATATTTAAATATTCCGAATGTGTATTCACAATTACTAGGGCTAAATAGTAACTTTAATTATTGTATATGGGATTTCAGTTTAAGTTATCAGTGGAAAATCATTATCTGGGATCAGTTTTCTTACTTTGCCAGTTATTCCATACGTAACCGCATTCGTGTTGAAATTTCAATATTTGATCCAATGGGACAGTGTATCTATTGAATATTAGCTGCACTTTGCTTAAGGCTCGCATGTCACCCGTGTGTTCATGTACAATTTACTTTTTGTGAGTGATTTTTAGCAGTTATGGTACGTTTGATGCAGATACAGCACCTCGAGGTCATTCGACGGCGGAGTAGAAAAAAATTGCAGTTAATTACTTCCGTCAACATCAATTTTGCTCTCAGATTATTGGGCGGTGATAGTTTCTACTAGAAAGGTACATTACTAGAGCTGGTAAGACGTATAACATGCACCTTATCACTGTTTGAGTTCGTGAAGCGTGTAGTTTACACTTTTTCGTCACATATTAAATGTTGGAATGGTATTACGACTGAGTAGCTTTCCCCCATTGTTGCACGTTGAAGAACTTTGTCACTTTCTTATTACTAGTTAAAGGTCAGATCGAATTATCCATAAATAGCATTTTCTGTTTTGGGGGTATTCATCAGGACATGTACTAGATCATATTTTTGTGTGAACACTTGTGGTGAGTTTACTTGTTTATCAATATGTAGTGCATTCCATGACGATGATGCAACCTTTACAGGCATTTTAGAGAAGCCAAATTTCTTATAAATTTGTGGTAAGGAATGCTGGCTTGGAAATGATTGGCTGGAAAGGTACGTAGCCAAATTTGTTGTGATAAAGGGAACAGACTAACCATTGTTTGCACGTAGTAAGAAATTAATGTACAGTAATACGTTCGTACTTGCAGAGAGATACGCAGAAGTGAGGCAGCACATGCTTGCACAGGATAGACAAGCGTGGGGACTGAATTAAACCATTCTTGGGACCGGACACAACAATAATAGCAACAAAAACACTTACTAACATTGAACCGTAGGTAACTGACAAATATGTAGACGTACATTATGAGGGATTCTGGCCCTAATACGAGGTAGAGTAGTAGCGTTTTAGTTGTTGTTTAGAAACTATGAAGTCATACGAATAATTTTTTCTTTATCTGCAGGTGCATCTCTGCAGCCTTGTGGAATACTGAGATCCCCACGCGACAGTACAAAAAAAAAAAAAACCGCCAGAGGGCCAAAATAAAATAGCGCAGCCCATTTATAAATAAAAAGTTAACTACGTAACTCTATGTATTAAACTGCTGAAATTTCCTAATAACATCGGTCACGATGTGTGTCTGTATACTGATCAGTTTGCCTATTACACAATATAAACAACGTGGTGGCACACATCTATGGCCATCATATATCCTCACTCAAATTGGTCACAAGTTTGGAGACATGTCCAGGTAAACATTTCACCCAAAAATATTAGAGCTGTGTGGCTAGACGTAATGAGTGTCATCACTGAAATGTACTCACATCTTGCTGTCAAACATAAAATCAAACAGATCATCTCAGTTTTCGACAAAGTGTTTAGTGATGAAGCGAACGTGGAACAAATATATTCACGAAAGCTACCACAGATATGATAAACTGCGACCAAGTTTAGCGGCCATACAGGAGACTTTTCCCTGACGCTAAACACAATGTCTTTGCCTAGCATTTTGGACACTCGACTTTTTTTCTCGCCTAACTCGAGGGTTTTGGTACACAGGTTTTCAACGACAGTCGTTGCAACATTGGAGTCTCAAATCTCGTCTAGAAATCTGATCTGGGTCGACTGTGATCATTTATTTGCCTCTAATACTCGAAACCGGTTGAGAACGGAAAATGTGCCGGCCGGAGTGGCCGAGCGGTTCTAGGCGCTACAGTCTGGAACCGCGCGACCGCTGCGGCCGCAGGTTTGAACCCTGACTCTGGCATGGATGTGTGTGATGTCCTTAGGTTAGTTAGGTTTAAGTGGTTCTAAGTTCTAGGGGGCTGATGACCTCAGAAGTTAAGTCCCATAGTACTCAGAGCCATTTGAACTATTTGTACGGAAAATGTCGATGAAGAGTAAGCATTCGGGTCGGTAATACAATCGCCTGATGAAACAAGGCAGATCATATAAAGTTACAAACAAAGACAGATTTAAAATACAGACTGTTTTAAAACTATAAATGAGAGTACGTTTTTTTGAGTCTGTTACTATTATTCTTTAAGAGTTGAGAAGAAACTGATAAGTTTCCATCACATGTCTAGTTTTCTGTAATATTCGTGAATTTCTTATTTTAAGAAGAAACTTAAATGCTGCAACAATTGCGAAAAAAAATCTATGGTCTAGGGTTAGCGTACTTGACCAATAATCGAAACATCCTGCGTTCCAGGTTCGATCCCAGCCACTGCATAACTATTCACTAAGGAGCATGAACAATGGTGGCCAAAGACCTCTCTGATACTGCCAACGTCCTTAACAAAGAGGAACAGACAGAGGTTCAGGGCACCCTCAAAGGCATGAGGATGTAGAAGGCAAAGGGAACTACTGCTTTAAAGGCACATAACGTGCATCCACAGGACATGTGACCTGTAATTGAAAAAGAGTAATAATGGTCTCTCCATTCGGGATTAGCCCCCATTCGGATCTCCACGAGGTGAATGCAACGCGATAGGTACTCAGGAGAGAGAGACTGGAAAACCAACGAAAAGGTAACGTTCTAGGAGTTGGAAACGGACATGTTTGAAGTTGGTAGGAAAGCTAGCAGATTTGAAAAGGAAAATGCAAAGGCTCACTAGTTACTTCTTCGTCTCCGCCTCGTAGTGACATAATCAGCCCTCGTCCCTGATGTTTATGCGTCTAAAGAAGCCATCTAGAATGGCCTGATACGGTTGGAACGTTGCTTCTCCTATATCTGTTCGGTGAGTTTCTTTTTTTTTTTCACCTCGTCCTCCAATTCCCTTGCGATTCACTTCGTTCTTCTCATTCACACTTCTCTGACGACATTGGAAGCGTATGAGCTACGGAATCAATGTGTTATATGATGTTGCATTGTTGCCGTTCACTTCAACCTACTCAAAGTGGCTCGTTGCAACCTTGTTCTCTTTCCAGTGCAAAAGAAAAAAATTACATCACGATGCCACACTTTATCACTGGGCTGCATCGTTTCGTTTTGGATACTGTACTGGAGTGCTACGGTACTCTAGCTTTGGGATTTCATCGTGTAACAGATAGGGGTGGGAAAAGGCCATCTGTTAAAACTTATACCAGTATTTTAGCTCTGAATAACCGGTATTTTTCAGTACTTGTTTGGTATAGATTGTAACAGGTATTTTTCTTTTTTGTTGATGACGGTATAGAACCAATGTATCAGTTTCCCATAGCAGTGGTGCTAAAATATTTGGTTCTAGATAAAACTTTTTAGAAAAGAAACTTTTTTGGTGGGACGTTCGGTGGATTCTGAAAGGCTGATATCATCTTTGAATGATATTGTTTCAGTATTTACGAACAGATTGAACAATAAATATTCGACAGTGGATTAATTCAGTGCGGAAATTGTCAAGTAGTCGTTCCTCGTTTACCGACTACCTACATCGTTAACCTGAATGTTTTAAAAGATCAGTTTTGATTTGGTTAGCAACAAATCAATTACATTCAAATTCCTACTAAAAAGAAGAGATGCATAACTGACTAAAAAACGACTGCGATTGCAGGCTTTCTCGGCTATTTCATCTATGAAGTCTTCTCGGGTTATCAGCCGAGTGGCGTCGTCTTCTAGTCGCAACGTTTCAATGGATTAGGTATCCACCATCTTCGCTTGAAGATGATGGATACGCAATCCATTAAATCGTTGCGACTAGAAAACGACGCCACTCGGCTGATAACCCGTGAAGATTTCATAGCTAAAAAACGACTTTTTCATTCGAAATAGTTAAAGTAAAAGAACGTACAAATTTTGCGCAAAAGCTCATCACTTGTATGTCACTTCTATGAAATAAAGGACGGAAGTTATTGCATAGGAAGGAAATTAAAAACTGAACAACGCATTCATAGCTTATAATAAAAACAGGAAGAAGCTGGTCCGCTGCCTGTAGAAATGGACAAAAAAAAGTCAAATATTCAAATGTGCGTGAAATCTTATGGGACTTAACTGCTAAGGTCATCAGTCCCTAAGCTTACACACTACTTAACCTAAATTATCCTAAGGACAAACACACTCACCCATGCCCGAGGGAGGACTCGAACCTCCGCCAGGACCAGCCGCACAGTCCAGGACTGCAGCGCCTTAGACCGCTCGGCTAATAGAAATGGACAACTTAACACGAAAAATGTTTATACCGTTTAGCATCGACTGCTCTTAAGTTCTCCAACCTTAGTTTACAAAAATGGCTCTGAGCACTATGGGACTTAACATCTGTGGTCATCAGTCCCCTAGAACTTAGAACTACTTAAACGTAACTAACCTAAGGACATCACACACATCCATGCCCGAGGCAGGATTCGAACCTGCGACCGTAGCGGTCACGCGGTTCCAGACTGAAGCGCCTAGAACCGCACGGCCACACCGGCCGGCCCTTAGTTTACACTGTTTAGCATTGACTATTCGTAATGCCTAAATAGCCTTACGAACCTCGATTAAAACGTGATTTTTTAGCAGAGGTTGTAGAAAGTTAGGATCAGTAGGAGAACATTGGTGAATTTTTTGTAGTACTCAGTCCCTCATTACTTTTCGAGAAAAGCAGCGAACGGTGGACGGAAGAAATTTTCTTCCATTTACCTATTTCATTTGATAGTTTGATTTTGTGTTTCTTGAAAGTCTGACAGAGTCGTAGAATTTTTCAGCCTTTGTGCGATGTCCGCGGTTATTGTTGGAAAAATAGCGATGAAAAAGCCGGTTGTTTTCAGCAGTTTCAACGATCAGGTTAAACGGAGATGAAAATAACCGGAATAACGGAAACCAGTTGTTTCAGAGACAACCGCCAGGACAGCCGACATGTACTTACAAACAAACAAAAAGTTAATTACGTAACATTGTTATTCCGAGTGGTGTCTATAAAACTGTATGACTACCATTGGCAGCTCGACGGGAGACCAAAAGGCTAACGCTGCGGCTGGGAGACGGATTGGGGGGAGGACGTGCTGATACCACGTGGGAGCCACGTGCCGTTCCCCTCCGAGCAGCGCGCCCGCAGGACGGCGAAATAGTTGGCCGCCGTGTTTACGTGGTGCCGTGACGTCAGCGCTAATCTGTGTGCGCAGGCCAGCGATAGCCCGGGGTGATGGCCGCTCGGCAGCCGCCAGCGGCCTGGACGGGCTGTCCGCACCGACACACACGTCACGTGAGTCACGGGATCAGCGGCGCCCCAGTCGTGAGTACGTCCACCTTGGACATCGCAAGCGTGCATTTCTACACGTCCACCTGCGTTTGTATTAGCATTTCACTGACGGAAAAAAGTCGCAACCCCAAAAAATAATTAATGTGGATTAACGAAATTTCGGGAATTTTCTCGGTAGTTAATATAAGTGATTAACATTGCAATATCATAGGTTAATGTAGGTGTGGGATAAGCCATTGTAAAAGCTAAATGTTGGTACATTCATTACCAATGTAACGGCCACAATGCTGAATGAAAGCATGCAAACATGCCTGCATTGTGTTGATACGTGGCCGGCCGGAGTGACCGAGCGCTTAAAGGCGCTACAGTCTGGAACCGCACGACCGCTACGGTCGCAGGTTCGAATCCTGCCTCTGGCATGGATGTGTGTGATGTCCTTAGGTTAGTTAGGTTTAAGTAGTTCTAAGTTCTAGGGGACTTATGACCACAGGAGTTGAGTCCCATAGTGCTCAGAGCCATTTGAACCATTTTGTTGATAGGTGCCGGATGTGAGTTTGTGGGATGGAGTTCCGCGCCTGTTGCACTGTTTGAGGGTGACGCTGGAGTTGTTGTCCGATGATAAAGCATATATGCAAATCTGGTGATCGAGCAGTTGTTGTTGTTGCGGTCTTCAGTCCTAGGTTTGATGCAGCTCTCCATGGTACTCTATCCTGTGCAAGATTCTTCATCTCCCAGTACCTACTACAGCCTACATCCTTCTTAATCTGCTTAGTGTATTCATCTCTGGGTCTCCCTCTACGATTTTTACCCTCCGCGCTGCCCTCCAGTACTAAATTGGTGATCCTTTGATGCCTCAGAACATGTCCTACCAATCGATCCCGTCTTCTAGTCAAGTTGTGCCACAAACTCCTCTTCTCCCCAATTCATACAGTAAAGCTTCATGCATTCGGAAAAAATTACGGCTGTAGTTTCCCCTTGCTTTCAGCCGTTCGCAGTACCACAACAGCAAGGCCGTTTTGGTTAGTGTTACAGGGCCAGATCAGTCAATCACCCAGACTGTTGCCCCTGCAACTACTGAAAAGGCTGCTGCCCCTCTTCAGGAACCACACGTTTGTCTGGCCTCTCAACAGATAGCCCTCCGTTGTGGTTGCAACTACGGTACGGCTATCTGTATCGTTGAGGCGAGCAGGCCAAGACGAAATATCGATAATCTGTAGAGCGCGTTGGGTTGCAACAGCGGTGCGTGGCAGAACATTATACATTTGGAAAGCAACCCCTGCAGTGCTATTCATGAATGGCAGCACGACAGATCGACTTACTAGATTGACGTACAAATTTGCAGTCAGTGTGCTTGGAATGACCATGAGAGTGCTCATGCTGTTATAGCAAAACCCCCTGACCATAACTCCAGTTGTAGATCAAGTGTATCTAACACGCAGAGAGGTTGCCCTCAGACCCTCATCTGCTGTCCTTCTACCCACCACATGACCATCATTGGCACCGTGGTACAACCAGCTTTCATCAGAGAGGACACCAGACCTCCACTCTGCCCTCCAATGAACTCCTTCTTGACAACACTGAAGTCGCAAATGGTGGTGGTTTGGGGTCAGTTGAATTGCTATAATAATAATTATAAAAGATGGCAATTTTATTTACGCACTGTCTTTTAAATAGATATGATGGTATCTGATACTCAAGTACTAATGCAAAGAAACGTAATGATTCCCGAATGAGATTTTCACTCTGCAGCGGAGTGTGCGCTGATATGAAACTTCCTTGCAGATTAAAACTGTGTGCCCGACCGAGACTCGAACTCGGGACCTTTGCCTTTCGCGGGTAAGTGCTCTACCATCTGAGCTACCAAGGAACGACTCAACGTCTGGTCTCACAGCTTTACTTCTGCCAGTAGGCAAAGGTCCCGAGTTCGAGTCTCGGTCGGGCACACAGTTTTAATCTCCTCAGGCTGTGGCAAAGCCATATATCCGCAATATCCTTTCTTTCAGGAGTGCTCGTTCTGCAAGGTTCGCAGGAGAGCTTCTGCAAAGTTTGGAAGGTAGGACACGAAATACTGGCAGAATTAAAGCTGAGACCGGGCGTGAGTCGTGCTTCGGTAGCTCAGATGGTAGAGCACTTGCCCGCGAAAGGCAAAGGTCAAGAGTTCGAGTCTCGGTCGGGCACACAGTTTTAATCTGCCAGGAAGTTTCATATCAGCGCACACTCCACTGCAGAGTGAAAATCTCATTCTGGAAACGTCCCCCAGGCTGTGGCTGAGCCACGTCTCCGCAATATCCTTTCTTTCAGGAGTGCTCGTTCTGCAAGGTTCGCAGGAGAGCTTCTGTAAAGTTTGGAAGGTAGGAGACGAGATACTGGCAGAAGTAAAGCTGTGAGACCGGGCGTGAGTGGTGCTTCGGTAGCTCAGATGGTAGAGCACTTGCCCGCGAAAGGCAAAGGTCCCGAGTTCGAGTCTCGGTCGGGCACACAGTTTTAATCTGCCAGGAACTTTCAAACGTAATGATGCTAAAATGCTTTAAATTCTTGCTATGATTTAATCTTTAAAATTTTCTCTTCCTGTTAATATTTAATTAATTAACTTACGTCGTTCAGATTTCGTAACGCTGACGGCGTTAAAATTTAAAGTTGTTGAGTCCCTGTTTTGTTTTCTTTCAATTGTTGCGAGCCAGCGATGGTGCAATGCTGTTCGCTTTCAAGTCTACACATTTACAAAAATCAGGTCCAGGAAACACTTTTGTGATCACGGTTGCGATTTAGACGGTATTCGCGTAATTGTACTGATTAAGAGTTATCGTTTCCGAAAGATGAAAGTTCGATTAAAGCTGTGTGTACTTCTGCGCGTATAATGAAAATATTCCTAACACGTCGCGTAACAAAAAGTGACATGCGAATCACAACCGTGGTCAAACGAGGAAAATATATGACATAAATGTTCTTCGCTGTTATTCAGGACAAGTTTAGGTTAAACACCGCAATTCTCATTCTTTAGAAATCACAAGACGATACACTTTAGAGATATTTGCTTTGAATAACTTGTATTTACCTTTTCTTATACAATATGGTGATTGTCCGCAAGGATTATCTCTCTCTCTCTTCTTTTTATAGCCTTTATACGATAACATTGCATACATCGATTAAGAAACTTTTCTTTCTCTACCGACCAGTAGGAGAACAAAATCCGCCCAGACAAAATGTCTTACATGGCATCAGTTCTCACTTAACAATCATATATAGTTTCGTAGTACAAACGATGCTAGTTTATTCCGTGCACTAGAAAGTCTTTGATTCACTGAGAACAAAAATTAAAATAATAAAATTATAATTACATTTTTAATATCGTCAGTTCTTCTTTATATCATTAAAATAAGGTTTGACATCGTCGTAATATTATTTTTCATCGTTGTAGCGCTATACAGTGGAGTGCGCGCTAAAGCACCTCTGGCTCGGAGCTGTCCTTGGAATAACCGAGATATAACAGTCCGTTGTGTCAGTGTGGTGCCAACTGCTTCTCAGACTGCTGCTGCAGATGCAGTACGATGCGCCAGACCCATATGCCGAGCACGATGGTCTTCGCTCCCGGTTGTGCTACGTGGTCGAAAAATGGTTCAATTGGCTCCAAGCACTATGGGACTTAACATCTGAAGTCATAAGTCCCCTAGACTTGTTGTTGTTGTTGTGGTCCTCAGTCCTGAGACTGGTTTGATGCAGCTCTCCATGCTACTCTATCCTGTGCAAGCTTCTTCATCTCCCAGTACCTACTGCAACCGACATCCTTCTGAATCTGCTTAGTGTATTCATCTCTTGGTCTCCCCCTACGATTTTTACCCTCCACGCGGCCCTCCAATACTAAATTGGTGATCCCTTGATGCCTCAGAACATGTCCTACCAACCGGTCCCTTCTTCTGGTCAAGTTGTGCCACAAACTTCTCTTCTCCCCAATCCTATTCAATACTTCCTCATTAGTTATGTGATCTACCCATCTAATCTTCAGCATTCTTCTGTAGCACCACATTTCGAAAGCTTCTATTCTCTTCTTGTCCAAACTATTTACCGTCGATGTTTCACTTCCATACATGGCTACACTCCATACAAATACTTTCAGAAATGACTTCCTGACACTTCAATCTATACTCGATGTTAACAAATTTCTCTTCTTCAGAAACGCTTTCCTTGCCATTGCCAGTCTACATTTTATATTCTCTCTACTTCGACCATCATCAGTTATTTTGCTCCCAAAATAGCAAAACTCCTTTTCTACGTTAAGTGTCTCATTTCCTAATCTAATTCCCTCAGCATCCCCCGACTTAATTCGACTACATTCCATTATCCTCGTTTTGTTTCTGTTGATGTTCATCTTATACCCTCCTTTCATGACACTGTCCATTCCGTTCTACTGCTCTTCCAAGTCCTTTGCTGTCTCTGACAGAATTACAGTGTCATCGGCGAACTTTACAGTTTTTATTTCTTCTCCATGGATTTTAATACCTACTCCGGATTTTTCTTTTGTTTCCTTTACTGCTTGCTCAATATACAGATTGAATAACATCGGGGAGAGGCTGCAACCCTGTCTCACTCCCTTCCCAACCACTGCTTCCCTTTCATGCCCCTCGACTCTTATAACTGCCATCTGCTTTCTGTACAAATTGTAAATAGCCTTTCGCACCCTGTATTTTACCCCTGCCACCTTCAGAATTTGAAAGAGAGTATTCCAGTCAACATTGTCAAAAGCTTTCTCCAAGTCTACAAATGCTAGAAACGTAGGTTTGCCTTTTCTTAACCTAGCCTCTAAGATAAGTCGTAGGGTCGGTATTGCCTCACGTGTTCCAGTATTTCTACGAAATCCAAACTGATCTTCCCCGAGGTTGGCTTCTACTAGTTTTTCCATTCGTCTGTAAAGAATTCGTGTTAGTATTTTGCAGCTGTGGCTTATTAAACTGATTGTTCGGTAATTTTCACATCTGTCAACACCTGCTTTCTTTGGGATTGGAATTATTATATTCTTCTTGAAGTCTGAGGGTATTTCGCCTGTTTCATACATCTTGCTCACCAGATGGTAGAGTTTTGTCAGGACTGACTCTCCCAAGGCCGTCAGTAGTTCCTATGGAATGTTGTCTAATCAGGGGGCCTTGTTTCGACTCAGGTCTTCCAGTGCTCTGTCAAACTCTTCACGCAGTATCGCATCTCCCATTTCATCTTCATCTACATCCTCTTCCATTTCCATAATATTGTCCTCAAGTGCATCGCCCTTGTATAGACCCTCTATATACTCCTTCCACCTTTCTGCTTTCCCTTCTTTACTTAGAACTGGGTTTCCATCTGAGCTCTTGATGTTCATACAAGTTGTTCCCTTATCTCCAAAGGTCTCTTTAATTTTCCTCTGTAGGCAATATCTATCTTACCCCTAGTGAGATAAGTCTCTACATCCTTACATCCTTACATCCCCCTAGACTTAGAACTACTTAAACCTAACTGACCTAAGGACATCACACACATCCATGCCCGAGTCAGGATTCAAACTTGCGACCGTAGCAGCAGCGTGGTTCCGGACTGAAGCGCCTAGAACCACTCGGCCACAGCTGCCGGCTATACAGGGTTTGGGAAAGGGGGGAGGCGGTTGTTACGTATGCCCGTGACGACACGGTGTAGCAGGTCGAGCGGTCGAGATTAGAGAGTGGGCATCCAGGGCTGCCGTTAAATGACAAAACAGGGAATTAAGTAGAATAAAGAGGATATATTTCAATATACGGAGTACAAAAGGCGCGTCTAAGGTCGGAAATAAGAGGCTTATGCCAGTCTAGGAGGTCGAACAACTTAAATGAAATGGGCAACGAAAGGGAAAGCGGTTCATGTTGACTTGCGTTGGTGGCCGGTCGCAAAGAGCAGATCCAGAGGCTCTGCCTTTCAAGAAGACGTCTGTGCTCCTCGAAGTCTGGAGAGAGAATCAAGTGTGTTCTGCACCGCAGGACGCTCCGGCGTCCACGCTCGTGATCGGTATAGCGCGCACGTTATTGGCTAAAATCAATGGCGCGAATACGCTAGCAGTTTCAGCAGAGGTTCAAATGGTTCAAATGTCTCTGAGCGCTATGGGACTTAACATTTATGGTCATCAGTCCCCTAGAACTTAGAACTACTTAAACCTAACTAACCTAAGGACAGGACATAACACCCAGTCATCACGAGGCAGAGAAAATCCCTGACCCCGCCGGGAATCAAACCCGGGAACCCGGGCGCGGGAAGCGAGAACGCTACCGCACGACCACGAGCTGCGGACTTTCAGCAGAGGGCTCAGGGCGTCTCCTGTTAGCAGCTTTAACTGGACAGAACTGCCTCGGTTTTGAAAGACAAGCGGCATGTGTCACGTAGAAACGGCGTCAATTACTGTGAGAGAAAACTTGTAAAGATTCGACTGGGCCTTTGAAATAAATTTCTTAAATCATTTCTCAAATTTATCCCTTGACTGGCTGCCATACTGCACATTCATATTCGGCTTATTTGCAGTGAAAATAACGTAGGAACTGAAAACAAAAAGCCGGCCGAGGTGGCCGAGCGGTTCTAGGCGCTACAGTCTGGAACCGCACGCAGGTTCGAATCCTGCCTCGGGCATGGATGTGTGTGATGTCCTTAGGTTAGTTAGGTTTAGTTAGTTCTAAGTTCTATGGAACTGATGACCTCAGAAGTTAAGTCCCATAGTGCTCAGAGCCATTTGAACCATTTTTTTAAAAACAAAAAGATAAAAAAAAATTACCCTTGTCGACTCGACCGTAAGACTCACAGATTACCGTTCTGTAGCCACTGCGCTGTGTCAACCACTTCCTGGCAACTACGCTAACATGAGTCACTAATTCTCTACCCGTCCCGAAACAAGAATGCTGTTTCGCCTAAATGCTTCGCCATCTAGAGCTCCCACTGGTGTCAGTATGATTTCTGACCAAGTCCTGCACATGCCAAAGAGCTGGACGAAATCGGCGAATAGGCGCGGTCCCCTCGTTAGTTAGGTGCGCGATACCAGCACGCGCAAGAACTTGGATGAACGCGAAACAATGTCTGCGACAGACATTACCATCGCGGTTGCCTGCAGAGGCGGTTAACGGAAGACGTTGCGACGCCTGCCGGCAAGACTCGAGACGTCGGCCGTGGAGCCAAGGCGTCGGCCTGGGACGTTCGCAATCAAGGCGGTCTGTAGCTGGAGGTGGAGGCGGAGGAGGCGGCGGCGGCGGCGGTGCGGTGGCTCCTTTGAGCGCGGCGGCGCCTGCTTTGAGGTGGTCGTAATTACCTCGCGCCGTGTTATTGCTGCCCCCGGGTCCTGGCCGCCTACAAGGAGCGCCACCACCCTCCATTACGGAAGCTCGCCCCGTCCGCTGCTACGCGGAGCGCAGCCTCTCCACGGGGCTTCCCCGCCGAGCCGGCTACTGTGCCTCTGCTAAATTGTCAACACGGTGTTCCTATCTATACTGAGTGTTTGTCCCTTGCAGAGGCGAACAGAGAACAATACCAAAGACGTCTGTTAGAAGCCGTCATTCACACAGTGGTGCCCAAAACTTATTTTAAGGATGAAAGGAGTTTTCGCACGAAGTGTCACTGCCAAGTAAAATAGCTCGATGAAACCATACAAAAAAGAACAACTACTGTTTACACAGAAGGTAACTGAGAGAAATACTCACTGAAAAATAGGGTTTGTGATCATCAAGGACTGCAATGCTGCTCTGCAACGTGCGCCCATGCTGGACAGAAGATTGGTAAGCAGGTATTGAGGAAGGGCGTGCCATTTCTCCAGCAGCGCGGTTGTCAACTGCTGGACAGTTGGTTTATGTGTCCCCAACGTGTCCTGCTCGACCGGCGTTGCCTCGTGAAACGTTGTTGTGATGCCTCGTGTAATGAGGCGAAATGCGTACCATTAGGTTTCCGACTTTGATAAAGGTCGGATTGTAGCCTATCGCTATAGCGGTTTATCGTATCGTGACATCGCTGCTCGCGTTGGTCGAAATCCAATGACTGTTAGCAGAATATGGAATCAGTGGGTTTAGGAGGGTAATACGGAACGTCTTGCTGGATCCCAACGGCCTCGTATCACTAGCAGTCGAGATGACAGGCATCTTATCCGCATGGCTGTAACGGATCGTGCAGCCACGTCTCGATCCCTGAGTCAACAGATGGGGACGTTTGCAAGACAACAACCACCTGCACGAACAGTTCGACGAAGTTTGCAGCAGCATGGCTGCGGTTACCCTTGACGCTGCATCACAGACAGGAGCGCCTGCGATGGAGTACTCAACGACGAACCTGGGTGCACGAATGGCAAAACTTACTTTTTTCGGATGAATTCAGGTTCTGTTTACAGCATCATGATAGTCGCATCCGTGTTTGGCGACTTCGCGGTGAACACACATTGGAAGCGTGTATTCGTCATCGCCAAACTGGCCTATCACCCGGCGTGATGGTATTGGTTACATGTCTCGGTCACCTCTTGTTCGCATTGACGGCACTTTGAACAGTGGACGTTACATTTCAGATGTGTTACGACCCGTAGCTCTATTCTTCATTCGATTTCTGCGAAACCCTATATTTCAGCAAGATAATACACGACCGCATGTTGCAGGTCCTGTACGGGCCTTTGTGGATACAGAAAATGTTTGACTGCTGCCCTGGCCAGGACATTCTCCAGATCTCTCACCAATTGAAAACGTCTGGTCAATGGTGGCCGAGCAACTGGCTCGTCACAATACGCGTCACTACTCTTGATAAACTGTGCTATTGTGTTGAAGTTGCATGGGCAACTGTACCTGCACACGCCATCCAAGCTCTGTTTGACTCATTGCCCAGGCGTATTGAAAGGTCCCCTTAGAAAAATTAATGAGTTACTCTGCTGATAAACCGGCCGTCTCTACAAGGACTACAGTGGGTCCGCATCTTTGATGGCCCACCAATACCATTATTTCTACAAGAACTGCAGTGAGTCTGCACCTCTGATGGCCCACCAATACCATTATTTCTACTAGGACTGCAGTGGGTCTGCACCTCTGGTGGCCCACAAATACCGTAATCTCTACCAGGACTACAGTGGGTCTGCTCTGTGATGACCTACCTACCAATATTCTTCAAAACTTCTACTGAATCTGGTGTTGGTTTGCTCTGTTGTGGTCTTTTACCTGTCTGCATGTCAAGAGTCAGTACTGTCTTTCCGTTGGTAGGACAACACTACTTCTTCAAGACTGCATGGAAATCCACTACTTCTGTGTGCATTTTCTTTTACTGGTCAGACTTCGAGAAAAAAAGAAAACAGTGCAATTTTACTGTGATGAATGATCAGGACTGTCTTTCTGGACTGTAAAAAAATTTTAGCTTCTGACCAACATTGTATCAACAAGTGTGTGCATTTGATTTCTTTGTTATTGTAATTATGTAAAAATTTTTCAAATCTGTATTGGCCACTGCCCAAAACGATTTGTAAAATTTTTTGTGGGGAGCATGGGGGCTATGTAAGTAGGCTGTTTAGGTTTTTATGTTAGTAACGCCATGTAGCGCTCTATATGAAAATCACTGGCTGTGCTGTGTGCAGTCTGTGGCTGGTTTGCATTGTTGTTTGCTATTGTAGTGTTGGGCAGCTGGACGTTAACAGGACGTAGCGTTGCGCAGTTGGAGGTGAGCCGCCAGCAGTGGTGGATGTGGGGAGGGAAATGGCGGAGTTTTGAGAGCGGATGACCTGGACGTGTGTCCATCAGAGACAGTAAATTTGTAAGACTGGATGTCATGAACTGCTATATATATTATGACTTTTGAACACTATTAAGGTAAATACATTGTTTGTTCTCTATTAAAATCTTTCATTTGCTAACTATGCCTATCAGTAGTTAGTGCCTTCAGTAGTTTGAATCTTTTATTTAGCTGGCAGTAGTGGCGCTCGCTGTATTACAGTAGTTTGAGTAACGAAGATTTTTGTGAGGTAAGTGATTTGTGAAAGGTATAGATTATTGTTAGTCAGGGCCACCCTTTTGTATGGATTATTAAAAGTCAGATTGCGTTGCGCTAAAAATATTGTGTGTCAGTTTAGTGTTGATCAGAATAGGTAAAGAGCGAAACGTCTGAGTACGTTCAGTTCTGCTCAGCGGTTTGAAAATCAAATAATGTTAGAGGTTTATCAGCACAGTAACTCATTAATTTTTCTAAGGGGACGTTTCAGTATCAAGGCCGTTATTCCGGCCAGAGGTGGTTTTTCTGGGTACCGATTTCTCAGGATCTATGCACCCAAATTGCGTGAAAATGTAATCACATGTCAGTTATAGTGTAATATATTTGTCCAATGAGTACCCGTTTATCACCTGCATTTCTTCTTCGTGTAGCAATTTTAATGGCCAGTAATGTATACCAGACGACAGATACGGCATTGGTAATCATAGCGATGAAGCGAACGCCGTAGAGAATCGGAGTCAATTCGGGCGAGAGCGTCGATAGGCGACCACACAGTCCTGCACTTGCAACGCGCCTGTGGGGCCCCTAAGTGCATTCAACAGGTACCGAGCGCTCTCAGTGGCTGCCAGCTGCGCTAGTGCGGCCGCATTGCGTCTCACCACAGCACACACAACACACGGCAGACCACGCTACGTCGTAACATCTCGCCACAGCCGCAAGATCTCGGCGTGCCGCTCCCCCTTCTTCGGAGAACAAGCCCCGCAAACTAACTTGCTCCCCGCAGGAACAAAATACACATAATCTTTCCTTAATTTCGCGTCGAGTGCCCGAGCACCTCCCCACCCACTGGCGCACAGCCTTGGTCCACCGCCATCTCACTCACTCGCACAACCCTCGCCTCGTTCACCCCTCCACTGCGCTCTTCCTCCTCCTGATATTCAAACAAGTCCGCGCCGCCTCGGCGCTCTGCTTACCTCATCAAAATGCTAAACAGTTCTTCTTTTCTTGCACGCCGGGCAGGGACCACTCGGCGGTTTATATATATATCTATATATACGTTTTTTCCCCTTTTTTTCCTCGCCTTTCCTTATTCTTCTGCCGGGAGGAATTTGGCAGGTCTTACGCGGACTGGGGGAAGGAGCGCCCGCCTACTTCCGCCCCCCCCCCCTCCCCTTTACCCGCCGACCCACACCCATCCCGCAAGGCGGTGGCTGTCTGGCAACATCTGGTGGAGCCCGTCTTCATCAGGCTCCGACGCCAATAATGGCTTCTTAATTAAGTTAAGATCTCTAATTGTGCCAAACACAAAAATCCTTCATCAGCGCCGGCACAGTGGAGGAGGATCCGTGCGCCCTAGGTGGAAGGAGGGAAAAAGAGGGAACGCGGACAATCTCGAGAAAGAATTGAAGGAGTAAAATAAAAAAATGAAAGGGAGGGAAAAAGGGCCCTGGGAAGAAAGGCTGGCTCTACGGCAAGTGTGTGAGCGGTGAGGGTGGGGGGTAAGTTGGGAAGGGAAAAGTTTGTGGAGTCCGGGATTTCGCTGTCGCACCGTCTCCACCGGCTGGAGCTCTTTCTCGTCTTGCCGTCGGAGTTTTTCTGAATACGTAGCGGCGGCGCTGGGCTCGTTCGCTCGAGTCGCAGCAGCTGAGGCGGCGACGCCAGGCTGAGACCTGCCCGGCGCTCAAACACTGCGGATAAACACAAACAGGCGGGCGAAGCGGGACGGGGTGAGACGCGTGCCATCAGACTTTCAAATGACGGCTGCGCCACGCGGCCGGCCTCGCGCAGGGCTGCTCGGCAAACAGACGCGCCGCGCGGCTCGGAGTGGGGCCGCTGCTGCCCTCAAAGACGGCCTGCGACTCCGTCGCCGAGCCCGGCGCGTGCTTCCCAGCGCCTGAATCCTCGCCACCCGCAACGCCCCTGTGCGACTCAGCGCCCCACGACCTCCGAAAAGAACTGTCGAGTCCATTACGGGCCCGCTTTGAAGTTTCTACTTTGTAGACTAGCCGGCTTAGGTTCTGAGATGCTAACGGTCTATCCCGGTTTCTCTGATCCTCTCAGATATCGATGTTTACCTAACGGGAACTCCTCTCACATAACAGTGCTATCATTCTCTTCTGTCGCACTCGGACGGGTACCACTCATTTCACACTTCCTATAAACTTGACGTCATGTTTAAGTCACACGCAAAGTCGACAACCGCACGAACTGCTATCGACTTTCGTTAGCGTTCGATGCGGGCCTCTCGCACGCGGGTAACATCTCACAACACTTCGTGCGCATGTGACGTCATTTTGACATCTCCGAGGCCTACGAGAAAGACAGGCCACGGCGCGTACGTCCAACACAGACTCAAAGGAAGGCCTCGGCGCTTGTTGGTGACGTCACGTGAGCTAGGCACGGCGAACGCCAGGTCTGTAGCAGGCATAAACGCCTGGGCGTGCTTATCACTATAAATCCCTCATTTTTGGACAAAATGTTTGGAATTGTTTTGGAAGCTGCAGTTTTATTTAGATGAAAGATTTTCTTACTATCGTAAAGCTACAATTGAAGATCATAGTTCTGCATTACTGAATCCTGTCGAAACAAACGTAGATCAATATGAGAAGATGCTTTGCCCCATTGCAAGCTTCGGAAATTTTACATTCAAGTAACTACATTTACTTGATCCATCTTGTTATCGAAACTTACCCCAACCCCCTTACAATTAACTCGTTTCTTTTATTTATTTATTTATTTTCGTTTGACATCGTCACTGCAAATGTGAACTAATTTACATGTGTAAATGTCCAACTGTTGCCAGTCATTAGATTACAGTCGTTTTCAACGAAAGGATTTCTAAACAGGAAACAAAATAGCTTCATACATCGAAAATACTGCTGAGCTTAAACTTTTTTAAACATGCACATTAGAAAAGATAAATATTCCCCTGTTGCAACTGAAAGGAGAAACTTTATAAGATAAAAAAATTTTATCTGATAAAACAAATATCTCTCTTTTGCCTCTTCTTCGGTCCCCCACCCCCTCCCCCAACGTGTACAATCGCAAGATATTTCATTAACATTCAGTGCTCCTCACCCCATAGTCAACCAAGATACCTAAAGAAGAGCACCAATAAGTTGACAGTTTCTTGTAAAAGCAACCCAGTACAAACGTAACTTCCTCAGATTTACAGATAAGGTAAAGAAGCACGAATTCTGTTGCTGCTGGACCATGAAGTTGTTTTTGTATGTCAGTCCTTAAAACAGGTGGAAATTTAAGCTCACGAGTACACTATTTGTTAAGAAGTGTAATGAATTGCACAATTAATTGATTGCAGAAATCTCTCAGAACAATGTGTATTGGTCAACTACCGCCAATAGTTTCACATTTTCCTGTGCCAGAGAGGGAGACACCACCATTATGAGTATGCGTGCAACAGACCTGGCGTTCGCCGTGCCTAGCTGACGTGACGTCACGAACAAGCGCCGAGGCCTTCCTTTGAGTCGGTGTTGGTACGTCACGAAGGTAGTCCTGCGCTCACTCGCTCGCACAGAGCACCATACAAACTACGTTTCTACACCTGTTAACTTGTAACTAGGCGTGTCTGTACAAACGAAAACTGAAGCTTCTACTGGAATCAGCTATTACAGAATCTTACTGTTATTAGTCCGCCGGCCGAAGTGGCCGAGCTGTTCTAGGCGCCACAGTCTCGAACTGCGCTGCTGCTACGGTCGCAGGTTCGAATCCTGCCTAGGGCATGGATGTGTGTGATGTCCTTAGGTTAGTTAGGTTTAAGTAGTTCTACGTTCTAGGGGACTGATGACATCAGATGTTAAGTCCCATAGTGCTCAGAGCCATTTGAACCAAATTCGTTCAGCCAAAGTGTTGGATCTTAAGTAATGTTAAATAGTCTATTATACATTTTCTCACTTGCTTTTCTGGTAGTCTGTTGAGGTGACCAAAGAATTTCGTTAGCCCTTTCTTAAAGTCAATTTCTATGCTGGAAAACCTTTCTGTTATTTTGACTGATTGTAGCCTTTAACGATCTTGTGTGTGCATTGCTCCTAAAATTTTGCTAATGATCAACATCTCTCCTTTTTAAATTTCTTCAAGTTCGTGTTTTGTGGTTAAGTGTCAGCCTTTCGCTTGCACATAAGACAGTTGGTTTCATGACTGTGTTGTAGCTCTGAAGTTTTGTGTCTTGACATGAACTTTTTGTCGTAGAGATTTTGGAGTAACCCTAATGCTTTCTGGTTTTTTGAGGGCGATTTTTCTGGGAGATTTTTCAAAGGCCTGTCGATTCGATGAATCCTCCGAGTTATTTAAGGTACGGGTCCCTGTTGGGTTTACCGTATTTTGTTTTCAGGCTCGCTATTTTGGTCTTTGAACAAAGTAATTCAGTTTTCTCGAATGAGATTTACAACCATACTTTTTCTGCTCACCCTTTAAGTGTCGCGAGCTGTTTGATGGCAGTCTCTTCGTCTACTGTGTCCCCAGGTCGTGCGCAAACGCGAGATATAGTATATAGAAATTGTTCTGGGAAAAGCCCAGTGGATCTGGGGCTGGCTTCCAAAACCTACCTTTCTAGAGTTTTTTCGCCCCTTCTTCCATCATCTTCTCTACGGCTACTTTCAACAGAATAGGAGAGAGCCCATCACCTTGTCTCACACCCATCTGAATGTCAAAGGATTCTGAGGTTTCCTCTTGCCAGTTAGTGTTTATTTTTGGAGTTCTCGTGTTTTGGAACCTAGTCTCATCACTTCAGAATTCGGAATAGTGAGGGCCTGTTTATAGAGTCACACGCCTTTTTGAAAGCTACAAATCTGCGTACAAGAGGTTTTCGCCTGAGGGCTCGTATTTTGAGTGTGATTTGAGGCCAAAAACGTGTTCTGGGCATACCTGTTCAATATGAATCCTGCTTGATAGTCTATTAATTTGGATTCTGACTGCCTTTGTGCTGTAGTCAAGAAACAAGCTGATAGGATTTCGTAGGTGACCGGTAAGTGTGAGATCCCTCTGAAGATGTTTACAATTGATTTGTTGCCTTTTTTATATAGTGGATGGATTACAGCGGTTTTCCAACCAATCGGGATTTCTTCTGTTTGCCAAATTTTTCTGACTATTTGTGTAATATCTGTGAATGAGAATGGGCTTAAATTTTTCAAGAGTTCAGCTACAATTCCGTCCTCCCCTGATACTTAGTTGTTTTTAAGTTTCTTGATGTTTGAATGAACTTTTCTTGTGTTCGTGATGACGGCTTTCTCTTGTGATTTACTATAATTATTTTTTAATTAAGCACCACAGAAACGCTTATTGCGGGTTGGAGCTTTTAAGATATCTAAGTTGCAGAACTGAGTCAGAAATTGTGTGAAAATCTTGTAAGGTTGTTGTAGGGTAGGTTGTACTGAGAAATAATTGTTAAGAAAAATAGTCGATACGTTTTGCCGTTTCCGAGTTAAAAACGCTTAAGTCAGCCAATCTGTTGCGCACGAAAAATAAAAAGCCCCCCCCCCCCAGGTACAGTTACTGTCACGTATCCTTACTTGGTAGATGATAGCGTAGGAGACTGCACACCCTTTGGTTCGGTTCGATCCTTACTACGGGTCCATGTCCAATTTCTGTATCACTCTCTTGTTCTGTTTTATGAAACTAAACGAACAGGTCTGGCGATACAGTCTCTAGCGGGCCGCTTGAATTAGCTCATGCAACGATCTGACTGGCTAACTCCAGTTCTAATCACCTCGGAAACGGCGCAACGTATAGAACTTTTTCCTTAACAATTATTTCTCAACGAATTTACAATATTGTCAGACAGTTTCTGACCGTCCTACATAAGTGGCGTGAACAGCGTCAGTTGTGAGTGATCACCGTGAAGAACATGGAGATGCAGTGTACACGTGTGAGTCAGTGTTATCAGCACCTTATAGTGTTCAAGATGAACTTCATGGTATGTTTCCATTTGGCCGACAAAATCCAGGTATGTGGAGCGTTCGAATGTGATTGTGGTCCGAAGTTGGACTGTGTGAGAACGTGAGGACACGCATACTTATCGTCAAGCCTCTGGTCGACCAGGCCTCACCACCACAGTGGAGGATCGCAGTATTGTGCACCAAGCACACCGTAACCCGTTCACATCTGCACCTGCTATTCGAGAACAAGTAATGGATTTCCTGAAACATTCCGTGTCACCCTTCATCACTGATCGAAGACTAGTAGTAGTGGGACTCTCTACCTTCGCATGATTATGGTGCCGTAGACACCACAACACAAACTGCTGCGTTTGGAGGTGTGTCGTACCCGGAGAGCATGTACTCTCGATGAATGGCGTCGCGTAATATTCAGCGATAAATCAGTGCTCTGCACTACCCCTGATGACTATCATCGGTGACCAAGATGGCGGCCTGGGAAGAGCTCACATTCTTCAAACCATTTTGGATCGCCGTGTGGGGTATGAGTTCAGGTCAGTGCTGATAGTGATGAAGAGACTCGGAAGGCAGAAGGATCTTTCACGGATATCCTACGTCCTCATGTGCTACCCTCACGCAACAGTATCCATGGCGGCATAACAGAGTTTCTCAGAAAGCAATGCACTCCTTTTTTTCTTCAACAATTCTTTATTGAACATACCGAGAATCACACACACAAAAGAGTGGTGTTTTCCTAAACACCCTATTTTTCCACGTAATCTCCATCCCGTTCTATGGCCTTCCCACAGCACGAAACAAGAGCCTGTATAACCTGTGGGTAACAATCCAACTGGCTGCGGAGCTACTACTTCACTATTTGAATCACCTCCTCATCGTCCTCAAAATGGCTTCCACGAATGACATCCTTTAATGGCCCAATGGAACTCCGACAGGGCTAGGTAAGGTGTGTCAGGTGTGATCGCCGTGGATGGTCTCCCCGACCGCTACAAATTGTGGAGCTCCGCCGAATCGCCCTCTGATGACCTCACCCTACGTGCCCAGCGACTAACTGTACTTCTATTGGTAGCAGGTGATCCATAGACATTGCACAAGCGTTTGTGAATATTCCCTACAGTTTCTTTCTCTGCAGTGCGAAATTCAGTGACAGCACGTTCGTTGTAACGTACATCACTCACAGACGCCATTTTGAAACTGTCCTGCAGCTACGCTCTCTGTCTGAAGTGGCGGAAACTTGGCGCGCTTACTCAGGAGACTTCAAATAATACATACGTAACGTTTCGCATTTGCAGCATTGTCTTCAGCAGAGAAAAAAAATGCGGTGCATTAGTTCCTGGGCAACCCTAGTGTTTCAGCAGGACAATGCTCTTCTGCACATGGTGTCGTGGTCCTTTTTCACGTATTTGGTTTTTTATATTGTTGGTTTTTGTTTGTTATGTAAAATTGGAGTTAGTATTTCTCTGCTTGCTTCACAACTGGAAAATTATTTACGACATGGAATCAGTAATGGTACTTTTCGCCGTTAGTTTGCCCGAGAACCTGCTTTTTAAAGCAAAAGACTCCTCCAACGCACAATATTCAAGTTAGTCAGCTGCAGGTTACTTATGTTTTTTTGATTCTTTTGAGAAGACATTACTGAGATTTTCGCAATATCTGTTAAATGGAGATCAAAACAATTTGCTGAGATCATGGTATATGAATATGGTTCAATATTAGAAAAACGGACTACTATTACTGTTTCAAAAGGAGAACCACAAATCTACATTTACGTTTATTTTTATTATTTGTCAAAATTAAAATATTAAAATATTTATTACGACACTCAGCCGTCATCATTTCGAACAATGGCGTTGCCCTCTGCACTAATGTTCTCACATAAAATTTTCTCAAATTATTTAAGTCAATCACTTCATGAGTATAGGATCTGTTACAGGAAAACATTAGCGACACTCTTAAGTAATACTTGATTACATGTAGACTAAATACTCGTATTACATGAAACTTACACGTTTTCGTGCTTCGTCACAAAATGTATGAAACGTCCCCTTAGAAAAATTATACATGACTGTGTTTAAACTGACACACAACATTTTTAGCGCAACACAATCTGACTTTCAAAAATCCCTACAAAAGAATGGCCCTGACTAACATTAACCTATACCTTTCACAAATCACTTACCTCACAAAAATCTTCGTTACTCGAACTACTGCAATACATCGAGCGCCACTACTGCCAGCTAAATAAAAGATTCAAACTACGGAAGGCACTAACTACTGATAGGCATAGTTAGTAAATGAAAGATTTTAATAGAGAAGAAACAATGTATTTACATTAATAGTGTTGAAAAATCAGAATATACATAGCAGTTCATGACATCCAGTCTTACAAATTTCAGAACTCCGCCATTTCTCTCCCCACATCCACCACTGCTGGCGGCTCACCTCAACTGCGCAACGCTACGCGCTGTTCACATCCAGCTGCCCAACACTACAATGGCAGACAACAATGCAAACTAGCCACAGACTGCACACAGCACAGCCAGCGATTTTCATACAGAGCGCTACGTAATGTTGCCAATATGAAAACATAAACAGCCTACTTACAAATGGCTTCTTACACTACGAAGAAACAAAAGAGAAATGAGTGCGATCCTTTTCCAAAAGAAACAGAGATTACAATAACATTCGCAGATCATATTAGTTGATTACGTAGTATTTGTGATTTTTCTGCGATAATATTTATTTCGTTACGACGTCAGTTTTGTTATATTTGCGAAGTTCTTCAATATTATTGTTTCACGTTATGTGGCGTACCGCCACAAAGGGAAGTCTATGGATGAACTGTCAGCGTGATGTTGCGGTAATATTATGGTAGTAAGATCTCCAGATTTGTCTCCAGTAGAACATGTGTGGGAACAGCTCGGACATCACTTCGGTACCACTGCCAGCATCCACGATATCAAGGACCCGTTTCAACAGTGGCGGGCCAGCTGGCCTCTGAAGAGGCTACAATGGCTTCATGACCACCGTCCTAAACGAATCAGGAAGCGCCTCCAGGCCACTGAGGGAGCACCATCATATTGACAAGTGGGCTCAGACTCCCAAGTTATTTGTAAATTTGACTCGATTTTGATGTCACCGAAATAACATTATATACTCGCTCAAGCAATAAAATTTCACTTCTTTTCCTCCTCCCCATCCTGGTGCTTACATTTTTGTCACGCAGTGCATGTTAACGGAAGCAATGTATAGCGGCACCACCATTTAAGATGGGAAAAGGTTAGCTTCGGGGCAATATTTCAGAGTGCACAAGTTACTGCCAAGTGCAGGCTTGTTGACAGTAAGTTACGCTACCAGCGGCTGTGAAGCAGAATGGAGGCCACAGGGCTGTAGATCCGCTGAAAAGAATAAAGTTTGTACGGCGCAAGTTACAGGCAGAAGGGACTCACTGGCCCAACCGAGGTGTTAGGAGTACATGACTCAGAGTGGCGCGTTAGCAGAACAGAGGCTGCGTATAAATAGGCGCTGGTTCACTAGCAAGCCATTCAAGTGTGGCAGCTCTCCAGGATGGCGGGGCGTGTTACACCACTGGCTACACGCAGCAGCAGATGGGGCACCAGCATTCCAGTCCACGGTAGGTCGCTGGTGCGACCCTCTGAGGCCAACGCGGGGTCCACAGCCAGCCAGCAGCAGGCCATGCCATGGCTCACTACTGCAGGCTCTCAACACACACTGGAGGCATCTCGAGGCAAGGGCCGCAGATTCAGACGCCAGATCATGGGCGCTTGTTGTCGCCTTAATCATAGCCATGCTGGCGAGGAAGCATGCCACGGGCCACTTTACTGTTCCCAACAGGCGGTGCTGAGGCGACAGGAATGGAGACTGCTGAGTTGACTGCCGGCACATCATGACGTCATCACAACTCTGCAGCCATACAAGGCCGACACACAGCAGCGCATTGCACAGGTCAATGAGGAAACTATTCTGTGCCAAGCCATTTCACAGGCAGCAAAGTGGTGTCCTCAGCATTGCGGGACCCGTTGACGCCGACTGAGTGGAATCGGTTCTCAACAGAAATGTAGTGAGAAGCAGGTAAAACTAGTATTTTGTATGGTATTCCTTTTGCATCTGGCATTAGACTGCCAGGTGACTTCTAGTACCAGTTCTGAAGACATTTCAACCATGCATCATACAGACCTTTTCCATCTGTCATAGACATTCGGTCTCTTTCCCTCCTGAACACACCAATTATCTCCAATTTAACTGATAATCAGTATGTTAATGAAGTCGTATGTGGCTGTTGTTCTAGTCTTGAGTGTGAAATGTGATTTGGTGCAAATCACTACGTTTTTCCACCCTGTGTAAATCTCTGCATGTGTACATGACTGCTGCAACCTATATTCTGCTACACCTGTTTGCTGTAATCAAACCCTGGTCTTCTTCTACTGTCTTTACAGACAAAGCTTTTCTCCAATACAAAAATTAACTAGTCCTTGATGGCTCAGCATGTGTTTAGTCAGCCATCCATTCATTTGTTGTTGGACTAATCCATGTAATATTCAGCATTGTTCCATAACACCAATTATAAATATTCCTGTTCTCCTCTTCACTGAACTGCTTATCATCGATGACTCACATTCATGGAAGGCTTTACACCAGAGAAATACTTTCAGGAAGGGCTTGTCATTACTTCCTGTATATTCTTTGTTAACAAACGTCTTATTTTTAGAATCGCTGTTCTTCCTACCACCAGAATTCATTTTATATCTTCTTTACTTCTGCCATTTTCAGTTATTCTGGTGCCCAAGTGCAAAACTTACGAACTACGTTTAGTGCTTCATGTTTTTAAACTATGCTACCTAACCAAAAGCAACCACACACCGAATAGTGGACATCAGTATAGCATGTGTCCACCCTTCGTGTTTACGATGGCTTGAAATCTTCTGGGGACACTTTCAGCGAAGTGTCTAAACGTCTTTGGGGGAATGGTAGCCCATTATTCCTCAAGAGCAGAACTAGAGAACATTGTGATTTTGAGCGTTGGAGTCTGAAGAGAAGATGAGGCACTAACTCTTTCCAGAGGCGTTCCATTAGGTTAAGGTCGGGACTCTGTGCAGGCCAACCCACCTCGTCAATGTTATTGCCACATAGACGCTGCTTTATGATAAGGTGCATTGTCAAGTTGATATAAACGATCATTGTCTGCAGGCCGTTGTGGCTGAGACGTTCTAGGCGCTTAAGTCTGGAACAGCGCGACCGCTACGGTCGCAGGTTCGAGTCCTGCCTCGGTTATGGATGTGTGTGATGTCCTTAGGTTAGTTAGGTTTAAGTAGTTCTAAGTCTAGGTAACTGATGACCTCAGACGTTAAGTCCCATAGTGCTCAGAGTAATTTGAATGATTTTGATCATTGTCTTGAACAGCTCCTCTGCTGTACTTAGTACTCTATGCTATAAAATGTGTTCTTAACTTTTCAAATGTAGCGTTTTCTTGAGCACAACAATGCGACCACAACCTATCTACGACAAACACCTCCCTACCGTAGCACCACCACCAGCTCCGTACCTCACTGTTAGCGCTACAGATGATAACAGGTAACATTGGTAACATTCTCTAGTCATTCGCCAAAACTAAATCGTCTGGTCAGGTTGCCTCAGTATATAGCGTGATTTACCACTGCAAATCATTCGTTTCCAGTCATTCACTGTCCAGTGGCGTCCTTCATTACAGCGCGTGAACAGCGCTTCCCACTGCCTAAAGAGATGTCTGCCTCACGATGATGTGCTCCACCATTGTAGCCCATTCTTCACAACTGCATACGCACACTCGTTAAGCTAGATGGACTTTTGGTAGCGCTTTGGAACTCGCAGCTGATTCTTACCGCTGATTTCATGCAATATTTTACAACCGCCCTGCGCACTCTTCGATGAACTCTGTTCGTCAGTAATTAAAAGGTCTGTCTGGTCTTTATTTAACTGCAGTTCTTCCTTCGCGTTCGCACTTCACAATCATCAACAGTTGACTTGGGCAGTTTTAGACGTCGTAAAATGTCCCTGATGGATCTGTTTTTCAGGAGACATCTAATGTTCGAAGTCACTGAGTTCTGCTGGCCGAACTGTTCTGCTGTTACTGTTTCTCATTGACAGCACGAAATGTAGCTCATAAACATGAGCCAAAACATTACGACCACTTGTTAAATAGCTTCTTTTGTCAGTCTTAGGAATGAAATACATCACTGATTTGCGTATCTGGGAAAATTTGGAAATTTGTGGTTAGTTCCTATGGAACCAAACTGCTGAGGTCATTGGTCCTAGGCTTACAAACTACTTAATCTAACTTAAACTAACTTACTCTAAGGAGAGTAGAGGACTCTAACCTACGACGGGGGGGTGGGGGGGGGGAGGGGGAGCCGCGAACTGTGACAATGCGCCCAAACCGTGCTGCTACACAGCGCGGCCAAGTATCACCTGTGCGACATTGTGTTGGTAGTTTGTGGAGGTATGTGGCACAAGTCATGTAAGTCACTTAAATAACAGGCCGCCGATTTGCATGCACGCTGATGGCGCCTGATAGCGAAGCTGATGGTTTTCGTCGGATTTACATTCGGCGAATCTGGTCGCCGAGACATCAACGTCAGTTCACTACAATGCTCTTACCAATGTAGTACGGTTCTGGCTCCGGGCCCCGCACGATTATACTGCTGAAAGACGACATCGTCGTCGAGGAAGATCAAAGGAAGCAGACTGTTCGCAGCTGTCAGAGCGTCTTTGATTACTGGCACAGATCCGATGCAAACTCTGGAGAATACCTCCCATAGTATAATGCTGCTCTCATCAACCTGCTTCCGTAGCGTACCCCACGTTTCGAGCCGCTGATCAATTCGATGACGGCATTTGTGGAGTTGACCATCGATGCCGTGTGGCTAGGGCCTCCCGTCGCTTAGACGGTTCGCCTGGTGCAAGTCTTTCAAGTAGACGCCACTTCGGCGACTTGCGTGTCGATGGGGATTAAATGATGACGATAAGGACAACACAACACCCAGTCCCTGAGTGGGGAAAATATCCGACCCAGCCATGCATCAAACCCGGGCCGTTAGGAATGACAGTCCATCGCGCTGACCACTCAGCTCCCAGGGGCGGACGACCTACTGTAGCAAAAATGTGATTCACCTTAAGAGCGAGCCGACACGTTTCCATTGATCGACGGTGGAATCCCGATGGTCTCGTGCCCAATGCAATCGTAATTGACGTTGTCGTTGGGTTAACATGTGAGTACGCAGGAGTAGTCTGCTGCCATGCTCCGTTTTCAACAATGTGCGATGAATGGTGTGCTCCGATATACTTGTGCGTGCACCAGTAGTATTCTCTACTGTCAGAGATGCCACAGATCTATCCTACTTTGCATAGCAGACAAGCCTCCGAAACCCACGTTCTGTAAGGGTCGTGGACGTCCAACCATTTAGCGCCTAGTGATATTTTCACTGTCCTCCTACCGCATTCTGCAGATGCTCGCAACCGTAGGAAGTGAACATTCGACCAGTCTAGTGGAACGCGAAATTGAAGCGTCACCCATCCACCAGTGTCAGCCCAGTTTGCAGGTGAATATAAGTTTAATTTAGTTTTTGTTTATGTATTTTTGTAATATTTTTTTGTAATGGTTGTGAATTGCCTAAAGTTTTGTATTTTTTTTATGTTTCATGTACGGAGAGGGCGGCGCAACGAACGGAGACAGCATCTTCGCTGCCGCGACCAGAGAGAAAATTGCTGGCCACTATACGTCGCGGGTCGACAGCCAAAGAGCAACAGAAGATCCCGAAACCGAGTTGTTGCGTCGTGCTTCTAAAAATTGATAAATGAAAATATGTAATTTTTTTGTACAACAATGATATCATAGGAAGTTTAATCTTATTGAAAATGTTAGTCCTATCTTGTCAAGGCTCAGGTTCACGTCTGTATGTAGGAAGATAATAAACTAGTGGATGCTACTAAAGTTGAAATACGTGTTCTGAGGATTTATTTATGAAGGATTATGTGAATGAATTAATAATATATTTGACAAGATTATTGAATTTTGACAGCGTTCATCGCGACTTTGAATCTCAAAAGTTTATTCAATGTGGTTCTAATATCGATTAAATCAGATAACGTGTATCAATATAATTTCTGAGGAGAAACAAACGACATCTAAAATTGAAAAAGTTTACGCAAACCAATTGACCCGAGTGACGTAATTCTGTGCATACGACTCAAATGATGTTTTGCAGTTTCGTTCAAGAACCATTCTGTGACAATTTAAAAAGAATATAAATAATTGTGAAGTGGGTTGTAACTGACGTAGGTGACGAAGTCTACACATGGTCATATGTCGAAAGAAAATCATTTATAAAGAACTTACGTCGTTACACTACACCAGCTTCCCTGTTTTCGAGACACTCGTTCACAGATTCTACATAATAACAATCTGCCCTTTTTCAAAGTATATGATCTCAATGGATTTCCCCATTTGCATTTCACACCTTCGCTAGGGTGATCCCCCGTCCGCGTCTACTCCGCTTACATACTTTTACTACCGCGTCACGTGCTAGCAACAACACCAGACATACAACGTTGCAGTGGGCAGTGGTCATAATGTTTTAGCTTATTAGTGTATTCTAAATAACGGGGGCGGCATGTTCTGCTACCCTGTCTCGTGAAACAGGAATGTCTGGATACTTTTCATCAGATAGTGCTATGCACTCACCATCACGCAAAACGACAGGGCCCGTTACCTCTGCTTCCTCTGTTGATGTTCATCTTATAGCCATTTTTAAGACAGTGTCCATTCCGTTCACACGAACATCCAAGGCTTCGTCCATGCACAAACTATTAACTTTTATTTCTTCTTTCCCAAATTTGACCGAGCTAGGTGGCGCGCAGTGCATAGTACAGTGGACTTGCGTTGGGAGGACGACGATTAAGGCCCGCATCCAGCCATCCGTGATTTCCCTAAATCGCTCCAGTCAGACGCCGGGGTCGTTCCTTCGAAAGAGCACGGCCGATATCCTTCCCTATTCTTTAAACATGCCGACCGTGTGCTCCGCCTCTAATGCCTTCAATGTCGGCGGCACTTTGTGCTGGGACAGAACGATTACGCACGTTTTGGCGATGTAGTTACTTTAAGGTTCGTTTCATTATATTGAAACAGCACGAGAGAAATAAACTATGGGAAAAGAAACATGCAAAACTTTGTAGTACGTGTAAGTAAGAAGGTAGCAAAATATATCAGCTTTCACTAAAAGCTCAGTATCGAAGTGAGTGCATTTGACTTATATTAAAGACAGGCCTGAAGTGTGTATTGCTAGTAGTGCTTCTTGGCTACTGTAAGCGTTACGAGTAAGAAAATGAGATTATTTCTGTTGCAGGAACAGTTCTAGAGCGATACCTCTTACATACGTGTACAAACAAGATAATTTCATATTGATCTTGATCAGTTTATGGTATTTAATCTTTGGTATTACTGGACAATGCACTGTACACATTTGCATTTTTCCGTTAGTGTGTTGACGTCAATGTACGAGGAACCACATATTAAAAGTCACTGCTATTGATCTAAACATAATAATAACACATAACGAAAAGGTACTTAAAAACTATGTCTATAACGTTCTACGCAAATAGCTGCCGTTTCTGTGCTCAATTGAATTTCCCAGAACCTGAAAATCTGTGCAGCGAGAGTGTTACCGTTACGTTCCTTCACATTATAAATCATAGTTCTTAAGACTATTTCATTTTTTTCTTTTTCTTAGTTTCTTCTGTTACTGGCGCCGGGTAGTGTCTGCTAGCGGTAGGGCTAGTTATGTGAAGTTACAGGCGGCAGTTTCGTCACAGTGCAACTTTGAACCCTAATCTTCCTTTCCTTCCACACTCAAATTACCCCGTATTTTAGTTTACTGCTTGCTCTATGTACGCTGAACTCATGGGGGATATACTGGAAACCTGTCTCACTCCGTTCTCAACTATTGCATCGACACTCATAACAGTCTACCTACTCTAACAATAACAATACTCTTAGCCCGCCCGGTTGGCCGTGCGGTCTAACGCACGGCTTTCCGGGCAGGAAGGAGCGCCTGGTCCCCGGCACGAATCCGCCCGGCGGATTTGTGTCGAGGTCTGGTGAACCGGCTAGTCTGTGGATGGTTTTTAGGCGGTTTTCCATCTGCCTCGGCCAATTCGGGCTGGTTCTCCTTATTCCGCCTCAGTTACACTATGTCGGCGATTGCTGCGCAAACAATTTCTCCACGTACGCGTACACCACCATTACTCTACCACGCAAACATAGGGGTTACACTCGTCTCGTGTGAGACGTTCTCTGGGGTGTCAACCGGGGGCCGAACCACACAATAACCCTGGGTTCGGTGTGGGGCGGCTGAGGGGTGAAGTGGACTGCGGTAGTCGTCGTGGGGTTGCAGACCACTGCGGCTGCGGCGGGGACGGAGCCTCTGCGTCGTTTCTAGGTCCCCGGTTAACATACAATACAACACAATACAATACAATATAGATCACAATATAGTAGTGATGAAGAGTAGGCTGAAGTTCAAAACATTAGTCAGAATGAATCAATACGCAAAGAAGTGGGATACGGAAGTACTAAGGAATGACGAGATACGTTTTAAGTTCTCTAACGCTATAGATACAGCAATAAGGAATAGCGCAGTAGGCAGTACAGTTGAAGAGGAATGGACATCTCTAAAAAGGGCCATCACAGAAGTTGGGAAGGAAAACATAGGTACAAAGAAGGTAGCTGCGAAGAAACCATGGGTAACAGAAGAAATACTTCAGTTGATTGATGAAAAGAGGAAGTACAAACATGTTCCGGGAAAATTAGGAATACAGAAATACAAGTCGCTGAGGAATGAAATAAATAGGAAGTGCAGGGAAGCGAAGACGAAATGGCTGCAGGAAAAATGTGAAGATATCGAAAAAGATATGATTGTCGGAAGGACAGGCTCAGCATACAGGAAAGTCAAAACAACTTTTGGTGACATTAAAAGCAACGGTGGTAACATTAAGAGTGCAACGGGAATTCCACTGTTAAATGCAGAGGAGAGAGCAGATAGGTGGAAAGAATACATTGAAAGCCTCTATGAGGGTGAAGATTTGTCTGATGTGATAGAAGAAGAAACAGGAGTCGATTTAGAAGAGATAGGGGATCCAGTATTAGAATCGGAATTTAAAAGAGCTTTGGAGGACTTACGGTCAAATAAGGCAGAAGGGATAGATAACATTCCATCAGAATTTCTAAAATCATTGGGGGAAGTGGCAACAAAACGACTATTCACGTTGGTGTGTAGAATATATGAGTCTGGCGATATACCATCTGACTTTCGGAAAAGCATCATCCACACAATTCCGAAGACGGCAAGAGCTGACAAATGCGAGAATTATCGCACAAGCAGCTTAACAGCTCATGCATCGAAGCTGCTTACAAGAATAATATACAGAAGAATGGAAAAGAAAAATTGAGAATGCGCTAGGTGACGATCAGTTTGGCTTTAGGATTCGCTGATGACATTGCTATCCTGAGTGAAAGTGAAGAAGAATTAAATGATCTGCTGAACGGAATGAACAGTCTAATGAGTACACAGTATGGTTTGAGAGTAAATCGGAGAAAGACGAAGGTAATGAGAAGTAGTAGAAATGAGAACAGCGAGAAAGTTAACATCAGGATTGATGGTCACGAAGTCAATGAAGTTAAGGAATTCTGCTACCTAGGCAGTAAAATAACCAATGACGGATGGAGCAAGGAGGACATCAAAAGCAGACTCGCTATGGCAAAAAAGGCATTTCTGGCCAAGAGAAGTCTACTAATATCAAATACCGGCCTTAATTTGAGGAAGAAATTTCTGAGGATGTACGTCTGGAGTACAGCATTGTATGGTAGTAAAACATGGACTGTGGGAAAACCGGAACAGAAGAGAATCGAAGCATTTGAGATGTGGTGCTATAGACGAAAATTGTTGAAAATTGGGTAGACTGATAAGGTAATGAATGAGGAGAGGAAATGAATATGTGGAAACACTAATAAGGAGAAGGGACAGGATGATAGGACATCTGCTAAGACATGAGGGAATGACTTCCATGGTACTAGAGGGAGCTGTAGAGGGCAAAAACTGTAGAGGAAGGCAGAGATTGGAATACGTCAAGCAAATCATTGAGGACGTAGGTTGCAAGTGCTACTCTGAGATGAAGAGGTTAGCACAGGAATGGAATTCGTGGCGGGCCGCATCAAACCAGTCAGTAGACTGATGACAAAAAAAAAACAATACAATAGTCTTCCGTTAGCTATATTTTAGCACCGATAACTTACCAATTTCAAAATGTATTCCGCTCAACACTACAGAAAACTAGTTCTAAATCTAGATGTGTTATCAACGTAGGTTTGTCTTCCTCCAGTTTATCTTACGAGTCGGAGGGTTAGTTTTGCCCCGTGTTTTGCTACATTTCATTGGAATCCAAATTGGTTTTTCTCCAGTTGAGCTTATACCAATCGTTCCATTATTATGTACATTATTAGTGCCAATATTTTTTTATAGAACTGATTTTTCGATTAAACTCACACCTGTCCACAGCTGCGGTCTTTACTATTGCGTTAAGGGATTCGTCTCTAAAATGTTTCCTAGTAGTGTTTGCCGTTGAAGGCACCTCAGTTGGTTTTTTCCGACGAAAAAGGAAAGCATTAAAATTATCCAGAGGGCGACAATTAGAGGTTCTCTGTTTCTGCTAATTACGTAATTACGTATCCAGTTGTGGAGTTTGTACTTCCGCCTCCTTTAATGCTACCTTTCCGGTCTTTCTTGGAGTTGTGTAACTGTTATGTTGCAAATGGCTTGTTTGGTTTTCTCAGTGAATTGTTTCTGTACATCCCGTCGTTCTGTCCTGTTATCCCCACGAAGATGTCTAGCAGTATTTACTACAGCGTTACTGAATCATAGTGAAAGGTCCATCTTCTTCGTCACAAAATCAAACTGTATTAACTAATCTTTGCTAACACAGGATTAGCCTCTTATTAGTTAAGTAAGTGGCCACTTACATCATCTTCAGATTTCGTTTACAGTAAACTTTGCAATGTGCAGATGTACACAGATAATGTACAGGTATTTTGTTGGCTATGAATTGCTGTAAGAGAACTCACTTGTGGTATATTACCGAGAGAGTGCAGGGGCTAAGACGCTAGATCCACATTTTGGAGGACTTGGTTTCAAGTCTTTGTCCAGCCAGCAAGTTTTAATGCCGAAACAGATGCTTTGTAGAAGACACGTCGGATGTTGCTCCCCATCATTGTCCATTCCTAGTTCAGCGTGTAAAAAGTGGCGTTAACTAATTTCTTTGGCTTCTCCTGTCTAAAGTGTAGATGCAACAGTCAAGGACAAATAACTTTAATCTCAGTTTAAACTTTAAATTTGGAGAGGGTGTGGTTCTTATATTTTGGGCATCGTTTAAGAAGTGATTTTTCGAAATTCTTCTCCTAAGGGGGTGAAATAGGGGATGAAAAACTATTTCAAAATATGTCACTGTTAAGGTACATTTGAAGCTAGAACTACGAAAACTGATATTTTGTTTCTCAGTCAGAAACAAAAAGAAAAAAGTGTTTCAGCAGTTTTAGAGATTCAGCCACTAAATGGGTGAAAGTTTTTTTTTTCAAGATAAATTATTATTAAAGAATAACTAAAGCATATTTAAAACTAAACATATGAAAATTGATATTTGACCTCAGTCAGAAACAAAAAGAAAAAAGTGTTTCAGCAGTTTTAGAGATTCAGCCACTAAAGGGGTGAAAGTTTTTTTCATGATAAATCATGATTAAAGAACTACTGAAGTGTATTTAAAGCTACATCTATGAAAACTGGTATTTGACTTCTCGGTCAGAAACAAAAACAATTAAAATTACGTGTTTCAGTGCTTTTGGAAATTAAATCTCTAGGATATTGAAATAAGGGTTGAAAATTCTTTAAGAAAATATTTGTCTACATTTAAAAAATTTAAAGCTAAATCTATGAAAACTGGTATTTCACTTCTTGGTTACATATAAAGAAATATGGGCGAGGGGATTAATGTTCCTATGGAAACTCCAACTACCAGAATCTCATTTTGGTCTGAAGTACAATCGAAATTTACCATGTTTCTATAGTCTTAATCAATGTGAAAAAGTGGAAGTTGTTGTGACTTGTGAATAACAAAAAATTCGATGAAAGGAAAAAAAAATCTATGCAGATCACACAGAATACGCGACCAAAATCAGCGGCCACTAAGCTGGTTAACAATATATTTTATCAACAAGTAAATATAAGTTTGTAGTTATTCTTCACAGTTGTTTAAACAGACGCTGAGTGAATTTTACCAGAAATTTTAATAAGCTTCTGTTGCGCAAGGGCTATTTTCGTGTACGCAGTTATTTAATTAAAAATATTTCCTTGAGGTCAACAGTGAATGAAAACACAGAAAAATCTTAAATTAACTGACTCTTATACCCACAAAGTAGCAAGTTATTTTTGTGGGAAGAGCATTTGAAACTATTAATATTGTTGCACCAAGCTGGCTGCTAAACAAAACAAAGTAGTCATAAATTGTGTTTGTCCGGAATTTCAATGATGCAAATAGAATTATCGCGTAAAAAACCACGGATCGTGGTGCAACTGTGAGAATCCATAGTGTCACCAGACGGATACCTCGCTCGCTCGAATCTGACACTGACTGTCAAAGTTTATCAATGTTACCTCTTCCGAGTGTTCTGTGTTTTGATTTTATTCATCATACATGTACAAAGAATATTTGCTTAATGCAACTGAAAACTTGAAATTATGGTTATATTAATATGTTAAAAAGTTAAATCACTTGAAATACGGTCGAAAACACCTACAAACAGCTAGTTTCACCCCCCACCCTCCCCCGTCCCCTGAACCCAACCCACCCTTAAACATCGTGGTGCCTTGTTCCTTCAAAAGCTGCGAATCTGACACGTAATCACAATGTGCAAAACATTACTCAACCTAGAGGACGGTTTGAGCACTGGAGTCTTTTCGAGAGCATGAGCCTATTGAAGGCGCTATTCCTCCTTTCAACTGATTTTAAAGCCAGATGTTTGTGGATCTGCAGTTTGATGTACATTTCGAACCACAGTGTGACGTTTTATTTGTCACATGTGTAAATATTTGACAGAGTTGAGAAAAGCGACGAGTGGGTTTCGTAGGCTCTCACTTACACACATAACAAATGAGCCACACTGTCGTCTTTTTACCGGATCTATAAGGTGGAGAAAAATAACATGATCATAAGCTCTGAGCTGGGCAGGGGACATCAAGTCGAGAAATATATTGCAGATAACCATAGGTCGACGGACGATTTGACAGAGAAACGTGCAGGCCAGGGAAGCAGTAGTGTGTGTCATTCTTACACATTCCTCGCCACATGCGGCCAGATTTCGTCATGTTGAAGTACTGCACGTAGAGCTGTCTGCTAGAGGGGCAGTGCTGCAGGTTATTGTTCGGATTCCCCTCAATGCGTAGGAGTTAAGATTGAATGCTATAGCTTGGCGTTTGTCCGCTACGCTCCTCAACTATGCATTCTGCCACACTGTGTACATCAAAATAACATCTAACACCTACGTGTCCATCTCGGTAGCACAAGTTGAAGCCGGCCGATGTGGCCGAGCGGTTCTAAGCGCTTCAGTCTGGAACAGCACGCCCGCTACGGTCGCAGGTTCGAATCCTGCGTCGGGCATTGATGTATGTGATGTCCTTAGATTAGTTAGGTTTAAGTAGTTCTAAGATCTAGGGGACTGATGACCTCAGATGTTAAGACCCATGGTGCTCAGAGCCATTTTTGACAAGTTGAAGTGGAACTCTTCTAAAACCACTACAGTCTGTCACGTTCACGTGCCCATTGCAGTCTGACGCGACGGAAGTTTCTTGTAAACAGAAGCCGAAGACATGGCTTGCATGGCACCAGTACAGCCCTCAGAAGACTTCAACGAACTGTCGATGTAGACATGTCTACATGCGACAATGAGCCAACAGTTGAAAAAGCTGTTTTCTCGGTTAAGGCCATTCGGACAAGATGGCGGTCACCCTGCATTGTGCTTGCATTGTGCAGTCTGGGACATGCTCGTCAGTGTGTACGGCCCTCTCTACGCACTGGTTCTACACAGGCGTCATTGTCGTAGCAGTGGGTCTTCTTCGAGTCATTCTGCCCCATTACAACTCACTCACATGGTGATATTGCACCGTTTGACATCGATGAAGCATAGCAGCAGTTGTTCGCACGTTACCATTTTCCATCAACTGGGCATCGCGTAACATCTCTCCAGACACACAAAAGAGTGCGCTGTTGGGCCTACAAGGGCGTGGGCAAAAAAAAAAAAATGGTTTTCAAGGCAGTCTTATACCATTCTACCTGCAAAATAGTGAGAAGTTTAGGTAACGATGGTGGATGTGGATTACCCTCCCTTCTCTCCAATGTATACCACAGAAGCTAAATAACATTAATATCTGTTGAGTATGGTTGCCACGAGAGACGCGACAGCTGATAATCATGCTCACAAAAACAGGCTTGGAAGATGCGAGCTGTACGAAGAGTGGCACTGTCGTCTTTGAACACACATTCTTCAAATGTGTGTGAAATCTTATGGGACTTAACTGCCAAGGTCATCAGTACCTAAGCTTACACACTACTTAACCTAAATTTTCCTAAGGACAAACACACACACCCATGCCCGAGGGAGGACTTGAACCTCCGCCGGAACCAGCCGCACAGCGCCTAAGACCGCTCGGCTAGGCCGTTATTTTGGTCCTTCTAGGGTTCGCAAGTGCGGCCTTCAGCTCTGCAGTGACGTTTGGAGCTGTCGTCCACTTACTTTTCTACACAACCGTCTTGGACGGCAGTGTTTTCCCTCTCACCCTCTATGCGGTATAAATCTTCTATCGATGCCTCGTGAAACACCAAATACTTAGGCTACATTCATTACTTTAGCACCCACAATACGAGCAGCAACAACTTTCCCACGTTTTAGTTCATCTAGTTCCGACATAATGCACTGACAACTACACCTAACAATGTTCTGACCACGACTGTCTCTATCAAGGTATTGAGAACACTGCGCAAGTGCCGTTCGTTACCAAATACGACAGCACGACCTTCAAGCTTTTCTAGCATCTGCTATTTGTGTTCAATTATGTTTTCTCGCGTTTCCACATTTTTATCCAACCCCTGTTAGTAGTCGTCGTCTCTCTGCAGTCGTAATCATTTATTACGTTTCCATTATACTACACATCCTCTGATTCTGGAGCGATTCAGACCATTACCGCCGGCCGGAGTGGCCGTGAGGTTCTAGGCGCTACAGTCTGGAGCCGAGCGACCGCTACGGTCGCAGGTTCGAATCCTGCCTCGGGCATGGATGTGTGTGGTGTGCTTAGGTTAGTTAGGTTTAATTAGTTCTAAGTTCTAGGCGACTGATGACCTCAGAAGTTAAGTCGCATAGTGCTCAGAGCCATTTAGACCATTACCTCTGGCTTTTGCAATTCTGGCAGAAAATACAGTTGATACGAGGCGTGTTTTTTAAATACCGTTCTGCCACACCGTGGCCGCAGCGCTGCAGTCGGCGTTCTGAGCATGCACACTGAGTACCTATATCTGTTGTCTACGCACTGACGCCATTACAGTCTGATTCTTCCTTGTTTACGTTGTGTACTGCCGCCGATTGTAAAGTACGGGATGTTATAAGATTTCTTAGTGCTAAAGGCCTAAAAGCGAGCGATATTCATCGTGAGATCTGTGCAGTTTACGGAGAAAACATGATGAGTGATGGAATGGCAAGAAAGTGGGTGAGAGCATTTAAAGATGGCCGCACAAATGTGCATGATGAACAACGGAGTGGGCGCCCTTCGGTCGTTAATGAAAGTTTGGTGCGGGAAGTGGACAATAAGGTGAGAGGAAACAGACGATTTACGATTTCCTCCTTGCAGGATGACTTTCCTAATGTCTCTCGTAGTGTTTAGAATGGCACTGTGACCGAGCACTTGACTTACCGTAAATTGTGCGCACGTTGGGTACCGAAAATGTTGACGGATGTGCACTAAAGAAAATGTTTAGACAGTGCATTGACTTTCCTTGAGCGGTACCACAACGACAGTGATGATTTCTTAAGCCAAATTGTTGCGGGCGATGAAACATGGGTGGCCTACGTCACACCAGAATCAAAGCAACAGTCCATGGGATGGCGGCATTCAGATCCACCCAGAAAAGTGACGTTTAAGCAAACAAAATGGCTCTGAACACTACGGGACTTAACTGCTGTGGTCATCAGTCCCCTAGAACTTAGAGCTACTTAAACCTAACTAACCTAAGGACATCACACACATCCATGCCTGAGGCAGGATTCGAACCTGCGACCGTAGCGGTCACGCGGTTCCAGACTGTAGTGCCTAGAACCGCACGACTACGGCCACCACGGGCGGTTTCTTCCTTTTTTTTTTTTTTTTTTTTTTTTTTTTTTTGACAGAAAAGGAGTATTGCTTGTGGAATTCCTGCCTCGTAGTGAGACAAATCAATGCATCAGCTTGCTGTAAGACATTGCACAATCTGCGCCGTTCAATTCAGAACAAAAGACGTGGCAAGTTGAGCAAGTGCATCGTTTTGCTGCAAGACAATGCCCGTCCGAATGGAGCGAATCACATCTCTTCGATGGAAAACTCTAGATCATACTGTATACAGCCCCGATCTTGCGCACAGTGACTACCATCTATTCCTGCACTTGAAGAAACACCTGGGCGGTCAGCGTCTTCAAGACGATGACGAAGTCAAAACAGTGGTGGCGCAATGGTTAAAAAGTCAGGCGGCAGACTTCTATGAGGAGGGTATTCAAAAACTGATACAACGTTATGACAAGTGCCTCAGTATTGACGGAAATTATGTAGAAAAGTAGATTAAGGTACAGGCTTTCATGTAAAAATAAAATTATTAAGATATCTTAGCACGTCTTTTTTTAATTGCAAAACGGTACTTACTTAAAAAAACACGTCTCGTGAAAATGTGAGGTGACATCGAAGGTTTCGGGTGCTTGGTCAACTTAATCAACGTTAGGACCCTGCTGCAGAGGACTCTACCGCAGTATCAAGGACGCAGCTCGCCGCACAAGTTATCATTTAGCTCCCTGCTGCGGTTTGCGTGGGATCGGAGTGGCGCGTGACGCCGGCCTGCAGGTGGCGTGGTGGCGGGAGAGGAGGAAACGGCGTAATAACAGAAAGATTGCGGACGAGCTGCGGAAGGGGGGAAGTAGTTAAGACGCCGCGCCGGCGGGGCTCTGGCGGAGGGAGGTATTTCTAGTTAATTTCACGGCACACACCACTAAAAGCTAATTAGCGGTGCTACATTATTCATGAGCGGTGCGTCATGCAGATAGCTCGCCGCAGCGGCAGCCGACGCCGCCACCGGACGTCGATGTCTCAATTTATTACCGCCGCCTCCACAGATAAGGTCACACGCAATCACCGGCGAAAGGCGATCGGCGAAACGGACAGCGCGCTGCCGGCAGAAATCACGTGCCGCTCCAACAAGACAACGACGGAGAAGCATTCGGGCTGCTGCCTGCTTTCGAGACATTGCGAGTTGCCACGGTTGCTGGGAAACAAGAGTATTACACAGGAACAAATGACGGTACTTAGCGTGTAACAGCTTGCGGTCGATCAGTTCATTAGAGGTGAAAGCTTGTACTGGACGAGGCCGGAGAAGAAAATTGGTTGTGGCCTTTTCATAGGAATCATTCCTATTCTCGTCTTAGTTGAGTAAATGAAACCACGGGCACCGCAAAAACTTGGGCAGGTGGGTGGAGATTTGATCCATGTGTAAGGTGGCTCCCTACAAGTTACACTAACTTATGGATGTAGAGTGGGAACACGGCTTTCCTTCTTCCACTATCGATATCTGAAGTACTGGGATGTCTTTCGTGTTTTAGTTGAGGCACACGACCAACTTCGCTTTATCTTTAAGCCGATAATGTGACGTCAGTTTCCGGGGAGCGATCTGATGGTGAACTCAGTGTATGAACAGGGCTCTTCTTGTGGACGCCGAAGCGCGAGGAGCTGTCTCGAGGGCGTTAGAGGGACAGCGGTGCGAACAGTGGAAATGGGAACGACCTCCATTATTATTACGCATCTTGCGAAAGGCGTTCAGTCTACCTCTCGTTTAACTGGAGAATGTAAATCTGCGTTATGAAATTGCAGTTGCTAAAGACTGCATACAGGCGCTTCACGACTAGCACGTATTGCTATGTTGTTGAACCAGTGCATGTTGGCGAAACATTATCTCTTAAATACTCGCTTCAAGGACTGCAAACTACAAGAGCCAAACTTGTTGTAGATGGGCAAGTAATTGAACAAATAAGAGGATTTAAATACCTAAGTTTCAATTTTGAACTTCCCAAGTCAGATGATTTAGAGCTGGCCGCTGTGACCGAGCGGTTCTAGGCGCTTCAGTCTGGAACCGCACTGCTGCTACGGTCGCAGGTTCGAATCCTGCCTCGGCATGGATGTGTGTGATGTCCTAAGGTTAGTTAGGTTTAAGTAGTTCCAAGTCTGGGGCACTGATGACAGATGTTAAGTCCCATAGTGCTTAGAGCCATTTGAACCATTTTGATGCTTTAGAGCTAAAATTGGCCAGATTGAGTAATTTGTCTGGAACCATATGACTTACATTAAAACATAACGTACAGAAAGAAACATCAATTAAATTTTACCAAATGATATCCTTGCTTTTTATGCTTTGTAATGGAGAATGTCGACTACGAGGAATCGAATCACGAGAGATGACGTTCCTAATAGGATACCTATATCAACCAGCAGGAAAGTGAACCGTTGGACGTCTCATAAAGAGATGGAGTGAACAATTCCGAGTTGAAACAGGCCAAAAGGCCAAATCCTCGAAGGATTTTTATCTCAACTGCTAATGATCAAGTGAAAGTGAAGTGAAAATTCTGCCTGGAATGTCACTGGAGTATAATTTTTTCAGTTGTGATTCCCGCTTCGAATTGGGCCTGATGACCAGCGAAGACGACCCGACAACCGAGTGTGGAGGTCTGGGATGCCACTTATTTTCATAGCAGGCACTTTGGTTGTCATTTGCAGCGCCCTTGCGGCACTATGATACGCCGATGATATTCTACGCCCCGTTTTGTTGCTTTTGATGGCAAGACATCCTGGACTTACATTTCAGCACGATAATGCCCGCCCGCACAGCATGAGGGTTCCTACTGCCTGTCTTCGTGCTTGTCAAATCTTACCTAGGCCATCAAGGTCATTGAATCTCTCCTCGATTGAGAACATTTGGAGCATTATGGGCAGGAGCCTCCAATTATCTCGGGATTTTTGACGCTCTAAAGCGCCAATTAGACAGAATTTGGCACAATATCCTTCCGGAGGGCAGTCCATAATACTATCAACCAACGTCAAACGAGTAACTGCCTGCGTAAGGGCCAGAGGTGGACCAACACGTAATTGACTTGCTCAATTTGTTAAGCTCTGTCTTGAATAATCATCCCATTTTTCTGATAGTGTAGTAGTTTGTTTGTCTGTGTATGCACATCACATCTCCGATTCCGTCCCATTCGGATAATTCCTTAGTGGTGCGCTTTTTTTGTTTTTTTGTTTTTTTGTTTTTTCTTTTTTTTTGTCGTAGAGTGTATAGCACCGTTGTTTTTAATTTCGCCGAAGACGGTTTTGATTTTTCTTTACGCTGAGTCAGCCCTTTGACGATAAATTCTTTTCCGGGTTCTTTACATCTTTACTGCCACCATTTCGCTTTGACTGCCCCGCACTTTCTATTCATTTTATTCCTGAGGAATTTATAATGCTGTATTGCTGACTTTCACTGAAAATTTTTGTACTTTCGTCGATAAACTGAAGTATTTCTACTGTTATTACCCATGGTTTTTTTGCAGTTACTATCATTGTACCTGATTTGCCTGTCTAACATCTGTGATTGCTCTTTTTAGAGACGCCCATTCCTCTTCAATCGAACTACCTACTTTGGTACTCATTATTGCAGTATCGACGTCCTCACCGAACATTAAACGCTGATTCTTCCGGACGATTCTATTCCACTTCAGTCATTTCTCCATCGTAATTAAACTGTGATAAGAGCGTTATCGGCACCTCAGTACGCCTTAGAACTCAGTATCTCATTTCCGAATGTCTGCATGATAATGAAGAAAGTGAAAGTGATTTACTTCTAAAAAGGAATGCACTACCCGGTTTCAGGACAAGTGCCCCATCTTCAGATACATCTGCAAAAATTTTAAATGAATAGTAATACTTATCCACTTGCTTAAGATAATCGAAGTTAAAAAGATCCAACAGAAATTCTTTGAGAAAAACCCTGTACGCACATTAAAATGTGAGTCCACAAAGGATGCATAACTAAGATTAATTTAGGTTAAATATTTTAAAATAGTGCATTCCTAGTACATGACATGCAAGAGAATATCCTCTTTAAACCCAGGACTGCCGGAGAGCCTCACGCAGAGGACATCGTCCAGGCTTAGGGGTTCGCCACAAATGGATACGCATGAAGGTAGATGGGCGGTCTTTCGAACACAGCGCTTCGTAGCCAGCCATCAAACCAGTACGAAGAATCCTAGTTATGTATCCCTATGTGGACTCACATTTTAATATATGTGTAGCGTTCTTTTCTAAGAATTTGTGTTGGGCATTTTGCTTCGATTATCTTAGCCATATGGATAGGTATTATTATTCATTTAAAATTTTTGCAGATGCACCTGAATATGAGAGATACACTCCTGGAAATTGAAATAAGAACACCGTGAATTCATTGTTCCAGGAAGGGGAAACTTTATTGACACATTCCTGGGGTCAGATACATCACATGATCACACTGACAGAACCACAGGCACATAGACACAGGCAACAGAGTATGCACAATGTCGGCACTAGTACAGTGTGTATCCACCTTTCGCAGCAATGCAGGCTGCTATTCTCCCATGGAGACGATCGTAGAGATGCTGGATGTAGTCCTGTGGAACGGCTTGCCATGCCATTTCCACCTGGCGCCTCAGTTGGACCAGCGTTCGTGCTGGACGTGCAGACCGCGTGAGACGACGCTTCATCCAGTCCCAAACATGCTCAATGGGGGACAGATCCGGAGATCTTGCTGGCCAGGGTAGTTGACTTACACCTTCTAGAGCACGTTGGGTGGCACGGGATACATGCGGACGTGCATTGTCCTGTTGGAACAGCAAGTTCCCTTGCCGGTCTAGGAATGGTAGAACGATGGGTTCGATGACGGTTTGGATGTACCTTGCACTATTCAGTGTCCCCTCGACGATCACCAGTGGTGTACGGCCAGTGTAGGAGATCGCTCCCCACACCATGATGCCGGGTGTTGGCCCTGTGTGCCTCGGTCGTATGCAGTCCTGATTGTGGCGCTCACCTGCACGGCGCCAAACACGCATACGACCATCATTGGCACCAAGGCAGAAGCGACTCTCATCGCTGAAGACGACACGTCTCCATTCGTCCCTCCATTCACGCCTGTCGCGACACCACTGGAGGCGGGCTGCACGATGTTGGGGCGTGAGCGGAAGACGGCCTAACGGTGTGCGGGACCGTAGCCCAGCTTCATGGAGACGGTTGCGAATGGTCCTCGCCGATACCCCAGGAGCAACAGTGTCCCTAATTTGCTGGGAAGTGGCGGTGCGGTCCCCTACGGCACTGCGTAGGATCCTACGGTCTTGGCGTGCATCCGTGCGTCGCTGCGGTCCGGTCCCAGGTCGACGGGCATGTGCACCTTCCGCCGACCACTGGCGACAACATCGATGTACTGTGGAGACCTCACGCCCCACGTGTTGAGCAATTCGGCGGTACGTCCACCCGGCCTCCCGCATGCCCACTATACGCCCTCGCTCAAAGTCCGTCAACTGCACATACGGTTCACGTCCACGCTGTTGCGGCATGCTACCAGTGTTAAAGACTGCGATGGAGCTCCGTATGCCACGGCAAACTGGCTGACACTGACGGCGGCGGTGCACAAATGCTGCGCAGCTAGCGCCATTCGACGGCCAACACCGCGGTTCCTGGTGTGTCCGCTGTGCCGTGCGTGTGATCATTGCTTGTACAGCCCTCTCGCAGTGTCCGGAGCAAGTATGGTGGGTCTGACACACCGGTGTCAATGTGTTCTTTTTTCCATTTCCAGGAGTGTATGTCATGAAACCGGGTAGTGCAGTCCTTTTTAGAAATAAATGATTTTTGCAACTGTAGCGGTTTCTGTCATTGGCCGTGAATAACAGCTGAGGATGTCCCGTGAAGGGAAACATCAGAAATTTATTGCACTCTGGTTCCTACTGCCAAACCTATATTCTCCCGTAACACTTCTTGTATTCTTTCCCGTACAACCGCATTCCAATCCCCCATGCTTTTTAAATTTTCATCTCTATTTACGTTCTGATTTTGCATTCAATATCCTAATATATTATCTCTATATCTTCATCTTCTGCTTGGGTAGTTGGCATTTATACCTGTTGTGACTTGGCAAGACAGCCAAGCCACTATGATGGGTAGCCGAAAAGCACGCGTTAAAGCTCACGCAGGCCGGCTTGAGGTCTGGAACAGTTATAGGAGTTTATAGTAGGAAGAAAAGTACGTAGCTTCGGGAATACTTAACTTTAATCCATAATTGGTGAACATCGGTCTGACTGTACATGCATCACAAGATAAATAGCAAATGATTATGGCGCCTTGGTAGGTCGTAGCAAATGACGTAGCTGAAGGCTGTGCTAACTATCGTCTCGGCAAATGAGAGCGTAATTAGTCAGTGAACCATCTCTAGCAAAGTCGGCTGTACAACTGGGGCGAGTGCTAGGACGTGTCTCTAGACCTGCCGTGTGGCGGCGCTCGGTCTGCAATCACTGACAGTGGCGACACGCGGGTCCGTCGTATACTAGCGGACCGCGGCCGATTTAAAGGCTACCACCTAGCAAGTGTGGTGTCTGGCGGTGACACCACATATACCTGCGGGTCGACGCGATCATCTCTGGTTCGCTCAACTGGAATCGGACAGCGCCCAAAACATTTCTGCCATAGTGACATTGATGGTCGTACCATATCTTCAATATTTCAGTGAGATAATGTTTCAACAAGATAACGCAAGACTCCATGTTGCCAGTGTTTTCCTGACCTACCTCGATACAGATGATGTTTGACTGTTGCTCTGGGCAGCACATTCTTCAGTAACCCACCCACTGACAATATCGGATGATAGGTTGCCAGAGACAGGCACGGCACACTTGCCAGCCACTACAATTGACTGAATCTGGCTGAACCAACACGAAATGACCCACTCTTGTCTGTCAATCACCCTCATTTTCGAATCGATGTCCCGTTAGGCTAAAGCTACTGTGGCTGACAAAGGTATGAGAACTGAATTTCTCACCCTGTATATATCCACAAATCACCTTCAATATACCCTTACTACTGTATTGCATACGCACAATAAGCAGGATTTCATTATTTGCTTATCGTTTTTGTGTATTTCCTCTTAATTGCCTCAGGATCCTTTTTGTAATACTCATGGTGATTGTATCATTAGTTTCTGATACCTTAAATACTATACAGGTAAGCTCTAAAAATGTGGTGCTACAGAAGAATACGTAAGATTAGACGGACAGACCGGATAACTGATAAACAGACACTGAATGGAAAGGATAGATAGGTAGGACACATCAGGATGGAACAAGGACTAGTTATTTTGGTAATGGAAGAAAATGTGAAGGCTAAAAATTGCACAATTTGACCAAGGCTGTAATGCAGTAACAAAGTTCAAGTGAGATACACAGAAATTACAGAAACTGGCTGAGAGTGAGTATTGATTTATATCAATGGGGAAGCTTGAAAATTTGTGCGAGACCGGGTTTCGACACCGGGTCTGCTGCTTAGTAGGCAGAAGTGCTGCACTGCACCATCCGGAAACAGTGGTTCAAATGGTTCAAATGGCTCTGAGAACTATGGGACTTAACATCTTTGGTCCCTTTCAACCTCAAACCCACCACCACCACTTAACATCTGAGGTCATCAGTCCCCTAGACTTAGAACTACTTAAAACCAACTAACCTAATGATTCGAACCTGCGACAGTAGCAGCAGCGCGATTAAGGACTGAAGCGCCCAGAACCGCTCGGTCACAGCGGCCGGCTGGACACATTGGTCGTCACATCTTCACGGACTATCCAGCACCCCTCCCTTCAGACGGAAATTCTCAACCTATCCACACATTACTAACGTGCTACCCGATGCCAATTATCCTCATTATTCGCGGCATTTCGCCAATTCCTGCAAGAGTTAGAGTCTGTTGTGCATCGGCAGCGAAGAGATCATTGGCTGTCCTTGACGTAATTATATATATGTGGTGTCTGTTCGGACATTTCCAAGAGCAGACATCGTATATCTACAGGGTTTTCGGAAATTCCGTTTACAATCATCTGGAAATTGTAAGAGGGAGTGAGTAGATAATATTTTTAATTGGTACACTTGTCCAGAAACGGTAAGAACCATTTGAAAACATGTTGGTAACACGACCACTCTTACAAGTAACTGATTAGACATGACCCAGTATATCACTGGTTCTTCAATTCCCACTTATTAATAACCGAAGAAATAGCTTGTGTACTTGTTGACGGATTTCTGCAGCACGGCCTCTTCCATTTTGGGTGTGCGGCGTCTCCTTGGAGTATCACAGTCACGCCTGCTGACGGTGAAGGTACCCCTTTCTGGAAGCTGATGCGTAACTGTGGCAAAAAGGGTATGTGTTGGAATCGGACGTTGTGGAGAACGACCTTTATAAAGGCGACAAATAACTCTTCCATCACCGTGAGCTTCGCCATTCAGAGAGATCTTGTCTGTGTGTTCTGCAAACGCGTTCTCAACCATGTGGCTCTAACACTCAATAATATGTGAATAAGGCTCGAACCAGGTGGAGACGTAAGACAGACGTCAAATGACATCAGCCGATACGATGTAAACAAGCCCCCACCATGACTACCCTGTTGCACACCTACCTGGAAAACAAGTTTTCAAACGGCCATAGCACGGAAACGGTACGTTTTCGGTCATGGATTTCTATTTAAAATACTAAGTACTCACACCCCTCTGCAAGTCTTAGGCGTTTGTAACGGGGACATTCGAACATCCTGTGCAAAGGTTCAAGAGAGAAAGCGTTTCAGTAGTTACACAGAGATGAACAGACTCCCATATGTAGAGCTCTGCATCAGACCACTCTTCGGACAGAAGACTGCAACAACAACCTCTAAATGCGAATAGGTTCCCTCGAAGCGTAAATTCTCATTCTCGCAGATCATTCGGGCTTCTGAGTGTGGCTCCAAAGACTGTTCCACAGTACCTCCGGAGACTCCTTCGCCGCAGCCGCCGCCTCCGCCACCGCAGCCGTCTCGCTAACTGCCTTGTTTAATTAGCGCCCCCTTCCCCCTCCCCCCTCTCCTGTCGCCATCGCCGAGACCGCAGATAAGGAACACGCCTCGTCCGGTGGCCGGCATTAGCATGCAAATGTCCGCCCGAGCCTACTTCTTATTCCCATCGCTGCCCCCCCCCCTTCTCTCCTCCCATCCCAACCCACCCACCCACCTCCCAACTCTCACACTTTTCCCACCCCTTTTCTGCTTCTTCACGTCCTCTGCCCGCCAGCAGCGGCTCGGTAATTTTCTGTTTACCAGCCGGGGACAGTATTTTTCGGCAACGCTATTACGGCGAGCTAATGAATACCACGGCTTCCGCAGTGGCGCCGCCGAGAGGTTAATAGCACGGGCAGGATGTCCGCGAATTACTCGCCATATTGCGGGCGGGGGTGGAGAGGGGCGGAGTAGGGAGAAGACTCTGACGGGGAAGATGCGCCGGCGGCAAAGCTCCTTACATCTTGCGGACGTCACTGTTGTCTTACTGCAGGCCGTCCCTTGCTGCCATCCTGCGAAGCCGATGGCACCTATTAAACACTCTCCCGAAGGCGCCCGATAAGATGCAAGTAATTGCGAAAACTTGTGCTGTCTTCTCTCTGCAGTGTCACGGTGCGCAGCTGATCTCTAGTGCGAGTTTGTAAAACCGAGACATTTACATACTTTTTAGCAGGTTTCAATTATCACTTCATTAGGAATTCTTACGTACATTCTCTGGAAGTTTGTGGTTATTTCGGGTGGAGAACTTTAGGATTCATGGGATACTGAGAGGATTATTTTCATTCGGTAGCCCTCAGGGGCATTCTTCTGTGTTTCGTGTTTTGCTTCAGCTACATCTACAGCTACATGGATAATCTGCAAATCACATTTAAGTGCCTGGCAGAGGGTTCATCGAACCATCTTTACAATTCTCTATTATTCCAATTTCGTATAGCGTGCGGAAAGAATGAACGCCTATATCTTTCCGTACGAGCTCTGATTTCCCTTATTTTATCTTGGTGAACGTTCCTCCCTATGTCGGTGTCAACAAAACATTTTCGCATTCGGAAGAGAAAGTTGGTGACTGGAAGTTTGTGAGAAGATACCGTCGCAACGAAAAACGCCTTTCTTTTAATGATGTCCATCCCAAATCCTGTATCATTTCTGTGACACTCTTTACCATATTTCGCGATAATACAAAACGTGCTGCCTTTCTTTGAACTTTTTCGATGTACTCCGTCAGTCCTATCTGGTAAGGATCCCCCACCGCACAACAGTATTCTAAAAGAGGACCGACAAACGTGGTGTAGGCAGTCTCCTTAGTAGGTCTGTTACGCTATAAAGCCTAAACGTCGGCTGCCTTTTAAGTTTTATAAAATCAGTGAGAGTAAACAGACGTGAAATCCGTCCGTCAGATAACATATTCTATACTATTTATCACTAAGAGTGTTGTATGTCGCTACCGGGGTGCAAAGAGACTATCCTTGCACTGTTATCAGCAGCTATGGCTGTATGGTTAAGGACATTTGTACGATAGAGGCAGTCTTCTGACCATTCAGATGGCTTGGCGGTTAAAATTTCACTTCATTTTCCCATGCGGACTATGAGACAAAAGCATTCACTATTCTTCTTTCACTGATCGCTGGGCCAAATTAAATACTTCTCGTTGCCTGGACACAGTCTACAGTCACTGTATGTCTGTTTGTTAAATCAAACGTCCTTATCTTGTGATTTACGGTAGTGACCCTTCCTATGCTGCAACGCGCAGGAATTTACGGTAAGAGCTTTGCCTGTTAGCATACCTTATCGTATTATTTTAGCTCTGCAGTTGTGCTTTCCTTGTCACCAGAGCTAAACCTGTTGTTCCGATCGAGGCTACGTTCCAAGTACAAGGATCAGTATTGGTCATAGATTGTGTCATCTGTGAATGCAGGTCTTGTATCATTTTACTTTTCCACTTGTTCAAGAATACGGCGGGTCTCTGTAATCATACAGAGTTCCTTTTGCTATGTTTCTGATGGTAGTGTATCCTACGTGGTCCCATAGGATACATATGTAATTTCATTATTCACTTTTCGTGCTTATTTATTGAACAAGCACCAAAATTTATTTCAAATCCTCTTCAATCATTTTTAATCCTGCATTACGTTTTCATAGTCAACTCCCATGTAGTCGCCTACATCTTGTCTAAGTTTGTAGTTGAACCGAGAAAAGTTATTTAATACCTTCTGCCTTCTGCAGAATGGTTATGCAGGTGAAAGACCATCGGAAGACTCTATATTTATTTTTTGGATGCATATTACAACAAGTATAGGGTAGGTCTGTGGTGCAGAGAACTTCGAGACGCGTGCTGTTCCTGACTGTGCTGAGAGTGGCTACTGAAAGTCATGTTTTCTACGAAGGAAATGATGTCTACATCTCCATAGCACGCGTTTTCTCTACAAGAAAGGATTGTATAGGAAGGTCTGAAAGTCTTGATCGTAATACTGCACTGCTTTAACACAAGTTCAGTAACTCCTTACGTTTGCGCTATGAAAATTCTGCCTAATGCCAAATATTTCATTAATAGAAGTTACATTGAATTGTTATTTATTTATTGGTCAAAATTTCGTATAAAAGGGAAATATTTTCAGGGAATTGATACTGAAGTCATACCAGTTATGTATTCTGATCAAAGTTAGAAAGGAAGCAGAAGGCTTTCACATGTTGTGGTACAGACTGTTTTGCGACTACCTGACATGATCAGTCGGTGCTGGGGACGATCTGTGAATTTGTACTGTAGTCTTCTTACGAGAACTTTTATTTATTTGTAAGGTCGCTAAGATAAAACATTAATGGGTTACTAGTTTCGCCAATATGAAAGACCAGGCAGTGGCAATTAAGTAATACAACCACTTTGTCATAAGCAAAACATATAACAGGCTTCTGCAAAGTCGATATTCTTATACACATTGTGTTTCGACAATTCAGAACATTTATTACAGCTAATCCATGTCCTGGTAGGAGGTTACATAGGGTTAGGCTTGTCATGTGACAAGATGCAAATGATTTTCGTGATAGTTACGACAATACGAAGAAAGGACAACAAAACACCCAGTCCCTGAGTGGGTAAAATCTCCGACTTGGCCAGGAACAGAATCTGCGCCCTTGGAAAGTTTGTCCTTAGCCGCTGCCATAAGTTCATATGATAAAGCAATCTGAGCATCTTTGGCTGAAGAAGAATCAGACGAGGTCCTATTATGGACCTGAGGATCAGGTGCTAATCGGAACATCATGTACCTAATCATCGACCCCGCATACGAGGTAACACAATGGGGGCACTCAAACAGACACTATTACGAGGTGCATTCAAGTTCTAAGGCCTCCGATTTTTTTTCTCCAGACTGGAAAGAGATAGAAACATGTGCATTGTTTTAAAATGAGGCCGCGTTCATTGTCAATACGTCCCAGAGATGGCAGCACCGTACGGCAGATGGAATTTTACCGCCAGCGGCGAGAATGAGAACTGTTTTAAATACTTAAAATGGCAACGTTTTCCTTACTTGAACAGCGTGCAATCATTCGTTTTCTGAATTTGCGAGGCGTGAAACCAATTTAAATTCATCTACAGTTGAAGGAGACATGTGGTGATGGAGTTATGGATGTGTCGAATGTGCGTTCATGGGTGCGACAGTTTAATGAAGGCAGAACATCGTGTGACAAACCGAAACAACCTTGGGCTCGCACAAGCCGGTCTGACGACATGATCGAGAAAGTGAAGAGAATTGTTTTGGGGGATCGCCGAATGACTGTTGAACTGTGGGTTCTGTGCACACAATACTGCATGACGACCTGAAAATGCGAAAAATGTTATCCAGGTGGGTGCCACGAATGCTGACAGACGACCACATGGCTGCCCGTGTGGCATGTTGCCAAGCAATGTTGACGTGCAACGACAGCATGAATGGGACTTTCTTTTCGTCGGTTGTGACAATGGATGAGACGTGGATGCTATTTTTCAATCCAGAAACAAAGCGCCAGTCAGCTCAATGGAAGCACACAGATTCACCACCAAAAAAAAATTTCGGGTAACCGCCAGTGCTGAAAAAATGATGGTGTCCATGTTCTGGGACAGCGAGGGCGTAACCCTTCCATTACGTTCGAAAGGGCACTACGGTAACAGGTGCATCCTACGAAAATGTTTTGAAAAATTCGTTCCTGCACTGCAACAAAAACGTCCAGGAAGGGCTGCGCGTGTGCTGTTTCACCAAGACAGCGCACCCGCACATCGAGCTAACGTTACACAACAGTTTCTTCGTGATAACAACTTTGAAGTGATTCCTCATGCTCCCTACTCACCTGACCTGGCTCCTAGTGACTTTTGGCTTTTTCCAACAATGAAAGACACTCTCCGTGGCCGCACATTCACCAGCTGTGCTGCTATTGCCTCAGCGATTTTCCAGTGGTCAAAACAGACTCCTAAAGAAGCCTTCCCCGCTGCCATGGAATCATGGCGTCAGCGTTGTGAAAAATGTGTACGTCTGCAGGGCGATTACGTCGAGAAGTAACGCCAGTTTCATCGATTTCGGGTGAGTAGTTAATTAGAGAAAAAAATCGGAGGCCTTAGAACTTGAATGCACCTCGTATAAGATGATTGCAGGTTGGGGATTCACGTCACAGTCGACTGCCCGGGGAGATTGTTATTCTGGATAAACTGCAACAGTGCCACTGCCACATGTGTTTGATGTCCAGAGTCCTGCATTAGCAACTGACTGGGGCCCTCAAAGTTAGGTTTCTTCAGCCCGGTGGTGGGCTTCAAATTTTGTACGATTCCGTACAGCCCTGAGTATAGCAAGGCGGCCTAATGAGCTACATCGATTACATGCCTTACCTGGCTGTTCAGCAAGGACCGGCACAGGTAGTTGTCTCAGCGTGAACTCGTTCAAAGTGGTGAAGGCGGGGAAAAAGGCTTTTCTGTAGGTGCGTAGCCGGCCACCAACGTGGCGTGATAGCAGATCAATTCCGCTTTCTGTCTGACCAGCTCCTGCGGCAGCTTTTGTTGCTGTTCCTGGAGTCGCAACCGTTCCTGCCAACATTGCAAAAATGCCGCATCCATTGATTTACTAATCAACACTATGAAAGAAATGTACTGAAGAGCGAAAGAAACTGGTACACCTGCATAATATCGTACAGGGTTCCCGCGAGTATGCAGAAGTGCCGCAACACGACGTAGCATGGACTCGACTAATGTCTGAAGTAGTGTGGGAAGGAGATGACACCATCAGTACTGCAAGGCTGTCCATAAATCCGTAAGAGTACGAGAGGGTGGAGTTCTCTTTTGAACAGCACGTTGCAAGGCATCTCAGATATGCTCAATAATGTTCATGTCTGCAGAGTTTGGCGGCCAGTGGAAGTGTTTAAATTCAGAAGAGTGTTCCTGGAGCGACTCTGTAGCAATTTTGGACGTGTGGGGCGTCGCATTGTCCTGCTGGAATTATCCAAGTCCGTCGTAATGCACAATGGATATGAATGGATGCAAGTGAACAAACAGGATGCTTACGTACGTGTCACCTGTCAGAGTCGTACCTAGACGCGTCAGGGGTGCCATATCACTCCATCTGCACACGTCCCACACCATTACGGAGCCTCAGCCAGCTTGAACAGCCCCTACTGACAGGCAGGGTCCATGCATTCATGAGGTTGTCTCCATACCGGTAAACGTCCATCCGCTCGATAAAATTTGAAACTAGACTCGTCCGACCAGGTAACGTGTTTCCAGTCATCAACAGTCCAATGCCGGTGTTGATGGGTGCAGACGTGCAGAGGCGTGCACTTATCAAGGGTACACGAGTGAGCCTTCGACTCTGAAAGTCCATATCGATGATGTTTCGTTGAATGGTTCGCATTGAGCTGTGCTGCGGCACGCGTTGGTGCTGTTTGTAGGTTTCCGCCCTCTGTTGGAGGCCAGACGGTATCGTTTAGTTGGCATGGTGGCGGTTGTTTGTCTTTTTCTCGTGTTGACTGGCGCCACTCGGTTTCGCAAGCGTTGCCTGTCCGCTAGTGGCAGCAGCGGCGGTTATCGATATGTAGTAACTGTTGCCATATTTTTGGGGCGACGTCGTTGTTTCTCCAGGTCGCGTGAGTGGGCCAGTTCGGTTGGGGACGCAGGAGGAGCCAGATTCGCGCAGTGCGCGAATACGCCGGGACCGCTGGTGGCACGCATGGACTGCCGGATGGAAGGCCTATGGTCACGAGGGCGCACGATCTCGTCGTAAACCGGATCCTGCAGGCTTTAAGATGAGTGCATTTCAATCCAAGTAGAGAAACCTCCACCATTGTGATATCTCGCGATTCTCCAGTGACATGGGTTCGTGTTGCTGCTCGTAGTGTCGCCGAGGCGAAGAGCAGTGGGTGGAGTGCTTGGGGTAGGCAGATCTGATTAGCTTTCCTCGACTTCTTATTGCTATTTACTGCGTTCAACTTGTTACAATTTGTTAAGTTCAACCAGCGGTAAATTTCTTGTCTGGTGGCCGCTAACCCCCCAGTTGCCTGCCCGGGGGGTAAGTGTATGTAACGGCAGTGTACGTTTTCTCGCCTTGCCGCTGCTGACTTGATTGTAGTCCGGTTGGTGATTCTTCTACTTTGGTGGTAGTGATTCCTTTCTCGTTCCAGGCGCTCTTAACACAGTATTCTGGGGACGTGGTGCTGACTGCCGGTTCCGGCTTTGGCGTATTGTTCCATCGTTGCATTTGGTTTATCGGAGGTCAGGTAGCTTCAGCAAAATTATCATTAGTCATTCGTTAGACTGCCACTAGTCTGAGTTACCATCTTGTGAAGTGAACGCAACTCTTTGCTGCCTATCTCATCGCTCACGAAAATGTTCGTTGCTGGACCTTCTCAGAGGTCGATTCCTAGACCACCGTCTGTGGCCCCTTGATTTTTGTAAGACATGTGTGTTCTAAAAGGAGTTCTGACGGCCAGTAGTGCAGTGTAACGCTCCTTCAGCCCACACCTTCTGCGGGTATGGTCTTCCTCAGTACCCTTTAAGAAACTTATGTACTGGTCCTTGTGTTTCATTGTTGTATTATTTATTACAATACCTTTAATGCCTACATTAAAGATTATATATGTCCAGTTAATAGTTCTGGTCGCCTTCTGGAATAAATCTAACAGTGTAGTGTTCAGTGGAAGTTAACGGTTGTTACAAAATTTACCATCATCTTATTTCACCAGTTTGGTGATCAGTGGCTTGTTTTTTAATTAACCTTTGCTATTGTATTTGCTATTTTACAGCAGGTTTCTAAATTTTTATATTATTGCCGTTCCTGGCGTGTTGTAAGGCCTTCAGCCATGATTGTGGTCATTTGCCTTAAAATTCTAATTCGGTATTTGTATTTTAGCAGTAAGCCTTAAAACCTTATTTACTGCCATTCCTGGCGTCTGAAGCCTTCTGCTGTGATTGTGGCGACTTATCTCTAATATTTCAATACCTGTAATTGCAGCAAGTTCCTAAACAATTCTTAATTTATTGCCATTCCTGGCGTGTAAGGTCTTCTGCCCAGATCACAGTGGCTTGCTTTAAAACATTATCTGCTGTATCTGTATTTAATGGTTATTTGCTAAATTGTAACTCACTAAAAACACTATTATTTACACAGCTGTTTATTCCTTCAGTAATAACGTGTGGTATTTTTATTTATGTTGAGTCTGGAATTACTAGTTTAAAATAAATTGCGTGTAGCTGTAAAAGACAACCAATAGTAAACGATTACGGCCCCGTCCACAATCGTAACCGAATCCTGTCTTCCCTTGACTCCCAGGTCTCGCGCATGCTGACACTTGTTGATAGCCCAGCATTGCAGCAATTTGCGGAAGAGTTGCACTTCTGACACGTTGAACGATTCCCTTCAGTCGTCGTTAGTCCCGTTCTTGTTGGATCTTTCTACGGCTGCAGCGATGTCGGAGATTCGATGTTCTACTGGATTCGTGATATTCAGGGTACACTCGTGAAATGGTCGTACGGGAAAATCCCCAGTTCATGGCTATCTCGGATATGCTGTGTCCATCGCTCGTGCACCTACTGTAACACCGCGTTCAAACCCAGCGAAATCTTGATGACCTGCCGTTTTAGCGGCAGTAACGTATCTAACAACTGTGCCAGACACTTGTTGTCTTTTATAGGCGTTGCCGACAGCAGCATCGTAATCTGCCTGTTCACGTATCTCTGTATTTGAATACGCATGCCTATATCAGTTTCTGTGTCGGTTCAGTGTAAGAACGTCACACACGTAAGAACGTCCGCCGTCGCCGGTTTTGTATCTGCTTGGCGAGACAATACCATAAAACCGCACTATTGGCATAAATGTAAGTACTCTAGCTAGCAGTACTCGACTACGGATGCGAGGGAGGTGGACCCCAGAAGAGTGAAATAAACTCGATGTGAGGGCCAGTCGGCGCGGGGGATCAGAGAGTTCGAAGACCTCGCACAGACGGGCACGGAGAAAATCACAAAACGCGAACCAAGTGCAAACGGGTAAACAACTAGAACTTGGAACCGATAGCACTGCGCAGTGCGAAGGTCACCTCTGAGTTGGTAGACGTCAGCGTAAGAACTGACCGGCCTGGCCTGGCGCCGCTGCAGGTAAACACCTGGGTGAGCGTTTGTGCCCACACAACGCTCCGGCCGTCGCTTGACAGACAGCCACGCAGCTCTGCCACGAGACCAACGCCAGATCATCTGCGTTCATATCGATAACCCACGTTGGGAATACTAAAGATACCAACACGATTTTACAATGATGTGAAAGGTACAAACTTCTGCAAATATTGTATAAGTCCAGACGCACAGTGCTTCCAACAATAAAGCGAATGATGTTTCATTGCTTCATAGCCTATCAACTGAAAAAGACAAACAAACGAAAAACACAATCCTTGCTCTTTTTGCTTTTTTTGGTCAGTTAACATAACCAGAGTAGGCAAAGTTCAGAATTTTTTTTTGAGACAATGAAACAACATACAAAGGATATACTTTGAACTTTATTTCAGATTTTCAGTAAAAAATTGGTGCCCATAATTATGATTTGATCAAGGGCCTGCGAGTTTGAAGTACGCAGACTACGTGCTGCAGTGTAGTTTCTTAGGAGTAATCTGAAATCAATAATGGATGACATCAGTAGATACTCCATTAAATTTATGGGAGCTATGAAATAACCTTAACGATATGGTGCTAACACAAATTTTTAACCTAGAATATTGGCATTTTCGCTCTTTATGGCATTACAAAAAATAGCAATATTGACAAATTCCATTTATTATAGGTATTAGCTTCCAAGAAAAGTGTTTACTTTTTGGGGGTCAAAGACAGAAGTTAGTAGATAGAACCCTTTTTATTTTATACTGCACGCAGTTGTGAAAAGTTTCTCGAAAACAACCTATTTACAGTTTACGGAAAGCTTTTACATGAATTATTTATTCAAACTGCATAAAAACTACATTTTATTATATACTTCTGATGTCGCTGAACATAAACGTGGATTTTCAAAATTCAAAAGGCTAATCCAATATGGTGGACCAAAAATTATGTTTTGACCAATTTTGACCAAAATTTTACCAAAAAAGTGTTTTCGTTACGTTACGTTTAGTATGCAATTCCAGAACCATATACGAACCCTTCCTCTAACTCGAAATGTTATTGGAGAGCAATTCTCTCTTTCTTCTTGTCGAGAAAAACCAATCTGGCTGAGCTGGATATGCTGCTTTCGGCAACCTGCACACGTTCTTCGTCAGCTTTTTCGGCGAATATGTCTGCAAGCATACTGCAATATAAATCATTTTCTGAACGTGCGTCACGGCACGACAATTTTCCTACCTGAGTGGGGCATCTCCGACTGAAAGCGCCCCACGAAAGTGCTTCGAACAGTCGACTGTAGGAACTTTTGTAACGCATAGATTAAAAAACCTTTTCGTCCCAACATAAACCTTTCAAAAAATGGCCTTACGAAAATCCATTCCGAATTTACTCATTATTTATTTCATACACTTGCATTCCTTTCCATTTTAGTGCCCTCCAATAATTTCACTGATTTTTCCTCCTTCTTCCACTTCTTCTTCTGCTCCATATCCTTCCTCCTATTACTTCTGTCCACCTTTTTCCCGGTTCAATTGCTCTTCATTTTTTTCGCCTTTCACAAAAATCAAAAATACGTCATTCATGGAAATGGCGCGCACGGTACGCGCCATGGCTTCCTTTCGCATTCTTCACCATTCCGAGCTCGTACTCCATCTCTACGTTGCGATGGGACCTTAAATCCTAATCTTTCTTATTCCCCAATCAGACATTTTAATCATAAGTCTACTTGGTCACGAGTATCTGCAACGAGGAACATTTGTAGCACGTGATGTCAATTACGATATCTCAGTTAGTGACGAAGTCGGGTATAAAGAGATTGTGAGGGGTCTTTACTATCAATAAAATCACTAAAAGTAAAAACATTTATTTCCCCTGCAATGAGCCAACTAAGTTCCAGGTGCCATTTTCAATTCCTTATTCGTTGCTGTTTTCTCCCAGTACTCTTGCACTTGTTCATTATGTTTTTTCTTCCCGTCTTCTGACGACATCAGACCAGTATTTTCTTCACTCTCCTACTTCAGAGTCTTGCCATATTCGATTCTTTTTTCCTGCTTCTCTGTAGTTGTTTCTTCAATTTTTATATTAATTTTTTCTAAATCCTTTCCTTTTCTTGGATCCAAAGTGTTGTCGACCTGTTATCCCATAAATATTTGAAGATTCCATTTGAAGATTCTCTTGCTTACAGACGTTCTAGCATCTCTAATTTATTATAATGGCTTATTTTTTCATATTTAGACAGCCATTTTTTGTAGTAAAGGTGCTTATTTGTACCATATGCCCAGGGCTGGTTTAAGGCCCAAGCGACACGAGCGGTCGCTTGGGGCGCCAAGCTCAGAGGGGCGCCAGTGGCACACCTAGTGCAAAATTTGTACACAGGGTGGGTCATAATTATTGATAAAAACAACCTATTTCCATGCTCACTATATTTAGATTTATTTTTAAAGGCCTGACCAAGAGCCCGAGGAAATATCGCTTGAGAGAGGATGGGAAGTGTAGGTGGAGGGGGGGGGGGGGCGGGCTGGTGGGGGAATACAACCCATATACCAAACAGAATCTGCTCCAATTTGATGATAACCCAATATTTAATGGCCTCGTTGTAGACAGGATGTTAAACACTAATCTTCATTTCCTTTTTTTCATCGTAACCACGAATGACACTCTGCTATGCGTTCAGTATCAGCGTCTAAGAAATCACTCCAATCCAATATGTCTTGGCAGACATTTAGTTGTAAAAGAAGTGTTACTTTCTGATCGAGACTACTTGTATGAGTGAATTTTTAGAATTTAACGTAACGCTTCACTAATACAAACCCAATGCTCCTTTACCACATAGATTTCTGTCTGTCTGTCTATGTCTCTGTCTCTGTCTCTGTCTCCCCCCACCCTCTCTCTCTCTCTCTTACTGTCTCTCTCTCTCTCTGCTTGTCTGTATCTCTCTGGCTGTCTGTCTCTTTCTCTCTCTCACTATCTCTCTGTCTCGTCTCCCCCCCAAACCCCCACCCCCATGGCGTACTTAAATGCAGCTACCTTCAGTAGTACGCTGTATCACACAATAATAAAGGTACACCTTTAGTCTAGCACAGGCTCGAACAGAATGGAAAGAACAAGTATGCTTTTTCCTCGTCCAAAACTTGCAAATTAGGCCTATCGTTTGAGCGCCCTCGCTCCTTATTGGTTGAGGCCACACTCGGTTCAAAGACCGCCGGCAGGTGTCACAGAAGACATAACTAATTCCACCATTGGGTTCAGAGTTAACAGGAAAAGTTGGTCACGCGTAGTTGACACTTAATAAACCAAATATATAGGAACTGGCAGCAGATAAATTTCAAGACGAACCACTAGATGCAATAAGGTAAGTACGTGAGAGGGAAAGAAGAAAACACAGACAACGATAAGAAAAGCATGGCTGAGTTGGCACTGAACAGACAATCTGGTTCAGTGTTGGACAGAAGGAAAACTACCGGGATACGTCTTAGAAGAAAGTTGCGCCTTTGTTGAATGAAGAGTGATTTTGAATAGAATTGAGAAGGAAATGGAAGAAGAGTTAGTGTTATGTGTAGTTAGAGCCGAGATGCTGGAGGTATTGAAGTTTTGAAATGATGATAGATATTTGAGATATTTGATGTGTGATAAGAGGTATTGAGGACACAAGGGATTAAGAAGTGGAGAGCGAAAATCACGTCACCTATCCGGTCGCATCCACCCTGAGCATTGGAAGGGCAGACAGAATACAAACCGATAGTTACACACATATCTCGCACAAGGATTCACAGCTACTTAATATCTTCTGCGGTGTTCACTATTTGTGCCGTACTGAACAATATCACAGCTACGAAGCTTTCGCAGAAGTAAAGATAAGACTACTTTTTATTTTATTTGAAGAGGAAACATTTTTCTAAATCGTCGGACAGCTTGTAGGCAAGAGGGTGACTTGCTGCATGCTGTTAATAATATGGTCTTTCCAATTTAGATGCTCATCCAAGAGAATGTCGAGAACTTTTACCGTTTTTTGATAGAGTAGTTGTATAAAATCAACGTTTACTGGAGGAACAGTTTCACGAAACTGCGTGCTGATCAACAGTCAGTGTGATGTGACTATGAAATATCACTTCGTAATGTTAAACACTCAGATTTTGCACCCATCTTGACACTGAACAAAAGTCATCAGTCATACCTGACACGGCAAAAGCAACGTTCTTAGGTCTGGCGCTTACAACTGGACTTCGTCAGCTTATAAGTTTTAGATACAAGAATGTTGGACAAATGAGTGAAGTTCTATTGATATACAGCGAGAAAATAAATGGACCAAGTACTGAACATTGTGGGACTCCAGTGTGTACAAGATTCCCTGATTCCTTTGATCTAGAGGCAACTTGTTGATGTCTGTTTCCTAGGTAGCGTTGTTCGAATGGCATTCCTATCATGACTCGTCCCTTCGTACTGAACAAGGCGTTATACTCGGCAGTCCGCCGACTCCACGGGTTTCGTAAGAGTTTTGACTGCAAGCATTGATCGGCCGGTCGTTTGCTGTTGACAGTTGCGGCGAGCAGCTGGCGGCGCGTGTTTGCGTTAGTGTTGTGACGTGTGGCACGTGCGCGGCTGGGGCGCCCTCCCTGCAGCAGGGGGTGCAAACCAAACAGGCCCCGGGGGCCGCAGGGGCCTCTTTTTGTCTTCTCGCGCCGCCTGTCACCTCTGATTAATAACGTGCGAGCGCTCGCAGCGGCGATACGCGCCTTTTCAAAGGAAGTGCGCGCTATTACCGAGCAGCGCAGGCCAAATGCCTTCCGCCGCCCCCGGGGCGGGTCCACAGGGTGGGTCCGGGACCACTGCAGAGGCGAGTATTGTTATAAACAACTCTCAGCCACCCTACATTGCCAGATCATACAGGGTCTACATTGCATTTCTGATGATTTTCTAATTATTTCTCTTTTAAAACCTGTGCTTTAATTTCTGCTGCTTTCGATTGTAATAAATTAGTAACGTATTGCGTTAGACTAAAAATCTCATGGTCTTAGGTTCCATCACCCGTCGATCATAGAATTTTTCTGTCACTTACCACTTCCTTTACATAAGTCAGTGTGCGATTTGTGCTTGTCCCAGTGTGGGGGATGTCTTAGGGGGTAGTATAATTACGTATGTTACCCATGGTTAAACAGTTATTTATAATTAGATGTTAATGCCGAAACTCACTATTCACGCGTATGCACTATCAGAAAAGCCATCCCTTGTTAATATCTTTAAAAGTGCATTATAGGTAAAGCTTATTTATAAAATCATCTACATACAGGTATACGACGGGAGTTCAAAAAGTAAAGGCACATTTGTGAAAAGCTGCACTTATTCTGATGATAGAAAACTAAAAGATGCGTTATTTTTCTACGTAACCTCCCTGGACTTCAATGCAGTTTTCCAGACGTTTTACGAGTTTTTTTTTATTTCATCAGAAAATACGTTTTTCGGTTGCATCTGTAACCAATTTTTCACCGCAGCAATGACGTCTTCATCACTTTCAAATCTTCTTCCCTGTAGTGCTCCCGTTAAGGGTCCAAACATGTGAAAATCACTTGAAGCCAGGTCTGTACTGTATGGTGGATGTTCCAGCACCTCTGAAAGGTCTCTGTTGGATTCCTTTCATGTTAATTTCTTAAATCTGTTGCCATTTACGGTATAAATTCCTCTTCTAAATTTACTGTGGCGTTTCTGACTATCTGGGCGGAGACTGAGCAGTGAAACGTGTTACTTTTACACATAAACAAGAACGATCTGTCACACTACTACACTTTAAAACACAGTTTATACGTAATTCATGTCACACAGTCTCATACGGAACCTACATCCGCTTTCTTTTATATACTGTATATGATAAGATACTGTCATCCCCCTTCCCTTCTGTGTGAGAGGATGAATGAGCAAATGTATTTCTAGTTGCATGCTTGATGGTAGCAGACTAGCCTGTCTGCTAGAGAACTGTAGTACCAACGTCGGAACAGGTAGCTACGCTTTCTAAAAGCAAAGAGGTTTCTATTCTTAGTATGGTCCTGTCCGTCCCTTGTCATGTTGGTATAGGAAGCTGCCCCTCTGGCCACATCCGTTTGTATTTGTGAGCCACCCTCAGAAAGGGACCAGGTCAGTCTGTCCGCAGCGAGCGTCTGAAGTGGTAAGATCTCCGGCTAAGCGCGTGTCTGCTAAGTCCGTAGGACAATGGATTTCTTAAGTTCAGCCTAACTGAAAATTTAATCACCTTTATTTCAGGTTTAGCTCTAAAATATCTAATGTTATCTTAAATTGCAATGCAGTGTAATTCGCGTGTGAAGTTCAGAATATCTTCCGGTAGTTGCTTTGTCACTACTTTGTGAGTAAAGTGGAACCACGTGTTGAACAGTAACTCTAACTAAGATCAACAATCTTAATTGCGAATGTGCGTGAGATTATAACTTCTCGTCTTGACAATATTTTTCAATATAGCAACTTTTCTTTATGTTCAACCCACGTGGGGTGTACTTTGTGAGACCAGTACCACGTGCTTATACAGTTGTTTGACCCATCAGGTTAATAGTAAGACGATAGTAACCAGTTCGAGGTTTTTCTTTTGTAAATTGCGTTTCGATGTAATTTATTTTAATTATAAAAATTATTGTAGAGTTACACTCTTTGTGTAAACCAAGCTGACCACGTGAAGCATGTGGTGTAGGCATCAAAGTAGCCCTCAGCTATTCTTTTCGGGAAGATTTCACACAGAGTTAGTATGAATTTAGTATACCAGTGTGTGGTAATTTCATGACGAACAGGATTGCGCTATGAACGTAACTTCTTTGGGTGAAAATTGAATCGGTTGGTTGTGGTTAATTTCCTCTTGGGTATGTCTCAACGTTCTTCGTGTGTTGTTTTATGAATGCAGTGTTGTATGTAGTCTCCCAATCTTGACTTCCTATTTGATGTGTTCCATAAGATTACAAACTCACATTTTCACAATCCTAAATAAGGCACCAGTTTAGTTATGAATCAAGTTAGATATGCTGAAATTTTAACGGAACAATCACCAAATTTAAAAAAATATCCAAATATAAACTTATTTATTTCTTTTTATTTAAATTGTCTTTATATATATATATATATATATATATATATATATATATATATATATATATATATATATATCACCGGTTATCTTAAGATGAGTACTAAAAGATTGCAATTAGTGTTAGTCTGGTTGGGAATTTGGTAAGATAGACTGGACCTGGTGAAACAGTTGCGCAGTAATGCAAGCTTAACTTCCTCAGATAGCTCACAGCTTTTAACCCACTTTGATGGTCTTGATATCAGCACTGCTTTCAGAAGAAATTAATGCAACAACATTATACCTCGAATCTCAACTCCTTTATTGCATCGGCTGTCCGTTTGGCAGAATGTGGGCGAGCGTTATCTTGCTGCAGGATGACACCTCTTCACAGTTTTCCACGACGTTTGGATCTGATTGTAGGTTTTAGTTTCGTACGCAACACATCACATCCACCATACAATACAGACCTGGCTCTAAAGCCTCGTTTACGCTGGGGCGACGTCTTGCAACATTGTGGCATGCTCCGGAAATGCGTCGTCTTGTAGTATGCTACAACAGGCAACATCTTGCGGCGTATGTTGCATGCAGCAGGTTAATTTATACCAAAGCAACAAAATTTGTGCCACACGTGTGTCGGTCTCGCAATATAAAGGATAATAAAGTATCGCAGCGGCGGCCTACTTGGTACTTGCACATGCAGCTAACAACGAAAATGAAAACCAAAGGAAAAGAAAACGATGGTGGAAGAGAAGAGTATTTAAAGAAGGTCCACGAAATAGTATCCTAGGAACTAGAAGCAGATGATGGTGCGTTATTTAGTAATGTGTGCTTTCGTCCCAGGCACGTTAGTCCGCGCCATACCGTTGCCAAAAGGTGGCCTAACGGTAAATGTTCGCACAGGTACCGGGCCGGTCACTACCCTGTGTCAGGGCCCGGGGTGGGACTTTCAGCCTCCAGCTCACTCAACTCTGCGGTACGACTGCTGCGGTATGACTGCCACACTACTTCCCTCGCAAGCTCGCAAGTAAACGGATGACGCACCTTAGACGAAAGCAACAATGACAACACGAGAATGATGATTTAGTTCTAAATGTTTTGAAATGCTTAACTACTACATAACACTTTTTCAAAATTAATAAGCAAACATATTAATAGTGTTAGTAGTAAGACTGTATTAAAAACTTTCAGTGTTCGGCTCCACAAATTTAAATTATATGTAAAGTTTACTCCAGTGCGTGGGAAATAAACATCCCAGGTTGGGATGCATAAACTAAAGCCAGAGGAGGGGATGGTCTGATGCAGAGGGGGGGAAATCCCCCCCATCCCCCCCTTCAAATCGCACACTGACATAAGTCAATATAATTGTAAAAGGGGGCACATTCTACCGCCAGGTTGGAGGTATGTCGAAGGTCGGTAGAATGTGAAACAGGAGAGACACAAACGGTTCGAATAGGTCTTGAAGGTCCTACGGTACCGACCGGCCGCCCTGTCACCCTCAGTCTTTAGGCGTCAGAGAATGTTGATTCGGAGGGGCATGTGGTCACCACACCGCTCTCCCGGCCTTTCTCAGTTTTCGTGAGCGGTGCCAGCACTTCTCAATCTAGGAGCTCCTCAATTGGCCTCACAAGGACTGAGTGCACTCCGCCTGCCGACAGCACTCGGCAGACCCGGGATGGTGATGCATCCAAGTGTTAGCCAGACCCGACAGTGCTCCAACTTCTGTGATATGACGGGAACCTGTGATACCACTGCGACAAAGCAGTTAGAAAATTGGTGCTTCCTGATTACACTACGTAAACAATAGTTGCCATTTACACTCAGGCTCATAAATTAAGGATAATGCTGATACATGGTGAAACAACGCTCTGGTGGGCGGTTCGCGGGTTTAAATCACCTCGGGCTATGACCATGCTGTGGATCTGACCTGCGGTCGTCGCACGGTGGCGCTGGCAGCAGTCCACATACGCAGAGGTGTGTTGGTGCATGTCAGAGTACAGTGCAGCGAGTAAGTGTGCAGACGTTTTCAGACGTGCTAATGGTGACTGTGTGTTGAAAATGGCTCAAAGAACACATACTGATGACGTTATGAGGGGCAGAATACTAGGGCGACTGGAGGCTGGTCAAACACAGCAGGTCGTAGCACTGGCCCTCCCTGTGCCACAAAGTGTGATCTCAAGATTATAGCAACGATTCCAGAAAACAGGAAACGTGTCCAGGCGCTACAGTACGGGATGTCCACAGTGTACAATACCACAAGAAGACTGATATATCACCATCAGTGCCCGCAGACGGCCACGGAGTATGCACATAGCTTTGCTCAGAACCTTACCGCAGCCACTGGAACGGTTGTCTCCAGACACACAGTCTACAGACGACTGAACAGACATGGTTTATTCGCCCAGAGACCTGCAAGGTGCATTCCACTGACCCCTGGTCACAGGAGAGTCCGTAAAGCCTGGGGTCAAAAACACAGTACATGGTCATTGGAACAGTGGTCCCAGGTTATATTCACGGACGAGTCCAGGTGCAGTCTGAACAGTGATGCTCACCGGGTTTTCATCTCCCGTGAACCAGGAGCCAGGACCAACTCCTTAATGTCCTTGAAAGGGACCTGTATGGAGGTTGCGGTTTGATTGTGTGGGGTGGATTCTGATTGGTGCACGTACACCCCTGCATGTCTTTGACAGAGGAACTGTAACAGGTCAGGTGTATCGGGACGTCATTTTGCACCGCCTTTTCAGGAGTGCAGTGGGTCCCACCTTCCTCCAGATGGATGATAACGCACGGCCCCACCGAGCTGCCATTGTGGAGGAGTACCTTGAAACAGACGATATCAGGTGAATGGAGTGGCCTGCCTGTTCTCCAGACCATCGAGCAAGTCTGGGATGCTCTCGGTCGACGTATCGCTGCACGTCTTCAAACCCCAACGACACTTCAGGAGCTCAGACAGGCACTGGTGCAAGAATGGGAGGCTATACCCCAGCAGCTGCTCGACCACCTGATCCAGAGTATGGCAACACGTTGTGCAGCCTGTGTACGTGTGCATGGTGATCATATCCGATACTGATGTCGGCGTACATGCGCAGGGAACAGTGGCGTTTTGTAGTACGTGTGTTTGGGGACGGTTTTCTCAACTTACCGCCAATACCGTGGACTTACAGATCTGTGTCGCTTGTGTTCCCTATGTGCCTATGCTATTATCGCCAGTTTTGTGTAGAGCCACGGTGTGTGGCACCACATTCTGCAATTAGCCTTAATTTATGAGCATGAGTGTAGTATAGTAATAGGCGTTTACCGTTCATAATTATTACAACGGCCCGCAGAAAAGTAAGGGTGAAACTAAGTTTCACATGATGTGTCACTAACGGGTAACATAGCTCTATGAAACTTGGACCATACATAGAAAGAGCCGCTACAGTATAGTACAGAACGTAGCTGAAAGAAATAGGGAATGACATGAACACAGATGACACTTTTAATCACTTACAGTTATCGCAGTGCAGTCACGGCGATTTATGATGATCACTTGAATGTTAAAAAAGATGGACATGGTTCTCAGTAGGGTGTGTGATCTTTGGCAAGGAGTTCTTGAGGTAGGACGTTCCATTCCTCCAGCAGCTCGGCTGACAGCTGGAGGACGTTCGTTGGTGCGTGTGAACGTGCTGCAGTGCGTTTTCGTAGTGCATCCTAAAGGTACTCGATGGGATTTAAGTAGGAGGAACGGGCAGGGCAATTCACCAGTCCGTCCCCGAATATCATCTCATTCCAAGAGCACCTCCAACTGAGAAGTTCGATGAGATTGCAAATTGTCATTGATAAATATTAAATGAGCGCCGAATGTACCCTTGAAAAGATGCACATGGTGAAAGAACACAGTGTGACAAAGCGCTGTAGCGTGTTCAAAGATTTGGGGGTGACCGCGTCCGTGAAACATTATGCCTCATCACACAGTAACATTCTGGCCACCAACACCGCCGTGTTCGACAAACTCCTTTGTGCATTACGTGTTCCCACCTGACGTCTTATGAGAGTACGTTTAGAACTGTCAAACTCGATCATTTTGGTGGTCTAGGTGCCATGGTACTGAGAGGTATAACGTTCGGCAGGGAAATCTTTGAAGGTACTCTCACCAGTCAACGTACTACTTCCGCATGAGCATCTTTTCAGTAGTGCATTCGGCCCTGACTCAATTTTTGTGAATGACAATTCGCGACCGCATCGAACAGTGCATTGGAGGAGCTTTCGGAACGAGAGAATGTTCCTCGAATGGACTGGCCTCTTCATTCCTTCTACTTAAATCTCATCGACCACGTGTGAAATGGATTTTCGAGACGTATTGCAGCATGTCTGCATGCACCAACGACAGTCCTCCTGTTGTCGACCGATGATGAAGTATGGAACGTCCTAACACAATAATTTCTTATCAACCTGTGCATAGCACGGCAGCAGTTTGCAGAGCATGCGTTACCGTCCGTGATGACATCACACCCTATTAAGAACCAAGTCCCGCCTTTTCTAATGTCATAAATCGAGGTGAATTCAGCGTGGTTACTGTCTTTGAAGGTGGCAGGGGTAAAGTACAGGGAGCGAAAGGCTATTTACAATTTGTACAGAACCCAGATGGCAGTTATAAGAGTCGAGGGACATGAAAGGGAAGCTCTCCCCGATGCTATTCAGTCTGTATATTGAGCAAGCAGTAAAGGAAACAAAAGAAAAGTTCGGAGTAGGTATTAAAATCCTTGGAGAAGAAATAAAAACTTTGAGGTTCGCCGATGACATTGTAATTTTGTCAGAGACAGCAAAGGACTTGGAAGAGCAGTTGAACGGAATGGACTGTGTCTTGAAAGGAGGGATAAGATGAACATCAACAAAAGTAAAACGAGGATAATGGAATGTAGTCGAATTAAGTCGGGTGATGCTGAGGGAATTAGATTAGGAAATGAGACACTTAAAGTAGTAAAGGAGTTTTGCTATTTGGGGAGCAAACTAACTGATGATGGTCGAAGTAGAGAGGATATGAAATGTAGACTGGCAATGGCAAGGAAAGCGTTTCTGAATAAGAGAAATTTGTTGACATCGAGTATAGATTTAAGTGTAAGGAAGTCGTTTCTGAAAGTATTTGTACGGAGTGTAGGCATGTATGGAAGTGAAACATAGTTTAGACAATAAGAGAATAGAAGCTTTCGAAATGTGGTGCTACAGAAGAATGCTTAAGATCAGATGGGTAAATCACTTAACTAATAAGGAGGTATTAAATAAAATTGGAGAAAAGTGGAGTTCGTGGCAACTTGACTAGAAGAAGGGATCGGTTGGTAGGACATGTTCTGAGGCATCAACGGATCACCAATTTAGTACTGGAAGGCAGCGTGGAGGGTAAAAATCGTAGAGGGAGACCAAGAGATGAATACAATAAGCAGATTCAGAAGGATGTAGGCTGCAGTAGGTACTGGGAGATGAAGAAGCTTGCACATGGTAGAGTATCATGGAGAGCTGCATCAAACCAGTCTCAGGACTGAAGACCACAACAAAAACCACAACAACAACAACAACAACTATACTGTAGCAGTTCTTTCTTTGTATGGTCCAAGTTTAATTAACTACGCTACGCGGCAGCGACACATAATGCAAGAAAATGCAAGTATTAAAGATATCATATTGAGAAACACGAAATCGACCCTAGCATTCATGAAAGAATGTTTCCAGGCTCTTCCTGAAGTGATTTAGGGAGACCATAGGAAATTGAATTCAGGATGGAGGGCCGACTTTTAGAACCCTGTTCTCCTAAATAATGGCCACTGTCGTAACACTGTCCTAGCTCACTGGGTTGAACTTCTCCGCGTTTTCCAAGGAAAAGGAGTCAAGGCAATATGCTTTAGTTAGGGATCACTGCCGTCAGACCTCTACTGTGTTGGGTACTTTGACTTGTAGATAATAGAAATGTTCGCTCTCAGTGCCTTATTCAGTATTGTTCGTAAGTTATTAACTATTTGTGCTACGTAGGAGTAGCTCCATGAAGTCCTCCGATGGCACGACGGTAGCAAGCCTAATATTTACAGCTGGCCATTCTGCTTCAGTGCTTAGGCACCAGAATTAGTGCGACAAAATCTTTTGATAACATCTTCATCTCAGCGTATTAAGAGACTTATTAAGACCTATTAAGAGACTTATTTCAGGTAAGAACACTAGTTAGCATTAATTATTATTAAAATCTATATTTAAAAATACGTAAGATTTTTAAGCATTTAGGAAGTTACTCCGTACTTATTTTGCGTCTTACTGCAGGTTATCTGCCTGCTAGTCAATATTTCCTCAGCGCTCACCTTGTAACATTGTTGATTTATTTTGTGGTGTAAGCGGTGCTGATAGACAATAAAAGTGGGTTAAAAGCTGTGAGCTGTCTGGGGAAGTTAACCTTGCATTACTGCGCAACTGTTTCACCAGGTATCCAGTCTAGCTTACCAAATTCCCAACCAGACTAACATTAATTATAATCTTTTAATAGTCATGCGACAACAGGTGATATATATATATATATATATATATATATATATATATATATAAAAGAGAATTTAAATAAAAAGAAATAAATCAGTTTATATTTGGAAATTTATTTTAACATTGATCATTGAAATTTCAGCATATTATTAAACGTGAGTCATAACTAAGCTGGTGCCTTATTTAGGACTGTGAAAATGTGAGTTTGTAATCTTACGGAACACATCAAGTATGGAGCCAAGATTGGGAGACTACATACAACACTGCATTCATAAAACAACACACGAAGAACGTTGAAACATATGCAAGAGGAAATTAACCACAACCAACCGATTCAGTTTTCACCCAAAGAAGTTACGTTCATAGCGTAATCCTGTCCGTCATGAAATTACCACACACTGGTATACTAAATTCAGACTAACTCTGTGTGAAATCTTCCCGAAAAGAATAGCTAAGGGCTACTTTGATGCTTACACCACATGCTTCACGTGGTCAACTTGGTTTACACAAAGAGTGTAACTCCACAATAATTTTGATAATTAAAATAAATTACATCGAAACGCAATTTACTAAAGAAAAACCTCGAACTGGTTACTGTCGTCTTACTATTAACCTGATGGGTCAAACAATTGTATAAGCACGTGGTACTGGTCTCACAAAGTACACCCCACGTGGGTTGAACATAAAGAAAAGTTGCTATATTGAAAAATATTGTCAAGATGAGACGTTATAATCTCACGCACATTCGCATTTAAGATTGATGATCTTAGAGTTACCGTTCAACACGTGGTTCCACTTTACTCACAAAGTAGTGACAAAGCAACTACCGGAAAATATTCTGAACTTCACACGCGAATTACACTGCATTGCAATTTAAGATAACATTAGATATTTTAGAGCTAAACCTGATATAAAGGTGATTAAATTTTCTGTTAGGCTGAACTTAAGAAATCCATTGTCCTACGGACTTAGCAGACACGCGCTTAGCCGGAGATCTTACCACTTCAGACGCTCGCTGCGGACAGACTGACCTGGTCCCTTCCTGAGGGTGGCTCACAAATACAAACGGATGTGGTCAGAGGGGCAGCTTCCTATACCAACATGACAAGGGACGGACAGGACCATACTAAGAATAGAAACCTCTTTTCTTTTAGAAAGCGTAGCTACCTGTTCCGACGTTGGTCCTACTGTTCTCTAGCAGACAGGCTTGTCTGCTACCATCAAGCATGCAACTAGAAATACATTTGCTCATTCATCCTCTCACACAGAAGGGAAGGGGGATGACAGTATCTTATCATATATAGTATATAAAAGAAAGCGGATGTAGGTTCCGTATGAGACTGTGTGACATGAATTACATATAAACTGTGTTTTAAAGTGTAGTAGTGTGACAGATCGTTCTTGTTTATGTGTAAAAGTAACATGTTTCACTGCTCAGTCTCCGCCCAGATAGTCAGAAATACCACAGTAAATTTAGAAGAGGAATTTATACCGTAAATGACAACAGATTTAAGAAATTAACATGAAAGGAATCCAACAGAGACCTTTCATAACCCCAACGCTCCAGGAAAAGACTGTGCAGGGAATTTTCCTGGCCATGCTAGGACATTCCCAAGTAGGCTTCTCACACCCAACTTAAACCAAAAATGTAAAGAAAAGGCAAAAGGTCACCAGCTACTTGCTAAAACACAATAATTTTAACACATCTTTAGAATCTACCAATTTCAAAGAGAAAAAAAAGCAATCTATGACACCTATTTAACAGATAGTGTAGACCTTGTTCGATCAGCAAGTAAAAACAATGGTCTCTGTGTCACTAATATGAAAACAATTTGTGGTTGTTACCCTTGTGGAGTTCACCAGTATTTGCTCATTGCAAGAGCCAACTGATTACAGGAAGATTTATGACTGTTTATTAACAAGTAATATTTATGAAAATAGCAAAGGTGCCACAGCAATTAAAAAAAAAGGCATGAAAATAACATCAGTATTATAAAGCAGAACGTTACAATGCACAATCCGCAAAAGCAAAAAAAAAAAGAAATAATGATAAGAGAAAAAAACATGTTTTACAAAGTGGTTATCACAAAAAAATTCTATATCTTATAAAACTAATAGTTTGTAGAATTAAAATAACTATGTAGCACTAATGTAATCACTCTACTATATTTCAGTTAGTTAGCAAACAATGAGCACTGTGTCATTATACTGAAACTACAATAATTATGTGATTGTTACCCTTATGGGGTTTTCACTATAAATATGTCCCATGCAAAGGCTAGTCGATCACAGTCCAATGAGAATGAATAGCTATCTGACTGATAAACGAAGCAATGCCACAGGAATGAATTTACGAAACAAAATATCACAAATCTAATACATCACACAAGAACAAACATTGATCAATAAAACAGCTCTGAAAGTACAATAGTCAACATCTAAAAAAAACACCAATAAATAAAACACCTGCAAAATACAAGAGTCAAAGTCTAAAAAAAAACAATAAATAGAACACCTGCAAAATACAAGAGTCAGTCTAATAAACACCAATAAATCGAACCCCTGCAAAAACACATGAGTCAAAGTTTCTCTGACAGAAACACACGTATATGCATTGAACTAAGAACCGTATAATCACTGTTTACTGACACACTCAGTAGTTCCACTGTTCTGAGGCACAATATAAGGGGAGGGGGGGGGGGTTCGTCGCCGCAGCTGTCACTAGGGATTTTTGTCCATCTGTTGCGTGCAATCCCGCCGTCTCTGCCCTCTCATGAAGTTTCTCTTGGTGGCCCGTGTCACGTACATCTCGATTTGGTTCCATGTTTGTGTTGTCAAATTCGTGCGGTATCCTCAATTGGCTCGCCGGTTTGATATTCCTGGGCAAGGATGACACTTAATGGCTCTTCTTTGTGCCACCCTTAGCGACCAGAGAACATTGAACCATGATTTACTGTCGCTTGACAGTAGGCATCCGTCAGGAAATGTCGATAGGCGTCGTTGACGTCTGCAAGTTTCTCTGGACAGTACCTGTTAAAAGGCCCCACGCCCATTTATCCCCTGTCTTCTGTCGTTTCACCGCGGCCGTCTCGTCACGTTCGCGTGCATGTGGTGCGTTGCCAGCAGATGGATTTCCCTGTGGTGGACCGCTCGGACATCTCAGGTCATCGCCTCCAGGAAGGGTCGCATTGGTGCAGCCGGCCATTAGCTCCGGCTGCAAGGGAAAGTGTTTGCCGCCTACCCTTCTTTTGTGGTCGACCGCACTCCCGAAGTGGCCCGGTTGACAGTGTGTCCTGCTGGGAAACCCGCCTGTTTACAACTAGTCCTTCTCCTCACTGCTCCTGCTGTCTCGTAATATTTAGCTGGTTCACTTTCACGTTCTCAACTGCATTCACATAAATCGTTCATCATAGTTATGTGATTACAAAATGTCATACATAATACCACTTAGTATTGTCTTTCACAATTTTTAAGAACAAAAGTGAGACCTAATTTTTTTTAATAAAAAATTTAGATGAATCGACAATATAAAAATAAAAGTTAAATGACTTGACAATATAAAAAATAAAACCGAAATGACCTGACAGTACAAAAATAAAAATTAAATGAACTGACAATATAATACCTAAATCCACATCACTAATGTGGTTCACTTGCGTTTTAATAAATCAAATGCTACTAATTAATTCACTAAAATGAATAGGATTATGCCTTGTGCAAGTATAGGTCAGGGCAGCATAGGGTTCACATGTTATTTACACACACACATATCCACACCTGTTGTCTATACTACAAACTAACTACCCATAAACATGTATTACTCAAAATTCTACTTCAATCCACTACTAGTTAAGCCAACAAGTTACTTCAGTGCTACTTCAACACCGTGCTTATACCACTACAACATTGTTCTAATTCGTCCTCTTCTTGACGCTCGCAGCATACTTCTTGTCACATGATAAACATGGAGAAACGTTCCTTAAACATACATAGTAGAAAGAACAATGGTTATTTGCGAATCAAAACATTTATACCAGTTCACACACCTGATAAGAGACTCGCAATTATACATTAATCATACTCATACGTTTATACATAAAACAGTAAGACAATTTCATCTAAAATTACGTTATCACAAGAATTAATCACGCAGATGACTCTGAGAAGGGTAAAAATTTTTTTATCCTACAGGTTAGATATCATTTTCTTACCCATTTTGTTCCTTCTTTAAGTTACCTTTCGCTTCCAAATCAGTTATTTCGCCTGCGGTGGTCATTCTGGACTCATTTCTCATGAATGGCAAAATTGTGGTCACCTCTATTCTGTAAAACAGTTTCATCTTAACATATTGAACTTACAACAGACACAAAAGATCCGAATCCTCCTGTAGTTTAAATGACAAATGTTTTGCTTCATCCTTATTACCTTAAACCAAGCTTTACTTTGGTCCCATAATAAAAATTATTTAATCTTCCTCTACCTTCAAGAGGGAAATTTCCTCAGTACAAATCATATAGGCTGCAGAGCATCCCACACCAGCGAAAACAGTAAGCTGTAATGCTCACAGCATCAGCAAAACACATAAACGTCGCTTTTCTAGGACAAGTATTAACGCAGAATAATTTTTCAGGCTCTGGCTCAACATCAGTCAAGACTACAAAAAGGATCCATATTTCCGTTCCATTCTCCATTTGCTGAAAAACTGCTCGTATTTGAATACCACAATAATATTTCAGGGCCACGTAAATTACACAAACCACAATTCTTCTTTCACCTTGAAGGGAATCAATATACTGACGAAATCCACAGACAGCACTTTACATACTCAGCTATAAAGAACAAAAAAGACATATATCATTAATATTAACATATCATCGCATATTGGAAAGCCAATGGTTAAACAATCGTATTATCGCATCCTGTTTTCAAGATTCTAAACTTCCTCATTCCTTTCTCCTCACCGTCCTCTCTACTTCTCACTGTCCTTTCTACTCATTTGCCATGTCGCTCATTTGTTCCGATTGGGCGCCTTCTGCGCTGATCGTTTGTCATTGCCGGTTTTGTTCATTTCCATTTGCTGGATTATGTCTAGGGGTAGCCGGCCGAATTTCAACATCATGAGGTGCTCCGCCTACAGTCCTATTCCCACCGTATTCATCGTAGTATCGTTTCTGGTTGCCGTACCTGTAGCGTTCACGATCTTGTCCATGTCCTCGATCATTTCCGTTGTTCCACCTGTGTTCACGACTGTTACCCGACTTTCTATACGGCCGGTCCCGATTATTGTTCCGTTCGCGTCGCGACGACCAGTCACGCCGTTGATTAGTACTACGGCCACGACTGCGATCGCGCTGCTGTGCCCCGTAATAACTTTGTGCCTGATTAGGCGGGCATTCTCCTGTATTGTATTCCAACTATTGGAGAAGTGTCTTAAACGTTTCCACGTCCTCTTTGCATCGTCCCGCAAGAATGACGTGGCGCAAATGCATCGACAATTTGGTGTTGCGTATCCTAATTAGTTCTGCAGGCCCGTATGGGTCGTATAGAAATTGATTTGCCTGCAGCATGTGGTCGAATAGGCGTGCTGGGCTGCCGTAACCGGACTGGTTTAAATTTGGCAGCATAATTATGCCATACTTGACCCTATCTTGTGCCGCTTCCGACCAATAGGCGGACAGAAAGGCTTGTCGAAACTCCCGAGTGGAGTTGCAGTGACGCGCTGCCGACCTCATGCGAATCGCCGGTTCGCCTTCCAAATAGCCACACATATATTGTATCTTATGTGAACTTGCCCAGTCGGGGGGAAGACAAAACTCAAATTGCTCGAGCCATGCTCGTGGATGTATTCCTTTTTGCGAATTTCGAAATATCTCAAACTTTCTCACCGTAAGGAAATGTTTGAAATCAAATCCCCGCATTTCCTCCCGGCGATGCCCTTGAATGTTTCTATTTTTCTCATGTCTGCCCCTCAAAATACATTCTGCCCTGTCATCAAAATCTCTCTTGTGGCCGGAGTCCCTCTCTGAACTGTTCGTACGGCCATTTTTAGTGCTATTGGCGAGTTCGGAATCACACGCCATGTGGCTTTCCAGATGCGCCACGCGTTCTTGTAATTCGCCTGTTACAGCTTTGTGCCGCCTGTTCACTTCGAACTGTCCCTTCTGAAATCTAAGAAGCGAACGCACTTCTTCGGTCTCTGCGACCGCTACCTGTGTAGTATTGTTATCGCTTTCCGTCACCTTGATCATGCCTTCGATGTCCGCTAATGCCGCAATCTTATCATGTATTTGTCTGTTGTCCTCCGCCCCAGTCTGCTTTAATTGTTCTACTTGCTGTTCGAGTGCGTGAATCGCTTGACTGTTGTCCGCTACTGTGTTGCTAACGGACGCTGGACAATGCGTTTCCGCCTCCTGGACCCTCGAGAATACCTGCTGGTGTTCTCTTTGGCATTCTTCTCTCAGCGCTTGGAAATTCCTAAGTAGCTGTTCTTCGCTCTCTTTCGATTCCGCATCGCGACTCCGCTTGCCGTGTTCTAAGGCTTGCAGACGATCATCGATTTGTTCAAATTTACGGCCTAATTCTTTCTTAATATCACTTTTTATTTCACTTGCCAGATTGTTTATTCTTTGTGAGATATCATCGGACACTCTCTGCATCGACTTGTCGACTTTATTTGTCTGCTGGATCAGTTTTTCGTCTATTTGTTCGCCTAGCTCTCTGATCGATTTTTCGGATGATTCTTTTTGTTCTCGGAACGATTTTTCTGATTTCTGCGTCATTTGTTCGCCTAGCTCGCGGATCGATTTTTCGGATGATTCTTTTTGTTCTCGGAACGATTTTTCTGAATTCTGCGTCATTTGTCCGCCTAGCTCGCGGATCGATTTTTCAGATTTCTGCGCCATTTGTTCGCCTAGGTCTCGGATCGATTTTTCAGATTTCTCTGCGTTTTCTTTATTTTGTTGCACTAAGGCTTTCATGAGTTCTGCCAAATCAATTTGGTTAGTTAGAGGCAAATTAATTTCTGGCTCTGATGTGAGCCCGTTCGTCCTGTTTTGCATTTCCTCTGAAGTATTCCCCATTGCATTTTCGGAACCGTCCGGCGTGTTAATATTCGAAATCAAATTATCCCCATGGTCCATGTTGCTTAAGTTGTTGGACCGCCTGCTATTAGCTTAGTTACGAGTCTGCATTAGTTCAATTTATACCCGGTACGCAACACACGAATCAGAATAAACGCATCCCCCAAAAATTACGACAGCCACACGGAAGGTACCCAACCTAGTACTCACTTTTTCACATGCAAAACAAATTTATATCTTTGATCGAAGTCAGTGCAATTTACAAGCGAGAAAAAAAACACATACATATAAAACAAACAAATATAGAAAACAGAACAAGACAAACAACACAACGCCGCTCAACAACGCCGTGAAAGTCTGCTCAGAAACAACGCAGAAGTTGTTTGAACGCTGTAGGAAAAAAAATTAAGATTATACAACTCTCGCAATCTAACGTTTCAGAGATTCCAGAGTCTAGCGGAATCACAGAACAGGGTCGCCATGTGAAACGTTGTTGCTTTATTTTGTGGTGTAAGCGGTGCTGATAGACAATAAAAGCGGGTTAAAAGCTGTGAGCTGTCTGGGTAAGTTAACCTGGCATTACTGCGCAACTGTTTCACCAGGTATCCAGTCGAGCTTCCCAAATTCCCAACCAGACAAACATTAATTATAATCTTTTAATAGTAATGCGACAACCGGTGATATATATATAAAAAAGAGAATTAAAATAAAAAGAAATAAGTCAGTTTATATTTGGAAATTTATTTTAACATTGATCATTCAAATTTCAGCATATTAAACGTGAGTCATAACTAAGCTGGTGCCTTATTTAGGACTGTGAAAATGTGAGTTTGTAATCTTACGGAACACATCAAGTATGGAGCCAAGATTGGGAGACTGCATACAACACTGCATTCATAAAATAACACACAAAGAACGTTGAAACATATGCAAGAGGAAATTAACCACAACCAACCGATTCAATTTTCACCCAAAGAAGTTACGTTCGTAGCGTAATCCTGTCTGTCATGAAATTATCACACACTGGTATACTAAATTCATACTAACTCTCTGTGAAATCTTCCCGAAAAGAATAGCTGAGGGCTATTTGATGCTGACACCACATGCTTCACGTGGTCAACTTGGTTTACACAAAAAGTGTAACTCCACAATAATTTTGATAATTAAAATAAATTACATCGAAACGAGATTTACTAAAGAAAAACCTCGAACTGGTTACTATCGTCTTACTATTAACCTGATGGGTCAAACAACTGTATAAGCACGTGGTACTGGTCTCACAAAGTACACCCCACGTGGGTTGAACATAAAGAAAATTGCTATATTGAAAGATATTGTCAAGATGAGACGTTATACTCTCACGCACATTCGCATTTAAGATTGTTGATCTTAGTTAGAGTTACTGATCAACACGTGGTTCGACTTTACTCACAAAGTAGTGACAAAGCAACTACCGGAAGATATTCTGAACTTCACACGCGAATTACACTGTGTTGCAATTTAAGATAACATTAGATATTTTAGAGCTATACCTGAAATAAAGGTGATTAAATTTTCAGTTAGGCTGAACTTAAGAAATCCATTGTCCTACGGACTTAGCAGACACGCGCTTAGCCGGAGATCTTACCACTTCAGACGCTCGCCGCGGACAGACTGACCTCGTCCCTTCCTGAGGGTGGCTCACAAATACAAACGGAAGTGGCCAGAGGGGCAGCTTCCTATACCAACATGACAAGGGACGGACAGGACCATACTAAGAATAGAAACTTCTTTGCTTTTAGAAAGCGTAGCTACCTGTTCCGACGTTGGTACTACTGTTCTCTAGCAGACAGGCTTGTCTGCTACCATCAAGCATGCAACTAGAAATACATTTGTTCATTCATCCTCTCACACAGAAGGGAAGGGGGATGACAGTATCTTATCATATACAGTATACAAAAGAAAGCGGATGTAGGTTCCGTATGAGACTGTGTGACATGAATTACATATAAACTGTGTTTTAAAGTGTAGTAGTGTGACAGATCGTTCTTGTTTATGTGTAAAAGTAACACGTTTCACTGCTCAGTCTCCTCCCAGGTAGTCAGAAACACCACAGTAAATTTAGAAGAGGAATTTATGCCGTAAATGACAACAGATTTAAGAAATTAACATGAAAGGAATCCAACAGAGACCTTTCAACCTTAACCATTTACAACAGCACAATGTACTACTTCATTTTAATAATGTTTTTATAACTACAGTGTATATTATAAGCGTTTGTGGTGAAGCTGTCAGGGTTACAGAAGCACACAAAACTAGCTTGAATTAAGCTGTAGAACAGTGTTACTGAAGGTCATCAAATTATAAAACTTAATTACTTTGTAATTGTGTAAGTGCCGATAGCATACAAATTCTTTGTTGGAGAGAGTAAGGAGCAAAACGATTCTGAAAGGGCAGAACGGAAAGTGAAAATGTAATTCCACAATATTAGGTAGTTTTTTCCACAGTACACGAGACCAGTTGAATGAAGTGGCACGATTTCAAGGAAACTGCAAGTTTTCTATGAAATAAAACATGTAACCTATTGCTGATCATGTAAAATAATAAAAGGAAAGCAAAATTTTCGTGCAAAATTAAAATAAATCTATGAAGAATGTTTGCTAACAAATTTTTTACACAAATTTGTTACCGCCGGCCGCGGTGGCCGAGCGGTTCTAGGCGCTTCAGTCCGGAACCGTCCGAACTGCTACGGTCACAGGTTCGCATCCTACTTCGGGCATGTATGTGTGTGATGCCCTTAGGTTAGTTAGGTTTAAGTAGTTCTAACTTCTAGGGACTGATGACCTCAGATGTTAAGTCCCATAGTGCTCAGAGCCATTTGAACCATTTTGTTACTAATATTACATCTCTGGTAGGGCAATCGTTAACCACAGACGACTTATGTATCACATTTTACTGTGTTCAAAGTATCTACGTACACGGTATTTTGGTCACTTATTAAAATGTATTTTTTCTCGATCTACAATTTATACAAATAAGTCGATCTTAGCCATAGTTCAAGCCGCTAAAATGCAATCTTCTTCGGATGAGAAGCTTTTACAACACAGGAAGTATTGATAAAAACGCCTTCAGTCACAATTTTTTCCAGTTTTTTTTCTTTATCTTTTTTAATTACAAGAAGCATTTCGGACCTTGCGGGTTCTTCGTCAAGAGGAAATCCCTTTAATTCATGATTTACTTCTGCCTTTGAGGTGAAGTGTATGTTCATGTAATGAGAAGGTCAGATATTAAGTTTTGCATTTCGTGACCCAACTGTGGAAAAATTACAGTGAAAAACTTACACATTTTTAACCTTTTTTGCCAGCAGTCATTGGTTTGTCCTTTCTGTGACGTGATGTGCGGTGAGAGAAAAGAAAAACCGATGTCTGCTGCCAATAAGAGGTTGAAAATGTTCTTCGTGATTGTTCACTGATTGTCGTCATATTTTCCGCAGCTGGTTCACGAAATAAAAAACCTGAGATCTAACGTTCTCATAACAGGAACATACGGTTCTCCTCATTTAAAGCCAGAAGTAAATTATGTACTAAGATGATCTGGGCCTGTCGATGGATCCACAGGGTCGTAAATCCATGATTTAATTCAATAAAACACGAAAAATTTGTGTCTGAATGCGTTTTTATCCGTACTTCCTGTGGGTTCTTGCCAACTCGTTGCTTATAGGGTGCCTAAAGGATGTTGCGTTCTTGGAATTCTATAGAACAATTTCAAACAAATAACATTAATAGTTTTATTTCTACAAAACAAATTTACAATACTGAACATTGAAGATTTGCAAGTAGTAGTCGCAAACGAGGGGCGACTTGTAATATAGTTAAGAGTCCTTGATATGTGATATGTGCAGGCACGTTGACACACGTCACTGATAACTAACGTCCGCAGTCAGATGCCGATCTGAGCGGCCGAGGCTTTTTTTGTGGCAGTTTACTAATACACAGCGTCACTGGTTCAGATCCGGTCCAGCTGTCTCGGTGGACAAGTGAGAGGAGACTCAAAGCAACGGCTGAATAACAGCTGAGCATAGAAAGTTGAGGGGGGGGGGGGGCGGTGGAACACTAAGTTCAGTGCCACCCTCCGACGGTGGAAGCACAGAGGAGGGGTGCAGTAATGCGCCAACTCTATGGTCAAAGAAAAGAGTGGCTGGACGAGAATCGGCCACTGCTAGTGACTGTACGAAAACGGACAGAAAAACGTGGTCGTATTGGACCGAAGCTAGCAGGAGCGTGGCTTATATTCCCTTCTTCTAGGTGTCGCACTCGGCGCGGCGCTGTCCAGTTCGGCGCGCCATTGACCGCCGCTTCCTCACGGCCTTCTCTGCCCTTGCGTTCCGCATCTTCGTTCTGGCGTTTGTGGTTACGCCAGAACACTTTCTGTGAACTGAACAGATCCACGTTTGTAACTGCAAAATATGGATAAATTAAAACAAGAAAACTTTTGTAATTTTATTACATCGCAAATACCCATTATAAAAGTGTATATAAATATGTATGTATGTTCCACATCTCCACCTAAATCACTCGATGGCCTTTAACGAAACTTGATAGATACATCAGTAATTGTCTGGAAATCATCGCAGTGGGGGCTAGAGCCACCGACGTCTCAAAAGTGTGGGGTGAGGCTGAAAAAACATTGAATCGCACGACGAGCGACTACCTATAATCTATTTATCCAGTATTTTGCGACTGAGTGCACTTAGTGACTTGCGAGAAACCTTATACACAACTTCAAATATTTAAGAAACTTTTCTCGCTGACAGCCCCAAAAACGACGAAAGTAGAAATGTTTATCCCTTACTACATATTCGCTGTTCATGCCGTAAAACAGCTGCATGAGGTATGACATTTCAATTTATTACTTCTTTACTAGCAGCTGTTCAAAATGTTTCAAATGGCTCTGAGCACTATGCGACTGAACTTCTGAGGTCATCAGTCGCCTAGAACTTAGAACTTATTAAACCTAACTAACCTAAGGACATCACACACATCCATGCACGAGGCAGGATTCGAACCTGCGACCGTAGCGGTCACGCGGTTCCAGACTGAAGCGCCTTTAACCGCACGGCGACACCGGCGGGCTCTAGCAGCTGTATTGCGGATACATTTTACAGACGGTATTCACTTATACCACTAAATGTATCAGTAGAATTATATTGTCATACTACACCTGGATTAGAAGACAGGACATAATAAACATTAAGCAGCATTAAAATGAAATTCGCTAGAGAAGGGGATGAAGGAGATGGATAAAGATATGGGGAGGATGAGATGGACAGGAAAGAGGGAGGGGAGATTGATAGAGAAAGGGAAGAGCAGGAGACGAAAAGAGAAAGCAAAGAGGAAAAAATTGGCAGAGATAGAGGAGACGAAGAGATGGGGAGACAGATGTGGAGGAGGAGATAGGCAGAGATAGGGGAGCAGGAAACATACACAAAAGGGAAGAGAAGGAGAGCGCAATAGAGAGAGAAGAGAAAGGCAGGGAAAAGAAAGAGGAGGAGAATGACAAAGAGGAGGGAGTAGAAGATGAACAGCCCGCGGTGGAAGGAGCGGGCAGACAGAGGAGGGAGGACTAGAAGGGCAGAAGAGAGGGGAAACAGATAAACTATGTGATCAAAAGTATCCGGACACCTGGCTGAAAAAGACTTAAAAGTTCGCGGTGCTCTCCATCGGTAATGCTGGAATTAAATATGGTGTTGGCTCACCCTTAGCCTTTATGACAGCTTCCACTCGCGCAGGCATACGTTCAGTTAGCTGCTGGGAGGTTTCTTGGGGAATGACAGCCCATTCTTCACGTAGTGCTGCAATGAGGAGAGGTATCGATGTCGGTGGGTGAGGCCTGGCACGAAGTCGACGTTCCAAATCATCTCAAAGATACTTTATAGGATTCAGGTCAGGACTCTGTGATGATCAGTCCATTACAGGGTTGTTATTGTCGTGTAACCACTCCGCCACAGGCCATGCTGCAAGATGCAGTCGCCATCCCCGAATTGCTCTTCAACAGTGGGAAACAAGAACGTGCTTAAAACATCAATGTAGGCCTGTGCTGTGATAGTGCCACGCAAAACAACAAGCGGTGCAAGCCCCCTCCATGAAAAACACGACCACACCATAACACTGTCGCCTCCGAAACTTACTGTGGGCACTGTTGTGGGTTGGCAGGAGAGCCAACACCGTATTATTAGAGGAAGCCGAAAGGCACGCGTTTTAGCTCACGCAGGCTGGCGTGAGGTCTGGAACAGGACAAGGAAATTAGACTTTAGAAAAACGGACGTAGCTGGTGGAATACTTAACTTTAATCCATTATGATGAGCGTCGCTCTTGTCTGTACATAATTCAGTATCAATAGTAACTGGTAATGGCGCCTTGCTAGGTCGTAGCAAATAACGTAGCTGAAGGCTATGCTAACTATCGTGTCGGCAAATGAGAGCGTATTTTGTCAGTGAACCATCGCTAGCAAAGTCGGTTGTCCGACTGGGGCGAGTGCTAGGAAGTCTCTCCAGACCTGCCGTGTGGCGGCGCTCGGTCTACAATCACTGATAGTAGCGACCCGCGGGTCCGACGTATACTAACGGTCCGCGGCCGATTTAAAGGCTACCACCTAGCAAGTGTGGTGTCTGGCGGTGACACCACAGGCACTACACACGCTGGCAGATGACCTTCACCGGGCATTCACCATACCCACACCCTGCCATCGGATCACCACATTCTGTACCGTGAATCTTCACTTCACACAATGTTTTTCCACTGTTCAAGCGTCAAATGTTTACGCTCCTTACACCAAGGCGTCGTTTGTCATTTACTGGCGTGATGTGTGGATTATGAGCAGCTGCTCGACCATGAAACCCAAGTTTTCTCACCTCCTGGCTAACTGTCATAGTACCTGGAGTGGATCTTGATGCAGTTTGGAATTCCTGTGTGATTGTCTGGGGAAATGTCTGCCTTTTACACATTACGACCCTCTTCAACTGTCGGCGGTCTCAGTCAGTCAGCCTGTACGCTTTTTTGCTGTACGTGTCCCTTCATGTTTCCACTTCACTGTCACATCGGAAACAGTGGACCTAGGGATGTTTATGAGTGTGGAAATCTTGCGTACAGACGTATGATACAAGTGACATCCAATAACCTTGAAAGGGTCCTGTAGTCCCCTTTCATTATCATTTTATTTGATTTCCAATGACGCAGAAGTCTGTGGCATGCGTGAGTCAATGAATGTGGGTGTGTTTCATTTTGCTATACAGTGGTTTAGTCTGCAGCAGAGAATCAGCGGTAGTCGTACAGAATGGCCAATCTTTGTAGTTTTCAGGTAGGCAAAGAGGTTTTCTCCTCTTCTGGGTTTACCTAGCCACAGGGTCGCGTGGGAGACGTTGGAGTGTGTGGGAGGGTCAGTCTGTTTTCGGCTCGCCGAGGGTCAGCAGCCGAAGTCTCTTCGAAGAAGGGTGAGTTGACTTAACCGCATAGCGCGTTGTCTCATAGCAAGAGGAGAACTTTTAGCTTTTGGTCTCACGTTTCATCTTATAAAGATTGATTTGCTGGGTCGCAGCAAGGAATGCAAGGCTTTTGCAACTTTCAGTTTGATTCCTAATGCGGACTTGACTTTGATCCCTAAGAAGAAAGTAGCGCAATGGTGTTGTAATTGTTGAAGCGCCCTCGGTTCAGTGTGAATGTTTGTATGCCTGTAACTGCGTGTGTGTGCATTCTAGTCTTTTCCGAATCTTGGTAATTTTTGCTCCTTTGTGAATTATCTTTGTCTTATTACTTTATGTCAGGTGGAAACCATCCACATGGGTTAATATTGGAGTTTTTTGGCCCTCTGCCATTATCATTTGTCTATTGAAATGTGTCCTCTGTAAAATGTTAATTGTCCTCGACTGCGTGGTTTGATGTTACTAAAATTTGGCCACGGTACGTAGAAATTGTGTCTCCACGGACCACGTGGGCATAGGAGTCTGCAGTGAAACTTATAGCGTTTCACAAGCAATTGTACTTAGTTACCAGGGAACAGCAGTTCTATAGATGCATTACATCAATGTTTTAAGGAATAAATAATTTGGCCTCCAATCTTATCCAGTATACCGATGTTACGTCTCCGTTACCTACGCCATTTACCTTGTAGTTTTCCTTGTTAGCCCATCCGTAGCCTTTCGATGCTCACAGGTCCAATAATTAGTGTCCCTTTCTATTTAAAACCAATGCTTTGGAATAGATCTTGTTATGCTTATCCATTACGGATATTTTAGAACCGTGACTGTATATTAATGTAAATAAATTATACACAACTGCAACCAGTCACTTTTTCATTAATAATGCTTTATTACATTAACCGGTTTTCGAACCCTTTCAGGTTCATCTTCAGATGATTTCGGGAGAATCCGGGAAGTTACATCATTACTGGTACTAGCATAATGTTGGGTGCTGGTTCTATGGCAGAAAGATGGGTCACACTTTAATGTATCGCCATGACTATACCTTATCTGTCGATATGGATGTAAATTTAGTTTTTACTTACTGCGACAGTATAGGCGGCTTTTTTCGTATCTGTCTGCCTCCATTTTGATGTCCAGAACACTTTCACACGAACTATATTAGTTCACACTTTAACAGTGACACTTTACCAGCATCCAGCATGCGCTTTACAACTGCTGCTTATAACAAAGATCTTGACAGAGAGATATGGCATAAGCCTGCTTTGTACAGAGATGTAATTTGTTGTTCTTTACATGTGTTAAAGTCGATATAAGGGCAAGTTTTTTCATTAGTATGTTGATAACATGAGAGCACTAGAGAAAATAATAATAAACTACTACAAGAATAAATTTCAGGTGATCTGTTATGTTATTTGTATTTGTATGTTACAGGCAGGTTTTTTTTTCTTTCTTTTTTTTTTAATAACATGAATCCCAAGGAATCAATAATACAGACTTATTGATTCTGCAGTGAGGTGCAGTTGTTTGTATGACTAGGACCTGTATATTTAAATTAATAACAAATCTTCAGATGAACTGTTGGCTTATTTCTGTTGTTACGTTAACATGATCTGGAGTAACGTAGTAGTTTATTATTATTTTCTCTTAAAAATGTTCAAATGTGTGTGAAATCTTATGGGACTTAACTGCTAAGGTCATCAGTCCCTAAGCTTACACACTACTTAACCTAAATTATCCTAAGGACAAACACACACATCCATGCCCGAGGGAGGACTCGAACCTCCGCCGGGACCAGCCGCACAGTCCATGGCTGCAGCGCCTGAGACCGCTCGGCTAATCCCGCCCGGCAAGCTGCACTTCTGCACGGTGTTCACGCACTCTTTACTTTATTCAATATTTGATTTACGTGAACAATGCCTGGATCATATTAATAATTGCATCCCATTCTTTATCAGTGACTTTACACTGAATGTTCTTCTGTGAGTTTTCTTATGAATAAATTAAGCAATTTTCCGACTCAGTGCAACCTATTATTTGTCGTGTGGCTAGAATTGGTGGCAAACCAATCTTTCACGTTGATTTCAATGTCAGATAGCATTTTCTTATTCAATGTGCGCATGGCTCTTTTAGCCATCAAGATACATTCAAAGTGCGCTTGACGCTTATTTTACACATACCGACCTTATGCTCACGCTACTTACAACCTGACCAGGTTCGAAGTGCGTGAGTGCCGCGGAGCGCTCCATTCTGCTCTCTCACGATGACTACCGAGGTCGCTGATATGGAGCACCTGGCAGTAGGTGGCAGCACATTGCACCTAATATGAAAAAGGTATTTTTGGGGGGTGTTCGGATACTTTTGATCACATAGTGTAGAGAGGGAAGGAGGAGCAGATTGTTGTTGATAATTCTTCCGGGTTATATGGCCGTGGTCCATGGAATACTTCTGTTCCTAACGTTTCGGCAAGACTCAACAGGACCAGCCATACCTCTGAGGATGTCCAACGTAGTATTGGACGAAACGTTAGGAATAGAAGTATTCCATGGACCACGGCCATATAACCCGGAAGAATTATCAACAACAGTACCACCCGGTCTTGAAAGCCTTCATTGTATGATTAGAGGAGCAGATTGCAGAGAGAGTTGCTGGAGGAGATAGAGAGAGGTGCAGGAAGAGATGGACAGAGAGTGGGATTGGAGGCCACTGACACAGAGAGGGGGTCGAGGAGACAGAGAGGAGGGGAAGGAGGAGATGTACTGTACCTCAAATTTTATCCAGTTTGCTCATACGAAGGTTTCCCCGCATAGCACCCTCAATAGACCATTCCCTGCCAGCCCCTGTCAGGGAACCAGGGAAGAAGCACAGTAGGTTTAAGGACTTCTCTTGGCGCATTTAATCAAGAACCGCCTTCTCTGTGCAGAGGGCGGCGGCTTCCGATATTGACGGAAGCATCGGACGTCATCTGGCAGAGCGGATGCTGCTCTCTCTCTCTCTCTCTCGCTCTCGCTCTCGCTCTCGCTCTCATTTTTTTAATTATTCCGAGCGGCGGTTTGGACAGCGGCTGTCTTAGCGGGAGGCAAACAGCGCCCAGCCGTCCGGTCGACCCCGCGCGATTTTTGCAGCGTTATTATTCGATAAGGGCGGGCGAATCCGGCGCAGATCCGCGTGGGGCGGCGCGGTGTGGGGCGGGGCGGCCGCCGCCTGTGCATGCATATTCATGGTGGCGGCGGCGGCGGCGGCAGCGGCGGATTTGGCAACCGTTCTCACGGGGATCGCCGCGGACACCGAGCCCGGGCCAGCCAGTGGAACGCTGTTCCGGCACCGGGAACCCCGCTACTGGGACCGAGGGGAGGCGAACCCCTGAGTCGCGCGTTACATTGGCGCTCAGCTGGTCACCACTGGACGCTCTCGTGGAAATTTTACAGGCGTGCAATGCTCCACTGTTCCAGCAGTCTCCTTTGATCTCTCTAAGGCCTTTGATTGTGTAAATCATGGAATTCTTTTAGATAAGCTAAATCATTATGATTTGAGTGGGGCAGTGCACAAATGGTTTAATTCATACTTAACTGGAAGAATGCAGAAATTTGAAATAAGTGGTTCATGTAATGTTAAAACAACAGCTGATTCCTCAAACTGGGGGGCTATCAAGTACGGGGTCCCACAGGGTTCAGTCTTAGGTCCTTTACTGTTCTTGATATACATTAATGACTTACCATTCCACATTGACGAAGATGCAAAGGTAGTTCTTTTTGCTGATGATACAAGTATAGTAATAACACCCAAAAACCAAGAACTAAGTGATATAATTGTAAATGATGTTTTTCACAAAATTATTAAGTGGTTCTCAGCAAACGGACTCTCTTAAAATTTTGATAAAACAGAGTATATACTGTTCCGTACAGTAAATGGCACAACTCCAGTAATAAATATAGACTTTGAACAGAAGTCTGCAGCAAAGGTAGAATTTTCAAAATTTTTAGGTGTGTCCATTGATGAGAGGTTAAACTGGAAGCAACACATTGATGGTCTGGTGAAACGTCTGAGTTCAGCTACGTATACTATTAGGGTTATTGCAAATTTTGGTGATAAGAATCTCAGTAAATTAGTTTACTATGCCTACTTTCATTCACTGCTTTCGTATGGCATCATATTCTGGGGTAATTCATCGTTGAGTAGAAATGTATTCATTGCTCAAAAACGTGTAATCAGCTTAATTGCTGGAGCCCACCCACGGTCATCCTGCAGACATCTATTTAAGGATGTAGGGATCCTCACAGTAACCTCACAGTATATATATTCACTTATGAAATTTGTTGTTAGTAATCCAACCCAGTTCAAAAGTAATAGCAGTGTGCATAGCTATAACACCAGGAGAAAGGATGAGATTCACTATGCGGGGTTAAATCTGACTTTGGCACAGAAAGGGGTAAATTATGCTGCCACAAAAGTCTTTGGTCACCTACCAAACAGCATCAAAAGCCTGACAGATAGCCAACTAACATTTAAAAATAAATTAAATGAATTTCTAGATGACAACTCCTTATACTCATTGGCTGAATGTTTAGATATACATTAAGGGGAAAAAAAAGACTTAAACATTAGTGTCATGCAATATTTTGTGTAATGTAATATCGTGTACAGACATCTTTTATTAACCTGACACGTTCCACGTCATTACGAAGTGTCGTATTCATGATCTATGGAACAAGTATTAATCTAATCTAATCTCTAATCTAATCTAGAGATCAGAAATAAGCTCTGAACACTCGCTTTAAAGTCATGGGTCTTTCCGCGTCATCTCCGAGCTCGATGTCTTGTCTCTTGATTCTACTGTCGGGTAAAAGTAGACTACACCAGGGTACAAAAGAGAGCGAGTACACCTGTGAACATTTCTCTCTCATATACAGGGTGAAAAGTATGTAAACCGACAAACTCTGTGAGGTTGTAGGGGACATTAAAACAAATATTTTTCCCTAATGTCATTTTTTCCTATGAGGATTATTTATACCGGTGGAGGCCATTTTACGCTCGTCAGATTTAGAGGCCGTATTACGATCTTCAGTTGTTAGAGGGCGTATTACGCTCATCACTTGTAGGCAACTGCTGTCCACCAGTGCAGTGGTGCATTGTCTCTGTTTACTAATGGAGCGATACACCTGGAGTGAGTACACCGATATGGTTGGTGCGTACGACGTTGCGCACCACAACGGAAGAGCTGCACAGCGGGTTTATCGACAAGAATATCCTAATCGCCGTATCCCGCATCATACGACCTTTGCTGCTGTGTACCAACGTCTGCGTGAGACCGGGTCATTTAGCAGATTACCGGACAGGGACGCCGTCGCACGGTAAGAACGCTGCAATTTGAGGAAGCTGTCTTGCAGCATGTGGAATTGCTGGAAGACGTCCCGCTCCCTACAAGACAACGCATGTGGTTCCAACATGACGGCACATTTCAGTCGTCGTGTGCGTCGATTCCTGGACCGATGGTTCCCAGAAACGTTGAATGGCAGTGGTGATCCTGTCCCCTCTGGGCTTTTTGTGTGGGGAGAGATGCGCAGCCTTGTTTAGGCTACTCCTGTTGCATCAAAAGAGGATCTGGTTGCCCGAATAGTAGCAGCAACAGGAACAATTCAGGATACTCCTGGGGTTTTTGCCCGTGTCAGACAGAACATAATCCGACGGTGTAACCTTTGTTTACGTGTCAATGGAGGCATTTTTGAAAATATACTCTAACTGAAATTGGGTTGTGTTAATGTGTTGTCTCTTGGTCATTAATAAATAGAAAAGTGTTTGTTGGTTTAATTAATTTGCCACCAGAGAAATCTTCCTCTACCGTTTTAAATACTCCTCATAGGAAGAAATGACATTAGGGAAAAATATTTGTTTTGATGTCCCCTACAACCTCCCAGAGTTTGTCGGTTTAAATACTTTTCACCCTGTATACAGGGTGGTCCAATGATAGTCACCGGGCCAAATATCTCTCCAAATAACGATAAAACAAAAAACTACAAAGAACGAAACTCGTCTATCTCGAAGGGGGAAACCAGATGGCGCTATGGTTGTCCCGTTAGATGGCGCTGTCATAGGTCAAACGGATATCAACTGCGTTTTTTTTTTAAGAGGAACCCCCATTTTTTATTACACAATCGTGTAGTACGTAAAGAAATATGAATGTTTTAGTTTGACCACTTTTTTCGCTTTGTGATAGATAGCGCTGTAATAGTCGCAAACGTATAAGTACGTTGTATCGCGTAACATTCCGCCAGTGCGGACGGTATTTGCTTCGTGATACACTACTCTTGTTAAAATGGACCGTTTACCATTTGCGGAAAAGGTCGATATCGTGTTGATGTATGGATATTGTGATCAAAATGCCCATCGGGCGTGTGCTGCGTTTGCTGCTCGGTATCCTGACGACATCCAAGTATCCAGACCGTTCGCAGGATAGTTACGTAATTTAAGGAAACAGGAAGTGTTCAGCCACATGTGAAACGTCAACCACGACCTGCAACAAAAGTAGGTGTTTTAGCTGCTGTCGCGGCTAATCCGCACATCAGTATCAGACAAATTGCGCGAGAATCGGGAATCTCAAAAACGTCGGTGTTGAGAATGCTACATCAACATCGATTGCACCCGTACCATATTTCTATGCAACAGGAATTGCGTGGCGACGACTTTGAACGTCGTGTACAGTTCTGCCACTGGGCACAAGAGAAACTACTGGACGATGACAGATTTTTTGCACGCGTTGTATTTAGCGACGAAGCGTCGTTTACCATCAGCGGTAACGTAAACCGGCATAATATGCACTATTGGGCAACGGGAAAACCACGATGGCATCGACAAATGGAACATCAGCGACCTTGGCGGGTTAATGTATGGTGCGGAATTATGGGAGGAAGGATAATTGGTCCCCATTTTATCGATGGCAATCTAAATGGTGCAATGTACGCTGATTTCCTACGTAATGTTCTACCGATGTTACAACAAGATGTTTCACTGCATGACAGAATGGCGATGTACCTCCAACATGATGGATGTCCGGCACATAGCTCGCGTGTGGTTGAAGCGGTATTGGTTAGCATATTTCATGATAGGTGGATTGGTTGTCGAAGCACCATACCATGACCCGCACGTTCACCGGATCTGACGTCCCCGGATTTCTTTCTGTGGGGAAAGTTGAAGGATATTTGCTATCGTGATCCACCGACAACGCCTGACAACATGCGTCAGCGCACTGTCAATGCATGTGCGAACATTACGTAAGGCGAACTACTCGCGGTTGAGTGGAATGTCGTTACACGTATTGCCAAATGCATTGAGGTTGACGGACATCATTTTGAGCATTTATTGCATTTATGTGGTATTTACAGGTAATCACGCTGTAACAGCATGCATTCTCAGAAATGATAAGTTCACAAAGGTACATTTATCACATTGGAACAACCGAAATAAAATGTTCAAACGTACCTACGTTCTGTATTTTAATTTAAAAAACCTACCTGTTACCAACTGTTCGTGTAAAATTGTGAGCCATATGTTTGTGACTATTACAGCGCCATCTGTCGCAAAGCGAAAAAAGTGGTCCAACTAAAACATTCATATTTCTTTACTTACTACACGAATATGTAATAAGAATGATGGCTCTTATTTTTAAAAAAGCAGTTGATACCCGTTTTACCTACGGCAGCGCCATCTAGGGGGCCAACCATAGCGCCATCTGGTTTCCCCCTTCAAGCTAGACAAGTGTTGTTCTTTGTAGTTTTTTCGTTTGACGCTTATTTCGTGAGATATTTGGCCTGGTCACGATCAATGGACCACCCTGTATATGTGTGTGAGTGTCACCTCACCATCTCGTACATTTCCGAAACGAAACAAGATGTGTGACATGCGATAGGCTATGGATGCACCTATGTCTACATCTACATCTACATCTACATCCATACTCCGCAATCCATCTGACGGTGTGTGGCGGAGGGTACCTTGAGTACCTCTATCGGTTCTCCCTTCTATTCCAGTCTCGTATTGTTCGTGGAAAGAAGGATTGTCGGTATGCCTCTGTGTGGGCTCTAATCTCTCTGATTTTATCCTCATGGTCTCTTCGCGAGATATACGCAGGAGGGAGCAGTGAACTTCCGATGTCATCCACCAGGTCATTTATGTACACTCCTGGAAATTGAAATAAGAACACCGTGAATTCATTGTCCCAGGAAGGGGAAACTTTATTGACACATTCCTGGGGTCAGATACATCACATGATCACACTGACAGAACCACAGGCACATAGACACAGGCAACAGAGCATGCACAATGTCGGCACTAGTACAGTGTATATCCACCTTTCGCAGCAATGCAGGCTGCTATTCTCCCATGGAGACGATCGTAGAGATGCTGGATGTAGTCCTGTGGAACGGCTTGCCATGCCATTTCCACCTGGCGCCTCAGTTGGACCAGCGTTCGTGCTGGACGTGCAGACCGCGTGAGACGACGCTTCATCCAGTCCCAAACATGCTCAATGGGGGACAGATCCGGAGATCTTGCTGGCCAGGGTAGTTGACTTACACCTTCTAGAGCACGTTGGGTGGCACGGGATACATGCGGACGTGCATTGTCCTGTTGGAACAGCAAGTTCCCTTGCCGGTCTAGGAATGGTAGAACGATGGGTTCGATGACGGTTTGGATGTACCGTGCACTATTCAGTGTCCCCTCGACGATCACCAGTGGTGTACGGCCAGTGTAGGAGATCGCTCCCCACACCATGATGCCGGGTGTTGGCCCTGTGTGCCTCGGTCGTATGCAGTCCTGATTTGTGGCGCTCACCTGCACGGCGCCAAACACGCATACGACCATCATTGGCACCAAGGCAGAAACGACTCTCATCGCTGAAGACGACACGTCTCCATTCGTCCCTCCATTCACGCCTGTCGCGACACCACTGGAGGCGGGCTGCACGATGTTGGGGCGTGAGCGGAAGACGGCCTAACGGTGTGCGGGACCGTAGCCCAGCTTCATGGAGACGGTTGCGAATGGTCCTCGCCGATACCCCAGGAGCAACAGTGTCCCTAGTTTGCTGGGAAGTGGCGTTGCGGTCCCCTACGGCACTGCGTAGGATCCTACGGTCTTGGCGTGCATCCGTGCGTCGCTGCGGTCCGGTCCCAGGTCGACGGTCACGTGCACCTTCCGCCGACCACTGGCGACAACATCGATGTACTGTGGAGACCTCACGCCCCACGTGTTGAGCAATTCGGCGGTACGTCCACCCGGCCTCCCGCATGCCCACTATACGCCCTCGCTCAAAGTCCGTCAACTGCACATACGGTTCACGTCCACGCTGTCGCGGCATGCTACCAGTGTTAAAGACTGCGATGGAGCTCCGTATGCCACGGCAAACTGGCTGACACTGACGGCGGCGGTGCACAAATGCTGCGCAGCTAGCGCCATTCGACGGCCAACACCGCGGTTCCTGGTGTGTCCGCTGTGCCGTGCGTGTGATCATTGCTTGTACAGCCCTCTCGCAGTGTCCGGAGCAAGTATGGTGGGTCTGACACACCGGTGTCAATGTGTTCTTTTTTCCATTTCCAGGAGTGTATATTGTGAATAGCAACGGTCCTATGACACTCCCCTACGGCACACCTGAAATCACTCTTACTTCGGAAGACTTCTCCCCATTGAGAATGACATGCTGCGTCCTGTTATCTAGGAACTCCTCAATCCAATCACACAATTGGTCTGATAGTCCATATGCTCTTACTTCGTTTATTAAACGACTGTGGGGAACTGTATCGAACGCCTTGCGGAATTCAAAAAAAACGGCATCTACCTGGTAACCCGTGTCTATGGGCCTCTGAGTCTCGTGGACGAATAGCGCGAGCTGGGTTTCACATGACCGTCTTTTTCGAAACCAATCCTGATTCCTACAGAGTAGATTTCTAGTCTCCAGAAAAGTAATTATACTCGAACACAATACGTGTTCCAAAATTCTACAACTGATCGACGTTAGAGATATAGGTCTATAGTTCTGCACATCTGTTCGACGTCCCTTCTTGAAAACGGGGATGACCTGTGCCCTTTTCCAATCCTTTGGAACGCTACGCTCTTCTAGAGACCTACGGTGCACCGCTGCAAGAAGGGGGGCAAGTTCCTTCGCGCACTCTGTGTCAGGCGCTCACACAATGGGCAGGAATGCACAAGCCATAAATGTAAAGAAACATGACTTTCAATACGATCTACACATGTTATTGGGCTTATTGAATGTTATAATTTATAATATTAGAAGCCAATTTTATTTCATTGACAGTTTAGATAGTAACTAGCTATCGTCCTCACATTCTCAGATCTCCCAGAAATATAATTACACTTCAGTCTCGTCGGCTTACCGATAACATCCTCCAATTAAAATGATACAGCTCCACACTGGTTTGCCAAATTTGCGAAACTCTTCACGTAATAAACTATTTCACATCAGGCGATTTTGGCGTCTAATATCATAGATTTAGACAGGTTAGGTTTCTTTAAATGGCTTGTTCTTGTTGTGCTCTTCAGTCCAGAGATTGTTTGATGCAGCTCTCGATGCTACTCTATCCTGTGCAAGCTTCTTCATCTCCCAGTACCTACTGTAACATCCATCCTTCTGAATCTGTTTAGTGTATTCATCTCTTGGTGTCTCTCTACACCACGCTACCCTCCAATACTAAATTTGTGATCCCTTGATGCCTCATAACATGTCCCAACAATCGATTTCTTTTTCTAGTCAAGTTGTGCCACAGATTTCCTTTCTCCCCAGTTCTGTTCAATACCTCCTCATTAGTTATGTGATGTACCCACCTAATCTTCAGCATCCTTCTGTAACATCACATTTCGAAAGCTTCTATTCTCTTTTTGTCCAAACTATTTATCGTCCTCGTTTCACTTGGCTACACTCCATACAAATTCTTTCAGAAATAACTTCCTGACACTTAAATCTATACTCGACGTTAACAAATTTCTCTTCTTCAGAAACACTTTCCTTGCCATTGAAAGTCTACATTTTATATCTCCTCTACTCCGACCATCCGCAGTTATTTTGCTCCCCAAATAGCAAAACTCATTTACCATTTTAAGCGTCTCATTTCCTAATCTAATACCCTCAGCATTACCCGATTTAGTTTGACTACATTCCATTATCCTCGTTTTGCTTTTGTTGATGTTCATCTTACATCCTCTTTTCAAGACACTGTCCATTCCGTTCAGCTGCTCTTCCAGATCCTGTGCTGTCTGTGATAGAACTACAATGTCATCGGGGAACCTCAAAGTTCTAATTTCTTCTCCATGGATTTTAAATCCTACTCCTACTCCGAATTTTTCTTTTGTTTCCTTTACTGCTTGCTCAATATACAAATTGAATAACATCGGGGATAGGCTACAAGCCTGTCTCACTCCCTTGCCAACCACTGCTTTCCTTTCATGGCCCTCAACTCTTATAACTTACATCTGGTTTCTGTACAAATTGTAAATAGCCTTTCGCCCCCTGTATTGTACCCCTGCCACCATCAAAATTTGAAAGAGAGTATTCCACTCAAAATTGTCAAAAGCTTTCTCTAAGTCTACAAATGCTAGAAACGTAGGTTTGCCTTTCCTTAATCTATTTTCTAAGATAAGTCGTAGGGTCAGTATTGCCTCACGTGTTCCATCATTTCTACGGAATCCAAACTGATCTTACCCGAGGTCGGCTTCTACCAGTTTTTCCATTCTTCTGTAAAGAATTCGTGTTAGTATTTTGCAGCCATGGCTTATTACACTGATAGTTCGGTAATTTTCACATCTGTCAACACCTGTTTTCTTTGGGACTGGAATTATTATATTCTTCTTGAAGTCTGAGGGTATTTCGTGTGTCTCATACATCTTGCTCATCAGATGGTAGAGTTTTGTCATGGCTGGCACTCCCAAGGTTGTCAGTAGCTCTAATGGAATGTGGTCTACTCCCGGGGCCTTGTTTCGACTTAGGTCTTTCAGTGCTCTGTCAGATTCTTCACGCAGTATCATATTTTCCATTTCATATTCATCTATATCATCTTCCATTTCCATAATATTGTCCTGAAGAACATCGTCCTTGTATAGAGCGGGCCGTGGTGGCCAAGCGGTTAAAGGCGCTACAGTCTGGAACCGCGCGGCCGCTACGGTCGCATGTTCGAATCCTGCCTCGGGCATGGATGTGTGTGATGTCCTTAGGTTAGTTAGGTTTAAGTAGTTCTAAGTTCTAGGGGACTGATGACCTTAGAAGTTAAGTCCCATAGTGCTCAGAGCCATTTGAACCTTGTATAGACCCTCTATATACTCCTTCCACCTTTCTGCTTTCTCTTCTATTCTTAGAACTGGGTTTACATCTGAGCTCTTGATATTTATACAAGTGGTTCTCTTTTCTCCAAAGGTCTCTTTAATTTTTCTGTAGGCTGTATCTATCTTACCCCTAAAGATACACGCCTCTACATCCTTACATTTGTCCTCTAGTCATCCCTCCTTAGCCATTTTGCACTTCCTGTCGATCTCATTTTTGAGACGTTTGTATTCCTTTTTGCCTGCTTCATTTACTGCATTTTTATACTCGTATTTCCTCCTTTCATCAATTAAATTCAGTATCTCTTCTTTTACCCAAGGATTTCTAGTAGCCCTCGTCTCTTTACCTACTTGGTCCTCTTCTGCCTTCACCATTTCATCTCTTAAAGCTAGCCATTCTTCTTCTACTGTATTTCTTTTCCCCATTCTTGTCAATCGTTCCCTAATGCTCTCCCTGAAACTCTGTACAACCTCTGGTTTAGTCAGTTTAACCAGGTTCCATCTCCTTAAATTCCCACCTTTTTGAAGTTTCTTTAGTTTTAATCTACAGTTCATGTAAATGGCAAATTTACGTTTTTTCTAGAGAAATGTAAACGAGAGGACGCCAAGGCAGTAATGTAGGAAATAAAAGAAAGGTTCAGAACAGGGATTAAAATTCACGGTGAAAGGATATCAATGATAAGATTCGCTCAAAAATGCTCAAATGTGTGTGAAATCTTATGGGACTTAATTGATAAGGTCATCAGTCTCTAAACTTACACACTATTTGACCTAAATTGTCCTAAGGACAAACACACACACCCATGCCAGAGGGAGGACTCGATCCTCCGCCGGGACCAGCCGCACAGTCCATGACTGTAGCGCCCCAGACCGCCCGGCTGAGATTCGCTGATGCCGTTGCTATCCTCAGTGAAAGGGACCTACGGTATCTGTTGAATGGAATGAACAGTCTAATAGGTACAGATCATGGATTGAGAGTAAACCTGAATGAGACGAAAGTTATGAGAAGTACCAGAAATGAAAATAGCAATTGGTGGCCACGAAGAAGACGAACATAAGGAATTCTGATATCTTGGAAGCAAAATCCCATGATGGAAGCCAGGTAGTATATACTGCCGGGAAAAAGTGGACTTGGAACGACGATGTCGATTTTGATTCGATGATGGCATATGCAACCTGGAGAATGATAGATGTACTGATAATTGTTTCAGCGTCGTCCGCCAACAGATAGCGCCCTCTCAGAACTACCAGAGAGCCCCCTGTGCCTACTCTGTAACAGGGAATACTCACAGTCAGAAACCTCAGCAGTGCAAACGTGTGAAGCAACCGGTCAACCATACCACTGAGACACACTCGCGCTTCCTGCAGCCTGTTGGGCGAGTCTGAAGGGGATCGAATTGTGGCCTTCCGAATGGCGGGATGTTTCTTTCGGAGAACAGCCGGACAATTTGGACGTGCTGCGTCGGTTGTGCAAGGATGCTGATATCAGTGGTCACATGAACATTCTCACATTCGTGGACGTCCATGCAGCACAGATGAGCGCCGAAATCGTCGTGTTGTAAAGGAAGTTGTGACAGATCGTACAGCTAGTATAGCACACGTAAGAGGGCTTGTGAGCCGAGACCTCTCAACACGAACTGTTGCGAAATGGTTATCAGCAGTGGGACTAACGGTACATATACATCTACACCTACTACATCCATACTCCGCAAGCCAGCCGACGGTGTGTGGCGGAGGGTACCTTGAGTACCTCTATCGGTTCTGCATTCTATTCCAGTCTCGCTATTGTTCGCGGAAAGAAAGACTGTCTGTATGCCTCTGTGTGGGCTCTAATCTCTCTGATTTTATCCTCATGGTTTCTTCGCGAGATATACGTAAGAGGGATTGCTTGACTCCTCGGTGAAGGTATGTTCTCGAAACTTCAACAAAAGCCCGTACCGAGGTACTGAGCGTCTCTCTTGCAGAGTCTTCCACTGGTGTTTATCTATCATCTCCGTAACGCTTTCGCGATTACTAAATGATCCTGTAACGAACCGCATGCTCTCCGTTGGATCTACTCTGTCTCTTCTGTCAACCCTATCTGGTACGGATCCCACACCGGTGAGCAGTATTCAAGCAGTGGGCGAACAAATGTACTGTAAAGTACTTCCTTTGTTTTCGGATTGTATTTCCTTACGATTCTTCCAATGAATCTCAGTCTGGCATCTGCTTTATCGACGATGAATTTCATATTGTCATTCCATTTTAAATCACTCCTAATGCCTACTCCCAGGTAATTTATGAAATTAACTGCTACCAGTTGCTGACCTGCTATATTGTAGCTAAATGATAAAGGATCTTTCTTTCTACGTATTCGCAGCACATTACACTTGCCTACATTGAGATTCAATTGCCATTCCCTGCACCATACGTCAATTCGTTGCAGATCCTCCTGCATTTCAGTACAATTTTCCATTGTTACAACCTCTCGATATGTTACAGCATCATCCGCAAAAAGCCTCAGTGAACTTCCGATTTTATCCACAAGGTCAATTGTAAATATTGTGAATAACAACGGTCCTACGACACTCCCCTGCGGCACACCTGAAAACACTCTTTCTTCGGAAGACTTCTCTCCATTGAGAATGACATGCTGCGTTCTGTTATCTAGGAACTCTTCAATCCAATCACACAATTGGTCTGATAGTCAATATGCTATTACTTTGTTCATTGAAAGACTGTGGGGAACTGTACGAAACGCCTTGCGGGAGTCAAGAAACACGGCATCTACCTGGGAACTCGTGTCTATGGCCCTCTGAGTCTCGTGGACGAATAGCGCGAGCTGGGTTTCACACTATCTTATTTTTCGACACCCCCTGCTGATTCCTACAGAGTAGATTTCTAGTCTCCAGAAAAGTCATTATACTCGAACATAATACGTGTTCCAAAATTCTACAACTGATCGATGTTAGAGATATAGGTCTATAGTTCTGCTCATCTGTTTGACGTCCCTTCTTGAAAACGGGGATGACCTGTGCCCTCCAATCTTTTGGAACGCCACGCTCTTCTAGAGACCTGCGGTACACCGCAGCAAGAAGGGGGACAAGTTCCTTCGCGTACTCTGTGTAAAATCGAACTGGTATCCCATCAGTTCCAGCGGCCTTTCCTCTTCTGAACGATTTTAATTGTTTTACTATCCCTCCGTCATCACTTTCGACACGCACACCTTTCTCCCACTTCCTCTCACGCCACAGCATCGACGTGCACGGCTCCACTGGTGCCGTCAGAGGATCACTTCTAAAGGCATGCCAAGGTCTCCATAAACGAAAGCAGATCTTGACTGTATGAAAGTGATGGTCGTTTGCGCGTACGCCGTAGACCTGTTCATTCGTCCAAGACACAATGGCTCCATCCCAGACCATAGGGTCTGGGGTGCGGTAAGCTACAACTCTCATGTTGTTGTTGTGGTCTTCAGTCCTGAGACTGGTTTGATGCAGCTCTGCATGCTACTCTATCCTGTGCAAGCTTCTTCATCTCCCAGTACCTACTGCAACCTACATCCGTCTGAATCTGCTTGGTGTATTCATCTCTTGGTCTCCCTCTATGATTTTTACCCTCCTGGCTGCCCTCCAACACTAAATTGGTGATCCCTTGATGCCTCAGAACATGTCCTACCAACCGATCCCTTCTTCTAGTCAAGTTGTGCCACGAACTCCACTTCTCTCCAGTTCTATTTAATATCTCCTTATTAGTTATTTGATCTACCCATCTAATCTTCAGCATTCTTCTGTAGCACCACATTTCGAAAGCTTCTATTCTCTTCTTGTCTAAACTATTTATCGTCCATGTTTCACTTCCATAATTGGCTACACTCCATACAAATACTTTCAGAAACAACTTACTGACACTTAAATCTATACTCAATGTTAACAAATTTCTCTTCTTCAGAAACGCTTTCCTTGCCATTGCCAGTGTACATTTTATATCCTCTCTACTTCGACCATCATCTCATACACCTTTGGTATTTCTGGTGTGGACGCTAACCACTGCTTGGTATGTGTAGAATGTTGTAAGACCCGATCTTTTGCCGCTATTGCAACAGAAAGGTGATGTGTTCTTCCAACAGGATCATTGACGGTGAAACTAAACATGCTCTGCAAGACGTGGAGCAACTTCCCTGGCGAGCGCGTTCTCCAGACTTGTTTCAAGTCGAGCACGTGTAGGATATTATGGGCCGAGAACCGACTTGTGCGACTCGTCACCCAGCAACTCTTACAGAACTACGTGAACTGGTCGAGCAGGCATGACGTAACGTTTCACCGGACAGTATTCGCCATCTGTACGCTCGATTGGATTCCCAAGCCAACGCGTACACTGCCGCCCGTGGAGGCTACATCACGTACTAAAATGGGTGTTTCAGCGTCTGTCGCTATATGTTACCTCTGAACCTCTTGTGATATTGATCTGCAAATGTAATTATTTCATGTATTCCTTATGAATTGTTGCAACAATAACTCTTGTGGTTATTGGAAACCTCTACATGATGTACTAATTTCTTTCCGTCAGGTAAAAGGGGCACTCCTGCTCAGGAGAAGTCCATTGTTATCAAGCATAGACCTTAATTCGAGGAAGAAATTTTTGGAGCGCAACATTATATGGTGATGAAAGATGGACTTTGGGAAACTCGGACCAGAAGAGAATCGAATTGTTTAAGATGTGGTGCCAGAGGAGAATGTTGAAAATTAGGGGGACTGATAGGATAAGGAATGAGTTTCTCCGCAGAATCGGCGAAGAAAGGAACGTGCAGAAAATACTGGCGAGAAGAAGGGGCAGCATCACAGGACATACACTCCTGGAAATGGAAAAAAGAACACATTGACTCCGGTGTGTCAGACCCACCATACTTGCTCCGGACACTGCGAGAGGGCTGTACAAGCAATGATCACACGCACGGCACAGCGGACACACCAGGAACCGCGGTGTTGGCCGTCGAATGGCGCTAGCTGCGCAGCATTTGTGCACCGCCGCCGTCAGTGTCAGCCAGTTTGCCGTGGCATACGGAGTTCCATCGCAGTCTTTAACACTGGTAGCATGCCGCGACAGCGTGGACGTGAACCGTATGTGCAGTTGACGGACTTTGAGCGAGGGCGTATAGTGGGCATGCGGGAGGCCGGGTGGACGTACCGCCGAATTGCTCAACACGTGGGGCGTGAGGTCTCCACAGTACATCGATGTTGTCGCCAGTGGTCGGCGGAAGGTGCACGTGCCCGTCGACCTGGGACCGGACCGCAGCGACGCACGGATTCACGCCAAGACCGTAGGATCCTACGCAGTGCCGTAGGGGACCGCACCGCCACTTCCCAGCAAATTAGGGACACTGTTGCTCCTGGGGTATCGGCGAGGACCATTCGCAACCGTCTCCATGAAGCTGGGATACGGTCCCGCACACCGTTAGGCCGTCTTCCGCTCACGCCCCAACATCGTGCAGCCCGCCTCCAGTGGTGTCGCGACAGGCGTGAATGGAGGGACGAATGGAGACGTGTCGTCTTCAGCGATGAGAGTCGCTTCTGCCTTGGTGCCAATGATGGTCGTATGCGTGTTTGGCGCCGTGCAGGTGAGCGCCACAATCAGGACTGCATACGACCGAGGCACACAGGGCCAACACTCGGCATCATGGTGTGGGGAGCGATCTCCTACACTGGCCGTACACCACTGGTGATCGTCGAGGGGACACTGAATAGTGCACGGTACATCCAAACCGTCATCGAACCCATCGTTCTACCATTCCTAGACCGGCAAGGGAACTTGCTGTTCCAACAGGACAATGCACGTCCGCATGTATCCCGTGCCACCCAACGTGCTTTAGAAGGTGTAAGTCAACTACCCTGGCCAGCAAGATCTCCGGATCTGTCCCCGATTGAGCATGTTTGGGACTGGATGAAGCGTCGTCTCACGCGGTCTGCACGTCCAGCACGAACGCTGGTCCAACTGAGGCGCCAGGTGGAAATGGCATGGCAAGCCGTTCCACAGGACTACATCCAGCATCTCTACGATCGTCTCCATGGGAGAATAGCAGCCTGCATTGCTGCGAAAGGTGGATATACACTGTACTAGTGCCGACATTGTGCATGCTCTGTTGCCTGTATCTATGTGCCTGTGGTTCTGTCAGTGTGATCATGTGATGTATCTGACCCCAGGAATGTGTCAATAAAGTTTCCCCTTCCTGGGACAATGAATTCACGGTGTTCTTATTTCAATTTCCAGGAGTGTATATGTACGTTTGGAGCACAGCATTGTATGGTAGTCAGTCATGACCAATGAGAACCGTGGAATGGGAGAGAAACGAATCGTTTGAGATGTTTTGCTGCAGTTGAATGTTGAAAACTAAACGGACTGATAAAATAGGAAATTAGCTTCTTTGTAGAATCGGTGAAGAGAGGAAGGTATGCAAAACACTGACAAGAAGAAGGGACGGGATGATAGGACATAAGGGAATAGATTCAGTGGTACTAGAGGGAGTTGTAGAGGGTAAAATCAGTATGGCGAAAGAGAGTATGGAATACATCCAGCAGTAATTGAGGACGTATGGTGACGGTGCTACTCTGAAAGAAAAAGGCACCCGTGACGTTGTGCTCCTTACTATAGAGCTATCGAATTTAACTTAATGCCATGGTGTAGAGTCGTTGGCACAAGACCCGTGCATTTAAACGTTGACTGTTGAACGTGCCGAGTTTCTGACGTCATAGTGTGGGGAAGAAACGTTGAGGAGTCTTTCCAAACGAGCAGAACAATATGTAGCATGTCAGCTATTCTGCTCGTGCGCTTAAACGTAGACCAGTGAGATGGAAGAACGCCACCTACGTCACATGGTTCCATCTCTCCTAAGTTCGGCGTCGCGAGGGACCGAATTGGCTTTCAGTCGAAGCACAAATCTATATATGCTGTTTCCAAGCACCAGCGAATTGAGCATCTTTTGGAAACCCTTAGTTAATTCTGCAATTTGTTGTCATAAAATGAGAGGGAACATCTTATTGGTGGTTAAATAATTACTGTAACTTGCGTATTATGAACTTATGCCCTTTGAACGCAACGGGACATTGAGGATCCATCAGAAACGCATTGTTATCGATACAACTGATACTGTTAAATGCCAGATAATTTATATCAATCATTAAAGCTTTCAGGACATGGTAAGATGAAAAATATGATTATAGCTCCTACAAGGTCGATGTAGCGTAATAAGTTGAGATGCAGAACTGTAACGTAACAGATGATGTGGTGCTGTTTCACCTCTCACTGGATCAAACAGTTTCTACTTACCTTCGCGTTTTCTTATAGGTTCTGATACTTTCTCATTAATTTGACAGAAGTATTATTGTATAATATTTCATGTTGTGTAAATGTAAGTGAGCTGTTTCTGAGAAGTGCGTTTTTTCTATTGGCTTTGTGTACAACATAGTTTACATAGCTTGCAGCAAGATATTTTACAGTTTCTTGTTTCAAGATGTGTATACTTTTGGTGGTAAGTTTCTGTGGGACCAAACTGCTGAAGTCATTGGTCTCTAGGCTTACACACTACTTAATCTAACTTAAAGTAACTTATGCTAACGACAACGAACACACCCATACCCGAGGGGGGACTCGAACCTCCGTCGGCGTGAGTCGTGCGAACCGTGGCAAGGCGATCAAGACCGGCCGGCTACCCCGTGCGGATGAAGAGTTGTATTTCACATGTTGTAAGGATTGTGCTACTGAATAGGACCAGCCATCAAGTGAGAATGACGTTAGGTTTTGCTAAAAAGTAGGAATAGCGATATAATTTTCAACTTGTGTGGGGAACTATTATGAATTTTTATCGCGCTTCCTATAGTGGAAGTTTTATAAGCCGATGTCCTTACTCACTGGGCTTACTACTTCCATTTTTGCCTTAAAAATGTTCATGGATACTGAAGTTTTTGTTTAAGTGTACTACAGACATGGCATAGGGACAAGGGGCTATACTGGTGTTTTAATTTGACGCTCGTCCATTATGAAAACAAACTTGTGATATGTGAGCGAGATAAAGCAGACAACTGCCGCTGGAGAGCGCTGGCATCGCGCATGACACGATGAGGCACAAGTCGCATCGTTTCTGAGCGTTCAAAAAAATTGTTCAAATGGCTCTTAGCACTATGGGACTCAACTTCTGAGGACATCAGTCCCCTAGAACTTAGAACTACTTAAACCTAACTAACATAAGGACATCACACACATCCATGCCCGAGGCAGGATTCGAACCTGCGACCGTAGCAGCAGCGCGGTTCCGCACTGAAACGCCTAGAACCGCACGGCCACTCCGGCCGCCTCTGAGCGTTCAGAAGCACATTAAACTCAGCACGCTCAACGCTGACAGTCGAAAGCACGGTCCATTTGTCGTCATCATAAGGATCAAACTACCACAGTCCAGCAAGCACCTCATCGGCAAACTAGCCAAGTAATCAATACCGGTTTGTAACACTAGCTCGTCGCCATTTGCGGTTCGTACACTGTGCAGGAATGCACATTTCGGGACCGATGCCCTGAGTGTGCAAAGGTCCCACTGGACAGTGACCTGGGTCGACGTGCCGGGCGGGGAGTGGCGCCGCATTATGCGTGAACACTCGCGGGACGCGTGCGCGCTGCGTATTCCGCACGATAAAAGGCTGTGCAAACAAATGAGCATGCACGCCGCCCTGGAGTCCAGCCCACTGGTTGCTGCTCGCCGGAACACAGCGCGATGTTACACTCAGCCGACACGACGACGCGGGTTTCCAATCAACATGCACTGAAGAAACAACAGTAACGGGGTACCTCCTAATATCGTGTCGGACCTCCTTCAGCCCGGCGTAGTGTAATGGAGTCAACAAATCGTTGGAAGTCTCCGGCAGAATTATTGAGCCATGCTGCTTCTATAACCGTCCAGGATTTTGTGCACGAACTGTCCTCTCGGTTATGTTCTCTGGAATTCATGTCGGGCTGTCTGGATGGCCAAATCGTTCGCTCGAATCGTCCAGAAGGTCCGTCAAACCAATCACGAACAACTGTGGCCTGGTGGCATGGCGCTTTGCCACCCATAAAAATGTCATCGTTATTTGGGAACGTGAACCTCAAGAATGGCTGCAAATGGTCTCCAAGTAGCCGAATATAACCATTTCGAGTCAATGACCGGTCCAGTTGGAGCGGAAGACTCAGTCCATTAAAGCCCACACCATTATGGAGCCACCACCAGATTGCAGAGTGCCGTGTTGACAATTTGGGTCCAAGGCTTTGTGGGGTGTGCGCCACACTCGAAATCTGCCATCAGCTCTTACCCACTGAATTCGGGACTCATCTGACAAGGCCACGGTTTTCCAGTCGTCTCGGTCCAACCGATATGGTCATGAGCCCAGATGAGGCACTGAAGGCGATGTCGTGCTGTTGGGAAAGACACTCGCGTCGGTCGCCCGCTGCCATAGTCCATTATCGTCAAATTTCACCACACTGTTCTAAAGGATAAGTTCGTCTTACATCCCACATTTCTGCTGTTGCTTCAGGCAGTGCTGCTTGTCTGCTAGCACTGACAACTCTACACAAAGGCCGATGTCCTCGGTCGTTAACCAAAGGCTGTCGACCACTGTTCTGTCCATGGTGCTGTTCTCGGCACACTCTTGACACTGTGGATCTCGGAATATTGAATTTCCTAACGATTTCCGAAATGGAAAAACCCATGCGTCGAGCTCTAACCACTATTCCGCGATCAATGTCTGTTAAATCCTGTTCTGCGACCATAATCACATTGGAAACCTTTTCACATGAATCACAATCATGACAGCTCTGTGAATGCATTGTCTTTTTATACTTTGTGTACGCGGTACTACCGCCACCTGTATGTGTACATATCCATATCCACAAGCTGCGACATCGTCGCGAGAAAACAGTGACCCGTATATGTAATAAGTTCCCTTTAATTTACGTGTATGGTGACAAACTTTTTGTTAACAGATTACCGGTTTCGGTCTTTAATGACCATCATCAGATCTGCAGCAAAAATGGGAAAAACATAAATACACTCGCAAACTGTATACAGCTTCTTATTCTAATTTAGTAACAGAAATTAGTAACAGCGAAGACGGCTGAGAGTCTGAAGTTGCACTGTGGTCTCGGATGGTGCGTCAGTCGTAGGGCACGGTTCTTGTACTTGCTTTTTGATCTGGATGTGAGAGTTCTGTGACCCCCCCCCCCCTTACACACACACACACACACACACACACACACACACACACACACACACACACACACATTCCCAAGGCGTACAGCAGGGCCGGTCATAGCACTGTTTAGAACAGGGTGTGACCGAGCTATTCCGGTAATGTTGATGCAGGGTTCCGCTCTAAGGAAGCTTGAGAAGCCTTAGCGTTTTTTTTCTGCAGGTCCTGTAAGTGCTTTACTCTGTTCATAATCACTTTGGGCCTCATGTTTCTGCAGGAGCGCGTGGAGGCCCCAAGAGAAGTTTCCACGTACCACAGTATGCAGCACACGCGTTATTTATGTCGATTCTTGCCGAGAAGAAAACAGCCGCCGCCACTTTCAGTAATGCTCTTTATTCACATAAATAGCTCTGTTACCGGCATGTTCCCCATTAGACGGCTCTTCATGTTAAGATACACAATTGTTGTTCTTCACATTAGTTTCCACTTTTTATTTGCATTTGTAATGAAAATTCTTTGTGTAGTGCAATTTAATGAAGCAGGATTTTCGACGGCAGTACCATCCCAATGAATTTTCACCAAAAGGGAGACTGAAGAGTGAAGACTAATGTAAACTAAAGCAAATAGGTATCTTGATGTGAACTGTTGGTTCAAAACCGGTAATGGTTTTATTTATGAGAATAAATAGGATAACTAAAAGTGGCTGGTTACTGTTTCCTTCTGTACAAGAATCAGTTTGTATTCTGCACACAGCCACGGTTTGAAAATGACAGTTTTCAACAACACAACGCACGTGTTATCTTACATTCCATTTATTCATCCAAATTCGCAAACTATTCAGTCTAGAAAGATGAAGATGGCAACAATATGTACTGAAAGGGATCCACTATGTTTTTGTTCTACTTTTATATACGGCACGAGTTTTTAAGATGATGCACGGAAACTTCACGAAAATGCATTTCCTGATGAAATAGGGCGTGAACCTTTTTTGTTGTTGGATGTGCGCGAAAAAAAGAATGCGAAAGAAATAGAATTCTGATTATAGGCGTAGCTCTCAAACACGAGACAATTTGAATTGAATGAGACTAATATTTGTCCACTCGCACGTCAAAAGTTAGTCAGCCGCACCTTTGATTCCATGAAAAGATATAATTAACCTGTTATTACATTCTTTGCTCAAAACTTAAAATTACTTATTTCTAACAAAACATCTAATACTTGTTATTCATGGAGTCTTTTATGCATTTATATTCTGATGCATCACACAGAGGGTAAGAATTGTCACTGAGAATACACTGGTTCAAACACTTTTCACTCCGAGAATATGATCCCCATGTAGAGTCACATAATAGTCTAATAGTCTAAAAAGTCAACGGTAGTTTCAGCTGAGTAGTTATATGTTATATATCACAAATAATGGCAGAGTAGGTGCGCTTCTACTTAAATTGCACCTTCATTCCATTACTTGTAACTTAAGTGGGGGTACTGAGCCGCGACATAAAGGTGCACACACTGAATTAGCGATAGGCGGGCGAGTCATGCACGAACGTGGACGTAGCTAATTCGCCCAGCGAGGTGAGAGAAAACATGAGTGTGGCTGACCATGGACCCTAAGCAGGATACTGTAGTCATAGAGTAACATTTTGCATTTTTTTGTGAGGTCCACAGCTTTAAATTTCTGAACATGTGAGAACAGATGCCAACCACGTTGACGTCTGATCAAGGATTGAAAATATTTCTGCAGATTTTTTTCAGACAGTACTTCATTCTAATAACTTAGTTACCGGCAAAAGGTCTGAGGTTACTATTAGCATTGTTTGTTTGGTATTGTAGTGATCAAGGTGCCAAAGAGATGAATTACTCGACTGATTAGACAGGTTGTCCACTGAAGGCAGTGGAGTTCCACCGTTTGCAGCCTTGACATCAGCAGAGAGGAGGGAAGTTCCTTCCTGCTCCAACCTTGGAATCAGCACGAAGGCGTACGTTTGGGTTGCCAGCTCTTCGGTATTTTACGGGGATTCCGTGTTTCATGGGGTTTTCAGTATTTTACACTTCTCACTTATCTGACGCGTTTGGTAAGGTCTTCCCTCATGTTTCATATAAAATTTTATTTATTTATTTTTGCTAACATTTCCGTTTGATTGAAAGGCTATCGTTCTCAAATCAACTCTCGATATTTCCAGCTTCCGTCTTTGAAGTCTTTCTTTTTCATGTTCGCAAGCTTGAATGTTGCGTGACGAAGCAATCGAAAATAGATGAGATTCGAGTTTAACTTTCCGTCGACAGCGTGGTCATTAGGGACGGAGCAGAAGCTCAAATTACAGAAGGATGTGAGGGAAATCGGCCTGGCCCTTCTTCAAACGTACAATCCCGGCATTACCTAGAGTGCTTTAGGGAAATCATGGAAAACGTAAATCTGGATGGCCGGACAGGGATTTAAGCCGTCGTCCCCGTAATGCGAGTCCAGTGTGCTAAACACTGCGCCACCTCGTTCGATGCGAAACTTTCGTCTTGTGCCTTTGATAGCACGTAGGCGTTAGGTTTGATCTCAGTTTATATGTAACTATGGGTAGGGAAAGTGGCGACGAGCATTACTCGAAAACACCAATAGGGAAGAAGGCTCACCATATGTAAGCGAATCTGTGCCAACTGGAAGAAAAACTTATTTTTGGGTGGGATCAGTAAAAAATCATAAGCATAAAGCTTTCTCTTCTTTATGCAGAATGGAACTGAGCATAGCTCGTGGAGGGTAAAGAGATGCTTTGCACTATGCATCAACTACAGGTAAAATAGTAACATTGTATTGTAAGATGAGATGTCTTCTGGCCCTCCGACGCCTGGTGGTAAGATAAATCACGCCAGACCATTTTCCATTGTCATGTTTCATTCTGCATATATGAAAATTGCCTTTAATATGCGATGGACATACTTCGTTATGCATATCATTGATTGGAAGCTCAGTACAGACATCTAAGGCAAATAATTTACATGGGTGACGAAAATACTTTTTTTTTAATCACTTCACCTTGCACCTTGAAACAACTGTCGAGGGTTCAGCTGCCGGCTTTGAGCGTAGCCGTCGAGGGAAGAAAGCTAACAGATACCCTGAAATGTGCCGGTCTATACAATAGCTGCGCCGCCCCAACGGTTGAATAGACTGGGGACGGGGGACATCAAAGGCCGTACAACAGGCACCTAAGAAATCGCCCGCGGCCTACCGTTTGATGTTACCAATCGTCGGTTAGCGGACGCCCCAGACACCGCTTTACGAGGATGGACGCTGTTGTCCAAATAGGTGTTCTTTTGGGAGAGAGGACAGAGGACAGTCGCTACGGCATTATGTACAAGGGCTTCGCGGGCAACAAAATTTGGAAATTTGTAGTAACGTGCTATGGGACCCAACTGCTGAGGTCATCTGTCCCTAAGCCTACACACTACTTGATCTAACTTAAACTATCTTACGCTATGGACAACACATACACCCATCCCCGAGGTAGGACTGGAACCTTCGACGGGGAGAGCCTCACGGACCGTGACAAGGCGCCTCAGACCGGGCGGGGTAGCAGCTCGCGGGCAGTAAGGTGGGAAATGTGTTCGATCACTGACACGTTAGCTGCGATTACAATTAAACTGAATATACTTTTTTTTTAATCACATGTAGGTGTCTCACAGCAATTTGCTCAGATGGTCTCCTACTGGATTTTGGCAGGGCCTCTATCTGCTTTTGTTCGAATATTTGTCAAAACTTTATCGCGCTTATGATTCTCGTTACTGCTCATATTAGAATTTCATGATCATGTTCGTCTTGTAATATTCTAGGTTGGTTTGTTGGGTGGTTGATTTTGGGGGAGGGGTCAAAAAAGCGAGGTCATCGCTCCCATCGAAGCAGGGAAGGATGGGTGGGGAGGGAAGTCGGCCGTGCCCATTCAAAGGAACCATCCCGGCATTAGCCAGAAGCGCTTTAGGGAAATCACGAAAAACTTAAATCAGGATGGCCGGAAGGGGGAATACTCTAGGTCAGAATTTTCTCTGCGGAACTGCACAATTCCCCTGCATTCCTACCCGTCATTATTTTGGAGGGGAATAATAATCAGTCTCTTAATTATATTTATGTGAATATTAGCCAGCACAAGACGGGACGGGTTGCACTGGGACCAAATTAATTCAGCATCTTTCCTTGCTCATGAACAGTGTACACCAAGGCCGGCCAGAAATTCTGCACGCGTGCGGTGATGTTGCACATGTGCAACTTGCGGGTCACAGCGTGCACGCAGCGGCCGTCAGCGTTCATGTAGTGCATGTTTCTACGCACAGATGTCGCTGCTCTGTTACACAAAGTGCGTTATCGACACCTCGTATGTATATCACAACCTGGGCTGTATCTGTAAGATCTATTGCTTCATCGAGCGCAACAGAGAAAGCAACAAAGTATTTAGCCTTATTTATTAGCTGCCTGTGCAGATCGCCGACCATAGCACTGATACGTCTTGTCACTGTTTGTTTGGATAGACTGATTTCTTGAAACCTGCTGACGTTCGTGGGACGCACAAGTTCTGCAGCATCACTCAGACACCCTTTCACAAACTCCCCTTCGGAAAACGGTTTCTCAGATTGTGCAATTCTTAATGCGATTTTAAAACTTGTTCGCAGTGAAGATTTAGTTTGGTTGTCATTCAGGAAAATTGAAAACAGTACATTGTACACCGTACAGTAAAACAGACATAAATGTAACACAATAAACTAAGAGTTCAAGAAGTATCAGTTACTTTGACGTACAGTAAAATCGAGTTGATGTGTCTCATCCATTTTCTTAAGGACATTTAATTTTGCTTGCCGTTCTTCACTGTTGAGTACAATACACTCGCCTTTGTGATATGTATTGTAATGTCTTTCAATTGAAAACTTACGCTGGATGCCTATTATTCAGCGGCACAGCAAACACTGTGAGTTTTCATCAACGGCTACAAAAAAGAATTGCAGTTCCCAGTCATTTTTAAACGACTGAGAACATAGATCTCCCGTCCTTTGCTTTTTCACAGTACTTGCCATTTCTCAGTACTTCTCTGTTAAGGTTACGGTCACCAGGGGTAAACGAAACTGGATATGTTGCGCTGTTGCTTGTACCACAGGGAAGTGGAGCCGCCGCCGTTCATTTAGGACACACGTCTAATAACAGATGTCGCTGTCGCTCGCTGTCGCACACGTGCGCACATGTGCAGCACTTCCGCACACTGTGCAGCGTTTGGCCGGCCCTGGTGTACACCCTCGTGCGTGTGGTATGCATCAGAGCTTCACTCTGGTCCTAATCTGCATACACACGCAAGCATAGGCAAACTTCCAATATTAGTGGATTGATAGAACGCAGCAATTATATTAATTTTTTTAGTTAAATACTAGGCCTAAGCCTATACTATTTTTTTTTATATGTGGTGGAGCTGAAGTCTGATCAACTTCGTTGATTTTTACTTCTGTAGGGAATGGAAGGGGTAACAATTTTCTCTTTATTTATTTATTCTTCTTTCAGCTTTAGTTTGGGCACACAGAAGTGTCCTTTAACTCGCTGCTTTTGGTGTGTGTTTGAAAACATGTGTGGAGAAGTGCTAAAGGACGATATGTCCTTAAATTATGGAGAAGTACGTAGGGATATCAGTTACGGAGGCTCAAATACTATCGCCTTCGGTACTTTATATTTGCGGTTGCGTAAGGGTTCTACCGTATCTACTGTGGTCAGTTATGGTGTACTGTCACGTATCATGTCCAACTTCCGAAATAAGGTTCGTGCCTTCTCCTTGACCTTGTCTGAGAGGTAAGATTCGCTTAAGGCTCGATGAATGTCATGATTTCGGATCCACCATTGGGCTCCTGTGATCCATCGTAGGCATCTGCTTTGTACAACCTGTAACTTCTTGTAGTTAGTGGCACACGTAGTACCCCAGGAGGTCGATCCATACAAAATAGATGGTTCGACTGTGGCATGGTACAACTGAAGTTTCGTGCGTTGGCTGAGGTATGAGCTCTTCAAAAATGGGAGGAGAGCTCCCAGCATTTTGAGGCCAGACGTCTTCTTCTCCATAATGTGATGACTATACAACAGTTTGGCGTCCAGATGCACTCCCAGGTATTTTACAGTTGTTGCCCAGGGGAGTGGCTGGTCTGATATCCGTAGGCGTTCATTGACGATGGGTCTCCGACTTGTGAAGACAATAACTTTGGTTTTCTCTGCGTTGACAGTTATTTTGTTTCAGGTGGGTCCAGTGGTCCACTAAATCTAGTTGGCGCTGCATCCGTGTGACGAGGTGGTCCCTTCTGGTGCCTGCAGTCAGGAGCGCTGTGTCGTCGGCATAGAAACTGGCAGTAACATGTGGCACCGTCAGGAGGTCGTTAATATATAAATTAAACAGCAGTGGAGAGATGACCGATCCTTGTGGAAGTCCTTCAAGGACAGGCCGTGTTGTTGAATTCTTGTCATCAATGCGAACATATAATCTGCGATCCTGAAGAAAATTGTAAGCCTATACTAACAAAGTGAGAGAATTTATGAAGGCCTGCCATGATGCGACTGCTTTTGAGATCATTTCCTAAATCTCCCGTATTATTAGTTTGAAAACTTGGCAACCCTAGCGTACGTCTATTCGGGAGCTCTCCGGCCCAGCGGTGGTCGCCGGCCGGCAGACACGTCTGCCGCGTGGGAGCGGCGCGTGTCGGGGCGGCACCCCTTGCTTCTTTGTGCCGGCAAACTGTTATTGCTGGCGGGGCAGCGGCCACGTGCGCCAGCGCCGCCTACTGACTAACTGGCCAGGGCGGCGCCAACGAGCGCTTTTGTGGGCGCGTGGCGCCGCGGCGGGCAGCGGCAGCTGGCGGGCGTGGGGCGGGGGTAGGAGGACGGGCGCGCCCACACAGCTGACACGACGACGTCTTCACCGGGCTCACTTTAGTTAGTTAGTCAGTTAGTTAGTTATGTGTTCCATTGATCAATCTCACGGTAACCGTTATGATGTGGAAAGTGTCAACTGCATAAAAAATGCACTCATGAATCAAGATTCTTTTTTTATTTTTTGTAAGCTTAAAATTTTTGTAACCTACCCCATTCTCTTAAATGGCACAAAAATGCCTATAGATTAATTTATTCCTATTCAAGAATTCATCTATAGTATAGATGGAGTTGTCAAGGAAGATACGAATTTATTTTTGAAGCTATTACTGCGGGTTGGGTTGGGTTCGGTTGTTTGGGGGAAGAGACCAAACAGCGAGGTCATCGGTCTCATCAGATCAGGGAAGGAAGTCGGCCGTGCCCTTTCAAAGGAAGCATCCCAGCATTTGCCTGGAGCGATTTAGGGAAACCACAGAAAACCTAAATCAGGATGGGTGGACGCGGGATTGAACCGTCGTCCTCCAGAATGCGAGTCCAGTGTGCTACCACTGCGCCACCTCGCTCGGTGAAGCTATTACTGCGAGACATTTTATTTCATCTGGTAATTTATCGAAGTATGCAGAACATGTTATCAGGAATGCGAGGCTAGATGACGGTTCCCAGATCTCTGCTGATGGCGACTGCAGCCATGAAATCCGGAGACGCCTGTTGCTCGGTAGACAGGCGATGTCAAACCTTGACAAGGTTTTAAGGTCCAGAGGTAGAACACTAGCAACAAAGATCCGTATTGTGAGGGCTATGGTCTTTCCAGTTGTGATGTATGGATGTGAGACCTGGACCATTAGAAAGGCTGAACGGCAAAGAACTGACTCCTTCGAATTGTGGTGTTGGAGGAAACTTCTTAGAGTTCCATGGACTGCAAAGAGAACCAACAGATCAATATTGGAGCATGTTAAAACAAACGCTGATCTACTTTGGACACACAATGCGAAGGCATGCCTCGCTGGAAAAAACATTAATGCTGGGGAAGATTGAAGGAACTAGAAGAAGAGGACGTCGGAGGATGAGATGGATCGATGGCATCACAGAAGCAAAGTGTTCCAACCTGGAAGGTCTACGGGAGAAAGTCCAAGACCAGAACCGACTAAACGAGTAGAGAGAGAGAGAGAGAGAGAGAGAGAGAGAGAGAGAGAGAGAATTTATCGAAAAGTCTTACAACAACATGCTTTACCCCTTTCTGTGCCAAATATTGGTTAAGTAGAGGATAGTGTAAGTCTTTCTTTCTTCTGCTATTATAACCATGAATACCAATGTTGGTTTTAAACTGGTCCATGTTGTTGAGAACAAATTTCATTGCTGAGTAAATGTACTGTGAGGTTGTTGTAAGAATTCCTAACCTTTGAAAAAGCTGACTACAAGATGTGCTACTGTGAGCCCCACATGTTATTCTAACCACTTTCTTTTGAGCAGTGTCGGCCGAAGTGGCCGTGCGATTCTAGGCGCTGCAGTCTGGAACCGTGGGACCGATACGGTCGCAGGTTCGAATCCTGCCTCGGGCATGGATGTGTGTGATGTCCTTAGGTTAGTAAGGTTTAACTAGTTCTAAGTTCTAGGGGACTAATGACCTCAGAAGTTGAGTCCCATAGTGCTCAGAGCCATTTTTAACCATTTTGAGCAGTGTATACTTTTTGCCTAAGTGTTGAGATACCAGAATCGTTCAAATGGCTCTGAGCACTATGGCACTTAACATCTGAGGTCATCAGTCCCCTAGAATTTAGAACTACTTAAAAATAACTAACCTAAGGACATCACACACATCCATGCCCGAGGCAGGATTCGAACCTGCGACCGTAGCGGTCACGCAGTTCCAGACTGTAGCGCCTAGAACCGCCTAGCCACTGCGGCCGGCTGTTGATTTACCCCAAAATATTATTTCGTATGACATGAGAGAGTGAAAGCATGGAAAATAGGTTAATAATGTCTACACCCTCAAATTTGGCAATTATTCAGAATGCAAAACTTTCTCAACCTAGTCACTTTAGAAGATCCAAAATATGAATTTTCCAATTAAGATTCTCGTCTATACATGCACCCAAAACCTAGTATTCTCTACCCTGGCTACTGACTTCTGTTGACGTGTTATATTTATTCAAGTAACTGTACACCTTGCAGCAGAAAATTTAACGTACTGTGTTTATTCAAAGTTCAGAGCAAGCCCATTCGCAGAAAACCAATTAATAACTTTAACAAAGAAATTATTTGCATCACTTTCTATTGGAGTTTCTTTTATTGGATTAATAATGATGCTTGTATCATCAGCAGAGTGTCGGCTTAGCTTATTGTTTCAGATAAGAAGAGAGGTCATTCAAATACATCAAGAACAGAAGGGGGCCCATGATAGTACACTTTGGAACACCGAATGTAATTTTACCCCAGTTAAGTGAAGTGGCAAACTTCCTTAAATCACTTAAAAAATATAGAGGAACTTTTTGCTTGCTGTTCTGTAGATATGACTTAAACCACTCATATGCTGTTCCATTTATCACATAGAATTGTAATTTCTGTAATGTAATGTCATCACAATCAAATGCTTTGGATAAGTCACAGAAAATTTCTATTGGTGACATTTTACTATTTCAAGACTCTATTATGTTGGCAGTGAAATTGTATATTGCTGTCTCAGTGGAACAGCATTTTTAAAATCCGAACTGCGATTTATTAAGTATCGCATTACCGTTGAGATGGCTAACCACTATCGAGTACACTACTTTCTCGACGATTTTTGAAAATGCTGTAAGCAAGGATACTGGTCGGTAATTATTGGTATCTGTGGTGTCCCCTTTTCTGTAGTGAGGTTTGACAATGGTATATTTTGACCTCTCTGCGAAAACACCTTGAACTAGTTCAAATGTTCAAATGTGTGTGAAATCTTATGGGACTTAATTGCTAAGGCCACTACTTAACCTAAATTATCCTAAGGACAAACACACACACACCCATGTCCGAGAGAGGACTCGAACCTCCGCCGGGACCAGTCACAACAGTCCATGACTGCAGCGCCTCAGACCGCTCGGCTAATCCTGCGCGGCCCCTGAGTTAGTGTTACATTACATATGTGACTGAGAACATCGGCTGTAACTGCCCCCCATTCTTTTGACATCTTGTTAGAGATGTCATCTACTCTGATAGAACATTTATTTTTCAAAGATTTAATGATTTTCCTTATTTCACAAGAGGTTGTTCCACTATGGGCTGTCACAAAGGTTTGATTAAACACCTTCAGAATATACAGGTACGGAATTACTTTTTACACTCCTGGAAATTGAAATAAGAACACCGTGAATTCATTGTCCCAGGAAGGGGAAACTTTATTGACACATTCCTGGGGTCAGATACATCACATGATCACACTGACAGAACCACAGGCACATAGACACAGGCAACAGAGCATGCACAATGTCGGCACTAGTACAGTGTATATCCACCTTTCGCAGCAATGCAGGCTGCTATTCTCCCATGGAGACGATCGTAGAGATGCTGGATGTAGTCCTGTGGAACGGCTTGCCATGCCATTTCCACCTGGCGCCTCAGTTGGACCAGCGTTCGTGCTGGACGTGCAGACCGCGTGAGACGACGCTTCATCCAGTCCCAAACATGCTCAATGGGGGACAGATCCGGAGATCTTGCTGGCCAGGGTAGTTGACTTACACCTTCTAGAGCACGTTGGGTGGCACGGGATACATGCGGACGTGCATTGTCCTGTTGGAACAGCAAGTTCCCTTGCCGGTCTAGGAATGGTAGAACGATGGGTTCGATGACGGTTTGGATGTACCGTGCACTATTCAGTGTCCCCTCGACGATCACCAGTGGTGTACGGCCAGTATAGGAGATCGCTCCCCACACCATGATGCCGGGTGTTGGCCCTGTGTGCCTCGGTCGTATGCAGTCCTGATTATGGCGCTCACCTGCTCGGCGCCAAACACGCATACGACCATCATTGGCACCAAGGCAGAAGCGACTCTCATCGCTGAAGACGACACGTCTCCATTCGTCCCTCCATTCACGCCTGTCGCGACACCACTGGAGACGGGCTGCACGATGTTGGGGCGTGAGCGGAAGACGGCCTAACGGTGTGCGGGACCGTAGCCCAGCTTCATGGAGACGGTTGCGAATGGTCCTCGCTGATACCCCAGGAGCAACAGTGTCCCTAATTTTCTGGGAAGTGGCGGTGCGGTCCCCTACGGCACTGCGTAGGATCCTACGGTCTTGGCGTGCATCCGTGCGTCGCTGCGGTCCGGTCCCAGGTCGACGGGCACGTGCACCTTCCGCCGACCACTGGCGACAACATCGATGTACTGTGGAGACCTCACGCCCCACGTGTTGAGCAATTCGGCGGTACGTCCACCCGGCCTCCCGCATGCCCACTATACGCCCTCGCTCAAAGTCCGTCAACTGCACATACGGTTCACGTCCACGCTGTCGCGGCATGCTACCAGTGTTAAAGACTGCGATGGAGCTCTGTATGCCACGGCAAACTGGCTGACACTGGCGGCGGCGGTGCACAAATGCTGCGCAGCTAGCGCCATTCGACGGCCAACACCGCGGTTCCTGGTGTGTCCGCTGTGCCGTGCGTGTGATCATTGCTTGTACAGCCCTCTCGCAGTGTCCGTAGCAAGTATGGTGGGTCTGACACACCGGTGTCAATGAGTTCTTTTTTCCATTTCCAGGAGTGTATTTGTTTGCAGATACACGTCAGCAGTCCTTGTACACATTAAAATCCCGGAGCCATGGTGTCGCTGCAGGCTGCTAGAGTAGCGAAAACAAAGTGCCGCAGCTATAGTTGTAAAACTGCAGTAGGCTACTGTAGACTATCGTAAGTGAGCTTAGGCTACGGTATGAAGATGGTATCTGTTCTTTCGGACATGTCCAAAAGGACAGATACCGTCGGTGGCCATGTAGGTCCCTTAGAATGTAATGATAATTAAACCAAGACCCTAAGCTGTTGACAGGTGTTGATATACATCAAGGGGGACAGTTGAAAATGTGTGCCCTGGTCGGGACTCGAACCCAGGATCACCTGCTTACCGACTGCAGGGATTTATCCCTTGCACGCTCCCCGTGAGACCCACATTCCCAACTCAATGTCCACACTACATTCGTAGTGCCCTGCCTATTACACTCATTACTCCCGGCAGACAGTCTTACCGAGTCCCGCAAGATTTCGGGCAATGCGTGTGCATCCAGCACAGAAGAAGAAGGTCAATGGCCTGTTATAATTAACTATATGAAGGTGGCCATGCAGCTCTCTTACAATGAAATGATAATTAAATGTGTGAAACACATCTCATAGCTCTTAAAGTATGCTTTTTAGAGCCCACGTTTACAGCACATTTTATGGTTGCTTTATTCCACGCTATCTCCCTCCAAAATATGAAAAGCAAAGCGCTTGAATTAGAAGAGATGTATTTCGTAGTATTGAAGATGAAGAAGTTCTCATAGCTCTTAAAGAAATGCATTTTAGAGCCCATCCTTTCTAGAAATTTTTTTTCTTGTTTTGTGTAAGAAATATGTCCCTAAAGCTTGTCGGTCTTTTCTCAGGACTAGCCCGCATCTCGTGGTCGTGCGGTAGCGTTCTCGATTCCCACGCCCGGGTTCCCGGGTTCGATTCCCGGCGGGGTCAGGGATTTTCTCTGCCTCGTGATGGCTGGGTGTTGTGTGCTGTCCTTAGGTTAGTTAGGTTTAAGTAGTTCTAAGTTCTAGGGGACTGATGACCATAGATGTAAAGTCCCATAGTGCTCAGAGCCATTTGAACCATTTTTTTCTCAGGACACCTGTATATTCTGAAACTTCGCTGGTTTCATTACTGTTAGTGACAACTGACGTCTCAACCTAAATAGGCGAAGTGACGAAGCTTGTATATATATGACACTGATTTTGACATTTTGCAACCACAGGAGAAAAAGTCACGTTAGAAGAAATTTATCGACTTCTGCCCGCTGACCACACACGTTAGACACACGATAGTTTCAGCTCGCTCCAGAAATCTAACGTCAATGACATACCAGAAAAATCTGAAAAATTGCTCACGGTATACACATATCTAGTCAAGAAGAAACAACCTGTATTCCTTCGATTGCTTCTTTCCCCTACTGTTATTTTGTGTTTGTTGATAATGATAACAACTGCAGAAACCACAACTATTTCCTGCAATAATGTGACAAAAGTGAGCACTTCATTTTCCGCGTGATGTCTGAGTGGGTTACTGCATCGGGACGCATAACGTCGCCTGAAAAAGCGCCTTAATGTGTGCCCGACTGTTGACAGTCGATGAAAATTTTCTCCTGGGCCTCTTATTGATTCCTGTTTTCTAAAGTAGGGATGGGAAAAACCGAACCGTTAAAACCGATAACGGCATTTTATTTCTGAATAACTGATATATTTCGGTATTTGTTTCGTCTCAGCTGAGGAGCTGCTTGACTGAGAAGTAGCGGCTCCGGTCTCGTAACCTGACATACGGCCGACAGGTCGGAGTGCTGACCGCATGTCCCTCCACCTCCCCATCCAGTGACGTCTGTGGGCTGAGGATGACACGGCGGCCGGTCGGTAATGTTGGGCCTGCATGGCCTGATCGGGTGGAGTTTGGGTTAGTTTAGTTTATTTGTTAGTCTGAGTCATAACAGGTTTATTTACTTTTCACTAATAACGGAGTAAACGATCGGTGTATAATTTTGCTATACCGGTGGTGCTAAAATTTTTGCATTTTAAATGAAACGTTTTCATAAACGAGTTATGATTTTTCGTGTTGGGTTATTATAGAAAATAGTGAAAGCGATCATTGCTATTTCAGTAACTATTCGACAATTATAAAAGAGAAAAGCCATTTGACATATGAAACGATAAAGCGTTTTTGAGACAATAATGCACCCGTTGTACTTTACTACCCAGAAGCAGTGCTACTTCCGTGTTTGGGAGCAGAGTCGAGGGTGTTTGCCAGGCTTGTTATTTGTAATCCAAAAATGTTTATCGTTGGTAGGAAATCCTGTGGCTTCTGAAGCTTTGGCGTCGTCTTTAAATGATACTGTTTCTGCTGAATCGACTTCTATTATAGAGCAACTATTTAGGAACGGATTGGACAGTAGACAGTGGCCATGAGATTAATTCAGTACTGAAATATTAAATAAAGTCCCGTAATTGTTTCTTGTAAATGTTATGTTTCGCCTACTATCTAATTTGTTCATTTAAGTTTTGTGAAATAACATTTTTGTTTTACCATAAAAAACAAGGGTATTCAAATTCCTGTTAAAAAGGTAAGTAAAAATCTTTGAATAGAAATGAGGTTTTTCATTACAGATAATTACAGAAAAAGAGCGCTAAAAATTTTACAGAAAAATTTATTATTTGTCTACCATTTCTATGAAATATAAGCACGTGACAGCTACAGTAATAAATTAAAAAATTAACAACTGTTTCATTGTTTAAAATAAAAATAGAGAGTAACTGATCTGCTGCCTGTGTCTATATAGTATTCCGTTATGTGGAAACGGGTAACATAACATGAGAAACAGTGGAAATTGGAAATTGGTGGTAAGATCTTATGGGACCAAACTGCTGAGGTCAGCCCGCATCTCGTGGTCGTGCGGTAGCGTTCTCGCTTTCCACGCCCGGGTTCCCGGGTTCGATTCCCGGCGGGGTCAGGGATTTTCCTGCCTCGTGATGGCTGGGTGTTGTGTGCTGTCCTTAGGTTAGTTAGGTTTAAGTAGTTCTAAGTTCTAGGGGACTGATGACCATAGATGTTAAGTCCCATAGTGCTCAGAGCCATTTTTTTGCTGAGGTCATCGGTCCCTAAGCTTACACACCACTTAATCTATCTTGAACTAACTTACTCTAAGGACAACACACACACACACACACACACATTCCCGAGGGAGGACACGAAACTCCGACGGGGGGAGCCGCGTGAACCGTGACAGGACGCCAGAGACCTCGCGGTTACCCGGTGCGGCGAGATACAGTGTTCGCGAGCCTTAGTTTTCACCCTGCGGCACTGACTGTTCGTAATGAGCTAGTACTTGTGGGGTCCTCGATTACGACATGATTACTGAGCAGAGTTTCAAGTGTTGGGTTGAATAGGTTAAGACAATTTTTTGGGGTTCAATACCTCATTATATTTCGAGAAATTTTCTAACATTTCTTTCAATTACCTATTTTATTCGATATTTTGATTCTAGGTATCTTGAAACGTATCACGAAAAACTCTGAGGGAGTCTTTCATTACTTTTTTATTACTGGAAATAACGGAAATAAAAAACCGAAAATCGGTAATTTCATAACTCAGTTACTTTGGGTGGTTTATTAAAACCAGGTTAAATTCGAGATGAAAAAAAAAACAAAAACGTTATAACCGGAAACCAGGAGTTTCAGCGACAATCGTAGTCGCTTCTCTGAAGGTGTCGCGCTGGATAGCACAGCAGCGTGTTTGGCCGGCGTTGCCAGTGCATTACTTGTTGTGAACGCGGGCTGCGGGCCTGGGTGTGGGGTGAGGGTTGCCGGCCGTGGGGTGGGCGGATATCAGTTTCGCCGCCGGCAGGTGGCGTCGCGGCGGCTGTCACTCGCGCCCATGATAAATGGCGGGGCCGCAACAATGACAACAATGCCGCCGCTAAATCTGCCCCATTGGGCGGCCGCCGACCGGGAAATTGAGGGTGGGTTAAACACCCCCAGCGCGCCGCTCCCCAGTCACAAAGCGGCCGCACCCCACTACTTCATTACGCCGAGGCGAGGGTGCCCCCTGCCCCCTGCCCGTACTGTACTGTATGTAGCCACTGCTGGCGCAAGGATCGGCCGTTGAAGCTGCCGCTGCGCTTCTTGGTCTGATCACGCTTTGATATGTCGCTCTGTCGCTGCAACGCACTGGCCAGCTGTCCCACATTCACACGTTAGCCTTATCTTGCAAGGACCCTCTGCACAATTCTAGCAAGCCCGACAAACCACATACCATTTCAAATGTGAGAGAGATTTTTTCCAACAATCAGAATGTTTTGCTATGAGCTTACGGTGATCGGTGCGAAGTGACGAATTTTCTCCGAAACTGCTGGGTGAGATCATTCGTTTGCCCGCAAGGTGGGTGGTGGGGAGGGGGGGGGGGCAGGTGGCACTAATTCCTCTGTCCTCTGCCGACCACTGCCTGTCTAGTGACGATACTTTTATACACAGCATGGCATCGCAGTCTCAGCCAGGTACGAGAGACTGTTTACAATATAATGAATTTATGTCGGAAGAGGCAAAAGAGGGGATAAAAATCCCATTAAAAAGTATTCTGTAAAGAGTTCAGGTTGCTGCTGGTCCGAGCGGTTCCGGGCGCTTCAGTCTGGAACCGCGCGACCGCTACGGTTGCAGGTTCGAATCCTGCCTCGGGCATGGATGTGTGTGATGTCCTTAGGTTAGTTAGGTTGAAGTACTAGTTCTAAGTTCTAGGGGACTGATGACCACCGATTTATTAAGTCCCATAGTGCTCAGAGCCATTTGAACCATTTTTTTTTTTTTTTTGCTGATGTTTGTCTTCGGAAAATAAGAAGAGTAAAGAAAGAGAGCGAGAAAGTAGTTACCGTTAGCTCTGAGTGTTTCTGTACTCCAGGAAAAAAGCGGAAAAAATCTTACGTTTTGGTGATTTCGATGAATAAGTTGTGTGGAGACTGATAGCCAATTTTCAGGTGACAAACAAACAGCATCTCTCAGTAAAATCACTTATTCCTGTAACAAGATGTAATACGTCTTTTAAGGGAGGCGTGGCCATCACTCCGGCAAAACTATGACGCAATAATGCGTGTGTTAACTTTCGATTCTGTAGAAGCACTAAGCTACCAGGGGCTCAAAAGGTAAAGGGCAGGAACCAAAACCTGCAACCCCTATACGGCGGTACCGGACACAAGAGAGACAATACGGAGACCCAGAACAATACGAGAGGTGGCCGACAGACGCAGAGTTTAAACAAACAACCGCCCAACTTAAGTCAACTGCGGAGAAAACAGCACCTTGTACAGTTCGAGAGTGGGGTTTAAGGATACACACTCATTACTTCGAAGATGTCAAAAATTTCTAGAGTAGAACACCTGGAGCCGCGCGGAGTAGCCGCGCGGTTAGAGGCGCCATGTCACTAATCGTGCGGTCCCTCCTGCCAGAGGTTCGAGTCTTCCCTTGGGCAAGGGTGTGAGCGTTGTCCTTAGCGTTAAGTTAGTTTAAGTATTGTGTAAGTCTAGGGACCGATGACCTCAGCAGTTTGGTCACTTAGGAATTCACTCACATTTGAACATTTTGAGAACACCTGGTGGTACTTCAGAGTAATCGATGAAACAACTGGCACCTAGGCGACACTTGATAGCAACTATCAAGTACTCGTGTGAAGCACTAGTGAAACGACTGAATTCACGTCCAGTGATTTATGGCACAATATGACATTTTCATTTATTTGGAGAGACGCATGTGCGGCTTGAAGATGACATAGTGGAATGCTGAAACTGGTAGCCTGCAAAATAAAATAAAATAACATCTTAAGTTACACGGCTGTTGGAGAATTCGATCGACATTGACAATTGCACGTGACTTTTGTTCTTTTACAAGCAGACGATTACCAAAGGTTCTCGGTGGCACAGTAGGTGCAACATTAGCCCGGAGTTCGTCCTTGGATGGTCTTCGGTTGGCAACAGCCGCTTCCATAGTGTGCTGATCCGGACGCGTGTTTGTATTACGCAGAAGTCCAGAACCTGTTCCACAGGTGCGGGAATATTACTCAGAGCACAACTGAAAACAACGATAAATACCGATACTTTGTGCGCAACACGTCCATCCCGCTTCCGATAGGTCCAGAATGTGATACCGTTCAAATTGTTGAAGTTGTTCAGTAGCAGTATCTGCTCGTTCGCGGTACATGAATGTTTTAAACACTGTTCAGCTCGAAATTCAACACAGTTACTGCCTACGAAGTCAGAACAGAGGGTGCACTTACAGGTCTCCTAAGCGCCATGTTATCGTCGATGACCGTGACAAACAAATCACTAACACTACACCACCACAGTATCTATACATTATTCACAGGTGCCACGGAAAAGAGGCATTGACGGTCTTGTATTTCTTTCCGGCAGCGTAAAAATACAGCGTCTGATGTCCTCTGGAAATGCTGTATCAACCAACACTGAAACTCTTTAAGCAACAGAAGACATAAAGGGGTGTAAGCTATTATACGATTTTTTTTAGTGGGGACCTAATAACAAGTAGCAGACAAATTGTCCTATGGGAGCACAAAATGCGAATACGTTCCTGTTTACTTAAAAGACTCTGACTGAAAAGTTGCCTACTTTTTAATGTGCAATTCACCTCAAAGTCCCACAATCTCCCCTAACGATAACTCGCTCACACTCACTGGTCCATCGCTGTAAGTCGCTCACATCCATCCACTCCCGGTTGCCCTTTCTCGCTCACTCATTCCGCCCAACTGATTGTCATTATCTCTTTGTCTCTCTGTCTTTGTCTCCTGTGTCACAGCCACAGCCCCCTTCGTTCTGTCCTACTACTACTGGCCCCTCTCATTGACACTGTCTTCCTCCTGCTCTCTTTTACTGCTAATATCTCTTTTTCTCCCTCCTGTCACTCTCTCCCTTCCTCGTAGGCATTGTCGTAGACTGTATCTCTCATTAGCAGTGGCTCTCACCCACTGTCACCTTCTCTTTCTATTTATTCCTTCTCCTCCTTCCCGCTCCCCCTCCCCTCTGGGACAGTCTCCTTCAGTCCGCCGCTCGTGGTCTCGCGGTAGCGTTCTCGCTTCCCGAGCACGGGGTCCCGGGTTCGATTCCCGGCGGGGTCAGGGATTTTCACCTGCCTCGAGATGACTGGGTGTTTGTGTTGTCCTCATCATTTCATCATCATCCAGGACAGTGGCGAAATTGGACTGAGCAAAAATTGGGTAATTGTACGGGCGCCGATAACCAAACATCATCATCATCACAGTCTCCTTCACTCTTTTTCTACTGTGTCCTTGTGTTTCTCTCACACTGTCTACTTCCCTCTTTCTATAACACAGACACTGTCTACTTTATTGGACTGTCTACTTCCAGTAATTATTACTTTCTTGTCTCTTTGCCTCTGCCACTGTCTCCTTCTCTCTGCCGGCCGGTGTGGCCGAGCGGTTCTAGGCGCTTCAGTCTGGAATCGCGCGACCACTCCGGTCGCAGGTTCCAATCCTGCCTCGGGCATGGATGTGTGTGATGTCCTTATGTTAGTTAGGTTTAAGTAGTTCTAAGTTCTAGGGGACTGATGATCTCAGATGTTAAGTCCCATAGTGCTCAGAGTCATTTGAACCATTTTCTTTCTCTCTCAGCATAAAAATCGTGAATGTGTTGGCTTGCCAAAAGGTTTGGAAATTTTTTTAAAAGTGCTGAGGGAGGTAGAATGAGATAGCTGATACCGTGCTTTTCAATAATAGTATTTTTAATAAACAGAAACAAAATCATATCTTCTATGCTGCGATAAGAGCATTTTTCCCTCGGCCCACTTCATTGCTCTACTGCGTCAAGGCATGTAACCCGCATGAAAGAAATGTATTGGTCAGCAAAAATTTACAGTTTATCTATGTGACACTGAAATACCGCAAAATTAATTTTGCACCTCAAACTGGATTTTAAGTGCAAAAAAAAAAAAAAAAATTGAATGTGCTTCGGTAGTACAGCATAGAGTTCCCAGATGATAACGGAAACCACTTTACAGGATGTCTTTCAGTGCTACGTCACTTCACAAACTGCGTTTTCGCCCCACACACGGTTTTACGTCCGTATTTTGCGTGTGCAAGTAGGGTTACTCTGAACCTCTGCATCTCGAAAACGGATGAAGATATGAAGAAAGTTTTCAAGACTGTTCGAGATCGGAATCTTTAGAATACAACATTAAAATTACAGCAGTTTGCTGTGCATAGCCATCTCGGAAGCATCGGCTGGGTTTTGGTACCCAACGGATTGAGAACGGATAAGGATTTTTAGACGCGGACAGATGGATCTTATAGACAAATGCTGGAGAATATACCGTTAAAGTGTGAGCAATTTGCTGCGTTTCTTATTTAGATTTCGCTTCATCCGGGATTTTACATGTAGAGGAAGGGTAACTTTGAAGATCGTATCTTCGAAACGCCTAAAGATATCTCAAGAAAACTTTAAAAGCTGTTCGTAATCTTAGAAATATATAGCAGAAGTTTCAGCCATTTGCTGTACAAAGCCGTCTTGGAATCCTCGGCTAAGTTTTGGTCCGCTGGTGACAGCAAAAATGTGTTAAAAACCGTCTTTGTGAGGTATTCCGAGGAATACCCCATGAACTGATGGTGACTCCGTTTGATAAGGCCCAACGTAGACAACATCAAATGCAAAAAGAACCACCCGATTTCCTGCACTTGCGCAAGCAGGAGGAAATGTGCAATATTCGCACTTTGTCCCTGTACTGTAGGAAAGCGACACTAAGACGATCCTACTGTTGAATAGGCTAATAGTCTCTAGCCCAAGAACTATCCAAAACACTTGATCCTACCTTTTTATCACCAATAGAAACCGGGACATGAACACTGGAAAAACCCGTTTTTAGACTCGGCGTTTGGGAACTTATTAGTTACGCATGCTGTCACATGCATACCGCTAAAGGAAAAAAAAGACTTTTTAACTCTTATTTGAATTATGATAAAGTACTTTTGTCAGTTGTCTTACATCACTAGCACGAGTTAAGTTTAAATCGATGTAACGGATAATTATTATTTTTTATGGATCTGAAGCTGGTTGTATGGGTGATGCGCGAAAGCAATTAATAAATTTTAACCAATTAGAAAATCTTACCGTTGATTTCCTTTTACCCATAATTTTGATATATGTACAATGTCTGGCGTTGTAGTTACCTACACTATGTGATGAAAAGTATCCGGACACCTGGCTTAAAATGACTTACAAATGGTTCAAATGGCTCTTAGCACTATGGGACTTAACATCTGAGGTCATCAGTCCCCTAGAACTTAGAACTACTTAAATCTAACTAACCTAAGGATATCAAACACATCCATGCCTGAGGCAGGTTCAAAATGTGTGTGTGAAATCTTATGGGACTTAGTTGCTAAGGTCATCAGTCCCTAAGCTTACACACTACTTAACCTAAATTATCCTAAGGACAAACACACACACCCATGCCCGAGGGAGGACTCGAATCTCCGCCGGCACCAGCCGCACAGTCCATGACTGCTAGACCGCTAGGCTAATCCCGCGGGGCCCCGAGGCAGGATTCGAACCTGCGACCGTAGCGGTCGCGCGGTTCCAGACTGAAGCGCCTAGAGCCGCTCGGCCACACCGGCCGGCAAAATGACTTACAAGCTCATGGCATCCTCCATAGGCAATTCTGGAATTGAGTATGGTTTTGGCCCACCTTTAGCCTTGATGACAGCTTCCACTCGCGCAGGCATACGTTCAGTTAGCTGCTGGAAGATTTCTTGAGGAATGACAGCCCATTCTTGACGGAGTGCTGCAGTGAGGAGAGGTATCGATGTAGGTCGGTGAGGCCTGGCACGAAGTCGGCGTTCCAAAACATCCCAAACATGTTCTATAGCATTCAGGTCAGGACTCTGTGCAGGCTAGTCCATTACAGGGATGTTATTGTTGAGTAACCACTCAGCCAGAGGCTGTGCATTATGAACAGGTGCTCGATCGTGTTGAAAGATGCAATCGCCATCGTCGAATTGCTCTTCAGTAGAGGGAAGGAAGAAGGTGCTTAAAACATCATTGTAGGCCTGTGCTGTGATAGTGCACGCAAAACAACAAGGCGTGCGAGCCCCCTCCATGAAAAGCACGACCACACCATAACACTGTCGACTCCGAATTTTACTGTTGGCACTACACACACTGACAGATGACGTTTACCGGACTTTCGCCATACCCACACCCTGCCGTTGGATCACCACATTGTGTACCGCGATTCGTCACTACACACAACGTTTATCCATTGTTCATTCATCCAATGTTTACGCCCCTTATACCAAGCGAGACGTCGTTTGACATTTTCCGGCGTAATGTATGGGTTGTGAGCAGCCACTCGACCGTGAAATCAATGTTTTCTCACCTCCCACCTATCTGTCATAGTACTTGCATTGGATCCTGATACAGTTTGTAATTTCTGTGTGATGGTCTGGATAGATGTTCGCCTGTTACACCCTCTTCAACTGTCGGCGGTTCTCTCTCAGTCAACAGACGAAGTCGGCCTGTATGCTTTTGTGCTGTAGATGTCCCTTCACGTTTCCACTTCACTGTTACATCGGAAACAGTGGAGCTAGGGATATTTAGGAGTGAGGAAATTTCGCGTACAGACGTATGACACAAGTGACACCCAATCACCTGACCACGTTCGAAGTCCGTGAGTTCCGCAGAGCGCCCCATTCTGCTCTCTCACGATGTGTAATGACTACTGAAGTCGCTCATATGGGCAGTAGGTGGCAGCACAATACGCCTAATATGAAAAACGTATGTTTACGGGGGTGTCCGGATACTTTTGATCACACAGTGTACATCTTCTGGAACAAATGCTGACTTCTCAGATAACCTGTGTAGATCGTCGTGGCTCTTTTCTCGTCGTTTGTATGAAACGAAAAGAATTACAGCAGGAAATACGAAGGAAGCAAGCCCGCATCTCGTGGTCGTGCGGTAGCGTTCTCGCTTCCCACGCCCGGGTTCCCGGGTTCGATTCCCGGCGGCGTCAGGGATTTTCTCTGCCTCATGATGGCTGGGTGTTGTGTGCTGTCCTTAGGTTAGTTAGGTTTAAGTAGCTCTAAGTTCTAGGGGACTTATGACCACCGCAGTTGAGTCCCATAGTGCTCAGAGCCATTTGACCAATTTTTCGAAGGAAGCAAAATTGTTCAAATGACCCTGAGCGCCATTAGACTTAACTTCTGAGGTCATCAATCCCCTAGAACTTAGAACTACTTAAACCTAACTAACCTAAGGACATCCATCTCCGAGGAAGGATTCGCACCTGCGATCGTAGCGGTCGCGCGGCTCCAGAGTGTAGCGCCTAGAACCGCTCGGCCACTCAGGTCGGCACGAAGGAAGCAATAAACAGTGAGTCGCCACGTCAGCTTCGTAAACAAGGGTGTCGTTGTGTGTGTGTGTGTGTGTGTGTGTGTGTGTGTGTGTGTGCGTGTGTGTGTGTGTGTGTGTGTATTACACGTGAGGGAAGTTGGGTGAGGAAGGATGGGGGGGGGGGGGGAGAAGACTTGCTGATGGGACCGAACTCGCGCGCGGAACGGTGACACGATGTACGGCCGTTTCCACCACTTGGCGCCATTAATTAGCGCTGGCATGGAAGGCGGCCAAAAAGCCCGCTGGCGGACGCGCCTCACCTCGGCGCACGCACCCCGGCCGCTGCCGGCTGCGCTTTTTGCGGGCAGCGCCTCTGCACGGCTGCGGGTCAGACCGGACCGGAAACGGAGCGCGAGTCCTTTCCAGGCGCGGCCCGGCTGCAAGAAGTGCCAGAGGCCGCAGCAGCAGCGCGGCCGTGTTCCCGTGTAGCGACAGGCCGCGCCGATCGCGACCCGCGCCGCAAGAACGCCGGCTCCGCAAAACAAAGCTGAGTTATTGTCCTCGTCCGGCGCAGAGTCCTGCGCGGCGGTGGCGGTCCGCCAGTGCAAAAAGCTGCTGCGCCGTCCCCGTGCGGTTGCGTGTGTGCGTGAGTGCGTGTGTGCGTGCGTGCGCGCGCCCACCGAAGTTCCTCTGGAGCTGGTCGCCTCGCTAGCGGACGCGTCGTCCTCCCCTGGTTGACAGAGCGGTGTATCACTGCCCAGACCCGTCACGGCCCGCTGAAACGAATCGCGGGAGGAGCACCGGCGAGACAGACGTCAAGCAACCGAGACCGCCGACGCATTCTTCCCAAGCACGCGCTTTTTGCGACACCGTAGTCCTCATCATTGCGGTTCACACAGCTGTCTACACACTTGTTCTCTGGAAATGGCCTCGCGATCTGAAAACGACGTGGTAATGTAAACAAAAATCTGGATAGCTCCTCTGTCATTTCGAGGCAAAGTTTTGTTCATAAGTACCTCCTAGGCTTCTGCCCAACAAATTCAGGAAAGTGATATGTACCACTGGATACAGCATCTCAGAGTGTTTAAGTTCCCAAATACGGGTCGAGTTGTAGTGACAGAGAAAAGCACTAGGCGACAGGAGAGTCAGAACATGTAGACAGATCATCCACTACGTGCTGTCACTTCGAACTGGTTCGCACTTGCAGATAGGCAACCCAATGAAGAGATTCCAATGTCGGCTTCTACCGTTGCACAATCAGGCAGTGGCAGCCACAACGGCAGCTGCAATGAAATACACTACTGGCCATTAAAATTGCTACACCACGAAGATGACGTGCTACAGATGCGAAATTTAACCGACAGGAAGAAGATGCTGTGATATGCAAATGATTAGCTTTTCAGAGCATTCACACAAAGTTGGCGCCAGTAGCGACACCTACAACGTGCTGACATGAGGAAAGTTTCCAACCGATTTCTCATACACAAACAGCAGTTGACCGGCGTTGCCTGGTGAAACGTCGTTGTAATGCCTCGTGTAAGGAGGAGAAATACGTACTACCACGTTTCCAACTTGATAAAGGTCGTATTGTAGCCTATCGCGATTGCGGTTTATCGTATCGCGACATTGCTGCTCGCGTTGGTCGAGATCCAATGAATATTAGCAGAATATGGAATCGGTGGGTTCAGGAGGGTAATACGGAACGCAGTGCTGAATCCCAACGGCCTCGTATCACTAGCAGTCGAGATGACAGGCATCTTATCCGCATGGCTGTAACGGATCGTGCAGCCACGTCTCGATCCCTGAGCCAACAGATAGGGATGTTTGCAAAACAACAACCATCTACACGAACAGTTCGACGACGTTTGCAGCAGCATGGACTATCACCTCGGAGACCATGGCTACGGTTACCCTTGACGCTGCATCACAGACAGGAAAGCCTGCGATAGTGTACTCAACGACGAACCTGGGTGCACGAATGGCAAAACGTCATTTTTTCGGATGAATCCAGGTTCTGTTTTCAGCATCATGATGGTCGCATCCGTGTTTGGCGACATCGCGGTGAACGCACATTGGAAGCGTGTATTCGTCATCGCCTTACTGGCGTATCACCCGGCGTGATGGTATGGGGTGCCAATGGTTACACGTCTCGGTCACCTCTTGTTCGCATTGAGGGCACTTTGAACAGTGGACGTTACATTTCAAATGTGTTACGACCGGTGGCTCTACCCTTCATTCGACCTCTACGAAACCCTACATTTCAGCAGGATAATGCACCACCGCATGTTGCAGGTCCTGTACGGGCCTTTCTGGATACAGAAAATGTTCGACTGCTGCCCTGGCCAGCACATTCTCCAGATCTCTCATCAATTGAAAACGTCTGGTCAATGGTGGCCGAGCAACAGGCTCGTCACAATACGCCAGTCACTACTCTTGATGAACTGTGGTATCGTCTTGAAGGTGCATGGGCAACTGTATCTGTACACGCCATCGAAGCTGTTTGACTCAATGCCCACGCGTATCAAGGCCGTTATTACGACCAGAGGTGGTTGTTCTGGGTACTGATTTCTCACGATCTGTGCACCCAAATTACGTGAAAATGTAATCACATGTCAGTTCTAGTATAATATATTTGTGCAATAAATACCCGTTTATCATCTGCATTTCTTCTTGGTGTAGCAATTGTAATGGACAGTAGTGTACATGACGATTGACGTTTGCCGTATGACAGACCTGATCCATACTAACCACTTTGAATGTAAGTCAACAACTTGGAGAGATGACCTATCCTCTGGTGTGTACCATTTTTCCCTATGTCTCGTAGTGCTCATGCAGCCATATTCTGAAACTCAGGAGGTACTTACGAATAACCCTGAATACTGTCATAACTTAACTGTGAGGCTGGAGACCGAGTCCGTGCGGGAATGGAGGATGCTGTCGGTTTTACTGGACAAATGTCAATTCATCACTCATTAATAAAAACGAAGTCTGAACAATACACTTCACCGTAAGGGTGATTTCACCATAGCTGATCGCAGCACAGTTTAATCTCCAGAGATATACTCAGAGACAAACAAACAACACACCACGAAGGCATTACCGAAAGGAATGGAAATCGGAAGATGTCATGTACGCGCACAAAGAAACAAATGATTACAGTTTCAGGAAAATTGAATGATTTATTCAAGAGAAAGAGCTTCTTAACTTGAGTGAGTCAATTACGCCTCGGTCCACCTCTGGCCATTATGCAAGCAATTATTCAGGTTGGCACTGAATTGTTGGATGTCGTCCTCAGTGATATCGTCCCAAATTTTGTCCAATTCGAGCGTTAGATAGTCAAATACCGATCTGGATGGAGGACCCTCACCATAATGATCCAAACTTTCTCATGTGGGAAGAGATGTGACGACCTTGTTGTCCAAGGTATGGTTTGGCAAGCACGAAGACAAGCAATAGAAACTCTCGCCGTGTTCGGGCGGACATCAGCTTTCTGTAAAGGCAGCCTAAAATGGCCTGCCATGAAGGGTAGCAAAACGGGGTGTACAGATTCGCCGATGTACAGCTGTGCTGTAAGGGCGCCAAAGACGACAAGCAAAGTGATCCTGCTACAAAAAGAAATGGCAAGCCAGACCATATCTACATCTAAATCTACATACATACTCCGCAATCCACCATATGGTGCGTGGCGGAGGGTATCTCGTACCACAACTAGCATCTTCTCTCCCTGTTCCACTTCCATACAGCCGGCCGCAGTGGCCGTGCGGTTCTAGGCACTGCAGTCCGGAGCCGCGGGACTGCTACGGTCGCAGGTTCGAATCCTGCCTCGAGCATGGATGTGTGTGATGTCGTTAGGTCAGTTAGGTTTAAGTAGTTCTAAGTTCTAAGTTCTTCTGATGACCTCAGAAGTTGAGTCCCATAGTGCTCAGAGCCCTTTGAACCACTCCCAAACAGAACGAGGGAAAAATGACTGCCTGTATGCCTCTGTACGAGCCCTAATCTCTCTTGTCTTATCTTTGTGGTCTTTCCGCGAAATAGAGGGCCGGTGTGGCCGTGCGATTCTAGGCGCTTCAGTTTGGAACCGCGTGACCGCTACGGTCGCAGGTTCGAATCCTGCCTCGGGCATGGCTGTGTGTGATGTCCTTAGGTTAGTTAGGTTTAAGTAGTTCTAAGTTCTAGGGGACTGATGACCTCAGATGTTGAGTCCCATAGTGCTCAGAGCCATTTGAACCATTTTTTCCGCGAAATATAAGTTGGCGGCAGTAAGATTGTGCTGCAGTCAGCCTCAAATGCTGGTTCTCTAAATTTCCTCAGTAGCGATTCACGAAAAGAAAGCCTCCTTTCCTCCAGAGACTCCCACCCGAGTTCCTGAAGCATTTTCGTAACACTCGCGTGATGATCAAACCTACCAGTAACAAATATAGTAGCCCGCCTCTGAATTGCTTCTATGTCCTCCCTCAATCCGACCTGATAGCGATTCCAAACGTTCGACCAGTACTCAAGAATAGGTCTTATTAATGTTTTATAAGCAGTCTCCTTTAGAGACGATCCACATCTTCCCAAAATTCAACCAATGAACCGAAGACGACTATCCGCCTTCCCCACAACTGCCATTACATGCTTGTCACACTTCATATCGCTCTGCAATGTTACGCCCAAATATTTAATCGACGTGACTGTGTCAAGCGCTACACTATTAATGGAGTATTAAAACATTACGGGATTCTTTTTCCTATTCATCTGCATTAATTTACATTTATCTATATTTAGAGTTAGCTGCCATTCTTTACACCAGTCACAAATCCTGTCCAAGTCATCTTGTATCCTCTTACAGTCACTCAAGACGACACCTTCCCGTACAGCACAGCATCATCAGCAAACAGTCGCACATTGCTATCCACCCTATCCAAAAGATCATTTATGTAGATAGAAAACAACAGCGGACCTACCACACTTCCCTGGGGCACTCCAAATGTTACCCTCACCTCCGATGAACACTTACCATCGAGGACAACGTACTGGGTTCCATTACTTAAGAAGCCTTCAAGCCACTCACATATTTGGGAACCAATCCCATATGATCGTACCTTAGTTAGGAGTCTGCTGTGGGGCACCGAGTCAAACGCTTTCCGGAAGTAAGGAATATGGCATCCGTCTGATACCCTTCATCCATGGTTCGCAAGATATCACGTGGAAAAAGGGCGAGTTGCGTTTCGCAGGAGCGATGCTTTCTAAAGCCGTGCAGATGTATGGACAGCAACTTCTCTGTCTCAAGGAAATTCATTATATTCGAACCGAGAATATGTTCGAGAATCCTGCAACAAACCAATGTTAAGGATATTGGTCTGTAATTTTGATTATCCGTCCTTCTGCCATTCTTATATACAGGCGTCACCTGCGCTTTTTTCAAGTCGCTCGGGACTTTACGTTGGGCAAGAGCTTCGCGATAAATGCAAGCTAATTCCTGGCTGCAGGGCCGTATACCGGGCGACAGTCAGACTATATCCCTGGAATCTCATTGACTGGAGTAGCATTGCCATCAGTGACGAGTCCCGCTTCGAACAGAGTCCCGAAAGAAGACGTGAAGACGTTTCTGTAGATATCTCAGGCACTGGTGGGATACCATCCTGACTATCGCCCGTCATATGGCCGACTGTCAACACTAATGGTCTCAGGTGCCATTTGTTTTTATAGCAGGACGCCTTTGGTTGTCATCTGTGGCACCCTTACCGCACAGTAGTACGTCGACAATATTCTTCTCTCCCCTTTATTACCGTTCACGGCAAGCCACCCTGGGCTTACATTTCAGCTGAATAACACCCAACCGCACACTGCGAATATTTCTGTTGCTTGTCTTCGTGCTTACCAAACCCTACCTTCGCCATCGAGGTCGCTATTTCTTTCCCCAGTTATGAATGTTTGCAGATTTATATGCAAGTTCTCTAAGCAGCTCGGAATTTTGACTATCTAACGCCCCAATAGCGGGTAATTTGACACGATACCCCTTTGGAGGACATCGAACAACTCTGTCAATTAATGCGAAGCTGAATAACTGCTTGCGTAAGACCAAGAGGAGGACTAACGCGTTTTTGACTTGCTCAATTTATGAAGCTCTTTCTCTTGAATAAATCATCCAATTTCATGAAACTGTAGTCATTTGTTCGTCTCAACACGTAAATCAGATATACCGACTTCCGTCCCATTATGATCAATCGAGGTGTGTGTTTTTATTTTTTATTTTTCTTTGGTCTTCCTGTATTTCATCACATATGGCAATAAGAAAACAAATCTTTCTTCTTCCAACTGGTAGTAAGAGATATTTGACTGTATTGTTTCAGGAAAAGTATGAAAAAATGGTTGTCAAGCATATGCATACCGCTAAGGTATAATCGTTCAGCAGAAGTGATAATAAATCTGAATGCTTAATACCAAAGTAAAGAATAATGTGACAAACATTTAAGGTTAGAGTTACGCCAGCTTCGTAACCAGCGGCACTTTCTGCTTAAGAATCACGAAAGACGTTTTGAAGTATTTAGCAGTTTCTTTGAAAAAATAAAGCTCGACACAAGATTCTCTAAGAATGAATATAACAATCAATTAGCTTGGCACATATTGAATTCTTGACATAATCTTAGCGCGACTGGCACACTTAACCTTGCCCAATTAAATGGTGGCAACCTTCGGACAGTAAAAAAATGGTTCAAATGGCTCTGAGCACTGTGAGACTCAACATCTTAGGTCATAAGTCCCCTAGAACTTAGAAATACTTAAACCTAACTAACCTAAGGACACCACACACACCCATGCCCGAGGCAGGATTCGAACCTGCGACCGTAGCAGCCTCGCGGTTCCGGACTGCAGCGCCAGAACCGCACGGCCACCGCGGCCTGTCTTTCGGACAGTAGCTTTCACATGTAGCGAACCATATGTCACACAATGTCAGAGCTACCAGCGCAGTAAATATTTAAAAGGAATTGAATGGTGTCGATTTCTAAAATAATCTCTCAAAAACATTACAGATCTTAGAATCTATTAAAAGACACACGATTACAGGCACACGTAAGCAAAAGACAAGCCAAAGATAACACTAATTTTAAAACAGGGGCTCAACGAGAAAGAATCTTAGTACTGAAAGCAAGTCCTTCACTTAGACTAGGGACCACTGGAGTAACATATACACTTTAACAATGACACAGCCTCGTAGAAGGAGGCAACATGAACTCAACCCAACGAATGACACAAACCTGACGGAAGAAACACAGGTAGAAGGGCAACGTCGTGACGAACCACATTGACAGCCAAATTAACGCTGCTCATGCTCTCTGTGGAAGTGTCCTCCAAAGAACGGGACTTTTTCTTTGCACAGCGGGCGTGTGGATCATCAGCTGCATCCGTGAGAGGACGATGCTTCGATGCACACAACGTAGGTGCCTCGTCTCTTGTAGGTGCCTCGTCTCTTGGACATGAGATTATTCCACTGTCTGGATATCTTATATAGTCGGTATATTTCATAACCACCCAAATAATTGTCGACTCTGTTGGTTAATCAAAAGCCTTCTGTATGTAATGTTTAAGTCTACTGGATAGTGTACCTACACTGAAAAGCCAAAGAAATTGGTATACCTGCTTAATATCGTGTAGGGCCCCCGCGAGAACTTAGAAGTGCCGCAACACGACGTGGTGTGGACGCAACAGATGTCTGAAATAGTGCTGGAGGGAAAAGACACCATGTATGATGTAGGGCTATCCACAAATCCGTAAGAGTACGAGGGGGTGGAGATCTCTTATGAACAGCACGTTGGAAGGCATCCCAGACATGCTCAGTAATGTTCATGTCTGGGAAGTATGGTGGCCAGCGAAAGTGTTTAAACTCAGAACAGTGTTCCTGAAGCCACTGTGTGACAATTCTGGACATGTGGGGTGTCGCATTGGCCTGTTGTAATTGCCCAAGTCCGTCGGAATGCACAATGAACATGAACGGATGCAGTTGATCAGACAGGATGCTTTCGTACGTGTCATCTGTCAGAGTAGTATCTAGAAGTATAAGGGGTCAGATATCACTCCAACTACACATGCCCCACACCATTACAGAGCCTCCACCAGCGGCCAGCTTCAACAGTTCCATGTTGAGATGCAGGGTCCGTGGATTCACGAGGTTGTCTCGATACCCGTACACGTCCATCCGCTGATACAATCTGAAACGACACTCGTCCGACCAGGTAACATGTTTCCAGTTATCAACAGCCCAATGTCGGTGTTGACGGGCCAAGGCGAGGCGTAAAGCTTTGTGTCGTGCAGCCATCAAGAGTACACGAGTGGGCCTTCGGCTCCAAAAGCCCGTATGTTTGACGTTTCGTTGAATGGTTGCAGCATTAGAAAATTGTAGCGAAATGCAGGAAGATCTGCAGCGGATAGGCACTTGGTGCAGGGAGTGGCAACTGACCCTTAACATAGACAAATGTAATGTATTGCGAATACACAGAAAGAAGGATCCTTTATTGTATGATTATATGATAGCAGAACAAACACTGGTAGCAGTTACTTCTGTAAAATATCTGGGAGTATGCGTGCGGAACGATTTGAAGTGGAATGATCATATAAAATTAATTGTTGGTAAGGCGGGTACCAGGTTGAGATTCATTGGGAGAGTCCTTAGAAAATGTAGTCCATCAACAAAGGAGGTGGCTTACAAAACACTCGTTCGACCTATACTTGAGTATTGCGCATCAGTGTGGGATCCATACCAGATCGGGTTGACGGAGGAGATAGAGAAGATCCAAAGAAGAGCGGCGCGTTTCGTCACAGGGTTATTTGGTAACCGTGATAGCGTTAGGGAGATGTTTAACAAACTCAAGTGGCAGACTCTGCAAGAGAGGCGCTCTGCATCGCGGTGTAGCTTGCTGTCCAGGTTTCGAGAGGGTGCGTTTCTGGATGAGGTATCGAATATCTTGCTTCCCCCTACTTATACCTCCCGAGGAGATCACGAATGTAAAATTAGAGAGATTAGAGCGCGCACGGAGGCTTTCAGACAGTCGTTCTTCCCGCGAACCATAAGCGACTGGAACAGGAAAGGGAGGTAATGACAGTGGCACGTAGAGTGCCCTCCGCCACACACCGTTGGGTGGCTTGCGGAGTATGAATGTAGATGTAGAATGTAGATGTAGATATTGGCACTTGCTGATGGCCCAGCATTGAAATCTGCAGCAATTTGCGGAAAGGTTCTATCAAGTTGAACGATTCTCTTCAAACGTCGTTGGTCCCGTTCCTGCAGGATCTTTTTCCGGCCGCAACGATGTAGGAGATTTGATGTTTTACCAGATTCCTGCTATTCACAGTACACTGGTGGAATGGTCGTACGGGAAAATCCGCACTTCATCGCTACATCAAAGATGCTGTGTCCCATCGCTCGTGCGCCGACTATGACACCACGTTCAAACTCATTTGCATGATAACCTACCATAGTAGCAGCAGTAACCGATCTAACAACTGCGCCGGACACTTGTTGTCTTATACAGGCGATGCCGACTGCAGCGCCGTATTGTGCCTGTTTTGAATACGCATGCCTGTAACAGTTTGCTGGCGCTTCAGTGCACTTGGAGCGTGGTTTTATCTCAAGCCGGCGCATGGACAGTCTTTATGTTTTAATCTATCACTGTGGTTAGTTACGCAGATAATGTTTGTGCAATTGATCCGTGTTAGTAGAGCTATTTTAATGCTTCTGATCTGTAGCTGTGACGAGGTGTCCACTTGTGCATCCAGTGATATTTTGACTGTTGTCTTAAAACTGGGCGCAGAGGAGTCTTATTCGAGTAACACAGTAACGGTTGCGTTTTTTTGGAGGCTTACTGCGATAAGCGATGTTTATATATTTTGATAAAAATCCCCCCCCCCCCCCTATGAACCATAGACCTTGCCGTTGATGGGGAGGCTTGCGTGCCTCAGCGATACAGATAGCCGTACCGTAGGTACAACCACAACGGAGGGGTATCTGTTGAGAGGCCAGACAAACGTGTGGTTCCTGAAGAGGGGCAGCAGCCTTTTCAGTAGTTGCAAGGGCAACAGTCTGGATGATTGACTGATCTGGCCTTGTAACAATAACCAAATCGGCCTTGCTGTGCTGGTACTGCGAACGGCTGAAAGCAAGGGGAAACTACGGCCGTTATTTTTCCCGAGGGCATGCAGCTTTACTGTATGATTAAATGATGATGGCGTCCTCTAGGGTAAAATATTCCGGAGGTACAATAGTCCCCCATTCGGATCTCCGGGCGGGGACTACTCAAGAGGATGTCGTTATCAGGAGAAAGAAAACTGGCGTTCTACGGATCGGAGCGTGGAATGTCAGATCCCTTAATCGGGCAGGTAAGTTACAAAATTTAAAAAGGGAAATGGAGGGGTTAAAGTTAGATATAGTGGGAATTAGTGAAGTTCGGTGGCAGGAGGAACAAGACTTCTGGTCAGGTGACTACAGGGTTATAAACACAAAGTCAAATAGGGGTAATGCAGGAGTAGGTTTAATAATGAATAGGAAAATAGGAATGCGGGTAAGCTACTACAAACAGCATAGTGAAAGCATTATTGTGGCCAAGATAGATACGAAGCCCACACCTACTACAGTAGTACAAGTTTATATGCCAACTAGCTCTGCAGATGACAAAGAAATTGAAGAAATGTATGATGAAATAAAAGAAATTTTTCTGATAGTGAAGGGAGACGAAAATTTAATAGTCATGGGTGACTGGAATTCGAGTGTACGAAAAGGGAGAGAAGGAAACGTAGTAGGTGACTATGGATTGGGGGTAAGAAATGAAAGAGGAAGCCGGCTGGTAGAATTTTGCACAGAGCGCAACTTAATCATAGCTAACACTTGGTTTAAGAATCATGATAGAAGGTTGTATTCATGGAAGAACCCTGGAGATACTAAAAGGTATCAGTTAGAATGGTAAGACAGAGATTTAGGAACCAGGTTTTAAATTGTAAGACATTTCCAGGGGCAGATGTGGACTCTGACCACAATCTATTGGTTGTGATCTGTAGATTAAAACTGTAAAAACTGCAAAAAGGTGGGAATTTAAGGAGATGGGACCTGGATAAACTGTTTACAATTTGTACAGAAAGCAGATGGCAGTTATAAGAGTCGAGGGACATGAAAGGGAAGCAGTGGTTGGGAAGGGAGTAAGACAGGGTTGTAGCCTCTCCCCGATGTTATTCAATCTGTATATTGAGCAAGCAGTAAAGGAAACAAAAGAAAAATTTGGAGTAGGTATTAAAATCCATGGAGAAGAAATAAAAACTTTGAGGTTCGCTGATGACATTGTAATTCTGTCAGAGACAGCAAAGGACTTGGAAGAGCAGTTGAACGGAATGGATGGTGTCTTGAAGGGAGGATATAAGATGAACATCAACAAAAGCAAAACGAGGATAATGGAATGTAGTCGAATTAAGTCGGATGATGTTGAGGGTATTAGATTAGGAAATGAGACACTTAAAGTAGTAAAGGAGTTTTGCTATTTGGGGAGCAAAATAACTGATGATGGTCGAAGTAGAGAGGATATAAAATGTAGACTGGCAATGGCAAGGAAAGCGTTTCTGAAGAAGAGAAATTTGTTAACATCGAGTATAGATTTAAGTGTCAGGAAGTCATTTCTGAAAGTATTTGTATGGAGTGTAGCTATGTATGGAAGTGAAACCTGGACGGTAAATAGTTTGGACAAGAAGAGAATAGAAGCTTTCGAAATGTGGTGCTACAGAAGAATGCTGAAGATTAGATGGGTAGATCACATAACTAATGAGGAAGTATTGAATAGGATTGGGGAGAATAGAAGTTTGTGGCACAACTTGACCAGAAGAAGGGATCGGTTATTAGGACATGTTCTGAGGCATCAAGGGATCACCAATTTAGTATTGGAGGGCAGTGTGGAGGGTAAAAATCGTAGGGGGAGACCAAGAGATGAATACACTAAGCAGATTCAGAAGGATGTAGGTTGCAGTAGGTACTGGGAGATGAAGAAGCTTGCACAGGATAGAGTAGCATGGAGAGCTGCATCAAACCAGTCTCAGGACTGAAGACCACAACAACAACATATATTTTGATGATGGATATGACTATTAAGGTTAGATGAGTTTTATATAAATTGTGTTGGATATGTGCAGGAGGTGCACCTTAAATCAGTAATGCGTAATTTATTTTTTAGAGAGGTAATGTAGTCTTAGGGATCTTTAGCATTCATCGATGAAATTCCGTGCATGATTCACGGACAATAGCTCAAATTTGTAATTTCCTTGCGTTTTCTCGTGATTGGTGTTCCTTTTCTATGCACGAACTTTCAGTGAAGTGAAATGTGTTCAAAAACAATGTTCACTCACGGCTCGATCCAGCCCTACCGCATTCCTGCTCCACTACCGTTCTGAAGGCATAAGTTTTAGAATTTCTCTATCTTTTTGCAGTAGAGCGTGTCATTGGTGATGTTCGTTTTATCACATGCAACCAATAACCCACAAAAAGCGACAAAACAAGTATAAAAATTAGAAGGGATTCTGAGCAGCAGCCCGGTTCCGGACTGAAGCGCCTAGAACCGCTCGGTAGTGAGGTTGTACTGCTACCTCACCTCACCTGCTACCTCACTCCCGGTAACTGTAAGCGCATGGGTGTTACCATGGAACTAAATGTGTGCCTCTAAAGAGTTCATGGTGTTTAAGACAGGTGTTAAATATTAACATAATGAACGAGCCTGCCTCTTCCAGCTCGTGGGAATTTGTTGTTTGATGTAATACGTAATCAGCTGTAAGGCCGTAATCTGTTTATCAAATATACTGCATTCGTGTGTTTGGTAGCCTTAGCGTAGTGAGCCCCAGTAAAACATATATTGAAATTTTCAGAATTGTGTTCAAAATGGCTCTGAGCACTATGCGACTTAACTTCTGAGGGCATCAGTGGCCTGGAACTTAGAACTACTTAAACCTAACTAACCTAAGGACATCACACACATTCATGCCCGAGACAGGATTCGAACCTGCGACCGTAGCGGTCGCTCGGCTCCAGGCTGTAGCGCCTAGAATTGTGTTCGTTACGGTTTTCACCGAACAGTGGGGCACAAAAGTTCACGTAGTTTAATTGGGACTAAGACTGGAGTGCCCGCTGGCCTTGCTAGTAATTGTAAGTTTATTTTAAATATCTTAATAGCAGGCAATTGAAGTTATTGATAAGATATGCAGTGTTGGTTGTATCTTGTCTGTGTAGTTCGTTCGTAGTGGGACAAAGGCAGTGTGCCGTTTATTAGTGAATAATTTAACCTGTTATGTAATATCTTTTGGTGATTGTTTACATTGTCCCTGCGGACCTGTTATGTGCGCTTGGTAAATGTTACAGCTGGCTGGCTGGTGTTTTGGAGTAAGCGCTAACTTTCCACCTCTGGGTACTGGGGCTGTGAAATTCTGGGTAGCGGGAGGCAACTCGGGTCGAAGCTCGAGAAGTGGGATTTGTACGAACTGCTGCCTTCCGCCTTGGCTTCTCCAAGTTAAGTTTTCGTTCTGCCTTCGTGCGACCTGGCGTCACTCCTCGCTAATTAATTCTGGCGCTAATTATGTTTACTTGGGTATTTATTATATTATTGAACCTTGTCTCAAGAGCAACGTAAAATTGTGAAAGGTTGTTGCAGTGCTACTCTTAGTAAGACTTTGCGTTGACTAAAACCTTAGTAAACCTTAGTGATATTGATTGACTCTTGAGTGTCAAACAAGTGCCTTTGTATTAACTTCATCCTGCTATTTATTGGGTGCATCTCTGGCAGGTTGTTATTTAGGTAAATGTTTTTGGGAACATTAGTTCTCAGTGTCCGAAGACTATTCAGAAATATTGTGTGTCTTAATTTAAGCCGTCAGGCGCATAATTGTCAGTGGTTTTAAAATTTTTCTTATACATGAGATAGACTTTGTTTCATAAAAAGACATTGGTAGCAGATTCACTAAATTCCTGTGACTTACTTTTCTTATACCTAAAGTAATCAGGATTAAGATATTGTTGTTTTAAAGAAATTTGTTGATATTATTGTCAAATAAAACGAGTGCTAGCAAAAAGGGTCCAGTCCTTCCTATTGTTTCCCTATTCCCTAGCAGAAGAACGTTTCAGCTTCAGTTCTTAGGTTTATGGCCAGACAACACCGTGTAAGTTCCACAATATTTCTTTGAGGCAACTGGTCGGTGTCTTCAGGTGGCTTCGGTACTTATTGTTACAGAAGGCAACTAACGTTGCGGCAAAAACGACAAGTGTATTTGCAACAGACCCGACGCAAAAGCCTGAAAGGTCACTGTTGCATAAGAATTTTCTGTCCGCTATGAAATCCTCTCTAAAGAGACATTTAATAGATCTGAAACACGAACAGCCCACTTTGTTGGAGAATATAAGGGAGGATTGCGGAAAACAGGAGAGGAAGTATCTCATACTCCAGAAAAGAGTGGTCAAGAATAATGCTGATAATCTCTTTAGTTGATTTGTTTCATGTTCTAACTGTTCTGAAAATAAAACGCTATCTTAAGTTCGCCATCCCCACAACATTACCTATATGGTGGTTCCATTTTAAGTCATTCATAATTGTAATCTCCATTTCCTTGAATCGACAACCTTTAAATTGGTGTGACGTATCGTGTAATCAAAATTTAGTGGACGTGTTTATTGCTCATATGGAGGGGCTCACACTTTTTATTGTATAGGGCCAATTGACACTGTCGCACCATACGGATATTCCCTCTAAATTATTTTGCAGCTGGTTTTTATCTTCTTATGACCTTACTCCACGCTAAACAGCACCGTAGTCTGCAACTAATGCAAGGTGATGTACATGTACAGACGAACAAAGGATCACAGTTTCGGGAAGTTGGGTGATTTACTCTTATTCAAGAGAAAGAGCTTCACAATTTGAACAAGTCAGTAACGCGTTGGTCAATCTCTCACCCTTATGCAGGCAGTTATTCCACGTGGCATTGATACGTTGAGTTGTTAGACGTTCTCCTGGGGAACGCAGTACCAAATTTTGTCCAACTGGCTCGTTAGACGTCAAACTCCCGAGATGGTTGGAGGGTCCTGGCCATAATTCTCTCAACTGGGCAGAGATCCGGTGACCTTGCTGGAAAAAGTAGGGTGTGGTAAGCACGAAGAGTATGTCCGATTAAACTGCTTGGTCTAAATCTTGAAAAGTAAGTGTTCATTCACACTTTTGTTTTTCTATTTGTAAGTTGAGTTTTAATGATGGATCATTGAGAGAGAGAGCCATTTAATTGAAAAATATGCGACCCATTGGTCCAGTCTTACTTCTACTGATTCCGTCTCAGTCATTTACTACTGCGAATCCAGTTTCCACACTCCAATAAAATACCATCTCAACGCAAAGTAAAAGGAGCTCGACAAATCCAATTATTGTTGTAAAAACGTCTTCCCACACTTTATCCTTCCTAATAGGCTCATTTATAATTTCAACAGAGGTCTACAAGCGGTAGTTCTGATTTGCAATTCATCAACAGAAAAATGCTATAAGAAAGGTAAGATAGGTAGGAGGATACAGCGATTCATCAGTTCATGTTAAATTCATTTGAGTTTTGATTTATAGCTCTATAATATGAAACTCTGAGTAAAAAAAAATTTCAGAATCGCATTATATCTTTTTCATGTTTTCGTTACGACGAGTTCGTACCTCCCAGCATTCTTTCTCTGTCAGTTTCAAGGCCACGTTACATCAGATGTGCTTGATTCTCTCAAGACAAGACAGTCTTTCCATCTTTGGTAAAATATTTTTCAATAAGGTAACGAATCTCTTCTGTTTCCTGTTTGATGAACAAGTTGGAACTGCAGTATTCCCGAAATTTTAATGTCTTTGCTGACTTACTAAAGAAAACGTACGGCTAGACAGGCGAGTGATTGATTTTCAGGCTATAAATATGTTTCTCTGCTAAACTGTTTAATTTGAGCTGTCCGTGTTTTTTACGTGCGAGCAGTAAGTATTACCTTGTAATGAATTATAGTATCTTCTGCGTGACACAAAAAAACTAGTGCTTCAGGCAAGTACATAAAGATAGACTTTACTGATGGTTATAAGCCAAGGATTCACATTTGTAGATGACTGAGGATAGGTATAATGAATACAGAAACACAAGACAACAGTGGAAAAGCCGAATAGAATGTGTATCAAGGCAAATATTTACACCCGAAGACAAAAGGGGTTCTCTAAAATTTGTCGGTGTTTGATACTAACCACAGCCTCCAGGTTTTCCTTTCTTCTTTTTTCCAAAAATATTGCGAGTCGCATCTACAAAAAAACCTTTGCGCTCTCATAAACAGTAGAACTGGGGATCGCATCGTTATTGCCATAATATACGTAGATGTCCTGACGTGGTCATGGGTATGTATGAGAGTTGGAAGGTGTATCAAAAGTAACGAAGCTAATCTGATAAGGCCCGCATCTCGTGGTCGTGCGGTAGCGTTCTCGCTTCCCACGCCCGGGTTCCCGGGTTCGATTCCCGGCGAGGTCAGGGATTTTCTCTGCCTCGTGATGGCTGGGTGTTGTGTGCTGTCCTTAGGTTAGTTAGGTTTAAGTAGTTCTAAGTTCTAGGGGACTTATGACCACAGCAGTTGAGTCCCATAGTGCTCAGAGCCATAATCTGATAAGCAATAACAGCATGTTGTTGTTGTTGTGGTCTTCAGTCCTGAGACTGGTTTGATGCAGCTCTCCATGCTACTCTATCCTGTGCAAGCTTCATCATATCCCAGTACCTACTGCAGCCTACATCCTTCTGAATCTGTGGTGATCCCTTGATGCCTCAGAACATGTCCTACCAACTGATCCCTTCTTCTAGTCAAGTAGTGCTACAAACTCCTCTTCTCCCCAATTCTATTTAATACTTCCTCATAAGTTATGTGATCTACCCATCTAATACTCAGCATTCTTCTGTAGCACCACATTTCGAAAGCTTCTATTCTCTTCTTGTCCAATCTATTATTGTCCATGTTTCACATCCATACATGGCTACACTCCATACAAATACTTTCAGAAACGACTTCATGACACTTAAATCTATACTCGATGTTAACAAATTTGCCTCGAGACCCTACATGCATACCAGGCTTCCAACTACCTAGAAGAACCTGGTGTGTGCTCAACAGAATCCGATTTGGACATGGAACAACTAAGTCCTTCACGTACAAATTGGGACTCAGACTCCCAGATGTGCGACTGTGGAGCAGCACAACAGTCTGTTGAACACATTGTAGAGGAAGGTTCCAATAGATGTTTTAGTGGAGGCTGGAACGACATAATCAACACTTCGCCAACCGCACTGGATTGAATACACTCTCTGGATATCAGTTTGTGATATAATTAGTGATCATAACTCCTGTGCATTCCTTTTGTTGTGTAACAATATTTCCTTTGTATTGTGTAAATATCGCTGTAAACTGTATGTGTATTTCCATACGATAAATAAATAATAATAATTGAAAAAAAATACAGAATTTGTTGTGGGACATAGTGGAATATTCCCGCTACATACACTGTATTTTTATGAAGTTCCGATAAGTGGTGGCGCTCTACGTAGCCTTCAAAATGTCTACAACAGAGGTGCGTTCCTAGCAGGGAGCTGTTATTCAACTTCTTTTAACGGAAAACCAGAGCACTGCAGATATCTATTGGTGCTTGCAGAATGCCTACGGAGATCTGACAGTGAACAAAATCATGGTGAGTCGTTGGGCGAGGCGACTGTTGTCACCGGAACAAGGTCGCCCAATCGTGTCCCATCTCCCGCGTCCGGACGGTCGCACACAGCTGTGACTTCTACCGTGTTGGTACGTGCCGACACCCTCGGTCGAGCTGACGAACCACGGGTCACAATCAGACACCTCGCTGCTCAGCTGGACTTCTCTGTTGATAGTGCTGAGACACTCGCCCCCCACAATTGGGGTATTCAAAGATGTGTACCTACCGGGTTCCTCACCGCCTACTAGAGGACCGTAAACAGCAGCGAAGTACCATCTGTGCGGAACTGCTTGCACGTTACGATGCTGATCGAAGATCTTTACAGGCGATGAAACATGGGTTCACCACTTCGAACCGGAAACAAAACATCAACCCATGGAGTGGCGCCATACCACCTCTTCTCCGAGAAAAAAAAAGTGTAAAGCCGGTGAAGTTATTGCGACCGTCTTTTTGGGTTGTGAAGCGATTGTTCTATTTGATGTCCTTCCTCATGGTGCAACGAAAAACTCTGAAGTATATCATGCTATCCTCGTGAAACTGAAGAAAGGACTTCAGTCTGTTTGTCACCACAAAAATGGTAACGAACTTCTCATTCTCTATGAAAGCGCAAAGCCCGTCACAAGTCTGTGCACCCGAGAGGAGCTCACAAATTTTCACTGGAGTGTTCTTCCTCATCTACACTACAGCCCGGATATCGCACCTTCCGACTTCCATCTGTCTGGCCCAGTGAAGGATGCACTCCACATTGCGCAGTACGTGGATGATGGGGAGGTTAATGATGCAACAAGACTTTGGCTCCGACGCCGACCAGTACAATGGTACTATGGGGGCATACGAGGTGCATTCAAGTTCTAAGGCCTCCGATTTTTTTTTCTAATTAACTACTCACCCGAAATCGATGAAACTGGCGTTACTTCTCGACGTAATCGCCCTGCAGACCTACACATTTTTCACAACGCTGACGCCATGATTCCATGGCAGCGGCGAAGGCTTCTTTAGGAGTCTGTTTTGACCACTGGAAAATCGCTGAGGCAATAGCAGCTGGGCTGGTGAATATACGACCACAGAGAGTGTCTTTCATTGTCGGAAAAAGCTAAAAGTCACTAGGAGCCAGGTCAGGTGAGTAGGGATCATGAGGAATCACTTCAAAGTTGTTATCACGAAGAAACTGTTGCGTAACGCTAGCTCGATGTGCGGGTGCGTTGTCTTGGTGAAACAGCACACGCGCAGCCCTTCCCGGACGTTTTTGTTGCAGTGCAAGAAGGAATTTGTTCTTCAAAACATTTTCGTAGGATGCACCTGTTACCGTAGTGCCCTTTGGAACGCAATGGGTAAGGATTACGCCCTAGCTGTCCCAGAACACGGACACCATCATTTTTTCAGCACTGGCGGTTACCCGAAATTTTTTTGGTGGCGGTGAATCTGTGTGCTTCCATTGAGCTGGCTGACGCTTTGTTTCTGGATTGAAAAATGGCGTCTACGTCTCATCCATTGTCACAACCGACGAAAATAAAGTCCCATTCATGCTGTCGTTGCGCGTCAACATTGCTTGGCAACATGCCACACAGGCAGCTATGTGGTCGTCTGTCAGCATTCGTGGCACCCACCTGGACGACACTTTTCGCATTTTCAGGTCGTCATGCAGGATTGTGTGCACAGAACCCACAGAAATGCCAACTCTGGAGGCGATCTGTTCAACAGTCATTCGGTGATCCCCCAAAACAGTTCTCTCCACTTTCTCGATCATGTCGACAGACCGGCTTGTGCGAGTCCGAGGTTGTTTCGGTTTGTTGTCACACGATGTTCAGCCTTCATTAAACTGTCGCACCCACGAACGCACTTTCGACACATCCATAACTCCATCACCATATGTCTCCTTCAACTGTCGATGAATTTCGATTGGTTTCACACCACGCATATTCAGAAAACGAATGATTGCACGCTGATCAAGTAAGGAAAACGTCGCCATTTTAAGTATTTAAAACAGTTCTCATTCTCGCCACTGGCGGTAAAATTCCATTTGCCATACGGTGCTGCCATCTCTGGGACGTATTGTCAATGAACGCGGCTTCATTTTAAAACAATGCGCATGTTTCTATCTCTTTACAGTCCAGAGAAAAAAAATCGGAGGCCTTAGAACTTCCTGTTAGTATTCCGAATGTCTTATTAAGTAGTGCAGTCAACAAACAAGTAAACGATCTCTGATGGGAACTAAGTTAATCTCATCACTTAACAATGAGTGTTGTCCTGGCTTGAAACAACGCAACTGTAAACAGTATAGACATCAAGTTGTTGTTAACTAATTATGAAAGCCTCTATTGCTTCACAAGCAATAGCTTTAATAATGTGTGTCCACAGTATCACTAGAGCAAAATTGTTCAGTCATTATCTAGTGTTGTCAAAATGTCGTTGGCTTCGGTGTTACCACGATTTAACAAATAGAGAACTAGTGTCCTCAACATATCCGTTATGTCAACACTCTTCGTTGTGACACAACTACGTAAAGTGCTGCCGTTGAAATAGCCCTTAACAGCACAAATGTAATTTTCATTTGAGTGTTACTGGAGAAGAATAGTTAATAAGTAAATCGAAGACTGGCTTAAGCCTGTGTAACACACTTTAATAATATCTGTATATTACGAGTTTGTTTCTATTGATGACCCGCAGCGATGAAATTTCGCATGACTGTCGACAGTATGATTGCAGAGATATTCGTTCTGCAGTTTCCTACCTGAGACGACTACTGTAACATCTCTGGCGCCGACTCTCCGTTGTCTCGTTGACCGCCAGCCTGTCGGAATACACGATAAATAATCTTGCACTGGTTCAAAAGCGGGACAGGAGAGACCAATTGAGTTAATTTAATAATACGAACATACGACGAATTCCAGCTGCAACAGTGGACTGTTGGCAGAATATCAACCCTGAAATGTAGTCTGTCCGTTTATTTTTTACATCATCAAGATTAAACTGATTAGGAGGTCGGCCCTTACATGGATTCCGGCACAGTTCTGAGCCTACGTAACCAGACAGTATACAGTTTATTCCCCCTAAGGACAAAAGTCCGTATTTACTTTTGGTATTTAATTGCACCTATAGCTGACACTCACTACCCTTCTTAACTGTCGCTGTCTCTCTTCGTAATGTCATACACAGATATTAATTTTCCTTATGGGCCAATTCTCTTAAAATTACAATGGAATTACATACATAAATGGAAACAACGATACTCAATATATAACAATATTGATTCTACTTAATAAATTACATTGCATCTGTATACACAAAATCATCACAATGCAAGATAAGAGAAGTTAAAAAAAGACCCAAGAGAAGAATAAAGAAACACACATACTTCAATAATGTTTTACAGAACTTTAAACGAATAGTAGAAGTAAATACATAGTACAGGAACATATATCAAAGAAACGCGTTACAGTCTCTTTTCCGTAGGCTGTCTGGGAATTATCTGTAGAGGCTGGTATCAGTCATCAAAACGTTTGGCTCATAGAATAGATTTGATTAGATTCAGTTTTCTTTCCTTAGACCCCAAAAAATGACATTATTCTCGTGGGTGTGGAACATGTCAGAAAGTATAATATAAAAAACATAAAACATTTGAATATAATGCTTACTGCCCTGATCATTTGTCAAGAGATCTTCAAAATAGGTGAATAAAATACAATAAAATGGAACAGATAATATTTACAGAATTAATACACTGTCAGAATGAAACATTGTTATGCACTATTAATAAATTTATCACACACGAAATATCTAATCATGACTGTTTTGACCAAGTGTTGTCAAAATTGAAATCTATCAGACATTTTACTTCAGCTGGCCTAGCATTATCTGTTACGATACACACATATAGAGCAGAAGGAGTTGCCTATAAAAAGGCTTTCAAACTGTGTTTAAACTGTGCTTGATCTAAAAACAAGTTTTTAATGGTTGCTGCCAATTTACTGAAAATGTGTGTTCCTGAATATTGGACCCCTTGTAAGTGACCCCAATGTAAGTAATTTCTTGTCTTCATGTAGATTGTTCTTATTCATAGTATTGATACTATGTATTGAGCTATTGGTTGGAAATAGAGATATACTGTATGCAACAAATTTCATTAAGGTATAATGTTTAGGCGCTTAAGCAATTATGCGGTATGCCCTTCCCAACTGAATTTATTGTCGAGTTTTAATGTTAAAAATTTAACACTGTCAACCTCTTCGATCTGCATGTCTTCATATGTTATACATATGCTGAATGAAATCTTTTACAGGTTCTGAACTGCATATAGTGGTTCTTTTCAAAGTTTAGTGACAGTGCATTAGCTTTAAACCATTTATTAATGTCACTGAATATTTGATTAGTAGCTCTTTCTAAATCTGTACTTGACTTGCAACTTGTTGCAATGTTTGTTTAATCTGAAAACAAAACGAACATATCATCTGGCAATGTAACGTACACAAGAAAAAACAATGGACTCAAGATGGAACCTTGAGGAAAACCAGTTATAATTAATTCTCAATCAGATGAAGACTGACTGTTTACTGCATAGGTATTTCGCAACGATACCCTTTGTTTCCTGTTAGATAGATAAGACTGAAACCATTTCACAGCATTGCCGGTGACACCATAATATTCTAATTTACTTAAGAGAATGGTGTGGTTCACACAGTCAAAGGCTTTTGTCAGGTCACAGAAAATGCCAATTGCCATACTGACGAGATGTCGTAAAAAGAGGAAAATGGCGTCCCGTTGGGTTTCACATCGACCCACCGACGTACAGAAATGGCACATGTATCCAGAGCCTAGTATCCAACTGAAGAGATACTGCAACGAAGGAGAAGCATTTCTGTAGCGTATTGTCGCCACTGATGAGATGCGGGCAAGACCCTACGAGCCATAATTAAAACGTCAATCTAATGAATGGCGTCCCCAAGGTTCACCACGTCCACAGAAATTTTGACAGGGACCCCGCCGGGTAAAGCTATGCTGACTGTGTCATAAGACCGCGAGGCTGTTGTTTTTGCATATGCTGCACCCGCGGAGCAAACCGTTGAGAATGACTTTTGTTGCCGACTTCTGGAGCGGCACCTGCATCCGTCTATGCGGCGCAAATGTCCTTGTCTATTTCGAGAAGATCGCCCTGCCGTTTCGCATGAGAACGCACGTCCTCATGTCGCAAACAGAATTCAAAATTTTGTTGCAACGATTTCTTTTGGAGGTCTTGGAACACACTCCATACTCACCAGACATGAGTCTTTGTAACTTCGACACGTTTCCGAAGTAAAAAAGAGACTCCTCCGAGGCCATCGATTTGCTGACGTAGCGTCTCTAATCTGCGTAGTAGACTGCTGCAACAGAAAACGGTTTGCCAGCTGTCACCAACGACTTCCCGACATTTGGCAGAAGTTAATAGACTTCCCAGGTGACTACAGTGAAGGAACGAAACACATTTGAACATGTAACTTTTGAAAACATTTCTCGCGGAGAAAGACGGGGGTGTGACTAAAATACTTAAAAATGGATTGAAAACAGTCTTGACCGCAATTAAATATTTATTTGCAATGGTTACCGTTTTCGATCGAAAAGTGACCATTTTCTGACTATTTATGCTGAAATATAAATACAGGATTTAGGGGGAAGTCTCACACTAATAGTAACATATAAAACCAAAATTAGAAGAAGAAAACTACTCCCATGACGGTAGGCGGTGGCTATGAACGGAGCAGTTGTTGTGACTTCATGAACGTCATATGCTAAGGAGAGCAACAGAGTTTTTGCATAATTACATGATGCTCCTGCCACAGCATACCGAATCACGCTTGCCATAGTCAGTCAGGCATTCGGGACCTAAAAAAGTTGTTGCAATAAGGCATATACAGAATAGTTACACAAAAGTTATTAACAATGAAGAAATAGTTACATAATATTACATAAAATAACTGCAACAGACAACATTTCGATATACACTGAAGAGCCAAAGAAATTCGTAGATCTGGCTAATATCGTGTAGGGTCCCCGAGAGCACGCCGAAGTGTTGCAACACGACTTGGCATGGACTCGACTAATGTCTGAAGTAGTGCTGGAGGGAACTGACACCATGAATCCTGCAGGGCTGTCCATAAATCCGTAAGAGTACGACGGGGTGGAGATTTCTTCTGAGCAGTGTGTTGCAAGGCATCCCAGCGGAAGTGTTTAAATACGGGAGAGTGCTCCTGGGGCCACTCTGTAGTAATTCTGGATGTGCGGGGTGTCACATTGTACTGTTAGAACTGCCCAAGTCCGTCGGAGTGCACAATGGACATGAATGGGTGCAGGTGATCAGATAGGATGCTTACGTAAGTGTCACCTGTCAGAGTCGTATCTAGACGTAGTAGGGGCCCCACATCACTCCAACTGCACACGTCCCACACCATTACAGGGCTTTCACCAGCTTGAATAATCCCCTGCTGACATGCAGGTTCCATGGATTCATGAGGTTGCCTCCACACCCGTACACTCCATCCACTCGATACAATTTGAAGCGAGACTCGTCCGACCAGGCAACATGTTTCCAGTCATCAACAGCCGAATGTCGGCGTTGACGGGTCCAGGCGAGTCTGAAAGCTTTGTGTCGTGCAGCGGGCAAGAGTACACGACTGGGTCCTCGGCTCCGAAAGTCCATATCGATTATGTTTCGTAGAATGTTTCGCATGCTGACACCTATCGATGGCCCAGCATTGAAATCTGTAGCAATTTGCAGAAAGGTTGCACTTCTGTCGCGTTGAACTATTCTCTTCAGTCCTCGTTGTTCTCTGTCTTCCAGGATCTTTTTCAGGCCGCAGCGATGCCGGAGATTTGATGTTCTACGGTACACTCGTGAAATGTTCGTACGGGAATATCGCCACTTCATCCCTACCTCGGAGACGTTGTGTCCCATCGTTCGTACGCCGTCTATAACACAACGTTCAAACTCCTTGAAATCTTGATAACTTGTCTTTGTAGTAGCAGTAACCGATCTAACATCTGCGCCAGACACTTGTGTTGTATAAGACTTTCCGACCGCATTTCCGTATTCTGCCTGTTGACATATTTCTGTATTTGAATACACATGCCTCTATCAGTTCCTTTGGCGCTCCAGTGTGTAAGAGGAGACAACCAATAATATTATGTTGTGGAAACATCAATAGCCATCCGTGGGAGTTGGCCGAAAACTGAAGGTCGTATGCCAGCGAAGATGATGGTTAAGGAACGCTGGAGATGGCGTTGACGTACCGGTAAGCGCCATCCAGCGGAAGATGATTTTAGAGCTGAAACAGCGAATGGATGCTAAATATGTACTGGTATGCAGACAGACATGTAAAAAATATATCAGATATTGTTGACTGGTCCTACATCATAGTGTCAGTGAAAATACTGTTTGGGTGACGCCGTTGTTTACCATGGAGGCGGCGTGGAGAAGTAGTCACTGTGAACGTTTGAAAGGAAGACGATTTCCAAATTGGGAGAGCGACTAGCTGTTGCAGAATACTGGCATGCCTGTGAAACTAGTGTATCAACGTATGTCAGATCGCCCAGATGACAATAAACAAATAACCAACAAGACAACAAGTGAAATAAGTGTACGTAGTGGAAATCACAGGAACACTACGACACAAAATATCATGTACCCATAAAGCGGATCTGACATACGTTGTTCCGGTTGCTTCACTTGCATGTTAGTATTCTGTAGCAGCCAGTCGCTGTCGCAACTTTGAAATCGTCTTCCGTTGACATGTGCACATCGACATCTCCAGGCCACCTCGACGGTAAACAACGACATCACGCAAGCAGCATTTTCGCAGGTACCATTATGTAGGCCCAGTCTATAATACCTGACATGTATTTCTATATGCCTGCCAGAGTAATAGTACGTATTTAACATCCGGTTTCTGTCACGGTTCTGAAATCGTCTTCTGCTGGATGGCGCACATCAATACGCCAACGCCGCATCCACGGTAACCATTGGGCGTCGCTTAACCACTACCTTTGTTTTCATACGATCTACCAGTTTTCTGCAAATCACCACAGATGGTTACAGATGTTCTTACTGCCAGTTATTACTTGTTATCTGATCTATATATTTTTTTATCACTTATTAACGAAATACTGTCTACAGCAGTTATTTTATATAGTGTAATGTATCTGTTTCTTCATTTATTAACAACTTTTGTGTAACTACACTACATTTGCCTCATTGTAAAAGCGTTTTTGCGTCATGTTCGTCTGATTGGCTATCGCTGACGTAGTTCGGTATGCGGTGAGCCGAGCATCGTATAATTAAGCAAGAACTCTGTTGCTCTCATTAGCAGCTGACGTTCGTGGAGTCACAACAAATACTCCCGTAATTGCCACCGCCTACCCCAGTCGGAATAATTTCTTCTTTAAATATGGTTTATATATCATGTATTTTATGTGTTATGACTGTTATCGGACTCCCCCTCTAGATTCATTCTGTTTTTGTATTTCAGTATAAATGAGCTGAATATCGTCACATTCTGACCGAAACCGTTAACCATTGCAAATAAATGGCTCTGAGCACTATGGGACGTAACAGCTGAGGTCATCAGTCACTTATAACTTAGAACTACTTAAACTTAACTAACCTAAAGACATCACACACATCCATACTCGAGGCAGAATTCGAACCTACGACCGAAGCTGTCGCGCAGTTCCAGAATGAGGCGCCTAGAAACGTTCTGCCACACCGGCCGGCCTGCAAATAAGTATCGTATTGTGATCAATGTTGTTTTTAACCCATTTTTAAAGCATTTTTACTTGCTAGTTCATTAAATTGTTGCCGCTACTTTATTTACAGTTATCGTATTAGGCTAGCAAAAGGCTTGTTTCATAAGCTGGCATTGCTCACGAAGGCACGTAGAATAGCTTATAACGTCTTAAAACAGAGAAATTGGTGTTCATTCACCGTAATTTGCTGCTAGTTCGCCGGCCACTGTGGCCGAGCGGTTCTAGGCGTTTCAGTTCGGAACTGCACCGCTGCTACGGTCACACGTTCGAATCCTGCCTCGGGAATGGATGTGAGTGATGTCCTTAGGTTAGTTAGATTTAAGTATTTCTAAGTCTAGTGGACTGATGACCTCAGATGTTAAGTCCCGTAGTGCTTAGAGGCATTTTTTGCTGCTAGTTAAGTACAAGTACTAGTTTGTTTACTTTGTTAAAATGAGTAACAAACGGGTCAAGATATTGCGGTTTTATTTGTGTTTAGAATACCTTAAATGTGAATTAAATAAAGACGTTGTTTGAAATTTTCATAGTTTATTTAAAATCGCGTATTTGTTAGAAATTGACCTACGATCCGGTATCTGACCAGATACACAAGAATATCGCCAGGAGTGTGATAGGGCAACTATTACTTTCTGTATGGCTAAATGACCTCGCGAACAGCATAGGCAAGAATGTTGCGGTTGTTGTTGATGGTGCTATCGTATACGGATGCTGTCGAAGTTGAGTGCCTGCAGGTGGATACAAGCTGACATAGACAAAATTTCTAGTTGGTCTGATGAATGGCATCTAGCCTTAAATGTAGAAAAAATGTAAGTTAAAGTGGATGAGTAGGAAAAACAAACCTATAGTGTTCGGATACTGCATTAGAAGGGATCTGCTTGACACAGTCACATCGTTTAAATACCTAGGGGTAACATTGCAAAGCGATATGAAATTGAACGAGCATGTGATGATTGTGGTATGGGAGGCGAATGGTCGACTTAGGTTTATTGGGGGAATGTTGGGAAAGTATGGTTCATCTGTAAAGGAGACTGTCTATAGGACGCTACTGCGACCTATAGCTGAGTTCTGCTAGAGTGTTTACGGTCCCCCAGAGGTTGGATTGAAGGAAGCATGTAGCAGTTCAGAATCGGGCCACTAGTTTTGTTAACGGTAGGTTCTAATAAGACACAAATGTTACGGACATAATTCAGTAACTCAAATGGGAATCCCTGGGAGAAAGGCGACTTTTTTCCGAAGAGCGCTATTGAGAAAATGTAGAGAACGGCATTTGAAGTTAAATGCAGAACGATTCTACTGCCCCAAACACATAATTCGAGTAAGGACCACCAACATAAGATACGAAAAGTTAGGACTCATACTGAGGCATAGAGATAGCCGTTTCTCTCTCGCTCTATTTGCGAGTGGAACAGGAAAGGAAATGACTTGCAGTGCTACAGAGTACCCTCCGCCACTCACCGTACGGTGTGTTGTGGAGTGTCTGTGTAGATGTAGTAAAATTAGGCCGGACTGAAGGTAGTTGTCGGTTATCCGTTTCATTTCTAGTTACATAAGTAATGGTTATAGAGATGAAAAGAGTTGTATGTGAAGTTTTATTGCATTGTATACTGGACTAGTGTATCGTGTTCTCCAGTAGAATATGAGCATGTAGCACTGACCAGTTTCATTACACTGCTGAACGCTGCAGGTTGGATTTTGCTGTAGGTCGTGAGAAGGGAGGCAAATGGGGCTACCAACAGGTGTGTGCCAGGGCGCAGACGGGGAGCTGTGTGTATGTGAGTGTGTGTGTGTGTGTGTGTGTGTGTGTGTGTGTGTGTGTGTGTGAGGGAGAGTCCTCCGGGAATTTTGATTGCGACCGCCGTGACGGATGGCTGGGACCGACAGCGCGAGTTTTTGCCCTCACCGTGCGCGGGCCGCGCCCGGATTGAGTAATTCTGCGTTCTTCTGGGCCTCCGCATTCGAAACCTTGCAAAGGTGCCGGTCAGGAATGAGACCGACACAGGGAAAAATCTGAAATTCCGAACACGAGCAGATACTGACTTAATGTCTGTCTGTATTACGGACAGAGATCGTTAGACTTGTTTACTCTCCACAGAAGGCGTAGCGATTTTCCTTTTTGCGCCAGTCTCAGGAGACGGACGACGTCGCTGCCAAAGTAAAAACTATGTAAATGGAAGTATGTCACAAAAAAACGCAACAAACAGTTGATCAGTATTGCAGTACGCTTGTGACAAACATGGTTGCAGTAGATAGTGAAGAAATTACACTCATGAGTAATTGGATTAGTAGTAGCTGCTGGAAAGATGCAGCACATCTGTCATCAGGAAGCGTAGAATAATTTTGCTTGTCATGTGACATGGATGTCTCCATACAGTGTGTCTATACTGAAAAGCTCTATTTTGAGGACGATCTAAAATTGGAAATCTTCTTTATTTCAGGTCTCACTTGTACGTCGGGTGCGGAAGGACCTTAAGTTGCTGCCGAATATTTATCAACGTTTGGCGCTGTCTTATTGTTTCAGTATAATCCGCCCAATCTAAAATGGCGTCATTTCAGGAGAAAGAGCAAGCTATGTTTTGGTACACAGGGTTTAAATCTATTGTTGTGGCGCAAAGGAAATTTCGTTCCGTTCACTGGAAAAAAGCACAAACGTCAAGAGGATAAAAGCATGGCATAGGACTCTTGGCAGCATTCTGTAGCAGGGGGTCGACGTGTCACTGAAGAAGAAGCTGAGAACGTCCGCCAAGCGTTCCAACTAAGTTCACGCAAATCAGATCGTCAGGCGTCATATAAACTTCACTTGCCACGTGCCACTATTGATAGGGTTTTCAAAAGGTTGATGCGTTTTTATTCATATAAGTTGCAAATTCTGCAGGTCATGAAGTCCGATGACAAGCAAAGGCGATATGGATTGGGATGTGAATCGCTTTACTAAATCAATCGGAATCCTGCTTTCTTGTCAAGGATGATGTTTTCTGTTGAGGTCATGCTCCATGTCTGTGAGTCTGTGAAGAAGCACAATGTTCACATATAAGGATCATAGAATCCACGGAGTATCAGGGAAAAGATGCAAGAGAGCCAGAAAGTGAACATTTGGTGTCGCCTCATATGCGACAATATAATTGGACCGTTCCTCTTTGCTGAGGAGAGTGTCACACGACGCACATAGACATGTTGGAGGTGTTTGTTTTGGATGTTCGGAAAAATCTAAATGGAACGTTTCTATAATGTTGATTTGAACGTGATGGACCCGTGAACTAGCCTCTACGTTCCGCTGAGAGCACATAGGGCTACGTGAATAACGGGATGTTCGCCACTGTAGTGCGAGAACTTGAAGACCTCCGTTTTCTACTGTGGAAGTCATCGGTATCCATTCCTGCAGTTACATTGCAGCGGACCTGAGTGGAAACTGAGTACAGACCAGACATTCTTCGCGTCATCGCAGGGACTCACGTGAAGTTCCTTTCGATATGACACTGTCACTTTTTAAAAACTTAATTTTACTAACAACTTACTTCTCAGGAAGAAATAAATTTATTTCATATCATTTTGTGTTGGGAGCCAATTGAAAGTAGGGCATCTTGGTGAAGATACTCTGTAACTATCGCCAGCGTACAGTAGGACTGAGAAAGCCACTCGGTAATAACCGATTTTATCCAGCTTTAACGACTTCAGTGTCGGTGGGAGGTTAAAATCTTATCTTCCTTCTTTCCTTCCTTTTATCTTGACATGGCTCTCTCTAACTCTGAATTCATGCAGGAATTGGGGTTTCGCTAGCCACCATATCAGTGAATGAGACGAATCTGTGAGAACCACAGCCGCCAATTAATTGCTATGGACAACCTGAGGCGAAAGTGTTCTTTCCACACCACATATTTGAGTGTCCAATTTGATCTTCCTCCTATAACATAATTTCTTAACCTACATCTTTTGCCTTGATCAGGAAGCCTCCGTGACCACAAGGTCTTTTTCTAGGATGGTCTTAGGATATGTATCCGAGGTAGGACTTCTGAGGTTCTTAATTTATTGTGGCTCTAATGTTGTGTTTGCTCTGTCCGAAATCATAACACCTATTGGCGCCTGCTTCACCACTCGGCATAAATATACACACATCTAAAAACGTTTTTCATCACCTCGTTTCCGAGAGTTCAGGAACCTATACAGAAAATTAAAATAGACATCAACATAAACATCATTTCCACCATATTTATTGCTCATGAAAACCACACATTGCATTTTGTACCATCATACAGCGAGATCTTCAGAGGTGGTGGTCCAGATTGCTGTACACACTGGTACCTCTAATACCCAGTAGCACATCCTCTTGCATTGATGCATGACTGTATTCGTCGTGGCATACTATCTACAAGTTCATTAAGGCACTGTTGGTCCAGATTGTCCAACTCCTCAACGGCGGTTCGGCGTAGATCCATCAGAGTGGTTGGTGGGTCACGTCGTCCATAACAGCCCTTTTCAATCTATCCGAGGCATGTTCGATATGGTTCATGTCTGGAGAACATGCTGACCACTCTAGTCGAGCGATGTCGTTATCCTGAAGGAAATCATTCACAAGATTTTCACCATGTGACGCGAATTGTCGTCCATGAAGACAAATGCCTCGCCAATATGCTGCCGATTGGTTGCACTGTCGGTCATAGGATGGCATTCACGTATCGTACAGTCGTTACGGCGCCTTCCGTCACCACCAGCGGCGTACGTTGGCCCCACATAATGCCATCTAAAAAGAGCAGGGAACCTCCACCTTGCTGCACTCGCTGGACAGTGTGTCTAAGGCGTTCATCTTGACTGGGTTGCCTCCAAACACGTCTCCGAAGATTTTCAGGTTGAACGCTTGTGCGATACTCATCGGTGAGGATAACGTGATGCCAATCCTGAGCGGTCCATTCGGAATGTTGTTGGGCCCATCTGTACCACGCTGCATGGTGTCGTGGTTTCAAAGTTGGACCTCACCATGGACGTCTGGAGTGAAATTGCGTATCATGCAGCCTATTGCGCACAGTTTAAGTCGTAACACGACGTCCTGTGGCTGCACGAAAAACATTATTCAACATGGCGGTGCTCCTGCCAGGGTTTTTCCGAGCCATAATCCTTAGTAGCTGTCATCCACTGCTGAAGTAGCCCTTGGGCGGTCTGAGCGAGGCATGTCATCGACAGTTCCTGTCTCTCTGTATCTCCTCCATGTCCGAACAACATCACTTTGGTTCACTCCGAGACGCCTGGATTCTTCCCTGCTCATGCATGGTTGTTTACATCTTTCGGCAGGTTTAGTGACATCTATGAATAGTCAAAGGGACTGTGTCTGTGGTACGGTATCCACAGTCAACGTCTTTCTTTGCATGCCTCCCCAAACTGACTGATTGAAGCATCACGTTATGTCTGTAATACCACAGTCCTTCGAGCATTACTACAGGTGTAGGAGCATTAGTTTTATTTCCATAAAATGCGATGACCAGTGTATTAATTTTTGTAACGTTATGCAGTAGGAATGCCAGATTCAAGAAAACTGGGTAGTTACCGATATGGTCCGAATTGTAATAGATAAACGCCAACGCAAGCATATGCTGTAAACGAAAACACTTTATTCAGAAAGTGACCTTCCTTTTCTTTTAAAATATGTTATGTACACTTTTCTGCCGTAAATCATACTTTTTATGTTACTCCGATCTTTAGAATCATTCATAGGCTCCAAAACCAGAGATAATTACACCAATATAAAATGGATTTGCGCTCTGAAATAATTTGTTCTCTGCTTTACAAAGTGTTTCAAGATTAGTGCACTCAGCAACCTAACTAATATCGGCGGATTGACTAGGCTCACTACACATTACCAACTTTTACCTATTTTTACCACCCAAGGAATACTAAATTGGCTACGTTTATTACTGCATGCAACTGCAATCTTCTCCATATGTCTCTTCGATAAACGTTTTCTGCGGAGCAGCATCTATCGCAAGTCTTTCACTAGGCACATGAAGTCTATAAACATAAGTTACAACTTCATTAATTTTACGTTAATTTTACTTTACTATACTTGTCAGCAAAAAGCGTCTTAGGATACCATGGTTTGTAACAGCTACGAAACGCGAAAAAGCGTCACATCTCACTCACCAACAACCACAGTTGAGTAGCTACACAATAAACAATTACCTCCTAGTTATAATGTATAGAAGCCACAGCCAAAGACATGCTCCTCTGCTCACCGAACGTCATGGAAACAGAGATTAGGATGACCAGTAGGAACAGTGGTATTGCACTCTAGAAGGATAGAAACAGGATCTCTAGTGTGTTGACCGGTAGCTCGCGTTGGTGCACGAGTTAGACAGAATATGAGGAAGCTGAAAACCACGTGAGATGGCATCTCGCTTAAAAACAAGCAATTGCCGGGGATCGTGGTGGTAGTTATTCCTTTGTGAGGAGTGCTTACGTAGATGAAACTGAGTTAATGCTGGCTCTACCATCTTTCATTATCTATCAATACAGGAAACTAAGCTAACGAGGCAAAATATTGGTGATCCAATTAAAACAGCACAGTGGTCGCTCTGGAGCGATGTGGATCGTGTGAAGCGGGTACCAGACCATTTGGGGCACTCCACTGCTGACCTTTTTTGAGTCATCAGTCTCCTGATTGGTTTGATGCGGCCCGCCATGAATGCCTTTCCCGTCCCAGCCTCTTCATCTCAGACCACTTGCAACCTACGTCATCTGTTATTTAGTGGATGTGTCCGTATCTCTGTTTTCCTCTACAGTTTCAGTTTTTACCCTCTACAGCTCCCTCTACTACCATAGAAGCTCTTCAGTATGTCTTAACAGACGTCTTACTAGCCTGCCCCTTCTTCTTGTCAGTGTTTTCCTCATACTCCTTTCTTCACCGATTCTTCGGCGGACCTCCTCATTCCTTACCTTATCAGGCCAGCTAATTTTAACATTCTTCTGTAACACCACGTCTCAAATGCCGTCATTCTCCTCTGTTCCGTTTTTCCTACAGTTTCATGTTTCACTACCATACAACATTGTGATACAAACGTACGGTATCAGAAATTTTTTCCTCAGATTAAGGTCTATGTTTGAAACTAGCAGACTACTTTTGGGCAGGAATGCCCTTTTAGCCAGTACTACTCTGCTTTGAATGTTCTCGCTGCTCCACCCCTCATGAGTTATTTTCTGCGTAAGTATCAGAATTACTTAACTTTGTCTACTTTCTGGTCACTAATCCTGATATTGAGTTTCCCGTGGTTCTCATTTCTGCTACTTCTCATTACTTACTCTGAATTCATATTCTGTACTCATTAGACTGTTCATTTCGGTCAGCAAATCATGTACGTTTTCTACACTTTCATTAAGGATAGCAGCGTCATCGGCGAATCCTATCACTGGTATTCTTTCACCTTTATTTTAATTTCACTCTTGAATCTTTCTTTTATTTCCATCATTGCTTCTTCGGTGTGCAGATTGAACAGTAGAGGCTAAAGATTACATCACTCTCTCAGAGTCGTTTTAATCGGAGAACTTTGTTCATGAACTTCCACCTTCATTGTTCCCGCTTGGCTCTTATACATTTTGTCTAGTACTTGCCTTTCGCTGTAGCTTACGCTATTTTTCTCAGAAATGCGAACATCTTCCATCATTTGATATTGTCAGACGCTTTTTCCTGGTATCCAAATCCTACGAACGTGTTTCGATTTTTCTTTAGTCTTGGTTCCATTATCAACCGCAACGTCAGAATTACCTGTCCGCTGCCCTTCCGTCTTCTGAAGCGAAACTGATATTTTGTTTTCCATTCTTTTGTACCTTATCCTGGTCAGCAACTTGGACGTATTAATTGTTAAACTGACTGTGCGATAATTATCGCACTTGTTGGCTATTGCAATCTCCGGAATCGGGTGGATGATGTTTTTCCTGAAGTCACGTGGTAAATCGCCAGACTAATACATACTACATACCAGTGCGAATACCTGTTTTGTTGTCATTTTCCCCAACGATTTTAGAAATTCTGGTAGAATGTTATCTATCCCTACTGACATATTCGCTCTTAAGTCTTCCATAGCTCTTCTAAATTCTGATTCTAATACTGGATTCCCTATCTCTGCTATATACAGGGTGTCCCATTTATCTTGTCCACCTTAAATAACAATTTGTCCAGATGCAAATGTTTCAAGCAAATGTTCTTTAGCCATCAGGGGGACGTCATCAGTATGGTTGCCTTGGTTGCAGCTTTTTTTTTTTTTTTTTTTTTTTTACAAAGATATGAACAGCGGTACGACTTTTTTAAATGGCACCATGTATTCTTTTATTCTGTAATTCATTTCCTCTCTTAAGACCTATTCAAAAATTTAAGACAGTGTACTATTCACTGAAACACAACGTTATTAATTACATAACACAACACTGACTTTGAGCCCGGGATCATCCGAAGATCAAAACAAACGATTTAGAAAAGATATCTGTATGGTGCGAATATTGGTAATTGACCATAATAATGAAAAGTGTGAGGTCATCTATGTGAGTGCTAGAAGGTATCCGTTTACCTACGGTTAAATCAATGTAATCCAGAGGCCGTAAATTCAACTAAATACCTAGGAATTACAAATATGAACAATTTAAATTTGAAAGAAGATATGGAACATGTTGTGGGGAAGGCGAACCAAAGACTGGGTTTTATTGGCAGAACACTAAGAAGATGCAACCGGCCTACGAAACAGACTACCTACACTTCACTTGCCTGTGCTCTTTTGGAGTACTGCTGCGCGGTGTGGGATTCTTACCAGGCAGGATTAATGGAGTAGATCGAGAAAGTTCAAAGAAGAGCAGCACATTTTGTGTTATCGAGAAATCGATGAGGGCGTGTCATTGACATGATACGGGAATTGGGGTGGACATAATTAAAATAAATGCGCTTTTCGTTGCGGTGGAATCTTCTCACGAAATTTCGATCACCAACTTTCTGAATGCGAAAATATTTGTCTGACGCCGACCTACGTAGGGAGAGACGATTATCATAATAAATTAAGGGGAATTAGAGCTCGCACGGAAAGATAGAAGTGATCGTTTCTTCGTTGCGATGTTTGTAATAATAGAATTATTGTGAAGGTGATTCCATAAACCCTCTGCCACGCACTTACATGTGATTTGCAGAGTATACATGTAGAGGCAGATGTACTAGACACTGTGTGTGAAATGCCAATTAATACTACAACCAATCTAATAATTTGTTTCTGCATATTTGTGCCCTGTGTCAGAGAAATTTCTGCAGTACTATATATATCTCAAGCTTCGAGGAATTTTCAAATTCATCACATTGGCTACAAGCATGCTGTCACCCATCTGATAGAGTTTGACTTGAGAACAGAGAACTTTCAGTTCTTACACTCACTTCCTAGCTGTCGTTCCGTGCTGACTGTGCAGTTTGAAGATGTGACTATAGCTTTTGCTAATAGCTTGAGGTGTTAGTTTCATACTCAAGAGTCCATATTCAGTGCAGCTCGCATTTAACTGGTGAGACTTGAATATGTAGTTGATTGGGTTATCTTCTCTTGTTAATGAGAAATGAGAATTGCGTAGATGAGTGATTGGCATTTCGTTCGTCAGTCTTCCTAACGACGTTGACCAAACTCCCAAATAATAGTCTGAAGCATTTAATGTTAGTTTTCTATGTTTTTTGGCTTTGATGGTCACGTTGCAATAAGATTACATGTTGGTTTTTTGTTTTAAATTTGTTTAATATTTTTAATTATGCAGATTAGTTGGAGAGTGTCACACCTTGTCAGTGGCAATCGGTTTCAAACCCGACAGCAGTTGGCACCGTCAGCGAATACAGGTCCATCTTAATCAGTTTACGAGCACACATAACGATGGGAAATGCGTGCAGTGGACGTACGGATTCGGATGCCTCGCAGAAGACCATTCCTCACAGTGGTGCTACATATCTTCAGTGTGATGTGTCGCTCACACCCACACGGGGAAAACAGCGATCAAAGTCTACAAAAGAGTATTGACCAAAGAAAGAAACGTCTGCTTCGACGATAATAATAAAATCACAGTTACAGTGTCTCACAGGTATGAAGACTTGACAGTACGGTGATGCTAGAGCCTGACAAAGTAACACAATTACGATACACTTACAGGGAAAATATTCTAAGTGCGAAAAAGATATCCTAAATAACATTAGCAAATGAGCAGAATCGTTATCCTGGATACAGTCTAACTGCACCAAAGGAAAAACTATGAATGCTAAATACATCGGCGTCGTTCCCTCCTATGGGCTAAGAGTGCGTCCTAAGCCTATATGGTGTGTAACGCCTGCCCAGAGGCTAGGACAGCTGTATGAACAAACTTGCGTAGGAACTTCCTGGCAGATTAAAACTTTGTGCCAGACCGAAACTCGAACTCGGGACCTTTGCCTTTCGCGGGCAAGTGTTCTACCGACTTTTTTTGTTTTATTTATTTATTTCTTTAATTTTTATAACATTTTTTTACAGATTTATTTTTGTTTCATTACACAGAAAGATCCTACAACTGCCGTAGCCGTGCGTCCGAGTCGTCTTCTCGTCTGTTGGGAGGGGTTCCCCCTATTCCGTCCGTAGAGGATCAATATGCTCCAGGATTCTTCTTCATTTTCAGCGTCTCATACCCGGAACGCCCCAGTGAGCAGGAGGATCCGCAAATAATGAACCTAAATAATTTGCGAAACGAGTTCTGTACTTCTGGTGGCCGCTGAAAGCTGCATGTGTCGTCATCAATAGGGACCAAAAGTCGAGTGTGCCTTTGGGAGCATCGCAAAATATGTAGTAAACGGCCATGCCTTTTAGCCAGTTAACGGCGTTCGTTCTGGTTGATGGAAAGTATACGCTGTCGGGGCGCAATACTTCATCAGGGGAGATAGACTCCGGCAATCGCCGCAAGAGTAACGCCAGCATGCTCTGCGTCAGTAGCCAGCACTCGCTGGTCGCGGCACACGTCAGACGGTGTGCGTCCGAGTCAGCGACTGAGCATGTCGGACACAAGGGGTTGTCCGCCAGATGTATGGAATGTAGCCTCTGACGAGTAGCGAACTTCCTATTCAGAACCACGTACCACAATGAACGCACCGTCGTAGGTAGAAAAGGCGTGTGTACCGCTCGCCACACCGTGTTCCAGGCAACTTCAGGATGTCTGTGGGTGACCGTATTTACAGGTTGCTGCTGTTGATAGAGGCGATAATAGTATTTTGTGCTGGGCTTCCGTGTCGTCGGAAGTTCTGACCGTAAGTAGCTGAAGTCAATCAAGAACTCTCTGATGTGGGTGAGTGCCGGTGAAATGTGTCCTACAGAAACCGGGGGATGCAGAGAGTGTGGTGCCACTTCCGCTATCAGGGTGCCCGTCAGAGTGGCGTGGGCAGAGGTCCACTTGCGACGCATAGTGTTGAAATAAAGCGATCGCGCACGGTTATATACATGAATTAAACCGATACCGCCCGCCCGCTGCGGCAGCGTCAGGGTGGCGTATCGGACTTTAAAAACCAGTCCGGTGCTTACGAAATGTCCATATGCTGCTTGAAATCTGTCGGCCATCGTAGCCGTCAAGGGAAGGATATGCGCAAAATAGTTCAGTTTTGAGACAAGATAGGTGTTGACATAACGTGTTCTGAGAAGCATATCCAAGCAACGCAGTTTGTTGTCCTGCAGCAGAGCACGTGTCTGGTGTAGGAGCCGGCGGTACGTAGCCGCCGCCGTGCGGCGGACATTCCTATAGAATTGCACTCTTAAACACTTGAGTACGGGCACCTTGTCAAAGGGCACCGCCGTTGTGTGGGAAAGCCCCCCTCCGACATCCATGTATTTTGTCTTCTTCACGTTGATGACGCTCCCAGCGACCGCCCCGTACTGGCGTAGCCACTGTAGCGCCATATGCATTTCATCCTCTGATCTGGCCAGGAACACCACGTCATCGGCGAATACACCACAACGAAAGGTCTCGTCTCGCAAGGAGATACCAGTTAATCGCTGTCGTAGACCATGTAAAGCTGGTCAAGCGCTGCAGGAAATAAGATACCCGACAGGGGGCACCCTTGTCGCACTGACCATCCAACAGCAATGTGACCAGACTGATAACCGTTGACCATCATGCGGGAGCGCGCTCCGTGGACCAGTCGAAGCACCACCTGTGCAGACTCCGGAGAGAGGCCCATGCGTTGCAAAACTGAGCGTAAGAAGCCGTGGTCGACGCGGTCGAATGCGTGGTCAAAATCTACGGCGACAAGGGCGCCTCGTATTTTGCAGGCCGCCGTCAAAGCAATTACGTCGCGGTATGCTCCTAACGCCGTATGAATGTTGCTGACACCACCTAAACATGTTTGATCGGTGTGGATGGCTTTCCCGATAGCGGTATGGAGACGCGCGCGGAGGATACGGGCGAAGATCTTGTAGTCGTTGTTGAGGAGTGTGAGTGGGCGAAAATCCTGCCACCTACAACCACCATTCGGTTTCGGTACTGGGATCAAGATGCCTTCTGTGAATTCTGTGGGGACAGTGAAATCAGGGCGGATCAGGTCTTGAAACATTTGGAGCCACTTGTCACCCATAAGGTGGTAAAAAGTGCGGTAGAATTCCAGGGGTAAACCGTCCGGTCCATGCGACTTGTTCGGTGCTCCACGTGCCAAGGCCGATGTCAGCTCGTCGGGTGTAATGGGCAACAGCAGACTATCATCGGGTGCCACGTCCCGAGGGGCGGGAAAATCGTGCAACAGCTCGTCTTAATCACGTACATTTCGCGGTTCTTCCATGTACAAGTTCCCATAGTGTCTGGCGAACGTGTGCGCGATGTCCGTTTGTGTCACTGCGCGGCCGCCCTCCTCCGTGTTTACCGCCGTAATGAGCTGGCGTTTGCGGTGGCGCCTCTCGCGCACAATGTGATACACTGACGCTGTTTCGTTGGGGATACAGTCTTGCACTCGCGCACGGATGCGGACACCTTCGAGCTGCTCGGTCCTAATCCGAAGTAGACGAGCTTTGATGTGTTGTACGGGCATCTGACGTTCGGGAGACGGCGGTTGCGTCGCCAGCTCACGTAACGCTGTATAGTAAAATTTCGATGTTGCCCTTTGCCAGTTCGATCTGTCACGCCCGTAGGCCATCAAGGTCTTTCGGAGTGCAGGTTTGATACATCCCAGCCACCACAGCAACGTGGAAGCATACATGGGCAGGCGCCTGATACATCGACGCCACGTGTCAGTGACTGCTCGCCGACACGCTTCCTCGCGAAGGAGGGAGACGTTCAGCGTCCACGGGCCCCTGCTGCGTCTGGTGAGTTGTCGGGGTAAGGTGACAGTGCAGATGTACGCGAGATGGTCCGTTAAGGCCGTCGGCCAGAGTTCTGCATCACGGGTTGCTGTGCGGAGGGCACGCGGTCCAGACGACTGGCAGATTGGTTGGTTGGTTGGTTGGTTTAAGGATTAAAGGGACCAAACTGCAGAGGTCATCGGTCCCTCGACTGGCAGAATGGCTGGTAAAGTGCGTATATCCACTCTGGGTCCCATGATGTAAGAGCCATGTGTCGTGGAGCGCGAGGTCACGCATCAATGCTTGTAGAGCCGGGCATGGGACGTAATGCGGCATCTGGTCCTCGGGCCGCAGAACACTGTTAAAATCGCCGCCCACTATGTAATGGTCCATATTTCCTTGAAAAAGTGGGGCTACCTCCTCCGAATAGAAGACATGCCTGTCACCACGGTGCGAATTACCGGAGGGAGCGTAGACGTTAATGAGGCGGACTGCGCCAAGTGTGAGTGCGATGCCTCGCCCGTTCGGCAAGTACGTCGCGTCCGTCGCGTCTATGCTATCTCGGAGAAGGATGGCCGTTCCTCCTGCACCATCACCTAAGGGTAGGCTGTAGGTGGTGTAGCCATATAGGTCTAAACGCAGCTCGGGACGGACCTCCTGGAGAAGGGCAATGTCCAAGTCTGCCGCTCTGATCATGTCGTGTGACATGCGGGTCTTGACAGTGGAGTGGACACCATTTACATTGACTGTTCCCACACGGTATGACTGAGACATATCAAGTGGCGGAGGCAGTGTGCCGGTGCAAGCCCACAGTGATCTCACACTCCACACAGCCATCCATCTGCATGCTGTGCATTACTGTGCCTTATGAGTCCCTGACTGGCAGAGCCCTCCGGGCTCAATGTCAGCCATGGGCTCTGGTGGAGATATCAATGTTTGCTGTGCATCATCTGCCTCCATATCGTCTGCCCAATCACCAAGAGACGATTGTGATGTCATTGTGGGCTGGTCGGTTTCACAGGAGCCCACATTTTGGGAGTCGACGCAATGCGCCTCGTTTTCTGGGCCACCAGTTTTAGGAGAGGTTTCCTTGTCTTCAGGCACCTTCTGGTGAATGATGCCACTGGAGGCCGTTGCAATTGTGGACGAGTCAACGAAGTCGATGTCTTCCGCCGGCTTCTTCAGCTGACAATCGCCTCTTCTTGTGTCGCTTGGGTGATTTTTGGTTTCGGGTCCGAGATTCGACATCCACTGGAGGGAGGGGTTCGACACAGTCTCGGTCGCTAGGAACCCCTGTGTCCGATTCCAACAGTGACGGTGGCTTGGTGCCCACGACGCTGCGGTGGGCAGAGGCTGTAGGAACCTCTGCACCGTTGGGCTGCGGCGGCGTCGACGGCGCTGGCTCTCCAACGGAGCTGGCAGCGGCTTGAGGAGGTAGCAGGTTTTGATCATTCATCACATCATGTCGTGCCGCCTCCACGTATGTTTGCGGGAGAGATGTCATAGTGGATCGTTGGGGAAGTTCATTGCGGGGCACCTGAACGAGGCGGCGCTGCAGACACTCAGTTCTAACATGGCCTTCCTGGCCGCAGCCCGAGCAGGTCCTCGGTTGTCCATCATATATAACAATTACGCGGCAGCCACCAAAGAAAACATATGATGGAACGTGCTTCTTAAGTTCTATGCGCACTTGTCGTACCCAGTTAAGGACAGGGTACGTTTCGAATGTGTTCCATTTCTCCTCTGTGTGGCTCAGAACTGTGCCGTATGGCCGCAGCGCATCAACGACTAGGTTGGCACGAACTTCGAACGGTAGTTCAAAGATGCGCACGGTACGCACCCCCAGACCAGCATGGTCAACTCCTACCACGCTCACGTTAACGTCTGCGTGACAGAAGCGAAAGCTGTTTGCAGATCGTTGGAGTAATCTGTCGCAGGCCGCTTCGTCAATCAGTTTGAGGTACACTGTGCTGGTTACTATAGACAGATGAATTCCTATCAGTTCTTGTGGTTCTATATGCATGATGTCTCGTAGAAACCGTTCAATTTCATGGGCCTTCGGTCTCGTGTACGATGCGTTGAACGTTAGTTTGATTGTAGCTTTTCGATATGAGTACGCCATGTCGGGTCGGTACAGGTACTATACGGCAATACAACGACGCGATCGCGCGCTAGCGGGTAAACAACAACACCTGCGGAGCACTGCCCGGCGCGTCGAGCCCGTCCGCACGGTATCACGGCTGAAATCCGACTGCCGACTGAGCTACCCAAGCACGAATTACGTCCCGTCCTCACAGCCTTAATTCCGCCAGTACTTCATTCCGCCAGTAATCTGCCAGGAAGTTTCATATCAGCGCACACTCCGCTGTAGAGTGAAAATTTCATTCTAGAAACTTGCGTAGCTCTGGCGCCGACGTTTATAGCGGCTGGCGGCGGAATACCTGCGGCACTATTTTTTGGTCACCTGTGTGGCGGACGTGAATAGATCCCTTGGAAGTGGAGGCCTCTGTTAGTGCTGCTACCGCCGCCTGGTGTCCGTCCGTTACTGCAAAACGGCGAGTTCGCGACTCTCTGGCATGCCGGGGCCAATTAGGCAGCACGCACGCCAAAGGTGCCCGAAGGGTTGCCTATCACAGTTGCTAAGATCGCCTGAATAGCCCAAACAACACCGAAACTGGACAGTACTTGGCTGGAGACGTTTAGTGTGATCCGAAGAGTCGCCGTTCTGCAGCTTTTGAAATGATACAAGGCTTCGAGTGCGCTGACGGCCCATGAAGTTTTCAACTCGCAGTTTACGTGTAGGGTGTAGTTCTAGCCAGTGGTGGTTCTCTGACTTTTTGGGGGTGTTCTTCGTGCCATGACTTTGGTCCTACCACCGATACGGTAAACATGAACAAAGATATTTCAGTATTGTCATAGACCAAGTTTTACTCATTCTCCTAAATCTTCATTGTGCGTACGCTGTGAACACTAACGTGTTTCAAGATCAGAGGGCTGTATTCATGCGTTCCTTGTTCGACGAGCTCCGCCGCACACTGTCGTAGCTTCACTGATCTGCTGAGTGACCTCACCTTAAACACACAGCAAACGTCTGGGACTATTAGGAAGAGCGGGCGAAAAGGCAATGAGTGATTTCAGTCCTATAAGGCTTGCCTTAAAAAAAAAAAAAAAAAAAAAAAAAAGCCGATGTATTCCCGTCGGCGCCGAATTAAGGGTATTATCAAGGACAGGCAATGGTGTTTCAAGATATCAGAGAGATTTTGCGTTAGAGTAGCTAGTTTACTATCAGGTGTGGTTGTTTCACTGTCAGGTGTAACTGTTTGTCTAATGCATGCGACAGGTAACAGTTATCTTCAGAAAAAAGTGCACAGTCCCAACATTTCAGAAACACTCTCTAAGACAAAAACAGAACGATGCATCAAGACAGAATAATTGGAATAGGACGGAAATCAGTATGTGTAATGTACAGTCGTGCTCAAAAGTATCCGAACTACCTGAATTGTATTTCGCCTCATTCGCATACAACCCTCATAACGCAGCTGTCTAGCAGGTCCTCTAATCGCTCCTCGGTACAGTCGTTTGAATAATGAAAATGGTTCCAACAAATCACCACTAGAAAACACTGCTCTGTATCGCAATAACTCAAGATGTAAAGTAATACTACGCTACTACAAATATCAGGGAACACCTCATCACAGATAAGACTGCCCTTAAGGCTTTTTTCTTCCCAGCACTCCAACCCGGCACCTATCGCTGTAATATTCTAGAGAAAACGAACGTTAAATACGGGTTTGTTACACCAGCAGCGACATGTGAGCATGTTTGAACTAGAAATAATATGACGAAGAGTTCAGTGCTGACTGGTAATCGAACCCCACACATATCGTTGTTGACTACAAACAAAGAGACATCAGCTACCACATTTTTCTCCACCAGCAGCTCGGAATAACATCCTTGAACTTACAGTGATCTCACAAATACTTCTGTGTCTCACTGGGAGTCAAAAACGTCAGATATCGTTAGTGTTGGCAACGAATGAAAATACATTAAAAACAAAATTATTATCCACCAGCATATAGGTGTTCTAATGCTAGAGCTTGATAATGCCGGGCCAGGATTCGAACCCATTCACGCGCAATATGTGGAGATGTTGAGGAATCTGCAGGTTTGAACAAACAACAAATTGTAGTCGAGCTGTATTGTCACGAAGGGATCAAATTCTGCGTTAAGGGCGGTCTGAGTTGCATTCCCAGTTCAGAACCAATTTTATCGACATACAGAAGCTCAAATGAAAGATGGAATAAGGGTCCTGTGTCCCTACATAGCGTTTGTTTCGTCACTATAACTAAATAACTAGTATAAGAAAGGTTACTGGTGATAGAGTTTCTAGATGTCGCCACTCCTGACTTTATTGTGGTTCAACCTAATGTCTACTTGGTAGAGAAGGAATATCATGTTTAATGTAAATTTCAGACCACAATGCCATTATACCTTCTTCACTTGGCGTAGCCAGGAGAGAATAGAATCTCTCTCCCTATCAAAAATCATCGACACAAGTTGGAATCGAACCAAGACCATGAGCATATGAATCCATCATCAATCCAACAGACCACCAAATCGTCTTCTGTTGGGTTCCTTTCTTACTGTAACGTCGTTTGCACCACACTGGATGAGAATTCTGACACACATGCTCCCTGTAGTGGTTTGCAGCCTGTTCAGTACATTCATTTACTTGGTTGACTGAATCGTCATGAACTAATTGCCTCGGCTACCCAGTGCATACATTCTACTCTATTTTGTAATCACGGAAATAAAATCACGTAACTGCCACCTCCCTAGAATTTCCAACAGCGTAGTATGCACAAATTTAAGTAGGAAGTGTTCCTTTCCACTTGAGCTACTCTATTGCACTATCTGCTTGTTGAAAACGTCGTGCAGTGCAAAAGAAAAGCTGTACCTGTCCGTCTCTCAGAAGTCTACATCTGGCCTTAGGCATTATCTCACAACACTGTGGAATGCGGAAGTTCTGGAGGAATTGTCATTGACTTCTGGAGCTGCTGTAGCCATATTTCAGCTTGTAGTGTAACAGTAAGTGTACTGCACTGTAGACGAAACGTCGTGAGTTGGAATATGTTCCCTGCTACGTTTTTTAAAACGCAATTTTGCTGTCTACTGAAGTTATCAATCTAACTGAACTTTGAACATGATTCCCTTCACTTCTCAACCCAAAATAGTCGCATGTGGGAAAAAGGGCCAACTACTGCGACATTTTGTTCTTTTCACGTTTAATAGACGGCCAGGCAGCAGATGCATCTCGAAACTTTTGTATTATGCATGGGGAGAGCACATCGTGCCAAAATACGTCAGAAAAGTATTTTCCACATTAGTGTCGTGTGGTAGTGGCATTTTATTCTTCTTCAAACCTTGTTTGACACCTTTAACTCAGAATAAGTTTTCTAAATGCATGTGATCAATAAACTGCATGAACATTGTCAGACTGTTATAGATAACGTCAGAGGATTCGCGTATATCGTTGATGATTAATTTCTCTCTCGTGTGTACTATTGTTTAAACAACACTAAAAGAAACCCTACGAAAATTGTGCACTGTATTATAAGAAATGAAATAAAACTACCCATGATAACCTTATGACGAAAGTCTGTTATAATAAAGCTGAGTGTCTGTACACAAGCGTGCCTCTATCGGACAGAATTAGTAAAATACTACTCACTTAGATTTCGATTGGGTCTGTGTTTAATTGGTATGCTGTGTCATATTGAAGAGGTATGCAAATGTAGCATTTCATAAATAAAGTTATGTATTCCTAGAAACCCAAAATATGCTTGTCAGTAACGGAAAGAGGCATTAACTGTTGTGCAGCATTGTAAGTTTATCACCATTGCACTATGAGCCGAAAGTATTTTCTTGCGTTTTCCTTATCGATGTTTGATCTGACTGGTTGTAGCTCTTTCACAGAAGGGATAAAAACGTTGCACTCAGCGAGACTGGAATAACGTACCAGAACCCCCCGCTTTTCTTACAGGACAGCACATTACCACAGAGCTAGCGCACAGGTATGTGCCTGGGATTCCTATTACGAGGCTAACAGTGGCTAGAACTCGTAAATCGCTATTTAAATGACAAGATTAGTTGCGATTTCCACGTGCAACGACTTTCCTCGGCTGAAAACCGTAACTTTTCAATCTTTTGTTTCACCTCAAGCGATAATAACTCAGATTATTCAATGGAAATGACAGGAAAAATCAAGTGAACTTTGTGGCTTAATTCCGTGAACACCAGGAAGTAACTCGTCGATCACAGATTTGCCAAACATACCCTGCCTTGTCGCCAAATCTCAGTTACAGTACCAGCAGGAAGAAGACGAACCGATGTGTTCCTACAGAGGGCTGGGAAGTGACCATAGCAGGCATCTCAAAGATGCGGCTGGCTCAGCCTGGAATACGTAATGCTTCTGATTCGCATTTCTGTAACTAGGTTTAGGGACTGGAGCGTAGTTACTAATAATACCCAAAACTTACTGTAAACTAAGCATCATAAATTAATAACTCTCACAGTTATTTTTATATTTCTTTCGTAAGTGTACTCAAACCTAAGAAACTTATTCATGGACGTTTTCATGCCTGGCCGATAGTCGAGCACAAAAAACAAATAAAAATAAAAAACAATGTGTATGTGTGTGTGAGAAGAGAGGGAGAGAGAGATAAATATGATTTTCGGTAATTTTCACAACTGTCAACACCTGCTTTCTTTGGGACTGGAATTATTATATTCTTCTTTAAGTCTGAGGGTATTTCGCCTGTTTCATACATCTTGCTCACCAGATGGTAGAGTTTTGTCAGGACTGGCTCTCCCAAGGCCGTCAGTAGTTCCAGTGGAATGTTGTCTACTCCGGGGGCCTTGTTTCGACTCAGGCCTTTCAGTGCTCTGTCAAACTCTTCACGCAGTATCGTATCTCCCATTTCATCTTCATCTACATCCTCTTCCATTTCCATAATATTGACCTCAAGTACATCGCCCTTGTATAGACTTACATTTGTCCTCTAGCCATCCCTGCTTAGCCATTTTCACTTCCTGTCGATCTCATTTTTGAGACGTTTGTATTCCTTTTTGCCTGCTTCATTTACTGCATTTTTATATTTTCTCCTTTCATCAATTAAATTCAATATTTCTTCTGTTACCCAAGCATTTCTCCTAGCCCTCGTCTTTTTACCTACTTGATCCTCTGCTGCCTTCACTACTTCATCCGTCAAAGCTACCCATTCTTCTTCTACTGTATTTCTTTCCCCCATTCCTGTCAACTGTTCCCTTATGCTCTCCCTGAAACTCTGTACAACCTATGGTTCTTTCAGTTTATCCAGGTCCCATCTCCTTAAATTCCCACCTTTTTGCAGTTTCTTCAGTTTTAATCTACAGGTCATAACCAATAGATTGTGGTCAGAGTCCACATCTGCCCCTGGAAATGTCTTACAACTTAAAACCTGGTTCCTAAATCTCTATTATATAATCTGATACCTTTTAGTATCTCCAGGGTTCTTCCATGTATACAACTTTCTATCATGATTCTTAAACCAAGTGTTAGCTATGATTAAGTTGTGCTCTGTGAAAAATTCTACCAGGCGGCTTCCTCTTTCATTTCTTAGCCCCAATCCATATTCACCTACTACGTTTCCTTCTCTCCCTTTTCCTAAAAAATGGCTCTTAGCACTATGGGACTTAACATCTGTGGTCATCAGTCCCCTAGAACTTAGAACTACTTAAACCTAACTAACCTAATGACATCACACACATCCATGCCCGAAGCAGGAGTCGAACCTGCGACCGTAGCGATCACGCGGTTCCAGACTCAAGCACCAAGAACCGCACGGCCACAACGGCCAGCTCCCTTTTCCTACACTCGAATTCCAGTCACTCATGACTATTAAATTTTCGTCTCCCTTCCCTATCTGAATAATTTCTTTTATTTCATCATACATTTCTTCAATTTCTTCGTCATCTGCAGAGCTAGTTGGCATATAAACTTGTACTACTGTAGTAGGTGTGGGCTTCGTATCTACCTTGGCCACAATAATGCGTTCACTATGCTGTTTGTAGTAGCTTACCTGCATTCCATTTTCCTATTCATTATTAAACCTACTCCTGCATTACCCCTATTTGACTTTGTGTTTATAACCCTGTAGTCACCTGACCAGAAGTCTTGTTCCTCCTGCCACCGAAATTCACTAATTCCCACTATATCTAACTTTAACCTATCCATTTCCCTTTTTAAATTTTCTAACCTACCTGCCCAATTAAGGGATCTGACATTCCACGCTCCGATCCGTAGAACGCCAGTTTTCTTTCTCCTGATAACGACATCCTCTTGAGTAGTCCCCGCCCGGAGATCCGAATGGGGGACTATTTTACCTCCGGAATATTTTACCCAAGAGAACGCCATCATCATTTAATCGTACAGTAAAGCTGCATGCCCTCGGGAAAAATTATGGCCGTAATTTCCCCTTGCTTTCAGCCGTTTGCAGTACCAGCACAGCAAGGCCGTTTTGGTTATTGTTACAAGGCCAGATCAGTCAATCATCCAGACTGTTGCCCTTGCAACTACTGAAAAGGCTGCTGCCCCTCTTCAGGAACCACACGTTTGCCTGGCCTCTCAACAGATACCCCTCCGTTGTGGTTGTACCTACGGTACGGCTATCTGTATTGCTGAGGCACGCAAGCCTCCCCACCAACGGCAAGGTCCATGGTTCATGGGGGTGTGGGGGGGGGGTGTGTGTGGGGAGGGGGCACGACTATAGCTGAAGTATCAATTGTTTACTCACCAACAGTAAGATGTGTTCGTGTTTGACCGGAATTAACGACACCTATTTCTAATGTTGGCAACACAGGAACAGACATTAAAAATGCATGATAATTTTCACTAGCAGCCTGATGTGCACTTGATAGGGCTTGAAATGAAATTATGAATATTTTTGTACTGGATCAGTATTCAGACCCACATAGTTACCTTTGGAGGAGACCTACAGAAGATTGCAGTCTTGGGAAAAGGAACAAAATGATTGAACTATACTGTTCCGAGAGATTCAGATCCTCGAGAGAGGAGATACGAATTCTAATCACAGTCCAGCACCAAATTTTTCTACGTCTGTAGTTCGATCAAATACAAGTAAAATAAGAGCCCTCTTCCTTCAAATGGCTATCGGTTTATCAAATAAAATAAAATTTTCTAATGTAAGTAAGATAATGGCGACAGTATTTCTGTTTACCATGACGTCTGCCTATGTCATTTCACAACGTAACCCGGCTCTACCCAGTTGGTATGAAGGAACGTGATGTTTAACGCGGATTCTACATTATAACGTCTTTCTCTTGAGGTTACCAGAGGTAAAGTAAATCTTTTGTACCTCTTAAAAGTAAATGCCTGAACCCACGCATTGCACCAGACCATTGTGGCCACGTATCACAGCCCCAGGAGTGTGCTGTAACGGATCATATGCTTAGCTTACAAATTTAGTCACGGTGGAAAAAATGCAAATCTATTAAATGGTTCAGTAGAAGCAAGATTCTGACGTGGAGATTATGCTGTTATCATCTCAGCAGGATGTAAAGACTCTTCAAGGCATCATAGCCTCAATGTAAAGCCATTTTGAAATTTTTTAAAAAATGGTTCAAATGGCACTGAGCACTATGGGACTTAACTTCTGAAGTCATCAGTCTCCTAGAACTTAGAACTACTTAAACCTAACTAACCTAAGGACGTCACACACATCCATAACCCAGGCAGGATTCGAACCTGCGACCGTAGGGGTCGCGCGGTTTCAGACTGTAGCCGCTAGAAATTTTCACTAATTCAGAAAATTACTTAGTTTCAGAAATCCACTGTGAAGTGTGAAGTTACCGGATAATTCGATTATTACCGTCATTATTGCTATCATTTTCTTCTTACCGCTGCTGGAATACATGTGCTTGCCTTTTGGTCATTATAGAAGAAGTTGCCCAAGAACAGGTTCTTTCCCTGTCTGCGGAATTCTTTTCATGTTAATATGAAACATCAGCAGTTACTCATAGATTACATTAAAACTAAAGTAATTGATGAAGACATCACTTGATAACAAAAATGCGCTCTCTTTCTTCATTTACATTCATTCCACAGTGTTGTAAGATAATGCATAAGGCCAGATGTAGACTTCTGAGAGACGGACAGGTACAGCTTTTCTTTTGCACTGCACGACGTTTTCAACAAGCAGATAGTGCAATAGAGTAGCTCAAGTGGAAAGGAACACTTCCTACTTAAATTTCTGCATACTACACTGTTGGAAATTCTAGGGAGGTGGCAGTTACGTGATTTTATTTCCGTGATTACAAAATAGAGTAGAATGTATGCACTGGGTAGCCGAGGCAGCTAGTTCATGACGATTCAGTCAACCAAGAAAATGAATGTACTGAACAGGCTGCAAACCACTACAGGGAGCATGTGTGTCAGAATTCTCATCCAGTGTGGTGCAAACGACGTTACAGTAAAAAAGGAACCCAACAGAAGACGATTTGGTGGTCTGTTGGATTGATGATGGATTCATATGCTCATGGTCTTGGTTCGATTCCAACTTGTGTCGATGATTTTTGATAGGGAGAGAGATTCTATTCTCTCCTGGCTACGCCAAGTGAAGAAGGTATAATGGCATTGTGGTCTGAAATTTACATTAAACATGATATTCCTTCTCTACCAAGTAGACATTAGGTTGAACCACAATAAAGTCAGGAGTGGCGACATCTAGAAACTCTATCACCAGTAACCTTTCTTATACTAGTTATTTAGTTATAGTGACGAAACAAACGCTATGTAGGGACACAGGACCCTTATTCCATCTTTTATTTGAGCTTCTGTATGTCGATAAAATTGGTTCTGAACTGGGAATGCAACTCAGACCGCCCTTAACGCAGAATTTGATCCCTTCTTGACAATACAGCTCGACTACAATTTGTTGTTTGTTCAAACCTGCAGATTCCTCAACATCTCCACATATTGCGCGTGAATGGGTTCGAATCCTGGCCCGGCACTAAAGTTTTCATTGTGTATTATCAAGCTCTAGCATTAGAACACCTATCTGCTCGTGGATAATAATTTTGTTTTTAATGTATTTTCATTCGTTGCCAACACTAACGATATCTGGCGTTTTTGACTCCCAGTGAGACACAGAAGTATTTGTGAGATCACTGTAAGTTCAAGGATGTTATTCCGAGCTGCTGGTGGAGAAAAATGCGGTAGCTGACGTCTCTTTGTTTGTAGTCAACAACGATATGTGTGGGGTTCGATTACCAGTCAGCACTGAACTCTTCGTCATATTATTTCTAGTTCAAACATGCTCACATGTCGCTGCTGGTGTAACAAACCCGTATTTAACGTTCGTTTTCTCTAGAATATAACAGCGATAGGTGCCGGGTTGGAGTGCTGGGAAGAAAAAATAATGTTTCGTCTCGTCATTTCAGTTAAAACATCTTGCTACTGCCGAGAAAATCCGATATGTCACAGTTGATTGTGCTTAGATAACAATTCGATTGGGTTCTGGGTTCGAATCCCTGTCCAACGCAAAGCTTTACCTCACGGCATTTCAAGTAAGCTACTTGTGAAGAAGCAATATTTAACATCTCTCGTAGTTCGTTAACAGGTAGGAATTCGCGTCCGTTAAAAATGTTTACGTTATGTAATTTAAAGTTGATATTTATTAACTCACACTGTCTAAAATCGAGGTATGTCATTCTCTGTATGCCTAGTCAGGAATTACTGTTTAGTTTCCGTCAGTCACGAAATCTTAGCTTAGTCTGCATGACCTGCGTTTGAATCCATATGCAGAACGAGACGGTTCGTCGTGTCATTTGAAGTTCATGCATATTCTCAACTAGCAGCTCGTGAATACCTTACATTTTAATGTCATTTTATGTTAAATAATAAGTACGTTATCTTTCTTTGAAGAGGAAATCATTAATACGACGTACTTACTACGTGCATTACCTATCTGACGTAATAATGAGAGTGCTAACATTTCAGGTATATCATTTATTGTAATAAATGTGAGAGTACAAGCCTTAAGGACAGTATTATCTGTGATGAGGTGTTCCCTGATATTTGTAGTAGCGTAGTATTACTTTACATCTTGAGTTATTGCGATACAGAGCAGCGTTGTCTAGTGGTGATTTGTTGGAACCATTTTCATTATTCAAACGACTGTACCGAGGAGCGATTAGAGGACCTGCTAGACAGCTGCGTTATGAGGGTTGTATGCGAATCAAGCGAAATGCAATTCAGATCGTTCGGATACTTTTTAGCACGACTGTAGATATACAGACAAACAAATGATTACAAATTCAGAAAAATGGGGTAATTTATTCAAGACGAACAGCTTCACAAATTGAGCAAATCAACACCACGTTGGTCCACCTCTGGCCCTTATGCAAGCAGATGTTCGGCTAAGCATTAACTGACAGACTTGTTGGAGGTCCTCCTGAGGGGTATCGTGCCCAGCTCTGTCCGATTAGATCGTCAAAATCCCGAGATGGTCCCTGCCCATAACAGTCCAAACCTTCCCAGTTGAGGAGAGGTCCGGCGACCTTGCTGGCCGAAGAAGGCTTTGGCAAGCACAAGCAGCAGAAACTCTCGTCGTGTGCAGGTGGGCATTAGCTCGCTGAAATGTAAGCTCAGGTTGTCTCGCCATGAAGAGCAGCGAAACGGGGAGTACACCACTGAAGTAAGTTCTGCCACTGAAAGAAATTTCACCCAGACCGTAACTCCTGGTAGTCGGGCTGTATGGCAGGTGACAGGATGGTACACCACCAGTGTCCGGGGCGTATCCAGACACGTCTTTGCTGGTCATTGGGGCTGAGTTCGTAGCGGTACGCATCACTGAAGACAATACCACTCCAGTCAATGAGATTAAAGGCCGAAGATGCGTCTGGAAGCGCCCCAGAGTGTGGTCTCAATGTGACCCCAGAGACTGTCGGTCGCAGTGAGGCCCGACCGTGAGGAGTGATGGTCTGGGGAGTCATTTCTTTTCATAGCAGGACCCCTTTGGTTGTCATCAGCGGCCCTCACAGCACAGCTGTGAGTTGAGGATATTCTACGCCCCGTTTTGCTGCCGTTAACTGCAATTTATCCTGGGCTTAATTTCAGCAAGATAATGACCGCCTGTACGTGGTAAGAGATTCAGCTTCTTGTCCCGTGCTTGCCAGACTCTATGTCGGCCAGAAACAACATTGGATCTCTTTTCAGCTGAGAACGTTTGGAGCCGTATGCGCAGGGCCCTCCAACCACCTCAGGATTTTGACCATTTAACACGCCAATTGGACAGAAATTGGCACGATATCCCTCAGGAGGACATCCAACAACTCTTTCAGTCAATGCTGAGCCGGATAACTGCTTTCATAGGTGGACCAACGTGTTACTTTGATCAATTTGTGAAGTTCTTTCTTTTGAATAAATCATCCACTTTTTCTGTAATTGCAATCATTTGTTTGCCTGAACATACACATCACGTCTACCAATTTCGGTCTCATGCGTCTTTTTATTGTCTTAGAATTTGTATTAGCATGTATTGAGGAAAAGTGTGCGGTCATGAAGACGGCTTTACAGTACCTCGAATCTGGTATTACCTCATGTCCTTTCCATTGATCTCATGTGGGAGCTCAGCAACCGAGGTGTGTATATCCTGGTCCCAATCACGACCAATATTGCGCACGTAGTAGGCGGTGGTTGAACGCTCGTCGTTCCGGGTGTCTATTCAGCATTCTCGCTCTCGTGGTGTCCTCGCCACGATCTTTTGGTGACGTCATGAAGACAAAAGTGGGTACTGCTCGTTGCTCGTTAGGTGAACTTTGTCGCTCGTTGGTTATACGGTACGTGTAGAGGTTGTCAGTGACATCAGTAGAATCTGCACAGAGAAATTGTTGAAAGAATTCTTACAAGAATCAGTTTGAAGTTTTGTAGCGTTTCTTTTTGGGCTTACCTCTTTCTATATAGAAATATGGCTGAGTACAACTTCATGTGTTACACAAACACAGTAGAAAGTATGGTAAGTTTAAATTTTACATTATTCACTTCCATGACTGGGAATGCACTATAAGGTCATGTGACACCAAATATGCGCAACCCTTTCAACACGTTAGCAAAGATTTTGCAGAAGACTAAAAATTTGCTAGAGAAGTTAAACAGTCATTAACGTCCTATTTACAAGATGAAATATAATATTTGTCTCGGATTTTTACTAATTGTAGAGCCTCTTTTAAGAGGTCATTCAAGAAACAATACAGAACTGGAAGGTGGCTGTTTTGTACTTTAAGACTGAATTGTCCAAACAACTGGCAAGTAAGCTGTACGGAAGTAGTACTTCGGACAGACAATAGCAGTGGTACACATGAGACACTCATCACTGAAAATTACTCGGATTCTATAGCGCGTCTGACCCTCTAGCCAGGACTAGAGGAGATAAATTTTCAAGCACACAACCCGTAACGTTCTGTATAAATACTAATGAGTAGGACAATAGAGGACTGTAGAGTGAGTTCCACATTGTTTTTACACAAATATTCGAAAAGAGACTAATGTTCTGTGATGGTTCAGGTAATGGGCGCACGTTTTAGGCAAGTGAGCTTCGATCCATCGTCTAGTCATCCACAGTTTAGGTTCTGTGGATTTCCAAATCGTTTAAGGCGTGTGGCGAGCTAGTTCCCTTAAAAACGTGACGGATATTATGCTTACTTCTCCTTGCCCAATCTGAGCTTGTGCTCCGTCTGGAATGTGCTTGTCCCCGATGGGTCATTTAACTTTTAGTCTCCCTTCTTTACTTGTTTTTTTTTTCGAATAGCAGTTCATATTTTGTTAAGGGACGTTTTGTTTCGTCACAGAACTGTCTCCCTTTCTTCTGTTTTTGTTTCTTACACTGCGATAAGTTAAAAAACAAGCATAAATCATTACATAGATTATACTATTCTAAACAGTTGCGCATGTGATACACTCTACTATAATGCTTGGAAGCTATACCTAATAGACCCCCAAGTGGTTTGTTTTCTGCTCTCAATCATGTTACACTTACAAAACATTAGTCTCCATTAACGCTAAGTCGTTATTGAGTGTGACAGTTCTATAAATTAATACTTTTTAAAATATTGTGCGCCATTGTTATTAAAGAAATTAGTTGCTGCCATGTAGGAGAAGGCGAGATAATGAACGAGAGACGATTGAGCGATTGAATCAAAGCGCGTGATACCGAACTCCTTTTTGTCTGCTTGGCAGTCAGAGCTACTCACGAAGATATTTTCTGCAGTCCACATGATATTTTATTATTCACAGTGAGAATTGTGGTTTAAAAACTATCATTATTGGCGAAGACTAATCACAAGACAAATTCTGGATAAAATATTGCAGAGACAAACTATCCATCAACCAGAATCAATTTGAGAAAAATTATTACGAGGGGCTACAATGAAGCAAACTATTGTCCTTTCTGTGGAAAATCATATACGAATAAAATGCTTAAATTTTATTTAGAGAACTTCCTTTCAAATACTACATTGGTCGTTGTGAAAGAATAAATCTGGGTTGTGAGCATACTGTCATCGCACCTATTTGAGCTTTTAAGAAAAAGCGAAACCAGCTGTGTTCAATCTATAGAGTCTAAGACGAGCTGGTACTGGGGGAAATTTTAAATATGAGAGAGAATGCACAACTGTAATAATCTGATCGTAAATACTACCCGGTGAGAGATCGAATAAGCGTTTCGCTCTTTATAGAAGCGACTACAGTAATTATGTAACGTGACAGAAAAAATGGGTTGTCATCTGGCCGCCGTTTTTACGTGATTTTTCCAAAAAATATAAGATCGCTTCTTCTACAATACTTATGCTATTTATTCCATTTTCCTCGTTTACTCCACACTCTAATGTTACGCCTAGGGCACACAAAAATTTAAAAAATCAACTCTATGTATTGATTATGAAAATGTAACCTATAAAACAGTACTGGAAGAACATTTTACAGAACGTTTGGGAAAACTTTCTGTGTGCCTTTTCAGTTGTTCGGTATGACATGTAAAAAAAAAAAAAAAAAAAAAAAGTAGGCTGACAATGTGAACAACACGAAAGACATCAGACGCATAATCCATTACAAGGTTGGCAGAAATTTAGGCTTCTCTTTCAATAAGTTTTTTTGTGGAATAACTACGGAAAATCCGTAAAATCCGTTGCTCAAGCATGCAAGGATGTGAGCATTTCGACCAGCCGATACAGATTTTGTTTTCTAGTTATCACGAAGATTGAAAGGTCTCTGTTGGATTCCTTTCATGTTAATTTCTTAAATCTGTTGTCATTTACGGCATACATTCCACTTCTAAATTTACTGTGGTGTTTCTGACTCTATCTGGGAGGAGATTGAGCAGTGGAACGTGTTACTTTTACACATAATCAAGAACAATCTGTCACAGCACTACACTTTAGAACACTTTTTATATGTATTTCATGTCACACAGTCTCATACGGAACCTACATCCTCTTTCTTTTATATACTGTATATGATAAGATACTGTCATCCTCCTTCCCTTCTGTGTGAAAGGATGAATGAGCAAATGTATTTCTAGTTGCATGCTCGATGGTAGCAGACAAGCCTGTATGCTAGAGAACAGTAGGACCAACTTCGGAACAGGTAGCTACGCTTTCTAAAAGCAAAGAGGTTTCTATTCTTAGTATGGTCCTGTCAGTCCCTTGTCATGTTGGTATAGGTAGCTGCCTCTCTGGTCACTTCCGTTTTGTATCTGTGAAGCACCCTCAGTAGGGGCCCACGCCAGTCTGTACGCGGCGAGCGTCTGAAGTGGTAAGATCTCCAGCTAAGTGCGTCTCTGCTAAGTCCGTAGGACAATGGATTTCTGAAGTTCAGCCTAACTGAAAATTTAATCACCTTTATTTCAGGTTTAGATCTAAAATACCTTATCTTAAATTGCAACGCAGTGTAATTCGAGTGTGAAGTTCAGAATATCTTCCAGTAGTTGCTTTGTCACTACTTTGTGAGTAAAGTGGAACCACATGTTGATGATCCGTAACTCTAAGTAAGATCACCAATCTTAAATGCGAATGTGCGTGAGATTATAATGTCTCGTCTTGACAATATTTTTCAATGTAGCAACTTTTCTTTATGTTCAACCCACGTGAGGTGTACTTTATGAGACCAGTATCACGTGCTTATACAATTGTTTGACCCATCAGGTTGATAGTAAGCCAATAGTAACCAGTTCGAGGTTTTTCTTTGGTAAATTGCGTTTCGATGTAATTTATTTTAATTATCAGAATTATTCTGGAGTTAAACTCTTTGCGTAAACCAAATTGACCACGTGAAGCATGTGGTGTAATCATCAAAGTAGCCCTCAGCTGTTCTTTTTGAGAAGATTTCACAGAGAGTTAGTATGAATTTAGTATACCAGTGTGTGGTAATTTCAAGACAGACAGGATTGCGCTACGAATGTAGCTTCTTTGGGTGAAAATTGAATCGGTTGGTTGTGGTTAATTTCCTTTTGCATATGTTTCAACGTTCTTCGTGTGTTATTTTGTGAATGCAGTGTTGTATGCAGTCTCCCAATTTTGGCTCCATATTTGATGTGTTCCGTAAGATTACAAACTCACATTTTCACAATCCGAAAAAAGGCACCAGTTTAGTTATGAATCAAGTTTAATATGCTGAAATTTTAATGGAACAATGAGCAATGTTGAAATAAATGTCCAAATATAAACTGATTTATTTCTTTAATTAGTCTGGTTGGGAATTTGGTAAGCTAGACTGGATACCTAGTGAAACAGTTGCTTAGTAATTCAAGGTTAATTTCCCCAGATAGCTCACAGCTTTTAACCAACCCGCTTTCAGAGCAACTTAATGCATCAACATTACAAGATGTGTGTACATATTTATTTGTGTAGGTCGCGGATTTGATTTAACTGGGAGAGCTGACCACGTATCAATCCACACAGCGTTCAAAGGACGCCATTAGCAGGGGATGACAATCCGGTAGGTCGACACGGAATGCGGACCTGGTGTGACATGTAGACCTCCTTATTCTCAAATAAGTTCTCGTAATGTACATTTCAAACTTCTTGCCTCATTAGTATGTTTCCAGTTGTGTGCACATTTTACTCTGCCAATGATCGCCTGAAAAATTTCAAGCGATTTTAGACCACCACATGATGTACAATTTCCTTACCATCTGGTAAAATGAAGGTATTTACCGTGTAGACACCTCTCGTACTGTATTGGTACATTTATACTGTTTTTATGATGATAATTGACCGAACTGGCTACACCTGTATGGGCCACATCCCAAAATAAAACTTTTGTGAACAATTGTATGTTCATAAACATCCAACTAGAACATGACACCATTCATATTGGTTACTCGTCTGTCGACGGTACATGGACTGAAGGCATTCACTGTCCAGACTGCAACAGATCGTACCTGAAAATGATAACTATGTAGGTAGCAAGGAGACTTCCGGATGACGAACCACAAATTCGTAAATACACTTGGGTACATTCTAAAAATTCTTCAGTGAAAATAACCAGTTTCACTTTACATTAGATAACGGTTAATCACAAGTATTTGTCCAGAACTAATTCTTGATTGTCCTTTGTTGTATGGATAAGTTCCAAACATTTGCGGCCATTTACTGTCGGTAAATATGTCTATACACGAGAATCACAGATCAGTTTATTAATGTTACAGAAGTTTCATAGTGGTACAGTCAACAATACAGAGATAATAATTCATGTTCGCGTGTACACAAACAACCTGAGCAAACAAAACTTTCCATTCATCAACGAATACAGTACACTTGCATAAAAATACATTCGTCGGATTCCTCATTACATAGCATAGAAAGCACGTAAAAATGCATTAGTCTGATTTTTAAAAATATTCAAACAACAAAGCAATAAAACATTATCAGACACATTACCGTTTCCCGCATATCACGATTTAATTTGCGATGCGCTTCTGCCTAGCTTCTCACGTGGGTCCCAACACAAGCACTGAATCCCTCTTGTCCCTGTTGGTGTCAATGACAAGCTTTGGCAACAATGCCTCGAATCAAATTACAAGCGCCGGCGCGCTATTTAAATGTTAGAATAGTTTTAATTACAGTACGATAACAACCTGCCTTTATTGTTTCACCCCGATCCACCTAGTTTTAGAGCTAAATTCTTGTCCACGTAAAATGTTCAAGATTTTGACATGTGTTTTGGAGTAAGCAGCATCTTCCTATATGTAATCTCAGAAAATATACAATCTCTGACGTTTAACGTCGTAGTAGAATTAGACTTTTGGACTCAGGATAATAAAGAACCTGCATTTGCGCTGCAGATGTCACTGGGGGGGGGGGGGGTTCTAGTAGCAGCAGACCTGCCTGACGTGTAGGCGTTCGATAAGGATATCAAGAGAGGCGTGTGCATGCCATATGAGGCCACCGATTCATCTCCATCCGTCTTGGAACTTATGACAGCTCAACATCGCACACTCCAACAGCACTGGCTCTTATCGGGCGAGCCCAAGCGCTTCCTCTGCGATCCACTGTACTGGGACAACATGCACGTGATTCACGCTGTCAGTGGATAACTTTCTAATAAGGGCAGTATCCAAGCTGCAACACCAAAAACCGAGTAAAATTAGCTTTAATGTGTAATGCGTCTGTTCTGTCACTCAACGAAGTCATTTATCTGCAGAACGCTGAATTTGTGTACAGTCTGAAGACTAGAGAAGAGCGCAAGTCACGAAAGAAACATTCCTGTCTAACAGACAAATGTGACCGATAGATTCACAAGATTCATAAATGTATTATTTGGCAAAAACCTAAGCATTTGCTTGAGAAAATATGTGTTTACTCTTGCGGTACTCACATATTAATGTTTCCAAAAAGTTGCTCTTTTGTCATATAGTTTTACCTTTTCGTCATCGAAGTGAAAATGAGGACTTTCACAGAAGTGACTACAACGCAGAGGGTTGGAAAGTAAATATTTTTGACAAGGGCACCGTCATGACACGCTACTTCATTTTCGGCATGTTCGCAGTACAGCAGTGCAGTTTCAAAAGCCAAAGAGATCACACTATCAAATGATATAACGGGAATATTACCTTTTTAACCAGGTATTAACCACATATATGTTAAGATGCTTAGATCTCGATGATAAAAATTGGTTGTAGATAACAGAGAAAAGATGCACGATGAAATATCGATCATAGAGCGTGACTTGCAATTTATCAATTTACAAGCGCGTAAAATCAACAAGTGGATTATGGAAAAAGCGAGAGAATTCCAGAAAGATGTGTACCACTGCTTTATTGACTACGCCAAAGCCTTTGACTGCGTCGATCACAACAAATTATGGAACGTACTGAAAAACATGGGTTACCAGATCACCTCATTCATCTGATACGGAGTTTATACCTTGACCAAGAAGCCACGGTGAGAACTATGTATGGAACAACGAAATGGATAAAGATTCAGAAAGGGGTCCGGCAAGGCTGCATACTGTCACCGTACTTATTCAATCTGTGTGCAGAACATGTTATGAGGAATGCGAGGCTAGATGAAGGAGAAACAGGAATTAAAATAGCTGGAATAAATGTAAACAACCTCAGGTACGCAGATGATACGATCCTGTTGGCAGAAAGTGAAGAAGAATTGAGAACACTCTTACTGAAGGTGAAAGACGAAAGTGAAAAGGCCGGTCTTATGCTGAATGTGAAGAAAACGAAAACTATGGCAACTACACCTACCAATTCGTGGGATATAGCAGGAGAAATCATGGAGGTAGTGACCACATTCAGTTATCTCGGTTTCCAGATCTCTGCTGACGGCGACTGCAGCCATGAAATCCGGAGACGCCTGTTGCTCTGTAGACAGGCGATGTCAAACCTTGACAAGGTTATAAGGTCCAGAGATATAACACTAGCAACAAAGATCCGTATTGTGAGGGCTATGGTCTTTCCAGTTGTGATGTATGGATGTGAGACCTGGACCATTAGAAAGGCTGAACGGCGAAGAATTGACTCCTTCGAATTGTGGTGTTGGAGGAAACTTCTTAGAGTTCCATGGACTGCAAAGAGAACCAACAGATCAATATTGGAGCAAATTAAACCAGATTTCTCCCTGGAAGGTCTAATGTTAAAACAAAAGCTGACCTACTTTTGACACACAATGCGAAGCATGCCTCGCTGGAAAAAACATTAATGCTGGGGAAGATTGAAGGAACTAGAAGAAGAGGACGTCAGAGGATGAGATGGATCGATGGCATCAAAGAAGCAATGTGTTCCAACCTTGAAGGTCTACGGGAGAAAGTGCAAGACAGGAAAAAGTGGCGTGATTTGGTTCATGGGGTCACGAAGAGTCGGAACCGACTAAACGAATAGAGAGAGAGAGAGAGAGAGAGAAAATCAACAAGACGTCCGGCATAGTGTGGACTGTCTAGGAAATTATATTTTTGTGTTATACGGTACTGTTTCTTTAACAGGTTGTGCTCCTGTAATGTTTATGAAATAATGTAGCTAGCTAGGAGTGATAAGGTGCCAGACCACAAAAACGTATCATTTTATCCATAAAAGACAATTTATTAACGGTTTTCCGCAAAATATGTGTTGATTTCTTTTTTCTGACGCGAAAATTAAAGAATATTACCAATGACTCATTACTATTTGAAATTTAAACACTTTTCAGTTAAGGTTTAAAAGAGCGACGTTGTATCAATAATCTCCCAAAATAATTTCAAGACGGTCTGAAAATTCCACCGTTACTACAACAGACAGAAAATTTTCAGTTAACACGTTATCCAAAGAAAAGTCCATCAATACTCAACACAGCTGTGACCTGTAAGCCCAGAAAATCAAGCAGCCAATGGATAATCATAGCACATTGGCCTGAGAGAAATCGGAAAAATAATACTTCAGTTCTTTAGATAAACTAGAAAAGACTCTGGCTGATTGCATAAAAGGGCGTATAAACAAAATTTATACTACAAAGGATGATGAATTATCGATCATATAACGTGATTTGCAGTTTATTAACGTGGAAGCACATAGATATCCGCCATTGAGTGCAAACTGTCTGTTACACGGTATTGTAGTGTTTGGGATGCGCACCAGGTCGGATTGAAAGAAGACATTTACGCTATTCAGAGGCGACCTGCTACCGGTAGATTCGATCTGCATGGAAGTGTTACGGATACGCTTCAGAAGCTCAAGGGGGAATCCCTGGAGGGAAGAAAACATTCATTTCGAAGAACACTATCAAGAAAATTTCTAGCTGACTGCAGAAATATCCTACTGGCACCAAGATATAATTCGCGTCGGTACCACGAAGATAAGGTAGGAGTAATTAGGGTTTATACGGAGGCACAAGGACAGTCGTTTTACCCTCGCTTTATCCGCGGATGGAACAAGAAAGCAAACGACTAGTTGTGTTTGGCTTGAGGAATACGAGGGTGGAGATAGCTGTAGAACCACCGCAAGGCTACCACAAAAAAAAAAAAAAAAAAAAATTGCGTTATTCCTGAATGCCAAATTAAATGGTCCAAAGACAGCACAAGTCGTGGTAAATTAAAAACCGGGGTTAAACCCGCTAAACAAGGATGGCTGTGTAATGAACAGACAGAAAACTTCAGCACTGTAGGTTAGCCAGATGTAAAGAATCAAATTAGCTCAGACGTAAACCACGTAATATAATGATCCCTTCAATACATCAGGTAGCTCCAGATGTTCATACCGTCTATACACTACTGTCCTCAACACCACAGTCTACCGGGCACCAACAACTACGATTCAATAATTCTGCTTTGCCCGTGCATTCCGTAACGATAAATAGCAGATTAAGTTGCAGATTGGTATCCTTCCGCTGTATAGGGCGTCTCCAGACAAGTCTTCGGCCGGGAATCTCATTGCCTGGGGTAGAAGTGCTTTCAGTGATGAGTTCCGCTTCGAATTCAGCCCCGGTGACCAGCGAAGATGCAACTGGATGCGACCTGGACAGCAATGGAATACCATCCTGACTGTGTCCCGCTTTACAGAAGTGAGGTCTTGGGTGCCTTTCATAGCAGGACCCCTTTGATTGTCAACCATGGCACCCATACAACACAGCGGCATATCAACGATATTCTACGCCCTGTTTTGTTGCCTTTCAAGGCAAGCCATCCTGGGTGCACATTTCAGCAAGATAATGTCCTCCTGCACACGGAGTGAGTTTCTAATTGAATGAATTTTATCCATAGTGGATGCTGTTGAACTCCGTGACTGTTCCTTTAAAGATTGCAGAAAAATTTCCGCTCCCAGTCACAATAAAGGATTATTTATTCGTCACACGGCCGGTTTCGGGCTTGTGCCCATCCTCAGGTGTTTATACATCGATGTACATGTTTATATTGCTGGAGATAACTGAATAAATACAAAAAAAATTTGCTGGTGACTAAACAGATACAAGTGGAACAACTGTAAGTGACAAGGCAGCATTTGTCGAAAATATGTCGGTACTTGCATAAAGGGGAAGCATAATTATTATAATTACGCTGTGGTGAGAGGTTCTAATGCTTATCCTCGCGGTTTTCGAACCGTACATTGGCTAGCCAGGTCGCCGGATCTCTCCCAGTTGGGAACGTTTCGAACATCATGGAAAGGAGCTCCAAACAATTTGAGATTTTGACAGCCTAACGCGCTAGTCGGACAGAATTTGCCACGATATTCGTCACGAAGACAGCCAGTAACTATATCAATCAAAGCCAAGCCGAATATCTGCTTGCGTAAGGGCCAGACGTAGACCAAAACGTTATTAACTTTCTCAATTTGTGAAGCTCTTTCTCTTGAATAACTCATCATTTTTTCTGAAATTGTACTCATTTGTTTGACTGTACAGATACATCTACCGATTTCCGTTTCATTCTGTCAATTCGTTCGTAGTGAGTCGTTTTTTTATTTACTTTGTCTAAGTGTTCAATTTTTCAGTCGCTCAGTAAGTGAATTGTGTCGAAAATTATATGGAGAACGAGTACGATGTATCCTCCGCTATGCACCGTTCAATGTCTTGAGGTGTAGGAGCAGATTTACAGAAGAAAACAAAATATGGAGAGGTTCTGGGACGGGAGGAATAGAAGATGCTCAAATTACTGATACTATACAACAGTATCTAGCGCCAAGTGCCCAGCAATCACCTTAAATCAATGCAGTGAACATGAGCATTTCAGTTGGTTTCACAGCCAGAGTGCTCAGCCATCACTATCATGTATAAAGTAGTGAAGGTTGATTGGCGTTACAATGGAAAGGAGAGAGCTGGTACCAAGTCTTAATTGTCACTTCGAATAAAATTAAGTTACTGTATTAAATTTTTTATTGTTTCGTTTATTAAAGAAAATAAAAATAAAAGATGAACTGCAGCCATTGATAACCGGAATTACGTTACTGCATTTGATGGGGAACAAAATTGAGACAATACAAGCTGAGTAGATGGAAGTGTGCGGGTACAATGCACAATCAAGTGACACAGTGCTTCGGTGACACGGACGCTTCCAACTGAGGTCCCACAAGTCGTAATGTTGAATAATGAAGTGACGCATCATCTTTCTGTGAAAGAGGAGGAATCGCAAGAGGAGATCTTGGTGGTCGAAGACCAATGCATCACAGACGGAGCGATAGAATGGTTCAAATGGCTCTGAGCAGTATGGGACTTAACTTCTAAGGCCATCAGCCCCCTAGAACTTAGAACTACTTAAACGTAACTAACCTAAGGACATCGCACACATCCATGCCCGAGGCAGGATTCGAACCTGCGACCGTAGCGGTCGCGCGGTTCCAGACTGTAGCACCTAGAACTGCTCCGCCACCCTGGCCGGCCGGAGCGACAGAAACAAAAAGGGAAAGTCACCCAAGTATCAGCTTTCAATATCTTGCACGAAGTTTCGAACAAGCTACAGGTCTCCATCCTTTGGTTTTCGTGACTGCTAACATTCATTCAAAACGCCCGCCGAACCACAGTCACAGCGAAAGTATTGCAACTGTGAGAGTTCAATCCGGATTACGTCTGTAGCTATCTGATCACCAAGGACGAGTACTAGGTGAGTCATGATAGCGAGGCTAAGAAGTGTTTCTTGGAAGCGCTGTGGTAAGTGTACGCCACCGAATCGTGACGAGATTATGACAGGCTGTGAAGACGAAGGAATAGGGAAAGCTACCAAAATGTTAACGGTTATGCTCCGCAATGCCCCAGTTCATTCCGCAGAAGACGCAACCCCACACTCTGCTTCCTTGTGCTATCTTACCTTACACTGATCAGCCAAAACGTTATGACCACTGCCCACCGCGAAATCTGACGCCACCTGGTGACGTTACGACAATAAAAGCATGTAAGCGGTGCAGACACGGGTGAGGGATCACCCTCGATAATACATGGGCTGCAAAAGGGGAAAACCATTGAGGTAAGCCCCTTTGACAAAGGGCAGGTTATTATTACGCAGACTCTGTGAACGAGCATCTCGAAAATGTTTGCATGCTACTGTAGTAAGCGTCTACGGAAAGAAATAGGACAGTGAAAATACCACTAGGCTCTAAATGGTTGAGCGTCCACTATACTTCACAGAAAGTAGGGTTCGGAGGCGTGTCTGCTCTGTAAAGTAGGACATATGGTGATCTGTGGCATCTCTGCCGAAAGAGTACAATGCTGGTGCACATAAAATTGTTCCAGAACACACGGCTCTGCAGCAGACCACCGCTACATGTTCACATGTTGATCTGACGACATCGTCAGTTACGGTTGCAGTGGCAATGGACCATGGAGATTAGATCGTGGATCAATGGAAACGTGTCGGCTCTTCCTGTGAATCACGTTTTGCTACACTAGGTTGTTGGACGTCACCACAAACGACGTCATTAAGGTGAACGGCGGCTCGAAATGTGCAACGCACCAGGCACGCAAGCTGGTAGGAGCATATTATGCTGTGGGAGGCGCCTGCATGCGGCCTGTGGTAGTAATCGAAGACGTGCTGACAGCTGAGAACCACCTCCATCCCTTCGTGCTTGATGTCTTCCCGGACGGTGATATCATCTTTCAGCAGTGTAATTCTCCGTATCTTGGAGCCAGAACCGAGCTACAGTGGTTTGAAGAGCATCGTAGTGAACTCACGTTGCTGTCTCGGCAAATCCACCTTACGTAAATCCTATGGCATCCATCTGGGTCGCTGTCTGGCGCCATCACCGAGTATGCAAATTAACGGCCCGTTATTTACGAGAATTACAGTACCTTTGAGTAGACATCTAATGCTAGATATCTCCACAAATCTACCAACAAACTGTCGGATTCCTGCTACGCAGAATCAGTGATGTAATTCGTTCCAAAGCCGGATAAACAAGCTATTTATCAGAGGACATAATGTTTTGGCACCTCAGTGTATATTGCACTATTCTCCTGACATGGCAGAAGTGAATACTTCCTCTTTTCATTCGGGCAGGAAATGTTCGTCAGAGACTAGGTTATCGTCGGGGATGCCCCATGGAAGTGTCATAGGACCGATCTTGTTTTCTGTGTGCGTAAAGGATCTGACGGTTTGGGTGAGCAGTGATCTGCGACTGATTGATTATGATGGTTGCGGAAAAGTGACGTCGTTCATTATATGAGAGTACACGATAACTTACGCAGAATTTATAGTTGGCGTGATTAATGATAGTGTTCTCTAAATGTAGAAATATTTAAGTCACTGCAGACGAGTAGGAAAAACAATCATGTAACAACCGAATACGGAACTGATCGATTCTTGCCACAACGGATTTCTTAAATTCCATGCAATTTCGTGCAATCTCGCACCCGACAACGTAGATCGAGGTATTTGCCGCCAAGACCATCATTGACTCAACGAAGCCTTTGGGGGAGACACTGCACTAACTTCCAAACCAAAGAACCCCTATCAACTGCGGGAATAATGTCGCACAATGCGGCATTTTTTTATCTCTACGTCAGTGGAGGTTTTGCTGGCTGTCACTATACTTGAGTCATCTAAAAACATTGTGATATCTTTAGCATTATTTGAGGACAGGGGCAGGTCATTAATATACATAATAAATAGAAGGGGACCAAGGACTGACCCTTGTGGAACTCCATGATGTACTGTACCCCACTCAGACTCTACCTCTCCTACTTGTAGTTTGTTAACAACTAATAATATTTTTTGTTGTCTGTCTTCTAGATATGATCTGAGCCAGTTACTCATTTGTCCACGGGTTCCATATTGGGCTGCTTTTCCTAAAAGTATTCTGTGATCGACGCAGTCGAAAGTCTTAGTCAGGTCACAAATATGCCTACGGGTAATTTTTTCTTGTCAAGGCATTCTAAAACGTTATTTGTAAGTGCGTAAATTACTTCGGTTGTAGATATACCTGATATGAAACCAAATTGTTGTTTACTAATTAGTGCAAATTTTTCAAAGTGATTGGCAATCCTGACGTATATTAATTTTTCGAAGACTTTAGAAAATGCTGTTACAAGAGAGATAATGCTAAGGAAGCAAACACTGTTACGCTATCGGTTCAAAAGAGAACACCAAAATCACGTCAGGCAAAAGTCAGTAGAAATTCGAGGATCTGTATAAACATCGATAGATAGGCGTGTGACGAGGGCCTCCCGTCGGGTAGACCGCTCGCCTGATGCAAGTCTTTCGATTTGACACCACTTCGGCGACTTGCGCGTCGATGGGGATGAAATGATGATGATTAGGAGAACACAACACTCAGTTCCTGAGCGGAAAAATCTCCGACCCAACCGGGAATCGAACCCTGGCCCTTAGGATTGACAGTCCGTCGCGCTCGCCACTTTTTTTTTAGATATTTCACAAACACTAAATGAAATGCACCCTCTGCAAAAAAAAAAAAAAAAGCCACTCGGCTACCGCGGGCGGACATAAACATCGATGCGCGAAGAATATAGCATCTACCACTATCATACCTTTGCAAAATATCTTTCCTAGAATCCAAGATAATTGTGCTCCTATGTAAAACCACTAAGAGGATCAAATGCTGTAATTCTGGTCCTGTGTAAAATCACTAAGCAGATCGGACGCTATAATTCTAGTCCTATGTGAAGTCACTAAGCGGATTGAACACTTCTACCCAGTCACTGTGCCCGCTCGCTGTATAAACTCGTCTGATACATCTTCGTTGTGCCAACACAAGTTACGTGTCGCTGACTCGCCGGTTTGACGTTACAGCAGTGTTACCGTTACTTTGTATCCAGCCCCTGTAGGTCTGCGCCAAGTCATACATTGTTGGGAAGACTGTGTGACATTGAAGAGAGAATTTACCCCTAGTTTCACCGTCACTGCTTGTTTTTTTTCCCGAGGTGATAATTACAATTTCATGACTACTCCTGGTAGGCGTCATTGGACGCTGCGGGGAGGGAGTGCCGTCCTACGGAGATGGAGCGGCCGCTCGCGGACAGCAGGTAGCGGCGCGCCCCGGCGCTGCTGCTGTTGGTATCTGTTTGCCTTCCGGCGCGGAGCGGCGTCGCGACGCTGGGCGTCCGGACTGGCCGGCGGCGGTGGCGGAGGCGGAGGCGGCGGGCGCCCAGGGAAATGAGGCGGAAGCCGGGCGCGCATTCTGATGGTAATCCCGGCGCATCCATCACGGCTGGCAGCCGGCTCAGAGCCGCGGCCACAATGGGCGGCGGGACAAAGGCGCCGGCGACAGCCCCGCTATCTGCGCGGGACAGCGGCCGGGTCATCCCAGACCACCGCCACGTGACCTCCGGTCGGCTGTCCCCGCCGATCCGCCTCTGCGGTCCATTATATCCAGCACACCACACGATACCAGGTATCTTATCTTCAGCACAATACTTGTTGCTACGTTATTGTGCTTCCTGTGTTATCGTCACCTCCAATCCAAAAGTTTCACTTCTTCAAAGACGATAATTTGCAATGGGTTCCAGCAGGTAGCACCAGGTAATTGTACCGTAAGTACGCTGCTGTCCAATCAAATTGAGACACCATGAAGACAGCATACAGTAATAATGAAACTGGTATGAAGCACCGTTACTAGAATACATGGTAGGGATCATGGGGTGTATGTGCATTTTGCATTTTGATCGTTTTCCCATAATATTGGGCTCAAATTCCACCCATGTCCGGCCTTATATATATATATATATATATGTGTGTGTGTGTGTGTGTGTTAGTCCGTAACCGTAGCTGAGTTGTCAGTATAAATCGCTACCTTGGATAGGGCCTGGGTTTGAATACAGGGACTGCGAAGAACTTTTCATAGGTGAAAGTACATCTATGGGGTGCTCGACGTATCCGTCTTAGATCGTATTGCAACTTTAGATGTCGTCTTATATCACCAACGAAACTTGCCAGTGCACCATTATACATCTATCACACCCCATACTATGAGCTGTGGGTGAAATTTGATCCCAGTTCAATGGGAACGTAATCGAAAATTTTACGTTTGCAACACTTTTACACTAATTCGGACAATATTTCATACTGAAGTGGCCCATAACGATATATTAACAATTATCTTACCGACGGCTCTTTTACAGACACATGTTTACTCTGCTATTACCATATAATTCATGTCGCGGCAGTTTTCGTAATTGACTATGATACACTGTGTACATCCAGACTAACGTATTAAATTTACGCAGCAGGAGTAGTGTTGCGAACTAGATTGATCAGGACAATCTGATGGAGCATGAGAAGTTGCTGATGCTGTGAGAGAGAAACGGAGTAACAAGGGGCACCAACAGAAGTCAGACGAAAACAATAGCTGAGGACAAATTAAATCCTTAAAATTACTTTTTAGGAGTAAATGATGGCACAGTAACATATTTGTATGCAGACCGTCTTTAAAATAATACAGGTACATATTTTTAGATACTTGTTACTTAACTTTATGTTCAGGATTCAACACCTGATAATTACACGGGTTGTGTAAATATTTAAATTTTGTGCAAGTAGACCTGCCATGTAAAATAATTGAGTTATTAATTCAAATTTACTGGCGCTCCACAATTCTTAGAGTTATTTGATTTATATCATAATTATCGCTTATCCAATAGTGCAGACAAATTCACGACTCTCCCCTCAGTAAACTGACCAAACAACGGAGGGTCGAATATTTGACACTTTTCGAGTGGGAAAATGGTTTATTACAAGATGATAGTAACTCTCATTTCAATGGAAAACTCTAACTTAACTGGCATCTACTAAACAAGCACTGCATTCACAACAAGTTGTTGAGGTTATGTCTTAAATATTGTTTGCGAAAAAATTAAAATCATTTCTTGCCTAGTCATACTGATTTAACGTCTATGTGTTTTTGGGTCAGTTTCTCACCCTATTTTCAGGTTTAGAATAGGTGCCAGATATAAAAGCAAATCAAAGTTGCACATAATATGTAAATGGAAAATGATACATCCCTTGTCTCCTCTAAACGAACAGAATAACGACACAGAGTGCCGATAGGCACAAAAGAGCTTACAATTGTATCTCTGTGGGAAGTTATTAGTACCCACAACAGAAATAAAAAAATTTAATTCCGGAAAAATTATCTCGGAAATTCGTTCTAGTAATAAAGAAGTTTCGTTAATACGAATCAAAAACAATTCTGACACAATATTTTCTAACTAATGGGTTATAACCCTGGGTTCATCGTGGGGCGCGGAGGGGTGCGTGGACTGCTGTAACCTGTTGTGGGGTTGTGTACCACTGAGGGCTACGGCAGGGACGAAGCCTCTCCGTCGTTTCTGGATCCCCAGTTCAATACGTACATACATACAACTAGTAGGTTATTTTAGTTTTTTCATAAATTTCATATACACAACAGATACCCATGGTTCAAATGGCTCTGAGCACTATGCGACTTAACTTCTGAGGTCATCAGTCACCTAGAACTTAGAAATAATTAAACCTAAATAACCTAAGGACATCACAAACATCCATGCCGGAGGCAGGATTCAAACTTGCGACCGTAGCGGGCGCTCCGCTCCAGACTGTAGCGCCTAAAACCGCACGGCCACTCCGACCGGCACAGATACCCATAACAGAGCCTTTAGTCATCAATAATATATTCTCCTTCACTATTCACAAAAGTTAGCCAACGCTGTGGTAACCTTTAGATTCCACAACTGTATAAATTACGTGGTTTTGAGGCGAATAACTCGTCAAGCCATGTTCGGAGTTCATTTTCAGCCGGAAAGGAAGTTTCTTGATTTCGTTCAATAGAAAGCGGAAAAGACGAAAATCTGAGGGCGAAAGGTCAGGTGAAAAAGATGAGTGCGCAATTACTTCTCAACCTAACTCCTGTACAGTGTTTTTAGTCAGTGTGGCTGAATCTGGCGGTCGTTATCGTGGAGTATCATCACTTCACCTAGTCTTCCTGGTCGTCGTTCTTGAACTGCGTCTGTAACACATCTCAGTTATTAGCAATAAACGTCAGCATTGATGGTTACACCTCAGGGAAGCAATTCGTAGTACACCACACCGTCGCTGTTCCGCCATATACTGTAAGGTGGCATCATTTTGAGCGACATTACAACTACCACTCCGGAAGTATAAACATAGAGACAGGAAACCATTAACGTTACTGACATCGTCTAGGGATCTTAATTTGTAGCAGAATATCTGCACGTTGGGCGATAGTGAAGCGGACGGAGACGGGAGGCTGGCAGGAGAACGGGAAAGGCACAAGCGTGGCAGGCAGGCCTGAGAGCTGAAGACAACAGCGCCCGTAAGCTACTCTGGAAACCCCAGGCGGGTGGACCGCGGGTTAGCGGGAGCCACGTGGCCGACGACAAGGAGAAGACACAAGGGCTCGTTCACAAAACGCCTGGCGGCGTGTAGGTGGTTTTCCCAACGGCCGGAGTGGAAGCTTCTGGAACAGTCTGGAAGCTTCTAGAAACTTCGGTCGGTTGCAAAAATGAGATTGGTCGGCGCTCGAAAACGAACGCCTTCCAGCAACATGATTGGCCACACACATAAAAGGGGGAAGAAAAAAGAACAGGAGCTACGAAAAAGCGCAGCGACTGAGAGACACTTGTTCCTGGAGCGTCGAGGAGAGAGGTTGGTCCTGGCGAGGTGTGCGACCTCGTTACTGGGACAGAGGACTTGTAGCGAGAGCCTGAGGATCGTCTGGTGTTCCACGGCAGCCGTGGAGGTGCCCACGGAAGCTTTTGGTGAAGTAGAATTTACGTTATCTCGCTGAGCCGAGAACCGTTGCAGCGATAAGCGTCAGATTACTGTAGTGGTCGTGCGTTCGCAACGGCGGTTAGGGAAGTAAAGTAAATTGCTGATCACGTGTCTTTTTCGTTCTATGTTGAGGCTTCACGTTGCTATTCGCGAGTGTAGTTCTAAATATAATTGCAATTCCCATAGCTGATGTCAATAGTCCGCGCTTGAATTAACGACTGCCATTATATATCACAGGACAGTGCCAGACAGAGCGATTACCAAATGTGAATAGGCAGAACTATAATGTTGCTCGTATTGTGTAATCTTGAATAGAATGAATTGCAGAAGAGTAAAGAATTTAACACTACTGAGTGTATCATTTCATAGGTAGTACTTTCCTTTGTCGTTTTATTATGTCCTTATTTGTGTATTCCATATTTGCAACCACCTGGTGGAGGCAGTGTTTGTAGGTCAGCACATCTGAACATTCTAGCACATACTGAGGATATGGTTAGAAACCAACCAGATTTGCATACGACTAGTTAACGTCACATATGGAGCAAAGGATAAGCTTACCCTTCTGGAGAGCGTATAAGTGTCAGGGTGACAAATTAGCGTTATAAAATCCGTTGTGCAAAATTTTTCACTTATGCGTTCGGCTCTCAGGCTTAACTATCAGCAGAAAAGAGCAAAACAGAAGCGGTAGCTTACAATACTTAACATTATATTTGGTGGATGCGCGCAGGTATTCGTACGGGGAATTGCTGCTTTGTTTGGGCGCAGCCTTTCTTTCTCTTGGCATAAAGACACCATTTCTTTTGACCAGTAACGATACAGGATGGTAATGGTCGGTGTTGTTCACGAGGCAATGGATGACGAGCGAGCAGAGATGCACATATGACCACCCGCTGATTTTTGTGATTTTGGCTTGGAGCATGCGCTACTGTCCGATTTCTGAACTTTTCGATTGAATGCAAATGTCACACGGTGGCGGAATGATCACAGAGCATCGGTTTTGCCAATTCCCGAATACCGTGATGTGGATCGCTGCATATTAATGCGGTTAAACGATCTTCACCAAATCTCCAAGATCTCCCTGAACGTGGACAGGCAGTGAAGTCAAAACGATCTTCCTTAAAAGTAGAAAACAATTTTCTTGCCGTGCTCTGTTCAATGACGTTATCTCCATACACTGCATGAATGTTTCTGGCTGCCTCCGCTGCTGTCATCCCTCTACTAAACTCAAGGAGAACTGTACGTCGCAAATGTTCCGATTGCTCCATTTGGCACTCCATTTGCTTCCGTCCACAGCTCCGATTACTATCTCCAACTGACAGAAAAGCAATATGTAAACTCAAATACCAATAGTGAAGTACAAATAAGAAACGATAATCGATAAATGAACCCGTAGCAACCGGAATACCAATATGCAAAACAGAAACGCTACGGACATATTCACCAAGATAGTACTTTAATCGTAAGTGAATCCGGCTGAAGCTCTAAGTAAATGTTCAGACAAACATCCATCGTCAGTCTGAAAGAGAATTGCTAGATCTACGACCCAAAATGCTCTATACCAAATTACTTGTCTGTAGAATATCATGAAAACGTTTGCGCTATGCAGCGTTACACGCTGTAGGTCTACATAAGAACAGTTACGGCACACGAGCATCTTCCTACTTTTAGTCTTCACACACACACACCTATACGCACGCGGTACCATGAGACACAAAATACAAAGGAGAAGAGGAAGATAAATATTTTAGGTATGTTTGTTACAAGCACAAAAACATCAGCTATCTAAAACCCAAGTAATTGTAAAAATAAGACCTTCAATGCGCTGACAAATAACTGACCGAATAGGCAATCAGATTACGGAATGAAACGAGGACGCAGAATACCTTGGAGCGTGAGGTGGGCTCCCTCAGTCCTCCCTTTGCAAGCAACTTACTTTTAAAGAAAGTTCCCGCTCCGCCGTCGTCGCAGAATCTCTTCTAAAGTGCGCCTTGCCTGCCACCTCCGGAACGTACCTGCGAGGCAGATAGTCCTGCCGCCCGGAGCACCAGATTACCGAGTTTTTCCCGCTTTCTTTTTTATTTCTGCCGCCCCCCTTTTTTCCTTTTTCCGTCTCCTCACTTTCCTTCATTACCGGCTCGGAGCCAAGATGGCCGCATAATTGTCAAAAGGGATGAGCTGCCTTTGGCTAATACCGAGACACATCCGCAGAGCGCAGAGTGCTGGATTAGGGCTGCGCCAGAGGCCGCCGACGTCGTCCGGAATACATTAAGGGCGGCCGGGTGGCCGTCCAACTCTTCGGCAAGTACGTCACCCTTCGGACACACTGTCGGCGGGAGCGTCGCCCTATACCGCATCTGTCTCGACACAGTCTCACGCTTGTCTGGAAATAGCCTCCCCAGAAGTTCTGTATTCATTCATTCAGCGTGTTCTGTAGATCCCATCAAGAAGGAGAATCTTTCTGGAATGTGGAACGAGTCGAAGTAGACTATCTGGTCAAAGATATCCGGACACCTATCAATGTGATGTGTGTCCATATTCACCTTCACCACGGGTTTCACTGTGCTGCGGGCACTTTCAGCGAGGTTTGTTAATGCCTGTGGAACAATGGCAGCCCATTCTTCTAGAACAGACAAAACCAGAGGAGCTAGTGATGTTGGACCCTTGGGTCTGGAACGAAGTCGACGTTCTAATTCATCCTAAAGTTGTTGCGTTGGGTTAAAATCTGGATTCTGGGCAAACCAGTTCATTTCAGGGAAGTTGTTGTCCAAAATCTTTGCCACAAATATGTTGCTTTAAGGCAGGGTGCAGCACCACGCTGATACAATCATCGTGTATGCATTACAGATTGCTGAAAAATGGGTTCATACCCTTTTGAAGTTAGAGTCTTCTGCAGCACAGTAAGGAGACCACCCTCTAACCACGTAAAGCACTCTCACTCCTCAGCGGCAACTCCTCAGTACATATGTGTTGGTATTACTCATACTGAAGTGACGAAAGTACCTCCTAATATCTTGTTGGGCCTCCTTTTGCCCAGCTTAGTGCAGCAACTCGACGGGGCATGGACTCAACAAGTCTTTGGAAGTCCCCTGCAGAAATACTGATCCATGCTGCCTCTATGGCCATCCATAATTGCGAAAGTACTGCGGGTGCAAGATTTTGTGCAAGAATTGACCTCTCGATTACGTCCCATAAATGTTCGATGGGATTCATGTCGGCCGATCTGAGTGGAGAGATCGTTCATTCGATTTGTCCAGAATGTTTTCCAAACAAATGGCGAACAGCTGTAGCCCGATTATATTTTTAGGTACTTGAAGTCCATAAGTAACTGAAAATGGTATCCAAGTAGCCGACATAAACATCTCCGGTCAATGATCGGCTCAATTGCACCAGAGGATCCAGTCCATTCCATGTAAACAGTGCCCACACCATTATAAAGCCACCATCAGCTTTCACAGTGCCTTGTTGACAACTTGGGGCCATGGCCTCGGTTGTACGCGGCACACCCAATCCTTACCGTTCAGCAAGTGTGGATGAAAATCCTTCGTCAAGATCGCAAATAATCTTTACTGATTATGAAGATAGTAACTGTTCTCGAAAAAACAGGTACCATTGATGACCGTGCAGCTTCTCTAGAATAAATGATAATTAATTGAAATTCTCAGCAGTCGATAGGCGTTGTTGATACTTCTCGATGGGGACAGCTGAAAATGTGTGCCCCGGCGGGGACTCGAACTTGGGATCTCCCGCTTATATGGTAGACGCTCTATCCATCTGAGCCACCGAGAACACAGATGAATAGCGCGACTGCAGGAACTTATCCCTTGCACGCTTCCCCTGAGACCCACATTCCCAACTGTCCACAATCTACATACGTAATATTTCTAATAGATATTTGCCCATCCTCTCATTTCTCGCGCACAGTAAGGTGACGATTCCCGTAGGAGTTCGAGCAACCTGTGCGCATTCGCACAGTCGAAGGTCAATAGCCGGGTAGCCATTTAACTATATATGAAGACTGATACAATACCTGTCGGCAGCTCAGGGTTTCAATTAATTATCATTTATTCTAGAGAAGCTGCACGGTCATCATTGATATCTATTCTTTCGAGAACAGATACTATCTTCATACATAGTTAAATGGCTACCCGGCCATTGACTTTCGTCTGTGCGAATGCGCACAGGTTGCCCGAACTCTTACGGGAATCGTCACGTTAGTGTGCGCGAAGAGTGAGTGGATGGACAAATATCTATTAGGAATATTACGTATGTAGATTGTGGACAGTTGGGAATGTGGGTCTCACGGGAACCGTGCAAGGGATAAGACCCTGCAGTCGCGCTATTCATCTGTGTCATCTGTGGCTCAGATGGATAGCGCATCTGCCATGTAAGCAGGAGATCCCGGGTTCGAGTCCCGCTCGGGGCACACGTTTTCAGCTGTCCCCATTGAGGTGTATCAACAACACCTGTCGGCAGCTGACGGTTTCAGTTAATTATCATCTTTACTGATTATCGGTTTCGTCTCATTACCGATCCACCTTCAGATCAATCTAAAATGTTCTTCAGTGCATGACACTCATTGCACATCGTCGTAGTTTTCAGATAAAAGTCGACGTAGTTAAATAAAGAATCCTAAATTGAAGATCCTAGTTGGTTATGTAAGTTGGCAACTAAGGTTTTCACTTTAAGGCTTTTATGTAACTCAAGTGACTTAGCTCTAAGAAATACGACAATGTGTAATGAGTGTCAAGCATTGAATAACATTTTAGATTGATCTGAAGAGGGTTCGTTAAAGAGCCGAAACCGGTAATCAGTTTTTAAAAAAACTGCCATTTTGACGAATGATATTAATCCACACATGTTTCAAATCAATAAATTGCATATTCCCCCAGTCGTCTAGGATCCATCCAATATGGTCACGAGCACAGGAGGGGTTCTGCGTGGGATGTCATGCTATTAGCAAAGGCACTCGCGTCGGTGGTGTGCTGCCATAGCCCATTAACGTCAAATTTTGTCGACTGTCAAAACGAATACGTTCGTCGTATGTCCCACATTGATTTCTGCGTTTATTTCACACAGTGCCGCTTGTCTGTTAGCACTGACAAGTCTACGTAAACGCCGGTGCTCTCGGTCGTTAAGTGAAGGCCATCGGACACTGCCTTGTCCGCAGTGAGAGGTAGTCTTACATTTGTTATTTGCGGCGCACTCCTGACTCTGTTGACACCGTGGATCTCGGGATACTGAATTCTCTAACGATTTCCGAAATGGAATGTCCCATGTATCTAAGCCGAACTACCATTTCGCGTTCAGAGTCTGTTAATCCGCGTAGTGCGGCTATAATCAGGTCGGAAAAGTTTTCACATGAATCAACTGAGTAAACATGACAGTTCAGACAATGCACCGCGCTTTTATACCTTGTATAAGCAATACTACCTCTATCTGTATATGTGCATACCGCTGTCCCATGAATTTAATCATCTCAGTGTATAATGGCATGCAAAGTCCTCCAGGCATTCACCAAACCCAAACCAAATCGGATTGTCACAATATATAAAGTGATTAATACAGTGACGTCGGTATTTACACCACCCCAAGCATCGCTTATCATTGACTACAGAAATATGTGGCTTGTGCGGAGCTGCTTGTCGATTTTACTTCATTCTTTTAATGCCTCATGCACGGTTATTGTGCTACTAATACGGATGGTTAGAACTCCAGAGTCATTCCTTCCACTGATGATATGCGGTTTTTTTACAACTACCCTCGGCAGAGCTCTCCGATTCCTGTCCGCCAGTTCACGAAGTCTACCTGGTCTTGCTGTGGAAGTTCCATCACGTTTCCACTTCACAATCACATCACCAGCAGTTCTGGGTAGATTTAGAAGGGCTGAAACTTCGCTAACAGATTTTTTACGAGTGTGACATCTAATGACTATTCCACGTTCGAAGTTACTGACCTCTCCTGATTGATCCATTCTGCTGTTACTGTTTCCCCACTGACAATACAATACTCATCACCATATTGTATACTTGTAGGTCCACCTCTTGTGAGATCTGGTGGTCAATTCCGTATCTCACAGCAGTGTCCAAACAGTTTTGATCAACTAGTATATATTACCATACCGTATTATTTTTAAATTTATTCATCTCTGGACATAAACCGTGCATCCAGCTACTATCTGCTTCACTTACACACACTCGAAAGTGACGAAAGAAGCATCATGTTGGTTTATTATGAATCTAAGGCCACAAATTGAAACTTGGAAGTGACAAATTAGACAATACTGTTGCATAAAACTCTCCCATAATTTCGTATGACAGGAGTTCCTTGTTACTGCAATGCTTCCTAATTTGTACCTTTATGTTACTCAGAATGTCTTAGGCCTGCTTTATGCATATTTTGCTGATACAAAATACAATACATGAGGTTCTTCATTACCCCTTCATTCGTGGTGATCCTTCATCCATAACTTGCTGGTAGTTTTGTTCTGGTGAGTAATATTTTTTGATGTTTCTAAGATTAAATACAGGAGGTAAATTCTCATGTTTTCACTGGAACGCTAAAAGAAAAAAAAATTGGTTCAAATGGCTCTGAGCACTAGGGGACTTAACTTCTGAGGTCATCAGTCCCCTAGAACTTAGAACTCCTTAAACCTAACTAACCTAAGGACAGCACAGACATCAATGCCAGAGGCAGAATTCGAACCTGCGACCGTAGCGGTGGCGTGGTTCCAGACTGTAGCGCCTAGAACCGCTCGGCCACTCCGGCCTGCGCTAAAAGAAAAAGCGCTGATTGTTTGACAGTTTCATAAATAAGTGTTCCGAGTTCCCTTTTGCCTAATGTGGAGCTCAGCTATCGGGACAGATTTTGAGCGCTCATGGTGTCGATTACTGTCTAAGTTAACTTTGTAAGTCTGTAATCGCCAGTCGTATATTAAAACGGTTTGTAGACACACTGGAGACTGATTTGTAAGGCTCGTGCGCCCTGTTAGACTCGATCTGCTAGTCCTCCAACCTGTGCTGAAACCGGCGTAAATATTTGCGCAGGTTTTTATGTCGATATTTCCAGAGTGAAACAACAAGTGTGCTCCGCTGGAGTCGTACCGGAATCCCCCCTCTGTCCTTGCCGCATTCGGCCCAGTGAGCTGGAAACGAGGACGTGCCGGGCAGTTTAGCATATGTATGCAGGCGGCAGAGCTTCCGAGTCGGGGGAACAGCAGTCGCACACTCGAGTGCGCCGCAGGGACCTGCGTTCGCCCCAGTGGTGCCAACAGGCACGAAATACCCTAAACGAACTCGTCAAAGTAACTTCGTATGTGGACCAAAGACTTTCTCAATACACAAGGGTGGCACCAGAGAAGTAGCAATGCTGGAAAGTTGTAGTGATTTCCAATAAGACCTGCGGAGGATTGATAATTGGTCCTCAGTGAAAACAATTGTAACGTGTTGCACGTAAAACAGTAGAAAGAGCCTTCATTGTATGACTACACGATTTCCCAACAAGCGCTGCAAGCGGCCACATCCACAAAATACCTCGGCGTGTGAGTAAGGATCGATTTCAAGTGGATCGACCACATTACCTGCAAGAAAGACACAACTGACAATCAGTGGCAGAATCCTCAGGAAATGTAGATCACCCGCGAAGTAAGCAACTTACAGAGCCCCCATTTGACCGGTAATTTATTATTGCTCATCTTTACAAGACCCTTAGTAGAAAGGATTGATACAGGAAATAGAGGAAATTCAAATAAGAGCACCGCGGTTTTGACACAGGTCCATTTAGCAAGAGCGAAAGCGACAAGATGTTCATTCAGTTCCAGTGGCAGATGGTACAAGAGAGATTCTGTGTATTACAGGGCTGTTTACCGTTACAGTATAATTTCGTTAGCGTTCTTACCTAGAAGAACCAAGGAGTATATATGTAGATTGTAGAATACCGACTGAATGAAAAATGAGTTTATTAATCTTGTAGTACGCGTTTAGGCATTTGCCATCATCAGATGTCCTGGGACTGTAAGCAACTAGTACACGTAGTAGTTACATTCACCTGATGACACAATAGTTACATACTGTAAAGGTAATAGACATGTCAGTTACCTTTACAACATGTAGCTGTTATGTCAACTGGTGCGTGTAGTTACTACGTCTGCTGGTTGCTTACAGTTCCAGGATATCTGATGATAGCGAATGCCGAAACTCGTAATACTATATTAATAAAGTTATTTGCATTCAGACAATGATCTTTCTCTCAGCGACATATTCAGCATTCTGAAGACTACATGTATTTTTCAATATCATCGCAGGACACCTTCGTGATTTTGTATCACGGCTGTGTTACCTACCATTATGTTGCTTCATTCTACGTATTTCTTTCAAAAATATCAAGAGACATATGAGTTCACGTGGAAGGTTATGAAAAATCGCTGTTCTGGCGCACCATTTGGAAAACGAAAGATCTGACAGTGGAGCAGTACACACATATCCTCCACCACACGCCATGTAGTAGTGAATATACAAACTATCTGACAGCGGCACTATAATATTATTCACTGACAATGCTGATGTCTTTAGGAACGTATCGCCGTTCGATGATCATAGTCAAATGCAAAAAGACTTAACCAAATTTCCGCTTTGTGTAATAAATGCAAGATAAAACCTAAACAAGAAGAAAGAACTCTTTAGTAGCCTATTACAAGGTCAGTGATTCAAATATTAACGAAGTCACATCGTATTAGTGTTTAGCAGTAATACTAAAATGGGACATAAAACTGAACGATCACGTAAAACCAGTATTATGGAAGGTGAATGTATTTACTGGAGAGGTTCTGGTTATGTGCAGTGCATTTGTAATGGAAACCAGAAGCAAATACAAAAGGCTAGTACGACCGATTCTAGAGTATCGTCCCAGTGGTTGGAATCCTTATCCAGTAGACATCACACGTCAATGAATTCAGAGGAGCGCTGCTAAGATCGTAACATGCCTGTATAGCCCTTTCGAAAGTGCAATAAAAATGATTGGGAAACTTAAATGGAATGAAGGACTAACATTTCCTCGAAACCTTCTTGAGTAAAATTAGAGAAACTGCACTATGTGATCAAAAGTATCCTGACACATGGCTGAAAATAAATTACAAGTTAGTGGCACCCTCCATCGGCAATGCTGGAATTCAGTATGGTATTGGCCCACCCTTATCCTTTATGACAGCTTCAACTCTTGCAGGCATACTTCCAGTCAGGTGCTGGAAGTGTTCTTGGGGAATGGTAGCCCATTGTTCACGAAGTGCTGCACTGAGGAGAGGTATCGATGTCGGTCGGTGAGGCCTGGCACGAAGTCGGCGTTCCAAAACATCCCAAAGGTGTTCTATAAGATTCAGGTCAGGATTCTGACAGGGCCAGTCCATTACAGGGCTGTTATTGACGTGTAACCATTCCGCCGCAGGCCGTGCATTATGAACAGGTGCTCGACCAAGTTGAAAGATGCAGTCGCCATCCCCGAATTGCTCTTCAACAGTGGGAAGCAAGAAGATGCTTAAATCGTCAATGTAGGCATGTGCTGTGATAGTGCCACACAAAACAACAAGGGGTGCAAGCCCCCTCCATGAAAAACACGACCACACCATAACACCACCGCCTCCGAATTTTATTGTTGGCGCTACACAAGCTGGCAGATGACGTTCACCGGGCATGCGCCATACCCACACCCTGCCATCGGATCGCCACATCGTGTACCGTGATTCGTCACTCCACACAAGGCTTTTCCACTGTTCAATCGTCCAATGTTTACGCTCCTTACACCAAGGGAGGCATCATTTGGCAATTACCGGCGTGATGTGTGGCTCATGAGCAGCCGCTCGACCACGAAATCCAAGTTTTCTCACTTCCCGCCTAGCTGTCATAGTACTTGCAGTGGATCCTGATGCAGTTTGGATTTCCTGTGTGATGGTCTGGATTGATGTCTGCCTATTGCACATCACGACCCTCTTCAATTGTCGGCGGTCTCTGTCAGTAAACAGACAAGGTCGACGTGTACGCTTTTGTGCTGTACGTGTCCGTTCACGTTTCCACTTCACTATCACGTCGGAAACAGTGGATCTATGGATGTTTAGGAGTGTGCAAATCTTGCATACAGACGTATGATGCAAGTGACACCCAATCACCTGACCACGTTCGAAGTCCGTGAGTTCCGCGGAGCGTCCAATTCTGCTCTCTCTCTCACGATGTCTAATGACTACTGAGGTCGTTGATATGGAGTACCTGTCAGTATGTGGCAGCACAATGCACCTAATACGAAAAACGTATGTTTTTGGGGATGTCCGGATACTTTGTATCACATAGTGTATATTCTGCTGCCATAATCGTGTATTTGTATCTCGCGTAGGCATCATGGGAGTAAGAGAAATTAGTGCACGTGTACAGGAATGAAGACACTCACTTGTGACTTGCTCAGTAAGTAGAGGAACAGGACAGAAAATCGAACATAGAAATATGAATACGCACCGCTATGCTCTGTACAGTGGCTTGTGCAGTATCTACAGCGTTTGGACACCACAAATGCAACACACTCCCATTCCTAATACGTTGTAGGAAAACCAATGGCGCTCAAAACAGCCTCAGTTCGTCTCAGAATGGATTAAAATAGGTCCTGTGTGGTTTCCAAATGAATCTTCCTGAAATATAGTGGCAAGCTCAGGTAACGATGATGGAGGTGGATACCGATCACGCTCCCTTCTCTCCAAAGTAGACTACCAAGGCTCGATAATATACAGATACGGTGACTGTGGTGACTAGGGGAGACGTGACGATTCGTCCTAGTGCTCACAAAACCACCCCTCGATGATTCGAGACATGTGAACAGGAGCCCTGTCATCAGACAGTCATCACCAATGGGGAACAAACATTGTACCATTGTATGGACCTGATCAGCAAAAATTGGAACATAATCCTTATGAGTAATGTGACCTTACAGAATAAACGTGGGGCCTATGGAATACCAAGATGTGGCTGCCCAAATCATCACCAAATCCCAACCATGTTACACTCTTGGGATATAAACAAGGCCAGAAGTCGGAAACAGTGAGAAAGAAGGCTCATCCAACCAAAATACATTCTACCATGGGTCCATAATGCAGGATTTATGGCTTCGGCGACATTTGTCCTATTACGGGCATTTGGATCACTGATGAGTGGTTTTGGAATTCCAGCTCGCCCTGCACCTTCCCTGAATGCGGCGTAAATCTGTAATATGATGCCTTTTGGACCCACAAACAGTCCGAGTACCTTGGTTACGGAAGCACCCATCATACGAGCACCAACAAATTCAAATGGCTCTGAGCACTATGGGACTTAACATCTGAGGTCATCAGGCCCCTAGACTTAGAACTACTTAAACCTAACTAACCTAAGGGCATCACACACATCCACGCCTGAGGTAGGATTCGAAACTGCGAACGTAGCGGTCGCGCGATTCCAGACTGAAGCGCCTAGAACCGCTCGGCCACAAAGGCCGGCCGAGAACCCACAATTTTCCTAGGTTCGAATGTACTGAGCTCCGACATAATGCGTTCACAGATACACGCGACACTTTTCCGCAGCGACTGACATTTTCAACGTACTGACGACCTTCACAGATGCCGTTCGTGGTCAGATACAACAGTGCCACCTCCAGGGTCGGCTAGCATCTGCATTTACGTTCAAGCATGAATTTCTCACGGTATTTTCAACCCCTGCATGTATATGTAGATGTAGCTATAGATGTAGACCAGCAAAATAACTGATGTTGGTCTTAGTAGAGAGGATATAAAACTTGGATTGGTTGTAGCAATGAACACGTTTCAGCAAAAGAGGAATTTTTTAATGTAGATTTAAGTGTTAAGAATTCATTGGTGATAGTTTTACGAGAAGTCAGTTCCAGTAGCAGCAATCGAATATTGATTTGCTTGTCTATATTTGCCAGTTTCGGCTTACAATGCCATTTTAAAAAAGAACTTGTAGATGTTGTGAATAATGAAACCTTGTAACATCTTACTTATGATCAAGAGCTTACTTTTATAAATTGAATTTCTAGTCAAGTCTAAATTGAGTTGACGGTTATATGGCACCCATGGTCCAAGGGTGACAGCTATGAGCCTTCTGTTGTGAAAGTTGGCCCGTGGATGTCATACGATCGTCAACTCCACCTAGACGTTACTAGACATATAACCTATAAAAATACGTTCTTGGTCATAAGTAAGTTGTGAAGAAGTTTCATTATTCATATGACTGATGGGTGGACTTGACAATGGTATTGTAAGCCGCAACAGGCAAGCTTATTGTGCAGAAATATTTAGAGACAACCAAATAAATATTATATTGTAGCTACCAGAATTGACTTCTTGTGAAATGTTGTATTTCGACGTAGCAAGTAGTTCATACTTCAGGCCTCACTGACGAGAAACATTTCTGAATGTAATTGTCTGGGGTGCACCCTTGCACAGAAGTGAAATGTGAACGATAAGCAGTTCAGCGAAGAAGTAAATAGAAGGTTTTGAAACGTGGTGCTATAGAATTCTGAATATTGGATAGGTAAGACCACGTAACTAATGAGGAGGCACTTCATCGAATTAGAGAGAAAACGAATTTATGCGCAACTCGAAAAAAAAGTGATCGATTGATTGGGAGGTAAAAAATGTAGAGGCAAACCTAGGCATGACTGTAGTAAACATGTAAAAATGGATGCAGTTTCCTGTAGTTACCAGATGATGAAGAGGCTTACACAAGATGGCCTAGCGTGGTGTGCTACATCGTACCAACCATCCGATTGAAGACGACAGCAGTAAAAGATGTAGAAAACTGGTAGCAAAACTGCCTGCACTACTGTGCAACTTCTTGACGGTTCAAGGTGCTATACACGATATGCATTATGTCCCAGGACAGAATGTTTTTCACACAGCTGAAAGTGATCTTTTTTACTAAGTAATCAGCAGTGATGACGACCGATAACTCTTTTAATTTCCACAACCATAGTACTCTTTGACTGCAGTGTATTTCGAAGTCATAAGGCTCTAGCTACTGGCACATAAACCAAGAACCAATGCACAGGAAGTTCAAATATATGTCATTGTAACAGTTATCATAGAAACAAAAATTATTTTCTGTTGTGAAGAATAACTATTTCGGTAAAATATTTTACACGTCAGAGAAAGGCAGTGCCATTGCACCTTGAATAGCATCAAGTCTAGTAAGGCAGTGAGATGTTCAAACTAACCATTAAGCCGGGTCTTATTTCTTAATCTAATTCTTTCACATCAGCTGATTTAATTCGACGACTTGTATTATTCTTGTTCCACTTTCTTGATATTCGTCTTATGATCTGTTTACAAGGCACTATCAACTCAATTCAATTGTCCTTCCTAGACTCTTGCCGTCTTTGGCAGAACTGCAATGTCATCGGCAAACCTCTAAGTTTTAACTTCCTCCACCTCAACTCCATTTTAGAAATTTCTCCTTGGCTCCTTTTGTTGTTTGCTCAATGTACAGACTGAATAACATACGGAATCGACTACCGCTCTGACTCACTCGTTTCTCAACTACAGCTTTTCTTTCATGTTCTTCGACATCTATAATGTCAGGCTGAATTATGTACAACTTATAGATAAGTTTTCGTACCCTGTATTTTATGTGCTGCTGCCTTGAGAATTTGGAAGAGTGTATTATAGCCACCATTGTCGAATGTAGTGTTGTACATGCATTTTTTTTTGAATAACCCTTTTGGAAAGTGAGTCAAATAAACAATGTTTCTGTTTTTTTGTTTTCGTCTGTAGTTTTCTTCGACTCTCACTGCTTTCAGTCTTCGAGAATGTTGTTCCTTCTCTTGTCCATTTTCTTGAGTTCTTGATTATTAACTGTCCTGACAGCTTGATTTATCTATTGGTTTTTAGAAAAGGTTCTGTTTCTTGTTGCGTCCAAGACGACTCCTGTGTTTTCGAAATCTCCCCTACTTCTCTCAGCCTTGTGTCTTTGGATCTGTGATTGTTTGGTAAGTCAAAGATTTTTTTAGTGGTGCTGTCATTAGGCCTATTCTTCCTACTGATGTGTTCATAGAATTTTATTCTTCTTTCCCTAATTATCCCTCTTACCTTTTCAACTATGAGGTATACTTCAGTATTAGACCTATACTGAGTCACTGCTGCATTTGGGGCCTAGTATTCCTCGTAGAATTGTTCTTTCAGTTCTTTCTCATTTTTATGCTCTTCAGAGTTTCTGCTGCGTAGAATACATATCGTCTTACCAGTATTTCACATTCAGTATTGTGTTCCACGATAAAGATTTTTACCATGGACGTTTCTTGTTACTCGAAATGCCCTCTCTGTTGCTGTATTTTCATTCATGTTGTTTGACATGCATTCCCCTAGATATTTAAAACAATTTACTTTATTCTGTGCTGCTATTTATTCTAATATTTTGAGGTGCTTTACTGATGTTCGTTAAGAACTGTACTTTTTAGTTTATTTTTTTTCAAATTGTATCTATAAACCGACTTTCTCTTCTTGACGTGTAGTTTTATGGTTTCTTCTTGTACAATTTCAAGCGAACCTGCGATACGTGCCACCTCATCAAATGCTAGACTATCTACTGCGATCTTATTTGGCTTTCTTGCTCTTTGTATGCCCTCAGAATTTATGCTCTTCCTCCATTCTCTAACCACTTTTTCCAATGACAACTAAAACGTAGAGACTGCAACCCAGCTATTTCTGTTACTTTTGATATTAATTCAAAATTTTCTGTTAATTCTCCCATAAATTTTAATTTTTGTTGTTGGTTAAAGTTAATTAAATTATTTATGTTATTTTGTTATCTAATACAAACGTGTTAAAATGTTGAGTAATGAATTTATATCAATAGAGCCGTATGCTTTTATAAGATCTACAAATTTTACCACTTATTTCAGGCTTTTAATTTTCCTAACCTTTAATATTTGCTTTAAGTTTAGACTTGTTCCTCATATGATCTGCTCTATCCCGTACCGTGCTTGGTACTCCCCTAACTTCGAGTGGAGTATTCTTTCAGCTCTGCTTAAATGTGCCGTCGACGGGATATTATTATTTTATTAACAGTGTGAGCATCTAGATCAGGGGTTGTCAACCTCTTGTACCTACTGTCAACCTTTTTATCTCAGTTAGTAATAAAATTTCCTAGCCTCCCACCGCTTCAACAGTAATGATGATTTGTAATGTAGGGAAGCAAATTTAATCATTGAATCTACAAAATTTCTAAATTATAGTTACAGCATGTGAAAACGTCTAATAATAATAATTAGTTAGTAAATACTTTATGTCCAAGTTTTTTGAAAAATAATGAAACTGTTTTTAAAACACCTACCACAGAACGGCCACCGTGAATTTTGTGACGTCCAGTTGTCGTCAAACTACTGCCCACGGGCCACATGCAGGCTGAATAAAGGCTAACGTTAAGAACTTCTTAAGAGTGTATTTCTCTTGGTCAGTAGCAAACAAAAATACTTAGAAGCAGTAACAGTTTAAGATGTTTTAATCGACGTTGGTCAATTCGGCCGTCAGCTAAGTAAAGTTGGCCGCTTACGTCTGGGGCAGAATGGTATGTGGCGCAGCCACTGCACGGATAATAGAAGTGAGGCGGGGAAATATTTTATCGTTTGACCTCCAATGCTGAGAAGTCACGAGCGTGCGCAGCTAGCCCAGATCGGCTGCAGTGGAATGAATGTCATACGGAAGTAACATGGATTCGTGAATGCAGTTTGTAGAGATGGTCATCTTCAAATATGGCCCATGCTAGTAGCAGGTAATATGCTATCAAATTAAGGTTGATGTAATACATTGTAATGATAAAAAAATTAAAAAAATTCATTCAAAACATTTAGTAAAAATTATATTGTGATCGTGTCTCATACTGCAATTACTGTTGTCAGTTAATACAACATACTAAGTTACGGAGGTTAGCAAATAATATTAGTATCGATAAGGGAAGCTTTGGTGAAGTGGCAGAGACGGGAAAAGAACCATTCTTTATTTTTTGTCTTGTACAGCACTGCTGCCTGCTGAAAAGTGGCCAGACTAGTTCTAATGTATATCGCCATTGTTGTCAGTGGGATTGGCAAAGGAAGCTTGTTCCGTTACTTTTCAGAAAATTTCGTTATGGTTTCTCAGTCGTCTGGTGTAAGTTAAGTCATTTAAATTTTTCTTTACCGCTCTGTTCTATTCTGTTCTTCTATATTTTTAGCCAATACAAAACGCCGACTGGAAACGGTCTGTTGTCGCAGCAGCTTGGTATTCTTTCAGACAGTGGGGCATGGAGACGACTACAAATTGTGTCCGGAAATCGGAAAAACAAGCACGGGATCCTGATGCGATGGCGCTGGCCGCAGTACCCACTTAAGGACAGATAATTGGTCACTCGTAAGCCTTCATAAAAATGCATGTAGTTCCTACGCATTAGTTTTTTTCACTTAAAAATTTTGGTGTGATACTTACAAGAGGGTTGGATTTTAAATAGTGGCAAGTATTTATTCACAACCGATACAAGGGAGTTACGTGTTTGCACCTGTTACTGTCCTTCAGAATAGTCACCAGCGTTGTGTAGAACCCGTTGCCAGCGCTGTGGAAGGTGTAGTATACCTTAGCAGAGCCTGCTCTGTAGATGGTGTGAATGGAGCGGTCTATTGCTTGTCGAATCTCTGCAACACTTATGAAGCGAATCCCACGAAATGGTTCCTTCATCTTCGGAATCAAATCAAAGTCACAAGGACTTACGTCCGGGGAGTATGGTGGATGGTACAGTAATTCCCAGTCACATCGAACGAACAGAGGAGCTACAGTTTGCGCTGTATGCGCCGGCGCATTGTCGTGCAAAGTGATGGGTGGGTTGCGCAGAAAGTGTCACCCCTTTTGTATCAAAACTGGTCGCAGATGATGCTGCAAAAACGAACAACAATATTGTGCATTGATGGTCTCTCGTGGAGGAACGTAATGCGTTAGGATAACAAGAAAATGGATCAAATTGCTCTGAGCTCTATGGGACGTAACATCTGAGGTCATCAGTCCCCTAGAACTTAGAACTACTTAAACCTAACTAACCTAAGGACATCACACACATCCATGCTCGAGGTAGGATTCGATTCTGCGACCGTAGCGGCCGCGCGGTTCCATACTGAAGCGCTTAGGACCGCTCGGCCACTCTGGCCGGCGTTAGGATAACACCATCATAGTCGTACACGAGAATCACCGTAACTTTAGACCGCTCCATTCGCACTCTCAACAGAACAGGCTCTGCTAACGGTATATCACGCTTGCTACGGGTTCTACACAACGCTGGACAGTAACAGGTGGAAACATGTAACTCTTTTGTATCGGTTGTGAATAAATAGTTGCCGGTATTTATGTTCCAATCCTCGTATTATGTGGATTCAAAATGTGTAAGTGGTAAGTTTCTATCAGTAACCGTGGTTCGGTGAAAACTGAATTTCTCTTTGAGTAGCAACTTTACATCTACATCTACATCCATATGTCGCAAGCCACCTGACGCTGTGTGGCTGAGGGTACCTTGAGTACCTCTATCGGTTCTCCCGTCTATTCCAGTCTCGTATTCTTCGCGGAAAGAAAGACTGTCGGCGTGCCTCTGTGTGGGCTTTAATCTATCTGATTTTATCCTCATGGTTTCTTCGCGAGATATACATAAGAGGGATTGCTTGACTCCTCGGTGAAGGTATGTTCTCGAAACTTCAACAAAAGCCCGCACCGAGTTGCTGAGCGTCTCTCCTGCAGAGTCTTCCACTGGAGTTTATCTGTCATCTCCGTAATGCTTTCGCGATTACTAAATGATCCTGTAACGAAGCGCGCTGCTCTCAGTTGGATCTTCTCTATCTCTTCCATCAACCCTATCTGGTACGGACCCCACACTGCTGAGCAGTATTCAAGCAGTGGGCGAACAAGCGTACTGTAACCTACTTCCTTTGTTTTCGGATTGCATTTCCTTAGGATTCTTCCAATGAATCTCAGTCTGGCATCTGCTTTACCGACGATCAACTTTATATGATCATTCCATTTTAAATCACTCCTAATGCGTACTCACAGATAATTTATGAAATTAACTGCTTCCAGTTGCTGATCTGCTATATTGTAGCTAAATGTTTTGGGATCTTTCTTTCTATGTATTCGCAGCACATTACACTTATCTACATTGAGATTCAATTGCCATTCCCTGCAGGATGCGTCAATTCGCTGCAGATCCTCCTGCATTTCGGTACAATTTTCCATTGTTACAACCTCTCGATGTATCACAGCAGCATCCGCAAAAAGCCTCAGTGAACTTCCGATGTCATCCACAACGTCATTTAGGTATATTGTGAATAGCAACGGTCTTACGACATTCCCCTGTGGCACACCTGAAACCACTCTTACTTCGGAAGACTTCGCTGCATTGAGAATGAGATGCTGCATTCTGTTATCTAGGAACTCTTCAATCCAATCACACAGTTGATCTGATAGTCCATATGCTCTTACTTTGTTCATTAAACGACTGTGGGGAACTGTATCGAAAGCCTTGCGGAACTCAAGAAACCAGGGAACCCGTTTCTATGGCCCTCTGAGTCTCCTGGACGAATAGTGTAAGCTGGGTTTCACACGACCGTCTTTTTCGAAACCCATGCTGGTTCCTACAGAGTAGATTTCTAGTTTCCAGAAAAGTCATTTTACTCGAACATAATACGTGTTGCAAAATTCTACAACTGATCGACGTTGGAGATATAGGTCTATAGTTCTGCACATCTGTTCGACGTCCCTTCTTGAAAACGGGGATGACCTGGGCCCTTTTCCAATCCTTTGGAACGCTACGCTCTTCTAGAGACCTACAGTACACCGCTGCAAGAAGGGGGGCAAGCTCCTTCGCGTACTCTTTGTAAAAGCGAACTTGTATCCTATCAGGCCCAGCGGCCTTTCCTCTTTTGAGCGATTTTAATTGTTTCTCTATCCCTCTGTCGTCTATTTCGATATCTACCATTTTGTCATGTGTGCGACAATCTAGAGAAGGAACTACATGCAAAACTTCCACCCCTCCCCCGTTTCCTATGCGGCCCGAGGTGCCGCCATACAATCTGAATATTGGCTCATAAGCAAAAAAGTTTGACGGCCTCCGACCAAGACTCTATACAGAAATCGCCGACATTGTCAGTTGAGGCGGTGCAAGTAAAGCTGCTGCGGGCAGCCAAGGTACCGCAAAGGTGGGCGGCGACGCGCTTCCAGGGGCTGCGCGGCCGCAGGCTGGCTAATTGCAGGGGGCGGCGCCGGCCCGCCATCTGGCGCCTGCGGGCCCCGGCTGCAGGGTCGTAACGCAGCCTAACTGCTGGCTGCTGCCGCCCCGGCCGGTCCCGCCCGCTGAATTTGTCGAGACAAACGAGCGAGCAGGGCGGCCATGTGCCACCGCCGCGGCGCAGTCCATCCATCCCCGCGGTCGCGGCGCTCCTCCTCCCGGCTTTATGCCGGCGCGACAAATGCTTGTCGGGCGACAATCTGTCGGCAGGTGGCGGCCCTGACAGCCGCAGCGACCGCCCCCTGGCGCGGGGGACTCCCCGGCCTCCCGGCTGTGCGTTCCTGGTAGCGCAGTAGGCGACACTCCTCCCCGTGACTTTCTACAAAATACTTGGCATAAACTACCACATCACCGAATGTGATTAGGAAAGCGATAAGGGATCTCTTGTCGGAGAAGTAAAATATTCAATAGAGGCAAAATCCTCTTTGGGGAGTAATGAATATGAACTGTGTCATGTTCTAGTTGGATGCTGATAAACATACAAATGTTCACACCAGTTTTATTTCGGAATGTGCCTGTACAGGTGTAGCCAATTCGGTCAAACATAATCATAAAAGCAGTATAAATGTACCAATACAGTACGAGAGGCGTGTACGCTGTAAATAACTTCATTTTACCAAACGATAAGGAATTTGTCAGAGCACTGAAAGATCTAAGTCGAAACAAGGCCCCGGGAGAAGACAACATTCCATCAGACTACTGATAGCCTTGGGAGAGCCAGTCCTGACAAAACACTTCTATCTGGTGAGCAAAATGTATGAGACAGACGAAATACCCTCAGACTTAAAGAAGAATATAATAATTCCAACCCCAAAGAAATCAGGTGTTGACAGATGTGAAAATTACAGAACTATCGGTTTAATAAATCACGGATGCAAATTACTAACACGAACTCTTTACAGACGAATGGAAAAACTGGTAGAAGCCGACCTAGATCAGTTTGGATTCCGAAGAAATGTTGGAACACGCGAGGCAATACTGACCTTACGACTTATCTTACAAGGGAACCTCCCCATCGCACCCTCCTCAGATTTAGTTATAAGTTGGATAGGCCTTGAAAGACTGAACACAGATCAACCGAGAAAACAGGAAGAAGTTGTGTGGAACTATGAAAAAAATAAGCAAAATATACAAACTGAGTAGTCCATGTGCACGATACGCAACATCAAGGATACTGTGAGCTCAGGAGCGCCGTGGTCCCGTGGTTAGTGCGACCACCTGCGGAACGAGAGGTCCTTGGTTCAAGTCTACCCTCGAGCGAAAAGTTTAATTTTTTGTTTTCAGACAATTATCAAAGTTCAGGCACTCACACATAATCAACTTCGCTCTCCAAAATTCCAGGACATGTTCAAATTTGCTTGGACATATGGAAGTTTTGACGGTCTCCACAAGGAAAAATTTGAAAACGTTAAAAACATATGTTTTGACAGAGCACAGGGAAAACTGTGCGACTGTGAAACTGTTGCATTAATTTGTTGCAGTTTATGTGACAAACTCTTATGTTTTCATCACTTTTTTGGGAGTGATTATCACATCCACAAGAAAACCCAAATCGGGCAAGGTAGTAGAATCTTTTTACCCATTTGCCAAGTGTACAAGTTAGGAAGGTCGACAACATACTCCTGTCATGTGACGCACATGCCGTCACCAGTGTCGTATAGAATATATCAGACGTGTTTTCCTGTGGAGGAATCGGTTGACCTATGACCTTGCGATCAAATGTTTTCGGTTCCCATTGGAGAGGCACGTCCTTGCGTCTACTAATCGCACGGTTTTGCGGTGCGGTCGCAAAACACAGACACTAAACTTATTACAGTGAACAGAGACGTCAATGAACGAACGGACGGATCATAACTTTGCGAAAATAAAAAAATTAAAATTTTCATTCGAGGGAATCCTTTAACCAAGGTCCTCTCGCTCCGCAGGTGCTCACGCTAACCACGGAACCACGGCGCTCCTGAGCTCCTAGTATCCTTGTTGTTGCCTATCTTGCCCATGGACTACTCAGTTTGTATATTTTGCCTTTTTTTCATAGTTCCAACACAACTTCTTCCTGTTTTCTCGACTGATCTGCGTTCAGTTTTTCCAGGCCTATCCACTGTGCCAACTTATAACTAAATCTGAGGGGGGTGCGATGGGGAGGTTCCCTTGTTAGAAGAAAGATTAATGAAAGGCAAACCTACTTTTCTAGCATTTGTAGACTTACAGAAAGCTTTTGACAATGTTGACTGGAATTCCTTCTTTCAAGTTCTGAAGGTGGTAGGGGTAGAATACAGGGAGCGAAAGGCTATTTACAATTTGTACAGAAACCAGATGGCAGTTATAAGAGTCGAGGGGCATGAAAGGAAAACTGGTTCTTAAGGGAGTGAGACAGAGTTGTAGGCTATCCCCGATGTTATTCAATCTGTATATTGCGCAAGCAGAGAAGGAAACAAAAGAAAAATTCGGAGTAGGCATTAAAATCCATGGAGAAGAAATAAGAACTTTGAGGTTCGCCGATGACATTGTAAATCTGTCAGAGACAGCAAAGGACTTGGACGAGCAGTTGAACGGAATGGATAGTGTCTTGAAAGGATGATATAAGATGTACATCAACAAAAGCAAAACGAGGATAATGGAATGTAGTCGAATTAAGTCGGGCGGTGCTGAGGGAATTAGATTAGGTAATGAGATACTTAAAGTAGTAAAGGAGTTTTGCTATTTGGGGATGAAAATAACTGATGATGGTCGAAGTAGAGAGGATATAAAATGTAGACTGGCAATGGCAAGGAAAGCGTTTCTCAAGAAAAGAAATTTGTTAACATCGAGTATAGATTTAAATGCCAGGAAGTCGTTTCTGAAATTATTTGAATGGAGTGCAGCCATGTATGGAAGTGAAACATGGACGATAAATAATTTGGACAAGAAGAGAATAGAAGCTTTCGAAATGTGGTGCTACAGAAGATATTGAAGATTAGATGGGTAGATCACAAAACTAATGTGAAGGTGTTGAATAGAATTGGGGAGAAGAGGAGTTTGTGGCACAACTTGACAAGAAGAAGGGACCGGTTGGTAGGACATGTTCTGAGGCATCAAGGTATCACAAATTTAGCATTGTAGGGCAGCGTGGAGGGTAAGAATCGTAGAGGCAGACCAAGAGATGAATACACTAAACAGATTCAGAAGGATGTGGGTTGCAGTAAGTACTGGGAGATGCAGAAGCTAGCACACAATAGAGTAGCATGGAGAGCTGCACCAAACCAGTCTCGGGACTGATGACCACAACAACAAAACAGAGGCAAAAACAGTCCATAATGTCTAAAAATCTGTTTTCGTTCTTTTGCATGTTGTAGTAATTTACTTCTCTTTGAATCCAGCATGAGACACTATTATTAAAAACAATTGTGTCAGTCTACTGAAAAGGAAATGCTGAGCCAACAGACTTTCCACAGTGGATACACCGGTTCCCGTCAGATCACCGAAGTTACGCGCTGTCGGGCGTGGTCGGCACTTGGATGGGTGACCATCCAGCCGCCGTGCGCTGTCGCTATTTTTCGGGGTGCACTCAGCCTCGTGATGCCAATTGGGGAGCTACTCAACCGAGTAGTAGCGGCTCCGGGAGAGCGGTGTGCTGACCACACGCCCCTCCTATCCGCATCCTCAACTGAGGATCACACGGCGGTCGGTTGGTCCCGATGGGCCACTTGTGGCCTGAAGACAGAGTGCTTTATCATAATGGAGAAGTAACACTGACCTAGCAAAAGGCCCTTTTCTAAAACCTGTAGATGCGAATGCAATGCTTCCCAAAACAGTATCTACTAAATGTTATAGGAATTTTAAGGTATTCAGAGTAACTCTGAATAAAAGAATCATATTTTGTGAATACTAAAATGCCAAACAAGACAAGTGGTTACTTTTTATACGAAAGGATAACATGCCTAAAGCTGTTACCAGCCGCCGGTCAGGGTGGCCGAGCGGTTCTAGGCGCTACAGTCTGGAACCGGGCGACCGCTACGGTCGCAGGTTCGAATCCTGCCTCGGGCTTGGATGTGTGTGACGTCCTTAGGTTATCTAGGTTTAAGTAGTTCTAAGTCCTAGGGGACTGATGACTTCAGAAGTTAAGTCCTATAGTTCTCAGAGCCATTGGAACCATTTGTTGCCAGTCTGCAGTTGGTATCCCTAATATGACAACAACGTTACTACAGTAACAATAACCTACACCTACAACACACGTTAACCCTGCTGTTGTTGCTAGAAATGAAAAAGATGAAGCTGCTGTGAATACATATGCCGACTAAATTTCTTGAGGAACGATAATGCTGACCTCACTTAACTAAATACATTCTCTTTGAGTTCACCACTAGCTACAAAGATAGCGTATATTGCAAAACGGACGTTAATGGAAATGTATTTACGCACCACATATTTCCCGAAAAAATGTACTTTTTTTGTTCCCTGGTGCACTAATTCCAGTAGGTGCACAAAACAACGGACTGATTATCTTTCCACCTGAGCCGTGCATGGCTCGTGTTCATCCCATTAATTGTTAGTCATCTTCTATTGTGGTAGTGCCGCCTCGTTTTCTTATTCTATTTATTGGTGTTTCTAACTTCCTGCCTTACTTGCCCGTGAGTGGCAGCAGCGTGTATCGATAAGCACACTGTCGTACCATCTGTGGAGCGACCGATAGTATTTCTGGGTCGTCCTGTTTCGGGTGGTCTGTGAGTGGGAGTCCCACAAACAGTGCAGTCGCGACGGAGCAGCAGTCGCGGATGGACCACCAGTCTAGTTGGTCAGTTGGCGTGGAGCAGCAAGCAAGCCCCTGTCGCGCGGTGTCTGCTTGTAGCCGCTGGCGGCGTTCACGCGCTGTTGGAGTGGGAGGTGCTGTTTGCGAGTGCTACGAAGTTCGTCGCCCACCGATCTTGGACGTGACAGTTGAGTCCTCACTTAACTTACTACCGAGCCTCAACTGTTTACATTTCTTCGTTGGATCCTGGTTGTCACTTTTGGGACACTCCCGTGAGCAACAACGTGTGTGTATTTTAAGTCGGCTAAGATTCCAGCCGTCTTCCTGGTGAAATTTAACTTAATTTATTCCCTTTATGGAAGTTCACATACGGTATCTTCTGCCTTGTGGCCGTTGACGTTCCGGTTACCAGCCATGATCGTTGTAGGCAGTGTATTTTCCTCGTCGTGTTGTTGCTGTCCAGCGTGGCGTGTAGTCCGACAGCTGAGGTGTTGTTGGTCGTTGTGGGCGCCAATGTTCTGTGTGTCGTGTACTGAAATCTTGCGGTCATTTTGCTGGTTGCTTGGAGCGGAACTGATTTTGTTGATTGGTTGGTCGGCTGTCTGTCGGTTGGGTTGCCTCCAGATTATGAAGTCGTTGGACAGGCTGTCTGTCTCACCTAAACGGGCGAATAGTGTTACAATCCCAGGTCAACACTTGGAAACTACTGACGGCCGTCCCTTGTATGGATTTTAGTTATTTCGTTGATGTGTGACTTTCAGCTGAGTATCAATACCTCTTAAATTAATGTTCTTTTCTTGCCCTGAAGGCATGAGATTGTTATATTTTTATATGGGGCCTTCTGCCAAATTTTACTGGAGAGGTTTTAAGATAAGGCCTTCTGCCTTTTAAATTGCAGGACATATTGAAAATTAGGAATAAAAGACACTCTGTGTTCTGAAGTAGAAGCAGAACCTCAAGTCAGTGACAATGAAGATCCTGAGGAAGAATAGTTCCAACCGGATGTTCCAGAAGCGAAAAAGAAGAGGCGAAAATGTAATTTGTGAATGAACTTAAACCCCTTCACACATAGGTATATTAGAAACAGAAAAGGAAATATTTTGGCCACTATAAATTTGGTGTATCAGTAATCTGTTTTTGGGATTTTGTGAATTCAAAATTTTAAGTGCTATTTGGCCAATTAATGGCTTCAAAATTAAAATCTGACCTAAAAGACGCCACAATATAGACTAAAAATAGAAATATTTTGCAGAAAAAGACTGCTCGGTAAGAAAATTTTTTCTCCATTTGGCGTCAGTATATTTGATTTTAATTTTTTATTCAGTATAATGTGCTACAGGTGTCGATGGGTTAAGCACTTAATGTGTAATGTTAACATGAAAAGTCTGCGCCATTTGACAAAGGACATTTTGAAGCTTATATATCAAACTAAACAATGGTACAAAGTGAAACTTTAAAACACATTATCTCAAGACACCTGCCTTCCATCACCAGTGTTGGACCTGTTATAACTCACAAAATGTAGGTATAGGAAGCTAATTTGTTGACAAGTTGTTCAAAATTTAACACTGAACATAAAAATTAAAATGGTTCAAAATACAAAATTTTCGACAAGAACTCCCTTTTCACTTTTCGCCTCTCAGATTGCTGTAGACAATAGTAAGTTCATCACGTAAAAATTTGCATTGTTTAGAAGGAAGAGAGGAAATGAAAATCTAGGTTCAAAGTCCTAAAGACAAAGTCATTGTGATTTAAATGAACTGGCATCTGACGTTTATGATATAATGTTGCGACGTTGTCGACATTAGCAGTCTTCGGGGAGCCGCTACAAAACTTTGCCCTCTGAACTGACGGAATATTGCTATGTCACTTTCTCCTAGATAAACCGCGACAGAATTCATAAATTCACGGATAGTAAAGATCTCTCCAGAGTGTCACAGGAGGAATGTCACTATTCAGGGATATGACAGGAATGATCAATGGAAGCAAAAAAAGACTAGTAAACATGGTCTCTGAAATGTATAACTTAACCCTTTGAGCGCCAGTGGCTTCTGCCTCAAAGCAGCATTTTATTATTTGAAGTACCAGTGTCTTTCTCGTGGAAACACGGATGCTATTGTAAGACAAAAACCTCTATTTTTTCACTGAGATGCTTCTATGAAGGTAGTGCATTGTAGCAGTCATTTACAGTGTTCAAAACAAGAGTCGGCGCAGAGAATGTGCTGTCTGATTGTAGGATATTGTCACTTTTTTAATTTTCATGTTTAGGAGATAACTTATAGTAAAAATAAGTATACCTAACGTGACTGTAACGTAAATTTGAGTTTGTATTACTGCTTTTATGACAGGTTTTGGAATGAAACCACTGAGGCAATCTGTACTTTTGATGTAAACTTATTAAATTTTAGGACAATTTGGCTTGTTATTTAAAAGTATAATTTGTTTTAACCATTATGAGTTCATCGGAGTTTCTAGATGTGCGATAGTGTCTAGGAAGAACGCGAAATTGCTTTCAAAAATATCCCATGAAGTGGAGGTTGGTTGAAAACTGTATGTCCTATTGGTTCCAAAGTGAAACCACCTCCTTAGAAACTTTCATTGTTTACTTTTTGCCAAATTTTTCCTGTATTCGTAGCTTGTCGATGATAATAAAGATTAATTTCGTGGAAAATTTGAAATTAATACTTCTTCATGTTGTTGCTACTCAAAGGGTTATGAGGTAAAATCACTTTTATACTGTGAAACTAATCTGTTCTACTGCAATCTCTTTGCTTTGAACATTTGGGAGGAGGTAGTATGAACCAAAATGTCTAGGAGACATGGCATGTAAAGTACATACCTTAACCGCAATGAGCGCTTATTTAGAAGTGTTTTCACATTAGTGACGATGAACAACTGTTTATAGCCCTCGAGATATGCACTTTGGAGCCCATGTTTACCAGAAATTTTTACCATGTGTTGGTCCATGCTGAACTATGTGTGAACAGACCTCAGGAGGCCCAACGGTACCGACCGACCACCGTGTCGTCGGCAGCCAATGACGGCACTGGATGTGGATTCGGATGTGCATGTGGTCAGCATAACAGTCTCCCAGCCGTATCAGTTTCCGTGACCGGAGCCGCTACTACTCAGTTGAGTAGCTCCCCACGGGCCTCACAAGAGCTGAGTGCTCTCCAGTTGCCAACAGAACTCGGCAGACTCGGACGGCCACCCTTCCAAGTCCTAACACAGCCAGACAGCGTTCAACTTCGGTGATTTGACGGGAACCAGTGTTGCCTCTGCGGAAAGGTCGCTTACATTGGTCCTTAGTACCTCGTCCCAAAATATGGAAAGCAAAGAGCTTGCAGCAGAAGAAGCATACTACTACGTTAAAGGTTACAACTAGAAACTGTGTGTATGTCTTGAGACAGTTTGTAGCTCACCATGTGTGAACTGCTGAGACTATATTCTCCAGTACCTGAGGAATGAAACGTCTTCCAACAAACTTTACACGTAAAATGGAACCTTCCTGGAGATATTTTTCACTGATACCCCCTAAAAAATAATGAAAGGAAAAAAATTTCTGGCTGACTACATTTTCGTGCAGTAATACTTCAGCATCGGGTATGATATTCAGTATATTACTCCTTTACCACCAACTCTATTCTGAAGACAGTGTCCATATGCAGGGTGTCCTACCTAACTCTGCCACCTCATATCTTTCCGAAGCGAAAGGAGATGTGAAAAATGCTATTGGCCGTGTATGTATCTACGGTGGGGACTCAAACAATGGGCTGGGATGCACAATACATTAATTAAAACAAACATCATGTCCAGCAAAAAGTAACGTTTTTTTAAATGCACATGTATATTTTTTTCGGGTATGAGAACTAGAGGTACAATTAATGACGACAGGCTTGCTTTTACTGTGCTAAACTTGATACCCGCTGAAATACCTAGACTTAAAAGAAAGGAAACGGCGCCAGAGTTTCTGCAGTAATGCGCAGAGCAAGGCTTGCCTACAGGAGGCTTTCAGAACAGTGCAGGCAACCCGCATTACAGCATTACAGCATTACGGCAGAAACTGTAGCACTCTTTCATTATTTAAAGTCTAGCTTTTCCAGAAGGTATAAGGTTTAGGGCAGTGAAACCAAGTCTGACATCACTAATTGTACCTCTACTTTTCACTTCTGTAGAAAAGTAACATACAGGTGCTGCTTAAAAACACTGAATAAACCTGCAAAATGATACAACACATATTTCAGGACTTATTACGTATAGACATTGAGATTCATGATAAACTAGCTCTTCTTACAAAGGAAGCTTGGTTACACATCGGAGATAGATCTTTTAAGGAATGTAGGAAGGGGAGGGGGGTTACTGGTGTCCAACTAGCCAGTCTCTTGGTAAGTCTCTTCTTCTGACTTCTCTCCTTACTTACATTCTTTTTATTACTTCTTCATTTCTTATTTTATTCGTCCACTTGATTATTTACATTACTTGATAGCACTGTATTTCAGATACACTGAGGTGACAAAACTCATGGGATAGCTATATGTACGTGTACAGATGGCGATAGTGTCACAAACACAAGGTATAAAAGGCTGTCATTTGTATTCAGATGATTCACGTGCAAAGGTTTCGACGTTATTATGGCCGCACGATGGGAATTAACAGACTTTGGACGTGGAATGGTAGTTGGAGTTAGACGCTTGGGACGCTCCATTTCGGAAATCGCTATGGAATGCAATATTCCGAGATCCACATTGGCAAGAGTGTGTCGAGAATACCAGATTCCAGGCATTGTCTCTCACCACGGACGACGCAGTAGCCGATGGTCTTCACTTAACGATCGAGAGCTGTGGCGTTTTTGTGGAGTTGTTAATGCTACCACACAGGCACACTGCTCGAAATAACCGCAGAAATCGATATGAGACATACGATGAACGTATCTGTTAGGACAGTGAGTCTAAATGTGGTGTTAAGGGGCTATGGCAGCAGACGACCGACGCGAGTGCCTTTGCTAACAGCACGGTGTGGCGTCGCAACTAGTGCGCCATCGCCCATTCGTCTATTAAAAGCTTTACTTCAGAATGTATGTGGGCTGCAATGTAAGCCGGTAGAGTATTGTACGGTCAGTAACGGACGAGTTGTGTCCTGCAGACTGACGTCACGACCATCTGTTGCAGCTGCGCGTGTGAAAGCAGTGGAGTAGCGCTGGCAGGCCACTTACTTTATACGAAACTAAAAATATTAATAACTAATAAAGGAACCTGAGGAACGTCGTATTTGATGTACGTCCTTCTGTTGTGAAAACAAACAATATGTCAAAGAGTGAGATCAAAAATAGTTGTATTTTGGAAGTTAGTAAAAATTCCAAAAAAGAACGTAATTTTCCGACAGTCAAGAATTTAAAAAATACAGTGATGTAATAGTTCACCTTCACTGACTATGTACGATGATCTGATAACACTTTCAGTGTCCATATATAAATTTGGAAAGTTTTTAGTTTCAGAAAACCTCTGTGACTTTTCTATAATAATAATTTCAAGAGTTCTAAGTAAATATGTGTATTGTGTGTTAGGGTGCGTGTGAATTAGAATGAGTGCGCGAGAGTATGTGGGACATTTGGCATTATTAAAAATCATTCATGTAATTCTCTACAGGAACTGGCAAGTGTTCCAACTCTGTAACGTGGGAACGAATCCACTAGTGGGAACCTACTAGTGAATGTCGGATGTCCAGGTATATATGCTTATGTATAAGACAGCCAGAACATTCGCGACTACATAATAAATTTCCAGATGTAGAGTAAAGCTTAAAGTTCATTATGTTTTGTTTATTTAATTAGAGAGTTTTGTGTTACTTAATTTGATGACGTCAATGAGCCTAGAGAAGTGGTTGGTGATTGCTAGATTTTGGCGCAAGCCGCGCCCTAGAAGTGAGTTCTCATTGGTCGTAAGTGCTGACAGCCAATGAGAAGCGAGATGGTTGGCCGCCTAGGAGGAGATATAGTTTTGAGTGTGGGAGAGTGAGAGGAGGAGTCGCGAGCTAGCTTTGATTGGAGGCGGTTATACTGGATGTGACTTTTCGCATTATGTGTAAGATGAAGTCTTGGGATGACTTCCGCGTAAATGGTATCTGGTAGTGATCAGAAACTGTTTATGAAAACTTTAGAGTGTTGTGATAATCCGTTCCGACGAAAATCGCGAGTGAACTTTGAATTATACAGCGTGGCGAGACTGAGTATATTCTTACTGAGTATTTTATGGCGAGCATAAACTTTTACTAAAGACAACCACTGAATATCGTGTGCAGAAGTAATTGGCCTATCATTGACTGTGTTACAAGTAATTGGTTTCGGAACTTGGGAAGGTAAAAGTTCTGGCTGTTTTAGGTATGGTGATAACTGTGAGCAGAAACTTTAGTAATTTTCGTAAATGCGGGCTGATGATCTTGCTTAACGGCAATAAAGATCTATTGAAGGTTTAAATTTGAACTTCATATTTAAAGTACGAGTGACATCCCTTTCCCGAAACATTTCTTTAAAGTACATAGACAATTTTCAGCAAATTTTACTTATAGCGGCCTCCGGCGTGTAGCTATGAGGTTACAGTTTTCTCAACACTGCTCTTCTGTGATCTCGTAAGTAGCTGCTGTCAGAAGTTTACGTGCGAAGATCTACCACTTTAAAGAGATAGGTGAACAAAAATTATAAAATAAATTGCATTGCAGCAGCAACGTATAATCCGTCGCAATTGGTGCATTGCATCGCACGCACGTACTAAATCCGTCGCAATTGGTGCATCGGCAGGGAAAGATAATGAAACATTTCATTAAAAGCAGTAGTGTGTGTGCAACCGGACGATAAAAAAGTGCTCGCGAATAAATAGGGACTGGGGAAAGGACAAATATTAAGAGTGAACTATCGCCACGTGGACATAAAGACAGTGATAGCCCATGAACTGTGAGTGTGTTTGATATGCTTGGCGGATGAATTTTGCGGTTCTATCACGCCGACTGAAGTAGCTGATAACGAGGACAACTGGCAGACTACGAGCCACGAGACGACGCTCACCAGTTTTGGATGTTGATAATTTAGAGATGTAAAAAAAAAAAAAAATAGTTTCAGTTTTTTTTTTTCGCGAACACTTTTCTAAATAAGAAGATCACTGCAATAAAAAAGAAATGCCTGAGTGGTGACACAAAACATTTCTGCGCTCGTCGACCTTTAAGTTGTGTTTTCGGAACTATTTTGTGTGTCAAAGCTGAAAGTGGCAGCTCAATCTGAAATGTGTAACACCGTTATCATGGATACGCTACTACATCCTTCAAAATCACGAAGGAGTGGTGCAACGCGATGTGTGGCAGCTGCAGAGTGCAGATTCCGTGAGTGGCTTCCTCCTAGTGGCGGCGGTTGTTGACCAGTTCCGCCTTTCTGATGGTTTTCGTTACCAGAAATCAAATGTAGTGCTAATGCAATCAGCACTTCGGCTCTGACTGGCGATGTTGTGGTCTTTAGTCAGAACACTTGTTTGTTGCAGCTCTCCATACTAGTCTCTTCTGTGCAAGTCTCCTCATCTCTGTGTAACTGCTGCAACCTACGACCATTTCAACTTGATTGTAGTAGTCTGCCATGGGATCCCTGACCATTTTTTTCCACCAACACTTCCCTCCATTATCAAACTGACAATTTATTGATACTTCACAATGGTTTCTATCAAGCAACCCCTTTTTATAATCAAGTTGTGTCACAAACATCTTTTCTCCTCAGAGTGATTCAGTTTATTTTCATTAGTTATCCGATCTAGCCATCAAAACTTCACCATTGTTCTGCATCATGACATTTCAAAAGCTTCTTTTCCCTTCTTGTCCGAACTATACGGTCAAGTCACATTAATATTATTACCGTCTATGTGCGACGTCAATGTTCAATAACCACTCCCCGGCGGCAGATGGCTGCACTAGCAGTGGAGGATATATGAAGTGTGTTGGGGGACGCGAGCAACAGTGCAGCCGTTGTCGTGATGCGGCAACGGAATGATTTATGTGATGTCCAACAGGAATGATCATTGGCTTTCGGGCCAAGAGTGGAAATACATCCGAAAAGGCTAAGTCTGTAAAATGTTCGCGTACCGTCATGCTTAAAGTACGCCATGCATTGCAAAATGACGCTATCCAAAACCATCGCCGAGGCAACTGTGGTGTACATCTACATCTACATACATACTCCGCAATCCACCATACGGTGCGTGGCGGAGGGTACCTCGTACCACAACTAGCATCTTCTCTCCCTGTTCCACTCCCAAACAGAACGAGGGAAAAACGACTGCCTATATGCCTCTGTACGAGCCCTAATCTCTTACCTTATCTTTGTGGTCTCTCCGCGAAATATAAGTTGGCGGCAGTAAAACTGTACTGCAGTCAGCCTCGAATGCTAGTTCTCTAAATTTCCTCAGTAGCGATTCACGAAAAGAACGCCTCCTTTCCGCCAGAGACTCCCACCCGAGTTCCTGAAGCATTTCCGTAACACTCGCTTGATGATCAAACCCACCAGTAACAAATCTAGCAGCCCGCCTCTGAATTGCTTCTATGTCCTCCCTCAATCCGACCTGATAGGGATCCCAAACGCTCTAGCAGTACTCGAGAATAGGTCGTATTAGTGTTTTATAAGCGGTCTCCTTTACAGATGAACCACATCTTCCCAAAATTCTACCAATGAACCGAAGACGACTACCCGCCTTCCCCACAACTGCCATTACATGCTTGTCCCACTTCATATCGCTGTGCAATGTTACACCCAAATATTTAATCGACGTGACTGTGTCAAGCGCTACACTACTAATGGAGTATTCAAACTTTATGGGATTCTTTTTCCTATTCATCTGCATTAATTTACATTTATCTATATTTAGAGTTAGCTGCCATTCTTTACACCAATCACAAATCCTGTCCAAGGCATCTTGTATCCACCTACAGTCACTCAACGACGACACCTTCCCGTACACCACAGCATCATCAGCAAACAGCCGCACATTGCTGTCCACCCTATGCAAAAGATCATTTATGTAGATATAAAACAACAGTGTACCTACCACACTTCCCTGGGGCACTCCAGATGATACCCTCGCCTCCGATGAACACTCATAATCGAGGACAAAATACTGGGTTCTATTACTTAAGAAGTCTTCGAGCCAATCACATATTTGGGAACCAATCCCATATGCTCGTACCTTAGTTAGGAATCTGCAGAGGGGCACCGAGTCAAACGCTTTCCGGAAGCCGAGGAATGTGGCGTCCGTCTGATACCCTTCATCTATGGTTGTGAGGGTATCATGTGAAAAAAGGGCGAGTTGCGTTTCGCAGGAGCGATGCTTTCTAAAGCCGTGCTGATGCTTGGACAGCAACTTCTCTGTGTACTGTGGGCCATAGATGACGACGGCTGCGGAGATGTGCTGTTGAGCATCTGACCGGCCAGATGAACAAAGGGCCAACCAACAGTGTCTCCTGAAAGACGGTGCAGCGAACGTTGCTGCGTATGGGCTATCGCAGCAGGCGCCTGGTTCATGTACCTATACTGCTTGCTGTTCATCGACGACAAACGCTGAAATTTACACGTCAAGGCCACAACTGGACGTCCACTGAGAGGTGACAGGAGGCCTTTTAAGATGAATAATGTTGCAAGCTCCACCGAACAGGTACGGCCCTGCAACAATTATCGGAAGGGTCGAGGCCGGAGGAAAAACTGTTATGGTTACAGGAAAGTTTTCATGGCATTCCTTGGGTGATGTCGTCATTCTGGAAGGCACAATTGATCAACATACTAATGCATCTATCCTTGGTCACCGTATCCATTCCTGCACGCTGTTCTTAGCTCAGCACGATGGCATCTACCAGCAGGACAATGCACGAGTCACACAGTTCGCAGTGTACGTGCGTGGTTCTAAGAGCACCAGTACGAATTTGTGGTACTTTCGTGGCCGTCAAAATCCCCGGATTTAAACCCAATCGAGGATCTGTAGGACTACGTCGATCCGGCTGTTCGCTCCATGGACCGTCAACCGAGAAACCTAGCACAGCTGGAGTCGGCATGTCTTCACATCGCTGTCGGCATCTTCCAGGAACTCGCTGGCTCTCTTATTACACGTCTCGTGCCGTAAAAGTAGTTAGTCGGGCTTTTGACAGGTGGTCACATTATTGTGACTGAACAGTCTATTTATAGTTCACATTTCACTTCCGAACAAGGAGGACAGCAACCTTTTTTGGCAATAGTTCACTAACTTTTACATTTATATTTTGTGTTGACAAATTTCTCGTTTACAGAAACGCTTGTCTTGCTACTGCCAGCCTGTATTTCATGTCCTTCCTACTTGATCCATCGTCAGTTATATTCCAACTCGAATGAGAAACCAATCGACTCTTTTGTCCTTCATTTCGTAATCTAATTGCATCATAGTCTGATTCAGTTCGACTGTGTTTCATCATACTTGTTTTAATTCTGTTAATATCCACCTGATACCTGTTTTTAAGATACAATTTACTCTATTCAACTGCTCTCCCAGGTTCTTTACCTCATCTGACAGAACTACACTGTCGTCAGCAAACCTCAGAACTCCTCTCTGAAATTTAACACTCTTTTTAAATTTCTCCTGCATTTCGTTAGCAGGTTGCAGATGTACAGTTAAAATAGTATCGAGCATAGCCTATAACCCTGTTTAATTTCCTTCTAACTTACTGCTTCCCTTTCGTGTCCTTCGACTCTTGTTACTTGTGAGGTCATCGTTGCTGCATATCGATCAATACGAGACCAAATAAAACATCTGTGAGACGCGACAAGGCACGGTTGAGCATCTCTGGGCTCAACATCGAGTTTAGCGGTTGCTGTATTTTGTGAGCGCGCCAGCGCTGCAGTCATTAAAGTGGAATGTATAGCGACTGTCTCACCTTCTTTCTAGTTCTCAAACGCAGTGTCCTCTTTACCGTTGTTGTGCGGAGTGGCTGGTCGCGCCTGTGAAGCAGTACGACTTTGCTACGGCTTTGTCTGTCTTCCGCAGCCTCTAAATTTGGATTAACTATTCGAAGCAACAATATTAGCACTCTGAACGCTGTGTTTGTCTATACGGCATGAATTGGCTAATATTGACTGCCCATTTACCTTACTGAATTTTAATTTGGTTGTCGAAATCTCCTGGAGTAGACAGTCGTCGTATTTAGCAACAAAGTACTAGCCGCATTTCACAGCTTACCTTGAATTATTGTACCGATAATCTATGTTTTCCACTAAACATACTGAGTGCATGCAGCACTGGAACAGGAACAGCGACTGAACTCACCTTTTGCAATTTCTCCGGAAAATGTGCTCTGCTATTTAATATTTACGGTCACCGCTTTCTAATGGAACGAATTTTGAAAATTAAATCTGTTTATTCAACTTGAATTAGTTATTTAATTTTTTCTAACGATGTTAGAACTTACTTTTCAGAACCACAATGAAACTGAAAAGATATTCACCGATTTTCTTTGGGTACTTTAAGTCTTGTCAAAAAAACATTTAAAGTTAATATTTGTCATTTGAATAAAGTTAACATGCTTGTTAGTATGATTTTATACAAGAAAATTTTACGTAAGCTGTGCAACAAGCAACCAATCAAAAAACGTCTAATACTCTGTCTCAATGAACTGACTATACTAGGGGCGTTCAGTAAATAATGAAACACTTTTTTCTGTGCCAACTTCTGTTGAAAAAATGTGCAATTTGTTGTTGGAAATCTTGGAATATTTCCGCTCCAGGCTCTCTAATTTCATGAAGTTCAGATAGGTGGCGGCGCTATATGTATCCTTCAAAATGGTATCTGTGACGGAGGTGCGTTGCAAGTAGAGAGCCGTCATTAGTTTCTTTTCGTGAAAAACCTGAGCATCGCAGATATTCATAGGCGCTTGCAGAGTTCCTAGGGAGAGGTGGAACTGAATAAGAGCACTCTTAGTCGTTGGGCGAAGTGTCTGTCATCGTCGCAACAAGGTCACGCAAATCAGTCCGATATCCCGCGTGCCGACCGTCCGCACACAGCCGTGACTCCTGCAGAACTGGAACGTGCGGACACTCTCACTCGAAGTGATCGACGTATCTCACTCAAATCTCTCGTTGGGTGACTGGATGTCTCTTTTGGTAGTGCTGACACACTCATCCAACAATTGAGCTACTCAAACATTTTGCCCTATGGGTTCCTCGCCGCCTATCAGGAGACCATAAAGAGCACCGAAGGACCACCTGCGAGGAGCTGCCTGCGCGTTACGAAGCTAATCGTGTCAATTTTCTGACAAACAGGCGATGAAACATGAGTTTATCACTTTGAATCGGCAACAAAAGGCCAATTCATGGAGTGGCCCTACACTAGCTCTCCTCTGAAGTAAAAGTTCAAAACCGTACCCTCAGCCGCTAAAGCCATGGGCTCTTTAAAGTGGTTATTCTGTTTGTTATCCTCCCTCATGGTGCAACAATCAATATGTAATGTACTGTGCTACCCTCAGGTAGATGAAGAAACGAGTTCAGCGTGTTTGTTGCCACAAAAATGAGAAAGAACTTGTTCTTCTCTAGCATAATGCAAGGCACCACACAGTCTATACATCCGAGAGGAACTCATAACACTTGATTGAGCTGTTCTTTCTCATCCCTCCTATAGCCGGCATCTCGTTCCTTTCGACAATCCATTTGTTTGGCCCACTGAATGATGCACTTCGCGGAAACAATACTTGGATGTTACTGATACAGCAAGAAGTTGTCTCTGACGCCGACCAGCAGAGTGGTACCATGTGCACATACAAGCTGTCCCAGAAAGGTGGCGTAAGACCGTCGGACTGATCGGAGATCATGCTGGAAAACAGATCTTTTAGCTAAAAGAGTGGGGACTAATATGGTGTACTGGAATCATTAATAAAATCAACCTGCTTTCAGAAAAAGAAATGTGTTGCTTCACTTACTGTACGTCCCTCGTAAGATGAACATAAAAGAAGTGAACCAAAGATAATGGAATGAATTTCAGTTAAATCAGTTGATGCTAAGGAATCAAGTTAGGAAACGAGACACTAATAGCATTAGGTATGTATTGCAGTGAGGGAGAAAAATAACCGACGATGGCGAATGTAGAGAGGGTATGAAGTGTAGGCTGGCAATAATAAGAAAAGTATTTCTGAAAAAGAGGGCATCGATAATGTTAATATTTTTGTCCTGTTGATGAATCACCATCAATTGTGTCACATTTCCTCACTCCATGAGACACAACGGAAATGTGATGATCCAGAAGACATGAGTTGACCAGAAAATATGATGCGAATTCACGAGATGAATCTTGCAACAGGATTCGAAACAACTGTATCCACCGCTAACGAGCTAGAATGCTTCAGCAAAGTCGGCCTCAAAAGCAAAACACCTGCTTAGTAAGCGCTTCAGTAGGACAGAGGGTTTAGTAGTTTGCGGTAGGCCTTAATAAACCATTTGGAGTGTCTTGCTCGCACATCTGCTGCTCCCCTGGGCCAGCCCTAAAAGTGGAGCTCGGCGCCATAAAACAATAAAGCCATCCATACGCCGACGCCCGGGGCACCGTTTCTATATGAAACACCTGCATCCTCTCGAAAGGAAGAAAGCTCCATTCGCGAGACTTGAGTCTGTGTACGTTACAGTGGACAGGTGTACTTTTAAGAGATGGACTTGATCCGTCGGGAACTTCTGTAACATCGTTACTCTGGTAGAAAAACATACTGCCTGAGTATACAGGGCGTCCCAGAAATTTTGCAACGAACTTCGAGTGGGCGTCGTGTGTGAAAAGGAATTCGTCCCCAGAAACACCATCCAACGACGTTACAAAGCATCGACGTTACAGGCACAGGCCACCCCTTCGGCAGCAAACGTGACTTTGTACGCTGACGGACCGTAGGCGGGACGTCTCACTGCATTGTTTGCTATTCAGTTATTGCGAATGATTGCCGAACGTCTATGGAGTAGAGGGAGTTAACAGCTGCGTCGACAGGCCTTGTCTCCTACGAACGTTACGCTCTGTTGCTTCGGTGGATCACGGTTTCGGAGACGGCTTTCCATCCGTAATTTACATTTCTCCTACATACCGAAAAACATTGGAGATTTTAGTGGGTTCCAGGAGAAAAGTAAACTACGGATGGAAATTCGTACCATCGAGGCAACAGGATTGTGTCCTGAGGAGACGAGGCCTTTCTACATAGCACCTAAATTCATCTTCTCAACTGACGATCATGGCAGTCAGTCTCGATCACTGAATGGCAAACACTGCGAGACGTTCCGCCTACTGTCCCAAGGCAACACAAAATGTCCTTCAGCATTTCAAATTCATGTATATGTCAGTTATTAAATGTAAATATTGTAAATAACCTTATTAATGTGTTACCTTTTTGTAGAGGTTTGACTGTCTTTATTGGGCACCACTATGACCGACACATTAGACACTAATTGCCAACAAGTCTGATGTTTATGTGTGGCAGTTGTCTGATTTTCGTAAAAATTTTTATAATTTTGTGTGGAATGTGTTTTATTGTGTCCTGAATTTGTGCATGCAAAGGCAACTTCTGGAGAGCAATCAGTCACTACTGTTATTCAGTTTCAGGGCCGAGAAATCATCTCTTTTCTCACAACTATTGGCAAATTGATGGACGCACCACAAATCCAGCAAACAACAACGACTGAAGCGCCAGATGCCAGCAGCCAGGTGCCGCCTCTTCCCTTCCGCTTTCTGATGCAAAACAAGAGGAATGGACAGAGTACCACCTGAAGCTAGAGCAGCATTTGTCAGCATACTGGTGAATCACTGTTTTTTTTGGATGGGATTGTATAGGGGAAAGTGTCCTATTATCGGATACCGTTTTTAAATTTAAAATTACCCATAAATTATAAGTCTTTAATTATGGAAAATGTGCTATAACGTTAGTATGGAATACGTAAATACTACCCCTGCAAAAAACTTTCCCAATGTAATGTTGTAATGGCTTACTAAAGAATTATAACGTGAAATTTTTTGCTTCCACAAAATATGGTTCCTAATTTACGGGTTTCTGATTTCATAGTTACAGGTTGTGAACAATAACAAAAATTTAGTGAATTAGTGACATAGCGTTTATTCGCATGCAATGTTTGTTTCAAAAGTGAAGAATGCTGCATAACTTTCGGTTACTCTGCAGTCGTTTCAGCCATAACAAGTAGAATGCTCTGTCTTTGTGCTTTTTAATACAGACGTTACATTTAAAATCTTTCCAAGTGCCAACTTCAACACATGCACAAGGCTCGTAATTATAGCGAAAGTAACCGATGCACTTAATCCCGGTCTCTTTAGACGTATCTGTTGACCACAGTTGGTCGCAGTAAATGCACTCCTCGTCCTCTTCATAGTCATATTACAAGTCTTTCAATATGGTTTCGTCAAGGCTTGGATCGGAGTCTCCCTCACCATGATCTTGCTGCCTCGTGCCTCACCTGTTCTTTATTAGGAAGAGCTTCGTTTTGAGACTCCCAGATGCTGAAGGTCTATCACATGCATCGAATCAAGCTACTGGAGTAGGTGATGTCTCTCCTACAGTCTTGATACTAGCTTTCTTCTGCCATTAACCAGGCTCCTTTTTAAAAGGAGATAACTACTTTACCTGCTCTTGGTGTTGGGTTCGATGGTGGAAGTACAGGAGGTGGGCTACTTTCAACAGTAGAAACCACTGTTTCCTACATTCCATGAACTGCAGTCGACAGCGTCCCTGCTGTGGCTTCTGAGGCCCTATTTACATTTGCTACAGGCTGCTGAGGAGGAATATACATAGATGAAGAAACCAGGGGGGGGGGGATCACAAGAAAAGACCCCACAATTTTTGAAACCTATTGCGGCCACTTGCGTATTCCCAACCCATCAACGGCCCAATTCTCTGTCTCTCAAAAGCTTAGCAAGTGGCACCTGGGATAAAGATAAAATTCGGAACATCTGTTTCTACTGACACCAAGTGTCGGGTACCCGAAATAGTGCACCTCGTTACTACCCGCTATTAGGGACCGTCCCTTACTTCCATTTAGACACAACTTAACCTTCAGGTGAGCTGTGGACGACACCCTTTATCAGTTACATTAGAAACAGCGTGCTTCAAACTACCGTCTTATATGAAATACTTTTAAAGTAAGTCTTACCTGGATTGCGGAAGGACTTTCAACTGAACTCTGCAGAAAATTTTTATCTTGACCACAACGCAAACACAGCTGTAGAGAACGAAACCTTAACAACAACTGTGGTCAAAGGCACAAAGGCGTATCAGAATAACCTCCGCCACTTGTTGTCGAGTGTGCTATGGAGTGCAGCACCAAGAAAGGGAGATATTCAGCTACCCGGAATTAGGCAACCACCCAAAATATACGCACTTTGTCCTATTTTTAGGTTATGTAGAAAGTAAAAAGCTGTTCCGTCAGTCAGAGTCCAAAACTCTAATCCATGAGGACTTTGTTCGACAATTGGATGTAATCTTCTATGCTCATATTCGAGTAGCTGTTGATCCTTTCAATTATTTTTCGCATGCATCACCGTAATAAATGGTTCAAATGGCTCTGAGCACTATGGGACTCAACTGCTGTGGTCATAAGTCCCCTAGAACTTAGAACTACTTAAACCTAACTAACCTAAGGACAGCACACAACACCCAGCCATCACGAGGCAGAGAAAATCCCTGACCCCGCCGGGAATCGAACCCGGGAACCCGGGCGTGGGAAGCGAGAACGCTACCGCACGACCACGAGATGCGGGCATCACCGTAATAATCAGCCTAACAAAGCATGGATCGCTGAACTCAACAGTACGCCTAGGAACTGTAAATTTAAATGCCCTTGTAATGCCTCACGCCGGCAGGGGTGGCCGAGCGGTTCTAGGCGGTGCAGTCTGGAACCGCGCGATCGCTACGGTCGCAGGTTCGAATCCTGCCTCGGGCATGGTTGTGTGTGATGTCCTTATGTTAGTTAGGGTTAAGTAGTTCTAAGTTCTAGGGGACTGACGACCTCAGAAATTAAGTCCCATAGTGATCAGAGCCATTTGAACCATTTGAATGCCTCACGTCAAGAAGAAATGCTTCGCGATGCCATTATTCAAAATCATGCTGATAACAGAATATGGACTGACATTCTTCGTCAACCTTGGTCTCGGTGATATATTTAAAGCAATCGAAGCTCAGGAAGTGCTAGGCTTCACAATGACCTTCACTTTAATGTGCCTGTTGCTGTTGTAACGCTGACCACGGATAACTAGCAGTGTCCTCTGTTTTGCATGGCATATTACAACCGCTGCCACAGGGAACCTCACAAATACAGCACAAGGGGTTCACTCGCTTCCTCCGCTAACTCATATGTGCTGAAGTATTGCCTGGTATATTATGGAACGCATGACAACAAAAACGCTTTCTCGACCATTCGTCGTGATCACTCTGCCGTAAATCAAAAGACACACAGGAAGTGTGGATGCAAAAGAAATGCAAAGTAAATTCTGTTCCACACAAATCTCGACTGAATAAAATGGAAATAAACACGACCTTTCATTCTGAATCTGTGCCCACTCCTCATGAAAATCCGCACAGGAACAATGGAAAGAATCGGAGGAATTGCATGGTAAAATGCACGGTGCAAAACAAAACTACGAGGGCAGTTCAATAAGTAATGCAACACATTTTTTTTCTGAAACAGGGGTTGTTTTATTCAGCATTGAAATACACCAGGTTATTCCCCAATCTTTTAGCTACACAACACTATTTTTCAACGTAATCTCCATTCAATACTACGGCCTTACGCCACCTTGAAATGAGGACCTGTATGCCTGCACGGTACCATTCCACTGGTCGATGTCGGAGCCAACGTCGTACTGCATCAATAACTTCTTCATCATCCGCGTAGTGCCTCCCACGGATTGCGTCCTTCATTGGGCCAAACATATGGAAATCCGACGGTGCGAGATCGGGGCTGTAGGGTGCATGAGGAAGAACAGTCCACTAAAGTTTTGTGAGCTCCTCTCGGGTACGAAGACTTGTGTGAGGTCTTGCGTTGTCAAGAAGAAGGAGAAGTTCGTTCAGATTTTTGTGCCTACGAACACGCTGAAGTCGTTTCTTCAATTTCTGAAGAGTAGCACAATACACTTCAGAGTTGATTGTTTGACCATGGGGAAGAACATCGAACAGAATAACCCCTTCAGCGTCCCAGAAGACTGTAACCATGACTTTACCGGCTGAGGGTATGGCTGTAAACTTTTTCTTGGTAGGGGAATGGGTGTGGCGCCACTCCATTGATTGCCGTTTTGTTTCAGGTTCGAAGTGATGAACCCATGTTTCATCGCCTGTAACAATCTTTGACAAGAAATTGTCACCCTCAGCCACATGACGAGCAAGCAATTGTGCACAGATGGTTCTCCTTTGCTCTTTATGGTGTTCGGTTAGACAACGAGGGACCCAGCGGGAACAAACCTTTGAATATCCCAACTGGTGAAAAGTTGTGACAGCACTACCAACAGAGATGTCAAGTTGAGCACTGAGTTGTTTGATGGTGATCCGTCGATCATCTCGAACGAGTGTGTTCGCACGCTCCGCCATTGCAGGAGTCACAGCTGTGCACGGCCGGCCCACACGCGGGAGATCAGACAGTCTTGCTTGACCTTGCGGCGATGATGACACACGCTATGCCCAACGACTCACCGTGCTTTTGTCCACTGCCAGATCACCGTAGACATTCTGCAAGCGCCTATGAATATCTGAGATGCCCTGGTTTTCCGCCAAAAGAAACTCGATCACTGCCCGTTGTTTGCAACGCACATCCGTTACAGACGCCATTTTAACAGCTCCGTACTGCGTTGTCGGAAGTCAATGAAACTATACGAGACGAAGCGGGAATGTTTGAAAATATTCCACAAGAAATTTCCGGTTTTCTCAACCAAAATTGGCCGAGAGAAAAAATGTGTTGCATTACTTATTGAACCGCCCTCGTAATTTAACCAGCTCTCTTCTAATATACGTACGGCTAAAATGCTTCGTCATTGACAGTTCAGGCAAAGACAGTCTCCCGCAGTTCAGAAGAGATACATTAAGAGGACAAACCGCAAACTGTTCATTTCTCTGCCGATCGGCAATCAATCAATACGTTTTAGTTAGATGTAGGGGCTGCAGTCACACTGATTAATCAAATTTTCAGGTCGTTATAATTTATGTGCAGCCACTCACGGAGACCCAATGTGGGCTGTAATGGCAGCAAAACTTGATAGACATGCCGATGCGTTAATGAGGAACCCTGGGAAACGGTTAGTTCCAATTTAGGTGCAAATTTGGCTCTTTACACTGTTTGTATGAGTGTATAACATCAACGCTGTCATTTGACAAGCCGTAACGTGCGTGAAGAGTATAGCTATCAAGAGGAGAGACCGTGCGCTGTTAGTGAAACAGTTTTATGTGAACTGCAGCAATTACTGTGCTGCATTGAGAGAATATCGCGGGCTGAAACATCTGAGGAGAGGTTCAATGTCATTAAATAGTTTAAAGAAGATGATAAAGAAATTTGAAAACGCAAGCGAGCTTGGTATGGCACCTGGAAGAGGAAGATGTCCTATCTCAGTGGAAGTTATTGATGTCACTGTTGCTGTAATTGGTCATGCAAACACATGTCCTGGATGGTGAGAATGCTTGTAGAGTGTTACGAGATTTGTCCATCCCATGGACAACAGTACGGAAAATTTTGTCGTTTTTTTTATGCAGGCACCCGTACAGGACCCAGACGGTGCAGCAACAGAACCACCCCCCCCCCCCCCCCCCATAATCCACAGTAACGTTCTGAATCTGCTCTTCGGTTTCTGGCAGGGATCGCAGTTGATGAAATGTGGCTGAGGCACATTTTACATTACAGTGTGCACTCAGTACACAGAACTGTAGAATTTGGGGTACTGTTAAACGGCGTCTTGTGCACGAGGTGCCATTAACATCGCCATATGTGGCTGTGTGGTGAGGGATTCACAACCGCCTTTGTTCACGGTTTGTTCTTCTTTGAAGAGAATGCGCCCAGGGGGCCTGTCAGATGTACCGTGACGTCTGCACATTATCGAGATGTACAGCATGTGATTCTTGCTTTGTAAGAGAACAACTATTTTCAAGCAAGATGGGGCAACACCTCACGTCGCTCTCTCAGTGAAAGATCTGCTTAGTCCAACCATAAACGAACGTGTTATTTGCAAAAAATTTCCACAAGAGTGGCCTGGAGCGTCACCTGATCTGATCCATGTGACTTTTGGCTCTGCGAACATCTAAAACAACGCGTCTACGAGGGACATGTTTGGTCTTTGCGTGATCCGAAGATCCGTGTACAGGAATTCGTCACTTCGATTCCACCGGAATTGCTGCGACCCCCTGTCGATCAAGTCGTTTTACGGACGCAGCATCTCGTCGACGTCTCTGGTGCTCATACTGAACAAACTGTGCGTAGCGGTCAATAGTAAAATCAACATTATGCCCTTGTCACTTGTTTGACCTTTCCTCCCAACGTCGCGTTCCCAATATATTACATTGGAAACATTTCTATACATTTCCTGCAATCATAGCGCAATATTTGCACGTGGTAGCCAAGTCGGGAACTAATTTTCTCCGGCGTAAATCGGTTCCGCGTTAACATATTGGAATATCTATCAAGTTTCGCTGCCATACAATAATTATAGCTCACACTGGATCTTTGGGAGTAGTTGCACTTTAATCATAACCACCCATACGAAAGGCCTCTATGACCGAGTGGTTCTAGGAGCTAGAGTCCGGAGCCGCGCTGCTTCAACAGTCGCTGGTGCGAATCCTGCCTCGGGCATGGATGTGTGTGATGTCCTAAGGTTAGTTAGGTTTAAGTACTTCTAAGTCTAGGGGACTGATGACCTCAGATGTTAAGTCCATTAATGCTCAGAGCTATTTGAACCATTTTTTAACCACTTGTCACTTGTTTGACCTTTTCTCCCCACGTCGCGTTCCCAATGTATTACATTGGAAACATTTCTATACGTCATTTCTTCCACTTGGTGGCCAAGTCTGGACCTAATTTGCTCCGGCGTAAATCGGTTCCGCGTTAACATATTAGAATATCTATCAAGTTTCGCTGCCATACAATAATTATAGCAAGTGTGCATACAATAATTATAGCAAGTGAGCTAGTGGAACACACTCAGCTATAAAAATCACACGTCCATCTCAAGGCCTAAAATGGAGAAAATATCTCTGTTCTTCGCTAGCAAGGTTTAGAAATACTGCTGTATCAGTGTCTTTGTCAGTAATCCACTCATTTTCTAGTCCCGGTTTTATGGCGCGTAAGCTTTTGATTCACTTGGTTTAGATATTCAGCACAGTGTGCATGCTGTTGGTATGCAGCTTTCCCATACCAATACTCATCAGTTGTGTGAAGAATTCATCAGTTGTGTGAAAAATGAGAACACTTGACGAAATAAATCTCGGGTGAACAGCGTGGTGTGAGTGTGCAAGGGACACAATATTTCGGCAATCGACCAGGTTGCCATCAGCACACCTGGTGACGACAAAAAGGTCGATTACCTAAATATTGTATTCCTTGTACATTGACACCTGGCTGTTCAAATGGTTCAAATGGCTCTGAGCACTATAGGACTTAACATCTGTGGTCATGAGTCCCCTAGAACTTAGAACTACTTAAACCTAACTAATCTAAGGACATCACACACATCCATGCCCGAGGTAGGATTCGAACCTGCGACCGTAGCGGTCTTGCGGTTCCAGACTGAAGCGCCTAGAACCGCTCGGCAGCAACGACCGGCCCTGACTGTTCATCCGAGATTTATTTCGTCATGAAATACGCCTGGAGAAATTGAAGAATCATATAAGAACACTTGTTTGATGGCAGACTGGGACATACGAAGAACTTTTACGAGCACATTACGCCCAAGGGCGTTGAAAAACGTAAGTTTCGTCAAGCGTATCGTGTAACCCGCACCATTCAGGATGGAACTGCTTCTGCACTGGATTAGAACAAATCGGAGTTTTGAAATCTATTCCTGCAAGTCGGTAGGCATCTCCCTTACTGACCACAAGAAAAGAGCATGGAGAGATAAGATGTGTGGCTGTGCTCGTTACAGCGAGATGACAAGAGTCATGAGGTACCTCCTAATATCGTGTCGGACCACACTTTGCCCGGCGCATTGCTGCAACTCAACGATGGAAGTATCCAACAGAAATATTGAGTCATGCTGCCCCTACAGCCGTCCATAAATGCGAAACTGATGCCGGTGCAGGATACTGTGCACTAACTAACCTCTCGATTATGACTCACCAATTTTTGACGGGGTTCAGTCGGGCGATCTCGATGGTGAAACTGTTCGCTCGAACTGTGCAGAATTTTCTTCAAACGAATCGCCAACAGTTGTGGCCCAGTGACATGGCTCTTTGATAAGCATAAAAATTCCTTCGTTGTTTGAAGCACTTTCAGTCAATGATCGGTTTAGATGGATCAAAAGACTCAATCCATTCGATGTAAAAAAACAGCCCACAGCATAATGAAACCACCACCAGCTTATACAGTGCCTTATTGACAACTTGGATCCATGTCTTCGTGGAGTCTACGCAACACTCGAACGCCACCATCAGTCTTACCAACTGAAATTGGTACTTATCTGAACAGGCCACAGTTTTACATTCTTCTAGTATCCAGTCGATATGGTCATGACGAACCCAGCAGAGGCGCTACAGGCGATGTCGTGGTGTTATCAAAGGCACTCGCGTCGGTCGTCTGGTGTCGCCAGACTGTCCAAATGGATACGTTCGTCATACGTCATACATTGATGTCTGTGGCTATTTCACGAAGCTCTGGTAGCCTGTTAGCTCTGACAACTCTATGCAAACGCTGATACTCTTGGTCGTTAAGTGCGTAGGGTGACTGTAATTTCGCACCTTACAAGCATTCATCTACATACTTCGCCGTGATCTACAACCACAATTACGTACCATTTGCTAGGTTGTACATCGAATAAATGAATTGTAACGTTGTTGCATTAATTTGCTATGAAAGCGGTGCTGATTGACAATAAAAGCGGGTTAAAAGCTGTGAGCTGTCTGGGGAAGTTAACCTTGCATTACTGAGCAACTGTTTCACCAGGTATCCAGTCTAGCTTACCAAATTCCCAACCAGACTAACATTAATTATAATCTTGTAATAGCCATACGACAACCGGTGATATATATATATATATATATATATATACGGAACACATCAAATATGGAGCCAAGATTGGGAGACTGCATACAACACTGCATTCATAAAATAACACACGAAGAACGTTGAAACATATGCATGAGGAAATTAACCACAACCAACCGATTCAATTTTCACCCAAAGAAGTTACGTTCGTAGCGCAATCCTGTCCGTCATGAAATTACCACACACTGGTATACTAAATTCATACTAACTCTCTGTGAAATTTTCCCGAAAAGAATAGCTGAGGGCTATTTGATGCTTACACCACATGCTTCTCGTGGTCAACTTGGTTTACACAAAGAGTGTAACTCCACAATAATTTTGATAATTAAAATAAATTACATCGAAACGCAATTTACAAAAGAAAAACCTCGAACTGGTTACTATCGTCTTACTATTAACCTGACGGGTCAAACAACTGTATAAGAACGTGGTACTGGTCTCACAAAGTACACCCCACGTGGGTTGAACATAAAGAAAAGTTGCTATATTGAAAAATATTGTCAAGACGAGACGTTATAATCTCACGCACATTCGCATTTAAGATTGATGATCTTAGTTAGAGTTACTGATCAACACGTGGTTCCACTTTACTCACAAAGTAGTGACAAAGCAACTACCGGAAGATATTCTAAACTTCACACGCGAATTACACTGCGTTGCAATTTAAGATAACATTAGATATTTTAGAGCTAAACCTGAAATAAAGGTGATTGAATTTTCAGTTAGGCTGAACTTAGGAAGGACAGACAGACCTGATCCCTTCCTGAGGGTGGCTCACAAATACAAATGGAAGTGGCCAGAGAGGCAGCTTCCTATACCAACATGACAAGCGACGGACAGGACCATACTAAGGATAGAAACCTCTTTGCTTTTAGGAAGCGTAGCTACCTGTTCCGACGTTGGTCCTACTGTTCTCTAGCAGACAGGCTTGTCTGCTACCCTCAAGCATGCAACTAGAAATACATTTGCTCATTCATCCTCTCACACAGAAGGGAAGGGGGATGACAGTATCTTATCATATACAGTATATAAAAGAAAGCGGATGTAGGTTCCGTATGAGACTGTGTGACATGAATTACATATAAACTGTGTTCTAAAGTGTAGTAGCGTGACAGATCGTTCCTGTTTATGCGTAAAAGTAACACGTTCCACTACTCAGTCTCCTCCCAGATAGTCAGAAACGCCACAGTAAATTTAGAAGAGGAATTTATGCCGTAAATGACAACAGATTTAAGAAATTAACATGAAAGGAATCCAACAGAGACCTTTCAGAATATTTAAAGAAGACTGACATTGTCACGTACGCCTTCTAAATGGTTGTTAATGTTTTTGCATGAAAGCTGATGGAGTGTCTCTATTATCAAAACGGCGTAGTGAATGATTGCCTATACTAGTCGAGGTTGGAACGCCAGTGGAGATGAAACAGCAGGCGGAACTCAAGCTCTGGTGGGAAAAATTCCGCACAGGTGTGCTGGTCCTGCTTGACACAGGAAGTGCTAAGACGGACAGTCTGGACACCTGGGCGCGGAAACGCAATACAGCGGCGGCTGGCAGGTTTGTAGGCAGGCCGGAAGGACTATACATCGGAAACTATGAAAATCTTGGACGCAGCTGAGAGGAACGAGGAAGCATCACCTCGGAACTCACGCAGGCTGGGTTATTTCCGCGGATTTTTACTCGGAAGCGTACCATTGTACGAGTATAGGTATTTCCTCGCAAACTTTACGCGTTGGACGACAAAAGACTAAAATATGGTTGGTTGGCGTTCAGAAGAATCTGTAGAGAGGGAGAATATTCGTGGTTTCGAGAATATGATTTGTTTTCTGAGTTACGAGGGTGGGGAGCTGAGCCTTGCTGGGGAGCCAGCGGTGGAGAGAAGAGGTCTTCCGTTTATGAGCGCCCGTGTGTGACGGTCGCTCAGTATCAGCTTTGTTGGTACAGGCGGACTTGCTGTCTTTGCTGTCAGGAGAGTTTATAGTTAGAACGGTAGGCATTGTACCCTTGCGAACTTATACGATTCTGGACTTTGCCACCGGGTTGGAAGTCGTGTTGAGTACACAGCATTCAGTAATTGAGAGCATTTCTTCTGCCTATACGTTGTCTGAGTCCTGTCCTCGCGGCTGGGAGCTCGCTTTTCTCGTCTGTAGAACACAGAGAGGAGAGGACAGTATTTGAGTATATTAGTCAGAGGACCGCCTTCTGCCGTCCTAGTGTTTGACAGAGTTTATTTGTGGCTGGAGTTCTTCCATCGTCGCAGATGAGTACGAGAACCATCACTTCGACGCACCGGACACAGTACGTATGGTGATATCGCAAATTGCTTCGGCTTATTAGGACTATAAAAGCTAAACAGCTGTGATCACGTTAGTTTATTTCCACTGAGGTTCCACACCACCGTAGATCATCTTTGAAAGTAGTGTCTTGTAGTGTTTGGTACGCAGATGATGTCAGTCATTTCGCGTTAGTGATATTAGACTGTGCAGTCATAATAAGGGGCAGAGTTGGGCAATTAATTAATAATTTTACTTAGGAAATACAGAAAATTGTACTTAAAGGGTTGATTTTTAATCTATAATAAACAAATATTGAACAACACGTTTATAATTTAGTAGTATTAGTTGCCTTAATCATTCATTTATGTTCAGGCTGTAATTTAATGTTAAAGAGCATTAAGATATCCGCTTCAGGGGGTAGTCAACAGGGCCAAATTATCATTTTAGCGTTCAATATTTTCCCTTGCGCACATGCATTTTAAACCCACCTGAAGGAGCATCTTGGAAGTGGAGGCTGGTGACAATGGCGTTCTCCTTGATGAGAGCTAATGTCTGAAGTTTGGTATTCTCGGCATACTCTTGACGCTGTGGAACGTAGAATATTGAATTTGCTAACGATTTCCGAAACGGAATGTTCCATGCGCATAGCTCCACCACCATTCCGCCTTCAAAGTCTGTTAATTGCGGTCGTGCTGCCATAATCACGCCGGAAACGCTTTCACATGAATCACGTTAGTACAAAAGGCTAATCTGCCAATGTACTGTCCTTTTATACCTTGTATACGCGGTACTACCGCTATCTGTATATGTGTACATCGCTATCACATGACCTCTGCCACGTGAGGTAGCCGGGTCGTCTTAAGCGCCTTGTCACGGTTCGCGCGGCTCCCCCCGTCGCAGTTTCGAGTCCTCCCTAGGGCATGGTTGTCGGTGTTCTCCTTAGCGTAAGTTACTTTAAGTTAGATTAAGTAATGTGTAAGTATACTGACCGATGACCTCAGCTGTTTGGTTCCAAATTTCCATTGCCTTTGTCACCTCTATGTATACTATTCGTGCACATCGTGTATCCATTGACGGCACGAAAACAAACTTGGTTTTAATGATTATAACAAACATGCCACAGATTTCCACTTTTCAGGCATGGTGCCTGCAACCCAGCCAGTTGCCCCCGAGCAGCCATTGCCGGTGTTTGACGTTCGCACGCCTGGGTCTTCCGACGAATCTGCAACGGAGGTCGATCCCTGCTCGCCTTCGCAGCCGCTGCCACCTGCGCAGCCACGGCCGGAATCGCCACATCCGTCTCTATTCGCAGTGACGGCAGTCATGGATGTAGAGCCCGCACCATCCGCACAGACTTCTGCATCCTTCGCATTGCCACCGGTTTTTCGGACAGACCAATGCTGGGTTGTGAGTTGGATGGCGCCAATTGTCATCGCACCGTAGCCAATCCCAGCAGCATCACCACAACACACACCTGCCTCCTCGTCATCGCCAGCACCCACACTATACGACGACGGTGGGCAGTTTCTGGTGGAAAGGAGAAAGGAATGCGACATCCACAGCATCTTTGCCGACATATCGTGTAGCTAAACATCTTGCTAGTTTGTTGAGCCCACTAGTAGGTAGGTGTGAACACCACATTAAGAGCTCTGCAGATTTCTTACGTCGATTGCAGGGTTCGCGTTTGAATGACTCATATATTTTAGTCAGTTTTGATGTGGTTTCTCTTTTCACTCGCGTTTCTCTCTCTGATTCGTTGCAGCTAATTGAGGTTAAGTTGGTGTCGAGTTAACAAATTTGTTTCGACATGTACTGACTTCCACTTACTTGTTATTCAATGGTCTGTACTATGAACAGACTGATGGAGTTGCAATGGGAAGCCCGTTGTAACCTGTTGTGACCAATTTGTTTATGGGGGACTTTGAGGAACGTGCCTTGAAACCTGCGTGTTTTTTCAGATATGTAGACGATACTTTTGTTGTTTGGCCTCATGGTAGTGAGAATTTAAACCAGTTTTTGGAACACCTGAATTCAATCCACCCGAATATTCAGTTCACTATGGAGGTGGAAAAGAATGAATGCCTCCCTTCCTTGATGTGTTGGTCAGAAGGAAGACTGATGGTACGTTGGGACATTCTGTTTATAGGAAGCCCACCCACACTGACTTGTATCTGCGAGGTGATAGTTGTCACCATCGAGCTCAACGTGAAGGAGTACTTCGTACCATGGTTCACAGGGCCCACGTTATCTCAGGCCCTGAAAGTTTGGCAGCTGAGCTATCACATCTCGAAGTCACCTTTCGCAGAATGGTTACAGTGAGAGACAGATCAAACGTGCGTTGCGGTATCAACCTTCTGTGCAACGAGTGAGTGACGATAGCAACGAAGTGGCACCTAAGTCTACGGCCTTTTTGCCTTACGTAGGAAGCATTTCCAACTGGATTGGCCGTATTTTGCGGAAATATGATGTGAAATGTGTTTTTAGACCACCTTCTAAGATTGAGGCCCTGTTGGCGTCCGTAAAAGATGATCTTGGTTTGCGTAAGGATGGTGTCTATCGTATTCCTTGCAGTTGTGGCATGTCATATATTGGTCAGACAATCAGGACTATGGAAGACCGGTGTATTGAACGTAAACGTCACACACGTGTACAACAGCCGAGTAAATCCGCTATTGCAGAACATTGCCTTGACACCCGTCATCCTATGGAATACAACAACACGGAGATTCTGGCTTGCACGTCCAGCTAATGGGATAGTGTTATTAAGGAAGCTGTTGAAATCAAACTATCAAGCAACCTCATAAACAGAGATGGTGGATTTTGTTTAAATGCTGCTTGGAATCCGGCTCTGTCTCTCATCAAAAAACAGAGGGACAGAATTAGTGCTACCTCACCTGTTGATTAATAGTCACTATCGATATTTCTGATGTTGGTTATCCTTGGTTGTGTGTTGAGTCTGCTATTACTTGTTCTGTACATCTACATCTACATCTATACTCCGCGAGCCACCTTACGGTGTGTGGCGGAGGGTACTTATTGTACCACTATCTGATCCCCCCTTCCCTGTTCCATTCACGAATGGTGCGTGGGAAGAACGACTGCTTGTAAGTCTCCGTATTTGCTCTAATTTCTCGGATCTTTTCGTTGTGATCATTACGCGAGATATATGTGGGCGGTAGTAATATGTTTCCCATCTCTTCCCGGAATGTGCTCTCTCTTAATTTCGATAATAAACCTCTCCGTATTGCGTAACGCCTTTCTTGAAGTGTCCGCCACTGGAGCTTGTTCAGCATCTCCGTAACGCTCTCGCGCTGACTAAATGTCCCCATGACGAATCGCGCTGCTTTTCGCTGGATCATGTCTATCTCTTCTATTAATCCAACCTGGTAAGGGTCCCATACTGATGAGCAATACTCAAGAATCGGACGAACAAGCGTTTTGTAAGCTACTTCTTTCGTCGATGAGTCACATTTTCTTAGAATTCTTCCTATGAATCTCAACCTGGCGCCTGCTTTTCCCACTATTTGTTTTATGTGATCATTCCACTTCAGATCGCTCCGGATAGTAACTCCTAAGTATTTTACGGTCGTTACCGCTTCCAATGATTTACCACCTATGGCATAATCGTACTGGAATGGATTTCTGCCCCTATGTATGCGCATTATATTACATTTATCTACGTTTAGGGAAAGCTGCCAGCTGTCGCACCATGCATTAATCCTCTGCAGGTCTTCCTGGAGTACGTACGAGTCTTCTGATGTTGCTACTTTCTTGTAGACAACCGTGTCATCTGCAAATAGCCTCACGGAGCTACCGATGTTGTCAACTAAGTCATTTATGTATATTGTAAACAATAAAGGTCCTATCACGCTTCCTTGCGGTACTCCCGAAATTACCTCTACATCTGCAGATTTTGAACCGTTAAGAATGACATGTTGAGTTCTTTCTTCTAGGAAATCCTGAATCCAATCACAAACCTGGTCCGATATTCCGTAAGCTCGTATTTTTTTCATTAAACGTAAGTGCGGAACCGTATCAAATGCCTTCCTGAAGTCCAGGAATACGGCATCAATCTGCTCGCCAGTGTCTACGGCACTGTGAATTTCTTGGGCAAATAGGGCGAGCTGAGTTTCACATGATCTCTGTTTGCGGAATCCATGTTGGTTATGATGAAGGAGATTTGTATTATCTAAGAACGTCATAATACGAGAACACAAAACATGTTCCATTATTCTACAACAGATTGACGTAAGCGAAATAGGCCTATAATTATTCGCATCTGATTTATGACCCTTCTTGAAAATGGGAACGACCTGCGCTTTCTTCCAGTCGCTAGGTACTTTACGTTCTTCCAGCGATCTACGATAAATTGCTGATAGAAAGGGGGCAAGTTCTTTAGCATAATCACTGTAGAATCTTAAGGGTATCTCGTCTGGTCCGGATGCTTTTCCGCTACTAAGTGATAGCAGTTGTTTTTCAATTCCGATATCGTTTATTTCAATATTTTCCATTTTGGCGTCCGTGCGACGGCTGAAGTCAGGGACCGTGTTACGATTTTCCGCAGTGAAACAGTTTCGGAACACTGAATTCAGTATTTCTGCCTTTCTTCGGTCGTCCTCTGTTTCGGTGCCATCGTAGTCAACGAGTGACTGAATAGGGGATTTAGATCCGCTTACCGATTTTACATATGACCAAAACTTTTTAGGGTTCTTGTTTAGATTGTTTGCCAATGTTTTATGTTCGAATTCGTTGAATGCTTCTCTCATTGCTCTCTTTACGCTCTTTTTCGCTTCGTTCAGCTTTTCCTTATCAGCTATGATTCGACTACTCTTAAACCTATGATGAAGCTTTCTTTGTTTCCGTAGTACCTTTCGTACATGATTGTTATACCACGGTGGATCTTTCCCCTCGCTTTGGACCTTAGTCGGTACGAACTTATCTAAGGCGTACTGGACGATGTTTCTGAATTTTTTCCATTTTTGTTCCACATCCTCTTCCTCAGAAATGAACGTTTGATGGTGGTCACTCAGATATTCTGCGATTTGTGCCCTATCACTCTTGTTAAGCAAATATATTTTCCTTCCTTTCTTGGCATTTCTTATTACACTTGTAGTCATTGATGCAACCACTGACTTATGATCACTGATACCCTCTTCTACATTCACGGAGTCGAAAAGTTCCGGTCTATTTGTTGCTATGAGGTCTAAAACGTTAGCTTCACGAGTTGGTTCTCTAACTATCTGCTCGAAGTAATTCTCGGATAAGGCAGTCAGGATAATGTCACAAGAGTCTCTGTCCCTGGCTCCAGATCTGATTGTGTGACTATCCCATTCTATACCTGGTAGATTGAAGTCTCCCCCTATTACAATAGTATGATCACGAAACTTCTTCACGACGTTCTGCAGGTTCTCTCTGAGGCGCTCAACTACTACGGTTCTGTATGTGGTATCTTCCTTGTTTCTCCTCTGTGAAGCGAGGTATTAAATTCCCTTGCACATTGCTTCCTCCTTGCATTTGTGCCTTGGGAATGGCAGGGTGTGCTCCTGTCGAAATATCGGCTGTGCTCGACGACGTCACCCGGCAGCAAACCCGTAAGTTATTTGTGCTTTATTTTTGCTTTACTGTAATTCCAGTTCTGGGTCACAATGTTTACGTGTCATCAGGTAATGAATTTCGGTCGGTGTTGACCCTCTTCAGACCTGAGTAGAAACGTGTTTCATTATACAGGGTGATCAAAAAGTCAGTATAAATTTGAAAACTTAACAAAGCACGGAATAACGTAGTTAGAGAAGTAAAATTGACACACATGCTTGGAATGACATGGGATTTTATTAGAACAAAAAAAAAAGTTCACAAAATGTCTGACAGATGGCGCTGGACAGCAAAACTGCTACCGTGATGGGTGAGAGGTACGCCGATACGTTACAGAATCGCATCATCCACAGCCTGGCTGATAAACACCTGCTGGGACGTACGATGTTTATGCAGGATGGCGCTCCACCCCATATTGCTAGACGCGTGGAAGATCTCTTGCAGGCGTCCGTTTGATGATGATCGTGTGCTCAGCCGCCACTTTCGTCATGCTTGGCCCCCTGGGTCCCCAGACCTCAGTCCGTGCGATTATTGTCTTTGGGGTTACCTGAAGTCGCAAGTGTATCGTGATCGATCGACATCTCTACGGATGCTGAAAGACAATATCCGCCGCCAATGCCTCACCATAACTCCGGACATGCTTTACAGTGCTGTTCACAATATTATTCCTCGACTACAGCTATTGTTAACGAATGATGGTCGACATATTGAGCATTTCCTGTAAAGAACATCATCTTTGCTTTGTCTTACTTTGTTATGCTAATTATTGCTATTCTGTTCAGATGAAGCGCCATCTGTCGGACATTTTTTGAACGTCTGTATTTTTTTTTTGTTCTAATAAAACACCATGTCATTCCAAGCATGTGTGTCAATTTGTACCTCTCTATCTACATTATTCCGTGATTTATTCAGTTTTCAAATATATACTGACTTTTTGATCACCCGGTACATATTTCTACCGGGGTCTGGAGATGGTCATTACCAACCGAAATTAATTACCTGATTACAGATGAACATTGTGATCCGAGACTGATATTGTAATAAAGCAATTACTTCCTGGGTCCCTGAAAATTTTTTTGTGACTGTCACAACTTGTGTAATTTATTTTCCTTGGTCTTATAATAAAATATCCAGCTTTTCACAGAAGAGATTCATTAGTGGCCACAATCTCTCACTAACTAAACTCCCTCCACCCGAACAGATTCCAGAAGGCCCACCGGTAGTTTTCTTGACCGTAGCCGCTAATTCTGAGTGAAGTACGTCCTCAACTGGCATCACAGAGGCTGGGCGCACCCCTCTTGCCAACAGCGCACTATACCACTGAACCTCAGAGAAACGGACGAAAGGAACGCTTCAGCACATTCACAGCTCCAGCGTCGCACACAGTTCCGCGACCAAGAGCGCAGAACTCGAGAGTCGGAAGGACGCGCCCCGCGGACAACAAGGTTAAGAAGCACCCGAGCGGCGGGACAAATTTTGCTGCGACCGAGCCGCAGATATGGGGGGATGTAGCGCGCCGAGCGGCGACGGGCGGCGATATTTAAGCCCTGCCGCGAACAATGAGGGCGGCGGAGGCCCTTCCGCGTCTGGCGTCTACAACTCAAGCAGAGGCGGTCCGCGGACAGCGACAAAGCGACCAAAAGCCGGCGCACAGTAGCCGCTGGGCGGCAGCCGGGGGCAGCAGGTGAGGCGGCCGGCCGTATTTGGAGCTCCTGTCCGCTCCGGGTTGGCCCGGGATTTCTCATAGGCGCGCATTTACAAACAATGGCCCGCGGGCCGCACGCGCAGCCGCGCTCTCCAGCCGCCGGCAGCGCGGCTTCTGCCGAATCTGAATCGCGGCCGGACTCCTCCTTTTACCAGAGGACGCACTCTGCGACCTCCTCGCACGTACCTCAGCTTACCAGCCGCAGCACCTCAAAAGTTTTGTCGGAGGGGGAAGTATTCTGCTTGTATCGAGAGGACTGCTGTAGTATACAGAGAAGTTGCAGCATTAGAAAATTGCAGCGAAATGCAGGAAGATCTGCAGCGGATAGGCAATTGGTGCAGGGAGTGGCAACTGACCCTTAACATAGACAAATATAGTGTATTGCGAATACGTAGAAAGAAGGCTCGTTTATTGTATGATTATATGATAGCGGAACAAACACTAGTAACAGTTACTCCTGTAAAATATCTGGGAGTATGCGTACGGAACGATTTGAAGTGGAATGATCATATAAATTTAATTGTTGGTAAGGCGGGTGCCTGGTTGAGATTCATTGGGAGAGTCCTTAGAAAATGTAGTCCATCAACAAAGGAGGTGGCTTACAAAACACACGTTCGACCTATACTTGAATATTGCTCATCAGTGTGGGATCCGTACCAGATCGGGTTGACAGAGGAGATAGAGAAGATCCAAAGAAGAGCGGCGCGTTTCGTCACAGGGTTATTTGGTAAGCGTGATAGCGTTACGGAGATGTTTAGCAAACTCAAGTGGCAGACTCCGCAAGAGAGGCGCTCTGCATCGCGGTGTAGCTTGTTGTCCAGGTTTTCGAGAGGGTGCGTTTCCGGATGAGGTATGGAATATATTGCTTCCCCCTACTTATACCTCCCGATGAGATCACGATTGTAAAATTAGAGAGATTCGAGCGCGCACGGAGGCTTTCCGGCAGTCGTTCTTCCAGCGAACCATACGCGACTGGAATAGGAAAGGGAGGTAATGACAGTGCCACGTACAGTGCCCTCCGCCACATGCCGTTGGGTGGCTTGCGGAGAATAAACGTAGATGTAGACTCGCTCTGCGATAGTGTAAAGCATTAGTTACTGGCGGCAGCAAACGTCAGAAGAAATGGAAAAAGAAAAGGTCTTCGGAAGAAACGAATCAGCGTGAAATGAAGAGCTGTGACGTCAAGATCATCGGTACAATGGGAGAGCTGATAGGTGGAAGGAGTACATCGAAGGCCCTTGCCGCGCAGGATTAGCCGAGCGGTCTAGGGCGCTGCAGTCATGGACTGTGAGGCTGGTCCCGGCGGAGATTCGAGTCCTCCCTCGGGCATGGGTGTGTGTGTTTGTCCTTAGGATAATTTAGGTTAAGTAGTGTGTAAGCTTAGGGACTGATGACCTTAGCAGTTAAGTCCCATAAGATTTCACACACGTTTTTTTGAAGGCCCTTACGGGGAACAGGAACTGTGCTATGACGTGATAGAAGAATAAACAGGAATCGGTGTGGAAGACACTGGGGATGACGTACTGGAGGAGTTTAACAGAGCTTCGGAACACTTGAAATCAAATAAGGGGGAAGACACGGGCAGCATTCCGTCGGCATTCCGAGTGGATAGCTAGCTACCTATTCAAGTTGGTTTCCACCCAGACAAGCCGGCCGTTGTGGCCGAGAGGTTCTAGGCGCTTCAGTCCGGAACCGCGCTGCTGCTGTAGTGGCAGGTTCGAGTCCTGCCTCGGGCATGGACGTGTGTGATGTCCTTTAGGTTAGTTAGGTTTAAGCAGTTCTAAGTCTAGGGGACTGATGACCTCGGATGTTAAATCCCATAGTGCTTAGAGCCATTTGAGCCACCCAGACAATCCCGAAGACGGCAAGGGCAGATAAGTACAATCACTATCGCTCCGTCAGTTTAACATTCAAGACTCTAAATTTCCTACAAAAATAATAGATAGAAGAACAAAAATAAAAACTGAGAAACTGTTGGATGGCCATCATTTTAGTTTTCGGAAGGATGAAGACAACAGAAAGACGGTCATGACGTTGCGTTTGGTAATGGAAGCAAGACTTTAAAAAAATTGAAAGAAGCACATAGGAACTGTCGATTAAGGAAAAGCATTCGACATTGTGAAATGGTGCAAGATGATCGAAATTCTCTGGAAAATAGGTCAAGCCGTTAAAGAAGACGGGTGATATACAATATGTTCGAGAACAACGAAGGAACCATAAGAATGGAAGAAGATGAACGATGCTCTCGGATTAAGAACTGTAAGTCAGGACTGCAGTCTTTTGCCCTACTGTTCATTCTGTGCATAGAATAAGCAAAAAACGTTAAGGAGGGGGATTCAAATTCAGGGTGATAAAATATCAATGATAAGACTTGCTGCTGACATTGCAATCATCAATCAAAGAAGGGAAGAACTGCGGGACCTGTGGAATGGTGTGAACAGTTTTACGGACACACCCTATGGATTGAGGGTAAACCGACGCAAGACGAAAGCAATAAGAGATAGCAATAATGACATTAGCGATAAACTTAACATCGTAATCGGGAGCCATAGACTGGGTGAAGTGAAGAATTCTGCTAGCTTCTAAGCAAAATAACGTACGAAGGGCGACGCATGGATGTCGCTCAAAACAACCGGTGTTTCTCGAACAGTGGTTGCAACTTCACAACTCTTCCACCTGGGAGGGGCTAGCCAGCTGGTGGGACCTTCTTCAAGATATTTTGGTGTCTGCAGTTGGCTGAACATCATGGATTCCAAGAAACCCTGAAAGTGATTCCAGCAGAGGGTCGAAACGTCGCTGATGTAGAAGAAATTGAATAGGAACATGACGTGGCCTGACGACTTAAATTTTACCTACAGTTACGAGGACCATGAAAGCCTTCAGACTTACATATCAGGTCGGTATGTTCGTCCAGGAGATCTCGTGCCACGTAGACGAAGGTGGCCAGGTTAAAGCTGTGTTTCTTCACTTCAGGAAAGGTTTTCATTCAGTTCTGAATTGTCATGAGTCTATTCCCATATGACGCCGTAGCAACGCCACAAGACTAGCGAAATGCAGGAACACCGGCAGAGGATCGATGATTGGCGCAGGGCTGGCAGTTGACCCTAAACAGTAATAAATGTTACTTACAAGGGAATCTCCCCGTCGCACCCCCCTCAGATTTACTTATAAGTTGGTACAGTGGATAGGCCTTGAAAAACTGAACACATATCAATCGAGAAAACAGGAAGAAGTTGTGTGGAACTATGAAAAAAATAAGCAAAATATACACTCAGTTGTCCACGCGCAAGATAGGCAATATCAAGGAAAGTGTGAGCTCAGGATCGCAGTGGTCCCGTGGTTAACGTGAGCAGCTGCGGAACGAGAGGTCCTTGGTTCAGGTCTTCCCTCGAGTGAAAAGTTTATTTTCGCGAAGTTATGATCTGTCCGTTCGTTCATTAATGTCTCTGTTCACTGTAATAAGTTTAGTGTCTGTGTTTTGCGACCGCACCGCAAAACCGTGCGATTAGTAGACGAAAGGACATGCCTCTCCAATGGGAACCGAAAACATGTGATCCCAAGGTCATAGGTCAACCGATACCTCAACAGGAAAACACGTCAGATATATTCTATACGACACTGGTGACGGCATGTGCGTCACATTACAGGAAAATGTTGTCGACCCACCTAACTTGTACACCTGGCGAATGGGTAAAAAGATTCTTCTACCTTGCCCGATTTAGGTTTTCTTGAGGATGTGATAATCACTCCCAAAAAAAGTGATGAAAACAAGAATTTGTCACATAAACTGCAACAAATCAATGCAACAGTTTCACAGTCGGCGCAGTTGCCTCGCGTCGGATGGACAGACGGACAGATAATAATCGTCCTAAAATAAAAAATTAAACTTTTGACTCGAGGGAAGACTTGAACCAACGAACTCTCGTTCCGCAGCTGCTCACGCTAACCACGGGACCACGTCGCTCGTGAGACCACACTATCCTTGATGTTGCCTATCTTGCGCATGGACTACTCAGTTTGTATATTTTGCTTTTTTTTTTTTCATACTTCCACACAATTTCTTCCCGTTTTCTCGATTGATCTGTGTTCAGTTTTTCAAGGCCTATCCATTGTGCCAACTTATAACTAAATGTGAGGGGGGTGCGATGGGGAGGTTCCCTTGTTAGTGCACTTAAGGAGGCGGAGAGATGAACTACCGTGCGATGACTGTATTGGTGACAAATCACGAGAAATAGCACTACGGCAAAATACGTAGGAGCACTTATCCGAAGCTACCTCAAGTGCAGTGACCACATAAAACAAATTGTAGTAAAAGCATCTACATCTACACGGATACTCTGCAAATTTGAATATTTTTAGCAGAGTCAGTAACTGTAAAATGTAATTATATTAAATTGCAGCCTCCAGTTGCATAAGCAAAGAAACTTTACCTAGGTTTCGGCTATAATAATGTAGCCTTCTTAGAAATGTCACAAAACAAAATTAAATTAAAACGTGCCAGACATTGGGCTTGTCAAACTTAAAATGTTAGTACTACAGTACATAGTCATAAGACTGCGTCACTTCTACCAATGTCTCGCCAATAGGTCGCACTAACAGGCCAGACAAGTGGGCCGCGGGCGCTGAGTCGCAACTGGGCACCTCGGGGAGCGACGCAGCGAGCGGAGTAATACAGACTTAAAACCGATAAATGTTAACTGAGATTATTACGGAAAATAGTTTATTACAATAGTTCGCACTATTAATGGCATAAAAACCTTAAGTTACTGAAGTTACCGTTACATAAAAGGCAAAAGACATATAAAAAGTGTGCTGTACCTAAGTATGAATAAACATTAATTGATAACATTATTTGTTACAACAGCTAGAAATGTTACTGGCAAGTAAACCATAATAACTGAAGTTACAGTTCTATGAGAGGCAAATGACATTATACAGCGTAAAGGAACCTTTTAATAAGAAAAGGCCATAAGTTAAGGTTAACAGTGCCTCAAATGTGTGGAACTTAGCTAAGAATTAACGCCTGTAAATGATAATGAGGACAATTGTCTCATACAAGTTAGCGGTTAGATATACAGTATGTGATCAGCAATTGTTTCATAAGAAAACCAATAGGCTGTATGTCATAGCCAGCTACTGACGTAGGTAGAAGACCATATAAAGTAATGGATTTATCGGATAATAAGTGTGTGCAACACCACAAACTGATGAAGACAGTGTAGCCAATGGAGTTATATGAAAACTTTATGAAGCTCTTAAATATAAATACACCATCTGATGTGTAAAGTCGCGCGGGATTAGCCGAGCGGTCTGGGGCGCTGCAGTCACGGACTGTGCGGCTGGTCCCGGCGGAGGTTCGAGTCCTCCCTCGGGCATGGCTGTGTGTTTGTCCTTAGGATAATTTAGTTTAAGCTGTGTGTAAGCTTAGGGACTGATGACCTTAGCAGTTAAGTCCCATAAGATTTCACACACATTTGAACATTTTGATGTGTAAGAAATTGTGAAGCAGTATTGAACATAGGTTAGTGTATTAAATATACAGTGTATAACAGGGAAATACCCGAAGCTACTAATAAGATCAATAAGGCTGTATGTCGTAGCCAGGTATTGGCGTGGGTAATAAGCAATATACAGTATCAGATTTAACGGGTTAATAAGTAGTACATAGGGGCGTACTACGCACAAGTCATTATAAAGGCAGTTGTAAGAAGTCATGATGTGTGCAAACTTTACTAAGCTCATAATTAGAGATACACCATTTATCGTGTATCAAATTGTGAAACAGCCTTAAACTCATGATTACGTGAAATAAAGATAAGAGGGCAGTGACATCGGGTGACATAGAAAGTCCCGTATCATCATAGTACACGAAACAAGGGCTGAAATGCTTCGAAGAAGTTCTTAATTTCAACTGCAATTGGTCATTACGCAAGTTGTCTTTATCGTAAAGAAGGTGTTTGAAAATTTCCTTTTCTTCGAGTGTATCTAGCCTGCATCCTTTAGCTCCTTGGTTTAAGAGCTCTGAGTTTATAAGTGTGTTAGGGGCATGGGCCATTTGAATTAGATGTTCTGCTAATGTCGAGTCACGGGTGCCATCTCCACTTTTTGTGGGTAAATGCTCTTTGTATCTAGCCGACATTTCTGAAGAAGGTTACAGTATTATAACCGAAACCTAGGTAAAGTTTCTTTGCTTATGCTGAAATTTAATATAAAAACGCTTTTGTTTTGATGATGTCCACCCCAAATTTCAATGACACTATCTCCTCTATTTTGCGATAATACAAAACGTGCTGCCCTTCTTTGAACTTTTTAGATGCACCCCGTCAATCCTACCTGGTAAGGGTCCGACACCGCGACGCAGTGTCGCGAGCGTAGTGTAGGCAGTCTCCATAGTATATCTGTTACATTTTGTAAGTGTATTGCTAAAAAAAACGAAGTCTCTGGTTAGCGTTTCCCACAGCATTTTTTATGTGTTCTTTCCAATTTAAGTTGTTCGTATTTCCTAGGTATTTAGGAGAGTTTACGGCCTTTAGATTTGACTGGTTTAACGTGTAACGAAGTTTAACGTGCTGCCACCTGCTGCCAGGTACTCCATATCAGCGACTTCAATAGTCATCAGACGTCGCGAGAGAACAGAATGGGGCGCTCTGTGGAACTCATCGACTTCGAACCTAGTCAGGTGATTGGGTGTCACTTGTGTCTTACGCGAGATTTCCACACTCCTAAACATCCCTTGGTCCACTGTTTCCGATGTGATAGCGAAGTGGAAATATGAAGGGACACGTACAGCACTAAAGCGTACAGGCCGACCTCGTCTGTTGACTGACAGAGACCGCCGACAGTTGAAGAAGGTCGTAATGTATAATATGCAGACATCTATCCAGACATCACACAGGAATTCCACGTAAGACACACATCACGCCGGTAAATGCAAAACGACGCCTCGCTTGGTCAAAGGAGCTTAAACATTGGACGATTTAACAGTGGAAATGTTGTGTGGAGTGACGAATCACGGGAATGTGGTGATCCGATGGCAGGGTGTGGGTATGGCGAATGCCCGCTGAACGTCATCTGTCAGCGTGTTTAGTGCTAAGAGTAAAATTCGGAGGCGGTGCTGTTATGGTGTGATCGTGTTTTTCATGAAGGGGGCTTGTACCCCTTGTTGTTTTGCGTGGCACTATCACAGTACAGGCCTATATTGATGATTTAAGCACCTTATTGCTTCACACTGTTGAAGAGCAATTCGGGGATGACGACTGCATCTTTCAACACGATCGCGCACCTGTTCACAATGCAAGGCCTGTGGCGGAGTGGTTACACGACAGTAACGTCCCTGTAATGGACTGGCCTGCACAGAGTCCTGACCTGAACCCTACAGAACACCTTTGGGATGTTTTGGAACGCCGACTTCGTGCCAAACCTCACTGATCGACATAGATATCTCTCCTCAGTGCAGCACTCCGTGAAGAATGGGCTACCATTCCCCAATAACCCTTCCAGCACCTGACTGAAAGTATGCCTGCGAGAGCGGAAGCTGTCATCAAGGCTAAGCGTGGGCCAACACCATATTGAATTCCAGAATTACCGATGGAGGGCGCCACGAATTTGTAAGTCATTTTCAGTCAGGTCTCCGGATACTTTTTTGATCACATTGTAAGTAGGCTGTTTAGATTTTTATATGGGTAATGCCACGTAGCGCTCTATATGAAAATCACTGGCTGTGCTGTGTGCAGTATGTGGCTAGTTTGCATTGTTGTCTGCCATTGTTGTCATGAACTGCTACAGCTGGATGTGAACAGCGCGTAGCGTTGGGCAGTTGGAGGTGAGCCGCCAGCAGTGGTGGATGTGGGGAGAGAGATGGCGGAGTTTTGATAATTTGTAATACTGGATGTCAATTATGAATATTAAGGTAAATACATTGTTTGTTCTCTATTAATATCTTTCATTTGCTAACTATCCCTATCAGTAGTTAGTGCCTTCTGTAGTTTAAATCTTTTATTTAGCTGGCAGTAGTGGCGCTCGCTGTATTGCAGTAGTTCCAGTAATGAAGATTTTTGTGAGGTAAGTGATTTGTAAAAGGTATAGGTTAAAGTTAGTCAGGGCCATTGTTTTGTAGGGGTTATTGAAAGTCAGATTGCGTTGCGCTAAATAATATTGTGTGTCAGGTTAAGCACAGGCTTGTATAATTGTTCTAAGTGGACGTTTCACATGTAAAATTGTTCAAAGGGGACGTTTCATATGGCGACCCTGCCAGGATTCGAACCTGGAATCTTCTGTTATGTGATGCTGCATTGCCTCGTCCCTTGGTATATATATCTGAGCTCAGTAGATTTAAGTTAGCTTAAGAGGGGGTAGACTATATAAGACACTGACTATGGAGAATAGGTAAAGAATGCATTGCGAAGTTATATGAAAAAGATTTGGGCCCAAATGAGTATTGTACAATCAGAAATAATTATTTTGAAAGAAATATGAATAGAATACAGGAAGGAGGTATAGATAGGACTTTTTGGGAATAATGATGAATGAAGGGAGATCTCCAAGAAGCAAAGAAAGTTTTGTTTGCCAAATACTGCAGTAACACAAACCCTGTCATTTCCTTGTGTTATCCCACTAAGTCTTTGTGTACCCTTGTGTATTTGTTTTCTTCCTGTCTCTGTGTAGTTTCATAGAATTCTTCTAATACTAAGCTACATTCACTATGATGAGGAATACTGTTATCCTCAAATATAATTGGCATTAATAATATGTTATTTACTTTGTAAAGATGTTAGACATTATTTATTCTGTTTTAATGCTCATGTGTAAAGTTGATGTTTCAAAAGTTATTCTGATCGTTTATGTATTTACTTATGTCATAATTCCTGTAACGCTGATGTATATGTTTAGTTCAATTCTGTTGTAAAGCCTGTACTACAAATGTTATCTGTATTGTTATGTTCTTTAATTATGTATTTTGTACCTTTGTAATTGTATTCTCGTATTATATAATTGTAATTGACACCAGTTCATCATGTTATTAACTTGTAAGCATTCATTTCACTGCACACTTTTCTGTTGGTCATACTATATGGACACTATGTGAGAACTTGGGACTGTTAGTGTTTGCAGGTGTGTTACTAATTCAGCAAGGGACTGGATAACAGCATTGCTGGTTCTAAGGACAGTTCCACAAACTTTGTGAGTGCACAAGTGGGGGTATATGGACTTGCTATCTTCTCTGCAAGACTCTTCGATGGTGATTGTGCACCTGCACAGTCGCAACAGATGGCTGCTGGCCATCTCTACAAGGACTACAGTGGGTCTGCACCTCTGGTGGCCCACCAATACCATACTCTCTACCAGGACTACAGTGGGCCTGTCCACAATTTCTACAAGGACAACAGTGGGTCTGCACCTCTGGTGGTCCACCAATACCACAATCTCTACCAGGACTACAGTGGGTCTACTCTGTGATGACCTACCTACCAATATTCTTCGAAACGTCGACTGACTCTGCTGTGGGTTTGCTCTGTTGTGGCCCATTACCTGTCAGCATGTCAAGAGTCAGCACTGTCTTACTGTTGGAAGGACAATACTACTTCTTCAAGACTGCATGGAAATCCACTACTTCCGTGTGCATTGTATTCTACTGCTCAGACTTTGAGCAAACAAACTGCAGGTTTACTCTTATGATGAATGATCGGGACTGTCTTTATTGACTGTGAAAAAATTTTAGCTGTTGACCAACATTGTATCAATAAGTGTGTGCATTTGATATCTTTGTTATTGTAATTATGAAAAATTTTATCAAATCTTTATTGGCCACTGCCCAAAAATATTTTGTAAAATTTTTTGTGGGGAGCATGGGGGCTATGTAAGTAGGCTGTTTAGATTTTTATATGGGTAATGCCACGTAGCGCTCTATATGAAAATCACTGGCTGTGCTGTGTGCAGTATGTGGCTAGTTTGCATTGTTGTCTGCCATTGTTGTCATGAACTGCTACAGCTGGATGTGAACAGCGCGTAGCGTTGGGCAGTTGGAGGTGAGCCGCCAGCAGTGGTGGATGTGGGGAGAGAGATGGCGGAGTTTTGATAATTTGTAATACTGGATGTCAATTATGAATATTAAGGTAAATACATTGTTTGTTCTCTATTAATATCTTTCATTTGCTAACTATCCCTATCAGTAGTTAGTGCCTTCTGTAGTTTGAATCTTTTATTTAGCTGGCAGTAGTGGCGCTCGCTGTATTGCAGTAGTTCCAGTAATGAAGATTTTTGTGAGGTAAGTGATTTGTAAAAGGTATAGGTTAAAGTTAGTCAGGGCCATTGTTTTGTAGGGGTTATTGAAAGTCAGATTGCGTTGCGCTAAATAATATTGTGTGTCAGGTTAAGCACAGGCTTGTATAATTGTTCTAAGTGGACGTTTCACATGTAAAATTGTTCAAAGGGGACGTTTCAACATAGTGTATGTTATTAATATGGAAGGAGTCAAGTGAATTTTTAACAGATTTTTTTTTAATAGGTATATTTTTCGTTTTCTGTCCCAAGGAGTATCAGCTCCATCGTTTGTTAATTTATTTGGTATAAATCTCTCTATTTCTTTGAATTTAAGCCTTATTAATTTGGAATGAGTGGAGATTGTCTCTCAGGAAGGCGTCACGTGAGTTTTTGGCTGCTTTTTTGAATAGGTATATTTTTCGCTTATTTTTCGAGGATTTAGGGATTACAATATTCAGTCTCGCTGCGACAACCCTGTTGTGTTTTACGCTCGTTATTAACTCAGGATTATCTGTTGCTAAGAGCTCAATTGTGTTTTCACAATCGTTTACTATTCGCTTGGGCTCATGAACCAACTGCTCGAAATAATTTTCTGACGGAGTCGCCTCGCTGCTCTTAAGGAGCACTTGTTCGATCGATTGTTGAGTTTACACATCATTTATTAATCGTTAACATGTTGGATAACAGAAGAGATGAAGATTTAGCGAAGACCACCGTGCTCCAGGTAGTGTTACATACCACTTTCTCCCATATACGTCTCGTGAAACGACTACACCGAGAAAAATTTAGAAATTAGAGAGAATACGGAGTTTTACCGACATTCACTCTTCACAACTGCCTTCCTCCAATGGAACGGGAAAAGGGTGAGGCGATGTGGAGGTAGTGTTAGTAGAAATACCCTGCGACACACACTTGCGGATTATAGATGTAGGTGCAGATGCGTAGAGTCTGATCTATCTGCTGGGCAACAAAAGAATCTGAAGAAGGCTGTTAAATCATTAAATTTAAACCATAAAAAATATTAAAAAATAGAATGATTTGAAGATAAACTGAACCACACTTAAAACAGGGAAGCTACAAGAAGTTGAGTAAGGGCAGAAGCAAGAGAAAGACCATCAACAATGGAAAAAAAGAAGAAAAAAAGAAACTAACTTCCCGACTGCAGGCGGATACGAGAGAAAGAAACAGTCCTTCCCTCAGTTACAGGCTCATACAGCCATGTTTTGCAGAGTAGTGCTTGGTGAAATATTGATAATGCACACTTAGATTCAATAATTTGTAATTTATGACGTTAATGAAGTGTTTGCGGTGGCCTGGCGGATAGAGCACTAGACTTCAGGGCCTGGAGGTCCCGCATTCAATCCCGGATAGGGGCGGTGATCATTCCTCGTTCCAGCACTCCCCCCCCCCTCCCCTCCCGCCACCACCAGGACGGCTCCAGCATGGTAACAAATGAGTTCCGGGGATTATTCCAGGGGTTAAAAGGCGCCCACTCCTAGTGCCACAGCGAAAAAACGCTGTACGCTTCTTGCGGTCTGGGAAATAGCCATGTCTCAGGCTTGTGCCACAGATTTTACCTTGAGCTTTTTATGACGTTACCAGAGATTTGAGAGTTTTTTGATATTACAGTTCTCAAATCAATTGCATTACATACGTACATCTCATAAATTTCGGTCGTTTGCTTTTCAAAGTCTATATTTTTCCAAGTTGCGGTTTCTTCCACGTTACGGTAAAGCTATATCTCATGCACTGATGTAAACAAATTTTCACAACAGTACAATAAAATATTTGTAAGATTTACATATGTTTTCTGCTATTGCAAATACTTCACTTCTACTGTGCTGGGACAAAGATGAATGCACAATTAGTGAATAAGATATCCTTGACTCTGTGTGTAGCTTGGCCTATGGTTCACATGCTATTCAGTCGATTGTGCAGTGCTGGGACAACCTTAATTAAGGCGTACTAACGAACATCCGGCCATCCTGATTTAGGTTTTCCGTGATTTCCCTAAATCGCTCCAGGTAAGTGCCGGGATGGTTCCTTTGAAAGGGCACGGCCGATTTCCCTCCCCGTCCTTCCCTTTTCCAATCACACCGATGACCTCGCAGTTTGGTGTCTTCCCTCAAACAACCCAACCCAACTAACGAGCAGTTGAGTTTTTCAGAGAATGAGATCTGTTATTTGCGAATTTAGGAGAAACTATCTGGAATACTTTATTATGGACATAAAAACTCGTTTATAAAGCCATTTCATTCTTCGTGTTAATGCATAAGATTTTTTGAGGAATTTTTAAAAATAACCCGTGTATGCGCCAGAATAAAATGTTTCTTTGTCAGAACTATTAATTGAAGGAAATATTTGTCCCTTAGATAACTAATAATATTTATTGCTAGTGTTAATTTGATCTCCTTGTTTTCATTGTGTCACAAAATACACATTTGTTTTGTAATGGGATAATTTAGCAGTTATTAGAGTCTTCTTATTTCGTGCAGTCCTTTTTCTCAATAATTAGTTTTATTGTTCAAGAACGATTTTCTTGAAAGTGAAACCCATCTCCATTATTCTTAGTAAGTTTTGAATATTTTGTCGTGTGTATATTGCACCTTACGCCATACGGAGAAACTGATGTTTTTAAAATAAAAAGGTTAGACTTGATTATTTTCCTTTAGTTGCTGCATCTGCTGATTTGTCTTTGCTTTCGAGAACGTGAATACATCAGACGCTAAATCGTATGCTAAGTAAGAGGTAGGTCACTTTTATTTCAGGGCACATCTTACCTTGCATTGTTGTGCAGAAACAGTACGTAGGCAGAATTATCAAATGTTTTGCTTAGCAAACCGATTAATTTTCACTGAACATTGTTGATAACTTCATACAGCTACCTTTTTCTGAGTAGGCAAGTAATTTATTTTTGTGGTTATTCCAAGTCAAACATTGCACTTCATATCACGTAGCTTTCGCAGTGTACTTCGGTGATGAGTTCAAGTTATATAGTTTTCATCACGTACACAATTAGTTTCTTTTGGAGGTAAGTTAGATTAATTTTCGTTATTTCAAATGCTGCATTTCATTGAATTTAAAGTGTTGTTTCATGACACCCTTCGCATCCACAGAACAGGGCGAACCAACAGTCAGTATAGCTAGCAGTTGAACACGATATATTTAATACACGTTACACGAGGAGGAAGTTTTGGAAATCAAATATTCAGTGTTCACATAAATAGGCAATTTTTATAGAAGAATTACACGCTTTGTATATTTTACGGTAATACAAAAATTTTATTAAATTAAGCATTTTACTTATTGCACTGTAATTTTTATTAAAATCGAACACATTTGGCGGCAACTACGTGCCAAGTGAGAGTGATGGCATTTGGGCTTCCCTGCAATCTGGTCTAATCAAAGATGCCACGACAGCTGTGCACTAAGCGAGCATTATTTCGGACCACCTGGATTCCTTTATGCTTAATGTCGTCTCCGACTGCGACGGCACCTTCCAACAGGATAACTACCCGTGTCACAAGGCCAGAATACTGCCTCTGTGGATTGAGGAGCATAATAGTGAACCCCAGTCATTTTGGCGACTAAGTTCTCTGATCTGAATCAGAGTGAACACATCCAGCACTCTAACGGGTGCCAGCTTCGCATCCAAAATCCACGGGCCATTAGTTTACGGGAATTGCGTGAGCTGTGCGTAGACATCGCGCCACGTGTCTACAGAATCCAGTCGTATCCATGCCACGCACCGAGGGAGGTGGCGCAGTGGTTAGCATACAGGACTCGCATTCGGGAGGACGGTGGTTCAAACCCGCTTTCGACCATCCTCATTTAGGTTTTCCGTGATTCCCCTAAATAGTGATTTCCCTAAACATCTTCCGGCGAATACCGGGATGGTTCCTTTGAAAGGGGCCGGCCGATTACCTTTCCCGTCCTTCCCTAATCCGATGGGCCTGACAACCTCGCTGGTTGGTCCCCTCCCCCAGTATCGCTGTTACACTACGTAGCGGAGGTGGATGAGGATGCCATTAAGGAGACGATCATAATGTTTTCGCTCATCAGCTCCTCCGCTGACGAGGTTTCAAACCAATTTTTCGAAGCAGTCACAGGATCCACGAAATGATAGGTTCCACCAAGGATGTAGTCAACAGTCTTAACACTGCAGGTGTTTACGAACTACGGTGTGAGTGCGGAGATACCTACATAGGAGAAACAGGGAGACCTGTCAGCTTACGAGTAGCAGAACACGAACGCTATGTACGATTACAACAGCATAATAAATCGGCGATAGCGGAACACCACCGTGACTGTGGACAACCTATCAGGTTCCAGGAAGCCCGAATAGTGGCGAAAGAATCGTGGATGCGAGAACGCAAAATCGAAATTGTTAAGCAGCCTGACAACATCAACAGAGAAGATGGCTACAAATTCGTTGCCGGCCATCCCAGTCCAACGGGCCGCGAGTGGTCGTGGGGCAGAAGCTACACGGGACACGGACGTATCTGCACAAACAGCTATAGAGCAACTGTCAGTGCACTTCCACGCACACGAGGAAGAAAACTTGACGACCAGAAGACGAACGCTGATTGGCGGACAGCCACCAATCGTTGCCGACATGGACATCCACGAACAACCTCTTTCCATTCATCTTCCCTTACGTCATGACTAGCCAATTATATTAGAGACCGCTACGGTTGCAGGTTGGAATCCTGCCTCGGGCATGGATGTGTGTGATGTCCTTAGGTTAGTTAGGTTTAAGTAGTTTTAAGTTCTAGGGGATGACCTCAGAAGTTAAGTCCCATAGTGCTCAGAGCCATTTGAACCATTTTTTTATATTAGAGGGCTCATTAAATGTTTTACAACAGTGACGTCAGACATCGATAGTCTGTAACAAATAGAAGCACCTATCCCCCATGCAAAACCAGTCGTACCCTGAGGAAGGCCGTTGCAATTCGGCCGAAACGTCGATTTTAGTTTATTATTGTTGTTAGTTTTTAGCAATGACGCGGCATAATACCCAGAAGAATTTTAATCAGTATCGTCGTATTTGTTTAAAACTGACTAACCTGACTTAAAGTAAGACTGTCTCCTGATTTTCAATTTGGTTCACCGCATACACAGGCATAGTCATTGAACAAGGACCTGCACATTGTTTCCAACTTTTGGTCGAATTTACGCCCCAGAAGTGAAACATGGCGGGCGTTCGGTGATGATTTGGGAAGTCATATCGTAATATTCCATAAGCTCCATGAGTGCAAGCTCACATTACGGCCAACGATCATGTGGTACTTTTCGCTAATCAGGTCCATCCCTTGGTGCAACGTTTGTTCCCCAATAGTGACGCTGTGTCGCAAGGCGACATGGACCCTGTGAATGACGACACCGTTAAGAAGAAAGTCACAATGTTTTAGCTCATCAGTGTGTCCTTAACTGACGATCACGTCGACCAGAAGACCTTATACCGTAATGTCCCTCTCAACGCCTCAACGCTTGCGGGTGACAGAGAGCTCGTCGCAGGAGAGTGTCCTCTGGCAGTACAAATCTGGTACGGCCCCCTCTCGACTCGACAGGAGATGCCGTGACGAACAACTTCGAATGCGGATGCGGAAAGGTGGCGGCAACTTGTCAGCACAGTATCGTTACGGTGAGGTCAGCAGTGTGGACAGGGAAGCCACCCAACGCGGCAGCATCTGCGCGCCGGCCGACTCCAATTTGCGGGTAATCCTTTGGCGCGCAGACTGTGTCGCGGTTGGCGCCATATGCGACGCCCCGCGGCGGGGATTAGCGCTGCCATATGTCGCCGGCGCACACTGTCGCGGCGTGGCACGGCGTGGCGTGGCCATCGGGCTGGAAGCGGAAGGGGAGGGAAGCGCCAGCGCCAGCTGCGGGCTCCGCCGCCGAAATGACGGCCGCTGGGGGCGCCGCACGGCACCGTCACGGCACTTGTTGACTGCCGCCTTCTGTATTAATAAAGCCGCCTGCTCCAGCTGGGGTTGCGGCTCCTCTTAACTGTGTTTACGTCCACACTGCTTACCCACAACTCCTTCCACTAACGCCTAGTTACCCAGTAGCTGGTTTTAAATTGCATCGAGCCTTGTTGCTTCCTTTTTATTTACTTACGTCTAATTCATTGGCTTATAAAAGGCTTTTGATGAAGTGCACTGGAGCATAATAAAGAAACAAAAGAGTTACTGACATTAGCTGGTAGCTGGCACTGATTTAAGTCAATGGGGAGAGATGACAATTTGTGCCAGGCTGGGATTCGAACACGAGTCTCCTGCTTTCTAGGTAAATGCACTAAACGCTACGCCATCCGGGTACCACGGTCATCGCCACTTCATGGACTACCCCAGCACGCCTCCAGTCAGACCCCAACTTCCAACTTACACTACAAATGTTGTGCCCCTTGTCCATACTCGCGACATTTCACCGAGTCCCGTAAGAGTTCGAGGGTGGCATGCACCTGCGCTGAAGTGACCAGGTGGTCGTTCTCACCTTAATTAGCCGGCCGCTGTGACCGAGCGGTTCTAGGCGCTTCAGTCCGGAACCTCGCTGCTGCTACGGTCGCAGGTTCGAATCCTGCCTTGGGCATGGATGTTTGTGATCTCCTTAGGCTAGTTAGATTTAAGTAGTTCTAAGTCTAGGGGACTGATGACCTCAGATGTTAAGGCTATTTACAATTTGTACAAAAACCAGATGGCAGTTATAACAACCGAGGGGCATGAAAGGGAAGCAGCGGTTGGGAAGGGAGTGAGACAGACAAAAGAAAAATTTGGAGTAGGAATTAAAATCCGTGGAGAAGAAATGAAAACTTTGAAGTTTGCCTATGACATTGTAATTCTGTCAGAGACAGCAAAGGGCCTGGAAGAGCAGTTGAACGGAATTGACAGTGTCTTGAAAGGCAGGTATAAGATAAACAACAACAAAAGCGAAACGAGGATAATGGAATGTAGTCAAATTAAATCAGGTGATGCTAAGGGAATTAGATTAGGAAATGAGACACTTATAGTAGTAGATGAGTTCTGCTATTTGGGGAGCAAAATAACTGATGATTGTCGAAGTAGAGAGGATAAAAATGTAGACTAGCAATGGCAAGAAAAGCGTTTCTGAGAAAGAGAAATTTGTTATTATCGAGTTTAGATTTAAGTGTCAGGAAGTCTTTTCTAAAAGTATTCGTATGAAGTGTAGCAATGTATGGACGTGAAACATGGACGGTAAATAGTTTAGACAAGAAGAGAATAGAAGCTTTCGAAATGTGGTGCTACAGAAGAATGCTGAAGATTAGATGGGTACATCATGTAACTAATGAGGGGGTCTCGAATAGAATTGGGGAAAACAGGAGTTTGTGGCACAACTTGACTAGAAGAAGCGATCGGTTAGTAGGACACGTTCTGTGGCATCAAGGGATCTCCAATTTATTGATGGAGGGAGACGTGGAGGGTAAAAATCGTAGAGGGAGACCAAGAGATGAATACACTAAGCAGATTCAGAAGGATGTAGGTTGCAGTAGGTACTGGGAGTTGAAGAAGCTTGTACATGATAGAGTAGCATGGAGAGCTGCATCAAACCAGTCTCTGGACTGAAGACCACAAGAACGAACAACTCTCTATATTTTAAAATTGTATCCTTCGGTTTAATAAAACACAGTACACAGTATCCCCTATGTTTTCAAAATATATAAAATACAAAATAAATGAATAAAGTAACTTTCAGACACTCAGAGCCGGCCGAAGTGGCCGTGCGGTTAAAGGCAGTCTGGAACCGCAAGACCGCTACGGTCGCAGGTTCGAATCCTGCCTAGGGCATGGATGTTTGTGATGTCCTTAGGTTAGTTAGGTTTAACTAGTTCTAAGTTCTAGGGGACTAATGACCTCAGAAGTTAAGTCCCATAGTGCTTAGAGCCATTTGAACCATTTTAGACACTCAGTAATCCGGCACTTCCGCTAGTCCGCCACCCATATGTGCCAGGAATGACCGGATTAGTGAGAGTCTAGCGTAAAACCGACAAACTGTAGGAACGGATCATGATGATGATGTTGGTTTGTGGAGCGCTCAACTACGCGGTTGTCAGCGCACGTACAAATTGCTAATCATTACACAGTCTAATCTCGTCATCTTCATGAATGATGAAGTAATGAGGACTACGCAAAAACCCAGTCCCCGAGCGGAGACAATCCCCAACCCTGCCGGGAATCGAACCCGGGCCCTTAGGATTGACATTCTGTCACGCTGACCTTTTTTTTTTTTTTGCTGATCTCATTTTGTTCGTATATTTTCGTTGTATTTGTTCGGAGCGGACGTCCCATGACGCTAGTTCAAGGTCATCGTTGATCCATTAACTCAGTTTTTTTATTACAGAGGGCAGCTAACCCTCTGACCGAACATGCTGAGCCACCGTGCCAGCTACCACTCAGCTACCGGGGGCTGACGCCATGGTAGATGGCACTGATGAATGACAGTTCATCTGACCACGTGCCGTGTGTTCTTCATGTGTTGCAGGCTGTGTGATTGACGCAGCTCACTGTAAGTTGCAGCATAGACCGGTGTTCAAGTCGGGAACAAGCTCATATGATGTTTGTGTGTGGCCAAGAAGATGGAAAGGTTCGTTTTTTTTATTTTTATTTCTTTTTTTACTGACAACGAATGTTGGCTGAAAAGATACCGAGTTTTTCCGCTCTGATGTTTAAATCATACGTTCACCTGAAGATGTGGGTGCCACGAAACCGGTAATGATCCAGTAATAAAGGACTAAATACAGCTGAAGCGGTTATTAATACCCAAGATGAATACCCATAGCTGTGGGCGCACACCTACAAGGTTATCTACATCACATAACCTTTCAAGCCCTGTACGATCAAGGGTCCATTCAGACAGACGAAGGTGCAGGGAGGCGGCGGACTGTGCGTACACCAGATCTGGAAGACCGGGTTCTACAGGACATTGAGACGAACCCTAGTACAAGCCCCAGGCAATTGGCCCACAACATGGTATAAACCAAAGTACGATTGTGTGTATCCTGCATGACGATCGTTGCTCTACCTTTCCTACCTTTCACTTCACCTGCAGCCGCATGGAGGCCACTTTGAACATGTGACGTGGATGCGATGCAGCTCTGTACTGTTTTCTGCGACAATATGTTGTCGTTGCACCCCAACCGTTTCTGGAAACATTTCCGTAGGACCTTATTTCCTCCAGTTCCAGTCAGGAATCCGTCCCTGTAGTTTGTCGGTTTTATTAATGTTCACTCTGTATGTCTGGAAAACTTGAAAGGAGTCCGTTTGCTGACTCTAATTACTTAAAGGAAACTATAAGTCAAGGCTACATTAGATTATGAAATATCTGAGGAGGTGAATTGCAATATCTGCCACGAGACTTTTTGAAAATTCTACGAAAAATGAGAAAAACGTGTAAGTTCTGAACTATTTTACTTATACAGTTCAAATTTAACAAATTCATTGTTATTCTTGAGCTCACTATGTACCCAGAATATTTAGAGATTTGAAACCATTGTTGCCGAAAATTTTGTGCATTCTATTTGCACGTTGTCATCTTTGAAAGTTATATTGAAAGGAACAGTGTTGTAGTATTTAGTACAGCAAGTGCAACTTTCGTAATTATTAACATGATGCTTTAGTTTCCTCTAAAAAGCAATACATCGTAAATATACATCTCGTGAAGTGTAGTAACTAAAAAAAGTGTTATTTTGCGCAGACCGGCAGCAGCATACAATCTGCTGTTGATGTGGTAAATATGTATTGTCTGAAAATTCAAATATCACGCTAAGCGAATATGGGTGAAAGCTCGAAACGCGACTTAGCTTCAATAAAAATGCACTCCGAGTTGGCTGGTCCTCAACACCCAGTGAAGCGGATAAATCATTGCTGCAATACTGTGCCATTGTACGTAGTGGTTACTGCTGAGCGTAGTTACCCTTCAAGAGACCATCCCATATGAGCAAACCAGCTTTTGTCTTTACCTGCGGCTACTCGTATTTTAAATGCTGGGGCTACGTAAGGCTCTGCTTAAATAAAATAGCTCGATATAGAGTCGAGCCGCGCACGTCTGCTTCAATGCCTTGCAGCGAAGAATTCGCTGCAGAAATTACCTGTAACTGTGATCCCGCAGCCCAAAAGTGTATGCATTGGCTAAAAATGTGAGTTGATAAAGTATACAGACGACAAATAATAATATCGTAAAAAGGGTTCTATTCTAACGTCTGCAATTGATGATGTCGACAGAGAATTATCTTGAATAATGTTTACCCAAGAAAAGACACCTCAAACAAACGGGAAATGATCGCACGAGATTAAATTAAAAGACAGACAGAAAATACCATTATTAAATGCACGTTGAGAGCGATACGATAATCGTAGCAAAATCCCCACACTAAATAGTCATCAAAGACCCGTGAAAAAATAAATCCATTTCGTGATCACAATACACGAAAGATTCGCCAGCTCAAAATGGATCAGAATTCAACAAGACGATTCACAAATTAACAGAAGCGATACGAAGAATAGTAACTCATACCGTGTCTATTCACAGTTCCGTAAATCAAATAGCAAATGTTAGAGTCCTACTCTAGAGCACATCCAAACTTCTGGAAAAATAAGTCAATTCAGAAGTACGGTAACGGTCGTTCACCAACCCACAATCCATCAACCCCCCCCCCCCCCCCCTCCACACAGTGGAATACCACTCGTTACCACAGGCAGATCTGTATTCTTCCCGAGTGAAAGTACAGAATCGCTCCCTTGAGCTCTTCACTCGAGAAGTCCCCGTCTTCTCTCGACTCCAGCAATGTTCTGCCACTGTTCGGCTCTCATTGGCTGAAGGCCATAGCTACCAAAAATACATCGTCCGCAAGCTCTACAGACATGTTTTGTCTCACTTGACCACTTTCCCGCACTAAACTAATATATTACACCAATATTTAAATAAAATAAATGTTTAAACATTCGGTTACTTTCAGACCATTTACAATAAATATAAATAATACTTGGCCCATAGATGAACACGCCAGCATTCTTGCGCAAGTGCGCTCACGTTAAATAACAACTAACTGTAATTAAATATAGTTCAAAAAAATTATTTAGGTCTGCTTGTCAGAAGTGCCTTTTGGCACTCTTTTACAAAGATGGTGTCCGCTAACACACACGATTGACCACCTTTAAATAAGCACAGTTGTTTAATAGCACTTGCAAACAAAATTTAAATAAAGTTACTGTCAAAATAATAAATTGTTCATTAAATAAAAACAAAATTATGACGAAATATTTGTTGTGTAAATGTGGAGAATAAGATTTTCTGGTAAACACTTTCATAATGGAAAAGATATAAAAGACGTCGTAAATCAATAAACAAAATAGATACAGATAAGCAGGTTCAGGGATGGTAGCTACAGTGTAATGCTGTCATCTGAGATAATGTTTGTTAAAATCGCATGATGAATTAAAAGTTGTTAATTCAGAGCGTCATTTTGAAAATGTTTATTTGCTAAGAGATATTAACTTCTGTAATTTTAAAGATATTGGGGAATTGTCACTGGAAGCGCCTCATTTTTCTGAGATCGCAAATGTATTCACATTTCCATTAATATTTGATATGAGTTATTGCCGAGTTTAAAAGAGCTGCACTTTAGTCGTCTTTAACACCGTCTGACACTCCGCTATTTCCTGGAGCATATTCTGCACAAAGGCAATGCGAGCATCAGCCGTACAAATTCCCAACTCTGGGATTTACCAGTTTCCAGCGACGCGCTTTTTGTCTCTGCACCTGAGATGGCTGGGGCGGAAACGGTCAACAGGCTGGGCCCGCAAGCTTTCAGTCATGCATTAAAATCACCTGACCTCGTAGCAATTCCAGGCGGCCAATTAGCTCACCTAGGTACGCGTAACATTACAAGTGGTTTAGATTTATGATCGCATTCCGGAATTGCAGGTGGTTTGTGGTTCAAATGGCTCTGAGCACTTTGGGACTTAACATCTGTGGTCATCAGTCCCCTAGAACTTAGAACTACTTAAACCTAACTAACCTAAGGACATCACACACATCCATGCCCGAGGCAGGATTCGAACCTGCGACCGTAGCGGTCACGCGGTTCCAGACTGAAGCGCCTAGAACCGCACGGCCACACCGGCCGGCGGTGGTTTGTGGCCAAATCATTTTGACTAATAGGCTGCATTCATGAGGCTGTCGAAGTTTCTTCCTCGATTCACCTGGGATACGTCGCGCTCTCCCTCTTGGCTGTCAGCAAACTCTGTACTCGTAACTAAAATACTCTAAAGACTGACTGGCGCCTGCTCTAACACACTAGAGGCAAGACAGCGAAGCATTATAACAGGTGCATATATGTTGCAGGTTTTGAAAGGGCAAAAAGGAAATACTTCTGTTTACGTAGCAGCATTTGAAATTCACTCCAATATTCTAAGCCGTACGTCACAGCATGCGGTTGACTAACACAAGATTACTTTTCAGCACATGGTAGAGACTGATATTAATAACCGGATGGCATGCATAACACAGGATAAACGAAATTGAACGTGATAGGATTTGAATCTCATCACCTAATTTCTCGTAAACATTACAATAGTAGTAAGGGTTCTTCAAGTTATCTACATCTTAAACGGACGCCTGAATACTGATCAACATTTTCAAAGAGCCTAAGATATGGACATTGAACAGTGGTGGTTGGGTCGCAAGGCATTGCTTTGATCATATTGTACTATAGAAATGTTAGTTAAGAGTGCATCAAATGACATTCAATCTGCTCGGCAGTGGATGACCAATCACGAATCTGTCGTCCACACATGAGTTGAAGACATGCGACTAATTGAATTAACAGAACGAAGCTAAATGAAAAACGCGCTTCCAAACGTACCGTGAAGCTTAACAAACTTGGCTAGGGCCTAGCGTCCTATACGGTGATGCCGCGCTTAACGTCCGCCATCGTAGAGCGAAGACAGCGTCAGCACCGATCTGACTCTGCTTCCAGCCTCTGCGCCGCTCGAGATCGGTCGCCAGCACTGAGTAATCTCAAGTTTCACTAGGAGCTTTCCACCAGAATAAAAGAAAGGTTCAGGAGTGGAATTAAAATACAAGGTGAAAGGATATCAATGATACGATTCGCTGATGACATTGCTATCCTGAGTGAAAGTGAAGAAGAATTAAATGATCTGCTGAACGGAATGAACAGTCTAATGAGTACACAGTATGGTTTGAGAGTAAATCGGAGAAAGACGAAGGCAATGAGAAGTAGTAGAAATGAGAACAGCGAGAAACTTAACATCAGTATTGATGGTCACGAAGTCAATGAAGTTAAGGAATTCTGCTACGTAAGCAGTAAAATAACCAATGACGGACGGAGCAAGGAGGATATCAAAAGCAGACTCGCTATGGCAAAAAAGGCATTTCTGGCCAAGAGAAGTCTACTAATATCAAATACCGGCCTTAATTTGAGGAAGAAATTTCTGAGGATGTACGTCTGGAGTACAGCATTGTATGGTAGTGAAACATGGACTGTGGGAAAACCGGAACAGAAGAGAATCGAAGCATTTGAGATGTGGTGCTATAGACGAATGTTTAAAATTAGATGGACTGATAAGGTAAGGAATGAGGAGGTTCTACGCAGAATCGGAGAGGAAAGGGATATGTGGAAAACACTAATAAGGAGAAGGGACAGGATGATAGGTCATCTGCTAAGACATGAGGGAATGACTTCCATGGTACTAGAGGGAACTGTAGAGGGCAAAAACTGTAGAGGAAGACAGAGGTTGGAATACGTCAAGCAAATAATTGAGGACGTAGGTTGCTAGTGCTACTCTGAGATAAAGAGACTAGCACAGGAAAGGAATTCATGGCGGGCCGCATCAAACCAGTCAGACTGATAACAAAAAAAAAAAAAAAAAAAAAGTTGATTCCTGGTTCACGTCAGATGAAAATCCAGCGAGAATCACTGTTCAGACTACACTTGGATTCGTCCGTGAACATAAGCGGGGACCACTGTTCCAATTAACATTTACTGTGTTCTTGATACCAGGCTTTAAGGGCTCTCCTATGGCCAGGGGTCAGTGGAATGCACCTTGTAGGTCTCCGGGCGAATAAACCACGTCTGTTCAGTCGTCTGTAGATTGTGTGACTGGAGACAACTGTTCCAATGGCTGCAGTTGGGTCCTGAGCAAGGCTACCTGCAGTACTGCGTGGCCGTCTGCGGGCACTGATGGTGAGATATCGGTCTTCATGTGGCGTTGTACACTGTGGACGTTCCGTACTGTAGCGCCTGGACACGTTTCCTGTCTGCTGGAATCGTTGCCATAATCTTGAGATCACACTTTGTGGCACACGGAGGGCCAGTGCCACGACCTGCTGTGTTTGACCAGCCTCCAGTCGCCCTAGTATTCTACCCCTCATAACGTCATCAACATGAGTTCTTTGAGCCATTTTCAACACACAGTCACCATTAGCACGTCTCAAAACGTCTGCACACTTACTCCCTGCACCGTACTCTGACATGCACCAACACCCCTCTGCGTATGTGGACTGCTGCCAGCACCACCATGCGACGATCGCAGGTCAAATGCACCACATGGTCATACACCGAGGTGATTTAAACCCGCAAACCGCTCACCAGAGAGTTGTGTCACCATGTATCAGCATTAACCTTAATTTACGAGCATGAGTGAATTTTGTGAGCAATGTCTTGCCACATGGCGGTTGCATATGGAGGTGTGGCTACTGACTCATCAGCTCAGGGAACACTTTGAAGAATATTTCCAGATGAATCGCTCTGCGATAACAAGGGCCTCGTTTGCTGCTCTTCCAGTCATCTCGTGAACAAGGAAGCACCTCCCCAAAGAAGAGACAACTCTCAAATAACCACTGCTGGAACGCCAACAAGTCGCGCCGACTGTAGTTTTTTAAATGATATTCTCCCAGGCAGACAAAAGGGGAGGGCGTCTCACCCCATAGCGTCTCGTGCCGCCATGACACTAATCCGCCAACACACCGCGAAGAGTCCAAGGATTTCTGAAGGACCAATCCTGCTGACGTAAACATTGCCCAAACGAAGGCCGCAGTACAAAGAACCCACAACCAGTAACCAACAGATTTGAGATTCTTAATCAATAGCATTCAGTTATCAGTAACAAAGATTAATTTTTTTAATTGCCGTTCAACATATTACGGAGCTACAACGTCATTTTCAACGACTGTGTGGCTGCAATGCGCGTTACATCTGCTTCAGTTTTTCAGAATGATACAGGCGTTGGATTTAACAAGATAAATTATCCGTCAGGTATGATTACTGAGAAAATGCTAGATAGAACAATGACTATCAATTTCAAAACCGAAAACTAATCAGTAACCAATAACGAACAATAATTACAAAAATAACTCACTGTCAAGGCAACAAAAACAAATTCCCAGAACAAAGAGAAACACACAACAGTGCGTACAATGATTCATTAACAGCACTCATAGACAATTCAGTAAACGTAAACATCCCACACTAGAGTGCGCTAACGCTTACTCCAACAAACCCTCTGCACACGAAATCTGTTTCAAACACGCCGCACACCAATGACGTCAACACAACACAAACACAATGCAGGTCAGAACAAATGGGTGGAATCGAACACTTTCGTTGACCCACGAATGTGTATCGCTGCAGTGTCGCAAGCGACGTCTATGTGTGTGTGTGTGTGTGTGTGTGTGTGTGTGTGTGTGTGTGTGGAAAAGAGAGAGAGAGAGATAGAGGGGGGGAGGGAGACAGAGGGAGCGAGAACGGGAGGAGGGGGTTGCGGTGGGGGTGGGTAAGGGAGACTGGAGAGTAGTTAGAGCAGGAGCAAACCGCATGCGGCTGACGCCTGCACAAAGCCCACCTTCCGCCATTGATACGCTAATTCCGTTGTCACACGCGGCTGTCTTCCGCCCTGTTGCTTCCCGCAGATCGCCATCGCAGTAAGTCAAACCAGCCCCCCAACCGTCTTGCCACCTCCGAGGAACAGTTTGCCGGTCAGTAAGGTGATCACAGCTTACGTGCGGATTCACGTTGCTGATACTAACAAAGTGCTGTAACATACGAGGGGCGTTTGAAAAGTCCGTGCATAGTCCGAGAGATGGCACCACAGGCGCGTATCGAGGTCATGTTTAGTTAGTAACATCTTTGGAAAGAACGCACACCAAGTTTCAGCCATATTGGTCTATTTCTTTGTGTTTGGCATTCGTATGAATCAAGGAAGTCGAGCGATTGTCAAGAAATGGACGAAAAAGAATTTCATGTGGTCATTAAACATTACCTTATGAAAGGCAAAAAGCCTCAGGAGACTAAAGAGAAGCTTGATAAACATTACGACGACTCTGCACCTTCGATTAGAACAGTTTATGTTGTGTCTAGACAAGACAGCCTAGACACAATGAGAGGAAGCCGAAAGGCACGCGCTTAAACTCACGCAGGCTGGCGTGAGGTCTGAAACAGGATACGTAATGAATGCTATAAAGAAAAGTACGTAGCTTCTGGAATACTTAACTTTAATCCACATTTGTAGAACATCGCTCTTAATGATACATTAATAGAATCTCAATATCAATTGAATACGGCGCCTTGCTAGGTCGTAGCAAATGTAGCTGAAGGCTATGCTAACTATCGTCTCGGCAAATGAGAGCGTAGTTGTCAGTGAACCGTTCCTTGCAAAGTCGGCTGTACAACTGGGACGAGTGCTAGTACGTCTCTCTAGACCTGCCGTGTGGTGGCGCTCGGTCTGCAATTACTGACAGTGGCGACACGCGGGTCCGTCGTATACTAGCGGACCGCGGCCGATTTAAAAGCTACCACCTAGCAAGTGTGGTGTCTGGCGGTGACACCACAGTTTATAACTGGTTTCAAAATTTTCGGAGTGGCCATATGGGCACAAGTAGTGCTGAACGTTCTGGACGCCCTGTGGAGGATACTACTCCAGAAATCATTGATAAAATACTTGATATGGTGATGGATGACAGAAGAGTTGAGGTGCGTGAGATTGCTAGTGCTGTGAGCGTGTCGAATGAACGGGAATATAATACACTCCTGGAAATTGAAATAAGAACACCGTGAATTCATTGTCCCAGGAAGGGGAAACTTTATTGACATATTCCTGGGGTCAGATACATCACATGATCACACTGACAGAACCACAGGCACATAGACACAGGCAACAGAGCATGCACAATGTCGGCACTAGTACAGTGTATATCCACCTTTCGCAGCAATGCAGGCTGCTATTCTCCCATGGAGACGATCGTAGAGAGCATGCACAATGTCGGCACTAGTACAGTGTATATCCACCTTTCGCAGCAATGCAGGCTGCTATTCTCCCATGGAGACGATCGTAGACATGCTGGATGTAGTCCTGTGGAACGGCTTGCCATGCCATTTCCACCTGGCGCCTCAGTTGGACCAGCGTTCGTGCTGGACGTGCAGACCGCGTGAGACGACGCTTCATCCAGTCCCAAACATGCTCAATGGGGGACAGATCCGGAGATCTTGCTGGCCAGGGTAGTTGACTTACACCTTCTAGAGCACGTTGGGTGGCACGGGATACATGCGGACGTGCATTGTCCTGTTGGAACAGCAAGTTCCCTTGCCGGTCTAGGAATGGTAGAACGATGGGTTCGATGACGGTTTGGATGTACCGTGCACTATTCAGTGTCCCCTCGACGATCACCAGTGGTGTACGGCCAGTGTAGGAGATCGCTCCCCACACCATGATGCCGGGTGTTGGCCCTGTGTGCCTCGGTCGTATGCAGTCCTGATTGTGGCGCTCACCTGCACGGCGCCAAACACGCATACGACCATCATTGGCACCAAGGCAGAAGCGACTCTCATCGCTGAAGACGACACGTCTCCATTCGTCCCTCCATTCACGCCTGTCGCGACACCACTGGGGGCGGGCTGCACGATGTTGGGCGTGAGCGGAAGACGGCCTAACGGTGTGCGGGACCGTAGCCCAGCTTCATGGAGACGGTTGCGAATGGTCCTCGCCGATACCCCAGGAGCAACAGTGTCCCTAATTTGCTGGGAAGTGGCGGTGCGGTCCCCTACGGCACTGCGTAGGATCCTACGGTCTTGGCGTGCATCCGTGCGTCGCTGCGGTCCGGTCCCAGGTCGACGGTCACGTGCACCTTCCGCCGACCACTGGCGACAACATCGATGTACTGTGGAGACCTCACGCCCCACGTGTTGAGCAATTCGGCGGTACGTCCACCCGGCCTCCCGCATGCCCACTATACGCCCTCGCTCAAAGTCCGTCAACTGCACATACGATTCACGTCCACGCTGTCGCGGCATGCTACCAGTGTTAAAGACTGCGATGGAGCTCCGTATACCACGGTAAACTGGCTGACACTGACGGCGGCGGTGCACAAATGCTGCGCAGCTAGCGCCATTGGACGGCCAACACCGCGGTTACTGGTGTGTCCGCTGTGCCGTGCGTGTGATCATTGCTTGTACAGCCCTCTCGCAGTGTACGGAGCAAGTATGATGGGTCTGACACACCGGTGTCAATGGGTTCTTTTTTCCATTTCCAGGAGTGTATTTTGCATAAACATTTGGACATGAGAAAGCTATCCGCAAGATGGGTTCTGCGACTGCTCACGCTTGACAAAAAACGGAATCGTGTGAAGTGTTGTAAGGATGGTTTTAAACTGTTCAGGAAGAATCCACAGGACTTTAAGCGTCGTTTCGTCACTGTAGATGAAACATGGATACATTACTATATTCCTGAACCAAACAACAATCTAAACAATGGGGTAGCAAGGGGAATCTGCAACAAAAAAGGCGAAGACCATTTCTTCGGCTGGAAAGGTTATGGCTACTGTCTTTTGGCATTCACAAGGAATAATCCTCATCGACTATCTGGAAAAGGGTAAAACTATTGCAGGTGAATAATATTCATCGTTATTGGACCGTCTGAAAACCGAGCTGCAAGAAAAAATCCGGCGATTAGACCGCAAAAAGGTTCTTTTCCATCACGACAATGCACCAGCACACACCTCAGCAGTTGTGGTCCAAAAATTAAGGTAAATAGGATTCCAACCCGTTTCACATCCCCCGTATTTTCCAGACTTGCCTCCCTTGGACTACTATTTGTTCTCCAATTTGAAGAGATGGCTGGCGGGACTAAGATTTTATTCAAACATGGAGTTGATTGCAGTAACAAATAGCTATTTTGCAGACTTGGACAATTCCTATTATTCGGAAGAGATCAACAAATTAGAACAACGTTGGACGAACTGTATCAGTCTAAAAAGATACTATGTTGAAAAGTAAAAAAAAAAGTTTACCCCAAACACGTAAGTAGTTTTTATTTTTGCACAGAATTTTCAAACGCCCCTCGTATAGCTAAATAAAGTAGATGTCTACAGGATCAGATCAGAAAAACTGACCACAGTAAAGGGGGGGTAACAAGGAAGACTATCACTTGACGTTCAGCCGACGATGAGTTCATTAAAGTTGCGGGAAGGATTCAGACGTGTCTTTTGCAAGGAAACCCGCCCGGTAGTTATGCTATTTAGAGGAATCACCAAAACCATACATCTGGATAGCCTGACGGCGATTTCAACGGTAGTTCTCCCAAACGCTGATCTAGTGTTTTTTACGAAACACCAAATCTGGGTCCCGCTCTCAGTTGCAGGTTACTGTCTAACGGCTTCCAGGGGCAACAAAAATACGATTTTCTGGGTTTCGTATAGTTATCGACTGAGATTTAAAGTGTAAGCGCTTTCATACGCTGAGGGACAAAAGTCGAGGGACAGCGGTAAGCCCATATACAGATGGCAGTAGTACAGTGTAAACAAGGTATAAAAGGGCAGTGCAGAACGGAGCTATCGTTTTTACTCGGGTGATTAACGTGAAAAGTTTCCAAAGCGTTTAGGGCCGCACGATGGGAATTAACAGACTTTGTACGCGGAATGATAGTTGAAGCTAAGAAGCATGGGACATCCATTTCTGAAATCGTTAGGGAATTCAGAGATTCACAGTGTGGAAAGCGTGCCGAGAATACCACATTTCAGGCGTTATCTCTCACCACGGACAACGCAATGTCCGACGGCCTTCACTTAACGACCGAGAGCAGCGGCGTTTACGTAGAGTTGTCAGTGCTAACACACAGCAACACTGCGTGAAACAACTGCAGAAATCAGGGAGGCACGTACGATGATCGTATCCGTTAGGGCAATGCGCGAAATTTGGCGTTAATGGGCTATGACAGCAGACGACCGACGCGGATGCCTTTACCAGCAGCACGACATCACCTGCGGCGCCTCTCCTGGGCTCACGACCATAACGGTTGAACGTTAGAAGACTGGAGAACCGTGGCCTGATCAGGTGAGTCCCGATCTCAGCTGGGAAGAGCTGACGGTAGTGTTTGAGTGTGGCGCAGACCCCAAGGAAGCCATTGGCCCAAGTTGTCAAGAAAGCACAGTACAAGCTGATGGTACCTCTATAATGGGTTCGCTGTGTTTACATGAAATGTACTGGTTCCTCTGATCCACCTGAACCGATCATTGACTGGAAATGGTCATGTTTGGCCACTTGGACACCATTTTCTGGTAGTCTTCGACTTCATGTACACAAACGTGTCACCTAGCCACAAGTGTTCGCGACTGGTTTGAAGAAAATTCTGGACACTTCGAGCGACATGAATCCCACCGAATATTTATGGAGCATAACCTAAAGGTCAGTTCGTGCACAACATCCTGCACCTGCAACGCTTTCACAAGTGAGGACGGCTATAGAGGCACCATAGCTCAAAATTTCTGCAGGGAACTTCCAACGACTTATTAAGTCCATACAACGTCGAGTTGCTGCACTGTGCCAGGCAAAAGGGAGTCTGACACGATATTAGTAGGTACTCCAACACTTTTTTCACGTCAATGTAATCTACTCATAAAGAGCTAAACTCTTATGTTAAAAAGTTCTGCTCAATAGGTCTAGTATTAAAGTTAGAAACTGTGTGTACGGCCTGAGGCGGCGTCACTCATGGAGCGCAAATTAGCCAGAATGTACTCATCCCGTATTTGAGAATGAAAGTACACAGTGACTTCCAATAAACTTTACAAGTAGCCTTGCGCCTTCCCTCCCCCCTCAAATGATGACAGAAAAAAAGATTATCTTTTCCTCTATTTTCGCTGTTCATGCTGTTGAACTGCAGCATCGGACATGACGTTTTAATTTATTACTTCTTTACCGCGAACTCTCCTCACAACGAATTTTGCAGAAGTGTCCACATACCAGTGAATACACCTGCAAAATTATATCATGGAAACGACACATAGTCCAGAAGTACGACATTTTATACATGGGAGTTCGATTATTTACAGGATCGGGGATCGGGATTTACTGGATACCAAACTAAAGGAGGAGGGTTAGCTTAAAAATTCTGTGATATATCGTTCCAGCTAGATGAGCGTACCGTGTGACTAATTGTACTACACATAAGGCTTCTTTCCCGTGTAAATTGTAATGGAATGTCATAGGAGTAATTATTCTATACCAATGTTAATCTGGAGAGTACTATTACGTGCTTCAGTTGCGTTGCGGTGGATCGTGAGTGTATGCTGGATTTTCGAAAAGCATTCCGAACTGCGCAGGAACTCGGATACTCTGTTCAATGTGTCGTAAACAGCAAATCAGTTAGGTGTGGCGAACAATCATCGGGTTTTTACAATGTGTAAACTACTAACACCAACAAAAAATTCGGTAATGTCAAATTGCATTGACATATCAACTGCGCTACAGAAGACAGACGGCAACAAGAATGACAAGAACGTGATGTGAAGCAAAATTAATGAAAATTCATCGATGACGTGCTTGCAGAGAAAGAAAAACAAGAAATTGTGCTTGGATCAAGGCAGAATCTTCAAAATCTATTTAGTGGATATGTCCTTTGTTTACAGCTGTGGATGTGATCCGACTCTAAAGTGGCAGTCAAGAATGATTTCACTACACATCTTATTCGTAATGTTACCACTTTAGCAAATAGGGTGACGGATGTGGCGTGATTGTTGCCGTTAAAGAGGGTGAAAGTAATGAAAATGTCACTGAGCGGTAAAAAAAGTCGAGGACTTTGCAACTACAGCGCAGAAACCTAAATATTTAAGACATCGCCAGAGTTTATCTGAATTCGGAAAATCAGAATGTCGGCCATGAACCATCGTGAAGGGAATGAATCAGCAGCAGCAAGACCTAAACACGGGATATCATTCGATAGATCCCAGTTTTAATGATGGATTTTGTACGTTTAAGGCTGGTGTGTGTAACTTTCCGACGACAACTTTGTAATAGTAATCGACAGATATGCCTCCCGAAGTCGAGAGAACCCCAACCTGTTTTATTGTTAATAACATTGTGCCACTCTGGTATCACATGAGGAAAGTAATAGCTAGCTTGAGGAAGTACTGAGAGGGGGAAATGGACTGCACTGAAACGATGATAAACAGTACTGATTCCGAGGAAATTGGAGTGTTCGACTTTTGCCCTTATAGTCTTAACTACACAAATTCGAATTATTACACTGTGACATATCCTTACAAGATTGTCAAGGACGCTTCTGGCGCCAGTTGTATGTTAAACATAGGCGCTGTACAGTTTGTTAAGTAAGAGCGTGGTCGGCGTTACACTCTGAGGGTAAAACATATTGTCTTAGTGCTTTTACAACCCAACAGAGGGACCCTTTGTCCTTCATACATTGTGCATAAAGCATCAGTTTACTTTGAATTCTTGACTGAGGTACACAACAAGAGACATGAGTGCTGCACCTGTCGCGTTTATCAACGATGTTTAATTATGACTGCCAAAAGTTAGTTCAACGACAAAAGTGACTACTGGATACTGCGGGAGAACGACGATCCAAAGCACCGCAGCAGGCTTCGCAGTGACTGGAAAAAGGAGCAAAGTTTGTAGGTACTGTACTGGCCATCACCAGTCGCCTAATACTACTGAAAATGTATGGTCTTACATCAAAAAGAAGTTGCAAGGAAAAAAGATCTTTAGTTTGCAACAGCTGTAAACGCAGATTTGACGCCTTTGGAGGTATCTTTCATGTGAATACTATGAAAACTTGATTACAAGCACGCTTCTGAGATAACAAGCAATTATCGACATTGCGAGTGACAGGACGTCTTATTAATAGAAAATTTATATATGATGCCTGTACATTTTTAATTTCTTGTCACATACATTTCTGTAATAATTAACTCGACCACGATCTTACTTAAAAGACTGTATGTTACCGGTCCAGTAGTCGGATACTGGAAGTTATGTGTGTTTAATCAGATTTCTGCAGGGCAGTGGTCAGTTACGACATAATTTTAACACTTTAATCCTGTTTTACGGACTGATGAAAAGCTGGCGAATCTTATCAGAAAATATTTCTTTAAGTTAGCAATGCAGAGAGTTGATCCTGGTCCGCCGAATAACCTCCCCCGACAGTAGTGCTATTAAATCCTTACCGGACGTTCCCCTTACCCCGTCTTCCTACTGGGAATAGGGAGACAGGTAACAGCTCTGTGAGACTGCGGAGAAATATGGACACCTGAACGTATGGTGCATCATCTTAATTTGCACCAAATAGGAAGGAGGAACAGACTGGACGATCTGAACTTGGACAGAAATGATCACGACCGTCGGGTGGAAGTAACTTAGCTCTGCTGTAACTAGATTACTAGGAGCACTGCAATGCGTGTTTCGCAGGAGGAAACAAGAGGAATATCGATGCCGAAGTACGGGGCACCGAGAGGGGTGGCGCAGTGATTAGCACAATCGTCTAGCATTCGAGAGGACGACGGTTCAAACGAGCCTCCGATCATCCAAACTTAGGTTTTCCGGGAGGTTCCTATATCGCTAAAGCAAACACCGGAATAGTTCCTTAGAAGTGGCATGGTCGCTTTCCTTCTCCACTCTCAGAGCTTGTTAACCGTCTCTAATGACCTCGTTGTCGACGGGGCGTTAAATATCAATCTACTGCTTCTCGAATATAACCAAAATGGGTCGCGATCAAAGAGGTTTGAAGCGCTCCGTACAGTAAGAATAGCAATAGCCGCCTCGTGGAGTTCAACAATTCGGATAGAAATGATGATGAGCCAGCATGGGACACTAATGAGTAGGCAACCTTCAGGCGCTACGTGTTAATTTCGAGTCCACAGTTCTTTAAACGCCAGTAAGAGAAGTTAGGCATAGGAAGGCAATTGGTAACACGAAGGCTAAAGTCTTGCCGAGTCGCGAAGGTTGTTTGGTAGTAGTTTAGTGTAGAGATAATCATAGATTGCCACGCGCAGGTTGTTTGGCAGTAGTTTAGTGTAGAGATAATCATAGATTGCCACGCGCAGGTTGTTTGGCAGTAGTTTAGTGTAGAGATAATCATAGATTGCCAGTAGTGATGACCAATCACAAGATTGTCGATTACCACTGTACCTGAATAGAGATGGAGGGTCAAGTGGTGATAAGCTTTTCTTTCACTTCTACTTCACTCTTCTTAACTTTTTAAAAAATTGTGGATTTTTCTGTTAACAAGAATGAAGAAATTGTTTGTAGATTATTAATATTATATTTTCAATGTCATATTGAAAGGAATGTGCAATACGTAATATATAACGGTCCACATTACAATCACAAGACTGTGAAGTCATTGCGACAGCAATATGTACATAAAAAAGAGCACATAGAGGGTTCGCATTAGTATCAAGGACTGAGAGAAGACGTGGATGGCAGCAAGGGCGAACATTCTACAAGTGAAGACATGAAAAGTGAATTGTTGTAGATGTCATTCTGGTAGGAAAAATGCAAAAACTGAACAAGTAAATAGTTCTTATTGTGCGAGAGATAACAATGTGCTATTATTAGAATGGTAGAGAGAGAGAGAGAGAGAGAGAGAGAGAGAGAGAGAGAGAGGGAGGGAGAGGAATGTAGCATGTAAGAGATCATTTACACTAGTGTGAAAAACTTAAGGAGGAAAGTAACTTTCGCATAGTGTATCACTACCAAGTAACACAACTGGAAGAAACTTGAACCATACATAGAAATAATTGCTACAGTATAGCATAGAAGATAGTTGAAATAAATATGCAATGGAACGAACGGAAATGATACTTTTATTCAAAGGCAACCATTACATTGAAATCACTACTATTTATGATGGTCTCCTGGACGTTGCAACAGAGTAAGTAATCACCACGATCGGAAAGGCATCCTCTGCGACGTGCCTCTATGCTGGTCACAAGTTTGGTAAGGAGTTACTGTGACAAGCGTGGCTGGTAAATCTGGATAGACAGCAGCAGTACATCTCCTCAAAATGCCCCACATGTGCTCGATGGGACATAAGTCGGGGAAACGGGGAGGCTAGTCCATTCGCCGAAAATCCTGGGACCACCTGCGAATGAACTGGAGCTCCCTACCACAAGAACTCCTTACCAAAATTGTGGGCAGCATAGAAGCACGTAACATGTAACACTTATATCGATTAGCAGTTGGTTTATTTCAAGTAACTGTGTAGCTGTAATTTATGAAGTGTGCATTCTGTGTAGTTTGAATTCTTTGATGTATGGCAAGACAATTAGATTTTTGTAATGTTCCAAGATGCTACTCCAGGCAGGTGTAAAATGAATGTGCGCAGCGGAAAATAATAAACTCTAAAATAATGATTTGGCCCTGTCTGACTCTCCCCTAAAGCAGATGTTAGGATCTCATAATGCTATTTTTAACATAGAAATTAGAATCTAAACACAAATGAATGATGAAGGCAACTAATGCTACTAAATGATAGACGTTGTTGTTCAATATATATTTATTATAGATTGAAAATTAACCCTTAAAGTACAATTGTCTATATTTCCTAACTAAAATTATTAATCAATTGCCCAACTCAGCCCCTTATTATGAGTGCACAGTCTATATCACTAACGCGAAATGACTGACATCATCTACCTACCAAACACTAGAAGACACTAATTTCAAAGATGATCTATGGTGGTGTGGAACGTCAGTGGAAATAAACTACCGTGATCACAGCTGTTTAGCTTTATAGTCCCAATAAGCCGAAGCAATTTGCGATATCACCGTATGTAGTGCGTCCGAGGCGTCGAAGTGATGGTTCTCGCACTCGTCTGCGACGATGGAAGAACTCCAGCCACAAATAAACGCTTTCAAACACCAGGACGGCAGAAGGCGGTCCTCTGACTAATACACTCTAATACTGTCCTCTCCTCTCCATGTTCTACAGACGAGAAACGCGAACTCCCAGCCACGAGGATGTGGTTCAGATAACGTCTCAACGTAAGTATAGACAGAAGAAGTGCTCTCGATTACTGAATGCCTCGTACTCAACGACAACTTCCAACCTGGAGGTGAAGTCCAGAATCGTATAGGTTCGCAACACTACAGCGCTTAACTGTCCCAGCTATAAACTCTCCTGAGAGCAAAGACAGCAAGTCCTTCTGTACCAACAAAGCTGATACCGAGCGACCGTCACACACGGGCGCTCATAAACGGAAGACCTCTTCTCTTCACCGCTGGCTTCTCACAAGGGAACCTCCACATCGCACCCCCCTCAGATTTAGTTATAAGTTGGCACAGTGGATAGTCCTTGAAAAACTGAACACAGATCAATCGAGAAAACAGGAAGAAGTTGTATGGAACTATGAAAAAATAAGCAAAATATACAAACTGAGTTGTCTATGTCCAAGATAGGCACCATCTAGAATATTTTGAGTTCGAGAGCGCCGTGGTCCCGTGGTTAGCATGAGCAGCTACGAAACGAAAGGTCAACGGTTCAAGTCCGCTCTCGAGTTAAAATTTTAATTTCTTATTTTCGCAAAGTTATGATCTGTCCGTTCGTTCATTGAAATCTCTGTTCACTGTAATAAGTTTAGTGTCTGTGTTTTGCGACCACACCGCAAAACCGTGCGATTAGTAGACGAAAGGACGTGCGTCTCCAATTGGAACCGAAAACATTTGATCGCAAGGTCATAGGTCAACCGATTCCTTCACAGGAAAACACGTCTGATATATTCTATACGACACTGGTGACGGCATGTGCGTCACATGACAGGAATATGTTGTCGACCCACCTAACTTGTACACTTGGCAAATGCCTAAAAAGATTCTTCTACCTTGCCCGATTTAGGTTTTCTTGTGGATGTGATAATCAGTCCCAAAAAAGTGATGAAAACATAAGAGTTTGTCACATAAACAGAAAGTAAGATATTAAACTTTTCACTGGAGGCAGGACTTCAACCAAGGACCTCTCGTTCCGCAGCTGCTCACGCTAACCACGGGACCACTGCGCTACTCAGATCGCGCCCTCCTTGATGTTGCATATCTTGCGTATGGACTACTGAAATTGTATATTTTACTTATTTTTTCTTAGTTCCACACAACTTCTTCCTGTTTTCTCGATTGATCTGTGTTCAGTTTTTCAAGGCCTATCCACTGTGCCAACTTATAACCAAATCTGAAGAGGGTGCGATGGGGAGTTTCCCTTGTGAGTAAAAATCCTTGGAAATAACCCAACCTGCGTGGTTTCCGAGGTGCCGCGTGTTTGTTCCTCTCACCTGCTTCCAAGATTTGAAGAGTCCCGGTTATTCTTTCCGTCCTGCTACAATAGCTGCCGGCCGTCACCTGTTGGGCTGCAGAGGTCAGCTGCCATGACGTCCGTCCAGGTACTTCCTGTTTCTAAGCGGGACCTACACCTGTGCGGGCTTTCCACCCAGAGCTTGAGCTCTGCGTGCCGTTTCATCTCCACTGGCGTTGCAACCTCTACTAGTACAGGCAATCATTCATTACGCCGTTCAGATAATAAAGACAATCCGTTATCTTTCATGGAATAAGCGTTACCAATTATTTACAAGGCATACGTGACAATGTCAGTCTCCTTTAAATATTCACATATACGATGTACAACCTATCAAATGATACCTAATTGTCGTTGTAGTTCACGGCAAAGCAAGTGGGTGAGTGCTTGTAAGGTGCGAAATTATAGCCACCTTACAATGTAAGTATGAAAATAACACAAGGATATGTTGAAATTTTAAATTATTGTAATATAGATATATTTACGAAAAAGGTACGAGGTGCATTCAAGTTCTAAGGCCTCCGATTTTTTTTCTCCGGACTGGAAAGAGATAGAAACATGCGCATTGTCTTCAAATGAGGCCGCGTTCATTGTCAATACGTCCCAGAGATGGCAGCACCGTACGGCAGATGGAATTTTACCGATAGCGGCGAGAATGAGAACTGTTTTAAATACTTAAAATGGCGACGTTTTCCTTACTTGAACAGTGTGCAATCATTCGTTTTCTGAATATGTGTGGTGTGAAACCAACTGAAATTCATCGACAGTTGAAGGAGACATATGGTGATGGAGTTATGGCTGTGGCGAAAGTGCGTTCGTGGGTGCGACAGTTTAATGAAGGCAGAACATCGTGTGACAACAAACCGAAACAACCTCGGGCTCGCACAAGCCGGTCTGACGACATGATCGAGAAAGTGGAGAGAATTGTTTTGGGGGATCGCCGAATGACTGTTGAACAGATAGCCTCCAGAGTTGGCATTTCTGTGGGTTCTGTGCACACAATCCTGCATGACGACCTGAAAATGCGAAAAGTGTCATCCATGTGGGTGCCACGAATGCTGATGGACGACCACATGGCTGCCCGTGTGGCATGTTGCCAAGCAATGTTGACGTGCAATGACAGCATGAATGGGACTTTCTTTTCGTCGGTTGTGACAATGGATGAGACGTGGATGCCATTTTTCAATCCAGAAACAAAGCACCAGTCAGCTCAATGGAAGCACACAGATTCACCGCCACCAAAAAAATTTCGGGTAACCGCAGTGCTGAAAAAATGATGGTGTCCATGTTCAGGGACAGCGAGGGCGTAATCCTTACCCATTGCGTTCCAAAGGGCACTGCGGTAACAGGTGCATCCTACGAAAATGTTTTGAAGAACAAATTCCTTCCTGCACTGCAACAAAAACGTTCGGGAAGGGCTGCGCGTGTGCTGTTTCACCAAGACAACGCACCTGCACATCGAGCTAACGTTACGCAACAGTTTTTTCGTGATAACAACTTTGAAATGATTCCTCATGCTCCCTACTCACCTGACCTGGCTCCTAGAGACTTTTGGCTTTTTCCAACAATGAAAGACACTCTCTGTGGCCGCACATTCACCAGTCATGCTACTATTGCCTCAGCGATTTTCCAGTGGTCAAAACAGACTCCTAAAGAAGCCTTCGCCACTGACATGCAATCATCGCGTCAGTGTTGTGAAAAACGTGTACGTCTGCAGGGCGATTACGTCGAGAAGTGACGCCAGTTTCATCGATTTCGGGTGAGTAGTTAATTAGAAAAAAATCGGAGGCCTTAGAACTTGAATGCACCTCGTATGTTTGTTAAAAGCTGGTCATGCTTAGGACACTTGTATTTGTATCATGTAAGCGCAGTAGGGAAGTCCCTCCGCAACGGAAGTGCCATGGCGCGATGTAAAAGACGGGTTTGGCGGTCGAACTGAGCGGCTCCTTTGTGTGATCAACTCTCAGTGTGTGGCTAGCCTTAGCACGTTACACCTCGACGGTGCTAAGAGAGGCAATTGGAAGCTGCATTAGAAGGAATTTGCCTCGTATGTGCATCATACTATTATTTGGTATTCACGAAATAATTGAACGGTTCTAACATGTTGAAAATCCAAAGCCAAGAAGAGATTTAGAGCATTCGCACATCCAGAGATGTGAGTACAGTTAGCCGCCATTTCGTCTACCACTAATCTTCGCCACTGCTTCATCGACTTCTTACATTACGTTACGTACTGTATATTGGCAAGGACCAGCTAATTTGTATGTTGATTCAATAATTATCAAATAAAACGTCAGTTAGTGTTCGAAACCATAACTTCAATGCTGATCACGAACCTATGCAGGATCCTCACCTAAGTGATACTAAAACCGAGTATCCTGATTTAAATGAATAATTCTGGCATTCAAGTGTTTAAAAGTGATTTTCGTCTAAAGTAAAAGGAGTAGCAAAAGTTAAAGTAGGATTAAAATTTGGATGCTTTGTTTATGAACTACTCCAAGTGAAATTGTTGAGGTAGGAAGTTTAAGTACAAAAATTTAAAGATCAATCGATAGGAAAGTGAATACCTTAATTATTCAAAAGCTAAAACCATAAAAGTGAAGTTGGATAGGTTTTTGCTAAAGTATCCTTAGTTTCTTATAAAATATGGTTTTGTAGGACTACAGAACAAGATTGTGTAAATAATACTGCCAAGAATTCCTGCTTCACAGGTGATTAAAGTACAAGTACATATAAATCTTTAATGAACCGATTTGCGGTTGGACTATTTTCAAAAATAGTGTAATTGTGGTACCAATCACGAATTGTTCCTTTTGAAGTTAATTAAGCCCAGTGTTGCATTTTATTACCTTGCAAAGTAATTTAAGTGAATGATTAGCTTTTATTGATACTTTTTAGTTTTGCAATAATCAAAGAACCTTGGCCACTGAAACTATACCTATTGAGGGGTACCGATCATGTTGTCCCCCCTTTAAGAAAAGAAATGAACTATTACTGTTGCTAAGGAAAACTGCTATATGCCGAGGAGTTTAAATGGTGTATTTAAGATGTTATTCATTGTTATTTATGTTATTCATGTCTATCAAGATAGAAGCCCCTCACGTCCAAAATAACTTCTGCACTTCATGCAGTGATGTTTCAGTACTTTGATTAAGTAATGCTAATGATTGTGGCAGTCATTAATACGAGCTCGGTGTAATTTTGCTCCCAATAATTTATTGGTTTGTTTGTTATTGGTAACTGCTGCTACACACAGTACAGAGTGCACTGTCTCAGTTTGTATCCTGTTTGCTATTCAAAGGGAAATCTCAACAAAAATAACTTCAGTAACTAATATCCAATTTTCTCAAATATATATTTCCAATTAGTGTGCCTAATTATGGTGGCGACTGTTCATTTTTTTCATTCACTTATAATTTTACCTCTTCTGTTAACTCCCAAGGTTAAGGCCCGTTTGGTTTTTCTGTTAACTTCACAAAATTCGAAATTATAGCCCGATACCCCTTTCCATTAGACACAGGTACGGTCGAAATTTGAAATCTTTTCAGAAGGTAACATTAGCGCCTTTCACAGCACTTTAGTGTTATATATGACTTTTTCTGTGACAGAACTAAAGGTTCAATTATTAGGGAATAGTGTTATTTATGGCGACTGTGACAGGATTGAAGGTTCAATTATTAGGGAATAGTGTTATAAGCAGAGCATGTACCACCGCCCATGGTGATCACACACCTTATTAAGAACCATGTCCAACATTATGAAAGGTCCAGGAAATCATCATAAATCGCGGTGAGTTCGTGTAATTATTGTCTTTTAATGCAAGTGTCATTACTGTTCGTCCAATTGCGTGTATCTTTCAGATACCTTCTGTAGTATACTGTGTTAGCTGTTTCCTCAAGTTATGTTACACGGCACCGAAAACATCATGAGAAAAGTACTTTCGCTCCTACATTTTACACACAAGTGAGTACTGCTGCCCTTTGACTTCACTAAAGTAAATGTATGGACCATTAAGGTGTACGAATTAGTAGTTATTACGGCATCGTAACCGCACACTGGGCTGCACAGTAAAGACATAGATGCTGACATAGACGACCATACAGAGCCCAACCGCCCCAGCGCCTGGGGTAGCTCTCCGCCGGACTGAAGACTGGATGCATACTCCGCTGTCTTCACCGACACCAGAAGCTCCTGCTTAATGCATATTGATGAGGGCAGCGTCTTGTAGGGTGTTTGTTCAGTGAGGGCGCAGTCCGCAGGTGCCGCTTCCCACACACTGCCTCCCTGGGTATGAATACTGCACCACTGCTGACCCTACGGGAAAACGGCCTCACCCTGCACAAGTTTACATCTCTCTCGGGCTTACTCTGTGAACCTACTCAGGTGGGGCAGTCATAAGCATTTAATAATCACTTCGAAAAAATTACGGAATTCTTGCAGGTACAGTATATGCCTGCAGTGCTGGTACACTGGTAGAAACTGAAGTGCCTACTCCACGTACCGTAGCACGACGACTAGAGGAGCCAGAACCAAATGGTATATCCACTGACAAAGTAGAGTCTCACGCGGTAATTCTTTTTCTGCTTTCGAAGGAGAAAAACGCTGCAACGATCCCTGTAGAGTTGGTGGATGTGTACAGCAACAATGCACCATCACATGAAGCAGTGTTAGGAAGGCGAAGGTGCTTTTCTTGTGCTGAAATAAATACGAATGACGAAGAAGGAATTGGAGGACCATCTCTCTGCGAAGAACCGACTATCGCATGAGAAGTGGAAGAGACCTGGCGCTCGATGATGGGCGTATCTAATTCGAGGTGTAAAGAGTGGAAAGATAGTTCTTCTGCGAAAGTTCATTGCAAAATATTTGAAATTCTCGCCCGCCCAACGTAGTCCGCTAGAGGAAAACGTGAAAACATTTACTCATTTCACTGGAAACTTTTGAAATTCAAACGAATGGACAAATAGCCAATTTCTATTTTTTCAAAGTTGATGTTACTTCAGTCATTCCTTACTAGCGACTCTGACAAAATACTCGAATTTCCAAGTGTGACTCATATTATTCTAGATAGGCACCAAGGTACTGTTTCAAACAATAGATCTAATCGGACGGATCGATCACCAACCGCTTTGATTTGATTAAGACGAAATTATAAAGCATTTACAGCCACGCCTAAATGACAAGAAAGAGGCAACGAAAGAGAGAGATGAGGCTGATGCTTCACTACCGTTCATGTATGTTACCCTGTATCCTTCACCAAGTTAATTTTATTCTTCTGCTTGGAATAGACTAAGCCTGTTCTGTCTTCACAATTTATCTAGGTATCTCTGCTTAGTTCTTCCTACATCCCTCCCTTCATCTGCACTTGGACGTACCAGGAGTTTCAGTCATGACCATTTCTATATCTAATAGAATCTACTTTCTTGTTGCGCTATTTCATTTATGTTGTGAGGTGCACTTCTTCGTATCAGAAATTTTATTTCTTAACTTTGTACTTTACATAATTTTTAATGTGTAGGTTAGGACGGTACTGGGCATTACACGTTCAAATTTGAGTAGTTTCACTCGAGCCCCCACGTGCTATGGCACGAAAATATATATTTTGTTACCCTCTGCTTAATTGAGTGGCCCAGAGATGTGGCTGGTCTCAATATTTGGCTACGTTTTCGTCATAGGGTGCCAGCTCACACCTGTCGTAAACTCAATTTTTAAGCTGAAATAAAATATAACAACACAATGCAGGCAGGTACTGCGGTGAAATTTAAAATATTGGGTCACTCATGTTGATTTATAATTTCAACAAGTAGTTTATTTTTCTTCGATATATTGAGTAAACACTTAAAATGCAGTCTGAGGGACTTCAACGAAAGGGCGACCATTAATAACTGACGCTACAACAGTTCACTATAGAAGTCATTTGTCCCGATCACGACACTCGACCGTCTGTTCGCAGTTCACAAAATACACTGTTGTCTACTGTCCTAATCCACTATATTACGTACCCACTTGATCGCTTTCGAACGTCGCTACGTACATACTTGTCCTCGGAATGAGGCTACCTACCCACTGCTACCCACAGATGTGTGGCACGACCGGCTCTTAGCGTCGCTCAGAACCAACTGTCCTGTCATCAAAGATGGCCGCCCTATGCACTCTGGAAACGACTGCCTAACTCAAAACAATGTTTGACAAAAAGAATTATGATTTTTCTAAAACTAAACATAAAAACACACACGATACATTGAAAAAATGTGGAAAATTTCTGGGCAATAATATATTTAGGTCCAATTGTATGTATCTGCCTCCGTCTTTTCACAAATAATGTTCTTGTGGCGTGATTTTGCTTTTCCCAGATATATGATGCTAAACATAAATAAACAAATAAAAATACATACTTAATTACTCACCTGCATCTTTAAACTTTAGAAACCTGCCGCTAGTTTCCCTCAGTCGAATCCCATATTCCGACCCCTCATTCAAAAACGGTATACAGCCTGTTAAATCGGCTGTGATTGATCGATGCAGCTCTACTAGCCGCAGCCATAGACACTTTGTTCATGTAAATCGGCCAAAGCATGGCGGAGATATTAGCTTTTGAACTTTCATAAATTTACAATTTTTAAGACGGCAGTAACTTTTAAACTATTCTACATTTTTGTGGCGCATCTAGATAATTGAGTTTTACATATTTTTCTGCCCATGAGTGCCAACTCGCACCTCCGTGTCACTCTTGGTTCTGTTTTTAACGATTTTTCACTGGAATATAAATTTCTCGAAGCGCCAAACACAGCCATACGCACCCCTGTCGAACGTCCGCTCGGGTTTTTTCAAGGCCACGTAGACGCTAGCAGATCGCCACCGCCCCATAGCAACCGCCAGTCACGTGCTCTGATGCAGGAAATTCCCGCTCTAAACTCAACAACTTGTACTCTCACAAGGTGCCCACTAACACCACCTTGTGCTAAAACAGTAATTACTTTGTAAATGATTACTGTACTACCTTCACCGGTCTTTGTTTTCAAACCTGTTTTGTATGATATCACATATTTCCAAACTAATTCACTTTCTTTTATCTAATTAGGCTCGGCAGCCCAAATAACTGAAGGTTGAAACTTGTTCCACAATCTCGTCGTCCACAATAGGCATGGTTTTTCACTGGAGCTATTTCGTAGAAAGACATCATATTCTTGTGTCCTAGTGACGTCAGTGTCATCTTGAGAGGAATAAGTAGAATTTATTGACTTCAGTAAGACTGCCACATCTATCGAACACCATCTCCAGCTAGATAATATCTCCACGCTGTACTGCGAAACTGGGCACTTGTTTGGCAACTAAATCATAACACTCGCACAAAGCAGAGGGAAGTGATGAGCCTGAGATCCACATTCACACATGGTAATCCACTCTTGAATTCTTGTACCCTTTCTGTAACAGCAGAATAACTTTTTCAATCACTGAGGATCACTAACTATCAACTATATACAGTCAACAGGTAAAATATCATATCCTACGCCATCTAAATCTGTATCTACATCTACATGTTGTACATACCTAATCCGCAAGCCAACATATGGTGAGTGGTGGAGGATACCTCGCACCACTGTTGCTCTCGCAAACAGAGCGAGGGAAAGACAACTGTCTATATGTACAAGATCCAAGAGGGAACAAAAAGAGTGGAAGACCAAGAACGAAGTGCTTGGATTAAAAGTGGAGTAAGACAGAAATGTAGTTTTTTGCCCCTAATTTTCAATCTATACATCGTAGAAGCAATGACGGAAATAGAAGAAAAGTTCAAGAGTGGAAATAAAAATCAAGGTGAAAGGATATTAGGGATAAGTTTCACTGATGATATTGCTGTCCTGACTGAAAATGAAGAAGAATTACAGGATCTGCTGAATGGAATATACAGTCTAATGAGTACAGAATACGGACTGAGAGACGAACAAATGAGAATTAGTAGAAATGAGAACAGCGAGAACCCTAACATCAGGACTGGCGATCACGAAGTAGAAGAATTTAAGGAATTCTGCTACCTAGGCAACAAAATAACGCACGATGGACGAAGAACAATGGGTATAAAAATGTTCAAATGTGTTTGAAATCTTATGGGACTTAACTGCTACGGTCATCAGTCCCTAAGCTTACACACTACGTAACCTAAATCATCCTAAGGACGAACACACACACCCATGCCCGAGGGAGGACTCGAACCTCTTCCGGGACCAGCCGCACAGTCCATGACTGCAGCGCCTGAGACCCCTCGGCTAATCCCGCGTGGCAAAATGGGTATAAAAAGCAGCACTGGAAGAAAGGGCATTCCTGGCCAAGAGAAGTTTACTAGTCTCAATCATAGGTCTTCATTTGAGGAACAAATTTCTAAGAGTGTTTGTTTGGAGCACAGCATTGTATGGCAGTGAAACATGGACTGTGCGAAAGAGAAGAGAACAGAAGTATTTGAGAAGTGGTGCTACAGAATAATGTTGAAAATTTGGTGAGCTGGTGAGGTACAGAATGAGGTGGTTCTCCGCAGAGTCGGCGAGGAAAAGAATATATGGAAAACACCGACGTGAAGAAGGGGCAGCAAGAAGGGATATCAGTTAAGACATCAGGGTATAGCTTCCATGGTACTAGAGGAACCAGTAGAGGATAGAAACTGTAGGGGAAGACAGAGATTGGAATACATCCAGTAGATAATTGCAAGTCCTGGTCTGAGATGAAAAGGTTGGCACAAGAGAGGAATTCGTGGCGGGATGCATCAAACCACTTAGAAGACTGATGACTTTAAAAAAAAGTACGCAAGAATGCGTCGCACAAATGATCTGTACGCGATCTCCTTTGTAAATCAGCTACACTTTCGTAAAATTCTACCAACAGACCAAAGCCGACGAATCGCCTTCTGTGCTATAGACTTTACGTGCTCATTCCATTTCGTATCTCGTTGCAACGTCACGACTGGGCTGTCTGAAGCAGCACACCTAAAGTACTGTATTCGAACATTACAGCCTCGGGCATGGATGTGTGTGATGTCCGTAGGTTAGTTAGGTTTAAGTAGTTCTAAGTTCTAGGGGACTGATGACCTCATATGTTAAGTCCCATAGTGCTCAGAGCCATTTGAACCATTTTCGAACATTACAGATTTTTTTTTTTATACTCAGCTGCATGAATTTACATTTGCTCATATTTAGAGCAAGGTTTCATTCGTCATACAAACTTGGAACAATGTTAAAGTCATCCTGTATCCGCCGTGAGTCCCTCAACGAAGACATTTCGTCGTGCGCTACAGTGCTATCAGCGAACAGTCTCAGAGAGCTGCTCACTCTGTCCGTCACATCTTTTATGTATATGGAGTACAAGAGCGGTCCTGTCACACCTCGCTGGGGCGTTCTTGACGATATTTTTGTCTATGATGAACTCTCTCCGTGCAGGACGACGTAAACATAAAATGTCCTCAAGCCACTCACATCTCTGAAAACCCATTCCGACCGCTCGGATCTCCGTTAACATTGTACAGAGTGATAATATATCAAACGCTTTCCAGAAATCCAGTTGTATGTAGCAGACAGTTGCTCTTTGTCGATGGTTCGCAGGATATGGTGGGAGAAAAGAGCAAGCTGAGTTTCACACGAGAGATACTTTCTAAATGTGTGCTGACTTCCGAACAGAAACTTTTTTTCTCTCAATATTTTGTGTGACCATCCTTCTGACTGGCCGTTCACTTATGTAATTAAAATGGAATACCTACAGCCATCCGTACAATGTTATTTATTATACAGGGTAGTCCATTGACAGTGACCGGGACAAATATCTCAAGAAATAAGCATCAAACGAAAAAAATACAAGGAACGAAAGTCGTCTAGGTTGAAGGGGGAAAACCAGATGGCGCTATGGTTGGCCCGCTAGATGGCGTTGCCATAGGTCAAACGGACCCCCATTTTTATCACATATTCGTGTAGTACGTAAAGAAATACGAATGTTTTAGTTGGACCACTTTTTTCGCTTTGTGATAGATGGTGCTGTAATAGTCACAAACGTATAAGAACGTGGCATCACGTAACATTCCGCCAGTGCGGACGGTATTTGCTTCGTGATACATTACTCGTGTTAAAATGGACCGTTTACCAATTGTGGAAAAGGTAGATACCGTGTTGATGTATGGCTATTGTGATCAAAATGCCCAATGGGCGTGTGCTATGTATGCTTCTCGGTATCCTGGACGACATCATCCAAGTGTCCGGACCGTTCGCCGGATAGTTACGTTATTTAAGGAAACAGGAAGTGTTCAGACACATGTGAAACGTCAATCACGACCTGCAACAAATGATGATGCCCAAGTAGGTGTTTTAGCTGCTGTCGCGGCTAATTCGCACATCACCACCAGATAAATTGCGCGAGAATCGGGAATCTCAAAAACGTCGGTGTTGAGAATGCTACATCAACATCGATTGCACCCGTACCATATTTCTATGCACCAGGAATTGCATGACGACGACTCTGAACGTCGTGTACAGTTCTGCCACTGGGCACAAGAGAAATTACGGGACGATGACAGATATTCTGCACGCGTTCTACTTAGCGACGAAGCGTCATTCACCAACAGCGGTAACGTAAACCGGCATAATATGCACTATTGGGCAACGGAAAATCCACGATGGCTGCGCCAAGTGGAACATCAGCGACCTTGGCGGGTTAATGTATGGTGTGGCACTATGGGAGGAAGGATAATTGGGCCCCATTCTATCGATGGCAATCTGAATGGTGCAATGTATGCTGATTTCCTACGTAATGTACCACCGATGTTACTACGAGATGTTTCACTGCATGACAGAATGGCGATGTACTTCCAACATGATGGATGTCCGGCACATAGCTCACTTGCGGTTGAAGCAGTGTTGAATAGCATATTTCATGACAGGTGGATTGGTTGTCGAAGCACCATACCATGGTCCGCACGTTCACCGGATATGACGTCCCCTGATTTCTTTCTGTGGAGAAAGTTGAAGGATATTTGCTATCGTGATCCACCGACAACGCCTGACAACATGCGTCAGCGCATTGTCAATGCATGTGCGAGCATTACCGAAGGCGAACTACTAGCTGTTGAGAGGAATGTCGTTACACGTATTGCCAAATGCATTGAGGTTGACGGACATCATTTTGAGCATTTACTGCATTAATGTGGCATCTACAGGTAATCACGCTGTAACAGCATGCGTTCTCAGAAATGATAAGTTCACAACCGTACATGTATCACATTGGAACAACCAAAATAAAATGTTAAAACGTACCTACGTTCTGTTCAAAATGGCTCTGAGCACTATGGGACTTAACTGCTATGGTCATCAGTCCCCTAGAACTTAGAACTACTTAAACCTAACTAACCTAAAGACATCACACACACATCCATGCACGAGGCAGGATTCGAACCTGCGACCTTAGCGGTCACGCGGTTCCAGACTGTAGCGCCTACGTTCTGTATTTTAATTAAAAAACCTACCTGTTACCAACTGTTCGTCTAAAATTGTGAGCCATATGTTTGTGACCATTACAGCGCCATCTATCACAAAGCGAAAAAAGTGGTCCAACTAAAAGATTCATATTTACTTACGTACTACACGAATATGTAAAAAAAATGGGGGTTCCCATTTAAAATAAAAAACGCTGTTGTTACCTGTTTGGCCTATGGCAGCGCCATCTAGTGGGCCAACCTTAGCGCCCTCTGGTTTCCCCCTTCAAGCTAGACAAATCCGTTCTTTGTAGTTTTTTCGTTTGACGCTTATTTCGTGAGATATTTGTCCCGGTCACGATCAATGGACCACCGTGTATAGCCATCAGTTTCGGTGCTTCAGTGTATCATATTCAGGTCTTAACTGACGCTGAGGGAGTTAACTCAAATCGTGCATCTAGGAACTGGTTTTCGCAGGATACGTGTAACAATTCTAGTTGGTAGTTAATGGCTGGAGACACAACATCGTTGTTAAAGGTAGTCTGTGAAAACCAGTTCATAGATGTTGGCCACTGACGGAATCGTGAATACGATTTGAGTTAACCCCCTCAGCATGAGTTAAGGCCTGAACTGAAACACCGAAACCGGTGGTCATATCATAAATAACATTTTAAGGACGGCTGTAAGTGTTGCATTTTACTACAACTTTCTCTCACGTAAACTGGCTGTACACCTTTGAGTCATCCTCAATGTGACCACTGGCTACGTTCAACATCAAGGTGTGATAACCATTCACAGACGGCTGGTGGCAGCACTAACAGTAGAGGGTATATAAATTGTGTCAGGGGGACACGGAAACAGTGCAGGAATTGTAACGTGGAAACGGAGTGATTTATCTGATATCCAAGCCAAGGGTGGAAGCATTTGCCAGACCGCTAAAGTTTGTAAACTGTTCGCATGCCGCCATGTGAGCCGTGCACTGCTCGCGTTTATCCCATTTATTGTTTGCCTTCTTCTATTACGGTACAGCCACCTCGTTTTCTTATTCCATTTATTGGCGTCTCTAACTTCCTGCCTTACTTGCCCGTGAGCGGTAGCAACAACGCGTATCGGTAAGTGCACTGTCGTACCATCTCTGGAGCGACCGATAGTATATTTCCAGGTCGTCGTGTGTTCGTAAGTCAGTTGGGAGACGAATCAGGAGTGCAGTCGGCACGCAGCAGCAGTGAAGTCGGGGACTGAGCGCCGGTGAGGCGCCGACAGCCAGTGCTCGCCGACCGCTGGCGACACACATGAACTGTCCGACGGTGGGAGATTGGAGCGGGACGACCGTTGGTTGGTCGTCTGATCGGCCGACGTATATTTGGTCCTTTCACCGTTTCCGGGCCAGGTAGTTGGTCGGTTGGCGTGGAGCAGCGAGGAATCTCTGCGGCTCGTAGTTTGGCCGGGCCCGCTAACGGCCTCTATGCGGTGTTGGAGTGTGTGGTGCTGTTCCCATTGCTACGAGGTTCGTGGCTCACCGATCCTAGACATGAAAGTTGAGCTTTGACTTAATCTACCGGCAAGTCACGACTGTTCACGTTCTGTCGTCGGGAGTTCGTTGTCGGCTGTTGGGATCTTCCCACGAGCAACAACATGTGTTTTCAAGTTGGCAAATTTTAGCCACCCTCTGGTGGAGTTTAACTGTACTTGGTTATTTGAACTGAAGTACACCAGCGAAATCTTCTGCCTTGTGGCCATTAACGTTCCGCTTACCTCACTTGGCCGTTGACGTGAATTCAGGCAATGTTTTTTGCTCATCGTGTTGTCGCTGTCCAGCATGGTGTGTAGTTTGACAGCTCAATGTATAATTGGTCGTGGGCGCCAATACCTTCTACGTAGTTCCATTGAACTCCCTGTTGTGTGCTGGTTAGGTGAAGCGGAGGTTTATTTGTCGGTGGGTCTGTTGACTGTCTGTCGGTTGGGTTCTGCTGTCTCACCTAAGGAGAGTTAGTGTTTGAATTCCAGGCCGACCCTCGGAAATTCTGAACGCCCTTGTGTATACTGACGTTTCTTGTTTGTTCTGTTGTTTGTACTTGTATGGCTTCTACCCGATTTTTAGATTAAGGTTGTTTTGCGCTAAAGGCGTCAGATGGATTGGGCCTTCAGCCTAATTTAAGAACTGTTTTACGTAAAGCCTTTGGCATTTTTAAAATTAAGCCGGCCGAGGTGGCCGATTGGTTCTAGGTGCTACAATCGGGAACCACGCGACCGCTACGGTCGCAGGTTCGATGATGATGATGATTATTAGTGTTTTAGGGCGAACAACAGCGAGGTTATCAGCGCCCGACGCAGGTTCGAATGCTGCCTCGGACATGGATGTGTGTGATGTCCTTAGGTTAGGTAGGTTTAAGTAGTTCTAGGGGACTGATGACCTCAGATTTAAGTCCGATAGTGCTCAGAGCCATTTAAACCATTTTTAAAATTAATGTCTTTGAGTCTTAAGTGATGGGCCCTCAGCCGATTTTGAATCTAAGTTGTTTGCTCTTAAAGTGTCAGATTCTTTGGGCCTTGAGCGTTTTTAAGGAACTGTTTCAAGATAAGGCTGTGCCTTTTAAATTTCTGATTTTGGCTGAGATTTAAGTTATTGGCTTTCAGCCGTTTTTAAGTGAAAGTGGTACTGCCCTTAAGGCATGAGATTGTACGGGGCATTGAGCCGCTGATTAAGTTCCAAAACTAAAGCTGTTTTATTTTTTTAAGAAATTTTCTTGGCTCTTGTAATGTTTGGTCAAATAAAAGGTTGTATGTTCGAGTGTAACTGACAGCGGCTTATTTTGGCCCCTTTCCACAACTTAAACTACCTGGCCCGTCCTGCGGGTTTAGCAGGACGTCTCAGCATAGTTAAAGTATACCGTGCATGGCAAAAATGGCGCTATAAAAAACTGACGCCAGGCAACAGTGGTCCGCCACGGGCCATAGATGACAGTGGTGAAAGACGGCTGCGGAAATGTGTGCGGGGCAATAAAAGTGCAACTGGTGAGCAACTAACGAAGGGGCTATAGCAGCGTCTCTTCAATGAACTTTGCTGTATATGAGTCTTCGCTGCAGAACGCTGCAGAAGCATGGTTCATGCACCCACAATGACTGCTGTTCATTGGCGACGAAGGCTTCCCGCCCGTACCGCAGCTTAACGTCTACTGAGTGGCGACAGGTGGCTTTTTCAGATGAATCACGTTTCACGCTCCATATAACAGGTAGCCGTTGGAGGGTACGACGTGAAACGTTTGAAAGGAAACACACTGCAGCAGGAGAGGGAGTGTTTTGGTCTGGAGAAAATTTTCGTGGCATTCCGTTGATGATCTTGTCATTGTGGAAGAGACAATGGATAAACACGTATCATCTATCCTCGCAGACCATGCCCACCCCTACATGCTGCTTGTTTTACCTCGGCACAGTGGCGGCGAAATGTAACGTACCACACTCCTCGCACTGTACGTGTTTGGTTCGTAGAGTATCGGGATGAATTTATCGTACTCCCATGGCCACCAAACTCCTCTCCTAGGATTAAAACCCAATCGATAATCTGTGGGACCACGTCATTAGGGCTGTTATCTCTATGGATCCTCAGCCGTGAAACCTAGTGCGGCTGGACACTGCCCTGGAGTCTGCAAGCCTCCACACCTCTCTCGGTACCTGCCAGAATCCCACTGACTTTCTTCCTGTACGCCCTGCAGCGATCCGCGATGCAAAATGCCGTCATTCAGGCTTGTGACAAGTGGTCGGATTAAAGTGATTAGGCAGTGTTTTAGAACTTCGAATGTGTTCAAGAGTTCTGCAGGAAAACGACGTTGAGAATATTGTCTGTAACTTCGCTGGTCCATTTTCTCCTTATTTTATATACGTGAGTTACGTGCAGTTTTGTTTCCACTTTTCAGTGGGAGAGTGGCTCTCGATAAATGCAAGCAAGTAAGAGGTCAATGCCGAAGACCACTGAAACACCCTGCAAAACCCGCAGGACAGGACAAGTAGTAGGAATTGTGGAAGAGGGCCAGAATAAGCGGCTGTCAGTTACACTCCAAAGATAACACTTTATTTAGTTGCTCAAACATTACAGCGCAACTTCTAAGCTTGACTATCGAAAGAAAACGCCTTTAATTCTAAAACGGCTGAAGTCCCATGAATTAAATACAACATTTTTTTTTTTTTTTTTTTTTTTTTTTTTTTTTTTTTTTTTTTTTTTGAGGCACAAGGCTCTAGGCTTTAACCTTAAATAGTATTTAAGGCCAAGCGATGTAAGACTTGACTAGTCAAATAGATTAAGTTTCTTAAAAGCGGCTGAAGGCCGATAAATTAAAAACAATATAACTACAGTAACCTTTCAATAGGCAGAAAGCCCAAACTTTATGACCAATCGGAAACCTTACTCCAAAACGGCTGAAGGCCTTTGTTTTTTTTAAAAAAATCTGCAACCAATTTTCCCAGGCAGGAGGCCCAAAGCTTTTAACCTTAAATAGTATTTAAGCCCAAGTAATGTAAGACTTGATAAGTAAGAAACCAAAATTTTAAAGCGGCTGAAGGCCCATCATTTTAAGAACAATACAACTGCGATAAATTTTCAACAGGCAGAAGACCCACAACTTTATCTTGAGAAAATGTAATAGTTGATAAGTAGGAACCTTAAAACTTAAAGCGGCTGAAGGCCAATGCTTTTAAAAAGCAATACACTACAATAAATTTTCAAGAGGCAGAAAGCCGACAGCTTTATCTTCCAAAAGGTAATACTTCATCAGTAAAATCCTTAAAACTTAAAACTGCTGAAGGCCGATGCTTTTAAAAACAATACAAAAAATTTGCAACAGGCAGAAGGCCCAAGTTTTATCTTCAGACAATGTGAGACTATCCTAATTTAGAAAACTTACTTTTAAAACGGCTGAAGGCATCTGATTTTAAAAACAAAATTACAAGCATACAAATTTCAACCATTGGCTATGAACCATTAAACATACACAGTTCAGCGCTAATAAGAGAGGCAGTATAGGCAACGGCGCTCAGAAGTTTCCAGGGGCTCGGTCTGCCCTTGAAATCTTAACGTTCGCTTAGGTGAGACAAGAAGTCGCCACAACTATACTCGTTCCGCCAGCAACACAACCACGAGACAGTCAGGGGCCCACCGACAAGATAACTTGCTAACCACCGACCAGTATACGAGAATTCCAAACCCAAAACATTACAGACATAGCCGGCCACAACCAAAAATACATCAAGCTGTCAAAAACTACACACCATGTTGGACGGCTACAACAGGTGAGGGAAGGACATTGCCTGAATTTACGTCAGCGACCAGGGCAGGTAACCGGAACACTAACGGCCACAAGGCAGAAAATTCCGCTGGTGCACTTGAATTTCAAACCGACAAATATAGTTAATTCCACCACACAGCGGCTAAGTCTTCACCAACTCGAACACTCGTTGTTGCTCCCAGGAATACCGCCAACAGTGAACCACAAATCAAGGGGACAACGTGAACAGACGTGGCTTCGGAAATAAAATCACCACTCAACTTTCATGTGCTGGGTCGGTGAGCCACGAACCTCGTAGCACTCGGAACAGCCCCCCCCCCCCCCCCCAAGCTCCAACACTGCATAGAGACCGCCAGCAGGTCCGGCTGACTGCGCCGCGTGGAGACTTACTTGCTGATCCGCTCCAACCGACCGATACACTGCCAGTACACCGACAACATTTAAAACAAGTTGTTTGTGGAAATGCTACCCACAGATTGGCAAACACTTGCATGAAGACTTGAAAGACACTCAGCAGTGGCTGTGCAATCACAAAGCCAAATCGGGAGTCGATACCCACACACAGCCAAGCGACCAGCGATACAATTCAGGTCGTCCAGTAGGACGACCGACCGACGATCCACGACGACCATCCCCGGCTCAAGTGATGCGTGGCGGCAACGGCTGGGCGATCCATGGACATCCAGGCCTCACTGCTGCTCCAACCCAACTGAATTGCCGGCCGGAGTGACCGTGCGGTTCTAGGCGCTACAGTCTGGAACCGAACGACCGCCCCGGTCGCAGGTTCGAATCGTGCATCGGGCATGGATGTGTGTGATGTCCTTAGGTTAGTTAGGTTTAATTAGTTCTAAGTTCTAGGCGACTGATGACCTCAGAAGTTAAGTCGAATAGTGCTCAGAGCCATTTGAACCCAACTGAACTAGTGCCTCATTCCAACTCCACGACTGGCAGGTCCGAACTGCCCTCCCGGCACTGTAGTCCGCAGCTCGTGGTCGTGCGGTAGCGTTCTCGCTTCCCACGCCCGGGTTCCCGGGTTCGATTCCCGGCGGGGTGAGGGATTTTCTCTGCCTCGTGATGACTGGGTGTTGTGTGCTGTCCTTAGGTTAGTTAGGTTTAGGTAGTTCTAAGTTCTAGGGGACTGATGACCATAGATGTTAAGTCCCATAGTGCTCAGAGCCATTTGAACCATTTGAACCCTCCTGGCACGTTCCAACTGACTCCATGACAGATGACAACCTGGAAGTAATAGCAGTGCAGCAAAGATAACACGTGAGGGCTATATCAATAGGCGCTGCTGCTGCAGACCGGCAGACAAAGCAGTAACTCAGTGACAACATAAACTGAAACTAACATAACAAGGTGACAACACGGAAAAAAAATAAAACAGGATGTGAAATAAGAGATGGCACGAGCGAGAACCACGCACGGCTCAAGCAGTATCTGAAACTGTCTGAAACTTGTTTTCAATTCTTCCAGCTGGTTTTCAACGCCAGGAATTCCTATTTCTGTGTACTCCATACGGGAACGTTTGCTTCGGTTAAATGATGATATGTTTATACTATCGTCCTGTATGGTTTTTTTCTTAATATAGAGTTTAACATTACACTTTTCCTTATGCGGTCGTCTACAACCGTATTAGACTGTTCGACGAGCGACTGAATAGAAGGCTTGAGCTCAGTTAGCTATTTCTCATAGGACCTTGTTTTTCTCGGCATGATCTTCCGCTATCTGTGACTGCGGAAGTTGTATACTTCTTGAATCGATCTTTTTATAGACACACGAAATTCTGATGGCTTTTATCTGTCGACATTTCTTTCTTTTTTGAACCGAGATTGCAACACTCTTTCTCCAGAATTTTCCGAATTCTGGTATTAAACTACGTTGATTCTTTTCTGTCTTTAACCCACTTACTCGGCACAAACTTCTCCAGAGCATGATTTACAGTCAGTCTAAACGTTTGCATAATTCATCTGTGTCCGTAACATTTTAAATCAGTGATTTCGAATTATTGTTTAAGTTGGATCATGGCAACTGTTTATCTGCTTTTTCGAGTAGAAAGGCTCTCGTAAACTTCTTGATGGATTTATTAACTCTAGCAAACATCATGGCAATGACGACGTTGTGGTCGCTGATCGTCGTCTGTTTACTGGTTCTATAGATAGGCTCAAGCACATGTGGGATGCCGAACTAGTTGAAGATAGTTAGCGGAGAAAGCGTTCAGAACTACTTCGTAGGAACATCTGTGCGTACCTCCTCTAAGAATTGAATATCCTCCCAATGTATAATCAGGAGGCTGAAATAGCCTCCAAGTAACAAGCATATTGGATGATCTGTGTACTTTCTCACTACTGTGCCCCGTGTTTCTTTGAATGATTCTACGGCTGTTACAGCCGAATCTCTTGGTTGGTAAAAACATCCGATGAGTAAAGGTTTTCTGAAATAACTCCAAGTCGCTTTCTGACGTTATTCAAATTTAGTATGACCGGTTTAGAACCTCCTAGCGACTCATCTTCAGAATCGCTAGACGACTCGAAACGGGTCATAATAAATTAAAAACTGAATCCTCACAAAGCACGACTGGTTGTAGTTACTTCTGAAAACATTTCCTCACAACAGTCGCACTGTTCCATATCCATAAAGAATAAAAGTTTTATCTGAGGTTTAATTTCAGTTCACCTGCGCTGGTTATTCGCGTCCATTTGACTTCACAGTCAGACTTAGTTTCGATCTTGATAAATAAAGTACTTATGACTATTGCAATACATGCTACCTATGCTGTCTAAATTGTCTTTTCGATATACATTCTGTGCCTCATTAAACGGTTTGGAGTCTTCTGCTTCCGGTTTCATCCAGCTTTCCTGGAGGGCAGTAAATTTAGGGACAATTTACTGATAAAATTTTGGCATTCGAAGTGTATTTTCTTTGTAAGCGATCTAATTTCATTCTCTGCGTATCGACTGGCGAGTGTTCATCAGAGGTCCTCAAACAACCACCAAGGTAACAGAAACCACGTGCAGTCCACAAGTCCTGATCTACCCGAGTAACTGCTCTCTCTGTGTAGTGCGCCCCAATCCTATTAAGGGGCATGCTGCAATTCACGTTAACACATCTCATGAAAGAATCGACATAGCCTGTGGTTGAATACCACCACTCAGCTCCAAATCAAAGGACACCAATTAATTCTGCGTACGTACTGCAAAGAGCAGGGCTCAACATTTGCAAGCTAAATGGCGCTTTCAATTTTGCTGCTGTTTTGTTTCTTTAACTCACAAACTAGCTTTTGCAAAACATACTGTAATCAATATCGATATGTAGCATATAAATGTGTTTACACTTTTGAGTTACGTCTCTTAGAGGCACCATTGTGGAGCATGTATACCTCCAGTGATGTCTGCACCCATGCGGCCATTGAGAGAGCTTGATGGTTAGATTTGCCATGCTTTAGAGTGACTTGAAGCCGCGCTTTGTTCCCACCAGTCAAGACGAGGAGCTGCAGCAATTCTCAGGCACCGGCTGCAATCCGGAAATCTTGTCAGATTGTTTCAGTTACTTGCTGTGTTTGTTAATGGAGCTCGTTTTCACTCATTTTCATCGTGTGGTATTCGTATTCGCACAGTTATTTTGCAGTCATTTCGCGTACTGAACTTGCGATGAATTGCGAATTTGATCTGGCATTTAGGAGAGAAACATCAGGGAGAACCAGCGATGATTTGTTTTTCGTAACTTGTAAGTTATTACAGAACCGCGGCATAGCCGTTCAGTACAGAGTATTAGGCACCCAGTTTGGTCATTCTCTCCTGCCCTTTAGATTACTCAGTGCGTTGTTGGAAAGCGTGTGTAGCACACTTATTTTTCCACTATTACCGCTATGTTGACTCAAGTTTCACATGTTTTGTGAATCACAAGTGAATTATGTTCACTGTGTGATTAATTCAGTGTCTATACAGAGTTATTTGTTTTGTGAATAAAAGCGCCTTTTCTCGCTACAACTTTAATTTATTTCTCCCAGACCCGTTTCGCCTTTTTTTTACTCCAAGGCGTTTTCAGTGGGGTCTAGAAGGATACATTTTTGTTTTGATATGTGTTAGTTTTAAATTCTAAAACAGTTCACGTCGCGTTTTTCTGTGTAAATAAGTAATTACTTGCAACTTGTTAGCATCCGACTTTCCTCTCATTTGGTCTGGAGGTGGCACTACGACTTTTTTTCCGAAACATAAGCACATTTTTATATTCCGAACTTTTTTCACACTGTTCAGCATGTTTATCCTTATTTTTGTGGGGCACAACTACTCTTTTGCCACTAGTTACAGATATTGGTTCAAAAACTGTGCTTTTAAATATCTATAACTTGCGAGCTAACATCCCAAAAATGTTCAGGCTTACATGCGGTTCCTCTTCGTCGAAATGTCTTGGCTCAAACTCATCTAGGGTTTGAACTTGACGTGTCGCGTTACACGCCCTAAATTAGAGACTTGTGACCCTGGTTTAAATTATCTGTCTGATGGCAAGTTTGCGAAATATGAAGTTAACCTAACATATAATAACAGTAATAATAATATCGGGAAGTAAATTAACGACCCATAAATGATGTAGGCCACACAGTTGCGGTTTGGTTAGAATAATGTTTATTTAGAAAGCAAACTAATATCGAGAGTGGTCGTATTTAGAGTTACTGTTGCGCTCGAGCGCATATCCATTTGACACAATTCGATCATTCACAATCTCATCGCGAAATACGAGTTATCTACGACAAAGGTTAGAGTTTACACCAGGCGCGCGGCTGTTCAACGCTCAGAGTCCCGTGATGGCACACAACGCGAAATTATCTAAGTCGTTTCACTTCCTAGATACCTAAAAACCGACTGTCCGCTTTCGTGTCTCAATCCGAACTGTCCCCTTTGATGTCTCCAGCCTAACTGTCCGCTTTCGCGTCTGCACCAGCACCGTCCCCCTACCCGTCCCCGGCCGCGTTCCCCACGCGCCGAACATCCTCGTTCAACTGACTAGGGCACTTCCCATTCCTGAAGCCGTCCATCTGATTGGCTTAGCTTATTCTACGTTATTTCACATTTTAACATATTCAAATAATCAAAGCTTGATCACTTTCACGTTCTAAATAAAGTATCAATAATATCCATTACATAATAAATGTTACATTCTTTTACATAAAACCAATACAATTTTTTTCTTAACTTTGAATGTCACGGCTAGTAGCCTTGCATAAATGTGTTTTACGATAAATAAATAAAGAACAAAAGTATTATGCACTGAACGTGACTACAAATATCCTATTATCTAATGATTCAATAAGGTGTCATGCTGTCATCGTTCAATGTGTTTTGTGTGGAGGAAATGATGATCTGATGCTTATCTGAAAATACTGATAGTTTAAATTTACTATATATTTTAAACAAATGAAGTTACAGAGTTGATATTTACAGCATTTGTCATTTTAATGATGCACTTCTACATGAAATGTCGATCGTCGATATCGACTAAAGCGTTCAGATTTTAGCATTCAGGCCTTTGTTACAAAACTTGTCAATCTAACTTTAACAGTAAATCCTAAGCTATTTTGATATGATCAGTATTCAAGTTTTATTGGCATCACCATGAAATTTTATGAAGGGTAGTAGATTAAAATTACTGTGGCTTCATTCCCTGCATTACTACAGAATTAAATAGTCTCTATAAATATTTCCCTTTATGGCCGATCTTAGGGCCACCATATTTAACACTGCTACGTCTCCTCGGCCACAAACGGCTTCTAATGGGTTTCCCTATGACGTAGGATCTCGTCTGTCTCACTCGCACACTATAGCACAAAAGACGCCTGTGAATTTCACCATCTCGTGGCGAATCTGCGCTCTTTGTGGCAAACGGTCCTGGATGACAAGGTTCGTTTCACAATTCCTGAAGGCTGACTCTTTCGGCCATATACTTAGATGAGAGGGAAATGCTCGTTAACTCACAAACTAGTGGCAAAAGAGTAATAGTGGACCACAAAAATAAGGATAATCATGTTGATCAGTGTGGAAGAATACGTTCAGAATATAAAAACGCGCTTATTGTTTTGTAAATGTAGTTGTAGTGCGACCTCCAGACCAGATGAGAGGAGATGCCAACAAACTGTAAGTAATTACTTATACATACATAAAAGAACGCGACGGGAACTTTTTGATAATCTAAAAATAACATATATCAAAATAAAACTGTATCGTCCTGGGCCCTACTGAAGATTCCTTAGAGTAAAAGAAGGGGAAACGCCTATGGGAGAAATAAATTACAGTTGCAGCAAGGAAAGGTGATTTTATTTACAAAACAAAGATTTCTGTCGAGACTCCGTAAAATTTTTGTGTTTTTCTTTTAAACCATGACGTCCAAGAAAAACACAGAAAAACCAGATGGTACTCTGGGACATAGTATTCACCGAAAGCCGGCACACCCTGATCGGTACCTGCATGCCAAGAGTTGTCATCCAACATACCAACGCATTGGCGTCCATAGGACCCTGATGCGCAGAGCAAACGCTATTCCCAATGCAGACAGTTTAACCCAAGATCTTGCACATTTGAAGGCTGTTTTTAAGGAAAACGGATATTCTGAGAAGCAGATTCCTCGGGCTATGTAGTTCGGACCGTCACCGGAGGTGTATGAAGAGGAGCATAATGGTTCAGATGACTCTATGGGACTTAACTTCTGAGGTCATCAGTCCCCTAGAACTTAGAACTACTTAAACCTGAAAAGCAGATTTGTCAGGCTATGTAGTTTGGACCGTCACCGGAGATGTATGAAGAGGAGCATAATGGTTCAAATGGCTCTGAGCACGATGGGACGTAACATCTGGGGTCATCAGTCCCCTAGAACTTAGAACTACTTAAACCTAACTATCCTAAGGACATCACACATCCATGCCCGAGCCAGGATTCGAACCTGCGACCGTAGCGGTCGCGCGGTTCCAGACTGTAGTGCCTAGAACCGCTCGGCCATTCCGGCCGGCGAAGACGAGCATAGATCGGTGGCCTTTATTCGTGGTGCTAGGGAATATCTTTTAAGACTGGAAGAATTTTAAGGAGTTTCAACATTAAGATTGTGTTCCTTCCACCTTCCAAGATTAGGGCGCTACTCGGCTCTGTGAAAGATGAATTGTGGCTTAGGAAGCCTAGTATATATAAAATTCCGTGTCAGGATGGGAGGGCTTACATCGGCCGTTCGATTCACACAGTTCATGACAGGTGAGTGGAATATCGCCGTCATACAAGGCTACAACCACCGGAAAAATCAGTGGTACCAGAACATTGCTTAAACGAGGCACACGGTATGGAATCTGGCGAAACTACGATAGTTGTCAGCCCTTCTGGTTTTTAGAACAGTTTTTATAAAGAGGCAACTGAAATTAGGTTGGCGGATAGTTTGATTAACAGAGACAATGAGTTTCCTCTTAGCAAGACATAGAACCTGCACTGTTCCGCATCAAAACAGAACGTTCTTCCGTGTGGCCAGTCCTAGTGTTCGAAAATCATCTCTGAGTGCGATATATCGTTGCCGCCGGTGTTCTACTAAGGGTGGCGCCAGCTGCCCAGTCTTGGAGCGCAGCAACCGTGATGGACGTTGCAAGCGCCGTCTACGGTACGGAGGCTTATAAAGGACGTCGATTTGCAGCCTAGGCATGAGTTCTCAGCGAGACTCAGCAGCAGCGGCAGCGTTCTCCTGAAGATGATGAACAGATTTATCGCCGAAATATTGAATCGAGCTGATTTTAGCACCCGGCAACAAACGCGAAGAGAATTTCAAGTCAAATATTTCTGTGTTTGCTGTGGAGGATGGTCACGCAGACACACATTTTCTATACAGTGTATCCACTCAAACTTGGTTTTACCATTTACTGAACTTTACTTACATAATTTTGTCCGTTTTGTGGTGTAAAGTCAGCTTGCTCGTACCTGTTGCGAGTAGTCCCTTTGCCTAGCCACTGACTGCTAGTTATGCAAACCCATCAAACAGCTCAGTTTTTATACACCTTTCCCACATTAATACTGATTAACAACCCGTTCTCTTGCATGCTCGATGAATTGGCTGGGCCAAGGCGATATTTGAGGTGCCTCATGCGATGCGTCAGTTTCTCTGCTGTCGCTACACCATGAAGCAACAGCTCAGTTTTTATACACCTTTCCCACATTAATACTGATTAACAACCCGTTCTCTTGCATGCATAATTTTCAGCTTATGAAAGGTAGGTTTTTATGCTGGTTAGAGAAGTGTAGTGCAGATTTTCTGCAGCGTCTATGTGCTCATGTCTCTGAGAAATTACTTCTAACAAGCATAGTATTAATGCCGTCAGCAGTCCTCATTATCATATAGAGAATTTGTCTCCCGAACGACATCGTTATAAAAATTGCTTTAGAGAGATATTAACAATAATTCTGTGCGGGGAAACCATCCCGTTGCACCGTGTTTGGCTGTACACTGACCACAGCTACACTCTGTAGTTTTGATAGGATTTTACGAGTGTTTTCGCACTGCTTGATGTTCATTTGTACAAATTACCCTGATAGTTACCTGCTGCAACGTTTATTGTAAGTGTACTCTACAGGAATTATTTCTGTACCTTAATTTCGAAGTCAGATTGCGTTATAGAACTTTATTATTTGGCCATTAATATAACAAATCGCAGCTTCAATATGTCGGATTTTAGTCTAACTGCTTACCTTTAACTGCTTATCTTAACGGATCTGTTCTTAACACAGGAGGCAGCTTTCAAGCCCTGCTTGCACCCCATGAGAAAAGCTGTCTTCACCACTTGTACCAGCCACCTGTAGGAAATGAGGATGACTCAGAATCCAAGCGACCAGTGTCATTGGTGTCGACTGAGCCAACAGCTTGCAGATTACTACAGCCTCCACCTTCGATAGCTGCAGGCAGAGCTTCAGCCACATCTCGAATTAGTTCCCAGTAGGCATGGAGAGCATACTCTGAATTTTTTTTTCAGCCTTGGGCACTATTTTCCCAAAGGTCTGCATAGTGCTCCTAACGTTGGAGCTCTTGATACCTAGCAAACTCATCCCCATCTTTTTCGTGCTAGGGGCCCTTCTGAAAAAGCGATCACGTGTTGATTCGCTGGATGAATTGGCTGGGCCAAGGCGATATTTGAGGTGCCTCATGCGATGCGTCAGTTTCTCTGCTGTCGCTACACCATGAAGCAACAGCCGTCAGGAGGTTGACATGGCCAACAACGTCAAGTGTTCGCGAACTACGACCAGCTCCTCCTGTGTCTGCTCACAGTAAATACACTCCCTATATATCCTTATACTAGAATTCAAATGAAGATAAAAAGGAGCTCTATTGTATGTTAGAAACGGTGTACGCATTTGCACTCCAAGACTTCTTAAAGTCAAAAACACGAGCTACTGCAATGAGACTCCAGCTGACACTAATTCACTGCACGCATGGTTCATAATTTACGTCCTACATTCAGAGGTCTGTCAACCAACCCCTCGATTTCTTAAGCTCCCTGCAGCTCCATGACATTGTTTTACCATATATTATTAATTTCAGTCGGCCAGTCTCAGGAATAGGATGCAGAAATGTTGAATAACCTTTTCCTGTCCCCACGAATAGCATACCATGGCAAAGGGCTGCTCCTGTCAATAATCTTCAAAAGTTTATTTTCAACAGCTGCTGGGTAAATCACTAGTCCTTAGAGCTACATAGTGGGCCCAAATAACAACTAATATAGCAGCATTACAAGGGGACAGCCCATCAGTCGAAGTGATGTCTAATAGAAAGAATGTCACATGCAGCTGGGCTACACGAAATAATTATTATCTCGGTGTTGGACAAAGACCTCTTCCCACAGGTAATTGAAACAAAATTTTGTATCCGCATTATCAAGATATTGGGCCAAGAGCAGCTACTAGTAATGATTCGTCACAACACCGTCTTCCCCTTTTTATGCTTCATTAAAATGCACTTGATCTTATATTAGTGCAACGTCTCGATTTTCAGCATCTTACACATAATTTTTAAAGTCATAACTTGGCGACAAGTGAATGTTGAATTTTACGTCCACTGATAATCTACTTATTTACTTATTTGTACCGAGCGAGGTGGCGCAGTGGTTAGACACTGGACTCGCATTCGGGAGGACGACGGTTCAATCCCGCGTCCGGCCATCCTGATTTAGGTTTTCCGTGATTCCCCTAAATCACTCCAGGCAAATGCCGGGATGGTTCCTCTGAAAGGGCACGGCCAACTTACTTCCCCATCCTTCCCTAATCCGATGAGACCGATGACCACGCTGTCTGGTCTCCTTCCCCAACCAACCAACCAACTTATTTGTACTCGGAAATTCTCAAAAAAATAAATAAATAAATAAATAAAAACCCGCTTTTCAACCTTTTCTGAGTCAGGGCGCTGGGTAGGTAGTTCCTTCATCCAGTACTGTATTTGTGAGTGTCACTATTACCTTAGTATCTAACAATTGTTGACAGCAATTTTATTCGAACCCGCGACCCAGGGCTAAAGATGTGCTTATTCCTGATTGTAGCATTACTACACAATATTATACCGCACGAAATCCATGAATATCAATATGTTACCTGACTGACTGGCGATGGTTATCGGAGACGTAACTGACGCTGGCAGTTTTTGGAAGATATAGTGCGATATTTCTTTATCAATTTTATGTTTCCATCCATGTGTACATTCAAAAATTTTAAACTTTTCTTCTGTTCACGAATTATATTTATTCATACAAAACTATATATGTCAGTGGTGCTTCAAAAGAGAACGAGCTCTACCTTTTGGGAGTTTGAAGTAAGCCCATTATTGAGCAAAAACAATTAATAACTCTCAAACACGATTTTCTATTTTCTCTGTTGATGCTTGTGTGCTTGGCTTAACAACTGAACTTGTATTGTATACTTGTACCATCCACAAAAAGAGACCATTGTGCATAAAGATAAAATAGAATGGTTGATTGTTCAAGTGGAGCAAGAACGGTAGAGGACCCACAATCGAGCATTATGGAAACCCCCTGTAATATTATTAAGTGGTTTTGTAAATCATTATAACTATCTAGAATAACTTTCTAGGTCCTTTCTTTTGATAATAAATACTACTGACTGTTAACAAAGAAATGGATGAACTGTGTTTCCATATGGACGTAACGGGATATTAACTTGACTTAACGAATAAGTCGCAGGACTTCTCAATAGCGACAATTTACTTCATAATTTTATTACTACCTTACAAAACATAGAATTATCTGATTAATTACGACGACTTAACGGTGGTTGGTTAAGTATCCCACTTCCGTATATGCGAAAAAAAAAACACTATTGAGTTCATTACCTTCTCCCTCATTAGTTATAAAACTGTGACTGTGAAAGGGAGACAACCAACACCCGCCCCCATCTCCCCCAAATTAAAAGAGGACTTTTAAATGTGTGTAATGACTGGTCTCTCTTCCTCGATATTCTTGTGTTCTGAGTGGGTATACTTGAGATATTTTCTTGTTGTTCTTAGTGGGAGATGTGACGCTTATGCGATGGTGGCCTTTACAAAAGATATCGGTGTCGGCATTGCACAGAGAATAATAACCTCTGTAGCATGACTGGTACACATGGCTTCTCGAAGCTGTACCAGCTCAGGTACATTTTATTTCAAATACAAGGCAGACAGTTCTGAGTGTTGTGTGGTGGCTGGAAGGTTCTCGCACGAAGTTGCGGATTCTGGAACATTCCGCGTGTATTTGCTCTAGAGTTGGGTGCTATTCTGGGGCGGTTCCCAGGTCCTGCCGGCGTATTCTGTTGCTGTGGTTTCTGGGAGATAGGCCCCATGTAATCATTGGAGAAATATCAAGTATCTATTCAGCGTGGGTGTCAACAACAATCCTGCGTTCATTTCCGATTTCTGTATAGTTCTGTGTAATATCTCCCCTACATACTTCGATGCTTCGTCAACCAGTGGTAAAAGAGGGTTCACATTTGATACTAACCTTAGAAATCGTCTACGCATATTTTATGTCAAATCATGGAAACTTTTGCAGCTTTCCTCTCTATTTTCATGCTCTGAGATACATGTACATTTGTCACATTGGCTACAAGCTTCCTAGCATCCCTCTAAAAAGAGTTTGGAATGAGTGCAGAGAATTTGTCATTATTGTCATACGTTTCCGTGGAAACGTCCGACGCCGACTATCATTTGCTTCCTGGTTGTCGTCTTGTGCTGACTGTGCTGTCGGAAGAGGTGAGTGCCGCTTTTTGCTGTAGTTACGAGGTGCTAGTTTGATTCTCAGAATACGTATTCTGAGCAACTCGCATTTATCTGGTTGTTTGTGCGTTTTGAATGCGGGTTATTTCTCCTGTTTATTCGAAAATGAGAGTTGTGTGGATGAGGAATTCTGATTTGTTCTTCTTTCAGTGTTTTTAACGTTGTCATAACATAATTAGTTTCAGTCTTACATGTTAATTTTCTGTGTTTCGGTTTTTCAAGAGTAACATTGCTATAAAATTTCGTGTGGTTGTATACTAAGATGGTACCTGTTCTTTCGGACATGTAAGCAGGAGATCCCGGGTTCGGGCCCGGTCGGGGCACACATTTTCATCTGTCCCCGTTGACGTATGTCAACGCCTGTAAGCAGCTAAGGGTGTTCGTTTCATTATAATTTCGTGTGGTTTTTAAATTTGAATAAAAGTTCAGCGATTTGTGAAACCAAACTCCATTTGTGCATCCCCTACTTCCTACAACTTCTCCCATGATAGTTGGATGCTTATTTGACAGATACATTGACGGAAGAAATCGTAACAACAAGAAAGAGTTATGCGACGTAAGTGGATGTTGGTAGACGTGTTACCTGTTTCTACATCTGAAAGATGACGTCTATTCAAATAACGATCGTAAGCGTTAGTTACCTTTGAGAGTGGACGTAACGAGTTGATGTCAGATGAAAACACCTTTAAGGGTAGAGAGACGGCATTATCATGACCTCACTGAATTTGAATGCGATCGTACAATAGGGCTACGAGAAGCTGGATGTTCCTTATACGGTGTTGTAGGAAGACCTGCCAGGATTGTAGCGACTGTACATGACTGCTGGCAGCGATGGTCGCAGGAATGTACGGTCGCAAGCAGATCGGACTGCGGACAGCCACGTGGCACTACCGACAGAAAAGACGATCGTGTTCGGCGTATGGTTCTGTCGCATTGTACTGCAGCTATTTGAGCAGCAGTTGGTACCACAGCGAGACAACGAACTGTTACAAATCGGTTACTTAAAGAACATCTCCGTGCCAGCGCCCTGTAGCGCGCATTCCACTGACCCCAAACCACCGCCATTTGTGTTGTCAGTGGTTTCAAGCGAGCACACACTGGAGGTTAGGATAGAGGTCTGTTGTGTTTTCTGATGAAAGCTGGTTCTGCCTCGGTGCCAGTCTTGGCCGTATGTTGGTTAGAAGGACTCCAATTGAAGGCTTGCGTTCAACCTCCGGCACAAATTGGGCCTACACTTGGACTTACGGTCTGCGACGCAATTTCGTACGACAGCAGAAGCACTCTATTAATTATCCCACGCACTCTGACTGCAAATGTGTACGTCAATCTCGTTATTACAAGTTTTGTGCTGCCTTTCATGAACAGCACTCCAAGTGGTATTTTCCAGCATGATAACGCTCGCTTACATGCCGCTGCTTTAACCCAACAGGCTCTATAGAGTGTTCACAACATGTTGTCTTGGTCTGTTCAATCACCAGACCTGTCTCCGATGACCGCATTTAGGACATCATCGGACGACAACTCCAGCGTCATAGCATTAATCGTACCTGTATTGACTGACCAAGTGGAACAGGCATCTGTACAGCACAATGCGTGTACGTTTGCAAGGTTGCATTCAACATTCTTCAGGATAAACCGATTATTAATGTTCCAGCATTCGACATTTGCAATGGCTTATCTCCCGCTTACATTAACCTGTGCTTTTGCGATGCTAATCCCTCAAATATGTCACCTAGGTAAATGTATTCCCGAAATATCATTACTTTAATAATTGTTTAGTGTTGTGATTTTTTCCTTAGTGTATAATCATAAATACGGAAAGCAGTTTTTTCCTTGTGATCGTGCTTCCACTGTGCTCAATGGACAAATTATTAATGGAAGTTGTTCAGTGTGGTGACGAGGGTAGCGTTCACAAGTTTTTATTTCGGAGCTCAAACCGTTACTAACGCAGATTAGTTGCAACTGCTTCACCTACAGTGAAAGAACAGAATATAACCCGGTATCAAAACCACGTTCCAGAAATTTTGTTACCTTACTAAGAGCTATGCAACCGAAACTTGTTTACTTCCGTCAAGAAGTACAACGTGCAGTCGTTAAGCCCATTAAGGGAATCACACCTAGTCCATTTGCATTACACATTTCTCCCACAAGTCACGGAGGAACCTGTGCGTAATTTGACACTGAATTATGTCATATGCATCTGCACAATGCTTAGTAACCTCACTGGGATCTTACATGCGATCCGATTATACGTTTTTTCCCCTTGCGTCTACCACAAACCGAAGAAGATGCAACCATTTTCATGAAAACAAGTGACTACTACCTCCGCGCGCGCGGGTGCTCAAGGCCGAGCTTATCAGGGTCCTTACACACATTAAAAGAAACTGAAGCTGATAAAATAACTAAAACTGTCACCCAGTGAGGGGAAAACCTGTAAAATGCCACTCATTCACATACTCCCACCTCACTCGCGTTGACCCACACATCACTGTACCTCAGGCCTTAATACAACGGAGAACGATCAAAGTTGCTAGACATGGGGTTAAAACAAAAGTAAAACTGCAGAAGAACTGAAAGAAAGGCGCAGGGAAACGTCGCACATTAAGAGCAACTCCCTAAAAGTTGAGGAAATAAGTTGGGCAGATCATAAAACGTTAAAACTCTGACATTCGTTTGAATGTCGCTTAAAATATAGGGCAGATCTACCGGCAAATCTGCCACTGGTCTCTGGTCCGAAAATAAAACTCAGTCTCGTAAAATGTGGCTCACAGTGATCGCTACGCCACAAGCACCACACACTGGGGGATCGTCGCGCTGGAGGAATACTACTTACAATCTGACAAGACACATTCGAGAATTACTGCTCACTTTTCCCCAGATTGTCAGTAGTCGCGTAAGCGAGTTTTACATCTTGCCCCTCGCATCCTTTCGCGTTTTAGTATTCAGATTAATGCCGCGCTGAATGGGAACACGGCGGACCTTGTCACCAGCCTGCTGACTACTCGCTCCGTTTTTATGCACCTTTAGCGCTGAGCGGTGTCTGTTTATAATCTGCCAAGCGGCCGTCAATTATGTGCTAATCCGCCCGCATCGCGCATCTTCGCAATGAGCGCTACTAATTTCCCTTTTATGTTCATAATAAACTTCCTCGCGTCGACCGCTATTAGTCTGTAATTGATAATTTCTTGCCCTAAATCTTCGTTGTCGAGGAAACTTGTTATCGTGCGCATGAATTGCAAAGTAGGCGTCCTGCATCAGCTACATAATGTCCGAAGTAACTGTCAATAAGAATTTAAAAGGATCTCGGGAAAAGTACCAACGATAAATACCATGAGTTACTCTCGTTGACGGTGTAATTTTTCAGTCTTTGTCGGTAACACAATTTATCACGAGATGTAAAGAGTGCTCTGACGCTGATTTTCTTCATTTGGTGGTTAAATAATAATAAAATTCGGCTTGTTAGCGAAATCAGTGTCATGTTTCCAATAATTCCAATAGCATGAACTTACATGACAAGCTCTTTGTGTTAGTACATGGGATGATCTTGATAAAACAAATTGTGATTACGAGCACTCGTCTTGTGATCCATTGCATACTTAATGTATAAAAACATAGGTCTCAAGATGGGCTTTTCGTTTAAACATGACATATGACGTGTTGTAACGTATCTCCTCATATTACTTTATCGGTACTTTGAGCAAATAGTAAAGCTAACCAAAGAAAAATCTGGAAAGAAAATTATATTTCGGGGAGAAGAAACATGGTATCTTTGCCGATTACATTGTCATTCTGTCAGAACATGGAAGATCAGCTGATGGATTAGTGCACTGAAAAGAGGTTAAATGATGTCTGTTAATTACCTGAGGGGTTTTCTTGAAAATATGGAACCCTTTCCGCCCTTGGTGATATTTGGTGCGATGTAGTGTTCCCCCTACCCCTCACGTAACGTATACCCCGTAGTATAGTAAAAAAACAAAAACATGACAGTTCATATTTGTTTTGGATTTTGATTAAAATTTTAACACAACCATGTTTTATTTATAAAATAAATTAAACAGTGCTTTTAAAAAGTAATTAAAAACGCTATTTGAAACATGCCAACCCTGAGTAATATTCGGACCGACAGAGAGACAGACAGAAGACAGAAAGACAAAATCTCTCCACTAATGCAATATTAACCGTTTTGACGAATCTATAAAAAAATTTAATTCTTACTGGTATGTTATATACATAAAATGTCTATGAAGCTTCATTTACTTTGCAGATGAAAAGCAACACTGTTTGTACCTTCCCTCTAACCGTATGATTACACTAACTTCTCAATCTCTCGATTTATACGATCACTAGGAGAATACTCGTCGGTGAACTTCAGCTTACCTTCCTTCTACAAATGAGTAACATCCTCCTCACACTTGTGTTTATACTTGACGGCATGCCACTTAACAGACGCATTGTAAAAATTTTGAAACAAATTTGTGTTGAACACAATGACGGTAGCCTTATACACGTTGCAGACTATCATGATGATTTCGATTTGCGCGGCAGAGAAATCCTCGAACGAAATATAACACATGGTCCTCCTCGGTAGCTGCCAGGTAAGAGTGGCTGATTGGTAACCGAATGGGTAGGGGTTCAATTCCACCGCCGGGTCGGAGATTTTCTCAGCTCGGGGACAGTGTGTTGTGTTGTCCTCACCGTATCATCATAGGTGACGTTTTGAAAGCTACGGCGTTAACTATGGGGAGTGGTCAGGAACACTCTGAAAAGTTTGTAAGGATGTTGCAAGGTAGGTAGGGCTGAAAAATAGTTATTAGGAAAAATTAATATTTTTCACCGTTTCCGAATTAATTAACACAGAAGTTAGCAAATTAGGCCGTTGGACGCGCCAGTTCAAGCTGTTCAACAAGTGTCATTTGTTCTCATAGCGTAGTTGATTGCGCACAGCCATTGGCTCGGACTTGACGCTTACTATCGTGCCACGTCCAATTTTTGTATAACATTCTTTTTCGGTTTTAGGAAACAAAACGAAGAACACGTTTGGTGACACCCTCCCTGGCGGACTGCTTGAATTTGCGCACGTAGTGGCCTGATTAGCTAATTACAATGCTAACTAACTCGGAGATGACGCAAAGAATCGTTCTTGTTCTCAACGGTTACTTATCAGCACAACATAGCCTGCATCACCCTAACAAGCTTCTCAGATTGCTTCTGACCACCCACTATAAAACAATATGTTATCAATGACAGTAATGTACACAGAGGTGGCAAAAATCATGGGATTGCTCCTAAAATCTCCTTTTGCCTGGCATAGTGCAAGAACTCACGTGGCATGGACTCAACAAGTCGTGTAAATACCCTGCAGAAATAGTACGCCATGCTGTCTATAGACATCCATAATTCCGTGAGTGTTGCCGGTGCAGGATGTTGTGCACAAAACTGACCTCATGATTAGCACATAAATGTTCGTTGGGATCCATGTCTGACAATCCTGGTGACCTAAACATTCACTATAACTATCCAGAAAATTCTTCGAACCTATCGCGAACACTTGTGACCCGGTGACATGGCGCATTGTAATCCATAAAAATTCGATCCATGAATAGTTACAAATGGTTTCCAAGTAGCCAGACATAACCACTTACAGTCTGTGATTGGTTCTGTCGTACCAGAGGGGACAGTCCATTTCATGCAAGCACGGCCAACACCATTATGGAGCTCCACCATCTTGCACAGTCCCTTGTTGACAACCTGGGTCCATGGCATCCGGGGGTCTGCACGACTTTTGAACTCTACCATCAGCTATTACCAACTATAATCAGGACTCATCTGACCATGCCACGGTTTTCCAGTCGTCTAGGGTCCAACTGACACGGTCACGAGACCAGGAGAGGTGCTGCAAGCGATGTCGTGCTGTTAACGAAGGCACTCGCGTTGGTTGTCTGCGGCCAAAGCCAATTAACGCCCGATTTCACCTCCCTGTCGTAACGGGTACGTTCATCGTATGTACCACATTGATTTCTGCTGTCCTTTCATGCAGTGTTGCTTGTCTGTTAGCACTGACAACTCTACGTAACGCCGCTGCTATGTCGTTAAGTGAAGGCCGTCGGCCATTTAAGATTTCCGAAATGTAATATCTCGTGTGCCTAGTTCCAACTAACATTCCGCGTTCAAAGTCTGTCAGTTTCCGTCATGCGTCGATAATCGCTTCAGAAAGTCTGTATATGTGCATAGCATACGGCTATCCCATGACTTTTGTCACCTCGGTGCACTTACTCACGATTTACACCCCCCCCCTCCATTTTTAAGAGATTTGGAGCGATTTTGCTGGATCCCTAGGCCCCTTTTTTAAGCTCACGTAATTAATGAATATATCCTTACAGTGTGAATATAAACAAGCATGTTACCGATAGTACTGGGGAATGGTAAAACTAAATTAGGTAAAATTAAGTTAGGTAGTAGATTAATTTCGCTACTTGGACAGAAAAGTAACTCACTATGGCGGAAGTACAGGAGACATAAAATGCAGACTGACAATAATAAGGAAAGCGGTTCTAAAAAACATAAATATTTTAAAATCTAGAATAAATTGAGTGTGCCAAAATTTTTTTAGAAGTATTTACCTGTAATGTAGCTCCATGCGCAAGAGAAACGTGGAAACTAAGTCGAATAGACAATAAAGAATACAAACTTTTGATATTTGGTTATACAGAAGGATGGATAGAGTCCATAGGTGGAATAGCTAATGGAGACGTACTGAATCCAATTGTGAGAAAAAAATGTATAGCACAACGTCACTAAAGAAAGGAATCTAATGACAGTACATATTCTTAATCATCACAGAATACTCAATTTGGTTTTGGAGAGAAGTGTGTGGAGCGGAGTTGGGGAGGATAATCGTAAAGGGAGACCAGTAAACCAGGACTTGACTACAGTAAACAGGTTCAAGAGGATAAAGGTTGCAATAAAAATGCCGTGATGAAGAAACTTGCACCAGATACACCAGCATGGAAAGCTGCATCAAAGCAATCTTTAGATTGTAAACCAATATAAGAGACCGCAATAATGAATCAAAACATTATGACCACTACCCGTCGCATGACTGAATGCCACCTGCTTGCGTTTCATGCCATGTGACTGACTAAGGCAAGTACATAAGCAGAGTAGAGAAGAATGGGGAATCATTCTAGCTTCGATAGTGTCAGCAAATGCGGAAATCCATTGATAAGTGACACTATGAAGGGGACTGGCTGCTATGGCCTGGCACCTGGGTATGGAAACTCGGAAACGGCGAGCTGGTCCGCTATTCGAGTGCTACTATCCATAGGAATTGTTTGAAGGAAGGAGAAACGGTGTGTAGGTGGCCAGTTATTGGATGTCCACGACTCATTACAGAACGTGGAGTTTGGATGCTCGTCCTCCCTGTAAACATTTGGGCAGATCTGATGACTGAGTGCAGCGCTGGCGCAGGCGTACGTGTTTTGGAGCACACCGTCCAGTGCACAGTGGTGAACATGGGGCTCCTCAGCAAACGATTCCACTCGCTCCCGATCTGACTCAGTGGCATCGCAAATAACGACGGCAGAGGTCAGTGGATTATAGAGATGGAGCCGTGCGTCAATGGATCGAAGAAAGTCACAAATAATGAAGAATGAGAAAATTGGAATTTATTTATTTACTAGATGAGAAACCCAGCGTGGCTCGGGCATTTATTTATTCCAAATTTCTGTTAGTCCATCTCCTCCTCCCTCCATGTCCATCTCCTCCTTCCCCCTTTCTCTGTCCATCTCCTCTTGCTCCCTCTCTCTGTCCATTTTCTCCTACCTCTTTCTCTATCTACCTCTTCCTCTGCTCTCTCTCTGACCTTCCTCTCGCCCTTTACCCACCTCTCTCCCTCCCTCTCTCTCTATCATCCTGTCCCACCACCCATCCTTCTCTCTGTCCACCTCTACCACACCCTCACTCTGTCCATCTCCTTCATCCTCCCCTCTCTGTCAATCTCCACCTTCTCCTCTCTCTGTCCTTCTCTTCCTCCTAATCTCCTTCTCCCCCTCTATCTATCTGCTCTTTCTCACTGTGCCCATCTCCTCACCGCCCTCTAATTCCAACTACCCCTCCCCCCCTCTTTGTCAATCACCTCCTCCTCTCTCTGTGTCCATTTCATCCTTCCCCTCTCTCTCTGACCATCTTCTCCTCCTCATCTCCTTGTTCATCTCTTCCTCTTTCTTTTCTGTGTCCATCTCCTCCTCTCCCATCCCTCTGTCCATTTCCACATCTTCCCTTTCTCTGCCAATTTACTCCACCCCCCCCCCAGTTCATCTCCTCTTCCCCCATCTCTCTGCCTGTTTCTTCCTCTCTCGTCTATGTCCACTCCTCCTCTTTCCTTTCTTTGTCCATCTCCTTCTCTCCCCTCACTCTGCCTGTTTCCTCCTCCTCCCTTCTCTGTCGACGGTGTTTTACTCTTCCAATACAGTGCCCCTACCGTATTCCATTCCAGATTGTAACTGATATGTGTGATATGTGTACCAAATTTGACAAAAATTGTATAGGCGCTTCAGTTCGGAACCGCGCTGCTAATACGGTCGCAGGTACGAAAGCTGCCTCGGTCATGGATGTGTGTGATGTCCCTAGGTTAGTTAGGTTTAAGTAGTTCTAAGTCTAGGTAACTGATGACCTCAGACATTAAGTCCCATAGTGCTTAGAGCCATTAGAACCATTTTGAACAAAAATTGTTCCATGAATTTAGGAGTGCTATTTACCAGTGACTTTGCTCGCATGCGCACATGCCAAATACCCTGAAAAGCCAAAGAAAGTAGTACACCTGCCTAATATCGTGTATGGCCCCCGCGAGCACGCAAGAGTGCCGCAACACGACGTGGCATGGATTCAACTAATGTCTGAAGTAGTGCTGAAGGGAAAATTACGCCATGAATCCTACAGGGCAGTCCATAAATCTGTAAGAGTACGAGGGGGTGAACAGCACGTTGAAAAGCATCCCAGATATGCTCAATAATGTTCATGTCTGGGGAGTTTTGTGGCCAGCGGAAGTGTCTAAACTCAGAAAAGTGTTCCTGGAGCCACTCTGTAGTAATTCTGGACGTCTGCGGTGTTTCATTGTCCTAATGGAATTGCCCAAGTCCGTCGGAATGCACAATGGACATGAATGGATGCGGGTGATCAGATAGGATGCTTACGTACATGTCACCTGTCAGAGTCGTATCTAGACGTACCAGGGGTCTCATATCACTCCAGCTGCACAAGCCCCACACCATTATAGAGCCTCCACCAGCCTGAACAGTCATCTGGTGACATGCAGATTCCGTGAGTTCATGAGGTTGTCTCTACACCCATACACGTCCATCCTTTCGATGTAATTTGAAACTAGACTGGTCTGGGCAAGCAACATGTTTCCAATTATTAAGCGTCCAATATCGGTGTTGACGAGCCCAGGCGAGGCGTAAAACTTTGTGTCGTGCAGTCATGAAGGGTACTCCAGTGGGCCTTCGGCTCCGAAAGCCCATATCGAAGATGTTTCGTGGAATGGTTCGCACGCTGACACTTGTTGATAGCCCAGCACTGAAATCTGCAGAAATTTGCGAAAGAGTTGCACTTCTGTCACCTTGAACGATTCTCTTCAGTCGTCGTTGGTCCCGCTCTTGCAGGATCTTTTTCCGGCCGCAGCGGTGTTCCAGATTTGATGTTTTACCGGATTCATTATATTCTTGGTAGACTCGTGAAATGGTCGTAAGGGAAAACCCCTACTTCATCTCTAACTCGGAGATGCTGTGTCCTATCGCACGTGCGCTGACTACACTACAACACCACGTTCAATTTCACTTAAATTTTGGTAACCTACCTTTGTAGCAGAAGTAACTGATGTAACAACTTCGGCAGACACTTGTCTCATGATGGCATTGCCGATTGCAGCGCCGTAGTCTGCCTGTTTACATATCTCTGTATTTGAATAGACATGCCTGCACCATTTTGTCTGGCGCTTCACAGTGTATGTCAGACATATTTAACATATTTCACGAGCAGTTGTAGAAATATTTAACCTATAAATCTACCTAATATCATCCTACAGCCTCATTTTTACGCAGCTTAATGTTTATGACGCCGTATCTCCCGAACTGTGCTCTATTCAGTGATATAATTTTGCTTTCTCTGCCTCGTGATGACTGGGTGTTGTGTGATGTCCTTATGTTAGATAGGTTTACGTAGTTCTAAGTTCTAGGGGACTGATGACCATAGATGTTAAGTCCCATAGTGCTCAGAGCCATTTGAACCATATAATTTTGCTTGTACAGTCAGTAGTACATGTGCCGACTGTCTTCGAAAAGTGTTGCGAACAGAGTTAGCAGTAAAGAATTGACAAACTGACACGTCACGCGTGATGCAGCAGTTTCCCAGGCACCTCAGTATTTATGACGTCATATTCCTGAACTATTTGTCGTAGGGTGACATATTTTTGTAGGTACAAGCAGTGGCATATATGTGGATACCGTCTGCGAAATGTATTGAGAGTAGAGTTCGTAGCAACGAAGTAATAAGTTTAAATGTCTTAAATGATGCGGCAGTTTCTGATGCATTCACTTTCTGTAACGTTGTTTCTGAACCTAGTGGCGTACAGTGACCTAATGGTACTTTCAATGGTGACGTGAATACTGTCTGCAAAATGTGTCACGAATACAGTTAGCAACAAAGAAATAATAAATTAAAGTTTCAAGCTTTATGTGGTAGTTTTACTGCGTGGAATGCAAAAATGTAGTAGCAACATTTTTTTTTCCTTTTATCTTTTTGTAGCGGTCGTCAGCGAGAAAAAGTTTCGGAAAAGTTTGAAATTATGTGTAAAGTTAGTTGCAACTCGTTCTCAAATACTGGGTAAATAAAGTATGAGTGTTCTAGCGTTGTGGGCCACACTGCTTTTTCACTGACACCCCCACCCCTTGATAGGTAGGTGGTTTTTACCCCCCTCCCCCCCCCCCCGGAGATTCTTTCCAGAGAAGATTTAATGCTGTACTAATATTGATTGAAATCGGTCGGTTGGTTTAGGAGGAGATACGGACATTCATTCTTATATTTGTATTGATTATCGCCTCAGAAGTAAAAAAATTATAATTAGATATCTCTGTTACGTACAGTGTGAAAGAGCTGTCTATGGAAATTTCTAGTCCGCTGACCAGGGGCGCCCAGATGTGCTGAAACTTCGATAAACAACATCCTTCGGGGAGGCTCTCATGTCCCTCAGTTTGAGATTAGAGACAAACTTAACATCAAAAGTGGGAGCCATGAAGTAGACAAAGTGAAGGAATTGTGCTACCTCGGAAGCAAAATAACACACGGTGGCCGAAGCAAGGGCGGCATAAAGATTAGACTAGCACAGGGAAAGCGTGTATTGCTGGTCAAAACAAGTACGGTATCCTAATGTAAAAGACATGGGTCTCAATTTGAAGAATAATTGTTTGCGAAACTACGTTTGGAGGCATCACTGTCTGGAAGTGACTGAAAGACTACCTGCCTCTGTAGCCAAAGTAGCCATTGCACACCAGGAGGTAAGTCGGTTCAAATCCTGGTGGTGGAAAGTTTTCACTACCAGTTATTGGACAGGAATGGGAGTGAAGTTCTCGTCCACCAGTTTATGTGTTAGTGTTCTGACACTAGTGATTTGTCACTCGTATGGGGACTTAAGCTCGGCGGCCCGCTTGGGACTATTGGAGAGGAGTTGGCGATGCGCCGGCACCGCATTTCACGCTCTCCTTGCCCTTCATGTGTCTTGTATTCCACCTAGAAGGCGGCGCGTGGGTCTGCTCCTGAAATCTCACAAAAAAAGGCCGAATGAAGGAAGCGAGTAGGGGCAGGTGAGGTAAAGCACGTCGGTACTGCAAGTAGAGTAAAAGTGGTTTTACTATAGTATAAACATACGCAAACATACACTCCTGGAAATGGAAAAAAGAACACATTGACACCGGTGTGTCAGACCCACCATACTTGCTCCGGACACTGCGAGAGGGCTGTACAAGCAATGATCACACGCACGGCACAGCGGACACACCAGGAACCGCGGTGTTGGCCGTCGAATGGCGCTAGCTGCGCAGCATTTGTGCACCGCCGCCGTCAGTGTCAGCCAGTTTGGCGTGGCATACGGAGCTCCATCGCAGTCTTTAACACTGGTAGCATGCCGCGACAGCGTGGACGTGAAACGTATGTGCAGCTGACGGACTTTGAGCGAGGGCGTATAGTGGGCATGCGGGAGGCCTGGTGGACGTACCGCCGAATTGCAGCGACGCACGGATGCACGCCAAGACCGTAGGATCCTACGCAGTGCCGTAGGGGACCGCACCGCCACTTCCCAGCAAATTAGGGACACTGTTGCTCCAGGGGTATCGGCGAGGACCATTCGCAACCGTCTCCATGAAGCTGGGCTACGGTCCCGCACACCGTTAGGCCGTCTTCCGCTCACGCCCCAACATCGTGCAGCCCGCCTCCAGTGGTGTCGCGACAGGCGTGAATGGAGGGACGAATGGAGACGTGTCGTCTTCAGCGATGAGAGTCGCTTCTGCCTTGGTGCCAATGATGGTCGTATGCGTGTTTGGCGCCGTGCAGGTGAGCGCCACAATCAGGACTGCATACGACCGAGGCACACAGGGCCAACACCCGGCATCATGGTGTGGGGAGTGATCTCCTACACTGGCCGTACACCACTGGTGATCGTCGAGGGGACACTGAATAGTGCACGGTACATCCAAACCGTCATCGAACCCATCGTTCTACCATTCCTAGACCGGCAAGGGAACTTGCTGTTCCAACAGGACAATGCACGTCCGCATGTATCCCGTGCCACCCAACGTGCTCTAGAAGGTGTAAGTCAACTACCCTGGCCAGCAAGATCTCCGGATCTGTCCCCCATTGAGCATGTTTGGGACTGGATGAAGCGTCGTCTCACGCGGTCTGCACGTCCAGCACGAACGCTGGTCCAACTGAGGCGCCAGGTGGAAATGGCATGGCAAGCCGTTCCACAGGACTACATCCAGCATCTCTACGATCGTCTCCATGGGAGAATAGCAGCCTGCATTGCTGCGGAAGGTGGATATACACTGTACTAGTGCCGACATTGTGCATGCTCTGTTGCCTGTGTCTATGTGCCTGTGGTTCTGTCAGTGTGATCATGTGATGTATCTGACCCCAGGAATGTGTCAATAAAGTTTCCCCTTCCTGGGACAATGAATTCACGGTGTTCTTATTTCAATTTCCAGGAGTGTATTACATAACTTTAGGTGATGAGCACGTAGGTGTGCAGCCGAAGTCCAGATAAGAAAGTCTCAATAAAAAGTTAAGCTAGAGCGATAGTTTTCGGCTGTCTGCTCTTCATGAACTGAACTGGGCGGCAGTGGAGCGGCGTTCGTAGAGCTGCCCAGCGTCGACTAGAGGGCGCTGTGGTCGGCGGAGATCTTCCGCTCTCATAGTGCCAACCTACGCTGTGGCATCGGAACTATCGATACCACAATGTGTAAGAATAGAAACGTAACACTACACCGTACAAGCACTCAATCAGCAATCAGCACAGCCGTCCACACGACACATATACACACTTTACACTTCACAAAAGGTCGGAGGACGGCAACGTCAAACCATCTTTACCAAGACCTTGCCTTGAATGGCTAGGCAGGATTCGTTCATCTACTCCACTATCCTCATTTTTAGATTACGAAACTTTGACTTTCAGTCATGCGCTGTGAGAAAACCGGAAAGAAGACAATCCAAGAATTTGAGAAGTAATTCCACAGAAGAATGTTGAAAATTAAATAGGCTGATAAGACAAGAAATGCCGAGGTTGACTTCAGAATCGGCGAGAAGATTAAGACGTGGAAAACTTTGATTAGAAGAAGGGAGAGGATGAACGGACATGTATTACATGAGGGATTAACTTCCATGGTAATTGAGGGAACTGTAGAGCGTAAACGCTAAAGTTCAGTAATTAAAATACACTCCTGGAAATTGAAATAAGAACACCGTGAATTCATTGTCCCAGGAAGGGGAAACTTTATTGACACATTCCTGGGGTCAGATACATCACATGATCACACTGACAGAACCACAGGCACATAGACACAGGCAACAGAGCATGTACAATGTCGGCACTAGTACAGTGTATATCCACCTTTCGCAGCAATGCAGGCTGCTATTCTCCCATGTAGACGATCGTAGAGATGCTGGATGTAGTCCTGTGGAACGGCTTGCCATGCCATTTCCACCTGGCGCCTCAGTTGGACCAGCGTTCGTGCTGGACGTGCAGACCGCGTGAGACGACGCTTCATCCAGTCCCAAACATGCTCAATGGGGGACTGATCCGGAGATCTTGCTGGCCAGGGTAGTTGACTTACACCTTCTCGAGCACGTTGGGTGGCACGGGATATATGCGGACGTGCATTGTCCTGTTGGAACAGCAAGTTCCCTTGCCGGTCTAGGAATGGTAGAACGATGGGTTCGATGACGGTTTGGATGTACCGTGCACTATTCAGTGTCCCCTCGACGATCACCAGTGGTGTACGGCCAGTGTAGGAGATCGCTCCCCACACCATGATGCCGGGTGTTGGCCCTGTGTGCCTCGGTCGTATGCAGTCCTGATTGTGGCGCTCACCTGCACGGCGCCAAACACGCATACGACCATCATTGGCACCAAGGCAGAAGCGACTCTCATCGCTGAAGACGACACGTCTCCATTCGTCCCTCCATTCACGCCTGTCGCGACACCACTGGAGGCGGGCTGCACGATGTTGGAGCGTGAGCGGAAGACGGCCTAACGGTGTGCGGGACCGTAGCCCAGCTTCATGGAGACGGTTGCGAATGGTCCTCGCCGATACCCCAGGAGCAACAGTGTCCCTAATTTGCTGGGAAGTGGCGGTGCGGTCCCCTACGGCACTGCGTAGGATCCTACGGTCTTGGCGTGCATCCGTGCGTCGCTGCGGTCCGGTCCCAGGTCGACGAGCACGTGCACCTTCCGCCGACCACTGGCGACAACATCGATGTACTGTGGAGACCTCACGCCCCACGTGTTGAGCAATTCGGCGGTACGTCCACCCGGCCTCCTGCATGCCCACTATACGCCCTCGCTCAAAGTCCGTCAACTGCACATACGGTTCACGTCCACGCTGTCGCGGCATGCTACCAGTGTTAAAGACTGCGATGGAGCTCCGTATGCCACGGCAAACTGGCTGACACTGACGGCGGCGGTGCACAAATGCTGCGCAGCTAGCGCCATTCGACGGCCAACACCGCGGTTCCTGGTGTGTCCGCTGTGCCGTGCGTGTGATCATTGCTTGTACAGCCCTCTCGCAGTGTCCGGAGCAAGTATGGTGGGTCTGACACACCGGTGTCAATGTGTTCTTTTTTCCATTTCCAGGAGTGTATGTACAGTAATATAATAAGAACGCTGGGTGCAACTGCTACTGTGAGATGCAGAGGTAGTCATAGGAAATAATTCTTGGTGGGCTGCATCAGACCCGTCAGAAGACTGATGAGTCCAAAAAAGATCTCTGGGTGCACTGTTCGAGTCCGCGCCGCAGATTTTTTTGCGGTGAAATCGGGATAAAATGTTCCGTATTAACGTGTAATTTAATTATCAGTCTCTTTAATAAAATGGTTAAACAGAGTGGTATAATGGTTACATACTAATTAAATTAAAGTTTGCGCTCGCTTCTATTTGCTCGACGGGCAGCTACGTAATCCCTTTGTTGCTTCGCTCGTTTCATTTTCGACGCTGCCGTAGCTCTCGCTTTCCCTCGGCACTGGAGTTTTTAGGGTTTCTGGATTCCTTCCGACGCAGACTTTGTTTGGCATGCAATAGTTCAGCAACTGACCGTCCCGGTGAGATATCGTCAGATTTCTGTCCTTGGGGAGAATGGGGCCAGAATCGAGTGCTCGTGCGGCCCGCGATTCTCAGACGTTCAAAAATGGCTCCGAGCACTATGGGACTTAACATCTGAGGTCATCAGTCCCCTAGACTTAGAACTACTTAAACCTAACGAATCTAAGGATATCACACACATCAACGCCCGAGGCAGGATTCGAACCTGCGACCGTAGCAGCAGCGCGGTTCCGGACTAAAGCACCTAGAACCGCTCGGTCACAACGGCCGGCTTCTCAGCTGTATTTTGTGATACTTGTAATATGCATCAAGCATTTAGCAGCTGAATCCAAAACTTCAGACTGTAGTTTTCTTAATCAGTAACAAACAAAGCTATAGGGACTAATATTTTAAGATATCCTTAATTTTAGTTGACGTAGGTGTATTTGAGTATGAGCTAAGTCAAGCTGGCCGCCACCCGCCTAGGCAGAGGATAAGTAAGTGTAGATACTGCGGATTTAGAGAGTATGGGAGCTAGAAAGGTTTATTATTTGCCTTCCAGTACTGACAACTAAAGGTGTTGCGAGTCTATTACCGATCAGCTGCTGTGGTATAAATTTCAGACGGATGTAACACGGAAATAACATGGATTCGTGAATGCTCATTATAGAAACGGTCATCTTCAAATTTAGTACATGTTTGTTATAATGAATACGAAATCAAATTGAGAGTGCTGTAATACAAGAGAGTGAGTAGAACAAAAACGACAGTTGAAACATTTAGTAAACAAACTTGTGATCGTCTCTCGTATTGCGTAATGTATTCAAATATTAGTACAACTACTGCTTTTAGTCAGTTAATCATCCCCTCACATTGATATCAAAACAACATCAGATACTTACAGAATCACAACTTTTCCGTCGCTGAGGGTGACAGCAAACTAAAACAGAGAACAGTCTACACAAATTGTTCCGAAGGGCGCCCACTTTTAACGATCAGGATTTGAAGGCCAGCGGCCAACCTATCACACCCTTACTATAACTAATCTGTTAGCGATTCATGGCATACTAATTTATGTAATTTACCAAGTAATGCTCGCCATGCCACTCCAAAAAGTCAGTATTGGCTATTGATAAAAACTTTTGACGACCACTGGTCCAGATGAACCAAGAGCTACCTGCAGTGCCTCCTGAACGACGGTTCAGCGAACGTTGCCGCGTATGGGAGTCCGCAGCAGGCGCCGGTCTCACCCGCCCATGCTGACTGCTGCTCATCGTCAACCATGGCTGAAGTTTGCATCGCCAGTACCGCAACTAGATGTCCACTGAGTGCTGACCGGTGGTCTTTCCAGTTGAATCACGTTTTATACTACAATAGACAATCACCGTTGGCGTGTTCGGCGTGAAACATCCGGAAAAAAAACACTCTGGGACAATCTTCTAAAGGGTCCAGGGCTGTGAAAGGAGAGTTGTGGTCTGACATACATTTCCGTGGCACTTCATCTACATCTACATCTACATCTACATCTACATGATTACTGTGCAATTCACATTTAAGTGCTTGGCAGAGGGTTCATCGAACCACAATCATACTATCTCTCTACCATTCCACTCCCGAGCAGCGCACGGGAAAAACGAACACCTAAACCTTTCTGTTGGAGCTCTGATTTCTCTTATTTTATTTTGATGATCATTCCTACCTATGTAGGTTGGGCACAACAAAATATGTTCGCATTCGGAAGAGAAAGTTGGTAACTGAAATTTCGTAAATACACTCCTGGAAATGGAAAAAAGAACACATTGACACCGGTGTGTCAGACCCACCATACTTGCTCCGGACACTGCGAGAGGGCTGTACAAGCAATGATCACACGCACGGCACAGCGGACACACCAGGAACCGCGGTGTTGGCCGTCGAATGGCGCTAGCTGCGCAGCATTTGTGCACCGCCGCCGTCAGTGTCAGCCAGTTTGCCGTGGCATACGGAGCTCCATCGCAGTCTTTAACACTGGTAGCATGCCGCGACAGCGTGGACGTGAACCGTATGTGCAGTTGACGGACTTTGAGCGAGGGCGTATAGTGGGCATGCGGGAGGCCTGGTGGACGTACCGCCGAATTGCTCAACACGTGGGGCGTGAGGTCTCCACAGTACATCGATGTTGTCGCCAGTGGTCGGCGGAAGGTGCACGTGCCCGTCGGCCTGGGACCGGACCGCAGCGACGCACGGATGCACGCCAAGACCGTAGGATCCTACGCAGTGCCGTAGGGGACCGCACCGCCACTTCCCAGCAAATTAGGGACACTGTTGCTCCTGGGGTATCGGCGAGGACCATTCGCAACCGTCTCCATGAAGCTGGGCTACGGTCCCGGACACCGTTAGGCCGTCTTCCGCTCACGCCCCAACATCGTGCAGCCCGCCTCCAGTGGTGTCGCGACAGGCGTGAATGGAGGGACGAATGGAGACGTGTCGTCTTCAGCGATGAGAGTCGCTTCTGCCTTGGTGCCAATGATGGTCGTATGCGTGTTTGGCGCCGTGCAGGTGAGCGCCACAATCAGGACTGCATACGACCGAGGCACACAGGGCCAACACCCGGCATCATGGTGTGGGGAGCGATCTCCTACACTGGCCGTACACCACTGGTGATCGTCGAGGGGACACTGAATAGTGCACGGTACATCCAAACCGTCATCGAACCCATCGTTCTACCATTCCTAGACCGGCAAGGGAACTTGCTGTTCCAACAGGACAATGCACGTCCGCATGTATCCCGTGCCACCCAACGTGCTCTAGAAGGTGTAAGTCAACTACCCTGGCCAGCAAGATCTCCGGATCTGTCCCCCATTGAGCATGTTTGGAACTGGATGAAGCGTTGTCTCACGCGGTCTGCACGTCCAGCACGAACGCTGGTCCAACTGAGGCGCCAGGTGGAATTGGCATGGCAAGCCGTTCCACAGGACTACATCCAGCATCTCTACGATCGTCTCCATGGGAGAATAGCAGCCTGCATTGCTGCGAAAGGTGGATATACACTGTACTAGTGCCGACATTGTGCATGCTCTGTTGCCTGTGTCTATGTGCCTGTGGTTCTGTCAGTGTGATCATGTGATGTATCTGACCCCAGGAATGTGTCAATAAAGTTTCCCCTTATTGGGACAATGAATTCACTTTGTTCTTATTTCAATTTCCAGGAGTGTAGATTTCGCCGCGACGAAAAACGTCTTTGCTTTAACGACTTCCATCCCAACTCGCGTAATATCTGCCACACTCTCTCCCCTATTACGTGATAATAACAAAACGAGCTGCCCTTTTTTGCACCCTTTCTATGTCCTCCACCAATCCCACCTGGTAAGGATCCCACACCGCGCAGCAATGTTCTAACACAGGACGAACGAGTGTAGTGTAAGCTGTCTCTTTAGTGGACTTGTTGCACCTGCCAATGAAACGCAACCTTTGGCTCGCCTTCCCCACAATATTATCTATGTGGTCTTTCCAACTGAAGTTGTTCGTAATTTTAACACCCAGGTACTTAGTTGAATTGACAGCCTTGAGAATTGTACTATCTATCGAGTAATCGAATTTCCACGGATTTCTTTTGGAACTCATATGGATCACCTCACACTTTTCGTTATTTAGCGTCAACTGCCACCTGCCACACCATACAGCAATCTTTTCTAAATCGCTTTGCAACTGATACTGGTCTTCGGATGACCTTACTAGACGGTAAATTACAACATCATCTGCGAACAACCTAAGAGAACTGCTCAGATTGTCACCCAGGTCAATTATATAGATCAGGAACAGCAGAGGTCCCAGGACGCTTCCCTGGGGAACACCTGATATCACTTCTATTTTACTCGATGGTTTGCCATCTATTACTACGAACTGCGACCTTCCTGACAGGAAATCACGAATCCAGTCGCACAACTGAAACGATACCCCATAGGCCCGCAGCTTGATTAGAAGTCGCTTGTGAGGAACTTCCTGGATGATCTCGTCATTCTGGAAGGTACAATGGATCAGCACAAGGGGCCATGTCCAGCACTACACGAAGTTTGTTTTCCTTCGGCACGATGGCATCAACCAGCAGGACAGTGCAGCAGCCACACAGCTCGCAGTGTACGTACGTGATTCGAAGAGCACCAGGATGTGTTTACCGTACTCTTCCGGCCATCAGACTTTCCGGGTTGAAATCCAATCAAGAATCTGTGGACCTCCTGGATCGGGCTGTTCCCGCCTTGAATCCTCAACGGAGAATCGACGCAGCTGGTCACGGCAGTGGAGTCGGCATGGCTTCAAATACTTGCTGGTACCTTCCATAACACCACTGACTCTCTTCCTGCACCTCCCGCAGCGGTCTGCGCCCCAAAAGGTGGAATTAAGTCTTTCGTCAGGTGGCCACATTACTGTGACTAGACCGTGTTTAATTCAGAGCACATTTGCGAGTCGCATGGGACGAAAAGTTTCATTATTTTTTAATTTTCAGTTTAATAGCGATTTTCGCATATATTCCAGAGAATATTTTCATTGTCTCAGTTTTGGTTCTACCAGTAGCTATCTACTATTATACCCACTATTCGTCCAAGCCAAACGCGTACTCAGGCTGAATCAATTTACTAACTTTTCAGAAAGCTTATTCGTAACTATGGCGCGCATGCACTTCTACTGGGACGATGATGTTACAGGAAAAAGAAATAATGCGCGACAAACACGCACAGGTGCGATCTACTTGTTGTGGGCTTAACCATTGTATACGCGTTATGAGACTCACAGTTACAAGCGATTCAAATTTACTGTAATTTACCACACAAGAAATTCGAACACTGAGAGAATAGACGTTTTCACGTCAGAAAGTTGGATAAAAATCACCACTATTCATACAATTTATGTGTTGTTACCCGTTATGGAGAAGATGTAATTAATGTCAGTGCCAATAAGAAAGCCTTTGCCCTTATTTTTTTCTAGTCAAATGTGGCTGTAAATGCAAATTCAACACACCCATTCCCATTGGTGGGTCTTCCTTGGACCAGCCCGGCTTTATCTGCTGACAGCTCCGCGGAACGACTCTGCTGTCAGTTCTTGAATATGGCGGTTGCGCTTCACACGTCCACGACGTACAAGCAAAGAAGTGTTTCGTGTGCTATGCAGCAAGGTAACGATCGCCCATCGTAATCAACAGGGAAATGCAGTGTCTTGCTTTGAGGAGGTGGAGGAGGTAGTGTTGTGGGTTCTCAAACGGCCGAGAAGACTTGCATTAAAGCGTTGGGGGAGGCCGCGTTCGTCGCAAACTGAGGACAGCGTTCCTTATGTGGATGTAATGGTGAAAGCGGACCGGGCTGTTTATCTCAAGGATATTGCACAGGACCTTGACATTTCGTATAGGAAGGTTTACTACATCGTTCACGGGTCCTTAAGGTTCTGGAAGGTTGCATTTCGCTGGGGACCAAGCAGCTGGATGGTATGATCAAAGCCTAGCGAATGGTTGCTTCACTGAATCATCTGTAACGGTATACCGAGAAGGAAGACAGTTTCCTGGGCCACATTATTACTGGCAATAAAACGTGGATACTGCATTTCACGCTGAAATGGAAGCAGCAAAGTATGGTGTGGATTCATCCGGATTCGCCTGTGACAAAAAATTCCAATCATTGCCATCTGCAGGGAAAGTGATATTAATGCTCTTCTAGGATTGTCGTAGACGGCTCATATTGGATTTTATGCCAACTGGTGCAGCCAGCAGTGCCTACAGTTATTGTTCCACACTGCCACGTCTACGTACTGCCACCAGAAAGAAGCGCCAAGGGATTCTGATGTGGACAACGTGGTTAAATTCCACAACAAGGCGAGGCCACATTTGCCAAACAGAACCATCGAAAATTTCCTGCCGCTTTACTGGGAGATCCTCTACTTGCAGCTATAAATTTCGGATCTCGTCCCCTATGATTTCCCTCGTTTACGATCTGCTGAAGAATTTCCTTGCGGGACAGCGATTCAGGTTCAACGATGAAGTGAAAACAGCAGTAGGACGATGGTTCCATAATCAGCTGCAGATATTGTACAACAGGGGCGTCTCAAATTTAGTGCTGCGAATGGAAAAATATCTGAATCGGCGTGGGGACTATCTGGGAAAATAATGTGAAGTTCATAGAATTGTAGTATACACTCAGGTGACAAAAGGCTTAGTGGAAGCTAACATCCCACAGATGTTCGAGTTCACATGCGGTTCCTCTTCGTCGAAACGTCTTGGTTCAAACTCTAGGTGTTGTACCGCACATGCCGCATTACACGCCATAAATTAGACACTTGTGACCTTTTGGTTCAATTGTCTGGCTGATGGCAAATTTGCGAAATGTAAAGTTAATATAACATATAATAACTAATAATAATATCGGGAACTAAATTAACGACCCATGAATGATGTAGGCCACACAGTTGCGGTTCGGTTAGAATAATGTTCATTCAGAAAGCAAACTAATAGCGAAAGTGATCGTATTTAGAATTACTATTACACTCGAGGGCATACCCATTTGACACAGTTCGATCATTCACAATCTCATCGTGAATTAAAAGTTCAACACTCCACCTCCTTAACTACGTGAAAAGATGGAGTTCACCGCTCATAGACTAACTACCACAATACCACACAACGCGAAATTTTCTAAGTCGTTTCACTTCCTAACTGCCTAAAAACTGACCGTCCGCTTTCACGTCTCCACCCGTACTGTACCCTTTAGTGTCTTCAGCCGAATTATCCGCTTTCGCGTCTGTACCAGCACTGTTCCTTTGCCCGCCACCGGCCGCGTTTCCTGGGGACCGAATATCCTCGCTCAACCTTTCCTGGAACTGTCTATCTGATTGGCTATAGCTAATTCAACATTATTTTACATTTTAACATATTTAAATCATCAAAGCTTGACAATTTCATGTTCTAAATAAAGGAACAGTAATACGCATTACAAAATAAATGTTAAATTCTTTTACATAAAACCAGCACAATTTCCTTCTTAACTCTGAATGTCACGGCCAGTAGCCTTGTACCAATTATCTTTCTGATAAATAAATAAAGAACAAAAGTCAGTATTATGCACTAAACTTCACAATTTTTCTATTAATTAATGATTCAATTAGGTGTCATGCTGTCATCGTTCAATGTGTTTCGCTTGGAGGAAATGATGATCTGATCCTTAAATGAAAATACTGATAGTTTAAATTTGCTATATATTTCAAACAAATGAAGTTACAGATTTGATATTTACAACGTTTGTCACTTTAATGATGCGCTTCTATATGAAATGTCGATCGTTACGATATACCAAAGCTTTCAGATTTTAGCATTCAGGTCTTTGTTACAAAACTTGTCAATTTTACGTTAACAGTAAATCCTAAACTATTATAGATATCATCAGTATTCAAGTTTTATTTGGATCACTATGAAAATTTACGGAGGATAGCAGATTAAATTTGCTGTGTCTTCACTCCCTGCATTACTACAGAATGAAATAGTTTTCATAAATGTTTCTCTTTTTAGCCGATCTTAGGTCCGCCATATTTAACACTGCTACGTCTCCTTGGCCAAAAAACGGCACTACTGGGTTTCCCTATGATGAAGGTTCTCGTCTGTCTCACTCGCACACAACAGTGCTTAGGCGTCAATAGACAATAGACGCCTGTGAGTTTCCCATCTCGTGGTGAATCTTAGCCCTTAGTGGCACACTGTCCTCGACAACAGGGATCGTTTCACAATTCCTGAAGGCTGATTCTTTCTAGCATATACTTAAAATACTCGTTAACTCACAATACAATACTTTCTAATAACGTGTCGGACCTCCTTTTCCCCAGCGTAATGCAGCGACTCACGTGGCATGGACTCAAGTCCCCTGTAGAAATATTCGATCATGCTGCATCTATAGCTGTCCATAATTCCGGAAGTGTTGCCCTAATTGTGCAGAATGTTATACAAATCAGTCAGAAACAATTGTGGTGCGATGGCATGACACTCTGTCATCCATAAAAATGGTACCGTTGTTTTTTAACATGAACCCATGAATGGCTCCAAGTAGTCTCCAAGAACCCGAGAAAAACCATTTCCAATCAATGATACGTTCAGTTGGACAGAAGACCAAGTCCATTCTATATAAACAAAGCTCACGCCATCGTTGAGCCACTACCAGTTTGCACGGCGAATTGTTGACAACTTGCGTCAGTGGCTTCATGCGGTCTGCGCCTCACATGAACCCTACCATCAGGTCTTACCAACTGAAATCGGGACTTATCTGAGCAGACCACGGTTTTTCAGTCGTCTAGGGTCGAACCGACATTGTCACGAGCCCAGGAGAGGCACTGTAGGCGATGTCGTGCTGTTAGCAAAGGCACTCGCGTCGATCGTCTGCTGCCATAGCGCGTTAACAACAAATTTCGCCGCACTGTCCTAACGGATATGTTCACAGTACGTCTCACATCAATTTCTGCTCTTATTTCAAGCCGTGTACTTATCTGGTAGCTCTCACAACTCTAACGCCAAAAGTTACGGTCGTTAAGTGAAGGCCGTCGGCCACTGCGTTATCTGGGGTGAGAGGTAATGTCTGAAATTTGGTATTCTCGGCACACTATTAGGACTGTGGATCTCGGGATACTGAATTTCCTAATGATTTCCGAAATGGAATGTCCCATGCTTCGTTGGAAGTCCCCTGCAGAAATATTGGACTATGCTGCCTCTATAGCCGAACAACAATGTGAAAGCGCGTCCAAGAAGCCGAACATAACCATTTGCTGTCAATGATCGGTTTAGTTGGACCAGAGGACCTAGACCACGCCATGTAAATACAGCGTAAACCATTATGTGGTCTCCGCCAGGTTGCACAGTCCCTTGTTGAAAATGTTGGTCCATGGTTTCGTGGGATCTGCGCCGTACTCGAACCCTACCATCGGCACTTACCAATTTGAATTTGCCGCACTGTCCTAACACATATGCTCGTCGTACGTCCTACATTGATTTCTAAGGTTATTTCATGCGGTGTTGCTTGTCAGTTGGCACTGACAACTCTACGGAAAAGCCGATGCTTTCGGTTGTTAACTGAAGGCCGTCAGCCACTCTGTTGTCCAATGTGAGAGGTAATGCGTGGAATGTGGTATTGTTGCCTCACTCCCGACCCTGTGGGCTTCGGTAGATTGAATTCCCCAGCGATTTCCGAAATGGAATGTCCTACGAATCTACCTTGAACTACCATTCTCAGAAATGATAATTTCACAAAGGTACATGTATCACATTGGAACAACAGAAATAAAATGTTCAAACGTACCTACGGTCTGTGTTTTAATTTAAAAAACCTACCTGTTACCATCTGTTCGTCTAAAATTGTGAGCCATATGTTTGTGACTATTACAGCGCCATCTATCACAAAGCGTAAAAAGTGGTCCAGCTGAAACATTCATGTTTCTTTACGTAGTACACGAATATGTAATTAAAATAGGGGTTCCCATTTAAAAAAAAATACAGTTTATATCCGTTTGACATATGGCAGCGCCCTCTGGCGGGCCAACCATGGCACCATCTGGTTTCCCCCTTCAAGCTAGACGAGTTTCGTTCTTTGTAGTTTTTTCGTTTGACGCTTACTTCGTGAGATATTTGGCCCGGTCACGATCAATGGATTTGGATTTTGGATTGTTTTGGGGGAAGAGACCAAACAGCGAAGTCATCGGTCTCGTCGGATTAGGGAAGGACGGGGCAGGAAGTCGGCCGTGCCCTTTCAAAGGAACCATCCCGGCATTTGCCTGAAGCGATTTAGGGAAATCACGGAAAACTTAAATCAGGATGGCCGGACGCGGGATTGAACTGTCGTCCTGTCCTCGATCAATGGACCACCCTGTATATGCACATTGATATCCCATGACTTTAGTTACCTCAGTGTATTTGTAATTAGCTAGTTCGTCTAAAAAAAATATGGGCTAAGGTTTTCTGCTTCGCCCTCATGTCATTGTTAACTGATGTGATTTTTGATGTTGCATCCACTGTGGGCCAACCATCGACCGACTGAACGTTGCCGTTACGTTGCCTGGATTCCCACCAGCTACGAGCATGAGAGTGGACCTCAAGATCGATTAACAAGGAGTCCGGCCGACATCGGCACGTGCGACAAGGCCGTTGCCGGAGAACTTTGGGTGTGTGCCGCGTGGGGGAGAAACTCGTCGACCCCTCCCCCCCCCCCCCTCCCCCAACGCCAACCACACTCACCCTTCTCCTCCTCCGGGCGGGCGCCGCCACGCCCCGGCGGTGTGCATCCAATTTGCCAGTTAAAATGTCGAGATTGCGGTGACGTGCGAATGGCGGCGCTGGCGGCGGCGAGAAAACGCGGGATTAGCCCGGCCCGGCGGTCGGATTTGCATACTATTTAGTTCTATCAGCGGGTGGCAATAATTTGTATTGGGCCGCTGCGGTGCGCCGGTGGCAGGTAGCATTAGCCGGCGCAGCGCACCGTAATAACTCGCCATGGATATTTAAATTAGAGGCGGCGGCGGCGGCGGCCACGGCTGCTGCCAGCCGCAGCGCAGGGCGCCACCTGCTCCGCCGGCCACGCCGCGGCATTCAGCAGCGCAGGCCGAGCGTGCAGGCGCGGGGGCCGCCTCCGGAGGCGGGGCGGACCGCGGCACTGTGCCCTCTTCTGGCCCGCGGGATTCTCGCTGGTGCGACCGGCTGTGGAGACAGTTTTTCATTTCATGTCAGTCTGGACTCTTTCGTGGCCGTTGTCACTGGTGGTAAAATCTGTTGAGTCGTTAGGCTGCATCATTATACACTACTGGCCATTAAAATTGCTACACCACGAAGATGACATGCTACAGACGCGAAATATAATCTACAGGAAGAAGATGCTGTGATATGCAAATGATTAGCTTTAAAGAGCATTCACACAAGGTTGGAGCCGGTGGCGACACCTACAACGTGCTGACATGAGGAAAGTTTCCAACCGATTCCTCATACACAAACAGCAGTTGACTGGCGTTGCCTGGTGAAACGTTGTTGTGATGCCTCGTGTAAGGAGGAGAAATGCGTACCATCACGTTTCCGACTTTGATAAAGGTCGGATTGTAGCCTATCGCGATTGCGGTTTATCAGATCGCGACATTGCTGCTCGCATTGGTCGAGATCCAATTACTGTTAGCAGAATATGGAATCGGTGGGTTCAAGATGGTAATACGGAACGCCGTGCTGGATCCCAACCGCCGCGTATCACTGGCAGTCGAGATGACAGGCATCTTATCCGCATGGCTGTAAGGGATCGTGCAGCTACGTCTCGATCCCTGAGTCAACAGATGGGGACGTTTCCAAGACAACAACCATCTGCACGAACAGTTCGACGACGTTTGCAGGAGCATGGACTATCAGCTCGGAAACCATGGCTGCTGTTACCGTTGACGCTCAAGCACAAACAGGAGCTCCTGCGATGGTGTACTCAACGACGAACCTGGCTGCACGAATGGCAAAACGTGATTTTTTCGGATGAATCCAGGTTCTGTTTACAGCATCATGATGGTCGTATCCGTGTTTGGCGACATCGCGGTGAACGCACATTGGAAGCGTGTATTCGTCATCGCCATACTGGCGCATGACCCGGCGTGATAGTATAGGGTGCAATTGGTTACACGTCTCGGTCACCTCTTGTTCGCATTGACGGCACTTTGAATAGTGGATGTTAGATCTCAGATGTGTTACGACCCGTGGCTCTACCCTTCATTCTGTCCCTGCGAAACCCTACATTTCAGCAGGATAATGCACGACCGCATGTTGCAGATCCTGCATGGGCCTTTCTGGATACAGAAAATGTTCGACTGCTGCCCTGGCCAGCACATTTTCCAGATCTCTCACCAATTGAAAACGTCTGGTCAATGGTGGCCGAGCAACTGGCTCGTCACAATACGCCAGTCACTACTCTTGATGAACTGTGGTATCGTGTTGAAGCTGCATGGGCAGCTGTACCTGTACACACCATCCAAGCAATGTTTGACTCAATGCCCAGGCGTATCAAGGCCGTTATTACGGCCAAAGGTGGTTGTTCTGGGTACTGATTTCTCAGGATCTATGCACCCAAATTGCGTGAAAATGTAATCACATGTCAGTTCTAGTATAATATATTAGTCCAATGAATACCCGTTTATCATCTGCATTTCTTCTTGGTGTAGCAGTTTTAATGGCCAGCAGTGTAGATGATCTGTGTCTTCGTAAGCAGAATGTCTGACGCCAGTGTTCTCTGTCTTCAGTTTCTTCCTTTAGTCTTTTGTATCTCCTCCCATCTTTCATGCCATCCTGTTGTTGAATTATCCTTCTCACGTCCTGTACAGTTCTCTTCTCTCCTACTCTTCTTAGTACATCGGCCGTTCGTCATCCGTTCTGTCAGTTTGATCTTCTGTATTCTTCTCCAGCGCCACGTTTTAAAATTTTCCAGGTGTTTTTTTGTATCCCGCCTGGATAGGCGGCGCGTCGGTCTGCTCTCGTGAACTGCTTCTGTAATATAGGGCGAGAGTGGAGGAAGCGAGTAGGAGCAGGAGAGGTGAAGCACTTCGGTACTGCGTGTAACTTTAACACTTTTTTACTAGAGTCAAAAAACACAAGTAAACAAAGGCTTGCATAACTTTGGCTAGGATGAGCTCGTAGGTGTGAAGCCGTAGTCCAGGTTAATACAAAGTCTCAATAGCAAGCTGGTCCACTCGGTAGTAGAAGCGATATTTCCAGGCCGTCTGCTCTTGATGAAATGGGCTGAAATCAAGACGGCTCTCCCTGAGCTCCACAGCGTCGGCCAAAGGGCGCTGTGGTAGGCGTAGTTAGCCTTCTCTCGTAGTGCCAACTTACGAGAGCGTGCACCTACGTTGTGGTATCGCAACTATCGACGCCAATGTTTCTTTTTTACATTTTTTTCAGGGACCGCGTCTCTGCTCCGTACAGTGCAATGCTCTATATGGAGCACTTCACCAGTTTCTTTCTTAATTTCAAGCTCAAATTGGTGATCATCAGAGTCATCCTCTTGCTGAATGCATCTTTGGTCGTGACGAGCTCAGTTCGAATTTCATTTGTGTAGTGGGCAGCCTTTGTAAACGAGCTTCCCAAGTACTTGAACTGCATCACATTCTCTACTCCTAGAATGTTCAGTTATCCTCAAAGGTTTTCACAGTTTTGATATCCGAATCACTTTTGATTTGTCGCTTTTGATTTCAGTGCCGTATTTCGTTCCAATTTCATCATGTGTGCAGTTGGCAAGCATTACCAGGTCACTTGCATATTTGATGGTCTTTATGAGTCGTCTTCCTACCATGAAATTTCCGCATCCTTTCAAAGCCTTTCAAAGCCATTCTCCATATAGAGAGACCCAGGACAGATAACATTCTTGTCTGATTCTGTTCCTATTTCCACGCTCTTTGTTTCTTCGTAGTTCAGTAGCATCTCAACTCTTTGTCCAAGGTATAAATTAGTCTCCGGTCACTCCAGTTTATTCCTGTCTCCTTTTCACCAATTTTGCCCACTTCACCCTTTCGAAGGTTTCTGCCAGCCTATAAAACAGGCACAAACTTCTCCCTTAACAGCCAGAACTCTCTCTAAAAAAAATCCTCATCATGTCCATGGCAACTCTGGTTACTTTTCCTTTCCTAAATCCAAACTGGCCCTCCCCCACTACCTCTTAAGTTTCATACGAGGTCGCTCAGTAAGTAACGCCCCACATTTTTTTTTTAAAAGAAAGTTATTAATATACATGGACAAACGGCCTTGTTCGTGCTTCACATTTGATGTTTGTTCTGTGCGCCGGGGAAGTTTCGAACCGTTCTGGCAGATGGCAAAGCCGTAATACAGCGTCAAAATAGCGTCTATACACGACTCACTTTACAAGCATCTTGCTGTTATTGAATTCTTGTGTGCAGAAAAACAAATCCTGGTGAACATCCATAAACGTTGGTGTGCACTGTATGGTGACGCTGCAGTTGATAGGAGTACAGCTGGGTGATGGGCAAAGAAAGTTACAGCCTCAGGAAATGCAAAAACAGAGCTCCTTGATCAGCCACGCTCGGGACTTCCTGTCACAGCCACTGGACATCATTGCCTCATCTAACCTGCAGTCCAGACCTGGCACCTTCGAACTTCCATCTCTTTGGGCCGCTCGCGTACAGGACAAGGGATTTCACCAGCAAGGAATGCATGTTCATCCCCAGCGTTGGCGTACCGCCATAGAACGTTATGGAGATTACACAGAAAAATAGGGCATGGAAAAGACATGTTGACGTATATTGTCACCAAATTCTGACTTAAAAATAAATACGTTCTGAGAAAAAATGTGGGGCATTATTTATTGAACGACCCTCGTATCACAGGTATCAGTTGAGTATTTTTGCAATGACGTTAGCCATACGTGGTATCATACTAATGGTTCTGTAACCACCACATCTCTTGGCCTGTCGTTTCTCCTCAAGAGCTACATCACATTCCTCATCAAACTTCTTCACTAGTCGACGTTTTTTATTCGGATACCCTGATCTTCTTCGAAATTCCACTGATTTATCTCAATGACTGAACACTGTGGAAAGAATGTCACTTACACTCGTAAAACGCCCTTTTTGTCAGAGAAGTGAAGTTACTGGTCTATAATCTTCAAACTGCTATCGGCGGCAGGTCCATACAGTGAGCGTGGTGAGACAAGCCGCTGCCAAGACCGTAAACATTGAGAGCGCGTAAGAGATGACCAAAAAAAGTGAAGGATAACGGTTTAAGACACAATCAGAAGATACACGTGAGTTCTCGTCTACACCTACACCTCGGGAATCCACGGTACAGTGCTTGGTTGAGGGTACCCTGTACCACTACTAGTTATTGACTTTGCTGTCATACTCGCAAATAGAGCGAGGGATACTTCTCGTATCTTATCTTCGTGGTTATTACACGCAATGTATGTTGGCGGCAGAAGAATTCTTCGGCAGTCAGCTTCAAATACCGGTTCTCGAGATTTTCTCAATAGTGTTCCTCGAAAACAACGTCACCTTCCCTCCAGGGATTCCCATTTGAGTTTCCGAAGAATCTCCGTAACACCTACGTGTTGTTCGAACCTACCGGAACAAATCTAGCATCCTGCCTCTGAATTGCTTCGATGTCTTCCTTCAATCCGACTCGGTACGAATCCTAAACAGTTGTGCAGTACTCAACAATAGGTCGCACTATCGTCCTATATATGCGGTCTCCTTTACAGGCGAGCCCCTCTTTCGTAAAATTCTCCCAATAAACCGAAGTCGACCATTCGTCTTCCATACCACAGTTCTCACATGCTGGTTCCATCTAATATCGCTTTGCAGCGTTACGCCCAGCATTTAAATGTGTCAAGCAGGACTCTAGTAATACTCTATCCGAACATTACAGATTTGATATTCCTACCCATTCGCATTAACTTACATTTTTCCACATTTAGGGATAGCTACCATTCATTGTACCAACTGGAAATTTTGTCTTTGTCGTGGACAGGAACAAGGCACTCCCTCCGCCTGCGACTGTTATCACAGTATCATTTCTACAGTGTCATTTTGTCCAAGTAGTGTCATGAAGAAATGATTACTACCCAAAAGACGTCTACTATAAACATGCACTATCTGATTAAAAGTATCTCGATTCCTAGTGGACATTAATGTGGGATGTGTCCACCCTTTGCCGTCATCGCGGCTCGGACTCTGGTGGGGTAACTTTCAATTAGGTGTGGATTTCCTTGGAGGAACAGCAGCCTATTTTTTCTCGACAGCCGAAAGCAGACAAGGTAGTGATATTGGACGCGTGGATCTTGAGCATAGTCGACGTTCTAACTCATTCCATAGACGTTACATTGTGTTCAGGTCAAGGCTCTGGTCAGACAGATCCATTCCAGGAATCTTTTGGCCCACAAACAATTACTTCATAGATGATACTAATACATTTATCTATCGTTTCAGAACTGTTCCTCTACTGTGCACAGAACACAATGCTGTACATCGTGTTTGTGCCCTTCTGCATTTAGCGTTTCCTTAAGTTCATTAGGAGGACCACAGCCTATCCACGAAAAACACCTGAAAATACTTCACTCTTAACACGAGACATTATCCGCTTTACAGCCTCGCCTATGCATTTTACCGTGCATTGGAGTTGAGATGCGGCGAACAGAGAATGAATGCTACAGGAAACGCACATTCCTGCAGCCGAGGTCTGAGTCTCAGATGGAGTTTGGGGAATTGGGACTGCCAAGATGTTTTTCAGTAGTGTCAATTGTTTCGTTTATACCTTTCGTGACAATCGCCAAATCGTCTGCAAAAGCCAGGCATTTAATCAGTTTCCTAAGGTTATCCCCTCTTGTGATGTTTCCCATTCTTTTATTACCTTATCTAACACTAGACTGAAAAGGAGAGGTGAGAGGCCACCCCCTTGTCGGACACCTGTGCGAACTTCAAAGGGCTCTGATAGTTTCCCACATAACTTTGGTTTGGAAGTCGTGTTGTTCAAAGTTTGCTCTATGATAGCCCGTGTTTTGTTGTCTACTTTGTATTCTGCTAGAATTTTGAAGAGTTTTCCGGTCGATAGAGTCGTACGGCTTTTTGAAGTCGACAAAGGTAATGATCAGGTTCTGTTTGTGTTGTAAAATCATTTTCAGGTTCCAAATTTGTTCCGCACAAGACCGCCCTTTACGGAAGCCTGCTTGGTATTCCCCAATCAAGTGGTCGGTCTGGCATTCTAGTCTGTTTAGTAAAGCTTTAGAGAGGATCTTGTATGTGACCGGTAGTAGGGATATTCCTCTGTAGTTGTTCGTGTCAGATCTGTCACCTTTTTGTGTAGTGGGTGTATCAGGGCAGTTTTCCAGTCGTCAGGGATTTTCGTGGTCTTCCAGATATCTTCCAAGATCCTGTGAATGTCTTTGGTGAGTTCTGGGTCTTGTGACGTCAAGATTTCCGCGATGATGCCGTCTTCTCCTGGTGCTCTATGATTCTTGAGTGACTTGATTATTTCTTTGACTTCTTCTAAAGTTGGAGGTTCACTATCTGGATTGCACGTGCCCGTTTCTGTCATCATTTCTTCCATAGGGGGGTCCGTGTTGAGGAGTTTTTCAAAGTACTTTGCCAGAATGCCACAATTGTTTTTGCTGTTGGTTTCTAGGGTTCCATCCTGTCTTCTGAAGCACAAGTTGGGTGGTTGATATCCAGTCATATTTTCTCTGAACATTCTGTAGAAGTTTCTTGTATTGTTCTTCGTGGAGTCCGATTCGATCTCCGTCAGTCGCCGTTTATCATACTGTCGTTTTTCACCGTGAATGATTTTGCTTGATTGTTTCTGTGTTTTCAGGAAGTTCATCCAATTCTCTTGGGATTTATGGCTACTAAATTTTTTCCATGCACTGATTCGTTGGTCAATAGCTTCGTCACATGTGTGGTTCCACCAACGGTGTTTCCTTGTGCTTGGTGCTTGTGTTAGTTTCATGGCCTCTCGGACTCTTCCTGAAAGTTGTGTCCAGTCTCCATTTTAATTTTGTCTAATATTTGTGTCTGGTTTAAAGTAAGGTATTCTGAATCTGGTCTAACAATTTTGTTCTTCTGGAGCTTTTTCTTGGGCAAAAGACGAATCCTGATCTGTAGTAGGTGGTAGTCTGAGTCGAAGTAGCCTTCACGTGTGTCTATGTTCAAAATTTCTTTTTGTGAGTCTTTCTGGACTATTACGTGGTCGATTTGTAGTTCTTGCTTTCCGCTGAGGAATTTCCATGTGGTAAGTTTCCGTGTTGCTTTCTTGAATTTTGTTGACATAATGGCGCGGTCGTGGCTTTTGCAAAAGTCTATCAGGTGTTTTCCATTTTTGTTTGTGTCCTTGTGTGGAGTATGTTTTCCTGTGGTATGTCTGTATATCTTTTCTTTTCCGAGTTTAGCGTTGAAGTCTCCCAGTATTATTCTGACTCTATGTGCAGGAATTTTCCTGATAGTTTCTTCCATTGTCGTCCACAAGTCATCAATTTCGTCCGGGTTTTTCCTGTTGTAGTCATTAGTCGGTGAATGTGCGTCGATTATTGTGTAGGATTTGTTGGCTGATTCCAATGTGATGGTGATGATTCTTTCGTTTGGTGACGAAAAGTCGATTATGCTGTCCGTAATGGACCTGTGTACTGCAAATCCTGTGTCAAAAAGCAGGAGGTTTTTCAGTTGTCTCGATGGTTTTCCTTTGTATATTCTGAAGTTCTCCGTGTTGAAATGGTCTTCGTCTGTGAATCGTGTTTCTTGCAGTGCTCATATTTTGATTTGAAATTTTTCGAGAATGTCTGTCATTTGTTTCATCTTTCCTGTCTTCATCAGTGTGTTCACGCTGAGTGTGCCGATTTAGTGTTTGTGTTTGGTCTTGAGGGAGTTTGAGAAGCTCCGATTCTTCTCATGATGTCCGTGAGCCCCCGGAATCCGATGCTCACGACGATCCCAATCCCAGTCTATTGACTGGGGCCCGGGGTAATGAGATTTTTCTCGTTGTACCATCATGATGTTCAGTAGTGGGATGTATGGCACGCTGCCGAGTACAACCTGACTTTCCAGATCAGGGGGTTGGTTGAGGCCGCCACTGACATGTGGAGCAGACGCCTTTTGTAGCCGCCCACTGTGGGAACAGACGCTACTAGTACTTTTGGACCTCCCCGAATATTTAATTTCCGCGGTACCAGCTATATCTATGAGGCATTCCCCTATCCGCCACCTGGGGAGGCGCTCGGTTGCGGGTCTACTAACCGCCCCAAGTTTTATATCTGTATATACTTATAACTGTCAGTTTAAGTCACGACTGGAAAACAGTAACACCAATTCTTTACAGACCAATGGGAAAACTGGAAGAAGCCGCGACCTTGGGGAAGACCAGTTTGGATTCCGTAGAAATGCTGGGACACGTGAAGCAATACTGACCCTAAGAATTATCTCATAAGATAAATTAAGGAAAGGCAAACCTACGTTTCTACAATTTTTAGACCTACAGAAAGCTTTTGACAATATTGACTGGAATACTCTCTTTCAAATTATGAATACGGCAGGTGTAAAATACAGGGGGCGAAAGGCTGTTTACAATTTGTACAGAAACCAGATGGCAGTTATAAGAGTTGGAGAGGCATGAAAGGGAAGCAGTGGTTCTGAATGGAGTGAGAAAGGGTTGTAGCCAATCCCCGATGTTTTTCAATCTGTATATTGGGCAAGCAGTAAAGGAAACAAAAGAAAATTTCGGAGTAGGTATTAAAATCCATGGAGAAGAAATAAAAGATCTGAAAGAGAAGGAGTGGTTGGGAAGGGAGTGATTAAGGGTTGTAGTCTATACCGAATGTTATTCAGTTTGTATATTGAGCAAGCAGTAAAGGAAACAAAAGAAAAATTTGGAGAAGGAATCAAAATCCATGGAGAAGAAATAAAAAATAAAAACTCTGAGGTTTGCCGATGACATTGTAATTCTGTCGCAGATAGCAAACGGCCTGGAAGAGCAGTTGCACAGAATTGACAGTGTCTTGAAAGGGGGATATAAGATGAATATCAAAAAAAGCAAAACGAGGGTAATAGAATGTAGTCAATCAGGTGACACTGAGAGAATTAGATAAAAGTAGTAAATAAAGTAGTAAATGACTTTTGCTATTTGGGAAGCAAAACAACTGATGATGGTTAAAGCAGAGAGGATATAAATCGTAGACTGCCAATGGCAAAGAAAGCGTTTCTGAAGAAGAGAGATTTGTTAAAATCGAGTATAGATTTAAGTATAGATTAAGTATAGATTTAAGTAAGCGGAATAACTGATGGCTCTGAGCACTATGGGACTCAACATCTTAGGTCATAAGTCCCCTAGAACTTAGAACTACTTAAACCTAACTAACCTAAGGACATCACACACACCCATGCCCGAGGCAGGATTCGAACCTGCGACCGTAGCAGTCCCGCAGTTCCGGACTGCAGCGCCAGAACCGCTAGACCACCGCGGCCGGCGCGGAATAACTGATGATGGTCGTAGAGCGGATATAAAACGTAGACTGCCAATGGCAAAGAAAGCGTTTCTGAAAAAGAGAAATTTGTTAACATCAAGTATAGATTTAAGTGTCAGGAAATCGTTTCTGAAAGTAGTTGTATGGAGTGTAGCCATGTATGGAAGTGAAACATGAACGATATATAATTTGGACAAGAAGACAATAGAAGCTTTCGAAATGTAGTGCTACAGAAGAATGCTGAAGATTAGATGGATAGTTCACGTAACTGATGACGAGGTACTGAATAGAATTGGAGAGAAGAGGAATTTGTCGCACAACTTGACTAGAAGAAGGGATCGGTTGGTAGGACATGTTCTGAGGCTACAAGGGATCTCCAATTTAGTATTGGAGGGCCGCGTGGAGGGTAAAATCGTAGAGGGAGACCAAGAGATGAATAAACTAAGCAGATACAGAAGGATGTAGGTTGCGGTAGTTAGTGGGAGATGAAGAAGCTTGCACAGGATAGAGTAGCATTGACAGCTGCATCAAACCAGTCTCTGGACTGAAGACCACTACAACAACAACAACAGCAACGATATATTAGTTAGTCTGCCTCTCGTGACATATCGTTGTCAATTCCGCATTACACACGGATGTCCGGATACTTTTATCAGCACTCGCATGTTCCACCACTCGCCTTCGCTGGACGTTCACTTGCGTCATAGATGGTAGAAAACGACAATTGAGGCCTGTAGCCATCATGTCTATTTAAACTATATTCACTCTTCGATATTTCAACTCATTCACAGACTTTCATTCTAGAAATATTACTTTCTCTGGCTAGCGCTCGTATGTTCCTAAAATCCACAGTCTAGGTACATTCTTCTTGGGACACCACTGTCGCTGATTATACATTTTGTGTCATCCAGCGCGTTGTTTTATTATCTTCCTAGTATTTCTGCTATACACTTTGCCCCAACCGCACGTCACTTTACGTACTCCCGCACTATAGAAGCCGTGGGACACCTCAATTGTAGGTCGAAAGTTGACTTTCATAAAAAAAAAGTAGTCTGTATACAATTCTTCCGAAGAATGCTTTTTAATGTGCTCATTTATTGTAATAAAAAGCAATGTACGGGAGGTTTTCCGTTCCTCTTGTTTTCATTACGATCATTGGTGTTATTGTTATTACTGCTTCAATCGAAGGCCCTACTTATGGAAAGGTCATCACAGCCATCGACCGCCAACGTTTCCCTAAGGAGATCGAGATCTTATAGCAATATCCCACTGTTACTGATGCGGAATGCTCTCGACGGTAGTGTTCAGAGCTATTTGCTTCTGGGCTGGCTGCTGGTGCGGAACGGCGTCTGTGTTGTTGGGCTTCTTACAAACTCTGTGCCCTAGAGTATTGTCACGTCTTCTGTAGATTAACACATCTAAGAACAGGAGTTAGACCTCATTTGGCATCTCCATAGTGAAGCTGAGTTTTCGTATGAATATGGCACAGAAAATTGTACTGTTTTTTAAGGTTTCTCCCGTTGTGTCAGTCACATAGCGGAATGGTTTTATTTCACCGTTAGATAACATTTTTCGTGTGCTCAGCCATCCAGTGTCACCAGCAGAAAGCTGAAGAGGATCGAAACGTCTAGTATTGAAGGACTTTGAAGAGGAACATGACGAGACCTAACGACTCTGTAGATTTTACCGTTATTATTATATTCTAAGACAAAAAAGAATACGCACCACGAAGGAATTATCTGAATAGGACGGGAATCGGTTGATTTGATAAAAACGTACAGACAAGCAAATGATTATAATTTCAGAAGAAATGGGTAATTTATTCATGAGAAAAAGCTTCACAAAATGCTGTTGTGGATGACTATGGAGTTGTCGCCAAACTAGGTCTCATATGTGCTCACGTGGAGACAGATCTGGTGATCGAGCAGGCCAAGAGAACATGTCGGCACTCTAGAGCATGTTGGGTTACAGCAGCGGTATGTGGACGAGCGTTATCCTCTTGGAAAATACCGTTTGGAATGCTATTCACGAATGGCAGCACAACAGGTCGAACCACAAGACTGACATACACATTTGCAGTCACAGTCCATGGGATAACCAAGGGGACTGCGCCTGCAGTGATACGAAATCGCAGTCCAGGTGTAGGATCAGTGTGTCTAGAACGGAGACGGGTCGGTTGCAGGACCTCAACTGGCGTCCTCCTAAGCCGTCACTGCCACCGAGGCAGAACCGGCTTTCATCAGAAAACACAAAGCCGGCCAGGGTGGCCGAGTGGTTCTAGGTGCTACAGTCTGGAATCGCGCGACCGCTACAGTCGCAGGCTCGAATCCTGCTTTGGATATGGATGTTTGTAATGTCCTTAGGTTAGTTAGGTTCAAGTAGTTCTAAGTTCTAGGGGACTGATGACCTCAGAAGCTAAGTCCCATAGTGCTCAGCGCCATTTGAACCACAACAGACCTCCACCCTGCCCTCCAGCAAGCTCTTGCTTGAGACCACTGAAGTTGCAAATGGCGGTGGTTTGTGGTCAGTGGAATGCACGCTACAGGGCGTCTGGCTCAGAGCTGTACTTGAAGTAACCTCCGTGTCTAATAAGAGCCTAAAGCTAGGTACCTCTTCAAGGGACCTACGCCTTCCGTTAAGAGGCAGCGCACAGTCTGGATGGAAGGATCTTAACTGTGGTCCCTCTCTTCTGAGCCCAACCCGACGGATACCTATGGTAGATCGGGGAAATCCACCGTTCAGGCTGTGTTGCTGGCGGGGGCCGGAAGGTGCTAACTGCCACACCACGTATCATTATAAGTCTCACTGGCTCAGCATGTATTGTTTGTACAGCTAACCTACACAGCCTATACCTCAACCTCCACTACACTAATTACTTCTGATCTGAAGCTTAAAGTTGGGCACCTCTTCAAGGGACCTACGCCTCCTGGTAAGAGGCGGCGCACGGCCTGGATGGAAGGCTCTTAATTGTGGTTCCTCTCTTTTGAGCCCAACCCGACGGATACCTATGGTAGATCGGGTAAAACCACCGTTCAGATCGTGTTGTCGGCGGGGCCGGCAGGTGCTTGCGCCTGATGTACTCTACTAGGAGCCTTGTAGGCTCAACACAAACCGTTAGCGTCATTACCTTTATTACTATTACCACAAGAACCCTTTCACTAGCAACTTTGAGCCAAGCACAAAATCAGTTACATCTCTATTGTATATCGTAAATAGTTTAGCACGCTGGACATGGAGGTCTCAGTCTTAGTTTCTAGCTTTAACGTACCCTAATCTCTTCTAGTTAAGTTAGTTTTTAGAATGGTAGATGTTAAAGGCATGGTGAGCGATGGCCAGCGTCTTGAGGGTCATTCCAAGCCCGGGCCGCCGCCCACAACCAGGTGACGGGCAACATTATACCTATCTCTTCTCTATTCAATTCTCTTCCTTTCTTCTTTCTAAATATTTAATTTCGTTTTGTTTAATAATATCTCACTTGATTTTGTATTAGTTATAAGTTTTTCTAATGCTGAACAAAAAAAAAGATATCAAATGGATGTAAACAAATAGAGCCCGCCTCCACGTGGTGGGACACGTGCAATGGTGCGAGTGGGGACGGGAGCCGGTGTGGTGTCACTTTCAGTCACACCGGACCCCGGACCCAGTCACAGCGGCTAAGTGGCAACATACGACCCACCATAAGAAATTAGACGGTGGGTTATAAAAAATAAGCAGCTAGTGAAAAAAAAGTGTCACTGTGGTGCCAACTGCTGTTCAGGTTACTGCTGTAGATGCGGTACGATGTGTTAGAGCCAATCGCCGAACGCGATGGTCTTCCCTTTCGGTAGTGGCACGTGGCCGCCAGGAGCCCGGTCTTCTTGCGACTGTACATTCTCATGACCATCGCTGCCGGCAACCATGTACATTGGCTACATACCTGTCAAATCTTTCTGCACTATCGCAGAAGGAACATCCAGCTCAAATTAGGAATGATGTACTAGTAGACTTCTTTTCACCAGATTTGCCGGTGTGCTAATAGATTTTTTTTCTCCTTACGTCGTCTGTCACCTCCAAAGCACCAGCATTTCCTCACTTCGTCTGGTTTGTAGTCTCCAATTTTTATGTTAATTTTATACACTCCTGGAAATTGAAATAAGAACATCGTGAATTCATTGTCCCAGGAAGGGGAAACTTTATTGACACATTCCTGGGGTCAGATACATCACATGATCACACTGACAGAACCACAGGCACATAGACACAGGCAACAGAGCATGCACAATGTCGGCACTAGTACAGTGTATATCCACCTTTCGCAGCAATGCAGGCTGCTATTCGCCCATGGAGACGATCGTAGAGATGCTGGATGTAGTCCTGTGGAACGGCTTGCCATGCCATTTCCATCTGGCGCCTCAGTTGGACCAGCGTTCGTGCTGGACGTGCAGACCGCGTGAGACGACGCTTCATCCAGTTCCAAACATGCTCAATGGGGGACAGATCCGGAGATCTTGCTGGCCAGGGTAGTTGACTTACACCTTCTAGAGCACGTTGGGTGGCACGGGATACATGCGGACGTGCATTGTCCTGTTGGAACAGCAAGTTCCCTTGCCGGTCTAGGAATGGGTTCGATGACGGTTTGGATGTACCGTGCACTATTCAGTGTCCCCTCGACGATCACCAGTGGTGTACGGCCAGTGTAGGAGATCGCTCCCCACACCATAATGCCGGGTGTTGGCCCTGTGTGCCTCGGTCGTATGCAGTCCTGATTGTGGCGCTCACCTGCACGGCGCCAAACACGCATACGACCATCATTGGTACCAAGGCAGAAGCGACTCTCATCGCTGAAGACGACACGTCTCCATTCGTCCCTCCATTCACGCCTGTCGCGACACCACTGGAGGCGGGCTGCACGATGTTGGGGCGTGAGCGGAAGACGGCCTAACGGTGTGCGGGACCGTAGCCCAGCTTCATGGAGACGGTTGCGAATGGTCCTCGCCGATACCCCAGGAGCAACAGTGTCCATAATTTGCTGGGAAGTGGCGGTGCGGTCCCCTACGGCACTGCGTAGGATCCTACGGTCTTGGCGTGCATCCGTGCGTCGCTGCGGTCCGGTCCCAGGTCGACGGGCACGTGCACCTTCCGCCGACCACTGGCGACAACATCGATGTACTGTGGAGACCTCACGCCCCACGTGTTGAGCAATTCGGCGGTACGTCCACCCGGCCTCCCGCATGCCCACTATACACCCTCGCTCAAAGTCCGGCAACTGCACATACGGTTGACGTCCACGCTGTCGCGGCATGCTACCAGTGTTAAAGACTGCGATGGAGCTCCGTATGCCACGGCAAACTGGCTGACACTGACGGCGGCGGTGCACAAATGCTGCGCAGCTAGCGCCATTCGACGGCCAACACCGCGGTTCCTGGTGTGTCCGCTGTGCCGTGCGTGTGATCATTGCTTGTACAGCCCTCTCGAAGTGTCCGGAGCAAGTATGGTGGGTCTGACACACCGGTGTCAATGTGTTCTTTTTTCCATTTCCAGGAGTGTATATAATCCCTTTTCAACTCGTGTAATTCTTCCTCACTTTCACTGATGACTGCAATGTCATTAGCGAATGTTGTCATTGATACCTTTCCAACCTGAATTTTAGACTGAACAGTAGGGTCGAAATATCACAACCTTGTCTTACATCCTTTTTAATCCGAGTACTTCGTTCTTGGTCTTTTATTCTTACTGTACGACATATCAAACTGTAAAACAGAACACTTGTTTCCTATCTCAACTTCTATACTGTGTCATACGACGGCTTTAACTTTCATTAGTTAACAAATTTACGTTGACTTCGCTTTTTGTTACTATTCTCGCCTACTGCCATCTTTGCACTGAATTTGCCTCTCTGTGCGAAACAAGGAAGAAAATTTAAAATTCAGCACTCCGGTATATGACAGTTCCACTGGAGCTGCACCTCAAGCTTCGGTATAAAAGTGGTTAGGAAGGCAGGGCTGTTCGAAATAACCATCCTGCAATTTGTGTAGGGAAACCACAAGATTCGAAATCTGATTGAGTAAGCTGAGATTCGAACCCCTCTCCTCCTGAAGGAGCATCCAGTGCCTAAACCAGTGCATTGCCTTAATCGGCTATTTCCGCGTGTGGAAGCTTAACAATCGATAACCGACAAATATATGAAAAAACAAGACGTGGCGTGCTAAGACACTGTGCTGGCGAAACTAGCGTACACGCTACTGTTGTTTGCGGACACGCAATGACATGGTAAAACACGATTCCCGCCACTCAAAAACTGGTCTGTGGGTGAAGCGTCTTGAACGAGACCGAGAGCAATTGAAAGTAATTTCCCGACACAATGCAGCAGCGTGACGCAAATGGATCGTTTCAGAATGAAGACGTAAGAGCTGATGCGGGTGCACGCCGCTGTTCGGCTCGCCTGTGAGACAACACAATCGACTTGGGAAGATCACTTGTTAGGGAATCCTCAGGAGGCATTACACGAACAAGCTCTTGCGTGGGCGCGACGTAGACACGGTACGACAGACCGTAAGGAAGAAAGGGACAGACATTAACACGAAATCGAACAGAGACGTGGCGTGGATTGGAAGAGACTACAAAGCCCTCACCCTCAGTGCCACGCGGAAATGCTGCAAAGTCGTTGTACGCTGAAAGTGAGGTGAATGCCGAACGGTACTGCTTAGTTCGCTCCTCTCCGCACATTCTGAGCTTCCATGACTCATCACCCAGCAGTCTTAGGTACGTGCACAGGAAACCGCTGATTTCGAGCTGGCGGCAAATTTTAATTCACAAATACAGTTAAGTAGGTAAAGTTAACGACTTTTCACTGTGCAATGGAGTGTGCGCTGATTTGAAACTTCTTGGTAGATTGGAACACTGTGTCAGATCCGGACTCGAACCCGGGTCTCAGGTTAATAATTTTCATAATGAGTCATTTATCATCCACTGCTGGATAGCTTATAGATTTCTTTCATAATTCTCCGTAGCTTACGATATTTAGCTTTCTGCATGCAAGTTTGTCCCGCCTGTTTCTTTCACTCGTTCTTGAGGTATCTTCATATCACGAGGAATAAAACATACAATATCCGTAGTTCATCTACCATCATTTCGAATCTTTATACGCCCAGCCTATCTCCATTTCACTTTTGTAGCACTCACTCCCACGTTTTGAACTCCAGTATTTCTCTTATCATTTCGTTGTTTTACTGTCTCTTTTTGCAATGTACAGCTTGCAATTTTCCACTGCTTGTTGGAAATCCTCAGCACTCATGTGACGTCGACATCTGACTACGTAAGACAGTGCTGCCATTATACAGTGTGTCTCTGAAGAGGTGGTCAATATTCAGGGACATGATAGGATTGATCGTTCGAAACAAAAAGTCATGTAAGCATGGGCTCTAAAACGCCTATGTTAAGAGCTACGAGCAATTCTTTCTCTTCGATACTGTGACACAAATCTCTTCTAATGCAAGTTCTTTGCTTTCCATGTTTTTGGTAGTGATAGTATGGACCAAAATAAGAGAAAGATGTCCAGTTAACGTGTGCTCTAAAATGCTTATCTTGAAGATATGAAGGCTTGTTAATCTTCGCAACTTTGAAACACAACTCTTCTATTGAACAAGTGTTCATAAATTTCAAGGTATGCATTTTACAGCACATATTTACCGGACATTTTTTCTTGTTACCGTCCATACTACCACTTCCCTAATTAGGGAAAGCAAAGAGCTTCTAATGGAAAAGATTTGTTTCACAGTATCGAAGATCAAGACTGCTAATAGCTCTTAAGCTATGCGTTTTAGTGTACATGTTTACATGACTTTTTCATTTCGAATGGTCATTCCTGCCCTATCCCTAAATATTGACCATCACTTTTGAAACATCCTGTATACTGTGTGAGCATACGGTATGCTAATCACACCCTGCCTAAGAAAAAAAAGCTTCCAGAAGACATGTCGGATGTCAGCGTAATTTCGTACACGAGCGGTTACGTGAGTGAATAGAGCTGCAATTCTCTGTGACAGGTAGAACGGCCTTCAGAGTGAATTTGAATGGTTCCTGTTTAGTATTGCTACCAGGACTGGCAGGTACATACGGGGCGTGAACAGCGTCAGATATTGTGTGATCGCTGTGAAGGACAAGGAGATGGCGGGTGCTCCTGTGTGACAACGTTACTAGCACGTGATACAGCTTGAATGTACCTCATTGTGGGTTTCCATTTGGGCGGATAGTCGACTCGTACCGTATCGAGATTTATGAGACATTCGGATGTGGCGCTGGTCCGATTTTGGACTGCATGGGAACGTGAGCGCAGGTGTACTTGTCATTGAGGTTCCGGTCGAACACGGCTGACCATACAAGGGGTGACCTTCGTACCGTGCACCGAGTACACCGTAATCCCTTCAATCTGCAGCTGCCATCTGAGAACAAGTAATGGGCATCCTACATCATTCTGTGTCATCTCGCACAATTTATCGGAGGCTAGCAGGACCGTCCCACCCCTTGGCTGCCATTAATACCACAACACGAACGGTTGTGTTTGGAGTGGTGCCGTTACCGGGAAGCATGGACGGCTAATGAATGGCGTCACACTGAATTCATCCATCAACTGTGGTTCTGCACTTCATCTACTGTATATCTATATGAGTACTCTACGAATCGCATTTAAGTGGCTGGCAGAGTGTTCATCGAACCACCTTCTCTATAGTTCACTATTATTCCACTCTCGAACAGCGCGTAGGGAAGCTCTTACGAGGTGCATTCAAGTTCTAAGGCCTCCGATTTTTTTTTCTCCGGACTGGAAAGAGATAGAAATATGCGCATTGTTTTAAAATGAGGCCGCGTTCATTGTCAATACGTCCCAGAGATGGCAGCACCGTATGGCAGATGGAATTTTACCGCCAGTGGCGAGAATGAGAACTGTTTTAAATACTTAAAATGGCGACGTTTTCCTTACTTGAACAGCGTGCAATCATTCGTTTTCTGAATTTGCAAGGTGTGAAACCAATTGAAATTAATCGACAGTTGAAGGAGACATGTGGTGATGGAGTTATGGATGTGTCGAAAGTGCGTTCGTGGGTGCGACAGTTTAATGAAGGTAGAACATCGTGTGACAACAAACCGAAACAACCTCGGGCTCACACAAGCCGGTCTGACGGCATGATCAAGAAAGTGGAGAGAATTGTTTTGGGGGATCGCCGAATGACTGTTGAACAGATCGCCTCCAGAGTTGGCATTCCTGTGGGTTCTGTGCACACAATCCTGCATGACGACCTGAAAATGTCATCCAGGTGGGTGCCACGAATGCTGACGGACGACCACATGGCTGCCCGTGTGGCACGTTGCCAAGCAATGTTGACGCGCAATGACAGCATGAATGGGACTTTCTTTTAGTCGGTTGTGACAATGGATGAGACGTGGATCCCATTTTTCAATCCAGAAACAAAGCGCCAGTCAGCTCAATGGAAGCACACAGATTCACCGCCACCAAAAAAATTTCGGGTAACCGCCAGTGCTGAAAAAATGGTGGTGTCCATGTTCGGGGACAGCGAGGGCGTGATCCTTACCCATTGCGTTCCAAAGGGCACTACGGTAACAGGTGCATCCTACGAAAATATTTTGAAGAACAAATTCCTTCCTGCACTGCAACAAAACGTTCGGGAAGGGCTGCGCGTGTGCTGTTTCACCAAGACAACGCACCCGCACATCGAGCTAACGTTACGCAACAGTTTCTTCGTGATAACAACTTTGAAGTGATTCCTCATGCTCCCTACTCACCTGACCTGGCTCCTAGCGACTTTTGGCTTTTTCGAACAATGAAAGACACTCTCCGTGGCCGCACATTCACCAGCCGTGCTGCTATTGCCTCAGTGATTTTCCAGTGGTCAAAACAGACTCCTAAAGAAGCCTTCGCCGCTGCCATGGAATCATGGCGTCAGCGTTGTGAAAAATGTGTACGTCTGAAGGGCAATTGCGTCGAGAAGTAACGCCAATTTCATAGATTTCGGGTGAGTAGTTAATTAGAAAAAAAAACGGAGGCCTTAGAACTTGAATGCACCTCGTATTTCCATTATTTTATGTTGATCGTTTCTGCCTGTGTAGATCGGCATATTTTCACATTGGGAGAGGAAAGTTGGCGATTCAGATTTCGTCAGAAGATACCGCCTTTGTTTTAATGATGTCCACCTCGATCCGTGTATCATGTCCTTGACACTCTCGCCCCTAATACTCGATAATACAAAACGTGCTGGTCTTGTTTCTACTTTCTCGAGGTACTCCGTTGATCGTGTCTGGCAAGGCTCCCACACCGCCCTGTAACACTCCAAAAAAGACGGACAAGTGCAGGCAACCTCTTTACTAGATCTGCTGCATCTCATAAGTGTTCTGCGAATATATCGCAGTCTTTCCTTCGCCTTGACCCGCAATATTTTCTATGTGTTCTTTCCCATTTAAGTTGTTCATAATTGTAATTAGTAAGTATTTAGTTGACTTCACTGATTTATCGTGTAACCGAAGTTTAGCAATCATGTGGATGACCACGCTTTTCATTATCTAGGATTAATTGCCAATTTTTGAGCCATATAGATATCTTTTCCAAATCGTTTTGAAATTTGTTTTGATCTTCTGATGACTTTACTAAACGGTAAGTGACAGCACCACCTGCAAACAACCAAAGATGGCTGCTCAGATTGTCTCCTAAATCGTTTATATAGGTAAGGAACAGCATAGACCCTGTAACTCTACCTTGGAGAATGCCAGAAATCCCTTCCTGTTTTAGTCAACGACTTTCCGTCAGTCACTACGTAATGTGACCCCCGAGAGCAAATCACGAATCCAGTCCCACAACTGAGACCATATTCCATTAACAACCAATTTGATTACAAGCCGCTTGTGTCAAAAGCCTTCTGGAAATCTAGGAATACGGAATTAATTTGAAATTCCTTGTCAATAGCACTCAAAACTTCGTGTGTGTTCTATATCCGTGTTGGCTGTCTGTCAATAAACCTTTCTCTTCGAGGTAATTCCTAATCGTGCGGTTCTAGGCGCTACAGTCTGGAGCCAAGCGACCGCTACGGTCGCAGGTTCGAATCCTGCCTCGGGCATGGATGTGTGTGATGTCATTAGGTTAGTTAGGTTTAATTAGTTCTAAGTTCTAGGCGACTGATGACCTCAGAAGTTAAGTCGCATAGTGCTCAGAGCCATTTGAACAATTTTTTTAAAATTCCTAATGTTCGAACACAATCTGTGTTCCAAAATCCTGCTGCATATCGACCTTAATGAAAAGGATCTGTAATTTAGTGGATTACTCCTATTGACTTTCTTGAATATTAATGTGACCTGTGAAGCTTTCCAATCATTACGTACGGATCTTTCGTTGTGCTAGTAGTTGTTTATGATTGTTAAGTATGGAGTTATTGCACCAGTATACTCCGAAAGGAACCTAATTGATATACAGTCTGGAGCGGAGGACTTCATTTTGGTGAGCGATTTAAGTTGCTTCACTACTCCGAGGATATTTACATGTAAGTTACTCATGTCTCACTTGTTGTTGATCCGAATTATGGAATATGTACTTCGTCTTCTTTTGATCCCAGGATGACCATCGTCGGAGAGTATGGCGGCGACTTGCGGAGAGATCTCATTGTTCCAGTGTTTTGGAAGGCACAGTGGTGTTACTCTCAGCGTGATGGTGTGGGGTGTCATCGGGTATGATTTCAGGTCACGACTGGTGCTGACTGACGGAATTATGACGGCACAACGGTACGCCACGAATATCCTGTGTCGTCATGTGTTACCGGTTGTGCAATTGTATCGTGGTGCCATTTTTCGACAGGACAATGCTCATCTACAACTGGCACGTATATCTACGAACTGTCTGCGTGATGATGAGGTACTCCTGTGGTCTGTCCGCCGTAGAACAAGTGTGTGGCCAACTCGGACGTCAATTTCGACCCAGTGGCAGTTTCAAGAATATCAAGGGCCAATTACAGAAGTTGTGGGCCAGCTTGCCTCAGGATAAGATGCAACGACTTTATAACAGAATCATTATTTACATCCAGGCCAGAGGGAGTGAAACGTCATACTGATAAGTGGACTCATACTGCCAAGATCTTCACAAACATGACCAGAGTTTGTAGTCACTGAAATGTCATATACCCTCTCAATCCGTGAAAAGTTTAATTTTTCTCTGTCTCCCTTCTGCATCTCTTTCTTTCTCATGCAGTCTGTTATTATGTAACTTCCTGGCAGATAAAAACTGTGTGCCGGACCGAGACTCGAACTCGGGACCTTTGCCTTTCGCGGGCGAGTGCTCTACCAACTCAGCCATCCAAGCACGACTCACACTCCCTCCTTACAGCGCTACTTCTGCCAGCTGTGAGAACGGGGCGTGAGTCGTGCTTGGGTAGCTCAGTTGGTAGAGCACTTGCCCGCGAAAGGCAAAGGTCCCGAGTTCGAGTCTCGGTCCGGCACACAGTTTTAATCTGCCAGGACGTTTCATATCAGCGCATACTCCGCTGCAGAGTGAAAATCTCATTCTGTTATTATGTAGTTTGTAAAAGTAAACTTCATCGTACAATATAGGAATTGTAACGTACCCTATACACAAATAGCATCAGTGGGTTGAAGTAATAATATACAGGCTATCGTTGATACGAACAACGAGTTTCAGACAGCGCAACAAACGAAGAGCTCAAACTCGCCACATTTGTCTGAGAGACGGACAGGCTAGGAAGTCAATACAGCTTTGCCCTACTACAAAAATTTCACATTGCAACTGTGGCACACTGTTGTACTCAAGATGTATTTGTATATCACTGATAACGGAAGTTGCCGTCTTTATTGAGAAATATTGTTTCAGTTAAAACTGTATTTCATCAACTTGACCTAGTCAATGCACAATCCCAAAATAGATACCAAACGGAAATGTACAGAGGAAATCTTATTATAGTCAAAATTTGGAAATTTGTGGTAAGTTCTACGGGACAAACTGCTAAGGTCATTGGTACCTTGGCTTACACACTACTTAATCTAACATAAACTAACTTACGCTAAGGGGGAGCCGCGCGAACCGTGGCAAGGCGCCCGAAACCGCACGACTACCCTGCGCGGCTTTTTATAGTCACCGCAGGAGTTATAAGAGTAAGAGCAGATGGTACGCTTACAACTCGTTACAGATTTTTTATTTGAGGCACATTGGGAGTTTACATCTGAATACAGCATTCAGTTTCCCAGATGACCTCCAACTCGTTTTTACTGTTTCTTTATTTCTTTGAGTGCCAATCCCCTTGTTTTCATCGGTTCTCTTAGTATACAAATTCGTAAACTGTTTCTGTAACTTCATAATTAATCCTTAATATTTTACCATCAGCGTAATGATAGTACTTTACTTTGAACTTACTGTAACCATTCTTCAGTCTTGCCGTTATACTTGCTCCGTTTAGTTTCTGAACCTTTTGTGCAGTTCTTCCGGATCCGAAGCAAACTGAACGATGCCGTCTGCAGTGATACGCACTGTAAACGAAGACAAACAATTTGGAACGAAAAACCCAGTTCATTTCTCAGCTTAGTCTCCATCCGTAACTATACATTTGCTCAAACGATTCTCCTGTCTTTCATCAGTCAAACAGGATTTTTCAGCTTTTTATTGACGCCAACGATCACCTTGTCATTCGACGCAAATTTGTTCCCACCAAGCCAAATTTTCAAGCTAGACAATAAGAAGACGTCACTCGGAATTTGGACAACAGGATGGCTGAGAAACTCCACTCCTCTGCAATACGAATTTATGATATTCACCTGCACTTTGCTCGGCTTAGCTTTTAGAAAACGAATTTCACGTAATCGGTATGCGTCAGGGATACCGTCGAGAAAATGAAGCCCAGCTGCGTGGAGGCATATAGTCATTGCATATCCCAGGTTAATGGAACCGGTTGTTTGCTAATATCATCACCTATTGTCGACCACAAACAACCGGAGAGAAGACACTTACTTAAGGGGATCATTGGTGTGCAGTTTACTAACTCCTGTCAGTGGCAACAAACAAGGAATAGCCCAGAAGGACGTTTCTACAGCGTAATACTGTTCCTATCAGCCAGAAACGCTGCTCAAGCACCAGTTATTAAAACTCTTTTCAAGCTTCACAGTTACGGTAATTTAGTGTAGTTTAGACAGCTTAGGAGATGGGCTTTTGTCGGAACCACCAGCAGACGGGTGATAAGACGAGAAGACACGGTACAATGGATTCCAGAAACAGCAGTAAACAGCACCAGCAGAACGAGAAGTATTTTGAGGAGGTTCTGGGAAGGACCACCTTCGGAAAGGAAAAAGGAAAGCAGGTTAGGATTTAAAGTCCTGTCAGTGATGAAATCATTAGAAATCGAAACTCGAATAACTACATAAAAGCTTGATGAACACGTTCAGTAATGAAACTTCCTGGAAGATTAAAACTGTTTGCCGGACCGAGACTCGAACTCGGGACCTTTGCCTTGGTAGAGCACTTGCTCGCGAAAGGCAAAGGTCCCGAGTTCGAGTCTCGGTACGGCACACAGTTTTAATCTGCCAGGAAGTTTCACATCAGCGCACACTCCGCTGCAGAGTGAAAATCTCATTCTGGAACCACGTTCAGTAATAGTTGTGGCATCAACAGCTATACGTCCCCTACTCCCATGGAACACACCCTTGTACGCTACAGCTATTTTGTACTTAAAATCCTCTTGTCAACTAGTAGCATCTGCCTGCCTTATTCTTAGTCTCTACTTCTTTATCTGTATAGAATAAATGCTCACCTGTAGGTTGCTTACGTGGTTAGTACAGAGCAGTCAACAAGTTCAAACCCTAGAACTTCAAAGCGAATGCATTTCGCTCATCCAGAAGTCTTTACTACATGATGGTTTGTAGACAATTGAAATGTTTGTAAGCCTCCTGTAAGAAGTTTTGTTGCCTTAGTTCATAAGGAAAATGTTTTTCGAATCCGCGAACGTTCCTGGCTGGGGTTTCTTCGATGAACCAGTGGCGATAGTCTGAAGTGCTGTTACACGAGATGGAGCAAAATCCTCCGCTGAATAAACATCACGGTTATATGAGCATATTCGCATTACTTTAGATGATTTTGATGTCGTCTTTATAGTATTGTCCGGTAGAAGGCACTTTTGAATAAACTGCCACGATGGTGTGTACTCTCGCCCGTATGTCCATTAGTTGACAAATGTATCGTTAAGTCCCACCACGTGAAAGCTGCTGCCGTGTGGACAGGAAAGCACTACCTGGTAGACTTAACAGGTAATTCTGTAAATTAAACGGTAGCCGTTGTTTCGTTACCACTAGCTATGTCATTTTCGATCCTAACAAAACTGCTTTCTTACATGACAACAAATAACGAGTAGAGGAGTAACAGCAAACTTCTGTTCCTCAGTCACTACGTACTGCTACAATGATTAGCGAGTGCGACTTTCTGGTCAAGCGCAGCCAACACAGAAAAAGGTGCATACTCTTACACTATGCGTTATTGACGGTACTTCCCTCACTCACATCGTACGTAAAGTCACCATTTTTTAATATAGAAAAGCACTCCGTCTTCAGGCCACGAGTGGCCTAGCGGGACCATCCGACCGCCGTGTTATCCTCAGGAAGGATGCAGATAGGAGAGGCGTGGGGTCAGCATACCGCTCTCCCGGTCGTTATGATGGTATTCTTGACCGAAGCCGCTACTACTCGGTCGAGTAGCTACTCAATTGGCATCATGAGACTGAAAATGGCAACAGCGCATGGTGGCCTGGATGGTCACCCATCCAAATGCCGACCACGCCCGACAGCACTTAACTTCGGTGATCTCACGGGAACCGGTGTAGCCACTGCGGCAAGGCCGTTGCCCTTTTAAAATAGAGGATCAGACATATTCTCATCTAACGATTACATCACGTCTATGATTTTTAAGCACTACTTGTTACCAAGACGTTATTCACTGAAGCTGCACAATAGAACACGCTGCCGGTACTTTCGCATTATTGATGGGACATTTTTTCCTGCTTAACCTGATTGTACAAGAACCGATCCACACTTCTCTGAGTTCTCGTACATTGCTGTAAGCCGCTGCCCTCTTGTAATGGCTCTAAAACGTTCCTGAAAACTATTGAGCGCTGGGGCTCATAATATTTCGGTATCCTGTAGCAGGTATGCGCACCACAGGCAGCCAATAGCGCAGGGACATCGGCACTGTGTGAAGAGGACGCGAGATTCTGCGCCAGCAGGGGGGAGGGCGTGTGACGTCACGGCGAGCTGCTCGTCTGGTCTTGTTTTCGCCAGCTCCGCGTTCTGGCCGTAGCTGTAGCGGCCCCAGCGTGCATGTAAATGAACCGCCCATCTAGCGGTCATTAGGGGAAATGAATTGCCCTAGATTACATCGGGAATAATTTGCCTACTATTAAGATAATGTTTCTTAATTTCATTATTACAGGCTGCAATTTCTGCGGCTTATTTTCACAACTTTAACCCTTCGTTACTGCCGCATACGGAATTAAAAATATCTCGGCAGAGCTCTTCGCTCAACAGCGAGGTTGTTTCGGCGCCAATAGGTACCGAGTAATAGTTGTATCAGGTCATCACATGAAATTTAGGACATTTTGGTGACGTAACTACAGAGTCCCGAATATTTTGGCCAAAGTACGCGCCATTGGCGGCTTCAGTTAATCATAATCTACCACCTCACTACCAGGTTTAGGTGGAGATACACACAACTGCATTTATCTTAAGAACAGAAATTGATTACGACTTGGAAGCTGCAGTTAGAACGTCAATTTTTCCGAAGTCCAACAGTTCGTGCAAAGAAAATGATGATGATTGTTTCTTCCGCCACTGTCATTCTTCACTGTTCAACGCTGACAGATAGTGACAAAATGATAAGGAATGCTACACACTTTCAGGTGAAATTAATTAAAGGTAGTGAAAACAATTTACTCTGTTTCATACTGACTCTCTCGCGTGAAAATGTTTCACGTACTTGTGGACAGAGGAGAAGCTAACCAAAGAAGCAGAAACTGGAAACGGATTTGAAAAGTTTCTTCAGTCGACAAAATCTAAAATCAGCAAAAATGTCATTAATGCTGTATTATCACTTTTGTAGAAAATTACAGTCCTAACAGTACTGACAATGACTTGTAAAAGTGTATTCTGGTTGAGATATCTTTTTTTGGACTTCGACCACTTTGATCAATAAACTCGGCAGTAGAACCCGATAGCGTATTCTTTAAACAGTAAAGACAGTTGCCAGATTAATAACATATCGTTGTTTTTGTCTTCAGTCCGATGACGTTTGATGGCGCTCTCCATGAAAGTCTATCCTGTGCAAAAGTCTTTGTCTCTGCAAAACTGCTGCAACATGAATTCACTAGAACTTTCTAACTACACTGATCTATAGTTCCAACCCCCCTCCTCCCTCCGCCCCCCTCCCCATAGCCACATACACACATTCGTCAATAATGAATTTCAATTTCCTTGATTTCTCAGTAGGCATTATATCAACCAATTCCGTTTGTTAGTCATATTGTGCTGTTCAGCTCCGTTCCTCTCCTACCCATCTAATATTCTTCTGTACCATCAAATTTCAAAAGATTCTATTCTCCTCTAGTGTGATAGTCTAAACTGTTTATCGTTCGCCTTTCACTTCCGTACACTGCTAGGCGAATGCCGTAAGAAAAGACTTCCTAACACTAAAAATTATGACCAATGTTAATAAATTTCTATTTCCAGAAACGTTTTTGTTGCTGTTACCAGTCTACTTCCGCTATTATCAGATAGTCTGTTGTCCAATTAGCATCAATTTAAGTCCTTCATCTCCTAATCTAATGCCCCAGCATCACCTGATTTAATTTGATGACATTCCATTACCCGTGTTCTGCCTTTGTTCATCTTACAACTACTTCACAAGACATTATACAGTGCACTTTGATATAACACATCAGCAAACCAGATGGAATATCTTGAGCGATAGGCTTCAGCCCTCTGTCACTCCGATCTCGACTATATTCACTCTTTCCAGTCCTTCGTCTTTCATAAGTGCAGTACGATTTCTGTATAAGCAGTAGATAACATTTGCCTCCCTGTATTTTTCTATTTCACCTCCATAATATCAAAGAGTGTGTTCGAATCGACGTCTAAATGTAAAAAAAAAAAAAAAACGCTATATACTATCTTCTAACAGGAATCGTTGTGCCAGTAATGCCTCGCGTGTTCCTACATTTCTCCGAAACCCAATCTGGCCTTCCGCGAGGTGAAAATCCACCAGTTTTCCCAGTCTTCTGTAAATAATTAGTGTCAGTACTTCGAAAACATTAATTATTAATCTGGTGGTTCGGTAACATGCACACCTGACAGCACCTGCGTCGTAAGACAGAGCCGACCGGCAGAGATGCGACATTTCATCCTCGTGCTCACAAAAAAACCGGTCCTGGGCGATGCGAGCTATTTGAACAAGTGCTCTGTCGTCTTTCAACTCAGCATTACCATTAGGGAACAAACACTGTACCACAGAGTGTACTTGACCAGCCATAACTGTCACATAATCTTTGACGGTAATGCAGTAGTGAGGCTCATGGAATACCACCATATGGCTGCGCAAATCGTCACCGAATGCTCGCCATGTTGCGTTCTTGGGACGTAAGCTCGGCCAGAAGTTGGAAACAGTGCGAAACATGACTCATCCGCCCAAATGACTTTCTTCCATTTTTCCAAATTTCTGATTTTATGTCTTCGGCGTTTATCTGTTACGGGCATTTGCATCACGATGTATTCTGGAACTCCAGCTTGCCCTGCAAATCCCTACTTATGTAGCGTTCTGCAGTGACTTTTGCAGGTATCGTCCTCCTGTTTTTCGTCACATTCCCCTTCATGACAGTCTGACACGATAACTTAATACATACTTTCGGCCGTCTTGTGACATAGCGGATGACGTTCTTCCACTTTGCCTGTGTGCGGTCGACATCCTCGATACGGTTCCGCTTGAAACACCAAACGAAAAAAATGTTCAAATGTGTGTGAAATCTTATGGGAGTTAACTGCTAAGGTCAGCAGTCCCTAAACTTACACACTACTTAACCTAAATTGTCCTAAGGACAAACACACACACCCATGCCCGAGGGAGGACTCGGAACTCCGCCGGGATCAGCTGCACAGAAAACACCAAATGCTTTGGCTTCCTTGGTTACTGGAGGAACAACCGTAAGAGCAAAAATAATTTGCGCACATTCGAATTCACTTCGCTCCTACACAACGCACTGACAGCTACACAGAACACTGTTCTGAACATGAATTACACTTACAACGTATCGAGGACATTGCACAGGTTGTAACGTATTTACAACAAGTAAAGCCTATGTTCGTCTGGGAAAATGGACTCGATAAGCCACCTGAGCTATAAGTAACAGGAATCTAACCTGCATAACACTGTGTGTTTGTTGCATGAGCGTCAGTTTCACTGTCATTTAAGCCCTCAACAGATCGTTACATGAAACATTTACAACTAACATTTGGATAAGCTATATGACTGCGTATTTGAATATGAAAAATTAAGGTGTAGGGGATTTTCTCCGCTCAGGGACTGGGTGTTTTGTTGTCTTCATCATCATTTCATCCCCATCCGGAGCACAGGTCACCCAATGTGGAGTCGAATGTAATAAGACCTGCACCAAGGCGGCCGGACCCGCCCCGAAAGGGGCCTCCCAGCCAATGACGCCAAACGCTCATTTCAAAAAATAACGGTGTTAACCTGAAGAATATGTATGTAAAATGGTAATAAAGTTTAGTTCAAATGGCTCTGAGCACTGTGAGACTTAACTTCTGAGGTCATCAGTCCCCTAGAACTTAGAACTACTTAAACCTAACTAACCTAAGGACATCACACACATCCATGCCCGAGGCAGGATTCGAACCTGCGACCGTAGCGGTCCTGCGGTTCCAGACTGTAGCGCCTAGAAACGCACGGCCACCCCGGCCGGCAATAAAGTTTGTTTTATCTAAAAAAGCTTAAAGAGTTTTGGCATAAAAAAATTTGAAGCATTATTTTTCAGCACGTCCTCCTAGTCAGCAATTCAGTCGCCTACCTAATTCCGTCAGCGACTAAATTTAGAAAATGTCTCTTTCATCTATACGTGGAATTTAATCTACGTGGGGTATCTATAGACCCGTGAGAGCTCTTGTTTCCTTACTTATTGAACAACCTTCGCAGTTTTTGACTATGGGCCACAGTTTCGCGTATGTCTGCCAGAAATGTCATGAAATATGAAGTTACTGAAGTCACAGGAAAGCGTCTATTACCTTGTAAAAAATTTCAAGAATTAACTTAGAATTAAGAATATTTAAATCTTGTACAAATTCTTTAATGTCTCTTGTATAAAGTCATGTAAGCAATCAATCTTCCCACGTAGACTTGTCGTCAGTAAATCAGAAGGGAGGAAATGTGAACAACGAGTATAAAAAAATGTGCCACCTGTCATTCACCCACTTTAAAGTGATTGGTATAATTTACCCTTAACAGATTTCAGCATCTTAAAGGACATATGTATATCCTGAGGAGGAATTCTACCGAGTGCTAACGAAAATAAGAAGGCATAAAATACTTGAGACCAAAGACAAACATAGAGATGTTTGAGTACCAGTTGATCAAAATGCACAATGAGTTGCAGATATTTGTGTGGACTGTATGCCATACCTTTTCGTTTTAAGAAATAATTTAAATTTTAGAGTACAAAGAAGACCTCTGCCAACAAACGTGCTCAGCATAGAGATTACTACCCCAGTTATATGATAGAGGATTAGAGTCTATGTTTTCTTGTGTATGGACAATGGAGACATTGTCTTTGGCAGAGTCTAGATGAGAGACTGGGTACGAAACGTCACATTCTTCAGGTTCAAATCCCCGTTTAGCTGGTCAGATTTATGTTTTCTGTGATCTCCCTAATTCAGTTAAGGCCAATTCCATAATCGTTCTTTTGAAACAGATCCGCCAGCTTCCTTCCGTGCCGCGGTTACGTGCATTCGCTGACTCCCTTTGACAAAACATGTAACAACGCTCGCTGCCCGACAAAAAGACTGAAACACGCAGAAGACATGGACGGATGTCAATCTTATTTCGTGCACGTATACACCACTGGTGGGTATGTAAATGCGTATAGAGGTGCAATGTAACAATGAATACCTAAGCTATCTGACTGCGTATCTCAATAAGAATTTACAAGTGATACAGAATCTGGCTTGTGCAACGGAATTTACTGGAGTAGAGTACATGACATGTCGCGGTGTGCCAGTGTCTCTGGTTTGGCCCTAAGATTTGCAGTCACCTATTTAGATGACTGCCTTTTTCCAAGTGGTTTGCAGTAATTCGCAGCAGCATACGGCAGCAAATGCTAAAGCTTATTGTTACTAAGAATGAATTTAATTAAAAAGGAATTTGCTTTGCTCCTGCTAACTATTAAGTAACTTATAAGAAGGGATTTAATAAATTAATTCCACTTAAAAACTTCAGAAGTCATCATGATCAAAATACTTTGACAAGCATTAATAATGGCGAAATGCCTGTCAATGACCTTATAAGTATCAATAATAGCTGAGTGCCAGATTAACGAATTTTTTCAATTTCAAAGTTAACATTTAATAACTACAGGATACTTATCAATTAGATGTGTAGAATTATTATTATTATGTGGAGGATAGGGAGGCTTCTTTAACTGACAAGCAAAACATGGGATTATTGAAAACTCGGACTAACAATCAAGAGCATAACCCAGCAATTGCGCTTTACGCTATGCTTGCGAATTTTACCTTGAATTCCATCTTCTAGCGTAGTTATGCCATCTAAATCTCTCCTCACCATCCAGGAGAGGAGGTAAACATATTTACGTCAAACGTATCTTGAGTTATTCAAACGTTTCTACTGAGCCTTGTTCTTCGTCTATTTGATCGCCTTCTGCCTTCACTTTTCAAAGCTACGAAATCGTCTGCTGTTGGATTCCTTTCTCTTGTTGAGTCAATCTTTTCCTAATACTGCGTTTGGATCTCTCAACAACCAGAGGTTCTTTCAGTTCATCCAAGTTAATTTCCTACTTATCTACAATTATTTCAGATTTAATTTGTAGTTCATAGTCAATAAATTATGATCAGTGTCCACATGTGCCGCTGGAAACATAGAGAACATTATGAGATGATAATCACTACTAGAGAGAATAATGTGAAAAACCCTGTGTTACACATGGCGAGGCTGGTACTCTAGATCTGCAGTTACCGTTAACAGACGAAGCGGCGGGGCGACATTATGTGTTGTCTCCAGAGTTGTAAGGCAAGGAGGACGACGACGCCAGCGTAGTCGGCACCCATCGCACGAAACCCTCCGTCACCTACTGACACCTGGCGGCAAGGAGTCAAACTATGCGAGCGACAAATGTGTTTGCTATGCCACAGGTACTTCGTTTAACGAGCGTTGCTGTATGTCGTTATAATCCATTAGCAAAGCGGTGTCGCAAGAAGTTTTGTTCCTTTGTTAAAAGAGTTTTCTTCCCGATGAATAGTAAAGAAGCTCTATTAGTACAATGCACTTGAGTTTGACACCTGGGCAGATTGCCTACAGTGTGTAGAACAGTATATTACAGTGACATACCTTCGTCTACCGATTCTTTCTATTTAGAGGAGTGGTTCATAAGACAACCATACATTCATTATCATTATAATAAAAACAATAATAATCATCGTCATCAACTATAGTATATGCACTACTAGATAAAGGCCTCATTTAGACTTTTACGTGCTTTAACGTCTTCAGATGTACGCGCTTGTATTGTTCCTGAATTTTCTCTGATGACAACTATACACTTTGAATTTGGTCTTCATCAGGTTATTTCCTTATCACGTCGTTGAGCTTTCTAATATCCATTCGCCTGGGACCATAACCACTCCATCTCTATTTCACTACGGCACTTATACGTTTTCTATTCTAGTCTGCTTTCTGGTCGTTTATTCTATAATTGTTTCCCCCCCTCTTCCAGTAATTTTCCACGTGACTCTCAGGCTCACTTAAGAGTGCACAATTTTCGCACGATTTTCACATGAAAATTCATCTCTCAATGCCGTAAGTCAAAACTAGTAGTACACACAGGTCGTAAGTAATTCGTTTCAGACATATCGGAAATTAACTTTCAAAAATCCTGTTTAGTACCAAAAGGACTCCAGGAAATTTGCTTCCGTTATTTATTGTGCCGTCTCTCTAACCATTGTCTTCAGATGCCTTAAATACAGGAACCTATTATTTTTTCTGTGCCTTCCTTGTTAATGTGTACTATTCTCTTTTCGTTATGTTGGTTGTGCATTAGTTTAGTCTTATTGTAACTGGTTTTCGACCTGGCATTCAAATTTATTCCAATAATTTTTCCTCTTGTTGCTGAGTTTTGTCTACTCTAAGAGACAAACGGTAGTATGTTGTCAACAAAATGAATATATGTCCCATTAACTCGTTTTACCTCTTAATATTTTGAGCCTGAAGACTTCATACGAACGCTGATAACAACTTTTGAACTCTACATGCCATTGTGTGAATCTTATTTCAGTTTTTACTTTCCTACTGCCTTGATGAATTCTTATTGAAGCTATAGCATTCACGTATTCATTCTCCAGTATACCGACATACGTTACATCACAGCCTTGTTTCTCAAGGAATGTCGTAAAAGTTTTATTGAAACTGAATAAAATGTTGTCTAAAAATCTGTGAACACCAGACGACAATTCATATTGAGTGCTCTTTCCGATAATTTCGTTCGAGTTTCAAAATGGTTCATTGTGCTACACCCACTTTTAAAGCCTGCTATCCTTTGTCTAACTGGAATGCAATGTTTGCTCTGTGCCATTGAGGTTAAGAAAAATGAATACTTCGTTGGTTATAGAGAGAGGACAGGCAGTTATACAGACTTTTTTTTATTTCTTGTCTGTCTTCTTTCTTGTAAAGGAGAATAATCAAAACATTAGTGCCAGCTTTTGAGAACTGTCTTGTTTCGTTAATATTCTGTAAATAATTTTGAGGTCCCTTTTAAATTACTTATGCCTAGCTGCAAACGTTTCTATTGAAACGCCACCATGCACCAGTGCCTTCCCTTTCTTGACAGCTCATCCAGAAGTACCAGAAGAATGTTATTACGCATTTTGCAGTTGCGTAATTTAGTAGCCAGCAGATTGGCCGTATTGTAGTACTTCTGTGAATGAGCGAAGTAAACAAAGAAACGCTGCATCTCGTACCGTCACTCACACGAAAGAGGGTATGTTATCAGTGAATATTTATTTTAGGAGATTGTTATGCTCTAGTATATTTTCATACCATAGGAACAAAGATAAAAAATTTTGGTCTAGAACGTATACTCGTTTGAAGATTGGTTTAAGACTCAATACGATGATAGTTCGTCCATTCAACAAAATTGTACTTGGTTGCAGCGTGTTTGGGCCCTGGTACATTTCTAGCTGTATAAATAACAATAGTGCGTATGTCACGAAGGTGATGCAACCGGACAGAGCCTTAGGGTTTGTGAAAGAAGGTCAGTGCATGATATGGACTCCTTCTGGACATCGGAATGCAGCACTGTAAGGCATGTTTGCAGTTTTTACCATGACAGTTATATTTCTTGCAGTTTTATGTACTGCACGCATTTCGTTGTTTGTTTTGTATGCTTCATTATGCAAAGTGCTGGTAATGAGATGGTAATCTCGAAACGAGTAAGGTATTAAAGTGAATAACTGCCTCATCCTGAGTGGATAGTTGCTGTTAATTGAAAAGTTTGAAGTATATTTGCTGTTTTCCGCTGGTATTTCTCGCTCCTGCTACAGGGACAGTCAGAGCAGGAATAATAAACAGGGCAACTGAGAGCAGGACCCGCGCATTGACGTGCAAATTTAATTATGGATATAGATAACAATAATAATAATAGTTTCATGGAGGTCAAGGGCCAGGTCCAAGTCTTTCTATTGGACGCCCATCGCCGTCTTGGATGTCCCTAACCCACCCTAGTTATCCAGCTTCTAAAAGGGACCCACAGTTTACGTTGGAATCCGAACCAAGTGTTATTTTTGGTGACTCCTCACATCGTCGAGAGTTAAAGGCTAGGTTAAAACGAAGACTAAAAAATTCACTGTCCGAGTGTGATTCATTCCTGCAACGTCTCGGTTTCATGCCACTGGCTTCACTGCTGGTCTATTAGGCACATTTTTGTAGGCAGATGTAGATTTTGATGAGTGACTTTGTATCGAAGTAGGTGACATATACGGTAGTAGCGTTTGATTGCATTGACGTAGAAGCTTAAATTATTTACAACGTCAAGGGACCATAGACCTTAGTATTTGACATCAATTTCTTCTTTACACCTCTACCCGTTCTTGAGAAAAAGAGGTTTCAACAAACGGACTGACAACAAATAGTAAAACTAAAATGTTTCATGTGACATAGTTAAAAATTAATAATTTTCAGGTTTTCCCCTTTACTTGTACTGTGAACCTTCGCTTCTTACCAAATTTTATGACTAGGTCAACAGGAAGTAACCTCAATATTTTGACGCGTGAGTTAGCGAGTATCAAAATCTCTGACATAAATGGTCATATCTTTTGATTACATTTAGTTAGAAGTTTACAATTTTTACACGGCGGTGGGATCGTAGACCTTAGTGTCTGACATAACTGTCAACTTGATACCTCTACTCTTCCTGAGAAAAAGAGGTCTTAAGAACAGACGGACGGACAACGAAGTGTTCCTATAAGGTTCCTTTTTTACCGACTGAGCAACGGAACCCTAAAAGCAGTCGATTATTAATGGACCTGGAAAGAGTACTCTAAATAAAAACAAATCTAGGGAATTGGAAATCAGCCTTTATCAGCTTAATTTAAAAATAGTTTCCTAATTGGAGTTTTCTGAAGTTCCCAATATCGATTGTGAGCCTCAGCACCGTTCTTAAGAACCTGATTACAACGACTGTTACCTTAACTGTGTAAGTAGGCTGTTTATATTTTCTTATTGGCAACGTTACGTAGCGCTCTGTATGAAAATCACTGGCTGTGCTGTGTGCAACCTGTGGCTAGTTTGCATTGTTGTCTGCCATTGTAGTGTTGGGCAGCGGCAGCTGGATGTGAACAGCGCGTAGCGTCGCGCAGTTGGAGGTGAGCCGCCAGCAGTGGCGGATGTGGGGAGAGAGATGGCGGAGTTTTGAAATTTGTCATGAACTGCTATATATATATTATGATTATTAAGGTAAATACATTGTTTGTTCTCTATTAAAATCTTTCATTTGCTAACTATGCCTATCAGTAGTTAGTGCCTTCAGTAGTTTGAATCTTTTATTTAGCTGTCAATAGTGGCGCTCGCTGTATTGCAGTAGTTCGAGTAATGAAGATTTTTGTGAGGTAAGTTATTTGTGAAAGCTATAGTTTAATGTTAGTCAGGGCCATTCTTTTGTAGGGATTTTTGAAAGTCAGATTGCGTTGCGCTAAATAATATTGTGTGTCAGGTTAAGCACAGTCGTGTATAAATTGTTCTAAGGGGACGTTTCACCTGAATAAACGACTGTTTTCTGCGATGTCCCACTTCTTTCGTGATCAATTATCGTTTTAACTTTCCTGTCTCTGTGAAGCAGAGAACAATCAGAAAACAGGTCAGTGTGGCATCACTAGCGAAATGAATTGACGTGTTGTGACTGTAAAATCATGCACCGATATAAGCAGTTATATATATCTTTTTATTTCTCTATCGACATTAAATGATCATTCTTCAAACGCACAGTCAACTAAAAATGTGAACATGGGTGAACTAAGTGATGTGTTCAAGCTAAATCTATCAAATATAGGCTCTGTTCATCTTCTGCATTATTATTCCTACTTGACGTCCAAACAAAAATCCAATGTTCTAGCGTGTCTGGTGTCTTGAACTCAGAGATATGTTCGACGGATTCTATACTACTACGCATTTCCCAAGACTGGATGTGAGATCGTGACTGTACTCAACTTGACAGCTAAACTGTAGATTCAGTAATACGCAGTGCGAAATCATTAACTCAACGCGTACCCAAGGTACATTCCTTCGTCATCAGAAATATGAATCTAGACACAAGAATATTCATTGCATGAAATTCATTTACAGATGTTCATACACTCAAGGACACACTTTCGCTAATCATTACAAAATTCGTCTGCAGCTATGCAAGCTGTGAAACTGGCCATCTTCTGTTGAGAATTAAAGTTATTATAATCTTGTACACTGAAAATAAAGGGAAGAAATCGAGACTGCTCTGAGAATTGGCATATTGTGGGGAAAATGAAAACACGTCTAATGAACAGAATGTCAGATAATGGAACAACCTTTTAAAAAAATTCTGTAATTATTATTTTTTAACTTCATTTTAGTTTGATAAAGAGCATTTTGATGTACACTATGCACTTCAAGGGTGTATAGTTGCTAGACCGGTATATGGGCATATAGGGCGTGATAGCTATAAGTGCAGATCTTTCTGCTGCTGATTGAGGGCGGTGTTCTGAATAGCATTACATCAGTATTTACTAATAATTATAGCTATTACAAGTCTTTTGCTTTTAGGTTAGGTAGTTACTCCAAGTACATGTGGCAGCAGCAACCCATTACTGCTTATTTTTTCTCGGAGCAGCAGATCAGGTACCGTAGTGCAGAGGCTTAGGCGCAAAACGGTTAGTCTATACTGACAGCCGTAGTCCATTTCATGGACCAGGTACAGCCATCCAAAAAGTAACAGATCGTGAAGTTCGTGACATATTTGTGGGAAGACTGTTCGGCACAGGAAAAAAAAAAAAAACAAGCAACCCACTGATGTGTGTACATAATAAGGTAACACACATAAAAATATCTGCACTTATACTCGTTACACCCTGTACACTCTACCATTGGTGACATCACTGGCATCCGACAGGGGATAAACAAACAAGTGTCTGCATGTCAGTGTCGACAACATAGTACATTTTGTGTACACTAAAGCAGAAACATAAGATTACTTATATGTTGTGCACATCTACATCAACCACATGACTGTCTAGTAAAAAATTATTATGCTAATTAAGTATTATGTGTATCTTGGTAACATAGAACCTCTTCAGTAGACAAAGTAGTTAAATAACAATAATAGGGTAAATTACCTGTGTTACCAGTATGATAGTACTTTTGAAGTACAGCTAGTAATGTATAGCAGGATGTGCTTTATCAAATGCATACAAAGTGTGGAACACTGAACAGGTAAAATTACCACATAGTCGTGTGGATCCTTCTGGAATTATTATGTGTGATGATTCGAGTTCCCAGTCATTTCCATTAGGGGTGTATGACACTTGATATGCTGTGGGAGAATATTGATTACATGCAAGAGGTGGTCACAAGCGGTATGATTCACATCAACCGATTCGCCTCATATTTGGCAGGAAGTTTGTTTATAACCAGTTCTGAAAGACTCTAAGGTATTTTGGTTTTGGCTCATCCCTCCTCCTCCCCCCTCCCCCTTCGCTCACCCTCCCCGTTTTTGAAGAAACCACTCCTAGAGTTCAAGTGCACAATCGACTCAATATTGGCAGATTCGACAGACAACTGACAATTGACAACTGACCATTTTTCACCATAATATGTGGGATCCACAAAGGCTTATTTTCGTAGGAATCGAGTAAATAATTTTGGATGACTACCGCTTACATACCTGCCATGCAACATAAACGGCGTAGCGCGATTTATCACAAAGGACGTTGCCGTAGCGACCAAGGCATCTGGTTGGGAAGCAGGAAACCCGTCTTCGATTCCCACCTGGATACTGCAGTTTTTTTCCATTTGTATTTTTTTCCATTTCGAAATTGATAGTGACAGGAGGGTTAATAAGGCAACGAAATCAGTAAGAAATGCCAACATCTAGGGAAATAAATTTCTTTGACGACTTGCATTAGTAAGGAATTAAAAATTTAATACTGGTCGCTTTACTAACGCTCTTACACTCACTCTGTTACATATCATTAGTCTCCTTAGAACAATCAGGTGGATTATACTTGTCATATAAATATCGCAGCAAGTACGCTCGCAGCAAAAAATGGCTCTGAGCACTATGGGACTTAACTGCCGAGGTCATCAGTCCCCCAGAACTTAGAACTACTTAAACCTAACTAACCTAAGGACATCACACACATCCATGCCCGAGGCAGGATTCGAACCTGCGACCGTAGCGGTAGCTCGGTTCCAGACTGTAGCGCCTAGAACCGCTCGGCCACCCTGGCCGTCCGCTCGCAGCACCAACAACATCTAACGTACGCAATGTTCACACAACTACACAGTTCCTTCCAAAGAATTGGCAGAAGGCAGAGTTTGTTTACATTTATAAATATTTTTTCCAGAATTAATTTTTAATCATACCACCCATACGATGACGTTGCCTGAAAAATCTCTGCTGAAAGTTGATCGTGAACTACGCGGTGAATCATTATTACATCTGTGCCTCTGTGCAATTCCCATTGGGGGTACAAAAGCAGACTGGAATTCTGAATCCTCGAAACAAAGTTTTGAAAATGCCGATAAAAGTACACATGGCTGGCACGCAGGCGTGTCTTTTGATTATATTACTTATACAGTGCAGGGTGGTTGACACTTGTCGACTGTAAACATGCTATCATATATGAATGTAAACATGCTATCATATATGAAAATATTAGTTTGTCCATCCCTAGAATGCAATTTCAGAGAAAACTTGTTATCAGCAACATATGAGTTCAAAATGTTTTGAAGGTATGTTCTGTAAACCGAATTTGTCAATTTCCCAGATTAGGAACAAGTGGTGCAAATATTTTTTAACGACTCAGTTGTACGATGGATTTCTTCTATGCAACGAGAACCAAATTAATCATTAAGTTTCTTACAAAAGCCGGCAAACTTAAGACAACAGTTTTCCAGACTCTGTGATCGAGTATTGCGCTGTGAATAAAAAGTTTTTTATTTGCACACACTAACCGTGACAATGGTTCGTTTTTCTCCCTTACGCAAAAAATGCTCGTCTACGCAGCAATTAGTTTCACACAAAGAGGCTTAAAATTACAATTGTTTAGTGAGCTAAGTCTTTGGCGAAATTTGTCTACTTTGACGCCTTGGTCGCTACGCCAGCAGCATTTTCGTTGAACGACATTGCCTTGTAGACACATAAGCGATATTCTTATTATTTCTTTTATTCACGTCTAGGAAAATGTACTTTTGTCGACCCCATATATTCGGATGAAAAATGCTCAGTTTTCAATTATCTATCGACTCCTTCAGTTCTGAGTCAATTGCGTGACAAGAGCTGTAGGGATGTTGGCCCAAAATACACTCTAAGACCAAAATGAAACCACGCACAACGAATGAATTATCCGAAGGGGACGGATATCGGTAGGTTTGATGTAAATGTACAGACGACCATATGATAACTACTGCAGAAAAATTCGATGATTTATTCAAGAGAAAAAGTTTTAAAATTAAGCATGTCAATAACTCCTTAGTCAACCACTGGACCTTATAAAAGCAGTTATTCTGCTTGGTTTTGACTGATAGAGTTGTTGGATGTTCTCCTGTGGGATATCCTGCAATATTCTGTCCAGTTTGCGCATTAGGTCGTCAAAAACCCGAGATATTTGGAGAACGCTGCCCACAATGCTCCAAACGTTCTCAACTGGGGAGAGATCCGGCGACATAGCTGACGAAGATAAGATTTGACAAGCACGAAAAGAAGCAGTAGAAAATCTCACGGATGGGCATTATGTTGCTGAAATGTAAGCCCAGGACAGCTTGCCATGTAGGGCAACAAAACGGTGCGTGAAATGTCGTCGGCGTTGCACTGTGCCTAAGGGTGCCACGGATGGCCATCTAAGGGTTCATGCTGTGAAGCGAAATGACGCCTCAGACATTGCCTTGGCCAGCAATGTGGCCGGTTTGGGAACATTTGAAGCATTATGGGTAGGGCTCTCCAACCAGGTCGGATTGTGGCGATGTAACCGAACTTAACAAGGCAAGAGAGAACCAGTGGGACAACTTCGTGTGGACTCAGCTAGAAAATAATATGTGGAGAGAACCGTGTAACCTACAGACTGACAAAGTCAAATCATTGCTTGTACTGAGACATCCAGACGGCTCCACTAGGGGAGGATGGAGAAGTTCCGCAAAATACCTTCTACAAAATCCTTCCGGACGATGACCCAACTCAGGTCCGTAATCACATGTAAGTCTCCGCTGACTAACGGAAACTAGCTACGCTACTGACCAAGTAGTCATCCCCAACGCTCAGGAGGAAATGCCCATGGCGATTAACAAACTCAAATCCAAAAAAGCCGAAGGCCCCGAGCGAATTCATCCAGAAAATATCAGTAATATAGCAGCTCAGATCATACAGTTTCTAATTGAATTACTGATTGACGCCTTACGACAACACAAGATACCCACACCATGGAAATCTGCAGATGCAGTAATCATCAAGAAGTCTGAGAACAGAGACACGGCGGATACGAAGACATACAGTGCAATTTGCTTGATAAATAAGTTGGTCAATGGAGAGACTGCTGTGCGACAGACTTCCGTCTCACAGATAGCTCTTCGGCCTTAGCCCGCACCATTTCGGTTTTAGACCACGATAGTCTATAGATAATGCCGTTAACAATGCACTGCAGACATTACAAACAAACAAGACAAATATGCAGTTACGATCTTAATTGATATAGCCGACGCCTTTGATAACCTCTGGTGGCCTGCACTATTTGCCAGTTTTATGGAAACGTAGATGCCCATATCGTTATATTACAGTCTCCTAGACTACTGCGACAATAGAGTAGCAGAAAGGCGCACAGGCCATCAGAGGGTCGTCAAAGGAATTACGAAAGGCTGCCTCATGGGTCTATATGTGGTCGCATATTCTGGGAGGAGCTATAGAATCTCTTTTAAACACTGTATATGAGGACATCAGGGTGAGAGGCGTAGCTGCGTATGCAGGCGACGTAATGGTAATTACATAGGCCAATCTCGAACTAAAGCCAATACAGACACTGGAAAAGTAAATAACTGGTGTAACAACAGCAAACTTCACATAGCAGCCAACAAAACTGCCAACTACTGCTGAAGGGAGCATTACAAAGAAACTCAACAATCAGTTTTGACAATACCATCATTCAATGAAAAGTTATGACAAGATACGTAAGAATATACGTTGACAGAAATAATTAACGAACAGGTTAATGCTGTAAACAGATTTACTTAAATTGTATTTCTCCAAAGGTACAAAGACTTAGCACAAATAATGCTGCAAGAATTAGAGACTGGCTGTCACAATGTCGACCAGCATGAGCGTCTCTGTACTAAGCATGGACGATGGAGCTAGAGACGCGACTAGGCGACGTCTTCGAAATAATGCGTAGTGAAGTGGGCGGGGTGGCTGCCACTGGCCGTTCCACACTGCGGCGCCAGACATCGCTCGTGATCCAGAGACCTGGAGACGTGGCTTAGCGGACGTGCACCACTGGGTCCGGGGTTCCCGCACGACTTCTGCCACCGTCTGACAGAAACTTGCAATTCCGTTGCCAGCTTGGTGAGGCCCGTGGGGTGATGCCGATGTGTGATATCACACTTTCAGCACGAAAAAGTGTGAATGTGTTTGTATACCCAAGGCGGAATGAGGATTGAGGCAGCCAGTTCCCCACTCTCCTGTCAGAGTCTTGTAAAGAGGAATATATTTGCCGGTTTTGTACACCGACAACAGCATTTCTCAGCTGGTTCCCTTCTTTTCCCTACTACAGTAGGGCGTGCTTCTTATATAAAACATATAGGCTACTATAGGTCAGTAAAATTTTGGTAGTTTGTTTATATACTTCGTCACATTTATATAATTTTATCCATAAAAACAACCAACAAGTAAACATAGTATAACGTCAAACAAAATCTTTTGCTTCACATTTCTTTTCTGAGTACTTCGCTCATCGATAAACAACAAATACATATGCATACCGTAAGTTTAACATAAATCTTCTTCTTTTCTTCTGGAAACTGATCATTAATTGAAATTCATCGAAAACACTCGACTTTTGATTTCTAACTTAAAAGGGTAAAAATTTATTATAAATATTATACAAAGACAGTGTGACATAAAGTTTTGAGAAAGAAAACTTGGTGTAAGTAAGCTGTAATCTATTTATTATCAGTGGAATTAGCTGGTTTCAACCCTGGGTCATTTTCAAGCGCATGTTTTAAGCTTCAAGTTCCAATTCATATTTTACTACATCGCTGGTATATGTGGGAGGGTATACATCGCATTTCTGTCTCTGTGTGTGTGTGTCTGTGTGTGTGCGCTCGCTAGCGTGCACGCGCGCGTATGGCACAAAAGCAATACAACAGTGCACGTGATTACGCCCATTGGCCTTCACATACTATGTACACGCGTCCATATGCACTAACGATGTAGTGAAATATGAAATGAGGTGTGAAGATAAAAACATGTGCTTGAAAATGACCCGTGCTTGAAATTGGCTAACTGCATGGACAATAAACAGATTACAGACTCCCTGGATCTTATTTTCATTCTCAAAACACTTTGAAGTTGTTCATCTCCCCCCCCCCCCCCCAAAATTAATAACCTTTTATTAGCGATAAAATGCTGGTTATAAACATATGTTGATGAACCAGAATGAGATTTTCACTCTGCAGCGGAGTGTGCGCTGATATGAAACTTCCTGGCAGATTAAAACTGTGTGCCCGACCGAGACTCGAACTCGGGACCTTTGCCTTTCGCGGGCAAGAGCTCTACCAACTGAGCTACCGAAGCGCGACTCACGTCCGGTACTCACAGCTTTACTTCTGCCAGTATTTCGTCTCCTACCTTCCAAACTTTACAGAAGCTCTCCTGCGAACCTTGCAGAACTAGCAGTCCTGAAAGAAAGGATATTGCGGAGACATGGCTTAGCCACAGCCTGGGGGATGTTTCCAGAAAGAAATTTTCACTCTGCAGAGGATTGTGCGCTGATATGAAACTTAACCTGCAGTTCTGCAAGGTTCGCAGGAGAGCTTCTGTAAAGTTTGGAAGGTAGGAGACGAGATACTGGCAGAAGTAAAGCTGTGAGTACCGGACATGAGGCGTGCTTCGGTAGCTCAGTTGGTAGAGCACGTGGCCGCGAAGGGCAAAGGTCCCGAGTTCGAGTCTCGGTCGGGCACGTAGTTTTAATCTGCCAGGAAGTTTCATATGTTGATGAACTCAGAACCAATGGGATGACCCTAGAACCCTTGCCACGTGTTCACTACGTCAGTTAAAACTCCATTTACGTCTCAGACCGGATATTACATCCTTTTTAACGTGCATATGGACGGTGACTTTGGACGTCTGGATTTAAGTAACGAATAATCTCAAATCAAGTTCGAAGTTCCCCGAGAATATCATCTTCAGAACATGTGGAAAAGCTCCTGGCGACCTGCCATGAGTAGAAATTATAAAAGTGGCATCTCCACAATTGGTACTTTCGGTATCCAAAAATCATGGTTTTTCGGGTGTATCTTGATAACGTATACAGATTTTCGAAAACAGGAAATGACGTTTCCAGATGAATGTCTACAGAATGTACAGTTAAAACGTGAGCCATTTTCTGTGGGTAGTTATTTAGTCAGCTGCGGCCCAAAGTTAAAAACGGCTGAAAACCGACTTTTATAGTTTTCTGCATAAGTATGATAACTATGAACATCTGGTCTCAGTGACGGATGATTATATGGAAAGAAGTTCCTCGAGGATATATTAAGAACACATAACAAAAATTTCGACGTTCTGCCACGAATTATTACAGAAGGTGCATCCACAGAATTTGTAGTTTTCGTACCTAGAAATCATGTTTTCTCGGGTTTTGCCCAACAATCGCCTATGACCAAAGAATGCTTTTATAACCCACCCACAGTACAATCTAGACCACATATAATTCAAAAGAACCAACCGATTTCGTCAAGTTCCCTGGGCCGGTGGAATTGTGTAATGTTTAAATATTGATCCTGTGCCGTAGGACAGATACAGTACGCCCCTTCTTCCGACAGGTATACAAATGATCGCTACACCAAGGGCTATCCAAAACACTCGACCCCTCTGGCGGGGGTCGGACGGCGGCTGATGCTGATGGGCCAAGTCCCACTAGAACTCAGAAGCAGCATGAACGAACGGCAAGTGGGCGGGGCCGTGGCACCAAGTCCTGTGAAGGACTAAGTGCTGGTGGCTGGTGCAGCACGGCATCGAACCTATGACTGCTGCTGAAGATACCCAGTGATCTCGCTGTGCGGCGTAGTTCTGGTGTCGTAGTCGTTCTGCTGGTCTCTGGCGACGAGAAGTGTCCCTGTCTCAAAATTCAGACTTATTTGTCTCTGGTGCTCATTTGTTTCACTAAAATTCAGATCCAGTCATGTCGCCCATAACAAGACATCGACCCTCTCGCTACATGCTTATCGCTGCGCGATGCACTTTACCATCGCACTCGGCTATCCTCATGTCGCAATACTCTTACTTCTGTGTTACTATCACATGCCGCTTCCTGGCCCCTGGTTGCTATCGCAACGCTCTACGACGGCTTTCTCACTAATTCTGATTCCTTTGGCTAAAGATGGGGTAGTGACACTACACCAAGGTATCAAATGCCATATTGTAGAAGGATAACGCATTCATCTGCGATCCACGCCAAAAACGACTTGAGGATTGTACGGAATCCTTTACTCACCCACACAGACCTTTGATTTTTCAATCATATCTACATCTGTATCTACATACTGAAACGTCCCCTTAGAAACATTATTGAATTACTGTGCTGATAAACCTCTTACATTATTTGATTTTCAAACAGCTGAGCAAAACTGAACGTACTCAGACATTTCGCTCTTTACCTATTCTGATCAACACTAAACTGACACACAATATTTTTAGCGCAACGCAATCTCACTTTCAATAATCCCTACAAAAGAATGGCCCTGACTAACATTAACCTATACCTTTCACAAATCACTTACCTCACAAAAATCTTCGTTACTCGAACTACTGCAATACAGCGAGCGCCACTACTGAGAGCTAAATAAAAGATTCAATCTACTGAAGGCACTAACTACTGATAGGCATAGTTAGCAAATGAAAGATGTATTTACCTTAATAGTGTTAAAAAGTCATAATATATATAGCAGTTCATGATATCCATTCTTACAAATGTACTGTTTGTGATGGGTACACGTCCAGATCATCCGCTCTCAAAAATCCGCCATCTCACTTCCCCACATCCACCACTGCTGGCGGCTCACCTCCAACTGCTGTTTTGGGCGCTGATAACCACGCAGTTGAGCGCCCCACAAACCAAACATCATCGTCATCACCTCCAACTGCGCAACGCTACGCGCTGTTAACAGCCAACAGCCCAACACTACAATAGCGAATATTACAACAATGCCACCCAGCCACAGACTGCACACAGCACAGCCAGTGATTTTCATACAGAGCGCTACGTGGCGTTACCAATATAAAAACCTAAACAGCCTACTTACAATACATTCTCCGCAAGCCACCGTACGGTACGTGGCAAGGGGTACGCTCTACCACACCTAGTCGTTTTCTTTCCTGTTCCAGTCGCAGATAGAGCGAGGGGAGAACGACTGTCTATATGCCTCCGTACGAGTCCTCATTTCTCGTACCTCATCTTCGTGCTCCCGACGCAAAATGTACGTTGGCGACAATAGGGTCGTTCTGCAGTTAGCTTCAAAACCAGTTCTCTAAATCTTCTCAGTAGTTTTATTTGAAACGAATGTCTTCTTCCCTCCAGGAATTCCCACTTGAGCTCCCGAAGCATATTCGGAACACTTACAAGCTGATCGAACTTGCCGGTAAGCAGCCCGTCACTGAACTGCTTCGATGTATTCCTTCAGCCCGACGTGATGCAGGTCCAAAACATTCGACCACTACTCAAGAATTCGTCGCGCTAGCAGCCTACAATAAAGTGCCAAAGTGACTGGTATAGGGATGCGTATTAAAATACAGTGATATCTAAACAGGCACAATACCGCGCTATATAAAACAAGTGTCTGGCGCAGTTATTAGATCGGTTACAGCTGCTACAGTGACTGGTTATCAACTGAGTTTGAACGTGGTGCTATAGTAGGCACACTAGCGATGGAACACAGCGTCTCCGAGGTAGCGATGAAGTGGGGATTTTTCCGTACGACCATTTCACGAATGTGAATATCAGGAAACCGCTAAAACATCAAATCTCCGACCGGAAAAAGATCCTGCAAGAACGGGACCAACAACAACTGAAGAGAATCGTTCAGCGTGAAAGAAGTGCAACCCTTCTGCAAATTGCTACAGATTTCAACTTTGGGTCATCAACAATTGTCGGCGTGTGAACCATTCAACGAAACACCTTCGATATGGGCCGCGCACCCTTGATGACTGCACGAAACAAACCTTTACTTCTCACCTGGACCCGTCAACACCGACATTGGACTTTTGATGACTGGAAACATGTTGCCTGATCGGACGGGTCTCGTTTCAAACTGTCCGCAGCTCGTGGTCGTGCGGTAGCGTTCTCGCTTCCCGCATCCGGGTTCCCGGGTTCGATTCCCAGCGGGGTTAGAGATTTTCTCTGCCTCGTGATGACTGGGTGTTGTGTGCTGTCCTTAGGTTAGTTAGGTTTAAGTAGTTCTAAGTTCTAGGGAACTGATAACCATAGATGTTAAGTACCATAGTGCTCAGAGCCATTTGAACCATTTCGTTTGAAATTGTATCGAGCGGATGCTTGTTTAGGGGTAAGGAGACAACCTCATGAATCCATGGACCCTGCCAGTCAGCAGGGCACTGTTCAAGATGGTAGAGTCTCTGTAATGGTGTGGAGCGTGTGTGGTTGGAGTGATATGGGCCCCCTGATATGTCTAGATACGACTCTGACACGTGACACGTACGCAAGCTTCCTGTCTTATCACCTGCGTCCATTCATGTCCATTGTGCATTCCGACGGTTTCGGGCTGTTCCAGCAGGACAATGCTACACCACACACGTCAAGAATTGCTACAGAGTGGCTCCAGGAACACACTTCTGAGTTTAAACACTTCCGCTGGCCACCAAACTCCCCAGACATAAACATAATTGAGCATATCTGGGATGCCTTGCAACGTGCTGTTCAGAAGAGATCTCCACCCCGTCGTAGTCCTACGGATTTGTGGACAGTCCTGCAGGCTTCATAGTGTCAATTCCCTCCAGTATTGCTTCTGACATTAGTCGAGTCCATGCCACGTCGTATTGTGGCACTTCTTCATGCTCGCGGGGCCCCTACACCTTATTAGGCAGGTGCACCAGTTCTTTCGGTCTTCAGTATATATGTGGTCTCCTTTACAGATGAACTACACTTTCCTAAAATTCTCCCAATAAACCGAAGTCGATCATTCGGCCCATTCCCTACCGCAATAGGTCACGTGCTCGTTCCATTTCATATCGCTTCGCAACTTTACACCCAGATATTTAAACAACATGACTGTGCCAAGCGGGACACTACTAACATTGTATGTGAACACTACGGGTTTGTTTTCCCTATTCATCCGCATTAAATTAATTTTTTCTGCATTAAGAGCCAGCTTCCATTCATAACACCAACTAGCAATTTTATCTATGTCATCTTGTATCAACCAACAGTCACTTATCTTCGACACCTCATTGTACACCAAAGCATCATCAGCGTACAACTGCAGATTGTTGCCCATCCTGTCTGCCATATCATTTACGTATCATATCTAGAAAATAGCAACGGTCCTATTACAATTCCCTGCTGCATTCCTGATGTTACTACTGTCTCCGATGAACACTCGCCGCACAGGACAACACACTGGGTTCTATTACTTGAGAAGTCTTCGAGCCATTGACATATCTGGGAGCCTGTTCCTTATGCACGTACCTTCGTTGACAGCCTGCAGTGGTGTACATTGTCGAATGCTTCTCGGTAGTCGTAGAACATGTCTGTGGTGCAATGGGAAAACGTATTCTTTCATACCAAACTTCCATCAACCATGTTTCAATATGAGACACAGCAAGTGTTTCAGGCATGACACAAAATTCCTCAAGTAGATGTCACGAATGTCAACGAATGACAACGAATGCAAAGGTGTATTTATTCCTCTGCAATTCATACGTCATACTGATTGCGGTAGTGGGCGTCAGTTCCAGATGAAACGAAAGTTAAATCACTTAGTACCTCCTCATATTATGTGACGAATATCTCTACAAAGCCTAATAAAAATCAGACGTTTGCTTCATTGGTGTAACACTTCCTGATTCTGTCCATCTACGAGTATGTCACCATTATTCTGACTCTTTGCTACTCATAAACAAAAGAAAAATGTTGTTCTGGTCTGTTAAATGAACTAATTATTGACATCCTCTTCTGTTCCAGTACTTATTCATTTCATTCATTCCACACAAAATCACATTGCCAATAATAACCATCATTTTAAGAGCTAATTAGGAACCTGACTAGTCAATCATAAATCAAATTATTGACATATGGAGCCGAAAATCGATTGTGGAGCTCAGAATCGCAACCCCTCCCAAACCCAAGGTCCTCGGCGGTACTTTTGGGGCAGTCACCATAAATTGTACAAAGCAGGGGTAGTGACCAGGATGTAGCTATGTCTGTTGGCCGAAAAAATAATTAATGACAAGAATTGCGCCAGCTAGAATGAAGAGGTAACTTATCTTTATTTCTGACAAAACGTGCACCAGCAATACAAGTCCAAGTAATATCCAAGAGTAATCCGTATACTGAGCCTGGTCAAATACAATAGCAAATATGACAGTGCAACGGCTAGCAATATACAATCCACAATAGACTGTCCGTCTCAGGGCCAGCGCTCCTCCTTATATCCAAAAGGCAGAGGGCACTGCGGACCCGAGCTCAGCCATAGCACGACCTCTTCCATCGGCGGTAACGCCCTGAGACGCCGACGGCCACGACAGGAATTTTTTTTTTCTTTATTGCTGTCAGCGGCACAATCCGCCGCTCTTCAGCCGAGTGACACGACAACTAAAACAAGAATAAAATGATACATACATAAGGAGATAAAAAAGGGGAACATAAAACAGAGTAAGGGGAGAAAATGGAGGTAAAAGCACATTGACATGTAGACGTTCATGGGGGACAGTAAACAAAGTCACCAGAAAGTTAAAAAAATACAGTTGGCGATTCTTAAAACACAGAGAAGACGCTGAATGCGCATGCACAGGTTAAAAGTTGGTCACAGTATTAAAAACACTCCGAAACAACACACTTAAAACCCATTTGGAGCACACACGACGAAGAATAAAAACACCAGGTGGGGCCTGCCGAGGGAAAGGTCAGAGAGGATGGAAAAGGAGGGGAGAGCATGGGGCAGCTGGGGAAGCAGCGGGATGAAGAGAGGAGGGGCAACCGCGGGTTCACGAAGAGGCAGGAGACACGTGGGGTGGAAGTGGAAAAGGGAAGACAGGGCAGAAGGGAGCGCAGAGACACTGAAAGGAGGCACAAGAGATGGAGGGGGAGTAGGAGGGGAAAGCCGCTCAGAAGGAGGGAGGGGGAGGAAAGGGAGCCCTGAGGAGGAGGCAGGAAGAGGGGGTTAGAGTTTGTAGGAAGGGTAGATGTCAGGGTGAAGCTCATCATCCGGGAGGGATAGATGGTGGAAGTTGTGTTGGGAAAGGAGATGGAGGGTGTGGAGATGGAGAGAGGGAGGGACACAATGGTAAAGGCACGGCAAGTGGTTGGGGGTGGAGAGGAAGGGAGACACCAGGGGGTGAGGGGGATCAAGGCAGCGGACAATATATAGTGTGCGGATGTGTTCAAGGAAAAGGAGAAGGTGGGGGAAGGGGATGAGGTCGTAGAGGATGCGCGTGGGGACGGAAGGCAGATGCAGAAGGCGAGGCAGAGTGCATGGCGTTCGAGGATTGGGAGGGCTTTATAGAACCAGGGAAGGGCAGAAATCCAAGCAACGCTGGCATAACAAAGGATGGGGCGGATCATGGATTTGTAGGTGTGAAGGATGGTGGAAGGATGCAGACCCCACGTCCGGCCGGACAGGAGTTTCAGGAGGCGGAGGCGGTTGTGAGCTTTGTTTTGGATGGTAAGAAGATGGGGAGTCCAGGTGAGGTGGCGGTCGAGTGTGAGGCCAAGCAAGGTATTTGAGGGTAGAGTGAGGTGGAGAGGACGGCCATAAACAGTGAGGTAGAAATTATGGAGGCGGAAGGAGTGGGTGGTGCGGCCTATGATGATCGCCTGAGTCTTGGAGGGATTAACACGGAGGAACCACTGGTTGCACCAAGCGATGAATTGGTCAAGGTGGGTTTGGAGGGTACGTTGGGTTGGTTGTTTGGTTGGTTGGGTCCGTGGATACAACAGTTTACATGGAGTAGGGCATTATTGGTGAAGCTCTATTATCAAAACAACAGTACTGTTGCAAGTGCACTTTGAGAATATCGCCGGCTGAAAAGATTACGGAAGAGTCCTCTTTGTCCACCTGTTGTGCGGAGCATGATGAATGAATTCGAATCAACTGGAGAACTGGGCGACGCTTCGGGAAGAGGCCGACGACCGGTTGCACCACAGGTAGTTGATGAAATCCGTGTTGCTATGGTAGACAACACTGCGCGCAATTCCCGATCGTTAGGCAGCGTGCTGTGTCATGACAGTGGAACATCCGTGGTCCACTGTACGGAAGGTGCTTCGAAACATTCTCAAATGGTATCCGTACAAGATCCGTATCGCACAGCAGCTTGCATCACAGGACGCACAGATACGTGTTGACTTCGCTCTCCACTTTCTCGCAACGATTGAAGTTGACGAAGGCTGGCTATGGACCATCCTATGGAGAAACGAAGCTCATGTTTCTCTGATGCGTGAAGTGAACACACAGGATTGCCAAGTGTGGGGATCTTCACCTCCAGTCACTGTGCATGAAGTTCCTCTGTATGGTGAACGTGTCACATTATGGTGTGGCTTCGCGACTACGATCATCATTGGCCCATTCTTTTTTGAACAGGTTGTCGCTCAAGGACGAAAGACGTGAAGCGTGACCGGCCAGAGTTACAGCGATATGCTTCGCCAGCATGTCATACCCGTCCTACAGGAGAGGAACGCATTGAAATCAACAGTTTTCATGCAGTATGAGACCCCACCGCACATCGCCCGTGAAGTTCGCCTGCTTCTCCGAAACACATTTGAAAACGATCGAATTATCAGATGATCGTTTCCAAATGCTTGGCCGGCACGATCACCTGATCTCACTCTCTGTGATTTCTGGTTGTGGGGATACCTGAAGGACAGGGTTTACTAGGGGAACAACCACACATGTGCGGATCCGAAGCTCAGCATATCAAGAGAGGTAGCCAGTATACTGACAGGCATGCTTCGTTCTGCTGTGCAGAATGAAATTCTGCGGTTTCAGACCCTTCTGGACACTGATGGGGGCCACATTGAGCCCCTTTTGCAGCACTAATGGTGTCACATACCGTAGTAGCACATTAAAAGTTTTTCAATTGAACTGATCCTACATTATTTCTCTTCCCCATGTCCTTGACATTAATGCTGCAATGTTTGATCCCCGTATGGTAATTAGTTTCCGTGTTTAACGTGTTAAATAGGGAAAGTTTAATTATAACCGCCTGGTACTTTGGTAAAACTATAGGTCATCAGCGTATATGAGGTATCTGCAGAACGACAAAACTGAAGATACATCACTCTCGTACAGTGAAAAGGATATAGGACCTAATACCAAACCCATTATTCTGTACATCATAAAGAGATCCAGAAGTATGGAAGCAGATTGTCGAACAAAACCTGTAACAGTCCGACTTAATTTTATGCACCTCTTGTGTATGTGACCAGTGATCTTGGATCATAAAATCTTTTAAAGAAGAAATTACTAAAAAGGAATTGCTGTGCTATAAAGTACCAAAATGAAAGCCATATGACCATTTAACAAAAAATTATACTACTGCTACTAACTACTTTGCTAGCAATACCACCACTGATTCCACTACCGCTGCTACTACAGCTGCTACTGCTACTACTAGTACGACTTGTAATAAGAACAGTAATGATAATAATGTAATAGAAAGTATTGCGAAAACCATATTTTAAGCGATCAGTCTCCTGGTAAGTTTTCTGCAGCCCCCGCTACTTCCTCTCCTGTGCCAACATCTTCATCTGGGAGTAGACTTAACCCAACGCCCTCGATTATTTACTGAATACACTAACAAGCCAAAACATTATCACCATCTGCTTCAGAGCGTGTTTGTCCCACTTTGGACTCCAATACAAGAGAAATTCTGTTTGGTATCGATTCAACAAGTACTCAGCAGGTTTCCAGTAAATTATGAGCCTATCGTTTGCGGACCCGTGACTGGGGTGATGTTTTTGGTTTGTGGGGCGCTCAACTGCGTGGTTATCAGCGCCCGTACAATTTCCCAACCTTTGCTCAGTCCAATTTCGCCACTTTCCTGGATGATGATGAAATGATAAGGACAACACAAACACCCAGTCATCTCGAGGCAGGTGAAAATCCCTGACCCCGCCGGGAATCGAACCCGGGACCCCGTGCTCGGGAAGCGAGAACGCTACCGCGAGACCACGAGCGGCGAACTTGGGCCCGTGACTGGCGCCCTATAACGTCCCACATACGTTCCGTCGGTTCAGATCAGTCGAATTTGGTGCTCTTTACATCAACGTGAGTCCACCATCATGCTCCTCAAACAACTGTAGTACGATTTAGGCCTTAAGTCACAGCCAGTTACCCTGCTGGAAGCTGCCACCGCCGGTTGGGAAGACATCAATCATGAAGGGATGTAGATGGTCCACAGTAATGTTCGCGCAGTCCACAGCTGTCTTCCGGGTCATCGATTGCTACCAAAGGTCCAGTGGAAGCCAAGGTGAAAATCATAGTTTCACCGTTCTTCAGCCAGTTTCCACAGATGTTCCACGACAATATTACACGGACAGCTGACCAGCTTCGTCGTTTCCGGGACGCTCTTTAGCAACTGCCAGGCCATGACTGTCAGCCCTCTGTGGAACATTCAGTGAATTTCTTCATTTGCGGCTCTTATCGTCGCTAGAACGACATACTTATTCATCCGTATTCCATATACAGGGTGTCCTAGAAATATTGCGACGAACTTCGGGTGACTGTACAGAGTGTCATCAGGAACAAATCGAGGACAGGAACCAGTGTCCGAAAACGCCATCCAATTACGTTACGGAGCTGCCACTACACCACTACTTGATAACAAACGTGACTTTGTACGCTATATTCAGTGATCGCGATTGATTGCCACGATCGTCAGTGAAAAAGATGTAGCTAGCTGCTGCGTAAAAAGGCCTTCTCTCCTATAAATGATGATGATGTTTGGTTTGTGGCGCCCGAATGAAGTCCCAATTTTTACAAAGTCCAAATTTTTTACACAATCCAATCTAGCCACTGTCTCAAATGGTGATGATGATACGATGAGGACAACACAGACACTCAGTCCCTGGGGAGAGAAAATCCCCACCCCGGCTAGGAATCGAACCCGTGACCCCGTGATCCAGAGCCAGCAACGCTAGCCACTAGACCACGAAAATGGTTCAAATGGCTCTGAGCACTGTGGGACTTAACTTCTGAAGTCATCAGTTCCCTAGAGCTTAGAACTACTTAAACCTAACTAACACACATCCATGCCCGAGGCAGGATTCGAACCTGCGACCGTAGCGGTCGCGCGATTCCAGATTGTAGCACCTAGAACCGCTCGACCACTCTTGCCGGCGCTAGCCACTAGACCACGAGCTGCGGACTTCTATAGATGCGATTCTGTGTTACGTCGGTGGACGACGGTTTCCTACACGGGTTTCCATTTGCAGTTCATTTTTCTCCTGCATGTAGAAAACATTAGAGGTTGTAAAGGGTTCCAGCAGAAAAATAAACTGCAGATGGAAATCCACGTGCGAAACTGCCATCGACTGAGGCAACAGAGCATCGAATTCATAAAAGATAACGCCTTTCTAATCAGCTGGATCCATCTTCTACAATGGCTGTCGTGGGAGTCCGCCGGGATCACTGAATAACAAATAACATTATGAGATGTTCTGCCTACGGTCTGTCAGCGTACAAAGTCACGTCTGCTGCTGAAGGGGTGGCGTAGTGGCAGGTACCGGCGCCTATGACTTCGACACTTTGTAGCGTTATTTGATAATGTTTCCGGACACGTTTTCCTATCTCTGGTTGTTCCTCAAGACACCCTCTGCAACTCCTCGAAGTTCGTCGCGACATTTCTGAGACACCCTGTATACTTTCCTTATCGCAGCATGTGCCGTCAACGCCATCGGACAGTATCCAGTCTCTTGGTGGCGAGTGTTGATAATATTTTGGCCACAAATGTATATTCCAATATCTCTCTGTCCTTAAAGCTTTTATGTTTATGGATCCCTCTAGTATTGTTGAAATTTTCACAAAAAAACTCTAAAATGACAGGAAAACAATACGTTAACTTTGGCTACCTGGGCCTGAGCCACGATGTAAACGGTGTGAGACTGAAGTCTCGCTAGCGTGTTTAGAACACAAGAATTCTATTACTGTAGTTGTTATTGGAGACATCAAGCTAATTTATAAGGTTCTAGCTCACAGAGACACCACCCCCAACCCGTCCTACCATAAGTTTCTACAAGTGTGCACTCATAGTCCCAAGCAGTCACTCTATATTATGATTTGGACACTACTATGCTCGAATGTCTTTGTGGGATTAAATACTCTGAAATATGGAGTCGTCAGTGGTGTTGTGTTATCATTTGATGATGGAACGACGAGAAAAATAGGAATGCTATTTCACCTTATCATCCATCCTGGCTGTCATACCATAAACTGACTGTAACTTTTAGACAAAGTTTTCGAGTTACAGAGTACAGCTGAACTCAGCACCAATGTAACAAGGTCAGCCTGAACGAAGTAGCTTTTGGAGAAAGAGGGGGACAAGAAAGAGAATCGTCACTGTGCTTCTGGGTTCTTCTGAGTCTTCTTTTAAAAATATGAGTTTTTATCATTTTCAGACTTAAATTAGATTTTTTAGAAATGACTTCTCTTACAGTTGATGTTCCTGTACCTGTAAAACTGCTTTTATTAAGTACATGAAATTTTGTGAGCTGCGTCATTATAACTATGAGGGAGTGCTGAAAAGTACTGCCTCCGATTTTTTAAATTCTGTTCACACTATCGATTCAGGTATTACATGGCACGCAGATTACTCGGTCGGCTTTCCTACTTCGCTGACTCAAGTTGCAACCCTCTACCGTTAGAGGATTCCGAATTCTAGTAAGTAACTAAGTCGATGAGTGGGACGAACAGTGTGCTGTAGCTCCAAAGAACTTTGTCCAGACAGTGAGCACCATCAGCTTCAGCATGACAATGCCGAACCTCACAGGAGATTTGCGACATCTATAACATTCCGATGTATCGTCTCCAAGGTGTCGTCAATCATCCGCCATACAGACCCGACTTGGTCCCATCAGATTTTCATCTGCTTCCAAAACTTAAAGAGCACCCTCAAAGACCACTTTGGTTGTGATGAAGAGAAGCAAGCAGAGGTGACGTTGTGGCTCTGCCAACAAAGTCAAACATTCTACAGTGACGGTATGAACAAACTTATTCCTCGTTCGGAGAAATGGGTTCTTTGTCAGGGTGACTATGTAGATAAATAAATATGGGTTGCGGTTGGGTTGTCTGGGGAAGGAGACCAGATAGCGAGGTCATCGGTCTCATCGGATTAGCGAACGACGGGGAAGGAAGTCGGCCGTGCTCTTTCAAACTAACCATCCCGGCATTTGCCTGGAGCGATTTATGGAAATCACGGAAAACCTAAATCAGGATGGCCGGACGCGGGATTGAAATTTCGTCCTCCCGAACGCGAGTCCAGTGTGTTAGACACTGCGCCACCTCACCCGGTAATGAATATGTAGGCATGAAGAATACAGATGGAGAAATTTATTAAACTTTGGTTGTTGACTCGGCCGCTTTGATTGTCACTCAAGTGCAATGTTTGTGCATAGTCTTACATCTGTATTGTCACACTTACAATACGGATGGTTTGATAATGGACATAGGTGTCCGAAACAAGTCAGAATCAAGAAATAAAAAAGATACCTCTTATGCAACTTATGACAGAGCTATAGCTGTTTATTTCAGTTATTAAACGTTATTTTTTTTAATGTTAAGAGTTTTCACATAAAAAATTGGAGACGTTACTTTTCAGCACGTCCTTGTAGCTACACCTGCTGAAGCAAAGGATGACAGTGTTTTTAATGGATATGAAGTTTGATCTTTGTATCTACAAATAATTATTGTAAAAGTGCATGTCTTTAACAGTTGTTGTAATTGACAATTTTGCATTGTATTTCTTAGTTCTGCTTCAGGCAGTAAAAATACCTTTGATATTTCAGGTTAAGTCAAAAATGGTTCAAATGGCTCTGAGCACTACGGGACTCAACATCTGAGGTCATGAGTCCCCTAGAACTTATAACTACTTAAACCTAACTAACCTAAAGACATCACACACATCCTTGCCCGAGGCGCGGCTCCAGACTTAAGCGCCTAGAACCGCTCTGCCACAACGACCGGCTCAGGTTAAGTAAATTTAAACTGTTATCTTTATTGGTTCTAAAGATAAGGGTACATAAATTTGGCTAATCTGTCATTGGCAGCATAGTGGTTGCAAATACCCCTTGATCAGACTGCTCAGACGGGACCTGATCCCACTCATTCTAAATGTGGGTACAGTGCCGTAACCACTCCTTCACCTGGCCGGCTAGCAGAGAATGGATTGGTGAGCAACCGACAATACCGGAAGCTTGCTGAAGGCTAACGTCAGCGCCTTCACGCCATAAACATCGCCCAGTTTCTTAAATTAAGTCCGCATGCAAGTCCAGTGCGCCTTTTCTTGGCTCCGGGTAACTCCGGAACCTGTTCTTCGTGAGCGATAACACGACCTGGGGATATAAGTGCACACGAGCCTCGCGACTTGCACAGGCCAGCCACGGAATGCCATTTCTTCGCCTCTCCCTCTGCCCGTCCTCTCTTTGCTCTTTTTTTTTATTTTTTTGCTCCACAGTCTTTCTCGCTAGTTCCTTTTTTCCCGCCTTGACAGAAATTACTTGTGTATGCATGATGAAAGCTCGTGTTCTATTACGGCGGTCATAAAGATTTCTGGGTCAGCAAAGTGGATGCTGAAGACAATAAGTGCTTCTTCGCCGGTCCTCTATTTGCATTACGTGGGCCCCGCGTTACGGTTATGGCCCGGAGCTGCGCATACATTATACCCCTACGGCTGCACAACAGAACATCGCCCCCCCCCCCCCCCCGCCTCACCTACCTGCTGCTGCTTCATTGTCACTGCCGCTGCCGCGTGGCACAGTCTCTCCCATTGAGAATTCGTTACAGTACTTTTTTCCCTTTTTTTTTTTTTTTTGAATTCGCAGGTGTCGTCCCCCTTGTCTGCAAGGCGAGGCTATTGTAACAATAAAGGGAGAGGCAAGCAATGGCAGATGTAAATTTGCTGATTTAACTCTTTTGCAGACAACCACTTACAGATGGAGTAAACAGAGAGATTTAGATACAAACAGATATTACATTCTTATTCAAAAGACCTGGCAACGTAATAGATATAAGATTTTTAATGTGTGCTGATGATTGTCGATTCATTCCTAGGAAACGCCAAATCGTTACATAAATAGTGATTATATACGGTGACAGGGTGTTCTTTAGGAATGGAACGGTGGATAAACAACAAAATACAGTGAAAGAACCTACTAAAAGGGCATAATACAGAACTAACGCGCATAGACTATTGAATCAGTAAGCGATTCGAAATCTTCTTTCTATTCATTCAGTGACCATATCGGCACCGAAAGGGAAGATAAAAGAGGAAAGGGCAAAATATTGATTCTGTCTTCCGAAACTGTTTCACCGCGGGAGATCGTAGCAGAAACCCTTCTTTCAATCATCGAACGAACGCCGAAGTGGGAAATATTAAGATAAGCGAACGTGGCATAGAAAAGAACAGCTACAATAGCTTAGTAGTGGGAAGGCTTTACAGATGAGATACCTGTAAGATTATGGGAAATGATTTACTCCCTTTCTAACAGCAATTTACAGTAGATCGCTGGAGCAACGAAAAGTACCCAGCGAGAGGAAAAAAACGCAGGTCATACACGTTATCAGGAGGGTCGCAGGACAGATGCAGATAATTATAGGTCTATATCGTTTATGCCAATCTGTTGTAGAGTTATGGAACATGTTTTACGCTCAAGAATTATGACGTTTTTTGGGGAACAAAAGTCTCAGCTTTTAAAATAAACATGCATTCCGTAAACCGAGATCTTGCGAATCTCAGCTCGCTCTTTTCCTTATAAATGAGATCCATAGCGCTATACAGGGTGAAAAGTATTTAAACCGACAAACTCTGGGAGGTTGTAGGGGACATCAAAACAAATATTTTTCCCTAAAGTAATTTTTTCCTATGAGGAGTAATGAAACCGGTAGAGGAAGATTTCTCTGGCGGCAAATTAATTAAACCAACAAACACTTTTCCATTTTTTATGACTAAGAGACAACAACTAGGTAGCAGATACGACCCAGTTAAACAGTCCCCAACAACACCGACCCACACTTTAAAGAAGAACCGCACTTGATGAGCGCTAGTAACTGTGACATGTGGGTTATCCTCACTCCAAAAATGCGAATTGTGCATGTTGAAGACTCCATCACCCCCAAACGTTCCTTCTTCGGTAAACAACACAGAGGATGGAAATGTAGGATGCATTTCACGCTGTTCCAGGTACTACTACGAAAACTGTGCTCTGGGTGGATAATCAACTGGTTCCAGGTTGTTGACACGATGTAAGTGAAATGGACGTAACGATTGTTCTCGAAGGACTGTTCTTACATTCGTCTGATTCGTCCCCATGTTACGTGCAATTGCGCGACTGCTGATTGAAGGATCCCGCTCCACATGCTGCAAGACAGCTTCCTCAACTTGCAGCGTTCTTACCGTGTGACAGTGTCCCTGTCCAGGTAATCTACTAAGTGACCCGGTCTCACGCAGACGTTGGTACAAAGCAGCAAAGGTCGTATGATGCGGGATACAGCGATTAGGATATTGTTGTTGATAAACCCGCTGTGCAGCTCGTCCGCTGTGGTGCGCAACGTAGTACGCACCAACCATATCAGTGTACTCACTTTAGGTGTATTGCTACATTTGTAAATAGAGACAATGCACTACTGCACTGGTGGACAGCAGTTGCCTACAACTGAAGAGCGTAATACACCCTCTAACAACTGAAGATCGTAATACGGCCTCTAACAACTGAAGAGCGTAATACGGCCTCCACCGGTTTAAATAACCATCATAGGAAAAATGACATTCTGGAAAAATATTTGTTTTGATGTCCCCTACAACCTCCCAGAGTTTGTCGGTTTAAATACTTTTCACCCTGTAGACAACGATGCTCAGGTTGATGCCGTATTTCTTTACTTCACGAAGGCATTTGACCCAGTCGTGCATTGCCGTTTAGTGGGAAAAAAACAATGAGCTTACTGAGTATCAGACTAAATGTGCGACTAGATTCACGACTTCTTTGCAGGCAGAGCTGAGCTCGTCGCCCTTAGCGCAACAAATAGGCAGATGTAAGTGTAATTTCCGGGGTGCCACCAAGAAACACAGGGCTATTACAAATGACTGAAGCGATTTCATAAATTCACTGTAGCTCCATTCATTGACATATGGTCACGACACACTACAGATACGTAGAAAAACTCATAAAGTTTTGTTCGGCTGAAGCCGCACTTCAGGTCTCTGCCGCCAGAGCGCTCGAGAGCGCAGTGAGACAAAATGGCGACAGGAGCCGAGAAAGCGTATGTCGTGCTTGAAATGCACTCACATCAGTCAGTCATAACAGTGCAACGACACTTCAGGACGAAGTTCAGCAAAGATCCACCAACTGCTAACTCCATTCGGCGATGGTATGCGCAGTTTAAAGCTTCTGGATGCCTCTGTAAGGGGAAATCAACGGGTCGGCCTGCAGTGAGCGAAGGAACGGTTGTACGCGTGCGGGCAAGTTTCACGCGTAGCCCGCGGAAGTCGACGAATAAAACAAGCAGGGAGCTAAACGTACCACAGCCGACAGTTTGGAAAATCTTACGGAAAAGGCTAAGGCAGAAGCCTTACCTTTTACAATTGCTACAAGCCCTGACACCCGATGACAAAGTCAAACGCTTTGAATTTTCGGCGCGGTTGCAACAGCTCATGGAAGAGGATGCGTTCAGTGCGAAACTTGTTTTCAGCGATGAAGCAACATTTTTTCTTAATGGTGAAGTGAACAGACACAATGTGCGAATCTGGGCGGTAGAGAATCCTCACGCATTCGTGCAGCAAATTCGCAATTCACCAAAAGTTAACGTGTTTTGTGCAATCTCACAGTTTCAAGTTTACGGCCCCTTTTTCTTCTGCGAAAAAAACGTTACAGGACACGTGTATCTGGACATGCTGGAAAATTGGCTCATGCCACAACTGGAGACCGACAGCGCCGACTTCATCTTTCAACAGGATGGTGCTCCACCGCACTTCCATCATGATGTTCGGCATTTCTTAAGCAGGAGATTGGAAAACCGATGGATCGGTCGTGGTGGAGATCATGATCAGCAATTCATGTCATGGCCTCCACGCTCTCCCGACTTAACCCCATGCGATTTCTTTCTGTGGGGTTATGTGAAAAATTCATTGTTTAAACCTCCTCTACCAAGAAACGTGCCAGAACTGCGAGCTCGCATCAACGATGCTTTCGAACTCATTGATGGGGACATGCTGCGCCGAGTGTGGGAGGAACCTGATTATCGGCTTGATGTCTGCCGAATCACTAAAGGGGCACATATCGAACATTTGTGAATGCCTAAAAAAACTTTTTGAGTTTTTGTATGTGTGTGCAAAGCACTGTGAAAATGTTGTGGCGTAACAAGACAGCCACGCCACTCGGAAGTAGCCGAAAGGCACGCGTTAAGCTCACGCAGATGGGCGTGAGGTCTGAAACAGGATACGTAATGAATGCTATAAAGAAAAGTACGTAGCTCCAGGAATACTTAACTTTAATCCATCATTTGTATACAGCATTCTTGATGATACAAGTGAAACTCTCTCTAGAAATGGTTAATGGCGCCTTGCTAGGTCGTAGCCATGGACTTAGCTGAAGGCTATTCTAACTATCTCTCGGCAAATGAGAGAAAGGCTTCGTCAGTGTAGTCGCTAGCAAAGTCGTCGTACAACAGGGGCGAGTGCTAGTACGTCTCTCTAGACCTGCCGTGTGGTGGCGCTCGGTCTGCAATTACTGATAGTGGCGACACTCGGGTCCGACATGTACTAATGGACCGCGGCCGATTTAAAGCTACCACCTAGCAAGTGTGGTGTCTGGCGGTGACACCACAGAAAATATCTCAAATAATGAAGTTATTGTAGAGCTGTGAAATCGCTTCAATCATTTGAAATAACCCTGTATATATATAATCTAGTACAAAGCACTGGAAGCTCTTTACGACTATATGCCGATGATGCCCTTGTCATAAGAAAATAGCAACAGCAACACTAAAAGACAATATCGACTTTCAGAATAACCTGCAGAGGATTGATGAATGGGATAAGCTCTAGCAATTAACCCTGAAATTAAATAAATGTAATGTATTGCGCATACATAGGAAGATAAATTCACTACTGCACAACTATACTATTCATGAAAAATTGCTGGAAAGAGTGTCTACCGTAAAATATCTAGGATTAACTATACAGAGCGACCTTAAGCTGATTGATCACATAAAGCAAAGTGTACGAAAAGCAGATGTCAGACTGAAAGGATCTTAAGGAAATGTAGCTCATCAACGAAGGAAGTGTCTTACAAGGCGCATCCAAGACGCTGCTCCAGGCGGGTGTAAAATGAACGTGCGCAACGGAAAATAATAAACGCTAAAATGAAGATTTGTCCCTGTCTGACTACCCTCTGAAAAATATCTTAGGCTCTCTTAATGCTATTAATTACAATCTAAACATAAATGAATGATGAAGGCAACTAATGCTACTGAACGATAAACTTTGTTCCTGCTTATATATTTATTGTAGATTAAAAAAAAAAACCTTCGTGTTCCTCCTTACGGCAGGTCTTGTCATAGGGCAAGCCTCGTCAGAGAGGTCCACCGCATGAGCGTCCGGGGAAATGATCGCAGTGGTGGTTTCCCGTTGCCTGCCACTGATGATGATGAAATGATAATGAGGACAACACCCAGTCCCTGAGCGGAGAAAATCTGCGACCCAGCCGGGAATCGAACCCATGCCCCTTGGCGTGACAGATCGCCGCACTGACCAATCAGCTATGGGGCGGACTGTAATTAAAGAAACCTTTATATTACAAAGTTTACATTTCCTAATCAATTGCCCAACTCTGCTCCTTATTATGACTGCGCGATCTAATATCAATAACACGAAATGACTAGAAGACACTACTTTCAAAGATGATCTACGGTGGTGTGGAACCTCAGTGGAATTGAACTAACGTGATCACAACTGTGTAGGTTTTATAGCCCTAATAAGCAGAAGCAATTTGTGATATCACCATACGTACCGCGTCCGGTGCGTCGAAGTGGTGGTTCTCGTACTCATCTGCGACGATGGAAGAACTCCAGACACAAATAAACTCTGTCAAACACTAGGACAGCAGAAGCCGGTCCTCTGACTAATATACTCTAATACTGTCCTCTCCTCTCTGTGTTCTACAGACGACAAAAGCGAACTCCCAGCCACAAGGACGGAGTTCAGATAACGTCTCAACGTAAGTATAGGCTGAGGAAGCGCTCTCAATTACTGAACGCTGCGTACTCAACGAAGACTTCCAAACCAGAGATGAAGTCCAGAATCGTATAGGTTCGCAACAGTAAAGTGCCTACGTGTTCTAACTATAAACTCCCCTGCGAGCAAAGACAGCAAGTCCGTCTGTACCAACAAAGCTGATATCGAGCGACCGTCACACACGGGTGTTCACGACGGAAGACCTCGTCTCTCCACCGCTGGCTTCCCAGCAAGGCTCAGCTCCCCACCATTGTAATTCCGAAAACGAATCATATTCCCGAAACCACGGAATATTCTCCCTCTCTATAGTTTCTTCCGAACGCCGACCAACCGTATTTTAGTCTTTTGTCGTCCAGCGCGGAAAGTTTGTGAGGAAAAACCTATACTCCTACAATGGTACGCTTCTGAGTAAAAATCCTTGGAAATAAACCAGCCTACGTGGTTTCCGAGGTGCCGTTTGTTCGTTCCTCTCACCTGCGTCCAAGATTTGCAGAGTTCGGAAGTATTATCCGGTTATCCTTCCCGCCCTACTACAATGACGGCCGCCCGTCACCCTATTGTGCTCCAGAGCTCAGATGCCACGACGTCCTTCTAGCTACTTCCCGTGTTAAAGCAAGACCAACACCTGTGCGGATCTTCCACACAGAGCTTGAGTTCTGCATGCCGTTTCATCTCTACTGGCATTCCAACCTCTACTAGTATAGGCAATCATTCTGTTTTTATAATAGACACTCCGTCACCTTTCATGCAATAAGCGTTAACAATTATTTACAAGGCGTACGTGACAATGTCAGTCTCCTTTAAATATTCATATATACGCTGTACAACCTATTAAATGATATCTAATTGTGGTTGAAGTTCACGGAAAAGTATGTGGATGAGTGCTTGTAAGGTGCGAAATTATAACCACCTTTCATGCTTGTTTGACCGATTCTTCAGTACTGTTTATCTATCTGGAACCCTTGCCAGGTAGTTCTGACAGAAGAGATAGAGAAGATCCAACGAAGACCGGCGCATTTCGTCACGGGATCAAACTTCAGTGGGAGACGTTATAACAGAGGCGTTGAGCATCACGAAGAGATTTACTATTGAAATTTGGAGAGAGCACTTGCCGAAAAGAGTTGGGCAACATACTAGTACCTCCCACGTACATCTCGCGAAATGACCACGATGAGGATATTCGAGAAATTAGAAATAGTACACATTCTTATCGACAGTCATTTCTCCCAAGCGCAGTTCGTGAGTGGAACAAGGAAGGCGCAATCAACTCGCGGTATCAAAAGTACCCCCGTGCCACACACTGTTAGATGGCTTGTAGAGTATGATGAAGATACAGATGTAGAGTCAGAGTAAATCGAAGCAATACGAAAGGAAGGAGGAGTAGCAGAAGAGTGATTAGTGGTAAACTTAGCGTCAAAATCAGGAAGCACGTAGTATGCCAAGTGACTCTGCTAAGTCGGAAGCAAAATGATGCATGGAGCACGAAGCAAGGAAGATATAAGAAGCAGAATGGCACAGGCAATGAGGGAAACACTTGCTAAAAGAAGACTACTACTATCAAACATATAGGATAATTTGAGGAAGCAAAATCTTAGAATGTACGTCTGAGGCACAACATTTTATACAAGTGAATCACGGATTGCGAGAAAACCCAAAGACAAGAGCATCAATGGGTTTGAAACGTGGCAGTACCGTAGGGTGCTCTAGGTGACCGGAATGATAGGGTAAGAACTGAAGAGTTTCCTCAGAGATTCCGTGGGGAAAACACTGGTTAGAAGCACGGACGGCATGATAGGACATCCGTTAAGACTTTTGGGAATAATTCCAACGGTATTATGAGAGAAAAACTGTAGGACAAGATGGAGAGTGGAATGTATCCTACAAACAAGTGAAAGCCTTGGGTGGAAGTGTTATCTCAGAGTAAGATTTTGGAACAGGAGATAAGGTCGTGGAGGGCCGCTTCAGACCAGTCAGAAGACTGATGGAAAAAAAGATATACTTTTCACTATCGCAACTTACAGATACTTGATAAGAGTGAAAAATCCCTTGCTCACTGTAGAAACTGCTTATATTTTCGAAGACCTCCATTTTAAGAGAGCATCATTAACAGGAACGTAGCAGAGTTATGTCAGAGCTCTTACGTCGTTCCACTACTGACTTGTGCCAAACCTGTTCTTCTGTAAACTATTCATTCAGTTACAGTCACTTGTTTGGATCATACTAATTTAACCACTGACTGAACTACGCCCACCTGCTTCTCAGTGTAACGCATATATCCGACCGTGCAATGGCAAATTAATCTCACAGGTTTTGGCAAAATGATGTACAACGTCCTAAGCTTAATGTATCCTGTTACTGACGGATAAAAGGCCAAAATACATGGAACAGGGAAATGGAAGTCGACGGAAGGAGTCCTCCTACCTGCGTGTCGTCATAAATATGTTTTCGATGAGGGATGGTCGGTAAGTCTCCACTGCTGATACCCTCTCATACACGAGTCCACGACACTGTGATACACTGTGCACAAACTAGAGATCTTTTTTTTCCGTTTCACACTGCCTGCGGCCGTAAACGCGTCTGTTAGCAGAAAAAATACACCGTGAGCTCGCATAAATAGGTTCACTCCACCAGAGCAAACGCCGGCTGTTTTCATTACCGTTCCGCATACTGTTCCTGTTTGCAGGAACTACCGCTAGCTTGTTGCATTTTGCAAGATACCTCCATCCTTGTAGGGAAACGAAAATGATCAAAATTGGATGTAAATGATCGTGGCCTACCTTGTCCCGGTTTTTCCCATCACACTCCGTTTTGCGAAAGCAATCCACAGTCATCAAATTGTACTTGCGGTACGTTATTAGGATCCGCTACCACGCGCTGTTACTGTCCAGGTTTTATTCATCCAGCGCTTGAGTGTGCCCCAGTTTTCGCTAAATTATGTAGCTGTGACAGTTCTCTCTCGTGCCGAGGTAAACACTATCATCGAACGTGGGCGACTATTGGAGGTCGACTGGGCGAGCAATTTTGTAGCCCCGTGGTTATGGAAAACTATGGGGACGCCAGCTGAAAAATTATAAATAATTTACCTCTTTCTGTTTGCCTGTTTTCAGTCAACTGAACTTTTGGTGTCAAATTATGATTTCAAAGCCGGATGGACCTGTACGAAGGTCAGTATGAGTAACGATTACTCTCGTGGAAGTTGCAATGACTGAGGTGTCTCTGGGCTAGTGTTGGCAAGTGAAAATCATTTTCGTCTTACAAGAACACCACAACGACAACCGGATTGTTGAAATTTGTTATATTTATGGTACATGAAGTTCCGAATGCCAGTACCAGTCATCCCAAACAGGTCTTCGCAGCTCTCGAAAATTATCGAGAAAATATTCCAAGCGTGTTTAATCCTCTAGGATGATGACAGTTTTTCAACAGGTCTTGTGGCTGCATGATCGAATGCCTACGCGGGCTACGATTCCAAGTCGACGCAAAATGTTTTACGAGCATTTCCGTGCAGCGTAAAATACATGAAGACGAAAATGAAACCGGTAGCATTCGATACTGATAATGGCAGGTCCGAGTCTCATTTTGATCATAATTTTTTTCGTTCAATTAGTACACCTGCATTATTTAAATATAATATTCATCAAATATCTGCTAACTAAAACATATATAATTATCGGTTTTATGATAACTGTATGTGAGTGATGAACATGCAACATTTTTATAGTGTGCTCAACGTTGTTACTGTGTTGTGTGTTTCACGTCGTTTATCATTCATAGGAGGTAATGAGAAGAAGCAGAAATGGGAAAACGGACATTTAAAGTCAGAATTGATCACGAAGTAAATGAGGTTAAGAAATTCTGTAGCTATGTAGCAAAATAACCCGTGGCGGACGAAGTAAAGAGGATATAAAAAGCAGACCTGCACTGCAAAAAACGCCATTCCTGGCCAAGAGAATCCTACTAGTATCCGACGTAGGCCTTAATTTGGGCAAGAAATTTTTAAGAACTTACGTTCGCATCGCAGCATTGTATGGTAGTGAAACTTGGACAGTGGGAAAACCGGAACGGAAGAGAGTCGAAAGATTTGAGAAAGTTGAAAATTAGGTGGACTGAAAAAGTAAGAAATGAATGACTCGACGAGAGAAGGAATGTATCGAATACACTGATAAGAAGAAGGGACAGGATGAGACGACATATGTTACGGTGTCAAGGAACTTTACTATGGTACTAGATGGACCTATAGCGGGTAACTGTAGAGGAAGACAGAGGTTGGAACATCCAGCAAAATTCTGACAAACGTGCTAACACATCTCTGATATAAAACTACGGACACAGTTGAAATAAAAGAGTATTTGGTTTTTTATTTTTGCACAAAATATTTAAACTTTAATGATGTTTTAATTTAAACAATCTTAATTAAGAATTTTTACAACAGATGAGCAAGATTTTGTATTTCCAATGAAAACTGGAATTTTCCGAGTCATGCGCATTTAGAAGTAAGAGAATGTGCATTTTCATAAGAAAATGATACTCAGGTATGAGTTATTTAGCATATATTTGATGGTTGTTATACTTAAATTAATAGGTATTCGAACTGAACAAGAAAAGGAAAAAAATTATGAGCGGAATGAGACTTGAATCAGGCAATACCAGTCTCGAAAGTTATCGATTTAACTTTTCATGTTCATGTATGTTACGATTTACGGAAGTGCTCGCAGAACATGCACATTTGTTAAAAAAACTCGCGTCCGCCTGAAATCGAAAACAACCCGCCTCCATAGCAGACAAGAATTTATCCACGAGACCCATCGAAAAATTGTTTTAATTTTAGTAAATTAAACTCCAATGGAAAACTTCAGCGTCGATTTCCTCGAGAAATTTTGATAGTTGCATCGGCTTCCTTAGGACGTTTGATATTTGAGTTCTGAACTGCACGTACCATAGACATAAAAAATTACAAAAAGTCAGATTGCCTTTTGCTTCACTGTTAGACACTATTAAAGACTGACACAGATTTTGTGTTACATTTCTACATCCTGTAAAGCGCATGAGAATGAGAGTCCCTTGACTCTGCAATCAGCATGTTTACATGTCCAATAAATTTGTGCTAAGTTGTACAGTGACCCACTCTGAAGTCGGTGGCGGCTCATAACCAAGCATGAGCAATTGCAAATGACTCGCTTGCGGACCCATGTTAACTGAAACGCATTTGCTCCTATTATCGTACTACTGATGGTCCAAAAAGTTATGACCACTGCCCACCTCCAGACTGAATGCCACCTTCTTGCGTCACAGGTACGTGCCGCGGTAAGGAAGGTACATTGGTGGCGAATAGAGGAAAGGAAAATCTTTTCTAGCGGTGATATCTGCCAGGAATAGGTAATACCCTGACATAAGTGACTTTGACAAGTAGCAGATTATTGTGACCCGCCGTATGGGAACAAGCGTCTCGGAAACGACGAAGCTGATGGGCTGTTCACGTGCTACTGTCTTGAGATCAATGGAAAGTGACTGAAGGACAGCGAAATTACGAGTGGGTGGCAGTGTTATCACACAAATAGAGGTCGGAAGCTTGAGCGCTTCGTAAAACAGGGATAGTGGCAGTGTGTAGTAGATTCGACAACAGAGTACAATGCTGGTGCAACCACAAATGTTTCGCAGCACACCTGTCAGCGCAAACTGAATACGGAGTTCCGCAGCAGACGACCCGTGTTGACTCAACTACATCGTCAGTTATAATTGCAGTGTTCACGGAATCATTCAACTTTGCCTGTGGATCAGTAGAAACTTCTCACTTCGTCAGATAAATCACATTTATTGCTATACCAGGTCGATGGTTGTGTCCGGAAACGCCGCCAACCACACTAAACGGCTGCTCGAAACATTTATCGCGCTACGGATGCCGGCCTCTGGGAACAGTGTTATGGTAAGGGAACATTCACTTGGGCTTCCGTGGACCCCTGGTAGTAATCGAAAAGGCGTCATAACATCTGTCGATTACGTGAACGTTATTTCGGACCATCTGCATCCTTTCTTCCCTACTACAATGGCATCTTCCTTCTCAAGAATGGTCCGTGTCTCAAGGCAAGATTCGTGCAACATTGGTTTGAGGTGCATCATTGTGAACTCACGTTTATCTCTAGGCTAGGAAATTCGCCTGATCTGAACCCAATGAAACACATCTAGGATGGTATCGGGAGCCAGCTCCGCACCCACGAAACGTCGGTTTGTAATTTACGGGAACTGCGTGACTTGTGCGTACACATCTTGTAACACAAACCTCCAAAAACCTATCAATGACTTGTCGGATCCTTACTAGGCAGAATCACTGCCGCGCAGCAGAAATGGAGCAGCACCCTAATATACGGGCAATGTGGTCCACTGGTCTTACTGGTGCCGTCACCCTGAAATTCACCGCGTCCTGGTACTGGTCGGATACTGGTAGAGAAGTTTCATGTGCTACATTTACTCCGCAAAGAGGGGGTGAACCGGCGGCTTCCATTGAAGTCCTCTTGATGCTAATCTCTCCACCTCGTAGCGACAACACAGGAGTGCTGATACAAGGTCCACTCACATTAATGAGACCACCGCCTACATTCGACGTCAAGGTACAATAACCACTCTCAGACGGCAGGTGGCAAAACATGCAGTGGAGGACATGTAAAGCATGTTAGTGGGACGAGGAAAACAATGCAGTCGTTGTAGTAAAGTGGAAACGAAGCGATTTATCTGATATCCAAAAGAGTGTGATCAGTTGCTTCGGATTAAGGTATATGGCGCCAAAGTAACTGTTTTGCACCAAGGGTGTACGATGGTTGCGAAGATGTGTACGGGCGAATAGACGTGCAGCTGTTGAGCAACTGACCGCGCCGATGAGCTAAGAGCCTACCAGCAGCGACTCCGTAACGACCGTTCATCAAACATTGCTGCATGTGAGCCTCTGCAGCAGACTACTGGAACATGCAGACATGCTGACTGCTGTCCATCGGCGACGAAGGCTGGAATTTGCACGCCAGCACTGCAACTGGATGTCCACTGAGCCGCGACAGGTGGCCTTTTCAGATGAATCATGTTTTGTGCTCCATCGGACAGGTGGCCGTTATCTTGCACAGTGCAAAACGTCTGAAAGCAAAGGTGTCCAGGCTAAAGGCCTGTTCTGGGAAATGTTTTAGCGGCATTTTCTGGGTGATCTCGGCAATCTGGAAGGCACAGTGGTTCAAAACAAGTATGGATCTGTCCATAGAGGCCATTTCCACCTCTCCAATCAATGTTCTCAGAATATTGGCATATAGTAGCAGGACAGTGCAACGTGTCACACAGCTCGCAGTGGATGTGTGTGGTTCGAAGAGCACAATAATGAGTTTACCGTAGTCCTCTGGCCACCAAAGACCCCAGATTTCAACCCAATCGAGAATCTATCGATCAATCGAGCTGTTCGCACCATGGATCCTCCAGCGAGAAAACTAGTGCAGCTGACATCGACACTGTAGTTGAGATGACTCCACATCAGTGTCGATACTTCCCAGGAACTTGGAGACATCCTTCTTGTCATCTCGCAGCAGTCTGCACTGAAAAATTTGGTTATTCTGATTATTGACAGGTGGTCAAGTAATGCAAATGGACTGTGTATAAGGCACGTTGAGTATATCTACATCTACTTCTACATGGATACTCTGCAAATCACATTCAAGTGCCTGGCAGAGGGTTCATCGAACCACCTTCACGATTCCCTATTATTCCAATCTCGTACAGCGCGCGGAAAGAACCAAAACCTATATCTTTCCGTACGAGCTCTGATTTCCCTTATTTTATAGCGGTGATCGTTCCTCCCTATGTAGGTCGGTGTCAACAAAATATTTTCGCATTCGGAGGAGAAAGGAAGATTCCATCGTAACAAAAAACGCCTTTCTTTTAATGATTTCCAGCCCAAATTCTGTATCATTCCTGTGTCACTTTCTCCTATATTTCGCGATAATACGAAACGTGCTTCCTTTCTTTGAACTTTTTCGATGTACTCCGTCTTTCCTATCGGGTAAGGATGCCGTAAGCAGTATTCGAAAAGAAGACGGACAAGCGTAGTGTGGGCTGTCTCCTTAGTAGGTCTGTTACATTTTCTAAGTGTCCTGCCAATAAAACGCAGTCCTTGGTTAGCCTTCCCCACAACATTTTCTATGTGTTCCTTCCAATTTAAGTTGTTCGTGATTGTAATAGCTAGGTATCTAGTTAAATTTACGGCTTTTAGATTGGACTGATTTATCGTGTAACTGAAGTTTAACGAGTTCCTTTTAGCATTCATGTGGATAACATCACTCTTTTCGTTATTTATGGCCAACTGCCACTTTTCGCACCATTCAGATATCTTTTCTAAACCGTTTTGAAGTTTGTTTTGATCTTCTGATGACTTTATTTGTCGATAAGCGACAGCGTCATCTGCAAACAACCGAAGACGGCTGCTCAGATTGTCTCCAAAATCGGTTATATAGATAAGGAACAGCAAAGGCCTTCTAACACTACCTTGGGGAACGCCATAAATCACTTCTGTTTTACTCGATGACTTTCCGTCAATTACTACGAACTGTGACCTCTCTGACAGGAAATCACAAATCCAGTCATGTAACTGAAACGATATTCCATAAGCATGCAATTTGGCTACGAGCCACTAGTGTGGTACAGTGTCAAAAGCCTTCCGGAAATCCAGAAATACGGAATCAATCTGAAATCCGTTGTCAATAGATCTCAACACTTCATGTGAACAAAGAGCTAGTTGTGTTTCACAGGAACGATGTTTTCTAAACCCATGTTGACTGTGTGCCAATAGACCGTTTTCTTCGAGGTAATTCATAATGTTCGAACACATATGTTCTAAAATCCTGCTGCATATCGACGTTGACGATATGGGCCTGTAATTTAGTGGGCCTGTAATTTAGTCGGTGTTGACTGGCCCAGGGGAGATCAAATGTTTTAAGTGGCTCTAAGGACTATGGGATTTAACATATGAGGTAATCAGTCCCCTAGCTAACCTAAGGACATCACACATCCATGCCCGAGGCAGGATTCGAACCTACGATCGTAGCAGCAGTGCGGTTCCGGAATGTAGCGCCTAGACCTCTCGGTCACAGCGGCCGGCCCAGGCAAGGCGCAAAGCTCTGTGTCGTGCTGTCATCAAAGGTACACGAGTGGGTCTTCAGATCTGAAACCCTATATCGCTGATGTTTCGTTGAATCGTTCTCACGCTGACACTTGTTGATGGCTCAACATCGAAATCTGCAGTCGTCATTGGTCCCGTTCTTGCAGGATCTTTTTCCGGCCGCAGTGATGTCGGAGATTTGATGTTTTAACGGATTCCTGATATTCACGGTACACTCGTGAAATAGTCGTACGGAAATATCCCTACTTCATCGCTCCCTACTTCATCGCTGCCTCGGAGACGCTGTGACTCATCACTCGTGCGCCGACTTTAACACCGCGTTCAAAAATTATATCTTGATAACCTGCTATTGTAGCAGCAGTAACCGATCTAATAACTGCGCCAGACACTTGTTGACTTATATAGGCGTTGCCGACCGTAGTGTCGTCTTCTGCCTGTTTACATGGCTCTGTTTTTGAATACACATGCCTATATCAGTTCCTTTGGCGCTTCAGTGTATAATGTGTAAACCTTACCAAAAAGACGTTCTTTTGATAAATTATTATTGTGCCATTGCATTGAAACTGTATACTTTCACTGCACAGAAGCTATAACATTAAAAACCACAATTACAGGAGGCCTTTACTATTGATATCTACATGTACATCTACATCATACTCCGCAAGTCACCTAAGTCTGTTTATTGGTTCTAATTTCTCGAGATTTCTCCTCGTGGTCAATACACGAAATGCATGTGGGGGGGAAGTAATATGTTGTCTGTCTCCTCCTGAAAAGTTTCCTGCCATTTTATTATAACAAATAGTACTTAAAAAGATACGTTTTGGGGAGATTTCAATCTTCTGAACTTTGAAACAGCTTATATTCATACCACTTCCTCTAGGAGAAAGAAAACCCACCAAATACAATGTTTAACGCCATACAATATGGCCGCTCCTAAGCTCTGCTTGTGAGGTGAAAACAATGCCGCGTCCCATTATCCACGTTCCCCTGCACGAGGCAAAAATCTGGCATCCCAGGTTCTTTATTCCACGCTGTGCATTGTAGTGGAATGTGGAGTTCCTCTCTGTGACGTCACCAGCACCTCATTCACACGCGGTTTCACGTCCCGTGAGTGAACGACTTTACGGAGGAAAGGAAATACACTGACGGAGAAAAAAAAATCGCAAAACAAAAAATAATTAACGTGCTGTAATGAAAATTTGAGAATTCATTTATCTAAGTAATATACGTAAGTGATTAACGTTGCAAGATCACAGGTTAATCTAAGAACGAGAACAGCCATTGCAAATATGGAATGCTGGTACATTAATACCTGGTGTAACTGACAGACTGTTGAGTGCAAACATGCAAACGAACATCCATTGTGTTGTACAGGTGCTGGTTGTCAGTTTGTGCCTGTTGCACTTGGTCGGTCAATACAAGGACGGTTAATGCTGTTCGTGGATAGTGCTGGAGTTGTCGTTCAATGATGTCCCATATGGGCTCGATTGGAGACAGGTCTGGTGATTGAGTAGGCCAAGGCAACATTTCGACATTCTGTACAGGACGTTGGATTACAACAGCGGTATGTGGGCGAGCGTTATCCAGCTAGAAAACACCCTCTGGAATGCTGTTCACGAATGACAGTACCACAGGTCGAATCACCAGACTGACGTATAATTTTGTTGTCCATGCTCATGGGATAAGCACGAGAGTGTTCCTGCTGTCATAGGCTATCGCATCCCAGGCCATAGCTCCACGTGCACTATGAAACGTCCCCTTTCAACAATTATACATGACTGTGCTTAAACTGACACACAATATTTTTTTAGCGCAACGCAATCTGACTTTCAAAATCCCTACAAAAGAATGGCCCTGACTATCATTAACCTATACCTTTCACAAATCAATTACCTCACCAAAAATCTTCGTTACTCGAACTACTGCAATACAGCGAGCGCCACTACTGCCAGCTAAATAAAAGATTCAAACTATTGAAGGCACTAACTACTGATAGGCATAGTTAGCAAATGAAAGATTTTAATAGAGAACAAACAATGTATTTACCTTAATTATCATAATATATATAGCAGTTCATGCCAACCAGTCTTACAAATTTAACAACTCCGCCATCTCTCTCCCCACATCCACCACTGCTGGCGGCTCACCTCCAACTGCGTAACGCTACGCGCTGTTCACGTCCACCTGCCCAACACTACAATGGCAGACAACAATGCAAACTAGCCACAGACTGCACACAGCACAGCCAGTGATTTTCATACAGAGAGCGCTACGTGCCGGCGGCGTTACCAATAAAAGAACCTAAACAGCCTACTTACATAGCCCCCATGCTCCCCACAAAAAATTTTACAAATTGTTTTGGGCAGTGGCCAATAATGATTTGATAAAATTTTTCATAATTACAATAACAAAGAAATCAAATGCATACACTTATTGATACAGTGTTGGTCAAAAGCTAAAATTTTCTCACAGTCCATAAAGACAGTCCTGATCATCCATCACAGCAAAATAGCAGTGTTTTTCTCAATGTCTGAGCAGTAAAAGAAAATGCACACGGAAGTAGTGGATTTCCATGCAGTCTTGAAGAAGTAGTGTTGTCCTTCCAACGGAAAGACAGTGCTGACTCTCGACATGCAGACAGGTAATGGGCCACAACAGAGCAAACCCACAGCAGAGTCAGTCGAAGTTTTGAAGAATATTGGCAGGTAGGTCATCACAGAGCAGACCCACTGTAGTCCTGGTAGAGATTATGTTATTGGTGGGCCACCAGAGGTGCAGACCCAGTGCAGTCCTTGTAGAAGTAATGGTACTGGTGGGTCATCAAAGATGCAGACCCACTGTAGTCCATGTAGAGACGGCCAGCAGCCATCTGTTGCGACTGTGCAGGTGCACATTCACCATCGAAGAGTCTTGCGGAGAATATAGCAAGTCCATAAACCACCACTTGTGCGCTCACAAAGTTTGTGGAATTGTCCTTAGAACCAGCAATGCTGTTATCCAGTCCCTTGCTGAATTATTAACACACGTGCAAACACTAACAGTCCCTACTTCTCACATATTGTCCATATAGTATGACCAACAGAAACGTGTGCAGTGAAATGGAACTGACAAGTTAATAATATGATGAACTGGTGTCAATTACAATTTTATAACATAAGAATACAATTACAAAGGTACAAAATACATAATTGAAGAACATAACAATACAGATAACATTTGTAGTACAAGCTTTACAAAAGAATCGAAATAACATATACATCAGTGTTACAAATTTCAAAACTCCGCCATCTCTCTCCCCACATCCACCACTGCTGGCGGCTCACCTCCAACTGCGCAACGCTACGCGCTGTTAACATCCAACTGCACAATGGCGAGTATTACAACAATGCCAACCAGCCACAGACTGCACACAGCACAGTCAGTGATTTTCATACAGTGCGCTACGTAACGTTGCCAATAAGAAAACATAAACAGCCTACTTACAGCACGTCCAGTGTGCCTACCGCGCAGACTCGTTGTTTAAAGATCCTCAACTGGCCTCCTCCTCACCAACACACGGCCTTCACTGTCACCAAACCAGAGCAAGCTTTCAACAATAGACACAAAGAACCCCTATTCTGTCCTCCAATAAGGTCTCGCTTGACACCACAGAAGTCGGAAATAGCGGTGGTTTGGGATCAGTGGAATGTCCGGGAGCTGTCCTCCAAGTAACCGTTTTGTGACAGTCCGTCGTCTCAATGTTGTGCCAACTGCTGCTCAAATTGCTTGCTGCACGTGCAGTACGATGCGCCACAGCCATATACCGAACCCGATGGTCTTCCCTCTCGGTAGTGCAACACGACCGTCCAAAACACGGTCATCTTGCGACCGTGCATTCTAACGACCACTGCCATTAACAATCATGTACAGGGGCTACATTGCTGCCAGTTCTTTCTGAAGAATCGCAGAAGGAACATTCAGCTTTCCACGGACCTATTACACGACCCCGTTCAAAATCAGTAGAGTTAATAACGGCGTCTTTGTCGCCTTAAAAGCATTCTTGACTAAAATCAACTCACCACGTCTAATCTCAAAAGTACTAGGGTAATCGCAAAAGTAACGTCGCCTATTTTTATAAATACATAGACCTGTTTATTTCTACAATGGTTTACATCAGGTTACAGCTTGAACATTTAGCTATTTTTCGACATAACCACCATTTCTGTCGATGCATTTTTGTAGACGCTATGGCAGATTTTGTATGCCCATGTCACACCAGCTCGCCGCCATGCTGTTCAAAAAATTATGAACCTCTTCTTTCACCTCGTTGTCGGAGCTGAATCGCTTTACGGCCAAGTGTTCTTTTAACCTAGGGAACAGGTGATAGTCACGGGGCACCAAGTCAGGATTAGAGGATGGGTGGGTGATTATGTTCTACTGAAACTGCTGCAGGAGAGCAACGGTTTGCCGAGCGATTTGTGGGCGAGCGTTGTCATGGAGAATGTATACGCCCTTGCTCAACATTCCTATTCTGCCGTTCTGAATTGCCTGTTTGAGTTTTTTCAGAATCTCACAGTACCAGTCAGCGTTAATTGTGGTCCCAGTGGGTATAAAGTCGGCCAACAATACCCTTTTCTGATCCCAAATTGATGGTTTCCCGCTAGTTTATTCGTCTTGAATTTCGGTCCGACCAGCTGCAAACTCTCTACACCACTTACGAACATTTTTGACATCCGTGCACAACTCACAATACACTTCCTTCAACTGGCGATTGATTTGAATCGGCGCAGTGCCCATTGCGTTCAAAAATCGAATAACTGCGCGAAATTTGCACTTGGCGGTAACTCCAGTGGGAGCTCCATTAGCAACGGCTGCCAAGCCAAGACTGAGCTCCTCAACGCGGCGTGCGCATGTTTACACACACCGCGTGAAGCACTCTTCATAACAGTGTGACCAACTGCCACACAGAGTTCTGTACTTATAAAAAAATAGGAAACCTTACTTTTGGGATTACCTTCGTAACTGAGGCTTACACCCGTTAAATTGAGTATCTCAAGGAAACCTTATATTGGCGCTGCTAGCTCATCTCTTGTGCGACTGGTGCGAAATTTGGATGAGCGTTATCTTTCAGATGCATACTAACTTTCCTTTATGTCGCGCTACTCCTTCTTGTTGTTGTTGTTGTGGTCTTCAGTCCTGAGACTGGTTTGATGCAGCTCTTCATGCAACTCTATCCTGTGCAAGCTTCTTCATCTCCCAGTACTTACTGCAACCTACATTCTTCTGAATCTGCTTAGTGTATTCATCTCTTGGTCTCCCTCTACGATTTTTACCCTCAACGCTGCCCTTCAATGCTCAATTTGTGATCCCTTGATGCCTCAGAACATGTCCTATCAACCGGTCCCTTCTTCTTGTCAAGTTGTGCTACAACATCCTCTTCTCCCCAATTCTATTCAATACCTCCTCATTAGTTATGTGATCTACCCATCTAATCTTCAGCATTCTTCTGTAGCACCACATTTCGAAAGCTTCTATTCTCTTCTTGTCCAAACTATTTATCGTCCACGTTTCACTTTCATACATGGCTACACTCAATAAAAATACTTTCAGAAACGTCTTCCTGACCCTTAAATCTATACTCGATGTTAACAAATTTCTCTTCTTCAGAAACGCTTTCCTTGCCATTGCCAGTCTACCTTTTATATCCTCTCTACTTCGACCATCCTCAGTTATTTTGCTCCCCAAATAGCAAAACTCCTTTACTACTTTAAGTGTCTCATTTCCTAATCTAATTCCCTCACCATCACCCAACTCAATTCGACTACATTCCATTATCCTCGTTTTGCTTTTGTTGATGTTCATCTTATATCCTCCTTTCAAGACGCTGTCCATTCCGTTCAACTGCTCTTCCAAGTCCTTTGCTGTCTCTGACAGAATTACAATGTCGTCGGCGAACTTTAAAGTTTTTATTTCATCTCCATGGATTTTAATACCTACTCCGATCTTTTGTATTGTTTCCTTTACTGCTTGCTCAATATATAGATTGAATAGCGTCGGCGATAGGCTACAGCCCTGTCTCACTCCCTTCCCAACCACAGCTTCCCTTTCGTGCCCCTCGACTCTTATAACTGCCATCTGGTTTCTGTACAAATTGTAAATAGCCTTTCGCTCCCTGTATTTTACGCCTGCCACCTTCAAAATTTGAAAGAGAGTATTCCAGTCAACATTGTCAAAAGCTTTCTCTGAGTCTACAAATGCTAGAAATGTAGGTTTGCCTTTCCTTAACTTCCGTCATTATATTTTGGGTCTCAGCCGACTTACCGACTGGTAGATGCCTCACGCGTTCCGGAGAATAGAGAGGTGGTCAAATGACTGTAATAAACGCGTGGCCCAGAGCAGGGTCTGCATCTGTGGAGTGCGGAGACTCCTGCCTGCGCCGGGGGCACGAGCGCGCCGGCCGCCCGGCTGCGGTCGTGTATTTCGGACACGTGCGGCCGACTGGTCCTCGCCGGCTTCCTGCCGCCGGTCGGCGTTCCAGGAACCGGGAGGACCCCACGGTAGACGGTGGACGTCCGCGTGAGTAACGCCATCCTGTGCCCGCCGCCACAAAAAACACGCCGGCCGGCCTCAGACGGCGCCGCGACTGTCCATGTGTCTGCCCTCGGCACAGGTGTCGTGCGTCTGCGGAAGTGCGTGCCACACTCGCTACGCAGTCGCTGCCAGACACAAGTCGCTGCCTCCTCCTGCTTACCGGCGCTGCACGGACCATGCAGGGGTCCAGGCTGCCCGCTACTGGCTGTCAGTTCAAAAGGAGAGCCTCCATCGCAATTTTTGCGCTTGTGCGGAAATTTTCTGCAACAGTATGATATAGCTCCTAAAGGGTTTACGTGTATGTTCTCGAGCGACTCAGTTAATTAGTTACTTAATCAATATGTCCATAGATCATATTCACGATTAACGCTGTTATGTGGAACGTGTCTACACGATAAACTTACAATAAATATACAGGGTGATCAAAAATGCGTGGGGTCCTGCCCACTCGTCTCTTAAAGGGTGCCTAAAGGATGCAGCTTTCTCGGATAGCTAGCTATACAACAAGTCAAGCAAATCACATTAATGGTTTTATTACGATGACGTAGATTGACAATACTTACACTACTAGCTATTAAAATTGCTACACCAAGAAGAAATGGAGATGATAAACCGGTATTCATTGGACAAATATATTGTACTAGAACTGACATGTGATTACATTTTCACGCAATTTGGGTGCATAGATCCTGAGAACTCAGTACCCAGAACAACCACCTCTGGCCGTAATGACGGCCTTGGTACGACTGGGCATTGAGTCAAACAGAGCTTGGATGGCGTGTACAGGTACAGCTGGCCATGCAGCTTCAACACGCTAAAACAGTTCATCAAGAGCAGTGACTGGCGTATTGTGACGAGCCAGTTGCTCGGCCACCATTGACCAGACGTTTTCAGTTATTGAGAGATCTGGAGAATGTGCTGGCCAGGGCAGCAGTCGAACATTTTCTGTATCCAGAAAGGCCCGTACAGGACCTGCAACATGCGGTCGTGCATCATCCTGCTGAAATGTAGGGTTTCGCAGGGATCAATGAAGGGGAGAGCCACGGGTCGTAACACATCTGAAATGTAACGTCCACTGGTCAAAGTGCCGTCAATGCGAACAAGAGGTGACCGAGACGTGTAACCAATGGCACATCATACCATCACGCTGGGTCATGCGCCAGTACGACGATGACGAATACACGCTTCCAATGTGCGTTCACCGCGATGTCGCCAAACACGGATGCGACAATCATGATGCTGTAAACAGAACCTGGATTCATCCGAAAAAATGACGTTTTGCCATTCGTGCATCCAGGTTCGTCGTTCAGTACACCATCGCAGGCGCTCTTGTCTATGAAGCAGCGTCAAGGGTAACCGCAGCCGTGGTCTCCGAGCTGATAGTCCCTGCTGCTGCAAACGTCGCGAACTGTTGGTGCAGATGGTTGTTATGTTGCAAACGTCCCCATCTGTTGACTCAGGGATCGAGAAGTGGCTGCACGATCCGTTACAGCCATGCGGATAAGATGCCTGTCATCTCGACTGCTAGTGATCCGAGGCCGTTGGGATCTAGCACGGCGTTCCGTATTACCCTCCTGAACCCACCGATTCCATATTCTGCTAACAGTCATTGGATCTCGAACAACGCGAGCAGCAGTGTCGCGATACGATAAACCGCAATCGTGATAGGCTACAATCCGACCTTTATCAAAGTCGGAAACGTGATGGTACGCATTTCTCCTCCTTACACAAGGCATCACAACAACGTTTCACCAGGCAACACCGGTCAACTGCTGCTTGTGTATGAGAAATCGGTTGGAAACTTTCCTCATGTCAGCACGTTGTAGGTGTCGCCAGCGGCGCCAACCTTGTGTGAATGCTCTGAAAAGCTTATCATTTGCATATCACAGCATCTCCTTCCTGTCGGTTAAATTTCGCGTCTGTAGCAAGTCATCTTCGTTGTGCAGCAATTTAAATGGCCAGTAGTGTAACTTCGGCTTGCAATGATCTGTTGCAAGCGATGGGCGACATACAAATAATCAACGTACTTCCCTGCACACAATGTCGATAGAAACAATTATTATAAGGCACAAGTGTCAGTATAACAGTTAGGATGGCGGCTCTACTAGTGTGTGTCTTCTGCTGTCCTGGTCTGCTGGTGCACGTGTGCTCCTGTGCGGGCGAGGCTGGCAGGAGCGGCGCTTGTACTGTCTTCAGCTAGAGGCCGCTCCTGTCTTGGTGCGATCCTAGTCAGCTGACATCGCCTCACTGCCTTCTCTGCTCTTGCGCTCTTCATCTTCGTGCCGCCGCTTGTCGATACGCCGCAACAAAATGAATGGTACAAAACGAAAGTACCGGGTGATCAAAAAGTCAGTATAAATTTGAAAACTTAATAAACCACGGAATAAAGTAGAAAGTGAGGTAAAAATTGACACACATGCGTGGAATGACATGGGGTTTTATTAGATAAAAAAAAGTATTGCTAGACGCGTGAAATATCTCTTGCGCGCTTCGTTTGGTGATGATCGTGTGCTCAGCCGGCACTTTAGTCATGCTTGGCCTCCCAGGTCCCCAGACCTCAGTCCGTGCGAATATTGGCTTTGGGGTTACCTGAAGTAACAAGTGTATCGTGATCGACTGACATCTCTAGGGATGCTGAAAGACAACATTCGACGCCAATGCCTCACCATAACTCCGGACATGCTTTACAGTGCTGTTCACAACATTATCGACTACAGCTGTTGTTGAGGAATGATGGTGGACATATTGAGCATTTCCTGTAAAGAACATCATCTTTGCTTTGTCTTACTTTGTTATGCTAATTATTGCTATTCTGATATGATGAAGCGCCATCTGTCAGACATTTTTTGAACGTTTGTATTTTTTTTTCGGTTATAATAAAACCCCATGTCATTCCAAGCATATATGTCAATTTGTACCTCTCTATCTACATTATTCTGAGATTTATTCAGTTTTCAAATTTATAATGACTTCTTGATCATCCGGTATTTCTGTGACTACAGTAATGACTTTATTTCAGAGCTACAAATAAAGACTGAAAAGTTAACTCTCACAGTTTCCGGTTGGCAATATTGAAAAAATGGAAAGTCGTCGTTGTTCTTCATCGCTTGTGTTAGTATTGAAAACGGTGGCATAGCGGTTGATAAGACGTATCGTGGCAGAATACGCAAAAACATAATGAATAATCGTTGTTCAAAGACATTTTCGTACCAAGCTCGGCAAAGTGGCACCATACCGTCACAACATTGCTAGGCAGACAAAGCAATTAGACGAACCAGGATGCATACACAAGGGTAAAAACTACAGGACGGCCATGTGCCGAACCGAGAATCGAACACTGGACCTTTGCCTTTCGCGGGCAAGTGTTCCATCGTCTGTGCCACCCAAGCACGACTCACGACCCTTCTGCGAAGTTTGGAAAGTAGGAGACGAGGTACTGGCAGAACTGAAGCTATGAGGAGGGGTCGTGAGTCGTGCTTGGGTAGCTCAGACGGTAGAGCACTTGCCCGCGAAAGGCAAAGGTCCCGAGTTCGAGTCTCGGTCCGGCACACAGTTTTAATCTGCCAGGAAGTTTCATATCAGCGCACACTCCGCTGCAGAGTGAAAATCTCATTCTTGATACAGGATGGCCATTCGTCGAGAATGAAGTAGTGGGAAACATTCGTGAGATTTGCGGAAGAGGTCCCAGAAGATTCACGGATCGTGCCAGCAGAGAAGTGAATGTGTCGTGCTTAACAGTGCGGCGTGTGTTGCGCAAGCGTCTACGGTTCAAGGTTTACAGAATTCAAATGTTGCAGGCGTTAAAAGAAGCCAGCAAACCGAAATGGAACCAATCAAGCACTGATTTTCGACCACGGATGCAGGTGGGTGGTTTCGCAGGCAGAGTCTGACGAATCCTAGTTTCACTTAAGTAGCAAATTGAATAAGCATAATTTCAGAATATTGGGGACTCGAAAACTGCATGCCTCTCTGGAATATGAACATAATTCTCCAAAAATGTATGTTTTCTTTACCACAACTAACCTATTTTCTTTGGAACTGTCTTCTTCGTGAATTTTACCGTAACAAGCACAACTTATCTCCAAATGCTTTTTTTCCGGTTGCTGCCTCAGTTAACAGAAGAAGTATCCAATTTCTTTTTACGACAGAATGGAGCAACGCCACATTGGCGTACGGTCATCTAAAGAACATCTTCCGCGGTGTTGGACTGGTGGTGCTGGGTCGAATGATGTTCCGTTCATGTTTTGGCCACCAGGACACTTGACCTTACACCAACTGATTTTTTCTTTTCGAGATGTGTGAAGGGCATGGTTTACGTAAAGTGGTCGCGTTACCAACAGGTTTTCTAATGATTGTAGCACGAAAATGGTAAGTTTCTCGATATGGGTTCCAGCACAAAATATTATCTACTCAGTCCCCTCTGCAAGACATAAAGGCTTGTAACGGGAAATTCCGAATACCCTATATATTATAAATCCGAAAGACTGTCAGTGTATAGAAGTTTTACTCCTTCACGCTGAAACCGCAGAACGGATTTGGAATAAATTTAGAATGGATTTAGCTTACAACCTGAATTAACACACAGGCTACTTTTAAAAGTGTGTAGTACAAGATATTTATTGATTTTAAGAATGTAACAAGAAATGTGGGCAATAATCACTCTTAGAGAGAGCTATTTACTCTTTGACTTTTGAACTACATGGTATTTGTGAAAAAGTTTTTATTTTTTTAGTCCTACGTAACAGGATTCAACGTAATGAGTACGACGCTTATGCAGTCCTCAAAGTGTTTAATCCATTCTTCCATACAAGCCCGTTGCATTTCAGTCGCTCGGTATTGATCGTATCTCTTCGCTTCTGAGACGCTTCAAGACTCACAACGCCGGTGTCATTTAAGTGCTGTACGGCAGAGAGACCTCGTGCCTTTAGATGCAGAACGTGGTAGCCTTTTAGTGAGGCTGGATTTGATTACGACATACGGGCGTATCCGCTGGTAAGAGGCACACATGTGAAGGCATATGACGCAGTAGCACGTACAAATGTTATAAAACTTGCGTTCCACCGAACTATAAATTGCCTATTTCTCTCTTCGTCTAGTTAGCACGTCTGTTACTCCTTCACGCTGAAGCGGCTGGGCGGAACTGAATGAACTTTGGAACGAAGACAGCTTATACCTTGAATTAACGCAAAGAGTACCTCTTATTCCGAAAAAAAATCACTACTCTCTTGGGATGACCAACACGACCACGCGACCACCTGTGGGATGGCTAATGTGACTAAAACGCCATCCACGAAAGTTAATTGTTAAATGAATACATTAAGTTTAGTGTGGAGATTAGTTTTTGACTCAAGTAAACGAGAGAGTTGGCTGGCTCTGAGCACTATGCGACTCAACTTCTGCGGTCATCAGTCGAAACGAGAGAGTTGTGAGCGACATGTATTCTGTCAGCTTTTCCCATCGTCTCAAAATTTAGCGCTTTTTTCCGACAGCTCGCGGTTTGCTGGCCCGAAAGTGGTTCGCTCTTTAATACCTCCAAGAGATAACTTTTGTGATGGTGCATAGTGTGGACTGTGAGTTAAGACATTAACATGTCTTTACGAATAATTGTTTAGATTAAGGTTACACCTCGAGGTGCAGGTTTACCATAATGTTAATAAACTCGACGGATACACACAATAGAGACTTTAGTCGCCAAGACTACATTCTCCTTCAGTATTTACAAGTCATCCAACGCTGGGGTAAATTTTCCATTCCGCGACTGTAGAAAGCAAAGGGTTTTGAGGCGAAGAATTCATCGAGCCATGTTAGGAGCGCACTTTCATCCGGAAAGGAAGTTCCTTGAAGCTTGTTGGATAGAGAGCGGAAAAGGCGAAAATCTGAGGATGCAAGATCAGGTGAATAAGGTGGATGCAGAAGAATGACTTCCCAACCCAGCTCCTGTGTGGTGGTTTTGGTCAGCCTAGCAGAATGCGGGCAGGCGTTGTCGTTGAGTAGCATAACTGCCACCATTCTTCCTGGTCGTTGTTCTTAGAGTGCATCCGCAAGACGTCTCAGTTGTTGACAGTAAATGTCAGCAGTGATGACTACACATCTGGAAAGCAATTCATGGCACACCACACCTTCGCTATTCTACCAGATGCATTACATTATCCTTAGTGGATGCAGGCAGGTGTTTGTATGTGGAATTGCTGCTTTGTTTGGTCTGATTAATTCCTTTCCTACGTCACAGTAAAGGCACCATTTCTCGTCACCGGTAACGAGACCGAATTGAAATGGTCGGTGTTGTTCACGAGCCAGTTAATGACGAACAAGCAACATATGGCCACCCGCTGATTTTTGTGATTTTCGCTTAGAGACTGGGGTACCCATACACCAGATTTTCGTGACTTCTCTACTGCATGCAAATTTCGCACGATGATGGAAATGTGGTGTCCCCGCCAGACACCACACTTGCTAGGTGGTAGCTTTTAAATCGGCCGCGGTCCGCTAGTATACGACGGACCCGCGTGTCGCCACTGTCAGTAATTGCAGACCGAGCGCCACCACACGGCAGGTCTACAGAGACGTACTACCACTCGCCCCAGTTGTACAGCCGACTTTGCAAGGAACGGTTCACTGACAACTATGCTCTCATTTGCCGAGACGATAGTTAACATAGCCTTCAGCTACATTTGCTACGACCTAGCAAGGCGCCGTAATCAATTGATATTGAGATTCTATTAATGTATCATCAAGAGCGATGTTCTACAAATGTGGATTAAAGTTAAATATTCCAGAAGCTACGTACTTTTCTTTATAGCATTCATTATGTATCCTGTTTCAGACCTCACGCCAGCCTGCGTGAGTTTAAGCGCGTGCCTTTCGGCTTCCTCTCATTGTGTCTAGGCTGTCTTGTCTAGACACAACAGGAAAGATCACAGTTCATTACATTTGCCAATTCTCGAGTACACTGATCATTGTGGATGAATGCGTAACGATCTTCATCAAACCCCGAATCTCTTCCTGAAAGTGGAGAGTTACCAGTGTCAGAAGGTCCTCCTTGAAACGAAAAAAATCATTTTCTTGCTGTACTGTGTCGAGTGGCGTTATCCTCCTACACGGTGCAAATGTTTCTGGCTGCCTCCGCTCCTGTCAGCCCTTTACTGATTTCAGAAAGATGAATACGTAGGAAATATTCCTATATCTTCATTTGGCACTCCTGTTTCTAGCGTCCACAGCTCCACTTACTATCTCCAAATGATAAAATGACAATATGGAAACTCAAACAGCAAAAGTGAACTACTAATAAAAAATGGCAATTGACGAATAAGCCCATAGCAAATGGAATACCGACATGCCAAGCAAATACGCTACTAACTTACGCACAAACTTAATATTTAAATGCCGCGCGGGATTAGCCGAGCGCTCTTAGGCGCTTCTGTCACGGACTGTGCGGCTGGTCCCGGCGGAGGTTCGAGTCCTCCCTCGGGCATGGGTGTATGTGTTTGTCCTTAGGATAATTTAGGTTAAGTAGTGTGTAAGCTTAGGGTCTGATGACCTTAGCAGTTAAGTCTCATAAGATTTCACACACATTTGAACATTTAAAAATATTTAAATAAGCAACTTGGTTCTTGTTCACAGTAACCTGAATGACTGGGCCGAAGTCATGGTACGGAAAAATCACCTCCACACAATCAGAGGACCATGAACAAACTGGACGCCCTGCATCATTGGAAAGTGGCAGAATCGCGACTCGTCGCCTCCAGTCAGTACCTGTTCTGTGTTATTCGACCCCTTGAAGACATGCAGCTGAATGTACCGCTGTAAGCACTGGGCTTTTGCTAGTTACCTGACTCCAGTTGGTCACTACATGCGGTTACATTTTCAGTGTTCGCTAGGAAGTTGGTTGTAGTAGAGTACATTCACTGTCAGTAGCAATTTTTTACAGATGTTTCTCTCGAGATTTAAAACCAGCTGTCATTGACTGATAGTGGCACTCGCCTTCAGCCCCTGTAAGTTAGGATCTTTTTACGAACATTGTTCTTATGCCGTCTTAAACTGCTGCTTGCAATACTCCATTCCTCGTAGACACAATGGACTGTCCGCGTGAACACACCTACAAATTGGGCAACTTCATTCACGTTTACCAATCTAGGGCAGGGTATGTGGTGATATGAAACTTTTACTTTTTGCTGGTAAGTGCCCTTGGAAGGCAGGAGATGAGTCGACAGAAGCAGAGCTGTGAGGACTGTTTGTGAGTTACGATTTGGGTACTTCAGTCGGTATAGCATTTGTCACCGAAAGGCAGAGGTCCCGAGTTCGAACCACTGACAAGGACACAGTTTTAGTCTGCCAGGAAATTTCATTCACTTTGTTTGGTCACGGACACGTCCAACCACGATAGGTCTCTTCTGCCATTCTGTCACGTCTCGACGTGCACTCATCTCGATGCGCTGATTCGATACAACGAACTGGTACACACACAGCGCTTCGCTGCCATGACATGTCAGCGCATGAGGCTCACACGACCACAAGCTACTTGCCCTGCACCATCTGCAGTGTTCCAAGGCGCCCACTGTGCTCTTTCAAGGGAGTAACTAATGTTATGTCCGTCCAGCTTAGATACTACACAGTACTGGAGGAAAGCATTAGGCTATGGAATAGAATCAGCTTGCGTTACTATTACTTTCATCGAATTATGAGGGTCACATAACAGTCGTTGTTGTTGTTGTTGTAGTTGTGGTCTTCAATCCTGAGACTGGTTTGATGCAGCTCTCCATGCTACTCTATCCTGTGCAAGCTTCTTCATCTCCCAGTACCTACTGCAACCTACATTCTTCTGAATCTGCTTAGTGTATTCATTTCTTGGTCTCCCTCTACGACTTTGACCCTCCACGCTGCCCTCCAATACTAAATTGGTGGTCCTTTGATGCCTCAGAACATGTTATACCAACCGATACCTTCTTCTAGTCAAGTTGTGCCACAAATTTCTCTTCTCCCCAATTCTATTCAATACCTCCTCATTAGTTATGCGATCTACCCATCAAATCTGTAGCATTCTTATGTTGAACCACATTTCGAAAGCTTCCATTCTCTTCTTGTCTAAACTATTTATCGTCCACATTTCGCTTCTATACATGGCTATACTCAATACAAATACTTTCAGAAACGACTTCCTGATACTTAAATCTATACTCGATGTTAACAAATTTCTCTTCTTCAGAAACGCTTTCCTTTCCATTGCCAGTCTACTTTTTATATCCTCTCTACTTCGACCATCATCAGTCATTTTGCTCCCCAAATAGCAGAATTCATTCACTACTTTAAGTGTCTCATTTCCTAATCTAATTTCCGCAGCATCACCACATTTAATTCGACTACATTCCATTATCCTCGTTTTGCTTTTGTTGATGTTCATCTTGTACCCTTTCAAGACACTGTCCTTTTCGTTCAACTGCTCTTCCAGGTCCTTTGCTGTCTCTGTCATCGGCGAACCTCATGGTTTTTATTTCTGCTCCATGGATTTTAATTCTTACTCCAAATTTTTCTTTTTTTTTCCTTTACTGCTTGCTCAAAATACAGATTGAATAACATCGGGGATAGGCTCACTCCCTTCGCAACCACTGCTTCCCTTTCATGCCCCTAGACTCTTATAACTGCCACTGGTGTCTGTACAAATTGTAAATAGCCTTTCACTCCCTGTATTTTATCCCTGCCACCTTCAGAATTTGAAAGAGATTATTCCAGTCAGCAGTCGTAGATGAAGTAATTACGGTACTGTTTGTATGTAATGGGTAGCTAAGATGAAGCGTCGGGAAAAAAGTATTCTTCACCGGGTAATGTCATAATGTCACTGAGAACGTTTGCCGTTTTTCTTGTGACAAACTTCGAATTATGTGCTAAACCTAACAAGGCCTTAATGGGCTTGAGGTTGGTATGGCTATATGCAACAGAAACGTAATTTTCGTGAGATAAAAATGTGAGGGGTTGTTATTACGCTGCAATTTATGAAGATCATACAGAAGTTTTCTCGAGGAAAGTAGTTAAGTGGGTTATTTGATGAACGTAAGCACAATAGCAACATAGGTGGCAACGACTGTGATTCCAGCCAGTGTACAAGCCAGGCACACACAAACTGCAACCAGATCTTTAGCGTACTCTTTTAGTTTTGGGGAAGTCATTCTACCTGGGGTAACTTCTTACTTATATAGTCTTGCTTTTGTTTAATAATCTTTCTTCATAAATTTGAGGAGAGCGAACTTGTTTTGGTTTGATTGTCGACACACACTATGGGACTTTCAATAAAGCGCCCGTGGCAGGAAAATCCTCAGTTAGATGTGTGTTTTCTAACATTCTCTCAGTAGAAAATTCGTTTTCATTCCTCGATCCAACACTAGCACACTTGCTGATTATTTGAATGGAATCAATCGCGTAAGCATAACTCATTTTTTGCGGTACGTGCACACTGTAGTAACCAAGGTTACCTAATTTTTATAGCATGTAAATTAACGTTGAGTAATGTGTAGAATGTGGTCAAGATGGAAAGGCTGATTAATCCTTCAAAAACCGAGAATATCCTTGAAAAATGTGTTTTAATTTGTAATACTTTGTTTAGGATTACTTATCAGAGATAGTCATTTGGAACCCAGATAGTGGAAGAATTTTTCACAGCCACTAATTACTTTGTACGGGTCGACAATTTCACTGTGACCAGCAATTACAGGTGAAGCTATGTGGTTAAGTGCTAAACTACGGAACCAGTGACCTCTGAATTCCATACACGATCAGTGCTAGGACTTTAATCAATCGCTTTTCACATGAATATCCTCTGTAAAAGTTTGTTAATGGTTAATATGAAAAATGCTAAGTCGAACGGTGGTTCGGAATCCACGTTAAAATTTAAGTCCCCCGGCAACTCACAGGATAAGGCAGTTGTAAGGTCAGAAGCAGTTAGCGTCGTACCTCCCCTATTAGGGTCATGCCAGTTACAGTAGCATTATCTGCAAATACACCAAGTCCTTTCATCCATACATGTACGTGTATACAATGTAAATGGCATATTACTATATACATAATTATGTCTACTTTGGGTCTTAGGGTCTATTCCACAATGCCAAAGTCTTGTAGGCGATGACATCTCGATCGGCAAAGGATTCCAGTCCAGGAAGAGAGGCGTTTTCACAACGAACGATAGCTAAGGTAAACCATCCACTACCAGAATTTCCAGTAGCGACATCCATAATTAACCCAAAATCCTCGAAAGAATATAGGTCCATTCAGTATGACAGCTTGTGCTGTTTCATTTTCGAGGATAATAATATGTTTGTAGACAGGCATTCGGTGGCGGTGTTGACAATAAACACGTATTTATCATATAAGAAAAAGATAAAAAGCTTGGAACTTAAGGGATATCATCGATGCTTGGTCAACAACAACTATCACCGTTGCTAGTGAATGGCCGCTTTCTGCTACCTTGACCTGATAACTCCTCATTTTTGTCCTCAGAGCCCTTTTCTTCGCTGAGCGCATCACTACTGGCGTCTCTATTTTCACAGAATCGGTGAATTTCATCGCCGATTTTGATTTTAAGGTCATCTGCCAAGTTTATTAATGCAGTATGGCATACACTGAATAGATATATGTCAAATTTGAAGCAATGTTGACAATTTAGCTTCGGCTAGATGTTATTTTTTGAGCGTATCTGCAAATGAGACTATTGAAACTTTCGTTTGCATTTTGAGTTAAACCGACCAAACAATGCTCCAGCAAATCAGGTTTACTCAAATCGGTATAAATAGGGAGTGTGAGGACGGAACCGATTTTCTAATGCCGAGGCGTGCCGTGCTCGCTCGGCTTCAAACGCTCACAGAATCGTTAGCTTTTGGAGTTCACGCGTAATTGCGGAATAATTCTTCAATGGATATACATTCGATTTCCGTTAAAAAAATCGAGATTTTTCGACCTCACACTGTTGTTCCCCTATAAAAGTGAAAGCACAGAAACAGAGGAGACGATGGGCAGAATCGAATCCGTCGAAAAACTGTAAAGAAAATAACGAACACTGCATTGGCGGACAGATAAGCGTTGTTTCTTTTTAGCGCCAAGCACTGCGGCGGTTTCCGGGAGGGGTCCGACCGAGACTGACGTGAGCGGCAGGTGACGCGGGAATTATGCAAATATGTCCGCCGTGTCACGACGCTCCGCAGATAATGCAGACAAAGAGGAAAAGAAGACAGGGCGACGCAGGCTGTCATGGCGGGCGGTGCGCTTAGAGAGCGGGTGGGTGGGACTAAGCAACGCGCTGCGTTAATTGCGAGGTCGCGGGAACCTGCCCACACAAAACGGTTGCCACCCTTCTCGAGTCGTCGTCACACCATTAAAATGGCGCGGACGGCGAGTGTTCAACATGTTATGTGTAATGATTTCCATAAATCAGGAGAAAAAAATATCAGGAAAGCAGTGATAAACCATTGAAGTAATAGATCATACAACAAGAAAGTTGCGTAGCTTACCACCACAGAAAACAAAAACACCTATGGCAGGGGGTGTATCGTCTAAACGAATGTGGAGCATTGGGGCGTAGAAACGCCTGACTGGTAGGAAAGAAACTGAAATCATTTATATTATATGGCGAGAGAGAAAAATTGTTGCAAAGCTGTCCTGAAATACACCTTTCGTAAGCTTACTCGACGCTGTTCACGAGACCATCAGCTGTCACTCAAATGTTACCATTTGAGTTCCATGGCTGTCCCCGTTAGACGTTGATACGAGCTATGGCGATCTGTTACGCTACTAGCTTTCAGACCACTCACCAGATATAAAATCCGCCCCCGATAGCTGAGTGGTCAGTGCGACAGAACGTCACTTCTAAGGGCCCGGGTTCGATGCCCGGCTGGGTCGGAGATTTTCCCCGCTCAGGGACTGGGTGTTGTGTTGTCATAATCATCATCATTTCATCCCCATCAACCGCAAGCGACCGAAGTGGCGTTAAATCGAAAAACCTGCACCCGGCGAACGGTCCACCCGACGGGAGGTCCTAGCCACACGGCATTTATATTTACCAGATAGAAACACACCTGAACTTTTATGTGGAGGAAAAATTGAAGCAAGAGGTATTAAAGGAATCCTGAGGACAAAAATCCCGTGAAACACAGGTCTGTGGAACTATAGGTCTAGATTAAACTCAGCGTGTACTATTGTCGGTTTAGAATCGCTTTATATGGTTAAATTTCAAAGCGGTGGCTAGATTTCAAATCTTTGAAGTTATCCTCATAGCCTGTTTCCAATGTGATAGAAGACATTATGTTTTCCCTCACAAAAGAAAGTTGCTGTCATAATTCGGCAACTGAAGTGTCCAGTGCATTAAGGTGACTACCTATCAAAAGCTTGAACGACTACCTCTTGCAACATGGACCACTGCAAGATTTGCAGTAGGTGAGTGAAAGCGGTTCCGGAAGGCACCGCGAGGGATGGGGAGCCATGCTGACTCCAGTGTCGTGGCCAGCAGCGCTGGGTCTCTCGGTTGTGGATTCTTGGTACGAATAGCCCGATCGATGTGGTTACACAGATTCTGGGCTCTGAGCACTGTGGGACTTAACATCTGAGGTCATCAGTCCCCTAGAACTTAGAACTACTTAAACCCAACTAACCTAAGGACATCACACACATCCATTCCGGAGGCAGGATTCGATCCTGCGGCCGTAGCAGCAGCGCGGTTCCGGACTGAAGCGCCTAGAACTACTCGGCCACAACGGCCGGCACACATATTCTCAATTCAGTTTAAATCCGGCGTGTTTGGTGGACAGGGGTGTACATTGAACTCATCCTGGTGGTCTTTGAACCATGGACGTACACTATCAGCTGTGCGATGCGCAGCTTTGTCCTATTGGTAGATGCGATCGTGCCGAGGATGTTCAAATGTGTGTGAAATCTTATGGGACTTAACTGATAAGGTCATCAGTCCCTAAGCTTACACACTACTTAACCTAAATTATCATAAGGACAAACACACACACACACACACATACCCGAGGGAGGACTCGAACCTCCGCCGGGACCAGCCACACAGTCCATGACTGCAGCGCCCTGGACCGCTCGGTTAGTCCCGCGCGGCGTTCCGAGGAAAAAGAGACTGCATGTAGGGGTGAACGTGGTCACAAAGGATAGACAGGTACTTGCTTTGATCCACTGTGCCTTCCAATATAATGAGATCATCCAGAGAACGTTTCTAAAACATTTCCCAGGCCATAAAGCATGTACGATGTTTGCTTTCTGAAGTTTCACGCCACACACGACAGTGGCAAACTATCCGGCTGAGCATAAATCGTAGTTCATCTCAAAAGGCCACCTGTCACCACTCTCTGGATGTCCAGTTGTGGCATTTGCGTGCAAATTCCAGCCATCGTCGTCGATGAATAGCAGTCCCCACGAGTGCATGCATCAGACGCCTGGTGCGGAGTCCCATACGCAGCAACGTTCGCTAAACGGTCGTTCAGGAGGCACCGTTGGTAGCCCCACTGGTTCATCTGGACGGTCAGTTGCTCAAAAGCGGCATGTCTATTCGCTCGTACACATCCCCGCAGTCGTCGTTCAGCCCTGTTACGTATCGGCCGCGATGCAGCACTGTTACCTCGGCGCCGGTTTTGGATGGTGCCATTTTTAGTTTTACTTTAACCAAGGCGGCGCACGAACAGTTTATAAACTTAGCTGTTTGGGGAATGGTTACACCCTAGGCCATTTTGGACGATTCCGCATTACAACTACTGCACTGCTTTTCCGCATCCCTCCAATAAACTTCTTGTACCCTCCAATACTACTGCTGCCACTTGCCGTCAGCGATTGGTTGTTGAACGTTGACATCGAACATAGGCGGTGGTCGAATTAATCTGAGTGGCCCGTGTATAAACGGTAATTTCTTACGAACGTCATAATATTCCCTACATCATCCGCTATAATTTAGTGGAAACCTCACTTCGATATATTTACACGTTATTTTACATATATTTTAGGTATCTGTCTTAGATTCTTCAACTATCCCTACAGACAGTAACGGCAATACGAGTATGCCGATACCTACTGAGAACGTGGTCTTCGAGGGAGCTCTTACGAGCACTTTTGGAGAAGCCCATCATTCATTCCACCGTAAAAAGCCACCACCTTCTCGCTCTCGGTTTTCGTTATTTCTACCCATTCTATTGTGTATTGTGTATGGAACTGGGGACCTATAAACGACGGAGAGACTTCGTCCCGCCGTAGCCTTCAGTGGTTCACAACCCCAAAACAAGCCACAGCAGTCCACCCACCTCACCGCCGCACCACACCGAACCCAGGATTATTGTGTGGTTCGGCCCCCAGTGGACACCCCCTCCTCCCCCTTTAACGTCTCATACCAAACGAGTGTAACTCCAATGTTTGCGGGTAGAGTAATTATGGTGTATGCGTACATGGAGACAGTATTTGCGCAGAAATTGTCGACAGCTTGAAGGTGGTTCATTGAACCCTTTGCCAGGCACTTTATTGCGAATAGCAGAGTAATCACGTAGATGTAGATGTACACATGGTGTAACTGAGGCGGAATAAGGGAAACCGGCCCGTGTTCGCCGAGGCAAATGGAAAACCGCCCTAAAAACCATCTACAGGCTGGCCAGCACACCGGATGTCGCCACTAATCCGCTGGGCGGATTCGTGCCGGGTACCGCCACGCCTTCCCGCTCGGGGAGCAGCGCGTTAGACCGTGCGGCTAGCCGGGCGGGCTTTTTCTACCCATAATGTTGTCATCTAACACTTTTCTACGATGACAAGTGAGTTTCTCAGTTGCTGGCTGACCTTCCCTAGACATAGACCTTCTACTGGCTGGATACCTACATTAACTTGCCCACTGATTCGACTTTGACCTCTGTCGGGGTAGCCTGCAACACAAAAGCTCCGACTATCCACAAATCTGAATTTCACTTCTGTACTGCGTCGTAATCTCTAAGAATTCATTTACATCGGTGTAGTTCAAACAGGAAACTAATTCCAGAATGAAACTTTCACTCTGCAGTGGAGTGTGCGCTGATATGAAACTGTGCTCAGTCAAGAAGTTTCATATCAGTTCACACTACGCTGCAAAGTGGAGATTTCATTCTGGAAACATCCACCAGGCTGTGGCTAAGCCACGTCTCCGCAGTATCCCTTCTTCAGGGAATGCTAATTCTGTAAGGTTCGCAGGAAAGCTTCTGTGAAGTTTGGAAGGTAGGAGACTAGGTACTGGTGGAAATGGGGCTGATGGACGGGCCGTGGGCCATTGTTGGGTAGCTCAATTGGTAGAGCACTTTCCCGCGAAAGGCAAAGGTTCCCAGTTCGAATCTTGGTCCAGCACACAATTTTTATCTCCCAGGGAGTTTCAGGAAATCAATTAATTTTCGATCAGCGACACTTCGGACTGATGTGAATCTACTTACAGCCTTCAAACTACATGTAACAATGATAGAGATTAGTGGAGTCGATCAGATAGTGGGAGGTATGGATTTACCCCTGGAAGCGTTTGTAGACTCGACATGCTGTTGCCTACGCAGCTGTATAAGCAGCGGTAGATTAAAACTGATGAAACTGCAACATTGTGGTAAATTAAGGAACAGGATACAATGAAATCACCAGATATTTTTGAGAGTTTAAAGAGAACTGTAGGTAACAACTGAGTGAAACGGAAAACAACAAGCGAAAGGTTAGCTTTGAGAGATGAAATAGCGAAGACAGCAGAAGATGAAATAGTCAAAAGGAAAAGACAGAGTAGAAAATTTTGAATGTATCAGATATAAAAGTGATAGGAATTATTTACAGAGGGACGCAACAAATGGTAGAAACCGATATCGGTGAAAATCACTTTGGGTTCCAGAGAAGTCTGGGAACTTGCGAGAACATATTACTCCTGTGACTTATACTGGACGTTATGTTGAAGAAGGGGAGACCTACTGTAGTGCAGCAAATATGTTTTGGGCGCCACTGTGAAAGTAACAGCTCATCCGTACGAGTAGGAAGAACCCTCAGAAGTTGGCAAGGGCCAAAACACCATCTTGGTACTTTCGACAACGCGTCTGTCTACGCATTGCGAGTTGAGCCGGACCGAGCATCGCAGTACTGATGACACAGCATGCGTGATACTTGCTTTCTGCAAAGCCTTGGCAGGCATCCTCAATTTGAAAATGACACCTGTTTATTTTGTGAAAAACGCCTGCGACCGTTTGCATGAGCAAACATCAGTACATAAAATTTCTGCTTAGTGGTTCGCTTTAAGTTGAAAGGAGAGTAAATCATTGAATTGTGCCGCAATGTTACCTTACAGAATATTAATAAAAAATGAAAGTACAAATATGTGTGGGTCATATAAACATAATTAATTGCACTGAGCACTTTGCTGAATATTAGATTAATTTTTGAATGAATTTTGAAAGAATTTTGAAATGATAAGGGAAATATGGTGTTGATGTAAGAAAGCGAGTTTAGAGTTTTATATAACAACATCATTTACTTAGTAGAAAATATGAAAATACTTATTCATCACTCACTTTACTTAATAATGTGATTCTGCTGAATGCTGGAGTACCATAAGTAGTACAGAATAAAAATAGTAATTTTGTAAAACCTGCCTTTCTCTCCTAACTGAGATGACTTTGAGAAGCACCATAGTATGTTTTATTAACAGTGAAGCTGCTGGAAAGTTCAGAGTGAACATGAAGGCCTAAACATTCCCTAACGCAAAAAATGTTCAAATGTGTGTGAAATCTTATGGGACTTAAATGCTGAGGTCATCAGTCCCTAAGCTTACACACTACTTAACCTAAATTATCCTAAGGACAAACACACACACCCATGCCCGAGGGAGGACTCGAACCTCCGCCGGGACCACCCGCACAGTCCATGACTGCAGCGCCTCAGACCGCTCGGCTGGTCCCATTCTCTAACTACAGGAGCTATCACGCACAGCGGAAGTACTCATCAGAGTATATGCCTAGTCGTCTCTCCTAGTCCGGGGCCCACACACGTTGGGTAGAAGAGCTTAGAGAGTCCGCAGAGAAGCTGTTTGCCAACCTAATGGGACTTGCTAACACGCGAGGAACTTACGTCTCTCTGGTCACGTGCAGTCGCACTCTGCTCAGTACAATGGTTGGCTAAACTGCCTCTACACAGTCATAGAACCCACAGCAGACAGCCTACGCATACGTCAGTAGACGACCCGCATTCACACTTGCAGACAATATTAAGAGTGATAATTTTAAACTAATTACCTATACTAAAAATAATTCCGAATAATAAATATTTTAATGATCTTCCCTGAGTGTCGGAAGGGTATGTTTTGAGTACGCAGCTGTTGTGTCAAGTCATGCAGCGGCTCACATGGAGCCGTTGCGAGCAAAAGGAAGAGAGCTGTTGCGGGACTAGCTCGCAGGTGTCCACATCTTTGAGCGTCGCCCTTTTTATAATATAAGTGGTTGGAAGAGATACATGGGCACAACAGATGAGCACCGAAACAAACTGGTGTTCCAGTTTGGCGGCACCAACCACGAGAAAAGGGCTACACAAGGCGACGGTGGGATACGGTTCTGCAATCAGCCAGCAAGAGTTTATGCCTTCATTAGCCTCGTCCGACTGCAGACTCTTCGTTCACTTCCTTACACATGGCACCTTCTTATTCGTAAATCAACTTCTGGCTCACTCCGGCGACAGCAGCCTCCTGCCGTGGAGGGAACCCATTCGAGACCAGGGTGAAGCAGCCAGCCGCCATCAAACACCCCCTGCACAATCACAGCGGTCCTCTGCGCCACCTTGCCGCAAGGAGCCGTGCCGTGCGTTGCCTGCACACGCGCCGCTACACACACACCGGGCGTCAGCATTCCCCCTGTCGCTTACGTCACAGCTGGCCTCTGGGCGTTCGTTGGCCTCAGCGGTGCTCTGCAAGCTATTCTCACCACCAGCTAAAGGGGACCCTGGTCGCCGAGTAGCAGTACTACGAATGTTTTAGTTTGCGAATGGATAAAATGTCTGACTATTAACACTGTTTTCATGTGTTACCAAATGCCAACATTCTGACAACGACCCACTGCTGTTACCCAGCTCTACGCCATAGAGGCTATCCACCAGCCGTCACTACGCTACATTTAACTGGAATATTCGTCGAAAGTTTGAAGGTAGTAACGATAGAAAAGAGGGTTCAAAATGGCTCTGAGCACTATGCGACTTAACTTCTTAGGTCATCAGTCGCCTAGAACTTAGAACTAATTAAACCTAACTAACCTAAGGACACCACACACATCCATGCCCGAGGCAGGGTTCGAACCTGCGACCGGAGCGGTCGCTCGGTTCCAGACTGTAGCGCCTAGAACCGCACGGCCACTCCGGCCGGCTAGAAAAGATGGAGTGATAACTTATCTATGACTTTTACAGAAACGAGACTGCAGCTATGCGACTCGAAAAACATGAAAAAAAGTGCTGTAGTTACTCAGTCTGTCTGCTGAGCTAGCAGTAAAGGAAACCAAAGAAAATTTGGAAAGGGAATTAAAGTTCAAAGAGAAAAAACCATAACTATGAGGTTTTCTGATAACATAATTAGCCGGTGTCGGCTAAAAAGAGTAGTAGAACGGAATGGATAGTGCCTTGAAAAGTGACGAACATCAACGACAGTAAAACTAGAGTAATGAATTGTAATTGTACTAAGTCAGTCAATGCTGAGGAAATTAGATTTGGAAATGAGACACAGAAACTAGGAAACCAGTCTCTCTCTCTATATGGGTAGAAAAATAACTGAGGATGCCAAAGCAGACAGATCATAAAATGGAGACTGACAACAGCAAGATAAAAGTTTCTGAAAAAGATAAATGTGTTAACATCGAATATAAATTTAAGTGCTAGGAAATATTTTCTGAAGGTATTAGTATAATTTGTGTCCTTGTACGGATGTGAAACGGCAAGGACAAACGTTTCAGACAGGAAGAGAATAGAAGGTTTCGAAATATGGTGCTACAGAATAATGATGAAGATTAGATGGGTGGATCAGATAACTATGGAACAATCCCTCGATTGTATTAGGGAGGGCCGTGTGGGGAAGCCGTGTGGTCTAAGGCGCCTTTCCACGGTTCGCGTGGCTACCTCCGTCCGACGTTCAAGTCCTCCTTCGGGCATGGGTGTGTGTGTTGTCTTCAGCGTAAGTTAGTTTACGTCAGATTAAGTAGTGTGTAAGCCTAGGGACCGATGACCTCATCTGTTTGGTGCCAAAGGAACTTACCATAAAAATTAGGGAGGAAATAAATTTTTGACACAACGTGACTAAAAGAATGTATCAGTTGGTAAAATGCTTCCTGTGGTATCAAAGAATCGTGTTTCGCAATGTACATAAGTGTGTCGACTAAAAATTATGGAGGTGGTGGTGGTGGTTAGTGTTTAACGTCCCGTCGACAACGAGGTCATTAGAGACGGAGCGCAAGCTCGGGTTAGGGAAGGATTGGGAAGGAAATCGGCCGTGCCCTTTCAAAGGAACCATCCCGGCATTTGCCCGAAACGATTTAGGAAAATCACAGAAAACCTAAATCAGGATGGGTGGAGACGGGATTGAACCGTCGTCCTCCCGAATGCGAGTCCAGTGTGCTAACCACTGCGAAAAATTATGGAGGGAGTCCAAATCTGACTGCAATAAAAAGATTCAAATGGACGCAGAATGCTAGTTAGGCAGAGTTGAAGAGGCTTACGTGGAATAAAATATCGTCGAGAGCTATTTCAAACAAGTCTTCGGGGAACAACAAGATTGCAACAATAAACTGGCCACAGGTAACCTCGTAATTTTTTATCCAAATTATATAGCGACGGAAGTACTAACAACAGTTTTGAGAGTTAATATTTTTTGCATGGAACCAAAAAGAACTGAGTGAACAGTCCTAATACGTCTCACACTAATATATATTTACCTTGATGAAATGGATTTTATGTGCTCGAGTGTTAATGACCCAGAGCATTTAGCAGGAATGTACCTCCGTTGTACAAGACTCGTAGGAAACCAGAAGATTTGTCAGACTAGGAGCCAGAAGTTTCAGGACAAAGTGTCTGACTAAATTTAAGCGAAAATTTGGTAAACTTTATAGCAATTATTGGTAATAACAAAAACAAGTTTTGCAAAATCGATAAAATATAAGTGTTTGAGCCATAAAAAGTGTACGATGGAACTTTCCGTATCCTGGTATCGTTAGAAAAACATTCGCCATTACAGTGAAGACGACAGTAAGGGATCTCCAAAATATATGAAAGGAACGAACATTACATGAACTGAACTTGACTGTTGTAGGATGCTTAACGAATGTTAGGTTTACAGCATATTTGACTCTTTCATTTGTCACGCACCTGTTACCAATAGTGGAACAGTTCTTTTAGACGGTGTGTAAATACATTTTTGTAACTGTTTTTGTGAAAACGTATCGTGTACTTGTACTCAAATCGAGCAAAATAAGTTGTGTGGGTAGAAATGAAAAAAAAAAATTAAATATGGAACCTTTTCTATATGCACCAACGGAAACTGATAATAAAACGTTTATATAAAACATAAACATGCAAATTAAAAGAAAATACAGCCTTTCGAGAAACAATTATAAGAATATGTTTACGATAATCTTCGCAAGGTCTCAGCGAGTTTTACTTGATAAGAAATTATCATTAGTTTATATTGCAATTTTGTCCGTGTCCTCTGGTTTGGACATAGGCAAATTCACAAGTGGGAATACTGTTCATTGTGTTACACAGAATCTCTGTACTTCACTGTAAAAGTGTTATCTTTGTCTGCGATACTTATTTTGGTTCCAAAACTGTGGTTAGTGGGAACACAGAAACATTTGCGTGCTGCGGCGTGTTGTGTTAACTGTTTATACCGCGGTAAGCCGGTCTGTGGCGAGAACGGAAGTCGTTCTCCGAGAATAAGCGTTGCGTCAGGAGGGGTGCATACGATTTTAAGGCCGAAGTGTTTTTCTTCCCCCCTCGTTTACAGCCGTTTCGCTAACGAACGACTACAAGATAATACAAGCTTACGAATACTTCAACCCCGATCGACCTGCACCAAAAATGAAAGGTGAGAGAGACAGTCTACACAGGTTTCACAGTTTCCAGCTGCAGCATAATTGCCCGTTTCTACCCGTTCGAGTAACTGCCACAGTTATCATCCGTGTCTATCACAAGTCTTTCATCAGTGTATAAAAATGAAATGTAAAATCTACACAGTAGGTAGTGATATTTTCTCTTTGTTGGTTTTGGAAATAAGCTCGATTGGTTTTGATAGACTCTGAAAAAATTGCTTTTAATCATCTGTGGTGAGGAGTAAAGTAGGACCAGATATGAAGCCATTTCAAATCTGTGTGTACCTGTTCGAATCCTTGATTATCCACTATGTACGCCAAAACATTACACTTTCTTCAAAGTATTTTACGAGAGTATGTTATTGTTGACATTGAATGCAAATTTCTGTGTTACGAGGTCTTTTCTTAAGCTATTTATTTAGAGTGTACCCTTGTACGGAAGTGAAGTGTTGACGATAAATAGTTCAGACTAGAAGAGAATAAAAGTGTTTGGAATGTGATGCTACAACTGAATGCTGAAAGTTAAATAGGTCCATCGCATAACTAACGAGAAGGTACTGAATCGCATTGGGGTAAAATGAAATTTTGTAGCAGAACTGGACTAAAAGAAGGAAAAAAATTTGAAAGTTTGTGGTAAGGCCTTATGGCACCAAAATGCTGAGGTCATCGGTCCCTAAGCTTATGCACTACTTAATCTAAACGAACTTACGCTACGGACGACACACTCATCCATGCCTGAGGCAGGACTCGAACCTCCGACGGGGGGAGCTGCGCGGCCCGTGCAAGGCGCCTCAGACCACGTGGTTACCCCGCGTGGCCCCTAAAAGAAGGGATCGATAGATAAATCACTGTCCGTGACGTCAAGGACTAATCAGTTTGGTAACGAAGGAATGTTTGTGAGAGAGGGGAAAGGGTAAGGTAGAAATGGAGAGGGTGACAAAGGCTACACTACAGTAAGCAGTTTCAAACGGATGTAGATTGGAGTAGTTGTACAGAGATGAGGACGCTTCATCGTGGATCAGCTGCATCAAATTAGTTGTCAAAAGAGATATGGAATGAATAAAGAAAAATAAAAACAAAAATGAGTGACACACAGTCCAGTCACTTTAAGATGAGACCCTATCAAAAGCCTAACACCCTTTGAAGTGCGGACCGTTGCGAGACGCACAGGAAGAGAGTCATTAAAGTTCTGGATGTCACTGACAGGGATCTGCAACAGTGCCGACTCCAGTTTCGTGGCCAGCTAGGACTCGCGGTGAGGATCGGTGGAGCGAACTGCCCGATCACGGCTGTCCAACAGATTCTCGATTAGATTCAAATCCGAGGAGTTTGGTGGCTAGGGAATTCGCATTCATCCTGGTGCTCTTCGAACCACGCACGTACAGTGCGAACCATGTGACGCGTTGCATTGTCCTGCTGGTAGATGCCATCGCTCTGAAAAAAAACCAACTTGCATTCACGAGTGCTCATGATTTCCAAGGATAGACACACAATTGCGTTGATTAACTGTGCCATCCAGAATGACGAGGTCGTCCAGGGAATGCCACGAATACATTCCAGAGGCCATGACGCTACCTCCTCCGGGCTGGACCCTTCCGACGATCGTTACAAGGTGTCTGCTTTCAGACCTTTTACGCCGTACACGGCAACGCTCATCTGTCCGATGGAGCATAAAACGTTTTCCATACGAAAAGTGCACCTGTCGCCATTCAGTTGCGGTACTGGCCTACAGATTCAAGGCTTATTCACCGATGAGCAGCAGTCGCATCGGCACATGAATCGGACGGCTGTTGTGGAGGCCTACACGCAGCAGCGGTCGCTGAACGATCGTTGAGGAGACACTATTGGTGGCCCATTGGTTCATCTGGGTGTTCAGTTGCTCACACGTCTCTGCAGCCGTAGTTCAGCCCTACCGTCTACGTCCCGTGGTGCCCCACAGGTGCGCTGCGCCTGTTTTCTATAGTGTCATTTTCTCATGCACGGTACATTTTATCCACGGCGTCACGCGAACTATTTACAAATTTTGCTGTTTCGAGAACGCTTGCACCCTTGGCCCGTAAGCCAGTGATCATGCCTTTTTGACGTCAGACAAAGCGCCCCGTCACGACAACGAGTGCAGTGTTTGTCGCGTCCCCCTCGACAAGCTTTATATACCCACCATTGCCAGTGTTGCCACCGGCCGTCTGTCAGTGGTTATTGCACATTGGCGTCCAACATGGCTCTGAGCACTATGGGGCTTAACATCTGAGGTCATCAGTCCCTTAGAACTTAGAACTAACCTAAGGACATCACACACATCCATGCCCGAGGCAGGATTCGAACCTGCGACCGTAGCAGTCGCGCGGTTACAGATTGTAGCGCCTAGAACCACTCGGCCACTCCGGCCGGCGGTGTCCAAAATGTTCTGTGGTCATTTTAATGTGACTGAGCTGTCTAATAGAAATTTAATAATTTTCAATAATAGTCATTTGAAGTATGAGAACTGTTAACGGCCAAGAAAAATAAAACTGAAGTGCCTACAAACGCTCAGCCACCGCAGCCGGCTAACCTCTAGTATCAGTATTGTTTATTTCATCTTTGGCCTTACATCTCTAGCTTCCTTTAAAAATTTCACTTCAGTGGACAGCATCCTTGTTTCGTCTTTCATAGTTAATGTCCAAAATTCTTTCCCATATACTGCAATAGGGGTAGCCATTACCTTGTTAAATTTTGGCTTGGTATCCTACTTTGTATTTTCACTCGGTGTTCTGTGTATTGTGTCATACATCATTTTAAACTTGTGTTTCATTTTTAGTGACGTCGGGTTCATATTCGTAGCGAATATCGCAGCCTAACAGCTATGAATATAACATCTGGTTTTTTGGTTTTTCATCTACACTCCTGGAAATGGAAAAAAGAACACATTGACACCGGTGTGTCAGACCCACCATACTTGCTCCGGACACTGCGAGAGGGCTGTACAAGCAATGATCACACGCACGGCACAGCGGACACACCAGGAACCGCGGTGTTGGCCGTCGAATGGCGCTAGCTGCGCAGCATTTGTGCACCGCCGTCGTCAGTGTCAGCCAGTTTGCCGTCGCATACGGAGCTCCATCGCAGTCTTTAACACTGGTAGCATGCCGCGACAGCGTGGACGTGAACCGTATGTGCAGTTGACGGACTTTGAGCGAGGGCATATAGTGGGCATGCGGGAGGCCGGGTGGACGTACCGCCGAATTGCTCAACACATGGGGCGTGAGGTCTCCACAGTACATCGATGTTGTCGCCAGTGGTCGGCGGAAGGTGCATGTGCCCGTCGACCTGGGACCGGACCGCAGCGACGCACGGATGCACGCCAAGACCGTAGGATCCTACGCAGTGCCGTAGGGGACCGCACCGCCACTTCCCAGCAAATTAGGGACACTGTTGCTCCTGGGGTATCGGCGAGGACCATTCGCAACCGTCTCCATGAAGCTGGGCTACGGTCCCGCACACCGTTAGGCCGTCTTCCGCTCACGCCCCAACATCGTGCAGCCCGCCTCCAGTGGTGTCGCGACAGGCGTGAATGGAGGGACGAATGGAGACGTGTCGTCTTCAGCGATGAGAGTCGCTTCTGCCTTGGTGCCAATGATGGTCGTATGCGTGTTTGGCGCGGTGCAGGTGAGCGCCACAATCAGGACTGCATACGACCGAGGCACACAGGGCCAACACCCGGCATCATGGTGTGGGGAGCGATCTCCTACACTGGCCGTACACCACTGGTGATCGTCGAGGGGACACTGAATAGTGCACGGTACATCCAAACCGTCATCGAACCCATCGTTCTACCATTCCTAGACCGGCAAGGGAACTTGCTGTTCCAACAGGACAATGCACGTCCGCATGTATCCCGTGCCACCCAACGTGCTCTAGAAGGTGTAAGTCAACTACCCTGGCCAGCAAGATCTCCGGATCTGTCCCCCATTGAGCATGTTTGGGACTGGATGAAGCGTCGTCTCACGCGGTCTGCACGTCCAGCACGAACGCTGGTCCAACTGAGGCGCCAGGTGGAAATGGCATGGCAAGCCGTTCCACAGTACTACATCCAGCATCTCTACGATCGTCTCCATGGGAGAATAGCAGCCTGCATTGCTGCGAAAGGTGGATATACACTGTACTAGTGCCGACATTGTGCATGCTCTGTTGCCTGTGTCTATGTGCCTGTGGTTCTGTCAGTGTGATCATGTGATGTATCTGACCCCAGGAATGTGTCAATAAAGTTTCCCCTTCCTGGGACAATGAATTCACGGTGTTCTTATTTCAATTTCCAGGAGTGTAGTATTATGTTGTAGTGTACTGGAAATTTCCGTATGAAGGCCATTATTTGTTTCTTTTTCTTCTTTTTTAAGTGAAATTTTGAGTTTCTAGTGTTTATATGTATTGTACAAAACTTAGGCGATACGTTTCATATTGGAGATAATTTTATGCCTCATGAATAGTTATTTATTTGGTCAGCAGCAAAACGCAGACTATTTAGAATACATCTAAGAAATAATTGAGGACTTCAGACGTAAGTCCTGCACTAACAGATGTCCATGGGAGACGTAATCATAGCAATCTCCACCATACCATTCGGGAGCCTGATTAACAGTATATAAGGGTTTTTCAATAAAAAGTTTTTAGAGAAGATAGTATTGGTCAAAATAGATGAAAGGTCACATGAAAATTCTTCCGGAAAGAAATACAGTTCAAGAAATGAGCTATTTCACCTCTGCCAGGAAGATTCCTGCCCTCCGAGGTCTTCACGACGTAATCTTTTAATGTGTGTCAAGGCTCTCCCGAACTACATTGGGCGGAAAATTCTTCAGATATCTTACGCTGTGAAAACATTTGGTCATGACACATGGTACTGCACCACTCATCAAGCACTGAAATTCCTGAATTCTAGCGTAGAACAATGAAGCAGTATCTAACATCGCATCTCATTCCAACACAATATCTAGTAGGCCCAAACATCCACGTGGCCCATCCAAGTGATCAGCTTGCAGCAGTAGTGTCCGAGAGACAGCGCGAATAAACTTCGCACAGCTTGGTGGAAGTTGTCGAAGCTGACCGATACTGCCTCACCTAATAATACAGACGAATGAGAGCAGTCCAGAACCACGCGGATGTCTCGTGGTCTTGCTCACTGGCGTATGGGCTGCAAACTTGCCGTGTGCTTATGCACAATGCGCTTCCCTTACCATCACACCTTACGCTTTATTTCTCTTTCCGGTCAGAGCGTATAACTGTAGTGGGTCCTATCAGCTCATTTGCTCAGTTTCCCCAAGAGCACCTTCTGTGCAGCTGGTTTGAATATCTTTCGTTGATTATAAATGATTGTTGTCACATTCCTCAAGGTAAATCTTTTCGGTTCCTTCTGTTCAAAATACGTCTTAATGTCAGTGCCGTTTTGGCTGCAGATGGAATGCGAACATTATTTTATCAGCTGTTCATCCACGTAATTTTACAGTACCACAGCTAAATCATTGGCCTTAAGTAACATACAGTATTCGATTGCCATTTTAATTTTCATTGTACACACTCAGCCGGCCGCTGTGGCCGTGCGGTTCTAGGCACTTCAGTCTGGAACCGCGCTACTGCTACGGTCGCAAGTTCGAATCTTGCCTCGGGCATGGATGTGTGTGATGCCCTTAGGTTAGTTAGGTTTAAGTAGTTCTAAGTCTAAGGGACTGATGACCTCAGATGTTAAGTCCCATAGTGCTTCGAGTCATTTTTTGTACACGCTCAGTCAGTGTGGCAATACTTCATGAATCTCAGGTACTCTGCATTCACTTTCCCCATAGACCACCTGGAAACTCGACAGCTAAAGAGAGATTCTAATTCTAAATCAATTCCAGCGCTTGGCAAGCTCATTGGTGCCGCTACGTTGTGACGAAGCTGTATAGCCTCCATGTGTGTTTCAGTGCCGCTCGCTTGTTGATCCACACTCAAAGAGTGCTCGTCCACGTGATGGCGAGTGAGATAACTGCGGGCCACGTGTTTCCGCACCGCGAGCAAAATGAGTAATGGGGAACGAAAGCATTATGATCTGTGTTCCCGGTGGCTAAGATGGTTAGAGCGTCTGCCATGTAAGCAGGAAATCCCGGGTTCGAGTCCCGGTCGGGGCACATATTTTCACCTGTCCCCGTTGATCTATATCAACGCCCGTGTGCAGGTGACGGTGTTAATATAATTCTAAGGTCGTATTTCTCACTACAGAATTTCTCATAATGTATACCTGTAACTCACGTTCAAATTTTATCATGGATGTGTGCTGCTATGCTGCATTTTTGCAGAAAATGAAATTTTGATCAATTGCTATCAATCCTGGTGTTGAAAATTTAATGGCCAACAGTGAAAAACTAGGTCCACGCGAGATTTTGGATTGTTTTTTCAGTACCTTTCCCCGCTTACATCTGGTATGTCATCCGAATAATGAGAGCAGACAGTGTGCACAACAAAAGATGGTGTGAGTGTCAGACCACGCTGATGGCTGGTTCAGCTGTGCTACCACTTTTGGTGATGAACAAACCCTTATCAGCGTAACGCCTGACGGACAAGAACGAGCGGTTGTTAATTGGCTCGTCGCGAGCGTATCGGCCACTCGGTCAGCAGCTGCCTCCCCCCACCAGCCCTCTGCCGTAGCTCACCCTGCCGGCAGGGGGCTGCCGGCGCGTGCCGCCGCTTCCGACACCGGAAGTTATTTTCCGGTGTCCGTATCTCGCCGCGACGGTGCTGACCCCTATCTGGCGGGCGATGACAAGTGACTGCGGCGCACCTGCTGCTCCCGGCGGAAGTCACACCACTGGCCCCCTGCCTCCTCCTTACGGTCGGCGCGGCGCGAGCGCTTTCTGCGTCCGTTCGCAGCGGCCGTGCCTCCAGCGGGGCCGCAGTGGCCGATCTTTTGAAGAGTGCACAAGGATTCGGGTGTGCGAGGCAAACGATGTCTATAACAGATCTTCATTATCGCATAGACGATGATTCCAAACGCTTCATTCATTGCAGAGTACACTACTGACCATTAAAATTGCTACACCAAGAAGAAATGCGGATGATAAACGGGTATTCATTGGACAAATATATTATACTAGAACTGACATGTGATTACATTTTCAGGCAGTTTGGGTGCATAGGTACTGAGAAATCAGTACCCAGAACAACCACCTCTGGCCGTAACTACGGCCTTGATACGCCTGAGCATGAGTCAAACATTGCTTGGATGGCGTGTACAGGTACAGCTGCACATGCAGCTTCTACACGCTACCACAGTTCATCAAGAGTAGTGATTGGCGTATTGTGACGATCCAGTTGCTCGGCCACCATTGACCAGACGTTTTCAATTGGTGAGAGATCTGGAGAATGTGCTGGCCAGGGCAGTAGTCGAACATTTTCTGTATCCAGATAGGCCCGTACAGGACCTGCAACATGCGGTTGTGCATTATCTTGCTATCCTGCTGAAATGTGGGGTTTCGCAGGGATCAATGAAGGGGAGAGCCACGGGTCGTAACACATCTGAAATGTAACGTCCACTGTTCAAAGTGCCGTCAATGCGAACAAGAGGTGACCGAGACGTGTAACCAATGGCACCTCATACCATCACGCCGGGTGATACGCCAGTACGGCGATGACGAATACACGCTTCCAATGTGCGTTCACCGCGATGTCGCCAAACACGGATGCGACCATCACGATGCTGTAAACAGAACCTGGATTCACCCGAAAAAATCACGTTTTGCCATTCGTGCACCTAGGTTTGTCTTTGAGTACACCGTCGCAGGCGTTCGTGTCTGTGATGCAGCGTCAAGGACAACCGCAGCCATGGTCTTCGAGCTGATAGTCCATGCTGCTGCAAAAGTCGTCGAACTGTTGGTGCAGATGGTTGTCGTCTTGCAAACGTCCCCATCTGTCGACTTACGGATCGAGACGTGGCTGCACGATCCGTTACAGCCATGCGGATAAGATGCCTGTCATCTCGACTGCTAGTGATAGGAGGCCGTTGGGATCCAGCACGGCGTTCCGTATTACCCTCCAGAACCCACCGATTTCATATTCTGCTAACAGTCACTGGATCTCGACCGACGCGCGAGCAGCAATGTCGCGATATGAAAAACCGCAATCGCGGTAGGCTACAATCCGACCTTTATCAAAGTCGGAAACGTGATGGTATGCATTTCTCCTCCTTACACGAGGCATCACAACAACGTTTCACCAGGCAACGCCGGTCAACTGCTGTTTGTGTATGAGAAATCGGTTGGATACTTTCCTCATGTCAGCACGTTGTAGGTGTCGCCACCGGCGCCAACCTTGTGTGAATGCTCTGAAAAGCTAATCATTAGCTTGTCACAGCATCTTCTTCCTGTCGGTTAAATTTCGTGTCTGTAGCGCGTCATCTTCGTGGTGTAGCAATTTTAATGGCCATTAGTGTAGTAATATTTTGAGACTATTCAGCTTGACTAATCCCTGAAGGCAACAGTGTGTATCGTTACCTGTTATATTTACGCCAATAATGTTTTATAACTGTTAGCACTTTCTTTAACGTCAACCTCTGCTAGACACAGAGTTCGTTTCACTCTCGTGTGACAAAGCATAGGCTGTGTCTGTCCATTAAAGTAATTTATGTCTATTCTTTGAACAAGATTGTTAATCATTCTTATGCCCAATTAAGCTGGCGATCGTTTTTTTATTCTTTGAACAGTGTGGATAGGTAAAATATTGTTTGTTACTGTTTAAATATTTACGTAGTTCTGACTTTCACTTCCGATAATCCACCTCCGTTAGGTACACCACGGTCAACACAACAAAATTCCTTTCAGACGGTAACACTACTCTGCTGCTTTATACTTTAATTGCTTTAATAAAAATAATATCATTATAGCTCCAAATTGTTGATGCTGTTGGGTCTTCAGTCCAAAGACTGGTTTGATGAAGCTCTCCATACTACCCTATCCTGTGCAAGCTTCATCATTTCCCAGTACCTACTGCAACCTACATCCGTCTGAATCTGTTTAGTGTATTCATCTCTTGGTCTCCCTCTACGATTTTTAGCCTCAACGCTGCCCTCCAATACTAAATCGGTGATCCCTTGATGCCTCAGAATATGCCCTACCAACCGATCCCTTCTCCTAGTCAAGTTGTGCCACAAATTTCTCTTCTCTCCAATTCTATTCAGTAGCTCCTCATTAGTTATGTGATCTACCCATCTAATTTTCAGCATTCTTCTGTAGCACCACATTTCGAAAGCTTCCATTCTCTCCTTGTCCAAACTGCTTATCGTCCATGTTTCACTTCCATACATGGCTACACTCCATACAAATACTTTGTGGGGTGGGAGAAACTACTTCCTAACACTTAAATCTATACTCGATGATAACAAATTTATCTTGTTCAGAAATGCTTTCTATGCCATTGCCAGTCTACATTTTATATCCTCTCTACTTCGACCATCATCAGTTATTTTGCTCCCCAACTAGAAAAAGTGATTTACTAGTTTAAGCGACTCATTTCATAATCTAATTCCTGCAGCATCACCCGATTTAATTCGACTACATTCCATTATCCTCGTTTCGCTTTTGTTGATGTTCATCTTATATCCTCCTTTCAAGACACTGTCTATTCCGTTCAACTGTTCTTCCAAGTCCTTTACTGTCTCTGACAGAATTACAATGTCATCAGCGAACCTCAAAGTTTTTATTTCTTCTCCATGGATTTTAATTTCTACTCCGAATTTTTCTTTTGTTTCCTTTACTGCTTGCTCAATATACAGATTGAATAACATCGGCGACAGGCTATAGCCCTGTCTCACTCCCTTCCCAACCACAGCTTCCCTTTCGTGCCCCTCGACTCTTATATAACTGCCATCTGGTTTTTGTACAAATTGTAAATAGCGTTTTGCTCCTTGTATTTTACCCCTGCCAACTTAAAGGTTATGATATACCAGGAGGAGTGGTAGTGTTATACGTGGCTTATCCGTGACAGACTATTTGTTCTGTTGGGGCATAGTACGTAATAAACCAAACTTGGTATTTGATAGCACACGCTACGTAAGTGCAGTTACAGTGTTATACAGCCTCGACACTGACCATGTCTCAGATACGCTGCTTTCCTCGCTAAAAACGGTGGAAACGCCGTGTACCCCCTCTGGTGCGACGAGCGAGCCATACTCTGCTCTTCTCACGCAGCTAGAAATGACGCGACAGATCGTCCCATGCCCAAGGAAGTGCGACAGCCCCGTCACCCAGTTTCTACCTAAGGCGAATCAAAGGGTCTCATTCCAAATTACATTACTCTAGTGACCTTAATTAGCCGTCATCACTCGGGAACTTAACGAGAAAAATATGAATCAAGGCAAAAAATGAAAGGGGGAAAGCCACGCGAGCTTGGCATCTTTCACTCCTAATCTTACATAGAAGTGCCAAAGGAACTAGTATAGGCATGCGTAGTCAAATACCGAGATATGTCAACAGGCAGAATACGGCGCTCCGACCGGCAACGCCTATATAAAGCAACAAGTCTGTGGAGCAGTTGTTGATCGGTTACATGCTGAAGCAATGGCAGGTTATCAAGATTTAATGAGATTGAACGTGGTGCTATAGTCGGCGCACGAGCGATTGGACACAGCATCTCCTAGATAGCGAGGAAGTGGTGACTTTCCCGTATGGCCGTTTTAAGTCTATCACAAATATCAGGAAACCGGTAAAATATCAAATCTCCATCGCTGCGACCGGGAAGAGATCCTGCAAGAACGGGAGCGACGACGGCTGAAGAGAATTGTTCAACGTGACAGAAGAGCAACCCTTCCACAAATGTCTGCAGATTCAGTGTTGTGCCACCAACAAGTGTCACCTTGCGAACCATTCAACGAAACATCATCGATATGGCTTTTCGGAGCCGAAGGCTCACTCGTGTACCCTTGATGTTGCACGACACATAGCTTTACACCTCGCCTGAGACCGTCTACACCGAAATTGGTCTGTTGATGACTAGAAACATGTTGCCTGATCGGATGAGTCTCGTTTCAAATCGTATCGAGTGGATGGACGTGTACAGGTCATGAGTCCATGGACCATGCATGTCATCAGGGGACTATTTAGGCTGGTGGAGGCTCTGTAATGGTGTGGGACGTGTGCAGTTGGAGTGATGTGGTACCCCTGATCGTCTATATACTACTATGAAAAGTGACACGTACGTAACCATCCTGTCTGATCATCTGCATCCGTCCAGGTCCATTGTGGCTCTGGCTCTGAGCACTATGGGACTTAACATCTATGGTCATCAGTCCCCTAGAACTTAAAACTACTTAAACTTAACTAACCTAAGGACATCACACACATCCATGCTCGAGGCAGGATTTGAACCTGCGACCGTAGCAGTCGCGCGGTTCCGGACTGAGCGCCTAGAACCGATAGACCACCGCGGCCGGCCAGGTCCATTATGCATTGGGACTAACTTGGGCAATTCCAGCAGGACAATGCGACACCCCACACGTACAGAACTGCTACAGAATGGCTCCAGGAATGCTTTTCTGAATTTAAACACTTCCGCTTTCCACCAAATTCTTCAGACACGAACATTATTGAGCATATCTGGGATGCCTTGCAGCGCGCTGTTCAGAAGAGATCTCCACCCGCTCGTAGTCTTACGGATTTATGGACAGCCCTGCAGGATACATGGTGTCAGTTCCCTCCAGCAGTATTTCAGACATCAGTCGAGTCCATGCCACGCCGTGTTGCTGCACTTCTGCGAGCTTGCAGGGGTTCTCCACGATATTGAGCAGGTGTACCAGCTTCTTTTGGCTCTTCAGTGTATGACAGCAATGAGTATTGCACTTACTCATCTTATATTACTACCGGATGGTCTCATTAACTTTCAAATGCTTGTACAACATAGTGTTTGTGTCTGTATTGTTGTGGATTAAGGATAGCGAAAGGGGGAAACCTGGTGGCTTCACATATCCTACTCCTCTCAAGCAGCCCAAGGGGTGCGCTGAGCTCAGTGTTCCGTTCCAGCTGATGGATCACCGTCAACAGTGTCACATGCCCTCATTCATGAGACACTGCAGAGAGGTCTTGAACTCAATCGAGGGAATTGACGCAAAGACTGGTGTACAGTAACTTTACATCACCACCTCTCCTATCCTTGCCGGCCAGATAATGACTGCAAAATTTCCCAACACCACGATTCGACCAGGCGTACTTCCGAGTCCAGTGCCATGCGTACCTTCGACTCGAGTGTCATCACACCAGTGTGAGTTAGCGACCTCGGCTACAGAGGCTGCTAAATGGTTTTATTACTTGCTACAAATGTTTATTATCAACCTACAGCCCCCTTCAAGGATATTTGCAATTTTTGTAAACTATGTACTGTTACCTTTCAAATATGTACTCATCTGTCATTATTTATATATTCCTCCTTTCATAGAAACATTTTGTAACGTTGTTGCATTAATTTGCTATGAAAGCGGTGCTGCTATTCAAGATAATAAAAGCGGGTTAAAAGCTGTGAGCTGTCTGGGGAAGTTAATCCTCCATTACTCAGCCACTTGAAACACGTATGTATTCAGTACAGCGATGGCGAGGCATGACAGAATCTCTGACCAGAGAGTTATTTATCGTTGCTAGTCTGCGCTTAACCGCGCGAGTGTGCAGTTCCGAGTTGGACGCAGTTGTGGTACGTAGCGAGTCGCGAGAGCATGTAGTTGCGAGTTAGCAGTTCGAGAGCAGTAGTCAGTCAGTACAGTAGTGTGTGAGGAGTCGGCGGGGGTCGAAATGGGTCTCTGGTCACGATTCAGGACGAGGTATATTGTTAAATAAGGTAATGAAGCAGCATTGCGCTCAGCTAATAATGTATTGTAATTGTAATTAATTTGTTCAAGAAATGCCCCAATAATAATTCTGTTTTCAAAGCAATCGTTATTAAAAAGAAAAAAATCATTACAATTGAATATTCATTTCTCAATTTTTGTGTCGAGTTTACATTGGGCCATTACTTTTCAATATTTTTGTAGCGAAGGTACAGTTGCTTTTATTTCAATTTAACGATGTTTTGTGGGAGCTCAACAACATTTGGGTCATTATTATTCAGTAATCTTGTGGGAAAATAACTTTTGGCACGTTTTCATTATCATAGGCTTTTCTTTTATTTTTGCTGGGAAATCACACTTGGTTCTATTCACATTAACATTTGTATTGTCTTGTAAGAATTTGCTGGGAGGTCACGTTTAACACGATTCCCATTAACATTTAATTATTGTCCTTTCAAAATATATTTCTGGGAAGGTTGCACTTGGTTCAATTTATATTCAATTACTTTCTTTCATTCTTTCGGGGAGGTTACAAACTGTTTCACCAGGTATCCTGTCTAGCTTACCAAATTACCAACCAGACGAACATTAATTATAATCTTTTAATAGTCATACGACAACCGGTGATATATATATATATATATATATATATATATATATATATATATATATATATATAAAAGAGAATTTAAATAAAAAGAAATAAATCAGTTTATATTTGGAAATTTATTTTAACATTGATCATTGAAATTTCAGCATATTAAACGTGAGTCATAACTAAGCTGGTGCCTTATTTAGGACTGTGAAAATGTGAGTTTGTAATCTTACGGAACACATCAAATATGGAGCCAAGATTGGGAGACTGCATACAACACTGCATTCATAAAACAACACACAAAGAACGTTGAAACATATGCAAGAGGAAATTAACCACAACCAACCGATTCAATTTTCACCCAAAGAAATTACGTTCGTAGCACAATCCTGTCCGTCATGTAATTACCACACACTGGTATACTAAATCCATACTAACTCTCTGTGAAATCTTCCCGAAAAGAATAGCTGAGGGCTACTTTGATGATTATACCACATGCTTCACGTGGTCAACTTGGTTTACACAAAGAGTGTAACTCCACAATAATTTTGATAATTAAAATAAATTAGATCGAAAAGCAATTTACAAAAGAAAAACCTCGAGCTGGTTACTATCGTCTTACTATTAACCTGATGGGTCAAACAATTGTATAAGCACGTGGTACTGGTTTCACAAAGTACACCCCACGTGGGTTGAACATAAAGAAAAGTTGCTATATTGAAAAATATTGTCAAGACGAGAAGTTATAATCTCACGCACATACGCATTGAAGATTGATGATACTAGTTAGAGTTACTGATCAACACGTGGTTCCACTTTACTCATAAAGTAGTGACAGACCAACTACCGGAATATATTCTGAACTTCACACTCGAATTACACTGCGTTGCAATTTAAGATAACATTAGATATTTTAGAGCTAAACCTGAAATAAAGGTGATTAAATTTTCAGTTAGGCTGAACTTAAGAAATCCATTGTCCTACGGTCTTAGCAGACACGCGCTTAGCCGGAGATCTTACCACTTCAGACGCTCGCCGTGGACAGACTGACCTGGTCCCTTTCTGAGGGTGGCTCACAAATACAAACGGAAGTGGCCAGAGGGGCAGCTTCCTATACAACATGACAAGAGACGGACAGGACCATACTAAGGATAGAAACCTCTTTGCTTTTAGAAAGCGTAGCTACCTGTTCCGACGTTGGTCCTACTGTTCTCTAGCAGACAGGCTTGTCTGCTACCCTCAAGCATGCCACTATAAATACATTTGCTCATTCATCCTCTCACACAGAAGGGAAGGGATATGACAGTATCTTATCATATACAGAATATAAAAGAAAGCGGATGTAGGTTCCGTATGAGACTGTGTGACATGAATTACATATAAACTGTGTTTTAAAGTATAGTAGTGTGACAGATCGTTCTTGTTTGTGTGTAAAAGTTACACGTTCCACTACTCAGTCTTCTCCCAGATAGTCAGAAACGCCACAGTAAATTTAGAAGAGAGAAGGGAGAAGAGATTTAAGAAATTATCATGAAAGGAATCCAACAGAGACCTTTCAATTTGTATAAAAGATTTCCCGAACAATAACATTCTTTATCTTAATAACTGTTGCACACCACAATTACTTCGTGTAGCGGCCACTTTTTAAATATTTTAACTCGATCTCCAGCAGCCTGAGCTCACTTTCTGCACCAGTAATTGTTTCTTACTATCCCTAATCAAAAGTAATTTTATTTCTAGCTCGTAGTACAGCCATTTCTTCTCTCTCTCTACTCAATCTTCCTACAATTGTCTCTGTCTCCCTAATCCTCTGTCTTTGCATGAGTTACAGTATCTCTAAACATATTCTCATCCTAATCTATAAAGAACAAGAAGTATAAAGGTACAGTATTGATCCGTGTGAGTGTTCGTATCGACGGTTATTATGTTCTCCTGTCTTTGCTCTAAGAATTCTATGATTTCTCTCGCAGCCGAGAGAGAGAGAGAGAATTGACGGTGAAGAAGCCACGCGGTGTACCATGCGGTCTTAGGCATCTTGTCACGGTTCGCGCGGCTATCCACGTCGGAGATTTGAGTCCTCCCTCACGTATGGGTTTGTGTGTTGTCCTTAGCGTAAGCTATATTAAGCAGTGCGTAAGGCTAGGGATCGATGACCTCAGCAGTTTGGTCCCATAGTCCTTACCACAAATTTTCAAATTTGCCGGCGAAGGCGATGTAAGCGGCTCCGCCGGCGAGGAGAGGAAAGCTTCCGACTGCAGTGACTATGTGGGCTGTTTCCCTCGCGGCTGCTGCTTCGCCAAAACACCGGAAGTGGGCTTGGCCGATGATTCTGGTTATACAGAACAGAAAGGAAAGCAGTCTGGACTCACGAATGTTGGTCAACTTCTGTAACGAATGTGGACTGGTTGTCACTGAGGAAAGATCGCATGGTGAGTTATTTATTGCCCGTACTGTCGAAGGTGGTTAATGATAATGGCTTATAATATTCGGTATGTCGGGCATTTGTAGTTGCCGTCACCGGCGTAATAGTTGGTTAGCCTTCAGTATCGAGTCGATACGTAGCTGAGGTATGAATAATATTGCTGTTAGGCTATACTGATAGTGCTCTTTTCTTCAGGGTAGGATTAATAAGACACGGTGCTAAATGTCTTAATTCTACAGTGTTTAACAGCGTATATTTTAAGCTTGTGTTTAATTGTGTGTTTTAACTGTTGTAATATTGATCATTGTTGTCTAGCCTCTAGTTACTGTTGTTCTGAGGGCTTTTCTGGCAGGCCATACAACCCTATTTAATCTGATGTTACTAGAGCGGAAAAGCTTGTGAAAGGTTGTTGGCTGCGAGTCACGTAGTTCACTGTAATTTTTGAACTGGCGCCAATAAACAGAAGCAATATATGGTGACTGTGTGGAGAGAAGAGGATACCAAGGGTACACCCGTTGCGACTCAAGAGCTAAGAAAAATGTATTTCACGTTTATTTGCATAGGGAATTTATCAGTTTATTGCACAGGACCGTAGAACTCGGTGTTCACGAGACTGAGTAAATTTCAACGGGAATGATTTCATTACAGGCATTATATACTGGTTTTCCAGATTAAGTTGTTTAATTTTTCTATGGATTACAGTAAAACTGATTGAGCACAGGATTTGCTCAACAACACATTACACAGCAGATTTCCGTAAGACAAACATCACGCATTGTATATTCAATAACAAACACAAATATTTTATATAAAAAGAACGTTACAACAGCAATGTCACGGTATAAGTGCGTGAACAACTACGCAGGAAGATGAAACCCACTTGCCAAAAGGGTACCTTCTAGCCGTGGTGGATGTATCCTCACGTGTGGAAAGTTTATATGGTATACTGATGGAAAAGACCGTTTAGGCCGTGTAATAAATATCTATTTACGATCCAATCCAACTTCACTCACGGCGTTAGAGCCACATCTTCAGGGATACATCTGTGTACAACCAAGATCAAAATGTATAAAGATCATGTTTCGGTTAAAATATAGTTGAAATATACACGAAATTATATAGGAAAATTCTGTACTCACGTTATTTCATAACTTAATTCAAATGACAACCAGTAGGTGACCTGCATTCTCTCTTAATTTTGATAAAAATGTTGTCATCAAGAAGTCAGTAGTCCAAGTTAAAATACGGTAGAATGCAGGAAACATTATGCCGATACAAAAAAATCTAGAGTAAGGATAAATCGGTAAACCAGATGGATATAAAAGTATAGTACAATGATACGTGTAGATGATGAAACCAACGTTCACCTGTAAGGTCATAAAGCAGAGGCTGTATGGCTGTGCAATAGGTAACTAAGGCCAAGCTTAGATGACATGCTGCCTACAAAATAGACCATCATCTAGATGAAATAAGGACTGGTTAAATAGAAAATTAAAATACCATATAAATATTTTTTATTGCTCAGAGCAGCTCTTGCAATCTACGTCCGCAATTTTTTGCTTCATGTATTCCTATTTTTATCTTCTTCACAGTTTTTACCCTCTACGGCCCTCTCTAGTACAATGGAAATTTCCTGATGTCTTAACAGTTGTTCAGTCATCCAGTCCCTTCTTCTTGCCAGTATTTTCCACATATATAATTCCCCTTCAGTCCGTAACTTAGAGTCCGCTTAGTTTCCAACATTCGTCTGTAGCACCACATCTCAAATGCTTCGCGCCTCCTCTTTTCCGGTTTTCCCAAAGTCCATGTTTCACTACCATACAATGCTATGTTCCAGACGTACGTTCTCAGATATATCTCACTCAAATTAAGTCCTATGTTTATACCAGTAAACTTCTCTTGGCTAGGAACGTCCAATTTGCCAGTGCCAGTCTCCTTATGATGTCCTCCTTGCTCCGTCTGTCACTGATTATTTTGCTTCCTTGATAGAAGAACTCCCTAATTTCATCCACATCGTGACCATCAATCCTTATGTTAAATTTCGCGCTGTTCTCATTTCTGATATTTCTCATTACTTTCGTTTTTCTACGATTTACTCTCAATCCGTATTCTGTACTCATTAGACTTTTCATTCCATTCAACAGATGCTATAGTTAATCTTCACTTCCACTGAGAACCTAAATATTACCAGCGAACCTTAATACTGATATCGTTTCACCTTGAATTATAATCTCATTCTTGAACCTTCCTTTTATTTCCATCATTGCTTCCTCGCCGAAGAGATTGGAAATTAAGGGCGGAAGAATACATCCCTGCCTTACTTCCTTTTTAACCTTTGCATTTCGTTCTTGGTCTTCCAATCTTATTGTTCTCTTTTGGTTCTTGTACATATTGTGTATTTCCCCACCTTTCCTAACATCTTGCACTATCTTGCATTTTTTAAATGCATATGAATTGAAGGGGGACGATTTGCATATCAAGAGGGTTCATTCGTCTCAGATCAAAGCCATTTTTTATGTTTTACTGTAGCTGTGCGACTTACGTATATTATGTAAGCCACCGGCCAAATTATACTGGGTTACTTAGAGCCGATGCCAGTTGACCTGTTCTATGGCACAGGCTATATCTGAGTTACTGCCTACAGCCTGTACATCGTGTGTTTAAAAACAATAAATGAGAAAATTAAATTCGACAGTGTTGTGTTGCATAATTTTTAACTCTTTAGAGTACCCAAGAATCATCAGAAACCGACCGAGATGGCGCAGTGGTTAGCACACTGGACTCGCATTCGGGAGGACGACGGTTCAATTCCGCGTCCGCCCATCCTGATTTAGGTTTTCTGTGATTCCCCTAAATCGCTCGAGGCAAATGCCGGCATGATTCCTTTGAAAGGGCACAGCCAACTTCCTTCCCCGTCCTTCCTTAATCCGATGAGACCGATGACCTCGCTGTTTGGTCTCTTCCCCCAAACAATCCAATCCAATCCATATTATCAGAAGTATAGTGGCAGATGAAGAAGTACAAGGCTTATGAGACATCAGACCAGACTGGTAATATTGGAAACGCCGATCAAAATCCTTGACTTGGGAGAAACAGTTAATCAATCTCAAATTAGCATGGCTTTCCAACGGTTTCGGTATTTTGTGCAGTCCATAACAAAATGTGTAGCTGCCGCCGTCCTGACTATGGAGGGCGCGACAAGATACTAGACAGAATGAGATTTTAACTCTGCAGCGGAGTGTGCGCTGATATGAAACATGGTAGAGCACTTGCCCGCGAAAGGCAAAGGTCCCGAGTTCGAGTCTCGGTCGGGCACACAGTTTTAATCTGCCAGGAAGTTTCAAGATACTAGACAGATGCTCCTAACTAAACTGTTCGCCAGAGTTACTTTTTACATTATAACGAAAGCTTCTCTTAATTACCTGGCAAATTATAACCATGTGCCGGACCATGACTGAAATCTGAATCTTTGATTTTTGCGGGCAGTGCTCTTAGCGACTGAATTATTCAGGTACGACTCAAAGAGCACTCTCCCCTGCAGAGTGGAAGATTAATACCTAAAACAATTCTCTACGCCATTTCTCCACAGTTCCCTTTCTATCAGGCGTCTCAGTCCTGAAAGGTATGCAGGCGTACTGGCGGAGGTAAAGTTATGACAGTGGATCGTGATTCTTGCGTGGATAGTTCAGGTTGCTTCTGGTTGGAGCGTCGGTCCAACACACAGTTTCATCCGGCCATGAAGCGTCATAACACTGCATATTCCACTACAGACTGGTAAAATTCATACTGGAAAACATTATATCTGTGTTTTTTATTTTGTTTATACTTAGTCGTAAGTTGTCCATTTTGTGTTACTACTACAGACGAATACCAATCAGTTTTCCTGAAACATCGCTGCGCAATATGTGTCGTAATAAAGATAACAGATGATCTGAAGCTTGTCATGGATGCACAAGAGCCAACTATAATGTGATTTTTTAGCAAAGCCTTTGACACTGACGTCTTCGGCATTTTATTTGCCGAACTTGGTAGCCTACATATCTCGCCAAGTACAATACAGAGGTTTCGAACATCGTGATGTTTCCCCAGCAGTGCCTCATGTCCGGCACCATAAAGCCCGAATCGAGGCAGGCAGTGTCAGGCATCTCCCAGAGTTTGGTATTAGGGGTACTATACTCTATTCATTCTACGTAAATAATGTGTCATCAGTTTTGTCCTGCTGCAAATACCATAGGCACACTCATGACCTCCAGTTCTATCCAAACCTGAAGACAGACATCGAGAACCTCAGTACTGACTTGTGTGCACTATCAAAATGGTCGCAGGATAAAGCTCAACCCATCCAAAGCGTAGCGGTACTGGTTGGTCATTCTAGGCTCATTACCCTGAAGTATCTGGAAGCTTTACTATCTTTAACCCTAAATGAGACAAATATCAACTTCTCTCTGTCAGCAGAGGCTCTAGGAGTAGCAACAGATGCAAGTCTAAATTTGACTGAGCACGTAACTGCGATGTGCAAGAACGTATGAGCATCTTTCCATGCACTACAAAAATATAAGAAAATACTCCGTTTCGATCAGAAAAAGAAACTCATACACACACTTATACATCCACTTACTGATTACAGTGATGTTATCCTGCAAGGTTTTTCTCAGGAAACCTCACGGCGCCTAGAAGTCACTATGAATGTGTTCGTTATGTCTGTGATATTCGACTCTTTGATCATATTTCACCTTTATCTGCACAGCTGTCCTGGCTGCGTGGTAACCTCCACCCTCCCCACACCACCATCCTTCCTCCCCTCTCCACCCCTCTGGTTTTAGTATTGTATTGTGTGGCCTACAAAAGGGCTTCACCAGCTCTTTGTAAACAAGAAGACAATGTAACAAGAAAGGATATACGAGAGAGAGGCTTCTTCAGTCGGCAATTAAGTAACTTACTTGTTTGTTGTAGCTTAATTGTAATACTTCTCTGGAATATCTTTGAAGGCTCTGAAACTACCAGAAACACATACTTCTTTCACCACTGAAATCAAACGGGTTGTAATCAAATGTGTGCTAGACTATACACTGTCTTGCTTTACGCTCTTAGTTCATTTTTTTCCCCAAAATGTGGGTGTGATATCTTCGATATGTCTTTTAGTATAGTTTACTGTTAGGTATGTACAAGAAATTAATGTAGCGTGTGTGTAGTTGGCAGAGAAGGTAGAGAGTTATAACTAGTGTTTGCACATAGGCTGCTCTCCTTGGATAGCTCGAATGGAGCCGTCGAGTTTAACTCTCCCATCTGACGGACGAAGTCACCGTCGACAAGTTCACATACCTTCCACATCGTGACGTAGTGCTCCGTGGTTCGAAATTTATCCCAGTGTATTGGTACAAAGCCTACAGTTCGATAACTGTACTTCACCACCCCAGCCAGACACCGATCAATTTATGAAACTTACTCCCTAGCCAGGATTATAAATGTCAGCATGCTCGTCGAACTTTGCTGCGATTGTAGTCATCATTCACCGCACCTTGAAAAGCAGATGGGAAGAATTTAATGAAGGGTCAGCTGCAGTGAGAAAAAAGCATTACTCAGTTGGTAAGATGTGAAAGAAACTTCACGAGACATTATCGTGGCTACCAGGAATAGCAACAGAGTAACTGAACAAATTACTCGGCTCAAGTGACATGAGAGCTTTCCATTTCTCTCAGAAGACGTTATCTGCATTAATTATTAGGACACATGGAGTAATTTCGTTATTCATTAATCACCGTTATTTGATGTGTTTAACTGCAGAATATTTCTACGCAATAAATACTTCACACGATAAAAAGAGTAAGCGATTTCTGAAGTTACTTACTGCTTTCTCCATTGAGAGGAAATATCGAGTTATCACCATGTTATACATTAAAAATTCCGACAAATGAGATGAAGATAATTATGTTATTGACTTCAATAATTTGTATTTAATTCATTCTCTATTATTCCAGATGAGACTGTGGAAAGATTGTTATTTGGATTATGTTGCCTTTAATGCACAACTTTTGCAGAGCAAATCACAAAATTAGCTTACTTAAATAGGCGACACGGTTTCAATTTCGTGAATTTGTCAGTCCAGTAAAACGAGAGATTTTAATTTTTCAAACACTGACTAAACTGATATGTTTACCGTCTGTCTACTGGTAATTACATTTTTTTCTATCTTTTCACCAGTATCGCTATCATCGGAGCGTTATTTGCAGGATGGCGTACATCTCATTAAACATGAGCGTCCGTGACACGGGCATTCCCCTGTAAACAGTACACGCACTGAATTGAAATATCACGGAAATGCGACTCCAATTTCGATGAAATTGTTCATTTAAGAGCCTCGGACCGTGGCCACCGGTGCGTGCTCGCGATATCGTTGATTATCACGTATTAATTTTTTCGAGCAACGAGTGTTACGGTGTGTTTGCCTATTTAATATACACGAATTTAAAGTGGGAAGTAATTATTCCGGTGCATAATTTTTTACTGGGCGAACAGCACAGATGGCGGGGTGGCACGTTAACTTCCTGCAATTGCCAGCCTATCGAGCCGAACGAATAGCGTATCGCCTGCGACAGCCCTGGAGGCTTAGTCTCGCTTCCGATTTCTCGCCAGAAAGCAAGCCTGTCGAATTTCTGATGATATGTGACACCAGTCCTGCAAGTAAACTCACACGGAATCTGCGTAACTAGCAAGAAACTATTTAGCGTGTTAACTATAGAGAGGGCGTATTAATACAGGCAGTAACTTACCCGGTTGCTCGGACGATTTAATATTTTGTTCATTGGTTCAGTTTGACTTTTGATCTGTTATTTAATGTAGTATTGATTCGGCATCGGATCATTTGTAGACAGCATTGCCGACAACTTGCTCCGGAGGTCTTCCTGAAGATCTTACACTGCACCAAACTGATGGTTTATCGAGCTATTGTTGTTTCTACACAGTGATTGCGATACGTGGACTCTGTTTCGCCCTAATCTTAAGAAACTAGAACGCTTCAACCAACAGCATTTTACATTGATCAGCCAAAACATTATGAGTACTAGGACGAGGAATTCCGCCTTATGCAAGACACCTTTCCAGTTTTGTTTTACCCAGACACGTTTCAACACTTTTTGTGCTATCTTCAGTGGGTAATTTTTTTTATTTTCTTACTGTAAAATTGTTATTACGTATTAACATTTAACGAAAGCTTTGGTACATAACTGTGAATGAATCATTGTTGTCAAATGTTATACATCATTTGTTCACAGTTCACAGTAGAGATATGTATTAATGACCTGATGCACTGTGCGTTGTTTATAATATTACGTCTAAAGTTCTAGTTATAGCTTAATTGGCAAAAGAGTGGATGTATGCATTAATTTACTCACCTCACTTGATGCTATTGGATATGTATGTTGGTAGCTAGTCTGCTACACAATCTACAACTTCTCATCTGCAAACAGCAAAACTGAGTGGTCAGCGCCACAGACTGTCAATCCTATGGGCCCGGGTTCGATTCCCGGCTGTGTCTGAGATTTTCTCCGCTCAGGGACTGGGTGTTGTGTTGTCCTAATCATCATCATCTCATACTCATCGACGCGTAAGTTGCCGAAGTGGCCTCAAATCGAAAGACTTGCACCCAGCGAACGGTCTACCCGACCGGAGGCCCTAGTCACACGACATTTATTTTATTTAGCAAAACATAATTTTTTATTTTTCTGTTTATTACGCATTTACAAACGGAAATGAGTACATATAACGTCTTTTGTGTGTAGCTTAGGGCTTTGATGTTGTAGTATTTTCTCATATGTTCAAATGGTTCTAAGCACATGGGACTTAGCATCTGAGGTCATCACTCCCCTGGACTTAAAACTACGTAAACCTAACTAACCTAAGGATATCATACACATCCATGCCGGAGGCAGGATTCGAACCTGCGACTGTAGCAGCAGCGCGGTTCTGGATTGCAGCGCCTAGAACCGCTCGGCCACAACAGCCAGCTTGTCATATGTACTCATTTCAGTTGCAGAAATGAAATGGGATATGGGTGATGCTACAACGGTTGAGGAAAAACTAGTCCAAGGAAGAAAAAAGTGTTTCGATCATGGGGTATGGGTGATGCTAAAACGGTAGAGGAAAAACTAGTCCAAAAAAATAAACAGTGTTTCGATCGTTGGCTACATTTATTATTTCAATAACAAATATAATGTGTGACGCGGATGAATTTCATAATAAACAGAAAAACTAAAAATTACGTTTTGCTGTTTGCTGATAAGAAGTTGAAGATTGTGTAGCATACTAGCTACCAACATAAATATTCAATAGCATGATATAAGTTTGCGAGATACCAGGGTGGAGAAGAGTTTGTACCTCTTTAATTCTGACGAATTTTGCATGAGGACGAGACATGCCCTCGACCCCCTCCTTACCTACCACCTAATTAATTATGCGCACAACGGTAACGAAGGGAAATGATGGTGGACACTGCTAGTTTGTAAAATAAGGAGTGCACACTCACAATAATTGAATAAAAGTCGTAATCTGCTCAGAGAAAAAAAAAAAAGACAACTTTATCATAATAAACACCAGCTAATGGGATTCTGCATATATCTACGAAATGATATGCGGCTTACATAGTACAATGAGATTTATTACACATCAGAACATAAAGGCACATGATCATCGACACAAACTGTAGGTTAAAGAATAGGGTATTCTGAACCATTATGCGAATAGGAGTTGGCTCAAGAACAAGGGCTCCTACTCTCTGTGATGCAATGACCGAGGGTCCTGATTAGCAGTGAGAGCTCACATGGGATCACATGGAGAAACAAGCAAGGTGGAGTTGTGGCAAGGTGAGTGCGCGTCCTGCTGAGAACTTCAGTATAAAATTGATAGGTCCTACAATGCCGGAGCCGCAAAATACTGTACCAATCCTGATATTTGTAGCAGGTCGTCGGTAGGCAGCTTTCTGATGATGTAGGCGCCGACTTATGGTGTGCAGCAACTCTGTTCCACAGCAACTCTGTTTCAACCCCTGGCCTCGAAGGATGTCCGAGAATTCTAAGTTCTGCCAAAAAAGGTGCGACTAAGTCGCAAGACCGTCCGACTCCGACGAAGATCAGATCCCGAATCCCCCTGTGCCCACTCAACGAAAGAGCGAAGACAACATTGCCCAACTCCCTACTCTCCTCGAAAACCGCGAATCAGCATTCAGTTCTAATTGCAAAATTCCCTCACACTGTCTCAGGACATCATTCGCCCCAGTAGCGACCGTTCTCGCCAGTTTCGAGCAGGGCTTTATGACGTCAACTAGCCTCAGTTTAAGTTGACCAATCATGCCTCTGCTATTCAGCTGAGGGCACTGAACTTGCCGTTTGATAGGCTACGAAAACAAGCTGCCCAGACCACCGGCCATCCGGCGCCAGACAGTCGCACCCAGCAGGGCACGATCCACAAGTATTCTGAGAATCAAGAGGACAATGCAGTCAGTCGGTGCCAGGGGTCTTCGTTCCGGACGCGCCGGAACGGTAAACACATAAACTGCGGCGACACTCAAATGTCTCTCTGGTCGTTTCGCCCTACATTCAATAGGCGAAACTCGACCGACGTCAGTCGTTTCGCCAGGCGCTTAAGCCCCTCATAATTTGGGGAAGTGCAGCCCCCAACCGGAAACGCAGTATGCTGCGTCCTCCGATGCTCGCCTCACACAGGTCACACAGGGGAGTAACCCAACATGTATAGGATTCTAGTGAAAAGTATTTTTGAGCTCTCAGTACAAATACTCTCATTGCAATAACCGTATTCGGTCAGTTACTACCGCGCAATAACATAGAACATTAATAAAATTGATGAAAATGAGAGGCGACATTCAAAAGAGGACATAGAATCTCTCAAGATATGTAAACTAATGCATACGTCCACTCTTTCGCCAATTAAATTATAACTAGAACTTTAGACGTAATGTTATAAACAACACACAGTGCATCAGGTCATTAATACACTCCTGGAAATTGAAATAAGAACACCGTGAATTCATTGTCCCAGGAAGGGGAAACTTTATTGCCACATTCCTGGGATCAGATACATCACATGATCACACTGACAGAACCACAGGCACATAGACACAGGCAACAGAGCATGCACAATGTCGGCACTAGTACAGTGTATATCCACCTTTCGCAGCAATGCAGGCTGCTATTCTCCCATGGAGACGATCGTAGAGATGCTGGATGTAGTCCTGTGGAACGGCTTGCCATGCCATTTCCACCTGGCGCCTCAGTTGGACCAGCGTTCGTGCTGGACGTGCAGACCGCGTGAGACGACGCTTCATCCACTCCCAAACATGCTCAATGGGGGACAGATCCGGAGATCTTGCTGGCCAGGGTAGTTGACTTACACCTTCTAGAGCACGTTGGGTGGCACGGGATACATGCGGACGTGCATTGTCCTGTTGGAACAGCAAGTTCCCTTGCCGGTCTAGGAATGGTAGAACGATGGGTTCGATGACGGTTTGGATGTACCGTGCACTATTCAGTGTCCCCTCGACGATCACCAGTGGTGTACGGCCAGTGTAGGAGATCGCTCCCCACACCATGATGCCGGGTGTTGGCCCTGTGTGCCTCGGTCGTATGCAGTCCTGATTGTGGCGCTCACCTGCACGGCGCCAAACACGCATACGACCATCATTGGCACCAAGGCAGAAGCGACTCTCATCGCTGAAGACGACACGTCTCCATTCGTCCCTCCATTCACGCCTGTCGCGACACCACTGGAGGCGGGCTGCACGATGTTGGGGCGTGAGCGGAAGACGGCCTAACGGTGTGCGGGACCGTAGCCCAGCTTCATGGAGACGGTTGCGAATGGTCCTCGCCGATACCCCAGGAGCAACAGTGTCCCTAATTTGCTGGGAAGTGGCGGTGCGGTCCCCTACGGCACTGCGTAGGATCCTACGGTCTTGGCGTGCATCCGTGCGTCGCTGCGGTCCGGTCCCAGGTCGACGGGCACGTGCACCTTCCGCCGACCACTGGCGACAACATCGATGTACTGTGGAGACCTCACGCCCCACGTGTTGAGCAATTCGGTGGTACGTCCACCCGGCCTCCCGCATGCCCACTATACGCCCTCGCTCAAAGTCCGTCAACTGCACATACGGTTCACGTCCACGCTGTCGCGGCATGCTACCAGTGTTAAAGACTGCGATGGAGCTCCGTATGCCACGGCAAACTGGCTGACACTGACGGCGGCGGTGCACAAATGCTGCGCAGCTAGCGCCATTCGACGGCCAACACCGCGGCTCCTGGTGTGTCCGCTGTGCCGTGCGTGTGATCATTGCTTGTACAGCCCTCTCGCAGTGTCCGGAGCAAGTATGGTGGGTCTGACACACCGGTGTCAATGTGTTCTTTTTTCCATTATTGAGCATATCTGGGATGCCTTGTAACGTGGTGTTCTAAAGAGATCTCCACCCCGTCGTACTCTTACGTATTTATGGACAGTCCTGCAAGGATTCATGGTGCCAGTTCCCTCCAACACTACTTCAGACATTAGTCGAGTTCATGCCACGATGTGTTGCGGCACTTCTGCGTGCTTGCAGGGGCCCTACACTGTATTTGGCAGGTGTACCAATTTCTTTGGCTCTCTCAGTTTCCACCAAGATGGCAGAAATCGTTAGCATTCTTTGTATGTAGAAGCCATGAGAGCAAGGTTACTTGTTATGAGATTTAGGTGGCGAATAGCACCAAGCTGAGTTGTAGAACTGCCTCGTAAATCATATACATATGTTATAAATGCGAAAGTTTGTGTGTGTGTGTCTGCGTGTGTTAGCTTGTTTGTTACTCTTCCACGCTGAAACTGATATACGGATTTGGATGAAGTATGGAATGGAGATAGCTTATATCCTAATTCACACATAGGCTGCCTTATATATGCAAACCTATTAAAAGGGGGGTGCAGGGTCGGAGAGAAAAAGAGGTGTAGCCCACGACGCCCGGAGACCAGCTTTTCATGCGGTAAACTTGCCACATGAAGCATGACTTTTTAATTTATTACTCATGTACTACCAACTGTATCGACGACACATTTTGCAACAGTATTCACATATACCAGCAAAATTATTTCATTGTACGGCCCACAGATCAGAAAATATGACATCACAAACACTGTAATGAGTCAAAAACTGCCTCATCTACAATGATGTTTAAATTTATTACTTCTTTGGTGCTAAATCTATTCGTAACACATTTTGCAGACAGTATCCACATATGTCGTTCCTATTACCTACAAAAGTATATCGTAGTACGACAAATAGTTCAGGAGATATGACGTCTAAACATTAAGTTGCGTGAAAGTGAAACTGTAGGGTGAAAGTCGTTAAAATACATTAAATAAATGTAAAATAAATCTGGTGTGGTGTGGTCGGAAAAGCAATGCTAAGAAACTCATCCTAAGTTCCTGAAGTGATTTCAGCAATATTTGGTAAACATATTACGAGGGCTATTCGGAAAGTAAGGTCCCATGGAAACCACAGTGAAAAATCAAGAATGTTTTATGTACAGTTGTTTACTACACCTTGCAGCTACTTCTCTACATAGTCGCCGTTCTGACGTAGATAATTGTCTTAACCTTGTACCAACTTTCCAATATCCTCGTCACTTCTCTACGTTGGTTTGCGGTTCGTTGTCCGTGCCACAATGTTGTTTTCACAGTTAGCGGTTTATGTGAACAGAGATGAAAATCAGAGGAGCCAAGTCCGGGCTGTATGGTGGGTCATGAAGCACTTCACATCAAAAGTTCTAATTCTAGGGGACTGATGACCTCAGATGTTAAGTCCCACGGTGCTTAGAGCCATTTTTTGAATCTCCTATTGTGGGGGTGGTGGTGGGAGAGGGGTGGGAATGACATGTACAGAGAAGGGGAAGCTGAGGAAATGGAGGGACAGAGAAGGGAAAGGAGAAGAAGGACACACATAGGAAGGGATTAGGAGATGGAGAGAGAGGGGGTAGGAGAAGATAGAGAGAGAGAGAAAGAAGGAGGAGACGGAGTAATATAAGATTTGAATAAACACATATCATGTCATTTTTTCATAAATAACTTTTACCAGCGGATAATTTCCTTATAAAAGTGGCCTAGAGTTTTGTAGGGATGTGAGTTTAAGAGAGGAGTGTAAAACATGGAAGACCACGACGATATGGCGTTTCCTTCCTGAGACTGAGCTTTAAATAGGAGCCAGCAGCATAATTCAGCCTCACCTTTGGCTCTTGTCTCAAGCAGCCGACACTTAGCACTTGTCCTACATAGTCAGTATACTCGTCCTAAGCGCAATGGTGAAGTAAGTCTTTTAGTTGCTCGATTGGTTGATTGGGAAAGGGGACCAAACAACGAGGTCATCGCTTCCATTGGATGAGGGAAGGATAGGGAAGGAAATCGGCGGTGCACTTACAAAGGAACCATCCCGGCATTTTTCTGAAGTGAATTGGGGAAATAACGGAAAACCTAAATCAGGATGACCGGACACGGGTTTGAACCGCCGCCCTCCCGAATGCGAGTCCAGTGTGCTAACAACTGCGCCACCTCGCTCGGTGGTGTTTTAGTGAGAGCTGATACACTCAACGGTGTGGTAAGAGACTGTGACACAAAGTCCTCGAAAGCGTACACTGTTTCGTCTGTAACATGTTTCGAATGGACTTTTAAAACTGTCATTGGACACGTATTGTCACTTCACAGAGAGAAGAGCTTTGAGAACGGGAAGATGCCACATAAATCTGCGTTCACAACAGCGACATAATTCAAACGTTCATCTTCTATTGTGGGGCACGAGCCACTGAAGATCAGCCTCTTAAAGGTTACCTATGATCAACAAGTCAGGCTGTAGGTACCAACAAATTATGGATATCTACAAATTATGGCTCGAAGGTACTTCAAGGAGAAAGCAAGACAACTGCGTGCGGCCTTCTTGTTGGAGACAGCGGGATAAGTAATGCAGTCCCGGACTACACAGCTGTCTCCACACCGTCCAGTTGACATTTGTGTGTTCATTACGAACAACAGTAAACCCATACTGTACCGTGCTGTGAGGAGAATTGAACTTGGACATGTGGTATCGGTTTCTTTCCGCCCACTGTTGCGGGATTTATCTGACGTCGAAGAAAAATGTAGAGGCAGTGCACATCAAAGGCATTTAGTCTCTCAGATTTTCATAGTGCCCGCATTTCTACCTACAACTCGTCTTTGAAGTACTTTCTGAATTAGGACCTTTTTTTAATTGAGATGCTTGTCAACAAGTGAAATCTTATGATCAGTATCAATGTATTCTCTTCCTTTTATTTCTGTACAAAATATGATTTTCTTAAGTACATGTTTATCTTCGGTGCACAGTACCTTAAAATTGTGGAGTCAAATATTTCGCCCTTCCGGGCGTTATGGCTGTGGCATAGCTCCTCTCCTACATCAGTACGATTAGTCTTGATTAATCAACCTATCAATTCACTGCTTCATTCACGTCTGTAAGTAGAATCGAGTACGATAGTTCAGGTGCCACGTAGAAGTGAATCTCTTTCCTGGGGTTCCACCTGTTGCGAAGCTGGAGGGAACGTTAAGAAAGCTACCAGAAGAGCCTTTGACAATTGTGAGACCAATTGGAGGGAATTACGGAGGAAGAGTTGCTCGACATAATCGTTAGAGCATAGTTTACATAGGACGCCATCTCGTATGGATCTATACTTGCATATCGTCAGCTGCCAGCAACCAATATGACTCGAGTTGCTTTTGTTCACAAGACGTATACTATCTCTGTGACGTGAACCAACGCAACACCATCCTCCCCCAATACTATTAGAAAGGGCAACAGATTACATGAGTTTTTCAATTTTTCCTCACTGAAAGACGAAGAGACAAATGAGAGAGATCTTAAGGTAGGGGTCATGTTTGACATGCACACAGAGTATTTCGGCCAAAAATATCGCATTGAGGACAGTCATAGTGTTGAGTCTTTATTTCTATCGCCTTCGAAGATCAACTTCCTACTGAGGTCTGTTAAAGGTGCTTCCGATCTGCCAGGTCTACCGTATTCCCTACAGCTGCTGCTTAGTGTGCATAGGTCAGTTCACCAAGTGAGTAGGAAACTACTGTCAGGAACGCAGTGACACTCATCTACAAAAGTCAGACATGTCTGCGACTACAAAGTACTGTTCTTGTGATAGGTTACTCGAATACAGAACGCACTGTTCTTATTTAAGACTGTTGTAATAGTATTCTGTAGCAATCAACTGAGATTAAGTTCGGTCATTTAATAATAAACAATAGTTTGAGTTCTGAGTGGGAATTCTCTATGTACTGAAGCTACGGCTTTTCCAGGCGGGCACAACTTTTCACTTTGCGTAAGAACTTACCTTAAAATAATCTCTGGGTAAGCTAATGACCATTCTCAGCCGTCAACAGTTGGCGCTCGTATTTGCCAGAATAATTTTTCCTTTCCATTTGCTCTCTTGTAAGGTGTGAGCCAGTGCAAGTTCATCAACCATGTATTTAAATAGCATGTGACAGGCAGTATACCTTGTACATTGAGAATGGCGGCTCGTCACTTCCCAAAAAAGTCTGCGATTGGCGACAAACAGTCCAGAAAGCTATTAAAACAGTCAACACGTTGAAATTTCGCATATTTTGAGCTACTTACCTTCTACGGGACTCATATCACCAAACCACTATGATATCTTGCTCTTGAAGTCTTCTCACCACTGCAATATAGTCGTGATATCCATGTGTCTTACAGATTTTTCATTTATTTCCAAAGTTAAGTTACAGACTTTTCATCAATAATATGAGTTATTAGGCCAACATAGAGGTCAGTTCAAAAAATGCCGGAACTTTCTCCCCAAAACTTTTCTACGCTTACCTTTTTCTTATTGTGCATGGTCACCTTCGAAATACTCACCTCCACAGTTGATACACTGTTCCCAACGCCGTTTTCGCTTCCGGAATCGGGATTGGTGCGGCTCTTGCTGGATCGCGCGAAGCATCGTCTGTGAATTTTCGTGTATCTCCTCTATCGTTGGAAGTCTTCGTCCTTTCATTAGGTTTATGAGCTTTCAAACTAAAAAAAACTATCCGCAGGGGCCAGGTCTGGAGAGTATGGAGGATGAGACAGCACAGTGTCTTCGTTTTTTGTGCAATAGTCAGGCATCAAGAGGTACGAATGTACGGGTGAGTTATCTCGATGCAAGAGCCATGAATTGTCTCACCACATTCCAGGCCGTTTCCTTCTCACATTTTCTCGCAGGCTTTGCAACACGTCCTGACAGTACCATCCATCAATAGTTTGACCCTGAGGCACTGATTCATGGTGAATTAATACTTCAAACTAAAAAAAAACTATCAGCATGCGTTTGACATTTGACCTGACATGACGAACTTTTTATGGTCTTGGAGAACCTTTTCCGACCCGATGTGGAGAATGAACTTCGGTCTCAAAATTTTAATCGTAGACCCATGCCTCATAACCAGTTATGATTCTCTTAAGGAACATCTTGTCCTCATTTGAGCAATCCGAAAGCTCTTCACAAATTGCAAGGCAAAGGTTTTTCTAGTCTTCTGTTCTTCAATACTGAGCCGTGGGACCAACTTCGCGACAACACCAAGCATTCCAAGATGCTGTGTCAGGATTTCATGACATGATCCAATTGAAATTTTACATGCATCTGCAAACTCTTGGACGGTCAGTATTCGATTGGCACTCACAATTCCGTTGATGTTCCTGGCACGAGCGTCGTCAGCAGACGTCGAATGGCGTCCTGGACGAAGGTCTTTCTTGACTTACGTCCGGCCGTTTTTAAACCGTGTGAACCATTCATAACATAGAGTACGGCTTAAGCATTCATCACCGAATGTTTCCTGTCTCATTTGGTGTGCCTGTGTAAAGGGTTTCTTGAGTTTCACGCAGAATTTAATGCAGACGCGTTGCTCCTCTAACTCTGACACCTCGAAATTCGCAACCTGTGCAACAGAACGTTCTGCTCAATACAGCGCTGAACGATAACTAACAGACATACAACAAAGAAACCTGCGGCAGTTACACATTAAACACAGGCGTGTGCGGGGATGCCAACTGCATTTCTCTCCAACAAACCACTCGTGCGAAATTGCGAATATTCCGGAGTTTTGTACATCTACATCTACATCTACATCTACATCCATACTCCGCAAGCCACCTGACGGTGTGTGGCGGAGGGTACCTTGAGTACCTCTATCGGTTCTCCCTTCTATTCCAGTCTCGTATTGTTCGTGGAAAGAAGGGTTGTCGGTATGCCTCTGTGTGGGCTCTAATCTCTCTGATTTTATCCTCATGGTCTCTTCGCGAGATATACGTAGGAGGGAGCAATATACTGCTTGACTCTTCGGTGAAGGTATGTTCTCGAAACTTTGACAAAAGCCCGTACCGAGCTACTGAGCGTCTCTCCTGCAGAGTCTTCCACTGGAGTTTATCTATCATCTCCGTAACGCTTTCGCGATTACTGAATGATCCTGTAACGAAACGCGCTGCTCTCCGTTGGATCTTCTCTATATCTTCTATCAACCCTATCTGGTACGGATCCCACACTGCTGAGCAGTATTCAAGCAGTGGGCGAACAAGCGTACTGTAACCTACTTCCTTTGTTTTCGGATTGCATTTCCTTAGGATTCTTCCAATGAATCTCAGTCTGGCATCTGCTTTACCGACGCTCAACATTATATGATCATTCCATTTTAAATCACTCCTAATGCGTACTCCCAGATAATTTATGGTATTAACTGCTTCCAGTTGCTGACCTGCTATTTTGTAGCTAAATGATAAAGGATCTATCTTTCTGTGTATTCGCAGCACATTACACTTGTCTACATTGAGATTCAATTGCCATTCCCTGCACCATGCGTCAATTCGTTGCAAATCCTCCTGCATTTCAGTACAATTTTCCATTGTTACAACCTCTCGATACACCTCAGCATCATCTGCAAAAAGCCTCAGTGAACTTCCGATGTCATCCACCAGGTCATTTATGTGTATTGTGAATAGCAACGGTCCTATGACACTCCCCTGCGGCACACCTGAAATCACTCTTACTTCGGAGGACTTCTCTCCATTAAGAATGACATGCTGCGTCCTGTTATCTAGGAACTCCTCAATCCAATCACACAATTGGTCTGATAGTCCATATGCTCTTACTTTGTTCATTAAACGACTGTGGGGAACTGTATCGAACGCCTTGCGGAAGTCAAGAAACACGGCATCTACCTGTGAACTCGTGTCTATGGCCCTCTGAGTCTCGTGGACGAATAGCGCGAGCTGGGTTTCACATGACCGTCTTTTACGAAACCCATGCTGATTCCTACAGAGTAGATTTCTAGTCTCCAGAAAAGTCATTATACTCGAACACAATACGTGTTCCAAAATTCTACAACTACATCTACGTGATTACTCTGCTATTCACAATGAAGGGCCTGGCAGAGGGTTCAATGACCCACCTTCAAGCTGCCTCTCTACCGTTGCATTCTCGAACGTCACGTGGGAAAAACGAGCACTTAATCTTTTCTGTGTGAGCCCTGATTTCTTTTATCGTGATGATCATTTCTCTCTATTTAGGTGGATGCCAACAGAATGTTTTCGCAAACGGAGGAGAAAACTGGTGATCGAAAGTTCATGAGAAGATCCCGTCGCAACGAAAAACGCCTTTGTTTCATTAATTGCCACTCCAAATCACGTATCATGCCTGTGACACTATCTCCCCTATTTCGCGATAATACAAAACGAGCTGCCCTTCTTTGTAGTTTTTCGACGTCATCCGTCAGTCCCACATGATGTGGATCCCACACAGCACAGTAATACTCCAGAATAGGGCGGACTGGCGTTGTGTAGGCAGTATCTTTAGTACACCTGTTGCACCTTCTAAATCTTCCGTCAATGAATCGCAGTCTTTGGTCTCCTCTATCCGCAACGTTATCTATGTGATCGTTCCAATTTAGGTTATTTGTACTTGTAATCCCTAAGTTGGATTTATAATCTTCAGTTCTGTGTGACTTATCGCTTAATCGAAATTTAGCTGATTTCTTTTAGTACTCATGTGAATAACTTCACACTTTTCCTTATTCAGGGTCAATTGGCACTTTTCGCACCATACAGATATGTTATCTAAATCATTTTGCAAGTCGTTTTGATCATCTGATGACTTTAGAAGACGGTAAATGACAGCATCATCTGCAAACAATCTAAGAGGGCTACTGAGATTGTCTCCTATGTCGTTAATATGGATCAGGAACAATAGAGGGCCTATAAAACTTCCTTGGGGAATTCCTGATATTACTTCTGTTTTACTCGATGACTTTCCGCTTATTACTACGAACTGTGACCTTTCTGACAGGAAATCACGAATCCAGTCGCGCAAATGAGGCGATACTCCGTAGGCACGCAGTTTGGTTAGAAGACGCTTATGAGGAACGGTGTCGAAAGCCTTATGGAAACCTAAATATATGGAATCAATTTGACATCCCCTATCGATAGCACTTATTACTTCATGAGTATAAAGAGCTAGTTGTGTTTCACAGGAACGATATTTTCTGAATCCGTGCTATGTGTCAATAAATCGTTTTCTTCGAGGTACTTCATAATGTTCGAATACAGTATATGTTCCAAAACCCTACTGAAAATCGACGTTAGTGATTCTGAACAGACCTCAGATAATGGTAGGTGGTCGAGGACATGATGTTTAAGAGTATTAAACTGGTTGCCAGAAAAGAGCTTGAGCGTGTCCCTTTCCCTATCATTATCTTCATCCGGACAATCTCCACTTTTCACAGTGATAGCAGACGGAAGTCAGGGCAGCCCTTAGATGTCACAAAGTTGTCAAATAAGCGTTTTAATGTGAGTTATGATTTTCCAGTAGAGATGTTCACGTTTAATGACACAGTGGCTGGAACTGAGCGTGGCAGCCACAAGTGGATAAAAGTAACTACCTTGCAAATTCGTGTCTCCTTCTGCTCACTGAATTTTCAAGAAGTGGCTGTGATTCATTTTATTTCAGAGGGAAGCTCTACATAAAGGTGTCAGGAATATAAGTTCAGATATTTCTGTTGATGACTGAGGACAGTGTACTGAACAATGTTAAATCAGTATTTACTTCATTTGCAGACTAATAATTATAGCTTTTACGACTAGCGTGTTTCTAGATTGGTAGGTACCTCCAAATATGAGTGGCACAAGCATGCTGTCAACGTTTATTTTCCCGCGAGGTCAGGTATTGAAGTGTGGTTGCAAAACGGTTAGTCTTTACTGACAGGCCTAGTCCACATACTGAAGAAGTTACAGCTGTGCAGAAACTATCGGGTAGTAAATTATGTGCTGTGTTCGCGGGAATAGTGTTAAGCATAGAGAAAATATAGTTAATACATTATAGTGCGTATATATTAAGATACTAATTGCCAAAATATTTGTACCTATACACATTACACCTTGTATATTGTGTGTTGGTATTTTAGTGTGCTATGCTTATAAAAGAATACGTCAACTGGCGGCGCAAGATGTATGAAACGGATTTAAAAATTTTCAACTGTACTTGAATCTGGGCTTAAAGCTGAACATAACAGAATTTAACTCAATGTGTTCACGCCTCAATACCTGACGTTCTGCCCAGGGGAAAATAACCATTAATGGCTAGCTTGTGTCACTCATGCTGGCGGTATTAACAAACCGTAACAAACAACTCGTTATAGCTACAATTATGAGTCTGAAAATGAAGTAAATACTGTCATATTATTTATTTATTTACACGAATTGGCCAACTGAGGACCGCGTTACAAATTCTATTTCATCTTCACTTTTTCTTTCTCTTCTCTCCGGCTGGTCTTCTGTCTGCTGCCATTTTTCCCAATGTTCAGCTGTTAGTTTCCTGTTGATCTTCGGTTTTGGAGCCTCTTGGAAAACCTCTAATTCAGTTATTGCCTTTCTGTACTTGTCCCTATTCATTGCGCCCATTTCTGTAAGTCCAAGTTCACCGAGGTCTTTCTTTATTTCTTGCAACGAAGAGTTGGGTGTTTCCCTCTGTTGAATTATACTGAAGATTTTCTTTGTTAATCTACCATCATCCATTCTCACCAGATGATCAAAGAACATCAGGCTTCTCTTTCTGATTTCCGTTGTAACTGGTTTAATAAATTAGTAGATTTTCTCATCGCAAATCTTTACCGATTTTTCACCATTTTTTTGTGACCGCCAAGAATCTTTCTCAAAATTATTCTTTCCTTCTTCTCGAGCTCATCTATTAGTCCTTTGTTCTTGAGGGAGAGTGTTACTGCTGCATGTTTAACTTCTGTTCTCGTCACTGTATTGTAGTGTAATAACTTTGCACTTCGAGATAGGCATTTTTTGTTGTACAGCTCATGTGTTAAAATGTGTGCCCTCCTAAGTTTACCTACTCGAAGTTTGACAGCTTCTTTTTCTATGCCAGTATCCGTGATTGTTTCTCCCAAATATTTAAAGTGTTTGACCCTTTCGATACATCCAATAATTTTTGCCATTCTTTGATTTCCTTATATTTGTTAGACATGAATTTAGTTTTTTATTGTGATATCTGTAAACCAAATTTAGCTGCATGCTTTGCTAAGACTTCTATTTGTTTAATTGCATCTGCTATATTTGTGGATAGGAGAGCAATATCATCTGCAAAAGCTAGTACATGTATCGTAGGGCCTTTAACTGATCCTCCAATAGAAGTTCCCTTTACTTTTTGTTGTGTATTTTCCTCCAATGTCTCCCTCATAATCTTTTTGAAAGTGATGTTGATTAGAATTGGAGAGAGTCCATCCCCTTGTTTCAAACCCGTTTGGATTTTAAAAGGTTCAGAAATCTTGCCTCGACATTTGACCCTGGACATGGTATCTGTCAGTGTTTGCTTTACTATCTCTCTAGTTTCTCTGTCAATTCCAAATTCCTCCAGAGTTTTAATGAGGCTTTCTCTGTGTATGGAGTCATACGATTTTCTAAAATCAATAAACGTCGTAACATGTGATTGACCAGCACGTGTTCTATTTATGTTTTTAAGGTTAATAATATGCTCCGAACAGCTCTTCCCTTTTCTAAATCCACCTTGGTATTCTCCTATCTGTGCATCCAGAACTGGTTCAATCCTAATTAGTATCTTGGAAAGTACCTTGTATGGAACGGATAGAAGGGAAAGACTGTCATATATACAATGATGGGCCAAAAAATTATGACCACAGCCCGCCATGAGACTGAATGCCTTCTGGAGCGTTTCGGACACGTGATGCAGCAAGGAAGGCAAGTGAGTGGAGCACGGCGACCGTAAGAGTCGAAAATAGGGAAATCCACTGACTAAAGCGACTTTCACAGAATACCTCCACCTGAGAACGAGCATGTCTGAAACTGGAAAACCGGTCGGTTGTTCGCGAGCTTCCGTTATGAGTATATATGGCAAGTGGTGAGAAGGTGCTGGACGCCCACGCCTCATCACAGAACGTGGGGACCGGAGGCTTGCCCGCTAGGTGAAGCAGGACAGGCGGCGGCCTGTGGCGTAACTGACGATAGAGCACGGCGCTGTTGCAGACTCGAGTGTTTCGGAGCACAATGTTCAGTGTTCACTATTCAACATAGGGCTTCTCAGCAGACGACCCCTATTCCCGTGTCTAAACAACGACGTCGTCAATTGCACTGCAGTGGGCACGGTATCGTGTAGGACTGACCATGGAAACGAGTCTCCTTGTCGTATGGATCACGTTTCTTGTTAACAGCAAGTCGATAGTCGTGCCCACATACGCCGTCATTCAGGCGAACGGCTACGTCACGAACACAGGCCAGGATGGGGGGGCGGAGTATTATGCTATGAGGAGACATTGCTCTTGGCTTCCATGGATGTTAATCGAATGCACCATAGATGTTAAGAACTAAGTGAACATTATTGTGGTTCACCTGCATTTCTTCTTCATGCTTGATGTCTTCTGTGATTGCGATGGCATCTTCCAGAAAAAATATCTGTTCATATCACGAGGCCAGAATCGTGCTACAGTACGAGGGGCGTTTGAAAAGTCCGTGCAAAGACCGAGAGATGACACCACCAGCGCCTACCGACGTCATGTTTAGTTAGTAGCATTTTTGGAAAGAGCGCACACAAAGTTTCAGCCATATTGGTCTATTTCTTTGTGTTTGGCATTCGTGTGAATCAAGGAAGTCGAGTGATTGTCAAAAAATGGACGAAAAAGAATTTCGTGTAGTGATTATACATTACTTTATGAAAGGCAAAACGCCTCAGGAGACTAAAGAGAAGCTTGATAAACATTACGGTGACTCTGCACCTTCGATTAGAACGGTTTATAAGTGGTTTCAAAATTTTCGGAGTGGCCTTATGGGCACAAGTGATGCTGAACGTTTTGGACGCCCTGTGGAGGTTACGACTCCAGAAATCATTGATGAAATCCATGATATGGTGATGTATGACAGAAGAGTTAAGGTGCATGATATTGCTAGTGCTGTAGGCATCTCGAATGAACGGGTGCATAATATTTTTCATATACATTTCGTCATGAGAACGCTATCCGCAAGATGGGTTCCGCGATGGCTCACGCTTGACCAAAAACGGAATCGTGTGAAGTGTTGCAAGGATAATTTGCAGCTGTTCAGGTAGAATCTGCAGGACTTTAAGCGTCGTTTTGTCACTTTGGATGAAACATGGATACATTTCTACACTCCTAAAACCAAACAACAATCTAAAAAATGGGTTACCAAGGGAGAATATGCACCAAAAAGGCGAAGACCATTCCTTCGGCCGGAAAGGTTATGGAGACTGTCTTCTGGGATTGGCAAGGGATAATCCTCATCGACTATCTGGAAAAGGGTAAAACTATTACAGGTGCATATTATTCATCGATATTGGACCGTCTGAAAACCGAGGTGCAAGAAAAACGCGGCGACTGGACCGCAAAAAAGTCCTTTTCCATCACGACAATGCACCCGCACACACCTCAGCAGTTGTGGTCGCAAAATTAACGGAAATAGGATTTCAACTCGTTTCACATCCCCTCCTATTCCCCAGACTTGGATCCTTCGGACTACTATTTGTTCCCCAATTTGAAGAAATGGCTGGCGGAACAAAGATTTTATTCAAACGAGGAGGTGAGTGCTGCAACTAATAGCAATCTTGCAGACTTGGACAATTCCTATTATTCGGAAGGGATCAACAAATTAGAATAGCGTTGGACGAAGTGTATACGTCTAAAAGGAGACTATGTCGAAAAATAAAAAAGGTTTACCCCAAACACGTAAGTACTTTTTATTTTTGCACGGACTTTTTCAAACGCCCCTCGTAGTTTGAGCTTTACACTAAACTCACATTGTTATTTTGGCTACCAAATTCGCCTGTTCTGAAACCGACGGATCACATCTGGACGCTACTGGGTTCCAGCTCACCGCACAAGAACCACCGGCCACCAATATACTGGAATTACGTGGTCTCTCCGCGGACACTTGGTCCCACATTGCCCCTGAAACCTGGCAAGGACTTTCAGAAAGCGTATCACGTAGAATCACTGATGCACTGCTTTCCGAGGCTATTAGGCAAGTGGTCATGATCATTTGGCTCGTCGGTGTATATATCATACAACTTCTTGGGTTATATATTTTGGAAACTGCGTAGTTCTTGTGATCCCTATGGTGTGCGTGTAATTTAAAGAATTGATTTTATCCATTTCCGAGTCTAGTTTGCTCATAAATTTTACCCGTGCCAGATACATAACATTCTAGTACACAGCTTAAGACGCCAGTGTCTGATTTTGTACCAATCCATTCCTTCAATCATAATAGACGAGCAGTTGCCCACGAAAGACATAGGTCCTGAGTTCGAGTCTCGATCCACCACACAACTTAAACATGCCAGGAAGTTTCGTATCGCCGCACACTAGGCTGCAGAGGGGATATTTCATTATGTTTGATGTTTTTTGATGGCTTACTAAACGACGTTATTTACTAACATCTGTCTTGCGAGATATGTACTGTCGTGTCGTTCGCACAATAATAACAAAACCGAAGTACAAAAGAATGAAACGGCATACCTCAAACCTAACTGTAACACAGTTGCATTATGTATAGGTTTACTCACCACCAACTGAAAAAAAATCCTTTTCCAATTCAGTTTTTCAAATACGTATCCTTATTGCAAAGACAAACTATACAGTGGTTCGTCAATGACATTTTTAAAAATCAAGCTTCATCTTAAATTATTTCATTGAGTATCACCCTGTTCTTGGAAAAATTATTACCAATACAATGTATCTCTGTGACACTTAGGGGTGTGGAATTGTAAGTAGTCGACCAAAATGTGTGCTGGCGTCAAACTAAATATGAAGTTCTTAAATATTTCAGTTTAGTTAAAAATATGTAACGGCAAGGTTTGCAGTCGTAATCATCATTTTGAAATCTAAGTAGCTGAACGGCTCAATACTCAGTCAACGAAGACCGCAAAACTGTATACCAGGGCATTCAGTCAGTGCAATATGACGTTCCGATGGTCTGACATTATTGTTATAATTAAGTACGTGCGTGTATTGCTGACACTGCGTACAACAGACTGTCTGAAACATCATAGAAAAGTGACCTTTCCATAACAGAAAAATCGTTTTGTTTAAAGAACTGAGGAAAGGTTATGGAAGGGTAAAAAATTACACAGAAACACCTTTATAATGATTTATTTTCAAAATGTTACAGAGAATTTACGAAATTTAGCAGAAAAGTATCTAATGGACTCTTACCTCATGATGTTGTTATCTTTCATCATCTGAAACGAGGAATAAATTGTCTGGTCTGGGCATTTAATTAACTCTTTGTAATTTAATACAATTCAACACACTTTAAGTTTCGGAGGGAAATAGCGAATCAGATATATCGGAGTACTGCGATAAACATTTAATGTATAATGAACAGTGCACAATAGGTAGCGTTACACATGAAATCGACTTTCTGATAGACAAATCTGCCCATCTGCTCCTTATTCAATCTCGAGAAATTGCTACCTAAGATAATTTCATTGAACAGCCGTTACGATATCAGTTACAGTTCCTTGGAGAATACACGCACGTCTCGATCCCATCCGATGCTTCACATTGCTGAAATTGTAGTCCCCAGTCTGAAGACTTCTTTCAGTTGTCCAAGCTAGTCTGTCTTGTGAAAGTCTCTATATCCGTTTGAACTTTCTTGCTGTATTCAGACCCTAACCTCTCTCTACGGGTGTCACCTCACACACTCCTCTCCATTACAAAAATAGCTATTTCTTGATGGCTCTTGATATTTCCTATTAACCCGCCTCCCTCTAGTCGTATCTTAGAGCTCTTTTCTCTCCATTTAGATTCAATATAAGGTAATTAATCGCTCTGACTAACTAATCTTTAGCATTCTTCCGCAACTGTACATTTGAAATGCTTCTATCCCTTGTGGTCTGTGCTGGTTATCATCCACTTCTGTGTAGGGCAAGAAGTGAGTCATTAAAGCTTTTGGGTGGGAGAGCTTTTGGAATGTTGGAAAAGATGAGGCTGAGCGCGCAACATCAAACTGTTGGGAAGGGAAGCAGAATACTGGCCGGTAGAGAAGCCCTGACGTGGGAAGGAAAAAGAGCAGAACTGGAAGGATGTTTAGGTCTATGGGCGAATTCCGTAGTAACTTAGGGGGAGATGGTTGTATTTTCATTGGGATAGCTCGTGGAGAATGCGTAGGTGCAAGGTTTGGAGTGGGGAGAATGTCGGTAGAAGTGCGTCAGAGTACGAGGATTGGTAGTCAAGGAAGAAAGGATTGGGTGGTTAGTGTCAAGACTACAGGAATTTAGGAAATCTCGGGAAGGAAAGGGATGAAATTAGAACTTCGTACAGCATTCAAGCGGTGGATAGTAAACGGATGTGGAAGACTTGGAAGTTTTTGGCCTTGAGTATACTGTTGGAGAGACTCCATTAGCATAAAAGAGGGGAGCTCTGGTTAAGGCTTTGTAAGTGCAGTGTATGATGGAGGAATACAATCCCCATGTTAGGCCATTTCGTTGTTTCACTCTATTGCTATAGTTTTGTTACCTGATTAGCAAAAGGGAATTCCGTATTAGTATTACTCCGAGATATTTTAGTTTGTTAAGTAATTGGACTAGGAAGTTGGGGATGCTGCGGTAGAATTGAGGATTTCGAATCTACACAGCATCGGTTACTGTAATTCAAAAGATTGGGAGAACACACTGCACCAGTTACCATACGAGGGTAGTCACAAAATCTTAATTATCATCTCGAAAACTGTAGTAACTTTTTTGCTTTTGTTTTTGGAAGTACATGTCTGTAGTACTTGGACGCTTTCAAAACCCTGCACCATAGTACCGTAGCATGCTGCTGGAGGAGAGGCGCGTTAGGAAAGTAGAATATTGAGCGTAAATACGTTCTCAGTATTTGAAGGGGTCAGCGTTGCCACAATCCATACTGAGGTAGTGGAAATCTACGTCAGAGCATCACTGTACGACACTATGGCTGGGTGGCTCAGACTCCTCTGATGTGCTCGACAAATCTCATCTACGACAAATGAAGTAGTAGACGATCTATCTGTGAAGAACCGGGAATCTAAATGGAACTCGAGGCCTTGCTACTCTAAGATCGGCGTATCACAGTCGAGGTAACACTTTAAAAAGTGAAAACTACTAACTGACCAGTTTTTACAGCCCTGCACGAGATTTTTAACATGGAAAAGGTCGCTGCCCGTTGAGTTCCACGACTGCCCATACTTATTCAAAGAGCTCGATGAACGCAGATAGCAGCGATAAAGTTGCAGGCGTGTCAAGGCAATCCATATGACTTGTCTAGCCGAATAATAACCATGGTTGAGAGTGTTGGGCGTATCACGGTAACCCGCGACAAATGGTCCAAGGAGGCAGCGGATGATATGTGGATTCACCAGTACCGAGAAAGGCGAAGACCCAACCACCTTCGAGCAGGGAACATTTTGGGACTACCACAGCTTGTGGCTAACAGGTTGTTCTCGTTACGGGCAGCCTGTCACTGGAGCGTACCACCGAACTCTCTCGCCGAGGTGACGGGAAAGTGTAAAAGCGGAGTGTCGCGAGAAGGTGTTCAAGAGGTTGTCATTCCTCCCACGACAACGCCCCATCTCATTCTACTGATGGCTTAGCCACAAATTCTACTCTTTCAGAGTATCGGATTTGCTCTGACTCTGCATATTCTCATAAAATGGCACCAGTATCTTCTTGCTCAAGATATCATTGCGTGGCTGACAAATCCAGAATGGTGGCGAGGTACCTGAACAGCCAAAATGAATACTTTTACAACGAAAGTGTCAGCCAAATAATCGATCGTTTGGGAAAATATGTTGCACAGAACCTAACACCATCATCAAGATTCATGCACACACCTGGATTTTTTTGTGATGACAATTAAAAAGATTTATGACACCCATCATATTTGAAGACATCATTCTTCCATTATGTCCACTGTAGACGATTGATTGTAGCTGCCAAATAGGCGGTTTATCTAGGTATGATTTCAACCAGTCGCTTTCTGAACCTAATACGATTTATTGTATCATTAACTAGCTTTCCAGTCACTGTAGGCTCATCATCACTTGGACGTATTTTGCAAGAACGAATTTTGGACCACGTGCAGATAGACTCTAGGGTCGTGGTCGAGTCTAGAGAGACTCCCTAGCACTCGCCCCAGTTGTACAGCCGACTTTGCTAGCGATGGTTCACTATCTACATACGCTCTCATTTGCAGAGACGACAGTTTAGCATAGCCTTCAGCTACGTCATTGGCTACGACCTAGCAAGGCGCCATATTCAGTTACTATAATTACTAGCTTCAAGAATGTGTTCTGAACAGATAAGATTGTGAATCATGTACCGTCAAGAGCAACGTTCATCATTAATGGATTAAAGTTAAGTATCAAACTAATTACGTCCGCTCTCTGAATTCTCATTCCTTGTTATGTTCCAGACCTCACGTCAGTATAGTTCTTCCCTCCTCACGCCAGCCTGCGTGAGCTAAAACGCGTGCATTTCGGCCTCCACTCGTAACACGGTGTTGTCTCTTCTGCTGACACAAAAATTTCCGCTTCTATAATGTTACCTTGGAGAGAAGTAGCTTTAAGCTTCTGTCAGTGAAGGGGTCTGAGGAGCGAGATAATGCATGACCTACTCTATTAGAGTTACGTGGAACCTTGCATTCAGACGGAATTTCTAAAGAACGTGTTAAGGCCCGATGTTTTCTAGCAGCAGCAACTGTTGCCTGACGATGTTTATTGAATTCTTGAGGCTACGGAGTCCTTACGCTTTTAGCTGTTCTGGAATATTCAGTCAGACTCCACCGTGTTCTAGGCATTTTTATACATGAAAATAACATAAATTTAGTCATAAATTAACGTAATCTGTACGATCGAAAACATTATTGTGCTTGTAAATACTAACATTCCATTACATCTTGGTCTCCAAAACAAATTCATTTCAGTGATGCACAGTTTAACCAGGTGACACATACACACACACACACACACACACACACACACACACACACACACACACGTACACACAGATACAATATTTAGGTGCACGCCTACAGCTTTCCATGGACATCTGCACTATCCGATCAAAAGTATCTGGGCACCTATTAATGGACGTTAACATTGCGCGTCCGTCCTTCCCATTTAAGAGGTCTTAAACTCTGCTGCAGACACTGTCAGTTATATGTCTGATTGTCTGTTTAGGAAAGGAAGCCCATTCTTCCTCAATAGCCGAAACCAGTGAAGGTCGTGATGTTGGACGATGAGGTCTGGAACGAAATCGATTTTCTAACTCATCTTAAACATCTTCCGTTGGGTTCAGTTCTGGACTCCATCAAGTTTCCACAGCGTATAGCGTCATTCACCATTCCAGTTCATTCGTTCTCAGTCATCCACTGTGCAGTAGTATTGCTCTTTACACCACCTCAAACGTCGCTTAGCATTTGCTACAGAAATGTGTGGTTTGTGAGACGCTGCTCAACATCGTACGCCATTAGTTTCAGCTCACTATGCTGTCTGGAATGCTGGTGGAACTTTGGAGCTGATGAGTGAGTTCTTCCACTTATTTTATGCGATTTTTTACAGCCATCGTCTCCTGATGTTGCTTTAGCTGTGGCTGTTCCTTCACATCTATAGTTCACATCACCAATAGTCGACTTGAGCAGCTTTAGGAGGGTTGAAGTGTCCGTGATCGATTTGTTAGTGACGTGACACTCGGTGAGTAGTGCACATTCCAAGTCGCTCGGCTCTCCTGACCTACTCATTCTGCTGTTGCTTCTTCTCTACTGTCAAGACGATACTCTCCAACTCGTATTATACTGGCGGGTCCACCTCCCAAGACATATCTTAACAGTCGATTTCGCACTACAAAGGCTGTCCAGATACTTTTGATCAGCTCTGCTACTAACACTTTCACTCTTTAATTATTTTTAAGTGCTTCACTATATTTGTTCATCTGTAAAAAATTGACCGTTATTAAATGTTTATTGCCAATCGATAGACACGCCTACAGTAGAGCTGGCAATTCGAAAAATCAAGTGACACTAAGGTCCATGCTCGCATACGGCTGCCTTTGTTTACGGTCACGGCATAGCATAAGCTTACTGGGAATCGTATATGTTTAAAGCGAAATTGTCAATCGTTAGGAATTAGCGGAATTTTGATATAAAAACTTGCTCTTCTGTCCCACTTCCTGGCACAATTTCTGTGGTGTCACCGCCAGACACCACACTTGCTAGGTGGTAGCCTTTAAATCAGCCGCGGTCCGTTAGGATACGTCGGACCCGCGTGTCGCCACTATCAGTGATTGCAGACCGAGCGCCGCCACACGGCAGGTCTAGTCTAGAGAGACTCTCTAGCACTCGCCCCAGTTGTACAACCGACTTTGCTAGCTATGGTTCACTATCTACGTACGCTCTCATTTGCAGAGACACCAGTTTAGCATAGCCTTCAGCTACGTCATTTGCTACGACCTAGCAAGGCGCCATATTCAGTTACTATAATTACTAGCTTCAAGAATGTGTTCTGAACAGATAATATTGTGAATCATGTACCGTCAAGAGCAACGTTCATCATTAATGGATTAAAGTTAAGTATCAAACTAATTACGTCCGATTTCTGAATTCTCATTCCTTGTAATGTCCCAGACCTCACGTCAGTATAGTTCTTCCCTCCTCACGCCAGCCTGCGTGAGCTAAAACGCGTGCATTTCGGCCTCCACTCGTAACACGGTGTTGGCTCTTCTGCTAACACAAAAATTTCCGCTTCTATAATGTTACCTTGGAGAGAAGTAGCTTTAAGCTTCTGTCAGTGAAGGGCTCTGAGGAGTGAGATAATGCATGACCTACTCTATTAGAGTTACGTGGAACCTTGCATTCAGACGGAATTTCTAAAGAACGTGTTAAGGCCCGATGTTTTCTAGCAGCAGCAACTGTTGCCTGACGATGTTCATTGAATTCTTGAGGCTACGGAGTCCTTACGCTTTTAGCTGTTCTGGAATATTCAGTCAGACTCCACCGTGTTCTAGGCATTTTTATACCTGAGGGAAACGAAATCGAAACTTAATGAGCAGCCGCTCAAATCCAAAAGCAAACTTAACCAGTTCGTATTACCTAACAGAGAATATAAATAAAACCTATCCAAAGAATCAAAGCAATATCGTCAAGTTTTTAATACGCAAAGTGAAATTAGTAAATCCATACACCTTAGCCAAGTAAAGTCGCTGGTGGCTTACATTTACAAAGGTAAGATTGTTGTTTTTGTGGTCTTCAGTCCAGAGACTGGTTTGATGCAGCTCTCCATGCTACCCTATCCTGTGCAAACTGCTTCATCTCGAGCACGTACTGCAACCTACATCCTTCTGAATCTGCTCAGTGTATTCAACTCTTGGTCTCCCTCTACAATTTTTACTCTCCACGCTGCCCTCAATTACTAAATTGGTGATCCCTTTATGCCCCAGAACATGTCCTACCAAACTATCCCTTCTTCAAGTTAAGTTGTGCCACAAATTCCTCTTCTCCCCAATTCTATTTAGTACCTCCTCATTAGTTACGTGATATATCCACCTAACCTTCAGCATTCTTCTGTAGCACCACATTTCGAAAGCTTCTATTCTCTTCTTGTCTAAACTATTTATCGTCCATGTTTCACTTTCACACATGGCTACCCTCCGTCCAAATACTTTCAGAAAATGTTTCCTGACACTTAAATCTATACCCGATACTAACAAATGCTGAAGATTAGGTGGGTAGATAGTGTAACTAATGAGGAGGTACTGAATAGAAATAGGGGGTGGGGGTGGGGGGAAGAAATTTATGGCACAAGCCGGCCGGATTGGCCATGCGGTTCTAGGCGCTACAGTCTGGAGCCGAGCGACCGCTACGGTTGCAGGTTCGAATCCTCCCTCGGGCATGGATGTGTGTGATGTCCTTAGGTTAGTTAGGTTTAATTAGTTCTAAGTTCTAGGCGACTGATGACCTCAGAAGTTAAGTCGCATAGTGCTCAGAGCCATTTTTTTATGGCACAACCTGACTAGAAGAAGGATCGGTTGGTAGCACATTCTGAGACATCAAGGGATCACCAATTTAGTATTGAACAGAGGTCTGGGGGGTAAAAACCGTAGAGGGAGATCAAGAGGTGAATACGGTAGGCAGATTCAGATGAACGTAGACTGCAGTAGTTACTCGGAGATGAAGAAGTTTGCAAAGGATATAGTGGCGTGTAGAGGTGCATGGAACCAGTCTTCGGACAGCAGACCTAGTGATGATGATGCTACAGACTTACAGGAATTATGTAGAAGTGTAAATGTATCAATCTGAGGTAAGGAACTGGTCCAGAAATGACGAGTCGAAAGTTGAAAATCGTTACTATACCTCTGACACAGAAACTCTTCAACTGCAAGTTCTTTGTTGTTTGTGTTTTGAGAGGAGGCAGTATGGACCAAAACAAGAAAAATATATCCAGTAAATATGAGTTCTAAAACGCTTACCTTACGAGGTATGAGAACTAGTTTATTCTCGCCGTGACGAAAAACGTATCTTCTAGTGAACAATTGATCATAGCTCTCAATGGATGCATTTCAGAGCCGATGTTTACTAAACAATTTTTTCTTCTTTTGTTCCATACTACCTCCTACCAAAGCATGGAAAGCAAACGGTTTCTAGTAGAAGAGATCGAATGTCATAGGCACCAGAACGATTTTCGATTCTGATTCTGTCGTTTCCGGATCCGGGTCCCTTACCATAGATTGGTGCCTTCACCTTTCTCCATTTGCTTTTGTATTTATTAATTTCATGTCATATCTCTGGGTTGCTACCTAGAAACAAAAGCTAACGGTACGACTGCTACTGCGTTCATACACATTGAATCGCCAAAGAAACTGGTATAAGCATGTGTTTACATATACTGAGACATGTAAACAGGCAGAATACGGCGCTGCGGTCGGCAGCGCCTACGTACGACAACAAGTGTCTGACGCAGTCATTAGAACGGTTACTGTTGCTACAATAGCCAGTTATCAAGATTTAAGGGAGATTGAACGTGGTGTTGTAGTCGGCGTACTAGTGATGGGACACAGGATCTTCGAGATAGCGATGAAGTGTTGATTTTATCGTGCGACCATTTCACGAGTGTTCCCTGACTATCAGGAATCTAGTAAACCATCAAATCACCGACATCGCTGAGGCCGGAAAAAGATCCTGCAAGAACGTGACCAAAATGAGAATGAAGAGAATCGTTCAACGTGACAGAAGTGCAACCCTTCCGCATATTGCTGCAGATTTAAATGCTGGGCCATCAAGAGGAGTCAGTGTGCGAACTATTCAACGAAACATAAAGGTTTACGTCTCTCATGGGGCCGTCAACATCGAAATTAGATTGTTCATGACTAGAAACTTGTTGCCTGGTCGGACGAGTCTCGTTTCAAATTGTATCGAGCGGATCGACGTGTACGGGTATGGAGATAACCTCATGAATCTATGGACCTGAGAGTCAGCAAGGGACTGATCAAGCTGCTGGAGGGTCTGTAATGGTATGGCGCGTGTGCAGTTGAAGTGATAGGGGACTTTTGATACGTCTAGATATGACTCTGACAGGTGACACGTACTTAAGCATCCAGTCTGATCACCTGCATGCGTTGTGCATTCCGACGGACTTGGGCAATACAAACAGGACCATGCGACACCCCACACGTCCAGAATTGTTGCAGAGTTGTTCCAGTAACACTCTTCAGAGTTTACCACTGGCCACCAAATTTGTCAGACATGAACATTACTGAGCATATCTGGGATGCCTTGCAACGTGTTGTTCAGAAGAGATCACTGCCCCCTCGTACTCTTGGACATTTATGGACAGCTTTGCCGGATTCATGGTGCTAGTTCCGTCCAGCACTACTTCAGACATTAGTTGAGTCCATGCCACGTCGTGTTACGGAACTTCTACGTGCTCGCGGTGGCCCTACACGATATTAGACAAGCATACCGATTTCATTTCTGAAAGTATTTGTGTGGAGTGTAGCCATGTATGGAAGTGAAACATGAACGATAAACAGTTTGGACAAGAAGAGAATAGAAGCTTTCGAAATGTGGTGCTACAGAAGAATGCTGAAGATTAGATGGCCAGATCACATAACTAATGAGGAGGTATTGAATAGGAATTGGAAAGAAGAGGAGTTTGTGGCACAAGTTGACTAGAAGAAGGGATCGGTTGGTAGGACATGTTCTGAGGCATCATGGGATCACCAATTTAGTATTTGAGGGCAGCGTAGAGGGTAAAAATCTAGAGGGAGACCAAGAGATGAATTCACTAACAAGGAAACCTCCCCATCGCACCCCCCTCAGATTTAGTTATTAGTTGGCACAGTGGATAGGCCTTGAAAAACTGAACACAGATCAATCGAGAAAACAGGAAGAAGTTGTGTAGAACTATGAAAAAACTAAGCAAAATATACAAACTGTGTAGTCCATGTGCAAGATAGGCTAATTAAGGAAAATGTGAGCCCAGGAGCGCCGTGGTCCCGTGGATAGCGTGAGCAACTGCGGAACGAGAGGTGCTTGGTTCAAGTCTTCCCTCGAGTGAGAAGTTTAATTTTTTATTTTCAGACAATTATCAAAGTTCAGGCACTCACACATAATCAACTTCACTCTCCAAAATTCCAGGACATGTTCAGATTTGTTTGGACATATGCAGGATTTGACGGCCTACACGGGGAAAAATTTGAAAACGTTAAAAACATATGTTTTGACAGAGCACAGGGAAAACTTTGCGACTGTGAAACTGTTGCATTTATTTTGCTAGGTGGTAGCTTTAAATCTGCCGCCGTCGATTAGTACATGTCGGACCCGCGTGTCGCCACTGTCAGTAATCGCAGACCGAACGCCACCACACGGCAGGTCTAGAAAGGCGGACTAGCACTCGCCCCAGTTGTACGACGACTTTGCTAGCGACTACACTGACGAAGCCTTTCTCTCATTTGCCGAGAGACAGTTAGAATAGCCTTCAGCTAAGTCCATGGCTACGACCTAGCAAGGCGCCATTAACCATATCTGAAGAGAGTCTCATTTGTATAGTCAAGAGCTATGTACCACAAGGATGAATTAAAGTTAAGTAAACAGAAGCTACGTACTTTTCTTTAGTCCATTCATACGTATCCTGTTCCAGACTTCACGCCCGTCTGCGTTAGATAGCGTGCATTTCAGCCTCCTCTATCTACAAGGTGTTGGCACATTTGCCAACACATCAAGTTTATGTGACAAACTCTTATGTTTTCATCACTTTTTTGGGAGTGATTATCACATCCACAAGAAAACCTAAATCGGGCAAGGTAGAAGAATCTTTTTACCCATTCGCCAAGTGTACAAATTAGGTGGGTCGACAACCTATATTCCTGTCATGTGGCGCACATGCCGTCACCAGTGTCGTATAGAATATATCAGACGTGTTTTCCTGTGGAGGAATAGCTTGACCTTGACATTGCATTGAAATATTTTCGGTTCCCTTTGGAGAGGCACGTCCTTTCGTCTACTAATCGCACGGTTTTGCGGTGCGGTCACAAAACACAGACACTAAACTTATTACAGTGAACAGAGACGTCAATGAACGAACGGACAGATCATAAATAGAGAAAATAAACTTTTGAACCATGGACCTCTCGTTTCGCAGCTCGTCACTCTAACCGCGGGACCACGCCGCTCCTGGGCTCACATTTTCCTTAATTTGCCTATCTTGCACATGGACTACTATAATTTGCTTATTTTTTTCATAGTTCTACACAACTTCTTCCTGTTTTCTCGATTGATCTGTGTTCAGTTTTTCAAGGCCTATCCACTGTGCCATCTTATAACTAAATCTGAGGGTGGTGCGATGGGGAGGTGCCCTTGTAAGCAGATTCAGAAGGATGTTGGCTGCAGTAGGTACTGAGAGATGAAGAAGTTTGCACAGGATAGATTAGCATGGAGAGCTGCATCAGTCTCAGGACTGAAGACCATAACAACAACAACAACAATAACCAATTTCTTTGGCTCTTCAATGTAAATGTGTTTAACGAAGAAAAACTACTTTAATTAGGGGATACAATGAATTGTAGCGTGCAGTTGCTGGTGACTGGAACAATAAACCGTATCAGATTCAAAAAACCACTGGTTGAACATCATACCTACATAAAGTGATAACTTCAGACTTTCGACATTATCACCAGCCAATTATGCAACACACGCGTAACACGTCGTGTGCATAACGAGTGTTTCGGCCCGGGTGGAGAGAGATGTAACGCAGCCTGCGTGGACGGGACGTGTCCGAGTTATCTGCGGCCGCGGCTCGCGGGCAGACAGACAGACGGACAGAGGGACAGGCCCGGCGGCTGTCTGGCCGGCAGGCCGCGCCCCGCCGTCTCGTCCGCCATTCAGCTCGGGTCGCCGCGTCAGACGTGGCCGCCTTCCAAAGCAGCCCGCCGTGCCGCGGCGCTTATCCGCCTCCATCTGTCCGCGCCGGCGCACCGGCGGGACTCGGCGCTGCGCTGCGCGACGCCGGTCGGCGAGCGCCGTAGCGGCCGCGGGCTGCGCCCCCTGCAATAGAGCACACCGTCCACTCCTCAGTTCCGGCTCCCATTCGTCGACAGCGGGGAGGAAAGGGGCATCAGGATACTTACGTCAACAGTGATGGCTCTGTCGTGAGCTTATCGGGTATCTGTGCGGACGAAAGCTGGGGACTGTATAATAGGGCCTTATCAGCTAAACACTCCTATTAGCATTCGTAAACGACGCTCGGGCAATGAACTGAACGCAGCATGTAGTTCTTAAAAGGAGAAATACACAGATTTAAAAGTAAACTTTACTCGTGCTACTAATTCTTCTGTCGCTGCTTGGCAGAACAGCTTTACATTTATAAGTAAAAACACACAATTCTCGATGTCCTAAAGCAATTTTTTAAAGCAGTTTCGGCGTACGTGGCCATTATGACCATCGTCATCAAAAGGGGTACAGGTGTGGTGAACAATACTGAATATTTCACAAGGATTGATACGGAAAAAAAACAGAGTAAACGCTATCTTTGGCTATGCATTAGCTGAAAATGTTAATGCTACAAAATAAACAAACATTAAGGGATCAAGCTGGAAAAGGTGAACGTGCGCGCTCGCTCGTGTGTGTGTGTGTGTGTGTGTGTGTGTGTGTGTGTGTGTTTGTGCGTGTGTGTGTGTGTGTGTGTGTGTGTGCGTGCGTGCGTGCGTGTGTGTGTGTGTGTGTGTGTGTGTGTGTGTGTGTGTGTGTGTGTCCTTGTTTCTCTCCTTCTCCCCGCCTCCATATGAAGGCAAGGAGAGCGAAAGAAATTTTTTAAATAAGTAATGCCTCCTACGTCACTTAAAAACAAACTTCCTAAAAAAAAAAAAAAAGTGAAGCTGCTAGAAGACATAGTCAGGTGTCGATGTAGCTTTATGCAAATGCACCCAACTGGCAGAGACGCAAGTGATCACAATTACAATTCTCTGACACGTAGAACGGCCAACAGAATGTAACAGTTTTGTTCGTATTTAGTGTTGTTACCCAGCGAGGGTAATCGGGGTGGTTCACCTGCCCCTATCCATGAGTTTTATGCAACCCGAAAGTTCTTCAAATACCACATGAAAGTTTTGCATACTCTCGCGCTCGCTAAGCGCAAACTATTACTCGTCAGGAAAAATGAACGCGACCTTTTTATAGGAAATGTAATGTAGTTAAATTTTGTTATGAGTTTCGTTTCCGGTAGAGATCGTAGTTTTCAAATTATTCAAGAAAAACGCAGAGGAGTTTTTCTTGAAAACCACTGCCTTCAGGGAAAATTTATCCCACTACAGAATTTAATTTAATTAAATTTTCTACAAAAAGTCCTGTTCACTTTTTCTGTATCATGAATAGTTTGCGCGTAACGAGCGAGAGAACATGAAAATCTCGAGTGTGGTATTTGGAGGTGTTGTTTTTGCATAAAAACTATTGGTAGAGGCAGTTCAATTACATTGTATAAGGGACCTGAACAGAATCAGATGTTGAGTGTTCTCTGTACATGTGATACAGTGTTATCAGCACCTGGCAGAGTTTGAAACGGCCGTTATTCTGGATCTCTATTTGGCCGGATTGTCGAATCGTGCAATATGGAGACTTGCAGGTCATTCGAATGTGCAAAGGCCAGATGCTGGATGCGAGGGCTGGGACATTCGTTGCCAAAGTTCCGGTCGACCACTTTTCATCACCACAAGAGTGGATCACCGTATTCTGCACATCACGTAGTGACCACACATGTGCCTGCCATCTAAGTACACGTAATGAATTGTCTGCGACATTCTGCGTCATCTCACACTAAATGACCGGACACTAGCAGCAGTCGGACTAGGGAATTATCGTTATATGCGAAGGCCGCCGTTAATACAACTACAACGTCCCTTATTGGTACTATCCAGCAGAACAGAAGATTCCAAGTCTCTCTCCATGGTAAGAAGAGCAGATGGCGCGTACAAAAGAATGGCTTATCTCAAGGCAGTGTGCTCGCCCCTGTGCTCTTCAATGTTTACACTAATGACCAACCCATAACGGAAAATTCCAGGCTTTTCATCTATGCTGGCGATACTTCAGTGGCTGCTCAAGGAAAGGCGTCTGAAGAAGTAGCGGAAAAGTTGACTTCTGCGCTAGGTACGCTTGGCTCCTACTACAAAGCCAGTCATCTAAAGCCAAATCCCAACAAGACTCAGGTGTGCGCATTTCACTTGAAGAATATAGAAGCTCGGCGGGAACTGGACGTTACAAGGCAAGGCAAATGACCGGAGCATTGAAACTTCCTGGCAGATTAAAACTGTGTGCCGGACAGAGACTCGAACTGGGGACCTTTGCCTTTCGCGGGCAAGGCTCACAGTTTTAATTTGCCAGGAAGTTTCATATCAGCGCACACTCCGCTGCAGAGTGAAAATCTCATTCTGGAAACATCCCCCAGGCTGTGGCTAAGCCATGTCTCCGCAATATCCTTTCTTTCAGGAGTGATAGTTCTGCAAGGTTCGCAGGAGAGCTTCTGTAAAGTTTGGAAGGTAGGAGACGAGGTACTGGCAGAAGTGAAGCTGTGAGGACGGGGTGTGAGTCGTGCTTGGGTAGCTCAGTTGGTAGAGCACTTGCCCGCGAAAGGCAAAGGTCCCGAGTTCGAGTCTCGGTCGGGCACACAGTTTTAATCTGCAAGGAAGTTTCATATCAGCGCACACTCCGCTGCAGAGTGAAAATCTCATTCTGGATTGGAGCATTGTTCAACACCAGTATATCTGGGTGTTACACTTGACCGAACTCTGTCCTTCAAGAAATATTGCCATAACACCAGGCTGAAATTCACGGAGTAACATCTTGAGGAAGCTCACATCCACCGCCTGGGGAGCAAGTTCTCTCGTGCTGAGAATTTCGGCTCTCGCTTTCTGTGTGTCCGCTGCAGAGTATGCTTCACCTGTGTGGAGTGCATCCACTCACAACCAAACAGGTTGATATTGCAATCAATGAGACCGTCCGAATCTTGTCGGGATATATTAAGCCAATTCCAGTCGATAAGACCTACCTGATTGTTGGAATAGCTCCCATCACTATTAGAAGGGCTGTTGCTGCTGATGTAGAGAGGGCTGAGCAAACTTATGATCCCCGACATCCACTACACGATCATCAGACTATAGTCCCTTAACTGAAGTCGAGAAAGAGCTTCATCGCCAGGACTCAGCCACTAGATGGAACACCAGAGTCTAATCGCATCACCAGGTGGAAGAGCAAGCTACCACCTGATATCCCTGTAAAGGAAGAGCTAGCTCTAGGAAATGATTTGTCTTACTCTCAATCGTCTTAGGGTGGGCGTTCCTCTTTGCAAGACCAACATGTGAAAATGGGGCATTCTTCCAGCTGATGGAGACACATACTGCGAGTGCGGAACAACACGCTGCATTTGGAATGATGCTGTCATCGTGAAACATGGACTGCTGATGAATGGCATTGCTTCGTGTTCAGCGGTTCTGCATTCCCCACCAGGACCAGTGTCGGCAAGTACGGCGCCCACCTGCCGAGAGGTCCCATTCTTCCAATGTTTTGGAGAGCACAACTTTGTCACTACTGGCGTCATGTGTAGCTATCCATTGTGTACTTCTTCAGGTCATGGCTGGTAATGTTTGAGGGAACCATTACGGCAGAACGATTCGTCACGGATATCGTGCGTCCTCATGTCTCACTTCTCATGCTGTAGTATGAATAGGACAACTGTTGTTCACACATGGCGTGCGTCTCTATGAACTGTCTGCGTCATGTTGAGGCATTCTGGTGGCCAGCAAGATCACGAAATCAGCCCCGATGGAACATTTACGGGACCACTTTGGACTTAAACTCCACGCCAGTGTCAGTGTCTTGTACATCAAGGACCAGTTACAACAGCTTTATGGCACCTTTCCCAACCATATCACTGCACGGATCCAGCTCAGAGGTCGTATAATGACATACTCATAAGTGGACTCTTACTGCCAAGTTCTTTGCAAATATGACTCCATTTTGTAATCACTGACATAACATCACGTATAATTTCAGTCCGTGAGGTTCCATTTGGATTCCTTCGCCCATTATGGTAGCTTAATTTTTTTAGTTAGGCAGTTTATTTTCATCTCCGGTCTCGTGAACTGACATACGGTCGGGAGAGCGGTGTGTTGACCACATCCCCCTCCGTATCCGCATACAGTGACGCCTGTAGGCTGAGAATAACACGGCGGCCGGTCAGTACCGTTGAGCCCTCCTGGCCTGTTCTGGCGGAGATTACTTGCTTTTATTTATTTTTTAATCTAATTGATTTCGGTTCTGCCATCATCAGACCAATAATTAGAAGTTGTACGTCAATGCTTAAGCACCGATTTTATTGTAACTGACTGTGAACTATGTTTTACGAGTTACATACGAGGGCTATCCACAAAGTACATTACATTTTGGAATTAAAAATAAATAAAGTATTGGAATTTTTTTTATTATATACAGATGAAAGCCACACTTAAATACTACTTTTCTACATAGTTGTCATTTAAATTAAAGCACTTATCATAGCGATGGACGAGCTTGGAAATTCCTTCGTCGTAAAATTCGGCCGCCTGCGCCTTCAACGACGTGGTTACCTCTTCTTGAAGCTGTGCGTCGTTATCAGAACGCTGCATAGCCAACCACTTCTTCATTGCCGGGAATAAGTGGAAGTCGCTCGGTGCCAGGTCGGGACTGTACGGCCGATGAGGAAACAACTCCCACTTAAAAGATTCGAGAACTTCACGAGTGGCATTTGCCGTGTGGGCCAGGGCGTTGTCGTGAAGCAGCAAGATCTTTAAGCCCAACTTTCCCCTGCGCTTGTTTTGTATTGCTCTTCTGAGGTTGTGCAGAGTTTTGCAATACCTTTGAGAGTTTATTGTAGTGTCTCTTTCCAGGAAATCCACAAAAATCACACCTTTTCTGTCCCAAAAGGCAGTCATTACGTGGTTGAAGGCGCAGGCGGTCGAATTTTACGACGAAGGAATTTCCAAGCTCGTCCATCGCTACGATAAGTGCCTTAATTTAAATGGCAACTATGTATAAAAGTAGTATTTAAGTGTGGGTTTCATCTGTATATAATAAAAAAAATTTCCAATACTTCATTTATTTTCAATTCCAAAACGTAATGTACTTTGTGGATAGCCCTCGTATTTTGATAGTATGATATTGTTAGCCGAAACTTTGTAATGAATGTCAAGACAGAAAGCAATATATACGACATTATTAATAATAATTTATAAAAGTCGCAGACTTATCCAATGAGTTAATATCCGGTGTTAATACATTGGATGAAATAACGCCAAAAGAGGGCAATAAGATCCTGGGTTGTTAGAAGTCGGATAAGTCTGAAGAGATAGCGACGTTTCATTTCAAAATAAAGAGTAAATAACTCTCGAAACTACAGAGTGAGCAAACTATTTCGCCCGTATGGCAGAACGACAGATCGGAAATGCCGTGCGGTTAGGGCCTCCCGTCAGGTAGACCGTTCACCTGCTGCAAGTCTTTCGAGTTGGCGCCACTTCGGCGGCGACTTGCGTGTCGATGGGGATGAAATGATGATGATAAGGACAAAACAACACCCAGTCCCTGAGCGGAGAAAGTCTCCGGCCCAGCCGGGAATCGAACCCGGGCTGACCTCTCAGCTGCCAGGGGCGGACAACGACAGATTTTTAACGTAACATACCCCACTTTATATGTTGTGAAGCCTTTGTACAAGTGTCAAATGAATCAGTACCGAGACTGTAATGCACCAGTCATCAAATGTGTGATATATTTACAACAACGTGTTTTGGAACTACGTTACCCCATTAGGTACTTAAAGTTTCCATCCCGTCAAAAGCTGCTAGTTTTACACTTTTGACGGTACTTGGAAATGTACCACAGATTTGACGACTGGTGTGTAACATTCTCAGTAATGATTCTCAGCATGACCCATTATATGGGAATCCGTGAATCAGTAAGGACAGGCAGTGGGGTAGCAATTAGAATCTCGTGTGTCCCGACAGAAAGCCCAGTACCTCAGTTAAACCTTCCGGACTGATTAGATTAGAGATTAGATTAGATTAATACTAGTTCCATGGATCATGAATACGATATTTCGTAATGATGTGGAACGAGTCAAATTTTCCAATACAAGACATAATTAAGTTAATTTTAACAACATACTTAAGTTAATATAACAACTTTTTCATTTTTTGTTTTTTAATTTTATTTCTTTATTTTTTATTTTTTTATTAATAATTTTTTGTTTTTTGTTTTTAATTTATATCTAAAAATTCCTCTATGGAGTAGAAGGAGTTGTCATTCAGAAATTCTTTTGATTTCTTCTTAAATACTTGTTGGTTATCTGTCAGACTTTTGATACTATTTGGTAAGTGACCAAAGACTTTTGTGCCAGTATAATTCACCCCTTTCTGTGCCAAAGTTAGATTTAATCTTGAATAGTGAAGATCATCCTTTCTCCTAGTATTGTAGTTATGCACACTGCTATTACTTTTGAATTGTGTTTGGTTGTTAATAACAAATTTCATAAGAGAGTATATATACTGAGAAGCTACTGTGAATATCCCTAGATCCTTAAATAAATGTCTGCAGGATGATCTTGGGTGGACTCCAGCTATTATTCTGATTACACGCTTTTGTGCAATAAATACTTTATTCCTCAGTGATGAATTACCCCAAAATATGATGCCATATGAAAGCAACGAGTGAAAATAGGCGTAGTAAGCTAATTTACTAAGATGTTTATCACCAGAGAGAGGCTGTGGTTGATCTACAGGGTGCAACGGGTGTAAGCGCATACATATTTTATATGTAGTGTCTTAATGTACGCACATCAGTGCGTTGGTTGTTTTCTCTCCGCACTGAACAGTCCTCCCACGGACCCATCACAGACTTTACGACCCGATGTCTTCTTCATCGTCATACCTGGCCCACGTGTGAACGATGTTTGGCAGTATACACTTTCCATTTTGCATTCATGCGCCCGCGCCTCAATAACTAACCGTCTACCCAGGGAAAAATAGAAATTACTGGTTTGCTTGTGCCACGTGTACTTGGACGTACTATCAAACCGAAAAACATGTGACTTGAAATAGCTATAATTATTAGTCTGAAAATGAGGTAAATACTGATGTAATATTATTCCGTAAACCACCCTCAGTCACCAATAGAAATATCTGCATTTAACCCATTACAACCTACATAAAACCACAGATCAATGTTTTGTCGCCATCTATGGGCCCCCTCGTGGTCTCGCGGTAGCGTTCTCGCTTCCCGAGCACGGGGTCCCGGGTTCGATTCCCGGCGGGGGATTTTTCCTGCCTCGAGATGACTGGGTGTTGTTGTGTCGTCTTCATCATCATCATTCATCCTCATTACGGTCGGAGGAAGGCAACGGCAAACCACCTCCATTAGGACCTTGCCTAGTAAGGCGGTGCGGGTCTCCCGCATCGTTCCCCTACGCTCTGTAAAGAAGCATGGGACTTCATTTCATTTCCATTTCCATGGGAGACATCTTCAGAGATAAACAGGCAATTTGTATCCAGAGATGTCTGCCACACACAGAGGATTGGCAATTCATTTCCTAAGATGTTTCCCGTAGATGGGGATGAAGCGTTATTGAACAGAAACTTTCTGCAGATTAAAACTGTGTGCCGGACCGAGACTCGAACTCGTGACCTTTGCCTCTCGCAGGCAAGTGCTCTGAGCTACTCAATCACTACTCACGACCCATCCTCATAGCTTCAATTCTGCCAGTACCTCGTCTCCTACCTTCCAAACTTCACAGAAGCCCTTCCACAGTTTTAATCAGATGTATAGCACTATATGGAAGTGAAACATGGGCGATAAACTGTAGGGGCAAGAAAGAAGGGGATAGAAACTTTTGAAATGCAGTGTTACAGAAGAAACTTGAAGATGCTCTGAATCAATCTAGGTAGAAAATCGATCTCTGGGACAATTAGACTAGATCGAGAGAAAAGTTGGTATGAAAATCCTTAGGCACCAAGCAGTAGTTTGTTTAGTAGTGGAGGAAAGTGTGGGCTTTAAAAACTATAGATCGAGACCAAGGCATACAGAATGCAGGTTCACGACGATGTATATTATAGTAGTTGTGCAAATATGAAAGACTCGCACAAGACTTTTATAAAATACACTTTAACCATCAGCTGCTTATTTATCCCATTACATATCTACCGGTTTCGGTTAAACCATCATACAGGATAAAGAGTGCAACAGATTAGTAAAACACATTACATATTCCTTTGAAACTGAACAAAATCGAAAGTATCCAGTGATACTGTACAAACAAATTACATAATTTTTCTTAGAATACTAATGCTACAGAACGACGTAGCTGTCCCACCATCCTGATTTAGGTTTTCCGTGATTTTCCTTAATCGCTTCAGGCAAATGCCATGATGGTTTCTTTGAAAGGGCACGGCCGTCTTCCATCCCCATCCTTCTCTAATTCGATGGGGTCGATGACCTCTCAGTTTGGGCCTCTCCCCCAAATCAACCAATTATGACAGGTTTTTGTTCAGGTTTACTGTGTAATTTCGATACTGCTAAGTTTCAAAGGAATATAGGTTGCTTTTAACTAATAGGTTGGACCCTACATCCTGGGGCCGGCCGAAGTGGCCGTGCGGTTAAAGGCGCTGCAGTCTGGAACCGCAGGACCGCTACGGTCGCAGGTTCGAATCCTGCCTCGGGCATGGATGTTTGTGATGTCCTTAGGTTAGTTAGGTTTAACTAGTTCTAAGTTCTAGGGGACTAATGACCTCCGCAGTTGAGTCCCATAGTGCTCAGAGCCTACATCCTGGATGATGGCTAACAGCCGAAACCGGTAGATGGCTAATGGGATAAATAAACAGCTGATGGTTAAAATGCGTTTTATAAAACACGTTACGGCTGTTGAATCTCACCTTATGGAAACACTGCACAAGGTAGACTAGAGTGACGGGCTGCATCAGATAAGGTGTTCCACACAGGTACGTGACTTTCCTGCATCGGTCACAATGATCACTCAACATCTGAAACGCTGTTCTCTTGTACACCCTCGCCCGGTAACAACGCTAAACATGAACAACATTCATGAAGTCTGGTGGTCGTTCTGCCTGTCACAGAGAATTATCACTCTAAACATTTATTTACCAGCCAACAGTGTGCACAATGACTTCCGACCATGTCTTCAAATGCAGCATATTTTTATCATGCAGTATAACTTATTAAAATAGAATACGTAATTATAACAGTAAATAAAATCAAATGGTGCGCGTGACATGTGTACAGGATAATGTTAGATGATGGATAAATTAGGCTATTTTCTGGATTTCAACAGATAACAAAACTCCGAGTTCACGATCTAATAGAAGGTGTTGAGATGACTTTAGGAAAAGTGCAGGAGAAATACGGATGCTTAAAGCTGAAGAGTGTAATGCAAGCAAAAGTCCAGAGAAGGTGATAATCCAGCAGTAGATATATACTGATCCACGTACTCCACCGTCCTACTGTATTTCAAACGCTACGGAACGCAAAACGAAACAATGAGAATAACACTTCGGTAGACGACGTAAGTTCTTGGTCACATGTTATAAAAGATAACACAAGAATCAAAGGAACATGTATTTTTAAAGGGTTATTACTGCACAATTACTTATCATAGTTAAGAAATAATTGTATCAACGAATTTAACTGATGGAAGACTGTTATTCTGGGATTAAATACAACATATTTCTGTTTGATAACAGAAAGTGTGCCTACCCAGTTAATGTTCTGTTACATGCTCCCTTCACCTTCACTTTTAAAGCAAAAATTTATGTCTCCCACTAAAAGTAACTGTATTACTCCAGTGACGATACATGACACTGTAGGTTAGCTGATTTTCTTTTTATATTAGCGAAAGGTATATAAAAAACTTCTGAATATTACTATTTTAGATTTTCTCTTTTTTCGTTAATTCTGAAAGAGATAATAACCATAATTCGTTGTTAATTTCTTCTTCCTGGTAAGAAGCATGACAAAACGCAGAAATAGAGCAGTAATAGGAAAACAAAAACTTTTGCGCAGACAGCAGTTTTCCTGAAACGCAACACGTTCATTCACATAACATGCTAAAAATTGCAAGAAGTAAAACGAACAAAAACTAATGTGGAGTATGGTACTGTCAGTTCCTTTTCGTTACTTTTATTTTGTATGTGAGCAATTTCATTTTCTCGTGTACACAACAGGCTATAATTCTTTTTTTAAATTAGACACCTTGTGCAATGAAGTGTTCAAATTTGCAGAAAAATATAAAACATCTCCCCCATGTTTAAATTATTACTTGACCTTAGAATGAGGACTGTATGTCATACATAGTCTATTAATGATACAAAACCATAAAATTGGTATTTTACAAAAATAGCTTATTATTATTAATTTATAATATAGATTAAATATAACCAGTCTGACGTAATACGAATACTACAACATACATTTACCGGTGTTAGCAGCGGTTATTAGCCTATCTGCGGCAAAGTGCACACGTCATCATCGAACACAAACATCGATAAAGGGAAGATACTGTTAACTCACTGTTCAGAAACCAGATTTCACCTCAGAATACAGAAAATAACTGTGAGTAAACATAAGAATTCATTAAACTGAAAATTTCTCGAACAAATACCGTAGCGTTGCGCGGTACACGTTTTCTCTAGGAAAACGATAAACAGGATGTTTCTTCACAATAACCTTGAATACATTTTTCCCTATCAGCCTTTACATTCACATCCTGATTGTTAAATTATTATTACGCTTTCCATTTAAACAATTTAAACCTCAGTTAAGCCAAAACAGGAATTCCTTCAAACTCCTGTCGAACGAAACAGGATCAATGCCAGGCTCCCCTGGGTCTGCCAATTGCTACGATTAGTGTAGTCCAGTGCAATGTCTATACAAGAAGTAAAAAAATCAATTTACTTAAAAATAATACAGTAGTCAGATTCAAACTAACAAATTCTGGTAAGACTATTTTCCATAATACCCCGTTCTTTCAAGTTTTGCATCTCTATAACCTAAACTCGTCTTCAAAAGCGGATAGTGGAATTTGTCGTTTGGTCAAGAACTGTTTCTGAAACGTTTGTCGTTAATGGTCAGAATTGTTTTACTACTGAATTTCATCAAATGTGTTATCATTTAACAAGGTGATAACTTTTGTAGTGTGCCACAATCCAGCGTTATTAGAGGATGCTGATCGGTTGATCATGACCTGGTTAAAGAACCATTTCGGCATTTGCTGCACGGAGTGGGATAACCAAGGAAATAATTTCAGTAGCTTAGAATAAGGAAACGAAAGGCGAACCATCCGATTTTAAATGCAAGGTTCTAACACACCATGGGAGCCGGCCACGTTGGCCGAACGGTTCTAGGCACTTCAGTCTGGAACCGCGCGACCGCTACCGTCGCAGGTTCGAATCCTGCCTCGGGCATGGATGTGTGCGATGTCCTTAGGTTAGTTAGGTTTAAGTAGGTCTAAATTGTAGGGGACTGACGACCTCAGCTGTGAAGTCCCTTAGTACTCAGAGCAATTTGAACCATTTTTTTGAACCATGGGATAAGAAACAATATTATCATATACATCAAAGCTTAGAGCAATTTACCAGAAAAGAAAATTCGTTAGGCGACAAAGAAGTAACTAAAGACAGTCACAAATTCGTGAGAAACAGATTGTCTCCGCAATAATAAATAACGTAACGCAGGTTGTTAACATTGGTATGTGATTTTGAATGCGTAACGATTAAAGAAAGCCATTCCTTCGTGTCATAATAGAGTCTTCCGCAATCGCAATCATTGAATTAAAGTATCAGGTTTGTGCATAAGTTTATAGCGTTTTTGTTTTGAATGTTGATATTACCATTGATATGGGTTTATTTATCGATTGTCATTTTCTATTTGTAGTTCAGTGTTGCTGTTTGAGTTTACATATTGACATTTTGTCTTTTGGAGTTAGTGAGACGACCTGTGGACGCCAAAAGATGGAGTGCCAAATGGAGAAACCGGAAGATTTCTGCCATATTTTTTTTTGTTTGGCTTCAATAGAGAGGTGACAGCAGTGGACGTAGCCAGAAACATTTGCGCCGTGTAGCTGGATAATGCCACTGTACACAGCATAGCATTTTAAGGAGGATCGTTTTGACGTTACTGTCTCTCCACGTTCAGGAAGATCTTGGGGGTTTGATGAAGACCGTTTGAACCCATTAATTCACAACGAATCACGCCAGTTTACTTGCGCTCCGTCTTCAGTCCACAGGTGGCCCATCGGGACCATCCGACCTCCGTGTCATCCTACGCTGAGGATGCGGATAGGAGGGGCGTGTGGTCGGCACACCGCTCTCCCGGTCGTTATGATGGTTTTCTCTGACCGGAGATGCTACTATTCGGTCGAGTAGCTCCTCAATTGGCATCACGAGGCTGAGTGCACCCCGGAAAATGGCAACAGCACATGGCGGCCCGGATGGTCACCCATCCAAGTGCCGGCCACGCCCGACAGCGCTTGACGTCGGTGATCCGACGGGAACCGGTGTACCCACTGCGGCAAGGCCGTTGCCGCAGTTTACTTGAGAACTGGTAAATCTAAGGAGCTGCGGTCATTCCACCATCGTGAAACATTTTCATGCAATGAGGGAGGTTCAGAAATCGGATGGTACAGCATGCTCTTAAGACAAAATCACAGGAATCAGCGGGTGGGCCATATGCTTGCTCGTCATCAATTTGATCGTGAACAACACCGACCATTCCTATGCCGTATCGTTACTGGTGGTGAGAAACGGTGAAGCCCAAACAAAGCGGCAACTCCCCCTACAAAGACATGCGCGTATTCCCAGAAGATAATGTTGTGCATCTAGAGGAACAGCGGCGGCGTGGTGTATTACGGGTTGCTCCCCAAAGGCGTAATAATCACTGCTGAAAATTATTGTCAACAACTAAGACGTCTTGCAGACGCAATCCGAGAAGAACGACCAGGAACACTGCGTGAAGTGATCCTACTCCACGACAACGGCCGCCCGCATTCTGCAGACTGACAAAAAGCGCTGTACTGGAGTTGTGTTGGGAAGTCATTTCACACACAGCTTGTTTACCTGATCTTGCGCCCTCAGATTTTTACCTCTTCCGCTCTCTATCGAACATCATTCAAGGAACTTCCTTTCCGGATGAAGGTCCGTTCCGAACATGGCTCGACGAGTTCTTCGCCTAAAAATCACGTGATTTCTATAGTCGCGTAAACGAAAAATTACCCAGCGCTGGCTGACTGTTGTAAATAGCGAAGGAGAATATATTACTGATGACTAAAGTCTCTGTTATGTGTATATGTTGTGTTTATTAAATTTACGGAAAAACGCCATGAACTCAAGCATGAAACCATATCAAATATAAGTCAAATTCAAAATATGGAAATTATTATCACAGTCCTTTTCGTCAGTAAATAAAAATTATATTCTTTCCTTTATGACGACGTAGACAACGATAACAATCGTCGAAAACTCCAAACTCTAATTTGATGTGGCATACATGTGGAGAAACTGGTCAGTATATGTGTATGAGGGGTTCTAGCACAAATAGGGAAGAGCTACTGTTACCTTTGTGTGTAATTAAAACATGTGACTCATTGGAATGGGCCGACCGTGGTGACCGAGCGGTTCTAGGCGCTACAGTCTGGAACCGCGCGGCCGCTACGGTCGCAGGTTCGAATCCTGCCTCGGGCATGGATGTGTGTGATGTCCTTAGGTTAGTTAGTTTAAGTAGTTCTAAGTTCTAGGGGACTGATGTTAAGTCCCATAGTGCTCAGAGCCATTTGAACCATTCATTGGAATGTCATAAACACTACAAAATACTACAAAATTAAATTTTCCAACTTTTTTGCCCATTATAAGAAAAAGGGTTACCAAAATTGGATCATAATACTAAGCGCAGAGAGGTACTTACAGGTGGAAGCTGTTGGGTGTATTGCTAATCGTGCATAGGTAACCCATTCGATATGATTATAACATAAAAAGGGCAGGGATTCAGTTTAGATTCTCAGTCCGGTACACAGTTTTAATGTTCTAGTAAATTTTACCGAAGCGTGAAGTTCACTCCAAAGTGAAATGTTCATTATATGTGTAGCCCGTAGGTCATAGGAAGAAAGGAAGTTAGAGTTATCGTTCCAATGTCATCGACGTTTGCGGTGTCTTAAACGCCAACTTATGAGTTGCAGTAATAGTCCACGTTCTGCTACTTTGCCCATATGCAACAAACAACTTCCTTTCACTCCGCGCACGACTGCAGAAATAACTCGCTTTGTATTACTGTAGCATGGCATGGCTACCGGTCAGGCGACTATAATTTTTTAGATAATTATGAATTGTTATCTGATATCTGTTTTGTATTAGCAATTACAAAACTCCTTCCGTGAACTCACACTTCACAACTGCAAAAATTTAAACTGCTAGACGGGTATCGACTGTTTTGTCAATTTCAGGGAACCTGCAATATATAACTATCATTTCTGCTGCATGTTAAAATATTTACAAAAACGAAAATCTAAAACAAAAAACAGGGGCATTTCAGTACTGAATAACCATACCAGTCACCCTATTCACCACATGTAATTCACAGCCTCACTGGTCGGGTTGTATTCTGTACTGTTCCCTTCTGTAAAGCATCAACCTTAGGTTAACTGAAGACGATATAATTGCTGAAGTAGGTCAGACCTGATAATTTTTAGGGATTGTGAATGAAAATAGCATTGCTTTCTAATAACTAACAATATATGGGATATGGATGATATAAGCGCAGTAGTAACAATTCTCCGGAGCAGCAGCTAACTCGGGAAATGTAAACTAAGGATACCATACCATGGTTTCAATAGCAGAATTGATGTCATTACGTCATGAATCTTTCTCCGTTGAGATAAGTAGGAACATAAATAATATAGAATGCAGGCAGTAACATAAGCGCACGGAGGCCTTCAGTCTCTCATATTTTCAGTGTAATGTTTGAAATGTAATTCAAGACCAGTAACGGTTCTTTACAGCTGAACAGCATCAAAACATAAACAAGATACTGAAACTCTAGCGTTCTCTTTCTTTCACAGTCACTGTCACTATTCGGAAGTTTACAGTCTGGCCTTAGGTAGTTTAATTTTACTCAGAGGACTGATTTGCAGAAGCTTTGCCCTATTTCATTTTGATCCACAGACACATGTGAATAGCACCTGGGAAACAAAAAGTTAAAAGTATATCTTACGAGAAATATCTCGCGACGAAATGACCGTCGGGCATAGAAAATTAAGTCAGTCGCTTCCGGAAAAAACAAATGCAAATTCAGTCAGTGAACTCAACAACATCAGCATACGACCTCCCTTCTGTTCAACGGAGTAAAATTGGATAAATTATAAACAGGCACCGGACCAAAACAGTCTTCTGGCCCAGTAGAGATATCAAAGTGATTTTACGCTCTGTGAAGGATAGGCGTAGCGTCAGAGTTCCACGTGTTTACGTTATTCCATATGACTTTGGCAATAGGTACAGTCTATTCAAACCGTTCCTGAACGTAGTCCCGGACATCAGCAGCACATGAAGAACAGACATCTTTAAGAAACATCAAATGTTGTCCAGCACGGGCTTACGAATAAGCAACACTTCTTGTTTGAGAAGGCACGGATCCTAATCCGTACCTTAAACTACTGGGACTCAATTCTCAAAGTGACTACTGAAACTGCAGTTCGTATTGAAAATTTTAATAGAGTTCCGGCTACGCTCTATGTACTCAGCAATGCATGGAAGCCGGCACCTGATGCATATTATACATCGTGATTGAGACAGAAATGATGTAGATGGTGCTTCATCGTTGACTCCAACGGAATCTCCACTAGAAGAGGACACTATTACATCATTTGCACCCGTGTGATTCCGTTAATTCTTTGACGATAGCTTGCTTTCCTGAGGAAAACAACGTTGACTACGGTCGAAAACTCGGAATCTAAGGGGAAGATATGTGGCAAGTGCATCTAGAACGTTTAATTCAACGAATCAGTCATGAGAGACTTCGTTAGTTAGTTTCATGTTCCATGGATCCTTTCTACGGTTAATAATACTGATGTGCAGCGAGGCATTTTAGTTCACATTAATACTCATATGCAAACATATCTTCATGCTTACCATTTACAAAGCCTCTTTTTCGTTTTTAAATACGTGTGTGAGTTTGTAATTCCTACCCACTGCCTTTTACACATTGCAAGTACATTCTTCAACGGAAAAGAAGAAACGTACGAAGAAAAACTTTTTCAGGTTTTTTTTTCAGATTTAAAATTGCTGTCTTTCTGATATTTTATAACATTGGGAGCGAGCTCTAAATTTTAGTGTCAGCATTTATTTCTGAAGACAACCTTATCATTTATTTTTTGATGTAATTATGTACATCATTATTCCTTTTGGACTGTTGTGGATTATTTGCAGGAATCTTCATGAGGGAATAAGTATACTGTGATGCAGCAGTCAAAATAACTAACTTTTGCACAAAGGCCTACAAGATGGTCGAGGATGAGCACTTCTTGTACAATGAAGACTTTACTTCTTTCTTAAAGGTGAGCTACCCCAGAACATTATTTCATATGGCATTATTGAATGGAAATACGCAATACCGATTGGTGTCGACAAGCTCCGCCATGATTTGCAGTGCAAATGCGGCTGAGTGAATAATTTTGGGAGGTGTTAATTTTTTTAATGCATCTTAAAAAGTATTATCAACACGAACACCTACAATTTTTGAAATTTCCACCCTAGTCATTATTTCCTCAATACGCCTTACACTTATCAGTGTCGTGGTACCTTTAGATGTATATAACTCAAAATATTATGTCTTTTTTGAAACTGTGTCTTACACCTTTCGTAGAAAACCACCAAATAATACTTTTAAGACCATTATTTACCCTTACTTATGTTGTCGTAAATATGTTTGGACTGATGACAATGCTAATGTCATCCTCAAGAGGTATGTCGTTTACACATGTGAGAAACAACAGTAGACCTAATATTGAGCCTTATGGAAGCCCATAAGTGATTTCTCCGCAGTCATAAGAATCCCTCCTGCCTTCATTGCCTGAACAATTAAGTACAACATTCCAGTTAAGTGTGGCAATTGCATTGTAGTTAACCAATTCACGTTAATGTCAAATTCAAATGGCTCTAAGCACTATGGGACTTAACATCTGAGGTCATCAGTTCCCTAGACATCACACACATCCATGCCCGAGGCAGGATTCGAACCTGCGACTGTAGGAGCAGCGCTGATCCGGACTGAAGCGCCTAGAACCGCTCGCCCTCAGCGGCCGGCTAGCGAATGTGAACTCGGAACGACTTCAATACTTGTAGAGGCGAATTCTCGTGAAGTTTGGTCATAAATTATATTAAAGCATAGCCATGCGAAAGTTTGGCAATAAGCAATAATTACAGACGAGACTCAGAATTCCTCAGGTTGCCCCCCCCCCCAAAAAAAAATTAAAATCATTCTGACAGCGAAACCTCAGGTGGTTGTATCGTAACCTAGTTAATGTGCTTGTGTTCACATGGTTGCAAGAAAATCTTGACAACACACATGCAGAGAAAACAGCACGAAATGGCTAAAACAAACTAAACTCTACTATGACATGCTTTCACAACTGATTAATATGAACGTTAAGCCGGCCTGAGTGGCCGAGCGGTTCTAGGCGCTTAAGTCTGGAACCACGCAGGTTCGAATCCTGTCTCGGGCATGGATGTGTGTGATGTCCTTAGGTTAGTTAGGTTTAAGTAGTTCTAAGTCCTAGGGGACTGATGACCGCAGATGTTAAGTCTCATAGTGATCAGAGCCATTTGAATCATTTGGACCATGAACGTTAAGAATAATATCATAGCGGTAATTTTAGGTGGCTTTATTAAGCCATGAACATCCTCAGGTGACTTATCTGCCACTTTGTCGCTTTAGGATGTTCATATAGAATGAAACTAGTTGCTTACTAAGCATATCTAAAATGTCAGCTGTGGTAGTTTTCGTAACATCGCAGACAAATTTAAATACTATAGACATATTTATACAGTAATTCTTCAGTAAGCAAGGACATTACCACTAAAATACTGACCTTCCCGTTACAGCACTGATAGAATAGCTCACGCTACACACAAAGAAACCGATAGTGAGTGAATTCGAATTAACTGTACTTTTACTGCTGCTAATTGTAGTGCACACTCATTCTGAAAAAATCATACTCATGCGTAAAAAATATTAACGTTTCAAAACGGCTTTTAACCTTGTAATTGTTGAGCTGCCAGCTCACTGAATATGTACGTCTGCTACATAACACCATCTATTTTGATTCAGAGACTGATCTAATCAGCTGTAAATTTTTATATACTTCTTTGTTAAGCTGTCGGTAAACGTCGCTGTTGTGACAGATCTTGCCATCGTGCTAGGGAAACTTCAGTAGGAAGCGAACGGCTGCAGAAACTGGGCCATGCCAGAGAAATGAGACAGACGGACAGACAGACTTCTTGTTTCGCCCGGCTTGATGCCCGTTATGTAGACAGTGAAAGCCAACTGCTACGTACAGGAACGCTGTCTGCGAGTGTATTGCGATAGGTTATAACCCTCGGGTTATTGATGCAAAAGAAGTTTAGGTGCGTATCGCACAGTACATAAATGACTCCTATTCGTTTTCTCGTTAACGCCACGATTTGATATAATACCGAAAAGAATGACAGAAGAAATCTTTCTATCATACTAGAATTAATTCTCGTTCTTGTGTCAACACAGCCATGAAACTTACTTTTGGTTGAGTTACACTGAAGCGCTATAGAAACTGGTATAGGCTTGCATTTTGAAATACAGAGATATGTTAACAGGGAGAAGACGGTGCTGCTGTCGGCACCGCCTACATAAGACTACGAGTATCTGCCGGAGTTGTTAGATCGGTTACTGCTGCTACAATGACCAGTTGTCAACATTTAGTGAGTTTGAACGTAGTGTTATAGTCGGCGCACGACCGATATGACACAGCATCTCCGAGGTAGCGATGAAGTGGGGATTTTCCCGTACGAGAATTTCACGAGTGCACCCTGAATATCAGGAATCCGGTAAAAGATTAAATCTCCGACATCGCTGAGGTCGGAAAAAGATGCTGCAAGAACGAGACCAACGACGACTGAAGAGAATCGTTCAAACTGACAAAAGTGCAGCCCTTCCGCAAATTGCTGCAGATATCAATGCTGTGCCATCAACAAGTGTCAGCATGGGAACCATTCAACGATAGATCATCGATACGGGCTTTCGGAGTCCAAGGTCCACTCGTGTACCTTTGATGACTGCACAACACAAAGCTTTACACCTCGCCTGGGCCCGTCAACACCGACATTGGTCTGTTGATGACTGGAAACATGTTACCTGGGCAGGCGAGTCCCCTTTCATATTATGTCAAGCGGATGGACTTGCACGGGTATGGAGAAAACCTCGTGAATCCCTGGATCTGCCCGCCAGCAGGGGACTATTTAAGCTGCTGGAGGTTCTGCAATGGCGTGAGGCGTGTGCAGTTGGAGTGATATGGGACCCCTTGTACGTCTAGATACGACTCTGACAGTTGACACGTACGTAAGTTTTCTGTCTGATCACCTTCATCCATTCATGTTCATTGTGCTTTCCGACTGACTTGGGCGATTCCAGCAGGAAAATGAAACACCCCATACGTCCAGAATTGCTGCAGAGTGGTTCCAGGAACTCTATTCTGAGCTTAAACACTTCCGCTAGCTACCAAACTCTGCAGACAAGAACATTATTGGGCATATCTGGTATGCCTTGCCACATGTTGTTCAGAAGAGATTCCCACCCCCTCATACTCTTACAGATTGCCGGATTCATAGTGCTAGTTCCGTCCAGCACTACCTCAGGCATTACTTGAGTCCATGCCACATTGTGCTGCGGCATTTCTCCGTGCTCGTGGGGGCCTAACACGATATAAGGCAGGTGTAGCAGTTTCTTAGGCTCTTCAGTGTGTATTCCCTATGATATTATTCATCTGGACACGAACTTCTCAGAAAACCGAAATACCGTTCACAAACGATATTAGTTTGTATCTCCCGAATTTGTAGTATTTAATTTCCTTACAGCTACGGTTTTTATACGGAAATAGGAACTTTGGTTTCTTGAAACGAACTGATGAGGAGTTTAATTTCAACAGTTGCACATCTTGTTGCTCCTTACCTTTTCTATCCGGTTAATCTATGCTAACAGTCGCAAACATAATGTGGAGGACGGATTATTTTACATTTTCCTGGTGCGATCTCCTGTCTCGGTTTGCATTAATATCACAGATATCAGCTGTGAAAAAGTGTATATGTATTAGCAGTACCCTCTTCCTTGCCGCCACAGCTCTTTGCACTTAGCCTGCCGGGAACAGCTTCTTACAGTTCCTTTTCCCTCGATCCCTCCCCCTCTTCCAGGTGTAAATTAACTCCTCCCGTCGTTTCCACGCTTTGTTTCCTCAGCCAACAAGGACACGCAATGTGCCGGTGTGAAACAACGACAGCCTTTTAACTACCGTTGAAAATTTTCAACCCGCCACTTCTTCACCAGCCGGCCGCTGTGATCGAGCCGTTCTAGGCGCTTCAGTTCGGAATCGCGCTGCTGCTGCGGTCGCAGGTTCGAATCCTGCCTCAGGCATGGATGTGTGTGATGTCCTTAGATTAGTTAGGTTTAAGTAGTTCTAAGTCTAAGGGACTGATGACCTCAGATGTTAAGTCCCATAGTGCTTAGAGCCATTTGAACTTCTTCAATGACGAATAGACGCACGCTGCCACTGAAATTAACGTGGTAATTTAGAGACACCTAGTGGATTATTCTCCTCCCATACCCTAAGTTGTGTCTCTGATGTCATCAGAAAGGAGAGTGGGAGATGAAATCTCGAAAAAACTATAGCAGCTCTGCTAGTGTGTGTGCATACTGACAGATTTTTCTCCGTGACCAACCAATCCCACCCACTAGCAGTTATTTTAGTAGATAGCCCTTCGTCTCATGCTGTTATTAAGGGAGTTTGGTCGTGGTGCGTGGCAGCGGGTGAGTGTGGCGAGCAAAGACCAACGAAATACGGAGAAATAAATACTTTCAGGAAAAGCGGTATCCTCTGTGAGTTAGTAACTTTACCGTACATGTAAAAATGCGTTTATTGTTTCATTCGACCGACGTAATACGATGCTCGCACAGTTTCGTCGAATAATCGAACGGAACACTACAGTGACTTCGGATAAACATTTCACTTATTCTTCGTGAGTTTAAAGCTTTTCATAATCTCAGCAATCATTTGAAATGTGGTTCACAAGCAAGTATCGTGAAAACAAGATATCATACTTGTGCAAATGCAATGAAAAATAAATGCCTAATAAAAATGTACCTTCCAGTCCTTTCCAGTTTTATTTAAATACTATTAATGTTAGATCATTATTACTAAACTAGAATTGGCTCCGTTATGATACCCGCGGTTAAATGTGTACGCGTAGCGTAATGTTAATGCCAGTGAGGATGCAAGAGGGTGAGGATTGTATAAGGGAGTATATTCGCTAATACGGTAAAGTTCAAAAGTCGTAGAGAATATAACTTTTTAAAATTAACTTAATGTACTACATGGCAGATCATATTGAGATATCTGTCAACCACAACTACCCACTTCCACTCACTACAGTATGGATGAAACACTTTGAGGACTCTATCACCATTACACTGCATCGTGAAGGAAACAATAAAAGCTTTTTCACATGTGCGGTAGTATTCGTAAATCACATATTATTTGCCTTTACCTAAAAGTATTTATTCACCACACTCATCCACAGCCACGCACCACGACCAAACTACCTTACTAACGGGATAATTGAATTCGTAATATCAGTACTGGGGAAGTATGCAGTATGTATCTCATATCTACAACGATACTCATGTTTCCTCCCATGCCGTATATTCTGATCTGGGCAACACCGGATTTCTCAAACTAGTGTAGTGATAAACGGTAAATAATCAATCAAGTTAATTGTTCCCAGTGAAAATGAAAGAAGGTTTATTGTAAACAATCATTATAACACAGTATTTCAAGATCGAATGGCGATGTGTCTGACAGATAATCCAAAAGCAAAACAATAGAATACTTCTGTTTGGTCAATAATGTGACGAATTATTCTCTGAAATGCAGACAAAAATGTTTTGCCCAGTTCAATAATTTAAAAAAAGTTTGCTCCTAGTAAACATTTTTTTTCACCTTTCGCAGAGGTGAAATCGTTTCAAGTAAGAAGAGAAGTATTTAAAAAATTGTGCAAAGAAGTGTGTTGAAAATTAGATGGGGAGATCGAATAACTAATGAGAAACTACTGAATGGAATTGGCGAAAAAAGAAATGTGTGTCATTACTTAATTAAAAGGAAGAATTTGTTGATAGGGCACGTTCTGACGCAGCAAGGAAGTGACAGTGTGGTACTGGAAGGAAGTTGGTGAGCTGAAGGACTGTAGAGGAAAACCAAGGTTTGAATACAGTAAGCAAGTTCAAACAAATGTAAGGTGCAGTAGTTATGCAGAAATGAAGATACTCACAAGACAGAAAAACCTGAGATCTGCATGAAGCAGTGTTTGGACTGAAGAGTAGTATAACATACATTAGTCAGAGAAATGTTTCTCTTTCACTCTGTAGACTCTTCTCTTCGCCATTCAAACTGATTTTCTAGCCAGAACACTTAAAATACAATGTATGACGTTCACTCAAATGAAACCTGTTCAGTGCGTCTACCTTTGCCTTAGACGTAAGGTGGCACCACGTAACTGCGAGTATGGTGGCGCCATCTATTGGCAGAGAGACTGACGCGTGCGCACCGTTTGATGTCGCATAGCGCCAGTGTGGTTTCACGCCGAGGTTATCGTCCACTACCGAACATGCAGGCGAGTAAGCAGGAACAAGGAGAAGTGATTCGATTTTTGGCGGCAGAGGGAGTTACAGGCCGTGAAATGTATCGACAAATGAGGGCAGTGTACGGTGAGTACAGTATGAGCCGTTAAAGTGTTGTGGAATGGCACAAACGATTCCTTGACGGGCGCGAGTCACTGGAAGACGATGCTAGTCTTGGACAGGTTCAATGTGTCATCAACCGGAGATAGTAGCGGAAGTGAATGCTTTAGTCGTGGACAACAGCAGAATCACCTCTAAAACAAGCTATTCGCGGATATCGATTCGCAACGGACGACGAAGTTTGTGACTGGGTTCAGGCCTGGATCCGACAGCAGCCTGCTAGCTTCTTAAAGGATGGAATTCACGGGCTAGTGTCGCAATTGTATAAATGTGCCAACGGTTTTGGCGACTATTTTAGAGTATGTATACTGCGTATAACTACATTTTTGAGTTAACAAAATCGTTACCGTTACTTTACACTAGGGACTGGGTTTCATTTGAATGTAATATTCCGGTTCTAGGCGCTACAGTCTGGAACCGCGCGACCGCTACGGTCGCAGATTCGAATCCTGCCTCGGGCATGGATGTGTGTGATGTCTTTAGGTTAGTTAGGTTTAAGTAGTTCTACGTTATAGGGGACTGATGACCTCAGATGTTAAGTCCCATAGTGCTGAGAGCCATTTGAACCATTTTGAATGTAATATTCGAAAAGGAATGGTTAAGGTACTTTAAATGTTTATGGACTAATAATGAAGAAAAATTAGAAGGAAACTCCAACACAAATGATTCTTCATATCTGATATCAATAAAAGAACTACATACAATGATCAAGAAACAAAAGGGATCGTAGAGTACGGATAAACTAAACATAGGGCTGAACCGTTAATGAATAGACTTTTTACTTTTATGAATGTTTGCTACCTGAGCCAGGCGAATGGAATGAAGCTTCAGTGTGCCCTATTCACAATAAAGGCTATAAATCACAATGTGCAAATCACCTAGGAATAAGTCTGCCAGATTCCTATTACAAGCTGCACACTACAATTAGAAACAAAAGATTAACACTAATAATGGAAGTTCGTATGTTAGAGGCATATCATTGCTTCAGGAAAGGCAGATCACGTTTTGATTTATTTTCGCTTTGGCACAATAAATAATAACAGAAGAAAATTCAGATTATCAGCGTCTTATGCTTTTATCGATTATGGACACTGCCTTGACGTGGTAAAACCGGATCCTCCATGTGAATCACTGAAGGAAAAAGGAGTTCCAGCGCAAATGATTACGGCAATTGAGTCACCATATAAAAATAATAAAGTAAGAATCCGCACTGCAAGGAAAAGGTACGGAATCTGCCGATATTAATCAAGGAGTTAAGACATGGCTGTACACAGTCCCCCAATCTTTTCAATGTTTATGTTGACGATATCGTTCGTAAATGGTTGGTTTTATAAAACGACACATTAAAAGTGATAATTTTAATTTCACTCTGCAAAAGTTAAGTTAAATTGCCTGCTAAATACGGAATGAGAATATCGACAGACACAAGAAAACTGATGGCATTTCAAGGTTAGGAACACACAAGAGTATATATATATATATATATAAAGAAACGATGCACCACGAAAGACTTATCCAAGAGGTACTGAAATCGACAGATCTGATGTACACGTACAGAAAAGTAAATTATAACAATTTCCAAAAAACTGAATTTTTTTATTCGGAAATGAGGGCTTCACCAACTGACCAAGTCAAAAAATTCATCGGTCCCCCTCTGGCCCCTAAGCAAGTAGTTATTCGTGTTGGCTTTGATTGGTAAAGGTGTTGGATGTTCTCCTGAGGGACTTCGTGATATCACCCCAAATTCTGTCCAATTGGTGCATTAGATCGTCGGAATCCCGAGCTGGTTGGAGGGTCTTGCCCATATTGCTTCAAAAGTTCTCCATTGGGGAGACATCATGTGACCTAGCTGGCCAATGTTGGGTTTGGGAAGCACGAAGACAAGCAGCAGAAGCTCTCGCCGTGTGCGCGTGGGAAGTCTTTCTGAAAAGTAAACCCAGAATTGTTTGCTATGAAGGGCAACAAAATGAGACGCATCACATCGTCGAAGTTTCGCTGTGCTGTAACTGTGCAGCGGATGACAACCAAAGGGGTCCTGCAGTGGAAAGAAATGGCAACCCAGACGATAACTCCGGGTTGTCGGGTCGTACGCCGGGTGACAGTGAGGTTGGTATCCCGCCGCTGTACGGAGCGTCTTCAGATACGTCTTCTGCTGTCTACAGCGGTGTGATACCAACCTGAATATCGCACGCTACACTGAGCAACAACCAGGAATGATGGTCTGGGGTGACATTTCTTTTCACAGCAGGACACCTTTGGTTGTCAGCCAGCCACGGGACCCTTACAGCACAGCGGTACGTCGACGATATTCTACACCCCGTTTTAGTGCCCTTCATGCAGGCCATCCTGGGCTTACATTTCAGCAAGATAATGCCCGCCCGCACACGATTAGATTTTATACTGTTCGTGCTTTCCAAGCCCTACGTTGACCAACAAGGTCCCGGATCTCTCCCCAATTGAGAACGTTTGAAGCACTAAGGGTAGGGCACTGCAACCAGCTGGGAATTGTGAAGTTCAAGCTCGCCTATTGGACTGAATTTCTCACGATATCCCTCAGTACGACATTCAACAACTCTATCAATCAATGACAAGCCACATAACCGTTGGCGTAAGGGGCAGAAGTGGTCCAACGCGTTATTGATTTGCTTAATTTGTTAAGCTCTTTGCTTTGAATAAATCATTTATTTATCTGTAAGTGTGCCAGACAGCTAACGATTTCCATCCAATTCGGATGATCCTTTTTTTTTTTTTTTTTTTTTTTTTTTTGGAATGTATCTGTGATGCAGTCGAGTAAGGTTCGCGGGAAGAATGGTTGCCGGCAAGTCTCTGTGGGGGCTTCAATCTCTCTAATTTTACGCTGACGGCCTTTCCGCGGGATATGCGGAAGAGAAAGCAACATACTGGTTGAAACCCTAGGAACGTACGCTCTGTGAATTTTAACAGCAGACTGTACTGTGATGCAGAACGCCTCTCCTGCTGCGTCTGGTACTGGACTTGACTGAGCACCTCCAAACGCTTTCGTGCTTGCTGAATGAACCATAATGAAATGTGCTGCTCTTCTTTGGATCACCTCTATTGCCTCTATCGATCTCATCTCGTACTGACCCCGGACTGAAGAGCAATATTCCAGTAATTGATAGAACAAGTGTTTTGTAAGCTACCTCGTTTGTTGACGGACTACATTTCCTGCGGATCTCCAAACGCTTTCGTGCTTGCTGAATGAACCATAATGAAATGTGCTGCTCTTCTTTGGATCACCTCTATTGCCTCTATCGATCTCATCTCATACTGACCCCGGACTGAAGAGCAATATTCCAGTAATTGATAGAACAAGTGTTTGTTCTTCCGATGAATCTCAGTCTAATATCTGCCTCACCCACGTTTAATTTTGTATGGTCGTTCCACTCAAATTGCTCCTTACTCACTTTCCTAGACGTTTCATGGAAGTAACTGCTTCCAGTGACTGTTCTGCAGCCGAGCGGCATTAGCCGAGCGGTCTGAAGCGCTGCAGTCATGGACTGTGCGGCTGATTCCGGCGGAGGTCCGAGTCCTCCCTCGGGCATGCGTGTGTGTGTTTGTCCTTAGGATAATTTAGGTTCAGTAGTGTGTAAGCTTAGGGACTGATGACTTTAGCAGTTATGTTTCATAAGATTTCACACACATTTTAACATTTTTTTGACTCTTCTGCAATCGTGTAATCATACAATTAAGGGTCTTCCAGTTTCTGTATTCGAAATGTTACAATTGCTTATGTTGAGGATCAATTGCCACTCCCTGCACTAAGAGTCGCTCCAATGCAGGTCTTCTTGAGTATTTCGCTAAAATTTTCGAGCATTCTGATTTCTCTGTTGTTTACAGGAGCATAATCCGTGAAAAACCTGATGGATCAAATGGCTCTGAGCACTATGGGACTTAACATCTATGGTCATCAGTCCCCTAGAACTACTTAAACCTAACTAACCTAAGGACAGCACACAACACCCAGCCATCACGAGGCAGAGAAAATCCCTGACCCCGCTGGGAATCGAACCTGGGAACCCGGGCGTGGGAAGCGAACACGCTACCGCACGACCACGAGATGCGGGCCCTGATGGATCTTCCGAAGTTACAGCTTTTTGGTGGTGACGCTATGTTGCACGGGATGGTGTCGCCGCGACTGTAGGAGTATACAAAATGACTTAGACACAATGTCTGGTTGGTGTGGTAAATGGTGGTTGCACTAAATGTAGAAAAATGTAAGTTAATCTGGATCAGTCGGAAAAACAGTCATGCACCGCTCGAATGCAGCTTGACACTGTCACATCGATTAAGCACATAGCGTGACATTGTAAAGCGATATAAAATGGAACGAGAACGTCAGGTTGGTAATAGGGACGGCGAACGCTTGACTTAGTTTCATTGGGAGAATTTTGGGAAATAGTAGATCAGGACTGGCCACGGCGTGTCAAACTTAACCGGTGGAGCGTGTGCGGGCCACCGGCGGGCCTGTTACTCGGCTTTGCAACGTCCTTCTCCAAAGTTGCCGGAACAGCGCAGCACCACATTTAGCATTGCGGTGCGGCATATTGCGGCAGGCACAACTCTCCGAGTTTGGCAGAATCGAGTGCTAGTGCTGTTTACCCCTCTCTATTTATTCGTGGTATGAAGGATGTTCACAGGTCCAATGGCTGTTTGCACAAAAAGAGGGACCGATGGCCTTTGTAGTCTGGTCCCTTCAAACCCCACAAACCAACCAACCAGTAGAAAGAGGCAATGTAGCGATCTGTCGTCGCAGTCCATCAAAATGAATGGGAATGACAGAAGAGAGGGATGAGAATTCTTAATTCGCGTAAGCGACAGGTACTGCTTATTTACTACGAAACGACATTGTAGTACCGTGCAGAAAGAATTTCAACTTTTAGATCACAATATAAGAACAAAAAAGTACAACGATCGACGGATGGTGTTCATTGTTCTGTACATCGAGAAGCACTTTGTGCTAAATTCGCAGGCATGGAGCACATTAAGAAATTGATGGTACGAATAGTAAAATTTCTGAAGTCGCAGCCATTATTCCATTTTTCAGTTGCAACAGTTTACAGTGGAAATGAACGAAGAGTATGGAGACTTCATTTATATTACTGCTAAGTGCGTTGCTTAAGTGGAGGGGCATACCTGAAACGATTTTTCGATGTAAATGTCGCATTGTTAAATTGATGAAGGAAAAACGAGTGCGGGAACCAAAATTAGAACGTCTGGAATGGATTACAGACTTCGCATTTTAAGTGGACCTGACGGAACGCAGTAACACATTGCAAGGTAACTTCTTGGTGATTTGATGAGGATGCATTTAAAAAGAAAATCGCGTTGTAAAAGGGACACATTCTGACAAAGACACTCCAGTTCCCTAAGCTGACTGACGTTAAAAAAATATCCAGGTTTGACGAATTTATGGTGGCCTTGCCAGAATTACGATAACTTAATGAAGGTTTTGTGTACACTGTCAACCTTACATCTGTTTTCCAGCTGCTTTCGAGAGCACTCGCCGTTTCAGTTGAAAGCGCCCCTGTGCATGTGCAGACGTAACTAATTTCCTTCGAGGTAATTCCAGTATTAATTGAAAATCTATTTACGTTAAAACTGTCCAGTACGTCTGCATTGCTTTTCCCAGGCAGATTGGACGTCTCCATAACGAGATTGCAAAAGTGATACAATATTTAGATCGACATATTTATGTCAAAGATCTTTTTCCGGCTATGAAACTAAACAAGTCACGATTACTTGGCAACTCTCGGTGGAATTGCTCTGTCTGTACGCTGACAGTCTCACCAGATAAATATTATATTATTTTCTTAGCACACCAAATGTAATTAATTTGTACTTGCCTTGTTTGTCATCTACGTCTTCGAGAAGTGTGAAACATAAAACCAAGTCCTAGGCAGTACGCCAGCTGTGCCATTTACACTGGTAAACCAAAACATTATGACCACTGTCCATCGCTACGTTGGATGCCGCCTGGTGGCATTGCGGACACGTGACGTGGTAACAAAAGTATTAAAGCGGGGCAGACACGGAGGGGGGATCGCCCTAGCGAAGATATGGGCTGCAAATGGAGAAAGCCATTAAGGTAGGCGACTTTGTCAAAGGACAGGTTATTACTACGCAAAGCCTGTGAAAGAGTATCTCGAAAACGGCGAAATGGTGGAATGTTCACGTGCTACTGTCGTGAGAACCTACGCAAAGAGGTAGAAAGACAGCGTAACTACCAATAGGCGCTAAATGGTTGGAAGTCGACAATTCTTCACAGGTTGTGGGGTGCGGAGGCTTGTCTGCTTTGTAAAGTAGGGCAGATAGTGATCCGTGGCATCTCTGCCGCCAGAGCACAATGCTGGTGCATTCGTAGCACACCATTCATCGTCCATTCTTGAACATGGAAATCAGCAGCAGGCCACCCCTAAGTGTTCACATGTTCACCCAACGACATAACAATTACGATTGCAGTGGTCACGGGACCATCTGGACTCGACAGTCGATCAATAGAAACCTGTCGGCAATTCGGGAGAACCGCATTTTTTGCTATACTAGATCGATGGTCGCCTCCACAAACGCCGTCATCGAGGTGAGCGGCGGATCTAAACGTGCAGCGCTCCATGGACACAGACAGGTGCGAGCAGTGCTATGGGAGGCATTCTCCTGGTCTTGCATTGAAATTGTCGTAGTAATCGGAGACACACTGACAGCTGTGAACCATCTGTATCCCTTGATGTTTGATGTCTTCCCCGAAATCGATGTCAGCTTTCAGCACTATGTCAGTGTATCCGAGCCAGAATTGCCAACAGTGGTTTGAGGAGCATTAGATGAACTCACTTTGAGGTCTCGGCGAACAAATTCGCCTGACAGAAATACTATGGAGCCCGTCTGGGTCGCTATCGGGCACCATCACCACGTACGCAAATCAGCGGCCTGTTATTTACTCGAATTACATGACCTGTGCGTAGACATCTAACGCCGCTTACCTCCACAATCCTACCAACAAACTGTCGGATCCCTGGTACGCAGAATGAGTGATGTATTTCGTTCCAAAGACGGACAGAAAGCTATAAAGCAGGTGGTCGTAATGTTTTGGCTCATCAGTGTAAATGCGGCGAGTTCGCTGTTTTCCTCTCCTCCCGCTTACAGGGCCGTTCGGCGGTGGGGGAAATGTGACGCGAATCTCACAGCTTTGACACGGGCCCGTGCGTTGCCTGCTAGCTGAAACTTTAGCCACCCGTGGTGTACATCGACTATAAAGGAGACGGCGTATAGAACATTAGTGCAACCCATTCTTCAGTACTCTCCGAACGTTTTGAATCTCCACTAGATTGGATTAAAGAAAGACATCGATGCAGTTCAGATGTGTTCTGGTAGATTTGTTACTGGTAAGTTCGATCGACACACAAGTACTCGTATTACGGAGATGGTTCGTGAACCTTGAAGACGATGTACTTTTAGGGAGGCACTATTGCGGGGACTTTGAGATCGACTGCAAAACGATTGTACTGCCGCCAACGTACATTTCACGTAAAGACCACAAGGACAAGATTCAAGAAATTAGGGATCGTATGGAGATTTTTATACAGTCGTCTTTTCTACGTTGGATTTGCGATTGCAACAGGAAAGGAAATGAGTTGTAATGGTATGTGATAGCCTCCGCTAAGTACAGTACGCTGGCTTTCGGAGTATATAAATAGTTGTAGATCTACTAGGTCATTTATATTTTTTATGAATAGTAATGGTCCTCAAACAGTCTCTTGGGGCACACTGGAAATTAATTTTACGTCTGATGACTTCTTTCCATTAGAAAGGCACGCTGTGTTCTGTTTACCAGAAACAATCACACAACTTTCGCACGCTCTTATTTTGTTCAATAGGAGGCAGCGCGGAACTGTACCTACATCCACGTGTTTACTCTGCTATTCACAATAAAGTGCCTGACAGAGGGTTCAGTGAACCACCTTCAAGCTCTCTCTCTACCGTTCCACTCTAGAACGGCACGCGGATAAAACGAGCACTTAAATTTTTCTGTGTGAGCCCTGATTTCTCTTAATTTATCGTTATGATCATTTCTCCCTATGTGGGTGGGTGCCAACAGAATGTTTTCGCAATCGGAGGAGAAAACTGGTCATTGAAATTTCATGAGAAGATCCCGTCGCAACGAAAAACGCCTTTGTTTTAATGACTGCCACTGTAATTCACGTATCACGCTTGTGACACTGCCTCCTCTATTTCGCGATAATACAAATCCAGCTGCCTTCTTTGTACTTTTTCGATGTCATCCGTCAGTCCAACCTGATGTGAATCACATACCGCACAGCAATACTCCAGAAAAGGGCGGACAAGCGTGGTGTAAGCAGTCTCTTTAGTAGACTTGTTGCACCTTCTGAGTGTTCTGCCAATTGATCGCAGTCTTTTGTTTGCTCTACCCACAATATTATCTACGTGATCGTTCCAATTTAGGTTATTTGTAATTGTAATCCCTAAGTATTTAGTTGAATTTACAGCTTTCAGATTTGTGTGACTTATCGCGTAATCGAAATTTAGCTGACTTCTTTTATTACTCATGTGAATAACTTCACACTTTTCCTTATTCAGGGTCAGTTGGCACTTTTCGCACCATATAGATATCTTATCTAAATCATTTTGCAAGTCGTTTTGATCATCTGATGACTTTACAAGATGGTAAACGACGGCATCATCTGCGAACAATCTAAGACGGCTACTCAGATTGTCTCCTATGTCGTTAATATAGATCAGGAACAATAGAGGACCTACAACACTTCCTTGTGGAACGCCGGATATTACCTTTGTTGTACTCGATGACTTTCCACGTATTACTACGAACTGTGACCTTTCTGACAGGAAATCACAAATCCAGTCGCACAACTGAGGCGATACTCCGTAGGCACGCAGTTGGTTAGAAGACGATTGTGAGGAACGGTGTTAAAGCCTTCTGGCAATCTAAAAATATGGAATCAATTTGACATCCCCGGTCGATAGCACTTATTACTTCGGACGCGTTATGGAAGCCAAGGAATACCGTATCTGCCTGGGTGCCTGTGTGTACTGCTTTGTAGCTCACAAGATAGTTCATTTCGGAACCAATGTTGGTTCCTGTAGAGGAGATTTTCGATCTTCAGAAATCTCGTAATACGTGAGCCAATAAGATGCCTCAAAAATCTACGGCACACCGACGTCAGAGGAATAAATCTATAGTTGTCTTCGTGTGATCAAAGAGTCTTCTCGAAAACTGGAATGACCTGCGCATTTTTCCAACCATTAGGAACACTTAGCTTTTCTAGAGACCTACTGTGCGCTGCCGTTAGAAAAGAGGAGATTTATTTCGCTTACTCTGTGTGGATTGGAATTGGTATGCCGTCAGATCCAGTGGCCTTCCTTCTGCTGTACGATTTTAGTTGCTTCTTTTTCCCTACGTCACTTATTTCGGTGGCTGTCGCTTTGTTGTTCGTGCGACAGCGTAAAGCCGGACTAAAGTGTGATGTTCCTTAATTAAACTTAACAGAGTAATAGACTTAACTTGGCTGTCGCATGATAGCTAATGTTTGACCCTAACGTTAGAGATGGAATTCCTCCGCATTGTAGTGAGATATTCATGACTCGACCGTAAAAGTAGCACAGTTATAAACAAAAATTAAATGTAGAACCCATTACAACCATAACAGAGAAATAGAGATTGAACTGGAAAGACTATGTCCAATGTATGTCTTATAAGAGGATATGTAAAGCTTCAGTACTATACAACCCAAAAGGAAAGACAAACGTTGGACGTCTCTCAAGGAGACGGTGTAAACAATGCTGAGGCGGAAGAGATCAAAGGGCGTAGTACCTGATGATGAAGGAGAAGAATGTGTCCCTAAATGTGCAGAGAGATCGCAACACACGACTCCCTCGCGCCTCGCTGTCGGGGGAAGGCGGCCCGCAGCGTCACGGGTAAAGACTGGCCCAGCCCCGGGCGTGAATGTAAATGAAACTGATGTAGAGCCGCGCTGCAGACGAAATCAATTAACGCGCCGCGCATATCTCCGACGATTTACGCGCCTCTTAGCAGCCAAACAAAAACGACGCCCAGCGATAGCGGACCCAGGTGGTAGGGGGGGGGGGGGGCAGGAAGAGGGAAGCTCGGGAAAAAAGAGACAGCTTGGTGGAGCGGCGACCGGCGACCGGCGTCCGCCGCCGACGGTGGCGCGTATCGCGGCAAACAGGTGTAGGGATAGCGCGGCGGTAATTTGCGGCGTATCTGTTGCGAGTGGGAAGCCGGGGCCGGCAGAAAAAGAGGGAGGAGGCATGCGCGGTGTGGCCAGCACGCGTCCACCGGAGCGGACGGCGCGAAAAACCGCGCCGCAAAAACGCGCTACACCATCTCATTCGGCCGTGCCTCCGGCGGCGGAATGCGCAGCATTTAAGAAATTTGTGGCTCATTCGCGTAAACACCGAATTCCTCTGCCGCCTTCCTCGATTATTTTGTTTGCTTATATTTCCATTGTTCCGTCGAGCGGCGGACGAGAGGCCGAACACGAAATGAGCGCTGCACTCAAGTCATAAAAAAAAGAGGCAGACACCTGTTGGTACTGTTGTAGAATTGCTCCTGTGAGTGTGGTTTCACGTAAATGATTTCGGGCAGTTATATTTCCATAACACTCACCCAAAAAAATAGATCTAGGAAGAAGCAAAAAAAAAAAAAAAAGACGTTGAAGAAGAACGCCGCTTCCGAATTACGAGCGTCTAAACATGAGTCAGTATCATCATGAAACACTCTCTCACTCTCTTCCTGTATAAAGGCCTTGTGTAGACTTTTCCATGCATTGCAGTTTTTAGCTATACGTATCCAACTTAGGGATAGTGGTAATCGATGAAACAACCGTTTTACATTTATATCGGTTTTCTTCAAAGCCAGTTTAATCTGACTGTTAACACCGCTCGAAATAACCGATTTCTGAAATAACCGATTTTCGGGATTTCTAATTCCTATTATTTCCTGTAATTAAAGTAGAAGTGGAACAAAGACTGAAAAATTTAGACTCATTCACTTTCAAGACACACTAAATCAAAATTTTAAATTAAACAGGCAAGTAAAATAAACTTATTCCGCTCGTCGTTCGTTGCTATTTTCGAAAAGTGGTAAGTAGTTGAATACACCACGAAATCACCAGTAATCTCCTACTGATTCTAATTGTTTGAAACTCTGCTCAAAATCCTTGTTGTAATCGGGTAACATACCAATATTACGGATAGCCAGTGCTAAAGGGTGAAAAGCGAGGCTGAAGAACTCTATTTTCCGCGTTAATTTGTCCGTTTTCAAGGGCTGCAAGCAGATAAAGGTACACAGGCACCAGATCTGCTAGTTTGTGAATTTATTGTACATTAGGAATGAATTGTTAAGTTTTTATTTCCCATTGTTATCCATAATTTCCTTCCTATTTTACTATTTCATAAAATTGGCAGACAGATCCTAAATCTTTTAAAGCAAATGAAACATTGCAGTTCTTTGTTACGTCACGTCTTTAGAATAGTTCCAGACTAGTGTTCGTGCCATTCTCCAATACAACGGATGTCCAGCAGCGACGTCATGAAATACCAGGTAGGGCACAGTCTAGTTTACTGCATGTACGTGTCTAACTAAATTCACGACATCCAGCAGCAGGAACATTATTGTCACGACAATAATGTACCAATTATTAGGCCATGTCTTTGTTGCTAGTTTCTGTGAGAATTGTTGTTAAAAAGACACTATTCGCTTTCCCATTTTCTATAATAATGCGATATTCCTATGCAACGCAAAAAAGTCTGAGTTGTATATGACCCCGATGCCCCAGGAACATCTTCATCGTCATATGCTTTGTTAATTAATACTAGCCACATATTTACTGAGCAGCTACAGTGCAACTGTTTCAACACTGCGGGTGGCAGCAGTTGAAAACATAAGTCATAGTCACGAAGACTACCGACTTCTTCCAATATATGTCGAGCAGATATAGGAAGCAAAGTGACTGTTGAAGGGACAGACGGTACCACCTGTTGTTTATTTAAATCTTGTGGCTTTATTGTTTTGATTCTAGGAAATCATGTCTTAAGAACCTGAGCTTTAAGTATTACCACAAGCTTTCAGATATCGGAAATTGTAATTTTTTAAGGCTGGGTTGTTGTTGGTGGTGGTCGCGATTGGGGGAGGGGGGGGGTTGCATGTGCGTGGTTGTCACGAATTAGTTCTGTGTAAATTACAAATTTGGGTAGAGTGAAAACGGGTGAAACTATGAATCTAATTCGAGTGTCTTTCTAAAAAGCTTACAGAGTTCTACAAGTGCCCAAAGCTACACAATAAAAATATCCGTCAGAATGTAATTGAAAATCTGTATTAAATTCTTCATACGACTCGTAAATACGCTCGGAATTACAGAAAATGCAAGTCGAGGAAAAGCTCACGTCGAGAGGAGTTCAAAAAGCCTAAACAGGACAATCCAGAGAGAATGCGAGGGGTATGGCAAGGTCGAAAACGAAATGGAGAAACCGCCCAAAGATATCACATAGCTATCCCATCGGGCATAAAGCGACCACCCACAATAAAAAATTAGGCTTTATCTGTTCTGTGATCATTATATTACTTTGTTTAACCAATGTATTAAAATATATTAGTAACTAAACTGCATATTAATACGAAACACTTTCATGGTTTTATGTCGACAATTTCTTGATAAATCTATTGCGCGGGCTCGAACTCCGCTCACAGAAATTTTATTTTGTATTTGATCTACTTACCTTGCATTAAATTGCCGTCTATTTTCTTATCTAACTTAATAAACATCTAAAACGGCGCACATTTCAAACTGCATGTTGCCTATCTAACGACTTCCAGGGGGGAACAACAATTCGACTAGCAATGTTTCACGTAATTATTTACCGAATTTAAAAATTTAAAACGCTGTCATAATGTACTCATTAAGGATTATAATCTTAGGCTCAAAGCTTAAAGCAGTAAGTCAAGTATTAAAATTAAAAACTGTGCATGTGTCGTGAAGCGCCGTAAATAACCAAAAATGTATTCATATCGTATTTTAGAATGAGAGCATTTAACCGCTTCCAACAAACTTTTCACACAATTTCAAACCTTCAATAAACTTTCTGTCGCTGGTACCCTCCACAAAATAACGAAAAGAAAAAAAGTTTACTGCTTATTACAGTCTTGCTGCTCACACAGTAAAACTCCAGCAGCAGGCATTACGTGCAGATTGTTTTTACAACTAATTCTATTCGCAAAGCATTTTGGAAACACTGCTGACATGTGCCACTGACTTTACCTGTAAAGTCACATCAGTGGACTACGCACCATTCAGGAGATGTAATGTTTTATAGATGGGAGTCTGATTCATTAAAGAATTTGGGGGTGGAAGGGGTTACTGGTGTCCTAGAATGGAGCAAGAAACTTGAATGGTAATTTAATGAAGGCCATTATTTACATGTTTTAAATGTTTGTTTAATCATTCTTGCATGGCATAGTACCCGAAAGTTACTTTATTAACGCTACCTGTTTCACTCCAGTAGCTGACCATCCTAAGGTACAAAAAGCTTAGGCATTAACTACAGGACATACGTCCAGTCACCGAGATTTGTATCATTTATGTGTACACAGGTTGTTCCAGAAGAGTTGCGATAATTTTCAGGGGGTTGTAGAGGGTGTCTTCTGAAAAAAATCGAAGATTGGAACTAGCGTCCAGAAACGTGATCCAACTACTATAGGCGCTGGCGCCTTCTGCTACTCCACCCCTTCGACAGCAAACGTGACGGATCGCAGGCGGAACATCCTACTATGATGTTTGTTATTCAGTGACAGCAACTAATTGCCACGATCGTCAGTGGAGATGATGGAGCTACCTGCTGCATAGGCAAACATTGTCTCCTGTGAATGTAATGCTCTGTTGCCTCGGTGGATGCCGCCTTGAACACGTGTTTCCATCTGCAGTTTAGCTGGCTGCTGTGGCCGAGCGGTTCTAGGCCCTCTAGTCCGGAACCGCGCGACTGCTACGGTCGCAGGTTCGAATCCTGCCTCGGGCATGGATGTGTATGATGTTCTTAGGTTAGTTAGGTTTAAGTAGTTCTAAGTTCTAGGGGACTGATGACCACAGATGTTAAGTCCCATAGTGCTCAGAGCCATTTGAACCATCTGCAGTTTATTATTCCTTTGTACACTGATTTTAGAGGGCCCGGGAGAAAAATAAACTGCACATGACAATCCGTGTCTGAAACCATCATCCACTAAAGCCAAAGAGCACATTCATAGGAGACAAGGTTTTTCTACGCAGCGGCTAGCTCCATAGTCCCCTGACGATTGAGGCAATCACTGAATACCAAACAATATTTCGAGACATTCGACCTACGGTGCGTGAGCGTATGAAGTCACGTTTGTCGCAGCAGGGGTCGCACAGTGGCAGGCGCCGGCTCCTACAGCTTCAACGCTCTGGAGCTTCGTTGGATGACGTTTCCAGATACGGGTTCCTAACCTCGAATTGTCCCTTCGGACGCTGTCTACAACCCCCAGAACTTTGTCGCAACAGCTCTGGGACACCCATTATATGTGATTCTGATATTAAAGATAATGATTGGATACATGTTCTTTCATTAACATTTTTATGGTTCAGCATCGTCTGTCGTTTGACCTAAGCTGTTAGTGTTAATAAAGTGACACGTGAATCATACAGTTATTGTGCTAAATCACGATGTATTAAAAAAAACATCAAAGGCCTGTCTTCAGTCGATTCGCCTTAGAACATGTCCGACCATTTGTATTTCATTTTCATCAAAATTATAATTTCGTATTCCACTTCATTTTATTCCTGGAATAGTTTTTTACTCCTATCTCGTCTAGTAATTCACAACATGCACATATCAATATCTTGATGAATAGCCTTCAGTTTTTCTATGAAGTGGCTTTACACTAAAAGTCTGTATCACACAGTCATGAGTCAAAACTAGTAATACAAATTGCTTTTAAACTCATCGGAATCTCATTTCAAAAATTCTGTTTAGTAGACCTTCTGCAGCTACATGATTACTAAGCAGTTCACGTGTGTCTGTCAGAGTATTCATTGGACCACTATCAGACCGTTTCTCTACTGTTTCGGTCTCGAACAGCGCATGGGAAAAACGAGTACGTAAGTGTCTGCGTACGAAATCTAAATCTGTCTTTTTTATGATCGTCATTTCTCTCTTTGTGGACAATTTTAACGAAATATTTTCGCTGTTATAGAAGGAAGCCAATGATTTAAATCTCGTGAACAGATCTTGCCGAAAGAAAAACGCTTTTGTTTTGATGATTGCCATCCCAAATCGCTTATCAAATCAATGACACCCTCTCTCTATTTAACGATACTACAAAACTTGCTGTCGTTCTTTGGACTTTTTGAACTGCCTGCGTGAATCCTATATGGTAAGGATCACGTACCACGTAGAGGCACTCCAGAAGAGGTCGTACAAGCATAGTGTAGGTTATATCTTCAGTAGATTTGTTGCATCTTCTAAATGTTTTGACAATAAAATGCAGTCTTTGATTCGCCTTCAACATAAAATTTTCTGTGTGACGGATGCAATTTAAGCTGTTCGTAATTGTATTCCTTTGGCATTTAGTTGAATCGACAACCTTTAAATTTGTGTGACTTACCGTGTAATCCAAATGAAACAAATTCCTCTCAGAATTCATGTAGAAGACCAGACATGTTTAACTGACAAGAATCAGCTTCCACTTTTCCCAACATTCAGATAGTTTTGCCTCTGGTTTTGGTCTTCTGATAAGTTTACTAAACAGTAAACGTTACCATCCTCTGCAGTCAATCTAAGAGGGCTGCTCAGATTGTCCCCTAAATCCTTTATAAAAATTAGGAACAGCAGAGGGCCTATAACACTTCCTTCGGAAACTAAAGATATAAATTCTGTTTCATTCGATGACATTCTGTCAGTGATTATGATCTGTGGCCATCCTATCCTGAAGTCACAAATCCTGTCGCACAGCTGAGCGATACTCCGCAGGCACACAATTTGACTAGAAGCTGGTTGTGATGAACGGTATCAAAAGGCCTCCGGAAATATAAAATATGGACTTAACTTGAGATCCCCTGTCGACAGCACTCGTTACTTTATGTAATTAAAGAACCAGTTACGTTACATAAGAAGGATATTTTCTGAACCCAAGCTATTTGTCAGTAGATCGTCTTCTTCAAGGTACAATTCAATGGATATTACTATTTCCTTTCTTGTTTGTTGGCCTGACCTGTGCATCTTTCCAGTCCTTAGTATGGATCTTTTGTTAGCGAGCGGTTGTATATGATTGCTAAATATGGAGCGCCGAACAGAACCTTACTGATGTAGTCTGTATCGAAAGACTTCTTTTCATTGACTTAAGTTGCTTCGTTATATCGACGGTATCTACTCCTAAGTTACTCTTCTTGGCAGCTGTTTTTGACTCGAGCTCAAGAACATGTACTGCTTTTTTTTCTGATGAAGAAATTTCGGAATAACGTGTTTAGCAAGTCCGATGTAGTGACACTGTCGTCGGTAAGTTACCATTACTGTAGCACAGTGAAGGTACCGATTGCGTCTTGTCCCTGGCGTACTTTACGTAGGACGAAAGTCGTTTCGTATCTTTCTACTCGTTTAATTCAACTGATGGGGACAGAAAAGAGTAACTGGCAGCGTATAAAATGTTACGTTGTCAATAAAAACATGTTAACGGAAGGTAATAAATGTTACACAAGCCCACTTGTCACTCTGTTCTTTCGCAATTGGTTTCTTAGCAGCAATATCACTTTTCTCAAAAGGTTACAGAGAAACGAGAGCAGATTTTGTAATTATTATTGCGAAACAGATAATATCATTTACATTTGATGAGTAAAGTGATACATCACTTGGTAAAACTGATAAAAGTCTTGAGAAGTAAGAAGGAAATCTTTTTTTTTATTTATTTTTTCATTGGGAGATAGCTGCACTGTAATATCGGGATGATACAACAGGAAGATACTTTGTAACTAACCACAGCCTAAACCGACAATTTTCGATGTTTTGCTTCTGCCAGGAGAACAAATGTGACTATTTCCTACTACCGGCTAATAAAACCAGAAACTATAAGGAAAGGAATACTAATTTTTTGTATAATTTTATGACCTAAGCAATACATTAACGTAAAATATCAACGTATACTACAAAGAGAAAAACAGACGTGACCAACAAGATGTGTTTTGTTCTACGAAAATTTTCATGCAAGTGCTAGGGTCACTGTACGACTAATTTAGGCGTACCGGTGCTTTTGTAAGATAAGCAAAATACGAGGAGACAACAAGAGGGAGATTCCAAGTGTTATGAACATAAATCATAAAACAGTACTTCGGTGACGAGATACAAGGAAAAAATCGAAAATAAAAGTCCTGTGTAAAACTAAAATATCGAGCTTGAATCTGCGATTCCTGTAATGTTTCGTAAATAATTAAGTTGATTGCTTTATAAAGATAATCTACTCTTCGTATCTATAACTCAAATTACTTGTGTCTTTTTAAATCATTTCTTTGCAGTGCTCACTGTCGGTAAACAACAATCACTATTTTTGCAATGACGAATATGAGTCAAGTTCTTACAAGAAATACGCGAGAAACAGGAATCCGTAAAAACTCATTACATCCGTCATGCAAAATCTAAAAATTCTCTATAGCCCTAAAAAAATCAGCGAATGGGATTAGACGTGACTTCGGATTTTTAGTTCATTGGTTTTCAGTTTGGTCGTGCATATTCCACAACGTTTCTTAGTTTAAAACGTGCTGGATAACGTTAATGGGTAGATGTTTTCGGTTTTAATTGTCCACAATGACTGTCGCTGTGGTGGAAACCAATGAGAATTTCTGTAATGGGATAGGACGAAGTTCTGGGTTTAAGTCCCGTCGCGCAAATTGTTTTAAACCACCAGCAATTTCCTTATAGGAGTATCGGTACAGAATGAAAGATTCATTTCGGAAGATATAATTTCTGCGTAGGTGTGTAATAAAATTCATTTAGGAGTGTAAAGGATCCGTTTCTCTTTTAGTTATTATTCGAAAAATAAATATTTGCCATGCATTGTTCGTTTTATTGAGAACCGTATCATAACAAATTAGCCACGTCTTTTCAAATAAAAATGATAAGTTATTTATTTTAATATCTGGTAGAATCTTCAGCCCTCAAGTAATACGGATTCTGGTACTGCATATATCTGACATTAAAATGTGTGCCGCGCTGTGATTCAACCTCGGATAAAAAGTACTGCTAAACTGACAATGTGAATCGTTGTGTTGAGAGCAGAAGGAGAAGGAGGAGATTAGTGTCGTGGACAACGTGATCATTAGTGACGGAGCACAAGTTCGGATTAGAGAAGGATAGGGAAGGAAATCGGCCGTACCCTTGTCAAAGGAACCATCCCGGCTTTTACCTTGAGCAGTTAGGGAAATCACGGAAAACTTAGATCAGGATCGCCGGACGCAGGTTGGAACCATCGTCCTCCCGAATGCGAGTCCAGTGTGCTAACAACTGTGCAGGAGGGAGTTTTCAGTGAATGCAAAAGGTCTGAGTTCTAGCAGAGCTCCGCAGACAACTTTAACCTGAACAGGTTAGCTGCAAGAGGAAAGCGATCGTGGCAGACCAAGGGAAAGACGTGGGCCCTAACAGACAATAAAAGGCCTAATACAGAACGTACTGAGAAAAAGAGGTACTGGTTGTGGTAGTAGTTGAAGTAGAAGAGGAAGAAAAAGAAGAAGAAGAAGAAGAAGAAAAAGGAGAAGTCGGGAAAAAAATAGTTTTTCTTATGTAGAACAAGCTAATTTTATATTTTCTGTCTTAAGTATGAAAAAGTTTTACCGGCGGCCAAGAGTAAGTAGAAGCAGTACTACTTAAGAGGCGAGTGTGATGAGTAATGAAAAAAGTTGCAGTGAACAAAGATGGAAATCAAACATAGAGACTTAAAATCGAAAATATAAATATTTTAATTTGGTCTTTGTGTTGTCCTCAAGTATATGAAGAACGTTTAAGCCCTGGTATAATCACTTAACAACATTCAAAAGGGACGCACACCGCAAACGCAGCTTGGCTGTTCAAATAACGGCCATTCTTTTCCATTGCTGCCGTTCGCATTGACTGTTCCAGTGGCGTGCAACATATTGCCTCTAGTAAATAAGAGGCTCTGTACCGTTCGACTGAATACAGCTCGAAAGTTTAAGCATCCGATGTAGGACATCAGAATTTTCAAATCGTCATGCTTAATTGTATCAGTTTTTTGTAAGTGTATCAATTTGCTTGAGACCGAGCCTTTGAGGAAATGCAGGTAAATCAAGCTGTTTATTAAACATAACAGAGCCGTTACCTCATTCAGCCACGAAAGATTCATTTACAGACGGCTGTAAGTGTTTTATATAATGTCCTCCACCCTATCACAGTCTGATGTTGAAAATTTTAGTTTTGAAATTGTTAAAGCTCTTTTTTGTTAAAATACACAGAGAAAACAGTGGTGGGCGATTGCTGTTAATTGCTACGTGAAATTACCTGTGTTTGTAATTAATTGTTCCAGCAGCTTCCTCTTTAGTGTGCGGCATCAGAAGTATTCAGGAATTATCCTGCTGGCGTGTTCCGTGCAAAGCCACAGATCAGCATGCGTAGCCTTCAGGAAGGAATGAGTCATGTCCGGGCAGTCGTTTATGCGGTCTGATTAAAGCCCTGAAATGGAAAAATTAACGTTAATAAATATCATGTAATGAACCACTTTTCAGCTTTGTAATTTCGTAAGTCATAAATCGCACACTGGCAAGAAAAGTGGCACAAGTCAGAAAACGGCATCTTTAATTTATGTCATCGGAGTTCCCTAACGTGGCCGAAGATATAACCGAATTTGCTGCCAGTAATACTTACTTGAAATTTAAAGGAGGCTGATACTATTTCATTACAAGTGTTATAGAATTAATTCCTGAACCAGAGATTTTTCAAGTATTGAATTTTTGAGTTTTGTCGTTGTTCTTACCAGGGTGCGATGTGCCCTTAAGGAAGGAAATTGGAAACTGCACCTTTTATTTTTAAATACAATATAAAGGGTTTTTACCTACAGCCAGTTACTTATTGTTTTCTTCCCAGCGTCTAATGCAGAATTACACAAATAGAAGTGTAGGAAGAGTTTACATAGACAGTATGAATATATTAAAAAGAATAAAAGAATACAGTTAGAAAATGCTATCCAATGGAAGGCTGACAAGATGAAGGTATGATATTTAAATTACGACCAGAATATAAAAAAATTAAGGGAAATGTATCTGCGCTACGTAGTGAAAGACAAGAAAAACCAGGACAGATTCACACATTCTACACCTATTTACTGATTCGATATGAACGATAGATGACAACAAGTTACATTCCTATACGGCCTCGTCCACCGCTTGTTCGTCACGCAAGAACCATGCCAATGCACATCTACTAAAGTTCTGTGCAAACGTGAGGATACAACGTGCCCCCGTTTGTACGTTATAGCCATATTAAAAATTCTGTCGAGTTAAGTGTTATTCGCATGGTGATACACTGAAAAGAAAGTTTCTAGTTGCCTGATTTGAATGTAACAATTCGACGTCTGGATTCGATATGAAAGTGTATGGCAATTACAGCTTGGAGAAAGTGAGCTAGAACTCAAAGTGCGTAAGGTGCTACATTCGCATTCTGAGAGAGAAAAGTTGATATACCCATACAGACAACGTGTTTTGGACTTTTATACTTTTAAAACTTTTATCCGTTATGGATTTGTAACACTGATATTATGTTGCAGTGAGAGGATAGGTTGACAAGTTTGATAAAAAATATCTCAGTACATTACAATTTTCTCTTAAAAACAGAAAGGTATATTTCAACATATACTTTGCTGATTAGATGCATTTGGACTAGCGAGATTCTTTTCTCTGTGGAAATTCGGAAGTTTTCAGGGATAACATATAAGCAGAAGGTAGTCCACAACTTATGTAGAAACCAGACAGCAGTTATAATAGTCGAAGGACGTGATAAGTAGGTCATAACTGACAAAGAAGCGCGACAGTGTCGCAGTGTCTCCTCCTTGTTATTCCATCTGTATGACGAGTGAGATTTAAAGAAAACCAAAGAAAAATTGGGATCGAGATATTTGCCAATGAAATTCGAATCCTGTCACAGACAGCAAAAGAAGGCCAGTTGAGCAAACCTTGTAGCGTCGTGAAAAGAGGTTGTGAAATGGACGTCACAAAAAAAAAAGAAAAAAAAATCTAATGGAGAGTAAATGAATTAAGACAGGTTAGTCTGAGAAATTTCATGAACAATGTCAAACTAAAAGTAGAAGTCAAACGTGGCTACTCGGACAGCAGAATTTCTTACTATGGCCGAAGTCAAGGGAATATACCATGCAGACTGGCAGTAGCAAGAAAAGGGTTGCCGCAAAAGAGAAATTTTTTTAACATCGAATGTAAATTTAAGTGTTAAGAAGTCTTCTCTGAAGGTTTTTGTCTGAAGTGTTGCCTTGTACGGAAATGAAACGTGGATGATAAACCGTTGAGACACGAGAACGCAAGCTTTTGAAGAGCGACGCTAAATTAGAATTCTGAAAATTAGATGGGTAGATCGAATAACTAATGAGGATGTAATGAATCGAACTGGCAGGAAACGATGTTTATGGCACTGCTTGACTAAAAGATGGGTTCGATTAATACGCTATATGCTGCGGCATCAAGTAACAGTCAACTGTGTGGGGTAAAAGTAATAGAGAGAGTTCAAGGATTGAATACAATAGACAGGCTCAAATTGATGTAGGTTGCAGTAGAGCAGAGATGAAGAGACTTGCGTAAGACAGACACGGTGGAGAGCTTCATCAAATCAGTCATTGGACAGAAGATCACAACAGCAGCCTGCCCCACTATTCTCTGTTTCCGAGAGTTCGTCTATTGTGCAATTTGTGAAGCGCCGGACAGATGACGTAGCAGCCGCTGGGTACCTGCGAGGTACAATTTGTGAACTTTCTTTTACCCTCAATTGACGCTTTGTAGTCCTTAAGTGGTCGGTTAAATTGTAGGCCAGAGAGTGCGTTAATAATATTAACAACATAGATACAACTGTGTGTAAGGTGCAAGAGGGCGACTTTACACTAACACGAGAAACGAAATTCAATAATGAGACAGAAATCGGGCGACCTTTTTGTGGCAAGGCGAAAATAATGGACACAGTGGCCTGTTTTTAACTGTAAAAAAGTGTACTATCACAACGGATATGAACTGTGACATCAGATTTGTAAAATTTTACTGTGAGGCTGGACAAAGCAGTGTACAATTATTTTTCTTTTGACACTAACAGAGATCTCAAAATTCTTGAATTTCCCTAGAGTATGAAGGTGTCGTGTCTCAAAACAGACCTATCAACTTGTCAGTAAAGACTTTTCACCTTTCCGAGTTGAATACGGAGATGGTTTTGTTACGTTGAGTTCTGCTACTTCACGCAACTACCATTTCGAGAAATGTAAAGGAAGTCGACGACCATCTGTGGGAAAATCGTAATGGAACGTAGTAAGATTGTGACACGCTACTTTGTATTACAATGTGGACTCAATCGATATTTATAGTTTTAGTTATGGAATGTAGATTACGAGATTCGACTGCAGCAGACGAGAATCCAGGCCAGGTGCTAACCTACTGCCAGAACACTGGAGCAACATTTCTTTACAAAGTTTAATAGCCGCAGACGTGCTCACAGGTAACAGACTTGCGGATACAGAGGGGGTAGTGAAACAGATAAGGTACCTGAGAGCGCTATGCGGAGGGGTGTATCATTTTTCTTATCATCCCAGGCCTCTGTCAGGAGTAGTGGTACAATGTACCCTTTGCCGTGCACCATACAGTGACCAACACCGATTGAGGTGACGTAGTGGTTCTGACACGGATGGGTTGTAATCCCTATAAATCTAAGTCCCGCGTGAAGATCGTTACCTCAATAGGTGTTGACCGGTAAAGTACATATTTAGATGTAGCGTATTACGAGCTAACATCTCGATCAAGTGTACGGCACAAACAAGACGACTCTAAGTGCTGCGCACAAGTTGAAGGAGCTGGTAGAGAAAACGAGAGGTCAAAATATAGCAGCTCCGGATCAAAAAATTACGGTCTTGGCAACAATCCTTAGCCAGTAAAAGCTTTGGAACGTAGGAAATAACAGTGACAACCAACGCGCATGCACCTTAACTTCCGCAAAGATAATGCACTGCTCACTACACAATGTTGTACCTTGCTGAAGGGGATCACAATTGCGACCACCATGTTTAATACGGGCACAATATCGTAGAAATTTCTGGCGCAGTCCACCAAGTACACCAGGCGTCGTACAAACCTCATCAGACACTGCAAATATCCTGGTGGGAACATTTTCTACGTCGGGAACTAGACTCACATACACAAGGCTTTTGATAAATCGAGAGGCATCCGATCAGCGGAGCGATGTACCACCCGATCTGGTCCAACGGCTGGGTTATGTGACACTGAATACGTCACGTACTTGCACGTTAGATCCTAGCGGCACACCAACGGACGGAACGTGTTTGAATGACAAGCAGTTATAAGAGTACGTACCCAGAAATAATACATTATCTTTGATCACCTTATGTGGCATTGGGGTTGCTGTGTGGCCACGCAATTGGGCCTCCCCTTCCGATCCATCGCCTGGGATATATGGCATTCAGTATATCACGTACCTGGAGATCTTAACGGCATACCAAGAGACGTAACAGCTTGTACGACATACAGTCGCTCGTACACAGGAACAGTACGTTATCTGTGGTGAAGTTACGGCGTGTTATCGTTGTTGTTCCTGACATTCTAGATTTTTCGCTGGCTCCGGTGTACTTCCAAGGCCTCAAGTTATTGTTACCAAGTTGTTGTGCAAGGGAATACGGACTTTGTCGAAAATTTCACTGATCACATCTTCTTGAGTTATCAACCGAGCCGCGACGATGTGTTGCGGGAACGTTTCGACGAGTTGCCTACGCGTCATCTTCAGGTGAAGTCACTTTCGTAGGAAACTCGTCGAAACGTTGCACCAACACATCTGCTCTGTTGATAACCCGAGAAGATTTCATCGAAGTTTTCGTATTCCGACTCCACTATCTGATCCTTCAGTTTGTGAACAACATTACGCGTAACGCGTACTCGGACGCTGCGAAGGGTGTTCGAGGCAGTCGCTAGGTTCGGTGCAGCAGGTGCAGGCAAAACAGCGGCTAAAATTCCGCGCTAGGCCCGGAGCGCAGCAACTTCCTCCGCCTCCGGGACGGCTGGCCCCCCGTTGGATTGAGCGCCTCCCACGGGCGCCGCAACGGCGCTTTGTAGGCGATCTTAATCAGTCCGCGCGGTGGCGCCCCTAATTTAGGGCACTCGTTAAGTGGCGCGAGGCGTAATGACACAGAAAATGGACTCGCGCCGTGTCGCTGCCCCCGCCTTAACGAGCGCTGACCGGAACCCGATGCTATCGCGCACCTGGTCCTGGCCCGTGCTGCCGTCGCTCGACAGCCGCGGCGGTGTCTAGGCGCCGCTCTCACAATGCGGCAGAGATCGCGAGCAAGTCTGTGGCGTTTATAAGTTCAAATGGTTCAAATAGCTCTGAGCACTATGGGACTTAACTTCTTAGGTCATCAGTCCCCTAGAACTTAGAACTACTTAAACCTAACTAACCTAAGAACATCACACACATCCATGCCCGAGGCAGGATTCGAACCTGCAACCGTAGCGGTCGTGCGGTTCCAGACTGTAGCGCCTAGAACCAGTCGGCCACCCCGGCCGGCGTTTATACGTGATGGAGAAGGTAAACAACTTGATGATAAAGTCAGAGCGGGCTAGAGGATTTTACGTGAAGAGGTAAACAGTCTTGGCTGCGAAACAGGCTTTATTATTTTACATTTTGCCAATAAAGCGTTTCGCCTTGTTTAAAGCATCTTCAAATTTGCTGGTAAAACAGATGCATATAGCATTCTCGGACTCCACGCCACCTCAATTCAGGGTAAAGCCTCAAGCTTTCTGCGATTGCCGCCATTGTCTTCGTTACTCCTGGCGAAGCCGATGGAGGTAACCGTCGAAAGCTTGAGGTTTTACCCAGAACTGACATGGAAAGAAGTCCGAAAATGTTTTATACAACAGTGTCGTGATGAAAGACTTTGTTCTCGTGGCACAACGGCTGTTAAAAACACGCAGGCAGCCATATATGCAAAAGTCTTAGCAGGCAAACACCGTTGTCGGTATTACGGTATACTGATAACTTTTACTTTACGGACCGTCTGACTGCAACTGAATGAAACACAATTTTCGTGCCAATGCACCTATAAGTACGTCGACCAAAATGTAAACTAAATAGCAAAAATATGTACATATTCCAGGCCACTGAAGATGCTTTGGAGAAAATAAAGGCGAAATGCGTATATCACGAAAATTGTGTTTCATTCAGTTGTAGTCAGACGGTCCATTACCAAATATTACATGCATCTGAGGAAGACAGGATTACAAAAATTGAAAACCGTTGTCAATATTTTAAGAACATTGCCTGGTGCACTGTTATAACATATGCCAGTTAACCGGAAGCCACGTTTAAAATTCGTTTAAGACATAAGTAAGTAGTTGCCATTGTCGATTGTTAAGAGAGACTTCGCGCAGTGCCCTTGCAGAGTATATAACACAGTCCAAAACATATACATCTATTTAAGTTCAATGCCTAGTATTATTTGCGCTGCCAGAACATGGACAACGGCATTTCTTACATGTTAACTTTTTGTCATTCATCTCTGTGGGCCTGATAGCGGTTTTGGTGTCTTTTGAGCTGCGCTATATTTTGTGCTAGAGCTCTGCGCGATGTCTCTCGAAATCCGGCAACGGGAACTGCCTGCTGAGGTCTTTAATGTAATTTAAGCGTGACTTCCTGGGAAGTCACACTGCTTTATATCAGGGCACCAAGCAAAGCTCTTAAAATAGTGACAACGGCGTTTGTCTGCTAAGACACTTACATGGACGGCTGTCTATGCGTTTAACACCTGTTGTGCCAGGGAATCCGAAGATACCTTAAACAAGGCGAAATGCATTATTGGCAAAGTATAAAATAATAAAGTCTCTTTTGCAGACAACTGTTTATCTCTTCAAAAGATTTATACTTGTTGCTGTATCATCCAGCTATTAATTGGAAAAAGACTTTCTGTGAGTTGTTTGTTGTAGCTCTAGGTGCCTAACCTCACGTATTACTTCATAGACGTATCACTCTGCTTTAGACTGTTGAACACAAAGATTGGGCCAGAAGCGAGCTTTTGAAGAAGAAGCACTTCAACAACCGGCAACTCTGAAAAGTAGCCACCAGTGTATGGAAATAATATTAACTCAATATGTCAACAAGATGACAGGGCTGGTGAGAAAAGAAGACGATACTTAAGCACACCAGAAAAGAAAGGCCACCCTAGATAAATCATTACATCATTTAATACCATGTAATTCCACCCACTTTTAAATGAAGAGTATAGTGTGGATAGGTGGGAAGAGTACACTGAAGGCTTCTACAAGAGAGAAGATTTGTCTGACGTGATAGAAGAAGAAACACGAGTCGATTTCGAAGATATAGGTGATTCAGTATTAGAATTTAAAAGAACTTTGGAGGACTTAAGATCAAACAAGGCAGAAGGAATAGATAACATGCCATCAGAATTTCTAAAGTAACTAGGAGAAGTGGCAAGAAAATGACTATTCACGTTGGTGTGTAGAATGTATGAGTCTGGCGACATACCATCTGACTTTCGGAAGAATATCATCCACACAATTCCGAAGACGGTAAGAGCTGACAAGTGCAAGATTTATCCCACAATCATCTTAACAGCTCATGCATCCAAGTTGCTGACAAGAATAATATATAGAAGAATGGAAAAGAAAGTTGAGGACGTGTTAGACGACGATCTGTTTTGCTTTAGGAAAGGTAAATGCACCAGGGAGGTAATTCTGACCTTGCGGTTGATAATGCAAGCAAGACTAAAGAAAAATCAAGACACGTTCGAGAATGTCAAATGATGCAAGATTTTCAAAATTCTGAGTACAATGGGGGGTAAGCTACAGGGAATGAAGTGTAATATACGACATGTACGAGAACCAAGAGGAAAGAATAAGACTGGAAGATCAAGAGCGCAATGCTGGGACAAAAATGTATCAAGAAGTACTAAAACTACAAGCTCAATATAGGAAGACTGGAGTTAAGGAGTGAGTGCCGAGAATATTATGTGTCAAATAAGCGACAAATGGAGCGAAAGAAAATTTTGGATGATATTTAGACAAAGCCAGGAGAACTGGTACCATTGATTAAATTCATACACTAACAAGACGTTTTGGTTGGAAAGTAATCAAGAAATAAAGAAGAACGATTTTGTGCAATGAGCACCCTATTTAGTGCTGAATATGTGTTATGGATAAAAATATACCTAAGACCAACCTGACTAGGAGTACTGCAACGAGAGTTTATAATGAGAGTGCTTTCTTATTGCTAAAATTATGAGGAAACACAGTTGCAGAAATGAAAGAAAAATGTTGACCCTTAAACAGACTTATACTATCTTGCCGAAGCAATACAGACGCCAGATGAAACACAAGCTCCATTGGTAACTGATGTCAACAAGAAATCGAGGAAGATATTTGTGAAATTGTTCGTCTAGATTATGTCGTATTTTGAAACGCAGACAGTAGCAAAATGTGAACCGTGATACCATAGCTGGATATTTAAAATTGAGTGGATAGGTACACGACTAAATAAGGAATACTAGAGAGAAATCTACCGAAAACTCTTATCAATAACGGAGATTCTGGAATAAGCAATAGAAGGGTAGACCTGAAGAGGAGGGAGAGATAAAGCAAAATATTTGTAAGAGATAATACAGAAATTGGTCAAAGATTGTATGCGGGGATGCAAAGTTTAACACAAGTGGGAAGATATGAGGGAGACGAGCAAACAGTAAAAATCGTAGATGGAACTCAAAATAGTTAACAGTTCTATTAATAATCGAAGTGTATGTTTGGTGTAGAAATATTGGTTGAAAGTAACATGTCTCATGGCACTTGAATGAAATTTGCCTTCATCGAGCGGTGTTGTACGTGGAAGTGCCATTTAGTTCCTTCTCTCTGACTGCACTTGAATTATGAGCGGCTGGTAGCTACTTGTTAGCGGAATGTAGGGTTCAACCAGCACGTGTGTTATGTTGAATACTGCTATGAAATGACGAAGAAACGAACAGCAGTAGGTTAGCAACATCATTCGGTCCGTTGGGTTTGAGCCTGTCGTTGTGGTCATTGATCTTGTACTGTTCCACAGGGTGTTTCACACGCCATTATACAAAATAGTCCTATCTTCAGTCACTGATGCAAATGGCACTGATACGCACAACTATCTGTCTGAGATACCACCTTGTAAGTATGTTAGTATGAAAATTATGTGCAGTGAGCGGGGTAAATTACCACCCTGATGAAAGCTGCTCCCACTAGCGATCAAAAACGTTGGAATATTATGCACCACGTTGTGCTCACACACTAACAAGAATTTTATTAATACTGACGCTGATCGTAACAGCTGTGTTCATGACTGCTCTATATGACAGTTGCTACGAGACCATGGTGGTCGAAAGCAGTTCACTGCTGACAGGCTCGATCTGGCGTTACTTATGTGCAATGAGTAAGTGGGAAGTTAATTGTTTAAAAAAGATTACAGTGCATCCAACTTAAATTCAGTGTCTGGATTATATCAGATTTATGTTTCTCTTTGTGCAGTTCTTCTCCACTCCTATCGCATCCTGTTTCAGCCGCCACCAGTTAAGTACCCAGCTGTCTTCATTTTAAAAATGACTTTCAAATGTAGAGCGGATGAACAAACATAAATCATCGCTTGAATGAATAAACTCTTCATTACACCTACGCAGCACTCAATACACGCTGGTAAACAACGATTTAAACAGGAAGAGCAGTGATAGTACTTGCTTATTCATAAGACAAAATTTACAATGACTGTTTCTTTCCGCACTGAATTCTATTACCGCCATTCAGCACAGCACTTAAAAAATCTCGTAATCTTGCCGAGTGAATATTAATCTATAACTATTCAAAATACTTTTCTCTGCGCCTATAAAACAAGACCGTAGAGAAATACGGATATGCTGAAATCTTATTTCACAACGACAGATTCTACATATATAGGCAGTTGAAGCTATCATAAAAGGTTATCCTGCAGTAATATAGATCTATCGGTCTGTTCGTCATATTGATCAAAATAAAACTCTTCAAAATACAAGGAACAGTAACATATAATACATACAGAACTTGCTACATGGCTCAAATTGCAAATCAGCTGGAAAGGATTTTTTTTCAAAAAAGAAAAATATCAGCACATATACACCGACTAACTGAAAATGAAAAGAAGAAAATAGTAGGTTTTGTGCACTCACCCATTGTCAGAATGAAATCACAAAAGAAAAAAATGCAAATCTTACAGTTGGCACATGTCAGAAAAATAAGAAGATGAGAAAATTAGGCATATGGAAAAGGAACTGTCTCTGAAAGAACCATTATACAATAAAAGATGAAAAAAACAATAATAAACCACAGAATTGACGCCAGTGGATAAAACGTGAAACAGTCAACTGTTATCAAGTACAGCCGCCTAAAACAAAGAGTGAACAGAAACCTGACAAAATTGAAAGTCTGTCCCGAAACGCAGTAAGAACGGACTCATCTTTGCAGATCATCATGTACCTGATGCTACAATTAATACCGATCGGCCACCGATAGATATCAAAAGTTTGTGGTTTCATTTGATTATAGTATCGGGGTGTTACTAATATTTGTCAACCATACTTAATTTGCAGTACTGTATCATCTGAACAACATCGGAAAGCCAATGACTTTTGTAACTTTTATTGGAAACAGCTTTGTATTGTTAACGAAGCCATCTGTTTCCAGTCTCGATCTGAAGCTTGGAATCCATGCCGGGATAAACTGATTGCCAGAGGTCTTCCTAGGAAGTTAATGGAAATAATTTGTACCAGCATCATTTCTCCACACACACACACACACACACCTTTCCCATTCCATACGTGAATGATGTCAGGGAAGAAAAAGCGTCAACATCCCGCTGTAGCCGGCTGTTGTGGTCGAGCGGTTCTAGGCGCCTCAGTCTGGAACCGCGCGACCGCTACGGTCGTAGGTTTGAATCCTGCCTCGGGCATGGATATATGTGATGTCCTTAGGTTAGTTAGGTTTAAGTAGTTCTAAGTCCTAGGGGACTGATGACCTCAGATGTTAAGTCCCATAATACTCAGAGCCATCCCGCTGTATGCGCCAGAATTTACCTGATTTTAAAGGCGTGTAGAGGATACAGTATGTCCGTAGATTCGTTATGGAACGTGAACCCCGGAAAAATGCGGTAAGCCTCTCTGTGATTTATGTAGTCTTCTGTGACGTTCTTACGTTCATTCAAAAATCTCGTGTAGAATAGTTCGGCTATACTTTGAACCATTTTTGTTTTTTCCGTTAATCCAAATTGGTAATGATGCTAGACCGACGAACAATAATTAACAATTGGCTATACTTTGAACCATTTTTGTTTTTTCCGTTAATCCAAATTGGTAATGATGCTAGACCGACGAACAATAATTAACAATTGGTCGATAAAGGTATCTGTAAGTGGCCTCTCTGGGGCATTAATTACACTTCCATAGGATTCTTCCAGTAGATCTGTCAGTCACCTGACTTTTCCACGATTAATTTATATAATTATTCCGCCAAAAATCACTCAATAAAGAGACTCCTAGAGACTTATATAAGAAGGTTGTAACTGACGCCATGAACTGATTGCTAACCGTGTAGTCAGAAAATATGGAATACTTTCGTCTGTTTAAGTAATTTGTATGTAATTACCTGTTACTAGTGTGTTGATGTTCCAGTAATGTATTTCTACGATTGCGTTTGTGGGTGATGTCATGGGAGAAATATCAATAACGTCATAGTGTAGACGGACATTAAAAATTAGTTTTCATTTTTCTTTGTTATTCCCTTTATTCGTAAGTTAGAAACAGAGTGGAAAGATTCTCAATTGCGGTTAGTTATTTCTTAGCCGTGCGCAACATGAATCCCGCTTTATGTGTATGATACAGATATTGATACCATTAGATTTACGCAAATAGTATGTATATTTAGCGAAGCAGTACTTTCGCAGTTCTACAGCGAAAGAACAGATGATGACACAGTGACTGAGTTAACAACAAACAGATTTTTGTAACGATAAGTACGGTCGATACGATCGAGTGAGAGGTGCAAATAACTTTGTTTGTAAACGAAAGTGATGGAGGTGACATCTTTGTTGCAGAGAACGTGAGAGATTGCTCCTATTCACAGGTATTCGTAATTCGCATACTTGTCGTAGCATTACAAATGTTCAGTAATCTGATAGGTGGAGTTTACTTGACAGGTAACCAGCCAGTAGAGTTGTAGTTTTTACATGAATTACGGTTAGCTGTACTGTCAACCGGACCGGTAGCAATTACTTTTTAGTCTTCTGAATCCAGAAGATAAGACATGTAATAATTAATATAACGAGCTTAAAACGATATACAATTGTTTAATAATTCTGTTTGATTTAACTTGTATATGTACAGAGTTGAGGGTAGAGCGTCAAAAACAAAAAACAAACAGAAATATACCATCTTGTTCAAGGCGTTGTTTAACCTTTACTTTTTTTTTTAAATGATCTTCCAATTTAAATTATGCCATTCTCGTCAGACGATGAATCTGAAAAATATAAATACGTAACACAATTCCTGGAATGCCACAGCAAAAGAAGTGTTCAATAATAGCCGATGGTAATTGAAAATTTTAGTACACGCACATTCCTACAGAATAATGAGTGCAGTGGCAATCTAAACTGTTGAAGAGAATAGACTTTGTATGGAAAAATGAGTACGCAAGCTTGCATAGAAAATTTACAGCCAAATAGCAAACTGATCGTTTCCTAATACACAACCATGCATAAAAAATTTCGGTTTACAGTTGCTAAAGAATTTTTTGATACAGTGATTTTTACACAGAATAGTTGGCAGACGGGCATTATTTAAATGTACACATCAATGAAACTTCTGGGTACAACGCAAAAAGATGTATGTATGGTAGTAATGAATACAAGGAGTTATTCACAATGTTTTAAGTATTATTAGAGAAATAATGGATAACGCATATGCATTTTCCACATTTAAACATATTTCTCTATCTGCAATTTATACATGTCACAGATGAGATACGTCAGAGAAACAAGGCGCCTGCATACATAAAACGAATATTTACATCCATTGCGAAACAATCCTGAACGAAAATGTTGTTGATAGACTTTATCGGCTAAAAAGCCTGCTTAGAAAGCTTACGGCTGCAACAGAAAATTGATCGTTCCGTAATACAAGAGCATGAATGTAAAATTTCTGGTTAGAACAGCTGAGCAGTTTCCTGATGATACTTGTTTTTGTTCAGCGTAATTAACAGACGAGCATTATATAAATGTACATGTCAACAAAACTCCTGGCTAGCATCCAAAAGAATGTGTTTGGTAGTGATAAACGTAAGGAGTTATTGAGGAAGCTTATAAGGATTACAAGAGCGTTCCATAACATATTTATTGTATACATTTAAACATTTTTCTTTCTTAAATATATTCAAGTCAGAAAAACAAGACGCTTGGATATAAAACGAGTATTTATATGCTTGCTGCGGCATCAAGTTTGCTTAGCTTATGTGCTTGGAAAAGTGGTTACAACACAAAGATATTGGTAATGCAGTAAATATAGCATGCCATTACCACCGACAGCGGATTATCACTACATTACGACAACTATACGACAACTATAAAATATATATTAAATGAACTGTTTAAGGTAACTGATTTTATACCGAACGTTTGGCATTCGCGAATTATTTAAATGAACATGGAGAACGCTTTTGCAGCCGGGAGAGCCTCAGTCTAACAGTAACGGTTAGTCATAAATTAGTGCCGAACAGAGCTGTTCGCCAATTGAGTCGTTAGCTTTCGGCCGGCGTTTCGCGCAGCCGGACAGTGACTTACGGCTTCCGCTGCGGTGCGAGCGTCGGCGCTACGTGCAGACCACGTGTCGCGGCGGCGAGCGAGGCGCGGCTCCCACGTGGCGAGCGCGGCCCCGGGCGCGGCTGCCGCAGCGCGGGCGACCGGCCGCCGACTGCGCGCCGCCCGCCAACCGCCGCGCCGGCCGCAGCCGCCGGCTGATCGCCCGCCGGTCCTGCGCCGTGCGACGCGCGCCTCGCCGCCGCGCGAGCCGGCCGCCGCGCACAGTGGCGCGGGCGCGCTGCCGCCGGCCGGCCGGCCGCGGCTGCCCGCTCGGCGCTCCGAATAGCGGCGTATCGCTTTCCGTAGAAACATACCGTGCAACAGGTTCGCGTTTAGCTTGGTGCAGTAATGAAGCCAGCCGCCGCTGAGAGCTGTTCTATGAAGTACTTTACGTTACGCTCTACCTGGGGAGCTCTGCTATCCAGTATTTTGCGTTACACTCTACCTGCAGAATATACAGGCACAGATAAGTTCCTAAGACAAGCGGCGCGTTTCACGAAGGCGCGCTCACACACTAGGCCAACGAACGGCAGCCAACCGCTTCATTGACCGAGATTTTCTTAGCTTTTCTATTTTTTATTTTATTAACAGAATCTTCCGTCGCTTCTTGGTAGAACAACATTATAATAAATGAAAAGCATCAGTTTGTTTTTGCTCTACAATATTACTTTTATTGCTAACCGGTTTTCGGCTTACAAGGCCGTCTTCAGACATTTACTGAGTATTATCACCAAAGAAGTTAAATGTTAGCAGACAACATTGGAAGACAAGTAACACATCTAGACTGTATGTTTCTGCTTCATGTTTACTATTAAAACAGTCTTGATCACGATTTATTTATCAAGGTGACCGGTTTCGACCACTACTGTGGTCATCTTCAGACCATTGAGTAGGAACCTCTTTCTGTTGGAGAAGTGATTCTCCAACAGAAAGAGGTTCCTACTCAATGGTCTGAAGATGATCACAGTAGTGGTTGAAACCGGTCACCTTGATAAATAAATCGTGATCAAGACTGTTTTAATAGTAAACATTTGTAAGACATTGATCACTGCCTTTCCCGTAATGTATTCAAAAGTAGTTTCTACTTCAGTCTAGATGTGTTACTTCTCTTCGAATGTTGTCTGCTAACATTTAACTTCTTTGGTGATAATACTCAGTAAATGTCTGAAGATGGCCTTGTAAGCCGAAAACCGGTTAGCAGTAAAAGTAATATTGTAGAACAAAAGCAAACTGGTGCTTTTCATTTATTATTTTTTATTTATTTATTTATTTTTTAAAGACATCACATTAATCACCGATTGTAAAAATTATTTGTTTCACAGTTGCATTTTCAAGTGTTACTGCAAAAGATTTTGCTTCAGCGCGTGTCAAACTTCAAAATCCTCTGTCGTGTACATGTGTCATCGTCAAAAACCGGCCTTTTCACTGAAGTCCAGTTACATGTTGAAGCAAAATCTTTTGCAGTGCCTCTTGAAAATGGCCTAAAGACCGAAATCGCGATTCTGAAGTAAATTATTTTTACAGATAATGGCGAATGTGATGACCTTTGAAAAATTCCACCTGACTGTCAACCGCGACCATGATAAGTTTTTCTTAGTGTGTACAGGTGGCAAATCAGAGCCAACGAAGCGGTTACTATTATTTGCGGTTGGGTCTGATGACGGTAACATCAAAGCGTTGCCGGTTGCTTAGCGTTCGGAGCTCCCTTCCAGTCTGAATGCAAGATCAAATGTTCATTGGTTCAGCAGTGGTTTGTTGTGTCCCTAGAACGGCTCTATGTTTAAGATTTTAGGAAAACTACAAATCGCGCTTTGTATGTTCTAGTGGCCGGATTCGCTGTTTAATTTAAGAAGTTGCATAATCACCAAGTCTGGAATTTACACTCTAAAGTACAGTAGTTGGCCGTTAAAATAATGAGTGAAACCAGCCAATAAAACATTCTGGCGGCAATTTCTGGCTGTCCTGAAAAACTTAATTTCAACAATGGCTGTTTCACCTGCAGGTAATTCCTATTCTCGCTAAGTTTGTGTATTTATTTTGTTTAAAAATACTGCACTACAGAGTCGAGTATGGGGAAAAAATTAAATCTGATAGAGTTTTATCGTGAACTGGAATGTTTATGGGCTACTAGGAACTGCGATTATAGAAATAAACTGAAAAGACTAGACGCTCGGAGGGAAATATCTGAGCTATTAGAAAGTGATATGGACGATGTGCAAAAGAGAATTGTTTCCTTATTGAACGACAAGGAGCAACGAGCAAAACTGGTAGCAACTGTTAAATTTCAGCTACAGATGCAGCTCTCCTAAAAGACGTGTTATCTTTGAAAATTGTATGGCCTCCACAATTCAACAACAATGCCAAATCTGTAGCTTTCATTACGAAAACCATATGAAACAGCTCATATTTCAGTTCACCTTTAAGGTAGACACTAATTCTGTCCCACCACACTGCTCCCTACTTTTAAAAGGAGAGGTCGTCCACCAGTGTCATTTCTTCTTCTTCTTCTTTTTCTGACGATCAGCTTCCTGCAGTGAAGTAAATGCTACACAGGCAATGACCGCAAAATACTCTCCTTCCCTCATTATATCGGCCAGTGAAATTAAAGTTAAAAGGCTACTGTGTAATAATGACAAAACAGGAGCAAGTCGGCCAGTTACCAGAGTCAACGCCGATTCCACGTGAGCGAGTCCCTCGGTGCCAACCCCTTCACTTGGTGTGGATAAGGAGCCGAATACCGATGTACGGCCGAATCCAGTCTCTGTCGTTCGTTGCCCTAGTGAGCGCACACACCTTAATGTGGGTCGTTAGGACGGCTCGATTACATTGCGTAGGTACTCAACGAACACCGGTGGCAGACAATACAGGAGAGGCATTGTTACCACGGTGAAGTTTACTGGTGAAATTTAGAGAGCGTAAATTCAGGGAAAAGTCAGGCAACACTTTGCTTCCTCCCACACACCTGTGAAATGACAACAACGAAGTAGTCGGAGAAATTAGGACTCATACGGAGGTTTACCGTTTCTTCCTAGGCGTCATTCGCGAGTGGAACAGGGCAAGGGGAAAAAATAGATGATGTGTTGATAGTGATGTTCAGCACTTCTTTCTAACTGTAACATGTTGCCAACATGGCTGTGGCTATCTGAAGATGTTTGTCTGACAATTAAAACTAGTCAAGTCAATTAGGTAATACGTACATTAACTACAACGGTATCTGTGTTGCCGCAGGCGATGCCTGTGGTTGATATACTTCTCTGTTTTTTCAGTCACATCTCAGGTTACGATCAGTGTTATAACTGGCTTCGGGCGTATATTCGCAATAAATTTTTTTGCCATTTTTCATGGTAGCTGAGAAAAGATTTCGTATGACAGTGTATGTCTGGAAAGCTTTGTCGGCGAAATGCGACTCTGACGCATAGATATCAACAGTATATATTCTGATTTCTGTCGTATGCCAAAAGTAAAACAGCAATTTATTTTGCAGATTTTAAGGCTTTAATGAAGTCTTTTTCTCCTTTTTATTGCAGTTTCAGCAGATGGACAATCAACGGCCGTAAATAGAGGAGTGTAATGATACTATACTTGTTAGAATTTTCAGGGAAATGCTTGACAAAGAAAGGAGAGAAAAAGTGCTAAGTGTACTTTTAAAGAGCACTGGTGATATTTAGATTCTGCTCCGTTATGCTGTTTTACGTGGCGAAACTGGTGAAACTTTCCTATAACGAGCATCTCAGCCTTCATGTTTAGGACACCTCTATTTCTTTTTAAGAAAATTTCACCACTGTATGGCATTCTACCCACCTACACACTTACTATTCATTTGTTGAGAGCCTAGCTCGAAGTCTCCAATGTGTTAGAGGACTTTTTAGTCAGCAAATTAGCTGGTTCAAATGGCTCTGAGCACTATGGGACTTAACATCTATGGTCATCAGTCCCCTAGAACTTAGAAATACTTAAATCTAACTAACCTAAGGACATCACAGACATCCATGCCCGAGGAGCAAATTAGCTGACTTCCCTCTATGTTATCATATGTACTGCACAAGTAACTCAATAGTCCATTATAGAGGGTGCATACTCGACCATCCCGGATAAATGAGGGCGTTAACTCGCCCTTCCCGACACGCAAGGAGGCAAACCTGCCCTGGATGGAATACGCCTCGCAAATTAACGACGATGGCAAATTTGGCAAATTTGGCAAATTTGGCAAATTGGATGCGGTTTTCAGGTGGTTACTCACACCAACTAGGTAAATACTGCGGTGGTTTCCATGTCCTTCCTGAGATACACGCTACGCAAATATTTAGAAAACGTTCTCACACTCGAAGATAAGATTAACATCGGTCAAAGGAATAAAGCGGAATGGACACTGTGTTGCAGCGCCCTCAAGCGACGGAGAGCAGAACAGTAAGCAAGCAACACACAGCACAGTGCAGTATGATTAGGCACCAGCTGAGCTACACTATGACTCACAAATATTCTTGGAAGGTGTAACATAATGAAAGGCAGCATCTAATAGCAAGAAAAATATCCGTATCACACACTTCCCAAGAGCAGAAATAACGTTATAATTCATTCTACCGGGTTGCTCTAACAGACTCTATTTTCCTAACCATCCAAAATCTTCAGTCTGCAGCGTTATACTGCAAGTATAAAAGTCTTACAGCTTGTAGTATGAGAGAATTAAAGAATGAAAAGACAGAGATCTCATGTTCGAATCAAACGCGGCTATTATCTTATCTGATTTTAAGTTCTCTTTGTAATTTTTTTTTTGTTTTCTTTGTGAACGTATTTGATTCAACCACTTAACTCAAAATATTGTTCGGCGTGCTGGAAGTATATGTGACTTAATGATGTTCCCTTCGTGGGGGACCACAGTCGCGTAGAAGTTTTTGAAAGAAATTATCGCAATTTGGCTGGTAATTCTCCATTTATTTCACACAGTCATGATTTCGGCTTTATAGCTATTCTCAAGTGCATGTTGAAATGTTAAAATATGTCTGACCAGTCTGTGACATGTCATCGTCGAAAAAATATATTTCTGGACCAGTTGTCCCATTACAGATGTGAGTACGTATCGAAGGTGATAATATGGCTAACACCGTGTAGACTGAAAACCTATTAACACAGAGTATGACGTATATATAAGTTAACGCCAATTGATGAACAGAAGTGACGAATGCAGGTTGTAGGAATATATTAGCTGATAAATAAGCCATACTGTGTGTTAATGGTTTTTCACTGTACACCGTGTCACCCGTATTATGTATCTTCGATAATTACTCTTATCATGCAATACGACAGCTGGTCTATAAGACCAAAAATATGTTCTTTCGAAGATGGCATGTCATAGGCAGGTCAGACATATTTTCACATTTCAATAAGGACTAGAGAATGGCCGTAAAGCCGTAAACATGAATGTGTGAAACGAGTGAACAGTTAACAGTTCAATGGCGCAAATTTCTTTCAAAAAATATTGGTGACTTGTTTTCACGCTGACAGTTGGGAATAATTTTAATATAACTCAACAACATTTTTATGATATGATTAATGACATCCCTTTTTCAATGGAAACTATAGTTTGGATATTGAGCAATTTCCGGAAAGACAGATGTGGTTAAATAACTACTTCGTGATAAGAATTATAAGACGATATTTTTTATAATCTGATTACTTACATTCCTTTTTCAAGGGAAACTATTGTTTGGCTTTTGCATAGATTTCGGAAAGAGATGGAGTGACGTAACATTCGTTTGGTCTGACAAGAGAGATCAAGTGATATTTCTCTGGTGCTTCTAGAGATCGTTTTACTTTTGCAATGTGTGACTACAGCAGCCAAAACAATATAGATTTACTAGCCAGCTGTTTTATTATTCATGAATTCATAAATCCTGTCGATACAGAAATCTCAGTTAGTTGAGATATTCAGTTCATAGATCCTTTTGTTAGTGACAGTGAAAGAAGAGGAATAATCAGTATTTCTATGACCTACTGTAAATATCTTTCGAACCTACGGATCGAGAAGGAAATTCAGTTGACGAATTCGTATGGAGCTATGAGATTCAATAAGAATTATTTTACAGGAAATGCTACAGTGTGAAGGGAACATACAGTAAATGCGTCTTTGACATTTCAAGTAGAGAATTAAAGTAAATCTCCAGTCGATACTCCTGGGTAGAATTCAGCAGCAGTGCTTCTACGATGCAGAACTGTTTTTCATGATCTTCGTGTATGCAGTGGTCAGTAATAAAGAACTCTGCTTGTTCCACATAGTCGAGTCATATGATGGTTAAGCAATGGCAATACAGTATCACATTAAATTCCATGTTCGATCAACTTCTAAGCGATAAAAAACAAAATGAAAATTAAAACACCTTCAGCTGTCAGTCGCATTCCTTTGTTAAGAGGAACTGTTGTTTAGACGGCTGAAGGTGTCTTTAGTTTTAAATTTTATATCGTACAGCCGAGGTCCCTCAACGATCTTGTACAAAGATGGACTTACAGAGACTTATCAAGGATATTTTACAGTCTGCCAACGACCATATCAACACCGGCCATCAATAAGCGTCTGCAATCAGTAACTCAAATAACACCAGCACAGGAATGTCCGTTTCCACGAGCTTGTGGTACAAATAGTTAGTTGGTCTGACCGACCATCTTACCACTCTTGAGTTCACATGAAGGAGTATACGGAAACAATACGTGGGATCAGATAGCGTATACGTGCAAATTTTTCTGCCAAGAAACGGGAGGCTTGATTTCTTTTATTCTTCTTGTTACATACAAAAATATATATTCCTTTGTCCTTACTTTTATTTACTTTGGTGAAAAACACTGAGGTACTATTGTTTCTGTTCTCTACATAAAAATTACTGATAATTTAAATTCATTCGCAAATGACATATTTTTTCACACCACCCGTTTAATATTCTCATTGCCTCCGACAAAATGACAGACTTAGATCTTATACATAATGAGCAATAAAAATTTTGGAACGTTCTATTTCAGTGCAGTAATGTGATAGCAGTAGATTTAGAACACTTTTTTTATTCCCTGAATTTTTAATTTTTGTGTTCACGCACTAACACAGAAGTTATTTCCAAGTTTAACAAAACTTCTGATGGGAAGTAAAGGCTTGCGGTTGGAGCCCAACGTTTTATGTTCCCTCGCTTTTTTTCGAACCGGAACGAGTTGGAGATAGTCCGACTGAAATTCTGCAAAAAAAAGTCTGCTTCCGGAAAAGCCGCTCATCCAACACTTCCACCCCTACCACAGTCACCACCACCACCACCACCACCACCACCATCACCACCATTTCTACTGCCAAGTATTGCCATTTCAACTATTGTCATTTCCTACAAGGGTCATCTGTCTTAACATGCAGTGCCTTCCTCTCATACTTAATTGCTGAAAGTGCATAACCGACACACCTTTGAACGATCAACTACATCTTGATGCATAGACGTATCTTCATTTCTTACAGTTCAAAAGCACCCTTTCAGCATTCGGTATCTGCTCCAATAGCTGCTTAATATCCAAAACACAGTGTACGTATCTACACAGCTTTGACAACAAGCTCGATGCTTACATTGTAAATTACTTACTGCTCTCCAGTTTCCAAAATTACTTAAGACTTACTTCTTGAATATACTGTGCTTAAGTGTTTACTTCATGCTGGAAAGATGTGCAACACGTTGTAGACGCTTGTCACGTGAAGTCTTACACTTTTCCAACGCCCTACTTCTTCTCTCTGTTTCTTTTCTTCTAACCTTAATCGTAACTTCAGATGATATACAGGCGCAGATCGAAGAGGGGTGAATGGCAAGGGGTCATGATCACTCCTTTCCCCTCCAAACTTAGTTTTTCACATACCCATAAAAGAATAAATGCAATACACACAACGCAATGTGATTTTTGCATCAAATTCATTATACTGTCAGTAGTTGAAACTGCTCCAAGGTTCCCAAACTGTGTTTTACATCTCGCCCCTTACTGCCACCAGTCCTATCCCAGAAGCGAAATTGCACCATGTCTGCCGTCTATCAGCCAAGAGACCTCGAAAACTATGGATACAGTGCTGGTTCCTTTTTCCACTATTTTTACTTACCACCCCTTTACACCTGCACTTCATCGCTAAAGGTGCTGCTTTTTCTGATAGTAAATTGTATGTAGTTTGACTGAAACTACTCCAGGTGTTCCAGAGCTACTCTTAGCAAGTCATCACTTCCCCACCTCCACACTACAAATACGAGTGAATACTAAATCACACATGTATATGTTTTGTAGAAATTGTTGCAATTACGTCCTCACTCCCACGGCAATATTCTCCTTTTATTAACTAGGTTGGTACTAATGTTGGTTAAAATTTTCCCCAGAGTTCCATTGTTATGCTACAGCGTACGTACACACACATTACCACTAAATGTTACGTAAAAGTTCATATATCTACACCGCAAATAGATGTATTGCCGGCACAAGAGATCTCAGGATGTATAAGCAAATACATATATAGAATAAAAATAAATAATAATCTAGAGATGACAAACCTTAAACTTCTCTACTTCCTTTGAATAATGCACTTCAAGACAGAGCTTTCTCGATATTTCCTCTGAACTGACCTTAGAAGTTGGTGGGTGTTTCTGCTTTCTAATTTACAAACGACAGAATATTTTACAACTGTGCTTTGGTGCACTCACGGATAACGACCATTCGCCGACAAGGTCACTATAGGCAGAACACTAGCTCACAATGGATAATGAAGGAGGAGGATAGTGACCATGGCTTTCGAAGGAAGCATCCCGGAACCCGTCTTAAGCGATTTAGGAAAATCACAAAAGATTGTAAGTAGAGATGACCGCAGGCGGTTTCGAACTGCCCTGCTTCCAAATACGAGTCCAGTATCTTCTAACTGCGTCACCGCAAGCGCTGTTAAGTGAATAAATGATTAATGCCAGATAAACATATTGCAAGAGTATGTCGCTTGGTTGAATTTGTTTGTAAAATAAAAACCATTCTTCGGAATCAGCGAAGTACGTCTAACGTATCGTATAGAAAAGACATTTTTGGCAAACAAAAACGTTTTCTAATGTCTTCCTAATTGTGCATCGCTTCTCGCCAATCAACAACGCAGGTCGCAGGTAACACTGGCATTGGAAACTTCCGTAAGATCGATTTCTGCTACAGTCGTGCAGCAGGAAGGTTTCGTTTAGTACGAATTTAAGCTGAGAAAGAGACTAAGAGAGAAACAGGATGGGAAATACGGAATACAATGTCGCTGTCAAAATATTTTACGAGTGCTTCTTCTTTTTTTTTTTTTTTTTTTTTTTTTTTTTTTTTTTCTCGTCCGCCGCTTCCTTCAGTGAGTTACGTCGACTGCTATTACGTAGCGCTTGATTAATTTACTGCGCGTCACGCACTGAGATATTTCACTTTATGATGGCTGATGAACGACAGGTAAGCATGCGAACAAAAGAAAACAGAATCTGCGTTCTGTAATTGCAGACAGCATTTCTCTTCTTGCGTGCAGGTAAGATCCGTGTTTCCTGTGACCACGTAAACATTCTTAGGGAAACGTTCCTTATTTATTGACGATTATCCTGTAGAAAAGCCAGTTTGTGTTTGATGCATTACAGCCTACAAGCGGAGAGATGCGAACAGCTGTGCGTCTGACAGTACAAACTGAAGTGTTTATTTTCTTCTTCGCCTTTCTAAGCTTTTGTAACATAACGTCAGCGGCACATAAGCTCATATGTCCATAGTCATCTTTGTTTTTCCTTGACAACTAAATTATTGGCCTGTTACACACGTTAACAATGAAATTACTGCAATAGGCGGTGGAGTCTGCAGGTAGTCACAAGCTGAATGTTTAAGGGGAGCTGTCAGAAATGGCCGGATGCCGCAAATGGAAAAGCTCTGCACTCAAAATTTAGTTTGCATATCGTGTGAATAGGTTCCTCCCTCACTCATTTCTAGAAAAATAACTTATTTATCAGTGGCTACATGAACTGAATTGTCTATGGTATTCATTTATCGTGTTATAAAGTTCTCCTTTCATAAGAGCAGAGTCAGACAGTAACATCTGTATGACAATTCCTTTTTAAGATAAAAATCGGTTTACGAGTAAATAAACAGATTAATAACATAAGTAAATATTCGTTATATGTTACTTTACCACTGATTTCCCCTCACCCCCCCCCCAAAAAAAAAAAAAGAAAATTTAATAATAAGCCACGGTATGAGAAAGGCGTCATTGACAAGTAAGACGCATCGTTTGGCCAACAAAAAAGTAAGCAAATATATTTAAACTGAAAGTGGGTTTCTCGCATTATTTTCCAAGAAAATTGCATCAGAGAATCGTATTTCATACAGTAAGGAAGCAGTGTAAACGGTAAATGTCCTTTGTCGGCTACTTTTAAGAGACCAACTCCTGTACTTTATTTTGTTCTTTAACCTTAGAATAGAGAGTCCAAAATCGTTGTTAGCTTAAATTAACACTGGGAGTTGTTTCTGAGTCCACATGAAAATTATGAAAAATTGTATCATATTCATCCAAATACTTTTGTTATAATGTTACGTGGAGCACATACACGACCTATCCTATGTTTTCTTGTTTGTTTGGCGCTAGTTCCTTTCACAAGCGCCGTTCATGGGAATGTGCATATGTCATCAGCGATGAAGATTATGTCATTTAGTTGCTCAATGGACTATACAGGATCTACGTAAAGACCTAATGTAGGAGGGTAGAAAGTGATGGCAGCAGTAATTAATCTGAACGTATCTGAACCTACTGCTAGCGCACTGGCTTCTTATTGCAGTCATCTGCGTTGGAACCTCGGCACAGGACACAGTTTCAACGTGTCTCTAATATTCAAAGCACGCGTATGATACACTAAACGGTTGAAGTATGTCCCCTCAAGAATTTATTTACTTGTACAGTAACTGTTAACGAAGATCGTGCACTTACAATTTGTGAAACACCTTCTATCAGTCTTTACGCTAAAAAGATATCACCACATAATGCCACTGTATTCAAAGTATTCTAATACTTCGTTTGAAAAAACCTTTGAAAGAGTTGTGTTACATCAACAAAACATTAAACGCTTCATAGGACACCTTTCTGAGTTTTCAAATTTCGATCTGAAACAACACAGCACAAAGCAGAACAGTAGTTGCTCATGTGCAATGCCAACCATATTTTCTACTTAAATGGAGCGTAACTGAAACCGAATTTTCGTTATCGTGTATAGTTGTAAATAACAACGTATGTGGCTCAGCGGATAAATTTCAGAATATGCTAATGGTTCTACTTCAAGCACTATGTTTCACTGACACCACCCACACTATACGCTTGAGGCAGAGCTGCGATCTTTTGATCAAGACTAAATTAATATACACGATAACTGCATTTTACGCACCAGAGGGGAGCTGGAGTCGAATTCCACGTGTCTGTTACCCACACTGAACGTCATAATTATTGCCACTTCAGAAGTTGGCACGTGTCTGTTCTTGCTAATCAACGACACATGCAATGAAAGACTAGAGTACAGGCCGGTATTCTGCTTTCATTGTTGTGGTCTTATGTATAACTGACTCCTGATGATGTGCGCAATCTTGCTCCGGAAAAAAATGTGGTTATTAGAGGTAACGCACGACTACAGAAACGGAACTTATAGTGTCGTTTGAAATGAAGCCACTTTTATGCAACTATCAGCAAAATAAAGCGTCACCTCGAGACGAAATTGATTTCAAACAACTCTAAGCAACATGAAGTAGCTTGTACTTTTCAGGTGCCTTTCTAACAAACTTGCGATATTGCGGAGCTATTTATATATTTATCTTGCCGGACTTGCCAAGTCCCTACGCATACACTAGCATAAAATGCTTGAAGAGCCATAACCTACTTTTCGTATTAAACAATCGTGACTAAAGATCCGAAAAAATTACTTTCCTAGGTAATATGGAACACTCTTTTCTTAAAAAAAAGCCTTGAAATGAGTAGAAAATGACTTTTGTCGCTTTCCATACCACGGAACAACGTGAACGTACCCATGGAGTCACTGTAAGTTGTTGGGAATCGGATGTTATTGAGAAGGCTTTTGCTACAAAACATCAGATGACTGTGTGTTGTGTGATGTCCTTAGTTTAGTAAGGTTTAAGTAGTTCTAAGTTCTAGGGGACTGATGACCATAGATGTTACGCCCCATAGTGCTCAGAGCCATTTGAACCATTTACAAAACATCAGAACTTTATATAATTTTCAATAGTGTTATAAATTAATGAAATATATTAATGAAAACAAATAGTTTAAGAGCTTCTTTACATAAGGGAAAAATGACACACAGAAAAAGTACATTAAACAACGTGAGATGTGTGGGAAGATTCAAAGCGTCCACAGGATTCACGGAACGAATTCAGTAACTGTTCCATTACTGCACAGAACCGTTTCTGTAACAAATCTCTTAGAAAATTCTTTTGCCACCTTCACTTGATACTCAAGAGCAGCACATCCTAGACTGCAGCACATTGATTTTCATCCGACGATGTAGAGGGAATGTTGAACGGCCCCGTCAGTCTTACCAATGTTCCAAGAAAGTGTCGACTGGAGACTCGTAAACTCAGCTCTTCGTATTAATCCAGAACATATCATCGACGTCATACCTGGTCATGGGGCTGTCTGTGGAATCAGGGCGATCCACTGTGCCATAAACTCTATAAAACAACGACCCATTTGCAACTCGTGAATAAAATAGAAGAATGGAGAAATAATTCTCAGTTACTAATTTGCAGGAGATTCATTGATTTAAAGGAAGATCTACATGTAATTTTAACAAAATCTGTTTCAATAATCCTTGAAAAGCAATATCGTTTGAGGCTTTTTGTCATAATCCTATGCGACAGCCATACCTGAGGGAGCTTATGTTGACGTCTAAAAGGAAAAACATACGAGCACTAGAAAAAACAACACCTGCTGCGCTACTGGAAGTCTGTATATTCCAAATAAGTGCTTCATTGCTGGTGGTCCATGGTGGTATATTGATGAGTTTTTGTATTTAGGTCAGTAGAAGACAATGACTGGTTGGAGGGGCAAAAATATCGGAGGAGTGCTAAAGAAGTTTTTAAAACTCAGTCTCCATTGTATCCGAAGTGGAAAAAAATTATCAATATTCTTGACTAATGACAGTCAACAGCGACTTTTAATGCGTAAACCTTGCAATAATAATTTAGGTTTGCTAAGGAAGCTGTAGGTTTATTTATTCATTTATCTATCACGTTCCCACGAACACTGTGAGTCCGAGTTACTTGCTCATGGAGTGAGTGAGTACACAGTTTACTGAACACCTATTCAAAAGAGTTGAAGAATTAATAAAACACGAAAAAATGTGAGTGACTGTATAAATAACACATTACAACGAAATGTTCGCAGCTACTACGAGGATCTGCTGTACAGAACAAAAGGTGTGTGCCACACGGAAGCTTTCCAACTTGAATACTTGTGAGTTTATCACCATTTTCATTCATTCCAGCTGGAAGCCTATTGAAAAAGAAATCTTCTGAACAGTGCACACTATTCTGTACAATGATTACGGACGCGTTGTTCAAGTGCGTATCGTTTTTCTGTTTAGTGTTCACTGAATGAACCAGTACAGTCAAAAAGAAATCTCTTGATGGAATATGTGTACAGAGATGACAGAGTTAGAATTAAGAGACACCTCAACAGCGGTCTACACGAAGTTAGTGAACTGACATCTCAGATCAGTGTACAGCTCTTTTCTCGGCTGAGAATACTCTTGATGAGTGCAAAGAGCTTTCTCAGACGAGATAACAGAGCGAAAGAAAGCGAAGTAAACAAGCATTCGTGTTTCATTGTCTGAGACAGTACTGATTGTTCTTAAAGTGAAAAGAATAGCATTCACACTATGCGTAAGATGTTGAATGCGAGGTGCAATGGAAGGTAGGAACATGACATGGGAGAACATAGAGGAGCTACATTAATTCGTGTAGCTGTATACTTCAGTGCATGAAGAAGTCAAGAGGATGCTTCATTCAACAGTAGATGCCAAGTGTCCGATCTCGACGGCGATTATTATTATTCGTATAGCTTACGTAGTCATTTTACATTCTTCTGTTTCAGTGGTTAAATATACGTAAAATAGTACATAATATGAAAACAAACCAAAACGCGTGTACGTTATTGTTAAATTTCTAGGTCTCTTAACCAGTCCAGATATCATAAATGTCACCGAATGTAATTCATTGACTCCACCAGGAAATTTCCGTAGTAAAACCTCTTCGATCAGTTGTTACGAAGTTTACACAGCAAAGCCACATTGGCACGCCGGGACATCTTTAAAACTCCCATTCTCAGAAACAAGAACCACACATTTATTATTCTGTATTGAAGACTAAATCCATTCACTCGTTTAATATTGGCAGTAACTAGGCGAGAATCTGCTGTCGGAAACTTCTGCCAAACCTGTCTTCATTTCTTGACACATATCACATGCAAGAGGCTCATTTTGCGTTTGTCAGAGTGGTTTTCTGGTTTGCAGTCTGTCGATAGGCGTGTTCTGTAGTTAATAGTACGGATTGTGCGGAAGTGAGTTCTCATGAGTAGTACTCTCTTAAACAGCTGCTGTTTCTCGTCTAATTCACGGTAGTGGAAAACACAGGAAGCGTACGAAGTGGTCGAAGTGGTGCTGATTCAGTAGTGCCAGCCATTATCCTCACTGATTTAGTTTAACATCCATTTTGCATGTTTTTCCGTGTTGGAGCACAGACACTTCTCTATCGGAGAGAAGACCAATGCCGATACAGCAGTTAGTCTTTGCACCCCGTCCGGAGTCAGTCAGGTTTTTAGTAATATCAGTTCTGAAGTTCACTCTTTTGCTGTATTTTCCATGTGTTCCTAAAAAATAAGGACACGATCTAAAGTGAGCCCCAGATATTTTGAACATTGTTCTTTCGGAGGAAAATTATCGAACACCACATCTAATCTGTGATTCGCCTCACGGTTATTAAGATGGTAAACATGTACCTCTGTTCTAGATTTATTGGTTTCAGTCAACAATTCTTGAAGGAATGATCCATAGTCTCTTCCAGATTTCCTGCTTGATAAAGTAGTCCAAGGTAGTTAGAAAATTGCATGTTTTTAGCATCTGTATTGGGCACATAGCCGCTGTAAAGATTAAAATTGTTTGTGGATAGCACAGAGCCCAGAAGTAGGCGATCATTTAGCCTTCGCTGTCTACTACCATTTTCTCTAGGCAATACTTTGAATCACATGTTAATAAGCATTCTATCCATTGGATACCCCACGATTTTGCATGATATAATATCTGCAAATCTAAGCAGCAGGCCATAGTGTCATTCTGTATCAAATGCGGCCTGAAGATCAATTAATGTTACTGCAGTCTCTAATTTACATTGGTAAACTTTTTCAGTCACTGACTGAATTCAATTTAGTAACATCCTTTCCAGTAGTTTATAAAGTACGCTATATGATATTTGTTTATTAAATATTTCATTTATTTATTTAACCTGATCTGGTTAGGTCGATTTGGCCCTCCCTTACATCTGACGAGGGTTACACATCTATGGCATCTATTACAAAATAGTTACCTAAGTAAATAACAATTTTAATATGACAACTAGTATTACAATTATTTGAGTATCTGAAGTGACGGCGTGAGTAAATTATACTGACTGTGAACTAACGGAGTTGATACTGCCATTACGTGCAATATCGCAGCTGCAGCCACTGACAGTAATAATAATAATAATAATAATAACAAAAAAATGCCTCTGAGCACTGTGGGACTTAACAGCTATGGTCATCAGTCCCCTAGAACTTAGAACCACTGAAACCTAACTAACCTAAGGACAGCACACAACACCCAGCCATCACGAGGCAGAGGAAATCCCTGACCCCGCCGGGAATCGAACCCGGGAACCCGGGCGTGGGAAGCGAGAACGCTACCGCACGACCACGAGATGCGGTCGATAATAATAACAATAACTATAATAATAACGACAATAATCTTGACATTAATAACAAAATGATAATGGCAGATGAAAGAAAAGTTTATAGGTTTACAAAACAGATGTTTTCTGATATAGCGAGTTCTGGGAAAGGAAATTTAGAGAGACTACATCGGCTAAGAATACTGGGAAACAAGGAAGATCAGGTTGCAAAAACGGGTGTACAACGGTAACGAGTACGACGAGTACGTAAGGGGCAATGATGACATTGTTGCTTTTATAGATATGTCATTACCTGAATAAAATTTTCACTCTGCAGCGGAGTGTTCGCTCATATGAAACTTTCTGGCATATTAAAATGATGGGCCGGACCGAGACTCGAACTCGGGACATTTGCCTTTCGCGGTCAAGTGCTCTACATTCTGAGTACCCAAGCACGACTCACGCCCCGTCCTCACAGCTTCACTTCTGCCGGTACCTCGTCTCCTACCTTGAGCACTTGCCCCCGAAAGGCAAAGGTCTCCAGTTCGAATCTCGGTCCGACACACAGTTTTAATCCGCTAGGAACTTTCATGTCATTACCTGTCTTCAGAAACTGTAGATGTTACTTAGTTCTCTAATACAATGCGGGAGGTTGTTCCAGAGTCAGATTCCTGCTACTGAGAAGAGGTGGTTGAACGATGCAGTGGGACTAAAAGGATTTTGGTTTGATGTGAGCGGGTGTTACTGTCGTGTTGTTGAGAGAAGAGCGTTGAGGTCGATGAGAGATATGATTGACTGTGCTCGTTGATACGACAGTAGAGAAGACAGAGGGCACGAATATCTCTGCTCTTGTCTGCACGCAGACAGATTAACTGTGCATATGATTGTGAAATATGAGCAAATATTCGAAAACATCACAGATGTAAAGAACACAGGCTTTCATTACCAGTGCCAGGCGCTCCTGAGAAAGGCCTTGCAGGACAACATTGCTCTAATCAGTACTTGGAAGTATGAGTGTTTGTAGAAGTTTCTTTTTCAGGTCAAGATGAAAGAGCTTTTTTATATTTCTTTAAGGCACCGAGAGATGGTCAGGCTTCTTGCACGTTACCCACCACAGCAAGAAAAAAAGTGCCACGAAGTCGTTACGCTGTCCGGCACTTTGCACCTGCTCAGTGCGCCGTGTCGTTACTCCAGCACGGACTTTGCCTTAGCCTTAGAGGACTGCCAGTACGGAGACAGTGCAGACAACGGCGCCCACGTAGGCTCCTAGAGGCGCTTCATTAGCTCCATTTTTTTCTTTCAAAGTCTATCCCCTTTAACTGGCTTGCGCAAAGGTGAGTGGCGTAACTGCTGGCAGAGAGCCGCAGTCGCGCATCCATCGCAGCGAGGGCCAATCAACGTCGTGCGTAATCGTCATTAATCCGCGCCTGGCGACCGCAACGGCGCCACACCGGTTGCCCGGCAACAGATCGCATCGCAGCAGATTAACATTCCCCGGCCGGGAGGCCGCTTAAGATGCGTGCGCCGTGAGCGGCTCTCTCTGACACGCAATGCGGAACGTTTCGCGTGCGCCGGCCTTGAAACAGTACAGGATGAGCACTCCGGGGCCGGCGGCGGGACGCGCAGGGACTCCCAACGCGCACTCGGGTATTCCGTACGGCTGACCGTCATCAACTTCCTACACAGACTGATTACCGGCGCTGCTCCCAGATTCTAGATACCTGCTCCAGAGGGTCACTACAAAAGGATTCCATCTCGCTTTCTTTGTTCACCGTTTCGTTCTTAGTATACTAAGGTAGGTTCCTTTTATTATCACGCGGCTAAGAATCGTAAATGAAGACTCTCAAGCAGTGAGCTACATATTATACCTGATGTGCCGTATCGTATGCACTATGAACCGAAATTTTATGGCCTAGTGGCATTGCGGGTACACGATGCAGTAAGAAAAGTACAGGAACTGGTCGAGAATATGGGAACACCCCGAGAAATGCTTGCTTCATCTACATCTACATCTACATCTGCATGAATACTCTGCAAATCACACTTCCGTGCCTGGCAGAGGATTCTTCGAACCACTTTCACAATAGTTCTCTATTGTTCCAATGTCGAACTGCGCGCGGAAAATACGAACACCTATATGTTTCTGCAGGCAACGGCCTTGCCGCAGAGGATACACAGGTTCCCGTGCGATCACCGAAGTTAAGCGCTGTCGGGCGTGGTCGGCACTTGGATGGGTGACCATCCCGGCCGCCATGCGCTGTTGCCAATTTTAGGGTTGCACTCAGTCTCGTGATGCCAATTGAGGAGCCACTCGACCGAACAGTAGCGGCTTCGGTCAAGAATACCATCATAACGACCGGGAGAGCGGTGTGCTGACCCCACGCCACTCCTATCCGCATGCTCTACTGAGGATGACACGGCGGTCGGATGGTCCCGGTAGGCCAATCGTGGCCTGAAGACGGAGTGTTTTTTATATGTTTCTGTGCGAGCTCTGATTTTCCTTATTTTACTACAATGATCGTTTCTCCCTATGTAGGTCGACGTCAACAAAATACTTTCGCGTTCGGACGAGAAAGTTGGTGATTGAAATTTCATGAGAAGATTTCGCCACAACGAAAAAAGCCTTTCTTTTAATGATGTCCACTCCAAATCCTGTATCATGTCAGTGACAATCGCACTCCTATTTCGCGATAACACAAAATGTGCAGCTCTTCTTTGAACTTTCTAGATCTACTCCGTTAACTCTATCTGATAGTGATCTCAGACCCCGCAGCAGTACTCCAAAAGAGGACGGAAAAGCATAGCGTAGGCAGTTTCTTGACTAGATCTGTTACATTTTCTGAGTGCTCTGCCAATCTACATCTACGTGATTACTCTGGTATTCACAATAAAGTGCTTGGCAGAGGGTTCAATTAACCGCCTTCAAAATTTTCTCTCTGCCGTTCCACTCTCGAAAGGTACGCGGAGAAAAACGAGCACTTAAATTTTTCTGTGGGAGCCCTGATTTCTTTTATTTCAGCGCCATGACCATTTCTCCATACGTAGATGGATGCCAACAGAACGTTTTCGCAATTGGAGGACAAAACTGGTGATTGAAATTTCATGAGAAGATCCCGTCGCAACGAAAAACGACTTTGTTTTAATTATTGCCACTCCAATTCACGCATCATGTCTGTGGCACTATCTCCCCTATTTCGCGATAACAGAGAACGAGATGCCCTTCTTCGAACTATTTCGATGTCATCCGTCAGTCCCGCCTGATGCGGATCCCACACCGCACAGTAGTACTCCAGAATATGGCGGAAAACCGTGGTGTAAGCAGTCTCTTTAGTAGACCTGTTGCACCTTGTCAGTCTTCTGTCAATGAATCGCAGTCTTTGGTCTGCTCTCCCAGCAACATTATCTATGTGATCCTTCTAGTTCACGTTATTTGTAATTGTAAACCCTAAGTATTTACATTTGTGTGACTTCACATTTGTGTGACTTACCGCGTAATCGAAATTTAGCGGATTTCTTGCAGTACTCATGTGAATGACTTCGCACTTCTCTTTATTCAGGGTCAATTGCCTCTTTTCGCACGATGCAGATATCTTATTTAAATCATTTTTCAATTCGTTTTGGCCATCTGATGACTTTACAAGACGGTAAATGACAGCATCTTCTGGAAACAATCTAAGAGGTCTACTCATATTGTCTCCTACGTTGTTAACTTAGATCAGAAACAACTGAGGGCCTATAACACTTCCTTGGGGGACGCCGGATATTACTCCCGCTTCACTCGATGACTTTCCGTCTATTACTACGAACTGTGACCTTGTAAGTAGGCTGTTTATGTTTTCTTTATGTAAGTAGGCTGTTTACGTTTTCTTATTGGCAAAGTTACGTAGCGCTCTATATGAAAATCACTGGCTGTGCTGTGTGCAGACTGTGGCTAGTTTGCATTGTTGTCTGCCATTGTAGTGTTGGGGGGCAACTGGATATGAACAGCGCATAGCGTTGGGCAGTTGGAGGTGAGCCGCCAGCAGTGGTGGATGTGGGGAGAGAGATGGCGGAGTTTTGAAATTGAACTGCTATATATATTATGATTATTAAGGTAAATACAGTGTTTGTTCTCTATTAAAATCTTTCATTTGCTAACTATCCCTATCAGTAGTTAGTGACTTCCGTAGTTTGAATCTTTTATTTAGCTGGCAGTAGTGGCGCTCGCTGTATTGCAGTAGTTCGAGTAACGAAGATTTTTGGTGAGGTAAGTGATTTGTGAAACGTATAGGTTAATGTTAGTCAGGGCCATTCCTTTGTATGGATTTCTGAAAGTCAGATTGCGTTGCGCTAAAGAAATATTGTGTGTCAGTTTAAGCACAGTCATGTATAAAATGTTCTAAGGGGACGTTTCAACCTTTCTAACAGGAAATCACGAATCCAGTCGCACAACTAAGGCAACATTCCATATGCACGCAATTTGGTTAGGAGACGCTTGTGAGGAACGGTATCTGGAAATCTAAAAATATGGAATCAATGTGAGATCCCTTGTCGATCGCACTCATTACTTCATGAAACGCAGTCTTTGGTTTGCCTTCCCCACAACATTTTCTATGTGTTCTTTCAAATTTAAATTATGTAATTGTAAAGCCTAGGTATTTAGTTGAATTTACGGCCTTTAGATTTGATTGATTTATCGTGTGACCGAAATTTAACGGATTCGTATAAGCAGTTATGTGGATGACCTCACACCTTTAATTATTTAGTGTCAATGCTTGAGGATAAATGCAGATGCTAGCAAAGTCCGCATGCTATGCTGTTGTATCTGCGCACAAGTGGCACCGGTGTGATGTCCTCAACATGTTGTTAGTGTCAGTCGTAGTCAGAATAGTTTTCTGTGTAGTTGTGAGTGCATCACGTCGTAGCTAAGTGAACTCTAACGTGGGCAAATTGTAGGTGCTCGTATAACGGATGATTCCTCAGCCGAGATAGCCGAAGTGTTCCCTGTTACAACAGGCACCGCATCGAAAATTTATACACCACACAGGAAAAGTGGAAGAACATCTACCGCTTAGTTAGAACGTAAGCTTGTGTTATGTGATAATGATCATTCTAGAGGACTATGACGAAAAAAAGAAAGGAGGACGAAAGATGCAAAAGTCATTACAGAATTGTAAGTCACGTTTGCAAACCTTGTCAGCATTAAAACAACACAAAGGGAGCTCCGTGAGCAATTGCACGGCGAGATGGAATTCCAAAATCTCTCAACAGCAAAGAAAATATGAGTAACCGGAAAACTTGGTGGAAAATCCATATATGTTCGACTTTGGAGCAATGTAAGAACGTCATTTAATTGGATGAGTCGTGTTTCAAGCAGTCCCAGGAATGTAATATGTCAGGAGTTCGGTGGTTATTTGGGTAGCTTTATCAAATGGTTCAAATGTCTCTGAGCACTATGGGACTTAATATCTGAGCACATCAGTCCCCTGGAACTTAGAACTACTTAAACCTAACTAACCTAAGGACATCACATACATCCATGCCCGAGGCAGGATTCGAACCTGCGCCCGTAGTGGTCGCGCGGTTCCAGACTGAAGCGCCTAGAACCGCTCGGCCACATCGGCCGGCGGTTGCTTTATCGTGGTACTCCTTGACCCCCATGAGTATTTTGCAAATTCGCATTATTGCTAAGGACTACGTGACCATTTTGGCTGATGAGGTTCATCGCATGGCACAATGTTTGCTCGTGAATGGTTTGTACTGTGTTCCAGGGCCTCTGTTAACACATATCTCATAATCCAAGACTGGTTTTGTCAGCACGAGTTTGAACTGACGCAACCCTCCTGGTCACGACGTCACTAGATCTCAATATTAGTGAGCCTTTTTGCTCTATTTTAGAGGGAAGGGTGTGTGATCGGTATGCATCTACTCGAACTTGCCAGTATTTTACAGCATTGGTGTCAGATTCCCTTGAAAACCACTTTCGACCAGTATTTATCCATCCAGAGGCGCCTGGAAGCTGTTTATTGAATGTCAACAGGTTTACTACATCGTATTAGGCGTGTTAATGAGTTGCATGTCTAGTGTTTCCTTATTTTTCCCACCCTTGTATATAAGCAAAGCTGAGAAAAATGAGAAATCATTCTAAAGATGAAACGGGCAGCCTATTGGGCAATACACACACATAAGCGATTTTGACAAAGGACAGACTGTCACGGCCCAGTATCTGGAAACGAGCATCGCAAAAACAGTTCAGGTGGCCAGTTGTTCTCGTGCTGCGGTCGTGTGCGTCTATGGAATGTGTCTGAAGGACGATGGAACTATAAACAGGCGACAAGGTATTGGAGGTCCTCCCCACATCGCAGAACATGCACGGCTTGGTCTTGCCTGCTCTGTAAAATTGGACAGGCGCAGATATGTGGCAGAGTTGATGACAGAGTACAATACTGATGCAGATGCAACTGATTCGGAGCACGCCAGTCAGCACACGTCATTGCCAATAGGGCTCCACAGAAGACCCCATGCTACTTCTTTTTCCTCCGCTTGCATCGTATCTTCACGGGATTGGCATATTAATTTGGATTTGGCAGTATTACTGGTAGAGGGTGGCCGGATGCCCTTCCTGTCCTCACCCCTTCACCCTCCCCCTCACTCCCCCCCCCCCAAAAATTACTCTTCAGGGACGGAGTACGTGTATCCCATCTGTCTGAATCTATTGTGAGTTCGTTCTCGGAATGTTGGTGAATCGTGCGACTGAGGGAGCGTGTGAGGACCGGTGAGGTATTCATCTAGTCAGAAGTTGGAAATTGCCCAAGAAACACGTGTAGGCTGGCCGGCACTGCAGCGGGCGGATTCGAACCGGGCCAGCGCGTTTCAACGATCACGGAAGCGGCGTGCTGACTCGCGGCTATCATGCTGACCTAGCGACATCCCCGATTTGCGACTGCAGCACGCACAGGGATAGTTGAGATTGGACCGTGGGTCTTATAACACTAGCCCGATCGGCGTGTGCGGATAGCCACTTCATCCAGGCGAACCACTGCTCGGAACATGCAACGTGCCGTGGACGCAGGCTGTCGATGGCAATATTACGCCATTGGAGACACTCACCAGGGCTTCCATGGGACCTATGGTAGTAGTCGAAGGTTCCGTGACAGCTATGGACTTCATAAAGATTATTGCAGGTCACCTGCATCCCTTCACAATTAGTTTCTTTCCCGACGGAGATGGCACATGCCAGCAGCAAGAATCGCGTTACAGTGGCATGAGGAGCTTCTGAGTGAACTCAGGTTTAAATCTTGGGAACCAAATACGGCTGATCTGAACTCGGTGGAACACGCCTGGGACGCTATTGGGCGCCAATACAGCGTTCACAAACCACCAGTCCATAGTTCGCGGTCACTACGTGGCTTGTGTGTGGATACCAGGTGCCAATTACTTTTTGGCTCATCGGTGTAGGCAGAGTGTTTCAAAGAAACGTTCAATTTCATAAGGCCATATCTTCTTCACGAATGAAGATACAAATCTGGAACTTACGTTTTGAACCCTAAACTTCTTGTCATATGGGTCCACAGGCTCTGTAATTTTTTACATGAATTCATGAAGAACTGTCTAAGGGTTTTGTTGTTAGGTACGGCAGTGGAACAAAACTCATGAACCCATACGTGAAAACCGAACTTGACGTCGTGTTGTTATCGGTAGAGTCCTCGCTGCCGGAGCTATTTCGGTCCGTGTTTCGCCCGTGTATCCCCACTGCGTGCCGCGCGAGAGAGCAATAACGCGGAAACAAAAGGCATATTGCGTTCTCCGTTGCAAAAGGAGCAGTCCAGTTACACTTGTACGCCTTAATTTCAGAGTACGGCACTGGACCCCCTACAGCTCATTGCGTCCGACGTTAGCAGCAGCAGTTAGAAGAAACTTCTTGTTTGTGTAAGGCGAAATGCGCGTGTCTAAAAAAAAAAAAAATGGTTCAAATGGCTCTGAGCACTATAGGACTCAACTTCTGAGATCATCAGTCCCCTAGAACTTAGAACTACTTAAACCTAACTAACCTAACGACAACACACACATCCATTCCCGATGCAGGATTCGAACCTGCGACCGTAGCGGTCTCGCGGTTCCAGACTATAGCGCCTAGAACTGCACGGCCACTCCGGCCGACTGCGCGTGTCTCTCACATGCACTCTTTCAGGACGTAGAGCGTATTCAACAGTTTTGCGCGTAGTCCATAGAAGTTTACCCGTGTCAGGTAGCAGTATGACATTCCTTATTTGTCTTCCTAACGTGTTTTGCGGTTGAGATTTGTGTTTCAAACATACGGGATTCAGTGTTGCAAGCTCTTCCTGATGCACATAAACGACAACCTATATATGGTAGAAAAAAATTTCTTTCCACGTTTAGATCTGAGTCGAAAAGCTACGCTTCACTTAAGTGGAAATGTGAAAATGTGGGAAATGTGAAAGAAAATCTGGTATTTTCATTCGGATTCAAATCTGAGAACTCAAGTGCACAATGGAAATGTCGCGGGGCACTCAGCAAGTAGGACGGACACTCTGAAGTCGTGTAATACGTATACGTAAAAAGAATAGAGTTTTAAGAAAGAGATAGAGAGAGAGAGACCGAATAACGTCTCGTCGATGTGGTAGTCAATACTGAGTAGTTTATAAGAAATATCCAGTCTCGTTCGATGCCTCAGTATGTTGCACAGGAGCAGCGAGCTCATCACACTTAAAACTATACGACTAGTGGACGATGTCCAACTTGAAGAAGTCGTGAAACATGGTGTAAACAAAAGTTTTTGTTGAATGGGATGTTATGTTCTGTTATTAGAATGCTGACAAAAGTCATTTCCCTGCCATGAAATTAAAATACAGTGGCAGGGCGGAGAAGATTTACGACCTTTGCACTGGACGTTCATATAATAATTTGCACTAACAGGCCACATTTAAAATATTACAATGGCCTGAAACTCAGCAAGTTTTGTTTTTGAAACGATTGCAAATATTAATTAAAATATTCGAAAAATTGAGCAATTATTTGTGAATTTTTATGCGACATTTATATTCGCGAAATTTGCATGACTGCAAATAAAACGACGGACATTTAATACACTCATGCATACACCGGTAAAAATTAATTTTCGTTTAAATGCTGCCATCTGAAGTCTTAGTTTACGTCCGACTAACAAACAGGTTATTCCAATATAATTCAGCGACAGTTTTGTATGTTGGTATGGACTTACTGTATTATGCTGACTTCCATACAGCTACTAAACAATACCGTGATACGAAGAAAGCTGCAGTGATTAAGCAGTGATAGTATGATGTATACACTCAGTAAATTTGGCCCATCTTCAGAAACACTATGAATAGTGAAAACAACAACTAAAACGAACCGTATTCTACATGTGAAAATTTAAAGATGGCGAGGAACGTGAATTTATGTCCGTATAAGTAATGGGGTAATGGAAAATTATAATGAATCGCAGTTCTGCACTGTGCCTAATGGACAAAATACGAGAGTACGGAATATATTTACGGATTACGACGTGTAGTAATGTGTGTGTCTTTGTAAGATATATCCGATGTTTACCTAACGTAAAATGTGGTATATACATATATAAGTTTATGTCACGTATGTGCTTCAAACCGACGCAATTTCGAAATTAGCTAATTGCACAAATTGAATAAAGAACATTATTCTCCAGACTATGGATTATGTTTTGATTGGTAAAACTTCGGTCGTTGCTCAAATGGAAGTGACGCGGGTGGGATAAGTGTTGAGGAGGCTGAGCTGGCAAGCTGTTTAAGTATACAGTTAGTAATTTAATAGCTCATTTTACACTCTGGAATGAAGAATGTAATAGTCTCCTACAGGTTCCTAAGTACTGCGTAGCTAGCGCTTGTGACGACATGATTAATCGCGGTTCGTACAGAATGAAACGATTAATCATTCGCCGTGTTCTCAATCCGCGAACGGAATGGGAGGTTGGTAAGTTAGATTCAAGAGGGGGGCGGGGGAGAGGAATCAAAAAGAGTTAATTAGGAACAAAAAATGGAAGCAATGTGTTGACTAATAAGTCAAGTTCAAGGTTTTTCCACCTTTGAGACTGATGGTAGGTTTTTTCCAGTTTCTAGTCATAATTATGATATTTCGCTTACTTTCCTTTACACTGATGCCATTCCCCTCCTTTAGACGACGGGTGTATAGTAAATAAAAAACGCAAGTTTCCACCCGCCTAGCATGTCCACCTTCATCTCTGACTTTATTGTCATGGAAATACGAAGTTACTTCTTGGTAAAAAAATCATTAAGAATTTTCGAAAGCTGAAAATGTCAGTGCATAAAGGACTAACTAGGGAAATACTAAAACTATAAATTAAAAATGGAGCCACATGGATTAAAAAGTGGAAAGTAACAAACGCATCTTCAGTCATTTGTAAAGTGACTAGAGTCATTGTGGCTACAGAGATGTACACTGAAGAGCCAAAGAAACTGGTACAGCTGCCTAATATCGTGTAGGGCCCCCTCGAGCACGCAGGATTGCCGCAACACGATGTGGCATGGACTGACTAATGTTTGAAGTACTGCTGGAGGGATCTGGCGCCATGAACCCTGCAAGGCTGCCAATAAATCCGTTGGAGTACGAGGGGGTCGAGGTCTCTTCTGAACAGCAAGTTGTAAGGCATCCCAGATGTGCTCAATAATGTTCATGTCTGAGAAGTTTGATGGCTAGCGGAATTGTTTAAACTCCGAAGAGTATTCCTGGAGACACTCTGTAGCAATTCTGGACTTGTGGGGTATCGTACTGTCCTGCTGGAATTGCCCAAGTCCGTCGGAACACACAATGGACACGAATGGTAGCAGGTGATCAGACAGAATGCTTACGTACGTGTGACCTGTCACAGTCGTATCTAGACGTATCAGGAGCTCCATACCACACGAACTGCACACGCTTTACACCATTATAGAGCATCCACCAGCCTGAAAAGTCCCCTGCTGACATGCAGGGTCCATGGATTCATGAGGTTGTCTTCATACCAGTACACGCCCATCAACTCTATACAGTTTGGAACGAGACTCGTCCGACCAGGCAACATGTTCCAGTCATCAACAGTCAAATGTCGGTGTTGACGGGCCCAGGTGAGGCGTAAAGATTTCTGTCGCGCCGTCATCAAGAGCACACGAGTGGGCCAACGGCTCCGAAAGCCCATATCGATGATGTTTCGTTGAACTGTTCGCGCTCTGATTGTCTAGCATTGAAATCGGCAGCAATTTGTGGAAAGGCTGCACTTCTGTCTCGTTAACGATTCTCTTCAGTCGTCGTAGGTTCCGTTCTTGCAGGATCTTCTTCCGGTCGCAGCGATGTCGGAGATTTAATGTTTTACCGGATTCCTGGTATGCACGGTAAACTCTTGAAATGATGCTACGTAAAAATTCACGCTTCATGGCTACCTCGGAGATGCTGTGACCCATCGCTCGCGCGCCGACTATAGCACCACGTTCAAACTCACTTAAATCTTGATAACCTGGCATTGTAGCAGCAGTAACAGATCTAACTGCGCCAGACACATTTTGTCTCATGTAGGCGTTGCCAACCGCAGCACCGTATTCTGCCTGTTTACATATCTTTGTATTTGAATACGCATGCCTATACCAGGTTTTTTGGCGCTTCGGTGTAGAATTCAATGATAATTATGAAGTTAATTACTGAAATAGACAAGTATGACTTCTCAATGTTCATAAAGCAATACGTCATGCGTTGGAAAACAATTACCGGAACTCAGAAACTTAGAAAACCTTCTATGAGAACTCTGCTTCGATGAATCTCACAGTCCGAATGTGACTTGTTGATGCAATCGTGGGAGCTGGAAAATCATCGAGTTCTAGAATTTCCGGCGGAGAGCGAATCTAAAGACACCTTCAATACTCTCATATATACTGTTCAGGATGATACACGAGTAAAAATAAGAGAGATCTGAGAGACAGTGAAGATTTAAAATCCTTCACCTAGACGGGTAACAGTTTGTAGCACAAACAATGCAGATGTCGCAATCACCAGCTTCAGAAAAAAATCATAATTGTGTGACCACTTCAATGGGGAACTTCCACTCGTTAACATACAATGCAAGGGCGTTTTTGAGGAGAGGAATAGTCAAAGCACTAGGGGCAGTGCTAGAAAGGAGGCAAAAAACGTTTTGTGCCCTTCGAAAGTTATGAGGATGATAGCATATGATGAGTTGACCTTGGACAACGATTACGTTAATCATAATGCTTCAGGTAACATGTGCAGAGTCAAGCTCCAGCCAGTAAACTAACCAGAGATCATACTTGCTAGTTATTAAATATGCGTCTGCCGGTGTACAAGAGCCTAAACTTTTTCATTTACTGTGATTTATACGAGGGGACATCAAGATGTAAGTTCCATATTACTGTAACAGGACAAGTAACTTTTACTCAGTGCTGCACTTCACGTCGACGTGACACAGATAGATGACACTGTTCTTCGATGTATGCACTAATTCGACGTAAAGTACGTTTGCAACGATCTACTAACTGCTCGAAGGTACAGATCCCGCTCATTGTCATGTAGTCATTCCCTCCAGATGTTCTTCCAGCTTTCTGAAGAGATGGTTCAAATGGCTCTGAGCACTATGTAACTTAACTTCTAAGGTCATCAGTCCCCTAGAACTTATAACTACTTAAACCTATCTATCCTAAGGAACATCACACACATCCATGCCCGAGGCAGGATTCGAACCTGCCACCATAGCGGTCGCGCGGTTGAAAAGATGGGAATCGCATCATGCAAGATGTACACTCCCACAACAGCACCAGCCATGTCTGTGTGGTTCTGGTTAAATTGTTGGCACCATTTCACTACAGAAGGACGTGATACCGCTTCCTCTCCTGGAACCCTTTAAAATCTCCTATTTTTTCCGTATACAGGAGATAAACAAACTTAACATGAAAACAAGTGTCTGAAACCGTCATCCACCAACGTAACAGAACATTCCATTCATAGGAGACAAATTTATCTACGCAGCAACTAGCTCCATCTTCTCCACTGGCCACCGCGCCTATCAGTCACGATTACTGAATGACAAACAGCATTACTAGACAGTTTGCCTGTGGTCCATGAACATACAAAGTCACATTTTCTGTCCTAGTGATGGCGTAGTGGCAGGCGCCCGCGCCTATAACTTCGATGCTCTGTAGCATCGTAGGATAAGGTTTCTGGAAACATGTTCCTATCCTCAGTTTGTTGTTCAAGACTCCCTCTACAGCCCCTCATAGTTTTTTCACAACATTTCTGGGATACCCTGTATACAATGTTTCTAACAGTAACTCTTTTATTACCTGATTAATTCCAAACCTGAAATATAAGATTATACTTCTTACAGACTAGTCGAAGAAACATATTAACTTATTAGGTTCGGTTAGTAATTATATGACAAAATGGAAAAAAATTGTTGCCCCTGAAGGGCATTATATAGGCAACTTTCAACTGACATCATGCACTATGAACCAGGTTATCCATTTATTAATGGAGATATCTCGTACGTTTGTACTGGGAATCTTATTTTGGTCATTTAATCCTCTGCTCCCTCGTTATTTCATCTCCCAAAGCTACCCATTCGTCTTGAGTTGAACATCTTTCCCTTGTTTCAACCAGTCGTTGCCTTATGTTCCCTTCGAAACGCAAAAATCCATCGGTCTTTCAATTTATCCAGAGCCCATCTCCAAAATTTCCTACCTTTATGCAATTTCTTCAGTTATGAACTGCATTTCAATACCAGTAAATTGCACTGAGGAGATAAAAGTCGTGGCAGAACTGTTACTTGCACTCAGGTGATTCATGTGAAAAGGCTTCCGACGTGGTTATGGCCGTCCGACGGGGATTAAGAGACTGAATGCCGAATAGTGGTTGGAGCTAGACGCATGGGACATCCCATTTAGAAAATGGGTATGGAATTCAATATGCCGAGAACCACAATATCAAAGGTGTGCTGAGCATACCAAATTTCTCACCATGGACACCACCGTGGCCGATATCCTTCGCTTAACGAAACAGAGCAGCGGTGTTTCCGTAGAGTTGTCTGTACTAACAGACAAGCAACGCTGTGTGAAGTAACAGCAGAAATAAATGTGGGACATACGACGAATGTATCACTTAGGACAGTGCGGCGAAATTTGGTGCTAATGGGCTATGGCAGCAGACTACTGTCGCCGAGTGCCCATCCTAACACCAGGACATCGCCTTTAGCGCCTCTGCTGGGTTCGTGAGATTTCGGTTGGATCCTAGACGATTAGAAAACCGTATCCCGGATAGATGAGTACCGATTTCAGTTGGTAAGAGCTGTTAATAGCATTCGAGTGTGGTGCAGACCGCACAAAGCCATGGACTCAAGTTATCAATAGCCGGCCACTGTGGCCGAGAGGTTCTAGTTGCTTCAAATGGTTCAAATGGCTCTGGACACTATAGGACTTAACAACTGAGGTCATCAGTCCCTTAGAAATTAGAACTACTTAAACCTAACTAACCTAAGGACATCACACACATCCATGCTAGAGGCAGGATTCGAACCTGCGACCGTAGCGATCGCGCGGTGCCAGACTGAAGCGCCTAGAACCGCTCGGCGACTCCGGCTGGCTCTAGGTGCTTCAGTACGGAACCGCGCTGCTGCGACTGTCTCAGGTTCGTATCCTGCCTCGGGCATGGATGTCTGTGATGTCCTTAGGTTAGTTAGGTTTAAGTAGTTCTAAGTCTAGGGGGCTGATGACCACAAATGTTAAGTCCCATAGTTCTTAGAGCCATTTGCACCATATCAAGTTGTCAATAAGTCACTGTGCAAGCTGATGACGGCTCTAGCATGGTGTGGGCTGTGTTTACATGGAGTGGACTGGGTTCTTTGATGTACCTGAACCGACCATGGAAATGGTTATGTTCGGCGATTTGGAGATCATTTGCAGCCATTCGTATTACCAGGCCACAATTATTTGCGAGTGGTTTCTAGAACGTTCTGGACAATTCGAGAAAATGATTTGACCACCCACCCAGCATTTATGAAATATAATCGAGAGGTAGCGTTCTCGCTTCCCGAGCACGGGGTCCCGGGTTCTATTCCTGGCGGGGTAGGGATTTTTCCTGCCTCGAGATGACTGGGTATTGTTGTGTCGTCTTCATCATCACCAATCATCCCCATTACGGTCGGAGGAAAGCAATGGCAAACCACCTTCACTAGGACATTGCCCAGTACGGCGGTGCGGGTCTCCCGCGTCGTTTCCCTACCCTCCGTCACGGAGTATGGGACTTCATCATCACCATCAATCGAGAGGTCAGTTCGTGCACAAAATCCTGCACCGACAATACTTTCGTAATTACTGACGGCTATAGGGGCAGCATGGCTCAGCTTTCCTCTGGGGACTTCCAACGTCTTGTTGAGCCCATGCCACGTCGAGTTGCTCCACTATGCCGGGGGAAAGTTGGTCCTACACGATGTTAAGAAGTATGCCATGACTTTTGTCACCTCAGTGTATTACCAGAGGCCACATTAATTACGTAATTTTAAGTTTTCGATAGGACAGTTGTGTAAGTCTTCTAACATCATGTACGCCACATACACAAACAGTGGTGCGTACTGGACGGAGAGACACTTTGAGGTGGCACGAGTTGCCACTGTGTGGCGCGGTGGAGGCCGGCTGGTGGTGTTTGCCGGCAGCTGCGGGCCGCGCTGCGGCATTACAATATTAACCGGCGCGGCGCTCTAAGGACTGCAGCAGGCAGGCAGGCAGCCCAGCGCAGCACAGGTGGCGGTGCGGTGCGGCGCGGCGCGGCGCGGCCTGGCCTCGCCGGGTCACTTCCGGCGCCTATCTGCGCGTCATCGCGTCACGCCGCCGCCGCCGGCGCTATCTGGCGGCCACATCTACACGCCGCAGCCAAAGCCACGCTGCTCCTGGGAACCCTACCCTACCACCGGCCTCCCTGCCTTTTCCGTCCTGCCTTTCTTCCCTTCTGTCCTTCCGACTCTGCTTACGGCGGCCCGACTCGGCGAGCGCCTCGAGGGACGTGATCCTTCCTGCTTACCACCGTACTTCCTCCACAATAACTTTGCGCCCGAGGACTGACGTCTGTTTTGAGCGGAAAAGTGATTCTATCTACACCTCCTCTTCTCAAGCCACCGTGAAGCGCGAGGGCCTACGTAAACAAAAACTGGGTTAAAACCATATTGACCTTTCACTGATCGTAACTCTTTCAAAAATAGGAGAGATTTTTGACTTATCACTACCAACCACAAACACACCCCTTAGAAAAATTATAAATGACTGTGCTTAAACTGACACACAGTATTTTTAGCGCAATGCAATCTGACTTTCAAAAATCCCTACAAAAGAATGGCCCTGACTAACAATAACCTATACCTTTCTGTTGTGTACATAGTTCCGCGTAGTCAGCGCGTACACAACTTTCCCACTAGAGCGCGCCCCCCTAAGCCTAATTTTTTTTTATGTGTGTGTGTATTGTGGACTGAAGAGATCATCCTTGATGACTTATTCTTCTAGGATGGGATGTAAGGATGCAAGGAAAACACTTTATTTATTACGCATTCAGTTAGGTTTGGGCACGCAATGGGTCCTTTAGCCTGCTGTCTTTGGTGATGTCTGTCTCCTGTGGAGGGTGAAATGTGTCAAGGCTGTTATGTGTGACTGCTTCCTCGTGTTATGACAGATTGCCTATGGGGGGTGAAACGTTATTGACTTCGGTACGCGATACTTGTGCCATCTTGCAGGGTTTACGTTTCCTACCGATTGTAATTCTCGAACTTCGTCCCTAAGGGCATCGATCTTGTCAAAAACTCGTAGAGCCTTGTCATGGACCTTTTCTTGTATAGTGTTCTCGCGGAGTGCGGTGCGGATGTCGACGTTTCTTGTCCACCATGGAGCTCCCTAAGCACAACAGCGCAGGCATAACGCTCGTCCGTCTCTGCACTACGAGCTGGCGCTGCCTTAAAGACGGACTAAATTCTGCTTCCGCCGATCCGCATATTAATATGTAATGCAGCCAATGAGATTGCTGCTAACGTAGAACCAAATGGTTCAAATGGCTCTGAGCACTATGCGACTTAACTTCTGAGGTCATCAGCCGCCTAGAACTTAGAACTAATTAAACCTAACTAACCTAAGGACATCACATACATCCAAGCCCGAGGCAGGATTCGAACCTGCGACCGTAGCGGTCACGCGGTTCCAGGCTGAAGCGCCTTTAACCGCACGGCCACACCGGCCGGCCAACGTAGAACCTTTTGTCCACGCGGATCACACTCGCGCAGTGATACCTAAACGCGCGAGGTATAACGAGTGTACAGACCTCCGATTAGTCAGTCTGCATTAGTCTGCACTAGTCTGCATAAGTCTGTAGTCAAGTTTCAGTCTGCGCATAATAAGATTACCATATTCCTGTACATAGCCATGAAGATAAATGAATAGACACTTTGTCAAGTATCAGAGATATGTGAGAATAAGATTAACGTACCAAGACCAAAGGATCTTCAGATTGTCAATTGTAGACAGCATCCAGAATCAAGTTACGTAATGTCTATCCTTTTTATTATTTTAATAAATGTATGTGAAAATTAATCAAGTTCTGTTTAAAGTTGGTCACCGTCAATCTGCTACTCTAACTGTGCAGGTGGCATTTCTATCGTCTTACCTAACGGCAGAAGATAAACACGCCACGATAAGACCATGAGACATATTGCTGACACTCGCCTACTTCGTTAGAGCGACAAGTCAAATAATCTGATGGTGTGTGTACCGAAGGTCTTACAGTACGCACACCACACTTTCGTGAATCACTTACCTCAAAAAATCTTCGTCACTCAAACTACTGCAATACAGCGTGCGCCGATACTGCCAGCTGAATAAAAGATTCTGACTACTGAAGGCACTAACTACTGATAGGCGTAGTTAGCAAATAAAAGATTTTGATACAGAACAAACAATGTATTTACCTTAATAGTGTTCAAAAGTCATAATATATATATATATATCAGTTCATGATATCCAGTACTAGAAATTTACTCTTCCTGACGGACACACGTCCAGATCGTCCGCTCTTAAAATTCTGCCATCTCTCTCCCCACATCCACCACTGCTGGCGGCTCACCTCCAACTGCGCAACGCTACGCGCTGCTCACATCCAACTGCCCAACACTACAATGGCGACTATTCCAACAATGCAAACCAGCCACAGACTGCACATAGCACAGTCAGTGTCTTTCATATAGACCGCTACATGGCGTTACCAACATAAAAACCTAAACAGCCTACTTACAGTGTTTATAAATTAGTTATACAAAAGTAATTTTTAACTTTGAAAAAGGTATATAAGTCACAGAAATGTTTGATACAGGATTGAATGTAGTGCATCTTCAAGTTTTATTCACATTTAGCCCTGTTAGTTCCAGACATTCCCGCTAGTTGGTATTCGCGAATGAGTCATCATGGAGTCGTATAATGGTGTAGCCTGTGAACAGTGTCGTTTATCGCTTTATGAATCCGAATCCGCTATTAGAGTTCAGAGACAGTTCAGGACTAAATATCGCAAGCTACAACTAGAAGATAAAGTGTTATTAATTGGTACAATCTTTTCACCAAAACTGAGTGTGTACCAGACAGCATGCCAGCCAGATGTCTCCGTCGCAGTAATTGAACAATTTCAGCAGTCTTACATTCGTAGTCTGCGTACATCAACGAGATGTGTCAGCTTAGTGTTACAGTGTGGAAGGCATTGCAGAAGCGACTGTCATTCAAACCCTACTGAGCCGTGGCGACTGGCGCTAGTTATGCTCCAATTACGTCGCTGATATCGACACTCGCGTGGTCTTGTATCTCTGATGGTTCCGCCGTTGGTTTTCCGGGTTGGCGTGTGGCCGAGTGCTCTCTCTCCGGTCGGCGTTCAACGTGGCAACACGTTCTGAAGGCAGCCCCTCGCCTCCATCCGCTGTGCCTGGGCCTCACCGTCCTCGCCGTTTGCCGTGCTCCGGGAGGACGGCGCTGACTAGTCGGCGCGTTTGCGCGCGAAACGGTGGCGGGTCCGTCACCTCATGCTGGACATCTCATCGCGTAAATGGAAGCATTAAGTTACGTATGATTCGCATTCTGCTGTTAACCTTTGAAGATTTGTGAAACTTATGGTGACATTTTGCATCTACCGGAGACCACTTAAAGATAGTTCTGAATAAGAGAGTGTTATACGGAACATACGAAGTCTAAAGCTTAGATTTGTTGTTCCCGCGGAGCGGAGTCTAATTAGATTTTTACTGCTGGTTTTAAAGCTTCCTTTCAGTGTTCAGATGATGTTCAGATGTGTGTGAAATCTTATGGGACTTAACTGCTAAGGTCATCAGTCCCTAAGCTTACACACTATTTAACCTAAATTATCCTAAGGACAACCACACACACCCATGCCCGAGGGAGGACTCGTACCTCCGCCGGGACCAGCCGCACAGTCCATGACCGCAGCGCCTTAGGCCGCTCGGCTAACCTTGCAGTGTTAATCTGATGCAGTATGTTAATTAGTGTGCTCCTTGCCCAGTGTTCTTTGATATGAAGGGCAGAGCTTTTGTTAAGTCAGTTTCATTGTGACCACTGATATGCTTTAAAAGGACTTTTGTAGAATTAGACATTCTCAAATGAACCAGCCCTTCTTACTCCAGCGCCCTCTTTGGGTCCTGTACTAATGTAGTATTCCTTGGTCTGTTATTAGTTTTTCTAACTTTAGTTTTAGTTTTTTTTTTATAGATTTCGGAAGGGCTCTTTCTGGCCTGGCCGGTTGTCAGTTTGCCATGCCGCGCGGACCCGGCCGTTGCTTCACTGGCAGTAGTGTTGGCCTGCTACTTGACAGCAACCTCCTGTGGGTCCATGCGGAGCCTTGGCCAACCAAGCGATTCGCTTAAACACTCTATTATTGCTATATTCCAGTTGGTGTTGTTAACTTTTCTCATGAATATGGTTACAAGGCAACTTCATCCAACCGTTTTTTTTTATAGCTGATCTTTTCACTTGTTGATGCAGCTAGCAAGTTTTTAAGATTCTGAATTTGTTTGCTTTTATATTTGTTAAATTCATTAACTTAACGGGTGTAAATAATTTACAATTGTAAGTTTGTGAAAGCCAGTTGTATTATTTAAGTTCTTAAGTTTCAGTAACTTGCTCCACTGTCACTTTAGTATGACGCAGTGTTATGCAAACATAACTTTACCTTTCCCGCCCTTTACTATTCTTTAATAATGGATCTTACCCTATATATGTCTGATTAGCAATCCATATTCTTTTTAGCACTGTTTATTGTCCTCAAGCGTAACGGCTTCTCACCTAGTTTTTTTTTATATATACTGCAATTTTATTTAATGCTTGACACTGATCTGTAATAAAAGATCATGTATGTATAATTTCACTTGTACTTATTGGTACCACATAAATTGTTAATTTCCAGAATGATTTCATTTAATGGAAACGGCCAAAATGTAATTAAATTTATTGAATTCATCCATTATGTAATATGTCTATAACATATTTATTTACATAATAACTCATAGATTACTGATGTCACATTGGTTGTTGTATGTATGGTATATTTTATAGGGCCTGAACATGACGTTGTTACAACGTTGAAACAAGATGCCAAAATAAAATCGACACCTTAAATACAGCTGGAGGTATTTATTCATTTTTAATAAAAATATATACCAACTGACGTCCCACTGTCCTCCATTTCAACTATGGATGTACGAAGATTTTCTTAAGAGGACAAAGGTCCGAATTAAAATTTTATTGTAATTCTGTATCAATGAAATTTGTCCTTTGTTGAAATTGAAATTATGTACGAACCACAAGTTTGTCCATTAGCAAAGATCCCTAGCTTCCTAGGAGCTTTGAGTAGCTGGGGTTGGCAGTAACACGGCTCACCTACAAACTGGAGTTGTTGCAAGCTTTAAGAGATAGTGACGAAGAAGAATACGAGCTCAGTTTCGTGTAAAGATATTCTTTTACAAAATGCAGATTGAAGATCATTTTCTTGATACAATTATGTACTGTGACGAAGCCACCTTACATACCTGCAGTAAAGTGAATGTTCGGACACGGGGTGAGCAGAAATCGTGTCACATAATCGAACATGTTTGGAACCCGCGTAAGATAAATGTTTTTGTGCTGTAAGCTGTAACAAGATGTATGGTCCTTTATTTTTTGTCATGTGAGCTGTAACTGGCATATCGTACCTGGACACGGTTGAATATTATCTAATGCCTCAATTACAGCAGGATGCGGGGACAGAATTTATTTTCCAGCAAGATGTCACGCCACCAACAACACCAGCTTGAAGTTGTCGCGTATGTCCATAGGAATGTGCAGAATGGATTGGACGTGGTGGAACAATATCCTGGCTACCACTATCAGCTTCTTTAACCCCAGAGGACTTGTATTTAAGGTTACATTAAAGAGAGAGTTTCTGTTCCTTCGCTTCTGGGAAACGTCGACGAGCTACAGCAACGAATAACATAAGCAGTTGCCACCATATATCAAGACCTGCTTCATAGAATTTGGCAGAAAACTGATTACAGATGCGATATTAATTGTATAACAAAAGGTAGCCACACTGAAAATTTCTAAATAAAACTTGAAGGTGTACTACATTCCGTGCTGATTTAGACGTTTATGTAAGTTATTAACCTTTTTCACAATTAAAGGTTACATTTCTATTACTAATAAATAAACGACCCATATTTGTTGACTTCGTAAATTGTTTAATGCAGCAACATGTTTCGAGGTATAAACCTCATTCAGAGGCTACAATGGCAAAACAAAAGCATGTAACAAAGATGCTCTGAGGTACTGAAATTTGTCTGCACATTCTTGGAATGTGCTGTGTCCATCCTAAGCAGAAAGAGAAGGATAACCTAATATGCGGTAATATTCACTTCCTATGTTGGTATGCTATCTACATAAAAGAGTCAATAAAGACTCACTTTGTTCATATGAGACGGCCGTCTTCTTATGATATGATCATCTTCTTATGATATGATCAGTTGCCTCCATTGCTACGGCCCCTTGGATCTTGTAGATTACTGTCCATAACCTTGCACAGTAAACTTAAAACGCAACATCGCAGTCAGCTTTATTGTACAACAGAAACAAGATGGTGGTCACAATGAGACTTGCTTCGATTTAACTATCGATAAGCCTGATGTCGCCAATCACTTGCAATGTCTTCAGCGAATCCGTTCCTGAATGTCTCATATTAGTTTATGAACTATACTGCAATAAAATAGACAGTGACCATTTGATGTTATAAATGACAGAAGAAAAGTTATTTTGAAGTATTACAAAGATACTGCTAGAACACAGATCTTCTTAATTTTTATGTATTATCTATGAAATTCTTATAATAACTTTTTTACTGTCACTTTTAACATCATATTGTGACACTCTATCTTACTGCAATATATTTCATCGACTGTCATCACTGATTTGGCAGCAAAATATGCAGAAGGTATTGCAAGTGATAGACAATACCAGGATTGACATATCGATAGTTAAATCGAAACAAGCTTCATTTTGATCGCCATCTTTCTGGTGGCGAGTATAGTTGATTCTGCTGTCATGTTTTAATAATCCTTTGCAAGTTTATGAACAATGGACAACGATGTAAGTAGTCAACAAATTTTTATGACCTGTACCAGCTTTTGCATAACATTTAAAAAAATCCTTGCTGTCAATAACTTTGACTACAGTTTACATTGATGAAAATGGAAAGAGTTATAGGCCTACCGTGAACATGTCGAACACTAGGAAACTGATACTCGAGTAGATTTTTCGTATGTGTGATCGAAGTCTCATAGCGGCTTTACAACATCAACATTTTCAAACCACTTTAAACAGGAATTTCATAGACCGCGCACGAGAGAAATTATAAGACCACCCCAAAAATCATAAAAAACTGATATCTCTTCAGTTTAGAAAAAAACCACCACATACATAAAGCACAAACGCATGACAGACAGGTACCTAATGACCGCATAAATATGTGAAACCAGACACTACACAAATTCACTGAAAACATCAGATAAGAAAAATAAATCCCCTCTCTCCTTCCCCTCGCCCTCCTCCTCCAACTCCTCACTCCCACTCTCGCTTCCGTTTCACACCTACCTGCTCCTTCCCCTTTTCCCCATCTCATTATCAGTTAACTCCCTTGCCCTACTTTGCAGTCACTGTACGCTACCTTTACACATTTGAAATACGTTACGATTCACCACCAGGAGCTGCTGATAACGATTTATGTGTTGTACAACCAGTTTCCGTCCACGGAATATCCTCAGACACCCTGTACGCCAGTGTAAAGAACACGTGTAAGGCTTTACAAATTGAACTGTGTTCTTTTCATTGGTATATAGGATACTCGATGATAGTCTGTGGCCCGAAACTGGTTGTGTAATAAGAAAGTGTTGCCAGCAGCTATTGAAGGTCAAGCATGTCGTTTTTCAAATATTTGCAAGCTATGGGGCACTACCTCGTCATAATACCTTAGCTCATCTTTGTCTTATCTCCCTCCTTCACTCTCTCCCTGCAAATATTCTCCGTTTAACTCTTCAATTCTTACACAAGGATAGTGAACAATTGCAAACCAGAGATGAGGAAAACATTTCAAGATGAAATGAAACCATAAACCAGCGGTTAAATTTTCGACTACTACATACATAAAAACATAAAAAGATACATTTAGACAGGATTCTATTTAAAATAAATTTAAAAAATTTGTTCGAGGAGAAAGATGATGTAGGCGAAAACGAGACTTCAGACGTAATAACAAAAAAGCCACACTTTTAGAACGAACTGTTTTTGGGTCAAAAAGGAAACCAAAATAAACATTTATATTTCATCCTTAAGCACGCTTGTTTACAGTATTTTCAGTACAGAAAAAAACCGTTGCTACAGATGACGAATGGTGTGAACGTTTGGTGGATATTGAGCTTGGAAAGTTTCAGGTACAGATCGCAACGCAGTGTGCCCAGAGAATGTGCACGTGCAGCGTGACGGCATCTTTCGGACTTCATATAGCACAGATCGCTGAATATGGTGCAATGTCTACACGGTGGTAGTGGCGATGTGGACGTAGGACAAGTGTTGCAAGAGTAGGTACGGGTTTTTCCAGAAGGACTACACGACGAAACGGTCGTGGGATTGTTGGACTAGCTTTGATGAAAAGACAAAAGACATAAGTCGAAATCCGGGCGGATGTTACAGATGAGTGTCATCACGTCAGGAGCAAATTATTGTAAACCGGGTTGAGATCTAAAATTGTTATACATTGTTTACCTTTGATACCATACTATCCGCTATTGAAAGAGAAACACCTGACTGCACTATGTTTCTTCCTTCGCCTGAGAGCTGGTGTTGGGTGGAGGGGGTGAGGGGGAGGAGGCCCATCCCTGACCCCAAGTTTCGGCGCCGTTGTCCAGCGGCGAGTCTCGCTCCTGTCTGTGGTGCTCAGGTCGACTGCAAAGTGCCTGTATATAGCCACGTGAAATGTCATAGGAAGCAGTGTTTCATTTCACTGAAGGACGTACGCCTGGTTTTCAGGCAGGATTCCCCCTTTAGTTCGATGCTATTCCAATACAGTTGGAGAACCTGTGCAATGTTATACCAGTTTTAAGAAGAACACTAAATGAGCTGAGGCGTGAATAGCAATTTGGATTGAGGAGAGAGGCGTTCTAGGGCAAACAGAGAAGTCGCACAAAGCCAATGTACCAACCAGGGTAGCGTTGTCGTTAGTGCATCTGTCTAGTGGGCAGGGACCCGGTTTCGAATTCTGGCCTCGGTACAGATTTTCATTCGCCGCTTCACTATGGATATATGCACAGTACAAGAGTGTATTTCTTTCCTTGAGGGACACACACACCCACTCTCTTCTCTCTCTCTCTCTCTCTCTCTCTCACACACACACACACACACACACACACACACACATACACGCGCGCTCGCACACACACTCCTTATTGTTCAAATGTGTGTGAAATCTTATGGGACTTAACTGCTAAGGTCATCAGTCCCTAAGCTAACACACTACTTAACCTAAATTATCCTAAGGACAAACACACACACCCATGCCCGAGGGAGGACTCGAACTTCCGCCGGGACCAGCCGCACAGTCCATGACTGCAGCGCCCAGACCGCTCGGCTAATCCCACGCGGCACACTCCTTATTCTGATGCTGACTGTGGACATCGGTCCCGAGTAGCATGGATGTTTGATCATTCATTCCCGCTATTTGATGAAGATATCCACGTCATCATCATCTTCTTCTATAGTTAGCAGCACCTGGCTGAGTCTAAACATAGTATCTCCATCTTTGACTGTCCTCTCACCACATTTCCCTCTCTACTGTGTTCCAGTCTTCTCTTCATCACACGTTCCTCCACCCCAGCGATCCATCTGTCTCTCGATCTTCCCCTAAATATCTTGGCTTCTATTGTCGTTTCATGGTCCTACCTTCGTACCCTGTCGACTCCCATTCTTTTAACAAGCCGTAACCGTATTCATCTTGTTTTTTCTATAGTCACTTGGGTGGGTTTCCCTTTCACTGTTTCTTTCGTATCTAATTCCTTACTCTATCCTTTCTATTGAGTATTATTCTGCTGTCTTATTCCGGTTCTTCGAAAGCTTGTATCCTGTTCATCTGCCTTTACTTTGTTGTTGTGATCTTCAGTCCTGAGACTGGTTTGATGCAGCTCTCCATGCTACTCTATCCTGTGCAAGCTTCTTTATCTCCCAGTACCTCTGCAACCTACATCGTTCTGAATCTGTTTAGCGTATTCATCTCTTGGTCTCCCTCTACAATTTTTACCCTCAACGCTGCCCTCCAATACTAAATTGGTGATCCCTTGATGCCTAAGAACATGTCCTACCAATGGATCCCTTCTTCTAGTCAAGTTGTGCCACAAACTTCTCTTCCCCCCAGTCCTATTCAATACTTCCTCATTAGTTTTGTGATCTACCCATCTAATCTTCAGCATTCTTCTGTAACACCACATTTCGAAAGCTTCTATTCTCTTCTTGTCTAAACTATTTATCGTCCACGTTTCACTTCCATACATGGTTACACTCCATACAAATACTTTCAGAAACGACTTCCTGACGTTTAAATCTATACTCGATGTTAACAAATTTCTCTTCTTCAGAAACGCTTTCCTTGCCATTGCCAGTCCACATTTTATATCTTCTCTACTTCGACCATCATCAGTTATTTTGCTCCCCAAATAGGAAAACTCCTTTACTACTTTAAGTGTCTCATTTCGTAATCTAATACCCTCAGCATTTCCCGACTTAATTCGACAACATTCCATTATCCTCGTTTTGCTTTTGTTGATGTTCATCTTATATCCTCCTTTCAAGACACTTTCTTTATTACCCACGAATTCGAGCACAGTATACACGGTACTGCGTTTGATAAATATCTGACTAATGCATCATGGAGTAACACTTTCCAGCTCCATCACTGTGGTTGCTTTCTTTTCAGTTCTAGGTTATCGATACTCCCTTAATAAAGCAGTCTTCTATGTGGGTTCGAATTTCTCATCATTTCATAAAAGGCTATAAAAATGTTTTCGTTCGAAGTGCCTACAGTCCAGAATCAGACAAAGTCACCGAGAGTATTTAGGCAACCACCCATTGACGCATTAGGTTGAAGATACCCGTTTGGTAAAACATGGTGTCCTGCTGCTTGAGCAAGTCCATAGCTGCCTGCTGCACGTTCTCCCCTGAGAGGAATCGTCGACCTTTCAGGGTCCTTTTTAAGAGAGCGAAAGCGTGATAATCGCATGGGGAGAGATCAGGACTATAGGTGGGGGTTCCAGTGTACCCACTTCTGAGTTAAGACGTTTGTGGTACGGGACGAGTGTCATCATGAGGCAGCAGCACCCCATCCCAAAATGGTGGTTGTCGACAGACATGCTGCCCCATACACGTTCTTCATTCTCTGATGGATGTACATCGGTATTTGTCCCTTGACAGCCAAGAAAAGAATAACAGCACGTTCGTCCTGTTTTGACTGAACTGGTAATAACTGCACCATACTTCATATTTCCGCATTCACCGCACGCACGTCATAAAGACACCAATACCAAATTAATCCCTTGTCTGAATGTCGATGCTTGTATACCAGCATCGGAGTCGCCCTACGATGAATATACGGTGCAGTAACACCCTCAAAAGGGAACTTTCTGATCACCTCTTATACGAACCTAAATTTTGTCTATCCAACTATGATGTCTAACCACTCTCATTACGTCATCATCCAGGTCTTTTCTTATGCCACCATTTATTTCGTCAGCTCTTCTGCCTGCACGTCTGCAACTTCATAACGGCCACAATGACAACCTGTACTAAAAAGTTCTCTCTTTGTCCTATATACTTCTCCCGCTTTTGCTTCTCGTTATTCTGAATTCAGGAATGGACATTAAAAAGGCCAATGTACTGGATTTAGGCGCCCGGATCACCATGTAATTCCAGGTCTTTTTCAAACCAGTGTCAATTAAAACTGAAGTTCACAAGGGTGCCATTATTTTTTAACCTCAAGAGAGTGAAATATGCTGGACTGTTGAGTTGTGGTAAAGTGCCTGGACGGCCCAGATGATTGTGGATAACTGCACACCAACATTGTTACCAAGTCGATTTTGGTTGTGATTAGCAGAAACCGTTCCAAGACGACTAGTGCTAGCCATTTATGGGTTTTATGCAAGTTTATTATGTCATCTCAGTCAAATATAGTTTCCCAGGAGAATAAAACGATCCGGTATGGATATGTGGAACCAAATTTTGTATGACCCCTGTACCCAAATAAATAAATACCTTTCTATCTTAGGAACCAAGCTCCAGCATATGTTAAGGATGTTTAGACATCCAGTATATCATCAACGTAATCAATGTAACGCTATCGATCACACAATATCGACTATTCTCTCCCTCTCTCCTCTTTTTTTCTTTTTCTTTTTTGTTTTTTTTTTTTTTTTTTAGATAAGGAAAACCGACTTCCATGATCATCTTAATGTCATAATATGCAACTTACTAGAGTTCTAAGATATATGTGTTCGTACTTCCTGACTTCCTGGGCACATTGGTGAAGCCAGTCTTCAAATAGATATAAAATGTGTGAATGACTGTTATCGTGGCATTTCAACGTAATTGCCCTTTACGGCGGCAGCTCTTTCACTGAATGTTGATGCATATGAGAAAGTTATTCAAATAACGTTTTGTGAAACTGTCGAAACCATAACCAGTTCGGTAATGGATGCGCCATTGGCTTAAGAATTTTTGTAACTCTTTGTCACCCATTGACTATTACGAAAACCATTTATGGTGCACTACATCTTCCTTAACGCTTCATGGACACTGATTCGTTTTGATTTTACTGCTCTTAATAATTATATTACTCGAAAAATAAAACTACATTTTCCTCTACAATGTTTTCGTCGTTTACGTCGAGGTTTTTACTTTTGAATAACTTGTTTACAAGACAGGCCAATAACTAAAGTTGACGAGGACGTCCTGTCGTCAGTGTACATTTGTCTTAACACAGTTCCAAATAACAGGCAACACGACTTCAGTGTCCGACATGAGAACTTGTTTATAGACTGGCAGGAGGTCTCTGAACAATTATGTATTCTTGTAGGGGCAAGGGAAGTAATTAAAAAGCGTCCGTAAAATTTTCCTACAGCGACAGCGTCCACATTCTGCCGTTTCCGCTCAACGTTATACACTTCGCCTTCACGTTTCAAACTGGTTGTAAATAGCCTGCAAAATAACTACTACTTCTGCATCCTGGACACAGCTGCCATGTTGTTGCTACTTATTTTAAAGCAAAATCCTCACTTCTGAGATAAATTACTGTCGTTCCTTTGCTGTTGTCAGAGAAACACTGTGTATCTGACCTGACTTCGTAGACTGCAACAAAAATTTGACAGTTGGGGAGAACATAGACCATATTGTCCGCACTGTCATGTTTTCGATTTTATCGCGTCGTTCAAGTTGACAGGTTCATCATGAAATAGCGATCCACGTCACTTATTAAAGACATGTATTGCAGTCTAGACAGTATACCAGTTAGGTTCCTTTCGAAGTACGCTAATGAAACATTCCATACAAAACTTCTCGCTCCACAAAACATCGATACCAAACGGCAGGAAATTTGAAGAGCCCACAACTACACTCAAGAAAGGATTTAGAAGTAACCTGCTGTATTTTAAACACGAATATTTTAGCTTAGGCGTCACCGTAACTGTTATCGATATCGAATGAAACAAGTTTACCGTTTACTTATCCCCACAATGCGTTTCGAAGCTTTAAAGCTCCATCATAAGGAGGATTTATGTGGATTAATACAGCATGATGCTTTGACGTGACGTGCGGCATTATTTCCAGTAGTAACAGGCTCCTTTCTCACATGTATACCACACACTTCATAAACTTTATATAAAAGTGTGATGGTATACCGGATGTCCGTCCTGACAGTCGCCATACGTATGTTCTCTGATGTTTCGGCATTTCGTCGTCTCTAACTGGAAACAGCCCGAAGAAATACTGCTCAACAAGTCTTTCATGTGACTCTCAGTGTCGACGGAAAGCTTCGGATTGTTTCCCGTTACAAATAAAGAGATTTTTAAAGCACAATTTTACGCGCCCATTCGACAGAGCGGTCCGAAATTAATCTAACGCAATACCTGTTTTATCGATATGTGTTAATAGGGACAGCAAAAGACGAAGAATCGCCAGTACTCCACAAGCAAATGAGCTGCAGTGCTGCATGGCGTTGGCACTCAGCGCGGGACAGGGTGGTAGTGTCGCTGTTGGAGTCCTGGTTATTCTTCGTGTTTTACTATCCTTATTAATGCATTTCGATGGATCGAATATCATATTAGACTAATTTTGGACTGATCTCTCTAATGGCAATATATTTTGTTGTCTCTTATCTGTGTAGGGAAAAATGGTCATCGTAATAGAAATAAGAGAGGTCAGAGCTCTCACACAAAGATTTAGGTGTTATTTCTCGCAGGGCCTATACAAGAATGGAACTGTCGATATAGTCTGAAAGTAGCTCCATGAACTCTCTGGCCAAATACCCAAATACAGAGATGTCATGTAGATGCAGGTGTGCAGTATATGTAGAAGTGGATGGAGTAGTCTATAGGTGAGTATCTAAATTAGACTTCTTGTGAGCGGTATTCATATCGTCGAAAAAAAAAAAGACTACATTTTATCTCATTGATTGATGCATAAGTTTAGTGTTCTGTTAACGGGAAAGTATTGTATGAAATGGTGTAAACAGAAAATTTAATTATTCTCAAATATATTCTTAAACTTTTCCAACGTCGCGAGAATATTGACACCTGTATAAGGAATTTAGATATTTTAGTGAAATTAAATTAAGTCATAAAATACAACACATCCCTCATATGCACGCTTCTCTTCCAAACAGCGTCAAGATGGCTGTCAAGTTTAAAATTACCTTCCGACAACCTTTGTTGTAACGAACGCTACCCTTAAGTTTTGAGTGCACGTCTTTATCAGTACGCCGGCGATGATAAATGCCGCGTGGGATTAGCCGAGCGGTCTGAGGCACTGCAGTCATGGACTGTGCGGCTCGTCCCGGCGGAGGTTCGAGTCTTCCCTCGGGCATGGGTGTGTGTGTTTGTCCATAGGATAATTTAGGTTAAGTAGTGTGTAAGCTTAGGGACTGATGACCTTAGCAGTTAAATCCCAGAAGATTTCACACTCATTTGAACATTTTTTTTTATGAGAAATCATCCGGTAACATTTAACTTGTATAGTGTGGTCAGATGCAACTAATGGATACTTTTTCGCTGCTGTATATTAGGATTCGAGGATTCGAATCAACAGTCTTCAGATGGGGTATCAGATACGATCGCGCCTTATCGGTAATGTCATGGTATTCATTGCCCTGACATAATTAGTACGTTCCTTACAGACAAATGTTTAATCCCGGTTTTAATCGATGTTTCAATTTGTTTGAGTTTATCATGCATCTCACTTCCACAATCAATATGATATGCCCTAGCTATCTACTGTTACAATTTTTCCCTCTCTGTTGCACGTAGCAGTGCCAAGTTAAATATTTATAGATGCCCGGGTGAGATGTTCTATTAACGTGCAGTAAGGGACTTCCTTACAGTTGTTCTTCGACTATATTTTCTGGTGCCTCACAATTTCGAGTACATCTATCCAACCAATTTGAGGTGATGTTCGTAAAGTACACAATATTCTAAGACAATAAAGCGACGCACCCCTAAGGAGTTATGTAAACTGGTCACACATGGACGTAAATTGATATTCCTGCAGGTATCGACGGAAAATGCAAATCTGTAAACTTTGGCGGCCGATGGATCAATGTGCGACATTGCAGCGCATTTTCACCGCCCAGCTCGAAAGGCTAATAAACAGGGGACAAGTCGACACCACTGCATAAAGTCTTCACAAATTTCATTCCGTGTACTCAGCTGGACAGTAACTATGTCCAGCAAAAGGCGCGTGAACAATATACGCAACAGTTAACATATGAGAGTGGACATGTAGTTGGACTCAAAGAAGACGGTTGGATTAACTGGGGAATCGGTCGACACTTAAATAGCCACAGTTCGATGTTGTTGGCCCAACACAGCCTCAAGGAGGAAGCCATCGACCTAGAGAGACAACAGAATATGAGCACCGAACTGTCCTCAGAGAGCCACACAGAGGCCCAGACTGAACATTATCCTCGATCCGTCGCGCAATTGGTGCTTCATTGACCACAAGGAACATCAACATGCGCCCCTCAGAAAGTTCACCTACTTCCAGTGACCTCTGTAACCATCAAGCCCGATTGCAGTCATGTCAGGCACATTCAGCCTGGAATCCCAGTTACTCGAGTAGAATTGCCTTCAGTGATGAGTACTACTTCGAACCGAGTTCCGATGACCAACAAATACGTGCCTGGAGGCGCCCAGAGGGTGGTGGGACACCAGCCTAAATAGTGCCCGCCTTACGGCCCAAAAACCACGCATTAACGTCTGCGGTACCGTTTCGTTTCACAGCAGAACTCCTTTGGTTATCGTACGCCGCACCGGAACAGCACAGCCGTACGATTTTCTACGCCCCGTTTTGTTGCCCTTCGTGCAAGATATCGTGGCCTTACATTTCAGCAAAATAATTCCCTCCCGCACATGGAGAGAGTGTCTACTGCTTGCCTTCGTGCTTGCCAAACCCTACGTTGGCCAGCCAGGTCGCCGGATCTTTCCCCAATTGAGAACGTTTGGAGCACTACGGACAGGGTTCTCCAACCAGGTTGAGATTTTGTCGATCTAACGCGCCAGTTGCACATGATCTGACACGATATTCCCCAGCAGGACATCCAACAACTGTATCAATCGATGCTAAGCAAAATAACTGCTTGCTAAGGGTCAGAGGTGGACCAACACGGCCGGCCGTTGTAGCCGAATGGTTCTAGGTCCTTCAGTCCGGAACCGCGCGACCGCTACGGTTGCAGGTTCGAATTCTGCCTGGGGTATGGATGTGTGTGATGTCCTTAGGTTAGTTAGGTATAAGTAGTTCTAAGTCTAGGGGACTGATGACCTCAGATGTTAAGTCCTATAATGCTCAGAGCCAATTGAACCATTTGGACCAATACGTTAGTGATTTCCTCAATCTATGAAGCTCTTTCTCTTTAGTAAATAATCCAATTTTTCTGAAACGGTAGTCATTTGTTTCCTTGTACGTGAACAACACACATACCAATTTCATTTCCATTCGGATAATTTATTCGTGATACCTCGCTTTGTACGCCTTACAGCGTTTGTCATGGCTCTGGGTCGGCTGTGATCCAAAAGATAGTCCTCCGTTACGCGAATAAATTTTGGCATTTAACCTGGTATTTCTTTTCTTTTTTTTGTACTGTTACTATTAGTATTGAAAGTGTCATTTATTAAAAGTAGATGGGCATGTTATAAATGCTTAATTACCTATACATTTAAGATGACACTGATGTAAAATTTCCCATAATGCTGACAAGGAATGTATACAGGGTGGTCGGAAATTGCCGTTAAAGACTTGTAAGACTTGTAGAGGGGAGTGAGTACATCGTATTTTGAATAGGAATCCATGTCCGGAAAAGTCATCCAGCGAGGCTACAGAGCGTCAAAGTTCTAGGCGCGGGTGTCTGTAAATGTACGTATACACGGGGTGGCTCCGTGATGATGTCACAGTCTTTCTAGCATGATAGTGAATAATAAATGTATTAATTTGAAGTAAGGATCCCTGTACCGGAAACGAACGAGTCGAAAGTTATAAACGGAAACCGTTCTGACACCTCCGACAGTTGAATACACGTACCGATTCTTGTGTTGCGAAGAGTGTAGGGCTGGTAACTTTCAGTAGTGGTAGTGTGGACAAAAAAGAGAAAAAAATGTCCAATAAACGTGGGCTCTAAAGTGCGTACCTTAACAGTTATGAATACTTGCTCAGTAGAGGAGATGCGTTTCACATTAGCGAAGATGAACGAATGGTCATAGCTCCTCAGGTATGCAATTTTGAGCCGACGTTTATTGGACATTTTTTCTCGTTTTTGTCCACGCAACCACCACTGAAAGTTACCAGCCCTACACTCTTCGCAACACAAGAACCGGCACATGTATTCAATTGTCAGAGGTATCTGAACGATTTTCGTTTATAACTTTCGACTCGTTCGTTTCCGGTACAGGGATCCTTACTTCATATTAATGCATTTATCGTTCTCCATCATCCTACAAAGTCTGTAACATCATCACGAAATCACCCTGTGTGTACGTACATTTAAAGACGTCCGCGCCTATAACCTTGACGCTCTGTAGTCTCGATGGATGACGTTTCCGAACATGGGTTCCTATCCAAAATACGATGTACTCACTCCCTCTACAAGTCCTAGAAGTCTGTAACAGGAGTTTCCGACCACCCTGTATACTATTTACGGAGCATATTCCGCTTCATAAAAATTGCGCAGTCGTGGACACAGGAACGGTTAAGGACAGCTCAGACCGACGTCAACACCCACATAAACGGCTAAGCCGTCAGCCTCCAAGCCCCTTTTAAGGATTAACTGGATGACCTCATAAGTGAGCGATGCAAACGCTATCGACATCCTGCTCCACATCTTTAGGGTGTTGTCTTGCCACATCATAGTGCAATGATTCAGATGGCTAACTAAAGAAAAGCAGTAGTCGTCTTACATGCATGTTAACAGTAGCGACCTTTTCCTGGAGACTACAGTTAATTGAACACTGCTAGCACTTCAGGATTACTTTCGAAGGACGTATGCTACAAGATATAAAGTATCCTGTTACCGGCAATTACTTGCCGACCAAATTAGGTCGGCGACGACAAGTGGTATTCGAACTGAATGAGTATAAAGCTTGGCCGCGGAGGTTTATCCAACCAGAAACCACCGATTCTCCAAACAATAAAGCTCAAATGCGTAAAACAACTTCAAGCATCTTATTAAAAAAAGAGTTAATGTGTTAAACATTTGAAGTTATTTAAGCGTGTAAATAAAAAAGTTTAGAAAAGGTATGAAATTACTTGTACAGGTTATTGCTAGCCTCTATGTATTATCCTTATCAAACCCCGAAAAAATATAACCTGTGAAATTAGCGCTCCATGTTGAACAAAGGCTAGTTCTGCATGCATCTCATGGTTTATGAAGTCATATCTCCTGAACAATGTCTGTGCAATGACATAATTTTGCAGTTACGTTCAGTTGTATATGTGGATATGTGTTCAAAATATGTTGCAAATAGATTCAGCAGTAATGAAGTAATAAACTGCCTGCGTGATGCGCCAGTTTTACTGCCTGAACATCGGAAATGCGATAAATGATAAACGTGTTTCCTTCTATCAGTTTGTGAGGGGTCTCAGTGAGAGTAAGTTTAGTTGGAAAGTTCGATGCTAGTCGCTTAAATGCTCTCGCCCTTAAATTCTGAATGAATGTGGTGTCGGTATTGGCATTCGGTGGGTTACACTACCTCAGGGCATATATACAGTTTCTAACTGCAGTACTCTTCTTTGTGCGTTGAATCATTAACTTAAGATTACAACTCTTAATGAGTAGACTATCACTGAAATTTAAATTTCTTAATTCGGTCAATAATTACATGAAATAGAGAAAAACCAATTTTTTGTTACCCCTGGAATCCGTTAGGTGGGCAACCTGTGACATCCGTTAGGTAGACAACCTGTAATTATATTAGTATCATATTAATACCTTCAGCTGCTGATGGGCGTTGATGTATATCAACGGGGACAGGTGAGAAAAGTGTGCTCTGACCGGGACTCGAACCCGGGACCTTCCGCTTACATGGCAGACGCTCTATCCATCTGAGCCACCGAGGGCACAAAGGACAGCGCGACAGTTGGAACTATCTCGCGCACGCCTCCCGCAAGACCCACATTCTCACATTGTATGTCCACGCACTACATTCGTAGTGTCCCACCCCAATACACTCATTACTTGTGGAAGACATTCTTACCAAGTCCCGTAAGAGTTCGGGAAATAGGTGTGCATCCACACAGAAGAAGAAGGTCATGGGCGGTGTTGCCAGAACTGTATACTTATATGGATATGGTGTCTGTTCTTTCGGACATGTCCGAAAGAACAGCCACCATACCCATAAAAGTATATGTAATTACATTGGTTGACAGTGCACCCCGTTAGTCGTTTAGTAATATAGTTAACATTAATAGAATAACAGACGTCTACTGTCATGCAATTGGAGATGTAAGGAGGTGGAAAGATACGCGTTCGTATAACTGCAGTGGCTGAGTGTACGTTTTACTGAAAAAGATGCCATGTCTGTAATACTGCTTCGGCTCCCACATGGTAGTCATGACAATACTCTTTCATATTGCCTAATTGGTTGTGGAGAAATTTTCGAATGATTTCTTTAGTTGTTATGCGTGGCAATTTGTAAAGAGTGATGAAGAATGGCTTGAGAGCTACGATGTTTGCCTATGCATGGTTCTGTAGGAGTGGTACACCGTCGACCTTCTTCGAGTACATATCTAGACCTGAGAGGATGAGAAATGATTTTGTAGTCTTCTGCATAGTAAGTCAGAGGAGGAGTGCAGCCGTGGCCTTGTTGCAGGGATCATTGCGTAATTCGCCTCATTGTGTGTGAAATCTTACAGGACTTAACTGCTACGGTCATCAGTCCCTAAGCTTACACACTACCTAACCTACATTATCCTAAGGACAAACACACACACCCATGCCCGAGGGAGGACTCGAACCTCCACTGGGACCAGCCGCACAGTCTATGACTGCAGCGCCCCAGACCACTCGGCTAATCCCGCGCGGCAGTCTCGTAATTCGCCTCAAGTGTCTGCGGGAAATTACGGAAAGCCTCAATCAAGACGAACATGCAGGCAGCAGGATCCCACTCTTTTCAACAAGAGTGTGTTAGTGATTTTGCAACGTCGCTCTGCAGACAGTTTAACGCGAATCTAGAAATTCTAGGTAATGTTAATTCAAGGTATTTCCACAAAAGAAACTCACGTAGGGTGGCACAAATAAAGTCTTCCGTCTAACAGCGGACTTAACCCACTATTACAGATTTTTTTTTAATTTGAATGAAAAATACACCTAGGAATAGGGCGTGACACACAAAATACTGTGTTACAGTTGTAACATAGAAACTTTGATTTAATTTTGATTGATTCAGTATTTTAGGTATGTTTCCATATGACAGCAAACCGAAAATACTGATTAATTATTAATCACTCAGTTACGGACACATGGAAACATAATCCGCACTATCATTAAGCATCATTCTACATGCCTTAAAACTTCAACTAGATGTGAACTAAGTGGCAAAAATAATTCACTTTTTCATCTGTTTTGCCCCATATTTACGTGCACTGGACCTCAATCTAAGATTATCGATATTGAAGTGTTTCTTTCAACATAATGAGGCCCCTCACAGTCTAATTCGATGCAGCCAGACTACGTGTGTTGCCAGATAGCAACTTCATGCACATGCGAGTGTTTTGCTTGACATTATAGGTAAATTTACGGTAGGTTGCCAAATGGCAACACCATGCAGAAAAAGAGTTAACAGGAAACCTTGAAACTGCCAATGAAAGAGGTAGGAAAGAGAAACAACCCCTAGGTGAAGATAGGAATGGCATTGCAAAATTTTCACGAATCAGTAACAACACTAATACACATGTTTCCCCGATTAACATTCGATAGATGTTCTTCCTTTGAATTGCTTTACAAAATGTTGTAATCACAAAGAAGTATAGAGTAATACAAGTGATTGTCACATGCTCTCAAGTAATTTACGGAATCTGATTGGATCATAATCATCAAACAAGAATGATGTTAAAGGCGACACACCAAGCACTGTTTGCTAAAGGTATTACCGTGTATTACAGGTGAACACATACATTTTACCCACCAACGGCAGTTAAATTTACCTAGTTCACTGCGGTGGAAATCACTCAACCGCGGGAAGTGCGATTCATGGTCACTCTTTACTGTCCAGTTTCATTTGTTTCTCCCCTACAGCTTTAGACCAATGCCGGAATTCCTCCTACGTTAATGTTAACACTCTCCCGCTGGTCAAAGAAATCTGTGAATATTTTTGTTGTCCTCTTTCGTATGTGATTAGTATCCCCTGTAAGTTCTGTGTGGTATGAGTTGCACATGTTCTAGCAGCATTCTGTGATGATGGCTCGCACTGTGTTTGGTAAGAAATCTCCTTTGTAGATTAATTACATTTCCCCAAAATCCGACCAATGACCCAAAGTGTGCCACCTGCTTCACCTAAAACATTGCGCATGTGATCATTTCATACACACGCAACTGGTTATATAGGGTGATAAGAAACAGTGTGGAAAGCTTGTAATGGTGGTGGAGGGTAGGATCTGCTGTGAAATAATTGGTAAAAACGAAATTGATAGAAAGTACCGTTTCCGATTTAATTAGCGTTGAATTTTTTTCAAACGGAAACACGAAACAAGAGAGCGGCACAAAAATTGGACATCGGACGATGGCAAGGATCAATTTTACTACCGTCCAATTTCTTTTTTTTCGGTTTCAGCTAACCAAACGAAGGACACGTTTGGCAACACCGCCTCTGGCAGCCATCTTGGATTTGCGCACACAACGACTTGATTGAATAACTTGAACACTAATTAAATCGGAAAAGTCACAATGTATCGAATACTTTTCTGAAAACTTATTTCTCAGCACAACCTAGCCTGCAACACCTTTACAAGCTTTCCAGAATGCTTCTGACCACCCTTGTATACATACACGGTATTGGGTGTACCGACACTTTCATTGGTGACAGAGGACAGTCAAATGGTCAACGTTAAACCAGTATTTAATTCATTTACAGGCTAGTAATTATAGCTATTAGCAGTGGTATGTTTTTAGGCTGGTTAGTGCACCCAGCTACATGCGGCAAGTGCAAGCCATTAATGCAGGAGTCGAGAGTTCTGTGTGTCTTGAGGAACAAATCGAGGATAGAAACCCACGTCCGAAAACGTCCTCTAACAACGCTACACAGTGGGCCTGCCACTAGACGACTCTTGGCAGCAAACACGACTTTGTACTCTGTAGACCGTAGGTACAGCGTCTTGCAGTGGTGTCTCATACTCAGAAATCTCTCTTCCTCGCAGCCTATGCTGACCATTATCTCAGAGCCCTTTTTGCCTCTCGAAGTAGCTTCAGCTCAAACTTCTCAGCTTCCCTCAGTTCATGCTGTCCTGACGTTCTGAGTCATTTACTTGTGTATAGATATTCGTATTCGATCACTGTGTCATAGTGCCTGAGTTTAGCATTTGTTGAGATTGTCTGTGTCTTGTGTAGGACAAGTGTCCTGCAAACAGCAGTGGATACCTTCTCTCTCATGCTGTCGTTCGCTTCGTTTTCTCTAGTCTACAAGTGTGCTGTTTCATCAAGCCATCTCAACATGCTACTTTTCCTATTTTATAGTGCACTGTTTCTGTGTGATAGGTTTACCTTTGGGATGTTGGTCATGTACTTTGTTTTCTCGAAAACAACTGGGAGGTCAGATTTTTTCCTCTTGCTCGTTCAGCAGCCTTATCTTTTCCACCGCTGTACCTGCATTTATTGGGAGGATCGCCAGGTTACGGGTGAATGTAAGGCAGTTGACGCTGAAACCGTTATATGATCCTCCAATGTGAGCTTTGGTCAGTAAACCTTTCCCAGTCAAAATATCATTTATCGGAATATCACAGTAATTCCAGCCTGAATTTGTATACCTTCCCATAATTGTGTTTCGTTACACCTGTTTTAGATTTTTCCGGTTGTGGTATCATAGGTCTATATCAGCTCATTGGAGTGCCCCACTGTTGTTGGCGGCAGCTCAAGTTTCTGTCAGGCACCCGAGCGGTTCTAGGCGCTTCAGACCGGAACTGCGCTTCTACTAAGGTCGTAGGTTCGAATCATGCCTCGGGCATGGATGTGTGTGATGTCCTTAGGTTAGTTAGGTTTAAGAAGTTCTAAGTCTAGGGGGCTGATGAACTCAGATGTTAAGTACCATGGTACTTAGAGGCATTTGAACCATTTGTCAGACGCCCACAGTGGCCGTGCACGATCCAGCAGACCCAATGGAGCATGACTGCTGTGCCACACTTCCAGCAGCTGTGTACCAAGAGCGTCCTCTGTCGCCGCGACGTGGGATGATCGGTGGCAGACACGAAGGGCATTCGCAATGAGTCATGGCTCAGTCACAGCGCTGTCGACACAGGGGTTGCGGGCCTGTTTGGATATTTGTGGTAAGGGCTTACAGAAGCAAACTGCTAGGCTCATTGGTCCCTAAACTTACGCCCTACTTAATCCAACTTAAAATAACTTATGCTAAGGACAACACACACAGACCCATGCCCGAGGGACGACTCGAACCTCCGACGGGGGGGAGCCGTGAAGGCGTGACAAGGCGCCCTAGACCCTGTCACTGTCGCTCCCGCATTAGTTAGGAGAGCTTCACCCTATGATACTGTACTCTAATAATGATGACAAAACTAGAGGCTATATTTGAATTTAACGTCGTTTATTCTCTTTAAAACATGCTACCAGTTTCGACACCATATGGTGTCATCTTCAGGCCCCTGACATAATCTGCCATCCACAACTGTTTCCATGTGTGATGAATAAAATCTTATGCAGCGGGTCAAAATTAACTGGATTCCATACCTTCCGTGGCAATAATTAACCCAGCATGGTCAGACGGCGTGTTGTTTTCTGACCATGCTGCGCTTGTTATTGTCATGACAGTTACGGAGTCCAGTTAATTTTGGCCTGCTGCATACGATTTTGTTCATTGCACATGAAAACGGTTGTGGATGGCAGGTTACTTTCGGGACCCGAACACGACACCATGTGGTGTCGAAACTGGTAGTATGTTTTAAAAAGAATAAGTTACATAAGATTCAAATGCAGCCGCTGGTTTTGTCATCATTGTTCAAGTACTACGTGTCTGGCTGCGGTCCGACTTGATGAATTACCAGGGACTACTAAGGTGTTGTTGCTCTTGCATGAGCTGGACTTTATTGCTACATGTTCATTAGTAAAGAGTCCACCTACGCTTGGAGAAAGCTACCAGTTAAGTAAAGCTTCTGTTTACTGTATTTTGTTGTTCGCTAATCATGTCTGCTCCTATCCAGCTTTTCTAGGACGACAGCTGCTGCACCCCCGTGTAGCCCGCGTCTCCTTATCATTTTGTACGAAGTTGTACACAACACTCTTTCCTCATCGTATGCTTGTCTAAAGATTCCCATGCTAACTTTTTTATTGTGTCGCCGAGTGGAGCAGGGTGTGCAGAAACGGAGAAACGCTGGTGGCTATCGCGCGCCGGCCGGCAGTGGGAACGCGTTTATTATGACGGCTTATCGGCGTCGCGCTGGGGGCGGCGGGTCATGCGACTCGGAAGTCCGGCGTCATTGTCCGGGCCGTGGCCGCGCCTCCCACGACTCGGCCGCCATTGTGAGTCGCCTTTGTGGCGCGCGACCTCTGCCGACACACTAAGCGCCTCATTATGCGAGGGGCGCCGTTTTTACGGCGACACGCGCAGCCGCCAATACCGCCGTCCAGCACTTCCTGCGCCGAACTGCCGCTCCGATCCACAAGGTGTCACGTGACGTTGGGTGCACGAGACGCGGACACAGGAGGAGAATTTGGAACAAATTTTGCACCGTTTGAACTGAGACAGGTATCTGATACTGGTTCTGTAGCGTCTCCAGTCACAATGATATGCGTCAGAACCATATCATTGCCTGCCCACTATGTGTGCTATTGCTGTCGCCTCGGCCAGTTCCCCGCTTGCAAGGGAAAGTGGTGAAGACGATGAAAACTTGAGAGGACTTACGTCAGTGCTGAATACGCCTCTAAAAATAAACTATTCATTAAGTTTCCTTTAATTTACGTCTATTTTCACAAACTTTTTGTTAACATATTACCGGTTTCTCTCTATAATGACCATCATCAGATCTGAAGCAAAAAATTGGAAAAACATAAATACACTCGCAGATTGTCTACAGCTTAAAAACAATACATAGAGCATAATGAAAAGTACTACTGACAAATATGTGCATTTGTGCGCTTTAGGTATGAAGAGGCATACCTGTGTTCAAATGTGTGTGAAATCTTATGGGACTTAACTGCTAAGGTCATCAGTTACTAAGCTTACACAGTACTTAACCTAAATTATCCTCAGGGCAAACCCACACACCCATGCCTGAGGGAGGACTCGAACCTCCGCCGGGACCAGCCGCACAGTCTGGCATAGCTGTTTTATAAAAACAAAGTCTTAATATACTGCAGCCATAGTGGCATCGTCAAATGTTAAATGCAGAGTTAGCACCAGCATCGTCAGATATATATAAATAACATCATATGCAAGAGTTATGTTGTCAGTAGAACTACTGTTCAAAACAAGCTGCCGTACAGTAGCCACAAGATGTTGCACGATGATGGTTCTGACTCTGCATTTAACATTTGACGATGCCACTATGGCTGCAGTATAGTAGGACTTTGGTTTTATAAAACAGGCGTGCCTCTTCATACTTAAAGCGCACAAATGCACATATTTGTCAGTAGTACTTTTCATTATGCTCTATGTATTGTTTTTAAGCTGTAGACCATCTGCGATTGTATTTATGCTTTTCCCATTTTTTGCTGCAGATCTGATGTGGGTCGTTATAGACCGAAACCGGTAATCTGTTAACAAAACGTTTGTGATCATAGACGTAAATTAAAGGAAACCCATTGTATATATGGGTCACTGTTTTATTCGCGACAATGTCGCAGCTTGTGAAACTATTCATTGTTGTTCGATTTCCTTTTTTTAAAGCACTGTTTTGAGCACTGATGGTGAGGAAGAATGCATCTGATACCACACTTTGTATAAAGCGTTTTTTATTTGACGTTGTGAAGATGGACTGCGATGTAAGCGCGTCAATATAAATTTAAAAAAAATTTGTGGAAAACTTACCCGTTTATTTCTATCGATCTATTCAGGGTTGACATTGGTCGCAATCCTTCAGCGCGATTGTATGTCGTACCATCAGTTGATAATGATGAGCTGGACCTTCCCTGTTCCTCCTAAATGGATTGTAGTCGGACACGACTGAGCTGATTTTAAGGGCAAATAATTTCTTCATCATGTTTGCTATTTTCTAACGTACATGGCAGAGAAACTTCTAAAAGCGCTGTCGGGAAGCAGCACTTTACAGGAGTCCTATCAGTCGTAGCAGGAAATGGCCAATAATTCTGCTCCTGATTCTGACTGGCTAGAAGATATATGGCTGGCAATGCCTTTCAACAGAGATACCAAGGTGACGATAAAAGATCTTAGACGGTGACTCCAGTATCTGCACCAGGCAAGTGGATAGCCAGCATAAGGTAAGACAGACAATCGTGTACAACATTCTCCATGACAACTGCCACTATCCGTATCACTTGCAATGCGTTCAGCCCTTATTACCTACGGACTTGCCTCCTCAAGTACAGTTCTGTCACAGGCTCGTCGCACAGGCCATTTCGCTGCTGGGGTTTCTATGATCCAGTCTGTTCACAGATGACAACGGCCTCCCCACAGTGGTAACACATGTTCCAGTCAAATAATCGAAGTTAAGCACTGTCGGGCTTGGCTAGCAATTGGATGAATGACAGTACAGGTCCGCTGAGCACTATCAGCAAGTGGGGTGCACTCAGCCCTCGTGTGGCCAATTGAGAAGCTACTTGACTGAGAAGTAGCGGCTCTGGCCTCGAAAACTGACGATGGCCGAGAGAGCAATGTGGTGGCGACATGCCTCTCCATATCTGCATCCGATGATGCTTATCGGCTGAAGATGACATGCTAATCAGTCGGTACCATTGGGTCTTCTGAGGCCTGTTCAGACAGTGTCTTGGTTTATTCACAGATGTAGGTACCTTTACGAGGAACGGTATTATCAACCTTCAGAATACATAACTGTGTGTTGTTGAGATGATATGGCGGTTATGGTGACAGCGAAGTAACGGCGCCAGTTGAGGTTCAGTGTGCGGGCAGTGACTATTGGCGAGTGCCTCGTGGGACAAGTCATCGTCCTGCAACGCATCACAGCTGAGTCATATTTGAACTTTCTACAGGAGACCCTGCCTCTCCTATGTTTGATGGAACAAAGGATAATGTTGGTGCTCCAGCTCATTGACCTCTTGAGTGTGCACTAAAACCCAAGTAGAGTCAGAACATTCTAACTTCAGTGGTTTTTCTCAAATGAGTTTGGAGTCATTGACACCCACGAAGTCAAAGATCTTTTATCTTCACTTTCAAGTGGTTGTATCTCCCTTCGAACGATTCTCCGGTCATATGTCCATTTCTGCTCCTTATCCTCTCCCTGATGGTTTCCTGCAGTTCGTCCTCATTTAGCAAAATCACCCTGTGTATATACACACATCAAAAAAAGCTTTGCATTCCCTCAGTTCCGAGAATTCCGGGATCTGTACAGAAAACTGGAATACAGATCAACATAAACATCATTTCCGTCTTTTTTATTGATCATGAAAACCACACATTGCATGTTGTATACCATCATACAGCAAGACCTTCAGAGGTGGTAGTCCAGATTGCTGTACACACCAATACCTCTAATACCCAATAGCAAGTCCTCTGGCATTGATGCATGCCTGTATTCGTCGTGACATACTACCCACAAGTTCATCAAGGGGCTGTTGATCCAGATTGTTCCACTCCTCAACGGCGATTCGGCGTAGATTCCTCAGAGTGGTTGATGGATCACGTCCCCCAAAAACAGCCGTTTTCAACCTGTCCCAGGCATGTTCGATAGGGTTCATGTCTGGAGAAGATACTGGCCACTCTAGTCGAGCGATGTCGCTATCCTGAAAGAAGTCATTCACAAGATGAGCACGGCGGGGACGCGAATTGTCGTCCATGAAGACGAATGCTTCGCCAATATGCTGCCGATGTAGTTGCAGCTGTTATGGCGCCTTCCATGACCACCAGCGGCGTACCTCGGTCCCACAGAATGCCAACACAAAACAGCAGGGAACCTCCACCTTGCTGCACTCGCTGGTTAGTGTGTCTAAGGCGTTCAGCCTGACCGGGTTGCCTCCAAACACGTCTCCGACGATTGTCTGGTTGAAGGCATATGCGACACTCATCGGTGAAGAGTACGTAATGCCAATCCTAAGCGGTACATTCGGCGTGTTGTTGGGCCCATCTGTACCGCACTGCATGGTGTCGTGGTTTGCAAAGATGGACCTCGCCATGGACGTCGGGAGTGAAGTTGCGCATCATGCAGCTTATTGCGCACAGTTTGAGACGTAACACGACGTCCTCTGGCTCCACGAAAAGCATTATTCAACACGGTGGACTTGCTGTCAGGGATCCTCCGAGCCATAATCCGCACGTAGCGATCATCCACTGCAGTAGTAGCCCTTGGGCGGACTGAGCGAGGCATGTCATCGACAGTTGCTGTCTCTCTTTATCTTCTCCATGTCCGAACAACATCACGTAGGTTCACTCCGAGACGCCTGGAGACTTCCCCTGTTCAGAGCCTTTCCTGGCATAAAGTAATAATTCGTACACGGTCGAAACGCGGTATTGACCATCTAGGCATGGTAAAACTAGAGACAACACGAGTCATTCCTGGTGGAGTGACTGGAAGTGATCGGCTGTCGGACCCCCTCCGTCTAATAGGCGCTGCTCATGCATGGTTGTTTACGTCTTTGGGCGGGTTTAGTGACATCTCTGAACAGCCAAGGGACTGTGATACAATATCCACAGTCAACGTCTATCTTCAGGAGTTCTGGGAATTGGGGTGATGTAAAACTTTTCTTTAATGTGTGTAGATCCCTACAGATTCATGTACCATTGTGCAGGCGAAGGTGGGCTGTACGAGGTGAGTGACAACAATGCAAGCTTACGGCAACACTGTGAGAGCAGGACATTTTCGCGTAACAGAGCTTCCGACAAACGCTTTTATACCCTCTGTGACCCTCTCGGGTTCAATTTGGGTTGCCGTCAGCAATGAGTGCTGGTCAAGAGCGGTGCAAGTGTGAATAAGTATGCCACTTCTATGCAAATGCCGCTTTAGATAAATACAGTGCTTTTGCTGGACGCCTGTGGGAAAGTTCGCTTTTGATTTTCTGTTTCCTTAACGTATTGACGAACGCGAACCGATAAAGGATGCATTGCAATAACCGTGATATGAGACTGCCACAGGCTTCCTGAAGGAACGTTCTGATATTCTTCAGCGGGAATTAAACTTAAATCAGCACTGTCGAGTGCCTAATTCATTTGGCCCCTTGCGATTGTTTACGAATCTTGACTTTCACTACTGTAAATAACACTGGTGCTAAGTACCCTCCGCCACGCACTGCGGACACTACGAATGGAAGTACATTAGACGTAGATGTACGAGACACAGGCCATCCCCAACCAGTCGCGCTCCCGGTCGCTAGGATATCCACCCTAGCCTAGCAGCCCGTGGGAGTCAGCCGAGGAGCGCCCCTGCAGTACTTGCAGGAAATTTACGAGCGTTAAAACTCGCGTCACCTTCCGGCCCTGGCGGCCGAGTGTTTCAATTCGGTCCGCTGTGCCGGAGGGGATGGCTACGGGGGAGTCCGCTCAGTGCTCTGCAGAGACGAGAAGCGAAGAGACGGGAAGAATAAAAAACAAAAAAGAACCGGGGCGTCCGGCGGGCTGCCAGTTGTCGCAGGCAGGGAGGCAGCCTGGCATCAGATTTATAGGCAACCGCCCGCCGCCCAGAAAAAGAACAGGACCACCCTAATAGCGGGCTCGACCCACATACGTCCTAATGACCGCCAGTGATCGGCATCTGTAGCTGGTCGACGTATGCCACACCGTACTGACAATATCCATTGTCGCTTTCAATATCAAGTCTAAATTTGTTCAAATTACCGACCACCATGCACTATAAATTGGTTTGGGCGGGTAGACACATGGCATTTATGATGGACGAATAAAGTGTGTATTTTCGTTTGTCCTGATTTTCACAAATGACAGAGAATTAGAAACATATGAGGATTACAATTTTTCTTTTCCAACAAATCGGTCGCAAAATTAAAATCGCAGTGAAAATTCTGTGAAGTATTGTGCAGATGCGTCGCGCAGTAGCCGTAGCATCCCCGTCTAAAGCGTTACGCAGCACTTTTCACTTCAGATTGCTCAATGAGCATGTAAAGAGGGACTGAAAATAGTGTCTCCTGCCAAGTGTGAAGTCTTGGGGAGGGGTTTCGCCTCATTCCATGCAACCCACATAACATAATTGTCATGTGTTTCCTTCTTCATGACAATTCTGGACCTTACTCTGCAGGGGCAATGAAAATGCTATTGCAGCGTTTTCCGTGGGAAGTGTTTCATAGCCCACAATACAGCCCATAATAGGTTCCCCCTGAGTTTTATCTCTGCTCATATTAACCGCTGGCTGTGAAGACAACATTTTGACACAGACGACGAACTGTAAACCAGCGTAGAGAGCAGGTGGAAAGTGCAGGCAGCTGCGTTCTACAATATTGGAAAGCTGCCATAGTGCTTCGACAAATATCTACTTCAGAGCGGTGACAATGTAGAGAAGTAGCTGCAAGGTGTAGTTAACTGTTGCAAACAAATCATTAATTTTGGTTTTCACAGTGGTTTCCATTTCGTGAATGATCGGACATTAATTTCCGAAAAGTCGCCATCTTATTAAAACCCACAGTGCAATACAAACGCTAATTCAGATCGTGATATAGTACCTCCAAAGTCACTGGTTCACTGTCCAGTTAAAAGATTGACCACAGCCCAAGATTGCCCATACTGTGATATAAACTGTGCGAACAGTTTGAGTCGTTTTCAAACACAGCCCTACTTGAAACCGTGAAAACTTAACTGAAATAATAGATGAGTTTTCCCAAAACCACGATGAGACCTTTATTGTAAAACGTAACAACAGGCAGTACATCCGATAGATTTTTCATACAGGTGAAGAAGTATTCATACTTTGCATACCGTAGACACCCTGTGATTCAAATATGCTCTTCTATTTCGAGTGATTGCAGTTTCCTATCTGACTTGCATTCGCTATGAGTAGCAGTAAGGTATAGGGCCAGATATTTAACATCCTGGGCAACGCCAGGCACTGCAGCTAGTCAGAAATGTATGAGGGCTGTTATTATTATTATTATTACTTTTCTTCGATCTATAGGAGGCTAAAAAATAGTCCTTGTATTAACAACATGAACTGCATACGAGCGCAAAAATCTTCTTTGTCTGCATGTCTCTCTTACAATTGTAAGGATTAATAGGGATTAGGTCTATGAAAAATGACTATCTGGTTTTTGAGTGATCAGTTTCTCTAAGAAAATAGTGAACTGACCACTTAGAAATTTTATAAACGGTCTGTACTAGTCATCACTATGTTTTCAGGATACTAAGATGAGGAGATTCTAAGTGCGCTAACTCTGAAAGCTCAGGTGTAAGTGTAAGCCTAAGAGTCTCAGATATTATGTAAATCGGCTTGTAGACTGTGTGTCGGTATTCCTGAACAGAGCACAACATATCCAGAGGAGAGCTCCACACTTTCTGTACACTAGTGTCAAGGTTGAGGTTGTTATTATTAATGCCCCATAACTTTGTTCCTACATGGAGTTTACGACAATATGGGAGAATTTGATTTTAATCCACAAATAAGCTGGACTGGAAATGTGATTGAGTTTTGGACTGCAGGTTCTACGATTTGAGAGTTCGGTGAGTTTCCCTCTTAACTCAGGTGCATTGCTGAGCTCACCACCGTAAAATTTTGTGTTAGATGCTGGTAGATTATTGACAGTTCGTAATGTACACGGTGATTGAGATGCCCCTACTGATGGGTTAGCACGAAAATATGGCCTCCAGCGGAAACGTATCCCAGTACAAAATTTAACTATGTTAAATTCCCTACAAAAAAGATTCTGTTAATTTCTTTTGTAGGACTGCTAGTTTGCAAATAGCGTTCGAGACAATATGAAAAACTGGCTCGTGGATTTTTAAGGTGTTGCAGTTGGCATAAAGCCCTTCAGTAAGGGCAGCTGATTCTCCCTACATGAAGGGTGGCAAAGGTGCTAAATATTCGTCACCATTTCGTCCGTAGGGGATGGCAACAATTCTAACCACTGGTACATTCTATCAATGGACACCAAAGGGCAAAAACTCATGATGTATCAGATATTTGCTTGCGGGAATGGACTGCTACCAGATGCTTAATATGGTCGTGAAGCAACCACCGGGAACGTAATGCTGTTACCCAACATATGCAAGAGATTTCACAGTGCACATACCACAAATTACACGGGAATGAAAAGCATGAGGCTTAGACCAATGAGTGTGAGATGTTTGGTATGACAAGAAACCAGCATCTTTACCAAACCAAGTAAATGTGTTGAAAAGATCCCTTCCTATGAGGCTGTGATTGTGTGTATATGTCCAGTGGGAGTGTTCTTGCATGTGAACTGTGATATTAAAGACCTGTAGTGCCAACATGCAGTGCCTTATTAAAAAGCGAAGCACCAAAAAGGGGATTGGCAAACAAAACGAGACTTCAAGCGTTGGGAAGGTATGTAATGTTATTTCACTGGTTACAGAATCGAGTCAAATTTACGAAGAACTAGGCAGTATGATCCCAATTAAGACCAAGACCCTTTGGCCTATATGCAGATACTGATTCAATGGGAACTGTGTTCTGAGGCAAGCAAGTTCGCCTGGATAGAGTTGACGTCCGAGCTGATCACACACATGTTGTATGTGGAACAGATATGGGAATCTTGTTGGCCAGGAGAGTACCTCAACATCACGCAAGCAGTTCGTAAGGACACGACGTGCCATATGTGGACGAACATTGTTCTTATATGCATCTATGAAAGAACATAGTGTTGACGACCCCTAGCAGTAAAAAATAAATTCGAAATTAATTCGCTGAGTGCGAATTTCTAGACATCAGCTGTATTAGGTATAGATCTACTACCCATACGTGGCATACGAAAATTTGTGCCGTATCAGGACTTGAACCTGGATTTCCCACTTATCGCTACTGGTCGCCTTAACCACTTTGTCAATCCATGCACGCTCCCCAGGCTGACCAAAACTTCCATATGCAACACTGTCTACATACTTAATCGTAGTCCATTAAGCGGGAGATGTGAGAAATCCGGGTTCGGGTCTCAGTCTGGAACAAATTTTCACATCTCACTGTTAGTAGATATACACCTAACACAGCTGATGTCAAGAAATCCTCAGTCGGCGAATTAATTTCGAAGAACATTGTGTTGAAAACATGTGGACGCAGGTTGCCAGTGAGGTACAGTTGCGTCGTCACAATTTCCCCAATCACTACCCACCACGACCTGATGTGAGACTCGATGGTTGTCCACACCATGACACCAGCGCCAACATCGCTGTGCCTCTTTCAAGACATTGGAAGAATCAGACCTCTCCCCAGGTCGCCATCATATTCACCGATGGTGATCATTCGGGGTGGTGCAGATCCGTGACTCATCGCTGAACACGATGCGATGGCATTCATCAGCAACCCATGCTTTCCGGTTACGGCAGAATTCCAAAATCAGCCGTGTGTGTTGTGCTTTTTGTGGCAGCATACGTATGGAACGGAAGTTACCTAGTCCAGTAACTGCTAGCCTCCGACCAACAGTGTGGAACGACACAGGTTGTTGCAGGGAGATCATTGTTGGTTCTCGGATGTCAAACGCGGATGAGAAGGGGTTGTAAGTTCTCGTGTGACAAGCGCAGAAGAGAAAGGATTACAAGATGATTAGTGCGCAATACAGGTATCCTTCGTTTATGTCGTCAGATGGGGAATCTTAACGACCAGTACTCCTGCCCTCATGTACTCACGTACTCCAACGACAACTACCTGTAATTTCTTAATACCAAACGAATCTCGATATTGCACGATTCGACCATCTGGCCAAATGGGGACCCATAGCGAGGCCTCTTTCTAGCTCTGTCAGGTGCTGACTCACACAAGTGAGGACCATCGTGTCTTCCACAGTCTTCACTCAACACCTGACGCCTTCCACGCACTTTACACAGGGTGTTCGCAAATTTCCGTTACAAACTTCCAGGACTTTAGAGGGAAGCACTCCGTCTTCAGGCCACAAGTGGCCCATCGGGACCATCCGACCGCCGTGTCATCCTCAGATGAGGATGCGGATAGGAGGGGCATGTGGTCAGCACAACGCTCTCCCGGTCGTTACGATGGTTTTCTTTGACCGGAGCCGCTATTATTCGGTCGAGTAGTTTCTCAATTGGCATCACGAGGCTGAGTGCACCCCGAAAAATGGCAACAGTGCATGGCGGCCCGGATGGTCAACCATCCGAATGCTGGCCACGCCTGACAGTGCTTAACCTCCGTGATCTGACGGGAACCGGTGTATCCACTGCGGCAAGGCCGTTGCCTACTTTAAATCGAACTGAGAGGGTAATATTTTGAACTGGAACCCATGTCCGGAAACGTATCGTTTCCGTACTAGAACTATTTGAAAGCATGTTGGTAACACCACCACTTTTACAAGTAATTTGTTGTGAGTGACGTAGTACATTGATTTACAGTTCCAGTAATCAGTAACCAAAGAAACAAAAAGGAAACGTCATGCAGTACGGACTCTTCCAATTCTGGTGGAGCACCACACTCACGCCTGCTGACGTTGAAGGTACCACTTCCTCGAAGCTGTTACGTAATTGGGGTGAAAAGGATATGGGTTAGAGTCGGACGTTGTGCGTAACGATCTTAACAAAGGTAACGAGCAGCTCTTCCATTATCGCGAGCTGTACTATACAGAAGCAGCATACCGGTGTATTCTACAAACGTATACTCAACCAAGTTGCTCTAAAGCTTACAGACACATGAATGAGGCTCGAACCAGGTCACAGAGGTAGAATAGACGTCAAACGATAACAGCCGATCAGGCGTACGCACGATCCTCTCCCCCACCCCCTCCCCCCATGGCTACCCCATGACTACCATGACCTACCAAAGGTGTTTTTTCAAACGGCTGTGGCATGGAAACGGTACGCTTCCAGTCGTGGTCTTTTATTTAAAATATCATGTACTCTCTTCTCTCTACAACTACACTCCTGGAAATGGAAAAAAGACACATTGTCACCGGTGTGTCAGACCCACCATACTTGCTCCGGACACTGCGAGAGGGCTGCACAAGCAATGATCACACGCACGGCACAGCGGACACACCAGGAACCGCGGTGTTGGCCGTCGAATGGCGCTAGCTGCGCAGCATTTGTGCACCGCCGCCGTCAGTGTCAGCCAGTTTGCCGTGGCATACGGAGCTCCATCGCAGTCTTTAACACTGGTAGCATGCCGCGACAGCGTGGACGTGAACCGTATGTGCAGTTGACGGACTTTGAGCGAGGGCGTATAGTGGGCATGCGGGAGGCCGGGTGGACGTACCGCCGAATTGCTCAACACGTGGGGCGTGAGGTCTCCACAGTACATCGATGTTGTCGCCAGTGGTCGGCGGAAGGTGCACGTGCCCGTCGACCTCGGACCGGACCGCAGCGACGCACGGATGCACGCCAAGAACGTAGGATCCTACGCAGTGCCGTAGGGGACCGCACCGCCACTTCCCAGCAAATTAGGGACACTGTTGCTCCTGGGGTATCGGCGAGGACCATTAGCAACCGTCTCCATGAAGCTGGGCTACGGTCCCGCACACCGTTAGGCCGTCTTCCGCTCACGCCCCAACATCGTGCAGCCCGCCTCCAGTGGTGTCGCGACAGGCGTGAATGGAGGGACGAATGGAGACGTGTCGTCTTCAGCGATGAGAGTCGCTTCTGCCTTGGTGCCAATGATGGTCGTATGCGTGTTTGGCGCCGTGCAGGTGAGCGCCACAATCAGGACTCCATACGACCGAGGCACACAGGGCCGACACCCGGCATCATGGTGTGGGGAGCGATCTCCTACACTGTCCGTACACCACTGGTGATCGTCGAGGGGACACTGAATAGTGCACGGTACATCCAAACTGTCATCTAACCCCTCGTTCTACCATTCCTAGACCGGCAAGGGAACTTGCTGTTCCAACAGGACAATGCACGTTCGCATGTATCCCGTACCACCCAACGTGCTCTAGAAGGTGTAAGTCAACTACCCTGGCCAGCAAGATCTCCGGATCTGTCCCCCATTGAGCATGTTTGGGACTGGATGAAGCGTCGTCTCACGCGGTCTGCACGTCCAGCACGAACGCTGGTCCAACTGAGGCGCCAGGTGGAAATGGCATGGCAAGCCGTTCCACAGGACTACATCCAGCATCTCTACGATCGTCTCCATGGGAGAATAGCAGCCTGCATTGCTGCGAAAGGTGGATATACACTGTACTAGTGCCGACATTGTGCATGCTCTGTTGCCTGTGTCTATGTGCCTGTGGTTCTGTCAGTGTGATAATGTGATGTATCTGACCCCAGGAATGTGTCAATAAAGTTTCCCCTTCCTGGGACAATGAATTCACGGTGTTCTTATTTCAATTTCCAGGAGTGTAGTATAAGTCTGTAACGAGAATTTTCGAACACGCTGTGCACCATATACCAGATCTGGTAAAGTCACAGAACACGAGCAGCACTTAACACACCTGGCACAGAAAGTGTGCAGCTCTAATGATTTACATACCCACGGATGGTGAGTATATGTACGAAGCTGCATTGACCTCCAACCCGTGATAATTCCATGTTTGGAGAAGAAGCCAGGGACTCTGTCATGGGTGAACAAACACAAAAAAATTCCGTATTGATATTTACCAATTCGAATTCGTAACCTAAACTCCATAGAATTTGTTTGTGGTGCACCCGTGAGACGTCTTGCTGCTGGCAGTACTCCTCCGCAAAGATACCGTAATGAGAGGAGCTTCGCTAAAAATACGACGTTCACTGTCGACGTAGATGGTAGGCATCACGAATAAGAACGTCACATACCTCTGTGTTTACTATATTGCTGATGGTAGTAACTACACATTACTTTGTACGATTTCAACCTAAATTGTTTTTGAAGAGTCAGCGCTTCAGTCTGGAACTGCGCGACCGCTATGGTCGCAGGTTCGAATCCTGCCTCGAGCATGGATGTGTGTGATGTCCGTAGGTTAGTTAGGTTTAAGTAGGTCTAAGTTCTAGGGGACTGATGACCTCAGATGTTAAGTCCCATAGTGCTCAGAGCCATTTTTGAAGAGTCAGTTTCCATGACGACTTTGTCTAAATTGCAACACTTGAAACGTCCCCTTTGAAAAATTAATGAATTACTGTGCTGATGAGCCCCTTAAGTTATTTGATTTACAAACAGCTGAGCAGAACTGAACGTTCTCAGACATTTCGCTCTTTGCCTATTCTGATCAACACCAAGCTGACACACAGTATTTTTAGCGCAACGCAATCTGACTTTCAAAAATCCCTACAAAAGAATGGCCCTGACTAACAATAAACTTTCATCAATCACTTACCTCACAAAAATCTTCGTTACTCGAACTACTGCAATACAGCGAGCGCCACTACTGCCAGCTAAATAAAAGATTCAAACTACAGAAGGCACTAACTACTGATAGGCATAGTTAGCAAATGAAAGATTTTGATAGAGAACAAACAATGTATTTACCTTAATAGTGTTCAAAAGTCATTTTATATATATATATATATATATATATATATATATATATATCAGTTCATGACATACAGTCTTACAAATTTAAAGTCTCTGATGGACACACGTCCAGATCATGCGCTCTCAAAACTCCGCCGTCTCTCTCCCCACATCCACCACTGCTGGCGGCTCACCTCCAACTGCGCAAAGCTACGCGCAGTTAACAGCCAACTGCCCAACACTACAATAGCAAATTCCAACAATGCCACCCAGCCACAGACTGCACACAGCACAGCCAGTGATTTTCATACAGTGCGCTACGTGGCGTTACCAACATAAAAACCTAAACAGCCTACTTACACACTTTACCTCATAACCTTTTAATTAACATTACTTTTTAATATTTCGTGATTTATGTAGATGAAACGGCGTAAAACGCAATAAACTGAGCGATCAGGTAACATCAGTTTTAGGCGGGGCGAACGGAAAATGATTTCCTGGCAGAAGACTTTGCAAGTGTGGCACTTATATACAGAAACCAGCAAAGAAGGCTACCTCGTACTGTTTTCGACGGTGAATATCTCGCAGAAATCGAGAGACCTGAGGCTAGAGCTGAGCGAAACCAGCCGAATCCTACTGCGGAATTTTGGGGGGATGGTCAGGAAGCTCAAAAGAAGACAATTACGAAGTCATAAACCCAGAAATATTTCAGTGAGCTTAAATCTCTGTTATTGAAATACCGAGTCCAAATCCAGATTTTGCGAGGCGATATTTGACAAATATAGTTCATAAACAAAAGAGACGCGCTACACTATTATGCGAAACGGGTTTCCACGTGATATTCGTGTGCATCGCATTGAAGTCAAGGAAGAAATCAAAGGGCTATAGGACGTGCTGTTACGATTGTGGTCAGTAGGATCGCACGCGAGAGGTTTATAGAGGTATCTGGCGAATTTGCATGGGAATTGTTCCCAGAACGACATTCTTCTCACCAAATGCTGCTGAATTAATTCAGAGAACCAGTCTTTGAGATAGTAAAAAAAGGAATTGGCTGCCTCTGTCGTATATTGAACTTGGCTATCAGGAGGAAAGTAATTTACAATTTCTACAAGGAGCTGTGTGGAATTAGCGAAAGCGGAATTTAATACAAGAAAGACGTATATAAAAAGGACACACATCGTCACTATTGCTCTTTAATTTGTAAGTCGAAATTATTACACAGAAAGTGAAAGAAAAAATTTATAGAACAAATAATACTGGATAATGAAAGAAATTAAAGAGGAGTTGATGATATGAAGAGACAGTTTCCACATTGTTTTTCTTGTCAATGATTGACAAAACAAGGACAAGAGTAATGAAGAAAAGAGGAAATGAGGATGACAGTCATAGATACACCACAGATGGAAAGGATACTGTCAAATAGGCTACATAATGTTCCAACCTAGGTAACAACAGTGCTCATGATGGCAAAAGAATCAAGGTCTAATCAGAATTCTAGCGCACAAGAATAATTCTTCAGAAAAGAAATAAGTTGGCGTTCATAATTTGAAACTGAAAAGCACGAGAGTGAATTGTGAACAGTATGAAGACCCAGAACACGAGAAACTTAAGGTACCGTTTGTGTGAGTTTCTTTTCGTTTAGTTTGCTGACTGGCAACAGTCGAGCAGTCCTCTTCATATGAATGCAGAAACTCCACCCAGCGTCCTCAATTACCTGCTGGATATACGTGAGGTGATCAGAAATTAAGGTGAACCGTGTACATCCTGATTTTATGCAACCAACGTTATTTTCCGAAATTGCCACAATATCGGCTAGGTCTTGTCACTTCGTGGAATGAGTATGAATATACCTTCCTGATAAAAATTATGTCCTTGCCACTCCCGAACGTATATTCACAGTCCTACCGTCATATGCCGTTACGTGGTTCTCCTGGTGTCCCGAATCAGCCCCTCGACACGAGCTGAGTTCATATCTGTTGAAGATGTGCTGGCTTGGTCACTACAATTCTCTACCGGTCGCAAACTTTCAATACCATTCTGCGACGTACTAACGGGACATCAGAGTATCTACGTAGACCTCTACCAGATGACGGTGAATTTCAACAGCTCTTACATCTTTCACCCACAGAAATCGAATAATTGAGCGGATTCCAGTGTGCTCCCTGCCGCCGTTGGATAAGCAGCTGCAGCAGCAAGTCGTATACGCCTAGCTCACTCATTTGTTACATAGTTTAATTCTTAATTTCTTTGCGTGTTTTTGGTACTTGCATTGTTTAATTCATAAATTTCGGGCGTATTATGGTATTTGAGAGTTGTAGCATATTGTTTTAGTACCTGAATAGTGTAAATTCGCGTAGTCGTCTGTCTTCTGTTTTTGTTTTGAACGGCCAGTGTCGGTTGGTCACAGTCAGTGTGCTCCCTGCCGCCGTTGGATAAGCAGCTGTAGCAGCAAGTCGTATACTCCTAGCTCACGCATTTGTTACATAGTTTAATTCTTAATTTCTTTGCGTGTTTTTGGTACTTGCATTGTTTAATTCATAAATTTCGAGCGTATTATAGTATTTGAGAGTTGTAGCATCGCGTTTTAGTACCTGAATAGTGTACAATCGCGTAGTCTCCTTCCGCCGCCGAGCAGTGTGTCAGCAGTGCGCAAGTAGCAGCATTACTGCATTTACTAGGCAATCTTGTATTTTAATAACCGTTTAAATTTTGTGTCGATTTGTTTGCGCTCTCTGTAGATTAGTTCAGACGTTCTTTGCACAACAGTTTTTAGCATGGATAGGGACTGCAACTGCTGTGTTCGGATGCAGGCTGAGTTGGCATCCCTTCGCTCCCAGCTTCAGGCAGTGTAGGCTTCGGTCACACAGCTTGAGGCTGTTGCCAATGGGCATCACTGTGGGGGTCCGGATGGGGGTTTGTCGGGGGCGGCCAGCTCGTCCCACGCATCCCCCGATAGAACTACGACTGTGGTTGCCCGGGATACTGCCCGCATTGAGGCTGATCCCTCACCTGTGGTAGAGTGGGAGGTCGTCTCAACGTGTGGCAGGGGGCGAAAGACATTCCGGAGGGCTGAACGGAAGGCCTCTCCAGTTTGTCTGACGAACCAGTTTCAGGCTCTGTCTCAGGCTGATACTGATCTTCGGCCTGACATGGCTGCTTGTCCTGTTCCAGAGGTTGCCCCTCAGTCTGCAAGATCCGGGCGGTCGCAGAGGGTGGGCTTACTGGTAGTTGGGAGCTCCAACGTCAGGCGCGTAATGGGGCCCATTAAGGATATGGCAGCAAGAGAGGGGAAGAAAACCAATGTGCACTCCGTGTGCATACTGGGGGGAGTCATTCCAGATGTGGAAAGGGTCCTTTCGGATGCCATGAAGGGTACAGGGTGCACCCATCTGCAGGTGGTCGCTCATGTCGGCACCAATGATGTGTGTCGCTATGGATCGGAGGAAATCCTCTCTGGCTTCCGGCGGCTATCTGATTTGGTGAAGAATGCCAGTCTCGCTAGCGGGATGAAAGCAGAGCTCACCATCTGTAGCATCGTCGACAGGACTGACTGCGGACCTTTGGTACAGAGCCGAGTGGAGGGTCTGAATCAGAGGCTGAGACGGTTCTGCGACCGTGTGGGCTGCAGATTCCTCGACTTGCGCCATAGGGTGGTGGGGTTTCGGGTTCCGCTGGATAGGTCAGGAGTCCACTACACGCAACAAGCGGCTACACGGGTAGCAGGGGTTGTGTGGCGTGGGCTGGGCGGTTTTTTAGGTTAGATGGCCTTGGGCAAGTATAGAAAGGGCAACAGCCTCAACGGGTGCGGGGCAAAGTTAGGACATGCGGGGACCAAGCAGCAGTCGGTATTGTAATTGTAAACTGTCGAAGCTGCGTTGGTAAAGTACCGGAACTTCAAGCGCTGATAGAAAGCACCGAAGCTGATATCGTCATAGGTACAGAAAGCTGGCTGAAGCCAGAGATAAATTCTGCCGAAATTTTTACAAAGGTGCAGACGGTGTTTAGAAAGGATAGATTGCATGCAACCGGTGGGGGAGTGTTCGTCGCTGTTAGTAGTAGTTTATCCTGTAGTGAAGTAGAAGTGGATAGTTCCTGTGAATTATTATGGGTGGAGGTTACACTCAACAACCGAGCTAGGTTAATAATTGGCTCCTTTTACCGACCTCCCGACTCAGCAGCATTAGTGGCAGAACAACTGAGAGAAAATTTGGAATACAGTTCACATAAATTTTCTCAGCATGTTATAGTCTTAGATGGAGATTTCAATTTACCAGATATAGACTGGGACACTCAGATGTTTAGGACGGGTGGTAGGGACAGAGCATCGAGTGACATTATACTGAGTGCACTATCCGAAAATTACCTCGAGCAATTAAACAGAGAACCGAGTCGTGGAGACAACATCTTTGACCTACTGATAACAAAAAGACCCGAACTTTTCGACTCTGTATGTGCAGAACAGGGAATCAGTGATCATAAGGCCGTTGCAGCATCCCTGAATATGGAAGTTAATAGGAATATAAAAAAAGGGAGGAAGGTTTATCTGTTTAGCAAGAGTAATAGAAGGCAGATTTCAGACTACCTAACAGATCAAAACGAAATTTTCTGTTCCGACACTGACAATGTTGAGTGTTTATGGAAAAAGTTCAAGGCAATCGTAAAATGCGTTTTAGACAGGTACGTGCCGAGTAAAACTGTGAGGGACGGGAAAAACCCACCGTGGTACAACAACAAAGTTAGGAAACTACTGCGAAAGCAAAGAGAGCTTCACTCCAAGTTTAAACGCAGCCAAAACCTCTCAGACACACAGAAGCTAAACGATGTCAAAGTTAGCGTAAGGAGGGCTATGCGTGAAGCGTTCAGTGAATTCGAAAGTAAAATTCTATGTACCGACTTGACAGAAAATCCTAGGAAGTTCTGGACTTACGTAAATCAGTAAGTGGCTCGAAACAGCATATCCAGACACTCCGGGATGATGAAGGCATTGAAACAGAGGATGACACGCGTAAAGCTGAAATACTAAACACCTTTTTCCAAAGCTGTTTCACAGAGGAAGACCGCACTGCAGTACCTTCTCTAAATCCTCGCACAAACGAAAAAACGGCTGACATCGAAATAAGTGTCCAAGGAATAGAAAAGCAACTGGAATCACTCAACAGAGGAAAGTCCACTGGACCTGACGGGATACCAATTCGATTCTACACAGAGTACGCGAAAGAACTTGCCCCCCTTCTAACAGCAGTGTACCGCAAGTCTCTAGAGGAACGGAAGGTTCCAATTGATTGGAAATGAGCACAGGTAGTTCCAGTCTTCAAGAAGGATTGTCGAGCAGATGCGCAAAACTATAGACCTATATCTCTGACGTCGATCTGTTGTAGAATTTTAGAACATGTTTTTTGCTCGAGTATCATGTCGTTTTTGGAAACCCAGAATCTACTATGTAGGAATCAACATGGATTCCGGAAATAGCGATCGTGTGAGACCCAACTCACTTTATTTGTTCATGAGACTCAGAAAATATTAGATACAGGCTCCCAGGTAGATGCTATTTGTCTTGACTTCCGGAAGGCGTTCGATACAGTTCCGCACTGTCGCCTGATAAACAAAAGTAAGAGCCTACGGAATATCAGACCAGCTGTGTGGCTGGATTGAAGAGTTTTTAGCAAACAGAACACAGCATGTTGTTATCAATGGAGAGACGTCTACAGACGTTAAAGTAACCTCTGGCGTGCCACAGGGGAGTGTTATGGGACCATTGCTTTTCACAATATATATAAATGACCTAGTAGATAGTGTCGGAAGTTCCATGCGGCTTTTCGCGGATGATGCTTTAGTATACAGAGAAGTTGCAGCATTAGAAAATTGTAGCGAAATGCAGGAAGATCTGCAGTGGATAGGCACTTGGTGCAGGGAGTGGCAACTGACCCTTAACATAGAAAAATGTAATGTATTGCGAACACGTAGAAAGAAGGATCCTTTATTGTATGATTATATGATAGCGGAACAAACACTGGTAGCAGTTACTTCTGTAAAATATCTGGGTGTATGCGTGCGGAACTATTTGAAGTGGAATGATCATATAAAATTAATTGTTGGTAAGGCGGGTACCAGGTTGAGATTCATTGGGAGAGTCCTTAGAAAATGTAGTCCATCAACAAAGGAGGTGGCTTACAAAACACTCGTTCGACCTATACTTGAGTATTGCTCATCAGTGTGGGATCCGTACCAGATCGGGTTGACGGAGGAGATAGAGTAGATCCAAAGAAGAGCGGCGCGTTTCGTCACAGGGTTATTTGGTAACCGTGATAGCGTTACGGAGATGTTTAACAAACTCAAGTGGCAGACTCTGCAAGAGAGGCGCTCTGCATCGCCGTGTAGCTTGCTCGCCAGGTTTCGAGAGGGTGCGTTTCTGGATGAGGTATCGAATATATTGCTTCCCCCTACTTATACCTCCCGAGGAGATCACGAATGTAAAATTAGAGAGATTAGAGCGCGCACGGAGGCTTTCAGACAGTCGTTCTTCCCGCGAACCATACGCGACTGGAACAGGAAAGGGAGGTAATGACAGTGGCACGTAAAGTGCCCTCCGCCACACACCGTTGGGTGGCTTGCGGAGTGTAAATGTAGATGTAGATGTAGATGTAGAATATTTTCTGTAAAACCGAATTCGGATCCCATCTGAGCCTGGCGACTTATTTGCTTCCAACATTTTCATTTGATTCTCAGCGCTAAAAACTCGTACTTCTATGCCCTCTACACAAGAGTTTGGGTGACGGATAAACGATGGTATTGCTCTGATTGGATCCCGAAAATGAGCTTGCCCTACAGTGATAGTTCTGCTCGTTGAGGGTCTTCAACTACGACAGCAATAGGGTGCGAACAGGATCTCATATTCAAAAGGGAGCAAGTACAAAATGGTTCAAATGGCTGTGAGCACTGTGGGACTCAACTGCTGTGGTCATAAGTCCCCTAGAACTTAGAACTACTTAAACTTAACTAACCTAAGGACATCACACACATCCATGCCCGAGGCAGGATTCGAACCTGCGACCGTAGCGGTCGTGCGGTTCCAGACTGTAGCGCCTTTAACCGCTCGGCCACTCCGGCCGGCAGGGAGCAAGTACAATGTAACGAAATAAGTCCACAGTAATGGGTGACTGTCAACTTGTGATTCTACTGGACGGTCCATCGGTGTTCACAGTATTGGTTGGACGTTACGGCGCTGTGACGGGTGTTCTACACTGTCTGCTACGCCAGTCCAGTCTCGATGCGCACACGTAGACTGCTTGATAATTTCTAAGGATGAAATGATATTTGCTAAGAAACAACTGCCAGTTGTTACGGAACAACCGACAATTGCTGCGAAACACCCGACCAGTAATAGTAAAAGAACATATAGAGACTGGGACGTGTTAACTGCAGCAAAACTTGTGCACGAACGCTCTGTCTGCACTCGACAGTTCATACAGTATGGTGTTTGACGAAGTTTCTTGTGGAACCGATTAGTGCGACACTCCGCATGGTGCTGCAACATGTCTGCGAGACATCATTTGAGTGCTCATTGTGGTGGACGAATAGTTGGACGGCTCGATGCCGGTCGAAGTTCCACTACCGTGGCCACAGTAATGCGCGTGTTGAAAAGTGTCATCTTGAGAATAAAAAAGTCCGCTGAAGGTGGAAATACTGTGCGGAAACATGCTGGTAGTCGTAGGCGGACCACCACTCCGCAAGAGGATCGATACGTAGCCCTAGTGGCGGAAAGGAACAGGAGTCTCACTCCTAGTAAGATCGCTGCTGACCTTGCAGCCGCTACCGGTACATCTGTCTCTGCCAGGACCATTTCGCGGCGAGTAAATCAAGCTGGTTCGTACGCTCAGAACCCGTTAAATGTACCCCACTTCGACTACACCATCATTGAGAAAGAGTTTGTTGGTGTGCAGAGCATGTTGGTTGGGGTCAGTAACAATGGTGCAGAGTGAGCTCTCGGACGATTTCTGTTTCACTGTTGCAAGTGATTCTGGCCAACAGTTAGTGTGGAGAGAGAGGGAAACACGTTACACACCACAGAATGTTCGTGGACGTCATAGGCTTACGGTGTGAACAGGCATTATACACAACGGCCGAAAGCGTTTGCATGAAGTACCGTTACAGCACAGCGGTATTGCAGTGAGCTTGTTATGGATAATGTCCGACCGTTTAGGAATGCGATAGGTCCCGACTTTCTAGTTAGGGACGACAATGCGCGCCCATGCAGCACCGCTGACGCGTCGAACACTCTGGAAAGTGAAGATATTGAACTTACGGAATGGCCTGTATACTTCCCGGACCTAAAAACAATCAACCTTGCCTTGGTTGTTCTTGGCAGGCACCTTTCAAGAACTGAAAACCGCTTTGATAGAGGAGTGGGCCTGTATCGCCGAAAGACCATTCAACATCTGGTATCCAGCCGAAATAAAAGATGCAAAATGTTCATTACTGCCCGAGGAGGGCGTATTCCCTACTGAGAATCCGATATCGACTTTTATGTTGGGAGTCTGAGGAGTGTCAATTATGACAGTTATTTACGTCTGTTACCCTGCTTTCCCATGTGATGAAATTTGTAGCACTTTTCGTTATAAGAATACCACTGCAACTAGATCACATATATACTGTGTCTTCCAACACTGCTGTTCCTGTCCAACAATATCGCTGTTCCGTAGAAATTGAGCACTGTATTTACGTCAGCATCCGTTTCCCACAAACTGAAAACTTCTCCGACTGCAATGTGTGCGTGAATGTCGCAGTTCTCATGCTAACTGGTACAGTATAGTGTTTCTGAAACAAATACGTCAGGAAGGTTCTGCAACAAGGTGTACTGACCTTCCTCCAAGCAAAGCCACATGCTATATTTCAGCGGAACAATACAACACCACATAGTGGAAGACTTCTTCGAAAAACGGTAGCTGTAGTTACTTCACCAGCCTACTCATACAGCTGTCATGCCGCCAGTCGGATAAGTCATCTCTAGTGGCGAACTAGCTCGTCATTATCATTAAGCAAGTACTGTACGCACCGAGTGGTCGTAATTACACTGCAGCTACTCGCGGAGTTCCAGTGTAGGGGTAATCATCGTATGGTAGCGAAACTTGGTAGATATGCTAATGCGTTACTGCAGAAAAGATTTTGGCTGAAAATCCAAAATTACCTCCAATTTTGGCCACGAGGTGCAAATCTGGCACTGTATGTGCAAGAAAGTATAGAAACGCTTCCATATAGAGTGGATTAGGAATGGGATGAGGGCAGAAGAAGTCAAACAGGTGATAACGGCATGATGTTGATTCTATTATTAACCGATACGCCTGGTCAAATGAAAGCGTGGATAAAAACAACGTACAGCGCCCGATATGCGGCTGGTGGCCATAACTGGAACTAATTATTTTTTCACCGGCGTAAATCGATTCCACATTTTAACACATTACGATATCCATTAAGTTTAACAGCCATACGATAATTACAGCCCACATTGGACCTCCTTGAGTAGCTACACATTGAATTATAATCAGTTGGTGCTTTGTTAACTCACATAGAAACTTGGACACTGTGCCATGACGATTACTCGCATCAATTTCAGGACTTATTGGCGTCTGAAGTCTCATTTTGAGCTACCATGTGCAACTCCACAATCATGATTGTTTGAATAATAATTATTTTTGTATCATTTATAGTTTGTTGTTGTTCTTTTTGTTGTGGTCTTCAGTCAGGAGATGCGTTCGATGTAGATCTCCATTCTAGTTTATCCCGTTCAAGAGTCTTGATCTCCGAATAGCTACTGTAACCTACATTGATACTTTGCTTTCATTCAACAATTTTTACTCCCCTGACTTGTCTTCATTATCAAATTGACTATTCTATGATGCCCCAGGATGTTACCCATCGACCGATACCCTGTTTTACTCAAGCAGTGTCATAAATTACATTTATCTCCAACTTGTTTCAGTACCGGTACCTCCTCTCCGGTCCGCAGCCCGTGGTCGTGCGGTAGCGTTCTCGCTTACCACGCCCGGGTTCCCGTGTTCGATTCCCGGCGGGGTCAGGGATTTTCTCTGCCTCGTGATGACTGGGTGTTGTGTGATGTCCTTAGGTTAGTTAGGTTTAAGTAGTTCTAAGTTCTAGGGGACTGATGACCATAGATATTAAGTCCTATAGTGCTCAGAGTCATTTGAACCAGCCAACCTCCTCTCGGTTACACGAATTACTCATGTAATTTTCAGCATTTTCCTGCATTATCACATTTCAGGAGCTTCTATTCTCTTCTTATCTGAACTGTTCATCGTCTGCATTTCACTTCCCTAAAAGTTTTATTGCAGTAGCCACACTGCATTTTATATTCTATGCACGACAGACATAATCTGTTATTTTGTTGTCGAAATAGCAAGACTCATCGACTACATTTAGTGTCTCATTTCGTAATCCAAGTCCCTTAGTATCGCCACTTCAGTCAAATACTTCCAGAAAAGACTTTCTAACAATTAGATTTAAATTGCATGTCTTCAAATTCCTCTTTTTCAAATACGATTATCTTCCAACGACTACCATGCACATTATACTCTCTCTACTTCAGCCATCATCAGTTAGTTTTGCCGGCCGGTGTGGCCGTGCGGTTAAAGGCGCTTCAGTCTGGAACCGCGTGACCGCTACGGTCGCAGGTTCGAATCCTGCCTCGGGCATGGATGTGTGTGATGTCCTTAGGTTAGTTAGGTTTAATTAGTTCTAAGTTCTAGGCGACTGATGACCTCTGAAGTTAAGTCGCATAGTGCTCAGAGCCATCAGTTAGTTTGCTTCCCATCTCTTAAATCTCATATATTACTTTACTGCCTCACTTCGTAATTTAATTCCCTCTGTATCGCCTGATTTAATTCGACTATATTCCATCACCTTTGTTTTACCTTTGCCGGTTTTCATCTTACAACTTTTGTTGAGAAACTAGTCATTCCTTTATGATGGTCCTTCCATTTATTTGCTGCCTCTAGCAAAATTACCATATCTTCGACAAACTTGAAAGTTCTTATGTCTTCTTCTTGAAGTTTCATCCCCTCTCCAAATCTCTCCTTGGTATCCTTTACTACTTGCTTATCTCACATTGGATAACACATGGAAAAGGCTATAACTCTGTCTTACTCCCATCTGAACTAATGTTTCCTTTTGACGTCTTTTGACTATTACAGTTGCGGTGTAATTTCTGTGGGAGTTGTAAATAACAATTCTTTCTCTGTACGTATGTCTGATTCCTTCGGAATTTTAAATTGTGTATTACAACCTGCCTTTTCAAAGCTTTCTCTAATTGTGTATATCCTATAAACGTAGATTTGCCTTGTTTTAGCTATCACCTAACATAATTGATAGGGTCAGTACTGCCTCTTCCTGCAGAACCCAAACTGATGTTCCTAAGGGTCTGCTTCCACCAGTTTCTCCATTCTTCTGTAAATAACTCGTTCAAATGGTTCAAACGGCTCTAAGCGCTGTGTGACTCTACATCTGAGATCATCAGTCCCCTAGACTTAAAGCTATTTAAACCTGACTAACCTAAGGACATCACACACATCTATGTCCGAGGCAGAATTCGAACATTCGACCGTAGCAGCAGCGTGGTTCCGGACTGAAGCGCCTAGAATCACTCGGCCACAGCGGCCGTCAAATAACTTGTTGTATTATTTTATAACCATGACTTATTAAACTGACAATTTGGTAATATTCACCACTGTCAGCAGCTGATATGTTATCATGTATTTAATAATTGCTGTGGAATTTTTCGTTCACTTCGATCCCTCTTAGTGTTAAAATTTTCAGATGCGTCTGTGTAGCAACAGTGGTTTATTTTCGAAATGGAGCAGCTAATAACCGATGGGAGGACGTTACTACCGTTCAGTGCACTGTGGTTGTGGAAGTGCGATTAGTGAGTTAGGTAAGCGTGTAGCCCGACATGCTACACACTGAACTACGTATGTATTGACCAGTACCTCGTAAAGTGCTGCTATAATTTTTCGCTGCCCTTCCAAGCGCGCTTAACTGCCATCCAGTCTAATGAATGGGTATAAACTATATCGATGTTTGGAGCAAGTGTCACAAACCGTGAATGTTGATACTAATCATCGATCGCCTTGTGGAATTAATTACTTCAGTGTTACGACCATGCTGACTCATGTACCGTGATTATTATGCGCAGAAGTCACGCTGTAAAATATTTTTATGTCTTGAAACAAGTTGCCACGATTAAATTGGTATCGAAGATGTTGATCATCAAGCTGGTATAGGAAACTTTTTTTTCGCTACTGCCTTAACTGTCGAGCTGTCGCTACGTCTGCGTCGTCTATTAAACAATTACTGCAAGACAAATATTTTTTACGTTGGAATGAGAAAATAGGAGAGAAATCGAGTCAAACGAGGCCATCTTCCAGTGATTTAAAACCTGACAACGGAGCTGTCATCAACTTCACTCGTTGAACGATAAAAAAGCAGAAGTCAATCTACATTGAGATTTTTATACGAATATCATCGAGATACACACTTTGGGACTGTGCTAAAACAACTGTATTTCCAATAGAGACATACAGAACCGTAAAAAAATTGCTTTATTGTCGTTGTAGCATTGCTACAGAAGTACTCGTCGATGTGATGTGTGTGATAAGGAAAAATGATTTCAAATATAATACCAATCTGGTCACAGTTATCAAGTGCGAATATATCTATACTGATACACTTACTAACTTTAGGTATTAATTAGTGGTGATCATAGTATATAGAAGATCGTGTGCATTGCTGAACATGTTCAGCAAATGTATATAATTTAAATTAATACGTTGCCACCACCGCTCAGTTTTCTTTTTATAAATTATCTGACCTTCTTCTTAAGGGCATGATAAACTTTTCCCTGTTACTGGCTTCGTGTTGGATATGTTCCAGATCATCAAGTATTCTTTTGCTCACTTACCTTTGTGTCAGAACTACAAGGAGAACGTTGAGTTGGTCGTTTTTATGTGAGAGGCGTTCTCAGGTACTAATGGTGCTCCCCGTTGACAATGCAGATGAGTGTCCCCCAGCCCCTTCGTCTCAATATTTAATGCTGCCAATTACAGTACATCATCTAGAGATCAGCAAAATAATTCGAATTTCTTTTAAAAAGTGGCTGTGGATAATCCCTTACATTGTACTGTGTCGTATATAACAATACATGAAAATGTTTACAGTAGCTGTTCAATTCGTTGACCTCCTGTCTCGACATGGCATATCTAACGTTATGCTGTGAAATAGTCCAAAGGAGACCAAGGGTATCAAATTGAAAATGCTCAGAAAAATCTGTGATGAACTTCAGGAACCTGAATTCGAGCTTCTTTTACATTTCTTCTCTGCCTAACTGTCTCTCAAAGGTTGAATTATTCTTCTTAATTATTTTCGGGATTCAGTTACTTCCTATTCTTAGAAAATGCTTTTCTTAATTGTTTTTTTTCTCTAGTCTGCCTGTTAACCTTTGTGACTAACAGTTCCTCCTTTAACCACCTTCTTTTCAGAGCTTGTTATTGCGTAAATGGTGGAACCCGATGCAAATCTGAAACCCGCACAGCACACAAATACCCAGATTACACGCATGAAGTATTTGAGGATGAGAGCACTTAGTGACTTCCAACAAGCTTTATAAATAATTTAAAACCTTACCTTACCAAACTTCCCCCTCCCCCCCCCCCCAAACACACACACACTCGTTTTAACTTATTACTTATTTTGTAGTAGCTCTATTCGCAACACATTTTGCAGACGGTATTCACGTCTACGACTGAGTAACATAATTTAAAATCAGTTGTAAGCTTTGTCTTGCTTACATGCTCAACATAAAATATTTAATGCCTTAACTAGTTTGTAAAGTAATCAGTATTTTGAAACCATTTTATGCATGGGTGTTCGACTCATTAAAGAATCGGAGGTTTACTGGATTCGAGCTTTTACTGTTTATGTTTCGCTGATGTGCAGGGTGTATCAAATTTGGAGCTGCTACTGCCTTCCGAAACGGATTTAAATGGAGGAGCCATAGACCCTATTACGTGCAGAAGACGGCCCTCAAAATCTAACGGAGACACACTGAATAAAAATATTACATCGACTTGAAGATGAAGAAGAGTCAACCCCTACTTTCAAAATAACCTGCAAAATTATCGACAAATGTCATTTCTCCTGGCCCTTCCAAAATGGTGCATAATAACACTCTCACATAAATAAACCAGTAATCATAAATCAGGTTCCAATAAAAGGTGATCTAAAACAATGTTGCTTTTTCACAGTGCAGTAAATTTACTCATAACCTAAAATAAAAAAATTATGAAATTGTCAAGAGAAACACCAAAGAGCCTCTAATGCATCAAATATTAATGTCATCAAGTAATCTGCAACACACAGTTTGTTTAGCAGTAAAAATTTTTGAATAAATATAGCCGCTGTTACGACAATGAACCCAGAAATATAGAGATGAAAACTAGCACTAGAAAAGTGACAGTTCAAACGTTTCTTCCTGTGATTTAAAATCTACCTTTTCTTCCAAACGATATATTTTTTGTGAGATACAGTTTTGTATTTGCAACCAGTAATGTATAACTGCTCTTTACGCTAGTTATTAACGCCACCTTTCTATGTAGCATTATGTGCTAATTATAACACTGACGTTCCAAATACATCGAAAGTTTTTTAATGGTTTATGGCTTAAGATTCCGCACAGAGGAAGAAGTTCACAGCTACGTTCAGACCACCTCAGATATTTAATTACACTTCCGCCCGTGGATAAGTGTGAGTTTTATTTCGACTGTTATGGCTGTAACAAGCATTTGAGCTTGAGATATGTAGCATTACGGTAAGTTAATTGCTTCTTTGTCCTGAACGGAACATTATTCATTATAGTACAGTAGTTATATACTTAGATCAGCCTAAAAGTCTGCTTCAGTGACTTTGGAAGCTAAGATAGCAGTGTGAAGTTTGACTCTTGCCGTAGATATGGTTGTAAGTTTTAAGGGTTCTGTTACCGCGTGTATACAGAGAGTCGCAAAGTCTTTGAGACAGACGTCTAGGCTTGATAGATCGCATCAAAAGACAAAACTTTATTAGAGACAAAATATTCGTCGACACGTCTCGGCGATGCTAGGCGCCGTTTGACAGTGGTTATGCCCCTGAGGGACAGCAGGGCTAGGCACTCTGCAGCATTAATATGCAATGTGTGTTGCCTATTATCCAGTCATCTGGTCCTCGCGTAAAGTGATAGGCGGGGACCAATCGAAGTTTCGGTTTGTTTATAAAATTCCATTTAAAGATACTCATTTTTATGATTTTCTTGTTGACAATCACTCCATTACGAGAATGCGATTTTCACTCTGCAGCGGAGTGTGCGCTGATATGAAACTTGCTGGCAGATTAAAACTCGAACTCGGGACCTTTGCCTTTCGCGAGCAAGTGCTCTACCAACTGAGCTACCCAAGTACGACTCTCGCCCCGTCCTCACAGCTTTACTTCCGCCAGTACCGCGCCTCCTACCTTCCAAACTTTACAGAAGCTCTCCTGCGAACCTTGCAGAACTAGCACTTCTGAAAGAAAGGATATGCCAGGAAGTTTCAATCACTCCATTAGTTTACAGTGGTAGGTACTACTCGGAAGCGCCAAAGAAACTGGTATAGACATGCGTATCGAAATACAGATATAAGTAAACAGAAAGAATATGGCGCTGCGGTCGGCAAAGCGTATACAAGACACCAAGCGTCTGGCGCTGTTGTTAGATCGGTTACTGCTGGTACCATCGCAGGTTGTCAAGATTTAAGTGAGTTTGAAAGTGATGTTACAGTCGCCGCACAAGGGATGGGGACAGCATCTACGAGATAGTGATGCAGTGGCGATTTTCGCGTACGACCATTTCACGAGTGTACCGTGAATATCAGGAAACCGGTAAAACATCTAATCTCCGACATCGCTGCCGCCAGAAAAAGATCCTAAAAGAGCGAGACCAACGACGACTGAAGATAATCGTTCAACGTTACAGAAGTGAAACTCTTCCGCAAATTTCTGGAGATTTCAATGTTGGGACATCAACAAGTGTCAGCGTACGAACCATTCAACGAAACATCATTGATATAGGCTTTTGGAGCCGAGAGCCCAATCGTGCACCCTTGATGACTTTGCGACACAAAGCTTAACGTCTCGGGTGGGCGCGTCAACAACGACATTGGACTGTTGATGGTTCAAATGGCTCTGAGCACTATGGGACTTAACATCTGTGGTCATCAGTCCCCTAGAACTTAGAACTACTTAAACCTAACTAACCTAAGGACATCACACACATCCATGCCCGAGGCAGGATTCGAACCTGCGACCGTAGTAGTCGCGCGGTTCCGGACTGAGCACCTGACCCGCTAGACCACGGACTGTTGATGACTGGAAACATGTTGCCTGGTCTGACGAGTCTCGTTTCAAACTGTATCGAGTGTATAGAGTTGAGCGGGTATGGAGACAACCTTATGAATCCATGGACCCTGTACGTCAGGAGGGGACTGATAAAGATGGTGGAGGCTCTGTAATGGTGTGGGGCGTGTGCAGTTTAAGTGATATGGGACCCCTGATACGTCTAAATACGACTCTGACAGGTGACACGTACGTAAGCATCCTGCCTGATCACCGGCATCCATTCATGTCCATTGTGCATTCCGACGGACTTGGGCAATTCCAGCAGGACAATGTGACACCCCACATGTCCAGAATTGCTATAGAGTTACTGCAGGAACACTCTTCTGAGTTTAAACACTTCCGATGGTCACCAAACTCCCCAGACATGAACATTATGGAGCATATCTGGCATGCCTTCGAACGTACTGTTCAGATTAGATCTCCAGCTCCTCGTACACTTACGGATTTATGGACAGCGCTGCAGGATTCATGGCGTCAGTTCTCTCCAGCACTACCTCAGACATTAGTCGATTTCACGCCATGACGTGTTCCGGCACTTCTGCTTGTTCGCGGGGGCCCCACACGATACTAGCCAGGTGTACCAGTTTCTTCGGCTCTTCAGTATATGTCGTACAGTTGGTTGGCAGATGCTGCTAGTTAGGTATAATCTCGTCTTCCCAGGATTGGTGAATACTAGAGATCACCTAGCGTCCCTGGAAACTTCAGTCAACATTTAGTCTGTAACAAAAGTTGTTTCTCATGACGCGATCTATCACCACTAGATATCTTTTGCAAAGACCATGAGATATCCTGTATATTAGAACAGATTGTACACTCTGTACTTGACTGATTTACACAGGGAGCTAGAACAAGTGTGGTCTTGACCTACAATTGTCTCCACCAAAACGAAATTTATTAATTGGTTTCTCTTTCTGTAATTATACTAAACTCAGCCAGCGTCGTTAAATAGTAGTAGGAGACACATTTTATATTGCTACGAATGTAATGTGAGGTAAATAATACAGCACAAAGGTACGGTTAGACATGGCACACGCAATACATTTCCCTTATGCACAACATGGAAGAAATAAAACTGCCCTGGAAAACACTTCATGCAGCTTAAGATAGGCAACCCAACTTGCATCTTCTATATCTGGAGCGGATGTCATAAGTAAGGTTGCCTATCTCAAGGTGCATGAAATATTTTCCAGGCCAGTTTTATTTTGCATGTCCTGCAGAAGAGTTGCTTCGTAAACGACGAAGACATACATGTTGAGTATTGCTGGGAGGAATGAGAAAACAACCAAATGAACCAGATAACAGAACCGAGTGAATGATGTAATTATGACAAAAATGATAATTTAACGGAGATGAACGGGAAACATAGCTAGACGAATGGATGGTAGTTGGACCAAACAGCCTATGTTCTTCGCTAGACTCAGTAAGATAAAATAACACTGATATGATGACTGAATAGAAGATGGGTGGGCAACATTGGGAAAAAAGTGCAGCAGCAACATGGATGTGCAGAACTGATGCACGTAATCGGTCGAAAAGTTTGCCATCTTCATGCTTACCACATACTGCATTTATTAATAACAGCTCATTTCCGTTATTTCAACTGAAGCATGAAGATAGCAGATGTTTCTACACTGCTTTATTAGCTGTACAGCGAAGTGATGAAAACACAAAATTAAAGAACTAAAATTATGAAAATAAGTTTTAAAAATGTGTGATAATGGTAATATTGATAGCATATAGTTGCAAGATTCAAGAATGAGATACTCAGTTTCCGAGGTATGGATAATTCTGTTCGCAATAAAAACAGGCGCACGAATTGCTACGAATCCAACAAATATTAATCATTTGAAAGAAACTAATGCTAATAACAATAACCGGTCAGTAAAGCAGATAAAACTTTTGCTCGAAGTAATTTTCACAACATGCTCTCCTTCTTCATCTCTCTTATAAGTTCGTTGCTCTATATTGTCTATGACTTCCCGTATTCCGCAAATATCCACACCTATCCTTAGTGCTATAACACGAAATATGATTTTTATGTATCTTATATTATAGAGAGTGTTTAGAAAAAGAATTCAGCCGATATCACGAGACTATAATTTGTACAACAAGACTGAAGATAAAAACGTAAAGTGAATTTTAATGCGCCGACACCAAAAATTTACCTTGGCACTAGTTGTCAGTTGTCGATTCACGAGGTTGCCGTGGTGTATCTCGCAAGTTTATGCGGTTTTTTTCCCACAATGGAAAGATGATGAAAATACACACCTATCATTCAGTGAATCGTCTTCAGTAGAAGTTTTGTGTGAGTAGCAACGAAGAGAAAGTAGAAATCTATGGAGAACGTGAGATAGTGGAACAATAATGACCAGTGCTCATTTCCACATGTTTCTATATAGTTATTGTCAACTCTATCAAGCGGACGAATTACGTCACTCCGGATACTGTGCTAGTAGCTCCTTCCTCCTCCCCCTACCATCGTCATTAGTGCCTAACTAAACTTCAAATTAAAAAAGTATTATCTTTGAAAACTTTTATTTCTTGGAATGACGGAATATAAAGGATTTTTAGTTTTTACAGACGTTGTATTAAACCAAGAACTAATTAGTCAATCAGACAATTGGTACTGCATCTTGCTAACAACCTCTACCATGATGAGCAATTCTCAATGCAGCAGGAGTGCTACTTGAAACCCATTCTTAGAAAAGGAAGCTAACTCTCCATAGCGAGAACAGACAGCTCATTAACGCCAAATTTTTCCGTAGTGTCCTAACGAATAGACCGTTGTATGTTCCTCCATTGATTTCTGCGGTTATTTCACGCAGTGGTGCTTGTCTGTTATCTTTGACATCTCCATGCAAATGCCACTGCTCTCGGTCGTTAAATGAAGGCTGTCAGCCATTGCGTTGTCCTTGGTAAGAGGTAATGCTTAAAATTTGATATTTTCGACACACTCTTGACATATGATTCACGGAATATTGAATTCCCTAGTGATTTCTGAAATGAAGTATCCCATACTCTAGCTCCAGATACCATTACGCGTTCACAGTCTTTTTAAATAGTATCGTGCGGCAATAGTCACGTCGAAAACATATTCACAGGAATTACATGACTACAAATGTCAGCTCCAGCAATGTACCGTTAGTGCCACTTGTATATGTGTATATCTCTATCCCATGACTTTTGTCACCTCAGTCTATGTGAGGTGTATGTTTCCAACTCACTGTCACAGATGCATCGTACATAATATGTTCGTAGTGGGTGGACCACGTGAATAAGATGTTGTTTATAGATTCGTTTCACAAGCTGTACCCTCTGCCACAATGTGTCGAGCGTTAACGCTAATATTCCAAAAAATGAATTATTATTGGCTAATATAGTCAGTCTCGTAGTCTCACGAAATAGTGACAACAGTAATGATCTTGTAAAACTAATTTAGTTTCGTGGCCGAAACACTATCAAATCCTTTCGTTTTTACCCCTGAGAAAATTTTTTGTTTTATCGTTCAGGGGGTAATTATCGACAGGCTGAGAATCATGCCTTATGACTGATCTGGTGGAAGCACATTTGCCTGCGAGACATACTGAGCCTCAACTTTACCTTCGATACGGATAGAGCCTGAATCAATGAGCTATAATTTATGCTAATGCTGGGACTTCAACTTCGGTCTTCTGCTTGTGTAGCAGATGTACTATTCACTACACACCGTAGCATTGTGGCTAACACATCTGCATGTATTACCCTACTCCAATACCTTCTGTAACACAAGCATCAATCCACGTCTCAGCACATCTTGATTTTCTGTTTCGTAAATGGTCAATATTACCGAGGCTATCCGATATGTAATAGAACCTCAAGAAATCAAGATCGGCTTGCCTGTGTTAGGAAGGGCACTCACTGGATTACAGTAATACTTGCGGCTGTGTTAGCCGCAATGCTACAGTGATGAAGTGCATGTTAAACAGGGAACACCGGTTCAAATCCTGGCCTTGGCACAAATTTTAATTCATTACTTCAGCTCCTATTCTTACCGAACATAGCCTCAGTAGTTAAACGACATTTGATTGATATTTCTTTTAATTTTGTGTCTGGACAAAAGCTTTGTTTGCATTGTTAATATAAACGGCACACTCTATACAGAGAACTGGAATAACTTCTCTCGTGTTCGCTTGTAGCACTTGCGGCAGCAGTCAGCTGTTTTGGATCAGGAATTGGGACTGACACGAGAATTAAGTCGTATTTGGCGGCGCCTATTGTGTCCAGGTGATACTCTATGGTACCACCCCCACAGGTGGAGTCCTTTTTGACGTTCCAGCAGGGCCGAGCCGTAATTAGGCCACCTGCACGAGTCCGGGAATGTGGTCGACTCCCCCGATCGGGCGGCGATAAATATTTATGAAGCGCTGCCCCTTTCATGCGCTCAGCCCGAATGGATGAAAACAACAACGGCGCTGCCCCCAGCGGAGGTTTAACAGAGTCCCCGAGCCGTCAGTAGCTACACAGCTCCCGGTAGCTACCGCACGGGAAACCTCTGATTGTTATCTGCGTTAACTCACTGCCTACTGCATGCCAAGTGGCCGGATTCTTCCCGGGGAGATTTGCCTTCCTACTTGTCGTGCGATAGACGACAGACATACTCACTTTCGCCTGAATATATCTCACTCTCTCGGTTTAGAGGTGAAACTATCTGAGAAAAGAAAAACGCATATTTTGCCGTACTTTGCAAAACGTAATTAAAACGCCACATTAGACAAAAATTTGGGGCCTACTGCATTAACTTATGGAATGAAGAAACATTTAGTTCTACTGATCTTGATTAAACATGTAACTGTAACCTTATAAAATTAGTGTCACTTTAAAAGGTAAGTTTCAGCATTCTGTGCGTAGACTACAGTGAATTTCAGTTTCTGTACCTCGTAAGTACTTGTTCCGTAGTCTTTCTTTCAAGTATGTCTATATTTTTTTGTAGATACAATACAGGTTTATCTACGATATTGTGTTCATCTCCGTGCATAACTAATAAGTACGAAAGGCATCGACACATTTATCTTTTCTTACAGAAAACGAAATTATATCTGCAGTTTTTCTTTTTTTTTAATTCATGCTTAAAAAGTATGTTACCAGATAGACAGAAGCACAGAGTAGATGACAAATTAGGAAATCATAATATAACAGTCACTTTCTCAATATGATTAACCAGTCCGATGGCGAGTTCATGCGCTTCAGACGGGTAGTCCTATTCAAACAAAATACTAATCTATAGTGACCTACCATTTTCACTCAACGTCATTAAGAGGAAGAGGGTTAAATATCTCAGTTTTGACCTTACTTAATTTATAGTAACTAAATGTACTAATTATACGTTTATAAAATTTGTGCCACTTTGAAAACATGAAATATTTCCTTAGCTCTCAGTATTCCATACATAGATAACAGTAAATTCCGAATTCCGTACCTCGTTCTGTTGCACTTTTTTTACATAAGTAGCCATTTATTCTGTACGTGCTAAGCAAGCATATCTACGTCATCATCTTCATTTCCGTGCTCAGCGAGTTTCCGTTTTATCAACGCCACTTCAAAAATATATTGCCTCACGGAAAAAGAACACACAACAGATGACATGCAAGGAAACTACAATATAGCAGACACTTTGTCAGTATGTTTAAGGGGCTCCGGAACGCCCTATACTTGCAATGTTAAAATAACGCTTATAAATTACAACTTTCCTCACAAAGTATTGGAGGTAGGAAGTTGAAATTTTACAGATTATTTATTGGAATATGGGCTACAACTTAACACAGGGATTTTACAAAATTTTAGTTCAGTTATTAAAGATGATTTTTTTTCAATTGTAATGAAAATTCACAACATTTTTTTGCAATTTTTTATTTATATATTCAAAAATATACAGTTTTTTGGAAAAAGGCTGTGTTAAATTATGCAGTAGGTACTGTGTAACATTTACTGAAAGTTTGAAACAAATATGTTTGGAAGATCCTTAGAAAACATGTAATTAGTATGAGAAAATAAAAGTTTTGGGAATCGAGCGACAAAGATTGGATTAACTTTTTAGTGCATTCCAGGTCCATAGGATGGATTGTCTTCATCCTCTGCAAACTCCTCCTCCAGCTTCCTCTTGTTCCTCCTCCTGTTTACTCTTGCTTGTATTTCTAGACTCTTACAGCCCTGTCTGCAGCCCGAAGGCGTTCCTTGTCTAAAGCAAGCATCGCTCGTACCATGCTAGAACCTATCTTCATTCCCATATTTCTAAATACCTTGCACCTTACAATGTTGCCATCATTTTACTCATTATTATACTTCCACAAAACAGAGACTCAAGAAACAGAATTAATAACGAATATTTAATTACGAATATTTTCGAGATAACGACAGAGTAAATAAACATGAAACAATCGACAATCACACCAGCGATATATATTGAACCATCACAGGTTAGCCACAACACATACTTTATCTCACATCACTAAAATGTACCTGATGAACACGGACGTTAATAATAACACCATTTGACAGCAGTTTAACAGCGCCACAGTGGGTCACGCCCATGTAGAACACATTTCAAAAAAAATTTAAAAATAGTTGTAGTCTTCGGAATTGAATAAATTATATATCTATTAAAAGGTAATAGTCTGCAGATTCAGAAAACGCAAAAAAGTAAAAATTGAACTTTTCATGATTTTGAGCCTTTCCGGAGCCCCTTAACTAGGTCGATGTCGAATTCACGCTTCATTCAAACAAATATTAATCGATAGTGAATGACGGTAACAGGAAGAGCGTTGTGTATCTCATTTTTCATCTGAGTTAATATATAACAACTCACTCCTAAATTTGTAAACTATTAAACAACATAGTAACTCACAATACTATACTGATCCTCTCTTCTAAATTAAAAATGTATGTAATTATCTGTTTTGTTCTTTCTCGTGATGTTTGGTTTGTGTCATAACAACAATACTGTATTTTATTTGTACGTTACGTAGTTTCTAACGGCCGGCTCGTGTAGCTTAATGCACAACGCGTTAGTATGCGAGACTGAGAGGCGCATTAGGCAGGGTCGAATCCACGAGACAGATTTATGATTAGTGGTCTGGTACACCGATCAGCCTGACTTTGGTTTTTAGGTGGTTTTCCTTGCTCTTTTGCCAAATTCTGAACTGGCCCCCAGTCTCTGAATCAGATAATGAGATACAGGCAGAGCTAAAATACAGTAAACAGTACAGAGTTTGCACAATCCACTTACAGATGACGTCTCCCTTACCTTAAATTCATCTCTGGCTCCCATCAGGCCGCAAAGTTAAATCATAATAAATTAGGCAAATTACGACAAGCAGCGGACACCACTCAACAGGATAAATACTGGGAAAGTGGAATAAACATTTATTTTTAACAGTTAAATAATGAACACTCATTACTAATAGTAGACGTGTGCATTTGGTGTTTAAACAATGAAGCGTCATTCTCAGTCGGGAACAGCGTATTTGCTAACGAATTGTTGATGAGCAGAGCAGACTGGAGCTGCAAGAGGCTGACATTTCTGTTTACGTTTCAAACGATCGCTAGGAAAGCTGAAACGCAAACACAAAGCTGGAGCGCCTAATGCGAGAGTCTATGAATATCCGCAGCAAGTTATGTATCACACCAACAGTTTGCTTCTGAAGAGATGTTTACTTCTGAAATACGTAGAGCGTTAAGAAAAAAGTTAAATAAGGTGCCATTTCATATACCTTTCTATTTCTTTGGGCCGTTCTACTTTAATAGTACATCAGTGAATATCAACAAGGCCGACTGATTCTTTAAAATCTTCCACCTCAATGCTGTCATCATATTAACAAATAATTAAAGTATAATGACTGGTTACATTGAGTACGTATCTGTGGTTTATTCGTAGTACACGTAGCAAATATTTTTTAAAGGTTGAAAACTCGGAATTACAATCGAACTTTCTTTTCCAACAGTGTCCCTTTTCATGTTGTGCCTATGTTTCTTGGTAAGTCTAGCTTGTGGAGTAGTACTGCAGCCCAGAAGCTACACAGCTTCTAGAAAAGTGATTGTGCACTGGCTGCTTAGTGAACAGTTTTGTTACTGTGGCCACTATAAAGAATAATGATTACTGCATGTGGAGAGACATTCCTTCTGATAAAATGCTTTATATCCCAGACTACATTTCAGCCCTGAAAATACTATTGCCCGCCCAGACTACATTTCAGCCCTGAAATTACTATTCCCCGTTTAGGCGATCCATTTAACTTCACCGTCGTTACGTACTTAACTGTTGACTCGAAAAGTATCTGTGACACGGTGATTTAGTTGAAACTAAACCTCAGTCTTTGCTGATTTTCTGTTGGTTGATGTGACTGAATTGTCAATCTACATTATGTAGTTCATGAGGGACATTATGGAAATGGTTATTACACGTTTCTCTTCATTTTGAAAGGGGTTAGGTTCACAGAGTAATCTGGGAATCGACGTTTATGCTGCTTTCTGTTTCCTGTTTATGATTAGCTTATTCTAGGATTCTTGCTTGCCTGACCTAGTAATTGCTCACCAATCCTACCAGTATCGAAAAGACATACATATATCTGCAATGTGTAAAGATAAATGGAGTGCACGTGAAGCTATTTAAGAGTTCTGCAAGAGAACTAAGTTTTCTACCTTAAAATGCAATGCTTATCGACAAGAATAAGAGAATGCTAAATTACACAAGGTGTGTAATAAATACATAAACAACTTCGAAATCGACGTCCTCATAGCAAATAAAAACAGAAGACCACACAAATATCATAAATCCTTAGTTTCTGAGTTAATAGTGAATAAAAGAATTCCAACTTTCTCAAGTCAGGAACTCGTAACACATGTCGACAATGTGCTACTCCGCTTGATTCGAACTCTTGTGACGATAATGGACTTTAGTACAGTTTGAAATACCTCCAGTTTCACAGGAGGTAAAGAAATGTTTGTCGTATTTGCTAATTGTTTTAGGTGGCACCACAGATAATAATGCAAACCAGTAAGACCGGTGGGATGTGCATGCCATGGAGCAGACCTTGCCTGTCAAAGACTTTATACTCTACTGCTACTTGAAAAATGTGACTGCAGTGTGCTGCGTTCCTGTCATGGAGAAACCACGTGTTTCCTCTTATTTAAAGAGCGGATCCTGTGGCAAGTCTAGAAAAATGTGCTAAATTTAGTTCTTGTAGACAGCACGAGTGAAACGTCCTGCGAGAGCATGCGTAACCTGTTGTGTGGTGTTACATGTATCTTCTTGGGTGGACTGCAGAATGGATGCTCTCTGATTTTTTTTTGTTTTATTGCATTTTGTTCGTTGTTGATCGTTTTGCTTGGTCATTGCGGACGTCACATGACTTCCATTCAAGTTCGTCGTTGATCCTTTTACTCAGTTTTTTATTACAGAGGCCACCCAGCTCTCTGGCCGAACACGCTGAGCTACCGTGCCGGCACCCAGACTGATAGATAGATAACGTCACCAAACTGTCTAATAAAATTAATTTTAATTATTTGCTGTAAACTTCGATTATTGAATTTTTGCTTTCCAATTTTACCTGAAAAAGAAAAACTTTTCGAACATATGCTTATAAGGATATCTTTCTCATTTTTACGTGAAGAGTCCACTACACACGTTTGTAAAATAATTTCTCACGCACCTGATTTACAGTAATCTCACGTTTTTTTAATGAATATCTCACGAAGTGAACTGAGTATTTTATCCAAAATCTTGCTTAGGTTTATTAAATGTTTCTGATGTCAAACTTGTACGCTTCAATAAAACTTCAAAAAATATAATACACAATGTTTCGCAGAATGCACAGAAATCCGTAATGTTCACACAACCTACCATGGAATCTCAGTAAGGAACGCTTATTTTACTTATAACTGTCAATCAGTGCTTATCCCACGCTGCAAAACAACAGACCCTTCAGCAGTTCGTTGTTCGTTGTCATTATTAAGTCGGTAGGAAAGAGGAAAGTATACCACAGCACGTTTGAAGTAGGTTCTGTGAAATGTGTAAAGGGTCGAAATAATCTGATAGCTACAACCACCTCTTCGTGAGCATCCTATGATCATAAAAAACTGAACGTCTATTTGATATCAGTTGAAAGATTATTGTTTTTAAACAGTTACTAATTGCGCGAAATTTCGTTGAAAGGTAGTCTTATGAGGCTCTTTACTGGGTCACCGCAAACAAGTTCTTATGACGTAGGCGAGTGGCCGATAACAGCGGTCGCAAGTCAAAGGTGGAGGAAGCGACGATAGGATCTAACACTTGCGTGACCAGCGGCAGTTTGCAGTGAAGACAGAGAATGAGTCGTGTAGTGTCAAACGGGCCGTCCTACAGAGAGCTGTTAGCATAAGGGCAAATGGCTTACGGTCGCTTATCGCATACACGGATCTCCCGGTGTCAGAAAACTTCTTTCGGGCCATTTGTAATAGAGAACTGTCATCTCTAACATAGACCAAGACCTTTTGACACATACGCTAGCGAGAGCGCTCACACACACACACAAACGCAGAGAGAGAGAGAGAGAGAGAGAGAGAGAGAGAGAAGGGACCGGATGCAGGGTTCTCGACTCAGACGTGCTTTATTTTGCTTCATAGTGCTTTTGTGTTTTAAAAGAAATTATCAGAAACGCAGATAACTAAAATAACACCCAACAAGGAGAAATCTGACAGTACTACAGAGCAATGAGTCGTTTTACCGTTGATAAGGGGCTTCGGAAACCTTTATTATCTACGCAGCGTGAAAAGACGAGTGATTCGTGCACAACTCGAACTGTAGATTTTTTTTCTTGTCGGTAGAATATTGTGATATTCATCATGCTATAATGGGTGTCTTTCACAAGCTGATGGTTTACAAGAATAACATTTTTTGAAAACAAAGTGTTATCATATAAAGGAACTTTGCTGTAAATGTCTATTCTAATTATATTTCTAAACCAATAATTACTATTTCTCCATTATTAGGTACAAGGAATTTTCCGAATGTTTTCTGCTCTATATAAAAGTACTTGTTTCAGAGTTCTCTTCGACTTACGAAGAGCTAAAAAGTTAAAGTGTGACATTTTTTATACAAAATCTCTGGGATTTTACGAAGTTGCTCGCTGCAAAACATATGACACGGGTTTAGAGAACTGGTACTCTTGTATTTGTGTGTGTCAGCAAGTGCATACTTCCATGCATCGGACCAACCGCGTTGTGCTTCTCTCTACGTACTTGGTACCTGGTAGACGAACCTGGTACAGATCTATCATACACAAGCACTTCAAACAGGAATCCCTGTAAAGGAAACCACTACAAACGCTGAAATTCTCCCTACGATTACAAACATAAGCAGCCAGTTGTAGTCAATAAGAGCCATTTTCAAGCGTATTCGCTTATAAGTGACGAGTAACTGACACGTACTATCCTTGTATTGTCGTACAGTATGCCAAAGCTCGTAAACCAAACAAATAGCTTGTGTTACTGTCTTCAACTAATCTTATAATGCGAAAGCATATCGCATTATAAAATCCATATAGTGTGAAGGATGTTAAGTGGAATGATGGAAAACATATTAATCTACAGCTCGTACATAATAGCAGAGCAAGAGTGTGCGTTAAACATGGTCGACACACTCTCGTTCTGGTTTATGTGTCATTCTACTGATTCATGCTTCATTATTAATGGTTCATGCTTCGTTGTCAAGCTCAGGGTCTTTGTCATGGTCCATTTTTGAGGGACATTTTTAGGAACCAGCGTGTTGCTTCTTCCTACTTTCTGGCGATTTATTTTTCGAGTACGTTCTTTATTTTTGCCTCATTTCATTGCTTTTCAGTGACATGTTGACAATAAGAAGATATCTGACAGTTATATTATACAGGATGGTTTTAAGATAATGTTACAGACGTTCAGAGAACGGTAAATTTATCAGTTTGAGGTAAGGTCCCTGGTTTTCTAAAACGACTAGACGAAAACTACAATCGAAAATCATTCTCATTCCTCTAGTAGTGGAAAGCGTGTACCAGCATGTTTCACTGAGGTTATAGAATAGGCAACTTTCCAAGGATGTAGTATGGATCAAAACAAGATAAAAATGACCAGTAAACGAGGGTGTCCAGCTAACGTGGGCTTACACCTTAAGAGCTGTGAGCACTTGCTCATCTGCGCTATCTTGAAATCCTCTCTTCTACTGAACAAGTGCTCGAATCTCTTAAAGTATGCATTTTGGAGCCCATATTTACTGAAGACTCTTTCTTATTTCGGTCCATTCCGTCTGCTCCATCTATAAGGGAACCAAAGAGCTTGCAATAAAAATATGTGTTTAACACTATCGAAGATGAACAAGTCCTCGTACGTCTTAAAGGTGTATATTTTAGAGCCCATGTTTACTGGACATTATTTTCTTTTTGGTCCATACCACCACCTCTGAAAATTGTCTACCCTAAAATCTGCGAATATTGTGCTGTCAGAGGTATCAGAACGATTTTCTGTTATAACTTTCGACTCTGTCGTTTCCGAACCAGAAACTGATACATGTACCCCTCTTCACCGTCTCTGAAAGTCTGTAACATCGTCAAGGGGTCACACGTCACATTTATTTCCATTACTGAAAAAAAGCTACATTTAAGTTAAACCTATTAAAACTCATCAATTAAACGATAAATAGTTCTGCATACAGACACTATTCATAATTTTTGGAAAGAAAATATTGCCAGCACTTTAAAGTTCTCTACCCAAACAGTATACTGCCTATCCGTCAACACTTCATTATAGAACGAAAACAGCAGTTTGGAGTCTCATCTTTGACTCTGGAAGCATTCATTTGACGATGTCAATATTCCTTTGTTGGTGTGGAGTACTGCATTTTCACTACTGGTACAGTGTGAAGGAATTCGTATTCCTTAAATATATCTACACCACAGAGACCCGTAATTTCAAGCATGCACACACAAAACTTCTTAACAAAGTCACCAATAACTGGGTTCTCTATTATCCAAGTCTTGTAACAAGAATCTAATGCTGTCAGCAGGATTTGGCGTGGATCTGTAGCCATAAGAGATAATAGCCTAGCTTTAAGGTGTAACGCAGTGTGTTTCAATGTTTCTTCTCTCAGTTTTAAATGTATGTCCCTGCATGTTTTTCAAAAGCAGCTTGCGTTTGCTTTTCGTTCAGTAATGAGTCTGCTACCAAACTGTTTTAATTTGAAGTGGAGGTAACAGCTTTACCCGCTAACGTCACATTTTTCGACACTTCTACACAACAAATCTTTGAAAAAAAAAAGACACATCTTGAAGATCTTTAATGAAATTAATTTATTAAATTGAATATTTTCGTAGATCGCAGGTGTAAACAATGAAACCACCAATAATGGGACTTAAACTTCGCAAATACAGGTTTGCTTCTATCACTGGCGTCTCACAGGTTTGCTTCTATCAGTGACAGTAAGGACACGTGATGTTACGCAAACGTGTGTGGCGGTACAGTAGAACACAGAACCTTTATTTCATTGTTTACCCATTATTAATTCTACTGTTTTTCGAAATGAAGTACGTATTGACAACCTGATCCGTCTTGTTGACTTAGATGGTTGCAGCGCTTAAGTGCTGTAGTTAATGGTTTTAGTGTTCATATCTGCTTACTAAAGAATTACGTACGTCCATTGACACACAACATCAAAGATATCTCCATGACGTCTTTGTTTTGGTACGGTTTGTTTTATGTATGAGTCAGGAAACGTGACGTCATTGGGTAAAATTGTTGCCAGAATAGAGGTCATGAAAGTAGGTTATTAGGGTTCGACGTCGTACCCAGGGCCTCAGCTCCTCACACGGGAAATTAACGACCATTAGAAGGTTGTAGGCGAACCTTAGAGTTCAGAAAATGAGTCAAGATTCAATTTCAACATTATACACTTACGAGTCAAAGTAGTATGACCACCTGTTTAGTAGCTTGTTAGTCCATCCTTGGAACGAAATACACCACTGATTCTGTGTATCAGGATTCCGACAGATTGTTGATAGGTTTGTGGAGGAATGTGACATTACATGTTTACGCACAGGTCATGTTGTTCACGTAAATAACTGGCAGCTGATCTGTGTACGCAATGATCGCACCATTTAGTGACCCATATAGGTTCTATAGGATTTACATCAGAAGAATTTGCTCAGGTAGACATCAACGTGAGTTAACCATAATGCTCCTCAAACCACCGTAGCACGGTTCTGGCTCCGAGAGACGGTCAATTACAATGCTGAAAGAAGACATCGCCGTCGGGGAAGACATCAAGCATGAAGGGATGCAGGAGGTTCGCAGCTGTCTGAGTGTCTTCGATTACTATCACTTAGGGTGACCCCCGTCCGTGTCTGCTCCGCTTAAATGCTTTTGTTACCGCGGCACGTGCATTCTCATGTACTCGCAGGAGAATCTCTCCCATAGCATAATACTGCTCCCACCGGCCTTCGTTCGTGGAGCGCTGCACGTTTTGAGCCGCTGTTCACCTCGTTGACGGTATTTGTGGATACGACCGTCGACCTAGTGTATCAAAACTGTATTTCACCCGAAGAGCTGACACGTTTCCATTGATCGACGCTCGAATGCCGATGGTCCTGTGCCCACTGCAGTCGTAATTGACGATGTCGTTGGGTCAACATGTGAACACATAGGGATACTCTGCTGCGAAGCTCAATGTTCAACAATGTACAATGAAAACTGTGCTCCGAAATGCCTGTACTTTCGTGCTCTTTCGGCAGAGATGCACAGATCACGGTCCATCCTACTTTATAGATCAGACAAGTCTCCGAACAGCGTGTTCTGTGAACAGTTGTGGACATCCAACAATTTAGCGCCAAGTGGCAGTTTCGCTGTCCTTCTTCCTCTCTCCGAGATGCTCACTACAGTAGCATGTGAGCCGCGCGGGATTAGCCGAGCGGTCGAAAGGAGCTGCAGTCATGGACTGTGCGGCTGGTCCCGGCGGAGGTTCGAGTCTGCCCTCGGGCATGGGTGTGTGTATGTTTGTCCTTAGGATAATTTAGGTTAAGTAGTGTGTAAGCTTAGGGACTGATGACCTTAGCAGTTGAGTCCCGTAAGATTTGACACACATTTTTGAGTAGCATGTGAACATTAGACCAGCTTCGCGATTTGCGAGATACTCGTTCACAGGCTGTGCGTACTAATAAACTGCCCTTTATCACAGTCGCTTATCTCAATGGGTTTGCCCATTTGCAGTGCAAATCTTCATTAGAGTGATAATCCGTCCGTGTCCGCTCCTCTTAAATACTATTGTTACCGCATCATGTGCCCGTAACTCCACCAGGCGACATCCAACTTTGCGGTGCATATCAGTATTTCATATTTAAATGTTCGCACGGGAGAGCGTGAAATGACAAATTTTGCCACATTTCACTCTCCTATTTCGCTTTATTTGTCGCTTTATCGTCTATGCGATATTTTGTTGCCTTTACGTATTCTAGAGTTTTTATTTTGCCGTCTTTAAAAGAATGCACTAGAAAATTCGCTGATTTTGTCTATAAAGAGCAATTAAGAATAATTTTAGCAGCCTGGGGGTTTACTTCACAGCTGCTTCGAGCTACCTGGCGGCTAATTATGCTGGTCTACTAATGAATGATTCTTCACATACGACTCAGGCTTCGAGGCCCTAATGGAACCGTGTCATTTAACTGGATGCTGGTAACGTTTTTTTCCACAGATACCACACCTACTTGTACACATAATCAGCGAGATACCTGCTGCACGTTGTTGTCGCTCGGTCTAGAGGCGCCTTGTCACGGTTCGCGCGGCTTCCCCCGTCGGAGTTTCGAGTCCTCAATCGGGCATGGGTGTGTCTGTGTTGTCTTTAGCGTAAGTTAAAGTTAGATTAAATAATGTGTAAGCCTAGGGACCGATGACCTCAGCAGTTTGGTCCCACAGGAACCTACCGTCACCAGCGAGACACCTTAGGACATCTAGTTCTAGTAGCAATTTTTTTTCTCTTCCTGCACTTTTCCCTTCGCGAATGGTGTGAGAGAGAAGAAATATTGTCGATAAACCTCCGCATGAGCTCTAATTTCTCAAATTTTCTCCTCATGGTCAACTCGTGTAAAGCACGTGGAAAGCAGTAATCGTTGCGCGCCTCCTCTTGGAAAGGTCGCTTCGGGAATTTTAGCAGGAATCTCTCCCTTACGCACAACGCCTCTCTTGTAGCGTCTGGCGTTGTATATTGCTGAGAATCTCCTTAACGCTCTCTCTCGCCATTTAGGGGATACCGTCATAAAACCCACCGCTCTTCATTACATCTTCTCTGTCTCATCCATTAAGTCAAGTTAAATAATACTAAGGAATCGAGCGGATAAGCACTTTGTAAGCTATTTGTTTCGTGACAGAATTACGTTTCAATAAGATTCTTCCAGTTACACTCAGACTGGCATTTAATTTTCCTCCTGTTTCTTTCATGTGGGCATTCCATTTTAGATAGTTCCGGATAGTGACTTCGAGGTGTTTTACGGTAGTTACTGCCTCCAGCGATTTGTCGGTAACAGTTTAATCAAATGTCCGTGGAGCTCTTCACATTTATTCGTGTTCGGGGACAACTGCAGTTTTTGCGCCAATTGTCGGTTTTCTGCAGGTCTACCGTCATTTCGATACATACTTCTGGCGTCACGACGTTCCTGCAGACAACAGAATCATCGCGAGTAGGCTAAAGAAGACCTGATTTTCCTTCGTTAAGAACAGTTTCCCAATCACATGTAACCATACGGATGGTACGAAATACCAGACCGACTGTATGAGTGGACGCAAGAGTACTAGCAAATAGAATACAGCACATCAGTGTGAACGGAGAGAAAGTAACTCTAGGCGTGTAACAAAGAATTGTTGTACGACTGTTACCTTTCACAATAACAGCGTCGCAAGTTCCACGAAGCTTTTCGCGGATGATGCTGTTCTATACATAGAAGTTATAATGGTTAGTTGGTTGGTTGATTTGGGGGATGTGAGCCAACAACGACGTCATCGGACTCATCGGATTAGGGAAAGATGAGGAAGGAAGTCGGCCGTGCCGATTCAAAGGAAACGTTCCGGTATTTGCCTGAAGCGATTTAGGGAAATCACGGAAAGCTTAAATGAGGATGGCCGGACGTGGGTTTGAGCCGTCGTCCTCCCGAATGCGAGTCCAATGTGCTAATCACTGCGCCACTTCAAATGGTTCAAATGGCTCTGAGCACTATGGGACTCAACTGCTGTGGTCATAAGTCCCCTAGAACTTAGAACTACTTAAACCTAACTAACCTAAGGACAGCACACAACACCCAGCCATCACGAGGCAGAGAAAATCCCTGACCCCGCCGGGAATCGAACCCGGGCGTGGGAAGCGAGAACGCTACCGCACGACCACGAGATGCGGGCTGCGCCACTTCGCTCGGTGGAAGTCGCAAAGCTAGATAATTGTAGCGAAACATAGGCAGGCCTACAGAGGAGCTACGTTTTCTACAGGGATTGTCGGTTTACCCTCAAGATGAACAAACATGACTTATTTCGGATAAAAGACCAGAAGACCCATTCCTGTATGATCAAACGATTGCAGAACACTCACTGGAACAAGGACCACCCATGAAGTGCCTAGGAGTATGCGTACGGAGCGAATGAAAAATAATCGATGAGATAAAGCAGACAGCTTCCTTAGGAAGAGGAGTCCACCCACAAAGGAAGTAACTTAGTAAACAACCGTTCAGTCAAGAGTATTGGTCATCAGTCTCGAATCAGGCAGGACTGATAGAGCAAATAGGGAAGATTCACAGAAGATCAGCGGGTTTTGCTACAGGTTATTTTCGTAAACGCAAAATCATCACGGAGACGATCAATGAACTGCAGCCACACACGCTGCAAGAGAGGCGTTGTGCATCACAGTGTGGTTTACTGTTCAAATTTCGAGAGCGTACGTTCCTAAGAAGAGTCACCCTATATATTGTTTCCTACTACGTGCAACGTGTGATAAGAAATATGGTGAATGAAATTTTTTAGCAGCAAGTTCTGACGCTGCAGCCATTTGATGTAATTTGTCCGATAGCCTAATCCAATGAGCCAGGTAGTATCAAGTAGGAACAGATTCTGCTTGGCAACCAGTTCAAGAGACGCTTCAGTGAGGTTGGATTTTTATTCTTTTTTTTAATTTATTGGCCCCCAGTACGTATTCATACAACTATCTCAACAGTGGAAATACGATAACACAGTTTGTGGGTTCAGAATTCAGAAGATACATCATTTGAGAGCCTTTACATAGGCTTCAGATGTTTTTGTGCGGCGCCATGGGGAAATCTTTGCGTAAAGAAGATAAACTAAAGAGGATAAAAACTCCAGAGGAAGACAGAGATTGGGACACATCCAGCAAATAATTGAGGGCGTATGTTGCGAGTGCTACTCTGACATGCTCGTGGCGGGCTGCATCAAACCAATCATAGGACTCAGGACTGAAAAAATAATTAAACAAATAAAAGTAAAATAAAATAAAATAATTCGCCGTATTTTCGAACAACCTCGTATATATCACGAAAAGGCCATGAAGGTAAAATTGGTGAGATTATAGGTCACACTGAGACTTACTAAGAATCGTTTTTCCTGCGAACCGTTCGTCCCGGAACAGGAAAGGTGGAAAGTGACACTGTATTCCGCCGCACATCGTGAGATGGCACCCGGAATATACAGGGTGTTCGCAAATTCTCGTTACAAACTTCTGACCGCTAGAAGGGACTGAGTACACAGTATTTTGAACAGGAACCCATACCGGAAACATACCGTTTCCTCTCTCGGCAGTTTCAGTTCAGATCTTTAACTCATCCACTTCTGCTTGAGGAATTGAGTTAGGCTTCACACTGTATAACTATTTAGGTAACAGTTCGAAAGGAAACATAATTAAACATCCATTTGTCACTTAATAACATTTGTTTGTATTACCACTTAGATATTGCATGTTTACATTACTACAAGACAAAAAAGTGGCCAGTATACTGTACGGAGAGAACAGTACTGATGCATTAGAATAGCGGATCGCCGGCCGGGGTGGCCGAGCGGTTCTAGGCGCTACAGTCTGGAACCGCGCGACCGGTACGGTCGCAGGTTCGAATCCTGCCTCGGGCATGGATGTGTGTGATGTCCTTAGGCTAGTTAGGTTTAAGTAGTTCTAAGTTTTAGGGGACTGATGACCTCATAAGTTAAGTCCCATAGTGCTCATAGCCATGTGAACAATTTTGAATAGCAGATCGATGTGGCGACCACCAACGCTGTTACAGACATTGTACCTACAAAGCATGTTCTGGTACACTTTTCAGTTTCTAGAGCAGCGGCCAGAACTCGTGCCAGCAGATCTTCCTGTGCCTCTACAGAAGTCTTGTAAATTAAACTTTGCATACGACCTCACAAGATGCAAGGCCACGTAATTGGACCACCTCGGCCTACCCATCTCTCATCGTCTCATCTGTTGAGATATCTCCGAAGCGCACTTGAGAAGTGAGGTGGTGCACCATAGTTTTGAACCCATATTGCCTGACGGACATTCAGTGCCACAGCTTCCAAGAACAGGTCAAAATGGTTCAAATGGCTCTGAGCACTTCTGACGTCATCAGTCCCCTAGAACTTAGAACTACTTAAACCTAACTAACCTAAGGACATCAGACACAACCATGCCTGAGACAGGATTCGAACCTGCGACCGTAGCGGTCGCGCGGTTCCAGACTGTAGTGCCTAGAACCGCTCGGCCACCCCGGCCGGAAGAACAGGTCAAATACACGTCATCCCGTCTACTCTACTGCATATCAGGACGAGCAACTTTGAGTCTTTTCTCTTTCCCTCAGCAGATGTGGACGCTTTGCACATGTGAAACGAAACCATCGTAGAATGGAAAACGTACGTATTTGGACATGGGTTCCTATTCGAAATATTGGGCACTCACGCCTCTCTATAGGTCATAGAAGTTTGTAAAGGGAGTTCCCGAACACGCTGTAGATGGAGATATAGAATGACAAGCTGTGTTCTATTTGCAATGATGTTATCAATCTAATCGGGGCTGACACTTTGTAAGATCGTATTTTGTTGACTAAATGACGCTGTGGAAGGGTATCGAATTCTTTTCTGAGGTCGAGTCTTCATTGACGGCTGTATGTCTGAGTAAACCGCTAGCGCAGGTGAGGGACAGGCGGCGCGGCCGCGCTGACAGGAGAGGTGAGCGGTTGTCGCCGCGGCTGTCAGGGCGTGTCGCCGTGGCGGGGCCGCCGCCTCCTGCTGCCGCCGCGCTGTCCTGTCCTCCAGCGGTCCAGCCAGCATGGCTGAGGCGGGGGCCGAGCCAGCGGCGGCCATCTTGCCGGGGGCCGGCGCCGCAGCCGCCCACACGTAGACGGCGCCCCTCCAGCCGCCGGCGAGGCATTCCGACGCGCGTCGCCCATCTGGTGGCCGCACTCCACCTCCGTGCTGTCCGCGAAGGAAAGAAAGGGAAAGGCAAGCGCAGGGAAGGGACAGAGTCGAGCGCTGGGCGTTTCCCGCCACACCACGCGTCTCCGCGCCGACGCCTCTCGCCTAAATTGCGGCGGTGCTGCGCGCGAATCCCACTGCCGCATTATCCGGTCTCAGCAAACAATCAACGCGAATCTCTCCTAGTAAACATATGCACTTTTATATGATGGGTAGCCCCATCTGGTGAGCAAGATGTATGAGACAGGCGAAATACCCTCAGACTTCAAGAAGAATATAATAATTCCAATCCCAAAGAAAGCAGGTGTTGACAGATGTGAAAATTACCCAACTATCAGCTTAATAAGCCACGACTGCAAAATACTAACACGAATTATTTACAGACGAATGCAAAAACTCGTAGAAGCCGACCTCGGGGAAGATCAGTTTGGATTCCGTAGAAATGTTGGAACACGCGAGGCAATACTTACCGTACGACGTATCTTACAAAACAGATTAAGGAAAGGCAAACCTACGTTTCTAGCATTTGTAGACTTAGAGAAAGCTTTTGAGAATGTTGATTGGAATACTCTCCCTCTCTTTTTTTTTTTTTTTTTTTTTTTTCTTACGGGACTTCACTGTTACGGGCATCAGTCCCTAAGCTTACACACTACGTAACCTAAATTATTCTAAGGACAAACACACACACCCATGCCCGAGGGAGGACTCGAACCTCCGCCGGGACCAAATACTCTCTTTCAAATTCTGAAGGTGGCAGGGGTAAAATACAGGGAGCGAACGGCTATTTACAATTTATACAGAAACCAGATGGCAGTTATAAGAGCCGAGGGACATGAAAGGGAAGCAGTGGTTAGGAAGGGAGTGAGACAGGGTTGTAGCGTATCCCCGATATTATTCGATCTGTATATTGAGCAAGCAGTAAAGGAAACAAAAGAAAAATTCGGAGTAGGAATTAAAATCCATGGAGAAGAAATAAAAACATTGAGGTTCACCGATGACATTGTAATTCTGACAGAGAGAGCAAAGGACCTGGAAGAGCAGTTGAACGGAACGGACAGTGTCTTGAAAGGAGGTTATAAGATGAACATCAACGAAAGCAAAACGATGATAGTGGACTGTAGTCGAATTAAATGTGGCGACGCTGGGGGAATTAGATTAGGAAATGAGACGCTTAAAGTAGTGAATGAATACTGCTATTTGGGGAGCAAAATAACTGATGATGGTCGAAGTAGAAAGGATATAAAATGTAGACTGGCAATGGCAAGGAAAGCGTTTCTGAAGAAGAGAAATTTGTTAACTTCGAGTATAGATTTAAGTGTCAGAAAGTCGTTTCTGAAAGTATTTGTATGGAGTATAGCCATGGATGGAAGTGAAACGTGGACAATAAATAGTTTAGACAAGAAGAATAGATGCTTTCAAAATGTGGTGCCACAGAAGAATGCTGAAGATTAGATGGGTAGATCACATAACTAATGAGTAGGTATTGAACAGAATTGGAGAGAAGAGAAATTTATGGCACAACTGGACTAGAAGAAGGGATCGGTTGGGAGGACATATTCTGAGGCATCAAGGGATCACAAATTTAGTATTGGAGGACAGCGTGGAGGGTAAAAATATTAGAGGGAGACCAAGAGATGAATTGACTAAGCAGATTCAGAAGGATGTAGGCTGCAGTAGGTACTGGCAGATGAAGAAGCTTGCACAGAATAGAGTAGCATGGAGAGCTGCATCAAACCAGTCTCTGCACTGAAAACCACACACACACATGATGGGTAGATTTATAAAACTAAAGTAGGCTATTTTAAGTGAGCAAAGACTGTGGTAATTTTCCTAGTAACTTTGGTCAATGAGGACTGTAACCGCGTTACCCGTAGGTTAGTTGTGTTGCATTCCTATCGGGCGTTACGTCATTTAGATCGCTCTGTTTACGCAAACGATCAGTGTCATACTAGGTAACCTAGAAATCGGAAGTGTTGAATCACCTAAAAAACTGCGTGTGAATGTACAAAAGCCTCCATAACCTAGAGAACAATTTTATTCTACATACCTATCCGGTCTACGTAAAAATAAACAGTATTTATAGCAAACCTGAGATTATCGTTACTTAATTCAGGTTTTATTCGGAAACTGTTGATTTATAAGTTAAACGGAGGGATGTTGTAGCAAAAATAGCAAAAAAAAAAGTTTATCATATAGCGCTGGAAATCGCAGTTTACTCAAAAAACCTAAAACTAAAAAATATGCAAATCGAAAACGTTTGAAACATCTCTGTAAACCTGGAAAAATGCCAGTTACTGCAGACGAGTAGGAAAACCAATCCTCTGATGTCTGACTACAGTGTTAATTGCTTGCTGCTAGACACAGCCATGACGATTAAATATTTATGCGTAACGTTGCAGAGGTATATGAAATGGGAATTGCACATAAGTGTTCTTCTATGAAAGACAAATGGTCGACTTCGGTTTATTGGGAGAATTGTTGGGAAGCGTAGCTTATCTGTTCAAATGGGTCTAAGCACTATGGGACTTAACATCTGAGGTCATCAGTGCCCTACACTTAGAACTAATTAAACCTAACTAACCTAAGGACATCACACACATTCATGCCCGAGGAGGATTCGAACCTGCGACCGTAGCAGCCGCGTGGTTCTGATGTGCCTAGAACCGCTCAGCCACAGCGGCCGGCTAGCTTATCTATAAATGAGACTGGGTACAGATAAATAGAGCGACCCATTCTTGAGTACCGTTGGAGTGTTAGTAGCTTCCACCAGGTCGGATTAAGGGACGACGTCGAGGCAAGTCAGAGGCTTGCTGCTACATTTCTTGCCGATAATTCGATCAACAAGCGAATATTACGGGAATGCTCCGTAAACTCAAGTGGGTACCATTGGAAGAAAGAAGACTTCTTTTTGCGAAACACCACTAGAAGATTTTTGGAACCGGAATTCGTGACAGATTGCAAAGCGGTTTTACCACCAGCAACAAACATGTCCCGTGACGATTGAGAAGGCAAGCTAGGAGAAATCAGAGTTCGTAAGGAAATACATGTACAGTCATTTTTACTATGCTGCATTTGTGAGTGGAAAAAGACAGTGTTGACTAGCGGTGGTACCAGGTACCCTCCGCCGTATGCTCGATTCCAGTGTATGTACTCGTGTGTAGATGTCAATTTAGCAGACTGTTTAACCTCTGGATCTCAGAATTTATTCAAATCTTACATGCAGTCGTTTCGTAAAAACTGTCTTCCGAGCTGGCTAATAATGAACCGATCGACGTCTCGAACGTTAGTTGAAATCTCATTTTTGTTTACAGGCAGTGCGACTATGCCTGAATACGTCCGTTCCAAAAAAAACAAATGAGATCATTTTATGCACTTGCGAGAATCATCGACGCCTTTTTGTGCACTTGAAAATGAACACACGGTTGAAAATGGGCAATAGTAAACGAACTCCATTGTCTTAAACATATCATCGTCTGGCGGAATTTAGGGAATAAATTAATTTTAATATTATATCATCTTCCAAAAAAAATACGACACGGTAAGGATTCATCACAGGAAAAGCTAAACTCTTGACTCCCACAGCCAAGCATGTTAAATCCGATACCTATTTCACATAGGTAATTTTATGTATAACTGTTAATGGAACACGAAGACGAGAAACTTTATCGGTACAACTCATACCCCTGGACAGCTAATCCGTTGTATTTTGTTGGGTTCAAATGTAGATACAGAAAAAATTTGCAAGGTTGTTCTTCGAGATCGCTGTGAAAACTGTCTCAAGTTCCTTGTAGCTTCTCTCAGTTCACGAAAAGTAGCATTGGGATGGGGTGTTATGTACTTCTGCAGATTATTCCCATTGTCCTTGAATTCTGATCCTCCCCTCTTCCTCCCCCTTCCCCCCCTCCCCACCCCGTCAGTTCTACAGGCAGTCGCCCATGCCTCTTTCCTGGCACTCATTCTGAAACCTTTGGTCACGCTTCATCACTAACTTTGTAATACCCAGATCATTGGCAAGAAGACAAAGTCAGTGTCTTAGGATTACGAGAATACCCGAAAGGCCTACTTTAGAACGCGTGAGATTTTTGGAAAGTATTATACGTAAAATACATCAAGTTTCTCAACTGCTTCATAGCTGGTGCCCAGAACACATTTGGTCGGCTGCCCAAATCGATCCATGTAGTTGGAATTATTTTTGTTAGGAGAACGGCGAGAGTATTATTAACTATCCTAACTGTTATACGATTTAGGACAGTTCAAATCCAGTTATGAAATCCAGGTTTTCCTGAATGGTTCTAGACAAATACTGTACTAAGTTCTTCGTACATTTGCGCTCTTATTTTCCCCTAATTTTAAGCTAAACAGAGGTGATGTAATGTCGGTAAGTAAAGGGCCAAACAAAAGTGATGTTATGTCGATAAGTAAAAATATCTGCAACAGCTTCTTTCACAAACGTGCTACATGAACGAAAACCACCCACAAATCTAGCGATGTCCTGTCGTCCTGATTATGCGGGTAGGGACAATTCGTTCTCAACTTACGTGAACTGCAAATAAGCTACTCCATAAGCAGGACCAACATAACAATATTTTTCTCAAGATAATGTTTCAGTCTCATACGTATTCAACTTCGTTTTTTTTCGGTACTTCCCTACGAACTCTGTAAAAGAAATGCGAGTAAGTAAGCGCTCATGTGACATCGCCATAATGCTATTTTGTCCATTCATAACATGTCTTCAGTTCAGTGAAGTCTTATAGACCGTGAAACGTTAGCATAGTTTGCAAAGAAGTGCATTGAAACATGCATGGTTTGGATCAGTGGCTCAATGGTTACTCTCAAGACCATGTATCTATAGATATGTGGATGGATCCCAGATCAGTCCTAGGTTTTCTTACCTTTCACTTATAACTTCTTACACTTGTGCTAGTATTTTTTAAGGTGAACAATTCTAAGTCACGCGTGATTCGTAGTCCATCTTAATCTATAGATCCTCCTACAAATGGTGGGTACGTCAGTTCAAAGGTCGGACGAAGGCAATGACATACAACCTCCAATAGGACCATGCCTTGTAGAGTTTTACTTGTCTGTCGTGAAGTGCACTGCAAAGGTTATTTACATTATCACAGCTGCAACTTTATCAATATTACAATGAGCAGGAATTAATATTTTCCGTGGGTGTATAAATTAGCTAAGTGTCACACTTGCGTTCTGCAAATTTCAAAAAGGAATACACATATACGAATACATAGTGATTCGAGCATGTTAAGACAAATGGTTAGGACGTCTAAAACACAGTTTCAGCATTCCTAATTCCCGAGTACAGGCCTTCTGTAAAAAAAACAGTTGCAAGTTGTGTGTGTAGTGATCAGTAACACACAATTAGAAAAGGTACCGGTTCCCAGTACAAATGTTAGAATGTTGGAATGTACAAATGTTAGACTAGATCTCCCCCATGTAATTGATTTACTGAATAATATAAAATGTGAGACTGGTAACTCGTTTTTAGGTTATCTGTGGTGATCGTATATCACTTGAGGCAAAAATCTGACCTGTTTCTTCAAACAAATCACGCCCGAGTCATTCCACAAGTCCTTGTCCTAGCACTCCGTTCCCAATGGTCCAAATGATGTCGACGCGCCCTTAAACTCTAACTTTTCTTGAAATGAGACATATTTGTTCGTTACTTTCAAGCAGCGCAGGCAATAATCCAAAGTGACATTATGTACAATCTATAGCCCCGCCCATATTCTGTGAATTTTATAGCACTCTGCGATGCCACAGTGAAGGAAACGGAAATGACCTCATTCAGATGCGTTTCAAATAAGCACTAATCCAGATGTTAGTTACACGCACAAACTTGTTAACCTTTTGTGTCTAATGGAGATTCGTGTTTTGCCCTGAACTGTTGATGCTGAGATGCTACCGAAACGTCGTCGTAGAGTAAGAAGTTCGTTGACAAAAAGTAGCTTGCTGCTTGTTGATTGGCAATGCCTTCCGTGTGATTTCCGAACAGATTTGTCGGACTGTCACAATGATCACATGGATAGCCACCTTCCACCAGTCGGTTTACCTCGCTCACCTGCCGTCACTGGAATGTGAGTCACGTGACGTCATCGAATTCTCTAAGCGACAGCGCCGGTGCCACACCCACCGGCTCAGCGCGTGTGTCTGCTGCCGCGGACAGTCGAGGTGGTGGGGTAGGGAAAGAGGGGGAGGGAGGGACGTCATACGCCTCCTGGAAACCCGGAGGGAGTTCGAGAGCGATTAAGAGTTTGCAGAATCTCTTGAGAAGGACTGAGATGGGAAATGTGCCTACTAAAGGAGCAAGACACTATTCAATGAGGTGAGGAACATTCCTCTTCCTATAATAAATCTTCCAGCGGAGTGTGTACTGTTTTGAATCTCTGTGGCCGATTATACTCGTGTCGAGCCGACACTCGAACTCGGAAACTTGGCCCTCGTGGGCAATGCTCCTACCGAATGAGCTACTCAATCACGACTCGGTACCTTTCCTCACAGTCCCATATCCCATATTAACTACGAAAATCAGTGTTCGAGTCAATACTCAATATATAGTTTCAATCTGATGGGAAGTTGAAAAATTTGTCTGCCACTGGTCATCTTGCGAGAAAGCAATAGAAAACTCTGCAACGGAAAGATTCGGACGCTTTCACCGCCCCTCTTCGTAAATAAAATCCCGTATATACATGGGACAAGTACACCGTTTCTCTATAATGAAGAAATTACATCAGTCCATGTACAACGTATGTTCATATTCGGTGGATAAAATCATTGGTATCTGATGTGTAAATTCGTTTCAGTTGTTCAGACAATTGCAATCCTGACTTCAGTCGAGGAAGCTTACACGCCAACAGCTGAATGTTATTCACCACATTCACCACTTCCCAAAATCAGGTCCCAGCTTCACTGTCTTCTGATTTCACGTTTTCTTCCCTGAGTGGATTCAGGTATTTACTGAAATCATTCTTTTAATACTCGTATGATTGGTGTCCCTTCACGCTCTTGTACTTCGGTACAAATGATGTATGCGTCGATTGGACATAAAAACCCAACGAGAAACAATGCGTAAGTAGAATACAGATATACTGCCAAGAATCATTTTATATAAAATTATTAAATTTTATTTAATCATTTTCTCTATTCCCTATTCTTCACTCTACACGTATTTTCATCACATGTATTGATTAGCTCACTGAGTCCACGATTCAGCAGGAAAGAACTACCATTCAAATTTAGGTTCCCCGCAAGTCGAATGCCGCGTTGCTTACTTCGGAAACCCAGCGATCTGTTTCCTTTCCCTGATCTAATCTAGACCATTTTCATGTTGTGTTTCGTCTAACGACCTTCCTTCGTTACTTACTCAAGATATTTTGACACTCAGGTTTGATGTATTTGTCAGTGTGATCCTGGACATATACCATCTTTTCTATTATCCACAATCACATGTCTGATGTAAAGCACCTAAATCATGAGAAGGAGAAGTAAACAGAAATAAACATTATATATATATATATATATATATATATATATATATATATATATGTATATATATATATCACACACACAAAATGAGAGAGACAGTGACCACTTGCAAACCTGTGGAAGAGATGAGAGACCAATTTTTTGATGATCATTTTGTTCTTGTATACGTCTGTTTGATCGGACATAGTCCAGTAGAATACTTGCTAATTCTGTAAACACTCTTATTTCCGTAATTTCGTATAGTGCGCGAAGGTCATGTACATAGTTTTTACCCCATTCCAGACAGTGTACTGGTAACAGCTCGTTGATTTTTCCTTTTTTTTTTGTTAAAACGAACCTCTGTTCTTTACGGTACGTCATGACGACCACGACGTTTCCGACAACATATAAATTGTATGTCATACGTGACACAGTGACCTATGTATTTTCACACTTCTTATTTTTGATTTCACTCCTTATATTTTTAACCTTGTAACAGCGGAATGTCACTCTGTAACACGCTTCTGAGTGTGCATGAAATACTGTGGCTTTCATTTAGTGCTCTTCACCCTTGAATCATTTGCTTTTGAAGATCCAGGTAGAAATGCACTGATACTAACTCATAATTTACCCTATTGTAACTATCAAACGCTAAAGAAAAGAGTCTTAGCCTCTTCATAATCCACAAGTAGAATATGTGTCAAAAAAGATCATTTTGCATTGCTACATTTTCCGTGCCACACACCAACGAAATTCATCACGTTCCGTTCGAGTGGTAGCAACGTTTTCGAAAGTTAATGCTAGACAATAATTGACAACAAGAAATTGCATCGCGTTTGTTGACTGCTTCAACCATGCGCTCATAATTTTTATTCCTTAAAACTTCTTTTGATCCGAGACGTTAGAGCAGTTTGAGAACCAGCAAGTTTGATAAAATTCACGAAATACTGAAAAAGCAGACCCGTTAACTACGACGGTATACTGGCCAAGACCGAGATACGAAGCGCCCGCCTGTTCATCGATCACGAAAATATCTGGCAGTGCAGCCTGCTTGCTGCCCATCTGCTTGTAGACAGCTTTTTGGTATTCAACTGGAAGAGAATGGAGATGCAGTCTAAACGATTTATCACCCCGCCTGACAGCGAAGGCATGCAGACCACGTGACCACAGTAGTTCCCGGTTCGAGACCAGCTGCCGTGGCAGTCCCTCCGCTCACCTGCTCGCGTCGACGCTGCTGCCCTCTGCGCAGCGCTCCGGCTGTGACGTCAGGTCTGCTGAATGACGTCACGGGTCCACCGATGACGCAGGTCCCGTTTTTCTGCCCGCCGCGCGGTTCGCGGGCCCACGAAGAACCGGTGTCGTCCTCGGAGCAGCTGCTTAGGAATTTGTTGAGGAATCCTCGAGACACACGGCACTGTCGTCGATGGCGGGTGTTGTTTCTTGCGGAGAGAAATACACAGGTGGGGGCAAGGGTTTTGTACACACTATTGTGGGACGGTATAACGGAACTACAATCGGAGGAATCACAGAATCACTTCACGTAGATGAAACTTCCCATTTTGGCGAGTGCTTGAGGGTTGGGCGGTGAGACAGTGGAAATAAATCCCGAGATGTTTCGACCTTGTGGCATCTTCGGGAGTGCAGAACAAACTGTCGGTAACGGTTCAGGCGGTGTCAGTCTGGGTCACGTGATCAGACACTAGGGCATCGGTTCCGCATGAGGGGCAGCCGCCCGCACCGGGGTGAGGCTCGCGCGGCGTCGACGTGCGCGTCATCACTGTCGCGGAGAGCGTCGGTCGCACGCCCTCACGGCGTCGCGGCTAGCACAAGAATGCAACCGCCGCCATCGCACCGTCCCAATTTTATATGTAAGTCACAGAAGGCGAAGGAGAGAGAGAGACAGGGGGAGGGGTGAGAAAACCGAGGGGGGAGGGAACGGGAGGAGCGGAGGAGGAGGAGGAGGAGGAAAAAGGATTTTTTTATTCACGGTGTGAGCTAGACTGGCAGACGGTCGGTCGGACAGACAGCGGAGCGCGGTCCCGGCTACTCATCTGCAAGTCCTATAACAGAGCTAATTATCAAGTTAATATGGCCATTCTGTATGGGGAGCGGTGGAGCGGCCCCCGGGAGAGAGAGAGAGAGGCGAGCGCGGGGGAGAGGAAGGGGGCGGGAGAGCGGGAGAGAGTAGACAGAGAGAGAGAGAGAGCGAACACGGCACAGCTCCGGCGCCCGGGAGGGACAAGGACGCCGCACTACATTGATATTATAAGTTGCTTCAATCGCTGTATTCATTTGTAAACTAACCAGGCCCGAGCGCCGTAGCCCGGCATATACTTGCCAAGCGAGCTACCTCATGCAACTTTCATACAATTTAAAGTGGGAGAAGGATTATGCAGCAGCGGCGGCGGCGACGCTGGAAGGCGCCGGAGGGAGAAGGGGGCAAGCGGCGCCGCGGTAGGAGGCGGAGGCGGCGGAGGCGGCGGCGGCGGCGGCGGCGGCGGCGGCGGTGGCGGAGGTGGCCGGAGCTTCCGGGTGCACCGCGGGCAGCGTGCTGCATGTATGCATGTGTGGCCGGCCGGAGCAGCGCGGCGGCCGCGTGTGATGTACCGCTTTCATACATGGACAAGCCCGGGCGCCGAGAAGCGCCGCTGGATCCGGAGGCGACGGAGACGACTGCGGCGGTGGCGGAGGCGGCGGTGGTGGGGGCGGCGCGGGGGCGGCGAGGGCGCGGGGCAGAGACTGCGGCGCCGCCGCCTGCCTTGCTCAAACATATTCATTTATACATCCATTCATTCCGGAGTCAGCAGGCAACTCGGCCCGGCGTGGCCACGCCCTCCGTTCCTCGCCTGCCCCCTCTCGCCTCCGCCCCCGCCCCGCCGCCCGAATAATATCAAAATCTGAATATAAAATAATGATAATACATATATGGATGGACACTCGTTGAACGCTGGAGCTTGGCCCCGGAGGGCGCGCGTCGACGCACTCGTCGCGACGCCGCAGACGCGGCAGGGGCGGCCGCCGTGCCTCTGGTTGTGGAAGAACCGGCCTGCCACTGGCTCTTGCACAGGACTGTTTTTACAACCGCTTTACTACTTCAACAACTGACCGTCGAGGCAGACGAAAAGGAACAGTGAGAATGGATGGACCTGTTGCCTAACAGGTCCGTTAGTAAGACGTGATCAACAATTGCAGGAGAGTAATGTATAATGACTCTTTAAACCCGAGAAGAATGCGTCTGTCGCAGAAATCGCGTACAAGACTCTTTCCTAACCTTGAGTACTGCTCCAGTGACTGTGCTGCTGGTCCCGGCGGAGGGTCGAGTGCTCCCTCGGGCATCGGTGTGTGTGTTTGTCTTTAGGATAATTTAGGTTAAGTAGTGTGTAAGCTTAGGGACTGATGACCTTAGCAGTTAAGTCCCAAAAGATTTCACACACATTTTGCTCCAGTGACTGGTCGTTAGAAAGTGGGCGGCACAGGAATTCAGAGACACGTGTCTAGAGTAGCGCCTACGTCAGGATGAAACCGCGATGCTCAGAATGGTTAAATGAGAATAATATTATGAAGGCTTTCACGATTAGTTGTTTTAGGTGCTGGTGATTCTTCCTGATTGTAGGGTCGTAGACCATAAAACTTTTCCATTTCTAACGTTTCTTACAGAGCTGCGGTGGACATCCTTAGTGTTACTGGTCAAGATTCAGCGGAACCAGAAGTACCTCTTAAGATGTCCAGTGGATCCCTAGACAAAACGTTAGGAATGCAGATATTTTGTGAAGCACTACCATAGAACACGGAAGACTTACCAAATGGCTCTGAGCACTAAGGGACTTAACTGTCCCCTAGAACTTAGAACAACTTAAACCTAACTAACCTAAGGACATCACACACATCCATGCCCGAGGCAGGATTCGAACCTTCGACCGTAGCGGTCGCGCGGTTTTAGACTGTAGCGCCTAGAACCGCTCGGCCACTCCGGCCAGCAGGAAGACTTACCAGCAGTTCAATGGAAATCATTAGACAAAGGAGACTGTTTTCTTGATGGAGAACTGACACAACTAAAACAGAGTGTAAACTGTTTGAAAAATTTCTCTCCTCGATTGTGTGAAATTAACCTGACTTCACCGACTAAATTTTAGATGCTGGTGAGGGACAACGTCTAAGTACTTTCGTATAAGAGAATAGTGGTCTCTGGTGACTCGGTCGAGAGTGATAACGTAACAATGATTTACTCGTTTTATTATGCAAATTTTTATTGAAAATACCTTCAAAAGAGTGAGAAAGCCAGGAACATTCAGTCGCCACAAAGTACACCACAAAATAAAAAATAAAAATTCAAAAGTACTGAGACATGGTTGCCTTCGCTGCGGGAAAAAGTGAGCATAACGCAGCCTCTCTTGCTACCCTCAATCCCAATAAAAATAAAACAGGAAAATTACAATGTCCCGCCAATAACGAAATCTTCAGAAAGAGGGTACTGCTGAGGTTTGACAAGGATGAATGAAAGAAAGAGCTTAGGATTATCTAAGGACTTTATTGTTGTAGGAAAATCACCAAGAATCTCAATTACGAAGACTAGATTGATGTACGAAACTCGACGCATTGTGGTGGTCACTGTACGACGTAGCTCGGTCTGCCACATTGAGATTTGCACCCAACACCGAACGAATCATTCGGTACCTGTGCTGTTTCTTTGAGTGAAGACTACCCGTGGGAACGGCGTGGAGGCGTTGGTTCCAGTGTTGAAACGATAGACCGCTGTAGCTTAAGTACGAGTCTGCCCCATAGTTGGTGGAAACGACCAAGTGTAGCTTCCCCAGCAGACTGGAGATTGGTAGTAATTCACCCCTAACCCCCCCCCCCCCACCCTGCTCAACCAGTGGCAGGAGAGTACTGGTTTCTGTTCATATGGTGACTGTCTGAGGATCTTAGATAATTTCGTCACCGTATTTAGCCTAAGATGAGACGAAAAAATATGAAACGTTATAATGGCCTTGGGGACGAAAACGGTCGTAGTTTTTAAAATAAGAAAAAGTGCTGAGCCGTGCTTGGCTTGTGTTCGTGCCATCTCTTATTAAACATCCTGTTTTCGCCTTACTGTCACCTCGTTATGTTAGCTTCAATTATTTGTGTCATTGAGTTGCTGCTTTGCCTGCCCGTGAGCGGCAGCAGCAGCGCTTATCGATATAAGCCCTGCCGTATTATCTTTGCTGGACTGCTATTACTTCCCGGTCGTCGTGTTGTCGACCAGTGAGTTGGAAAGGGCCAGCAGTGCAGTTCGGACCGGGCAATGCAGTCAGCTGGAACGCGCGAGCAGTGGAGTTAGGACCTGGCAGTCGGACAGTAGGGACACGGCAGAAGTTCTGACGGGTTGGAGCGGCACAGAGGTTCGGATGGCCACGATACGCCCGACCGTTGCCGGCACACATGGCTGGGGCCGGTCTTGGTTGATCGCCGGTTGGTCGTCTTACCGGATGACGTGTATTTGCTCGCCGATCGCTTATGGGTTGGCGTTGTGTGTCTCAAATCGTGGTTCGTCCTTGTGATTGCACAGTCACTGCTTTAGTATTGGTCGCGTTCTACGTCCAAGTGTCTGTGAAATTGTGTGTAGCCTGTGATGTCGACTGCTCCGTTTTTTTTAGTGCTCTCACCGTGCTGATGTGTAGCAGTTGGTCTGTTGGCGCAGTCGCGTCGTAGCACCAGTGGGGGATGCAGCGCCAGGGAGGCGCGAATAGCCAGCACTCGCCGATGACTGCCGACGCACACGTTTGAGTGGCAACGACCTTGCTTGGCCGTTTGGTCGGTCGTCTGGTCACACGACACGTATTTGACTCGTCCACCGCTTGTGCGTTGTCTGTAATCCGTTGTGGTTCTTGCTACAGTTTCCGCTGTTAGCATCATTTGATCTTGATCATTGGTGTGTCGACTGTCTGTCGGTTGGGTTCCCACCGGATTGAAAATGGTTGGACGTCTCACCTAAGTGAGCGTTAGCGTTTGAATTCCGGGCCGATCCTCGAACATCTGAGCGTCGTTGAGTGTACTGCCCTTTTTCTTTAAATTTGTTCTTGTATGACTTCTAGCCGATTTTTATTTTAAATTAGAGTTATTTTCCTCTTAAGGCCTTCAGCCTAGTTTAAAGTACTGTTTCACGTAAGCCCTTTGGCATTTTAAAAATTTTAATGTTTTTGAATTTTTAAGTCTTCGGCTCTCAGCCGATTTTGGGTTTCAGTTGTTTGTTCTTAAGGTCTTCAGCCTACATTAAAGAATTGTTTCACGTAAGGCCTTTTAGAATTAATATTTTGGAGTTTTAAGTGTTAGGCCCTCAACCGATTTGAATTTAACTTCATTATTTCAGCCTAACTAAAGAACTGTTTTAAGATAAATCTTGCCCTTTTAAATTTCTGATTATGCTTGCGTTTTAAGTTATTGGCCTTCAGCCGTTTTTAAATGAAAGTGGCTTTCAGCTGGTAACTAAGTCTCAAGGATTAAAGCTGTGCGCTTTTTTTTTTTAAAAAAAAGAATGGGATCTTGTTATGTTTGATCAAATATTAAAGTTGCATTTTCAAGTGTCACTGACAGCCCTTATTTTGGTCCCTTTCCACAATTTATACTATCTGAGCTGTCCCGCGGGTTTACTAGGGCGCTTCAGTGCAACTGGTGCCAACTACGTAAACGCTGATGGTTTTTAATAAATTATGTGGTGTCAATGTAGATCTAGGCCAGCTCCCGGCCATGCCAGACACTAACTTTGCTTCAAGCTGTAAGAGCAGATTTCCTGTAGAATCCCATAACTTTGAGGAATGCAAGGAACTTCGTTACACCCCGAGGATTGACAAAACTTACGAGTGTGTCTAGCATATGGTTAAAACAGAATGGCTGACTTTGTTATGCGTTACCATTTGCCTTCGAGGCAAAATTCTGTCAGGGAAAAGACGCATACACACACACTGATCAACCAGAACATTATGGTCACCTAGCTAATAGCCGGTACGTCCTGCTTTGGCACAGATAACAGCGGCGAAGTGTCTTGGTATGGAAGAAATGACGCCTTGGAAGGTCAGTGGATGGAGTTGGAGCCACTTGTGCACGCACAAAATAACTACTTCCCTAAATTTTGGCACGCCCGGGTTCCCGGGTTCGATTCCCGATGGGGTCAGGGATTTTCTCTGCCTCGTGATGACTGGGTGTTGTGTGCTGTCCTTAGGTTAGTTAAGTTTGAGTAGTTCTAAGTTCTAGGGGACTGATGACCATAGATGTTAAGTCCCATAGTGCTCAGAGCCATTTTTGAACCTAAATTTCGGAGAGGGTGGCGATGAGCTCTGACACCACCTTCAGTTACATCCCAGACGTGTACGATGGGGTTAGATCTGGCCAGATGGAGGGCCAGCACCTCAATTGGGCCTCGGCACTGTGTTCCTCGAACCATTCCCTCACACTCCTGGCCTTATGACATGGCGTATTATCTTGTAGAAAACTGCCACTGCCGTTGTGAAAAATGATTATCATGAAGGGGAGTGTGTGGTCTGCAACCAGTGCACGATACTCCTTGGGCGTCATGGTACCTTTACGGCAAGTTGAAAGAGAGAGAAAAAGATAAATATTGATATGGTGAGAGGGATTTACGTGTGTATGATAAATCCCTTCCCTCGAAAATTTCCCTCCCATATAGGCCTACTTCCTCTGTGTTACCACACATTACGTTCCGCTGGCCTTATATGTGCTAAAAATGCAGTACACGGGGGTGCCTTGTTACTTCCACCACCCCAAGTGGAATGCATAATTTCTGAATAATGTTCACCAACCTGCAGTGTTCTAAAGCTGTCGTTACCTGCGCAGAAAACAGTATGTAGGCCGTGAGACCGTTATCTTGAGGTTGTAATAAAAGGTTAGCGAGGATTTGATATTGTATAAATAATTAAAGTTATGAATGGTATAATGAAACGGTAAGCCACTGCAGCGGGACACACGGACATTCAGTAAAAACTTAGAAATAGCATTTCCTTAAAGGTTCCGAGTCTCATTCCTCCAGAAAGACTATACTGATCAGCCAGTGAATTTTTATTATGACGACCGACCTACAGTTGGTATTAACCCTTCCAAGTGATAGCAGGAGTGACTCCTAGTCAGACACAAGTACGGTGCATCTGGTATCAGTGAACGTGCTGTCCGTGTGTAGAATGGGAAAGACGCGTCATCTCTCTGAGTTTGACCGAGGGCAGATTGTGATGACCCGGAGGCTCAGAACGAGCATTTCGGGAACCTGCACAACTTGTAGGGCAAAACCAAGATGAGACCATGTCCAGGCATCGTGGAGTTGGGCGGCCACCCCCCATTACAGATGTCGGACGTCGTAGGCTGGGCAGACTGATATAAGAGGGCTGGCGGCGAAATGTGGTGAAACTAACATCAGACTTCAGTGCTGGGCAGAGTAAAAGTGTATCTGAATACGCAGTGCACCGAACGCTAACAACGATCGGCCTCCACAGCCGACGACCCACTCTTGTGCTAATGTTAACACTATGACATCGGCAACTATGACTCAAATGGTCACGTGATCGTCGACACTGGACGTTGGCGCAGTGGCAGAGCGTAGCATGGTCTGATGAATTCCGGTAACTTCTTCATCATGCCGATACGAGGGCGCGGAAACGTCGTCTTCCATGACACTTGTACTGCGGGATGGAAACAAGCTGGCGGCCGCTCTCTTATCCTCTTGGGAACATTCGCGTGGTCATCTATGGGTCCGGTGGAGCTCGTGCAAAATGTAATATTTCTGGCTTTGCGTCCATCATATTCATCTACAAGAAGCTTATCTTAGAGTAACTGAGAAGGCAGCAGTGGGAAGACGACGTAATGTCCTGTAGGTACCGACGGCAGATGGTTTGTTCGGTACTGCTATTGCGAGAAAGACCGTCTAAATTGTGGTCCTCCTCCGCGATTGGCTGCTGTATTCGTAACTAGCGTGCCAAAATGATAAACTTCTGTTATTAATACACTCCTGGAAATGGAAAAAAGAACACATTGACACCGGTGTGTCAGACCCACCATACTTGCTCCGGACACTGCGAGAGGGCTGTACAGGCAATGATCACACGCACGGCACAGCGGACACACCAGGAACCGCGGTGTTGGCCGTCGAATGGCGCTAGCTGCGCAGCATTTGTGCACCGCCGCCGTCAGTGTCAGCCAGTTTGCCGTGGCATACGGAGCTCCATCGCAGTCTTTAACATTGGTAGCATGCCGCGACAGCGTGGACGTGAACCGTATGTGCAGTTGACGGACTTTGAGCGAGGGCGTATAGTGGGCATGCGGGAGGCCGGGTGGACGTACCGCCGAATTGCTCAACACGTGGGGCGTGAGGTCTCCACAGCACATCGATGTTGTCGCCAGTGGTCGGCGGAAGGTGCACGTGCCCGTCGACCTGGGACCGGACCGCAGCGACGCACGGATGCACGCCAAGACCGTAGGGGACCGCCCCGCCACTTCCCAGCAAATTAGGGACACTGTTGCTCCTGGGGTATCGGCGAGGACCATTCGCAACCGTCTCCATGAAGGTGGGCTACGGTCCCGCACACCGTTAGGCCGTCTTCCGCTCACGCCCCAACATCGTGCAGCCCGCCTCCAGTGGTGTCGCGACAGGCGTGAATGGAGGGACGAATGGAGACGTGTCGTCTTCAGCGATGAGAGTCGCTTCTGCCTTGGTGCCAATGATGGTCGTATGCGTGTTTGGCGCCGTGCAGGTGAGCGCCACAATCAGGACTGCATACGACCGAGGCACACAGGGCCAACACCCGGCATCATGGTGTGGGGAGCGATCTCCTACACTGGCCGTACACCACTGGTGATCGTCGAGCGGACACTGAATAGTGCACGGTACATCCAAACCGTCATCGAAGCCATCGTTCTACCATTCCTAGACCGGCAAGGGAACGTGCTGTTCCAACAGGACAATGCACGTCCGCATGTATCCCGTGCCACCCAACGTGCTCTAGAAGGTGTAAGTCAACTACCCTGGCCAGCAAGATCTCCGGATCTGTCCCCCATTGAGCATGTTTGGGACTGGATGAAGCGTCGTCTCACGCGGTCTGCACGTCCAGCACGAACGCTGGTCCAACTGAGGCGCCAGGTGGAAATGGCATGGCAAGCCGTTCCACAGGACTACATCCAGCATCTCTACGATCGTCTCCATGGGAGAATAGCAGCCTGCATTGCTGCGAAAGGTGGATATACACTGTACTAGTGCCGACATTGTGCATGCTCTGTTGCCTGTGTCTATGTGCCTGTGGTTCTGTCAGTGTGATCATGTGATGTATCTGACCCCAGGAATGTGTCAATAAAGTTTCCCCTTCCTGGGACAATGAATTCACGGTGTTCTTATTTCAATTTCCAGGAGTGTATTAGAAAAACTAAACAGTGAGTTTACTTGCCTCACATAAAAAATCTCGTAACAGCAGGCTATGATTCCATTGTTCTAAAAGTATGAAAATGTAAATCAGAATAGTTGGATGATAATCACGCGAATAAGCAATTCATTATTTTGTTTATGCTCTTAAGTATCAGGAGAGTCATCCACACTAAAGACATACCATGTTCCAAATCAAAAGTACGACTGCAGAAGGCAAAGTGTTCTGTCACTTGAGAGAGTACAGTGTCCTCGAGACGACAATAAAATCACAGCACACAAGTCACAGATATACTAGATGCACATTTTGTTTGTACATAGATCTATTTTCATAATTTTCGTACTTACGATGCAGCTGACGGCAATTTACCACCTTTTTTATGGTAGCAGCAACGAAGACAGCTGTTGGAAGCAAAACGACATTTGTGGTTTTCGATTTGTTTAATTGCGGCTGCCTTCTTTAACTTCCCCATATGATATCAGAAATATCTTCGGATTTTGTTCAGTTGCATCTGTTAACAGTCCAACAGACTGAATCTGTTATGACTACCAGATCGCAAAGAATAACTGTAAGCAATTCATTGCACAAACAGGATGCAGCCTTGACTTCATAACTCTTCAACCAGAACATTGTTTCCCGTTAATGTTCTTGATACTTAATTCTGAAATTTTCCGTGCACTATGTATTGCCTTCCAATGTCATCCAGTGTTAGGGGCCGGCCGCTGTGGCCGAGCGGTTCTAGGCGCCTCAGACCGGAACCGCGGAGTTCGTACGGTCGCAGGTTCGAATGCTGCCTCGGGCATGGATGTGTGTGATATCCTTAGGTTAGTTAGGTTTAAGTAGTTCTATGTCTAGGGGACTGATGACCTCAGATGTTAAGTCCCATAGTGCGTAGAGCCATTTGAACCACTCTTAGGAACTTGTTTGATTCCAGAAATGTATTACCGGCTTTTTAATTTCACTGATTATAAACAGTGAAGTTAATTTAATATAATGGAAGTTTCAGTGGGAGTAGTATCTTTTTATTCTACTTTTCCTTCACTGGGAGTAGCCTCTAATTATTCTATTTTACGTGAAACAGTGGATCATAACGAGACAGTTTTTTGATTCTTTTCATTTTAGATGACGGGATCTATTCTGTAAATGAGAGATGGCAGTGTTGCAAATGGAGTGATATCTACCTCAAAGTTGTTTCACTTTGTCTATAGACGTAGAATCCTCAGATCTTATTGGCTTAATGTTAACTCGTTGCAGAAGCTAATTTGACTTTTCAATCTGAGTATATTTCACCTCTCTACAGGAAATCAAGTACCTAAACATGCAATATGTGAAAGTCAAGGTACTGATTTATCTGTTGTATTCCTACTGCACGGTGTAATTAATAAAGCGTTTTTCTTGTCCACTGGAATTTAACAAGTAAACATTACTGCCCTCGATGCTCAATTGTTCTGTGACCCTCAAAATGAAATACTGTTGCCCATACACTGCTGTGAATCTGTGAAGCTGACGCTAAGGTATAATATCTTCATTACAAATTTACATATTCCAGAATTGGTCGTTCCAGTTGGAAAAGTTTTTCTATTGCAGTCTTTTGGATGGTGGCTATTTATATTTGATCATTCCTCTGTAACCTCCAAGGGTAGCATTTACCTTCGTCTGCGTCACACTGATAATTCCGCATGCCAATGACACAAGTTAAGTTTATGCTACTGTACTGGCCCAGCACTTAAAGTGCGTACTACTATTTTTAAGCACAACGAATAACTAGAATGAGTCTTACTTTTCTTCGATAGACGAGTGGGGGTGAAAGAAGATGACGCCACGGACGCTGTATTAAGTTCACTAAATTTCTTCCGAAGTAGAATTCTTTCTCTAGCTCAAGGTACACATATAGGCGTCATGGGCATCATTACTTTGAGGCTGCATGTGGGATGGACTGGGAAATGAGATTGTGCTATATGGGCTGCAATAAGGCTCAGTGAGATTCATTAATCAGGATGTGAAGCCATGAGGGAAGCAAGTGTAAGGACTCGCATCCACATACGTCAGCGGACATCTCTGTACATATCATTATATACTTACAGGAATAAGAAGAGTACGCACTTCACAAATAACTACCATAACAAAACTGTTCCATAAGCGAGTCCTTAACGTACACTTAAGGAACATCGATAACGTAGAGAAAACATAATGACACACACCCCTATTACAGGAAGTGAGAGTCAATATAAACGGAGCAAACAACTTACTTTCATGAAGACACATTCAGGGATTCAACAACATTTACGGTATTATATCTTCCAGGGAAATTAGAGTACAATGGGGAACTTCAGGGGCATGCATCGGGCATGATGAGACACATCCACGACCATCACATAAAAGGGAACGAAAATAATAAATTAAGAGAAATTTTAAACACAATACTCACGAGTACATGTCCTATAATGCACTATGGAACTTAGCCCTAGTGACCGGATTCAAGACACCTGGTGAGCCGCAGACCAAAATGTACACTATTTTTAAAGAAACTAAAAAATCGGAAAATGGACAAAAATTCCCTCACATATGGATACTCCTCCGACTTGCTGCTTTAAGAGCTACAGTTTGAACATCAATAACAATAGCAGCAAAGTGTGGGATACGTGGGATGCTAACGGACTAAAATTACCCCGGCTCAAGCAACATATTTTCTTCAAGATACTGGAAAATCGTGATTCAGCACGTGGTTTTTCAAAGTCGAACCACACAATCAATAATATCGATCATGATAGTTTAACACTTTTGGCAAGAGCACACACACACACACACACACACACACACACACTTCGTGGCTCCTATATTGGACAAAGTGTATGATTCAAAATTTCTTACGACCATACGAAATTACAAGAGAGTGTCAACGAAAGGAGGATTATATAACGCTTGCCTTAACACATCAACTGAATTAAAGGAAAGTAATCATAGTCGTAAGTTAAACTAAGCAGAACTAATACCTTTCTTCATGATACCATGGGATCGCTTATGCAAGCATCCAGTACTTAGAGCCCAATGGAAGAATACCAGAAGGCTCTTTCACTGGTGAGGGAAGTTCTTATTTGAGAAGAAGGAGATTAACAACCATGTCCCTGTGGCGTAACAGACTGTCTTCCGCCTTTCAAATCGTTCAGATAGCTCTGAGCACTATGGGACTTAACATCAGAGGTCATCAGTCCCCTAAACTTAGAACTACTTAAACCTAACTAACCTAAGGACATCACACGCATCCATGCCCGAGGCAGGATTCTATCCTGCGGCTGTAGCAGCAGCGCGGCTCCAAACTGAAGCGCCTAGAACCCGTCGGCCACAGGGCTGGCGAATTCCGCCCTGGTCACTGAGTGATTCTCTCTGGTCCCTGCTGTTCCGATCGACAAATTTAGTTTAATTTTATCCATATTTTGCAGCTTGAAACGTGACTGTACTCAGTTCACTCGAGGTATGAATTAAAAAACGCCTTCAGTCACAATTTTTCGTGTTTTATTCAGTACACGATGCATTTCAGACCCTGTGGGTCTACCTTCAGGTGTAATTCGTCTTAAAACACGCTTTATTTTTTCCCTTGAATGAGATAAAATGCGTATTCCTGTCACGAAAAGGTTTGATGTTAGGTTACGAATTTCGTAACTCAGACACAGAAAATACGTGCAAAATAGTGGAAAAGATGAACAGTGTTTTCAAACATATCACTTCATTCAGGAGGCACATTCGCAAGCACATGTTTGTTAACACTACACAGATGTTTTTGTACATAGTGTGGTCAAAGATGCACTTGTCATTGATCTGAAGGTATAATTATTAAACAGTTGACATATGCAGGATACATTTGACATATGCAGGAAATAACTTTAGAATAAGTCTTTAAAATTACTGAAATAATTTGGCGTGCGAAATCTGTTTGTTCACTTAACATCTATTCTGGTTTTCTGATTTTGTGGAGGTATATGTCCAGTTGTTCTAACAGGTTTAGGCTCTTACCATTGGCTTCATTATGTAATACTACCAAATTGTTTTCTAGATTGTTGATGACATGTTCCGTTTCCAACATGTGTTGTGCAATGACTGGTTTTTCAAAGTAGTAGAGCCTGAAAGCATTTACATGTTCTTGGAAACAGCTTTTGAAGTTTCTGCCTGTTTTCCCTACATAGTAGGAAGGACAAAGGGGGCATGATACTTTGTGCACTCCACTGTTGTATGTTTCCGTATTTGATTTTATGTTATTGGTGAGTAAGTGTCCTAATTTATTATTAGTTAAGAATGAAACTGTTACATTTGTTTCTTTGAAAAGGTTAGATATTTTTTGTGATATGGGGCACAGGTATGAAATACTGTCGAATATTTTCTCTTCTTTCATAGTGTTGCCATTCGTTGTCTTGCTTTTGTGTATTTGTCTGTTTAAATTGTCAATTGTTTTGGCTGTATAGCCATACCGTTTCTTCCAAATCCACCAGAAACAAACGCAAAATAATTTTATTTAAAAAAGCAGATAAAGTGTCACTAGAAGCCTTCCTAAGAGACAATCTCCATTCCTTCCGAACTGACTATGCAAATGTCGACGAGATGTGGCTCAAATTCAAAGACATAGTAGCAACAGCAATTGAGAGATTCATACCTCATAAATTGATAAGAGATGGAACTGATCCCCCATGGTACACAAAACAGGTCCGAACGCTGTTGCAGAGGCAACAGAAAAAGCATGCGAAGTTCAGAAGAACGCGAAATCCCGAAGATTGGCTAAAATTTACAGAAGCGCGAAATTAGGCACGGACTTCAATGCAAGATGCCTTTAATAGGTTCCACAACGAAACATTGTCTCGAAATATGGTAGAAAATCCGAAGAAATTCTGGTCGTATGTAAAGTACACAAGCGGCAAGACGCAGTCAATACCTTCGCTGCGCAGTGCCGATGGTACTGTTACCGACGACTATGCCGCTAAAGCGGAGTTATTGAAAGCAGTTTTCCGAAATTCCTTCACCAGGGAAGACGAATGGAATATTCCAGAATTTGAAACACGAACAGATGCTAGCATGAGTTTCTTAGAAGTAGATACCTTAGGGGTTGCGAAGCAACTCAAATCGCTTGATACGGGGAAGTCTTCAGGTCCAGATTGTATACCGATTAGGTTCCTTTCAGATTACGCTGATACAATAGCTCCCTACTTAGCAATCACATACAACCGCTCGCTCACCGATAGATCTGTACCTACAGATTGGAAAATTGCGCAGGTCGCACCAGTGTTTAAGAAGGGTAGTAGGAGTAATCCATCGAACTACAGACCTATATCATTGACGTCGGTTTGCAGTAGGGTTTTGGAGCATATACTGTATTCAAACATTATGAATCACCTCTAAGGGAACGATCTATTGATACGTAATCAGCATGGTTTCAGAAAACATCGCTCTTGTGCCGCAGCTAGCTCTTTATTCGCACGAAGTAATGGCTGCTATCAACAGGGGATCTCAAGTTGTTTCCGTATTTGTAGATTTCCGGAAAGCTTTTGACACCGTTCCTCACAAGCGACTTCTAATCAAGCTGCGGGCCTATGGGGTATCGTCTCAATTGTGCGACTGGATTAGTGTTTTCCTGTCAGGAAGGTCGCAGTTCTTAGTAACAGACGGCAAATCATCGATTAAAACTGAAGTGATATCAGGTGTTCCCCAGGGAAACGTCCTGAGACCTCTGCTGTTCCTGATCTATATAAATGACCTGGGTGACAATCTGAGCAGTTCTCTTAGGTTGTTCGCAGATGATGCTGTAATTTACCGTCTAGTAAGGTCATCCGAAGACCAGTATCAGTTTCAAAGCGATTTAGAAAAGATTGCTGCATGGTGTGGCAGGTGGCAGTTGACGGTAAATAACGAAAAGTGTGAGGTGATCCACATGAGTTCCAAAAGAAATCCGTTTTAGATTACTCGATAAATAGTACAATTCTCAAGGCTGTCAATTCAACTAAGTACCTGGGTGTTAAAATTAGGAACAACTTCAGTTGGAAAGACCACATAGATAATATTGTGGGGAAGGCGAGCCAAAGGTTGCGTTTCATTAGCAGGACACTTATAAGATGCAATAAGTCCACTAAAGAGACAGCTTACACTACACTCGTTCGTCCTCTGTTAGAATATTGCTGCGCGGTGTGGGATCCTTACCAGGTGGGATTGACGGAGGATATCGAAAGGGTGCAAAAAAGGGCAGCTCGTTTTGTATTATCGCGTAATAGGGGAGAGAGTGTGGCAGATATGATACGCGAGTTGGGATGGAAGTCCTTAAAGCAAAGACGTTTTTCGTCGCGGCGAGATCTATTTACGAAATTTCAGTTACCAACGTTCTCTTCCGAATGAGAAAATATTTTGTTGAGCCCAACCTACATAGGTAGAAATGATCATCAAAATAAGATAAGAGAAATCAGAGCTCGAACAGAAAGGTTTAAGAGTCCGTTTTTCCCGCGCGCTGTTCGGGAGTGGAATGGTAGAGAGATAGTATGATTGTGGTTCGAAGAACCCTCTGCCAAGCACTTAAATGTGAATTGCAGAGTAATCATGTCGATGTAGATGCTTATGGCAATGCTCTTTATTGTATCTAACTCATTCACGAGGACGTTTTCTTCTAGATCAAGAGAGTGTACTCTGTGTAGCATGGACCTAAATGCAGCATGTTTTTGTGTTGTCGGATGGCATGGTGTATGCTGAACTTACGTTTTTGTTGATGGTTGGTGATTTTAAGATCCAGGAAATATATGCCTTTGTTATCCTCATGTTCTATTGTGAATTTTATGTCTTTGTGGACAGAATTGAATTCTGTTAGTAGTTCGTCGATCTCATCTTTAGTTCCGTCAAATAGAAGAAAGGTATTATCGACATATCTCCAGTAATATATTATTTTAGTTTTGAATCTATTGTTTTGGTTAAAGAACATACTTTCCAGATAATTGAGAAATATGTCAGCCAGAAAACCTGATATGCTACTGCCCATGGCTAGACACTCATTCTGTTGGTAAACTTTCCCACTGAATATAAAGTAATTGTGAGACAATATTAGCCGTAACATGTCCTTGACTTCTGATATTTCTGCAATCGACAATTTTTTAAGTTTTATTGTTTTCAAAAAGTATTTCTATTGTGTCTTTGCTTGTTACATTTGTAAATAGGTTAGTTCCATCGAAAGAGGCAAACCTGGCACCTGCAGGAATATTTATGTCTCTAATTTTAGTTGCTAATTCCTTTGTGTTCTTAAGTGAGTATTATTTATCAAATGTATAGTAATGTTTCACAATTTTATTCAGTGGTTGGGAGACTTTGGAAGCAGGTGTATTGCTATAACTAACAACAGGCCTCAATGGTACTTGGGGTTTATGAGCCTTGGGTTGAGCTCTCAGTCTTGGGGCTGTGGGATTCATAAAAATGCATATTTTTGCTTGTCTTTCTATGAAGAGGAAATTGCATTTATGAAACATTTTTCTGATTTTCCTTTGGAATTTTATAGCTGGATCTTGCTTCACCTCTGTTATGGTGTTTTCAGCAATGAAAGTTGATGTTTTAGTGATGTATTCATCTATGTTCTGAATTACTACACACTTGTTTTTTAAGCTTTCAGAATCATGGCATTGTTATTATTTTGTTTCATGTTTATGCTGTTTACTAGCTTTCTCGCTTGATAAACTGCTTTGGGGGTTTCATTATGGTTGCTTATGCTTTTCTGAATAATTTTATTTATGCTGTGTGCTAGGACAATCTGCTCAGTGTTATTTAGGAAGCTAAATCAGCTGCTTTTTTAGTGTGTATGATGGGTTTTTTAGGTTATTGTTACTTAATCTGGGTTATACATTGTGCTTTAGCCCTTTCTTGAGTAGATATTGTTCCTTTTCACTGAAGGTGATATCAGTGTGGTCAATGACTTTTTCATAAAACTGTGTTTTGTTGGATGGTTGGTTGTCCTGTTCCTGATGCAGTTTTTGTTGCATGACTTCTCATTTCTTTTGGTGCCTGTGTGTGCTTTCAGTTTACATTTCGTTTACAATACTTTCAACATACTCCTCAGCAGCTTTTAGTTCTAATGGGTGTAGTGTAATAGCTAATTGTAAATATGTGTTTTAACAGCACTTAACAGTATCTTCTTTCTTCTTATACTGAAATTTTACATCTTATTTCATCCACATTATCTCACAGTTCCTTTTGGTAATGTGGGCTGCAGCAGAGTTGTTCTTTATGTTCAGTTTGACATAATTAGGACAAAAATCGCACGCTAGACATTCCTCCGGGCACGTTACGATGCCATTGATGTTTGACTTCCCTTGGCCCCCGGCTTGGATGCTTGTGTCCTTCTTTTGACGTTTTCGGTTCGCCCCAAAGACAGTCTGTCATATTCGCATGAGTCAATAGTGGGAAATGTAGTGAACTGTGGAGAGAACCTGGAGTTTACGAAAGACGAAAGAGGTCTCGTGGAATAGATATCGACTGATCGAAACACTTTATTTGCAAACACTGTTTGTAGTCATCATTTGTAACGTCCTTAACTAATAGATCAGCTCAGACCACGGACTTCCATGTGCGCTTATACTGCAAGCGTCCCTGCACATTGTGTGACGTAATAGGAAGAGGGAGGGCTGCGTGAGCTGTGAGAGATCATAATTTTTAACTTCTCATTTAATAACATACCAAGAAACTAATCAATACATTTTATAAAGATGGATGTAAGTATATAAGTATGTATGTACACTCCTGGAAATTGAAATAAGAACACCGTGAATTCATTGTCCCAGGAAGGGGAAACTTTATTGACACATTCCTGGGGTCAGATACATCACATGATCACACTGACAGAACCACAGGCACATAGACACAGGCAACAGAGCATGCACAATGTCGGCACTAGTACAGTGTATATGCACCTTTCGCAGCAATGCAGGCTGCTATTCTCCCATGGAGACGGTCGTAGAGATGCTGGATGTAGTCCTGTGGAACGGCTTGCCATGCCATTTCCACCTGGCGCCTCAGTTGGACCAGCGTTCGTGCTGGACGTGCAGACCGCGTGAGACGACGCTTCATCCAGTCCCAAACATGCTCAATGGGGGACAGATCCGGAGATCTTGCTGGCCGGGGTAGTTGACTTACACCTTCTAGAGCACGTTGGGTGGCACGGGATACATGCGGACGTGCATTGTCCTGTTGGAACAGCAAGTTCCCTTGCCGGTCTAGGAATGGTAGAACGATGGCTTCGATGACGGTTTGGATGTACCGTGCACTATTCAGTGTCCCCTCGACGATCACCAGTGGTGTACGGCCAGTGTAGGAGATCGCTCCCCACACCATGATGCCGGGTGTTGGCCCTGTGTGCCTCGGTCGTATGCAGTCCTGATTGTGGCGCTCACCTGCACGGCGCCAAACACGCATACGACCATCATTGGCACCAAGGCAGAAGCGACTCTCATCGCTGAAGACGACACGTCTCCATTCTTCCCTCCATTCACGCCTGTCGCGACACCACTGGAGGCGGGCTGCACGATGTTGGGGCGTGAGCGGAAGACGGCCTAAGGGTGTGCGGGACCGTAGCCCAGCTTCATGGAGACGGTTGCGAATGGTCCTCGCCGATACCCCAGGAGCACCAGTGTCCCTAATTTGCTGGGAAGTGGCGGTGCGGTCCCCTACGGCACTGCGTAGGATCCTACGGTCTTGGCGTGCATCCGTGCGTCGCTGCGGTCCGGTCCCAGGTCGACGGGCACGTGCACCTTCCGCCGACCACTGGCGACAACATCGATGTACTGTGGAGACCTCACGCCCCACGTGTTGAGCAATTCGGCGGTACGTCCACCCGGCCTCCCGCATGCCCACTATACGCCCTCGCTCAAAGTCCGTCAACTGCACATACGGTTCACGTCCACGCTGTCGCGGCATGCTACCAGTGTTAAAGACTGCGATGGAGCTCCGTATGCCACGGCAAACTGGCTGACACTGACGGCGGCGGTGCACAAATGCTGCGCAGCTAGCGCCATTCGACGGCCAACACCGCGGTTCCTGGTGTGTCCGCTGTGCCGTGCGTGTGATCATTGCTTGTACAGCCCTCTCGCAGTGTCCGGAGCAAGTATGGTGGGTCTGACACACCGGTGTCAATGTGTTCTTTTTTCCATTTCCAGGAGTGTAGTAGCAGGAACGCTGCCCTAAAGCCCACAGTTCACACAACTCTTTTCCTTGCAGAGAAAGAATAATTTGAAAAACTAAAAGTCTCAGTTTTAACAAAATGGTGCAATTAAGAATCAATATGAGAGCCGAAGAGATTGACAAAAATAAATGAACGAAATTAATTCTCCTCTTCCATCTTGATCTAGGAGACATAGGATCTGAAACTAATTCTGTTTTAGGAAGGATTACCAACAAGGCAAATGGGGTGATGAACTGTATTATTAGTATAGAGCTCTGAAACGAGTCAGTACTTGCCCATGACTTCACCTCACCAAAATTCTTAAGAAACATCTACTCTCCAGGCTCCAGTGATGTGGGCATTGTAAGCCTGAGTAATCCTTATATGAAAGTTTTCATCGCTCTCGGATTTGCTTAGCTCAAGAAATACACAGGCGTATACAACTTCAGCAGGGTCCAGGGTATAAAAACATTCACTTCAAATATTAGATAATAACTAGCACCTTCATCTTCTCCTTGGAGAGTAACCGACTTACGTAGATTAACCGAATCAAACGCATTTATGCTGTCACTCAAGTAACCGGCAAACACGAAAACTAAATCAATGAACATTTCTGCATCAGGTAATGCCTTTTTACCGTAGTCTCACATGGCTCCTGTTGTAACCAGCAAGAGACCATTAGTACCAACAACTGAATATCTTTAAGTTCCTAACATTTCACTTGAATCTACAACAAAGAGACAGACTGATCAAATCTTCCATCATTCTACGCATACTAATGGGTCTATTCATACAACTACTGAAGCTAACTGTAACACGACTAACTGTAAACATGAGATGGCTGCACTCACGTGTAGCAGCTACAAATCTGGTGGGTTGACGCAATGAGCGGTCATGTACCTCACCGAGTCGATGCACCATTCCAGCTCTGCACTTCGTGTAACATATGGATTCATATTTTCGAAGGCATAGTTCACTTGGCCTGGAATAGGTCCATCGCACTGGTTATCTCCATTCTGTCCACTCTGAATCATTACACCAAACTGAGTAGTATCTGCCACTTTAAGTCGCCAAAACAGTTATACCAAAAATAATCTTTAAATTAATTCTAGCTATTATTCCCAATCCATCACACCCACAATCATGCTCTGCTGCCAGAATTTTACGTAATAAGGAGTAGAAGCGCTGAGTTGAACTGCGAGTGATCATTTCTAAACTACCTTTTAACAGTGTACCAAAGAATTAACATTACAGTACATCTCAAAAAGTTATAGGAGCACTTTATTACAGTCCAATACCACATTGCATTATGACAAGAAGCATTCAGTAACAGACTGATACCTTCCAATCAGTGCAGGGTACAGAAACCATTAAAATGAGTTAACCGAAGTTTCGAAAAAAGCTAGGAGGCCCCAAGAGTGCCAGGCATAATATTAAAATAAATAATGTAATAAAACAAGCATAATATTAAAATAAATAACGTAATAAAATTAAGCTTGTACAACCCATAAATCTGTACAATTTAAATACACGTATGAGACACAAAAAAACTTATTCCACACAAATCAGAGCAATTCGTACAATCTTACCACAACTGTGAGAACACATGTATGAAAGCTTGCTGGAAATAATGATTCCCATTGTTCCGCCAATTAACGCAGTGATAAGAAATAAAACAATATAACAAGGAATAAGGAATAGTGTGACAAAATGAAGAAATAATAACAAGTAATTTTAATTTGTGTGTCTCCTTTTTAAAAGCCCATGTGTTAAATCTGTCATGAACAATTTACCTTTCTGAAAGATTTGTTCCCTTTTCAAACACTTATGTGTTAAATTGCTACAAATATCATTATCATTATTTTAATTCTAATATACTTAACCTGAAAAGGCCTTATCAGATCTTCTGATGTGTGATCTGCACCTAAGTTCTGTTGCTCTCACTTTGTGGCTTCAATTTTTACTCTGTATATGCTTTAGAGTACCTAAGCTGAGTTATGTAAAAGGGCGAAGCGGTGTCTGTACTAAGTTGGACACTTCATGTCACTGCCTGATTATTAACCATATGCATTTGTTTTCAGCTGTTTAAATTATGATTTAATACCGTTTAATGCCTTCATTGTTTACATCTGATCTGGGAATTTTATTAACTCAAATACTGAATAACGGAAAACTGTTGTGAAACTTGTAAATTCCTTCAATAATGATTATCTCAGTGTTTATGTGCAAACCTTAAAATGTTTCCTTCAATGTTTCAAAGATTAACTTGAAGAGTCATTCTGATTGGATGACTCGTTAATAACCCCAAGGTAGCTCCTATAATGCCTTTTTTTTTTTTTTTTTTGGGAGAATGTAAAGTATTTCTGGGTAAATTGAAACATTATCTTTCTCAAAAATTCACTTGTTTTTTTTTTAAATTTTAAATATTGTTTGAATGTCATTGAGGCGAGTAAATGTTATGAGAAGTATTGTTTGTTTATGACTGTTTTCAGCTTGGCACCTTAACAGTCCTGCCACCTCAGAAATGTTAGAAAACGTAGCTAAGGATTACAAGGCGCATTCTGAATGTACAAAAGCTTTCGGAATATTTGTTTCAGTTTTGTTCCACATTAAGACTTATTTCATAAGACATCCGAGTGCTAATTTTTTAATGTGATGAGCAATCTGCTAGTTTACGGGGTTGAGTGGTGTTTCATTAAACTGAAGGACATCACTCGAATTTAGAGCAATATAATCACTCCTTGGAACAGATGTTCTTCCAACTTTCAACTTTTGTGTGGGGAATTTTCTTTTAAAAACGCAATCATATGAAGATTTAAGGTCACAAATTGACAGTATATTTAATTATCCTTCGAGGATTTTTTTGTTGTTGGACGTTTTACCCAAATTAAGTGTTGAGTAATGGGATTTTGGGACAACTAACAGTCTATTGACTTGTGGTCAGCTACCCCAATAAATACGAGAAACGCTGCAATCTTCATGAAGAGTATGGTACGGACAGTTCACTCTTTCAGGGAGACTACAGTCGTGTTCACAGGTCTGCATGCATTCCTTTCTGTCATGGCGAAAGTTCAAGAACACTATTGTACATCGACTGGCCCACTAAATCACTCGGTCTCTGTCACAGAAAATTTGTGGGACTGTTTGCTACAGCGCATGAAACGTATCAACAACATATCCGTGATCGGATAACTGTGCAGGGACCACTCGTGAAATAGTGGCTTCACCTGGAAGTGTCATACGGGAAGAGGCTTACCGAAGGTGTCTCTTCATCGCCAAACTGAGATGATTATCAAGGTAGAAGTGGAGCTACACCGTATCAATGTAATGTGTCATTGGGGAGTAACTAAGTTTGTTTCTGATGTTTGGATGTTCTAGGCAACTTGCTTTCACGTTGTAAATAATGAAAAGCTGCACCAGTTACTTACTTTTTCATGTTTACCACAATGCCTTTCGAGAATTTATTCTTATTTTCAGGTGCATTTGTTTGCATAAATATCTTTTGTGATGTTTGAATTTGTGATTTTCTTCCACTCTTGCATTATTTTTCTGTTTTTGAGATTAGATTGCAGCAGGAAAATCGAACAGATGAATCTTGAAATGTTTTTCACATGCTAATGTTATAGAGATGCTACATCTGTTTTTCTGCAGCTCTTGCAAATGTTGTGCCTCCTTCACTACACACAATATTACACACGCACAAAGGGTCTTACGAAGAGTTTGTATACAGTCATAGGTGTTACATTATATATGAGTACATGAAGTTGTCAATTATAAAAATTATTTTGCCATTATTGGCTACTGAGTGATCAATTACGTTTCTATTTTCTTGTAGATGTTGAGTAGAATCTATGGGATAATGTACATATGTATGGAAATTATTACATTTATAATATGCAAGAGAAACTCTTGGAAGAATTAAATGATTCGTTATCTACTTTGTCATTGAGAATTTTTTTGTCCTTGCTTTTTGCAGTGTACAAAACTTTCCACCTTCTCCATTACAACCACTGTATGTGGTTTTCCGAAGTGATGGACTATCTTGAGATGTACTTTTACGTTTTTAGTGGATGCTCAATGTTTTTTATTTGTGTTACTGTAGCTAATTTTGTGAAATTTTTGTATGTATAACAGTTGATGTTTTCAGTGTATCGAAGTTTTACATCTAATTTTATGTATTCCTAATTCTGAGAACTTTTCATTTTTATTGTTTAAGGAGGAGCAGACTATGTTATGTAAACAGGTTTCCTGGCTGCTGACTATTTTCTGTTATTGGTGGTTTATGAGAATGTCCACTATTGTAATAGGTACGCTTGAAGCCCATAGCTAGCCCACCTGGTTTTTAATAAAAGTTACCACTGAATGCAAAGTAACTGTAGTTGAGGATTAGTTCTAGTAAGTATATAACTTCAATACATTCACATTGTGAACACTTCTTGTGCTTCAGGAAGTCGTTTTTTAATATTGCAATAGCTTCTTTAACAGGGATGCCTCGTGATATAAAATGGTTACCATTTGAAATGTTTATTTCTCTTACTAATGTGGTACTGTTTTTTACAGTACATGTTGTTTGATATATGAAATACTTTTTTAGGAACTGATTGAGTTCCTGAGACTGTTTGTACGCAGGGCTGTTCACAGTATGGACTAAGGGTCTCACTGGACATCCTCTCTTTTGTACTTTAGGTTGGGGTCTTAGTATTTAGGCTTCATCCGGATAACGTCTTTCTTCTCAAATGCTATCAGTAAGAAATATATTAGTGTCCTTTGATTTAACTGTGGAATTGTTTCGCTGCATATCTGTTAAGTTGTAATATGTTGTTTTCTGTGATGGTTGTCCCAGTCCGTATGACCTGGAACGGCGTCCGTCACTCACGACAACGCCACCCTGTAACTAGTAGAAAAACACAAACTCCTCGCGTGGTTTGGTCATATTTCAGATACCGTCTTTCGTGATTAATGTCAATATTTCGATAGAGCAGCGCGTCAGAGTGTGTAGCCGCTCTTGCTTTTTCTCTGGTAAACGAGGCAATTGCACCCTTCGATGACACGATGACTGGCTTGACCTGAAATTGTGACCACCAGTTTTCTTTTGTTGTGATTCCGCGACAGACTTTTCGGCTTGCGCGAACCGGCTAACCGTAGTTCTTCCTTTTATTATGCCCTGTTAGGTAATGGCTGTTGAATATTAATAATATAAAGTCTTGAATCTTCAGTCCATCACCCAAGTCGTGGCCACATTATGGAATTGCGAGGATGTTAAGTTGATAAAGTGTTATTCCGTCGTCAAGACGTCGCAACGTCGCGTGTTCAATAAATACACGACGTAATTCCAGAGATAACATATACTTCAGCAATGTTCAGAATGCGTCGTAATCTTGGGACAAATCAATTACTATTCACTGATAAATAATCATGAATTAACTTTTCACTTCATAATATTCTAATAGTCAACTAATTTTTACTAATGAACCTTATAATGTCTGTTCAATTATGTAGGCGACACGAAGAACTGAGTTTGAATCCAATTTTATTGTTCATTGTAATTAATTGTCCCTACACTGAGCACTCACACCGATTTCTCACTCAGGGAATTGCTTCCGTTTGCATCAGTAATCCTGTCGTTGACGATAACTTCTGACAACTCGGCGCAATTGTACATTTTTCGTGTTGGCGTTTGTATGTTACCTACTCGAGATTAATAATTGTTTTTCTGTCGGCGATCTTTCTTTTTCAGTGTCCTTGAATGTTCGTGCTTATTCAGTATCACAAAGGCTAAGACCCATCACAAATCCCACAAGATTTAACTTCGTCGCGAATCTCCGCATCCCGTTATCTTGCTAACGGTAAAGATGACTTTGCTTTAGTATGACTTCTGGATAATGCTTCACACTATATCGCAAAACTTTCAAACTTCTGATTAGCTTAAAACAATCTGGTAACGTTTACATGCATGCCACGATCGCAATAGTACTAGAGAGCGACTAGATAGCAACTGAAGCTTACATTTCCATTTCCGAGCTACACTGTAGTCACATCGAATTTCCTTTTCGCCACGGCTACAACTCTCTTCTATGGTAAATGTTATCTTTGGCCAGTTTATCATCTGGTCTTTACCCTTCGTTATTAATTATTTTGCAATTCTTTCTTTGATGTTTTTGTTGCGTATCTTATCAGATTCTTTCATTCAGTCTCTATTTCATGATAAATATTGTTATTCACATGACATTCCTGTTGATCAAATTATCACGAGTGTAAAATTTGTCGTCAGTAGCTGCAGTCACTGTCAGGATGACTAGTTTTCCTACTTCTTTTACAACAAGGGGTTGTTTATTAGGGTTTCTGTAATTGGGGTGTTACAACCACTAACTGTTTTTGAAGCGTTTTGTATTTATCTGTCGTTAGCTTCATATCTCTGTGTTTCCTTCTCCTAAAGTTTGGCAGACAACAACAGTGAGAGAGAGACAGAAAATCACACATGAGAACACAAAAAATTATTTATGTAAGCAAATGCACTTGAAAATGAGAATAAATTCTCGAAACGCATTATGCTAAGCATGAAAAAATGAGTAACTGGAGCATTTTTTCGCGTTTAAATCATGAATGACACAGCTGCAATCTTTGCAAAAAAATCGATAGTGGTGAATTTACTTTCAATTTGTCTTCCGTTCCAATGGGTGTTTCTTCTGTTAGAGTATCTAGTCTCTTGCTAGACAGTTTGTTGTGTCATGTAGATGTTGTTTACTAGTTTGTTTCTGTGAAGGAGAAAGTTATGGGATATGCAAATCTCTTTTCCTGCTTCCACCTTATTACCGCTGCTAATGTGGTCCTTGCTGAGGGATGAGTCACGCGCAGGTGCCAGATAAGCACACAGGTTCTCCCATTTATCTCGGGCCGGGCGGCAGCTCGGAGTTGGGGAATGAGTGGTTAGGCGACGCTGTAGCCTGTCGTGCCACCTGTTCCCTTGAGAGAGAGAGAGGTAGGAGCCGGCAGGGAAGAGTGCCCCCGCACTGGCGCCAGTGACGGCGTCCGCAGCAGCTCATAAAGCGGGCCAGGCCGACGACTGGCGCGTGACAGGTCGGGACGGGCCTGGCGCCAGCCGTGATGAAGCGGGGGCGAGTGTGTCAGCTTGCGGCGCGGTCGCATTATGCACCCCGCGCCTTCACACCGCCGCCCACGCACTCACACACATACACACACACAGGCATGTGCCACCCCGCGCCGACTAGCAGCGTCTTGTGCCGCTTCGTTTGACGCCGAGCACGTGCTGTGTCAGACGCAGCATCGAGGGAATCTGTTGCTCTAGCACTCCGGAGTGAACTTCTCCAGAAAACTTGCGGATCTACATCTGAAGTTGGTAGGCAAACTGGAGACGGTGAAGCAAACACGAATCTTTAGCTAATGGAGCGAAGGTTCCCTCCTAAACTAACTTACAATTTTCGCCGGACACCTGGTAGGGCACAAGCAAACAAGATAACGCTGTGGTTCAGGAACTGTTCTCGTAGTGGAACTTCAAGTCTCATCATGCTACAACGTCTTGCTTTATTTTTCCGTCCTTAATACAACAAGGCGTTCGATTCAGTTCCCCACAGTCGTTTAATGAACAAAGTAAGGGCATACGGACTATAAGACCAATTGTGTGATTGGATTGAAGAGTTCCTAGATAACAGAACACAGCATGTCATTCTCAATGGAGATAAGTCTTCCGAAGTAAGAGTGATTTCAGGTATGCCGCAGGGGAGTGTCGTAGGACAGTTGCTATTCACAATATACATAAATGACCTTGTGGATAACATCGGAAGTTCACTGAGGCTTTTTGGCGGATGACACTGTGGTATATCGAGAGGTTGTAACAATGGAAAATTGTACTGAAATGCAGGGGGATCTGCAACAAATTGACGTATGGTGCAGGAAATGGCAATTGAATCTCAATTTCGACAAGTGTAATGTGCTGCGAATACATAGAAAGAAAGATCCTTTATCATTTAGCTACAATATAGCAGGTCAGCAACTGGAAGCAGTTAATTCCATAAATTATCTGGGAGCAGGCATTAGGAGTGATTTAAAATGGAATGATCATATAAAATGGTTCAAATGTCTCTGAGCACTATGGGACTTAACTTCTGAGGTTAGAACTACTTAAACCTAACTAACCTAAGGACATCACACACATCCATGGCCGAGGCAGGATTAGAACCTGCGATCGTAGCGGTCGCGCAGTTCCAGACTGTAGCGCCTAGAACCGCTCCGCCACTTCGACCGGCTGATCATATAAAGTTGATCGTCGGTAAAGCAGATGCCAGACTGAGATTCATTTGAAGAATCCTAAGGAAATCCAATCCGAAAACAAAGGAAGTAGGTTACAGAACACTTGTTCGCCCACTGCTTGAATATTGTTCAGCAGTTTGGGATCCGTACCAGATAGGGTTGGTAGGAGAGATAGAGAAGATCCAACGGAGGGCAGCGCGCTTCGTTACAGGATCATTTAGTAATCGCGAAAGCGTTACAGAGATGGTAGATAAACTCCAGTGGAAGACTTTGCAGGAGAGACGTTCAGTAGCTCGGTACGGGCTTTTATTGAAGTTTCAAGAACATACCTCCACCGAGGTCTCAAGCAGTGTATTGCTCCCTCCTACGTATATCTCGCGAAGAGACCATGAGGATAAAAGCAGAGAGTTTAGAGCCCACACAGAGGCATACCGACAATCTTTCTTTCCACGAACAATACGAGACTGTAATAGAAGGGAGAACCGATAGAGGTACTCAAGGTACCCTCCACCACACACCGTCAGGTGGCTTGCGGAGTACGGATGTAGATGTAGATGTAGAAGACAAATGGTGAATTTTATTTTTCAAGAAGACCCACTCAATTTCGTACACTTGCCTCCAAAGTTAGTGCCTTGTCGCCAATGATATCTGTGCAGAGAATGTTGTTTTCTAATCTTCTTTCCTTTTGTAAGTGAGGAATTGAGCCCTGGTGCGCCTTTTCTGGACACCAGCTCTTCGCCACGACACTATCGATTACCCAGCTGTACTAGGATGTTTACCACTGTTGTGAACTCGCGGGTGTTTCTCACTCGCGGCAGTTGGTGGTGGACTCGCTGTGGGGCGCTAGGACGTGCTTGAGTGAACGAAAGAGCGAAACACGCGTGCTCGGCCAGCAGCGGCACGCCGGGTCTATATAATGACTTTTTTTTTCAAATATGAATGCTTATATATGTGTTTGGAGAGAGGGAGAGATTGATTTTTGATTGAGATTTTTACGTTAAGTCGTAACTGGTACCTGAATTTTTGGTTGCTGCCTCCTTGAATGATCAGCTTCTACACCAGTTGTTGACGTATTGCAATTTGGAGGAAATTATTGTTCTTTAAGGTTTAAAATACGACTCTGTTAGTTACTCGGCCGTATTGCGGAAAGCTTTGAGCCCAAGTTTTCGTAGCTTTAGCTTTTTCATACGTAAGGGACCACTGTTGTAAGTAAGTAAGATCAAACAGCAATCTGCTTTTCGTGAGAAAAGGAGATTGCTTGGCCCACAAACTTCCTTCAAACTATGCGTCCTGCTACATCAAAATTGATCAGTGCAGTTCAGCACCATACTATTGTACAAGAACATAATCCAATAACTGTAATTAAGAAATTATGAGACGTTGTTACTTACTGAAAGAAAACTATAGAGAATGCATTTCTTTTCCTGTATTTTAGTGAACTTTGTACACTTACAATTCTGACGATTGATAGACGGGGACGACAATGAAGTTCACCTCCTTTTCCGGAAACATGAAATTTCTATTCTTCACTTCCAGAAAATTTGTATACATAAATGTTTGGCAACTCTTACGCATACTTCACTCGGTTTTATCACTAAAATATCAATTTTCATTAAATGTAACAATACGTTCTGAGCGACGGTCTAGCAACACGTCCTCTTTCCACAAGATACAGATTAACAGTCTTTTTTTTTAATAAAATCAATTGTCTTTTTTTTTTAGAGTCCATACTCAAAGATTCTCTAATACCATCGTTGGGGGGATTGCGTGCTAAAGAGTTTCTTGCTGTCGAGCTGCGCTTCACTTCAATTACTTTTTGAATCACTTTTACATTTACGGTATTTACATACATTACTGAGCTCCTCAGAATAAAATCAGGCACAAATCAGTTAAAGAAAAAAAGCAGTGAGGCACACATAACATTACAGGTCTACCTCGTAAGATGGTCGCGAGTTGGTTGAGGACCTGCCTGATGCCAACTCCGGACGCCGTTCGTCACCTTCCCTTGGTGCCTGCTTTCTAGGAGAGACCCATCCCCGGATACCATCTCGAACAACGCTCTCCATCGAAAGTGTAAGTGATTTTGGTGCCTTTGTTTCGTTGAACAATTTGCGTTCCAGCGAGTGTACTTGTTGCTTGGTTGCCCTAATGTACGCGTTGTTGTAGTAAGAGCAGCTGGCAAAGTGTGTGACCGCATGGGACCAGCAGTTACTACTTCCTTCTAAAAATTCGCTGGTTGGATTACTATTAGAAAGCTGACAGGACGAAGGTGTGTATGTTATATTTTTTGGCTTTTTGGGACAGTATCCAGAAACTTATGTATAGTCTGCATGACACTTTCAGTGTATTTTGATTGCCATCAAGTCCACGTCCCTTGTATATTGCCTTAAAATTTGGGTCACTTATGTAAGTGCATTTATTTGAAAGTACTCACTTAGTTAGCAGTAAAGTCTCGTATTTTGTGAAGCTAGTCATTTGTACGTAGTTCCTTTATATACGGGCATTTATTTGAATGCACTCAGTATTAGAGCAATTAATTCTTCATTTATATTTTTATTTATTGATCTCTTAACTTATATTAATTGATGTTTGGTTGTTTTTTGCGGTGTCTTCTGCGACCTGTTTGTGTTCCAGTTTTCTGTGAGTTCGGGTGTGTGGGAGCGGCGCCACGTTACGCTTTGGTGCACAGAAGCTGTGACGTGCCGTCTAATGGGAAGTGACTCCCGGTAGGGCCTCGGCGTTTAGGTGTTGTCTTGGACGGCTGGTCTGCTGCTTCAGGCATTTTACGTTGAGTCACCTTTTGCCCAGGCCAGCCTGGCGTCACTGCCCGTTTGGTAAACTTTTAAGGTGTTTCATGTACATTTTAAAAAAAAAATAAGTATTTTTAATTTGCTTGGGAATGTATTGTATTAATTGGTAACTTGTTCTGCTGCTCGTGTTATTTGGGTTCTTAATGAACTGGTGTGCGTTTCATAAATCACTTTCATATTGCAAATTATTGCCTTTTAAAAAATAATTACCTGCGTCAGATTTCTTTAAATCACCTCCAGATTGTAGTTTATTGTTCCTTTAACCATTGAAATCTTTGTGGCTCATCTCTTTAAGTCAGTCTTGGTAATTATAATTTGCTGCCTTGCTTAAGAAGCAAGCTATCTGTGATTTTGGTATTGTCTAAATAGGTGTCCGCGTGTTCATTGTCTCTTGGCTGTTTTATAAATATAGTCTTGAATAAATTGTTAATTTATTGTTTTGGTAGTTGTTGTGTTTAAGGAGTGACATTATAGGGGCCTTGACCTTCCATGCTAAATGTACCTCTCATCCCGACTTCCTCAGTCACAGCAACGAAGATTGGAGATTGGGCACAAGACCTGATTGGGCGAGACTGGTGGGAGAAATCGTAAAAGGGATATACATAAAAAATTGCAGATTTTTTTATATTTTTTTTAACGCTTGCCGTATGAGCGTCTTTGGGTGCCTGAACACCGGAGTAATAAGTGCTCATTGCTTACTATAGGTTGTACTACACTACTGGAAATTGAAATAAGAACACCGTGAATTCATTGTCCCAGGAAGGGGAAACTTTATTGACACATTCCTGGGGTCAGATACATCACATGATCACACTGACAGAACCACAGGCACATAGACACAGGCAACAGAGCATGCACAATGTCGGCACTAATACAGTGTATATCCACCTTTCGCAGCAATGCAGGCTGCTATTCTCCCATGGAGACGATCGTAGAGATGCTGGATGTAGTCCTGTGGAACGGCTTGCCATGCCATTTCCACCTGGCGCCTCAGTTGGACCAGCGTTCGTGCTGGACGTGCAGACCGCGTGAGACGACGCTTCATCCAGTCCCAAACATGCTCAATGGGGGACAGATCCGGAGATCTTGCTGGCCAGGGTAGTTGACTTACACCTTCTAGAGCACGTTGGGTGGCACGGGATACATGCGGACGTGCACTGTCCTGCTGGAACAGCAAGTTCCCTTGCCGGTCTAGGAATGGTAGAACGATGGGTTCGATGACGGTTTGGATGTACCGTGCACTATTCAGTGTCCCCTCGACGATCACCAGTGGTGTACGGCCAGTGTAGGAGATCGCTCCCCACACCATGATGCCGGGTGTTGGCCCTGTGTGCCTCGGTCGTATGCAGTCCTGATTGTGGCGCTCACCTGCACGGCGCCAAACACGCATACGACCATCATTGGCACCAAGGCAGAAGCGACTCTCATCGCTGAAGACGACACGTCTCCATTCGTCCCTCCATTCACGCCTGTCGCGACACCACTGGAGGCGGGCTGCACGATGTTGGGGCGTGAGCGGAAGACGGCCTAACGGTGTGCGGGACCGTAGCTCAGCTTCATGGAGACGGTTGCGAATGGTCCTCGCCGATACCCCAGGAGCAACAGTGTCCCTAATTTGCTGGGAAGTGGCGGTGCGGTCCCCTACGGCACTACGTAGGATCCTACGGTCTTGGCGTGCATCCGTGCGTCGCTGCGGTCCGGTCCCAGGTCGACGGGCACGTGCACCTTCCGTCGACCACTGGCGACAACATCGATGTACTGTGGAGACCTCACGCCCCACGTGTTGAGCAATTCGGCGGTACGTCCACCCGGCCTCCCGCACGCCCACTATACGTCCTCGCTCAAAGTCCGTCAACTGCACATACGGTTCACGTCCACGCTGTCGCGGCATGCTACCAGTGTTAAAAACTGCGATGGAGCTCCGTATGCCACGGCAAACTGGCTGACACTGACGGCGGCGGTGCACAAATGCTGCGCAGCTAGCGCCATTCGACGGCCAACACCGCGGTTCCTGGTGTGTCCGCTGTGCCGTGCGTGTGATCATTGCTTGTACAGCCCTCTCGCAGTGTCCGGAGCAAGTATGGTGGGTCTGACACACCGGTGTCAATGTGTTCTTTTTTCCATTTCCAGGAGTGCATTAGTAGATAACGAACGAGTCAGTGACTCGGTTGCGGAGACAGTGAATGTTGAGTCGTCGTTGAGAGAGGAGTTATGATGACGGACGGCCCGTGTAGAGAATGAATTTTATTTGAGAATCTACTTGCTGTAATTGAGGATAGAGCAGGATTTTGAGATGATTTCATAGAGGAATGACATTTAGAGAAAGGTAGAATCAAAATATTTCTTATTTGCTGTATTGCGAAGTATTGTAGTATAAAAATTCCATTCTGTTTAACAATATCTATGTTTTGGTATCAAGGGCGAATTACCAGTTATGTGTTCAAAAATTATTATTCGTCAACCACCGCTTTTAATTAAAAGCATTTCATTTGGAAAGTAAACAGTAAGTTTTACATAACTCAAATATTATTCATAGGAATTAGTTTCCACGGTGTGCACCAAAGCTAAGGAAAGATCAAAGTTTCATGTTAATGAGATTCACTGTTGTGTTATTAAGGATATGGGAATACCACTTCAATTTCATATAATTCAATGAAATGTAACTTTACAGTTTGAGTGAAGATTACTGCGCTGCCACACCTTGCCTTATTGCGTGAACAGTGAGCTGCATTCGAAGAAGGACAAACTAATTCCCATTTGCAAAAGCAACTTAATGCAAAAGAAAAGGCAATTAACTACGCAGTGATTTAATTCAACATCCCGCAGTTCAGCGTTTCTTATTATAGAACAGAGCTGAATCATCCGTTACAAAGATGAGAAACAATTGTAGAGCCTAAACTAACTTCATGAGATGGAATTGGAAACTGTTTTCATTTTCAAAATTTTCATATAATTCACTAGTTGCATTTTCTAACATGGCACAGTTTCTGTACTCAATAGTAAGACATTTCGTGTGGTTGTCTGTTGAGGAAGCCATTCCATGTATTATATTTTTTGACAGATGTTCTTTTTATTAAATTTTTATTACGTACAGTCAGATTCCGCTTACAGTAATTGCATCACACATATCGAAAGTAATTTCCACAGTCAGTGTTCGCCTTCAAACGTAGGGTTGCAAAGGCTATTCTAGGTCAGAGTACATCGACGACATTGTAACAGGAATTCAAAAGCTTTTGTTTTCACATTCCTAGAGAAAGGTTGGGCAGATACAGTTTCCAGTTACCAAGTTTAAGCACATTAGTTTCAATCCGTCGAGCTCTTCTCGTCCCTGCATGCACTTTAATCGACTTTTGGGAAGCCATGGACAACCTACATTTGTAATTTTATATAATATTCTCAGAGAACAGCGATCTTATTGTGATAAAATTACTTAAATGCAGTGTTGATCGCAGTCGATGTTAACGTATGACAGGTTTCTGCCTTTTAATTACGGGCCTTCGTCAGAGTTCGCACCGTCTGGATGACGGCGATGGTGCTTGACCCACCATGGATGCCTCAGTCACTCCATGAAGTAGTTACAATGACTGAGGTATCCACGGCGGGTCAAGCGCCATCGCCATCACGGGGTACCGGGTTCGATTCCCAGCCGGGTTGGGGATTTTCTCTGCCCGGGGACTGCGTGTTTGTATTGTCGTCATCATCCCATCATCATTCATGAAAGTGGCTAGAGTGGAATATGTACAGAATGGGAATGCGTACGGGCGCTGATGACCGCACAGTTGAGTGCCCCACAAACCAAAACATCATCATCATCTTGTGAGGTATGAGGTTTTGTTCTGAGCAACGTTTGTAGATATAAAGAGTTCGACCTGTTTGAGTGCTGTGTAAGATATTAAAGCTATTTTGCTAATTCTTCAGTTACAGAGTTCTAGGGCTCAAATGGCTCTGAGCACTATGGGACTCAACTGCTGAGGTCATTAGTCCCCTAGAACTTAGAACTAGTTAAACCTAACTAACCTAAGGACATCACAAACATCCATGCCCGAGGCAGGATTCGAACCTGCGACCGTAGCGGTCTTGCGGTTCCAGACTGCAGCGCCTTTAACCGCACGGCCACTTCGGCCGGCACAGAGTTCTAGGGTGGGTAAAGTTCTATATATGTTTAAAATGAGTCATCTATTGTCCGGGAGGTTAAGCCACACTTCATCAGTAATGCAGCATGTTGTACCTTGAAACGAAACATGCGATGTTTTCAGATGAACTGAGTTTATTTAATGTCTTAACAATTTTTCCTGTCTCGAAAATCGAAATTTGTGTTAGTTGTCAATAACTTCTACTTAATTTGATTTCAGTTACTGTTTTTTGGTATTTAGCAGAGTAATAAAGCAATGCAATGAATGTTAAATACAGTACTGAAAAGATTTTCTCGACTGCACCGCTTTTAAATGTCGTCGAATATTTGTTGCTAGGAACAGTTTTCCACGTTTGAAAGAAAAAAAAAACCTTACTTGAAACCTGGTTTCGCAGGACAGAGCGGATCAGGTTGTGGAAAGGGGCCCAAAATCAGTAGCTGTTAGTTGCACAAGCATACAAACTTTATTTTGCTAAAGCAATCGCACATGCCCTTAAAAGAATCCAGAAGCATTACGGCTGAAGTCCAGAACACAAGTTATTAAAATTGCCTTAAGGAATACACACGGCTGAAGGCCTTAGTTTCAAAATAGAACTGAGGACTTAAGGCCTGGATAACAAGAATTTCAGTAGGAAGATTTTAAAAGGTTTTAAACAAATGACATTTCAAATTTTAATTTAAGACTTCCGAAGGCCTTATCTTAAAATATTTCACATAAAGTTCAGCTGAAGGCCATATACTGAACATAGAACAACTCAAGGCTTAAGGTCTGGATAAAAAAAAAATTAAGATAGAAAGAAAAATTCTCAAATCTTCAAATGATTTTTCAAATTTTAATTTAAGACGCCTGATGGCCTTATTTTAAAATATTTCACGTAGAAGTTCGGCTGAAGGCCACATACTGAACATTAAAACAAACTGAATTAACACACGGCTGAAGGCCTCGCACAGTACTTGAGACTAAAAGAAAATCACAGTCCAAAACAACAGAACAGTGATGCTCAGAAGTGTTCCAATGGTCGGCCTGGGGATGAAACTCTAACATAAGTTTAGGTGAGACAGGCAGCCAAGCTTAATACTAATTAACAGGATGGCAACACGACCTAGGGACGGCTGAATAACCAACCAACGACCTAATCAATTCCCTTCAGATGACCAATTGAAGGAGCCCAGAAGCGGTAGTCGACCAAATACACGTCGTCCGATGAAACGACCGAACGAACGAACAAACCAAGGTCATCCCCGCTCAAGTTATGTGTGTGGGCAACGGTCGGGCGAGTCATGGCTGTCCGGAGCTCACTGCAGCTCCATCCCGACGCCCTTGATGTCCGTTTGGAACTCAGAGACGCGCCGACCCGGGCACACTGGCTCGGACCCATCCATGCAGAGGTAACACTTGCCCATTGGCCACCCGACGTCTCTGCACAAGGAAGGAACCGACCCAGTCCGGCAAGATGACCAACTGAAGAGGCCCAGAAACGGTCAGAAGACCAAATACACGTCGCCCGATGAGACGACCGACCGAACGACCAACCATCGGTCGCTCTCGCTCCAGTCTCCTTCCGTCGGGCAGTTCGTGTGTGTCGCAAGCGGTCGGCGAGTACTGCTTGTTGTACCTCACTGGCGCTGCGCCCCGACTGAACTCCAGACACACGCGGACCCGGAAATACTAACGGTCGCTCCAAAGATAATACGACCGTGCTCTTATCGATAAGCGCTGCTACTGCCACTCACGGGCAGGCAAGCCAGCAACTTAGTGACGCCAGTAAATCGAAGAAGAAATGAGACGGCAGTACCGCAAACACAGGGTGTTAAACAATAAACGGTATGAACACCAGCCGCACGTGGCTCATTACTTTTCCGGGGTAATTTTCGTAATTTCATAAAAAGACCGCAGCGCACATGAAATGAATGTTATCGTTTCAAAGTGCAGTAAGAAAATACATTTAACTTCTATTACAAGGTTGGCTAGAGACTAAAATTAGAAAAGTGTTCCAAGATGCAGCACTCTCCACTACTCAGATATCTGGGTTGCAGTAAATGTATATGATCAGATTTAATAATGGCGATTTTACTACCAAAATCGTCGATAAATGATTGTAAAATAGACACATTTACTACAGGTAGTGTCCATATAAAGTGCCTGACAATAAAAAAATGAAGTACCCAGAAGACGTGGCCAGATTTGTACATCCAACTTCGTAAGCGTACACCTCATGGGCGGGTATGAAACTGATAAGAGATGCAATTCTCTGTGACAGGTCGAACGACTGCAAGTGTGCGTTAGTGTTCTTTGTGTTTGGTGTTTTTACTACACCTGGTACGGATATAAGAAGCATTAACAGCGTCAGATGTTGATTGATCACTGTGAAGAACGCGGAGATGCCATGTAACCGTGTGAGAGAACGTTATTAGCAGTGTAAAAACAGTAAGAGTTTTTGATCGTATATAAAATCAATAAATGGGTCACAATCATCTGTTCATTCACTCAATGACCATACTGGCACCGAAACTGAAGATAACAGAGATAAGGTCGAAAAACTTAATTCGGTCTTCCGAAATTGTTTCACGGCGGAAGATGGTAATCCATTCAATCGTCGTACGAACCTCGAAATGGAAAATATTGAGATAATCGATCGCGGAATAAAAAATGAACTACGATCGCTTAGTCATAGAAAGACGTCAGGTCCATATGAGATACCTGTAATATTCTACAAAGATTATGCGAAGTAAATTGCTCCCCTTCTAGCAGTAATTTATCGTGAATCGCTTGAGCAACGAAGGGTACCTGGCGATTGGAAGAAATCGCAGGTAATTCCCGTTTTTAGGAAGGGTCGTAGGACAGATGCATACAATTTCAGACATATATAGTTAACGTTGTAGAATTATGGAACATGTTTTATGCTCAAGAATTATGACGTCCTTGGAGAAGGAAACTCTCCTCTACAAAATCGACATGGATTCCGTAAACAGAGATCCTGCGAAACTTAGCTCGCTCTTCAAAAATGGTTCAAATGGCTCTGAGCACTATGAGACTTAACATCTGAGGTCATCAGTGTCCTAGAGCTTAGAACTACTTAAACCTAACTAACCTAAGGACGTCACACACATCCATGCCCGAGGCAGGATTCGAACCTGCGACCGTAGCGGTCGCACGGTTCCAGGCTGAAGCGCCTAGAACCGCTCGGCCACACCGGCTGGCGTTAGCTCTCTCTGTTCCTCCATGAAAACCAGGGAACAGTAGACAATGGCGCTCAAGTTGATGCTGTGTTCCTTGATTTCAGGAAGGTATTCGACACCGCCACGCACTGCCGTTTAGTGAAAAAAAAGGGACTTCCTTGCAGACAAAATTCAACACGTCGCTCTTAACAGAACAAAATCGACAGATGTATTTTCCGGAGTATCCCAAGAAAGTATGATAGGATCATTACTGTTTACAATATGTATATAAATGATGTAGTAGTAACCGTCGGATGCTCTCTAAGGCTGTTCGCAGATGATGCGGTTGTCTATAACAAAGTAGCAACGTCAGAAGATAGTAGCAACAGAGAACTGATGAACGGTGCGAGCTCTGGCATTTGACCATGAGCGTAAATAAATGCAACTTACTGCGCATAAATAGGAAAAGAGCGGCACGTTTCGTCACGGAATTATTTAGTCGGCATGAGAACCTTACTGAGGTGCTCAGTGAACTCCATTGGGAGACGTTACAAGAGAGGTACTGAACATCACGGAGAGATTTACTATTGAAATTTCGAGCGAGCACTTTCCGGGAAGAGTCAGACAACGTATTACTTACCCTCACATCATCATCATCATCATCATCATCAGCCAATTCAGTCATTAGATGATAGGGCCTCTTCGAATCGTGGATTCAGGTAAGCTTTCAGAAGTCTTCTCCAAGTGGGACGGTCTTGGGCAGTTCTCTGCCAGGTGTTGCCAGCGATCTTCTTGATGTCTTTGTCCCATCTGTCTGGTGGTCTTCCTCGAGACCTCCGCTGCTCTCTCGGACTCCACTCCAGTATTAGCTTCGTCCATCTGTTGTCTTTTCTTCTCGCAACGTGGCCAGCCCTCTGCCATTTCAAGGAACCTACTCTCTCTAAGATGTCATTAGCCTTCGTCACAGACCGGATGTCATCTGCCCTTTTCCTGTTCTTTCTTGTATGGCCCAGCATTGATCTCGCCATGGCTCTCTGTGCTGTCCTAAGTTTCCCTTTTGTAAATGAGTTCAGTGTCCATGTCTTGCAACCATACGTCATCGCAGGAAAATGCATTGATCAAATCCTGCTTTCTTCAGATTTACTGGCATTTTTGATCTGAATACTTTTGAATTCTTCCCAAATGCTTGCCAGCCAAGCTTGATGCGTCGATAGATTTCTGGCCATATGTCTCCCCTCATATTTATAATCTGGCCAAGGTAGACATATTCACTGACCTCTTCTAGTAGACTGTCCTTGACTTTCACATCTCCAGCTGGGACCCATTTGTTGGGTATTACTTTTGTTTTGGAAAGGTTCATGTTCAAGCCAACCAGCTGACATTCCGATACAAGATCTGTAACTAAGTTTTGGAGCTCTGCGAAGTCTTTGGCCAGTAAGGCAATATCATCAGCAAATCTCAAGTTGGTAAGACTTCTTCCATTAATTTTAATTCCCCTACCTTCCCATACCCCTCGCATTAGAGCCAATACAAAGGCTTACCGACAATCGTACTTCCCACCCGCTATTCGTGAGTGGGACAGGGTTGGAGGGCTCAATTAGTGGTATAAAAAGTACCCTCCGCGACAGACCGTTAGGTGGCTTGCGGACTATGATGTAGATGTAGATGAAAGGAGAGTCATTGTATGTTTTTGCTTGGCGTGCTAGTCAATTCGTGCAGCGCCGAGAATAGTGGCATATTCGGATGTGACAGTAGTCTGATGTCGGACTGTGTGGGAACAAGAAGGCAGGCATAGTCGTTGTCAAGGTTCCGGTCGACCACGTCTAAAAAAGGTAAGGGAGGATCGGCGTATTGTACACTTAGTATATGGTAACCTTTCACATCTGCGCCTGCCACCCGGGAACAAGTAATGGATTCTCTGCAACATTCTGTGTCATCCCGCTACATTGGTCAGATGTTAATAGCAGCCAGACTAAGGAATTACCGCCCCATTCCTAGGTCGATGTTTACACCACCCACAAACGGTTGCGTCCAGAGTGGAGCCGTGGCCGGGAAGCATGGTCTACAGGTGAATGGCGTCACAACGTCTTCAGTGGTAGATCGCCGTCCTCCACTATCCCGTGTGACAGTTATCAAGCCGACCGGGGTGGCCGAGTGGTTCTAGGCGCTACAGTCTGGAACCGCGCGACCGCTACGGTCACAGCTTCGAATCCTGCCTCGCGTATGGATGTGTGTGATGTCCTTACGTTATTTAGGTTTAAGTAGTTCTAAGTTCTAGGGGACTGATGACCTCATAAGTTAAGTCCCATAGTGCTCAGAGCCATTTGAACCATTCTGAACCGTTATCAGTGAGAAATGGAGAGGTCTCGTTCTTCTAACGTTTTATAGAGGCTCTCGCCCATCATGGTGTTGGGAGAGATAGCGGTCGGTAGTGACTGAGGGAACTCTGCCGGCAGAACGGTACCTCATGGACATTCTGCACTCTCATGAGTTACTTCTCACGCGACAGTATCTTTGAGACATTATTCAGCAGGACGATGCTTGTACACACGTGCTACACCTCTCTATGAACTGTCCGCGCGGTACTGATCCAATACCGAATTCTAATCTCGACAGAAAATTTGTGGATCCAGCTGGGATCTTAGCTCCGTCCCAGTGTCTGTATTCAGGAATCAGCATATCTAGAACCTGGTACAAAAGTTGTGGGCCTCAACGGTGGATACAACGATTTTATTGACACCCTTTTCCAAACCGAATCAGTTCATGCACACAGACCAGATGGGGTGTAAACGTCACACTAATAAGTGGGCTCATACTGCCAAATTCTTTGAAACTCTGTTCTGACACTGTAATCATTGAAATAATATCATATAAATTCTCAGTCCGTGTAGTTATATTTTCTTTCCTCCTTCCATTCTCGGTGTTTTAACATTTTCGACAGGCAGGGTATCTTCTGAACTAAGTAAACTTCACAGCGAAATAAAAGCAAAACAACAAAAAAAATAAAAGCATATTTTTCGACGGCGCACGTCTGTTGAGGCGAACTCTGCTGGTGGGTAACACTTAACATCGTGTGGTTCCACATCTACACTCCTGGAAATGGAAGAAAGAACACATTGACACCGGTGTGTCAGACCCACCATACTTGCTCCGGACACTGCGAGAGGGCTGTACAAGCAATGATCACACGCATGGCACAGCGGACACACCAGGAACCGCGGTGTTGGCCGTCGAATGGCGCTAGCTGCGCAGCATTTGTGCACCGCCGCCGTCAGTGTCAGCCAGTTTGCTGTGGCATACGGAGCTCCATCGCAGTCTTTAACACTGGTAGCATGCCGCGACAGCGTGGACGTGAACCGTATGTGCAGTTGACGGACTTTGAGCGAGGGCGTATAGTGGGCATGCGGGAGGCCGGGTGGACGTACCGCCGAATTGCTCAACACGTGGGGCGTGAGGTCTCCACAGTACATCGATGTTGTCGCCAGTGGTCGGCGGAAGGTGCACGTGCCCGTCGACCTGGGACCGGACCGCAGCGACGCACGGATGCACGCCAAGACCGTAGGATCCTACGCAGTGCTGTAGGGGACCGCACCGCCACTTCCCAGCAAATTCGGGACACTGTTGCTCCTGGGGTATCGGCGAGGACCATTCGCAACCGTCTCCATGAAGCTGGGCTACGGTCCCGCACACCGTTAGGCCGTCTTCCGCTCACGCCCCAACATCGTGCAGCCCGCCTCCAGTGGTGTCGCGACAGGCGTGAATGGAGGGACGAATGGAGACGTGTCGTCTTCAGCGATGAGAGTCGCTTCTGCCTTGGTGCCAATGATGGTCGTATGTGTGTTTGGCGCCGTGCAGGTGAGCGCCACAATCAGGACTGCATACGACCGAGGCACACAGGGCCAACACCCGGCATCATGGTGTGGGGAGCGATCTCCTACACTGGCCGTACACCACTGGTGATCGTCGAGGGAACACTGAATAGTGCACGGTACATCCAAACCGTCATCGAACCCATCGTTCTACCATTCCTAGACCGGCAAGGGAACTTGCTGTTCCAACAGGACAATGCACGTCCGCATGTATCCCGTGCCACCCAACGTGCTCTAGAAGGTGTAAGTCAACTACCCTGGCCAGCAAGATCTCCGGATCTGTCCCCCATTGAGCATGTTTGGGACTGGATGAAGCGTCGTCCCACGCGGTCTGCACGTCCAGCACGAACGCTGGTCCAACTGAGGCGCCAGGTGGAAATGGCAAGGCAAGCCATTCCACGGACTACATCCAGCATCTCTACGATCGTCTCCATGGGAGAATAGCAGCCTGCATTGCTGCGAAAGGTGGATATACACTGTACTAGTGCCGACATTGTGCATGCTCTGTTGCCTGTGTCTACGTGCCTGTGGTTCTGTCAGTGTGATCATGTGATGTATCTGACCCCAGGAATGTGTCAATAAAGTTTCCCCTTCCTGGGACAATGAATTCACGGTGTTCTTATTTCAATTTCCAGGAGTGTATAAAAACAGATTAATCATCCTCGGCACAATGTCCCCAAGGTGGTTGATAGGTCGCTCTTCACGTAGGGACTAAGTCTCAGTGTTTGATGGCAGTCCACCTTACGTCACACAGATTATGGGGAAGGCTCCTGTGACGATGCAATTTATGTTTTAGTTGTTCCAACCAAGCCCAGTTGGACACATATTAGCATGTATGGCAGGCTGTTCCATCCGATTCATTCTTGCGCCCTGGAGGAAGATTTTCACGAGTTGGGCGCGATGTACTCGTGAACTGTCGTCTTGAAGTACGGAACCATCGCCGTATTACTGTAGGGCATAACAATAGACAACGGAATGCTGCTCCGGCACTGCATAGCACTCAAACTACCTTCGACTGCGATGAGCCGCGACCAACATCCAGACATGATACTGCTCCAAAACGTGACTGACTCACCTTCATACTGAAGCTTCGCGAAAGCATATCGGAGACGTGCACCGATATTTGGTCGCTTCCACAATCTTCTACGACGAACATCAGGTGACAGACATATGCTTCATCGTCGACGAACAGACACAGGATTCAACCCAGAGGCTCTCTTGATCCACCACCGCTCTTTGCAGCTTGTACTACTATTCGTAATAGATATTGGAAATAGGGCCGCAAGAGGGATAGTCGATACTACACCTGAGCCAGTGTCGCCAGACAGAACAGTCTGCTAACTCAATGGGGCCACGGCTTACGTGCTATCGACAGGGGATCTCAAATTAATTCCATATTTAACTCTGTTCCTTACAAGTGACCTCTAATAAAATCGCGTGGCTGTGCTGTGTCGTCTCAGTTGTGCAATTATATTCGTGATTTCCTTTCAGAAAGATCACAGGTTGTAGTAATTGGCGAGAAGTCATCTGGTAAAATAGAAGTAATATCTGTCGTTCCCCAAAGAAGTGCTATAAACTCTCTGCTGTTTCAGTCTGTGTAAAGGGTTTGGGACATAATCTGAAAAGCTATCATGGACTGTTTGCAGATGATACTGACTGGTTTGATGCAGTCCGCCTCGAATTTCTCTTCTGGGCTCTCTTCATTTCAGAGTAGCAATTGCACCCTCCGTCCTCAATTATTTGTTGGATGTATTCCAATCGCCGTCTTCCTATATAGTTTTTACTCTCTGCAGTTTTCTCTGGTATCATGGAAGTTATTCCTGATGTCTTCACACATGTCCTATCATGCTGTCCCCTCTACTTGTCAGTGATTCCCATATGTACCTTGCTTCGTCGATTCTACAGGCAACCTCTTCATTCCTTATCTTCTCAGTCCACCTAATTTTCAGTTTGTTAGAAGTCGTTAGAAGAACAATGGTAATCACAACATGATTTACAAGCGGACCGCTCCTGTTCGTCATCACAGATTTCTTCTGAATTTATGTTATATGTGGCACTTCGCCAGAAATGAAAGCGGCAGAAGTGGAAGCCCCCGAACGCCAAGCGTTTAGAAAAATGTAGCATACCTAGTGCGGGTCAGTTGAGGCATGACCCATTACTTCTGATTTCAGAAGGAATTTTCAGTTTTTTCTGGTCTCACAAACTGCGTCCTTCCTGAATTGTACTATGGTTTATATCAATTGTTACTCTGCAAGAAAGGGCAGGGTTTTTTCTTCCCTGGGATATTATAAAAAAATAAAGATACAATTTTTTCCTTCACGCTGCCTCTTCCTTACCTTGGCAGGAGACGGACCACCTTGGCCAGGCCTACAAGCACTATTTCTGTCCACTCTGGCCCCCGAAATACTAATTTAAAAATAATGAAAAAGTGGTAAACGTCAAAAAAGTAAGCATGAAATCCCCGATTCAAGAAAAAAAAGTAAACCGTGAGTTCTGATTATTTGGTTAGATGATTTGGGGAAGGGACCGAACAGCGAGCCGCGCGGGATAGCCGCGCGGTCAAGGGCGGCTTACCACGGTTCTTGAAAAATTTCGTTGTGTAAATGTAAATTTATTTGTCCTCCACACGAATCAATTAACAGACGAAAGTTGTTCTCCTGCACGTAACGCAGCTTCACATCATTACAGAATTTTTGTATAAAGTTGTTGTACGTTTTCCGGAGTTCGCTGATCTAATGACAACATTCCAATATTTTGCCCCATACTGATGCACCAAATTTTCCTTTGCATTTTCTTTCGCACCTCTTTCGAAAATGCAATTTATCGAGTATTATTTCGGTTTAAATACAGTATTAGTAAAGTAAAATTAAAGAATAAAAAATTTCTCCATACAGTCTCGACCCAGTGAGCCCCGGATTACTTCTCTGTACTCTCTCCACAACGCCAACCGATACCTGAAAAATGCCGAATGTATTATTTTTTTCCTTACATCTTGGCCATTTGGACCTCTTACTTGTGTCATTTACATTTCTCGTCAAGCCCTACATAATCGGTAAATTTGGGTGAACACGGTGATGACATGTATGTCGGGTCCCCTTGCCAAAACAGAACTTGATGATAGCACTAAACTTATTTTGCAGTTCGGTCATTGATCTCATGCTGTATCTTGTAATCGCTTGAAACGATACACCTAACATATCTGTACTGGTATGCTGTTTGCAGCTGTGTCTCGTCCAGCTTTATTTTCCTTTTCTTGATTGATATGGTAAGAAATGATAAAAAAGAAAAAATCTTGACCTACACATATTTGAAATAAAACGTGCCAAGGACCACTTTGAGATGGTTTGGCCGTGTGAAACGAATGGAAGAGAGAAGGATAGCAAAAGAATGATTACACTCAGATGTAACTGGTAGAAGGCCGTTAGAAAGACCAAAGAACAGATAGTTGGACCAAGTGAAGAAGGAAATAGTTACGAGATGAGGTAGCTGGGTTGCAATCTGGATAGAAGAATGGTTTGGGCAGATGGAAGTGGAGAGCGTTCGTTAACCATACCCAAACAACTGGAGTGGAAATCCGATGATGACTTACATTATGTGAAAAGTGGTAAGTGACCCTGAACAATGAAAAGTATCAGTACTAAAAAAATTCCGTAAATCGTGCAAATATGAAGGGTGTCGATTCAACGACATACCTAAGGATTACGATTACGAACAGCTGACCACTGCGATGAAAATATTGACTGAATTGTATCTGATGGCAGCGGATGAGTGATCGAATGACGTCGTTGTGTTGCATGTCGCTTCTGCGTGCAACTTCCCATGCTGACAACATTTTATGTCTTCAAGTTACTATTCGATCACGATCTAAACTTGAAATTACCTGTCGAGGGACATTGATAGACTGTGAAGTATACAAAAGCCGCCTAGAATGGTTTTTTTTTAATTGAAGAGACAGCACGTTCTGCTCAGCTGCACTGCAAATGCATATTTTCTGCCTCCGTTACACATTTACTGTACGTAGCGGTTTTCTAAGACCATAAGAGTAGTGGTTAAAAATATACAAATCATATAGAACATGAAGGTGATGAATAACTTTTTCTATTTATGAAATTCTTAATTTTGTTAAATGTCGTCTTTTTCACTGAACGTCGACTATAAACCTGTGAGCATTAAAAACTCATAGCCTGTTTTTCTACAGAGCTGCTACAATTTTACTGACGCTGGTAATTAGCACCTGTGGCTAACGTGGGTTGGAACGAGATCGCTGTCAGAAAAAACAAAACAAGCGTTACAAGGTACAAATTTAGCATGAGGTCCTTATAATTACAATGTTTTCCGGAACAAATGTTCCGGAGAACGAGCATAAAACTTGTATCTGGTGAGGCGGAAAATTTATCGAGCGCTTTGCCCCGTACCACGCGATATTTCATTCATTAATTGAGCTTCTTTCTGTATGGCGTGATTATAAATTGACGGCGTGACATATTGCTAATATCAAACTAAATCCTGTTGAGAGAGCACGGTTCTTTAACAGAGTTCCGGTAACAATTTCCGCTCGTATCAATCATCCATACAGCCCCAGTATACACCCGCATCGGATACGCCAGTAATGAATTTTTAAACGAGATCGGACAGCACTCAGTGTCTCAGTTACAATACGTTAATTACAGTGGAAAACAGTACTTCAGTGCAGCATGTGAAAGGGCATTTTTTACAACCAAAATAACTTAGCTTCCACCGATGCGAAGCGAAGCATTGTTACATTAAAAGCTCTTTATCTTAGATGAGAAGCGATGCTTTCCTTATAGTGTGTTATTCGTTTGCATATAGTTCAAAGTTCAAATCTTTGTTGTAAATATGAAAGAGTAGAAGCACTGCAAGAAAAAGGAATTCGGGAACACTCAAAGAATGGTAAAAATGAGCTCACTCCTAAGTATTCCTTTAGCATTTTCATTCGTACGGAAGAGAGATTCTCCTTAATTTCTCTGCAAGTAAAAACTGCCCTGGTTCAAATCGTCAACAGCTTTCTAAAGCTGTCTTAAGGTTTTCGTCCTGTTTCTTTTTACAACGGTATAATATTTTTTGGTGGTCTGTTAATAACTATCCGACTGACATGTTCTTTCCATTTCTTCTACATTTCGCATATTACCATTTTAGCTGTTTATCGTAATCTATTTATATTTCGCTCAGTGAACTTTTAATTAATCAACTTTAGTTGTTACTCAAGGTTCGCTTTCAGCCATTACAAATGCGGATGACAATTTTTTGTAAAATTTTGTTTTTTTTTCCTTATTTTTCTTCGTAATATTTGGCTCATAGCAACACTCATTAAGTTATTCAGGTCCGCCTCACGTAATACGGTGGGTTGCAGAGTACACATATAGGTAAAGATACATGGTGTTGGGGGTATAATAGCAGATATTGTGATCATTGATACTTTAGTATGTACCCACTTCAGTGTGTTAGTTGTTTTTCTCTGGGGCTAACAATCTTCCCAAAAACACGTCACTTAAATTACTACCTGAGGTTTTCTGCAGAGTTGTAACTGCACAACTAAGTGGACTGCACCTGTCAGTATTGACTAACCTTTTGCATCCACATGTCCACATTTCAACACTTGACCTGCTGCCCCTGGGAAAATAAACATTAATGGCTTTGCTTTTGCCACAGGTACTCGTAGGTACTAACCATCCTAAAAACACACTACTCCGAATAGCTATAATTAGTAGTCGGCATATAAAGTAAATACCGGTGTACTGTTGTTCAGTGCACTGTCCTCAGTCACCAACAAAAGTATATGTACTTATCTGTAATGTTGCTAAAGTAGATTGTTACGAAACAGCCTCAGAAATCCTTTCTCGTCTCCTGTATGTCATTAGGACACGCTATAAGACCATGGAACAGACCGTACTTAAATCTGATTTAGAGCTTTGAGAATGCGTGTCAGGCGAACAGCAGCGAGTGACAAGACATAGATAAATCGTGGAAACTGTAGTACTTAGGCAGAAGAGTTATTTCCAGACATGGTGGTAAATATGTACTGTAAGTGTTTCGATGAGGCTTATGTACTGCCTGACAAAAATAGTGAAGCACCCAGAAGACATTGTTGTGTGTCATTGTAACTTCGTCCACGTAAACACCATCAATGAATATGTAAATTATTCAAGTTTCAGTTCTCTATAACACGTAGAACGACCACCAGTGTGCACTACTGTTGTCTGTTTTTAGCGTTGTTACCAAGCTTGGTAGGGTATGTAAGAGGTGGGGACAGCATCAGATGTTGAGTGATAACCTTGAAGAGCACGGAGGTGCCACGTATTCTTCTGAGGCAACGTTATCAGTTTGAAAAGGGCTTCATTATGACCTCCATTTTGTCGGTTGTTTGAATCGTGCGATATTCACGTTTGCCGTACTTTCGGATGTGATGGTGGCCAGATGCTGGACTGCATAGAACGTGAAGTGGACTCATTGTTAACGTTTCAATCGACCACGCCTCATTATCACTAAGTATTTTACCGCGGTATTGTCCGTAAGAAATTTGCTCCTGCCATCTGGGAACAGGTAACGGACTACCAGAAACATCCTCTGTCATCCCGCACCATTGGTCGGTGATCAACAGCAGGTGGACCAAGGAATTACTGTCCATGCGATGGCTTTCGTTAACAGCACAACTCGAGTGGCCGCGTTTCGCTTGGTGCCGTGGACTGCTGATGAATGACGTCATATTGTGCTCAGCGATGAATTGCGGATTTTTGCCATCCTGAATGACCATCGTCGGCGAGTACAGGGACGACCTGAACGAAGACACCATATTTCCAGTGTTTTGGAGGGTCACCGCATTGTTATTGCTGGCGTTATGATGTGGGGAGCCATCTGGTATGACTTCTGCTCACACCTGTTGATGAGGAAGCACTGACGGCGCAACGGTACCTCACTGACATCCTGCAATCTCATATGTTGCCCTCTCATGTGACAGTATTTAGTGCCAATTTTCATCAGGACAATGTTTGTCCACACTTGGCACGTGTCTGTATGAACTGTCTGCGTGATTTCGAGGTATTCCCATAGCCAGCTGGATCCTCAGTTCTGTCCCCAATAGAACACGTGGCGCTACAGCCTGCGAGTCAATTTATTCTTAGTGTATCTCTGATATCAAAGATCATCTGAAATAGCTGAAGTCAGATATCCTCATGATCGTTTTCTTAGAAGAAACACTCCAGTCACCTGTAATTTATTGAATATGTTTAGAATAAAGTTAGTTGGATGCAACAAATCATTCCACACGTTTCCGTGAACTTATCCTCACGCCTGCGTAGAATGCCAGAAATGATTGTAGGTATACATTTTGTCCAACCTGGAGATGATGGGTTTGCTGCGCAGCAGAATAGCACATTTGGTGCAGTCATAAAAATTCCAAAGACCTTCCCCAGTAACGCCATAGACAGAGCAGGATAGTTCAATAGCCAGGCAGAACCGCTAATGGTGTAGGAGCGAACGCTGAGTGAGATAGGTGTCTGTGCTAGCTATGTACAGAATGACTTTTTGGCAGTTGAGGGATATCATCATAATGGTGACTGTGCCAAGTGTCACAAGAAAGCTTAAGATGGACGCAAGAGTAACTATTCAGACTACAAACATGGCAGAACGAGTCTGAAAGGTGAAGACCAAGAGAGCTTACCAAACGAGAAAAGTGGGGCAAATGGTGTCATTGTCTCCTCAATACGGCTAAGCCTATAAACCCACCCTGAATAAATACTACTTCTGTTCTGGTGGTGTTCTGTGCTGTTTGCAGCCATCCCTTTGAGAGAAGAGGCCTATGTTGGCCGATCCTCTACACGTCTAGCACCTTTGATCTTCTAGGGAGCAGCCAGTCGTGTCTGAAGGGACTTAGTCGCTTTGAGTCAAGACTAATGGGGAGCAGTATCCATCATCATCTGACAGCTCTTCTGCAGCCCTACATCTTCTTCTCCTTCTTCCTAATTTGGGCCTACTGGGAAGCTAAGTGCTCATATCTACTCATCAGTAAGGATTTTATTCTTTTCTTCATTTTCTAGCCGTGAACTAGCTTCCCCTCCTCCATCCATTCAGCCCCTGTGGTCTTCTTACTGGTAAAAGACACTAGAATATCTGTATGTGTAATGGCTTGCCAGAATCACAGTTGGTCTTGCATTTTGTCCAGTGGGATCTCCAGTTGCTCCAGATCTGACTTTACCTATATGCTCGTCTTGTTATTGAACGTTTTTCCTCTACCTGTCATTGTGAAGATGATGTTGATCAGTCATTCGAGATTCATGTGACCAAGTGTCTCTAGAATTCCAATCACCTTTTTCTTTAGTGACGATGTGTTGATTTTGGCATATTTCTTCGTTCTTCTGGTTTCTGTTGGTGTCTCCCTCTCCTCGTACAGGTGTAGTATCCTCGTCAGGGTCTTCCTCTTTCTGGTCTCCAGTTTCCTGAGTGGGACCTACCTGACCATTGCGAGGCACTTCGAGATACAAAGGGTCTTACTGCCGAATAAAAGTGTCAGAATTCTTCGTATCCTTCCCTAAGTTCTCACTCTGCTTTCATGACATCCTCTCTTCTTCTAGACACTTGACTGTAAATATATTCCTTATTGTGTTGTCTTTGTAGTGGGGGTGGGGGGAGGGGCATCCTTGAAGTTGAACATGAATTCAGTATTCTGAATATTGATCTCCTAGTAAGGTGAGGTTATCGTCGAAAGCTAGCCGCGATACATTGGATACATTGAAGTTATCTCTGCTGTATCTGTGCTCCAGTCCATTCTCTGATAATTCAATTAAGCATACAGTTGAAGAGAAAGCAGGATAGACCATCCCCCTGTATGACTCCTGTTATAATGTGGAAACTCTATAAATTTTCTGTAATATTCTAGGTAAGATAGCAAACGTAATATTACATTTTAAAAGCTGGTTTCCTCCTTCTCTAAAATAGAGAGCAGATCATCAGCATACCGGCACAGGCCATATTGTCACAGTAAGAAATGTGGAACTACTGCACACTAGAAGGTCCCAGCAGAAGACAGGTGTGCCTTATTTACTCGTAGTGTGGGGTCACTTGGACTCTACTGAGTGCCTGCGAGGAAGTCTCACAAAGACAGGAGATTCATTCTTCGACTTCAGTTTGATGCCCTTCGTTACAATCCTTCTATTGCTCATTTGTTGCATGGTTCTGTTTCCCAGGGCACGGATACAGCATACATCAGATGCCATAGTGTGACTGAGTACTTGTTGCTTCATGTTTCTCTGCTGCCATTCTTCGAGACATTTCTTTCTTCTCTTCAGACCAAAACGGTTTTCTCTCTAGAAGTCTATCAGTCTTACAGATATTTCATAAGCAATGGTAGATGAAATAGCTCGGCACCTCACCAATAGTTTTGTTAAGGCTTTTGTGGGATTTTCACTGCAGAAAGCCGTCTGCTAGCCATGGAAGGCCGTGGTTCCAAGGGACAACTTTTCATCTCAATTGTCACCCGTAATTCCTCTATTCCTCTAAATCTGAGCAACATACACTGCCTGACAAAAAAGTAAAACACCAAGAAGGAGAGAAGGAACTGAAATGAGACCTCAAGGGTTGAGAGGGTATGTAATGTTATTTCAGTGATTACAATACTGGACAAATCTACTAGGAATTTGGCAGTATGAGCCCAGCCCAGCTACAGCTCGTTTTCTAGTGACGTGATGTAGTATAAGAGCAGGTTATTTAATGGTTTAGTGAAGAAACTCTGTGCTGAATTTTATTAATTTGTTCCAATCGCTATGTAAGTCTAAGAAGTTTGTCAGCAAGCTGGAAGCGTGCGAGTTGAAAGGTATTCCGAGAAGTCAAAAACGAGAAGATTTTAATCGTGTCTCTTTATCACAATAATCGTTGCCACTTAATTTTTAGCCATAAAACATATTTTAGTAGTTTCCTGGCAGTTTTTGTGGATCCATTTAAGGTGTAAGTTTGCCAGAAACGACATTCACTAGCAAAATAAGAAAACAATACACCGTTTAATATCTTTTGGTAGCTATATTGTAGCAACCAGTAATTTTGTCACTGAAACAAAGACTGACGGATATGCGAGACTTCTTGCAAAGTATAATTAGAAGAAATTACACTAACTAAAGCTCTGATAAGACAGATGATACTTTACGAACAATAATTCATGCTATTTTCTTTCTCTTGCTCTCTAGTGTTGCTTGTCAATTCAAGTATTGAAGTCCCCACAACTGAATACGTAATTTGACATACTGGTTGACTGCTACTTCGTATGGTGGACGGTTATCAGAAATCTACAGGCCAGCCTGCTTTCTCCCAGTTACGTGTACTATCTTCCGCCATTAACCAGTATCATGTTACTAGCCTTGCACCCTACTTTAACTTGAATAATGAATGGGAAGACAGTTAAATACTGTTGGCACTACTTTGGTCTAAATGATGAAACGTGGGAAGACAGTTAAATACTATTGGCGCTGCTTTGATGTAAATGATAAAACGTTTCCTCAGTTTTAATGGTTTTGTTTTGCGGAACATTTCTGTGATCTTCTCAAGCTGCTAACTGAAACCGTGGTGATTCCTTGAGTACTCTCAGTACCTTCCAGTAATACAACTCGCACATTGTAGAACAACACGCAAGTAATTGTAAAGACAGGGATCAACAAGCGACCGTTTCCCTGAGTGAACCTCAGTGCTTTAAGATCCCCATAACAAACCTGATTGACATATGTCTTCTCTTCGGCTGGATTTATATGGTCATTTCATGTACAATGGCATCGAACTGATTCTGAATTCCTCCATTACTTATTTCTACATTACTGATTATTAAAATAGCAACATCAGGAAAGATAGAAATAATGAAACTTCACTTACCCTGCATGTATATTACAGAAGGAAGAATACATGATTATCGGAACTCGAAATATTCGTCACAAGGGAATTACTTACCGTATTGGAAACGCTTCATTACGACAGGTTGCTTTGTAACTACGACATATGATCTGAATATGGGTGAAATTGCCCGAAACCAGTAATTTTGAAATGTAAAACAGCAATCGACAGACAGAATAAAGCTTATTTTGAATGATTAAATTTATTGGTGATTTGAGGGCATGAGGGTGCGAAATGTAGGACACAGAGCTGCCATCTCTGATAGCAAGAACAACTCTAGTCCGGCTAGGCGAGAGTCAAACTGATTCAAATGGTTCAAATGGCTCTGAGCACTATGGGACTTAACATCTGTGGTCATCAGTTCCCTAGAACTTAGAACTACTTAAACCTACCTAACCTAAGTACACCACACACATCCATGCCCGAGGCAGGATTCGAACCTGCGACCTTAGCAGTCTGGAGAGCGTGCAGGCCAGGACAACCGTCGAAACACTCTGTAACGAGGTAAGTCAAGACAGCAGGGGCAGCATGCATTCATGTGCTATCTTGCTGAAAGATAAGGTGGAGAAAACATCGAAAAGAGGATACAGCCACCAGTCAGAACAAGTCACAAATGCAATGGCTGCTATGCGAACAAGAGATGTTAGTGTTGTGTATCCACTGCAGTCCCATAGAATCACGCCAGATGCAGATGGTGATACTCTAAGACTACACACACGGATATGTCCATCATGAAGCTGCACGTAGAACCAGACTTTCTGGAAGAGAAGATATGGCGCCATTCCTGTATTGTTGTCTTTGGAGCACTGCTATCAGAACACCTCTCAGCTGCTGCATCAGCTGAATTCTCAAAAATGGTCGCCGAGCTGGCAGTCCTTGGTGAGCCAGACGACTTTGCTGTCCAAATGAACATACCAAAAATAAATTTAACGTACATTTTGAGACACCATTTCAGATAAATTGGTTAATTTGTTCAAGAAAAGGAGTGTCACAAAGTGAGGAAGTCAATAACGCGTTGGGCCACCTCTGGTTCTTCTGCAGGCAGTTGTTTGGCTTGGCACTGACTTATAGAGTTTCTGGATGCCCTCCTGAGGCACATCGTGACAAATTCTCTCTAAATGGAACTTTAGATCTTCGAAATTCCGAACTGGTTGGAGGGCCCTGTCTATAATGTTTCGGATGTTCTCAGTTGGGAAGAGATGTGGCTCCTCTGCTGGCCAAGGCAGGACGAAGACAAGGAATAGGAACTCTCGTTGTGTGCTGGCGGGCAGTGCCTCGCTGAAATTTAACCCTACGATGGCTTGCCATGAAGGGCAACAAAACTGGGCGTTGAATATCGGCGAGAACCGTTGTACTGTAAGAGTGCGTGGATCACATCCAAAGGGGTCCTGCTATGAAACGAAATCGGTTGTCGAGCAATATGGTGGGTGACAGTCAGATTGATATTCTACCACTGTCCAGGGCGCCTCCAGAAACAGACGTGGTCACCGCCCCCCGGCTCGAAGCGGGACTCCTCACTGAAGACAATTCTGTTCCGTTCAATCAGATTCCAGTCCCGGCGATCCCGACAGTTCTGTATATTGTGCACAGAGGTCAATGGTAGTCGGTGCAAGGGGCGTCGTAGGCTCACCCCCCTTTCTGTCAGGCGCCTGTTAAGGTTTCTTGTGGTCACTGAAGCACCAGTGGCACCTCGGATCAACGATGACAATGATGAATATGGGGCTCTGATTTCCTTTCTCACAAATACTCGGTCCTCACTTTCTGTCACGTGTCTAGGTCAACCACTTCCTTCTCTGTGTTCGCCATAATTCACACATTCTTCCCATCATCGTGAAATAGTGGCATCGCTCCTATTCAAATGTTTAGCGATTCGATGACTACTTCAAACCGCTTCTTTGAGCTCAACTATACGTTCCCTCTCAAATGTGGATATCTGAGTATACTGGTCGTGCGCCTGTCCGCGATGCATAGTTATTGTGGAATTTTGCATTTTCCGTTGATGCCTGTATGAACATCAATGTGTGACCAATTTGCGGAACTCCTTTATGCGTTGTCATTTTTTTGTCTCAGAGTGTATGTCTTGCTACAAAGAAGCACAGTTCCTGACTACAGTAATGCAACGTGGCTGTATGATCCTGCACAGCCCAGCGAACAGCATGTCGTCTTGGGCGCTAGTCAAGTGGGACAGTGCCTAGCATGGTTCTGAGTATGGTCCTCCAGAACCCATCGATTCTATAGGACACTCAGCAAACAATATTGCGGAATGGTAGATGGCAGACTTGATAGACCACGATCTTGCCGCTTTCAAATTCTGAAACTTACTGTTGAGCGTTACTCCTTCTCGCGCACTGTATAAACACGATCTTTTGACAAACAAGATTTAAATTTAAGTTCTGGAAGAAAAATGTGGGCGTAATCCTTCCTCGTATACAGAAAGTAGACAGCCTTACTTGAACCCAATTTGTGTGGTTTCGCTGAAATACTAATCTTTCGCATATCCAAGCGTCTAGACTGACAGTGACTGCATGCCGCTTTTATGGCTCTGCAGTTGTAATAGCCAACAGTGTTGTACGGTGCATCTGTCCTACGATAGGCAAACACTTTCTGACCGGAAGGGCTTACACATTTTTTCTGATAACGAGAAACACTTCGTTGTTCAAGACGCTTACGAGAAACTGCTGCAAGAAGACAGTCCAGTTCTTCCACAAATTACATTGAGCAGTGCTGCTGCTCGCGTTGGTGCTGTTTGTAGGTTTCCACCTTCTGTTGGAGGCCAGACGGTATCGTTTCGTGGGCATGGTTGCGGTTGTTTGTCTTCTTCTCGTGTTGACTGGCGCCACTCGGTTTCGCAAACGTTGCCTGTCCGCTAGTGGAAGCAGCGGCGGTTATCGATATGTAGTAACTGTTGCCCTATCTTTGGGGCGACGCCGTTGTTTTTCCGGGTCGTGTGAGTGGGCCAGTTTGGTTGGAGACTCAGGAGGAGCCAGGTCCGCACAGTGCACGAACGCGCTGGGACCACTGGCGGCACGCATGGACTGCCGGATGGAAGGGCTGTGGTCACGAGGGTGCACGACCTCGTCGTAAACCGGATCCAGCAAGCTTTAATATGAGTGCATTTCAGTCCAAGTAGAGAAACCTCCACCATTGTGATATCCCGCGATTCCCCAATGACTTGGGTTCGTGTTACTGCTCGCAGTATCGCCGAGACGAAGATCAGCGAGTGGAGTGCTTGGGGAAGGGAGATCTGATTAGCTTTCCTCGACTTCTTATTACTATTTACTGCGTTCAACTTGTTACAATTTCTTAAGTTCAACCAGCGGCAATTTTTCTTGCCTGGTGACCGCTAACGTCCCAGTTACCTGCCATCTGGGTTAGTGTATGTAACGGCAGTGTACGTTTCCTCGCCTTGCCGCTGCTGTCCGGTAAGGCGTGAGTTTTCACAGCTTTCTTGATTTTAGGCCGGTTGGTGATTCTTCTACTCTGGTGGCAGTGATTCCTTTCTCGTTGCGGGAGCTCTAAACACAGTATTCTTGGGACGTAGTGCAGACCGCCGGTTCCGGCTTTGGCGTATTGTTCCATCGTGGCATTGGTTTTATCGGACGTCAGATAGCTTCAGCAAGATTATCATTAGTCATTCGTTAGACTGTCACTAGTCTGAGTTACCATCTTGTGAACTGAATGCAACTCTTGGCTGCCTGTCTCATCGCTTGTGAAAGTGTTTGTTGCCGGACCTTCTCACAGGTCGATTCCTGGAGCACCGTCTGTGGCCCCTTGGTTCTTGTAAGACGTGTGTGTTCTAAAAGGAGGTCTGATGGCCAGTAGTTGAGTGTAACGCTCCTTCAGCCCACGCCTTCTGTGGGTATAATCTGCCTCAATACCCTTTAAGGAACTTATGTACTGATCCTTGTGTTTAATTATTGTATTATTTACTACAATACCTTGTAATGTCTACGTTAACGGTTATATATGTCTAGCTAATAGTTCTGGTCGCCTTCTGGAATAAATCTAGCAGTGTAGTCTTCAGTGGATGTTAAGGGTTGTGTTACAAAGTTTACCATCATCTTATTTCACCCGTTTCGTGATCAGTTGATTGTTTTTTAATTAACCTTTGGTATTGTGTTTGCTGCTTTACAGCAGGTTTCTCAATTTTTTATATTATTCCCGTTCCTGGCGTGTAAGGCCTTCGGCCGTGATTGTGGTCACTTCCCATAAAATTCTAATTTGGTATTTGTATTTTAGCAGTAAGCCTTAAAACCTTATTTACTGTCATTCCTGGGGTCTGATACCTTCTGCTGTGTTTGTGGCAACTTGCCTTTAATATTTCAGTACTTGTAATTTGTAAGTTGCAGCGAGTTTTGAACAATTCTTAATTTATTGCCATTCCTGGCGAGTAAAGCCTCTTGCCCATATTAAGGTGGCTTGTTTTTAAAACATTATCTGCTCTATCTGTATTTAATGGTGATTTGCTAATTTGTAGCTCACTGAAAACACTACTTTTTACGCAGATGTTTATTCCTTCATTAATAACATGTGGTATTTTTATTTATTGTTGTGTCTGGAATTACTGGTTTAAAATAAATTATGTGTAACTGTAAAAGGGACCAATAGTAACTGATTAAGGCCCCGTCCACAATCGTAACCGAATCCTGCCTTCTCTTGACTACCAGTTTCGATACATACCGGTATATATTCTAATGGTCATTCCTTCGTGTAGTCTGTCGTTTCGTCGACCGAGTGAGTTGGGCTGACTTTCAAAACCCATTCTGGTTGATTTCCATATCCCACATTTTTGACTCTGTTCCAAAGTAGGAACTCTGTTTTCATTCACGAGAACTAATTTTGAAAAGGACAAACTTAAATTTGAGGCAACACCATGAGAGGTGGCATGAGCCCCCTCTCATATTTCTATCTTACGATTTTCCTCTCTAATTGTATGCAGTGAAAAGTCGCTATTCCTTCACACGCGGACTTCCTACGCAGCGTCTCTCGTCACCCGGGTGGTCCGGTGACAGGCGGGCTCTGCTGATCTGGAAAGCGTTAAGCCAACGTGTGTGAGGAAGTCGAGTGAATGCTTTGCAGACGCCGACATTGTCAAAAGACACGCCCAGAGGGGTCTGAAGTAGCGGCTGAGCTAGAGGTTCCGTTACTTCGCAGAAACTTAGCGAAAACACTTTCTGGCGGGCTACCAGCGAGGTGTGGGAATGACTTGTGTACCCAGGCAGTTGTGGCGGGAAAATTCCCGCGCTTTCTGCAAAATAGTAACTGTGATTGGCTTGCTCAGGCCATAGATCCGTGACGTAGCAAAATCAGCGCAGAAATTGGCGCCAAGAATCTCCATTGGTGGAATGGTAGTGCTCCGGCAATAGAGTGGAATTTTCCGCCAGTTTTCGAGTTTCTGATTGGAACGTTTAACCACGGCCACTGTCATTGGGGCGGGAATGTTGTGTGTTCGGCCTGTATGGGTGCTCTAGGTAGTCGGCTCTCGCCTTTCGGTCGAGGACGTCGAAGCAACCAGCCATCGCCTCCGGTACGCCAGATCGTGTTCTGGCAGTTAAGAAGACAGTTTGGTAATGTATGTCCGCAGCACCGGCAGATAGGGATTTTCCTAGGTGATAATCAGAGCTCAGCAGAGCGTGCCTGTTCGTCTTTTTCTAACTTTGTTCTGTCTTGAGTAGCAGCAATTAATGTTGGGTTAGCTGTGTGTCTCTCTTAAGATTTGAGTGGCAACGAATTGGCTCCACATACCAGTTCGTCATAAACCTCACAATCTAGTTTAGGGCAACTTCACCTTCATAGCGTTTGTTTGAGTATCCAATATGAGCCAATTTGATGTATTATAAATGTTTCATGTGTTTTTGTTTATTATTTTGTGTTTAGTCTTAATAAATCATATTGTTATTTTGGACAGAACTTTCATTCTGTTAATCGGTAGAGCAACCCTATCATTTCTCACTTATTATCAAATTAAATTATTGCAGGTGCCAAACTTTTTTCTACTCCACTTCCAGGGTTGATCACAGTCAGTTTGCGTAACTTTTTAATCCATGTGCAACAGCAAAAGTCGGAGTTAGAATAGGGGGGCTTAGAGCATCATTTACATAGGTAGATTCTAGAAGAATTTAGTGTTAAATACACTGCTAGCCCCTGCACCTCGCAACCATATTTTCATATGGTTTGGTCCCATAATTATCATTTAGCTTCTAGGTAGATGGCTGAGACCTTGACTGCTTTTACATCTGACTGAAAATTTATTTATTTATTTATTTATTTATTTATTTATTGACACCTCAGCAGGAAAGAACGGTCTTTCAGACCCAGTGAATTTATCTGTGGTATACCGAAGGGTAGCAGAAGGCAAGAATAGTAAGAGTGCGTTAAAACACGATGTGGCTTGTTCCCAGAGGGGCCGTGCGCCGGACGACAGCGGCTGGTGTTGTCGCCAGGTGAGATGCAGGTGCGCGGCCAGATGGCGCCACATGTGGCTAGCTTCCTGATCCTCTTAGGGTCGCGACACACCGCTCGCTGTCCTGTGAAATACGATACGGCCACACGTAACAGCAGCGACCGGTGAACGGCTACGAACCGTGCTGTTCTCGTGTGTCCTTGTGAAACGCTCCTTCTCTTCCGTTGTCTCGCAGCTCCTGTAGTGCCAGGTGAACTCTTCTCGCTGTCGCGACCGAGAAAGATCGAACTCTTAGCGCCGTGCGGTGAGCGAGATTAGCTGCGCGTCGTATTAGTCTGTACACATCCTCGGAAACGTTTGTTGGTGCACCTGGATAGTTCCTATGCGCTGGTAAACCTATTGTGTCACGCTAAATCAGGGTCGCCAACCTCGTTTCGACCCACGAGACAAGGTTATGTACTTATCTCCCCTATACCACTAATCAGGCTAATATATAACAGAATAAGTAGCGCTAGCTTAGAGAACGTTCCAGCTGATCAGGCAGGCTTCAGACCAGGGCGCAGCTGCTGCGACCAAGTATTGTCTCTCAATCCTTCATAGAGTCAGGATACCAAATGAAGCAGAAAACATCTGTGGCATTTGTTAATCTAACTGCCGCCTTCGACACTGTGTGGAGGGAAGGCCTTATCTACAAATTTCTCCGCATCATACCCTGCAGAACAATCGCTCGACTGATTAACAGCATGCTAAGTGATCGGAAGTTCCAGGTAATCACTGGAAGCTACATAAGTAAGGAGAGGAAGCTGAACAACGGATTGCCTCAAGGATCAGTTCTCTCACCCTTACTGTTCAACCTATATCTATCTCATCTACCTGACACTTCGTCCAGAAAATACTGCTATGCCGATGACCTGGCTCTAGCCGTCAAACACCAGGAAATGAAGACAACAGTAGAGATTTTTGGCCAATGGCCTGTCTGCATTAGACAATTACTTCAAAATCTGGAGACTCCAACCCAGTGTGAGTAAAACAGAAGTGTGTTTGTTGCTTCCATCTAAATAAACCGTTGGCGAACGTAAAACTGGAAGTAAGTTTGAGAGGCAGAATTCTTCGTCACAATTGGAACCAAAAATATCTTGGTGTCATCCTGGATCGTACACTATGCTTCAAACAACACCTTATTAACTTAGCTCAAAAGCTGAGGACTCGAAACAACATCCTCCATATGCTATGCGGAACTACCTGGGGATCTTCAGCAACCACCCTGCGAACTTCAGCTCTGGGCTTGGTATGCTCAAGTGCTGAGTATTGTGCACCTGTTTGGATGAATAGTCATCATACAAGGCTTGTTGATACCCAGCTGAATACGACAATGCGCATAATATCTGGCACAATCAGATCTACTCCAGTTTATTGGCTTCCACTGTTAACCGGTATAATCCCTCCTGATCTACGCAGATGTACTGCCCTTATGAGAGAATTCCACAAGATCTCCAGGAATTCTAACCTACCCGTGCATAGCGACCTGTCACTTTTAAATCGTAAGAGACTGAAATCACGTCATCCCACTCTGTGCGATGCTGCTGACATGGTTGCTAAGAATTTCAAACCTCTTGAAGAATGGAAAGGTCGGTGGGAAGCAGTGGCAGATGTGCACCTGCATCACATCTTCTCAGGTGCTAAACTTCCAAGTGGATTCGACTTACCACGCAAGACCTGGTCTACTCTCAACATAATCCGTACCAGCCATGGGCGATGCAGTAATGCTCTCTTTAAGTGGAAGAAGCTGCCTGATCCAGCTTGTGACTACGGGGCTCCATACCAGACTGTTCACCACATTGTCAGTGAATGCAGGATTCGAGCCTATCACGGCGCCAAAGAGGACTTCCTGCTAGCAACTCCATATGCAGTGCGCTGGATTGAAGGACTGGATATTCAGTTGTAAAGACAAACTTAAGTTTCTAGTGTATGTATATGTAATTTCATGATATGTCTGTATTAGCCATAAGCTAAATAAATAAGTGCCCTGTAATAGTCTCACCACTCTCAAGACTCCCAAGTCCAATTACCCTTATGAGTCTCTGCACTGCCACTAACCGGTTTCTGTCACCTCCTCAGAAATGTGAAAGATGGCTCAAAGGTGCCTACAACCTACCTCTGTAATGACGTAAAAGTGAAGCTCCTTGCGACGTTCCCTCAGGATCTACTACGCTTCTCACAGAAAGGTGTCGACGCATGAGAGAAACAGAGCTCAGAAGTTCATGTAACGCCACGGTACAAGTGTCACACAATGGAAACGTCGTCACAGCTCCTCTTACACATATTTCACACGGTCTTTCTACGCCTCTGTGATAGTGATCAGAAAGACGGCCGGCTCTGAAATTACGCTGTTTTCTTATGGGCGACCGAGGAAAACATTTGAGACCCAGCGCCGTTCAGAATTGACACGAAAAACACTCTGGAGGTGGCATAAATGGCGTAAATGAAACCACCCACTTTCTTTGGGAGATTGATTCCACATATTATGCGGTCGATAACGACAGTTTGTCGTACGGTCAGAAACAGGAATACTTTCCTGACAATCTTTGTTAATGCTGAGATCTCCTTGACGCTTCAACCCTTCTCTAAGGACATTGTGGCGTAAAAACACCTTGAACATGTTTTTACCCCTTTGTAGCGCAATGTGACCACAATTTTTGTTTTGGTATTCGGGGTGGAACCACTAGGCACTGTCAAAAACCATTCGACGAAATCTGAAAGTGATTTGAAGCACCAAAGGGTGCTTATGCTTTTCCAGCCCTCAAGTTTTGCTCCCACCTGTAACCTGATTATGGAGGAGAGCAACTTAGATACATCTGCGAATACAATGGAAAAATATCCGTCTAAGGGACCCCAGTTAGGGCTTTACCTTCGGTGGCACCCGCCCACATTTAATGAGAATTTTAAAGATCTGCTTGTACACAGAAAACCTACGAAGTAACCCTAGGTACCTGCAGATAGGTAACCACTTGACACATTGAAAGGTGGCTACAGTGAGTCACAGCGCCAGAGATTGCACCAAAGATTTTTATTCCGCCGCCTCCACTGGGCACAGTAGTAGTTCAGAGGATGTCGAGAGTAGTCGTTGTTCTGTTGGCGGGAGGGTAGACGATCTGAGTGTTCACTGAAATGTTGTACTGTTCGGTTGGTGTAATGTATAGATGGAAGAAGATGCAATTGTCAGAATATATTTGAGAAAGGAGATGGGCTTCTGATTTATGATGCTGGTGTAATGGAATATTTTCTTTAAAAGGTATTACAGTTACCTTTAACAAAAATCACTCTTGCTTACAGGTATAGTCAACAAAGCATCTGGCTCGTGTTCATTTATTAGACTTGTAATTCTGGTTTCTATGTGCAATTATAGTATTTCCAGTTTTTCAATTAGTTCATTGTAAATGGTGTTTAAAATATTTTGTCGTATTGACAAAGAACCGAGCCAGATACATGTACGTTGAGTCACACTACCACACACAGAATAGTTACACTTGTGCTTTGTTGTTTCATAGCTTTTATAGTTGCGGGGACTTAATTAATCAATCGTGTTAATGGAAATTCATTGTCATTCTTTATTTTTATTTTATGCAATCAGATTGCGTGCTAATACTAGTCAGGGCCAACCGGTTACGAGACTTCGTAACCGGTCACACAGCTAGTAAAATTATTGCATTTATTCATTAATATTAGTCTTTTCTTTTTAATTAAGCCCCCTTGCAACATCTCCGACTTCAGTTGTCTGCAGGCGCCTATGACACCTACCTCGTCGTCGGGGCTCAGTTCGAAGCGGGACTCATCACTGAACACAACTGTACTCCAATCAGTGATATTCCAGGCCGAAGACGTGTCTGGAGACGCCACAAACAGCGGTGGGAATGTGCGATACCAACTTGACTGTCGTCCGAGAACCAGGAACTATGGTCTAGTGTGGCACGTGTTTTCATAGAAGAGCCCTTTCGGTTGTCATCGACGATAGCCTTACATCACAGCGGTACGCTGCCCATATTCTAAGCCCCGTTTTGTTGTACTTCTTGGCAAGCCATCCTGGGCTTACTTTAAGCAAGATAATGCCCGTCCACACATGGCGAGAACTTCTACTGCTTTTCTTGCTGTTTTCCAAGCTCTTCCTTGGCCAGAAAGGTGACTCGGTGTCTCCCGAGTTGGCACCGTTTGGAGCATTACGGGAGGGGCCCTCCAACCACTTCAGTATTTTGACTATCTAACATGCCAATTAGACAGAATGTGGCACAGAATCCCTCAGGAGGACATCCAACAACTTTACAATTACAAATAAGGTAAAACAAAAACATACAATAAGTAGCCATGTGTTTGAACTTGATTAGTAGGATAGTATTTCCTGCTGTCTTTTTAGATGTTCCAAAGACATGGTCAAGTCTGTGACATAATAGATGATATACTTGACATGCTCTGCTCATACCTGACTATGCTCTTGTTCACTAAACTCAGATAGTAGCTGTTGCAGAGGTAGCTGATGCAGTGTTCCAATTTTTGTGTTGAGCAATGAAAAGAGTTGTGAGGGAAATATAGTTACACTTGTAATTTTTATAGTGGAATTGTGTTAGGATGTGGCAACTACATGAATGACGTTTTTAATTAATGCCATTTCAGAGTGACACAACATATTGTAGCAACAATTCTGTAAGTGGGCTTTTTCCTATCTTCTTGGAGAATAGATACGAGCTTCTCGTCCTTCGGGATAAATGCCTGTCGGAGAAAAAATTTCATAGATATTTCGTAGGCAAATGAAAACTGTAAAACCTGATTAGAAATTCTTTATATTAGAATATGTTTTGAGCGTGGGAAAGATTTAGTGTCATTGAGCTCATCTCAGTCTGCAGCTATTATAGGTGAGGCAGTGAGGCTGGTTTATACATTCTAGAGCAGATTAGATTTTTAGATTGTGTGTGTTAATATGTTCATTACTTCTTCATGCTGAAATGGCTGGATAGATTTGGAACGGAGAAAGCTAATACTCTGAATTAACACTCAGGCTATCTTAGATTTATACACCTATCAGTAGGGTTGGGCTGAAAAAATAGTGTAGTCACAAAGTGGGAATATACATACTTTATTCATCCAGTATTTGGGAATGAGACCACTTGCAACAGATTTCACACATAATATCAAACCTGTGTTTGGGATCCCTATCAGGTCGGATTGGGGGAGGAAATAGACGCAATTCAGAGGCAGGCTGCTAGATTTGTTACTAGTAGGTTTGATCATCACGCAAGTGTTACGGAAATGCTTCAGGAACTTGGGTGGGAATCTCTGGAGGAAAGAAGGCGTTCTTTTCGTGAATCACTACTGAGGAAATTTAGAGAACCAGCATTTGAGGCTGACTGCAGTACAATTATACTGCCTCCAACTTATATTTCACGGAAAGACCACAAAAATAAGATAAGAGAGGTCAGGGCTCATACAGAGGCATATAGGCAGTCATTTTTTCCTCGTTTTTTTGGGAGTGGAAGAGGGATAGAAGATGCTAGTTGTGGTACGAGGTACCCTCCGCCACGCACTGTATGATGGATTGCGGAGTATTATGTAGATGTAGATGTAGATATCAATCAATGCCATGCCGAGTAACTGCTTGTTTAAGGGCTAGAGGTAGACCAACGCATTAATCACTTGCTCAATTGTAAAATTCTTTCTCTTGAATAAATCGTCAAATTTTTCTGCATTTCCAAGCATTTGTTTGAATATATGTGTACATCTTATCTACTGCTTTCCGTCCCATTCGCATAATTCTCTCGTTGCGCGTCTTGTTTGCGTTAGAATGGTTGGTTCAAATGGCTCTGAGCACTATGGGACTTAACTTCTAAGATCATCAGTCCCCGAGAACTTAGAACTACTTAAACCTAACTAACCTAAGGACATCACACACATCCATGCCCGAGGCAGGATTCGAACCTGCGACCGTAGCGGTCACACGGTTCCTGACTGTAGCGCCTAGAAGCGCACGGCCATCCCGGCCGGCGCGTTAGAATGTGCAAGTCAAATTAGCTATTAGGGGGAAGATTCTAAAGCAAAACTTTTGGGCACTTTTAGAAAATATGCACAAAAATTTTCACAATAGATTCTGCAACGGAGTCGGCGCTGATTTGAATCTTCCTGGCAGACGCCAACAGTTTGCTAGACGGGGATTGCAAGCTAGAACCTTCGCTTTAACGGGTAAGTGCTATACCGGCAGGGCACTTTCCCGGAAGATGTACAGATCCAAGTTTCAAGTCCCGGTCCGGCAAACAATAAATTCCTATGTGGCAAGGAGTGTCAAACTGGAGAATGCTCTGCTGCAGAGCGAAAGATTCATTCTACAAACAGATCTAGGATGTGTCTAAGCTAGTTCTCTACAACAGAGCTTTCCAAACTATGCGTCCCGACACTCTGGAGTGTCGATAGACTACTAATCACTGAATGTAAAACAAATGAAGCACTTGTGACAAAATAAAACAAAAAATTCTTCTCTCTGTTCAGTGTAACCATAGATCACATACTGAACGAGTGATCGGCATGTTTAATTTCACTGTTTAGAGCATATAACTACCTATTATAGCACCAGATGTCTCTCCTCTGCTGCTGCATATTGGTGCTACATATCGGACTTGAGAAGCTTTCCGAGCAGCAATAGTGGGAGAAGATTGTACAGTTTTCCATCAGTCTGTTTGTTTGATTCGTTCGTGACATGTGTCATCATTTTACTTCTTTCAAAATGATGCGATACAGAATTAATCAAAAGTGTGTAAATTTGTTGTGAAAAACAGACTTTTAGCAGTTCATGTAACGTAAGATGCTGAGCAACAATCAAGCAACGTATCTGAAACTTCCGTAGATACAGAACAACAATCAAATAATGCGTCTCAACTTCTGTTCCACCCCGCCATAATGCACTAGCAAGAATACAAATGTAAGGATGTGTAGTGAAGAATACTCAGTATTAAAGATGTCCTACGCCACAGTGTCCGATATGTAGAAAAATAGTTTCCAATGAAAGTAGGATACGGAATAAATTGCTCCGACATATTTCAACAAAACGCAAACACTGAGAAGAAAAAAAGTTTTAATTATTTGAAATAAATCCTAAGACAGAACAAACAGCAGACATCTTTGCTTACTAAAGAAATTTAAGACCTTTGATAAGGTTCAAGAAGCTAGTTATCTTGTAGCTGCGAATACTGCAAAAAAGACTTCGCTTCATGTAGGTGCAGAGAAAGTTAAGACGAAGAAATACATCTAATTTGTCCTAGATCCGAACTAGTATGGGACTGATATGTAATGCTCGCAAAGTCCGCCCGAGTCATTAAAGTCATAGAAGTACTGAAAAGTTTTCTACATGCGAAAAGCTGTTTAATGTAGACTATAATTATACTGTACTTAAAAATGGAATATAAGAAATAGTATTTCTTTAAAATATAATTTGTTACTTTATAATTTCTTTTATTGACACTAGTGAATGGTGATCGTGAAACTGTGTATGTTAGAAAGGTGTTGCCGTGAGAAAAAGTTTGGAAGGTGCTGTTCTACAGTAATCTTTCCTCCAGAAGTGCTACTCCTATAAGGTACGCAGCACAACGCCTGAGAAGTTTGTAAGCTGGTACATGAGGTCTGGCGGAAGTTGAGAACGGACCACAACTCGCGCTTCGATGGCTCACTCGACGGAGCTCTTGCCTACGAAAGGCAATGACCTCAGTTTCGAGTCTCGTTCTGGCACACAATGCTAATCTGCCGCGAGGTTTCATACACTCAGGGACATAAAAAATAGCGCAGAAAGGGGGGAGCACAGAGCCGAAACGAAGTTTCTTAGACATAATGATGTAAATGAGAAGTTTCCTTGATCCCAAAATCAACACAAGTAAGCGAATACAAGTACACAAATACATTGCAGTATCAATAACGCTTTGAGGTACCTCTTGTTGCAATACACGCCGCAACACGATCCAGTATCGAGTTGATGTCGTTCTGAGGGAGATTGGCTCACAAATCTTGAGCAGGCACCTCCAAGTCATTTAATGATGGCACCGCGGAATTTGGCGTTTCGGCTGGTCCCACACGTACTCTATAGAGGATAAGTACGGGGAACTGATCGGCCATGGAGGAATCGAGACATGACATAGAAAATCTTGAGCAACACCAGCCGTACGTGAACGAGCTGTATCTTGCTGAAAAGTATTCTTGGTAGAAAGAACCCACAGAGTGTCAAAGATAGTCTTCATCATGCCGCTGACCCTTTACGGTTTCCATGTACCCCAATTGGAGGGGACTGGCTGTCGCACACTGTGGTCCCCGACGCCATTACGCCAGCTGTGCGGGAGGCGTGGCGCGCGGCCGCGTGAGCGGAACTGTACCGTACACCAGGCCGCCTTCACATGCATATGCGGTTATCATACGTCCCCAAACCCAATCGTGATTCATCACTAAACACCACGTTTCGCCATTCTGTGACAGTCCACGTCGTTCTGGTTAGACACCAGTGTAGACTCAAAAAAAAAAAAAAAAAAAAAAAAATTGTTCAAATGGCTCTGAGCACTGTGGGACTTAACATCTGTGGGCATCAGTCCCCTAGAACTTAGAACTACTTAAACCTAACTAACCTAAAGACATCACACATATCCATGCCCGAGGCAGGATTCGAACCTGCGACCGTAGCAGCCGCGCGGTACCAGACTGCGCGCCTAGAACCGCTAGACTACCCCAGCCGGCAGTGTAGACTGAGTAGCCGATATCTCGGCGTTAATGGTAGTATACGCCAAGGGCGCTTGGATTGCAAATTCGCATCTGCAAGGAATCTGGAAATGGAGCAACTAGCACCCATCTTATATCATGGAGCGAATCACTTGCCGCACGATCCTTCGATCCTCTCGTCTCGTCGTCCTCCTGGTCGCTCCAGGACTGCTATGTCGCACGTGGGCCCCATCTCGTGTCCACTGCTGCCAACATCGTCTGACGGAACATCCAAACGATCGACTTGGCGAGCCACATGGCGTGTCGAACAGCCTCCAGTATCCATGCAGATGATTTGGCCCCTCTCAGGCTGGCATAATGCCGTGTAGCCCATCTGCCTGCCATTCTGCGCACATTGACATCATCCTCGAGTCGGGACGTGATCTTCAGGTGTATGAATCGTCCACTAGGTGCCGTCTAAACTGTAAGATGGTAAGAACTACATGAAGTCATTAAATATCACCGAACTCACGTTGAGCGAACAGTAGGGCTGAACAGAATGACTTACAAGGCACAATTTATCTTGTAGAGGGTATAGTATGGACGTATTGGAATAATTAATGTCGGGTGATGGTTTTAAAGTAATTCACGCGACATGAAAACTTTGTGGAAACTCGTCGATTTACTGGAGGCTAGTTTATTCCAGGGAAGTATTCAGAGTTGACCGCAGCCGGGTGGCGGCGCGTGGCTGGGGAACGGCGAAGGGAAGCGACAATAGGCAGCTTATGGCGTCTCAAACTCTGAGAAAGAGAAAGCGTTAACGGGGCGCGGCCTCCAGCTGACAGTGAGGGGGTGGTTGACCCCATGCTGGTGTACTGGGAAGCAGATGGAGAACTTGTACGCCTGTTGATAAATGTCCGTCGCCCCTTTCTCAGTGAAACATGCAAGAAAGCCTTGCAAAGCTACGGTGGAGCGGTCAACAGAGGCCGAAATATGCGTGTTCGTGACTATAGCAACTTCACGCTGAATTCACGGTCCGCAAAGTCTGAAGTAAATGAGGTGAAGTGCGACAGAATGAAATACTCCGGCCCCTTATGGGAATGTAGGACCAAGGAATTTGAAGTACTCTCCTGGGAGTCAAAATTTCAGAAAATTTGGTGTTTTATGCAGATGCTAACCTTGATGGGTGGCCTGGGAGAAGCTAAATAGCAGAAGTTGAGAGGAAGGGAAATTTTGTGGGTATTTCTTCACTTCCCAGAGCAGGCATTGGTCGGCGCTGGGAAGCGACGCATAATTAACACGACTTGCACTGCAATTGGCGTAAGTGATTTTGCTGGAGGGGAAATCGAGGCGAAGAGCGGACTGGCAGAAGTCTCCATGGAGGTTTCTTCCGTTCCCAGCTTGCCTAGAGTGCGGACGTGACGTTCTTTACTCAGCTTGCCTAAGAGAAAGTGAGCATCTCTGCAGTTTAGGACTCAGAAAACGGAACGATCGAGCTTGGAGATAGAAAGTTTTCATTCAGCTATGTACTGAGCAAGATAGCTAGGAGTGAATAGACGAGTGCAGCCTTGCAGCACCATGAGGTCGGCCGATGTCTGCACAATGATGCTGCGCCGTCACGCTGAATTCGGTGATATTGCTCCTGCTCCAGCTTGAGTTAGGCCACTGATTAATTTGTTGGATCACATCGGCAAAGTTTCCACGAGGGTTTCATCGGCCGTGTATTGTAGAATTCTTCTCGCACTTCGCATTACGCCTGGGTCAGTCGATAGGAATCAATTTTGATTTATCGCGCTTTACTCCACATAAACGCAATTTATTCCCACAGCCTGTTAGGAGAGTCATGTAATGTGATGATTGAAGGTCGTGAGTTAAAATAAATTTGCGCTAATCGACTGCAACTGTTTTCAATCAAGTAGTTGAAATCCCAAGTCACTTTCTTAATTAATTTTATGTTCAACATTTGCATCTGGTGTTCAATAGCGGAACATAACACCTATTTGCACCCCTTTTTAATTAAAAAGGATCAATTCTGGATCAATCAATGTCAACACTTCAATCAGGAGTCACAGGGCCTTATTAATTTCTTTGCGTTATCCGATATTGCGGCAGTTTTGCACTCTCTATTGATCTGTTAGTCAATTAGCTGGGGTGAACACACGCCAAAACCAGATAAGTGACGGGTGGGATGTTACAAAACAGGGTCTCCTGACCGGTTGCAGCGCCACTCCAAGTTCTGTGGGCATGCGCATTGGCACCAAACTTACTTGCTTATCAGATCTCACTGTACTTATTTGCAGAGTTTCAAGTTTGTACCTTTCTTCCTTCTAGATACTCCATTCTCAGTGGTCCTGGATGTATATAGATGTTCTCTACTTACCATGGGTTTCCAGTAGTTATAATGATGCTGGTTCTACTAAAAGGAAAGAATGAAAACGTTTTGTGGCCTACGTTTACGGGCCTTCAGGCTGATTCACTCAGCTTCCGTTTCCTACGACTTCCTTGCCGCTTTGTCGCGTCTGTCGCATCATCGCACGTCGCACACATTCCGCTGCAGCAGTTATGTCGCGGGCGACGGCGCGTACAGCCCATTACTTGGGCGGTGCTCGTCTCTGAGAGGAATCCTAACGAGACGTCTGCATTACGCTCGTCGTTAAGTCCGGGATGTTGTTGTTACACTCTGCGACAGTGCTCCAGCAACGCTACATACTTCGTCTGTCGCTGAATATTATATTATTCATAAATGAGAAATAATCTAAACAACTCAGAACAGCCGAAGGGCAACGACGATCACGACAGCTCAACTTAATTCGTCAATTCGTTAATATTATGAGAACAATATAACAGTGTGTTGTTTTCGCTGGTGTTGGAGTCTTCAGTTCTAAGACTGGTTCACTACAGCTCTCCGTGCTAGGCTATCTTGTGAACGCCTCTTCATCGATGAGTAATTACCACAGCCTACATTCATCAGAACGTGGTTATAGTGCTCAAGCCTTTATCTCCCTCTACAATTTTTCTCCTCTTATTTCCTTCCATTACCACACAATCACTTCCTTGACGCCTCATGATGTTTGTTATCAACCGATACCTCCTCTTAGTCAATTTGAGCCACAAATTTCTTCTCTCCCCAGTTCTATTCATTACCTCTTTACTTGTTACTCGATCCACCCATCTAACGTTTTGCAAATCTTCTATTGCTTTTCGCCTGCTTCATTTTCTGCACTTTAGTGTTTTCTCTTTTCGTCAGTTAAATTCAATATCTCCTGTCTTATCCAGGGGTTTCTACTAGTCCTTGTCTTTTTGTCTATTTTATCCTACGCTGCCCTCACTGTTTCACCTCTCAAAGCGTTGGTCTTCCGCTGAATTCCTTTCCCTTTCTTTAGTCCAATTTTGTCCAGTTTTCCCTATTAAATTCTCAGCGACCTCTGCAACTTTAGCCAGATCTCCTCTGGTTAATCTTTTACCTTTTGTGACTCCTTCAGTTTTGATCTGCAATTCATAACCAATAGATTATGATCAAAGGTAACATTTCCCCTGCAAATATCTTATAGTTTGTTACCTGATTTCGAAACCTCTCTCTATCTGTATATAATCAGTCTCCAACTTTCCATTGTCCCTTGGTCACATCCACGTATAGACCCTTCTTTCACGATAATTAAACCAAATTTTAGCTATTGTTAAACTACGCTCTGCGCATATTTCCACCTGGCGGCTTCCTCTTTCATACCATTTTTCCAGTCCATATAGTTCTACTATTCTTCCTTCTCTTTCTTTTCCTACAGCCGAATTTCATTCGTTTATCACAATTAAATTTCCTCCTCCCGAATCTGTCAGAAAAATTTCCTTTATGTTATCATACATTCTTTCAATCTCTTCTTCATCTACGGAACTAGTTGGCATATAAATTTGTACTACGGTAGTGAGTTTGGGTTCGGACTGTCTTGGTTACGAAAACGCGTTAACAATGCTGTTCATAGTAGCTTACCCTCATTCCTGCTTTCTTATTCATTATTAAGCCTACTTGTGCATTATCCTATTTGATTTTGTGCTGATATCCCTGTACTGACCTGATCAGAAGTCCTTTTCTCCTTGTCACACCACTTCACCAATTTCCACTATATCTACTTTAGTCTATCGAACCTCTTTTTGAAGTATGTAACCTTTCCTCCAGATTAAGGGATCGAACATTCTCGTAGAATGCCATTTCCGTTTTCTGTGCATTCCCCTTGGTTTCAGGGGTTCCCAATATCAGCTCAGAAACGCTATCTTGACTAATGTTACAAGGCCAAATCAGTCTTTCTTCCAGATAGTTGCCGCTGCACCTACTGAAAAGTCTGCTGCCCCTCTTCAAGAATGATGTGCTAGTCTGGTCGCTCCACAAAAGCCACCCTCCCCCCTTTCTGTGCTTGCACCTTCGGTACGGCAAGGACCATGTTTCACATGGGGAAAAGGAGGAGCGGTGGGTGGGGGTGAGGGGGGGATTAGGGGCATACACAAAAATATAGTACAGGAGCGCTTTGTGGCTCTACGTAAAAATAAAAAATAAATAAATAAAAAATTAAAATATTCATAGTCTTGAAACGTATAGGCAATTACAGCATATCACCTGAGTAACAAATGTATGAATTGTTCCGGTGTATATTGTCTTAACTCTTGAATGATATTAAGTCAATGGCTTCGAGAAAGGTTATACACACATAAAAAAAAAGTTTTGCATCACACCGGTCTCCAGAACTCCTAAAAACAGACGTTGACTGTGGATATTGTACCACGGACACAGTCCCTTTGACTGTTCAGAGTTGTCGCTAAACCCGCCCGAAGATGTAAACAATCATGCACGAGCAGCGACTATTACACGGAGGGGGTCCGACAGCCGATCAGTTCCAGTCATTCCACCAGGAAGGAGGTACACGGCTCGTGTTGTCTGTAGTTCAACCATGCCTAGACTGTCAGTACCGCGGTTCGATCGCGTCCGCATTGTTACTTTGTGCCAGGAAGGGCTCTCAACAAGAGAAGAGTCCAGGCGTCTCGAAGTGGACCAAAGCGATGTTGTTCGGACATCGAGGAGATACAGAGAGACGGGAACTGTCGATGACATGCCTCGCTCAAGCTGCTCAAGGGCTACTACTGCAGTGGATGACCGCTGCTTACGGACTGTGGCTCGAAGGAACACTGACAGCAAGTTGGATAACGCTCTTCGTGCAGCCACAGGACGTCGTGTTACAACTCAAATTGTGTGCAATAGCCTGCATGACGCGCAACTTTACTCTCGACGTACATAGCGAGGTCCATCTTTGCAACCACGGCACCATGCAGCGCGGTACAAATTGGCCCAACAACATGCTCAATAGACCGTTCAGCATTGGCATCACGTTCTCTTCACCGATGAGTGTCACGTATGCCTTCAACCAGACAGTTCTCTGAGACGTGTTTGGAGGCAGCCCGGTCAGGCTGAACACTTTAGACACACTGTCCAGCGAGTGCAGGAAGGTTCAGGCTCCCTGGTGTTTTGGGATGGCATTATGTGGGGCCAACGTACGCTGCCGGTGGTCGTGGAAGGCGCCGTAACGTCTGTACGATATGTGAATGCCATCGGCCGACCGATTGTGCAACCATATCGGCAGCATATTGGCGAGGATTCGTCTTGATGGACGACAAATGCACACCCCCATCGTGTACATCTTACGAATGACTTCCTTCAGGATAACGACATCGCTCGACTAGAGTGGCCTTCATGTTCTCCAGACATGAACTCTATCAAACCTGCCTGGGATAAATTGAATAGGGCTGTTTATGGACGACGTGACCCACTAACCACTCTGAGGGATCTACTCCGAATTGCCATTGAGGAGTGGAACAATCTGGGGCAACAGTGCCTTGATGAACTTGTGGATAGTATGCCACGACGAATACAGGCATTCATCAATGCAAGAGGACGTGCTGCTGGGTATTAGAGGTAGCGGTGTGTACAGCAATCTGGACCACCACCTCTGAAGGTCCCGCTGTATGGTGTTACAACATGCATTGTGTGGTTTTCATGAACAATAAAAAGGGTGGAAATGATATTTATGTTGATCTTTATTCCAATGTACTGTACAGGTTCTAGAGCCGCCGGGACAGAGGTGATGCAAACCTTTTTTTTATGTGTATATAATGTGGTGAGAGACAGGGTTTGATGAGTTATGATTCAGTGACAGTCGTACGTTTTTGGCAGGAATCTGAGCTGCAACTTGATTATTCTTATGGCACGACGATGAGGGTCCGTTAGAACTGTTATCGCTAAATTAGTATCTGTGACATCGTGTTCCGCGAGTAATAAAACGGAGTAACTCTCCTTCGAATTAGTTGCTTTCCCTAATCCTCTGTGGATTCAGCACTCGGTGAATACTTAAACTAAGAATTCAGTTATATTACACATTCATATAGTCTAGGAGCAGTTTTATGTCGATCGTGGAAGGTTGTACTATCTCTCTCCTCGAATCACAGTTACAAAAGTGACGGTGTTTGCTCATTTTGCGTACTATTCGAAGGCTCCTATCTAGAAAAAAACAGTCGACCATTAAAGTGGAACTACTTTTTTTGTCTTTTATGAGATGCTCCTAAGGTAACTGCCCTGTGTTGTTAGTCTGTTGGGCTGTGCCAGACTCTTCCTCTCAGAGTAGCATTCACACCCGTCCTCATTTATCTGTTGGATACATTTCTATCATTCTAACCATTCTTCTTGTCAGTCTTTTCTACATATTAAATGCTCTCTGATTCTTTGGCGATCTTTCTAATATTATCAGCCCTTGTAATATTCAGCATCCTCCTATGGCACCACATCTCAAACGCTTCGTTTCCTTTCTTAATCATGTTTCCCCCACAGTCCAATAATATAGTGGCGGTGGTGGTAAGCTCCTATGGGACCAAATTGCTGAGGTCATCGGTCTCTCGGCTTACACACTACTTAATGTAACTTAAACGTACGCTAAGGACAACACACACACCCATGCCACAGTGAGGATTCGAACCTCCGACAGGGGGAGCCGCGCGAACCGTGACAAGGCGCCCAAGACCGTGCGTGGCCCAATAATTCACTTAAATACAATCCTGTGCTCCAGACGTATATTGTCCGAAAATTCTGCGTAGAGTTAAAGCCAATGGTTGTACTAGTAGACTTCCTTTGACCTAGAAAGCCCTCTTTGCCTATGCTAGTCTGCTTTTTATATCCTCCTTGCGTCGTACGTCATCGTATTTTGTTTCCAAGGAAGCACAATTGTTTCAGTGTGTTTACTTCGTGGTCCCCAGTTACCATGGTAATTTTATCGCTAATCTTATTTCAGTTGCTTCTCATAACTGTCGTCATTCCTCGGTTTAACCGGCCGCTGTTCTAGGCGCTTCAGTCCGGAACCGCGCTGCTGCTACGGTCACAGGTTCGAATCCTGCCTCCTGCATGGATGTGTGTGATGTCCTTAGGTTAGTTAGGTTTGAGTAGTTCTAAGTCTAGGGGACTGATGACCTCAGATGTTAAGTCCTATAGTGCTTAGAGCCATCTGAATCATTTTTTTACCCTGAGTCCATACAGTGTGCGCAGAAGTCTTCTCCATTCGTTCCGTATGTCCTGTAATCCTTCCTTGCTTCCACTAAGGACAGCAAAGCACCATCGGATCTTATCATTGATGTTCTTTCACTATGAATTTTAATCCCGCTTCTGATCATTTTTTTTCCCATGCGCTTCTTCTTTAATGTAGTTATGTAGAAATGGAACAGCAGGGGACAACTGTTCCATCTTTGTCTTACACCATATTTAATCTGTGCACTTCGTACATGATCTTTTCTTATTTCTGTCTCTTGGTTCTTGTACACATTGTATGCTACACTTCTTTCGCTATAGCTAAGTGCAGTTTAGAACATCTTGCACCATTTTACATCATAGAAAGCCTTTTTTCTAGCTCTATAAATCCTATGAACGTGTCTTGATTTTTCATACGTCTTACTTAGATTATCTGGCGCAATGTGAGAACTGCCTCTCCTAAATTACCTTTTCCTGAATCGAAACTGATCGTTGACTAACAGATCTTCAGTTCTCTTTTCCATTCTTCCATATGTTATTGTTGACTCACAAAACACGGGGAAATATACCTCATATCAGATGCGCAATACTGCGTTTTCGTCACATCACCGTCGCCGCGGTAACGTAAATCGACGTTCTTTCGTTCACTGCAAATGAAAAGAAGTACATCAACTGACCGAAAACCGAAAATTGGAAAATTCTGTTGCCTAGTATTATTTCTTCAACGAAGATAATTCTATTGTTTTCAAAAATATGTTTGTTCATTATCACGAATATTACATTAATTATTTGTGATATAATACTAATGAATTTTGACTAAGAGGAATTTACTTAAATTTATCCACATTGTATGGAATTGGTTGAAGTCAACGACTGTGTTACAAATTTATGATAATTTGTACTGGTTCAGTCACCTATTACCAATACTTTTTAGAACAACGAGTTTCTGCAGCAAGCTGCCATTATCAGGTGTGTTAGAGTTACATTATAAGTAATCTAAGGTATAACAGGATTTACTTTTCGGGTGTGCCAGTGAGGTTATGTACTGAAATTTAACCATTTCTTGCTAGATACGTATTTATCTGGCACTCTGGTCACAAGAATAAACACACCATCAATTACCAGTAACACATTCAATTGTTTATATTCTAAATGTAATCCACCAACGTTTCGAATGTAAGCGACTGAATGTGAAAGCTGCGTTTAGAAATGTGCACTGCATGCCGGACAAGTACTCACAAAATAAACAGCATTACACTTCAGTGAAACCTGGTGGTAGTCAAGGGAAGGCAGGATTCGGTTACGATTGTGGATGGGGCCGTAATCAGTTACTATTGGATGGCTTTTACAATTACACACAATTTATTTTAAACCAGGAATTCCAGACTCAACAATAAATAAAAAATACCACACGTTAATAATGAAGGAATAAACAACAGTGTAAATAATAGTGTTTTCAGTGAGCTACAATTTAGCAAATCACCATTAAATACAGATACAACAGATAATGTTTTAAAAGCAGGCCACAATGATCTGGGCAGAAGGCCTTACATTCCAGGAATGGCAATAAATTAAGAATTGCTTAAAACTCGCTGCATCTTACAAATTGCAGTTATTGAAATATTAAAGGCAAGTCGCCACAAACACAGCAGACGGCATCAGACGCCAGGAATGGCAGTAAATAGGGTTCTAAAGGCTTACTGCTGAAATACAAATACCGAATTAAAATTATGAGGCAACAGGCCACAATCACAGCTGAAAGCCTTACACACCAGGAATGGAAATGATATAAAAAGTTTGAAACCTGGTGTAAAACAGCAGATACAATAGTAAAAGTTAATTTAAAAAATCTAGCAACTGATCCAGACGGTGCCCCAGGAAACAACCTATGACAAGGTCCGGCAACAAACACTTTCGCGAGCGATGAGATAGGCAGCCATGTGTTGCATTCACTTCACAAGATGGTAACTCAGACTAGTGGCAGTCTAACTAATGAGTCCCGGCGGAGGTTCGAGTCCTCCCTCGGGCACGGGTGTGTGTGTTTGTCCTTAGGATAATTTAGGTTAAGTAGTGTGTAACTGATGACCTTAGCAGTTAAGTCCCCTAAGATTTCGCACACATTTGAGCAAAAACTAATGAATAATGATAATCTTGCTGAAGCTATTTGACGTCCGATATACCAAACGCAACGCTGGAACAATACGCCAAATGCGGAACCGGCGGTCTGCACTACGTCGCCAGAATACTGTGTTTAGAGCGCCCGGAAAAAGAGAGGACCACTACCACCAGAGTAGAAGAATCACCGACTGGTTGCTGGTTGAACTTAACAAATCGTAAGAAATTGAACGTAGTAAATAGTAATAAGAAGTCGAGGATAGCTAATCAGATTCACCTTCCCCAAGCACTCCACTCGCTACTCTTCTCCTCGGCGACACTACGAGCAGCAACACAAACCCAAGTCACTGGAGAATCGCGAGATATCACAATGGTGGAGGTTTCTCTACTTGGATTGAAAATCACTCAAAGCTTGCTGGATCCGGTTTACGACGAGGTCGTGCGCCCTCGTGACTCCAGTCCTTCCATCCGACAGTCCATGCGTGCCGCCAGCGGTCCTGGCGTGTTCTGGCTCTGCGTGGATCTGGCTCCTCCTGAGTCCCCAAACCAACTGCCCCGCTCACCAGACCCGGAAAAACAACGACGTAGTCCGAAAGATAGGGCAACAGTTACTACATACCGATAACAGCCGCTGCTGTCACTAGCGGACAGGCAATGATTGCGAAACCGAGTGGCGCCAGACAACACGAGAAGAAGATAAACAACCGCAACCATGCCAACTAAACGGTACCGTCTGGCCTCCAACAGAGGGCGGAAACCTACAAAAAGCACTATCGCGAGCCGCAGTAAGGCTCATTCAGATTAATGCACATGTAACTCCAATGCACCTGATGATGGCAGAATGCTGCAGAAACGCTTTGTGCTAATAAGTATTAGTAAAACGCGACTGAAGCAGTAAAAATTAGTTCGTAAAAAGAGAATATTTGTCGAATCATGAACGCGTTGTAATGTAGCCCCACGATCAGAGTGACTCTCCTGACTGTCAGTTAATAAGCTTAGCTGTTGTGCTGGGGAGCGTAGGACTGAGAGTCAGTGCAGTAGCAGGGCCACGGGGAGATACGGTCGTCAGTGGACGCAAGCGATCGCTATGACGGAGCGTTCTCTTCCTGCAGATAGCGGCCGATGATGGCTTCAATCAGGCAGAGCGAGGGAGGGCGGGGATGGAGGGGGACCGGCGGCCGGCCGCTCCGCGTTATCGGCCGAGAGGGCCCAATAACAGACGGACGGACACTGGAGCTCCAGAACCAGCTACCGAAGCGCGCGGCTGGAGGGGGCAGGAGGTGGGCACGCGCCATTATACGGTGACCCGCCGGCTTATTACTTATGGATACTGATGACTCGCCTCAATGAAGCCCGCGCCGCTGCTACTTCTTCCTCCTTCACGTCCTCCGCTTTTTCTTCCTCGTTCCGACATAAAAAGAGGACGAGGAGCCGCCGGAGTGTGGGTGTGCCGGCGCCTCCGCCTCCCGCGCTATATCTCGTTATTATACGCCAGCTCACCGGCCACCGCCACCGCCTCCGACGCCTCCACACCCGCTGCGCAGAAGCGCTACCGGAGAACACTCCGCAGCGTTCGCCTGTCGCGGCCAGAGCTGCGCCAACTGCTGCCGGCAGCGGTGGTGGGTGTCTAGTCTCTGACCTCCAGTTCAACTCAGTGCCGCCGCTACTCCTACCACAGACTTGGGGACTCAAAATCTGCTGCTCTCTACCTGTCAAACTTCGTACCTTTAAGGCCAACGGACCTTTCACTTAACTTCACCAAAGTGATATGTCGAGATCACATACGCCCTGTACCGCTACTGTCCATTATCTTTCCTGTTCCATTTGCAAATAGATCGACGAGAAAACGACTGTCTACAAGCCTCCGCGTAAGCCCTAATTCCTTCTATCTTATCTTCGTTGTTTTTATGCGTAATGTACAGTCGTGGACAAAACGAGCGAGACCCCTCGCCTTTTCGTTATGCTGATCCGCACGGCTTTAAAGTCTGCTACACAGCATAACAGGCAAGGCGACGAAGTGCTACCAACATACTATGCACTTGCGTGAAATTGACAAACTATCTGAACTTTTTTAGGCTGTTTTCAATAATTTGTAAGACTATATTAATGCTGATTAGTGTGTTAAATACAACACGTAAATATAAGACAGAACTGAAAGAAGAAACGCTAATTGGTATGAACTGTACCAATAAAAATGAATTTCAACTTATCGAGATAACATAATTGTTTTAGTAATACAAAGAACGCCGGATCGTTACGAATTAGCAAAATATTATCCGCTTTCGGCCGCGAAACGGTCTGTGTCAACGTTCAGACCAGTCATACTGGATTACCGTTGCTGACCTACCATGAAAGTGTGCAAATTTAACAACGCGTGAAGATTCATAACGAAATTCAGTTAAAAATCATTCAGTGCCACACTTAAGTCAATTCCATTATTGACAGAAGCGGAAAAAGTAGGCAGTAACATGTATGAAATTCTATAAGAGTGTCATATTGACATGCACAGGGCGCCAGTACAGAATAAAGGTAGCGATAAAACGTATTGGGGCCGCGAGAATTTCTTAAAATTGCTTTACTGATATTCTACCTGCCTCCATCGAGATTAGAACCGAAAACAAACCAGACCTTCCTTTCACTACGCGAGCAGACAACCCATGCAGCCCTCTATTATTACCCCAGACATGAATAAGCCACTAATTTCGCAATGAAAATGGCAAAATGATCTGCAGTTTCTGTTGCTTAGAGCTTTCTGGACTCAAAACCATGAATTCTCTTCCTTTATGTCACCGCTTATGTGACAACCATTCGGGATGTTTATCGAAATAGCAAAATACTGTTATTAGAGAGTAAATTTAGTAGGATATTTCTGCACCACCCCAGGAAATAAACGGCTACACAGCTGCCAAACGTATTCTACACTGTTTCGAATTCTCCACTAGACTCGCCACAGCCGCAAAACGTTCATTAGCCTAAGTGTTTCTTAAGCTAGCTAGCAATGGGAATGTTCGCACTTCTAAAACGCGGTAGCATTAATACTGGGATGTGAACTACCACGTGTATAGGCAAATGGATTCTATTTGCATTCCTGTAAACGTGATTCGGATCGAAGGCGTAGCTACGATTAATATGCTGATGTATCGACTGCAACTAGAACATTTCGAATAAAGAGTAGGGGGTGTTATTTATGCAGCCCTCATCTTCAGTATCTGTCGTAGCTGTTTTCGTTGTTAGGATTTCGTCACCTAAACCAGTAAAAACGGAACCCTACAAGTCTCACTTTCTTGACCGCCTATCGGTCTACCCAACCTTTAAAACCCGTTTACCTCCAGAACGGGTAGACATAATAAGCGGAAATGTATCGCACTTCTTGTGGTAACCGGTCCCTTGGTGGTGTAAAAAAGTGAGCTTCTATGTCAACGCAATCTAAAGATACGGCCGTTTATGAAAAGAAAATTTACGTGAAAGGTCAAAAAATGGCTCCAAGAACTATGTGACCAAACTGCTTACGTCATCAGCCCCTAGACCTAGAACTACTTAAACCAACCTAACTTAACACACATCCACGCCCGGGGAAGGATTCGAACTGACAGCGCAAGCAGCCGTGCGATCCGCGATATAACGCCGTTGAAAGCACGGCTAACCCGCGCCGGAAAGCTGTTAATATCATCTGATGTTGCTAACAAGTTATTTACTTCTGGTGAATGATTTTCTGCGCAGTTCATTTAAGATAGAATAACTAAAATCTATTTGATGTTACGGAAGACGAAGGACGCCTAATTCGTTTCCCTCTCTTTACTTATGATGTTACATTCGCAATCTGAGCATACGTATTATCCATAACCACACTTTAGCGTCACACAGATACGTGAATGAAACACATTGGCGTACAGTTTTAGACATAAAAACTGACCGCCGGCCGCCTGCCACAGAGACTATTCACTTAACGTAGCCAATAAAACTGACCGGCCATCTGCACAATCTGGCAACACTGTAAGATGCGGAAGCGTTAGGAGGAAGTGTTGTCTACTTCCGAGATGTTCTCGGATTGTGTGAGCCCGTGGTCTAGTGCTAGCTGGCACGGTAGCTCAGCGTGTTCGGTCAGACAGCCGGTTGGCCTCTGTAATAAAAAAACTGAGTGGAAGGATCAACCACCGAACTTGAACAGGATGTCCAGCGACGTCCGCAACGACCAAACACAACGATCAATAATGAACAATAAGAAAAAAAAAAAAGAAAAAATGGTAATCGTCATGCATTCTAAGCTTATGGTCGCCTGTTCGTGTCCAACCTTTTTTTTTTTTTACCGCATTTCGGTCTAAAGTTATGATTCTGATTGAGCATCGAAGATAATTCGCTTAACATTCTACCCACCAGCAATGACAAGTATTCCAAAAACAACTCCGCAGAACAGCTCGTGGCTGCGCCGCGATCATAACAGCTTACGCTCGAGCGTTTCCTCACGCTGCAGCGGCTACCGGCCACCGGCCAGACGCCACCCGCCGCCTGAAATCCGGCGCCGCCCATGTGAACGCGGCGCCACGCTGTCAGTGTATGTATCAACTGTCATTTTCGAATTTGAAGTTCTAGTTATCATCTTGCAGTTAAACATTCGATTTTGCATATATGAAAATCATGAACTACAGTTAAGCATTGTAAAATTGAGTCGCAAGTGGAAAAAGGTGTAACACCTGAAACACGTTTACTTTTGGTATAACAGAGGGGTGAATGCAGAGGAGGCAGCTAGAAAGATTTGAACTGTGTTTGGAGCGAGTGCTTTTGGTAAAAATACGCCAGAAAAAGATATTCGTGTTTCAGCAAAGATCGTTCTGGTATGAATGATTTTCCACATTAAGGAAGTCTCGACTACTGATATATGTGATAGATTACCATTTAACCATCATGCGACATTTGCGTTCATCAGGCAAAGTTCAGAAGTCTGGTGTAGGAGTACTGCATGCTCTAATTCGAAACAACAAAAATCAACGGAGTGACTATTATTGAACGTCATCAGGTCACTCATCGAGCATTCCTTTCGATCGGAGTGTAAGAAAATCGAGCAACAAAACTACATCACCTGTGCTACTGCCTGATAACGCACTATGTTGATTTGAGAAACAAAACAATCCAGGAGATTGATAGAAAAGTCGTCTGTCAGGCACTTGTATTGATAGGGAAGTCCTCTCTCAAGCACTTGTCCCTCTCGTCATATATTTGTAAAATTTTACCTTTCCCGCTCTTGATCGATCAACCGTCAAGGCAATTCATTTCTAGACGGAAATACTCTTAAAACTACTCTGGTTTAATGACATCGTTAGAACCAGTAGGTTTCTACAGGCGTAGAATTTGTAAACAACTTTAGCATTGTCAGATCGTTTTAGATATCGTGAAAGAAAATTCTGCTGCTGATTAATTTCTCTTTGATAATTACTGTTGCGTTTAGTAAACTAATGGAAAATGCAATTAAAATATTCACTGTACTAATACAAATTAAATTCAGCTTACTACAGAAACATCACGACGGCAGACTATCTTAATAAAGCATTAAGTGTCTGTGAGACGATTGAACCTATTTTAACACGAGTTAGTAGGATATTACCAACTTTTGACTTCGAAAAGATCTGTATTTATTTCATTTCCTGTACCATTCGCAAGTATTATGAAAATGTGACATTTCATAGATAAAATTATGTATTCACAACAACAAAAAATATGTCGGCAGAAAACAAAAGTGGCATTATGAATTTGGCAGTACCGTAAGGTTTTCGCTCTGACACTAAGAGTTACTGAAAGTAGCAAGACGAATTTTGCTCGAGCGTTGTCTTACGATTCCCTTATTGAGTTTTTATCAGCCTGCTTGTAGCTGTGCTACAAAAGAATTAAAAATCTGGCTTTCAGCGAGTCGCGAATGGCGAACGAAAGCAGCTTGCACCTGTTAGCTAAGCATGTTACCTGGGAACTGGTTTTTTCCTAAAGTGGGAAGACGTCCTTTTGTGGTTGAATTGTTGGCAAATGTCAGTCAGACGTGTGCCGTTGGTCTAAGCGTTTCGGTGTGTTGAATTTGTGCCAATGATTTTTCTACAGGTTTCTTCTGTCCCAAATAGAGAGTTGAAGTCTCCCACTAGTATTTTCACGTCATCCTGGTGAATTTTGCTCATAGTATTTTCGAGTGTGTTCCAGAATTTTTCGACATTTTCGTAGTTTTTCTTATTTTCGATGTTGGTGGGGACACGTGCATTGATGAGCGTATATTTTTTACTGTGGCTCTGAATGAGCATAGTCATAAGTCGCTTGTTGATGGGCCGGCCACGGTGGCCGAGCGGTTCTAGGCGCTTCAGTTCGGAACCGCGCGACTGCTACGGTCGATGGTTCGAATCCAGCCTCGGGCATGGATGTGTGTGATGTCCTTAGGTTAAGTTAGGTTTAATTAGTTCTAAGTTCTAGGGGACTGATGACTTCCGGTGTTAAGTCCCATAGTGCTCAGAGTCATTTGAAACTTTTCATTGTTGATGGGTGTGATTTCTTTGACAGAGTTGATGATAGATCTGTGTTCGAGAAATGCAATGCCGAAGATTGGTACGCCTTTCGCTACCTTTTGTTGTATTTTGCTTTTGAAGACGCAATGGTTTCCCTAATGCAAGGTTTCATTGTCAGTTAGTCGTGGTTCTTGAAGAGCAAGGATGAGAATTTTTTGTTGGTGGATTTCTTTTGTGAGATTATTTAGTTTTCGTGTTTGGATCAATGTATCGATGTTTACTTTTAAATGCATGTTTCTTCCTTGTAGGGAAATTTACCAGAGATCTTCGATATTCTCTGCCGTGCTAACCTGGACTCCCCAGAATCCGAAAATCCAACTGCCGCCTGTCGACAGCTGGGTTGTGTACCACTTGGGGTAAAGTTGACTTTGCTTGCATAGTTCATGTTTGCTTGTGTTTCATTGGTTTGGCTAGGGTGATACAAGGACCGGACAGGACCAGAGGGTGTTGAAGCCTTTGAAGGCAAATATTTTCAGCCAAGCTCATTGAGCTAAGAGACGGTGACCAGAGTAGCGGTGATTTTCACTCAGATGTGGTTGGATTTTGGGTTCAACGGATTTGGTAGCCCTTCAGGATTGTGTTAGTATTTGGTTCACCCCTAGTATTTGATTTCCTCGGTACCACCCATATGGGGGAGGGTTTCCCCTATCCGCCACACGCGATTATTATTATTATTATTATTATTATTATTATTATTGTCATTATGTCATCAGCAAATCCGATATGGTGTATCTTCCCACCACTGAAATAGATGTGTATTGTTCGATTCAGTATTTCCATCACATAAATGTGGGTTATAATTACGTTACATTGCTGCTAGAAGACATATTTCTCACTTTTTCTTAGACAGTTGCTATCTGTTACTCCATCATAGGAATTTATGTGCGCAGCATTGTTGCAATACAGACGTTCAAATTATCCGATTTCTGTAATTTCGTTTCGATACCAGACAGTTCTAATCGGATTCAGCTAGGCAGTCTTAATGTGGATATCTGACTACGACTCTGATCATGTGATAGACTGGGCAAATCACATTCTTAATCGGACTGTTGAATATAGATCACTTATCTATGACAGCGCCTGAATTCTTAAACACTGTGGAAAATAATAATCCAATGTGCTTATTACAAATAAGTTATTTAAATATAAATACATGGACTAACGAGATAATAGTTTATTTACAGGAGCAGAGCCCCATCCATCATAGCAGAGCAGTGCGAGATTGGTTTCAGGCCCAAGAGAGGATAAAGCTGTTGCCGTTTATTCCACGATCACCAAACATCAACCAGATGGAGAATATCTGGGCAGAGTAGGCCATTGCCACGTGGATCTACAAAAGCAAGCGACCTTTGGACAAATATAGAAAACATATGTTGGGAAGTAAACCATCACGCTACACTGTCCACGACTTAATGAAATCAATTCCCTAAGCCTTCGAGAAATCTTACGTAATGATCGTGGGTGGGTTGGTTACTAAAAGTATAAAAAAAGTTCAAATGTGTGTGAAGTCTTATGGGAGTCAACTGCTAAGGTCATCAGCACCTAAGCTTACACACTACTTAACCTAAATTATCCTAAGGACAAACACACACACTCATGCCCGAGGGAGGCCTCGAACCTCTGCCGGGATCAGCCACGCAGATAATGACTGCAGCGCCCCGGACCGCTCGGCTAATCCCGCGCGGCTATTTAAAGTATACTCGTCCACAAAACCCATGTGGACAATTATCTGATAATCGGTCAAGATTTGCTTTGTGGCAGCTCTTTAGCATACAAGACCATTTACTTTCAGGCTCCTCCTTACAATTCTTGCAATGCAAGGTAATTGAAAAAACTCATCCACTCGACGCCAACTGAGGAGCTGACTGGTGCATGTGTTGTTCAACACACAGTAGTTGTCAGCCTCACTAGAATCAATGACTGTGTGTCTGTGTGTGTGTGTGTGTGTTTTCGTGTTCATGCACAATCTGAATCAATACTATTAACATTAGAGAGACAACCAACAATAAATAATTCATCAAATATGACTGTAAAGTATTTTAATGCGATGGGAAGTTACTAACTGAATTTTCACCCAACCCACGTCCTGCATATTACGTTAAGTAAGATGTATTAACTCCATAGTATCGTTAGCAGAGACAGTGCGCTCTTGTTGTCGAGGCTCGCGACAAGCGCAGCGATCAGCAGTGCCCAATGCCGCTGCGATTTGTTTATTTTGGCTGAGCGTGGACACTGCAGCAGACGCTTCGCCATAAACAGAAAGAAATCACCTTGTCTCTGACCGCAGTGAGCGGATATCACTGCCTGCGTGTTCTTATAGTAACCAACGTGAGACTCTACTCACAGGAGCCATGGAGCAATTGCAACGGGTATCATGTCATTAGTCATCAGAATATTAACCAGTGATGAAATGTCCACTCTATATGAATCCCAAGAAAATAGGAACCTTCTCACAAAGGATTGTGAGGTGATATCAAAATTTATCCAACATACAAAAATTAACTGCAGGGCTTTCATGTATGCAGTAGTAGCACACAAGGAAATATTATGTCTTGGAAGCGTATATTTCATTTCCTCTTCTCATTTTAATGCCCTGTTTTAGTATGAAGTAGGAAAATAAACACGAAAAACTCTAGTTCCTGAGAAGCATATAAGTCATTTCCTCTTCTCATATCATAACTTTTGTTTTAGTATGAGGCAAAAAAATGAACAGTTTAGGGTTCTGAAACATAATATGACACCAGATTCTTATCGTAGGCAACTATCGGAAACGTAAAAAGCAGGGAGTTGTCCATTGTTTTGTCCAAAAGTCTGTTTCCTTTCATGCATTACTCACGTTAGGAGATTCTTATTTAAGGACTTGTGGGCATCAAGTTCTTCAGCAGAACAAGCCTTATGTTATTATGCTAATTACGGTATGGAAAAAAATGCAACAAAGACGAGTTCCCTTGGAGCACATGTCTGTATTCAGCAATGACCGCCAGCTGCCACAACACTTCACAGAATCCTTGCGGCAGGCAACACAACAGTGCGTGCACTTCAGACTTCATTCAGTAAGACGTCAGGAGTTGGATGGAAACGTCAAAGTCGTATTCAATCCAGAATGAGGTGTTATTAAGATAGTTGAACGTTCTAGCAATTACACTTCTATATTTCCCATATGCGTATTCCCATAGCCAAAAGAACCCGTTAGTGCGAAACCATCTGGAACTGCATTAACATCAAACTCCAAGAACTTGAGACAATACGTGGACTCTTCTCGTCGCTAAGTGACCTGTTACTGATATTTAGGATTCTCTCCGTCCTAGGCGTAGTGGAAATGGAAATTCAGAGGGCGCGGCCCGGGTGGCCGAGCGGTTCTAGGCGCTACAGTCTGGAACAGCGCGACCACTACGGTCGCAGGTTCGAATCCTGCCTTGGGCATGGATGTGTGTGATGTCCGTAGGTTAGTTAGGTTTAAATAGTTCTAAGTTATAGGGGACTGATGACCTCAGCAGTTTAGTTAGGTTTAAATAGTTCTAAGTTATAGGGGACTGATGACCTCAGCAGTTAAGTCCCATAGTGCTCAGAGCCATTTGAACCATTTTTTTTTTTTTTTTGAGCTTGAGAGGCGCTTTCCGCTATTCTTGACAAACATGAGAAACTTGTAATCACTGCGAGTCACAACTGCGTGATGATAATGGTTCAGGTTGTCAGTAGTTGTGGTGGTGTTATGCTGTCAAACTGCTTACAGCAACGTTAATGGTGGCGCACATAATTTAGCGCTGACTACCTACTTAAGCAAAGATAGTGTTGTGGCGTCGTCGCTTGTTACCCTCAGCTATGTAGCTGGAATGACCCATTACACAGGTACTCTATGTTGCACTTGGTTAAGTGATCAGTTCGCTGCAATCCTGCTTCTTCTGTTTCTAAATACTTGAATACTTCAAAAATGGTTCAAATGGTTCTGAGCGCTATGGGACTTAACGTCTGAGGTGGTCAGTCCGCTAAAACTTAGAACTACTTAAACCTAACTAACCTAAGGACATGAGACACATCCATGTCGGAGACTGGAGTCGAACCTAAGACCGTAGCTCTCGCGCGGTTCCAGACTGTAGCGCCTAGAACCGCTCGGCCACCCTGGCCGGCATACTTGTATACTGACCATTCGTTATTTGACTAAATATGGACTACAATCTAATTCGCATGTATATGGCATGGGTTAGCTCCGGCAAGAAGGTATGACTAAGGATTGGATTTTGGTGGAGTCCCGTTATTTTGATGGCAAGACAAATGTTTGCAAATCACCTCTATTGCCTCAAAAAACAATTGCATCTTAAATATCGAAGGACCGACGTCCACACTGTCACAGCGCTTTGAAATACAGCAACGACGGCAGATGAAAATTTGTGACCGACTGAGCTACGAACCTAGACCTGCTGCTTACTAGACAGACGTTCTGACCACTGCACTATTACTTTTTTTAAAAGTTTGAGAAGAATTTCAGCACCAGGTAGGCGGAGGCAAAGAGGGCAGGGGTCGAAAATCCGAGGCCTGGCCATAGTGCCTCCCCCATACCTGTCACTGAGCAGCTGCATTATTCACATGGCTCTGAGCACTACGGGAGTTAACATCTATGGTCATCAGTCCCCTAGAACTTAGAACTACTTAAACCTAACTAACCTAAGGACAGCACACAACACCCAGCCATCACGAGGCAGTGAAAATCCCTGACCCCGCCGGGAATCGAACCCGGGAACCCGGGCGTGGGAAGTGAGAACGCTACCGCACGACCACGAGATGCAGGCCATTATTCACATGTATTCCATGTTTGCACCCATATATTCCTTTAAATTGTTGAACAAAATTGAAGTAGTAATTAAGGTAAAATAAATTACAGATTGTCGCCTCCAATGGCGTGCGATCCTTGTGGAACATAACTTATAACAGTGAACAGGGTGACGGAAAAATAAATAACAAACATTCATTCAGAAATATATTCACAATTTAAGTTATTATGCACTGGATGCATATGAAGTCTGTAAGGAAGCCATATATTTTTCAACAAATGGAAGAAGTTTCGGAGCCGGAGGGGGTTTGCCAAATTAGAACAGTTGTGATTTAAGAACCGACGTAAAAGAATATTCCAGGAATAAAAAAAAGTGAAAGAATAGTATTCTGCTTCTAATCAATAAAACTGTCCATCTCTTTGTAGCCCACATAAAGCAATAGATAAATTTTTTTTAAAACATTCCTTATATTTGTTATTCTTCTTCAGCTTAAAATGTTCTTCTGCAATATAAAACATGCACTCTTCTAAGTTCTAAGTTTTGTTTATTACATGCTATATGTCATTGTTTCTGCAATTTGTCTATACTACCATCTCCTACAATAATTACTATTTCTCCTGAAACATCCTGTATAATTATTTGGCTCTCGACGGGTCATCTAAAGTTTTCAGTGCTAGACGCACGACATCGTCCGAACCCTGACGCACGACATCGTCCGAACCCTCGCGGGAATACAGTGTGGCTGCGTGGGAGTGGAATAATGGCCGGCGAGGAGGGGGGGGGGGAGGGAGGGGGGAGTACCGCGCATGTGGTATACGGCAAAGATGGGAATTCGCGTCTGATGAGGAGCGTGTGTAGATATGTGCTGCAGAGATGTTGGTTGCTGCGTCCCGACAGTGCCCACCGTCGGAGCTTCGAGTCCTCCCTCTGGCATTGTCCATAGTTTAAGTTAGATTAAGTAGTGTGTAAGCTTACTTGGTCCCATACGTTCTCACCACAAATTTACAAAATTTTAAATCCAAAATACTGCATCTCGGTTCCTACAATAGTGCAATAAGTGCGCACTGCTTAGATGTAACTGAAGTGAGTCTCCATCTCGGATTGTGGTTAAGGGCGAACCCCAAGCGAATGGCCACGAACAGTTGGAAGCGGAAACTTAATGTCATCGGAACCGTGTTGAAGGCCCATGACATGCGATCGTTAGACTGACTGCAGAAAGTTCAGTTTATAAATACATACATACTTAGCAAAATTTATCATTTCACAGCAGTCTTACTGATACTGCAGGTCACTGCACATAAAATATTAGCTGTAGCCTCTTGGTATGTGTGGAAACAAAATATCTTCAAAGTACCCTTCCACACGGCGACTTTGCAGAGGCAAAACACGGGACTTGGAATTAAGACGTGCTTTTAAACTAATACACGTCACTAAGACAGGCATCACGAAACTTCTGTTCCCCTCGTTAGATCCTGGAGATAGGAACGCTCCTGTTAATGTAGCACGCCATCCTGGATTACGTCCGAAAGTACTATGCCGATTGGAGCTGTATAAGACTTCCGCTAGCACAAACCAACACTAGAACCGTCTATGATTATATCACCAGACATCGTCTACACAAACCAATTCTGGTGAATTAAACTACAAAAAACTGGAGAAACGTCTGGAAAAATATCAACAATAAAATTATACCAACTAGAGTCAGTGCCGTATGGTACGACGTTGTAAACGAAACCATACCCTCAGCTGAACGATTATGAAAAATCAAATTGAGACCACCTTCATACTGCGACAAATGTGGGCTTGTAGAAATTATAGCGCACACCTTCTTATGTGAAAGTAGAATCAGAATTTGGAACTGGACTACGAAGAAATTAGCACTATCCACAGAACCACAGAAAGTCATATACCGATAACTGAAGCTTTACAACCCGACTGGAAATGTTACCCGTCCACAAAGAATAACAGTTATTCGTGGCTTCTGGGACAGTTTGTGTTGTACACTCTTTGACATAAAACTCGACCGGCGGCCGGCCGCTTCAGAGGCTAAGTCCGCGCCGATCTTCACATGGGACAAAAAAACTGGCCAACTCGCTAATTCTCTAAGTCCGGTTATCTGCACAATCTGGCAACACTGTAGACTGCGGCACTTCCTGGAGGACAACTTGTCCCAAGATAGAGAGACTCTAGGCTGATTACGCCTGTGGTCTAGCGGTAGCGTGCGTTGTTTCTGTTCATAATGTAAGTGGATCGAGAGCAGCTGGCATAAAATATTTTTATAGCCTCTTCTGTCTGAATGCTGAAGACGTGAATGTAATGGTAGCGCAGATTCAATCTATTTCGCTTTGTGACACACCGATATGAAAATTTTATCTAGTAACGATTTTGCGGCAGATTTCCTGCAGACTGTCCTCCTCTGGACGCCGTATGCGGCAAAGCTCCGGGATCCTATTGCTGGCTACTGGCAGCGGCCGTGGCGACAGCAGCGGCGCTGCACTCCCCCGTTCTTTATCGAAAGCGCCTGCTACCGCTCATCGCTTTTGATGATTTAAAACGCTTTATTATGAAATGTTGCTCCACAGAAAATTTCTACAATTTCCATTCACGCTCAAAAGCAACGGAGACAGACGCCCTGATTAGTAAGCGGGTTATCGGCAAGAGCTGAGTATGGCCCGAAATTAATTTTATAGACTGGGACGAAATTAAACCACCTCACTACATTCGATGAATTTATAAATGCTTCATACCTCGTTTCTTTTCCTTTCAAACTTAATTATTTGTGCAACTTTTGGTCAATGTTTGGATGTTTTCGTCAAGCCAGAGTGAGCGTCTGCGGTGTAAAGTGTATTACAGTTCTTGTTTCATTCCTTATGGTAAGTCTATGCGATAAACTGTGTGAATACCTTGCAATGCATGCTCTGTAGCAGTGCAGGCACACTGCACATTTGGAGTTCCATGTATGGGTTCATGAAGTATTTATTGATGATTGGAAGTGATAGTTAAGGTCATCAGATTTAAACCAGAAAAATTTGTCGTTTTGAAGGTTTCAGAGAACGGAAAGGAATTGCTAACGCCGGTGTTAGAAAACGTCTACAGTTAAATGCTATTGCAAAAATTTACAAGATGGGAATTATATTAATGAACATGTGCACTTCACAAACAACCTTCTGACATGTTAGACCTATATGACGAACAAAGCTCAAATTTATATTGTTGACAGTCGGTTTGAATCTTTTCAGGACCTATTTTACAGTGAAGCACCTTGGAATTTGCAAAGCAGAAATCCATGATATTAACTTAATTTACTAAGTCGAAATCGGATGAAGATTGATGTTTAAAGGCATTCTTCAGATTTCGCATAAGAAATTTTTACTAGCAGTTTGCAACTCCATTAATTAAAATGGAAAATAAAAGGTTGTAGTCAGCGGCTTCTACCGTGATTCGAACTTACAGTACAAGCAATGCAACGCACAAGGGAACCTCTGAGCTAACGACACACTGGTGGCCAGAAGCGGACTATAGTCACTGCGATGTTGCCTGAGCCTCAAAACGCAACCTTAAACACACAAACAGAGGAGGTGGAGATTACTGTTTTAACGTCCCGTCGACAACGATGTCATTAGACACGGAGCACAAGCTCGGGATTGGGAAGGATGGGGAAGGAAATCGGCCGTGCCCTTCCTAAGGAACCATCCCGGCATTTGCCTGAAGCGATTTAGGGAAATTATTGAAAACCTAAATCAGGATGGCCGGGCGCGGGATTGCACCGTCGTCCTCCCGAATGCACACACAAACAGGTGCTACTTATGTGAAGAACGCCGTTCTTGGAGTCCAGTAATTAAATATACTTTCTAATTGTGTCATCTTGCAGTGGATTATATCGTACGAGTCTTCGATGTGGAAAACGAATGTCAAGTGAATTTAGCGAGGTAACGCCGACCTACACGCGGAAGTAAATGCACTATCAGAGTGTTGACAAATACTTGCTACGACGCTGCCATTTCTCGGCTCTCTGACGAGGCAGCTCTTCAGCGAAATGCTTGCCGTGATTCTCCGATACGGTTCTTCAGAGTGGAGACGCGCGCGCACGTTTGGTTTTTATGCGGCGTTCTCCCCTGATGGTTTCTGACGTCGCCTTGTGGGCTATGTATACATATGAGACATTCAATTATCATTAATCCATAATGGTACAAGTTTCAGCTTCCGGCGTGGAAGAAGGCTGTTGACGCCGACATTATATCATTTCAACGTAGGGAAAGCAAAAGGGATCATTCAATGTTTCTCATTCAACATAAAGCATGCGAGATAAATTTCCGTAACGTTCATAATCATCTAAAAATACAAACGAAGTAAAAATACACCGGAAGCTTATTCGAATTGAATATAATGTAAGATACCAAACGCTTTGCACCTCGATGTCGAATTTGTCCACTTGCAATCGTTTGCAGCATGCACATAGAATGTCATGATTACCACGAGAATGAAGAAATATGTTGGTAAGGATGGAAGCAAGAAGAGACGCAGTCAACAAATATTCTATTCCTCATGTGACGCGTAAGAAGAGGTAAAGCGGGAATTTACTATCGTTAACACGAAAGATATGCCGCACATATTGATAACGAGGAAGTCTGCGTCTTCATACGTTTCCTTCTTGAAATCTGTATGCTCTATTATATACTAAGTAGCCCGATCATTGTTTCAGTAATGTTACCCTCTTGTTTGACCCCGTAACGATGAACAGATTCCAAATGCATGTCTCTGCGTGAAAGTAGCTGTTCGAACCCTTCCTGGGTTGTTTTTTGTATTTTATTGCTTGGAATTCCTGAAGCAGACCACTGTGCCTTCCCCCCTCGTGGGTTAGGTCTCAAAACTAAACCGCTTTGTATCCAATGGCATAATTTATTCATACTGCATCAGCATAAGACTCTTGCGAGTGAGAGAATGACAATAACAATCGTAACAAGAACAAGCAAATAATGAATGATGTTTATTCCAACGCAGAACGATAATGGCTTTAAATATAAAAATCTATATCTATATCCATATCTATTGATCTTTGAGTTGGCACAATGCAAATATATTCTTAGCATTTAGTTACTGAATTTAGTTCTGGATGTTTGCAGAGAAAAGGAAAAGTCGGTACTTCTCGCTAGTGTAATATAATGTGAACCAGCAACTACCCTTTCCATAGAACACGACTCAAGTAGGTCCTCAAGTAGGCACTGCTGCATTCTGTTCCCTGACATTGCTCTGATGACGGTTAATGCAGATAGTTCCGATTATGAAATACAAAACGTATTGCAGGTTAGTTCCTAGGATAGTAACATTAAATTTGCGTTGTAGACGGCACATGAACGTGACGACTATCCATATTACTCATCAATATAAAAAGACAATATTTTGGGAATTTAGCAGGATTACTCAAAATGAATTCTGAAATTGGGTGACTGACCGCACAGGTGCTAAACGTCATCAAGAGTATACGATGTCCTAATCGCATTAGGAATATGAAGATCGTCTTCGACAGCTCGCAACTTTCACATTGCTATCTCCACCCTACTCCAGACAGCTCTCGGTGGAGTTGCACTACGTTGCCGATGTTATGGAAGGCCTTCAAACCGACAACAGACCACATATTGAAAAATACAAGCGAATTCTCTTGCAGCGTAAGCTTATTGTAACTAATCTAAAATTATTGGAGAGGAACATTGTCCTATTCAAAAAAAGTAAAATGTTACACACTGTTGACGTCAAACGGACATTATCTATGTCCTGTCTTGTGTCCTACTCATCTATAATATCAAGTGTACTATGAAAATGATTATATATAATGGATTATAAGGTAATGCATTGATACCAGATGATGGGGGCCGCCCGATGTGGCCGTGCGGTTCTAGGCGCTTCAGTCTGGAACCGCGTGACCGCTACGGTCGCAGGTTCGAATCCTGCCTCGGGCATGGATGTGTGTGATGTCCTTAGGTTAGTTAGGTTTAAGTAGTTCTAAGTTCTAGGGGACTGATGACCTTAGAAGTTAAGTCCTATAGTGCTCAGAGCAATTCGAACCGTTTGAACTTCACTCCTGGAAATTGAAATAAGAACACCGTGAATTCCTTGTCCCAGGAAGGGGAAACTTTATTGACACAATCCTGGGGTCAGATACATCACATGATCACACTGACAGAACCACAGGCACATAGACACAGGCAACAGAGCATGCACAATGTCGGCACTAGTACAGTGTATATCCACCTTTCGCAGCAATGCAGGCTGCTATTCTCCCATGGAGACGATCGTAGAGATGCTGGATGTAGTCCTGTGGAACGGCTTGCCATGCCATTTCCACCTGGCCCCTCAGTTGGACCAGCGTTCGTGCTGGACGTGCAGACTGCACGAGACAACGCTTCATCCAGTCCCAAACATGCTCAATGGGGGACAGATCCGGAGATCTTGCTGGCCAGGGTAGTTGACTTACACCTTCTAGAGCACGTTGGGTGGCACGGGATACATGCGGACGTGCATTGTCCTGTTGGAACAGTAAGATCCCTTGCCGGTCTAGGAATGGTAGAACGATGGGTTCGATGACGGTTTGGATGTACCGTGCACTATTCAGTGTCCCCTCGACGATCACCAGTGGTGTACGGCCAGTGTAGGAGATCGCTCCCCACACCATGATGCCGGGTGTTGGCCCTGTGTGCCTCGGTCGTATGCAGTCCTGATTGTGGCGCTCACCTGCACGGCGCCAAACACGCATACGACCATCATTGGCACCAAGGCAGAAGCGACTCTCATCGCTGAAGACGACACGTCTCCATTCGTCCCTCCATTCACGCCTGTCGCGACACCACTGGAGGCGGGCTGCACGATGTTGGGGCGTGAGCGGGAGACGGCCTAACGGTGTGCGGGACCGTAGCCCAGCTTCATGGAGACGGTTGCGAATGGTCCTCGCCGATACCCCAGAAGCAACAGTGTCCCTAATTTGCTGGGAAGTGGCGGTGCGGTCCCCTACGGCACTGCGTAGGATCCTACGGTCTTGGCGTGCATCCGTGCGTCGCTGCGGTCCGGTCCCAGGTCGACGGGCACGTGCACCTTCCGCCGACCATTGGCGACAACATCGATGTACTGTGGAGACCTCACGCCCCACGTGTTGAGCAATTCGGCGGTACGTCCACCCGGCCTCCCGCATGCCCACTATACGCCCTCGCTCAAAGTCCGTCAACTGCACATACGGCTGACATCCACACTGTCGCGGCATGCTACCAGTGTTAAAGACTGCGACGGAGCTCCGTATGCCACGGCAAACTGGCTGACACTGACGGCGGCGGTGCACAAATGCTGCGCAGCTACTGCCATTCGACGGCCAACACCGCAGTTCCTGGTGTGTCCGCTGTGCCGTGTGTGTGGTCATTGCTTGTACAGCCCTCTCGCAGTGTCCGGAGCAAGTATGGTAGGTCTGACACACCGGTGTCAATGTGTTCTTTTTTCCATTTCCAGGAGTGTATTTAACACAAAATGACATTAAAAATTTAAGTTATTCACGAGCAGCTAGTTGAGAATATGTATGAACATTAAATGACACGACGAACCGTCTTGTTCTGCATATGGATTCAAACCCAGCTCATGCAGACTAAGCAAAGATTTCGTGACTGACGGAAACTATCAGTCATTCTTGATTAGGCATACAGAGAGTGATATACCTCGAATATTAGACAGTATCAGTTAGCAAATATCAACTTCAAATTGCATAACGCAAACATTTTTAACAGACGCGAATTCCTACCCAGCATCTATTGTCCCTGTTAACGAACTACGAGAGATGTTAAATATTGCTTCTTCACAAGTAACTTACTTGAAATGCCGTGAGGTAAAGCTGTGTGTTGGACACGGATTCGAACCCGGAACCTAATCGGATTGCTATCGAAGCACAGTCAAACGTGACATATCGGAATTTCGCGGCAGTAACTAGATGTTTTAACTGAAATGACGAGACGAAACATTAATTTTTTCCTTCCCAGGACTCCAACCCGTCACCTATCGCTGTTATATTCTAGAGAAAACTAACGTTAAATATGGGTTTGTTGCACCAGCAGTGACATGTGAGCATGATTGAACTGAAATAATATGACGAAGAGTTCAGCGCTCACAGGGAATAGAGCCCCACACATATCGTTGTTGACTACACACGTCAGACGTCAGCTACCGAATTTTTCTCCACCAGCTGCTCAGAATAGCATCTTGAACTTACAGTCATCTCGCAAATAGCTCTGTGTCTCACTGGGAGTTAAAAACGTCAGATATCGTTAGTGTTGACAGCGAATGAAAATACATTAAAAATTAAAATTATTATCCACCAGCAGATAGGTGTTCTCATGCTAGAGCTTGATAATACATAATTAAATCTTTAGTGCCGGGCCAGGATTCGATCCCATTCACGCATAATATGTGAAGGTGTTGAGGAATCTGCAGTTTTGAACAAACAACAAATTGTAGCCGAGCTGTATTGCCACGAAGGGATCAAATTCCGCGTTAAGGGCGGTCTGAGTTGCATTCCCAGTTCAGAACCAATTTTATCGACATACAGAAGCTCAAATAAAAGATGGAATAAGTGTCCTGTGACCATACATAGCGTTTGTGTCGTCACTTGAAATAAATAACTAGTATAAGAAAGGTTACTGGTGATAGAGTTTCTACATGTCGCCACTCCAGACTTTATTGTGGTTCAACCTACCGTCTACTTGGTAAAGAAGGAATATCATCTTTAATGTGAATTTTCAGACCACGCAGCCATTATATCTCCTTCACTTGTTGTAGCCAGGAGAGAATGGAATCTGTCTCTCCCTATCTAAAATCATTGACAGAAGTGGGAATCGAACCCAGACCATAGGTATAACAACCTACCATCCGTCCAACAGACCACGAAATCCTCTTCTCTGCGAGTCATTTTTCTATCGTAACGCAGTTGCGCCACACTGGATGAGAATTCTGACACACAGGCTCCCTGTAGTAATTTGCAGCATGTTCAGTAAATTCAATTACTTGGTTGACCGAATCACCATGAACTAGCTGCCTCGGCTACCCAGTGCATACATTCGACTATTTTGTAATCACAGAAATAAAATCACGTTACTGCCACCTACACACAACTGCCAACATTGTAGGATGCAGAAGTTTAAATAGGAAGTGTTCCTTTCCACTTGAGCTATTCTATTGCGCTATCTGTTACTAGAAAACGTCGTTCAGTCCAAAAGAAAAGCTGTAACTGTTTGTCTCTCAGAAGTCAAGACCTGGCCATATGCATAATCTCACAGTGCTGTCGAATCCAAAAGTTCTGCAGGAATAGTTGCCGAGCTCTGGAGCTGTTGTAGCTACGTGTCAGCTTGTAGCATAGATAAGATGTCGCGAGTTCGAATACATTGAGTGCTACATTTTTTAAAACGCAATTCTGCTCTCTGCTGAAGTTATCAATCTAATGGAACTTTGAACATAATTCCCTTCACTTCTCAACCCAAAGTAGTCGCATGTGGAAAAAGGACTAACTACTGTGACATTTTGTTCTATTCAGGTTTAATAGACAGCAGGCAGCAGATGCATCTCGAAGATGTGCAGGGAGAGCGCATCGTGTCATAATATGTCAGAAAAGTATTTTCTACATTAGCCGTCGTGTGGTAGTGATATTTTATTCTTCTTCAAACTTTGATTGACAGCTTTAACTCAGAACAAATTTTCTACATGCATGTAATCAATAAACTGCATGTGCATTGTCAGACTGTCATAGGTAACATCAGAGAATTCGCATATATCGTTGATGATTAATTTCTCTCTCATGTTTACTATTGTTTTAACAACACTAAAGGAAACCTTACGAAAATTGTGCACTGTATTATAAGAAATGAAATAAAACTAACCATGATAACCTTACGACGAAAGTATCTGTACACAAGCATGCCTCTATCGACACGAATTAGTAAAATACTACTCACTGAGACTTTGATTGGGTCTGTGTTTAATTGGTATGCTGTGTCATACTCAAGAGGTACGCAAATGTGGCATTTCATAAATATAGTTACGTATTCTTAGAAACCCAAAATTCGCTTGTCAGCAGCGGAAAGAGGCGTTACCTGTTGTGCAGCATTGTAAGTTTTTCAACATTGCACTATGAGCTGAAAGCATTTTCTTGCGATTTCCTTATTGATGTTTGATCTGACTGCTTGTAGCTCTTTCACAGAAGGGATAAAAACGTTTCAGTCAGTGAGACTGGAACTGCGAACCGTAACAGACGCTGTTTCACAGGTCAGCACGTTACCACACAGCTGGCGAGGAGGTATGGGTCTCAGCTTCCTATTACGACGGCAATAGTAACTAGAACTCATAAACCGCTATTTAAAGGTCGAGATTAAATGCGATTTCCACCTGCAACGACTTTCCTGGGCTGAAAACCGTAAATTTTCAATCTTTTGTTACCCTTCAAGCTATAATAACTCAGATTATTCAATGGAAATGACAGGTAAAATCAAGTGAACTTTGAGGCTTAATTCCGTGCACACCAGGAAGTAACTCGTCGATCACAGAGTTGCCAAACATACGTTGCCTTGTTGCCAAATCTCAGTTACGGTACCAGCAGGAAGAAGACGAACCGATGTGATCCTGCAGCGGTCTGGGAAGTGACCATAGCTAGTGTCTCCAAGTCGCGGCTGCTACGGCCTGGAATACGTAATGCGTCTGATTCGCTTTCTGTAACTAGGTTTAGGGACTGGACCGTAGTTACTAATAATACTCAGAACTGACTGCAAACTGAGCATCATAAATCAGTAACTCTCATTATTGTTTTTATATTTCTTTCGTAAGTGCACTCAAAACTAAGAAAGTCATTCACAGGCGTTTTCGTGCCTCGCCGATATTCGAGCACAACATACAAATAAAAATAAAAAAGAATGTGTGTGAGTGTGTGTGTGTGTGTGTGTGAGAGAGAGAGAGAGAGAGAGAAATAAAAAGCAATGAGAGAGAGTGTAAAAAATTGTTGTAAAGAAATTGAATCATGGTATTTAAAGAAATCTTTCATTAAAATGACACGTTCCACATCATTACGAAATGTCGTATTCATGATCTATGGAACAAGAGTTAATCTAATGTAATCTAATCTAATCTAATCACATCATATTGATGATTAGCCACGAAGAGTCATGAATTACCGAAATTTTTGCCAATACCAGTGACCAAATCTAAACTTGAAAATAAAAGACGACAATTTTTGTAATAAACCGTGACTCCTATCAAGACCCTTTCATCCCTGTAATTTAACCACGAAAGATGTCTGATATACCTCCATTCTGAAGTAACGAAGTGTGCATGCATTTAAAGATGAAGTGCATGATGTGAAGTTCTGTGACGGAGATACGAACCCAACACGTAATCCGATTGTTAACTAAGAAAAATCAAATGTTACGTATCGGTTTTTCTTACGAGCCGCTATGTGTCTGAATCTAAAATAAGGATACAAACTTTTGTGCCTAAGCGACAATCGAACTGCACACCTACCGTGTATCCACGAATATAGCTTAAGTATCAGTTGCTTACTCATGAACAGTAAGATGTGTGCGTGTTTGACCAGAAATAACGACACCTGTTGCGATTGTTGGCAACACATGAACAGACATTGAAATTGCGCGTTAATTTTCACTAGCAGGTGGGTGTGCACTTGATAAAGCTAGAAATGAAATTATGAATATTTTTGTACTGGATCAGGTTTCAGACCCACATACTTACCTTTGGAGGAGACCTAGAGAAGATTGCAGTCTTGGGAAAAGGAACGCCTTCCAACCGGCAAAATACGGAAGAGTACGGCCGGTAAACAATTCACAAACCACGATTTAGTGCCGATAAGACGATTTCTTTAAACATTGTCGAAGCTGAGGGAATTTAGTTTCTGCTTAAATCGTCTTAAGCAGCAACGTTCACAGATATCTCAAATAGGAAAAAGCTGAATATCCAGGTACGAAGGTTGTAAAACAAACTTCCCACAGTTTGTGTCAGGTTGATCTTTCGTCTGATAACACTGCTTAAGTATTTTGTCTAAGAGGTATCACAAGTAGTATCCCTGTAGCTGTGGGAATCATTGGTTGAAAACGAGTTTAACACCAATGGGTACAGTGCTGCTATATTTTCAAAATTATTATCAACCTAAGCCTGAGTTCATCCAGAAAACTGAGGCGTATTTATAATATTGAAGCTAGACTGTGTATCCTTGTCTTTCTTGAGTGGTCATTGGAAGGCGTTTACACACACGTATACAATACTATGAATACTTCGAACGCTATGGTTAACGTTGCTCTCATAAACTACTTTTTTTTTAAATATTTCTGGGTCTTAAGCGTGCAATATGTGTTGTAGATACAGTCTCAGACCAAAAAATTGACCGCCGAGTCGTTTACGTAAGGTGGACAATACAGTCATGCTCCTCTCAGAATTCTATGTCTGGCAATATGCTCGATCTAGCAACATGTAGACTGCGGCACTTCCCAGAGGAAGTATTGACTCCAGTCTTAGTACATTACTCTTGACTACGACCGTAGTCTTGAGGTTAAACGCGAGACCAGCTAATATGATATTGTAGATTCGCTTGAATTACACTCATAGCTTCAGCACCGAGAGGAAAGGGGCGATAAAAATTTTGTAGATATGTGCTTTCGGTCGCCAGACGTCATATTAGCTGGTCTCGCGTTTTACCTCAAGACTACGGTCGTGTTCCATCAGCGGTATGAATAAAATGATAGTAATAATAACAGTAATAATCGAATTATCCGGCAACTTCACACTTCACAGTGGATTTTCTCGAACTAAGAAATTTGCTGAATTTGTGAAAAATCAAAATGGCGTCACATCCAGCCTATGATGCCTAGAAGAGTCTTTACATCCTGCTGACATGAGAATAGCATAATCTCTGCGTCAGAAGCTTGCTTCTACTTGACCATTTAATAGACTCGCATTTTTTCCACCGTGACTAATTTTGTAAGCTAAGCACATCATCCGTTACACACACTCCTGGGGCTGGGTAATGTGGCCACAATGGTCTGGTGGAACGAGCTATCACAGGTGCAATGCGTGGGTTCAGGCATTTACTTTTAAGAGGCACAAACAGATTTATTTTACCTCTGGTAACCTCAAGAGAAAGACGTTATAATCCAGAATTCGCATTAAACATCACGTTCCTTCATTACCAACTGGGCAGAGCCGGTTTACGTTGGGAAATGACACAGCGGAAGTCATGGTAAAAAGAAATACAGTCGCCAGTAAGCTTACTTACATTAGAGAATTTTATTTTATTTGATGAACCGATAGCCATTTAAAGGGACAGGGCTCTTATTTTACTTGTACTTGATTGAACTAGAGACGTTTAAAAATTTGGTGCTGGACTGTGATTCGAATTCGTATCTAATCTTTCGAGGATCTGAATCTCTCGGAACAGTATAGTTCAGTCATTTCGTTCCTTTTCCCAAGACTGCAATCTTCTCTAGGTCTCCTCCAAAGGTAAGTATGTGGGTCTGAAACCTGATCCAGTACAAAAATATTCATAATTTCATTTCTAGCTTTATCAAGTGCACACCCACCTGCTAGTGAAAATTAACGCGCAATTTCAATGTCTGTTCATGTGTTGCCAACAATCGCAACAGGTGTCGTTATTTCTGGTCAAACACGCACACATCTTACTGTTCATGAGTAAGCAACTGATACTTAAGCTATATTCGTGGATACACGGTAGGTGTGCAGTTCGATTGTCGCTTAGGCACAAAAGTTTGTATCCTTATTTTAGATTCAGACACATAGCGGCTCGTAAGAAAAACCGATACGTAACATTTGATTTTTCTTAGTTAACAATCGGATTACGTGTTGGGTTCGTATCTCCGTCACAGAACTTCACATCATGCACTTCATCTTTAAATGCATGCACACTTCGTTACTTCAGAATGGAGGTATATCAGACATCTTTCGTGGTTAAATTACAGGGATGAAAGGGTCTTGATAGGAGTCACGGTTTATTACAAAAATTGTCGTCTTTTATTTTCAAGTTTAGATTTGGTCACTGGTATTGGCAAAAATTTCGGTAATTCATGACTCTTCGTGGCTAATCATCAATATGATGTGATTAGATTAGATTAGATTACATTAGATTAACTCTTGTTCCATAGATCATGAATACGACATTTCGTAATGATGTGGAACGTGTCATTTTAATGAAAGATTTCTTTAAATACCATGATTCAATTTCTTTACAACAATTTTTTACACTCTCTCTCATTGCTTTTTATTTCTCTCTCTCTCTCTCTCTCACACACACACACACACACACACACTCACACACATTCTTTTTTATTTTTATTTGTATGTTGTGCTCGACTATCGGCGAGGCACGAAAACGCCTGTGAATGACTTTCTTAGTTTTGAGTGCACTTATGAAAGAAATATAAAAACAACAATGAGAGTTACTGATTTATGATGCTCAGTTTGCAGTCAGTTCTGAGTATTATTAGTAACTACGCTCCTGTCCCTAAACCTAGTTACAGAAGGCGAATCAGACGCATTACGTATTCCAGGCCGTAGCAGCCGCGACTTAGAGACACTAGCTATGGTCACTTCCCAGACCGCTGTAGGATCACATCGGTTCGTCTTCTTCCTGCTGGTACTGTAACTGAGATTTGGCAACAAGGCAACGTATGTTTGGCAACTCTGTGATCGACGAGTTACTTCCTGGTGTGCACGGAATTAGCCTCAAAGTTCACTTGATTTTACCTGTCATTTCCATTGAATAATCTGAGTTATTATAGCTTGAAGGGTAACAAAAGATTGAAAATTTACGGTTTTCAGCCCAGGAAAGTCGTTGCAGGTGGAAATCGCAACTAATCTCGACCTTTAAATAGCGGTTTACGAGTTATAGTTTCTATTGCCGTCGTATTAGGAAGCTGAGACCCATACCTCCTCGCCAGCTGTGTGGTAACGTGCTGACCTGTGAAACAGCGTCTGTTACGGTTCGCAGTTCCAGTCTCACTGACTGAAACGTTTTTATCCCTTCTGTGAAAGAGCTACAAGCAGTCAGATCAAACATCAATAAGGAAATCGCAAGAAAATGCTTTCAGCTCATAGTGCAATGTTGAAAAACTTACAATGCTGCACAACAGGTAACGCCTCTTTCCGCTGCTGACAAGCGAATTTTGGGTTTCTAGGAATACGTAACTATATTTATGAAATGCCACATTTGCGTACCTCTTGAGTATGACACAGCATACCAATTAAACACAGACCCAATCAAAATCTAAGTGAGTAGTATTTTACTAATTCGTGTCGATAGAGGCATGCTTGTGTACAGATACTTTCGTCGTAAGGTTATCATGGTTAGTTTTATTTCATTTCTTATAATACAGTGCACAATTTTCGTAAGGTTTCCTTTAGTGTTGTTAAAACAATAGTAAACATGAGAGAGAAATTAATCATCAACGATATATGCGAATTCTCTGATGTTACCTATGACAGTCTGACAATGCACATGCAGTTTATTGATTACATGCATGTAGAAAATTTGTTCTGAGTTAAAGCTGTCAATCAAAGTTTGAAGAAGAATAAAATATCACTACCACACGACGGCTAATGTAGAAAATACTTTTCTGACATATTATGGCACGATGCGCTCTCCCTGCACATCTTCGAGATGCATCTGCTGCCTGCTGTCTATTAAACCTGAATAGAACAAAATGTCACAGTAGTTAGTCCTTTTTCCACATGCGACTACTTTGGGTTGAGAAGTGAAGGGAATTATGTTCAAAGTTCCATTAGATTGATAACTTCAGCAGAGAGCAGAATTGCGTTTTAAAAAATGTAGCACTCAATGTATTCGAACTCGCGACATCTTATCTATGCTACAAGCTGACACGTAGCTACAACAGCTCCAGAGCTCGGCAACTATTCCTGCAGAACTTTTGGATTCGACAGCACTGTGAGATTATGCATATGGCCAGGTCTTGACTTCTGAGAGACAAACAGTTACAGCTTTTCTTTTGGACTGAACGACGTTTTCTAGTAACAGATAGCGCAATAGAATAGCTCAAGTGGAAAGGAACACTTCCTATTTAAACTTCTGCATCCTACAATGTTGGCAGTTGTGTGTAGGTGGCAGTAACGTGATTTTATTTCTGTGATTACAAAATAGTCGAATGTATGCACTGGGTAGCCGAGGCAGCTAGTTCATGGTGATTCGGTCAACCAAGTAAATGAATTTACTGAACATGCTGCAAATTACTACAGGGAGCCTGTGTGTCAGAATTCTCATCCAGTGTGGCGCAACTGCGTTACGATAGAAAAATGACGCGCAGAGAAGAGGATTTCGTGGTCTGTTGGACGGATGGTAGGTTGTTATACCTATGGTCTGGGTTCGAATCCCACTTCTGTCAATGATTTTAGATAGGGAGAGACAGATTCCATTCTCTCCTGGCTATACCAAGTGAAGGAGATATAATGGCTGCGTGGTCTGAAAATTCACATTAAAGATGATATTCCTTCTTTACCAAGTAGACGGTAGGTTGAACCACAATAAAGTCTGGAGTGGCGACATGTAGAATCTCTATCACCAGCAACCTTTCTTATACTAGTTATTTATTTCAAGTGACGACACAAACGCTATGTATGGTCACAGGACACTTATTCCATCTTTTATTTGAGCTTCTGTATGTCGATAAAATTGGTTCTGAACTGGGAATGCAACTCAGACCGCCCTTAACGCGGAATTTGATCCCTTCGTGGCAATACAGCTCGGCTACAATTTGTTGTTTGTTCAAAACTGCAGATTCCTCAACACCTTCACATATTATGCGTGAATGGGATCGAATCCTGGCCCGGCACTAAAGATTTAATTATGTATTATCAAGCTCTAGCATGAGAACACCTATCTGCTGGTGGATAATATTTTTGATTTTTAATGTATTTTCATTCGCTGTCAACACTAACGATATCTGACGTTTTTAACTCCCAGTGAGACACAGAACTATTTGCGAGATGACTGTAAGTTCAAGATGCTATTCTGAGCAGCTGGTGGAGAAAAATTCGGTAGCTGACGTCTCTTTGTGTGTAGTCAACAACGATATGTGTGGGGCTCTATTCCCAGTGAGCGCTGAACTCTTCGTCATATTATTTCAGTTCAAACATGCTCACATGTCACTGCTGGTGCAACAAACCCATATTTAACGTTAGTTTTCTCTAGAATATAACAGCGATAGGTGACGGGTTGGAGTCCTGGGAAGGAAAAAATTAATGTTTCGTCTCGTCATTTCAGTTAAAACATCTAGTTACTGCCGCGAAATTCCGATATGTCACGTTTGACTGTGCTTCGATAGCAATCCGATTAGGTTCCGGGTTCGAATCCGTGTCCAACACACAGCTTTACCTCACGGCATTTCAAGTAAGTTACTTGTGAAGAAGCAATATTTAACATCTCTCGTAGTTCGTTAACAGGGACAATAGATGCTGGGTAGGAATTCGCGTCTGTTAAAAATGTTTGCGTTATGCAATTTGAAGTTGATATTTGCTAACTGATACTGTCTAATATTCGAGGTATATCACTCTCTGTATGCCTAATCAAGAATGACTGATAGTTTCCGTCAGTCACGAAATCTTTGCTTAGTCTGCATGAGCTGGGTTTGAATCCATATGCAGAACAAGACGGTTCGTCGTGTCATTTAATGTTCATACATATTCTCAACTAGCTGCTCGTGAATAACTTAAATTTTTAATGTCATTTTGTGTTAAATACACTCCTGGAAATGGAAAAAAGAACACATTGACACCGGTGTGTCAGACCTACCATACTTGCTCCGGACACTGCGAGAGGGCTGTACAAGCAATGATCACACGCACGGCACAGCGGACACACCAGGAACTGCGGTGTTGGCCGTCGAATGGCAGTAGCTGCGCAGCATTTGTGCACCGCCGCCGTCAGTGTCAGCCAGTTTGCCGTGGCATACGGAGCTCCGTCGCAGTCTTTAACACTGGTAGCATGCCGCGACAGTGTGGATGTCAGCCGTATGTGCAGTTGACGGACTTTGAGCGAGGGCGTATAGTGGGCATGCGGGAGGCCGGGTGGACGTACCGCCGAATTGCTCAACACGTGGGGCGTGAGGTCTCCACAGTACATCGATGTTGTCGCCAATGGTCGGCGGAAGGTGCACGTGCCCGTCGACCTGGGACCGGACCGCAGCGACGCACGGATGCACGCCAAGACCGTAGGATCCTACGCAGTGCCGTAGGGGACCGCACCGCCACTTCCCAGCAAATTAGGGACACTGTTGCTTCTGGGGTATCGGCGAGGACCATTCGCAACCGTCTCCATGAAGCTGGGCTACGGTCCCGCACACCGTTAGGCCGTCTCCCGCTCACGCCCCAACATCGTGCAGCCCGCCTCCAGTGGTGTCGCGACAGGCGTGAATGGAGGGACGAATGGAGACGTGTCGTCTTCAGCGATGAGAGTCGCTTCTGCCTTGGTGCCAATGATGGTCGTATGCGTGTTTGGCGCCGTGCAGGTGAGCGCCACAATCAGGACTGCATACGACCGAGGCACACAGGGCCAACACCCGGCATCATGGTGTGGGGAGCGATCTCCTACACTGGCCGTACACCACTGGTGATCGTCGAGGGGACACTGAATAGTGCACGGTACATCCAAACCGTCATCGAACCCATCGTTCTACCATTCCTAGACCGGCAAGGGATCTTACTGTTCCAACAGGACAATGCACGTCCGCATGTATCCCGTGCCACCCAACGTGCTCTAGAAGGTGTAAGTCAACTACCCTGGCCAGCAAGATCTCCGGATCTGTCCCCCATTGAGCATGTTTGGGACTGGATGAAGCGTTGTCTCGTGCAGTCTGCACGTCCAGCACGAACGCTGGTCCAACTGAGGGGCCAGGTGGAAATGGCATGGCAAGCCGTTCCACAGGACTACATCCAGCATCTCTACGATCGTCTCCATGGGAGAATAGCAGCCTGCATTGCTGCGAAAGGTGGATATACACTGTACTAGTGCCGACATTGTGCATGCTCTGTTGCCTGTGTCTATGTGCCTGTGGTTCTGTCAGTGTGATCATGTGATGTATCTGACCCCAGGATTGTGTCAATAAAGTTTCCCCTTCCTGGGACAAGGAATTCACGGTGTTCTTATTTCAATTTCCAGGAGTGAAGTTCAAACGGTTCGAATTGCTCTGAGCACTATAGGACTTAACTTCTAAGGTCATCAGTCCCCTAGAACTTAGAACTACTTAAACCTAACTAACCTAAGGACATCACACACATCCATGCCCGAGGCAGGATTCGAACCTGCGACCGTAGCGGTCACGCGGTTCCAGACTGAAGCGCCTAGAACCGCACGGCCACATCGGGCGGCCCCCATCATCTGGTATCAATGCATTACCTTATAATCCATTATATATAATCATTTTCATAGTACACTTGATATTATAGATGAGTAGGACACAAGACAGGACATAGATAATGTCCGTTTGACGTCAACAGTGTGTAACATTTTACTTTTTTTGAATAGGACAATGTTCCTCTCCAATAATTTTAGATTAGTTACAATAAGCTTACGCTGCAAGAGAATTCGCTTGTATTTTTCAATATGTGGTCTGTTGTCGGTTTGAAGGCCTTCCATAACATCGGCAACGTAGTGCAACTCCACCGAGAGCTGTCTGGAGTAGGGTGGAGATAGCAATGTGAAAGTTGCGAGCTGTCGAAGACGATCTTCATATTCCTAATGCGATTAGGACATCGTATACTCTTGATGACGTTTAGCACCTGTGCGGTCAGTCACCCAATTTCAGAATTCATTTTGAGTAATCCTGCTAAATTCCCAAAATATTGTCTTTTTATATTGATGAGTAATATGGATAGTCGTCACGTTCATGTGCCGTCTACAACGCAAATTTAATGTTACTATCCTAGGAACTAACCTGCAATACGTTTTGTATTTCATAATCGGAACTATCTGCATTAACCGTCATCAGAGCAATGTCAGGGAACAGAATGCAGCAGTGCCTACTTGAGGACCTACTTGAGTCGTGTTCTATGGAAAGGGTAGTTGCTGGTTCACATTATATTACACTAGCGAGAAGTACCGACTTTTCCTTTTCTCTGCAAACATCCAGAACTAAATTCAGTAACTAAATGCTAAGAATATATTTGCATTGTGCCAACTCAAAGATCAATAGATATGGATATAGATATAGATTTTTATATTTAAAGCCATTATCGTTCTGCGTTGGAATAAACATCATTCATTATTTGCTTGTTCTTGTTACGATTGTTATTGTCATTCTCTCACTCGCAAGAGTCTTATGCTGATGCAGTATGAATAAATTATGCCATTGGATACAAAGCGGTTTAGTTTTGAGACCTAACCCACGAGGGGGGAAGGCACAGTGGTCTGCTTCAGGAATTCCAAGCAATAAAATACAAAAAACAACCCAGGAAGGGTTCGAACAGCTACTTTCACGCAGAGACATGCATTTGGAATCTGTTCATCGTTACGGGGTCAAACAAGAGGGTAACATTACTGAAACAATGATCGGGCTACTTAGTATATAATAGAGCATACAGATTTCAAGAAGGAAACGTATGAAGACGCAGACTTCCTCGTTATCAATATGTGCGGCATATCTTTCGTGTTAACGATAGTAAATTCCCGCTTTACCTCTTCTTACGCGTCACATGAGGAATAGAATATTTGTTGACTGCGTCTCTTCTTGCTTCCATCCTTACCAACATATTTCTTCATTCTCGTGGTAATCATGACATTCTATGTGCATGCTGCAAACGATTGCAAGTGGACAAATTCGACATCGAGGTGCAAAGCGTTTGGTATCTTACATTATATTCAATTCGAATAAGCTTCCGGTGTATTTTTACTTCGTTTGTATTTTTAGATGATTATGAACGTTACGGAAATTTATCTCGCATGCTTTATGTTGAATGAGAAACATTGAATGATCCCTTTTGCTTTCCCTACGTTGAAATGATATAATGTCGGCGTCAACAGCCTTCTTCCACGCCGGAAGCTGAAACTTGTACCATTATGGATTAATGATAATTGAATGTCTCATATGTATACATAGCCCACAAGGCGACGTCAGAAACCATCAGGGGAGAACGCCGCATAAAAACCAAACGTGCGCGCGCGTCTCCACTCTGAAGAACCGTATCGGAGAATCACGGCAAGCATTTCGCTGAAGAGCTGCCTCGTCAGAGAGCCGAGAAATGGCAGCGTCGTAGCAAGTATTTGTCAACTCTCTGATAGTGCATTTACTTCCGCGTGTAGGTCGGCGTTACCTCGCTAAATTCACTTGACATTCGTTTTCCACATCGAAGACTCGTACGATATAATCCACTGCAAGATGACACAATTAGAAAGTATATTTAATTACTGGACTCCAAGAACGGCGTTCTTCACATAAGTAGCACCTGTTTGTGTGTGCATTCGGGAGGACGACGGTGCAATCCCGCGCCCGGCCATCCTGATTTAGGTTTTCAATAATTTCCCTAAATCGCTTCAGGCAAATGCCGGGATGGTTCCTTAGGAAGGGCACGGCCGATTTCCTTCCCCATCCTTCCCAATCCCGAGCTTGTGCTCCGTGTCTAATGACATCGTTGTCGACGGGACGTTAAAACAGTAATCTCCACCTCCTCTGTTTGTGTGTTTAAGGTTGCGTTTTGAGGCTCAGGCAACATCGCAGTGACTATAGTCCGCTTCTGGCCACCAGTGTGTCGTTAGCTCAGAGGTTCCCTTGTGCGTTGCATTGCTTGTACTGTAAGTTCGAATCACGGTAGAAGCCGCTGACTACAACCTTTTATTTTCCATTTTAATTAATGGAGTTGCAAACTGCTAGTAAAAATTTCTTATGCGAAATCTGAAGAATGCCTTTAAACATCAATCTTCATCCGATTTCGACTTAGTAAATTAAGTTAATATCATGGATTTCTGCTTTGCAAATTCCAAGGTGCTTCACTGTAAAATAGGTCCTGAAAAGATTCAAACCGACTGTCAACAATATAAATTTGAGCTTTGTTCGTCATATAGGTCTAACATGTCAGAAGGTTGTTTGTGAAGTGCACATGTTCATTAATATAATTCCCATCTTGTAAATTTTTGCAATAGCATTTAACTGTAGACGTTTTCTAACACCGGCGTTAGCAATTCCTTTCCGTTCTCTGAAACCTTCAAAACGACAAATTTTTCTGGTTTAAATCTGATGACCTTAACTATCACTTCCAATCATCAATAAATACTTCATGAACCCATACATGGAACTCCAAATGTGCAGTGTGCCTGCACTGCTACAGAGCATGCATTGCAAGGTATTCACACAGTTTATCGCATAGACTTACCATAAGGAATGAAACAAGAACTGTAATACACTTTACACCGCAGACGCTCACTCTGGCTTGACGAAAACATCCAAACATTGACCAAAAGTTGCACAAATAATTAAGTTTGAAAGGAAAAGAAACGAGGTATGAAGCATTTATAAATTCATCGAATGTAGTGAGGTGGTTTAATTTCGTCCCAGTCTATAAAATTAATTTCGGGCCATACTCAGCTCTTGCCGATAACCCGCTTACTAATCAGGGCGTCTGTCTCCGTTGCTTTTGAGCGTGAATGGAAATTGTAGAAATTTTCTGTGGAGCAACATTTCATAATAAAGCGTTTTAAATCATCAAAAGCGATGAGCGGTAGCAGGCGCTTTCGATAAAGAACGGGGGAGTGCAGCGCCGCTGCTGTCGCCACGGCCGCTGCCAGTAGCCAGCAATAGGATCCCGGAGCTTTGCCGCATACGGCGTCCAGAGGAGGACAGTCTGCAGGAAATCTGCCGCAAAATCGTTACTAGATAAAATTTTCATATCGGTGTGTCACAAAGCGAAATAGATTGAATCTGCGCTACCATTACATTCACGTCTTCAGCATTCAGACAGAAGAGGCTATAAAAATATTTTATGCCAGCTGCTCTCGATCCACTTACATTATGAACAGAAACAACGCACGCTACCGCTAGACCACAGGCGTAATCAGCCTAGAGTCTCTCTATCTTGGGACAAGTTGTCCTCCAGGAAGTGCCGCAGTCTACAGTGTTGCCAGATTGTGCAGATAACCGGACTTAGAGAATTAGCGAGTTGGCCAGTTTTTTTGTCCCATGTGAAGATCGGCGCGGACTTAGCCTCTGAAGCGGCCGGCCGCCGGTCGAGTTTTATGTCAAAGAGTGTACAACACAAACTGTCCCAGAAGCCACGAATAACTGTTATTCTTTGTGGACGGGTAACATTTCCAGTCGGGTTGTAAAGCTTCAGTTATCGGTATATGACTTTCTGTGGTTCTGTGGATAGTGCTAATTTCTTCGTAGTCCAGTTCCAAATTCTGATTCTACTTTCACATAAGAAGGTGTGCGCTATAATTTCTACAAGCCCACATTTGTCGCAGTATGAAGGTGGTCTCAATTTGATTTTTCATAATCGTTCAGCTGAGGGTATGGTTTCGTTTACAACGTCGTACCATACGGCACTGACTCTAGTTGGTATAATTTTATTGTTGATATTTTTCCAGACGTTTCTCCAGTTTTTTGTAGTTTAATTCACCAGAATTGGTTTGTGTAGACGATGTCTGGTGATATAATCATAGACGGTTCTAGTGTTGGTTTGTGCTAGCGGAAGTCTTATACAGCTCCAATCGGCATAGTACTTTCGGACGTAATCCAGGATGGCGTGCTACATTAACAGGAGCGTTCCTATCTCCAGGATCTAACGAGGGGAACAGAAGTTTCGTGATGCCTGTCTTAGTGACGTGTATTAGTTTAAAAGCACGTCTTAATTCCAAGTCCCGTGTTTTGCCTCTGCAAAGTCGCCGTGTGGAAGGGTACTTTGAAGATATTTTGTTTCCACACATACCAAGAGGCTACAGCTAATATTTTATGTGCAGTGACCTGCAGTATCGGTAAGACTGCTGTGAAATGATAAATTTTGCTAAGTATGTATGTATTTATAAACTGAACTTTCTGCAGTCAGTCTAACGCTCGCATGTCATGGGCCTTCAACACGGTTCCGATGACATTAAGTTTCCGCTTCCAACTGTTCGTGGCCATTCGCTTGGGGTTCGCCCTTAACCACAATCCGAGATGGAGACTCACTTCAGTTACATCTAAGCAGTGCGCACTTATTGCACTATTGTAGGAACCGAGATGCAGTATTTTGGATTTAAAATTTTGTAAATTTGTGGTGAGAACGTATGGGACCAAGTAAGCTTACACACTACTTAATCTAACTTAAACTATGGACAATGCCGGAGGGAGGACTCGAAGCTCCGACGGTGGGCACTGTCGGGACGCAGCAACCAACATCTCTGCAGCACATATCTACACACGCTCCTCATCAGACGCGAATTCCCATCTTTGCCGTATACCACATGCGCGGTACTCCCCCCTCCCTCCCCCCCCCCCTCCTCGCCGGCCATTATTCCACTCCCACGCAGCCACACTGTATTCCCGCGAGGGTTCGGACGATGTCGTGCGTCAGGGTTCGGACGATGTCGTGCGTCTAGCACTGAAAACTTTAGATGACCCGTCGAGAGCCAAATAATTATACAGGATGTTTCAGGAGAAATAGTAATTATTGTAGGAGATGGTAGTATAGACAAATTGCAGAAACAATGACATATAGCATGTAATAAACAAAACTTAGAACTTAGAAGAGTGCATGTTTTATATTGCAGAAGAACATTTTAAGCTGAAGAAGAATAACAAATATAAGGAATGTTTTAAAAAAAATTTATCTATTGCTTTATGTGGGCTACAAAGAGATGGACAGTTTTATTGATTAGAAGCAGAATGCTATTCTTTCACTTTTTTTAATTCCTGGAATATTCTTTTACGTCGGTTCTTAAATCACAACTGTTCTAATTTGGCAAACCCCCTCCGGCTCCGAAACTTCTACCATTTGTTGAAAAATATATGGCTTCCTTACAGACTTCATATGCATCCAGTGCATAATAACTTAAATTGTGAATATATTTCTGAATGAAAGTTTGTTATTTATTTTTCCGTCACCCTGTTCACTGTTATAAGTTATGTTCCACAAGGATCGCACGCCATTGGAGGCGACAATCTGTAATTTATTTTACCTTAATTACTACTTCAATTTTGTTCAACAATTTAAAGGAATATATGAGTGCAAACATGGAATACATGTGAATAATGCAGCTGCTCAGTGACAGGTATGGGGGAGGCACTATGGCCAGGCCTCGGATTTTCGACCCCTGCCCTCTTTGCCTCCGCCTACCTGGTGCTGAAAGACTTCTCAGACTTAAAAAAAAAATAGTAGTGCAGTGGTCAGCACGTCTGTCTAGTAAGCAGCAGGTCTAGATTCGAAGCTCAGTCGGTCACAAATTTTCATCCTCTGTCGTTGCTGTATTTCAACGCGCTGTGACAGTGCGGACGTCGGTCCATCGATATTTAAGATGCAATTGTTTTTTGAGGCAATAGAGGTGATTTGCGAACATTAGTCTTGCCATCAAAATAACGGGACTCCAACGGAAACCAATCCTTAGTCATACCTTCGTGCCGGAGCTAACCCATGCCATACACATGCGAATTAGATTGTAGTTCATATTTAGTCAAATAACGAATGGTCGGTATACAAGTATGCCGGCCAGGGTGGCCGAGCGGTTCTAGGCGCTACAGTCTGAAACCGCGCGAGAGCTACGGTCTCAGGTTCGACTCCAGTCTCCGACATGGATGTGTCTGATGTCCTTAGGTTAGTTAGGTTTAAGTAGTTCTAAGTTCTAGCGGACTGACCACCTCAGACGTTAAGTCCCATAGCACTCAGAACCATTTGAACCATTTTTGACGTATACAAGCATTTACAAACTGAAGAAGCAGGATTGCAGCGAACTGATCACTTAACCAAGTGCAACATAGAGTACCTGTGTAATGAGTCATTCCAGCTGCATAGCTGAGGGTAACATTTTTTAAGCAATTCATTGCAGAATTAATGTAATACCCGCACGATGATCTCTGTAGTCATACTGTATCATTAGCAGCCCGCGAATGTAGTACTATGTTCGTTAAATCGGATTACTGAAGCTGAGGCCAAATAAAGACAAGCGACGACGCCACAACACTATCTTTACTGAAGTAGGTAGTCAGCGCTAAATTATGTGCGCCACCATTAACGTTGCCGTAAGCAGTTTGACAGCAATACACCACCACAACTACTGACAACCTGAACCATTATCATCACGCAGTTGTAACTCGCAGTGATTACAAGTTTCTCATGTTTGTCAAGAATAGCGGAAAGCGCCTCTGAAGTTCCGTTTCCATTACGCCTAGGACGGAGAGAATCCTAAATATCAGTAATAGGTCACCTAGTGAAGAGAAGAGTCCAGTATTGTCTCAAGTTCTTGCAGTTTGATGTTAATGCAGTTCCAGATGGTTTCGCACTAACGGGTTCTTTTGGCTATCTGAATACTCATATTGGAATTATATAAGTGTAATTGCTAGAACGTTCAACTACCTTAATAACACCTCATTCTCGGTTGAATACGACTCGGAAAGAAACGTTAATTTGACGTTTCCATCCATCTCCTGACGTCTTACTGAATGAAGTCTGAAGTGCACGCACAGTTGTGTTGCCCGCCGCAAGGATTCTGTGAAGTGTTGTGGCAGCTGGCGGTCATTGCTGAATACAGACATGTGCTCCAGGGGAACTCGTCTTTGTTGCATTTTTTTCCATACCGTAATTAGCACAATAACATAAGGCTTGTTCTGCTGAAGAACTTGAAGCCCACAAGTCCTTAAATAAGAATCTCCTAACGTGAGTAATGCATGAAAGGAAACAGACTTTTGGACAAAACAATGGACAGCTCCCTGCTTTTTGCGTTTCGGATAGCGCCTACGATAAGAATCTGGTGTCATATTATGTTTCAGAACCCTAAACTTTTTATTTTTTTACCTCATACTAAAACAAAAATTATGATATGGGAAGAGGAAATGACTTATATGCTTCTCAGGAACTTAAGTTTTTCGTGTTTATTTTCCTACTTCATACTAAAACAAGGGCGTTAATATGAGAGCAGGAAATGAAATATACGCTTCCAAGACATAATATTTCCTTGTGTGCTACTACTGCATACATGAAAGCCCTGCAGTTAATTTTTGTATGTTGGATAAATTTTGATATCACCTCACATTCCTTTGTGAGAAGATTCCTATTTTCTTGGGATTCAAATAGAGTGGACATTTCATCACTGGTTAATATTCTGATGACTAATGACAAGATACCCGTTGCAATTGCTCCATGGCACCTGTGAGTAGAGTCTCACGTTGGTTACTATAAGAACACGCAGGCAGTGATATCCGCTCACTGCGGTCAGAGACAAGGTGATTTCTTTCTGTTTATGGCGAAGCGTCTGCTGCAGTGTCCACGCTCAGCCAACATAAACAAATCGCGGCGGCATTGGGCACTGCTGATCGCTGCGCTTGTCGCGAGCCTCGACAACAAGAGCGCACTGCCTCTGCTAACGATACTATGGAGTTAATACATCTTACTTAACGTAATATGCAGGACGTGGGTTGGGTGAAAATTCAGTTAGTAACTTCCCATCGCATTAAAATACTTTACAGTCATATTTGATGAATTATTTATTGTTGGTTGTCTCTCTAATGTTAATAGTATTGATTCCGATTGTGCATGAAAACGAAAACACACACACACAGACACACAGTCATTGATTCTAGTGAGGCTGACAACTACTGTGTGTTGAACAACACATGCACCAGTCAGTTCCTCAGTTGGCGTCGAGTGGATGGGATTTTTCAATTACCTTGCATTGCAAGAATTGTAAGGAGGAGCCTGAGAGTAAATTGACTTGTATGCTAAAGAGCTGCGACAAAGCGAAGCTTGACCGATTATCAGATAATTGTCCGCGTGGATTTTGTGGACGAGTATACTTTTAGTAGCCGCGCGGGATTAGCCGAGCGGTCCGGGGCGCTGCAGTCATTATCTGCGTGGCTGATCCCGGCAGAGGTTCGAGGCCTCCCTCGGGCATGAGTGTGTGTGTTTGTCCTTAGGATAATTTAGGTTAAGTAGTGTGTAAGCTTAGGTGCTGATGACCTTAGCAGTTGACTCCCATAAGACTTCACACACATTTGAACTTTTTTTATACTTTTAGTAACCAACCCACCCACGATCATTACGTAAGATTTCTCGAAGGCTTAGGGAATTGATTTCATTAAGTCGTGGACAGTGTAGCGTGATGGTTTACTTCCCAACATATGTTTTCTATATTTGTCCAAAGGTCGCTTGCTTTTGTAGATCCACGTGGCAATGGCCTACTCTGCCCAGATATTCTCCATCTGGTTGATGTTTGGTGATCGTGGAATAAACGGCAACAGCTTTATCCTCTCTTGGGCCTGAAACCAATCTCGCACTGCTCTGCTATGATGGATGGGGCTCTGCTCCTGTAAATAAACTATTATCTCGTTAGTCCATGTATTTATATTTAAATAACGTATTTGTAATAAGCACATTGGATTATTATTTTCCACAGTGTTTAAGAATTCAGGCGCTGTCATAGATAAGTGATCTATATTCAACAGTCCGATTAAGAATGTGATTTGCCCAGTCTATCACATGATCAGAGTCGTAGTCAGATATCCACATTAAGACTGCCTAGCTGAATCCGATTAGAACTATCTGGTATCGAAACGAAATTACAGAAATCGAATGATTTGAACGTCTGTATTGCAACAATGCTGCGCACATAAATTCCTATGATGGAGTAACAGATAGCAACTGTCTAAGAAAAAGTAAGAAATATGTCTTCCAGCAGCAATGTAACGTAATTATAACCCACATTTATGTGATGGAAATACTGAATCGAACAATACACATCTATTTCAGTGGTGGGAAGATACACCATATCGGATTTGCTGATGACATAATGACAATAATAATAATAATAATAATAATAATAATAATCGCGTGTGGCGGATAGGGGAAACCCTCCCCCATATGGGTGGTACCGAGGAAATCAAATACTAGGGGTGAACCAAATACTAACACAATCCTGAACGGCTAGCAAATCCGTTGAACCCAAAATCCAGACACGTCTGAGTGAAAATCACCGCTACTCTGGTCACCGTCTCTTAGCTCAATGAGCTTGGCTGAAAATATTTGCCTTCAAAGGCTTCAACACCCTCTGGTCCTGTCCGGTCCTCGTATCACCCAAGCCAAACCAATGAAACACAAGCAAACATGAACTATGCAAGCAAAGTCAACTTTACCCCAAGTGGTACACAACCCAGCTGTCGACAGGCGGCAGTTGGATTTTCGGATTCTGGGGAGTCCAGGTTAGCACGGCAGAGAATATCGAAGATCTCTGGTAAATTTCCCTACAAGGAAGAAACATGCATTTAAAAGTAAACATCGATACATTGATCCAAACACGAAAACTAAATAATCTCACAATAGAAATCCACTGACAAAAAATTCTCATCCTTGCTCTTCAAGAACCACGACTAACTGACAATGAAACCTTGCATTAGGGAAACCATTGCGTCTTCAAAAGCAAAATACAACAAAAGGTAGCGAAAGGCGTACCAATCTTCGGCATTACATTTCTCGAACACAGATCTATCATCAACTCTGTCAAAGAAATCACACCCATCAACAATGAAAAGTTTCAAATGACTCTGAGCACTATGGGACTTAACACCGGAAGTCATCAGTCCCCTAGAACTTAGAACTAATTAAACCTAACTTAACCTAAGGACATCACACACATCCATGCCCGAGGCTGGATTCGAACCATCGACCGTAGCAGTCGCGCGGTTCCGAACTGAAGCGCCTAGAACCGCTCGGCCACCGTGGCCGGCCCATCATCAAGCGACTTATGACTATGCTCATTCAGAGCCACAGTAAAAAATATACGCTCATCAATGCACGTGTCCCCACCAACATCGAAAATAAGAAAAACTACGAAAATGTCGAAAAATTCTGGAACACACTCGAAAATACTATGAGCAAAATTCACCAGGATGACGTGAAAATACTAGTGGGAGACTTCAACTCTCTATTTGGGACAGAAGAAACCTGTAGAAAAATCATTGGCACAAATTCAACACACCGAAACGCTTAGACCAACGGCACACGTCCGACTGACATTTGCCAACAATTCAACCACAAAAGGACGTCTTCCCACTTTAGGAAAAAACCAGTTCCCAGGTAACATGCTTAGCTAACAGGTGCAAGCTGCTTTCGTTCGCCATTCGCGACTCGCTGAAAGCCAGATTTTTAATTCTTTTGTAGCACAGCTACAAGCAGGCTGATAAAAACTCAATAAGGGAATCGTAAGACAACGCTCGAGCAAAATTCGTCTTGCTACTTTCAGTAACTCTTAGTGTCAGAGCGAAAACCTTACGGTACTGCCAAATTCATAATGCCACTTTTGTTTTCTGCCGACATATTTTTTGTTGTTGTGAATACATAATTTTATCTATGAAATGTCACATTTTCATAATACTTGCGAATGGTACAGGAAATGAAATAAATACAGATCTTTTCGAAGTCAAAAGTTGGTAATATCCTACTAACTCGTGTTAAAATAGGTTCAATCGTCTCACAGACACTTAATGCTTTATTAAGATAGTCTGCCGTCGTGATGTTTCTGTAGTAAGCTGAATTTAATTTGTATTAGTACAGTGAATATTTTAATTGCATTTTCCATTAGTTTACTAAACGCAACAGTAATTATCAAAGAGAAATTAATCAGCAGCAGAATTTTCTTTCACGATATCTAAAACGATCTGACAATGCTAAAGTTGTTTACAAATTCTACGCCTGTAGAAACCTACTGGTTCTAACGATGTCATTAAACCAGAGTAGTTTTAAGAGTATTTCCGTCTAGAAATGAATTGCCTTGACGGTTGATCGATCAAGAGCGGGAAAGGTAAAATTTTACAAATATATTACGAGAGGGACAAGTGCTTGAGAGAGGACTTCCCTATCAATACAAGTGCCTGACAGACGACTTTTCTATCAGTCTCTGGATTGTTTTGTTTCTCAAATCAACATAGTGCGTTATCATGCAGTAGCACAGGTGATGTAGTTTTGTTGCTCGATTTTCTTACACTGCGAAAGAAAGGTGTCTCAGTTGTGGCAACAAATGCCAGCTGTGTTGCACACACTCTGGGGGCAGAATTCGTAGCCCAAAACACACTTTTGGAATTATCAGATGTAAAATATGATGTTCACGTTACTCTTTCCTCGAGTTTACGTCTTTTGGTGGGGCACAGCCTTTATTTCTTCTTATGAAGTTGACAATAAAGGCAACAAAATACGTCACCAGTAACAGTACTGCATAGGAATGCTCGATGAGTGACCTGATGACGTTCAATAATAGTCACTCCATTGATTTTTGATGTTTCGAATTAGAGCATGGCTTAGCCACAGCCCGCGAAAGGCAAAGGTCCCGAGTTCGAGTCTCGGTCGGTCACACAGTTTTAATCTGCCAGGAAGTTTCATATCAGCGCACACTCCGCTGCAGAGTGAAAATCTCATTCTGGAAACATCCCCCAGGCTGTGGTTAAGCCATGTCTCCGCAGTATCCTTTATTTCAGGAGTGATAGTTATGCAAGGTTCGCAGGAGAGTTTCTGTAAAGTTTGGAAGGTAGGAGACGAGGTTCTGGCAGAAGTAAAGCTGTGAGTACCGGACGTGAGTCAGTCGGCTTTCAGCCGTGATACCGTGCGGACGGGCTCGGCGCGCCGGGCAGTGCTCCGCAGGTGTTGTTGTTTACCCGGTAGCGCGCGGTCGCGTCGTTGTATTGCCGTATAGTACCTGTACCGACCCGACATGGCGTTCTCATATCGAAAAGCTACAATCAAACTAACGTTCAACGCATCGTACACGAGACCGAAGGCCCATGAAATTGAACGGTTTCTACGAGACATCATGCACATAGAACCACAAGAACTGATAGGAATTCATCTGTCTATTGTAACCAGCACAGTGTACCTCAAACTGATTGACGAAGCGGCGTGCGACAGATTACTCCAACGATCTGCAAACGGCTTTCGCTTCTGTCACGCAGACGGTAACGTGAGCGTGGTAGGAGTTGACCATGCTGGTCTGGGGGTGCGTACCGTGCGCATCTTTGAACTACCGTTCGAAGTTCCTGCCAACCTAGTCGTTGATGCGCTGCGGCCATACGGCACAGTTCTGAGCCACACAGAGGAGAAATGGAACACATTCGAAACGTACCCTGTCCTTAACGGGGTACGACAAGTGCGCATAGAACTTAAGAAGCACGTTCCATCGTATGTTTTCGTTGGTGGCTGCCGCGCAATTGTTATATATGATGGACAACCGAGGACCTGCTCGGGCTGCGGCCAGGAAGGCCATGTTAGAACTGAGTGTCTGCAGCGCCGCCTCGTTCAGGTGCCCCGCAATGAACTTCCCCAACGATCCACTATGACCTCTCTCCCGCTAACATACGTGGAGGCGGCACGCCATGATGTGATGGATGATCAAAACCTGCTACCTCCTCAAGCCGCTGCCAGCTCCGTAGGAGAGTCAGCGCCGTCGACGACGCCGCAGCCCAACGGTGCAGAGGTTCCTACAGCCTCTGCCCACCGCAGCGTCGTGGGCACCCAGCCACCGTCACTGTCGGAATCTGACACAGGTGTTCCTAGCGACCGAGACTGTGTCGAGCCCCGCCCTTTAGTGGATGTCGAATCTCGGACCCGAAAGCAAAAGAAGAGGCGATTGTCAGCTGAAGAACAGGACAGGGATGTGAAGCCGGCGGAAGACATCGACTTCGTTGACTCGTCCACAATTGCAACGGCCTCCAGTGGCATCATTCACCAGAAGGTGCCTGAAGACAAGGAACACTCTCCTAAATCTGGTGGCCCAGAAAACGAGGCGCATTATGTCGACTCCTGTGAAACCGACCAGCCCCCAATGACATCACAATCGTCTCTTGGTGATTGGGCAGACGATATGGAGGCAGATGATGCACGGCAAACATTGATATCTCCGCCAGAGCCCATGGCTGACACTGAGCCCGGAGGGCTCTGCCAGTCAGGGACTCATACGGTACAGTAATGCACAGCATGCAGATGGATGGCTGTGTGGTGTGTGAGATCACTGTGGGCCTGCACCGGCACACTGCCTCCGCCACTTGATATGTCTCAGTCATACCGTGTGGGAACAGTCAATGTAAATGGTGTCCACTCCACTGTCAAGACCCGCATGTTACACGACATGATCAGAGCGGCAGACTTGGACATTGCCCTTCTCCAGGAGGTCCGTCCCGAGCTGCGTTTAGACCTATATGGCTACACCACCTACAGCCTACCCTTAGGTGATGGTGCAGGAGGAACGGCCATCCTTCTCCGAGATGGCATAGACGCGACAGACGCGACGTACTTGCCGAACGGGCGAGGCATCGCACTCACACTTGGCGCAGTCCGCCTCATTAACGTCTACGCTCCCTCCGGTAATTCGCACCGTGGTGACAGGCATGTCTTCTATTCGGAGGAGATAGCCCCACTTTTGCAAGGAAATATGGACCATTACATAGTGGGCGGCGATTTTAACAGTGTTCTGCGGCCCGAGGACCAGATACCGCATTACGTCCCATGCCCGGCTCTACAAGCATTGATACGTGACCTCGCGCTCCACGACACATGGCTCTTACATCACGGGACCCAGAGTGGATATACGCACTTTACCAGCCATTCTGCCAGTCGTCTGGATCGGATATACGTCTCGCGTGCCCTCCGCACAGCAACCCGTGATGCAGAACTCTGGCCGACGGCCTTCACGGACCATCTCGCGTACATCTGCACAGTCACCTTACCCCGACAACTCACAAGACGCAGCAGGGGCCCGTGGACGCTGAACGTCTCCCTCCTTCGCGAGGAAGCGTGTCAGCGAGCAGTCACTGACACGTGGCGTCGTTGTCTCAGGCGCCTGCCCATGTATGCTTCCACGTTGCTGTGGTGGCTGGGATGTGTCAAACCTGCACTACGAAAGACCTTGATGGCCTACGGGCGTGACAGATCGAACTGGCAAAGGGCAACATCGGAATTTTACTATACAGCGTTACGTGAGCTGGCGACGCAACCGCCGTCTCCCGAACGTCAGATGTCAGTACAACGCATCAAAGCTCGTCTCCTTCGCATCAGGACCGAGCAGCTCGAAGGTGTCCGCATCCGTGCGCGAGTGCAAGACTGTATCCCCAACGAAACAGCGTCAGTGTATCACATTGTGCGCGAGAGGCGCCACCGCAAACGTCAGCTCATTACGGCGGTAAACACGGAGGAGGGCGGCCGCGCAGTGACACAAACGGACATCGCGCACACGTTCGCCAGACACTATGGGACCTTGTACATGGAAGATCCGCGAAATGTACGTGATTATGACGAGCTGTTGCACGATTTTCCCGCCCCTCGGGACGTGGCACCCGATGATAGTCTGCTGTTGCCCATTACACCCGACGAGCTGACATCGGCCTTGGCACGTGGAGCACCGAACAAGTCGCCTGGACCGGACGGTTTACCCCTGGAATTCTACCGCACTTTTTACCACCTTATGGGTGACAAGTGGCTCCAAATGTTTCAAGACCTGATCCGTCCTGATTTCACTGTCCCCACAGAATTCACAGAAGGCATCTTGATCCCAGTACCGAAACCGAATGGTGGTTGTAGGTGGCAGGACTTTCGCCCACTCACACTCCTCAGCAACGACTACAAGATCTTCGCCCGTATCCTCCGCGCGCGTCTCCACACCGCTATCGGGAAAGCCATCCACACCGATCAAACGTGTTTAGGTGGTGTCAGCAACATTCATACGGCGTTAGGAGCATACCGCGACGTAATTGTTTTGACGGCGGCCTGCAAAATACGAGGCGCCCTCGTCGCCGTAGATTTTGACCACGCATTCGACCGCGTCGACCACGGCTTCTTACGCGCAGTTTTGCAACGAATGGGCCTCTCTCCGGAGTCTGCACAGGTGGTCCTTCGACTGGTCCACGGAGCGCGCTCCCGCATGATGGTCAACGGTTATCAGTCTGGTCACATTGTTGTTGGACGGTCAGTGCGACAAGGGTGCCCCCTGTCGGGTATATTATTTGCTGCAGCGCTTGAACCAGCTTTACATGGTCTACGACAGCGATTAACTGGTATCTCCTTGCGGGACGAGACCTTTCGTTGTGGTGCATTCGCCGATGACGTGGTGTTCCTAGCCAGATCAGAGGATGAAATGCATATGGCGCTACAGTGGCTACGCCAGTACGGGGCGGTCGCTGGGAGCGTCATCAACGTGAAGAAGACAAAATACATGGATGTCGGAGGGGGGCTTTCCCATACAACGGCGGTGCCCTTTGACAAGGTGCCCGTACTCAAGTGTTTAGGAGTGCAATTCTATAGCAATGTCCGCCGCACGGCGGCGGCTACGTACCGCCGGCTCCTACACCAGACACGTGCTCTGCTGCAGGACAACAAACTGCGTCGCTTGGATATGCTTCTCAGAACACGTTATGTCAACACCTATCTTGTCTCAAAACTGAACTATTTTGCGCATATCCTTCCCTTGACGGCTACGATGGCCGACAGATTTCAAGCAGCATATGGACATTTCGTAAGCACCGGTCTGGTTTTTAAAGTCCGATACGCCACCCTGACGCTGCCGCAGCGGGCGGGCGGTATCGGTTTAATTCATGTATATAACCGTGCGCGATCGCTTTATCTCAACACTATGCGTCGCAGGTGGACCTCTGCCCACGCCACTCTGACGGGCACCCTGATAGCGGAAGTGGCACCACACTCTCTGCATCCCCCGGTTTCTGTCGGACACATTTCACCGGCACTCACCCACATCAGAGAGTTCTTGATTGACTTCAGCTACTTACGGTCAGAACTTCCGACGACACGGAAGCCCAGCACAAAAGACTATTATCGCATCTATCAACAGCAGCAACCTGTAAATACGGTCACCCAGAGACATCCTGAAGTTGCCTGGAACACGGTGTGGCGAGCGGTACACACGCCTTTTCTACCTACGACGGTGCGTTCATTGTGGTACGTAGTTGTGAATGGGAAGTTCGCTACTCGTCAGAGGCTACATTCCATACATCTGACGGACGACCCCTTGTGTCCGACATGCTCAGTCGCTGACTCGGACGCACACCGTCTGACGTGTGCCGCGACCAGCGAGTGCTGGCTACTGACGCAGCGCATGCTGGCGTTACTCTTGCGGCGATTGCCGGAGTCTATCTCCCCTGATGAAGTATTGCGCCCCGACGGCGTATACTTTCTATCAACCAGAACGAACGCCGTTAACTGGCTAAAAGGCATGGCCGTTTACTACATATTTTGCGATGCTCCCAAAGGCACACTCGACTTTTGGTCCCTATTGATGACGACACATGCAGCTTTCAGCCGCCACCCGAAGTACAGAACCCGTTTCGCAAATTATTTAGGTTCATTATTTGCGGATCCTCCTGCTCACTGGGGCGTTCCGGGTATGAGACGCTGAAAATGAAGAAGAATCCTGGAGCATATTGATCCTCTATGGACGGAATAGGGGGGAACCCCTCCCAACAGACGAGAAGACGACTCGGACGCACGGCTACGGCAGTTGTAGGATCTTTCTTTGTAATGAAACAAAAATAAATCTATAAAAAAAATGTTATAAAAATTAAAAAAAAGAATAAATAAATAAATAAATAAAACAACATCGATAAACCCACTACATCCTCTTCCTGATCCTTCGATCCTCGAACTCGAACACGTTGCTTGGGCGTGGCGGCGGGATGGCCAGGCTTCGGGTGTCGACCCCTGCCCTACCCGTCGTCCTGCTCCTGCAGCGGTTCATTAGATTTAAAAAAAAAAAAAAAAAAAAAAAAAAAAAAAAAAAAAAAAAAAAAAAAAAAAAAGAGTTGGTAGAGCACTTGCCCGCGAAACGCAAAGGTCCCGAGTTCGAGTCTCGGTCGGGCACTCAGTTTTAATCTGCCAGGAAGTTTCATATCAGCGCAAACTCCGCTGCAGAGTGAAAATTTCATTCTGGATATCGATTATTGCTCCTCACCATCAACAATAGTTGTTATCCATAGTTTCGTATTTGCTATTTTACCGTCGTTACCCTTTAGAAACCAACCTGATCTTTCCACAATGCCATTTTTGACTTATGCCTATAACTACAGATTTGTTGAAAATATTAAGTGTTAAATACGCTATTCCACAAATTAAAAACTTCCAGTTATTCTTCATATCTTGAAACTTACTACCGTTGACTTTCACTGAAGAAAAGATACATGATAATAAAATGAAATCAAAGATTAGAATGTCAAAGCGTAGTGTGAATGGTTAAAATGAAATGAACTAAAAATCATCTTCTTGTCTAAAACACGTTACTCTCCCAGAGAACTTCGGTATCTCTCAAAATTTTTTACACCTCTGATGTTTAGCCACATGTGGACAAATAGTGGGTCTCATGAGGCAGCACTGTTTAGCCGTCACAAAATAAAGCCTCAAAAATCAGTAAATAAAACTATTCTTCTTCTGTTGCTCCGAATCGCATATACCAACCGCCCTCTGCAGCGACAACGACTCAAAGTCTACTGGGTATTTGATTTTTCTCTGCTTTCTCGGGCCTCTCCTTCTAGCCCAACCTTTGTTCTCAAATTACGCCTTCATCGGCGAGCTTCTCCTCAATATTTTTCATTTGTGCTGAATTGTTTTGTACCCTTCTTGCATATACACGTGTGTCATGTATTTTTTACAGACTGCATGAATATATAAGGTGTGTATTTCTTCTCTTGTCAAATTAAATATTACATATTTTGCTGTGAATTAATTTGTTTGTCCACATTCCACTTACTGCGTTTCCTTGAAATTATATAAAATATACGTCTGTAAATAAAGAAAAAACTTGAAACAGCTGTTGCAGCTGATTGGTGTAGGGCTGAAAAAAAAAAACCACCTCCGCTGATGCTGCTTAGTATCGCGTATAGCCTCCTTTGGCTTCCACAACAGCTCGAAGTCTGTTGGGCATTGAGCCCACAACTCGAGCCACATAACTAGGAGATTCAAGTAACTCATTCCAAGCGTCATGAATCACATCAGAAAGCTGTCGGCGAGTCGACGGTGACTGCCCCTTTTCTCGTATTACTCTGACCATTTCTGCCCAAATATTCTCAATGGGATTCATGTCAGCTCCTTTACGTGGCCATTCCGTTACAGTAATATTACTATGGTCGTCGAACCACCTCTTAACCACACGTGCCATATGAATAGGCGAGCGATCTTGTTGGAACATGATCTGATCATCGCCAAATCTTGCTGTCACAGAAGGCTACATCACGTTCTCCAGAATTGATATGTAATTGCGCGCATCGAATCTTCCTTCCACTTCCCACAGGAGCCCACACCCTTCGGCCGATATCCATGCCCATGCCGTTACCGACTCCCTGCCATTCCTTCGGCAACTGTAATATATTTTCGATTATACCTAGCACCTTCAGGCCGGCAAACAAGTACTTTTCCTGTTGATGCCGTAGAGAAAACTTTTTCGTCCGTGAAAATCACTCGCCTCCAAAACTGGAGAGGTTTGTCGACATTTTCAGCAGCAAAAGCAAGGCGAGCTTCTCTGTGGGAAACAGTCAATGTCTCTTTCACAGCAGCGCTTCTTGCTCTCAGTCCACCTTCCCTTAGACGACGAGTGACGGTCTTACTACTAACATTGAGACCCAAAGTCTGCTGAATTTGTCGTGGGGTGACAAATGGGTGGTTCCCACTGAAACGGCGTATCTGCTGATCCTGAGCTGCTGTTGTTTTGCGGCGACGCCCATGAGGCCTCACATTCAGGTTACCACTCTCTTCCTTTCGTCTGATCCACCTGGCTACCGTCGACTTGGGAAGACCCATAGTTCGTGCTGTATAGCCATTTGAAGATCCCTCTGCATGGAGTGCTATTATAGCGCCCTTGTCTTCCTCAGCCAGATGGGCCATTAGGCGTTGACTGAATGATTCGTCGCGGTTAATATCTGCTGCGGAAACAGCGCTAGTAGGAAACAGACTGCCTCCTCCACGACGGCAGCCACAACGCAGTGGCCAAGTATGTGTAACACGGAAATCGTTGGCATAAACGAGAGGTCGCAAGCCCGTACCCGTGTCATTACATAGTGGAGCAACTTAGAATCTGTAATTTTTCTCAGAAGGGACTGGTCCACTCTTGTCATGTCTTATCCTGATTAATATTACATGAAATGAAATGTTTACGTTTTGCATATGCGGCAGGCCTAAAGCAAGAAACATTTCTGAAATATATGAGGCAACCTGAAGAACACTTCGTGAATTTTAGCTGTAGAAGGTTGCCTTATAAGAAGGAAAACGTGTTTATCCTCGCTCGCCGTGTTTCCAAGTGGCGCAGTTTTCTCTGAGGCATACATAATTCTCGCCGGGCGTAAGAAGCGACTCGACTAACGAGGAGAACTCGCCAGGTGTCATAGGCTGATTGTCCAGAAACTTTGCTCAGTGAAGGAGAGGACAAAATAAGCGAACATGTGTTTCGACTTATCTGCAGACACTCGACCGTTTCCGAGAAAACGACGGTCAAAGTTATCAACGCACTCTTGCTATAGTGTAGATACCTTCTGCAGCCGAGAACGCAATTGAAGCGGTGGCTCAGTGGCTACCGTCGTTCCTTCTTAACTTTGATTCCCGTATTCGAGACCATATTGGGTTTTTTTATTACTGTTTTTTCCTGCCTCTCTATCAGAATTATCTACGAATGTTTTTTTTCTAATTTATGTTGAAATAATGTTGTCATTATTCGCCAATTAACTTTATGTGTAATAAATTAATTAAAAAAATAATAAACGAATGAGACAAACTGATCTAAAATCATCTGGTCTGCCTCATGTATCGTTATATCCAAATGGTTTATAAATGTTAATCTACATTCAGATCCGATGACGGCACCTTTAGTGTGTTGAACCCGGTTACCCAGTAAACAGTATTTAAGCGATCTTGGCTTCTGAATTATTTCTACAACAGAGTGATCGCCCCACTACGCACTATGTGTTCCCTTTTTAACTTATTTCTTTACACAGTAAATTAACTGACGAATAACGACAACAGTGTTTCAACATAAATTGGAATAAACATTCGTAGATAATTCAGAGAGTGTGGGGGGGGGGGGGGGGGGAAGGAAAAACCGGGTTTCGAGCTCGCAGCGCAAAGTTCCGAAGTCGCTATGGTAGCCGCAGAGCCACCGCTTCAGTTGAACCCTTACCCGCTAAGAGGTATCTACACTATAGCAACAGCGCATTGAAAACTTTGACCGTCGTTTTCTCAGAAGCGGTAGAGTGTAAGCAGATAACCTAAGACACGTGTTCGCTTATTTTGTCCCCTCTTTCACTGAGGGAAGTTTCAGCAAGATCGGGGTATGACGCTTGGCGTGTCCCCTCGTAAGTGGCGTGCGTTGGGATTCAGTAGAAAGAATGCGTCCACTTTCCTCGACTACTCATTGACATGTTTGGAAACTTTCTTTCTTGTAGTGGCACTTTGCATTATGAGGGCTGATTTTCCTGATAACGATCTACTAATGGACTTTGCTCCTAATTTACGTTACTGTGTAGTAGACCTACTGCAACTTCTGAAACCGGAAATGTTTATTTATTTGGATACTCCGCTTCTTAGTTGCTACATTTCGCTATAATATTTTCCTTTGTTTCAAAACGGCAAGTTAAGATGACCACTGCAACTTGGTAACATCAGTAACAATTTAATACTTTGAAACAGTTATATGTGGTGTAGGAGGAGTGTACTCTGTTGAATGAGGAATACATTAAACACGAAAGCTGCGTTCAATAACAATAATTAACTTTCGGTTACATGACAAAACACAAGTCGAAGCACTGTCAGTTCATCTCAGTACCCAGTAAAACTCAAACTGGAACGATCGAAAACATAGTTTTCTGGGGAAGGCAAACGAATGACTGCGTTTTATTGGCCGCACACTAAGAATACGCAACAGGCCAACTGGAAACACTGCCTACACTACGTTTGTCCGTCCACTGCTATAATATCCTTGACAGAAGTGATTGACTGCGCTCGCAAAAACGTCCAAGGAACGGTAGCACGATTTGTAATGTCACGAAATAGGGGAGAGAGGGTGCCAGAAGCGTTTTTCGTTGCTGCGAGATCTTTTCACGAAATTTCAATCACCAACATCTGTTCTGAATGCCAATCCTCGGGAACTTACACAGGAAGAAACCATAGTAGTAATGTAATTCAAGGCTCGCAAGAAAAGATTTAAGTGGTCCTTTTTCCCGCACACTGTTAATGACTGGGACGGTAGAGAAATAGTCCGAACCTTCTGCCAGGCACGTAAGTCTGGATTGCAAAGAAATCTTGTTGATGTAGTCATGTAGATGTAACAACGAAATTATGTTGTAATTGCAACATGTGACTTTTATTTGATTTGAACATCGAAGTTGTTTGCTATTTATTTACTTTTTGTTCATTAGTTTCAGCCATATACGAACACCTAGGCGCGTTAAATTGATATTGAAATAAAGTGTGATGCATGGACCAATAACAATAAATTCTTACCTACTTGTTATGGTACTGCAGTATCTGCCAGCGTCTTCAGAAGTGGATATCGCATACGACGTTCCTAGGGTGTTTATAAATGGATATTGCAGACGACTTCGAACAAAGTTTGAATGTAGCTTCGTAAAAGTTCCGTGATCAAACGATCTGAGTTGCTGGCGAATACAGTTTATCATTATACATGATATGAATAGGGCTCCGCCGGGTGTTGTGGTCGAGCGGTTCCAGGTGCATCAGTCACGAACCGCACGGCTACTTCAGTCGCAGGTTGGAATCCTACCTCGGGCGTAGATGTCTGCGATGTCCTTAGGCTAGCTAGGTTTAAGTAGTTCTAGGTCTAGGGGCTGATGACATAAGCAGTTTGGTCACATAGTTCTTGAAGCCATTTTTTGACCTTTCGCGTAAATTTTCTTTACATAAACGGCCGTATCTTTAGATTGCGTTGACATAGAAGCTCACTTTTTTTTACACCACCAAGGGACCGGTTACCGCAAGAAGTGCGATACATTTCCGCTTATTATGTTTACCCGTTCTGGAGGTAAACGGGTTTTAAAGGTTGGGTAGACCGATAGGCGGTCAAGAAAGTGAGACTTGTAGGGTTCCGTTTTTACTGGTTTAGGTGACGAAATCCTAACAACGAAAACAGCTACGACAGATACTGAAGATGAGGGCTGCATAAATAACACCCCCTACTCTTTATTCGAAATGTTCTAGTTGCAGTCGATACATCAGCATATAATTCGTAGCTACGCTTTCGATCCAAATCACGTTTACAGGAATGCAAATAGAATCCATTTGCCTATACACGTGGTAGTTCACATCCCAGTATTAATGCTACCGCGTTTTAGAAGTGCGAACATTCCCATTGCTAGCTAGCTTAAGAAACACTTAGGCTAATGAACGTTTTGCGGCTGTGGCGAGTCTAGTGGAGAATTCGAAACAGTGTAGAATACGTTTGGCAGCTGTGTAGCCGTTTATTTCCTGGGGTGGTGCAGAAATATCCTACTAAATTTACTCTCTAATAACAGTATTTTGCTATTTCGATAAACATCCCGAATGGTTGTCACATAAGCGGTGACATAAAGGAAGAAAATTCATGTTTTTGAGTCCAGAAAGCTCTATGCAACAGAAACTGCAGATCATTTTGCCATTTTCATTGCGAAATTACTGGCTTATTCATGTCTGGGGTAATAATAGAGGGCTGCATGGGTTGTCTGCTACCGTAGTGAAAGGAAGGTCTGGTTTGTTTTCGGTTCTAATCTCGATGGAGGCAGGTAGAATATCAGTAAAGCAATTTTAAGAAATTCTCGCGGCCCCAATACGTTTTATCGCTACCTTTATTCTGTACTGGCGCCCTGTGCATGTCAATATGACACTCTTGTAGAATTTCATACATGTTACTGCCTACTTTTTCCGCTTCTGTCAATAATGGAATTGACTTAAGTGTGGCACTGAATGATTTTTAACTGAATTTCGTTATGAATCTTCACGCATTGTTAAATTTGCACACTTTCATGGTAGGTCAGCAACGGTAATCCAGTATGACTGGTCTGAACGTTGACACAGACCGTTTCGCGGCCGAAAGCGGATAATATTTTGCTAATTCGTAACGATCCGGCGTTCTTTGTATTACTAAAACAATTACGTTATCTCGATAAGTTGAAATTCATTTTTATTGGTACAGTTCATACCAATTAGCGTTTCTTCTTTCAGTTCTGTCTTATATTTACGTATTGTATTTAACACACTAATCAGCATTAATATAGTCTTACAAATTATTGAAAACAGCCTAAAAAATTTCAGATAGTTTGTCAATTTCACGCAAGTGCATAGTATGTTGGTAGCACTTCGTCGCCTTGCCTGTTATGCTGTGTAGCAGACTTTAAAGCCGTGCGGATCAGCATAACGAAAAGGCGAGGGGTCTCGCTCGTTTTGTCCACGACTGTACATTGGAGGCAGTAGAATCGATCTGCAGCCAGCCTCAAATGCTGTATCTCTAAATTTTCTCAATAGTGGTCCTCGAAAAGAACGTCGCCTTCCCTTCAGGGATTACGATCTGAGTTCCCGAATCATCCCCATAATAGTTACGTGTTGCTCAGCCCTACCGATAACAAATCTAGGAGAACTCCTGTGGCCGGCCGGTGTGGCCGAGCGGTTCTAGGCGCTTCAGTATGGAACCGCGCGAACGCTATGGTCGCAGGTTCGAATCCCGCCTCGGGCATGGATGTGTGTGATGTCCTTAGGTTAGTTAGGTTTAAATAGTTCTAAGTTCTAGGGGACTGATGACCTCAGCAGTTAAGTCCCATAGTGCTCAGAGCCATTTAAACCAAGAACTCCTGTGAATTGCTTTGATGTTTTCCTTTAATCCGACCTGGTAAGGATCACAAGCACCAGGGCAGTACTCAACGATAGGTCGCACTAGCATCATCCATGCCATCCCCTTTACAAATGAACCACACTTTCCTCAAATTCTCCAAATAAACTGAAGTCGACCAGTCGCCTTCTGTATGACAATTCTCACCTGTTCGTCCCATTACATATGGCTTTTCAGTGTTACACCCAATATTTTAACGACGTAACTATCTTATGAAGCAGCTATTAAAGCTGTTTTCGCACAATATGGGTCTGATTTTCCTACTCATCCTTAACTTCCAGTTTTCTACATTTACAGGTAACTGTCATTCATCACACCAACTAGAAATTTTGTAAAAACGCCATTTTGTCTATGGAGTGCGTGATAGACTCTCTTGTAAAAATTTTTGGTTTATTTATAGACACAATCACATTTTTATGACACAGTCGTAACCGGTTTCGGCCATACAGTGACCATCTTCAGATGCTAGAAAAATGCAAAAGAAAATTTATATTAAAACCTAAAAAATAAGTCCAAAATTTAACCACGACTATTTGTAATCTAACTGAATTTATGCGAAATACATATAGTTCATACCTAAAGGCTGCATACAAAGAACACAGGTTCATGCGTTGTCTAACTAGCTATAAAATGTAAAACACCGGTCTTATATAGATATAAAAATTTGTTAGATTTTGTTCAAATGTTCAAATGTGTGTGAAACGTTATGGGACTTAACTGCTAAGGTCATCAGTCCCTAAGCTTACACAATACCTAACCTAAATGATCCTAAGGACAAACACACACACCCATGCCCGAGGGAGGACTCGAACCTCCGCCGGGACCAGCGGCTAGATTTTGTTCATCGTCTTTGCGCTAGATACGCGCATCTTCTATAAGATAGTCATGATTTTTCAAAAGCCTAAAATAAACAAATTTACTGTTAATATTTAAGTCAAATGTACATAAAATTTAAGATTACAGACCAAATCGTTAAATCAGTAAAATAACATTTCAGAACAAGGAGAAAACATTGCTGTAGATGAAAATAGTAGTAGCACATGTAGAGTGCATTTCTGACGCCCGATGGCGCTGTATTTCCGGCTATTGCCTGTTTATGCCGTTGTCCATTGGTACGACAGGGACGACACGGGCAGGACGACGAGTGTAGTGCTGGCACTAGTGGTTGGCACGCTCCTCCGCCTTAGCGGTTGTTGACATCTGCTGCGGCCCGCACTGCACAGTGAAATACTCGACCACAGGAAGGCTCCATCCTCAGCTGAAGCACGTATGTCGACCTAAATATTAATAGGAAATTTGTGAGTTTTGGGCCTTTGAAAATTATGACTATCTTATAGAGGACGCGCGCATCTAGCGCAAAGACGGTGAACAAAATCTAACAAATTTTTATATCTATATAAGACCGGCGTTTTACATTTTATAGCTAGTTTGACAACGCATGAACCTGTGTTCAGTGTGTGCCACCTTTAGGTATGAACTATTTGTACCGGATGATCAAAAACTCAGTATATATTTGAAAACTGAATAAATCACGGAATAATGTAGATAGAGAGGTACAAATTGATACACATGCTTGCAATGACGTGGGGTTTTATTAGAACCAAAAAAAAAAAATACAAAAGTTCACAAAATGCCGACAGATGGCGCTTCATCTGATCAGAATAGCAATAATTAGCATAACAAAGTAAGACAAAGCAAAGATGATGTTCTTTATAGGAAAGGCTCAATATGTCCACCATCATTCCTGAACAATAGCTGTAGTCGAGGAATAATGTTGTGAACAGCACTGTAAAGCATGTCCGGAGTTATGGTGAGCCATTGGTGTCGGATGTTGTCTTTCAGCATCCCTAGAGATGTCGGTCGATCACGATACACTTGCGACTTCAGGTTACCCCAAAACGAACAATCGCAGGGACTAAGGTCTGGGGAGCTGGGAGGCGAAGCATGACGAAAGTGGCGACTGAGCACACAATCATCACCAAACGACGCGCGCAAGAGATCTTTCACGCGTCTAGCAATACTTCGTTTGTTTGTTTGTTTGTTTGTTTTTGTTCTAATAAAACCCCATGTCATTCCAAGCATGTGTGTCAGTTTTTACCTCTCTATCTACATTATTCCGTGATTTATTAAGTTTTCAAATTTATACTGACATTTTGATCACCCGATATTTCGCATAAATTCAGTTAGACTACTAATAAGCGTGGTTAAATATTGCACTTTTGTTTTAGTTTTTAATATAATTATTCTTTTGTATTGTTTTAGCATCTGAAGATGTCATTGTATAGCCGAAACCGGTTATGATTGTGTCATAAACATGTGATTGTGTCTATAAAAAAAACAAAAAAATTTTACTAGACATTTTGCCTATGTCATCTTGTATATTCATACAGTCGCTCATCGATTACACCTTCCCGTACACCACGGCAGCATCAGTAAACAATCTCAGATTGCTGCACACACTGTCCGCGAGATCACTTATGTGTACAGAAAATAATAGCTGTCCTATCGTGCGTCTCAGGGGCACTCCTGATGATACCCTTTTTCTGATGAATATTGCCGTTCAGGGTAATATACTGGGTCTTGGTACTTACGAAGTCTCCGAGCCACTCACATATCATAGAACCTATCCCATACGCCCGTACCTTTGTTAACAGTCTGCAGTGCGGCACTGTCTCAAACGCTTTTCGGAAATCTGCAAATAAGGAATCTGTTTGTTTCCGTACGTCCATGGTTGGCAATATATCCGATGGGAGAACAGCAAGTTGACTTTCGCACGAGTGACGCTTTCTAAAACCATGCATATTCGTCGACAGCAGCTTTTCGGTCTCAAGGAAATTTATTGTATATTCGCTATATATGCAAGCTAATTAAGTGGACAGTGCCTTAGAGCAATCTTTATCAAATCGATTAGGTTGTTTCTCTTTCCCAGGGATGCCTATTACTTCTTCGCCCATAAAGGAGTCTGACGGATGGCTACACGACGGTATGTTTGTACGATTCTCCAACGTGAACTATTTCTTAAACGCGAAGTTTAAAACTTCGGGTTTCCTTTTGCTATTTTCTGCTACCACATCGACTGATGAAACTGTGAGTGTATAGAATCCGTAGATTAGCTTAGCTATTTTACGTAGGTTCTGTCTTATGTATTCCCATAGGAGTATCGCTTTTATATTTAATTTTCTCGAGCATCTGCGCTACTCTCTCGTATGGACTGTATCGGCATGTTGCAAACTTAGCAACTTGTCTCTGTGTTAATGCCATGCCTGCCGTCATGACTACTTCCAAAAGATTCAGAATGCTATAGCAGTACTCCGGAATTGGTCGTATTTGTATCTTGTATACGATTTCCTTTACAGATGCACTGCATTTGAAAGTTGGGTGTTCAGTGGCACTTTCAACTTTGCTACTGTTTTGTTGCTTTACCTCACGAAACGAGTCTTTCCGAACATTTTGCAAAGACATTCTGTAATAAATATCGGTATGTAGTGCAGAATCTTTCAGTTACGTCTGTTGAAGACAACACTGTGGTAACGTGTTTACCTCTGGCGAGTTTCACATGCATGCAAACAATGAGAGCTTGACACAGCGATCGACTGACTTGAATGGGTACTCGGATCCGTGTCGTCGAGGAGAGGAACCTGCAGCAGTTCTGAGGTGCCAGCTGTAGTTCAGAAATTATGTAAGATCGCTCAAGTTACCTGGAGTGGCTGTTAATGGAGCTACATTCCTTTTCATCGTGCAAAATTCGTAGTCGCACAGCTGTACAGTCATTTCACGTACTAAATTTCTGATGATTTGCGAAAATCATCTATGGCGCGAAATATTACATAAGCTCAGGGATCGTTTGGTTTTCGGAAGTTGGAAACGGATTACAGAATCGAGTCAGTTTGATCATTCTGTCATCTGCCCCTCCTTCCTAATTCCAGCTACTCTCCACAATAAGCAAAGTCTTCTAAGGAAAATTTGAGAGGAGCGAAGATTACAATAAACATTCTAGTTTACTTAGCTTTTCGTATAGAGTCAGCTCCAATTCTTCTTGTCTAGGGGTCCGATTCTTGAAGTTAAAATGCTCACATTTTAGGTCCTCATTGTTTGAATTGATCTAAATAAATTGGAAGATTGTTGTTGCAGAATTTTTGTTGTTGTTGTTGTGGTCTTCAGTCCAGGGACTCATTTGATGCAGCTCTAAATGTTACTCTATCCTTTGCAAGCTTCTTCATCTCCGAGTAACCCCTTGCGAGCTAAGAACCCAAAGATGTTTGGGCTCTCATGCGGTTCCTCTTCGTCGAAATGTCTTGACTCAAACTCGTCTAGGGGTTGAACTGCACGTGTCGCAGTACACGCCCTAGATTAGACACTTGTGTGACCCTTTGGTTAAATTGTCTGGCTGATGGCAAGTTTGTGAAATACAAAGCTAATATAACGTATAATAACAGTAATAATAATACCGGGAACTAAATTAACGACACATAAATGATGTAGACCACACAGCTGCGATTTGGTTACAATAATGTTTATTCATAAAGCGAAGTAACAGCGAAAGTGGTCGTATTTAGAGTTACCGTTACACTCGAGAGCATTTCCATTTGGCACAGATCGATCACTCGCAGTCTCATCGCGAAACACAAGTCCAGTACTCCATGTCGATATTTACACGGAAAGTTAACAATTCACACCAGTCGCGCGGCTGCTCACCGCTCAGAGACTAAGTCCCGCGATACCACACAACGCGAAATTTTGTAAGTCGTTTCACTTCCTAGCTGCCTAAAGACCGACCGTCCGCTCTCGCGTCTCAGTCCGAGCTGTGCACTTTGGTGTCTCCAGCCGAACTGTCTGTTTTCGCGTCTCTATCCGAACTGTCCCCTTTGGTGTCTCGACCATAACTGCCATCTAACCGATTCCGACTGCGTTTCCCGCGCGCCGAACATCTTCGCTCAACTGACTATTGCAGTTCCCTTTCCTGAAGCAGTCCATCTGATTGGCTACAACTTATTCTACTTACTTTCTATTTTAACGTATTTAAGGTGGGTAGAACGTCAACAGGGCCGACTCGGAGCAGGAGAGACACCGCAGGACATTTTAATTTCCACTGTTTATACTTTTACAAATAAATTCATAAAACTTTGTCAGCATAACCAGGAAGGATTCAGAATACACACTAATAGCAGTGGAAGTTCGAAAACATAACGAAATAATTTTATTTACATGTGAAATTTCATTTTCTTTTTTTTACTTACTAATGGCAGCGTTTGTTGCTATAGGTACACTTTTCTTCATAAGTAAGAGAGATTCTTCGATGAATTTTGCACAGCATACAAACCATACTGAAAGGTGTATGAAACTCTAGAATTTTCCACATCTATTAAAAACTGAGGTAAAAATTGAGGTAATTAACTACAAAATTTGTGTTTTTTATAAACATGAAGTATAAAATATAACAGCTCATTCTTTTTTTCATAAATTAAATAAATTCCAGAGTTTCATACACCTGTAAGCATGGTATGTATGCTGTGCAAAATTCATCGAAGAATCTCTCTAACTTAGGAAGAAAAGTGTACCTATAGCAACAAAGGCAGTCATAAGTAAGTGAAAAAATGATGAAGTTTCACATGTAAAAACAAATTTGTTATGTTTTCGAACTTCCACTGAAATGAGTATGAATCCTGAATCCTTCCTGGTGATGCTGACAAAGTTTTATGTCTTTATTTGTAAAAGTATAGACACTGGAAATTAAAATGTCCTGTGATGCCTCTCCTGCTCCAAGTCGGCCCGTTTGACGTCCTACCGACCTTAAATCATCAAAGCTTGACCACTTTCACTTTTTAAGTAAAGTAACAGAAAATACTGATAATTTAAATTTACTATATCTTTTAAACAAATAAAGTTACAGAGTTGACATTTACACCATTGTCATTTTAATGAAGCGCTTCTACGAGTATATGAAATGTCGATCTTTAAGATCGACCAAAGCGTTGAGATTTTAACATTCAGGTGTTTATTACAAAACTTGTGAATTTCACTTTAACAGTAAATCCTAAACTACACTACTGGAAATTGAAATAAGAACACCGTGAATTCATTGTCCCAGGAAGGGGAAACTTTATTGACACATTCCTGGGGTCAGATACATCACATGATCACACTGACAGAACCACAGGCACATAGACACAGGCAACAGAGCATGCACAATGTCGACACTAGTACAGTGTATATCCACCTTTCGCAGCAATGCAGGCTGCTATTCTCCCATGGAGACGATCGTAGAGATGCTGGATGTAGTCCTGTGGAACGGCTTGCCATGCCATTTCCACCTGGCGCCTCAGTTGGACCAGCGTTCGTGCTGGACGTGCAGACCGCGTGAGACGACGCTTCATCCAGTCCCAAACATGCTCAATGGGGGACAGATCCGGAGATCTTGCTGGCCAGGGTAGTTGACTTACACCTTCTAGAGCGTGTTGGGTGGCACGGGATACATGCGGACGTGTATTGTCCTGTTGGAACAGCAAGTTCCCTTGCCGGTCTAGGAATGGTAGAACGATGGGTTCGATGACGGTTTGGATGTACCGTGCACTATTCAGTGTCCCCTCGACGATCACCAGTGGTGTACGGCCAGTGTAGGAGATCGCTCCCCACACCATGATGCCGGGTGTTGGCCCTGTGTGCCTCGGTCGTATGCAATCCTGATTGTGGCGCTCACCTGCACGGCGCCAAACACGCATACGACCATCATTGGCACCAAGGCAGAAGCGACTCTCATCGCTGAAGACGACACGTCTCCATTCGTCCCTCCATTCACGCCTGTCGCGACACCACTGGAGGCGGGCTGCACGATGTTGGGGCGTGAGCGGAAGACGGCCTAACGGTGTGCGGGACCGTAGCCCAGCTTCATGGAGACGGTTGAGAATGGTCCTCGCCGATACCCCAGGAGCAACAGTGTCCCTAATTTGCTGGGAAGTGGCGGTGCGGTCCCCTACGGCACTGCGTAGGATCCTACGGTCTTGGCGTGCATCCGTGCGTCGCTGCGGTCCGGTCCCAGGTCGACGGGCACGTGCACCTTCCGCCGACCACTGGCGACAACATCGATGTACTGTGGAGACCTCACGCCCCACGTGTTGAGCAATTCGGCGGTACGTCCACCCGGCCTCCCGCATGCCCACTATACGCCCTCGCTCAAAGTCCGTCAACTGCACATACGGTTCACGTCCATGCTGTCGCGGCATACTACCAGTGTTAAAGACTGCGATGGAGCTCCGTATGCCACGGCAAACTGGCTGACACTGACGGCGGCGGTGCACAAATGCTGCGCAGCTAGCGCCATTCGACGGCCAACACCGCGGTTCCTGGTGTGTTCGCTGTGCCGTGCGTGTGATCATTGCTTGTACAGCCCTCTCGCAGTGTCCGGAGCAAGTATGGTGGGTCTGACACACCGGTGTCAATGTGTTCTTTTTTCTATTTCCAGGAGTGTATAATCAACATTCGTTGACTGGTACCTTTTGGTATGTACAAGAGATCCGTGTACCAGAATCATACGCCAATAACGTCATATATGTGTTTTACCTTTTACCTATTAGCTGTACTATACTTGGCGCATTTTGTTAATTTCATAGTCAGTGCTTGACAAAGGCCATGTTCCACTGGAACCAGTCACCAGATTAAATAAATATCACCTAGTATTTACTGTGACCGTTGTTGTTATTCAGAGTTATTCAGAGTAATCTGGACACTTTCAGGTGATTATAAAAATGTTTATACTAAAATTAGGTATTACATGATGCCGCGCGGGCTTAGTCGAGCGGTCTCAGGCACTTCAATCATGGACTGTGCGGCTGGTTCCGGCGGAGGTTCGTGTCCTCCCTCGGGCATGGGTGTGTGTGTTTGTCCTTAGGATAATTTAGGTTAAATAGTGTGGAAGCTTAGGGACTGATGACCTTAGCAGTTAAGCCCCATAAGGTTTCACACACACACATTATTACATGATTATATGCATGGAAACAGCAACTCAAGAAGTTTTTGTGCTCTGTTCACAAATGTTCAATATATGAACAACCAGTGACAGGCAGATGTCCAGTCTGTAGTCGAATTAGGTCACATTGACACTAAAGTGTCTATATCGATGTCAGTCACAGGTGCCATGACATATCCTCTTAAATCACTGATATTATGGGGAAGTGGAAAATGGGGTATCAAAACAGTGTCTTTGGTGCAACTGTACTGGTAAAAATCACGCGATGTCAGGTCCAGAGAACATGGGGCCACTCCAGCAGCCGAAGATTGCCAGCTGATTCACATACGATGCATCGACTTAGCAGCTCAGTATCCAAGAGTTCATGAACTTCTTGGCTCAAGTGCAGTGAAACACCATCGTGTGACAAATGAAATTATCACTATCCTCCGCAGTTGCGACCTGGACTACAGAAAATGACGTCTCCCTTGTCTGACAGCCATGTTCCTGGAGGTTATTGCAGCAAAACAAACGGTTTTACTTGATGTTTCCACACATACACTTATACACTACCTTAGCTCAATACAAAAATCTTTTGCAATCATTTGGAAGTGTATAGTCCATCTTGAATAACTCTGCCTTGTTTAACGTCGCTGTCGTTCCGATAAGACTTCACATACATATTTCGTTTTGCTTTAGGACAAAATGTTATTTATTTATTTATTCATTTATTTAACCTGGCAAGATTAGGGCCATCAGGACCCCTCTTACATCTAACCAGGCGTTCTACTTATTTTACATTCATATGTTTTCGTAGGCATGTTAAACTACATGTAGTACAAAAAGTGAAATAAACAATCACAAAGGCACACTTGGAAAAAATAGACATATAGAGTTTATATTCGTAGATGATAAGTACTGTTATAATTAGACATTATGAAAGAGACAGATTGTAGATAGGTGTGCTAGCATCATGTAGTATAAGGGAGACTGATGGCGAAGGGAGGAGAAGAATAGAGACATGGTGAAATATAGTTAAGGAAATATAAAGGAAAAGAAGATTGCGTGGCTAATAGAGATAGATGAAGAGGAAGAAGAGAAAGTAGAAAGATTGGAGACACTAGCTTTGCTATTTGACAGAGGAGAGGAATGGCCTTGCCCATTAACTTAAGTTATATGAGGTGGTAGAAATTAGTGGGACACCCAATATAATAGAAAGACGTTTCTGGCGCGTCGGTGAGTTCAGAATCGTCCTACAAAACTTTGGAGGAAGGCTCTTGCCCGCAGACGTACACATTTTCCGTGTGTAGAGCTGCCGAGTCCGTGTCACAGTCGACGCACCGCACACCGTTTGCTCAGTCGGGCCCGCGCGTCTTTGCCCCCCTGGAGACGGGTGGCGGTCGGCGTCCTAGGTGACGGCGCCCCCGCGCATTGAGAAATGGAGCGTGTCCCATTGTCACCACGTCACGGAGCGAAGCGCCAGCCACCCCTGGCGACACGGCCTCATGGCCCGGAATGATTCACATAAGCCGCGCCGAAAAAATATCGCCCGCCACCCCGGCACCGCGCCGCGCTGCCGGCAGCGGCACCCCTCACGGGGTTTTACTTTTAGCTCCGGCGCTTAAGCAGGCGTGAATCCTGCCACCCCCACCGCTACCCCGCCTACCCGTCCCTCCTACACTGACTCACTGATCCCAGCCGCTCGCGCTACATTTGCCACTGCTACTGGCTGGTAGTCGCTCCTCGCTCCGCAGGCGGCGGCAACCTGCTGCCTGATCTGGGAAAGAGTCGCAGTTCTGAAGGCGGAGCAGTCGTGATGGATTTTCACAGAGTAACACCAACACCCACGTAACAGCTAATATTGCTTAGGGACGCACGCGTCGTTCAAACGGGAGTGAATCCTCTTGGTGATTGAAGTATATAAAGCCTTAACGATGCTTAGTGGTATACTTTTATAGTATTTATTAGGTCATACAAACAGTATCATGTGTGTGTGTGTGTGTGTGTGTGTGTGTGTGTGTGTGTGTGTGAATTCCTAAGGGACGAAACTGCTGAGATCATCGGTGACTAGACGTACACACTACTTAAACAAACTTATGCTAAGAACAGCACACATACCCATGCCCGAGGGAAGACTCGTCCCCCCGCAGGAGGAGCCGCGCAATCCGTGAAATGGTGCATTAAACCGCGCGGCCACTCCGCGCGGCCAAACAGTATCATGACCTGTCATGGATTTTTAGTGACTCGCCATTAGATGAATTTGGCGCGTGATATTGTTACTAGTCAGCTAAATAGAAGAGGAGAGGCACTTACAATGGTACTATAAAGAAGCAGTGTGCGCCCCGATAGCTGAATGATCAGCGTGACTGACTGCCGTCCTAAGGGTCCCGGGTTCGTTTCCCGGCTGGGTCGGGGATTTTCTCCGCTCAGGGAGTGGTTGTTGCGTTGTCTTCATCATAATTTCATCCGCATCCAGCGCGCAGGTCGCCCAATGTGTGGTCGAATGTAATAAGACCTGCACCTACGCGGCCGGACCTGCCCCGTAAGGGGTCTCCCGGCCAATGACGCCAAACGCTCATTTCATAAGGGGCAGTCAAATGAAAACGAATTAGATGGGAAAAAAGTAAATAAACTAGTTACTATTTCAAAAGTACTCGCCATGACTGTTAATACACTTATCCCATTGTAAAGAAAACGGTGATTGCCTTCATGGAAAAATGTTTGCGATTGCCTACGGAATCATGATTCCGGGCTTACATGCAGCCAATGTTGTTTCGTTTGCGCTCCCAAAGTTTCACTGCCAAACCTTTACACCTTCTACATACAGTTCCGATCTCTCCCCACACGATTTCCATATTTTTCGGACGTGGAGAAAGTCATTTGGGACCGTCATTTGCGAGAAGGTGCAGGCCTGGCTACAATCATAGTTCCATAGGCAGCAGCAAAGATTTTTTCATGAAGGCATGGACCGTCTTATCGCACAGTGAGATAAATTTGGTAACGGTTATGGAGGCTACTTCTGAAATAATAAATTGTTTACTTACGTTTTTCCATCTGTTTGGTTTTCATTTGACTGCCTCTTATATTTGTATGTTCGTCCCCGGTAGCTGAGTGGTCAGCGCGACGGAATGTCAATCCTAAGGGCCGGGTTTCGATTACCGGTTGGGTCGGAGATCTTCCCCGCTCAGAGACTGGGTGTTGTATTGTCCTAATAATCATCATTTCATCCCCATCGACGCTTAAGTCGCCGAAGTGGCGTCAAATCGAAAGACTTGCACCCGGCGAACGGTCTACTCGACGGGAGGCCCTAGCCACACGACATTACATATATTTGTCTGAGCTCAGGCTGGAAAATACAGCAAAAGATTTGCGTTACATGTAGGCCATTCTGTGTTTGTTCCCTTAGCAGTGTTCCTAGTCCTTGTTATTGCGATGCCATACTCTCTAGGTGCGGCGGAGGCTAAATGTTCAAATGTGTGTGAAATCTTATGGAACTTAACTGCTAATGTCATCAGTCACTACGCTTACACACTACTTAACCTAAGTTATCCTAAGTACAAACACACACACCCATGCCCGAGGCACGACTCGAACCTCCGCCGGGACCAACCGCACAGTCCATGACTGCAGCGCCCAAGACCGCTCGGCTAATCCCGCGCGGCTGGCGGACTTTACAGAATTGTTCGGGTAATAAATGTATGGAAAATCTTAGAGGGTAGATCAACATTTATGGCTGAAAATTTGATCGCTTAATTCTTATCATTAATTTTATTTGTGATGCAAGGATAGAGGAGACACCAAGCTGCTAATGACGATATGAAAGTGTGGAGACATATTTAAATATTTTTTCAGGAAAATCGTTCCATTTGATTACGAAATCAGTGATTTTCGCTAAGACAGTACTTTCTTTTAAACGGAAGCCTCCCTGGCACCTTGAAAGGTACATCTGTCATGGATGCATCAGAGTGGCGGTCTCAGCCGTTGGAAGATGTCAGCTCCTGATAACGTAAAGTGCCTGAGTCGCCTTCCCAACTCCGTGATGAACTCAGTTAGGTTACCCGTAAAAAGTAATATCCTTCTCGACAGTAGACTGTCATCCAAAGGTAGCAGACGGTCTCTGTTTTCTGGTTGGTTTTCTGCAGGTAACAGGCGTCTTCCGAGTTAGTAGGCCTACATTCAACTTCCAAGCCACATGGATCTCCACCTTAGGCGACGTATAGCATCAGTGTATGTGAAAGCCTAAAGTCTGCGGAATTATGAGAAGGTGACCGGTTTTGCAGAGAGAAATAATCTTCTTTCTAGATTCTTTCGACAGTGAGATATCTAGGGATATCAGCGAATAAGTTACACCTGTCGTCCCAGGCCCCGTCACACAACAATATAAGGAACTGCTAGACCAAACAAGACTAGGGAAGTGGGAGGCATATATTAAGGCACCAAATGGTAGTAGACGTTTGTGGATTCCCACAATCTTGAGACGATACGATCGCATGATGATAACAGACTGGGAGGCATCAATGGAATCCCTATTCATAACTCTGCTTCTGGACGATACGACGATGGAAGACCGACTGTACTAGGAGCAACTTCGCTTTAAATTACTAGAACAGCAAGTGAATAATCGTGTTGTGGTTCCATTTGCCAAGGAGGAAGTGCTAACTTAGAAGAAAATTGAAGGGTAGTTCTTGAAAGACTAAGTAATTGCTGAGTAGAAAATGAACTAACGGTAGCATCACACCAGTTTATATATCACTAGAAAGAACATTATCAATAACGAGAAACTCCACGATCAGAGTAAATGACCAACATGTGAAAAGAAAAGTATGTAGATACCTTAGTATGAGCATCAACGAGTGGCAAAAATGTCATGCACATATAGAAATCGCCTACTAGGGAGGCATTAAAATCCCGAAAAAATAGCAGCAACTGGGATCAAAGACGTTTCTAGCAGCTACTTAGTGCAGTAAGAGCGTACTACCATGCAATCTTACTACGGGCCGAACGTCTGGGCTCATAGAGCCAGGGAGGTAAGGACAGCACGGGCTCTACGGTGAGCACAGAGAAGTGCCTGACAATGCCCTGTGCATAACTACGGGCCAAGCTCAAAAGATATCAGTTACAGGGCTTATTTCAGGTTGAGTTTAAATATTTTCAAAAAATTAGCTGAGTGCATTCAGATGCGTTTAGTTTAAGACAGATTAGCGTATAAATTACAAAAATTTAAATGACTTTCCTGTAAGAGTTAGATGAATGTCATGACAGTAACTTACAAGCATTATTCTAGATAAAATTTGCAGCAAGGTACTTTCATCTGTTAAGTTTGAAATATGGATGCAGCGAAAATTCACTCAATGGAAGGCATGCCTTAATACACTACTGGCCATTAAAATTGCTACACCACGAAGATGACGTGCTACAGACGCGAAATTTAACCGACAGGAAGAAGATGCTGTGATATGCAAATGACTAGCTTTTCAGAGCATTCGCACAAGGTTGGCGGCGGTGGCGACACCTACATCGTGCTCACATGAGGAAAGTTTCCAACAGATTTCAAAAAATGGTTCAAATGGCTCTGAGCACTATGGGACTTAACATCTATGGTCATCAGTCCCCTAGAACTTAGAACTACTTAAACCTAACTAACCTAGGGACAGCACACAACACCCAGCCATCCAACTGATTTCCATACACAAACAGCAGTAGAACGGCGTTGTCTGGTGAAACGCTGTTGTGATGCCTCGTGTAAGGAGGAGGAATGCGTACCATAACGTTTCCGAGTTTGATAAAGGTCGGATTGTAACCTATCGCGATTGCGGTTTTTCGTATCGCGACATTGCTGCTCGGATTGGTCGACATGCAATGACTGTTAGCAGAATATGGAATCGGTGGGTTCAGGAGGGTAATACGGAACGCCGAGCTGGATCCCTACAGCCTCGTATCACTAGCAGTCAAGATGACAGGCATCTTATCCACATGGCTGTAACGGATCGTGCAGCCACGTCTCGATCCCTGAGTCAACAGATGGGGACGTTTGCAAGACAGCAACCATCTGCACGACTTTTGCAGCAGCATGGACTATCAGCTCGGAGACCATGGCTGCGGTTACCCTTGACGCTGCATCACAGCGATGGTGTACTCAACGACGAACCTAGGTGCACGAATGGCAAAACGTCATTGTTTCGGATGATTCCAGGTTCTGTTTACAGCATCTTGATGGTCGCATCCGTGTTTGGCCACATCGTGATGAACGCACACTGGAAGCGTGTATTCGTCATCGCCAAACCGGCGTATCACCCGACGTGATCGTATGGGGTGCCATTGGTTACACGTCTCGGTCACCTCTTGTTCGCGTTGACGGCACTTTGAACAGTGGACGTTACATTTCAGATGTTGTAACCTCCCCGCAATAATGTTAAAAAAGTCAATGATTATAAAAAATGTGTCAAATGCTGTCTTCCCACAAAACTGAATAATAAAATAAGCCAAGCGTAACTTCCTTGCAAAATTAAAGAATAATAATGGCCCAAATGTAAACTCCCCACAAAATATCGTTAAGGGATGTAGATTGAACATTAAACCCTCAATAACATTAATTAAATATTGGACCATGGACTGGATGTAACATCTCAACAGCTATAATTAAACCTGACAAATTTTATAGGCACAGCAGCGCTGACCTACTACGGCCCTGTGAAATAATTAAACCAAAATTCTTACCTCAGTAAAACTGCATCTATATCTGCTCTTATTTTTCGGCATAGCTTCGTGCCATGCTGGCCTGTACTTAATTTTGATTGTTGGAGGGAATGCATAGGAAATATTATTTAACTTGAAATGAATCTTTTTCTTTAAAAAGTTACTTTATAGAAAATTATTATTGGGGCATTTTTTTGAACAAATTAATTACAATTAACACATGTTATTAGCTGAGCGCAATGCTGCTTCATTACCTTTTACAATATTACATATCGTCCTGAATCGTGACCAGAGTCGCGGGAAGATCGCGCCGCCGACGCATGCCGACGTGTGCTCGGTACAACTGTCCACTCGCTATTACTGTATCCGACTTCTACTACAGACAGAGTACAAGTCGCAACTGCTCCTGTCGACTCGCTACGTGCTACTACTGGACTCTCGCGCGGTCAAGCGCAGACTAGCAACGATAAATAACTCTCTGGTCAGAGATTCTGTCATGCCTCGCCATCGCTGGTAATGAATACATACGTGTTTCATAACCGTCCACTGGAGGGGCAAAAATTTGGCAGCGATGGTGAGTCATTTGGACTTGCCATGAGCAACAAATTTTTTCATAATTAATTAACTTTACAATTACAGAAAATATACAGATATATAGGTGCAGAACATGAAGTAAATATAGTGCACATGCACTGAGTACAGAACATATCAGGCAAAGACAAAATATACATACAATGAGTACAAAACATATTCACAAATGGCAAAAGTGCACACGCACAGTAGTACAGAATATATCAGCAAATCACAAAATGTATATACAATGAATACAAATCATGTTAACAAAATGACGAAAGTGCACACGCACTGTAATACAGAACATATCTGGGAATCACAAAAAAAAAATGTCTACGTGATGAGTACAAATGGCATAAAGTGCACACGCACTGTAAAACTCTCTAATATTGTTACAACAAATATACCTAATGAGTACAAATCATATTGACAAATGACAAAAGTGCACACGCACTGAAGTAGTGAACATATCAGGAAATCACAAAAAAATGTATATGCAATGAGTAGAAATCATGTTAAAAAAATGACAAAAGTGCACACGCACTGTAGTTCAGAACAAATCAGGAAATCATAAAATGTATATGCAATGAGTAGAAATCATGTTTACAGATGACAAGAGTGCACATGCACTGTAGTTCAGAACATATCAGCAAATTAACAAAAAATGTATAGGTCATGAATACAAATCATGTTAGCAAAAAATGATTTTCACTATGTTACAAGAATTAGGATAGGAAAGGGAAGGATTGCATCATGGTTGTAGCACCTTAGGTTGCACGCAGCTGCACTGAAAGTCCATATCTTTCTACAGAAGCACAACACTAAGCGAGACAATCTGAAGTTCTTTTCCTTGAAGCATTAATCAGTGTGTCCAAGACACTGAACTGTCGTAGTAATATTCATGTTGTCACTTTGGTAGTACATTAGGTACACCAAACAGTGGGACCATAATAAAATCTCCATCGCTCAAGGTGGTGGACAGCATGTCGTGTCAACACCACATTCTTGTAAAGTACACCAACGTAGAATTAGTGCAAAAACCAAATATAGTGCTCCATGAGCATGAGGATAGACAGGACAAACGGATATTGCAGTAATTCCAGGTAATTAGGTCAGAAGGTGAAGGACATTAAGTCACATACTAGTCTTCATTGAGAATTACACTAGTAGTTAGTGGCACTCATTGCCCAGTTATTGAACATTTCTGTACCATGTATGTAGTATTACAGAAAAATTTTCATGAGTAACTTTATAGAGAACATTGGCACCCATTGCCTAGTTACCATCTAATTACAAACCATCAGAAGTCATCATAGTGTTACAAAATTAATTTGGTCGTACTAATCGTTGGCACTCATCGGCCATCTTATTACAATAATCAGTGGCATTCATTGGCCAGTTACAAAGCTTTTTTTTGTATTCTGCAGAAGTCATTATTCAAAATGAGTTAATTATTGGCATAGCATTTATACATAATTAGTAATCATGGGCATCATAAGTAATCTTATTACAATAAACAGTGGCATTCATTGGCCAGTTACAAAGCATTTTCTTTTGTATTATTCAGAAGTCATTACTCAAAATGAGTTAATTATTGGCATAGCATTTATACATAATTAGTAATCATGGGCATCATAAGTAATCTTATTACAATAAAAAGTAGCATTCATTAGCCAGTTACAAAGCATTTTTTTTTGTATTGTGACATACTATTCAGAGCTGATCAGTATTATTCAGAACTCTCTTAAACTAGTAGCATTATTTGGGACTGGTAATTACTTTGTTTGATTTTGAGTTATTGCTGCAAATGAAGATGTGTAACGTCATTCGTCATGAGTCAGCTGTAGCAAGGTTATGAAACAAAGGCAGTATATGTGATCACATTTATAAATGATAGGCACAACTGGGTAAAAAAATGCAAGTACTAGAACACGTTTAATAAGTAACAGGTTTAGTAAGTATCATGAAAAGCTTCTCCTGGAAAAAATACAAAATGGATTATTGAGCTGAAAGAAGAAACGCATATTATGCTGAAAAGTAGTGAACTTCGAATTAACAGGTAGTGAAATGTGTATAAAATGTGTTCCCTAGCTGTCCTTTCCAAAACTTTCAGTCATCCTACTATGCAATATAATACATACTGTCAAAACGAACTGCAACAAATACTTAAATAACTACATAGCATAAATACATAAACGTCAACATCATCCTCATCTGTAAAGAAAAACTTCATTATCCATCACTTCATTATCCATATTATCATAACTCCATTATTATCATCACCTGTAAAGAAAAACTTCATCATTCATAGTAGCATATTCTTCATCATTATTCATCATCATTCATTATCATCTGCAAAAAAAAGTCACTTCATTATTCATTACACAATTATTCCTTATTCCTAGCGTATTTCCTCACTAAAACGAAGATGTGAAGTTCTGTCTGACAGCCTGCATTAATCGCCTCGTATTCTGAAAGAAAAAATTAGTTAAGACATCTATTCTACGATGTGTATAGTATATTCTTGTTGATGCTTGTTAATTCTGATCCATTTACTCTTCCTCATAAGGTTTTTGCATCTTCTTTCGTCTATTCCGTAGGTGAAATTCCCATTTCTGTTTAATTTATTTCCTTTGCACGTTATTTCTTTCTGAAAATGATGAACAAAGATTAATGTCTTATATTTAAATCATATACCCATTAAATAAAACTGGTTTATAATGATATAATTAAGCATACAGCATAGCATGACAGAAAACGTAATATGTCAAAAATATAGTGTTCAGAGGCAAAAATGTACACAGAATATCATACTGCAGCAGCAAAAAATGTAAAAATAGTCACGATGTTGAGATATCATAGGGCAAAAATGTCAGAGTCAACTGGTGTTTGCTATATCTTAACTATTTCATAATGCATACAAACAAAACAAGAAAACAATCATACATACATAAAAAAATGGAAAATGTGCATGGTCTAATGTGTAACGACAAATAAAGCGACCTGCTAACCTTACCTTGCCGGGCACTTGCCAAGAAAAAATACGACAATCATCAGTAAGTAGTCATATAAATATAATTGCATAAGTGGTCATAAAATGTGTAAATTCATCTGGAAAATATGCACGGTCTGATGTGTAACGACAAGAAAAGCGACCTGCTAACCTTACCTTGCCGGGCACTTGCCAAGAAAAATACGACAATCATCAGTAAGTATTCACATGAATATAATTGCATAAGTGGTCATAAAAATTAGGAAATGGCACTACAGCATGTTAAATCATAAAGTATCTTCTTTCAATAAAAGGTTTAATATTCGATATGTGGTGGTTTCCTTTGGATTTTCTGGTTCTCAAAGTTTCGACGTGTACAACATTGGGGTGAGAAATGCTGCGAATCCGATATGGACCTGCGTATAGAAGTTCAAATTTACTGCACCTACCTTAGTAGTGTACGTACTAATATCTTCTGTCCAACGTGAAAGTCACGGCGTATACAAACCTGTTTTTGTTGTCTTCTCCGGCGCTCTGCGGCACGTTTGATGTTGTTCAGCGCAATGTCAATTATTTCATGGTGTCGTAGTCGACGAGATGTAGGAAAGTTTACTAATTCTTTAATTTTGTTAGGTGGTTCAATATTTTTCAGTATAACAGACGGACATAGCATAGTGGATTCATTTGGTATGGAATTAATTACATCCTGGAATGAGTGTATGTGTGTGTCCCAATCAAAATGTTTTTTATGGCAGTAAATTCTACACAGTTTACCAATTTCTTTCATTAATCGTTCACAAGGGTTCGAAGAAGCATGGTACCTGGATATATATATCGGAGAAATGTTTCTATCTCGTAACATACGTGTCCATATAGCACATCGAAACTGTGATCCATTGTCGGAAATTACTTTCAACACATGCCCTACATGAAATAGAAAATGTTTTACAAATGCTTTCGAAACGGTTTTAGCAGTAGCTTTGCGTAACGGAGTGAAGGTTACAAATTTCGAAGTGAGTTCAACAGCGACAAAGATGTAACAAAAACCTCTATTAGTTCTAGGAATCGGACCAAAAATGTCTACAGTGGCCATGTGTCTTAATTTAACAGGTACAATGGGTTGTAATGGAGGAATGTGTGAAGTCGTATCTGAGTTAGCTTTCTGGCAGATTTTACATGACGCTAAAACTCGTCGAATACGTTTCTCCATGTTGGTAAAATAACAGTTCTGTCTCAGTATAAGAAAACATTTTCTAGCTCCGTAATGTACGTAACTTAAATGAGTATACCAGATTAATTTGTTAACAAGCTCGTCAGGAATGCATAATAACCAATTGTTGCTGTCAGGATGAGAGCGGCGAAACAGAATGTCATTGCCTACAGTGTAATGGTTTCTAATGGAAACATTATTCCTATCTTGCCAAAGGTGTTTAATTTCTTTCCACACGTTGTCTTTACTCTGCTCTTGTGCTATGTCCTGCAATGACGACGAAATGAAATTTTCAAATGCAACTTATTGACTGTACATGACGCTGAAATTTGCTTTGCAGAAGTTGGTTGCGATGTCTTGCTGATTGTTGCTGAGAGAACGAGATAGTGCGTCTGCTACAACATTTTGTGTCCCGGGAATATGAACAATTGTGAAATTAAATTCCTGCAAATAGAGTTTCCATCTGCTTAATCTGTCGTGAGTAAATTTAGCCGAAAGTAAAAATTGTATCGCTCTGTGGTCTGTGTAGACGGTGGTATGTCTTCCATAAAGAAAATGCCTAAATATCGTAAAAGCCCAAACAACACATAATGTTTCCAGTTCTGTAACGGAATAATTTCGTTAAGCAGGTGACAGAATGCGACTTGCAAATGCGATGTTTTTAATTACTGTTGAGCCTTCTTCTTCAATTTCCTGAAAAATATGTACGCCTAAAGCTGTGTTAGAACTGTCGGTGGCAATAGAAAAATTTCCGGTAAGATCTGGGTGTGATAAAAGTGGTGCATTCAACAAGGCTTCTTTCAGGTTCACAAATTCAGAATGTGCTTGCCTATCCCAAGACCAAATAGTGTTTTTACCTGTCAATTGACATAACCTAGGTGTCTCTAAAGCAGAGTAATGAATAAATTTACGAAAAAAGCTAATTAGACCCAAAAAACTGCGTAGTTGTTTCTTCGTCGTAGGAACTGTAATGTCACGTAGAGCTTGAAGTTTTTCCGGGTCAGGCGTAATGCCTTCTGCTGAAATCACATGTCCAAGAAATTTCATAGAAGTTTTGCCAAAATGCGATTTACTGAGATTAATTGTAAGTCCTTGTGCACGAAAGGTTTGTAACAGTTGTTCAAGAATCAGATTGTGCTCAGACCAGTTAGCTTCAGCAATAAGAATGTCGTCTACGTACGTTGTAATTCTGTCTTTAAGTTCTGTGGGAAGTATTGTGTTCAAACCGCGAATAAAAGCTGCTGAAGAAATTGTTAAACCGAACGGTAATTTACAAAATTGATAACAGTCACCAAAACAGAGAAATGCTGTGTACTTTCTGCAGTTCGGATTGAGCTGAATTTGCCAAAATCCCGATTTCAGATCTAGTGTTGAATAAATAGCAGTACCATGAAATTTCTGTAGAAGTTCCTCTAGTGTCTGTGGTCGATCTGTTTCATTAATAATTATGTCATTGATGTGACGTGAGTCAAGCACGAGGCGAAGTGAACCGTCTTTTTTCTTAATAATATGGAGCGGGTTTATGTACGGACTAACTGCCGGTTCAATAATTCCCTGGTCAAGCATAGCTTGCAATTCTTTCTTAACTTCTTCTCTATGGATATATGGAATGGGATAATGCTTGGCTTTAAATGTGTCGTGCTGTTTAACTTGAAATTCATACATAAAACCAGACATAGTACCAGGAATATTGTCAAAAACTGGAGCTTGCTGTAAAAGAATTTTGTGTAGTTGCGTTCGTTCGTCTTCTGTATTTGCACTGCTCTGTTTAACTTTATAAGAAATCGTCTGTATAACGTCATAGTCAGCTTCGTCTGGAGTATTATAGTTATGTACATACGTATCTGTGAACAATGTGGAATTACAGTCTATGTTACGTGGTGCAGAAATGACCTCTGTCCGATTAATTGTTTGTTCTTCTGCAGATAAAGAGTACTGAAATTCTAAAGCCAGTTGTACATTTTCATCTTTTAACATTAAATAGGAATTCTGAAAGTCAATAATGGCATCGTGCTGTACCAGAAAATTAGTACCTAAAATAACGTCTGTCGTCAATAAGGGAATAATTCAAAAATTTGAGTGAAATGTATGACCTGCAATACAAAATGATAAATGTGTGTAATTTAACGTCTACTCCTTTACTCTATACAGCTCCCTTCACTTTCGTTTTGCCTAATGGTAATGTAGGATAGGTATTCTCTTTGTTACACTCGTTGAAAGTTTCTTCATTTATTACTGACATAGATGATCCAGAATCGATTACTGCTGAAAATTTCGACGAACCAATTTTAATTTCGATGACAGGATGTGAAATGGTTTTCTGAACAATTGGTCTTTTCTGCAAAAGAGTGTCTCTGATGTCGTCAAAAGTAATAACATTTTCGTGAACAACATTCTGCGTGTCTAAAGTAGTGCTTATGTTTCTGGAAGATGCGACCTATACTGTATCTAGTCAAATTCTGTCTGACGTGTTATTATTTTCTGGAGGATGCTGTGGCATTTCCACTATTTGAACTGTTCTGTTATTTCTTCCAGACGTATTACGTTCTGGATGATACCTACTGTCGGGTTCTTTCATGAGAATATGTTGTTGCTGATCATTTTTCTGTTGGTAAGACCGACTGTTATTAAACGTATGTTGATAATTGTGCTCATTGTTCTTACGTCTGTCGTCATAGTCATTCCTATACGGTGCAAAATGGTTCAAATGGCTCTGAGCACTATGGGACTCAACATCTTAGGTCATAAGTCCCCTAGAACTTAGAACTACTTAAACCTAACTAACCTAAGGACATCACACACACCCATGCCCGAGGCAGGATTCGAACCTGCGACCGTAGCAGTCCCGCGGTTCCGGACTGCAGCGCCAGAACCGCTAGACCACCGCGGCCGGCTTATGCGGTGCATTGCGATAGGAATTGAAGTACTGTGTTTTCTGCACGTAGTTATTTCCTTGCTGCCGTCCGTTACTATTTGTTGGGGCTGAGACTATACGTGCACGCGGCGAAACATTAAAGTTTGGTTGACCTTGTAGACTGCATTGTTGGTTAGGTATGCTAACCGGCTGACTTTCATGCTGTTGTGGTGAAAAACGTCTATTTTTACCAAAATGTGGTTCCTGTTCCTGATAGTTTTGACGATATTGATAATTAAAATTTTGTCTGTTATTAAAGTTCTGGTGGTTGTCGTTCCTAAAGCGTCTGTTACATTTGCTATTGAAATTACGTGGCTGATCGTAACTGCTGTACGTTTGTTGACCTTGGCTATTATAAGAAAAATTTTTGTTTATAAAGGAATAATCCGATTTCTGTACTTCCAAAAGCTGTAACAGATCTCTGAATTCAGAAATATTTTCCTTCTGCTGACCCGTTAAAAGTGACACTCTTAATGATCGTGGCAGTTTAGAAATACATAATTGAATGAGTGCAGATTCACTATAAGGTTCACTTAAGTACTGGTTTTGTTGGACCATGTGCTCAAAAAAATGCGTGACAGTGGAAAAATTTGAGTTCTCATAATTTGGTAAACTAATTAATTGATCCTTAATTCCGCGCTGTGTCGTCTTCGAGCAATACGCTGACAGAAAAGCATTCTGAAACTCTTCTACCGAATATCATTGGCTCGCGATCGGTCTCATACGAGTTGCCGGTTCGCCTTCCAAAAAACTGCAAATAAATTCAAGTTTATGTGTTACGGGCCAAGTCGGTGGAAAAACAAAGCTGAATTGTTCTATCCAATCCAGGGGGTGAATCTGTGTTCTGTCATTTTTAAATACTTTAAATTTTCTCACTGATAGAAAATGTTTGTAATCAAAATTATCGTCTTTGTATGACGGAACAGGTTCAGGATTGTATGAGAATCTGTTTGACTGGGACTGTTCGGTATCTAACTCACGTACTCTCTGTAGATTACCTAAATTATACTGGCTGTGTGAGTGTGAGAAATGTTCGGAATTCGCCGTATGCTGTGACGTGTTATTAACTGAAATATTTTTTATCTCAGTTACCTCTTGCTGTAAACTTGACAATCTTCTACGTAATGCATTATTAGATGAATCTATCTCACTGATTGTCTGTTGTAGATTTTGGAATTCAGGTGTTTGGTTAAACGAAATCGGTGAAGTATCGTCTGATTTGCTGTCATTATTACTTTCAATAACATCAATACGACTGGCCAATTCATCACATTTTTCAGTCAGTATTTTTACCTGATCATCGTTTTTAGTGTCTGAAGCATTAATCTGTTTTTGTATTTTACGCGTGGTTTCGCTCAATTTTTTAACGTCAGCTTTGATGACATCGGAATCCTGTGTTAGTTCTAATTGTTCGAGTCTGTCGGTCACTGTTTGAAAATCTACTGTGTGTGTATCTGTTTTTGATTTAAGATCGGAATTTCATCACGCAATTCAGTGTTCAACAGTTCGATGGTATTAATTTTGTCCGATACTGTAGCAATATTGTTGTCTACGTATGTTTTTGCTTTCGCAAACAATTTACGTTTGTCTTCCTGTCTCTGTGCGGTGATTGTTTCCATGACTTATCGTTTTCCTTTATTCTGATCCTGTATAAATTTACGGAAACGCGTATCACTGTTCTGTAGGTAATGATTAAAACGCTCGTCAATTTGACTGTTCTGTTGTTCGAATGTCTCGTCTACTTTTGCATCCAGTGTGCGCGAAAGTTCTGCTGTCATTACTTTAAACTCGTCGCGTAACTGTGTTGCTTTTTCAGAGCATTGTTTGCCGACTGCACTAATTTCGTCTCTAAGTGATTCTGTTGCAGCGGTTTGCATATCCCTTAATTCTTGAGCAACAGATCTAATTTCCTTACTACTTTTCCTAGCACAAGTCTCAATTTCCTCACGTAATTGTTCCTTAGTATCATGACACTGTGCGGCAACGGCTCTAATCTGTTCACTAAGCTGTCTGGAATTGTTGCCTAATTTTTCATTTAACTGTCTGGAATTGTTGTCTAATTTTTCATTAAGCTGTTGTTTGAGATTTTCGTTATTTTCATTAAGTTGTTTGAAATTCTCACTATTTTGTCTGTGATTGTTGTCTTGTTTTTCTTCATTTCATTAAGTTGTTGTTTGAGATTTTCACTTTGTTGTTGTAGCAATCTTGCCATAATTTGTTCCAAGTCAATATTACCGGCTCTATTCTCTGTGCTGTTTGATGACGTACCTGCAATTGTTACGTTTTGTGTAACCATTTGGTTATTCTGTGATTCTTGAAAATGTTTTTGCAATCGGATGTGCACTGTTAGTCACTACCTCGGAATTAAATAAATCTGTCGTACTCTGATCATACTGTTCATTTTCATTAGAAAAATTAGTCTGTTCGTCACGTGAATTTTGCAAACCGGTTGTGTTGAGCTGGGCAGCGCTCATTGCAACAGAACGCCCCGCGTCATCAATTGTCGTTAGATTAACAGACGATACAATTGAATTTGTCTGTTCAACGTTAAGATAAAAATCATTACAAGTGGTCGGTACGCACTGATTGTCACTAAATAGAGGATTGTCATCATTACATTGCGTGTCACAATCACTATCGGTCAAGTTGTTTAAGTCGGATATTTCACTCATTATACCTCGCGATGTACTATTAACAGTTTTTCGCGGCATTTTTACACAAATCACAATTATTCAATAATGAAACAAAGACAATACAAAACAACAGACACAAATACAACAAAGAGCAACGAATTGGCGATGATCTGTGAAAAAAATGACAAAGTTAGTAAAAGCGTTGTGCCAAATACTAATTATATTAAGTAAATAACAGGAGATATCTGACTACTTATCAGAAGATTCTCAAAGAAATACGATCCTGGTCCGGATGTCGCCAAGTGTAACCTCCCCGCAATTATGTTAAAAAAGTCAGTGATTATAAAAAAAATGTGTCAAATGCTGTCTTCCCACAAAACTGAATAATAAAATAAGCCAAGCGTAACTTCCTTGCAAAATTAAAGAATAATAATGGCCCAAATGTAAACTCCCCACAAAATATCGTTAAGGGATGTAGATTGAACATTAAACCCTCAATAACATTAATTAAATATTGGACCATGGACTGGATGTAACATCTCAACAGCTATAATTAAACCTGACAAATTTTATAGGCACAGCAGCGCTGACCTACTACGGCCCTGTGAAATAATTAAACCAAAATTCTTACCTCAGTAAAACTGCATCTATATCTGCTCTTATTTTTCGGCATAGCTTCGTGCCATGCTGGCCTGTACTTAATTTTGATTGTTGGAGGGAATGCATAGGAAATATTATTTAACTTGAAATGAATCTTTTTCTTTAAAAAGTTACTTTATAGAAAAATTATTATTGGGGAATTTTTTTGAACAAATTAATTACAATTAACACATGTTATTAGCTGAGCGCAATGCTGCTTCATTACCTTTTACAATATTACATATCGTCCTGAATCGTGACCAGAGTCGCGGGAAGATCGCGCCGCCGACGCATACCGACGTGTGCTCGGTACAACTGTCCACTCGCTACTACTGTATCCGACTTCTACTACAGACAGAGTACAACTCGCAACTGCTCCTGTCGACTCGCTACGTGCTACTACTGGACTCTCGCGCGGCCTAGCGCAGACTAGCAACGATAAATAACTCTCTCGTCAGAGATTCTGTCATTCCTCGCCATCGCTGGTAATGAATACATACGTGTTTCAATGTGTTACGACCCGTGGCTCTACCCTTCATTCAATCCCTGCCAAACCCTAAATTTCAGCAGGATAATGCACGACCGTATGTTGCTGGTCCTGTACGGGCTTTTCTGGACACAGAAAATGTTCGACTGCTGCCCTGGCTAGCACATTCCCCAGATCTCTCACCAACTGAAAACGCCTGGTCAATGGTGGCCGAGCAACTGGCTCGTCACAATAACCCAGTCACTACTCGTGATATGTCCGCAGCTCGTGGTCGTGCGGTGACGTTCTCGCTTGCCACTCCCGGGTTCCCGGGTTCGATTCCCGGCGGGGTCTGGGATTTTCTCTGCCTCGTGATGACTGGGTGTTGTGTGATGTCCTTAGGTTAGTTAGGTTTAAGTAGTTCTAAGTTCTAGTTGACTGACGACCGTAGATGTTAAGTCCCATAGTGCTCAGAGCCATTTGAACAATTTTTGAACTACTCGTGATGAACTGTGGTATCGTGTTGTAGTTGCATGAGCAGCTGTACCTGTACATGCCATCCAAGCTCTGTTTGCCTCAATGCCCAGGCGTCTCAGGGCCGTTATTACGGCCAGAGGTGTTGTTCTGAGTACTGATTTCTCAGGATCTATGCACCCAAACTGCGTGAAAATGTAATCACAGGTCAGTTGTAGTATAATATATTTGTCCAATGAATACCCGTTTATCATTTGCATTTCCTCTTGGTGTAACAATTTTAATGGCCAGTAGTGTAAAGCTTCCAGTGTTACAACTGATGTTTTACACGGTATAATTAGGATAACGAATGTTGAAAGCAAATAAGAAGGTGCAGATGAAAAATGGAATGAAATCTGGTAACTGAAACACGATAAAAATTGAAGCTCGCTGGGCTCTGCAGTCGAATCAGAGTATTTCTGCTCTTTAGTGGCGTCACGCAAGAAGAGTTACTATTGCTTACCGCTTCATCTCGGCCGGTTATGCCGCTGGAGCTGTCCTTCTGCGCCCTCACCCCCCGATCCACCCCTCACCCACACCTCCGCTGCCAGTAGGGAAATGCGGCGGGGGCGCAGGACAGCCTGCGAACGGGCTTGGAGTGTCGCCGGCCGCCAGCAGCTGCGGGTAGGGGGTGGGTGTAGTCCGCTTTTATTTCCCCCTTCTTACATAACTTCGAGGCAGCCGAAGTGTAGGACAGAAAAATAAAGCGAGGGAAAAAAGGACGGCAGGCACAATCTGCGTAAAACTTTGGAACTCTTTCGCGGGAGGGAGGAGCCCGGCGAGAAAAGATTTTGCGCCGTGAGGGGCTGAAATTCGCGGTGAGGAGGGGGTGGGGACGGCGGCCAGAAGACCGCCTGCAGGAACTGCGAGGCGTCGCCTAAAATACGGCCTCCAGTCACCGCTCAGCACCTTGTTTACTCCGCATTAAAAGCTTTCTCGGATAACTACCTACTGTGCCTGCTCCTCCTGAGCAACACAATTTCGTTTGCACCTTCAGATGAACACAGAATAAGCTTTAGCGATCTGTGTAAGCTACAAACAAATTCAAGAAATATAAGGGCACTAAAAAGTTATTCCCGAAACACGTAACCGTTCTAGAGCCTATAGAACGAAGCAGCATGGTTTTGAGATGGATTTATCGAATTATCACTAACTCTGCAGATACCGTTGTCTACTTTTCAGCATTCGCTTACGAAGTATGCTTTCCGTGTTGATTCTCTCCGCTAAAACCCCACCCACAGAAGCATAAGCCACCATTTAAATAGAGAACTGCATTTATTTTTTCAGTATTTTAGAAGTCAATCTAATGGATAGCGCACGCTCAGTTAAAATAAAAATTGATGATGACTTAGCTCCCGTAACAAGGTCTTCGGAAACTTTACATTATTTAAGTACATGCTGCCAGTACATGTCAGACTTCATACCGATTGACAACACGAGTCTATAGCGAGCCTGTCCAGCGTTAATAAAACATTTACTCCGTCGATTTCGACATACTACATCTCGCAAAAGTAATAAAATGTGAATCTTTTACAAAATATAAATAATTATCGTCAACCAGTAGTCGCAACATTTTAAGTTATTGGGTTTGTACAAAAGTAGCTTGTATCTTTTTTTTCACAACGATGCTGTTTCATGACAATGGGATTATTGATTGTCAAGATCATACAGTGAATACTCTCACAAAAACATCAATTAAAAAAGAATGTGCTACGCCATGAAGTACGAGTCAAATATTTATCAAACTTTGTCGAGGTGCACACCACGTACCTGCTATTAAATGACGAAATAAATCTCGGGTGAACAGCCTGGTATGAGTGTGCATAGGACACAATATTTCGGCAATCGACCACGATGTACATCAGCGCACCTGATGATGGCAACGTGGTCGATTGCCGAAGTATTGCGTCCTATGCACACTCATACCAGGCTGTTCACCCGAGATTTATTTCGTCATAAAATACGCCTGGAGAAATTGAAGAATCACATGCTATTAAATGATTAATCTTTCATTCCGTTCCGAACAAAAGTTTATCAGCAAATTCAGAAAGAGTTGTGACATCCACTAGCATGAATACACTCTTATATTAATGCACAATTTAAAGCCATATTGGCTGCACTGTTCAGTTGCGTTCGACGTCGTGTTTCACGCTATCTTTAGATTTCGAAAGTGCCATCAGAATGGAGCCACTTCACAAGAACAAAGTGAGTGGTTACTTAAAAATTTTCGCGTGAACAACAAACCAACATACAACAGTGATGACAAATATCGTGTCGGAACTCCTTTTGATCGATGTGGTCCACCATCTAGACGTGGCATGGACTCAACAAGTCGTTGGAAGCTGCAGAAATATTGAGCCATGCTGGCTCTATAGCCGTCCGTAATTGCGGAAGTCTTGCTGGGGAAAGATTTTGTGCACAAACTGACCTCTCGATCATGTCCCATAAATATTCGAGGGGATGTATGTCCGGCGATCTGGGTGGCAAAATCATTCACTAGAATTGTCGAGAATGTTCTTCAAAAGCCATTGCGAACAGCAGTGGCCACATTATGACGCATTGTCATCCGTAAAAACTCCGTCGTTATTTGGGAACAACAAGTCCATGAATGGCTGCAAATGTTTTCCTAGTAACCGAACGTAGCCATTTCCAGTGAATGAGCGGTTCAGTTGGAACAGAGGACCCAGTTTAGTTCATTTCACACAAACACAGCCCACACCATTACGGTGACACAAACACCTTGCATAGTGCCTTGTTGGGTCCATTGCTTCGTGGGGTCTGCACCGCATTATAACCCTACCGTTAGCTCTTACCAACAGAAATCGGGGCTCATATGTCCACGTCATGGTTTTTCAGTCGCTTAGGGTCAAACCGACATGATTATGAACCCAGGAGAGGCGCTACAGGCGATGCCGTGCTGTTAGCAAAGGCACTTGCTTCGGTCGACTTCTTCCATATCTCCTTAACGTCAAATTTCGCTTTCTGTCCTAACGGATACGTTCGTCGTAGGTCCCACATCGATTTCTGTGGTTATTTCACGCAGTGTTGCTTGTCTGTCAGCACTAACAACACCATGCAAACACCGATGGACTCAGTCGTTACGTGAAGGTCGTCGGCCAATGCGTCGTCTGTACGAGAGGTAATGCCTGAAATGTGGTATCTCCGACAGACTCTTCATACTGTGGATGACGAAATACTGAATTTCGTAACGAATTCGGAAATTAAAGATCCCATGAGTCTAGTTCCAACTACCATTTCACATTGGAAGTCTGTTAATTCCCGTTGTGCGCTCTAAATCAGGTCGAAACCTTTTTACATGGATCACCTGAGTACAAATGACAGCTGTTCCAACAAACTGCCATTTTATACCTTCGGTGCGTAACACTACCGCCATATGTGTATGTGCATATCGCTATCCCATGACTTTTGTCACTTCAGTGTATTAAGAGAGATCGCCTCTTGTTAGGATATCTTTTTCTTTCTCCACGGATTATCACAGACACATGCAAAGACTTTACAAAAAGTTTTAATATCTGTCTGCACTTGTGTTAAGGGTCTTTATAATGTCACTGCAGCCTGATTATGAGGCATAAACTCGAAACATGTTGCTAATCAAATAATTTAAATAGTCAAAAAATTTTGTAACTGTTAGCGTTATTTCAAAAAGAGAAAACCTTTTCATATTCTCCTGTTTGTCGTGGAACTGCAGCACCTCCCTCCCGATGTCATATTGAGAATTTTATTGCCATTCCTGAAGCATACGCAGTGTCCAGTCATGGAGCTTGCTGGTTGGAGGCCGGTATGGATTTGTTCATCTTCTCATTGCAGGCATTACACTGGGTGACAGGTCAAGGGTCTGGCTGCCCGTCAAGGATCTACACAATCCTCGAGGCTTTTATGGTGTGGACGGCTGTGTAGGCTCTTGTATTATCGTGCTGAAATATGCCATTTGGTCCTCTGGCAATAAAGGATATCACCAAAGGGTTTACAGTTCTTGTTGCATACTGGCGAACATTCAGCCTTCCTTCACCAATTACCAAATCAGTCATGTGGTCATATCCAATGGCTCCTCACTACATGGTCCCAGGAGTAGCCGAGGTATGGATCTTCAGAATCGCTTCTTCCTCTAGGCTTTCACCAGGTTGTCTATGGTCTGACCTCTCAAACAGAAGAGAGATTTCATTTTTGAGCACCATGAAATATTACTCAGTGTCCCATCGGGCTCTGTCTCTATACGATTGCTGCTGACTGTGGTATAGGATATGGACAGAAATATGGAAACACCAAAAACACAACACATTACCCCTCCTACGAGGATGTAAGAAAAGGTAGGTGTTTAGTATGGCTTCCAGTTGTCTCGGAATGGGTAAATAAACGTTCTGTATGGTTTTCAATGGAATCTTATACGATTCTTCCTGCAAAGATGGTGGAGGCGCTTAGAGTTCACAAATCCTTCTCTCCAAAAGAGATTCAGTCGTCCAGTAATGTTGAAATACGTTGCCTGTGATTGCCAGGGGACACGTGACGATTCATCGCCGTGCGCACAAAACCAGTCCTGTATGATGCGAGATGTGTCAACAGAAGCTCTCTCTCTTCCTGAACATAGTTTGACCATTGAGGAACAAATGTTGTATCATGAGATGGATCTGATCCGCCAGAATGGTGGTATAATCCATGGCAGGAATGCGCCCTTGCAGAGTAATTGTGGGGCTCATGGAATAACATGTTGTGTCGCTCAGTCGTCACGAAATCCCCACCGAGTTTCACTTTTGGCAGCAAACAGTCTACGTCTCAGCCTTGGGACGGCGCACGCCAGACGTGATCTCGACCAGAAGTTGTAACAGTTTGAAACAAGACTCATACGGCGAAATGACCTTCTTCCATTGCTCCACATGCCAATTTTCATGGCTTCGACGTAGTTATGTGCATTTGTGGTTTTGGATCTGTATGGTGCGAAAAGTGGCAGTTGATTTTAAACAATGAGTGAAGTCATCGACACGAATACTAAAATGAACCCGTTAAATTTCCGTTGTGGGATAAAACGCGAATCTAAAGGCTGTAAATTCAACTACATACTTACGGATTACATTTCCGAATATTATTTTGGAACACTCACATAGATAATGTTTCGGGAAACCAAACCAAAGACTACGATTTATTGGCTGAATGCTTAGAAAGTACAACAGAGCTGCTAAAGAGACTGTTTAAACTACGTTTGTCCGTTCTCTTCTGGAGTATTGCTTACCGGTGTTGGATCCGCATCAGAGAGGACTGACGGAGTACATTGTAAAAGTTCAAAGAAGTCATCTCGTTTTGTATTATCGCGGAATGAAGCAGAGAGTGCCTTAGGTGTAATACGTGAATTGGAATGGCAGTCATTATAGCTAAGGTGATTTTCATTGTGGCATGATTTTCTCATGAAATTTCAATCTCCAACTTTGTCGTCAGAGTGTGATAATATTTTATTGGCGCCTACCTACTTACAAAGGAATGATCAACATAATAAAATAACAGAAATCAGAGCTCGCCGTTTGGAAGTGGAACGACCGCTTCGGTCGTAGGTTCGAATCCTGCTTCGGGCATGGATGTGTGTGAAGTCCTTAGGTTAGTTAGGTTTAATTAGTTCTAACTTCTAGGCGACTGATGACCTCAGAAGTTAAGTCGCATAGTGCTCAGAGCCATTTTGAGAGTGGAACGGTAGAAAAATAGCTTGTTGGTGGTTCGATGGACCCTCTGCTAGACACTTAATTGCGAATTGCGGAGTAATCATTTAGATGTAGATGTAGATGGAATTCCAGCTCATCCTACGAGTTCCAGCTTATGGAACTCTATCCGTGCTGTTTTGGTGCTGACAGGGTTCGCGAGAGCGTTATTCAGTTCTTCTATGACTTTTTCAGCTGTCGTTCTCTTACTTTCCGTCACAATCTTCTTCAATGACAGTCCGTCACGATCACTCAACATACACTATCGTCCGCGTTGAAACTTCTCGGGTAGTATTTTTCTGCTTTTAGTTATGCGGTATACAGCTTCGATATGGTGCCTCGTGAGACATCAAACGCTTCGCTACCTTGGGTACGGAAGCATCCGCCTTAGGAGCACTGACGATTTACCAACATTCGAATTCACTTCACTCTCACATACTCACCACAACACTGAACGCTGTCCTGACGACGACTGACATTTGCAACTTATTGACTGCATCGCGCGGGTACCGTTCGTGGTCAAATAAAACTGAGCCAATTGCAGGCTTGGCTAGCATCTCTATTTGTGTTCAAGTTTGCATTTCCCGCAGTGTTTCTTTATTTTAGTTCAACTGCTGTATGGTGCCAGCGTTAAACTATGCAAGGCAACTCCTGATGTCAACATAGCCTTCAGCAATTTGCGACTGTTCATGGTAACACTATGCCTGTAACCTTGTCCTTCATTTCACCTGACTCCGCCATCTATTCATCAGTGTCAGTAGTTTAATGCTACGGTATTCTCGTGGCGTAGTGCTTCTGGAATAACCTCTGCCCGCCCTTCTTGTGATACAGCTATCCTGAGCCCATCTCGCCTGCACTCGTCCTGCAGCCTTCCCACGTGAACCAGCAGTCAGCACGATCTGGCGATACAATGTGCGAGGTGCCGGGGCAAGCAGTGTATTTAACACTAAATTCTTCTAGAATCTCCATATGCAAATGATGCTCTATACCCCCCCCCCTATTCTAACTCCGACTTTTGCTGTTGCACATGGATTAAAAAATATACGCGAACTGACTGTAATCAACCCTGCAAGTGGAGTAGAAAAGAGTTTGGCACCTGCAATAATTTAATTTGATAAATAAGTTAAATAAAGGAAGGTTTCATTAACGTAGTGAGAAATGATGGGTTGCTCTACCGATTAACAGAATGAAAGTTCTGTCCAAAATAACAATACGATTTATTAAGACTAAACACAAAATAATAAACAAAAACACATGAAACATTTATAATACATCAAATTGGCTCAAATTGGATACTCAAACAAACGCTATAAAGGTGAAGTTGTCCCTAAACTAGATTGTGAGGTTTAAGACGAAGTGGTATGTGGAGCCAATTCTTGCCACTCAAATCTTAAGAGAGACACACAGCTAACCCAACATTAATTGCTGCTACTCAAGACAGAACAAAGTTAGAAAAAGACGAACAGGCGCGCTCTGCTGAGCTCTGATTATCACCTAGGAAAATCCCTATCTGCCGGTGCTGCGGACATACATTACCAAACTGTCTTCTTAACTGCCAGAACACGATCTGGCGTACCGGAGGCGATGGCTGGTTGCTTCGACGTCCTCGACCGAAAGGCGAGAGCCGACTACCTAGAGCACCCATACAGGCCGAACACACAACATTCCCGCCCCCATGACAGTGGCTGTGGTTAAACGTTCCAATCAGTAACTCGAAAACCGGCGGAAAATTCCACTCTATTGCCGGAGCACTACCATTCCACCAATGGAGATTCTTGGCGCCAATTTCTGCACTGATTTTGCTACGTCACGGAGCTATGCCCTGAGCAAGCCAATCACAGTTACTATTTTGCAGAAAGCGCGGGAATTTTCCCGCCACAACTGCCTGGGTACACAAATCATTCCCACGCCTCACTGGTAGCCCGCCAGAAAGTGTTTTCGCTAAGTTTCTGCAAAGTAACGGAACCTCTAGCCCAGCCGCTACTTCAGACCCCTCCGGGCATCTCTTTTGACAATGTCGGCGTCTGCAAAGCATTCACTCGACTTCCTCATACCCGTCGGCTTAACGGTTTCCAGATCAGCAGAGCCCGCCTGTCACCGGACCACCCGGGTGACGAGAGACGCTGCGTGGGAAGTCTGCGTGTGAAGGAATAGCGACTTTTCACTGCATGCAATTAGAGAGGAAAATCGTAAGATAGAAATATGAGAGGGGGCTCATGCCACCCCTCAAATGTTCTGAAGTTTCTCATGCCAGTCATTCCACCTTTCTCAAAGTCTGGAAGATGGTGATAAGCAGCATGTGTGCTTCCACCCAGTATGGTGTGTTACTGTCTCCTTCTGCAAAGTTCTTCTGTTGCAAGACACACCCAACAGCTCTCCTTCTATGAAGGTCGTATGTTGTGAGACACATCCAACAGCCATCATGCACTCGTAGCATCCTTCACCAGTGTGGATGACTTTTTCTGTACCGAAAGTAAGTTATAATTGGGATGAAATTCTAATCAACATATCCCACAGGCATGGAAATATTTTCATTTCCTACTGTTTAGTTAAGATCTTCATGGTGCAACAATTTCAGTTATATTCTGAGTATTTTCATGGAACAAATTCAAGCCTAAGATCGCAAGAAAGATCCGTTCAAAACGTAATGCAAAGGTGAACTTAGTGGCTTTCTTCTCCTATCTGAGTCCTCACTGACTGATGTCTCACTGACTCTGTTCTCTTCTCGTTCCATCAGACTGTCCCTGACTTCCCCTGGCTGCCCCTGACAGATCCCTGACTGATCCCTGACTGATCCTTGATTGAAACCTGACTAATCCCTGACTGATCTCTGACTGACTGATCCCTGACTAATTTTTGTTAATAAACCCTCACTTTTTCGTCCAGTGTGCTAATTTTTCTATCGTGTTGTCATTGTCATTGATGGGCTTAGTTTGCAATATCGCCCAATAAACAATCTACACTGCAAAAACCTGCCTCTCAATCTTGGCACAGAGTGGCCAAATTTCCGACCTTAATGTGGTTGGAATGAAAGATGGGAACCCTTGCATTATTCTCACACTGTTCCTCATTGTGGCACTTCCCAGCACTAGCTGCTGCCTCCTTAGCGAATTGTGTATAGCTATGTATTGATTTAAGTGTTAGTTTTCATTTCTGAGTTGTGTAGAGGGTTCAAACGTAACACTAAATCCTCTTGTTTGTAACGTGAATACCTCCGATTTGTCTAGGAGTGCCCAGGCGTTTGAAACTTGGTGGCATCCCTCTTGCTGTCAGTCAATCTTTATTCATGGTTACCCTTTCAGAGTGAAGCAAATATAAAATAGTGTATAAAATGAGGACCTGGACATGGGGAGTTGCCATATCACAGAAAAAGCAACCCTTAAAACAAAAGATACAAATTTATTTTAAAAGTTAATCCGAAAGTTATAAAGTACTCCTTTAATATGTTCGATCAGAGAAACAAAAATAAAACTAACCAAAGTAGCAATACAGATTTGCATTTATAGATTAAAAAGTCTAACATGAGTTTGCAAACCATAACATAACCTAGAGTGTGCTATCATCCAAAGATCGCTGCTCCGCACCAAAGTCGGCAACGCACATCGATACCGCAGACATAAGCGATGTATAGTTGTAGTCCACGACGATAAATGGGGAAGGCTGAAAAAGACTTGCCATCTATCTCAGCACAGCAGCGCCTTCATACAGAGGCCAGTATAGAGCCAAGCATGGAAGCATTCTGCCCAGTTAGTAACTTCAGCTGAAGCAGTCAACATCATCGAGTAGGACTAAAAACTTATTCAAGTCTCAGATGGAAATCTGTTTTTGTAATTGTTGAACATTGTACTTCAAGAGTTTCTTAATTAGTGTACTAAGTGATGTTTTACAAGTCAATGACATTTGTAAATTATAAAGCAGTCTTTTGGGAAAGGATCTATTAAGTTAGGTAAGTCTCTTTAGTCATTCACGTAATAGCGTGATTAATATTTCATATGTTGTGGTTCCAATAGACATCTCCCAGAGCAATCAAAGAACCCAGCGTTGTGGACAGATGGCTGTAGTTTCGTATGGTCGTAACACAGAGTTTCCCCCACTCCAGTGGGTCTGTTTCAACATAATTAAAGTAAGGTTAATTATGAACCCAGGTATTACCAGAATAGAAAGAAACGTTTCAATTAACACATGCTCAATAATAATAACTCCAAAAACAATAAACAAATAGTTACCAGTACAGCCAGTATTAAAAGACTATGAAATAAATGGGCACTGGTAAATCAGTAAATTAACCCTGAGTACAAAAATAAAATACACAAAGTTAATAAAAATAATAATGATTACTTACAAACTGGCCTCAACCGAAAAAGAGAGGAATAACTGTAGTATAGAAAGACAAAAACCTTTAGCATTGTACATATTTTGGTTTTCAAGTGAGTTACAAATGCTAGTCCCATAAAAGAGTGTATAAGTAAAATTTGGATGAGAACGCCTACATGGCTTCGCCTGAAACAGCAAACAGTAAAACTGAGTTGACATTAAACTGAATACACAAAAAATACGGAAACAATTCAAATAATTTTCATAAAATATCAACAGGGCTGAAAGCCGATACAGAGAAATAACTTTGACATAAAGAACTTCAGCCACATACATTGGGCCAACCGATAAACCTTTTAAATAACTCTGGAGTTAAGCCTTAAGCATATCGTATGGAAAATCCTAAAGCGCAGTGGTTAAACCCAAATAGCAGCTCGTACACTCAGCACACGAAGGCACTTACCAAACTAGTCTATCGAACTCTTTCTATAGATAAAAAATAACAAACGAAATAGCACGGCCATCTTTCACCAAATCCAAGTGATGTGCTTCTCGGGCATGTAAGTTGACAAAAGAAACACACACTCTCACTCAAAATGATATTCATTTTCACCAGTTACTCGTAGTGTACACGCCTCTCATAAGTGCTGACTATAATCCTCAGATGTCCGTCCTCCAGTTATTGATGGTCAGTGACTGAGCACGAACTCATGTAGACGGCTGTTAAGTCTGCTTGGCAGAGAAAATGCTTTCCCTCTGGCAGGATGTGAAAGAGGCGATTTGTTAGCTACGGACATGGAGATTACAACACGCTTTCGATTTATATCGAAAAAGCAGACGGGTCAGTATTCCATCCCTAACAGTCAAACATGGACGAGAAGGGGGGGAGGCGGGAGTCTAGAGAGGGGTGGAGTGATAAGCTTGAGAAAGAGCTAGAAAGTGTACCAACCTTGACCCGGCTAAGACGAACCCTATGAAGTTTACTAGTAGCTAAAATGGTGTCAGAGTCAGTTTACTCGGGGAGGAAATAATTGATGGACTGGAGGTTGGATATCGAAGAGTTTATTGGATGGGCAAGCGTTAATTTTGCAGGGTTATTCTTTTGCGCCTCATGCGCTGCAAAATTGAAGGCTAAATTAAGCCAGTTGGTGGATTTATCCCAGATATTCTGAGATTAACTACGATACGTAAACTTTGATCATTAAGTCTCGTGATTAACAAATTCAGCAATTCGCTGGTTAAGGGTAGTACATCTACATCTATCTACATACTCCGCAATCCAGCATACGGTGCTTGGCGGAGGATACCTCGTACCACAACTAGCATCTTCTCTCCCTGTTCCACTCCCAAACAGAACGAGGGAAAAATGACTGCCTACATGCCTCTGTACGAGCCCTAATCTCTCTTATCTTATCTTTGCGGTGTTTCCGAAAAATATAAGTTGGAGGCAGTAAAATTGTACTGCAGTCATAAATTGTACTGCAGTCAGCCTCAAATGCTGGTTCCCTAAATTTCCTCAGTAGCGATTCACGAAAAGAAAGCCTCCTTTCCTCCAGAGACTCCCACCCGTGTTCCTGAAGCATTTCCGTAACACTCGCGTGGTGATCAAACCTACCAGTAACAAATCTAGCAGCCCGCCTCTGAATTACTTCTATGTCCTCCCTCAATCCGACCTAACAGGGATCCCAAACGCTCGAGCAGTACTCAAGAATAGGTCGTATTAGTGTTTTATAAGCAGTCTCCTTTACAGATGAACCGCATCTTCTCAAAATTCTACCAATGGACCGAAGACTACTATCCGCCTTCCCCACAACTGCCATTACATGCTTGTCCCACTTCATATCGCTCTGCAATGTTACGCCCAAATATTTAATCGACGTGACTGTGTCAAGCGCTACACTACTAATGGAGTACTCAAACATGGACTACATAATGGTGGTGATACGCACTGAATTGCTTTGAAGTAAAGATAGGCATGTCATGACTAAACAATGTGTTGGAGGAGTCAAAGGAAAAAAAATCATACGGATATTTTATGAAATGCTGGATTGCCAAATCTGTAATGAGTCATACCTCTACTTGGGTTGATTTGGGGTAAGAGACCAAACAGCGAGGTCATCGGTCTCATTGGATTAGGGAAGGAAGTCGGCTGTGCCCCATCAAAGGAACCATCCCGGCATATGCCTCAAGCGATTTACGGAAATCACAGACAACCTAAATCATGATGGTCGGACGCGGGATTGAACCGTCGTCATCCCGAACGTGAGTCCAATGTGCTAACCACTACGCCACCTCGCTCGGCCCTCTACTTGGGGCAAGCCACACAAATGAGATGAAAGCATTCAACACAACGAAAATACACTTACTGCCACTCTTACAAGGGAACCTCCCCATCGCACCCCCCTTAGATTTAGTTAAAAGTTGGCACAGTGGATAGGCCTTGAAAAACAGAACACAGATCAATCAAGAAAACAGGAAGAAGTTGTGTGGAACTATGAAAAAATTAGCAAAATATGCAAACTGAGTAGACCATGGGGAAGATAAGCAACATCAAGGATAGTCTGACATCAGGAGCGACGTGGTACAGATTCCTCGACTTGCGCCATAGGGTGGTGGGGTTTCGGGTTCCGCTGGATAGGTCAGGAGTCCACTACACGCAACAAGCGGCTACACGGGTAGCAGGGGTTGTGTGGCGTGGGCTGGGCGGTTTTTTAGGTTAGAAGGCCTCGGGCAAGTGCAGAAAGGGCCACAGCCTCAACGGGTGCGGGGCAAAGTCAGGACATGCGGGGACCAAGCAGCAATCGGTATTGTAATTGTAAACTGTCGAAGCTGCGTTGGTAAAGTACCGGAACTTCAAGCGCTGATAGAAAGCACCGAAGCTGAAATCGTTATAGGTACAGAAAGCTGGCTGAAGCCAGAGATAAATTCTGCCGAAATTTTTACAAAGGCACAGACGGTGTTTAGAAAGGATAGATTGCATGCAACCGGTGGTGGAGTGTTCGTCGCTGTTAGTAGTAGTTTATCCTGTAGTGAAGTAGAAGTGGATAGTTCCTGTGAATTATTATGGGTGGAGGTTACACTCAACAACCGAGCTAGGTTAATAATTGGCTCCTTTTACCGACCCCCCGACTCAGCAGCATTAGTGGCAGAACAACTGAGAGAAAATTTGGAATACATTTCACATAAATTTTCTCAGCATGTTATGGTCTTAGGTGGAGATTTCAATTTACCAGATATAGACTGGGACACTCAGATGTTTAGGACGGGTGGTAGGGACAGAGCTTCGAGTGACATTATACTGAGTGCACTATCCGAAAATTACCTCGAGCAATTAAACAGAGAACCGACTCGTGGAGATAACATCTTGGACCTACTGATAACAAACAGACCCGAACTTTTCGACTCTGTAAGTGCAGAACAGGGAATCAGTGATCATAAGGCCGTTGCAGCATCCCTGAATATGGAAGTTAATAGGAATATAAAAAAAGGGAGGAAGGTTTATCTGTTTAGCAAGAGTAATAGAAGGCAGATTTCAGACTACCTAACAGATCAAAACGAAAATTTCTGTTCCGACACTGACAATGTTGAGTGTTTATGGAAAAAGTTCAAGGCAATCGTAAAATGCGTTTTAGACAGGTACGTGCCGAGTAAAACTGTGAGGGACGGGAAAAACCCACCGTGGTTTAACAACAAAGTTAGGAAACTACTGCGAAAGCAAAGAGAGCTTCACTCCAAGTTTAAACGCAGCCAAAACCTCTCAGACAAACAGAAGCTAAACGATGTCAAAGTTAGCGTAAGGAGGGCTATGCTTGAAGCGTTCAGTGAATTCGAAAGTAAAATACTAGGTACCGACTTGATAGAAAATCCTAGGAAGTTCTGGTCTTACGTTAAATCAGTAAGTGGCTCGAAACATCATGTCCAGACACTCCGGGATGATGATGGCATTGAAACAGAGGATGACAAGCGTAAAGCTGAAATACTAAACACCTTTTTCCAAAGCTGTTTCACAGAGGAAGACCGCACTGCAGTTCCTTCTCTAAATCCTCGCACCAACGAAAAAATGGCTGACATCGAAATAAGTGTCCAAGGAATAGAAAAGCAACTGGAATCACTCAACAGAGGAAAGTCCACTGGACCTGACGGGATACCAGTTCGATTCTACACAGAGTACGCGAAAGAACTTGCCCCCCTTCTAACAGCCGTGTACCGCAAGTCTCTAGGGGAACGGAAGGTTCCAAATGATTGGAACAGAGCACAGGTAGTCCCAGTCTTCAAGAAGGGTCGTCGAGCAGATGCGCAAAACTATAGACCTATATCTCTGACGTCGATCTGTTGTAGAGTTTTAGAACATGTGTTTTGCTCGAGTATCATGTCGTTTTTGGAAACTCAGAATCTACTATGTAGGAATCAACATGGCTTCCGGAAACAGCGATCGTGTGAAACCCAACTCGCTTTATTTGTTCATGAGACCCAGAAAATATTAGATACAGGCTCCCAGGTAGATGCTATTTTTCTTGACTTCCGGAAGGCGTTCGATACAGTTCCGCACTGTCGCCTGATAAACAAAGTAAGAGCCTACGGAATATCAGACCAGCTGTGTGGCTGGATTGAAGAGTTTTTAGCAAACAGAACACAGCATGTTGTTATCAACGGAGAGACGTCTACAGACATTAAAGTAACCTCTGGCGTGCCACAGGGGAGTGTTATGGGACCATTGCTTTTCACAATATATATAAATGACCTAGTAGATAGTGTCGGAAGTTCCATGCGGCTTTTCGCGGATGATGCTGTAGTATACAGAGAAGTTGCAGCATTAGAAAATTGTAGCGAAATGCAGGAGGATCTGCAGCAGATAGGCACTTGGTGCAGGGAGTGGCAACTGACCCTTAACATAGACAAATGTAATGTATTGCGAATACATAGAAAGAAGGATCCTTTATTGTATGATTATATGATAGCGGAACAAACACTGGTAGCAGTTACTTCTGTAAAATATCTGGGAGTATGCGTGCGGAACGATTTGAAGTGGAATGATCATATAAAATTAATTGTTGGTAAGGCGGGTACCAGGTTGAGATTCATTGGGAGAGTCCTTAGAAAATGTAGTCCATCAACAAAGGAGGTGGCTTACAAAACACTCGTTCGACCTATACTTGAGTATTGCTCATCAGTGTGGGATCCGTACCAGATCGGGTTGACGGAGGAGATAGAGAAGATCCAAAGAAGAGCGGCGCGTTTCGTCACAGGGTTATTTGGTAACCGTGATAGCGTTACGGAGATGTTTAACGAACTCAAGTGGCAGACTCTGCAAGAGAGGCGCTCTGCATCGCGGTGTAGCTTGCTTGCCAGGTTTCGAGAGGGTGCGTTTCTGGATGAGGTATCGAATATATTGCTTCCCCCTACTTATACCTCCCGAGGAGATCACGAATGTAAAATTAGAGAGATTAGAGCGCGCACAGAGGCTTTCAGACAGTCGTTCTTCCCGCGAACCATACGCGACTGGAATAGGAAAGGGAGATAGTGACAGTGGCACGTAAAGTGCCCTCCGCCACACACCGTTGGGTGGCTTGCGGAGTATAAATGTAGATGTAGATGTAGATGTATGCGTGAGCAGCTGCGGAACGAAAGGTGCATGGTTCAAGTCTTCCTTCGAGAGAATACTTTAATTTTTTATATAATCAACTTCACTCTCCAAAATTCCAGGATATGTTCAGATTTGCTTGGACACATGCAGGATTTGACGGTCTACACATGGAAAAATTTGAAAACGTTAAAAACATATGTTTTGACAAAGCACAGGGAAAACTATGCGAGTGTGAAACTGTTGCATTCATTTGTTGCAGTTTATGTGACAAACTCTTATGTTTTCATAACTTTTTTGGGAGTGATTATCACATCCACAAGAAACCTAAATCGGGCAAGGTAGAAGAATCTTTTTACACATTCGCCAAGTGTACATGTTAGGTGGGTCGACAACATATTCCTGTCATGTGACGCACATGCCGCCACCAGTGTCGTATAGTATATATCAGACGTGTTTTCCTGTGGAGGAATCGGTTGACCTATGACCTTTCGATCAAATGTTTTCGGTTCCCATTGGAGAGGCACGTCGTTTCGTCTACTAATCGCACCGTTTTGCGGTGCGGTCGCAAAACACAGACAATAAACTTATTACAGTGAACAGAGACGTCAATGAACGAACGGACAGATCATAACTTCGCGAAAATAAACTTTTCACTCGAGGGAAGACTTGAACCAAGGACCTCTCGTTCCTCAGCTGCTCACGCTAACCACGGAACCACAGCGCTCCTGAGTTCACAGTATCCTTGATGTTACCTATCTTGCTCATGGACTACTCAGTTTGTATATTTTGCTTGTTTTTTTCATAGTTCCACACAATTTCTTCCTGTTTTCTCGATTGATCTGTGTTCAGTTTTTCAAGGCCTATCCACTGTGCCAACTTCTAACTAAATCTGAGGGGGATGCGATGAGGAGGTTCCCTTGTTAGTACATTGAAGTGGCCCTAAATAATTAACATACAATTACTTCATAGGCCACTCTTCTCGACTAGACTGAAACAAACCATGACGAGTATTGGCGATAATGGGTAACTAGAGTGGGTAACTGAACTATGGTTGGCAAGATCGACCCAATGCTCGATTTTAATGGTTACAACCAAGCATGTGGTCAGAAAAACCATAAATTCACTTAATAAACTGAATAAATGTTGGCCTTTATTGCCAAAAACGACGGACATTCAATTGGAACTGACTTGAATAAACACTAATAACCAAAGGAAGATGTCCATGACTACAAAACTGACAGTCCTCAGCCGCATTGGTTTAGAGGCATACTTATTTCTGGTGTAGTCTAAGACACAAACCGTTTTGTCTATGAAATGACACCTCAGTAGTAAGTCGGTAGACACATGTTTGGCCCATGTTGTTCACCTTCCCAGTACAGTTCCCAGTTCTGTTTCAATTCAATTTAAATAAATCTCAGTATCAACTCAGGTATTACTAGAAAAGAGAAAAAATCGTTTCAGTTAACAAATGCTCAGTAATAATAAATCCCGTATAAACAAACAAATAATTAGCAGCTCAGAACAGGCAATGAAGCACTATCTAAAAACTCTGAAGTAAATATGTAATGGTAACGGATTAGTAAATAAAATATAAAGAACAATGCCCACTTGGCTTAAACAAGCAGTAAAATTAGCTCTGAGTACCAAACTGAATTACACAAATTCAGCTCAAATAGTAGAGGTAACTTAGAAACGGGGCTCAAACACAATAGACAGGAATAACTCTAGGACAGACAGACAAAAACCTCGGCTGTAAATTCATATTACTGAGGCTAGTTCCATAAAAGATTGTATAAATAACATTTGTATGAGAACGCAGACATGGGTTCAACTAAAACAACAGACAGTAAAACTGAAGTGGAATTTATCCTTAGGACACAATAAATTATCAACAGAGCTTAAAGCCGACACACAGAGATAAGTGTGAGATAAGGGATATTAGTTGGTTGGTTGGTTGGTTTGGGGAAGGAGACCAGACAGCGTGGCCATCGGTCTCATCGGATTAGGGAAGGAAGTCGGCCGTGCCCTTTCAGAGGAACCATCCCGGAATTTGCCTGGAGTGATTTAGTGAAATCACGGAAAACCTAAATCAGGATGGCCGGACGCGGGATTGAACCGTCGTCCTCCCGAATGCGAGTCCAGTGTCTAACCACTGCGCCACCTCGCTCGGTCCAAGGGATATTACTGACATACGTTAGCTCTACTAGGAAACTCATTAAACAACACTGGTGTTAACTCAATCCTAAAGCACATCAATTATACAAACCTACAGCGCCGTGGATAGCTCCGAATAGCAGCTCGTACAGACTGTACATCGAGGCAGTCACCAAACTAGCCCATCAAACGCTCAGCAATTCAACCTTCCCCGTGATTTCTACAGAAACCAAATAACAGAGCCAGAAGCTGTGGTCGAGCGGTTCTAGGCGCTTTAGACGGGGCCGCACTGCTGCTACGGTCGCAGGTTCGAATCCTGCTACGGGCATGGATGTGTGTCATGTCCTTAGGTTAGTTAGGTTTAAGTGGTTCTAAGTCTAGGGGACTAATGACCTCAGATGTTAAATCCCATAGTGCTTAGAGCCATTTGAACCATTTGAACCAAATAACAGACGAAATAGCGAGGTCGTCTTCCACCAAATCCGAGTGACGTGCTTCTGGGGCATGTAATTTGATCACAGCGACACACACACTCGAGCAAAATGATTCAATTTCAGCAGTGGCTTCAGTGTCCAAGCCCCATACAACGACTCGGAGTATTTCTCAGATGGCCATCCTCCAATTATCAATAGTCAACGAGTGTGAGCGTGCGCTCATACAGGTAGCCGTTAGGTCCTATCTGGACGCAAAAGAGGCGGTTGCAGGTTCGAATCCTGCCTCGGGCATGGATGTGTGTGATGTCCTTATGTTAGTTAGGTTTAAGTAGTTCTAAGTTCTAGGGGACTGATGACCTCAGCAGTTAAGTCCCATAGTGCTCAGAGCCATTTGAACCATTTGTCCGGCTTTTGAGAAAGTTTCACCTGCAGGGGCGGCGTTAAGTGGAGCCCTCTTACCTTGAGCCTATGGCAGCAAAGCATTTCACTACAAACTCAGATGTGTGTACATATATAATATAAACGTAAAATAGTAGTTGATTATCCATTACAATATGTGATCAAAAGTATCCTGACACCCCCAAAAACATACGTTTTTCATATTAGATGCATTGTGCTGCCACCTACTGTCAGGTACTCCACATCAGCAACCTCAGTAGTCATTAGACATCGTAAGAGAGCAGAGTGGCACGCTCCGTGGAACTCACGAACCTCGAACGTGGTCAGGTGATTGGGTGTCACTTTGTCATACGTCTGTACGCGATATTTCCACACTGCTAAACATCCCTGGTCCACTGTTTCCGGTGTGATAGTGAAGTGGAAACGTGAAGGGACACGTACAGCACAAAAGCGTACAGGCTGACCACGTCTGTTGATTGACAGAAACCGCCGACAGTTCAAGGGAGTCGTAATGTGTAATAGGCAGACATCTATCCAGACCATCACACATTAATTCCAAACGGGTACTATCAAAGCACGGGCCTAAATTGATATTTTAAGCACCTTCTTGCATCCCACTGTTGAAGAGCGATTCGGATATGGAGGTTGCATCTTTTAACACGAACAAGCACCAGTTCATAATGCATGGCTTGTGGCGGAGTAGTTACACAACAATAACATCCCTGTAATGGAGTGGTCTGTACGGAGTCCTGATCTGAATCCTACATAACACCTTCTGGATGTTTTGGAACGCCGACATCGTGCCAGGCATCACCGACTGATATAGATACCTGTCCTCAGCGCAGCACTCAGTGTTGAAAAAATGGTTGAAATGGCTCTAAGCACTGTGGGACTTAACATCTGAGGTCATCAGTCCCCTAGACTTAGAACTACTTACACCTAACTAACCTAAGGACATCAAAAACATCAATGTCCGAGGCAGCATTTGAACCTGCGACCGTATGAGCTGCGTGGTTCCAGACTGAAACGCCTAGAACCTCCACAGCGGCCGGCACTTTGCGAAGAATGGGCTGCCATTCCTCAAGAAACTTTCCGGCACCTGATTGAACGTATGGCTGCGAGAGTGGAATCTGTCATCAAAGCTAAGGGTGGGCCAACACCATATTGAATTCCAGCATTACCGATGGAGGGTCCCACGAACTTGTAAGTCATTTTCAGCCAGGTGTCCAGATACTTCTGATCACATAGTGCATTTCTAAAACTGATGGAATTGCTATAAATGCATACGGGTGTTGCTGCATTGTGCCTTTCAGAGTGAGGAGATCACCCAGGGACTGTCACGAAAACATTTCCCAAACCACTCCGTCCTCGGCTAGCACTGTTCTGACAATTGTCGCAGAGTCGTACACGAGAAAGGCCATCTGTCCAATACAGCATATGACGAGATTCATCTGGAAAGGCCAGGCCATCTGTCCGATACAGCATATGACGAGATTCATCTGGAAAGGCCAGACCATCTGTCCGATACAGCATATAACGAGATTCATCTGGAAAGGCCAGGCCATCTGTCCGATACAGCATATGACGAGATTCATCTGGAAAGGCCAGACCATCTGTCCGATACAGCATATGACGAGATTCATCTGGAAAGGCCACCTGTTGCTATTCAGTGGACGTCCAGTTGCGATACTAGCGAGGAAAGTCCAGCCTTCGTCGCCGATGAGTAGCAGTCAGCTTTGGTGCGTGGCCCAGGCGTCTGCTGCGCAGCCCTATAGGCAGCAGTGCTCACTCAGCGATTGTCGAAGAGACACTGCTGGTAGCCCATTTGTTCATCTGAGCGGTAGGTTGCTCAACATCTGCACGACTGTTAGCTCGTACACATCTCCACAGCCGTCGTTCACCCCAGTCGTCTAGACCCGTTGTACACCACAGTTGCCTCGGTGCCGGTTTTTGATAGCGCCGTATTACCATGCACCATGGTGACATGCGAACAGTCTACAAACTTAGCCGTTTTGGAAAAGCTTCCACCCTCGGCTAGAAAGCCAAAGATCACGCCCTTTTGGATGCCAGATAAAACTCCTCGTTTCCGTACTCCCTTAACGACTGCGCTGTTTCTTTGAAGCCGGCCGTTGTGGCCGAGCGGTTCTAGGTGCTTCAGTCTGGAACCGCGCGACCGCTACGGTCGCAAGTTCGAATCATGCCTCGGGCATGTATGTGTGTGATGTCCTTAAATTAGTTAGGTTTAAGTAGTTCTAAGTTCTAGGGGACTGATGACCACAGATGTTAAGTCCCATAGTACTCAGAACCATTTGAACCATTTTTTGAACACTTGTATCAACCGTGGACAGTGTGCCGACGGCTGATTTACATTATGCACACTGCCGGAAAAAAATCAGTACACGCTTTTAAAGGTTTTCAGTTCACTCAAGATATAATGTCGCAACAATGCATATGGAGTTCATCAAAGGATTACGCTTGCAGATCAATGGCATAAGTAATTCTGAGGTACCAGGAATCGAACCGTGCTTCAACACTAATTGTGCCCAAGTTTTAAATGTCCACCATTTTTCTCACGGAATGCCCACTTTTTAACAGTTTACTTTCCCGCTGCGGCGGCCGCTCGGTTCTAGGAGCTTCTGTTCGGAACCGCGTGACTGCTACGGTCGCAGGTTCGAATCCTGCCTCGGGCATGGATGTGTGTGGTCCTTAGATCTGTTCCCTAAGTTATAGGGAACAGATGACCTCAGACGTTAAGTCCCATAGTGCTCAGAGCCATTTGAACCATTTTTTGTAGCTTATCGCACCCCAGGTCATAAGCTCTGGGGTGAGGCCAGTGTGCCTTGGATGACTGCACTCTACGAGACGGAGCTTACCAGGTCTTCGTCGTACGCGCAAGCGACCACCACTTTCGTGCAGGCACGATCTGCGCCAATCGCTGAAGACCACGGCGCGCTATCCTCTGACGGCACCAACCGAGCCGTGCACGTCGATGCTGTGGCATGAGTGGAAAGCGGGCTAGAGGTGAGCGTGCCTGTAGTCCCATTGGTAATAACCGGTTCGCAACAGTTCGTGTCGACACGCCTGCCTCAGAAGCTCTCTTATGTGTGCTGTGGTAGCTGTGAGATCTGCCATTGCTGCCCTTACAGTAGGACTATCCCGGCGGGCGTCTGTGCTGCGTGGACTTCCAGAACATTGTCTGCACTTCTGAGAATGTTTTCGGGATCACCGATACCAGAATCGCTGCACAACTGACGCAGCACATCCAACCTGTGGTGCAACTCTCCAAAAGGACCATCCCGCCATTTGTCGCAATTTGACCACTGTACCGCGAGACCGCTACGGTCGCAAGTTCGAATCCTGCCTCTAGGGGACTAATGACCTCCGAAGTTGAGTCCCACAGTGCTCAGAGCCATTTGAACAACTTTTTTTACCACTGTCACTCTCACTCAATTGGCTGTAGAAACTACCATTAAATCTCCGTGGCATGGTTTATTGCTTGCTTCACACTTTTACACTACACTGAGCTTTCTGGCTGTAGGGATTCCCTATTAAGGGTCAGATACCGATGGCGCTCTGATACCTATGCCGTTCTACTTTCTGTTGGTGGCCGATGTCGGAACGATAATCAGTACATATGCTATCCCCCAGGTGGCATATGCCGTCATCGGATCAACACCGACATCGTCTTTCCAGGTGTACTATCTTTCTCCGGCAGTGTAGATATAAATTCACCAGTATATAGAGGTCGGTTTCGAGATATATAAACGTTTGTTATCAGGTGAAAGAGACCTCATGGCTTGGAAAATTATTGTTGTCACATGGTGGAGATGTCACGTGATACATTAAAGCCGCTTGCCATATTGGGTTAGCACGACCTTCCCCTAATTTTAATGGGTTGGCATTCGGTGGCGTTTCTGGACCTTTATTGTGACGAGGGATACAGCATCACCGGTCTATTGCGGTCTAACTGTGTTGGTGAGGCAGTGGATTTCCACAGGGCAGTGACTGCGTCGCTGCAATTCACTTTGGAGGTGTGGCGGTGGGGCCCGCCCTCTGACGGTGGTAGTACTACAGGTGAAGATGTGGCGGTGAGACTTGTAGTGAATGTTTCCTGATCATATTATATACACTTTATGAACAGAGCCGACTGCGAGATTAAAGAGAACAGGCATATCGTAAATGGGAAGCCTGGACGGCAGTTCGCGTGCTACTGTCATGAGCTGGCAATAGGTTGAAAAGTGGAGAAACCACGAGTAGGCGACAAGGTGTTGGACGCCCATCGGATAACGTTGAGGTCGGAGGTTTGTCCATGTTGGAAAACAGGATAGGCGGCGATCTGTGGTTGATCTAACGACAGACTACAGTGCTGGGGCTAACTCAAGTGTTACGGAGCCCACCGTTCAACACGCTCTGCTGAACATGGAACAGGGGACGACTCACGCTCTGCTGAACATCGAGCTCCACTGGGGACGACCCCTACGTATATTCATCCAACCACACCGTCATTTTCTGTTGCACTGAACACCGGATCGTGGATATTGGGCCTTGGATTAATGAAACGTGTCGCCTGGTAGGGAAACACATGTTTTTTCTTACACTGGGTCTATGGCCGTGTCCCACTACGGCGTCATCCAGCTAACGAATCTTCGAATCATGCCCCGCCTCACGGACGCGGGCTGTTGGGACCATTATGAGGCAGCTGTATCGATTCACTTGTGATTCCATGGGGTCTGTGGTAGTAGTCGAAGGCACATTTACGGCTGTGGATTGCAGTGCACCACTTGCATCTCTTCATGCTTGATGGCATAGAAACAATGATGTCCGCTGCACATAGTAACTTAATACTTATGTATACCTCCGTTAAATGCTTGTTTATCGTCATTGTAGACTCAAGACGAAGTTTATACCTCGAAACTTATTGCGTTATTAAACAAATTCGTGCCAGCCGCGGTGGCCTTGCGGTTCTAGGCACTTCAGTCCGGAATTGCGTGACTGCTACGGTCACAGGTTCGAATCCTGCCTCGGGCATGGATGTGTGAGATGTCCTTAGGTTAGTTAGGTTTAAGTAGTTCGAAGTTCTAGGGGACTGATGACCTCAGATGTTGAGTCCCATAGTGCTCAGAGCCATTTGAGCCAAACAAAATCGTCAATAAATTTTGTGGCTAGTAATGGTGTGTGAAAGAAGAGTTTCATATTATGGAACAGTCACGGTCGATTAACAGTCAATATGGCTTTAAAAGGGTCCGGTGAACCATACCACGTGGCTGGCGCCGTTGTTCAGCAGTCGCAGCGCGAGATACTTGCGCTCGCCGGCAAACAAAATTTCAAGGGTACACAGCGGCATTGCTGCATTTTGTTCAGTGTGGTGAACAGCTAAGCTGCCATTAACTGCAAGGCGATGAAAGCCGGCAGTAAGACGCGCTCTCGATGGAGACAAACCTGCAGCTGCTGGTCTGTCGATGCTCAAACGAAATAGCCAGGACCTCCTGACAGCCGCAATTTTAATGGTTTCACTGGCGCCACACCCCTGTAAGTTTAAGACCACAAAACAAAGAGCCGTTGCCAACTACGGGGAAGGGCAGTGGCCAAAGCCTACCTGCTGAGACATAGGAGACGACCACGTCTTCTTCCCAATAGAGATTTCCCATTCTCATTTCCAACTGTCTGAAAGCAGCTCTTACTTTATCCCTACGCCTCTGTGAGGAAGAAGAAAGACTGTTTAAAACTTGAGTACTTTTTAACGGTTGGCGTCATTTTGACTATATGATTGACGTCTCCCAAAATAACTGCAGCCGAAATCTGTTTTCAGGTTTTGGTTCCTCAGTGTTTTACAAATCATTATCATGAAGTTTATTTTCTTTCGGAAATTTCCTTAATGACTTGAACTGTCATTAATTTTCGATGAAGTCTATAGGGAAATTACGGATACACCCGTGGGTGGCTCATTACCAAAAGGTCCTAAATCTGTTGCTGACTTATTGCTTATTAATTCCTACACGATTTTTTCTTGGTTCGCGACCTTGTGTGGTCGTCCACGTATGCCTCTCGCCAAGTTGCGGTCCAGAGAAGGTTCAATATGTTACAACATGTACAGAGGTATTTTTCCTTGATGTTTGTGTTTTGTTAAGTGGTTTCATTTTTTAAAAAGCTACTGAATATTACGAAGATTGTGATTTTCATTAAAGCGGAGTATTGTAAGAATTTTAGAACTTGAGAGGCAGGAATACACCCTCAAAATGAAGTTAATTGGTAGGAGACGCTAGCGTTTGGCAATATAATGTTCCATAGTGGTCATCGCGTAACTGCTACAAAGGGGCAGGTTGGCAATAAATAGTTTTGCCACCTTGGACTGTTGATTGTTTTCCTTGGGAGCGGAGGTTTTAAATAGCACGCAAGCGAAGCAGTGGCTTTGGATAGGTCAACACGAGATTCCGCAATAGGTGCAACTAGTGGCCGCAGTGGGCCTACACTGTAGGTGCAGCAGTGGTCTAGAGGGCTTAAGCGCCAGAAGTTTAAGGTTGCAAATTTCCGATCAGCACATGATGTAGCCATACCAGTAACTACTAGTTAGTAGGTGCTACAGTCTGGAACCGCGCGACCGCTACGGTCGCAGGTTCGAATCCTGCCTCGGGCATGGATGTGTGTGATGTCCTTAGGTTAGTTAGGTTTAAGTAGTTCTAAGTTCTAGGGGACTGATGACCTCAGAAGTTAAGTCCCATAGTGCTCAGAGCCATTTGAACCAACTAGTTGGTAACACACGCAATTATGAGAGGAAGCTGGAAGGTTTAAGTAGTTCTAAGTTCTAGGGGACTGATGACCTCAGAAGTTAAGTCCCATAGTGCTCAGAGCCATTTGAACCAACTAGTTGGTAACACACGCAATTATGAGAGGAAGCTGATGACTGGTCACGGTTATGACAGGAAACTGTAAGGCAGATGTCCATTTTAGTAATAATAAACTCGACGAGTAGGGGAATATTAGGACGTACCCCTATTTTGGTAACGATACAAGTTTAGGCAGGTGGGTCAGATGCCAAAAAGAGGGCCACTTGTGGCAAAATGCTATTCCAACAATGGCCCCATGGTGCTCGCATGGAATCGCCGTCTGCCGGTCAGTGCTTCGGCGATTACCAAATCCACCGGCACTTAGGCACGTGACGTACATCACATCTGTAGCCGCAACAAAACCCTTTCGGCGAGAATAAACACGGACCGTCCGGCCAGTATTCACTCTCTTCACTGATGTAGAAGATAGAACCCTGTAAAATCGGATGAATTTTTTTTTAAACACTCCCTGAAATGAATAGCCACCAGATTTACGACCTGCTTCAGTGGTTCGCCACAATGAACAATAGTCGCTGGGTCTCAGCCTGCAGCCAAAAGTGATTGGCTGACCAGGCGGCAGCTGGCGCATTAGGGGTGATGAGGACGCCGTATCTGTTGCGCACTACGATTGGATTAATGGCGGGCTCGGGACGTAGCGTAGGGGTGGTGAGGCGGCGAGCTCTGCGGAGTGGCCCAGCCACGTCTCGGCGATGCTGCGGTCTCGCGGCCGCCGACGTGTGAGGCTGCGGCGACTGATGACGGCCGCTAGGGCGGCGCCACTATCGTAATGGCGCCATCTGCTGATTAGCCGCGGAAGACAAACCGCTCGGTGCCGCCGGCCGGCCGCTGGCCATGTTTTATTCACGAGGGGACACCGGCCACCGCCGCCTCCACCGCCTCCCCGGCCCCGGACGTTCCTCCACCTTTGCGCAATTCTCGGGAAACGACGACAGTGCGCCCGCGCGCGGAGAACGAAACGAAACGCCGACAGTAATAATTTTTGGCCGAGTGCGCCGCATTCCACTATTACATGAATAATTCAAGGCGACCATTTGCTAAGTGGGCTGCCGCCGGTAGGTACCCGCCGACGGCGAGACGCGCGCGTGGGCGGATTCTGTGTCGTTGTCGCCGCCTCCGCCGCCTCCGCTGCTGCCGCCGCCTCCGACGGCGGAGCCTCGGCAGCCGCCCCCACCACTGGTGCACGCTTGCTCCGCCCCCAGGAGGCACCACATTCTGCATCTCTTCCTCCGCTTAAAAGTTACCACCACGTATGAACTTCATCTACGGGGAATCCACGGCGATAGAGCTGCAGGACAAATGTGAAGAAAAAAAAAAAAAAAAAGAAATTATCACTGGCAGGACTAACTCAGCACGTAGAAGTCAAAATGTCCGCCTCCGGTAGCTGAGTGGTCAGCGTGACAGGCAGACAATCCTAAGGGCTCAGGGACTGGATGCTGTGTTGTCCTAATCGTCATCATTTCATCCCCACCGACGTGCAAGTCGCCGAAGCGGCGTCAGATCGAAAGACTTGCACCAGGCGAACGGTGTACTCGACGCTGGGCCCTCGTCACATGACATTATTAGAGTCAAAATCAACTATGGTGCAATCAAACGCAAGCACGGCAACATTAAGCGTGCATGGGAATTAACACTGTTAAATGCAAAGGGGGCAGTGGATCGATGTAAAGATTATATTGAAGGCCTCTATGAGAGGGAGAAATTGTCTGGTGATGTGACAGAAGAAGGAACTGGAGCAAATATGGAGATACAAAACCCAGTATTAGAGTCAGAATTTAAAAGAGCTTAAGATCAAATGAGGCAGAAGGGATAGATAATATTCAACAGGAATTTCTAAAATGATTGGGAGAAATGGCAGCCAAAGGACTACTGATGTTGTGTGGAATCTGTGAGATTGGCGACATACCACCGTAAATTCGGAAATGTGGCACCCACACAATTCCGGAGGCAGGAAGGACAGTTAAGTGCGAAAAATATCGCAGAGTCTGCTTAGACCTCATGTATCCAAGCTGCTCACGGAAATAATATACAGAAGTATGGAAAAGAAAATCGACAATCTATTAGATGACGTCCAATTTGGCTTTAGGAAAGATAACGGCACCAGAGGGGTAGTTCTGACGTTGCTTTTCGAAATTTAAGCATGTCACAAAAATCAGGACACGCTCATAGGGTTGTCGACCTAGAAAAAGCGTTCGATAATCTAAAATGGTGCAAGACATACAATAATCAAAGGAAAATAGGAGTAACGTATAGGGAGAGTTGGGTATATACAGTATATACAAGAACCAAAAGGAGCAATAACGATGGAAGACCAAGAATGAAGTGCTCGCATTAAAACGTGTGTAAGACAGGGATGCAGTACTTCGCCCCTACTATTCGATCAACAGAGCAAAGAAGCAGTGACAGAAAGGAAAAAAAGGTTTACCATTGGAGTTGAAATTCAAGTGAAAGGATGTCAATGATAAGATTCGCTGATGACTTATATCCTCAGTTGATGTGAAGAATTACAGGACCTCTTGAATGGAATGAACAGTCTAATGAGGACAGAATATGTACTGAAAATAAATCGTAGACAGACGAAAGTCATATGAAGTAGTAGAAAATAGAATAGCGAACAATTTAATATCAAAATTGGGAATCACGAAGTAGACGGAGATAAGGAATTCTGCTGCCTCGGGAGAAAAATAACTCATGAGCGAAGAAGCTATGAGGACATAAAAAGCAGACTGACACAGAGAAAGAGGGCATTCCTGGCCAGGAGCAGATTACTTTCAGCTGAGGAAGAAATTTCTTAGAATGTAAGGTTGGAGCCCAGCACTGCATGGTAGTGAACGATGGACGCTAGGAGAACTGGAACATAAGAGAGTCGATGAGTTAGAAATTTAGTGCTACGGAAGAATGTTGAAAATTAGGGGGAAATATGAGCAATGAGGAGGTTAACAGCAGAATCAGCGAAAACACTGAGAAAAACTGACAAGAGGAGAGACAAGATGACAGCACATGCGTTAAAATATTAGGGAATAACCTCCATAGTACTCGGGGAAGCTGTAGAGGATAAAAGCTGCAGGGAAACACTGAGACTGGAATTCATCCAACAAATAATTGAAGACGTAATGCGAAAGTGCTACTCTGAGGAGAAGAGATTGGCAAGCGTGAGGAATTCACGGCGGGACGCTTCAAACCAGTCAGAAGGCTGATGGATTAAAAAGAAGAAACTGATGACGGGATGCTACACCTTCACTCGATAAATTTCAGTCTTCTTCAAGTCTTCGTAAGCTGCGAAGTTTCACTGGTATGCAATAAATCTTACCGATATGAATATTTGGTACCAGGAGGATAAAGTGGCTTCCACAAACGATTAATGATTTATATAATAATTTGTTTCCTCAGGGCGCATTCAAATTTTCCTTCCTCTGATCCTCGGGTCACGACCAAAATCGTCGCGCGAGACACATTACGCAGGGTAAGTTAGGAAATGTTTGTTGTCGGTCGCTGATCAATCTAGCATACTGCTACACCGACTAATGCTTATAAAGGATAGCTAGTCTCGAGTTGATCAACAAGGCCAGGATAAACTCGACGCTGATTCAAAACTAATTATTGATAAACTATGGTTACCTAACCCCATTCTGAGGTCGGACCTATGCATTGGAAACATACACTATGTGATCAAAAGTATACGGACACCCCCAAGAACGTACATTTTTCATATTAGGTGTACTGTACTGCCACCTACTTCCAGGTACTCCATATCAGCGGTCTCAGTATTCATTTGACATCGTGAGAGAGCAGAATGGGGCGCTCCGCGGAACTCACGGACTTCGAACGCGGTCAGGTGATTGGCTGTCACTTTGTCATACGTCTGGACGCGAGATTAAAACACTCCTAAACACTCCTAGGTCCACTGTTTCCGATGTGATAGTGAAGTGGAAACGTGAAGGGACACGTACAGCATAAAAGCGTATAGGCTGACCTCGTCTGTTGATTGACGGAGACCGCCGACAGTTGAAGAGCGTCGTAATGTGTAATAGGCACACATCTATCCAGATCATACACAGGAATTACAAACAGCATCAGGATCCACCGCAAGTACTGTGACCGTTTGGCGGGATGTGAGAAATCTTGGATTTCATGGTCGAGCGGCTGCTCATAAGCCACACGCCACGCCGATAAATGCCGAACGACGCGTTACTTGATGTAAGGAGCGTAACCATTGGACGACTGACCAGTGGAAAAACGTTGTGCGGAGTGACAAATCACTGTACACAATGTAGCGATCCGATGGCAGGGTGTGGGTATGGCGATTTCCCGGTGAACGTGATCTGGCAGCGTGTGTAGTGCCAACAGTAAAATTCAAAGGCGGTGCTGTTATGGTTTGGTCGTCTCTCTCGCGGAGGGGAGTTGCACCTCTTGTTGTTTTCCGTGGCACTATCACAGCACAGGCCTACACTGATGTTTTAAGCACCTTCTTACTTTTCACTGCTAAAGGGCAATTCGGGGATGGCGATTGCATCTTTCAACACGACCGAGCACCTGTTCATAATGTACGGCCTGTCCCGATGTGGTTACACGACAGTAACACCCCTGTAATGGACTGAACTACACAGCGTCCTGACGTGAATCCTATAGAACACCTTTGGGATGTTTTTGAACGCCGACTTCGTGCCAGGCCTCACCGACCGACATCGATATCTCTCCTCAGTGGAGCACTCCGTGGAGAATGGGCTGCCATTCCCCAAGAAACCTTCCAGCAACTGATTGAACCTATACTTGCGAGAGTGGAAGCTGTCATCAAGGCTAAGGGTGGACCTACATCATATTGAATTTCAACATTACCGACGGAGGGCGCCACGAACTTGTAACTCATTTTCAGCCAGGTGTTCGGATACTTTTGATTACATAGCGTACATAGCTAACAGTCAAGACATGCCTTCCAGGTGGTTGATACAAACTTACGGCAATAGTTACCACAAAGGTAAAAGAAAATGACCGTTTCCAATCAACAGATCAGAAGTTGCACAAAAAAATCACACTTTAAGCTTCCATAAAAAATGAAGGAAAAAATGGAAAACGCTCCAAGTTTGGTTTTTTTATAAATCACGTTTTCGATACTATTGTGTTCACGGCACTCTCTTACATTTCCGTTGACATGATCCAGTTTCAAACCATGAAAAGTCTTTTGAACATACGTTAATGCATGGCCCATGATGGCACGATCTTTGTGCCTAGCGGTGCTTCCTTCCGGAGTTTCGAAATTTAAAAGATATGCGAACTGGTTTTTGGTGACTACAGTTCTACTATCTAAAAATCTAATCCTGTATCTGTATTTGTATTTTCCAAAAATAGAAGGTAGTGTATCAGTATTAATGCCATTCGGGACAATAATTTCTTCCAGCTATTTTGTCGAAATTTAACCTTCTGGAAGCCGTGGCTATGTACAAAATACAAGTTGATTCTTGCAAAGAAGGAAACAGCAACCAGTTAGTGTTAATAATGCTATTTACTTACACAAAAAGCGCCGTTACCGGTTTCGAACCGAAATGTTCTTCTACAGACTGCTGTTCAAGTTTATATTACATTCGTTGTTGTTTACATTAGATGTAGGCTGTTTATCTTAACAATTAATGAAAAAACCAAATTTAATATAAAACTGAAGATTAACCTGTCGGTTCGAAACTGGTAACAACACTATTTACATTAAAAATTGCATGGGGGCTTTGTTAAATAAAAATAATGCAAATATTTGTTTGTTGCTATAAGTCCGATTACGCAAGTCTCGTAAACGGCTGGCCCTGACTAGTTTTAGTACGCAATCTGACTGCATAGAATAACAACAAACAATGAAAGAAAATTTTCGTTAACACAGTTAATTAATTAAGTCCCCAGCAACTATAAAACCTACGAAACCAACAAAGCACAAGTGTAGCTGTTCTGTATGTGGTAGTATGACTCAACGCACATCTGGCACGGTTCTTCTTCAACAAGACAAGAATTTTTAAATACCAATTATACTGATGTGATAAAAGAAAATTAGAAATACTATAATTGTGCAAGAAAACCAAAATTACACTCTAATACAAGAACACAAGCCAGATGATTTGTTGACTGAACCTGTAATGACACATTATTCAGGACACACAAATAATAAAACAACATAATATTTATTACCTTCATATATATTGACGAAAAGCACTCAGATCATTACAATATCTCCATTGGAATAACATCTGCTATCTCTCCCATCAAATAACTGCATAAAACATGGAACAACACTCTCCACTACCACATCTCACTCTGACTTCACGACAAGCAGTGTCCACCACAACTTCTCGGCAAGAACTGCTTGCCACTACGTCTCAATAATCACTGCCAGTGGAGGCGGCGGAACAATACTCTCTGGCGCGATCTCTGGCGCTGTGGCTCAGTGTAGCCACCTTTCATATGCCCCTCCTCCACGGGCTAGAATTTGATGGTATTTTTTCCAGCATTGGTGGTGAAAATACCACCAAATTCGTCAAAAAAAATACAGACAAAAATAAAAGATAATATTAATACGTAAATATCATATAACTAGATAAAATTTTGGCTCTGCACTGACCTTTCAATAGCCTAATATATAAAATACAGTAAGGAATACAAATTCTTTCATACATATGACTTTACATAATAGTTTACACAAGTATTATGTGGTTAAACAGTTCAATCAATAGCGTCAGCAATGACGAATATGTATGTACAGGTAACTTTTCACAAAAAGTAATACACAAAAAATCAGTTTATACAAATATTGACATAAAATGTTTTCACAACAAGTAGTTGACAGTTCCAGCAGTAGCACCCAGCAATGTTAAATAGGTGCTACAGCAACAAGTGACATCATCTCAGTAGATGCAGTCCATCAGTGGCACCCAGCAATGTTGAGTAGGTGCAGACAACATCAGGTGACATCATTTCAGTAGAAGCAGTTCCATCTGTGGCACCCAGCAATGTTGAGTAGGTGCAGACACCATCAGGTGACATTATTTCAGTAGAAGCAGTCCATCAGTGGCACCCAGCAATGTTGAGTAGGTGCAGACACCATCAGGTGACATCATTTCAGTAGAAGCAGTCCATCAGTGGCACCCAGCATTGTGGAGTAGGTGCAGACTGCAACAGGTAACATCATTTCAGTAGAAGCAGTTCCATCTGTGGCACCCAGCAATGTTGAGTAGGTGCAGACTCCATCAGGTGACATCATTTCAGTAGAAGCAGTCCATCAGTGGCACCCAGCAATGTTGAGTAGGTGCAGACTCCATCAGGTGACATCATTACAGTAGAAGCAGTTCCATCTGTGGCACCCAGCAATGTTGAGTAGGTGCAGACTCCATCAAGTGACATCATTTCAGTAGAGGCAGTTCCATCTGTGGCACCCAGCAATGTTGAGTAGGTGCAGACTCCATCAGGTGACATCATTTCAGCAGAAGCAGTCCATCAGTGGCACCCAGCAATGTTGAGTAGGTGCAGACACCATCAGGTGACATCATTTCAGTAGAAGCAGTCCATCAGTGGCACCCAGCATTGTGGAGTAGGTGCAGACTCCAACAGGTGACATCATTTCAGTAGAAGCAGTTCATCAGTGGCACCCAGCAATGTCGAGTAGGTGCAGACTCCAACAGGTGACATCATTTCAGCAGAAGCAGTCCATCAGTGGCACCCAGCAATGTTGAGTAGGTGCGGACACCATCAGGTGACATCATTTCACCAGAAGCAGTTCCATCAGTGGCACCCAGCATTGTGGAGTAGGTGCAGACTCCAACAGGTGACATCATTTCAGTAGAAGCAGTTCATCAGCAGAAATTAAACATGTCCTAGTGGCACCAATCATGTAGAAAAAGTACCAGTAACAGTCCATAATATTTACTATCACTGATCACACAGTTCATCAGCAGAAATTAAACATGTCCTAGTGGCACCAATCATGTAGAAAAAGTGCAAGTAACAGTCCATAATATTTACTATCACTGATCACACTGTTCATCAGCAGAAATTAAACATGTCGTAGTGGCACCAATCATGTAGAAAAAGTACAAGTAACAGTCCATAATATTTACTATCACTGATCACACAGTTCATCAGCAGAAATTAAACATGTCCTAGTGGCACCAATCATGTAGAAAAAGTACAAGTAACAGTCCATAATATTTACTATCACTGATCACACAGTTCATCAGCAGAAATTAAACATGTCCTAGTGGCACCAATCATGTAGAAAAAGTACAAGTAACAGTCCATAATATTCACTATCACTGATCACACTGTTCATCAGCAGAAATTAAACATTTCTAAGTGTCACACATCATGTTGAAAAGTGCAGGTAACAGTTCATAATATTCACCATCACTACTCAAACAGTTCAAGCATGAACAATAGTTTGAATACACATACAAATGCTTTTACAATGCTCTTACACTGAACATACAGATTCTAATAAACACACAAATGATATCAGATAATTGTCATATTACTATTACAAATACACAAACATCAGTAAACCTATAATATTTATGGGTGTCAGTGCAAGCCACTACAAACAAATAAAATAATATTTAGGAGATAGGTGGGTAGGATTAGGAAAGGAAAACACACAAAACACACTCACTCATCTTTCATCCACATTAAGTACTACTGTGTAATTGAATAGTGTTAACTGTGTAAATGCACTTCTGTCAAAATTTCATGTTCATCATGTGTATCAAGTAGTAGTGACAGCAATGTATAACAGTCAATAATAGTTAAGTCAACGTCATAGTCATCATGTCAAGACCAATGTTTGTCAAGCCAGATCAAAATGTACGGTTGCTGAACAACTGTCAGTGTGCCAAGATATGCAACTTCCTCTCTCCAAAAAAAAGTACATACTGCTTAGTGATTTAACAAAGTGTGTGTAGACAATCTTCCTTCCATTTTAGTGTTCTAGTCTGCTATCTTCATCCTCCTTGTTCCATATAGACCAAAAAAAAAAAAAAAAAAATGTGCACCTCATTTATTTTACCTCTTATACACCAAAACTCCAATCAACTTCATATACTCTCAGTACCTCAATAATACCTCTTCAATACGTCGATACATATAAACCTTATTGCCAGTATCATTTCACTTCCATAACAACTCTTTCCTCTAGTCAGTCTCCTCAAACAAGTGCAGATAAAATCCTAATGCAAACCTCCTCATCCCATACAATCCGAAGACACACTGTCAACACACAACCTCTGTGTAATCCATCTGACCAAAATCTTCTACTCATTATGAATTATAAACAAAGAATGCATACATGACCCCTAACAGACTTAGTTCGAATAACTCTCAGTAATTAAGTACGATTACGGAGTGTGAATGATCCTAATATTTCACAGTGTGTACACCACTTCAAGAATTATGGCAAACAGAAGCAAACATGTGGAGTATTTCTTGTGTCAAGTGTCACTTCCTATTTCAATTGCTCACGAAAAATGCAGTGTAATAACTATGTTGATATGTCATGTCGTTAGCTTCCTTCCTATTGGCATACATTTATATAGCTTTCATAAAACCTCCAGCTCATGTGACTTCCATGAAGTTTCTTGTACTAATGTCGTTCGTCGAATTATAGCAGTTCATTTTCCTATCTTAAAAATATAAGGCACTGAGCGTAAGCAAAACAAGCAATAGCGAGTAAATATACCAGTAGTGAACAGAATGTCAACAAGTGGATGCAGCACAATTCTTACAACGAGGCTCTGCCAAATAAACAATCTATAATTAGTACCATAGTGTAAACTAAACTCTATGTTCATTCACAGTATATCAGCATTTCTATATACCAAATTAAAGAGTAGTTGTGACGACAAACAGAGATGTATAAATATGCAATCCATACGCATAGCAGCAAACATATGTCTTACGTACTAAACAGGTCATTAGCATCATATCATCATAAGCAAATAAATGTTCATATGTAATCTTAATAAGTAAACATGAAGGCGCAAGCAGATAAATCACAAAGTATAACTTACATACCTAACCACATCAGCACAATTAATCAGGTGACAATTATAATTTAAATAAATAAGCACAGCAGGCACATAATAAAAAAATATGACATCAGTGAAAAAGCAGTGCAGCCAAGCGATGCATAATATGCACAAGTTACAACTCAGTTCATTAATAATCATTGTCAAAATCAGTTAACGTACGCAAGCACGTCGCTTCACAAGTAAATTCATAGAACATGAAATTTAGCACAAAGTATGAATCACGTAATCGTGAGCAGTAAATTACGTCTAAAGTACGTACCTAAGTGGAAATATGTTACCTGAAAAATAAACTCAATTAATAATTACCTTTTTAGTTTATTACTTTCTTCTTCGAAATGACATTTTTCCTGAAATTTTCTCGATAGCAAGTCGTCTTAACGTCGGACACGCACAGAATTTACCTGAAGATCTTAAATATTTTATAGAACCGTATCCTGAAAAATACTGAATGTTAATAACATAATTCATCAAGTCACTATAGCTTTAGACTGATTTTATTCGGAGAAAGACTGTGTATTTGTTTACGGCTGTCAGTGCATTCGCACCGAGCGCTCGATCAGCTGTAGGCGCGTGACGTAGAAAGCAATTGTTTGCGGTCAACGACTGCCCTGTGCGGTGCGCAGGCTTGACTGTTGCTTTGAGTATATGCCGCCGCCAAAACACAGCGCGGTATCCTTTGTACTCTCCGCATGTTTACATCTAGCTGTTAGTTTCTCACAAGTGTGTCATTCCACAAAAATTTTAACGTTTGATATATGATGTATTCCCTTAGAGCGTCGAGATTTAAGAGTTTCTACTTCAACAGTGTTATCATGAATAATTTTGCGAATTCTATATGGACCGTTATAAAGCAGAAAAAATTTGCGACACTAGCCTTTTCCTTTGTGAGACAAACGATGAGACTTAATTAACACTTTCTGACCAACTGACAAAATTTTTAAACGACCAGGATGTTTAGCTGATTTCTCTCTTCTAGCAGCAGCAGGTGCAATATTTTGCAAAGCCAGGTTCACAACTTCAGAATGCCGCAGTTTCCGTGTAGGCGGAAAAGGAACGATTTCAGAAATGTGATTTGTCGGTGCTTTGTTTTTTAATATCAGTAAAGGCGGTAAAGAAGTTAAATCATTAGGGAGTTCATTCAGAATGTTTTGAAAAATGTGAAGATACTGATCCCAAGTTCTGTGATTCTGATGACAATAAAGACGACACAATTTATTGATTTCCTTCATCCATCTCTCTGAAGCGTTAGATTGGGGGTGAAAAAGTGAAATGAAAATTGGTTTAATTTTACGACGCTGTAGAGTACGAAGCCAAATTTTAGAACGAAACTGTGATCCATTATCTGATATAACCTTATCAACATGACCCACTTCTTTAAGAAAATGTTTGATGAAAGCGTTAGATACTGAACGAGCTGTTGCTTTGCGTAAAGGTGTAAAACACACATATTTTGATGTCAACTCCACTGCTACGAAAATGTACGCAAAACCATTAGTAGAACGAACCACCGGCCCGAACAAATCAACTGCAGCGATGTCCTTTAATTTCGCTGGAATGATAGGAAACAACGGTGCTCTGTGAGAAACAGTTGGCGGCTTAGCCTTTTGACATAATTTGCATTTGACCAGAACAAATCGAATACGTTTTTTCATATTATTGAAGTAGCAATTTTCTCGTAATTTATGAAAGCATTTTCTGGGACCAAAGTGTGCATAACTGAAATGCGTATACCAAATCAGCTTATTAACCCACTCATCAGGAATACAAACTAAACAAACAGAGTTGTCGACCGATTTTCGTTTAAAAGAACTTTCCAGATAGTTCACATAAACGAGGTGTGGCCAAATCGTCCAATTTAACAAAGCGTCTAAGAAAATTACAGACACCAAGGAAACTACGAACATCACGTTTTGTGGTAGGAACAGCATAATTACGAATAGCGTCTAGTTTCTCTGGATCAGGAAGAATACCTTCTGTAGAAATAATGTGACCGAGAAATTTCACCTGAGAACGACCAAATTCAGATTTTTCTAAGTTCACTGTAATGCCAACTCTTGCAAAGATACGTAACAATGAATCCAAAATTTTGTTGTGCTCACTCCAAGAACGTTTAGCAATAAGAATGTCGTCAACATATGAAGTAATATTGTCACGAAGATAAACAGGTAAAATTTCATTTAGGCTACGAATGAATGCTGCTGAAAATATAGTAAGTCCAAACGGTAATTTACGAAATCACTTTTAGGTAAAATAGTCATATCCGGTTATTCTTTACTTACTCACTAGATAGATTGATAGTTGAAGAGTTGTTTCGATAGATGCAAAGAATAGTAAAAGAGTAGGCAGCGGTACAGAAAACTAAAAGAGAAATAGCACCACTACAGCTCGGGGCCCTATGCTCGCTACGGCACATATTCACTTAGAGTAGTGAATCCCCTGAGGACTTTAATAGCCGCACATAAATTCTAGTTTGTGACTTAATGGCAAATTTAGCGGAAGTGCGTACAGAAATTGAGCTAGCCATGCACATGGATGTATGTCATTCTTAGAATTGCGGAAGATCTTAAATTTCCGAACAGTCAAAAAGTGTTTATAGTCAAAGTTTTCGCCTCGTGGCGACAAAGACCTACCGCGTCTGTCCCAGTCCGAATGTCGATTATTGTAAAGTTCGCGCGCCTGGCGCTCTCTTGTTGCATCCCGTAAATGAAACAAATTATTTTCTTCAAAGCCCTCTGCTATCTGTGATTCTAGATTTCTTCTGCTGTCTTTTCCTACGATTTCGCCTTCAATTTGTTTGACTTGCTTTCGTAATGCCTCAACTTCCCTTTTAACGCGTTCATTAAATTTTCCCTGATTTTCAACGTGTTTATTTATGTTCTGGTATTCTTCGGTTTCTACAAATGGCAATGGTGCTGCATCATCTGAATCTCTGTCCCCATTCAGACTAAGATTTGTCAATTTGTCTGAAATCTCCTCAACTCTTTCCGATAAACCACCTATTTGTCCTTTCTGTTTATTTACGTCTTCCGTAAGTGTCGCGACTCGCGTTTCGGTATTGTCACCTTTAGTAGTTAACTGTTCGCACTGTTGCGTTAAGTTATTTATTCTGTCATTTGGTGCGGATTCCTCGATTCTCTCAAATATTTCTTTCTTATCGTGTGCACGTTGTAAATTTAACTCTGAAAATTTCTGTACTATCACGCGATCTCTTTCCTCCTGTTCTCTATCCTGTTCCCTTTGTCTAATCTCTACTGCAATTAATCTATTATTGTGAGAATTCAAAATCGGTTGTACTTCTTCTCTGACTTCTTTCTTTAATTCATCTTTCATATTTTTGAAACATGTCCCTATTCGTGAATCTAACCGTGTTTCCATTGTTTCCATCTCTGTTTCCAGCCGTGTTGCCACCGTTTTCAATTCAGATCCTAACTGTGATCCCAATGAGTCTAACCGTGTTTCCATTGTTCCCATCTGTGTTTTTAATTCAGATCTAAACCGTGTTTCCATTGTTCCCATCTCTGTTTTAATTGTTCCCATTTGTGAGTCTAGCCGAGATCCCAAATTTAATATTGCACCCATCAACTGCTCCATATTAAATGGTTCAGAATTCTTTTCGCCACTAACATTTCCCACAAAACCAGCTTCGTTCGTCGTAGCTGTAAAGATATCTGTGTTCGATACTATTCCAGAATCTTCTGTCGTTAATCTCGGATTCTGTGAATTTTCTGATTGAGAAAAATTTTGAAATGGTTCCGGACTATTTTCCCGACTTATTAAATTGTTTTCCACTTCATTATTCATGATACTGTTTTCCTCTGTTGGCGAGTTCGCCATGTTAACAATTTCGTCATTCTCACTATCCATCATTTTTGCCTTCTTCATCGATCGCGTAATCATTTACAAAACACAAAACTCGTCACTGTACGAAAATTACACACAATGACTCTTTATCTCCAACAATACCATTTACATGAAAAGTTTCCCTCAAACACGATTAATCGCACAATTGAAATAATTGCACTAAATTGTCAAACCCGTAGACAAGACAACAAAAAAAAATTTTTTTAAATATCATTAGAAGAATGCCAATTACCAAATCTACACATGCAATATAGACTACAATTACTAAACTACAAATTACTACAACAATACTACTGTCTACTATTTTTGCAATCAGAAGAATTCCAAGGGACGATCCGAGGCAGCGGTCGCCACGTGCATGGGGGCTTTGTTAAATAAAAATAATGCAAATATTTTTTAGTTGCTATAAGTCCGATTACGCAAGTCTCGTAAACGGCTGGCCCTGACTAGTTTTAGTACGCAATCTGACTGCATAGAATAACAACAAACAATGAAAGAAAATTTTCGTTAACACAGTTAATTAATTAAGTCCCCAGCAACTATAAAACCTACGAAACCAACAAAGCACAAGTGTAGCTGTTCTGTATGTGGTAGTATGACTCAACGCACATCTGGCACGGTTCTTCTTCAACAAGACAAGAATTTTTAAATACCAATTATACTGACGTGATAAAAGAAAATTAGAAATACTATAATTGTGCAAGAAAACCAAAATTACACTCTAATACAAGAACACAAGCCAGATGATTTGTTGACTGAACCTGTAATGACACATTATTCAGGACACACAAATAATAAAACAACATAATATTTATTACCTTCATATATATTGACGAAAAGCACTCAGATCATTACAATATCTCCATTGGAATAACATCTGCTATCTCTCCCATCAAATAACTGCATAAAACATGGAACAACACTCTCCACTACCACATCTCACTCTGACTTCACGACAAGCAGTGTCCACCACAACTTCTCGGCAAGAACTGCTTGCCACTACGTCTCAATAATCACTGCCAGTGGAGGCGGCGGAACAATACTCTCTGGCGCGATCTCTGGCGCTGTGGCTCAGTGTAGCCACCTTTCAAAATTCCATTATTACCACTGGGGGGTAGCTGATTTCTTCTTTGCACGAATATACAAGTCGCTGAGGAACGAAATAAATAGGAAGTGCAGGGAAGCTAAGACAAAATGGCTGCAGGAAAATGTGAAGACATCGAAGAAGATATGATTGTCGGAAGGACAGACTCAGCATACATGAAAGTCAAAACAACCTTTGGTGACATTAAAAGCAACGGTGGTAACATTAAGAGTGCAACGGGAATTCCACTGTTAAATGCAGAGGAGAGAGCAGATAGGTGGAAAGAATACATTGAAAGCCTCTATGAGGGTGAAGATTTGTCTGATGTGATAGAAGAAGAAACAGGAGTCGATTTAGAAGAGATAGGGGATACAGTATTAGAATCGGAATTTAAAAGAGCTTTGGAGGACTTACGGTCAAATAAGGCAGAAGGGATAGATAACATTCCATCAGAATTTCTAAAATCATTGGGGGCAGTGGCAACAAAACGACTATTCACGTTGGTGTGTAGAATATGTGAGTCTGGCGATATACCATCTGACTTTCGGAAAAGCATCATCCACACTATTCCTAAGACGGCAAGAGCTAACATGTGCGAGAATTATCGCACAATCAGCTTAACAGCTCATGCATCGAAGCTGCTTACAAGAATAATATACAGAAGAATGGAAAAGAAAATTGAGAATGCGCTAGGTGACGATCAGTTTGGCTTTAGGAAAAGTAAAGGGACGAGAGAGGCAATTCTGACGTTACGGCTATAATGGAAGCAAGGCTAAAGAAAAATCAAGACACTTTCATAGGATTTATCGACCTGGAAAAAGCGTTCGACAATATAAAATGGTGCAAGCTGTTCGAGATTCTGAAAAAAGTAGGGGTAAGCTATAGGGAGAGACGGATCATATACAATATGTACAACAACCAAGAGGGAATAATAAGAGTGGACGATCAAGAACGAAGCGCTCGTATTAAGAAGGGTGTAAGACCAGGCTGTAGCCTTTCGCCCCTACTCTTCAATCTGTACATCGAGGAAGCAATGATGGAAATAAAAGAAAGGTTCAGGAGTGGCATTAAAATACAAGGTGAAAGGATATCAATGATACGATTCGCTGATGACATTGCTATCCTGAGTGAAAGTGAAGAAGAATTAAATGATCTGCTGAACGGAATGAACAGTCTAATGAGTACACAGTATTGTTTGAGAGTAAATCGGAGAAAGACGAAGGTAATGAGAAGTAGTAGAAATGAGAACAGCGAGAAACTTAACATCAGGATTGATGGCCACGAAGTCAATGAAGTTAAGGAATTCTGCTACCTAGGCAGTAAAATAACCAATGACGGACGGAGCAAGGAGGACATCAAAAGCAGACTCGATATGGCAAGAAAGACATTTCTGGCCAAGAGAAGTCTACTAATATCAAATACCGGCCTTAATTTGAGGAAGAAATTTCTGAGGATGTACGTCTGGCGTACAGCATTGTATGGTAGTGAAACATGGACTGTGGGAAAACCGGAACAGAAGAGAATCGAAGCATTTGAGATGTGGTGCTATAGACGAATGTTGAAAATTAGGTGGACTGATAAGGTAAGGAATGAGGAGGTTCTACGCAGAATCGGAGAGGAAAGGAATATGTGGAAAACACTGATAAGGAGAAGGGACAGGATGATAGGACATCTGCTAAGACATGAGGGAATGACTTCCCTGGTACTAGAGGGAGCTGTAGAGGGCAAAAACTGTAGAGGAAGGCAGAGATTGGAATACGTCAAGCAAATAATTGAGGACGTAGGTTGCAAGTGCTACTCTCAGATGAAGAGGTTAGCACAGGAAAGGGATTCGTGGCGGGCCGCATCAAACCAGTCAGTAGACTGATAAAAAAAAAAAAATACTTGGAACAGCTTTTTTATTTGCGCTTGGAGCCAGTCGGTTTCCTGGTCTGGGCTTAGAATATACTTAGTAAAGTACATATTTTCTAATTCGTCATTACTGTTCGTGGTACTGCAGTGCACAGCATAATTCTGTAGTATAAGAATACCTTCTAAATGTTTTGGTGCATGGGGGCTTATTAAAATAAAAAAAATGCAAATATTTTTAGTAGCTGTATGTCCGATTACGCAAGTCTCGTAAACGGCTGGCCCTGACTAGTTTTAGTACGCAATCTGACTGCTTAGAATGACAACAAAGAATGAAAGAAAATTTTCGTTAGCACAGTTAATTAATTAAGTCCCCAGCAACTATAAAACCTACGAAACCAACAAAGCACAAGTGTAGCTGTTCTGTATGTGGTAGTATGACTCAACGCACATCTGGCACGGTTCTACTTCAACAAGACAAGAATTTTTAAATACCAATTATACTGACGTGATAAAAGAAAATTAGAAATACTATAATTGTGCAAGAAAACCAAAATTACACTCTAATACAAGAACACACGCCAGATGCTTTGTTGACTGAACCTGTAATGACACACTTTTCAGGACACTCAAATAATAAAACAACATAATACTTATTACCTTCATATATATTGACGAAAAGCACTCAGATCATTACAATATCTCCATTGGAATAACATCTGCTATCTCTCCCATCAAATAACTGCATAAAACATGGGACAACACTCTCCACTACCACATCTCACTCTGACTTCACGACAAGCAGTGTCCACTACAACTTCTCGGCAAGCACTCCCTGTCGCTGCGTCTCAATAATCACTGCCAGTGGAGGCGGCGGAACAATACTCTCTGGCGCGATTTCTGGCGCTGTGGCTCAGAGTAGCCACCTTTCATTGGATACAAATCATTTGCCTACAAACAGGGATAAATTGTTTCCTCATTCTCCTGAAAAATGTCGGATCTACCACTCTGAATGCTTTCCATTTCCACTCTCCGAATGTTTTTCAGTGACTTCGATAATCCTGGGCCTGTCTGTTTCGTTGAACACCATTTCCAGCCAACTGATGGCTCCAGGCTCTGATGCGACGCCTCTTTCTACTTAGCATGTGTACTCTAACTAAACTGTATTACTTGTTTAAAATACCAGAAAACGACCAGATTTCAGTGCCCCTTGCGCAGGATTACACTTATGAATTTATCTAGTCCTTTTTTATATTGAAAAAGTATATATTTGTGGATCACTAAGTCCTCATTAGAAAAATTTTCAATTATTTTATGTAACATCTCTGACCCAAAGGAGCCACAACTCGGCTCCTACTCCAGTGATCTGCCAGCAGACTCTTCACTGTCTTGACCCCAAGTAAATATCAGAATTATTTTAATATTTTGTACCTTCCCCCTATTAACCTGAGGAGCTTTTGCAGGCATTTTAATTTGTCGTTTTCCGCTCCCACTAATAGCGTTCCTCTGGAAAATCACGGTTTCTGCAAGGACCTTCCACTCGTTTATTTCCTGCAGGAGCTCATAATCACCTGCCACCATTGGAAAGTCAGTAGTTTTGAAGCCACCACCTCTCCAGTTACAAACCACTTGAGACGGTTTAGGCAAACACCAACCTGTTGGATTCTGGCTGTAGAAAAAACCCTTTCCTTTAACTGTCAGATCCCGTAAATGAAGTCCTCAACAGTCTAGAAGTCGACTCCACATCACAGCCAGGAATGACATGCTTCAAAATTAATAAGCTCTTCAGTCCATCTTTTACAGTGGGCTGCACAACTCATACAGAATTGCTGAAATATATGCTATTATGTAACAATTGGTCGTAATAATTTAGAGCATGTGAAAGATCAGTTATGTTCAAATGATTATTGTACATGTTCTTTTCTTACACGTTAGGCTATACAGCCTGTTTCCAGCTGAAGCCTCTATTGACGGTGCTTATCTTCCCACCTTTTCTTCGGCTGTCCCAGTGGTCTTAGATTCCTTGGTTCAAACGTGTTTAGGCATTTTTGGAAGACGAGTGTGGTCAATCCTATCTGATTAATTTATCCATTATGTTCTATATGCGTTCGCGTATACGCAGTCTGTATTTGTAGCTCCACTATTATTTCAGATTTTATATCCCTTTCTATGTAACCTACTTCTCGTGTTGTATTTCTGCGTAACCTTCTTCTCGTCTGGAAAATCTCGGTTATGTCGTCTGCAACCTTAATTATTTTCCTTTTGCTGAACTTGAAGATTCACGACAAGACAGCTAAACTGTAATACAGCTGATTTCATATTCTTTTTAATTTCTGTGTAATTTTTATTATTATAACTAACCATTCGTATCTAATTTCCTATTCCCATTACTTTTTCAAAAAAATAGTGTGCATCCCAAAGAGTTCACGAATGACTCCAGTCTTTTGGTTTATGGTCAATTAGTATTTTGCTCCCAATAGTTTCTAGTACTTTCAGGGCCATGGTTTTAGTCTTCCTAATCGAAACGATGAGATTATGCACCTTAGCTATCTGATGTACAGTAATGGTGAAAAGTCAGTCGTTGGCTACAGAAAACACATGCAGTGTATGTGCTTCGACAGAGGTGTGGTAGAAATTGTATTGAGAGCCCCCATATTCACGTTAGCTACTATATGCCTCACACAGACCGTCCATCCCCCATGTGGCTCGGAGGAGCCGAGATGTGACGTCCGTCCGTCAGGCACTTGGTGGTCGTCCTGTATGGTGGCTGAGGCGAATGGATACATTACCTCTGTGGCACTTAAGTTCAAACGTAGACACTGTTGTTCTCAGAAACAGGGATTATTGTCCAGTTTCCGAGTGCTATGACCCACGCAGCTTGCACCTATTGTCAGCTCACGATCAAAGACATTTAAAGCGCGACACGCAGCCATCTTGATTACGCGCCTGTCCGTGACTGGGAATAGAATTTCGGAATGGAGGAATATAAAAACGTGGCAAGAGGAAAAACTGTGGTGTATATGGAAATCAATGGTTATCTCAGGGTATAAATCATTTGTTTATTTTAGAAACTAATCAATAGTTGACTGCCTTTACGTGATGCGTTACTTCACATTAGAGTGCTTTCAAGAAGAAAGCACCAGACGTAAATATTTGTGTTATATGGAGGTAAAAAGTAATTTTAGAACGTGAGGACTGAGTATCTCATCACTTCTGTCATATTTCGTGACAGATATGAGGAGCTATGGTTGAAACAAACAAATAATGTATGTATTAACTTCCGCTCCGCTGTATGCATAAAAGGAATGATTCATGACCAGCTCACAGAAATCGCTGCACTGTATTCCTCTTCGGTGGCAGGTTTTCGATTGCTACCTCTCATTCAGCTTGCTGCGTTTTGCGTGATGTTATTGCAAATAGACAGTGTGTCTCAAAAATACATTTACAAACTTAGCGGGCAGGTTCTTTACACAAAAAAAAGTTATGATAAACATATGTTCGAATATCCTTTGTTTTCGTGTTATTAACGAGAGTTGACGTCCAACGACTTTCCGCTTCCAACCTAAATATGTCACTTATGCAGGGCGGTCAGAAACAGTCTGAAAAGACTGTAATGTTGTTGTAGGAAAATATGTAAGGAGAAATAATTATTAAGAAAAAAATTCGATACGTTGGGCCGTTTCCGAGTTAATTAGTATTGAAATAAGCCAATCGGGCACCACCGTGCAAATTCAAGTGGCCCGCCAGAGACCATGTCGCCAAACGCGAACAGTGCCTGGTTTCCTAAAATCGAACAAGAGAGCTATACAAAATTTGGACTCGGGATCTTAGTTAGGATCGGACGTGATGTCAAGACTGAGCCGTCTCGTGGATAACATCTACGCTACGAGAACAACTAACACTAACTGTATCTCTCAAATCGCTTGAACGTCTTCACGCAGTGACCTAATTGGCTAACTTCAGTGCTAAGAAACTCGGAAAAGGTGCAAAGTGTCGAATTTATTTCTTAACAGCTATTTCTCACCACAACGTAACCTGCAACACCTTTACAAGCTATTCAGACTTTTTCTGACCAACTTGTATATGCTCCCCTGTTGACTCATTGTATCTTAGAAGCGTTGTGTTGCCAGTGATACTTGCTTATTATCATCTTCGTCAGTCTTCTGCGTGTCCGCTATGTACATGTAATATAGGTAGTGAGTTAACTAAAAGAGCTAATTTCAAACCTGGCAGGATCTTCATTTCGTGATCAGGCTCACGTGGCTTTTACGTATGGTAGCTAGAATGGTAGTGGACTCGGGGGTGGACGGCTTATCAAACGGCGTTTCCAGATCGAAGACAGCCGAGTCATACACCTGGTGCTGAGTGAGGTCGTGTTACCCAGACAGGATTCGTAGCCCCACCGACAGTGGAACCAGGGAAACCACGTGTTGCTCGTATGCATGACTAAGAAGAGCTCGTTCTGCGGGCTGTCGAAGAAGAGCCAGATATCAGTGCAAGACAAGCGACCTCCGTTTCCAGCATTTTCACGAGCAACTCATCTGTCCGTATCATACACACATCAAAAGAAGTTTTGCGTCACCTCGGTTCCGAGAGTTCCGGAACCTGTACATAAAATAAGAGTAGAGATCAACATAAACATCATTTCCGCCCTTTTTGTTGCTCATGAAAACCACACATTGCATATTGTACCACCATACAGCGAGACCGTCAGATGTGGTGGTCGAGATTACTGTACACACCGGTACCTCTAATGCCCAGTAGCACGCCCTCTTGCACTATTGCATGCCTGTATTCGACGTGGCATTTTATCCACTAGTTCATCAAGGCACTGTTGGTCCAGATTGTCCTACTCCTCGACGGGGATTCGGCGTGGATCCCTCGGAGTGGTTGATGGGTCACGTCGTCAATAAACAGTCCTTTTCAGTCTATCCCAGGCATGTTCGATATGGTTCATGTCTGGAGAACATGCTGGCCACTCTAGTCGAACGATGTCGTAACTCTGAAGGAACTCATTCACAAGCTGTGTACGATGGAGGCGCGAATTGTCGGTCATGAAGACGAATGCCACGCCAATATGCTGCCGATAGGGTTGCACTGTGGGGCGGAGGATGGCATTCACGTATCGTACAGGCATTACGGGGCCTCCCAAGACCACCAGCGACGTACGTCGGCCCCACATAATGCACCCCAAAACAGCAGGGAACCTCCACCTTGCTGCACTCACCGACCAGTGTGTCTAAGGCGTTCAGCCTGACCGGGTTGCCTCCAAACACGTCTCCGATGATTGTCTGGTAGAAGGTATATGCGACACTCATTGGTGAAGAGAACGTGATGCCAATCCTGAGCTGTCCATTCGGCATGTTGTTGAGCCTATCTGTACGCGCTACATGGTGTCGTGGTTGCAAAGATGGACCTCGCCATGGGCGTCGGTAGTGAACTTGCGCATCATTCTCCCTACTGCGCATAGTTTGAGACGTAACACGACGTCCTGTGGCTGCACGGAAAGCATTATTCAACATGGTGGCGTTGCTGACAGGGTTCCTCCGAGCCATAAACCGTAGGTAGCGGTCATTCACTACAGTAGTAGTCCTTGGGCGTCCTGAGAGAGGCATGTCATCGACAGTTCTTGTCTCTCTGTATCTCCTCCATGTCCGAACGACATCGCTTTCGTACACTCAAAGACACCTGGACCCTTCCTTTGTTGAGAGCCCTTCCTGGCACACAGTAACAATGAGGACGCGATCGAACTGCGGTAATTACCGTCTAGCCATGTTTGAATCACAGACAACGCGAGCCGTGTTTCTCCTTCCTGGTGGAATGACTGGAACTGATCAGCTGTCGAACGCCCTCCGTCTAATAGGCGCTACTCATGCATGGTTGTTTACATCTTTGGACGGACTTAACAACATCTCAGAGCAGTCAAAGGGACTGTGTCTGTGATACAATATCCACAGTCATCGTCTATCTTCAGGAGTTCTGGGAACCGGGGAGATGCAAAATTTTTTTTGATGTGTGTATTTACCGTGTATTAGGCCTTACACCTGTCGACCACCCACCACGGAAGAATTTTTAGGGATGGCGTGTTGCACAGACTGTCAATCCATTGTTTGTCTCATCAGTTTTGTTTAGAGAGGTGGCAATGACTGGAATAGATGAAATAAGAAATTTCCATAACCAAAGCATATGCACCGATAAAAATACGTGCTACAGTGCAGACTAGACATCAGCATTAGTTTACGATCGATGTGTGGGCCGGAGTTGTGACTGTCTAGTGAGGCCATACGTTCTCCCACAACGTTTTAACGTTTTGAGACGTGCTGTCTACAGGGAATTTATTCAGAAGACCCCCAAGACCCACTAAATGATATCCCATTGCACATAAGAAGAAAATTGTAGATTAAGAACATCAGAGTTCCCGTACATTTCAGACTTATTGTTCGATATGCACTGGCAGGTACCAGCCGTGAGAGAGGAATAGGTAGAGGAGGACCAACTCCACGGCCTGCACGTTTCCCCGAGCTCAGTCCTTTGGATTCTTATCTCTGGGGTACATTATAAAATTTGTCTACGCAGCAGACTTCCCGTGTGCAGAAACTCTTCATCTGCTTCCCATGGAAACCTGAGAAACCATTCGGAACCACCAAGGTGTATTTGAAGGTTGCAACAGTTCCGTGATTTAATGAGTGCATGCAAGTTTGGATGGAAGATGAGGACATTTAAAGTAATCACGGCGAGTTTATTTGTTGATGCTGCTCCAATCACCTGAATTGTAAACTTCCGTTAATAATAACTCGAAACGGATTTTTGGACATATGTTTCTTCTTTTTCTTTTAACCCCTGAAACGTCCGCTGTAGATGACGCTGAGACAAGTAATTTAATACGAGACACATGAGGCCACAAATGTCGGGAAATAACCCACAAATGAATTACAAATGTTGAAAACGTGACGTTAGACGGTGACGTTCCTCGCTGCACGCGCAGTGGTAGAGCCTGTCAGTAGGTCGCGCCCCAGCCCAAGTCAGCTGTTCACATCGGTGTGGCTCCTGGCCTCCGCGCGACTTCAGTGCGTGAGGTTTACGGTTCGAGTCTTGCGTCTGGCTAGCTGTAATTTTTTGCATTGCGTTAGACAATTATGTGTATTCATTGAGGTAGGGTTTATCATTTTTTTTACCATCTCGCGGTCTCTGCTGGTTAATTGCAATGTACAACAAAACAAAAAAACTGCCGTATTGCTTCACAAGTAAGTAGGCGCCCTTGTTTCCACAGTTTGCTGAAGACGCTAACCTATCTCCTGAAGCAATGTTTAGTGTCGGTGGAGTCCGAAATCAAGCTGGGCAATCGGACAGTAGAACGGCGCGCGTCCCGAATATAAGGAAAGCTACGTCGAACCAGTAATCGGTCTGAGAAACACAACAACATTGACAATGTAGCCCAGGGCCGGCCAGAAATCCTGCACGCGTGCGGTGCTCCTGCACATGTGCAACTTCCGGGTCACAGCGTGCACGCCGCAGCCGTCAGCGTTCACGTAGTGCATGTTTCTACGCACAGATGTCGCTTTATCCACTTGCTGGGATACTCTGTACCGGCGCATTCTAGTGCTCTTTCCACAGCTTGCAATGGAAAGGTATTTCGCGTATTAAAGATTTAAAATACTGTCACAGTCTACTCATTGAGACATCTACTTTTATGTTAACAGTTTAACCCAGTAAGTTAACAATCGTGGGTTTTTATTAAGGAAGCTTGACTGACGGCAGGTAAACATGCGTAATGTTTTTGAGCTAGTATTTAAGAAAGAGAGCACTTAGCGACTTCCAACGAACCTTATTCATGATTTCAAATAACATTAAACTAATGCAAAGTTTCCTATAACTGATTCTCGGTGCCCTCAGTTACACCCACATAATATCTGTCTCACTGACCTGTGAATAGAATGATAACCGCAGACCTCTCGATGATCGCCTGTTATTTCAATACCATTATTGCTACATCTTTCATCAGTTCCGTCTGAAATCTGCATAATAACCGACAGTTAGATGAATGTTATGTTTTATCGACTTCAGCTGAGCGTAGCCCTTCACACATTTAAAAAAAACCCTAAATGTAAGTACACATTGAAACAATCGGTTAAATGACCAATTTTCCTCTTGCTTGTACCACATAAACACGGAAGTGGAGCCGCCGCCGTTCATTTAGGACACATGTCTAATAACAGATGTCGCTGTCGCTCCTGTCCCACACGTGCGCACATGTGCAGCACTTCCGCACGTCTGCACAATGTGCAGCGTTTGGCCGGCCCTGATGTAGCCCTTTCGCTACATCTATAGTCTGCAAACGACTATGAAGTGCAAGGCAGAGATTGCGTCCTACTCTAGCACATATTAGGGTTTCTTCCATTTCCATTCACGTACGGAGCGCGGAAAGAATGATTGTTTAAATACCTCAGTGCGTACTGTAATTAATCTAATGTTGTCCTCACCATTCCTATCGGAACGATACGTGGAGACTGATCAGTTAATGAGCCATCAGTTAAAGCCGGTTCTTGAAACGTTGTAAGTAGGCTTTTTGGGGATAGTTCACATGTATCTGCATGAGTCTGCCAGTTCAGTTTCTTTAGCATCTCTGTGACACTCTTCCACGGGTGAAACAAACTACGGGTAACACATACTTCAGCAATATTCTATAACGACTTGCGCGAGGGATTTGTAAGCAACATACTTTTTCAGCTGACTGCATTTCCCCAGTATTTTATCAATAAACCGAAGTCCACAACCCGCTTTCCCACTGCTGAGCGTTAGTGATCATTCCATTTCATATCACTTCAAAGTGTTCCACCCAGGTATTTTTATGAGTAGGCCGATTCCAGTTGTGGTTCTTTGATATTCTGGTCATACGATACTACGTTTTTTCGTTTTGTGAAGTGCACAGTTTTATATCCTTTGAACATTTAAAACAAGTTGCCAATCTATGCACCATTTTGAAATCTTATCAACTTCTGACTGAATATTTGTGCAAATTCTTTCAGACTGTACTTTATTGTAGATAACTGCATCTGCAAAAATGTCTGAGGTTACTATTAATACCGCCTGAAAAGTCATTAACAGACAACATGAACAGCATGGGTCCTAACACACTACCCTCTAACACACCTGAAGTTAATTCTACATCCGATGATGACTCTCCATCCAAGATAACATGCTGCGTCCTCCTGACCAATAATTCCTCAATACAGTCATAAATTTTGCTTGATGCCCCACATGATCGCCCTTTTGACAGTAAGCGCAGATTTAGTGATTTTAAGCCATACGTTTTTCGGAAATCAGGAAACACTGCCTCTGTCTGACTGCCTTGATCCAAAGCTTTCAGTATGTCATTTGAGAAAAGTATGAGTTGGGTTTCGCATGATTGGTATTTTCGGAATGCATACTGGTTGGCATGGAGGATGTCATTCTGTTTGAGATACTTCACTGTGTTTGAGTTTAGAAAATGTCCTAAGATTCTACAACAAATCGATGTTGAAGTTACTGGACGGTAGTTTTGTGGATCACATCTACTATCCTTGTGTGAACTGTGCTTTCTTCCAACTGCCGAGCACAAATTTTTGTTCCTGGGATGTACGACGGATTATAGTTAGCAGAGGGTGAGCTCAGCCACGAATACGGTACAGAATCTGATAAATATTCCATCGGGCTATAGAGCTTTGTTCAGCTCTGAAGATTTCAGTTATTTCTCAACACCACGGGCACTAAAACATATTTCACTCTTGTTTACAGTGGTACGAGTACTAAATTGGGGTTCAAAAATGGCTCTGAGCACGATGGGACTCAACTGCTGTGGTCATAAGTCCCCTAGAACTTAGAACTACTTAAACCTAACTAACCTAAGGACAGCACACAACACCCAGCCATCACGAGGCAGAGAAAATCCCTGACCACGCCGGGAATCGAACCCGGACGGATTTTGGGGAAATTATACTTTGTAAAAGAACTTTTGGAAACACAGTTAAGGATTTCCTTTTTTACATTGCTACCCTAAATTTAATTTCCTGTGACTGGTCGCCAACTTTGGTGTCACTAATAGCCTTTACATATGTCCAGAATTTTTTGGGGTTCCGTAAAAGATCATTTGACAGTATTCCATTTCGATAGTCACTGAAGGCTTCACGCACTGCTGTCTTCACAACCACACGCGTTTCATTCGGCATTCCTCTATCTACAGCGTTATGCTTTGTTTTACACCTATTTTGCAGTAGTCTCTGTTTCTTTAGAAGCTTCTTTACAGTGACTGTATGTAATATTGGGTCTCCCGTATTATGACCTGTTCTGCTCGGTTGATATTTATCATGGTCAACAATCCCTTAAACTGAGCCATAGTTCCTCTACATGCTCATGCCCTGTGCTGGAAGTTTCGAGTTTCTCATTGAGATATGAAAGTACTGACATTTTATCTAGTTTACTGAACATACGAACCTTTCTACTTCTTTTGTTTGTCATTTCTACTTTGATAAACGTTACTGGTACAACTACGTCATGGTCACTGATACCAGTTTCGATGCGCACCTACTCAGAGAGGTCAGATCAGTTTGTTGCCATAAGATCCAATATACATCCATCCTAAGTAGGGGCTCCGAACTACCTGTTCTAGTTAGTTTTCAGGTAAGACACTTAATAAAGTTTCACACGATGTCTTATCACGCACACCACTAACAAAACTGTAATATTCCCAGTTGATTAATGGATGATTTAAGTCTCCACATATGATTATAGTATGACTGCGGAACTTACCTACAAGCCAACTGAGGTCTTCTCTAACGTTTTCCGTTGCTGCATCAGAAGATGTGTTTGGTGGGCGATAGAAGGATGCAGTTATCATTTTATGCCCATCACTGATACAGAGTCTTGGCTAAACAATCTTCCGCTACGGCCGCAGGTTCGAATCCAGCCTCGGGCATGGATGTGTCTGATGTCCTTAAGTTAGTTAGGTTTAAGTAGTTCTACGTTCTAGGCGACTAACGACCTCAGAAGTTGAGTCGCATAGTGCTCAGAGCCATTTGAAGCATTTGAACCAAACAATCTCACATGTTGCTTCAATTTCTGTGTCAGTGTATTTGAATATCTCATCTACTGCGACAACTACATCAACTCCATTTCCCATTAACCTATCCTTTCGAAATACACTTACGTTTTCCCCAAAACTCTCACTGCTATCAACTTCAGGTATCAACCAACTTTCTGTGTCTAGAATTATATGGACTTCACTGCTTTTCAGGAGTGCTTCGAACTCTGACACTTTGTTGCAAATGCTTGTCAGTTAACCACTAGAATTTTAATACTCTCTTGTGCGGAAGGCATTTCTTTCGATGTTGCACTGATACTCCTGCCTTTCCTGCTTGTATCGCTATCTGGATTGTACCGAAAGACAACGAATCTAACAAACTCTTGTGTGCACCCAGCACACAGTCAGCAACCTGGTGTGTGTGAAATCTTATGGGACTTAACTGCTAAGGTCATTAGTCCATAAGCTTACACACTAAATTATCCTAAGGACAAACACACACACCCATGCCCGAGGGAGGACTCGAACCTCCGCCGGGACCAGCCGCACAGTCCATGACTGCAGCGCCCTAGACCGCTAGGCTAATCCCACGCGGTCAGCTACCTGGATATCAGCCTCAGATGTGTCGTCCATACATGACTCATTTATGGGCACGCTACAATTCTTAACCCTACGGCGCATTTCCAGCAAGTCACAGTCTAGCTTTCCAAAATCAAATTGCTCTAAGCGCTATGGGACTTAACATCTGAGGTCATCACTCCCCTAGACTTAGAACTACTTAAACCTAACTAACCTGAGGACATCACACACATCCATGCCCCAAGCAGGATTCGAACCTGCGAGCTTAGCAGCAGCGCGGTTCCGGACTGAAGTGCCTAGAACCGCTCGGTCACAGAGGCCGGCTCTAGCTTTCCATAGGCTTTCCGAAGTTTCTGGTTCAGTCCTTACACTGGACTCAGGACTAAGGGGCCACGATCAGTTCTGGGGATAATGCTGCAAATTGTGATCTTCTATGACATTCCGCGCGCATGGCTGGTCCTCCCAACATTTTCCGTGAGATACGTGACTGGCTCTCCCCTCCCGAGTCCCGCCGGAGCACAGACCAGAGCGGCAGCCCCACAGACCACAGTAGTGTGCCACGGTCGAGCGGACTCCCGAGGCGGCGGTTCGTGAGAACGCGAAGTGGCGCGCCGCGTCGGTTTCTTGCGCGGTGCGGATGGCCGGACCGTTTGTGTTCCGTTCCGTTCCGTTCCGTTTCCGGCAGGAAGGCCGCGCGCGGCGCAACCTGCGGGCCGGCTCGGCGTGTCCCGGCCGCGCGCCATGTGCCGCGCATGAATAATACATGCCGAATACATTACCGCAATTACGCGTCGCGGTCCGCTCTCCCGCCGCCAACGGCGTCTCTCCCTTTCCTCGGCCGCTTCCTCCTCTCCGCTCCTTATCTTAATTAAATATTTGCGAGAGAGCGGAACAGGAAGCACGGACAGAGATACATATTTAGTGCGCGTCAGCCGGGCCGCGCCGACAGCTGCCTCCGACGCCGGGGTCCCGGCTTCGAGCGCTACACGTGTTTCCGGCGCGCGCCGCTCGGACGCGCAGCGGGCCCGAATCACGTGACGTCTCCGCCTACGTTACGGTGCTTGAATTCTGGCAGTTGTTCCCAGAACTGGTTCGCAGGAGAGCTTCTGTAAAGTTTGGAAGGTAGGAGACGAGGTACTGGCAGAAGTAAACCTGTGAGGACCAGGCGTGAGTCGTGCTTCGGTAGCTCAGATGGTAGAGCACTTGCCCGCGAAAGGCAAAGGTCCCGAGTTCGAGTCTCGGTCGGGCACACAGTTTTAATCTGCCAGGAGGTTTCTAGCAGTTGTTGTTCGAACCTTTGCCGTTCTCTATCTCATCAATTGAAGAATGCGTTACGGAGCAACGTCTATTCAGAAACGGTCCATCGACCTCGATGTTATTAGAAAAGGAGTCGAGTTGGGTTGTCACTTGCGCGGATGCATGTTTGGTTTCTCGGGAGAATAGTCGTAGGCGGGAGGAGGGGGGGGGGGGGGGCGGCGGAGAGACAGGAAGAAAAAGGAATTAAACTTCGTTGCTAATGCCCAACCCCCCACAAAAACTATATATATAAATTGGCATCACCACTACTCTGAACGTGCCACAGATATCAAAAATTTTAGTAATAATAACAAAGCTATTGTTGTGAACGTCTGTCCGAATACTAATCTGATGTAGCTCTCCATGCTTCCCTATTCTCTGCAAGCCTCTTCATCTCGGAATAACTTCCGCAACCTTCATCCATTTGAACCTGCTTACTGCATTCGTTCCATGATCTCCCTCTGCAGTATCTACACTCCACACTTCCCTCATTTACCAAACTGACGTTTCCTACTGCTCAATATATATTTAATCAACTCAATTTTTCATATATTCGTGTTGTGACAACATTAATTTTCTCCCCAGTTCGATTAGTATCTACTTATTAGTTACTCGATCTACCAATTTAGTCTTGGGAATTCTTCTCTAGCACCACATTTCAGAACCTTATATTCTCTTCTTGCCTCAACTGCTTGTGATCCACATTTCGCTTCCGTACAAGACTACACTCCACACAGATACCTAGAAGAAAGACATCCTAACACTTAAACTACATTGTTGTTGTTGTTGTTGTGGTCTTCAGTCAAGAGACTGGTTTGATGCAGCTCTCCATGCTACTCTATCCTGTGCAAGCTTCTTCATCTCCCAGTACTTACTGCAACCTACATCCTTCCTCTAATCTGCTTAGTGTATTCCTCTCTTGGTCTCCCTCTACGATTTTTACCCTCCACGCTGCCCTCCAATGCTAAATTTGTGATCCCTTGATGCCTCAGAACATCTCCTACCAACCGGACCCTTCTTCTTGTCAAGTTGTGCCACAAACTCCTCATCTCCCCAATTCTATTCAATACCTCCTCATTAGTTATGTGATCTGCCCATCTAATCTTCAGCATTCTTCTTTAGCACCACATTTCAGAAGCCTCTATCCCCTTCTTGTCTAAACTATTTATCGTCCATGTTTGACTTCCATACATGGCTACACTTCTTACAAATACATTCAGAAACGACTTCCTGACACTTAAATCTATACTCGATGTTAACAAATCTCTCTTCTTCAGAAACGCTTTCCTTGCCATTGCCAGTCTACATTATATATCCTCTCTACTTCGACCATTATCAGTTATTTTGCTCCCCAAATAGCAAAACTCTTTTACTACTTTGAGTGTCTCATTTCCTAATCTAATTCCCTCAGCATCACCTGACTTAATTCGACTACATCCATTATCCTCGTTTTGCTTTTGTTGATGTTCATCCTATATCCTCCTTTCAAGACACTGTCCATTCCGATCAACTGCTCTTCCAAGTCCTTTGCTGTGTCTGACAGAATTACAATGTCATCGGCGAACCTCAAAGTTTTAATTTCTTCAAAAAATGGCTCTGAGCACTATGGGACTTAACATCTGAGGTCATCAGTCCCCTAGAACTTAGAACTACTTAAACCTAACTAACCTAAGGACATCACACACATCCGTGCCCGCGGCAGGATTCGAACCTGCGACCGTAGCGGTCGCGCGGTTCCAGACTGAAGCGCCTTTAACCGCGTGGCCACACTGGCCGGCATTTAATTTCTTCTCCATGGATTGTAATACCTACTCCGAAATTTTCTTTTGTTTCCTTTACAGCTTGCTCAATATACAGACTGAGTAACATCGGGGAGAGGCTACAAACCTGTCTCACTCCCTTCCCAACCACTCCAACCACTGCTTCCCTTTCATGCCCATCGACTCTTACAGCTCCCATCTGATATCTGTACAAATTGTAAATAGCCTTTAGCTCCCTGTATTTTACCCCTGCCACCTTTAGAATTTGAAAGAGAGTATTCCAGTCAACATTGTCAAAAGCTTCCTCTAAGTCTACAAATGCTAGAAACGTAGGTTTGCCTTTCCTTCATCTTTATTCTAAGATAAGTCGTTAAGATCAGTATTACCTCACGTGTTCCAGTATTTCTACGCAATCCAAACTCATCTTCCCCGAGGTCTACTTCTATCAGTTTTTCCATTCGTCTGTAAAGAATTCGCGTTAATATTTTGCAGCTGTGACTTATTAAACTGATAGTTCGGTAATTTTCACATCTGTTAACACCTGCTTTCTTTGGGATTGGAATTATTATATTCTTCTTGAAGTCTGAGTGTGTTTCGCTTGTCTCATACATCTTGCTCACCAGATGGTAGAGTATTGTCATGCCTGGCTCTCCCAAGGCTGTCAGTAGTTCTAATGGAATGTAGTCTACTCCCGGGGTCTTTCAGTGTTCTGTGAAACTCTTCACGCAGTATCGTATGTCCCGTTTCATCTTCATCTACATCCTGTTCCATTTCCATAATATTGTCCTCAAGTACATCGCCCTTGTATAGACCCTCTATATACTCCTTCCACATTTCTGCTTTCCCTTCTTTGCTTAAAACTGGGTTTCCATGTGAGCTCTTGATATTCATACTAGTGGTTCTCTTCTCTCCAAAGGTCTCTTTAATTTTCCTGTAGGCAGTATCTATCTTACCCCTAGGGAGATAAGCCTCTACATCCTTACATTTGTCCTCTAGCCATCCCTGCTTAGCCATTTGGCGCTTCCTGTCGATCTCATTTTTGAGACTTTTGTATTCCTTTTTGCCTGCTTTATTTACTGCATTTTTATATTTTCTCCTTTCATCAATTAAATTCAATTTCTACATTAGATGTTACCATAGTCCACTTTTTTCAGAAATGCTTTTCATGCAGTAGCCAGTCTACATTTTATATCCTCTCTACTTCGGCCATCATCATTCATTTAGCTGCAAATATATCGAAACTCATCAACTACTTTTACTGTCTAATTTCCTAATCCAGCTCTATCAGCATTGCCCGTTTCAATTCGACTACATTTCATTCTTGTTCTATTTTTGTTTATATGCACCTTATAGCTTATTTTCGAGACACTACCCATTCCATTCATCTGCTCTTCGAAGACCATTGCTATTTCTAACAAAATTGCAGTGACATTGTTGAATCTCAAATTTTCTATATTTTATCTCTGAACTTTTATTCCCTACCAAAATTCCTCGGTTTCCTTTAATGCTTGCTCAGCGTACAGTTTGAATAACAATTAGGACAGACTACAGTCTTCTTACTACTTTCTCTGTTTCATGTACTTCAGCTCTTGACAATAGCGTGTATAAAATATCTTAAAACAAATATATCAGCACCATTCACATCGCTTTTGCGCAACTAGAAAATAAATTCAGTTCAGCAAAGTACATCGTTTTAAAATCATATGTCCAAACATTTGAGATGTACCTGTGTTACACAGTTGATTTATGAACTGTAATAGCAACAGACTTTCTCAACTTCTACATCTTCTTAATGTACGTGGTATAAAAAGTGCACTCCATTATCAGGATAGCACTACGACTGTAAATACACATCTGCTGACTAAGGCTCCACGAGTGTGCAATGGGGAAAATGCTGTATTTCGAAAAAAGACTGCTTTGATCTGTGGAGGAGATCGTTCACGGATTAAATTATAGAAATGAATTTTAATAAACTGAAACGTCAACATGACATTGCTTCCTGCGTACGATTCGCAAAGTCAGTATTTCTGTTATTTTCATCCTTAGTGGTGAGTCAGCACCTTCTGTCTTGCCTTATTTAACTTCTTGTGGTTTGCTGGTCTCACCTGTGCACTTGCGAAACGTATCACCTTTTATGCTCGCTGCAGCTATAGTCAACATGTGAAAGTGCGAATCTTCGTAGCTGGAATTTTTGAAGCCCGTCAAGCCGCGTATTAATCTATGTAGGCCAGCCCACAGGAAATCAAATGAGAAGCATCCTCTGTTAAAGCAAACCTGCAATTTTTTAAAAAAAGTTCTTTCCGTTTTCGAGAATATTTATGATTAATTCATTCATTGTGATCGGTACCTTTAGGAAACCTGCAACTGTGTCATTAAAGATTCAGTAATAAAACACTATACTTTCATTTTGTCTTCATGAACAGCATGACGCGCTTCAGGAATTTATTATCATAATGCGTGACTATTTACATTGGTGTTTTACTTGTATGTGAGGTCTGCGTGTGTGTTTTTCTGGCTCTCTTTCCCTGAATTCACCATTTTATTGATTAAAGATACGGTTTCTTCTACTTTCTCCTACAATGTGCAAAAATCCACACAAACACAGACCGTCACCGCCCAAGAACTCCCAAGAAGTGTTTCCGGGTTCGGTATTGTGGCTGGTTTTTAGGCTCGCTTAGGAGAAGGATAGATCTTTTGCAGTCTAAATATAAAAACAATAGATATATTGTCTACGACGGAATTTCTGAAATCACAGAACGCAACATCCAAACATAAATGTATACATACGTCCGTCCATAATACGTAGATATACATATACATGATTTAATTAAAATAATTCCAATTTTCCATTTCGAGTGAGGTATTTTGAAGGTTGCCTCTGGGCACCAGGCGAATGCCGGAAATGGAAGCTCCCTCCCAAATATTCCCATTTGGGATTTCTCCTGCCTCACTCCCCGCGTTTTAGTATGTTTGGCTGAAAAGAACGAAGCTATACCACAAACTTCACTAAAAAAGATAAAAAGTAAAAAAGAAAAGTGGATACTGGTACAGGGGCGGAATTGACATCTGGGCTGGTTCCACAGATTTACTATCAGGAACAGGTCTGTTTGTCTTGCTGGTCGTTGGAGTACCTCAACATCACCCAGACAGTTCACAGAGACACGAACTGCGCGTCGAGGAGCATTGACCTGTTGAAAAATGGAGCCACCCTACTGTCGTATAAGAGGTAACACTGGAGGACGCAGGATGTCTATGATGTTCCGTTGTGCCGTCAGAGTCCCTGCAATCACTAAAAGCTGTGACCTGAGGTACCCGATGGCTCCCCAAAACATGAAGTTAGGAGAAACCCCACTGTGCCTCTCAAGAACTTTGCAGCAATGGTATATATCTCCACATCGCTACCAGCTCTCCAACGATGGTCATGCGGCATAGTGCAGAATCGATTTTTTGCTGAATACAGTGCGGGACTATTCATCAGCAATCCATGTTTCCCGGTCACGGCCACACTGCGAACACAGCCGTTTGTATTGAGATGTTTGTGGCAGCTAAGGCACGGAATGGTTACGGCAACGCTGCTAATACAGCCATTTCTGTTGTGTTGTTAATAGTAACCTGCACATGGGACGGAAGTTACCTAGTCCGCCTGCTGCTAGATGTGCGGAATGCCACAAAATTCTACAATTAGCTCATTACTTGCTCTTGCATGGCAGAAATGTGATGATGATGAAGTCCCATACTCCTTGACAGAGCGTAGGGGACGATGCGGGAAAACCACACCACTGTACTAAGCAAGGTCGTGGCGGAGGTGGTTTGATATTGTATTCTTCCAACCGTAATGCGGATGAATGAGGATGATGAAGACGACACAACAACATCCAGTCATCTCGAGGCAGGTGGAAATCCCTGACCCCGCCGGGAATCGAACCCGGGACCTCATGCTCGGGAAGCGAGAGACCACGAGCTGCTGACGAGGGGTTACGATATGCTTGGTGCACAACACTGCTATCTCCCTTTGTGTTGCTGAGTCCTGGTGGACCGATACCTTGACGAGTATGCGTGCCCCACGTTCCCACGCAGCCCAACATCTGATCAGTGTCACATCCCAGTGCCCACTAATCTATACGGTGACCAGCCGGCCAAATGGAGACCCACAATGAGGCTTCTTATAAACTCTTTCAGTAGCTGACAACGCTGTCTCACACGTGTACACGGCACCTCCGTGTCCTCTACAGTGATCACTGATCATCTGGCACTGTTCACTTCCAACGTATACCTTACCAGACCTGTTAAAAACACTAATCGACGTCTCACACCAGACGAGTGTAACCCCTATCTGTACTATAAATATTTGAAAAGAGCAGATTTTTAAAATTAAAGAAACAAACGGATATTTTTACAAGGTTGTGTTTATTTTGCCATAAAACAGTGTAAATAGGGAATAGTAAAGTAAAAAAATGTAAAGAATGCAGCACGTAAACAACTGCAATATGCATAACGGTAGACAGATGTGTTCATTTCTTACAACTTAACGGATTTCCACACCCATTCCGAAAACTCGTTAATGTGCTCACTATGGAGTTTGACCACCTCTGACAAAGACGGGGCATGCTGTGAATAATATGATCAATCCCATGTTGAAGCAATAACGCCCATTCTACCTGAAGAGCTGCTCGCTAGTCTTGGAGAGTGGTCGGTGAATGATGACATGCACCCCAGACATGCTCTATGGGATTCAAATCGGGAGAGCGAGCAGGTGCAACATCAACCGTTCTATGGGATCCATCATTATCGTCCATCAGTAAGAAGTCTGGGCCTGCACCACTTCGCAACAACCGCAGATGAAATCCTAAGATCTCATCACGATACCTGACAGCAGTTAAACCTCTCCGATTCACCAACACAATTTTATGAAGAGGTGTTCATGTGTGAACATAGTCCCCGTCCACAACATTAAGGATCCTCCCTGATATCGGTCTCTTTCCGTAATGTCCAGGTCCCAAAATCGTGTCCAGCGTTTCCTACAGATGCGAATCCGTCAAGAATCACTCTCCAGACCAAATCGGGATTCATCTGACATCGGCCGTTGAGGTAGCATGTTGACGACTCCACTCTAGACTATACCTTTTATGAAGACGCGTCAGAGGTAAACATACGGCCACTTCACTGAAACCTTCTCTCCACCGTTTGCCTTGATACGACAAGTCCAGTGGATGCTGCGAGGTCAGATGCCAGGTGTTGTGCAGTACCAAGGCTGCACCGTCGTGCCCTTAAATCCAGGCAACTGTCCTCTCTCGCTGACATCACACGTAATCGACTCTGCTTTGGTCTTTGGGCTATTGTTGTGGTCTCTATAAATTGTTGTCACACCCGAGAAACAACAGAACGATTCACATTAAGCCCTCGGGTCACATCAGTTTGCGACTGTCCTGCTTTGCCTTGCTTTCTTATGGCCCTCCACCACAGAGAGTATGCTAGGCGTCTTCTTTGTGGCATACTGCACCGTAGGTGACAGTGTAGATAGTGATAGTGGATGTGGGAGTACCTGGCAAACACCTCTCCATCTAAATGGTTCAAATGGCTCTCAGCCAAAAAAAAAAGGACATCACACACATCCATGCCCAAGGCAGGACCGTAGCGGTCGCGAGGTTCCAGACTGTAGCGCCTTCAACCACTCGGCCACACCGGCCGGCGGCTCTGAGCACTATGGGACTTAACATCTGCGGTCATCAGTCCCCTAGAACTTAGAACTACTTAAACCTAACTAACCTAAGGACATCACACACATCCATGCCCGAAGCAGGATTCAAACCTGCGACCGTAGCGGTCGCGCGGTTCCGGACTGAAGCGCCTAGAACCACTCGGCCACACCGGCCGGCCTTCTCCGTCTGATAGGTGCCCTGACGTCATCGTTTACGTTGTTGCTCGTTGGCTAGAATGCCATTTTCCGTGCAAAACACCATTGCACGGACATTTGTTCACATTTTGTATGACTATACGGTGAATTAGACACAAGACTCGAGAATAATGGTTCGTTGCTTTAATTTTAGACACCACTGTATAATGTCCATAGGCGGCAGCACTCTCATATCGCCAGGTTGGTGGCAATGCTCTATTTTGTAGATCGCATTTCGCATACCAAACAATGAAGGTGACACCAGACGAGCAGTACGGCAAAATGAAATTGTTTGATCGTTGAAACTACGCACCCACTGAAAGTTACGAAAAGCTGCAGCAAGAGAACGGTGCAGATGCAGAACCTTGCTGAATAATGTTTAGGTGGTTCAAGGACTTCAATGAAAACCGACTTATCTGTTTTAAGCAAGGTAAGATAAACAGCTGCTGTGATTGTCCGTGGAGATTGGAGGATAACATTACGTAACCTCGGCATAGTGTTCAGGATGTCGTATGGCAGTGTCTTTACAATTATGCATGATCATTTCCACATCACCTTGGTGCCCGCTGCTTGCCATGCCTGTTAACTCCCAAACAAAAGGGTGTGTAGAGGAACCAGATGTCAAACAGCCTGCAGTACTCCTTAGAGAAGAGAATGACAAGTACATTACTGGCCATTAAAACTGCTACATTACTGGCCATTAAAACTGCTACACCAAGAAGAAATGCAGACAATAAACGGGAATTCATTGGACAAATATATTATACTAGAACTGAAATGTTATTACATTTTCACGTAATTTGGGTGCATAGATCCTGAGAAATCAGTACCTAGAAAAACCACCTCTGGCCGTAATAACGGCCTTGATGCGCCTGAGCATTGAGTCAAACAGACCTTGGATGGCGTACAGGTACAGCTGCCCATGCAGCTTCAACATGATACCACAGTTCATCAAGAGTAGTGACTGGCGTATTGTGACGAGCCAGTTGCTCGGCCACCATTGACCAGACATTTTCAGTTGGTGAGAGATCTCGAGAATGTGCTGGGCAGGGCAGCAGTCGAACATTTTCCGTATTCAGAAAGGCCCGTACAGGACCTGCAACGTGCGGTCGTGCATTATTCTACTGAAATGTAGCGTTTGGCAGCGATCGAATGAGGGGTAGAGCCACGGGTCGTAACAGATCTGAAATGTAACGTCCACTGTTCAAAGTACCGTCAATGCGAACAAGAGGTGACCGAGACGTGTAACCAATGGCACACCATACCATCACGCCTGGTGATACGCCAGTATGGCGATGACAAATGCACGCTTCCAATGTGCGTTCACCGCGATGTCGCCAAACACGGATGCGACCATCATGATGCTGTAAACAGAACATGGATTTATCCGAAAAATGACGTTTTGCCATTCGTGCACACAGGTCGTAGTTGAGTACACCATCGCAGGCGCTTCTGTCTGTGATGCTGCAAACGTCGTCTAACTGTTCGTGCAGATGGTTGTTGTCTTGCAAACTTCCCCATCTGTTGACTCAAGGATCGAGACGTGGCTGCACGATCCGTTACAGCCATGCGGATAAGATGCCTCTCATCTCGACTGCTAGTGATACGAGGCCGTTGGGATCCAGCACGGCATTCCGTATTACCCTCGTGAACGCACCGATTCCATATTCTGCTAACAGTCATTGGATCTCGACAAACGCGAGTAGCAATGTCGCGAAACAATAAACCGCAATCGCGATAGGCTACGATCCGACCTTTATCAAAGTCGGAAACGTGATGGTACGCATTTCTTCTCCTTACACGAGGCATCACAACAACGTTTCACCAGGCAACGCCGGTCGACTGCTGTTTGTGTATGAGAAATCGGTTGGAAACTTTCCTCATGTCAGCGCGTTGTAGGTGTCGCGACCTGCGCCAATATTGTGTCAATGCTCTGAAAAGCTAATCATTTGCATATCACAGCATCTTCTTCCTGTCGGTTAAATTTCGCGTCTGTAGCACGTCATCTTCGTGGTGTAGGAATGTTAATGGCCAGTAGTGTAAAAACAAAATACCGAATTTCATGTACAAATGAAAATCATTGTTCCAAATGTGCAGTTGGCCACCAGTCGGAGGGTCACAGTCGGTTTTGTGGAAGTGGGTCAGGCGGCTACAGGTCGCAGATTGTGCCGCGGCGTGGGTCGAAGCGCGGACCGCAGGGTGGGCCGCAGCACGCCGCACTCGGCCAGGGCCAGCCCCTTCCCACCCCTCACCTGTTTATGCAGTGGCGGGCCGGCGTGACAGTCGTACCCGCAACAGCCCTCTAATTACTTTTAATTTATTTTAATGCCAGGGTAATGTATGGTAATGTAATACAGCGGGGGCAACTGTCGCCGCAGCCGGGCGCCGTGTGTGAAGAGTTGCGTGCGGGGGCCCGAGCGGGCCCGCGCGGGTCTGCGGTCGCGCCCGAGCCGGCGCTGCTGCCCGGCGCCGAAAATTTGGGGCCGCGAAAAAGGAAAAAAGTAGAGAGAGAGGGAGGGAGGGAGGGAGGGAGGAAGCGGGCGTGTGGCCTGGTGTGGTGTGGGGTGGTGTGGGGGCGCAGCAGCAGAGAGATGTGGTCGCGAGACGGGACGGGGAGCCGCGCCGGGCAGGGCACACAGAAACATGGGGGCTGTTTATTCTGCGGACACGCACTCCCACTCACTGTGCTTCCGGTAAATACACGGCGACAGGCTCGCCGCTCCGAAAGGGGTCCCCGAAAAAAAGAAAAAACAAGAAGAGTGGGGGGTAGCAAAAGAGGAGTGGCCGGCGGGTGCCGCCCACACACTGCTTGCTTACAGTACCGCGGAAAAATCACAACGGGAAAAACGCGCGGCGCTCCGCGGAATTAATGTCAGCCGCGGCGGAACGAGCGTTCTGCGCGGGGACGCGAGAACGGCCGCCAGACAGCGGGGCGGATGTGAGGTAATGCTGTTGCCGACGGCTCTACTTGTCGCCGCCCCCGTGTCTCTGTTCCGTGATTCGCCGTGTGTCTTTCCAGCAGTGCTGACGTGTTGTCTACCGAGAGTAAGCTTGAGAGGAAATGAGCATCACATGGTACAGTATTACACGGTCGGCAATTAAAATTCCGATGCCAGGAGGAGTGGCATGCGACGAAATTTCGCTTGTTGTGCGTGCACAGTACGAAGAATAGATGATACACCTTTTAAGAGATTTGATGCGATACAGGGTGTGCAAAGTAGTACACAGAGATGCCACCTTTTGTACACTACTGGCCATTAAAATTGCTACACCAAGAAGAAATGCAGATGATAAACGGGTATTCATTGGACAAATATATTATAATAGAACCAATATTTGATTACATTTTCACGCAATTTGGGTGCATAGATCGTAGGAAATCAGTACTCAGAACAACCACCTCTGGCCGTAATAACAGCCTTGCTACGCCTGGGCGTTGAGTCAAACATAGCTGCCCGTGCAGCTTCAACACGATACCACAGTTCATCAGGAGTAGTGACTGGCGTATTGTGACGAGCCAGTTGCTCGGCCACCATTGACCAGACGTTTTCAATTGGTGAGAGATTTGGAGAATGTGCTGCCCAGGGCAGCAGTCGAACATTTTCTGTATCCAGAAAGGCCTGTACAGGACCTGGAAAACGCGGTCGTGCATTATTCTACTGAAATGTAGGGTTTCGCAGGGATCGATTGAGGGGTAGAGCCACGGGTCGTAACACATCTGAAATGTAACGTCCACTGTTCAAAGTGCCGTCAATACGAACAAGAGGTGACCGAGACGTGTAACCAATGGCACCCCATACCATCACGCCGGGTGATACGCCAGTATGGCGATGACGAATACACGCTTCCAATGTTCGTTCACCGCGATGTCGCAAAACACGGATGCGACCATCATGATGCTGTAAACAGAACCTTGATTCATCCGAAAAAATGACGTTTTGCCATTCGTGCACCCCTGCTTCGTTGTTGAGTACACCATCGCAGGCGCTCCTGTCTGTGATGCAGCGTCAGGGGTAACTGCAGCCGTGGTCTCCGGGCTGATAGTCCACGCTGCCGCTAACGTCGTCGAACTGTTCGTGCAGATGGTTGTTGTCTTGCAAACGTCCCCATCTGTTGACTCAGGGATCGAGACATGGCTGCACGATCCGTTACAGCCATGCGGATAAGATGCCTCTCATCTCGACTGCTAGTGATACGAGGCCGTTGCGATCCAGCACGGCATTCCGTATTACCCTCATGAACCCACCGATTCCATATTCTGCTAACAGTCATTGTATCTCGACCAACGCGAGCAGCAATGTCGCGATACGATAAACCGCAATCGCGATAGGCTACAATCCGACCTTTATCAAAGTCGGAAACGTGATGGTACGCATTTCTTCTCATTACATGAGGCATCACAACAACGTTTCACCAGGCACCGCCATTCAACTGCTGTTTTTGTATGAGAAATCGGTTGGAAACTTTCCTCATGTCAGCACGTTGTAGGTGTCACCACGGGCGCCAACCGTGTGTGAATGCTCTGAAAAGCTAATCATTTGCATATCACAGCATTTTCTTCCTGTCGGTTAAATTTCGCGTTTGTAGCACGTTATCTTCGTGGTGTAGCCAATTTAATGGCCAGTAGTGTAGCAAAACTAGCTTGCTGGGCATCGTGCCGACAGTTAGGGGTACATCATTCTGTGCTGCTTCAGCTCAATGCCACATTTCAGCAATTCCATTGACAAGGGAGTAGCTGCGTCCAGTTCTCTGAACAGCGCATGTCGAGCTGTTTGACGGTCACGGTGTTTAAGGTTATAGAAATCTGTCGGCTTGCTTAGTTTTGCAGCCCGGATATTCCGTAACTGTGTAACAATGTGGTGTGCACTGCCTGACAAAAAAAGTTAAGCGTTTGAGGGAGAGGGGAAAGGGTTTGAGGGAGAGGGGAAGAAACGAAATGATACTTCACCAGTTGAGACCGTATGATGCGTTGTTTAGATGATTACAATATCGACTCATATTGAAAAAATGTTGGCACCATGAACTTGTCAGTACGTCGCTGCACTCTCGCGACGCGACCGTGGATGGGCGTTAAGGGTATCATACAGCGCGTCGAGTTGACACCCGAGCTGGTTCCACGCGTATTATAACGGGGAGAGGAATGCGGGTACTGACTGTCGCGTTAGCACCTCAACATCACGCGGACATAAAAGGCAAATATTGGGAATACATTTGTTCATATGAAAAAAGAGGAAGGTGTCCAAAGAAACAACAGCCCTCCTCAATAGAAATCACGTTACACGCATTCATGAAAATCCTACTATCACATATCAAGCGCGAATAAAAAAGACGCTAACCAAGTCCAGATTTTTGCTGACTAATAGAGAAAATGACCAATGTATAGTAATGAACCCTCAATCTCCCAAGCTATGATCACAAACCAAGATTCTTGAAGATCATGTCCCTCTGTCACCGATTGTTGATTGCATAAAGAGTCCTACATATTTACTAAGCAAAAAGTTTAATGTTATCATTAACAAAATTATACATTTGAAAAAATGATCACAGTTAAAAACTCAGACCTGATGAACCAGATAAAGGCATTCACATCCCAGTAAACGGCAGATTGTTCTGTTCAGATGTCACTAATATGTACATCAACATTCCAATAGCTGATACCATACCCAAAACTAGTTATGAAATAACACACAAAAACAGAAAGAACACAATAAGAATAGAAATCAGATTACATTAGAAGAGACTAAGCAATTAGAAAAATATAAATTTACAACCTTATAATACTGGGGTCACATTTCCAACAAAAGAAGTCATTTGCTTCAAAAATCGGCTTCAGAACACAGAACACTGTAAGTTCAAGTCATACACAATAAGAGCCAAATATATAATATGTCACGGGTGTAAAAAGTAACATGTAGTAAGTGTGATAAATTTTATGTTGAGCAGACAGGAAAAACTTCAAAACGATATTCAGAGAACATACTAATGTTAGTGAAGGCAATCTCTCAGCATTCAGTGCTCATTTAGGAAAATACAAGCATTCTGCTAATGACATTAAGAAAAACATAACCATTGTCTGCAAAGCAGAAAAAGGCAGATTAATAAATGTCATAGAAGGAACTGAACTATAGACAAAACACCAGACAGCATACTTAGTGAACAAACACAGTTACAGAATAGAATGTACATACAAAATTTCAACAGTGTTTTAAATGAATAGCTTTGGATTGGAGTCTATGTAAAGCACGGAAAAATTATCTAATTTCACGTGATACGTTGGATTAATTTGCAATTTCATTCCTCTTGTATGTAATTGTCAAAACTTGTAATTTAGATAATCATATGAATGCATGTCACAGATATATGTAAATATGTTCTTATAAATAACAAAAAACAAGTAATGTTGAGTCCTTGACCTGCCAGTTCCATGTTTACACTGTATGACAGTGTTTATCACTGCCTAAATTTTGACAGCAACAACGTACATGGCAAACTGTGTATTATGTTACAGGACATATTTCAGATCCTGCCGTATTAACTGACAAGTATGTCATTGCTGTAGAAGAGTATAATGTAAGTAGACTTGTATTACTGCTATATGTATGTACATTTAACATTTTATAGAAATCGATGCACACACAGTTGTGTGTACGAGAGCGTGACAATGCCGTGCATTACGGTGATCATTTAACCAAATATAACTCTGTTCACGCCCTTCATATAACCCACTAGGTCTGGTAAGAACACTAATACACCCTGGTGGCCTTTCTACTTGTCGTAGCGAACTGTGACTCTAATCATTTACACAATGGTGATGTGTTTGTGTACGAATTTACATAGACATCCGACCGCGTCATCTGGGTGTTTCGCTTTTTTGTCACTCAGCGTACACTGCAACGACATACAAAATGAATTGATTGCAGTAAAAATCGAGGACTCACATTCCCAGACGTTTCAGACTTGCTAGTGTTTTTCTAGGAAAGATTGGAGAAGTGACTTGCTTATGAAGAGTAAAACAGGACAAGTTCTCATTTCAAGTGGGATGCAAATCGTACCGCAAATGCCACATTTGAAGCTTGCAGCTATCAAATATTTTTGTGTATCAGTTCTTCAGTCGCTAAAATTTTTAAATGTGTTGCGGAGTAAGACGCACAAATACGATATGTCTTTGCTTCTTTGCAGAAAAAAATTATTACCACAGCCAACGAACAGGACATTTTGCAGCTGTAATGCTTCCCGAAAATTGAGGAAGAAGAGACAGTATGACTCATCACCGTATTTAGTCAGAAGTCTGAAATGTAGTTGGCGAACATTTTCCTCAATGGTAAATTACTTCAATTAGTAGAGGAGCTCTAGAGAAAGACCATTCTGACTTCAGAATAACATAGTTTCTGTTTCTTTTTTCATTAATCGCACAAAGACAACAATCTGCGTGAAATCTGGCGCCATGGTCAGGCCTAACATGAAACAGTGATCATCGACGGAAACATAATAGTGGGCATATGTATTCCGTGATGAAAATGGTTCCCATATCTAAATTTGTTACAAGCAGAAACAAAAGCAAATGTGTTCGGCCAATTTTCACAAAAAACAGCTGTTTTATTTATACCGGCTGATTCGTAATTATTGTCCACAGAGTGGGTCAGTTGAACCCACACTGCAAAAGAAACTAAAAGTCTCATTACAAGGAACATACGAACAAAAGTTGGGTAATGACAACAGTGATAACTGAAACATGACAATTTAACTCGCTAAATGAAATTTTAACATTTATAGCTGATCTTCAGTGTCTCTCCACTGAATTCAAGACTCATTGCAGACCTTCGAGACCGTGACTGCATTATCTCTGGAATATCTGTGCCACATCCTGGAAGTATAGACAGCAACAGGCATTGAATTTCATATTTACAGATTGGCCGAAATACCGTGATCATTACTCACCGCGAGAGAGAATGCCGACTGGCGCTATTGCGGGCACGTGACGCGGTATGGAGAGTACGGTGGACTTGATGTATGTGTACACACAAACAAATGACTACAATTTATTTCAGAAAAACTGGATGATTTGTTCAAGAGCAAGACCTTCATTAATTGAGCAATTCAGTAATGCACTGGGACACCTCTGATCCTTTTTCAAGCAGTTATTCGGCTTGGCACTGATTGCAGAGTTGTCAGATGTTCTCCTGAGCGATATCGTGCCAAATTCTAATTGGCAAGTTGGATTGTCAAAACTACCGAGCTGGTTGGAGGGCCCTGCACGTAATGATCCCAAGTTTCTTAATTGGAGAGAGACCTTGCTGGTCACGGTAGGGGGCCGCAAACACAAAGACAACCAGTAGAAACCCTCGCCGTGTGTCGGCGGGCATTGTCTTGCTGAAATGTAAGCCCAGTATGGCTTCCCGTGAATGGCAGCAAAACGGGGCGTAGAATATCGACGACGGACTGCTGCGCTGTAAGGGTGCCGCGGATGAGTATAAAGGGCTCCTGCTATAAAAAGAAATTGGATTCCAGACCATCACCTCTGGCTGTCTGACCTTATGGAGGGCGACATCCAAATGCGAGTTCCACTGCTGTCCGAAGCGTCTCCAGACACGTCCTCGGCCTGGACTCTCAGTGACTGGAGCAGAATTGTCTTCAGTGATAAGCCCCGCTTCGAACTGAGCTCTGACGAACAGCGAAGACCTATGGATTAGGAACAGGACGTGCTTAGAAAGGGTCAAACAAGTGAGAAACGGGAGATATTAATGTGCGCTTCCACTGGAGCTATCGTAGTAACGGATGTAAACAAGATAACTGTAGACTACGTGAACATTACTACAGACCACCTGCATCCCTTAGTGACTGATGTTTTCACCGACTGCGATGTCCCCCTTCAGTAGAAGAACTGCCCGTCTGACAAGACCTACATCGTGTTACGAAGGTTTCAGGAATGTGATAGCGAACATATTTTGAATTCTTGGCCACCGACGTCTCCTGATCTGAACTGTATGGAACACATATGGAATGTTATCGGGCACCAACGCGCCACGAAACACAGACCCGTAATTTACAGGAATTGCGTGCCCTTTGTGTAGACACCCGATGCTCATAATTCTGGAGATGTACCGAGGACTAGTAGAATCAACGACACGTAGTATCGGTGCTGTATTGGACGCAAAGGTCATGTTCCCGCAAACAGGTGGCATTGGATTCTGCAGGGTGCAATGGACGTAATGTTTTGTTAAATCAGCTCGTTTTTTGAGCAGCCACAGCTGTTGTCTTTGCCATGCAAAGAAGGTCATAACCCGTCCTGGTCTTTTACCTAGAAACCAAACAGTCTGTCAGTTCGTCTTCAGCTAATCTGCCAAATGAGATTGTAAATACAAGTTGAACTCCAAACGTCGTAATTATGCAGACGGAACGAAGTCGACAGATGTAAAGGTAATTTCCAGAATACGCCAAGGACGTGTGATTACACCGTTATCGTTTACAATGTACACAAATGATCTAATAGAAAGCTTCAGATGCTCTTTAAGACTGTTCGTGGATGATGCAGTTTTCCATAATAAGGTAGCAACGCCAGAAGAGGAATGAGCTACAGTGGGTTGATGAATGGTGCAGGCTCTGGCAGCTGATCTGAACGTAAATAACTGTAACACACTGCACGAATATAGGAAGAGGAAACTGCTGCTGTACAACCACACCGTCGATGACAAACTGCTGGAAACAGTATCTACCATAAAACACCGAGGAATAACTGTGCAGAGCGACCTTAAATGGAAAGACCATATAAAACAAACAGTAGGAAAATCAGATTCCGAATCTTAAGGAAATGTAACTCACCCACGAAGGAAGTGGCTTACAAGGCACTTGTTCGACCCTGAGTATTGTTCATCACTATGGGATCCGAGATAGGGCTGATAGAAGAGACCCGGAAGATCCAACGAAGAGCATCGCGTTTCTTCACGTGACCGTTTGGTCTGCGCGATAGCGTTATAGTGATGACCAACAAACTGCAGTGAGAGACGTTAGAAGAGGAAGCGTTGTGCACCACGGAGGAGCTTAATATCGAAATTTCAACTTTCCAGGAAATGTCGGACAGCATATTACTTCCTCCCATACAACTCTCGAGTAATCAGTACGACGAGAAAATTTGACAAATTAGAGCCAATACAAAGGCTTACCAACAATCATTCTTTCACGCGCCATCCGCGAGTGGAACAGCATAGGGAAGATTAGTTAGTGGTACCGGACGTGTCCTTCACCTTACACTATGAGGTTGCTTGCGGAGTATGATGTAGATGTTGATGTAGAAGCAAAAGTGGTGGATTCCACGGAAGTGAGGCAACTCACACCATCCCCTGAATCAAAACAATATTAATGAATTTTGCTCAGTGTCTGCAAATGCCATGATCGCATGTTACTGAGATGTATAACGAATCTGCAGACAGAATAACTTTATACAATTTCGAGAATGACAGCAGGAGCAGTTTCAAAATGGCTGCAATACGTGTTCATTTGCCAAACAGATCAGAAGACTGTTTCATAATGATTTCCTCTCGTTCCTTTTTTGTCTACCAGACACCAGTATCTCAAGTCTCTCATATTGACAACCACAAATAGAAAGTAACAATGCCCAGTACACCTCCGATTCAATTGAATTTGTTGCGCCATGTCATCTTAATCCGGAGACTGTGAAATAAATTTATCGTAAACGACCCCTGCGGTGAGGGTCAATGCTTCGGCATTGAAGAATTTGTAGCGGGTCATCTATTTCAGCCCCCAGCGCAGCAGCATTAATCTCCGATTTGTAACGAAGACAAGAAAACAGTTTGTTTTTTCTTCCACGTGGGGTGGTGGTAATTTGTTTATCGCGGACGTGGCGCCGACGGAAACAAATGGGCAGCGACCTCAAGGAGCGCTCCCAGTTCGGGGTTTCGCCGCTAGATGACATGGCGTACGCCGAGAGGCGGATGCTAAACTGCCCCCCTTGAAAGAAGGGGAGGGGGAGGGGGTGCTGACGGGAAACGTAGGTACGACTCGGGACCTAGGGATCTAAGGAGAACAGATGAGTTCTCTTCTTTTGCTACAAACTGCAAATTTGCTAAGCGTTCAAGATAGGTTTCCTTGGTAACTGTAATTGCGTGGTCGTACAGAGATGCAGCGAAGGTTGGAATGACGAATTTTGTCATAACGATGAAGATAAACCTGCCTCAGAAAAATAAAACCTTTTGCACTGGATTAATGTCGTACTATAGTCGGCAATAGTTTTTAATTTTATCCACGGACCTATCACTGCCTATCTATAGTCATCCACACTGTTAGCCATTAGTCCGCAGCTCGTGGTCGTGCGGTAGCGTTCCCGCGCCCGCGTTCCCCGGTTCGATTCCCGGCCGGGACGGATTTTCTCTGCCTCGTTATGACTGGGTGTTGTGTGATGTCCTTAGGTTAGTTAGGTTTAAGTAGTTCTAAGTTATAGGGGACTGATGACCATAGATGTTAAGTCCCACAGAGCTCAGAGCCATTCGAACCATTTTGTTAGCCATTAAAATGGCAACAACAGAAATAAAGTTGTTATAATGATATGTCCGAAAATCAAAACCTGTTGAGATGTGGGCCATCTGTCCTCTCAATCTCACCTGTCTTTGACGATAGTACATAGTCGTACATAGCAGTAGGCACTCTAGGTAGTGCTAGACCTGCTTGTGGTTATCACCCATAGTGACAGAATCTTCAGTACTTTTTCGTAGTGAATCACGAACGCTTTCAAATACAGCTGACTCATTTCGGATTGCCTTGAAATGTTCCCGTAGCCAGAAACCCAGAGGATTCACGTTCCCGTGAACTGGGAGGCCATACTATTGGACCTACTCGGCCAATCCGTATCCCAAGAAACTTTGGAGTGAGGTATGTCGCACGATGCGTAAAAAATTGTGTGGTGCCTCTTCGTCCTCAAGCCACAGTCGTCTTCCTGCAGAGGTAATTTCCGCCAGTATCGCTGGTAGCTGATCACACAGAAATCGGTATTACGCAGCATCTGATAAGCGTTTTGGTGATATATATGTCTCTATTAGTCTGTCACCTACAACTGCCCATACACTGATACTGTTACGATCCTGATGCATCACCCCCATGAGTGCTCGAGTATTTGCATTGACCCACGAGTATATTTTGCGATAATTTACTATGATACCGCTTATGAATGCTGCCTCATCTGTAAATAAAATGTGGTCTGTGAACAGCGTATATTCAACGGCACACTTTCGATAGGTTTTGTTTTCCAAACACATCATAATCGGAACTTTTTTCCTTCTTGTGACCAATAGTATCTACTGTACGAAAATGCGACACTTGTTGTTGTTGTGATATTCAGTCCAAAGACTGATTTGATGCAGATCCACACGCTTTTCTATCCTGTGCAAGCCTCTTCATTTCCAGATAACTACTGCAACCTACATCTTTCTGAATCTGCGTAGGTTATTCATCTCCTGGTCTCTCTCTACGATTTTTACTCCCCACACTTTCTACCATTACTAAATTGACGATCCCTTGATGTCTAACAATGTGTCCTATCAACCGAACGCTTCGCTTAATCAAGTACCACCAATTTAGGTTATAATTAATTGTAGTTGAACACATTTAACTAATTAAATACGTTCTTTAGTGTACTCTTCAAGCTCACCATTAAAAGTTTTTTTTTATTTGGGTAGTGTTCTAGTAATCGCGAAAAGTTCGTTTTGTTTATATTTCGCGGCATTGCCTTACTTTCCGAGTGTGCAAACTTAGCGTTATACCGCAATCTTAAGTGCATTTGGTGTAGATTAACTAATTAAATACGTTCATTAGTGTGCTCCTCAAGTTTGCCATTAATGGTTTTTATTTTGTTTACGTATTCTTCCGCTTATCACAAAAAGTTCGTTTTGGTTACATTCGGCTGTTTAGGCCTAATTTTTGATCGTGCATATTTAGCGTTATACCACAAATTTAAGTGCATTTGGTAATAGTTTACTTACATATTAGTTTCCAAAACATATTTAGTGTCCTTTGTATCTGTATTTAATATATTAGCGTTATCACTTAGTAAATCTCTTAACTAATTTCCAAACTACCATGGATACTAAGTGTGTGAGCTGCAGTAGGAAAGTTAGTTCAGGGGTTTTCAGCAGCTGTTGTGACAGATGGTTTCATTGGGGAAATTGTAGCGGCGTGGGAATTGGGGAAGCAAACGAGACTCTTCCATTCTTTTGCGGGGTTTGCTCAAGAGATAGGATTATAGCTGAACAGGAGGAGAAAGTTAGAACCCTTCAGGCTGATTTGGACAGAGCGAGGGAGGAACTGAAGAGGTTACGGGGGAAGAGGGTTAAGAGCGGTGGGAAGTGGTAGCTGGGAACAGGGGCCACAGAAAAAGGACAGTGTCTGACAGTTTCCCAATTGGCACAACCAATAGATTTGCCTTGCTACCACAGTTAAGTAAGGAAGAGGCTCCAGTAGAAGTAGATGTAGTTAAGATGCAACAGAATCTCACAAGGAAACCAACTGTTTCAAAAAAAAAAGTAGAAAGTAAGAGGAAAGTTCTGGTGCTAGGTATCAGCCATGGTTCCAAAAAAAAAGTAGAAAGTAAGAGGAAAGTTCTGGTGCTAGGTATCAGCCATGGAAGAGGTGTGGGCCAGATTTTGCAGGAAAAAATTAGGTGACAGGTACCAGGTCACAAACTTTTTCAAGCCAAGTGCAAGTCTTAGCCCGGTGGTAGAGGATATAGGTTCCTTGTGCATGGGTTTCACAAAGCAGGATCATGTGATGATAGTGAGTGGAGTGGGAAACAGCATTGGTAGGGATCAGGGCTACAGTATTGAATGTGACCTGGTGAAAATAGCCTCGGCAACGACACATACCACTGTTGGGCTGGTGCCTGCTTTTGTGCGGCATGATCAGCCCCAGTTGAACCGCTCTGTCAGGAGGGTAAATATGGAGTTGGGTCAGTTGCGTAGGGCGGCCACTCTGTCAGACATTGGATAGGCTCCTGTCAAGGTTATTGATAGGGGGGATTTCACAAGGCATTGTCTACTCCTCAATAGGAAAAGGAAGGGTAAACTGGCAGGATTATTAGCGAAATCCATAAGGGGGACACTAGCACTCATGCATGTACCTCTTTTTTAGACTAGTATCAGTGTCCAATGAGAAGTTCAGGCAGGCAGGTGCTAAAGAGGTTCAAAACTCACAAAATTCTCACAACAGGAATGTAAATAATAATGTTACCTTTTTTCACCAAAATATTCCGGGATTGAAGAATAAAGTAGATGAGCTCATGGTTTGTTTGGATGAGATTGAATCTGATAATGTAATAGATACACTATTCCTGTCTGAGCATCACATTTGCGTCTGTTATGGGAAAGGTAAATATGTTATAAACTAGCTGCATGTATGAGTAGAGAGAATAAGGTTAGAAGAGGAGTTGCCATATATGTCAAAAGTTATCACTGTGTAGAAAGCTTAGATACAAAAAGTTTTGTCTAAAGCAACATTTAGAAGCATGTGCCTGTCAACTTAAACTGAAGGAAGGGTCTTTTATAATTGTAACAGTGTATAGGTTCCCTTCAGGAAACTTCCATTTATTCCTGGAAAACTTGGATGCCTTGTTGTGCTATCTGTCGGGTAGGGGAAAGTAAATTATTATTTGTGGGGACTTCAATGTTGATTCATTGAAAGAGTGTAGTAGGAAGAATGACCTGGATGTCTTGCTCGGTGCTTTCAATTTGACATCTGTCATTAATTTTCCTACTCAGTTAGTAAAGGACAGCAGAGCATTGATAGATAGCACTTTTATAGACCAAGATAGATTTAAAACATAAATTATTGTCCTGTTGAGAATGGGCTTTCTGATCATGATCCTCAGCTGGTTACAGTATATGACGTAGCTCCATTCAGTAATTCAAAACTACCCTCCAAAGTTGTGTGTTCAATTAATGACTCTACAATAAGGAATTTCAGAGAAAATCTTCAGCAGTTAGACTGGGATGAGGTGTACAAGGAACCCAATGCTAATTTAAAATATAACTTATTTCATGATACACTTCTAACAGAATTTGAAAACTGTTTCCCCAAGAAAGTAGTTAAATCCAATTATAAGAAACCATGCAAACAACCTTGGCTTACTAAAGGAATAAAAATATCTTGTAACCACTAAAGGGAACTGTATCTAACAACAAGAAAGAGTAATGACACAGAAACAGCCAGATATTATAAAAACTACTGTACTTCATTAAGAAAGGTTATTAAAAAGTCCAGAAACATGTGCACCATGTCTGAGATAAATACCTCTGATAACAAAATCAAAACAATTTGAAATATTATTACAAGGGAGACAGGGCGACGCAGAGTACTGGATGATGGCATCACAATCAAAGCAAATGGAAACTTGATAAACAACAAGCTGGAAGTCGAAAACATTTTTAATAATCATTTTTTAAATGTTGTAGAGAAAATAGGATCTAAATGTTCATTAGAAGAAGCAAGTCAATCATTGGAAGAGGCCTTATCCACACCATTTGATATAATTGAAATTCCACCCTCCTCTCCATCTGAAATTAGGAAGATAATAAACCCTCCCAAGAATAAAAGCTCACATGGAATTGATGGCACATCCAGCAGGATAATAAAGCTTGTTCCCAAGAAATAAGTGGGATTCTTAGCCACATATGTAATAGCTCTTTGAAGCAGGGTATTTTCCCAGATAGATTGAAGTATGCCATTGTTAAACCACTGCGTAAAAAAGGGGATACGCCTGATGTCAACAACTACTGCCCAGTCTCTCTTCTGACTGCCTTATCCAAAATTCTTGAAAAAGTAATTTATTGTAGAATAGCTTCACACCTCTGTAAAAATAAAGTTTTAACAAAAGTCAGTTTCGTTTCCAGAAGGGTTTTTCAACGTAAAATGCTATATATACTTTAACTAATGAAATATTAAATGCTCTGAGTAACCGGAAGTCACCTGTTGGAATTTTTTGTGATGTAACAAAGGCTTTTGATTGTGTAAATCATGGAATACTTCTAGATACGCTCAAGTACTGAGGTATGAATGGGACAGTGCTCAAATGATTTAAATCATACCTAACTGGAAGAGTGCAGAAAGTTGAAGCAAGCAGTTCACATAATATGCAAAAAACTGGTGATTTCTCAAACTGGGGAACAATCATGAACGGGGTGTTGCAAGGTTCGGTCTTGGGTCCTCTGCTGTTCTTAATATATAGTGCCATTCTATATTCATGAAGATGCAAAGCTAGTACTATTTGCCGATGATACAAGTATAGCTACCACACCCAACAGACTAGAATTAATTGGTGAAATTGTAAACGATGTTTTTCAGAAAATCTTTAAGTGGTTCTCTGCAAATTGGCTCTCATTAAACTTTGACAAAACACAGTATATACAGTTCCACACAGTAAACGGAATGACACCATTAATAAATATAGACTTCGATCAGAAATCGGTAGCTAATGTAGAATATTCAAAATTTCTAGGTGTTCGCATTGATGAGGGGTTGAACTGGAAAAAAGACACTGAGGATCTGATGAAACGTTTGAGTTCAGCTACTTATGCTATTACGATCACTGCAAATTTTGGCGAGATGCATCTGAGTAAATTAGCTTACCACGCCTATTTTCATTCTCTGCTTTTGTATGGCATCATATTCTGGGTAACTCATCATTGAGTAAAAGAGTGTTCATTGCACAAAAGCGTGTAATCAGAATAATTGCTGGAGCTCATCCAAGATCATCCTCGAGACACTTATTTAAAGAGCTAGAAACCTTAACTGTAGCCTCACAATATATATATTCACTTATGAAGTTTGTTATTAACAATCCCAACGAATTCAAAAGTAATAGCAGTGTACATGGCTACAACACTAGGAGAAAGGATGATCTTCACTATCCAAGGTTAAATCTATCTTTGGCTCAGAAGGGGGTAAATTATGCTGCCACAAAGTCTTTGATCACTTACCTAATAGCATCAAAAGTCTGACAGTTAGCCATATAGCACTTAAAAGGAAATTAAAATAATTCCTTAATGGCAACTCCTTCTACTCATTATATGAATTTTTGGGTGTAGTAAGTGGGTAATTTCCCCAACCCCCACAAAAAAATTAAAAATACTAAGTGTCATGTAATATTTTGTGTAATGTAGTATCTTGTATAGACACCTTTTATTAACCTGACACGTTCCACATCATTATGAAATTTGGTATTGATGATCTATGGAACAAGTACTAATCTAATCTAATCTTCTTGTCTCCCCAATTACGTTCATCCTCATTAGTTACTCGATCTACCTATGCAATCTTCATCATTCTTCTGCAGCATCACACGTCAAAAGCCTCTATTATCTTCCTGTTTAAACTATTTGTCGTGCATATTTCGCTTGGCTACACTCCAGACAAATATCTGCAGAATAAACCTCCCCTTATTTAAATCTATATCCAATGCTAACAGACTTCTCTTCTTCAGAAACACTTCTCTTGTCATTACCATTCCACATTTCATATTTACTTTAAATAGGCCATCTTCAGTTATTTTGCTGCCCAAATAGCAAAACTCATCCACTACATTTTGTGTACCGGTTCCTAATCTCAATGTCATCTCCCTGAACATGAATTCCTACTACTAATTTGTTCAAGCATCCTCTACTGCTTGCTCATTATACAGGCTGAATAATATTGAGGACGGGATATAATCCTGTCACACAACTTTCTCAGCTGATGCTTCCCTTTGATTCCCCTCGAACCCGTATAACCGTCTTAGAATAGATTAAAGCAGTCTTTAACGCAACAAAATAAAAATGGTAACAGGTTTTCGCTCAGAATGTGACCATATTAAGGTTATTTTCATTGAAATACAAATAATACTAATTCAAGTCTATATGTATATTTCAGTAGAAACGGTCTGAAGAAGGTCACACGCTAACCGAAACCGCTTATCATTTAAAAAATATTTTATTTCAGTGAAGATTGTTCTTAATCCATCTTAAAGTATTTTAGCTTGACAGCCGATTTTCGCCAAAAGAAATGTTCTAAAAAATTTGTCATGTAACTGCCGCCTGGTTTCTGAACAGGTTGTAAATGGGTTTTGGTTCCCTGTATTGTACCCATGCAACATCCACAATTTTAAGGAGAGTATTGCAGTCAGTATTATCAAAAGCTTCGTGTAACTCTACAAACGCTAGAAACGTAGATTTGCCTTTCCTTAACCAATCTTCTAAGGAAAGTCGTGGGGTCAACATTACCTCGCGCTTTCCTACATTTCTCCGGAACCCAAACTGGTCTCCCCTGAGGTCCGCATCTGCCAGTTTTTCCATTCTTATGTAAAGGATTCGTGTTAGTATATTGCTACCATAACTTATTGTACGTACAGATTTCTTTGAAATTGGAATTATTACACAGTATATAGGGAAGAATAAATTATTACAATTGTGGATGATTTGGAAATATACATAGAGCTACCACCTTGGCAGTAGCGGTGGCTCTAACATGGACGGACACTGTGTTGAACTGACGTTTGAAGATACACATAGGTACGTCATTTTAGGGTGTTCTAGTCGAAAAATTAACAGTGGATGGAAACCTGCGTCCAAAACTGCCACCCACTGAGGCAACAGAGCATCACTTTCGTAGGAGACAAGAGCTTCCTGCACAACAGTTAGCTTCATCTTCTCCACTGGTGATCGTGGCAATCACTTGCGATGGCTGAATAGCAAACAACCTGTGACACATTCCACGTATGATCTTTCAGTTTTAAATGACACGTTTTCTCTTGAGGGGTTGCCTAATGGCAGGCACTGGTGCCAATAACTTCGACACTCTTTAGCGTTGCTTGATGGCGTTTATGTACGCGGGTTCCTATCCTTGATTAGTTCCTCAAGATAACCTCTACAACCCCTGAAAGTTTTGCACAACGTTTCTGGTACACCCTGCGTAAATTCAGTCTAAATAATGGTCGCCAGCCTCAGTTTGACCTGCAAGACACGCCAAAATTCATCACTATTCACAGGTGAATAATTAAAGACATGTAGCTAAATGCTGTCGTGAAGATTTGAGATCCGGCCACTGGAGTGGAATATGTACATCACTAACACTTTGTACACTACCTGCAGCTGCCTCCTAGCAACTTCCGACGTTAATCTCCACAATAACACATACTCACTAAACACAGGATCCTTAGAAAACCTGGAACTTCTTGCACGGGAGCCAACGTCCCGTACTTGGGAAGTATCTTAGTAGTTTACGAAGGATCACCGAGAGTTAAAAAACCGAGTCGGCCATGAAGGGCACAAAACTTCTCATCGTATATCCTCTACGGCCGTCGGCCAACTCCTAGATGTCCTGAGCTCCCAACCGCTGCACGACTTTTTTTTATAGTTTGGCGCTTTCAGCCACTCAGGAGGCAGAATCGCCTGTATGCAAGCACCGTAATAGAGCTACTCCGCAAGCTGCTGCTTCTTGGCAGGAGTTTGATAAATTTATTTACAGCGGTTGCTGGATAACGTCTACCCATACCGTCAGTGAAAGTCAGTAGTTCCGAAGCCACCCTAGATGGCTCAGACTGCAAACCCGATAGTTTTCCGTGGTGTATTACCCAAGCACAGAGAGGCCTCAGCAGCCGTTCAGTCCAGTCACTTACAAGAGTATTTAATTCGTGATAATCAGTGTTTCCAATCATGGATTAGTGCAGTAGGCTAATTATGATTCCTATGACAGGATTCGTAAGCAATTTTCATAATTAATTAACAAGTTGGTAAACTTAAATGGCAAATTATCAGTTTTTCTCAGCCATCTGGACAGAAGACCATCGGATGGTGGAGACGGAATAATTGTAATATGAGCTGCTCAATTGAATTAAGAAATTTTTTGGAACACTATTCTCAGGAAAAGCCAACGGCCTTGCCGCGGTGGTAACACCGAAGTCAAGCGCTGTTGGGCTGGGTTAGCACTTGGATGGGTGACCATTCAGTCTGCCGATCGCTGTAGGCAAGCGGGTTGCGTTCAGCCCTTGTTAGACAAACTGAGTAGCTACTTGATTGAGAAGTAGCGGCTCCGGTCTCGGAAACTGACATACGGCCGGGAGAGCGGTGCGCTGACCACATGCCCCTCCATATCTTCATGCAGTGACGGCTGTGGGCTGAGGATGACGTGGCGGCCGGTCGGTACCGTTGGGCCTTCCAAGGCCTGTCCGGCCGGAGTTTAGTTTAGTTTTACCCTAGGAAAAAACAAATTTTAGCACTTACTTAATAAGTAATTGTTGAAAACATTTCTCGTAGAGAAGCAGCAGGCTGGATAAAAGCACACGAAAAATGTTACAGACAACCTCAAGGCAATAAAAAGTTGAGCAGTTGAGTTTCGCGGAGTGATAACACCTGCTCCGACGACTGCCACCGCATACCTTTATAGTATAAGTGTCTGAGGATGGTCACATACTGATCGAAACCGATAACCATTGAATTGAATGTTTTATTTCGGTAGAGACTGTTTGTAATCCATCATAAGGTACTTCCATTTTACTTTAAGGTAACATGAATCGCACTATACACGGTATGTGAAGTTGGATCCGCCCACATCTCACACCTTTTATACTCCTGAATACGTGCATCTAGGTCATAAACGTTTTAACCTGTATAAACAAACACACTTGCCACACACTAATGAAAATGTTCCCTTCCTCTACGATACCGGTTGGGCCACAGGACATACGGAATGCATTTACTAGCATAAGACATTGTACCTTATTTTTGCATTGCGATTAATATTTTCAAACGCGTGTACACTATCCTTAAATGTTATTTTGATTACGTAAATACAGGGCAATTATCGTGGCCTCTGTTCTCGCCGCTTGTGCTACTTGTAAGTCAGAATATCTCTACATTTCGAAAATGTTACAATCTGGTACTTTCTGTAAATATTATTTATTATATATACTAATTAATTATCATAGATTTTAACTGTCTTTTCTCGCTAACATACTTTATGTAATGCGAAAATAGTAGTTAATGACTAAACAGAGCTTGTTGGGTAGCACTTGTTACTGCGGTTATGAACCTGGTTGCTCCCTTTAAGTTGATATTTATTTTAACTCTTCTGTGGCTACCTCGAAATACATATTGTTTCTCGTCTGCACAAAATGAATGCTGAAATCTGTAGTCCGTATGTAAGATGTAATGTCTCAGTCATTGCGTTTGTACGAAACGTGATGGCCTTGTAAACGATAATTTTACAGTTAATTTATTTTAATTGTACAACAGGCTACTAGACATTTATGTATACGTAAACGACAGCCATTCTACAACATCTATTACTGACAGACGTGCTCATCGACTTGCATATTGCTCCCAACTGGGTCCCGTAGCATGCTTGGCTGGTGACGGGGCATATAGACTTCAATTCGTCTCCGTGCTAACCAGTTGGTATTCCATTGTAAGTAGGCTGTTTAGGTTTTTATGTTGGTAACGCCACGTAGCGCTCTGTATGAAAATCACTGACTGTGCTGTCTGCAGTCTGTGGCTGGTTTGCATTGTTGGAATATTTGCTATTGTAGTGTTGGGCACTTGGATATGAACAGCGAGTAGCGTTGCGCAGTTGGAGGTGAGCCGCCAGCAGTGGTGGATGTGAGGAGCGAGATGGCAGAGTTTTGAGAGCGGACGATCTGGACGTGTTTCCGTCAGAAAAAGGAAAATTGTAAGATTGGATGTCATGAACTGATATATATATATATATATATATTATGACTTTTGAACACTATTAAGGTAAAAACATTGTTTGTTCTCTATCAAAATCCTTCATTAGCTAACTATGCCTATCAGTAGTTAATGTCTTCAGTAGTTAGAATCTTTCATTTAGCTGGCAGTACTGGCGCTCGCTGTATTGCAGTAGTTCGAGTAACGAAGACTTTTGCGAGGTACGTGATTCATGAAAGTATAGGTTATTGTCAGTCAGGGCCATTCTTTTGTAGGGATTATTGAAAGTCAGATTGCGTTGCGCTAAAAAAAAAAAAAATATTGTGTCAGTTTAGTGTTGATCAGAATAAGTAAAGAGCAGAAATTTCTGAGTACGTTCAGTTTTTCTCAACTGTTTGAAAATCAAATATCGTAGAGGTTTTCCAGCACTGTCATTTATAAATTTTTCGAAGGGGACATTCCACCATCAACCATCTTTGGTACACTCACGCTGATTCAAGCACCTGTAGAGGGCAGCATATATTGAAATGAGCCAGCGTTGTTGGTCGAAGAATTCTGCTGTTTTCAAGAACGGTTCATAATGGACATGTACGAGGGCTATTAAGAAAGTAAGTTTCGATTGGCCGCGAATTTAAACCACTGTGAAAATCACAAGTGTTTTATTTGCAACAGTTAGCTACACATTGCAGCTACTTCTCTACACAGTCGCCGCTCCTACTTAGACATTCATCGTAGCGTTGTGACAATTTTCCAATATTCTCGACATAGATGGCAACCGCCTGTGGTTTTCGCCGATACTACACGCTGGTTTACAGCTCGTTGACTGTGCCAGAATGTTGTCTTCAAAATTAGCGATTCATGTGAACAGAGATAAAACTCAGGGGCAGCCAGTTACGGGCTGAGTTGTGGGTGATCAGACACTTCCCATCGAAGACGCTGCAGGACGATCATCATTGCAGAGTGCGGCCGAGGATTGTCTTTAAAGAGGAACCTCATGACAGTTGTGTTATGCGGGATGCATGACATCAGGCGAAATCACCCACCAGGCCTCACGCTTGGCGGGAGAGGCATTTCCTATACATGTTTCCGTGCTCACTGTGCTCTCAGAACTGAAAAGAGCGACGTGACGACTCGAGACACTGACCACTACATCTGTGCAAAACTTCATCAGATTTTCACAATGAATTCCATTTCGTGACCAATCGGAACTTACTTTCCAAGTACCTTTCATTTAGTCATAAGATGCCTGACAGTTTTTCTATGACATTTCTACGAGTTTAACTTATAATAACGTTCGTTTTCAAAAAGTTCTCGCAAATTATGGTAACAGTCCTCTGCTATTGGCTATTGGTGACGCTATACAAGAGGCGGTGGGCGGAGCTTTCGCTATAAAACCATGAGCGACTAAGCTCCAGTGTTTCACATGCACCTTCAGAATGGCCTGCTCAACGCCACCGGCTCCTGCTGTCGCCAGCGATGTATCAGACATTTACTTTGTATTATTTTACTCCTATGATAGTATTCATTCATCGAAAACTTACAATATGTAATACTCTTCTCTACAGAGCAAGAAAATCAACTGATAATACAGTCTTATGACAGACCAAAACCAGTCACTGTTTTATTGAAATAATTTTAATATAGAATGAGATTTTCACTCTGCAGCGGAGAGTGCGCTGATATGAAACTTCCCGGCAGATTAAAACTGTGTGCCCGACCGAGGCTCAAACTCGGGAACTTTGCCTGTCGCGGGCAAGTGCTCTACAATCTGAGATACCCAAGCACGACTCCCGACCCTTTCACACAGCTTCAATTCTGGCTTTACCTCGTCTCCTGCCTTCCAAACTTCACAGAAGCTCTCTTCCGAACCTTGCAGAACTAGCATTCCTGGAAGAAAGGATATTGTGGAGACGTGGCTTAGCCACAGCCTGGGGGATGTTTCCAGAGTGAGATTTTCACTCTGCAGCGGAGTGTGCGCATTTAATCTACCAAGATGTTTCATATCATGAATCTCGTCCGTAGTGGTTAAAAGTGGTATTTCAGAAACTTTTATTTCCATTTTTTCCGTTCTATCCGTTCTTCAGCACGGTACAATAGGGCGTTACTCGAGAATTTTTATCTTGGGTCTCCTCGGTGTGTTATGGCAATTACTACATAAGCGTGAAGTATTATACCGATCGCGCTGACTTGTGTAACGCACGAAACAGCACGGCTTCGGCATCTCCGCCGTCAGCCATTATTCCCGCGCCGCTGGGGCCCACCAGACAACGCCGGCCCGGCTGACAGAGCGATGATCTATGGACGCCGGCGCTCCATCCCTCCAGCGTCGGCAGCCGCAGCCGCAGACTCTGGCGTCGGCGTCGGCGTCGGCGTCGGCAGGCGATTCACTTCCGGGCGCCGCGGCTCTGGCCCCGGAAAAACACAGCGGCCTGGCGGACCGCCGCCTCACCGCCCGCGATGATGGATGGCCGCGGCGCTGCGGCGCTGCGGCGGTGGGCGGCTGGGCGGCGCGTCAGCCGCCGGCTGATGATGGATCGCGAGAGCCCGCGGCTCGCGCCTCTGTCTGCGCCCGCCCCCTGACTAACGGCCGGCGCGCGGCGGCAACGACGTAATAGGCGCGACTGCGGCGCGGAGTAGGCGACGCTGGAAACCCGCCCGCCTGTTGGACAGGGCGGAACAATTGAACGGCCCTCTAAACAGTACTCTGAGGTGACAAAAGTCACGGGATACCTGCTAATATCGTGTCGCACCTCCTTTTGCCCGGCTTAGAGCTCCAAATCTACGTGCCATGGCCTCAAGAAGACGTTAAAAGTCCCCTGCAGAAATACTGAATCATGCTGCCTCTATAGGCATCCGTAACTGCAAAAGTCTTCTGTGCACCAACTGACCTATAGATTGTTGTTGTTGTTGTGGTCTTCAGTCAAGAGACTACTTTGATAGAGCTCTCCATGCTACTCTATCCTGTGCAAGCTTCTTCATCTCCCAGTACCTACTGCAACATTCATCCGTCTGAATCTGCTTAGTGTATTCCTCTCTTGGTCTCCCTCTACGATTTTTACCCTCCACACTGCCCTCCAATACTAAATTTGTGATCCCCTGATGCCTCAGACCATGTCCTACCAACCGGTCCCTTCTTATAGTCAAGTTGTGCCGCAAATTTGTCTTCTCTCCAATTCTATTCAATACCTCCTCATTACTTATGTGATCTACCCCTCTAACCTTCAGCATTATTCTGTAGCAGCACATTTCGAAAGCTTCTACTCTTTTCTTCTCTAAACTATTTATCGTCCACGTTTCGCTTCTATACATGGCTACACTCCATACAAATACTTTCAGAAACGATTTCCTGACACTTAAATCTACAGGGTGAAAAGTATTTAAACCGACAAACTATGGGAGATTGTGGGGGACATCAAAACAAATATTTTACCCCAGTGTCATTTATTCCTATGAGGATTATTTAAACTTCAGTTGTTAGAGGCCGTATGACGATCTTCAGTTGTTAGAGGACGTATTACGCTTTTCAGTTGTAGGAAACTACTGTCCACGAGTGTAGTAGTGCATTGTCTCTGTTTACTAATGGAGCGATACACTTGGAGTGAGTACACTGATATGGTTGGTGCGTACTACACAGCGCATCACAACGAACGAGCTGCACAGCGGGTTTATCAACAACAATATCCTAATCGCCGTATCCCGCATCATACGACCTTTGCTGCTGTGTACCAATGTCTGCGTGAGACTGGATAATTTAGCAGATTACCTGGACAGGGGCGCCGTCGCACGGTAAGAACGCTGCAATTTGAGGAAGGTGTCTTACAGCATGTGGAGCGGAATCCTTCAATCAGCACTTGTGCAATTGCACGTAAAATGGGGACGAATCAAACGAGTGTAAGAACAGTCCTTCGAGAGCAATTGTTACGTCCATTTCACTCACAGCGTGCCCACAACCTGGAACCAGTTGATTATCCACCCAGAGCGCAGTGGTACCTGGAACAGTGTGAAACGCATCCTACGTTTCCATCCTCTATGTTGTTTACCGATGAAGCAACGTTCGGGCATGATGGAAACTTCAACGTGCACAATTCGCATGTTAGGAGTGAGGATAACCCGCATGCCACAGTTACTAGCGCTCATCAAGTGCGGTTCAACTTAAATGTGTGGGTCGGTGTTATTGGGGACTGTTTAATTGTGCTGTATCTGCTACCTAGGCCATTAAATGGCAGGCTCTATTACAATTTTCTCGCTAGAGCATTGTCAGAATTGCTGGAAGACGTCCCGCTCCCTACAAGACAATGCATGTGGTTCCAACATGACGGGGCGCCGGCACATTTCAGTCGTCGTGTGCGTCGATTCCTAGACCGACGGTTTCCAGACACGTGGATTGGCAGAGGTGGTCTGTACCATGGCCTGCTCGATCCCCACTTTTTTGTGTGGGGAACAATTCAGGACACTCCTGATGTTTGTGCCCGTGTCAGACAGAACATGATCCGACTGTGTAACCTTTGTTTACGTGTCAATGGAGACATTTTTGAAAATCTACTGTAATTGAAATTGGGTTGTATTAATGTGTTGTCTCTTGGTCATAAAAAATGTAAAAGTGTTTGTTGGTTTAATTAATTTGCCGTCAGAGAAATCTTCCTTTACGGTTTAAATACTCCTCATAGGAAAAGATGACACTAGGGAATAATATTTGTTTTGATGTCCCCTACAACCACCCAGAGTTTGTCGGTTTTATATACTTTTCACCCTGTATACTCAATGTTAACAAACTTCTGTTCTTCAGAAACGCTTTTCCTGCCATTGCCAGTCTACATTTTATATCCTCTCTATTTCGACCATCATCAGTTAATTTGCTCCCCAAATAGCAAAACACATTTACTAATTTAAGCGACTCTTTTCGTAATCTAATTCCAGCAGCATCACCCGATTTAATTCGACTACATTCCACTATTCTCGTTTTGCTTTTGTTGATGTTCATCTTATATCCTCCTTTCCATTCCGTTCAGCTGTTCTTCCAGGTCCTTTGCTGTTTCTGACAGAATTACAATGTCGTCGGCGAACCTCAAAGTTTTTATTTCTTCACCATGGATTTTAATTCCAACTCAGAATTTTTCTTTGGTATCCTTTACTGCTTGCACAATATACAGATTGAATAACATTGGGAATAGGCTCCAAATCTGTCTCACTACCTTCCCACCCACTGCTTCCCTTTCGTGCCCCTCGACTCTTATAACTGCCATCTTGTTTCTGTACAAATTGTACGAGTAAATAGCATTTCGCTCCCCGTATTTTACACCTGTCACCTTCAGAATTTGAAAGAGAGTATTCCAGTCAACATTGTCAAAAGCTTTCTCTAAGTCTACAAATGCTAGAAACGTAGGTTTGCCTTTCCTTAATCTATTTTCCAAGATAAGTCGTAGGGTCAGTATTACCTCACGTGTTCCAACATTTCTACGGAATCCAAACTGATCTTCCCCGAGGTCGGCTTCTACAAGTTTTTCCATTCGTCTGTAAAGAATTCGTGTTAGTATTTTGCAGCCATGGCTTATTAAACGTATAGTTCGGTAATTTTCACATCTGTCAACACCTGATTTCTTTGGGATTGGAATTATTATACACTTCTTGATGTCTGAGGGTATTTCACCTGTGTCATACATCTTGCTCACCAGATGGTAGAGTTTTGTTAGGCCTGGCTCTCCCAAGGCTGTCAGTAGTTCTAATGGAATGTTGTCTACTCCTGGGGCCTTGTTTCGACTACCTCTAGATTATGTCTCAAAAATTCAATTATTTATTTATTTATACGTTATGTTCCGTACGACCAAATCGAGGAGTAAATCTCCAAGGTCATGGAACGTGTCAGTACATGAAATTACAACATAAAAGTAATAAGAGATAAAAATGAAAGCTTTATGAACCCGAAAAAAGTAAAGCCGAAGGTTTAAGTAAACGCAGTCAACAGTACAACAAGAATCAGCTTAATTTTTCAAAGAACTCTTCGATAGAATAGAAGGAGTGACCCATGAGGAAACTTCAGTTTTGATTTGAAAGCGCATGAATTACTGCTAATATTTTTGCTTGCTTGTGGTTCCTTATTGAAAATGGATGCAATAGTATACTGCACACCTTTCTGCACAAGAGTTAAGGAAGTCCGTGCCAAATGCAGGTTGAATTTCTGCTGAGTATTAACTGAGTGAAAACTTGGGAATAAGATAATATTAAATGTTTTTTTTATTCCAGTCTTTGATCACAATATCTGTTCGTAAGACGATGACCGGTTTCCGTCCGTAATGACGATCCTCAGATCTTTTTTACACCATGTCATAAAGTGAAAAGGCCATAATGGCATCGTCAAAACATTCAAATATAATCAGCACAGCATCGTCACATAGATCTAAAATAAGGTGTAGAATAGGCCACATCGTCCACACAGTCATTATTGTAATAAGCTAACATCGTTAACAAGAAATGACAGTAAGGAATATATACACTGAGAGGCCAATGTCAAAATAACCAGACTCATGAACAGGGTTTTACAAGAGGTTCGTGAACTTACACGACTTATTGCCCGAAGCGCGCGTTTCTGAGCCTAAAATATCGTTTTAGACTGGAAAGAGTTAGCCCAAAATATAATACCATACGACATAAGCGAATGAAAATAAGCAAAGTAGACTACTTTTCGTGTCGAACAATCACTCACTTCAGATACCGTCTTTGAACAGGATCCTAAACGTGGGTTTTCCATGACAGTTTATTATCTATCTGAACACCTAGGATTTTGAACTGTTCAGTTTTACTAATGTATGCCCATTCTGTGAAATTAAAACGTCAGGTTTTCTTGAGCTGTGTGTTAGAAACTGTAAAACCTGAGTCTTGCTGTGATTTAGAGTTAGTTTATTTTCTACAAGCCATGAACTCATGTCATGAACTGCACTATTTGAAACTGAGCCAATGTTGTACACAACATCTTTCACTACCAAGCTAGTGCCATCAGAAAATAGAAATATTTTAGTTTCCTGTAATACTAGAGGGCATATCATTTGTATAAATAAGGCACAGGAGTGGCCCCAACACTGATACTTTGACTGTACCCCATTCAGACCCCACATGACAGCCATTTTGAACACTGTGAATAATGACCTTTTGCTCTGTGTTGCCAAAGTAAGAAGTGAACCCATTATGAGCTTCTCCCCTTATTCCGTAGTGGTCCAACTTCTGGAGCAATATTTAGCGACCAACACAATCAGACGCTTTAATTTAATTAAATAATGTGCCTAGCGTAAAGAGACTATAACCTTTTCAACTGTTAAACGACTTCTAAAGCCAAACTGTACATTTGATAGCAAATCGTGTGATATAAAATGATCAGTTATCCTTACATACACAGATCTTTCAATAATTTTAGCAAGCACTTACAGCATAGAAATAGCTCTAAACGAAACAGACCGTTCCTGAAGGACAAATTACAAATATGGCTAAATTCAGGGCTAACATGGGATGAGAAGTTCCGCATTATGCAAGACACCTTTTTCTTTTGTTTCACCCATACATGTTTCAGCACTTTTGTGCTATCGTCAATGGGTTCTATTTTTATTTTTAACTGTGAATTTGTTGTTAACATATTAACATTTGCGTCGTTTACAACATTATGTAAAAGTTACATTTACAACTTAATTGGTGAAAAGTGGGTGTAATCATAAGTAACTTACCTTACATGATGTTATTGTCCACTTGTTTGGTAGCTGTTCTGCTACGCAATTTACAACTTGTCATCTGCAAACAGCAAAACGTAATTTATTTTCTGTTTGTTATGCGTTTAATAACGGAAATAAGACTGTATCACGTTGTCTTTCTGTAACTTACAGTTTTGAAGTTGTGTTACTGTGTGAAAAAACTGCATTGCCACGCAAACACAGGCAAAGAAGTAAACCTATTTACTTCGCCAACAACAGAGGAAAACGTAATGTTTTTAAAACTTTACAGTACTGTTTGTAATTGGCTACTCTATCTTGATTGTGACTACTTCTAACATTTTGATGTAATTGCCCCTTTGTTCTACATAATATCCTTATCCCACTAGTCAGCCACCTGGGCTGCCTTTTACTGCTAGTACCCCGTTTAGAACGTTTAATGTAAAGCAACTTTCAAAGAGCATGAGAAATGTATTAGGGGAAGCACCGTATTTGTCATCTATGTTATCAGTACTATAAACGTCCTGCCACCCTTGTTCCTTGATGAGGTTTAAAAAACTCTCTGTTGCTGTTGGATTAACTTTGCTACATAGTTTGTAACTATATGTGGCACTTGTTTGAGTAAAAACGCCTTTTAGTGTTAAAATTGGTGCATCATTGTCTAGTAGTGAAGAATGAATAAAAATATTGTCTATGACTGTGCTACTGTTCCCCTGCACCCTAGTTGGAAAAAACACAGTCTGCATAAGATCATACGAATTTAGGAGACCTACGAACATCCTTTTTCTTGAACCATCATACCCAAAATTTATATTGAAGTTACCACATATAACTAATTTCTGGTGCGTCCTATAAAGTGAATCAAGAAACCTCTCTAGTTTGAGCAGAAATGCTCTGAAGTCAGAGTTAGGGGAACTGTAGACAACAAAAATTAGAAGTTTAGTGTCACGAAATTCAACTGCCCCTGCACAACATTCAAATATTTGTTCAGCACAGTGCCGTGATATGTACATGCCCACTCCCCCACGCCGCAAGGAACTCCTAGAAAAACAACCAGCTAATCTCTATCCTGGTAAAGGAAGCTTCTGAATTGTCAAATTATTTAAGTGGTGCCAAGGTATACCACTAATTTTGGAGCAGTTCACTAACTTTATCTCTAATACCTTTTATATTTTGATGACACATGCTAATTCCTTCTCTACTTGGAAACATGACATCCTCTGAATGTGAGCCCTTAGTTAGAAGGAGATCCTTTAAGCAGGTATAGCTATCAGCCGACTTCAATCTAAAAGAGGTGCAGCTCTAGCACCAACTACTACAGGAATTTTTCCTTGAGTGATCCCACCACCACCCACTACACTGTCGCACATACCAGCTTTGCCAGCCTCACCTTCCCATACCTACTGAGGTGCAGGTCATGCCTAGAGAAACCTGATCTACTGATGGACTCAACTGGCACCACTGAAGTCTGACCCTGTGCCATCAGAGCTTTCTCCAGCCCGATCTTAACGCACCTGACAGCCTCATTAAAATGACGCCGATCATGATGTTCAAGCAGTTGCACGAAATGCACATTAGTGCCATCAGTTTGAGTAGCTATCTTTACCAGGTCACCACCTACAACATATTCCCGGTCCCTACCGAGACTGTTCTCTGCTCCGCCCACTATCACCACCTGACCTTGCTTCATACAATTCATACATAACTACACTATGCAGGCAGTCATCTAAGCCATTCCTCCATAACTTCCCTATGCAGTCAGTTACCTAAGACAACCCTGCACTAGGTCTCACAATGCTGGAGACCTGGTACTCACTCCCCAACACTTCCTGCAACTGCTGGCCCACACCTCTACTGTGCGAACTACCTAGCAGCAGAACCTTCTTATTTATGCTAGACTTTGCAACTGACCTAGGCCTCCTAACTGCTGGGGACACCTGCATGTTCCCTACACATACAGCTGCAAAAGGCTCCTCTCCACTCCGCTCTGACAGTTGGTCAAATCTATTGCACATGTTCTAAGTATAACTGTCTGAATACCTCCTCCTCCTAGCTGCCTTCTTGCCAGCTGCCAGTTCCCATTCCCCACCACCCTTCACCCTCCTCAACCTATCTAGTTCCTCCTTTGGGTGTTGAAATTCACCTGAAGGGCACTGATCTGACGCCCCTGATCCTCTATCAAGTTATTTCCAATTATTCGGTGGGATTCATGCCCGGCGATCTGCAAGGCCTAATTATTCGCTCGAATTGTTCATAATCTTCTTCAAACCAACCGCAAACAACTGTAGCATGGCAACATGGTGCATTGTCATTAATATAATTTCCATCGTTGTTGGGGACATGACGTCTATGACTGGTTGAAAATGGTCTCCAAGTGGTCGAACATAACCATTTCCCTTTAATGATCGGTACAGTTGGAGTAGAGGGCCCTGTCCATTCCACGTAAACACAGCGAACACTATTATGGAGCCACCACCAGCTTACAAAGTGCGTTGTTGATAACTTGTGTCCATATCTTCGTGGGGTCTACGCCACACTGGAACCCTAACTCCAGCTCGTGGCAATTGATATCGGGACTCATGTGACCTGGCCACCGTTTACCAGGAGTCTAGGGTCCAACCGATATTCTCACGAGTCCATGAGAGACGTTGCAGTCGATGTAATGCTGTTAGGAAAGGTACTCGTGTCGCTCGTCAGCTGCCTAGCCCACAAACACGAAATTTCGCTGCCCTCTCCTAATGGATACTTTCGTCTTACTTAACAGATTGATTTCTACGTCTATTTCATGAATTGTTGCTGATACGTTTGCATAACCAGCTCTACTCAAACGCCACTGCTCTCGATGGTTAACTGAAGGCCTTCGGCCACAGCGTTGTCCGTGGTGAGAGGTCGTGCCTGAAATCTCGTATTCTATGGACTCCCTTGATGCCTCAGAACATGTCCTACCAACCGATCCCTTCTTCTGGTCAAGTTGTGCCACAAACTTCTCTTCTCCCCAATCCTATTCAATACTTCCTCATTAGTTATGTGATCTACCCAACTAATCTTCAGCATTCTTCTGTAGCACCACATTTCGAAAGCTTCTATTCTCTTCTTGCCAAACTATTTACCGTCCATGTTTCACTTCCATACATGGCTACACTCCATACAAATACTGTCAGAAATGACTTCCTGACACTTAAATCTATACTCGATGTTAACAAATTTCTCTTCTTCAGAAACGCTTTCCTTGCCATTGCCAGTCTACATTTTATATCCTCTCTACTTCGACCATCATCAGTTATTTTGCTCCCCAAATAGCAAAACTCCTTTACTACTTTAAGTGTCTCATTTCCTAATCTAATACCCTCAACATCACCCGACTTAATTCGACTACATTCCGACCAAGAGATGAATACACTAAGCAAATTCAGAAGGATGTAGGTTGCAGTAGGTACTGGGAGATGAAGAAGCTTGCACAGGATAGAGTAGCATGGAGAGCTGCATCAAACCAGTCTCAGGACTGAAGACCACAACAACAACAATGGACTCCCTTAACATTGTGGAGCTCGGAATACTGAATTCTCGTACGATTTCCGAAGTGGACTATCCCATGTGTCGAGCTTCAACTACCCCATGCGTCGAGCTCCAACCACCATTCTGCGTTCTAAGTCTGTCAGCTCCCTTCGTGCCCCCATGATCACGTCGGACACCTTTTCACACGAATCACCTAACTACAAATTACAGTTCTGCAAATGCACTGCCTTTTTATACTTTGTGTACCCGATAACGCCGCCATTTGTAAATGTGCACATCGCTATCCAATGACTTTTGTCACTTCAGTGTATAAGATCGCCATAGGCTGTCCTCTAAGCTCTGCATGTGGATCGGTATTCTGCGACCTGAAGTGAGAGCCCCTCTTGAAATCACTAAACAGGGCGAATACGGGATACAGATGTGAGATTCCACCCCTTGTCTCCTTTTTTTCAAGGATAGTATTGTTTCTTTTCTTTACTTTACTTTCTTTTGCTTCTGTACTAGTCTTTTCCCCCTTCTTGTCTTTACGTAAGTTGCAAAACTGCATTCACAACACGGGGTCACTGCAGTCTGTTAACGAAGATACGAACATATGTAACAGGTTCCGAGATATGTGAGTGGCTCGAAGACTTCTTAAGTAATGAAACTCAGTATATTGTCCTCGACGGCGGGGGCTAATCATAGGAAATGGTGTTGTCGGAAGGGTCCCTGGGAAGTGTTAAAGAGCCGCTATTGTTTTCTACAGTATGTACGTAAGTGATCTGGCGGATGTGGTAAGGAGTAGTCTGCAACTGTTCGCTGATAATACTGTGATATTTGGGAAGGTGTGGTCGTTGAGTTACTGTAGGAGTATTCAAGATCTCTTAGACAAAATTTCTAGTTTGTGAGATGAATGGCAGCTACCCCTAAATGTAGAAAAACGTAAGTTAATTTTGGTGTGTAGGAAAAATAATAACCGCAATGTTCGGAAACAGCATTAATAGTTCCCTGCTTGACAAAGTCACGTCTTTTAAATATCTGGGAGTAACGTTGCAAAGTGATATGAAATGCAACTAGCTTGTGAAGATAGTGGTAGGGAAAGCGAATGGTCGACTTCGGCTTACTGGGAGAATTTTATGAAAGTGGTTCATCTGGAAAGATGACCTATATAGGACGTGCGACCTACTCTTGAGTTCCACTCGAGTGTTTGGATCTATGCCAGTTCGAACTAAAGGAAGACTTCCAACCAGTTCAGAGGCGGTCTGTTAGATTTGTTACCGGTAGATTGGAACAACATGCAAGTTTTACGGAGATGCATCACGAACTCAAATGGAAATCCCTGGAGGAAAGACGACGTTCTTTTCGAGGAACGCTGTTAATAATGTTTATAGAACAGTCATTTGAAGCAGACTACAGCACGATTCTGCTGACGCCAACGTATGTTTCACGTAAGGACGACGGTGATAAAGTACAAGAAATTGGTGGTCATACAGAGGCTTGTAGACAGTGGTTTTTCCCTCGCTTTGTTTGCGGGTGGAACAGGAAATGACATGAAAAGCAGTAGCACAGGGAACCCTTCGCCATGCACTGTACTGTAGCTTGCGGAGTATGCATGTAGATGTACATGTACATATAAAATTCGCGCAAACATGTAAACTTTATCAAATATGGTGCTTTCTGATGACAAAAATTTTAATATTCCCATGGCGTTCAAATGGTTCAAATGGCTCTGCGCACTATGGGACTTAACTTCTGACGTCATAAGTCCCCTAGAACTTAGAACTACTTAAACCTAACTAACCTAAGGACATCACACACACATCCATGCCTGAGGCAGGATTCGAACCTGCGACCGTAGCAGTCGCGCAGTTCCAGGCTGTAGGGCCTAGAACCGCTCGGCCACCACGGCCGGTCCCATGGTGTTAATTAGTTTATTACACACTAAAAATATTTTATGTTTTAGCGTCGCTTTCCTGATATTACTTCTCCTGTTCGTCGGGTTTGACTTCCAATATTTTGACACACGTTGGTATGGACCAAAAGAGGAAAAAATAGTTGGTGGATGACGCAACCAATCACAAACACTTTTAAATATTTTGTTTTACTGTCACAACCGGTTTCGGGATGTCATGCCCATCTTCAGGTGGCTAATATTTTTAGTTGCACAGATGTTTTGACAAACGGCATGTTATCTGTTCCCACATCTACCAGCCTATACGAGTATTTAGTGCTACTTTGTAAATTGTTTCATTAACAAAAATAAGCCAAAGTGCTTCCATTTATTTATATATGATGCAAAATAGTTGTGTATAACTACGTAAGTTCTACTATATGGCATTTTTTTGTGGTCGATGTATATGTTGTTGAATTCCACACAGCACACATATCATAAATAAATTACTGTGGCACACTTCATAGCATTCTTAATGTCGTTGTCGAGAGCCACACATGTGTTATATACTTGATGTTTTTGTTTACAATCCAAAGATTACTATTCATAAATGATACAAAGATATCATTCATCAAATGTTGACAGAAGACGTAAACAGAGCAAAGATGATGTATGGGATGTGCAAAATATGACATGTTAATAACACAAAAATCTTTGCACTCTTAAGATTGAACTTAATATTAAAAGACAGTTGGTCAAATTGTTTATAGTAAGTTTTTTTACTGTCAGTGGAAATTATTGATGTACTTTAAAGCCAACTGACTGCATATTATAAAGTAGACTTATATGTACACACATATGTACATACAGACATTTGTTTATCATTGCAGTTTATAAATTAGTTGCAGGAAATACAAAATTAAAAAGTTAAAGGCTAGTACGAGGGCAACACATTTGTGCAGCATGGTAGTTTGCATTTATATAATTATGTACTGACATCTTAACTGCAGTGGTGAGACTGTTATGGGTTCATGATGTCTTATACTGAAGTTTCTGCCAGTCTGTGAAAGATAATAGCTGGAGCAATTGTCACAATTTTTCCAGGCCTAACCTGGTGGTTTTAGTGCAGTATATTAATGTTGTGTTGCACAGTGTCATTGGTGTAAAAACTTATTTGAACTCCTGTCCTTCAGAAAAGATTGGTAATTTTGCGTGAGATTGTTCCTAGGAAGGGAACGCATGCCAATAGTTCATTTACTGCTGTTGGGTGTGAATTTTTATCATGTGATTTACTATCTCCAATCTTATTGTAGAGGTGGTCAATTATTTGTGGCTTATAGCCATCAGTTTTAGCTGCAGTTCTGTTAATATTGATTTCTTCCTCTGTGGCTAATGAGATGAGATGCATTTTATTCATATGGTTTAACGTGTATTTGAAATAAACCATTTTGTGCTGTGTAAGGTGGCATGAAGAATTATTTGTAATTACGTCTGTGCTGGTTGACTTTCTATAAATATCAAAGGCATGTTTGACTCAATTTTTTATCCTAAGTTAAAGAGAATTGATTCTCTCTTCTTTCTGACGCTCAACAGTGAATTTGATATTAAGGTGCATGTTACTCAGGGCATTTACAAATGATTCTGTTTCATCTACTGTACCACTGAACAAGATAATTGTCATCAACACACCTTTATAATAAATCAGTTTATCTTTTAAATGGATATTGGCCCTGAAAAGTGGTTAACGAAAATGTTGGCTAAAAGGCATGCAAGACTTCTTTCCATTGTTAGGCCATCTGGCTGCATATCGGTTTTCTTGTTATGCTACAATTAATTCAAACATCTTTATATGTTTGTATATCTGTGCCTTGCAAAGCTGGTTGTCTCTTATTGAATTATAGTTAAGTATTTCAACAGTTTCATGGACATGTATGTTTGTGTACAGGTTTACAATGTTCAGCGACATTCTGGTACAATTTGTCACTTACATCATTAATAAATTGTTAGGGATTTCTAATAGAGAAGTTATCTTCAAATATGTAAAATTTGCTAAGCAAATCCTTAAGCTTCTTAGAGATGTGATATGCATGACTGTTCCTTGAGTTAACAACTGGAATGTTGGGCACTGAGGCTGAGATCTTAGTTTAGGAGGTACAGGTTGCATGACTAAGCTGCTGAACGTCAGCTTCAATTAAAATACAGTTGGAATTTTTAATTAATTTCCTAGGCTGAGCTTGATATTTAGGTGTGGGGTCAGTCTTCACTCCTTTTGTGTTATTTGGAAGAAAGAATTACAAGGTTTTTTATGTAATTACTGCTGTTTTACTTTTATATGCCTTAAACAGAAGACATTTGTCAGCTGTAAGATTTTTAAATTATGCTGGTAAGTGTTTCTGTAGATTTATTGCATAATTTATTTGGCTTTGAATTTAATGTATTTTGTTCACTTGGCTTAGTTTGGCTATGTCACATGGAATATTTATGCTGACAGTTAATTCTCTGAAGTTTTTGTCATTACGTTTTGATACAATGTTATGTCTGAGACGTTTATTTAGTAAACCAAGTTCAGCTCCATCAAGTAAAATACTGGTGGAGTTTACTGCTCTATCACAAAACTCAAATTCTGAAGTATTGAGGGTGTCAGTAGCATAATATGGTAATTTTAAAGTAAGTGACTGAATTTTCTTTTTATGCCTCATGGAGATAATTATCTGCTCTTTTTTTTAGTTGTCTATTAATTTTATCAGAGGTGTGCATGAAATCTGTAGGATGCGTCTAATTACCGAATTCAAGATGCAGTTTGTGTATTACATGTCTAGTAAGTCTATTTCATTGTGGAGGGATATGATTTCAATTTATAACCACATTATTTCACACTCAGATTTCGCAGTCTATGCAGATTTACTGTGGCTCGAAATGTTAACCTTAATCCAGTTAGGGATTACATTAAAAGCTAGACAGGTATTGTCAAACTTTAGAGCTTGTACTATTTTCATAATCTTCACTTTGCAGTTTCTTTATGTACGTGGAGTTCGCAAGATCCAACATAGATCAAATAAAAAAGAAAAAAATGTCCAGTAAAGGTGGGTTCCAAAGTGCATCATCGACCTTAAGAGCGTTGAGCACTTGTTCACCTTCGCTACTATGAAACATACCTGTTGTGTTGAAGCTCATACCTCATAGCTCTTAAGGATTTGAATTTCAGGATCCACGTTTGATAGACAATTTTATTTCTTTTTTTGGTCCGTACTACCTTCTCCAAGAACAGGGAAAGCTATAGAAGAGATTTCTTTCATGGTATTGAAGATGAGGAAATGCTCATAGCTTTTAAGGTATCCATTTTATAGCCCATGTTCACTGGACTATTTAACTTCGAATGATCCTTCAAAAATGGTTCAAATGGCTCTGAGCACTATGGGACTCAAATGCTGTGGTCATAAGTCCCCTAGAACTTAGAACTACTTAAACCTAACTAACCTAAGGACATTACACACATCCATGCCCGAAGCAGGATTCGAACCTGCGACCGTAGTGGTCGCGCAGTTCCAGGCTGTAGCGCCTAGAAGCGCTCGGCCACTTCAGACGGCCCCATAGCCCATGTTTATTACATATATTTCTCTTGTTTTGATGCACATTACCGTGTGTAAAAGCGATAGCCAAGTGCATGTCTTTCGACTGGGGCCAGTTTGGCAACTTGAGTGTCCCTTAACTGGCCCAGTTATTCTACAAGGGAAAGCGGATCTACAGTGTAACGCGGAATCTGAAGAACGTTTCTTTCCTAGCGACTCTTCAAAGAGTTGAACTCGTTGAGAGGTGAAGAAAGACGAGATTAAAGACAGACTGCAAATATCCTAAGTCCGGCCAGGATCCAATCTCGCGACCTACTGGATTCCAGACATGAGCTTTACGAATAGACCACCAGTCCACACAAACTATTAGATTTAGGAGGGCCATACTGAACGCCATGCATTACCGAGGTTTCACCGCAACACTAACGTCCGAGAGGACTTAAATCTTGTTCGCTTGGCTGTTCCGGAATCGCATAGCAAAGTAACGTAGCTTGACCCAGAAGTGGGTTCGCCACCACGTTCTCCAAATTTCATACCAAGTGAAAACGTCGTCATTCACAACTGTCGATGAACTCTAGCACAGAGTTGATGCGGCACGGAAATACCCGAATCTGTGACCCAAACTCAGTTTGACGCGATGCCCAGCATTGTTATAGCTATTGTTCCTGCAGCTGGTATCTGCTGTCCGTACTAAACTTGCTCTGGTTGCCCGAAAATCACAACTTTAATCAAGTATTCTTTCTATTACACAGTACACATACAATCAGTACAACTTAATTATTTGTTGTCGTTCCTGATTTTACAGTTTTAATTACGACAAATGTAGTTAAGTACAGCGGTGACGTGACATATAAAAGATTTATTTGTAAAAACTGATGGAAAACCAGTACAAAGCAAAGAAGGGGAGCCGCAAGGTGCAAAGAGTGCCATTCAAGGGAAATGAACCAGAAGGCAATATTATAAAGGATGGGCTAGAAGCTAAAAAAGAAAAGAAAATGTGGTGGGAAACTGAATTTCATACCGGCGGGAATGTTTGTGTTGGCAACGGACACGCACAGCACATTATATCCAAGAAGTCTCTCACCCTTCTGATGTCAGTGTTGAGTTGAGTATGGGCGAACAAACGTAAGTTTTACCCAAGATGAATATCTGTTCATTCCAGAAAGTTACTTCAAATCGCAGTCTTTCTTAAAACGCCAGAAATGTTTTAATGTAGCTTTTCCTGAAACAAATGGGCCTAAAAAATCAAGGATTTCATGCATAGTCGTTCGTTTCCTAAGAACTGGTAATGAGAATGAACGCGAATGTTCGGGCAGACATTCGGTGTTAACTGATAGCTCATGGAAAATATGAGAGCAGCATTGATACGTTCACCAAGAAAGTCTCTGTTAGACTTCTGTCAGTAAACTGTAACCGTAAGTCTTACGGTGGTGTTTGCAGAGCCACAGAGAAGCTGAAACTCTGTCCGTATCGCTTTCATGTTGTGCTTGTGATTCGAGAATATGATAGAAGAAAAAGATTAAATTACTCTCAATGATTCTTACGTTTTATTCCATCAGTGTGCAGGTGTTAGATTGTGTTTTCTACTCTGCTCAAACATGGTTTCATCTAAGTGGATCTGACGTTGTAAACAGAAACTGGATTCATCCGAAAAATGACATTTTGCCATTCTTGAACCCAGGTTCGTCGTTGAGTACACCATTGCAGGCGCTCCTATCTGTGATGCAGCGTCAACGGTAACCGCAGCTATGGTCTAAGAGCTGATAGACCATGCTGCTGCAAAAGTCGCCGAACTGTTCATGCAGATGGTTGTTGTCTTGCAAACGCTCCCAGATGTTGACTCAGGGATCGAGACGTGGCTGCACGATCCGTTACAGCCATGCGGATAAGATGCCTGTCGTCTCCACTGCTAGTGATACGACGCCGTTGGGATCCAGCACGGCGTTCCGTATTACCGTCCTAAACCCACCGATTCCATATTCTGCTAACAGTCATTGGATCTCGACCAACGCGAGCAGCAATGTCGCGAAACGATCACCCGCAATCGCGGTAGGCTACAATCCGACCTTTATCAAAGTCGGAAACGTGATGGTACGCATTTCTCCTCCTTACACGAGGCATCACAACAACGTTTCACCAGGCAACGCCCGTCAACTGCTGTTTGTGTATGAGAAATCGGTTGGAAACTTTCCTCATGACAGCACGTTGTGAAACGTCACCTTAAAAAAATTATACAAGACTGTGCTTAAACTGACGTACAATATTTCTTTAGCGCAACGCAATCTGACTTTCAACAATCCCTACAAAAGAATGGCCCTGACTAACATTAACCTATACCATTCACAAATCTCTTATCTCACAAAAATCTTCGTTACTCAAACTACTGCAATACAGCGAGCGCCACTACTGACAGCTAAATAAAAGATTCAAACTACGGAAGGCACTAACTACTGATAGGCATAGTTAGCAAATGAAAGATTTTAATAGAGAACAAACAATGTATTTACCTTAATAGTCATAATTGATATAGCAGATCATGACATCCATTCTTACAAATGTACTGTTTCTGATGGACACACGTCCAGATTATCCGCTTTCAAAAATCCGCCATCTCACTTCCCCACATCCACCACTGCTGGCGGCTCACCTCCAACTACGCAACGCTACGCGTTGTCAACAGCCAACTGCCCAACACTACAATAGCCAACAACAAGGCAAACCAGCCACAGACTGCACACAGCACAGCCAGTGATTTTCGTACAGAGCGCTATGTGGCGTTACCAATAAAAAAACCTATACAGTCTACTTACAGTTGTAGGTATCGCCACCGACACCAACCTTGTGTGAATGCTCTGATATGCTAATCATTTGCATATCACAGCATCTTCTTCCTGTCGGTTAAATTTTGCGTCTGTAGCACGTCATCTTCGTTGTGTAGCAATTTTAATGGTTAGTAGTGTATATCAATTGATAGGAGAAAGTCTGCAGATTTTTAAAACTCAAAAAGTAAAAACAAACCATGTGATGATTTTGAACCTTTCCAGATCCCCTTAACCACTGCTCCACCTGGACATGGTGTTTATCGCAACTGTGTGGACCACGTAGGCTCGCCTCTTGGCCGAACAACACTTCCACCTAGTGCCACATATCCAGAGTCGCTGTCCATTTCCTTCATGCACGTTACTCAGAGATTTTCCCAGAAGATCGGGTGTACTTGTGCGTCGCCGGCCGGAGTGGCCGAGCGGCTCTAGCCGCTACAGTCTGGAGCTGCGCGACCGCTACGGTCGCAGGTTCGAATACTGCCTCGGGCATGGATGTGTGTGATGTCCTTAGGTTAGTTAGGTTTAAGTAGATCTAAGTTCTAGGGGACTGATGGCCTCAGAAGTTAAGGCCCATAGCGCTCAGAGCCATTTGACCCATTTTCAACTTGTGCATCTCCACAGGATGTCGTGGATCCGTTGCCCATCGAGGCGAATCTATTATATGAATGTGTGGTGTCGGTTTCTTCTGGTATGCTCGAAAGAACAGACACCACGCATTCATACAAGGAAACGTAACTATTGCTATGTGGCGAGTCATTTTCTTCGCCAGTGTGTGCAGTTCTGCAGGTGCTATAACAGGATAGAAACGCTCAGCAGTGACAGTGGCGATGGTAGGCGAGGTCCGCCGCGACGCCGCGAACCTCCCCTCCTTCCCCCCCCCCCTCCCCCACACGCCGACTCACCTCCCGCTCAGGCAGCAGAGAGCGGGAAACTCTTAAGACCCGGAGAGCCGACGCCGACGCCGACGCCGGAGAGAGAGTTGACATTCGAAATTCAAAACAGGATCGCGAGGAGGCGAGTGCGCCGCGGCGCGCCACTTGACTCTGCGAAATCTCCATTTTAATCTCCAGCGCGGAGTGCTCCAGAGCCGCGCCGGGTGCAGCCTGCTGGAGAAAATCGCACACTCTCCAGCCCGTGCCGCGATGACGTGACGAGGGTGCGAGGAAAAAAAAAATTAAAAATGAAAAGCGCCAGCGAATGCTGCTGCAGGCGGACCCGCCAGAGGAGGCAGTGTTTTCTGCACTTTTCACTCTCTCTACATTCCGAGCAGATCTTGCTGCTCGTGCTGCTACTTGTGTACCACAGCGGCTTACGTAGACCACATGAAACAGAGTTCCTAAATTTTGTTCTCAGGAATACGCCGAAGCCATAACTTCGTTCAAAGAAGAACACCAAAATTCCACAAATAGTTGTCTTCTTCTTCCCATTCCTTTTCACATATTATTTGCGAAACTAAATAATGATTCTTCCTCATGGTATCTACATCTATCTTTCTGATTTGATCATCTGGTAACACACGTGCAGAGTAGAGGCATAATATAGCATGCTTGGTGCAATAAACCTTCATTCCTTCATGCATGGGTAAGTAATGTGGTTAGATTAGATACATTACACTACTGGTCATTAAAATTGATACACCAATTCGAAGTGCAGATGATAAACGGGTATTCACTAGACAAATATATTATACTACAACTGACATGTGATTATATTTTCACGCAAGTTGGGTGCATAGATCCTGAGAAATCAGTACCCAGAACAACCAACTGTGGCCGTAATAACGGTCTTGATACGCCTGGGCATTGAGTCAAACAGAGCTTGGATGGCATGTACAGGTACAGCTGCCCATGCAGTTTCAACACGATACCACAGTTCATCAAGAGTAGTGACTGGCATATTGGGACGAGCCAGTTGCTCGGCCACCTTTGACCAGACGTTTTCAATTGGTGAGAGATCTGGAAAATGTGCTGGCCAGGGCAGCAGTCGAACATTTTCTGTATGCAGAAAGGCCTGTACAGGACCTGCAACATGGGTCGTCCATTATCCTGTTGAAATGTAGGGTTTCGCAGGGATCGAATGAAGGGTAGAGCCACGGGTCGTAACACATCTGAAATGTAACGTCCACTGTTCAAAGTGCCGTCAATGCGAACAAGAGGTGACCGAGACGTGTAACCAATGGCACCCCATAACATCACGCCGGGTGATACGCCAGTATGACGATGACGAATAGACGTTTCCAATGTGCGTTCACTGCGATGTCGCCAAACACAGATGCGACCATCATGATGCTGTAAACAAAACCTGCATTCATCCGAAAAAATGACGTTTTGCCATTCGTGCATCGAGGTTAGTTGTTGAGTACACCATCGCAGGCGCTCCTGTCTGTGATGCAGGGTGAAGGGTAACCGCAGCCATGGTCTACGAGCTGATAGTGCATGCTGCTGCAAATGTCGTTGAACTGTTCGTGCAGATGGTTGTTGTCTTGCAAACATCCCCATCAGGTGACTCAGGGATCGAGACGTGGCTGCACGATCCGCGGATAAGATGCCTGTCATCTCGACTGCTAGTGATACAAGGCCTTTGGGATCCAGCACGGCGTTCCGTATTACCCTCCTGAACCCACCGATTCCATATTCTGCTAACAGTCATTGGATCTCGACCAACGCGAGCAGCAATATGGCGATACGATAAACCGCAATCGCGATAGGCTACAATGCGACTTTTATCGAATCGGAAACGTGATAGTACGCATTTCTCCTCCTTACACAAGGCATCACAACATCGTTTCACCATGCAACGCCGGTCAACTTGTGTTTGTGTATGAGAAATCGGTTGGGAATTTTCCTCATGTCACCACGTTGTAGGTGTTGCCACCGGCGCCAACCTTGTGTGAATGCTATGAAAAGCTAATTATTTGCATATCACAGTATCTTCTTGCTGTCGGTTAAATTTCGCGTCTGTAGCACGTCATCTTCGTGGTGTAGCAATTTTAATGGCCAGTGGTGTAGATTCAGTATTCGTTCCATAGACCCAAGAATGAGATGATTCCTGTGGGTTTGGAACAAGTCAGAAAATATAAAATAAGAAACATAAAACATTTTAATATTGTGGTATCACCGAAAGGCACCACACTTGCTAGGTTGTAGGCTTCAAATCGGCCGCGGTCCGTCAGTACGCATCGGACGGCCAAGTCGCCACTGTCGACGCTAGCAGACCTAGTGCTGCTACTCGGCTGGTCTTATGAGACAAGCTAGCACTGCCCAATTCTGTAGCGGACTTAAGTAGGAATGGTTCACTTGTTATAGCTTCACAGATCTCATTTGCAGAGAAGCTAGTTAGCCTTCAGCTAAGTCAGTAGCTACGACGTAGTCAGGCGCCACATACAGTTTATACATTGACAATTGATCTACACTCCTGGAAATGGAAAAAAGAACACATTGACACCGGTGTGTCAGACCCACCATACTTGCTCCGGACACTGCGAGAGGGCTGTACAAGCAATGATCACACGCACGGCACAGCGGACACACCAGGAACCGCGGTGTTGGCCGTCGAATGGCGCTAGCTGCGCAGCATTTGTGCACCGCCGCCGTCAGTGTCAGCCAGTTTGCCGTGGCATACGGAGCTCCATCGCAGTCTTTAACACTGGTAGCATGCCGCGACAGCGTGGACGTGAACCGTATGTGCAGTTGACGGACTTTGAGCGAGAGCGTATAGTGGGCATGCGGGAGGCTGGGTGGACGTACCGCCGAATTGCTCAACACGTGGGGCGTGAGGTCTCCACAGTACATCGATGTTGTCGCCAGTGGTCAGCGGAAGGTGCACGTGCCCGTCGACCTGGGACCGGACCGCAGCGACGCACGGATGCACGCCAAGACCGTAGGATCCTACGCAGTGCCGTAGGGGACCGCACCGCCACTTCCCAGCAAATTAGGGACACTGTTGCTCCTGGGGTATCGGCGAGGACCATTCGCAACCGTCTCCATGAAGCTGGGCTACGGTCCCGCACACCGTTAGGCCGTCTTCCGCTCACGTCCCAACATCGTGCAGGCCGCCTCCAGTGGTGTCGCGACAGGCGTGAATGGAGGGACGAATGGAGACGTGTCGTCTTCAGCGATGAGAGTCGCTTCTGCCTTGGTGCCAATGATGGTCGTATGCGTGTTTGGCGCCGTGCAGGTGAGCGCCACAATCAGGACTGCATACGACCGAGGCACACAGGGCCAACACCCGGCATCATGGTGTGGGGAGCGATCTCCTACACTGGCCGTACACCACTGGTGATCGTCGAGGGGACACTGAATAGTGCACGGTACATCCAAACCGTCATCGAACCCATCGTTCTACCATTCCTAGACCGGCAAGGGAACTTGCTGTTCCAACAGGACAATGCACGTCCGCATGTATCCCGTGCCACCCAACGTGCTCTAGAAGGTGTAAGTCAACTACCCTGGCCAGCAAGATCTCCGGATCTGTCCTCCATTGAGCATGTTTGGGACTGGATGAAGCGTCGTATCACGCTGTCTGCACTTCCAGCACGAACGCTGGTCCAACTGAGGCGCCAGGTGGAAATGGCATGGCAAGCCGTTCCACAGGACTACATCCAGCATCTCTACGATCGTCTCCATGGGAGAATAGCAGCCTGCATTGCTGCGAAAGGTGGATATACACTGTACTAGTGCCGACATTGTGCATGCTCTGTTGCCTGTGTCTATGTGCCTGTGATTCTGTCAGTGTGATCATGTGATGTATCTGACCCCAGGAATGTGTCAATAAAGTTTCCCCTTCCTGGGACAATGAATTCACGGTGTTCTTATTTCAGTTTCCAGGAGTGTATATGTCTGAAGCAAACAGAATTGTAAAGAAGTATTCGCAGTTCAGTCTATAACTGCACTTGTAAATATTATTGTACAAAGTCAAGGTCGACGTTCACCGCTGATGCTGAATTAAAGCTAAGTATTTAATTGTATTCCTGTCTACTAACTTTCTAATCACCTAAGATATTCCAGATACATCCCGTCAAGTATAGTTCATTGATCCTCACGTCAGCCTACGTGATCAACGCGTGCAATTAATTGCCACACCTCGTGATCAGACTAAGAGTCAAATTGCGTTAATCAGCCGGGCCTCCCTTTTCCCATGAGGCCCATAGTTCCGCCTCAACATAACAAATATAGTACTCATTTCCCTGATCATCTGTCAGGATATTGTCAATATATCTGAGTACATTACTGTAAACTGGAACAGTTAATATTTAGAAAATCAATACGCTCTCAGGCTGAAACGTAGTTACGCATTTTTAATAAATTTGTCATACACGAAATAACTAATCCTGTCTGTTGCACTAAGTGCTGTCAAGTGAAATCTAATAGACTTTTTAGTTAAACTGGACTGACAGTCCATATTGAGATATACATGTATAGAGCAGAAGGAGTTACCTATCATAAAGTATTTAAAACTCTGTTTAAACCGTTCCTCATCCGAAATCAAGCCTTTAATGGTTTCGGGCAGTTTATTGAAAATATGTGTTCCTGGATACTGGATCCATTCTTGGTCCAAGGTAAGTGATTTTAGGTCTTTATGTAGATTGTTTCTATTCCTGGTATTGATACTATGCATTGATCTTTCGGCTGGTCAGTACAGACAAACTATTTGCAACAAATTTCAGTAAGGAATAAATATGCTGAGAAGCAGGGGTAAGAATACACAGTTACTTGGACAGGTTTATACATGACGTCCTTGAATGAGTCTTAATACACCCTTTAGCACTTTGAAAACTTTTGCTCGGTTTGACGAGTTACCCCAGAATACGATCTCAAATGATATAATAGTCTATTAAGCAAAATATGCTAGCTTTTCTTTATATTTATATCTCCTACATCTGACATCATTCGCACTGCAAGTACAGCTTCAGCAGTTCTGTGGTGTGTCCTTCCCAATCGAATTTATTAAGAGTTGTAATCCCAGAAATTTAACACTGTCAACCTCTTCGATCTACCTGTCTTCATATTTGCACAAACGTTGGAAAGAAATCTCTTACACGTTTTGAACTGCATATGGTCACTCTTTCCAAAGTTTAATGCCAGTGAATTGACGTTAATCCATTTATTAATGTCAGCGAAAATTTGATCAGCAGCCATTTCTAATTCTGTACTAGATTTGATATTTTTTGTAATATTCAACGCGACCGCTCGTGTAAAGCGGGAAATCTGGGTTCGAGTACCGGTCCGGCACAATTTTTCATCATCGTCATTCTCTTACACATGTAATGTTTGATCGTATTCGCAAATGCGAATAAACTTTACTATCAAAAACTGTCTACAAACCTTGTAAGGGAATTGGAGGGTAAGTTGCGCAGAGAAATAATTTTTAAGAAAACAATTCGATGCATTGCACCGTTTCCGAATTAATTAAAATTGAAGTTAGCCATTCATGACGTTGCGCACGCAAATTCAGGTCGTCTCCCAGAGACGGTGTCACCAAACGTGTTCTTCGTTTCGTTTTCTAAAACCGAACAAGAGAGCGATACTGAAATTGGACATGAGAAGTTCGTAAGGATCAAACCCGAACGAAGGCTGAGCAGTCTCGTGCGCCATCATCTACGCTGTGAGAACAACTGACACTAGTTGTATATGGGGTTCACTTGAATTTGAGCGCATCACGGTCTGATTGGCTAACTTCAAAGCTAAGTACCTCGGAAGCGGCGCACCGTATGTAATATTTTTCCCAAAAATTGTTTCTCTTTTAAACCTACGCTGCAACACCCTAACAAGATTTTCGGACTTTTTCTCACCACCCTGTGTATCTCGCGAGGTGTTGTTTTGCTAAATTTTCAAAAATGTTCAAATGTGTGTGAAATCTTATGGGACTTAACTGCCAAGGTCATCAGTCCCTAACCTTACACACTACTTAACCTAAATTATCCTAAGGACAAACACACACAGCTAAACAGAAGGGGCTGCTCACTAAATTCCGAATCTTCACAAACACACACACCCATGCCCGAGGGAGGACTCGAACCTCTGCCGGGACCAGCTGCACAGTCCACGACAGCTGCACGACCGCTCGGCTAATCCCACGCGGCTGCCAAAATTTGACCATGATCATGTCACTAAAAGTTTTTTCACGCAGTCGGATTGAAACATATTTATTCATCACCGAAAAATGCTAAAATGCCGGAACCAATATAGAAAAAATCCCCAAATTATGAAATATTTAGGTCACTCAAACCTGTCGTTACGAGCTGAGTAACGTAGCAAAGCAATATTATGGTAGGCAGTATAAATCGGGCCACCAGAGAGCGTTCAAATATAATTCCGAGATTTTGATCAAGCACTACAGGAAAACTGTTCAAAACAATGAAACGATTTGAATGTCACCCTGAAGAGGGAACAAAACAAAGTTGTTTTCATACCTTAAAAAGTTTCGTTGTGAGCTATATTTGTTGCTCTGCAGACATTGAAATGGTACTCGATTTCACGCCATGTGTTTTGTCGTATCTCTGGTGTCACAGTCACAGCAGCTTTCGAAATTAACTCCCGCACATGCCTCAATTTTCGAATTTTTCCCGCTCATAAAATGTTGCTTACGTAGTCTCGGAAAAGGAATTTCAAAGGGGAAAAATCAGTACATCTTGGAGGTCAGGGAATAGGCACATCCCTGCCTACATTGTTAAATTTTTATGCATGACTCTGAATAGTGTTGTCTTAGGTATGTTTAACTGAAAAATTTGTCTGTCAAGAGATCCTTCAGGCTTCTGAAACAACACTGCCAAATTTATTTTCCTTCACTTGAAACTTGCTGGCAGATAAAAATAGTGTTCCGAACCGAGACTCAAACTCTGGAGCTTTGTTTCTCGAGGACAAGTGCTCTGAAAACGTACAAACAGAAAATGGTTCTCAAAAGTCATCTTAATGAGCCTTTTAGGAGAGATTAGTTTTGCAAAACTATTATTGCCGTTGGCGGACAGAATAATGATTTCCGCAACAAATTATTACGACTTGTGGCAATTTATAAAAATCAATATGCACAGCGTCCGGATATGGCTTTCCAACAAACTCTGCCCTGCTGAAGAAAGGAAATATGGTAGACTAGGGTTCAATGTGCTGTAAGCTCGTTCTGTGCACTTCCAGTAGCGCATTTTAATGTTAATAATAGAGATATTTCCACTTCACACGTAAGTACACATCTTCTTTTATCACGATGATGTGGAGATGGACCATGTCGAATGAAACAGGTTATTATCTGAGAAATATTTTTTGGGTGTCAATAGACAAACATTTAAAAATTGAATTGTATCCTTAAAAAAAAAGTTCATATGTGTGTGAAATCTTATGGGACTTAACTGCTAAGGTCATCAGTCCCTAAGCTTACACACTACTTAACCTAAATTATCCTAAGTACAAATACACACACCCATGCCCGAGGGAGGACTCGAACCTCCGCCGGAACCAGCCGCACAGTCCAGGACTGCAGCGCCCTAGACCGCTTTTTTTTTAAGAAATAGACCAGTGCTCTACCACTTTTTTGTTTTTTTTTTTCGTTTTTTCGTTTTTTTAAATTTTTCTTTTTTGTTTTTATTGTTTTTTTTTAATTTTTTATTTTTTTGTTTTTTCTTTTTTCTACCAACTTTTTTTGAAAGCCCCTTAATAAAATGGAACTAAAAAAAACCTAAGTGCCACCACCACTTTTCATCCTATAACAAAAAAAAAAATCTGGTCGACTTCAGGCGTTGGCTCCTGGCTAAACCTACTCCAGAGAGCTGCCTATATACCAGGCGAAATATGGGAAATCAAGGTTAGGGCTATCCTTACAAACAACAAAATCGTCCTTTTTTTAATTTTATTTTTGTTTTTTTTTTATTTTGTTTTGTGTAGTTTTGTTGCGTATTTGATCAGAGGTCTTCTGCGCCCCGCTGGTAATATGTTGAGTCACGTCTTTTCGAAATTGAGGTGTTCCGTTGAATTGTTCAGAAATGTTCATTGGTTCAAACAGGAAACCTTCTTCTCTCTTGGCTTAACACATTCCAGCTGCGAGGCGGCTCGTGGAAAGCACTCCCAAGGAAGTTCGAAAAAAAATTGTCTGTATTTTGGGTGACGGACGACGACATAATGACGGTCATTGAGGTATGTCCAAAAATCGAGTACAGAGTCTACAGTTTGTCCAAATAGGTAGTGAATGGCATGTCCGCGAATCCAATTCACAGCATTGGTCTTTGTCCGAGGAAAATAGTTAGGTTCCGGAAATAATAATGAAAGGGGAGTAATCCGATCCGGAATGTCCCGCGTTAGAAAAGCCACAATACGTCGAACCAAGTGCCAAACCTCCGCCGCCGGTCCGCAAACAAACCGATGTTCATCATTGATGGCACTCCACACGTGGAACATAGAGGTGATTGGGCGAGGTGGATACGATGTAGGCGAAATTGGTTGATTTGCTTACCATTGACAGTTAGGTACCAGACAGATTGAACATTCGTGTCAAGGTAACAGGCGAACACCGCGCGCCACACATGACGCCAGTCAACCTGGGGGAACATTTACTCAATCGGGTTAGGTGGACGACCTAATTGGAGTACATTGTATACTTCCTTTGTCTTGAGTAAAAGCGGTCTTGGTAAGGTGAGGCGTAGATAACTGAGTTCAAGAAAGAAGTACCGTATATAATGGAACTGGGCCGGAACATCCGAGATCATCACTGGGGCTGACAGTGAGACCGGCGAATATGCCGACAGGAAGAGACTGGTGAGGCTCGTTGGGCAACGTGTCCATACCGTCATCTGGGAGCTGACAAATAGAGCGCGAGCTCTATCCGGCACGTGAAACAGACCTATCCCACCTCGTTCACGGGGAAGAGTAAGTGTTGCATAGTTAACTTTGAACAACAGCCCAGAGCTGACGAAAGATGCCATCGCTGCCAACATGCGACGTGCCACAGTAAGCGGGAAAGGTAGAACTTGTGCTACATGGAGAACTCGGGATGCGATATATATATTGACATATCGAGCTCGTTGGAGAATATCTAGGGATCGAAGGCGATGGTCCATAAGACCTGCTCTGATCATTAAAAGGAGGCGTCGGCAGTTGATGGTGGCTGAACGCCGGAGATCAGATGAAAAATCTATTCCCAAACAGCGAATGGTATCAACGGTGGTGAGAGGTGTAACGCACTCCACGGGAAGTCCCTTGCCAATGAACATAACTTGTAACTTACGTACGTTTAAAGAGCTACCCGACGCCTCACCATAAGTCGCTACCCACGTCAAAACAGCTTGAACCTCGTCGGCATTACGTAAACAGATGACTACATCGTCAGCATAGGCCGTGCAACAGAATCGGTAGCGATCTATGGACAACCCTACCAAACGTTGTCTTAGTCCACATAGCAAGGATTCCAAGGAAAAGGCGTACAAAATTGCTGATAGAGGGCAATCTTGACGTACGGATCGACCTATTTTTATCGGTGGAGTGAGTCTGCCATTGTACATAAACCTGCACGAGGCACCCCGCAGAAGGCGCATCACTACCGTGATAACGGCGACGGGGAAACCCATATGGTGTAGAACGGCCGTAAGGAACGAATGGTCAACCCTATCAAAAGCTTAACTAAAGTCCAAAGACGCAAGTGCCCCAGAGAGGCGTTGTGCCTGGGTAACGGCGATCATATCCCTGTAGCGGCATAAAGCCGTGCGGATATTACTATCCCCTCCCAAAGATGCTTGGTCTGGCGACACAACATATCGGGCAACGTTTTTAAGTCGTGCCGCCAAAAGGCGAGTGAAGATTTTTATATCACTGTTAAGGAGGGTGAGGGGCCGATAATCACTGATATTGTTGCCACCATGCGGTTTATGTACAGGAATAATAATTCCTTCCATGAAAGCGTCCGGCACAGGTACTTCCGGAGACATCAGTTCCCGACAGATGGAGGTGAAGGTGGACTCTAACAAATCACGGAAGGTGCGATAAAATTCGAGGGGAAGACCGTCGGGTCCTGGGGAGCGATTGATGGTTCCTACCCGGATCGCATCGCGGACTTCCTCATCAGTCACCTCTGACATCAAGTCAATTGCCGCATCTCCTGGGATACCACCGAAGTTGAGCTGTGTGACTTCCTCGATAAACTCTGGGGAATGTGGAATTGCGGCGTATAGCTGCTGGTAGTGGGCGTGAAGGACATTCCCTATTGCAGATTGGGTTAGGTAGCGACGCCCTTCTTGATCTGTTAGGACGTGAATCAATTTTCGGCGTCGATTTTGGCGTTCTTGGATGATATGATACATCGACGGATGTTCATGAGGCATGCGATCAGCAGTACGAGATCGTACTATCGCTCCTTCCAAATGCCTTCGCATGAGATTGGAGATTTGGGCCTTAGCATGGTTCATCTTTGTATGGCGCTCAGGGGAGGCTGGCATCGTGGAGCATTCTCGTAGGATCCTGTAATAAAAGTCCATAGTGCTCTTCCTCCAGGCGACATCTTTGCCATACCGGATCAAAGTGTTTCGAAGAGCAGGTTTTGCACACTGGATCCACCAGGATATGGTAGACGAATACGTGGGTCGGCGTCTATTACATGTGATCCAAGTGTCTTCTATAGGAAGTCGACAGTCAGGTGAATTAAGAAGTGCCGTGTTCAGTTTACAATAACCACGTCCGTGCCATACTGCCTGTCTTGTGAGAACAACATCACAGAAGTAAGCCTCAGATCTGAGAAAGCAACAGGCCAGATCGAGTGTGTTGAATTAGGGATCGCGAGATGTAGATGCGATCCAGTCGGCTAGAGGAATGCGCAGTGTAGTACGTAAAGCCCAAAAGATCACCGTGAACATGTCTCCACGTGTCAACAACTTGTAGCCGCGTGAAGACTGTTTCCAGAGCTGCGCACGGTGAGTGACGCGGCAATTGATCTTGAGGTCGCTGGGTGCAGTTGAAGTCTCCACCCATGACCCAGTTATCGTGTGGTCCCATAAAAAGGGGCGTAACTTCATTCGCGAAGAAGGCATTGCGTTCGCTACGGTAGCTGGGGCCCGACGGCGCATAAATGTTGACGATGCGTACACCAAAGAGAGTAAGGGCCATACCTCTGCCGTTGGGGAGGTATAGGACATCTTCGGCAGGAAGACCTTCGCGTAAGATGATGGCAACACCACTACCGGTGTCCGAAGCGGCAGAAAGATGTTCCATGAAGCCATGTGGTGGTGAAAAATCGGCGACATGCACTTCCTGAAAAAGCGCAATATCTATGTCCGCATCATAAATCATATCGCGGAGCAGCGCTAGTTTGTGGGGCGCACGAATGGTCGCGAGTTTAATCGTTGCGACACGTTAATGCTGGTGTTGGAGTCCCACAGGCACGGGTGGGGCTTCTTCTTCAGGAGCGAGAGGTCGTCGATCTTGGCGGTCCGCCGAAGAGGCTGCTATTGTGGAGAGTTTGCAGGCGCGGGCGCAACCGATGGGGGCGCCCCATCATCAGCACCGTCCACCTCAGTCCCGTCGATCTCCACGTCGTCTGCCCAGGAGACTGATTCTGCGGTAGGGCATCGGCTGTGCACATCATCCACGTGGAGAGGAGACGTAGTTTTCGTCTCATCGGATAGGCTCTCTTCAACGTCGACCTGTGGGGGCGACGGCGCCAGTAAGGAGGGGTGGTCGTTGCCAGTGGTCGCCTGTGGCGGTTCGTTCGCATCAGACTTGTGGTCATCAAAGAGCGGTTTGCCGTCCATCTTCGGGTCTGCATCCCTGGTATCCATCCGTAGAATGGATTCATCAGGGGGTGTACGGCTACGTTTCTTTCTCTTTCGTGTCATCCCTTGTTTTCGAACATGTCGTTCAGAGTCTGATTGCGGGTGGCTTTCGTCTGACTCCGGACCAGTCTGAAGGAAAGCAGAAGTAGGTACCACTCCCGGATCAACGTCCATCTCAGTAGCATTTTCAGTACCATTGCTGCGAAGATTCGGCAGGTCACGATCTGGCGTCTGTGGCACCTCAGAAGGATTCTCAGTAGCGATTGCATCTACCTGATCAGACGACGTCAACGAAGCAGGAAGACCCTGTGGAGAGGTGCTACCTTCCTTGGCAACCTTGGCATATGTGACAGGGATCTGAGTGATCACCGCTGAGGACGCTTCCTCTCCGACCGGCGTCTGAATCAGGCGGCGTCGCATGCAGGCGGATCTGACGTGGCCTTCTTGTCCACAACCCGCACATGTTCGGGGCTGGCCGTCGTACATGACAATGGATCGCACCCCGCCAATTGTCAGATATGATGGTATATGTTTTTTCAGTTCAATTTTGACCTGACGCACGCCATTAAGGACGTGGTAGGTCGTGAAGTTTTGCCATTTTTCCTCTACGTAACCGATGACGTTACCGTATGGTTGTAACGCAGAGACAACTTCGTCCTTCGGCACTTCAAAAGGTAGTTCAAACACCCTAATCGTGCGTTGACCGTACTCTGCGAGTTGCGGCAAGTGTTACAGCTACGACGTGACCATCAGAGTATTTGAACTTATGTCCATTGGCATGGCGGCGAATAACATCTTCACACACCTCGGTGTTTGTCATTTTAATATAAACGACACTACTCATGATCGAAAAATGGATTCCGATAACGTGGTTAGGATCTAAACGAACTTCTTCACGTATGAACGTTTCAACTTCATGTGCACGAGGTCGTGCATGTTCAGCTGGGAAGGAAACTTTAAGGGTCGCACGGCGGTAAACGCTCGACATGTTGTTCACGGTGGACGGACACAAGCCTTGAAGCTACGACGCGGAAGTAAACAACGCCTGCAGCGGAGCACTGGCCGGCGCGCGGGGCCGTCCGCACGCTGCCACGGCTGAGAGCCGACTGGGACCGCCCGGCTAATCCCGCACGGCCAATTGTATCCTTCTTTCCAGATATCTCCACTCTATTAACAAGAGGACACTTATCAGTTTACCTGTATTAATTCTCGGTCCCGCTATACTTAAAATACAATCTTCATAATGGTCGAAAGCCTCGCTTTGCATTCAGAAGCAAGATCAAGCCAGTATCTACACCAATTCTAGAAACCAGTAACACAATCAGACAGCATCTCTAGCGCAGAGGCCGCAAGACTCACATCATACACACAGGATTGGAAACGCAATTGGACATGTCGTTGGACCTACATGGAAAACATAGGGGCCATCTGCTGCGGAGACTCATGCTCAACAATGTGCGCTGAGTGGTGTTCCCCGAAACGCTTCTAATGGGACAAAACTATACGAGAACTTGGAGCAGAAGTCAGAGCCCAGAATTACAATGAGGTCGTTGAACTGCGCGATCGGCTCGGTCCACGAGCGCCAAAATCCGGCCACAAGCCAAGGACATCCGCTGCAGCCAGCCGTCGCTCCTGCTTGATCAGCACCCACCCCTCAGTATCAGCTAGACTTCCGTGACAACGTCCAGGGTGTCAGTGCCAAGAAGCCAAAAAGCAAATGGCTCTGAGCCCTATGGGACTTACCATCTGAGGTCATCAGTCCCCTAGACTTAGAACTACTTAAACCTAACTAACCTAAGGACATCACACCCATCCATGCCCGAGGCGGGATTCGAACCTGCGACCGTAGCAGCAGCGCGGTTCCGGACTGCAGTGCCTAGAACGGCTCGGTCATAGCGGCCGGCAGCGAAGAACCCACTCCGGCTCGATTAACTTCCGCGTCGTCAACGATTACGCCAGACTCTGATCATTGCCCTGTTCCAGATGGTTCGCAGTGGTCCACAAACGCAGCCCTTCTGGGTATTTAGCGCCGGGAACCCGTATTTAAGGGGCTCCGGAAAGGCTCAAAATCATGAAAAGTTCAATTTTTACTTTTTTGCGTTTTCTGAATCTGCAGACTATTACCTTTTAATAGATATATAATTTATTCAATTCCGAAGAGGACAACTATTTTTAACTTTTTTTTAAAATGTGTTCTACATGGGCGTGACCCACTGTGGCGCTGTTAAACTGCTGTCAAATGGTGTTATTATTAACGTCCGTGTTCATCAGGCACATTTTAGTGATGTGAGATAAAGTATGTGTTGTGGCTAACCTATTTTCAGAGACTTAGCAGCACCTGAACTGTTGAAAAAGTGTATTCACGGAAAAACTCAAAACCCCAATGAAAGTGTAAATAGTGTTATATGGTCGAGAGTCCCCAAGACTGTATTTGTTGGAATAGAAACACTTCACTTTGGTGTGTATGATGCTGTTGTGACTTTCAATGATGACAACATTGTAAGGTGCAAGGTATTTAGAAATATGGGAATGAAGATAGGTTCTAACATGGTACGAGCGATGCTTGCTTTAGACAAGGAACGCCTTCGGGCTGCAGACAGGGCTGTAAAGAGTCTAGAAATACAAGCAAGAGTAAACAGGAGGAGGAACAAGAGGAAGCTGGAGGAGGAGTTTGCAGAGGATGAAGATAATCCATCCTATGGACCTGGAATGCACTAAAAAGTTAATCCAATCTTTGTCGCTCGATTCCCAAAACTTTTATTTTCTCATACTAATTACATGTTTTCTAAGGATCTTCCAAACAAATTTGTTTCAAACTTTCAGTAAATGTTACACAGTACCTTCTGCATAATTTAACACAGCCTTTTTCCAAAAAACTATATATTTTTGAATATATAAATAAAAAATTGCAAAAAAATGTTGTGAATTTTCATTACAATTGAAAAAAAATCATCTTTAATAACTGAACTAAAATTTTGTAAAATCCCTGTGTTAAGTTGTAGCCCCTATTCCAATAAATAATCTATAAAAAGTTCAACTTCCTACCTCAAATACTTTGTGAGGAAAGATGTAATTTATAAGCGTTATATTAACATTACAAGTGTAGGGCGTTCCGGAGTCCCTTAAACGCTGGCCCCACCGAGTACGTCACGGCAGCAGGGCCACAGCCGGCGCTGCTGCATGTCAGCGCGGAATCCTCTCTGTGAACTCTGCCACCACCGGTCCACCAAGAAGGTACCTCTGACTGTCTATCCAGCCCGGGCAGAAAGCACGGCGCCATCCGCCCCCCCTTCCCCCCCCCCCCTCCCGTTCCTCATCTTCGGTCCAGATTTCGATTCCGGGCACCACAATTTTCGTGCCACTGGAACGACGTGACCTTCCGCATTAGAGGAGTCCTGGTGGCCGCCCGTGACCGTTGGGCGGCCGCATCCTGCCGTCTCAGCTCGCCTCGCATACCGGAGCCTCCAGCGCAGCGCTCTGTGTTTCGACATACGTCAACGGCAGCAGCTACGACGCCGGAATACTACGAGGGAACTCCGGACAGCACCAGAGAATGGAACAGAATCTGAAGAAGGTCTTAAACTGTATGAATTAGTAAAGATCTAACAAAAAGTTGTTGTATTTTCACCAGGACCGCAGCTGCTATTGTCCACACCCTCCATCTTAGATAACGTAGCCCATACCCAGACAGTCTGCCTCTCTCTCATGTACACACCTGCGGCAGAACCGGTACGGCACTCTGTTGTCAGGTCTGTCACGGATCGGTGTTTTTGCTGATTTACAGAGAGGGTAAATTACCGACTTCCACATTCTGTGAAGAGGCGAGGATAGTTAGTGATAGTTACACACTGCTGGTTTCACCGTCGTTTGAACTCTTTCCATTTGTGCTCACGACAATAGCAAACGGACAGATCCACCGTTTCCGATACGCTCGTTCTCAGCCGCCGGGTCACAATGATCTACCCGTTGTCTAAGTTGCTAATGTCAGTGGATTTACAAATTTTCGTCCCGTATCCTCGAAAGGATGATCCCCCATTCGTCTCTCATCTAGTTATTCACTGATCAGCCTGAACATTATGACCATCGACCTGGTATCCATATAAACTCGTCCAGGTGATAGCAGTGTCACCTGGCGAGGAACGGATGCTAGTCAGATAGTCAGACATACGCTAGGTGCATGCACTATCAGTGAGCGTGCTGTCCGTGTGTACAATAGGGAGTATGACTGAGGGCAGGTCGTGATGGCCCGGAGGCTCGGCACGAGCATTTCGGAAACGGCACAATTTGGGTGTTCGAGGAGTGTTGTGGTGAGCGTCTTCAACATATGGCGAAACCAAGGTGAAACCACGTCTGCACGTCGTGGGCTTTGGCGGCCACCCTTCATTACAGATGTTGTACGTCGTAGGCTGGGCAGGCTGGTAAAACGGGACAGGTGGAGGACGATAGCGGAACTAACATCAGACTTTAGCGCTGGGAAGAGTACAAGTGTGCCTCAACACACGTGCAGCAAACACTCCTAACGATGAGCCTTCACAGCCGACATCGACAACTACGACTGAAATGGGCACCTGATCAAAGGCACTGGGTACTGGCGCAGTGGCAGACAGTTACATGGTCTGATGAATTCCTATACCTTCTTTATCACGCTGATGTGATGGCGCGAATCCGTCGTCCTTCCGTTCCTCTTTGACACCTGTACTGTAGGAACGAGACAGGCTGGTGGCGGCTCCATTATGCTCTGGTGAAAATTCGTGTGGGTATCCATGGGTCCAGTGGAGTTCGTACAAGGCACCATGAAGGCCGAGCAGTTTCTTGCACTGGTTGCAGACCACGAAGATCCCTTCATGATGATTATTTTTCCCGACGGCAGTGGCATTTTTCAACAAGATAATGCGTCACCACACCGGTCCAAGAGCAAGATGAAGTGGTTCGAGGAAGACAGTGGTGTGTTCCAAATGATGTTCTGGCTCTGCAACTCGACATATATGAACCCGATCGACGGGTCTGAGATGGGACCGAAGGTGGTGTCGGAACCCTTCGTCCACGCGAATTAGGCGACTTGTGACTGCAGATGTGGTGCCACCTCTCTCCAGCGACCTACAAAGGGCTCATTGCTTCCAGGCCAAGACGCGTCGCCGCTGTTATCTGTGCCAAAGCTGGGCATGCCGGCCATTAGGTAGGTGGTCATAATGTTCTGGTTGATCAATGTATGACCGGCCGAAGTGGCCGTGCTGTTCTAGGCGCTGCAGTCTGGAACCGCGAGACCGCTACGGTGGCAGGTTCAAATCCTGCCTCGGGCATGGATGTGTGTGATGTCCTTAAGTTAGTTAGTTTGAACTAGTTCTACGTTCTAGGGGACTAATGACCTCAGAAGTTGAGTCCCATAGTGCTCAGAGCCATTTGAACCATTTTTGATCACTGTATGTGTGGTGCTTATAATTAAACTGGCAGTGTTCCGAATGCTGCAGTATTGTGTGTACACATCGCAGGACGCAGAAACACCGCAGGCAAGTGCATTAAGCGGTGCATTTGCGGAATATGCTGAAAAAATAGTAGCTCCACTTGCTGCCACCAGGTGAAATACGGAGCTGCAAGCAGTCAGAATGTAGTGTGACTGCAAGAAAAATGCAGAGGAACGATCGAACACATGATAACGGTGGTTACGGAACTTTAATTAGGACATTTGCACAAGTTACAATATGTGTTCCATATGGTCTCCTGTCTCAGCAACATGCAGAAACCATAATACGGCTTGGGCGACAGTAACACGCAGCATATACGATGTAATCAGAGCAATGTTTCATCGTATGATATTCTTCAGATTAGGAAGAGGCCAGACAAATCGCTGATAGGCATGACATGTTAAGTATCCCCACAACGAGGTGTCACATGGATTAAGTCAAGGGATATGGAAGGCAACACACCTTGAAAATGCCTGGAGAGGATGTGGTCGTTACCAAAGATTTCTCGAAGCAAATCTTTGACCTAGGAAACAACACGTGTCGTCGCTAAATCTAGCATGAAAATTTCGATATGGACACAGTTGTGGTCTTGCAAAGCTGGAATGACGTGTTGCTCAAGGAGGTCCTTAAAATGTGCAGAAGTCAAAGTACACCTAACAGGCACAGTCACATAACCAGAGTGCAGTGGGTGTTCCTGCACAACAAGTTGTGGAGTAGAACCCAATACGAGATAAATCTGTGCACTCACTGCACCAAGCAGAGTAAAGTGTGCCTCGTCCGTTCAAAGAGTACTCCCCGGCCACAAGTCTTCCATTTACATGCCTGCCAAAATACTAAGGGAAAAATCACAGTGTTGTACCCTATCTTGAGATTTCATTTGGTACACACTCTGAATCTTGTAGGGATACCATTGTCAAATGAGCCGCAAAATCTTTTTAACTGTAGACCAGAGAAGAGACAATTCCCGTAACGCAGATCAAGCACTGGCGGCAGAAAGAGACGCACGGTCGGCTATAACTGCAGTAGTAACTTCATCAACAAGTGCCATGAGAACGGGCTGCGTACCTCTACCTGCAGGGCCACCTAATTCACTCGTTTCTTCTGATTTCTTGATCATATTCTTTAGCCCGTTGATCGACATCGGGCCTTTTCGCAGCTATTTCTGTCTGCGATATACTCGCAAAGCAGCACTGCTGTGGCTGCCGTTCTGAAAAAAATAAATAAAAAAAACAACTTCACAAGCAGTTCCCGATCTTTCTCCTCAATAAACATAGCGTTTCGCGCGGAAAAATTCAACACGACTCTACAAAAGATATCAACACGCGTTGTCAAGCGACACAGAGTATACTAAAGGGATAAAGTGGCACGGGTAAAATACAGGGAGCGAAAGGCTATTTACAATTTGTACAGAAGCCAGATGGCAGTTATAAGAGTCGAGGGACATGAAAGGGAAGCAATGGTTTGGAAGGCAGTGAGACAGGGTTGTAGCCCATCCCTGATCTTATTCAATCTGTATATTGAGCAAGCAGTAAAGGAAACAAAAGAAAAATTCGGAGTAGGAATAAAAATCCATGGAGAAGAAATAAAGACTTTCAGGTTCACCAATGGCATTGTAATTCTGTCAGAGACAGCAAAGGACTTGGAAGAGCAGTTAACGGAATGGTCAGTGTCTTGAAAGGAGGATATAAGCTGAACACCAACAAACGCAAAACGAGGATCATGGAATGTAGTCGAATTAAGTCGGGTGATGCTGAGGAAATTAGATTAGGAAATGAGACACTCAAAGTAGTAAAAGAGTTTTGCTATTTGGGGAGCAAAAAACTGATGATGGTCGATGTAGAGAGGATATAAAATGTAAATTGGCAATGGCAAGGAAGGCGTTTCTGGAGAAGAGAAATTAGTTAACATCGAGTATAGAATTAAGTGTTAGGAAATCGTTTCTGAAAGTATTTGTATGGAGTGTATCATTGTATGGAAGTGAAACATGGACGATACTAGTTTGGATAAGAAGAAAATAGAAGCTTTCGAAATGTGGTGATAAAGAAGAATAGTGAAGATTTCCTCGGTAGATCAGATAACTAATGAGGAGGTATTGAACAGAATTGGGGAGAAGAGGAGTTTGTGGAACAACTTGACTAGAAGAAGCGATCGGTAGGACATGTTCTGAGACATCGAGGGATCACCAATTTAGTACTGGAGGGCAGCGGGGAGGGTAAAAACCGTACAGGGAGACCAAGAGAGGAATACACTAAGCAGATTCAGAAGGATGTGGGTTGCAGCAGGTACTGGGAGATGTAGAAGCTTGCACAGGATAGAGCAGCATCGAGAGCTGCATCAAACCAGTCTCAGAACTGAAGACCACAACAACAACAACAACAACAAAGTGATAAGAGGGAACATTTCACATTCAGACTGCTTACAGCGCTAATTTGTCACCTGTCGGCAGAAAGTGGAACTATTAGTTTTACGGCATACTCCAGGAGAGCAGCGGTTAGTGATGTACCTACGAAGTTTCAGCGTCCACTAGGCGGTACTCAGTGCCTAGCAATCGGCTTCTAGACTGAAGCGTCGCTCGAGTTGGCTTTGATACAGTGCGGCTGAGGAGTAATCAGTAGCATTGCTCTGCGGTGAGGCGCATTCCGTCCGGCGTTGCTTGGGACGCCCAGACCAGCCACAGCAGCGTCACTAGGACGAGGACACACATCCACCCACACACTGGCACGCACACACACAGAGCCGTCGCTGGCTGCTCGTTACGACCAATCTGCGCGGGGTGCGGCGTCCGCTGTGAGGATCATAGCGACCGCAGCGCCGGGCCGCGCCGCGCCAGCGCGAGTTAGCAGCGCGGCACTGCGCAGCCCGCCGCAGAGCGCAGCTCATGCATTTTCATGGCGTACAAATTAGCGGACGCTGTGTTCTGCGCCGACACTCTGCTCCGCGCGGACACGCGTGCTGGCGGAGTCCCGTCTAGGGGCACCCGCTGCCGCGGCACGCTGACAGCTTCTGAGCCACTGTTTACAGTCTTAAGGAACGAATCCTTGTCTCTAGAAAGACCCCTGTTACGGTTACGGTTCAAAATAGTAAGGGGTAGAAACTAGAAAAATTTTACTAAAACTCACATTGCTGCAGGAAAATGCAAGTTATGCCAGAGGCAGAGGCGTAAGCGGGACGTACGCCAGCACGTCGCAAGTGGGTCAGGTCGACGGCACGGTCTACCGACTAACAATACGCGCTGAACATAAAACCAAGTAAAGCGAGACAAGCATATTCGTTTGCTCGTAAGAGATGGTTCGAGAACTCTTCTCTCTCTCTTAAGGGGACGTTGCGAGGGGCCGACACAGCAGTTAAGAGCCTGTTAAGTGAATGTAGCTGAATGAGCAGGAACCTCACGCTAGCTCCCTTTATATATTCCTCCAGCTCTCGTCATGATTTGATCAGTGTGATCAATGACATTCACAGTAACAACATTCCATTTTATGACTGCGATACTACACAGTGTTTCCGTAAGAACGTGCAAAAATTTAAAAGGACATAGAGGATGCTCCATTGTATAATATAAAACTAAATAATATAAAATTAATTGTTGGTAAGGCGGGTGCCAGGTTGACATTCATTGGGAGAGTCCTTAGAAAATGTAGTCCATCGACAAGGGAGGTGGCTTACAAAACACTCGTTCGACCTATACTTGAGTATTGCTCATCAGTGTGGGATCCGTACCAGGTCGGGTTGACAGAGGAGACAGAGGAGATCCAAAGAAGAGCGGCACTTTCTTTCACAGGGTTATTTGGCAAGCGTGATAGCGTTACGGAGATGTTTAGCAAACTCAAGTGGCAGACTCTGCCAGAGAGGTATAGCTTGCTGCCCAGGTTTCGAGAGGGTGCGTTTCTGGATGAGGTATCGAATATATTGCTTCCCCCTACTTATACCTCCCGAAGAGATCACGAATGTAAAATTAGAAAGATTCGAGCGCGCACGGAGGCTTTCCGGCAGTCGTTCTTCCCGCGAACCATAAGCGACTGGAACACGAAAGGGAGGTAATGACAGTGGCACGTAAAGTGCCCTCCGCCACACACTGTTGGGCGGCTTGCGGAGTATAAATGTAGATGTAGATGTAGATGTATAATGTGAGGTAGAGAACCTGGTGTGGAAGGAGCCAGCTGAAGGAGTTATGGAAATAAACTTGGCTGCCGCTTTGTCTAGCATTACTGTTTTCCAGCTTATTTGCAACTATCAAGTGTATAAGTTTACACGTACTGTGCTGTTTCTTTACATGTACATTCTTTATTTCCTGCAAAGAAACGAGAAGCTATATCTTCTACCCGACCGTCTGAATGGCCACCTGCAACTTGATGCTCGTGTGAAGAGTGTTGCCCGAGTTGTTGGAGGCTCTGAGCACTATGGGACACAACATCTTAGGTCATAAGTCCCCTAGAACTTAGAACTACTTAAACCTAACTAACCTAAGGACATCACACACACCCACGCCCGAGGCAGGATTCGAACCTGCGACCGTAGCCTGAGTTGTTGGAGCCATGTCTTCTACTTGGACGTCTGAATGGTCACCTGTACTTGATGTTCGTGCGAAGAGTGGTGTCTGAGTTGTTGAAGAACGTAGCCCTGGCAGTTCATCAGAGGATGTGGATACAACATGTCGGTGCACCGCCTCACTTCAGTGTCCATCTCAATGCTGTATGTCCTGGTCGCTGCACTGCAAGGGAGGTACTATTGCAACGCCTGCGAGGTCACCTGGGCTGAATCCCCTTTATTATTTCCTATGGGGACATGTAAAGTCACTTGTGTATGAGACCCCAGTGGATAAAAAGATGGAATTAGTTGCTAGAATTGTAGCAACCTGTGGTGTGATTCGCCGGCCACTGTGGCCGAGCGGTTCTAGGCGCTAGAGTCGGGCACCGCGCTGCTGCTACGGTCGCAGTTTCGAATCCTGCCGCGGGCACGGATGTGTGTGGTGTCCTTTGGTTAGTTAGGTTGAAGTAGTTCTAAGTCTAGGGGACTGATGTCCTCAGATGTTAAGTCCCATAGTGCTTAGAGCCATTTGAACTATTTGTGCTGTGATTCGAAACACACTGGGGTTATTTGTCACGGCGTATCACAATCTTGTTCACCGATGCCATGCTTGCATTGGGGTTGATGGCCGTCAGTTTCAGCAAATTTTGTAAGGTAAGTATCTTAAGTTCATTTCGTCAATAATATTTCAAGTGAAATGTCACTGATGTTAATAAAAACGTAGATAGTGATGAGGTTTTATTCATATTATCTCCTTAAGCTAGCTTTTCCGACCCCTGGTTCCCTACCACAAATTATACAGTAGAACATGTTCCCTGGTTCCCTGCCTCAAATTATTCAGTGTAACATCTTCTATGTCCTGATAAATTTTTGCACTCTCTTAAAAACCTTGTATCTCCCCTATTCTACAGCACAGCCAGTGAACTACTCATGTTCGTTAAGTCCCATAGTGCTCAGAGCCATTTGAACTACTCATATTCACCTTTACCTGATGAACTTCGTGCTCCTTGCCGCTTACCATCTGCTGACGGAGAAACTAACTGTCTTCCAAGAACACTACGTTACGCAGTGCTGCCAATACCGGACTTCAATTCGGAAGCCAGCAACAGGGCCTCTTGGGGTCCCCGTTTCTGTTCAGTACTCAGGCAATCGTAGAATTTGTAGTGGGACAGCCAGCCCGAAACGTACGCACCTGTTCGCCGTCAGTCCGCCGCGGCGCTAGGGTCGCTGGTATTTTCTCCTGGACGCGCAACCACGGAGCTGACTCGAGGCCTACGAGAAAGACAGGCCGCGGCCTGTTCATCACGAAGGTAGTGCTGCGCTCGCTCGCTCGCTCAAATCAGCAGACAAACTACGTTTCTACACCTGTTAACTCGTAACAAGGCGTGTCTGTACAAACGAAAACTGAATCTTTGACTGGAATCCGCTATTATGGAACCTTACTCTCATTAGTCCTATAATGATGGGAAGTTCATGAGCCAACTTATAATTTCTTACGGCTGTACTGGCGTACAATTAAATAAAATCATACTAAAATGATTATCAGTTGCATAAGGCACCACTTCCAGCATGTAATGAGTACTGTTAAGCAGAAGAGACTATGAACTATAAACAAGCCGTCATACCATTTATATCGACTATTGACCTTAAATTAAATTTTGTTGTAGTACTGTTAATCAGTAAGACTTCATAATAGCAGATTCCAGTGGAAGATGCAATTCACGTTAGTACTTATACGCCCAGCTGCGAGTTAACAGGTTTAGAAACGCAATTTGTCTGCCGAGCTGAGCGAGCGAGCGAGTTCAGGACTATTTTCGTGACGTACGCGCCGCGGCCTGTCTTTCTCGTGGGCCTCGGTCTGACTCTATGGACGTCAGCTGGAATACAGCACGCAGCTGCATGAGTAACAGTCAAGGCTGGTGAGGAAGAAGGACGACCTTTAAACACTCTGAATAACTAACTGATCTCTGATAAGTTTTACTAGCGTCGAAGACGCTTCACAGGTTCCCAACTGCTATCCTTAATTCACGCACAGGTGTCTCCACTCTACCCTCTGTAGCCCTCTGAGTTCGTAAATGGAAAGGTCGTCACACACCCTACTCTACGTCTCTAGCTTCATGGGAGTCTCTGATAAACGTCCTCCACCTTGGCAACTTCGTGGTGGAGGTGTCGTCGTATTCCTTGTCTTCGCTCTTCGTCTGTACTGAAAGCCTCCTCTGAATCTTTGAATGGAACTGAGTTCACGAAATACGTGACTTATTAAAATATCGTGTAAATGTGCTCCTTTATACGAAATATTGCCCCAAAAATACACTGCGCAACACAATTAAAGATCACTTTCTCCAGTCACAGTGACTGTATCTTATTGCGACGTATAAGTTGGAAATTTGGCTCCATGGTGCCTACAACCTTCCCCTGTAAAACTCCAATAACGTGGCGCCCTGAGACATCAGCCTCGGGCTCGGCGACCCTTCGGATACTAAGATGGGGCAACGCAAGCAAAAAAGGCCAGATCTCCGAAGTACCACTGAAGTGTTGTTGTTGTTGTGGTCTTCAGTCCTGAGACTGGTTTGATGCAGCTCTCCATGCTACTCTATTCTGTGCAAGCTTCTTCATTTCCCAGTACCTACTGCAACCTATATCCTTCTGAATCTGCTTAGTGTATTGATCTCTTGGTCTCCCCCTATGATATTTACCCTCCACGCTGCCCTCCAATACTAAATTGGTGATCCCTTGATGCCTCAGAACATGTTCTACCAACCGATCCCTTCTTCTGGTCAAGTTGTGCCACAAACATCTCTTCTCCCCAATCCTATTCAATACTTCCTCATTAGTTATGTGATCTACACATCTAATCTTCAGCATTCTTCTGTAGCACCACATTACGAAAGCTTCTATTCTCTTCTTGTCCAAACTATTTACCGTCCATGTTTCACTTCCATACATGGCTACACTCCATACAAATACTTTCAGAAATGACTTCCTGACACTTAAATCTATACTCGATGTTAACAAATTTCTCTTCTTCAGAAACGCTTTCCTTGCCATTGCCAGTCTACATTTTATATCCTCTCTACTTCGACCATCATCAGTTATTTTGCTCCCCAAATAGCAAAACTCCTTTACTACTTTAAGTGTCTCATTTCCTAATCTAATCCCCTCAGCATCACCCGACTTAATTCGACTACATTCCATTACCCTTGTTTTGCTTTTGTTGATGTTCATCTTATATCCTACCTTCAAGACACCATCCATTCCGTTCAACTACTCTACCAAGTCCTTTGCTGTCTCTGACAGAATTACAATGACATCGGCGAACCTCAACGTTTTTATTTCTTCTCCATGGATTTTAATACCTACTCCAAATTTTTCTTTTGTTTCCTTTAGGCACCAAATTTCACCACAATTTTGCGCAAATTTACCGTCGACGTGTCACTGCATGGGAAAGCGTCATGCGCTCTCTTACCCAAATTTAACCCCTGCTTCTAACGACACTGCTACGGAGATCAGAACCCGTGACGCCCAGCGCCGAAATCGCGCGGATTCCTTCGCGCGAGCGAGAAAAATATTTTAACACACCACCGCTCAGAATCTACACGAAAATTCCTTACGGGTTAACATAAAGGGCATCGGTGAAACCACTCCTTCATGTGGGGCATTGAGTACCACACATTTCGCGACGGTCGGAAACGACAGTTCGCAGTGCCCTGAGCAGCAGGTCGATGTTCCTGACAATCTTTGACATTGCTGACATCTCCCGGACGTTTCAACCCTTCTCCGAGAACTTCGTGGGCTAGCAACCTCACTGAAAGTGATCGCATCCCTTTGATATGCACTGCGACTGCGATCTTTGCCCGGTGTCCAGGGAAGAACCAAATGTGAACGTAATGCGAAGCATGCGACGGGGCGGTTGAAAAGAGTTCACACGAATGTGCGTATACAAATGTTAGTTAAAAATGTTATTGCAAATTTTGGCTCTCACGTAAGTCTCAGGGGATGATTTCCACACTTGGTACATTAGTACACTTCCACACCCGCGCATTTGTTATAGTTTTTGAATTAAGTATTCACTCAGACATAAGTACAGTTTATGCTAGGGAACAAGAATTAAGTGATTATTATACTAAAATCAGTTTTTCACGACACAATTAAATCACTATTTATTGGCGTTGTCCTTTTCTTTCACACAATGAAATTAGCACTGGTGAGACGGTTTACAGTTTTATTTTTATAATAACTAGACTCCGAGCCCGCAATAGCAGTAATGTAGGCTGCTATAAACGAAAATTATTCAAATAATTCGAACAAAACCACAAGTCCTACTGTCTTTGTTCTAACAGTTTTGGCGCGAAATCACAGTTCGCCACATGTTCACTTACGACGATGTATACCTCGTAAATCGTACTCACACAAATAACCGTAGCACTTCCAGTTCACCAAATATATGCTTGCACACTTGCACTATTAAACAATACTGTTTGTCGAAATAAATCGGCGCGAAAAATTCTTACTTAAACGACCACATGGGCCACCGTCAAGTGGGCTTGCTCGTCACCCACCCTCCAAAACGACTGACCAATGACTGACCCCTGGCCAAGATGTCAGCTCGCTTATATAGGCTCGGATGTCCAACCCCCTGGTTATTTAAGTACCAGTCTCAACAGTTAAGGTTACAAATTTTGATACATACATCCCTCGACATAAATATGTACACCATCGGAACCGCGCCAAAAAGTACATGCTATTTACTATGTTACATTAATTTCTAGGATTATTCTATCACCCGTAAAATCAAGTTTTATTTTCTGCAAAATTTCGCCTCTTAGCGCAAATTTGTTTGTTGACACCTGTGCTGCAAAGTTTTGACACAGAACTGCACATAGTACCGTTTTTAGACGTAATCTATAGCGATCTACACATTGCGCTGCTAAAAATCTTCATATCTATAATAATTAATCAATTATGGGCGATAAATGTTAATCATAATTTGCAAACAATGAAGACTATTGTAAGTTTAGTGTATAGATAATTTAAGTAGTTTAAAGTACGTGTGATGCCACCCAAAACATTATATAATGCCGTTCTTTATGTCACGAATTTTCTATCGAATTTTATAAAAAAAATTTCCCTCGAACTTTGTTTATTGTACTTTAGGGGCCTAATTTTTTATGAATCTTAACATATGACTACGGCACTCTACCCGCTATGACGAGACGTTTTTAATGAGTGCTCACTCATCCCTGTAAGTTGTTATTTACTATTTTTATTGATCTTTCAGTATTCGTGATATTAAGCTATTTTGAGGTCACTATAACTTTTGCGTCTCGTGACTTGAAATAACGATCTAGCTTTCAGAAGCTGCATATTGCTGACCAGAATCCTCTGCCGCATCGCTCTTCGCCGTATGTTACATAGTTTTCGCGTAATGCGCGAAAAACCAAACAATGCCCCAAGCTGCGGGCCACGTGGCCGCCCGGCTACAGACCCATCCTACCGACCGTTGCAAATTTTGCGCGGGCGCGCCACGCGCTTCCCTGAATCGCGCACCATGTAGCGCGCTCGCTCTCCACAAAGCAATCCTTGCATACTAGAAACCGTCACAAGCAGCAACTGGTATTTATGCTATTTCAGCTCTCCTGTTTCGCACTTTCCTGCGGTGTGATCACGGAAGAGTTGCTCATAATAAATAAAACGGGAAACGGTCCTCCTAAGATCAGAGCAAAAATTGCTGTCGTACTGGAATTCAGATGTGTGCAATCACGTTGGTTGGGGTTGTTGGCCCACGAAGTCCTTTGAGAAGGGTTGAAACCTCCGGGAAGTGTCAACAGCGTCAAAGGTTTTCAAGTACGTTTTCCCGTTTTTCGTCGCACTGCGAACTCCCGTTTTGGACCGCGAAATGTGCGGTAATCGACGCCCCAGCGAAAGGGAAGGTTTCACTGACGCCATTTATGCCACCCCGTAAGACCTTTTCGCGTTAGTTCCGATCGGCGGTAAGTCTGAAATGTTTTCCTCGGACATCCATAAGAAATCTGTGTGAGTTCAACGCTGGGTGCCACGGTTCTGACCTCCAGCGCAATGTCGTTATAAGAAGGGGTGACATATGGGTAAGACGGGGTGTAACGAACTTCCCATCGTGTGACACTTTCACGCTCCCATTGGGCAGAATTGTATTAAGATTTCGTGCCAATGAAACATTATTAGTCCACCTTACACCACATTCTACCTTCACAGCTCTGGCCTTTTCTTTCGCACGTGTCTACACCTTGATGTCAGAAGGGCGCCTTGCCCGAGGGTGAGGTCCCAGGGCACCACGCATTCCCTCCGTTACTGAGGAAGATTGTAAGCACCTTTGGGCCAAATCTCAAACTTGTACGTAATAGTGGAAGACAATTACGGTGTTTCGAAAAAATAATCCTTTAACTGTCTTCCACATCGTAATTACTAATGCAGCCAGACCACGGCTTGATGGAAATATTGGAGAGCTGGAGACGCTTTCACTAACAATTGGAAAGGAAAAATGGCTCTGAGCACTATGGGACTTAACTACTGAGGTCATCAGTCCCCTAGAACTTAGAACTACTTAAACCTAACTAACCTAAGGACATCACACACATCCATGCCCGAGGCAGGATTCGAACCTGCGACCGGAGCGGTCACGCAGTTCCAAACTGACGCGCTTAGAACCGCACGGCCACACCGGCCGGCCAATGGGAAAGGAACGAGGCCACGAACCAACGTGTGGATGACTAAAATCACGATTATACATGGTACTGACCAGCTTGGCTGAGATGTGTAGATGTGACCCGCGTTAAAGTTAATTACCTTACAAGCCGTAAAGGCATACAAATAATTCGAAATATTTCTGAGATACGAGCTGCTTTCACTTTCACTAATAATTTCGAAATTTCAGTAAAGATTGAGGATGGAAAATGATTAAAAAATGCTTTAGTGAAATTCCTGGTTATTAATAACCGAATCAATGACCAGTGAGGATCAGCGATTGTCCCATGCTGGACCACGTGGTATGCAAGTGTCATATGTGAAAATCAGAATAAAAGAAAACTCCCTGCACACTAGAATACTGTAATGTACGGATACTATAACGCGAACATAAGACAAGATCTACCGCTTTGAATAACGGAAAATAAGTCTTAACTCTACCACGAAACCATTCCCTACAGTGCATAATTAAAAAAAATAGTACCTTCGACTGCTAAAATAATTCAAACATTTTTTGAGGCAACTATTAACAGCTTCGATATACTTGGAAAAATCTACGATGAACACCGCACTGTCTTTTAAACTATTTATTCATAAGCAGTTTCGGTCATAGAACATTTTCGGAAACATCACATGACATTCATCTACACGGGCGTCTACAGCTGCATGGATATTCTGCAAATCACACCTAAGTGCCTGTCAGAGTATTCATCAAACCACCGTCACAATAATTCCCTATTATCCCCATCTCGAACAGCACGTGAAAGAAACGAATACCTATATCTTTCCGTGCGAGCTCTGATTTCCCTTATTTTATTATGATTATGGTTTTTCCCTATATAGATCGGCGTCATCAAAGATTTTCTTCTTCGGAGGAGAAAGTAGGTGACTAAAATTTCGTGAATAGATTCCGCCGCAATAAGAAACGCTTTTGTTTTAATGATGTCCACAACAAAACCTGTATCATGTCGGTAACCACCCCCTCCCCCCCCGTTCCTCACTAATGCAAAACGTGCTGCTCTTCTTTTAATTTCCTCGATGTAATCCGTTAATCCTATATGATAAGGATTCCAGGTCGCTCAGAGTTACTCCAAAAGAGGACGGACAAGCGAAGTGTGGCAGTCTCTTTAATTGATATGTTGCGCCTTCTAAGTGTTATGCCAACAAATCAAAGTCTTTGATTCACTTTCCCCACAACAGTTTCTACGTCTTCTTTTCAGTTCAACTTGTTCCAGTTGTAATTCCTAGGCATTTAGTTGAATTTATGGCCTTTAGATATAATTGATTTATCATGTAACCGACGTTCAACGGAGTTTTTTAACACTCACGTGGGAGACCTCACATTTTTCATTATTTACTATTAGTTGGCAATTTTCCCACCGTACAGATATCTTTTCTAAATCGTTTTGCAATTTGTTTTGATCTTTCGCTGACTAGTAGACGATAAACGAGAGCATCTGCAAACAACCTATGATGGCTGCTCAGATTGTCTCCTAAATCGTTTATATAGATAAGGAACAGCAGAGGACATGGTTCAAATGGCTCTGAGCACTATGGGACTTAACATCTGAGGTCATCAGTCCCCTTGAACTTAGAACTACTTAAACCTAACTACATCACACATATCCATGACCGAGGCAGGATTCGAACCTGCGACCGTAGCGGTCGCGCGGACCCAGACTGAAGCGCCTAGAACCGCTCGGCCACAAAGGCCGGCCAGAGGGCATGTAACACTACCCTGGGGAACGTCAAAAATCACATCTGTTTTACTCAATGACTTTCTTTCATTTACTATGAACTGTAACCTCTCTGACAGGAATTCACGAATTCAGTCACACAGCTGAGACAATATTCCATAAGCACGCAATTTGATTACACGCCGCTTGTAAGGTACAGTTCCAAAGGCCTTCCAAAAATCTAGAAATACAGAATCACTTTGAAATCCCTTGGCAATAGCATTCAACACTCAGTGTGAGTAATGAGCTAGTAGTGTTTAACAAGAACGATTTTTTCTAAATCTGTGTTGACTGTGTGTCAGTAGACCGTTCTCTTCCAGGTAATTGGTAATGTTCGAACGCAAAACATGTTCAAGAACCCTTCTGCATAGTGCATATCGACGTTAATGTTAAGGGCCTGTAATTTGATGGATTGCTCCTCCTGCCTTTCTTGAATATTCGTGTGACCATTTTCATTTTGTCGAATATACAGTGCTGTACATATGAACGAAAGAAAAAGGAAGTCATGAACATGGAAACAAAATTCAATTTCTAAAGAAAAATTCCATCGGTAATTTCTGCAATTGTCTTAGCTTGGAATAATACATGATAAACACAGTGCTCTCTTATACATTATTTATTCACAACTGGTTTCGGGCGTAGATCGTTTGAGACATCATTACATGAGTTTCATGCCTTTTTTTTCTTGATCGAGTTTAGAGTACTGTACTTACAAAGGAAACAAAAACAAAGCCGTGAAGTAAAAAACGGCATGAATGTAATGTGATGTTACCGAAACCGGCCGTAAGTAAATAATTTGCAGGACAGCACTGTGATCTTCATGCTTTTTTCGTAGGACATTGATAGTGTTAATAATTTCCTGAAAAAAAAGTTCGACTTATTGCAAGTCACAGCAGGCAGCTTCAATGTACGACATGAATTTGTCGAGTAATTTAAAAGAGTGCGTTTTGGGCAAGCCGCTTATGGAGTGATATATGTCGGTGATTTATTACGATGTCAGCTCAGGAAGCTAGTTTTTATTAATTATATTTGTTATTTACAAATACTGCACCTCAGTGTGGTATACTGAAATCAATCAGCAAGGTACCCCTAGTAAGAGTATCTGAAAATCTCTTGTCAGGTATATTGGAAAAATTCCCATGTGCTTATTTTTGTCTTACCAGATTGACTTTGAGATCGTGCCAACGGAATAAGTTTTTATTCATTTTCATTGCCCTTGATTATTGCCACCTTCTTTGCTATGCTAAAAATATGTTCACTCTGAAAGAGTAGTATCTAGTTTGCCAATATCTCTCCCAGGATCTAAAAACTTCTTCCTTTCTTTGTTGCCACCGTCTCCACTAATGTAGCAAAGCCTGGCTGATCGATATCTCTCCCAGATTCTCAAATATTCTGACAGTTTTAATGTTTTATGACCACTCGTCAGAGCTCTGATACTTCTATCTGGCACTTTCACTGCACAGCAGATCAACAAGTACGAGGTTACTTCAGTATTTGCAATTTACACCATACCGTCTAGGGTATCATTGTCTGGTGGGGTGTTTTCTTCACTGTCTTTGAGGTCTCCTCTTAGAGACGCACCACAGAATTTACTTCGTGCAATATCAGTACAAAGACAGGCATTCAATACAGTCAATTTTGCAGAAATATAGTTCACCTTGTAAGTAGGCTGTTTATGTTTCCTCTATGTAAGAAGGCTGTTTATATTTTCTTATTGGCAACGTTACGTAGCGCTCTGTACGAAAATCACTGGCTGTGCTGTGTGCAGTCTGCGGCTAGTTTGCATTGTTGTCTGCCATTGTAGTGTTGGGCAGCGGCAGCTGGATGTGAACAGCGCGTAGCGTTGCGCAGTTGGAGGTGAGCCGCCAGCAGTGGTGGATGTGGGGAGAGAGATGGCGGAGTTTTGTAATTTGTCATGAGCTGCTATATATATTATGACTATTAAGGTAAATACATTGTTTGTTCTCTATTAAAATCTTTCATTTGCTAACTATGCCTATTAGTAGTTAGTGCCTTCTGTAGTTTGAATCTTTTATTTAGCTGGCAGTAGTGGCGCTCGCTGTATTGCAGTAGTTCGAGTAATGAAGATTTTTGTGAGGTAAGTTATTTCTGAAAGGTATAGTTTAATGTTACTCAGGCCATTCTTTTGTGGGGATTTTTGAAAGTCAGATTGCGTTGCGCTAAATAATATTGCGTGTCAGGTTAAGCACAGTCATGTATAATTAGTTCAAAGGGGACGTTTCAACCTATTATGTAGTGAGATGTTAGATGGTCTGAAGGACAAAAGCAAGTTGAATGGTGATAATCGGTTTCCCTTCTAGTTTTCATGTAGTAAAAGGCACCCTACGTATGAATGTGTGACGCTGCAGCACAATTTCACCGCACACCTAGCAATGATAGTAAACGGAGGTCGTGTCGGTACCAGGTCATAAAGTCTTTCAGAGTTTCATTCCGTGTACTCAGTTGGACAGTAATTATGCCTCGCAGACAGACGCATGAACATTATACGCTGATGTCAGGTTTTGAGAGGACGTGCCGTTGGATTCAGAAAAACCAGTTGTAGTAGTCCGTGAATCGCTCGACATTTGAATAGGATGGATGCCATTATTCAATGATGTTGGCAGGAGTGGGTGAATTATGGCCGAACACAGCATCAAGAAGGAAGGGCTTGATCGAGAGAGACGACAAAACATGAGGACCAAGCAGTCGTCAGAAAGGCGTTCAGAGCCGCGGATTCATCATTATCATCGGTCCGACGTGCAACTGGTGCTTCAGTGACCACAAAGACGATTAATAGGTGGCTCACAGAAAGGATATTGAGCTCACGGCGCCCCTGGAGCCAACTACTATTGACTTCTAAACACCAACAATACCGTCTGCAGTGGTGTCGGTCACATTCCACGTGGAATCTCACTGATTGGAGTAGAACTGTCTCCAGTGATGAGTCCTGCTTCGAACTCAGTCCCGATGACCGGCGAAGAAGTGTCTGGAGGCGCCCCAGACAGCGATGGGATATCAGAGCTGACTTCCGTCCGCCATGCAGCCCGACGACCAAGCATGATGGTCTGCGATGCCATTTCCTTGCTACAGACATAGAAAAGGTAGAAATAATGAATAAATACATTCCTGACACTCATATTATACGGTACTGAGCAGCTCGTTATAGTTCTCAAACTCGTCTGCATCGATGACACTAATTCATTACACTGAATTGGCTTTCTACACTAGACATTGTTTCCTAATTTATTGTTATTGTTTCAGTATTTCGTTATATCATCAGTGAACTGAATGGAATAATTGGGAAGAATGTGTGAAGAATGTGTGTGTGCTTGACTATTTTGCTCTATGGGCTCTTGGGTATGCCTGGTGCGCATACTCTCGAGAAAACATCTACATAGTACTGAACAGTAACTAGTGCAAAGGCTCTGTTCATTTAATATATTGTTAGTACATAAAGTACGAAGTCCTTCAGCCTCATTTGGCCTCCGATCGTAGTACGTCGTTTCTTTGTGTCATGCACAACACAACGAGTTTGGCTTCTAAGGACCCATGAAAGCCAATATCATGTCTACAGAATAAGTTCAGCTATAATTTTGGATAGTGCCAATCGAATTATTTGTTACTAACTTCCGTTGCCCTTTATTGCCGTCACCTTCTTTCCTACGCTAAAAAAAAAGTATTTCCTCTAAAAAGAGTAATGTCTTGTTTGTAGATATCTCTCTCTGTGTCTCTAAACTTATTTTTCTCTTTCTTTGACCTCGCCTTCTCCCATTACTCGAGTTAAGCTTTCGTAATCATGCGGCGTCCTCTGTCGCTAAGGCTTAGCTTCCTCTTGTCACTTTGGATGTTGGTCAACCAGTTGGTTTGAGATCTTCCTGTTCCTCTTCTTTTTGTAGTGGTGCAAAGGCAATTTTGACGACGTGTTATGTGACCGTTCCACCTGAGCCTGGATTCTGTTAAGTTTCTCGTTTATAGTGGCGTGTGCATATGAGGAAGGGGACACCAACGACATCTTCTTTACTTACAGAAATTAGCGTGAACTCTTAAATAGGTCTGGAAGGTCAGATAGAACTGAATTGTATCCTGTCGACCTCAGCAGCATGTTTCTTATGACAGGAGAACTACAACGTATTTTCGGTGAGACTAGTCAATCTGGACATACGCCTTTAGCAGGAAAACGTGTAAAATGTGTGTAAATTGCTAATAAGTAGTCTATTTGATTGTATTTTGCTATTGGATACCAATGTACAGTAATATCTCTGACTGTAAGAGACGTCCTCGGATACCAAAAAAAAGAGGGTATTGAAAATATCTCTGAATTTTGTTCCTAAATAACTGCAGATAATTAACTTTCTTTAATATGAGTAGTGCATCTTCTGGTTGTTTCTCATTAAAGACTTAAAGGAAATATTACTTTACAGCGTCGTGTACCATTCTTAAAGAATTTATTCACAGCATGCTACATTACAAGGACATTACGGTTAAATAAAATCTTTGAAACCGTGTGCGACTACATGCTATCGCGTAGCAACGGATCGTAAGATTTATTTCATTGTTTGCCAACTGATGCAACCAAACGTGCGAACAGGCTACGTACTTTCTTTCTTCAAGCTGTTGCAGTGAATGGGCTGGCGGTGCAAACAATAGTCAAACGGCGAATGAAAGCTTGTCCATTGTTCACGTATTACCGATCGTCATTGTAGGCAGACAATCTCAGACGTAAGGATTATCACGATACAAACATGTGAGTAAATAAATGGATTTCGTAAGTATCTTGTAATCATTTACCCTAATATTAAACTGTTGCATTAACTACACCGATCGGCCAGAACGTTATGATCACCATCCTACTATCGATATAAACCCGTCCAAACGGTAGTATAGTCATCTGGAGAGGAATGAGTACTAGTCAGACACGCGCCCAGGGCATGTAGTTTCAGTGAGCACGCTGTCCCTGGGTAGAATGGGGAACGCGCACGGTCTGTTGGAGTTTGACCGAGGGCAGACTGTGAAGTGCCGGAATCTCATCACGAGCATTTTGAATACTGCACGACTTGTCGCTTGTTAGAGGGGTGTTGCGGTGAGCGTCTTCAACACGCGGCGAAATCAAAATGAAACCACATCCAGACGTCGTGGGGTTGGGTGGCCAAACTTCATTGCAGATGTTGGACGCTGTAGGCTGGACAGACCGCTAAAAAGGGACAGGAGGCGAACTGTGGCGGAACTAACATCAGACTTTAATGCTGGACGGAGTACCACTGTGTCTGAACACAAAATGGACCGAACGCTCTTAAAGATTGGCTTCCACAGTCGACGACTCATTTATGTGCCAGCGTTAACGCCACGACATCGGCAACTACAACTGAAATAGGCATAGGATCATAGATACTGGGTATTGACGCGGTGGCTGGACATTGCATGGTCTGATGAATCCTGGTGCTTCTTCATCATGCCGGTCTTCCAGGGGAACAGCTCCTTGATACCTGTGGACAGAGACAAGCTGGCGGCGTCTCCGTTATGCTCTGGTGAACATTCACATGGCTATCCATGGATCCAGCGCAGCTCGTGCAAGGTACCGTGACGGCCAAGGAGTGTTGTACACTTGTTGCAGACAAGGTACACTCCGGTCTGTGATGCAGCGTCAAGTGTAACCGCAGCCATGGTCTCCGAGCTGATAGTCCATGCTGCTGCAAACGTCGTCGAACTGTTCGTGCAGATGGTTCTTGTCTTGCAAACGTTCCCATGTGTTGACGCAGGGATCGAGACGTGGCTGCACGATCCGTTACAGCCATGCGGATAAGATGCCCGTCATCTCGACTGCTAGTGATACGAGGCCGTTGGGATCCAGCACGGCGTTCCGTATTACCCTCCTGAACCCACCGATTCCTTATTCTGCTAACAGTCATTGGATCTCGACCAACGCGAGCAGCAATGTCGCGATACGATAAAGCGCAATCGCGATAGGCTACAATCCGACCTTTATCAAAGTCGGAAACGTGATGGTACGCATTTCTCCTCCTTACACGAGGCATCACAACAACGTTTCACCAGGCAACGCCGGTCAACTGCTTTTTGTGTATGAGAAATCGGTTGGAAACTTTCCTCATGTCAGCACGTTGTAGGTATCGCCACCGGCGCCAACATTGTGTGGATGCTCTAAAAAGCTAATCATTTTTATATCACAGCATCTTCTTCCTGTCGGTTAAATTTCGCGTCTGTAGCACGTCATCTTCGTGGTGTAGCAATTTTAATGGCCAGTAGTGTAATTAGTAACATATTTAGCTCCTAATATAAATAGAAATAACGAAGAAAAAAACGACGAGATGTTCACTTGGAAATATGTACCGTTTTAACAGCTTCAAGAAATGCCACAAACATGTAATTCGTGTGGCTTCTACGCCTCCTCCACAGGTACTCGAATTAATAAAAATCAGACTTATTAGGAGTACGGAAAGATCTATTGATGACCGACCACGTGCCCTCAGTGCTATTAGTATGTGTGCCTGTCTATGAGTCTTCGAGGTGGAGGCTATGATTAACCGGCTGATGAGCGATACCTTCATCACCAAGGCACCTGTATGAAGAGAAACAGTCGGAAATAACAATACTTCCTGGCAATACATACTTTTTCAGAATCGTGAGAAGAATGTTGTTCATTCTCCTCGGAACTACTTCAAAGAAGTATTTATTCCTGCCTCTTTCCACCCCAACGAAGACCCGTCTTCCGACAACATGGTTTCCTCTATGAAATTCCCTCTTCCCAAATTTGGATTCATCATTGTCGACATCTTTCCATTAACAGCCAAGAAGGTCTCCATGACGAACACAGTCTAAAACACACACCGTTTTAGCCATAGCATGTAAATCTATTTTTTTTAAATCAGAGAACCCTGTTTAATAAAGCATGAAAGCCAATGCAAGTTATCTTGTGCGCGATCGCATGTGATCGCTGGTGAGACATAGAAAGGATGTCTAGTCTTTTGTTAATTACTTCTTCCCTTATCTGTTCTGGAATGGAATCGAGGGAGAGCCTCGAGCGCTAGACTGGCCGCTCTAATTTAAACCTTTGAATTTTATAAAAAGCCACTGCGTACTGCAGGACGCATACTCACGCTTACTAGTAATTATATAAGGAAATAACCACTGCGCACGGACGAGATACCGACGTAAGAATAATCAACATATCACTAGTGATTAATATTGTATTCCCAATGTAAGTAGCATAGAGCACTTCAGTAATTATAGTTATGATTAACGCTATTTGTTATTAAATTTCATTGTTTGTTTAATCCGTGATCCTAAAATCTCAACATTATATGTAAACTGTATTTTCAGTATTTATGTCATTTTAGCTCAGAAATAACGTGGCCCACGAACCTCCTTCTTACGGTGACGAAATTGTCAAACTATATGTCCGATGCCACCTGATCATGGTCTATTCACAGATTTTTTAAATATTTCCATCTATCTCAATTCAGTTCAACAAACATTAAAATAATATATATATATCTGGGTCAGCAAGTGTTCCACTACTTTCGTAGCTTAAGAAGTAAATTTGGTGAAACAAACACTGGTAGACAGGAGGAGTCTACCAGTGTTTGTTTCACCAAATTTACTTCTTAAGCTACGAAAGTAGTGGAACACTTGCTGACCCAGGTAAATGGCGGCTTCAAAATATCACGAATAGATAGTCGAGTACCAGAAAACCAACAGCATTCTCGAGTACTGAGACGAAAGAGATGTGAACCTTCTTTTCGACAACACTGTTGAGCACCATCCGAACGATCATTCCTACTAACGAGAAGCATTTCAGATGAACTTTGTTTGCATGTTATTTTCGTACCCACCCTCCGCAAACTAAGTTGACTGAATATGAGTTACCACCAATCACAAAAATTCCTAAAATAGGCCCACAAATGAAAATCGTATCGACATACATTAAATATCTAGCCAATGTTATAATCCATAATAACCAACATTGCTTACGTTATCAGGAAACCTTCCAAGTCGACAGACATTAAACGAAACTCTAATAATCTACGATCTTCCGCCTTTTTTTAAATATATTCAGCTACCGCAGACTATCACGTCAGAATAAATCACGGAATGTATAACCATCTAAAAAATTTTCGGTAGTATGAGACCTAATAGCACATCGCTAATTGCGCATGATATAAATTCTAAATTCCTTTGAGACTGCACTTTAACCAGATAATGAAAAAAACTTTCTTCAATTTGCGTGAACTTTCTTTCCTGAGCCTTCTGTTTAGAGTCGTTTTGTTGCAATTTTTAAATATTGCTGTATGAAGTAATAAATGACGTTATCGTCTAATGATAACGAACACTACCAACAACACATAAAAAGAACATATATTTCGAAACAATCTGTTTTGAACGCCATATCTCGCAAATATGAGCCCTGCCATTCCAAATACTGCATTATGTCACTCGGTGCTGCCATATGCATTGCTTTTGGGTTCTGAGTGTGTAACGGAGAGTTCACATACATTAGATCGAGAAAGATGCTGTTACTCATTTGTATATTTTATGTGATTTACGAAGTTCTATGCAAAACACTAGTCATCTTTATAATTTATAAAAAACAGCTACCAGCCACATGTATGGTTTAAAAAGGTTTATTACCTTCAGACCATGACCGGTTTCGGATTTTTCTTTACAAATCCATCTTCAGATGGCAGTTACAAGCATTCTAAGTTGGACCTAGTTTTGTTTTTGTTATTCGTTTGCTGCACTGGGAAAGAAAAGAAATATTTTTGTTGTCATACCGGTAATGGTATTTTTACAAAAGATTTACTTCTTTTACAAAATCGAATTGCTCATGAGATAGTTTTCTGTTTTAAACTTAGTAAACGTGCAGGTTATGGTACTTACGAGCTATGTAGTTCTGCCTGACGAAATATGCGTGCGTTTATGTTTTCGAGCGCAAGCTTAATACACTTTTCAATATGCACTATGTGAGTGCTATTCCAGTCAATGGACGTCACTTTCAACCTCATCATCTGAATTACACACGAATAACGTTTACAAAACGTAGCCCAGCTTCATATTACAAACGAGAACAATATTTGCAAAGAGCTTACAGTCATAACGATGTTAACTTACAGTTGCTGTATAGTCGATATGGGTACAGTAAAATATCTCTTTGCTATTGTATGAGATTAATCTAAAACGGAATAAATAAAATTACATACAAATAAGATTACAAACATTATATGTAGTACAGAAATACTGTGTGTTACTAATTAGTTGTTACAATTTTAGGAGATAAATTCTAATATATGACATGATAAGCAATGCACATGTTTTCATTATGCAATGTTTCAATGACATATAGGCAGTTTTTGGGGGCCTGTATACTGAATGTTTTTAATGGAATATTAGGCTTAAGTTATTTAAAAAAAGTGAAAGCTTCCTCAAAGTTATTTAGATAAGGGGTGTTAACTGACTCTGTCTGTTCATTCAGAATGGGATCAGGGAACCTGTTTTTATGTGTATGAATCTCAATCTCCTCTAAGAGATTCAATGTGAAACCCTTGTCTTTGAGGTGTAATATCTGCAGGTTGTTTTCTATATTCTCAACTGTATGATTGTTTTCTGCAAGATGGGTGGCAAAAGCAGATTTGCTTAGGTTTTTCAGACGTAGGGCATCAAGGTGTTCCTTGAATCTTGTTTCAAAAGCTCTACCTGTTTGGCCAATGTAGAATTTAGGACAGTTGTTACACTTAAGTTTATAAATTCCAGATCTTTTATGGGGTATGCTATTGTGTGGGAGTGAGTGTATGACTCTTTGTTGGAGTTTGTTATTGGTAGAGAAACTGATTTTGACATTCTTCTTCTTGAATAGGTTGAAAATGTTGTATGAAAGTGGGCCTATATATGGTAGGGCTACATATTTTACTATTTTACTGATTTTTTGTCTTTCATAGTTATTGTGGCTGTTGCTTGTTGCAAAGACTTATTGCTAGCAATTTTTTCTTTTGTTTTTTGAGAGAGTGTGTCTATGATCGAAGCATCATAGCCATTATTTTGGGCAATTGATTTGATTATGTTGGTTTCTTTGTGCTGTTCAGTAGGGGTGAGGGAGACTTTATGCATACGATGTAGCATTGACCGGAAATTGGCCATCTTATGTTGGTTCGGGTGGCAGGATGTGTTATTGATGGTAACATCTGTGGTTGTTGGTTTTCAAAAGATACCAAAATGGTGTTTGTTATTTATGTTTGACATTTTGAGATCCAGAAAATTGGTGCTATTATTTATTTCATGCTCCACTGTGAATTTGATGTTGTTGTGTAATTTGCTCAGATCTTCAGCTAAGGTATCAATTTCGCTGCTGTTACCATCAAAAAAGTAATAGAGTGTCATCTACGTATCTCTTGTAGGAAATTATTTTACTGTTCATTTGGTTATTGGATGAGAAGAACTTTTGCTCAAGATGGTTAATGTAAATATCAGCTAATAATCCACAAGACTGCTACCCATTGCAAGGCCATAATTTTGTTTATAGACTTTATTATTGAAGGTGAAGTAATTATTAGACAAGACGAGTGTGAGGATCTCTATTAACTCATATATTTCTGGTACATTGATCTTTTTGTGTTTTAAGAGGTTACTTTTTATTATGTTAATTGTATCATCTACTGGGATGTTAGTGTATAGGTTTACAATATCTAGTGAGGCAAATCTAGCTGTTGGTGGTATGTGGATGTCTTTGATATGTTCTACAAGGTCCACTGTGTTTTTAACTGTATAACTATGTTCGAACATGTAGTAGGTGGTAAGGAGATCCTTCAATTTTCTGCTTATGTAGTATGCTGGGTTGTTTCTTGAGTTCACAACAGGGCGTATGGGGGAATTTTCTTTGTGGATCTTAGGCTGTGATGGAAGTTTCGGTGCAGTTGGATTCATGGTAATGCAGTCCCGAATTTCATATTTATTTAAGAGGAATTCAAGACTGTTGAGTAATTTACGAAGTTGAGCTTGAAATTTTGCTGTGGGGTCTGATTCCAGTTCTGTGAAGTTATTGGACTGAAAAAATTCTAGAGTTTTTTTAATATATTCTGATTCATACAAAACAACAACTGAATTTCCTTTATCAGCCTTTACTATGAGAGCTTTGTTAGCAGTAAGTTTATCATTGATATCTTTAAGAATTTTTTGTTCATTATTAATTATATTATTTTTTGAAAGCATGTGTTTAGTAGTGAGTTTGTTGGCTTTAAATGCCAACGCATTTTTCTCATTGGACTTAAGTTTGGCAGTGTCACATTCCAGTTTTGTAGCTGCTATTAGGTCTTTTATGTTCTTATCAATTAAACTTGGGGCAATATTATGCTTGAAGCCTTTACCTAAGAGGTTAAGTTCATTGGGATTGAAAGAAATATCTGTTGTGTTTACCACTCTGTTATAGAATATGTGCTTATGCTGTTTCCCAGTGTTACATGGTTCCTTTAATTTGAGTTGAATGAGGGATTTTAACTTCTTCTTGTGCCTAGAGGAGATTTGTTGTAGTTCTCTACTAAGAGCATGATTAATATGGTGTATTACATATGTGAACTGTAGATGTGAGAGACTATTTCCTAATTGTAAATGCAACTTGTACATAGATTTATTCAGCTTATCTTTCTTCTTATATTGTAATTTGGTTTCTGTTTTTATCCAAATAGTTTCACATTTTGCTTTAGCAAGCTTAGCAGCTTTTGTTTGACTGTTGACCTTAACTTTAACATAATTTGGGGTCACTTTTTCTAACAGACATCTTTTGTTGAATTTTATGTTGTTAATTGTTTTCATTACATCAATCTTACATTTTTTGAATGCATGTAACATTCTCAATACCTGGCTAGGTAAGCTTAACGCTAATTTGTCGAAAGTCGACATGTTGAGAAACGTGGCTGTTGTACTAAGGTTTATAATTTATAAAAAACAGCTACCAGCCACAACCAGCCACTAATCATCTTGTCTGATCACCAGCATCCATTCATGTCCATTGTGCATTCCGACGGACTTGGGCAATTCCAGCAGGAAATTCGACGCACCACACGTCCAGAATAGCTACAGAGGGGATCCAGCAGCACACTGACGAGTTTAAACACTTCCACTGGCCACCTAACTTCCCAGAAATAAATATTATTGAGCATATCTAGAATGCCTTGCAACGTCTTTATCAGAAGAGGTCTCCAACCCGTCATACATTTGCGGATTTATGGACAGCCCTGCAGGATTCATGGTGTCCGTCCCCTCCAGTAGTACTTCATACATTAATAGAGTCGATGCCACTTCATGTTGCGGCACTTCTGCGTTCTCTCGGGGAACCTACACGGTGGTAGGCAGGTGTACCTGTTACTTTGGCTCTTTAGTGTAAATACACCAGGTTCGAGCACACGGATCGGCACACAATTTTAACCTGCCAGAAGGGTTCAAATCTGCGCACTCTCCGCTGCAGCGTGAAGATTCTTTCTGCAAGCAGATTTCTTCTCATGACAATGATAAACGTACTCCTTACAGATTTGCAACATTAGGCTTGAAGATGGCTTTGATGTAGCACTTAAAAGTTGTATCTTTTTTCTTTTTTTCACATTCTGTTAAGTTTGATGGGGCATACAAAACCCACTAACTTCAAATGATGTACAAATCAACAAAATTATTGAGGAGAGTAGTAATGATTCAAAAGAAAGGTCACGAAATATAAGCCAAGACAGTCAATCATTACGGACATTCTACGAACTGAGGAGACGGTGATTTGATTTAATTTTTGTGAAACAGATGCATTGCCGGCCGCTGTGGCGGAGCGGTTCTAGGCGCTTTAGTCCAGAACCGCGCTGCTGCTGCGGTCGCAGGTTCGAATCCCGCCTCGGGCGTGGCTGTGTATGATGTCCTTTGGTTAGTTAGATTTAAGTAGTTCTAAGTCTAGGGGGTCGGAGGAAGGCAATGGCAAACCACCTCCACTAGGACCTTGCCTAGTAAGGCGGCGCGGGTCTCCCGCGTCGCTCCCCTACGCTCTGTAAAGGAGCATGGGACTCATCACCATCATCATCAAGTCTAGGGGACTGATGACCTCAGATGTTAAGTCCCATAGTGCTTAGAGCCATTTGAACCATTTGAATAGATGACTTGTGAGATTTAGTAACACACTGCGTCCCATTTGATAGCTCCCAGCTTTGTATATAACCAGTACATGAACCGTAGCATTTCCCTCCAAGTTCGAAAAGCTTGTCGGTATACACTGATAAGCGACACAGACGTCTCAGCTACAAAAACTGCGAATTTCATTAATGTGATATGTGTATTCACGAACCACGGGAGGGTTAAAGACTTACTAACAACTGACGGATGTCACCAAGTCCCAGATGACTTATAACACAAGAGTTTAAAGGACTTCCTGGGCCGAACGAACGAACCTACTGCTACGCTGGAGTCTTCTTGGTGACTGAGGAATGCCGAAAAACATCTGGGCACACTCATAGATGTTTCTCAATAAGATTCGATGTGTAAGTTGGATATCTGGAGAGGACGTGGGCTAACCGTGGAAACGCCGCCTAAGTCCTCATAATCCACTCTGGCAGCGACTCAGGGACATTTTGAAGTGCGATCGAAAAGACCGTCATCCTATAATGGAGACTGACGCGATGGAGCTATCCGACGTCGATTACTCATTTGGGGACATTGTAAATTCAGCCGACAAATGACAGAGTGATACGACAGGAAATTCAGTGTCCTGGAGGACGATAGCTGGAGAAGAAAAACAAAACTAGTAAGTAATACATTTTAGGGGGCCTATCGAGAGCCATTCAGAATAGCTTTTAGATGACGATTCTGAGACTCATTCTGGAGATTCTTTTGGATGATTTTCATGTAAGGTCATGTTAAGTGATTTGCATACTGTTTTGCGTAGAGCTTTTGGAATAGCGCGCTGAACTCAGCAGTGATGAAGGAAATGGCTATGCGTAAATCAGGATGAGGCACTAGTTCCTTCGTCTGGATCTGGATTGAGAATGGTGGTGATGACTGGAAGAGACCGACTGACTTCTAGTAAGACATACCAGACTGAATTAGACCTTTATTTGATTTCGGTACAGAGATGTGGTCGCCGTTGGAGGGGTGGTCGTTGATACCGAGATGACGCAGTCGGCCGCAGAGCTCGGCGAATCGTCGTCAGCAGAGGGCCTGGGCGGTTGCGTGGACAGAAAGCTTCGCCTGCTGACATAAGCAGGACGTCAGCAGTTGCCGAATGGCATCTCCGTCCAGGCTGCCGAACAGCTCAGGGCAGGTTGGCACTGAGTCCATAGCCCTCAGAAGTATCGACGTCGAAGGTGTTTGATCGCACTGGGCGATAATCAGTGTCGGTCCACAAGAAACATAGGGCAGCGACAAGGTAGCCAGGTAGCTACCAAACTGGATTCCAATACACGTGGAGTGAGGTGTACGCCCTAAAGAGGTAGTCATCTACAAGCTGACTCACCATTATGAAGACTCTAGGTATTCCGTATCCAAGCTTCTGCTCAGGGAGATGCCTGCAGCTTTTGGAGCCTAAGACCAGAGAAGGCGACTGGCTTCACAATCGTTGACTGTGAACAGCCTCCCTATCGAAGTTGGACGCTGGCGGTGCTGGCGTAGCTCACTGTCGCATACACACCTGGATACAGAGCGTGAACACAGGAGGAAAGAAAATAGGAGGGTTGTAAAAGCATTGTACCCTTTGTTGCTTCGGATCACGTTCAGATTTCGTCGAATGGTTTTGAACGGTCCCTAGTAGTTCTAACCTGTACACGAGAGCAAAAATTGCGGTCGCGCTGCACTCCAAAGGGGTGCGATCACGTTCAATGTGGATTCACACCCACAGTGTTCTTAGAGAAGGTTGGAATGTCCGCAGATATCAACAGCGCCAAAGGTTGTCAAGAATTTGTTCCTGTGGCTCATCGCAATGCGAACTGCCATTTTCGACCACGAAATGTTTGGAAATCGACGCCCCAGGGAAAGGGTTAGTTTCATTCACGCCTTTTATGCTACCCCTAAGGCTTTTCGAGTTGGTTCTGAGCAGCGGTGTGTCTGAAATCTTTCTCTGGGCCGCTTACACAAAACAGCATGGTGCCGCTGTTCTGATCTCCATCGTAAAGACGTCAAAAGAAGGGGTTAAATGCTGAAAAATGGATTGTGTCAACCTTCTCATCGTGTGACACGTCCGTGGTGGCGTTGGGTAGAATTTTGGTGAAATTTGGTGCAATGTTACATTACTGACCCGACTTACAGCTCACACGAACTTTAGAGCAGTGCGGACACCTAGCTGTTTGAAGCGTCGCTGAGCCCGGGAGTGACGTCGCGGGACACCACGCCTTTGCATTCTTACAGAGGATGGTTGTAGGTACCTTTGAGGCAAATTTCAAGCTTGTTCGCCGCAGTCGGAGGCAATTAGGGGGTTTGGAGGAAGTGATTCTTTAATTTTGTTTCGCAATGTAGTAGCTTTAGGTCGAGGTAAGGCTGATTGACTCAAGAGAACAAATTTTAAATAGCGGACTATAGAAAATTAATGTCAAAATTAGACAGAGTGAGGAATGGGTGTACTGTGACTGGCTAGTGTCTCTCAAGAAGTGCCTTGTAGCAGGATTCACTTCCTCTATCAGTGGTGACAATGTAAGACATTTTCCGTAGGTTGGATGATGTTCGCTTCTAGTGGAGACTTAGTGGAGTGCTGTTAAGAGATGCCGTATTCGTAATCGTTAGCAGTGCTGGAAAAGATTAATCCACATTTACAAAAAAAATGGTTCAAATGGCTCTGAGCACTATGGGACTTAACAGCTGAGGTCATCAGTGCCCAAGAACTACTTAAACCTAACTAACCTAAGGACATCGCACACATCCATGCCCGAGGCAGGATTCGAACCTGCGACCGTAGCGGTCGCGCGGTTCCAGACTGAAGCGCCTAGAACCTCACGGCCACTCCGGCCGGCGGTACTGTTCTAATCTATATTACTAAACAGGTACTGCTTCATCTAGTCCCATTTGCAGGTTGCTCATCTAACTGCTTCCCGGGGAAACATAAATTTAGGTTTCGGTATTACATGCACATTGATAAGCCAAAACATTATGGCCACTGCCCATCTCGAGGTGGGTGCCGCCTGGTGGCGTGGTGGGCACGTGACGCGATATGAAAAGTCTTTAAGCGCAGCAGATATGGATAGGGATCGCCCTAGTGGACATATGCGTTCTAAATGGGAAAATACACTGAGATAAGCGACTTTGTAGAAGATAAGCTGTGAATGAGTGTCTCGAAAACGCCGAAGCTGGTCGTATGTTTACGTGCTATTGTCGTGAGCATCTGCGGAAAGAAGTAGAAGGACGGTGAAACCACCACAGGCACTAAATTGTTGGGCGTCCACGACTCTTCTCAGAACGTGGGGTTCGGAGGCTTGTACGCTCTGGAAAGGAGGATAGAGGGTCAACTGTGGCATCTCTGCTGAAAGAACGCAACGCTGGTGCGCGCACAGGCGTTTCGAAGCACATCGTTCACCGTACATTGTTGAATATGGACCTCCACAGCAGACCACCTCTGCCTGTTCACTTGTTGAACTAACGACATCGCTAATTACTATTGCAGTAGGCTTGGGACCATCGGGATTCGACCGTCGACGAATGGAAACTTGTCGGCTCATCGGATGAATCACATTTTTGCTATACTAAGTCGATGGTCGTCTCTACAAACGCCGTGAAGCAGATGAAGGGTGGCTAGAAACGACGCAAGGTGTTTGGGACAGTATTATGCTTTGGGAGACATTCTCCTGCACTTGCTTAGGACTTTTATTAGTAATGGAAGACACGCTGACATCTCTGAACCACCTGCATCCATCCACGTTTGATGTCTTCCCCGACGGCGATGTCATCTAGTGGACCCACTTTGATGTCTCGGCAACCAAATTCGCCTGGTGTAAATCCTATGAAAAGTATCTGGGTCACTATCGGGTGGTATCACCACGTACGCAAAGCAGCGGCTTGTTATTTATGCGAATTACATGACCTGTGTGTAGACATCTAATGCTACATACCTCCACAAATGCACCAACAAACCATCGGATCCATGATACGCAGAATCAGTGATACATTCCGTTCCATAGATGGATAAGCAAGCTATTAAGCAAGTGGTCCTAATGTTTTGGTTCATCAGTGTACACAGCGCAAAAGAATTAAAGGATCACTTTTTTTGAAGCCCCAACTTTTTACCTACCGCATCGTTGAGGTGTGAAAGTTGGCGCTAATGTGTCTACTACTTTCTTCTGTAATGGCCAGAAAGCGTGGCGACCTGCGACGTCACACTCGCACTTGGGGACGTTTCAAATAGCGAGATGTCGACACATATGGAAAGATGGACAGAGCTCAGAGGTTCATATGTTGATGATGCCACATTAGCAACAAATTTCACCACAGGTTTGCCTAACGCCACGGAGGACGTGTCACACGGTTGCAAGGTCCCTCCTCCCCTCCCCCGCCCCCCTCTTTCACACACATCTCCTCCCGTATGTTGACGGGAGGAGATGTGTGTGAAAGAGGGGGGCGGGGGAGGGGAGGAGGGACCTCGCAACCGTGTGACACGTCCTCCGTGGCGTTAGGCAAAGCTGTGGAGGTCAGAACCGCGACGCCCAGAGTAGAAATCACTCAGTATACTTAACTGTGGGGAAGGAAAACATTTCAGACAGACGTACGCTAAGAGGCTGAATGTAAAGGCCCCACGAGATATAATTTTTGTCAATGAAACCATCCCTTCTCTTGGGACGTTCGTTTACACACAATTCGCGCTTGAAAACGACAGTTTGCAATACAATATGTAACAGAACGACGTTTCTAACAGCCCCTAGCACTGCTGACACACCCCGGACCATTCACCCCTCGTCTATGGACATCGTCCGGCTCTCAACCACGTGAACGTTGTCCGGCATCTTCGGAGTGTAAATATTACAGAGGAAGATTGTAGACAGCTTTGAGCCAACTTTCATACTCCTGCCTTGTAATGGAGGAAATGATGGAGTTTCGAGCAAGTGACCCTTAAATACTTGTGTACAGTGTAACTATTTAATATACACTACTGACCATTAAAAATGCTACACCACGAAGATGACGTACTACAGACGCGAAATTTAACCGATAGGAAGAAGATGCTGTGATACGCAAATGTCTAGCTTTTCAGAGCATTCACACAAGGATGGCGCCGGTGGCGACACCTACAACGTGCTGACATGAGGAAAGTTTCCAACCGATTACTCATACACAAAAAGCAGTTGACCGGCGTTGCCTGGTGATACGTTGTTGTGATGCCTCGTGTAAGGAGGAGAAATGCGTACCATTACGTTTCCGACTTTGATAAAGGTCGGCCTGTAGCCTATCGCGATTGCGGTTTATCGTATCGTGACATTGCTGCTCGCGTTGGTCGAGATCCAATGACTGTTAGCAGAATATGGAATCGGTGGGTTCAGGAGGGTAATACGGAACGCCGTGCTGGATCCCAACGGCCTCGTATAACTAGCAGTCGAGATGACAGGCATCTTATCCGCATGGCTGTAACGGATCGTGCAGTCACGTCTCGATCCCTGAGTTAAAGACCATGGCTGCGGTTAACCTTGACGCTGTATCACAGACAGGAGCGTCTGCGATGGTGTAATCAACGACGAACCTGGGTGCACGAATGGCAAAACGTCATTTTTTGGGATGGATCCAGGTTCTGTTTACAGCATCTTGATGGTAGCATCTGTGTTTGGCGACATCGCGGTGAACGCACATTGGAAACGTGTATTCGTCATCGCTATACTGGCGTATCACCCGGCGTGATGGTGTGGGGTGCCATTGGTTACACGCCTCGGTCACCTCTTGTTCGCATTGACGGCACTTTAAACAGTGGACGTTACATTTCAGATGCGCTACCACCCGTGGCTCTACCCTTCATTCGATCGCTGTGAAACCCTACATTTCAGCAGGATAATGCACGACCGCATGTTGCAGGTCCTGTACGGGCTTTTCTGGATACAGAAAATGTTCGACTTTTGCCCTGGCCAGCACATTCTCCAGATCTCTCACAAACTGAAAACGTCTGGCCAATGGTGGCCGAGCAACTGGCTCGTCACAATACGCCAGTCACTACTGTTGATGAACTGTGGTATCGTGTTGAACCTGCGTGGGCAGCTGTACCTGTACACGCTATCCAAGCTGTGTTTGACTCAATGCCCAGGCGTATCAAGGCCGTTATTACGGCCAGAGGTGGTTGTTCTGGGTACTGATTTCTCAGGATCTATGCACCCAAAGCGCGTGACAATGTAATCACATGTCAGTTCTAATATAATATATTTGTCCAATGAATACCTGTTTATCATCTGCATTTCTTCTTGGTGTAGCAATTTTAATGGCCGGTAGTGTATTAAAAAATTAAATTTTGTCGTAATCTTGTTACTAAGGGGTAAAATCTTTTGTTGAAGGTTCAATTCAATAAGTCAAGGATTCATATTACAAACCGTAAATATGTGTTGAGGCAGTGTAATTCGCCAGTGTAATTACCCAGAGTATATTCACCCAGTGTTTGAGAATGAGAGCGTGTAGCTGCTTCCCACAAACGTTAAACATAATGCTAAACATTTTCGAAACTTTTCTCACTTTTACACCCCGCGAAATATTGAAAGAAATTCCTAGCTTAATGCGTTTCCTCTGTCCATGCAGTAAAATTGCGTAATTTGGTATGACGTTTTCATTTATTACTCCTCTGCCACTAAGTCGATCCACAACACACCTTGTAGATAGTATCCACAACGCAGCTGAATGTAACTGCATAATTATATCAATGTGCGACACATGGCTCAGAAGATACGTAATAAACATTGAAATGCATGAGAAACTGACAAACCGGAGTGGCCGAGCGGTTCTAGGCGCTTCAGTCTGGAACCGCGCGACCGCTACGGTCGGAGGTTCGAATCCTGCCTCGGGCATGGATGTGTGTGATGTCCTTAGGTTATTTAGGTTTAAGTAGTTCTAAGTTCTAGGGGACTGATGACCTCAGAAGTTAAGTCTAGTGCTCAGAGCCATTTGAACTATTTTTAAACCATGAGAAACTAGCTGTTAAGCCGATTGCCAATTACCCAGACTATGACTTAATAATCCGGAACTAAGAAAACTATCATAAATGGGACTTTACTTTTCCAACCATAAAGATTTTCTATGCTTAACGACAAATCCTTAACTCATTGACTCATTTGTAGAGAAAAAGAACATCGCGAGGTAGCCACGCGGTCTAGGGCGCCTTGCGGCGGTTCACGCGGCTCCACCCGTCGGAGGTTCGAGCCCTATCTCGGGCATGGGTGTGTGTGTTTTGTCCTTAGCGTAAGTTAGTTTAAGCAGTGTGTAAGCCTGTGGACCGATGACCTCAGCAGTTTGGTCTGATAGGAACTTACCGCAAGACTAACACGATATTAGAAACTGTTTTATACAAGAAGTGGAGTTCTTTAAAAATTGAGGTTTTGGTGGTTATTGTAATTTGTGTGTAAGCGTTAGTAATGTTTGATTGGTAAAAATAAGTATAATAACACTCCTGATAACCGCTCAGAATATATTCCATATTAACGAAATTCTGTTTGCCATATTTTGCCCTCACCCTCTCGTTGCTGACATCGATATTGGCACATACAGTCAGGCAGAAGAATTTATTTTTCAGATTTATGGCGGCTTCTATAGACCACCGTCCCTCCCAAAGGCCCACAATACGCACTTTCTGAAATTCAGTTGATTGCAATAATTATGCTCCTCGGTACAGTTCTGGAGAGTGTGGGAGTGTTCTTGGTTGTGTTTATGTTTCTTTGTGTGTGTGTGTGTGTGTGTGTGTGTGTGTGTGTGTGTGTGTGTGTGTGATGTTTGCAAATCCAGAACAAATGTTCAAATGTGTGCGAAATCTTATAGGACTTAACTGCTAAGGTCATCAGTCCTTAAGCTTACACACTACTTAACTTAAATTATCCTAAGGACAAACACACACACCCATGCCCGAGGGAGGACTCGAACCAACGCCGGGACCAGCCGCACAGTCCATGACTGCAGCGCCTTAGACCGCTCGGCTAGCCCACGGCGGCCAAATCCAGTACAATGCGTTAACAATGGATCACCCTTAAAGCAAGTGAAATATAACTCTGCCCTATTTCTTAAAAAAAGTATACAGATATACTATTTCAGTTCATAATGACTCAATTTATATTTAAGGTAATACTCATAAATTATTAAAAGTTATTATCTGACAGAATTATATAGTATCAAAACTATTTCCGTATATATTTTTTCGCAGCGCTCGGTTAGCAATTAACTTGTTATTTGCTCGTCGATAAAACTTGTCACTGAAGCGTAACTACACGTGAGATGCAAGCAACATAATGGTTGCTGTGACACTAGAGTTGGAGAGATTTCTTTACCTGTTTCTGGACCCCATACAGTCTTTGTTGATTTACCAAACGATTTATGCACTCCTGCCAGTAATAACTAACCAATACAGGCTTCAAGTGTAATTTGGTATTATTCTTCCCAGCAGTCACAATAAGCTTTTTGCTATACTTCGGATATACGAGGATGTACTGAAAAGTAATATTTCCGAATTTATAACGTGAAAATTTTCAAGCTTTTTTTTTAAAAAAAAAACAAACGTTATTAACATTCTATATCCTTATGATTCTTCTCTACTTATTCTCAGCCCGCTGCCGCTAGACGGCTCCACATCGTAGCGCGCTGTAATCGAGTTTCGAATGCGAAGAGTTCGTCCAGATATGGAGCACCCTCTCCTTCAGCGTGACAGTGCCAGAGCACAAACGAGGCAATAAAATTACCTTGGAACTCTTACATTTGGTCCGTGTTTGCATAGAAAAACAGTAATATCACAAAATGAGTCCGCCTTGATTCAAAACACCGTGTTATTTCTTTATTTCTTTATTATCCCGAACTAGTTTCGGCGACAAATATTACCATCATCAGTGGGGCTTTTTTAATCTAAAACATGCAGAAAATGGTATGGTTGTACAAACACAGTAAAACATTATTACCTTTCTACAAATCGTCTTTTGAAATATAGTTTTATGTTGATACTTTTATACTACCTTATTTATTCTATACTGCAGCATGTTTTAAACTACTATTGGCGCTGTTTGTGACATATTTTCTGTGCTCTTTTTTTCTGTTGCCGTCTTTTTACCTAGCGAACATCGTGTCATCTGCAACCATGTGAGCGGCTGTTAGTAAACAAATACTCGAAGGTGAACTTCGTATGTCAGCAGAATATACTTGGGGTTGTGGTAGTGTTGTGGAAACCAGTTATTTTGATGTGTGTTTAGCTGTTGCTTAGCTATTCGTGTACTCACGTTTGTTGGATGGTGTGTTGCTGCTTTTTACACAGAAAAACAAAACTTTTGCACTTTGTTCCTGATCCAGAATATTACGCCATCTTGCTGTTCGCGTGTGTCGCGAGAGGCGTATCGCAAGTGGCGAGAGAAGCTATGAAAAACTGTAGCGCGAATTACGACGCCTTCTGTTCATTATTTATCTCTCTGTGTGTGATGGGGAAGTGGTTCTTTTGCGTGTGTGTCCTTGGCCAGTTCTCTCAGAGCGCTAAAGAGTGTGTTGTTGCAGAGTGTTGTGTTTTCATTTATTACATTTTTCCCTTCGACTATAGCCTTTTGTATGTGGTAATTTTCTTCTATCGTTAGTTGTCGGTATAGACTGTTGTTGTTTCTCAGAATTCGTAGATCGTTTTCGATATTAGTGGGGTTATGGTTTTTGTTCATTAGATGCTCTGCAAAAGTTGAATGTGTACTGTCACTTCTTAGAGCTCTCATGTGCTTTGTGTGCCTCGTTCGGAAATTTCTGCTTGTTTGTCCTATGTAGTGGGCCTGACAAGAGTTGAAAGTGAGTTGATATATTCCAGCGTTGCTGAATTTGTCTGAGGTTTTTCTGATTGGTCTTAGTCTTTTCTGAACTGTATTGTTTTTTCTGAATGTTATTGGGATCCCTTGCTTTTTTAAGATGTTTCTTATTCTATGTGATATTTTGTTATTGTATGTTACTGTGTACCATCTCTCTCTTTTTTTTCTGAAGTTTTGTGTTCTGCTGCGTGGTCTGTGTGTGCTGCATGTTTCCGTTTTACCTTGTTGTTGAGTTTGTTTATGATGTCTGTTTTGTAGTCGTTTTCAACAGCAATTTCTTTGATTATGTTTAGTTCCTGGGTGTAGTTTCCTGGTTTAAGAGGTGTTCTGTTTATCCTGTGGAGCATGTGTGAGAAACTGGCATATTTATGCACTGTAGGGTGGTTGGATAGCGCTGCGTCATCTGCAACAATCCGACTCCTTGGTTCACTGTTATCGATCGTCCTCCATACAGTTCCGACTTGGCTCCATCCGATTTTCAACTGTTTCCAAAACTTAAAAAAGCATCTTCGAGGACTTCACATTGATAGCGGCGAAGCGCTGCAAGCAAAACTGATGTGGCTCCGTCAAAGATTGTACAGCAACAGTACAGACAAACTGGGTTCTCGTTGGCAGATATGTGTTCGCCGCCATTGTGTCTATGTTGAGAAATAACCATTTAAAAATTAAGAAAAAAGGTGTAGAATGTTAATAACGTTTTATCTAAAAAGCTTTAATTCAGATGCATAACTTACAGCTCTCCATCGTAGCACATTTTGTTGGAACAGGAATTAGTTTTACGACGTTTACACTTGGGGTTTTCCAATGTACAGGAATGGTTGTTTGTTTTTCGACTGAGCCACTTGCACGTTTCTACGTGAGATATGAAAGTCTGAAACGTTTTCTGATCCAGGTGTAATACGAATTCCGTCGTCATAGGTGTATTTTCTACTCCGGGAAAACTATCTTCACAGTCAGAAGCACTTAGAAATTTGTCCAGCTGCTCGTCGAAATGAAACCGTTTCGTCATCGTAACCACATAGAAATTACTACGTTAGATGCATCAGCTGCGTCCGCACCAAACAATTGATGAAGGATTACTGGTAACGAAACGCTTTGTTAATTTAAACGGAATAAGCGAGTACATTGTTGTGTAACTTCACACACTTCAACAATAAGCAGGAAAAGCCTCCGATGTTAACAAAATCTGTTACTCATGTGTCTCAGATAAGCATATATGAAATTTTTCTACCTTTGTATGTACAAGGGCTGAATTTTAGTCGTACTGACCAAATGAGACACAGGTGTAACAAATTGAGCTCTAACAAGGGAGAGAAAACATTTCTTTATTTTTTTGAGAGGGTTAAGCTACGTAGACTCTACCTAAAAACCATTAAGTTTCGAGCGCTAGTGCACAAATATAGAAACGTTATGGAAGAATAAATTGCTTTCCGGATCCTATTGATCCGAAAATAACATATGATATCGCCCTCGCCTGCAACATGGAGCTTCAAAGCATTCCCTTTACAGCCCTGTGTCTGAATAAACAAGAAGTTAAAAAAATGGTTCAAATGGCTCTGAGCACTATGGGACTTAAGTGCTGAGGTCATCAGTCCCCTAGAACTTAGAACCACTTAAACGTAACTAACCTAAGGACATCACACACACATCCATGCCCGAGGCAGGATTCGAACCTGCAACTGTAGCGGTCGCGCGGTTCCAGACTGAAGCGCCTAGAACCGCTCGGCCACTCCGGCCGGCTCAAGAAGTTAATTCGTCACTATTTTAGATGTGTTCATTTTTCGTCTTCGACTGTTGGCGACTATTATATTCCTTCAAATTCGACTCTGAACATGTCAATCTATGTTGCACTAACGGAAAGTAATATATCTCAACGCCACCGGGATACATCGATTGCACCTAACAACTGATCAGAAGGAGATAACATGCAAAGTGACTACCAGCCCTTGGCACTGAATGTCTTTGTGTGTTTGTTTGTATGTATGTGTGTGTGTATGTGTGTGCTTTGTTTGTGTGGGGGGTGGGGGATGGAGGTGAGGGGGGGGGGGGAGGCTTCGCACGCCACGGAGTGTCGACCGGAAGCCGACATTCACGTGCAGCGTATCGCTCCGTCCATGAAAATAATTTATTCCCTCACGGTACCATAATCACACAAACATTTCTCAGTAATTATGCCACGGCAGCTCACTGTTCCACATGCTTCCGCTCAGGATAAATCTTTCGTGAAAGCGGGCATGGCTGAGATGTATTTGACATCAGATACTCTCTCGTTACCGCACACCTCTGGCACTCACGCAACACCCTCTGTTCTGCCATACATACTCGTTTGTATCCGCATACACGTTGACTAACGTCGAAAGCTATTGTAGCACAATTCGCAGCCCATATTTAGGTATGTCATACACGTCAGTCCAAAAAGTTTCAAGAGAGAAACATTAAGAAAAATAGAGAAACATTAAGATAGTGGCTGTAATGTTTCAGCTGATATACAAGGATCATTCGGAAAGTAAAGAACATTTTGTTTTGATAAGTGTATGAATGAATGGTGTATGTTCTTTCGGACATGTCCGAAAGAACATATAACACTAGCTTGCCGTGAAACAAGCTAACGTTACCCTCTCGGAGGATTTTTAAGATTTTTGACCGCGCGTACGTCAAATGCACAAAGGTATCGGACTATAATTTTGAATATGGTGAAATTAACAGAAAAACAAAACGTACTTTAACCTTGGGAGTTAATGAAAGTGGTAAAATCATAAGTGAATGAAAAAAGATGAACGGTCGCCAGCCCAATTAGGCAAATTAATTTGGAAATATATGTTTAAGAAAATTGAATATTGGTTATTCATTAATATTTCCCTTTGAATCGCACACAGGATACAAACTGATAAAGTGCACCCTGCACTGTGTGTAGCACCAATAATGCAGACACCAGTGAATTATAGGAAGCAAATCTGTACTAGCCTCATATTAATGACAGTTACACTCAAGATCATCACTTAATCAAATACTGAAATGTTACCGCATGAAGTGCATAACCAAATTTGGACATGAGGGGGCTTTTATTCAACAGATATGAAAAAAAAACAAATACAGGTGAATAATATCATAAATACGCTGTTCAAATTCTTCTACATGTATCGGTTTTCCTCAGCAACAGTAATAGTTCAATTTTTCTCTAATAAGTGTAGAATATGATGGGGACTCCATAAACTAGTATGGTTTCTCTATTCAACGCTCTCTGATTATTACAGTAGAAAATGCTGATTCAAAAACTAATCATTCACTTCACTTAAGTAGTTCATAATTTACTTTGCAAGACAATAAATACAACGCTTCAAAAAAGGAACCATTCACGTTATAAATCAAAACCACACTGTTTCTAAATGAGCTTAGCTCATTTGCCTTTTTATCACCTGTGAATCAGGTATTCTAGACAATGATATTTATACAATCTTGCACTGTATTCCTGCAGAACTATACTTTGTAATAAACCAAGGATACTTTAGCAAAATCCTCTCTAACTTCACTTTTGTGGTTTTAACTTTAACTTTTAGTACTCCTTTTACATTTGACAAAAAATCACTTTTAAACACTTGACTGCAAGAATTTTCATTTAAACCGGGGAACTCGGTTTGAGTAGCACTTAGGTGAGAACCCTGCATAGGTTCTTGATCTGGATAGAAAATATGGTTCTTGACACAAATTTGGCTCAAATAGTTCAACGGCTCTGAGCACCATGGGACTTAACTTCTGAGGTCATCAGTCCCCTAGAACTTAGAACTACTTAAACCTAACTAACCTAAGGACATCACGCATCCATGCCCGAGGCAGCATTCGAACCTGCGACCGTACCGGCCGCGCGGTTCCAGACAGTAGTGCCTCGAACCTCTCGGACACTCCGGCCGGCGACACAAATTTGTCTCTATGCTTATTATTAAAAACACACACAAATTAAATGGTCCATGCCTATATACATTACTGATTGTGTAAAGTTAGTGAAGCAGTGGCGAAGGTTAGTGGGAAGCGACAAAGCGGCTGAATGTACTCACGGCTCTTGATGTACGAATGCTCTATAAATCTCTTCTTGGCGTCGGATTTTCAGCATATTAAAGCCATTTCTTTATGCCGATAATATCAAATAATAGCCACATGCACATCCGAGGCAACTCCTTTACAAAGCAGCTTCCAATTGCTTCTCTTGACATGTCAAAGTTTACTGTGTTACGGCTAGCCACATACTGCGTACCGTTCACACCAACGAGACGCTCAGTTTCACCGCGAAAACCATCTTTTACATCCCGCCGTGCCACTTCCCTCACCTTTTATATATTACAAATACGAGTGCCCTATGCTTGAACCAGTTTTCAATAAACATTTCGATTTTATGAACATACACATAATAATTCATCATTTTAACAAATCATTTTGATTTTTTCATATATACACTACAAAACTGTAATTCTCCTGTCACAAATCAATGACTCTAAATAACAAAGAATACACACTCCATAATTGCAGATACACTGTTACATAATATAAACCCACTTCTAATCGACATAAATGTTACAAACAGACACCAGGCATTCATATAATTGTTTCTCCTAGATGGAGAATAGATCCACCTTCTTCAGTGCGGATGCGCAAGTACGATCAAGAAACATCCTGCGGGCATTTGAGTGGCGAGTATGAAGGTGACGCTCGATGGGAATATGAGTAAGCCGTGTGGCGAGCCGAGGTACACTCATGCTCATAAATTAAGGATAATGCTGACACATGGTGAAACATGGTGAAACAACGCTCTGGTGGACGGTTTGCGTTGTTAAATCAGCTCAGGGTATGGCCATGCGGTGCATTTGACCTGCGGTCGTCACACGGTGGCCCTGGCAGCAGTCCACACACGCAGAGGTGTGTTGGTGCATGTCAGAGTACGGTGCAGTGAGTAAGTGTGCAGACGTTTCCAGACGTGCTAATGATTGGGCCGGCCGTGGTGGCCGAGCGGTTCTAGGTGCTACAGTCTGCAATCGCGCGACCGCTACGCTCGCAGGTTCGAATCCTGCCTCGGGAATGGATGTGTGTGATATCTTTAGGTTAGTTAGGTTTAAGTAATTCTAAGTTCTAGGGGACTGATGACCTCAGAAGTTATGTCCAATAGTGCTCAGAGCCATTTGAACCATGTGAATGGTTACTGTGGGTTGAAAATGGCTCAAAGAACACATATTGATGACTTCATGAGGGGTAGAATACTAGGGCGACTGGAGGCTGGTCAAATACAGCAGGTCGCAACACGGGCCCTCCATATGCCACAAAGTGTGATCTCACTATTGTGGCAACGATTCCAGCAGACAGGAAACGTGTGCAGGTGCTACAGTACGGGACGTCCATAGTGTACATCACTACAAGGACACCGATATCTCACCATCTGTGCCCGCATATGGTCACGGAGTACTGCAGGTAGCCTTGCTCTGGACCTTGTCGCAGCCACTGAAACAGTTGTCTACAGACACACAGTCTACAGACGACTGAACAGACATGGTTTATTCGCTCGGAGACCTGCAAGGTGCATTCCACTGACCCCTGGTCACAGGATAGCCCGTAAATCCTGGTGTCAAGAACACAGTACATGGTCATTGGAACAGTGGTCCCAGGTTATGTTCACGGACGAGTCCAGGTATAGTCTGAACAGTGATTCTCTACGGCTTTGTATCTGGTGTGAGCCAAGAACCAGATACGAATCCCTTAATATCCTTGAAAGGGGCCTGTATGGAGGTCGTGGTTTGATGGTGTGCGGTGGGGTTATGATTGGTGCACGTACACCCCTGCCTGTCTTTGACAGAGGAACTGTAACAGGTCAGGTGTATCGGGACGTCATTTTGCACCAGTATGTCCGCCTTTTCAGGTTTGCAGTGGGTCCCACCTTCCTCCTGATGGATGATAATGCACGTCCCCACCGAGCTGCCATCGTGGAGGAGTACCTTGAAACAGATGATATCAGGCGAATGCAGTGACCTGCCTGTTCTCCAGATCTAAGCCCCATCGAGCAAGTCTGGGATGCTCTCGGTCGACGTGTCGCTGCACGTCTTCAAACCCCTACGACACTTCAGGAGCTCCGACAAGCACTGGTGCAAGAATGGGGGGCTACGCCCCAGTAGCTGCTCGACCACATGATCCAGAGTATGCAAACCCATTGTGCGGCCTTTGTACGTGTGCATGGTGATCATATCCCATACTGATGTCGTGGAACATGCGCAGGAAACAGTGGCGTTTTGTAGCACATGTGTTTCGGGACGGTTTTCTCAACTTATAGCCAGTACCGTGGACTTAATATCTGTGTCTTGTGTGTTCCCTATGTACCTATGATATTAGCGCCAGTTTTTTCTAGTACCATGTTTTTGTTAGGCATCGCTACGGAAGTGGTGAAGAACCAAAAGCAGCCGCTAATGGACGGTTCAACAACTTGACGACCGATGAGTATGCAGAAGGCATAGGAAAGCAGGAGCAATAGTATAACAAGTGGCTAAAACTGGATGGTCACGACGTGGAAAAGTAGCTTGGGTATCGTATTCTACACTCCTGGAAATGGAAAAAAGAACACATTGACACCGGTGTGTCAGACCCACCATACTTGCTCCGGACACTGCGAGAGGGCTGTACAAGCAATGATCACACGCACGGCACAGCGGACACACCAGGAACCGCGGTGTTGGCCGTCGAATGGCGCTAGCTGCGCAGCATTTGTGCACCGCCGCCGTCAGTGTCAGCCAGTTTGCCGTGGCATACGGAGCTCCATCGCAGTCTTTAACACTGGTAGCATGCCGCGACAGCGTGGACGTGAACCGTATGTGCAGTTGACGGACTTTGAGCGAGGGCGTATAGTGGGCATGCGGGAGGCCGGGTGGACGTACCGCCGAATTGCTCAACACGTGGGGCGTGAGGTCTCCACAGTACATCGATGTTGTCGCCAGTGGTCGGCGGAAGGTGCACGTACCCGTCGACCTGGGACCGGACCGCAGCGACGCACGGATGCACGCCAAGACCGTAGGATCCTACGCAGTGCCGTAGGGGACCGCACCGCCACTTCCCAGCAAATTAGGGACACTGTTGCTCCTGGGGTATCGGCGAGGACCATTCGCAACCGTCTCCATGAAGCTGGGCTACGGTCCCGCACACCGTTAGGCCGTCTTCCGCTCACGCCCCAACATCGTGCAGCCCGCCTCCAGTGGTGTCGCGACAGGCGTGAATGGAGGGACGAATGGAGACGTGTCGTCTTCAGCGATGAGAGTCGCTTCTGCCTTGGTGCCAATTATGGTCGTATGCGTGTTTGGCGCCGTGCAGGTGAGCGCCACAATCAGGACAGCATTCGACCGAGGCACACAGGGCCAACACCCGGCATCATGGTGTGGGGAGCGATCTCCTACACTGGCCGTACACCACTGGTGATCGTCGAGGGGACACTGAATAGTGCACGGTACATCCAAACCGTCATCGAACCCATCGTTCTACCATTCCTAGACCGGCAAGGGAACTTGCTGTTCCAACAGGACAATGCACGTCCGCATGTATCCCGTGCCACCCAACGTGCTCTAGAAGGTGTAAGTCAACTGCCCTGGCCAGCAAGATCTCCGGATCTGTCCCCCATTGAGCATGTTTGGGACTGGATGAAGCGTCGTCTCACGCGGTCTGCACGTCCAGCACGAACGCTGGTCCAACTGAGGCGCCAGGTGGAAATGGCATGGCAAGCCGTTCCACAGGACTACATCCAGCATCTCTACGATCGTCTCCATGGGAGAATAGCAGCCTGCATTGCTGCGAAAGGTGGATATACACTGTACTAGTGCCGACATTGTGCATGCTCTGTTGCCTGTGTCTATGTGCCTGTGGTTCTGTCAGTGTGATCATGTGATGTATCTGACCCCAGGAATGTGTCAATAAAGTTTCCCCTTCCTGGGACAATGAATTCACGGTGTTCTTATTTCAATTTCCAGGAGTGTATATAGAATATAGCTTCGTTTAATTATATAAAATAAAAATCTCCGTAGGAAAATAAAAGTTCTTTACTTTCCGGAAGAGCTTCGTACGTAGACACTCTCCCAGAGTACAACGTTCATAGAAGAATTTGAAACAGTCAGGAAAGTGCTTCTTTAATTTCCGCACTTTGTCATTTTGGGGTTGGTTTGTACTGATAACACCAAATTTCGTCATTCGTGGTGATTTTTTCAAGTTTGTGTTCGAGTTCAATCAAGCTGACTGGCGTCGTTGTTTCTGTTCGGCAATCAGTGTGTGCGGGAAAAACTTTGCAAACACATTTCTCTGTTTGTGGAAAATGTCTTGAATATTTGTTCTTTACAGGTGTCAGTTTAAGTCTCAATCGTAGCTGCTGCGTTGAAGTCGCTAATTCGCCAGGACTAAAATCGGTCTTGAAACTTTCTGATCGGACGGAGTACTCTTTAAATATAGCAGTTCGAGAAAATCGTCCTAAATTTGGTTCGGGATGCCATTAAATGGAAAGAAAACTATAGATTTCTATTTTTACTCATTACCAAAATAAATTGTTCAAATAGTATAAAGTAAAGTGATTCAAAATGTTTAAGATCAGAGTTCTACCGAATGGAAAAGGCAAAGGAACTGAAATATATGAGGAAAACAACAGAAGAAAACTCTTTAGGATAACTTTCTATAGAGGTAAGGATACATATGATGGAAAGAGAACTTACAGTTTAACTGAAAATATCAATAAGGAAGAATTGTTATCTAAAAACCTTAAAATAAACTGCAACGCAGCAGTAGAAACAGAATGCCTACATGCTAACAAATACATAGTACTGAAATATAAGCTTGAGTAAACGTCAAGTATGAAAAACATGAAATGTAAGTTATTAGATTATTTACAAATTTCAGAATTTTCATAATTACGGAGTAAACATGCAATTTTTAGAATTGCAAAAAAAGTATCAGAAACAACAACAGGAGACAACTGTTTTTTTGGACAAGTACAGAGAGAATCGTGTGAAACTTGCACCCCTTTTATTTCGCGGAAGTTTCACGATATAGAAGCGAGATTTTCGACCATTGAAAGTAAGCAGGGGGGCACTTCATTCTGTTTATGTGTAATACGCTTAAAACTTCTATCAACCAAGGTCTTACAATCAACATGTGTGTCTTATTAAGAGGAGCTTTAAGCATTTTGCTAAATTTGAAAGGTGAGACAGCCGGAATCGACTGTTGCGATGTAAACTCTGCCAGTTAAGAATCTCATGGCAAGATTCGAACACTTCGTGTACTTTCTCCCTTCTGAATATCACCTGTCCGGCGCTATGAAGAAACCTCTGCGCAGACATCATTTTCTAGACTTCTAGGAGCTGCGAGTAACTGCCCCACATTGAGTGCTACAGACACCAGAAAAGTGGATCGAGGAGGGCGTACAGGAATTAAGGGGCCAAGTGAGGTGAGTCGGTTGGTGGCCCAGTCCATGGAACCTCGCTTAAGCGAAGGCAGCCGGAGTTTTCCGATGACGGCGCTCAGTTTGACTCCCTGTTCCTTGACTTCACGAAGGCATTTCACTCCACTCCAAAATGACGTTCAGTGAAAAAAATACGAGCTTATCGAGTATTTGAGCAGATTTTCGACTGGATTCAAGACTTCCTTGCTCTTAATGGAACAAAATCGACAGAAGTGTGATGGAGCCCTTACTGTTTACAACACACACACACACACACACACACACACACACACACACACACATATATATATATATATATATATATATATATATATATAATCTAGTAGAAAGCGTCGGCTCTTTAACGCTGTTCTCAGATCTCAGATGATGGGTTGTCTGTAACAAAGTAGCAACCCCAGAAGATAGTAATGATTTGCAGAATGACCTCCGGAGAGTTATGGAATGGTGCAGGCAGTGGCAGTTGATCCTGAACGTAAATAAATGTGACACATTGTGCATACATAGGAAAAGAAATCCACTGCTGTACAGCTACACTATTGATGACAAACCGCGGGAAACAGTATCTACCGTAAAATATCTAGGAGTAACTGTCCACAGTGACCTTAAGTGGAATGACCACATAAAACAAATAGTGGGGATAGCAGAGGACCCACTCAAATTCATAGGAAGAATCTTAAGGAAATGTAACTCATCCACGAACGAAGTGGCTTACGAGGCGCTTGTTCGACCGATTCCTGAGTACTTTTAATCTACCTGTGATCCGTACCAGGTAGGACTGATAGAAGCGATAGAGAAGATCCAACGAAGAGCAGCGCGTTTCGTCACGGGATCGTTTAACCGACGCGAGAACGTTATGGAGATGATCAATAAACTTCACTGGCAGACGTTACAAGAGAGGTGTTGTGCTTCACGGAGAGATTTCGAGAGATCACTTTCCGTGGAGACGGACAACGTTTTACTTTCCCCGCATACGTCTCGCGTAATGACCGCGAGGAGAAAATTCTAGTAATTAGAGCCAATACAGAGGCTTACCGATAATCATTCTTCCCGCGTGCTATTCGCGAGTGGAACTTGGTTTGAAGGCTCAGTTAGTGGTATAAAAGGTACTCTCCGCCACACACCATTAAGTGTCTTGCGGAGTATGATGTACACGTCGACTTGTATAGGGAGTTGCAAGACCACTTACCATGACGGTGCCCACCCTACACACACTGCCACCAATCACCGGTGAATATCCACAGTGTCCACACCCTTCTTCCACAGAAGCCACGTCGTCCAGTGTTGTCCAACATCGATGACACTCCACTCCACGTTGTCTGCTCATGTGCAGAATTTGGCCAGTGCTGTGCTTGTGTTACAACTCCAATGATTGTCCTGCCACCTACCGTTAGACCAAAGTGCAACACACATAACCTACCTACTATAATGACGAATCGAAGGGCGCACCACGAACGATGGGAGAATATGAAGTCTAAATCAATATGGAACGCCCCTCGTATGTTCAACATTTAAATTAAAGACAGTTACAACAAAAGATATATTTAGTATTATCTTCTTTTCTATAATCACTCTCCGATACTTAATGTTAGCTAATGAAAGAGAATTGTCTCTCTCCTTACTCCATTCACAGGTTCCAGTCAATGATGCGCTTCACACTTTGTTTTTGTTGACGGATTCCCTACTAGCATGCTATCGACCTCATTGCAGTGATTAGTTCCCAAATTTCCCATGCACAGCGCCGCTTTTCATCGATGTCCTCATTAGGTTTCGTATTATTTATTACGCTGCTTATGTGCACTTACATTTTTTGTTTATGCCGTACGACAACTACAGTTTTCTACGGTTTTATTTTATCTCCATCCTGAAACCAACTTCAATGTATGCATATCATTAGCCAATTTGCTCCAGTTCTGGCGTGATGCCTGCATTTGGCTTCTTTATACCGTTTTCGTACAGCCACTATGAACTACGTGTAAGTATTTATAAAAGGCACCATTTTTTATATTTAAATTTTTAAGACCTTTCGTCCTTAATTTTGGTATTCAGAAATTCATCTCCTTTTTGCAACGGGTTGCTCATTACTTCGATATAAAAATATGTATTATTATCAGCTAGAAAGAGGTTGTGCAAGTATTCTGTCCGATTTTTCTTTCTTGGAACTGGTTAATAGGGGGTGCATGATCCAGTGCAGTTCTTCGTTCCTGCCCTGCCACCTCGGAGCGGCAGTTCTCGTGGTGCATATGGTCTCGTCTTGCAGGTCTCCTCAGGCACCAAAAAAAAGTACTAGCAGAATTTAGATTTTGACTTGGCTGATTATATAGACACTGCCGTTTCATTGAGAATTATGTAAGTGTTATAGACGCTAACGTCAGTTGTTATCAAAAGAGTGGTAAACTAGTGGGAGCCATTGTACCCCATAGCAGTCGATCGATTTAGTGTCCCCTCTACCTTGCTCCTCTCCTCGGTGTACCCTAATATTACATGGTTCACGCTTCTTCTTCTTCACATTTACAGAGACGACTGTCGATCAATCCCAGGAGATTAAGTGTTTTTAAAACGACTGGGACTGAATTTCATTCGTGCCATCTACTTTTTTTAGAGTTAGAATGAACAGTGTTTTGTGAAAGACGCCTGTGAGGAAGAAAATTATGAGTTGTGCTGTGCTATGAAAATGTGCAGTTTTCTTTTCTTTCTTACAGTCAGTTTTAACCAGGATAACCGGCAATTAAACCATTAGAAAAATTGGAAATTTATGGTAAGGTCTTATGCGACCAAACTACTGAGGTCATCGGTCCCTAAGCTTACGCACTGTTTAATCTAACTACGCTAAGGACAATACACACAACCATGCCCGAAGGAGGACTCGAAACTCCGACGGAGGGAGCCTCGCGGACCGTGACAAGGCGCCCTAGACCACGCGGCTACCTCGCGTGGCAAATAATTAGACATATTGTTTCTACCTATATATCCTTTCTCATTATGAATATTTTCGTTTTCTTCCTCGCAGTTGGATTTCACTGAAAACGGGAAATTTGTATTTATGGCTTGCATTTATGATTAGAATAGTACTACAGAATCCTAATTTGCCATAAAGATGAACAAGGCTCAATGTCAGTGAGAAATGGAATGGGGAGGTGAACGGAACGGAAGTGGAGAAAGAAATGGACATAGAGAGGAGGAAAGAGAAAATGGACAGAGAGGGGGGGAGGAGAAATGGACAAAGAGCGGGGGAGAAGGAGATGAACAGTGAAAGGGAGGGCTAGGAAATTAGGATATACATACAGTTTCCATACATACTTAGGAACTACGAGGCACTGCTGGGTTCGCAGGTGGTTGTACAAAATCCTCTAGACACAGTACGCTTCTTATACCAGTATGTTGACGGGATCACACGGTGTGTCGCTCTATAACGTTTCCCTCTGTCATTGGTCCTCCTGCTCCATTCCTTGTCCTACTTCAGTCGCATAGTCCTTTCAAGTCGTTATATGAAGTCTGTGTGTGGTATCTTTGGATGAAATGGCGTTCCGGAAGCTGCGCCTTGTTTAGCCGATTGGTCGGCCGGTTCGTTACAAGGGATGCCCCTATGGACTTTGACCCGGATTAAAGTAACGTCTTTTTGCTGCATTTTTCATAAATGACTGGGACGTTGCGTCGCTGTTTCATGCTGCTATTCGTGAGACGGTTAAGGTAATACGAGAGGCGTTCAATACGTGATGCAACTTGTTTTTCTTGGCCGTTTTCGGTTCAAAAACTACGCCATTTTTGGAGGACATCGTGGAATATTCCCGTTTCAGTCCCTGTAGGTTCATGAAATTCCGATCGGTGGTGGCGCTATACGTAACCTTCAGAATGACATCTGTAAAGGAGGTGCGTTCCGAGTTTCTTTTGGTGAAAAACCAGAGCATCGCAGATAGCATATATTCAAAGTCGTTTGGAGAATGGCTACGGAGACCTGGCAGTGAACAAAAGCACGATGAGTCTTTGGGCGAGCCGTCTGTCATCATCGCAACAAGATAGCGAAAATCTGTCCCTCCAAGAGGCTGGCTGCACACAGCTGTACCCCCTGCAGTGTTGGAATGTGTGGGCCCTCTCATTCGTCATGATCGACGGGTCACAATCGAAGACCTCGCTGCTCAACTGACTTCACTGTTCGATATCCACCGTCATGGTGCAACGGTCTACTGTGAAGTGCATAGTGCTACCCTTAGGAAATTGAAGAAACTACTTCAGCGTGTTTGTAGGCAAAAAACTGCGAACGAACTTCCCCTTCTCCATGACAACACGAGGTCTCAGAGAAGTCAGCGCACCAGAGAGGAGCTCACAAAACTTAAAGAGGTCTGTCCTTCCTCACCGACCCTGCAACCACATGTCGCACCTTCCGACTTCCACCTGTTTGGCCCAATGAAGGCTGCAGTGCGCGCGAAACAGTACGTGGATCATGGAGAAGTTATTGATGCAGCAAGGCATTGGCACCGACATCTATCAGCAGAGTGCTATCATGTGGGCATACTGGCCCTCCCAGTAAGGTGGCGCAGTGCTGTCGCATTCAACCAAGTTTATGTTGAAAAACAGGGATTTGTAGCCAAAGGACTGGGGAATAATATGGTAAACTGGAATCCTGAATAAAACCAACCTACTTATAGAAAAAAATTATTGCCTTACTTACTGAACGCCCTGCGTAATTTCGCCATCAAATCAGTTCCCCGCTTCAAATGTTTTTTATTCCAGTCTTTGATCACAATATCAATTCTTTTGACGATGACCTGTTTCAGTCAGTAATGACCATCCTCAGATCTGCAATATAAAATTATGTACACCTTGTCAGCAGTGTCTTTCAACACAATACGGCATTACGTATCACAGTATACTATCATACAACCAGGGAATTATAAAGCCACTATAAATGTAAATCCCTCTAGTCACTAAGTTCTTACGATCGGTGTGCGCCTACATAACGTCCTGGCGACCCAACGGAGGGCGCTGATCATTGATCTGTCTTTTCTTCAGATGTCATATAGACATTTTATCTTTCATAGGTAATGTATGGGTTGCTAGAGGCAATATATTGCGTATATTAATTTTGACCGTAAATTCACCATAAAATTGTCAGACCTATTATCCTTATATATGTCGTTTTGATAATTTTATATGGGTGACACTTTTACTGTGTCACAGTTGATTTCTGAAATAGTTATCAATGTTTAAAAGTCTGCTACATGTATTTAACCTTATGTGTTTTATCAAATTATATTTCTTCCGTAAATGATTACTACATCCAAGCCCACAGTAGCGACATCTATGTAGGATGTAGGCAAACATATTTCTGGTAGCTACTGTATTTCAGTAGCCAGTTGCAAAGCCGGTCGGAGTGGCCGTGCGGTTCTAGGCGCTACAGTCTGGAACCGAGCGACCGCAGGTTCGAATCCTGCCTCGGGCATGGATGTGTGTGATGTCCTTAGGTTAGTTAGGTATAATTAGTTCTAAGTTCTAGGGGACTGATGACCTCAGAAGATAAGTCGCATAGTGCTCAGAGCCATTTGAACCATTTTGAACCAGTTGCAAAAATGATTGTGTGGACGATGTGGCCTATTATACACCTTATTGTAGATCTACGTGACGATGCTGTGCTGAATATACTTATATGTTTTGACGGCCGTATGACTTTAGAATATAGTGTAGAAAAAGGTACGTTTTACCTTATTTTATCTGTACATTTTCCTTGTTGTATGATAGTATACTGTGATATATAATGCTGTATTGTGTTGAAAGACACTGCTCACTAGGTGTACATATTTTTATATTGCAGATCTGAGGATTTTCATTACTGACTGAAACCGGTCAGGCCGGCCGGAGTGGCCGAGCGGTTCTAGGCGCTGCAGTCTGGAACCGCGCGGCCGTTACGTTCGAGATTCGAAGCCTGCCTCGGGCATGGATGTGTGTGATGTCCTTAGGTCAGTTAGGTTTAAGTAGTTCTAAGTTCTAGGGGAGTGATGACCTCAGAAGTTAGTCCCATTGTGCTCAGAGCCATTTTTGAAACCGCTCATCGTCAAAAGAATTGATATTGTGCTCTAAGACTGGAATAAAAAACATTTGACAATATTGGATCACTGTTCATACACGCGACTGTTTTGCAGCTGGTGAGTTTCCCGCTGTTTAATTGCATCTAACATAGCTACTACTGGTTCAGCTTTATCACTGATTCTGTGTCCATTTTGCATAACGGTCTGTAAAGAAATTCTCGATAGATGTTTTCAATTTTAGTGGTAGTAATTGACGTATCCAAGTACTATTAACGCCAACTTACGGTTCGTTGGATGGCGCCTTCATAGAGTTACAGTTTTGGTGACTAGTTGTATAAATGTCTCATCAGATGTTTCCAGAATGAAATTTTCACTCTGCAGCGGAGTGTGCGCTGATATGAAACTTCCTGGCAGATTAAAGCTGTGTGCCAGGCCGAGACTCGAACTCGGAACCTTTGCCTTTCGCGGGCAAGTGCTCTACCAACGGAGCTACCCAAGCACGACTCACGCCCCGTCCTCACAGCAAAGGTCCCGAGTTCGAGTCTCGGCTTGGCACACAGTTTTAATCTGCCAGGAAGTTTCGTCTCATCATACGGTTGTTAATCTCCGAGACACGCACTCAGCCGTCCCAGTACGCAGAGAAATCAGCTGCCGCCCAGCCCGTGTTGTAGCACTCGGGGACGAGGGTGCCGTCTCCGGCGGTGGCAGCTCGCTCCTGTTATGACGGCCCGCGCGGTAGCGGCAGCGACACGCAGATACGGCGCTAATCCGGGCAGCGAGCGGCCGCGCCGCCACAAAGGAAGCAACGCAACCCCTTCGCGCCACGCACGTGCGGGCGTGCCGGCGAATGCCGCGCGGCCATTAGGCGCGTCGCGGGCGTGTGATCGGAATACGCGGCGGCGGATCTGGCGCGGGAACTGGGTCGCGCCATCAGCTGCGCGCCGTCGGCGGCGGCGTCCGTGTCGCTTCGTAGCGCCACGGCGCGGGAGCGGCCAGCGCTGCACGGTGGAGCACAGCACCAGGCCAGAAATGAATTAGTTGCTGGCAGTTCGCTAGATTACCAAGGGGTGATACTCAGTGGCTGCTGAGCTTCATAGTTGGCTGAGAAATTTCACCTTCGTTCCAAGTGTAAGATGGCAAGAACTATGCCCCTTACATGAAGTCATTAAAGATCACTGAACTCACGTTGAGTGAACAGTAAGGCTGAACAAAAATTACTGACAAGGCACAATGCATCTTGTAGAGGGTACAGTATGGACGTATTGGAGTAAATAATGTTGGGTGATGATTTTAAAGTAATGCATACGACATGAAAACTTTGTGGAAACGCGTCGATGTACTAGAGGGTAGTTCATCCCAGGGAAGTGTTCAGAGTTGACCACAGCGCGGCTGGGGAGCGGCGAAGGGAAGCGACAATAGGCAGCTTAGGGCGGCTCAAACTCTTGAGAAAGCGGTAATGGGGTGCGGCCTCCAACTGACTTAAGATGAGTGACAGTGAGTGGGCGATTGACCCAATGCTGATGTACCGGGAAGCAGACGGAGAACTTGTACACCTGTTGATAAACGTCCGTCGTCCCGTTTTCAGTGACACATGCGAGAAAGCCGCGCAAAGCTACGGTGGAGTGGTCAACAGAGACCAAAATATGCGTGTTCATGACTATAGCAACTTCACACTGAATTCACGGTCCGCAGAGTGAAGTAAATCAGGTGAAGGGCGACAGAATGAAATACGACGGCCTCCGATGGGAATGTAGGACCCAGAAATTTGAAGTACTCTCCTGGGAGTCGGAATTCCGGAAAAATTGGTGTTTTGTGCAGACACTAACCTTGATGGGTGGCCTGGGAGGAGCTAAATGCAATCGTTGAGAGGAAGGGAAATTTTGTGGGAATTTGTTCACTTCCCAGAGCAGGCATTGGTCGGCTCTGGGAAGCGACACATAATTAAAGCGACTTCCGCTGCAATTGGCGTAAGTGATTTTGCTGTAGGGGAACTGAGGCGAAGAGCGGACTGGGAGAAGTCTCCGTAGAGGTCTTCCGTTCCGAGCTTGCCTAGAGTTCGGACGTTGCATTCTTTACTCAGCTTGCCTGAGAAAGAGTGAGCATCTCTACAGTTTAGGACTTAGCAAATGGAACGATTGAGCTTGGATATAGGAAGTTTTGGTTCAGCTATGTACTGAGCAAGATAGCTAGTAGTGAATAGACGAGGGCAGCCTTGCAGCACCATGAGGTCGGCCAACGTCTGCACAACGACACCACTCCGCCGCGCTGAATTCGGTGATATTGCGCCCGCTCCGGCCACTGATTAATTTGTTGGATCACGTTGGCAAGGTTTCATCGAAGGTTTCATGGGCCGTGTATTGCAGAATTCTTCTTGCACTTCGCATTATGCCTGGGTCAGTCGATAGGAATTAATTTTGAGTTATCGCTCTTTGCTCCACGCAAACGCAATTTATTACCACTGCCTGACAGGAGAGTCTTGTAATGTGATGATTGAAGGTCAGGAGTTAATTTAAATTTGTGCTAATCGACTGCATCTGTTTTCAATCACGTAGTCACTTTCTTAATTAATTTTATGTTGAACATCTGCATCTGGTGTTCAATAGCTGAATATAACATCAATGAGTACCCCTTTTTAATTAAATGTGTTTTCTCTGCCTCGTGATGGCTGGGTGTTGTGTGCTGTCCTTAGGTTAGTTAGGTTTAAGTAGTTCTAAGTTCTAGGGGACTTATGACCACAGCAGTTGAGTCCCATAGTGCTCAGAGCCATTTGAACCAATTAAATGTGATCAATTCTAAATCAATTGATGTCCACATTGCCACCACAGTTCAATCAGGAGTCACAGGGCCTTATTACGTTGTTTTTTTTGCGTTATCCGACATTGCGGGAGTTTTGCACTCTCTGTTGATCTGTGAGTCAATTAGCTGGGGCGAACGTACGCCAAAAGCAGATAAGTGACAGGTGGGGTTTTACACAAGTACCTATGCACGTCAGATAATTTTTTTTTTTATTTGTGCCACAAGCACCAATTAAGGACGATTAAAAATGAATAAACCGATTAGAAACGGCAACAAACACTGATCTATAAGACGAAAGGAAGAGATAAAGTTGCAAATGTCCCACCAATATTCGAGAAAGGCAATAGGAGTAATTCAGTAAATTTGAGCCATGCTGCGGCTCGCGTTGGTGCTGTTTGTAGGTCTCCGCCCTCTGTTGGAGGCCAGACGGTATCGTTTGGTTGGCATGGTTGCCGTTGTTTGTCTTCTTCTCGTTTTGACTGGCGCCACTCGGTCTCTCAAGCGTTGCCTGTCGGCTAGTGGCAGCAGCGGCAGTTATCGGTATGTAGTAACTGTTGCCCTATCTTTGGGGCGACGTCGTTGTTTCTCCGGGTCGTGTGAGTGGCGAGTTCGGTTGGGGACTGAGGAGAAGCCAGGTTCCCGCAGCGCCACAACACGCCGGGACTACTGGCGGCACGTATGGACTGCCGGATGGAAGTGCTGCGGTCACGAGGGTTCACGACGTCATCGTAAACCGGATCCAGCAAGCCTTAAGATCAGTGCATTTCAAGCCAAGTAGTGAAACCTCCACCATTGTGATGTCCCGCGATTCTCAGGTGACTTGGGTTCGTGTTGCTGCTCGTAGTGTCGCCAAGGCGAAGAGCAGCCAGTGTAATGCTTGGGAAAGGCGGATCTGATTAGCTTTCCTCGGCTTCTTATTGCTATTTACTACGTTCAATTTCTTACGATTTGTTAAGTTCAACCAGCAACCAGTCGGTGGTTCTTCTACTCTGGTGGTAGTGGTCCTCTCTTTTTCCGGGCGCTCTAAACACAGTATTCTGGATGTAGTGCAGACCGCCGGTTGCGGCTTTGGCGTATTGCTCCATCGTTGCATTTGGTTTATCGGACGTCAGGTAGCTTCAGCAAGATTATCATTAGTCATTCGTTAGACTGCCACTACTCCGAGTTACCATTTTGTGAAGTGAATGCAACTCTTGGCTGCCTATCTCATCGCTCGCGAAAGTGTTTGTTGGCGGACCTTCTCAGAGGTCGATTCCTGGAGCACCGTCTGGATCAGTTGCTTGTTTTTTTAATTAACTTTTGATATTGTATTTGATGTTTTACAGTAGGTTTGAAAATTTTTTTACATTGTTGCCGTTCCTGGCGTGTAAGTCCTTCAGCCGTGATTGTGGTCGCTTGCCTTAAAATTCTAATTTTCTTATTTGTATCTACGCAGTAAGCCTTTAAAACATTATTTACTGCCATTTCTGACATCTGATGCCGTCTCCTGTGTTTGTGGCTACTTGTCTTTAATATTTCAATACCTTCAATTTGTAAGCTGCAGTGAGTTTTAAACCGTTCTTGATGTATTGCCATTCTTGGCGTGTAAGGCCATCTGCCCAGATCACAGTGACTTGCTTTTAAAACATTACCTGTTGTATGTGCATTTAATGGTGATTTGCTAAATTTTAACTCGCTGAAAACAATATTATTTACACTGTTGTTTACTCCTTCATTAATAACGTGTGGTATTATTTATTTATTGTTGAGCCTGGAATTACTGGTTTAAAATAAATTGTGTGTAATTGCAAAAGGCAACCACTAGTAACTGATTACGGCCCCTTTCACAATCGCAACCGAATACTGCCTTCCCTTGACTACCACCAGGTCTCAAAAATTCCAGGCCCGTATCATTAACACTGAAATGCCGCAGGATTGTGGAACATATATTGTGTTCGTACATTATTAATTACCTCAAAGAGAATGGTATACTGACACACAGTCAACTCGGGTTAGAAAACGTCGCTTCTTGTGAAACAGAACGATCTCTGTACTCACACGAAGTGTTGAGTGCTATTGACAAGGGATTTCGAATTGATTCAGTATTTATCGATTTCCAGAAGGCGTTCCATACTGGCACCTCAGAAGTGGCTTTTAATCAAATTGCTTGCTTATACAATACCGTCTCAGTTATGCGACCAGATTGGTGATTTTCTGTCAGAGATTTTACAGTTCGTAGTAACTGATCGATAACCATCGAGTGAAACAGAGGCGATTTCTGCCGTTGCACAAGGTAGTGTTATGGGCCCTCCGTTGTTTCTCATCTATATCAACGATTTAGGAGACAATCTGAGCAGCCGTATTAGGTTGTTTGCAGTCGATGATGTCGTTTATCGTCTAGCAAAGTCATCAGAAGATTAAAAAAATTGATAAACCATTTGGAAAGGATATCTGTATGGTTCGGAAATTGCGACTGACCCTAAATAATGAAAGCGTGAGATCTTCCACGTGAGCGATAAAAGGAATCCGTTACACTGCAGTTACGCGATAAAAATCACATCTAAAGGGCATAAATTCAAGTAATTGCCTAGGAATTACAATTACTAATAAATTAAATTGGAAACAAGACATAGAAAATGTTGTGTGGAACGCGAAAAAATGCATCACTTACAGGATGCAACGGATCTGCTAAAGAGAGTGCCAAGTCTACGCTTGTCCGTCCTCTTTTGGGGTACTGGTACGCGGTGTGGGATTTTTGTCGCATAGGATTGACGGACTACATATACAATGTTCAAAGAAGAGAAGCACATTTTGCATTATCGAGAAATAGGAGAGTGTCACGAACATGATACGGGATTTAGGATGGTCATCATTAAAACAAAGGCATTCCTCCTTGCGGCGGGATCTTCTCGCGAAATTTCAATCACCAACTTTATCCGTCGAATGTGAAATTATTTTGTTGACGCCGACCTACATAGGGAGGAACTATCATCATAACAAAATAAGGGAAATCAGAGCTCACACGGAAAAATATACATGTTCGTTTTTTCCGCACTCTGTTCGAGAGTGGAACAACAGAGAATTCTCGTGAAGGTGGTCTGTCAAGCACTTAAGTGTGATTTGCAGTGTATCCTTACAATCCCACAATCGAGGGAAAATCTTGTGAGTGAGCGGTCTAACCTAACGGTGTCACTACGTTTTCGAATCAGGAACAACGGAGTTGTATCAAGATTGAATGTGCCAGAGGTCGTACAGTACGACAGTGCCATCAAGGTCTTCAAAAGGCGTGCGGGGAATCGGCATTGCCCTACAGAACAGTGGTACGTTGGGTAAAAGCCTTCAACGAAGGTCGGCAAACTGTGACATACATGCATCGGGCAGCTCGTCCTAGCGTCTCTGAAGAAGACGTGCATGCTGTTGCCGCGTTAGTGTACCATGATTGACGCCATACGATTCGTGAACTGGCCCACGAAACCAGATTAACGACTACGGCTGTGCTTCGCATCTTGAAGGAACGCCTGGGCATGCGAAACATTGCATCACGTTGGGTTCCGCATGACTTGACGGAAATGCAGAAATTGATACCTTACGACGCTGTTCAGACGCACTTGGAGCGCTAGGAGCACGAAGGAGAGGCTTTCTTACGGCATATCGTAACACTGGATGTGACATGTGCCACATCGTACGAGCCAAAACTGAAACGCCAATGCAACAAATGACGTCATTATGGGTCGCCGCGAAAGTCGAAAGTGCGTCAGAGCCCCAGAATGGTGAAAGTTACGGTGGTTCTCGAGCACGACTGTGACGGTGTTATCCTAACGCATTACGTTCCTCCACGGCAGACAGTATTACTGTTCGGTTTTGGAGCAACACCTGCGGCCAGCTTTGCGAAATAAGCGGCGACACTTTCTGCGCAACCCACCCATCATTTTGCACGACAATGCGCGAGCACATACAGCGGAAGCTGTGCCTGCTTTGTTCGGTCGATGGGACTGGGAAGTACTGTACCATCCACCATACTCCCCGGACCTAAGTCCTTGTAGCTTTGATTTGATTCCGAAGACGAAGGAACCATTCGCTTCAGAACTGTTCCAGAGATTCGACAGGCAGTAGACCGCTCCATTTGCGCCATAAACAGAACAGGCTCCGCTAACGGTATATTACGCCTGCCACATCGCTGGCAACGGGTCCTACACAACGCTGGTGACTACTTTGAAGGAGAGTAACAGACGCAAACACGTTACTCTTTTGTATTGGTTGTGAATAAATAGTTGCCACTATTTAAGTTCCAACCCTCGTATTAACTACTCGGTGGTAATGAATAAAATTGCGGGAACATGCCGCCAGAAGTCTCCCAGAAGTGCACAGAAAGTTGGGCATCACATGGCGTGAGGTCACCGTGACTATACAGGCAAAAGAGGCTGCCGACACAACACGAAGTAGTTGAATTGACGAGAAAGATTGTGTGTCATTAAGCGAGCAGTTACTCCTCACTGCAGTGGTGTTTTCATTACACCTTGACCCAGTGACATATTTGAATGACTTCACACGCGGAAGAATCATCAGGAAGAAGGAAGAGGTGTAGCGAATGTAGCCCAGGAAATTGGCACTGCTCACAGCATTCTTTCGCGTGATTGGGGGGCATTTCAAACCAGAGTGGCAGTTGCCCGAAGGAGAGGAGGTGATCGACTACGGTCAACTATAGCAGCAGACAACAGATACATTGTGCATCAGGCAAGAAGGAACCCACGTCAGAGAGCGTGTGCAGTTGCAGCCACATTTAACTGGGCTGCAACGCACAGAATCTCTGGATCCACGGTAGCACGGTGACTGTCCGATGACTAATACGTTGTGTGCAACAGTGGACGCTGACTGACCTTCATTTGAACCCCAGGACCTATCGGGATACCGGTAAATGAACTTGCTGACCGCCTGGCCATATGGGCCACCAGTAAACCACATTTGGGGATTGGCCTCCCGGAGGTCGATTTGCGATCGGTCTTCCGCCACAAAGTTTTCGCGATCTGGGATACTGAATGGCGCACCCTGACTACACCAAATAAACTCCGTGCTATCAAGGAGACAACGAATTTGTGGCGGTCATCGATGCGAGCCACTCGCAGGGAATCTGTTGTCCTTTGCCGGCTCCCAATTGTCCATACGTGGGTAACACACGGTCACCTCCTCCGTCGGGAGGACCCAACTCAGTGTCCCTGTAGCTCCGATATGACTTCGCCCACATCTATCTGGACTGCCCAATTTTAGCAGCTCTGCGGCGGACTTTTAACCATTCCAGCACCCTGTCTTCGGTGTTGGGCGACAATGCCTCAACAGCTGATTTAGTTTTATGTTTTATTCGTGACGGTTTTTTTTATCGTACCATTTAAGGGTGGACATTTGGCCTTTTCTCCGGGGTCTCCTCCCTCCCTGCATCTTAACTGTCTGTCACTCTTTCCTTGCATTTGTTTTTTTGGTGTTCGTCTTTTCGCTTCATGTGTTCATCTCGCCTTATCTTTTTGGGATGGACATTTTAGTGTGTTCCAGAGTGTCTGGCTCACCCTCTTTTATGCTTGTGATCAACGAGCCCGGACCATCTGCTCTATGGTTTTAACACCTTCCCCTAGTTTACCTTGTGGTGTCCGTCTAAATGTTTTTTGTTCGATCGTTTCGTTTTCTCTTTCGGTGTGGCTCCCAATTCCTTTTCTCCCTTTCACTTTCCAAAACGTCCTTCAGGTGTTGTTTTACCTTGAGCCTTGTTTGCGTCAGGAAAAAGGGACTGATGACCCTGTAGTTTGGTCCCTTTATACCCCAAACCAACCAGCCATTCCTTTGACACTCGCACATCTTCGGCAACGTTTCCGATGATGGCAAGAGCGTAGGGACTGAGGCAACGAGCGGTAGGCTTGTGTGCACTTAGCAGAAGAAAGGAAATTCTGTCAGTTTTCAGAAGAAAGGAAATTCTATCAGAGTAATAATTTGGAATGGACCCTCACATGGTGAGAGGTCGCAGCAAGTAATGCACCCAAGGTACAATGTCCAACATGGTCGGTTTGGTGTTCCAGGAGCTGTGGCGTAAGGGAGACATACTGTTGCATGAGAGGACCTCTAAATCTTTGAACACGGTACACTCACAAGTCAGTGTTATTGTGACACTGTACTCCTTCCACATGTGCGTCTTTTTAGTGAATAATTTCGGCCCTGACTTCATTTTTATGGAGGACAGTGGACGACGGAATCGAACAGTGCAGGTGAATGAGCCCAAACAACAAGGGGATATTGGTCTAAAGGACTGGCCTCCCCGTTCTCCCGTCTTAAATCCCATCGAACACCTGTGGGATGCCTTGGGATGACGTAATGCAGCGAATCCAGATGCAGCAAAGACCACCCAACAGTTGTCAACTACACTGGTCAAGAGCTGGAACGCCCTACCACAAGAACTCGCTTACTACCTTGTGGCCAGCATGGGAGCACCGTTCAGTGCACGCATTTCTCTCCGTAGTAATCACATACCCTATTAAGAACCAAGCCCGTCATCTGTAATGTCCAGAGGACCGTCATGAATCACGCTGGCTACTTTGTAATTGTTGTCTCTGAATAAAAGTATCGTTTCTGTTCGCCAAATTGCGTATTTCATTCGGTTGCCTTGTATACTATAAATCAGCAGTTCTTTCCATGTACAGCATGAGTACCATCGAGCTATGTTACTGGGCAGAGACACATCATGTGAAAGTTACTTTCGTCCTTAATCTTTCAGTTCCAGCTATATCAAAGAACATGATTTTAAAATTTTTCACAAAATAAATTTTATTCTCTTCGCAACCAGCTTTTACACTGCTAAACCTCTAAAACAGTCACCCTGTCGCCAAATTTCCAGTAGCAGGTTGACTATTTAATGGCTTCCAGAGGCTACAATCATTTGGATTTCCGTATTTCGTATAGTTATTGAACGAACGTAAACATTTAAATGGTTCAAAATGTTCAAATGTGTTTGAAATCTTATGGAACTTAACTGCTAAATTTATCAGTCCCTACGCTTACACACTACTTAACCTAAATTATTCCAAGGACAAACACACACACCCATGCCCGCGGGAGGACTCGAACCTCCGCCGGGACCGGCCGCACAGTCCATAATTGCAGCGCCTTAGACCGCTCTTAAATGGTTCAATTGGCTCCAAGCACCATGAAACTTAACATCTGTGGTCATCAGTCCCCTAGACTTAAACGTAACTAACCTAAGGACATCACACACATCCTTGCCCGAGGCAGGATTCGAACCTGAGACAGTAGCAGCCGCGTGGTTCCGGACTCAAGCGCCTAGAACCGCTCGGCCACAGTGGCCGGCTAAACATTTAAAAACCTTGCCATAATATTGTCATTAAGAGATTTAATCTTTTGTTAAACTTTAAGACAGCAAGTCGAGTATTTAAGTTAGAAAAATAAGCGTATGTCTCGAGGGAATGTACCTCAAGACGTGCAAACTACCCAGCCAACGTTCATAGAGTATTTGAGAATGAGAACACTTAACAACTTCGAACATTCTTTGCACATAATCTAGAACCTTCTAGAAACTTATGCTCTCTGACACACCACCCGCAAAATAATGAAGGAAATAAAAGTTTCGCTCACTACATTTTCTCTGTACAAGCAATAAAAGTTCAGCATCATAAATGGCATTTAAATCTATTACTACTAACCCTATCTGAGACCAATTTTGTAGACAAAATCCACATATCCCACTAAAAGTTTAAGGAGAATTCAAATGAAAACGAGACAGATTGAATAGGAGTAAATAAACTGTACATTATTTCAAAAGTAATCGCCATAGCTGCTAATGCATTTATCCCACTGTGAGACAGGACGATCAGTGCCTTAATGGGAAACGTTTTCAAGATTATATCCAGGCGCGGACTTCTTATTCGAAGCAAACGGACGGCCAAAAATGTCTTTCTTTAGAGTTCCAAAAATATGAGAAGAGATCTGGACTGTATGGAAGATGTGTGAAGGCTTCCCAGCGGAACTTATGCAGTGTAGACGAAATACGGTTGGCAATGTGGGGCAGGCATTATCCTGCAACAGAATGATGACGTCCGGCAATATCCTGTGCGTTTGGACTTCATGGCACGCTTTAATATTCTCGAGGTGTACACATACTGCTAGGTGTTAACTGTTCCGTAACCCACCGTAAATATTTTTCCATGAGGGCTTTAACGATTTTGTCTCACAGTGATCACTGCCGTATGCCTGCATCTGTGAAAAAGCGTTTACACTGGAGGGAGAGGAACAGTAAACTTTGCAACGAGGCCTGTAAACATTGTGTCGTAGTTTTCTGGTGCTAATAATCTGTACACAAGGTCCAACACCAAAGTGTCAGAGCCATGGCACCAACGCTGACGTTCACAGATGATTATTTTGCATGGAGAGTTCACTGTTTTTGACGAATTATGGAAAATGCCAAAGAAAAAGAATAATTTACGTAAGTGTTCAAATATGTAAGTAAAGCGTGAAATATATGAAGATAGTACACTGAACAATGATTTGCAGTTCCGATTTTTCTTTAGCATTATTCCAGAACTTTGCACGTATATCGGCAATGGCTTACATTTCACTCTCAATCTAAAATACACTCCTGGAAATTGAAGTAAGAACACCGTGAATTCATTGTCCCAGGAAGGGGAAACTTTATCGACACATTCCTGGGGTCAGATACATCACATGATCACACTGACAGAACCACAGGCACATAGACACAGGCAACAGAGCATGCACAATGTCGGCACTAGTACAGTGTATATCCACCTTTCGCAGCAATGCAGGCTGGTATTCTCCCATGGAGACGATCGTAGAGATGCTGGATGTAGTCCTGTGGAACGGCTTGCCATGCCATTTCCACCTGGCGCCTCAGTTGGACCAGCGTTCGTGCTGGACGTGCAGACCGCGTGAGACGACGCTTCATCCAGTCCCAAACATGCTCAATGGGGGACAGATCCGGAGATCTTGCTGGCCAGGGTAGTTGACTTACACCTTCTAGAGCACGTTGGGTGGCACGGGATACATGCGGACGTGCATTGTCCTGTTGGAACAGCAAGTTTCCTTGCCGGGCTAGGAATGGTAGAACGATGGGTTCGATGACGGTTTGGATGTACCGTGCACTATTCAGTGTCCCCTCGACGATCACCAGTGGTGTACGGCCAGTGTAGGAGATCGCTCCCCACACCATGATGCCGGGTGTTGGCCCTGTGTGCGTCGGTTCGTATGCAGTCCTGATTGTGGCGCTCACCTGCACGGCGCCAAACACGCATACGACCATCATTGGCACCAAGGCAGAAGCGACTCTCATCGCTGAAGACGACACGTCTCCATTCGTCCCTCCATTCACGCCTGTCGCGACACCACTGGAGGCGGGCTGCACGATGTTGGGGCGTGAGCGGAAGACGGCCTAACGGTGTGCGGGACCGTAGCCCAGCTTCATGGAGACGGTTGCGAATGGTCCTCGCCGATACCCCAGGAGCAACAGTGTCCCTAATTTGCTGGGAAGTGGCGGTGCGGTCCCCTACGGCACTGCGTAGGATCCTACGGTCTTGGCGTGCATCCGTGCGTCGCTGCGGTCCGGTCCCAGGTCGACGGGCACGTGCACCTTCCGCCGACCACTGGCAACAACATCAATGTACTGTGGAGACCTCACGCCCCACGTGTTGAGCAATTCGGCGGTACGTCCACCCGGCCTCCCGCATACCCACTATACGCCCTCGCTCAAAGTCCGTCAACTGCACATACGGTTCACGTCCACGCTGTCGCGGCATGCTACCAGTGTTAAAGACTGCGATGGAGCTCCGTATGCCACGGCAAACTGGCTGACACTGACGGCGGCGGTGCACAAATGCTGCGCAGCTAGCGCCATTCGACGGCCAACACCGCGGTTCCTGGTGTGTCCGCTGTGCCGTGCATGTGATCATTGCTTGTACAGCCCTCTCGCAGTGTCCGGAGCAAGTATGGTGGGTCTGACACACCGGTGTCAATGTGTTCTTTTTTCCATTTCCAGGAGTGTAAATAAATAAACTCTAATCCCCAAGGAATGACATAACCTGAAGAAAGGGCAGTAGCTACTTAACATTCCGGGCATTAGCAACTAGAGGCATTTATGTTAGTCATTATTCACATTTTGGTAACCGCTACACTGAGGTGAAAAAATTCATGGGATATCGATATCCACATATACAAATGGCGGTAGTATCGTGTCCATAAAGTATAAAAGAGCAATGCATTGGTTGAGCTGTCATTTGTACTCAGGTGATTCCTGTGAAAAAGGTTTCCGACGTGATTACGGCCGCGCGAAAGAAATTAACAGATATTAAGCACGGATTGGTAGTTGGAGGTAGACGCATGGGTTATTCCACTTCGGATATCGTTAGGAAATTCAATATTCTGATCTCCACAGTGTCAAGAGTGTGCCGAGAATACCAGATTTCAGGCTTTACCTCTCACCAGGGACAACGCAGTGGCCGACGGCCTACCTTTAACGACCGAGAGTAGTGGCGTTTGCGTAAAGATGTCAGTGCTGTGAGACAAGCAACACTGCACGAAGTACCCGCAAACACCAATGTGAGGCGTACGACGAATGTATGAGTTAGGACAATGCAGTGGAATTTGGCGGTAATGGGCTAAGCCAGCAGATCTTCCATGTGAGTGCCTTTGGTAAAGCACAACATCGCCTGCAGCGCCTGTCATATCGATTGGACGCTTGACGACTGAAGAATCGTCGGCTTGTCAGAAGAGTCCCGATTTCATTCAGTAAGCACTGATGGTAGGGTTAGTGTGTGACGGAGACGACTGACGCGAGTGTCTTTGATATCAGCGCGACATCGCCTGCATTACCTCTCCTGGGCTCATGGCCATGTTGGTTAGACCCCAGACGACTGGTCAGATGAGTCCCGATTCAGAGATAATGGTAGGGTTTGCGGTGTGGCCCAGATTCCACGAAGCCATGAACCCAAGTTGTCAATAAGGCACTGTGCAAGCTGGTGTGGGCTACATCGCGGTGAACTTGTGTTTACGTGGAACGAACTAGGTCTTCTGGTCCAACTGAGCCGATCATTGACACAAAATGGTTGTGTTAGGCTACATGGAGACCATTTCCAGCCATTAATGGGCTCGATGTTCCCAAACATCGATGGAATTGTCACCGGGGCCCAGCTGTTCACGATTTATTTGAAGAACATTCTGAAAATTCGAGGGAACGATTTCGCCACCCGAATCGCCCGACATGAATCCCATCCAGCATTTACAGGACGTAATCAAATGTTCAAATGTGTGTGAACCCTTAAGGGACCAAACTGCTTAGGTCACCGGTCCCTAGACTTACACACTACTTAAACTAACTTATGCTAAGAACAACACACACACCCATGCCCGAGGGTGGACTCAAACATCTGGTGGGAGGGGCCGCGCAGTCCATGGCATGACGTCTCAACTGGAATAGAGGAGAATCAAAGCGTTCGAAATGTGATTTTAGAGAAGGATGCTGAGCACTGACTGGAGTTACAAGTTAACACACACATAAAAAAGCTTTGCATCACTTAGATTCCAAGAATTCCGGAACATGTACCGAAAATTGGAATATAGATGAATGTAAACATCATTTCCGTGCTTTTTACTGCTCATGAAAACCGGACATAGCATGTTGTACCACCATACAGCGAGACCTACAGAGGTGGTGGTCCAGATTGCTGCACACACCAGTACCTCTAATACCCAGTAGCACGTCCTCTTACATTGATGCATGCCTGTATTCGTCGTGGCATGCTATCCGCAAGTTCATTAAGGCACTGTTGGTCCTGGTTGTCACACTCCTCAACGGCGATTCGACGCAGATCTCTCAAAGTGGTTGGTGGGCCATGTCGTCCATAAACCGCCCTTTTCAATCTATCCCAGGCATGTTCGATAGGGTTCATGTCCAGAGAACAAGCTGGCCACTCTAGTCGAGCGATGTCTTCATCCTGAAGGAAGTCATTCACAAGATGTGCACGATGGGGGCGCGAATTGTCATCCATGAAAACTAATGCCTCGCCAATATGCTGCCGATATGGTTGCGCTATCGGTCGGAGGATGGCATTCACGTATCGTACAGCCATTGCGGAGCCTTCCTTGACCACCAGCGGCGTACGTCGGCCCCACATAATGCCACCCCAAAACAGCATGGAACATCCACCCAGTGCACTCACTGGACAGTGTGTTAAGGCGCTCAGCTTGACCAGATTGCCTCCAAACATGTCTCCGACGATTGTCTGGTTGAAGGCATATGCGACGCTCATCGGTGAAGAGAACGTGATGCCAATCCTGAGTGGTCCATTCGGCATGTTGTTGGGTCCATCTGTACTGCGCTGAATGGTGTCGCGGCTGCAAAGATGGACCTCGCCATGGACGTCGGGAGTGAAGCTGCATATCACGCAGCCTATTGCACATAGTTTGAGTCGTAACATGACGTCCTGTGGTTGCACGAAAAGCATTATTCAACATGGTGTCGTTGCTGTCCGGGCTCCTCCGAGCCAGAATCCGTAGTTAGCGGTCATCCACCGCAGTAGGGGCGGCCTGAGCGAGGCATGTCATCGACATTTTCTGTCTCTCTGTATCTCCTCCACGTCCGAACAACATCGCTTTGGTTCACTCCGAGACGCCTGGACACTTCCCCTAATGAGAGCCCTTCCTGGCACAAAGTAACAATGCGGACGCGATCGAACCGCCGTATTGACCGTTTAATCATGATCGAACTACAGACAACACGAGCCCCGCTGCTCATGCATGGCTGTTAACATCTTTGGGCGGTTTTAGTAACATGTCTGAACAGTCAAAGGGGATGTGTCTGTGATGGAATATCCACAGGCAACGTCTGTCTTCAGGATTTCTGGGAACTGGGGTGATGCAATACTTTTTTTGATGTGTGTTAATAAGTGAGTCCTTGGCAGAAGCGCTGAGGATAGAAATTTTAAGTTGTAGAGGGCAAAAATTGTTGCTGAAGTAGAGATTGGAACATATGTATCAAATAATCTAGGACGTTGGGTGTAAGTGCTACTCCGAGAGGAAAACGTTAGCAGAGGCGAGGATGTCGTAGCAGGCCACATCAACCGAGGCAGGAAATTAATGGCAAGTAATTATTTAAGTCAAATACCTTTTTAGTATAACAGGTTTTTAAAAAGGAGTAAAAATCATAAAATAATTCTCCAAGGCCAACACAAATCCCTAATGTCATACAGACAGCCCTGAAAATGTATGCTTGTGAATTTTTAATTGCCATGACAATACTTGTAAAATTTAACAGTGTGGTTCATTCATGAATATTTCACCTACTTAATTACCAATTTTATTGCACTCCAAATGATATGAAGTGTTTTGTGATTTTTCCCAACTGACAGCTATTTCTACGCCTTTCGCAGTTATCTATCGGATGAGCGCCACTTTTTTGGTTCTAATGTTTACAAGTATTGTCATAATCATTAAAAACCCACAATCACATTTTTCAGGGGTTTATAAATTTGTGCGGGGCTAGGAGAAATTACTTTATTTTTTATACCTTATTAAAAAGTGTCATATTAAAATATTATTTAAATAATTATTTTCTGCTTTTCAGTCGTTTTCAATCGATATGAAACATTTTGATGAGATAACAACTGAGACATGTGGTGTAATTAAGATTTATTTCAGTTGCATTTGACTTTAATCAGTGAACATATTGTTTCTTCCTACGTACACCTCACGAAAGGACCGTGAAAGATTAGACAGAATTGACCTTACATGGTGGCTTACTAGTAATCATTCTTACCGCGGGACATTCGCGACTGAAACAGGACAAACGGGAAATAGAGGTAGCGAAAGTACGCTCCACTACACACCAGACAAAAAGTGAGCTGTTGTTGAAAGTTTCAATCTCTAACACTCTGGGAAGTTAATTTAAAATCAATTACAAAATTTTTGCCAAACAGACAGAGTCAAGAAAGCGACCTAATAAAAAGCTGTTAAAAATAGATCCTGAAATACTCATTGCCAACAACCATTTTCATTCGAGGAACCAATCAGTTTAGGGTCCTCTACCGACCGAATAGTTTTAATGGCGCCCTTTATCGTCGAAGAAACTGCCACACAGCACTAAAGTTATTATATTTTCCCCTCTGCTCAGGTATGTTAAAGACTTTATGTGTGTGCCTGTGCTTTGTTCGCACGTGTGGGAAAATTTCCGTCCGCAGTGAGAAATAACATTCCCAGAACCGCAGCCGTGATCCTGACGTGGGCGCTAAACACCCAGGAATTTCCTCGCGACTGCTGATGTAGTCCTCCGCTCAGCCACACCACATCACGCGCTCTTCTTTTATTCTGCACTTTACGCGGCATTTCAGAGTCCATAAAAGGAATAAATTCAAACGAGCTGGAGAGAAGGGCTGTTTTGAAGAAAGCTCTTCCCGCACACTTAGGCCACACATTCAGATGCAGATTGGTGTTATTCACTTGGTGGGTGCTCTCACCAAACCTCTCTCACAGTGTAGTCTTCCACAGTTCTCTGTGTTGATGCCACATTCTCTAACCTAATAAGACCTCACATTTTCTTTTTCGTTCGTCATCTGCTTCGTGACTTATTCAAAGTGCTACCGGACGGCGCTGCATTCATATCTTCATTATGGAAGTGGTAGCTTTATTTTCAAAGTCATTTTACGTTCCATTATGGCAACTTCGAGACACACACCAGATTCGCGTAATATCGCAGATTAACGCTAAGTAAGAATGTTGTTTATTTCGAGGAAACTTCTGATTCTTATACACTTGGATGGACGACGGCGTTAGATAATTTTAGACCTATTTCTGTGCCACCAGTATTTGAAAAAGTTATTGAAAAGTCTGTGTGTGTAAGGATAATTGATCATATCACACGGTTTGCTAGCGAATGTACAGTTAGGCTTTAGAAGTCGTTTAACAACCGAAAATGCTATATTCTCTTTTCTCTGTGAGGTACTGGATGGGTTAAACAAAAGATTTCGAACGCTTGGCTTATTTTTTGATTTAACTAAGGCATTTGATTGCGTTGATCACAAAATGTTGCTCCAGAAGTTGGACCATTACCGGATACGGAGAGTAGCTCACAATTGGTTCACCTCTTACTTTAGCAACAGGCAGAAAAGGTCATTATTCACAGCGTTGATAACGGCTGTGATATGGGGTCTGAGTGGTGTACTGTCAAGTGGGGGATGCCTCAGGGATCAGTGTTGGGGCCACTCCTGTTCCTTATTTATATAAATGATATGCCCTCTAGTATTACAGGTAGCTCTAAAATATTTCTGTTTGCTTGGTAGTAAAGGATGTTGTGTGCAACACTGGCTCCGTTTCAAGTAGAGCAGTACATGACCTAAGTTCATGGCTTGTAGAAAATAAACTAACGCTAAATCACAGTAAGACTCAGTTTTTACGGTTTCTAACACACAATTCAACAAAACCTGACGTTTTAATTTGACAGAACGGGCATATGATTAGTGATACTGAACAGTTTAAATTTCTAGGTGTTCAGATAGATAGTAAGCTGTCATGGAATGCCCACGTTCAGGATCTTGTTCAAAGACTTAATATTGCAACTTTTACTATTCGAACGGTATCTGAAGTGACTGATCGTAAGCCGCGAAAATTAGTTTACTTTGCTTATTTTCATTCGCTTATGTCGTATGGTGTTATACTTTGGGTTTACTCTTCCCATTCGAAAAGGATATTTTTGGCTCAGAAACGGGCGGTTCGGGCAATAAGTGTGCAAGTTCACGAACCTCTTGTCGACCCATGTGCACGAGTCTGGGTATTTTGACGTTGGTCTCAGAATATATATATTCCTTACTGTCATTTCTTCTTAACAATATTAGCTTATTCCCTAGAATTAGCTGCTTTCATTCGGTTAGTACTCGGCAGAAATCAAACCTGCATTTGGATCGGACTTCCTTAACTCTTGTGCAGAAAGGTGTGAAATACACTCCTGGAAATTGAAATAAGAACACCGTGAATTCATTGTCCCAGGAAGGGGAAACTTTATTGACACATTCCTGGGGTCAGATACATCACATGATCACACTGACAGAACCACAGGCACATAGACACAGGCAACAGAGCATGCACAATGTCGGCACTAGTACAGTGTATATCCACCTTTCGCAGCAATGCAGGCTGCTATTCTCCCATGGAGACGATCGTAGAGATGCTGGATGTAGTCCTGTGGAACGGCTTGCCATGCCATTTCCACCTGGCGCCTCAGTTGGACCAGCGTTCGTGCTGGACGTGCAGACCACGTGAGAAGACGCTTCATCCAGTCCCAAACATGCTCAATGGGGGACAGATCCGGAGATCTTGCTGGCCAGGGTAGTTGACTTACACCTTCTAGAGCACGTTGGGTGGCACGGGATACATGCGGACGTGCATTGTCCTGTTGGAACAGCAAGTTCCCTTGCCGGTCTAGGAATGGTAGAACGATGGGGTCGATGACGGTTTGGATGTACCGTGCACTATTCAGTGTCCCCTCGACGATCACCAGTGGTGTACGGCCAGTGTAGGAGATCGCTCCCCACACCATGATGCTGGGTGTTGGCCCTGTGTGCCTCGGTCGTATGCAGTCCTGATTGTGGCGCTCACCTGCACGGCGCCAAACACGCATACGACCATCATTGGCACCAAGGCAGAAGCGACTCTCATCGCTGAAGACGACACGTCTCCATTCGTCCCTCCATTCACGCCTGTCGCGACACCACTGGAGGCGGGCTGCACGATGTTGGGGCATGAGCGGAAGACGGCCTAACGGTGTGCGGGACCGTAGCCCAGCTTCATGGAGACGGTTGCGAATGGTCCTCGCCGATACCCCAGGAGCAACAGTGTCCCTAATTAGCTGGGAAGTGGCGGTGCGGTCCCCTACGGCACTGCGTAGGATCCTACGGTCTTGGCGCGCATCCGTGCGTCGCTGCGGTTCGGTCCCAGGTCGACGGGCACGTGCACCTTCCGCCGACCACTGGCGACAACATCGATGTACTGTGGAGACCTCACGCCCCACGTGTTGAGCAATTCGGCGGTACGTCCACCCGGCCTCCCGCATGCCCTCTATACACCCTCGCTCAAAGTCCGTCAACTGCACATACGGTTCACGTCCACGCTGTCGCGGCATGCTACCAGTGTTAAAGACTGCGATGGAGCTCCGTATGCCACGGCAAACTGGCTGACACTGACGGCGGCGGTGCACAAATGCTGCGCAGCTAGCGCCATTCGACGGCCAACACCACGGTTCCTGGTGTGTCCGCTGTGCCGTGCGCGTGATCATTGCTTGTACAGCCCTCTCGCAGTGTCCGGAGCAAGTATGGTGGGTCTGACACACCGGTGTCAATGTGTTCTTTTTTCCATTTCCAGGAGTGTATACTGCTGCATCCATTTTCAATAAGGTACCACTCGAATTCAAAAATATTAGCAGTAACCCACACGCTTTCAAATCGAAACTGAAGAGTTTCCTCATGGGTCACATCTTCTATTCTGTCGAGGAATTTTTCAAATTAAGGTAGATCTCATTGTATTGTTGATAGTGTTTACTTAAACTTATGGACTGACGGACTGACTTTTTTCGGTTTCATAAACATTTATTTGTATCTATTGTAAGTAGGCTGTTTATGTTTTCTTATTGGCAACGTTACGTAGCGCTCCGTATGAAAATCACTGGCTGTGCTGTGTGCAGTCTGTGGCTAGTTTGCATTGTTGTCTGCCATTGTAGTGTTTGTCAGCTGGATGTGAACAGCGCGTAGCGTTGCGCAGTTGGAGGTGAGCCGCCAGCAGTGGTGGATGTGGGGAGAGAAATGGCGGAGATTTCAAATTTGTAAGACTGGATGTCATGAACTGCTATGTATGTTACGATTTTTCAACACTATTAAGGTAAATACATTGTTTGTTCTCTATCAAAATATTTCATTTGCTAACTATGCCTATCAGTAGTTGGTGCCTTCAGTAGTTTGAATCTTTTATTTAGCTGGCAGTAGTTCAAATGGCTCTGAGCACTATGGGACTCAACATCTTGGGTCATAAGTCCCCTAGAACTTAGAACTACTTAAACCTAACTAACCGAAGGACATCACACACACCCATGCCCGAGGCAGGATTCAAACCTGCGACCGTAGCAGTCCTGCGGTTCCGGAGTGCAGCGCCAGAACCGCTAGACCACCGCGGCCGGCAGCTGGCAGTAGTGGCGCTCGCTGTATTGCAGTAGTTCGAGTAACGAAGATTTTTGTGAGGTAAGTGATTTGTGAATGGTATAGGTTAATGTTAGTCAGGGCCATTCTTTTGTAGGGATTTTTGAAAGACAGATTGCGTTGCGCTAAAAATATTGTGTGTCAGTTTAAGTACAGTCATGTATAATTTTTCTAAGTGGACGTTTCACTATTATTACTTTTATGTTGTAATTTCATGTACTGAGACGTTCCATGACCTTGGAGATTTGCTCCTCAATTTGGTCCTGCGGAACTGTGTGTAAAGAACAAAAAATACACTAGAGGGAGACAGAAGGAGAAGGCAGACACCTCCACGACGTGGAAGGGCGTGACAGTGTGTGAAGTGGCCACTCAACGTAATAATAGCCTACGTGCAGGTACACTACGTTATCAAAAGTATCCGGACACCCCCAAAACAGATAGATTTTTCATATCAGGTGCATTGTGTTGCCTCCTACTGCCAGGTACTCTGCATCAGCGACCTCAGTAGTCATTAAACATCGTGAGGGAGCAGAATGGGGCGCTCTGGGGCAATCACGGACTTCGAATGTGGTCAGGTGATTGGACGTACAGCACAAAAGCGTACAGGCCGACCTCGTCTGTTGACTGACAGAGACCGCTGACATTTGAAGAGGGTCGTGATGTGTAATATGCAGACATCTATCCAGACCATCACACATGAATTCCAAACTGCATCAGGATCCACTGCAAGCACTATGACAGTTAGGCGGAGTGCGAGAAAACTTGCACTGCATGGTCGAGCGGTTGCTCATAAGCCACACATCATGCCGGTAAATGCCGAACCACGCCTTGCTTGGTGTAAGGAGCGTAAACATTGGACGATTGAACAGTGGAAAAACGTTGTGTGGATTGACGAATAACGGTAAACAATGTGGCGAGCCGATGGTAGGGTGTGGCTATGGCGAATGCCTGGTGAACGTCATCTGCCAGCGTGTGTAGTGCCAACAGTAAAATTCGGAGGCGATGGTGTTATGGTGTGGTCGTGTTTTTTATGGAGGGGACTTGCATCCCTTGTTGCTTTGCGTGGCCTCTATCACAGCAAAGGCCTACATTGATGTTTTAAGCACCTTATTCTTTCCACTGTTGAAGAGCGATTCGGGAATGGCGATTGCATCTTTCAACACGGTCGAGCACCTGTTCATAATGCACGGCCTGTGGCGGAGTGCTAACACGACAATAACATCCCTGTAATGGACTGGCCTACACAGTGTCCTGACCTGAATCCTACAGAACACCTTCGGGATGTTTTGGAACGCCGACATCGTGCCAGTCCTCACCGACCAAAGTCGATACCTCGCCTCAGTGCAGCACTCCGTGAAGAATGGCCTGCCATTGCCCAAGAAACATTCCAGCACCTCACTGAACGTATGCCTGCTAGAGTGGAAGCTGTCATCAAGGCTAAGCGTGGGCCAAACCATACTGAATTCCAGTATTACCGATGAAAGGCGCCACGAACTTGTAAGTCATTTTCAGCCAGGTGTCCGGATACTTCTGATCACATAGTGTATGTTTGGTTCTCGCAGTATTTGAAGAAGTACCATAAAAGTCTCGAACCGGCGTTGGTTGGAGAAAGACCACCGGAATGGTTGGATGGATAGAACATCCGATCGTACCTCATATCCACTGAAGAGCTCTCAAGTCAGGAGACTGACAATGGTAAAAAAGAGCCTTATCAATTCACTCTCAGAAAAGACAAGATTCATGTACCGAAAATCAAACGTGTCCTTACGAAGATACCATAGTGATTATGCAACTGATAACCAGATTCACAAAATTCGCCAGTAAGAAAAAATGTATCTATGAGGGAATTGCCGAAATTTTGGAGAGCTATTTTCCGCCTTTCATCACGAAAATATAAAAAAAAGTTAAAAGTGTTGCATTACAGTTTGATTTTAAGTAAGAATCATTGGAAAAATGAGAATGTCATAACTGAACTGCAAATCGTGGAGATATGTAGGAAAACTAAACACAGTTATGATGAACTCCACCATAAAACTATTGCCTAGAAGAAGAGAAAATATAGTATTAAGAAACAGATATTCGACAGATCCCGCACTGCCTCACAGAAAAATTGAAGAAACCAGAAGAGGAGGAGACAGCAAAATGAAATTTCACTGGTTGAAAGGGTATGTCATTTTATTTCAGTGATTACAATATCGAGTAAAATTTACAAATAACTTATCAGTATGGGCCCACTTATGAATCTACATCTACATCTACGTCCATACTCCGCAAGCCACCTGACGGTGTGTGGCGGAGGGTACCTTCAGTACCTCTATCGGTTCTCCCTTCTATTCCAGTCTCGTATTGTTCGTGGAAAGAAGATAGCTCGCTGCACAGCAGACGTGAAGCAGACGGCAGTTACGACGACACTGACACTGACTATGGCTGACTAAAGGGACTCTCTCTGACTGTATTCAAAACAAACACGAAACACGAACAGTTACGACGTGAATGTGATGTTGCACTCCCGCTGGCCTGGATACATGCGCTGATTCGGATGGCAAGGACGTTATAAAGCCGTTATACCCTCTGTCGAGCAAGCTGGCCCATAACCGTTGTAGCTGCTCCTTGATATTCTGAATTGGGACAGCGTAGACTTCGGGACTGATTCCACACATGTTCCACTGGGGACTGGACTAGGAATTTTTCTGACCACGAGATCGCCTCAAAATCACACAAGCAGCTCATAGATACACATGCCATATGTGGACGAGCATTTTCCTGTTGAAAAATCGCACCACGATACTGCCACATCACATGTAACACATCAGGATACAAAATGTCAGCGAGCTACCGCTGTTCCGTCAGTGTTCCCTCAATCAATAAGAGCCACGAACTGAACTCATACTTGATGGCTTCCTATATTATGATGCATTATTAATACTGCTGTGTCTCTCCTAAATATTAGAGGAATGGAAACTCTCCTCAGGTTGCTGCCAAGCTCGTCAACTATGGACGTTGCTGAAGACAACGGGATGCCATCCTTAGTAGTCCATGCTTACCAGTCACGATATCACTCCAAACGGAGCCGTTTGTATTGTGGTGCTAACAGCAACCTACGGAAGGGACGGTAATTCCCCATTTCGGCTCCTACCAGCTTCCGACACACAGTCTTACACTGAGTCGATTATTTGTTCTCTGACGGTAGATGCAGATATAGACGAGTTACGATGTGGTCAATTGAACTTGAATAAAACTGTAACCAGTTGTTAATTGATGATTTATTCACGGCCGGTTTCACTACATTAAAGCAGCATCGTAAGGTGGTTCTACATAGAAAAGAAAGCGTCCTCCCCAATCTACGAAGGTAGTTCGAAAAGCAAGTTCCGTTTGGTCACAAAAAAGATAAAGAAAGCAATTTCTTTCACAACAATCTATAACACACACATTACTTTTCAACATAGCCCCAGTAATTTTCCAGGCATTTCTTACAGCATGGTGTAACTTCATATATTCATAGAATGTTGCCGCCTGTGTTGTCAACCATGTGGCAAAATGTTCTTTTACCTCTTCAACGCTGTTGAAGCGCTTACCACCATGGAAACTTCAGGGGTGTCATAAGCAATCCTAGTTTCATCCCCCGTCGCTATCTGGGATAAAAATTTCTCGCCATCGTCATCGTCACGTGTCCAAAAATCTAGTGCGCTGCCCATCCGTTATTGTTTGTGTTGTTCACTTAGAAGTTAAGACACGAAATGTGCGCAAAGTTTATGAAAACCCAGTTTTTCGTAAACAGTTTCGTAAATTACTGTTCGTGAAATTTGTGGAAGCTTAGGAGCAGCAGTATTAATCGCAAAAATAAGGTTTTTCTTATCATTTGCTTGATTGCGCTAACCAGCTCATCAGAAATCAAAGATAGACAGACGTCCACTTCGTTTTTCGTCATGCACTTGTTCATGCCCTTCCTTTACTTCCCGGTCCCATGTTCCCAACATTGCATTTTCTCCGTAAACCTCTCAGATTTGTCACTTAGTTTAACGTTCTGAGCCCTCCGAAAACGATCATAGCTCTCAGTTAACACGCGGCAGGTTTTTAATCAGCGATGCCATTATAAAAAAATCACTTCCAACGACACACAACTCAGAGTGAGCTCGAAATGGTGTTATTTCATTCTGCTTGAAGTAGAGACATTGCTGCGCATGAGCGGAACTGCGATCGTAGCAGTGTCGTGGAGAAAAATCGAAACGGAACTTACTTTCCGAACTACTCTAGTACATATTTAAATAATTGATAAACGACACACAGTTAAAATAAACTTAAATAAAATCTACTTACTGTAGTGTCACATAAATTAGCAAACAAAGACGTTCCAACCTTCGTAATCACAGAATCCAACCCCATGAAGAGGGCAGGTAATCCACAAAGAATAATCGGCAGGATACTGGTGTGAATAGTGTAGGGGATCAGGTACTAAGGCATAAAGAACCGGATGCTGAGATGAGAATCAGACCTTTCTTTTGACGGCGCACAACAGATAAATTGTATGTCTCGCTTAGCGGAGATGTGCGCTTGAAGGCTGACTTCGAGCAGGTCAAAAAACGAAAAATGGGAATGAGCGTATGGCAACGTTGGCCAGAAGTCCCCTATGCGGGGAAATTTGGCCGCCAAGTGTATGTCTTATGTCATTCGACGCCACATTGGGCCGGTGATGAGGATGAAATGATGATAAGGACGGGCTGGCCAAATTAAGATATTACCGGAAACGACTGCTAAATGACCTACCAGTCTGGCCGATATATCTCATTGGGTAGTGACCGCCGGCCGCGGTGGTCTCGCGGTTCTAGGCGCTCAGTCCGGAACCGTGCGACTGCTACGGTCGCAGGTTCGAATCCTGCCTCGGGCATGGATGTGTGTGATGTCCTTAGGTTAGTTAGGTTTAAGTAGTTCTAAGTTCTAGGGGACTGATGACCTAAGATGTTAAGTCCCATAGTGCTCAGAACCATTTGGACCATTTGGATAATGACCACACTGGATACTATAAACACCAAATGAATCATATTTACATGACGTGGAACGTTCTCCGTGCTTATACGAGGGTTATTCGGAAAGTAAGGAACGATCGGTTTTGAAATGGAAACGACAGTGAAAATACGATGACGTTTTGCGCAGGTGTCTTGGGCAATGTCTCTAGTATGCCCGTCGATCGTGTTACGTCGTTCGTTTTAGTTCTGAGCACACGGGGAGCATACCTAGAACAACAGTGTCTCTCCCCAAGTACGACGGTCTGGTGAGAAATTTCGTCTGAAGCTATGCAGCCAACATTACATAACTGTCGTGCGGTTTCTTCTTCAAGACAATTGTCAGCCGCTTTCTGCAGGGGCAATGAAGATGCTCCTACATCGTTTTCAATTGGAAATGTTTAATTATCCACAATACAGCCCGTAATTGTCTCCCTCTGAGTTTCATCTCTGTTCACATAAACCGCTGGCTGTGAAGACAACATTTTGGCACAGACAACGAGCTGTAGACCAGCACAGAGAATTGGCGGAAAGCACTGGCGGCTGCCTTCTATAATGAAGGTATTGGAAAGTTGTTACAACGATACGTCAAACTTGTAAGTCGGATCGGCGACTATGGAGATAAGTAGCTGGAAGTTGCAGCAAACTGTTGCAAATAAAATAGTTTTGATTTTCACTGTGGTTTCCATTTCGCGACCAATCGTTCCTTACTTTTAGAACAGCCCTCGTATTTATAACCGGCGCTGTGAGATATAAAATACACGATGTCGATTTTAGCGCATGTGATCTTGGACACATCTTTGGTGTTCGAGGAGTGGAACTCTCTATCTCCGAGGTGATTCTGGAGAATCACCTTTGTTTGACTGCAGCTTATTTTCGGGAACTAGAACTCTACCTGTGACAGATACGTTTTTTAACTATCAACCCAAACCCTGAGCTTAAATGTATATCTGAGCCTTTTTTTGTGCAACTGATTACCTAATGTATCTTTGGAATGGTCAACATGTATCCTCTGTGTTAACTGGAGATCTTTTTGAGTGCTGAAAAACTGGCTGTGAATCCAATGTGTACGAACAGTAAGCAATGGCAAACTGACCGATGATAATAAAATACATCATTAACTAATTTCGTGAAGCATTGACTTCATCAGTATTATAGCACACCCCTACACACTTGAAAGATGTATATTATAGAGAATCACGACTACTACACTAGGTTACTCTTCCGAAATGTAAAACAAATTTTTGCACCAAGGGAATGGCTACCCTAAGATATAGAAGTAAATTCGCATAATGAAGAATGGCAAGGCAGAGAGCTGGACAGAATGAACGACTCTACCATAAGTAGCCGTTATTTGGACAAAAATCTTGCAAAGTATTTACTGATGTGTTTGAAATCGCCGTTCTGTGTGAGTGTTGTGAGTATCTTAGGAGCTGTCATTGACCACGTAGCTGTATTAGTCGACGCAGTAGAAGAGAAAACACGCGAAATAGAATATTTTCCTTTATAACAAAATTATACGTTTAGATTTTCTACAAAAGAGTTTGAGTGATGCTTAATATAGGCATGGTAATGATGAAATTCGAAAGTTAGTTAATTTTTGTTTGAATCACTCGTGTGCATATTCGATTTTAACAAATGGAGCCGGCCAGAACCGCGCTGCTGCTACGGTCGCAGGTTCGAATCCTGTCCCGGGCATGGATGTGTGTGATGTCCTTAGGTTAGTTAGGTTTAAGTAGGTCTAAATCTAGGGGACTGATGACCTCAGATGTTTAGCCCCATAGTTCTTAGAGCCATTTGAACAAATAGAAATGCAGGGGCAAAAAGGAGACAAATAAGACGCGCGAGAGGAACAAAATCAATAAGGCTCGCATATTTATCAAGAAGGAAATCGAAATGTAAGAGGTGTTTACCACAAATTATCTTAAAGCACGCGACGTATATTTCAGAACTATATCACCAAGAAAAACCACTTACAAATATAATTATAGACCGATGAGTTAAAACTCTATAACCACCTTATCAACTGCTTGATGGGTCACCTACGGAACGCAATATGACAGCGGTTCTGCGTGGCGTGAATTTAACAAGTTTTTCGTACTTTTCTGGAGGTATGTGGCAACAGATGTCTACGCACAGGTGGCTAAATTCCCCTAAACTGCGGGCCGATGAATTGCGAACGCCGAGAAGGCACCAAATAGCGCCCCAGATGAATTGCATCAGTTTCAGATCAAGCCCGTTTGGTAGTCAACACAGCAACGTGAGTTCACTATAACGTTCTTCAAACTACTGTAGCACGACTACGGCTTTTTGAGATGGACATCTATCGTGCTGGAAGATGCCATCGTTGTGGGGGAGGATATCAAGCAGTAAGAGATGCACCTTGTCAGTAATAATCTACTCACAGTCCACAGCCGTCATGGTGCCTTCAAATACTACAGAAGGAGCCATATAAGTCCAGGTGAATGCCCTCCGCAGGATAATGCTGCTCCCATCGTCATGCATCCATTGCGTGATGTATGTTACGAGCTTCCGTTCGCTTTGATTATGGCGTATATGCATACAGATGTCGACGTGGTGTAAAAAGAAAAGTGATTCATCCGATACTAGTATTGGAGGTACCTTCCACAACGCACCGCAAAGCTTCCGTAGTATTGATGAAGACGTACCTGTAAACATCTCAGACACCTGCATGAACGGTATCCTGGTAGTAAGCTGTGTCCATTGCGTCATAGAATTTCGAAGCATTAGCACCATGTTTTTTGCGTATAACGGCGTGGGTCGCTGCTTGCCAGTCCAGACTTTCTTTTTATTGAGTGTCCAATGCCTGTCTTCCTGTGTCCATATTACCGTGTCGTAGGGTGAACAGAGACAGACATGAGACGTCGTGACTACTGTACTCTGTAGCCAGGAGGGAGTTCTGGATGATATGACTACCCACCAGGTATTGTCTAGCTTGAAATTACCGCGTGAAAATATGCACCGTTTCCCTCCTACCATTCGTTATACACTACTGGCCATTAAAATTGCTACACCAAGAATAAATGCAGATGATAAACGGGTATTCATTGGACAAATATATAAGACTAGAACTGACATGTGATTATATTTTCACGCAGTTTGGGTGCAGAGATCCTGAGAAATCAGTACCCAGAACAACCAACTCTGGCCGTAATAACGGCCTTGATACGCCTGGGCATTCAGTCAAACAGAGCTTGGATGGCGTGTACAGGTACAGCTGCCCATGCAACTTCCACACGAAGCCACAGTTCATCAAGAGTAGTGACTGGCGTATTGTGACGAGCCAGTTGCTCGGCCACCATTGACCAGGCGTTTCCATTTGGTGAGAGATCTCGAGAATGTGCTGGCCAGGGCAGCAGTCGAACATTTTCTGTATCCAGAAAGGCTAGTACAGGACCAGCAACAAGCGGTCGCACACTATCCTGCTGAAATGTAGGGTTTCGCAGGGATCGAATGAAGGGTAGAGCCACGGGTCGTAACACATCTGAAATGTAACGTCCACTGTTCAAAGTGCCGTCAATGCGAACAAGAGGTGACCGAGATGTGTAACCAATGGCACCACATACCATCCCGCCGGGTGATAGGAATACACGCTTCCAATGTGCGTTCACCGCGATGTCGCCAAACATGGATGCGACCATCATGGTGCTGTAAATAGAACCTGCATTCATCCGAAAAAAATGACGTTTTGCCATTCGCGCACCCAGGTTCGTCGTTGAGTATACCATCGCAGGCGCTCCTGTCTGTGATGCAGCGTCAAGGGTAACCGCAGCCATGGTCTCCAAGCTGATAGTCCAAGCTGCTGCGAATGTCGTCGAACTGCTCGTGCAGATGGTTGTTGTTTTGCAAACATCCCTATCTGTTGGCTCAGGGATCGAGACGTGGCTGCACGATCCGTTACAGCCATGCGGATAAGATGCCTGTCATCTCTACTGCTAGTGATACGAAGCCGTTGGGATCCAGCACGGAGTTCCGTATTACCCTCCTGAACTCACCGATTCCATATTCTGCTAACAGTCATTGGATCTCGACCAACGCGAGCAGCAATGTCGCGATACTATAAACCGCAATCGCGATAGGCTACAATCCGACCTTTATCAAAGTCGGAAACGTGATGGTACGCATTTCTCCTCCTTACACGAGACATCACAACAACGTTTCACCAGGCAACGCCGGTCAACTGCTGTTTGTGTATGAGAAATCGGTTGGATACTTTCCTCATATCAGCACGTTGTAGGTGTACCCACGGGCGCCAACTATGTATGAATGCTCTGAAAAGCTATTCATTTGCGTATCACAGCACCTTCGTCCTGTCGGTTAAATTTAGCGTCTGTAGCACGTCATTTTCGTGGTGTAGCAATTTTAATGGCCAGTAGTGTAATATAAGATAATTTTTAGCGCCGCCATTCATCAAAAAGTTGCTGCACGCTGCATTTGACTTCGGTGGGCACTGATTTCCCGAACGTAAATACACATGGAACGCACTTGACGTGTCAGTATGAGTGAAAGCCTGCCAAAAGAGTCGTTATAATCGTCTGCTGATTTATTACTACCTTCTGGCATGTTTACTTTCTTGTATTAAAATCCTATGGTTGCTCTATCTCTCTCTCTCTCTCCCTCTCTCTATCTATCTCTGTCCTCTCTCTCTCTCTCTCTCTCTCTCTCTCTCTCTCTCTCTCTCTCTCTCCCTCTCTCTCTCCATATATATATATATATATATATATAAGCTATGTTTGGCATAATTTTTTAGGATCCCAGTTACTCAAATGATTTCATCTGTCACATGTCACTTCTTTTACCTCTGGCAATGATTTATAGCGTAGAATATCGTGAGCTGCACAGTGTTTCGGAGAACACGCTAAGCAGTAGGTCCCAGTGTAACTGGTCGGCGCATTACTTCATAGGTAGTAGTGGCGTTCAAAGCAAACTGCGGGTTAATGGCAGTCAACTATTTTTGGCTAAATTATATTGATTATACTCTTGATTTCCCGAATGTAGGTACTCACGGAAATCCCTTGATTTGTCAGCATGTCCGCAACTCGTGGTCGTGCGGTAACGTTCTCGTTTCCCCACGCCCAGCTTCCCGGGTTCGATTCCCGGCGGAATCAGGGATTTTCTCTGCCTCATGATGACTGGGTGTTGTGTGCTGTCCTTAGGTTAGTTAGGTTTAAGTAGTTCTAAGTTCTAGGGGACTGATGACCATTGATGTTAAGTCCCATAGTGCTCACAAGGGAACCTCCCCATCGCACCCCCCTCAGATTTAGTTATAAGTTGGCACAGTGGATAGGCCTTGAGAAACTGAACACAGATCAATCGAGAAAACAGGAAGAAGTTGTGTGGAACTATGAAAAAATAAGCAAAATATACAAACCGGGTAGTCGATGTGCAAGATATGCAACATCAACGATAAATTGAACTCAGGAGCTCCGTGGTCCCGTGGTTAGCGTGAGCAGCTGCGGAACGAAAGGTCTCAGGTTCAAATCTCCCTTCGGGCGAAAAGTTTAATTTTTTATTTTCAGACAATTATCAACGTTCAGGCACTCACACATAATCAACTTCGCTCTCCAAAATTCCAGGACATGTTCACATTTGCTTGGACATAGGCCGATTTGACGGTCTACACACGGAAAAATTTGAAACATTTGTTTTGACAGAGCACAGGGAAAAGTGAGCGATTGCGAAACTGTTGGATTCATTTGTTGCAGTTTATGTGACAAACTCTTATGTGTTCATCACTTTTTTGGGAGTAATTATCACATCCACAAGAAAACCTAAATCGGGCAACGTAGAAGAATGTTTTTACCCATTCGCCAAGTGTACAAGTTAGGTGGGTCGACAACATATTCCTGTCCTGTGACGCACATGCCGTCACCAGTGTCGTATAGAATATATCAGACGTGTTTTCTTGTGGAGGAATCGGTTGACCTATGACCTTGGGATCAAATGTTTTCGATTCCCATTGGAGAGGCACGTCCTTTCGTCTACTAATCGCACGGTTTTGGGGTGCGGTCGCAAAACACAGACACTAAACTTATTACAGTGAACAGATACGTCAATGAACGAATGGACAGATCATAACTTTGCCAAAATAAATAAAAACGTTTCGCTGGAGGGTAGACTTGAACCAAGGACCTCTCGTTCTCCAGTTGCTCACGCTAACCACGGGACCACGGCGCTCCTAAGCTAAGATTATCCTTGGTGTTGCCTATCTTCGCATGGACTACTCAGTTTGTATATTTTGCTTATTTTTTCATAGTTTCACCCAACTTCTTCCTGTTTTCTCGATTGATCTGTGTTCAGTTTTTCAAGGCCTATCCACTGTGCCAACTTGTAACTAAATCTGAGGGGGGTGCGATGGGGAGGTTCCCTTGTCAGAGCCATTTGAACCATTTGTCATCATGAGAAAACGCCCACGGTAGGATCATCTTTGGCCTTTTACCGGCTCCCGGAGGCTACCACGTGAGACTGGTTCAATGTTACGTTGTCTGTTATAGACAGCAGTCACATGTTAGATCGTAATTAATTAGCTTCACAAGCAGTCAGGTGAACGCTCACGCTCAGGTAATGTATTCAGTGAGCTACTTATGATGATCAATTACAGCTAGTTTTTGCAGATTCTTAAGTGCTCTTTATGTCGGACGTTTCGTTGTGCATGCATTGATCAACCGAAGCATTATGACTACACCCCACATTGAGACTGAATGACGCCCGGTGGCGTTATGAGCACATGGCGCAGTAAGGACAGTGTTCACGCGGAGCAGAAGCGAATGGGAAATCATTTTGGAGGAGATACTGGCCACAAATGCGGAAAAGTACTGACAGAAGCGGCTTTGACAAAGAGCAGGTTGTTATGGCCCGTCGCATGGGAACGAGCATCTTAAAAATGGTGAAGTTATCGGCCTGTTCACGTGAACGTTCTACTATGGAAAGTGGTAGATAAATGATCAAATTACACTACTGGCCATCAAAACTGCTACACCAAGAAGAAATGCAGATGATAAACGGGTATTCATTGGACAAATATAATATACTGGAACTGACATGTGATTACATTTTCACGTAATGTGGGTGCATAGATCCTAAGAAATCAGTGCCCAGAACAACCAGCTCTGGCCGTAATAACGGCCTTGATACGCCTGGGCATTGAGACAGAGCTTGGATGGCGTGTACGGGTACAGCTGCCCATGCAGCTTCAACATGATACCACAGTTCATCAGGAGTAGTGACCGGCGTATTGTGACGAGCCAGTTGCTCGGCCACCATTGACCACACGTTTTGAATTGGTGAGAGATCTGGAGAATGTCCTGGCCGGGCACCAGTCGAACATTTTCTGTATCCAGAAAGACCCGTACAGGACCTGCAACATGCAGTCGTGCATCATCGTGCTGAAATGTAGTGTTTCGCAGGGATCGAATGAAGGGTAGAGCCACGGGTCGTAACAGATCTGAAATGTAACGTCCACTGTTCAAAGTGCCGTCAATGCGAACAAGAAGTGACCGAGACGTATAGTCAATGGTACCCCATACCATCACGCCGGGTGATACGCCAGTATGGCGATGATGAATACCCGCTTCCAATTTGCATATCACAGAATCTTCTTCCTGTCTGCTAAATTTGGCGTCTGTAGCACGTCATCTTCGTGGTGTAGCAATTTTAATGGCCAGTAGTGTATGAATGGGCGACAATTTGTTGAACGACCACTTCTCTTCGAAGAACGTGAAATTGGGAGACTTGTCCCCTCTGCACAGCGGAACAGGCGGCCACCAGACGACAGAGTACAAAGCTGGTGGAGGCTGAAATGTTGCGGAGCACAACGCTCAGCGCACAGCACATTGCTGAACATGGGCCTTTCAGCAGGTGAACCTACACAGCCATCAAGGTGAGAAGCTGCTCGAACGCCTCGAACTGCGTTGCTGTGTTTCCCGTGTTTTTACACTGCGAAACAAAATTAAAGGATCACTTTTTCGATACCCCGCAGTTTTTCCCCCATTCCGAGGCATAAGTTTGAAATTTGGCTCAAAGGAGCCTACAACCTTCGTATGTATTGGAACAAAAGCAGGACGCTCAGCGACGTCTCCTTCGAGCTTGGCGACGCTTTAAACAGCAATGAGTTGACACATGCTAAGAAAGGTCACTGCATCCGAAGTTCATGTCAGCTGAAAGGCGCCTTAATACCGTAGCATTGGCACCAGATTTTATCACTATAATTCCGCCCAACACCACCATGGGTGTACTGCATGATGGGAAGCTCGTCACACTGCGTCTTACCTACGTTTCACCCCTTCTTTTAACGTCTCTCCGATGGAGGACAGAACCGCAGCGCCCAGCGTTGAAATTACGCCGTTTTCTTATGTGCGGCCGAGGAAGTCATTTGAGACACACCGCCACTGCGAATAGACACGAAACGGCCCCAGGGACGAAATAAACGGCGTCAATGAAAACAACCTTTCCCTTGAGGTGTTGATTCCCAAATATTTCGCGATCGAAAATGATAGGTTGCTGTGCAGTGAGCAATAAGATGACGTTCTTGACAGTCTTCGACACTGGTGACACACCACGGACACTTCAATTACTCTCTAAGGACATCTATGAATGTCATCCGACTCTTTGAAATGTACTACGATGCCAAAGTTTGATCCGGTGTATAGGGTGAAACCAGTAGGAACCGTTCAAAACTGTTCGACTAAATTTGAACGGAATCAGAAGCTACAAAGAGTGTTTGTACTTTTTCAGTCCTCCTGTTTGGTGCCCATATGTGGCATGAAGACAGAGGGGTGTAATATTATCAATGGTGGGTTCCATGTGGTTTCCAAGTCGTGCAGCCATCGTAAACCATAAAATTACCAAATATGCAGCAACCAGTAGCAAAACAATGTTTTATTTATTCACTTTTGCAATTCTATTTCAACTTATTAACAGCCATCATCGGTGCTTACAACCAATATGTGCCCTGAGTAGTAATACTGTCTTAAGCAGAGGTCAAACATAAGGCTGTGTACCCAGTCTGTACAAAATTCTGTACAAATAATTACTGGCTGAATATTACGTAATAATTTCAGAAATCAAGTCCACATGTAACCCGCGGTAAGCTCATTGCGGGAGAAGGGTGGCGCATTGTCGAAGATGGGGCAAGTCATGTTCTGCTGCGGTACAAGTAAGAGATGCCTCACAGTGTCGGAGTGAAATGGGGCGGAGGCAACTGGAAACGTACTCCAGAACAGAAGCAACGGTACAATTCTTGCGGACGCAGCGTGTAAATTGCACACAAATTCAATGTGAAACTCTGGCGGTGTCTGGACCAAATGCAATGTCGCGTCCATCACATACTGTGATGTATTATGACACGGTGCCATATCGTATTAACACTATGCTGTCCGGCGACGCCACAGTGGTGTCTGCATAGTATATCTAAGTGACAGTCGACAAGTGCAATTCGTAATTGATTATTATTCCAAAAAGTTTAAAGAATCGTTTAAACTAAGTCAAAACATCTCAACTGATGAAGGAATGATACCGTGGCGTGGACGGTTAAATTTTATAGTTTACAATCTGTCAAAAATTACGAAATACGGCATACCCATTCGGATGCTATGTGATTCGAGTGCGGGATACATTTCCTTATTCAAGATATATTCCGGCGCTAGACATCCTTTAGCAAAGACAGTGATGGAACTATTGACACCTTCCGATGGAAAGTGGCATCACCTCTCCATGGATAGTATAACAGTGTAGAACTTGCAGAGAAGTTACTTGAAAAGAAAATTCGAGTTTGTGGAACGATATGGCAAAATAGAGGATTTTCGGAATATTAAAGCGTGCAAAAGTCAATGTGTTTGAAGTTTGTCATAAACGGAAAGGTGACAAGCTGCCGGCGACAAGCCAAGTAATACGACTTAGCGCTCCCGGTGCCAAGCGAATAAATCTGTACGAGACGTGCGGACGGTAAAGTGTTGACATATATAGATGACGGAGTTTTAAACCTGTGAAACGTGTTGGGGGTATAAACAGTGACTGGTAACAATAAACTTGTTGTATCATTCGATATCAGTAACAATCAATGCAACATCTAATCTACAATGTTGCCATTTAAAACACGGCTGTTTACCGATTGTTTGGTTTGAGCACGCTTAAGACTGATTCCGAAAAATAATTACTGTAACTGAATATTAACAAACGTTTGAAAAAAAACAATGAGGTGGAAAAAAATAGTCATGGGGTAGCAATATGACCATATGATTGCGTATACAAGGTATAAATGGCAGTGCATTTGTACTCAGGTGATTCACGTGAAAAGGTTTCCGGCGTGGTTATCGTCGCACGAAAGGAATTAACAGGCTTTGAACGGGAACGGTAGTTGGAGCTAGACTACTGAAACATTCCATTTCGGAAATCATTAGGGAATTCAATATTCTGACTTCAGCGGTGTCAACAGTGCCGAGAATACCACACTTCAGACTGAAACGTCCCCTTAGAAAAATTTATAAGAACTGTGCTTCAACTGACACCCAATGTTTTTAGCGCAACGCAATCTGGCAGGGTCGCCATATGAAACGTCCCCTTAGAAAAATTTATAAGGACTGTGCTTAAACAGACACACAATGTTTTTAGCGCAACGCAATCTGACTATCAAAGATCCCTGCAAAAGAATGGCCCTGAGTAACATTAAACTATACCTTTCAGAAATCACTTACCTCACAAAAATCTTCATTACTCGAACTACTGCAATACAGCGAGCGCCACTACTGCCAGCTAAATAAAAGATTCAAACTACTGAAGGCACTAACTACTGATAGGGATAGTTAGCAAATGAAAGATTTTAATAGAGAACAAACAATGTATTGACCTTAATATTCATAATTGACATCCAGTATTACAAATTACCAAAACTCCGCCATCTCCTTCCACACATCCACCACTGCTGGCGGCTCATCTCTAACTGTGCAACGCTACGCGCTGTTAACATCCAGCTGCCCCTCTACAATGGCAGACAACAATGCAAACTAGCCACAGACTGCACACAGCACAGCCAGTGATTTTAATACAGAGCGCTACGTGGCATTACCAATATAAAAATCTAAACAGCCTACTTACAAGACATTACCTCTCAATACGGACAAGGCAGTGGCCTGCGGCCTTCACGTAACGACCGAGAGCAGAGGCGTTTGCGTAGAGTTCTCGGACAAGCAACGCTGCATGAAGTAACCGCAGAAAACAATATGGGACGAATGGATTCGTTAGGACAGTGCGGCGAAATTTGACGTCGACGGGCTAAGCCAGGAGACAGTCGCTGTGAGTGTCTTTGGTAAAGCACAACATCGCCTTCATCCCCTGTCATGGGCTCGTAACCATATCGATTCGACGCTGGACGACTGAAGAACCGTGGCCTTGTCAGAACAGTCCCGATTTCATTCGGTAAGAGCTGATTGTAGGGTTAGTGTGTCACGGAGACCCCACGAAGCTATGGATCTAAGTTGTCACCAAGGCACTGTGCAAACTGATGGTAGCTCCAATATGGTGGGCCTGTGTTTGCGTGGAATGAACTGAGTCGTCTGGTCCAACTGAACTGATCATTAACTGAAATGCTTATGTTAGCCTACTTTGAAGACCATCTGCAGCCATTCATGGTCTTGTTGTTGTTGTTGTGGTCTTCAGTCCTGAGACTGGTTTGATGCAGCTCTCCATGCTACTCTATCCTGTGCAAGCTTCTTCATCTCCCAGTACCTACTGCAACCTACATCCTTCTGAATCTGCTTAGTGTGTTCATCTCTTGGTCTCCCCCTACGATTTTTACCCTCCACGCTGCCCTCCAATACTAAATTGGTGATCCCTTGATGCCTCAGAACATGTCCTACCAACCGATCCCTTCTTCTGGTCAAGTTGTGCCCAAACATCTCTTCTCCCCAATCCTATTCAGTACCACCTCATTAGTTATGTGAGCTACCAATCTAATCTTCAGCATTCTTCTGTAGCACCACATTACGAAAGCTTCTATTCTCTTCTTGTCCAAACTATTTACCGTCCATGTTTGACTTCCATATAAGGCTACACTCCATACAAATACTTTCAGAAATGACTTCCTGACACTTAAACTTATACTCGATGTTAACAAATTTCTCTTCTTCAGAAACGCTTTCCTTGCCATTGCCAGTCTACATTTTATATCCTCTCTACTTCGACCATCATCAGTTTATTTTGCTCCCCAAATAGCAAAACTCCTTTACTACTTTAAGTGTCTCATTTCCTAATCTAACTCCCTCAGCATCACCCGACTTAATTCGACTACATTCCATTATCCTTGTTTTGCTTTTGTTGATGTTCATCTTATATCCTCCTTTCAAGACACTGTCCATTCCATTCAACTGTTCTTCCAAGTCCTTTGCTGTCTCTGACAGAATTACAATGTCATCGGCGAACCTCAAAGTTTTTATTTCTTCTCCATGGATTTTAATACCTACTCCGAATTTTTCTTTTGTTTCCTTTACTGCTTGCTCAATATACAGATTGAATAACATCGGGGAGAGGCTACAACCCTGTCTCACTCCCTTCGCAACCACTGCTTCCCTTTCATGTCCGTCGGCTCTTATAACTGCCATCTGGTTTCTGTACTAATTGTAAATAGCCTTTCGCTCCCTGTATTTAACCCTGCCACTTCCAGAATTCGAAAGAGAGTATTCCAGTCAACATTGTCAAAAGCTTTCTCTAAGTCTACAAATGCTAGAAACGTAGGTTTGTCTTTCCTTAATCTTTCTTCTAAGATAAGTCGTAAGGTCAGTATTGCCTCACGTGTTCCAGTATTTCTACGGAATCCAAACTGATCTTCCCCGAGGTCGACTTCTACTAGTTTTTCCATTCGTCTGTAAAGAATTCGTGTTAGTATTTTGCAACTGTGGCTTATTAAACTGATTGTTCAGTAATTTTCACATCTGTCTACACCTGCTTTCTTTGGGATTGGAATTATTATATTCTTCTTGAAGTCTGAGCGTATTTCGCCTGTTTCATACATCTTGCTCACCAGATGGTAGAGTTTTGTTAGGACTGGCTCTCCCAAGGCCGTCAGTAGTTCCAATGGAATGTTGTCTACTCCGGGGGCCTTGTTTCGACTTAGGTCTTTCAGTGCTCTGTCAAACTCTTCACGCAGTATCGTATCTCCCATTTCATCTTCATCTACATCCTCTTCCATTTCCGTAATATTGTCATCAAGTACATCGCCCTTGTATAGACCCTCCATATACTCCTTCCACCTTTCTGCTTTCCCTTCTTTGCTTACAACCTGGTTTCCATCTGAGCTCTTGATGTTCATACAAGTGGTTCTCTTATCTCCAAAAGTCTCTTTAATTTTCCTGTAAATTTTCCATGGTCTTAATGTTCCTAAACAACTGTGTAATTCTTACGGATGACAGTGTGCCAAGTCACTGGGTTATAACGGTTCGCCATTTACTTCAAGAATATTGTGGACGATTTGAGCGAATGATTTGGCCACCCAGGTCGCCCGACATGAATCCCGTCGAACATTTATGGGACATTATCGAGAAGTCAGTTCGAGTTTAAAATCCTGCACCGGCAACACTTTCGCGATTATGGACGGCTATAGAGACAGCAAGGCTCAGTTTTTCTGCAGGGGACGTCCAACGGCTTGATGAGTCCATTTCACGTCGAGGTACTGCACTACACAGACCAACGGGTGGTCCGACACGATGTTAGAAGGTGTCCCATGACTTTAGTCACCTCACTGTATTTCTATCTAATGGAAAAATGTCCGGCCGAATAACGCTGAGAACGGCTTTTTTTTCATTTTAGGACCTGCCAACCATATGCGCAGACCTTGCAGTACGGAACAGTTGGAATGGCGAAGAAGGAAGTGGCAGGTAACCTCTCTGTGAAGAGCCTAGAAACGCAAGAGAAGCAGAGGCACTGGAGTTCTTATCACGATCGAGGCATAGTGAAAAAAGTGAAAATCGGTCGCGGATCAGTTGTCTACACCTTGAACGACGTTTTGAACTTGACGAAGGTCGCAGCCAGCTAGGGTTTCGCTAATGCTGACACCCGTTCAAAAAAGCTAGCCGATCGAGGTAGCAGCGGAGATGTTGCATCCGTGGAAGAACAATCCACATGACTTCTTTAGCCTCCTAATCACCATAATGAGGAGTGGGTATGTGATTATGATCCCGAGACAAAGTCGCAAAGCAATCTGTGGAAAATCGGTGATTCACCACCGTCGATAACGGCGGGGACACAAATATCATCGAGTTACGTGATACTGAGAGGTATTCTTGATGTGAGAAGCGTCCGTTCGCTCGTCGGTCGAGATTTCTTGCGTTACAAAATACCGTCAGATTTGAATCGCTAATAACTACGCGGTTAATCATGAACAAGCACTGGTTGACGTCACAATAGATAGATCTTGTCTGTACGTGTTTGTCGCCGACATCGTTCCATTGTAGTCGCACGGCCGTGTTTGTTAAGTATTAACTTTGCTTAAAGTTATAAAATACCATATTGTAGAAAGGTGTCTTTAGCTAGGACATCGATTCAGGTGCCATCGTGGACAGCTTTCGGAGCACGATTGTGTTCCATAACAATGAGACAATAAAAATATTCCTCGGAATATAAGATAAAGTATGTATTAAATTGAAAGATACAAGATAATGAAAGATGTCGTGCTCGGGATTACAGAAAACGCAAGTCAGAGAAGAGAGCTCGCGCCGAAAGGAATCCAAAAAATCTAAAAAGTCCAGTGTCGAGAGTTACGTCAGCCAGGAAAGGAACCCAAAATATCTAAAAAGTCCAGTGTTGAGCGCTACGCCAGCGGAAAAGAAAACAAAATGCCGGCGCAAAGCGATTACTTAGCTGGACTGTCGAACATAAAGTGGCCAGTTACAATCCAAATTGCTGATTTATCTATTCTGTAACCATTACACTACTCCGTCTAACCATTTTAATACAGAGATTACTTATTAAATTACATATTAATACCAGACACTTGTTACGATTTAATTCCTATGTTTTCGCGAAAAATCTAAGGCGAGGATCCGAAATGCGAAAACAGATCTTTCTTCTCCTGCCGTTGTTTACTGCCAACATATTACAGTCGTAAGATGCAAGACGTCAAAGCTGTGCTCTGCCGAACTCTCTTGACGTGATTACATGAGGCTGTCAAGGCGAAGCTACGTGGAAAGCGGTCAAAGGGAGTGTTTTAACTCTATTACAACGTCCCAGCTCATTCTGTACAGGACACCATCGTACTTGCTGTTCTTTGGACTTTCATATACTGCCTCTCACTCCCTCACGCCCACCCCCATCCCCCACCCTTCTTGTCTTCCATATTCTTGTGAAATTGCACCCGGTGACTCCTTCCTTTTTACTCAGATGAAAAAACCATTGCATCGCTCGATTTTCCAGAGTGATGACTTGGTCGTGAGGTCTGTACAGCCAAAAGGCAAATTTCAACAGCCGAGGTATTCGCTAAGTCATCCATCGTCGCACTGAACAGCGAATTTATAAAGAAGAATTAACACCATTTACACGTTTCGTGGTTGCATCTTGTTTTTTTTTTTTTTTTCAATATGATAATACTATCCCTCGTAGTGGCTTGGGAAGCGAATACGTAGATGCACTTTTAGCACTTTTAGAACATATAATAAGCGTATCCCATGGCCGTCTGCAGAAATTTTTCCGAGCCACTTTTGACAGATTTAAAAGGAAGTATACAAACTTGTTGTGTTTCACAATTTTAAAGGTTGTCTGATCAAGATTTGGGAAGGCGACTATTCTGATATCTAAAAAGTGAGGATATTCCATTATAGTATTATTAATACTCTATGAATATGGATGCCGGTTTTTTGATTAAACAATCTGAAATTACTGTCTCGTATCACTAAAATCTGCGTATCCAACTAGTTGGCGAAAGAAACTAGAAAATATTCACAAAACTTATTTTCATTCACTTACCAATAATATTAGTTTTATAAGGGGATTGAAAATCCGAAAGTAAAAATAAATTCGTTTCAATTAAGTAAACCCCGTTGCATATTATCAAACACGTTAGCAAAAAATGTCTTTTATTCATTCTCTTCAAAGTGCAGAAACAGGAAATAAACTAAATAAGCTTGTTCAACACTGATGCTATCTCTACCATCTTTTTTCTGTCCTATAACTTCGCATCTCGTCATGTTATTTGATCTTCCATGGTTTCTAGCGTTTAAAGTTGTTCAACATAAGAAAGTTGATTCGGCGACAATATAATAAAAGCTGAAAAATGCGTTTTGAAAGCTACATTTATTTGGGTAGAGTGCAACCATCCCGTTAGACACGTTATTGTGTAAGTATGGCAGGTGAACTTTATTCGTAATTCTACGACTTGATGTTGCGCAGTGTTGCGCCCCGTATAGATTTAGAGTGTACCAGTGCATGGTGACAATATATCTTCGATCTTGAAAGTTCATAATTTTTTTCCTCCCTTAGGCAGAAAATGGTAGTTTCTCTTTCCGAATGATGTATTTGAGCCCACAGATGTAGTCCACATGAACACTCCTACACCCCAGTGCGATCTATAAAATTTACTACATTCCCTACGCTGTACAAATCTGAATGCATTCCCAGCAAGCCTTGACAGGTTTTTTTTGTCCTCGACAAACTGTAAACTACGATGTCATTACGACGGGCAGTAGGGGAGAATGGTGTCGCTGTGGCAGTTCTGAACGGATGTTCATACTGTACTGGGTGTTAGAACTGTACCTTCTATAGTTCCATAAGAGCCCAATAAGCGGCGCTGAAAAGTTGGGGATTGTATTGGACATTATTCTTATAAGGCTTACATTCGACATAGCTACAAAAGAGCGCCTAAAAAGTCACCGTGATCAGCCTGGAAACTGATCTAAGTAATGTAGTACTTGCTACAGACTGCCAACAGCAGTTCTAAACCTGTGCTTGAGGTGAATCTCAATACTTGAAAATTCTGTAATGAATAAAATACCTGCACCAAAGATTCAACGAAAGGAAAACTCCCCCCTCCCCCTCTCACTGCCCTCCCCACTCCAGTGCGTACACGTATGCCGTCGCCTCTTGACTCTTCTCTCATTGGTTACCTAAAATTACCCTTCGATCGCTGCGCGAAACATCATTGCGAAGCCATATAGAGGAAAAGCTTACGAGCACAATCCATATTTTAAATTTTAACCCTACAGTTTGCACGAGAAATAATTAAATCTAAAGCGAGAGCGTGGGCACAGAGCTGTGGGACCGTTACCCTTGACGAAATTTAAAATGGGCGGCAGTGAACACGGCTTGTGTGGGACGCTGCTTGGCACGCCGCCTGGTGCGGCGCCGCGGTGCTCGTCGTTCCGGCGTCCGCCGACAGAATGCGCGTGTGTCGCGCCGACGCCACGAGATAATGGTGGACAGACGGGAGCTTGCGTCGTTATTCGCTGCTGTTTCTCACACACTTGATTTCGGTACAAAATATCGCAGCATTTTATCGTCCTGACCACAGAATTTTAAAACCTGTGATTTCCACTTTCATTCTATTGACCTCGTTGTAACTTAAATTGTGAAGAGGAAGGAATAATAGATGCCGATCGTCAGCACAGAGCGCTGGCCAAGACAGGAGAGCGAGTATCGCTGAACGATGGTTGAGACCAAAACAACTTCAGTTCCTCTGTGCTCTACTTATTTACTCAAACTTAGCACTTTTTGTTTCATCTGTGCTCCTGGATGTTGAGCGATATTATAAGTCTTTATTAAAGTACAGAAATTGGATAATGGCTACGGGAGCACTGAATTACGATCCATATGAAATCAGAATGAATTTCGCATGAAGTATCTTTTCAAACAGTCATCTACGTGAGCAAAATTCTCTGTAGTAATAATTCTGAAAACTTATACATTAATTAACAGGCATTGCAGTCCATCTGTATCACGAACGAAAAATAAAAATGAAGTTTTTGGCAAGATATTGAAATTACGCCGTAGAAAAGCGAAATCATCATTAGGATTTCAGGCTGCTTCCAATATTTCAACACTTCGAGGATAAAGGCCCGAAAATGAAGTTCTTTAATGTGTCCAACGATTCCACAAACAATACATTTAAGGGGTTTATCAGGACAAAGTAAAAAAGAATTTTATTGGATCGGAGTCACTGACCAAAGGAAGCAGCATAATTTCTGCAAAAAAGAGAAGAGAGTAGAAATTAAAACCTAGAGATCTTTAGACAGTAAGTGGATAAAAACGAAACCTTCAACATTTTGTAAACGATTCCTTTCGATTGCAACCACAACTTTTTATGTACTATGTATACACGTCGTGACGTTCAGTATTTGTATGTGAATTAATATACACGTGTAATTTTGCATCTCGCCTGGTTGCCTTTCGGAGACATCTGAGGTCTTTTTTCACTACTTTTCGCACACAACCAACCAAATAAACACACACAGACAAACACTTCCCAGAAATAAAACCGTAATCTGTATTCAGTCAACTGCGTATTCAATCAGGCACTTGCTGTTGTGAATTTACACCGCATGGGATTTACCATTAGGTATATCGATTATCGCGAAAAGTTTTCGGCCGATTTGATCTGCTGCAAACTCTTGAATGAAGTACATATTTACATGTATACTCGACATGAAATATAGAACGGTTTTTATGAAAGCGGAAAGACTAACAAAACTTTATAGAAATAATAAATACCGAATTTACTAGTTGCTGTTTATAAAGTCGAAATACATCTGCGTATCTGCGAATGGCAAAATTTTAAGAAGCGTGGATGAAGAACTTTGTTTCGTCTTGCAGTTTCCCGCGTCGTGTAAGGACACGGAAAATGGTGCGAGTATATTGCCGGACCGGTATTTCTAATTACTTTAAGCGTTGTGTACTACGGGTTTCTGACCCGTTAAGCGGCAGACTTGAAGAGTAGAATATTCATGAAGGTAAGAGAGATTGTGGAAACGGATTTGTTATTCTGATAACCGGTTGATCCGCTTCTTACAAGTTTTTACCATCAACAGTAATTATGTAAGCAAGATTAGACCATAATCGCCAACAACTAATTTGGTAATGTGTACCCAGCAAGAACTTTGGAAAGTAATTAGACTCTTAATTAAGTGATCCGTTTCTTCACGGATGACGTGACTACATTACTACCAGAACAATGTTAGGCGGGACACATGGCAGTTATTCATGCTTGGTTGTAGTTCAGATCGATAAGATATTATCCGACACGGTAAGTAATTTATATGGTGGAATATCTTGTACCACGTGATGGCTCCTAGATTAATCGGTGCTGCTTTGTGGAGCGATATATGACGTTCACAAATAATAATATTCCGCCCATATAAAGAGAAAAAGGAACAAAATCAACAATTAACAATGCTCTATCTGTCGCTGTTAATTAAAGCCACTGGATCTGTAACCATGAGAGTCAGAGTTCATATTCCTGTCTAAACCGACGTTTCTCTAAATTGTCTAAATTATAATTGAATCGTATGTCGAATGTTTCCTGATTATCGAGTGTGGAGCTTTATCAGATGATAAGACGTTATACACTGTAAACTATCCGGTCGATATGAAAGACGTATATGTTTGTTCAAGAACAGGAAAGTGAAATATGACTCCAACTAGTCTGTTTAAGGAAGGTGCAAAATCGACTTGTCCATTTGTAAGTAATACATTAGCTCTCCTAAAACTAATCGGTTGAGGTGTTAATTAAATAATTGCGTGTGTATTACACGGTTAGTGATGTGTCAATTACTCGCTATAATGCGAAGTAATCTGTTCTTGTGGAATTCCGTGGAATTTTTCTCGCTTAAACTCTACGGTTTCGAAGAAATTCTTTGTCAACAAAAGCAGTTTTTATGCTCGTAAATTGTGTCGAAAGGAAATGGCTGTTAGAATATTTTCTGGCGGTTGTAAGTACGGCAAAAGCCACCAACTTCTCACTTTGTACCTGCGCCAGAATAAATGTGTTGACTTACATGTGAATACAGTGTGTGCAACTTTATGTACGTAATTCACAGAAATATTATTTAAATTGATTCTCGCGACCAAGCTTTATTCAAATCTTCTACGTGGAAAGCTGGAATTTTATACAGAGAGCTGTGCAGCAAAATTATTGTCACCGTCGTCAAAAGCCTTAATAATATTTTATTTCTGTTACACTAACACATAAAATAGTGTACGTCTATTATACCGTTGCATAGTAAACACAGATCTAAATGTTTGAATGGTATTTCTGCCATCTGACTGTACATCTTCTTTATTATATATTACTAACATGATTTCACACTCGAGCCATTATCAAGTACAAGAATATTGGGTATAATTAAACCTTGTTAAGCGAAGTCATCGATGACTTTACTTAACAAAGTCTAAATATACGCGACACTGCTGTACTTGATGACGTCTTAAGACCGAAATCATGACAGTAATATAAAATAAAGAAATGATACTGTCAAATGGGGGAAATATCATTCATGCATTATTGTGACCCAAAATGTGAAAAGATTATCATAAATATAAACCATATTCTCTTGTCAGAAATCGGGTAGTGTAAGCGAACCCGAACTTTTAATGCTTAACGCTTCCGACCTTTCTTCCAAAACTAAGGTGTTAATACTGTTGTTGGCACTTAATCCGAAATTTGTTTGTAAGCTAGATTTAAGTATACCACGACCCCGCAAATTTTGCTAATACTTTTCTGCTTTTGGTAGCCTTAATGAAACTCACATTCTCATTCTAAGATTAGAAACAAGAAATCAGGAATGACCTTTTACAATCAGTAAACCCAGTAAATTACTGTGAAATCGTCCATATCAAAACTCAGTCGCGGGGGTTTGTCTGCATATTAGTCAGTCGAGAAAAATGGTAGAGCTGTACAAGTTTCGACGAAATTTATTCCTATTTTTTTATTTTATTTTATTTTATTTTATTTTATTTTTTTTTTTTTTTGCATACATACAGTCGAACACTACAGCCACGCTCTACAATTTGCGGACAAGATAAATTTTACTATTATTTTTCATATGTACGCTATATTGTTCGTAGTTGCTTTACAATTCCTGAGGATATTTTTGTTCCGTCGTTTCAACTACAAGAAAATACGTGTTTTTCTCACCAGCCGCGTTTCGATTTATTGAAGTAAAGCATCACAAGTGGTCTGTAATTAAAGATATTTGCAACCTGTTTTTAAGATGGAAAAACTATTCGCTAATAATTTACCAAAGACGTGCTAGTAGATGGCATCTTCTGATCTAGGCGAAAAATCAATCACCATAAGTAAAAACCAACAGATTATTAACGAACTTCTTTCCGATCTTAAAAACAAATCGCATTTTAAATATCTTAAATTACAGAACAGTGTTGATGCTTTACTTCAGTTAAGCGCAGCGCGTCTGGTGAGAAAAAATACGCATTTTCTTGTAGTTGTAACGGCGGAACAAAAATACCCTCAGAAATTTTACTACTGTACTTCGTAGCGCAAAATGGCAGAACTTTGTTCATAATTTTTGCCTTTAACAGTGATTCAACAAAAACGATAAATTTAGAAACTTTTTACGACTCAAAAATACAATGAGACTGACTGCCACGCGGAAAGGTTATGCTGCCTCAGAGGATAGTTTTGGTTATTGATTGAGGCTATTTTTTTTTTTTTGTGGGTTCTTGGGTAACCAGCCTTTTTGCGTGCCGAATGTGAAATTTACGCATCGTTGCTTCTCGCGGACTACGGCAAATTTCGGTGTTGTCGGTCGAGCGTCTGTCGGGCGAATGCAGTTGTCAACATGGCGCTGCGTGCGCGCGCGATGGCGCGTGCGCGGGCGGTGGGGGCGGCTGAGCGCCGCTGGAGGGGAGGGGAGCTCAAAATGGCCGCCCGAGCCTCCAGCGACCGCCCACAGAGCCCGCCACCGGTAGCGCCGCGTGCCTACACGTAGCTCCCGGCCTTGGACTCTTCTCTTTTTCAGAACTCTGCTCTTGTCATGTCGCTACTGACGTCCAGAGACGGAGGCAGGCCAATTTATCTGGCTGTTCTTTATAACACAAAAAATAACCACTCTCTCTCTTTGCCGTGCGCTCATATACTGTACCCGCAACCTGATCAGAAACTGAAACACGTACCGGGCTTCACGATGATTGTTGTTACTTTGTTTTTATGAGGTTCCTGCGAAAAGGAATAAAAATAAATATTTGTGTGAGGCAGCCTGCCCTACATCATAGGCCCAGACAGTTAATTACAAAAGTATTTGATTAAAAACATAGATATTTATTATCTGTCACGACATGCTGTTTGCTACGTGTACGGGTAACATCTATACCGAAATACAATTCTACTAGTTTCATTCAAAGAGCAACTTTTCTCTATTAGAATAAAACAGTCCGGTGCGGTGCGTTCTTAAAACTCATTGAATGGAGTGTTCTTCGTGGTTGCTTCACGTACGTAAATTTAAATGCTAGAAATCTAACAGAAGCTTTGCACATCGCTGTAATGTATTTGGTGGGGATGGGATAGTAGTCGTCAGTCGATCCATTCATGTAGGTCACCTTAAAAAAAAAAAAAAAAAAAAAAAAAGCTAGAGCTTAGGTAACCCGACTGTTTGATTCTTTTATAGGGTGTACGGATATTCCCGTTTAAAACTTCTACGACTTGAGGTGGAGAGTGAGTATATAATATTCTGAATAGGAAACCATGTCCGGAAACGTACCGTTTCAGTTCCACGACGTTTCAATTAAGACGTGTAACCCTCCACGTCTGCTGAGGTCGAAAGAAAATCTCAGAATAGTTTATCGTGGTATGCAATAAGGTAGACAGTATGAGTTATACTTGTGGTGTCGTATGCAAAGTTTAATTTATGAGACTCCTGTAGAGACAGAAGAAGATCTGCTGGCGCGAGTTCTGGCCGCTGCATTACAAACTGAAGAGACAAGTGGGATGTGTGTACCAGAACATGCTTCATAGTTACAAGCCTGTGACAACGTTGGTGGTCACCACATCGAACCGCTTTTGTAATGTGCAGTATGCTGGGTTCTTTTTTGTTTTGGAATAATGTCAACACGTGATGTTTAAGTGTTAATACAAAAAAAATGTGCCTAAGTGATAAACAGCATTCCGGTACGTCCATTTGAATTTGTTTTGAACTCACTGGAACAAGTCGGCAGAGCAGATTTAAATTATTACAAGAGTACTAAGCGCATGTTTAAATTAGGTATAGTTAAAACTATTATCTTATTCAATATCTAAGGTACTTCTGCTATACATATGATATTAACACGATCAAATAAAAATACAATATAGTACTTCTGTTCTCAATATAATGATGTTTTGAAAACCTTAATTTCGGAACAATATTTCTCATTGTAAGTCTTATCACAAGTTTTCAGAATTCGAAACTTGTGCTATTTTATAGTTAGCATGTGGGAAGGGGGACGGAGTTGTATTGTTGAAGAGGTGCGTTCAGGCACCTAATATTTTCGAAAATAAGCACGTCTTGTAGCCCTGGAAGAGAAACCGTGACATCTTTAGAGAGACATTCACGACGTCTGTCGTTTCACCGATTTTCAATAAACAGACTTCACCTAAAGAAGCACATTAAGCGCCGAAGAAATATGAACGGGTGACTTCATGCAGGATTAACGGCCATTATTGTTTTACGACGACTAGCTTGTTGGTTGGTTTTAGTCGGTTTTCCCAGTAGTACAAAAGCCCACGACCAAAACCAGATCACATCGTTTTACGACGACTAGCTTGTTGGTTGGTTTTAGGCAGTTTTCCCAGTAGTACAAAAGCCCACGACCAAAACCAGATCACATCGTTTTACGGCCATAATCGTATAAAATAATCAGATGATTCTGCGCCCAAGTAGGTCCGGAGGAAATGTCAACAATGTTTCTTCTCCGCTGGTGTCCATTCCCATCATATCAAGGGGAAAAAAGAACTAATGCTGTCATCGCAATAAGTCTCGTAAAAAACATGAATAGATTTTGTCAGTTTATTAAGAAATACTTGTTTTCAAACATTTTATTTGGCCAGAGCTGATTTGTAATAAGTAAACAAATTTTACCGTACTGTATTACAGTCACTCAGTTCATTTTCTTTTTAAATCTTTTGGAAGGCTGTCAGGGTTACGAACATTTTCAGACATTTCCGACTGACCTGAACTTCCAAAAACGAAAAGAATGTTCTGGCACTTATTACGCTCCAATGTTGGGAAGTGCTATTTTTACGGAACGCTCTTGCCCTTTGATTCACTGCAGCGCCTGCGACAGCAGACTGTTTTGGCCGTTGTAACGACGCCCATTTATGTTGTTCTCAGACTTCTCGATGCCAAGGTCCGATAACTGAGACTAGAACGAGATTTATTTGAGCGGCTATTAGCGTTATCCTTAAAAAAAATACTAAGAAATGCCGTGTTATCCAACAACTCCAATGCCGCTACCACTTTGTCACATGAGCGGTACAATAAATAAAACCAACAAATGGGCGTTGGTGTGCGATATTGAAAGCACTGAGCTGGAATCTGTAGATGCTTCAATCAGCGATGGATTATTTTTACTCCATACCTTACGAGACGGTTAACGAACATTCGTAGATCGCTCAAACAAAATTTTGCACATTTGTGTGAACATGATATTGAAAGAATCGATCTAATATTTGACAGTGACACCGAACATGACTTGCGCGATAGCGTAACTTCGGTAGACTTTCATGTCTCAGGACCGCAACAAGTAAGACATTCGGATTTCGCCAAAGAATTGAAGAAAGTAAAATTAAAGAAGCTTTGATGAAATTCTTAATTGATAATTCATCACAACAGGTAATGCCGTAGATCACAGCGAACAAAACCATCCATATTAATCACGAGATGTGCTAAAAGTATTGCGTTGAAAATTATGTAATTAGTCAAACAATTAACGAAAATCTAACTTGTCCAAAACACTAGGAGGTAAATATTAAGATTGATTACCATGTTGGCCAAATTAATCAACGAAGTTGAGTGCCTATTCGATGTTCTTTCACTGACATTTTAGCTGTAATGTTTGGGAATATGAAATCTGTAAAAATTACCATAAAGATTTGGATTGACGTTAGCACTGATAATTCCGGCCATTACATAGATATTTAGCGTCTGCAAGAAGCGATGGACTTTTTACCAGCATCATAATTACCAGATTTTCATGCTATGACCAAATGCAGTTACATTCCCGCATTCTGTCCCAACGAAAACAAGGCCGCCCACAACGCTGAAAAATTCTACACGCTACCAAAGGGCTTGTACAGATTTAGGCAGATATATTCCTGATACCGGAAGTGTATAGACCGTCTTGGAAGGGTTCAAGCGCAAATCACACAACGACAAAAAAAAATATGATGTCGATTCCGCTTAATGAAACATTTTTACAAAACATATAAATTAAAAGTTCTTCTACAACAGTAAATCTGGATTTATCTAAGTACGACCCCTGCAAGCTGCCGCCATGTAAAACAGAATCTGAGCAGCACTTATGTAGAAAACAATATATTGCGCAAATGCAAAGCTACACTGATACGATAATAGATCTAAACCATACAGATTTTGAATGGTATGCCAACAAGGGACTTGACGATATATCGTGGTTCTCCGGTAACTAGTAACCGGAAATGAGGGACATTATTTTAGATAAAAATCAGCATCCACAAAAGGTAAAGTTGACATGAATTTAACTGTAAGATTTTTATGAAGAAATGAGTGAGTTTGACTCATTATAGTTATTTTCCAGAAGAAATCACTGAAAATTCTTGTAGTAACCTGCAGAGTCATTTTGGCGTCGACGATAGTGATGAGTGTGACAGTAGTTAAGAACCTTTACATTTTTTTCACATTACGTAAACTGTGCTTTCCAAATTTTATCCCAGCATATTTAAACAGCCCTTCAACTCCAGTATGACGGTTTCAAGTAGCTCATTATTAACCATTTCAAAATTTAAAGGTCGATAATTATTCATTGGCTTGCACAGAGATTTTTATACGTCTAAGTTAGATTTTTCAATGATTGTTGAGTGATTGTTGAGTATTGAAAAATTCGCTGATTAGAAAGATTCGGCACTAAATTTGCCCGATATAAACTTTTTCCACATTTAAGCAGCTTATTTTATCATGTCAAACAATTTTCAAACGTAATGCTTTGTTTCCGATCGGTAAGATATTTTAACATTTTCAAAAGGTTCTCAAAATAGAAAGTACATAGGTTTTATTCTGTAAAACGATTTTCTCACGAACTGACCAAAATTTAATAGTGAAACATAGTTTCAGACGATTTCCTATGATTCTTTTCTTTACTCTCATTTTTTATTTTTTCAAATGGCCACAGGATACGCTAAACTACAGACGTCCGAAAAACGTGTTTTCGTTGTCTTACAGTCTTCATTCACCTACATTCCAAAATCTGTCATTTTGCTACAACCTTTTTATTTATTGATTTTTTTGAGTCGTCGGCTTTCTGACTGGTTTGATGCAAACCGCCATGAATTCCTCTCCTATGCCAACCTTTTCATCTCCGAGTAGCACTTGCGACCTACGTCTTCAAGTATTTGCTGGATGTTCTTCAATCTATGTCTCCCTCTGTAGAATGTATCCTCTACACCTCCCCCTAGAACCATGTAAGCTATTCCGTGATGCCTTAACAGATGTACTACCATCCTGGCCCTTCTTGTCATATATTTCCTTGCTCGCCTCCTCGACTGCTATGTAAATTTATTGATATTTTTGAAAATGCGCTCAGATCAGCACGGTGCGGAAAATTACTGAAATTAGTAACTATTGGTTTCAGCTAATGGAATCTATCATTTTTATGCGGTATTGGCCTAATGCTATAGGTCAAAAATCTTGGTCGTGGGCTCTCGTTTTATGTTATTGACAGATAGCCCACAGGAGGGAGAAATATTGCCTGAGGCTGCTGTGGTTTTTTGGTATAATGTATAATCTATTACCACCATTAATAAAGTGAAAGAAACCACTTCTAGAATTTTCTTTTACATTTGGATTCTTCTACTATACGAAATATCGGCTCAAATCGAAAGTAACTTGTTAAACAGCGGCCATTTTATTGTAAGTACAAATATAGTAAAGCAAGATTGAGATACACATCACATATTCTGCCTGTTTTATAGTCCCAGCCAGAGGGTGTCTGTAGCACTTCGTCATTTCCGTTAGTATAACACCGGAGTAGATAAAGACTTACTGCACGTGCAGTCCACCGAAGAGTGTTTACGTTGCAGTACTTCAATGAGCTACCACTTCATTACGGCAATTGGTTCTTACACGTTACGCGCGTGCATGCGTGAATACTCGCGCTCTTCTGTCTGTTTGTGTGTCTGCGTCTATGCGAGCGGACGGGTCATTGTGTCTGTTTGGAAACACACTTCCATTGGTCTACGTATACCTCAACGATAAAAAGAAATTAAGTTCCACGCTCAAGCAGAAGTCAGTCCGACTACAGTCACAATAAAGTCCACAAAACATAAACAGTATATCAATCATCGTTTCAGTACCTGTGACGGACAGCTGAATGCGGCGAAGAACCCTTAAATCGTACTGTAAGGGATTTTATTTAAAATATGAAAAGTATGGTAGTGAAAGCCAGTGTTAAACGTTAAAATATGAATTTGTATTGCGCTGTATCACCTCTGTCAAAAGTACCCAGAGCACCCAAGCTTACTTGTAGCTGTACTCCACTACGTAACAGAGTAATTGACCTGTCACCAGATTACTTCTCCCTTTCTCGTTAATGCCACTAAGTTATGTGTTACTTGCTTCTACGATACATTTTACAGCGTTGTTTTTTACAAAAACTTGAAGGAAGAACTACCGGATGTTTATAATTACAGATCAGCTACTCACGGATATCTAATGTGGGCTGTAACTATCGTACGGCAGCAAAACTTGGTAGATATGCTACTGCGTTAATGCGGAACCGATTGACGTTGGAAATTTTGGCCACCAGATACAAATCTGGCGCTTTACAGCAACTCATAGGCGTCTCCAGTGCTCATACTAAAAAAAAAAAAATTGTGTAAGCGGCTGTTAATGATAAAATCAACAATATGCCTTTCTTACTTGTTTGCCGATTTCTGCCCACGTCCCGTTCCTAATTCATTACATATGGAAACATTTCTATACGTCTGTCTTGCCTTCACAGAGCCATATTTGCACCTGGTGGTCAAAATTGGAACTATTTTTTTCCAGGATAGAACTGTTCCGCATTAACGCATTGGAGTATCTACCAAGTTTCGCTGTCAAGCGATACTTACAGCTCATAGTGGACGTCTCTGGGTAGCTGTACTTTAAATTATAACCACCCAGTATTTGCTTCAATACTTACAGCTATCATCATACACAGCAAATAACGCTGCTCATATGAAACAGTGTAAAGATGCACATGTTAACTACACTCGCTTTACTCTCACGAAGATTGCTCTACGTGTCTACCGCGACGACAAAAGAAATATACGCTGTTAATCATAGCTTCATTATGAAATCTCTGAACGATTCGACCGTATTTCCCAATGTGTTTGATTTTAGCGTCCTGTCGGTAACATGACCATTACGAGAGTAGCTACCCACTGTTACAATAAAGTTGTTTTCCTCCTAAAATTTTGAAAGTTCTTCGAAAAACTTTTTAACGGATTTTATAAAAATCAGATTCACAATTTTCCGACTGAAATACCAAATTCAACTTTCGTTAGGTAATGTTGACAGGATTGGCTGATATGCACAGAAAGGAAAGCAGACGGGATGACCCGCTGTATTCTCGCACTTAACCAGAGCGTACTGTTCATGTTTATTTGATATTATTAGGGTTCGCTTTCCATTACACCTCCGATCTTTCAGTAACAGCTTGGTAATGCCCTGCTATTTCGCTTTGCATTTTATTTGTGATGATGATGCTTGCAGCTGCTCATCATTATAGCTGTAATAGACTGTCCGTGTTTGTTCATCGAAACTCTGATTTAATTGGGTGTGATATTACTTGTAAATCAGGGCAGCGCGTAGCAAGTGAGACGTGAAACGGAGGTCGGTTCCACGATGCTTGTATCAGGACGTAACTGCCTTCATTCACTGCATTACTTGGCCGTAATTTTGTCATTCCACGATTTTCTTTGTAATCTAGTTTTGATCTTTTATTCCTTCATCAATCACTTTTTGTATTCAGACGAGTAGTAGCCATTAACTTGCCGCCTACGACGAAGTCATTATGCAGGGAGCAGGATCAGAGAAACAAGCGAAGGGAGGGGGGGGGGGGGAAGGGGGCGGAGTAAACTGTTCGTGCCCTCTCAAAGGAACCATCCCAGCATTTTCTTTAAGTGATTTAGGAAAATTGCAGAAAACATAAATCTTTACGACAGGCTCGGGATATGAACCGTCGACTTCGCCACTGCAAGGCCAGTAGGTTACTAGCGCGCCAAGTAGCTCGATTCAATAAAAATGACACTGTCGACAATGGATGGATTGCTTCCCACTTAAAACGATCTCTTTCTCTTGCCTATATATTCACCTATAAGCATTGCGCTCTATGTTACATTCGGTACACTTGCGACTATAGCGTAAGCTTAGTTGAGATTTTCTCCTTCATCAGATAACCAAAATTATAGCATTTTATATACAGGGTGAAGGAAAATTCGCCCACTCGTACTCCAAAGTGCTATTAACAGCACAAAACAAAAAAATTTCTTACCGTGCATGTTTTCTATCAAAGAAAAATAATTTTTAGGCAACTGTAAGCAATTGTACGTTAAGTATCTTCATCTGTAGGTTGTATCCTACGTGCTGCTGAGTTAGAGCAGTGAGTACATTTTTAAATTCGAGTACTCGATTACAAGAGTTCGATTCCGGATATAGGTGTATTTCTTTCTCATTTTATTCTTCCTAATAAAGATCTAGTATACACTGTTACTTAAACGATACATATCTTACAGTTTTTCTTGAAGTTGAACGTAGCAGTTATTGGTCAAACATGTCAAAAATAATCACAAAGAGTTGTCATCATATAAAAGTAAAGTAGTTTTTGTAGTGACAAGCATACACTTACACCAGTAGTTCCCACCATTCTGAGACCATTACCCCTTAGTGTAATCAGATGTTAGTACCCTCCCTCCCCCCCCTCCCCAACCATCCCCCCCCCCACCTTCTCATCAAATCCTCACTACCGTCTGAGACCAACTAAGCTTTATAACGAAAATAATTTTCTCTTAGATGTTTTATCAAATCACCAACTAATAATAAGTCATTGGGACAATTAGTACTACTTATTTCTAACAATCTCTTTTATAATATGATCAAGCAATTGTCAGTGCATCAAGAGTGCTAGCAACCGTTCCTTCTCAGAAAAGAAAGCAAACTATCGACATTGAGGCTAAAAACTTGTTACAAAACATGCTTCTTCTGCAACACTCTTCTCTTCAGCGACATTTCCTTCATGGCCTGCCTGAATGTCCCATGAAAAATTAACCAAATTAAAATGTGTTCACAGTACTTAGGCCTACGGTTTGTAAATCGCTTGACTGCTGGTCTCCTGACTTCCGAACTGGCAGAAATTGGAAGATTTCCGCTTCCTATTGCTTTGTGTCCGACCACTGTCTCTAATAATAATAAATAATTCAGTTCGGACACAACACTGCTGTAATTACTTTTCTGTTGCACTATCTATTAGTCCGATTACTGTCACAAAGTCAATAATGAAGCAATTCCTGGTCTATTACCGGCACTACGTACAATTTGGAGGAGTCATTTTCCGGAGATTATTAAACATATGTGATTTATATGCCTCAATTTCAGTGTCATAGATGCTTGGAACGAAACAGAAAATATGCTTGCAGAGGGTGAACTATTTGAGAAAGATGTTGTTGATGCATTTGTTTCATAAACTTAGCCCGCACCGCATTCTGGCACTTTTTAATGCCAATAATTGATAATCGTTGGTAACTTTTGTAAACAGTATTGTAGTGTTCGAAAATACTGACGATTTTTTAAAGTTTAGTTTTATGACTGAAATAGTTTGTTTTTACCCTTCAGAAAATTACGTTTTATCCCGCGGGAGACAGTTAGCACCAGGCTGGAAACCACTGACTTAGACGATGTACCTGTCTAACTTGTGAAGTTACAGGGGAACAACCTAGAATAAAAGAAACATGGATAGGGATAGAGATAGAATCTTTTTGCTTTGGCAGAAGGGGTACAATCGAAGAAAATGTTGACATTGGACCACAAAGCATGTGACGAAGCTGCGCATAGAAGAGAGCAGAGTGGTTGCAGGCTTTCTCGGCGTATGCCAGTGATAAAAATCTTCTCGGGTGATCACTCGAGGTGTGGTATCGTCTTGTCGCAACGTTTCAATGATTTTTGCAGCCATCATCTTCAGGCGAAGTGACGGCTACAGAACTCACTGAAACGTTGCGACAAGACGGCACCACCATATGGCTGACAATCCGAGAAGATTTTCTCGTTGCAGTGTTGTGCATAACATTTGATGTTATTGCAGTACAACGGTTAAGAGACTAGATACCTTCCACATAGTCTCAAATTAGAAAACATTTTAAAAAAAATAGGTGAACGCTGAATCGAAATTCTGAACTCGAGTTTTCGGACGCTGAACTGTACTCAGTGCTCTAATTGGGCAGCACGGCTACAGAACATTGAACGACGGTGCCTGTCTTACACTTGATTTCAATTTGTGGAACTGCCTTCTTTGAGGTCGATTTTTAAAAGAAACTATGAACGGGACGGAATTTTGGTAAAGACAATTTTGCGCTGTTAACACGCAAGGAATTAGGCTGTAGAGTCCAGGATCACTACTTCTGAATCGCGCTGTATGTTGTAGTCAAAAGAAAAGGAAAATGCTGCAGAAAATTATAGGTAGCTTGCCTAAATCGAGCAGCGTGTAGCGCTACGATATTCTGTAACTAGTTCATTCAAAAGAACAGAAATATTTCAATATATAGAACAGTCTTCCCCCGTATGATAGCTGAATCCTCCTGTTAACAGTCCTTGAGTCCAGTTATGGGACCCGAGGGCCGTGTTTCAACATCAGTACTATCGATATTACAAATGGCACCATGCCGGAGCAGGAAAGTTCTGAAATATCTTCAGTCTCTAATAAAAGGGTGGAAATTTTTTTAACTGACGTGTGGTATCAGTGTAGACGTAATGGGTTTTATAAACGTTAGTCAGAATTTCAGTTATAAGAAATTTCGGTTGTTTAAGTATTTTCAAACTGAACTGTGACAAACTTTTTTCTGTTTATTGTCCAGATAAGCGTAGTAACATGTTGACAAGTCACTGCGACAAATAACCGCTTCTCACTTTCCTACTTCCGGCTATCCAGATGTAAAACGGCCGTATAAGGATTCACATTCGTGGAAGTGGAACCTGTCCCATCATGTCGAAACTATAAAACAGCAGATAATCGCTTGTGCACTCTTCGAAGATCTTATTTTCTCGAGTGGAAACTGCGGCAGAAGAGAGATTCTGGTTCAACGTGAATCACCGATTCAGACTCATATACCACTTCGGAACAGAGGACCAGGGAGCACACATCTTCGCAATTACAAGAGCTCTCTACAATAACTGATTATCGTAATATATTTCTACCGTAACCTGATTTTTATCTCAGGAGGCGCACGTGCACAAAATTTCTATTTAGTGAATGTTGATAACTTTAGGCACGCATGTCACTGAAAATACACCGACATGTGTGAAGTTACCAGAGCAAATGCAGCTTGAAGGAAATGTAGTTCTTACTTTAATACCTGAGCATGCTTTTACCGACATAACTAGAGTTTCTGTTTTCGTTTGGAGGATGTCTCGACCCAAGTATAGCACTAAGCTAAGAAGCGACATGAGAGAAATTCTGAATATCTAGCACACTGGGATAGAAATTAACAAATTTAGTATCCTGACGAGTCTCGAAAGAGAAAATCAAAATACTACAGTCGTTCGATTTTTAAAAGACAGTTGTGCGGCACTGAATATTTTCGTTAGTAGTGAATTCAATGAAGATCTCGAGTCTAAAGGCAGCAGTATTTATTCTATTTGGATATGTGAATAAAATTTTGCAAAGTTTACTATTTAGTTCTTGTATATCCTTCCTTATATAAGGTCACCACAGTTCGGTCTTCGATGAACTCTAAGAAGTTGCCCGTCTTTTAGAGTTGCATCGACCGGTAGCTAAATATCAAATAAAGGATATATAGAAACTGCCAACGAACGTTGTTACTGGAAGCCTTGCTCATTTCTTCTTATCTTATTGCCTTATTTATTTAAAAGTATCTTTTAAAGGGAGTTCATCGGGACCGAATAAGCAAATCCGTCTCCTCTCTTTAATCGAAACAGATGATTACAACAAGAAAAAATCGCAAGATTTTGATAGTCTCTCATTTACAATCGAAACCTCTAATATTCTATAAACTTATGAAAATATCGAAGCAAGGCCTGTCGTATGATGTTGCTCGAAATTTCCGTTACTTTACTGTGTAATTAAATCAGTTTTCCTGTCAACAATAGTAATGAAAACAGGTATTATATTTGAATACTAAGCTGTACTTTTGAATCTGTATTTTATTATTTTTGAAAAGAAAATAGTGATGTTGTAAGACTTGTTAAAACTGACTATAAACTGCTTAGCGAAAACAGTCGCTAAATATGATGATGTAATCTGCCGGCACAGCACATGTTTCTACTCTATTAAGTATTTTCTGCTTAACAGTAGAGATCAAGCTGCGTTGTGTTGATAGCTTTAGCTCTCTCATCTACAAGATTTCCCGGCTATTTTAGGGAATAAGATACTGTGAACGTTGGTAGCTGTAAATTAACTTCAATCTTTATTTTCTATCGTTATGGAATACACGTTAAAAACATACCATTCGTCAATAAGTGTTCGGATTTGTAATCAATTCACCACCTCGCTCACAATACACGTCCACTGCTATAAAATAACAGTATTACGGACTTACTGCCCAGTATTCCTCAAATAAAGGACATGCACTTTAGAAAAATAAGTACGTGAAAACATCTTTGAGAGCAATACGCATAACATAAAAGCAAAATATATATCTCCCAGAATTATAGCAGGAAAAACTATAGAAATAAGATTCAGCCATGAGTTCAGTTTCCAGTGAGTGCGAGCGACGTTATCCATCACAGACATGTAGCAACAAACTCGAATCAGCTATTCCTCTTGCTACAGTGTCATGTTTCAGACATGGAATTTTAGGAATAGCAGACTTCTCTTCCGCTACATGCGTGTGCTTTCTGTTTCATTCAGTACATGTTCGTCTTTACAAACGCGTTTACAAAAGTGAGAGACGTGATGTTGTCCTCTGATTCTGTTCATTATTTACCTATTTGTTCCCCAGAATTTAATCGATATTCAGGGCTTCGTATTATATAGCTTGTCGCTCCATCCGGTTTTCCCCTGGAGAACCTGCTCCACTGCCACATCAGTGCTCTCGAATGCCTTAGCTCATGTTTTAACAAACTCTTCTTCTCCACCTAGAGTTTTACATAGATGCCTCTTTCACCTAATTTTTGTGTTGTCTCTTCACGTAATGAAATCTTCGCGTAATCTGCTTAGTATTATTAATCTTCTTCATTATCGTATTTCAAATGTATGGCCTCCCCAAGATTTTCAGCTTTTATAAGAGCGATAAATTCGAAAATTGCTGTTTTAGAAAATCCCGTCTGTATAACGGAACGCACTAAGTATATTTTGTTGGTTTCTGTATTGAGCTACTGCGAGTGTCAATTAGCTGTCTGGTGCGGTCTTCATTTCTTGTTATCAGAACGTTTTCACTACTTCTGCTTGTCGTTCCTCTACCCCAGTTTCAGTTACTTCCTGATCGCATTCTCTTATCGCATTTACTTCCGTATTTGTTTTGTTCCTCTTCTTAACAAATTTAGCCATCTTCATCAATTTCACAGTCCTATTTAGAAACGTAATGACATCTGAACACCATAGCGTTACTACCTTCCTCATTTCTGCATTCAGGATATATGTATATATGCTCTCCTGATCGATCGACAACCATGGAGACTTAATACACCGTTGTGTTAGCATATCGGAACCCCATATCCGAAGGATATGTTTGCCCTCTTCCATCTAACTTTGCTACTTGATGTCATCTTAGACTTTTTGGTGGTATTCCATCGACAGGACAAGGATTCTTCTGAAATTTCTCAAGGTTCCTCAATTTTTATACACATGTCCGTAATGAGCCACTTGCACCCTATAGAAATAACGCAGTTACAGTGTCCGATTGCGCACACCGCTAGATTTGTGAACACAATCTGCTGGAAAATCACTGTGCAACATGACAGAAATCGGAAAAAAGGTGTGATTCCCTAATAGTCCGACAGTAAAGATAATACTGTTGAAAACGATGTTTTGGATTAATTATAACCCGTTACTACGATGCAGTGAGTGTGTGGAGTAGATGGCCACGAGTTAAGTTGTATAGGAATGCTGTATGATTCGTCAGTTTTGCAGCACAATTATGAAACGAAATCTCTAGGGTCTACTTTCTATTCAGCGACATAAGAAACAAGTTCTGGCTGCGGAAATAATATCTAATACTTCACGATAATAGATCACAACCTATGAAACAAATGTCTATAACTGAATAAAACATGAGGTATTTGGTGATGGATTATCACTATTAACAGAAATTTGTTTGATTTATTGAGCACCTTTAAACTGCTGTATCTCGTCAGGGGTAATGCACTAATTTTTTTTGTCAAATTTTCACTTTTCACAAACACTGCCCAGTCATCACTGTATTTGCCAGGTACAGAACTACATCCGGTGAACATGGGCATGTAGATTCCGCCTTCGTAAATTTGTGAAAGGCGTTCGACATTACATCACATCAACTGCCAACCATGCTACGGTCATTCCAAGTATCTTCATAGGTACACGATTGGTACGATGAACTGATGACTAATAATAACGGTGCAAATTGTACTGTATGGCGAATGTTAAACAGAAGTAACCAGTCATCGGACTCTTAATGTACTCAATATGTATAGGCGATTTATCAAATTGCAGTAGCTGGCCGGAGTGGCCGAGCGGTTAAAGGCGCTACAGTCTGGAGCCGCACGACCGCTCTGGTCGCAGGTTCGAATCCTGCCTCGGGCATGGATGTGTGTGATGTCCTTAGGTTAGTTAGGTTTAAGTAGTTCTAAGTTCTAGGGGACTTATGACCACAGCAGTTGAGTCCCATAGTGCTCAGAGCCATTTGAACAATTTTTGAAATTGCTGTATTAGATTTTTACACAAAAAATGCCGATTTCTGTAAAAAATAATCGACGCGGGTAGTTCGAAAGAAAATTACGAACATAGTGCACATTATTTGCACGTTATGTTCCTAATAAGAGTTCCCCTTAAATCTGGACAAATGCAAAATAGCGGCCAGAGCTAAGAGAAAGGAATCGGACAACATCCACTTATAAGATTACTGGTGAACACAAATAGCACATCACAGCGTTTCAATATTTAGGCGTAGTACCGGGAAGTGATATAAGGAGGGACGAAAACATAAAATCTGTAACAGGTGAAACGAACGGAACATATAGTTTTGTTAGAACGGTTCTGGGAACGTGTAATACAGCTGGAAAAGAATTCGCGGACAAGACGCTGGTGCCAGCGGTCGTACGAATTCAGAGGTGCGATGCTGGGATATTAGCGGGTCGATACAGAGCCTTCGAAAGTTTAAGAGAGATGATCGGAAAAAATGAGATGGGATTCTTTAGAACAAAGGCGACCTTGTTATCGCTAAACTATATTGGGTAATTTGCGTAGCCGGTTTCTAGGTGCGACATATCTGATGCCATCGTCGAATTTCCCGCAAGGGGATCATGACAGTGTAATAGAAGAAATTCGGATGCTTACTGAGGCATCAAACAATCATTTTTCAATAAGTGAAATACAAGAATGGAGTAAGAAAGAAAGTCGCTATTATGGGTGCGAAGTGTGCGCCACCAGTCACAGTAGAGTGGCTTGCGCATCATATACACAGATATACGTTTTGTTTCATAGATCCCTAGTGACGATATCCTCAAGGATCTAGACGCTGTCATAAAATCAATATACATGATATGTATTTGCAATCAAGGCGATACGGAAATACTCGTAATTGCAAATGAAGAACACAGAACTGTGGATGTTCTACAGTGTTATGTTTTATCGTTAACCTGGCTTTCATCGTCAATGATAATACAACTAGAAAAACGTTGAAAAACAATGTTGCACATCGAGTGTGATATGCAGACACAGAGTAAATATCATCTTTGACAATATAGTGGAGACGTAATTGAATAAGTTAAAATTAAATAGTAAATAAGTATAAAACCATAATAACATTACCAGGAAGCATCGAAATAAAACAATGTGTGTGTGTCTGAGCAGGAAAATATTAGCAAAGACTTGTACTCAACACAAGTTCAAATGGTTCAAATGGCTCTGAGCACTATGGGACTTAACTTCTGAGGTCATCAGTCCCCTAGAACTTAGAACTACTTAAACCTAACTAATCTAAGGACATCACACACATCCATGCCCGAGGCAGGATTCGAACCTGCGACCGTAGCGGTCACACGGTTCCAGACTGTAGCGCCTAGAACCGCTAGGCCACTCGGGCCAGCTCAACACAAGTGCAGAGTCTATATTACCAAACGGTTAAAGCAGTTACCCACTCCAGGTTGCAGTTTGCCCCTCTAACAGCTTACAGGGGTAACAGAAATTTGATTTCCAATATTTCATATAATTACTAAATGAACTAATAAATTTGAAACGCTCTCATAACCTACCCATTAACGAGTATAATCTTACGTTAAAAGTAACATTTTCATTAGTATAAGAATGAATAATTCGAAACTAATAAAACCAACATAATTAAGGTTTTTCAGCTTCAGTCATAAAGATTTTAAATGCTTGAAGTCAAATATTTAACACATTAACTCATTTGTAAACCCATTAACCTATTTTTAAACTAATCAGATGTCTGAGGCTGTTTTCTACAGGGGAGCGTGATTAATTATACTTAAAGAATTGGAGTAGGGCGTGGAGATTTACTGGTAGTCTCTATAACAACTTAACAGTCATAAAATAATGAAATTAATTAAAGACACTAGTGTTGAAGATTAGCTTGAAGAGACATTACATATGGAAGGTGGTGCTGAAACAGAATAAACGAAGGAAATGACAGTTCTAACAGGAAATGCATTAGCTAATTATATGTATCCTTGTCACACTAACATTCTTTCCACAGATCGTAAGTGAAATGGTGCTCGTAGGTGTGGAATAGGTCAAAACATCATAAATAAATCCGAAATGAAAAAGTTAGGCAGTTTCAACAAAGATGCCACGAAACACGTGAACGTGTAATACATTGAATGCATATGATGATTCTCAGACTGTTGTAGCCACACATCATCAAATAAAAGACAGTTTACAACACTAACGTACACCTATCAGTTTACTTCTGTGAATGTGCGCAGAAGTCACCTTTTGCGTAATACTCACTTTATTTGATATCCTTAATGAGATACTCATCGACTGGTTCTACTAAGAAACTCTTCAAAGGCGTGGAGCCAGCTAATATATTTTCCCCTAAACTGAAGTTTTTTATGGCTAATAGTATCTGATTAAAAATATGTGTTTCTGAGTGATGGACACCTACCTAGACCAAAATAAGTGTCTTATGAAACTTACTCTTATTTCTACGAGGACGTGCTGGGAAGTAATGCCTCTGAATTTTTTATTTGAAAACTCTTAAGGGTTTTTAAATAAAAAAGACGTTATTAACTTTCTACATCTTTATTCTTCGTGGCTACAGATTTATTTCTCAACTTAGTGATCATGGCGATGAACACAATTTTCCCAACGAGAATCTCGTTTGTTCGTAACATTACTGCAGAACCTTTAACTCCGTTAACAGAGCCACTGCCTCATCTACGCTTGCACCGCTAGATCACTATCAAAATGAAGTAATGAAGTCGTAGAAGGTGTTCTTTACGTTTTGAAACAGATGAAAACGGGATGGGTCCAAGTCGGGTCTGTATGGAGGGTAATCGATGGCAATGGACACAAGACGTGGGATTGTTGTAGATGTCGCAACGCTGGTGAATGGTCTGGAATTGCCATGATGAAGGGGAAGGTGCTTCTTGTGTGGACGGACTCTTAGCATTACAAACTCGATTACGACATGCTGTTCTTGACGCACCGACATAGTTACGTTCCGCACGGCCATGTTACACCCTACAATTCTGAGTCCTTCAGCGCCAGATGGCTTCAAATATGTGGTCATAAAGAATGTAGATGTAGAATGTTAATAACGTCTGTTTTACTTAAAAATATTTATGAATTTTCGCATGTAAAAGTTGGAGTCATTACTTTTCAACTCGCCCTCGTAGTAGCGACAGCATGAAATAAGCTGTTGATCTGAAGAAAAAGATACTTTATCACTTCCGGAACGTAAAATATTTGCACTTCACAAAACGAAAAAAATGTAGTACCCTGTGACTTCAGTATCAAGTCACTGCTGGATTCAGTCAACTCATACGAATACCTGGGTGTAACAGTTTGTAGCGATAGGAAATGGAGTGAACACGGAGCTCGGGGGCTCAGTCGTAGTTAAGAGAGGTAGCAGAGTGCGCTTCATTGGTAGGATCCTGGAAAAATACAATTTTTCAACAAAGGAGATTACTTATATAACATTGCTCAAGTTCGTAGTGCCCATACTAAACAGGACTAACACTAAACGTATACAAATAAGGGCAGCACGGATAGTCACAGGTTTGCTTGACTCGTTGGAGAGTGTCATGGAAATTTTGAAGAAACTAAAATTGCAGACACCGGAAGAGAGACACAAACCATCCCGAGAAGAATACCGCCCCCATAGGGATGGTGGGTTAAACCAGCAGTATGTGAGCGAACCTTATCCTGTGGGGAAACACCCCAGGAATGTTGTTCATTAATTCCGGCATAACAGGTCGAAACGCCAGACTGACTGTTGTTGTCCTACGAAATCGCATTCCAGTTCATTACTCCAGGTGTAGATCCAGTGTCTCTAGCACGCAAATAAGTTCGTTGCAGGCGCTCATCTGACCTCCTTTTAACCAACACACGGCCCTCACTGTCATCCAGGGAGGGCCTGCTTTCATCAGAAAACACAACAGACCACCGCCCTCGACTCCAATGACCTGTCGCTTCACACAACTGAAGTCGCAAACGGCGATGGTTTGGGGTCAGCGGAATGCACGCTACAGGCCGTCTGGTGTGGAAGTGTCTGTGAAGTAACCGGTTTATAACAGTTCGTTGTGTCACTGTGCTGTCAACTGCTGCTCAAACTGCTGCTGCAGACGCACGCAATATGATGCCTCACAGCCATACACCAAAACCGACAGTCTTCCCTCACTGTAGTGCCACGCGGCAATGGGCATCCCAATCTTCTTCCGGCCGTACGCTCCCGTGACCACCGCAGCTAGTAATCGTGTACCATGGCTAAATTCTTGTCAAGTTTTCTGCAGTATCGTAGAAGGAAAATTCAACTTCTCGTGGTCTCATTACACGACCTCGTTGAAACTCAGCGAAATGTTGGTAATGGCGTCTTCGTCGTCTTAAAGACATTGACTGACCAAGTCCAATCTCGAAGGTAACTAACTTTCACGACCGTAACAGCACGTATTTAAAGCAAATCTCATTTGAATCCTCATAGTGGTGCTATTAGCACCACTGTTGAGCTGCTGGCGTGAAATATGACCAGGATCTAGAAACACGCCTCCCAACTTTCGTGTATCTCGCACAACTCCTCCTTCGTGTTGCGATTTTTTTCCCGTCAGTGTTTATGTACAAAACTTAAGCTTTGCTTTACGAGTTATCCAAAAACGTATGATCCAGTATGACAGGGAGTGAAAGCATGAAGAGGTAGGGAGTGAAAACGGGAAGAGAAAATAAAGTCAAAGAGAAAAAGAGTTTGTACACGGCTGTGGATAAAAAATATATTTTGTCTGTGTGCGTGAGGACTACATCTGTCGCACTTGGAAACGCGACAGCGTTCGGCGCTGAACACGTTCGGCGCCACGTTTAGGGCGAGTGGATCCGGGGTCATTATTAAAAGCTCGTCGCGGGCCGGCTCGTTAACGATTCGCCGGTGATCCGGCGCTTATTGAAAGCGCTGCCGCGCGCCTAATCCCGGCCGTTTGCACCCTAATGGGCGCTGCCGACGCGGCCGTCGACGCCGCGCAACAGCTCCCGACGGCTACCGTGTACCGCGTTCTCTATCTGGACAAGCCGCATAATATCAGTTACCTCGTGTCCGTTTCTGTATTTTAGGCGTACTGTTAGTTGGTTTCCGGGCCCAGCTAAGTTTTTAGGGAACTTCACACTATCTCATCACCGTAGGCAGTAATTATTTGTGTGATTATTTCATGTCCCAGTTACGTGTTCAGTTTATGCACCCATCTCTAGTACAACCTCACAATTGCAAAAATGTCAACTGCGAAACATGCTCGAATGCATGGATAACTTTCACAAGGAGTTAAGTGCCTGCAACTCATTTATTGGAACATACCCGCGATTCCGGTAGCCTACAACACAGGGTGACTCAAAATTATGTCAACACCATTTGAGAGAAGACATTTATTCAGCGTTTTCGTCATAGAGACTCTCATCCTGACCACCAGCACGATTAATGCACTCAAACCAGCGTCCAAAATACAATCCAACGATAGAACACAGATTTATGGGGAAATGTTGAATATCACACCTTGTATTCTGTCCTCTGGTTCTTCGAAGTCTCTCACTTATGTACTATATACGCGATCCTGTATCATACCCCACAACCAGAAGACACAGGATGTGAGATCTAGGGACTGGCCATAACATCGGTCCGTTGCGACCAGTTAAACGGTTTTGGAACTTTAGATCAAGATAAGCACGAACGTATCGAGCAAAATGGGAGACTGCACCATCATGTTGGAAATACCCTTCTCGTATAGGTTGCAGGGGCATGTTATCAATTCCAAACTCTTTCACCATTTGCAAGCAGTCATGTGCATTCACCGTTGCGGTTACGAAGAAAAATGGCCAAGTATACCAATAGCGGTCACGAAATACCATACAACTATCTTCGGAAATGCACGTTCAAGCTCACGAACGATACATCGATTTTCAGTACCCCTAGAAAATTGTGTTACGACGATTCACGCGACCAGTTCTATGAAAAGTAGCTTCGTCACTGAAAATCATTTTCCTAACAATGCCCGGCTGCATCTGTGACATTTGTGCCAGAAACTCACAGCGCTCTACTCGTACCTATTTCTACCGATTGCTTCAAGGGCTTGATTCAAGGTGCTTGAACGATTTGTAACTGATATGGTCACATTCCAAGATCATCGGATAGAAATCGGTTCACTGTCCTCTGCGGAATCAATGTTTCCAAACTGCAGCGTCCCTAGATGTTGATGGACTCCGTAGTATGACCTCCTGGACTATAGCAATGTTTACTTCACTCCTGCCATTTCTGGCTCGCACAGCATTTCCGCGATAATTCTCCGCTGCTGATCGAATGGCTATAAATGTCTGGTAAATGCGATACATTGTTTCGCCGACTGCCCCACATCCAAAGTGACTCTATCAACCATGGGTACTAACAACCTGGAATAGAAAGCATAGTTTTGACTCAGCTGTGGATACTAACAACCTGAAATCGAAAACTAAACAAAATTAGGGTTTTTCACCTAATTTTGACTCATCCTGTAAACGTTGTCAGCCAGAAACAGAATACGTTTACTCCATGCTGAGCTGAGCCCTTCCCACATGCACTGAATAATGTTACGTCCGTCTACCAAAGAGGGAGCGTTCACTACACTAAAAGTACAGACTTTCCAAGAAATTTTGGAACAAACTTCGAGAGGTTGTAGAGCGTGTCTTGAACGAATCGATGACAGGAAAACGTCTCCGGAAACGTCATCCAACGACACCACAGAGCGTCGAAATTATAGGGCGACGTCGCCTCCTACTAGGCCACCGCTTCGGCAGAAAATGTGACTTTGTACGCTGCCGGACTCAGCAGTCTCATGTTGCACCTGATGAAGGTTACGAGCTACGTTACCGAAATATTGTGCTAGTAGGACGCTGATATCCGGCAGAACACTCGAAAATCCAAGATGTCGTAATGTTATTTGCTATTCAGTGCCGGCCGGAGTGGCCGTGCGGTTCTAGGCGCTACAGTCTGGAGCCGAGCGACCACTACGGTCGCAGGTTCGAATCCTGCCTCGGGCATGGATCTGTGTGATGTCCTTAGGTTAGTTAGGTTTAATTAGTTCCAAGTTGTAGGCGACTGATGACCTCAGAAGTTAAGTCGCATAGTGCTCAGAGCCATTTGAACCTTTTTTTTTTCTAATTCCGTAATCGCGACTGATTGCCACGTTCATTAGTGGAGAAGATGAAGCTAGCTGCTGCGTAGAAAGGCCTTGTCCCCTATGAATGCGATGCTCTTTTGCCTCGGTGGATGACACTTTCGGACATGGGTTTCCATCCGCCGTTTATTTTTCTCCTGGAAACCTCTAAAATATCCAATGTTTTTCGGTATACAAGAGAAAAATAAACTGCAGATGGGAGCCCCCATCCGAAAGCGAATTGAGTTATTTTTATATTATTTTTGGGCAAATTGTGTGTTGTTTTGTGTGTGTGTTTTGAGATGCACACTTGCTGTCCTGCTCGTACTGTTCGTCGTGAGCTGAAGATCCGGCGATCCTGCTGAAGACCTTTTGCTGATGTCCATGTGAAATAATTCTTACCAGCCAGATCTTGGCGAGGGCTACATGACTAAAGTGTGCGGTGTAATACCTAGTGATCGAGTATTAATGTTAATAGATGCATAAGCGTTAAATTTGTCGCCTTTCATTCAGTTCAAGTCGTGGTCGGACAGCATTTTCATATGCATCACCTTGACACAACTAAAATAAGTGATCTGTTTGGGATGTCCGTTGCAGTTGTTATACGAAGATGTGGAGGGGATAAACCAGTGTAAAGCGCTACACAAGGCCAGTTATCAGAGTGAGAAAAAGGAAATCACCGTGTCAATTTGGTAGTGAAAACGAAAAGTAAAGTTCATAACACATGGCTGAACCAAGGTGAATAGAATTGCACCCCAAGCGCAAAGTAGGTAAAAATAGACGTAAACGGGTCATGACCTTGTTAAAGGAGGCATTCAGATATCTGCTTGGCGTTATTTTCGGAAAACAAGGAATAAACCATGATGCCAGGACCAAGTGTCTTAACCGTAGCGGTATCTCTTTGATAAATTGGAAGTGAGAAACGAATCACAGCAGTAAGAACGTCCGCCTCAGGGGATTACCCTATCCCAAAGGAGTAAATCGTCAGTTCTTATTGTATTTACCGCGGGAAAGCAGAAATTACAACAGTGGCGTTACGTAATGCTCAGGACCAAGGCATACTATCAACAAACCAAACACTGAAGGGTGAAGAAAAAAGCGCTTTCCTGGGAGGCTCGCTGACTTGGGAGATGGTTTCTTCATTAGAAAGTACTGGATACTAGCTTTGTTGAAAAAGCTTTAAGTTTTTCTCAAATCGTCCTGGTTAGCTGTATAACGAACCGGAGAAGTGTTAACATATCCACAGCCAAAAAGAGATGTATTAATTGGAACGCCTCTATTTACACAGACCGACGAAAACTTTGAGTGGAAATCTCCGAAATAAAAAATTTGCCGCGTTTCGTGTGACAGAATACAAACGCAATATTATCGGTGTTTACACATAGCTCTGTGACAAACCATCGCAGACCACCTTTCCTTTATAGAGTGCGAATGTTACCTTCTAAGTGTAATGATGTCGTGCACGTGGCTGTGATGAGTTCGCGCAGTGTGGTTTCGTGTATGTGATGCCCATGACGCCTGTAGAATAGCGTTAGAGGCCAACGGAGGTAGAAGTGCTGATCGGACGTACGGCAGCATTTAATGGCGTGACGTGCCTTCATTCTAAGAGATACGTGGGGTAATTTAGCCGTATACCCGTTAAACTGAAGCATTCTCTGCTAACAGAATTTCACACTACCAACTCTGCCGTCCATCCCGATCAGATACTGGCGATGGCAGTAGCTTTTACTTTCCAGTCTGGAATTACCTCAGTCTTGAACATGACCAGATTAGAATATATTCTCCAACTACGGAGGTTATAGACTCGGCACAAGCGAAACACCATGGAGGTATAAAGTCTTCACCGGCTTATACGAGTGGAGTAACGCCACTACAGTATGAAACTACGTATAGAAATCTTACGCAGTGATCGATCACGGTATCGTATTGCGTACCATCTATGGTGGAATCTGCAGGCATACAAACCCTAGTGACCCACCTTCTCGTCGTGGTGGTTTGTGATTGTTGGTATTGTTAAGAATCTGCCTGATGGCATAGGATTAGAAGTCTGTTCTATTGTACTAACATTCGTTGGATACTGAGCAATTGGCTAAGTATAAGGATTCCGTAAAACAACATGAAAGGATAGTTGCCCATGCTGAAGGAAAGAGACAAGTTAGATTAGAGCTTAATACCTCGCCACAAGCAGAACGTCTTATTTGGAAGAGGAAGGGTAGAGTTTAAGGTACAGTCGATAATATGCCATTAGATGTAGAGCACAACTGCGGACTGCATGAGAATAGAAAAGGAAATCACCCATGCTCTTTTAGATTGGGTCTTGCCAGCAGCTGCCGTAAAATGATTTGGAAAAACTAAAGTAAACACTTTGAACTGGATGGTGTTATCTCAGGAATACGGATCCAACACCTATATTATCTTTCAATGTGACCGTTTGACCTGTGTAAGGTAGAGCAATGATTTCACAAAAAATGATCGCTAATTAGGAACTAGTACACTTGTTTTCCGAAGCCGAGCTAATTTTTATGATATTCTGAGACGATTTATTTCAGCAAAGTGTGAAAACAACTAATTTGACTCATTCACCTTGGCTGTTGCTGAACAGTACGGCAGTGGTGTAAGTACTATACCATGCTTTTGCAGCCAGAGTAATCAGTCTCTCCATTTATCATCTCCAAATGTTTGTTCTCCCATAAGGTAGCTTCCAGGTTTCAGCTGGTTGAATTATAGACGGTAGGATTTACGGCATATTAAGTCTTAAATAGCGTGAGGATCTCCGCTCGCGTCGTAGAAGTCTAAATTTGGTGTTGATTTAGAATGAAAAAGCACTACGCACTCATACATTGTGTACTACCAGGGATAAACGGCCTGTTATGAATAAAACACGTGCATATCTAAGCTGGTGCTCAACGGATGGTTCGCTACTTTTGTTTCGTTCGATATTTTCATCAAATACAGCACACATCGCTTCTGCGACGCTGCCGCTACACTGGAGACGATCTCAACCTGATTTACGACGTAATGTACTCCAAATACGTGATATGACGATGAGCCCTACAGATCTTGCAAGTTATGTTATCATCAGATAAGTATTTCAAGGGACTAAAACGTGATTCGCTGCTTTTATTGCTAACAGTTAACCCGCACGTAGACAGTGATCCGGTTATCGGTCTCCACGGCAACTCATCATGAAGACAGGCTTCTGTTCACCAGAAAGTTTTCGTTGCATAATCAGTGATTTTCCTGCAGTATAGAGGTTAGTAAAAATGGAGTGCGTACGCCAAGTTTGTTGACTAGGAAGATCGTAGTTAATGGCATACTATAGGGGGTGTGCACTCATCTCCACGGTTTCAGCACTGCTTAATCACTTTCTCGTATTTCCTTCAGTTATTCCTCTTCTATACTATTCTACAGCGTTGCTTAACAACTACCACGGAACCATTATACTGCCACGAAAAATGTTGATCTGCAGAAATGCACTGTCTGAAGCAAGTGGAAAGCGCGCTGAAGAACTGTCTGTGTCCACGCTATTGTGGTAAGTTGTACTGGACTAAGTGGAGCTGTCGACGTTGACACCAGGAGATTATGGAAGGGTAGTAGAGCGGCTTGAGAAGGTACAGAGTGTTCGTATCGTAGTAACTGCAAAGGAATTGGTAAAAATTGAGGTACGGCGGCTAAAGGAAAAGGTATTATCGTATGTCGTTGCGGTAGTCGGAGTTTTACAACTGATGGAGTTTATCACTCTATAGCCAAGGTACTGGAAGAAGAACCGGACAATTATTCCTTCGAAATTTACATCTGAATTGGTCAAATGTAGACATACACTCTGCAAGCCACAGAGTAGCGAATAAGTGTTTTGGTACACACATTAGACATCTTATTCCTGTGCGATATATATAATAGAAGCAACAGAAGTGCCGTACACTTTCTGTTGTTCTATACTTCGCGCATACCATTCTCAACAATTCAGTGGTCGTCAAACTGCGGCCCGCGGGCCACAAGCGGCTCCAGTTAAGTACTCTTAGCGGCCCGCGATTCTCAGCCGTATTCTATGGTAATATGCATCTAGCAACTAACAGCCGAATCCAAAAACGTCAAATTACGTCCAGAGCTTCTTGAGAATGTAATTTTCTTCCTCAATAATAAACACAAATACGTGTAGGGATAGTAATATTAGCCGGCCGGAGTGGCCGAGCGGTTCTAGGCGCTACAGTTTGGAACCGCGTGAACGCTACGGTCGCACGTTCGAATCCTGCCTCAAGCATGGACGTGTGTGATGTCCTTAGGTTAGTTAGGTTTAAGTAGTTCTGAGTTCTAGGGGACTGATGACCTCAGAAGTTAAGTCCCATAGTGCTGAGAGCCAGTTGAACCATTTTGTCCAGTTGCGTGGTCTGCTCGATGACCGGATCCCAACCCACACGATTTCTGGTTAAGGGGCCATCTCAAAAGTATCGTGTATGCAGAGCCCTCTCCAGATGTGGAGACACTGGAGCAGGGTATTCGTGCTGCCTTTGACACTGCTCGGATGCAGCCTGGCCGATGTGAACCTGTGAGACAGAACATGCTACGGTGCGTACAGGCATGCGTTGAGGCACTTGGAAACCATTTTCAGGTCATACCGTATCTGTTTCTGCAGGGTAGGGCACATAATAGAGTGCAGTCCCTGTAACAATGTATAATTGAATAAATGACATCTAGCATGAAAACCATGCATTTCCGGGCATAAGTTCATTAGACCTTTTTTTGTTCCGTATCATCTCATCGATCAGAGTTTGTACACGGTGGAGAAAATCACCCTCCATGTATCTATAGGCAATGATGAAAGATGTATTGCGGGCAGTAGTTAAAAGAAGCTGAGAAATACATTTTCCATCATAGTTGGATATCCGGGTTTCAGCCAGTTAAACGCTGCATGTGTTATGTCTACGAAGTCCTTCAAGGAGTCCACGAATTTTCCTTTCGTGCGGTCGTGCAAAATGTGCTCCAGTGTTCGAGCCGATGTTACGGATTGTCATTGGTCGTTATCGGTAATTCTCCACATCTGCAGCGTTCCTTTGGTCACGGCGTAGCCAGTTCCGATACATTTGAGGGACATGTATGTTTCCTGGTTGGTGCGCACTCGTGACTTGAATGGTCGGATCTGTATTAGCTAACTTCTTGTGACCATAAAAGCACGGCCACTGATTTCTCCATTCATGTCTTATATCATAGCTTTCGGGGCAGAATTGGTCAGTGTTTATAATTCTCTAGATTTTAATCGGCTGCATGGAAAGTTGTTCAGTGTGCCATGAATTTGGGACGAGAATTCTTAAAGATTCACCAACAACATGGCCGGTCATACTTGCCAAAATTGTTCCTCTAAGTCTCTGACAACAACAAGCAGCAACATACGAACGGACGAAAGTCAGCAGACAAATAAGGGCACTGTGCAGCGGCTGGTCAGCCACTGTATGGCGGCGCATAAATCCCGTCGCCTGGAGGAAGCTGCGTCCGCGGGGCGGACAGGCCAAGAGCGCGCGCGTGTCAGTTCCGGCTGCGCCGCGCCGCGCCACTCCCGCGTCCTTGGCGCGGTGGGCTGTGCGGCCAGCTCGGCTTTAAGGCAGGGCTGGTCTGGGCTGCCATTCAGATTCCGCTCTCGCGCCGCCGGCCGCCCGTCGCTGCATACTGACTACGCTGACGTCACGACACGCGAGCGGAATGCCGGCCCGCGCTGCGCGACGCGACGCGACGCGACGCGACGCTCTCCCAAACAACCGGCGCTGACAGCCGCCCGTCCATCGTTACGGACCGCGAAAGCACGCCCGGCGCCGTCTGCAAAGTAGCGGTTCGGCAACTGCCTGTCGTGCCAAATGCCGCACCTCAGATGGATGCGGTTTTAGCTTAGGTTCTGCAACATGGCGGCTGAGACGTTTGACTTGGCTTAAAGGTGATGACTGTAATTCATCAGACAAGTTCTACACTGCTCGATTTCGAAAACATTCCATTCAGTGTTGCGTTGGCACTGACAGAGGTCAAAGTTACTGAACGTACATTTACATCTACATCTGTATAAATACTCCGCAAACCACCATATGGTGCGTGGCTGAGGGCACCTCGTACCACTCCTAGTGTTTCCCTTTCCTGTTCCACCCGCTAACGGAGGAAGAGGAAGACTACTGTGTACACAGGGTGTCCCAGAAGGAATGGTTAGTATTGTTGTTGTTGTTGTTGTGGTCTTCTGTCCTGAGACTGGTTTGATGCAGCTCTCCATGCTACTCTATCCTGTGCAAGCATCTACATCTCCCAGTACCTACTGCACCCTACATCCTTCTGAACCTGCTTAGTGTATTCATCTCTTGGTCTCCCTCTACGATTTTTACCCTCCACACTGCCCTCCAATGCTAAATTTGTGATCCCTTGATGCCTCAGGACATGTCCTACCAACCGATCCCTTCTTCTAGTCAAGTTGTGCCACAAACTTCTCTTCTCCCCAATCCTATTCAATACTTCCTCATTAGTTATGTGATGTACCCATCTAATCTTCAGCATTCTTCTGTAGCACCACATTTCGAAAGCTCCTATTCTCTTCTTGTCCAAACTATTTATCGTCCATGTTTCACTTCCATACATGGTTACACTCCATACAAATGCTTTCAGAAACGACTTCCTGACACTTAAACTTATACTCGATGTTAACAAATTTCTCTTCTTCAGAATGCTTTCCTTGCCATTGCCAGTCTACATTTTATATCCTCTCTACTTCGACCATCATCAGTTATTTTGCTTCCCAAATAGCAAAACCCCTTCATTACTTTAAGTGTCTCATTTCCTAATCTAATTCCCTCAGCATCACCCGATTTAATTCGACTACATTCCATTATCCTTGTTTTGCTTTTGCTGATGTTCATCTTATATCCTCCTTTCAAGACACTATCCATTCCGTTCAACTGCTCTTCCAAGTCCTTTGCTGTCTCTGACATAATTACAATGTCATCGGCGAACCTCAAAGTTTTTATTTCTTCTCCATAGTTAGTATAAAGGGATAATAGTAAATGTCGTTTGACTAGGGCCTCCCGTCGGGTAGACCGTTCGTCGGGTGCAAATCTTTCGATTTGAAGTCACTTCGGCGACTTGCGCGTCGATGGGGATGAAATGACGATGATTAGGACAACACAACACCCACTCCACGAGTGGAGAAAATGTCCGACGCAGCCGCGAATCGAACCCGGGCCCTTAGGATTTACATTCTATTTCACTGACCACTCAGCTACCGAGGGCGGACTGTATTAAGGAATATCACATGAAGAATCATTGGAAGCAAAAACGTCTAGTACACATGCACACCAAGATTCACATTAACACCTACGAGCACAACTTCATCTTGGATACTGTGAAACAAATCTCTTCTTCTCCTACCTCTTCATTTTCCATCTTCTGGGAGGAGGTAGTATGGACCAAAACAAGAAGAACTCTCTAGTAAATGTGGGCTCTATAATGCACACCTTAAGAGCTATAAGCACTTGTTCGCTAGAAGAAATGTGTTCCACACTACCGCAGTTGAACAATGGTCCGTAGCTCTTAAGGCATGCACATTAGACACCATGTTTACTGGATTTTCTTCTTGTTTCGGTCCATACAACCGTTCTGTCTAAATATGGAATGCAAAGAGCTTGCAGTAGAAGAGATGGATTCCTCAGTATCGAAGACAAACAAGTGATCGTAGCTCTTAAGGTAAGCACTTTATAGCCCATGTTTACTGGACTGATTTTTCTTTTTTTGGCACTTATAACAACCTCTGGAAACAGGAGAAGCAAATAGTTCACAGTAGAAAAAACTGGTTTCACAGTATCGAACATAAAGAAGTGACTGCAGCTCTTAAGCTACGCATTTCAGAGTTTATGTTTACTACACCATTTTGCTTTGAATAATCATTCCTGCCACTTTCACATTTGACACTGTTCGATTCTGTCTCAGTTGTGGTTTCCCAGCAGTGTTGCCGGCCGGAGTGGCCGAGAGGTTCTAGGCGCTTCAGTCTGGAACTACGTGACCGCTACGGTCGCACGTTCGAATACTGCCTCGGGCATGGATGTGTGTGATGTCCTTACGTTAGTTAGGTTTAAGTATTTCTAAGTTCTAGGGGACTGATGACCTCAGCAGTTAAGTCCCATAGTGCTCAGAGCCATTTGAACCATTTGAACCAGCAGTGTTAGCCATAAGTTAACAGTGATACACGATACAGATGTGGACTCAGACTGTTGCGAACTATGTACCATCATGTCTTAATGTTGCGGAGTTGGCTAAAACACATGACAAAATGTCGAAATTGAATAGCAATAAATGTCCTTCACAGCCCCATGACTACTTTCAACAACTAAGACAGTGGACCCAGTCATTGTCAAAATTTCGTAAAAATAATTGCTAGCTAATATTACGTAGCGACCTCAGCAAGTAAGTTCTGCATGTCGTTCCACGCTAAAAAATGGTTCAAATGGCTCTGAGCACTATGGGACTTAACATCGGAGGTCATCAGTCCCCTAGGACTTAGAACTACTTAAACCTACCTAACCTAAGGACATCCCACACATCCATGCCCAAGGCAGGATTCGAACCCGCGACCGTAGCGATCGCGCGGTTCCAGACTGAAGCGCCTAGAACCGCTCCGCCACACTGGCCGGCTCCACGCTAAAACCATTGCACAACGGGACTGGCGTATTCTAAGAAGGGAGTACATGATCATGGTTTCCAGCAGACACAATTGTCCAGAGGTACGGTAAGAAATGTGTTACAGCATTCTATTGAAATGGCGTGACGACTGGGATTGTTGAAATACTTGGGACTTTATGATACTTGTAGGAAAAACGTCTAAATCCCACACAGATTCACTGTGAAATTCCACCAATATATGGACCAGACGTAATGAAATAATGCTAATAATTTGACCAAAGGCGCACAGACGTGGTTGACGCCGTTTTGCCATACAGTCCAGATACTGCACCATGTATTTTTTATTTTTCGTTTAGCTGAAAGTATACCTAGGAGAGAAAGATGTTTTACGTCGAAGAGGTCGTTCTGATAGCAGTTCTCGAAGGGCTCCGTGACCGAGAAAAGAGTCTATACCGTCAACGAAATTGAACGACTGGTTGAACGTTCCGCCGGTTATTTAAAGAGGCATGATGAAATTATTGTTTTATATGTGTCGCTTTGGTTTGCAGTGCAGTATTCAAAGGACTTTACGTGGTGTGTACATATATAAACATTAAAAAAATGTTTCCATCATCCCGGTCCCAGAACCCCTGAAGATAGACGTTGACTGTGGATATTGTATCACGGACATAGTACCTTTCACTGTTCAGAGATGTCACTAAACCCGCCCAGAGATGTAAACAACTATGCATGAGCAGCGCATATTAGACGGAGGGGGTCCGACAGCCGATCAGTTCCGGTCATTCCACCAGGAAGGAGGCACACTACTCGTGTTGTCTGTAGTTCAGTCATGGCTAGACGCTCAAACCGCAGTTTAATCACGTCCGCATTCTTACTTTGTGCCAGGAAGGGCTCTCAACAAGGGAAGTGTCCAGGCGTCTCGGAGTGAATGAAACAGATGTCGTTCGGACATGGAGGAGATACAGAGAGACAGGAAATGTCGATGACATGCCACGATCAGGCCGCCCAAGAGCCACTATTACAGTGAATGACCACTACCTACGGATTATGGCTCGGAGGAACCCTGACAGCAACGCCACCATGTTGAATAATGTTTCCCGTGGTGCCACAGGGCGTCGTGTAACGACTCAAACTGTACGCTATAGGCTGCATGATGCGCAACTTCACTCCCGTAGTCCATGGTGAGGTCAATCTTTGCAACCACGACACCATGCAGCGCAGTACAGATGGGCACAACAACATGACGAATGGGTCGCTTAGGATTGGCCTCACGTACTCTTCACCGATGAGTGTCGCATATACCTTGAACCATACAATCGTCGGAGACGTGTTTGGAGGCAACCCGGTCAGGCTGAACGCATTAGATACACTTTTCAGCGAGTGCAGCAAGGTCGAGGTTCTCTGCTGTTTTGAGGTGGCATATATCTCGCGTAATGATCACAACGAAAAGATCCGAGAAATTAGAGCAAATACGGAGACTTATAAGCAGTCGTTCTTCCCACGCACAATTCGTGAATGGAACAGGGAAGGGGGGATCAGATAGTGGTACAATAAGTACCCTCCGCCACACACCGTAAGGTGGCTCGCGGAGTATAGATGTAGATGTAGATGTGGGGCCGACGCACGCCGCTGGTGGTTATGGAAGGCGCCGAACGGCTGTATGATACGTGAATGCCATCTTCCGACCGATAGTCCAACTATATCGGCAGCCTATAGGCGAGTTATTCGTCTTCATGGACGACAGTTCCTGTCCCCATCGTGCACATTTTATGAATGACTTCCTTCAGGATAACGACATCGCTCGACTAGAGTGGCCAGCATGTTCTCCAGACATGAACCCTATCGAACATGCCTGGGATAGATTGAAAAGGGTGGCTTATGGACGACGTGACCCACCAACCACTCTGAGGGATCTACGCCGAATCGTTGTTGAGGAGGTGACAATCTGGAACAACAGCGCCTTGATCAACTTGTGGATAGTATGCCACGACGAATACAGGCATGCATCAGTGGAAGAGGACGTGCTACTGGGTATTAGAGGTACCGGTGTGTACAGCAATCTGGACCACCACCTCTGAAGGTTGTACAACATGGAATGTGTGATTTTCATGCGCAATAAAAAGTTCGGAAATGACGTTTATGTTGATCTCTATCCAACTTTCTGTACAGGTTCGGGGGCTCTCGGATCCCAGGTGATACAAAACATATTATTTAACTTTCTTTTCAAGTCCCCTAGTAACAGCTAGGGTGCCAGTAATGATAGTATCAGTTCACTGTAGACGAAGGCTAATTACGATAGTTGACCTTCATGCGAGTAGAGTAGATCCACAATTAATATCACGTATCTGCCGTCTACTTCTTCGATGAGCCCTGTCTCCTCGTTGTCAATGATTAACGTTACGTACAGGCAGAGGTGGGATCGGGTGTTAATGTCTTGCTTCTGGTAAAATAAGATTGGCCGCAGAGGCAAAACAAGGTGACCAATCATTGAGGAAGAACATGAGACGGAGTAGTTGGAGCAACAAACGGTAACTCACCTAAAACAACTGTCAACGGTCTTGCCTTGTTGAACACACCAGTTCGCGTCAGATCACCCAAGTTAAGCAACTTCAGGTAACCGCCTGGGTATGCCATATGCTATTGGCTGATTTCACTTTGCCTTTACGGCATATGGAAGGAGGGGTGGAGGCGCGAAGTCCCTGATCTCCAGTCTATGTCACATCGTCACGCATTAAATTCTACACCTTTCCGTACTGTATCATGGAGTGAGGGCTTGTGACACAGTTGGCCGTTGTCCGTAGAGTGGGAACGTTACGCTCGGCGGCCCTTTGCTGCCATTCGAGAGGAGTTGGCTATGCGAGGGCACCGAATTTGACGCTGTCTCTTTTCTCTCTTCGTTATCGAATAAGAACATGACACCACATTACACACACGCACCTATTACACCCATTTCACGAGTAGTCACCTACACTTAACCAGGTATACCTAATCTCACAACTCGCACGCTTCGTGAAGGAAAAGCGGCGGCGTGCGCGAAGGAGAGGGAAACCCATCCCACATGGCAGCTCAACATGACCTTCAAGGTTCCCAGTCAATCATGCCATATGACTAACTTTTACCTAGAAAGGTTCAAAACCACAAACTATTGAGGGATTTTCCTCGATCCTCTCTTCTGAACTACCAATATGTTTGTAGGCCTATGTCTTCCTATTGCTCACATTTCGACGAAGCTCTCCAGGATACCTTATGGGATTCATAATCGTCGAAGAAATAATGTCGCTTAGAAATAGCTTAGCCGCAGCATGGGTTTTGAGTTTCGGTTCGGTACACAGTTATGATCTGTCAGGAATTTTGAAAATACGGCGCACATTCCGATGCAGAGCGGATGATACCTTCTGGAAATGTGAGTGTAGAAGACCAGTAACGAACTTTGGTGCTATTAATAAATATCCTGTCTCGGTGGCCTTACAGTACTAACTTTGTGTGACAAGAGGCCCTCCTATAATCTACAGAATAATTTAAAAGGTGCCTGCAAAGTTAAGCTTGTTGAGTCTTTAAATTCTCGTATTGTAAATACACTGGCGGAAACGGAAATTGTTACACCATGAACCATAGCCACCCAATCAGACTTTGTGGTTATGTTCATCGTAAACTGTCATCGCATTTGGATCTGATGTCCGTCATCATCATCATTATTGAGAGATGATTCCCATATTGGCGCAAATACGCTCTTGTATTCTAACAAATTTTGATGTCATAGCAGAACGATAACGGTCATATTTAAAAGAATAACAGAAACAGTCTGTTCAGATCGCAGTAATTCTTATTTATTAACTCCTGCAACCGGTTTTAGTCTAAGCGACCATTTTCAGACCAGCAGCTGCTTGTTGACGTGTGAAGAAGGTTCACGGAGATGCTGTGCGAACCAGAGCTTACCAGTCAACAACTGCGTTTGTAATTCTGGCTGTTATTTGGCATAACATTAGCCTCAACGGCTTACTACTTGTCAGTCAACAATATAGTTAGCACTAATGAAGCGACTGTACGAACCTCTGCAACGTTGCAATCTAGTTGACACAGTTATACACAGTTTTTCATGGAAGGAACATCAATAATATGGTAGTGGTCCAGAGAGAAAATAGCATTTATTACAATATCTTCAGCTGCCAGCATAACGTCATCCGTGCTGTGCAGACCACAAACACGATACAATCCACAGTTAAAAAAGAACACTGTTTACTGGTTAGTGGGAACCTCACACCAGGCAATTCGAATATTAAAAAAAATTGTAAATATATGGGCCACAAGAAAAAGTATAGTAACGTGTTGAAAATTGTGTTTGAAAGAATGGGACTGGTATGCAGAAAGGAAAAAAAATGGTAGTTATGACGCCCAACGAGTCTTAAGGACAGATTCCTCATTTCTTTTTCTTTACGAAATTTACAGTTTAAAAAAGACATTTCTTCGTTTGTTTTCTTCAGTGTCAAGAAGAATCAATAGTGTGTTACTTTCCTAAATGAGTTCTGATTCCATGTATTGACAAGAATCATGTAATTGACTATGAAGAAGAAATTCGCAACGAATACTGGAGGTAGTGAAGTTAGCCACAGACTGCAGAACTGGTGAGTGGAAGGATGGGCTATGAGGGGTGGGGTCGTTTTGACCAGTATACCTGATTGGTGAGCGGAGGAGCGATTTATACACGCAGCCTGGATATTTTTCTTTTTTTTTTTCTGTGCAGGACATCAATAGTTGTTAAAACCATGTTTACGTCACGTGCAGCAAATCCCATAAATTGACAAATTCAGTTCACAGAACATATCTTGAGAACGTTTTAAAACCGTACGTTGCTGACGACAAGTTTTGTCTCCTGTTGGATTCCTGGGATGGACAAACTAACACTGTCATGTACGACACCAAGTTTGTAACTGAAGAGGGTCGACGGACACGTTTAATAAAAGTAATACTGTTGAACTGCAGACCTGTGTAGCGGCCATGTGATATTTATTTTCATTAACAAGTCAAAATATTATTTCAATGTTTCATAATTGCTCTTATGAGGCATGAGTAGCATTTATCGCTTTTGTCTATGACTCTGCCCATTAATTTTTCCTTCTTCTTCTTTTTCTCCCTTTCTTTCACTTTACTATCCTTTTAGTTCCTCGCTGGAGTAAGCAATTAGGTCTCGTTATGTGGATTTTTATCTTTCTTTTCCTTAGGATGCAGAACAGGCGTCTGTTCTTCCCAACTCTGTTCAAAACCTCCTCGTTTCACACAGTGACTTCGTGACTCACATCCTCTAATTTCCACGATATCCAATTTGAAAGTGCCTCTGTCGTCATCATTTGGCAATGTCCAGGTCAATGTACTGTATAAAACTATGCTCCATACATACCACTTGCTGAATCTTTTCCTCATACTTTTATTCAGTGGCCCATATAGCGATTTCTTCCTTCTGTAGAAGGCTTCCTTGACTATCGCTACTCTCGATCTTATGTGCTACATTGTAGGTCTAGTATTATTTTATTTCCCAAGTACTTCAGTTTGCAGCCTGTTCTAGTTGTTCTCCGTCTATCGTGATTTTGACCTTATCCCCTTTTCCTCCTAGTATCATGATATGCACGTTTTTCTTTCCTTGTTTTTATTTTGAATTCTTTGAATTTGCTATTTAGGTTTCCAGTAATTTGATTAAGCACCTTCTGGACGCCAACACCACCATGTAATCACCAAAGCGTATACACTCCACCCTTTTGTCCCATAAATACACTTCTCTTGCTCTATTCACGCTTTCGCCTGCGATCCCTTCGAGGTAGGTGTTAAACAACGTAGGCGACTGGCAATAGGTCTGCCCGAATTCCCTTCCAATTCAATCTGTTGGTTCTCCATCAACTATGCCACTAGCTCTTGCTCGAGGTGTGATTTCCTAATTAATGTTGCCTCTGCTGTTGTTGTTGTTGTTGTTGTTGTTGTGCTCTTCAGTCTGAAGACTGGTTTGATGCAGCTCTGCATTATACCCTATTCTGTGCAAGCCTCTTCATCCCCCAATGACTACTGCAACCCACATCCTTAAGAATCTGCTTGGTGTATTCATGTCTTGGTCTTTCTCTACGTTTTTTACCGCCTCCCCCCCTCCCAATTTCCCTCCAATGCTGATTCCTTAACGTCACAGACAGTGTTCTGTCAACCCATCCGTTATTCTAGTCAGGTTGTGCCACCAATTTCTTTTCTCCCCAATTCAGTTCTGTACCTCCTCATTAAATATGCGTAGATCTTTAATTAACCTAGCTAGGCGGCATAAAAATTCAATCGGCAGGTGAAGAACGACTTTAATGATCACGAAGTAACCATGAGACATTCCGGAATTATTTCCGTATTCAGAAACCCAAATGCAAAGGTAGCACAAGGACAAGAGCATTACCACTTGTGTGCGTAACATGAAATGACTGTGGTCTGCCATTCTACACCCACTGTATGTCTTTTTATGTGACCCGGCCTGCTTAACTACAGACCTACACATATTTACAGGAATAGTCCCTAGCCTCCTACATGACTTTATGCATATGTGACTTTTTAAACGACATAGCCAGCTTTAGCTACAGTTCTTTCCATATCTTCAAGAATAGTCTCTAGCCTCCTACGTGAACGTACGTCACACGTTTCTTACCTCCTCTTTAGGTACTTGATGTACCTATCTAATGTTCAGCATTCTTCCATATCACGACATTTCAAAAACCTCTTCGCTTTTCTTACTTAAACTGTTCCTAAAATAAGGGACTGAAAAACGAAAACCAATCTCTTTTTGGTGCAAGTGCGTGTTCAACTATAGCAACAGTTCGAAAATTTACCTTTGTCGCTCCAGACATAGAATCGACTAACTTCTTGAGTGCCGGTGAACGGGCATTCCGTGCGGGAACAGAGATCCGTCAGTCCCCCCCCCCCACCCCTACTGCTTTGCACAGAGTGCCTAATTTTTTGTGCACTGGTGACGGATCCAGGAGGGACGCATGTGGTTTTAATATCAATCGCGATCCGGCCAACGCCTAATGTAGTGCGCTGCCTCTCTCTCTCAAAATACCTCCAGATTTCAGTGAGGCTGTCTTCGGGGAAGTTTTCCCGTCCGAAGTGCCTGGCGAAAAAGGAGCGGGTGTGGGGGTTGCAAAAGGAGGGGTGACTAGGACTGCTAGCGAGGGTGTCGCTCCGTTAGTGAGTTACGGCACAACGAGGGTGTAAGAAGGGGCGGCAGCGTGCGCGACGTAGAGACTAGGTGGCGGCGGGCGCGTTCCAGGACTGCTCGCCGCGTATTTCACTCTTTCAAGAAAAAATAAAATAAAGTGTGGACTCGGTGACAGCCGGCACCAACCCTCCTTCCCCTCACCCCATCCTCCTCTCTCACTTTCTCTCTCTCTCTGTCTCTCTCATTCTTTCTTACTATCTCTCTCTCTCTCTCTCTCTCTCTCTGCCTCCCCGCTCTCAAACTGAATTAAAAAGTTGGCGCGCGTGGCTAAGCCAGACGCGGGCGGGCTGCACATTTATAATTCCCGCCCACCCCCGCCGCCTGCAATCTTACTGAAATTTAAAAAGCCTCGCCCAGGCAGGCCCCCAGGAATAATTCACGGTGCGTCTGCCGGTCGCCGACTGTCTTCTGTCCGCAAGGCTCCGTGCGGCCACAGCGCTTTCTGCTTGCTACTGTACTGCTTTCCAAGCCGTGCACCACGTCTCATATTGCCCATTGACGTGGGGTCCATCGATGCATACAGTGGGAAGAAAACCCGCAGCACACACCCGCTCGCTGGACGTTTGCTTGGGCAGCTTAACAGACAACCCACTTCGTGTACTACCCTGACGGAAACGAAAGTGTTACGTGTGTTCCAGCGTCGAATGGACCAGAATGATACTTGAGTGTCCCCTAGTGAACAATCTGACGCGAACGCGGCTCTGCGCAGTACTGCGAGAATAATCGAACGATCCAGTGTGAAGAAGCTCTCTGATGCGGATATTCTGGCCTGCTTGTGCGGCGCAACGGCCTTATTCCGCCGTCCGCAACTACACTCATGCTCGTAAATTAAGTATAAGTGCAGAATGTGGTGCCACACAACGTGGCACTAAACAAAACTGGCGCGAATTGCATAGGCACATAGGGAACACTCACGACACAGATCTGTAAGTCCACGGTATTGGTGATAAGTTGCGAAAACGTCCCGAAAAACATGTGCTACAAATCGACACTGTTACCTGCGAATGTACCGCGACATCAATATTGGATATGATCACCATGCACACGTACACAGGCCGCACAACGGGTTGGCGTACTCTGGATCAGGTGGTCGAGCAGCTGCTGGGATATAGCCTCCCATTCTTGCACCAGTGCCCGTCGGAGATTCTGAAATGTCGGTTTGAAGACGCCCAGCGATACGTCGACCGGGAGCATCCCAGATGTGCTCGATGGGGTTTAGGTCTGGAGAACAGGCAAGCCACTCCATTCGCCTGATATCTGCTGTTTCAAGGTACTCCTCCACGACGACAGCTCGGTGGGGCCGTGCGTTATCATCCATCAAGAGGAAGGTGGGACCCACTGCATCCCTGAAAAGGCTGACATTCTGGTGCAAAATGACGTCTCGATACACCTGACCTGTTACAGTTCCTCAGTCAAAGACATGCTGGGGTGTGCGTGCACCAATCATAATCCCACCCCACACCATCAAACCAAGACCTCCATACAGTTCCCTTTTAAGGATATTAAGGGGTTGGTATCTGGTTCACGCCCGATGGAAACCCGGCGAGAATCACTGTTCAGACTAAACCTGGACTCGTCCGTGAACATAACCTGGGACCACAGTGCCAATGACCATGTACTGTGTTCTTGGCACCAAGCTTTACGGGCTCTCCAGTGACCAGGGGTCAGTGGAATGGACCTTGCAGGTCTCCGGGCGAATAAACTATGTCTGTTTAGTCGTCTGTTGACGGTGTGTCTGGAGACAACTCCGGCTGCGGTAAGGTCCCGAGCAAGGCTACCTGCAGTACTCCGTGGCCGTCTAGGGACACTGTGACCCATTTTCAACACACAGACACCAATAGCACATCTGAAAACGTCTGCACACTTACTCGCAGCACCGTACTCTGACATGCACCAACACACCTCTGCGTATGTGGACTGCTGCCAGCGCCACGTGCGACGACCGCAGGTCAAATGCATTGGATGGTCATACCCCGAGGTGATTTAAACCCGAAAACCGCCCACCAAAGCGTTGTTTCACCATGTATCAGCATTATCCTTAATTTATGAACATGAATGTACCACACACTCCTGAAAAACTAGTCGTAAATAAAAAAAATTAGAGATGACAAGTTTCTTTCAATAGACTGGCCAGAGTAATTTTGCGATTATTGAATCCCGGTCTTAGATGCGACCAGCTATTTCTTGCGAAGGTTGAATTTCCTTCAAACGAAACATATTTCTTCAGCGAAATCAGGCCGAATTTTTTAATGCAGGCTATTTCTGAAGGAATGTACTTAATCACGAACACTGATATCATTATTTAATCATTAATTAACAACTGAATTCTGTTAATTAACTTCTTGCCGGAATGCAAGCAACAAAAAATCGTAAAACAAGATCGAAAAACGGAATAAGTTTGAGATTGCATGACATTCTGCCTTCGTTTTCGGTTCATCCTTAAATAACACAACAAGTGTCTGCCGCAATTGTTAGATCGGTTACTGCTGCTACAATGGCAGGTTATCAAGATTTAAGTGAATTTGAACGTGGTGTTACAACAATGCGACACCCCACACGTCCGTAATTGCGAAAGAGTGGCTCCAAGAACACACTGCTGAGTTTAAACACTCCGCTGGCCACCAAACTTCCCAGACATGAACATTATTGAGCATATATGGGTTGCCTTGCAACGTGCTGTTCAGAAGAGGTCTACATCCCGTCGTACTCTTACGGATTTATGGACAGTCCTGCATGATTCATGGGGTCAGTTCCCTCCAGAACTACTTCAGACATTAGTTGAGCCCATGCCACGTCGTGTTGCGGCACTTCTGCGTGTTCGCGGGGGCCCTACACTGTATTAGGCCAGGTCTTTGGGTCTTCAGTGTAAAAATATAGTTACTAAATATAAAAATATGTTTCAAACGTATTAAAGATGTAAACACTACTCTTTACAAAAGAGTTACATTATGTAGTATCCAAAAGGTTCTCCTCCATAAATTTAAGTTTGTTAAGTTGTATTTTACTAATTTTGTCCTTTATAAATTGCTTTTTGGAAGCCTGTGACTATGAAAACAGTGGGTTTGTTTATAAATAACTTTTCTGCAACTAGTCACGATTTTCTTTTGCACATATTTTACACTACGCGTTTTGGGAAATGATTCGCGTTTTCAAGCGCGTTTTCTCTTTGTGCTGCGCCATTTACACGTAATGTTTTCGATGTGAGAGGTTCTGCTTTGTTTTGTTGACTTCACTGCAGTATGTGCAAAACGGACAATTTTTAAATAGTTATCGATTTTTATATGTAGTTAGTAGCAAAATTTGGAAGAACTCGTGATTACAGTTTTCTTACGGTCCATTTGTGCAGAGTTTCACATATATTAAACGTCTGAGATAACTTTCAGGGCACAGTGTACATTGAGAACAGCATACTTAAACAAACAATTACAAGGATGTTTTGGATGTAGTTGACAGAGATAATGTTCAAGGTCTTCCACAGACTATGTTATGCTTTTTTTATAGCAGGTATTTATCTTGTACTGTTTAAAACTTTTCCGACGTAGTAACTGCTTCAATGGTTCGGTCGGTCGCTTCGGATAATGTTGTGGAAGGTGCACAATATTTCGTAGAGACAGCTGCTCGTCATCTTGAGGTGCTGACCTGCGAGCAGCCGACGCGACGCCAGTGAACCACTGAAGTGGTGTTTATCTTAAAATATGGATTATAATTTGCTTATATCCGTTTTACAATGGTGCTTATTTCTATGTGTTACCACTTTTATTTCAAATACTTCGACAATATACTGAAACAAGAAGTAGCACATAGAAATATGCATCACTGTAAAACAGATCTAAGCAAGTTATAATTCACATTGTCAAGATAAATAAGTATCTTCAACCTTACTACACCCATCTGTAGCCCACAGATATTCCCCATGATATAGAGGCAGTGAACCACCAGCACCAGTCCAGCCTCAGTGTGCGGGCGAGGATTAAAAGCCACCGCTTCTTGGGACCAGTCAACCTTCCATAACGCCTCAGAGGCGAGGCACACCTGTAATTAATGCGGATGACCCTCCTCCCATGCTGGAAGGCTTTCGTTCGGTGGTACGAAGGGTGTTATGGCTACTACAAGATGGTGCTCCAGCTCGCTGTCCTCTTGAGTGTGCAGCTAAAACACTAGTACAGAGCAAACAGTCTGACGTGTCTAGTGTATTCTCACATGTGCTTGACCTGCTGAAACCTATACTATCAAAGATCATTCTCCACCTTCAAGTAGGTGTACCGCCCTTGGAACGCATTTCCAGCCACAGTCCTTATGAGTGTTTTGTTCCTTATCCTCTAAGGTACCGTTGCATGCAGTCTGTCTCCATTTAGCAAAATCACCTCGTAGATACGTCGACATAGACTGTCTTTTTTTGAGGCTGCTCCCTCTAGACACTTGCGCGCTCTCATTTCGAGTGCACTGGAGGTGGTGTACGGTACAGCCCTACCCTCGAGGCGGCCCCAAGAGCCGTCCAGCTCGGCTGTCGGCAGCCTTCCTTCCTGCGCTGCGGACGCTTTGTCTGGCCGCACCAGCGGAACGGACACGCGCCGGCGCCGCCCACTGTGCGGGGGCGGTGGCGGGGGCGGTTCCGCCGGCTGCCCCCGGGCGCACCGCGCCGCGCCGCGCCGAGCCGCACCTGAGGCCAAGCCGCCACTGGCCGCTCGGCACCGCTCTGCGCGCTCCTCATTGTCCCGGCGGCTAATCGACTGGCGCGGCCAACTGAGCATCGGCGGCCAATGGTCAGAGACGCCACGGTGGAGTAAACGTCGCGGCCGGTCAAGAGGGCAGGTTATTTGAGCTCTCTCGGGAACTCTGCATTACAGAGGCTCAACACTGGAGCGCGTCACTTGCACTCATTACTTCTCCAAATCAACGTTCTTCCCGCCGACTGCCCACATCTCGTGGTCGTGCGGTAGCGTTCTCGCTTCACACGCCCGGGTTCCCGGGTTCGATTCCCGGTGGGGTCAGGGATTTTCTCTGCCTTGTGATGGCTGGGTGTTGTGTGATGTCTTTAGGTTAGTTAGGTTTAAGTAGTTCTAAGTTCTAGGGCACTGATGACCATAGATGTTAAGTCCCATAGTGCTCAGAGCCATCTGAACCCGCCAGCCATTCCCGCCGAGGGAATGATTCTCTGATGTAATTACATTTTACTGGAGACATATTGAGTCTCAAATTTATCATCGGTAAGGACAAAACCTGAAATATCAACGAAAAGATCCCCCATAAACAGAAGACCTGGGTTCGAGTCCCATTTTTGGCAATAATTTTAATTCATTACTTCAGCTTCTACCCTTATCTAGGAATGATTCTCCTCCGTGACATCACTGCTACAAGACTTGACCGCAAGCAACAGTACGGTGCTAGTGTGAGGGAAAAACGACTACAGGGCTTCCAGTGAGCCGTATTTTCTCGAATCTTATCTTCATGGTCCTTAGGTGCAATGCACGTTGGCGACAATAGAATCGTACGGCAATCTGCTTCAAATGTCGATTCTCCCAATTTTCTCATTAGTGCTTCTCCAGGGATTCCATTTGAGTTACCGAAGCATCCCTGTAACACTTACATGTAGTTCGAACCTACCAGTATCAAATATAGCAGCCCGCTCCTGAATTCGTTCGAAGCCTTCCTTTAATCCCTCCTGGTACGGATCCCAAACACTCGAGCAGTACCCACGAATAGGTCGCACCAGTGTCCTACATGCGGTCTCCTTTACAGGTGAACCACTCTGTCCTAAAATTCCCTCAATAAACCGAATTCGACCATTCGCCTTTCATGCCACAGTTCTCGAATCCTCGTCCCATTTCATATCACTTAGCAATGTGACTACGGTCGCGGACACCTACGCGTACATTTAGTCCATCATGGACTTTTGAATCCGTCTACAGCTGCCCAAGTCGACTGTTGATAATTTAACTGGGAAGGGGAAATGCGGAGGAACAACCACAGCCAAAACAAGACTAGGCTGACCTCATGTGCTGACGGAAAGGCACTGTGGAATATCGCGGAGGGTGGTTGAAAAGAATCGCATGAAATCTGCGGAAGGAATCACGCACGAGTTCCAAGGTGCCACCTGAAGTGCATATAGCACAATTATTCTGCGTAGGGGGTTAAAGCGTATGGGGTACAGTGGTCGAGCCGCTGCTGGTAAACCACACATTCCTCTAGTCAGTGCTAAGCGACGCTTGATGTTCTGTGAAAAGGGACACCATTGGGCAGTGGATGACTGGAAACGAATGGTTTGGAGTGATGAACCACGCTCTACCCTGTGGAAACACGGTAGAATCGCTTGGGCTTGGCGAACACTTGAGAATGTTACCTGCCGTCACGTGTAGTGGCAGCATTGAAGTACGGAGGAAATGGTGTTACGATACAGTGCACCCTGTCATAAAGCCGCATCTTTGAGGCAACGGTTGTGGACAGTAACACCCCTGAAAAGGACTTGTCTGTCCAGAATCCCAACGTGAATCAAATGGACCACTCTTGGAATGATTTGGGAATGACACCCCAGCGTCCAATGCCACTACCTTCCCCGGTTTCTGCCCTTGAGGAAGAACGGGCTGCTACTCTTAGACGCAATTCAGACTCCTCGTTGGAAGTGTCCCCAGCAGAGTTCTATCCGTGATAAAAGCGAATGGTGGGCACACATCGTGTTGACGGGTATCAGGGTACTTTTAATGAAGTAGTGTGCTGTGTACACCGTTCAGTAATCCGTGAATGAGTATGAGGACTACAAGGTGAATCGATGATTAGCTATGTGTCAGTATGACTAATACTTATCGCCGGGATCTCTTTGAATCGCTTTCTCGAGTCACTTTCACGCCCGTGGCACCAGCACCTTAGCGCGGACAGGAAGAAGTAAGTCGGCCTACGGCTGGCCCAGGTGGCATCGCGTGCGCGGCGATTGTATCACCGCCTAACGACCTAAACTGTGCCGGCGCTCCGCTAATAAAAGTATTACATGCCGGCAGACCAGATAACCGCTCCGCCTGTCGAACAGCTCGCGTTGCCGGCCGCTTCTGGGCCAAATTAAGAGCCAGGCCGGAAAATGCTGCGTTTAGGTCGCTCGTATCTGCCTTCCTGCCGCTACATCTGTTAAGAAATATCTGTGTTCGCATTATGAACACGAACTGTTTCCTAAGACCTCAACGTCGGAACGAATGGCCAGTTTCAGTTCTTATACAAACTTCTGACAGCGCATTACAGTTTTCTCATACAGGGTCTGGCAGGAAGAATAGTAAATATTTCATTATGTGGTAGCATCGACTAATTCGGATGAAGCACTCCGTAACATGTGTCCATTTTCTATTGCTCACAGAGATACAGCTGGTTACAAAGATAAGTTTTCATTTTGCATTTTAGTTTTACGGTTGCTACGGGTGTATTTATTGATCGCGGTTTTGCTACATCTATATCTAGGCCTACCTCAAGAACCCACAGGCCACCAGACATAGCTGGCAGAGGGTTCATCTTGTACCACTAACCGAATCCGCCTTCCCTTTTCCACTCGCGAATCGCACGTGGAAAGAATGATTATCGGTAAGCCTCTTTAGGAACTCGAATTTCTGGAATTTTTCATCGTCATCATTTCGTGAGACGCATATCGGAAATAGTCACTTTTTCTGGCCCTTTCCGGAAGGTGGTGTCTCCAAATTTCAATTCCAATCCCATCCGTGATGCACAACGCATCTCATGTAGGGTCTGCCACTGGAGTTTCTCGAGCATGTCTGTAATGCTCTCGCACCAATTGAACGATCCCGTGACGAAACACGCGGCTCTTCTTTGGATCTTCTCTAACCCTTCTATCAGTCCTAGCCGGTGAGGGTCCCAGATTTATGAACAATACTCAGGAATCGATCGGACAAGCACCTTTTAAGCTACTTCTTTCGTGGATAATTTACCTTCCCTTAAGATTCTTCCCATGAATCTCTGTCTGGCATCTGCTTTTCCTGGTTTTGGTTTCAAGTGGTCATTCCACTTAACGTCATTTTGAATAGTTACTCCTAGATATTTTACGGCATATACTGTTTCCAGCAATTTGTCATCAGTTTTGTAGTTGTGCAGTAGTGGATTTATTTTCCAATGTGTGAGAAGCATGTTACATTTACTTACTTTCAGGTTAAACTGCCGGTCTCTGCATCATTCGTCAATCCCCTGCAGGTCATTTTGCAAATCGGCACTGTCTTCCGGCGCTACTGTGTTTTTATAGACAATCGCATAGTCTGCGAACAGTCTCAAAGAGCCTCCGAAGGTCTCAGCTAGATCATTTATATATATTGTAAACAGTAGCGGTCCTATCACAATTCCTTGTGGTACTCTGGAAACTAGCCTTACATCTGTCCATTTTGTTCCGTTAAGAGCAGTATACTGAATTCTGTCTGAAACGAAGTTAGGAATCCAGTCGCAAACATGGTCCGACATCCGGTAAGCTCGTATTATTTTCACTAAAAGGAAATGCGGGACAGTGTCAAATGCCTTACTGAAGTAAAGGAACATGGCATCAATCTGAGCGCTGTTGTCTACAGCATTATGGATCTTATACAGGGGCAGAGCGAATGAGTTTGGCGAGATCTCTGTCTGCGGAATCCATGATGATTTTTATAGTGATATTCGTTCTACAAAACGTCATAATCCCTTAGCATAAAGCATCTTCCATAACTTTACAACAAATTGACGTCAATGATATAGGCTTATAATTGTATGCATCTGTCCTACTACCCTTCTTGAAAACGGCAATGACCAGCGCAATTTTCCAATCGTTCTGTACCCTTCGTTGCTCGACCGAACTACGATGATTTTCTGTTAAAAGGGGAGCAAATTCTTTCACATTGCTTTTGTAGAATCTTACAGGTGTCTCATCTAGTCCTGATGCAATTTCCTTTACTAAGTGACTTAAAATGGTTTTCCATCCCGCGAACGGTTATCTCAAATCTGCTATTTCGACGTTAGTACGAGAATTGAAAGGAGGGACCGTATTACGATTTTCCACGATGAAACAATTTCTGAAGATCGAAGTCAGTATTTCAGCCTTCTGTCTGTTATCATCCATCTAAGTACTCGTATCATCACAGAGTGACTGAGTAGATGACTTGTTTTGAAGTTCGTGTTGTGATGTAGTGCTTTATTCTGCATAATTCTATTTTTAAACTTTGATTGTGAATGGTATTTGTCGTCCAGTTTTACTGCATCATTTAAGCATGCCACACCTATTTACTAATGCTGAATATGCCTGTGTACACGATTTCCTAATCTCAGAGTGCCAGACTCTTCATTCTTGTTTTCACTAGCGTACTTGGGGCTACGGCAATGACCAGTAGTCATACCTCATTTGTACATGCAAACGAGCAGAGTATGGATCAAGTAGGATACGTTAGTCCTTGGTAGAACGCAGTCTATTGACAAGCACAGTCAGGATTTTTATACATATGGGTGCTCCACATACAAGAACTTGGAAGGCATTACGTAAGCAAGGCCTCTGTCCTTATCATTTGCAGAGGATTGAACACTTCTGATAAGGATTTGAGAGCAAGCGATTGAAATATTTTCATTGGCCAACCCCATTAATACTGTTTACTAATGAAGCAGCTTACACTCGTGACGGTATCAATAACACTCCTAACTCACATCTGACGTAAACTCAAATCTCGTGATGAAGCAAGGTCTTCAGGAACGCTTCTCTACACCTATGATGTGTCGTGCGATAGACAATGAGTTCTGTGTAATCGAAAATTCGTGTCATAACGCAGCTAAATTCTCGCCGCATGCGTTTCGAGAAATCAGTACAGAACAACTTGCGAAAGGGAATACCCTTAATAGGACGAAGGGTAAGATTTCAGTTAAAGGTGCTTAAATTATGAGCTTGTTAAGATATGTAAAGAAAATGTGTTACGTTAATCCACACTCCTTGTTGGACCGTTTATATAGATCCTTCTTCCCTTAACTTTGCTCTTAATTTACTCATCGTGAAAGTGTTTTAGTTTCTTGTTCAAGGGACACACTAAATAATTTTTCTTCAGAAAACGTAAAATTGGCTCAAGATAAATTCAATCTTTCAAAAACGTAGTTACTGGAATTATTTCCAACTTTTTAATTGTAATAAATGAAATGAATATTTATTGCGACCATACATATTCAAAATAAAGTATCAGGCCGAAAACTGCACTGAGATATGACTTAAGTGACAGAAAAGATCAACGAGGAACCCCTTTAAAAAGTTTCCGTGACTGTATTAATTTTTATAACTGAGGCTGACAGGCAGTTCAGTCACGGAGAGGAAAATGGGACCGGGCTGGGGGGAGGGTGGGGGTAGGTGGGGGAGGGGGAGGGAGACTGTTGTCACTTACGCTGCCGCATCTGCTCAGACCTCTCGGACAGGTGTTTTTCCCTTCAAGTGATGGAGAGTCCGAGCGCTCCCAAGCTCTTTCTACGAAATGTAACTAATTTCATATGAGCGTGTATCTATCTCGTTTAATACTTTAATCAGTATACACTCCTGGAAATGGAAAAAAGAACACATTGACACCGGTGTGTCAGACCCACCATACTTGCTCCGGACACTGCGAGAGGGCTGTACAAGCAATGATCACACGCACGGCACAGCGGACACACCAGACTCCGCGGTGTTGGCCGTCGAATGGCGCTAGCTGCGCAGCATTTGTGCACCGCCGCCGTCAGTGTCAGCCAGTTTGCCGTGGCATACGGAGCTCCATCGCAGTCTTTAACACTGGTAGCATGCCGCGACAGCGTGGACGTGAACCGTATGTGCAGTTGACGGACTTTGAGCGAGGGCGTATAGTGGGCATGCGGGAGGCCGGGTGGACGTACCGCCGAATTGCTCAACACGTGGGGCGTGAGGTCTCCACAGTACATCGATGTTGTCGCCAGTGGTCGGCGGAAGGTGCACGTGCCCGTCGACCTGGGACCGGACCGCAGCGACGCACGGATGCACGCCAAGACCGTAGGATCCTACGCAGTGCCGTAGGGGACCGCACAGCCACTTCCCAGCAAATTAGGGACACTGTTGCTCCTGGGGTATCGGCGAGGACCATTCGCAACCGTCTCCATGAAGCTGGGCTACGGTCCCGCACACCGTTAGGCCGTCTTCCGCTCACGCCCCAACATCGTGCAGCCCGCCTCCAGTGGTCTCGCGACAGGCGTGAATGGAGGGACGAATGGAGACGTGTCGTCTTCAGCGATGAGAGTCGCTTCTGCCTTGGTGCCAATGATGGTCGTATGCGTGTTTGGCGCCGTGCAGGTGAGCGCCACAATCAGGACTGCATACGACCGAGGCACACAGGGCCAACACCCGGCATCATGGTGTGGGGAGCGATCTCCTACACTGGCCGTACACCACTGGTGATCGTCGAGGGGACACTGAATAGTGCACGGTACATCCAAACCGTCATCGAACCCATCGTTCTACCATTCCTAGACCGGCAAGGGAACTTGCTGTTCCAACAGGACAATGCACGTCCGCATGTATCCCGTGCCACCCAACGTGCTCTAGAAGGTGTAAGTCAACTACCCTGGCCAGCAAGATCTCCGGATCTGTCCCCCATTGAGCATGTTTGGGACTGGATGAAGCGTCGTCTCACGCGGTCTGCACGTCCAGCACGAACGCTGGTCCAACTGAGGCGCCAGGTGGAAATGGCATGGCAAGCCGTTCCACAGGACTACATCCAGCATCTCTACGATCGTCTCCATGGGAGAATAGCAGCCTGCATTGCTGCGAAAGGTGGATATACACTGTACTAGTGCCGACATTGTGCATGCTCTGTTGCCTGTGTGTATGTGCCTGTGGTTCTGTCAGTGTGATCATGTGATGTATCTGACCCCAGGAATGTGTCAATAAAGTTTCCCCTTCCTGGGACAATGAATTCACGGTGTTCTTATTTCAATTTCCAGGAGTGTATTCCGATGTTCTTTTTCACTCCAAATCGAGCTAAGATCGTTTGCGGAGCGCAAATTATGACTTACGGAGCGTTGCAGAGCATAAGCATGTGCTTTCTGTTAAAAGGGTATTACAAAATATATTTTTTTTAAATTGTTGCTTCTCTGGTTCATTTATTCCTTTCGATTATATTTCTGTACAAAGACTCTTTCTACTCAGAACACAAATAAATCAGTACTAGACATGTTACATCAAGATTTCAGTTCTTAGTGACTATCAGAAAACTTTACGTAGTGAAAACATGTTTAACCATTTAAAATATGTTTATTTAACTGTTAAATTGTATTTGAACTGTTTCCCGGCACACGGTATAGAAAACAAAGTTGTTACATACTCTAAATTTCTACATTTTTCAGTCTGCACTTAGAGAATATGATTGACCACTAGAAAGAGTAATGAACGAAAAAGAGTTGCAGCAAATAGTGGAGGACCTTTAAACTAAATGAAACACCTAGAAATGAAAATCAATGGAAAGCAAGGAAAGGTAACTGCACTAGGAGGAAGTAAAAGGGTGGAAATAATGCTGAAAGAATATAGGAAGAGCTTGAAATACCTGGGATGTATAATATATGGAAAGTGGTATTGTAGTATAGAAATTAAAACCAGTCCGTCAGTGGGTATTCTGGAAAAAAATAGTTTTCTGCAGTAATATGCTCAAAGTCTAGAGGCAAGGCTGATAAAGTGTTTTCTGTGGAGCGTCCTTTTGTATGTTCAAACGTGGTTATTAGGAAGAAAGACAGAGAGAGAACAGAGGCTTTCGGGTTGCGGGCGTGACGAAGAAGGAAAAAAAATGAGTTGGTTATACATAATGAAAAACGAGGAGGTACTGAGAAAAGTGGGAGAGCGGAGACAATTTCTGAGTGGAATAAAAATATGGAGCAGAAATTGGATACCACATAATTAACAAAGGAGGGACATACACTGATGAGCCGAAAATTTATGACCGCTTGTCAGGGTTAAGCTGAATGCCTTCTAAGTGGGCTGTAGACACGTGACCTAGTAAGGAAGGTACGGGGTGGTTCAATAAGCAACGCAACACATTCTTTTTCTGAAAGTGTTTGTTTTTATTCAAGATTCCAATGAGCATATTATTCCCCACTCTTTTGGCTACCAATCCGTATTCTCCAACATAATCTCCGATATCTCCGTTCGATGCGATGGCTTTACTTCTCCTTACTGCGAGGGTCCGTATGCCCACATTGTACCAGTCTACTGGTCGACGTCCGAGTCAACGTCTTTCTGCATCATTGACCTCCCCATTATTCACGTACTTCTTTCCGCAGAGTCCGTCCATCCTTCATTGGGCCAAACTGATGGAAGTCGGAAGGTGTGATACCCTGTCTGTATTGTGGTTGGTTGGTTAGGGACTAAACTACAGGGTCATCAGTCCCTCTGTAGTGTGAATGAGGAAGAATAGTTCAGTGAACTTTTGTAAGTTCCTCTCGCGTGCCAGACTTGCGTAAGGCCTTGCGTTGTCGTGGAGAAGGAGAAGTTCGCTTGAACACTGAAATCATTCCTTCAATTTCTTGAATGTAGCAAAACACACCTCAGTGTTGATCATTTCACTATGAGGGAGGACACTGCCGGCCGCTGTGACCGAGCGGTTCTAGGTGCTTCAGTCTGGAACAACGCGACCGCTACGGTCGCAGGTGCGAATCCGGCTTTGGCATAGGTATGTGTGATGTCCTTAGATTAGTTAGGTTTAAGTAGTTGTAAGTTCTAGGGGACTGATGACCTCAGATGTTAAGTCCCATAGTGCTCAGAGCCATTTGAACCATTTTTTTGAGGAAGGACACCAGACAGAAAGACCCCTTCTGAGATCCAGAAAACTGTCACCATGACTTTACCGGCTGAGGGTGCAGGTTTTAACTTTTTCTTCGCATGAGAAGATCCGTGGCGCCACTCCATGGATTCCCGTTTTGGTTCGAAACTAGCCGAGAAAAATGATGTTTCATTACTTATTGAACGCTCCTTGTATACAGCCGCATCAAAGACAAAAGGGGAATTGTTCTAGAGACGGCACGGGCCGTAAGTGGAGAATTGCACCGAAATAAGCGACTTTGACAAAGGGGAGAGTGTTATGGCCCGGCGCCTCGAAACGAGCAACTCGGGATAGGTGACGGTCGATTTTTCGCGTTCTGCTATCGCGAGCATCTATAAGTGGTTTAAGAGCGGTGCAACCACCACAACGAGTTGGACGTCCATGCCTATTCACAGAACGTGGAGGTCAGAATCTTGTGAGTCCTTTAAAGCGTGATAGAAGGCAGATCTGCGACAGAGTGTAATTTTAGTGCTGGAGCAAGCATTTCAAAACACAAAGCTCAGCACCACTTGTTGAGCGTAGGACATCGTAACATAGGACCCGTACATGTTTGCATAGTGACACAACACCCTCAATCGTCCGCCGCTCGTGGTCTCGCGGTAGCGTTCTCGCTTCCCGAGCACGGGGTTCCGGGTTCGATTCCCGGCGGGGTCAGGGATTTTCACCTGCCTCGAGATGACTGGGTGTTTGTGTTGTCCTCATCATTTCATCATCATCCAGGAAAGTGGCGAAATTGGACCGAGCAAAGGTTGGGAAATTGTACGGGCGCTGATAACCACGCAGTTGAGCGCCCCACAAACCAAACATCATCACCTCAACACCCTCAATCGCAAGTACAGTGGGAACGAGAATCCTTCAGACTGGATCCCCCTCGATCAATGGAAACATTCGTCTGGTTGTATGGATCACGTTTCTTGTTACACCAGGTCGACGGTCATGCTTGCACATGCCATCATCCAGGCAAATGGCTACTCGCAACTCTCACCGTCCCACGTATGCAGTTCGATGAGAGCGGTTGGATGAGTTGATTTCGGGGGAAGAGACCAAACTGCGAGGTCATCGGTCTCATCGGATTAGGGAAGGATGGGGAAGGAAGTCGGCCGTGCCCTTTCAAATGAACCATCCGATGAGAGCGGTATTACGCTATAGAGGACAAACATCTGCGCTTTTTTGGGACCTGTGCTACAAATTTAAGCCAGAACGACATCTGTGAAATAAGTTTACATTGTTTCGGGACACTTGCAGCTCCTAACGCTTGATTTCATACCCAATGACTAACGCACCTTCCAGCAGGTTAAGTGGTCGTGTCACAATGCTTTAATCGTGCCGTAGTGGTTTGAGGAACATGATGAAGAACTCAGCTTGATATCTTAGACACCAAACTCGCCTGGGCTGAACCTGATGGAATTCCTTGAGACGCTATCGGACACCATCTCCGCGCCAAAATACCACCAGCAGTAATTTACGGGAACTGCTTGTCCTGTGCACAGGCATCTGGTGTCACGTTCGTCCGAAAACCTACCAGTGACTTGTTGGATCCATGCCAAACAGATTCACTTCTGTATTGCGTTCCAACACGCTATTAATCTGTTGGTTCAAATGTGTCGATTCACTTGTAGATATAGACTCGCTCTCAGTAGGACTTGCGCAAATGGCGAGGGGCGAGGAGATTTCAAATACAGCGTCATTGAGGAGGAAGCGTTGGGGCATTAGAAATGGAGACGCAGAGGATCTGCTAACTTTTCAGTAGACTGACGATGATGAATATTTCACATCAGAGAACATTTTAAAAAGAAGCAAGAATTAACGTGTGTTTTGCAAACAATCTGGAGAATTTCAGTAGTTTTAAATACTCTATATGAGTGCATGGAGAAGGAACGTAATTCGGAGTTATATGAACTCTTTCTGTTGGCCCCGACTATTGGAGCAATTTCGCCTCTTACGACAGTGTGATGTCTTCGTAGGGAGGGTGGCTAGGGGGGGAGCAGTACACCCTGGGGACTGAGAAGAAGGCCACTGTAGCCATGGCCGAAATGTTGGTTTCACCAATAATAGTTTTGTATAATATGACGCGGTCCCATACACCGGAAACTCTTACTTCAGGCAGTGGGACACCTCTGGGCTGAGTTAGAACGTCGACTTTGCTCGAGATCCCAGCGTCCAACATCATCGCCTTCACCAATTTCTACTATGGAAGAAAAATGGGCTACTATTCATGCACAGACATTCAGACACCTTACAGAAAACGACCCCAGGCGAAAGATGGGCACACCCGATATTAATGACCACCGATAGGTAGCCGAATACTTTTGATCAGACAGTGTATTGAGGATGAGTTGCACCATTTTGTGTTGGGTGTCCTAACAGAGTGCTACGGTACTGTGGCAAGGCGATTTCAATGTATACCAGGGCTGCAGATATCTAACTGCAGACAAGCAAAAACAAACAAATTACGTAACTTTATTTTTTCATGGTTATAATTAATATTCCAAAATACCCCTCGTTTGATGGTCACAGAGCATCCTTTACTTGCATGGTAACGAAAACAAAACCGAAAGTCAGGCGTACAGTTAACTGAAATATAGTCGTATAGATAATGAATCATGTCAATACACTACTGGAGAAATACGCATTTCGTTTTTCTTCTGCGGTGTGTTGATATGAACTTTCGGTGGGGAATGTGTCGGTAAGCGAGTTTGGTTTGAACCAGTCAGATGGGGCGTATGATAGAGACATGGAGGAAGAGAGAAAGACAGAGAGAGAGAGAGAGAGAGAGAGAGAGAGATTTGTCCGGCGGCGCGGTTTATCGATTGGCACACGCAGCACAGCACAGAACAGCAGAACACGGCACGGGCAGCGGAGTGCGGCTTGGCCGCAAGCCGTGGCCATTCCGGGCCCTGAAGTGGCCGGTAACCTGCGGCGATGTGAAAACCCTTACACCACCGTCGCGTTGTCAGACGATCCTCACCGAAGGCTGCAACTACTCTGCCCACTGACTGTTACAACAGTCTTCCGGCTCACTCTTGCAGATTTGATTGCCACCTATTGATTAACCTGTGATGTTAGCTCTATCTAAGGGAGTTTATTGTGAAATATAAAAGGAGCCCGTATCGTTGCCTAGTCAAATTCTGTTACATCACAGTACGTATTGTATGTATTGTATCGTATGTTAACCGGGGACCTAGAAACGATGGAGAGGCTTCGTCCCCGCCGCAGCCGCAGTGGTCCACAACCCAACGACGACTACCACAGTCCACTTCCCCCTCTCCCCCCCCCCCCCCGCCGCCCCACACCGAACCCAGGGTTATTGTGCGGTTCGGCCCCCGGTGGGCCCCCCAGGGATCGTCTCACACCAGACGAGTGTAGCCCCTACGTTTGCGTGGTAGAGTAATGGTGGTGTACGCGTACGTGGAGAACTTGTTTTGCGCAGCAATCGCCGACATAGTGTAAGTGAGGCGGAATAAGGGGAAGCAGCCAGCATTCGCCGAGGCAGATGGAAAACCGCCTAAAAACCATCCACAGACTGCCCGGTTCACCCGACCTCGACACAAATCTGCCGGGCGGATTCGTGCCGGGGACCAGGCGCTCCTTCCCGCCCGGAAAGCCGTGCGTTAGACCGCACGGCTAACCGGGCGGGCCACAGTACGTATACTTATATGCATTAAAATAGGAAGGATGTTCCGAATGCAAGTTTTTCATTGTTTTCCTACACGGAACTTCATTGTCAAAAACAAATACATCATGGCATCATGAACTATAACATTGCATTATTTTTCGCCATAGTCGCCACTGACGTTGAGAAATTTGTCGAAGGTGAAATCAGTTTGAAGAAACCACTATGATGAAACTCGGTGCCCTGCGATGGAGGGAACCGTCTCACCGGCTGCTCCACTTCAGCAATGGTTTTCGTTCTTGGATGTTGAGGGAACGCCGTCTTCGACCTTCGTCCTCCGGACCCTCCCTTCCTTCTATGAATACCACCGACCAACCATTCGACGAGACATGGCCTCTTCACCATACACAGTCTGGAGGTATCATGCGGGCCTTTGTGACCGAGCGGTTCTAGGCGCTTCAGTTCGGAACCGCGCTGCTGCTACGGTCGCAGGTTCAAATCCTGCCTCGGGCATGGATGTGTGTGATGTCCTTAAGTTAGTCAGGTTTAAATAGTCCTAAGTCTAGGGGACTGATGACCTCAGATGTTGAGTCCCATAGTGCTTAGAGCCATTTGAACCATTTGAGGATTCATGGATGACAGACACCTTCGCCCCATGTGCCCACTCGTGCTGGACAACAGTACTCGCTTCCACTGGCGACGACGATGTCAGTACACCTGTCTGCCATCGCAACGTGTACTCGAATAACATAGCGCATGCCGATCTGCTGTTACTCTCTTCCTAGGCGCTCCGTTAGTGCCCCCTACGTCGCTGAATCACCAGCGGTTGTTGACTCATATCGCGTTTGTCGGTGCCACCTGAGGTACCATCTTCTCTGCCAAAGCAATGACGTAACTTACTCAAATGAGCTAACAGTCCCTGTTGCGATTACAACAGAGACTGTTTACTCGTTTGAATAATTTATTTACTGTTGCTGCATGCCACAGTGAAATGGAATGGAATATGACCGAACTTACTTTCGCAACGTCCTTCGAAATAAAATGATGATGTTTGATTTGTGACGCGCTCAACTGCGCGGTTATCAGTGCCCGTACAAATTCCCAACCTTTGCTTAGCCACATCTCGCCACATTCATGAATGATGATGACACCACAAACACCCAGTAATCTCGAGGCAGGTGAAAATCCCTGACCCCGCCGGGAATCGAACCTGGGCTTCGTGCTCCGGAAGCGAGAACGCGACCGGGAGACCACGAGCTGCTGACCTCGAAATAACACCTTTTCTCTCTTGCTCTCTTTGTCAGAACAGTGTTGGTGAACGTAATTGGAAAATATAAAATATAGTTTCGCATGTGGCCGCGAAAAACATCTTTTCAACGGGAATGCATTAATGGAGAGCTTATCTTTGACACTGTGTCAGAGCCCGACGAGATTCAAGCAAATATTTATCAAATGTGTAGCTAACTGTAACGGTTTTTTACACAAAAGTTCCTCAGGCACACCACCTGTATCTCTGTGCCACAAAAGGAAAACCACTTTCAAGTGCGTAAAAATATATTACCATAAGCAAATCATCAACAAGCAAAAAAATAAAAAAAAGTCAGAAATAACTGACTGACTAGAATAAGTGTATGGTCAGTAGAACACTTGGCAAAGATGTCGTTTACGTTTGGGCCCCATCAGAAGTTCAAAGATAATCTTGTCACAATTGGCTTACTGTTGGTAAAATATGTATCACAGCCACAATCGATGCCACATTATTCAGCAATATTATCTGCTGTGGTTGAGGAGGAAGAGAGACAGAGGGTTGGAACAAAGGACATAGAAGATCCTATCACCTATTGGACCCGTGTTAACAAATGAAACAACAGCGTACGAACTGCAGCTGTACGAAGAAGGTAGCACGTTCGTCGATACCCTAGATTCTCGTTCCAGAGAAGTGGAATTCAAATAACATGTTTCCAATTTGCTTGAAGAGTAGTTTGGTTTCGGGAGATCACTTCAGGAAAGTGACAAGCTCGGACCTGCCCTATGCTTTGCAATTCCCCAGTTGACATAGTGCCCCGTCGCCAATGAAGTAGATTTGGAAAACATGCTAAACTCTAATATATTTCTCTTACTTCGGTTGTTGCTGCCGCAAAACAATTCATCTTTTATATGAGGTAACACGCATGAATTATCTTCCTAACTTATGGATGAATACATGTTTGTGCCGCAGAGGACTAGAATAAATGTGCCGCGAGGGATTAGCCGAGGGGTCTAAGGCGCTGCAGTCATGGACTATGCGGCTGATCCCGGCGGAGAGTCGAGTCCTCCCTCGGGCATGGGTGTGTGTCTTCATCCTCAGGATAATTAGGTTATGTAGTGTGTAAGCTTAGGGACTGATGACCTTAGCAGTTAAGTCCCATAAGATTTCACACACATTTGAACATTAGAATAAATGTCTTCTTGTTACTGCAGTCCTGGAATCGCCTTCAACTTACTAAAATAGGCAAACATTGTCTGTTGCGATTGTATGTTGGATGTACGTTCTGTCATCTCAGATGACGCACCAATGGAATGAGTTATATCTTCAGTATTTGACGACGGGTGTACGATGAATCATGTAATGTAATGGTAACAATCGTGTGACCTACACGAAAAATGAAACAGAAAGAGCAAACTTGATTGCCGAATCGTATATGAAATTTCTTGCCTTTATTGACTATCGTCATAGTTTTGCTAGCACTTTCCCTTCCGCTACTAACATTGTAATATTTGTTGCAGCTACAAAATGTAGGCATTAGTGACATTTCAGTTTTATGTACGATATTTTTTCCTCCGTGTACAAACTCTAGGGATTGATCCATGAGAGGATACGGAACGAAAAAGGTCTAATGAACTTACGTCCGGAAGTGCATGGTTCCCATGTTAGAGACCATTTATTCAGTCATACACTGTTAACAGAGACTGCGGTCTAACATGCGCTTTACCATGCAGCCATTGTTACAGTATGTGTTGAAAATAGTTTCCATGTGGTTCAACGCATGCACGTTCGCGCCGTAGCATGTTATGTCTCACACGTTCACATCCGCCAAACTGCATCCGAACAGTGTCAAAAGCAGCACAACAGTGTCTGCACATCTGGAATGGGCTCTGAATACACAATACTTTCGAGATGGCCCCATAACCAGAGATCCGAGCAGGGTATGCAACTGTACCCCCTCGTCCGATCCATTGACTAGGGAAGACTCGATTGAGATGCGTCCGGGCGTTAACGGCGATTTGGGCTGGAGCACCATGTAGCAGCTACGTGACCCTTCGAATCATCGATGGCAGGTTCTTCGAAGCGGGGAGGCAGAGGCAGCTGCGAGAGACGCCGATGGTTTCGGCCTGATAGGTGACATAGAAGGAAGACTGACCTCAAAATACGGACTCTAGTTATGCCGGCCCACACATTCCGACTGCACCGATGCTGATGATTTGCTGTTACCATACCATTGGAGTTCTTCATACTATCCCACAGATGCGTGTTACGAAAGTTGATGATACCACTCCGTGTAAAGTTGACCTCATCTGTGAACAGGTTGGATGACGCAACTGCAGGAATCGTGGTTGCCTTATGAAGAAACCAGTTACAAAACTGCTCCAGATGTGTAAAGTCTGTCGCTAGTAAGCCCGGCACACGCTGTAAATGATGAGGCTAGTAACACACGGTCGTCTGGCTTATCCTGTACTGGCAGGCCAGCTGCCCGGTACTGACATGGTGGCTACCTTCCACAGAGCTTGTCACTTTTTTCTCCAACTCTGGTGCCCGAACATTCCGGGTACTTCCTTCATGATATCCTTCTTCCTGAAAAGACACTGTCTCACCAGGGAACCTCCCCGTCGCACCCCCCTCAGATTTAGTTATAAGTTGGCACAGTGGATAGGCCTTGAAAAACTGAACACAGATCAATCGAGAAAACAGGAAGAAGTTGTGTGGAACTGTGGAAAAAACTAGCAAAATATACAAACTGAGTAGTCCATGCGCATGATAAGCAATATCAAGGACATATGAGCTCAGGAGCGCCGTGGTCCCGTGGTTAGCGTGAGCAGCTGTGGAAACGAGAGGTTCTTGGTTCAAGACTACCTTCGAGTGAAAAGTTTAATTTTTAATTTTCAGACAATTATTATCTGTCCGTCCGTCCGTCTGATGTGAGGTAACTGCTCCGTAGTATGGCGACGCTACACCTAAACCGAAAAATTTGAAAACGTTAAAAACATATGTTTTGACAGAGTACAGGGAAAACTGTGCGACTGTGAAACTGTTGCATTCATTTGTTGCAGTTTACGTGACAAACTCATATTTTTTCATCACTTTTTTGGGAGTGATTATCTCATCCACAGGAAAACCTAACTCGGGCAAGGTAGAAGAATCTTTTTACCCATTCGCCAAGTGTACAAGTTAGGTGGGTCGACAACATATTCCTGTCATGTGACGCACATGCCGCCACCAGTGTCGTATAGAATATATCAGACGTGTTTTCCTGTGGAGGAATCGGTTGACCTATGACCTTGCGATCAAATGTTTTAGATTCCCATTGGAGAGGCAGGTCCTTTCGTCTACTAATCGCACGCTTATGCGGTGCGGTCACAAAACACAGACACTGAACTTATTACAGTAAAGAGAGACGTCAATGAACGAAAAGACAGATCACAACATTGCGAAAATAAAAGAAGTAAATTTTTCATTCAAGGGAAGACTTGAACCAAGGACTTCTCGTTCCACCGTTGCACACGCTAACCACGAGACCACCGCGCTCCTGATTTCGCATGATCCTTGATGTTGCTTATCTTGCGCATGGGCTACTCAGTTTGTATATTTTGCTTATTTTTTCCACAGTTCCACACAACTTCTTGTTTTCTCGATTGATCTGTGTTCAGTTTTTTAAGGCCTATCCACTGTGCCAACTTATAACTAAGTCTGAGGGGGGCGCGATGGGGAGGTTCCCTTGTCATAAAAACGGCAAAAAACGGTTGCAAACATTGAATGCTGTGGTTCTTGCCGGCGGGGATAGGTATCGTGATACAATGTTGCTGCCCGCCGTCCATTGCCACTTGCCTTTCCGTAAGTAGACACCAAGTCGTCAAGCTCTCGATTCGAATACGAAACCATTGTGTACAACGCTGTACCACATTAATTACAAAGTGAGCAAGCAAGATGAGTGAATCTAACACAACATTACCAATTACAATGGCAAGAGACTGCACTTGTTAAAGGCGTACGAGGAACAATACCTCCTCTCGGAGGAAACTATTGATACTGTAACTGTGGATGAATGGTACGGCGTGTATTAGGCCACCGTCTCTGTACCAATTTATGGTTGAATAAATGGTCTCTAGCATGGAAATCGTGCATTTCCGGGCATATTTTCATTACATCTTTCTTGTTCCGTATCCTCTCATCGATCAATCCCTAGAGTTTGTACACGGTGGAAAAAGTCATCCTGTATTACTCGGTCGTGGGTATTATTCGTTTGTTTATTCCGCAAGGCCTTTGACGCGGGACCGATGACGTCGTAGTTTGGTCCCTTTCCCCGCCTTTTAAACCAGCCAACCAAGCCTTTGACGGTGGACTTGTAGCTGTACACTGTGGTGCACGTCAGTGGCACGATACAACAACGTCGCATAGCAGATGAGGCGACGGGTCAAACTTGCCAACATTGGAGATATTCTCCCTGTGGCGAGTAATCACATGTGCCCATGACACATTGTCATGGACACATGCGATTATTGGCCACAAACAGATACAGAAATCTCATTTCCGATCATTTTCATCCGCTTGTTCACCTACATTATCCCGACTGCCACCTGTACATACAGTGTGATGATGTAGGTTAGCATCGTTCGAAAAGTTTGTCACAAAGTTTTGAGGAAGGCTACACGGATCTCATGGCGACTTGTAGTTTCCAAGTTACATAAGACCTAACTGGACGGAAGTCATAAAGATAGATATCAAACTAAGTAACTAAGAGATATAAAATCAACTGAAATCGCTGAACTGAGGAGAGGTCACTGTACTTTATTGGATACCTATGGGGTTCTAAATAGATAATGGGAAGTAACTTGCTCCTCTACAAGCGTTAGTGTAACCAGGTCTTTAGCGGAGCGGAGAGTTGTATTTATTAGAAGAAAGAAAAGGTCATTCCAGTTTTCAAGAAAGACTGTCGAGCAGATGCACAAAAAAAAAGTTCAAATGTGTGTGAATTCCTAAGGAACCAAGCTGCCAAGGTCATCGGCCCCTAGACCTACGCACTACTAAAACTAAGTTAAACTAACTTATACTAAGAACAACACACAAACCCATGACCGAGGGAGGACTCGAACCTCCTGTGGGAGGGGCCCCGCAATCCGTGACATGGCGCCTCAAACCGCCCGGCCACTCCACACGGCTGACGCACAAAACTACAGGCCTAGCTCTACGACATCGTTTTGTTGTAGAATCTTGAAACATGTTTTGTGTTCGTGTTTTACGCCATATCTGGCGGTCGAGGATCTCCTCTGTAGATATCAACATACTTTCCGGAAACACCCACCTTGTGGAACCCAGCTCGCTCTGCTCGTTCACGAGGCCCACAAAGGAGTAGATCCATGTTCCCTGGTTATGTAAAGGCATTGGATAGTTTCACAGTGTCGGTTAATTAACAAATTAACAGTTTGCGGAATATCAGACCATCTTTATGATTGGGCTAAAGAGTTTTTAGGGAGCGGAATTCGGTTTGTCAGTTATAACGGAGACAAATCTACAGACATAAAACTAACTTCGGGCAAACCACAAGGGCACACTGAAAGAGTATTATAGCGCTAGTAGTCCTACTATGACAACATATATAAATATCCTTGTGGGTAGATTAGGGAGTTCCGTGAGGCTTTTCGCTATTGATGCTGTTGCACACGGAGAAGTGATAACGAAAAACAGTGTAGCGAAATGCAAGAAGACTTGTAGCAGATCGACACTATGTGCTGCGTTCGGCAGTTGACCCTCAACATAAATTAAGGTAACGTAATGCGCAAAATAGACGGAGAGGCCCACTGCTGAATGATTACACGACTGCAGGACAATCACTGGAACCTGCCATATCCATTAAATATCTAGGAACACGCGTTGGGACTGAGTAAAGTGGAACGACCACATGAAACTAAAGGCAAGTAAGGCAGATGCCAGACTTAAATTCATTGGAAGATTCCTGAGGAAGGTTAGTTCATTCACGATGCGGTTTGGAAAACCTTCGTTTGGCCAAATCTTGAATACTGTTCGTCAGTTTGGGATCCGTAGCAGCTAGGCCTTATAGGGGAAGATCTGTGTATTTCATTACAGTTTAGTTTAATAAGAAAGCTTTACGGAGATGCATGAAGATAAAATCAGAGAGATTCGAGAACACTGAGACTTGCCGCCAATCTTTCTTCCAGTAACCAGTCGCAACTCGAAAAAGAAAACTGTGAGGGTGAGGTGGAGGGGGGGGGGGGGGAGGGAAGAAATGACAGTAAGACAGAAAGAACACTCCGCCATACACCGTAAGGTGGGTTGCGGGTTATAGATGTAGAGTAGTGGCTTCCAACCTTCACGAGACTATTGCCCATGACTGCAGTCAAGCATTAACTACTAACTCCTGTCCCCTCCCTCCCCCTCCCAAAAAATGTTCAAATGTGTATGAAATCTTATGGGACTTAACTGCTAAGGTCATCTGTCTCTAAGCTTACACACTACTCAACCTAAATTATCCTAAGGACAAACACACGCACCCATGCCCGAGGGAGGACTCGAACCTCCGCCGGGATCAGCCGCACAGTCCATGACTGCAGCGCCCTAGACCCCTCGGCTAATCCCGCGCGGCCTCCCCTCCCTCACCATCCATCATCGTACTAAACATTAGAATGGAAAAGAAGTTTCTTTGAACGCTTTTATTTTTAAATGGAAGATAAATCATATTAGTTCGTGTAGGTGCTGCATTAAATCACGAACTAATGAATCAATGAGACGGCCGATACTGCGTATTTCTAACAAACTTCGGGAGAGAATGACGGAACAGTTCTCAGTTCGTCGTGGGTGTTGCCTACATCTCCACGTCGGAAAAGAAAGACAGTTACATTAAGGGTTTGCACTTGCTAAAGAAAAAAAAAGGAAAAAACTCGCTTCCTCTATACGAGTCCTCTCACTGGGGACACCCCTGCATCTCCATTTAAATTCAACCAAGTTAAAATATGTGTACTATACTTGTTCCTAAATCACTTGACTGCTGATCTCTTCGCTTCTGAATTGGTAGAAATTGGAAGGCTTCAGCCTGGTAATGCATTGTGTATGACCACTGCCACTAATAAATAATGAAGGCAATAATAATAATATTGTATGGATCCTACAGCACTATAGAAGCCATTACTTAATTACTGTGATGTTGTCAATCAGTTTATTTATCTGTTGACAAGCGAATGATGAAACAATTACTGGTCCATTACGGGAACTATCTACAACATGGAGAAGGCGTTTCGTGAGTTATTTAAGTATGTTTGATGTATATGTCTCAATTTTACTATCACAGATCGTGGTAGAAAGTACGAAGTGTTAGTGCAGTTCATACATTTGTTTCACAAGCTGTAAACTACATTATATTGTGGTTAACGCTACTATTTGAAGAAAAACATCTTTAATTATTGTTGACTCATGTGTTCATTAACGATATTTTGAAAATAATTTAATTTAGTGACCGAAGGGTAATTAAACCTTTTAGTTTTTAACTCTCAGACAGTTTCATTTTACCCCTCAGGTGGCAGTTACCACTAGGTTGGGAAACACTGATGTAGGTGAAACACACAACTATTGAGCATACGTGTAGGGAAAGCGCACTTTGTATTCTGCTGTGACCTGTCTCGCTGGGCAGTGAGGTTCAGGTGAGTGATCATGGGCCATTTCCAGGGCTTCAGAGTCTGGTGAAGTCAACTCTGCATCGTGTCACTGCTCTTATCATCACTTGAGCGGTTGAACGCGCTCCCTAGACAAATTTCTCTAGTGTAAATTCTCATAAACGTATATATTTTTGGTATTCTGTCACTTGCCAAAGCGAAACCTTATCATTCTTATTGTGATTCACCAGAATGTTTGCTGCACAAGAGAATTTGAGTACCCTTTTTGTAGAACACGGAACCCTGCGATGGTCATTTCGGGTCTAGTTTCTTGTCGTCATGGTGCTGTGCTCATTGGCACTTCAAAATTGGGTGTTTTGTAAAGTTGAAGAAACACCAGCTTACATCTTTATGACATTTTAACACAACAGCCTCAGCTCTTTACTTTGACCTATTATCTATTATTCCTCCGCATTTGTTTGGGTTCAGCGTTTTATCCTTTACGAAATGTTTGCCGTAACTCTAAGACTTTTAAGACTATCGTTTTGAATTAGACTGCCGAAGTGGCCGACCGGTTCTAGGCGCTACAGTCTGGAACCGCGCGACCGCTACGGACGCAGGTTCGAATCCTGCCTCGGGCATGGATGTGTGTGATGTCCTTAGGTTAGTTAGGTTTAAGTAGTTGTAAGTTCTAGGGGACTGATGAGCACAGCAGTTAAGTCCCATAGTGCTCAGAGCCATTTGAACCATTTGACATAGAATAACATTTCCTGCTGCCAGTCACTGTTTTTCTTTATTTTCCTCACGACGCTTTTCGGGAACTAAGAGTAATTCCCACTATCAAGCGGGTTTTTCGTGCATTATTGCATTTTTAAATGCGATGTTTCCCATTGTCTGAGCTGCTGCATTATTTTAGTGACCTCAGGGTTTATTGTTATCCTTTTAAGCAGCAACATATTATACATCACTTACACAGTTCACAGTACGCAGCAACCGTTAAAAACTGAAACATACATGTAATCAAAATTAAATGAGATGGGTGGGACAAACAAGACGACCTAATGGAATAAGCCTAAATGACGCTAGTAAAACACACTAGAGTGACGTGGGAACATGTAGGTTAACTTTGTAATGCGTAGAAAAAGCTATGACGTGGATGTCAACTAACAGATGGCGAAAGTAAATAATTTGTTTGGCTGAAAGTGAGGTGAACGTATTGACGGTAAATTTGAAGGCTGATATTTGAATTTTTCTTCTTATTTATCACAATCACATTACAAATCTTTGTGGATTACGATCTAGATTATTCCACAGCAACGAAAAAATAAATAAAAATAAAGAACAATATTCTCTTTCCTCTGGGATCATAAAATGGAACCATACTACCACACTTGACAAACGTCTTAAACAGGATGCTAATTACAAATATTTCCTATGATGAAGGTCATAGTTTTAAAAACTCTCAGGGAGACTTTACCTTCTTTTATGAACGCGTGGTCAAAGACGTGACAAGTCTCAAAAAGAATTTATGCCTTTATATGAAAACTTAATGACTAAGGTGCACTTGGAGTGTCTGCGGCAATTGAGTTGCGTCCTGACATTCACAGTCGCTCACGTCGATCGTAGTCAGTCGGGTGACATCGTACAGCAGTCAATGTGAATCGTCGAAGCCAGTGATGTGGCGGAAGATACGGATTGACGACATTTGTTTTTGAAATGGAAGGCGCGAAGAAAACTGGACATGCTGACTGACTTACCCGCAGCGTAACCTGAAGTCGAGGTTAGGTTTTGCAATAAAATATTTGCATGGCTTTTTACGACTTTGCGAACATTCCGACAATGTTTCTAAATTCTAAACTAATAACCAAAGTAACAATTAACGTTATTTACGAAGAACAGCATTCCGAGTGGCTACCGAAAACCAACTCACGATTCGTCGTATTCGTTTCCATCACTGATTCCGCGAAATGTTACCGACATCGACACGTATCGTAACAGGCGCGGACACCGTAAGTACAACGACAGCTCCATAATGGTCTACAACGAAATATATTTGAAGAAAACTGTTTCTCTTCCCTACCGTGTAATCCATCACACTAGGTCCACTGTTATCATAATTTGGTAAATTTATTGTAAATTTGAAGCTGGATGTTCTTCCTGACACCACGGTCGTTAGTTAGCTTAAGGGGGAAAGTCATGTGCTCTGTTTCTATTAGAATCGTGTTAACTTTAGAATCGTGTTTTATATTCCGACTGTTTATTTATCGTTTTCTCTGCGGCTAAGATTGGGGACCAGCTAAGTTCTGCCTCAATGGTCAAGAAAAATACGTAGTTTCAAAGCCACACTCATGTTGACCGATTTACCGAGGTAAAAAAGATCGTTAACCTGCTGCGCAGATTCTACCCGGGTCTACATACTTCTCTGTCTCTCTAGCTGGCGCGCTATGTGGTAAGCTACACGAGCAGGTCATAGAAGGAGCTACCTTATTGTAAATAAAGAATATCCTGAAAGCAGTTTACCTGTTTGAAAGAAAACAAAAAAAAATGGCTCTAAGCACTATGGAACTTAACATCTGAGGTCATCAGTCCTTAGACTTATAACTACTTAAACCTAACGAACCTAAGAACACCACACACATCCATGCCCGAGGCATGATTCGAACCTATGACCGTAGCAGGATCGCAGTTCCGGACTGTAGCGCCTAGCACCACAGCGGCCGGCGAAAGAAAACAAAAGGAAACAGAAATGCAGAAGATACTAAAGCATATTTAGGACCTCAAAAGAGAGAAGAAAACGCTAGTAGAGCATTCGAAGTCTCAATCGTAACCGCCAGAGACAGCCATTTTCGTAACGTAAAAAATTAACTCTACATCGACCAACAGGTACGGCATTGCATTTGCAAATTCTTGTCACAGAGGAAACTACACACTCTAACAAGAAGGCGTTCACATGTTTTACTAAAGCATTCTTTGAAGCGGCGAAGCAACTTTTAAGTAGACTGGCAGAGTGAACAAACACGACTGTGTCTATTGAGACACAACGAATCCCCATCTGGCAATGGAGAGAGAGTTAAAACTCTCCTGGATGGAGAGTGGATGGGCATGGATTTTCTGCAGTGGGCTTATCTACCTTATTCTTTTAAGTGTAGGTCTGCTACCAGTTCTGTAAGTTACGTAGATATGGTTCAACAAGTGTTGTTAGAACTGGAAAATCGTCCTCTCTTTTAACATCGCAGACCTGTTAAGTAAAAGCTGATTTGAAAAAAAGTTGCATACCTCGGCATTATGGAGCTATTGTGAGAGAGAAAAGATGAAAACTTTGATGAACTGATTTGCAGATGGGGCCGTACTGAATGGCCTCCACGATCCCTAGATATCACGTCCACGGATTTTTCAGTCTTGGGTATACTAAAAAGTGAGATTTATTCCGCGAAGAATGTTGAACATTTGAAGGAAAAAATTAAATCATACTTTGAAAACGTACGGTTTTGCGACTAAATTGGTTAATCAGTGTCGAAAAGATACAGTGTTTTTATTGGAACTGCATGGAAACTACTCTGAGCGTCTTTCATACGTTCATTGACCCCTACACGTCTTGATAGTAAATTTGTATTTTTATTTGTTTCGTATCATTGCACCAAAGTCACTGTCGTCCATTGCCTTAAAGGCAAGGCTGGTCGGAGTGGTTGAGCGGTTCTAGGCGCTACCGTCTGGAACAGCGCGACCGCTGCGGTCGCAGGTTCGAATCCTGCCTCGGGCATGGATGTGTGTGATGTCCTTAGGTTAGTTAGGTTTAAGTAGTTCTAAGTCCTAGGGGACTGATGACCTCAGAAGTTAAGTCCCATAGTGCTAAGAGCCATTTGAATTTAAAGTCAACCCTGTATTTTGTGAAAAAACACAGCGCTCTCGTCCTTACAGTTGAGAAATGGTAATCACGCTGCCACATAATATAAACGTTTGATAGGACATCAGTTGGCTTCATTTCCGATGGTATGGTTTTTAGCTTTAAAAAGTTTCAGGGAGATTCAGGTCGAAGAATTTTCTCCTTTAAAGAACCTTCCTCCCTTAAAGGTACACAACATCGAAAACGTACGGTTTTTCGATGTAATTTGTTAATCAGTATCGAAAAGGTACAGTGTTTTCCTTGGAACTGCATGGAAACCACGATGAGCATCTTTTATACGTTCATTGACCCCTAAACGTCTTGATAGCAAATTTGTATTTTTGTTTCGTATCACTGCACCAAAGGCATTATCGAGTACTGACTAAAAGTCAACCCTGTATTTTGTAAATGAAACATAGCGCTCTTGTCCGTATAGTTCAGGAATGGTAATCATGCTGCCACATAATTAAAAAAATGTTCAAATGTGTGTTAAATCTTATGGGACTTAACTGCTAAGGTCATCTGTCCCTAAGCTTACACACTACTTAACCTAAATTATCCTAAGGACAAACACACACACCCGTGCCCGAGGGAGGACTCGAACCTCCGCCGGGACCACCCGCGCAGTCCATGACTGCAGCGCCGCAGACCGCTCAGCTAATCCGGCGCGGCGCCACATAATATAAACGATTGATAGCACAGTTGGCTTCATTCACGATGGTGCCGTTTTTAGCTTTAAAAGTTTCAGGGAGATTCAGACCGAAGGATTATCTCCTTTAAAGCGCCTTCCTCCCTTAAAGGAACACAAGAGGACAACGACACCCAAGTCGGTAGTGATGAAACCTAATGGTAAAGAGAATGAAGCAAAACAAAAACCAGTAATTGTGTTGCTTTGGTAGTGGCACGCGGATTTCGGGACATCCCCACTGACACCCGAGATCACAGCGGCGGCATGTTTGGACACCGAAGCCGTCGATTGATCGGCGGTTCTTAATTGAGCAGTAGCGCGTGAGTCGCGTGTGGCGGACCTCGTTTTAACTGCTCTCCCCCTCCCCTCCCCTTCTCGCCCCTCTGCACCTTTTTTTTTTAGACTGGATACGTCAAAGAGAATGGAGAGACACAGGCCAGCTCATCCGTTGCGGCGTTTTCAAAAATCACGGTAGGGCGAGCGCCGCTGTTGCGGCAGGTTGTAGGCCGTGTCCGCCATGAATATTCAGGCGACATTAAGGAGTGGCCGAGGGGGAGGGGCAAGTGGGGGCGGCCGGGGAGGGGGAGGGGAGGGGAGGGGCGGCGCCACGTGATGAAAGGGGGATAACGCCGCGTCGGCGTCGGGGGGGCCGCCGACGCCACAGCGCGCCGCGACGCCGCTCGGCGGGCCGCAACCCACAGCCGCGAGCGGCTCTCTCCGACTATCGGAGTGCTTCCGTATACGAAGCGATAAATTAGTCGTGGGAGTTACGCGACTGAGAGTTTTGTCTACCATCACTGCATTTAAAACGTTTCGATATACTTGTCGCATCGTCAGAGTCCATTTTCATACGCTCCTCATACGTTCATTCCCGAGACTATGTCAAATTTTATACCACTTATAACATCATCGCAGTCAAGCACATGAGAGACATATGCATTCAAAATTAAATGTTTACACACTACATTGACGAAAGGCAAATGTTCAACATAACTAACCTAAGGACGTCACATACATCCATGCCCGAGGCAGCAGTCGAACCTGCGACCGCAGCGGTAGCGCGGGTCCAGACTGTAGCGCGTAGAACCGCTCGGCCACTCTAGCTGGCGACGGGGTTGTAGCATATCCCAGATCTTAATAAATCTGTACAATGAACAAGCAGTAACGGAAACCAAATAAAATTAGAAGTGCCGGCCGGAGTGGTCGTGCGGTTCTAGGCGCTACAGTCTGGAGCCGAGCGACCGCTAAGGTCGCAGGTTCGAATCCTGCCTCGGGCATGGATGTATGTGACGTCCTTAGGTTAGTTATGTTTAATTAGTTCTAAGTTCTAGGCGACTCATGACCTCAGAAGTTAAGTCGCATAGTGCTCAGAGCCATTTGAACCATTTGAACCAAATTAGAAGAAGAAATTAAAGATCAGGGAGATGTAATAAAAACTTTGAGGTCTGCCGATGACATTGTAATTCTGTCAGTCTGGCCAAAGGACTTGGAAGAGAAGCTGAACGGAATGGGCAGTGTCTTCCGAGGAGGATATTGTGAACATCAGCCAAAGCAAAATAGCGTTAATGGAATGTAGTCGAATTAAATCAGGTGTTGCTGATGGAATTAGATTAGGAAACGAAACACAACGTAGTAGATGAGTTCTGTTATTTGGGCAGCGAAATAACTAACTGGAGACGATATTCGAATATAGATTTAGGTGCCAGGAAGTCTTTCTGAAAGTGTTTGTGTCGAGTGTAACCATGTACAGAAATGAAACATGGACGATAAACAGTTCAGGCAAGAAGAGAATAGAAGATTTTTAAATGTGGTGCTCCGGTAAAATGCTGCAGATTACATGCCTAGATCACATAACAAATGAGAAGGTACTGAATAGAATTGGGGATTTAAGAAATTTGTGGGGCAACCTGAGCATAGAAAGGATCGGTTGGCACGACACTTTCTGAGACATCAAGGGATCACCAATTTAATATCGCAGGCAAGTGTGTGAGGGAGACCAAGAGATGATTGCAGTACGCAGATTCGAAAGGATAAAGTTGCAGTAGTTATTCGCTGATGAAGAGATTTTCGCAGGATACAGTAGTACGGAGAGCTGCATCAAACCAGTCTTCGGACAGAAGACCACAGAAACAACAATAACAACTGTAGCTTAAAGCGTTTACCTATCATGCGACAGCGAGCCGTTTCTATGGGTAAATTGTATATTCTCGAGATAGAGCTCCATCTCTGATGATGCAGCAGTCAGTGGTACATTAATACCAAACGGACCTTGCTTCCTTTCAGTCAATATTGGGCTGGTTTCTATAGTTACACAACCTTCTTTTCATTTAATGCTTTTCATTTAATGCTCTCCTGCAGGAGAGCTTCTGTAAAGTTTGGAAGGTAGGAGACGAGGTACTGGCAGAAGTAAAGCTGTGAGTACCGGCCGTGAGTCGTGCTTCGGTAGCTCAGATGGTAGAGCACTTGCCCGCGAAAGGCAAAGGTCACGAGTTCGAGTCTCGGTCGGGCACACAGTTTTAATCTGCCAGAAAGTTTCATTTCAGCGTACACTCCGCTGCAGAGTGAAAATCTCATTGTGTATGTTTTTGTTTTGTACTGCAGTACTCAGATACACTATGTAATCAAAAGTGTTCGCACACCACTGAAAACATACGTTTCTCATATTAAGTTCAATCTGCTGCCACCTACTGCCAGGTACTCCATAACAGCAACCTCGGAAGTCATTAGACATCGTGAGAGAGCAGAATGGCGCGCTCCGCGGAACTCACGGACTTCGAGCGTGATTGGGAGTCACTTGTGGCATACGTCTGTACGCGAGATTTCTACACTACTGAACATCCATCGGTCCACTGTTTCGGGTGTGATGGTGAAGTGTAAAGGTGAAGGGACACGTACAGCACGAAATGGTACAGACCGACCTCGCTTTTTGACTGACAGAGACCGCCGACGGTTGAAGAGCGTCATAATGTGTAATAGGCAGACCATCATACAGAAATAAAAACTGCGTCACGGTCCACTGCAAGTACTATAACAGTTAGGCGGGAGGTGAGAAAACTTGGTTTTCATGGTCGAGCAGCTGCTCATAAGCCACACATCATACCGGTAAATGGCAAATGAGGCCTCGCTTGCTGTAAAGAGCATAAACATTGGACGATTGAACAGTGGAAAAACATTGTGTCGAGTGACGAATCACGGTACAGAATGTGGCGATCCAATGGCAGGGTGTAGGTTTGGCTCTGAGCACTATGGGACTTAACATCTATGGTCATCAGTCCCTTAGAACTTAGAACTACTTAAACCTAACTAACCTAAGGACATCACACACATCCATGCCCGAAGCAGGATTCGAACCCGCGACCGTAGTAGTCGCGCGGTTCCGGACTGAGCGCCTGAACCGCTAGACCACCGCGGCCGGCAGGTGTAGGTTTGCTGAATACCTGGTGAACGTCATCTGGCAGCGTGCATAGTGCTAACGGTAAAATTCGGAGGCTGTGGTGTTGTGGTGTGGTCGTGTTTTTCATGGAGGGGTCTTGAACCCCTTGTTGTTTTGCGTGGCAGAATCATAGTATAGGCCTACATCGATGTTTTAAGCACCTTCTTGCTTCCCACTGTTGAACAGCAATTCTGGGATGGCGATTGCATCTTTCAACACGATGGAGCACCTGTTCATAATGCACGGGTTGTTGCGGAGTGGTTACACGAAAATAACATCCCAGTAATGGACTGGCCTGCACAGAGTGCCAGGCCTCTCCGACCGACATCGATACCTCTCATCAGTGCAGCAGTCCGCGAAGAATGGGCTTCCATTCCCCAGGCCCTTCCAGCACCTGATAGAACGTATGCCTGCGTGAGTGGAAGTTGTCATGAACGCTAAGGGTGGGCCAACACCATACTGAATTCCAGAATTATCGATGGAGGGCGCCACGAACTTGTAAGTCATTTTCAGCCAGGTATCTGGATACTTTTGATCACATAGTGTATTATACACTGTCTTTCGTCAGTGTAGTGTGTAAACTTTTTATTGTGAATGCATATCTCTCTCGTGTGCTTGATTGAGATGATGTTATAAGCGGTATACCGTTCTGATTGTGTTGTTCCTGCGATCACGAAGAACAGAGAAAGGATGATATGAAACTTGCTACTGGCACACAGCGAGTCCTCTACAGTACCTCCAGAAGGTGTACCGAATTGATTCTGCATACCCAACGGACGGAAACTATCATCTGTGGCAGATTAACGCCTCTGTGAGACGCTTTTGGAACACTGTGGTTTAACACGAGATGTTGGCGACTGTCTGATTATTGGTAACCATACGAAGCATCATATATTCTTCAAAGCGGTCAAACATTGTTGATTACAATTTTTACTCTATGAATTAAGCCGCTATCTCTAGTTACAATAGTGCAGTAGTTATAGCTAGTTTGGGGACATGAGCCTATGGAAAAAGGGGGCGTTTATGTGTGGAGTTATGGATGAGACGAGGAGATCTAAATAAGGAACTGAATAGTGATTCGTCCCTGTCTCAGTAGTATCTTTCGCTTTCACCTTTTGATTTGCACGTGGTGTAGTATAGGGACGAGATCAGAGTTAGCAATGAGACTCACCAGTCCTGTGCTCACGTATAACGTAGAGATGCGCACCAGATAGAGATCATCGCACTATCCATAGTGCTCTATCTGTTTCCAGAACAGCATATTTCCTATGATTTACATCTTTTAGCGTTATGAAGTAGTAACTTAATTTCCAGTTATTTACAGTAGAGATTATGTACCCTAAAAGTACTGCATTTCCCTGTGTCCCAGATATGACAAAGCACTCCGTCTTCAGGCCACAAGTGGCCCATCTGGACCATCCGACCGCCGTGTCATCCTCGGCTGAGGATGCGGATAGGTGGGGCTTGTGGTCAGCACACCGCTCTTCCGGTCATTATGATGGTTTTCTTTGAACGGAGCCGCTACTATTGGCATCACGAGGCTGAGTGCACGCCGAAAAATGGTGGCCTGGATGGTCACCAATCCCAGTGCCGGCCACACCCGACAGTGCTTAACTTCGGTGATCCGACGGGAACCGGTGTATGCACTGCGGCAAGGCCGTTGCCGTATATGACAAAAGACCCTATATAATAAGACAGAGCAACTGATGTTTGTCAACAACAAGACAACGGATGTCAAACTTGTTTCGTTATCGACAGCGCAATGTGGTTTAGAAATGCACTGCTGGCCCCTACCATGCTTAAGGGTATAACAAACAGACAGATTGCTACGTCACTTGTTCCAGCCTCAGTCTGTTGTCATACTTCCAGTGCAATGGATGCTCTACACGAAGATAATGTTGAACTAAGCTTAGCTGTAAGTTACATCGAAATATATGAAACATGTAGAGTGAGGGCTATGACAGGTAGATTACAGGAAAAACTCTTTTTGAAATAGAAATTAATTGCAGATGAAAATGCAGTTCGTTCTCAGCTCGTGATATCTGTTAGTCCACTTGATTATCCAAAAGAGCTACTGCGAAGTTTGGAAAGCGGGTGAGAATTATCGACAGAACTGAAACTGTTTTGGAGGTCGTAAGATGGACTGATCTGTTGGTAAGAGCGCTTGTCGCGAAGTGCATGGTTCTAAATTGGAGAACCGGTTCGGAAAGCAATTTTAAACCGTCAGAGAGTTTGAAAACATGGTTAAAAAATTCATTCAGAAAAACATGTGGGTTGAGGTGATTGTCTCCCAACATATGTACCATGTCGATTCACAGGTCACTGTAGTAGCATAAGAAGAGCGTTCATCTGGTGTCTCACATTCGTCTTTCGATTACTACAGCATTAGTGGTACATAAACAGCAGTAAGTAAGTATGCGTTAAAGTTGTACAAAAATCTCTCGGGTTCGTTAAGAGCGGAAGAAAGTCCACGGTTAATCGCTGTACTGTCTTTCGGGATCACAGCGGTCAGTATTATGACCAGCTCATATATAGAACGAATTATCACTATTATGTACTGTAATATACTTTAACTGGATTGTCGCGTACTTTCTGATTTGTAAGCTTTCGTTATCTTTCGCTATAGATATGATAGTTTACTGCTGTTGTCAGTGTTCAAGCCTTCGGATAGTAAGAAAAGTGTGCATTTAACTATGTTTCTAATACAATGTATCATGAGACGATGCCAAAGTAAGCTCTATAAAGACGACACACTATTCATGTTACTCATACTTACCCTTCTGTGCATATTACTATGTTGCTACACCAAATTCCATGAGTCTGTGGTAAAGTTAGCTTTATAAAAAACAACACGCATTTCATGTTACACACATATGCTCTCCTATCACTGCATTGCAGTCAGCAGTGTCATTTAGGTAACTTCTGCTTTCAGTACATAGCCACTAATGGATGACTGCAATCGCAATATCCACAGCTTCTCAGTTTCCTACGACATCTGCCAGTAATGGAATATAACGTAGACCCTTTAACAGCCTATATTTTACAGCCAAGATTTATGTCCAACAGTTCCTATTCTGTCTTCAGTTTGTCTTCGTTTATTAGCTGTAAAAATTAGTATTTTTCGTTTTGCATGATATTTTCAAAACAGGTCATCATTCTCTTTTGAGTTATATTGGGTAGTATTCGGTCACTCCTGAGACGTATATCTACATCTACATCTACATCCATACTCCGCAAGCCACCTGACGGTGTGTGGCGGAGGGTACCTTCAGTACCTCTATCGGTTCTCCCTTCTATTCCAGTCTCGTATTGTTAGTGGAAAGAAGGATTGTCGGTATGCCTCTGTGTGGGCTGTAATCTCTCTGATTTTATCCTCATGGTCTCTTCGCGAGATATACGTAGGAGGAAGCAATATACTGCTTGACTCTTCGGTGAAGGTATGTTCTCGAAACTTCAGTAAAAGCCCGTACCGAGCTACTGAGCGTCTCTCCTGCAGAGTCTTCCACTGGAGTTTATCTATCATCTCCGTAACGCTTTCGCGATTACTAAATGATCCTGTAACGAAGCGCGCTGTTCTCCGTTGGATCTTCTCTATCTCTTCTATCAACCCTATCTGGTACGGATCCCACACTGCTGAGCAGTATTCAAGCAGTGGGCGAACAAGCGTACTGTAACCTACTTCCTTTGTTTTCGGATTGCATTTCCTTAGGATTCTTCCAATGAATCTCAGTCTGGCATCTGCTTTACCGACGATCAACATTATATGATCATTCCATTTTAAATCACTCCAAATGCGTACTCCCAGATAATTTATGGTATTAACTGCTTCCAGTTGCTGACCTGTTATTTTGTAGCTAAATGATAAAGGATCTATCTTTCTGTATATTCGCAGCACATTACACTTGTCTACATTGAGATTCAATTGCCATTCCCTGCACCATGCGTCAATTCGCTGCAGATCCTCCTGCATTTCAGTACAATTTTCCATTGTTACAACCTCTCGGTACACCACAGCATCATCTGCAAAAAGCCTCAGTGAACTCCCGATGTCATCCACAAGGTCATTTATGTATATTGTGAATAGCAACGGTCCTATGACACTCCCCTGCGGCACACCTGAAATCACTCTTACTTCGGAAGACTTCACTCCATTGAGAATAACTTGCTGCGTCCTGTTATCTAGGAACTCCTCAATCCAATCACACAATTGGTCTGATAGTCCATATGCTCTTACTTTGTTCATTAAACGACTGTGGGGAACTGTATCGAACGCCTTGCGGAAGTCAAGAAACACGGCATCTACCTGGGAACCCGTGTCTATGGCCCTCTGAGTCTCGTGGACGAATAGCGCGAGCTGGGTTTCACATGACCGTCTTTTTCGAAACCCATGCTGATTCCTACAGAGTAGATTTCTAGTCTCCAGAAAAGTCATTATACTCGAACACAATACGTGTTCCAAAATTCTGCAACTGATCGACGTTAGAGATATAGGTATATAGTTCTGCACATCTGTTCGACGTCCCTTCTTGAAAACGGGGATGACCTGTGCCCTTTTCCAATCCTTTGGAACGCTACGCTCTTCTAGAGACCTACGGTACACCGCTGCAAGAAGGGGGGCAAGTTCCTTCGCGTACTCTGTGTAAAATTGAAGTGGTATCCCATCAGGTCCAGAGGCCTTTCCTCTTTTGAGCGATTTTAATTGTTTCTCTATCCCTCTGTCGTCTATTTCGATATCTACCATTTTGTCATCTGTGCGACAATCTAGAGAAGGAACTACAGTGCAATCTTCCTCTTTTTTCCTTTGGAAAAAGACATTTAGTATTTCGGCCTTTATTCTGTCATCCTCTGTTTCAGTACCATTTTGGTCACAGAGTGTCTGGACATTTTGTTTAGATCCACCTACCGCTTTGACATAAGACCAAAATTTCTTAGGATTTTCTGACAAGTCAGTACATAGAACTTTACTTTCGAATTCATTGAACGCCTCTCGCATAGCCCTCCTCATACTACATTTCGCTTCGCGTAATTTTTGTTTGTCTGCAAGGCTTTGGCTATGTTTATGTTTGCTGTGAAGTTCCCTTTGCTTCCGCAGCAGTTTTCTAACTCGGTTGTTGTACCACTGTGGCTCTTTTCCATCTCTTACGATCTTGCTTGGCACATACTCATCTAACGCATAATGTACGACGGTTTTGAACTTTGTCCACTGATCCTCAACACTATCTGTACTTGAGACAAAACTTTTGTGTTGAGCCAACAGGTACTCTGAAATCTGCTTTTTGTCACTTTTTCTAAACAGAAAAATCTTCCTACCCTTTTTAATATTCCTATTTACGGCTGAAATCATCGATGCCGTAACCGCTTTATGATCGCTGATTCCCTGTTCTGCGTTAACTTTTTCAAATAGTTCTGGTCTGTTTGTCACCAGAAGGTCTAATATGTTATCCCCACGAGTCGGTTCTCTGTGTAACTGCTCAAGGTAGTTTTCAGATAAAGCACTTTAAACAATTTCACAGGATTCTTTATCCCTGCCACCCGTTATGAACGTTTGAGTCTCCCAGTCTATATCTGGCAAATTAAAATCTCCACCCAGAACTATAACATGGTGGGGAAATCTACTCGAAATATTTTCCAAATTATCCTTCAGGTACTCAGCCACAACAGCTGTTGAGCCAGGGGGCCTATAGAGACATCCAATTACCATGTCTGAGCCTGCTTTAACCGTGACCTTCACCCAAATCATTTCACATTTCGGATCTCCGTCAATTTCCTTCGATACTATTGCACTTCTTATCGCTATAAACACGCCTCCCCCTTCACTGTTCAGCCTGTCTCTACGGTATACATTCCAATCTGAGTTTAGGATTTCATTACTGTTTACGTCTGGTTTCAGCCAACTTTCTGTCCCTAGTACTATATGGGCATTGTGACCGTTTATTAATGAGAGCAGTTCTGGGACCTTTCTATAGATGCTCCTGCAGTTTACTATTAGCACATTAATATTGTTATTCCCTGTTGCATTTTGCCTACTCCTACCTTGCCGCGTCTCAGGAGGCGTCTTGTCGGGCCTAGGGAGGGGATTCTCTAACCTAAAAAACCCCCATGTGCACTCCACACGTACTCCGCTACCCTTGTAGCCGCTTCCGGCGTGTAGTGCACGCCTGACCTATTCAGGGGGACCCTACATTTCTCCACCCGATAGCGGAGGTCGAGAAATTTGCACCCCAGATCTCCACAGAATCGTCTGAGCCTCTGGTTTAAGCCTTCCACTCGGCTCCAAACCAGAAGACCGCGATCGGTTCTGGGAACGATACTACAAATTGTTAGCTCTGATTCCACCCCGCGAGCGAGGCTTTCCGCCTTCACCAATTCCGCCAACCGCCTGTACGAACTGAGGATGACCTCTGAACCCAGACGGCAGGAGTCATTGGTGCCGACATGAGCAACAATTTGCAGTCGGGTGCACCCAGTGCTCCTCCACATCTCGGATGAGGCCCCCCGGCAAGCAGACAGAGTGAACACTGGCCTTCTTCCCCGACCTTCCCGCTATTTCCCTAAGGGGCTCCATCACCCGCCTAACGTTGGAGCTCCCAATAACTAATAAACCCCTCCCCCCGTGTGCCTGCTCGGACCTTGCTGAAGAAGTCCACGTTCGTCATTCTCACCATCCGTGTCTTAAATGCTTATATTATGTTGGCGGTGTTTTCTTTTAATGTCAAGGCTGTGATGCGCTTCGCTTGCGGCCGCCAATCCAAATACGTTCCATACAGTGATTTTCGCTATCTTTGGTATTTAATGCTTTGCTGATCTACCTATCACACGTGGAATTAATATTAAACTGAGGTGTCATGGTGACTGTGTCAGTTCGACGCTACTGCCCTTTATGTTTCCAGTGAATGTTTTGAGTCATAACAGAGCCCAGGCCCTTAATCTTGCCACCGCTGTTCCTTTTTCTCCTCTAGGACCATCTCATTCCTCTCTTGTGGAGTTTCAGCTTAGAAATACCATTCAGTTTCACCTTGTATGGCCTGTGTTATCTCAGCCAGCTGTCATTCTTGGTACCTACCACTTGCATGTCACTTGAAACAGAATGCTCCGTGCTACTGGGCCCAAAATACATATCGTCGCTTTCTGCTGTTATAAGCCCCTGACCAGCTTCTCTACTTTTGAAATAAATTTCCTCTCTAGACTTGGTTATTTCACAATGCCAGAAGTGATTATAGCGCCACAGCACACACTAAATCCAGCACCTGAACGTAAACATACCAACCTACGGATTTTCATGAGTCTCGTGGACGCCCACAATGTTCATTTTTGGATTTTAACTATTTATACTATTTTGTTACTTTCTCTTTCAACAATGCAATCTAAATAATGAACACACTCGTTAACTTGTCCCATGAATAACATCAACTATTAAAATGAAGCTTTTGTTCAATGTTACTCATAGTTCAATAATTATACTTCAAATGGATTCGTCATTTACAGATTACAGTTCTTGAATTTACTGTTAATAAGTCCGCCTTCTATGTAGTTGGGTTTCTACTCACCTGTAATTATCTTTTTCATGTAGTCGGTACTCTTCCAGCTTAACCTGAAGCTGAACTTTTGACTGTTTAGTCACGGTTGCTAAATAGCACTCGAAAAATGAAATTCTTTTAATCACTGTAGATAAACATTGAAGGCTGGAGGAAAATTCCTGTAGTGAAAGAAAAGAAGAAAGAATACAAGAATACAACAACAAAGGATGACTAATTAATTACATTATGTTTTTTATTCTTTTCAAATCACCAAAATTTAATTCATGACCAAGCATCATTTCCCATTAGAGACAAAAATCTGTGGAATATCGCTACACTCTCCGAGACTTGAGCCGACTTTGGACAAATAGTCTTGATGTGATGTGTTGACTTTACTGGACAACATCGGAACATCGAAAGGTTGTTGTGTTTCCGGAATGAAATTTTCACTCTGCAACGGAGTGTGCGCTGATATACAACTTCCTGGCAGATTAAAACTGTATGCCGGACCGAGACTCGAACTCCGGACCTTTGCCAAACTTGGGTAGCTAGGTTGTTAGAGCACTTGCCCGCTAAAGGTAAAGGTGTCGAGTTCGAGGCTCGGTCCGGCACACAGTTTTAATTTGCCAGGAAGATTCGGCTGTTGTGTTGGTATAAATACTTTGACCCTGAACCTGAACTCTTCTTGTGAGATCAGTAGCTTTTTACTTGACATATATCGACAGTAACCAGTTTCCTTATGTGTATTCATCGAAGACACACTGGCCCCATCCCAGGCCTTGTTGTCTAGACTGTGATAACCTTCAACAATCGTTCATCTTTGGTGTTTCTCATGAGGACGCTAAATGGTGCCCGGTAAGTGCAGAATGTTGTTACACCCGTTCTTCTGCCATTCTTGCAACGAGAAGGTGATGTATTCTTCCAGTTAAGTTATGCTCGCCCACACAATGGCCGTGAAACTCACTGTGCTCTGTAACACGTGCAGCAAATTCCCTGGTCAGCGCGATCTCTGGATTGGTCTCCAATCGAGTACGTGTGCATTATGAAGGGATGAGAAGTGACTCTTGCCATTCGTCAGCCAACAACTCTTACAGATCTACATGAACAGTTGGATCAAGCACGGCATGAAGTATACCAGGGCAGTACTCACTATGTGTAGGGCCGACTGGGTGCCACAGTCAGCACCTGCATTGCCGCCCATGGAGGTTACACCGCATACTAATATGGGTGTTTCACCAATGGTAGATATCTGGCACTAAGAATCGCTTGTGCTATTGACTTGTAAATGTAATCATTTCAAGGGTTGGCATGGGTTGGTAGGGGGAAGAGACCAAACAGTGAGGTCATCGGTCTCATCGGATTAGGGAAGGACAGGGAAGGAAGTCAGCCGCGCCCTTTCAATGGAACCGTCCCGGCATTTGCCTGGAGCAATTTAGGGGAGTCACAGAAAACCTAAATCAGGATGGCCGGACGCAAGATTGAACCGTCATCCTGCCGAATGCGAGTCCAGTGTGCTAACCACTGCGCCACCTCGCTCGGTATCTTTTCATGTATTCCGTCTGCACTGTTGCAACAATAAATCTCGATTGTATATATGTATGTTGTATGTTAACCGGCGACCTAGAAACGACGGAGAGGCTCCGTCCCCGCCGCAGTGGTCCACAACCCTACGACGACTACCTCAGTCCACTTCACCCTTCCACCTCCCCACACCGAACACAGGGTTACTGTGCGGTTCGGCCTCCAGGTGGACACCCCAGGGAACGTCTCACACCAGACGAGTGTAGCCCCTATGTTTGCGTGGTAGAGTAATGATGGTGTACACGTACGTGGAGAACTTGCTGGCGCAACAATTGCCGACATAGTGTAGCTGAGGCGGAATAAAGGGAACCAGCCCGCATTCACCGAAGCGGATGGAAAACTGCCTAAAAACCATCCACAGACTGTCCGGCTCAACGGACCTCGACACAAGTCCGCCGGGCGGATTCGTGCCGGGGACCAGGCGCTCCTTTCCGCTCCGGACAGTCGTGCGTTAGACCGCTCGGCTAACCGGACGGGGTAATCTCGAGTGAATTCGAAACCTCTAAGAGGGTACACAAATTTTCTACGGTATTGTAGTTTTCCATCTACACTGGCTCAAGCAGCGGAAACTTAGTTGTAACAACCCTGTACTTTGCGTCAAATGAATGCCGGGATGATATCTACTATACTCGTCACTCGCCCACATTACTCATTATTTACCTGTCCATAATGAGTATTTTGAACATGAAAAGGGTGGGGGTGTTGCGGGTGGGATGTTGCGAATCTGTTTTCTACTCTGTAGTGGATGGTGCGAAATTTTTCCAGCAGGTGAATTACAGTGGAGGAAGAGTGCTCGGCGTCGGCAGCTGGCACGCACATTTGTGACGTAGTAACGCGAGCGCAGAGGCTGGGGGCGGGGGGGGGGGGGGGGGGGGGGACGGCCTGCGAGGGTAGGAAGAGTGCCATCCAAAAACTGTCGCGCTGTTTCGGTTTTGCGGCCGTGTCGTGGTCCGCGCGCTACACTCGTTGGGACGCGGCGCTGCAGTTTATAAATTACCCGTCGCGCGGGCGCCATTTGCATATCACTCTTAATCCGCGGCGGCGGCTCTGTTTGGTCGCAATGAGACCGTGTTAACACTTTACACCTCCATTTGTAGGACCGGCGCGTGTCCGAATTCCCCCCACACCGCCGCACACAGCGCACCGCGCCACGGCCCGGCCGGCCGACTACAGCGCGGCATGTACTGCAGCGCCCCCTCGCGACCACAATTGTTTCCGTCAATATTTACTTTTATTAACGATGTTATCAAATCGTTTCTGCCGTATGAAGCGATGTAATGTCCACATATCAATAGGCCACAAAAACAAGCCCGCCATGTCCCGACGCAGTTTTTACCGATGCGTGTAACAACAGCGGGCGCGCCGCTCCGGCCCGCTCTTCGGAAAGCGGTCGGTGCAGCGGCCTGGCGCAGCCGCCGACCTGTTACGCGGAAGCAGCAGGGGTGCCAACTTCGTATTGTTGGCTACCAAAAGCTTACGTGTGCGACACGTCAGGCACCTCTGCCGTGAACAGCTGTGTCATCAGGTCCCATGGAATATGATAGCAGCAGTCTTTGCAACGCAATGCACAGACTATCATCAACGCATTTTGAATTCTGTTCCCACAATTCCTACTACTTACGAACTTGGTTCAAATGGCTCTGATCACTATGGGATTTAGCATCTGAGATCATCAGTCTTTTAGAACTTAGAACTACTAAAACCTAACTTACCTAAGAACATAACACACATCCACGCCCGATGCCGGATTGAAACCTGCGACCGTAGCAGTCGCGCAGCTCCGGACTGAAGAGTTTAAAACCGCTGGGCCACAGCGGCCGGCTCGTACGATCTTCGCTAGAAGAGGGCTATTTTGAGAGAAAACATAATGAGGCATCAATGAGTAGGTTATTTGATAATAGAGGGAAGAGTGAAGGGTTATCATATTCATATGGATGTTAGCCACACTAGGTACGCAGGTATGAAAAGAAATGTGGGTACCGGTATGACATTTATGGCCGGGAGTCCCCATCTGGGGTGTTCGGGCAACTGCTGCAAGTCCTATTTCATGGCACTTCGGCGACTTGAGCATCGATGAAGATTTTGAAATGGTAATGAGGGCAAAGAGACACACCTAAGCCCTTTTGGAGAAAATCCTCGATACGGCAGGGCATTGAGGACGGGACCGTATGATCGAGTGTCGTCAACCACAGGACCACGAGCTGCTGACGTTAAGCAGTGATTAAGGCCCTGCACTGGACAGTTAGCGTGTAAGACTGCATCAACAAAGTTTTTGGTCAGAAGACATCTACATATATACTCCGCTAGCCACCAAGCGGTGTGTGGCGGAGGGCACAATTCGCGCCAAAGTCATATTTCCCCCCATCTGTTCCACTCGCGGATCGCGCGAGGGAAAAACGTCTGTCTGAACGCCTAAGTACGAGTTCTTATTTCCCTTGTCTTTTAATGATGATCATTACGCGATTTGAAAGTTGGTGGTAATAATATATACTCTACATCCTCGGTGAAGATTGGATCTCGGAATTTAGTGAGCAGCCCCTTCCGTTTAGCGCGTCGTCTATCTGCAAGTGTGTCCCACTTCAAACTTTCTATGGGATTTGTAACGCTCTCGCGATGGCTAAATGTACCAGTCACGGATCTTGCCGCTCTTATTTGGACCTTCTCAATCTCTTGAATCGGACCCAACTGGTAAGGGTCCGATACAGACGAACAATACTCTAAGATTGGACGAACTAACGTATTGTAAGCTATTTCCTTTGTTGAAGGACTGCATCGCTTCAGGATTCTACCGATAAACCGCAATCTAGAGTTCGCCTTACCCGTTACTTGTGTAATCTGATCATTCCATTTGAGATCATTTCGAATAATCATGCCCAGATACTTGACTGATGTTACCGCTTCCAAAGACTGATCATTTATTTTGTACTCATACATTAATGGGGATTTGCGCCTTGTTATACGCAGTAGGTTACACGTACAAATATTGAGAGATAACTGCCAGTCATTACACCACGCATTTATTTTCTGCAAATCCTCATTGATTTGTTCACAACTTTCGTGTGATACTACTTTCCAGTAGATTACAGCATCATCTGCAAACAGTCTAAGGCCGCCGTCAATACCATCAACCAGACCGTTTATGTAAATCGTAAAATGCAGGGACCTATTACGCTGCCCTGGGGCACACCTGAAGTTACTCTAGTTTCTGTTTAAGTTACCCCGTTCAGGACGACATACTGCTCCCTGTCTGTTAGAAAACTTTCTATCCAACCGTATATGTCATTGGATAGAAAGTAAGGGTGCACTTTTTGTAGCAAGCGACGGTGCGGAAATAAGTCGAACGCCTTTCGAAAGTCGAGAAATGTGACATCAACCTGGGAGCCGGTATCTAGAGCCTGTTGTATATCATGCACAAAGAGGGCCGCCCCAGCTCTGTCTCGCATGACCGCTGTTTCCTAAAACCGTGCTGGTTTCTGCCGATGAGCTTCTCAGAGTCTAGAAAGGTCATTATGTCTGAACACAAAATATGTTCCACGATTCTACAACAAATCGACGTCAGTGAAATTGGCCGGTAATTATGTGCAAATAATTAATGCGTAACATACTAGGGAAAAATATTATGTAATTATTCATGGAAACATGGGTCATCCATCTATAGCACTGTGCCTCTGGTCCTATATCACCTGCGTATCAAAAAATTTTCTACTATGAAGAGCAAGCTCTCAATACCTATTTTCTCATATATGCAGTACAATTTTAAGCATATTTTAAGACAGCTTCATTTTCCAGAAGAATAACTAGTACAGCATGAAATAGCGAGTCGGCTCTGTAGCAAGTAAATAAAAAAAAATTGCAAAATCAAGATCCCCAATAAATAGTGAAAAAAGCAATTACAGTGGAAAATACCGCGTATGAAATATAAGCACTACTTCGCAATTAAAATCAATTACAACTAAGTACATTGTAAATACAATTCATTTCACCCAATGGCTCATTAATTTGTTCTAAAATTGTCAGTAATTTTTATCAGACACTTAAGCCACTATGCCTAGGTACGAATTTTATTCCAAATCTTAAAATGAATTACACAGTAAATAAAGAGCAGGTTGTAAACAGAAACATAAATCAAACTCAACTGACCAAACTCCTACACAGAAGCGCCAAAGAAACTGGTATAGGCATGCGTATTCAAATACAGAGATATGTAAAAAGGCAGAATAAGGCACTGCGGTCGGCAACGCCTATATAAGACCACAAGTGTCTGCCAAAGTTGTTAGATGGCAGGTTATCAAGATTTAAGTGAGTCTGAAAATGGTGTTATAGTCGGCGCACAAGAGATGGGACACAGAATCTCCGAGGTAGCGATGAAGTGGGAATTTTCCTGTACGACAATTTCACGGGTGTACCGTGAATATCAGGAATCCGGTAAAACATCGAATCTCCGACATCGCTGTGGCAGGAAAAAATCCTGCAAGAACGGGACCAACGATGACTGAAGAGAATCGTTTAACGTTACAGAATACTTTAACAAATTGCTGCAGACTTCAGTGCTGGGCCATCAACAAGTGTCAGCGAGCGAACCATTCAACGAAAATTTATCAACATGGGCTTTTGGAGCCTAAGGCCCACTGGTGAAACCTTGATGACTGGTCGCCGGCCGCGGTGGTCTAGCGGTTCTGGCGCTGCAGTCCAGTTAGGTTTAAGTAGTTCTAAGTTCTAGGGGACTTATAACCTAAGATGTTGAGTCCCATAGTGCTCAGAGCCATTTTTTTGATGACTGGTCCACACAAAGCTTTACTCCTCGCCTGGGCCCGCAACACCAACATTGGACTGTTGATGACTGGAAACATTTGCCTGGTCGGATGAGTCTCGTTTCAGATTGTATCAGCGGATGGGCGTGTACAGGTATGGAGACAACCTCATGAGTCCATGGACAATGCTTGTCAGCAGATGACTATTCAAGCTGGTTTAGCCTCTGTACTGGTGTGGGGCGTGTGCAGTTGGATTGATATGGGACCCCTAATACTTCTAGATACATCTCCGACAGGTGATACGAACGTAAGCGTTCTGTCTGATCACTTGCATCCATTCAAGTCCATTGTGCATTCCGACTGACTTGGGAAATTCTGGCTGGATAATGCGGCACCCCACTCGTCCTGAATTGCTACACAGTGGCTCCGGAAACACTCTTCTGAGTTCAAACAGTTGCGCTGGCCACCAAACTCCCAAGACTTGAACATTATTAAGCATATCTGGGATGCCTTGCAACGAGCTGTTCAGAAGAAATCTCCAACCCTTTGTACTCGTGCGGATTTATGGACAGTCCTGTAGGAGTCGTGGTATCAGTTCCCTTCATCACTACTTCAGACAATAGTCGAGTCCACGTCACGTCGTGTTGCGGCATTTCTGCATGCTTGCCGGGGTCCCAGACGACATGAGGCCGGTCTAGCAGTTTCGTTGACTCTTCAGTGCATAAGGGATTCAGAGGCGAGAATCCAAGTAAAACAGCGAGTACTGGTAATACAATGTGTGCTGATTAGGCTGAATTACACACAGTATATACATCAGCCACAATAGCTTGTAACATTTGCAGATCCAGCCTGTGGAGAATGGCCTCATCTTACAACACACTCACACAGGAGAATTCCATGTCTCCAGGTTCTGCTTCAGAAACGGCCATCCAGATAGTCCTGAAGCAAACTGCACACAGCTTCACCGTATCGCAAATATCTGGCCATCGCAATCTTCCTTGTTTCCGCTGTTCCACCACGGCGGCCACGGCGTGCAGTGAAATCCAACAGCCGTTTCCTCTCTCGGTATCTGCCCGCTGCCCGCTGCTCGCTCACTCTCGAAAAGTACCTCCGCTGCCTCCTCTCCAGATGGCCCTTGCTGTGTCGCCTGTTCCGCGACGGCCGTGGCGCAGCGCAGCCTCTGAGTTACTCGACCATCCATGGCGTACCGGCAGCCCGGGTTGTAAACGGCGGCGGCTGCGTGACGTCTTGTGACGGCATACCAATGAATCCGAAAATCTTTAATCCACAGACACAGCTAATGAAATATTGTGAAACACTTTAACATGTTCGGAATGCTGGAGTTTCAAGTGCAAGCTTGTGCTGGGCTTGAATTTTGGACTGCTGAAGTCGGATCTCGTAGTTCACATTCCATAGGCAAACACATTTTACTACAACGTAGCGTTCTACATTCTTGATTATTTCTGTATTTTTGTGGCAATTACTGAAAGAGATTTCGGAAAATTTTCCGTAGAATTTCCTCAACCAGGATTTATCCAGCCGGCCGTTTTGGCCTAGCGGTTCTACGAGCTTCAGCCTGGAACCGCGGGACCGGTACGGTCGCAGGTTCGAATCCTGCCTCGTGCATGGATGTGTGTGATGTCTTTAGGTTAGTTAGATTTAAGTAGTTCTAAGTTCTAGAGAACTGATGACCTCAGATGTAAAGTCCCATAGTGCTCAGAGCCATTTGAACCATTTGAACCATTTATCCAGTTTGAGAAGTCAAATTAAGTCATGTAAGAAATTTTCGTCACATCCTACATATGGTTAAACATTAGCCAAATTTATCACTTTTATCAAATGTATGTTAAAGAGACCTTAGGTTAATTCATGTGTATGTGCTAAATTTCTCGATGTAAAAGTGTAAATGTTGTCTGCCATATTGGTTGGGACGCCCCGTTGGATTGGTTCAGCCGCCTGTTGAAAAGAGTGTTCTTCCTCTGTGTCCTATGCGTATTTGTAGAGTGTATGGTAGCGTAATAGATGATTGTATAGTGTAGTATTATGTTTGTGGTCTATGATGATGATGAGTGAAGGGAGAGGACGAAAGCCGGTGCTGGCAAATACCCTACTACTCTCGAATTGCACCAATGGGATCGCCAAACTTGTCGCTCTCACCCGTTAGACGGATCACAATCAAATGCGTCACATGCCGTCACTTCATGGGGCACTGGGAAGAGGTCTGGAATTTAATCCGGGATACTGGCGCAAAGACTTGATCTTCAGGATCATTACGTCACCATCTTTCCTCCACTTCCCGGTCAGATACTGCCAGTGAAAATTTCGTCCACCGCCAGGATTTTAAACAATTTGCTTCTGAATCGGGCGCCACGCATAGGGATATGTTAGTGACATCGGCTGGTACCTCTCAATGTAATAAGCGCGGCGTTGTGTGCTTGAGAATATTTCTAAGGTAAATGATGGTAGCAACAGTGATTTCGTACCGAACATTAATTGCGTCATATTTAATACAGACAAGGAACTAACATTCCAGTGGATGGAGTTTCCTAAAATAGCCTTCGGGCCGCGCTGTAACACCTTTCTGTAATTTAGTTAGTGATGTCAAGCAATGTTAACAACAGTAAGGCGTACGTAACGCTGGTTCGACGGAAACAAGACGCACGTGTAATTGAGCGGAAACTCCGAAATATCGCCGTGATGCTGACTTTAGCCCTTGTAGAGGCAAACCTCATCTACTGACTGCACAAGAATGCACAATAACGCCCATTCCGTCCCAAATGGGAAATTATATGACTGCAAAAATAATAATTATCTATCTTACTAAACCCGTCCAGATAGCCATGGGTCTTGCAGTGCCGCTTTCGGGATGGTGAGATGCGGCAGTCCTGGAATGAATCCGCCTGACAGATTAATGGAAGGAGTCGGTGTGCCGACCGGCCTGGATGTGGTTTTCAGGCGTTTTCTCACATCCTGTTAGGGGAATACTGGGCTGGTACGCAAGTGACGCCTCAGTTACACGATTTGCAAACATCTATAAAACTATTGCTCACTTTCATATGAATCACACTACACGCAGACAGTTTGGGTACTCATATTGTGTCCTTGGGCGAGGGGGGTGGGGGGTGGGGGGATGGAGGATAACGGGGTGGCGAAAAGAAAAGTATCCGGCCATCCCTTAATTAACCATGCCATATCTATTTAATAACCATGCCACCCTGCGCCGATGCGGGGCAGAGGCACAAGAAACTGACGGCGATTGATAAACTCTATACTACTAAACTACTAAAATGGTCACACAGTACCAGTTACAGGTTGCTTGTCCAGCGGCTTTCAGGGACAACAAAAATCGGTTTTCACTGTTTCGTCCAACTACTTAAAATGATGCCGGCCGCTGTGGCCGAGCGGTTCTAGGCGCTTCAGTCTTGAATTGCGCGACCGCTACGGTCGCAGGTTCGAATCCTGGCTCGGGCATGGATGTGTGTAATGTCCTTAGGTTAGTTAAGTTTAAGTAGTTCTAAGTTCTAGCGGACTGGTGACCTCAGATGTTAAGTCCCATAGTGCTCAGAGCCATTTGAACCTTAAAATGATGTCATAATATACTCATTAGGAGGTATAATTCTATGTTACACATTTAACATATTTAGTCAAGTATTAAAGTTAGGTACTTGTGTATGTACTGAGACAGCGCAACTCGCGTTACGGAAGCTACCGAGACTATATTTATCTGTGTTTGAGAATGAAAGCTCTTAGCGACTTCCAACAAACAGTGCACATACACTCATGGAAATGGAAAAAAGAACACATTGACACCGGTGTGTCAGACCCACCATACTTGCTCCGGACACTGCGAGAGGGCTGTACAAGCAATGATCACACGCACGGCACAGCGGACACACCAGGAACCGCGGTGTTGGCCGTCAAATGGCGCTAGCTGCGCAGCATTTGTGCACCGCCGCCGTCAGTGTCAGCCAGTTTGCCGTGGCATACGGAGCTCCATCGCAGTCTTTAACACTGGTAGCATGCCGCGACAGCGTGGACGTGAACCGTATGTGCAGTTGACGGACTTTGAGCGAGGGCGTATAGTGGGCATGCGGGAGGCCGGGTGGACGTACCGCCGAATTGCTCAACACGTGGGGCGTGAGGTCTCCACAGTACATCGATGTTGTCGCCAGTGGTCGGCGGAAGGTGCACGTGCCCGTCGACCTGGGACCGGACCGCAGCGACGCATGGATGCACGCCAAGACCGTAGGATCCTACGCAGTGCCGTAGGGGACCGCACCGCCACTTCCCAGCAAATTAGGGACACTGTTGCTCCTGGGGTATCGGCGAGGACCATTCGCAACCGTCTCCATGAAGCTGGGCTACGGTCCCGCACACCGTTAGGCCGTCTTCCGCTCACGCCCCAACATCGTGCAGCCCGCCTCCAGTGGTGTCGCGACAGGCGTGAATGGAGGGACGAATGGAGACGTGTCGTCTTCAGCGATGACAGTCGCTTCTGCCTTGGTGCCAATGATGGTCGTATGCGTGTTTGGCGCCGTGCAGGTGAGCGCCACAATCAGGACTGCATACGACCGAGGCACACAGGGCCAACACCCGGCATCATGGTGTGGGGAGCGATCTCCTACACTGGCCGTACACCACTGGTGATCGTCGAGGGGACACTGAATAGTGCACGGTACATCCAAACCGTCATCGAACCCATCGTTCTACCATTCCTAGACCGGCAAGGGAACTTGCTGTTCCAACAGGACAATGCACGTCCGCATGTATCCCGTGCCACCCAACGTGCTCTAGAAGGTGTAAGTCAACTACCCTGGCCAGCAAGATTTCCGGATCTGTCCCCCATTGAGCATGTTTGGGACTGGATGAAGCGTCGTCTCACGCGGTCTGCACGTCCAGCACGAACGCTGGTCCAACTGAGGCGCCAGGTGGAAATGGCATGGCAAGCCGTTCCACAGGACTACATCCATCGTCTCCATGGGAGAATAGCAGCCTGCATTGCTGCGAAAGATGGATATACACTGTACTAGTGCCGACATTGTGCATGCTCTGTTGCCTGTGTCTATGTGCCTGTGGTTCTGTCAGTGTGATCATGCGATGTATCTGACCCCAGGAATGTGTCAATAAAGTTTCCCCTTCCTGGGACAATGAATTCACGGTGTTCTTATTTCAATTTCCAGGAGTGTAGTTCCGCACCGTTTACAAACATTTTATCGCTGACAGCACCCATTAAATAATGAAAGGATTATTGTATATCATTTGCTACATTTTTCGCTGTTCATGCAACGAAACTTCTGCATCAGGCATGACGTTTTAATTTAATACTTTTTTACTATTAGCTCTATTTGCAAAACATTTTGCAGATAGTATCCAAATGTGCTGCCGAATATACCTGCAAAATTAGATTATTGTATTATCAAGGTTCAGGCAATATGAAGTAAACATCGATATTCGTGAAAAACTAGGTTCTTTTAAAACGGAGAGCCATTTACCTATGCTATACTCATCTAGCGTCTAATAATGAGAGCCCTTTGTGACTACCAACAAGCTTCTTTGCTTCAACAGTTTTGGCTTTGACTATTTTATTAGTCTACAGGTGAATAATCCGAAACAAGTAAAACCAACATGAGTAGGGTTTTGTGTCTTTAACTATAAATCTTTTACGTTCTTAACCTCAAGTAGTTACCACATAAATTTATTTTTAAACTCGCTGAATACCCGGCGTCCGTCTCTTCCATCCCTCCCTCTCTCTCTCTCTCTCTCTCTCTCTCTCTCTCCTCTCTCTCTCTCTCTCCCTCTCTCTCTCTCTCTCTCAGCTCATCTTCTCCCTTGTCAGTCGATTCACTCCTCCCTCTGTTTGTGTCCAACTCATATTCTCGTCTCTCTATCCATATCCTAATGTCCCTCATACTTTTCCTATAACCCCACTCCCAATAAATTTATTTCCGCTTCTCTCTTTATATCTCCCCACAATCTGCTCTCACCTTTCTATTTTTCCAGCTCTCTCTCTGAATCTCCTCCTCCTCTCTCTCTCTCTCTGCCCATTTCGTCCCCCTCCATTCGTCTCTTCCTCCTCCTTTCTTTGTTCATATTTTACACCCTTCTCTGTACATTTCTTCTTCCCCCTCTGTCTCCTCATCTTCTCCTCGCTCCCTCTATGTCTGTCTCCATCTCCCCCTTTCCTCTCTCCATCTCCTCTATTTCTCTTACTTTCTCCATGTCCTTTTCCCCCCTATCTCAGCCTATCTCTTCCTACCTTCTCTCTGTCAATCTCTCCTCCCCCTCTCTCTGTCCATTTCCTCCTTTCCCCGTATCTGTGTCCATTTGCACCTTCCCCCTCTCTGTCTCTCCATCGCTTCCTCCTCTGTCCATAACGTCCCCCCCCCCCCCCCGAATAGGAGGCTGGTGCTAGTTACCTCCACAGTATTTCTTTCCGGGTAGTAAGTAACATTTGTACCAAATTTGGTTGAAGTCTATCCACGGATTTAGAAGCAGCTTTTAATCCACGGCTTCACACGCCTACGGACATGTCACACTTCTTCACATATACTTGTACTCGTATTTCAACAGGATACTTAGAAAATTTCGTTCTGCATTGTCGTTTCCAACGCAGCTCGACGTCTATGAAGTGTTATCTCCTACACTATGTGTCGTAAATATTTATAATGCTGCAGGTACATTCAGTTGTATATGTGAGTACTGTACGAAAAATGAGTCGCGAAACGACTTAGTACCAGAGAAGTAATAAATTAAAACATCATGTCGGATGATGAAGTTTTACTGCATAAATACAGGAAATGTACTAGATGCTAACCTTCATTCTTTCAAAATTTTGTGATGGTGTAAGGGAGAAAAACTTTCGTAACTACTTGAAATTATGTGCCAAGACTATTTGAAATTATGTGCCAAGTTTGTTGCAAGTCACTAAGTGCTGTCATTCTCAGATACCGAATAAATAACATCTAGGTACATGCACGTCGTGGGCTACACTTCTTTTCCACTCTCACCCCGCCCCTTTGATAGGCAGGTTGGTCTCACTCCCACAGCGCTTCTTACCAGACAATAAGTGATATTTCTATCAAATTTGGTTCAAGCCGACGCATATATTTAGGAGGAGGTCTGTAATATTTATACATAGGCCTACATACGCACATTTTTATGAAACGTATGGATTAAGCAGATGTATGAAACTGTTATAAACACGTGAGTTCGTTTGTTTATAGTATCAGTGTTGATTTCTTGTTATGTCGATATCTTGGAAAATTTGGAAATTTGTGGTAAGTTTCTCTGGGACCAAACTGATGAGGTCATCCGGCCCTAGGCTTACACACTACTGAATCTAACTTGAACTACCCTAAGGACGACACACACACACCCATGGTCGAGGGAGGACTCGAACCTCCGACGGGGTGTGAGGTAACGGGCGAGTTGTGGCGCCCTGGAAATGTTATATGTTGCGAGTTGGGGCGGCCGCTCGTCCAGCCGGGGCCCGGTAGCAAACGTGGTTTCGACCGTTAGCCGCACGAGAGGGGTAGCTCCAGCGCATGGTGCAGCCGCGAGGTTGGGAATTCCGCTGTGACGAGGACGGTGCTTTGCGTCAATGAAAGAGACTTGTACGCCGAGAGCGCCAAAGATGGCGAACTTTCTAAAACCATCATGGCAGACAATTCTCAGCTCGTATAGAAATTAATAATAGCCAGATGAATCATAAAACCTCAAAAAGAAACATGTACATCACTATTATTTGCACGACGATTCTGATGGTGTAATCAGATTTTCAATATCTTTATTAGGTTAAAGTTTAGTATCTGACAATAAATTATACAACCCAGCAACAAATTTCCAAAATCTAAACGGTTCATCCGATTTCGTCTATCTACGTGTCATTAGAAAGCTATTAGTGTCAACCTGAATTGGTATGAATAATAGTACACGAGTTATTGGAGATCAAAATACCCGATTACTGCTAATCGCGTCAGGCCATAAGTACTCCACAGTTACACGAAAAGAAACGGTAGCAGCAACATGCTTATATATATATATATATATATATATATATATATGTGTGTGTGTGTGTGTGTGTGTGTGTGTGTGTGTGTGTCTTTGTTTATCTGCAAGATATACTATTCATGAAGAAATTGATTAAATATTTACTGTGTGTTAGAAAGCGCAGAGACATTAGGCTCCCGGCCTACCTTTTGCTTCTTTTCTTTTAATATACGTTTATTTACTTGTTTATGAATTTTATAATGTGTGTTAGAGCGTGTTTATGGTCCAGCTGCAGGAAAATTTATTTAATTTCACGTTATTTAAGTGTAAACTCGGTATTTTGAATATGTTTCGTTATGTTTGTGACTGTGCATAGGCATGAAGACATGGCGCGGGCGCTCTAGCCAATCACAGCGCTCGTGAATGGAGAGGACACGAGGTAGTTCCGGAGTGAGGCATAGGACATGGGAGTGAGAGCTGGATGCGGACAGTACAGCGCGACGGTCGCACAGTCGGCGGGAAAGAGACTTGGACAGTGGACCAGTTTGCGCGTGGTCGCGGAATATAGAAATATTTCGGAGTGCCGATCTGTGCTGTTGTGTGATTTCCGTGGCTTCTACAGTGAAGACGTAGTGTGCGTTTGGAAGTGAATATCTCGCGAAATATGTTGTAGTTCATAGCTAATTACGTGCAGTAGGAATCTATTGTTTCGCTGTTATTTAACTTATATTTTATTTAATTGCTGGACCATCGACACCAATAAGTGTTTGCAGAAATACACTCCTGGAAATTGAAATAAGAACACCGTGAATTCATTGTCCCAGGAAGGGGAAACTTTATTGACACATTCCTGGGGTCAGATACATCACATGATCACACTGACAGAACCACAGGCACATAGACACAGGCAACAGAGCATGCACAATGTCGGCACTAGTACAGTGTATATCCACCTTTCGCAGCAATGTAGGCTGCTATTCTCCCGTGGAGACGATCGTAGAGATGCTGGATGTAGTCCTGTGGAACGGCTTGCCATGCCATTTCCACCTGGCGCCTCAGTTGGACCAGCGTTCGTGCTGGACGTGCAGACCGCGTGAGACAACGCTTCATCCAGTCCCAAACATGCTCAATGGGGGACAGATCCGGAGATCTTGCTAGCCAGGGTAGTTGACTTACACCTTCTAGAGCACGTTGGGTGGCACGGGATACATGCGGACGTGCATTGTCCTGTTGGAACAGCAAGTTCCCTTGCCGGTCTAGGAATGGTAGAACGATGGGTTCGATGACGGTTTGGATGTACCGTGCACTATTCAGTGTCCCCTCGACGATCACCAGTGTGTACGGCCAGTGTAGGAGATCGCTCCCCACACCATGATGCCGGGTGTTGGCCCTGTGTGCCTCGGTCGTATGCAGTCCTGATTGTGGCGCTCACCTGCACGGCGCCAAACACGCATACGACCATCATTGGCACCAAGGCGGAAGCGACTCTCATCGCTGAAGACGACACGTCTCCATTCGTCCCTCCATTCACGCCTGTCGCGACACCACTGGAGGCGGGCTGCACGATGTTGGGGCGTTGCGGAAGACGGCCTAACGGTGTGCGGGACCGTAGCCTAGCTTCATGGAGACGGTTGCGAATGGTCCTCGCCGATACCCCAGGAGCAACAGTGTCCCTAATTTGCTGGGAAGTGGCGGTGCGGTCCCCTACGGCACTGCGTAGGATCCTACGGTCTTGGCGTGCATCCGTGCGTCGCTGCGGTCCGGTCCCAGGTCGACGGGCACGTGCACCTTCCGCCGACCACTGGCGACAACATCGATGTTCTGTGGAGACCTCACGCCCCACGTGTTGAGCAATTCGGCGGTACGTCCACCCGGCCTCCCGCATGCCCACTATGCGCCCTCGCTCAAAATCCGTCAACTGCACATACGGTTCACGTCCACGCTGTCGCGGCATGCTACCAGTGTTAAAGACTGCGATGGAGCTCCGTATGCCACGGCAAACTGGCTGACTCTGACGGCGGCGGTGCACAAATGCTGCGCAGCTAGCGCCATTCGACGGCCAACACCGCGGTTCCTGGTGTGTGCGCTGTGCCGTGCGTGTGATCATTGCTTGTACAGCCCTCTCGCAGTGTCCGGAGCAAGTATGGTGGGTCTGACACACCGGTGTCAATGTGTTCTTTTTTCCATTTCCAGGAGTGTATACTTTTACTATTGTACTCATCATTTTAAGTCGTTAAGATAGAACCTGCCGACTTAATTTAATTGCAATCTTTCATTTATAAATGTCTATATTACGTTCAAAATTCGCAATTTCCGAGTGATAGGAACTTTCGACCATTCGATTCACGTGTCTATTCATATCGTATACTGTAGATTCAGCAGCATACATGGCTTGTAATGCGGCAACTACGTATTCCAGCCCCTTGACAACGAAACCAGCCAAAACTTTTTAATATCGCAACTCTGAGTCGGAGGGTGCGTAATTATTATTTGGAAAGCCCGCAAGGGAAAGCAACGCGAACCATGGCAAGGCACCATGTACCACGCGGCTACCCCACGCATCTCGATACCTTACAATGCTACAACACAAAATATGGCAGTATTGACACTATCATTTAACTTTTAACCACAACATAATTATAACTGCAGACATCTGCAAATATGCTTGAAGATTTCCACATGGACGCAGGCTTTCGTTTGTAAAATCAGTTTTACTCCGAATATCTGCGTCTCTATATTTAAGAGGACTAAAAATCTAGAGATGGAAGAAAATTCTGTTCCTATAGCCTGATACAAACAGGGTATGTCAGTAGCGCATACTTGAGTGCGGTTTCACCTAGTTGTTTACGGTCGCGGATGAGTTGGCCGGAAATCGGGGGCTATCTTCGCAGCTGGGATTGCGGCTGCTGCCGTTGCTGCTGCTGCTGTGCTCCCGAGAGCGAGTGACGGCCCTCGCAGTTTATGCCGGCGGTCCCTTATCTGGGCGGCGGCTATGCCGCCAGGGCTGCCTGGCAACGCCTTATCGTGTGATATACAGCACTGCAACTCCCGTATGCATTCACTTTGCTTTTTTCCCCCCTACTCACGTGCTGGCCTTTCTCGGTGCAGAATTTGCGCGATCGCGGATATAGCGGAGCCGCGAGTGCCCTTTGCACACACAGAGTCGTATATCTGCGCGCGTCCGGACGTTAAGGAGCCGGGATGCAGAACCGCGCCGCCCACTGGCGTTACGCTGGTGGGTCAGCGAGGCTGCTGCACAGGGAGTGTCTGCCGCTTTTGTCCGCAGTGGCGAAAGCTGCTGTCTTATCTGACTGGAAGATAGCTGGTAGAGATACTTCACATAAATTATGAACCGTTCCGTCGATTCAAAGAAGGGCACTCTCGTTTTGTGTGGTGCTATATTTATTCTGTCATGGTCGCCAAATTGCATCAAATTCCTTGACGTGAGTCAACATTCGTCACCTGATAAGTTATTTGCCAACACTTCCTACTAGGTTTGAAGTTGGATTATGTATAAAAGTTACTCCGAAATATGCCCTGAAATCAAAATGGTCTCTCATCATCATCATCATTTAAGACTGATTATGACTTTCAGCGTTCAGTCTGGAGCATAGTCCCCCTTATAAAATTCCTCCATCATCCCCTATTCAGTGCTAACACTAGTGCCTCTTTTGATGTTAAGCCTATTACTTCAAAATCATTCTTAACCGAATCCAGGTACTTTCTCTTTGGTGTACCCCGACTCCTCCTACCCTCTACTGCTGAACCCATGAGTCTCTTGGGTAACCTTGCTTCTCCCATGCGTGTAACATGACCCCACCATCTAAGCCTGTTCGCCCTGACTGCTACATCTATAGAGTTCATTCCCGGTGTTTCTTTGGTTTCCTCATTGCGGACACCCTCCTGCCATTGTTCCCATCTACTAGTACCTGCAATCATCCTAGCTACTTTCATATCCGTAACCCCAACCTTATTGATAAGGTAACCTGAATCCACCCAGCTTTCGCTCCCATACAACAAAGTTGGTCGAAAGATTGAACGGTGCACAGATAACTTGGTCTTGGTACTGACTTCCTTCTTGCAGAAGAGAGTAGATCGTAGCTGAGCGCTCACTGCATTAGCTTTGCTACACCTCGCTTCCAGTTCTTTCACTATGTTGCCATCCTGTGAGAATATGCATCCTAAGTACTTGAAACCATCCACCTGTTGTTCTAACTTTGTTCCTCCTATTTGGCACTCAATCCGTTTAGATCTCTTTCCCACTGACATTACTTTCGTTTTGGAGATGCTAATCTTCATACCATAGTCCTTACATTTCTGATCTAGCTCTGAAATATTACTTTGCAAACTTTCAATCGAATCTGCCATCACAACTAAGTCATCCGTATATCGAGACTGCTTATTTTATTTTCACATATCTTAATCTCAATGGTCTCTCATACACCTTAAAATTGAATGAATAGGATCAGTTTTCGTTGCGGCGTAAAGTCAAGCGCCGGAACGCCGGTCGGAAATGAGAGGGTAGAGAGGGGCTGTGAAGAAGACGTCAGTCAATTGCGCGCTGACCGACGCCTCTCTAGGAAGACAAAGCGGCAGCAGCGGCCTCTATGTGAAGAGAACATAAGCTCCGCTCCAGACTGGTTGTGGCCCACTTCTACAGCAGCATCAAGATAAGGCACTTCAAGACCAGCGACCTAGGAATTGTATACACTGAAGAAATTTTTTATTTTCAACTCGCCCTTTGCTTGCGGCACTTCTGTGTTATTGTCAAATCTAAGTACTGTCATTGTTAATTTCGTAATAAAACTCATAAATACGATTTGTTTGAATGTTTTCTAGCTATCCGAGAAGGCAGGCTTCCTAGAACCCACATATTTGTCGTCAAGGCAGGAATCAACAGTTTTCAGCTTGTGTCTAATTTTAAACTTATAACAGATTTTGGAACCTCGCCCATGAATTTTTATAATACAAAAAAATACAAAACTTCATGCTTTTGTTCACCACACAGAGAGCTGTGAATAGAAACAACAGCGTTAATCGTTTTACTGTGGCGCTACAGAAGAATGCTGAAGATTAGATGGGTAGATCACATAACTGATGAGGAGGTATGGAATAGAACTGGGGAGAAGAGGAGTTTGTGGCACAACTTGACTGGAAGAAGGGTTCGATTGGTAGGACATGTAATAAGGCATCAAGGCATCACCAATTTAGTATTGGAGGGCATCGTGGAGGGTAAAAATCGTAGAGGTAGACCAAGAGATGAATACACTAAGCAGATTCAGAAGGATGTAGGCTGCAGTACGTACTGGGAGATGAAACAGCTTGCACAGGATAGAGTGGCATGGAGAGTTGCATCGAACCAGTCTCAGGACTGAAGACCACAACAACAACAACAATCGTTTTATTGTTTGTATTTATTGGGCGTTTGGGTGAACAGGAACAAGCCAAAAATCTGTTTTGGTTCTAGGAGAATAAGAAACAAAATTTATTTGATTCAAAATAGCTTTGTTTAATGCAAAATTAAGAATATTGAATGAGTTCTAATTTTTGTATCTGGTGTTCAAATAAACAGTGTTCTATGACTAATTACGATGCCGTTACATCTAACAGATGAACATGGTTTGTTCGTTAAAACATTATGAAACTGAAATTATCTTTAAAAATTATCACGTGTCTAAATCTGCAAGTTCTAGGTACCCCCCAGTAGCAACTGAGAACATTCGAACAGTATCTCCTTGGCTGAGAAATGATTCTTTACCTGTTAAAATAGACGTGTTTAACCAGCCTTCATTTTTTCCCAAAATATTAGCATAACCATTACCTTTTAAATAAAAAATTTCACATGCTTGCAGTCTAAATGACATCTTACATTTTACATAAACGTTAGACACAGCATAATCTGCTGCGATGAGGAGAGTGGTAGGTGTGCCATATGCATCAAATCCCTCATCTTATCTTCCTCCGCAGAAGCAATGGCGATTATTGTTTCTAGTCACCCCAGAATTTCCGAAAAGACAACCATTCATTTTCAGTTAGCCGTAACACAAGTAAGATTAAATTATGATTTAAAAATTGAACTTTTGTCTGCCGAAACGGGATTGCAAATTTCTTACCACATACTTAAATTAAAACAAGACAGTTTTTGATTGGTACTTACAAAAAACTCTCGAAATAGGGAAATTCAGCAACACATTCGATATTTGTTATAAAGTGAACAAAACGTCAACTGCCAGTGTCGTCACGTTTGCAATTCAAATTTTTCGTGTTACGTTGGTTCACCGACAACCTAGACAAGCAAACCTTTGAATGATATTTCCATTTTTCTTCGGACACGATAGCATAGAACTTTTTTGGAAGTTTCGTTCCTGTTCACCCCTTTGTTTCTATTCACCCCACTTTATACGGTACAATGTTCAGACTCATGAACTGAATTAGTAACGCTGTCCGACTGCAAAATTTGTAGAATATTATCCAGACAGAATGGCTTACTTTGTACAAGGATTTGCAACGCTCATTACAAAAGAAAATTGGTTTGCAAGAACCGGATTAATCGTAACGGACATCTCATCTTGCGTGAGAAATGTGGAAGCAATTGCTCTGCGGCGATCAGTACGCATGTTGACTCTTACGTGTTACAACTCACAAATACATAAAATAATCACACTTCATAAAACGAAGAATTGCGACTCTTCCAGCTTCATCAAACTGCGTCACCTACTTTTTCTGCTGAAAAATCATCCATAGAAAAGTGAAGCATATTGTTCGTGGTGAGAGGTTCTAGTTCAGAAGTTGATCGTAGGAAGAATTCTATAAAATTACTATCCTTGCTGATGGTAAATAGTATACCCTGCAGGGAGTGATATTGGGCTAACTGCTAAGAGAAAATTGGTTGAAAACCTTAAGCAGAGACAAGGAAATTAATTGATTCAAAAAGTATTTGAATATAAAGCCATGTAGCTACCTCCAGGAAACAGTTAAGTCACAATAGAACATCCATCATTAGTGCTCCGGAATACGTGGTACACAGAGTTTGAACATGTAAGAAAATGACGTCGAGGAAAATAATTGAGAGTCATAGCACAGGTCCTGCGCTCTGCGCATGCGCGACCGTTACGGTGGAGTGATCGTGATGACGTTCAGGTTAGTTATGAGCGAGACTTCGGGCGTGATGGTCGTTGTACATGTTTGCTGGTTCGCGTGGCTGTGTTGTGAGTAATTCAATTTTAAAATGGAATCCGAAACCGAGTCAGGTCCGATTTCACGTGGAGAACAGATTTTTTACTTCAAAATCGAATCCCTAGGTGGAGAGAACCGAACGGAGATTTACAGGGGTTTGAGAGAGGTGTATGGAAATACTGTAGTGGATCGTAGCACAGTATCATGGTGGTCCGTTCGTTTCTGTGAAGGTCGGGTAAGCGCTGAGGTGAACCCTAGAAGTGGAAGGCCGTCAACTGCAACAGACTACACCTCTCAAGTCAATGTTAATCACATTCTGAAAGAGGCTACACCAAAAACATGTGAAGAAATGGAACACGGAGCTAGTATGTCACTTCTGTTTACAGAATCACGACTGGAAAGTTAAAGATGAGAAACCTTGCTGCAAAATGGGTTCCGAATGATCTGAATGAAGAGCAGAAAGCAGGACACAAAATAATTAAAGAAAAATTGGTTCAAAGTTATTGAAAGGAAGGAGAACAGCTTCTGAAAAGTATTGTAGCACTGGATGAGGTTTGGATAAGAGATTCTGAGCCACAACTGAAGTCTCAGTCATCGAAACTGAAAAGTTACGACTCTCCAAGCCCAAAAAAATTCCACAGCCAACAATCAAAGATGAAACTGATCATGATCTTTGCGTATGGTATGAATGGAGTCCATCTACAAACAGAGTGCACGATGGGACGTCTTTAACAGGCACATACTACAAACTGTGCCTGCAAAATGTCTTGTGCTCTAAAATTCATCAAAGAAGGCCTGACATGCTTGCAGCGGGTGTCCTCCTTTTGCAAGATAATGCAAGACCGCATATGGCTCTATCAGTGAGGCAAACCCTAGATAAATATGGATGGGAAATATTTCCTCACAAACACCCCACAGTCCTGATAAGAGCCCACCAGATTTTGGTTGGATTCCAAAATTTAAGGAACGATTCCATGGATAATGTTTTAATGCAACTGATGAAGCCTTCAGTGAGATGACACGAGTTATCAGACAAGTCAACAATGAAGGTTCCCTATCCGAAATACTGGAGCTGCCAAAACTTTGGAAAGTTGTCATAAGCAAGAATAACAATTATATTGGTGCCCTGTCAGGTACTTTGGAAAATAAATTATTTTCTTCAATAATATCTTACAGTTTGCAGAACTTCTGAAACGGCCCTCATATATGCACCAGAAAGCACAGAATAAAGCTCATTTCTAAGGATTTTGAGCGATGTAAATGTTTTACCATTCGGATGAATTATTAGCAAACTGATTCTGTACCACGCAACGAAGCCTACTCTCTTCACAAAGGCACCAAGACAGTATCTACACATGGAAGACACGCATTAAAGTCGTAAAAGTTAGACTGAATTTCTTTATTTTAAGCTTCGCGTTGTGAACCAAGAAAATAACTGCAAGGAACCACAGGATCTTCGCGAATGATAAATAAACTCTTATTACGAATGTGCTCCGGCTGCACACAGCCAGACTGCCCCTTACCACACAATCGTGCCCCAAAAACCGAACCCCGCTATCAGACTTCCAAAACAAGACCTCGCCCAAAACTCGTCAAAACCACTGCGTCAGTTCAAGAACGCCACTCAGTGTTCGTCACGAGGCCGGCTTGGATCTCATTCGCTTGATAACCCAGAACTCACAGAGTTCTTTGTAACCATCTTAGAGACAGTGCAACGGATAAACTGTGTTGGTGCCAATCAAATGGTTCAAATGACTCTGAGCACAATGGGACTTAACATCTGAGGTCATCAGTCCCCTAGAACGTAGAACTACTTAAACCTAACTAACCTAAGGACTTCACACACGTCCATGCCGAGACAGGATTCGAACATGTGACCGTAGCTGGTAGCAATCGATAAGTAGGTACAGAAGCTAGCAAAGCTCATCTCTAGCAACGAATACGATCATCTGAGCAGCAGGTGGTGGAAGAGGTTGCATAAAACTTCATTCAATGAATATAGCCGAAACCGCAGGACTAATAAACTTTGGCAGAAAATCAATACCGTTCAACAAAAATATTTTATGCTGAATAACACTGAAGATACCCTTGTAGTGTTCGATAGTATGTAGCACATATTGCGGGCGTCATGTGTTCGGCATTGTGCCATACGCACCTCTGTCATTACTTACCTCATCGTTACGCCATGTTGCCCACATTTGTCATAGCTAGGATTTTGTTGTGACAGCAAGCAAAACAACTTTTCCATGATTTATCTATGAGGGCAGTCAAATGAAAACAAGACAGATAAAAAAGTAAGTAAACTATTATTTCAACAGTAATCTCCATAGACGTTAATACATTTATCTTAATAACAGTTATGGTGTTTACTTTTGAGCTCTTTTCATCTTTCTCGTTTCGATTTGACTCCCCCTTGCATCCGTACTCTCTTGAATAGTAGCTGAGAACGATTTGCATCTTCTGATACTGTTTCATTATATTTTCTTCTATAAGAGAATACTACCAGAATCGAAGTATTATAAGTTATTACTACTGATTTTCATTATTCATATCTGTTTCCTATAGTCCCATTATAAAGACGTAGTGCTTTGGCATTTCTTCATGGCAGAAACTACTAACTAGCAGATTGAAAACTTTAATCTGTTCTGATGTTTCTAAACTCGTTTACTTTGACATCACAAGTCTATACACTAACGCGCCAGTAAACCAAACTTTAGACATTTTAGAAGCTAACTTGCGTTTCCACAAAAAAATTATCCGACACTGAAATAGATGAATTAATGACTCTCTTACTCATTATCCTGAAGTATAACTTTAATAATGGAAGAATGTATTCTCAACCATCTGGTCTAGCAATGGGCAACCCTCTGGCAGGTCATCATCATCAACATCATCATCATCAGTACCCAATTCAATCATTAAATGATGTGGCCTCTTCGAGTCGTGGATTCAGGTAGGCTTTCAGCAGCCTTCTCCAAGTGGGACGGTCTTGGGCAGTTCTCTGTCAGGTGTTACCAGCGATCTTCTTGATGTCTTTGTCCTATCTGTCTGGTGGTCTTCCTCTAGGCCTCCGGTGCTCTCTCGGACTCCACTCCAGTACTAGCTTCGTCCATCTGTTGTCATTTCTTCTTGCGACGAGGCCAGCCCACAGCCATTTCAAGGAACCTACTGTCTCTAAGATGTCATTAAACTTCGTCACACACCGGATGTCATCTGCCCTTTTCCTGTCCTTTCTTGTATAGCCAAGCATTGATCTCTCCATGGCTCTCTATGCTGTCCTAAGTTTCCCTTTTGTGAATGAGTTCAGTGTCCATGTCTCGCAGCCACACGTCATCGCAGGACGAATGCATTGATCAAACACTGCTTTCTTGAGATTTACTGGCATTTTTGATCTGAATACTGTTGAATTCTTCCCAAATGCTTGCCAGCCGAGCTTGATGCGTCGATAGATTTCTGGCCTTATGTCTCCCTTCATATTTATAATCTGGCCAAGGTAGACATATTCACTGACCTCTTCTAATAGACTGTCCTTGACTTTCACATCTCCAGCTGGGATCCATTTGTTGGACATTACTTTTGTTTTGGAAAGGTTCATGTTCAAGCCAACCAGCTGACATTCCGATGCAAGATCTGTAACTAAATTTTGGAGCTCAGAGAAGTCTTTGGCCAGTAAGGCAATATCATCAGCAAATTACAAGTTGGTAAGCCTTCTTCCATTAATTCTAATTCCCTTACCTTCCCAGCTCATCTTTGACATAGCCATTTCCAATACAGCAGAGAACAGTTTTGGGGAGATGGGATCGCCTTGCTTGACACCCCTCATTATGCGGAATTCTTGAGTTGATTCGTCGATGTTAACATAAGCTGAAGAATTCTCGTAGATTTTCCTGAGCACTTCAGTGTATGCTGCTCACACTCCTTGCTCACTCAAAGCCTGGAGGACAGCTACATGGCTAACGGAGTCAAATGCCTTTTGAAAGTCTACAAAGGCAATGCAGAGAGGCAGTTGGTATTCATTCGCTCTGCTTATCAATTCACTAACGGTACGAATGTGGTCAATAGTGCTAAAATTCCTTCGGAAACCTGTTTGTTCTATAGGTTGGGCTGAGTCTAGGGTGGAACTAATTCGGTTTAACAAGATCTTTGTGAAAATTTTGTACAAAATTGAGAGCAAGCTGATAGGATGGTAGTTTTTAATATCGTGAATCGATCTTTTCTAGTCTGTCGTTGCCTATTAGTGAGCGACAGTTATACGTAAAGACTTGAAGAGTCTGTATCTTCTTGTCAGCACCTCTCGGTGTTTTGGACATCAAAGTTGCTCCCACCCAGAGATCCGACTGTGGGGTTATTAATCCGGTCTGGCAGGTATATTATCTGAAATCTTTGTAATTTCTATGGAACGCCTTTTCTTTCAAAATAATGCAGATTTAGCTAGCAAAATTATCTTTTATGCAAGATATGTAGACGACTTACTCTTCATAATTAGCGGTTGTCAAGATGATATAAGTCAAATTTTCACAACTTTTAATAAACTCCACGAGAAAATAAGCTTTACGTTGGAAAATGAATCTCCCAATAGATATTTGGATTATTTAGACCTCGTCCGCGCAGTGGGGTCTGCTGTTTCTCATCAGCTACGTAATGTAGATTTATGACTGGTCAATACGGTGCTATAGTTTTATACTTGATTTTATACTTGGCATGGTCAAACTTTGGCAAGCAACAGTTTAGTGTCAATAGCTTCTGAAGAAGGCCTAATTATTTTGGCTGATACTTAGGTAAAGATTTGTTTCTAATTGCAACTGAGGCTGACGTGTTATATGTTTACATAGGGTAATCACGAAAACCTAAATCAGGATAGCCGGACGCCCCATTGAACCGTCGTCCTTTCCGAATGCGAGTCCAGTGTGCTAACAACTGCGCCACCTCGCTCGGTAACAAGAATGGTTGATAACCATCTGTTATATGTGCAGTTTTTAAGGAGTTCAAAGCCATTTGAATGTGCTGTCGACAAGATGCCTAACATGAATGTATTTAAGAAACCCTCTTAAATTATTGCTGATGATAAGAAGACTTTGAGCCCCTTTAGTAAAAAGCGACCATCTTCACAATTTCAGCTACCTTACTCTAGTGGCTAACCACAGCCGTCCGAGGCCGCCTCTTTGTTGCAACCTGAAAAGGGTCAATACAACACGTATCGACAAAATCGACACTGCATGGCTACCACTGCATGCTATAAAGGCAGTAACTTCTACGTCGTCAGTATTAAAAGAGCTCTTACAACATACAATACATACAGCCTGCCTTCAGTGGTAGATAAGTGACAAGTCACTAATGAATGCAACTTGACTAGACCTTGACACTGAAAAAATATTGAATTTGTTCCTTTCAGGTTTAGTTTTCACTAAGTGGGGAGCTTCGATACAGTAACAGAGGCAGTTGCCCATACTTTCAACAGAAAATCCGCTTAGATACACTTTAACGTCGCAGTTACGAAGCTATACGAACATATAACGGGCTTATTTCAATAGTGGTACAAGTCCATTACCTCCAATTTTTGGTCTATAATGCTTCTGAAATTAATGGTCGAAACAAACAGAATGAAAGGTTCATCTCTAGCAAGAAGCCATGTGCTTGAATATTTCTGGTATCTCAACTGCAGATTTTTCAGCGCTCATTTAACTTTAGGACTCTGTATCTCAAAATGAACAAAAATGGACTTGCACCACTATTGAAATAAGCCCTTCATATTTAACATGGCTGGTCATAATATACGGACTGGTAGGTCAAGAAGTAAGCATTGAACGTGAATAGATGATCAGCTGCTAAGGTACCAGTAGAATGAAGTAGCCATAGATTACTTCATATATCTCCCATCTCACTAGCAATCTGAAATTTTCATGTAATCTTTTTTGCGTTTCTCAGCTCGAGTCTTCTTTCTCGACTCCATGCTTCTTCTTTCCCCTTGCCGGAGAAGTACCGCTGACAAAATAAACTTATTCATTTCGACACAACTTTGTTCTTACCTACCTCTAACATCGGAGAACTGTTTCATACTCGTGCGGAGCTGCTAAATGATGCAAGGAAAAAGCGGGAAAGGAGGTGTAGAGGAAGAGAAACTGGAAAGCGAACGTAACAAACACGACTAGTGTATCAGCATTTATTTTACTCAAGCCGGAGGCTTTGTAAACAGGTTGTCAGTATAGAAGGCAAACAATAATTTCAAATCTGACGAGAATTGAGAAGTTGCAGTAGATTGCTTGCTGTCTACGATTAACACTCTTCCTTCACTGTCCTCCAGCACGGAAGCTACGCAGAAACAGTGCCCGGTAACATACTTGGTTCTCCACAGCTGATAAACCATGATCAAGGTGCGTTGAAGAGAGTTTTCACCTACAACAGAAAATAGTCCACAAGTTAAAAACGAGTAGTACAGGAAATTTCATAAAAAATGATTAGGTTTTGCAGCAGATGTTTTTTTGGTAGAAATATCTTCGCTATACTACGCTGATGATCCAAAACATTATGACCACTGCCCAGCGCGACACTGGACGCCGCCTTATGGCGTTGCGGGCACGTGACGCGGTAACAAAAGAATGTAAGCGGAGCAGATATGGACGGGGGATCACCTAGCGAACACAAGTGCTGCAAATGAGGAAATGCATTGAGATAAGCCACCTTGGCAAAGGGCTGATTGTTAATACGCGAAGCCTGTGAACGAGTACCTCGAAAATGTCAAAACTGGTCTAATGTTCACGTAGTGCGGAAAGAGGTAGAATGCTAGTGAAACTACTATTGGGCACTAAATGGTCGGACGTCCAAGACTCTTCACAGAACGTGGGATTCGGAGGCTTGTCCGCTCTGTTAATGTATGATAAATGGTAATCTGTGGCATCTCTGCCGAGAGAGCACAATGCTGGTGCACCGTTCATCATACGTCGTTGAATACAGAGTTCCGCAGCAGACCACCCCTACCCGTTCACATGTTGACCCAACGACATCGTCAATTACGACTGCAGTGGGCACAGGACCATCGGGATTCGACCATCGATCAAAGTAAAATGTCGGCTCTCTGGGTAAATCACATGTTTGCTACACTGGGTTGACGGTCGTCTCCACACACGTCGTCATCGAGGTGAACGGAGGCTCGAGACGTCCAGCGCGACAGACGCAGGTTGGTGAGAGGAGTATTATGCCGTGGGAGACAGTCTCCTGCGCTTGCATGGGACCTGTGCTAGTAATCGAAGACACGCTGACAGCTGAGAACCACCTGCTTCTCTTCATGCTTGATGACTTCCCCGACAGCGATGTCATCTTTCAGCAGTGTAATGGTCCGTCTCAGAGCCAGTGGTTGAGGAGCTTTATGTGAATACACGTAGATGTCTCGGCGACCAAATTCGCCTGATGTAATGCTATGGAACGTATCTGGGTCGCTATCTGGCGACATCACCAAGTGCGAAAATCAGCCAACCGTTATTTACGTGAATAACATGACCTGTGCGGAGACGTCCAATGCCGTATACCTATACAAACCTAGCAAAAAGTGTCGCATCCCTGATACGCAGAATCAGTAATGTATTTCGTTCCAAAGCCGGAGCCGGCCGTTATGGCCGAGCGGTTCTAGGCGCTTCAGCCTGGAACTGCGCGACCGCTACGGTTGCAGGTTTGAATCCTGCCGCGGGCATGGATGTGTGTGATGTCGTTGGGTTAGTTAGGTTTAAGTATTTCTAAGTTCTAGGGGACTGATGACCTCAGCAGTTAAGTCCCATAATGCTCAGAGCCATTTGAACCATTTGAACAGAACACGGAAAAACAAGCTTTTAAGCAGTTGGTCATAATGTTTTGGCTCATAAATGTAAGTCGTTAGCTGTATTAAACGCTCAAGAGAAAATGAACTTAGTTATAGTTAGTAAACTTCAGAACATAGAAATACAACAGAACTAAAAAGTAATTTCTGGCAACTTAGCGCTTATAATATTATACAAATGTTTCGTTAGAACACTTCAGTTAAATATACATTTACGTGTTTTCTATGGTAAGTGTTTTCGTCATATGGGAAGTGTGCAGCAAAACACAAAAGTTTCAGTCCTAAGAAATTGGATTTAATGTTGCGCATCACAAGCTTCTCTTGAAAATTTTGAAGTAATCATTATACTTTCTTTAGTTGTTTGTGGAAGCAAAACGCATTACGCCAAGCTAATAGATGCCGTAATACCAGGCGATTTATTCACTGTATTGCTCAAGTTAGTACTGTCTCAAGCCGCAGGAATATTCTTCTGAAGAACAGGTCTCTCAAAACGAAGAGAAATAGGTAAGTGAGAATTATTAAGAATCTGTTAATTAATCAAATAAGGCCATTTTGAATAAGTTTTGAGTTATAACGTTGTTATGATTTTGATAGTTGAATTAGTAAGTCCTCATAACATACTGATAGTAACTCTGTTTTTTAAAAGTTTTTATTTTTAATTGACTTTCATGGTAGAAACGATTAAATATGTTCTATCTGAGAAGGTCGTAAATAGTTCGCATTTTATCTCAGTTAGTACTTAGAGTAGGTTCGAAAATGTTGATCCCCTTCTACAGTAAGTACTTGCAACACTCTTTTGATCTTTTTTATATTGTGTTTTGCTGTTCAACACTATTTCGAGCCATTTTAACTTGTTGAACTAGCTCGCACTATTATTTGTGACGTTCTGTTTCTGGATATGAGTTCCACTATTACATAGTGGTTTGACTACAGGGTATTATAATGTTGTTGTATGACCTACTGGTGTTTTCTTGACATTCTGTTTGTGTGTTGTTTATTATGTAGCATGATTCTCTATTGTAATTACCTAGGTTTGCTTCATCATTTTTTGTTCCACAGTTTTATCGGTAGATTAATGTATGTATATAACTGTATGGTTCACAAATATGGATATGCATGATAAGGTTTTTTGTGAGATCTTACGTGTGAAAACATTTTTATGGGATAGAAATTGGTGTCTGACGTAAATGTTCCACAGGGCTCTTTTTAGCCTCTACTTCATGTTTGTAATCTCTTACACACTTATTGGCTGTTATCTTTGAAGATATGTCAAAGGAATGTCTTTTACATTCACTAAGAGCCCAAAACGTTGGGGTTTACTTACCTCTTACCTTTATCAAATGCAGTTTTGTGTGATGTTGCTAACTATGACTGTGTTTGAATATCACATCCACTTCTAAGATTTTGTATTTTTCCGTCACTTTATTTGATTTTAAAAATCTAGATTTCTGAGTAGCAGCAAACTAAGAATTTTGACAGATTCTCATAGAATCTGTCCAGAGTAAGCAGCAACAGCTGTGTGTGGGTAGATCTGTTGTAGTAGTTGTGGTCTTCAGTCCACATATTAGTTTGATGCAGCTCTCCAAACTACTGTGTCCTGTGCAAACCAGTTTATCTCTGATTCACTAATGTAACCTACGTCTTCTTGAACCTGCTTACTGTATTCATCTCTTGGTCTCCCTCTACAGTCTTTCTTCCCCCACTTTCCTCGAATACTACATTTCTAATCCCTTGATATCCCAGAATGTGTCGCATCAACCGATCCCTTCTTATAAAGCTGTGCCACAATTTTCTTTTCTCCCCAATTCTATTCAGTACCTCCTCAATAGTTACATGATCTTGCCATCTAATTTCCAACACTTTCCTGTAGCACCACATCTCAAAAACTTTATTTCTCTTCTTGTCTGAACTGTTTACCGATCACGTTTCACTTCCATACAAGACTACACTCCAGACCAATGCCTAACAAGTAAATTTATGTTGTGTGTTAACAAGTTCTTCTTCTTCAGAAACTCTTATCGTGCCACTGCCAGTCCAATTTTGTATCCTTTTTCTTTCGGCCTGCATCAGTTATTTTACTGTTCGATAGCAAAACTCATCTACTATTTTTAGTGTCTCATTTCCAAATACAATTCACAAAACTAGAGTTGCGTTCTACTAAAACTAATGTTCAGTAGTTTCGGTGCACTACCGAAATGGCGTCGTGAATTGTATGATTATCGGTAATATTGGCAGCGCTATTACTGAAAGGAACATAAATGAATGTGTAAGAGTGAAAGTGGCAGCCGACGAATTATCTTCCTTTTTTTCTTTTGTTTGGTTGTTTGTTTTACACATAATTAGAGCCGTATATTTACTAGAGTTAGGCCACTGTGTATTTTATATCCCTACAGAACATAAACTGCATTTTATAATTAATAAAAGTCAGCTGACTGAGGAATTTCTAATGTTATACGTAACCAAAGCATTTTCTTTTGTTACAAGTAGAGTTTACATGCAGAAACTTAAAGAATTATATATTTAATTATTGTTATTTTGAACTCAGTAGAAGGCTGTTCATCATGATCAAAGGCAAGAGTTTCCTGTTATGATTGCTAAATACGAAAGTTGTTTATAAATAATAGAAACTTGTTTTATATTCGTTCGACGAAGTACTGAAGCGATGTTTGACGTGTTTTTCCTTTGCAGTGTTTTGTAAATTTACCTTTTTGTTGATAAGATTGCGTTTTCTAGTTCTATACGATACAGCTATATTGTTTTCCTTATTTTTACTACAACATCCTCTGTTTCACGTTGCATATCAACAATGTTCTAACAAAAGCTGAATTAGATATTGACAGTCACAATTTAGCTATAAATACAATTTGCTCTTAAGTAATAGTCCCGCGGATAACCATGTAGAACAAAAATATTCCTTAGGTTACCGGACCATTTATAGAGGGTTAAAAGTATTTAAACCGACAAACTCTGGGAGGCTGTAGGTGACATCAAAACAAATATTTTTCCCTAATGTCATTTTTTCCTATGAGGATTATTTAAACCGGTGGAGGCCATATTACGCTCTTCAGTTGTAGGCAACTGCTGTCCACCAGTGTAGTAGTGCATTGTCTGTGTTTACTAACGGAGCGATACACCTGGAGTTGAGTACACTGATATGGTTGGTGCATACTACGTAGCGCACCACAAGGGATGAGCTGCACATTGGGTTTATCAACAACAATATCCTAATCACCGTATCCCGCATAATACGACATTTGCTGCTGTGTAAAAACATCTGCGTGTGATCGGGTCATTTAGTAGATTACCTGGACAGGGACGCCGTCGCACGGTAAGAACGCTGCAATTTGAGGAAGCTGTCTTGCACCATGTGGAGCGGGATCCTTCAATCAGCACTCGTGCAATTGCACGTAACATGGGGACGAATCAGACGAATGTAACAACAGTCTTTCGAGAGCAATTATTACGTCCATTTCACTTACAGCGTGTCCACAACCTGGAACCAGTTGATTATCCACCCAGTGTACAGTCTTCGCGGTTGTACCTGGAACAGTGTGAAATGCATCCTACATTTCCGTCCTCTGTGTTATTTACCGATGTTATTTACCGGGAATGATGGAGTCTTCAACATGCACAGTTCGTATGTTTGGAGTGAGGATAACCCACATGCCACAGTTACTAGCGCTCATCTAGTGCAGTTCTTCGTTAATTTGCGGGTCGGTGTTGTTGAGGACTGTTTAATTGGTCCGTATCTGCTACCTAGGCCATTAAACTACAGGCACTATTACAATTTTCTCGCCAGAGCATTGTCAGAATCGCTGAAAGACGTCCCTCTCCCTACAAGACAACGCATGTGGTTCCAACATGACGGGGCGCCGGCACATTTCAGTCGTCGTGTGCGTCGATTCCTGGACCGACGGTTCCCAGAAACGTGGACTGGCAGAGGTGGTCCTGTACCATGGCCTGCTCGATCCGCAGATATTTCCCCTCTGGACTTTTTTGTGTGGGGAGAGATGCACAACATTGTTTATGCAACTCCAGTTACATCAGAAGAGGATCTGGTTGCCGGGATAGTAGCAGCAGCAGGAACAATTCAGGATACTCCTGGGGTTTTTGCCCGTGTTAGACAGAACATGATCCGACGGTTTAACCTTTGTTTACGTGTCAATGGAGGCATTTTTGAAATGTAGCTGAAATTGGGTTGTGTTAATGTGTTGCCTCTTGGTCATAAAGAAATGGAAAAGTTTTTGTTGGTTTAGTTAATTAGCCACCAGAGAAATCTTCCTCTAGCGGTTTAAATTTTCCTCATAGGAAAAAAAGACATTAGGGAAAAATATTTGTTTTGATGTCCCCCACAACCTCCCAGAGTTTGTCGGTTTAAATACTTTTCACCCTGTATATCCTCACTCAGCTTCTAGACGGTTCACCGTCAGTTCTTAGGGGAATCCCTTAAGACACTTGTCACATACGAAAAGAAAGCGATGGTTAAGTGGTAACGCCAGATGGGCAACCAAAACACGTAACATAAAGGAAACGCGTGTGCCACACTAAGCCAAAGCAACTACGCAAACTACTGTAGTCTACGCTTTCTTGTGATAGTCTATGGTAGTCTACGATCGTTTTATAATTCTACACTCAGAATAACCTGATTTAATGCAATTATATTCAATACCAATATATCAAAACGAAGCAGTGCTGAGACGGCTCAGTAGGTTCGGCTGGTCGAGTGGCAGCCTGCAGTGAAGAGGCGTGCGCGGTGCGTTTCGCAGCCCGTTAGGGTTGTCCGCCCCCGCGCAGTGAGCGGCGTGTTGACAGTGTGTGGTGAGCCGCGGGGGCGGTGCGTGTGCAGGGGCGGCGGAATGGTAGGGCAGCGAAAGGGAAGGGGGCGAGGAGCTCGCCCCAATGGCCACCGCACAGCCTGCTTCAAAAACAATAACGCGCTGCCATCGTCCCCAGGTCCTGTTATACAAGATACCGCTGCAGTAGTACAACACGTACCACTCTCTAGTAATGTGTGGTCGTACATCTACCGACGTACAGAGGTGTAAGCGAATTATGCACAAATTTCGTCCTCGGATAATCATTTGATCGTCATGTCATAACGAAGGACTTATAATTATTGGCTAAGGCTTTAGTCGCTGAGCTTGATCCCCTAAGAGTTTGCAGACATTTTAATATGTGATCTGTCGAAGATACGGAAACGAGATATCTATCACATGATAGTTCGCAGAGGGAAAAGTAATTTTGTTGCACATAACCCTTAGCGCTCGACTAGTGGGGCAGCCCTGACCGCGTAAATATCGCAACAGTCTCACACGTCGGGCGCTGCCCAGCACAAATTTCAGTTCACTGTAACTCGTATGTCAGGGCTCTCACTGCCATATTTGTTGTACTTTACTGTTCTACAACTCTCTCCAAACGATATTTCTACGAGAAAAGCCTACCACTGTTGCCTTGTTTCCACGTTTCTAGTTCCCTATGAAGGTGATGTTAGGAATCATAACAACAAAAATGGCGAATTTAAGTGATAATATTGGAGACAATGGGTGAAATTGTGAGTCATACGAGTGATCTAAACGAAGATAACACTAAAAAGAACAATGACCTTAGTCAATAGCTTCATTCTGTACAATCTGGATGATTCTTCCAGTCAGAAACCCAATTTCAGCCACAAGAGATGAAGTCTGGCATTTCTGAAATCTTTGTTTGGAAAAGTACAGAACACAAACGGAACGAAGGGAAGAGCACCTACTTTTCCTACTTTCGATGACGAGGAGAGACTACCAAAGCAGCCACATTTAGTTTACTCCAATGAAAATAGTAACAGTAAGGATAGTGTCGTTTGCAGTAACAGGAAGATAAAAGGTGGTAGAAGGGAAACTATTTACCATTGCAACACATATTCCACTAAACCAGGACTATATGTGAGTGAATTCTTCGAAAAGTTCCACACCGTGCAGAACCATCAGGCCAAAGTGACTAGATACATCAAATGAAAGACAAAAGGTGACACATTCAGTGTTACAATGTATGTGTAATTGGTTTTATTGTTTAGCTTAGAGTTAACCTTGGTATAATTTCATTATATGTGACAGGCGTTAGTTTCAATGTAAACATTACGAGTGCAGTGACGGCATCGAGATATTGAAGGAGTGATATACCTTTCAGACATTCAGAAATTCTTAAGGAAACGACTGCAGTGATGTAACGGTTGATAGCGTTGGCGTTGAAACTTTTCGCAAAAGTATCAGAGAAACGAGCTGAAATTGAAAAGCAAAATGAGCGGTCTCGGTGTGACAGTGTAAAGACCGCCAAGCGCTCTCCTGACAGTCCCCGTCATTCTTTCAAGCCTTTTGACTGTTTACATGTCCCCACAAAAGGTGTTCACTTAAACAGTGGCACGTACACGCTTTTTCCTAGTTTTTCATGGTTTTCCTAAGCCCCTTCTCATTTGCTAGAATTTAGCGTTTAGACATAGTTACAACATTCGTAGCTGTCGTATAAAGTGGGGCCAATAGGAATTACGTTCAATGGCCCACCTACATCTTTTTATTGCAAATCCTTAGCTTGATTCTCTCACCATAACTGCAGTCGTCATTTGGCCTAGGAGATAGGGACTAGTTTGATACACCAAATTTTGTGTAATCTTCTCTTTGTTTGTATTTGCGTTTCAATCGTTTGTACGTTAATTACTTGAGACGAAAATGATATGTGACAAACTGATTAGATGAATGTTTAAAACCACCTAAAACCACAATTGATTTGGCCATTGTACTATATCTATGACACATCTTTTCTGGGTGTGGCCCATATCACTGACAGTTGTCCGGAAGTCGGAACGCCACATAAGAGTAATAGATCATATTTTATTTTTAGGCTTTTAAAACAATTTAAGATTCTCTGCTTGAAATGGTTCAAAAGTTGTGAATAAATTCTACTTAGAAATATTCTTCTCAGAGTTGTATACGCGCTCACTAAATTTATCGAACTTACGATGTGTTCGTATTCAAAGCTTCGTATTATCAAAAACATGAGTTATTGAAGATTGTAGATATCACCATTTTGTAGGAGAATGTTTCATCTTTCCGTTGTTATCACTGTTTAGCACCAAAGCGTGATTTCAGTTCAGAAGACTATGTACTTACGTAACGAATCTGTAGCAGAATATGAAAGATAAAATTTTATCGTATAGCAGAGACATTGGAGGTCGCTTATCAGGTAAAATTGTAAACGAATAGCAGTACCAAGATATAGCACAATAAACGCGGCAAGCTGTATGGGCAACATATTTATATCGATCATCTACTGGTGATAGCGTTCTTCACTTCGCTTATGCAGTTACTCCTCGGTTATAGTACAAACGCAGAAAAGGTAAAGCTGCGGTATTTCCTTAAAAATGGAAATGAAGTCCCATGCTTCTTTACAGAGCGTAGGGAAACGATGCGGGAGACCCGCACCGCCTTACTAGGCAAGGTCGTAATGGAGGTGGTTTGCCGTTGCCTTCCTCCGACCGTAATGGGGATGAATGATGATGATGAAGACGACACAACACCCAGTCATCTCGAGGCAGGAAAAATCCCTGACCCCGCCGAGAATCGAACCCGGGACCCCGTGCTCGGGAAGCGAGAACGCTACCGCGAGACCACGAGGGCGCACGGTATTTCCTTATCAACATAAATATTTTATCCCAGTGGCTGTTACGGAAGCAATTAAGCCAATATATATAGGCCTGGTACACTGAAAAAGCCTCAAAAATTATCCTCATAGTTGTATCGAGAATCAAAATGAATTGTTAAAACAACCTCATACGGCCTCATATCTATAAGAGTGTGTTTGTTAGGATAAAATCTTTGTAATGGAATTCAGTTATGCTGTTAAGTCATTTAATGGTGCTCATCTGGGTAGGTAAAAATTTTCCTAAGGTAATACCATCAAAGATTTTCAGCTTCCGAGGGAATGCGAGTATCCACGCTCAGTATATTTCTGGATTCAATACCAAGGATGTAAGAATTAGAATTGTTCTGGATGAAGAACATGGAGCAGAAGATTGCCATCATTACTCTTTAGGACACTTGCGATTACAAAATGTCAGCTATTTGTGAATATTCATAATAAATTACTTTAATCGTATTTTCTAGCATTTCACTTATTTGCATGAACCCTTGCATGAACCCTTACCTCACAACCGACACAATCAATTACATTCAAATTTCCGTAAATGATTAGTAATTAAAAGTAGCCACTGAAGTAGTAAAATGGCAGTAAGCGGTTATTCTCTGAATCAGGGAGTGTTATATGAAACTCTTCCTATTGAAAATGGATTGAATGAAAAAATATATAAATGTTACACCAACAACAACGCGTAAATTTAAAACTGATGTAATAATTTTGAAGTTCTAGCTGCAATAGTTCCAGAGATAAAGTTACTCGTAGACGAATTTAGAAACTTTTACATTGATGGGATAGGACGTTCCTACACGCAAAGTGCTGTCAGTTGCAATATGTTGATGATATGGAAATTCAGTAGCTAGGAAGAATATACACACGTACTGAAGTTGTGAATGATTTACCATCAGAACGATTCCATTGGTGTAAGTACGAGAATTCTGCAATTGCTTGTGTTTCTTTGTCTGATTAATAACGCTTCAGTTGCAGCTGATAACACGCAGAGGACTTTATGCTTGAAGTTGTTGAGTTTAGTTTAAATTTTAATTGGAGAGCACTGCATGTAGGTATCTCCAAAGCGGGTATTACCATGCACTGATATTTTAACACTTACAACTCTCTTCATTCTTCTCTATCTCAGCGGCCTATCTACGCTCTCGATCAGTGAACCCTTCCGTAAAAAGGCATTTAACGCGCGAAAGGGATACATACCCGCATTTAGAGGTACTGGACAGTATAATAACTGAAACGTTACAAGGTTGTCGTCACCAAAAACGTAATAACGTATCTTGCAGACTGGAACAGAGCATTACTAAGCGCATGGTTTTCCAACACAAACGATTATCGGGGTGTTACACGGTGGTCAGCCACACTGAACCGCTCTGGGTGACTCGCGCGCTGCGGGCCGGCCTACTCTCTAGGGGAGCGGAGTCTCGCGATCGGTTCGAGCCCCGCGCCTTGCAGTGATACGCCGGGCCTCCGGCTGACTCACGCTCCACGCACAACCGCCTCCGCCCCCGCCGCCTCCGCATGAAACATTCATGAGGCGAGGGGCGCCGCGCCCCCGCACGGAGCATGTGCGCCCGATACAGACGCGACGCCGCAAAACAGTCAGCTGTCGCACGCACACAGGTCCGACGGTAACCTATCCGCTTCAGGATTAGCACGTCGTGATACCGTTTTAGGCCTCTCCAGGGTTCGTAAACGGCAACGCAAAAGGTACTCTCCTTCAGTAATATGTATAGCATAGTAACATGGCAGTCAACTTCTTCAGGTGGCATCTTTCTTCAGCAGGTGTTTGTGTACTTACTAACAAACATAGATATTTCAGTGGCGGCGGTTCCGGTGCTTCTACTGTCAGACACACTTAACCACTGTATCGAAAGCATAACGCAAACGATGACTTATTTACCGACCAGATCATTTCAGGACCGTGTTCACGGTAGTCAAATATGTAGTTATAAAACCAACAAACATCACATATGAAAAGTTTTCCAAATGCAAGGTACATAATTTAAATCAAACAGAACAATTCTGAACACGATAACTGTGTGAAATGCGGGTGCTAATCACTACAAAATGTATTTGTAGTGATTAGCGTCCTCATTTCACAGTTATTGCGTGCCGGATTGTTCTATTGGACATAAATTTTGTACCTTGGATTTATAAAAATGTATCATTTCTTTATAATTGTGTATTTTACTACCGTGGACTTGTTTCTGGACCAAAACCAGTTGGCAACTAAATTACATTGAATTCAGCATTTCTGCTATGCATTTCCTACACCATATGCTGATACCTGCCAAGACAAGATGTTTAAATATTTAACCTCTTTACTGAAGATATCGTCCTATCGCTAGAGACCTGTACTAATTCAGATATTTGTGGATATGTTCGCAGACATCCATGGTAATAATTACTTTCCTGGCAAAACCACACATAGAGGTGGATACCAGCATATATATCTGTAGATACACCCAATTACAGTTATTTTGCTGTCGAAAGTTAAAGGATATTGGTAATGTTTACAAGTGTTCAATGTAAATAATTATTATTGCCTTAAGACATTTTTATTGACCATTCGGAGTAAAGTACCACTGCAATGGTTGCAATATAGTGTGTCCTGCAGAGGACAGATATGCTTCTGATTTCTCTAAAGGCGCATACAGAGACATATTCCTCTTACAGCATCACAAAACAATCAGATATACATTCCACTTCTGTCGTATCAGCAGCAGCCTTGCCTATGAGTAATTCCTGTTCAGCTAGCACTAACAGGTGTCAGTTACGCAATAACCGAAAACTACATGAAGTGATACGAAGACTTTTCTAAGACAATCAATCTTTTTGATCCTTTGCCCAATGTCTGACTGCTGTTTAAGTTTCACGGAAGACATAAAAATTGTGCAATATAAAACCAGAGAATCTCTCAATATTTTCCTTAAATATATTTATAAGCACACAACGTAATTCTTCTTACATTGAAAAGCGCAGCACATTAAGAGAATTTTATGTTATAGTGAACTAACGCATATTTTACAAATGAACTACATTATAAACATTTGACAGTATGCAGTGTATGACGACTACAACACGTAATGATTTAATTTGACATCCTGAATTTGCGAAAATATGGCGCTGAAAAAGTCACAAAATCGGTTTCAGTAATTACGACAGAAACCGTAATTTACCGAACGCATCACGAAAAGCATCTGCTAAGCTGTAATCAAATATGGTTATGATATAGTTCCTCAGTTTATGGTGGTTCTACTTTACAAGACCGAAATTCGAGCCTGGCGTAAGCATACCACCAGAGCTACCGCGTACTGAACGGATTAGTGTTTTTTCTTACAAAATTTTAATATCTGCGATTGCGGAACCAGGCTTGCGCATACAAGTGTATGGAACACTTTCGCTATCTTCCCACCGTTTATCTCTCTACCACTTTCGAATGCAATCGAGTATAGCGTGTAGTAACTATAAATAACATTTGACATGTAAAAATTAGAAGAAAAGTGCACGTCAACAATACCGTCATAGTATTCCTTCGTCATCAGTACTATCATCAGACAATTATCGTCTACTGTGCGAGAATGTCTTCTTCTAGACTTTTTCACACATTACAGTATTCCGGTTTTATCACCCAAGTTTGTACTGCTTCTTTCTTTAGGGGGTCCATCCGGCTTCCACGTGACTGTCCTCTAGGTCTTTTCCTATCTTGAGGAAACCAACACAGTCCTCTTAGGAATCTCTCCCATTATTTCATCTAGCTGTATTGTTGTCATAAGTCACTAATACGTCATTAAATCCTATTTGTTTCCCGATCCATTTGTTAGTTTTTATGTCTTTTACTTTTGTGCCTAAAATATACCTTTCCAATGATCATTGGGCAGCACTTAATAATTGGATTGTTTGTGTATTTAGTAATCATTTTTCCCTAAGTGAATACTGGTTGTAGATTTTTCGTTTAAGGTACTTTGACAACTTATTTCTGAATTTAGCATTTTGTTTATGAATGATGTCCAAAATGATTAGTTCCCGAGTTATGGGATATTCAGTTATGGCTAGAGCGCCTAGCATATTTCAGCTGCACGCTGAAAATTTGTGAACTTTTGTAACAAATCAGTAACTAGAGAAGGACTAACTATTCGGCCTCCTCGTTCACCTTGCTTAAAACAAGTTGGCAGTTTATCTGTCTTGTTTGACCAAGATGATAGTAAGTGTAACATCATTTCTCAATGGACGAATGCAGAAATATTGCAATACTCTTGACTTTAGCCGAATGATTGTGTGTAGCGTGTGCAGTGTCGTTTGTGTGAGTAGAGTGGTGTCGAGTGCATGTGCGTGAATGTGTGTGTGCGTGTGTGTGTGTGTGTGTGTGTGTGTGTGTGTGAAGTGTGAGTAGTGATCAATGAAGCAATAAGTAATATACCATCATTATCAGAGGCCATTTATGAAGGTGTTAATATGTAAGTATCGTACACAACATATAAATCATTTCGTCAACAAAAGTATTTGTAATAATTTGGCATCACTTATGAGTTAATTAATTTTGTTATTGTTAGCTCTTAGGAATATGACATGTAAAATGTGTATTGTTGTTGTTATATTTGTGTAATTGTTATTTGTGTATGAGTCAATTAATTTCGATACTGCTGCTTTCTCCTATGAAAATGAAGTGTAAAATGCATGTAAGTTACCTGAGAACAAATAAAATAACTTACTAACTGTTCACTGACCGATAAACAAAGCGAGACACACAGGTTTTATGACGAACAGATTAAGTTGAAGTTATACTAATCATGTATAATTGAGCGTTCTGGTGTAAGGCAGTTTCAAGTGCTTTATCTTTGACATGGTTTTGGTCACTGCACACTAGCCAAATGCTAGCTAACAAGTACTTTCGACAAGTAGTTAAATAACAACGAAACATAGTTAATGTTGGCAATTCAACATTTACATAAATCCTAGTAAGCGAATGGTGATATTCTGAAGGAATGGACGTTTTTATTTATCGAATTTTATTCACATTCCGAGATGATTTAGCAGCCATTCTGATCGCGAACATATGCTCAATTGGTGAGTGCAACAAATTCCCATAAAATTGTGTTATAGATACGAAGTAAATTCGTTACCTACTTGTCGTCTACTATCTGTTGAAGGAAAGATTCAGCAGCTGCTTGGTTATCTTCTGAAATTAAATTCTTTGGTGTAGACCAGTGAACTACTTCTGCGCGGCATTGCCATCGTAGCTGACTTTTAAAAGTGATTCCACAGCGTTGCCACAGAAATGTACGAGAATCTTACAACGACCCCCCCCCCCCCACCGCCCTCTGCTACGCACATCAAGGAACAAAACTACTGAGAAATCAGTTGCGTTATAGCGCCCAAAGTTTGTTGTAAGTGACGACAAATCGGATCGAAGGCTGTCTCCAATTCAGTGACAGAAGCAGGTTTCGTGAACGACAGACATTAATTATACAGGCAGAATAATCCAAAGGATTATCTCTCTCTCTCACTCTCTCTCTCTCTCTCTCTCTCTCTCTCTCTCCCTCCCTCCCACCCTCCGTCTCTCGCCCTCCTTCCTCCCCTCTCTCTCTCCCTTTCTCTCCCTCCCTCTCTCTCCCTCACCCACCCACCCACCCACCCACACCCACACCCACACACACACACACACACGCACACACATTGCCTATCATTCGAATTTGCAACTTCCATATCTACAATGAATGATACGTAGTTAACATCTGCCACGATCCGTTAATAGCGTGACACTAGTTTCACTATTTTCCACACCACGTTCACTTGCGGAGGAAAGTAGTTATTTATCGTGATGTATTAAAAGCGTTTCTCCGTGTTAACTCAGTAACGAAGTGTAACGTTCATCTGTCACCACGGTTAAATGTCTTTGAAAAAAAAAATTCTCTGGATCTTATAGCTGAAATACCTTTACGTGTTTGTATTTTTACTGCGGAGTTGTTGAAAATACTATGAATGCAGTAAGAACAATACTACTATGGTTTCTAACATTTAGCCCGAAGCATTTAGTGGGGGTTAGTGGCATGTTTTTTGAACAAACAGTTGGCTGTCGTCACGAGTCACGATGATCGCAGTTATGTTTCTTGTGCCTTTCGACAGACTTTGTCCAGCTCACATAATGTTGAATTCGTAGTAAACACGATATCTGCCAAGAGGCAGTAAAATATACTAACTTTTACGGCTCCGTATTTCGTCTCTAGCATATAGTCTAAGAAAAATAGAAACAAGTTGTACCTTAAGCATTTCAGGTGGCGTCAGGAATCAGTGAGGTTTCTATCCGTTCAATATGTCTTTGTCTGGCACTTTGCCGAATTCGATGTTAGCCATAAACACATCGCAGCAGTGTTTTTCCAGCTTTTTCAGGCTCTGCGGTAATTATATATTTCTAATGCGTATTCGATAAGTAACGATTAAAATATAAGAGTACGGATAACACGTATATGGGTACGTCCTGATCAAAGCCCAAGGACGACTTACGCTAGAGCACGCAGTTGCCCAAGCTGCTGGAGGCGGTTGCACCGCAATACAGATTCGTACGGGGAGACGGTAGCCATATCTCAGAGCGTAAGACGAGAGAATTGCCCGCAAGCCCAGAGATAAGGGCCCTAAAGGGAGGACTAAAGGCACAGTAATGTCCCGCAGGCGATTGTTTGAAGGGCCTGGACTCGCCTAAACATTTCGATTGTATCTTCGTGGAAAAGCCAGCAATGCCGTGGTATGGTTTCAGGCCAAGATCTTACTCCCACTAGCAAAATTTCGTCATATTAACAAAAGCGTAATCGAATTCATTTGAATCCCATTTCGTTGTCAGTGTTACAGTTGACAGGCCTCAGCAGTGTCTGATCCACAGATAATAAAGCAGAACGAGTAACTGTACCATAACTGCTATGCTATTAATATTTCTGAGACATCACAACAGAGTTGATCCCATGAGCACCTTATTAGATGTAATCCATAGTAGCAATTTAAATGCGAAAGTAGCTCTGTCACCACTTAACCGATTTTAACAAAATTAGGTATGAAGATAGCTTGAAAACCGATGAAGATCACAGGATACTTTGGAAAGAATCTAGTACAACGCATTTATTCATTTGAAGAAAGTAATGCGATATATGGAACAATAACTACTCTTCGAAAGAGCTATGTAGTCTTTGACTTTTTAACTTTATTATATTTGTGAAATTTATTTTATCATTTGAAATGTTCTATATAATACTATTCAGCGTAGTGACTACAATGATCATACAATCCTCTACTTGTATAATCTTTACTTCCGTACTAATAACAGTCACAAAACCGTTTCACTTAAGCCGGTAAGCATCACGCGTCACTTATGCATAACTTCTAAGAGGCGTACTACTGTGGGTTACCTTTTTGTGGCATTGTGAATACAGTTTTTGACCGTCGTCCTTGGGGTCCCGGGTTCGATTCCTGCCCGGGTTGACTTTTCTCTCGCGCCTGGATATGTGTGTTGGCCTCAACACAATTTTACCGTCATCGACCCGCAAATCACCGAAGTCGCATGAAATGACTGCACCAAGCACTCGAAAGTCCTAACGGGGTGTCCCGAGCGGTAAAGCTATATAGGCATCTCATTTCATTTTACTGATATGGGAGGCCATCGCAGCCGTGGGTAACATCCAGCATTTTTGTATTTCTGTCAGGGGCTCCTATATGAGTTTACCTTTCTCCGCTATTCTCTGAGGAAATCAACGTAATATTCAGTCTCTAGTGATTAACAATGACACGTTTGTCAGTGTTCCATTAACTGCAGCAAGTAATAAATATTTGTTTTATAACTTCAAACGATTTTTTAAACATTAATTTAGGTTCAAGACACATTTCGTCTTTTATACCCAAGTCATCTGCAGCTGTGCTTTCGTTAAGTCATCTGCAGCTGTGCTTTCGTTAATTGATATCCCGACAAAATCAGCGTTTCCCACACCATTTTGTCACTCCGCTTGGGAAAAATTGGCGCACACTCCGTGTAAATATTTTTCTTTTTTTCCTTTCGTTCTTAGTTCTTGTTACCTAAGTTCTGTGAAACACATCACTGCTAATGTGGTAAGAATTTAACATTTATCTTACGAGAACTGTTTGTGCTTTTTGTCGCTATTTGATTCGATCATTACATCACCTAGCTCGCCTTTGCCAATAGCGGCCTAAGCACCTTTAATACTACAGCAGTAATATAAGTCGTACTCCACGAGTAGCTCGCATTTATTGATATTACTGAAATGTTATTCGAAGCATCCATATAAACATAATGCACTGTTGCAGGTGAATGAAAAGTTAAATTGGAGGGAGTAGCTTAGATCCTATCAGAAATCGAATAACTAACCTATTCATTTATAATCTAGTGCATACCCAGTAAGTTATAGCTTCATTTGTCTATATATTTATTGCTATTTCATCAAAAGACCTGCCTTCTTGAATTACTATTTCAGGTTGTTAGGTAGACAAGTGGCGCAACATTATTTCGTGTTCTGGTTCATTAAATTTCTTCTAACAAAATAAAATGTTGAACATGACTTAATGTACAAATAAAATGAAATTTATATAAATTCACAAAAAATATAAATTCTACGTATGTACCAATATTTTATTTCTATCCTAAGTACGTTCAAGATTTTATAGTTGTCTCGGAAATAGCCTGAATGTTGCAAATCCTTATCGTTACTCGTATAGTAAGTAAGTGCACTAAAATCTAATCTAGTCAGTGTCCTCCATATGTTACGTATGTCGACGCTACTAGATTCTTCGTGTATCCGTGGGTTTAGGGTTACACTAATTCTAGTACAAAATACTTGAGACTAAATTTGTAATATTAAACAAAACTACCGATTACATTTTAGCAAATTTAAATATAAACAAATATATATTTCCTGAAATAGGTCAAGCAAAGAAGTTACGGTGCACTATGTTTGAATCACTGTATGCGCTTGTCTCAACTGATGAAAACATATTGTATATGGTAATAGGTTGCTAAATGATAAATAGAATGTAACAATGCAAACTTTTTCACAATATTTCCGAATGTGGAATGCTTGTTTTGATAATATAAAAAATTAACTGAAATAAAAATATCTTGATATTAGTGAATAAACGACAAATGCCAAATAATTATAATGTTTAAAGTGAGATCATTGAGCTTAATAATGCACATACATAAAAATATTGTATTTTCATTGTTTTTAGTATTTTAACAATAGAAGTAAGTTTACCTTTGCTGATAAGTTTCCTTGGACCGTAAACATGTGAATGTGAAAGTGTTAAGTGATGGTGTCTTATTATTGCGCCCTGTGTGCAAGGTAAATAAACTTCTAGCAACAAGGTATGTGAAGAGATTACTGTGTTAGCTTATTTGTCCGTCGCTGATATAGAACATTGCAAACCTTCTTTCCTTCCAGTCTGGACAAGCTGTGCAGTAAGTAGGGTACATGTAAAGCTTACTGGGACAGGTTAAATGATAGCTACAAAGAAGTCGATAATTCGATTGTAATACTGGCATTTAATTTTGATATTTTCCATAATTGATAAAAATAACAAAAATGTGAATTTTTTTGACCACCCACACACTCATGAGAATGGCACATTAACTAATTTGCAATTTCGCGCCCCAATTACCGGCAGCTACGTTGATGAATACTCGGCACCTCGTAAGGATAACTACAAGATTAAGATTACTAGATAAGTTGTTGGAAGTGGATAAGCGTTGGTGAAAATCTCGCTTCTGAGCATACAAAGAGCTCTAAGCGCAGAGCTCTGCATGGAACGCGCGTTGGTGCAATGCTGCGATACAGACCGTATCTCCCGCGCTGAACCTCGTCGTGTAGACCTAAAAAAATGCCCAATCCTACACCTATAGTGAAGGCAATCACTGAAACTGGCCCTATGGTGAATATACCGATAATTCGGATGGCTATGCCGTCTCCGAATCACAGCACTCCCAGTCTGAGGTAATCTCAATTGAAAGTTGCTTCTCAAACTTCCACCCCACAGGACAGCGCAAATCTTGCAAGTTAGAAATCTGATGCCAACCTTCTTTTGCCAAAACCTGTAACTCGAATACAAGAAAAATCTCTGTCTGCACTGTTCTGCACAGAGGAACAATTCGCGTCTTAGATCTTGCGGGATGCGTCTTAACTCGCCAACGACCAAGTCGAATTCCGCTCCCTTCGAAGACGATGGCCAAAACGCCGTCTCCCAAGTCTGTGCCACTCAATGGCTGAATGAAAAAACCTGTTTTTCCACGATTCTCCCGTCTTCCAAGCGTACGAAAACGCGGTGGAAGAATGCTCAATCCCTGCAAATGTCGAACGCTGTAACATCGCCGAAATCTTTCCAATTCAAATTTTTGAGATTCTACCCAATGGTCGTGTCGGTCATATCACCCCTAGGCAAACAAAATTCCCGTCTTTTCCACGTGTTGCTCAGCACAAGTGGCTCCGGAGACCGGGCTACCCCCAAACGCGTCGAATTTTCCCGCGTTTCCGGTGACCGCTACCTGCCGTCCACGGAGGTCCGGCGAGCTACGGCCAGCTGCAGCCATTATATTCTACAATTCTTAACTTCGACACTTTTAACCGACGCTTTAAGTTAGTAACTCAATCATGCAGACATGCAGGGAATACTACTCGAGAGTGCCTCATATTCCTCATAAGTCAATAAAGCCATGACCTGATGCCCTTGCCAGTCCCTTTATTATTAATACTAATGTTGAAAAGATAGCGTGTAAGTGCCCAAATCCTGGCACCTTACAAGTGAAATGATTTAAACACAGCATTCATTTAAGGTATAGACTTGAATAAATGAATGTTTGCCTAGATGGCCAAATTTCGGTAAATAACCCCACTGCCACACCCAGCAAATAATCCTCTCCAGACTTCAGTGTAATCTATATGCAAATACAATGCAGCTCATAACGGCAGCATGATGCCGAAACGCGTCGTGCTTATAAATATTAGTAAAAAGTGTCTGGGCAGTAAAAATTATGTCAGAAAAACAAATATTACGTACTCCGGAGTCTGACCTCCGTATGGCCACAAATTTCTGAAGGACATCTCCAGATTTAAATAAATATTGACAGTAGGGACCATCACCACCAGCAAGGTGTACTATGCCGTGTCTTCAATTAAAATATTTCAACTGTAGGTTTCCCCTGTTATCATCGAATATGCCACGAACTCTTCTAGCTGTTGAGAAACTTCCTCTCAATCACGCTACCGCGGATCTATCTTTCAGAGTTTTAGGCTGGCGTTCGTCGTCATACCGGAACCCGTAATTTAACAGACTCTGTTTACGTTTCCTCACCGTAGCCAGCATGGGACATCCATTGTCTTGGGATTACATTTCGTGACCGCAGCTCGTGGTCGTGCGGTAGCGTTCTCGCTTCCCGCGCCCGGGTCCCCGGGTTCGATTCCCGGCGGGGTCAGGGATTTTCTCTGCCTCGTGATGACTGGGTGTTGTGTGCTGTCCTTAGGTTCGTTAGGATTAAGTAGTTCTAAGTTCTAGGGGACTGATGACCATTGATGTTAAATCCCATAGTACTCAGAGCCATTACATTTCGTAGCACTCGCCTCGCTACGGTACATTTGTTTTTCAGTCGCAACCGATGTACCCATACATTCGTCTCTGCACTAAAGACGGCGTTACGATATACGCACCTAGCAGGCAACTGCATTTTGCTATCTCCACTATCAATCATTTGCATTATTTTTATTGTCTCCTCCATATCTGTGGATGCAAGTGTCGTGAATATCTTTTCTCCTCATTATGCTATCCTAGATGCAAGCACACAGTATACATTTTTATTACAGAGACGCTACACTTAATTTGCAGCTATTTTAATTCCTTGCCCGCACACCACTGGTGTGAGGCCATCACTATATCTCCTCACCTTTCATTCGCGAGTCAACAGACACCAATGTGAACGTCATTACAGTAGGCAACTGTTGCGCTACCTGTATTCACACCATCTAATAATTACAAGAGGGTTACACCGTTACGACGCAGGTCCGCATACTGACCCCAGAGGACAGCCTAATTTTCTTGATCACCTTATGCCGTGCGTCAAGCCATTGAACTGCTTGATACCTGTAGTAATCTTTGAAGCTAAAGTAGATCTATTTGGAACCCTGAGGTCGTTAGGACGTTTGTGAACATCGCAGGCGGTCATATACACTTCCTGACTAAAATACTGGGCTACCTATAAGGATGAAATTTCGCTGTTGAAGAGGTATGTGATGAGAGGTAACACAAAAGTATGCACGATATCCGTGACGTAATATTGTGCTGTCAGAGTTCTCCCAACCACTGCCACCCGTGACATGAAGTCATACTCGTTGGTTCGTCACACCATGACACCAGCAGTGACACCGTTGTGCCTTTATGAAACATTATAAGAATGGGACCTTCTCCCAGGCCGTCGCTATACTCGCTGGGGATGGCCGTCCGCGGTAGTGCAGAACCGCGCGATCCATCACAGCACGCAATTCAACTTCACTCATCAGCAGTGCGTTTTCTGGGTTATGGCACCATTCCAAACGTAGCCGTTTGTTTATGGTGTTAACAGCAGACTAGGCGCGGGACGCTAATTCTGTATTGCGGTTGCTTCTAGTCTCCGACCAGTGGTACGGGATGACACACAAAGATTAAGGGAGTCTATTAAGGAAAATTCGCGCAGTACCGGCCACTACTGTGATTTCCCATTCTGCCTCCTAACAACAGAAATCTACAGTAAGCAGCAGCAAGATTGTGCGCTCACGTGCACTACAGTCGGACTTATTCTTCCTCTGTTCGCTGTTTTGTCTGCTCTGAGTGCCTGACGGTGATTGCTGTAGCTCTTAGCGCACAGAAGATAATTTGAAGCATGTGGTATCCCTTTTTAAGGCAAGTGATTAATTTCTTTGGTATATTTCGGTTATGTACGTAATGACGTCTAACAAACATTCCATGATAATTTCTGTAAAAGAACGTACAACATGAATAGATCCAACGCCGTGTGTCTCGTACAGTACCCGCCATGGGATTGTCTTTCAGTACGAGCAAGAAGTAATTTCAGTTTCTAAATTATATTTTCTTCTTCATACTTCCGGTCAGACTGACATGGTGGAAAGTGAGAGAAAAATAAGCGGAATATGCGAAAAAGAGTGCATGAAAATCTCTGTGAGCAAGTTTATGTCTAACAAAATGGCTGTAAGGGAGGCAGCAGAAGCGTTTTCTGTACCTCCAAGCACACTTAGAGTCAGGATAAGAGCAGATATGCTGGGTAATTCCGCAGTATTAACTCCTCAGACGGGCATATTCAAGATAGCTTATGATGAAGAAATGCAAAATGCAACTAGTCTATTACATGAAACATTTAGATAATAAGTTCGTCCCCCTCAAAAAAAGGAATTTTTGCAACTTGTATTTGCTTCAGTTGAACATCTGAAGCTGCCTTACCAGTTCGACAAACACAATAGCGTTGGTGGAAGGCAATTTTAGTATTATTTCATGTCGAGATATATCTCTCTCTTAGAAAGCCAGCATCTACAAGCCTCTGCAATCTCTGTAAAATAGTGAGCTTAACATCGGTAAAGTGAGCTGAAACAGTACCAATAAGTTCCCATATTTATGTGTTCTTGTACTATTCAATAACTATCACTGCCGTGTACATTAACAACCGAGATTATCAAAGAAAAGATAATGGACCATAGAGGAAGACACTTTGTAGAAGCCTTGTACTCGAAGCGCTTTTGCTTTCTATGTAATTAAGTACTGTATACATAAATAAAATAAAAATCATTACAGTGTGTAATTCACAGAACAACGTTTTTAGATAAGAAAATGGTATACTAACATCCCGATTAACCACCACTTTACACAGTATACACAGTATAGTCAAAAGCCTTAAGCCGGCCGATACTGCTTGAGTCTCCCCCACTTGGCCTCGGATGGAAAGCGCAGATGTGAAGCGGTTATGATGTGCTTGGTTCGCCTTACCTGCATCCTCTCTTGTGATGGTCGTACGACTTCGATCGGAATTTCTAATACTAGTATGCCTGCCCTCTCGTTCCCACGTAGTCCAATAAGGGATCATTTTCAAATTTGAATAGCCCACAAACGTAGATATTTGTCGATTGGCCCAGCCAGCTAAATGGAGATACACAATGATGCATCTTTCAAAGTCTGCGAGGTACTGATACGGCTGTCTCGTATGAATACGGGTTACCTCCATGTCCTTCGCAGTGAGCACACAGCTGATGCTTTTCACGGCCCTTCTATACCCTACCTTTCCTGGTAACTACACTAAACAAGAATAACAGTGAGACACTCTAGCGGAGATTCTAGATGTTACAGAGAACGACAGCTCGAATCATTTACATAGCTTCCGATGGAGTGTATGAGTGCGAAATTACATTGAAGTCCGACCATGCCTTCTGGGTGCTACACTAATTTTCTCAGGCTGTGTGTTATCGAAGGCAGCAGCGGCGCCACTCATAAATCCCATTGCATACATTCGATTTGTCTGATCTAACTACATAAGCAGAATACCCAAAACTACCCGACGTCTGTTTCGTGATGTCGCAAATCACAGACGGAAGATCTCGGGTAATCTGACATATCCCAGCTGTACCTCTAACCAGGATTAGCACAGAGTTCCTTTCAGCTACAGGGCGAGCAAGTGGCTTCCCCGTTAGCACCGCAGCGCAGGATGCCGGCCGTCGCCGTGACCGAGCACAGCCGTGGAAGCGCGCGCGCGCGCGCGTCTACTTCTGTTCGCCGGCCGCTGCGCGCCGCGCCCGCACATACATAAAACATGACCACACGCCGACTGCCGCTCTTTTGTCGTCCGCAGTCGCCAGCTATTTTTTTCCTCAGCCTCCTCCTCCTCCGCCGCCTACGTCTGCGCCCCTTTTTTCACTAATTTTTTTCCCCTTTTTGGTCGCGAACTGGCGGCAAACTGTGGCGGCCGCGAACCCGCGCTACGCCGAGCCGAGCCGAGCCGACCAGAAGGCCGACGGCAGTAAATCAGAGGCCTGGCGGCGGCGCCCATACGGCCGCTGGCCGTGGCTGTGGCTGCGGCGGGGCACGATTCAATAGGACGGCACGGGACGCGACGGCGGCCGACTACCAAAAAACAAGGCGCTCCGCGCCGGAGCCCGCTCCGCTATTGTAAGGCCGGGCGAGTCGCGAGCCGCGGGCTGCCGCGCAGCCCGGAGCCCGCTGGCCCCGTGTCTGCCTCGCGACCACCGCGCAGTGCCGCCACCGCGGTAACGCGGGAAGCTGCTCGAGACAGCTGCGGCCGCTCTCTCGTAAAGGTGGCCAGCCTGGTTACACCTTGGTAATCCGCTGCAAATTGGCCCCTGCTCTTTTCAACATCTACACTGAGGTTAGGCAACCCGCGACTCTCGGGTGGGCAACATGCAGTTTAGTGGGCTGGATCCGGCCCGCGGCAGAAAGGCGTAGAAGAGAGAGTCAGAGAGAGAGATAGAGATAGAGATAGAGAGAGGGAGAGACAGAAATGCTCGCTTTGTACTCCGCTCGGGACACATTTTCGAATCATTTCCTCCGACGCTCGGAACGCCCTAGAGTTTGCAGCTCATGACGCAGGCCAATGAAAGTTTTAACTCACTCCGGATATGCGCAATGCCATTTCGCCGTCATTGGACTGGAACAACGAAGAGATTCAAAGATTATCAGAGCCGCTTTTGGGCGCTGAAATGAACAGATGGCCAAAGGTGAAAATTCGTGCTGGACTGTGACTCGACTTCATATATACTGGTTAATGCGAGTGCTCATCTTAACCACCTTGGCCATCCAAGCACTCTTCCCATTCCACCCAAATTCCCAGCATGTTGCACACTATTAGCGCAGTGCTACCTACCCATGAAACCCTCACCCGTCATTTCGAATTCCCAAAGGACTGGGCTTGGTGTGCAGCTGCACCAAAGGAATAGGTCTTTTGGTCGTCGCACTTTATGTGGTGTCTGGTCTTTGGGTGCTTTGCTAGATGAGCCTCCAACGAAATGTGCTGCTCTATTTTGTATCTTCTTCATCAATCCTATGTGGTACAAATCCCATGCTGATGAGCAATATTCAAGTACCGGTCGAACGAGGGTTTTGCAAGCTACCTCCTCTCTTGGTGGACTACATTTGCTAAGGGTTCTTCTAATGAATTTCAGTATGGCATCCACCTTTCCTATAGTTATTTTTATGTGTCGTTCCACTTTAAGTCGCTCCGTACAAGTTGAGGGTCAATTGCTAATTCCTGTGTTGAACCTCCCCATTTCGATACATTCTTCTAGCGTTGTGACTTGTCTGTATGCAACCGAATCGAACATGAAAAGTCTCATCGAACTGATGACGTTGTCGACTAGATCATTTATCTACAGCGTGTAACGCTTGGAATGCAGATATTTTGCTAGAGGTACATTAACAGTTAAACACATCAGTGTAATGGTTGTTTTTATGTGCATCGAACAGCCTTCCCACAAACGCATAATGTAATTTACCGCCTGATGTTTTCTGCACAGCCGTAACAACACCAGTATGTGGATTGCTGTTGTCGGTATAGAGTAATAATAGCCTTGCGTTCACACGTCACACTTCAGCACCTAACTTGCCGCACGTACTTGGAGATACTACTCAAACTAAAAGCATACTACTTCTAATAGATGTAATTATTTGTCTGCAAATGACGTAAATACTTTTGCAATATTGTTCAGTACACTGTCGTCAGTAACCAACAGAAATACGTGCACTTATACCCGTTACACATTGTATATCGCAAAAAGTAAACGTTACTTTAAGGTCTGAAGATTTCTGTTTGTTGTGAATGTCATGCTGTGTTCTGCTTGCTGGAAATTCATCAGTCGAGTCACACAGCTGGTCTGATATTCCGTACAGTCAAATTTTGTTCACTAGGCGGCAGTGCGGAACAGTATTGGACGCCTTCACGAAGTCAACGTACACATGAACCTGGATGCCGGTATCTACTGTTAGCCGAGTGTCGTGGGCGAAAAGAGTGAGCTGGGTTTCACACGATCTATATCCATACTCAGTAAATCACTGTGAAGTTCACAGGACAGAGTCCTTCCCATTTTAGCTGTTATTGGAAGTTCTTCTCTTTCCATTCAGGTATGCAGCACGGGAATAACATTGATTAAATGCATGTGGTGCGCTGTAATTACACTGCTATTATCTTCACGAGCGCTATGAGAGGTTGAAGTATATTGCTAGATTCATTACTTAAAGAAGGCTTTCGTGAGGTAGATGGCACCTGTCGTCTAGAGTTTGTCAGTTCAGTTCTTTCTGTACCTCCGTGACACTCTCCCATGACTCAGGCAAACCTATGGCCATTCGTACTGTCCTTGTCTTTAAACTTTCAGTATCTCATCGGCCACTGCTGGTACGTGTCCCATTCACTTGAGTAATATTATAGGATGTGTCTCATTAGTCATTTGCAAGCAAAGCACACTGATTGCATTTCCCAATAATTCTGTCAATTAACCGAATCCGGCCCCCCTGTATTTTCGTATTTCGAGTTCACATATTTTCAAGACTAGAGAGCATACGCTTGTTATCACCACTGAATTAAGCTACAACATTGTGTCGCTATTGCTATTGAGTTTTCTTTGTAGCTGTATTTGTTACGTTTCTGACCTCGCCAAGACCACCTTCACAAACCATAAAATAGATAGAATAGAATTGTGACAGTGACGGTTTTCGCTAATTTACTTATTCTCTTCTTACGCTCTTCAGCTAATGCACAGACTTCTGTGACAGATAGAGTACACCCAGACGGTGGAAAATGACATAGTAATCCATGGTCCGAGAAGCTTTCCTGGTGAGGCAGTGGCGACACAGACATGAGAAGGGGAGGATCCTTATCTGTTTTTTTATTTTTTCTTGATTTATGATGTATCAATGACATAATAAACACGTTCTCTCAACGGTTCCTTTCTTATGCTTTGTGTCATTATTACCGCGTCAAGAAACCTATGTGATTTTCCATCAGCCGCGCGGGATTAGCCGAGCGGTCTTGGGCGCTGCAGTCATGGGCTTTGCGGCTGGTCCCGGCGGAGGTTCGAGTCCTCCCTCGGGCATGGGTGTGTGTGTTTGACCTTAGGATAATTTAGATTAAGTAGTGTGTAAGCTTAGGGACTGATGACCTTAGCAGTTAAGTCCCATAAGATTTCACACACATTTGAACATTTGAATTTGATTTTCCATCTCCTAGAAGTACACTTTATCTCCTGAGAGTTGTAATCGCTGTGTTGAGACATATTGCTTCGTATACTCTTTTGGAGTGCAAGTACTTACGGTAGACAAAAAGTATTGTTCATTATATAACCACAAGATTTCAGGAGCTATCCTCGCACTCAGCGTAGCATGTCCAGTTCCTGACCGAAACAGATGAACTCTTGAAACAGTTGAAGGACATTGCTTCCAGGAACTCATCATTGTATAGTGTAACGTCGTGAGTTACATGGAATGGTTACAAATTCCTATAAAAAAGCAGTTTAGGGTGACTACGGTTCTCCAGGTGGGCAATGATTTGAACAAAAATAAATGATAGCAAGATCACGCCTACATGTCATCAGTAATACCACAGTACATTAAGTTTGCAATCACCTGTCGCTACAAAGATACACTATGGCGGGTGCCATTCCGGCGACTCCGACTCTGTTCGGATTCGGGAAGACGGGACTTCAAACCCTCATCCGGTCAACCAGATTTAGGTTTCCCGTGATTTTCTAAAGCATTCCAGGCAAATGCCAGGATGGTACAGTCGGAGCTTGTGTTCCGTCTCTAATGACCTCAATGTCGACAGGACGTTCGATGCGCGATCGCAGAAAATCCTGCTACATAAAAGGCTCAGCAACGACACCTTCTTGACTGCGGCAGACATTGTGATTTTGACACACTTGATATAGATGTACCAAGAGGAGAAACAATGTCATGAAGAGAGGTCCAGATTCAAAATCTGCTAAACGGCCACTACAGAAATTCGAGGCTTCTGACAGACAGTTGGAGGCACTTGTAACATATCATATCTAGTTCGTGCCCGTTTTTTAGTTTCCGTGACCGCAGTGTGCGGCAAGGAAAGAGATTTTTATCAGTATAGGGGTATTGGACTGATGTTTCTCTAATCCACACAAATTGATAGGGAGCGGAGCGTATGAGTTCGACCCCAAGTTGAATGATGTTCCCAATTTTGACCGATGTTCCCGAGCGTTACAGAGCAAGCACTAGAATTCCTGCCAGATGGTAGCATCTTAAAGAAGCGCTGTAAGCAGAAGCTGGGAATGTCCCATCATAATGAGTCCCCCAGAGTCCGGTGTTAGCTTCTACCTTCTTTTCATTGTATGTCATTGAAGTGTCATCAGTTTTGTCCTACTGTAAATACCGTATGTAGGCTGATGACATCTAGTTGTAGCCAACCCAATAAACCTGAAGACTGCTATAGAGAATGCGAAAACCGATCTGTGTGCACTACCAAAATGGACACATAATTTGGGTTAAATTCCAACCCACCCGAAACCCAAGCCTTACTGGCTGGCCATTTTAGGCCCACTAGTCAGAACTGTCGGGAATCCATACCATCTTTAAGGGTAAGTGGGATAAATATCAACTTCTCTCCTTCAGCAAAGAGATGAAAGGGAAGAAAATTTAGATGAAAATCTAAATTGGACTGAGCATGTAAATGCAATGAGCATGGAGGTATCAGCATCTCTCCATGACCTACTAAAATATTAAGACGTCTTCCCTCTTGACCTGAAAAAGGAACTTGTGCTAACACTTACGCTTCCAGTTATTGATTGCAGCGATGTTATGCTGCAGAGGCCTTTCTCAGGGATGCTCACGGCGCCTGGAACAGCTTACGAAAGTGTAGCGATCGTTACATCTGTGATGTTAGACTGTTTGATCATATTCATCATAGTACAGCTCTGCTGGCTATGTGCAGACAAGCGCAAGGACTTTCATATGCTCTGCTTTCTCTACTGCCATATCAACGTACACTGTGCCTCATATCTCTCCTCGAATTTAACGCTCTTGTCTGAACAAGACGGCAGTGACACCCGTTCCCATCACAGTAAAATCTCTTCTGTCCCACTCCATCATTCAGCACCTTCTCGAAGTCCTTCTCACTAGCGGGAACCCGTCTCTGGAATAACCTCCCGCAGTATATTTGAGAACTGAATAGCATTTCCAACTTCAAGAAATAGTTAATGACATCATCATGTTTTCGTTGCGCAAAGACTGTTCCATGAAATTTCGGGGGTGCAGCCGCATAAATTCAGCTTCTTCTTCTAATGTTTCCGCTGAATACCGTCCAGCCATCTTCAGAGTGAGAGGAGCTGACTAACGCTCCAGCACTTGCTCCGTTCTTTTAAACTCGAGGACTGAACAAGTGGTTCTAAAGCAACGGTAATGATTACCGTAGGCCCCGTACGCACTCATTACCCTCATACATCCTTCCTTCCAACCAGATCTTTCTCATTTCCCTGTATTCTTAGCTGTTGCAGTCGCCTTAAATTTCCTTTCCTCAAAATTCGCTATATCAGAAAACATGTATTTTGTACATCCATAAATTATTTTTATATGTGCCACTATTATTATTATTATTATCACTATTAGTGGCACAGCTGCAATAGTACAAGTACTCTCAGTATTAACTAATTTATTAGTTTGCATTCAGTACTATTTACTCACATTGCCACTTCAACACTGAAATCTTGTTAATACTATTTATCATATTATAATTGCTGTCTCTTACGTAACTATTATGTAAAAGAGGTGTTTTATGTATGCAACCCTGGCCCGTTGTAAGAAAGGGCTTGATGATCCTAATGAAATCAGGTTAAATAGGAAACAAGTAAACAAATGCATTATACTACTGACTGTCTGAAAAACCGGTAGTTAGTTAGTCAATTACATGTTCCATTGATCAGTTACTGATTCTGTCATCAAAATGATGTGGAATGAGTCAGATTAATATATGTACACGTAATTAGTAGGAACATTAATGATTACATTATTTTTAGTCGTAATCTTGCAGCATCACTTAATTTTTTTATTGGCTATTAGTTTTTAAGTAGAAGCTCATCCATGGAATAGAAGGAAATGTCCAGGAAAAATAATTCAAATTAGATTTGAAAATTGCTTGGTGACCTGTCAGAGATTTTATGTTATTAAAAAATGGTCACAATTGTTTGCTGCTGCATATTGAACTTCTTTCTGAGCCGTTGACAGCTTTAATAGTGGGTAATAAAGGTCATTTTCCCCTCTAATGTTGTGGGTTTGTTCATCACTGTTCTCCTCAAACTGTGATGGATTACTTATGATTAATTTCATCAGCGAATATACACTCCTGGAAATGGAAAAAAGAACACATTGACACCGGTGTGTCAGACCCACCATACTTGCTCCGGACACTGCGAGAGGGCTGTACAAGCAATGATCACACGCACGGCACAGCGGACACACCAGGAACCGCGGTGTTGGCCGTCGAATGGCGCTAGCTGCGCAGCATTTGTGCACCGCCGCCGTCAGTGTCACCCAGTTTGCCGTGGCATACGGAGCTCCATCGCAGTCTTTAACACTGGTAGCATGCCGCGACAGCGTGGACGTGAACCGTATGTGCAGTTGACGGACTTTGAGCGAGGGCATATAGTGGGCATGTGGGAGGCCGGGTGGACGTACCGCCGAATTGCTCAACACGTGGGGCGTGAGGTCTCCACAGTACATCGATGTTGTCGCCAGTGGTCGGCGGAAGGTGCACGTGCCCGTCGACCTGGGACCGGACCGCAGCGACGCACGGATGCACGCCAAGACCGTAGGATCCTACGCAGTGCCGTAGGGGACCGCACCGCCACTTCCCAGCAAATTAGGGACACTGTTGCTCCTGGGGTATCGGCGAAGACCATTCGCAACCGTCTCCATGAAGCTGGGCTACGGTCCCGCACACCGTTAGGCCGTCTTCCGCTCACGCCCCAACATCGTGCAGCCCGCCTCCAGCGGTGTCGCGACAGGCGTGAATGGAGGGACGAATGGAGACGTGTCGTCTTCAGCGATGAGAGTCGCTTCTGCCTTGGTGCCAATGATGGTCGTATGCGTGTTTGGCGCCGTGCAGGTGAGCGCCACAATCAGGACTGCATACGACCGAGGCACACAGGGCCAACACCGGGCATCATGGTGTGGGGAGCGATCTCCTACACTGGCCGTACACCACTGGTGATCGTCGAGGGGACACTGAATAGTGCACGGTACATCCAAACCGTCATCGAACCCATCGTTCTACCATTCCTAGACCGGCAAGGGAACTTGCTGTTCCAACAGGACAATGCACGTCCGCATGTATCCCGTGCCACCCAACGTGCTCTAGAAGGTGTAAGTCAACTACCCTGGCCAGCAAGATCTCCGGATCTGTCCCCCATTGAGCATGTTTGGGACTGGATGAAGCGTCGTCTCACGCGGTCTGCACGTCCAGCACGAACGCTGGTCCAACTGAGGCGCCAGGTGGAAATGGCATGGCAAGCCGTTCCACAGGACTACATCCAGCATCTCTACGATCGTCTCCATGGGAGAATAGCAGCCTGCATTGCTGCGAAAGGTGGATATACACTGTACTAGTGCCGACATTGTGCATGCTCTGTTGCCTGTATCTATGTGCCTGTGGTTCTGTCAGTGTGATCATGTGATGTATCTGACCCCAGGAACGTGTCAATAAAGTTTCCCCTTCCTGGGACAATGAATTCACGGTGTTCTTATTTCAATTTCCAGGAGTGTATATACTGTGACGGCGTAGTTATAATGCCCAATTGCTAAGCCCACACCACGTCGTGTTGTTGAACTATGGCGGGTAAAAGGAGGTATATTAGGAGGTAACCCACGATCTTTGTCAACGCAGCGTATTTCAGTCATGTAGTCGGATATCGGAACCTTTCTGAAAGTGAATCGATTACTACAGGGCTTTTTATTGTGGGCTGTGGGCAGGTGAAAAGTTTAACCCTATCTCGCGGGTCAAAACGATGCTGGCGACTCTTATTTACACTGATTTTACTCGAGCAACAGTGCAGAGAACTAATCCGCGTCCAGAGCCGCCCGGGGTAGCGGCGCGGTGTGGGGCGTTGTGTCACGGTCCGCGCGGATTCCCCCGTCGGAGGTTCGACTCCTCCCTCGGGCATGGCTGTGTGTGTCGTCCTTAGGATAAGTTAGATTAAGTAGTGTGTAAGCGTAGGGACCGATGACCTCAGCAGTTTGGTCCCATAATACCTTGCCACAAATTTCTAAATTTTCCTAATTCGCGTCCGCGAATAGTCGTTTCCAATAAAATCCGCAGAGCAGAACATCATGTAATTTATTTGGCACGTCGTACACAGCCACGAGTATGTGGTTTTAGGCCACGGCCACCAGTGTACTTCGTGTGAAACTCCGACAAACTGACAAAAAGAACGCTCCAAGTCCGTGGGATGGAATTTCCGAGGATGAGAGGAGTCACGGAGATTTAGACATTTCTGTGACAGTAATGACAGAAGCGGTGAACGTGAATACAACTAGGGCCTTACACACAGTCAGCCTTGACGACACGAAGTAGGGGAAGATCAGACCTTTTTAAAAATACACTAAAGGAAAAAATCACAAAACCGAAAAAGAACGAATATCGAGTAATGAAATTTCGGGAATACACTTGTCTAGGTAACATAGTTAAGTGGTTAACATTGCAAGATCATAGGTTAATGTAAGCGGGTGACAAGCCATCGTAAATGTGATATGCAGGTGCATTTACAACTGTGTAACAACCGCCAGAACGATGAATGCAAGCATGAAAATGTGCATGCACTGTGTCGTACACGTGCCGGAAGTTAGTTTTTGGGATGGAGTTCATGCCTGTTGCAGTTGGCCGATCGGAACAAGGAAGGTGAATGCAGGTTGAGGATGACGCTGGAAATAACGTCCGATGATTCCCACATATGATCGATTGGAGACAGATCGAGCAGGCCAAGACAACATCTAGCCAATGTACAGAGCAAGGTGGATTACGACAGCGGTATAAGGGACAGCGTTATTCTTACGGAAAGCATCATCTGGAACGCTATTTATTGATCGCAGCACAACAGGTCAAATCACCAGACTGACGAGATTTAGGTATGACTTTGCAGTCACAGTAGGTGGGATAACCACGGGAGTGCTCCTGTTGTCCTACGAATTCGCACCCCAGACCATATCACCAGTTGTATGTCCACTGTGTCTAGCACACAGACTGTTTGGCTGCAGGCCCTGAAGTGGCCTCCTTCTGTCCAACAAACGGCCATCACTGGCACCGAGGCAGAACCATCTTTCATCAGAAAACACAACAGACTTCCACTCAGTTATCCAAGGAGCCCTCACTTGACATCACTGTGGTCGCAAACGGTGATAGTTTTGGATCAATGGAATGGCTGCTAGAGGTTGCCTGGCTCGGAGCTATCCTTGAAGTAGCCGATCAGTAACAGTACGTTGTCTATCTGTGGTGTCAACTGCTGCTCAGATTGCTGCTGTAGATGCCGTACGATGCGGCAGTGCCACACGCGGAACACCTCTACATCTACTCCGCAAGCCACCAGACAGTTTGTGGCGGAGGGTGCTTCGAGTACCTCTATCGGTTCTCCCTTTTATTCCAGTCTCGTATTGTTCGTGGAAAGAAAGATAGTCGGTATGCCTCTGTGTGGGCTCTAATCTCTCTGATTTTATCCTCATGGTCTCTTCGCGAGATATACTTAGGAGGGAGCAATATACTGCTTGACTCCTCGGTGAAGGTATGTTCTCGAAACTTCAACAAAAGCCCCTACCGAGCTACTGAGCGTCTCTCCTGCAGAGTCTCCACTGGAACTTATCTATCATCTCCGTAACGCTTTCGCGATTACTAAATGATCCTGTAACGAACCGCGCTGCTCTCCGTTGGATGTTCTCTATCTCTTCTATCAACCCTGTCTGGTACGGATCCCACACTGGTGAGCAATATTCAAACAGTGGGCGAACAAGCGTACTGTAACCTACTTCCTTTGTTTTAGGATTGCATTTTCTTAGGATTCTTCCAATGAATCTCAATCTGGCATCTGCTTTACCGACGATCAACTTTATATGATCATTCCATTTTAAATCACTCCCAGATAATTTATGGAATTAACTGCTTCCAGTTGCTGACCTGCTGCATTGTAACTAAATGGTAAAGCATCTTTCTTTCTATGTATTCGCAGCACATTACACTTGTCTACATTGAATTTCGATTGCCATTCCCTGCACCATGCGTCAATTCGTTGCAGATCCTCCTGCATTTCAGTACAATTTTCCATTGATACAACCTTTCGATATACTACAGCATCATCGGCAAAAAGCCTCAGTGAACTTCCGATGTTATCCACAAGGTCATTTATGTATATCGTGAATAGCAATGGTCCTACGACACTCCCCTGCAGCACACCTGAAGTCACTCTTATTTCGGAAGACTTCTCTCCATTGAGTATGACATGCTGCGTTCTGTCACACGATGGACTTTCTTCTCGATAGAGCTACGTGACCGTCCGGAGCCCAGTCTTCTTGCCGCCGTACATTCCTGTGACCACCGCTGCCAGCAATCATGTACAGTGGCTACATCCCTGCCAAGTCTTTCTGCAGTGCAGCAGAAGGAACACCCAGCTTCTTGTAACCCTATTACACGACCTCTTTCAAACTCACTGACATGTTGATAGTGGCGTATTTGATGGCTTACAGGCATTCTTGATTAACATCAACTCCACACGCCCAATCTCAGAGGTAATTAACAATCACGACCGTAGCAACGTGTTTTTAAATCAAACCTCATTTTCATTCTCGTAGTGACGATACTAGCACCATTCTTTTGCGACTGGCGAGAAATTTGAATAGCACCATTTTTCAGATGTGGAACCACACCTACCAACTTTCATTTATGTGTCACAACTCCTTCATGGTGCTACGACTTTTTTTTTTTTCGTCAGTGTATTTGTAACTGAGAGATACGCGGCGATGGATAGTGGCTTGGTAACATCCCGAAGTGTGCGACTGCGAGCGCCATCTGCAGAGAACACCACGTGGAGGCCAGCACAGCACGGCACCGGCTGGCTGCCCCGCTTACCCTCGGGTGCACAGCGTCCGCCATGACCGCCGGCGTCGGCGTCGGCTTTGGCGTCGCCACGGTCGATACGTGCGGCGGGCAAGCGCGGAGCGGCGGCCGGCCCTCACTGCCACTACACGGCCCTAACCGTCACACAGCATCCGGCCACACACACACACAAACACACAGCGCATCTAGAAACACACACACACTTTACACGTACATAACAATTTAATTTTTGTCTAGGACGACGTTCTTATCTAAGGACGACGTACCAATAAAATATTAATTTGGTTCTGAACAGGGTTATACGTAGATTTCCCGTGTTTGCAAGGGTTAAGCCTCTCCCATTTATTCCCATTTGGGATCACTCATTTGCCCCATTATTAGCTTGTCTGTTAATTGTCTCAATAGAACCGCAACTCTTTAATGAGCTGGATCTCGAACTGTCTACTTCACTCACACACAAACACATACACACCATTTTAAATTTTCATATGTTCATCGTTGTGGCAGAATGTTTGAGGGACTTCGGTTGTTCACTTATGTAATAAGTCATCCTTGACATGTTATTTACTATATGGCTACCAGTATCGGTGGTTCAAATAGCTCTGAGCACTATGGGACTTAACTGCTGTGGTCATCAGTCCCCTAGAACTTAGAACTACTTAAACCTAACTAACATAAGGACGTCACACACATCCATGCCCGAGGCAGCATTCGAACCTGCGACCGTAGCGGTCGCGCGGTTCCCGACTGTAGCGCCTAGAACCGCTCGGCCACAACGGCCGGCTAGTATCGGTGGTTCAGTACGTCCTCATCAGACCTTAAGTGACGTAGAGGGGGTTAATCCTAGTTGTATACACGATTCCATCAGTGGCCGACATCCGTCAACTGAAACTTCCTGGCAGATTAAAACTGTGTGCTGGACTGAGACTCGAACCCGGGATCTTTGCCTTTCGCGAGCAAGTGCTCTACCAACTGAGCTACCCAAGCACGACTCACGACCCGTCCTCACAGCTGCAATTCCGCCAGTACCTCGTTTCCTGGCGGAACTGGAGCTGTGAGGACGGGTCGTGAGTCGTGCTTGGGTAGCTCAGTTGGTAGAGCACTTGCCCGGAAAGGCAAAGGTCATGATTTCGAGTCTCCGTCCGGCACACAGTTATAATCTGCCAGGAAGTTACATATCTGCGCACACTCCGCTGCAGAGTGAAAATCTCAATCTGTGAACTGGTTTCCGTAGATTGAAACAACGACGTTTTGTCTCCAACGATAAATTTCCAAGTTGGTTGTTGATGGTTGGAGACACAATATCGATGTGAACAGTCTGCGGTAACCAGTTCATAGACGTCGGGCACATGGAATGGTGTAGACAGTAGAAGTTAACCCCCTCGGTGTAAGTTGAGGCCTCAAGGTGGTGTGCGGAATCACCGGAACTGGTGGCCATATAATAAATAACATCGAAAGGACGGCTGTAGGTGTTCCATTTTATTACGTATTTTCACTTTTGGCTTCGGCGCTGGTCTTAACTGTCAGAAACAATCTGAAGTAGTCTCAGATTCCCCGTTCACACCATTGATTTTGGAAGGCATAATTTGTTTATCAGGCGAATCCTGGAATTGAAATTCCCCTCCATCTACGCTATGCGACAAAAGTACTCCTACCCCTATTAGTCGATACTGGTGTGCGATGTTTCAACACTTTGCCGTTATGACGCCTTGAGCTCTGCTGGGAACACTTTCAGTGAGGTGTCTGAATACCTGTGGAGAAATGGCAGACCATTCTCGCAAGGGTCGACACCACAGAACGTACTGGAGTCTGGATAGAGGTCGACGTTCTACTTCAACCGTCGTCAATCGTTTTTGCTCAAGGATCGATAGCGATATTATGAGGTTGCACCTCGGGCCACGTATGTGTCTATCTTATTATGATTTGGTAACCTACATAAATAGTTAGCATGTTATGAGGCTCGAAGTGCTTAACTATACTAAGGGCGTGATAAGTTGGCCGCAGCCTCCACGTATTAGTCGTTAAAAGTCAATGCCATTTGGAACACTTCGTGTGGACTCCTCCATCTCAGGTTACTCCTACATTCAGCGAGCCCAAAGATGGGACACTGTAACTGCCTGACAATGTGTTGTTGTGTTGTCTGTATGTGTAACTGATTAATGAAAATAAATGTATTAAATAATTTATGCGATATGAGACGCGATCACAAATATTTACTAAGTGTTTTGAATGTCATTTTCTGTCTAGTCATTGTGTTGTATCACAACAGCCCTAATTTAATTGCATGTTCTTTGCTACAGATACTTAACGTATTTGTAGATGAATGTCTCTATAATGCGCATTTACGTATCCATGTTACTTCCGTGCCTAAATTTATGCCATAGCAACTGTTCGACGCGAGACGCGCACTCCTGTGGACTTTTCCGTACTGGCGTACTGGAAGACAAATGATAAAACGTTTCCTGCCTCACATCCTCTAACCCGAAGTCACCGCGCTACTTAGCGGTCTATACCTGAGGTAAGCGGGCAGCTTTACTTACCTTTCTAGTGAACTGACCAACATCAACTAAAATTAAACAGATGTGTAAAGTAAGTATCTCTGTAACCATTTTTGGTTATTACTTAGCAAGAAAGCTACACTCTTAACGTGCCGTTAACGTTGGATGACGTTTTTGTATTCGTCTGTTTGTTGCTATATACATGTTGTTATAGTATACGGCTGGGAACCGAGGGCTGCACAAATACTTGATTCAGGCGAGGTGTGACCCACGTCCACTGCTTGACGACCACTGTTCTAGCTCATCCCAAAGGCTTTCCTTTTGGCTTAGGTCGGACCTCTAAGCTAACTAGTCCATTTCAGAACTGTTGTAATCTACAAACCTTTACCTGGCTTTCGTTGTTTATGACAGGGTGCATTGACGTTGTAGATACAGTCATCGTCTTACAACTGTTCCTGTACCGTACTTTACTCTATACTCTGAGCATCATTCCGCACTTACCGTTTTCTTAGGAGAAATAAGGGGACAAACTCCAACACCCATACTATAACACCTCCTCATTTGTACTTCACTGTTTGTACTACACGAGATAGAAGGTAGCGTTCTCCATCATTTATCAAATACAAACACTTTCATTGGATTGTCACAGAATATAACTTGACTCATCACTCCAGATTACCCGTTTCCTGTGATTCACTGTGCAGTGGTGTCACTCTTTACACCACCTCCAAATTCACTTGGCACTGACTACACTCATGCTCATAAATGAAGGATAATGCTGATACATGGTGAAACAACGCTCTGGTGGGCGGTTTGCGGGTTTAAATCACCTCGGGGTATGACCATGCGGTGCATTTGACCTGCGGTCGTCGCACGATGGTGCTGGCAGCAGTCCACATACGCAGAGGTGTGTTGGTGGTGTAAGAGGTCCGAGCAGATGTAATTTCGATGTATTGGTCATGCGCTGCCTGCGATATGCAAGGTATAAAAGAATCGCTGACCAGAGAGCAGTGTTGACTGAGTAGGAACTGTGTAGCTGTAGCAGTAAGTTGTTGCTAGTGGCTAGTCTGCAGTCTGCTCTGGTCTGGTATAGTGTATCGTGTTGGCTGGGCCGGTCGCGGTGCAGCAATGCCGGAGCCTGAGTATTATTGTATAAGGTAAAAAGCAGCCTCGCGCATATCTAGTAATGTTATCTGAACTCCCATGTAAATGTTTTAAAAATGTCCTAATAATAATCTTTCTCATATAAAGTAATTTTTAACAAGCATTCATTTCAATTTAAAAAATTTACTAATTTCTCCAATCCATGATCATTCCGATTGTTGCAAAAGAAAAATCAGTTGCTTCCTTTCATAAATGACAAATCTATCGGCCAGCATTGCACAGGGCTGTGCTAAAAAAAAATTTATTGTAAGAGCAGATATATGACTACTTTTCAGAAATTCACAAAGAAAATACGATCCTGACCGGTTGTCGCCAAGTGTAACCTCCCCACAAAATTCTTTCCTTCACATTTGTAACCTCCCTACAAAATTCTTTGCCATTTTTACCTCCCCACAAAATTTCGTTACCATTTTAGTGTAACCTCAAAACAGAAAAATTCCTTAAACCTCTCAATTAAATTGTCGCTCACTTATAACTTTTCAATAATTGACTGTGAATTTAACCTGGTAAATTGTGGACGTCAGCTGTGCTGCGTCATGGCCCTGAAAGATCATTCTGAATAAAAAGAGAAATATTCTTACCTCAATGAAGTCGCCGGATAACGCATATATATCTGCTCTTACAATATTTTTTTTTTTTTAGCACAGCCCTGTGCAATGCTGGCCGATAGATTTGTCATTTATGAAAGGAAGCAACTGATTTTTCTTTTACAACAATCGGAATGATCATGGATTGGAGAAATTAGTAAATTTTTTAAATTGAAATGAATGCTTGTTAAAAATTACTTTATATGAGAAAGATTATTATTAGGACATTTTTAAAACATTTACATGGGAGTTCAGATAACATTACTAGATATGCGCGAGTTGATTTTTACCTTATACAATAATACTCAGGCTCCGGCATCGCTGCACCGCGACCGCCCAGCCAACACGATACACTATACCAGACCAGAGCAGACTGCAGACTAGCCACTAGCAACAACTTACTGCTACAGCTACACAGTTCCTACTTAGTCAACACTGCTATCTGGTCAGCAATTCGTTTATACTTTGCATATCGCAGGCAGCGCATGAGCAATACATCGAAATTACATCTGCTCGGACCTCTTACAGTGTATGTCAGAGTACGGTGCAGCGAGTAAGTGTGCAGACGTTTTCAGACGTGCTTATGTTGACTGAGTGTTGAAAATGGCTCGAAAAACACATATTGATGACGTTACGAGGGATAGAATACTAGAGCGACTGCAGGCTGTTCAGTGTCCGCAGACGGCCACGGAGTACTGCAGGTAGCCTTGCTCGGGACCTTACCGCAGCAACTAGAAAAGTTGTCTCCAAACACAAAGTCTACAGACGACTGAACAGACTGGTTTATTCGCCCGGAGACCTGCAAGGTGCATTCCACTGAGCCCTGGTCATAGGAGAGCCCGTAATGCCTGGTGTCAAGTACACAGGACATGGTCAGTGGAACAGTGGTCCCAGGTTATGTTAACGGACGAGTCCAGGTATAGTATGAACAGTGATTCACGCCGGGTTTTCATCTGGCGTGAACCAGGAACCAGCTACCAACCCCTTAATGGCCTTGAAAGGGATCTGTATGGAGGTCGTGGTTTGATGGTGTGGGGTGGGATTATGACTAGTGCACGTACACCCCTGCATGTCTTTGACAGAGGAACTGTAACAGGTCAGGTGTAGCAAGACGTCATTTAGCATCGGTATGTCCACCTTTTCAGGGGTGCAGTGGCTCCCACCTTCCTCCTGATGGATGATAACGCACGGCTCCACCGAGCTGCCATCGTGGAGGAGTGCCTTGAAACAGAAGATGTCAGGCGAATGGAATGGCCTGCCTGTTCTGCAGACCTAAACCGCATCGAGCACGTCTGGGATGCTGTCGGTCGACATATCGCTGCATTTTGTAGCACATGTGTTTCGGGACGGTTTTCTCAACTTATCACCAATACCGTGTACGTACAGATCTGTATCGTGTGTGCTCCATATGTGCCTATGCTATAAGCGCCAGTTCTGTGTAGTGCCACGTTGTGTGGCACCACATTCTGCATTTATCCATAATTTATGAGCATGAGTCTACAAAAATGTGCGGCTTATGAATAGCTGCTCAACCACTGCACTCCATGTCATCTTACGCACAGCCATTGTGCTGGATGCACTGATGGTGGCACTTCGGAAGTCACGAGTGATTCCTTTCCCTAATTTCATACGATTATATACAACAACCCTCCGTACTGCTCGATGGTTCTTGTCCGTCAGTAGACAAGATATGCCTGGTATCGGTTTGCCTGTGGGTGTCCTAGTTCATATTCACATAATCAACAGCCGAACCGAACAGTTTTAGATGGGCTGATGCTGGTACTTATGGGTTTAAAGAGACTAAACATGCAAGGTTATCAGCCTCCTATCCACCCTCCTCAACTCCTACCGCCCCCCTTCCCTGCGCCCCCTTCCCTTCCCCGAAAATTGTATTATTGTACCCCACCTGTCTTGACCTAGACTAAATTTTAGGGACATGTGTGAGAAAGTTTGCTATATATTTTTGTGGCGTGTATCAGAGGCTGCACATGGGTACAAGCGCATCTTTAGATGGTTTCGAAATGTCCATGGTGGAGTTGTTATTCAGGTGACGTCCGATGAGTGTTCGGCGTTCGAAGTCACTGAGCTCTCTTGACCGACCCAGTCTGCTGATACTTTTTCTCTACTGACAAAGGAATGCTCCTCGCCTCCTTTTATACTGACGGGTCCGCATGTCGTGATATCTAATAGTCGGTTCTGTCTTCGTAGGGGCGTCCGGATACTTTTGAGCAGAAAGTGCCATTTCTCCATCTTGACCAAGGTTTCCTCAAGGTTAGCATGCCGTAATGTATCTCAGAAATAATATCACTATTAGATGTAATTGTCAGTCCCGATCACTATTATCTTTATTAAAAAAAAATACATCTTAACGCTTTTCGGGCAAAAGTCTCATGTTAATCACATACCAAAAATTCGACACATTTTATCTCGTCTGTTACGCCTCCACTTGTACCATGACTAATGACTATCCACTGTACAAATATAAGTGTAACTGACGAAACACAGTAACTACTCATAGTACAAGAGTACGTGTAAGTGACGAGATACGAGTTTCTTTTAAATGTGGTTCTAATGATGTCTGTGGCCGAAACATGTTAAGTGTATTTTTTAAAACAAATAAAGATAACAGCGTTATGACGGACAACGGCGTTGACTGTGTCTGGAGGAATAGCATATACTGACAGAGACGATAGTGCAAAGTAATTCGAAAGAAACATCCTAAATAACACGAGCCCAATTTTTATTCGTCAAAATACTGCATCTGTTAGAAATTAACCAAAACAAATAGTAACAGAAAACTCCAGCACAAACTTCACGTTAAGGTGTATTTTTATTAAAAAAAGAAAACAAATAAAACTAACAGCGTTATGAAGGACAGTCACATTGACTGTGACAGGAGGAATAGTATATGTCAAGGAAGATGACAGTGAAAATTAATTCGAAATCAACATCCTAAAAACATGAGCCTAATTTCTTATTCGTCCAACAAATTCATCTGTTGGAAAGTAGCGCAAACACGTACTTACAGAAGGCTAATAAAAAGCTAATGGTCAATTTGAAAGTTGATTTTCATAAATTCCAAAAAATGTGTGTGAAATCTTATGTGACTTAACTGCTAAGGTCATCAGTCCCTACATAAATTCCAGCTCCGACTTCAATGTACTTTTGAGTTTTGGAAACACTATGTGAAGCTCATCTGCAGTCAAGCCGGCCGTTCTGGCCGAGCGGTTCTAGGTGCTTCAGTCCGTAAACGCGCGACTGCTACAGTCGCAGGTCCGACTCCTGCCTCGGGCATGGATGTGTGTGATGTCCTTAGGTTACTTAGGTTTAAGTGTTCTAAGTTTTAGGGGACTGATGGCCTCAGATGTTAAGTCCCATAGCGCTCAGAGCCATTTGAACCATCATCTGCAATTGTCATGCGATTCTTCTATGGGGGCAGACCTATTCATAATTTGAAAGATCAATCCGTCTCTCGCACTTACTGTAGAGCTCGCCATTCAACCGTCCCCATAGGAAAAAATGTAACGGGATAAGGCAGAATGGTAGGGTTGGGGGAGAGGGGAAGGTGGCCAACGAATGAAATTATTTCTACCGATCCGTCTTCCGTGGAATATTAGATTTAGATGATGTGTCGCCTGAAGCGTAGAATGTTCTTGGGTCCCATCATGCGGGATTGAAATACCCGTCCTTGTAGCGAAAGGAACCTCTTCCAATAACACTGGAAGCTAGCTTTCAAGAAAGTCTTAGATATCGGGGCACTGTAAGGTGATCCACTAACACAACAGCCCATGTCAATTGATTGTCTATCTTACGACACCGTACATTTACAGAGAATGGTTCTTAAAAATATGTCTTCACAAAGGAATAAGGCTTTTCGTCGGTCCATCGAAGTGAGTTTCGTATGTTATTGAGAGCGCGTCGAGTGAAAGTAGCTTCATAAGTAAACAGTGTTAATGGCATTACACGGCGATTTCTAGTTAGCCAATGACAAAATTCTAAACGTTCTCCTTCATCTCCACGGCCAGACCCAAGGCTCCATTATTCGTCAGTCATGTGTCTACAACATGCAGCCGTACATCCAGGGGAGACATTTTAATCGAAAATCGCTTGCCCAGTGGCGACGGATATATAAGATACTGCAGTACCTATGTTGTTGTATTGTCTACAAGTACGGTGCAGTGTTCCTACGGACACATGAAAGTATGGATCTGGCTGTGGAGCGTGCTCGGACAGCCTAATGGTAAGAGGACCGCTCCCTGTAACCTAGAAATCCAGGTTCTAGTCCCGATCCGGCACAAATTTTCTCTGTCGTCATTATGTTATACAGCTGATGGTTGGCCATATTCACAACTGCGAATACATTTCATAACTGGAAGTCCCATTAAGCAGTGCTATCAAGGCAGGTAGCCTATTTTTTTTTTTTTTTTTTTTTTTGTCAAGGTTCAAGTTTCATTCCAGTGCACAGTGTGTAATGCAGAAGTAGTTAAAAGAGAGACTGAGACGCACACAGATAGAGAGACAAAGAGACAGAGAGCTATAGGACGGGGCAACAAGACAGTCGGAGATTGGGTCCAGAGAGGCGCAGTCTGCCAAGTGAAGTGAAGGGAAGGGAAGGGTTGGCTAGGGACCAGGCGAGGGCGCAGGGCGCGTGTCTAATTGCAGCAAAGAGACTGCAGCCGCGCCGGGCCGGGGTTCATTCGGCCGAGAGCGCGGCGCCCGAGCTGGTTAAAACTCGGGGAAACTCAATTAGCGAAGTGAGTCGAGAGCGGAGCCAGTTGGAAGGCGCCTGCGGTGCTTGGGGCTGCGACGCGACCACGCCTCGTCCCGCTTAGCGGCCGCGCGGACTGCCAGCAGGTACCAGGGGGTCGCCACTGCCGACCGGGTGGCGCGCGTGTGGGGTCAGCGGCCTATATTCGCAGAAAAATCCGCATATCCTTCTCGCGACTGGTCTGACCCTTTGTCCCAAGTACAAAACCACTGCCAGTGACAAATATCCCAGTATACACGGTTACTCATAAATACCTCAAAGATCTTATAAGTTCTCATGGGACAGCTGACTGGTTTTAATAAACGATTGACCTGTCACTTGTTTTGTAACTCAGTAGGTTTTTTTCTGTAAAATGGCACAACGGAGTGAATCTAACAGGACCAATTTTTAGCCCCCGATTGGATGCGAAATTAAAACCACAACGAAAGCCTATCAGGCTTGGCACAGGTGTGTTGTGCAGTATTTCTGGTATGCCTGTCCATCACGTCACGTAGCACTTTTCAGTTCTCAGCCCACAATGAGCATGTAAAGATCCATGAAGAACACGGTGATGCACCTACTGAGGGGTTTCCCTCTGGCTCTTAGCACTAGGGACTTAACATCTGAGCCGCGCGAGATTAGCCGAGCGCTGCAGTTATGGACTGTGCGGCTGGTCGCGGCGGAGGTTCGAGTCCTCCCTCACGCGTGGGTGTGTGTGTTTGTCCTTAGGATATTTTAGGTTAAGTAGTGCGTAAGCTTAGGGACTGGTGACTTTAGCAGTTAAGTCCCATAAGATTTCACATATTTGAACATTTGAACTTAACATCTGAGGTCATCAGTCCCCTAGACTTAGAACTATTTAAACATAACTAACCTAAGTACGTCACACACATCCATGCCCGAGGCAGGATTCGAACCTGCGACCGTAGCAGCAGCGCGTTTCCGGGCTGAAGCGCCTAGAACCGCGGCCGGCGGGGTTTCCCTAATTTCATGCAGCCCTCCTAACGTAACTGTCACGCATTTCCTTCTTCATGACAATTCTCGCCCGCATACTGCAGCTACACTGAAGACGCTGCCTTCGAGGGGACGTGCTCACATGAACCGCTGTCTATGAAACCAGTATTCCAAGACATGGAGCTGCAGACTAGAACAGGGAATTGGTGGAAGTCGCAGATGGTTTCCGCCTGTTATGTAGGTATTTTAGAGTTGGTACCATGATACGACAGAGTCTAAGTCGGAGCGGCGACTATGTAAAGAAGGATCTGGAAGGTGTAGCTATATGTTGCAAATAAATCATTTTTGAGTTTCACAATGGTTTCTATTTTGCGGCTAATAGGAGGATAAAGAAAACTAGCCCTCGTAGTTTATGCGGCCATGTTGGCTGTATGGATATTTTCACTCATTCTATGGGTTGAATTCGTTTCACTTAATGACAGACAACGGATTCACACAAGTCTCTGACAATGAACGGCAGATATATGAATGTAGAACAATAAACTGGTAGCCAAGATCACGGTAATTCTTTTTATTCCATGATTATCGGTTCCGGCGAAACTAAACCCGCCATGTTTCAAATGGTTCAAATCGCTCTGAGCACTATGGGACTTAACATCTGAGGTCGTCAGTCCCCTAGAACTTAGAACTACTTAAACCTAACTAACCTAAGGACATCACACACATCCATGCCCGAGGCACGATTCGAACCTGCGACCGTAGCAGTCACGCGGTTCCAGACTGAAGCGCCTAGAACCGCTCGGCCACAAAACCCACCATGATCGGATCTTGGGGTACATACAGGTTACAACATCAAGGCAAACAATGGTGATATTAATAGTTGCCTATAACAAGCAGGCCTTACAAAAGTGTCGTAAGTAACACATAGACGGCCAATTTTGTAAGGCCTGCGTGTTATAGGCAACTATTAATATCACCATTGTTTGCCTTGATGTTGTAGCCTGTGTGTGTCCTAAGATCAGGCGATGGCGGCTTTAGTTTCGCCGAACCCGGTAATCATGGAATAAAAAAAATTCCTACGATCTTGGCAATCAGTTTATTGTTTTACAAGCATCTAGATCGCTGCCAAATGAGCATAATGTGCTCCCTACAAGATATATGAATGTTTTCTCTCGGTCTCTAGATGTGAGTGACTTCACATACACACTCTTTCTGCCTTTTCGGTTATACATGAACCATGGCTATGGTAGTCAGCTTTTGAAAGACAAATGGCGTACCGTCTTCGAAAAAACGTGATCAAATAGTGTATTTCTAAAAATGAAGTACGAGGACTGTTTGTTTATTAAGGTCAGATTAGCCGCGAAATGGAGACCACGGTGAAAATCCTTTGAAGCTTTGCACACATGTGTTAGGCAGTGTCTATAATATGCCCGTCAATGGCGTCACGTCACTTTTTTCACTTCTGAGCGCGCAATGAGCGCTCAAAGAAGCCTAGAAAATAGTATCTCCCGCGAAGTATGAGTATCTGCTGAGAGATTTCGCCTGATTTTATGAAGCCTACATAACGTAACTGTCATGCATTTCTTTTCTCTTGACAATTTCGGCCGCACTTTGGAGGGGCAATTAAGACGCTCTTGCAGTGTATTTGATGAGAAGTGTTTGATCATGCACCATACAGCCCGGACCTAGCTCCCGCTGATTTTCATCTCTGCTAACATGAACCGCTGGCCATGAAGACAATATAGTGGCACAGACAACGAACTGTAGACCAGTCTAGAGAAGTGTCGGAAACCACAGGCAGCTACCGTCTATGATGATGGTATTGGAAAGTTAGTTCAATGCTGCGGCAAACGTCTAAGTTGGAGCGGCGACTGTGTAGAGAAGTAGTTGGAAGGTGTAGCTAACAGTTGCAAATGAAACATTTTTGTCTTGGGTGTTAATAACCGCTTCAGTGATTTTTTGTCCTTTGTTACTGGATCACAACTAGTTTCGTGGCACTAAAAGCCACATCTTCAGGTGAACATATGATTAAAACATTAGAGCGTGAAAGGTCGGAATCTTTTTAGCCAACATTCGTTATCAAAACAAAACACCGCTAGAAGACGGTATGTCATTAAAAATTACCAGATTCTAATATAGTGGATGGATCCAAAACAACTCGTACCATAGTGATCGCTTCTCCGGTCTATACGGAGCCGCATGCAGCGGGAGCGGCCACGTGCTCTGTCAAACTGACGGCAAGAAAAAACCGGTTGTGATCAAGTAATTAAGGACGAAATACAGCTGAAGCAGTTATTAATACCCAAGGTGAACAGTCATAGCTGTGGATGGCCCATTTTCAAGGTTGTCTGTAGAAATATTTTTAATTTTCAGAGTGTTTTCCATTTCGCTGTCAAATGGATCTCAAAAAAGGAATAATGCACTTTTTTTTAAATTTGGTGTACTTTTTTACTCAAACACGAATTTTTCATGCCCCTGGCATTAAAAATGGATTTGTGGTTGCTTTTAAAATGTTAGTAACTGGTGGAACATTACAAATTTATGTTTAAAGAAACGAACAATAATGTTTTTATTTAAATTTTTTAAAGCGCTCTCTCTCTTTCTTTCTTTCACTCTCTTTCATCCTCTTCCCCATAATTTTCTCCCGACAGCTCTTTTTCCGTAAATGCTTAGATGACGTGAACAGAAACCATACAAGATACACTTATTGTAACGTTTTGGTGCCCAAATTTTAAGCATATACTAACGCTTGCAAGAAATACCTGCCGTCATTCGTTAATTTTTTCAATTTTAGTACCTAATATGATTCTTTAATATGAAGCACCCAGTCCTATGATTTCCTTCTTTCCCACGCACAGGAGTATTTTGCTATTCTGATTCGAACACAAAGTTCACTGTCCATAAACACGGTATTGACAGTGGCATTAGATTGTTTACCGTTGATGCTGTAGTCTTCAGGAAAGTAGTACTACACGAAAGTTGTGAACAAATCAAATAAATGCGTGGTGTAATAACTGGCAGTTATCTCTCAATATTAGTAAGTGTAACCCACTGAGTATAACAAGGCGAAAATCCCCACTAATGGACGAGTAAAAAATAAATGCCCAGTCTTTGGAAACGGTAACATCCGTCAAGTATCTGGGTGTGACTATACGAAATGATCTCAAATGGAATGATCAGATTACACAAGTAACTGGTAAGGCAAACGCTAGATTGCGGTTTATTGGTAGAATCCTGAAGCGTTGCATTCCTTCAAAAAAGGAAATAGCATACAATAAGTTAGTTCGTCCAGTCTTAGAGTGTTGTTCGTCTGTATGGGACCCTTACCAGTTGGGTCTGATTCAAGAGATTGAGAAGATCCAAAGAATAGCGGAAAGATTCGTGACTGGTGCATTTAGCCATCGCGACAGCCTTACAAATCTCATAGGAAGTTTGAAGTGGAGAAACTTGCAGATAGACGGCGCGCTAAACGGAAGGGGCTGCTCACTAAATTTCGAAATCCGATCTTCACCGAGGATGTAGAGCATATATTATTACCACCAACGTTCAAAGCGCGCAATGATCACCATTCAAAGATAAGGGAAGTTAGAGCTCTTACTGAGGCGTTCAGACAGACGTTTTCCCCTCCCGCGATCCTCGAGTGGAAAAGAGGGGGGAAAACATGACTTTGACGAGAATTGTGCCCTCCGCCATACACCGCGTGGTGGCTAGCGGAGTATATATGTAGATGTAGACAAAAAACTGAACTAAAAGCAACTGATCGGCACTCAGTCAAAAGCAAATATCAGAAAGGCAATAACAATGACGACAGAAGGTAATAAAATGCAGTCAACAATAAGGATTTAACAATGGCGAAACGATCTAATGTTTTTGCTGAGAAATGAATGCGCCAATCTGCGCTGACTCTTTTCATTCGGTTGCCCACAGAGACTCGTTTCAAAAGAAAGAATTAAATGAATAGTAATCTTATGTGTACGTGAAACTGCAACCAACTGAATCGTTTATTTTCCTTTTGTTGCTCCCATAGACTGGTTTGAACCAAAACAATCAATGAATAATTCAGTCGATGCATAAAAGTAAAAATGAATGAGTCAAATGTTTTCCAACAACCGACTGAAATTATTATTTTCTTTCGTTTTTTTTCTTTTTTTTCATTTCTGTTCAGCTGGCGACTTCTGCAAAACTAAAAGAAGTACAGAAAATAGATGTATATCATTGGGTAGAGCATCTCTGCACCTTTTTAACACAAACTATAGGTGCTCAATATGGACGCTGTATGTGAAGCTGCAACCCTCTGGAACTAGCTCCGGTTGTGATTCTTAGAGGACACCCATTCGGTTTAAGTACGACATCCACGGCTGCGTCATATTGTCTACAACTGTGAAATTACAGTTTCCAGAGTAATTAATGTTCAATTGGCTGCAGTTCATTGAAGTCACTCACACAAATTACCTGGAAAGGCGTCACAGCAGTAGACCACTTTGTAAAGCAGTTCACTGGGTTGCTATCTTTAGGCGTTGACTGATTTAGTGTGACGGTATTCAGCAGATAATTTTTCTACGTGTTCTGACACGACAGCCGCTAGTGCATTTATTATGAGGAGTATCATGAATCGGAACCAATTAAGATGCTCTATCTACTGACGAGCGTCATTTTTCGCACACAGTCGGCTTCTAAATTCCCATAGGTACTTATGAATGACGCTGAATGATGCCTCTTTAGTCTTAAATTTGAGCTAGGACAGCTATGTCACTGGGATTTTTTAACATATCCATTCTCGTTTTACTATAATTGTCTCTGGATCTTCTCCGGCAGTCGTAAGTGTCTCTTTAGCAAACAGTTAAAGATGACGAGAGAAGAATAGAATATGAAAATAAATAAACATAGAACAAGAGTGATGGCATGTTTTAAAGAAAAGAGCTACAAGAACAAGCTGACTCATTTACTTATTTAGGTTCTCAAGTCATAGCTCACCGCAAAGACTGTTTCTATCAGAGAGGATGACATATAGAACACCTCCTCCCCAGGTACAAGCCTGTAGTAAATTGTAACATATGACGTGTCGAAGAAGTACTGTTTTCTTCTTCAGCTGTATTCTGGGCCATCTCCGGCGCTTCGCTCAAAACCGCTGCCTCTTTATCATAGTACTGATATTCCATTTGAGATACGATTTCCTTTTTTGACGACAAACAGCTATTTGATGGTAGTAAGTTGTTCAAAAAATTTTGAGAACATGTGCACTCACAGTCCAACGCCTTTTCTTTCTAATTGTGCGACCTATTCTTAAATACTGCTGGAGTATTCGGGGTCCGTACCAGATCGGATCATTTCGAAGGCGGGCTGCCAGACTTGTTACCGGTAGGTTCGAACAACAGGTAAGTGTTACAGAGATGCTTACTGAACTCAAATGGAATCCCTGCAGGGAAGGCAACGTTCTTTTCGAAGAAGACTTCTGATAATGTTTAGAGAACCACCATTTGAAACTGACTGCCGAATGTTTCTACTGCCGCTAACATAAACAGCGCCTAAGTATGACGAAGATAAGATACGGGAAATTAGAGCCCATACTGAGGCATATAGACAGTCGTTTTCCCCTCGCTCTACTTGCGCGTGAAACACGAAAGGAAATGACCAGCATAGGTACAGGACATCATCCACCACGCACCGTGCGGTGGCTTGCGTAGTATCTATGTAGACGTAGATATATTAGTTCTGCGCTGTATGTGATGAATGTATTTGTCAATTGATAAATTTAATGTGAGCAGGAGGTATGTGGTTGTCATAGCCTGCGAATATTAAAGCTGATCGAAGTGTTTTGTGAACGGCAAGAATGCCGACAGGCAGTATTACAACGTGAAGCGGATTGCATAACTGCGCTTCCTCAGGCGCCGTCCTGCTGACACGGAATCAAAGCCCGTGCGGATAATATGAGTATGTACGGCAGTGTAATTCAAAAAGGAAATGTCGGGCTGGTGATCTAACGATAAAGCATATATCGGGAAAAAGAAAGGACGTGGCATCAAAACCTGGATGGACCACGAAATATATCAATCTGCCTTTAGCCACGCCGTGTCCTCTCAATGGTGTGAAGATTTGCAAGGACGGCAACGTGGTTAGGATTCTAGTTTAACTGTAGGTTCCCTTTCCTCGTTATGAATACTGGAGTAAATGAGGTAGACGCCAAAGTATCGTCCAATTAAAAGATATACGACAGCCGCTGAGTCATATGAAATTGGTACTAATTAAATTATCGCTACGTCCGAATAAACAAAAATGGTATAGAAATACCTGACAATAATAATAATAAGTGCTTCGCTCCCACTAGAGTGATCTGTCTTTGTGCTATACTCAGATGATTTTTGTACATATATTACCACATTTATACGCACATGTCGCATGTATAACAGATTAAAGTCAGAAATCGTCCTGTACCTACCTCACCGTTATGTGGATATGACACTGAATTCCCTCCCGAAAGCTGGCGTAAAGAATCTTTGGTTATTAAGTCAAGGAACTGATTTACATATAAAACTGCTCACTCTACCTCTTGTTTATTAATGGCCGCAGTCAGCTGTCCTTGCGAGGCACTTTATTTAGTTTGGTTCGCGTACTTTCATATTATAGCTTTTGTTAGGACTTCTGTTACTTACATACGGAGGGGAGATGGTTAGGGTATTTTAGAAGTAGAGAGATTATCACGTATAGGGAACTACGACTGTGCAATAGTAATGTGGCCTTGAAGTTGTGAAACATACCGTTTCCTCTTTATATACTAATCTGTTTGGACGAAACACAAAAAACGTAATTCACAAAAGTTGTTTTGGAGTCTGAACCCGTTGTTTGCAGGATTCGGAATTTTGTTGATGCTTCATTTCAGTCAGTAATTCATGTTTCTGTTACACCGCCAAGTTAACAAATACGACACTCTCAGCCTGCAACCTTTAACAACACCCTAAAAAAATTTTGCCCCACAATACGGCAAAAAAGAAAATCTTCCGAAGCACTGAGAGTGGAAAAGATACAATTTTCGCTTCCGGTTTCTTTGTTAATGGAAAAATGGGTTAAATGCAGCAATAATGAACGAGTTTTTCTACATTTGTTTCTTCATTGAACATATTCGTAACTGTTTTTTTAATTTCTCACTGAAGGTGTGCCTTTTATGATCACAGTATATGTAGAATCTTGGATAGATCGGCGAAAGTAGCAGCCACGACATTCTTAACAGATCAACCTCGGCGTCGCACAAGAGTAATTTAAGAAAAGAAGATCTAATCTAATTTTTAGCCGAACTTCCATACATTCTGAAAAAAATATTGCTTTCAATGTCTTCCATCGAAGACACGCAAATAGACCCTGTAGTTGTTAGTTGTGCGGGACTACGAGATGGATTATTTTGTTTTGGATCATAGTCTTCTGGGGAGGGGGGGGGGGGTTGATGTGGCTAGTTTCTCCCTTCCGTGCCAAACTCTACATCTCAAGTAGTACTTGCACCCAAAATACTCAGTTGTATGTTGGAGATATTGCAGTCTCTGTCTTCCCCTCTAGTTTTTACTCCCTACTGCTCCCTAAAGTACCATGGAAGCTATTCAATGAGGTGTTAACACACACGCATGCTGTCGTTCTGTCTCTTGTCTTCCAAATGTTCCTCTTGTTGCTGAATCTGTGAAGAGCTGTGGTTAAATAGTTTACAAATACACTCTAAGACGAAGAAAGATGCACCAGGAAGGAATTATCCGAATGGGACAGAAATCGGTAGATGTGACGTACATGTAGAGGCAAATAAAAAATTGGATGAGTTATTCAAGAGAACGAGCTTCGCAAATTGGGCAAGTCAATAACGCATAGGTCCGCCTCTGGCTCTTATGCAAGCAGTTATTGTGCTTGGAATTGGCTGATAGATTTGCTGGATGTCCTCCTCAGGGATATCGTAACAAATTCTGTCCAACTGGCGCGTCAGATCTGCAAACAACCTGATCTGGTAGGAGGGCGCTCCCCACAGTGCTTCTAACGTTTTCAGTTGGGTAGAGATCCGGCGATCTTACTGTCCAAGGTGGCTTGCCATTAAGGGCAACAAAACGGGGCGTAGAATCTCGTAGACGTACTTCTGTGCTGGAAGGATGCTACATGTGACAACCAAAGGCAAATGGCACCTCCGACCATTACTCCCGGTTGTCGGGATGTATGACGGGCGACAGTTAGCTTGGTATGTTGCCGCTGTTCAGGGCGTGCCCGTACACGTCGTCGCTGGTCATTGGGGTTCATTTCCAAGCTGGATCACTGAAGACGATTCTATTCCCGTCAATGAGATTCCATGCGGAAGATATGACTGTCGACCGCAATGCAGCCCGACAACCGGGTGTGATGGTGTCATTTCTTTTGATAGTAGGACCACTTGTCATCCACGACACCCTTACAGCAGAGCAGTACGTCGATGATGTCATACGCCTCGTTTTGCTGCCCTCCATGGCAAACCATCCGGGGTTTACCTTTCAGTAGGATAGCCCGTCAGCACACGGCAAGACTTTCTACTGCTTGTCTTCATGACTGCCAAACAGTACGTTGGCCAGAGAGGTCGCCGGATCTCTTCTCAAATGAGAATGTTTGGAGCTTTACGGGCAGGGCCCTCCAGTCAGCTCGGGAATTTGACTATCTCACTTGAAAATTGGACAGAACATGGCACAATATCCTTCAGAAGTACCACAACTCTATAAGTCAGTGCCAAGCAGAATAACTACTTGCATAGGAGACAGACCAACGAATTAGTGACCTGCTCAATTTGTGAAGCTCTATCTCTTGAATAAACCATCCAGTTTTTCTGATACTGAAATCATTCTTTGTGCATATATGTACATCACATCTACGGATTTCCGCCTCGTTCGGACAGTTCCTTCGTGATGGCTCGTTTTTTTGTATATCTATTATAGTCTATTTACTGAAGATCTTATTTTTTCAAACGTGTTTCACTCAAACTCGTTTATTTCCACTCTTACCATTGTTAATATAAAAATGACTTTGATTAAGACTTTTACTATAGAACTTGTGCAAAGGACTGATGGAAATTGGACAGAAATGAAACAGTACAGAAAGGCTGCATGCTAGCTCATTCAATATAAAACTATTGATTAAGGTAACTAACAGTAAAATTCTGTTCTTTGCACTAGATTAAATACTGCTTCGTCGTCCAACTGTGTTGACGTTTCCTGTACGGAACATATATCGAAGAGTACCTAGTCGTCTTACTCAAGTACGGTGAGCAGTGGTGTCATGTGTGCTAGCTGCCTGGGCAGCAACAGACCGTGAGGTGTGGTTGATGTCAAACACACATCATTGTTTGATGCTTGGCGTCCGCTACAATTTATGATGCAAAACTTTTTCCTCTCATAAGGTAACTACCTTATTCTAAACCATATAGTTGAAATAAGCGGTGGGATCTTCAGAAGATCAGTGCCGCTTCTGAAGTCACGTTGAAACTCAGATCTCCATAGCTATTTTTAATTTCGTATATTCGTTGACTACTTTGTAGTGAACATCAAACCAGCACCACGGGAGTACGCATTAGGAGTGATTTAAAATGGAATGATCATATAAAGTTGATTGTTGGTAAAGCAGATGCCAGACTGAGATTCATTGGAAGAATCCTAAGGAAATGCAATCCGAAAACAAAGGAAGTAGGTTGCAGTACGATTGTTCGTCCACTGCTTGAATACTGCTCAGCAGTGTGGGATCCGTAGCAGATAGGGTTGATAGAAGAGATAGAGAAGATCCAACGGAGAGCAGCGCGCTGCGTTACAGGATCATTTAGTAATCGCGAAAGCGTTACGGAGATGATAGATAAACTCCAGTGGAAGACTCTGCACGAGAGACGCTCAGTAGCTCGGTACGGGCTTTTGTTAAAATTTCGAGAACATACCTTCACCGAAGAGTCAAGCAGTATATTGCTCCCTCCTACGTATATCTCGTGAAGAGACCATGAGGATAAAATCACAGAGATTAGAGCCCACACAGAAGCATACCGACAATCCTTCTTTCCACGAACAATACGAGACTGGAATAGAAGGGAGAACCGATAGAGGTACTCAAGGTACCCTCCGCCACACACCGTGTGGTGGCTTGCGGAGTATCGATGTAGATGTAGATGTAGATTTAGACCACGTTTCTGGTTTTGTAGTACCACATTTCACGACAGCATCACTGTCAGCGTTCGGATGCAATCCGCTTGGATTTTTTCGCGAGATACGTCCTGATAGTCCTAGCATCTACCACCCCTCTTCTGATGATCTGTCACATATACCACATTGTGGCATTACAAATGGTTTTTTCTTTGTTGGTGTCACTGGCATTCGCTGTATGTTCTCTTCCATTTGGAGTATAACAATTTTTCTAGAGATTGGGACAGCATAGAGCAGATAAAATATGAGTAGATAATAGATCTTTAGTATATCTCTTTCCTTTATGGTTTTGATCTCTTCTATGAGTGATATTACTTTTGTCTGCAACGATTGTTTGATTTATCGCTTTGTGTATTCGTTTCTTTCTCGCGCATGAATCACAACGCCTACGAACAACTATTGTTAGGTGACAATTTTTGTTTACTTTGTGGAAGATTATAACTTTGGTAACTATTTCCGTTTGCCGTCGCTGTATGTACCGCAAAAATCTTAAAAAATGGTAAAACGTATTTTTCTTAAAGCTAGGTAGATGATAAGGAAGCGCAAATTAACTGCCGCTATATGTTTTGTAATTTTTTAAACACCGTAGGTCAGAAAACTACTTCGAACGATGGATGTGACAAAGAGGAATGAAGAAGGTGATTGCTACATACGTATTAATAATAGGCACACTATTCAGTGCATTTTTAATCATGACAAATCCGAGTGAAAAAAATAGTGTTTTGCCTACGTGTTTATTGTTATAAGATTTTGTCTATGACGAATGTATGCAGGAGCTGTTGACAGAAAAGTCTCTTCCTCATTTGGTTGATGTGTAGATAAACTAATGCCATAACTTTCTTTTGTAATGAAGTAACTTGAATATGTTGATATAATATGAAACATTTGGAGTCAGAAGCAATTTCTGTGAGTATAAAAAGTGACGGGCGATATTCATAACACGAGTACATTTACTTTCGTAGTAAGTGGGCACAGTTAATACGATGAACCTGTTACTGCGCTGGTTTAAGTATCAAATATATTCCGTAAGGACGAAATGCTCTGTATAAGTTGGTTAAATTGAAACTGCATGAAATAGTTTTGTTATTCAGAAAATACATTCCGTTCTATTAAACGTTTTATGTTAGTTCACGTTGTTAATTTTTTTACGAACCCCAGACTTAATTATCTGTAAATTAACTTAATTTATTTGCAAATAAAAGTATTTTCTGGTACAACAACTTAGAAAAATGTTGCTTTAAGAACGTTTACTCTTATCAGAAACCCATAATCGAACGAAGATCGTAAGACGGGATATTTCTTTGTGTATTTTTTTAATTCATTGAATTTCTTTAAGCGGCCCTCTCTATGTCATCCGAAATATGGAAGTGTTATTTGTGTGTACACGTTGTGTTTCAACGTGCTTTGTAATTTAAGTACTATGCCTATGAAAATTAATAACAATGTAAAATTACAGGAACAGGGAGTTAGAAGCACATCTCTAGGGAAGCAAAAGAAAATAACATGCTTAATTGACAAAGTGCAGTAGTGTGTAATTAGTGTTCTGCATTTATAAGGGAGCAATGCTGTAGCAACTAATTTTGAGCCAGTGAAAGAGTATGCCACCATCTTCTGACACAATCGTTAGGTGGCCCAATCTTTAACAGTATGGTCAGAGAAGTGCGGGTGACGTAAAACGAAGTGGCAGACCGCCTCTCTGCGAAGAACCGGCAATCGGAACAGCCTGCCGCACGAACCATTCGAGCTGATATTGGAAAAGTGAAAATCATTCAAGGACCAGTTTTGAACATCTTCCACGAGAGCTTCAACTTGACAAAATCCGCTGCCCTGCGTTTTCTGCGATTGCTACACTGTTTAAAATAACCAAATAAACGAATAGAAACGAACCGAGACAGCAGAGAAAATATACCTGCTGTTTCGGGCCAATCCAGGTCACTTCCTTGGCCACCTAATCACTTCTATTCCCATGGGCAACTGTTGAGTGCATCACTGTGATCCTGAGACAAATGGATAAAGTAAGCATTGGAAACGTGCGGATTAACCAACGCATAAAAAGTTCTTATAAGGGGAAAACCGTCACAGAAGAACACTACTGATGTGATTAGGGGAGGAAGTCAAGACGAAGCATTGCGAGGAGCTGACCAAGTGAGTGTTTTTGCTTCAAGACAACGTCCCGGCTCATTCTGCACATGCTGATTTTTTGGGCTATAATATTTTGCAACGACCCAGTACTCCCCTGCCATGGCATCCAGTTACATCTTTCATTTTCGCCGTATGAAGAAATCATTGCATGATAGACATTTGCAGAATGACAACGACGATTTTCTAGCTAGAATGTTACAGGAACGACCAAAATTCAAAATCTACATCTGCATCTCCATGGTTACTCTGTAATTCACACTTAAGTTCCTGGTAGAGGGTTCATCTAACCATTTTCATACTACTTCTCTACCATTCCACTCTCGAATGGCGCGTGGGAAAAAGGTACACCTAAATCTTTCCGTTCGAGCTCTGATTTCTCTTATTTTATCATGATGATCATTTTTCCCTACGTATGTGGGTGCCAACAAAATATTTTCGCATTCGGGAGACAAAGTTGGTGATTGAAATTTCGTAAATAGATCTCGCCGCAAATAAAACCTCTTCTGTTTCAATGACTGCCACCCCAACTCACGTATCATATCAGTGGCACTCTTACCCCTATTGCGCGATAACGCGAAACGAGCTGCCCTTCTTTGCACTTTTTCGATGTCCTCCGTCAATCCTACCTGGTAAGGATCCCACACCGCGCAGCAATATTCCAGCAGAGGACGGACAAGTGTAATGTAGGGGGTCTCTTTAGTGGGTTTTTCGCATCTTCTAAGTGTTCTGCCAACAAAGCGTAGTCTTTGTTTCGCCTTCCCCACAAACTTATCTATGTGGTCATTCCAATTTAAGTTGCTCGTAATTGTAATTCCTAGGTATTTAGTCGAACAGATAGCCCTTAGATTACTGCGATTTATCATATACCCAAAATTTATCGGATTTCTTTTAGTACCCAAGTGGATGACATCGCACTTTTCTTAGTTTGTTGCCAATTGCTACTTTTCGTACCATACAGAAGTACTCTCTAGATCATTTTGTAACTGGAATTGATCGTCTGATAATTTTACTAGACGGTAAATTACAGCGTCATCTGGAAAAAATCTAAGGCGCTGCTCAGATTATCACCTAGATCATTTATGTAAATCAGGAACATCAGAGGGCATATGACACTACCTTGCGGAACGCCAGATATCACTTCTGTTCTACTCGATGATTTACCATCTATCACTAGGAACTGTGACCTCGCTGAGATTAAATCACTAATCCATTCACACAACTGAGACGATACTCCATATGCACGCAATTTGATTAATAGTCGCTTGTGAGGAACGGTATCAAAAGACATCTGTAAATCTAGGAATATGGAATCTATCTGAGTTCCCTTGTTGACAGCACTCATTACTTCATGGGAATAAAGAGCTAGCGGTTGTAACGGAACATATTAAAGGCTTTATTATAAAGAAGTATGCGATACCCTCCTAATTCAAACAGTTTAACTAGCAATTATGATAATAGAAAAGTAATTTTTTATGTTAGCAGTGTTTGCATAACATGTCTACATAAACAGTCAACTCATTAAAATACAATTAATAACTGACCCATACAAAAGTTAACATCACTTGAACATTGATACAGCAGATGTCATTATGTAAAAACACTATATTTAACTGAAATTAATTATATGAAATACGAATAATATTGGTCAACTTACGTATTTTGGATGTCCTTAAATAAAAATTACCCAGTGAACCTTATTTATTCACTAGGGCTGTTTTAACTCACTATTCATGTAACACATCTACTTTAAACGAGAACCACTGTAATTTTTAATAAAATGGCCAAATGGCTCTGAGCACTATGGGACTTAACATCTGTCCGCAGCTCGTGGTCGTGCGGTAGCGTTCTCGCTTCCCGCGCACGGGTTCCCGGGTTCGATTCCCGGTGGGGTCAGGGATTTTCTCTGCTCGTGATGACTGGGTATTGTGTGATGGCCTTAGGTTAGTTAGGTTTAAATAGTTCTAAGTTCTAGGGGACTGATGACCATAGATGTTAAGTCCCATAGTGCTCAGAGCCATTTGAACCATTTTGAACTACTTAAACCTAACTAACCTAAGGACATGACGCACATCTATGCCCGAATCAGGATTTGAACCTGCGACCGTAGCGGTCGCGCGGTTCCAGACTGAAGCGCCTAGAACCGCTCGGCTACAACGGCCGGCAATTTTTAATAATTCACGTTATTTACTTACGTATGCAAGTGAGAGAATTCAATAGATGTATCTTTGAAAAACGACCTTTTTGCAACAAAGTATTGTTGTGACAAGTTGACAAATCTGCCTGTCATTTTAATGGCCTGTTAAATTATGTCACTCGATGTATATTAATAACTTTTTTGCACAAATTACGATAGCAGATGGATGCCTGACTTATAAACCACGTCTCTTCTTAGTAGTTCTTTGCCCAAGCACTCCGTCATAAGGCCACAAGTGGCCCATTGGGACCATCTGACCGCCGTGTCATCCTCACTGAGGATGCGGATAGAAGGGGCGTGTGGTCAGCACACCGCTCTCACGGTCGTTACGATGGTTTTCTTTGACCGGAGCCGCTACTATTCGGTCGAGTAGCTCCTCAGTTGGAATTACGAGGCTGAGTTCGCCCCGGTAGTTCTTTGACGAGGTTATAAATACAAGCAGCAAGAAGCCTCGTCAGCTCAGTCTTGATAGAACTTTTGTAAAGTGTGTATGTTAATGTCTTATGTGGAAAAACAATGCAAAGATGTTGTAAAATAAGTGTTACTCTGTACTGTGACAACGTCTTTGGTTGGTCAGCGGAGTTAAGATGGCTACCTTTCCAATAAATAGTTGAAGTTCACTTATGCTGTCGTTCATTATTTATCAAGAAGCACACCAACAACACTGGACCTCATCTTTTTACCCCTACACGAATACATACAGAGCCAACATTAACATCAAGATGCAGGAGTGAACCAGCCAGCAGCAGCAGCAACTACTACAATACAATTTAATGGCGGCAACCCAATTCTCTACATCAAGTGCTAACAAGCTTCGTATATTGGAGTGATATAGGGTGAATATAGGAATATCAACGACTGGGCGACCATTATACTGTGTTGAACAAGAACGATATTTTTGAATCCGTGTTGGTTATGTATCAATCAGTCATCTTCTTCAAGGCGATTCATAATGTTCGAGTACAGTATATGCTCCAAAATCCTACGGCAAATTGAGGCCAGTGATATGGGTCTGTAATTCAGTGGGTTATTCCTATTTCCTTTCTTGAATATTGGTGTGACCTGTGCTACTTTCCAGCCTTTAGGAACAGACCATTCGTCAAGTGAACGGTTGTATATGATTCTAAGAAAGGCGCTATTCGTCAAACAAAGTCTCCGCCTGGCACTCCATCATTGGGAAATATGTATCGCATTGAAGGGTGAATGTGTAGTGGAGTGCTAACACGATCACTAAGACTGATGGCCGCAGCTCGATTTATGAGGAGCGATAATTGAACTAAGGACTAAGATCGTTCAGAAGAAACGAACTGGAGGCTGTAAAACGGAAACCTCTAAAGAGATCGTAAAATGCTGCCACTACCTACGGAAGAGGCAGCGGTCTCTATAGTAGAGCTGAGAAGGCAAACTCTCCGCCAGAAGGACGTGGGCGAACACCCGTGCAACGACAAGGCAGTCACGTGCACTAGTAGACTATCCACTTCACACAATAGAGCCGTAAACAGAGAATTTGAGGCATCAAAAGATGAACAAAGGCTTGTAGTGCGTTTCCTTACAGCGGAAGGAGTGCGGGGAACTGAAATTCGCCGAAGACATGTGTACGAAGAGCAGTGCATGTCTTTGCAATTCCGACATCTGGGGTCACGGGTGTGACCGTAACTCGCCAGTCTTCAATGAATGAGGCCATCCGCCCGCTGCACAGTGGCATCGAAAATGCGGTGTGGCGTGCCAGATCGTGCAACATCTATTAACGAGACCCGTCCTTCCTTGAATCGTTTGGGCCACACCTTGATCCTTCAAACGGCAGCTAGCGAGGTGGTGCAGTGGTTACTACACTGGACTCGCATTCGGTACGATGGCGGCTCAAACCAGCGTCCGACCATCCACATTTAGGTTTTCGTGATTTCCCTAGGTCGCTCGAGGTAAATGCCGTGATGGTTCCTTTGAAAGGGCACGGCCGTTTCCTTCCCATGCTTTAAACATTCCTGGCTTGTGCTCTACCTCTAGTGACCCCCATGAGGACTGGACGTTAGAACTTAAACTTGCTTTTTTCATTCCTTGCGAAGGGCGTGCAGTAATCTCGGCACGCTTGTGCATTATTTGATGCATTGTAAGTAGGCTGTTTATGTTTTCTTATTGGCAACGTTACGTAGCGCTCTGTATGAAAATCACTGGCTGTGCTGTGTGCAGTCTGTGGCTAGTTTGCATTGTTGTCTGCCATTGTAGTGTTGGGCAGCGGCAGCTGGATGTGAACAGCGCGTAGCGTTGCGCAGTTGGAGGTGAGCCGCCAGCAGTGGTGGATGTGGGGAGAGAGATGGCGGAGTTTTGAAATTTGTTATGCTGGATATTATGAACTGCTATATAGATTATGACTATTAAGGTAAATACATTGTTTGTTCTCTATTAAAATCTTTCATTTGCTAACTATCCCTATCAGTAGTTAGTGACTTCCGTAGTTTGAATCTTTTATTTAGCTGGCAGTAGTGGCGCTCGCTGTATTGCAGTAGTTCGAGTAACGAAGATTTTTGGTGAGGTAAGTGATTTGTGAAAGGTACAGGTTAATGTTAGTCAGGGCCATTCCTTTGTAGGGATTTCTGAAAGTCAGATTGCGTTGCGCTAAAAAATATTGTGTGTCAGTTTAAGCACAGTCGTGTATAAATTGTTCTAAGGGGACGTTTCATAGCATCTTCCTTCTCCACACTATATCCGCTGCTAGAAAACACATTACACTTCTTTGCTCGTCGTTTGAAGCATCCATTTCTCTGTTCTCATTTCTCTGTCCTCTGTTCTCCACACTACATCCAATGCTAGGAAACACATTACAGCTCTTTGCTCGTCGTCTGAAGCATCCATTTCTCTGTTCTCAACACGACGGACGGGTGCTCGCCTGGTCGTCACGTGGGTGTGCGCCTGGTTCCCTCTAGAGGCCAGTTTGGGACCCCAGTGCTCTTCTATAGGTACCACACCTTCATCTGTAGGCAATGGCGTTACGATTCCTTGAGAGGTTGCCCTTTCACAGCCTTCGGCTCCTTTCTATTTGAATGATGCCAATACATGACATCACACATCGTACAGCCTCTGCAAGGAGCCGCACGTGCATATGCGTGTGGTCTTCTCTCCCCACCCCATTCCGTCACCCTCTTTCCGTTCGTGCGTTGCGTGTGTGTGTGTGTGTGTATATGAGTGTGTGTGTGTGTGTGTGTGTGTGTGCGTGCGTGCGTGAATGTGTGTGTGTGTGTGTGTGTGTGTGTGTGTGTGTGAGAGAGAGAGAGAGAGAGAGAGAGAGAGAGAGAGAGAGAGAGAGAGAGTCTATGCCGGATGCGACGCAGGGCGTGCGCGGCCGGGCATTACGCCTCGCAACGACACATTGTGGCCGCGTTTTAATGAGCGCACCAGCCGATTGTGTTGACGTGCCGCGTCTCCTGCGCAGGCCATGCATAATGCATGCGGAGCCGCCCCGCAGGAATGTGAACCCAGGACGGCCCGCGGGGCACCCTCTGTGCCACGTCTTGCTGAGGTGAGGTGACGCCGATTGTGTCTTCACGCAGGTGCGTCGCATCAGGAAGGGAAGACACCCGCGCTGAGTACAGATACACAACTGGAAGCATAGGCATCTCCATCTCTGACTCTGGTAAGTGTGAATGAAAGTCACTGTACATAGCGTACGCGTGGACCTAAACTGAATTCCTTACCTTCGTTATCCTATATCATGTAGAACACCGTGGAAATGAGCGTATGGCATCGTTGGCAGGGAGGCCCCATCCGGTGAAGTTCGGCAGTCAAGTGTAAGTCTTATTTCAGTCGACTTGCGCGCCGGTGATGAAGATGAAATGATGATGAGTACAACACAACACCCAGTAACCAGAGAGGAGAAAGTCTCCAACCCAGCCGGCTGATGTCGCCGAGCGGTTCTAGGCGCTACAGTCTGGAACTGCGCGACCGCTACGGTCGCAGATTCGAATCCTGCCTCGGGCATGGATGTGTGTGATGTCTTAGGTTGGTCAGGTTTAAGTAGTTCTAAGTTCTAGGGGACTGATGACCACAGATGTTAAGCCCCATAGTGCTCAGAGCCATTTGAATCTCCAATACAGCCGGGAATCGAACACGGACCCGCTTGCATGGGAGGCGAGCACGTTTCCACCCAGCTACGCAGGCGGACTAGAACACCATACAAGGAAGGCTTTCACGACCAGATGTTTCAGATGCTGAGAATTTTTCCGCGTTGTATGGCCGTGGTCCATGGAACTCTTCAATCGCTGACGTTTCGTCCAAGGCTACGTCGGACTTCTTCGGAGGTGCTCCTCGTTGTGCTGAGTCTTACCGACTGACGAGTCGGACGTCGAAGAGCGGCCTAAATACCGTGGAAAGTGGGCGTGGTCTGGCTTTCACGTGATATCAGAGATAAACATTGTCAAAGATAAAACTTTTTAACTATCTATTATACAATGTCAAAGATAAAAAAAACTTCTCATCGATTCTGAGGAGCCACAGTCCATATATCACTGAGTTTCATGGCTTCTTCTTTTCTGTTAACAGTATCCCCATGTTTATATATTTCGATGGCTTCTCTATATACACTCCTGGAAATTGAAATAAGAACACCGTGAATTCATTGTCCCAGGAAGGGGAAACTTTATTGACACATTCCTGGGGTCAGATACATCACATGATCACACTCACAGAACCACAGGCACATAGACACAGGCAACAGAGCATGCACAATGTCGGCACTAGTACAGTGTATATCCACCTTTCGCAGCAATGCAGGCTGCTATTCTCCCATGGAGACGATCGTAGAGATGCTGGATGTAGTCCTGTGGAACGGCTTGCCATGCCATTTCCACCTGGCGCCTCAGTTGGACCAGCGTTCGTGCTGGACGTGCAGACCGCGTGAGACGACGCTTCATCCAGTCCCAAACATGCTCAATGGGGGACAGATGCGGAGATCTTGCTGGCCAGGGTAGTTGACTTACACCTTCTAGAGCACGTTGGGTGGCACGGGATACATGCGGACGTGCATTGTCCTGTTGGAACAGCAAGTTCCCTTGCCGGTCTAGGAATGGTAGAACGATGGGTTCGAAGACGGTTTGGATGTACCGTGCACTATTCAGTGTCCCCTCGACGATCACCAGTGGTGTACGGCCAGTGTAGGAGATCGCTCCCCACACCATGATGCCGGGTGTTGGCCCTGTGTGCCTCGGTCGTATGCAGTCCTGATTGTGGCGCTCACCTGCACGGCGCCAAACACGCATACGGCCATCATTGGCACCAAGGCAGAAGCGACTCTCATCGCTGAAGACGACACGCTCCATTCGTCCCTCCATTCACGCCTGTCGCGACACCACTGGAGGCGGGCTGCACGATGTTGGGGCGTGAGCGGAAGACGGCCTAACGGTGTGCGGGACCGTAGCCCAGCTTCATGGAGACGGTTGCGAATGGTCCTCGCCGATACCCCAAGAGCAACAGTGTCCCTAATTTGCTGGGAAGTGGCGGTGCGGCCCCCTGCGGCACTGCGTAGGATCCTACGGTCTTGGCGTGCATCCGTGCGTCGCTGCGGTCCGGTCCCAGGTCGACGGGCACGTGCACCTTCCGCTGACCACTGGCGACAACATCGATGTACTGTGGAGACCTCACGCCCCACGTGTTGAGCAATTCGGCGGTACGTCCACCCGGCCTCCCGCATGCCCACTATACGCCCTCGCTCAAAGTCCGTCAACTGCACATACGGTTCACGTCCACGCTGTCGCGGCATGCTACCAGTGTTAAAGACTGCGATGGAGCTCCGTATGCCACGGCAAACTGGCTGACACTGACGGCGGCGGTGCACAAATGCTGCGCAGCTAGCGCCATTCGACGACCAACACCGCGGTTCCTGGTGTGTCCGCTGTGCCGTGCGTGTGATCATTGCTTGTACAGCCCTCTCGCAGTGTCCGGAGCAAGTATGGTGGGTCTGACACACCGGTGTCAATGTGTTCTTTTTTCCATTTCCAGGAGTGTAGCTGTGGATAATAGTTCGTCATAGTACATAAAACTCCAGTTTCCGAAAATTTCACTACGTCAAGTCCGTCTCGTCAGTCGGCAAGACTCAGCACAACCAGGTGCACCTGCGAAGATGTCCAACGTAGCCTTGGACGGAACGTCAGGGACTGAAGAATTTCATGGACCACAGTCATACAACCCGGAAAAGTTCTTCGCAGCTGGGACTAGAACACCATTCTGACAACCGACTTCCGCTTCGTCCTTCCCCAAAGGCGCTATTTGACTCCACTGTTGGAGGACTGTGTGATCTTGAAAATCATGCTACTGGACATGAAAGGATAATACACAGACAGCGAAATATCTTCAACCTGTTCAGAAATCAAACCGTATGTAATAGCGGAGGATGAGAAGATACGAAGAAGAGCAACGCATTTCATCACTATTTCTTTTCGAAAACGAATGCGTGTCACGGAGATGCTCATCCAAAACCAGTGGCAGACCCTACAAGATAAATGTTGCATAACACGAAGATATTTATCGTTCTGTGTACTGTAAGCAACAGCGAACCACATCATATTAGCCCTGATAAACGTCTAAAGAAAGTATGAATGTACTAATATCGTAGCGATTAATCGCCGTCTGTTACCATTCAGTGTAAAAGTGGAAACAACGGTGATTAAAATAGTACATAGGTGAAATATAATTATGGAAGCTAGATGCTACCGATGTCAGATGAATCGGTGGTGAATGATAAAACTTGTAGGCTCGCTGCAAAGTAAAACAAGCACCACGACTATACCCTTCTCTTCGTTATCGCTGGAAAAGTGCATGTTTCGAATGTTACAAAACATAGTTATTTCAATACCTCTGCAGGTAATAACGTTATTGGCTTTAAATATATTCCAGAATATCACATTTGCTTACTACAATTTGTACAAAGTAATGTTATCGAGTTTTTGAAACAATTGTAATATATTGCAGATGTCCACTTGAGCTTTTAATAGATCCGTGTGTACAATGAATTACAAAGACTTACGTTTTGTAAAAACAAAATAAGCGACGTTGTTTTCAACATATTGTAGACGAAGAACAACTGACATATTTAAAATGTCAATAGACGCTCAACTATATGACTCACGTATTCCCCATATGTGAGACAGCAGTAAATGGTTGCGGAACTTTTCGCCTGTGATCACAGTTTGAGAATGCATAGCACTAAAAAGAATCAGCTTGCCCGTGTCCCGGAGGAATGTACACTATTCATAGATCAAATCACGTTATCCAAACCACGGCAAATTTCATAATCAAACTTGAGCTTAGAATGTTAGTAAACCTAGTGAACCTCACTTTGTGCAGTGTGCACTTTCAATTAGCTGATAGATACCGCAATTCTTTTCGAATGTTGTTGTACTCTAATTATTAATGAATGAGAATCTGTATTTACTATACCAAACAAAAACACTGATACAAAATCCAAGACGGTTAATATCGTTAAGAAACGTCAGTTAAAACGAGAGAATCGATCTCCATATTTTTTGAATTCTCGGACACACACAAGAAACACTGAAAATGACCGAGCGGCAAGAGCAATCGAAAAAGAGAGCTCTTGTGCGAGGCAAATACCCATTCTGTAAGAGCGCAACACTGTTTGTTGGCACGTTATTGCGCTACGCACGTTCGTGCGTGATTTCCCTGTGGGATTCGCATTCTTTTTTCTTCATTCGTATTGCGCCGCGTTGCATCTCTAATGAATGAAGCGTGGATTTACACCTAGATGATGCAGGTGCAAATGAATGAACCCACGTACAGCTCTTTCTGCCGTCAACACGTATAGCACTGGAAATTAGATCAGCATTAACTTTCCCGATAATTTCTTGCTACTGACAGCTCACCACATTATAAAATCGGAATCATTGTTTACGAGACGTACTTTTTATAATTCTTTTATTGTCAGATAAAATATCATTCACTGAACTTTGAGTTTAACAAACCGAACAGAACACGAGACACTCACTTAAAAGTGCAACCTGGTCACTTGGGAGTGGCTTAGAGGGCGTAGAACTGTTAGAGGTCATGTTACTCTCCGCCAGTGACGCAAGTCAGGAAACTGGAGTGTTGTGTACGTGCCAGTCGATCGTATGTAATCCGAGCAGTAAGATGGAGGCATGAAAGAAGAGCAGATGACTACGTGAATGTAACTGACCGATTTGTTGATGTGTCGGTGTGGAATGTACCATGATGTGCAAGAAGTGATTGTAAAAAGGGCTTAACCGACAGAGAACCGAGGTGACTGTCAGATCTTGTCAATAACATCCGGTTTCAAACCCACAAAAACTGCTGCTATTAGCGAATTCAGGCTGTAATGCAACTGGTCAGTGGACCTTCTTTTGTTACATACTGGAGTATCCAATATATACAATAAATGTATAATATAGTCCAGTAAAGTACAAATACTAATTCTGCAGCTGATGCAGTTCTGATGACATAACAAGAACAGTGTCGTATACTAATAATTAGATAATACCATAAAACATGAATTTAATGAAAGATTTATTTATTTTTAACAATTTCTGAAGGAACAGAAGCTGATGACGATCTTGCATTTTCAGTATATCTATGAAATTTATTCGCAATTCTTGAATCTTACGGACATTAGCTGCATTCGGTATGAATTACCTGTTGGTGACACGTGACGGTATGACATGGAAGTTCGCGCCTGTCCTGTAGGCGTGCTCGGGTGGCCCAAGTTTTTGAGGCCACAACATGCATCAAACGAGAGATCAGGGTTCATGCCCCAATCCGACAGAAGTTTTCAAAGTTTTCATGTGTCACGATTCGGTAAGATTCCGCAGTTGCAAATAAAATTTCATATCTAATGCAGTTATATCAGAAAGATTCAACAGTTGCGAATACATTTCATAAATATAAGCTTTATTATATTTCAGAAATCATAATTAGTCTCATATTTTCGAAGTGTTTAAAAAATGTAATTACATTTGAAGCTATTGCCATTCGAATTATTAATTATGAACTCTTAAAACAGCCTTGAAAAAGATAGTTAATACACAAGTATTTTTTCGTGTTAAAGAGGTACTTTGATTTGTAATATATTTGTTTTTCTTAGCGAGTTAACAAGGAGTTGCGAGTTGAATGTGGTGCTTGCTATTAACACTGAATGATGTGTTATCGTTGTAACAGTTATACTCAACTGAAATTAATTCCGCATATGCAATAAACGATAATTAATTTAGAGAGTTCCACATCAGTTGTACTAATATTTATTTAAACCCGACCGGTTTCGAGATTTTAAAATCCCATCTTCAGATGTTTCAAATTATAATATTTGGCAATGCATAACATTTGACCGCATGTTACATATTTCCAAATACTATAATTTCATAAACCTGAAGACGGGATTTTAAAATCTCGAAACCGGGCGTGGTTTAAGTAAATGTTAGTACAACTGAAACGGATCTCTGTAAAGTAATTATCATGGCTCTCAGATAAGGATATCCTGTGTATCAATTATTGTGCAATAAATGAGATTATGAGTGACGTCAGATATCTGCAACATCTTGTTATTGAGTGTAATGAATCAGATAAAAAACCCGGAATCCTTTTGCAACCATGTAGGAGAATAACATGCTTGAAGAAGCAACAATGTGGAACCACGCAACGGCTACGGTCGCAGGTTCGAATCCTGCCTCGGGCATGGATGTGTGTGATGTCCTTAGGTTAGTTAGGTTTAAGTAGTTTTAAGTTCTAGGGAACTGATGACCTCAGATGTTAAGTCCCATAGTGCTCAGAGCCATTTGAACCATTTGAAGCAACAATGAACACCGTGAAGGCGGATCCACAGTCCCATACTGCTGTTTTCAAGCGAACACGAAGCAGTGGAAGAGTTCAAAGATAAAATTACTGGCGAGAAAGAAGTTAACTTAAAATCATGTTCAACAGTTTTACTGCAAATAATCTACGAACTCCTCTCTCATCGTCTTCAGACTTACTGAAGCTGTAAAAAATTGATTCCAACATAATCGCGGTACATGTGGAATTTGGAAAAAACATTTTAATTTTTGAAAATAATTTAATAGTGCGAGAGTGATGGGGATTAGAAGGTCCATCTCAACCCGTTTCGAAGCAAACATTGAGTCGGAAGCAGTAAGCAATGGACATTTGGAGTCAATAACGTCATAAAAGTTTATGCCTCACAGCGGGAGATACAGTAATCTTCTTCACTAAGCCGAACAGCACAGAAACTGGACAGCAACTATTAGAAGGTGTGTAGAGATATAGATACGAGTGAGTCTGTACTGTAGGACATGTCCGACAGACATCAATCATATATATAATTTTATGGGTGAGATGGTTGTTCGATGAAGAACTTTCAGTGCCGTTGCGCAATCAACGTCCGAACTCCTACAGGGATCATAATTGTGCAAGGAGAGGGTTAATGGGCGGCGGGGAACGAATAGGAAGCTGGGAATTTGGTCTGACGGAAAGCGTGTCCGGATGACCGACGCGACTAACGCAATCGCTCTAGGTGAGTGGAGCGTCTGGGCCAGAGTCCCGGTCAAGCCCAAATTTTCAACTCTCGCTGATGCATTCCCGCATTGCCCTGTACGACTGGAAGTTATTAATGTCTTCCTAACTCTCTCCCATTCCGTTTCTTTTCCATTTCTTTCACCCCAGCAGAGGTTGATAATACCGCTCCAGTTGTAAATTTCTTTATTTTCACACGACCGGTTTCGGACTCTTATAAGCCCATCTTCAGGTATCGTAGCTGTGCTGCGGTCCCCGAGGGCCGCGTGTACCAGGCGCCCAATTATTCAGGCGTGTAGAGTGTTTCTTCGAGACGCCATTTTGCCTATTTGCAAAAGATGCAAAGCATCGTGTGCTTCGCTCGCGCCCCCGATATGTTTAATTCTAGGTTCGTACACTGAGGTCGGGGGTGCTTCTACGATACTGTATCTTTGGCGTGTTATTCGTACCATACCTTACACCCACTCATCGAGGTGTTCCAGAAAGTGAATCAGGATGTTTATTTCATCGTTTTCGGTTACCAGGTGCTATACTTTCTTCTACATCTTCATAACTACGTTACCTTTTTTTCCCAAATTATGCACGGTGTCACGTGCACCTACGGCACAGTGCGGCCCTTAACCAGCAGTGTGTGGAGGGAGTAGTTTAGGCCAGAAGTGGTTCTGTGATTTTCTGGAGGTATGTTTCGTACTGTGATTTTCGCATACTTATTCAGGTTGTTATCAACACGAGCCACGATGTTCATTGTTTTAGCCTCAGTGACCAAATGTGATTTTTTCTTCTACATGTTCATCATAAGTATCCCGTGGACACTTTCGTCTTCCACGGTAACAGAATGCATGGCCGCACCCATGTGTTGCTGGTTCGACGAACTCTTGTTACCTTATCGCACTCTGTCGAATCTTGATTGGCTTGATAATTAAATCGACTTTATCCCCATGCTATCTGGAACACTGGTTGAACTACAGCTGTAGGCATCCGCTCAATTTGGAAGCTATGCGCAGTCTAATCACCAGTAAGCGAATTAAAAAAAAAAAAAATGGTTCAAATGGCTCTGAGCACTATGGGACTCAACATCTTAGGTCATAAGTCCCCTAGAACGTAGAACTACTTAAACCTAACTAACCTAAGGACATCACACACACCCCTGCTCGAGGCAGGATTCGAACCTGCGACCGTAGCAGCCTCGCGGTTCCGGACTGCAGCGCCAGAACCGCACGGCCACCGCGGCCGACAGTAAGCGAGTTCAGCTGGACATGGAGTACCTGAAGAATCGTGCAGACTTTCTTCCTCTCAGAACCGAATCGATTATCACGGCTACCGACTGTCTTACACTGTATCAGCGTGATGTCTATTGGAGTAGCTACTTGTTTGTCAAGTGTGGTTTGTACAGGGTGTGAATATTATAGGGAATTGGTTTAAAAAATTTATTTCAAAGGCCCAGTCAAATCCTTACAAGTTTTCTCCGAGGGCGAACATCGGATGTCCTGCGAGTCAAAAGTTGATTGCTTTCAGAACCGAGGCATTTTTGTCCAGTTAAAGCTGCCGACAAGAGACGGTTTGAGCCATCTGCTGAAACTGCTAGTGTATTCACTTCCTCGGCTTTAGCCAATAGGTCACGTGTGTTCAGAACACGGTTGCTTTTCTCTCTTGTGATCCAGACCTCGTGTAGGACAGACGTCTTTCTTGGGAGACAGAGCATCTGGCTCTGCGTCCAATGGCGGCCACCAATATAAATTAACATGAACCGGCTTTCCCTTCCGTTACCCATTCTGTTTAGTTGTTCGTGCTCCTAGACTGGCCTCAACGTAGTAACTTCCTCTTTAGGCGCACCCATTGTATGCCGTATTTTGAAATATATTCTCTTTACTGTACCTAATCTTCTATTCTGTCATTTAATGGCAGCCCTGGATGCCAACTCAAAAGTCCTGACCGCTCGACGTCCTGTAGATTATTGTCGTAAGCCGAATCCAACGACCTTCGTTCCACTCCCTGCCCATGTACAGGCTATCATAACAGTTTCACCCATGGACTAGGTTCTAAATATGAATGTCCCATGTTGCATTATACATAAAAAACTAATGTGAGCGTCAATTATTGTTTACGCTCCCATGCTGTTACACAAATTGTACACAACTGTGCAGCGCCGAGCCCAGGCACCGTGCCGCTAACGAAGCGATTGCCTTTGGTGACATCTTTTGCAATAACGACTGCGTGAATCGACGGTCGTAAGTTTATCCGGGTACTCGGAATAATTTCGCGAAATTTGGATATTGCGTTCGCTGATAGAGTGACTGTCGCCACACGTGGGCATCTGTCGTATGAGGTATGGAAATACTGCATTTCGTGAGCTGCAGCCGTAGAGGGACGCTTGTGTGAGTGGAGCATGTAGGACTTTGCAGTGTGGAGCAGTGGGCGGTGATAAAAGTTTACGACATCTTAGGGAAAACTGCAGCTGAAGTGTACCATGTCATGCAAGGGACCTAGACTGGTGATTTTCGGAGCTCTGTACGCGTGATCCGCTGTTATGCGTCTAAAGTGGAAAGACGGCTTCGAACAGTGTGCTGAGGGGTCACTTCCTGCTCGGACACTAGAAGACGCTGTAAAATGTAGGAAAAGAAAATGCTGTTGTCCTTGACTAAGGAAAACCGTACAGAACGGTTCTATGAAGTTTGTTGTTCGTAGGAAAGGGTAGCAATTGAATAATAATACAAATTTTAGCCTAAAAGACCTTTCTATGGCATTCACTCATGAGTGGTACCGTTGAACCGTACGTCTCGCAATTTCTTTTAGGCAATGAAGCTGGTAAACAAATCTTATAGAGTATGATTATTTAAGTGGGAAATATGCTGTGTCTATTTATACTGCACAAGTATCAACGTTGAATGAACCTCATTACGTTCTTCAGAGTGTGTAAATCACGAACAGAGACAAAGGCGGAAGTTATTTTCTTGTTTTTGTACTGCGGAACCGATCCGTAGCGATTGTGTTTGTGAGAGCAGTGTAGAGAATGGAGAAATTTCGCCCAGTTTCAGGGTCATGTTTTTTACACTTTTTCTACGCGATCAACGTGTCATTACTAGAATACTCTGTGGCAATCGAATTGTGTTCCTCTATTTGCTAGATTTCCACTATGAAAAAGCTTTTACTTTCAGAGCCGTTCTGTTTGTGGGGAAGTCAGTCAGTGATATTTTTCCAGATATAGAGTCTGCAAATAATCCACAATTACGCTTTTGCCGTGCGCGCGCGCACACACACACACACACACACACACACACACACACACACACACACGGATACGCATGCACGAAATCTAATACGGAAACATATAAGATTTGCACATACTAGTTTAACATTTTGCAGATTGGAAAGCTTTGTTATAACTTAGACAGCAATGATTACCTATCCCAGCTGTGGTTATGGATTTCTCGCTGTTCTTATGCTTGTTAAGGAAAAGTCTAAAATTTTCAGCTACTTCATAAACTACGGGGAGGTACCGAAAAAGAAGTCAGTACAGAAAGGGAACTTAAGTGTAAGAAGCAGATGGAAGGCTACCAAACGCGCTAGAACGGACAGAAGGACGTCCGTCTCTAATATTTATAATCGTTAACATCTCTGCTGTTCATGCAAAAGCTGCATGGTGCTGAGAGGAGACTATTTCATAGTTTATAAGAAAAACGCACGGATTTTAGTGTAATTACTGTTATTTCATTATTTAACACGAAACTCAAATAACGGGAAAATAAAGTTCTTCCCTTTTTGGTTTTTAAAATTAGCACCCCGTATTTACAGCCCGATGACGACTATGACTCGTCCTAAGCATCAGACGTCCTATATATCCTATCATCAGAATGATTTTAGACTCCTATCTAAGCGCGCCGCAATGACCACCAACTACGGAATTCGGTCGATGAGAAATTCACTTACCGTCGAAGCTTGCATCGAATGCGGGTAGGAAGGAGCCAACCAAGCTGTTGTGTGACATAAACTAAAGTTGAGAGGCTTGTTTCTACATTTGAAAGATGATGTCCGTTCAAATTTCGCTAGCGCCACTATGAGGATGCAAATCAGATTTGCTTTAAATAGACACTGTAATGGTCGTGAGCGTTAGTTACCTTTGAGATTGGCCGTGGTGCGTTGATGTTAGTCAGGAATGCCTTTAAGGCGGCAAAGACGCCATTACCAACACCTCACTGAGTTTGAATGAGGTCTTGTAATAGAGCTACGCGTAGCTGGATGTACATTCTGCGATGTTGCAGAAAGACTTCATAGGAATGTATCCACCATACATGATTGCTGGCAGCGTTGGTCACGAAATGTACGGTCGCAAGAAGACCGGGCTTCAGACGGCCACGTGGCACTACCGAGAGGGAGGACTATCGTGTTTGTCGTAAGGCTCTGGAGCATCCCACTGTATCTGCAGCAACCATTTTAGCTGCAAATTTGGACGTCAATCTGGTGATTCGACCTGTTGTCTCTCATTCACGAACAGCATTAAAGGGGATGTTTTTCGACAGGGTAACGATCGCCCACGTACCGCTGTTGTAATCTAACATGCTCTGCAGAGTGTCGACTAGTCACCTTGGCTGCTCGATCACCAAATCTGTCTCCAATCGAATGCATATGGGACATCATCGGACGACAACTCCACCGTCATTCACATAAAAAGTTAGCCGTACCTGTTTTGACTGACCACGTGCAACAGACATGCAACTCCCTGCCACAGACTGACACCCGGCACCTGTAAAAAACAATGCATCCATGTTTGCATGCTTGGATTCAACAGTCTGGCGGCTAGTCCCGTTATTAATGTACTAGCATTTCACATTTGCAATGCCTTATCTGACGCTTACATTATTAGTGATCTTGTAATGTTTATCACTGATATATGTTACCTAGGCACATACATATCCGAAGTTTCATTACTCTACATTAATTACTTTCTGATGTTGCCATTTTTATCCTTCAGTGTATATATACAGGGTGTGCCAAACTTTCAGGAGACATTCCTCACACACAAAGAAAGAAAATATGTTATGTGGAGATGTGTCCGGAAACGCTTACTTTCCATGTAAGAGCTCATTTCATTACTTTTCTTCAAATCACATTAATCATAGAATGGAAACACAAAGCAACAGAACGTGCCAGCGTGACTTCAAACACTTTGTTACAAGAAATGTTCAAAATGTCCTCCGTTAGCGAGGATACATGCATCCACCCTCCGTCTCATGGAATCCCTGATGCGCTGATGCAGCCCTGGAGAATGGCGTATTGTATCACAGCCATCCACAATACGAGCACGAAGAGTCTCTACATTTGGTATCGGGGTTGCGTACACAAGAGCTTTCAAATGCCGCCATAAATGAAAGTCAAGAGGGTTGTGGTCAGGAGAGTGTGGAGGCCATGGAATTGGTCCGCCTCTACCAATCCATCGGTCACCGAATCTGTTGTTGAGAAGCGTACGAACACTTCGACTGAAATGTGCAGGAGCTCCATCGTGCATGAACCACATGTTGTGTCGTACTTGTAAAGGCACATGTTCTAGCAGCACAGGTAGAGTATCCCGTATAAAATCATGATAACGTGCTCCGTTGAGCGTAGGTGAAAGAACTTGGGGCCTAATCAAGACATCACCATCAATGCCTGCCCAAACGATCACAGAAAATCTGTGTTGATGACGTGATTGCACAATTTCGTGCGGATTCTCGTCAGCCCACACATGTTGATTGTGAAAATTTACAATTTGATCACGTTGGAATGAAGCCAACTGAAATGAGGATTGACATAATGTTGGATGAACCATTCGCAGAAGTGTACCCGTGGAGGCCAATCAGCTGCTGATAGTGCCTGCACACGCTGTACATGGTACGGAAACAACTGGTTCTCCCGTAGCACTCTCCATATAGTGACGTGGTCAGAGTTACCTTGTGCAGCAGCAACTTCTCTGACGCTGACATTAGGGTTATCGTCAACTGCACGAAGAATTGCCTCGTTCATTGCAGGTGTCCTCGTCGTTCTAGGTCTTCCCCAGTCGCGAGTCATAGGCTGGAATGTTCCGTGCTCCCTAAGACGCCGATCAATAGCTTCGAACGTCTTCCTGTCGGGACACCTTTGTTCTGGAAATCTGTCTCGATACAAACGTACCGCGCCACGGCTATTGCCCCGTGCTAATCCATACATCAAATGGGGATCTGCCAACTCCGCATTTGTAAACATTGCACTGACTGCAAAACCATGTTCGTGATGAACACTAACCTGTTGATGCTACGTACTAATGCGCTTGATGCTAGTACTGTAGAGCAATGAGTCGCATGTCAACACAAGCACCGAAGTCAACATTACCTTCCTATAATTGGGCCAACTGGCGGTGAATCGAGGAAGTACAGTACATACTGACGAAACTAAAATGAGCTCTAACATGGAAATTAAGCGTTTCCGGACACATGTCCACATAACATCTTTTCTTTATTTGTGTGTGAGGAATGTTTCCTGAAGTGACACCCTGTATATCAGCCCAGGATTTTATGGGAAGTGTGCAAATACAGTATTGACGAAGCGTAATCTGCATTACAATTCTAATGTATTGCACAGTGAATAAGTCACTGGACTCGGCCTCGGAAGAAGCAGGGTTCGAATCTCTGTCTGCTCATCCTGATCTGGAATTTATGAGTGTCACTATTTTTGTGTCCAGCAGACTGCCACTTTACGAGTTCTTTTGTTTTTTGTTGTTTTTGTTTTCAGAAACAAAATAATATCTTGGACGGTTGTAGAGAAGCACAGCTCTTAATTGTCTGTAATTTTAAGCGAGCTATTATATTCGAAAATAATTGTCTCCGTCTCCTTTTTCTAATGCGTCTGTTAACGCAATATGTTACAGTATCCAGACATGCTCGGTGGTGAAGGGCAGGAGCGCCTGTAAATTATTTGCTGGGCTGTCGTACTGTACGCATCGCGATTTTTACCACTGATGTCGCCACCAAAAACGTACAGCCACTGTATACATAATTTTCTGCGGTCAGCGTGCAGAGCCTCCACCGAATACCTCCACCCCCTCTCTCCCTCACTCATGCAACCATAACCGCAACCGCAATGACAGCCAAAACCACTAGGGTGCCCACGGGTGTGGTCGGCCTTCCAACGAGATGCGGTCGCGTGTGCAGCGCCTGCTGACCTCCCATCTGCCGCTTTAGGTCAGATGAGAGTATGTTGTTTAGAACTCTACTGGAAAGGTACCTCAAATATAAATTTCGTAAATACGGTGAAAAATTAGGTAAACTGGAAAACTAAAATTTCCCCTACGTATCTGGGAGATTAGTGTTTAACGTCCCCTCGACAACGAGGTCATTAGAGACGGAGCGCAAGCTCGGGTGAGGAAAGGATGGGGAAGGAAATCGGTCGTGCCCTTTCACAGGAACCATCCCGGCATTTGCCTGAAGCGATTTAGGGAAATCACGGAAAACCTAAATCAGGATGGCCGGAGACGGGATTGAACCGTCGTCCTCCCGAATGCGAGTCCAGTGTGCTAACCACTGCGCCACCTCGCTCGGTACTAAAATTTCCCTTTTGCTCATTACACCTGTGTCGAAGTGTATAACACATACTCTCCATCATTGGCCTTTATTTAATTTTCACATCACTAAAGTATGACGATTTGCTGAAACGTAGTATTTTAATAATCGATTTAGTACCTTGAGAAACTATACAAGTTTATTTACTATCATTGTCTAACAGTCCATTTGGAATATAGCATTAGAATCTTATATCTGCTTTAGTGACAGAGCTGGCCCATACCGGACTTTTGCATCACAAAATGGGTAGTTCAAAACGGATTGTAAATATTGGGCTGTTTCCTACATTGTTGTAAAACTGGAAACGGAATAAAAGAGAATCTGTTGAAAAATTGGAAATTTGTGGCAAGGTCTTATGGGACCAAACTGCTGAGGTCATCGGTCCGTAGGCTTACGCTCTACTTAAGCTAACTTACGCTAACGACAGCACACACCCATGCCAAAGGAAGGACTAGAACCTCCGAAGGGGGGAGCCGCGAGAACCGTGGCGAGACGCCCAAGACCGCACGTCTACTCCGCGCGGCAGAATGTGTTGAAATTGTCACATAATAGAATTAGTATGATGCAATTTCACAATTCAGAATCGGCGTCTCCTGGAAGATATTCATTGTTGTAATATAATTCAAACGATCAGTTGGAGATGTCACAGTGAAAACTAGAAATTATTTTCGAAAAATCCCTCGTTTTGCATCAGACTAAGAACCGTTAATTTTGCCGTACAGATCCCAACTCGAATCTAATAAGCTTTATTTCGCGGAAACAATGTACACTTCATACAGACAATCGAGAAAAAAATTTAAGGGTATAGACATAATACTTGGAATGTTCACATATTTATCAATCCGCAACAAAACATCACGAGTACTTGAATCCGTGAATTTGTTACCGAGTAAACTTTCGAATCTCTGTCTGTTCTCAATGAAATGCCCGTTTGCGGACCTTGCTGATAGGAACAAATTCATTTTCGTCTAATTGAGAAATGTTTGATCTTATGAGCAACTAGAAAAGTTTATCACTTCCATCAAAGGAAATTGTTTTTATACAGTTTTAAATTCTTCGACTTTGAGAGTGGTTTAGACCGTTCTGTTACTAGCTCAAAACAGTTTTGAGTGGATCTGAGGTTTGAAGATCTTTATAAGTTCGCATCTATACAGGCAACAGTAACAAATTTCGTAAATATGTTATAACCTAGTCCCTAGCACCTTAGGTGTACAAACCTTTTTAATGGGCCTTTCCTACTACTCAACAGATATCTTCGGAGTGTTTTAGTTACAACGCAGTTTACATATTCATCTAAGAGCAATTATCCTTCGTTTCATTCCACACAGGTTGTTGCGCTGAAATGAGTAGAGATTTTAACTTTACGTTACCTTTAGGGGTAAATATTGTTATCCTGCAGATTTATGTCATACATCCTACTCAGACATTTCTTGTTAAAAGATTCAGGGTCAAAATAGAAAATATTACAAACTGTTTCACTGAAAAGATTGCATTATGTTTCTGCTTACAGTCGTGAAATATTGGATATTTGTGGTAAGATCTTATGGGTCCAAACTGTTAGGTCATCGATCCCTATGCTTACACATTACTTAATCTAACTTTAACTTACACTAAGGACAACACACACACTCACGCCCCAGGGAGGACTCGAACCTCGGACGCGGGTAGCCGCGCGAATCGTGACAAGATTCCGCCTCAGACCGCACGCCAACCCCGTGCGGCTACAGTCGTGACACGAACGGTGAATACGCGAAATAAGATAATTTAGTATGAAACTGAAAATAAACTACATTCTTTCGTCGGGAAAAAGGCGACTGGATTTCTTTAAAGTTGTGTCAAAACGACGTAGTAAGCGCTGATGGAAGCAAATTATATATTAAAACATTTTATACACGTTATTGTTATATTGAATTGCTAGATATCTGAGAGAAGTTGAAAGTGGAGGTCACGTGAAGTGTATTTTGGGAGAGGTAGGAGGGGCAGAATCAGTAAGAAACTGCGATCGCCCAGCAGAACAGGATTCCAGGATTCGGGCAAGATTCAAAACGTAGTACCGCCCGCGCTATGCGAGGGGCGGTAATAAAGTTGTCATAAACTCAACTAAATCGAGCTACGAAAATGAAACTTGGCGACAGTTGGACCATACCTATATATCTGCTGTTCAATGAGACACGTTTTTATAACAACGGATGCCTTGGGGAAGGCCTTTATTGTAGAAGCCTGCATTTCGGCTGTTAAGTAAAGATTCCGTCTCAAAAATGGCATTGTCGTGATACTAGAAATGCCAGAGATGTTATTTTTTCGTCAAACGAGGAAAGAGGAAGAATTCTCTGGGTGCCAAGTCAGGAGAATACGCTGAGTGAGGTAATATTTGATAGCCCAAAGAAACCAATAGGTTTGGTTGTGTCCTGTGTAGAATGGAGTGAGGCGTTGTCGTGGAACTGGAACACCCCACTGAGCACTTTCATGCAGTCATTATTCTTGAAAGTATCCCGTAACATCGCCATGGGATTGCAGTGGTATGCTCTTGAGATAGTTCTGTCCGGAGCATAATGTTTTATCAGTGGCAATCCTAGATAACACTCCGCTTCACATTGCCCGGTGGTGACTGGGTCTTCGATTTCTTACGCGTTGGACGATCGACGTGTTTTCACTGCTTACTTTGCTGTTTAGTCCCAGGGTCATAACGACGCAGCCTGCAGTCGTTTATGGTGTTGAGCCGGCTAAGGAAATCGTCTGAACATCGTCATCTGACACAGCCGCATCATTTCAATTGGTGAATCGATTCAGTAGACTTTTTGAATGGGCTCGAACTATCTCAGAACCAACTGGTCTGTCACCTTTGTCACATTCAAACCATAAGAAAAATTGTTGAAAACTGATCTACAACTAATTTTCACTTTTTACACTATAGTCTCGATTGTAATACGCTGCCGGCCAGTGTGGCCGAGCGGTTCTAGGCGCTTCAGTCTGGAACCGCGTGACCGCTACGGTCGCAGGTTCGAATCCTGCCTTGGGCATGGATGTGTGTGATGTCTTTAGGTTAGTTAGGTTTAAGTAGTTCTAAGTTCTAGGGGACTGATGACCTCAGATGTTAAGTCCCATAGTGCTCAGAGTCATTTGAACCATTTTGTAATACGCTGGCGCCGTGCTTCTCTTGTTGCGCAAAAAACTTTATAGTCTCAGCAACCGAAGCCAAAGTATATCATGTTGAGAAATAAAACCATTTATTCTTAGGCACTACCGGTTTCACTACACTTACAGCTGCATCTTCAGGTGTATCTAAGTGGTAAGCAATCATGCAGAAAAATAAATAATCCCAAGCCTAAGATAACGTGCTGGAAAATGTACTCCTGGAGTCAAATCATAATATACATAACATAATACGAAAAGACCCAGCGCTCATAGTGAGTCCCATGCAGCATATTATCCGGAAAAAAGGGAAAGACCCTAAAATTAATAGGTAACGTTGGAGAACGTTCCCGTGAAGCCTATGAGGAAGAGTAAAACACGAAGAAGATGAATTTTACGTAATGTCACAAAGGATAAGTAGGAGATGTAAGAGGCTCTCTCCCAACATCAAAATGTAGAAGGGAACACCCACTGTCACACGATATCGAGGTGACAGTCGACCAGTTTAAAATTTTTGCCGCCATGATAGCAGTATCTCAAGGAAGATGGACTGCAGCGTAAGGGTTCCCATTAAAATATAAAATTAAAAAAAAAAATATACTTCACCAAGCAGTCTTGATCTAAGGCCTGAAGGTTTAGCTAGCAACTAAACTAATTTTCACTCAGAATGAAAATTAGATGAAAATTACACAGACGGTAAGAGAAAATAATAACGTGTGGTGTACGAGCGACAGTAAGTAAACAAAATCGTACTGACAAACAGGATAATAGGCGGCAAACATGGAAAGGGTGGAAACTTAGCAAAAACAGAGGCAGGCACCGGTGTGGAAAGTGAACACCAGAATGCCAAGGCACTAGTGAGAAACACGGTACCCGGCTAGCGAGCAACGTGCACATGCACAATGGAACACCTGCACGGACATGGAAGCGACACCGATGGAGTTTTGTGTTTGTGTTCGTACATCATGACTTGACTCCAGTGAGAACATTCTTCCTTAACTTCTCGTCTTAGATTTGGGATTATTTATTTTCCTATATAATTGCTTTTCCACATATATACAAATTTGCGCCCGAAGACGCAGTTGTAAAGTGCTTTAAAACCGACAGCGCCTGATAATAAAATTATTTTATTTCTCTTGCTATTTCCGGTTTTTCACAGTGATACCGTCTTATTATCCGTTCGCCGTTATTCAGAGATGTTCGATCAAACTGGTAGCCTCTGCATTACGTACCTGCCGTGTCATATGATAACGCGTTGTTGTCGTACACTTCCACCAACCCAAAATGGATACTAGCGGCACTGATCCTCTTCAAACGCAGGACACAATACAACCTGTCTCACGGTGCTTCGCTTTAGGAATGGTCGGTACCATTTCGTTCCGGCTCTTCCAGCGACTTGCTGTGGAACTGTGACACCGTGATTTCGTTGTGTACCAGGCATCTCGACATGTATGTGGAAACAAACAAAAAATTAAATAGCTACATTTATTTTTTCGACGTGATAATTAAAACCTTGTAATTACCTCGTACAGCAATGTATTGGTTTATAAATTAAAGAGCGAAGCGATCAGTCGTTCTTTTCTTTGTAGGTTTTATTACGCAAATCTAGATTTCGGCTAATGCCTAGCCGTTACCAATGCAGCATTTTATAATCTCGACGCATGTTAGTTCCCTGTTGTTCGGGCGTCAGTCACAGTTCTTTGAATACTACTGATCAGTATTCAAAGAACTGTGACTGACACCCGAACAACAGGGAACTAACATGCATCGAGATTATAAAATGTTGCATTGATAATAGCCAGGCACTAGCCTAAATCTGGATTTGAATACTAAATGGTTCGAATGGCTCTGAGCACTATGGGACTTAACTTTTAAGGTCATCAGTCCCCTAGAACTTAGAACTACTTAAACCTAACTAACCTAAGGACATCACACACATCCATGCACAAGGCAGGAGTCGAACCTGCGACCGTAGCGGTCGCGCGGTTCCAGACTGTAGCGCCTAGAACCGCTCGGCCACTCCGGCCGGCTGGATTTGACTACTGCTCAGTGGTATTCAAAGAACTGTGACTGACGCCCGAACGACAGGGAACTAACATGCGTCGAGATTAGAAAATGTTGCATTGATAATGGCTAGGCACTAGCCGAAATCTTGATTTCCGTAATAAAACCTACAAAAAAAAGGACGACTGATCGCTGAGCTCGATAATTTATAAATCAAATGGTTTAAAGGGCTCTGAGCACTATGGGACTTAACATCTATGATCATCAGTCCCCTAGAACTTAGAACTACTTAAACCTAACTAACCTAAGGACATCACACAACACCCAGTCATCGCGACGCAGAGAAAATCCCTGACCCCGCCGGGAATCGAACCCGGGAACCCGGGCGCGGGAAGCGAGAACGCTACCGCACGACCACGAGCTGCGGACAATTTATAAATCACGTAACATTCGCTGAGTGCACCCACTTTCCCAGTGGAAGGTTACCTGATTGGTTGTCTGAAATAAATTTTGAGATTCGGGGGTTGAGCGATCTTTTGTTAGCGAGAACTAGGGGTTTCATGTAACGCCCCAACACACACACACACACACACACACACACACACACAGAGAGAGAGAGAGAGAGAGAGAGAGAGAGAGAGAGAGAGAGAGGCACAACACGCTTAGCTTTCTGCTAGCGAGTTACGTGAACATCCGTAAACAATAAGACCGCTAACTGCGTGATTTCTGGCGAGTGCTCTTCTCGCTGGCGGTTTGCGTCGTGGGGTAGCAGGTTGTGATGAGCGAGGCGCCACGTCAGCGTCTTGGCGAAGCGCTGGCGGCAGCAGGTGGCCCAGCGCGCCACGCGGCGTCCGCTGCGCCCGCGCTTGGAGAGTCAACACGCAGAGTGCGTGTGTCAGCGCGCGTGCCTGCTGGAGAGGGAGAGGAGAGCAACCACCCCCACGCCCCTCCCATCACAGCCGCGGCCTATTCCCGTTTATGCAGCATTTTCCTAAGAGCCGCCTGCGGCTGTCGGGAAGCGTGCTTGACACCGGATTATAGCCGACATGCGTCAACCACCCCGTGATCTCATTCGCTTAAGTTTGACAGCTTACGTTTTGCCCAGCGTAATGGAAATACGAGAGTATTTAGAAGAGGAACACGATAAGGGCGTCACGCAACAAATTTCAAATTGGCATGAAGTGCGCAAAACGCTTCGACACAAAAATGAGTAACACGTCAGTGCAACCACACCAAGTAGGTAGCAGTAACGCCAACTAAACTCGGCATATAAAGAAAGATTAAGGAGCGGGTGTTTAGGTCAGATATTGGAACTGATTCTTTCTTTCTTTCTTTCGCTTACGCCATAGTCCCGCAGCGATCGCAGGGTCGGCGTGGTTACAACGGATGTGGCAAGGTTAGTTTTAGGGATGGCCGGATGCCCTTCCTGTTGCCACCCCGTACCCCCCGGGATGGAATCAGTGTGCCCCAGCTGTCTGCATCTAGTGTAAATCGTGAAATAGTGCGAACGTGTTTTCAAATGTCTGCGACGCGTGTAACTGAGGCGGAACGTGGGGACCAGCCCGGTATTAACCTAGCGGGATGTGGAAAACCGCCAAAAGACCACATCCAGGAAGGCCGGCACACCGGCCCTCGTCGTTAATTCGCCGGGCGGATTCGATCCGGGGCCGGCGCGCCTACCCGAGTCCAGGAATCTGCGCGTTAGCGCTTTCGGCTACCCTAGTGGGTATATCGGAACTGATTGCTACTTGCTATTAAAAAAAATGGTGTAATGGTTCGTGTAAGAAGGAGAAATGTCATCCAACGCTCGTCGGAAGTCGGCAATGAGCATGGTCGCTTAACAAGACAGCGTGTCTTCCATAGTACTCTTGCTGTTCAAATGTGTATGAATTCCTAAGGGACCAAAGTGCTGAGTTCATCGGTCCCTAGACTTACGCACTATTTAAACTAACTTAACACTAAGGACAGATCTCACACCCATGCCCGAAGGAGGACTCGAGCCTCCGGCGGGAAGAGCCGCACGATTAGTGACATAGCACCTCTAACCGCGCGGCCACTCCGCGCGGCATAGTACTGTTGCTGCTCGCATTAATGGCGATCCCACGACTGTCATGCGTGTATTAATTCTAAGGGTTCAGGATATCCATAGTCAACACTATACCGTATTTCCGAGCCCTGCGACTAGCGCCCGAGAGGGTAGTCATATTCTACCGTAAAGGATCATGCAGCCATTTCACGTGCCTTGTGTGCGAAAATGGGCTTTTTTGCACCAAGACAACTGTCCACGTGGAGAGTGAGACGATGTCTGAAGCTCCACGTACTGAAAGTGCATTGACCCATGTTGCGGTATCCCTTGACGTGGCAACAGATACAGGTCAGTCGTGTGCCCGGTTACAATACTACACACTTCACTGTCGCCACATCCTCATTTTAGACGAGTCCCAGTTCTACGTACTAAATCACGATGGATGTATGTATGTTTACAGAGTCTGAGGAGAACGAATATTGCCAGAGAGCATTCGCCACCATCGCTTCGGCGCAGCAACTGGCATAGTGGTATGAGCCGTCATTGAGTACACGACCCCATAACCTTCAGTTCACATACCTGGCATTCTCGGAAGCATTCGTTATGTTTCTGACACGTTATGACCAATGGCTGTGCCTTGTCTTCGAGACCTCCAGCACGTTACCGGTAGATCACACGTTACCAGAGCTGTCCTGACCTACATCAGTGCAGAGGATGTTCGAATGTTACTCTGGTAGCACTTTCTCTCACCTACTGAAAACGTCGGGTCATGGCTTGACACTACCCGCCAGCCACTATGATCGATGACCTCTGCCATACAATTGAAGCAAACCGGAATAACGCACCCATTTCCCTCACTTTTTGTTTTTTCGAGTAATCAGTCTTCTGACTGGTCTGATGTGGACCGCCACGAATTTCTCTCCTGTGCCGACCTCTTCCTCTCAGAGTAGCACTTGCAACCTGCTTCCTCAATTATCTGATCCATGGATTCCAATCGCTGCCTTCCTCTACATTTTTTGCCCTCTACAGCTCCCTCTAGTACCATGGAAGTCACTCCCTCATGTCTTAAGAGATGTCCTGTCATCCCGTCCCTTCTCCTTGTCAGGGTTTTCCACATACTCCTTTCATCTTCGATTCTGCGCAGAACCTCCTCATTTATTACCTTATCAGCCCATCTAATTTTCAACATTCGTCTGTAGCACCACATCTCAAATGCTTCGATTCTCTTCTGCTTCCGATTTTCCCCCAGTCCATGTTTCACTACCAAACAATGCTGAGCTCCAACCGTTTCTACTGAGAAATTAAGTTTTCTTCAAATCAAGGCCTGTGTTTGATACTAGTAGACTTGTCTTGGTCAGGAATGCCCTTTTTGCCAGTGCTAGTCTGCTTTTGATGTCCTCTTTGCTCCTTCCGTCATTGATTAGTTTGCTCCCTAGGCAGCAGAATGCCTTAACTTCATCTACTCTCCTGGAAATTGAAATAAGAACACCGTGAATTCATTGTCCCAGGAAGGGGAAACTTTTTTGACACATTCCTGGGGTCAGATACATCACATGATCACACTGACAGAACCACAGGCACATAGACACAGGCAACAGAGCATGCACAATGTCGGCACTAGTACAGTGTATATCCACCTTTCGCAGCAATGCAGGCTGCTATTCTCCGATGGAGACGATCGTAGAGATGCTGGGTGTAGTCCTGTGGAACGGCTTGCCATGCCATTTCCACCTGGCGCCTCAGTTGGACCAGCGTTCGTGCTGGACGTGCAGACCGCGTGAGACGACGCTTCATCCAGTCCCAAACATGCTCAATGGGGGACAGATCCGGAGATCTTGCTGGCCAGGGTAGTTGACTTACACCTTCTAGAGCACGTTGGGTGGCACGGGATACATGCGGACGTGCATTGTCCTGTTGGAACAGCAAGTTCCCTTGCCGGTCTAGGAATGGTAGAACGATGGGTTCGATGACGGTTTGGATGTACCGTGCACTATTCAGTGTCCCCTCGACGATCACCAGTGGTGTACGGCCAGTGTAGGAGATCGCTCCCCACACCATGATGCCGGGTGTTGGCCCTGTGTGCCTCGGTCGTATGCAGTCCTGATTGTGGCGCTCACCTGCACGGCGCCAAACACGCATACGACCATCATTGGCACCAAGGCAGAAGCGACTCTCATCGCTGAAGACGACACGTCTCCATTCGTCCCTCCATTCACGCCTGTCGCGACACCACTGGAGGCGGGCTGCACGATGTTGGGGAGTGAGCGGAAGACGGCCTAACGGTGTGCGGGACCGTAGCCCAGCTTCATGGAGACGGTTGCGAATGGTCCTCGCCGATACCCCAGAGGAACAGTGTCCCTAATTTGCTGGGAAGTGGCGGTGCGGTCCCCTACGGCACTGCGTAGGATCCTACGGTCTTGGCGTGCATCTGTGCGTCGCTGCGGTCCGGTCCCAGGTCGACGGGCACGTGCACCTTCCGCCGACCACTGGCGACAACATCGATGTACTGTGGAGACCTCACGCCCCACGTGTTGAGCAATTCGGCGGTACGTCCACCCGGCCTCCCGCATGCCCACTATACGCCCTCGCTCAAAGTCCGTCAACTGCACATACGGTTCACGTCCACGCTGTCGCAGCATGCTACCAGTGTTAAAGACTGCGATGGAGCTCCGTATGCCACGGCAAACTGGCTGACACTGACGGCGGCGGTGCACAAATGCTGCGCAGCTAGCGCCATTCGACGGCCAACACCGCGATTCCTGGTGTGTCCGCTGTGCCGTGCGTGTGATCATTGCTTGTACAGCCCTCTCGCAGTGTCCGGAGCAAGTATGGTGGGTCTGACACACCGGTGTCAATATGTTCTTTTTTCCATTTCCAGGAGTGTATTTCGTGACCATCAATCCTAATGTTAAGTTTCTCGCTGTTCTCATTTTTGCTACTTCTCATTGCTTTCCTCTTCTGTCGATTTACTCTCAATCCATTTTCTGCACTTATTAGATTGTCCATTCCATTCAGAAGAACGTGCAATTATTCTTCACTTTCACTCAGGATAGCAATGTCATCAGCGAATCGTATTATTGACACCCTTTCACCTTCAATTTTAATTACGCTCCTGAAACTTTATTTTATTTCCGTCATTGCTTCTATGATGTAGTGGCGAAAGACTACATCGCTGTCTTACACCCTTTTTAATCCGAGCATTTCGTTGTTGGTCGTCCTCTCTTATTATTCACTTTCGGTTCTTGTCCATATTGTATATTACCCATGTCTCGGTCACACCCTTACGTAAATTGAAGTTGGAGGAGCAGAAAGGAAAGGAAAGAGAAGGAACTACTCGTGTGACCTGCATCGGGACTTTTTGCGGAATCGACGGCTAGAAGTGAAAATGTGTGCCAGACCGGGTTTCCAATCCGGAATCTCTAGCGTACTAGGCAGTTGCGTTAACCACGGCGCAACCTGGACAGAGCGTTTATCGCTCTGGGGCGGACTAGCACGGTAGGCCCCTCGGCCGACCCACGTTTCCCCCTAGTGCCGCTTATCCGCAGTCTCGGTCCATGCACTCCTTGCTCGCTAATTTGAGACTCTCGTAGAAGATCGAACATAATTGTGCATCCGTAATAAAGGTGTTGCATTCAGTGACCATCGCGGCGAGTCAATTGTATGAATGCGTGGTGTCTGCTCTTTCGGACATGTGAGAAAGATCATACACCAGGCATTCGATGCATAACCCTGTATTCACCTGACCACAAATCACTGTATTCTTCCCATCTCACTTCACTGATATCTAACATTTCTGGTATTTGAATTTCCCTTTTCAGATTTTCCACCTTCGCTGCTGTAATTGTTATTATTGTTGTTGTTTTCAGTCTGAAAGCTAGTTTAATGCTACTCTTTACGTTAATCTATCATGTACAAGCCTCTTCGTCTCTGCATAGTTACCGCGACCTAGATAACCTTGGGAGAGCCACCCATGACAAAACTCTCCCATTTGGTGAGCCAAGTGTATGAGACTGGGTAAATACCATCTGACGTCAAGAAGAATATAACAGTTCCAGGTCCAAAGAAAGCAGGAGCAGACAAGTATGAGCATTACTGAACTATCAGTTCAATAAGTCACTATAGCGAAATACAAACACGAATTCCTTACAGGAGAATCGAAAAACTGGTAGAAGCCGACCATGCGGAAGATCTGTTTGGTTTCCGGAGGAAAGTAGGAACACGCAAGGTAATACTGACCCTACGACGTCTCATAGAAGGTAGGTTAAGGAAAGGCAAACCTACGTTTATAGCATTTGTAAACTTCGAGAGCAGTTTTGTCAATGTTTACTGCAATACTCTCTTTGAAATTCAGAGGCTAGTAGGGGTAAAACTCACGTAGAGAAAGACTATTTACAACTTGTACAGAAACTAGACGGCATTTATAGGAGTCGATGGGCATGAAAGGAAAGCATTAGCTGAGACGAGAGCGAAACAGGTTTGTTGCCTATCCCCGATATTATTCAATCTGTACATGAGCAAGCAGTAAAAGAGACGAAAGAAGAATTTGGGGAAGTAATTAAAGGCCAGGGAGAGGAAATAAAAACTTTGAATTTTGCCGATGACATTGTAATTCTGTCTGCAAAGGACTTGGAAGAACAGCTAAAGGGAATGGGCTGCGTTTTGAAAGGCTGTATAAAATGAACATCAACGAAAGGAAAAGGAGAATAATAGAATGTAGTCAAATTAATTCAGGTGATGGTGAGGGAATTAGATTGAGAAATGAGACACTTAAAATAGTAGATGAGTTTTGCTATTTGGGCAACAAAATAACTGATGATACAGAAAGTAGAGAGGATATGAAATGTAGACTGGCAATGGGAAGAAAAGCGATTCTAGAGAAGAGTTTCTTAACTTCTAGCATAGATTTAAGAGTCACGGACTCTTTTCTGAAAATATTAGTACGGTGTGTAGCCATGTATGAAAGTGAAACATGGACGATAAACAGTTTAGACAAGAAGAGAATAGAAGCTTTTGAAATGTGGTACTACCAAAGAATGCTGAAGATTGGATGGGGAACATCAGGTAACTAACGGAGAGGTACTGAATTGAACTGGGAAGCAAAGAAATTTGTGGCAAAACCTGAGAAGTAGAAGGTAGGACACATTCTGAGACATCAAGGGGTCACCAGTTTACTACTGGAGGGAAGTGTGGAGGTAAATATCGCAGAGGAATGCCAAGAGCTGAATAGAGTTAACAGATTCAGAAGAATGTGGGTTGCTGTAGTCACTCGGAGATAAAGAGGCTTATACAGGACAGAGTAGAACAAAGAAATAGCAGTCGGAAGGACATAGGCCTATTCACCGTATGAGAACTTTCAAAATAAGTTCCGAAAAGTTTAAAACCAAAAGCGTCATCATAAAAAGCGAAAAATTACGACGGTTACTCAGTAAGTAATGCATCACATTTTTCTTGAAAAAGGTTGGCGCTGTCTAGGATTCGCACCATATTATTCACCGCGGTGCTAACACCGGTTCCTATCAGATCACAGAAGTTAAGCGCTGCCGGGCTGGGCTAGCACTTGGATGGGTGACCATCCGGTCAACCGAACGCTGTTGGCAAGCGGGGTGCACTTAGCCCTTGTGAGGCAAACTTAGGAGCTACTTGACTGAGACGTAACGGCTCCGGACTTGGAAACTATGCTGACCACATGCCCCTCCATGTGCGTATCCAGTGACGCCTATGAGCTGAGTATGACAAGGCTGCCGTTCAGTACCGTTGGGCCTTCATGGCCTGTTCGGGGAGAGTTAGGAATATTATTCCCCACCATTTTATCTACAAAGCCCCGTTTTTCAACATAATGTCCGTTCAATGCGACGGCCTTATGCCACCTTACTGGGAGGGTCTGAGTGCTCGCACGGTACCACTGCACTGGTCAACGTCTTGCTGCTTCAGTATTCTCATGTCCGCCTCCGTAGAGTAGCGCCTATCACGCAGGGGGCCCGGGTTCGATCCCCGGCAGGGGACTGGGTGTTGTGTGCTCTTCACCATCATCATTTTCATCATCATGACTCGCAAGTCGCCGAAGTGGCGTCAACTAAAAAGGGCTTGCAATACGGCGGCCGAACTCCCCTGAACGGGGCCTCCCGGCCTACAATGACATACGATCATTTCACTTCATTCTCACCATCATCAACGTACTACTTCCCGCGGTGTGCATCCTTCATTGGACCGAAGTCGTTGTTCTTTATGGTCTTTTGTCAGGCGGTGAGAAACCCAGTTGGCTCATACCTTTCAGTACCCTAACTGCTGGAGGTGTGTGTCTGCACTCCCAACAGATACGATGTCCAGTTGAACAATGAGATGTTTGATTGTGATCCGTCGATCACCTCGACTGAGAGTGTTCGCACGATCCCACAGTGCACGAGTCACAGCTGTGTGCGGCCGGACGTCACGTGTGTGATCTGACGGGTCTGTGCGACCTTGTTGCCATGATGACAGACGCCTCGCCCAACTTCTCACCTTGCTCGCTGCCCGATCTCCGTAGAGACCTACGAATATCAGCGATGGTCTGGTTTTCACCATAAGAAACTCATTGACAGATCTCTGCTAGTAAAGCACCACCGTTACAGACACAATATTGAATGCTAAGTATAGAGCCGCCATCTATCGGAACTTCATGAAACTATAGGGGCTGCAGCAGGAATATTCCACGAATCGCACAACAAATTCCGCATTTTTTCAGCTGAAACTGGCCGAGAAAAAAATGTGTTGCATTACTTATCGATCGTTCGTCATAATTCCAGTATTAAGCGTAAAGCAGAGTGCGGATAGGTGTATGGAGTACAATGGAGTGGTTGTACTAAGGATAGGAAATGTACAATAATTTGACTGATTATAAAATGTGTGTCTATTTGGAGAACATAGGGAATGTAGTATTAATGCCAAAGTTTGAAAGACATCTGTAAAACTTGCGATCATGCGAAACAGAAAGGTTAGGTAACATTTCTAAAATCACTGGGAAAAGAGGCAACGGTTCAAATGGCTCTGAGCACTATGGGACTTAAATGCTGAGGTCATCAGCCCCCTAGAACTCCGAACTACTTAAACTTAACCAACCTAAGGACATCACACACATCCATGCCCGAGGCAGGATTCGAACCTGCGACCGTAGCGGTCGCGCGGTTCCACACTGTAGCGCCTAGAACCGCTCGGCCACCGGACGCAAAAGAGGCAACGAAACAATTATTAGTTACTGCGTAAAATCCATGAGACTAACAGCTTACCACTGGATTTTCGGATGAATGTCATCCACATATTTCCATAGACAGTAAAAAGACAGTTAAATGGCAGAATTTACAGTGAACTTAATGGCTCATGCATCCAGATTGCTGACAAGGACAATATACGAAGTAATGGAACGCAAAGCTGAACGTTTTTTAGATGGCTTTAGGAACGGTAATGAGACAAGAGGGGCTGGTACACCGTCCCGCATGATTATCGTGGCAAGACATGAGGAGAATTAAGACACATTCATAAAGTCTGTCGACCTATCAAAGCCGTTAAACAACGAAACATGACATAAAATATTTGAAATTCTATGGAAACTAGATATAAGACGAGAGGATAAAGACGAGAAATGTGTAGTAAGAAAGAAATATCAAGAGATAATAACTTGGATTAAATAGGGTAGGGCAACGATACGATTGCCTCCTCTACTATTCAATCTGTACATCGAGGAAGCAATGACGGAAGTAATATAATAGTTGAGGAATGGGATTAAATTTCAGAGCGAAATGATGTCAGTGACAAGTCATCAATATCACTATTCTCAGTGAAAGTAAGGACGAATTGCAGAAGCTGTTAAATGGAATGAACAGTCCAGTGCGCACAGAAAATGGGCAAGAGTAAGCCACAGAAAGACGAAGGTAATCAGACATAGGAGAAATGAATTTACCTCTAAATTTAACGTCAGCATTGAGCTCACTAAGTGGAAAAGTTAAGCGACTGTGACTACCTTGTAAATAAAATAAAGCATAACGGAGGGCGCAAGGAGGAGCTGAGAGGCAGACTATCTCACGCTAAGCGATCAATTCTCTCTAAAAGAAGCATTGTCGAACATCGGCCTTAATTTGAGGAAGAACGTCCAGATTATGTTTCTCTGGTGTACAGCACTGTGTGGATGTGAACCTTCGAAAAAAGGTAAGTAAAAAAAACGGGATGATAGTTAAAACATCGGGAAATAACAAGTACTGAGTTAGAAAGAGGTGTGAACGGCAAAAATTGTATGTGAAGATAGCGACTGGAAAATATGTAATCAGAATTAATGATGTTTGGTGTAGTGGCGCGTCATATACACCTATGAGCCAAAATATTGTGACCACTACCCACCACGCGACTGAAAGCCGTCTGATGGAGCTGTGGACACGTGAAGCAACACGTTAAGTACGCACTGAGGATATAAAAGACAGGGGTCAGCGCTGTGCACATATACAGACAGCGGTAATATCGCGTACGCAAGGTATAACAGAGCAGGTCATGGGTGGAGCTGTCATTTGTACTCAGGTTATTCATGTGAAAAGCATTCCGACGTGACTATGGCCACACGACGGGAATTAACAGACTTTGAACGCGGAATGGCGGTTGGAGGCAGACGCATGGAACATTTCATTTCGGAAATCTTTAGGGAATTCTGTATCCTTGATCCACAGTGTCAAGAGTGTGCCGAGAACACTAAATTTCAGGTCCGCAGCTCGTGGTCGCGCGGTAGCGTTCTCGCTTCCCACGCCCGAGTTCCCGGGTTCGATTCCCGGCGGGGTCAGGGATTTTCTCTGCCTCGTGATGACTGGGCGTTGTGTGATGTCCTTAGGTTAGTTAGGTTTCAGTAGTTCTAAGTTCTAGGGGACTGATGACCATAGATGTTATGTCCCATAGTACTCAGAGCCATTTTGAACTAAATTTCAGGCATTATCTCTTATCACTGACAGGTTGCCAACGGCATTCACTTTAAGGACCGAGAGCAGCGGCATTTGCGTAGAGTTGTCAGTGTTGACAGACGAGCAACACTGCGTGAAATAAACGCAGAAGTCAATACGACGAACGTATCTGTTAGCACAGTGGGGCGAGATTTGGCGTTAGTGGGCAATGACAGCAGACGACGGACGAGAGTGCCTTTGCCAGCAGCACGACATCGCCCGCAGCTCCACTCTCGAGCTCGTGACCATGTCGATTGGACCCTAGACGCCAGGAATACAGTGGCCTGGTCGGATGAGTCCCCATTTCAGCTTGTAATAGCTAATGATAGGGTTCGAGTGTGGTGCAAACCCCACGAAGCCGTGAACCCAAGTTGTCAACGAGGCGCTGTGGGAGCTGACGGTGGCTCCACAATGGTGTGGGCTGTTTTTACATGAGATGGACTGTATCGTCTGGTCCAACTGAACCGACCATTGACTGGAAATGGTTATGTGTGGCTTCTTGGAGACTATCTGCGGCTATTCATGGACTTCATGTTCGCGAACAACGATGGACCTTTTGTTGATAACAATGTCCCATGTTATTGAGTCAGAATTTGTTCGGCATTGGCTTCTAGAGCATTCTGGACAGTTCGAGCGAATGATCAGGCCACTCAGTTCACCCAACTTGAATCCCATCAAAGATTCGTGGAACATAATGGAAAGGGCAGTCCTTGTACAAAATCGTTGCGCAATTATGGACGGATATAGAGGCAACATGGCTCAATATTTCTACAGAGGACTTTCAACGAGTTCATACCACACCAGGGACCGATGACCGTAGCAGTCTGGTCCCTTCAATCCCACAAACCAACCAACCATGCCACATCGAGTTGCTGCACTACGCTGGGCAAAAGGAGGACATGACTTTTGTTACCTGAATGTATAAGTGGAACAGAGATGAATGTGGAATCATTCTAACGACGGTACGGGGCGAAAATGAAGAAATTCACTGAAATAAGTGACTTTGACTAACGGTGTATTGTTATTGCTGCGCTTCTTGATATGGGATTTCGCGGACGGCGTAGCCGGTCGCTGTATGCATATTCCTGTCATTAGCATGTAGGTGAAGCAATCAGTAGGTGACAAGGTGTCCGATGTCCATGCGTCGTCACAGAACGTTGAGGTCAGAGGCTTACCAGTTTTGTAAAGTAGGATAGGCGGCTATCTGTAGCAAATCTGGCGACAGAGGGCAAAAAGTGTTCCTAGCACAACGTTCAGCTCGTATTGTTGAACATCGAACTCTGCAGTAGACAGTTCCTACGTGTTTCCAAGTCGATCCGACTACATCGACAGTTACTGTTGGAGTGAGCACGGCATGCAGGCCAAGGGGGATAGTATTAAGCTATGATGGACATACCATGGGATCTGTAGTAATAATCGGAGGGGCATCACAAACAGCTGTGGAGCACGTAACCTTCTGTCATGGACCAATTTCTTCCCTCGATATTTGATGTCTTTCCCTGGGCGATAGCATTTCCAGAAGGATGACTGTCTGTGCCACAACGCAAGAATCGTTCTCCACGGGTTTGAGGTTAGCAGTGAATATTCAAGCCGAGATAGCCGTCTTATCACATCCAGTGTCATGTTACACATGTCGTGTCGGGTTTCACACATCGGCGACTTTGTGCCCCCACTCCCTCACCCTGTGGAAGTTGAGACAACTGTCTAGGATGTGGCCGGCCACTGTGGCCGAGCGGTTCTAGGCGCTTCAGTCTGGAACCGCGCTGCTGCTACGGTCGCAGGTTCGATTCCTGTCTCTGGCATGGAGGTGTGTGATGGCCTTACGTTAGTTAGGTTTAAGTAGTTCTAAGTCTAGGGGACTGATGACCTCCGCTGTCCCATAGTACTTAGAGCGATTTGAACCATCTAAGATGTGTATGAGTGTGTTTGTTGGGGGGGGGGGGGTTCTGCTGGATTTTGGTAGAAAATTTGAGGAATTTGTTGGGGGACGACATGAATAATTCCGCTTGACCACCTTTAGTTTCATGAAATGCAATAGGTGGCGGCGCTATACGCAGCCATCAAAATCGCGTCTGTAATGGAGGTGCGTTCCAAGCAGGTAGCTGTCAGTGAGTTCCTTCAGGCGGGAAACCAAATCATTACAGATATTCATAGGCGTTTGCAGAGTCCTGGCAGTGAGAAAAAGCTCGGTGAATCGTTGGAGTTTATCATCATCGCAACAAGGTCGCGCAAACCTATCCGATCTCCCGCGTGCCGGATGGCCACACACAGCTGTGACTCCTGCAGAGTTGGAAAGTGTGGACATTCTCATTCGAGGCCATCGACGGATCGCAATCAAATACCTCGTTGGTCAACAGGACTTCTCTGTTGGTAGTGCAGAGACACTCATCCACTAGTTGGGGTAAACAAACGTGCGAGCTCGCTGGGTTCCTCGCTGCCTAACATAAGACCATAGAGAGCAAAGAAGGACCATCTGTGCTAAACAAGTTGCACGTTACTAGGCTGACTGTGACAATTTTTCGTCGAACATCATCACTGTTGACGAAACATGGGCTCATCACTTAGAACACGGAACAAAGCGGCAGTCCATGGAACGGCGCCACGCCAACCCTCCTCTGAAGACAAAGTCCAAATTCGCACCCTTAGCCTGGAATGTCATGGCGGTGGCCCTCTGGGACGATACAGGGTTTATTCTGTTTGAAGTCCTCCTTCATGGTCCAAACATAAACTCGGAAGTGTACTCTGATACACTGAGGAAACTGAGAAACGACTTCATCGTGTTCGTGAGCACAAAAATGAGGACGAACTTCTCGTTCTCCATGTGAACACAAGGCCTCACATAGGTCTGCGCTCTTGAGAGGAGTTCACAAATCTTCTTTGGATTGTTCTTCCTATTCCGTACTATAGCCCGCATCTCGCAACTTGCGAATTCCATCTGTCTGGTAAAATGAAGAATGCACTCCGTGGGGAACAGGACGTGAATAATGGGAAGGTTACTGATTCAGCAAGATGTTGGCTCTCACGTCGACCAGTAGAGTGGTATCATTCATGCATTTAAGCCCTCCAAGCAAGGTGACATAAGGCCGTCGCTTTGAAAGAACGTTTTGCTGGAAACAGAGCTTTATAGTGATATAAGTGGGAAATAATATGCTGTATTGTAATCTCGAATAAAACCAGCGTGCTTTCAGAAAGAATGTGTTTCATTAGTTACTGAACACCCCTCATACTTTATCAAAGGCCTTGCCGCAGTGGATACACCGGATCCCGTGAGATCACCGAAGTTAAGCGCTGTCGGGCGCGATCGTCACTTGGATGGGTGACTGTCCTGGCGCCTTGCGCTGTTGCCATTTTTCGGGATGCACTCAGCCTCATGATGCCAATTGAGGAGCTACTCGACCCAATTGTAGCGGCTTCGGTCGAGAATACCGTCTTACGACCGGGAGAGCGGTGTGCTGACCCCACGCCCCTCCTATCCGCATCCTCCACCGAGGATGACACGGCGGTCGGACGGTCCCGGTAGGCCACTCGTGGCCTGAAGACGGAGTGAGTGCCTCATACCTTATCGCTAAAACTCAGTTTCCGTATGAAAAAATTTTGCCGAAGAATAGGGTTCAAATGGTTCTGAGCACTATGGGATTCAACTGCTGTGGTCATAAGTCCCCTAGAACTTAGAACTACTTAAACCTAACTAACCTTAGGACAGCACACAACACCCAGCCATCACGAGGCAGAGAAAATCGCTGACCCCGCCGGGAATCGAACCCGGGAACCCGGGCGTGGGAAGCGAGAATGCTACCGCACGACCACGAGATGCGGGCGAAGAATAGGGTACAGTGTCGTAGTCACTAAACCTATTTCCCGTACCTTGGATGGCTTAATGACCCCTGTCCGCCGCTCGTGGTCTCGCGGTAGCGTTCTCGCTTCCCGAGCACGGGGTCCCGGGTTCGATTCCCGGCGGGGTCAGGGATTTTCACCTGCCTCGAGATGACTGGGTGTTTGTGTTGTCCTCATCATTTCATCATCATCCAGGAAAGTGGCGAAATTGGACTGAGCAAAGATTGGGTAATTGTACGGGCGCTGATAACCACGCAGTTGAGCGCCCCACAAAACCAAACATCATCATCATCATCTTAATGACCCTGAACATGCGAGTTGTTGAGCCAGAACGTCAGCGTTATTGTTATCACAATGGTTCACTGAGCGCGGTGGCGCAGTGATAAGGTACTGGATTCGCACTAGGGAGGACGACAGTTCTTATCCCTCTAAGGCGATCCGGATTTACTGTCTGCTTTGATTTCTCCAAGTCCTTTAAGAGAAATAGCGGCATCATTCCTTTCAAAGCATGGTCTATTTCCTCCCCCACCCTTAACCAGTTCGAGCTGGTAGTACATCTCAAATCCCTTACTTCTCGACGGCACGTTCAAACTGATCTTCCCTTCCGTTTGCGATTGCTTAGCCCGTTACTCAGGCTGTTAGTTAGCGCGATGGCTTTCGAGCCAGATTAGTATGACTTTTGTACTGATTTTGCTGGCTAGTGAAACTTAGGCAGTGGTGTCGTTCACAGGGCGGTGGCAGTCTTCAAGTACACCGTACGTCGCATGGTGCTCAGTTTGCGTTGTGGGCCGCAGGCGCAGCTGCAACCTGCCGTAGGGGCTGACCAGCACTCTGGGAGTGCGTACGTACGCTACGCACACCGCACGCACTCGCACGCACGCGTGTCGGCGGAGGGGCGCTCGCACGCACAGGCCAGTGCAGCGGGGGCGCGGGCAGGCGTCAGCGAAAATATCATTAGTTGTTTGATTAGGGGCGATCCGTGGCGACAGCGGGGGACAGCGCGCGCCAAATCCAGATGGATGGCGGCGGCGCGACGCCCCAGCGGGGCCCTTAAAAAGAGCTGGGAGGGGGGGCGGGTGCAGGGGGGAGGGCGTCGCGACGCCTGCCGACGCCTCCAATCTCCAGCCCGCCTAATCCACCCGGAGGGAGCGCCCGCGGCCGCAGCGCACGCTACACTTGCCGGTTGCAGGGTCCGCTATTTGCTCCTGGCCGTAGTTTCCACTGGGCAGCTGCAGCCAGAAGTAGCCAATATTAAAAAGTTCATCTTTCTTGTGAACGTGGGACAGCGGCTGACAGTACAAGTGATGGAAACGGGAGACCGCAGCCATATTTTCAGGGCATTTTCAGACGACTAGTTTCAGCGCTACATTTGCTTCATCGACAGGTCCTACTATTAACCAAATAAGTACTTGCAAATCGTTGGCTCATATACCTTACGGCCCATAGAACAAGGTGCCGTGTACTGCTACTCATCAGGAGTGTGTATTTTGAACGATCGGAATATAAACTTCTGATGAATAGCGGTCCACGGCACGTAGTTATCGTATGAGTCCTATGACACATGAGTCAGTGACTGGAAGTACTTCGGTTAATACTGAGACCAGAAGTTGACACAAATCTGCCACTGAAACTAGTCGTCTGAGTAATGAATACTTTGAATAGACGGCTGTGGTGTCCCATTTCCATTGCTTTTAAAAAAGCCGTACGTTATACGATCTGACAAATCTTTACTCAGCAATCCTTCCACCACAATTTTATTGGTTCACGTAAAATCCCGCTGCTTCCGCACTAATCAATATGGTAGGTTCTTCGCAGAATAAGCGAACAAAGGAATATACAGAAGACATTGACAAGAGGAAGGGACATGATGATACGACACTTGTTAATCATTATTTGGGAGTAACTTCCATGGTATAAGAGAGAGCTGTAGAGGGTAAAAACTGTAGAGCCACACAGAGACTGGAATACATCCAACAAATCACTGAGGACGTCGGGTGCATGTGCTTTTCTGATATGAAGATGCTGTCACAAGAGAAGAACTCGTGGCGGACTTCATCAGATCAGTCAGGGTGTAACATATGCAGCGAAATATTAGTAATTCGTCTTGCTTCTGAAATTTGTCTATTCAGATGGTTCAAATGGCTCTGAGCACTATGGGACTTAACATCTGAGGTCATCAGTTCCCTAGAACTTAGAACTACTTAAACCTAACTAACCTAAGGACATCACACACATCCATGGGCGAGGCAGGATTCGAACCTGTGACCGTAGCGGTCGCGCGGTTCGACACTGAAGCGCCTAGAACCGCTCGGCCACACCGAGCGACTTTTGTCGGTGATAGCGTAACCGTGCACAGGAGCATGTAGTGCGAAAAATGAATCTCACTTTCGAACATGACTCACTGGTCACTGAAAAATATTATAAAATACGGCCGTTTTAAATGCCCACTCCGCTCCTGGTCTTGATAACTTGCGGTAATCTGTGGTATGAGGTTCGAGAGCCATTCGGAGAGTAAGGCATTATCGGTTCCGAAATGGGAAACACTGCGAAAATAAAAAAAAGTTTTATTTTCCAAAGTTAGCTACACCTTCCAGCTACTTCTCTACATAGTCGTCGCTCGGAGTTAGATGTTTGTCATGGAGTTGTACCAAATTTACAATACCCCCGGCACAGGAAACAGCCGCCTGTGCTTTCCACCAATTCTCTGCCCTGGTCTGGTCTTCATAGTCGGCGGCTCATGTGAGCGGAGATGAAACTCAGGGGGAGCCATTTACGGGCAATATTGTGGGCTATCTCTTACCATCGAAAACGCTGCAGGAGCATCTTCATTAACCTTGCACAGTGCTGCCGAGAATTGTCATGAAGAAAGGACCGCATGACAGTTGCGTTATGCGAGTTGCATGAAATCAGACGAAACCTCTCCCCAAGACTTCACACTAGGCGAGAGACAATATTTTCAATACATTCCTACGTACTCACTGTGCACTTAGAACTGAAAGAGCTACGTGACGCGCTCGACGAGCATATTAGAGACACTGACCAACACATCTGTACAAAACTTCATCGGATTTCCTCGTTGGTTTTCATTTCGTGCCCGATCGGACCTTACTTCCCGAATGGCCTCGTAGTTTGCAATGGGCAGTTGCAGCCGGAAGGAGCCACTATTAATATTACCGTTCATTACACTATGTGACGAATCTTCAGCTAGAAATCCAAACACTCCCACAAGCATCTTGCCAGTTCACGTAAAATCCGCTTGCAGTAATAAATGCGATATATTCTCCGCAAAATCAGCGAAGAAAGGTATCTACGTTGAACACTGAGAAGAGGAAGACACAGTACCACAGGACAGGAGTTAAAATGTCAGGGAATAACTCCCACGGTAGTGGCGGGAGCTGTAGAGGGTAAAAGCTGTAGGGAAGGACAGAGATCGTAATGCATCCAACAAATAATTGAGGACGTGGGGTGAAAGTGCTACTCTGACATGAAGTCGTTGACACAACGGTGGAATTCGTGGCGGACCGCATCAAACCAGTGGGAGGACGGAGCTCAAAAAGAGTGAAAACTACCTAGAATAATCGTTGCTCACTCTTTTCAAAATCTGTCCTTTTTTTATCTGCATCACAAACCTCTTTCCGCTGCCAGTGATTAGATGAACTTGAAGAAGAGGAAAATTAGGAAAGTTTTTTAATTTAATTATAACATTTAAACAAAGTTTTTTAAGAGAATTTCTGTCTGATTGTGTCATTCATCAACACTCAGTAACGGCCGCAGATATCACGGAATCTAGTAAGGATTAAATAAAATTAGGAAATCTTGATCATGAAGTCTTTTCTAGGAGAAGATATAAAATCTTTGAGGTTTGCTGAGGAAATTGTAACTGTGCCAGAAACGGACAACTATTCGAAGGAACTAGTTGAGTGAAATGAATAGTATACTGAAATAAGATTATACGATGAGCATAAAAAAATAGAAAAAAAGGTAATGCAATGCAGTAGAATTAAATCAGTTAATGCTTAGGAAATCAGATAGGAAATGAGAAACTAAAAGTAGTAGACGTGTGCATTTTGGGCATCAAAATAACTGGTGAGGAGCGTAAAATGCAGACTGTCAACAATAAGAAAAGAATTTCTGAAAAAAAGCAACTTGTTAACATTGACTAAAAACATAAGAGTTAGGAAGTCTTTCCCGAAGGTGTTTGTCTGGAGTGCAGCCTTGTGTATAATAAACAGCTTTTATAAGAAAAGAGCTGATGCTTTTAAACGTGTTGCTACAAAATAATGCTGAACAATCGATCAGTAGATCGAGTAACGTGTGATGTGGTACCGAATCGAAATGGGAAAAAAAGAAATTTATGGCACAATTTGAATAAAAGAGCTGGTTGCCGGTTGATAGAATATACCCTCAGGCGTCAAGAAATCGTCCGATTTTGTAGTAATTCAGACCATTCCTTCTTACGTTGCAATTTTCACTAACAGTAGAGTACCTGTAACACTGTATAAACGAGTGATAAAGTTACATGCTCTAGCTTTAACACGGGTCCTTCAGTCTTTCCACTTAGTAGGACATACCTTGAAAGTACTTCTTAGGCCTGTTAAACAATGAGCAGAAAAAGCAGGGATCAATGTGGAATTTGAACGGGTGGTAGAAGTTCCAATTGATTGGAAGCTTCAAATAAATGTTTCACTGTATGAGTCAAAATCTCACCCTTTATACTCATGCATAATGACCAGATACTGTGTACTCTCGCTGCTTCTGCGATGGCGGTAATCTTTTGACTCTTAAGTGATGCAACTATGTTCAACGTTTCTGTTACCCCCTTCGAACTGAGGATGGTCAATCGTCAGCTCTTTTTCCCAGGGCGTCTAGGACACTGTGTGAAAGTGATATGTTGGTTAGTACACATATTTCATGTGAACGAAAATTTAAACGATATATGCAGCAACTCCTGTAAAACGTTATTGAGATAGTTCAGTGTAGTCCCGCACTTCTAGATGTCTCATAGACAGAGCAACACATAGAGACAGCATGTGCCCATTTCACCCACAGCAATGGAGCAACACTGCTTCCAATACAGTGACACCAGTTAAATACCAAAGACGCTGTTTTTTGAACTGTTTACTGATATGACCACACTTGCAAGCGTAAGAATGACAAAAAAGCTCCACCATTTTCTTGGTTATACCAACATTATTATTAGATTTTTCACCTTGGAACTGTATGAAGTCTGAAACAGATAACTGGCTTGGTTACATTACATACTCTGCTGTCTCATAGAGATCGCAGAGATGTATTAAGACAAGCAACGCAGCGTATTACCCCGAGAGTGCGAAAGTGCACTTGAACTGGAGACTGACTTTAGGGAAATTATATTGTGAGTTGCTAAAAGATGAATATGAAGTATTGTAAATTTGTTACAAGCAACGGAAAATATAGCTGAACTTTTGTAATTATAATTTGCGTTGCCACCTCTGGCAAGTCAAAAAAATCGAGACTCATAAGTGCAACTTGTACTAACTTACGTCAGTTTTTATCCTCATGCAACAACTAAACTACAAATACGATACCTAAAACTATAAATATTTAAAAGTTAAGGGTGTTTATCTTATACGTTGGTGAAAATCAAAGGACCAGGACTGGAACTTGCAGACGTATTTGTTGTCTGGAGCGAAAGATAGAAGTTTCTTTTCATGTGGAACATGCTGATATAACTCTAAGCAGCTCATTCCGCAGTTTAGTTTCAAAAGAAGTTCACTTTTCACAGGTGTAAATTATGCAGTATGATATAGAAAAAGAGAAACTGTAAAAGTAAACCAGGGAAGTAAGGACTTCACGGTGTCCCGTCATATTCACGTAGGTACACTGGATAATTATAGAAAAGTTGGGACGAGCATAACAAAATCAAGACAGCTGGCAAGCCTAATTATGATCTGCTACAAACGTATTAAAGATAGTTGTAAATTTATTGTTGGCTTCTGTAAATGCACTGCCAATGTTTGAAAATGTGTTACGGTGATTTGTTGTAATAAAATAGCCTAGATTGTTGTAAATGTGGAATGTGATGAACTGATAAAATTAACACACACAAAAATAACAAAATAAAATTACTTCATAATGGTAAACATTTAAATATCTCGGACACAATTTGTAACAGTAGTTCAGATGACCATTTATGTGATCACCAGGAATTTTCACCTTTGCTTCTAAGATAAACCGTAAGTATTCTGAACCTTGGAAGGGAATAATTTAGTAAGGAAAAGATAATTAAAAAATGTGCACTACCCCTGATTACGAGCTTTAGATGCATGTATAGGCCTTAACTGGAATTATGTACCTTCTTCCAATTCCAGACAGTGTGTCAGCTACTTCATCTGTTCTACGCTCGTCAGCTGTTTCTTTGTTGTCACCCTCATCTGTAACATAGCGGACATGTAAATATGAATTGAAAAGTATTGAATTACGGTAAATTACAAGTTAATTTTTACTCTTAATATTTGCTAATATGATAAAGGCAAGATCTAAATAAAAATAAGTGATATAGGAGATTTATCGTATCTCAAGTATACCACATTTGTTAGGAACAAATTACTGATTTAAAACTGTACCCACATTATTTTGGCGTATTACATTTAATTACAAAAGTGCACTATGAACCTCTCGTGTTGTTTTGTTTGTCATTCTCGTTGTAACGTTGTATAATACTTGTAGCTTCCCACTATAAAACAGAAGTGCAAAGGGAAGTACGCACAAAACCTATTGGCACATAGTTGATCAATGAAAAGTATTTGTTCTTGAACGTAATTTATCATATTTACAGTGTAACAGTCGAGTTTTGAGTTGGGATAGTCGGTAGTGAAGACAGCAGGCCCCTTGTTCCTAGGAACAGCGTATGTTCTATGTTCTCTTGAAAGACTTCTCGCTAATGCTGCGGTAGTTCTTCAAAATGGCATTTGCCATTACCGTATTTCAGCGATATTCCTCACAATGACGCACAGTTCGTCAGTCAAATGCCCTCAGTTTCGATGGTTTACCAGATCAGGACAGAATCAGCAACTCATGTTTTGTTTTCTTTGTATACTGGAGATACATCAGAAATTACTCTATTTCAGTGTCGCAGTAATTTTCGTGCGCTTTTTGGCAATTTACAGAATCAAATGCTAATTAACGCGTGTTTCACCAATATACGTATAGGATTTTAAGAAAACGCAACCGTGAAACTTCCTGGCAGATTAAAACTGTGTGCCCGACCGAGACTCGAACTCGGGACCTTTGCCTTTCGCGGGCAAGTGCTCTACCAACTGAGCTACCGAAGCACAACTCACGCCCGGTGCTCACAGCTTTACTTCTGCCAGTACCTCGTCTCATTCTGGAAACGCAACCATGTTTGCGCACATCTAACTGAATTTGTAGGCGTGATCATAAGAAACTGGTACGAATATATTGATAATAGAATCCTGCTGTACGGGTACTGCTGATTAAGCTTTATGCTTTAGGAGAAACTGAAAGAAAGGAAAGCTGTATGTGAGTTAAGCACTCTTCAGTATCGTCTACCACATACAGGGCTATTACAAATGATAGAAGCGATTTTATAAATTCACTGTAGCTCCATTCATTGACATATGGTCACGACACACTACAGATACGTAGAAAAACTCATAAAGTTTTGTTCGGCTGAAGCCGCACTTCAGGTTTCTGCCGCCAGAGCGCTCGAGAGCGCAGTGAGACAAAATGGCGACAGGAGCCGAGAAAGCGTATGTCGTGCTTGAAATGCACTCACATCAGTCAGTCATAACAGTGCAACGACACTTCAGGACGAAGTTCAACAAAGATCCACCAACTGCTAACTCCATTTGGCGATGGTATGCGCAGTTTAAAGCTTCTGGATGCCTCTGTAAGGGGAAATCAACGGGTCGGCCTGCAGTGAGCGAAGAAACGGTTGATCGCGTGCGGGCAAGTTTCACGCGTAGCCCGCGGAAGTCGACGAGTAAAGCAAGCAGGGAGCTAAACGTACCACAGCCGACGGTTTGGAAAATCTTACGGAAAAGGCTAAAGGAGAAGCCTTACCGTTTACAGTTGCTACAAGCCCTGACACCCGATGACAAAGTCAAACGCTTTGAATTTTCGGCGCAGTTGCAACAGCTCATGGAAGAGGATGCGTTCAGTGCGAAACTTGTTTTCAGTGATGAAGCAACATTTTTTCTCAATGGTGAAGTGAACAGACACAATGTGCGAATCTGGGCGGTAGAGAATCCTCACGTATTCGTGCAGCAAATTCGCAATTCACCAAAAGTTAACGTGTTTTGTGCAATCTCACGGTTTAAGGTTTACGGCCCCTTTTTCTTCTGCAAAAAAAAAAAGTTACAGGACACGTGTATCTGGACATGCTGGAAAATTGGCTCATGCCCCAACTGGAGACCGACAGCGCCGACTTCATCTTTCAACAGGATGGTGCTCCACCGCACTTCCATCATGATGTTCGGCATTTCTTAAACAGGAGATTGGAAAACCGATGGATCGGTCGTGGTGGAGATCATGATCAGCAATTCATGTCATGGCCTCCACGCTCTCCCGACTTAACCCCATGCGATTTCTTTCTGTGGGGTTATGTGAAAGATTCAGTGTTTAAACCTCCTCTACCAAGAAACGTGCCAGAACTGCGAGCTCGCCTCAACGATGCTTTCGAACTCATTGATGGGGACATGCTGCGCCGAGTGTGGGAGGAACTTGATTATCGGCTTGATGTCTGCCGAATCACTAAAGGGGCACATATCGAACATTTGTGAATGCCTAAAAAAACTTTTTGTGTTTTTGTATGTGTGTGCAAAGCATTGTGAAAATATCTCAAATAATAAAGTTATTGTAGAGCTGTGAAATCGCTTCAATCATTTGTAATAACCCCGTATTAAATACACGTGACACTTAGTAAACAGAAATGCTGACATTTAGGGTACGAGAAAAGGAAATCATTATCAAAACTTGAGAGTAAAGACAGCTGGCATGCGCACGATAACTCTTTGACTAAAGTTGACTTTCAGCGTTATATGCCGATCACATGGGTCCGCTCGAAAGTCATGTACGTTCCTTCCGTGACGCAAATTTAGGTTTCATACCCCTAGGGCGCGATAGTATAATGGTAACAGGAGTGGACCAGCTATGGGAAGAATAGCATTCAATTCCAGTCCTGTAATTGAGGTTTATATTTCCCACTGCTTCCCAAAAATAGAGTATGGCAAACGCTGAATTGAATCCTTTGTTCTACGAAGGTCTCCAATGACCTTGTCACCAACGGGACGTTCTCCTCCCGCACAGGCCATGAAGGTCCAAAGGTACTGACCGGCCGCCGTGCCATCCTCAGCCCACAGGCGTCATTGGATGAGGATATGGAGGGCCATGTGGTCAGCACACCGCTCTCCCGGCCGTATATCAGTTTCCGAGACCGGAGCCGCTACTTCTCAATCTCAATCTCAATCAAGTACCTCCTCAGTTGGTCCCACAAGGGCTGAGTGCTCCCCGCTTGCCAACAGAGCTCGGCAAACCGAATAGTCCCCCAAGTGCTAGCCCAGTCCGACAGCGCTTAACTTCGGTGATCTGACGGGAAACGGTGTTACCACTGCGGCAAGGTCGTTGGCCAACGGGACGTTAAACTATAATTTTCTCATCTCGCCTCCATCCCCCACCGCCAGTATTTGGCAATAAGTAGGAGGAGAGAGAGTGGCGCAAGGTTTCTGGTTACCAGAGTTATCACTAATGTCCTGGATTAAATTCCAAACCAGCCAGCAGCGTCTCTTGAAGTGAGGGCATGTGACACTGTTGATGATGATCCATCCATCAGATGGGACGTTAAAATGGGCGGCTGTCTTGGTGCTATTGGATAGGAGAAGACTATTTGCCGACACTGTGTGTCAACCTCTCCTTCTCTCAGCGTCATGCAACACACTCATGACTACAACACTATACACCTAACAGATACAAGTAAGACACTACTCTCACACACTACGAGAAAAAAGGCCAATGTCCGCAAAGGGAGGACACACCTTCCCTTCCAGACAGTTGAACCTGTCCACCGGGATATCCTAGCCATTACTGCCATAGTACGCCATATGCTTTGTCGGTGTTGATGTAGACGAAGTATGCGTCATTCTCTTACGGAAAGCATGTTCACATGTGCCCTATGCGACAAAAGAGCCCGTCTTGTGCGTCTCTGAAGTATTTGCAAAATATCCACATCTGAAAAGCATCAGTGATATCAACGATATTTCATCATATTTTCCTGGATAAACATTGTGTTGTGGATATATTTTAAGACTGCCTTGCAAGAAAGTTAAACCATTTATTTTTTCTTATAACTGTACCTAGTGCCGAAAGTGGACCGTGACCTTCTACGTTCACATTCTGCTTCCATCAGAATGCAGCATCTGACACCTTTCTACGGTCATAGCTGTCTGTACATCGAAAATCGTGAACCACACCGAAAAAACGGTAAAATATGTTTTATACATATTTCATTTTTTGTTAGGTTTCTTCATTAAGGAAGCCGTTCTATACTGTAGCGCCAAATAAACTGGTATAGGCATGGGTATTCAAATACAGACATATGTAAACAGGCAGAACATGGCGCTGCGGGGGGCAACGCCTATATAAGCCAACAAGTCTCCGGCGTAGCTGTCAGATCGATTACTGCTGCTGGAATGGCAAGTTATCAAGATTTAAGTGAGTTTGAACGTGGTGTTATAATCGGCCCACGAGCGATGGGACGCAGCACCTCTGAGATAGCGATGGTGGGGATTTTCCCGTACGACAATTTCACGAGCGTACCGTGAATATCAGGTATCCGGTAAAACATCTAATATCCGACATCGCTGCGGCCGGAAAAAATCCTCGAAGAACGAGACCAACGACGACAAGAGAATCGTTCAACGCAACGGAAGTGGAGTCCTTCCCCAAATTGCTGCCAATTTCAGTGCTGGGCTGTCAACAAGTGTCAGCGCGCGAACTATTCAACGTAACATCATCGATATGAGCTTTCGGAGCCGAAGGCCCACTCGTGTACCCTTGATCATTGCACGACACATTACACATCGCCTGGCCCCGTCAACACCGGCATTGGAATTCTGATGACTGGAAATAGGTTCGCTGGTCGGATGAGTGTCGTTTCAAATTGCATCTAGCGGATAGACATGTACAGATATGGAGACAAACTCATGAATCTACGGAACCTGCATGTCAGTAAGGGTCTGTTCAGACAGGTGGAGGTTGGTTGGTTGGTTGTTTGGGGAAGGAGACCAGACAGCGTGGTCATCGGTCTCATCGGATTAAGGAAGGATGGGGATGGAAGTCGGCCGCGCCCTTTCAGAGGAACCATCCCGGAATTTGCCTGGAGTGATTTAGGGAAATCACGGAAAACCTAAATCAGGATGGCCGGACGCGGGATTGAACCGTCGTCCTCCCGAATGCGAGTCCAGTGTCTAACCACTGCGCCACCTCGCTCGGTAGACAGGTGGAGGTCTGTAATGGTGTGGGTTATATGGGACTCCTGATACGTCTAGATACGATTTGGACAGGTGATATGTACGTAAGGATCCTGCCTGATCACCTACATCCATTCGCGTCCATTGTGCAATCAGACGGACAATGCGACACCCCTCACGTCAAGAATTGCGACAGAGTGGCTCCAGGAATACTCTTCTGTATAAAACTGAACGTTATAAGGCATTTCTGGGCAACATGCTGTTCAAAGAGACCTCCACCTTCTCGTACTCTTGCGGATTTATGGACAGCCGTGCTGGATTCTTGGTGTCACTTCCCTCCACACTACTTCAGACATTAGTCGAGTCCATGCCACGTCGTGTTGTGCAACTTCTGCTAGGTCTCTGGGGCCCTACACGGTATTAGGCAAGTGCACAGTTTCTTTGGTTCTTCAGTGTATATCGCACAAATGCACTGCGTTACTGTGCATTCAATGCTGCACAGTAAAACGTAATGTCGTTCCATATTATTGACAACTAGGGAGAGGGTGAGAGGATGTGTGTCAATCAATCAGGGAACAACTTCGACGGTAGGGTAGAAACTGCAGGGAAAGATATCCAAAAATGATAGACGATGTTGGTTGCAAGTGCTACTCTGAGGTGAAGAGCAGCTGTAGAGGAGTGCCCATGTTATACTATATGATTCGAAGCAATGTTCCTTCGGACACGCAAGCGTATCCGAACGAACAGTCACAATGTTGAGAATCAACGCCGCATTCAACCAAGAATGAACGCGCAAGTGTTTATTACGTTTCTGCATTAGCTGTAGAATGTTTCACAACAAATGAAAATCTGTGCTGGACTGCGACACGAAACCGGATTTTCCAAAGGGACGCCTTCACAACTTCGCTTCCAGGGCTGCCCACACTTCCATTAGTCCTGGTGTCTGTACATTCCGTATGCTGCCACCATATTTCCGTCCAGCCGAAGTGCTTAAGGCGAACAGTCGTGACAACGCGAAAAAATCCAATTTTGAGTCCAGTTCCGGCCCAAATTTTTATTTGTTCTGAAATATTCTACGGCTGATGCTCAATCATTATTGCAATTCGCTAATTCATTCTTGAGATGAAGAGGTTTTAACAGGAGGGAAACTCGTGGCGGACCGTGTGAAACCAGATGACACATGACCCAAATAAAAAGCATATGACATTGCATCGACCTTTGCTTTAGAAAGACACTGTAGATGACGTATATTGCCGCGTAATGAACGGACGTTAGATGCAACATTATGACCGCGAGATAAAGGAGCCAAGGAATGTGATACTCAGTGGTTTTGGGGACTGCCACCGTGTGGTGCTAACAGATTATGCTTGTAACTGGCAGACCACCACGGGTGCATACTATCGAAATATACGGACGAGCGTCGGGGGAAGCAAATCAAGGGTGTGTCTATCCTCCATGACAACGACTGAGCACATTCTACGCAGGGCACAGTAGCACATGCTGTTACTTTTGCATATCAGATTTTACGACACACATCGCATTCACCTGCATGGCATCCAGCGACCTGTTCCTTTTTCCTCGGATGAAGTAACCAAGATGTGGGAGTCGTTTCCAGAACGAAAACGGGGTTGATTTCTGAGGAGTAATGGTGCCTCACTACCCAAAATGTAGACTTCTACAACCAAGGTCTCAGACAAGTTATCAAGCATTGAGAAACGTCTGTCACCTTAAAGAGAAAACGTGTAGAGAAGGAGTAACGCGATAATCACGTTACATGGGCATAGCACGATTTTTTGGTGTGGTAACTGCAATTTTATGACTTACGGCTCATAATATCTGCGGCATGCACATGATCATAGACTAATGATGCCACGACACGTAAGAAACTACTGTACACGTATTATTTGCTGTTATTGTTCTTATGTATAGAAGTCGTTGCGTACACAAAGATTGGGCGTAAATATGGAATCGCCAAAAACACGTTACCATGCCTAATACACTCCTGGAAATGGAAAAAAGAACACATTGACACCGGTGTGTCAGACCCACCATACTTGCTCCGGACACTGCGAGAGGGCTGTACAAGCAATGATCACACGCACGGCACAGCGGACACACCAGGAACCGCGGTGTTGGCCGTCGAATGGCGCTAGCTGCGCAGCATTTGTGCACCGCCGCCGTCAGTGTCAGCCAGTTTGCCGTGGCATACGGAGCTCCATTGCAGTCTTTAACACTGGTAGCATGCCGCGACAGCGTGGACGTGAACCGTATGTGCAGTTGACGGACTTTGAGCGAGGGCGTATAGTGGGCATGCGGGAGGCCGGGTGGACGTACCGCCGAATTGCTCAACACGTGGGGCGTGAGGTCTCCACAGTACATCGATGTTGTCGCCAGTGGTCAGCGGAAGGTGCACGTGCCCGTCGACCTGGGACCGGACCGCAGCGACGCACAGATGCACGCCAAGACCGTAGGATCCTACGCAGTGCCGTAGGGGACCGCACCGCCACTTCCCAGCAAATTAGGGACACTGTTGCTCCTGGGGTATCGGCGAGGACCATTCGCAACCGTCTCCATGAAGCTGGGCTACGGTCCCGCACACCGTTAGGCCGTCTTCCGCTCACGCCCCAACATCGTGCAGCCCGCCTCCAGTGGTGTCGCGACAGGCGTGAATGGAGGGACGAATGGAGACGTGTCGTCTTCAGCGATGAGAGTCGCTTCTGGCTTGGTGCCAATGATGGTCGTATGCGTGTTTGGCGCCGTGCAGGTGAGCGCCACAATCAGGACTGCATACGACCGAGGCACACAGGGCCAACATCCGGCATCATGGTGTGGGGAGCGATCTCTTACACTGTCCGTACACCACTGGTGATCGTCGAGGGGACACTGAATAGTGCACGGTACATCCAAACCGTCATCGAACCCATCGTTCTACCATTCCTAGACCGGCAAGGGAACTTGCTGTTCCAACAGGACAATGCACGTCCGCATGTATCCCGTGCCACCCAACGTGCTCTAGAAGGTGTAAGTCAACTACCCTGGCCAGCAAGATCTCCGGATCTGTCCCCCATTGAGCATGTTTGGGACTGGATGAAGCGTCGTCTCACGCGGTCTGCACGTCCAGCACGAACGCTGGTCCAACTGAGGCGCCAGGTGGAAATGGCATGGCAAGCCGTTCCACAGGACTACATCCAGCATCTCTACGATCGTCTCCATGGGAGAATAGCAGCCTGCATTGCTGCGAAAGGTGGATATACACTGTACTAGTGCCGACATTGTGCATGCTCTGTTGCCTGTGTCTATGTGACTGTGGTTCTGTCAGTGTGATCATGTGATGTATCTGACCCCAGGAATGTGTCAATAAAGTTTCCCCTTCCTGGGACAATGAATTCACGGTGTTCTTATTTCAATTTCCAGGAGTGTACGTTGAATGAAAAGCGTTCGTATTCAAGACAGCTTCTAGTCGCCTTTGGTCCTGTTTGATTTTCAAGAGAGTCTTGTACCATTTTTCAGCAAAATAATGACAAATTCAGGTTACGTTGATGGAGGTGGATAGCGATCACACACCTTCCTCTCCGATGGCTCAATAATATTGAGTTCCCCGAGGTGCCTGTGGTAACCAGGGGGGACGCTACAATTCAACTTCTCGGTCAGAAAACCAGTCCTGGATGATGCGATCTATGTGAACGGGAGCCCTATCGTCTTGGAACACAGTGTCAGTTTTGAGAAACAAACACTGCAGCATAGGATGGACCTGATCAGCCAAACTAATGATAGAATCCTTGGTTTTAATACGACCTTGCAGAATAACCACGTGGAATAACCACAGTATGGCTGCCTAAACGATGTTCGAAACCCCGCGACCTTTCACTCTTGGGACGTACACTTCGACAGAAGTTGGAAAGAGTGTGTAAGAAGACTTATGTGACAAAATGAATTACTTCCATTGCTACCCAGTGAAGGTCTTACGGCTCGGCATCATGTTTTCCAGTTACGCACATTTGCGCCACTGATGTGTGTTATTGGAATTCCAGTTCGCCATTCAATTGTCTGCTTATTGCCCGCTTCTGGAATTCCCTTCGTCTTGTTTTGTTGCTGACACAGTTCGCGAGTGCGACATTCAGTTCTGCAATGACTAATGCAACTCCTTTCTTTCTTTTTCTTTTTTTTACAACCCTCTTCAATGACCGTTCATCAGGATCCCTCAACTTTCGTCCACGTCTCGAATCACCGAATGATATTTTTCCGCTTTTCCTGAACGCGGTGCAATTCTTTGCCGTGGTGGCTCTTGACACACCAAACACTTCGACCTCTTCGGTTACGAAGCACTCACCATACGAGCGCCAAGAATTTGCGCACGTTTGAACTCACTTAGTGCCGACATAATGCACTCATAACCACACAGAACACTGTTCTGACGATGAGAAACACCTGTAATGTATTGCACAGCCGCCATTCGTGATATAATACAACAGCGCAACGTTCAGGCTTGTGAACATCTGCAATTATGATCAAGCATTCATTTCTCCCTGGGTTTCTATACTTTTGTCCTACCCCTGCAACTCGAATGCACTGCCGCATTGGGCATTCACTGCTACACAGTCAAACATATTTTTTTCCGTATCATCGTACACTGAATAGGGTTTTTATTCGTAAGACTTTCACTGAGAAAATTTTACAGCTGTAGTTTTAAAGACTGACAAAGAAGTCTTCTCCTGAAGTATTTCTTCCATTGTCATAAACTGCTGAAAAACTGTGGCTGAAAGAGGCATATACGACAGGTAGTTATAAAGTTTTAATCAACACTTCGAAAAAATAAGGTAACGTAATTATTTCTTTGGTTCATTTGCAGGTGGGAGGGCTTTCCAGAAAGTAACAGACGTTTTGGTCTATCACGATTGTGGCCTGTGCTCGCGCCCTCATATTGGTGCCACAACGTCCCTACTCTCACTACGCCTACAGGGGTGGTAGCGTGTGGTCTTTGTCCCCGATACTTTGTTTTTTTGTGACGTGTTGAAATGTGTGCTGCAATAGCAAATCCTGCCACTTATGAGGTGCTTTCTGTGGTTAGGTTGTTGATGGCAAAAAAACTGCAAATCAGTTGAAATTATAGCGATGTTTGTGTTTACAAAAAAGAAATAGTGAGTGAAAGCCGAGTGAGGCAGTGCTGCATCGATTTTAAAAATGGCCGTACTAGTGTACACGATGAGGACTGTAAATGTAGGCCTAGCCTTTTGACTGAGGAGCTGGTGCTGAAAATCAACGACAAAATTCGTGAAAGTAGTCGTTTCAGGATTATGGAGCTTTCGCAACATTTCCCAAAAATTTCACAGAAATTGTAGTGGAGGAGCTCGGTCACCATAATTTTTGTAATTTTGTGCTAAGTGGGTTCTCAAACTCCTAACGAATGACCACAAAAACCAGAGACTGGCTGCCGCGCTGACCTTCCTCGAAGATTACGAGAAAGATGGTAACAAAGTTATCGATCGTATCGTAACTGGGGACGAGGAGTGGATGAAGCGTGTCAATTGTGAAACAAAAAGGCGGTTGAATGTGGATATGCTAATTCTCCCAAGGATGTGCTTGCAAACGCTGTCAGCAAGAAAGATAATATCTACTGTGTTTCGAGAGTCTAAGGAAGTGGTTCCCGTTGACTTCTTTGAACGTCGCGCTGCAGTTCACTCTACATCTACATCTACATTTATACTCCGCAAGTCACCCAACGATGTGTGGCGGAGGGCACTTTACGTGCCACTGTCATTACCTCCCTTTCCTGTTCCAGTAGCGTATGGTTCGCGGGAAGAACGACTGCCGGAAAGCCTCCGTGCGCGCTCGAATCTCTCTAATTTTACATTCGTGATCTCCTCCGGGGAGGGGGAAGCAATATATTCGATACCTCATCCAGAAACGCACCCGCTCGGAACCTGGACAGCAAGCTACACCGCGATGCAGAGCGCCTCTCTTGCAGAGTCTGCCACTTGAGTTTGCTAAACATCTCCATAACGCTATCACGCTTACCAAATAACCCTGTGACGAAACGCGCCGCTCTTATTTGGATCTTCTCTATCTCCTGTGTCAACCCGACCTGGTATGGATCCCACACTGATGAGCAATACTCAAGTATAGGTCGAACGAGTGATTTGTAAGCCACCTCCTTTGTTGATGGACTACTCAGTGAGGTATTCTCAGACACTCACAAAGGTAAGGCGGGCGATACAAACAACCGTCGCGGAAACCTTATCGCAAAAGTTTTGTTTCTTCACGACAACGCTCGCCCACGCTCGGCTGAACGTACCCGATATCTGCTATGGGGTTTTGGATGGGAGGCGTTTGATCATTCACTGCACAGCACTGGGCAACTACCACCTCTTCCCAGCATTGAATATGTAGTTCGCTACACAACACTTGCGCCACAGTGTGACATGTGCTTCAATTTGTGTAGCGATTACGCAGGAAAATAGCGATACACCTTTAAATTGTACATAATAAAAATTGCTTTTTCCACATCGTTAACTTTTTGTCTCAAAACATCTTTTATTCTCTTGTTAGCCCTCATATAAGACTGCAGAGCACGTGTGTACTGAAATCCATGCGCCACAGTTCCGTTGCATGCCACTAGAGATCCAAATCAAAATGGAGCAGCCCGTTCGTAAAGTGGAGAGGCAACGTATAATTTCGTTTGGGTCACTCTAGCAACGCGCTACGGTATTGTGGCGCGGGAATATCAATGAAACATCACCATGGAAGACATGCACCTGCAAATACAAAAAAAAGTACGATACTTCACTTTTTCAAGGTGATGAGTAAAACATTATAACTAGCTCTCGTACACGTGTGAGCGGCAAAGCTAATAATGTTTTTTGCGGATAAATATAACCGAAATGAAAGGACTGACAGTATCTTAAAAGTACATCTCTTTTTTGCAAAAAATTATTCAAACATCATTTCAGCCAGTTAAAAGACAACATTTAGTTAGAGCGCTGCCGTTCCGATGAAAGGGTTCCGGTGTCTGTTTCTTTTAACGCAGCGCCACTGAAAATCCGCCGCGGCGAGCGCCACGAATTGGTTCACGATGCGGCGATAGCGCAGTAGCCTCCTTTGTGTCCGCCAGATTGCGGCCGCGGAGCAAGGAATCTGCGGCGGTAATGGTGTTGGCCGGCGGGGGCGCTGCGATCAAAGAACGGTGGGCGGCGGTGGGCGGCGGCGGTGGGCGGCGCCGCCCCCACCTCACCGCCCTCCCCCCACCTGCCATAACACACCGGCGGGGCCGCCGGGCGCGTTGCCCGCGCTGCCTCACTAGTTCAATTTGCATGATTATTACCTTGCTATTGTAACGAGATTGCCTATTGATTATTAGTCCCCAGCCTGTGATGTGCCGGCCGCCGCTGCCGGCCACGATTTTGTGTTTACGCGCACTGCGAGCCCGCAGAGCCGCGCCGCCATATACGACCGATACGGCACACAGCGGCCGCACAGCCGACCAATAATGCCCGTCGTATGGGCGTTTGCCCAGCCGAGTACGTGTGCCGCGCTGTGCTGTGTGCAGTTCTGTGACAGCTCACCCGATGCGGGTACCGCCACGTGAAACGCACCATCACGCCGGTGGCACTTCGTTTCGGCAACAAGTAAGCAGCGAGAAAATCCACCTCCGAGTTTCCACCACCAGATGCCTCGCAAATAAAAGATCAAAGTGGCTGTAAGATATCACAAAAGATGTACTCTAATAATTTATTGTGACACTAGTATACTATTTGCTTTTATTCCCCTACTTGTTTCACCAATCCTGTGTTTGACAAGAAAGGGATTCAAATGAACACTTAAAATCGAAATATCTTATTTACATACATTTATAATTTTAAATACAAAACACAAATCCGATATGTTAAAAAATACAGGGTGTTACAAAAAGGTACGGCCAAACTTTCAGGAAACATTCCTCACACACAAATAAAGAAAAGGTGTTATGAGGACATGCGTCCGGAAACGCATAATTTGCATGTTAGAGCTCATTTTAGTTTCGTCATTCCAACGTGATCAAATTGTAAATTTTCACAATCAACATGTGTGGGCTGACGAGAATCCGCACGCAATTGTGCAATCACGTCATCCACACAGATTTTCTGTGAACGTTTGGGCAGGCATTGTTGGTGATGTCTTGATTAGGCCCCATGTACTTCCACCTACGCTCAATGTGCTGCTAGAACATGTGCCTTTACAAGTACGACACAACATGTGGTTCATGCACGATGGAGCTCCTGCACGTTTCAGTCGAAGTGTTCGTACGCTTCTCAACAACAGATTCGGGTGACCGATGGATTGATAGAGGCGGACCAATTCCATGGCCTCCACGCTCTCCTGACCTCAACCCTCTTGACTTTCATTTATGGGGCATTTGAAAGCTCTTGCCTACGCAACCCCGGTACCAAATGTAGAGACTCTTCGTGCTCGTATTGTGGACGGCTGTGATACAATACGCCATTCTCCAGGGCTGCATCAGCGCATCAGGGATTCCATGCGACGGAGGGTGGATGCATGTATCCTCGCTAAAGGAGGACATTTTGAACATTTCCTGTAACAAAGTGTTTGAAGTCAGGCTGGTACGTTCTGTTGCTGTGTGTTTCCATTCCATGATTAATTTGATTTGAAGAGAAGTAATAAAATGAGCTCTAACATGGAAAGTAAGCGTTTCCGGACATATGTCCACATAACATATTTTCTTTCTTTGTATGTGAGGAATGTTTCCTGAAAGTTTGGCCGTACCTTTTTGTAACACCCTGTATATCGGCTCAACAACTTGTCTATAGTGTAAAACACTAAGTCAAGCTTGCAGTATCAGAATAATAAAAAGTAAAAGAACCTCTTAAAACTCGCTAAAATGGAACATGCACCAGGCACAATAAAATTAATAATAAAATTAAAACATCGTGGCTACTTCCCTTGTTACAGCCGCGGCTGCCAAGGTGCATTTCCACATAGTCGTCAAAAAAAATCTCTAAAATGGTATCTCCTATGGTGACATTTCGCAAAAAGTGGCTAACATTTTCAAACTTTTTAAAGTTGATACCGCTTTTCAGACCAAAAACACGCTGCGGTTTAAACTAAGAAATAATTTTGCAGCGGCCGGTCAGTGTGGCAGAGCGGTTCTAGGCGCTACAGTCCGGAACCGCGCGACCGCTACGGTCGCAGGTTCGAATCCTGCCTCGGGCATGGATGTGTGTGATGTCCGTAGGTTAGTTGGGTTTAAGTAGTTCTAAGTTCTAGGGGACTGATGACCTCAGCTGTTGAGTCCCATAGCGCTCAGAGCCATTTGAACCATTAATTTGCAGCAGGAAAGCAATCAATATGAAAGATCTGGGGTCTATAAAATTCAGTGTAACACGTGCAAGGCAAGCTATGTAGGCCAAACTGGTAGGTCCTTTACGTCACAAAGAACATAGCGATGCTTTCCGGCTTAATAATTTCGAAAAGTCAGCTGTAGCCACGCATATTTGGGAAACGGGACACCCCATGTTGGGAATAGATCAGGATCTCGTTATTTTACATAGACAGGACAAAGGCAAAAAGCTGGATCTACTAGAACAGCTGGAAATTATGATACATAGCGTGGATAATCAGAACACACTGAATGAACAGCTAACTGGTAATACAAATAACTTTATCAAACATTTCACTGGTTTCTTTTAGTAACTACATTTTTAGCAATTGGTAGGATAAAATCATTTTATGAGGTCCTTGGAACATGTATACGTTACCTGTTTGTATAGACATCTCTGTGACTTCCTTGTTTACTTGCGCGTGAGCTCACTCGCGTTTCAGTGTCGTGTTTGGCTACGTGGTGTGTGGTATCAATGAAGACGCACGGGCGGTTTACAACGATAGAGGAGAGAGCCATGTGGTTAGTTGTTGAACACCATACGCGACACCATTGTAGAGTTTTTTTTATATTTTGACGACTATGTGGAAATGCACCTTGGAAGACACGGCTGAAACAAGGGAAGTAGCCACGATGTGTTAAGTTTTATTATTAATTTTATTGTGCCTGGTGCATGTTTCATTTTAGCAAGTTTTAACAGGTTCTTTCACTTTTTATTATTCTGATGATGGAAGCTTTACTTCCGAAACGCGTCAATCTTGGTGTTTTACACTATAAACAAGTGGTTGAGCCGATATATTTTTTAACATTGACATTCACAACCACGACCTCTCATCCAGTATGGATAAAATCAAAAAACAAATCCAATATATACTGGAGTGGCAAAACTCATACGATACGCCCCGCGGGGTAGTGGCGCGGTCTGAGGCGCCTTGGACGGGTCGTGCGGCTTCCCCGTCTGAGGTTCGAGTCCTCCATCGAGCATGGGTGTGTGTGTTGTTCAAGTTAAAGTTACATTAAGTAGTGCGTGAGCTTAGGGACCGATGACCTCAGCAGTTTGGTCCCATTACACGTTACCACAAATTTCCAAAATTTCATACCATGCATCGTAATATCGTGTCGGGACTTCTTTTGCCCAGCATAGAGTAGGAGCTCGACATGGCATGGACTCAATAAGTCGTTCATAGTCCCCTGCACATTGTAACACCCCAGATATAGAACCCATAATAACCACCCTTTTTGTTGCACAGGAAATAGCAAAATTAGTCATCCTGACAGTCACGCTAGCTACTGACAACAAAATTGACACCTTTGTCAGTTTGATTAACAGGGATGTTATATAAATAATAATGATTATCATAAAACAAAGGACTGAATGAAAGAATACCATGTGATACAAAACAGAAACTTGAAAGAAGGATTTCAAAAATTATTATTTACGAAGGTTGAACCCCAGGCCATAAATCGAAGATAACATTTATCCTAGAATAGGGTTGTAGCCACATCGAACTGCTAGTTCGCTGTGACTACAATGTGACTCGGCAATGGAAATGTTAACTTCGCTTGTATCTTGTATTCGGCAACAGTAGTACGCATGTTTAGCGCTGCTAGATTGTTTTAAAACTGATTTGAAGTTTAAAGTTTTACGATATAGACTTGAAATATTAGTCAGAAGTCGTTCTAAAGTAGGATAATCTTCACTGTTAGACAAATAACGGGATTTTGATGTATGTGACAGAAAAGTGAATCGTGTGATTACTGATTTGTGATGGGACTTAGACTTCGTGGTACTTAATGGTCACGATTTCGCTGTGTTGTCAGAAGTTAACGTCAAGGTCAGATGACATAGCGGTGTGTGTGCTCAGCGTAGGGACAGCCAATAATTACGAAAGACAATAAACCTTACGTCAGCTTTAATTTTTCGTGTCACCTACATCATTTAATAGACATTTAAAGAGTTTTTGTGGAATTGACTGAGTCTTCGAATAACATAAAGGTGCTAAGTAAATTAGTGATAATTTAAATGTGAACACCAATACCTTGGCTTGGCTCTGAGCAGTATGCGACTTAACTTCTGAGGTCATCAGTCGCCTAGAACTTAGAAATAATTAAACCTAACTAACCTAAGGACATCACACACATCCATGCCCGAGGCAGGATTCGAACCTGCGACCGTAGCGGTCGCTCGGTTCCAGACTTTAGCGCCTAGAACCGCACGGCCACTCTGGCTGGCAGCAATACCTTTACACCAAAGTTACGACGCATTCTGAACATTGCTCAAGGGTATGTTATCTCTGGAGTTACGTCGTGCAGTTGTTGAATGCGCGCCGTAGCGACGCCTTGACGACGGAATAATAACTAACAGCTTAATATCCTCGCAAAATTCATAGCCTGGCCTCGGCTTGGGTAATGGAATGATGATTCAAGACATTGTCGTAATCGACGGACGCCGTTCCACGTCATCTCGACTGGGACACCCATCATCATCGAGCCGAGAGAGAACAGCCCCACAATATATACTCAGCCAAGCCTCCTCTACAGTAATCCATCAATGCGGAAGTGTTGCCGGCGCAGGCTTTTGTGCACGAACAGACCTCTCGATTATGTCCCATAAATTTTCGATTGGATACAAGTCGGTCGACGTGGGTGGCCAAATCATTCACTCGGATTGTCCAGAACGTTCTTCAAACATATAGGGAATAATCATCGTCCAGTGACATGGCGCACTGTCATTTGAAAGAATCCCATCGTTGTTTGGGAACGAGAAGTCCATGAATGGCTGCAAATGGCCTCCAAGTAGCCGAACACAAACATTTCTGTTCCATTCCATGTAAACACAGCCCACCCCGTTATGGAACCCAACCAACTTGCTCTGTGCCTTATTGACAACTTGAGGCCATGGCTTCATGGGGTCTGCGGCACACTCGAACGCTACTATCAGCTCTTACCAACTGAAATCTGGACTCATCTGACGAGGCCACTTTATTACAGTGGTCTAAGGTCACGAGCCGAAGAGATCCGCTGCAGGCGATGTTACGGTCTTGGCAAAGGACTTGCGTCGGTCGTCTGCTGCCATAGCCCATTAACGCCGCATTTCACCGCACTGTCCCAAGGCATACGTTCGTCAAACGTGCCACATTGGTTTCTTCGGAGTTTCACGCCGTGTTGCTTGTCTATTAGCAGTGACAATTCTTCGCAAACGCCGCTGCTCTCGGTCCCTAAGTGCAGGCCGTCGCCACTGCGTTGTCCGTGGTGAGATGTAATGCCTGAAATTTGGTATTCTCGGAAGATCTTGACTCTGTGCATCTCTGAACATCGAATTTCCGAAAAGGAATGTCCCATGCGTTTTGTTGCGACTACCATCCCACACTCAAACTCAATTAATTCCCGTCGTGCGGCCAATACCACGGCGGAAATTTTTGAAGACGAATCACCCTGTTACAGATGACAGGTACCACGGTGGCATGTTCAAATGCATTGCGAATGCGTGCCTTCAAGTCTCTAACCTTGGTTCAGTAGGGGAGACGGGGGCAAGTTGGCTATAGGGGTAGGTTCGCCCAGTCGAGTTAGTTCATGCAATTGATGCTATATCGTGCTAGGAATCAATCAGCAAGTTGGTAGCACTGTCCCCCTACCTTCTGGGCAAGTTGAAGCGATTAACTGTTTTTGTGCGCGTTTCAGGAAAATTCTACTCGTCGGTTAAATGAGTGTTATTTAACTTTTGCGTACTTTAGTGAGTAGCATAATTGAAGGTCGCAGTTTAAGTATTGTTTCAATGTGACATACAATCTAAATTCCTTCTGTCGGTTTTGTAACGAATAGACTTTGTTGTGAACATGGCAGTGGGGCGGGTTGGCCCAGAGACGACGGGGCACGAGGGCCATCCGAGCCAATTTGCCCCTTTTTAAAACTCGATGAAAGGTTTGTTATTTTTAATCAAAATAATATTTATAAATCGTCAAGTACATTAAATTATTAACATAGCTTTCGAAGCTAACATATCTTGGTAAGTTTCAGAGGTGAAAAGATCGTCATATTCACGAGATAAGAAGCGTTTTAAAAGAGAACACCAACCTGTAAATTTTGTTATAATCTTAAATAAAGATGTCAGTAGTCAGAATCTGGTTCATTTCCTCGTTTTTATAAAATATGAGCTACGGCCTTGGTTTAAACCTTTCTTTTATTTGTAGGAACATAAAAAATGGTCCAAAAGTGTTAAAGAAAAAGTGGAAGAAAAATGATTTCCGAAGGTACGTCGCTAAAAGCAGTTTTAGAAGTAAAAGTAAAGGATAGATCTGTGAGGATTGTTAGCGAGGAATTTGGGATTCCAAGAAAACCTTTGGGGATACACTGTGTTAAGGACAAACAGATCTTATGTCAGCTTACACAGTCAGTTAAAACTCAGGAAACTGAAACTGAACCTCTACCCATGCCATTGGGCCAAATCCCTCAGCCTGGAGGAGTCGTACAAATACTTAATGCCGAAAAGAAGCCCGCATCTCGTGGTCGTGCGGTAGCGTTCTCGCTTCCCACGCCCGGGTTCCCGGGTTCGATTCCCAGCGGGGTCAGGGATTTTCTCTGCCTCGTGATGGCTGGGTGTTGTGTGCTGTCCTTAGGTTAGGTTTAAGTAGCTAGGTTTAAGTAGTTCTAAGTTCTAGGGGACTTATGACCACAGCAGTTGAGTCCCATAGTGCTCAGAGCCATTTTTTGAGCCGAAAAGAAGCCTCGGGATAAATTCGGCTACTACAACATATTTCAGGTATGAAATGTTGTTAGCTAAAATTATTTTATTGGCAAAGATATTTCTCAATTTCTAATGCTTTTTCTCTATCCCTGCCATTGTCATTGTGCCTATCTCTATGTTGTATTGTGCACTGTACTGATTCGTGTCCCTCTCTTTCTCTTTCTTTCTTTCTCTCTCTCACTCACACACTCACACACACTGTTCATTTTCAGATATTTAATTCCTCTTGAAGGCTAGTGACGTATATTACAGTCTTCCCCGGAAGAAGTCAAGTGGTTTGCGTATAGATATGCTGTTGCATGTAACAATAAAATACCCCAAACATGGACCGAGACCGAAATGGCAGGAAGCAATTGGCTCACAGGATTCTTGAAGAGGCATCCTCAACTCTCCATTCCGACTCCTCAAACAACTAGTTTGGGCCGGTGCACCAGTTTCACCAAGCATAATGTAGAACTCACTTTTAATAATCTCGACATATTTTTAAAAAGATTAAAAGTGACCCCTGCAGACACCTGGAACTGGAGTAATTACTGTCCAGCGTCCTGAAGGTGTAGTCGCCAAAGAGGACGAGTGATATCGGCTGAGAGAAGGTTACTTGTTGCGATCGATTTTGCAGTTAATGCGTTTGGTAATAGTGCGCCTCCATTCTTCATCCCCCCAAGGGTCAACTTCAAGCCTCATTTTATCCGTGACGGCCCGACTAGGTGTGATGGAGCAGCTCATCTTTCGAGATGGATGACGGAGACAAACTTTGCAAAATATATGAAACGTTTTGTCCTACACGCTCACTGCTCGAAAGAACGTCCTTGCTTGGTTTTCACTGATAACCACAGTTCACATTTGGACTCTAAAGTTCTTGATTATGGTAAAAATGATAGCATCGCCTTTGTATCTTTTCCGGCACATTGTAGCTATAAGCTACAGCCTTTAGACAGAAGTGTTTATGGACCGTTTGAAAAGTTCGTGAACTTTGCATTTGAAGTGAAGCATGGGTTACCAATAAAAAACGACCTATGACTATTTACGGCATCCCGTCTATAGTTCGAATAGCACTTCCAAATGCTGCATCTCCCAATACCATGACCAGTGGATTCAAGGTCAATGGGATTAATACCTTTAACAAAAATATTTTTACTGACAGTAATTTTATGCCTTCGTACACATCGGATAGACCGGACGCAAATACTGAAAGCAGTCCATCAACTCGAGCTGAGGTAAAGCGCTATGCCCACCATCTCTCCGCATGTTGTGGCTATTCCTTCAACACCCAAAGAAGAGTTACCATCAGAGGAAATTTTACAGGAACCGGAAAGCGTAAGACCATTTCCTACTCCCAAAGAGATCAGACCTTTTGAAAAAGCAGAGCCCAGAAAAGGTATGGCAGCAGGGAAAAGCAAAAGAGTTTCTACCATAGTGAGAGAAACTTCAGTAAAAAAAGCTTTCGAGGAAGAACACAAAGGCGCAAAAGAAAAGGAGGCGAAAGCCTAGGAAGGAAAAATTCAATCACAGGCTAAAGAAGCCGTTTTTCAAAAAAAAGTGCGAGCAGTGGTGGAATGAAATTAATTAAATCAACTGCAGTGGGCCTAAAATGCAAGAAGAAACCATGGCGAGATGACGATGATGATGATGATGATGACTATGACTCTTAGGAAAATGAAGATTGACTGTGCCTAAGGTGTCAACATGGATCACTGTGGATTCAGTGCACTGAACTGAAAGCATTGGTCTTATCATATATGCGTTAGAAATGATATCTGCGGACTTTTGTATGAGTGTTACAACTACGATCCTTTTGATCTGGACAGTGATTAAATATGACTGGTTTGTATTACGACACTATAAATCCTAATAAGTTTAAACTTTCCCGTTGTCATAACAAAATGTGAAGCACTTAACTCAATATTTAACTTGCTTTTATGTACGTTAAAGTATGTTTCTTGATAACTATTAGTTTTATTTTCATTTTCTAAACTGATACTTCTTTAATTTATCAAAATATTACATGGGTCAAGGTGCCACAGCCTCTGAGCCAACTTTCCCCGAGGCAGGGGCAGTTTGACCTACTTGTCATATGTCCCGTAATTAATGTTCTTTTTTAATTTTTTAACTCATATTTTCAAGTTTAATAACTGCCATCCAGATTCAATAAGACTGTTCTAAAATGTAACAATAATTTCATAAATTTTAATATCTGAAAAAATTAATATAAGAAAAATAAAGAAAAATATGGCCAACCTGTCACGGTCTCCCCTACATCGGATCCTTTACAAAACCCCACAGGAAGAAGTGTAGTAGTATGAGGTCAGAGGATCGTGACGGCCATTAGACTGGACCATCTCGTCCAGACCACTTCTTCGCAAACTTCTCATCTAGGAATTGAGGGAAATTTAGTGATCAATGATGGGGTTGCACGTTCCTGTGTTCCAGTTATGACACAGCAACGTCTTGTAACATGTCCAGGTAAGCACCACCGTTGACGGCAAATTCTATGAAAATGAATAGACCAGTGATGAAACTGTGCATCATTTCGTACCAGCCATTGGCCTTGGGACTGTTTCTTTCCGTTTCATGTCTAACATGAAATTGCTCTAAACCCCACATACGAACGTTACTACGATTGAGTTTGCCGGATACACTTAACGATGCGTTATTGGAGACAAAAATCTTTTCCAAAAAGTTTCCCTGCCTCAAGTCGTTCAGTGGAGGAATCTCTATGTGCTTTTACATTTTCCAACCCTCTTACGGAAACACTCTGTTTATTTACATTTCGCAAGCCATCTTATGGTTTGTCACTTCTCCATTCTCTTGGTCCATTCCCAAATAGTTCGCGGGAAGGAGCATTGTTTGATAAATCTTCGCTTGAACTCGAATCTCTGTGATTTTATGTTCACGATCTTCTCGTGAAATATACGTAGGCGAAATCAGTATAATGGTTGACTCTTTCAGAACACACGCTCTCAGAAAATCACCAGTATATCACACATTGACGCTCTACTGCTCTCTTTTAGCGCCTGCCTGAGCGTCTCTTTGACACTTTCATGCTTACTAAATGAACTTGTAAGGACATTCGCTGCTCTTGTTTGGACTTTCTCTACTTCATCTATCAATCTTATCCGGTACGTATCCCAGACTGACGAGCAACATTCCGGTATAGGTCGGAGGATGCTTTTGTAAGCTACCTTCTTTGTGAGTGGACTATACTCCCTCCGGATTCTTCCAACGATCTCAGTCTGGCATGTGCCTTAGCTGTGGTCACTTTTATGTCACCGTTCTGTTTTAAAAGTGCTCCATGCACATACTACTAGATTTGTTATGGATGTATCAGCTTCCAGTGATTGCTTGGCTGTATACAACAGCATCATATGCGGAAAGTCTCATAGAACTTCTGTCATCCACTAGATCATTTACACATACAGGGTGTAAAGGGGATAAGCGCAGATATTTTAATATGTGGTAACTCAATATGTACATACATTACCATGTTGATAATTTTTTTCTCGTCATCGACCAGTCTTCTCACAAACACGTCATATACTTTACTACGTGTTGTTTTCCGCACGGTCGTAGCTGCACCAGGAACTGGACTATGCCTGTCAGTAGGGGCTAACCTTTTTGTGTCCACACATCAACACTTCAACACCTGAAATCTTGTCCAGAGGAAAATAAGCATTCATGGGACAGGTACTTGGAGGTACTAACCAACCTAGAAACATACTACTCCAAACAGCTATAATTCATAGTCTGCAAATTAAGTAAATACTGATGTAATGTGTAAAGTATGTATGTAGGACTGTAAACGGATCCTAGTCAAGGCTCAACATACGTTACGTACCAAGAATAATGGAGATGAAACCCTTGTGCGCAATTTCTGGTTAAGCCACCTCACAAGGACAGTTATAAATTTAAAAATTACAGGGTCGCCACCAGCCCAAGCCCTTCTTAACAATTGAGAAAAGACCGAACTTGAAATTATCAGTTTAATTAAATTAAGAATTTAATTATAAGAGTGCAAATTTTTCAAAGAAACTAACAAGCTGAATAGCATTGTTTGTAGTACACAATGAGCTTGTTTAATTGATTCTGAATTCATTAATTTTGAGACAGTACACCCGTTCACTTTGATTTTTTTCTCCCATTTTTGTTCATCACAAGCAAGCAGATTAACGTTTAAAAAATCAGGGAATAGAATATCAATTTGAAAAGTGGCATCAGTGAGAAAGATAAAGGACACAGAATATATCTTTTACGTAGCACATTTATTTAATGACTGAATTTGATGCACATCCTATGGATACACATGACTGGTGCCTGAATAAAAAAAATTAACTCAATAATTCGCCAAATAATGGTAGAATAGTTTAATTAAAATTGAAAAAACACACAAAGGGGAAGTGGAGCACAATACTTCTATCATTCCATCTACATACCCACTACAGAAATAGTTCAGAGAGGTACCTATCTCCATTATGCTCATGCACTAGCTTGGAAAGAGGTTTATCCGATTCGCAAGGTTCTGTAGAGTAGATATACGACATGGAAACCGCGCCTACCGCTTACGAACGGCCGAACTTCAGCATGTGGTAAACGTGATTACGAGTTAACTGTTCAGAAATTAGACATTAAACCAAGCACAAATATATGAAATGTTAATGGTGTAATACCAGAATGATTTTGCCACCACGAAATAAAATTAAGTCGCCAAGGCAGAAACCCCCCCAACCGTTTCAACTTAGACGTGGTCCGTTTAGAAAAAAACCATTACAAACATTTCCGCTACCGCTCACGAAAAAGTGATATTTTACTGAAATTATAACACACGAAACAATTAAACTGGTAATATGGAAACCTATTGCAGTGCAGTAGTAGACCAGAAGGATCATCGGTTACCAAACACGAGGTACAAGACGAAGACAAAGAGACAATAGCATCTTTCATGAAAAGTAAGAACAATAAAAAGCACACTCGCTCGTAAACGCTATAATTCTCACGTTCACCCGAAGTTATGCTGACTAGCTTTTCCTAAACATATTCGCTGCTAGAAATTCAACACCATGACGTCCGAAAGGAACAAAGCAACTTCCGCAGTTTTAATTTCAACCACCATCATCGCCGATCATTTTTTTAACAAAATAATTATGCCACATTCCGTAAATACACAACTACACACGCTTCAGTTAAGCTAGAGTACTTAAATATTCCATGAGTTTAACATACGGAAGTTCTCATTCGACCTACTACCTATCAGCAGAAACCTTCTCCGGAAGCTAAGAACTGCACTCACCAACCGCTAGCTGCAGAGTGTCCTTTCTCCAACGAGCTTCGCCTAACTACCGGAGCAACGCAAGCCACCAGAGGGGTAGGCTTCCGCCACCAACCTGACAAACAAACCAACCTCAGAGTAAAATGGGTAAACCTCTCTGTCCAGGTAATGGTATCCTAAGTTGGTTATCCTGTGCTGCCCTCCAAACGAGAAGCAAACATCGCGTCCCCCACAAAAGAAACCGAAACCACACGTAAAAACACTCATTGTCACATTCACGCACACATAAGGTAGGGTGAAGCGAAAACATAAAAAAATGAAACATGATATCATTTAATGAGCTTTAGTTTGATTGCTCAGTCTTTCTGGGAGAGTTAATAAATTAAACCACAATTTTTTTACGTCTAAAGATTTTCGTCCGTTGAGAATGACTGCTGTGTTCTGTTTGCTAGAAACACATTAATACAATCACACAACTCTTTTGATACTTCATATGCTCGTATTTTGTTCATTAGACAGCAGTGTGAAACCTTAACGAACGCCTTCTGGGATCAAAGAACACGGCATCAGTCGGATATCTACTGCTTGCTGGCTCTCTACGAAGAGAGCGGGACACTGAAGCTAAAAGAGTAGCAGGCTCTGTCGCATACCCTACACAGGTCGCAGTGGCTCAAGGAAGCCACTAAAAACGTTAAACAGAATGAACGGTGTAGGATTCGAATCCCGAACATCATCAACGACAGTCCGGTACCGTAACCATTGCGCTATGCAGGTGGCCGCTAAGAGTCAGAAGTACACTTCTTACCTGGAGTACGAAGGGAGGATAAACGACATTGTAGCAGGCGCTGTCTGCCTTTCACTGAGTGTACTGCCGTAAAAAATGAAAGACGGTCTGTCGCATCATGGCGTAATATGTGGATACTGATGGCCGAAGCATTAGTGGTTCGTTTGTCATGTTCACCGGCGGGCAGATGACGTTCAGGAGGCCTGTCTGCAGGCAGTAACCGTGGCAAGTTTAGAGGTGAACAGTGTTTTCAACATTCATTCTACTGTACAGTCCTGCTCCGACGACAAGTTGTAACACTACCGCCCTGCCGGACGTGCGTTAGCTCAATAAAGCCTGTACTGTAATAAGTTCACGGGCTTCACCTTGTAAACAAGGATTTAGTACATAAGTTGACCGCGTGTACCTAATGTAAGCAATTCGGACTTATTCAGTCAGTAACTACAGTGATGCGTCAAGTAAATGTAAAGTACAATTACGCGTTCGCATGGACAAGAAGTACACACAGCAGATACTACCAATGATTAATAATACGGTCGCCAGCCTAATTAGGCACTGAGTGAGTTTTTCCCTGTACAAGTGGTAGCATGTACAAGCATAATGACACGTAGCAATGTTGCGTTTTATAGCAAAATTTAGAACCAGAAAGAATCTACTGAACTAAGGTTTTCTTCTTTTGTACTAATTTGGATGAGCTAAAATTACACACCACCACACAGCAATGATTACTACGAGCTGCACTTTGTATATTGATCAGACTGAAATCGGGCATAGATTACCCTAGAATCAGCAATTTTGAAAACAAACATACAATGTCACTATTAAAATTGGAAAAAACACTAATACACTTAGGTTTAACATAGAAATTAATTTTACTATTCAATTCTGATCAGTACACTTCAAAATGTGCAAGAATAGACAAGAGAAGGGGGGGGGGGCCCTGAAACTGTTATGGTTGTTATACTGAAAACTAGTAAGTCCTGAAAGTAAATTAACACTCAAAGTTATCAATCTGTGAAAAACTACTTTTCTTTTCTTACTTTTTTGAATTACTTAGTTATCATTATTTCAGTCACAAATCAATTAACTAACATTGCTAGCTCAATTCAGATTTTATCTTTCAATTTAATCACACTGTTGTTCTTTACTAACATTTACATTGGCACTCCTAACTCTCAAACTGCTTTATAGCTTAAATTGGTCTGCAGATAATTTAGTACTAACAGTAAACTTTCAATTCAGGATACTCGGGTTGCACAATATGTGGTAAGGACCCTGTCTAGGTCAATGATAAGGATAAGTGACGGCTAAAGCAATTCTGGTAAAAGTCACGTTATTATTGAACAGTCAAGACAGTTTCAACACTGGTCCACACAGATACACTTCTAAAGAAGAAATAAATTTTTTGACCTGTGCACGTAGTTGCGGCGGGTGGCGGGCAGCGAGATAGCGGGCAGCATAGCACACATACAAGCACGGCTAAGGCTCTCACATTATCGGCACTTTCATTCTTCTTGGCGTCGTAATCTTTCCAGTTTTGTGCCTGAGAATATAGCTATGCCAAGTAGTCGTCGGAATCGGCCCATCCGAGGCTCAATGGAATCCACTTTTCCTAGATAGCCTCCTCGGTACAGTACATGTTCCTCTGACCGATGCTGAATTCCGACTGTGTCACTGAGCCCGTTGTGCCGAACCGCGCCAGTGTGCGTTTTCCCGCGCTCGCCTGCATCCACCTTTTCCCGCACCCCTACAGGTAGGGTATTCACCACAGGTTTTCTACTACACATATCCTAATGCATTAACTACGTATGGACCAAGTGTTTAAATTACAATTTTCACATTATACAATAGTATTTAACATTAAATACATTTTCCTTTGGTTATCAAATTGCTTAAAATCTAACGTAAGTAATGACATTCATTTCAAAAGTTGTGTACAGTTTCTTTAACATGACACGAAAAGAAAAAATCTAAAAAAATATTTACATTATTTCACATAAATTCAGAAAGAAACATTTATCTAAATACATAAAAAAAATTATTATAGGTACATTATTGTTACAAAGTATGTACCCCTTTCAAAGAGCTTCAGCGGGAAGCTGCCACGATATATCGACGGATTGCTGCACATGTGGGGCACAGTGCATAAGTCGCCACTATGTGTCGCTGCTTTCAACAGCGTACAGTGAAGCATTCCCACACCTGTGGAACGGTTTCTGTATGTCCACGTAATGCAGACGAACGTCAAAATCGACGCATTCTGCTAGCAGCTGTTGCCAACCGGCCGTCGTCAGGGGACGAAATACTGCCATATGTAGCACCTGCAGTGTTATCAAGGACCATTGAGAAACTCCTGTTTGTAGCAGGATTAACACCACGTATGTCTCTGGCCAGCCTATCACTGACACCACGACACTACCAGACACGGCTACTCTCGTATCCTGAGAGAGGCGACTAGAGAGGGGAATGGCGCTCTGTTGTCTCCAGTGTCGAGAGTAGTTAGTTAGTTGGTTGCGTGTTCCACTGATCAATCGCACGGTACGGTAGCCGTTCTGGTGTGGAACGTGTCAAGTGCTCAAGAAATGCACATACGAAACAAGATTTTTTAATATATATACACTCCTGGAAATTGAAATAAGAACACCGTGAATTCATTGTCCCAGGAAGGGGAAACTTTATTGACACATTCCTGGGGTCAGATACATCACATGATCACACTGACAGAACCACAGGCACATAGACACAGGCAACAAAGCATGCACAATGTCGGCACTAGTACAGTGTATATCCACCTTTCGCAGCAATGCAGGCTGCTATTCTCCCATGGAGACGATCGTAGAGATGCTGGATGTAGTCCTGTGGAACGGCTTGCCATGCCATTTCCACCTGGCGCCTCAGTTGGACCAGCGTTCGTGCTGGACGTGCAGACCGCGTGAGACGACGCTTCATCCAGTCCCAAACATGCTCAATGGGGGACAGATCCGGAGATCTTGCTGGCCAGGGTAGTTGACTTACACCTTCTAGAGCACGTTGGGTGGCACGGGATACATGCGGACGTGCATTGTCCTGTTGGAACAGAAAGTTCCCTTGCCGGTCTAGGAATGGTAGAACGATGGGTTCGATGACGGTTTGGATGTACCGTGCACTATTCAGTGTCCCCTCGACGATCACCAGTGGTGTACGGCCAGTGTAGGAGATCGCTCCCCACACCATGATGCCGGGTGTTGGCCCTGTGTGCCTCGGTCGTATGCAGTCCTGATTGTGGCGCTCACCTGCACGGCGCCAAACACACATACGACCATCATTGGCACCAAGGCAGAAGCGACTCTCATCGCTGAAGACGACACGTCTCCATTCGTCCCTCCATTCACGCCTGTCGCGACACCACTGGAGGCGGGCTGCACGATGTTGGGGCGTGAGCGGAAGACGGCCTAACGGTGTGCGGGACCGTAGCCCAGCTTCATGGAGACGGTTGCGAATGGTCCTCGCCGATACCCCAGGAGAAACAGTGTCCCTAATTTGCTGGGAGGTGGCGGTGCGGTCCCCTACGGCACTGCGTAGGATCCTACGGTCTTGGCGTGCATCCGTGCGTCGCTGCGGTCCGGTCCCAGGCCGACGGGCACGTGCACCTTCCGCCGACCACTGGCGACAACATCGATGTACTGTGGAGACCTCACGCCCCACGTGTTGAGCAATTCGGCGGTACGTCCACCCGGCCTCCCGCATGCCCACTATACGCCCTCGCTCAAAGTCCGTCAACTGCACATACGGTTCACGCCCACGCTGTCGCGGCATGCTACCATTGTTAAAGACTGCGATGGAGCTCCGTATGCCACGGCAAACTGGCTGACACTGACGGCGGCGGTGCACAAATGCTGCGCAGCTAGCGCCATTCGACGGCCAACACCGCGGTTCCTGGTGTGTCCGCTGTGCCGTGCGTGTGATCATTGCTTGTACAGCCCTCTCGCAGTGTCCGGAGCAAGTATGGTGGGTCTGACACACCGGTGTCAATGTGTTCTTTTTTCCATTTCCAGGAGTGTATATTACAATACAGAGTTAAAGATTAATTTTTCTATTATTTACCCCGTTCCGTTAAATGCCACAAAATTCATATACTATATTTACAGATTTATTTATTCCTATTCAAGAATTCATCTATGGTATAGAAGGGGTTGTCAAGGAGATATGATTTCTACTTAATTTTGAAGCTGTTACTGCTGTCTGTCAGACATTTTATTTTGTCTGGCATTTTGTCGAATTTTTTATAGCTGCATATTTTACCCCTTTCTGTGCCAAGGATAGGTTGAGTAAAGGCTAGTGCCTCTTTTTTCTGGTATTATAATCGTGAATGTCACTGTTGTTTTTAAACTGGTCCATGTTGTTGAGAATAAATTTCATTAGTGAGTAAATGTATTGTGAGGCTGATGTAAGAATTCCCAATCTTTTAAAAAGATGCCTACAAGATGAGCGACTATGAACCGCACACATTATTTTAACCACTGTCTTTTGAGCAGTGAGTTCTTTTTGTCTAAATGTTCAGTTACGCCAAAATATTATTCTGTATGACAGCAGAGAGTGAAAGTATGCAAAGTATGTTAGCTTACTAATTTCTATATCCCCAAAATCGGCAAGTACTCTGATTGCAAAACTTGCTGAACCTAGTCGCTTTAGAAGTTCCAAAATATGAATTTTCCAATTAAGATTCTCATCTATATGTACACCCAAAACCTTAGTATGCTCTACCCCGTCTACTGACTTCTGTTGATGTGTTATATTTATTGAAGGAACTGTACTTTTTGCAGCAGAAAATTGGATGTACTGTGTAGCTTCAAAGTCTAGAGCAAGCCCATTTTCAGAAAGCCAATTAATGACTTTTCGAAAGACCTTATTTGTATCATTTTCGATTGGAGTTTCTTTTACTGGATTAATGATGATGCTTGTATCATCAGCAAACAGGGTCAGTTCAGTTTCCTGTTTCAGATTGGAAGAGAGGTCATTCACATATATCAAGAACAGAAGGGGACCCTTGATTGAAACCTGTGGAGCACCTAATGTAATTTCACCCCAGTTAGATGAAGTGGCAAACTGATTAAAATCACTTAACCCATATAAGGAAACATCTTTGCTTCCTATTCTGTAGGTATGACTTAAACCACTCATATACTATTCCATTTATACCATAGAATTGTAATTTCTGTAACATAATGTTAAGGTTCACACAATCAAATGCTTTGGACAAGTCACAGAAAATTCCTATTGGTAACATTTTACTATTTAAAGACCCAATTATGTGATCAGTGAAGCTGATTATTGCTGTCTCAGTAGAACAGTGGGTTCTGTCTGTATGAGAGTAATGAACGCGCACGTGTATGGCGCAGACCGTATGACGTGCCTATTCCAGCACGCATTCGCTTACTCCACGCACGTACCATCCCGGGCTTCGTGGTGTGGGGGATTATCAGTTAGAGCTCGTACTCACACTTGGTGTTTCTGCAGGATAAAGTAACCAGTGCCTGATACACTACACAGGTTGTTAGCCCTGTGCTACTGCCATTTCTCGGACAGGAAGGTGACATGGTTTTTCAGGCGGACATTGCTCGTCCACATGCTGAGACGCAGCGCATTCTTCGTGGTGTACAACAGCTGCCCTGGCCAACAAGATCGCCAGATGTCTCGCCAACTGTTCAACGTATGGGACTTGATGAAGCGCCGGTCGGTGTGGCTGAGAGGTTCTAGGCGCTTCAGTCTGGAACCGCGCGACCGCTACGGTCGCAGGTTCGAATCCTGCCTCGGGCATGGATGTGTGTGATGTCCTTAGGTTAGTTAGGTTTAATTAGTTCTAAGTTCTAGGCTACTGATGACATCAGAAGTTAAGTCGCATAGTGCTCAGAGCCATTTGCACCATTTGAACTTGATGAAGCGGGAAGACACTCGTTGTCCAGGGCCTGCAGAAACCACTGCCGAATAGCCACAAATGGAAAACTCTGTCACAGGACGCAATTCGGTGCCTTTATGATCTTTTGCATGCGAGAATACCCACCTGCGTTTGTGCCATAGGGGGAGGGGGCGACTCTTTCGTCTCCAGTCCGCCGCTCGTGGTCTCGCGGTAGCGTTCTCGCTTCCCGAGCACGGGGTCCCGGGTTCGATTCCCGGCGGGGTCAGGGATTTTCACCTGCCTCGAGATGACTGGGTGTTTGTGTTGTCCTCATCATTTCATCATCATCCAGGAAAGTGGCGAAATTGGACTGAGCAAAGGTTGGGAAATTGTACGGGCGCTGATAACCACGCCGTTGAGCGCCCCACAAACCAAACATCATCATCATCATCATCATCATCTTTCGTCTCCCTTTACAGGGACATTTGTATCTCATTTGGCATGAATTTGTTACCATATACCCCTACAGCTATGAACTACCTGTCCTCTCACTTGCCAATAAAATCTACTTTTGCATTTTTTCCGTGTTGCATAAGTGTCCAAACCAGTTGCGGAAATGAGCACAGGGACCTGGATACAAGACGCTAGCAACCAATCGGTTGGAGAGTAAACACGGCAAACGAGCTAAATGCAATACCAGACTCGAGTCCTTTCACCCTGGCGGCACAGTGGCATTTGAAGCGACGCCAAATTACGTTCCGGCGGTGTCCGGACTGTGTTCGGAGCAGGGTCGGTCCGGGGCTGGCCGCGGGGCGATTTACGCGGCTATCGGCCGTGTATCAGCGGCGACTCGGCTCGCCTCCGTGTTTGTTGATGGCCTTTGAAGGCAGTGCGCGGCCGTTGTTTACAGCGCCATCACGGATTATACCGGTCGTTTAAAAGTGCCGGTTGAAAACCAGCGCTAATATGACAGGCGGTCGGCGCGGCCCGCGCGCTACGGTGCGGCGCGCCGGCGCGCTCGGACAATGAGCTGGCAGCGGCGGTTGCATTGTGCAGGGAGTGACCGCCGCCCCCAACCCCGCCACCTCGTGCCTCCCCCACACCTCCCCCGCCATGAATATTCATGGCGCCGCCCTCGCCATTGCCATCGCCCTCGCGCTGCCCCGGGACCGGCGCTGACGCCGAGGCGTGCGCTGTCCAAATCTGACGGCCGCGTCGATCGCCGCAGGCCGTGCCGCCTCCGTTTACGTCGCTGGCACGCCTGCGTCACTCAAATTCCGCTTCCGGCCCAGCTGCTCTGCCGTAGGGACTGGATGCCGACGATAGGCGAGTGAGTCAAGCCATCAGCCCTCTCTGTCCTGTTCTCGGACCGCCCTCCTCAAATTTACACGGGAGTGCCTCACCCTTGGTTAGCGAGAAAACAACAACTAGTCGAATAAATCGAAACACGGCACAGTAAACTCCGTAAGTTAACAGGAACCGCCTAAAGTGACGTTGCAACATTCCTCAAGTCATCAGCTTTAGCTTACAAGAAACTGTGCGAGCTCTAGACATGTTGCCTTTTGCGTATGGTACAGATTGGACAATACAGTAACCAGATCGCTCCCTCTTGCTCAAGTACGTATAGCACTTGCCCGCGAAAGGCAAAGGTCCCGAGTTCGAGTCTCGGTCCGGCACACAGTTTTAATCTGCCAGGAATTTTCATATCAGCGCACACTCCGCTGCAGAGTGAAAAATCTCATTCTGGATACGTGATTTTCATTTGCGCAGTTTCGTAGGCTGTCGTACAAGAATAACAGATACGGTTCTACGCAAAATAAATTTTGTCATTTAATGTAGGAAAGGGGATTACCATGTACGATTTAATAAAAGGAAGGGAATGCGTCTAATTTCCATTTATTCCGGTACAGCTACATATTTTTGACACACGCACCGAAAAAGAATTCAACAATTTTTTGTGCCGCGTGGGATTAGCCGAGCGGTCTAAGGCGCTGCAGTCATGGACTGTGCGGCTGATCCCGGCGGAGGTTCAAGTCCTCCCTCGGGCATGGGTGTGTGTGTTTGTCTTTAGGATAATTTAGGTTAAGTAGTGTGTAAGCTTAGCGACTGATAACCTTAGCAGTTAAGCCCATAAGATTTCACACACATTTGAACAATTTGACAACAATTTTTTAGAATGAGATTTTCACTCTGCAGCGGAGTGTGCGCTGCAGAGTGAAAACCTCATTCTGGAAACATCCCCCACGCTGTGGCTAAGCCATGTCTCCGCAATAGCCTTTCTTTCAGGAGTGCTAGTTCTGCAAGGTTCGCAGGAGAGCTTCTGTAACGTTTGGAAGGTAGGAGACGAGGTACTGGCAGAAGTAAGGCTGTGAGGACGGGGCGTGAGTCGTGCTTGGGTAACTCAGTTGATAGAGCACTTTCCCGCGAAAGGCAAAGGTTCCGAGTTCGAGTCTCGGTCCGGCACACAGTTTTAATCTTCCAGGATGGTTCAAATGGTTCAAATGGCTCTGAGCACTATGGGACTCAACTGCTGTGGTAATCAGTCCCCTAGAACTTAGAACTAATTAAACTTAACTAACCTAGGGACATCACACACATCCATGCCCGAAGCAGGATTCGAACCTGCGACCGTAGCAGCAGCGCGGCTCCGGACTGGAGCGCCTAGAACCGCACGACCAATCTTCCAGGATGTTCCACCAATTTTTTGTCATAACAAATGTCCGTCATCCACGTACGGGTTACAGGATTTTATATGACAGAAATGACCACTGCGTGACTTACTTATTCACGTTCTAGCTGAGTACCCAACACTGCCCTGGGATGCATCTATTCCAATCTTCTATTAGCCCATCTCCTCCTTCATTTTCTCTCTGTTCACCTACTCCATCCCCTTTCTCTGTCCACTTGCTCGTTTCCCCTCTCTCTGTCCACCTGCTCCTCCCTTCTTCTGTCCACTTGCTCTTTCCCCCTCTGTCTCTTCATCTGCTCCTCCCTCCCTCTGTCCATTTGCTCCTTCCCCCTCTGTCCATCTCCCCATTACCCCTCTCTCCGTCCGTCCTCCTCTCTCTATCATCCCCGCAACACACCCAAGCATCTACACTTCTCAATCTCTCTCTCCATCTCCACTAGGCCCCTTTCACGTCTCCTTCTCATCTTCTCTCTATTCATTTCTTCCTTTTATCTTTCTCTGTCCACCTCCTCCACTCCCCTCTCTCTGTCCAACTCCTTCTCTTACCTTCCTCTCTCCATTTCCTCCTCTCCCTCTCTCTGCCCATATCTTCCACCGCCTCTCTGTCGATATGTTCCTTCTCTCTGCATTAACTCCTCCTCTTTCCTTTCTCTATTCATCTCCTCTTCTTCCCTTTCTGTCCATTTCCCTCACTCCTCTCACTTTCCGTCTCCTCCTCGTCGTATCTGTGTCAAGTTCCTCCAGCCCCCTCTCTGTCTGTCCATCTCTTCCTCCTCCTCCGCTCTCCACCTTCCCATCCCCACCCCAAAAGGAGGCAGCTGGTTCTCATTCCCATGGTATTTCTTCCCAGATGCTGCAAGTTTTGTTGAAATTAATCCAGGGGTTTAGGGTGAGCTTTTTAGCCGTGGCTTTCCCCGCATACGCACGTCACATACATTTCACATATACTTCACGTATTTCACACGTACTTGTACACGTATTCCACCTGTACCTCTAGAGAATTTCGGCCTGCAGTTTCATTTACACACAGTTAAATGTTAATGACGTCAAATCCCATGGGTATTCTGCCAGTTCTCGGTGTCCATCGGGCACAGTGTTTCGGCGAGAAATCCAACTGTCATCATTCAGTTGAAGAATGGAAATTTTGCATGTTCTAAGTGTCTTTTTTCACAAAACAGGTTTTCAGTGCTGTCGCGTTGACGGTAATCTGCTGGATGTCTCTCAACTTGTTCCATGTGCTAAGTCATCGAGAATATGTTTGATATTCGTTACTATAAGGCGCATGATCGTTGTGCTAAACAGTGCTTCCATATGGAGTTCATAGTGCCGTGTGTCAAGGTCTCTTTCATTTATTTAATGCACAGTTGTGATTTTTAATGATGTTTTTGGGAAGCCTGAGATGACTTGAAGAGATTAGACTGAAGTTTCTGGTGTCTGGGCACAAGTTTCCGAGCTGCGACCGAGATTAAGCGATTAAAGAGAAACGAAGAAAGGTAGGAAAGGCATTTGTTCCACGAGATTTACACAAAACTGTTCAGTCCGCTAAACTTGTGAAGCTGTTCGACGTAATTCCAATGCATATCACTCAATTCTTTTATTTTAATTATGCTGCTGATACAGTGTTGTCAATGTAGGAGTGTAAGATCTCCAAATACTGTATGATCGAAGTGTCTCCTACCTAACAGCTATTAAAAATTCACTCTCTGAAAAATAAGGGTCCAAAAAAGCCATTGCATTCAAAAGAGTACAGACTACGGCTGATCTAGACCATGTCGTAGATCGCCTGAAAGATCAATGCTGTTTATCACTTGCAAAACAAAAAGACCTGTTGACGACTTGTCATTTGTCCCACAATAGCACAGGGAGCTCTACAGTAAACTTTGCTACACATGAGCCCATTAATAGGATTGTGTAAGAGGAAGAAGTCGACACTTTTTAAGTCAATTTCTTCTTGAATTTAAATTGTTAATCTCTTGTAAGAAACTTAAAGGGTATGCGAAATGTTTTTCAACGACTACAGTTCCACTAGTTAAAACACTACAGCTATATTTCTGTACTTGCATTATCACAAAAAAAAAAACATAGAACCTCAACATTCATGGCACATGAAACACAAATTTCCGTAATGGTACTTAGAACCAATCATTTACTTGTACGGTACCTAGAACTTTCTTAGTAAACTATTCACTTTCTCATATATCTGATCATTTTTGCGGTGATGGGGAGAACAGCATAATTGTCTGGACTCAGGACGACAGTTGAGTTATTTTGTGCAAATAAGTTATGTACAAAAAGTACAAAATGGTCTTTTGATTCTCTTGACAAATGTGTGATTTGGCACTTAAAATGTTTGACATTTACTCTCTTCAGTTGGTAGCAACACGGATGCTCGCCGAAATGCTGTGCCTGATGGACACCTAGAACCAGCAGAACACTTATTAACTGACACACCAGGGGAAGCAAAACATCTGGTAATGGTGACAGGGTTGGTGGTCGAAATATTGTGCTAATTCGACACCAAGAATAGGAAGTACACTACAGGACCATTCCTTCAATCATATGTCAGCTTCCGGTCTGCAGCCAACGTGGCTGAACAGATCACATCTGCTAAGAAAGAAGCAAATGATAAACAAATGAGGTAAGCATCAAATACAAGCCCTGATCTGTGAAAGACATTTCTGGGTATGTATCTCTGAACTAGAGCATTCTACAGAAGTGAGACATTAACTGTGGAAGAAAAAAACTTTGAAGAGTTTACGATTTAGTGTTCTAGAAGGGTGATGAAAATTAGGTGATCTAATAAGCAAAGATGTTCACAGCAGAATCGTCGACTACTCTACCTGAACAAAAGTATCACCGACACCTCTATTAATGCCCAGTTAACCACTAAATGGCACCATAGACGACCCGCCGGAATAGAGGGAGGCGAACAGAATTGTGTTGTGAACAGGGTTCTGTAATTGCAGAATTGATCTGTCAGGAAAGCTCAATGATTTCGGAGGTGGTATAGTCATTGGATGTCACCTAAGTAACAAATCCATCACGGACTTCACTCTCCTAAAGCTGTCGAAGTCGACCGTTGGCGATGTGATGCGAAATGGAAACGCAAAAGGAGAATCATAGCTAAACCAAGACGTGGCAGACATCATGTACTGACGGACGGGAACCGTCGACCATGTCGGAGGGTGGTTGTAAAAAGTTGCTTGAAATCATCGGGAAGAATCACTCGTGAATTTCGAAGTTCTACCAACAGTCCAGCTAGCACCCACCAGGTTAGCCGAGAACGCTAATGCGCTGCTTCCTGGACTCGGGTAGGCTCGCCGGCCCCGGATCGAATCCGACCGGCTGATTACCGACGTCGGCTGGTTTGTCGGCCAGCCTGGATGTGGTTTTTAGGCGGTTTTCGAGATCTCGCTTAGGTGAATATCGGGCTGGTCCCCACGTTCCGCCTCAGTTACACGACTCGCAGACATCTGAACTCGTTCGCTCTATTCCATGGATCCATGGATTACACTCGACGCACACAGCTGGTGCGCACTCATTCCGTACCGCGGCGGGGGGGGGGGGGGGGGGGAGGGCTTTCTAATCGTGCCGAAACTGCGGGACAAGGCACCAGCAAAAGAAAGAAAGAAAGAGACCAACAGTCCAGCTAGCGCAGTAACTGTGCGTAGCGAGCTAAACAGAAGACGTTCAATGCTCGAGCAGTTCCTCATACGCCACATTTTACTGCAATCAGGGCTAAGCGGTGCTTAGAACGACGCCACTGGATAGTGGATGACTAACAACGAGTGAGTTCCTGTGGAACTGATGGAAATATTTCGATTTGGCGAATGCCTTGAGACAGTTACCTCCTATCATGTGTAGTGCCCACAAGAATGTACAGAGGAGGTGGTGCTACAAGGGTGCGGAAGGGTATGAACACAGTTTATAGTATTGTGTGTAGTACAGGAACAGTTGGGAAACGATGTTCGTATTTAAGGCTCCATTTATGATATAATGGTATGTGGACAGTAACCTTCCCGAATTGAACTGGCCTGGCCACAGTCTTGACCTGAACACAATGGAACACCTTTGGTATGAGTTGAAAAGTTCACTCCTCTTCGGGCTGCATGGTACAAGTTCGCTATCTTCTGTGGTTTCGGCTCTTCTGGAAGATTGGGGTGCCATTCCTGCACAGGCAGTGGCTAGCAGACCTGAAAACGTCTTAAGGGGAAGAGTGGACACACCGAATATTAATCTCCAGTAATAAAATGGTGCAAGACTTTCCAATTTCTGAGAAAAAAAGAGGTAAGCTATATGGAGAGATGCGTATTGAACAATATATACAACAGCCAAGAGGGAATAATAAGAGTGGACGACCAATAAAGGTTGTAAAACAGGGATGTAGTCTTTCGCCCCTACTGTTCAATATGTGCATCGGAAAAGCTATGATGGAGATGAAAGAAAGGTTCAGCAGTAGAATTAAAATTTATGTTGAAACAATATCAATGATACGAATCGCTGATGACATTGCTACCCTGAGTGAAAGTGAAGAAGAATTACATGATCTGCTCAACGGAATGAACAATCTAATCAATACAGAATATGAATTGAGAGTAAATTGAAGAAAGACTTAAGTAATGAGAAGTATCAGAAATGAGAACAGCGTGAAACTTAACATCAGGATTGACGGTCATGAAGAAGATGAAGTTAAGGAATTTAGCTACCTTATAATGTTGATGCATTAAGTTGTTCTGAAAGCGGCGCTGATATTCAAGACAATAAAAGCGGGTTAAAAGCCGTGAGCTATCTGGGGAAGTAAACCTTGCATTACAGAGCAACTGTTTCACTAGGTATCCAGTGTAGCTTACCAAATTCCCAACCAGACTAACATTAATTATAATCTTTTAATAGTCATCTTACGAAAACCGGTTATATATATATATATATATATATATAAAGAGAATTTAAATAAAAAGATATATATATATATATATATATATATATATATGTATATATATATAAAGAGAATTTAAATAAAAAGAAATAAATCACTTTATATTTGGACATTTATTTTAACATTGATCATTGTTTCGTTAAAATTTCAGCATTCGTTAAAATTTCAGCCAAACACATGAAGAACATTGAAACGTATGCAAGAGGAAATTAACCACAAACAACCGATTCAATTTTCACCCAAAGAAGTTACGGTCATAGCGCAATCCTGTCCGTAATGAAATTACCACACACTGGTATACTAAATTCATACTAATTGTCTGTGAAATCTTCTCGAAAGGAATAGCTTAGGGCTACTTTGATGTTTACACCACATGCTTCACGTGGTCAACTTGGTTTACACAGAGAGTGTAACTCCACAATAATTTTGGTAATTAAAACAAATTACATCGAAACGCAATTTACAAAAGAAAAACTTCGAACTGGTTACTATCGCTGAACTATTAACCTAATACATCAAACAATTATATAAGCACGTGGTACTGGTTTCACAAAGTACACTCCATGTGGGTTGAACATAAAGAAAAGTTGCTATATTGAAAAACATTGTCAAGGCATGACGCTATAAACTCATCCACATTCGCATTTAAGATTGATGATCTTAGTTAGAGTTACGGATCATCAACAAGTGGTTCCAAATTGCTCATGAAGTAGTGCCAAAGCAACTACTGGAAGATATTCTGAACTTCACACTCGAATTACACTGCATTGCAATTTAAGATAACTTAAGATATTTTAGATCTAAACCTGAAACAAAGGTGATTAAATTTTCAGTTAGGCTGAACTAAAGAAATCTGTTGTCCTACAGACTTAGCAGAGATGCGCTTAGCCACAGATCTTACCACTTCAGATGCTTGCCGCGGGCAGACTGGCCTGGGCCCCTACTGAGGGTACCTCACAGATACAAACGGAAGTGACCAGAGAGGCAGCTTCCTATACTAACATCACAAGGGATGGACAGGACTATACCAAGAATAGATGCCTCTTTGCTTTTAGAAAGCGTAGCTACCTGTTCTGACGTTGGTCCTACTGTTCTCTAGCAGACAGGCTTCTCTGCTACCATCAAGCATGCAACTAGAAATGCATTTGCTCATTCATCCTTTCACACAGAAGGGAAGGGGGATGACAGTATCTTGTCATATACAGTGTATAAAAGAAAGGGGATGTAGGTTCCGTATGAGACTGTGTGACATGAATTAGATAAAAACTGTGTTTCAAAGTGTAGTAGTGTGACAGATCGTTCTTCTTTATGTATAAAAGTAACACGTTCCACTGCTCAGTCTCCTCCCAGATAGAGTCAGAAACACCACAGTAAATTTAGAAGAGGAATTTATGCTGCAAATGACAACAGATTTAAGAAATTAACATGAAAGGAATCCAACAGAGACCTTTCAACCTAGGTAGTAAAATAACCAATGACGGACGGAGCAATGAGGCCATGAAAAGCAGGATAGCACTGGCAAAAAGGGCATTCCTGCCCAAGAGAAGTCTACTATTCTCAAATATAGACCTTAATTTGAGGAAAAAATTTCTGAGAACGTACATCTGGAGTACAGCATTGTATGGTAGTCAAACATGGACTGTGGTAAAAGGGGAACAGAAGATAATCGAAGCGTTTGAGATGCGGTGCTACAGACGAATGTCGAAAATTAGGTGGATTGGTAAGGTAAGGAATGAAGAGATTCTACGCAGAATCGGAGAGGAAAGGAATATGTAGAAAACACAGATAAGGAGAAGGGAAGGATGATAGAACATCTGCTTAAGACATGAGGGAATGACTTCCACGGTACTAGAGGGAGCTGTTGAGGGCAAAAACTGTAGAGGAAGACAGAGATTGGAATACATCCAGCAGTTAATTGAGGACGTAGGTTGCAAGTGCTACTCTGAGATGAAGAGGTTGGCACAGGAGAGGAATTCGTGGCTGGCCGCATCAAACCAGTCAGAAGACTGATGAGCCAAAATAAAACAAAATAAAATCCGGATATTTTGACCAGACAGCTTACTTACAGACTTAAAAATAAAGGAAATTGCTAGCTCTGGGTATTGGTCGAGGGGTGTTACTGTATAACAAACTAGGATAACATGGTACAGAGGAGTAACAGCGATCTAGTCAGAACTACAATCTAGGTCGGAATAATATTTTATTAACGACCTGTTTCGACATCATGTAGATGTCATCTTCAGAAGATGAACACCATCTGGCTGCTACTTGCGGTTCCTCGGATACTCATGCACCAACACGACCTGACTTCTGCATGAAGTCGAAACCGCTCATTAATAAAATATTATTGCGATCTAGACTTTTGTGTTAACCCAAGTGTTACAGTATCAGGTCAGTGGGATTTGTTGGTATTTCGTTGGTTGTATGCCAGGTCTGGTAACTAGGTATGAGCTTACAGCTTCCACTTTCATATATTTCTGTGACTCATTTACGCGATTCTGTTTCCAGAATGCTTCTCAGCGGGGTTGCAAATCTCAGTCGTCACCAGTCACCCTTCAGAGTTTGCAGATGGGCTTCTGACACGCCCCACTTATCAACACACGAAGGGTAAGAAAGAGTTTGTAAGATGGCAAGAACTACGCCCCTTACATGAAGTCATTAAAGATCACCTAACTCATGATGAGCGAACAGTAGGGCTGCACAAAAATGACTGACAAGGCACAATGCATCTTGCAGAGGATATAGTATGGACGTATTGGAATAATTAATGTTGGGTGATGGTTTTAAAGTAATTCACATGACATGAAAATTTTGTGGAAATGCTTCGATTTACTGGAGGCTAGTTTATCCCAGGGAAGTATGCAGAGTTGACCGTTGCCGGCAGGGGAGCGGCGAAGGGAAGCGACAATAGGCAGCTTAGGGCGGCTCAAACTCTGAGAAAGTGGTAACGGGGCGTGGCCTCCAGCTGCCTTAAGATGAGTGACAGTGAGTGGGTGGTTGACCCCATGCTGGTGTACCGGGAAGCAGACGGAGAACTTGTACGCCTGTTGATAAATGTCCGTCATCCCGTTTTCAGTGAAACATGCGAGAAAGACGTGCAAAGCTATGGTGGAGTGGTCAACAGAGGCCAAAATATGCGTGTTCGTGACTATAGCAACTTCATGCTGAATTCACGGTCCACAGAGTCTGAAGTAAATCAGGTGAAGAGCGACAGCGTGAAATACGCCGGCCTCCGATGGGTATGTAGGACCAAGGAATTTGAAGTACTCTCCTGGGAGTCAGAATTCCAGAAAACTTGGTGTTTGTGCAGACACTAACCTTGATGGGTGGCCAGGGAGAAGCCAAATAGCAGAAGTTGAGAGGAAGGGAAATTTTGTGGGAATTTGTTCACTTCCCAGAGCAGGCATTGGACGGCACTGGGAAGCGATGCATAATTAACGCGACTTGCGCTGCAATTGCCGTAAGTGATTTTGCTGGCGGGGAAACCGAGGCGATGAGTGGACTGGGAGAAGTCTCCATAGTGGTCTTTCGTTACCAGCTTGCTTAGAGTGCGGATATGCCATTCTTTACTCAGCTTGCCTGAGAAAGAATGAGCATCTCTGCAGTTTAGGACTTAGCAAATGGAACCATTGAGCTTGGAGACAGAAAGTTGTGGTTCAGCTATGTACTGAGCAAGATAGCTAGGAGTGAATAGACGAGCACAGTCTTGCAGCACCACGAAGCCAGCTGACGTCATCACAACGATGACGCCCCGCCACGCTGAATTCGGAGATATTGCATCCGCTCCAGCTTGAATTAGTCACTCATTAATTTGTTGGATCATGTCGGCAAAGTTTCCACGAGGGTTTCAGGGGCCGTGTATTGGGGAATTCTTCTCGCACTTCGCATTACTCCTGGGTCAGTCGATAGAAATTAATTTTATCACGCTTTACTCCGTGTAAACGCAATTTATTATCACTGCCTGATAGGAGAGTCATGTAATCTAATGATTGAAGGTCGGGAGTTAAAATAAATCTGTGCTAATCGACTGCATCTGTTTTCAATCAAGTAGTTGAAATCCCAAGTCACTTCCTTAGTTAATTTTATGTTCAAAATTTGCATCTGGTGTTCAATAGCTGAATATAACATCAATATGCACCCCATTTTAATTAAAAGTGATCAATTCTGAATCAATTAATGTCAACACTGCCACCGCAGTTCAATCAGGAGTCACAGGGCCTTATTACTTTCTTTGCGTTATCTGATATTGTGAGAGTTTTGCACTCTCTGTTGATTTGTTAGTCAATTAGCTGGGGTGAACACACGCCAAAACCAGATAAGTGACCGATGGGGTGTTACAAGTTACAATGGTGCAACTCACCTGCTATGAGTGCGCCCTATTCTCCTGCCCTGTGTACATTCACAGAGTCGACTGGTGATGTGCTGAGTAACGATTTACTACATTTGGGAATGGGTTCTATTATGTCGATGTTGCTGTGTGTTCGACTGAAACAGGAAGAGACGAGAGACTTTACAGAAGACACACAGAGGAGCACAGGCTGTGTACCGTACCGTTACCACGTTCCGCGAATACCGCAGCTACCCCACACCTGCACAAATCTTGCGACTTGGCAGTCCAGCTCCGGGCTCACTTCGGAGCTACTGACCGCAGGCACGCAGAGACGCGGTCAGATTTAAGAGGCCCGACATGCGTGCCTGCACATCCTCCCTGCTGTACGCCGGCCGGAATCGCAAAGTACTGCATTTTTGCGCCGGAGAATTCAGACGGGGACCACACGCGTACCTCATCTGCCTGCGCGCGCTCGACTTGCGAGTCACATAGGTTTGCCGTACAGCGCCAACCGGCCATACGCCTGCTGGCTGGCTAACCGAGTCCTCGCGGCAGCGCGGACTAAATCACGTCAACCGTGTCCAGACGAGGGCACGTGGCCGTCATAATTATCGCGGCCTCTGCCCGCGAGGTGTTGAGTGGAGTACTGGAATAGCAAATGTCGGGTTCGCATCCGGGACGGTAGTGACACGAAAATCACTGTAACGTGGCGGAATCGGAAAACACATACCGAAATGACCGATGCCACAACTAATGACTAAATTGATCCAACATTCGCGTATTTATCACGTACACTTTAAATAACTTCTGATTAGTCCATTTCTATTCCCGCTTGTACTCTGACAGAGAAAAAAAAAATCACAACACCAAACGATGCACTACAGGCCATTAAAACTGCTACATCAAGAAGAAATGCAGATGATAAACGGGTATTCATTCGACAAGTATATTATACTAGAATTCAGTGATTACATTTTCACGCAATTTGGGTGCATAGATCCTGAGAATCAGTACCCAGAACAACCACCTCTGGCCGTAATAACGGCCTTGATACGCCTGGTTATTGAGTCGAACAGAGCTGGGATGGCGTGCACAGGTACAGCTGCCCATGCAGCTTCAACACGATACCACAGTTCATCCAGAGTAGAGACTGGCGTATTGTGACGAGCCAGTTGCTCGACCACCATTGAACAGACGTTTTCAGTTGGTGAGAGAACTGGATAATGTGCTGGCCACGGCAGCAGTCGAACATTTTCTATATCCATAAAGGCCCGTACAGGACCTGCTACATGCGGTCGTGCATTATCCTGCTGAAACGTGGGTTTTCAGTGGGATCGAATGAAGGGTAGAGGCACGGGTCGTAACAGATCTGAAATGTAACGTCCACTGTGGAAAGTGCCGTCAATGCGAACAAGAGGTGACGGAGACGTGTAGCCAATGGCGCCCCATACCATCACGCCGGGTGATACGCCAGTATGGCGATGACGAATACACGCCTCCAATGTGTGTTCGCCACGATGTCGCCAAACACGGATGCGACCATCATGATGCTGTAAACGGAACCTGGATTCATCCGAAAAAATGACGTTTTGCCATTCGTGCACCCTGGTTCGTCGTTGAGTACACCATCGCAGGCACTCCTGTCTGTGATGCAGCGTCAAGCGTAACCGCAGTCATGGTCTCCGAGCTGATAGTCCATGCTGCTGCAAACAACGTCGTCCAACTGTCCGTGGAGATGGTTGTTGTCTTGAAAACGTCCCCATCTGTTGACTCAGGGATCGAGACGTGGCTGCACGATCCGTTACAGCCATGCGGATAAGATGCCTGTCATCTCGACTGCTAGTGATACGAGGCCGTCGGGATCCAGCAGGGCGTTCCGTATTACCCTCCTGAACCCACCGATTCCATATTTTGCTAACAGTCATTGGATCTCGACCAACGGGAGCAGCAATGTCGCGATACGATGAACAGCAATCGCGATAGGCTACAATCCGACTTTTATCAAAGTCGGGAACGTGATGGTACGCATTTCTCCTCCTTACACGAGGCATCACAACAACGTTTCACCAGGCAACGCCGGTCAACTGCTGTTTGTGTATGAGAAATCGGTTGGAAACTTTCCTCATGTCAGCACGTTGTAGGTGTCGGCACCGGCGCCGACCTTGTGTGAATGGTCTGAAAAGCTAATGATTTGCATATCATAGCATCTTCTTCCTGTCGGTTAAATTTCGTGTCTGTAGCACGTCAGCTTCGTGGTGTAGCAATTGTAATGGCCAGAAGTGCAATTAATGTAGAGTAAAGAAATTTCGGGAATACATTTGCCTAGGTAACGTGCTTAAGTGATTGACAATGCAAGATCACAAGCTAATGCAAGCGCAAGACAAGCCACTGCAAATGTGAGGTGCTGTTACATTAATAAGCTATGTAACCGACAGAATGTTGAATGAAAACATGCAAATTGCATAAATTATGTTGTACAGTTGCCAGATGTCAGTTTGTGGCATAGAGTTCCAGGTCTGTCGCTCTTGGTCTGTCTATATAGGCACGGTTAAGGCTGGTTATGAATGACGCTGAAGTTGTCGTCCGATGATGTCCCATATGAGGTCGATTGGAGACAGATCTGGTGGTCCAGCAGGACAGTGTAGCACGTCGACACTCTGTAGAACCTGTAGGATTACAACAGCGGTAAGTGGACGAGCGTTATTTCGTTGGAAAACACCTCCTAGAACGCTGTTCATGAACGGAGGCACAACAGGTCCAAACACCAAACTGACGCGATTGATGTACAAATTAGCAGTTTGGGTGTGCGAGATAACCATGGGAATGCTCCTGCTGCCGTAAGAAATCACACCCGAGGCCATAACTTCAGGTGTAGATCCAACGTGTGTAGCACTCACCCAGGTTGGTTTCAGGCCCTCAGCTTGCCTCCTTCTAACCAACACGCGGCCACTGGTATCGAAGTTGAACCAGCTTTCATCAGAAAACGCAACAGACCTCCGCCCTGCCCCTCAATAAGCCCTCGCTTGACACCACTGAAGTCTCAAATGGCTGTGGCTTGGGGAATGGAATGCACATCACAGGGCGTGTGGCTCGGAGTTGTTCTTGAACTAACGGATTTTCAGAAGTTCGTTGTAGAATGAGATTTTCACTTTGCAGTGGAGTGTGAGCTGATATGAAACTTCCTGGCAGATTAAAACTCTGTGCTGGGTCGAGACTGGAACTCGGGACCTTTGCCTCTCGCGTGCATTACCAGGAAGTTTCATATCAGCGCACACTCTCCTGTCGAGTGAAAATCTCATTCTGGAAACATCCCCCAGGCTGTCGCTAAGCCCCGCAATATCCTTTTTTTTCCAGGAGTACTTGTTCGGCAAGGTTCGCAGAGGAGCTTCTGTGAAGTTTAGAATGTAGGAGACGAGGTACTGGCAGAATTTGAAGCTGTGAGGACGGGTTGTGAGTCGTGCTAGGGTAGCTCAGATGGTAGAGCACTTGCCCGTGAAAGGCAAACGTCCCGAGTTTGAGTCTCGGTCCGGCACACAGTTTTAATCTGGCAGGAAGTTTCATATCAGAAGTTCATTGTGTCAGTATGATGCAAACTGCTGCTCAAACTGCAACTGCAGATGCAGTACGATACTCCAGAAGCCCACACCGAACACGGTGGTCCTCCCTTTCGGTAGTGCCACATGACCTCCAGAGTCCGGTCCTCTTGTGACCGTACGTTCTTGTGAACACCACTCCCAGCAGTCATGTACAGTGGCTACATTCTTGCCAAGTGTTTCTGCAGTATCGAAGAAGAAACATCCAACTTCTCGAAGCCCTAGTAAACGATCTCGTTCAAAGATCTTGAAAGGGTTAAGCTGACAGGTGTGAGGGAGTCGAGTGAATGCTTTCCAGACGCCGACATTGTAGAATAGCGGCGGAGACACGCTCGCAGGGGCCTGAAGTAGCGGCTGGGCTAGAGGTTCCGTTACTTCGCAGAAACTTAGCGAAAACACTTTCTGGCGGGCTACCAGCGAGGTGTGGGAATGACTTGTGTACCCAGGTAGTTTTGGCGGGCAAATTCCCGCGCTTTCTGCAAAATCGTAACTGTGATTGGCTTGCTCAGGGCATAGCTCCGTGACGTAGCAAAATCGGCGCAGAAATTAGCGCCAAGAATCTCCATTGGTGGAATGGTAGTGCTGCGGCAATAGAGTGGAATTTTCCGCCGGTTTTCGAGTTGCTGATTGGAATGGCTAACCACGGCCACTGTCGTGGGAGCGGGAATGTTCTGTGTTCAGTTTGTACGGGTGCTCTTGTGGAGAGTCGGCTCTCGCCTTTCGGTCGGAGTAGGTTACATGACTGAGTTCTCGCTGCTCTGGTCAGCCTGCCTTCCGTTGGCTGTCTAATATACTTTTATTTAATTGTAACTGTTTGACGAAGTTGCTGAAGTTGCGACTTCAACGTAACTTTCCGAGTACAGTTGGCAATTGAGCGTTCTGCGTACAAGAGGCCTATGTTGTCTGTCTTGAGCAGTTTTGGCTAAAGTTGACTGTATCGGAGTTACTGGGTGACTTCGCTTGTTAATATCAATCACTGTACCGTCAGTGATTGTGTGGCGAGCCTTCTTCATCTCCCTCAGAGGCGCATTTGTATTGCTAGGAAGTGTTTAGTCTGGAACAACCACGCCAGGATAATTTGTTTCGGGCTATACTCGCGACATTATCATCACCACGACGGGACGTCGAAGCAACCAGCCATCGCCTCCGGCATGCCAGATCGTGTCCGTGCAGTTAAGAAGACAGATTGGTAATGTACGTCCGCAGCACAAGCAAAGCAGGCAATTTTGCTAGGTGATAATCCGAGCTCAGCAGAGCGCGCCTGTTTGTCTTTTCTAACTTTGATATGCCTTGGGTGTTCATTGTCTGAGTTCTCACTAATATAGCAGCAATTAATGCTGGGTTGGCCGTGTGTCTCTCATGAGACTGGAGTTGCAAGGAATTGGCTCCAAATACCACTTCGTCATAAATGTCACAATCTAGTTTAGGGACAACTTCACCTTCACAGCATTTATTTGAGTATCGAATTTGAACCAATTTGATGTATTGTAAATGTTTCATGTGTTTTTGTTTATTTTTTGAGTTATAATAAATCATATAGTTATTTTGGACAGAACTTTCATTCTGTTAACCGTAGAGCAACCCTATCATTTCTCACTACGTTAATGAAACTTTCCTTTATTTAACTTATTTATCAAATGAAATTATTGCAGGTGCCAAACTCTTTTCTACTCCACTTGCAGGGTCGATTACAGTCAGTTCGTGTTTCTTTTTAATCCATGTGCAACAGCAAAAGTCGGAGTTAGAATAGGGGGGGGGGGCTTAGAGCATCATTTACATATGTAGATTCTAGAAGAATTTAGGGTTAAATACACTGCTAGCTCCGGCACCTCGCATAATCTTTCAGATTTAGAAAAGCTCCTACCAATTTTCGTTTGTGTCGCACCACTCCTTCTCTGTGTTCCGATTTTTTTACGCCTGTGTATGTGAATTTCATATCTGCTTTAGATTTGTGAAGACATGATTTTCCGTTTTTAATTCTTTTTTCTTGTACAGATTTCCATTCTTTAGAGCATTCTAGAAAGATCGTATCATCGGTTACTGGAATCTAAAAGTTCGTATATTCCAGTTGTTAAAAGAAACTATAAGGGGCAGTCATATGAAAACCGAACAACCGCCGCAGTGGGAATGTGAAATGGTTCCATTCAGAAGTAACCACTACACGCGTTAAGACATTTATCCAACTGCAGGCGAGACGATCTGTTTGAATTTCATACGACGCAGTCAGTCGCTGACGGACCAACAACTCGCCCACTCTTGCATTTCCTTGTACTTCTAAAAACGATGCAAAAGATGTGAAAATCACACGGTGAAAGATCCCGGCTGTACAGAAGGTGTGTGGCGTGTTTTCCAACCAAATCGTGTGCGGGGGACGTTTTAGTGTTACCCAAATCAAACTGCTGAATCGTAAACTTCGTCCGATTGGCAGTGTTGGGACAAGCGTTATCGTGCAGTAGGACGATTCCATCTGACAGAATTTCTGGGCATTTTGACTTTATAGGTCGTCGCAGTTTCTTCAAAGTGTCTTTATAGCACTGCGCATTGATTGTGATTCCACGCACGAGGAAATCGTATAGCAGAGAGCCTCTGCAATCGAAGAAAAGCTCATCATGACCTTTTCTTCAATTGCACATCTTGGCGACTTGAAGAAATCTGTACCTTACGTGAACAGTTTTGGTTGTCTACGGAAACATCCCACTGTCCTCCGCCGTAGAAATACAAGCCAGGATGTCGGTTTCAGGCATACGAAGACGTCAAAAGTGTCTACGGTTGTGGACCCGTCAGCGACCGAGTCCGTTGTGCGAAAAAGGAATTGATAGTCCCGTCTACAGTGGGATAAATGTGTATGGTGCGTTCTTGTGAATGGTGCCACTCCATGGTACCGTTGTGGTAGGTGCTCTGCTTTCATTGGACGGCTTCTCCTAATTCACTCCTTTGATACGATGTATCAAAATTTATACAAATTGTCGCTTTTCAGTTATAATAAATGTAGGTAATTGTCTCAGTGTGGATGTATAAGAACTTGAACTGGTAAAAAAGTTATTAATAGCGCCGTGGCAGAGTCCACACACAGTTGTGACTTTGCAGTTTTTGCATAGTTTTGAGTGCAGTTTTTCGGGTCAAATTCTGTAGAGAAGTAGTCAGGCAGTTCAGTTTGAATTGTGACATTTCGTTGAAAACTTAATATGTACACTGAAACGCCACAGAAACTGGTACAGGCATACGTATTCAAATACAGAGCCATGTAAACAAGCAAAATACGGTACTGCGGTCGGCAACGCCTTTATAAGACAAAAAGTGTCTGGCACAATTGTTAGAACGGTTACTGCTGCTGCAGTGGTAGATTATAAAGATTTAAGTGAGTTTGAACGTGGTGTTATGTCGGTGCACGAGAGATGGGACAAAGCATATCCGAGTCAGCGATGATGTGGGGATTCTCCCGTACGACCATTTCACGAGTGTATCGTGAATATCAGGAATCCGGTAGAACATCAAATCTCCGACATCGCTGCGCCCGCAAAACAGATCCAACAAGAACGGGACCAATAACGACGGAAGGGAATTGTCTTTATTATAGCCCCACAAAAAGGAGTCTCATGTGTTCAGATTCGGAGAATATGGCGGCCAATCGAGGCCCTTGCCAGTGGCCTCTGGGTACCCAAGATCCTGTCGGTACCCAAAGTGCTCCTCGGCCATCAAATACTCTCCTGCTCCGACAGGGTTGAGCTCTGTCTTGCATGAACCAAATCTTGTCGAAGTCAGTGTCACTCTGGATAATAGGGATGAAATCATCTTCTAAAACCTTCACGTACCGTTCGGTAGTCATCATGCCTTCAAGGAATATCGAAACGATTTTTCGGCGACTGAACATTGCACACCACACAGTCACCTGTTGAGGGTGAAGAGACTTATCGATCTCGAAATGCGGATTCTCAGTGACCCAAATGAGCTAAAATTGCTTATTGACGAACCCATCCAAATGAAACTGAACTTCGTCGCTAAACCAAACCATATTCACATCAAACTCCTGTTCGCCAATTCTGTGAACAATAGCGTTGGCGAAACTCCACCGCTGTTCCATGGCTCTGGGGATTAATGGCTGATAGGTTTGAATTCTGTATGGGAAGAGTGACATTTTCACGTAAAAATGGCTGACAAGAACAAGGCACCTGTGCGTGCGCATTCTAATTCCCATCATGCCCCCAGACCAACCGTGCAGTTTGAAAGTCCAAACGCAAACTGTTCAGAAGTTATGGCGATTTTATTTCATATAGTTCAACAATTATCACTCTGTACTTGATACTGAGCTATTAATTTTTATAGAGCAGATGCTCCCAAATAGGAAGAATGACGAGACAGGCCGTCATATGCTTATAGAAGTAGTGTGGTTGATTTCCATATAAGTACATAATAAAACCAATCAACAGCTCTGGAGACAATCTAGAACTTTGATTTGTTCTTTGTCCGCCGAATTCAGAACAACGCTAACTTACATCCGTTTTGTAAGACTCTCTTTTCGTCTTTCCATTTTTGGAAAGATGTACTTCTCTCCTACTCGCAAGGTGCATTTTTCCAAGCCGGCTTGGATCTTCTGAGACCTCTGCAAAGAGGTTTAGTTAACTGTTAACTCATAGCTGTATTACTTCAAGCATTGGTACATTCGTTTCTTCGATATATAGTATTTATAAGTTTGGTGATTTAACTTCATTTTCTGAGACCCTTGTGGATGTGGTGTTTTGACAAAAGCAACAAATAACAACAAGCTGGTCATGAGAGACAACGCCGTTATATATTCTATTTTTGTTGTAATAGTATATAACAACACATGGTATTAGTTTGTATTGATACTTACACGTATCATTCATTGACGTCATCTATATAAATGCATGCCAAGTGCCTTACGTGTTTATGGATTTAGTACTGATTCAACTAAAAAATAAATAGTGCATAACTGTGGGACCTTCCAGGAGAACCATGAGCGTTAGCACGCAGCTTCAGCGATTCAGGAAGGTGCGCCGTCCTCAGATTGTACCCACCCGGCGGGTTAACAATGAAGATCGGTGTGCCGGCGAGACTGGATGTAGTTTTTAGGCAATTTTCCACGCCTGAATAGGTGTCTGTCCGTTTTGGTGTTATGATAGCAGAACGTCTTGGAAATATCGGAAAAAAGAGTCCTGTATTTTTTCGTTTTATGGTTTGCTCATTAAGGATTTTATGAAGTGGTCTGAACTTATGAAATTAATTCTATAATACTTCAAGAAGGTCCATCTGCAAACCTTCGTCAGCAGTGTGTAACACAGGAAGGTTGTCATTAATATCACCAACAGAGTGTTCATGATGAACAATGTGTTCATGTTTTGGAGTCGGAGGGCATCCAAATGGGCGTTGCAGCGGATTGCAAAATTTCCATCTGTTTTTCCTACACAGATGCAATAGCAAGAGCACGTGAGCTTGTATATGCTGGACTTTTGATGCCACTGTCCAATGGAATATCTGGTGAGAGTATTTCATTTTGTAGTTTACTATCTTGGTGGCGACTGCAGTGGCTCGAAAACTAGTTAACGGTGCAGAATAAAATGTACCAAAAATCTGGTTGCATATTTATACTCAATAGAACCTCCAATGTAAATGCAGTTCCTTCACCCATAATGGACAGGCTGAAATTCTGGCGCCTCAATGAAACTGTCCTCATCACAGCTTGCAAGACAACACTGCTCTTGCGTTTGTTTCGAAAGGCTACAGGCGACTATAAGTTTACGTCCTGACAGCTATCAGTTTAACTTGTAAGACTTCAAATTGACTACATGGCCAAGCATCTGCTAAATTGAGTACGCCCTTTGATAGTGGTTGTTGTTCCTAGCCTGCATTGGAAATCGTCAATTTTATCGGAAATTTACATAAAATTTGAATGCTGCAATGGTGGCCTTGTCATTGTTGTAGTCAAATATTCATGGGTGATTACTTTATCGCCCGCATCTCGTGGTCGTGCGGTAGCGTTCTCGCTTCCCACGCCCGGGTTCCCGGGTTCGATTCCCGGCGGGGTCAGGGATTTTCTCTGCCTCGTGATGGCTGAGTGTTGTGTGCTGTCCTTAGGTTAGTTAGGTTTAAGTAGTTCTAAGTTCTAGGGGACTTATGACCATAGATGTTGAGTCCCATAGTGCTAAGAGCCATTTGAACCATTTTTTAGATTACTTTATCAACTCAGGTTGAGTCTTTTATAAAAATTATGACAAAAGCTTATTGATCATAAAATAGGACAAACAAGAAAAGTTAATCAAGATGACCAATAAATGATGAACTGTTGGCAACATAAATAGATGCAAACAAATTATCATCGGTCCACTGAGTGGTGACTGGTTCGCAAAGGCTAAGGTTTACCGTTTAGTCTCGTTACTCTGGCTGATAACGCAATCTGAAATTATGTAGCGCTGAATAGACTTTGATGGATTTATTCTACACAGGAGCTATACTACGTTGGTGCAGCTGAGAACAACTGGCAAGACTAGGATTCTATCTGCCCTAACAGCCAAGAGCATCAATACTGTACCCCTTCTTTGATGCGTAAGTGCTGTCTAAGGTGATGGGCGTGGTGAAAGTGTCAACAGAGTAATTATGAGCGCTGCCTGTAATGTCCTATCACGGTCACGAAATATGCAAAGTAGCGAGATGGCAATCTGTTAGACAGATCGCTATTACTCTGATGGAGCCCTGAAACCTCTGAAAATTCCAGAGTGTGACACTTCCGTTTGCCGGTTGCAGCATTGACCAATTTCAATCGTTTATATGGCAGTGTGCAGAAGAAGATCAAACGTCAAGGCAGCAGACGTGGTACGATTAAGACTGTCAGCACAGTGAATTCTACGAGATAACTGAGGTCTAAACTATCGGTACAGCTAAGACTTCACCACAGGCTCCCCAGTAAAGACCAATGCCAATGCAAAGTCACATTCAGGACGAGTGTCCAATGAGCAACCCACTCACGACAATAGTCAAGACCAGAATCTCTTCTCCAGACCGGAGCCTGAATCAGTAGAACACTTTTCTCCAGTGCTCTCTTTCCATCAAACCTTGATAAACTCGAAAAAAGCACTCGTGCAAACTGGACCCACAAGGGTTTCATACCAATCAAAAGACTCCACAAGCTCCATGTCCCCCCTCTGGCCAATCCTAACCAAAGTTAATTCTTAATATTCTTTCCGCTGATGGAGAAGCGTCCAATGCCTGACTCGTAAATCCCCACACATGGAGGAGAAAACGTTACGCTTCTGAATATTTTTAACTAACATCCACTTCAGGCAGCATGCTTCGAATTTCCATCTAGGCCTAAAGTGAACAACACATTTAGCACAGAGATTATAACCTGGATGGGCTGAACATTACAGCGTGTCTGATCAGGGGCCTTAGCTACGTTAAGACGAGTGCTTTTGCACACCAACATCGACCATTTCAGAGCCGCTATAAATGTTGCGCTCCATTCGAAAAATTCTTCCAAAGATCTGAAGTTTCACAAAGATTTCGGTAGATAAAGGGACAACACCATCTGATGAATTCCTTGATAGCGTCCGGTCTATGGTGAACGCGGAATCCCGCGAATTTTTATGGCCCCCATCCCTTTACACAAGGCCATTTACAACTTATCAAAACGCCTTCACTGGACGACCTACTTCTCTCCTGCATCTATGTCCCTGCCATGCCAGAGGTACCTAACAGGTAGACCCAGGTAAGCAGTTATTTCTCCTCTTCGACCGAAAGCATTTTCTGTACACCGGTGTGAGAAATTCTTGGAAACAGATATCTGTCCCTGGTAAGTGCATTGAGATGTTCCTCTCCCTAATATCTGCACGTGGCTTCCGAGCCCCAAGTGTCCAGTGCAAGACTTACTGTAATATAACCAAACTGCCTGCTTGTTCTCAACTCTAGAAAACACAATTCGAAGGAGAGACACCACAAGGTACCGCATGTATTAACGAAGTACCTGCTCCCATCAGTGCCTGTTCATGTTGATAACTTCCTGTCGTCTCACAAAAATGATGTCTATAGTGTAATAACAACATTAATGAGCAGACTTGAATATGGAAATAAGTGAGAGACTGACACGTCCTCTCTCAGGTTCAAGCCGTCATAAAGGCAAAGGGGGACACACTCTATATGAATGTAAACTAGATAACGTGCTAATACTTTTGGTGAGAAATTGTACGTGTCTTCTAAGTACTACACAGAGGTGACAAAAGTCATGGGATACCTCCTAATATCGTCTCGAACCTATTTTTTCGCGGTGTCGTACAGTAACTGGACGCTGGATGACTCGACAAGTCGTTGGAAGTCCCCTGCAGAAACATTAAGCCATGCTCCCTCTAGAGCCGTCCACAATTAGGGAAGTGTTCCCGATGTAGGATTTTGTACACGAAATGTCCCATAAATTTTCAATGGGATTCATGGCGGGCGATCTGGATGGCCAAATCATGTGCTCGAACTGTCCAGAATGCGCTTCAAATTAGATGCGAAGAACTGTGACCTGGTGACATGACGTCGTTATTTGGGAATCTGAAGACCCTGAAAGGTTGCAAATGATCTCCAAGGAGCCGAACATAACCATATCCAGTACATGTTCGGTTCAGATCGACCATAGCACACAGTCCATTCCGTGTAAATACATCCCATACATTTATGGAGCCACCACCAGCTTGTACAGTGCCTTGTCGACAACCTGGGTCAATGGCTTCGTGTGGTCTGCACCACACTCGAACCATACTGTCAGCTCTTATCCACTGAAATCGATAATCATCTCACAAGCCCACGGTTTTCCAGTAGTCTAGGGTCCATCCGATGCGATCAAGAGCCCAGAAGAGGAGCTCACAGACGATATCGTGCTGTTAGCAAATGCACTCATGACAGTCCCCTGCTGCCATACGCCATTATCGCACTGGCCTCACGGATTCAGTTTTGCGTTAACTGATGCAGTGCTGCATGTCTGTTAGCATTGGGAACTCCATGGAAACAACAATGCTCTCCGTCGTTAAGGCCGCCATCCATTGCGTCCTCCGTGGAAACAGGTACCGCCTAAAACTGGTACTGTCGGCACCCTCTTAACACTGTGCATCTCGTAATTTTGAATTCACTAACGATTTCCGAACTGGAATGTCCCACACGTCCAGCTGCAACTACCATTCCGCGTTTAGAGTCTGATAATCCCCACAGTGCGACCATAATGACATCGGAAACCTTTTCACGTGAATCATTTGAGTACAAATGACAGCTACGCCAATAAATAAATGTCGTGTGACGAGGGCCTCCCGTCGGGGAGACCGTTCGCCTGGTGCAAGTCTTTCGATTTGACGCCACTTCGGCGACTTGCGCGTCGATGGAGATGAAATGATGCAGATTAGGACAACACAACACCAGCGGAGAAAACTCCGACCCAGCCGGGAATCGAACCCGGGCCCTTAGGATTGACATTCTGTCGCGCTGACCACTCAGCTACCGGGGACGAACAGCTACGCCAATGCACTGCCCGTTTACAGCTTATGTACGCGATATTACCCTCATCTGTATATGGGTCGCAATCCCGTGAACTTCGTTACCTCAGTGTAGAACCATGCTGTTTGTAAGTTTATTTTCTACGTGAAACTGTTTCCTGTTTTCACGAAATCGTCTGGTGATTCTATAGTACAGTATCCGGCAGATGAACACAGTGGTATCTGCAGTACAGTAATTTCGTTGAGCACCCTTTGTCATCACGGTGCACATTACGGGGGCATGGGTAGTCTGTGTTCGTAGCGAGCGTGCTCCTCTCCCATGACGCGAGGCTTTCTTCATCCGCCAATCTCGAGATCGACCTGGCAATTACTCGTCAGCGGGCCCCTGCCGGGCGCAGTTATATGCAGATGCGGCCTTCGTGTCGAAGACATTTCACGAGCGACACAGTTGCGTCGCGTGCTGCACGTAGCCGCCGCCGGCCGATGAATTGCAAATACGCTAACTGTACCGTTCGGTGCCGTACCGCAGCGCTCGCTGCGGTCGGAAAAGCGCCCCCATCCGGCCGGCCCAGCTTCCTGGATACGACCCTGCATTTCACCTGCCGGGAAACGGTCTCAGCTCACTGTGAGGACTGCTCTGCAAACACCTTGGAGACAAAAGGACAGAATTTTGGTGCCCCGCACACTGCACCCAGTGAAATTTGAGGCTGGTGAAACTGGAGCCCAGGAAAGGTCGAAGTAACCCCCGGTCCGAAATGGGAAACTTTGCCAAACTTGGTCCATCAGTAGCCACCTCCCCCCTTTCCCCATCCGGTCTTGAATGTGTCATAATTTGACATATTTGCCACGACATCTAAATCTTAATCTCTTAAATCTCGAAATTTTCTTTAAAAATCGGGAAAACGGGCATTCTCTTTTCTTCGCGAACTCTTTGCCATCATAGTTTGACATATTTGTCACGAAATCTAAACATTAATCTCTTAAATATCGAAATTTTCTTTACAAATCTGGAAAAGAGACATTCTCTTTTCTTCGCGGACTCTATTCCTTCAGTTAGGCACTCCTTTTTTAATCTGCTCATCAGTTTCGTCAGGTGGGCAAGAATATTAAACTTCCTGGCAGATTAAAAATGTGTGCCGGAGCAAGACTCGAACTCGGGACCGTTGCCTTTCGCGGGCAAGTGCTCTACCAACTTAGCTATCCACGCATGACTCACGCCTGGTCCTCACAGCTTTACTTCCGCCAGTACCACGCCTCCTACCTTCCAGACTTTACTGGCGGAAGTAAAGCTGTGAGTCGTGCTTGGGTTGCTCAGTTGATAGAGCACTTGCCCGCAAAAGGCAAAGGTCCCGAGTTCGAGAATCGGTCCGGCACACAGTTTAATCTGCCAGGAAGTTTCATATCAGCCAACACTCCGCTGCAGAGTGAAAATCTCATTCGGGCAAGAATATTGCTATTCAGACTTGATTCTGTAGCTTGGAATTTGTAATTTTAAACGGTTTCGGCATTGACTCCGTTTAGAATTCACGCACAGCCAGTGCACGCAGTAGCGATCACCAACCTTGAGAAGACACGACTTCTCTTTCACTGTAGCAATAGTTACCATTGGTCACAGAGTACAGTACTGAAGCAGGCAACAAATAGACCTGATGTCTTTAAGGAAGTCCACATCGAAACTGGTATCAGTGTCCAAGAGCAATTATCAGCAGTAATGGATACCAAAGTTCAAAGGGTAACTAAATCAAGTAGTCAGAAGTATACGCTCAGAAAACTAGATGAAGAAGCAATAATGTCGTATCTCAGTGAGAAACTTGAACCTTTATCACCAGACGGGAACATGTAGTGGAACTATGGATCAAGTTTAAAAAAGAATAGTTGTCCATGCACCGGATAGACACGTACCCAGGAGACCAGTTCAAGGTGGAAGACATCCTCCATGGTAAACAGTCACTGTCAAGAAACTGAGACTACACTGCATAACGGGTATAACAAAAAGCTTAGGGCTATAGCTAGAGAGATGCTGAAAGAAACGGGTTTGTCGGTCAAGCAAACCAGGCATGGAACCTTCAGTGAATACCGTAACAGAACATTGTCGACAGACTTTTCACAAAACCCAGAGGAATTCTGGGTGTATGCAAAGGCTGTTAGCGGCACTACAGTTAGTGACCAGTCACTCACGGAAAAGACACGAACTGAAACTGACAGGAGCAAAGTAAAAGCCGAAATGCTAAATTCTGTTTTCAAATGTCCCTTCACAAAGGAACCTAGGAGCATTGCCTCAATTTAACTTTTGTACCACTAAAAAGATGAGATAAATACAGGGTGTTCGAAAATTCCCGTTACTCGCTTCTACGACTTGTAGAGGCGAGTCAGTACTTAATATTTTGAATAGGAACCCATGTCCAGAAACGATCCGTTTCCCTTCTACGACGGTTTCAGATGTTTATCTCAACCACTTCTCCTTCACGAATTGCATTAGGCGAGACGCAGTACAATTACTAGGTTACAATTCGAAAGGAAACATAATGATACATCTATTTATCACTTAAGCACATTTGTTTGTATTAACGCTTAAACATTACATCTTCACATTATTCCAAACCAAAAAAAGATCTCGAAATATTGTCCGTACAGAACCTAATGTTTACGTGTCAGTACAAACAAATGGGGTTTAGTGGTGAATGGATGTTTCGTTATGTTTCCTTTCGAATTGTTACCTGCTAATTGTACTGCATCCGCTTAATTCAATCCCTCAAGCAGAAGTGGGTGCGTTAAACATTTGAATTGAAACCGTTGTAGATCGGAGGAAACTATACGTTTCCAGACACGGATTCCTATACAAAATGTATTGTTCTCCCTCTCCTCTATAAGCTCTGTAAGATTGTAACGGGAATTTCCAAACATCTTGTAGACATTAGTGTCAGTCGAATTCGGAAATAGCTGAAACCGTTAGAAATGAACAAAGATACAAGGCCCGATGGAATCCATATCACAATCTATAGCCAATTTTCGGCTGAATGAGTCTTTCTTTTAGTTATAATCTATCGCAGATTGATACCGTCCAGTAGCTGTAGGAAAGCATAGGTCGCATCGCTACAAAGCCCGATGGAATCCATATCACATTCTATACCCAATTTTCGGCTGAATTAGTCTTTCTTTTAGCTATATTCTATCGCAGATTGATACCGTCCAGTAGCTGTAGGAAAGCATAGGTCGCATCTGTCTACAAGTAGTATAGCACAAATCACCCACAAAACTTTCGTCGAAAATTCTAAACATCGATTTGTTGTAGAATCTTAGAATATAGTCTGAGCACAAACATAATGAGATATTTCGAATTGAACGACCTCCTCCATGCCAGAGAGCTTGGATTTCGACAACGTAATCATGTGAAATCAGCTCGCACTTTTCCGACACGGCATCTTGAAATCCACAGATCTGAGCAGTCCGGTAGATGCGGCATTACACCATTTCCGAAAAGTATTGGACTCAGTATCACACCTACATTTAATATTGAAAGTTCTACCGTATGGAGCATAAGACGAAATTTGTGACTGAATTGAGGAGGATTTCTTGGTAGGGAATACGCAGCAAGTTATCTTGGATCATATTGCATGTTAATGACCTTGGGGCCAATGTTATTCAGACTTTTCGCAGATGATGCAGTTATCCACAGTGAAGTACACTCTCAACGAAGCTGCACACAAATTCAATCAGAGCTTCAGAGCTTGAAAAGATTTCAAAGTGCTGTAAAGATTGGACAGTTGCTTTAAATGTTCAGAAATGTAAAACTGTGCACTTAACAAAACGAAAAGACCTATATCCTATGTATATAATATCAGTGAGTCACTGATGGAATCGCTGAACTCACACAAATACATGTGTGTAACACCTAATAGGGACATCAAATAGGACAAATACACAGGTTCAGTCGTGTGTAAAGCACGTAGCAGAGTTCGGTTTATTGGTTGTATATTAGGCAATGCAATCGGTCCACAAGGGAGATTGCTTACCATTCACTCGTGTGACACATTCTAGAATATCGCTCAAGTCTGGGGATCAGTACCAAATAGGACTTCCAGGTGATATTGAACATATGCAGAGAAAGGCAGCACGAAAGGTCACAGGTGTGTTTGACCTGCGGGAGAGTGTCACAGAGGGTTGAAAGACCTGAACTGGGAGACTGTTGAAGATAGGTGGAAACTCACCCGAGAAAGTTTAATAACAAATTTTCAAAAGTCGGCTTTAAATGATGATTCTAGGAATATATTACAACGCCCTAAATGTCGCTCTTCCAGGGTTCATGAGGACAAGAACAGATTAATTACAGCAAACACAGACAGGTTTAAACTATCATTCTTCCCGTATTCATTAAGTGAACGAAACGGTAAGAAACCCTAATAACTGGTGCAGTGGGACGTACTGACTGGCAATGGTACGGTGCAAAACTTGTTGGTCGGAAGTGGCACGGTATCTGTGGTACCTAGAAAACTCCACAAAGCCGACAGGGCGGCGAAGCACGTCATTGCGGTCACGCGTGGTGGGGGTTCGGTGATGTTTTGGGCAGCTATATTTTTCTTTTCTGTGGGCTCCACGGTTATCCTGCTAGGCCGCGTTACTGTCTAGGATCATGTGACCATTTTGGCTCATCAGATCTGTCCCATGGTAGTTTTATTCTAGATTCATGGTACTGTGTTCCTACACGGCTGGGCCCCTGTTCGCACAGCTCGCGCTACCCAGGACTGGTTCTGGGAGCACGAGGCTGAATTGTCGCATCTCCCCTGACCAATACAGTCATTACATCTCAGTATTATTGAGCTTTTATGGTCTACTTCGTGGAGAAGTGTGTGTGTTCGCTACCCACCTACCCACCTCCATCGTCACTTCTTGAACTTGCCACTGTTTTGCTGGAAGAATGCTATCGTAATATCCCCTTGAAAAGCAAACATGACCCTTATTTATCCATTCCGAGAAGACCGGAAGCTGTTTTGAATGGAAACGGGTTATCTGCAGCATATTAAACATGATAATGTGTTGCGTTTTTGGTGTTTCCATGTTTTTGTTCAAGCTCTAAACCTTGTCGCAGTCGGAATTGCTCAATTTGCAATTCAGTGATATCGTGGACAATGATTTCTAGTAATTAGACATAAAACTGTAATGAATGAAAAGGCTGTACTCTGTTTCCAGAAGGGAAGGAAGTGCGCTCTCTTGTCCCTCCTTGCGGACGGCTATGCCTAGACGAAACTTAGTGAACACTTTTAGAGGTTTCCAATTCACTCAAGATTTATTGTTTCAAGAGTGCATGTGGACTATATGAAATGATTACTCTTTCAGATCAATAGCATAAGCGGTTCTGATGTGGCAGGTATCGACGCACTCTGAAACATCCATATTATTTACGTGGCGTAGCCTCCACGTGAAGTAATGAAGCCGCTGACTATGGCATCCAGTTGACCGTATAGAAGGCTAAAACTGTCTTGGATTACGTTATGCCCCGCCTGCTCGACCTTTTTACGAAGTTCTATAAAAGTTATTAGTTGAAGAGCAGCACGAGTCAAACTCGTCCCATCGTAATTCATACATGTTGGATTGGAGACAGGTTTGGAGATCGTGCTGGAGAGGGAAGTTACTACAAGTCTTGCAGAGCACGTTGCGCTAGAAGGGCAGTTTGTGGGCGAGCATTATCCTGTTGGAACAACACATCACCTTCCTGTCACAAGAAGAGCAAAAGAACGGGTATAACAACATTTTGTAGGTACCGAGGGCTGGTTACCGTCCCCTCCAGAAACACCAAAGGTGAACGAAAGGTGTATCTTATCGCACTCTAGATCACAAGGACTGGGATGAGGCGAGTGCGTATAGGACGAATGCGCCCTACGAGACGCACTCAGTAGGTCTACGTCGTACATGCAACCAACCATCACTTTTGTGCACACATAATCTGTTTTCACCGCTAAAGACCACAGCATGCCATTCCATCTTCCACATGGTCCTCTGGCGGCACGTCGATGCTGTGACTTGAGTGGAAAACAGGTTAGAGATGTGCGTGCCAGTAGTCCCACTTCTAATAACTGTTTCGCAACAGTTTGTGTTAGCACGTCTGAACTTGCAGCTCCTCTTATCCATGATGTGGTAGCTGTTGGACTGCCACTGCTGCCCTTACAATAAGACCATCTTGGCTTTCGTTTGCGGTGCGTGGGCGGCCACAACCTCATCTGCAGGTGAGAGAATGTTCACGTGATCACTGATACCACTGTGGCACAACTGATGCAGCACTTCCAGCTCTGTCAGTTGTAATATCTCTTCATATTCTACTAATTATCCCTGCACAATTCTATGAGTGAATTACGTTTCCTACTTGACCATCTATATACTCGCAGAATCTATGCGAAAAGTAATACAGTACTATTACTATTCCATGAGCGCATAATTACTCTTTGTAATATTCTCTGTGGTGTGTGTTGAGAAGACTTCTAGGATCTTCTCCGTGCCGAATAGCCGCATTGAATAAAGGTAATTTTGCTATTGAGATTACTGGAAGAAAGAGATTGGAAATATATTCTATGCTAATCAGGAGAATATATACTGAGCATTTACATAAATAATTTAATTACATATGTATTTTCTAATTGGAAATTTGCGCGGAGGTGTCGTTTCGTTGGTAATCAGAAGGGAACTTCCGATGAATTGGAAACGAACCTGCAATTATTAGATCCAAGATCCGGATAATTAAACTCTATTTAAGCAAACTCTCCGCTTGATCTGAGATTTCCCGACTGACTACGCAACGCAAGAAAACCAAGACATTTTATTTACACAGGTTTGCAGATCGCTACGAATCATCGAGACTGGGGACAAGGAGAGTCATCGTCCGATTCTGATTAAACAAGTAAAGCTTAATTGTAACTTTCTTGAGCGACTGTGATGACTGTGATATGGCTGCTTATGAATGAGATCATTAATAAAATACTAATAACTAAATTTCCTCCTCACCAGCAACCAGTATAAACACAATATTAAGTAAAATTATACAGTTCTCCGAAAGGGCTATCCCGCCACTCGGAATGCGACAATCTGATCCCTCTTAAACCGGCTCCATTGGCTGTAGGAAGCACGAGTGCACCCCTGTGGCAAGTTTGCCAGCTTGCTTCACACGCTTGCCCCACACTAAGCCTTCTGGCTATTACAGGATACACAGAGATGGGCCTCTGCTGGCTATCTATTGTCGGGCTACGTTGAAATCATCATCAGTAAATCTACTATCCCCCAGGTGACACATAACGTCATCGGATCTACATCGAAGTCGCCATTTCAGATGTACTAATTTTTTTCCGACAGTATAGAAATAGAGAAACACTCTGTATATTTGTGATTACGTAGGCGTTCCCGGCGTAATAAGTCTTAAAAGTCTCTTCGGGTTTGCTGCCGGATCCTAAAATCAACTTGACTCGATATTACGGCGATCCAACTGTTCGCCATCTTCAGGAAATGCTGCTTCTGCTGATGAGTCCCGCTGAGAACTGACGCAAGATTGCAATTCGATTAGATTAGGGCTCTTCTCGGCTCTGTGAAGGATGATTTGGGACTTAGGAAACCCGGAATGTACAAAATCCCGTGTCAATGTGGGAAAGCTTACGTTGGCCGCTCTATTCGCACAGTGCATGACAGGTGTGTGGAACATCGCCGTCACACGAGGCTACAACAACCGGAAAAATCGGCCGTAGCAGAACACTGCCTAAATGAGGGACACAAAATGAAATTTGAGGAAACTGTTGTGATTGCCAATATTTCCGGTTTTTGGAATAGTGTCTATAAAGAGGCGATTGAAATTAGGTTGGCTGATAATTTAATCAACAGAGACAATGGGTTTCCTCTTAGCAAAACGTGGAATCGCGTATTACCTCGCAACAAAACTGAACGTTCTTCGGTGCGGCATGGATTGCGATATATCGCTGACAGCAGCGTTTCACTAAGGGCGGCGCCACCTCCTTGTTTTGTAAGGCAGAAACCGTGATGGGCGGCGCATGCGCCGTTTACTGAACGGTGGCCTATATAGGACGTCGAATTGCAATCTTGCGTCAGTTCTCAGCGGGACTCATCAGCAGAAGCAGCATTTCCTGAAGATGGCGAACAGTCGGATCGCCGAAATATCGAGTCAAGTTGATTTTAGGATCCGGCAGCAAACCCGAAGAGACTTTCAAGACTCTGTATATTTTCCTGTTGAACTTTTTAATAATCCTCTTGACAGCAAAGTAAATGCTGCCGTACTGTAGTCTAAACAATCTCTCTCTCTCTCTCTCTCCTTGATTGCCCGCCGGCCGGAGTGGCCGAGCGGTTCTAGGCGCTACAGCCTGGAACCGCGTGACCGCTACGGTCGCAGGTTCGAATCCTGCCTCGGGCATGGATGTGTATGATGTCCTTAGGTTAGTTAGGTTTAAGTAGTTCTAAGTTCTAGGGGACCTATGTCCACAGATGTTAATTCCCATGGTGCTCAGAGCCATTGGAACCTTGATTGCCCATCACAGGCTTCAGAGAGTGAAGAAAGGAAGAAACTGAAAAGTTGGTGCGTACAAGGGACGGGCGGACGCCAGATGACCGGTCGGGCCGTGGTCCTCTACACAGGCCGGAGGTCGGGGCGCCGCACCCCAGCGTCGCGACGCCGGCGCCCGGGGGACGGCGTCGTCTGTGCTGGTGGCGGTGCACTTAGCGGCCGCAACCCGACACCGGGACACGGGCTGCGAAGCGGGGCGTGGCGCGGCAGATGTGTCGCCCGCGGCTGCGATGCTATCTGCCCGAGGCGTGGCGGGCGCCCCGCTGCGGGCGCTTTCCAGCCCGACACCTCGCCTCAAAGTGCGCCGCGCCGCGCCGCGCCCCGCGCAGCCGGGCCCCCTGGGAGCCGCCACTTGACGCAGCAGGCAGCAGCCAGCGGCCGCTACAGTCAAGGGCCGGCTGGGGCCAGCCGGGGCGCTTCACTAGCCGGCAACTCCGCCACTGCCTACCCAATGCGCCCGCCACCATCACTGCGGAGCGAGGCTGTCCTCGTCGACGAGATAACATTCATCCTGGCTTACCTGCTGCTTGATGGATGGATGAATAATCATTAGGCTCCAACTTCGAAAATACACTGCCTCACTATAAAGTGAGGCACCCAGAAGTCATGGTCGTATCTCAACAGTATTTCGTATTTATTGAAACGTCCCCTTAGAACAAATTATACATGACTGTGCTTAAACTGACACACAATATTTTTAGCGCAACGCAATCTGACTTTCAAAAATCCCTACAAAAGAATGGCCCTGACTAACATTAACCTATACCTTTCACAAATCACTTACCTCACAAAAATCTTCGTTACTCAAGCTACAGCAATACAGCGAGCGCCACTACTGCCAGCTAAATAACAGATTCAAACTACGGAAGGCACTAACTACTACTAGGCATAGTTAGCAAATGAAAGATTTTAGTAGAGAACAAACAATGTATTTACCTTAATAGTCATCAAAAGTCATAATATATACAGCAGTTCATGACATCCATTTTTATAAACTTTCAAAACTCCGCCATCTCTCTCCCCACATCCTCCACTGCTGGCGGCTCACCTTCAACTCCCCAACGCTACGCGCTGTTAACATCCAGCTGCCCAACACTACAATGGTAGACAACAATGCTAACTAGCCACAGACTGCACACAGCACAGCCAGTGATTTTCATCCAGAGCGCTACGTAACATTGCCAATAAGAAGATACAAACAGCCTACTTACATAGCCCCCATGCTCCCCACAAAAAAATTTTACAAATTGTTTTGGGCACTGGGCAATACATATTTGTTAAAATTTTTCATAATAGTAATTACAATAACAAAGAAATCAAATGCACACACTTATTGATACAATATTGGTCAAAAGCTAAAATTTTCTCACAGTCCATAAAGACAGTCCTGATCATTTATCACAGTAAAACTGCCGTTTCTTTTCTCAAAGTCTGAGCAGTAAAAGACAATGCACACGGAAGTAGTGGATTTCCATGCAAGTAGGCTGTTTATATTTTCTTATTGGCAACGTTACGTAGCGCTCTGTATGAAAATCACTGGCTGTGCTGTGTGCAGTCTGTGGCTAGTTAGCATTGTTGTCTGCCATTGTAGTGTTGGGCAGCGGCAGCTGGATGTGAACAGCGCGTAGCGTTGCGCAGTTGGAGGTGAGCCGCCAGCAGTGGTGGATGTGGGGAGAGAAATGGCGGAGTTTTGAAATTTGTAAGACTGGATGGCATATATATTATGACTATTAAGGTAAATACATTGTTTGTTCTCTATTAAAATCTTTCATTTTCTAACTATCCCTATCAGTAGTTATTCCCTTCAGTAGTTTGAATCTTTTATTTAGCTGGCAGTAGTGGCGCTCGCTGTATTGCAGTAGTTCGTGTAACGAAGATTTTTGGTGAGGTAAGTGATTTGTGAAAGGTGTAGGTTAATGTTAGTCAGGGCCATTCTTTTGTAGAGATTTTTGAAAGTCAGATTGCGTTGCGCTAAAAATATTGTGTGCCAATTAAGCACAGTCACGTGTATAATTGTTCAAAGGGGACGTTTCATTATACACACCATCGGCAGGTAGGTAAATGATTAGAATTGCAGTTCTCTGTGGTAGGTAGCAAGGCCATCAAAGTGCGTTACTGTTACCATCAGTAAAATTCTTCAGGGTATGTGACCAAATTGGTAGAGCTCCTGCACTTAGCTTAGGATCCACTTAGCAACTAATAAATACGCGAAACCCTCCGTTGCCAAATTTACCTTTATTGTAATAATTAACGTGGAAGCCATAAAAACACCAAACATGGAGGCAAAATGTACGAATCTAAAAGCTACTTAAAAAAGGAAAAATCACTTAAATTTATTTCCACAAGAGGGAATAACACTTACATTTTACTGACATTAAATATAACAAGATGAATAATCGTACATGTTACGGGAACAAATATCAATCTTTACAGATGAGAATACGCCTGTATCCAAGAAGATTTGCGCCCTGGCAATGGAGATACTTAACTTCAACATATAAGGTGATTACAGTAAGCCCTAATTCCACTCGACAAACATAGTAACTATATAAGCGAGACAAATGTACTGAAGGAGGATAGCCGGATGTGCCGTAGTAAAAAGGGCCACTATCAACCCCGTCAGGACAACACGACCCCCGTGTACATGTCAGTTTCAGCTACCTACAACATACACAGAGTCATTTGTAGCTTCTTAAAAATAATTAACATGAAAAGGCACAACGCGTAACACACTAATAAAATATAAATGTCTACTTCACAAAACTAGCTCCTCTTTAGACAAAGAAAACAGCAGAATATTAATAACACGTAAAATACTTCTAATCTGTAATAAACTAAGGCACTATGTAATAGAATATCGTCTTGAACTCATAGAATACTCAGTTTGACTTGCCTGTTTATAGGTCTTACAACTCAGCTTAACAGTGTAAGCTTAAGCAAACCCGCGAATATAAAACTCGAAATATGACAGGAATAATGATTGAAGGCACTGACAGTGCTAGGCTGCCACACAGAGGAGACAATAGTAATTTACAGAGGCACACAACCGGCCTTACATATCCAATTTAGTATAATCAGAATAAACAATTTTGTGTATAATAGTAACCTACAATACCATGACAACCTCCGAATAACACTTATTATCCAAGGTAAGTGCTAGTGTGGAAATTCACCTTTAATAATACAGAGTTCGAGTGTATTCACTTATTGGAAGGGTTACAACTTTACATCCCTTTCCACATAGCTCTCTGTTTACACACTTCTATAACTTCTGCAACTAAAGAAGGGAATATAAATGCACATATAACTGACACAGATTTAAACAGAATAAAACAGTACCTTCGTATGGCGCAAATGGCTTCATTTGCTTTACACGTGGAATATCTTCACCATTCAGTAATTCAGAAATATATTGAGCAACGCGTGAGAGCAAGACGTCGCCGTGGCATCAGCTATTTACTTCACATAATTTCCTGCACAGACACAAGGCAGACGAAGCGTTTTCACATGCAACAGCGGCGAGCATCACACATTTCCTCCGTCACGCCATAGACAAATCTCAATTTCAATAGCCAGTAACTAGAACCTGTACATGCCCTCGCAGAAGAAAAGCCCCAAAACACAAGAGTGCACCATCGCGATACCAAACCCGAGGTCCCATCAAGTCACTGCCGGAATCTCTCGCTGACCCTGCCCATAGCGTACAGGCGTCGTACCACAGGCCTCACGGTAAACGCTAACAAGCCACCTCCGACCCTGCGAATATCCACTCCGCATTCCCTTTCCTCTCTCCCTTAACCACCCGACCACGGGCCTAAATCGCGGAAGGCAAAGATGGTGACCCTGCTAATCGATGGCAGCGATGCCATTGTAAGTGCGAGAACACTGGCCAAGCCGCGCCACGGCTCAGCATCGTCACGATGTAAAAATTTTCCGACGTTTCGCCCACTGTTGCAAATGGCCTTCCTCAAGGCGTTTTCTGACGACTGAACGCGAAAAACCTGTGTTTTAGCGTAGCTGTGGTTTTTGGAAACTGATATGGGGAGGACGGGAATAGCGGCAACTCTAACGCATGGCGACTTTTTACTAATTTGCTGTCGATCTAGGAACTCGAGAATCACTACTTGCACAGACAGTCCTTGTTTATGATTTTGCATTCTTGTAGGACAAAAGGAAAGCATCCAAATAATAATCTGAAAAATGCCTGAATAGATGTTATGATCGGAAGGATAGCGCATAATTGTCGTATAGCTAAAGACGGCTAAGAAAAATGAGAAAACCAGTTTTAAATTCGATGAAGTGTATTGAGAAAAACACGAACTTGTTTACAGTGCAAATTACACTGGGAGAGTAAAACACTGACTACATAATATAATTAATATTTATTTTTTCAAAAAAATTCATTGTTGCTACTGGGAAAAGTAAAGTGATTAAAAAAATATGATTCACAGTCTTCGAGCAAATAGTTATTTTCGTCCCCACCACGGCCCGCACTCGACTCTTGGGCCCACACTGCATGTCTTGGGCACTTCACCACCGTCTTAATAACTGGAAACCTTTCCCGGAAGCCAGCAATACACCTTTTTCCAGCCACTATGATCTCCTTATTAAAACTGTGGTTAAGATCGTTCCTCTCAGACAGCCTAAATGCTGCGCATCGTGGATCCTGAACTGTCACGCTGCCAAATCTTGTCTCCAAGTACAGGAGACTGCTTTGAGGCAAAAATTATTTAAATTCTTCAAATCCTTTCTTGTGGTCGGTATTAAATATTTGGTCACACATATAAGAGTGAAAACGGAAGAAAAACTTTACTTCACTTTTTGTGGAATGGTGTCTGGGTGGGCAAAGTGGCTCGCCCTGAAGTGTATTATATATGAGAATACATACATTCTTATACATAATATAATATAATATATAATTATAATATTATATAATATATAATCGTATATATTATATACTTTACTTCAGGGCGAACCACTGTGGCCTCCCAGACACCAATATAATATATATAAGACACCAATCTATATAATATACATACATATATATGTAATATATAATATACTTTACTTCAGGATAGGCTACTGTCACCACCCAGAACCATTCCACAAAAACTGAAGTGAAGTTCTTTCTTCTGTGTTCACTCTTATATGTGTGACCAAATTATAAGTCCATATATATATATATATATATATATATATATATATATATATATATATATATATATATATATATATATATATATATATATATATATATATATAATTTATCGACTTTCGGTATGTGCCCATACAGCCATATCACATATCAACACTGCAAATGTTATACAACAGTTGGTTTTCAGAATTCAAAGCATACATAAGTTTAAGGCTCACCATGATGCAAAGTAACATTGGCATAACAAAACGCAGATTTCTTGGTAATACAAATTTTACATGCACATTATACTGAAACGAGTAAACAAGACCGAAATGGAACAAAGGATACACAGAGGTACTATGGTATAAAAAACCGGTAACAAAATAAGAAATGATATATCGCCGTTGGTACACATTTGGGATATTCCCGATTCAATATACGTTAATGACTACTTATCTTAAATAACAATAAAATGGTCTTTTGTATGGTGCCGGCCGTGGTGGCCAAGCGGTTAAAGGCGCTACAGTCTGGAACCGCGCGGCCCGCTACGGTCGCAGGTTCGAATCCTGCCTCGGGCATGGATGTGTGTGATGTCCTTAGGTTAGTTAGGTTTAAGTAGTTCTAAGTTCTAGGGGACTGATGACCTTAGCAGTTAAGTCCCATAGTGCTCAGAGCCATTTGAACCAATCTTTTGTATGGTCTGTAATAACTGTCTGAAAAGCTGCAGATAGAGAATTGAATATCTGTGCAATTCTACAAGTACAATCTAGATGGAACATGAGGACAGTATACAAAAACCAGATTCGAGTATTACAGTCCCATGTATAGACTAGCTTAGCGACGGCTGTGTGGTCTGCACAAATATTTTTTGTTTCCGTTTAATCGAAATTTTGTGTTGTTCACAAACTGCAACCCTTCTAAAGTTTTCACACTAATTAAGACAACGGACATGGTCTTTTCCGAATGTACTTCTACTCAATAAGTGCTTCTGGTAGCTGGAGTCTAAGTTTCTTTTTTTTTTTTCTAATCATGCCTTCTGCCTTACAGTGCTGACATTTGCATGCAAAAGTAATCCCTAAGCACAATATTTGTTTATACCTAACCAAGAAGTGAAGTATCAGTTTTCATAGAATTAACTTCAACTTATTTTCTAATACATCGACATATTTTCTTTACAATGTTCATCCCCTATTTCACCACATTAGGGACTGAATTTCCAAAACAAAGTAAAACATGTATTTTTTATTTCTATCAGAGGAACCAAATAAAAATTTTCATAGATGTAGCTTAAAAATGCTTGCATAACGAAATATTTCCATAAGAAATTTCATCTCATATTTCACCCCCTTAGAAGCTGAATTTCCTATGTAAGACGTGTATGTTTTGACTGTCTATTGCCAGACCACAATTTATGAAAGATGTTTATATTTTATTAATAGTATTAAGTAGGAATAATTAATATTTGTCATGTTGGAAATAATTGTGGTAACAGGGAATGTATGCACCAAAGTATTGTTGGCAGGAGAGACCGCATATTGATATAATTTTAAAAAGGGCGGGAGAGTCCGCGTATGGATACATTTTAAGAAAAGAGCGGGAAAGACCGCGCATTGGTACATTTTGTAATGGTAGCAGGGATTGTCTGCACCAGAAAGCATTGTTGGCTGGAGAGACCGCACTTTAGCGTTCGTAGGAAGTCAGTAGTAAGCGAGATGTGAAGCGGGTCGGTAGCAGGTCTCAAGCGAGAGGTTGAGAGGAGGGGTGTGCCTGCCAGCCACCAGCTATGATTTACAAGAGATTATAAACGGATGTACAGAGACATCAGCTAACTATTGTCATAAGAGGAACTAATATTATTGAACTATTTTTTTGAGAAATTCAAGACTACTGAAGGTATGTTTGCTCAATGCTAGTTGTAAGATTATTGTAGAAAGTAAGTCCCATTTGAACGTTTGTAAAATCATTTCATTCAGAATATCATTAATTTATGCCAGAAATATTTCATTACTGATTATAATCCATCCCAAAAACCATCAACGTAAAACTTTGCAAAATTTTATTGTTGTCAAGAAAAAGTTTGACTATGAATTACGTAACTTCAGTCACATTAATTAAAGAATAACGTCAGCTTTGCTATTAAAGAATAACGTCAGCTTTGGTAATAAATACAGCCACTTATTATGACAGCCCACAAGCAACTAATAGAGTATAGTAAAACAGAGTAAGTATATTCATGTCGCAGTTCGATGGAGTAGTCAGATGGCGATCCAGTAACAGTAAAAAAGGTAAGGGACAGTTTTGAGTCATTGCAGGCCACGACAACGACACATTCCATGTTTTGTCGAAATAATCAGAAAATCACTTTTAATAAGCAGCATTTAAATTTGTATGCGAAGATTGAGAAACAGAAGTAATTTCAAGGGAAGTTTTCATGGAAGGTTGCGTAACAAAAGAGATATAGGAGGAGACGGGAAGGTTTCACCAAGAACAGTGAAACAAGTATTTTTTTATTTCCAACCGGGAAGTCAAATACCAGTGTTCGTAGATGTAGCATTAAAAATATATTCTTAATTCTTTAATAATAATTCATTAAAAAAATTCTTCACCCACTATTTCACATCCATAGACGATAAATTTATAAAAATGATGAAACACATATGTCTTTATTTCTGACCGACAAATCAGATACAAATTTTCGTATGTCTAGCTTCAAAATTGCCTTAACAGTGATGGGTTTTCAAAAAACCTTTCCTTCCCTATTTCACCCTCTTAGGGCCGGAATACCAAAAAATCCCTTTCCAAACGACGCCTACAGTATGAAATAAACAGCTTCTGCAAATTTGATGTCTATATCTTTCGTGGTTTAGGCTAGGCAATGATGAGTCAGTAGTAACATCCTGCTGAGTGGCACTTGGCAGTCTAGTCAGTTAATTGTGCTTTGGTCTTCCCCTGGATTTCTAACTATCAAGGATATTAGATCTGTAGCACAGTAAGCTATATCGGAATGTTGGCACAGTTGTCAAGGTCGTACAGTAGTTTATAGGTTGCTACATCGTTGGTTGCTAACATGGTTTAGAGACTGCTTGGGAACTGATGACAAAGAAACCAAAGATTACTTACAAGTACGTTTATTTGACACATGTTCCGAGGACATTGTAGGGATGTATATTTGGATATTCTCCTCCTCCGTAAACACATAGACGGCGCTTATGTTCAACCGATGGAGGTGTTTGTTGAACTTGTTGAATGTTGTGCTACACCTGCTCGACCTGTTCATCTAGTTCTGTAAGAGTTGCTGACTGATTAGTCGCACGAGTCATATCTGGTCCCATCATATGCGCCACACGTGATTGAATGGAGACAAGACCGAAGATAGAGATGGCCACGGAAGTTTCAGCACGTTTTGCAGAGTACGTTGAGTTTCAGGGGCAGTGTGTAGACCAATATCATCCTTTTGGAACAACACATCTCCATCCTATTGCAAGAACGGAAACAGAGCGGGTGTTCCAACATTCTGCAGTTACCAGGGACTAGTTTGCAAAAATAAAAAAATAAATGTTCAAATGTGTGTGAAATCTTATAGGACTTAACTCCCAAGGTCATCAGTCCCTAAGCTTACACACGACGTAACCTAAATTATCCTAAGGACAAACACACACACACACACACACACACACACACATGCCCGAGGGAGGACTCGAACCTACGCCGGGACCAGCCGCACAGTCCATGTCTGCAGTGCCAAGACCGCTTGGCTCATCCCGCGCGCCTCGTCTGCAATGGTAAACGAGATATATAGCTTAGCGTACGCCAGACCATAAGGCCTGGGGTGTGCCCAGAGTGTCTTGGACGAATGCGCTTCACCAGACAGCGCTCACCAGGTCTACGTCGTATCTGCAAACGACCATCATTCCCGTGCAGGCAAAAATTGCTTTCATCGCTGAAGACCACGCCATGCCATTCCATCTTTAAAGTGATCCTCTGACGGCCTCAGTCAATCCGTGCCCGCCGACGCTGAGGCGTGACTGGAACACGACCTAGAGGTGCGCGTGCCTGTAGTCCCGCTGGTAATAACTAATTCGCAACAGTTTATATTGACACGTCTGGGATCAAAAGCCCTCTTATCTGTGCTGTGGTATTTTACGACTTACCTTTGCTGCCGTTACAGTACGACGGCCGGCCGCTGTGGCGATTCTAGGCGCTTCAGTTTGGATCCGTGTGACCGCTGCGTTCGCAGGTTCGAATCCTGCCTCGGGCATGGATCTGTGTGATGTCCTTAGGTTAGTTCGATTTAACTAGTGCTAAGTTCTAGGGGACTAATGACCTCAGATGTTAAGTCCCATAGTGATCAGAGCCATTTGAACCGTTTGAACATTACGACGATCTTGGCGAGTCTGTGCTGCGTAGACGTCCCGAATCTCGTCTACATGTGTGAACACTTCCACGTGGCTACCCATCCCAGCATCGTTGCACAACTGACGCAGCTCGTCCAACTTGCGTGGACCATAGCTCGTGGTCTGGTGGCTAGCATTTCTGCTTCTGGATCACGAGGTCTCGGGTTCGATTCCCGGCAGGGTTGGGGATTTTCTCATCCCGGGTACTGGGTATTTGTTTCGTCCTCATCATTTCATCATCATTCGTGAAAGTGGCTAGATTGGTCTGTGTAAGGACTGGGACTTGATACGGGTGCTGCTGACCTCGCAGTTGAGCGCCCCACAAACCAAACATCATCACCATCCAGCTCGTCTGGCAAATCTCCGGAAAGACTATCCCGCCTCTCGGGAGGCCAAAATCTGATCTCTTTCAAACTTGCTCCATAGCAAGCAGGAGTGCATCACTGTGTCATGGTAACCTGCATGCTTCACTACACTGATCCTTCTGAATGTGAGCATTCCCTGTTACAAAGTAGACATAGATAGCTCTCTGGTACTTGTGCCACTAATCTAGCTATTGGTGAACGACGCTGAAACCATTATTAATACATCTGCTGTTCCTCCAAGTGGTATATGCTGTCATCGAATAAAAATCGACGTTGTTTATCCAGGTGTACGAATTTTTTTCCGGCAGTGCTTAAAAATAGGAACACTTCTCCAAATGATTTTTTTACTTTTTTATTTTTTATTTTATTTTATTTACTTATTTATTTATTTATTTATTTATTGGTTGAGTGGGGATGACTCCTATGGAGTCCCCTCGCCCCTCCCCGTCCCACAGTTGGATCCGCTCCCGTGTACCAGATGAGCTCTTTAGCTGCCCAGTACTGTACCTTATCAGTTTATCAATGGGCTGCATCATTTTATTTTGGACATTGCAGTGGAGATATGAGTGTCTGCCAGGACTGCAGACATGTTGGAATCGTTAATTTTCTGACGTGACGGTAAAACTGTATAAGTAGCCCTTGTAGCGACCACAGAGCTTGGCGGTGGCGGTGGGTGCAGTGCTGGTAGCGGAGAGTCCCACGCGTGGCGCCGGGTTGCCCACAGTACAGTAGAGTGCACAGTAGTCGCGGGCCCGGGCAGTAGCGTGGCAGCTGTGGCCCCCCGGGGCGCCAGCGCGGCTACACGGGCCAATTTGTCGCGGCCCGCGGCGCGCACAAAGAACCCCCGCGGCCGCATTGTACGGAGGTGCCCGGCTGACGCAGACATCAAGTGCGCCCCGCGCCAACGATCACGCTCTGGGGAAGTGCCGCATGACCGCACCCTCGCCGCCTGCGAACCAGCTCCTGAGTTTCCCAGCGCCAAACATTATCACGTCTTTTTATCCGTGATGACAGCCCTTGATGTCTACTTTGAGGGAGGCAAACTTCGCCATGACATGAATCCAAGTGCAATAGGTATAAATGAAGGATCTATCCCACAACCGCCTACTGCAATCCAGTCACAGGCATCTCCTATTCCATCAAAGGCAAAGCTACCTGTGAAAGTAGTTGTGTGATCTACAAATTGAGCTGTAACTACTATGCTGATTTGTAATTGGACAACTTGTGGTGTTCTCGTCGCCACTGTAGTGTCCTCTTGCAGACAGTATCGCTATTCTAGTTATTACAAACTTAAGTATCGCTATGGTTAAGGTCACTCGTCTTCTATATAAGCGGGCAGTGCATGCCAGGAGAACCATTCCGCTGTGAGCTGTATCTGCAACAGCATTTAAGCACTATGCCTCGTCGACGTGTTTATCGTTAACGCCGCCACCGCATACCTGTGTATAAACATATTGTTAGCCTCGCTGTGAGCTGTATCTGCAACAGCATTTAAGCACTATGCCTCGTCGACGTATTTATCGTCAACGCCGCCACCGCATACCTGTGTATAAACATATTGTTAGCCTCGAGAATAAACCTGGAAGATATGGAACAGCCCAAGCAGTTATTTTAAATGGACCTATATTTTTCCGTGGCTGCAGGGTTAATTTTACTCTGGACGTCGCTACTGGGAATTCTGGTCGCTATACATTCTCGTAGCAGGTGATGTGAACATACAAACGCCAAATGGAATAAAAGTTAGTGACTCAGTGACTGAGATAGTGACACACACTGCGCTAGTGACAGATAATGAGACCGAAATTGATCTAGTGGCTGAGACTGAACCCTCCAATCCGTGGCGGCAGTCTAAGTACTTGCGGTCGAGAGGGCGTTGGCAGCGTGTTGCTTGTGAGTCTGTCTTTGGCCTCTGTCCTGATATGTGTGCTTGATCCAGCGCCTACTATCGATCTAGGCGCTTCAGTCCTGAACCACGTGGCTGTTACGGTCGCAGGTTTCAATCCTGCCTCGGGTATGGGTGTGTGGGATGTCCTTAGGTTAGTTAGGTTTAAGTAGTTCTACGTTGTAGGGGACTGATAACCTCAGGAGTTAAGTCCTATAGTGCTCAGAGCCATTTGAACCATTTTTGTTGACAGCAGTTTTCAGCAGTGATAGTTACACTTCCGGGAAGCAATTTGTCGTACACCACACGGACGCTGTTCCACCAGATATATTTCATTATCTTATGCGGATGCGAGCAGGTCTTTGTACGGGAAGGACAGGAATGGTTCGACTTGTTCACAAGCCAATTAATGACGAGCAAGCAGAGAGTAACATATCTGCACCAGCTGATTTCTCTGATTTTTGCTTACAGCATGCGGCACCCATTTTTGAACGTTCCGCATTGCATGAAATACCTCACGATGATGGAATGCTCACAGTTCATCACATTTACCGGTTTTCGAGTGCACTGCCGTGAATCATTGTGGAGTAATCCGTTAGAGCGATCTTCACGAATCCCCGATGGTCTTCCTGAATATGGAGGTCATTAATGTCATAACGATCCTGCTTAAAACGAGAGAAACAATTTTCACCCGTGCTCTGCCCAGTGGCATTATCCACACACAGAGCGCAAATGTTTCTGGCTGCTTCCGCTGCTGTCACTCCTCTACTGAACTCGAAATGAAGAATATGTCGGAAATGTTCTGCTTTCTCCATTTGGCTCTTCGTTTTCTAGCTTCCACAGATCCATTTACTACCTTCCCCCATTCGGATCTCCGGGCGGGGACTACTCAAGAGGACCTCGATATCAGGAGAAAGAAAACTGGCGTTCTACGGATCGGAGAGTGGAATGTCAGATCCCTTAAACGGGCAGGTAGGTTAGAAAATTTAAAAAGGGAAATGGATAGGTTGAAGTTAGATATAGTGGGAATTAGTTAAGTTCGGTAGCAGGAGGAACAAGACTTTTGGTCAGGGGAATTCAGGGTTATAAACACAAAATCAAATAGGGGTACACCAGGAGTAGGTTTAATAATGAATAAAAAAATAGGAGTGCGGGTAACCTACTACAAACAGCATAGTGAACGCGTTATTGTGGCCAAGATAGACACGAAGCCCATGCCTACTACAGTAGTACAAGTTTATATGCCAACTAGCTCTTCAGATGATGAAGAAATTGATGAAATGTATGACGAGATAAAAGAAATTATTCAGGTAGTGAAGGGAGACGAAAATTTAATAGTCATGGGTGACTGGAGTTCGATAGTAGGAAAAGGGAGAGAAGCCAACATAGTAGGTGAATATGGACTGGGGGACAGAAATGAAAGAGGAAGCCGTCTGGTAGAATTTTGCACAGAGCATAACTTAATCATAGCTAACACTTGGTTCAAGAATCATAAAAGAAAGTTGTATACATGGAAGAATCCTGGAGATACTAGAAGGAATCGGATAGATTATGTAATGGTAAGACAGAGATTTGGGAACCAGGTTTTAAATTGTAAGATATTTCCAGGGGCAGATGTGGACTCTGACCACAATCTATTGGTTATGTACTGTAGATCAAAACTGAAGAAACTGCAAAAAGGTGGGAATTTAAGGAGATGGGACCTGGATAAACTGGCTAAACCAGAGGTTGTACAGAGTTTCAGTGAGAGCATAAGGGAACAATTGACAGGAATGGGGGAAAGAAATACAGTAGAAAAAGATTGGGTAGCTCTGAGGAATGAAGTAGTGAAGGCAGCAGAGGATCAAGTAGGTAAAAATACGAGGGCTAGTAGAAATCCTTGGGTTACAGAAGAAATATTGAATTTAATTGATGAAAGGAGAAAATATAAAAACGCAGTAAATGAAGCAGGCAAAAGGGAATACAAACGTCTCAAAAATCGACAGGAAGTGCAAAATGGTTAAGCAGGGATGGCTAGAGAACAAATCTAAGGATGTAGAGGTTTATCTATCTAGGGGTAAGATAGATACTGCCTACAGGAAAATTAAAGAGACCTTTGGAGAAAAGAGAGCCACTTGTATGAATATCAAGGGCTCAGATGGAAACCCAGTTCTAAGCAAAGAAGGGAAAGCAGAAAGGTGGAAGGAGTATATAGAGGGTCTATACAATGGCGATGTACTTGAGGACAATATTATGAAAGAGGATGTATATGAAGATGAAATGGGAGATACAATACTGCGTGAAGAGTTTGACAGAGCACTGAAAGACCTGAGTCGAAACAAGGCCCCGGGAGTAGACAACGTTCCATTGGAACTACTGACGGCCTTGGGAGAGCCAGTCCTGACAAAACTCTACCATCTAGTGAGCAAGATGTATGAGACAGGCGAAATACCCTCAGACTTCAAGAAGAACATAATAATTCCAATCCCAAAGAAAGCAGGTGTTGACAGATGCGAAAATTACCGAACTGTCAGTTTAATAAGCCACAGCTGCAAAATACTAACGCGAATTCTTTACAGACGAATGGAAAAAGTGGTAGAAGCCCTCCTCGGCGAAGATCAGTTTGGATTCCGCAGAAATGTTGGAACACGTGAGGCAATACTGACCCTTCGACGTATCTTATAAAATAGATTAAGGAAAGGCAAACCTACATTTCTAGCATTTGTGGACTTAGAGCAAGCTTTTGACAATGTTGACTGGAATACTCTCTTTCAAATTCTGAAGGTGGCAGGGGTAAAATACAGGGAGCGAAAGGCTATTTACAATTTGTACAGAAACCAGATGGCAGTTTTTAAGAGTCGAGGGGCATGAAAGGGAAGCAGCGGTTGGGAAGGGAGTGAGACAGGGTTGTAGCCTGTCCCCGATGTTATTCAATCTGTATATTGAGCGAGAAGTAAAGGAAACACAAGAAAAATTTGGTGTAGGTATTAAAGTCCATGGAGCAGAAATAAAAATGTTGAGGTTAGCTGATGACATTGTAATTCTGTCAGAGACAGCAAAGGACTTGGAAGAGCAGTTGAACGGAATGGACAGTCTCTTGAAAGGAGGATATAAGATGAACATCAACAAAAGCAAAACGAGGATAATGGAATGTATTCGAATTAAGTCGGGTGATGCTGAGGGGGTTAGATTAGGAAATCACACACTTAAAGTAGTAAAGGAGTTTTGCCATTTGGGGACCAAAATAACTGATGATGGTCGAAGTAGAGAGGATATAAAATGTAGACTGGCAATGGCAAGGAAAGCGTTTGTGAAGAAGAGAAATTTGTTAACATCGAGTATAGATTTAAGTGTCAGGAAGTCGTTTCTGAAAGTATTTGTATGGAGTGTAGCCATGTATGGAAGTGAAACATGGACGATAAATAGTTTGGACAAGAAGAGAATAGAAGCTTTTGAAATGTGGTGCTACAGAAGAATGCTGAAGATTAGATGGGTAGATCACATAACTAATGAGGAGGTATTGAATTGAATTGGAGAGAAGAGGAGTTTGTGGCACAACTTGAGAAGAAGAAGAGACCGGTTGGTAGGACATGTTCTGAGGCATCAAGGGATCACAAATTTAGCATTGGAGGGCAGCATGGAGGGTAAAAATCGTAGAGGGAGACCAAGAGATGAATACACTAAGCTGATTCAGAAGGATGTAGGTTGCAGTAAGTACTGGGAGATGAAGAAGCTTGCACAAGATAGAGTAGCATGGAGAGTTGTATCAAACCAGTCTCAGGACTGAGGACAACAACAAACACCTTCAAAATGACAAGATTACAACATTTAAACTCAAATAGCAACACAGAACTATAAATAAAAAATGACAGCTGATAAATGAACCCATAGCAACCGAAATTCCAACAAGAAAAAGCAGAAACTACGAACTTAACGTATCAACTTACATACCTTGGGATCATTTTGGACAGGACCCTTTTTTTAAGGTGCATCTCGCGTGTCTATCTTGAGTCACAATCCAGCTCCTGACATCCGATAGAACAGTGCGCTACTATGTGAATATCGGAAGATTGTCGATAACCCTAAATTTCTAATAGTCAATGATGTATTCTCTGTGGAGCAATAACATTGAGACCAAGGCATACCATTCTTACCACAGCCACGATTCTTGCTGAAGGTGAATTCAGTGCCATCGAGGAACGTAAACGCTGCTAGCAAGGAAACTGCCCTCCACATTTCCTGAAATTTCCCTGCATCTAGGAAAAAACAAATGGATTTGACCAGCCTCGGATACTTTAGAGTACTCTGAATCCGAACGGGTCATGGAAGATGTGCTGACACCTTCCGAAAGTGGAGGAAATTTGCCAAACAACAAACAGCAGCTCATGCTTATCAACATGTTCAGCACGTGCCTACAACGGTCCTTTTGAAGATTTATTCACACTGACGAGTGGATCCATGAATTACATATTGATATGCGCATGTCACTATTGTCATTTGCATTATACGCTCTAAGACAAAATAAAAGATACACCACGAAGGAAAACTCCCAAATGCTCGGAAACAGCTAAGCCAGCTTGCTTCTGGGTCGTCGGCACTTTCCACTTCTCCAGGCGGACACTGTAGTTACTTAGTGGTCCTAGGCTCCCATGCGTTTTTCTAACGTGGGTGTGATTCTCAATGACTGAGTGGCACGACCGCCTCACATTACTGTTTTCATAATTATTCGGTAACACCTGAAGATGAAGCTTTAAGCTTCGAAACCGGTCGTAGAATAAATTAAGAAAATTACCAGCTACTGAAGCGGATTTTTATTCTATAAATACGTTGCTTCGTTGCGAATATTCACCAGATCAAATATTTGGCAGTTTTAGAAGGGGTGAAATGTTCCTAATGGATTTGTTACTCAGGTGAAGTCGAATAATTTTACCACGTTCGAAGTCAATGAGCTTTCCTGACCGGCCATTTCCGCTGTTACTGCTTCTATACTGGTAACACAACTCCTTTCATATTGGCGGATTCGCCTCTCATGGCATCTAGTGGTCACATTCGATTACGTAGTGATGTCCGGATACTTTTGATCAGATAGTGTATTTGCTATTTTATTCATAGCTGTAATTTTCAGCAACTGTAGTATATATCTCAGAATAAAATTCAGTCGTCAGTTGTGTATGTAATTATATTTCACTTGACCGGTTTCGAGAAATTAGTTTGACATCTTCAGAAGTCTACAAAATTAGGAATATATAAATCTTTAGATCCTGGCTATGCATTTATGTAAAGTATAAGAAGTTAATTACAGAAACTTACTTAGTATTGGTTTAGCAGACATCAGTAACTTCCTGATAGTACTGTATGTCCGGGTTTTCATATATTACAGACAGGGAGGGCATTTAACACACACTTTCGTGAGCACTTGCTCCTCAAGACGGTGAGAATTCGCATAAGTCAACTTTTGCAGAACATCTCAAAATCGAGAAACACACTCTTTCTCCTCCATTCTTCCTTACCTCGGAAATTTCGTATACAGTTGACAAGGGCTACAAAATGAACCTTTCAAAAGAATTTGAAATATATGATCATTCCCAGCTAAATTCAAAAGATTTTCTGAATGATCAACATGCATTAAATCAACATCTCTTATAAAATGTGAAAAGTAGCCCATTCCTTTCGTACATTGCAATTCGAAGTTGATCTGAACTGTATTGTCTATAACTTCTTTATATACCTTAGACCTACTTTTTATGTATTTTTATGTATGTTAATTGCTGCTGGCACATCAGCTTGACATGTACATAGATGTATGTCAGTTACTGTAAATTGTCGGTCTATGTTTACAATACCAACTTTCAGTATGCAGGTTTTTGGACATTTCATGTCACTATGCTTCTATGAAGAAGGTTTGGACATCTGCTAGAACAATACTCACGATGAGAAGGAGGCAAGTGCCATTACTCGATTTCCTAGAAACTTCGCTCAGTGGAAGAGGGGTCAAAATAAGCGAACATGTGTCTCGGCTTATCCGTTTCTGAAAAACTACGGTCAAAGTTTCCGAGTTATTTTCAAGTACTTTACGTGCATTTTGGCACAAGATAACCTCAGACGAAATCCTGGCACAGTGATTAACGTCAGACCTTCTTAATTTTGCGCCCCGTGCTGGAAATCCGATTATTACTTTTATTTTTGTTTTTCGTTCATACATCCGTGTCTGTAGAAAATTACTACACGAATGTTTTCAAATGTATATTGATATAACTTTGTCCTTATTAGTCTACAAATTGCATGTCACATGAACGAATTAAAAGTATGAGGAAATTCTTTGAAATTGTTTTCAGTGAAATTCTTGTAGTTTATTTTGACTCCTAATCACCTGCAAGCACTACATTACGGAAAAGGAATATGTTATGTATGCATGGATTGCCTCTAAATTATTTCCAACCTGCGAAATCTTCCCCTGCGTGAATGACGTTTGTTTCCCGACTGAGAATCATACGAAGAAATGTGGAATATCTGTGTTTCGAATGTGTCTATGATCGGTATCATCCAAGGGAATGGACCCAATCTTGCTGAAGGACAGAGATGTGAATAACATATAAGAACTGAGATGAGAATGAAATATCAGAATTTGACAATTTAAAAAATATTATAACCCCTCAACATACCATGCTCACATGTAATCTGTAATAAATGTGTGACACTTATTGTGAAACCTAGTTGTAATGTTGCACGTGTTCGCTTATTTTGACTCTTTCACTTGGCGAAGTTTCTGGGAAATCGGGCGATGGTATTTGGCTTTTCCCCCTTGTTAGTATTGTTTTAACAGACATCAAAATCTTCTTCATAGAAGCATAATGCCTGATATGTCAGAAAACGTACATACTAAATGTGGTTATTTTAAACACGGATTGACAACTGCAATAGCTGCATCACATCTACGTATATACATGATAAGCTGTTTTTCCAGCAGCAGGAATATATACAAAAGCATATAAAATGTATATCTAAGATAAACAAAAAAGTTATAGATAATACATTTGAAAACAACTTCGTAGTTTTAATAGATAAAAGGAGTGGGCCAGTTTTCACGTTTTATAGGAGATGCCACGTAATCAAAATAGTGTCTCTTTTTCAATGCAAGTTTATAGTTCAAGAAACGTTTTGATTTTAGATGGTAATGTTTATATATTTCAAATTCTTTTAAAACGTTCATTTTGTAGCCCTTGTCAATTGTATACAAAATTTCCATGCTAAGCAAGGATGGAGGAGGAAGAGTGTGTCTCGATTTTGAGATGTTCTGCAAAAGTTGTCTTTTCTCACCATCTTTGTTTAGCAGGTGCTCACGGAAGCCCTCCCTGTCTGTCCTACATAAAAACCCGGACATATGGTACTACAAAGAAGTTAGTGACATCTGCTAAACCAGTGCTGAGTAAGTTTATGTAATATACCTCTTAAAAAATGGTTCAAATGGCTCTGAGCACTATGGGACTTTTCTTCTGAGGTCATCAGTCCCCTAGAACTTAGAACTACTTAAACCTTACTAGCCTAAGGACATCAAACACATCCATGCCCGAGGCAGGAATTCGAACCTGCGACCGCAGCGGTCGCGCGGTTCAAGACTGTAGCGCCTAGAACCGCTCGGCCATTATACTTCTAATATTTTACATAAATGAATAGCCAACGTCTAAAGATTTATATATCCCCAATTTTGTAGGATTCAGAAATGACGAATTAATTACTCGAAATCGGTAAAGCGAAATACCTCGAAAACATTTGACCGTCGTTTTCTCAGAAACTGTCGAGTATCTACGGATAATCAGTGACACGCGTTCCCTTATTTTGACCGATGCTCTTGGGAAATCGGGTGACGTCACTTCCAACATTCTCCTTTTCCTGTAATATACTTGTTATACTTTACATAATCGCATAACCAACGTCTAAAGATTTTTAATGTTCCTAATTTTGTGGGCTTCTAAAAATGAAAAATTGATCTGTCGAAACCGGTAAAGCATAATAAAAATATATTTGCATCTGATGCCTGAATTTTATTCTGTAACAGTATATTTATGTGACTGTAGGATGAGAATACAACGAAACATTTTCGCTACCCGACGGTCACAGTGTTCCCCAAAGGTAGTTTGCCAGTTCCTGTATCCTTGATAATCTATCTACATCTGCAGGTCTCTTCGCGAGATGTACGTAGGAGGGAGCAATATACTGCTTGACTACCTCAGTGAAGGTATGTTCTCGAAACTTCAACAAAAGCCCGTAACAAGCTACTGAGCGTCTCTCCTGTAGAGTCTTCCACTGGACTTCATTTTATCATCTCCGTAACGCTTTCGCGATTACTAAATGATCCTGTAACGAAGCGCGCTGCTCTCTGTTGGATCTTCTCTAGCTCTTCTATCAACCCTATCTGGCACGGATCCCACACTGCTGAGCAGTATTCAAGCTGTGGGCGAACAAGTGTACTGTACCCTACTTCCTTTGTTTTCGGATTGCATTTTCTTAGGATTCTTTCAATGAATCTCAATCTGGCATCCGCTTTACCGACGATCAACTTTATATGATGATTCCATTTTAAATCACTCCTAATGCCTACTCCCAGATAATTTATGGAATTAACTGCTTCCAGTTGCTGACCTGCTATATTGTAGCTAAATGATAAAGGATCTTTCTTTCTATGTATTCGCAGCACATTACACTTGTCTACATTGAGATTCAATTGCCATTCCCTGCACCATGCGCCAATTCGCTGCAGGTCCTCCTGCATAGGGAACGTAGTGTTACGGAGTAAGCCAGCCCCGGCACGCCAGTCGGGAACGACAGAGAAGAGGAGGCCGTGAGAAGAGGTCAGCCAATCGGACTCTGACCGACCGACCTCCCTCCAGGACGACAACGCAACAGCAGTGACCCCTAGGTGAAGTGGACATAAGCGTCGCGCCCGAGTGTTGGCAGCCCACTTCGATAGCAGCTTCAACGTTAGCTACTTCGTTAGCCGACGCATCGTAACCTCATCATTAGCAAACCTCTATGTAGCACAGACTTGTGGTTGTCTATTCTGAAGAAGACTGATTATTTTGCATATCGTCCTTTGCTTGTGACACATCTATCTAAGTTAAGTATTTATACTTGTGTTGTTGTAATGAAACTTACCATCACGAGTTGTTTGATTGTTTGTCTAGCAAACCGAGTATGCAGGATTCCTAGAACGCAGCATGTAATTCTCAATGGAGAGAAGTCTTCCGAGGGAAGAGTGATTTCAGGTGTGCCGCAGGCGAGTTCAAATGGTTCAAATGGCTCTGAGCACTATGGGACTGAACATCTATGGTCATCAGTCCCCTAGAACTTAGAACTACTTAAACCTAACTAACCTAAGGACATCACACACCACCCAGTCATCACGAGGCAGAGAAAATCCCTGACCCCGCCGGGAATCGAACCCGGGAACCCGGGTGGGGGAAGCGAGAACGCTACCGCACGACCACGAGCTGTGGACACGTAGGGGAGTGCCGTAGGACCGTTGCTATTCACAGTATACATAAATGACCTTGTGGATAACATCGGAAGTTCACTGAGGCTTTTTGCGGATGATGCTGTGGTATACCGAGAGGTTGTAACAATGAAAAATTGTACTGAAATGCAGGAGGATCTGCAACTAATTGACGCATAGTGCAGGGAATTGCAACTGAATCTCAATGTAGACAAGTGTAATGTGCAGCGAATACATAGAAAGAACGATCCTCTATCATTTAGCTACAATATAGCAGGTCAGCAACTGGAAGCAGTTAATTCCATAAATTACCTGGGAGTAGGCATTAGGAGTGATTTAATACGGAATGATCATATAAAGTTGATCGTCGGTAAAGCAGATGCCAGACAGATTCATTGGAAGAATCCTAAGTAAATGTAATCCGAAAACAAAGGAAGTAGGTTACAAATAGTTCAAATGGCTCTGAGCACTATGGGACTCAACTGCTGTGGTCATCAGTCCCCTAGAACTTAGAACTACTTAAACCTAACTAACCTAAGGACATCACATACACCCATGCCCGAGGCAGGATTCGAACCTGGGGCCGTAGAAACAGCGCGGCTCCGGACTGGAGAGCCTAGAATCGCACGGCCACCGCGGCCGGCGAGTAGGTTACAGTACACTTGTTCGCCCACTGCTTGAATACTGCTCACCGGTGTGGGATCCGTACCAGATAGGGTTGATAGAAGAGATAGAGAAGATGCAACGGAGAGCAGCGCGCTTCGTTACAGGATCATTTAGTAATCACGAAAGCGTTAAGGAGATGATAGATAAACTCCAGTGGAAGACTCTGCAGGAGAGACGCTCAGTAACTCGGTACGGGCTTTTGTTGAAGTTTCGAGAACATACCTTCACCGAGGAGTCAAACAGTATATTGCTCCCTCTTATGTACATCTCGCGAAGAGACCATGAGGATAAAATCAGAGAGATTAGAGCACACACAGAGGCATACCGACGATCTTTCTTTCCACGAACAATACGAGACTGGAATAGAAGGGAGAACTGATAGAGGTACTCAAAGTGCCCTCCGCCACACACCGACAGGTGGCTTGCTGAGTATGGATGTAGATGTAGATGTAGAACACGTAGTTTGCTAAGGCATTCTGTTTGGCGTCTGAGGCTGCGGACTTCCGTATGGAAGCGACACGTGTCCAGTTCGTTGACACGACCGCGCTACAGTACCGCTCCCGAAAAGGCAGAGCACTCTAATCTCCGAGACGGCGCCTGGAAAAATCCCGGGGCGACGACCGGGCCGCCGGAACGCAGCCGTCCGGCGCCTCGGCGTGTTTTCCGACGCGCGGTGTTTGTGTCCCGGTGGGCGCTGCGACGCGCCGTTACGCACGTGGGCCGCGCGGCCCGGGCTGTCTCACAATGAGGCCGGTGACGCGTGTTTTGTCGGCCCGTCCGCGTTAGTCACGGCGGCAGCGCGCCTCGGAATAACTAACATACCGAGCAGCGCACAGTGGGGGTGGCGGCGGCGGCGGCGGCGGCGGCGGGAGGAAGTGAAGTCGAGTGGAGGCAGAGGCAGGGGTCGCCGACGCCGCCACCGCCGCCGCCCCGTAATGAAATGCATACAGATTATCGGGGACAAAGGGCCGAACACGGGCCAGCTCAAGACAATGGGGAGCGAGAGGAAGTGGGAGGGCATCGTGGCCAGGGCAGGGCGCGCCGCCACAAAGCGCGGGGGTGGGACGCCGGCGCCACCCGCTGCCGTCCGAGGCCGGACGCGCGGAACAGTACTTGTTGCTCCACCTGCGCAACTACATAGTCGTGGCTAGACAAATAATTTAATATCATTCGGATCAACATTCCTTCCTTGTCCAAGTCTACATTTACTACAATGCTCTGCAAGCCACCTCTTGGTCTCTGGTGGAGGTAACTCTGAATACCACTGTCGCTTTCCTACCATCACTCAATCGCGAACGAGAATGTCGAATCAAAACACCTCTCAGCCGTCTAATTTTCCAGTTGTTATTTTATTTGAGCAACTAATTTCGGCGCTGGTTTACGCCATCTTCAGGGGCCCCGACTGTCGTGTAAGAAAATTTCCACCTCTGGTCGAGCATTCAATGACATTCCGACCTGCCGACTTGTCGGCAAGTGTTCAGCGAAGGGATCGCTGTGTCAGAAGTCTACGAATACCAGTCACTGAATGCTGGCCCATTTTTTTGAAAGTGGTTGCATAAATAAAATAACAGTTATAAACTTAGACGGCTGTATAAAGATGGACTTACAAACGGACAATCGCGAATGATCCGCGGGAAGAGCGATGGCCTGTAAGTCTTCCTGTTATCACCAGTCTCTCTAATTTTACTAATTTTACGTTCAGGGTTTTCGCGCGATATACAGTTTGTAAGGAATGACGTTGATGAAGTCCCATACTTCTTGACAGAGCGTATGGTAACGATGCGGGAGACCCTGCATCGCCGTACTATGGAAGGTCCTGCCTTCCTCCTACCGCAAGCAGATGAATGATGATGACGAAGACGACAGAATAACACCCAGTCATCTCGAGGAAGGTGAAAATTTCTGACCCCGCCGGGAATGGAAACTGGGACCTCGTGTTCGGGAAGCGAGAACACTATCGCTAGACCACAAGCTGCGGACTTGTAACAAAAGATATGGCTGAAGTTTCAGGGAACATTCCTTGCACATAGAAGAGTGAAATGTGTTATATCGACATGAATACGGAAACGCTTTCCAAGTTAGATCTCATTCTGTACTTCTCTTCACAATCAAATTAATCATTGGAAACAACTCAAGATTGCATTAATTACTGTTCGGTTCATTTTGTTTTTATTTCTTTTTTCCCTGTTGAGTTACTTGTTCGCTATCGGTGATGTACAGCAGTACATCACATCAGGATCATGTAGCTAACTGGACGTAGGTGTTTTAGAGAACGAGACGAGTTTGTCTACGTTTAATAGATGCCAATAACATGTATTTTTTCCATAGAAATTCGAGAGTGAAGTTTTTGTGCGACATTTTCCCGTATTGACGTTCATGTGCATACCAGACGAGTATAACCCGTAATGTTTGCGTGGTAGAGTAATTATGGTGTACGCGTACATAGAAACGGCGTTTGCGCAGGAATCGCCGACACAGTGTAGCTGAGGCAGAATAAGGGGAACCAGCCCGCATTCGCCGAGGTAGATGGAAAATGGCCTTAAAAGCTATCCACAGGCTGGCCGTCATACCGGACCTCGACGCTAATTCGCCGGGCGGATTCGTGCCGGGGAAAGCAGCGCATTAGACCGCGATGCTAAGAGGCCGGGCTACAGTTCGTGTACTCAGTGGTGTTTTCCCGCTGGGGCCCTAGCCGCCTAACAGAAGAACATTAAGAACAACGAAGGACCATCTCCGCGGAATTGCTTGCGAGTTACGAGGCTGATTGTGACAATTTTTTGTTGAAATTTAGAATTTGTCGTAAGGTCTTATGGGACCAAACTGCTGAGGTCATCGGTCCCTAAGCTTACGCACTACTTAATTTAACTTAAACTAACTTACACTAAGGACAACACACACACCCATGCCCGAGGGTGGACTCGAACCTTCGACGGGAGGAGTCGCGCGGACCGTGACATGGAGCTTTAGACCGCTCGGCTACCAGCGCGGCTCCTTTTTCTTTTTTTTTTTTTTTTTTTTAAATCGTCACAGGCGATGAAACATGGGTTCTTCACTTCATCACTTCGGAGCTACAGAAACGGCAATCCATGGAGTGCGAATGTACACAAGTCTGCGCCCTCGAGAGTAGCCCACACAACTTCACTGGACTATTCTCCCTCATCCACCCTACAACCCGGATCACGCACCTTCCGACTTCCATCTATTTGGCCTAATGAAGAATGAACTCGACGGGAAGGAGTACGTGAATGATGTGGAGGTTATTGACGTAGCAAGGCATTGGCTCCGACGTCGGCCGCAAGGACCTTGCATTTTTCAGTCGTTATGTTGAAAAATAGGATTTTGCAACCAAAAGTGTGATGAATAATATGGTTATTGTAATGCCGGGTAAAGCCAACGTGCTTTCATAAATAAATGTGTGTTGCATTACTTACTGAATGCACCTCGTAATTTAATTTTGGTATCATTCATATCAACATTCCTTCCTTGTCCATATGAACATCAACATCTGTACTCCGCAAGCCACCTTATGCGACGGAGCGTACCTTGTCCACTGCTGACACTTCCTACCTTTCCTATTCCAGTAGCGAATAGCGCATGGCGAGAAAGACTTCCGTGTAAATTTAAACCTCCTAATTCTGTCTTCACTATTTTGCCACGATATGCTGTGAGTAAAAAAAGTATTCCATATTTTCAGAGGTGGTCCTGTGTATAACAAAACACAGTAAAAATGGGCTGTAAAATGTATAGCAAACGGGCTATGAGAACTTCACTGTAAGCTCTTTATTATTACGATCCACTTACAGAATGCAGTAAACTGATGAGGTCATATTTTCTGTTTTTGTTTATCGATACAGCACACAGTAAACATCTGTTATTACTGTAAAGCTTGATTCACCGTCGTACACTATTTTGGTTTTAAGCTTTTTTTAAGTTACATATGTGAAACAAAAGATTATAAGTGTTCAGTGTATTGACAAAGTGCTGAAGATAATTTATCAAAGAATAACAGTAACCTAAAGATATTATTAAATAAAGTTCCTAGTGGTGCCTAGCTTGTTTCCAGTATAATTGGCATATGTCGATAATTCACAACAACCTATTCAGATTCTCTCTCTACCTGATGTCGCACCTTGATGTGAGTGTGAGTTGTTTCATCTTAACAACACCACAGTAAAGTAAGCCTTGACGTTCCTTCAAGTAGTTTGAGTACCCTGCGTCACTCTCGTTTCAGATTCAAGCTATTTTTTTACGCAACAGTGGCCTCAGTAATTGTACTAGCTAACGCTTGTGGGGCAGTATCGAGGAAGCCGACCAATCGTGATTTCCGTATCGGCAAACAAGAAACTACTTCCAGTTCTAAGTTCTAGGGGACTGATGACCTCAGCAGTTAAGTCCCATAGTGCTCAGAGCTGTTTTGAACAACATGGCTCCATTAGAACTAATGTGTGCGCTGTACTTACCCAGAACTCTGACTTCTACAATAACACCACAAACAGATGTTTTATGCGTACAGTATCTATGAAAAATGACATAGGAATGTGTCGTCATTTGGCGGAGCGGTTCTAGGTGCTTCAGTCTGGAACCGCGCGACCGCTACCGCCGCAGGTTCGAATCCTGCCTCGGGCATGGATGTGTGTGACGTCCTTAGGTTAGTTAGGTTTAAGTAGTTCTAAGTTCTAGGGGACTGATGATCTCAGATGTTAAGTCCCATAGTGCTCAGAGCCATTTCAACCATTTTGTCATCATTTGTTTACTGCATTCTATAAGTCGTTCGTAATAGCAAGGAGCTTGCAATAGAAGAGGTAAGTCGCACAGCAGCAAAGGCGAACAAGTGGCCATAGCTCTTAACATATGCATTGTCGAGTCCATGCTTACTGGCCATTGTTTTCGTATATTGGTCCATACTAGCACCTCTCAGAATGTGGAAAACTTCTTTCTAAACATTATGTATACATAGGAGGAAGCAATATACTGGTTGTCTCTTCTGGTAACGTATATCTCGGAATTTTTACAACAAAACGTACCGCGAGACCGAACACCCCTCTTGCACCACCTGACCCTGCAGTAGACTGTGCATCTCCGTGACACTTTCACCCTTTCTTAATGAAACTGTGACGCAACGCATTTCTTATCCCTGGATCTTCTCCATTTCATCTATCAATATCTTTTGGTGCGGAGCTCAGAATGCCAGCCAATTCAAGTAAGATAGTCGAACGATGGTGCCAAGGCAATCGCCTCAGATGTCGCAACGCCACAGCAGCCCAGGACGACAGCCTGAAACCTGTCTACCGTTACCACCACAGATTCCAGACGTTTCTGGAAAGTGGTCAATCACCTGCATCTCTACACAACAGGTGCAGTTCCTGCCCATCTATAATCAATGTAAATCTGTAAGACAGAGAGTATAGCAGGAGACTAAGTAGTCGCTGGATGCTGTCTAAGTACTGTTACTACTCTACTTCTGGTTATGACTACATTACAAAGGCAACTCAAGCAATACTAATACTCGAAGATCACTCGAATACTTGTAAGTTAATACACATTTCAGTTCTTTGCAGAATCAAGTCAGAATAAGGACTAAACTGAATCTTGTGTATAAATAGATTCTACTGCTGATGATGTAATGTGCGCTCGGCTATGTCGGTGAGAAGCTAGTTTTCGAGAAATTTTTAATGATTTAAATTATCCAGCAAAGGTATGTCCACGCTGGCTATATTACTGTAAGAGCCCATACGATGCCGGTACAGATCGGAATCAGAAGTAAGAAAACTTCATTGAAGTGAGTGAAAAAATGCTCAGAACAACTGTTAGTAATGATGTATTGCATTACACATTACATTGTACTGATTACTGGGCCAGGCAAAAGGGTGTCTTCGTTCTGCCGATAACCGGGGAAGATGTCATTGAAGTGTTAATGAACAATGATATAGGGGTAGGCTGGTACCCCATCAGGCATCAGCCACATTAACCGTGGTATTGCTAAAGGTACTTTCTCCAGAAGAAAAGATGGAGTGTTCTGTATAAATTCCACAGACGTGTGAACATAAACGAATGGTCGTAGCAGGTCGTAGACAATAATATCTGCCCAGACACTGAAAATTAAACTGTTACACCTGCATGTACGTACGTACTCCGAAAGCCACTGCCAAAGAGAGGATGGGAAAAACGACTAGCTTCCACACGAGTCCGAATATCTCGTATCCTATCTTCGTGGTCCTTACGCAAAACGCATGTTGGTAGCAGTAGAATCGTTCTGCAGTCAGCTTCAAACGCCGATTCTCTAAATTTTCTCAGCTGTGTTCCTCGAAAAGAATTTCGCCTTTCCATTTGAGTTCCCGAAGCATTTCCGTAAAACATGAGTGTTTTTAGATCCAACTGGTAACTGCTGTGGTGGTTAATTACGTTGTTAAATACGCATTAATTAAATAACGAAATTTTCATTTGTGTAGCCATATTGTTCAACTTGATTTACAATTTTTTTCGAGGATGTTTTAATTGCATTTTAGCAACTACAAGCAAATGCCTATTTTTGTCACGAAAAGCGTTTCGTTCTAGTGAAAGAAAACGTCTTGAGTTGTCTGTAATGAAACGGATTAACAATTTGATCTGTTTTCCGGATCGAAAAACAGTTCGTTACAGAAGATGTTGATTTTTACTTACGGTATTTCATGCACGGTTTTTCGTTCACATCAGGAAACGCCATCTGCTTGCAAGTTTAATGTTTATTTCGTCGTTTTGTGCCGTTGATTCTGTCTTAATTCCACAGTGCTTTGCAAGACTATGCTTTTTTATATATTAACACAATGCAGCGTTACTACTGTATTTTTGTATCCTTCTGGCTAAGTATGTATCGTTTGTTTTGTGTAGTGCTAGCAGTTAATTTATCTTTGATCTAAGACTGTTATTCTTTCCAGTTCTTTCTCACTTGTGTATTATTCCATTTAACTGCGCTTCTATGTATTTATTTAATGTGTAAGAAAAATGGAGTACTGGTGGAGTAGAAAATTTAAATTGTGAGTATGTGGGGTGGGGGTGGAGGTAACACAAAGATGAGTTAACAGTAACTACAAAGTAGTGTGATGGATTGTGAGTCGGAAGAAAAGGCTTAGAAGCAATAGATGAAATGAAGTAGGAAGACAGAGTGAGAGATAAGGACGGGAAAGTGCAAGTATCTTGTTTTCAGTACTTATTTGTTAACTGAGTAACGGTTTCTTGTATGTAAACGCCTTGTGTATGCGGTAGATTTCCTGTAAAAAGGGGAGGTATCTGTCTTTATTGAGTTTTATGATTTTCATGTCTTTTTCTATAGTGCCTGGCCTACGGTATTCCTGTTTAGGGTGGTCTGTAGAAGGTGAATGCTTTGTACTGTATTTCCATGCCCTCAGTGTGCTTTATTTCTTGTGTCAAATGTTCTGCCAGTTATCTCAATGTAGGTTTTCTCACTGTTGCTGCAATTGAGCTGGTAGATACTACATTGTTGGTATCTGTCTGGTTTTGGTTTTAGTTTAGGGATGTGTTCTTGTATTGAGTTATTTGTTTTGCTAGCAACGTTTATACCCCGCTTTTGTAATATTTTGTCTATTACGTGTTGGAATTTATTATGGTAAGTCACTATATGCCATTTCTTATGTTTGCGCTGCTTTTACGTATTGAGTCCTTTGTTGTGTTTCGTCATTTGTGTCTTTAATTTTTCTGTTAAGTTTATCTAGTAGTGCGGTTTTGTATCAATTATTAATGCTATCTGTTTTTTTAGTGGCTAGCTCTTTCTGCTAATCAGAAGTGTTCAGTAGAATCTTATAGAGTCTTTTTATTGCGTACTTGACTGCAGCTTGTTTGTGACTCTGTAGGTGGTTTGAGGTTGTATTTGTTAATGTGTCTGTTGTGGATTTTCTGTAAATGCCAAAGGTGTGGCTGTGATTGTCTCTTCTAAAAGTTGTCTCTGGAAAGTTCAATGTGTTTTCTCGTTCTTCTTCTGTCGTAACCTTTATGCCCTTGTGTATAGTATTTATGATTTTGTGTAAATGTATTTTGTTTTGTGGTTCATCTACCACGCATGTTACGTCGTCCACGTACCTGCACCCGTAAATGATGCTGTAGCTTATTACATCATCGAATATTAGTTTTTCTATATGTTGCTGGCGAGTGTTCCTGAAACATGTGATTTCAAAATAGTTTTGTTGTGCTATTAACTGTAAAAATTTTATCGTTTCATATACACGTTCATCAGGCTGTTTGTTGTGTGTTTTCAGGTTTTCTTCAGTTAGTTTAATGGGTTCATTAACGGCGCTGCAACTTCAGACTCTTTCTACATCAAAGGAAAGCAGTGTTACTGTGCTTGGGAGACATATATACCTCTTATGCGTTCTATTAGTTTAGTGGTATTTCATATCCTCCCATGATTTTCAAGTTTATACTACTGGGTGACCTGTGATTGCATTTCCTTTGCTAGTACGTATGTGGGAGCTGTCATGAAATTTATAGAAATGTTTTATAGAGCATATTGGCAATACTAATGTCATTATTGGTGGAGAACGCCTACATTGTGGTATTTCCGAGTACTGTACGCAGGGAATTTAACACTTCCGAGAAAAATAAAAGGAAACTACGTCAAACAGTACAAGATTGTCACAATAAAGATTGCACCACAAAAAATTGCACCTCCGGTGAAAAGAACGTGCCTAGAAACCAAAAGATCAAGAGAGCGAATCCCGGTCGAGCCCATTAATTTATCGGACTGTTAAGCAGCCTCTCAATTATGTGAAATTCCGTCCGACTATTTTAGAACACTCAGTCATTATTATTTTAGATTTTAGAAACTGTTTGTGCGTGAATTCAGAAAGGAGTAAGTGCCAAGATCGTTTAAATATTGCAGTTGGAAACATCATAGTTGAACAGCATCATTCCTGCCCACGTGACGAAGCTAATGTGCGTAACTGCAGCAAAGTGTCCATGAAGAAAAGACGATGCCTGTTTCCCAAATCTTAATAAATTTCAGAATTTGGAAGATAAAGGATTAGATTTCATCGCAAATGTGAATTGTTTAAGGCAAACAGAGACGCTATTGGGATGTTTTATAACCCTGGCACTCGTTCGGAACTTAAAGTGAGTGAAGACATTCTGAAATCAACTGAAGGTAATAGTTTTAAAAAACTGACGCTGGTTTTGTTTCTGGCAAATGAATCTTGAAGTTCGATCGTAAAGAAACGGAGGAAAACCTGTGTCAAAATGTAACTGTTTTTATGGACGGACATTTGACAGTTTTTCGAAACAATTCAAACGACTGTGCGCCATACACGTTGACATCATCGGAAGCATCAAGAAGAAACAAGAGGTGTTAACTGTTTCATTTGACTTGCTCCCAGACTAAAGTCAAATTAAAAATGAAATACTTCTTCTGTATGCCTGGGTGGTCTCCAAAAACTGCCATGCTAGACCTTGACATGACTACAATTAAAGCTATGAAAACGGTGTTCCCCGAAACGTGCCTGTCCGGTTGCAATTTTCACTTCAACCGACGTACATATACATCTACATATACAGAAACGCTCCGGAAGCCACCGTACGGTGCGTGGCGGAGTTTACCCTACACCATTACTAGTCATTTCCTTTTCTGTTCTTTTCCTTATGAGTCCTAATTTCTCGTATATTCTTGGTCCTTACACGCAATGTATGTTGGCGGCAGTAGAATAGTTCGGAAGTCAAAGTTCAAATGCGTGTGAAATCTTATGGGACTTAACTGCTAAGGTCATCAGTCCCTAAGCTTACACACTACTTAACCTAAATTATCCTAAGGACAAACTCACACACCCATGCCCGAGGGAAGACCCGAAGCTCCGCCGGGACCAGCCGCACAGTCCATGACTGCAGCACCTGAGACCGCTCGGCTAATCCCGCGCGGCAGTTCGGCAGTCATTTAAAATGCTGGTTCTCTAATTTTCTCAACAGCGTTTCTCGAAAGGAACGTCGCCTTCCCTCCAGGGATTCCCTTTCGAATTCCCGAAACATCCTGTTTTTTGAACCCACCGGTAACAAATCTAGCAGCTAGACTCTCCTAGGATTAACTCCGGAATAGAGGGACACAGAAAAAGACCGATAATTTTGCTGCATTTGTGCTGCAATGGCACAGCTTTCACCAAACAGTGTTGATAAAACTTGTGTGGTACTAATGGAGGAAACGCCTTGTGGAGAAATGATCATGAAGTTCGGATACTATATGATCAAAAACGAATGGAAAATCCTAGTGTACCAATTGAAATGTGGAAGGATTCACGGAACCAAGAATGCTACCGTAGGGTGGCACAGGAAACTGAACTCCCTGATAAATCAAAAACATCCGGACGTGTACTTTCTAATACATTAGCCAAGGAGGAAACATGAAATGCTACATTGGAAAGAAAAATTCCATTGGTCTACCTTTTCAAAAAAGAAGAAAAAGGTACATAGATTTTGACAAAAGGTTAAAAGACGTTATAAGAATAGAGAGTGTCCATTAAAAAAGTCCTAGTCATCAATGCTAACAATGTAAAGTGTAAGCGTTTTACAATGTTTGTTGAAGGTCACAACAAAAGAGTAATTCAAAACAGTTATAGATAAGTGCATGCACGAGTACTGCTTTGTTGGTTTCCTGCTTGCAGCGCCACATAGGCTACGTACGACTTCTCACCCTAAGGCAGGGGTCGGCAAGTAATTTTAGATGGGGTCCGGATACTTTTGAAAATTTTTATCGAGGTTCAGAAAATAAACTCACATTCCTTACTATTCTTTCACTTTAATTTTCACTCGCAAAAAAAGTAAATGCAGTTGGTAGGCATATTTTTATTCAAAAATCCAGAAAAAAAGCTCATATGCCTTACGAACTTTTTATTTTAATTTTCTCTCTCAAACTAATGTGAAATACAATAGATAGACATACTTGAACTTTAAAATCCTGAAAAAGACGTATATTCATTTTCATTCACGAAGTATGAAATACAACAGATAGGCAGAATCTTTTTTAAAAAGAAATTGCATTTACGGTCTTGAGCCAGTTTCTTAAGAGCACCTTATGTGAACAGTGTGTTCAAGGTCAAGGCCGTTAATATCGAGCGATACTTGTTCTTCAAAAAATTCATTTTGGAAAATTAAATTTCACAAATAAATGTGGAGCCATACGTAGTAGCCAGGTATATGGCTAATTGTTTGCCATTTTCATATTTCTCTGGGACATGTTTACCGAAAAATTCTTCATCGGATGAAGTTATGTATGTTTACAAGGAAATGTCTTGATGCAAGCGTGTCATCTCAATTAGGAGTAAAGGCTCGGAAAGGCAGAACATCTTCGCAGCCACATCCGTCCATTCTGCCGCTAGAGAAAGTTCAAAAGGCGATTTTAAGAACAGCGACGGCTTCTCTGTCTCTGAAAAGCCTAGGAAGCTTGCTGCAGATTCCTTCTTAATATCTGACATAAAATTTGAGAATATTGAAACGTCTGTTTCGGAATTATTTTCATATTAAAATATTGCTGAAAGGAGAAAAAATTCTTTATTTTCAATGTCTTTTTGAAAGATATCCCGTTTGCGATGATAAGAAGACACACTTGCGGCAGCAATATAATTCTTCTCTTCAAAAAGAGCGACGGCCATTTCCAACATGCAACTTTTACCATCCCAGAGTCCGAAAATAGTTTTTGGTGTTTTTATTAAACGGCCAACACAAACGCGCCGCCGTTTCTGCAGATTTTTCTTGCTCGCTCATAGAGCGAACTAGGAAGGCCGTGCTTTTTTTGTAAGAAGCTAGATATGCCTGGAGTTTTTCTTGGCGAGCTTCACTACTCAGAGGAAAATTTTTATGGAGCTGCCGATGAGTCGTTTCGTAGTGTCGCTTCAAATAGGCACTTTTAAGAAGAGCGAAAGCTCTGTTGCATAAGTGGCTAAGTGGAAAAGCTCCAGGCCTATCAGGTAGCATAAAACAACAGTGATCAGTCCACTCAGTAAGAAGCTTCATATTTTCGCTGTCAACTTTACGCTTTTAAGGATGTATATCGATGAAAAAGATATATTATAAGCCTCGATAATAACAAAACACTCCGTGCGAGATCGCAACAACTACTCACGAAGTGGCGATAAAATTTGTGTACTTAATTTAGATTCCTTCTTTATAAAAATACAGGCGCCAGACAAACAGCATGTGCCGATGCACCGAAGTGGAGCTGTTTCCTTGTCAAACTGTGTGTTGCCGCACACCAGAGGAGCCGCACGCCAAAGGAGCACCACTGCAAAGGGGGTGCTTCGTTGTCAAAGATCGCCGCCGCCGAGTGAACACGTCTGAAGTTTCATAAAGTACCTTTCAGCTACCGTTCAAGTTACGAGCACATACCAGGTGTAGAAGAATGAAACCGGAATTGGGTTGTAATAATTGCAAGTCTGTTTTTTGAAACCGATAAACAATATTTTATTCAAAATAACCTCCGTTGCTATTTATACATTTCTCCCACCTCTCCGGCAGGCTATGAATGCCATGCAAAAAAATCAGTTCTTCTTTCGAAGCAAAGCAGCCAACGAACCATTTCCGTAAGAGTTGAAGCGTTGTTCAGCGAGAGAATGTCCCAGTGATGCAAAAATAGATGATAATCGTACGCAGCTAAGTCTGGAGAATAGGACGCATGCCCTAATATTTCCCAGCTGAAAGCCTCGATCGTTTCCCTGACCCGTTTTGTTGTGTTTGATAGGGCGTTATCATGGAGAAATGTGACTTATTATGCCTTTTCCCACATTCCGGTCGTTTTTCACGTAATGATCGATTTAAATCGATCATTTGCTGTTGGTGGCGATCACTGTTAATGGTTTTACCAGGTTTTAGCAGTTCACAATAGATGACACCCTTCTGAACCCACCAAAAACGGAACATTGTCCTCTTTCCAAAGCGATTTGGTCTTGCAGTGGGTGTCGATGGTTTGCCTGGATTCACCCATGATTTAGGACGCTTAGGATTCTTAAAATATGTCCATCTTTCACCACCTGTCACTATTCGATGGAGAAAAGACTTTCTTTTGTATCTGGCGAGCAGCATTTCACAAGTGGTCTTTCGATTTGCTTGCGGTCTTTCATTCAGTTAATGCGGAATGCACTTTCCGAATTTCTGCACCTTTTCCATAGCTTTCAAGAGAAAAGAAACGGTTTTCTGCTTCACATTCAATTGCTCCGCGAACTCCTGTTGAGTCTGAGTATCATCTTCATCTATTAAGGTCTGCAATTCGGTGTCTTCGATTTTTTTCGGTGCTTCCCGCGCTCGTCGTTTCTCACGTGAAAATCGCCAGTTTTGAATTTTTTCAACCACTCGAAAAACTGTGTTTTCGCAAGAGCACGTTCGCCTAAAGCTCCGACAAGCATTCGATGCGATTCTGCAGCAGTTTTCTTCAAATGATAACAGAAAACCAATACTGTCTGCAAATCGTAGCACGTAGGCACAAAACTCGACATGTTTACTGGTTTGAAACAGATACCAACGTATAGACCTTGGGTTCTGTCTGTTAACCCTCGTCGTCGGGCCGGCCAGAGTGGCCGAGTGGTTCTAGGCGCTTCAGTCTGGAACCGAGCCACCGCTACGGTCGCAGGTTCGAATCCTGCCTCGGGCATGGATTTGTGTGTTGTCCTTAGGTTGGTTAGGTTTAAGTAGTTCTAAGTTCTAGGGGACTGATGACCTCAGAAGTTAAGTCCCACAGTGCTTAGAGTCATTTGAACCATTTTGAACTCGTCGTCGCCATTAGAGGAAGCAGATGGCGCTGCATACGTGGTCTCATGGACCATTCACTGACGACTAGCACCATCAGTAGGGTAATTCCGGCTTCACACTTTAACACACCTGGTAATATGGTGTTTAAATGAATGTCTTCTCGGATTTAACAAAGGTTTCAGAGGTTACCAGAGTCTGAAATCGATTTAAATAATCTCTTTGTTTATTAAATGAAATTCTTGTGTTGCATTCGTGTGTGCAGAGCTTTTGTGTGGGTCGACATAGCACGCGACGCCGGCCGGCCAGCTTGCTCCTATCCGCCTTCGCTCTTCAGTGCACTCTTTTGCGCTGCACAGCATAGCAACTGTGTGTTTAATCCGCCTACAACTAACCATTAAGAATTATAATTATTCAGGAGTTAATAGTACACTACTAGAAAAATTATAAGGGGGGATCCCCAATTGATCTGTTATTTAAAGAAAAATATTTTTAAAATAATCTGAGCACATAATTTATGCGTGCAAAATTTTCCTCCAGAAGCCGAGCGCTGGACTAAAGCATTTTATGTTCTGCAGTTTGCGAAGAGTGAATCTATAGTTTCAGTTCAACGAACGTTTCGTTTAAAGTTTAATTCTGACACCCCATATGACGAAAACGTCCACCGATGGCATAGTCAATTCGAAACGACCGGATGTGTGGCTAAAGCGGAAAGCACGGGACGACGAGAAGCGTCTGGAGACGGCTTTGACTGGGTTAGAGCATCTTATCTTCGAAATCCAAGAAGACGATTCGGAAAGCAAATGTTTAACTTCAGTTGCCGAAGACGACAGTGTGGAAGGTTTTAAAGAAACGTTGACTCATGCGTCCATCCCGGCTACAGTTAGTACCTGCTTTAAAGCCACATGACTATGGTGCTAGAATTTTCCAAGTGAAATTGTTGCAGTTGGAAGATGACTTTCAATATTCGGTGGTGTTCAATAACGAGGCACCTTTTCATCTATGTGAGGAGATAGCGAAGCATAATGTTTGTATCTGGAGGTCAGAACATCCTCATAAAACTGTACAACATCACAGAGATTTCCCAGAATTAATCGTCTTCTACGCTGTGTTCCGACGTCAAGTGCAACGACCATTTTTTTTTCTCTGAAGCTACCGTAATAGCGGTGGCTTATCCATATATTTTTCAAGAATGGCTATTTCTCTAATTACCAGCTGAACCTGAAAACTCGGCAACAAGATGGAGCTCCTTGCCGTTGTCATGTCTTACTGCGAGGTCCGTTGAACGTCCAAGTCCTTGACCATTAGCTTGGTCATATTGGTCACTACGACAGAGCTCTGTTCTACTGGCCTCCATGTTCGTCTGACCTCACGCCAAGTGTTCTTTTCCTTCGGGGCTTTATAAAACATCATGTTTACGTTCCGCTGTCTACGTTTCACAAATACCTAATGATTTTCTAGAGTTGAGACACAGGACTGAAGAGCCAATTTCTTCCATTACTCTGGACTCGTTAACCAAAGTGTGGCAAGAACTGGACTTAAGGTTGGATGTGCACAAGTGCATATATTGAACATTCACAAGAGGAACTAGTTTATTTTACCTTTAATTTGATGTAATATTTGTTGTAAACGGTCTAAATTAAATTGCTATACCGTACCATTGAAACTGGGTAGTTCTTTTGTGAACGATCTTTATATAACGACTCGAGAGATGTAAGACGTTTAAAATCTCCTGCTTTAGTAAAAAAAAAAAAAAAAAAAAAAAAAAAAAAAAAAAAAAAAAAAAACTGAGTGTGAAATTAAAATTCATAATCTGAAACAATAATCAGTCTTCAACGTAAATTCTTACTAAAACCTAAAAATCACGTATCAGTTGTTTCGATCATATCTAGATCATCGTCAGACCATGTTTCATTAGGTGGCGTGCAGAGAAGACGAGCAGTACGTTTCAGATATCATCAGAATTCATAAACAAAGAAAAGAAATTAAATCATCTCCTGCAGTAATGTTGTAGAAGGAGAAAAAGATTAAAAATTAAAAACCTGAAAGTAAAGTGTAAAAAACATGAAACGCACCTGTTTACTACATGCATAGATATTCCTAAGCCTGGATAAAATGTGAAGGGTTGTTCTTATTACAAAACAATTGGCAGAGCCTGCACCACTATTGTCTCCCCCCCCCCCCTTTTGACCGTCGGGAAACCCACAACTAAATTACGAGGGTCGTTCAGTAAGTATTGCAACATATTTTTTTTCAGAAAACATGTGTGCGGTCGGCTGGTGATTACGAGACCGGACAGGTTTGTGTGTGACCTTTTTGCGATAGTGACAGAGCCTTGCCCAACGACTCACCGTGCTTTTTTTCACTAAGAGGCCTCCGTAGACATTCTACAAGCGTTTATGTACATTTGCGATGCTTTGGTTTCCCGACAGAAGGAACTAAATTACAGCTCTCTGCTTGGAACCTACCTCCGCTACATACGCCGTTTTGTAGGCTACCTATTGCACCGCCGTATATCGGAATTTCGTGAAGCTACGGGGGCTGAAGCGGGAATATTCCACGATCTCCCACAACAAATTAGGCATTTTTTCAACTGAAACTGGCCGAGAAAAAAATTTTAATCCTTTACGTACTGAAACACCACGTTGGCGTCATAGGTTGCAAAGCGAAGGACACCTTTCAGACGACCCCCTCGCCGCCAGCTAGATCTTGTCGCAAGGGACGGCTGTCTATCGAGACATATTCAACAGTACGTGAAGTCTCGACCTTAGCTCTAATCGGACAAAATCTCCTCCGAACACTGCCTCGGAGTGACATGTTGGGCAGTCCTAGGTGAGAGACTCGCCTAGCGACGCCTTTCCGCAGGAAGCAGTGCGGGGCCGAGTGAAGGGCGATAAGGGCCCGGCCGCTGCAAGTGGCGCTCGCCGATAGCGCAAAGTACAGGGCGAGGTGGTGTAGCGTGGCGCGCGGTCGATAGCCATCTGCATACAGCGGCCGGCTGCGAATGAGGGACGGCCCGCTCCTTAAAGCCGATAGCCGCCGGCCAGGAAACAACCCCAGTCACGGCATCCCAAAAGACAACACGGGCCGCCGGCGACGGTCACGAGCGGCCTCCCTGTCCCAGGTCCCGCTCCGTCGAGACGCCGCACGTTGGTTTGTACTGACTGTTTGTACTGATCCGGTCGTGTTGACTCATTCTTTTGACGAGGTAATGTTATAGCGATGACACCATAAGCTCACACTCGTACACTGTAATGTGGTCCCGCCCCCGTAGCTGAGGTGACTAACGTTAACCCACTGATACACAGATAACCGTATATCAGTGCGATGGAGTTATCGACGTATCTCACACGAAAGCCTTAGACTTCTTGTACTAATAATAAACAGAAATATAATGAGGTGACAAAAGTCATGGGCTGGCGAATGCACCAACCGTTGTGGCCCAGCGGTTCTAGGTGCTTCAGTCTGGAGCCACGCGACCGCTACGGTCGCAGGTTCGAATCCTGCCTTGGGCATGGATGTGTGTGATGTCCTTACGTTACTTTGGTTTAAGTAGTTCTAAGTTCTAGGGGACTGATGACCTTAGAAATTAAGTCCCATAGTGCTCAGAGCCATTTCTCATCACGGACAACGCAGTAGCCAACGGCCTCATTTCACAACTGAGGGCAGCGGCGTTTGCTTAGAGTTGTCAGTCGTAACAGACAAGCAGTAATGCATGAACAACAGAAGAAACCGAAGTAGGGCATGCGACGAACGTATCCGTTAGTACAGTGCTGCGAAATTTGGCCATAATGGACTATGGCAGCAGGAGACTGATGCGAGTGCCTTTTCTAACAGCACGACATCGCCTGCAGTGCCTGTCCTGGGCTCTTGACCGTATCGGCTGGACCCTATACGACTGGAAAACCGTGGCCTACTCAGATGAGATCCGATTTCATTTGGTAATAGCTGATGGTAGGTTTCGAGTGTGACGCAGACCTCACCTCAACAAGGCGCTGTGCGAGCTGGTGGTGGCTCCATAATGGTGTGAGCTGTATTTGCTTGAAACGGACTGTGTTCTCTGGCCCAACTCAACCCATCATTACCTGGAATTGGTTATCTTCGGCTATCCAGAAACGATTTGCCGTCATTTATGGAGTTCATGTTCCCAAACAACGTTGGAATTTTTATGCGCGACAGCGCGCCATCTCACCAGCCTGATTTGTTCGCTATTGGTTTGAAGAACATTGTGGATGTTATGTTATGTTATGTTAACCGGGGACCTAGAAACGACGGAGAGGCTCCGTCCCCGCCGCAGCCGCAGTGGTCAGCAACCCCATGACGACTACCGCAGTCCACTTCACCCCTCCGCCGCCCCACACCGAACCCAGGGTTATTGTGCGGTTCGGCCCCCGGTGGACCCCCCAGGGAACGTCTCGCACCAGACGACTGTAACCCCTATGTTTGCGTGGTAGAGTAATGGTGGTGTACGCATACGTGGAGAACTTGTCTGAGCAGCAATCGCGAACATAGTGTAGCTGAGGCGGTATAAGGGGATCCAGCTCGCATTTGCCGAGGCAGATGGAAAACCGCCTAAAAACCATCCACAGACTGAGCGGCTCACCGGACCTCGACACAAATCCGCCGGGCGGATTCGTGCCGGGGACCGGCGCTCCTTCCCGCCCGTAAAACATTGTGGATAATGAGTGAATGATCCAGCCACCCAGATCGCCCGACATGAATCCCATCTAACATTTCTCGGGCATAATCGAGACATCAGTTTGTGCACAAAATCCTGCAATGGCAACAATTTCGCAATTATGGGCAGCTATAGAGGCAGAAAGGCTCAACATTTCTTTGCAGAGGACTACCAACGACTTTTAACTCCAAGTCGAGCTGCAGCACAATGCTGCGGAAAAGGGGGTCATACACAATATTAGGAGGTATTCCATGACTTTCGTTGCCTCAGCGTGCAACTCCTCGAGAACTGCTTGACCAGATAAACTCCGTTTTCCACTAGCAAAAACCAACACTTGCATATGGATGATTGGACACACAACAACGCATATAATAGTTAATACACAAGCGAATATCAAACTCTGCTTATATTCTGCACCAGCAGTCCCGGCAATGTTTCGCAATTGATAAATATATAAAGTAATTGGCTATACATCCCAAACACCTTTCGCCCCTATTTTCATTGTCCATCCCCACGTTCTCCCTCTCTTTGTCCATATTCTCCTCCTGCCCCCTTTCTCTGTTTGCGTCACCTCACCCTCCTCCTGCCCGTCTCCTCCGCACCCCTCGCTCCGCCAAAGCTATAACCTCATGCCCCTCTCAGTGATCTTGAGTCTTGTTTGTTGCAAACGAAATCTTGACTTGGAGTTGAATCCGCTTGAAATTAATGAGTAAATCGGCTGGAATTATTGGTATATCAAGTATCTAAGAAGCTGGCGGCTGTGGTCAAACGGTTCTAGGCGCTTCAGTCCGGAACCACGCTGCTTCTACGGTCGCAGGTTCGAATCCTGCCTCGGGCATGTGTGTGTGATGTCCTTAGGTTAGACAGGTTAAGTAGTTCTAAGTCTAGGGGACTGATGACCTGAGATGTTAAGTCCTATAGTGCTTAGAGCTACTTGAACCATTTCATTTAAGTATCTAAGGAACCTCTACAGCTCCTGCATCTGTGAGGATAGTAGCTTCAGTGAAAGTATTTCGCACAGTTTTAATCAGTGAATGGATAGGATTACAAAATTTCGGAAGATTCACATTCTGCAGAGGTATATCAATCAATACCCCATACCACAACACTCCCATTTCCTGTACGGCGGAAAGGAAGGAAGGAAACAAAACAGCACATTCTCGTGTAGACAATTTTCCTTTGAAACGATACTTATGGGGAAAGAATATCTGTGGTAGTAATAATTTTTTCTAATAGCTTATATTCCCTGCTTCCGCAGTTGAAACTGAGCGCGAGAAAATAAGGAAACTGCTCGTTATCAGAGCACAGCACTGCATTTCCTCTCTAAACAGGAAACCTGTAAATTTTCGTTTAAAAACATTTGTTTACCCATGTCCGTTTGAATATTGATGTATACTGTAGAAACCTAGAGTCAATCTTTCAAGGATATTTCTAAATATTTGCTGACAGCGTTTATCGTTTATGTATTAAATTAAGGTTAATTTATTAAATATATGGATAAATACGTAGCCAACGTACAGACAAATGTTCTTAAGAGTGTCGTGTGAAAATGTGAAGTAAGGTCGTGGAGAACTTTTCGAGACGTTTGGTAACAACGTTTCCATTTTATACATGGAAACTAGATTTATATAGTGTATATATTAAAATATATAGCCTATGTCCTTCCGACAGTCATTAGAATATCGTGTAAAAATATTAGGTAAACAAGTCAAGTACTTTTCGAGCTTTTTGGTATCAGCTTTAAGCAAGGACTTATCTTTATATTGTACTATAGAATAGATGAACTTTGGAAGATAGCAGAGAGTACAAATCACACGAAGGATTTAGGGAATATTCTCAGAATACTCATAGTAAATATGCCTCAGATACGTGATAATCGTGTATAAATCACATCACAAGCTGAAGTAATCGTATGACGAATAAACTACAAGTAAAAGATAGAGTAATACATGCGAAAAACCTAGCAAGATATGTCAGCAGGCAGAAAAACCAGACAGAAAAATAATGCTTACAATGAACACGATCTTACTGCTCTCCAACAGAAATTCTCTGTCGTTTCGGAAGAGACAGTAGTATTTTACAGACTATTAAGACGCACTTTTTTCTTCGAAAAATTGTCTCGAACATTCAGGCTCGAATTATATTCGGAATTAATATAAACATTTTCAATGTTTGGTTTTAAATTCCCACCAGTCTAACAATCGTCCATATATTTGATCCCGCGGGAAACCTATCTCTATCTAACAACAATGGATTCATCTGACAGCAGCACTGCACCGATGCGACGAACAGGAGTTGCGGCGATTCCCAAACTTGCTAACACTGTCTCCCTCCCGCTCCGCCAACACAAGCCCAGAACACCGTCAAGCCTACGATGCGTCATTGCAGTCTACGGTGCCAGTGAACTTGAATTGAAAGTGATTTGTGTCATTGGTAGCAGTACAAAATTTTGTTAGTAGCTAGTTTCGTAAGGGAAAAAATAAATGGTCTTCATATGATGCGAACTACAAACTGAAAGTAATTACATATGCAGAAGAACATGGAAACAGAGTAGCTGAGGGACATTTCGGCCCTCCGCCAACAGAAATGTTTAGCACGTGAACAAAAATAAAAATACCTCATAAAATGCCACAAGAGTATGAAGAGAATATATTATCTTTACAGAGCTTTATTTTTCAACGTCGAAAGAAAACCAGTATGGAACTAAGCTAAACAGCGAAATTTGACGAAACTCATTTGACATTTAATGTGTCGAGTAACAGACTGTTCCATGAAAGGTTCTAAAACTGTAACTATAAAAAAAAAGTGGACATGAAAAAATGCACTACTATGTTGTCCTTTCATGATGTGCTGACGGTACTAAATTTAATCTAGTTATCATTTTCAAGCGCAAAATAATGCCGCAACCTTCTGAAATACCGTCAAGTGTTATTGTTCACGTACATGACATGGGCTGGACGCACGAGGCTCGTACGAAATTATGGATTAACCAGTTGTGGGAGAGAATGAAAGGTGTTTTATTAAAGATGAGTTCTCTTCTTGTCCTACATCAATTTAGTAATCATTGAGACAGGGAAATACAGAGAGATTACTGTTATTCCGGGAGGACTTACTTAACAATTGCAACCTCTTGATGTCTCGATAAATAAACTATTTACGAGAGAAATGGAACAAATGGTTGAAAGATGAAACCAAAATGAATACATGCCAAAGGGATCTTTAAAGCGGCCTACAATCAAACAGCTGTGTCAGTGGATAAAACTGTGCTGATCTAGAGTGAGTAAGACATTATCGTTAAATCTTTCAAGAAGTGTGGCATTGGTAACGCTCTCGATGGCAGTGAAGACCATCTTAAATGTAGAGAGGACAACGATGACGACAAAGAGGAAGAAGAGAAGAAAGTTCAGATAACAATTTTTCGGGAGTTTAAAGGTCAGTTCGGTTTTAAAAACTAGGAATTGTTTTTCTGGCTTTGTAATCTGAAAACGGTAAAAATTTTATTTAAAAGAAAATCCTTAAAAATTAGGCTGCGTCGTACAATTCATAAAATACAGTATTTAATTTCGAAATAGCATATTGCATTTTGCAGACAAAAGTATCTCACCGTTGTAGAGGAGTCTTTGTAAGTTGTTGTTGTTTTCAAGAAAGAAGGATTTCATTTTTCTGTTTTCCTTTCCGAAGAGCAGATGCACAACGACCATGAAGACGTGATTTGTTTCATAATAGGAAATGGATTTTTCAGTTCAACAACAATATCCTGTTTTTTGCGTTCCTTCTGCGCTTGAACACTTAGGCAACAGGCCTGTTCTGACTGAACATGAATAACTCGACCTCTTTTTCGCCTGTCCTGCTTCTTTCTGAGGGCTAATACTTCTTTACGGCGAATGGAATACTGTCTTCATTCATCCGTTTCTGGCGTTTTCCCCATTATTTTCTGTATTCTTCAGTCTCCTCTTTTAAATTATAAATGCCGGCTGCGGTGGCCGAGCGGTTCTAGGCGCTTCAGTCCGGAACCACGCGACTGCTACAGTCGCGGGTTCGAATCCTGCCTCGGTCATGGATGTGTGTGATGTCCTTAGATTAGTTAGGCTTAAGTAGTTCTAAGTTCTAGGGGACTGATGACCTTCCATGTTCAGTCAGAGGCATTTGAACCGTTTTAAGTTATAAATTCCCAATTCTTCCTTGATATGATCATTTTTAATTTGCTTGTAGGTCCACATATACGCTGAAATTAGTCAGTATTTTTTTACACGTCTTTGCCTATGTCCAGAATTACAACGCTTCCGAAGTAACTAAAATTGGTTACTTGCTCACGTACCTTATTTTTGGTCGAACTGGGAGTTTTCCGTAGTGTGCCATAACTTTTGTTTTAGTGGCAGATATATTTAGAGTTTAGTATTTTCTTCCCAATTTATATAACTTACACTCAAAGTGTTGTAAGACTGCCTTTCTATACATTACATCATTGGGACGCAGCATAGATGGTAATTGGTTGCAGTGAGAAAAAGTGTAGCGTTTGCAGTGGAATCGTTTGCAGGGTTTGGTTTTCGATTTTTGGAGGCTTAATTGTTTTTATCTTCTTCATTTTTGTTTTCTAATGACTGCAGCCGACAGAACAAAATCAGTTTTGTTTCCTATTACGTCGAATATTGACAATAATGCAATATGCATCATTTATTGTGACTACTGTATTTATGTAATTCTTTAATTATTTATTTTAAGAATATAGATCGTTGGTAGTAAATCATTAACTTCATCCAAAAATATTACAATGTTTTCATGTTGATCACTGCAAATCGTCTTCTATAGGTTTTGTACAAACATCGAAAAAAAGTTTTGCATTACCCCGTTTCCCAGAACTCCTGAAGGTAGACGTTGACTGTGGATATTGTATCACAGACCCAGTCCCTTTTGACTGTTCAGAGATGTTACTAAAGTCGCAGAAAGATTTAAACATCCATGTATGAGCAGTGCCTGTTAGACGGAGGGGTTCCGACAGCTGACCAGTTCCAGTCATTTCATTAGGATGGAGGAACATGGCTCATGTTGTCTGTAGTTCAACCATGCCTAGACGGTCAATACCACGGTTCGATCGCGTCCGCATTGTTACTTTGTGCCAGAAAGGGCTCTCAACAAGGTAAGTGTCCAGGCGTCTCGGAGTGAACCAAAGCGATATTGTTCGGACATGGAGGAGATACAGAGAAACAGGAACTGTCGATAACATTCCTCGCTCAGGTCGCCCAAGGGCTACTACTGCAGTGGATGACCGCTACCTACGGATTATGGCTCGGAGGAACCCTGACAGCAACGCCACTATGTTGACCAATGCTTTTCGTGCAGCCACAGGACCTCGTGTTGCGACTCAGATTGTGCGGAGTAGGCCGCATGACGCGCAACTTCACTCCTGACGTCCGTGGCGAGGTCCATTTTTGCAACCACGGCACCGTGCAGTGCCGTACAGATGGGCCCAACAAGAAGCCGAATGGACCGCTCAGGATTGGCATCACGTTCTCTTCACCGATGAGTGTCGCATATGACTTCAACCAGAGAATCCTCGGAGACGTGTTTGGAGGCAACTCGTTCAATCTGAACGCCTTAGACAAGCTGTCCAGCGAGTGCAGCAAGATGGAGGTTCCCTGCCGTTTTGGGGTGGTATTATGTGGGGCCGACGTATGCCGCTGATGGTCGTGGAAGGCGCCGTAACGGTTGTGCGATACGTGAATGGGACCCTGCGACCAATAGTGCAACCATATCGGCTGCGTATGGGCGAGGCATTCGTCTCATGGTCGACAATTCGCACGTCCACTGTGTATATCTTGTGAATGACTTGCTTCAGGATAACGACATCGCTCGACTTGAGTGGCCATCATGTTCACCAGACATGAACCCTATCGAACATGCCTGGGATAGATTGAAATGGGCTGTTTATGGACAACGTGACCCACCAAACACTCTGATCGATCTACGCTGAATCGCCGTTGAGGAGTGGGACAATCTGGACCAACAGCGCCTTGATGAACTTGTGGATTGTATGCCACGATTAATAGAGGCATGCATCAATGCAAGAGGACCTGCTACAGGGTGTTAGAGGTACCAGTGTGTACAGAAATCTGGACTTCCATCTCTGAAGGTCTCGCTGTGTGGTGGTACAACATGCAATGTGTGGTTTTAATGAGCAATAAAAAGGGCGAAACTGATGTTTATATGTTGATCTCTATTCCAATTTTCGGTACAGGTTCGGGAGCTGTCGGAACCTAGATGATCCAAAACTTTTTTGATGTTTGTAGAAGGTAAATGACAAGCCTTATGTCTTCCCTCATGCGCTATCAAAGTAAGGAAATGAAAAGAAATAAAAAAATGTGTTATGGCTAGGTAGGCGTGTAGACACGAAATCTGAACAGTCGTTTTCAGACGGATAGAGCACAGCACTTAGGAGATTACACAATAGTTCTGTTTTCAGAACTCAACAGTGTCTTGGGCCAATATCATAGGCTCAATTTTTCCACACGTGTAAATTACAAGTGTTTGACGAACGGATGTCACGTCACTGCGCAGAGCCTTACAGGGCGTTAGACAAACTACTTTGTGCCAGAGCGTCGGCAATTAGACTGTGGGACGTCTGGGACCTATTTTTACCTTAATTGTACTGAGCAAAATGAATCGTAGATGTTTCAGCAGCCGATGATGGAACACCTTAACTGGTACTCTTCCATGAGCTTTGGGCACTAAACGTATAGCGAAATATCATAGTGTCAGCCAGCGTTCAGAAGACGCAGTGACAACTTTCTTGTGGGCCTCGTATTTGGCTGCCTTCATCCGACCCATCACCGAGCGGGGTGGCGCAGTGGTTAGACACTGGACTCGCATTCGGGAGGACGACGGTTCAATCCCGCGTTCGGCCATCCTGATTTAGGTTTTCCGTGATTTCCCTAAATCACTCCAGGCAACTGCCGGGATGGTTCCTCTGAAAAGGCACGGCCGAATTCCTTCCCAATCCTTCCATAATCCGATGAGACCGATGACCACGCTGTCTGGTCTCCTTCCCCAAACCAACCAACCAACCATCATCCGACCCATCATGAAGTATTAAGTGTTTATTTCATTCGCCTCGAACTGAATAACTCCAGATCAACTGATGACGGTTACCAAAGATGGTAAATAACAGAGATTCGAAGTTGGCAGAAGGAAATTGCGCTCACAAATATGTATTTGTTAAGTGTGTCAGGGGCGCAGGTAGGCGTGGCGAACAAGGGCAGTGCTCTGGGATCCCCGAGAATAAGGAGCCCCCTGGATCCCGAAGGAAGGAAGAGATAAAGGAAAAGAAAAAATTAAAATAGAGAGGAGAACTGCAAAAATCAGTCAGATTTATCAGTCAGCTGATTCCGGGTTTCCTAGTGTTAGTTGACATAGATCAAGTGCTACTACTACTGAACATGACAGAACTTACCGACAGTGTGGCGTTGGAAGTACTGGTTGAAATTGCTCGGTAAATCGCTCTTGTGTGGCGGTGTCTATGACAGTGAGCGGATCGTCACCCGCAAAGTACACACCATCTTCCACCTGTGAAACAGCGAAAAATTACTATTTCCAACTTATCTACGGGACCAACAAGAAGAAAGAAAATATGAAATCTTTATGTACTTCCTGATCATAGCATTAGACACACCCTTAATAAAACTGTGACGAATGTCAGCAACTACGGCAGCCAACAAATGGTTTAACAACACCTAACGCACGAGATCCTATCAACATCAAGGCACAACAACATAGCACATCAAGACCTAGGAGGATAGGTACAATAGTCCGCCGAATTAGAAATTGTTCTACACCCATCCACAACGCAGTTCCAGGTACGAATACTACCAATGGACGAGTTTCATTTAAATAAAAATTGAAAGACTTCTCGTAAGTGAAATCGAAAACATTATTTTTCATGAATTAGTAATTTGTATGTTTCATTATTGTTAACTCATTCATTATTCATTGATTTTGTCACAGTGTCTAAATATTTCTAGTACGTAAATATAAAACGTTGAATTAATAATGTAAAGTCTGTAAACATAACAATATCGCTGCCAGCATTGCCAGAGACATATCGCTCGTGTGTCGTGCCCTTAATGAAATAATCGTCAACGGGACTACTTGATGAGTCACACTAGGTGGTAAACAACGACATAAGAGGTCATATATAAATATTAAATACGGCTGTTAATTGTTTACCATTAAAATGAAATAGAGCATAAAGATATGACGCCCAGAATCTCACTCTTACTGTGCGCAGCATCGCTTAATCGCCAAAGTTACAGCTACGAGTAAGTTGACCAATCTAGTACTGGAGAGATGGCCAACGGCGTTGCCTCCTTGAATACATGCCGGCACGTTAGCTCAGCGTTTTCAGTCAGAGAGCTGGATTCTCTCTGTAATAAAAAGAACACTGTGTGAAGGGTTTAACGATGAACATGAAGAGGTGTCATGTAACGTCCACCAGACCAAATGCCGAGAACAATGACGAACAAAATGGAAAAAACAGAAGAAAAGAAATACGTGTTTCCGCCATGTCACCGGCGCTAAGCGACGTCCGCCGTGTCCGGTACTTGGATGGGAAGCCGCCTGGATACGCCACGCAGCTTTCCCTTTACCTTTCCAGGAAAGGGGAGGAAATGTAGTGGTGGAAAGTTCCTGACCACCAGACTTAACGCCAAAGTCTTGGATTAAATTACAAACCTCTCCAACGTGTCTCATGAAGTGGGAGCGTGTGACAATGGTGATCCGCCCGGGAGATGAGGACGTTAGGCTTGGCGGTTTCAAATGGTTCAAATGGCTCTGAGCACTATGGGACTTAATATCTGAGGTCATCAGTCCCCTAGACTTAGAACTACTTAAACCTCCCTAACCCAAGGCCAACACACACATCCTTGCTCGAGGCAGGATTCGAACGTGCGACCGTAACAGCAGCGCGGTTCCAGACTGAAGCGCCTGGAACCGCTCGGTCACAACGGCCGTCGCTCGGCTGTTTCCTTAGCGCTAATCGAGAGGAGCAGTCTACGACTTTCACCCTGTCCATTTTCTCATCATCATCATCATCCAAAGCACACACATCACACTACACACACACACACACACACACACACACACACACACACACACACACACACAAACACACGAGCTCGCATACAAGCAAGCGCGCACACACACATACGCGAGCACACACGCCCACATATATCAGAATCATCTAAACGTACCATATACAGTTAACACACCCTTTTCACATTTCTCCAGCGAATAGTGCCATTGCGCGAAGGATAGGCAAAATTTTTCCAATCAGGCGGCTGAACGTGCCCTTCAGGTCTGCCAGCCAACCATACGATACGATTTTACTTTTTACAGGAGATACGAGAAGCCAAGAAAATATCGGCGGACTGAACTGGGACTGACAATACGAACTGCGTCGAAAAAAGGCGATAAATTTAACTATTTGTAAGCTGAATAAACAATTTCAAATCGCATTTCATTCTGTTAATAGCTAAAGTATTTAAGACCTATCTGGTTTAAAATATAAATCAGTTTTCTGACAAAAACAAACAATAAGCAACAAATATGTTAGAAATTCTTACAAAACTGTATTATTTGTTCTGATATGTGCTTGAAAATCCTACGTTTCAAGACACCATTATGATATACTCGATTCTTACAAAACTGGAAAATGTGTGCTTCAAGACATCATGGTAATTCGCTCGATTTGTCGACATTATCTATACAATCGAATGCGTAAGTGCAGTAGACACCGAAACTTGGTTGCAGATGAAAATCCCTTTGTTTTCCAATTTTCCTGTAGGTACAATATTTATAAAAAATTGGTTTCTGCTCCAGACAAGCCGTAATAAAGAGCCTGTTTGACTGGTCTGCAAAAGCAAATCACCTTAAACATATACGCCTGTCAGAATGTATGTCGTTCGTCCACCGAAATAACGCACTCCATGTAACGCTTGTGTTTTAGGTTTTACAGATCGGCAGATATCAGACGCTTTTTAACGGCTTACCTTCCAAATGGGATCCTTGCTCTGCGCTGTTGCTGCATTCCAGAGTTTTCTTATGGCTGGAGAAAGGCAAGTGTGTGTTTCTCACCAATCATCTCGTCGCAAACTGTTGCTAAGCAACGGTGTGGGCTGCTGCACGGACTCCTGTATTGTTGCTGCTTCACGTTGCGATATGTCGCTTACTCTTAGAGGTCATGCGGAAAATAACCCCGCATAACTAAGGTGACAATTCTACGATAACATGAAAGCGTAGCTAGGCTGGGTAAGGGGGACAATGCTCAGGGACCTGCGAGAGCAAGGAGCTCATGGTGCATGAGGGAAAGAATGGAGTACTTAAAATGGAAAGGAAAAGTGGAAAACTTAGCAAAAAAGCTATGTGAAAACAATAAAAGACGACTCTGGAAATCCATCAGAGGTAAATATACGCGAATCGTTTATTTCGTTTACCCAGCTCAACGATCAGTCCACATTAGGTCTGAAAAACCAATTAATGGAATCCATAGTATGGCAGTGCGTCGACACAATTAAATGTTGCGGTCAAGGCTATGACGGAGCGTTCATCATGAGTGGCGTATGTAGTGGTGTGAACAACACCATCAAGCTACAATTTAAACTTAATCCTTAAAGACGCTGTAGGGGCTAACCGAAAAACAGTCCAGTATTTCTAATTAGTTGAGAACATCTGCAAACTTTTTGGCCACATAGAACTAAAAATCTTGTTTAGTCAGTACTTCCAAGGTAGCGCTAATGACACTAATCGGAAGTCCTTGAGCTTAGAGACGCAACACCTTCTATATACTTACAGATTCATTGACTTTCTTAAGGATCTGAGAAACATAATTCTTACAAGTAAGAAATATAACGAACTGGATTTAGCAATACGTCCTAAAAACACGATTGAATCCTCCAGCTTTCTTGTCCAATATAAAGTACTTGAATGGATCAGTACTGTGCCTAAGGCCTTGAAATTCGAGAGTACTGACGTTGCAGCTGCATAAGAACTCTTAGGAACGCTGTGCCCATAATGGGTAACTTGACAAACGTCCTACGTCTGTGAGAGATAGGTATCGAAAGTAAATTTTGTAACAAGCTAATAAAACCAATAAAGAAGCACTTCGACGATCTACACGAGTAACTAGACTTAGGATGATATTTTTTAACTGAACAAATGGCATACTTATTCGCAACAAAATACTTGGTTTTAAGGAATAAAGAAAGCTATAAACACATACGGAGCAAATCAAACTTTGTTGATATCTACTGATTGTGCCAAAAATCTTAAAAATCAAGCCCTTTAGTTTTCTATGACACTCTCAAGACTTTTCTCTTTTATTACCAACACAGTTTTGCTGATAAGAACGTCGTTTGAAGTATAAATATCGAAACTGTCTGGTGCGCAAGACGTTGGAGCTGATCTCGACCTAATGCGACGTACGCACAACCGTCGCGATATCCTTAGGTGTTATAAGACTTCTACAGTATGCGAGGAATAGAAGAAGGCTATGGTCACGATAATTTGAAAGACGATCGAGTATAACATAAATGTCGACATATCTTAATAAGCAAAACTCGAAGGCAAATCGCCATACATCTGACAAAAACGAGCTATGAGAGACGATGTGCAGACGACGTTTGTTGAGCTGTGGATGGAATGGGGCAGAAGGAATGGACTACCTTTCATCAACTTGCATTTGGCTTTTCATGCCAGTATTTACGCCGCTGAAGTGCATTAAATATGAAAGTGAAAAAATTGTCATCATCACATTAAAAGCGTACATGGTATCTTGCAGCGTCATGTTACGAAATACATCAAAATATTTAATTATAATAAGTAATAAATACTTAAAATATGTAAAAAATGTAACGGCGTTCCGGCCGAGTTGCGACGGTTTTCCTCCTGGCAAAGACGCATTAGCTGGGGTGTGGTTGCATCAATATAGCGTTCCCTTGACGGTGTCAGGGGCAACCGACGTCATTTTTGTAAAGTTTTATGGAGCCGAAATAACTTTGGTGGGTATAAGGAGAAAAGGAAAAGATATGGAGCCGAATATTTATTGGTTGCGTGGGCTGCTGGCTACCGAGGGTCAGTTAAGAATTGGCGACAAACCCCTGTGGCCCAAGTTTTCCTGCTGCCAAATAGTTCAAATGGCTCTGAGCACTATGGGACTTAACATCTGATGTCATCAGTTCACTAGAACTTAGAACTACTTAAACCTAACTAACCTAAGGACATCACACACATTCATGACCGAGGCAGGATTCGAACCTGTTACCGTAGCGGTTGCGCGGTTCCAGACTGAAGCGCCTAGAATCGCTCGGCCACATCGGCCGGCTTCCTGCTGTCAGCAGCTTAAAGACGTCATCACATGTGTAACACTCTTTGCCAGGCCGGTCGTGTGAAGTCCGGCGAAGCTCCTCTCCTGCAGTTACACGCGGCCTGCCGTAAAGTGGCGCCGGGAACCGGCTTCCCTATTGATGTCGTCAGGCTGCTTCACGATATCAAATGTGTCTGTTATTTTTCGTGTGGATATCTGCGGCCGCCTTGCAAATATTCGTACTCCTTGAAACTTGACAGCCTACGCATGCGGCGATATTCTACTAGCACCGATCTGTTGTGTTGCCCCAACCGAGCATAGCATTAACGTGCTGCAACGCGGGTGCTAAGAGATCTTCCGATTTTCCCAATGTAGGCGCCACCGCTCTCACACTGTATCTCGTATACATCTGCACGGTTCATGAACTTCACCGCCGTCCTTAGCGGACCCTACCAAATCGTATGTCCTGCGGCCACTCCGGAAAACTGGTTTGATGCCTCCACTGTAAAGCACCTGGCCTACTGGATCAGTGACACACTTGACGTACGGTTAGCGCACCACCAGGAGCTGTTGTTTTACTTCATTTTCCTTATCTGGCTTCGCAGTGAACTTACACTACTGGCCATTAAAATTGCTACACCAAGAAGAAATGCAGGTGATAACCGGGTATTCATTGGACAAATATATTATACTGACACATTGAACTGACATGTGATTACATTTTCACGCAATTTGGGTGCATAGATCCTGAGAAATCAGTACCCAGAACAACCACCTCTGGCCGTAATGACGGCCTTGATACTCCTTGATACTTGGGCATTAAGTCAAACAGAGCTTGGATGGCGTGTACAGGTACAGCTGCCCATTCAGCTTCAACGCAATACCACAGTTCATCAAGAGTAGTGACTGGCATATTGTGACAAGCCAGTTGCTCGGCCACCATTGACCAGACGTTTTCAATTGGTGAGAGATCTGGAGAATGTGCTGACCAGGGCACCTGTGGAACATTTTCTGTATCCAGAAAGGCCCGTACAGGAACTGCAACATGCTGAAATGTAGGATTTCACAGGGATCGAATGAAGGGTAGAGCCACGGGTCGTAACACATCTGAGACGTAACGTCCACTGTTCAAAGTGCCGTCAATGCGAACAAGAGGTGACCGAGACGTGTAACCAATGGCACCCCATACCATCACGCCGGGTGATACGCCAGTATGGCGATGACGAATACACGCTTCCAATGTGCGTTCACCGCGATGTCGCCAAACACAGATGCGACCATCATGATGCTGTAAACAGAATCTGGATTCATCCGAAAAAATGACGTTTTGCAATTCGTGCACCCAGGTTCGTCGCTGAGTACACCATCGCAGGCGCTCCTGTCTGTGAAGCAGCGTCAAGGGTAACCGCAGCCATGGTCTCCGAGCTGATAGTCCATGCTGCCGCAAACGTCGTCGAACTGTTCGTGCAGATGATTGTTGTCTTGCAAACGTCCCCATCTGTTGACTCAGGGATCAAGACGTGGCATCACGATCCGTTACAGCCATGCGGATAAGATGCCTGTCATCTCGACTGCTAGTGATTCGAGGCCGTTGGGATCCAGCACGGCGTTCCGTATTACCCTCCTGAAGCCACCGATTCCATATTCTGCTAACAGTAATTGGATCTCGACCAACGCGAGCAACAATGTCGCGATACGATAAACCGTAATCGCGATAGGCTACAATCCGACCTTTATCAAAGTCGGAAACGTGATGGTACGCATTTCTCCTCCTTACGCGAGGCATCACAACGATGTTTCACCAGGCAACGCCGGTCAACAGCTGTTTGTGTATGAGAAATCGGTTGGAAACTTTCCTCATGTAAGCTCGTTGTAGGTGTCACCACCGGCGCCAACCTTGTGTGAATGCTCTGAAAAGTTAATCATTTGCATACCACAGCATCGTCTTCCTGTCGGTTAAATTTCACGTCTGTAGCACGTCATCTTCGTGGTGTAGCAATTTTAATGGCCAGTAGTGTAGTAGCTCTTTTTAATGTTTCACAGTCGTATCTGTCGGCTCGGAAGGTCTTGCACAGCACTTTCAGATCTTGTTTAATGTTGTTTTTATCGTTGGTGCTATCAACTTATACGCCGAGCGGTCATCAGCCTAGTTCTAGCTACTGGCCGCTCTGTCGTACCAGACGAGGCATGCAAGTGCACTGCAATGGAGAACGATGCTGGAGGCCAGGATCGCTGGCAGCGGCGGCCAGACCTTATCTGCCCGGCGAGGCCTCTCGTCGTGGGCCACGCCCCGCCATAGTGCGGGCTGCAGCTAATTATTATGGCGGCTGGCAGCGGAGGGCAGTGCGAGGTGCTAACGGCTGCTATGGCCGGCACACCCGGCGACGCCAAAGTGGCCGCTCCACTCTGGCGTCACGTGCGCGCCCCACGGCCCCGCCTGCCCCTCCCACGCACAGCTCCGGAATATTACCCCGCAGTCGCTCCAGTCGCACGTTTTATATGAGACGTTTCACGACAAACTTGCCGCGCCTATCCTGAACGCCAATGGGTCAGTCCTTCGCCAGTTACTAGAGCACACCAGTAGAGGCCACAAGCTCAGGTAAATGTGTAGCCACTGTTTCGGTCATCTGCGTATGCAGTGAAGAGGTGCAGACAGTGGACACCTCTTCTGAAGGAAGCCCTCCTGCTGCACTGAAGTGTCAAAAGTCATGAAATAGCAATATGGGCTTTTACAGATAGCAATATTATTGCGCACGCAAGGTATAAAATGACAGTCGGAGAATATGTCATTTTTAGTCAGATGATTAATGTAACAACGTTACCGACGTGATTAGGGGCGAACTGCGGGAATTAACAAACTTTGAACTTGGGCTCGTAGTAGGAGCTAGACTCATGCGACATTATACTTTAGAAATATTTAGGGTGTAAAGCATGTATGTAGAACTCTAAACGTATCCTAGCCAAGGCTGGACATACGTTACGTACCAAGAGTAATGGAGATGTAACCCTTTTGTACAATTTCTGATTAAGTCACCTCACAAGGACAATTATAAATTTAAAAATTACAGAGTCGCCACCAGCACAGGCCCTTCCTAACATTTAAGAAAAGGCCGAACTGGAAATTATTAATTCAATTAAATTAAGAATTTAACTATAAGACTGCAATTTTTATTAAAGACACTAACAAGATGAACAGCATTATATGTCGTATAACAATGAGCTTTTTTAATTAAATTGATTTTTCCTCCCATTTTTGTTCATCACAAGCAAGCAGATTAACTTTAAAAAAAATCAGGGAATAGAAAATTAATTTGAAAACTGGCATCAATGAGAAAGGTAAAAGACGCAAAGTTTATCTTTTACGTAGCACATTTATTTCATTACTGAGTTTGATGCACATCCTATGAATACACATGACTGGTGCCTGAATGAAAAATTTAACTAAACAATTCGACAAAAAATGGTAGAATAGCGCAATTAAAAAAGGAAAAACACACAAAAGGGATGTGGAACACAATAATTCAATCATTCCATCTACACACCCACGACAGAAACAGTTCAGAGAGAAACCTATCTCCATTATGCTCATGCACTAGCTTGGATAGAGGTTTATCCGATTCGCAAGGTTTGTATAGTAGATATACGACATGGAATCAGCGCCTGCCGCTTACGAATGGCCGAACTTCAGCACGTGGTAAACTTGATTACGAGTTAACTGTTCAGAAATTAGACATTAAACCAGGCACAAATGTAAGAAATTTTACTAGTGCAATAGCAGAATGATTTTGCCGTCACGAAATAAAATTAACTCGGCAAGGCAGAAACCCTCTCTAGGAGCTACGAACTGTGCTCAGCAACCGCTAGCTGCAGGGAGTCCTTTCTCCACCGACCTTCACCTAACTACCGGTGCAACGGAAGCTACCAGAGGGGTAGGTTTCCGCCACCAACCTGACAGACAAACCTCTCTGTCCAAGTACGGGGATCCTATGTCGGTCATCCTGCGCTACCCTCCAAACGAGAAGCAAACATCACCTGCTTCTAGCAGACGACAACCAACTCAGCGTCCCCCACAAATGAAACCCGAAACCACACGTAAAAACACTCATTCAGTCACATTTACGCACACATAGGGTAGGGTGAAAGGAAAAACGTAATAAATACAGGTCATGATTTCCTGTGGAACACAAAAAAATCAAACATAATATCAATTATTAAGCCTTATTTTGATTGCTCAGTCATTCTGGGAGAGTTAATAGATTAAACCGCAATCAGGCCATGGACAGAATAGGATGCACAGAATCCAGTGAGACAAGCGTCTATGAAGCGACTCCACAGAGACGTTTCAAAGGAACTGAATATTCTGCGATCCACGGTGTCAAGAGTGTGCCGAGGATAACAAATTTTAGGCATTATCTCACACCACGGCAACGAAATGGTCAAAGACTTCACTTAACGACCGACAGCAGCGTCGTTTGCTTAGAGTTGTCAGTGCTAACAGACAAGTAATACTGGGGGAAATAACAGCAGAAATCAATGTGTGGCGTACGATGAAAGTATCGAGTACGGAAATAGGTAGGGTCTTCTGTATAACTGAACCAATCGTTGGCTGGAAATGTTTGTGTTCGGCTACATGGAGATCATTTGAAGCCATTCACGGACTTCACGTTCCCAAAAGGATATGGAATTTTTATGGATGAGACATCTGTTTGTCATTGGTTTGAAGAACTTTATGGACAGTTCGAGCGAATGATTTGCCACCATGATGACATGAATCCCATGGAACGCGTATGAGAGATAATCGAGAGGTCAGTTCGTGCACAAAATCCTGGACCGGCAAAACTTTCGCAATTATGGACGGCTATGGAGGCAGTATGGCTCACATTGGTGCCGTGTACTTCTAACAAATTTTTGAGTCCATGCAACATCGAGTTACTGCACTACTTGGGGTGACAGGAAGTCCGACACGATATTACGAGGTATCCCATGGCTGCTTTCATCTCAGTGTATTTCTCAGTTCCTCGTTGTAAAGCATAGGGCGATTCAGAGAAAAGGAAAATTTTGAAATTTGTATTGATAGCCCTAGGTGATATTAATGCTGAATAACGTACTGAAACCAGCTCTTCCAATCTTACCATTTAGTTAACAGCATACTTAAAGCGGTGTTCAACATGATTGAGCCACTGATTTTTTTTACAAAATCAACCACAGTGTGGAGGCCTAACGTCGAGAATTTTGCCGGCATTTCAATGTCAAATGCCACAATCACGTTCAGTCAGTACATGCAATTAACACGTGCATACGTAATTTTAAAACAGGTTCAGCAATGACGGAAACCTACAGATCGTGCCGTGAACTGCTCGTAGTATTTGAACAGTTCTTAAACAAGACAATATCGAAGGTGTTCGAGCAGCTGTCATAGGAAGCCCCTTGTTCAGTCGGCTGTCATGAATTACTTTAACAATTGCATACTTCAATTGTTCGGACAATATTCATACATGACTTACATTACCATCCATTCAAGTAGCAGGTCGTCCACGAAATGAAACCCGGCGATCACCCAGTGCAACGACACTGAGATTTTTTTAACAATCTGTGGATGTCGCTCGAAGGAGATTTCCATCTTAATGAATTTGTTAATAAACAAAAATTTAGTTATTGGATACAAGAAAATCGTACTCTGGCACAACAAAGTACGCTGCACAGCAATAAAGTTACCGTTTTGTGTGATGTGTCGTCATGTGGCATAAGAGGCCGTTATATTTTCTTTTGTGGACGAGAATGGCCTTGCTGCTAGACTCACATCGACTCTCTATCTCGCCACGGTCGATACCTTTGTTGCGTAAACCTACAGACATTACCACAATTTACTGACAAACGCTGGTTTCCGCAAGACGGATCAATGTCACACACGGCACGAATCTCGATGTCTGCTGTACGCCAGTTGTTAGGAATTCGTATAATTTCGAGAAATGGTGACATTCCATGACCTCCCAAGTTCCCTGAACCCTCCAAGCGTGCGTTTTCTTCTTTTTTGATCGTCTTGGTGAACCCGCTACCATAGAAGAATTGAAAGCTAAAATTCGAGAAGCAATTGTACAAATTCCTGTTGAGATGTTACTCCTAACCACGCACACTCTATCTAAAAACCTGCAGGAAAGGGTTTTTCAAAAATGGATCGTATCTGCAAGATGTAGTCTTCAATAAATAAATTTACTTCATGAATTCATAAATTGCATCTTTTTATATTAAATGAGAAATAAAGATCCCTAAAAATATTTTTTCATAATAATATTTAATTTTTTTTAATATCCAATTTCTCTGAACCACCCTGTACATGAATGCTATAGAATAATTGACTGAAGGAGATCGAGATTTGGAGTATCGTTCCTGATGAGTGTCGATATTCTGACCAACTATACCGGAGATTTATATCGGTGGAAGTGAAACTTGTGCAGTTTTATTATATCCGTTATCTGTTATTCAGTGGCCGTGGATAACACGTACTGTAACATCAAATATTTAATTAAGTCTTCCACTGAAGTGCAAGAATGTATTTATAAATGCTACAGTCTTCAAATCGAAATCTGTAAAAACAAAAATAAACGATAAATCCTTTTAAAAGAAAATAAATTATTTAAATGAAAAAGAGTTTGATAAAAAGTAACTGAACTCTAACAGCTTATTATGTACGTACATGAATTTTACTAATAAATTAAAAAGTAGTTTTTCAAAAAGTGACACCAGTTGTAATATCAATGAATGTATTTTGCAGGTCAATTTCACTAAATAACTTAGTACTAAATTCATTTTCTTTGTGTTGGTGTTATCTTTACAAAGCGTGTCTCTGTACGTGTTCTTCTTTGGGACAGTTCATGTTGAGTAGAGTGCTTAGAGATACGTTATGGCCAGCATTCGTTTGGTAGAATACATGAGCAATGCTAGCAAGATAACTGATTCAACTGAAAATATGGAAGTCTTCAAATGCAAGATGTTGTAAGTAATTTTCTGTATGTAACGGTCAGCACTGTATATAATAAACAGAATATGCATACAGTCTCAATTTTGATTTTCTACGTGTGAATAGGAACCTGCCTCCTTAGAATTGCTAGTTTCTCGCTTGTTTCCGGCACCGGGAAGAGAGAATTCGATGTTGACTTCGAAACTGCATTTGAAGCGGTAAGTACATTATTTCACGTCCTTTGAGCCTGCCACCATTTCACTTTTAAAAAGTTACTCTGCCAGTCAGTATGTATCGCTGAAGCGATTGCAGGTGGAAAGCAGCAGACAGCTTCAATGCGAAGGCTGGTGCAGTAGGGCTCATATAACAGAGCTCTATGCTAGTATGCTTTCGTGGGCAGAGTCAGTTTCAATAAAATTCTTCTTGATCTCCACGGTACTTTGCAAGCTGCGTCACTGTGTGTGGCAGAGGGCTACTACACTAAAGCTATCATTTCCCCTGTCTCCTGTTCTACTCATAAATCGTGCTTGGGAAAAACTATTACGGATAAGCTTCCATAGGAGTTACTAATAAAACAGTTTACTGCGTCACAATGCCGTCCTTCATAAACGATGTATTGACTAGGTAAGAGTTAATTTGTCTCATTTAACCGGAACTGTCATTTCGTGCAATCTGTATGGATGGAAGTAATTAGTCGCCTGACTCCTCTCAAAACCTATGCCCTCAGAAGTTTCACAATATTTATTTATGCTGTTTATTTATTGCTTATGTAGCCTGACCAGAGTAGGGACTTAAGGCTGTCTCTCACATCTGACCGGGAACAACAAACAGAAAAAATTACATTACAATCACAATCATAACAATTTGCATTTTGAATAAAATAATAATAGTGACACAAATAATGAGATAAATAAGACCATTCAAGATTATTTAACTGGGGTAACCATCTAGTCATTGATGTTTTTCGTTTAAGTCAAAATGTGAAATGGCGGTTATGAGCTCGACAAGGAAATAAGTTCCAGCACTACTCTACGTTCTGAGAATCTACAGAATGAAAATCCTTGTAACACTGTTTTAAACTCATCATTAATTTATAATCTCATCATTCCAGCACAAACATTGAACTAAGAGCTTGAAACTCACCCCAATCTCATTCTTTCACCTTCCTGTCCTTGCAAATTCAGAGACAGTTGCTCGTTACAACTCTGCGAGTAAGTAATAATATACAAGATATTTTAGCGTAATGAATAAAAATCATAAAATGTTTCGTAGGCAATTTGTTTCACTGTAAGTAGTTCTTAAATGATGTTGCTGGGTGAACAGTCGTAACTCCTCATTTACTGTTGTTGTTGTTGTTGTGCACTTCCGTGAGAAGACCCAAAGACTGGTGTGATACAACTCTCCACGCTAGTCTAGCTTGTGCAAGCCTCTTCATCTCTGCATAAATACCGCAAGCCACTGGCTTTTGAATCCAAATTTGGTCTGTCTCGACACGTTTTACCCCCAACGCTTACTACATTACCAAACTGCGATTCACTGATGCCTCAGGGTGTGCCCTATCGTCCGAACACTTCCCTTAGTCAGGCTGAGTTACGCGTTTCTTTTTCTGTAATGTGATTGAGCCCTTCTGTATTAATTTTCCAACCTACCCCACCAATCTTCAGTATTCTTCTTCAGCGGCGCATTTCAAAAGCTTATATTCGCAACTTGTTTGTACCGTTTATCGTCCACGTTCCATTTCCGAACAAACCTACATTCCATACGAATACCTTCAGAAAACACTTCCTGCTTACATTCATATTTAATGTTCATAAATACTTCTTTTTCAAGTAAAATGCAATGGGGTCTCTCTTTAACTATGAGTGACTGTTGGTTTTGTTTGGCCACTGTGCACAACAAAAATATTGTCCGAGTGAGAACAACAACTTAGATACACAACACTATCTATTTATTATTCATTGGTCGCCTAACCACGGAAATGTTGTAGGGCTTTATGGGTTCTTGAAGTCTAAGTCATGTCTGACAGATTTTTATTTGCTCCTTATGGTTCCCACAATTCACGTAAAATAGACCGAACGAAACGTTTTCTAAAATAGAAATAGAAAAAACACAAAATACTGGTAATTGTGTGGGTGGAGGGGGTGGGGGAAGGTACCAAATGACATGGGAGATTGTATGGACAGAACGCAACAAGATTTCCCCATCTGGCAGTTCTTGATGTTAACAAGACGAAAGAGACCAACGATCATAATCAAGCACCCAGCCTAAGTTGCGTGGCAGAAGAAGAAAGTTGCGAGCTGCTTGTAATATAAATCGTGTTATCAATTTCAGCGCTCCTACACTGACGGAAATAGAAACACTAAAAAATAATTAGTGCAGAGTAACGAGATTTTGGGAATACGTTTATCTATGTAACATACTTAAGTGATTTACATTGCAAGGTCACAGGTTAATGCAAGTGCGAAATAAGCCATTGCAAATGTGAAATAGTGGTACATGAATAACCGGTGTAAACGCCAAACTGTTGAATGTAATACAGGGACAGTTAATTCTCTGTTTAGATGATGTTGGAGTTGTCGTTCGACGATATCCCTTATGTGCTCGATTGGAGACAGATGTGGTGATCGAGCAGACCAACATGTCGACACACTGTAGAGCATGTTGGGCTACGGCAGAAGTATGTTGGCAACTCTTATCCTGTTCGAAAACACCCACTGGAATGCAGTACGTGAACGGAAGCACAACAGGTCGTATCAGCAGACTGACGTACAAATTTGCAGTTAAGGTGCGTGGGAAAACCACGACAGTGCTCCAGCTGTCATATGAAATCGCGCCCCAGATCATAACTCCAGGTCCAGTGTGTCATACGCAGACAGGATGGCTGCACGCCTCAGCTGGCCTCCTAAAAAATACACGACCATCACTGGCACCTAGGCAGACACAGCTTTCATCAGAAAATACAGCAGACATCCACGTTGCCCTCTGATGAGGTGCCGTGCGTGATTAGTCGGACAACATACTACTTCCCCCACATACATCGAGAGTCGCGACCACGAGGAGGAAATTCGAGAAATTAGAGCCAATACAGTGGCATTCTTCCCGCGCACTATTCGCGGATGGAACAGGGTTGGAGGGATTAGGTAGTGGTATCAAATGGTTCAAATGGCTCTGAGCACTATGGGACTTAACTTCTGACGTCATCAGTCCCGTAGAACTCAGAACTACTTAAACCTAACTAACCTAAGGACATCACACACATCCATTCCCGAGGCAGGATTCGAACCTGCGACCGTAGCGGTCGCGTGATTCCAGACTGTAGCGCCTAGAACCGCTCGGCCACTTCGGCCGGCTGTAGTGGTATCGAAAGTGCCCTCCGCCACACGCTATTAGGTGGCTTGCGGAGTATGATGTAAACGTAGATGAAATCTTCCCTGTTCGTGATCTAACCGTTTTTTTTTAATGCAAACAATTGTTGTAAGATATTCATAGGCAGGCGGAAAAGTAAAGGAATAACGTATTTTAATGGGGTATGATCACTGTAACATCCAGCATTAACTTTGTTTATTCCGAGTTGGGAATTTGGTGGCGGTAATGTTTTTAAAACAGTTCCTGCTGATGTTGTTGCATATGCTGTGTGCAGAGTATTGGATGCATCCGTTGTGTTCAAAAATGGCTCTGAGCACTATGGGACTCAACTGCTGTGGTCATAAGTCCCCTAGAACTTAGAACTACTTAAACCTAACTAACCAATGGACATCACACACATCCCCGAGGCAGGATTCGAACCTGCGACCGTAGCGGTCGTGCGGTTCCAAACTGTAGCGCCTTTAACCGCTCGGCCACTCCGGCCGGCCATCCGTTGTGTGACAGGACACAGAGATGAAGGTATATGAGGGGCTCATTTGTGCCTGAACAGTACAAAGCAGAGCTCAGTCCACAGATTTCTTCAGATTAAGGAATCCGCACGCTAAAGCACGCTACTACGACAGAATTTTAAACCCGAATGCATGACTGAACATTGCTTTTGGCGCTGCCGGCACGTGATTGGGTAAGGGTCTAGCGACGATGCCGCAAATGTAGAAATCCACTGCTATAAGTGGCACTGACAAAGGGCAGATTATTGTCGCCCGTCACCTCTGAACGAGCGTCTCGGAAATGACAAAGGTGGACGACCAATGGTTTGCTGTTGTTGTGAGCGTCTACGGAAAGCGTTTGTCGTTTGGTGAATCCACGAGTAAGCGACAAGTGTTTTACATCCGGGCCTCGTCACAGCACCTGGAGGTCGGTAACTTGCCCGTTCTGCAACACAGGATAGGCAAATCTAGCGACAGAAAACAATACTGCTGCAGACACAAGTGTTTCGGGGCATCGACGTCATCGTGGAGGGCAATGCCGTTCCGTGGACGCAGACCAGTGGGAGCCATGGGAAGTTGTGATCTTTGATACCATGAGACCTGTGGTAGTAATCGCAGGAATTTCCTGCAGGTGAACATTACTGAGGACAACCTACATCCACTCAACTTGCTGCCTCCCACGAAAACTGGTGGCATCTACCGCAGGGATAACTGCCCGTGCCATAGGACTGCCAAGCAGAATCGCTACTGCGTTGTCTTCCAAAAGTGGATCAGCAAGCCATCAAACAGGTGACCACAATGTTTTGCTTCATCCATGTGGTTTCCTATTCTCTTTTCATTCCCCAGTACATCATGTACAACTTCTCGAAGGTTGTCGATAAACCGGGTGATTCTTATTAACGTTTAAAATCCCTAGAAGCGATGTAGATGACGCTACGGCAATTAAATTAATAACATATACACGGAACTGCAAAGTACCCCAAAAGCGGAAGACAAATGTTGAACAGGTGACGTCACCAGATAACGTAAGTTTAAGCACTGTGTTTCTATTAATTCCATCCCTCCAACACGTTTCACGCTAAGCAAACGAGATATATTATGAAATCATCATGTACTTCATTTACCGAAGAAGGGGTGGGGAAAACGTTTCAACTAGCGTTCTTACAAGCACGCAACGCGCAGTTACGTGACGATGAAATGTGCACACGTAGCTTCTAGAACTGACAATTCAGTTCCTTCTCTACGAGGAATTGATGACACCTCATATCTCACCTTTCCCAAGTTGTGCTGTAAGAACTGTAAGGTTTTTAGCATCCATAACAGTTCGTTACACATGGAATCCAGCAACACACGAGTCGCACAAGTACCTTCTCACTTCTTTGATGTCCGAACGACACAATTCTCATTCATCATTATTTTGCTTAGCTCACAAGCAGCCAGTTGGCAGTATGCAATAGATGCTTACCAAAATCTTTCGCAGTCTTGGTATCAGTACTCCAACTTCCTCCATTTTCGAGTGAAAAATCAGTCGAAGGAATGCACTTCCGAAACATGACCTGCCTAAAAGGCAGCGTCCCACAGTATAGCCGAAGATAGGTATGAATGGAATCAGAATACAGGACGTGCTTTTAGAGCTCTCACAGCAACGTAAAACACTGGGAATCAGAGTCTTTTAAGATAACACAACCACAAGATGAAGACACACTCCTCCTTAACTTGTAATGTTGAGATATGTCGTTCAGAACCGCGGCTGGTCTGTGGTATTCCAATCTCTCTAGAAGCAGAAGAAGGCCACATAAAGAAGAAAAAAAAAAGAAATCCTTACACGTCCTTGTTTAACATTGCTGCGAATAACAAGCCTCTGCCTGGCGGGACTCAAAATTTCAAATATACTGATAAAGATGGTCTCACGTACGGTGGCAAGAAATGTGACATATAGAGAAGAAGCTGTGGTTGCCTAAGACGATCAGTCAATAGAATACCTGCAGAAGGAAATAGCTCTGCCCGAAAGGTACCTGCTCCAGATGGGTTCCTTGTGCCAACCACGTGAACTAAATGCTTATAACTGGCGGGAAATTAAACTTCCGATTTCATTTCATAAGTTAAGACTTACCCCAAGTTTCTGTCTTTTTTATGTAGAAAATATAGTCTTGTGAAATGAGATGTATCTTTTTGAAACTTACTGTATATTACACACACATCCTACACAGATTATGTGAAAGGTCGGAGAATTTGCGACTTACTCCTTCTTTCAAAGTTCATAACAAATTAATACTGTATGCCAGATCGAGACCCGAACTCGAAACCTTTATCTTTCGCCATCAGATGCACTTTCCCGCCAAAAGCAAAGGTTCCGAGTTCGAATCTCGATCCGGCACACAGTTTAACTCAGCCAGGAAGCTTCATATCAGCACCCACTCCGCTGCAGACTGAAAATCCCTTCTGTCCCTTTCTTTCTTGTCATCTCAGAATAGAACTGAATATGCGGAACAGTGTGTATATAATCAAAGAAGTAACAAAGGTGAGATGTTAGTTTTGCCTTTCAAGTACATGATACTTTCTGCCGTGTATTTCGAAGGAACCATGCACCACTTTGACAACAAAACTACTTCCGTACGCACTTTTCTGCGAAGATGTCAGGGAAAAACGAAAAGAATGCTGTTTGTTCCATTCGGAATAACAGGAACGCGAAAGACGGGCGATACAGACGTGACTTCAGTCGAGGGGCGGAGAAAATGCCCTGGGGCTGAGGAATCGCTAAGAGGAACGGCTCGTGGGGAACCGAATAGGGAGGAGATAAATAGATGGCACATGACTTGCGACTCACTCGGTGAAGGTGATAACGGAGGGGGAGAAGAATGACTCGGAAGCAGGCTGCCATCGACAGAACAGCGACGCCGAAAAGGGTGCGTCGACGAATGCCATGTTTACTGCGCGCTTAATGGCTGAGGGACTTTATCTGTTTACTACCAAGCTGGGCGAGGTCATTAGTATATTCTGTGCGGCTGCAACTGCACAGCAGCATTTGGTGTTTAGCATCGTCGTGCTTACAGCTGTGTTTTCTTACAATATATAGCTTGCAAAGTTATAACTCAAGATTCATAGCTTTGACCTTTGTTATTCAGATTCTGAGGGCTTCATAAACAACTGATGTGGCGCAGCACGTTTACGTTTTTATGTACATCGAATTTATTACATATATTAAGCTATCTTCGGAATCAGAACGCTTTCAGAAATCTAAGTTCTCAGTAAGTTATTATACGGATCTAAAAAGAGTAATTAATGGACTGAACCGTTATGAAATCTAAGCCTACGTCTCAGACTTAAATGGTTAAAATGGCTCTAAGCTCTGTGGGACTTAACATCTGAGGCCCTCAGTCCCCTAGATTTGGAACTACTTAAACTTGTCTAACTTAAGGACATCACCTGCGACCGTAGCAGCAGCGCGGTTGCGGAATGAAGCGCCTAGAACCGCTCGGCCAGAGCGGCAGGCGGACTCGAATGCCTATGCTGATCGAGAAAGAGCGAAAGTGGGATTTTAAATGTTCGTCAAACAACAGTGTTTTAGCACTCATGTGGGGAATATCATGGACACTGCAGAGAAGGGGAGGTTAACATACCTAAAATATACAGGTAGCCACACTGCAGGTGCAACCACAATGGAAGGGTACTTATGGAGATGCCGAAATAATATATGGCTTCTGTAGAGGGGAAGCAGCCTTCCCAATAGTTTCAGGGAAAAAGTCTGAAAGACTGAGGGGTCTGGACAACATTAGCCATCATTATCTTGTTATGTAATCAAAGATAAACTATAGCCGTTATATTTCCAGCTGTGCTGTGTGGCTTAATGTTGATACCATCATATTGAGTAAGTGTTCCAGAGGTAAAATAGTCTCCTTTTCGGATCTCCGAGCTGGAATATCTCAGTAGGATACAGACATCACGGAAAGCAAAAGTCGCGTTCTACGGGTCGGAGGATGGAATGTTAGATCCCTTAACTTGATACGTAGGTTCAAATGGTTCAAAAGGCTCTAAGCACTACGGGACCTACATCTGAGGTCATCAGTCCCCTAGACTTAGAACTACTTAAAACTAACTAACCTAAGGACATCACGCATATCCATGCCCGAGGCAGGATTTGAACCTGCGACCGTAGCAGCCGCGCGGTTCCGGACTGAAGCGCTTAGAACCGCTCGGCCACAGCGGCCCGCCCAGGGTGTGTAGGTTGGAGGATATTTAAAGTTAAATGGATAGGTCGAAGTTGGGCACAAAAGGTACGTAGTGAACAGGGCCTTTGGTCAAACGAGAACAAGGTTACAAAATCAGGGGCAAAGTGGTTGCTACTAAAAAAAGAATAAAGGAATAATGAGGGTAAGCTCCCATTAACATTGTAGCGAACTCTTAACCGAAGCCAAGGCAGACACGAGGCCAACATCCACTACTGGAGGAAAACTTTACGTGCCTACTAGTTCTGCATATGATGAGGAGATGGAAAGAAGGTGTGATGAGGTAAAAGAAACGTAAGGGGTGATCAAAAAGTTTCCTTTCCAAGGCTGTACAATCCACAACTGGTCATCCACTCAGACAAAATGGCCTTGAGCGTTGAGGCAATCACCCCGCCAACGCACCAGATTGAAGATATCCGTTATCTAAAACAGCGTGTCCTAGTGCGTGAAGAATTCCGTAACTGCCTGCTGGACATCTTCGTCAGATAGGAATCGTTAACCCTTGAATGGCTTTTTAAGGGTTGGGAGCTGTGATAATCGCTTGGGGGAAGTTCAGAACTATAGGGCGGATGTTCAAGCGTCTCCCAGTTGAACTGATGTAACTTTTCCTTTGGGACATTTGGTATATGGGGGCGTCTTGTATCGATTTGCGTCCAGCACGGATCTTGGCACACCATTTCACAACGCTGGTATTCGACGGACATGCTGCCCCACACGTATTATCCGTTCTCCGATGGATGTCAGCCGGTGTTTGTCCTTCGGCAGCCAAGAAAAGAGTAACAGCACGTTGGTCCTGTTTGGATGGATGTTGCCATAGTTCACATTGTCGCAGATTCCGCAGGCACGTCGGCAAGACACGAATGCAACACTGTTCGCTGGGTTACGTGCCGGTGTGTATATACCTGCATCGGAATCGCGATACGTTGCATATACTCTGCAGCAAAGCCCTCAAATGGAACAGTTTTGATCGCCCCTTACAAATAATTTGAGGGAGCATAAAAAATAGTTGTGATGGGAAACTGGCATTCATTAATAAGAAACGGAGGAGAAGAAAGATTAGTAAGCGAGCGTGATCCAGGAGAAAGGAATTTTTCACCGAGCATAGCTTAATCACAGCTAACACTTCGCTTAAAAATTCATGAAAGAAGGCTCTATACGTGGAAAAGACCAGGAGACACCGGAAGGTGATGAAATAATGAAGACAGCACAGGAACAATTAGACAAAAAAAATGGTTGGTAGAAATCCTCGAATAACACAATTGGTATTGAATTTAAGTGACGACAGGGGTAAATACAAAAATGCAGCAAGTGAAGCAGGCGAAAGGAAATACATATGTATGAAAATGAGATTAACTCGAAATGCGAGGTGACTAGGCAGGAATGGCTACAGGATATACGCAAGACAATAGCGCATGCATGGCTATGATAAAGATAGATGCTTTTTGTAATATAATTAAGGAAACTTTGGAAGAATGAGTAGCAACTGTATGAATAGTACAACAAGCCAGTATTAAGCATAGAACAGAAGGCTGAAAGGTGGAAGGAATATATAAAACAGCTATGCAAGGAAAATGAGCTTGAAGACAATATTATAAAAGGCGAAGAGGAAATAAATTAAACAGACATGGAAGATATATCACTGTGCGAAAAATTTGATAGTTGAAACGGGACACCTGGGGTAATCCAAATCCTCTCAGAATTATTGAGATTCCTTGTAGAAAGTACCAATACAAAAGTATTCCACCTGCTGAGGTGGTGATGGAGGTGGGAAGTTCCTATGGGACCAAGCTGCTGACGTCATCGGTCCCTAAGCTTACACACAACTTAATGTAACTTGACTAACTTACTCTAAGGACTACACACACACCCATGCGCGGGGGAGGACTCGAACCTCCAACGGGAGGCGGGGGGGGGGAGGGAGGGGGCCGGACCGTGACAGGACGCCTAGACCGCGCGGCTCGACCGCACGGCAAGTGACCACTGTTACCTCTTCACTTGAAGTTGCAGGGCAAGGATGTGCGATGATAGTGGTGTGTCCAATGACAACACTTGATAGAGAAGTAGCACCACGTTGTCTTTTAGTTCTGGTTCAGATGTGCTTACAGCATCATGATGGATGCATCCTTGTATGGAGGTTCCGAGGAGAATGATCGTTGCCAGTTTATACTAGTCATCGCCTTATGAGCCGACCATCTGATGCGATGGTGTGGGATTGTCACTGGGCTATCAACGGCTCTCCTCTGGTTTTTGTAACTGGTAATTCATGCCTCATGCATTACGCTTCTGACGTTTTGAGGCCAGCACCTGGTGTGTTAGTACGGGTTGCCACTGAGTAATAAACAGGATTTCTTCTTGTTCTCATGGACGGTAAATTGGACTGTAAGCATTAAATTTCCAAAGTGTTAAGGCCAGTTGTAGCGCCCTATCTTCGAGATCTCAGTGGCGTTATCGATCCGCTACGTAACGCAACACCGCATATTTACCGTACTGCCCTGACCCATCTCGCTAATGACAGTATTATTGAACATGCAACACGTCAGCCTTAGTCAGCCCAAACTTTACCCAGGTTTCAGCCAAAATAATTTGGCCTTCTTCAGAAGCGAGTGACACTAAACTGCTGCATGCCAAAGTTTGGCCATGTCAGGTATAAAACTGTAGCACAGTAGTAACTTTGGCATGCAATAGTGTCACTCGCTTCTGAAGAAGACCAAATCATTTTGACTGAAACCTGGGTAAAGTTTGGTTCCTATTTGCAACTGAGGCTGACGTGTTACATGTTTAATTATCAGAGTTGCTGACAGGGCTGCACAATGTCAAAAATTCTGATGTACAGTATTATTGTTGCTCTAGGCAGCAGGTTCTCAAGATCTCTCACCCGTTGGAGATACAGAGCCCAGTCACATTAATGTGAGTACCGCCTATGCTCGACGTCAATGTGTGATAACAAATCAGAGACGACCGGTGGCAGAATTAGCAGTGGTATATAAAGCGCGTCGGGTTGGACGCAAAAAACTGTGCAGTCGTTTTCGTAATGCGGAAAAGAAGCGATTTATCTGGCGGTCTAAAGGGCATAATGACTGGCTTTCAGACCAAGCGTAGAAGCATTTCCGTAACGGCTACGTTCGTAAACTCATCGAGTGCCGCCGTGATTCAAGTATACCATGACTGCCAAAATGGCGCTATCCAAAGCCAGCGCCAGGCAACTGTTATGTACCACAGAACATAAATGAGGAGACTAAAATGACGGCTCCAGAGAAATGTACGAGCGAATAGGCGTGCAGCTGTTGAGTAAGTGACCACCCAGATGAACCGAGGAGCTACAAACGGTGTCCACTCAACGACCGTTCAGCGAAACGTTGCTCCCTGTGGACCTCCGCAACAGGCGTCTGGTTCAGCCATCCATGCTCACTGCTGTTCATCGGGGATGAAGGCTGGAATTGTCACGCTAGTACCGAAACTCGATGTCCACTGACGGTTCTAGGCGCGCAGTCCGGAACCGCGCGACTGCTACGGTCGCAGGTTTGAATCCTGCCTCGGGCATGGATGTGTGTGATGTCCTTAGGTTAGTTAGGTTTAAGTAGTTCTAAGTTCTGGGGGACTGATGACCACAGCTGTTAAGTCCCATAGTGCTCAGAGCCATTTGAACCATTTGATGTCCACTGATTGGTGACAGGTGGTCTTTTCAGGTGAATCACGTTTTATGCTCAATTTAACAGATGGCTGTTGGCGTACACAGCGTGAATCGTCTGAAATACCCACATCCACAATCGCTGTGTACACAGTCAAAGTCGGTGCAATATTGCACAGAGGGCCATGGGAAGAATGGAAGCAGGACAGTCGCAGACTGATGTGGCCCGATGTCTTAATGTAAATCACAAGGGACCAGGTCAGAGGGCATTGCCTCAGAGATCTCGTCATTTTAAACGCCACAGTGGATCAACACAAGAATGCTCCTACCCTTGGGGATCATCTTCCCCCCTACATGCAGTTTGTTTTTCCTCTGCGCGATGACATCTACCAGAAGGACAACACAAAGTGTCACACAGCTCCTAGTGTAAGTGCGTGGTTCGAAGAGAACCAGGATTAGTTCACCGTACTTTCCTGACCAGTGGTCTCCCCGAATTTAAACCCAATCGCGGTCTGTGGCATTACCTCGACAGCGACAGCGCTGCTCGCACGAATGGAATATTCCAGAATTTGAAACACGAACAGCTGCTAGCATGAGTTTCTTGATACTGGCAAGTCTTCAGGTCCAGATTGTATACCGATTAGGTTCCTTTGAGATTACGCTGATACAATAGCTCCCTACTTAGCAATCATATAAACCGCTCGCTCACCGATAGATCTGTACCTACCAATTGCGCAGGTCGCACCAGTGTTTAAGAAGGGTAGTAAGAGTAATCCATCTAACTACAGACCTATATCATTAACGTCGGTTTGCAGTAGGGTCTTGGAGCATATACTGTATTCAAACATTATGAATCACCTCGAAGGGAACGATCTATTGATACGTAATCAGCATGGTTTCAGGAAACACAAAGTAATGGCCGCTACCGACAGGGGATCTCAAGTTGATTCCGTATTTCTAGATTTCCGGAAAGCTTTTGACACCGTTCCTCACAAGCGACTTCTAATCAAGCTGCAGGCCTATGGGGTATCGTCTCAGTTGTGCAACTGAATTCGTGATTTCCTGTCAGGAAGGTCGCAGTTCGTAGTAATAGACGGCAAATCATCGAGTAAAACTGAAGTGATATCAGGTGTTCCCCAGGGAAGCGTCTTGGGACCTCTGCTGTTCCTGATCTTGACAATCTGAGCAGTTCTCTTAGGTTGTTCGCAGATGATGCTGTAATTTACCGTCTAGTAAGGTCATCCGAGGACCAGTATCAGTTGCAAAGCGATTTAGAAAAGATTGCTGTTTGGTGTGGCAGGCGGCAGTTGACGCTAAATAACGAAAAGTGTGAGGTGATCCACATGAGTTCCAAAAGAAATCCGTTGGAATTCGATTACTTGATAAACAATACAATTCTCAAGGCTGTCAATTCAACTTCAGTTGGAAAGACCACATAGATAATATTGTGGGAAAGGCGAGCCAAAGGTTGCGTTTCATTGGCAGGACACTTAGAAGATGCAACAAGTCCACTAAAGAGACAGCTTACACTACACTCGTTCGTCCTCTGTTAGAATATTGCTGCGCGGTGGGATTGACGGAGGACACCGAAAGGGTGCAAAAAAGAGCAGTTCGTTTTGTATTATCACGTAATAGGGGAGAGAGTGTGGCAGATATGATACGTGAATTGGGATGGAAGTCATTACAGCAAAGACGTTTTTCGTCGCGGCGAGATCTATTTACGAAATTTCAGTCACCAACTTTCTCTTCCGAATGCGAAAATATTTTTTTGAGCCCAACTTACATAGGTAGGAATGATCATCAAAATAAAATAAAAGAAATCAGAGTCCGAACGGAATGGTTTAGGTGTTCGTTTTCCCCGCGCGCTGTTCGGGAGTGGAATGGTAGAGAGATAGTATGATTGTGGTTCGATGAACCCTCTGCCAAGCACTTAAATGTGAATTGCAGAGTAGTCACGTAGATGTAGATGTAGATGGAGAAACCTGGCGCAGTTGTCCACGACACTGGAGTCGGAATGGCTCGACGTATCTGTCGGTACCTACCAAAAGCTCGCTGATTCTCTTCCTGCACGTCTCGCAGCCGTCTGCACTGCAAAAGGCTTCTGACGGGTGGTGATTGGACAGTGTATCTGGCCATCGCTCACTGAGAAACGGGCATTCCACCACTCGCCAGCCTCATAAACTGATGAAATTTGGCATAAAGTGGGATCTGCGTAGACTGACGACGCTTATCTGTGACCTCAACTCAGTCCGATCAGCGTCCAGCCGAGTTAGGGAAACACCGACTCAAAGGAAGGCCTAGGCGCTTGTTGGTGACGTCACGTCAGCTAGGCAGGGAGAACGCCAGGTCTGTTGCAGGCAGAAACGCCTGGGCGTGCTGATCACTATAAATCTCTTATTTTTGGACAAAATGTGTGGTATTGTTTTGGATTCTGTAGTTTTATTTAGATGAAAGACTTTTTTACCATCGCAAAGCTACAAATGAAGACCATAGTTCTGTATTACTGAATCCTGTTGAAACAAACGTTGATCAATATGAGAAGATGCTTTGCCCCATTGGAAGCTTCGGAAATTTTACATTCAAGTAACTATATTTACTTGATCCATTTTGCTATCGAAACTTACCCCAACCCCCTTAAAATTAACTCGTTTCTTGTATTTATTTATTTATTTTCGTTTGACATCGTAACTGGAAATGTGAACTAATTTACATGTGTAAATGTCCAACTGTTGCCAGTCATTTGATTACAGTCGTTTTCAGGGAAAGGGATTCTAAACAGGAAACAAAATAGCTTCATACATCGAAAATACTGCTGAGCTTAAACTTTTTTAAACATTTACATTAGAAAAGATAAATATTCCCCTCTTGCAACTGAAAGGAGATACTTAACAAGATAAAAAAATTTTATTTGATGAAACAAGTATCTCTCTTTTGCCTCTTCTTCTGTCCCCCACGCCCTCTCCCAACGTGTAGAATCGCAAGTTATTTCATTAACATTCAGTGCTCCTCATCCCATAGTCGACCAAGATACCTAAAGAAGAGCACCAATATGTTCACAGTTTCTTGTAAAAGCAACCTAGTACAAACGTAACTTCCTCAGATTTACAAATAATGTAAAGAAGCACGAATTCTGTTGCTGCTGGACCATGAAGTTGTTTTTGTATGTCAGTCCTTAAAACAGGTGGAAATTTAAGTTCAGGAGTACACTATTTGTTAAGCAGTGTATTGAATTGCACAATTAATTGATTGCAGAAATCTCTCAGAACAATGTGTGTTGGTCAACTACCGCCAATAGTTTCAGAATTTCCTGTGTCAGAGAGTGAGACACCACCATTATGAGTATGCCTGCAACAGACCTGGCGTTCGCCGTGCCTAGCTGACGTGACGTCACGAACAAGCGCCGAGGCCTTCCTTTGAGTCGGTGTTGGTTAGGGCCGCTGTTTCTGGCACAGGCAGAAGCTGCGTTCACTAAATTTCGCATGTCGCATAACCGCAAATAATCTGCAAACTCAGTCGAACGTCCTCCAGCTGCACTGTGGTACGCACAGTAAGTACAATTTCGTAAGTTGCCGGCCATCCCGATCTTTAAAGACCAGCAGAGTAGGACCGTGTCTGAGGTTAATTGCAGCGTCGGAGGCGAGTACGAGCTCGCTGTTTGTCCAGGAGCGGTGTTTTCCAGGCGGCTCCGGCAGGCGAGGCGTCCGCCTGGAGCAGCGGCTGCTCAGGAATTCGGGCGGCGTGCGTCTCCGTATTGATTCCTTGGCGCGCAGCGGCCGGGCCTGGGTCGCCGCCGGCGCCAACAACGGCTGCAGGCGCCGTGATACACAGCCGCCGTGCCGCCACTGGCCGGACTCCCTTCCTGCCCTCCGCCGTCTCGTCCGCGGCCGGTATTAACCTGACATGTGCGTGAGAAGCCGGCGCGACTCTCGTTGTCCGTCTTCCAGACGGCAACATTCCATCATAAGCTCACGGGACAAAGCGCTGCCGGCTCCCTTAAGACAGCACAACATGTAGCTTTGGAGCACTGCGGACTGTTAACGAAGGTACGAGCATACGGAATAGGTTCCCAGGTACGTGAGTGGTTCGAAGATTTCTTAAGCAAAAAAACCCGGTACGTTGACATCGATGGAAGTAGTTCATCAGTGACAAGGATATCGCCACGAGATGCAGAAGGGAATATGAGGGGACCGCTCTTATCCTCTACGTACGTAAATGATGTGACGGACAAGGTTTGCAACAACCTGCGGTGTTGGTGTGATCAGTGGTAGCTAACCTTAAATGCAGAAGAACGTAAGTTCACGCGGATGAGTAAAAAAGCAGTCACAAGATATTCGAATGAAACAATAGTGGTGTACTTCTTGGTACACTACTGGCGGTTAAAATTGCTACACCAAGAAGAAATGCAGACAATAAACGGGTATTCATTGTACAGATATATTATACTAGAACCGATACTCATTTTCACGCAATTTGGGTGCATAGATACTGAGAAATCAGTACCCAGAACCACCACCTCTCAGACGTTTTCAATTGGTGAGAGATCTGGAGAATGTGCTGGCCAGGGCAGCAGTCGAACATTTTCTGTATCCAGAAAGGCATGTACAGGACGTGCATTATCCTGCTGAAATGTATGGTTTCGCAGGGATCGAATGAAGGGTAGAGCCACGGGTCGTAACACATCTGAGATCTAACGTCCACTATTCAAAGTGCCGTCAATCCGAACAAGAGGTGACCGAGACGTGTAACCAATGGCACCCTGTACCGTCACACCGGGCGATACGCCAGTATGGCGATGACGAATACACGCTTCCAATGTACGTTCACCGCGATGTCGCCAAACACGGATGCGACCATCATGATGCTGTAAACAGAACCTCGATTCATCCGAAAAAATTACGTTTTGCCATTCGTGCACCCACGTTCGTTGTTGAGTACACCATCGCAGGCGCTCCTGTCTGTGACGCAGCGTCAAGGGTAACCGCAGCCATGCCCTCCGAGCTGATAGTCCATGCTGCTGCAAACGTCGTCGAACTGTTCGTGCAGATGGTTGTTGTCTTGCAAACGTCCCCATTTGTTGACTCAGGGATCGAGACGTGGCTGCACGATCCGTTACAGCCATGCGGATAAGATGCCTGTCATCTCGACTGCTAGTGATACGAGTCCGTTGGGATACAGCACGGCGTTCCGTATTACCCTTCTTAACCCACCGATTCCATATTCTGCTAACAATCATTGGATCTCGACCAACGCGAGCAGCAATGTCGCGATACGATAAATCGCAATCGCGATAGGCTACAATCCGACCTTTATCAAAGTCGGAAACGTGATGGTAAGCATTTCTCCTCCTTACACGAGGCATGACAACGTTTCACTAGGAAACGCCGCTCAACTGCTGTTTGTGTATGAGAAATCGGTTAGAAACTTTCCTCATGTCAGCACGTTGTAGGTGTCGCCACCGGCGCCAACCTTGTGAGAATGCTCTGAAAAGCTAATCATTTGCGTATCACAGCATCTTCTTTCTGTCGGTTAAATTTCGCGTCTGTAGCACGTCATCGTGGTGTAGCAGTTTTAATGGCCAGTAAAGTACAATCTCGACATATTTTGGCATAACGTTGGAAAGGGACGGAGCATGTAACGCTTGTAGTAGGGAAGGCGATTTGTCGATTTCGATTTACTGGGAGAGTTTAAGGAAAGTGTGGTTCTTCCGCAGAGGAGACCACATACAGAATAAAAGTGCGACCCATTCTTGGGTGTTGCTCAAGTGCCTGGGCTCCCCACCAGGAAGGAAGACGTCGAAACAGTTCAGAGGGGCGGTGATAGGCTAGTTATCGGTAGGTTGGATCAACATGCTGGTTTTACGGTGATGCTTTGTGAACCCAAGTGGAAATCCTTGGAGGGGAGACGACGTTGTATTCGCGGAACAGTATTTAGAGAATCGGCATTTGAATCTGACTGCCGCTACGTACGTTTCGTGTAAGGCCCAGGAAGAGAAAGTAGGGCTCATATGGAGCCGTATAGGCAGTTGCCTTACACTCGCTCCATATATGCGTGGAACACAAAAGGTACAAGATATCCTGCGCCGCACACCCTACAATGGCTTGCGAGGTATATACAGGGTGAGTCACCTTACATTACCGCTGGATATATTTCGTAAACCACATCAAATACTGACGAATCGATTCCACAGACCGAACGTGAGGAGAGGGGCTAGTGTAATTGGTTCATACAAACCTTTAAAAAATGCACGGAAGTATGTTTTTTAACACAAACCTACGTTTTTTTTAAATGGAACCCCGTTAGTTTTTTTTAGAACATCGGAACATATAAACAAATACGTAATAAGTGCCGTTTGTTGCATTGTAAAATGTTAATTACATCCGCAGATATTGTAACCTGAAGTTGACGCTTGAGTACCACTCCTCCGCTGTTCGATCGTGTGTATCGGAGAGCACCGAATTACGTAGGGATCCAAAGGGATCGGTGATGGACCTTAGGTACAGAAGAGACTGGAACAGCACATTACGTCCACATACTAACACCTTTTTATTAGTCTTTTTCAGTGACGCACATGTACATTACCGTGAGGGGTTAGGTACACGTACACACGTGGTTTCCGTTTTCAATTACGGAGTGGAATAGAGTGTGTCCCGACATGTCAGGCCAATAGATGTTCAATATGGTGGTCATCATTTGCTGCACACAATTGCAATCTCTGGCGTAATTAATGTCGTACACGCCGCAGTACATCTGGTGTAATGTCGCCGCAGGCTGACACAATACGTTGTTTCATATCCTCTGGGGTTGTAGGCACATCACGGTACACACTCTCCTTTAACGTACCCCACAGAAAGAAGTCCAGAGGTTTAAGATCAGGAGAACGGGCTGGCCAATTTATGCGTCCTCCACGTCCTATGAAACGCCCGTCGAACATCCTGTCAAGGGTCATTCTAGTGTTAATTGCGGAATGTGCAGGTGCACCATCATGCTGATACCACATACGTCGACGCGTTTCCAGTGGGACATTTTCGAGCAACGTTGGCAGATCATTCTGTAGAAACGCGATGTATGTTGCAGCTGTTTGGGCCCCTGCAATGAAGTGAGGACCAATGAGGTGGTCGCCAATGATTCCGCACCATACATTTACAGTCCACGGTCGCTGTCGCTCTACCTGGCTGAGCCAGCGAGGATTGTCCACGGACCAGTAATGCATGTTCCGTAGATTCACTGCCCCGTAGTTTGTAAAACCCGCTTCATCGGTAAACAGGAAGAACTGCAACCTATTCTCTGTTAATGCCCATTGACAGAATTGCACTCGATTATTAAAGTTATCACTATGTAATTGCTGATGTAGCGACACATGAAACGGGTGAAAGCGGTGACGATGCAGTATGCGCATGACACTGCTTTGACTCAGTCCACCGGCTCTCGCAATGTCCCGTGTACTCATGTGTGGGTTCATGGCAACAGCAGCTAACACACCAACTGCACCTGCTTCTCCTGTGATGGGCCTGTTACGGACCCGTTTGCGTGCTACGACCATACCTGTTGCATACAGTTGGCGGTAGATGTTTTGCAATGTGTGGCACGTTGGATGATCTCTGTCCGGGTACCGTTCTGCATACACCCTGCAGGCTTCAGCTGCATTTAGTCGACACTCGCCATAGATGAGAATCATCTCCGCCTTTTCATTCGAATACACCATGGTCACAGTTCCTACAACACTACACTATCACAGACGTCTGGTAACACGGTGTACTACAGTTGGTCTGCATGCGGAGACGAATGCCGAATAACAACAGCAGCAAGCGCTACATGCGGACACTGTGACAGGTAGACCAAACCACAACAGTGCACTACAGCCTCACTCGTAAACACGGTCGTCATCGTAAACATGTCCCTGCAGATGCTGCTCGCCGACCGTGACCCGTGTTTGTTACAAGACGCAACTGAACGTCGGAGGTTTCAAGCGTCAACTTTAGGTTACAATATCTCCGGATGTAATTAACATTTTACAATGCAGCAAACGGCACTGATTACGTATTTGTTTATGTGTTCAGATGTGCTAACGAAACTAACGTGGTTCCATTTAAAAAAAAACGTTGGTTTGTGTTAAAAAACATACTTCCGTGCATTTTTATATGGTTTGTATTAAACAATTACACTAGCCCCTCTCCTCACGTTCGGTCTGTGGAATCGGTTCGTCAGTATTTGATGTGTTTTACGAAATTTATCCAGCGGTAACGTCAGGTGACTCACCCTATATATGGATGTATGGGACTGGTATCTGGCAGTCATTTCACCCACCATGGCTGACATATCATAGTCGTTCAGAGGGAACGTTTATTGAGTCAAATTAATACACATAATTAAAACAACGTCGAATGAGTATACGACGGTGTTTTGTAGTCGAAAAAGGCAGCAGTAGTCTAGTGGCGAGAAGAGCGTTTTAAGTTATCATTAACTACGCTGCAAGGGTAATCCTCTGTACTGCGGTATAAAAAGGTGCACAGACTACAATGCGTTTGGCGATCAAAGCAGCTCCTTCCATTCAGCACCGAGAGACGGACCTTGGCAGCCTCAAGCCTGATCTGCGTTCGAACTATTCAAGTGCAAATTCAATACGCCATTATTAACATAGTATGAACGACCGCCACGAATCTAGGGTAGACATTAGGCATAAAAAAAACATTAAATGCGAACATAGGCTTCCGCAGCTGTTGTCACAGCCAATAAAATTCTTCTGGGCTTGAGGCCGCATTGTCAACTGTAAAATTCCGACGTTTCGGCGACTACTGCAAGGCGCCTTCCTCAGGATGTGTTCCTCAGTTAGCAACGCACCCTGAAGAAGGCGCCTTCCAATAGTCGCCGAAATGTCGGAATTTTACAGATGACAATGCTGCCTCAAACCTAGAAGAATTTTATTGAAAAAACATTACTTTGTCTAAGATACTTACCAAGTTCAAACATTGTGAAAGTCCGGTCAAGGAAGTAGACCGTTTGCAAGTAGTAGTCGATGGGAAATTATAGTCAGATGTTGCTCAGGATCACCGCATAATACAACTGGCTACCGATGATCAAAGCACGTGCCTGCCTTTAACTTCTTTGACTAACCTTACCATCTAGTTGATATACGAAGTGCAAATAATGGAACACATTTCTTTCTGAAAGCAGGTTGGTTTTATTCAGAATTCCAATACACCGTATTATTCCCCACTCTTTTGGCTACGTAACCTTATTTTTCAACGTAATCTCTCTTCAGTGCGACGGCCTTATATCGCCTTACTAGTAGAGCCCTTATATCTGCATGGTACTACACTACCTGACGACGTGGGAACAAATGTCTTTCTGCATCTATAATCTCCGCATTATGAACGTACTGCTTACCGTGGTGTGCATCCTTCATTGAGTCAGACAAATGGCAGTCGGAAGGTGGGAGATCCGGGATTTTGGGTGGACGAAGAAGAACAGTCCAGCGAAATTTTGTGAGCTCCTATCGAGTACACAGACTTGTGTGAGCCGGCCGCTATGGCCGAGCGGTTCTAGGCGCTTTAGTCCGGAACTGCGCAACTGCTACGGTCGCAGGTTAGAATCCTGCCTCGGGCATGGACGTGTGTGATGTCCTTATATTAGTTAGGTTTAAGTAGTTCTAAGTTCTAGGGGACTCATTACCTCAGATGTGAAGTCACATAGTGCTCAGAGCCATTAGAACCACTTGACTGGTGTGAAGCCTCTTGCGTTGCCATGTAGAAGGAGAATTCGTTTGCAATTTTGTGGCGACGAACATACCGCAGTCGCTTATTCAGTTTCCTAAGGGTGCACCGCACTCTTCACAGTTGATCGTTGCACCACGCTGGAGTACAGGTAACAGAATATCCCCTTCAGAGATCCAGAAGGCCGTCGCTATGACTTATCAGCTAACGATGGGGCTTTGAATTTTTTCTTCGGAGGAGAGACGATGTGGTCCCACTCCATGGATTGCAGTTTTGTTCCGTTTCGAAGTGGTGAACCCATATTTCATCGCCTGTGACGATGTTTCGAACGTTGTTACGATCAGCTTCGTAACGCGCAAGCAATTTCACAAATATTGTCATTCGTTGCCCTTTATGGTCTTTTGTAACCCACCGGGTACAGACCTTTCAGTATTCCAAATAGCGGACGAATATGTCAGCAATACCAACAAAGATGTCCAATTGAGCAGCGAGGTGTTTGATTGGTTTGATTGTGATCCGCCCATCACGTCGAATGAGAGTGTCCACATGTTACAACATTGCAGTAGTAACAGCTCTGTAAGGCCTGCCGGCATGTGGGACATCTAACAGATTTGCTCAGCCTTGTTGCCATGATGAAATACGCCTCGATCAGCCACTCACTGTGCTTTTGTCCACTGCCTGGTCTCCGTAGACATTCTTGCAAGCGCTCGTTAATATCTGCGATGCTCTGTTTTTCCGCCAAAAAGAGAAACCCAGTGACAGCTCTCCGCTAGGAACACGCCTACGCTACAGACATTTTGAAGGCTATGTACACAGCCACCACATATCGGAACTTCATGAAACTACAGGCATTGAAGTGGGAATATTTCACGATGTCTCCAACGAAATTGGACGAGAAAAAAAGTACGTTGCATTACTTAATGAACGCCCCGAATGAAGGGTTGATGATAGTTGGTTACACATTGACACTGCTTCTAGCAGTCTTGCACCCACCTATATAGCAGTTGAATATGATTTTAAGGTATTGCCCATTGATAGGCAGAAAGATACATTAATGCTAGAATATACGATTGCGAAGAATCATTAGGATCAGTCAGATGCATTAAACATCTAGCGGTATTCCTGCGGGCCACTTGGAAGAGATACAACAACACAAAACTGTACGTAGTGTAAGTAGTATATGCCAAACTGAAAGCCACTGGAAAAATTAGAATCCACCCTCTAAGGATGTAGCTTAAAGAACACGTTTGTTCGACCGATACTTGAATATCGTTCTTTGGTCTGGGACCCTTACCAGACAGGAGTGATAAAGGAAATACATAGCAACAACAAAGAACAGTGCGTTTCGTCAGAGGTTCCATACGTAAGCTCGAAAGCACCTCAGAGATTATCATTCAACTTCAGAGAGTCGTTTGTACAATACTGTGCGAAGGTACTGAAATTTCGGGGTTTTAGTTTGGTAACACTACCAAAGTATCTTCTTTGATTTCAAATAAACTATGACTGAGCAAATGTCCTAATTTGCAACTTTGAGGTAATACGAATTACCATTAAATACGGTTTCGATTTTGGTAATTGCTGATTTGTATATGTAACGTGTACTAGATTGAATTTCTGCTTGTATTTCGTAATTACTATTTGAGGTATTCATTGGACTTCGTATGCTATTGTGGATGCATCGACATATGTTCTGATGTCGGCACACAGACACCCTATGCCGTACGTCGTACCACAGAATCCTTCAAGCAGGGGCCTTCCTTGGAAAAATGTTAACGACGATACATAAAAAAGGAATTCCAGTTGGAGAGAAGAGAGGATGAGTTGTTTGAGATGCTTTTAAGTTGAAAATACTGCAAAAGTCTGTTAGTTGTATTCTGGTTCTTGGTTACTCACTGAAGCGGCCTTGAGTAACGTAAGGTGGTCTGCACTTTGAAGAATAAATTGGACGGAAGTTTTGCAGGACTACAAATCATATAATTTTATCCTGCTGAACCTTTGGAAATCCAACGGCCTTGCCGCAGTGGTAACACTAGTTCCCGTCAGATCATCGAAATTAAGCGCTGTCGGGCTGAGCTGTTACTTGGGTGGGGGACCATCCGGTCTACCCATCGCATTTGGTGAACGAGGTGCACTCAGCCCTTGCGAGGCAAACTGAGGAGCTACTCGAGTGAGAAGTAGCGACTCCGGTCTCGGAAACTGACATACGGCTGGGAGAGCGGTGTGATGGCCACACGCCCCTCGGTATCCGCATCCAGCGACGCCTGTGGGCTGAGGGTGACACGACGGCCGGTCGGTACCGTTGGGCTTTCCTGACCTACTCGCGCAGAGTTTAGTTTTAGAACCGCTCTTCTTTGGATCTTCTCTATCTCCTCCGTCAACCCGACCTGGTACGGATCCCACACTGATGCGCAATACTCAAGTATTTTAATCGCAAGTAGTTTCATCGCATTAGTTGCGGATGAATTACTTTCACTTGCGCAACACCTTCGGAAAGAAGTCCTTCGATTATTATGTTATCGTTTTGCATGCAGTAAATCTTTATCAGTAGGCATGACGTTTTAATTCATTACTACTAGCCAACGGCCTTCCCGCAATGGTAACACCGCTTCCCGTCAGATCGGCAGATCACCAAAGTTACGCGCCGTCGGGCTTGGGTAGTACTTGGATGGGTCACCATCCGGGTCTGTCGAGCGCTGTTGTCAAGCGAGCTGCACTCAGCATTTGAGAGGCCAAGTGCGGAGCTACTTGACAGAGAAGTCGAGGCACCGATTAGAAAGCAGAAAATGGCCGGAAGAGCAGTGTGCTGACGACACGCCCCTCCGTATGAGCGTCCGGTGACGCCTAACTACTGAGGATGACAAGGTGGCCGGTCGGTACCGTTGGGCATTCAAGGTCTGTTCGGACACTGTTTGTTTTTTTACTACCATCTCGGCGCGGCACACATTTTGCCGACAGTATGCACACATACTAGTGAATCTACCGGCAAAATTACACGACTGGCCATTAAAATTGCTACACCAAGAAGAAATGCAGATGATAAACGGGTACTCACTGGACAAATATATTATACTACAACTGACATGTGACTACATTTTCACGCAATTTGGGTGCATAGATCCTGAGAAATCAGTACCCAGAACAACTACCTCTGGCCGTAATAACGGCCTTGATACGCCTGGGCATTGAGGCAAACAGAGCTTGGATGGTGCGTGTACACGTACAGCTGCCCATGCAGCTTCAACACGATACCGCAGTTCATCAAGAGCAGTGACTGGCGTATTGTGACGAGCCAGTTGCTCGGCCACCATTGGCCAAACATTTTCAGTTGGTGACAGATCTGGAGAATGTGCTGACCAGGGCAGCTGTGGAACATTTTCTGTATCCAGAAAGGCCCGTACAGGACCTGCAACATGCGGTCGTGCATTATCCTGCTGAAATGTAGGGTTTCGCAGGGATCGATTGAAGGGTAGAGCCACGGGTCGTAACACATCTGAAATGTATCGTTCACTGTTCAGAGTGCCGTCAGTGTGAACAAGAGGCGACCGAGACGTGTAACCCGTGTAACCGATGGCACCCCATACCATCACGCCGGGTAATACGCCAGTATAGCGATGATGAATACACGCTTCCAATGTGCGTTCACCGCGATGTCGCCAAACACGGATGCGACCATCATGATGCTGTAAACACAACCTCGATTCATCCGAAAAAATGACGTTTTGCCATTCGTGCACCCAGGTTCGTCGTTGAGTACACCATCGCAGGCATGGTCTCCGAGCTGATAGTCTATGCTGCTGCAACCGTCATCGAACTGTTCGTGCAGATGGTTGTTGTCTTGCAAACGTCCCCATCTGTTGACTCAGGGATCGAGACGTGGCTGCCCCATCCGTTACAGCCACGCGGATAAGATGCCTGTCATCTCGACTGCTAGTAACACGAGGCCGTTGGGATTCAGCACGGCGTTCCGTATTACCCTTCTGAGCCCACCGATTCCATATTCTGTTAACAGTCATAGGATCTCGACCAACGCGAGCAGCAACGTCGCGATACGATAAACCACAATCGCGATAGGCTACAATCCGACATTTATCAAAGTCGGAAACGTGATGGTACGCATTTCTCCTCCTTACACGAGACATCACAACAACGTTTCACGAGGCAACGCCGGTCAACTGCTGTTTGTGTACGAGAAATCGGTTGGAAACTTTCCTCATGTCAGCACGTTGTAGGTGTCGCTACCTACCTTGTGTGAATGGTCTGAAAAGCTAATCATTTGCATATCACAGCATCTTCTTCCTGTCGGTTAAATATCGCCTCTGTAGCACATCTTCGTGGTGGATCAATTTTAATGGCCAGTACGAGACATATTTCAGAAGATACGATTCATAAACATCGAGATGCATGAAAAACTGATAGTTCATACGTGGAAGTTTTATTCTTTATAGAATCGCGAGCAATTGTAACCCCAAAGAGCTGGACAATTAAATCATTTTGCCACTCATTTCAGAGTTATCACGTTAATTGATTAAGTAACTTTCTTATTTCATTAATTAAAGTGTAAAGTCAATATTTATTTTCCACTCTTTCTAAGATTCGTATTTATATACTGTTTTAATATTACCACATCTCCTAAATTTCTATCTTGTTTGATATTTCAGGGTTTAGCTTCAAGATTCTCAGAGCATTAGAGAGTGCAGTATTATACGTATCAATTAATAAGTGGTACGAGGTTCCAGCAGCAAATCATTCCCTTCCAGTGAGAAACATCGCCAGACTTTTAGTCTATCACTGTGACTGGCTGCTTTGTTAGGAGGCTGTGCTCCAAAGCGAAAACTTTGTCACATTGCTATTAATTAATTTTACATTAAATTTCCTTGACATTCAAATATAGTTATATTTAAATAGTTTATATTTAAACGGTTTATTTCGAAAGTCATAATAATAAGCAAACTAAAAAGAAAGTTTTAAGAAGAGGTAGACGAAGCTCTTCGGGTATCTTCAGGGTCCACCTGAACTTTGAGCCGAAGAAAAGTGATTTACGCTGCCTTATCAGATCGGAACAGGGACTTATGCGTTACAGTCGAGTTGTCTGGTATGGTCGGCCATATTTCAGTTGTACATAGAAATGTTAAGTCTAGATCGGGTTCAGAAGCAGTAAACAGTAATCAGCAATTACGTTGAGATAGAAAGCTTGCATACTTATTAACAACGTTTGAATTGGTGAATAGACAGTGGATCAGAACGGTAAGTTGCATTGTCACATATTTTACTAAAATAAATACGAGTGGCGTACCTAATTAGTGAACAAACCAATTATTTACATAGAATCAGTTTCTTGCTAACAATTCGTTGCAGCCTCAAGGCAACCGTCTAACTACCTACGTGCTGTTTTTTCTGCACGGGGTTCGTCTTCAGAGGACCCCAGGTTGGTGAAACTTGATACCCTTGCATTTCACCCAAGGCAGTGAAAGGAACTAGGCACCTCACGTATACTGCATTCTCAGAACAAATGGGATCAGTGATATGTCATCTGTTAACACAGCGTAGATTGATATATGATATTCATTAATCATGTGTTTTTACACCGTAGAGGAGCACGATCACAGTCAGAGCGATTGAGCGAGAGAAGGTGTATCGGTAGGGTACGTGAAAAAAACTGGCTCAGAAATTTTTCATGTACAGGGTGATCAAAAAGTCGGTATTAATTTGGAAACTTAATAAACCACGGAATAATGTAGATAGAGAGGTAAAAATTGACACACGTGCTTGGAATGACATGGGGTTTTGTCAGAATAAAAAAAAAAAGTTCACAAAATGTCCGACAGATGGCGCTGGACAGCAAAACTGCTACCGTGACGGGTGAGAGGTACGCCGATATGTTACAGAATGGCATCATCCCCAGCCTGGCTGATAAACACCTGCTGGAACGTACGATGTTTATGCAGGATAGCGCTCCATCCCATTTTGCTAGACGCGTGAAAGATGTCTTGCGCGCGTCGTTTGGTGATGATAGTGTGCTCAGCCGCCACTTTCGTCATGCTTGGCCTCCCAGGTCCCCAGACCTCAGTCCGTGCTATTATTGGCTTTGGGGTTACCTGAAGTCGCTAGTGTATCGTGATCGACATCTCTAGGGATCCAGAATGAGATTATCACTCTGCAGCGGAGTGTGCGCTGATATGAAGCTTCCTGGCAGATTAAAACTGTGTGCCGGACCGAGATTCGAACACAGGACCTTCGCCTTTCGTGGGCTTTGGTAGAGCACTTGCCCGCGAAAGGCAAAGGTCCTGAGTTCGAGTCTCGGTCCGGCACACAGTTTTAATCTGCCAGGAAGTTTGATTTCTAGGGATGCTGAAAGACAACATCCGACGCCAATGCCTCACCATAACTCTGGACATTCCGTACAGTGCTGTTCATAACATTATTCCTCGACTAAAGCTATTGTTGAGGAATGATGGTGGACATATTGAGCATTTCCTGTAAAGAACCTCATCTTTGCTTTGTCTTACTTTGTTATGCTAATTATTGCTATTCTGATGAGATGAAGCGCCATCTGTAGGACATGTCTTGAACGTTTGTAAATTTTTTGGTTCTAATGAAACCCCACGTCGTACCAAGCATGTGTGTCAATTTGTACCTCTCTATCTACATTATTCCGTGATTTGTTCAGTTTTCAAATTTATACTGACTTTTTGGTCACCCGGTACTTTGAGGTAGGCAACCCAACTTACATCTCTGGCGGCCAAGGCCAATGATGTATGTTGGGTTGCCTACCTTACAGTCAATGAAGTATTTTCTGGGCCAATTATATTTCACCTACCTCCAGTGCGAGGAAGCCGATGACTGTGTCACAGTCATTACATATAGCTGTGAGGTAGGTGTCAGTTTTATTTGGAGCAAACTCCACCAGAGGCGAGCTTTTACAAGCAGACAACTGGCGTTTTGGAAATTCGGTCCCTGCTCCTGCGCCGCTGCTCGCTCCTCACATGACGGGCCGCTGAATACCGGCCTCAGACGCCCACTTTGCGGCGGAGGAATTAGGCGTGCCGGCTGTAAACAAGACGCGCAGCGGCAGCGGGTGGGGTCCCGCGCGCCGGAATTATGCGTCCCGGAGCCGGCAGACAGCCACGCAGCAGATTGGATTTTTCACAGCTGTCGGAGCGCGCGCCGGCGCCCCGGCTGACGAGCAGCGCCGAGGGAACCGTGGCCGGTCACCACGACCGCGAGAACACTCACCAAGGGCCTAAATGTAGCTCCATATTCGGTTCAGGAGCGTGGGACAGCGGCTGGTCGATGAAATGTAATAATACTGTACCAACAGCCGTTACTTTGCTTAATGAGACAACCAGTTTCGATTTCCAATCGCGTCATCTTCAGGCCAGTCGCACGTAGATATCCCAACTTCGTGAGCTGTGCTGTGCTCTTCACACATGTGAATTGTCCTCAGTTGCTGTCACGCATGTGAAGAACACACATGCTCATGAGGTTCGGATATCTACGGAACCAGATACGTTATTGGTGCCTAGTCTACACATTCTCACATCCGTCGGCCGTCGTAATTTAATATATTATTATTATGTTGATTGTTGCCTACTTACGTGGTGGGCCTTAATAAAAATGATATTTCATTTTATTTTGATTTACAATTAAACGCTTTTGTGAAGTTCTCCCTTTTTTTAACAATATTAATCTTCAGTATAAATTATTTGTTACGTTAATGAACGTTAGACTCACTGAATCTTAAAACATAAGCGTATAAGTTGAACAAAGGAATAAGCTTTTCATAGTAATTTCCTCGGCTAGTCAGCTCACTTTAAATCAAAAAGTCTTTAGTTATTAATTACAATTGCGGCCCACACACGCGCGAGAGTATTTTTCCTTACCTCCGTTAACCATTGCCTCGTAGTCGGAATCCTGGCTCTGGCTCTCGGCTATGGTACTGAAAATAAGAATCTTAAAGCTACGTATTTTCTGCGACTTCATGCGGCTATGGACAAAAATGAATTTTATATTAATAGCGGGCGAGTTTTTCACTTCCGATAATTTCTTGTAAGTTAATATCGCCACGTAATGGTGTCGTTGGCTGCATCGGCCGCTGCGATTGTTGAACTGTAAATTACTTGGATGCAGGTTAGGATTGGATTGTTTGGGGAAAGAGACCAAACAGCGAGGTCATCCGTCTCATCGGATTAGGGAAGGACGGGGAAGGAAGTCAGCCGTGCCCTTTCAAAGGAACCATCCCGGCATTTGCCTGGAGCGATTTAGGGAAATCACGGAAAACCTAAATCAGGATGGCCGGACGCGGGATTGAACCGCCGTCCTCCCGAATGCGAGTCCAGTGTGCTAACCACTGCGCCATCTCACTCGGTGAATGCAGGTTAATTCAAGGAAGGTGGACATGAAATCGGGATCACCTCTTACAAATTAAAAGTGCACAATAATATTAAATGAATATATTATCTGCTTAATTAGTAAAAATATGCTTACATTTGTCAGCACATGCAAGATGTCCGTCTACACCCAATCAAGGCAAGAGAAGAAGTGAAGACGACTAAAAAATTAACAAAAGAGCGTATCTTGTCGTCTCTTTAGATCATTTTGTTATATTTCTTTGTACTCGAAACTTACACAGAGAAATTATTATAATACGTGTACATGATAAAAAATCTATATTATTCGAGTTTTAAATGTCTCTTCTTTATAAATACCGTTTTTTAAGTCTTTTCGTATCATTTCACTGGGACCGCTATAACATCCACGAGTTCTAATTGGTGTCATTCATGTGACAGGCCTGCAAATGACGTGATTGAAACTCGAAACTGGCTGCCTAATAAAGCAATCAAATTGACGGCTGTTGGGACAGTGAAGCACACAGAAGACATGCGCGGATGTCAGTGCAACTTGAAACATGTATATTCTATTGGAGGCGTTGTGCGACAAATTACTGAGGAAATGGAAGAGTAAATTTTTCAAAGTACGGACAGCCGGAGATACCCTATGACGCGGAAGTATCAAGAGGTACCAGCCTGGAAGCGTAAACATTTCAACACCTTTGGTTCTGAGTGTGGGGTTGATCTGCTATTCTGTTATTCTGCATAACGGATTAATCTGAGATGTACCCTTTACCCTGTGGCTCCTGAAAGATGTAATTTCCACCCCCTACACTACTACAGAAGTCAGACAGACGCGCCTAACGTTCTAAAGAGAAATGCCTGAAAAACTTTCAGCAATAAATATCTTCTGGAGCCGTTCGCTGTAAGGAAATGACGCAAAAATTCACAAAATTTCTTACGTGACTAGTGGGATACTTGGGTACTGGAGTAGCGCTAGTTAGTGTAAGAAAAACATGAAACTAACGAAAATTATTATTTATTTTGCAAAAATTCTGAGAATTCACAATGGCACTTTTAGTTATGAATTGAACAAGTTACATCCTGGTTCTTTTTGGAATGTGAAGTTACCTCTCAAGGATAGGATTCGCTAATGAAATTTCTATACAAAGTTTAACATTGTTATTGACTTGACAGAATGACTGAGAGGGGCACCTACTCGAATAATTATCCTTTAGAATGTTGCTAGGTACGGTTGAGGCTGTTGCGTGTGAAATGCAGTGAAGTGTACTGTTGTGGAGGAAATTTTTGGCTCGCAATAGCTGTAGCGCACAATACCGTAAGCTGCGATGACTGCTGTCTGTGCCGCTCGCTGTTGACAAATAAGATAACTCTCATTCTATCTGGATTGACCTTCGCCAATCAAACTCTCCCTACGCCTTGATGGCATCAAGGATTCCAATTCGCCCCTAGTCTAACTATTGGCATGGTACACTGGTCAGATAACCAGTCCACCGTGGTGCCACTCAAAAATTCGATCGCAGGCATTTAACTATAACTCTGTTCGTTCACACCGCACAATAAGTGTGTCGGCCAACACAGTGAACAACGCTTAATCGCAAGGACTCCATATAGAGAGTCGCACTTCGATTTCTTCTCGACAGAGGTGCGCTCCCAGTGAAGTACTGAGGAGAGACTTGTTCCTCACTCCAAGAGCGACAACGGAACGGCGCCTTTCCACGCCAGACATGAAGGGGTATATCTTTCTGTCTCTTCCATTACTCCTTCAGCTCAAGGCGTCAGAAATATTGTCTGCCAATCAGCATTGCTCTTCTAAAACGGGAGAATGACGTTTCGTTTAAGGCGACCAATCCGGAAATCTGTAGTATCGGCGTTTGGCGTTTGCTGTCTCCCTGTGAAAATCTCTGAAACTGCGTGCTATGTGTAAAGAATGTGTAGGCTGGCCGCTCCTACACAATTTAGCGGAATTTGCTTTTAAGCTGATCACGGGGTCATTCCTCCTTGCCCTTGGGTGAACGCTGTCCGCTCCACAGGCGGCCACTGGCCGACGTAGATGGGTTGGGACTGGCCTCCTGGCGTGTGGTTGCCTCTCTGGAACTTAAAGCTCCTGTGACACTCGAGTCTCGAATGTATGTGTGTACGCCAGCCTCGAGTATTTCAACCACGGTGCGCACTTGCAACTTATTAGTTATTTGCATTTCGTTTACATGAATTCATACAACACTGACTTTATCTTATCGAGTTTGGGTTCGAATGAAGCGTCTTGATGTGTGGAATATGATTGTGAGGGCGGAATACGTAAGCAATGAAGGTCAGGAGACCACGACGTCTTACCTGGTCCATCAGGAAGACAGCAACCTCAACACTCTTCAGCGAGACTGTGAGCGAGCTCAGCAGAAAATCGTTGCAGTAGTGCAAGCCGGACCACCATCGTAACGTTCACTAAGAGAGACTAAGTAGGACGCAAGATAGTCTAATAGGGGCTGACTAGGCAGTAAAGATACTGTAACAAATTCGTTAAGGAGAAGTAGCAGAACTGAAGGCAGCTGATGACTCGTGAAGAACAGAAGCGATGCAGGTCACTACGAATGATGTCTTAGAGTGAGGCCCCTCCACACCCATTAGCCTTCTTTTCTTTTCTTTGTTTTGATGTATTCTAATCTCTGTCTTCCTCTAGAGTTTTTGCCCTCTACAACTCCCTCTAGTGCCATGGAAGTTATTCCCTAATGCCTTAACAGATGTCCTATCATTCTGTCCCTTCTCCTTGTCCTGTCAGTGTTCTTCATCTATTCCTATCCTCTCCATTTCTGCACAGGACCTCCTCATTTCTTACATTACCAGTTCACCTAATTTGCAACATTCGTCTCTAGCACCACTTCTCAAATGCTTCAACACTCTTCTGTTTTTGTTTTTCCACAATCCATGTTTCACTACCATGCAATGTCGTGCTCCAAACGTTCAATCTTAGAAATTTCTTCCTCAAATTAAGGTCTATGTTTGATGCTAGTAGACTTTTCTTAGCAGGGAAGACCTTTTAGCCAATACTAGTCTGCTTTGGATGTCATCCTCGCTCCGTCTATCATTGGTTATTTTGCTGCCTAGGTGGTAGTATTCCTTAACTTCATCTACTTTGTGACCATCAGTCCTGATGTTAAGTTTCTCGCTGTTCTCATTTCTGCTACTTCTCATCACCTTCGTCTTTCTTCGATTTAATCTCAGTCCATACTCTGTATTCATTAGACTCCTCATTCCGTTCAGCAGATCATGTAATTCTTCTTCACTTTCATTCAGGGTAGCAATGTCATCAGCAAATTGTATCATTGATATCCTTTCACCTTGAATTTTAATTCCACTCCTAAATCTTCCTTTTATTTCCATCATTGGTTCTTCGATGTTCAGATTGAACATAGCGGCGAAAGACTATATCCTTGTATATTAGGCGTCTCTCCCTATACCTGTCACCTATTCTTCTCAGAATTTTGAAAATCTTGCACGATTTTACACTGCCAAACGCTTTTTCGAGGTCGACAAATCCTATGAACGCGACTTGATTTTTCTTTAGTCCCGCTTCCATTGTTAACCGCAACATCACACTTGCCTCTCTGGTGCCTTTACCTCTCCTAAAGCCAAACTGATCGTCATCTAACACATCCTAGTATGTTTTCCATTATTCTGTGTATTACCCTTGTCAGCACTTTGATGCATGAGCCATTAAGCTGATTGTGCCATAATTCTCGCACTTGTCAGCCCTTGCAGTCTTCGAAATCGTGTGGATGATATTTTTCCAAAAGTCGGATAGTATGTCGCCAGACTCATTCATTCTCTCCACCAACGTGAATAGTCGTTTTGTTGTCACTTCCCCAATAATTTTAGAAATTCTGATGTAATGTTGTCTCTCTCTTCTACGTTATTTGATCTTAAGTCCTCCAAAGCTCTCTTAAATTCTGATTCTAATACTGGATACCCTATCTGTCCTAAATCGAACACTATTTATTCGTCTACCACATCACACAAATCTTCCGCCTCATAGAGGCGTTCAGTGTACTCTTTCCACCGATCCACTCTCTCCTCTGCGTTTAACAGTGGTTCAAAATTATTAAACTGGCTCTAAACACTATTTGACTTAACATCTGAGGTCATCAGTCACCTATACTTAGAACTACCTAATCCTAACTAATCTAAGGACATCACACACATCCATGCCCGAAGCAGGATTCGAACCTGTGACCGTAGCAGCAGCGCTGTTCCTGACTGAAGCACCTAGAAGTGCTCGGCCACAGCGACCGGCCTTTAACAGTAGAATTCTTGTTGCACTCTTAATGTTACCATCTCTGCTTTTAATTTCACCGAAGATTGTTTTGACAATCCTATATGCTGAGTCAGCATTCGAGCAATAGGATCTACGACATTCGTGTAGTTCGCACTCGATTATATGGTTATGGTATGGTAAAATCTTGTGTGTGAGATTGTTCTAGCGTTAGTCTTATGCTTGCTGTCTTAAGAGAAAATCAGCGACCCTAATCTATGGATAATAAAGTACAGGATCAAGCGCAGAAGTCATCATGGCAGCCATCACTGATGGGGGTTCAATGGTCTACCAACACAGCTCCGACCCAGGACGGAATCTGCCCTAATACTGCAGCATCGTACGAGTTTCACGACCGACAGTACTGGAGAACCAGATACAGCGTTCAGCATGACATCACATCATCTGACATCCCCATCGACCTGATGGGAAAACGCAGATAGTGATCTGTGAGGAACTGATTGCTCGCTGAGACGGTATGTGAGTCAAACAAACGCTGGCCACAACAATCTCCAAGTAGGAATATCCACGGAGCATGCCAGCCTCGCCAGAGGGCGGCAAACCACCCAGCAGCGTGTCATCGGCAGCCTTGAGTCCGCTGTCGGGTTCAGCGGATTCCTCTCCGGGTTATGTATCCACTAGTTGCCGTGGAAGACACGCCAGCGACTTTTATTCTAAGCATTAACTAGAATACTATTGCGTGTAATGACTCCGCAGAGGTCCTCGGTCTGACAAAACAGCAGGGGTTTCCAGTAGAGTAGCGGACGACCCAGACAGTTGGTATGTAAATGATAAGAACTGCTATTCCCTGTGGCAGGCACAAAGGCCGCCAGAGTGCACTTGTATTGTTCGTGTACAGCATCGTTGACGGGCCTAGTAGGGTTATAATGGGAGTGAACTGTGTCATATTTTGATTTTACTTCGATGGACACTGGAAGGCTGGGTACTCGCGTGCGACGGCATTGTCAACAACTCGCAGAACAGGCAAGCTGCACCATCCGCAGTGCTAAGTGGCTGCTGTCAGTCGCGGAACTAAGTGGGCAGGGCGAGTATGATCTCGAAGTAGATTGCTCAGAGAAGAAGCAGCCCGCAACAGTGCAATCTGCATACGTGAACAGGGCTGGCAGCGAGTGGCTAGACGATGTCACCCAAGAAGCCCACGGTCGTAGAGGGCCAGGTTCACAAAGTTGGACTCTACGTGAGCACAGCACCATGGCTAACAGCGTCTAAGTCTATAGGAGAAAACGCGTAGACACTCGGAACTCGTAGACTGCGGATAACGTCTAAACCCACAGGAGAAAATGTGCAGACATACGGAACTCGTAGACCAGTGGACACGAAATCTGTGGTTCATCATAGGTCCCTCCTCGTAGGTGGATGCTGGCAGACTGTGCTTCCTCTAGCCGAAAACGAGGAATATTAGGAATATTTACCATGCGCCTGGCTCGTGCTTATTTTGCTGCAGCACTGTTTTCTTACACTCGAGTCATAACAAAACCATGGCTTTACGTGACGTATGCAGGCCACCCGCACTGTGATCGTTCCGTCTTGACGCCAACGTGCAGTAACCCCCGCGGTGTTTGGGCAGCGGTTCTCGCTACATCGGTCACGCAACTTGCTCGATTAGCATGACCCGCTTTTGTGCACCGTTTCGTTAGGCAAGGGAGATATCTCAGTTATCCCAGCTGCGCTGAGTATATCTTTTTCCAACACAATATTAGTACAGGCTTGTCAGTTACACTGGTACATATTTGTCCTCCATCATTCATCATACGGTAGATTGTAGAGTTAATAGGAACCTGCCCAAATGTTGCATCATGACGGACTTCTCACTTCACTAAAGGCCCGAGGAAATACCATGAGAAAACAGAATTAGTACTGTTCAGTTATGTTATTGGTGATATATCACTGGAAACTGAAATTACCGGAAAATACCAAGGAGCAACCATCCGGAGCGGCCTAAAGAGAGATGACCACATAAACAAATTATAGGAAAGGTGATGTGAGACTGAGATTTTTTGGGAGTACTTTGAGGAAATATAATGCACCCACGAAAGAATTACCTTTCAAAATACTCTTTCGAACGAATCTTAAATATTCCTTATCAGTCTGGTACTCTTACCAAGTTGGATTCACCGAGCGAGGTAGCGCAGTGGTTAGCACACTGGACTCACATTTGGGAGGACGACGGTTCAATCCCTTGTCCGGCCATCCTGATTTAGGTTTTCCGTGATTTCCCTAAATCACTCCAGGCAAATGCCGGGATGGTTCCTTTGAAAGGGCACGGCCGACATCCTTCCCCATTCTTCCCTAATCCGAAGAGACCGATGACCTCGCTGTCTGGTCTCCTCCCCCAAAACAACCTCAACCAAGTTTGATTCACTGTAGAGGTAGACACCATCCAACGAAAACCGGCCGTTCCGTTACGGCATCGTTTGGACACTCCGAGAGGGTTATGGAGGTGCTCAACATTTTCCAATGACAGCCGTACAGTAAAGGTGTTGTGCATCATTGAGAGGTTACTGCTGACATTCCAAGACCTTACATTCAAAGAAGACTCGGACAACACTTCGCTTCGTCCTACATACATTCTACGAAATGATCGGATGGCAAAAATCAGAGAAGCTAGATCTTATCCGGAGCTCCCACACACAGCGTTTGGGAGTAGAAAGGGAATAGAGGAAAAGATAATGCTATAAGAAGAACCCTCCGCCATACGCCATAATTTTTACACTGATGAGCCAAAACATTTTGACCACCCACTAGAGACTGAACGCGTCTTTGTGACGATGCATAACCGAAGTTAACGGGTCAGTGTGACTTGAGCAGACGTGCAGGATGCCTTGCAGACGTATGCGCGAACCGTACCGTCGAATCAGTGCATTTGAAAGAGGGCTCATTATTGGCATGAGAGAAAATGAAAGAAAATTCTTACTCGTGTGGGACGAAGTGACCGGCAGTGCAAAGGGGATATGCAGAATTATTCGCGGAAGGCCGTAGAACACAACGAAATGGTTCAGGTCGCGCCTCCCAGACCACCCCACCGAGAAGATTGTCACCTCATCCGAATGGCACTGCAGGACGGATCTGCGTCCTCCTCGGCTCTGGCCAACAGTGGAACAGTGTAACGCGTCGTACATTATCAGTGATCTACATCTACATTTATACTCAGCAAGCCACCTAACGGTGTGTGGCGGAGGGCACTTTACGTGCCACTGTCATTACCTCCCTTTCCTGTTCCAGTCGCGTATGGTTCGCGGGAAGAGCGACTGTCTGAAAGCCTCTGTGCGCGCTCTAATCTCTCTAATTTTACATTCGTGATCTCCTCGGGAGGTATAAGTAGGGGGAAGCAATATATTCGATACCTCATCCAGAAACGCACCCTCTCGAAACCTGGCGAGCAAGCTACACTGCGATGCAGAGCGCCTCTCTTGCACAGTCTGCCACTTGAGTTTGTTAAACGTCTCCGTAACGCTATCACGGTTACCAAATAACCCTGTGACGAAACGAGCCGCTCTTCTTTGAATCTTCTCTATCTCCTCCGTCAACCCGATCTGGTACGGATCCCACACTGATGAGCAATACTCAAGTATAGGTCGAACGAGTGTTTTGTAAGCCACCTCCTTTGTTGATGGACTACATTTTGTAAGGACTCTCCCAATGAATCTCAACCTGGTACCCGCCTTACCAACAATTAATTTTATATGATCATTCCACTTCAAATCGTTCCGCACGCATACTCCCAGATATTTTACAGAAGTAACTGCTACCAGTGTTTATTCCGCTATCATATAATCATACAATAAAGGATCCTTCTTTCTATGTATTCGCAATACATTACATTTGTCTATGTTAAGGGTCAGTTGCCACTCCCTGCACCAAGTGCCTATCCGCTGCAGATCTTCCTGCATTTCGCTACAATTTTCTAATGCTGCAACTTCTCTGTATACTACAGCATCATCCGCGAAAAGCCGCATGGAACTTCCGACACTATCTACTAGGTCATTTATATATATTGTGAAAAGCAATGGTCCCATAACACTCCCCTGTGGCACGCCAGAGGTTACTTTAACGTCTGTAGACGTCTCTCCGTTGATAACAACATGCTGTATTCTGTTTGTTAAAAACTCTTCAATCCAGCCACACAGCTGGTCTGATATTCCGTAGGCTCTTACTTTGCTTATCAGGCGACAGTGCGGAACTGTATCGAACGCCTTCCGGAAGTCAAGAAAAATAGCATCTACCTGGGAGCCTGTATCTAATATTTTCTGGGTCTCATGAACGAATAAAGCGAGTTGGGTCTCACACGATCGCTGTTTCCGGAATCCATGTTGATTCCTACATAGTAGATTCTGAGTTTCCAAAAATGACATGATACTCGAGCAAAAAAAATGTTCTAAAATTCTACAACAGATCGACGTCAGAGATATAGGTCTATAGTTTTGCGCATCTGCTCGACGACCCTTCTTGAAGACTGGGACTACCTGTGCTCTTTTACAATCATTTGGAACCTTCCGTTCCTCTAGAGACTTGCGGTACACGGCTGAAAGTCCATCGCCGTTTATGACGCCGTGTGTTACGAGCGCGTGTTCCACTTTTCCGCCTACCTTTGATGACTGTGCAGAAACATACTAGACGGCGATGGTGTGTGCAACGAGGGGACAGGAATGGCATCATATGCTGTTTTCGGACGAATCGAGGTTCTGATTCTTTGAAAATTATGGCCACATTTTGGTTGATCGCAAACAGGTGGAGAGGCATCACAGTGACTGCATTCGTACAGGATATACAGGCCTTTTGGTGTGGTCAGGTATTGGGTATAACAGAAATCACAGTTGGTGCGTGTCCAGGGCACTGTGCCCAACGTGACCTACGTGACTGACGTCCTGCGAGCCGTAGCCATACGCTTTCTGCACAACGTCCCAAACGCCATTTTTCAGCGTGACAGTGCCTTCTTGGTGTCACAGGATGTCAGCGTTTTGCATTGGCCCACCAGATGACCAGAATTTGTCGTCAATCGAATATATGTGGGATATTGCGAAACGACGGCCAATGCCAACCACCACAATTCATCTCTGGAACCAGGTGAATGCAGCCTGTATGGCTATACCACAGGACGCCATTCACGCCTTTTAGGCGTTGACGCCATCACGCGTGGAACAAGTTATTAGGGCCCATGGCGGACCCTGTGCCTACTAGGCAACAGGAGACATGCTGAACCGAGGTGACTGAAAAAAAAATGGCTCGGAGCAGTATGCGACATAACAACTGAGGTCATCAGTCCCCTGGAACTTAGAACTACGTAAACCTAACTAACCTAGGGACATCACACACATCCATACCTGAGGCAAGATTCGAACCTGCGATGGTAGCAGTCGCGCGGTTCCAAACTGAAGCGCCTAGAACCGCTCGGCCACAGTGGCCGGCGAGGTGATTGAAATGCTGATCATTCCTGCAGAACATACTGATCTACATGTACTAAGAATAAGAACTTCGTGTCTCTAGTCGTTCAAGGCGTTCTGTTGTTTCTGAACATGAGTGTATATAAGAGGAGCAGAGACGAATAGAAAAGCTTCTAGCTCTCATACCAGCCTCATATTGAGAAATTCACTTGATGTGACTTTGATAAAAGGCAAATACTATGGCCTGGCACCTGTAAAAGAACATCTCGGCGAAGGTACTCGCCTGTTTCCGTGCTGCAGTCGTGAGCATCTCTCGAAGCTACTTAATGAAACTGAAACCACGACTGGCGACAAGTTGTTGGACGGCAACTGATGATCAGAGAAAGTGGAGGTTGAAGCTTTAACCGCTCTGTCGAGCAGGATAAGCGACTAACAGTGGCGTATTGCAAACAGAATAAAAGCTGGTGTAGGCAATAGGATTTCAGGGTACACCGTTTAGCTCACACTGACGAACATCTTCCTCCGCAGCAGACCCTCCCTACGTGTTCTATTGTTCACCCAGTGACATGTACAGTTACAATTGCAGTGGACGTGGAATCATCAAGTTTGGACCGCGAATCGAACTTGCTACACCAAGTATATGGCCGCGTTCGGATACGCCGACGTCCAACGAACAGTTTCGCGAAACTAGCACTACGCCACAATCGCAGGCCTGTGGGAGCAGTATTATGTTTTGGGAGACACTCATCTGGGCTTTCATGGAACCTGTGGTAGTAATCGATCTACATCTACATGGTTACTCTGCAATTCACACTTAAGTGCCAAGCAGAGGGTTCATCGAACCATTTTCATACTACTTCTCTACCATTCCACTCCCGAATGGCGCGTGGGAAAAAGGAACACCTAAATCTTTCCGTTCGAACTCTGATTTCTCTTATTTTATTATGACGATCATTTCTCCCTACGTAGATGGGTGTCAACAAAATATTTTCGCATTCGGAAGAGAAAGTTGGTGACTGAAACTTCGTAAATAGATCTCACCGCAGAAAAAACCGCCTTTGTTTCAGTGACTGCCACCCCAACTCGCGTATCAATCAGTGACACTCGCACCCCTATTCCGCGATAACATGAAACAAGCTGCCCTTCTTTGCACTTTTTCGACGTCCTCCGTCAATCCTACCTGGTAAGGATACCACACCGCGCAACAATATTCCAGCAGAGGACGGACAAGAGTAATGTGGGCTGTCTCTTTACAGGGTTTGTCGCATCTTCCAAGTGTTCTGGCAACAAAGTGCAGTCTTTGTTTCACCTTCCCCACAATATTATCTATGTGGTATTTCTAATTTAAGTTGCTCGTAGTTGTAATTCCTAGGCATTTAGTAGAATTGACAATCCACAGAGTTGTGTGATTTATCGTATACCCTAAATTTATAGGATTTCTTTTAGTACCCATGTGGATGATCTCGCACTTTTCTTTTTTTACTGTCAATTGTCATTTTTCGCACCATACATAAATTCTCTAGATCATTTTATAATAGGAGCTGATCGTCTGATGATTTTACTAGACGGTAGATTACAGCGTCATATGCAAAAAATCTAAGGGGGCTGCTCAAATTATCCCCTAGATCATTTATGTAATTCAGGAACAGCAGAGGGCCTATGACACTACCTTGCGGGACGCCAGATATCACTTCTGTTCTACTCAATGATTTACCATCTGTCACTACGAACTGTAACCTCTCTGAGAGGAAACCACGAATCCAGTCAGACAGCTGAGACGATACTCCATATGCACCCAATTTCATTAATAGTCACTTGTGAGGAACGGAATCAAAAGCCTTCTGGAAATCTAGGAATATGGAATCGATATGAGATCCCTTGTCGACAGCACTCATTACTTCATGGGAATAAAGAGCTAGCTGTGTTGCACAAGAACGATATTTTCTGAATTCGTGTTGGTTGTGTATCAGTAAGTCATTTTCTTCAAGGTGGTTCATAATGTTTGAGTACAGTGTATGCTCCAAAATCCTACTGGAAATTGAGCTCAGTGATATGGGTCTGTAATTCAATGGGTTACACCTATTTCCTTTTTTGAATATTGTTGTGATCTGTGCTACTTTCCAGCCTTTAGGAACAGACCTTTCGTCAAGTAAGCGGTTGTATATAATTGCTAAGAAGGCGCTATTATGTCTGCATACTCTGAAAGGAACCTGATTGGTGTACCATCTGGACCGGAAGACTTGCCTTTCATAAGTGATTTGAGTTGATGGCACCATGAGAGCTGTGGACTGCGTGAACATTACCGCGGATCTCCAATTTCTCTTCATACTTGATGTATTCCGTGAAGACCATGGAATCTTCCAGCAAGATATCTGTTCGTGTCACAAGGCCAAACTTGTGCTCCAGTGGTTTCAGTAACCTGATAGTGAAATGACACTGCTGTCTTCGCCGCCAAATTCGACCCACCTTTATCTGATGGGCACACTTGTGTTTCTGTCGGGTACCAGTATCGTGCCCAAACACCACAAAGCAATAATTTATAGACATAACATAACTTCGCTTAGACATCTCGTGTCAGGTACCTCAGGAAACCTGTCAACGATTATTAAAATCCTTGGCACCCAGAATCACTGCTGTATTTCGTTCCAGAGGCGTATCACCAGGATATTAAGCAGAGGCTCAATGTTTGGGCTCATTAGAGTATGTAGATGTTGAAGACAATATCCTTTTTACTGGAGTGCAAAAGTTAAGGTAGTAAGTAACTGTCGTATGATGTGTCACCCCAAAGTAATATGTGTAGGAAACATGGACCATACAGATTAGTATAAAAGATAACTGAAAGTTACAGTGACAGTGACAGTGGCAACTCAATATATAGTGTTTGACAGTGATGAAGATGAGGAAAAAGAAAACGTGTAAGTGGTTGCAGATGATAAACTGTGGAACAAAACATTCACTGTAGAAGCACAACACCTCAGAAAAACCACACCATGTGGTAAAAAGATGAAAAATTAAAGCCCACTGCAGATGCTGCAACTGCAGTGAAACATATTTGGGTTAAAAAACAAAACTGTGCTTTTCCAAAGGCGGACACTATCCAAAAACATACGTATTGTTAAAGCTTCAACCCCAAGATGACTATGACTGAAAGAGATACGCAATGTGACGAACAGAGAAGACACCTTCATTCATAGATACACTACTGGCCATTAAAATTGCTACACAAAGAAGAAATGCAGATGATAAACGGGTACTCACTGGACAAATGTATTATACTAGAACTGACATGTGATTACATTTTCACGCAATTTGGGTACATAGATCCTGAGAAATCAGTACCCAGAACAACCACCTCTCGCCGTAATAACGGCCTGGGCAGATAGTCAAACAGAGCTTGGATGGCGTGTACAGGTACAGCTGCCCATGCAGCTTCAACACAATCCCACAGTTAATCAAGAGTAGTGACTGGCGTATTGTGACGAGCCAGTTGCTCGGCCACCATTGACCAGACGTTTTCACTTGGTGAGAGATCTGGAGAATGTGCTGGCCAGGGCAGCAGTGCAACATTTTCTGTATCCAGAAAGGCCCGTACAGGAGCTGCAACATGCGGTCGTCCATTATTCTGCTGAAATGTAGGGTCGTAACACATCTGAAAAGTAATGTAAACTGTTCAAAGTGCCATCAATGCGAACAAGAGGTGACCGAGACGTGTAACCAATGGCACCCCATAACATCACGCAGGATGATACGCCAGAATGGCGATGACTAATACACGCTTCCAATGTGCGTTCACCGTGATGTTACCAAACACGGATGCGACCATCATGATGCTGTAAACAGAACCTTGATTCATCCAAAAAAAATGACGTTTTGCCATTCGTGCACCCAGGTTCATCGTTGGGTATATCACCGCAGGCGCTCCTGGCTGTGATGCAGCGTCAAGGGTAACCGCAGCCATGGTGCAGATGGTTGTTGTCTTGCAAACGTCCCCATCTGTCGACTCAGGGATCCAGACGTGGCTGTACGATCCGTTACAGCCTTGCGGATAACATGTCTGTTATCTCGACTGCTAGTGATACGAGGCAGTTGGGATACAGCACGGCGTTCCGTATTACCCTCCTGAACCCACCGATTCCATATTCTGGTAACAGTCATTGGATCTCGACCAACGCGAGCAGCAATGTCGCAATACGAGAAACCGCAATCGCGATAGGCTACAATCCGGCCTTTATCAAAGTCTGAAACGTGATGGTACGCATTTCTCCTCCTTACACGGGTATCACAACAACGTTTCACCAGTCAACGGCGGTCAACTGCTGTTTGTGTATGAGAAATCGATTGGAAACTTTCCTCATGTCAGCACGTTGTAGCCGGCTAGGGTGGCCGAGCGGTTCTAGGCGCTAGAGTCTAGAACCGTGCGACCGCTACGGTCGCAGGTTCGAATCCTGCCTCGGGCATGGATGTGTGTGATGTCCTTAGGTTAGTTAGGTTTAAGTAGTTCTACGTTCTAGGGGACTATCGATGTCCTCAGAAGTGAATTCCCATAGTGCTCAGAGCCATTTGAACCACTTGAACCATCAGCACGTTGTAGGTGTTGCCGCCGACGCCAGTCTTGTGTGTATGCTCTGAAAAGCTAATCATTTGCATATCACAGCATCTTCTTCCCGTCGGTGCAATTTCGCGTCTGTGGCACGTCATCTACGTGGTGTAGCAGTTTTAATGGCCAATAGTGTAATAATTACACTGAAGTCATCACGAGTCCTGGCGGTTCCATTAACATTACAGAACGCGGGAAATGGTGCTTAACATAGTGTGGTATCACCATGGGCGACTGTGCATGCGTTGCAAAGTGCTCGGATGCTGACGTCAAGGCTGATATGTAGTTTTTACATTTGGACGCTCTATTCCTTGTTCGCTGGTGGGTGGTCGTTGGTACACGTGGACATGTTGAAACATGTTTCTCCAACTCGCGCCATACGTGCGGAGACTGAAGTCGGAGGAACGGACATGCCAGTCCACCTACCGAATGCCCTCTCGTTCCAATTCCAACAGCTCCTCCACTTGCGCATTATCATCCATATACATGATGCCACACCCGAATGAACAACTGAAAAGACGTACATGGCGAAGGAGTGCTGTGTGGCTAGTAACGTTGACCGATGATTGTGCCATGCTGAGAATTGGAGGTCAGTATTCCGATGCAACATCACGTCTTCCAACACCATAAGAGCTGGACCACCAAATCTATCACGTTCGACCGTTCTGGAAGTACGCTCATATAGTGAGGCGGGACTCTTAATGCATCCAAGAACGTTGCTAAGATAGTCGCTTTGATGGTCCAGGTGTTACGATGTGTGGAGGCATAATGTCACACGACCGTGCTGGCCTTCAGATCCTTGGACATGGCACAGCCACCGGTCGAAGTTATTGCGACATTGCAGTACTTCCCTATGTGCGTCTTTTCAGCGGTGCATTTGGGCCTGACTTCATCTGTGTGGATGACAATGCGCGACAGCATCGAAGACCACAGATGTGGGAGCTCTTGAAACGGGAGGATATTTTGTTATTGGACTGGCCTGCTCAGTCCCTCGACCTAAGTCCCCTTCGAGCATGGGTGGCGTGCTTTGGGGAGACGTATTGTTCAAAAAATGGTTCAAATGGCGGTGAGAACTATGGGACTTAACTTCTGAGGTCATCAGTCCCCTAGAACTTAGAGCTACTTAACCTTACTAACCTAAGGACATCACTCACATCCATGCCCGAGGCAGGATTCGAACCTGCGATCGTAGCGGTCTCGCGGTTCCGGACTGTAGCGCCTAGAACCGCTCGGCCATTCCGGACGGCAGACGTATTGTAACACGTCAGTATGAACCAACGATCATTCAACAGCTGTCACCCGCTCTTGTTGAGCAATGGAACACACTGTCAGAAGAACTCCTTACCAAAATTGGTTCCATTTCACGCTAGGCGCTTTGTACAGCAACCGGTTATGAATTTATTCAAATGAGACAGTTCTGGTTGCTAAATGTATTATTTGTTTTTTAGAAATGGTGCGTTTCCCAATTATAGGGCAAATTCAGATTAACGTAAGAAGTAAAACGGTGTGGCGACACTCGTCCTTTAAGCCATTAAGATGTTTCAAATGGTTCAAATGGCTCTAAGCACTACGGGACTTGACATCTGAGGTCATTAGTCCCCTAGACTTAGAACTACTTAAACCTAACTAATCTAAGGACATCACACACATCCATGTCCGAGGCAGGATTCGAACCTGCGACCGTAGCAGCAGCGCGGCTCTGCACTGAAGCGCCCAGAACCACTGGGCCACAGCGGCCGGCTAGGCATTAAGATAAAAATTATAAGGAAACATCGACCTACCGTCATTAGGCAAATAAAAGGATAAGGGACATAATACGGAGCCAACAACGTTCCGGCGGACACAGCTAGGACAAAATCCTTACCAACCTTCTGTCCAGCGTGAGAGGATGTTGCAGCGCATACACTGCTGTCCGTGGTGATCGTATATCCTGTTAAAGACCATGTCCGGATAACTGTAATCCCCAGCGTGCCATCATGAAACACGTTAACTTTTGTGCAATTATTGTCTGTGAACAAAAGAAGCATTTCTGTTCGTTTCTTTGTGTATTATTTCGGCTACCGTCTGTACTACACTCCTGGAAATGGAAAAAAGAACACATTGACACCGGTGTGTCAGACCCACCATACTTGCTCCGGACACTGCGAGAGGGCTGTACAAGCAATGATCACACGCACGGCACAGCGGACACACCAGGAACCGCGGTGTTGGCCGTCGAATGGCGCTAGCTGCGCAGCATTTGTGCACCGCCGCCGTCAGTGTCAGCCAGTTTGCCGTGGCATACGGAGCTCCATCGCAGTCTTTAACACTGGTAGCAAGCCGCGACAGCGTGGACGTGAACCGTATGTGCAGTTGACGGACTTTGAGCGAGGGCGTATAGTGGGCATGCGGGAGGCCGGGTGGACGTACCGCCGAATTGCTCAACACGTGGGGCGTGAGGTCTCCACAGTACATCGATGTTGTCGCCAGTGGTCGGCGGAAGGTGCACGTGCCCGTCGACCTGGGACCGGACCGCAGCGACGCACGGATGCACGCCAAGACCGTAGGATCGTACGCAGTGCCGTAGGGGACCGCACCGCCACTTCCCAGCAAATTAGGGACACTGTTGCTCCTGGGGTATCGGCGAGGACCATTCGCAACCGTCTCCATGAAGCTGGGCTACGGTCCCGCACACCGTTAGGCCGTCTTCCGCTCACGCCCCAACATCGTGCAGACCGCCTCCAGTGGTGTCGCGACAGGCGTGAATGGAGGGACGGATGGAGAAGTTTCGTCTTCAGCGATGAGAGTCGCTTCTGCCTTGGTGCCAATGATGGTCGTATGCGTGTTTGGCGCCGTGCAGGTGAGCGCCACAATCAGGACTGCATACGACCGAGGCACACAGGGCCAACACCCGGCATCATGGTGTGGGGAGCGATCTCCTACACTGGCCGTACACCACTGGTGATCGTCGAGGGGACACTGAATAGTGCACGGTACATCCAAACCGTCATCGAACCCATCGTTCTACCATTCCTAGACCGGCAAGGGAACTTGCTGTTCCAACAGGACAATGCACGTCCGCATGTATCCCGTGCCACCCAACGTGCTCTAGAAGGTGTAAGTCAACTACCCTGGCCAGCAAGATCTCCGGATCTGTCCCCCATTGAGCATGTTTGGGACTGGATGAAGCGTCGTCTCACGCGGTCTGCACGTCCAGCACGAACGCTGGTCCAACTGAGGCGCCAGGTGGAAATGGCATGGCAAGCCGTTCCACAGGACTACATCCAGCATCTGTACGATCGTCTCCATGGGAGAATAGCAGCCTGCATTGCTGCGAAAGGTGGATATACACTGTACTAGTGCCGACATTGTGCATGCTCTGTTGCCTGTGTCTATGTGCCTGTGGTTCTGTCAGTGTGATCATGTGATGTATCTGACCCCAGGAATGTGTCAATAAAGTTTCCCCTTCCTGGGACAATGAATTCACGGTGTTCTTATTTCAATTCCCAGGAGTGTATACTGTAGCATTATTTCTGTGTACGGTCCAAGTTTTCTGGAGCTATCTTTCTTGTCAGTGACACATCACCTGAAAAGTACTTTCGCCCGTATGATTTGAATACTAGCGTAGAAACTCGCAACGACAGAGATCGCATTTGTTACGTTTTCACTTTTTTCTTCGTCTGGCCTTCCCGTATGCGTAGCCGCCAATGTGGAGTAAATATTTCACGCCTAGTTGGGGGCGCCACATGAGTGACGTAGGGTTCCGCACCCTTCCTCCACCGGAGGGCGGTGGTGGCCGCGGGCAGCTGCGCCGCGCCTCGCCGGGCAGCCCCGGGCGCCTCTCGGGCCGCTAAATGTCGTCGTGTCCGACTCGTTAAGTCATCAATCAGGCGTCATTGTGGGCCCGCCGCACCGCCCGGGGCCAAGGCGAGGGAGCGGCCGCGCGGCGTTTATAAAAAGGGGGCGTTCCCCGGGACCGCGCCTCTGAGTCAGTCAACAGGTCCCCCGGGACGGGCCGGCGGTAATTAAACCTGCAGCCAGCTGCCTCCTGGCCAGTGCAGCAGAGCGAAATGTCGCCTGCCTTTCCCTCTCCTTTCCGGGCAACTGGCTCCCGGCGCGGGCGAGTCGCAGCTATGGGAACCGGGCAGGCGTTGACACGCTGTTAGCTGCTCTCTGAAGTAGCACAGGGCTTCACTGGTTCAGTGGATCCCAAGCTGACATGATATTTCTAGATTTTCTGAAAAAAGTTTTGATTCCGTCGCTCACATGTCCTCTCTGATCAAATTGCATGCCTGTGTAGTATCGTCTCAACTGTGCGACTGGATTCTTGATTTTCTCTCAGAAAGTTTACAGTACCTAGTCATTGACAAGCAGTCATCCCATGAAACCGAACCTCTATCTGTGGTTCCCTAAACAATTATTACTGGATCTCTGCTGCTCTTAATGTACACCGAAGATCCAAAGGAACTGACGGAGGCATGCGTATTCAAATACAGAGACATGTAAACAGGCATAATACGGCGCTGCGGTCGGCAACGCCTATATAAGATTGTTATATCGGTTACTGCTGCTGCAGTTGCAGGTTATTAATATTTAGGTGAGTTTGAACGTGGTACTATAGTTGGCGCACGAGCGATGCGACACAGCGTCGCCGAGGTAGCGATGAAGTGGGGATTTTCCTGTACGACCATTTCACGAGTGTACCGTGAATACCAAGAATACGGCAAAACATCAAATCTCGCCCATCACTGCGGCCGAAAAAAGATCCCACAAAAACGGGACCAAAGACGACTGAAAAGAATCGTTCGACGTGACCGAAGTGCAACCCTTCCCAAAATTGATGCAGATTTCAGTTCTGGGCCATCAACAAGTCTCAGCGTGCGAATCATTCAATGAAACAGCATCGATATGGGCTTTCGGAACCGAAGGTCCACTCATGTACCCTTGATGGCTGCACGACACAAAGGTTTACACCTCGCCTGGGCCCGTCATTACCGACAATGTTGATGACTGAAAGCATGTTGCCTGGTCGGACGAGTCTCAAACTGTATCGAGCGGATGGACGTGTACACGTATGGAGACAACGTCTTAAATCCATGGACCATGCATATCAGCAGGGGCTGTTCAAGCTGGTGGTGACACTGTAATGGTGTGGGGCGTTTGCAGTAGGAGTGATACGGGCCTCCTGATATATCTAGATACGTCTCTGGCAGGTGACTTGTACGTAAGCATCCTGTCTTATCAACTGCATCCCTTCATGTCCATTGTGCATTCCGACGGACTTGGACAATTCCAGAAGGACAATGCGACACCCCACACGACCAGAATTGCTACAGAGTGGTTCCATGAACACTCTTCTTGGTTTAAACATTTCCGCTGGCCACCAGAGTCCCCAGACATGAAAATTATTGAGTTTATCTGGGATGCCTTGCAACGTGCTGTTCGGGAGAGGTCCTCAACCCCTCGTACTTTTACGGAATTATGGACAGTCCTGTACGATTCATGGGGTCAGTTCCCTCCAGCACCACTTCAGACATTAGTCGAGTCCATGCCACTTCGTGTTGCGGCACTTCTGCGAGCTCGCTTAGGCCCTATTCGATATTAGGCTCGTGTACCAGTTTCTTTGGCTCTTCAGTATATGTAAAAGATTTATGAGACCATACGAGCAGCTCTCACATAAGTTTGGCAGATGACTGTCCTCTAATCTCTAGTAGAGTCATCAGATGATCAAAACGTATTGCAACATGATTCAAATGGCTCTGAGCACTATGGGACTTAACTTCTGAGGTCATCAGTCCCCTAGAACGACTTAAACCTAACTAACCTAAGGAAATCACACACATCCATGCCCGAGGCAGGATTCGAACCTGCGACCGTAGCTGCAGCGCGCTTCCAGACTGTAGCGCCTAGAACCGCTCGGTCACCCCGGCCGGCTATTGCAACATGATCTAGACAATTTATGCATGGTGCAAAAACTGGCAGCTGATCCTGAACGTTAAAGAGTGTGAGGTCCTTCACGTGAGTAATAAAAAAAACGCAGTTTAATTTCGTAATACGAGGAAGAAATTTCTGAGAGTCTACATTTTGAGGAAACCACTGTATGGCAGTAAATCGTGGGCTGCAGTGTTCAGCAAAGAATCGAAGCATTTGGGATATGGTGCTACAGAAGAATTAGGTGGACTGACAAGGCATGGAATGAGAGATGCTCCTCAGAATCTGCAAAAAAGGAAAATATGGAAAAGAGGGGACATGATGATAGAAAAAGAATTAAGACACGAGGGAATAAATACCATGGTAATAGAGGGAGCTGTAGAGGGTAAAAACTGCAGAAGAAGGCAGACAATATGTCCGATAAATAATTCAGGACGTAAGTGGAAGTGCTACTCTTAGATGACGGAGTTGGCACACGAAAGGAATTCGTGACAGGCCGCATTAAACCCGCCAGAAGACTGATGACTCAAAGAAAAGGAAAGGTTTTCGATTCAGCTAAGTAACAAGGCTTTAAAATAACGAACAAATTAAATTGGAACCATGACGTAGAAAACAGTGCAGGGAAGGCGAACCAAATAGTATGTTCCATTGGCAGAAAGAAGCTACAACAAATCTGCTAAAAAGATTGTCTACACTACGCTTGTCCGTCCTCTTCTCCAAAATGGTTCAAATGGTTCTGAGCACTATGGGACTTAACATCTAAGGTCATCAGTCCCCTAGAACTTAGAAATAGTTAAACCTAACTAACCTAAGGACATCACACACATCCATGCCCGAGGCAGGATTCGAACCTGCGACCGTAGCAGTCCTGCGGTTCCGGACTGCAGCGCCTAGAACCGCACGGTCACCGCGGCCGGCCATCTTCTCCAGTACTGCTCTACGACATGACATCCTTAATAAATAGGATTGACGATGGACACCGAAAATTTTCAAAGAAGTGCAGATCGTTTTTGCAGTATCACGAAATAGTGGAACGTGAACATTATTGCGAAACATCTGAGTTCCATCCGAAAGTGATGGAATCGCTCAGCAATATGACTATACATGTTAAATGGCCATAATTGTGCTACAGTTGTTTGAGGAGCATAATAGAGAATTCAAGTTATTGCCGTAGCCACCGAACACGACTAACCTAAACCCGATGGAACGCACCTAGGACACGGTTATGAAAAGCGAATTGAGGTGGCACTCATTGAAACGATGACGTTCTTCGTTCCGGTGAGATCTTTCACGCAATTAGGATTATCAAGTGCTCGCCCCAACGACAAAACATTTCATTAATTGCCACCAGCACAGGGGAAAATGATAATCGTCATAAAATAAGATAAATCAGAGCTCGCACATAAAGATTATGGTGTTCATTTTTACCATGTACGCAGGCCTTCCAGCAAATTGCTACAGTCGTCTGGTATTGGAAACTTTGTACAGACAACAGCATCGTCTGAGAAGAGCCCCTTGAGGTCCGACATTATCCTCGGGATCATTTGTATATATTGTGTACAGTAACATCCCAATAACGCTCCCTTGCGGTACTTCACTATTCTTCATTTTAGTTAACTATCTGGTGCATGCAAGGCAGTGGAACGGTTAGCGCTATACAGAGTGCAGAATGCTGATCGTAAAATTTATAAGCAGAGAAAGTAATGACTTAATAAAACGAAAGTCAAATTACTGAGTGAGCATACGAGTAAGTAACGCACTACAGAGAAAAGTTCTCAATTACACCGAGGAAATCAAACCTTTCAACTTAAATTTGAAGATTTAGAGTTTTTCGCTCAGCGTTATACATTTCTGCTGGAAGCCTACTAAAAATGGAACCTACTGAACTGTGAACAGCTCGCTATACATTGTTTTAAGCAAGTATTATACACGAACTAATTGTTTTTGCGTCTAGTGTTTAATGAACATGTCTCGCATTTCACTAGTGTCAACAACAAATCCCATGGTTCTTTAAATGTACAGACAGGAGAGTTAGAACTTTGAACAAGTCCCCTCACGAAATTCACGAACTGGCTTCTGTTTCCTAGGCTAAGAATATTCTTCATGAATGCACAGAGCTACACCAAAATATACCATAGCGAGTAATAGAGCGAAAGAAAGCAAAGTAGCCTTGGCGTTTCATTGTCAGAGGCTGTGGAGATGATTGTTACAGTGAAGGTAGCAGCGTTTAGTTTCTTTCAGAAGATATTTAAGGTGATACTTCTAAGAAAGCTTTTCATCTTACCTCAGTCCTATGTACTTCATTAAACCCGACTTCCTTGTTTGATTGTTGAGACTGTAAAATTTCACCTATAGTACCGTCTCAGAAACAGTGCATTACGTGAAGTTGTCCTCTAACAGCTTCTTCTTCTTCTTCTTCTTCTTCTTTATCGTCGCCTTGTCCCACGTCACGTAGGGTCATCGTTGCTCTTCTGGATCCTTTTCCTCCATAGTACTCTATCCATTGCCTCTTCCCTCTTCCATCCTTTCTCCCTTAGGTCCCCGGGTATCTTATCCTTCCACCTAATCTTCGGTCTTTCTCTCCTTCTCGCTCTTTTAATCTTTATATCTTCAAATCTGTTTCCGATATACTCTTCCCCATTTCTCTGTAAGTGTCCATACCACCTTAGTCTGTTCTCTTGCATCTTTTTCCCCATGGGTCCAACTTTCACAGCTCCACTAACAAATTCATTTCTAATCCTGTCCTTTCTTGTTACCCCACACATCCACCTCAGCATCCTCATTTCCGCCACTTCCCTCTTCTTTCCTGGGCTACTGTGACTGGCCATGTCTCTGCCCCGTATATCATAGCAGGCCTTACCACCGACTTGTACACTTTCCTTTTCAACCCAATGCTCACCTTCTTGTCACAGAACACTCTACTCATTTTCCTGCAGTTGTTCCAACCGCAATTTATTCGGTGTTGTCTCTCGCTTTCCAGTCCTCCGTACCTCTGTATGTACGACCCCAGGTATTTAAATTTACAGACAGATTTCAGCTCATCATCCTGGATCTTGCAAGAGCTCAACTGCACATCCTTCAGTTGTCCTCTAACAGCAACCTGCAAATATTACTTACTTTTACATTACGTTCCACTTTTTCACTGGTACTCTGATATCATCTGCAAAGAGAAAAAAAAATTAATCGTCCAGCATGTTTAGTTGCAGGTGGTTGTCATACAAGAAAAACAGCAGACCCAAAACAGAACCCTGTGGTACCCCGCTCTTAATGCAATCCAAATCAGAATCAAATTTCTTTCGAGAGCATTGCTGCTAGAGGACAACGTTCCACTTCCAATTTTACGGATATGAAGCCATACATGGCTGACATTATTCTCTGATCCCATAAGCTTCCAGGTTACCCAGAAATGCTTTTCTGAAATAGAGTTATCGTACTCTCTTGCTAGTGGCTCATGCGCAAACAATACATGGGATTTGCTTCGGATACTCTTTTCTTGAAGCCGGAACAGTACTTCTGGCTGGCGGCGTTCCTGGGCTACTGTGACTGGCCATGTCTCTGCCCAATATATCATAGGAGACCTTACCACCGACTTGTAAACTTTCCATTTCAACCCAATGTTCACGTTCTTGTCACACAACACTCCACTCTTTTTCCTCCAGTTGGTCCAACCGCAATTTATTCGGTGTTGTATCTCGCTTTCCAGTCCTCCGTCCCTCTGTATGTACGGCCCCAGGTATTTAAATTTGCAGACCGATTTCAGCTCACCATCCTGGATCTTGCTAGACCTCATCTGCACATCCTTCAGTTGTCCTCTAACAGCAACCTGCAAATATTACTTGCTATTACATTACGTTCCACTTTTTCATGGTACTCTGATATCATCTGCAAAGAGAAAAAAAATTAATCGTCCAGCATGTTTAGTTGCAGGTGGTTGCCATACAAGAAAAACTGTGGACCCAAAATTGAACCCTGTGGTTCCCCCCTCTTATTGTCTTAATGCAATCCAAACCCGAATCAAATTTCCTTCGAAAGCGTTGCTGGTAGAGGACAACGTTCTACTTCCTATTTTTCGGATATGAAGCTATCCGTGGCTGACATTCTTCTCTGATCCCACAAGGTTCCAGCTTACCCAGAAATGCTTTTGTGAAATAACCTTATCGTACTCCCTTGCTAGAGGCTCAGGCACTAAAGAATAAATGGGATTTGCTTCGGATATCCTTTTCCTGAAGCCGGAACAGTACTTCTGGCTGGCGGCGTGACTGCTTGTAACAGAATAGTGTCGTCCTCGAGCGCAATTAAGTGCTCGTCTGGAGAAGTAGGCGAGAGCGGCTCGGTGCCCGGGAGGGGCGGGGGTCGCGAGGACGCGGCCGGTCTTTTTGCGCGAGCCGCGGGGGATGTCCTTATATGAGGAGCCAGCCCGCAGACTGCGGACGCCGCCGACAGCCGCTGACGTACGGCCGGGACGTGACCGCTGCTGGACGGCGGACGGGGTCGGCGGCGGTCGCCGGTCGTCTGCTGGACAGCCGTTCTGCGGTGCAGGGACTGACTGGTCGGGTGGCGGCACACGCTGTTTTCAATACACGGTGAACCCGAATTCCAGCGAAGAAATTCTGACGTCCTCAGATTTTAAATGCGAGCCGAGAAGCCGTGATCCGTATACAAAACCAGTATTTGTGGTCCACACACAAAACTAGTACTCGATAAATTTAGTGGTTACCTGAAATTTCCTGGCAGAATAAAACTGTGTTCCGGACCGAGAATCGAACTCGGGACCTTTGCCTTTCGCGGGAAAGTGCTCTACAAACTGAGCTACCCAAGCACGAATCCCGCCCCGTCCTCACAGCTTTTCTTCTGCCAGTACATCGTCTCCTACCTTCCAAACTTAACATACGGCAAAGGTCCCGATTCGAGTCTCAGTCCGGCACACAGTTTTAATCTGCCAGGAAGTTTCATATCAGCGCACACTCCGCTGCAGAGTGAAAATCTCATTCTGGAAACATCCCCCATGCTGTGGCTAAGCCGTGTCTCCGCAATGTCCTTTCTTTCAGGAGTGCTAGTTCTGCTAGGTACGCAGGAGTGCATCTGTTAATTTTGGAAGGTAGGAGGCGAGGTAGTGGCAGAAGTGAAGCTGTGCGGACGGGGCGTGAGTCGTGCTTGGGTAGCTCAGATGGTAGAGCACTTGCCCGCGAAAGGCGAAGGTCCCGAGTTCGAGTCTCGGTCCGGCACACAGTTTTAATCTGCCAGGAAGTTTCATATCAGCGCACACTCCGCTGCAGAGTGAAAATTTCATTCTGGAAACATCCCCCTAGGCTGTGGCCAAGCCATGTCTCCGCAATATCCTTTCTTTCAGGAGTGCTAGTTCTGCTAGGTTCGCAGGAGAGCTTCTGTAAAGTTTGGAAGGTAGGAGACACTGGCAGAAGTAATGTTGTGAGGACGAGGCTTGAGTCGTGCTTGGGTAGCTTAGTTGGTAGAGCACTTGCCCGCGAAAGGCAAAGGTCCCGAGTTCGAATCTCGGTCCGGCACACAGTTTTAATCTGCCAGGAAGTTTCATATCAGCGCACACTCCGTAGCAGAGTGAAAATCTCATAGTGGTTACCTTTTTATCTCCGAAGATGTCTCCCGCAGTCGGAGACGAAACGTCGAATTTTGACAGCTGCCTCACTTACTCACTAGAGGTGGTGCGTGTGGGTATTTCAATGTGCTTGCGCAGATCAGAGACTTTTCCTCCATTCTGCGCATTACGTCACTGTCGAGAAGCTCGGATCACAGCACACGCGCTCTTACTTGTTGAAGGGAGTAAGTTTTATGTTGTTGCTTTTTGTTTTTCTGATTTATTCAGTTCGTTCGTTTTCTCTCACATTAATAATGGTGAAGTGTGCGGTCACTGTATGTGAACACAATAGTGAAATTAAAGTAATAGCACTGTCTACCATGTAATTAGGCTGTTTAGGTTTTTATGTTGGTAACGCCACGTAGCGCTCTGTATGAAAATCACTGACTGTGCTGTGTGCAATCTGTAGCTAGTTTGCATTGTTGGAATATTTGATATTGTAGTGTTGGGCAGTTGGATGTGAACAGCGCGTAGCGTTGAGCAGCTGGAGGTGAGCCGCCAGTAGTGGTGGATGTGGGGTCCGCCGCTCGTGGTCTCGCGGTAGCGTTCTCGCTTCCCGAGCACGGGGTCCCGGGTTCGATTCCCGGCGGGGTCAGGGATTTTCACCTGCCTCGAGATGACTGGGTGTTTGTGTTGTCCTCCTCATTTCATCATCATCCGGGAAAGTGGCGAAATTGGACTGAGCAAAGATTGGATAATTGTACGGGCGCTGATAACCACGCAGTTGAGCGCCCCACAAACCAAACATCATCATCATCGTGGATGTGGGGAGAGAGATGCCAGAGTTTTGAGAGCGGACGATCTGGACGTGCGTCCGTCAGAAAAAGTAAATTTGTAAGACTGGATGCCATGAACTGATATATATATATATATATATATATATATATTACGACTTTTGAACACTATTAAGGTAAATATATTGTTTGTTCTCCATCAAAATCTTTCATCTGCTAACTATGTCTATCAGTAGTTAGTGCCTTCAGTAGTTAGAACCTTTTATTAAGCTGGCAGTATTGGCGCTCGCTGCATTGCAGTAGTTTCAGTAACGAAGATTTTTGTGAGGTAAGTGATTCATGAAAGGTATAGGTTATTGTTAGTCAGGGTCATTATTATGTAGCGATTATTGCAAGTCAGATTGTGTTGCGCTAAAAATATTGTGTGTCAGTTTAGTGTTGATCAGAATAAGTAAAGAGAGAAATGTCTGAGCACGTCCGGTTTTGCTCAGCTGTTTGAAAATAAAATAACGTAAGTGGTTTACCAGCACAGTAACTCATAAATTTTTCTAAGGGGATGTTTCAACCTCTAGGCTTTAATTAGCCCGAAAACTTTAGAAGGAGTTTTAATTCGTGAAGAACATAAAAATCTGGTTAAATAAAAACAAAAGCAAAATGTGCAGGCCACACAGTCTAAGTGAGCGAAACAGCTTGTGCTAAGCTAATCCCTAAGATATGTCTCAATCAGGAAAATTATTTACAAGATCTCCAGGGTCAATTACTGAAACTTACACAAAAGACCTTAAAGTCGATTGCAGTGCCTACATTACATCTTATAAAAACCATTGATGCTAATGTTTCATCTTGTACCCAACAGATGTCAGAAAGAAATTGTAGAAGGAATGTTTGCGAAGTTTCTAAGCGGGAGCTTAGCACATTACCTTTATTGGCAGCGAAGTAGAAAAAGGTGGATCAAAGCACACATCGAGGATAAAATTAAGAAACTAGAGAATGAACTTTTAATAACAGGAAACAAAACTCCACGAATAAAAACCAAATTAATGGCTAAAGCTTTTAGCAATAGACTAAGCAATACCAAGACATTCAGTTTCGACACAGTGCTAGACTAAAGTCCTTTTCGTACCTCAGATTTTACAAAATGTATTTACAGCTACACAAAATAAATATCTTGTCAAATGCAACAAGAATTCACGTTGAAGTCGGGAACATACAAGCAAAACCTTGCTTTTACGGTCTTTGCTTAGGAAAACTTGATATGTACACTATTACCAGGATTTCCAACATTAAGAAAAAGAGTATCCAATTCATTCCGGTGTCATCGTGGCATTTTATTTAATATCTGTCGATTAATCTTAAGCTTGTGCATAATTATGCACATTTCAAGTAACTGAAATTACGACTTTTTGTTATGACTTCGTATCTACATGAATATGACATTAAAACGTCGATTGTGAAGCACAAAAGGTGTTAACTACATTGAAAATTATTTTTATTGTTGAGTATACGTTAATATTGGAAACTGACGGCAAGTTAGAAGTTATTTCAATAGCAGTCTGTATTTTCACTCTTGTGATTACAAGGAAAGCAAATACGAGTTTCATGATTGTAGGAAGTAGTAACATTGAGTCCCTGTGTATCTATGTATCTATCGTACTCATAATTCATTACGTTGCCATTCAACTTTTGCAAATTAATCTTAGCTCAAACGAACTATTTCCATACCCGCTGCTACATCTTCTCGATACTGAAGTCACGCGGAACCACACCATTACTGCCGAAGGCATTTCCCATCCTTCCATGAAGCAATCGTGCAACACTTAAACTTAATTTTTGTGTGAGTGAGTTGATAATATTGTCGCAGAAACGAACTAAAATAGCCCCAATGACGTGTTTCCGACCAAGTGTTTTGCACGATTTCTCGTGGTTATAAAGCGAATGCTGGAAATGGGAATCCCTCCCTGAATATTCCCAACTGGGATACCGTTTGCTTCACTTCCATCCTGCTGGGACATCTGTCCAAAAGTGTAAAATGAACCGAGATTGTGGTGGGGCAGACCTCAATCAGACCCCGCTGTGCTACTTGGAGTAATTTTATATATATTCCTCAGTGTTTTGGTATTAGGGACCTGTGGTCACCGATAGCTCGTTAAAGAGTGATATAACGACACTACAGTGAAAAAGCCTGTAATTTTGAATCATCAGACTTACAAAACAAAAGATCCAGTCACAGACGTAGAACATAAAAGACACAGTCATCATTAGTACAGTAGCGAATATACAATGGCAAGAGAAAACATTTTGACCACTGCCCATCATGAGAGTGAAGCAGGCAAGTGATGCGGTAAGGCAAGCTTACACGCAAATCAGAGACGAACTTTGAATCATTCCAGCAATGATAAGGGTCGCAAATAGGGGAAATCGACTGACATAGACGACTTTAACATAGAGAAGGCGGGTATGGCCTGCCGCCTGGTAAGATGCTCTCTTGCTGCTGTATATGGAAAATGGTTAAAGGACGGTGAAACTACGAGAAGGTGATGTGGTGCGGATTTCCACGCCGCTTCACAGACTATGGAGGCATTCACGGCGAGGTAGTGAGGTGGTGACCTGTGGCAGGTCTGACGGCAGAGTGCAAAGCTGTTGCAGGCATACCTTTCAGCGCAGATTGATGAACAATGATGAACAGACGACTTTTATGTGTTCTCCCGTTGACCCAGCGGCATCGTCACTCACGACTGCAATGGCCACGAGGCCATCGAATTGGGACATTTGGACTATAGACCAAGAAAAGAACAGATTCCATCTTCATATAGTTAAGGCAAATCGGCCATTGGCCTCCTTCTTCTGTACAGATGCAAACGTATTGCCCGAACTCTTACGGGACTCGGTAAGATTGTCTGCCGCGAGTAATGAGTGTAATGGGCAGGGTCACTACGAATGTAGTCTGTGGACATTAAGCTGGGAATATGGGTCTCACGGGGAGCGTGCTAGGGATAAATCCCTGCAGTCGCATTATCCTCTGTGCCCTCGGTGGCTCAGATGGGTAGAGCATCTGCCATGTAAGCAGGAGAGGTTCGAGTCCCGGTCGGGGCACACATTTTCAACTGTCCCCGTTGATGTATATCAACGCTTGTCGGCAGCGTAGGGTCTTGATTTAGTTATCATTTCAACAAAATTGTGTAACTTGGTCTGATGGATCACGTTTGTTATCACACAAGGTCAATGGTAGCGTCCAAAAACGCTGACATCGTAGCGAACGGCTGCTCGAAACGTCCACTGCGCCACGGTCACATGCTAGCAGGGCAAAGGATGTGCTACGGCGAACATTCAACTGGGCGGCCATGCGAGCTGTAATCGAGGAGACCATGACACCTGTGGACTACGTGAACATTTTTGCGAGCTTTGATGTCTCTTTTGACAACTGTGGAACCCTACAGCAGGATAAATTTCCATGTCACAAGACCAGAATCGTGCTGCAATGGTCTCGTTTGATGTGAACACTGGGATATATCTGGGACATCACTGAGCTTCAGCTCCACCAACAGCTGGCCGTAGTTTTCAGGAATTACGTGAACTGTGCATAGACATCCGGTGTCGCATTCCCACAAAAAACTACCAAGCACTTGTCTTGCCGACGTTATGCATAATCGGTGATGATTTCCATTTCAGCGGTGGATCAACACCCTAATAAAAATTTGATCACAATGTTTTCGCTAATCGTAGCGTGACATTTCAGTCAAGGCAAGAATGTGTCAGGTAATTTCCTCGGAACTTTTCTTAGGATGCAAGTAACGGTAATGAAAGGCACTAGTACACAAATCTCTGTGAGATGTGGTCTGGGTAGGAGCAACATGTAAAATGTAAAAAATGAAAATACCGCTCAATGAACAGGCCTAAGGCCTGTTGTATTTGGCCCTCTGCTGCCTACAGTGCTGTACCAGGAGCGACCTGTGATCTACATCTACCTATATATTCCGCTAGCCACCAAGCGGCGTGTGGCGGAGAGCACAATTCGCGCCAAAGTAATATCTCCCGCCGACTGTTCCACTCGCGGATTGCACGAGGGAAAAACGACTGTCTGAACGCCTCAGTTCGAGCTCTAATTTTCCTTATCTTTGAATGGTGATCATTGCACGATTCGAAAGTTGGCGGTAATATATGCTCTACATCCTCGGCGAAGACTGGATTTCGGAATTTAGTGAGCAGCCCCTTCCGTTTAGCGTGTCGTCTATCTGCAAGTGTGTCCCACTTCAAACTTCGTGGGACATGTGAACCGCAGCTCGTCAATCCCGGCAGCCGTTACTGCCGGTAGATGAATCTTGGTAGCACCGCTACTTCTTTATTCAAGCACCTCCACATCTTGCCTCACTAGGCAAAATTGGGCCTTTACCAGACGTCCCTCCATCACACAAACTCTGACGAGCTACCGAGAATCGGTAGCTGCTGACGTCATCGGTACCTACACTTACATACTGCTTAATCTAAAACTAGCTTACGCTAAGGACAACACACACACCCATGCCCGAGGGAGGACTAGAACCTCCGACGGGGGAAGCCGCATGAACCGTGGCATGGTGACTGAGACCGCACGGCTACCCCGCGCGGCGGTCTTTCAGGCACCGAAGGCACCGACGCTAATCGTTTGGCTACGGAGGTACTCTAGAGCAAGAGGTAATAGGATAAATTCATCACGTAAGACGGAGGAAAGAATCACAATTAACGTCTTTCCGCCAGATCCCGCCCTCCGCTTTGCATCAGGCTGCAGTGGCTGGAGCCACCTCAGTCTGTGACCCTCGTTGTGGACACTCAGCCAACCGCCGCGGCCAGCCAGCAGGGAGGCAGAGCGGCCACGCCACGGCTTGTCCGACAAGCGGCAGACTCGCGGCTGCTGAGCCGCTGGTCGCCGGGAGGCGCAAAAAGCGGCCGCGGTGACTCACGGCCGGCGTCTGGGGCGACTTTTTCCGCCCCCGGTACGCCGCCGCCGCTGCCGCCGCCTCCAGCAGACAGGATTCCAGCGCTGCGTCGCCGCTTCCTGCAGTCGCCGCAGGCCGCCTCCGCCATTCATAACGCCCCCCACTGGCTCCGGCGCAAGGCGAAGTTCTGGTCCCCTGTCTCTTTAGCTCTTATTTGACGTTTCTCAGAGTTTGCAAGAGACGAGACTTGCGCAGTGTCGAAAATTCTCGGCTTACTTTGAAACAATATGCTTTTTGGATCAAAAAGACACATGTCTGTCGATTTAGCTGAATCACAGGTTAGTGCACTTTGGAAGTCTACCGTACCTACTGGAGGCCAATTTTTTGGGAGGCCGTCATTCGTTCGACATACGACAGTGCAGTGTCTGAGTTACTTTGAACTGCGATGCAAAGTTCCTTTGGACATGCATGCATACCCAAAGGAACGGGCACTGCAGCGAGCACAGGAGTTATTATGAGAGGCACCCACATGCCTTGCTCATACTGTGGCATCAAGCAGTCAGGCCAGCAAGATGAGTGGTCTGCCAAGCGAGTGGACTCATTCTTATTTATCGAGTAACATGAGCTCTAGTACTCACAATTAAGTTACAAGTTATTCTCCTGTTTGAATATTACGCAACGGAAACGGAAACGCACATCTGACTATTAGTGATTTACACAACTCTGACTGTTCACTACGCACTGGCAATACCACATTTTCTTTCTTATTTAACGGCTTTGATCAACACGTGGCCATCGCACTGAATATGAATGGCGCACACATTATAAAGTCTGGGTATCGTGACAACATACTATTCGAAGGAAAAAGCCACCAATCTTTTTCTTTTCACTATCTTATTTATTCCGATAAATTCTGTAACCTAAACACACGAATTCTATAACCTACAACAACAACACATGAGAAATTGCGCCCAGTGGGCATGGCTTTATATTGGTGATTCTCTATCTTATGGTCTCGTAATTATTTAACGCTACAGTGCACTTTCTGGATAGGATGGTGGATCTTTTGCTATATCTCACACTTCGGGTCTCACACCCATCATCACGAAAATTTCCTCCAGACCGGGCGGTACAAAAAGGAACATCATGCATAGCCCACTGCCTCTGAAACTATCTTGTTACTCTCCCATGCCAACCACACATACTTAAATTTCATGAAATACATCACACTGGCAACATACAATACAAAGAATAGTCACAACGTTATAATCATATCACTTTCAGCTTTCCCCCTTCAATTAGTATTTATCCCAGTTTCACACGACACTGCCACACTTCGTAACTTTTCTTTCCTACTATGAACTCTGGAGGATATATGCACGTCTTCCTGTGCAATGCAAGCCCAGTGGCGTTGCTGGATAGACGGCTGACTCACCTTGCTTCTCTCTCAGAGTATTATAGTTTGAATCAAGCGTCACACGGAAACATAACACGCAAAGTAATATTAAGAATATCTTCATCACACACGCGAGTCCTCAACTGATACCATGGACGAGTACTTCTCTTTATCCTTTATCATACACAGATTGAGACTCACACAGTACTCACCACGTTGAAGTACTCGTCTCTAATTTCAAGTCCTGCACACATCATTTCTTAAATATCTCCAACTTGTAGTACACACGCTAGTAATTCAGCTTAACTTAAGCACTCGGAAGTATTTCAACTTATTGCTACAGGTGGTTTCATTGTGACCGTTTGTCACTTCCGAAGATTACTACGAACCTCTTAATATTACCTGCCTGACATTTAATTCTCCCCACAAAAGTTCCTGAAATAGAGAAATTATTATTCCTAACTATTCCACATGCATACCATTCTCTCCACTGTTTTGTCTTTACGGAGCACACCTAAGACAGGTCTTACCAACACAAGATCTAGCGCCAGAATGATGAAACATGGCCGTTCTTCAGGTCATCTCGCACCTCTGTCGAGGTGGGGGATGACCATGCTACCCATTGGTCAGCCATATTTCAGGCGATTAAAGCTCAGGTAAATTTCATCTCTTTGGTTCCACCAAAGGTGACCAAAGGACCGTCTCAAAGATGATCATATATTGCACATTCACTACCTGCGGTTAGCAGACGACCATACATTCATTCATTTCACAGATCTCACCAAATTGGATGTACGGATTTATTTTGTGGGAGTGCACATGCGATCAATTAAATAAATAAATTGTCATTATTTCCTACACTGGTATCCGGCTTCAGTGAATTAAGTGAAATTGAGTTATTATTACAAAAAATATGTTCTTCTGGCAAGAATAACGAAGAATGTCGTACCTATTTTCAATGTCGGCCGGTACTGTACCCTTTCAATTAAATACGTTAAATGTATTCGCAGTTGCGAATTGGACAACCATCAATAGTATCACAAGCTGCGACACTGTCGCGGATAAAACAGTGACCCTCATATACAATAAGTTCCCTTTAATTTACGTCTATGGTCACAGACTTGATGCTGCAGATGTGATGATGGTCGTAATAGACCGAAACCGGTGATCTGTTAACAAAAAGTTTGTGACCATAGACGTAAATTAAAGGAAACATCAACAGTATAATGTGATGGCAACAACGAAAATTTGTGCTGCATCAGGACTCGAATCCGGATTTCCTGCTTATCAGTAGCGGTCGCCATGGCATTAGGCTAATGCTTGTACGAGTGCAGTTTTGGTCTGGCACTGAGTTGTGCTAGGATAGGAAAATTGTAAGGCGACTCCTCGGGACAAGGGGGAGATCTGGTTTCGAGTCCCTGTCCGGCACAAATTTTCATTGTCAACATTCTATTCTATAGCTGATGGTTGTCCACATTCGCAATTGCGAATACATTTAATGTAACATTTCAGTTGGATCAAGTCATGAAATCCTGACGCACACTACTTGCCATTAAAATTCCTACGCCAAGAAGAAACGCAGATAATAAACGGGTATTCATTGGAAAAAAAAATTATACTAGAACTGACATGTGATTACATTTTCACGTTATTGGGTGCATAGATCCTGAGAAATCAATACCCAGAACAAACACCTCTGGCCGTAATAACGGCCTTCACACGCCTGGGCATGGAGTCAAACAGACCTTAGATGGCGTGTACAGATACAGCTGCCCATGCTGCCTCAACACGATACCACAGTTCATGGCGTATTGTGACGAGCCAGTAGCTCGGCCACCATTGACCAGACATTTTCAATTAGGGAGAGATCTGGAGAATGTGCTGGCCAGGGCAGCAGTCGAATATTTTCTGTATCCAGAAAGGACCGTACAGTATCTGCAACATGCGGTCTTGCATTATCCTGCTGAAATGTAGGGTTTCGCAGGGATCGAATAAAGGGTAAAGTTATGGGTCGTAAGACATCTGATATGTAACGTCCACGTTCAAAGTGCCGTCAATGCGAACAAGAGGAGACCGAGATGAGTAACCAATGGCCCCCCATACCATCAAGCCGGGTGTTCCGCCAGTATGGCGATGACGAATACACGTTTCCAATGTGCGTTCACCGCGATGTCGCCAAACACGGATGCGACCATCATGATGCTGTAAATAGAATCTGGATTCATCCGAAAAAATGGCGTTTTGCCATTCGTGCACCCAGGTTCGTCGTTGAGTACACCATCGCAGGCGCTCCTGTCTGTGATGCAGCGTCAAGGGTAACCGCAGCCATGGTCTCCGAGCAGATAGTTCATGCTGCTGCAACCGTCGACAGAGGGATCGAGATGTGGCTGCACGATCCGTTACAGCCATGCAACTGCTAGTGATACGAGGCCGTTGGGATCCAGCACGGCGTACGGTATTACCCTGCTGAACACACCGATTCCATATTCTGCTAACAGTCATTGGATCTCGACCAACGCGAGCAGCAATGTCGCGATACGATGAACCGCAATCGCGATAGGCTACAATCCGACCTTTATCAAAGTCGGAAACGTGATGGTACGCATTTCTCCTAATTACACGAGGCATCACAACAACGTTTCACCAGGCAACGCCGGTCAGCTGGTGTTTGTGTATGAGAAATCGGTTGGAAACTTTCCTCATGTCAGCACGTTGTAGGTGTCGCCACCGGCGGCAACCTTGTGGGAATGCTATGAAAAGGTAATAATTTGAATATCACAGCATCTTCATCCTGTCGGTTAAATTTCGCGTCTGTAGCACGTCATCTTCACGGTGTAGCAGTTTTAATGGCCAGTCGTGTAGCATCTTGGAATGCACCGTCTCGCTTCCAAGTTCGTCCCACGGCTCATGAGGGTCAAGACCAGAGAGACCTTTTCCTCGCAATCAGTGAAGAGCTTTTGGATAGTGCAAATGAGAACAAGATGTTCCTTTAGAGAACCGTAATTGGTGAGGAGACGTTGTTCTTAGGTCATCACCTTGAGACTAAGGTTCAGTCTTCACAGTGGGTCAGGAAAGGATCTCCAAGACCAAAAAAACTCGTCACGTCAGGTCAAATGTAAAAACCATGCTGATAGATTTTGAAGGATTGATTCGTCAGGGCCAAATTATTGATCGATGGTACTATCGGGCTTCCTGCGACGACTACGAGAAAATGTGAGAAGGAAACGGCCTGATATATGGCGAGACAGTTCATGCCTTTTTCATCACGATAACGCACTCGAAAATTGATCCGTGTTGGTGCATGACCAATGACAAAAAACGAAATCACTGTGGTGCCTCCTCCTCCTTACTCTCCGGACCTGGCACCTGCGGACTTTTCTTTGTCTTCAAAGTTGAAAACCCTATTGAAAGACGAAGATTGGCAGCGATAGAGGAGGTAAAAGAAAATTCCCAGATGACCCCTCGTGCGATCCAGCAAGAGTCGTATCAAGACTGCTTCCAGGAGTGGAAACGGCGTTGGGGGCGGTGTATCAATTGAGGAAGAGAGTATTTCGAAGGAGGCCACGCACAGCAAGTAAAAGGTAAGGAAAGAAAAATTTTGTGGACAAAGTTCCGGAATATTCTGAACAGCCCTCGAATGTTTAGCTGACGTATCTGTCAGCACACACCCCATTCCGTTGGACGGGGCAGTACTTCCGCGTGGGCTAACAAACCTTTTGGCAAACGCACAGAAATCATAAAACTTGCGAGGAGCCGGGGCAAGCAGTGTATTTAACACAAAATTCTTCTAGAATCTTCATATGTAAATGATGCTCTAAGACCCCCCCCCCCCCTATTCTAACTCCGACTTTTGCTGTTGCACATGGATTAAGAAGAAACGCGAACTGACTGTAATCGACCCTGCAAGTGGAGTAGAAAAGAGTTTGGCACCTGCAAAAATTTAATTTGATAGAAATTAATTAAATAAAGGAAAGTTTCATTAACGTAGTGAGAAATGAAAGGGTTCCTCTACCGACTGACAGAATGAAAGTTCTATCCAAAATAACAATTTGATTTATTATGACTAAACTCAAAATCATAAACAAAACACATGAAACATTTACAATACGTCAAATTGGATAAAATTGGATACTCAAATAAATGCTCTGAACGTGAAATTGTCCATAAACTAAATTTTGACATTTATGACGAAATGGTATGTGGAGCCAATTCCTTGAATTAGAGAGAATCTTAAGAGAAACACCCAGCCAACCCAACATTAATTGCTGCTACTGTAGTGAGAACTCAGACAACGAACATCCAAGACAGAAACACGTAAGAACAGACGGGAACATGCCCGCTCTGGTGAGCTCGTATTATCATAGAGCAAATTCCGTAATCCGCCGATGCTGCGGACATACATTACCAAGCTGCCTTCTTAACTGCAAGGACACGATCTCGCGTACCGGAAGCGACGGCTGGTTGCTTCGACGTCCCGTCCTGGTGATAATGTCGCTTGTATAGCCCGAAACAAATTATCCTGGTCTGGTTGTTCCAGGCTAAAGACTTCCTAGCAACACAAATTCGCCTCTGAGGGAGACGAAAAAGGCTCGCCACACAATCACTGACGGTACAGTGATTGATTTTAACAAGGGAAGTCACACCGATACAGTCAACTTTAGCCAAAACTGCTCAAGACGGATGACATACGCCGCTTGTACGCAGAACGCTCAATTGCCAACTGTACTCGGAAAGTTACGTTGAAGTCGAAACTTCAGCAACCTCTTCAAACAGTTACAATTAAATGAAAGCATATTAGACAGCCAACGGAAGGCAGGCTGTCCAGAGCAGCGAGAGCTCAGTCTTGTAACCTACTCCGACCGAAAGGCGAGAGGCGACTCTCTCAAGAGCACCCGTACAAACCGAACACAGAACATTCCCGCCCCCACAACAGTGGCCGTGGTTAAACGTGCCAATCAGTAACTCGAAAACCGGCGGAAAATTCCACTCTATTGCAGAGGCACTACCATTCCACCAGTGGAGATTCTTGGCGCCAATTTCTGCGTCGATTTTGCTACGTCACGGAGCTATGCCTTGAGCAAGCCAATCACAGCTATGATTTTGCTGAAAACACGGGAATTTGCCCGCCAAGACTGCCTGGGAACACAAGTCATTCCCACGCATCACTGGTAGCAACTGATTGTAGGTCCGAATGTTTTTCGAGGCCTCTGCCTGAACTTCACATGTGATGTACAAGCTCTGTTTGGAGGTAGTACATGGCTCACACTTGCTGTAGTGTGGGGCAATCATTGTGACTATGGTGGCCTTGAGGCATTTCCAGATGCTAACATTTTATGTTGGAAGACATGGAGTATAGCTGAGACAACAGGACTCTTAGCTAAAGTTCCATATGGTACTCTTGTTCCATCAATGCCATTTGTGTTGAGTACTAGAAGAAAGAAGAAATTAAATGCAGACGAGTATCTGTTTATATGGGCTAAAATTGGCAATGGAAACTGTAAAATAAAGATTACTGGTGACTGTATGTTATATTATAGACAATAAAGATTGATCCACTTACCCGAGAACCATCCTTATCTATCCTGTGAGATTTTTTTAAAAAAAAGACTAAAAACAACATTCACTTATAACTAGGTGGCCAGGCCTCTCTTGGTTGCTCGCTAGGGCAGAAAGTGTTTTCACTGAGTTTCTGCGAGTAACGGAATCTCTAGCCCAGCCGCCTCTTCTGGCCCCTCTGGTCGTGTCACTCCCACTCTTATGACAATGTCGGCATCTGGAAAGCATCCACTCGACTCCCTCACACCCGTCGGCTTAACCCTTTCAAGCTCAGCAGTACCAGCCTGTCACCGGGCCACTCGGGTGACGAGAGACGCTGCGTGGGAAGTCCGCGTGCAATGGGAGAGGATATCGAATTACTCAGAGTAAGATAGAAATATGACAGGGGGCTCATCGCATGAACCGTGTACTCACTAGTTGAACAGTGCCGTTGGTTGCAGCACCAGCACGCAAGGTGGAAGGGCAAGCAGGAGGTCGGCAGGAGGACTGGCCTCTCCTGCGGGACCTGCGTCCTAGCAAGCTGACGAAGAAGCCCGCGGGGCTATTGACTGCGGGGCAGTGCATCAGCGTCCGTCCGACGGCGCAGTGCGGCGAGCAATTAGCGACATGTGGCGCTGAGTTAGTGGCAAGTCGGCGGCGGCGGCGCGCTAAATCACCCCCTGAGGACCTAATTAATATCTCAGGAGCAGGGCGGCGGCGCTCCATCACTGACACCGCCACTCAGCCCTCCGCCAATCGCCCGGCGTCTGCGCGTCTCGCCGCCGTCTCCGTCTGCTCGCCCCACTGCTGAAGCGGAAGCCAGCCAGATCCGCCGGAGTTAGGGGCGGCGTCTCAGCTGCCTCCCAAGTCTTCAGCGGCTCTACTTGGCCTGCCATCTTGGGAACGTTTATTGCTAATAATCTTGGGGGATTAATCTACATCTACATCTACATTTATACTCCGCAAGTCACCCAACGGTGTGTGGCGGAGGGCACTTTACGTGTCACAGTAAATCATTACCTCCCTTTCCTGTTCCAGTCGCGTATGATTCGCGGGAAGAACGACTGCCGGAAAGCCTCCGTGCGCGCTCGAATCTCACTAATTTTACATTCGTGATCTCCTCGGGAGGTATAATTAGGGGGAAGCAATATATTCGATACCTCATCGAGAAACGCACTCTCTCGAAACCTGGACAGAAAACTACACCGCGATGCAGAGCGCCTCTCTTGCAGAGTCTGCCACTTGAGTTTGCTAAACATCTCCGTAACGCTATCATGCTTACCAAATAACCCTGTGACGAAACGCGCCGCTCTTCTTTGGATCTTCTGCCAACCCGACCTGGTACGGATCCCACACTCATGAGCAATACTCAATTACAGGTCGAACAAGTGTTTTGTAAGCCACCTCCTTTGTTGATGGACTACATTTTCTAAGCACTCTCCCAATGAATCTCAACCTGGCACCCGCCTCACCAACAATTAATTTTATATGCTCATTCCACTTCAAATCGTTCCGCACGCATACTCCGAAATATTTTACAGAAGTAACTGCTACCAGTGTTTATTCCGCTATCATATAATCATACGATAAGGATCCTTCTTTCTATGTATTTGCAATACATCACATTTGTCTATGTTAAGGGTCAGTTACCACTCCCTGCACCAACTGTATACTACAGCATCATCCGCGAAAAGCCGCATGGAACTTCCGACACTATCTACTAGGTCATTTATAGATATTGTGAAATGCAATGGTCTCATAAAACTCCCCTGTGGCATCCATCCTGGCGCTCAGAGAACCATACACGTGCACTAGAAGCTGAGTGACGAGCTGCATTGTCCTGCTTGCAGAAGTTATCGAGTTATCGTGCTGAGGAAGAAACAAACTGCATTTAGGATTGGACGTAGTCCTTGTAGTAGGGGTAGCGTTTTTTATTGGTAATCAAAACGTCATCGGTCTCGCGTTAGAGCCCCGCCACTGCTTGAATTTTGAGCAAAAATCCTCAGCAATTGCAAACGAAAATTTCCGGCATAAGAAGTCATCTCCATTCCTTCAACAGCCTTGTCAAAGAGGGCGGAGGAGCGGACAGAGTTTCTGGGCTCTCTGTTGCCTTTCTGATGGGTAACTGCCCCTAAAGACGGAAGAATCAGCAATTATCAACGGCATGAGGATGCAGAAGGGAATGGAAACCACTACATTAAAAACACAAAGTGTGTTTCCACAGGATATATGGCCTGTAACTGAAAAACTGACATGATGATCTCTCTTTTGGTAAAGGATTCCGGAATAGTCCCCCACTTCGATCACCGGCAGAGGACTGCCAAGGGGGAGGTGACCATGAAAAAGAATATCCAACGAAAGAATAACGTTCTACGAGCCGGGGCGTCGAATGTCAGAATTTTGAACATGAGAAGGAAACCACAAAATCTGTAAAGGTAAATGCCAAGACTCAGTCTAGACGTAGCTGGAGTCAGTGAAGTGAAACGGAAAGAAGACAAGGACTTGTGGTCAGATGAGTATAGGGTAATATCAAGAGCAGCAGAAAATAGTATAACTGTAGTAGGGTTCGTTATGAATAGGAAGGTCGGACAGAGTGTGAGTTAATGTGAACAGTTCAGTGATAGGGTTGTTTTCGTCAGAACCGACAGCAAACCAACAGCGGATCTCAGTTTCGTTCCTGTCACTCAAAAAGATGTCTTACTCGCGCACAGACTGTTCCATTCTTGTTCCGAAACAGTTTGCGTATGTGGTGTCCGCTGTCCAAAAGCCACATGATACTGTATTTTCAAACATCCGTTGGATGCTTCTTTCCCCTAGAACTTCAAATTATACAAGGCTCTACCACACCTCAAGCTGACAGGAGAGGAAGTCTCTACCTTTTGTATCATGTAAAGAATGAAACAGAAAGAAGTGAAAAACGAAGGTTTTAGTGTTGAGAGGACAGTGTCTGCTGTAGTGGAATGCAGTGCGGAATGTAAAAGAATTGTAACAGCAGTTTGCCGCGAAAGAGTGGCACGCAAAGATTCCCTGAATGCCTCACATGTAACGCGAGAACATTCCTACGTGTTTGCTAATTGCTGTTGCATGGTAAATAAACAAGAAAGAAGGCGCAGCGAGAGTATGTCGGTTTTTCCTCTGAGAACCTAAAACCGGATATACGGAGAATTTACTGGCAAAAACAAAATGTCTCTTGGGCTTTTTGACTTACGGTAGTATACAAACACGAACGATTTTCGCGTAGTAGAGTAGTTGTAATAATTCTCTGATTTAGATTTTCTCGTGATATTGGATATCTAAAAAGAAATGTGACAGTAAAATACAAGCAGCAGTGGCAAGATTCTTGAGGAGAGTAGAGGGCTGCACAAGAAGAGGTTTAACAAAGAATAAAGGTGTTCGAAATTAAGTGAATGCACGTGCTATCAAAGAGGAAATAACTTTATAAAAAGAGAGGGAGGAACAACGTGTGAAATCAATGAAAAGTCAAAGGAAATTACGAGAAGATCCTGAGATACGACCTGAAAGGAAGGAGGGATACAGTGCGACCAAGAAAATGGTGCACATGAACTTTGTGAAGACGAAACAGGCATATGCCTAATCCATGAACGTAGAATGCCGACGACTACGTTTTGGTATAGACCACTTTGCTTCCTTAACGCAAACAAAAATGTTTGAGCATTTACAATAAATAAGAGCTACAAAACAGATAAACACTAAACTGCTTTAAAAAATGTGAAACATTCAGAAGACTTTGTCGGACGTCACTGTAACTTCGTAAATGTACACCCCATCGGCGGGTATGTAAATGGTTAGAGAAATTCTCTGTAACAGGTAGAATGATCACCGGAGTTCATTGCGCCCCATACAATGTACAGGATGTCCCATTCATCTTGCTCACCCAAAATAAGTTTATTCTGATGCGTTAAACGAAAAACTGTTTCAACCAAAGTTTTTTTTTTTTTAACATCATTGGTAGTTCTTGCTCAGGGTGTACGGTTAATGCATCCCCACAAATGCAGGAGATACGGGATAGAGGTTAATTTTTTTAAATGGAACCATGTACATCTTATCCTAGAATACACCCACCTACTCCAAGAGCTATTCGTAAATGTATCACAGTGTACCTTTTTGTCAATAAAACGTAAATGTGGAAACAGTAAAGAGTACACAGGTTGTGAAGAAACCAAGGTGTTTGCTGTCTTGACTTTAAACATTATGTGCTGTAATAGAGGCATGGGTTTTGTTGGTGATTTCCGACTCATGTAAACACACATAATCCTCTCCCACCCCTTTCCCCCCCCCCCCCCCCCGAACCCCACCAAGCGCACCGCATTTGTACTGTACTCTGCATACCACTGTAGTCGGGCATCAGAGAAACTTCATAACTGCATGACCGTAGTACACACTGTGAATACAATTTTTGTTGTGCAAAGGTGTACAATGCACACGCATGACCACAAGTTAGAATGTTGCTGGTCTACGGAGAAAGTAGGTTTGCAATAATCTAGCAACTTTCATTTTTATGTTCAGTAACGTAAGAGAACCTTAAGATTCTTATATTATTATGTCTAGCTCGTGCTCTACTGTACACACTAGTACTGTAATTTACTGTAGGCGGGCGAAATTCTGTTCAAGCACAACTACTGTACAGCAGAACGTTCCCTGACAAGCCTTCGTCTTCTCGCTGGGTGTTTGGTCGTCACATTTCTCGTCTACGTAAACGAGAAGTTTAAATGCAAGACCTAGAAATCGTCGCAGAACACGAATAGGCGAAGCTGCTGAGGTCACTGTGCTAGCTGTCGTGGTTGTGAATCCACAAGTCAGCAGACGACGAATTCAACTTGAACTTGGGTGTCTCGGAAGCGAGTGCACATCGCATTCTGCAACGTCATAAATCCCATCCTTACCATGTTCATTTACACCAACTTCATGGAAATCACTTCAACAATAGGGTTCAATTTAGTCAGTGAGCTCAGAAACAACTTCTGACTAATACTAATTTCTTTTCAGATGTTCTTTTTACTGACGAGGCGTCATTCTTCAACAAAGAAATTGACAGTATGAGGAATATGCATTATTTGTTGTAATATCCACGTCACTATGTTCTAGCCACGAGATGCTAAAATGGACTAAGTGAACAAACTTCAACAAATATTATCGATACTACGAATAAAAGGACTGTATCGCGTAAAAATGATGATAATTATTTCATTATTTCTGTAATAATTTAATTTCTGTAAGAATTAAAATTATTATCAGAGAACTACACTCATGGACAACGACAATAATAATTTCTTTTTGTTATCTGTGATAATTGTAGTTCAGTTGTTCTTCCTGTATTAACGGATGAACTGTTTGGACGTGAGACGTGTGAGGTCTGTAAAGAGAAAACCTGTAATTATATATTGTTAATTATTATTTGAAGAATAGAGTCGTTATTGTCTAGACGTGGATTTGTATTTATTTCTTAAATCTAATTAATGTTTTTAAGTGTCAATTTTCAGCTCCGCAATTAGGAGCGCAGCCGTTAGCGCTAGTAACTTACAGCGGAGTTTACTTGTAGCTGGTATAAAAAATGTGACGGTATTTATCATTGAAAATGATTTTAAATGCCAAAGAATAAAGACAAAAGGCTTAAAGAGTTTTATCTAAATATATTACCTTGATATAAAAGGAATGGAGAATAAAAATTGACAAATTGACTATCGTCTGTCTGCGGCCATCTTAGCAAAAATATCTCCGCTACAGTTTTGAATCGAGAATTTTAACAAACATAAATGTTGTTAGATATAAATGAATGGAAGTAAATGTGTACTGGTGGTCCAAAATCTACTTTAAAAAACAGAATTCAACACAGATTGAATCCTTAAATACAGTGCTCACAGCACGTTACGTAATATCAATTTCTTATTTGCTGATGTATGAAGCCTAATTATTTGGGACGATTTACATGAAATACTTCAATAGGAGACATACGTCAGTGTTGTGTGCGGGCAGTATTTTGTGGCTAAATGTTTCCTTTGCTAGAGAAAAGTGCTTCTATCTTACGTAACAGTTGTGTAAAATCTGATAAATTCTATGCTATTTAGTGCCACTCACACAACTTCGCAGACAACATTTCTACACAACGTGAAGTGGAGATTTCTTTAGCAGTGTGACAAATATTAGCCGTAATAATAATTTTTGAGATCAAACGAATTGTTACGCTGACAATAGGTAACTTGATCTACCTGAAATATCATTTATAATTAAAAGTCACGAAATACTATAAAACGGTTTCGCCACATCGTCCATCAACAGTAGCTAGAGCACCAACGTCCATGGGACGTTAACGTTTGATGTGGAATTATAGGAATATCCAATGTTGGATCTTTCGTTGTACATGACAACCAAAAGAGCAGACAATATGTCCGATTTTAAGACACACTCTTCCTGTTCTCTTGGACATTGTACTTCTGAATCAGAAGATCGTCATGTGGTATCAGCATGATTGATGCCCTGCACGTTAAACCTCACAAATCCAACGAGATCTGGACCGTAAATACCCTGGTTGATGAATTGCATATGGTGCGTCAGTTAGTTGGCCTGCTCGATCTCCGGGCTTTACAACGCTGAATTTTTTTCTAAGGGGAGCAGTAAGTATGCTGTCTACCAAAATGTTCCATAAACTCTAGAAAACGCGAAGCAACCCATTATTGATGCTTGTACAGTCATCACAGAGGAAGTAGTAGCACGATGTAGGGCGTCCTCCATCCACAGAGTAATCGTATGTATAAATGCCACTGGTCACCATTATCAGCATGTGATGTGAACGCTCTTTTTTCATGCATTGGAAGCATGACAGTATAGGTTAGTACAACGAGCAATATTACTTCTGCATTGTCTTAAGTAGTATAACACGGTACTGTACAGTAACAAGATCCAGTTACTGTACAGTGCAGCACTGTTGCTTTCAATGTTTGTAGATCATTAGTAACATGTTCAAATGCACCTTGAAGAGGTTAAATGATTTAGCTAATGAAATACACTGAAGTGATTTTTAAATTAGAGAAATTATGTATTATTTACCACACCCATAGTTACTAGTTTCGTAGATAAAACGGTACAGTGCGATACATTTCTGAATAGCACTTGGAGAAGCTGACTGTATTCATTTATAAAATGTACATGATTTCACTTCAAAAATTTAACCTCTACCCCGTATCTCCTCCATCTGTGGGGGGATACATAAAACGTATTCCTACACCAAGAATTACCCAGCGATGTTAAAAAATTGATTGAAACAATTTTTCACTTAACGCATCAAGAAAAAGAATTTATTTTTGGGTGAGCAAGACAAATGGGATACACCGTGTAAGGGGAGCGAACAGTGGTCGCTGTGAAAGAGTTGAAGATGCCGCTTACTCGAGCATTATCGGCACCTGAGAGAGTTTAAAGGGACCCCATTTTGGGTCTCCATTTGCCTTCCTAATCGAATCGTGCAGTATCCATCCACATTTGTGAGGCATTCAGATATGACATTCCCCCGATATAGGACTGCATGAGAACGTGAAGACACAAGCATACCCGTCTAGAATACGGGCGACCACGTCTGACCACCACCAGTGAGAGACCACGTATTGTGCACAAAGCACATAGTAACCTCATCAGATCTGCACTTGCCATCCGAGAACACGAAATGGACCCCCGGAAATATACTGCGTCACCCTGCACCCTTGGTCGGAGATTAGCAGCAAGTAGACTGGGAAAGGATATGTGTAGGTTGTCATTAACACGGCAGCACTAGAGGCTGTGTTGGAAGGGGTGCTGTGGACGGGAAGCTTGGACTACTGATGACTGGCGTCGCGTCGCGTCGCGTCGCGGTTTTGCAGTGTCCCAGATGTCCATCACTGGGCTATCTGGAGAGAGATTCCATTCTTCCACTGAAAGGGGTAGTGATGTTCCTCCTGGTATCATGGTGTGGTGAGGCACGGGGTACGTCTTCATGTCCGGTCGTGATTGATGAAACTCTATAGTGTCACGATACGACACGTACACTCTGCGTCATCGTGTGTCACCGCTCATGCAACAGTATCGTGGCACCTCTATTCAACAGGAAAACGTTCTTCTACAAATGGCACGTGTCTCTATAAACTTCCTACGTGATGCTGAGGTACTGCAACGGCCAGCAAGACTCCAGATCTTCCCAGACAACATACTCTATGTGATCGAAAGTATCCGGACACCCCCCAAAAACATATGTTTTTCATAATAGGTGCATTGTGCTGGCGCCTACTGCCAGGTACTCCATATCAGCGACCTCAGTAGTTATTAGACATAGTGAGAGAGCAGAATGGGGCGCTCCGCGAAACTCACGGACTTCGAAAGTGGTCAGGTGATTGGGTGTCACTTGCGTCATACATCTGTACGTGGGGTTTCAACACTCCTAAATATAACTAGGTCCACTGTTTCCGATGTGATAGTGCAGTGGAAACTTGAAGAGACACGTACAGCACAAAAGCGTACAGGTCGGCCTCGTCTGTTGACTGACAGAGATCGCCGTCAGTTGAAGAGGGTCGTAATATGAAATAGGCAGACATCTAACTAGACCATCACACAGGAATTCCAAACTGCTTGAGGATCCACAGCAAGTACTATGACAGTTTGGCAGGAGGTGAGAAAACTGGGATTTCATGATCGACCGGCTGCTTATAAGCCACACATCAGGCCGGTAAATGCCTAACAGCGCCCCGTTTGGGTGATTGGACAGTGGAAAAACGTTGTGTAGAGTGACGAATCACGGTACGCAGTGTGGCGATACGATGGCAGGTTGTGCGTATGGCGAAAGCCAGCCTGTGTAGTACCAACAGTAAAATTCGGAGGCGTTGGTGTTATGGTGTGGTCGTGTTTTTTTGGGGAGGGGACTTGCACCCGTTTTTGTTTTGCGTGACACTATCACAACACAGGCCTACATTGATGTTTTTAACACCTTCTTGCTTCCCACTGTTTCGGAGATAGCGATAGCATCTTTCAACAAGACTGAGTACCTGTTCATAATGCACGACCTGTGGCGGAGTGGTTATACGACAATAACATCCCTGTAATGGACTGGCCTGCACAGAGTCCTGACCTGAATCCTACAGAACACCTTTGGGATGTTTTGGAACGCCGACTTCGTGCCAGTCCTCACCGACCGACATCGATACCTCTCCTCAATGCAGCACTCAGTGAAGAATGTGCTGCCATTCCCCAAGAATGCTTCCAGCACATGACTGAAAGTATGACTGCCAGAGTGGAAGCTGTCATCATGGCTAAGCATGGGCCAACACCATACTGAATTCCGGCATTGCCGATGGAGAGCGCCACGAACTTTTTTCAGCGCGGTGTCCGGATACTTTTGATCACATAGTGTAGGTTACTATATTTACTGTAGTGCCCACAGGTAGAAATTGGAACGCTTGATCAGTCTTACAAGCAGAGACATAATCTTCGGTAAATAGATAACTGTTACCCAACGTGAAGACTACAGAGCATCGGTGGCAACAAGAGAAACCAAGAGACATCAAATAGTAGCTAATAGAAAATGATGTAGGTCTTATTTGGTAATGTAGCACTGGAACTCGATGGAATTTAACAGCTGGAGTGGTGCTCTTTTTTCTTTTTTTCGAGAACTGATGCTCGGAAGGAGAAGGAGTCTATAACCTGATTTATGTTTCTTGCAGCTTTCGTAAATCACTTCAGACGAGAACTGGGACAGCTCCTCCGATAAGTTAGTAACATGTATACCTCCCGTCATTGTCGAACTAAAGCAGAGTTTCGTTTCTATCTCCTCGTTGTCGACTATATGCTTAACATTACCCTTCTGGTATCTCTTTGTTACCAGTGAAATGACCACCTAATCGCGCTAGAACTTCATCTTGTCCTCTTTGCCCCGAGTTTCGAGTCTCCAGTACTACTATATACGGTCTCTTCCGACCATGTTCTTCCAGTCTTTGCAATCCTTCTCTCGACCTGAAAGGCGCTCCGTTCTAACAGAGCCTCTCTTGTAGTGTCTGCCGTTGGACAAACTGCCTATTGGCTTCTGACTCGGTTACTTCGGCCGACGTTATTCTAATGATTTTTCTGACGTTTCGCCAGCATGAGTGGCTGGCATTGTCAAAGCTTCAGCCTCCATTGCCGGTGGTGAACTGGAGCCGAGCTCGCGGCCGCAGACTATATGTACCTGGCGCGCCAACGTCCGAGGGCTTCTCCGCGGTCATTTCCGGTGCGGTTCTCCTCTTGCTACCTGCGACGGTCGTTCGCTGCAGTACGGGAAGCCAGGATCCGTTTACCTTAAGTCTTTCCTCTTTCTTGTTGAAACTATTCGCGTGCTTTTGTATTTCTACAGCTTCTCTGAACAAGCGCGTGTGATAGTGCTGCTCTACAGCCAGAACTTCCGTCTCGGCGAATTTTATTACGTGATCGGTCTGACTCAGTGCGTGCTCTGCCACGGCCGATTTATCCACCTACCCCAACCTGCAATGTCACTTATGTTCTTTGATCCTGGTGTTGATTGATCGTCCAGTCCTTCCGACATAAACTTTTCCGCATGTGCATGGTATACGATATATTCCCGACATTGCAAGTGGCTCCCTTTTCTCCTTTGCCGATCTAAGGCACTCTTTGATCTTCCTTGTCGCCTTGAAAATCGTCTTTACGCCATGTTTGCGCAATATACGGCCGATTCTGTCCGTCACTCTGGGAATGTATGGCAGAAAGGCCGTACCCGACATTTCTTTTTCTGGTTCCTTACTTCGCCGAGTGTTTGGCTCTGTTACACTTCTAAAATAATTTGTGGAGTACCCATCAAAGAGTGTCTTTGATCGGCGAAGGAGAAAAGAGACCCACTTGCAATGTCGGGAATATACCGCATACCATGCACATGCGGAAAAGTTTATGTCGGAAGGACTGGACGATGAATCAACATCAGGATCAAAGAACATAAGCGACAATGCAGGTTGGGGTAGGTGGATAAATCGGCCGTGGCAGAGCACGCACTGAGTCAGACCGATCACGTAATAAAATTCGCCGAGACGGAAGTTCTGGCTGTAGAGCAGCACTATCACACGCGCTTGTTCAGAGAAGCTGTAGAAATACAAAAGCACGCGAATAGTTTCAACAAGAAAGAGGAAAGACTTAAGGTAAACGGATCCTGGCTTCCCGTACTGCAGCGAACGACCGTCGCAGGTAGCAAGAGGAGAACCGCACCGGAAATGACCGCGGAGAAGCCCTCGGACGTTGGCGCGCCAGGTACATATAGTCTATGGCCGCGAGCTCGGCTCCAGTTCACCACCGGCAATGGAGGCTGAAGCTTTGACAATGCCAGCCACTCATGCTGGCGAAACGTCAGAAAAATCATTAGAATAACGTCGGCCGAAGAAACCAATAGGCAGTTTGTCAACAAGTGGCCACGAAAGCCTGCCGTTGGAGTTTGTTGAGCATATCTGTAACACTCTCGCACATAATAAACGATCACCTGACGATACACTCCGCTCATCATTAGATCTTATCTGTGTATTCTGCTTATTCTATTTGATAACGCTCCCGAATTGATGAACAATATTCAAGAATCGCTGGACAAGTGTTTTGTAAGCCATTTCTTTCGTGGATGAATTATATTTACTTCTTCTGATGAATCTCTGCCTCGCAACTGCGTCTCCTACGATTACGTTTACGTAGTCATTCAAACCTCAAGTAGCTCCGGACGATTGCTCCTAGGTACTTTACGGTTGTTTTTGTTTCTGCTAAGTTTTCACCAATAACATCATGGAACAGTAATGGATCTCTTCGCATGTTTATGTGCAATATGTTACATTTATTGACAATTAAGATCATCTGCTAGTGCATGCACCACTCGTCGATCCCCCGCAGCTCTTGCTGCATATCGTTACCGTCTTCTGGCGTTGTAACCTACAAAAGGACCTTCTGAGAAAAGCCTTATAGAGCCTCCGACATTATCCGCTAGATTTGAAATGTTCGCTGCATCAACAGTGTCGCTGTAACGCATCTTGTAGTACTCCATAAATTACTTTTACATCTTTCGATTTCACCCCTTTAAGATTTGTTTATTGAGTTCTGTCCAGTTGAAAATCTGGTACGATACTCGATAATATCTTATTTTGTTCACTAAAGAACAGCATGAAAATTTACTAATGTCTCCCGGAAGCCAAAGTAGACGGTACCAACCCGTGCTCTTTCACCTACGGTATTCTGCTATTTGTGGACGTACAGAGCTATCTGTGCTTGCCAATATCTGTTTTTATGGAATCCATGTTGGATTTTATAGAGGAGACTTTCGTTCTTCGTAACCGTCATGGGGCGTGAGTGTAGAACGTGTTCTGTAATTCTACGACTGCAGTGGTATAGGCCTACAGTTTTGTTCATCTGTTCGTTGATCCTTCTCGGAAACGGGAATGACTTGTCCTTTCTTTCCAATCGCTTTGCACCCTTCGTTGTCTTACAGACTTAAAACAATCTGCTGGTGGAAAGAGAGGAAATTCTTTCGCATAATCTCCATAGAATGTGATAGCTATCTCATCCAGTCTGGTTGCCTTTCCGATATCGTGTAACTGTAGTTGATTTTCTATACCGTTGAAACTCTGTGGTGTCTCTCTCTAACGTCAAACAACAGCTGGTTGTGCTTCGCCACTGTACATAATGGGAAAACCGTCACAGCGAAAACAACTTAGGTATGCAAAAGGTCGTCTGAGTATAACAGACCTTTGTTTTCTGCTCTCTGTGATGAATACAATCAACGTAAACTTGACACAGAACAATGTTCACTGAGATCTTAATAGAAATTACACAAAATGACGCAAACACCGGGAGGATGTTACCAAATTGTATGGAGATAATGCAGCAAGATATCCTTGTCTGAACAATTCGTAATGTAAACGAGACAAAAGAGAGCAAACACTGTAATCAAATAGGCAACACAAGTTGCACAGCGGAACAAGTTGCGAGCCGCTTAAACTACGAATCGCGCTACCGCAGCTACAACACGTAGATCCCGAAAAATCCGCTGGGATCTGTGTAAAGTGTCAGGCAAATCCAACACCTTCCATGAAAACCCTGACATGATAAACAAATCCAGTAGTATGTCACATAGCTCCGAATAAATCGTGACATTAAATTAACCAAAGTAATACGAGTAACGAGTGAGCAAATGGAATACCACAGACTAACCCAAGAATGCCTAAATGCATGTCATACCTTCCCACCGTGAGACAACGCAGTTCCGAGGGGAGAAACGAGAACAGAAGACGAGAGTAGAACCGTGTTAAGCTAGAAGGCCCTACGATAAGGGACGGACCCCCAAGTCTCCAGCTAACCGCTAGGACCACCCCCAGCCCGTGTTAAAAGATAGAGCCCTCCAGAGGTACAGTGTAGATCTTATGATAACACTAAAAGGACAACACCAGCTGCAAGTTTTAGCGTGAGACTTTTTAGCGTCTCTGTTACGTTGCAAACCTCAAAAACATTGCCCCACCACGAAAAGTATAACGTTTTTCATTGGATAGACACAATTTTTGTAGTTGGAGCTTAAGGTTAACATTGAGACCCTGATTGGTCAGATGAAAACACAGCAGGATAGTTTTCTTGAACCAACTTTGGTAAACTGTAGTAAGGAGAAGTTAGGAGAGACTTGCTTCTGAGGCGTCGAGGTGAGCGGAGCTGTGCTACCTGCCGCCCCCTGACGAACACCGACAAGCTAATGAACGCACGCGATGCCGCATAACAGCGCATAAAGCTTCACTCAGAACTGCAGAAGTCTCACCTGTTACACCCCCTTTTTGCGTAATACTAGTGTAGATCGTCAATTAAAGCTCATGGTGTTCACATTTGCCACTTGAAGTAAAAATCTGAAACGCGATGATTTTTCTGTTATATTGTTATTGAGAAGCCACATCAGCCACTGTAATATACGACAACTTAGATGAGTAATTAAAGATAATTGAGGGTCACTGTAGACCATTTTGATAGTTTTCTCTTTTGTGAAACTTAATTTAAACCTAGATTATAGATGTGATATGACATAGGTCATCCTTCGATCCATTGTAGAACTTGAACCCATTCAGGGAGTATTCGTTCACATATTTGTTGAACACAGTTGGTTTTTACCATCGTGTATTAAAACATTTCCTTTTATCAATAGTGCAATTTATAAACAATGTTTTGTGAGTAGAATAAAATTTCCAGTGGTAAACTTAACTGCTTTTTCGACGTTATTTTACCAGCTAACTAAAAATAGGAAAGCCTTGAACCCCTTCCACTAAATTTAGTTAGTATTAAGATTCTTTTACTGGGTGTGCTATGGAGCTGACGCTGAAATCATTATTTGGTTATATCATCGCTAGTCTCACTGAACTCTTCTGAACTCTACATGTCATGTGTGGTCTGGCGTCTCCTTACCAGCAACAGGTCCCAGGTTCAAACTAGTCAATTCCCTAAAAAACACGCTCAGAGCGTCGTTGCGCGAAAGTGGTAGGGAGACACGATATAGAACAAACAGACACCATGCAGAATGTTAGAAAATGGCGACCCTGCCAGGATGGTAAAATACCTTGATTGAAGGTCGACCAAATGCCTAACTAGGTCAGAAAAATATCCTGTTAAAAATTTTCGGAATAAAAAATTTTTTTGAAAGGCATAAATAGTTGAAAACAGTAGCTGCAGCGATAGATAGTAAGAAAGTATTCAATAGAAAGTGAGACATTCTAGCAGAGACAATAGCATAATTAAGTTATGAATTTTAAAAACGGTTAGAATTAAGTTTTCTCCTCAATGCAAGCATACAGGTGGCGGATACATCGTTGACAAGTTGGTTCTGACCCAACAAGTAAGTGAATGGATTGTCAGTCTTGGGTATAATAAGTGTCAAGTCATGTGAACAAAAAGTTTATGAAACGCGTGAGATCGTATGAGCGCGTGTTGACTCGAAGTAGGGCGCGTGAATTCCTTTTAAAACAGAAAATAATGGATTCGGAAACATTAGCAATGGCAGATCGAGACCTTGACCGAATTGAGGTAGAGACCCAGCATGAAAATGGACAGAGAATAGAGGACAGTACAACAGACGATGCAGTATCGCGAGAAATAGGACATATAACGCACCATAACGAAGATAATGTACGTCAAGTCAGCATACGACAGAGGAGCAGGAAGGTAGAGAGACAGTCGATGAGGATTCCAACTTGCGTCTTGAATACGTAGAACCTATAGTACAAGAAATCAGAGCTCCCTCACCACAGAGTACAAGGAATGCGAGCAGAAACGTGTCACAGCACAGTTCAATGCAATCGGTTGCGAACCAACACTTGGGCGAAAACACAGAGCGTAGGACGTCGGAAGAAAACGCAATAGGACCCACCAATCTGGCAGAATTATTACAACAAATTACGGTAACCATGACAAGGCAGAATAAATACATAGCGAACCAAATTCAAATTCAGAATGCAGAAACCACGAGACAAATGCATGCGATTAAAGAACAAAACAAAAAAATTCAGTTACACCTAAGTCATATTGAAGACGAGGCAAAAGAATCTCGAGAAGTGATAGGAAACTTAATAACAGGTCACAATCGATTGAGAACAGACATTGACTAGGTACAAGCGGACGTACAAACATTGCGTAATGACATTCAGGACGAGATCAAAACATTACGTAACAACACCCAGGGAGAAGTCAAGAAACTAGAGAAACAGATAAAGGAAATTACTAGACAAGCATCAGGTACAGTGCGTGAAGTTGTCGAAAACAGTGTGTTACACAAACGTATCACAAAAGCAGCGCTGAAGATATATGATAACCGCATAGTCAAAATAGAAGCGCAAACGAAGCGACAATTACAGAAATTGCGAACAGAGTTGTTGCAAACCATTGAAGAGCGTAGTGAACAGGATCGAACAAGCACAGACTCTGCAACCACATCCATATCTGTAACAGCACCGGAAAAACAAGCAATTAACGAAGATATTACGCATTTGCGATTCCAATCACAGGCGGAAAGTAACATACGTGAAATCAGACAGCCTGCACAGCAACAAACACGTTTCGAAATATTAGACAACGATTCAATCATAGCCTAACTTCAGTACAAAAATTAAGTTCGAAGGGTGGTGATATGTAAGGTGTCAGGCAAATCCAACACCTTCCATGAAAACCCTGACATGATAAGCAAATCCAGTAGTATGTTACATAGCTCCGAATAAATCGTGACATTAAATTAACCAAAGTAATACGAGTAACAAGTGAGCAAATGGAATACCACAGACTAACACAAGAATGCCTAAATGCATGTCATACCTTCCCACCGTAAGACTGACGCAGTTCCGAGGGGAGAAACGAGAACAGAAGACGAGAGCAGAACCGTGTTAAGCTAGAAGGCCCTACGATAAGGGACGGACACCCACGTCTCCAGCTAACCGCTAGGACCATGTTAAAAGATAGAGACCTCCAGAAGAACAGTATAGATCTTACGATAACACTAAAGGGCCACCACAGCCGCAAGTTTTAGCGTGAGACTTTTTCGCGTCTCTGTTACGTCAGGACCACCCCCCAGCACATGTTAAAAGATAGAGCCCTCCATAAGAACAGTATAGATCTTACGATAACACTAAAAGGGCCACACCAGCTGCAAGGTTTAGCGTGAGACTTTTTCGCGTCTCTGTTACGTTGCAAACCTTAAAAACATTGAACATTGGCCCACCACGAAAAGTATAACGTTTGTCACTGGATGGACAGAATTTTGGTAGGCGGAGCTTAAGGTTAACATTGAGACCCTGACTGGTCAGATGAAAACACAGCAAGTAGTTTTCATAAACCAATTTCGGTAAATTGTAGTAAGGAGAAGTTAGGAGAGACCTGCTTCTGAGACAGCGAGGTGAGTGGAGCTGTGCTGCCCGCCGCCCCCTGACGAACACCGACAAGCTAATGAACGCACGCGATGCCGCATAACAGCGCATAAAGCTTCACTCAGAACTGCAGAAGTCTCATCTGCTACACCCCCTTTTTGCGTAATACTAGTGTCGATCGTCAATTAAAGCTCATGGTATTCACATTTGCCACTTGAAGTAAAAATCTGAAACGCGATGATTTTTCTGTTATATAGTTATTGAGAAGCCACATCAGCCACTGTAATATACGACAACTTAGATGAGTAATTAAAGATAATTGAGGGTCACTGTAGACCATTTTGATAGTTTTCTCTTTTGTGAAATTTAATTTGAACCTAGATTATAGATGTGTTATGGCATAGGTCATCCTTCGATCCATTGTAGAACTTGGAAACCCATTCAGGGAATATTCGTTCACATTTTTGTTGAACACAGTTGGTTTTTACCATCGTGTATTAAAACATTTCCTTTTATCAATAGTGCAATTTATAAACAATGTTTTGTGAGTAGAATAAAATTTCCAATGGTAAACTTAACTGCTTTTTCGACGTTATTTTACCAGCTAACTAAAAATAGGAATGCCTTGAACCCCTACCACTAAATTTAGTTAGTATTAAGATTCTTTTACAGGGAGTGCAATGGAGCTGACGCTGAAATCATTAAGTATTTGGTTATACCATCGCTAGTCTCACTGAACTCTTCTGAACACTACATGTCATGTGTGGTCTGGCGTCTCCTTACCAGCAACAGGTCCCAGGTTCAAACTAGTCAATTCCCTAAAAAACACGCTCAGAGCGTCGTTGCGCGAAAGTGGTAGGGAGACACGATATAGAACAAACAGACACCACGCAGAATGTTAGATCTGACAGTCAGCACCAGACGTTGGTCAAGAGACGAAAAGTCCAGAAACTTCCTTCCCTGCACGCAGTGCTCATCTTCCGAAAAAGATCTCCATATGGAGGGGACTACTCAGGGGTGCTGTCATGAACAAAATGTAGGGGAACTCAGCTGAAACTTCCCATTCTATGCATGCAGAATAAACTTAGCAAACATAAGGTCGGTATAGGTATATAGCAGTGCACCACCAATCGGACGGCCTCTACCTACCGAGCATGATGACGTGAGTCGTTCGATTGAATACACGACAATTTTGGAACTAAAGCGAGCGACTTTCTCACGATGTTCGGCTGGTGCCACAACGTCTTGCCCTTTGAATGGCAAAAATTTCGTGCTTAGTTATTCTCTGAGGGTGGCAGTGGTGGAAATCCAGCCTACACCCTCAACGAAGGCTGGTGCTGGTTTTCGGTCAACAAAACCGAAGAGTAGTCCTTGGAACCATATCTGCAAAACTGCTCAACGCCCTGGGGACGCTTGCCTTACTAATGAGACTCACTAATAGCCTTCTGCCGACAGAAAGAAACTGGAGACCACACCAAGAGAGCATCTTCTCAGCGAGGAAAAATCAAATGTTCACTCCAAAGCAAAAACTCTCAAAAAAATAACCACGAAACAGGGGCAGAAACTGTGTAAGTAGGCTGTTTATGTTTTCTTATCGGCAACGTTACGTAGCGCTCGGTATGAAAATCACTGGCTGTGCTGTGTGCAGTCTGTAGCTAGTTTGCATTGTTGTCTGCCATTGTAGTGTTGGGCAGCGGCAGCTGGATGTGAACAGCGCGTAGCGTTGCGCAGTTGGATGTGAGCCGCCAGCAGTGGTGGATGTGAGGAGAGAGATGGCGGAGTTTTGAAATTTGCAATACTGGATATCATGAACTGCTACATACATTATGACTTTTGAACACTATTGAGGTAAATACATTGTTTGTTCTCTATTAAAGTCTTTCATTTGCTAACTATGCCTATCAGTAGTTAGTGCCTTCAGTAGTTTGAATCTTTTATTTAGCTGGCAGTAGTGGCGCTCGCTGTATTGCAGTAGCTTGAGTAACGAAGATTTTTGTGAGGTAAGTGATTTGTGAAAGGTACAGGTTAATGTTAGTCAGGGCCATTCCTTTTGTAGGGATTTTTGAAAGTCAGATTGCGTTGCGCTAAAAAATATTGTGTGTCAGTTTAAGCACAGTCATGTACAAATGTTCAAAACAGTCAACTGAAACAACATCACATAGCGATACGTGATAATCACAACACACCGTGAGCACCTATGTCAACATCTGACGTTTAGCGTTTGTCTGACTGCTGAAAGCGTATTACACTACTGCCCATTAATATTGCTACACCACGAAGATGACGTGCTACAGACGCGAAATTTAACCGACAGGAAGAAGAATCTGTGATATGCAAATGATTAGCTTTTCAGAGCATTCACAGAACGTGCTGACATGAGGAACGTTTCCAACCGATTTCTCATACACAAACAGCAGTTGACCGGCGTTGCCTGGTGAAACGCTGTTGTGATACCTCGTGTAAGGAGGAGAAATGCGTACCATCACGTTTCGCCTATCGCGATTGTGGTTTATCGTATCGCGACATTGGTGCTCGCGTTGGTCGAGATCCAATGACTGTTAGCAGAATATGGAATCGGTGGGTTCAGGAGGGCAATATGGAACGCCGTGCTGGATCCCAACGGCCTCGTATCACTAGCAGTTGAGATGACAGGCATCTTATCCGCACGGCTGTAACGGATCGTGCAGCCACGTCTCGATCCTTGAGTCAACAGATGGGGACGTTTGCAAGACAACAACCATCTGCACGAACAGTTCGACGACGTTTGAAGCAGCATGGACTATCAGCTCGGAGACCATGGCTGCAGTTACCCTTGACGCTTCATCACAGACAGGAGCGCCTGCGATGGTGTACTCAACGACCAACCTGGGTGCACACATGGCAAAACATCATTTTTTCGGATGAATCCGGGTTCTATTCACAGTATCATGATGGTTGCACCCGTGTATTGCGACATCGCGGTGAACGCTCATTGGAAGCGTGTATTCGTCATCGCCATCCTGGCACATCACTCGGCGTGATGGTATGGGGGCCATTGGTTACACGTTTCGGTGACCTCTTGTTGGCATTGACGGAACTTTGAACAGTGGACGTTACTGTTACGACCCGTGGCTCCACCATTCATTCGATCCCTGCGAAACCCTACATTTCAGCAGGATAATGCACGACCGCATGTTGCAGGTCCTGTACGGGCCTTTCTGGATACAGAAAATGTTCGGATGCTGCCCTGGCCAGCACATTCTCGAGATCTCTCACCAACTAAAAACGTCTGGTCAATGGTGGCCGAGCAACTGGCTCGTCACAATACGCCAGTCACAACTCTTGACGATCATTGGTATTGTGTTGAAGCTGCATGGGCAGCTGTACCTGTACACGCCATCCAAGCTCAGTATGACTCAATTCCCAGGCGTAACAAGGCCGTTATTACGGCCAGAGGTGTTTGTTCTGCGTACTTATTTCTCAGGATCTATGCACCGAATTTGTGTGAAAATGTAATCACATGTCAGTTCTAGTATAATATATTTGTCCAATAAATACCCGTTTATCATCTGCATTACTTCTTGGTGTAGCAATTTAATGGCCAGTAGTGTACTTGATAAAATACTAACCTTTTCTCTACGGCAAGACAAATGTGCTGTGTGAGCACAGATCTCACTTATTTGTAGCGTAGTTCGTGATGGTACCGAAGAACCCCTTTGTGGCTGCAGGGACAGTGCGGGAGAGAATACACTGGCGCTCCTCCACGGGCCACAATCCATTGATCTCGGCGCGAGCTGCGCTCTGGAACCAGCAGTGGTACACAAAGCAGGGAGAGGGCTGCTTCCCGTCCGCCCGCAGGATCTCTTTGAAGGCACTCCCTCTGTGCGTTATGCTTCTTCCGTCCTCTCCGCAGCTCCGTGTTAACATATTTCACTGCCGGATCTAGCAGAGGGATCGAGCTCCCTCGCAAACGGAACTCTGCAGACAGGCTTAAAACTCTAAAAGGCTTCTCACGGATACACCCCTGCCGGGAACATCTACTGGCTGCGGAGGATACACAGAGGACTTTTGAATATTTTGATAGACCACACAAGGTATTTAAACAATGAAGTAATTCCAGTAACGTACTACAAAGCATAGGATGCAATAAAGTGACAGGTAGTCTGGAGAAGAATAAAAAAGATAAATGAAAACGAAAAGATGTATGACATAGATGACAGGAGAGAATGTAGTGTTCGAAAGGTAAATGAAGAGGAACAATGCATGAAGAAGTGAAACTTGAACCGAAGAAAGCAGAACGAAGGGAAAGTAAAGTAACGAGATATTCTGGTAATGAAGAAAGCAGAAGGAATGGAAAGTAGACTAATGAGTTGTTCTGGTAATGAACGGAAGGAAACAAATAGCTTTACCTATTGCTACAGTTGCTCGTTGTGAAGGAAAATAAAAAGGCAGGACGTAGAAGGGGAAAGAAATAGCAGGAGAGGAAAGAATGGGACAACAGACACAACAAACGTATGTGAAAACTGCTACTTTATCACTAGCTATACAGTACTGACAAGTCCTAACTATGTGTAAGTAGAGTATGCATTAAAAAAAGGTAGATGAACATATGTGCAAGGTTTCTGTAAATTTTAGACTACGTCTTAACTGATCACAAATTAAACTCGTTACTTCGCACATGAGACTAATGAAGACCAATGAGCAACAGCATGTCTGAATTGCAATCATCAAAGACAATGAAGTCCCAAAAAATTTAATTACATCTCTGATGATACATCGACCGTCTAAAACAAAAATCTTTTGTCAGTGTCATATAATAACACCAACTTCGAAAAACATATTACGAAAAAGTGCAAACTGAAAAGTGTAGGTTCACGTGTAAGTGTAGAAACGAAAAGCAGAATATACAGGAAGGAAGTCCGCCCCAGTAGCTGAGTGGTCAGCGTGACGGATTGCCGTCCTCTGGGCCCGGGTTCGATTCCCGGCTGGGTCGGAGATTTTCTCCGCTCAGGGACTGGGTGTTGTGTTGTGTTCATCATCATTTCATCCCCATCCGGCGTGCAGGTCGCCCAATGTGGCGCCGAATGTAATAAGACCTGCGCCAAGGCGGCCGGACCTGCCCCGCGAGGGGCCTCCCGGCCAATGACGCCAAACGCTCATTTCCATTTCCACAGGAAGGAACAATGAGTTTGCAAAATTAGTCTACTGATACCTAAGCCACAGCTGCGAAATTGGTTCAAAATGGTTCAAATTGCTCTGAGCACTATGGGACTTAACTTCTGAGGTCATCAGTCCCCTATAACTTAGAACTACTTAAACCTAACCAACCTAAGGACATCACACACATCCATGCCCTAGGCAGGATTCGAACCTGCGACCGTAGCGGTCGCGCGGTTCCAGACTGTAGCGCCTAGAACCGCTTGGCCACTCCGGCCGGCAGCTGCGAAATTAAAAGACCAGTGTTGCACAGTTGCATCACTAATAGTAAGATCCCTCATCTGGACGTAATGGATCACTTTACACTGGACGGCCCAAAATAAAACAGACTATCGCCCAAGGAGAGGATAAACGGGAATAAATGATATACTGTCTTTATTTCATATATTTTTCAACCTCACAAACTTATGATTACATAGTGACAGTTCTGCCATCTGTGTGATGCGCGCCTAATCATTTCTTTGTATCCCTTCCGTGAAGTGAATATAAACGTTTCACTAGCAGAAATCATTTAGTACACTACTGGCCATTAAAATTGCTACAACACGAAGCTGACGTGCTACAGACGAGAAATTTAGCTGACAGGAAGAAGATGCTCTGATATGCAAATGATTAGCTTTTCGGAGCATTCACACAAGGTTGGTGCCGGTGGCGACACCTACAACGCGCTGACATGAGGAAAGTTTCCAACCGATTTCTCATACACAAACAGCAGTTGACCGGCTTTTCCTGGTGAAACGTTGTTGTGATACCTCGTGTAAGGAGAGAAATGCGTACCATCTCGTTTCCGACTTTGATAAAGGTCGGATTGTAGCCTATCGCGATTGCAGTTTATCGTATCGCGACATTGCTGCTCGCATTGTTCGAGATCCAATGACTGTCAGCAGAATATGGGATCGGTGGGTTCAGGAGGGTAATACGAAATGCCGTGCTGGATCCCAACGGCCTCGTATCACTAGCAGTCGAGATGACAGGTATCTTATCCGCATGGATTTAACGGATCGTGCAGCCACGTCTCGATCCCTGAGTCAACAGATGGGGACGTTTGCAAGACAATAACCATCTGCACGAACATTCGACGATGTTTGCAGCAGCATGGACTATCAGCACGGAGACCACGGCTGCGGCTACCCTTGACGCTGCATCACAGACAGGAGCGCCTGCGATGGTGTACTCAACGACGAACATGGGTGCACACATGGCAAAACGTTATTTTTTCGGATCAATCGAGGTTCTGTTTACAGCATCATGATGGTCGCATCCGTGTTTGGCGACATCGTGGTGAACGCACATTGGAATCGATCGCCATACTGGCGTATCACCCGGCGTGATTGTCTGGGGTGCCATTGGTTGCACGTCTCGGTCAACTCTTCGTCGCATTGACGGCACTTTGAACAGTGAACGTTACTTTTCAGATGTGTTATGACCCGTGGCTCTACCTTTCATTCGATCCCTGCGAAACCCTACATTTCAGCAGGATAATGCACGACCGCATGTTGCAGGTCCTCTACGGGGCTTTCTGGATACAGAAAATGCTCGACTGCTACCCTGGCCAGCACATTATCCAGATCTCTAACCAACTGAAAACGTCTGGTCAATGGTGGCCGAGCAACTGGCTCGTCACAATATGCCAGTCACTACTCTTAATGAACTGTGCCAACGTGTTGAAGCTGCATGGGCAGCTGTGCCTGTACACGCCATCCAAGCTCTGTTTGACTCAATACCCAGGCGTACAAGGCCGTTATTACGGCCAGAGGTGGTTGTTGTGGGTACTGATTTCTCAGGATCTATGCACCCAAATTGGGTGAAAATCTAATCACATGCTTTTGTCCAATGAATACCCGTTTATCATCTGCATTTCATCTTTGTGTAGCCATTTTAATGGCCAGTAGTGTACAGGGTGCCCCAGCTATCTTGTCCACCCAAAATATCTCTGGAACAATAACAGATATTGGAAAACGACTGTCACCGGTATCAATGTAGGGCTGGGGCCCATGAATGTACATATTTGGAAACATTCTAAAACGAAAGCATATGTGTTTTTTAACACAAACTTATGTTTTTTTTAAATGGACCTCCCAAATGTTTTCTTCAGCAATCCATAGCATGACAAAGCACATACACAATGGCGTTGATTGCATCGCAATATTCCCATTACATCCCGAGATATTGAGACGCGAAGTTGTCGTTTGAAACACCCGACATGCGCTGCTAGCGCACGTCCTGAGGCTCAGGCGTGAACCCCATGCTGCCCGTAATCGCAATGTGATTGACATGTGTAATCACACCTCCTTACTTATCAAGAGGTCCGAAACGAATAATACAGTCTGCTGCCATCAACTCTCATAAGCACATAATGGTTTCCCTCTTGCACGTTTTACGTATCTACGTACACAATATGAACCAGTACCGATCGGTGTACACTCGACAGGTTGTCTTATTTATCCTGCACCCCCAAAATAAGATTTATCTAATGCGTTATATGACCCATTGTGCCTGTCGCGCAGGTCCTGGCTCTACCTAGTCAAGTGTCCAACGTAGTTCCCACTACTGCCACAGTTACCACTTCGCTTTGTTTATGATTTGCGACCCATGCAAACTCCTGTACTCCACCACCCTCCGAGCATCCCATTTGTTGTTGCTTTGGCGTGCAGTACACATTGTGAATAAACGTTGTGTTGTGGAACTTATACTGTACAGTATAATGTACACACATGAAGATATGGTAGAAATACTGCTGATCTGTGGAGAATGTACGTTGTCGGGAAATACATTATGAGATTGCTTGTTTGTTGATAGTACTGTTAGCGAACATTATGATTATTAAGTTAATATGTCTGTTTTCTACCCTACTCTGCATACCTGTACTGTACGCTGTTGTAGGTGGACGAAATGCTGTTCAGGCAGAACGACTGTACAGAAGACGATTCCCTGACAAGCCATCGCCTTCGCGCCGGATATTTGGTCGTCTTACATCTCGTCTACGTGAAACGGGAAGCTTAAATCCAAGACCTCGACATCGTCCTAGAACACGCACAGATGAACGAGCTGAAGTTGCTGTGCTCGCTAACATAGCTGTGAATCCTCAAATCAGCACACGTCAAATTGAACGTGAGGTTGGTGTGTCGAAATCATGTGCACAGCGTATTCTTAAACGTCATAAATTTCATCCTTACCATGTTCATTTACACCAGGATCTTCATGGAAATGACTTCCGCAATAGGGTAACATTTTGTCGGTGGGCTCAGCAAACACTTCTGACTAATCCAAATTTTTTTGCAGATGTTCTCTCTACCGACGAAGCATCATTCTCCAACAAAGGAATTATCAATATGAGGAATATGCATTATTGATCCGCAGACAATCCAAAATGGCTCCGTCAGGTAGAGCATGAACGTCCATGGAAAGTTAATGTTTGGTGTGGGATTATTGGAGATACCATTATCGGACCTTTCCTTATAAATGGCATCCAAAATGGCAGACAATACTCCAGATTTATACCACACAATCTTCCTGTTCTCTTGGACACCGTACCTCTGAACCGGAGAATGGTCGTGTGGTATCAGCATGACGGATGCCCTGCACATAAAACCTTACGAGCACGACGACTTCTGAACCGCAAGTTCCCTGGATTGGACGAGGTGGCCCAGTTAGGTGGCCTGCCCGATCTCCGGACCTTACACCGCTGGATTATTTTCTTAGGGTAGCAGTGAAGGATGCTGTTTACCAACATGAACCAACAACACCAGAGGACATGAAGCAACGCATTACTGATGCTTGTACAGCCATCAAAGAGGAAACAGTAGCACGAAGTAGGGCATCCTTCATCCGCAGAGTGACCCTATGTCTGCAAGCCAATGGGCATCACTTTGAGCATGAGATGTGAACGCTATGTTTAGTATGTAGTGCTGGTATCACAGTGGAAGTTTCTACAAAGGGCCATTTTACCCAGTGATGTTAAGAAACATTTTGGGTGGACAAGATAGCTGGGACACCCTGTATATGAAATATATCCGCAGTTGCGAACAGAGACAACCATCACCTGTTTAATATAATTACGGAAATAAAGATTTATGCCGGACCGGGACTCGAAACCGTATTTCCCGCTTCTCGCGAGCGGATTCCTTTACTGCTTTGGCTGTCCGTGCAAGACTTACGGTCAGACCTATTCTTTCACATGTCGTCGTTCACGTGTCACAGCCTGCTCTCCAAAACACTACGTACATGCATGCATGTCCACAGGAACATTACATCGTACTTCATAACAACACAGTCACTCACGTATGGTAGAAATCGTTTTGCCTTACAGTCTTTCAGTTCGTAGCGGTGCTAAAGAGCAGTTGATTCCACAGCGAATCTCAGTTATAAACAAAAAGTGGAAAGTGTTCTTAAATGGACCCTTAGGTCTACCAAATTTCCAATGGCTTCCTTCACAATGTTGTTGGTAGTTTCTACTTACCATATCTCTGGTCGTAGAAGCACAGCTTTTATGAAGTTTCTGTTTTGTCCCGTTTGTTCAATCCTCCATTTCTTTAGACGTCAAACAAATGGAGTAGCCCTACGGACACGTGAAATCTTTCAAACTAAAGCGAAATCGTGTTGTTTCACCGCTCCAATCTCGTTACTCGGTATCGTGTCGCTTTAGGCGTGACAAAGGAGAGACATCGCTGAAAGTGAGCCGACAGCTCTGTTAACACTAAGACCACGCCGTGATAGCTACCAGCAACAGCGCGTTCCATCAGCACTATTGATGGACCATACGGAAATGTTGCAGCCACGGTGCAGTAATGCTGTAACTACAATGGACTACAGTACACCCTGTTTGAAAGCACCTTAACGTGATACATAAAACGACACACTGCGTTAATGCTCATCGTATTCATATTATACATTCAGCTGAGATTTCATCGACAGGACGCCGGCAAACCCTTCTCCACAAGCATCTACGCAAGTAGGCGCTAGAGATCAGAAACTGAGTGAGAGCAAATCTAGCCCCCGTCCCCCTGTTACGTCAATGCTAACGGTCTTTCTTCGTTCCCGCTGTAGTTCCACGAATACGATAAATCTGCGAACTATGGAGCTGCGACCGCTTTATACTCGTCGACATGCAAGAGTGTAAAGCTGGTCGTGACTTACTGTTAGTACGGAAGGCGAGTACACGATCTTGCTGCTGTAAAGTAGCGCAGACAAGGCGAAATGACCGATCGTCGGTATCATGTGGTCTTTAACGAAGCTGTGTTTGGTGAGACTATGGAGGATTAAGACGAAAATTAATTGTTGTAAAGTACACAATTGTACATTGGGTCCCTTTAGAGGACGAGTTATATCTGGAATAAGTTTCACGCTGTATACAGCGCTTCAGTCGAAAAACATACGAATTTTGTCCCCTGCAAAGAAAATGGCTGTATCCTTGTTTATTCGATCTCCACCCTGATACTGTGCACAGAGCAACGTCACTGTCAGATCCCTGGGGCAAAAAATCGCCCGATTTCTATATTCATTTTATCAAGGCAATTTGCGTTTATGGGCTAACAGCGAGTTTTTTTTTGTCATTCAATACCGTAATTTATTTTAATAATTAATCACCATTTATAGATAGCACTTCATCCTCAGGTCATGCTTTTTGGTACTGTTGGTTGGTTGGTTTATGGGATTAAAGGGACCAGACTGCAACGGTCATCGGTCCCTTGGTACTGTCGTTACAGGCTCGGTAACGCCTCGAAAGTGTGTATACACCATCGTAATTGTTAGAGATTCTCTGAATAGGTATTAAATATTAAAATCCGTTTACTGCATTCTCCAAAAGTATTTTACCTGTATATATGTATATACGAGGTGCGACAATAAAGTAATGAGACTGATTTTCTATGCAAGATGTGGCAACCCTGCACGCTAGTGTAGGCACAATATCTTTGACCTTGGTCTATAAGCTGCTTCTAGTCCAAGCGGCACATCGATGCAACTACTCAGTCGTGAATTGTGCTGTAATAAGTTAATACGTGTTTGTGTCACTCGTCACGGAAATGGAACCACATAATTTTGCTCAACGGTATGCCATTTGTTTCTGCATTAAATTGGGTGAAAACGCGACGACAGCTTACGGTAAGCTTCAGAAGGCTTTTGGAGAGGAGGTTATATCAAGAGCTCAAGTTTTTCGATGGCATAAAATGTTTAGTGAAGGAAGAACGAATGTTGAAGATGAAGACTGCAGTGGACGACCATAAACCTCACGGACCGATGTCAACTTGGCCAGAGTGCGTGAACTCATACAATCTGATCGAAGATTATCCGTGAAAATGATTGCAGAAGAACTGAACATCAAGCGAGAAACGATTCGTGTCCGTACCAACATTGCTGATAACTGGATTCTGCATCACGATAATGCGTCATCCCATACTGCTCTGTGAGTACAGCAATTTTTAACCTCAAAACAAATTTCAGTACTACCACAGCCACCTCATTCACCAGATATCGCTCCGTGCGACTTTTTTCTATTTCCAGGAGTCAAAACGGCGGTCAAGGGACACCATTTTCAAACAACACAAGATGTCCAAAAAGCTGTGACGAGGGTCTTGGAGGATATTACGGAAGATGGGTTCCAGAAATGTTACCATCAATGACAGAAGCGCTGGAAAAAGTGTGTGCAATCAGAAGGGAACTACTTTGAAGGAGACAACACTAAACTTGACTAAAATGGTGAGCAACATTTTTTTTTCACATCAACCTCATTACTTTATTACTTCTCGTATAAACAGTACAATATTCACTGCTAACCAATAGATCATTATATTGGTTTACAGGGTGTTGAGAAATTACCGTCAGAAACTTCTAGGACTTGTAGATGGGAGTGGGTAGATAATATTTTGGACTGTAACCCACGTCCGGAAACGTACCATTTCCGTGCTACAACCATTTGAAAACATGTTGGCAACGCGACCACTTTTAGCAGTAATTTATTAGGTGTGGCCCACTACATCATTTGTTTTGCAATTCCACTCATTAATAACTGAAGAAACAAAAAGGAAACGCGGCCAGCACGGCTTCTTCCAATACAGGTGCGCAGCGTCTCTTTGGAACACCACGGTCATGCCTGGTGACGGCGAAAGAGCCACTTTCTCAAAGCCGTTGCATAACTGTGGAGAGAAGAGTATGCGATGGAGTCGGATTTTGCGGATAACAATCTTGATGAAGATGACTAGCAGCTCATCCGTAACTGTGAACTTCACCACAGATAAGGAACGTGTCTGTGTATTCCGCAAACGTGTACTCAACGATGTTGCGTTAGCACTCACACAGACGTGAATGAGGCTCGAACCAGGTCAGAGGTGTAGGACAGACGTCAAATGACAACACCCGATCTGATATAAACACTCTCCAGCGTCACTACCCTGTTGCATACCCGACTACAGCACAGAAGCGGTTCGTTCGTGGACACGGGTATCTATTCAAAATATCGTTACTCACTCCCTTCTACAAGTCTTAGAAGTTTGTAACGGGAATTTCGGAACACCCTGTACAATTTTCTTACGTTGTTTTGGCAGGTTAGACATTTTGTGACATTTCAACTTGCGTTTCAGAATAGCTGTAAAGCAGAAATCATGATTGTGTGAAATAAATGAATAGTAATTTAGAGTTTAATAGTTGAAATCACTCTCAAAGCGGTTGTATATGCAGCGGGAAGTTCGCGAGTGCGCGGCTCTACTTGCGAATTCGTGTAGCCGCTCTCCTTCCTGTCCGGGTCGTATCCACGTACCTGAGAACAGACTCAGGTGACAAGTGGGCAGCGGCGGAGATTCACTAGTCGAGTTTACGGGCACACGGAGACGGTGACTTCGGAGACGACGTCACAGGACTTGCTGAAGAGTTTAAAACGAGTAAACATTTTTATCTCTAGTAGGCAGCATGCACCCTAAAACCGTCCCAGGAGACACAACACTGAACTGTGACTGGCTTAGAGTTGGAAAGAGTTTGCTACATTTGTAATGTTGTAAAGGACGATATGATTTGTAGCCATCTGCATGCTCTACCAGCCAAAGTTTAATACATTAAGTAACATAGACCAGTCATCTTCATCTTCCTTTGAGAAAAAGTGCTCTTCAGCTGCAGTATAAAGAGATTATAAGAAATCCATTACATTTCGAGCAGGCAGCCGAGCAAATTTTAGTTTTGGCATCGGCCGTTTAACTCCCAGTCGTCCTCGTAGAGAGCCACGAGACTGATTTTCCCCACGATTTCTTATGAAACTTAACATTATTATTCCCCTGAACGGTTAGTGCCTTACTACACATACTGAGAAATTTGGTGGAGAGTTTCGTGATAGAAGCCATGGTCTCACATAAACAACGAAAACTGTACTGTTTTCCACAGCTGAAAAAAGTAAATATCTCGTAATTTAACAGGTACAATCCATATTTTGTCTGCAAAACTTCCTTTCCTTTCTCCCTGGGTTGTTTTGTAAATTATGTTTCCATGCCTCTTTACGATGAACTTATAGTGGTAGTTTACCAACTTTCTCGCCAGAATTCTATGATTTTCCTTAATATCAGTTGCATCATTGTGACTGAACTGTGAGTGTGCGTGGCGTCGCTGGTGTGGATAAGAAATTACTGAATTCTAGGAAATAAATGATCCACATTCGTGTGATTCAGAAAGACGAAGCTGAAGTAGTGTCAACAGACACTGAGTGGCGTGAGAAAAGCCGAGCGTTTATTCTGGTACTAAAAAATTGGTGCAGGAGAAGCTGTTACTAAGTCTCGAGGAAAATGTATATCAAAACTCTTGCCCACAGAATAATCGCTGCTCGACGGACAAACGAAAAGTAGCGGCCAATCGTTTGTTTCGATGTAGACTGTAATTTCTAGAGCTTCCAGCAACTCCAACAACAAAAGCAAAGATACTGACGCTGGTGCCTAAATTGGTATACAGAACATTTTTCTGAACTCTACAATATTTTAAAATAATACAGAAGAAATAACTGAACTTGCCATTGCATCCCTTTTGGTTTGTGTAATTTATTAAATTTTGACTTTGAAGGCGTAGTATTGTTATTGATGTTGGTTAGTAAGACGATGCAATAGAAATGCTTGCGCTCATTTCATATCTGAAAAGGATTTATATCCTTTCAGCCAGAATTTTTTAGGCTTGAAATTTTAATAACTAGTTATATGGGCCTAATTGAGAATATATTGCTACGCAGACTGACACTTGGTGTATTCTCTAGACTGATATTCAGTGTATGGGGGTGAACTGTACAACACGCAAACAGATAAACACTCCACGTACCATGTATTTAGCGCAAAAAATATAGAGATGAGAAAAAATGTATCAAGTTAGAGCACATTTGAAACAACTCTTTCAATTAGAATTCGTCAATTCAATTACTGACTGGTCTCATATTATGCTTCTTACGTTACGCTGGTAGAAGAAGGATGAGAATATTCGTCAGAAATGACAAACAATTGCATGAGATTGATGAGCAACCCGTTAAACATACCAGTTTTCATGTAGTTTAGATATGTCTCTGCGCAGAAATGCTTGAACAGTCGTAATAGTTAACAAAGTAAAATATAGTCTCTTGCTTTCTTGTTACGAGGGACGTTAAATAGGTAATGCAATACCTTTTTCTTCTGAAAGCAGGTTACTTTTATTCAGGATTACAATACACCTTATTGCTCAGCCTTTTGGCTGCAATTTTTTTTTCCTACATAATCTCCGTTCAATGCGGCGGCCTTACCCCACCTCACTGGCCGGGCCTGTATGCCCGCACGATACCACTCTACAGGTCGAAGGGGCAGCAAAGGTTTTGCACCCAGCGATGTGGCGCAGTGGCCAGCACACTGCACACCCATTCGGGAGGACGACGGTTCAATCTCGCGTCCGGCCATCCTGATTTAGATTTTCCATGACTTCCCTAAATTTCTCCAGGCAAATGCCGGAATGGTTCCTTTGAAAGGGCACGGCCAACTTCCTTCCCCGTACTTCCCTAATCCAATGAGGCCGATGACCTTGCTGTCTGCTCTTCTCCCCCAGACAACCCAACCCAAAGCTCTTGCAACACCAATAACCTCTTCATCATCCACGTTCTACTTCCCACGGAGTGCATTCTTCATTGGCCCAAACAGATGGAAGTAGCAAGGTGCGAGATCTGGACTGTAGGGTGGATGAGGAAGAACAGTCTAATGAAGTTTATGAGCTTCTCTTGCGTCTGCAGACTTGTATGAGGCGTCGCGTTGTCATGGAGAAGGAGAAGTTCACAAGCATTTTGGTGGCGACTAACAAGTTCCAACACTGCAGGAATCACAGCTGTTTGCGGCCGGCCGGCACACGGGAGATGCCCAACCAGTCTGCGATGATTACAAACGCCTCGTCCAGCGACTCATCGTGCTTTTGTTCACTGCCAAGCCTCCGTAGACATTCTGCAAGCGACTATGAATATCTGCGATGCTCTGGTTTTCCGCCAAAAGAAACTCAAAGACAGCTCTCTACTTGGAACGCTCCTCCGTTACAGATGTCATTTTTAAGACTACATATAGCGCCGTCACTCGTAAATTCATGAAACATCTGGGGCTGAAGCGGAAATATTCCACAGTGCCCCACAATAAATTCCACGTTTTTGCAACGAAAATTGGCAAGGAAAAAATGTGTTGTATTACTTATTGAAAGCACCTTGTGGAATCAGCGAAATGACCCCTGTCCCATTACTCTGTGTCTTCTCCCCATCGAGGGATCTTCTTCCACGCTGAGTACTTTACATTTCTACGAGAGCGCTGTCACCAACAGTACAGACGTGGACATAATCTCTGGCAGCATGACATAATGATGACGTACGCCGACTAATCACAAGAAGTCCATGGGCGATTAATCGGCACCAAAACAGGAAACCACGACAGTCAGTTGCTACAGACAAAAACAGCGGTGGAGTTCGTCGAAAGCTCAAGATTTCACTTAAATTTTGAGAGGCAAAAAAGCGAAAATACGAACTCAGTAAAAGCAAACTTAGTCAGGCAGCGTCTACTGAGAGGAAGCATCAAATTACGAAGCCCGAGGCTTTAAACAATAATTAATTTTAGTGAGGGAGAGCAATCTATGTATTTTTCTATCATTCTCACGGTCTTCCAATTTTTCTTCGATAGGAAGGCCCAATAACACGTAGCCTATTCTAAAATTGGTTGCTTCTCGTCTGTTACTCAACTGAGTTGTTGTTGTGGTCTTCAGTCCTGAGACTGGTTTGATGCAGCTCTTCATGCAACTCTATCCTGTGCAAGCTTCTTCATCTCCCAGCACCTACTGCAACATACATCCTTCTGAATCTGCTTAGTGTATTCACCTCTTGGTCTCCCTCTACGATTTTTACCCTCCACGCTGCCCTCCAATACTAAATTGGTAATCCCTCGATGTCTCATAACATGTCCTACCAACCGATCCCTTCTTCTAGTCAAGTTGTGCCACAAACTCCTCTTCTCCCCAATTCTTTTCAATACCTCCTAATTAGTTATGTGATCTAACCATCTAATCTTCAGCATTCTTCTGTAGAACCACATTTCGAAAGCTTCTATTCTCTTCTTGTCTAAAATATTTATCGTCCACGTTTCACTTCCATACAAATACTTTCAGAAACGACTTCCTGACATTTAAATCTATACTCGATGTTAACAAATTTTTCTTCATCAGAAACGCTTTCCTTGCCATTGCCAGTCTACATTTTATATTCTCTCTACTTCGACCATCATCAGTTATTTTGCTCCCAAAATAACAAAACTCCTTTACTACTTTAAGTGTCTCATTTCCTAATCTAATTCCCTCAGCATCAGCCGAGTTAACTTGACTACATTCCATTATCCTCGTTTTGCTTTTGTTGATGTTCATCTTATACCCTCCTGTCACGACACTGCCCATTCCATTCAACTGCTCTTCCAAGTCCTTTGCTGTCTCTGACAGAATTACAATGTCATCCGCGAACCTTAAAGTTTTTATTTCTTCTCCATGGATTTTAATACATACTCCGAAATTTTCTTTTGTTTCCTTTACTGTTTGCTCAATATACAGATTGAATAACATAGGGGATAGGCTGCAACCCTGTCTCACTCCCTTCCCAACCACTGCTTCCCTTTCATACCCCTCGACTCTTATAACTGCCATCTGGTTTCTGTCCAAATTGTAAATAGCCTTACACTCCCTGTATTTTACCCCTGCCACCTTCAGTATTTGAAAGAGAGTATTCCAATCAACATTGCCAAAAGCTTTCTCTAAGTCTACAAATGCTAGAAACGTAGGTTTGCCTTTCCTTAATCTTTCTTCTAAGATAAGTCGTAGGGTCAGTATTGCCTCACGTGTTGCAACATTTCACGGAAACCAAACTGATCTTCTCCGAGTTCGGCTTCTATCAGTTTTTCCATTCGTCTGTATTGAATTCGCGTTAGTATTTTGCAGCTGTGACTTATTAAACTGATAGTTCGGTAATTTTCACATCTGTCAACACCTGCTTTCTTTTTTATTGGAATTAGTATATTCTTCATTAAGTCTGGTGGTATTTTGCCTGTCTCAAACATCTTGCTCACCAGATGGTAGAGTTTTGTCAGCACTGGATCTTCCAAGGTTGTCAGTAGCTCTAAGGGAATGTTGTCTACTCCCGGGGCCTTGTTTCGACTCAGGTCTTTCAGTGCTCTGTCAAACTCTCCACGCAGTATCATATCTCCCATTTCATCTTCATCTACATCCTCTTACATTTCCATAATATTGTCCTCAAGTACATCGCCCTTGTATAGACCCTCTATATACACCTTCCACCTTCCTGCTTTCACTTCTTTGCTTAGAACTGGGTTTCCATCAAAGCTCTTGATATTCATGCAAGTGGTTCTGATTTCTCCAAAGGTCTCTTTAATCGTCCTGTAGGCAGTATCTATCTTACCCTTAGTGCGATAAGCCTCTACATCCTTACATTTGTGTTCTATCCATCCCTGCATAGTCATTTTGCACTTTCTGTCGATATCATTTTGGAGATGTTTGTATTTTTTTGCCTGCTTCATTTACTGCAGAGGTTGTACAGCGTTTCAGGGAGAGCATAAGGAAACAATTGACAGGAATGGGGGAAAAATACAGTAGAAGAAGAATGGGTAGCTTTGAGGGGTGAAATAGTGAAGGCAGCAGAGAATTAAATAAGTAAAAAGACGAGGGCTAGTAGAAACCCTTGGGTAACAGAAGAAATATTGAATTTAATTGATGAGTTACAGAGCTGAAAATCCCTGAGTACCAGCACGTCCGCAACAGGTAGGAGCTACGTAAAGGAAACACTGAGACCCACCGCAGCATCTCCATGCAGTGCCGCGGATTGCTTGTCATAAGGCAGCTGAATACAGCTGTGTCCGCTGACTTGGTGAAGGGACAGAGGGAGGGAGGCGGAAATCTGCCCCCGAGTCCAGGCAGTAATGAAGCCGGCATTCCAATATATCTCTGTCGGCGCGGTCGCACTTTATTGCGCGGTGCGGCGGAGGGAGTCCGCAATAACGTCATTGAGTCGCGTCGCCCCACGTCATCTCGCGCTGACGGACATCCTACTAGTGGCTAATTAGGGCTGGAGGGATGTCTCCGCGTCGCTGTGCTTTTCACACGGCTGGCGGTCCTCCCTTAGCAGTCTCGCCGTATGACTACTCCAGCGGCGGTGTCGTAAACCTCTAGGACAAAGGCAGTGTTGCGTAATAAGCAACTTGTACCACCTCGACACCGTGCCCTGAACTCGCAAAGAGAGGAAAACTGCCAACTCGACTGTTCCTATATCGTTCTTGTAGGTAACAGCCGGCGATGAAGCGCAGTTTGTAGTCAGCCGCTTTACATTAATAGTTCTGAAGCTTTTTTTCCAATAGTGCAACTAACGTCGCTGTCAAAAAAAAAATCTAGTCATGAATGCCACACATTACCCAAATACCGTACAACACGAACTGTAGCATTCACAAGCTACGACATTGTCGCGAATAAAATAGTGACCCGTATATACCGGGTGATCAAAAAGTCAGTATAAATTTGAAAACTTAATAAACCACGGAATAATGTACATACAGAGGTAAAAATTGACACAAATTCTTGGAATGACATGGGGTTTTATTAGAACAAAAAAAAGAACACCCCATATTGCTAGACGCATGAAAGAACTCTTGCGCGCGTCGTTTGGTGATGATCGTGTACTCAGCCGCCACTTTCGTCATGCTTGGCCTCCCAGGTCCTCAGACCTCAGTCCGTACGATTATTGACTTCGGGGTTACCTGAAGTCGCAAGTGTATCGTGAGCGACCGATATCAGCTGAAAGACAACATCCGACGCCAATGCCTCACCATAACTCCGGACGTGCTTCACAGTGCTGTTCACAACATTATTCCTCGACTACAGCTATTGTTGAGGAATGACGGAGGACATATTGAGCATTTCCTGTAAAGAACATCATCTTTGCTTTGTCTTACTTTGTTATGCTAATTATTGCTATTCTGATCAGATGAAGCGCCATCTGTCGGACATTTTTTTAGCTTTGGTATAACTTTTTTGTTCTAATAAAACCCCATGTCATTCCAAGCATGTGTGTCAATTTGTACCTCTCTATCTACATTATTCCGTGATTTATTCAGTTTTCAAGTTTTTACTGACTTATTGATCACCCGGTACGATAAGTTTCCTTTAATTTACGTCTATGGTCACAAACGTTTTGTTAGCTGATTACCGGTTTCGGTCTATAATGACCATCATCAGATCTGTTTTATAAAAACAAAGTCACTATGGCTGCAGCATATAAGGACTTTGTTTTTATAAAACAGATCTGATGATGGACATCATAGACCGAAACCTGTAATCTGTTAACAAAAAGTTTGTGACCATAGACGTCAATTAAAGGAAAACAAATTGCAGCATTGATAGTGACCTGAATTCAACGGGAAAGATATTCCACAAGCAGCTTCATGCATATCCAGTTGACGGCACTCGCTGCTGATTAGATCCCGCTGAGATGCCTAAGTGCCGAAATGTTGATAGCTAAGTTTCATCCGCTGTTCCAAACAGAGTTTCTCTAGGGTTAAGGTCGGGCGATTCAGCGGGGTAGACGACGTGCGATAAGATTATAGTTTGCGTGTCATTGTGGCTCTGTGAACATGGCTTTTAACGTCTTGAAACGCTGGAGCATCCGCAGCACACTCTTCAAAAATACTCATCGGACCACATTAGATACTTCCAGTCAGCTACCTAGCTTCTACATCTACATCATACTGCGAAAGCCACCTAATGGTGTGTGACGAAGGGTACTTCTGGCACCACTAACTGATCCCCCTCCACCCTGTTGCTCTCCCGGGTGGAGCATGGGAAGAATGATGACCGATGAGTGATGTGAGTCCTATTTTCATTCGATGTGTTACACTTCATATTTGCACTCTGGACGTTTTTCAAAGAGCAGTCTTCAATAGTCGATATTTTAGCCACAGATGTTCCGAGTGCAAGCATTTTGAGTTTGTAAAGAATAATGAGACAAGTGTGAAAATATGCAGATAATGTTGTTGCTGCATTGCTTGCCTGCGAATAGCTGAGGATGTGTTTGGAAAATTGAAGCCTCAGTGAAATTTTTCCTTACTTGTTCAGGTTAGCTAGTTTAACTGTTCAGACGTGAATTAGTGAAGTTATCTGTTCAGCTGGCTTGCACTCAGAAGTTACAGATTTACCACTCCTTGACCATTTCAGTAATTAATTTCGTGGTGGAATCATATTTGTAATAAGAAGTAAGTTTTCTACAACTGATTGAAATTGTTAAACTATCAGAGTTTCAATTTAATTTTTGAATGCTGGACTCTTTTACACTATCCAGTAAGTGTAAAAACTACCACCGTAAGCCATGAATTTTATTTTCTGATTATGTGTGTCACCGCATTGCACTGATCGGAACACAGCGGCTAATGTCAAAACCTGAAATGCTTAGAATAGCAGCAGTTCTTGCATTGCACTGCGTGGCGCTTTCTTTCCTTTTAGCTGGTTTGCTGATGCACTGTATTTTTATGTTCATCATTTCGAGCAGATTCCATCGCCACAGGTGAGCCACATAAATTTGTTAGGGCCAGTTTAAAATTACAGTCAGCACACAGTTAAATCGTTCACAGTCATGCATTGAATTTCAATATTGTTACCAGTTTCAGTTTTGGTAAAGATCAGTTTAGATTTCATTTTTATGCTGACAGATTTATTCTTACAGTAGTGTTACATTTGCGTGCGTATTGTCTAGCAGTTTTTCGAAAACATTTTTAGTTATTTAGTCTTTCAAAATTCATTTTGTAATTTCATGACGCATTTATATTGTGTTATTTTTGTGTGTTACAATTGCAAGTCATGTATTGTGACGTCACTTATTTTAGCACTTTCCAGTGCACTATACAGCACATTCACAGGACAGTTTATTTAACATAAAGTGTTACGTTTTCTAATTAATTTGATAAATGCTAATTCAAATACAGTTATACAATTATAGATAGTTTTGGCGACGTCCAATATTTACGCTCGCTATACACCAAGCAAGGCGTCGTTTGGCATTTACCGGCGTGATGTGTGGCTCATTAGCAGCCGCTCGACCATAAAATCCAAGTTTTCTCACCTCCCGCCTAACTGTCATAGTACTTGCTGTGGATCCTGATGCAGTTGGGAATTCCTGTGTGATGATCTGTATAGATGTCTCCCTATTACATATTACGACACTCTTCAACTGTCAGTGATCTCTGTCAGTGTACAGAGGAGGTCGACCTGAACGCTTTTGAACTGTGCGTCTCCCTTCACGTCTCCACTTCACAATCACATCGGGAACAGTGGACCTAGGGATGTTTAGGAGTGCGTAAATCTCGCATACAGGTTTATGACACAAGTGACACCCAAGAACCTGACCACGTTCGAGGTCCGTGACTTCCGGTGATATAGAGTACGTGGCAGTAAGTGGCAGGACAATGCACCTAATATGAAAAACGTATGTTTTTGGGGGCGTTCAAATGGATCTAGGCAATATGGGACTTGACATCTGAGGTCATCAGTCCCCTAGACTTATAACTACTTAAACCTAACTAACCTAATGAGATCACACACATCTATGCCCGAGGCAGGATTCGAACCTGCGACCATAGCAGTCGTGTGGTTCCGACTGAAGCGCCTAGAACCGCTCGGCCTCATCGGCCGGCTTTGGAGGTGTCCGGATACTTTTGATCACATAGTGTATCACTTGCGTTGATTAGAATTACAACATAGACATACACAAACGCACACACACACACACACACACACACACACACACACATCACCGAGCGAGGTGGCGCAGTGGTTAGCACACTGGACTCGCGTTCGGGAGGACGACGGTTCAATCCCGTCTCCAGTCATCCTGATTTAGGTTTTCCGTGATTTCCCTAAATCGTTTCAGGCAAATGCCGGGATGGTTCCTTTGAAAGGGCACGGCCGATTTCCTTCCCAATCCTTCCCTAACCCGAGCTTGCGCTCCGTCTCTAATGACCTCGTTGTCGACGGGACGTTAAACACTAACCACCACCACCACACACACACATACGCGCGCGCGCGTGCGCTAATTGTAAGATAGAAACCAGTTCAGACTAGTACATTTATAGGTCACACTTTTAAACTCTACTTATTATTTATTTTTATTTAGGAAAGTTACAACCTGTCATTTTCGAGATATCCGATTTCAAACGCCCTTGAAATGGTGTTTCATTCGTAATGCTTTGTCTGAAAGCCACTGAAAAGTACCTGCCGTCAGTGACACTAGCATTTCTCGTCAGGGATGAAACAGATTTTGAATGACAAGGCCTGAGACTCGTCCCTGGGTCTGCCAGAATGGATTTTATTACGACCAGTGTTCTCATGCCGTCTTACATGGCTGCTAGTAGTAAACCATTCCTTGTAGGCACGCTGGACAGTTCTTGTGGATACGTCAATAAAACGAGCAACTTCATTGGTAATGTGGTCACGGACACTTCCAAGCGCGATAACTCCTTCCTGACATTCTGGGACATTGTCATTTCACATTTTCGCCTCGTCGACCAATCTTACTGGGCCCGTTCCGTTCAGCCGACTCACAAGTATAGAATACTTCATTTCCATGTCTTGTGTCAGCGATGCAGAATCACATAACAGCATGGTACTTTGTTTCTATATTGCTCCATATGCCGGCCGTTGTGGCCGATCGGTTCTAGGCGCTTCAGTCCGGAACCGCGCTGCTGCTACGGTCGCAGGTTCGAATCCTGTCTCGGGCGTGGATGTGTGTGATGTCCTTAGGGTAGTTAGGTTTAAGTAGTTCTAAGTCTAGGGGGCTGATGACCTCAGATGTTAAGTCCCATAGCGCTCAGAGCCATTTGAACCAAGCGCTCCATAATGACAACTCCACCTACTTTCAGGGTATGACTAATATTTTATTCAATGATGTTGAAAACAAGTTGAGATAGGACTAATTAAGATAGAGCAATAGAACAGCACTCGATTTACGTACGGGAACACCATCTGGCCGGACCAGGTATGCAATACTGAAAGGGGTATCTAAAATTTTGTTATGAAGTTGAGATAAGGCTAACTAAGATAGAGCAGCTCTTGATTCACATAAGGGAACTCCAACTGGCCCCAAGAGAGAAGCTGCAGAGAAGGGGTGATTAATATTTTGTCCTATTACGCTGAATAATAGCTGAGGTAAAGCTAATTGAGATAGAGTGGAACTTGATTCACATATGGAAACACCACTTGACCCAACCAGACAAGCAACAGAAAAGCGAAGCAGATGGCCTCTGCGTCATCAAGAGGAATCTTTACAAGGTAGCTGGCAGATCTCTAAAAGGGGCCACAGGAATGGGTGAACCTGTAACTGTAGTTCCACCTAATACACTGTTGTAAGTTCCTGGTAAACCACTAGCAAGAAGTGAAAATGAAATGTCGTGAGACGAGGGCCTGGTGCAAGTCTTCCGATTTGACGCCACTTCGGCGACTTGCGCGTCGATGGGGATGAAATTATGATGATTAGGACAACACAACACCCAAGCCCCGAGCGGAGAAAATCTCCGACCCAGCCGGGAATCGAACCCGGGCCCTTTGGATTGACAGTTTTTTTTTTTTTTTTACCGTTCAGCTACCGGGGGGCGGACACTAGCAAGAAGTAGTGTGCAAGAAGGAGCAGAAAGACGTGATGTAATTGTTTCCTAGTCTCCTAGAGCCTCGTTTGAACCACTGATTAATAAACCTGACAGCATGAGTTGTGACTTCGTCAATTATCACAGTCATTCTCCGGGAAACAGCCAAACAAGGCAGCACAGTGGTCAACTCAGCGTACTCACTCAATGGAGGAGCGTGGTTTAAATCCGTCCTGCCGGCCGCATTGCGAATTGTCCAATGTGTCTACTTATACGTGGAATGGTGTAACACTAGCCACTACGTAATGAGACGTGAGAAAAGTGGAAGTGAAACATCGTACTGGAGATCGAGGCTAATGTCAGGCTATGTCCAGTCAGAATAGGTTTCACACTTGATAGGAATTGACGATGCCAGACAATGCAGGTCCATCTCAACCTGTTTTCGAGCACTTTGAAGTGAACTGCAAGCAGTGGAGATTTGCAGTCGGATACCTCTCAAAAAGCCATTGCTCAAGCGGCAAATAAAGCTGTACGTCTTCAGTGTAGCAACTGGAGGCGTGTAGTACAGTCTGGCGAGTAGCAGTTTTACGTATTTTTCGAATTTATGCAAGATGTTGGAGAGCACCGATGGCGCAGTGAGTCATATAATCTGAAGTGTGTGGAGGGTGCAGTTGAGGCTGGAGTTCGTCCTGTGACACACTGTAGGACGGGGTGGGGAAGGCGGAGAGCTGTTATTAGTAGTGATTTGGGCCCATTCATTCATATTAATCTGAACATTAAAACGAATCCATCAGTTCGTTTCATGTAACTTGATTTATTTCGTCACTTGTGTGTGATGTTTGTTGCGCCTTTATCAAGTCTGCCATTCCATTTTTCACCCTAGTAAGATTGTACTAAACCTCTGGAGAAATGATGGGCCACACTGACGCTTTTATTTTACTTTTCCGCAGGTATTTTTATCTTACCTGATTTTGATACAATTATCCTTCTTCACCATTCCTGAAAGTTTATAACATCATCACAGAACCGCCCTGTATTTCAACGTTCTTAGCATTCAAGTGAGGCCCTCTCTTCTACATCTTCATGCTCTGACTCTCCAGCCTTCCAAGACGACAAAAGCCCCGTTCACAGTGATGAACAGTCAGGCAGCCTATTGCATTTCTCCTCGCTTACTAAATTACCCGACCATAGCCCTATGAAAGATGCTTGGGCTACTTTGTTTATTTACGTATTACTTTTTTTTTAATGCTATTTAGCCTCGTTACTTTAGTGCATTAAGGCCCTCTCTTACATTTGGCCAGGAACAACATAAGCAAAAATATTACATAGTAATGATAATAATTTGCTTCATTAATGAAAATTATAATTGGCAATAATAATAATGGAGGAATTAAGAAATGTACTAATTACTTGCAAGTAACGAACTCAATAATAAAAATAATTTTAATTATTAATGAAAGTTATAATTTGCAATAATAACAATAACAGTAATACTAAATACAATAATAAAATAATGGAGGTATTAAGAATAATGCTGACTATTTTACGACTTTTGAAGCCTCGTTTCGTATTAGCAGAAGTGGAATGGTTAATGAAAGAGGAGCGGATTAAAACAAAGTGACATTGTCTACCAGGAAAGAAGAGGATTTCGGTAGTGAATGCTGTACGCAAGGGGTGGGAAAAGTGGTAGAAGAGGGAGGGTTGACGAGAGTGAGCTGCAAAAAGATATAGCTACTGTTATAGAAGGTGGGCCATTAGCTCTCTTTTGAAGTTTGAAAGGATTTTAATTTCTCTAATTTTTTAAGGAAGACTTCCAAATCGGTTTTCTGATGCAGAAAATTACTTAGAGAACATGGCAGTGTTGTGCAGTGATTCAGAGAGAATTCTACTTTGTTGAAAGCGAATATTTCTGCTGTCTTGTTCAGACAGTAGTGTAAAGGTTGGGGATAAAGAGGAAGGAGTGCAATGTTTGAGAAGACGATACAGCAAACACATGGTATGATAAACCCATAGGAAAGAATGATAAGATCGAAATAGCGTACATCACAAATGTATCGCACAGAAACATTAATCGCCAGTTCCAGACGACGTGAACTCTCATAGGAAAGTCATTGGACAATAGGATCCCAGTAATTAACGATAGGGAATATTGGAGAATCTACAAGTTTCTTTTTAAGCTCGAGCGGAGATTCCTTTTATATTTCTGTAGTGACGAAGTGATGCTGACACCTCCTTACAGACTGCAGTTGCGTGTTCCGTCTAATCTAGAGAACCTCTTCCGCCCCTATTCATGAACTGAGGAGTAATAAATCTCTTGTGAATGACTAAGATTGCTTCCGTTTAAGACGGGTTAAGATTCAGACCTATGTTCTATGCCCACTCTGATGAAACAAGAAAGTCAACATTTACTTTCTGGATGGCTGTGTGCAGACTTGATGGGCTTGCACATAGATATAATTGATGATTGTCAATCTATAAATGACATTTCCCATGATAGATAGCCGACATATCATTGAGATACAATGAGGTAAGTAATTGGCCCAAAACGGATCCTTGTGGGACACCTGATGCTACATTCTTCCATTGTGATCTCTTTGCTCCGATCATTACATACTATCTGCAGTATGTAAGGTTGAGTAGAATCATTATACAGCACTTTAAGAAAAGTTTTGACATCTGAGTTTAGCAACAACAACATGAAAATCTACAGTGTCGAAAGCTTTGCTGGAATCAAAGAAGCGTATAATAGTCTCCTCTTATATGTGCAATGCTCGTTTTAATTCGGCAGTCACTTTGATAATACCATAATTCGGAAACCGGACTGCTATACATACGATGTTAAATGAGTGATAAGCTGATCGTAGCTATGTATTCTAAAGCTTTATATAATGCTGGTAGAATGGAAATGGATCTGTAGTCAGAAGGTTTTTAGGCAGAGGGTAGAGGTTTGGGTTTTTCCAGGCAATTGGGATGATGCTGTAGGTCAGAGATGGCTAAAAATATCCGTTATTATGATCAGTAAGTGATCGACGAGGAACTTGATCATTTGCATTATAATATTGTCTTGGGCCGTATCTGCCGAAGGAATTCGTGCAGTTGACTTGCTGACTGTGTTAAGGTTTACTTAAGCCTTACCGGCAGCAGAAAAAAATTTTCGTTTGTTCCGACCACAGATATTTCAAAGGAATCGACGATTTGCGTTATTGTGCTTTGGTCAAATAGAGACATAGGCGAGGCGAAATACTCATTTAGATCCTCAACAGGAGTTAGACGCTCAGCCGCAGATTCAGTTTTACCTGTTGCAAGCTCCCGCTAACTTTTTCCACAAGACGAGGGTCTACACTGGACTCGCATTCGGGAGGGCGACGGTTCAATTCCACGTCCGCCCATCCTGATTTAGGTTTTCCGCGATTTCCCTAAATCGCTTCTAGCAAATGCCTGGATGGTTCCTTTGAAAGGGCACGGCTGACTTCCTTCCCCATCCTTCCCTAATCAGATGAGACCGATGACCTGGCTGTTTGGTCTCTTCGCCCGAACAACCCAACCCAACGGAGGGTCTATGAATGTCCTTCGTTGATGAGTATGTGTACCTGAGTGTTGCATTGATCACATACTGTCTAACTCGGATGCGTAGTCGCTTGAAGGTGAGATGATACTCGGAGGTCGGTACCGTTTATATTTCCTGTGTGCTGGATCTCCCGTCCTCATAAGGCGTTTGAGTGGATCGGTCAGCCATGGTGCAGGTTTTGTCCTGACTCTCACAGTTTTCGTCGGAGCATGTTCATCGTACAAATTGAGAACAGCGGGTGAAGCACAGAACCTGAAGCCAAAAGGTGGCTTCACCAGGATGTGACATACCTGAAGGAACTTGCAAATTCTCTTCTTAGCAGAATTGTGGCTATTATCACGAGCAGAAGCTGTGTTATACGGTATTGGCGCCATGTCTCCTAGGGGCGAACAATGTCTTTTTCTACGTTGAGCATGTGATGATAATCGTGTGTCATGAGGATAGCTACGAGACTGGTGACGGTATGTTGTCAGAGACAAGAGCATCGACCTGGTAAGCGACATGTATTTGGTCTTACACGCCTCATTTTGCCACCGTCTGTGGGAACTCTGGCGCCGACACTTGCTAGGCGGGGTAGTTGGGCGCGGGCAGGACGGGAACAGGCGGCGCAAGCCACCCTGAAGACGACGCTGCGCCGGCCCGGCGCCTCGGATCGATGTCTTGTGCGCTGACGTCACAACACACAAACATCGCCGACCGGCCGAGCGCCTGCTGCCAAGGCGGTGGAGGCGGGGGCGGGGGGAGAGGCTCCGGTTGCGGCCGACCGCAGGGCCTAGTAGCAGACGCGGTAATGCGAGCAAGTGTTCCGAAGGCGCCATCGTCCGACACAGGCTCGCAGGTGCAAGCTCAGTGAGAAAGGCTTCAGCGCTGTGCCGAGGGTAGAGATGAAGGTTTAATTATACCCATGAAAGCTGGTTGTAAGATTTGTAATTATTTCGCATGATGATACTTCGCAGGTTCACGGCAATGATACATACTGTACCGAGCTATCGATTCCGACAGGTGTTAATGTCATGGGCACGCTCTGGAAAGTGGCACCACGGTACTCTTTGGGTTTCCGGTTCCGTAGGCAATTGAGATTGGAGCACACCTCGTGGCGAACGGTGGATGGCGTGTCCGAGAGACACAAACCAATTTCTAGTCTCTGTTGGTTCATCGTGGATACGGGAAAGCGGCTAGTTAACGTAGAACAGGGAATCAGCGATCATAAAGCGGTTACTGCATCGATGATTTCAGCCATAAATAGAAATATTAAAAAAGGTAGGAAGATTTTTCTGTTTAGCAAAAGTGACAAAAAGCAGATTTCAGAGTATCTGCCGGCTCAGCACAAAAGTTTTGTCTCACGTACGGATAGTGTTGAGGATCAGTGGACAAAGTTCAAAACCATCGTACAATATGCGTTAGATGAGTATGTGCCAAGCAAGATCGTAAGAGATGGAAAAGAGCCACCGTGGTACAACAACCGAGTTAGAAAACTGCTGCGGAAGCAAAGGGAACTTCACAGCAAACATAAACATAGCCAAAGCCTTGCAGACAAACAAAAATTTCGCGAAGGGAAATGTAGTGTGAGGAGGGCTATGCGAGAGGCGTTCAATGAATTCGAAAGTAAAGTTCTATGTACTGACTTGGCAGAAAATCCTAAGAAATTTTGGTCTTATGTCAAAGCGGTAGGTGGATCAAAACAAAATGTCCAGACACTCTGTGACCAAAATGGTACTGAAACAGAGGATGACAGACTAAAGGCCGAAATGCTAAATGTCTTTTTCCAAAGTTGTTCCACAGAGGAAGACTGCACTGTAGTTCCTTCTCTAGATTGTCGCACAGATGACAAAATGGTAGATATCGAAATAGACGACAGAGGGATAGAGAAACAATTAAAATCGCTCAAAACAGGAAAGGCCGCTGGACCTGATGGGATACCAGTTCGATTTTACACAGAGTACGCGAAGGAACTTGCCCCCCTTCTTGCAGCGGTGTACCGTAGGTGTCTAGAAGAGCGTAGCGTCCCAAACGATTGGAAAAGGGCACAGGTCATCCCCGTTTTCAAGAAGGGACGTCGAACAGATGTGCAAAACTATAGACCTATATCTCTAACGTCGATCAGTTGTAGAATTTTGGAGACTAGAAATCTACTCTGTAGGAATCAGGATCGGTTTCGAAAAAGACGATCGTATGAAACCCAGCTCGCGCTATTCGTCCACGAGACTCAGAGGGCCATAGACACGGGTTCCCAGGTAGATGCCGTGTTTCTCGACTTCCGCAAGGCGTTCGATACAGTTCCCCACAGTCGTTTAATGAGTAAAGTAAGAGCAAATGGACTATCAGATCAATTGTGTGATTGGATTGAAGAGTTCCTAGATAATAGAGCGCAGCATGTCATTCTCAATGGAGAGAAGTCTTCCGAAGTAAGAGTGATTTCAGGTGTGCCGCAGGGCAGTGTCGTAGGACCGTTGCTATTCACAATATACATAAATGACCATGTGGATGACATCGTTAGTTCACTGAGGCTTTTTGCGGATGATGCTGTGGTATATCGAGAGGTTGGAACAATGGAAAATTGTACTGAAATGCAGGAGGATCTGCAGTGAATTGACGCATGGTGCAGGGAATGGCAATTGAATCTCAATGTAGACAAGTGTAATGTGCTGCGAATACACAGAAAGAAAGATGACTTGTCATTTAGCTACAATATAGCAGGTCAGCAACTGGAAGCAGTTAATTCCATAAATTATCTGGGAGTACGCATTAGGAGTGATTTAAAATGGAATGATCATATAAAGTTGATCGTTGGTAAAGCAGATGCCAGACTGACATTCATTGGAAGAATCCTAAGGAAATGCAATCCGAAAACAAAGGAAGTAGGTTACAGGACGCTTGTTCGCCCACTGCTTGAATACTGCTCAGCAGTGTGGGATCCGTACCAGATAGGGTTGATACAAGACATAGAGAAGATCCAACGGAGAGCAGCGCGCTTCGTTATAGGATCATTTAGTGAATGCGAAGTGTTACGGAGATGATAGATAAACGCCAGTGGAGGACTCTGCAGGAGAGACGCTCAGTAGCTCGGTACGGGCATTCGTTGAAGTTTCGAGAACATACCTTCACCGAGGAGTCAAGCAGTATATTGCTCCCTCCTACGTATATCTCGCGAAGAGACCATGAGGATAAAATCAGAGAGATTAGAGCCGACACAGAGGCATACCGACAATCCTTCTTTCCACCAACAATACGAGACTGGAATAGAAGAGAGAACCGATAGAGGTACTCAAGATACCCTCCGCCACACACCGTCAGGTGGCTTGTGGAGTGTGGATGTAGATGTAGTCAGATATTTACAAAAGAAAAGTCGCCAAACAGCCATATATTATCAGATGTTATATTATTTAGACAATAAATTTCGGCATCTCATTAATGCCATCTTCATGTCCCTATGCACACCATGTAAGTGGAATCAGATAGATCGATACATGCGTATCTGGATTTCGAGGATTCTAAAACGAAAGCACAAACAGTAAATCCTAAAGTAACAAGCCAACACCTGAGTGTTTGTACTTTCGTTTTAGAATTCACGGATTCCACGCACCGATGGCTCGAGTTACGCATGTATCAATCCAACTGATTCTGTATAGATGGACGTCATAGGGCCCCGAAAATGGCATTAATGAGATGCCAAAACTGGTTGTCTAAATAAAATAACTTCTGAAAATATACGGCTGTTTGGAAAAGTTTTTTTGGTGAATAAAGTCCTTGCCTAGTCGGGTCGGTCTGCTGGAATTGGACGGTCAGTGGGTCGATGCGGTATGGTAAGCTACTACACGGTCGTCTAGAAGCTGACTACGTTTGCAGTCAAGACCTGCTGGTCATTCGCTGATATAGTGGGTTTAATATGGACCTATTTTCTTGATTCGTATTGCAAGGCTTGAAGCGGTGATTCTCATGGAATATTCCTGGAATTTAGAGCGTGTTTCGCATGCAGAGATGTTAATGTTGAGGCTCTATGAAGAGGGTGGTCTTTGATGCACTGAACAGAATCGGTTTTTTACTAATCCATCCGAGTACTTGGGCATTTAAACTCATCACGTCCACCCCGAAGACCTTCATCTAATATTTTTCGAGATATGTAGGTTTTCTTCTGTTTCATGGTTTTAAGCGTTGAAACCATTTGAACCATATGTATTGAGCACTAACGTTACGTATGCTACGGTAGGCTAACTCTGTATTTTGGAAATAATGTACTCTTTTCTTCTCTAATGTTTCCGAAATCATCAAAAAGTTCTTGTTTTCATTTCCCTATTCTGAAGAGATCGATTTTGCGATTAGTACTTGACCAATCAATATAGAGTGGAATTTGTCGTCAGCAAAGAGAGCATTTACCTTAATTGTTTCTGCTGCCAGTTTCAAATTATTAAGAAATTACGGTGAACGATGTACACCGTATTCTACGCATGCTTTGCAGAACTTGAAGTAAGTGTGGCACTGACCGCGTTAACGGAGTTGCAGTTCATTGTTTTCTATAAAGTGTGACTACAACACATCTTGCATATGCGAGTTACGCTGGCAGATAAAGCACCAGCATGCCCTCTGCAAACAATTGAGCTTAAGCACCATTGTTTCTTAGGTATATTCTGATACGTGTTATGACTAGTGAGGCTCACGACAGTCGGTTTTTCTATAAAATAAACTCCGTCCGAGCACGCCTTGAAGGCCCAAAGGTACCGCCGACCGCCGTGTCATTCTCTGCCCACGGGCAGAGAATGACCCATTGCCAATACGTCCCAGAGATGGCAGCATCGTACGGCAGATGGAATTTTACCGCCAGCGGCGAGAATGAGAACTGTTTTAAATACTTAAAATGGCGACGTTTTCCTTACTTGAACAACGTGCAATCATTCGTTTTCTGAATTTGCGTGGTGTGAAATCAATTGAAATTCATCGACAGTTGAAGGAGACATGTGGTGATGGAGTTATGGATGTATCGAAAGTGCGTTCGTGTGTGCGACAGTTTAATGAAGGCAGAACATCGTGTGACAACAAACCGAAACAACCTCGGGCTCGCACGAGCTGGTCTGACGACATGATCGAGAAAGTGGAGAGAATTGTTTTGGGGGATCGCCGAATGACTGTTGAACAGATCGCCTCCAGAGTTGGCATTTCTGTGGGTTCTGTGCACACAATCCTGCATGACGACCTGAAAATGCGAAAAGTGTCATCCAGGTGGGTGCCACGAATGCTGACGGACGACCACATGGCTGCCCGTGTGGCATGTTGCCAAGTATTGTTGACGCGCAACGACAGCATGAATGGGACTTCCTTTTCGTCGATTGTGACAATGGATGAGACGTGGATGCCATTTTTCAATCCAGAAACAAAGCGCCAGTCAGCCCAATGGAAGCACACAGATTCACCGCCACCAAAAAAATTTCGGGTAACCGCCAGTGCTGAAAAAATGATGGTGTCCATGTTCTGGGACAGCGAGGGCGTAATCCTTACCCATTGCGTTCCAAAGAGCACTACGGTAGCAGGTGCATCCTACGAAAATGTTTTGAAGGACAAATTCCTTCCTGCACTGCAACAAAAACGTCCGGGAAGGGCTGCGCGTATGCTGTTTCACCAAGACAACGCACCCGCACATCGAGCTAAAGTTACGCAACAGTTTCTTCGTGGTAACAACTTTGAAGTGATTCCTCATGCTCCCTACTCACCTGACCTGGCTCCTAGTGACTTTTGGCTTTTTCCAACCATGAAAGACACTCTCCGTGGCAGCACATTCACCAGCCGTGCTGCTATTGCCTCAGCGACTTTCCAGTGGTCAAAACAGACTCCTAAAGAAGCCATGGAATCATGACGTCAGCGTTGTGAAAAATGTGTACGTCTGCAGGGCGATTACGTCGAGAAGTAATGCCAGTTTCATCGATTTCGGGTGAGTAGTTAATTAGAAAAAAAATCGGAGGCCTTAGAACTTCAATGCACCTCGTACAAGTGGTAGCAAAGTCTGACAGCGCCTAACTTTAGTGATACAACGGGAACCGATGTTATCACTGCGGCAAGGCTATAACGTAGGACTGCTTTGTGTAGTATGTTCAGTATACAATTGTGTTACTTCTGGATAGATTCCCCCACTGTTCGTTGCGCTTTGTATAGCTCGCCATCTACAACTGCAGGTTAAAAGCCAGTTCGCTTTACAACTGGATAATATTCACTGTCTGTCAAGGAATTTTTTGACTACGAGGTCGGAAGTTCAGTCTTTAGTAAGGCTCATTTGAAGGTGTTGTGTTAACAATTATGACAGGAAAAATATTAGCTCCTCATGACTCGCCATGTGTATCAGGAGGGTGACAGAAAATGAAGGTCCAGGAGGTGTGGAGATCAACCTTCTATGGGATGTATGCATTACGCTTCACAAAATGGACATAATAGACATTCAAGAAATGTTCAAAACATACAATTAATACTGAATGAAAAACGGCGCGCGACAGTGATCACAAAGGTTTACACCGTCAAGAGCGAAGGCGAACTCCTAGGAAGTTACAGTGTAGATCCTTCATCTAAGCATGCACTCTTAAAAAATGCATATATGATCATATTGGTGTAACGGCATGATCAGAACCGATGGAATGTGGTGGCATGCAATAGAATGCTAAACAGTGAGTCGTGGTGCTAATTGTGAAACTGGCTAGCCTTTAAGGCGTAGCTGCACATAGTCCGAAAATATGTTTTATAGGCACGGCATAAACTAACACCCAGACGCTGCAATTATTCAGCGGTTCCTGGTGGTATGGGTTTGCAATGTCGCACACTTTTTAGGAGCGATAGGTTGCTCTAAAGGAGCATTATTTTTATACGCAGACCAGGAACCAAGCAAAAGTAGATGATTTTGAGCATCAAATGGCCAATAGCAGTGCTCATATCACAGTTGTAGTTCTCTTATGCCCGTTTTCCCACTCTTGCTTGCTGCGACGTAAGCATTCCTTACTGCTCCCTCAATATCACACACACGAGAAAGAATTGTAGGAGGAAGCACAATAAATAACTTTCTAGCAGATTTACCATACAGATTAACAGTCAGCGTAATTGTAGAGCAATGCATTAAGACATTGATGTCAGTTGGCCTTGATACCACTCTCTAGGTACTCCTAATTTTCAGGGTTCCTTTCATGTGCATTTCCACTTCAAATCCCTATTGGTCGGAATTGGCAACAGATTCCTTGCTTATCGATGGAGTAAGTTTATCTCATCTACATATTTTCGGGCCGATTTCGCACTTTGCTGTGCATCTTTACAAGTTGACGCACGGTTTGAAATTTCGTTATCAAACGTCTTCCAATTCTGTAGCACAATTTGAAGTTATGCACCCACCCACTGCTTCCCTTGAAATCACTGTAATCTATGTCGTGTGAATTTCATGTGCATAATGTAGTAGGTCACTATCATGCCCATTCTGTACATTTGTCAAGTACTCTTGAAACGCCAAACACCAGCTTTTGTAACAACTGCGTCTGGTCCTCTCTTGAACATCCGTAGTTTTTCTTATTCACTGTGGACTTATTCGAAGTCTGTTCATAGTTTTTTTTATATGATGCCGATGGTCTTTCATATACGTACTTAAGTTTAGTAGCCGCTCCGGAGACGGCAGTCCTTTACTACGTTCCACTGGAGACAAGATTTGTGGCGCCCTGTCCGATAAGGATGGTGAACTGCATATCTCGACACCTGTTTCAGTGCCACTTTCACTTGTTAAGCACGTATCGTCGTCATTTTATTCCTCATGTGCATTTTCCGCACAATCGAGCATATACACCACATATTCAACTAATATTTCATGTGCCACTTCTTTCTCCCTCTGCGAAATTCCTTGCGTTCCTTGCTGACGAAACGTCAACTTCGACATATGTTGCTATAGATATAATGCGATGTTTGCTTTGCATCACCACCACTAGCTCTGTAGCACGGTTGTAGATTACTCGTCGATGTAACAATTCAACTACGCTTCGTAGTTTCATGCTGTGCTCACCATTGGATACCTCCAGTCCCACCCACTGTTGTCATTAACAGCCAACATATCAGTTGCATAGTACACAGTACATGGGGCGTCCAATACCGTAAACATCACTGACCTCTTACGACTGAGCACTCACGAGGTTATTTGTGAGCGTGTCAACTTCGACATATGTTGCTATAGATATAATGCGATGTTTGCTTTGCATCACCACCACTAGCTCTGTAGCACGGTTGTAGATTACTCGTCGATGTAACAATTCAACTACGCTTCGTAGTTTCATGCTGTGCTCACCATTGGATACCTCCAGTCCCACCCACTGTTGTCATTAACAGCCAACATATCAGTTGCATAGTACACAGTACATGGGGCGTCCAATACCGTAAACATCACTGACCTCTTACGACTGAGCACTCACGAGGTTATTTGTGAGCGTGTCAACTTCGACATATGTTGCTATAGATATAATGCGATGTTTGCTTTGCATCACCACCACTAGCTCTGTAGCACGGTTGTAGATTACTCGTCGATGTAACAATTCAACTACGCTTCGTAGTTTCATGCTGTGCTCACCATTGGATACCTCCAGTCCCACCCATTGTTGCCATTAACAGCCAACATATCAGTTGCATAGTACACAGTACATGGGGCGTCCAATACCGTAAACATCACTGACCTCTTACGACTGAGCACTCACGAGGTTATTTGTGAGCGTGTCAACTTCGACATATGTTGCTATAGATATAATGCGATGTTTGCTTTGCATCACCACCACTAGCTCTGTAGCACGGTTGTAGATTACTCGTCGATGTAACAATTCAACTACGCTTCGTAGTTTCATGCTGTGCTCACCATTGGATACCTCCAGTCCCACCCACTGTTGCCATTAACAGCCAACATATCAGTTGCATAGTACACAGTACATGGGGCGTCCAATACCGTAAACATCACTGACCTCTTACGACTGAGCACTCACGAGGTTATTTGTGAGCGTGTCAACTTCGACATATGTTGCTATAGATATAATGCGATGTTTGCTTTGCATCACCACCACTAGCTCTGTAGCACGGTTGTAGATTACTCGTCGATGTAACAATTCAACTACGCTTCGTAGTTTCATGCTGTGCTCACCATTGGATACCTCCAGTCCCACCCACTGTTGCCATTAACAGCCAACATATCAGTTGCATGGTACACAGTACATGGGGCGTCGAATACCGTAAACATCACTGACCTTTTACGACTGAGCACTCACGAGGTTCTTTGTGAGCGTGTATTTCAGAGCATAAATTTTGTTCGTAGCTTTGAGGAACAAACTACATGAAATAAAATCGTCATAACATTTGGAAGGTTTGCGTTAGGACGTTCAAACTGAGGGGCATAATGGGAACTAGTATGCACTGTGTGGTTTGGTTTAGCGACGAAGTCCACTTTCATTTGGATGGGTTCGTCAATAAGCAAAATTCTCACATTTGGGAATACGCATTTCGTAATCGAGAAGTCTCTTCATCTCAATGGCTGGCTGTGTGGTGCGCCATGTCCAGTCACGGAATAATCGGTGAAATATTCCTTGATGGCACAGTGACTACCTAACGGTATGTGAAGGTTTTGGAAAATGATTTCAGCCACCTTATCCAAAGTCACCCTGATTTCGACAAGATGTGGTTCATGCAAGACGGAGGTCGACCCCATCGAAGCACGAGAGTGGCTGAAGTCTTGGTAGAGCAATTTGGGGACTGCATTCTGGCTCTGGGGTACCCAGAGGCCACTTGCATGGGCCTCGATCGGCCACCATATATTCCGGATCTGAGCACATCCGACTCCTTTTTGTGGGGCTATACTAAAGACAGGTGTCCAGCAGTAGCCCCAAAACCATTGTTGAGCTGAAAATGGCCATTTAGAATGTCATCTACAGCTCCGATGTTCCGACACTTCAGCAGGTCACGCAGAATTTCGCTATTCGTCTGTGCCACATCATTTCCAATGGTGGCAGGCATATCTAACGTCATAACCTAAACCCGAATGTCTGTAGTGACGTTGACATGTTGAGTAAAGTGTGTGCACGCCGTAGTTTGATATTAATTTGCGTTTTTGTTTCGTATAGCACAGTAATTGTCACCGTGTGTGTGTGCTTTTAAATAGGAGTGGCAGCACAAAAACTTAAAAGGGTGCCCTCGAATCGTCACTAGTAGCAGCTCAAGAGGGCCAGTGACTGCGGAAAGCGGTGTCGCGTCGCAGCTGCTCGCAGCCCCACACGCCTCATTAGAGAGTCCTGTACTCGGCGCGTGAGGTGGCCAGCCAGACAGGTGAGAGCATTATTTGATTAGTGGGCGGCCGTCGGCGGCAAATCGTCCCCGGCGGAGCGCCTAACAGGTGATAACAGCGGCGCTGAGCGATGGAGGCCGGGAAGGGTTGGCCCGCCTCCCTGCGGGATCGTCGCGGGATTAACACAGCGGAGGCGGGGTGCGCGGCGGGGGCGGCGCGGAGATTATGGGCCCTGCCTGGCTCCGTGCTGTCTTTCCCCTCGCCTCGTGATCGATGTGCGAGCCGCGTGACGGCGTCGCCCCGGCAGCCGGCGGCCGCTGTCGTCGTGGTCGTTAACGAGACTGCTCGCTCGCCGGAGACGAGCGAGATTTTTCACACATCACCGCGCGGCTTCCGGCTTAATTGAATGATATAGCAGCAGTTGTGGTTTCGGCAGCCCTTTGCATTTATCGTGAAATGAACTGACTGACCGAAATACTAGGTGTCCCACGAGGAATGGTCAATATTTAGTGATATCACAGGAACGCTCATTTGAAGCAAAAAACTTCATATGGATATGTGAACTATTTCGAATGGTATCCGAGACAGAACACATTTCATGTACCTGTACATTGTTACTTATGGATCTGACGGCTTTACACATAACTGGTTCAAATGGCTCTAAGCACTGTGGGACTTAACATCTGAGGTCATCAGTCCCCGTAGACTTAGAACTACTTATACCTAACTAACCTAAGGACATTACACACAACCATGCCCGAAGCAGGATTCGAACCTGCGACTGCAGCAGCAGCGTGGTTCCGGATTGAAGCGCCTAGAATCGCTCGGCCACACGGCCGGCCAAACAATTGATTTAAATAATACTTAACAAACAGAATGAGCTGAATAATTAAAACGATGTTGGAAAGGGAATCCAGGCCTTCTCCGTGAATTTCGATGATGAAATTGAAAGGTCGCCATTGAACATTTATACAGGACTGTGCTTAAACTGACACACAATATTTTTTTTAGCGCAACGCAATCTGACTTTCAGAAATCCCTACAAAGGAATGGCCCTGACTAACATTAACCTGTACCTTTCACAAATCACTTACCTCACCAAATATCTTCGTTACTCGAACTACTGCAATACAGCGAGCGCCACTACTGCCAGCTAAATAAAAGATTCAAACTACTGAAGGCACTAACTACTGATAGGCATAGTTAGCAAATGAAAGATTTTAATAGAGAAAAAACAATGTATTTACCTTAATAATCATAATATATATGCCATCCAGTCTTACAAATTTAATATCTCCGCCATTTCTCTCCCCACATCCACCACTGCTGGCGGCTCACCTCCAACTGCGCAACGCTACGCGGTGTTCACATCCAGCTGCCGCTGCCCAACACTACAATAGCAGACAACAATGCTAACTAGCCTGCCGGCCGGTGTGGCCGTGCGGTTCTAGGCGCTTCAGTCTGGAACCGCGTGACCGCTACGGTCGCAGGTTCGAATTCTGCCTCGGGCATGGATGTGTGTGATATCCTTAGGTTAGTTAGGTTTAAGTAGTTCTAAGTTCTAGGGGACTTATGACCACAGATGTTGAGTCCCATAGTGCTCAGAGCCATTTTTTGCTAACTAGCCACAGACTGCACACAGCACAGCCAGTGATTTTCATACCGAGCGCTACGTAACGTTGCCGATAAGAAAACATAAACAGCCTACTTACAAAATCTTCACGGGCTATCAGCAGTGTGAAGATGTTGCTCTGTGGTGACTTTTCGACAAGTTTCATACTCGTCATCTTTAGGCGAAGATACATACACGAGAATTTAAGATTCACCATGTAGGTAGAAACCTGCCTTTCCTTGATATCCTTATAAGAAAGAAACCGATTGCATGCTAGGACATTCTGTCGATAGGAAAAAGAAATACACGGACCTGTACCTGAACGCCAATAGCCACCACTATCAAGCTCTTTGCAAATTGGTGCTCACCACCCTTGTGTGCAGAACACGATGCACACACGACAAGGACCGTCCACCCACTAAGTGAAATATTTCACAATAACGGCTACTCGGAGACACAGATGGTCAGCCAAGCAGACCATCCGGAAGAAGACGTAAAGCGTCTGGTGTTCCTTCCGTATATTGGGCCACCCACGGCCAAGGTTACCAAGGATATTCGAAAAGGAGAGCATTAAAACAATTTTTTGCTTATGGGCTAAAAACAAAATTATGCTTCCATCAGTGAAAGACAAACTAGGACTACGGACACCTGAAGTACATAGCGTCAGTTGCGAAGGTGGCAAGCAGTATATCGGATAGACGCAACGATGTATTTCGCAGCGCCACTCAGCACTCGTCTCGGCCAAACGGAAAAATCTGCAGTGGCTGAACACACTCTCAATCAGGGTCATCGATTTTGAACAGACGTGTTGTGCCTAATTAACGGGTTCTGGGACTCGATTGTCAAAGGGGCAGTGGAGATACGGGTCCATGATGGTCTTGTCAACTGGGGTAACGGTTTCCAGTTGAGCTCTGCATGTGATGTAGCGCTAGCAACAACACGTCAAGAGCGCTCTTACGTGAATATGGCGAAGGCAGTGGATGAAATAGATGGCGAGCACCGGGACGCGACGCCAGGACCCTCCAAAGCGTCGGGAGTCCTACCCACGACCATTCACGACTTCCCCCCACCACCGTCGGTGACAGTCCTTCCAGAGGCGCGCTATTGGCCTAGCCGTTGCAGACGAGGCAGAGGAGACTGCAGTCCAGCGTCTATAAAGGTACGAAGTGAACATGACACGACACTTCGCCTGAAGATGACGAGTAGGAAACTTGTCGAAAGTCGCCGCAGAACGACGCGTTGACTCGGCTGAGTCTTCATCAACGATGAAAGGTAGAAAATACTAGTGATTGGAGAGAAATCGTAAAGAGAGTCCCACAGGGTTCAGTTGTGTGTCCAGTAATATTCGTATGGCAGAAAGACATCGCGGACAAAGAGGCTAATATCAACGAGGTAAGACGGGCAAAAATAAAACTTCAAACAGATTTGGTGGGTAATATGCACACGTGCGTGGCAACAGCCAACAAACAGGTGTACATTAAGAGTGTTATATCCGAGAAAATATTCGGAATAGAGCATAAGACCATATGTAGTTTTTTGGTTCAAATGAGGGTCCCTGTCATGTCTCTGAATATTGACCATTCGTCCTGGGACACTGTGTATCCTCGGAAGGATTGTCAAATTTGAAGGTATCGCGTGTATGACTCCCTAATGCTGCAAACGGACGCGACATTATGAGTAAATGCAGACACGATGTCTGAACACTCTGCTCAGACGGGTGTGGTGTAGTGACCGTGGTAGCACATGATGGTTTACCGACTTCTAACGTGCGACGATAATCTGTGCAAGACGTACTTGGCACATCGTAGATTACACATCGAATTCTGCATGCCAAGGTCAGAAACATAGGAGAAACCCTGTGGCCCCAAAGGTATACTAAAAAACGGCATGAACATTGGCAAGTTAGATAAAGTTAACACTTAATAAATAATAATAAACGCATAGAAATCATAAGCTGTCCGTACTGGAAGCTGTTGTGATGCTGGTATTGCACCTACGTAATAATTTTGATAAAATAATCATGCAAAGAACGGTGAATAAGAGTAATCTGACGAATATCGGTGGTAACAGCCGAACGATGACGAAACTACAGTTTACTCTAGCAAATAAGTCCGTTATAGGCTGTCTGAGTGAGGCTACGCAGTAAGAAGTAGTATGTCGTTGTGGGCAGTTTGATTCGGTCGGCAGCAGTAAATAATAGTTACAATTTACGTGTTATTAAGAACAGTTAAGTGTTAAAAAGTACCTCGGATGATTTTGTAGTAACAGTTAAATACATATTAAGTGAAAAGACTATAACTAATATTTCATTTTGATGCGGTTCCCTAAGCTATCAATAGACGTCGCATTCTTGAGTTCATCATACAAGATAAACTAGCAACCGTTATTATCATCTTAGGTACCAATTTAGTCTTCAGCTAGGAATCTGTAACCAATGGATAAGATAACCAATGGGACATCGGAACGCCCATAGAAGATGCGAGGTAAGCAAACCTCATAGGATTTACCCTTGTACTTCATCCTACGTAGCCCCTCATAATACAACGTCATATGGAGAAAACTTACGGTGTTAATATGTGTGACGCAGTAATGTGTTGCGGCAGACACTTACCTTACAATGAAAGTTATTAAGGGATACGCTACCATCAGTACATTATTTTATGGGTTCTTTGTCAGAGTTTGTTTTCTAGGGTAAAAGGTCATATTTTGTGTATCTGCGTCTCGCTTTGGCCCGATTCGAAACCACTGCGCCACCTTCGTCTTTTTAACAAACTGTTATCAATTTCACATGTTTGCGCTTACGTCTTTGTGGATCAAAACTTGCTATCGATTTTAGTCCTATTTTCCCTATTAAAATGAAATTTTATGTAAGTGTACGAAAGAGGTGACAGTGTTTTATTATATTTCTCTGCGGTGTACATCCAAACAGATGTCTACAAATTAGCGTGAAAATTTCAATATTTTTCTGTCTGATTTTATTTAAAATCAAATTATTACGTTTTCAAAGTTTTTAAAATGAAGGCTTGTTTTTCTTTTAAACATTAAATGCAATTTTTCCTTTCGAAATTGGTTTCTTCTGATTTTCTTTATTACTTTCAGTTGAAGTTATTACGAACACGTTTACTGTTAAAAGAGTAAGTAAACACAATACCGTTAACAGAACAAATAAACACATTAACACGAACGTTTCACTTACGACTTTAGTTCTTAGAAAGAATAGTAATATTCAGAATTGTGTTCTGAAACTAATTTCAGCTATAAACAAAAAAATAGAAATGTTTCTCCCTTATAGAGTTTACTAAAAACTATTGTAGTAATAGAAATGGCTGGCTTTGGAGTAGCTATTACCTATATTATAAATATTTCTTTTAAAATGAGACAAAGCCATTAAAGCACTGGCAAAACTGATATTCGTTTCACACGAAAGTTCTGTTTCCAGTGCTACTCTATTTTTATAAAAATTTAGTGAACGCTTAAAGATTGACTTCAGCTCTGTGTTATATGATCGACTCATATTCCCCGTCCTTCCTTTCTCCTGTTAGTTTCCGCTCAGATAAAGGGTCATTTCTCTATATGAAAACGAAACATAGAAATTTTAAACGTTTCGTAAGATTTATCCGGTAAACATTTCAGCTTCATTACTAGTTGCAAATTTTGGTTTTCGATAAACTACAGCTAAAGAAAGAAGCCGAAGAGAACATCTTTTGTGGAAAAAACCGGCCGTGCTGCACATGCCTGTATAATCTTAATCGGAGCATTGCTGGAGCTCCCTGTAACAGGCGCTGGTTAGGCAGCCGTGTCGGCCAAGTAACTGCAGTCCTCACAGATCGGCTGCCTGAACCACATACCGCTGCTCCATTCCATGTGACCAAAAAAAATTAAAGATTCCTGTTTCACCGTGCTTCGTAGTCCACTTTATATTGTAAGTCTCCTTATCACTCGGTGGTTAAGTCGGTTCTAAGGCCGAATAGAGTAACGGCGTAAGCCTTCCAATAATACCATGTCGACCGAGAGACGTGGCGCAGTGGTTAGCATACTGCACTCACATTCGGGAAGACGACTGTTGAAACCCGTGACAGACCATATTGATTTATTTTTCTCTGATTTTCCTAAATCTCTTGAGTGAAATGGCTGGATTATTCCTTTGATTGGGTACGGCTGACTTTCTTCCCCATTCTTCCCTAACCCGATGTGACCCATAATCTTGCTGTTTGGCCCCTCCCCCAGATCAACCAACCAACAAATACCACGTGTTGTAGGCCTATGATACTGAGGTGCTCAGACTAACCTTCGATTTGGGGCACCTTTAGTTTCTTTACACACTATACTATTGTACCAGTTATACTAAACCTCCCTCCTCTTCCCCTGATCACACTGTACACGATATACGAGGTGCATTCAAGTTCTAAGGCCTCCGATTTCTTTTCTAATTAACTACTCGCCCGAAATCGATGAAACTGGCGTTACTTCTCGACGTAATCGCCCTGCAGACGTACACATTTTTCACAACGCTGACGCCATGATTCCATGGCAGCGGCGAAGGCTTCTTTAGGAGTCTGTTTTGACCACTGGAAAATCGCTGAGGCAATAGCAGCACGGCTGGTGAATGTGCTGCCACGGAGAGTGTCTTTCCTTGTTAGAGGAGGAGGAGGAGGAGATTAGTGTTTAACGTCCCGTCGACAACGAGGTCATTAGAGACGGAGCGCAAGCTCGGGTGAGGGAAGGATGGGGAAGGAAATCGGCCGCGCCCTTTCAAAGGAACCATCCCCGCATTTGCCTGAAGCGATTTAGGGAAATCATCCTTGTTAGAAAAAGCCATAAGTCACTAGGAGCCAGGTCAGGTGAGTAGGGAGCATGAGGAATCACTTCAAAGTTGTTACCACGAAGAAACTGTTGCGTAACGTTAGCTCGTGGTGCGGGTGCGTTCTCTTGGTGAAACAGCATACGCGCAGCCCTTCCCGGACGTTTTTGTTGCAGTGCAGGAAGGAATTTGTCCTTCAAAACATTTTCGTGGGATGCACCTGCTACCGTAGTGCCCTTTGGAACGCAATGGGTAAGGATTACGCCCTCGCTGTCCCAGAACATGGACACCATCATTTTTTCAGCACTGGCGGTTACCCGAAACTTTTTTGGTGGCGGTGAATCTGTGTGCTTCCATTGAGCTGACTGGCGCTTTGTTTCTGGATTGAAAAATGGCATCCACGTCTCATCCATTGTCACAACCGACGAAAAGAAAGTCCCATTCATGCTGTCGTTGCGCGTCAACATTGCTCGGCAACATGCCACACGGGCAGCCATGTGGTCGTCCGTCAGCATTCGTGGCACCCACCTGGATGACACTTTACGCATTTTCAGGTCGTCATGCAGGATTGTGTGCACAGAACCCACAGAAATGCCAACTCTGGAGGCGATCTATTCAACAGTCATTCGGCGATCCCCAAAAACAATTCTCTCCACTTTCTCGATCATGTCGTCAGACCTGCTTGTGTGAGCCCGGGGTTGTTTCGGTTTGTTGTCACACGATGTTCTGCGTTCATTAAACTGTCGCACCCACGAACGGACTTTCGACACATCCATAACTCCATCACCACATGTCTCCTTCAACTGTCGATGAATTTCAATTGGTTTCACACTACGTAAATTCAGAAAACGAATGATTGCACGCTGTTCAAGTAAGGAAAACGTCGCCATTTTAAGTATTTAAAACAGTTCTCATTCTCGCCGCTGGCGGTAAAATTCCATCTGTCATACGGTGCTGCCATCTCTGGGACGTACTGACAATGAACGCGGCCTCATTTTAAAACAATGCGCATGTTTCTATCTCTTTCCAGTCCGGTGAAAAAAAATCGGAGGCCTTAGAACTTGAATGCACCTCGTACTGTGCAATCAAAACCACGAGCCAGTTATCATTTTAATATGTGCTATCAGTCTATCTGAGATACGTTCTTGGACGGATTATTCCGAAAAGTATTGGTCTGCAGTATGACGTATAATTCACTTGACGGCCTGATGCTGACATTACACCTTACTGGCTAAAAGAAGCTGGCGACGATCGAAGTGGGCTGTAAGTGACACGTACAGAGAAAAAAAATATATATGCCACTTGTGATACTCATATAAAAGTTAGTGTGCTGGAACAAGAGATTTTTATATTGAAATTCTTATTCTTATAAAGAAATCTTATTCTTACTTTGGCATTTTGATTCTCATTTCTATCGTTCTGGAGGGATAAATAAGCACACGGAAGAGTACAAAGTTCCTCATTTATTGTACATAATAGTCGTACTAACAGAAACAGCCTCAAAACAAGATAACAACTGAATCTACGCGTCTTGGACAGACAACAAGGTGAAAACTGATATATACACTGACACCGATATGCACATATACATATGAGGGTAGTATCGCGTACAAAAGATACAGACGGCCAACGTATTAACGAAACTGTCAGTTGTAGTCAGGTGATTCACGTGTAACGGTTTCCGACGTGATTATAGCTGCACGACGGGAAATAACACATTTTCAACGGTAGTTTGGTGCTAGACGCAAAGGACATTCCTTTTCGGATATCTTTAGGGAATCAAATGTGTCAAGACTACGCCGAGAATACCAAATTTCAGATTACCTCTCACCACGGACAACATAGAGACCGACGGCCTTCAATTAACGACTGAGAGAGCGGCGTCTGCATAGAGTTGTCAGTGCAAACAAACAAATAACTCTGCGTGAAATAACTGCAGAAACAAATGTGGGACGTACGATGAACTTATCCATTAGGACAGCACGATGAAATTTGGCGTTAATGGTCCATGACAGCCGACGACCGACCAGAGTGCTTATGATAACAGCACGACATCGCCTGCCGCGCCTTTCCACGGCTCGCAATAGTATCAGTTAGACCCTAGACGACTGGAAAAACCGTAGCCTTGTCACATCAATACCGATTTCAGTTGGTAAGAAATGATGGTAGAGTTCGAGTGTGGTGTAGACCCCACGAAGCCATTGACCCACTTCGTCAACAAGGCACTGCGCAGGTTAGTTGTGTCTCCACAAAAGTGTGGGCTGTGTTTACATGGAATGGACTGGATCCTCTGCTCCAGCTGAAACGATCTTTGACTGGAAATGGTTATTTGTCGATACTTGGAGACCATTTTCAGCCGGACGCTGTGGCCGAGCGGCTCTAGGCGCTTCAGTCCGGAACCACGCGGCTGCTACGGTCGCAGGTTCAAATCCTGCCTCGGGCACGGATGTGTATGATGTCCTTAGGTTAGTTAGGCTTACGTAGTTCTAAGTCTAGGGGACGGATGACAGATGTTAAGTCCCATAGTGCGTAGAGCCATTTCAGCCATTTTTGAACCATTTGTAGTCATTCATGGACTTCATGTTCCCAAACAACGATGGAATTTTTATGGATGACAATGCGCCATGTCACTGGGTCACAGTTGTTTGTAATTTGTTTGAAGAACATTCTGGACAATTCGAGGGAATGACTTGGCCACCCAGATCGCCTGACATGAAACTCCTCCAACATATACGAGACGTAATCGAGAGATCAGTTCGTGTGCAAAATCCTGTACAAGCAACTCTTTCGTAGTTACGGACGGCTATAAAGGCAGCGTGGGTCAGTGTCTTTACAACGGCTCGTAAAGTCCATACCACGTAGGGTTGCTGCCCTGCGTCGGGTAAAAGAGGGTTCGACATTATATTGGGAGGTGTCTGAGATGACTTTGGTCATCTCAGTGTAAGTATGATATCTACTAAAGTCTTGAAAATGTGGATATAGGTTCTCGAAAATCAGGCCGTTAATCTATAAACATTAAGAATCGTCCCTTTAGATGGTAACGTACTGAAAAAGTTTACATTTTAAACGCATTTGTTTTCTCTAGGACAGTATTTCATACTGAAGTCACTGGTGACTACAAACGACAACCAAACTAACGCAAATGAGTCGTTTGCGGACTCTTCTTTACTTCTTTTATCGAATACTTTTAACCCATATCTGTTTCTGTTACAAATTAACATAAATCCTAATAGTCCGTTAGTTACATGTTCCACGTGTCATTTGAACGATTTCTTCACGGAATCCGTGCGGGAAGTGTCAATTTAAAGGATATGTATACGTGATTAGTTTCAGTGGATTGCAACATGTTGGCCATACTTTAGCATACTTTTGCAAATACGCTTCAACGTAGAATTTTTTTTAGGCTAGCAGTTTTCAAATAAAAATTCGTCTGTGGAATGCAGAGTTATCTAGAAGGAATTATTTTAATTAATATCTCGCTTAGGTACCCATTAGACACTTTATGCTATAGGACAAATGATTAAAAATGTTTATTGATTCATGCTGAGGTCCTTCCTGAGCCACTCACATCTTTAATTATCATTAATGAAGGTCATTTTTTTTCTTGTGTTGTATGTGTAGTGTGGCAGGCATTATACGTCCAGAGATTGGCAGCAAACACATGTGGCTGCCCTGCGAACCCACAGCCGGCTCGTTAATACACCCTCTGCTGCACGCTCGAGTAACAACACCATCGAGCCGGCTTAAGAAGACGCCGCACCGACAGCAACCCAGTCTAATCGTGGAGTTCACTTGCGGGCCGTTTCAGCGTTAACAGTTTGCTTCCCTGTTATTGCGATTGTTTATGACGATCGTGCCTAAGTAATTGACCTGGTGACTAGATGTCTTTTGTTACTGTTTAAGCCACTCAGACGCGGTACTGCGCAGGAAGTTTGTGGTAGATATAGGCAATGTGTGTTGCTTTTACTCCAGTCACCTGCTCCTCGTATGAGACAAGTTCGTGAACTTCTTCTAAAATAACTTTCTTTGCTTAGAGACACTCATTCTTAAGATTTTCTTGTTGAAAGTCACTCCGTCAATTTACTGTAATAGGCAGTAAACGGATGCAGCACACCTGGTTAGCAGAGCGTGCTACTTCATTGAAATTTCGTCCCGGAGGAAATTCAGCAGAAGCATCTCTAGAGTCGTCATCAACTGTCAGCGAACGTATTATCTCAAGCAAAAGTATTGCACATGACGTGATCTATCATGCCTAGACTTTAGACGCAAAGGCTTTCGAGCACACTCTATACTACGAACTTCAAATTGAAATGTGTAACTAACTGAAGAGGTACCTACAAAATGACTGCGGGTAACCAACACATTTAAAAAATATTCCATAACTTGTACTCTTTAACTGCCTTTATAAGTAAGTTTTCTTGAAATACTTTTAATTTTCTTCGGGATTTTACTACAGTTTCACTTCCTGGTAGAAACCGTTGTTTTGAGGTTTTTCGTTTATTCTTCGACGGTGTACACAGGGCCTAGTCACAATAATGTGACCACCCGTCAAAAGCGCGGATGCGCGGGATGAGAGTCACTGAGGTTCTGGAAGGCACTGACAGGGATATGGAGGCATGTCGACTCCAATGCCGTGGCCAGCTGCCCTAGGATTCTCGGTAGAGAATCGATGATGCGAACAGCCCTATGGCTGTGCTCCCAAAGATTCTCGATTGGGTAAAAATGCGGGGAGTTTAATGGACAGGGGAGTGCTGTAAGCCACCCTGGTGCTCTTCGAACACCATGAGTTGTGTGACACGTTGAATTGTTCTGCTGACAGACGCTGTCATGCAGAGGAAAAACAAAACCTGCGTTTAGTAGAGAACATTGTTCCCAAGGATAGATGTACACTTGTGTTGATCCATTGCGCCTTCAAAAATAACAAGATCACTAAGGGTATGCCACGAAAACATTCCCAGGCTCCCAGACCATAACACGCCCTTTAGGAAATGAGACACTTAAAGTAGTAAATGAGTTTTGCTATTTGGGGAGCGAAATAACTGATATGGTCGAAATAGAGAGGATATAAAATGTAGATTGGCATTGGCATGGAAAGCGTTTCTGAAGAAGAGAAATTTGATAATATCGAGTATAGATGTAAGTGTGAGGAATTGTATGGAGTGTAGCCATGTATGGAAGTGAAACATGGTGATAAATAGTTTGGATAAGAAGAGAATAAACGCTTTCGAAATGTGGTGCTACAGAAGAATGCTGAAGATTATATGGGTAGATCACATAACTAATGAGGAGGTATTGAACAGAATTGGGGAGAAGAGAAATTTGCTTCACAGTTTGACTGAAAGAAGGGATCAGTTGGTAGGACATGTTCTGAGGCATCAAGGGATCACAAATTTGGTACTGTGGAGGAGGGGGGGGGGGGGCAGCGTGGAGGGTAAAAATCGTAGAGGGAGACCAAGAGATGAGTAAACTAAGCAGCTTCAGAAGGATGTAGGTTGCGGTAGGTACTGGGAGATGAAGAAGCTTGCACAGGATAGAGTAGCATGGAGAGCTGCATCAAACCAGTCTCTGGACTGAAGACCACAACAACACACCGTCCTCCGTCCTGGATCCTTCTGACAACTGTTCCAGGACCGGATAACCTAGCGGCCATCTGTCCGATCGAGCATAAAACGTTGTTCATTTGAAAAGCCCACAGCCGGCCGGGGTGGCCGAGCGGTTCTAGGCGCTACAGTCTGGAACCGCGCACCACTACGGTCGCTGGTTCGAATCCTGCCTCGGGCATGGATGTTTGTGATGTCCTAAGGTTAGTTAGGTTTAAATAGTTCTAAGTTGTAAGGGACTGATGACCTCAGAAGTTAAGTCCCATTGTGCTCAGAGCCATTTGAACCTGACCTCAGAAGTGAAGTCCCATAGTGCTCAGAGCCATTTGAACCATTTTTTTTTAAAGCCCACATGTCGCGACTCAGTGTCCGTCCAGCAGCCATATTGGTGTGCAAATTCCATCCTTCCAGAATGACGAACAGTGGTCAGCACGGGGGCATGAAAGAGATGCCTGTTGTGGAGGTCCATACACTGAACGGTCACTGAAAAGACACTGTTGGTAGCCTTTTGGTTCATCTGGGTGATGTGGCTCAACAATTGCACGTATTTCCGCTCGTATGAATCTCCGCGGTCGTCATTCACCTCTTTCATCTACGGCCGGCGGTGAACCACAGTTGCTTCGGCGCCGGTTTTGGATAGTGCCATTTTGTCGTTCACGGTATTTTTTTTATACCAATACAGCATTCGAACAGCTTACAGTCACACTCGCTACGGAACTGTGTCCACCTTTGGTCCAAAAGCCGATGATCATGCCCTTTCGGACGTCAGATAAATCGCTTCGTTTTGGATTTACAACAACGACTGCATTTATACATCCTCCACTGTTAGTGCTGGTACCTCTCGTCTGTGAGCGATTATTCCACAGTGACATGGAGCTTTTTTTAAAAAAAAATCTCATTTTGTTCGCTTTCGTTCGTTGCATCTGCTCGGGGTGGACGTCGTAAGACACCCGTTTAAGTCCGTTGTAGATCGATTAACTGAGTTTTTTTTTATTACAGAGGGCAGCGAACCCTTTGACCGAACACGCTGAGCTACCATGCCGGGAATATAGGCGGTGGTCACTTTAATGTGACAGAGCCGTGTACAAGTGCAGTTTGAGTTTTGTTTCACGGACACGGGAAGAGCTGTCCGTACTGCACCTTTTTGTGAGTTGAAGTTCTCTCTGTTATCCATTATATGGATGTGCAGGTGTACGTTCCCATTCCCTGTACACCTCTCAGTGATCGCTGAGGCGCCTGCTGTGATCCGCACGGGACTTGTTGCCGGCGCTGGCAGCGTTTAGCGGCTGTGGCACTTTGCGAAGCCCCGCGCGGTCAGGAACCAATCCGGAAGAGCGGCCGCTCCGCACCGCTCTGTCCGTATTTCTCCGACGGCGAGGGTCCATTCGGAAATAATTTAGCGCCGTGTAAATCGCGCCCCGCCGCTGTACAGGAAGGGGGCGGCGGCGGCGGACATAAAGAAGGACGGCTGAGCCGTCCCGCTGCGCGGGGCGGCCGCTGCGGCGACCACGACCACGACCACGGCCTCGACCAGAGGCGACCAGGCGACATGAGCCGCTGCGGCCAGCGCGCTATCCGTCTTCCACCCCATATGCCGGCGGGGGCGAAAATCTCGCGGCTTACCGGTAGCTATCGCAGCCGCACATAAATACCTGCCAGCGACACCGGAGCCGGTCTACTGTCTCTCTCTCTCTCTCTCTGTCTCTGTCTCTCTCTCTCTCTCTCTCTCTCTCTCTCTCTCTCTCTCTCTCTTTTCTCTCGCGCAATAAGACGTGTAAATACTTGTTGGAAACAGAATTTACTACTTGTACTTTTCTATTTTGAGGATTGTACTAAGTAGTTAACAAGAAAAATCACAACATATAGATGGACGACTAAAAAGTAAGAAAACAATTTAGTTAGTTAGTTACATGTTCTATAGATCATTTGAACGATTTCTTTATTGACATGAAGAGGAACGAAGTAGTTTAGAGTACATGTATATTCGAATAGTGGTAACATTAATGAACACGTTATTACCTTTGGTCCTAATCATCCAACTACACTTAACCTTTTAATTTTCTTACTTTTTTATTGTTTTCACCAGTATTTTTAAAGTAGAAATTCGTCAGTGGAACAGAAGTTGTCCAGTATACATGTTTTTAAATTAGATATAAAACCATCTTGGCTCTCTGGCAGACATTTTATGTTACTGGGCAAAAGATCAAAAATTTTCGTTGCTGTATATTGAACTCCTTTGCGAGCCACTGACAGCTTAAATAAAGGTTAATAAACGTCACTTTCTCCTCCACTTATGCTGGTATTTACAGCACTGTTCTACTCAAACTGTGGTGAACTATTTGTGGAAAATTTCATTAGCGAACATGTTCATTGTAATGGCGCGATTAAAACGTCTAGCTCCGATGAGGTACCTACATGAAGTCCATTGGTGAACACCACATATTATTCTTACTGCTAGCTTTTGTGCAATCAGCACTTCCATTCTAAGTAGTGAGTTACCCCAGAAAATTATTCAATAAAACATTATTGAGTGGAAATATTCAAAATGCGTCAGAAAGTTGATACGCTTTTTTTTTTCAAGCGTGGCAGTTTTACGAAGAGAACTTAATTGTTTCAGAAGCTCAGTAATATTCTTCTTTCAGTTCAAGGTTTCATCAATATGTAGGCTTACCCTCAAAAGTTTGGAGCGTTCTAGCCTATTTACTGACGCCTGCTTATGTGCGACATCATTTGTTCATATGACTCTATTTGTTGTACAGAATTGAATATAGTGCTTTTTTTGTTTCAAAACTTAGAGGCAGTCCCTTTTTCAGAGAACCACTTAATAATTTTTTGGAAAATATCATTTACCAACCATTCTGTCTAATGGGATTTATTATAACGCTAGAACCGTCTACAAAAAGAAGGAATTTTGCTTGTAGAATGTAAAATAGAAGTTCATTGACATATATTAGGAATAGAAGTGGACACAAAATGGAACCCTGTGTGACTCCGTTTGTGATTTCTCACCAGATACTAAAATGTTTTGCCTTTCCGACCGAATCTCCGAGAAACACGGTAATATCCTGATTCCGATTATCAGTATAACGAAATAAGTTTGGAAGCCAACATTTTCTACTTTCCAACAGAGAAGAGTAATTAGTCAACACCTAAATTGCAGATAATTTCCCGGCGTACCTCGAAAGATATACCGATTGTCAAAACTACAGGTAAAGACGAGTGCACTGCGCCTTCCTGTGTCCAGGAAGTGATTCGCTTCATGCGTGGAACAATGAATCTTACACTCCCTCTTATGTCTTATCACCATTATGCCTACACAGAGACATACGGTGCAGCAGTAGAAATGTCTGTTTTTAACGTAGTTCCGTAACAGCATCATTTTTCGCCCGGAGATTACGATCAAGTTGTCCTTCATTCTATTAAATAATAAACTCTATCGCAAATAAGTTCGAATTTGTGCACCATAGGTCAGATTTGCCATTTTAAGGTAATTTGTTTGTCATATACATTACTTTAGAAATTCTTTTACCTTAAGCAACATAAGAAACGTAAGAAATTCTTTTACCTTAAGCAACGTAAGAAAAACACAAGAACGTAATTAGAACATATTTCCTGATCAACCTCTACACTGCAAATGCTAGTATCACTCTCTTCACAAAATCACACACACACACACACACACACACACACACACACACACACACACATATATATATATATATATATATATATATATATATATATATATATATATATATATATAACTCCGCCACTGCCGGTCCCAAGCCCGGGGCCTCATCTCGCAAGTGATGAGGAAGAAGGAGGGGGAGGAGTGACACCTCGTAAAAAAAAAACTGGGTCCATCTGGCTCCAGATGGTAGCACCCTGTGAGGGCCCCTGCATAGGGTTACATGCGAAGCCCCAAAATCCAGACACGTCTGCGTGGCAGCCACCGGTACTCTGGTCAGCGTCTGTTGGCTCTGTGAGCTCGGCTGTAAGTTAATCTTCTGGAACTGAAAACTCCAGCCGAAATTATGTGAGATCCTTCGTGATTTCACCACCAATACCTCAACACAAACCAATAATCACGACAGAACAACGGGAAAGAATCCACTACCCTGGGCCCCAGTCAGTAAGACTGGATAATAGACCTTATCATTGGATTCCAGGGGATCAGCCATGTCATGAAGAGGAAGAATCGGAACCTCTCAAAAACCCTCAAGATGAAGAAAGTATTTTACATGGGAACACTCAACACCAACACACTACTGAGGCCAGGTAAACTGAAACAATTAACAAACGCCATGGATAAATACAACATCAAAGTTATGGCAATACAGGAAACACGATTTGCAGATGAGAACCACTTTGATTCTGAAAAGTACAGAATATATAAGGGGAAACCAGCCATAACCAGCCCAGGAAGAAATCTCAAACTCTTCGGAACTGGTTTTGTAGTACATAAATCGATACTGGACTCCGTAATAGATTTCACCTCAAAATCAGAAAAAATGTCGACACTCACGATAAGATCTGGAAACAAAGCCTATACATTAATCAATGGACATGTCCCCACAAACAATTATAACAAGAAGAATCCTGAGATGATAGAGGAATTCTGGGAAGATCTAGAAGAAACTACCAGCAAAATCCCCAAGAATCACATAAAAGTGTTACTAGGAGACATAGTTAGGCAAGGAAAGTAAATTCCGAGACACGACAGGGAAACACACGGCCCACATGAGAACAAACAAAAGTGGAGAAAACTTGACAAACTTCTGCAGAAATTTTGATCTGCAAATCATGTCAACGCAATTCCAGAAACCACACAGAAAACTTGTAACTTGGAAATCCCTCAACCATGCTCTAGGAGAATTTTAGCTAGACCACGTAGCAATATCCACAAAAAACACCAGAGAAATAATGAACGTAAGAACAAGGAAAGGAGTTTTCGAATCTGATCATCATCTTCTCCAAATTAAAGTAAAATTTATACCCAATAGACAAATCAAGAGAACCAACAGACCTTTCAGAACAGATCCAGAGTACCTACAAATAAACAAGAAAGAAATAATAGAAGAAATTGCGAAAATCAATAGCAACAACTGGACAGAACTGTCAGAAAAAATAAAAGAACTGATAAAATTGGGGCAGCCACCGAGAAAAAGGAAACACCGATGGTGGGACATGACATGCGACAGGGCCATAGAAGACAGAATACAAGCCTGGAAAAAATTTAACAGTCATAAAACTGGCCGTTGCAGCATCCCTGAATATGGAAGTTAATAGGAATATAAAAAAAGGGAGGAAGGTTTATCTGTTTAGCAAGAGTAATAGAAGGCAGATTTCAGACTACCTAACAGATCAAAACGAAAATTTCTGTTCCGACACTGACAATGTTGAGTGTTTATGGAAAAAGTTCAAGGCAACCGTTAAATGCGTTTTAGACAGGTACGTGCCGAGCAAAACTGTGAGGGACGGGAAAAACCCACCGTGGTACAACAACAAAGTTAGGAAACTACTGCGAAAGCAAAGAGAGCTTCACTCCAAGTTTAAACGCAGCCAAAACCTCTCAGACAAACAGAAGCTAAACGATGTCAAAGTTAGCGTAAGGAGGGCTATGCGTGAAGCGTTCAGTGAATTCGAAAGTAAAATACTAGGTACCGACTTGACAGAAAATCCTAGGAAGTTCTGGTCTTACGTTAAATCAGTAAGTGGCTCGAAACATCATGTCCAGACACTCTGGGATGATGATGGCATTGAAACAGAGGATGACAAGCGTAAAGCTGAAATACTAAACACCTTTTTCCAAAGCTGTTTCACAGAGGAAGACCGCACTGCAGTTCCTTCTCTAAATCCTCGCACCAACGAAAAAATGGCTGACATTGAAATAAGTGTCCAAGGAATAGAAAAGCGACTGGAATCACTCAACAGAGGAAAGTCCACTGGACCTGACGGGATACCAATTCGATTCTACACAGAGTACGCGAAAGAACTTGCCCCCCTTCTAACAGCCGTGTACCGCAAGTCTCTAGAGGAACAGAAGGTTCCAAATGATTGGAAAAGAGCACAGGTAGTCCCAGTCTTCAAGAAGGGTCGTCGAGCAGATGCGCAAAACTATAGACCTATCTCTCTGACGTCGATCTGTTGTAGAATTTTAGAACATGTCTTTTGCTCGAGTATCATGTCGTTTTTGGAAACTCAGAATCTACTATGTAGGAATCAACATGGATTCCGGAAACAGCGATCGTGTGAAACCCAACTCGCATTATTTGTTCATGAAACCCAGAAAATATTAGATACAGGCTCCCAGGTAGATGCCATTTTCCTTGACTTCCGGAAGGCGTTCGATACAGTTCCGCACTGTCGTCTGATAAACAAAGTAAGAGCCTACGGAATATCAGACCAGCTGTGTGGCTGGATTGAAGAGTTTTTAGCAAACAGAACACAGCATGTTGTTCTCAATGGAGAGACATCTACAGACGTTAAAGTAACCTCTGGCGTGCCACAGGGGAGTGTTATGGGACCATTGCTTTTCACAATATATATAAATGACCTAGTAGATAGTGTCGGAAGTTCCATGCGGCTTTTCGCGGATGATGCTGTAGTATACAGAGAAGTTGCAGCATTAGAAAATTGTAGCGAAATGCAGGAAGATCTGCAGCGGATAGGCACTTGGTGCAGGGAGTGGCAACTGACCCTTAACATAGACAAATGTAATGTATTGCGAATACATAGAAAGAAGGATCCTTTATTGTATGATTATATGATAGCGGAACAAACACTGGTAGCAGTTACTTCTGTAAAATATCTGGGAGTATGCGTGCGGAACGATTTGAAGTGGAATGATCATATAAAATTAATTGTTGGTAAGGCGGGTACCAGGTTGAGATTCATTGGGAGAGTCCTTAGAAAATGTAGTCCATCAACAAAGGAGGTGGCTTACAAAACACTCGTTCGACCTATACTTGAGTATTGCTCATCAGTGTGGGATCCGTACCAGATCGGGTTGACGGAGGAGATAGAGAAGATCCAAAGAAGAGCGGCGCGTTTCGTCACAGGGTTATTTGGTAACCGTGATAGCGTTACGGAGATGTTTAACAAACTCAAGTGGCAGACTCTGCAAGAGAGGCGCTCTGCATCGCGGTGTAGCTTGCTCGCCAGGTTTCGAGAGGGTGCGTTTCTGGATGAGGTATCGAATATATTGCTTCCCCCTACTTATACCTCCCGAGGAGATCACGAATGTAAAATTAGAGAGATTAGAGCGCGCACAGAGGCTTTCAGACAGTCGTTCTTCCCGCGAACCATACGCGACTGGAACAGGAAAGGGAGATAATGACAGTGGCACGTAAAGTGCCCTCCGCCACACACCGTTGGGTGGCTTGCGGAGTATAAATGTAGATGTAGATGTAGAAAACACAAGAAAAATGGGAGGACTTCAACAGGATACAGAAAAACACTTCAAAAATAATCCGAAGAGAAAAAAGAGGTTACCAAAACAGCAGGTTGAAGGAGATAGAAGAAGACTTCACCAGAAACAACACACGAAATTTTTACAGAGTATTCCGAGAAAATATGACAGGATATCAGCCACCAAGCTTATGCTTCAAAAGACAAGATGGAACACTGGAGACAAATCCGAAGAAAAACTGTGAAATATTAGCCAGATACTTTGACACGTTACTTAACTATGATCAACCAAAACAGAGATTACAGTTTACAAAACCAGAACCCAACCGGGACTCCGAACCCCCAACCCAAGAAATCGTGAAAATAATAAAATCATTGAAAAATAACAGAGCACCAGGTGAAGATGGACTGATTGCAGAAATCTGGAAATTAGACCATGAAAACATTACACCCAAAATTCATAGTATAATCAAAAACTTCTGGGGAACAGAAAAGATACCAGAAGAATGGAAGTCAGCCTTAATACACCCCCTCCACAAGAAAGGAGACAAAACAAACCCTAATAACTATAGAGGAATTTCGTTACTGCCGGTGGCATACAAAATTCTGTCAAAACCTGTGTTAAATCGCCTAGAACCTAAGATAGATCCACAGATCGGAGAATACCAAGGAGGGTTCAGGAAGGGAAGATCGTGCAGTGAGCAGATCTGGTGTCTGAGAACATTTTTAACAACGAGAACGTCCAGAAACACCACAGTAACATTTGTTGATTTCAAGAAGGCCTATGATTCCATAGACAGAGAATCACTTTTTAATACACTAGAAGAAATGAAGGTAGACAATAAGACCAGAAAACAAATTCAGGAAACATTAACAAATACAAAGTCGAAAGTGAAGTTCATGGGCGAGATCTCAGAATCTTTCGAAATCAAGACAGGAGTGAGACAGGGAGATGGCCTGTCACCCATTTTATTTAACGCTGTTTTAGAAAAAATAATCAGGACGTGGGACAAAGGAGTCAATGGGGTAAAAATGGGGAGAGAGAAAAACAGAACCGTCAACATAAAATGTCTGGCCTTTGCCGACGATATAGCCATCATTACAAATGACAGAAAAGAAGCCAGAGAAGCCCTAGAGATATTGCATGAAATCGCAGCCAGAACAGGACTACAAATATCATATGAAAAAACCCAGTACGTAGACACAAAATCTACAGACAGAAGCCCATTGATAACAAAATACGGAAAGATAACACAAGTAGAAAGTTTCAAATACCTGGGAGAGATTATACAGAAAACGGGACTGAATTCAACAGCCAATGAAGAAAGGGTTACAAAACTACAAAAAGCATACAGACTTACATGGAACCATTACGATAAAATAAATATTTCCGACAATGCCTAATTAAGACATTACAAAACAGTAGTCTTATCCGAGGCCTTGTATGCCTCAGAAACAACAGTAATCAGAGGAAGAAAAACAATCAAGGAAATGGAAAAGCAAGAGAGGAAAATTATGAGAAAGATCCATGGGCCAGTTCAGATACAGGGGATCTGGATAAAGAGACCAACAAAGGAATTGTACAAACAGGCAAAGACAATTACAGACAATATCAGAAAGAGAAGGGCAAAATTCTATGGGCACATTCATAGGATGAATGAAAATAGGCTGACCAAGAAAATTTTTAACATAGTGGTGACGAATAAGGTGAAACCTAACTGGGTAAAGGAAACCATGGAAGACCTCAAAAATCTAAACATCTCCACAGAAGAAATATCAAACAGAGGAAAATACAGAGAAAAAATCAACAAACAGAAATTCGAAGAAACACCAAAAGAGAAGAAATCAGGAAAGAAGTGGACAGAAGAGAGGAAGAAGAAACACAGTGAATTTATGAGAGGTGTCTGGGAAGAGAAAAGAAAGAGACAGAAAAAAGTGCCATGAATTTTTTTTTGTTTTTTTTTTTTGTGGTCATCACTCTATTAACTGGTTTGATGCGGCCCGCAATGAATTCCTTTCCTGTGATAACCTCTTCATCTCAGAGTAGGACTTGCAACCTACGTCCTCAATTATTTGCCTGACGTATTCCAATCTCTGTCTTCCTCTACAGTTTTTGCCCTCTACAGCTCCCTCTAGTACCATGGAAGTCATTCCCTCATGTCTTAACAGATGTCCTATCATCCTGTCCCTTCTCCTTATCAGTGTTTTCCACATATTCCTTTCCTCTCCGACTCTGCGTAGAACCTCCTCATTCCTTATCTTATCAGTCCACCTAATTTTCAACATTCGTTTACAGCACCACATCTCAAATGCTTCGATTCTCTTCTGTTCCGGTTTTCCCACAGTCCATGTTTCACTATCATACAATGCTGTATTCCAGACGTACATCCTCAGAAATTTCTTCCTCAAATTAAGGCCGGTATTTGATATTAGTAGACTTCTCTTGGCCAGAAATGCCTTTTTTGCCATAGCGAGTCTGCTTTTGATGTCCTCCGTGCTCCGTCCGTCATTGGTTATTTTACTGCCTAGGTAGCAGAATTCCTTAACTTCATTGACTTCGTGACCATCAATCCTGATGTTAAGTTTCTCGCTGTTCTCATTTCTACTACTTCTCATTACCTTCGTCTTTCTCCGATTTACTCTCAAACAATACTGTGTACTCACTAGACTGTTCATTCCGTTCAGCAGATCATTTAATTCTTCTTCACTTTCACTCAGGATAGGAATGTCATCAGCGAATCGTATCATTGATATCCTTTCACCTTGTATTTTAATTCCACTCCTGACCTTTTTTTTATTTCCATCATTGCTTCCTCGATGTACAGATTGAAGAGCAGGGGCGAAAGGCTACAGCCTTGTCTTACACCCTTCTTAATACGAGCACTTCGTTCTTGATCGTCCACTCTTATTATTCCCTCTTGGTTGTTGTACATATTGTATATGACCCGTCTCTCCCTATAGCTTATCCCTACTTTTTTCAGAATCTCGAACAGCTTGCAACATTTTATATTGTCGAACGCTTTTTCCAGGTCGACAAATCCTATGAAGGTGTCTTGATTTTTCTTTAGCCTTGCTTCCATTATTAGCCGTAACGTCAGAATTGCCTCTCTCGTCCCTTTACTTTTCCTAAAGCCAAACTGATCGTCACCTAGCGCATTCTCAATTTTCTTTTCCATTCTTCTGTATATTATTCTTGTAAGCAGCTTCGATGCATGAGCTGTTAAGCTGATTGTGCGATAATTCTCGCACTTGTCAGCTCTTGCCGTCTTCGGAATTGTGTGGACGATGCTTTTCCGAAAGTCGGATGGTATATCGCCAGACTCATATATTCTACATACCAACGTGAATAGTCGTTTTGTTGCCACTTCCCCCAATGATTTTAGAAATTCTGATGCAATGTTATCTATCCCTTCTGCCTTATTTGACCGTAAGTCCTCCAAAGCTCTTTTAAATTCCGATTCTAATACTGGATCCCCTATCTCTTCTAAATCGACTCCTGTTTCTTCTTCTATCTCATCAGACAAATCTTCACCCTCATAGAGGCTTTCAATGTATTCTTTCCACCTGTCTGCTCTCTCCTCTTCATTTAACAGTGGAATTCCCGTTGCACTCTTAATGTTACCACCGTTGCTTTTAATGTCACCAAAGGTTGTTTTGACTTTCCTGTGTGTTGAGTCTGTCCTTGAAATGCACCAATATATATATATATATATATATATATATAATTAATTACACCCATTAGAATATACTTGTCTTGATAGGTCAACACCCCTCATGAGGGTTATGTGGCTCATGTGTATTATTTATACCATTGTCAAATAGTGTTGTCTTCTTCATTATTTATATATCATATCCATCCAGATCTGTGCTCCAAACACACCTTTATACAAATAATTTTTTGATCCCAAGAGTTATACATTTGTTAGTTAGTGGTAGTTTGTACTTTAGAAAGACCTTCTCCTTACAAATTCTTGCTACTATGTCTTTCTTACATTTGCATTCTTTCGATGTTCTACACTCGAGGTGATAAAATTCGACTATCAGTTGAAGAGTGAACAACGTATCGATTCTACTTTCATCTCTGTCAGTTTGTATCTGACAGCTGACGTAACATTTTAATATACGAGTACACGAGCAGTACGCCGCCTGGTTAGCCGTGCGGTCTAACGCACGGCTTTCCGGATTGGGAAGGAGCGCCTCGTCCCCAGCACGAATCCGCCCGGCGGACTTGTGGCGAGGTCTGGTGAGCCGGCTTGTCTGTGGATGGTTTTTAGGCTGTTTTCTATCTGCCTAGGCGAATGCGGGCTGGTTCCCCTTATTCCGCCTCAGCTACACCATGTCGGCGATTGCTGCGCAAACAAGTTCTCCACATACGCGTACACCACCATTACTCTACCACGCAAACATAGCGGTTACACTCGTCTGGTGTGAGACGCTCCCTGTCGGGGGTCCACCGATGCCCGAACCGCACAGTAGCCCTGAAAGAGTGGTTCGGTGTGGGGCCGCGTAGGGATGAAGTGGACTGCGGTAGTCGTCGGGGGGTTGTGGACCACTGCGGCTCCGACAGGGACGGAGCCTCTCCATCGTTTCTAGGCCCCTGGTCAACATACAACGCAATACAATACCCTAGAAGTGTAGCGTCTCTGTGTGTCATCAGTTCATGTTCAAATACGTCACGAGAGTGTGAGAACATGGTGTTCGATCTCTATGTACAAATGGTACCTGAGTCTATATTTGGATTTGAGAATTCTACGACTGTGTTGATGAATCCACAATTTGAGATGAAAACCAGCCAATTATTATTAGTACCTGATCGAAAAGTTAAATTTTCTATGAAAAACTGTAGATTTCGCTCGAAGTAAGAGGACCATGCATTTTGGTTGTTGCTTTTACATAGAGTGTATCTCAATATTCAGTACCAATCTTTGTAGTTTCAAATGTTTTTCAGTGTAGAGAGCTGTGCCACAAAAAATCAGTTGATCATGTGATTCGTCTCGTTAAGATTCTTAAGCCATCTGATGAACGATTTGTTCACAACTGATGATGGTAAGTAATAATAAGTGATTTCAATATTTCATCACTTTAATGCCGGGTAGCTATTTAACAAGTTTCACTAGCCTGCAGCTACGGCACATTCTACATACCATATATTGACAAAATATCTTTACTTCAAGTTCTCAGAGCATCTGGTACATACTTTCGTATGATCGATATCGACCTGTGACAATCGCAGTAGTGCCTTTCTGAATTTCCACAATATCTTCTGTGTAGTGATTGTTCAACTTAGGAAACTGAAAACTATCACTATATGAAAGAACCTACACGCCTTTTCGGCGCTATAGAATTTAGTTTATCCTCTTCTCCATTCGCTGCAACGCTGCACGATTATTAGGATGCCTGAAGAAATATTTTTTATCAGGCAGAAAGCATGACTGCAGCAGGTCTTGCTCTAGAGTGAAAACCGGAAAATTAATTAGAAAGAGTCACCAAAAACTGTTTTTTTTTGTTTTTTTCTTTTTTTTGGAGTTTATTGCTTCAGTCAATGCCTCCAAAGAAAAAGAAATCTTGGAAAAAGAAGCTATCGACTTATTAAATCTGACATGTATTACCCAATACTTCCACTATTAATTACGAGCAAACTCATTGCCCTGTAATCGGTCGAATCCGTTTGTCAAATTCACTGACTGCTTTCCACGGATTCGTCAAACAAGTGCGCAGATACAAGTTCGTGAAATCCTCGCTTCTGGGGCCGTTCTCGCGTTGTTTATTTATCGCTCCTCGAAGTATTTTGACGCTAGTGGGAATGGATACCAGCGCAGAAAAAGCATTTTCTACTCTCTGTTTAATACAAAACGGAAAACAATGCACTGGTCCAGGAAATGGTTGGAAGATAGAGATAAATACACGCAGGGAAACCGGCTACAGGATATACTACTCACAGAACCCCTGAAATTGTTGGATGTGAGGTCCGCCAACAATGTAAGGAAAAACATCGATTTTTCTCAGTACCCAAACATGTTTCCGCACCACTGTGCTATCATCAGTGGGTTTTCGTTTTTATTTATTCTGTCATGTGAAAATTTTTGTTAAATGATTATAAATTACGTGGAAGATATTTACAAAAAAGAAACGATCTATTGTTTTAACTAAACATCGACGTAATTTTATAATAATTTAACAAAAAATTTCACATTACAGAATAAATAAAAACGGAAACCCACTGATGGTGGCACAGTGGTGCCGAAACATGTTTGAGTATTGAGAAAAATCGGTGTTTTGCATAACTGGCGGACCATACATCCAACAATTTTAATTGCAAACACGGCCAACACAAGGAGCAGCAAATCAAAATGATGATTAGAACCCATGAACTTGATCTGAATTGTCAGTCAAACTTATTAGAATTACTTCGCCTTGGAACTGAAAAGGAAGACAAAGCTATGCGAAAATCTATTCCGGCTGCTGAACGAGTATCTAGAGAGTGAACCACAACTCCAGCGACAGACTTTCAGAAGTTGTTCAGGGATAGCTTGGTGCGATGTGGGAGAGGGTAGCAAACAGCGAGGTCATCGGTCCCATCTGATTAGGGAAGGATGGCGAAGGAAATCGGCCGTGCCCTTTCTGAGGAACCATCCCGGCATTTGCCCGCAGTGATTTAGGGAAATCATGGAAAACCTAAATCAGGTTGGCCGCACATGGGTTTGACCCGTCGACGTCCCGAATGCGAGTCAAGTGTGCTAACCTAACCGTTGCACCATCTCGCTCGGGCAGGAATACCTTGGGAGTATTTTGGTGTGAAGGACCCACGGTTTCCAGCGACTCGTTAGAGAATAATAATTGGATTATGATGTAATCGGTTTGTTACCGCAACCACCATTGTTTCTGCGAAAATACCTTCAAAACAGTGAAGACGCCAGAAATATGCGACAGCCAAAACGTGGAATACATTACACAGAATAATGCAACAACCTTCGGATAGGTGCAAAAGTACTGCGGCGTTGCTACCATCGATATGGAAAAAGCTGAACACAGCGTCATTGTCTCGCTCTTCCAGTGCATTTTGTGAACCCTTAAACGACGTGCATACCGCCCAGTTTTTCATCAGTCGATCTATACGTAGCACCGCTGTGTGTCACCGTTAACGCACAACTAGATCTGCCGAAAAGGAAAACCCTACACAGAAACGAGCAGTACTCAATGCGAGCATAAGGGCAACGAGGTAAGGGAGGCACTACTGTTGTAAACAGCAGATACCGTGAGCAATAGAAACAAGACAACAGCGCATACCGATATAAACAATGCTATGCACTATTTTCAGTCCAATACAAGTACGAAGCTCATTCGGGCAAAAAACAAACTAAATAAAGTAATTATGTCACGGACCGCCAGAAACGTAGGGGCCCCTATACCAAAAATCTTGCAAGGTATCCCTGAACAACCTCTGAAAATTAGTCGCTGGAGTTCCGGTTCGCCCTGTATAGTTTTGATGTATGTGTCATCTGGAGCAGTTATAGAAAATTAAAAATTTGTGTCACAAGTGTCACTGCACGGCCACACACCAATCGTATGGGGCAGAATCAGAAGGCCTTGACTTCGTAATTTGTTTGACTCCTGCTTTAATGCCGAGCGTAAAACGTTAATTTTTTTCTTTACGTATACGTATGTTATACTGGCATGGAATGATCGTTACACCATCAATTTCATAATTGTGATCTGTTAAGTTTCCCCGCATTATCTTTTCATCTTAGTTTCTACAATTACGGAAACTCACGAAAGAATTGCAACACACATTATTTTTTGCTCAAAATGAGCTGCAAAACGTCAGCATGCGTTAGGTCTGCCATCTCGGAAGTCTCTCTTCTGTTTGAAAAGCTCAAACGTTAGCGATCAACACTGTTTGTCATATCGGGCCTCATTCTAAATTCCTCTCAAACGCGTCAAACGCAAATTTTATCTGACTAACACATCAAGTAAAAAAATACTTCCCTCTTTTTCTTTCACCAATCGTTTATCACGTGTAGTGTGGTACCTACTGTTTCAGAATTTGGCAGTCGCTTGCTCCATTTGTCGGTGAATCGTGCAAACATATTTCTGTATTAAACATTTTGGCATACTGAAACTGTGTACGAGATGGCAACTCGAACCGAGGACTTTTGCCTCCGCGGGAAAGTGCTTTAACAACTGAGCTAGCCAAGTACAAGCACTACCAGTCCTCACAGCTTTATTATTGCCAGTGCCTCATCTTCTACCTTCCAGACTTCACAGTAATTCTCGCGGCGGGACTATCACTCCAGGAAGAAAGGATTTGCGGAGGATTGGTCACAGAATGGAGGCTCTTTCAAAAATTATTTTCTCATTGTGCAGCCGTGTGTGCGCAGATATAAAACTTCCTGGCAGACTAAAACTTTCTTTCACGTATGCTATACGCAAGAGAACTTCTGTTTTAGGATAGGAAATAAGGTACTGGCTGTGGAGCCGGATCGTGACTCGTGAGTCTTGCTTGGGTGGTTCGGTAGAGAACATTCCCGCGGAAGGAAAAGGTCCCAGGTTCGAGTATTGGTCTGGCAGACACTTTTAATCTGTCAGGATATTTCATTCCAGCGCACACGCCCTACGGGGTTAAAAAGTCTCTTACTTCTCTGTGTTATAATTTTTGTGGTGGTTGCACATCGTAATCTTTGAGGTGGAACCTGAGGACCTGCTCAGCACTTGCCTATAAGAGCGTCGCAAACTGCCTAAAAATTATACATAGGACAATTCGTGTACCAGCACAGGATTCGGCCCAAGTTTGGTCTACCTACCAGCCTCACAACATAGTTCGCGGCGCGTTACGCTATATAGTTCAAAATGGTTCAAATGGCTCTGAGCACTATGGGACTTAACGTCTCTGGTCATCAGTCTCCTAGAACTTATAACTACTTAAACCTAACTGACCTAAGGACATCACACACATCCATGCCCGAGGCAGGATTCGAACCTGCGACCGTAGCTGTCACGCAGTTCCGAACTGAGTGCCTAGAACCGCACGGCCACCGCGGCCGGCTATATGGTTCAAATGGTTCAAATGGCTCTGAGCAGTATGGGACTTGACATCTAGGTCATCAGTCCCCTAGAATTTAGAACTACTTAAACCTAACTAACCTAAGGAAGTCACACACATCAATGCCCGAGGCAGGATTCGAACCTGCGACCGTAGCGGTCGTGCGGTTCCAGACTGAAGCGCCTAGAACCACTCGGCCACAACGGCCGGCACGCTATATGGACAGGTTCAAACAAAGAGGCAAACCGCCAAATGATCTGACAAGCTTGCGATATTCTACAACTTGTTTGAATGTCTTCGGGAGTTTTAAAATAGTTATTTTTTAGTTTTCACACTCTTTTTTTCTGACAGCTTCGATGATGTGTGCCGGCACGAATTCCTCTCCTGTTCAACCTTTTCATCTCAAAGCAGCACTTCCAAGCCGCGTCCTCAGTTATTTCCTGGATGTGTTCCAATCTCTGTCTTCCTCTACAGTTTTTGCTCTGTACAGCACCCTCCAGTACCATGCAAGTTATTCTCTGACGTCTTGACCGAAATCCTAGCATGCGTTAGCTTTTTCTTGACAATGTTTTCAGTATATTTTTTTCGACGATTCCGCGGAGAACCTCTTCGTTCCTTACGTTATCAGTCCACCCAAATTTCAACATTCTTCTGTAGCATCATATCTCAAATGCTTGGATTCTCATCTTTTCCAGTTTTCCCATAGTCCATGTTTCACTACAATACAATGCTGCACTCCAAACGTATATAATCAGATATTTATGGCCTCCTTGCTCCGTCTATCATGCCCTAGGCCTTGCTCCGTCCATCATGCCCTAGGCAACAGAATTCCTTAACTTCGTCTACTTGCTAGTCCTCAGTTCTGATGTTAAGTTTCTCGCTATTCTCATTTCTGCTACGTCTACCCTCCGTCATATCCTGTACTCATTAGACTGTTTATTCCATTCAGCAGATCCTGTAATTCTTCTTCACTTTCACTAAGGATAGCAATGTCATCAGCGTATCTTGTCACTGATATACTTTTATCTCGAGTATTAACTCCACTGCTGAACTTCCCTTGTATGTCTGTCATTGTTTCTTAGTTGTATACATTGGATAACAGGGGAGAAAGACATCCCTGTCTTATATCCTTTTTAATCCGAGCATTTCGTTCTTAGTCTTCCAGTCCAATTCCTTCTTGTTGGCCGGCCACTGTGGCCGAGCGGTTCTAGGTGCTTCAGTCCGGAACCGCGTTGTTGCTACGGTCGCAGGTTCGAATCCTGCCTCGGGCATGGACGTGTGTGATGTTCTTAGGTTAGTTAGGTTTAAGTAGTTCTAAGTCTAGGGGACTGATGACCTCAGATGATAAGTCCCATAGTGCTCAGAGCCATTTGAACCATTTGAACCTCCCTGTTGGTTCTTTACGTATTGTGTATTACCAGTCTTTCCATAAACCTTACCCTATTTTTCTCAAATATCCAACGTCTTACACTACTTGACACTATCGAAAGCTTTTTCCAGGTGTCTTGATTTTTCTTCAGTTTTGTTTCCTTTATCAACTGTAGTGACATACCTGGCTCTTTAGTGCCTTTACTTTTGCTAATGGCAAATTGATCGTCGTCTTTTCCACACTTCTGTAAATTATTCATGTCAGCAAATTAGATGCATAAGCTATTAAGCTAATTGTGCGACAATTTTCGCACTTTTCGGCTATCTACCGCTGACGTTTTAGTTGTGGGAGAACAGCAACTGCACTAATATTTAAAACGTCATATTAGAGGGTTCTGACCCACAAACACGACCGGTTGATGACAAAATTACATAGATGTCAACATGATCCAGAGAAGTTGAAACACATCATGTATAAAAAAATGGCACTAAAAATAAATGACGATTGTCAGCTGGAGGTAGACAGTTGTTTGTAGTATCGTGGAGCAAATGCCCTGTGGCACAGCCGGAGAGTTGGCAGCACTGTGTGGTGGCTGGTATTAATGGCGGCCGAGTCACACGCGCCACCGCGGGACGGCCGGCGTTTCCGGCGCGCAGGCAGTCGGGTTGCCGGTTTTCGCTGTCGGGCCGCGCCGGGCCGGTATCTGTGCTGTGGACTTGATGCCGCGCCGCGCTCCCCCCGGGTCGATACATGCAAATGCGGGGGCGGCGGAGGCGGCTCAAGGATCGCGCGAGAGGAGAGCGCCGCCGGCCTGTGCGCGCATACATTAAGCGGCCGCCAGCCGACAGATCAATGACAGCCGCTAGCCGCGCGGCGCAGCCTCAACTCTTCTCCACTACCTGCCGGCCGGGCCACGCGCTGCCAACACTCGAAAAAACAGCCTCAATTGTGTTCCTCGCCGTTCAGAACGCTGAAGGTACAGGGCGAACGCAACTCCGTCTCTCCTGCTACTGGCGTAGTGATTACCACACTGCATGACGATACAGAATTTATTGCTACCTTACTTCGAAAGACAAGAGCGTGCTAAGGCAACCCTCTCTCTAACTGATCCGTGCTGCGGCTCGCGGTGGTGACGTTGCTACGTTGGCATAGTTTAGTTGGTATAGTTACGGTTGTCGTCTTCTCCAAATGGTTCAAATGACTCTGAGCACTATGGGACTTAACGCCTGTGGTCATCAGTCCCATAGAACTCAGAACTACTTAAACCTAACTAACCTAAGGACATCACACACATCCATGCCCGAGGCAGGATTCGAACCTGCGACAGCCGGTTGCAGCATCCCTGAATATGGAAGTTAATAGGAATATAAAAAAAGGGAGGAAGGTTTATCTGTTTAGCAAGAGTAATAGAAGGCAGATTTCAGACTACCTAACAGATCAAAACGAAAATTTCTGTTCCGACATTGACAATGTTGAGTGTTTATGGAAAAAGTTCAAGGCAATCGTAAAATGCGTTTTAGACAGGTACGTGCCGAGTAAAACTGTGAGGGACGGGAAAAACCCACCGTGGTACAACAACAAAGTTAGGAAACTACTGCGAAAGCAAAGAGAGCTTCACTCCAAGTTTAAACGCAGCCAAAACCTCTCAGACAAACAGAAGCTAAACGATGTCAAAGTTAGCGTAAGGAGGGCTATGCGTGAAGCGTTCAGTGAATTCGAAAGTAAAATACTAGGTACCGACTTGACAGAAAATCCTAGGAAGTTCTGGTCTTACGTTAAATCAGTAAGTGGCTCGAAACATCATGTCCAGACACTCCGGGATGATGATGGCATTGAAACAGAGGATGACAAGCGTAAAGCTGAAATACTAAACACCTTTTTCCAAAGCTGTTTCACAGAGGAAGACCGCACTGCAGTTCCTTCTCTAAATCCTCGCACCAACGAAAAAATGGCTGACATCGAAATAAGTGTCCAAGGAATAGAAAAGCAACTGGAATCACTCAACAGAGGAAAGTCCACTGGACCTGACGGGATACCAATTCGAGTCTACACAGAGTACGCGAAAGAACTTGCCCCCCTTCTAACAGCCGTGTACCGCAAGTCTCTAGAGGAACAGAAGGTTCCAAATGATTGGAAAAGAGCACAGGTAGTCCCAGTCTTCAAGAAGGGTCGTCGAGCAGATGCGCAAAACTATAGACCTATATCTCTGACGTCGATCTGTTGTAGAATTTTAGAACATGTGTTTTGCTCGAGTATCATGTCGTTTTTGGAAACTCAGAATCTACTATGTAGGAATCAACATGGATTCCGGAAACAGCGATCGTGTGAAACCCAACTCGCTTTATTTGTTCATGAGACCCAGAAAATATTAGATACAGGCTCCCAGGTAGATGCTATTTTTCTTGACTTCCGGAAGGCGTTCGATACAGTTCCGCACTGTCGCCTGATAAACAAAGTAAGAGCCTACGGAATATCAGACCAGCTGTGTGGCGGGATTGAAGAGTTTTTAGCAAACAGAACACAGCATGTTGTTATCAACGGAGAGACGTCTACAGACATTAAAGTAACCTCTGGCGTGCCACAGGGGAGTGTTATGGGACCATTGCTTTTCACAATATATATAAATGACCTAGTAGATAGTGTCGGAAGTTCCATGCGGCTTTTCGCGGATGATGCTGTAGTATACAGAGAAGTTGCAGCATTAGAAAATTGTAGCGAAATGCAGGAAGATCTGCAGCGGATAGGCACTTGGTGCAGGGAGTGGCAACTGACCCTTAACATAGACAAATGTAATGTATTGCGAATACGTAGAAAGAAGGATCCTTTATTGTATGATTATATGATAGCGGAACAAACACTGGTAGCAGTTACTTCTGTAAAATATCTGGGAGTATGCGTGCGGAACGATTTGAAGTGGAATGATCATATAAAATTAATTGTTGGTAAGGCGGGTACCAGGTTGAGATTCATTGGGAGAGTCCTTAGAAAATGTAGTCCATCAACAAAGGAGGTGGCTTACAAAACACTCGTTCGACCTATACTTGAGTATTGCTCATCAGTGTGGGATCCGTACCAGATCGGGTTGACGGAGGAGATAGAGAAGATCCAAAGGAGAGCGGCGCGTTTCGTCACAGGGTTATTTGGTAACCGTGATAGCGTTACGGAGATGTTTAACAAACTCAAGTGGCAGACTCTGCAAGAGAGGCGCTCTGCATCGCGGTGTAGCTTGCTCGCCAGGTTTCGAGAGGGTGCGTTTCTGGATGAGGTATCGAATATATTGCTTCCCCCTACTTATACCTCCCGAGGAGATCACGAATGTAAAATTAGAGAGATTAGAGCGCGCACAGAGGCTTTCAGACAGTCGTTCTTCCCGCGAACCATACGCGACTGGAACAGGAAAGGGAGATAATGACAGTGGCACGTAAAGTGCCCTCCCCAACACACCGTTGGGTGGCTTGCGGAGTATAAATGTAGATGTAGATGTAGATGTAGTAGCGGTCACGCGGTTCCAGACTGAAGCGCCTAGAGCCTCACGGCCACACCGGCCGGCTGTCGTCTTCTTCTTGTGCTCATTGGCGCCACTCTGTTTGCAAGCGTGGTCTGTCCGCTAGTGGCATCAACGGCGGTTATCGATATCTAGTAACGGTGGTACTATCTTTGGGGCGACGTTGTCGTGTTTCCGGGTGGTGTGAGTCGGCAGTTCGGTTGGGGACAGACGAACAGCCAAGTCCGCTCAGTGTGAGAACATGCTGGGACCACTGGTGGCACACATGCACTGCCGGATGGAAGGGCTGTAGTCGCGAGGGGTACAAGCTCGTTGTCAACCAGAACCAGGATTTTTCAGCTTGGTGGACCTTAATTCAATTAGTGAAACCTCCATCATTGTGAGATCTCGCCATTTGCTTGCGTGTTGCTGCTCGCAGTGTCGCTGGGACGAAGAGCAGTGAGTGGAACGTTTGGGGAAGGCGAAACTAATTAGCCTTCCTCCACTTCTTATTACTAATTATAGCATTCTGCATACTATATTTGTGAAGTTCAACCAGTGACATTTTTCCTGCCTAGTGGCCGCTAACGCCCCAGTTACCTCCCCTGGAGCTTAGTGTATGTTACGGCAGTGTACTTTTCCTCGCCTTGCCACTGCTGTCCGGTAAGGCGTGTAGTTCGACATCTTCCTTGATTAGTGGGCCGGGTGGTGTGCTTTTTTCCCTACTCTGGTAGTAGTGATTCCTTTCTGCTTCCGGATGCTCTAAACTCTGGAGCCTGAAGACGTAGTGCTGATTGCCGGTTCCGGCTTGGGTGTGTTATTCCATCGTTGCATTGGTCATCAGACGTTTGGTAGATTCGGCAAATGATTGTTGGTCATGCGTTTAAAGTGCCACTAGCTTGAATTACCATCTCGTGAACTGAATGCAACTCTTGGCTGCCTGTCTCATCGCTTGCGAAGTTTGAGGGACTTTCCCAGGTCGATCCTTGGAGCAACGTCTGCGCCCCCTCCCCTCCCTCCCCCCACTCCTTGGTTTGGTCACATTTGAAGATTTTAAAAAAATTTGATAACTGTAATTTCAAGTTTGAAGAGTTTAACTTGTTCTTAGAGGATTGCTAGGCAGGTCTTCAGCCGTGAAACTGTTTTAAATTATCGTTATTGGGGCTTTCAGCTGAGAAATAGTTTTGAATTTGTTGTCATTAAGGCCTTCAGCCATGGAACACTTCTTAATATATTGTCACCTTTTATTATTTGTTGTTTCCAAATAAAGTTTACGTGACTGAAAAATAAACTAACCAACAGCAATTGATTACTGCCCCGTCCACAACGGTAACCCAGTCCTGCCTTCCTTGGTTCAAGGTCTCACTAACAGTCGTCTGCCGGGATGGTTCCTCTGAAAGGGCACGGCCGACTTCCTTCCCAATCCTTCCCTAATCCGATGAGACCGATGACCACGCTGTCTGGTCTCCTTCCCCAAAACCAACCAACCATCCTAACAGTCGTCGTTTGACCATCATACAGACTCCCATTTGGAGGATATACCAATGAACATCCTTGGCGTAGAGAAACAACTGAAAGAGTATATAGCAAATAAGTCGCGAAGTCTTGATGGAATCCCAGTTCGGTTTTACAAAGAGTGCTCCCTTACTTACCATGCACTTATCACGAATCTGTTGCTCAGTGCGAAGTCCCAAACGATTGGATGAAAGCACACGTAACTCCTATATATATATGAAGGATAAAACAACGCCCCCTCCCCCCCCCCCAAATTACAGACCAGTATCCTTAACATTGGTTTAATGAAGAATCCTTGAATATATTTTCAGTTCTAATATAATAAATTACTTTGAGCGGGAAAAGATTTGGTCCACCAGCAATCACAGGTTTAGAAAGCATCGCTCCAGCGATGCTTGACGTTTTTTCAATTATATCCTGCAAGCCATGGATAAAGGGCAACAGGCGGATCCCACATTCCTAGAGTTCCGTAAAGCACTGGACACAATGCCACACTGCCGAGTGTTAACGAAGGTACAAGCATACGGAACAGGTTTCCAGATATGGGAGTGGCTCGAAGACTTCTTAAGTAACAGAGCCCAGTATGCAGAACGAGATTTTCACTCTGCAGCGGAGTGTGCGCTGATATGAAACTTCCTGGCAGATTAAAACTGTATGCCGGACCGTGACTCGAACTCGGGACCTATGCCTTCCGCGGGCAGGAGTGCTACTTCTGCAAGGTTCGCCGGAGAGCTTCTGTAAAGTCTGGAAGGTAGGAGACGAGGTACTGGCATAAGTAAAGCTGTGAGAACGGGGCGTGAGTCGTGCTTGGGTAGCTCAGATGATAGAGCACTTGCCCGCGAAAGGCAAAGGTCCCGAGTTCGAGTCTCGGTCCGACACACAGTTTTAATCTGCCAGGAAGTTTCAGAGCTCAGTATGTTGTCCTCGACGGCGAGTGTCCGTCAAAGACAAGCGTATCGTCAGGAGCGCCCCTATGGAAGTGCTATAGGACAGCTGTTACTTTCTGTATACGTAAATGATCTAGCGGGCAGGATAAGCAGTAGGCTGCGACTGTTTGCAGATAACGCTGTGGCGCACGTTAAGGTGTCGTCGTTGACTGACTGTATGGGGATACAAGGTGATCAGATAATTTCTAGTTGGTCTGACGAATGGCAGGTAGTTCTAACTATAGAGAAATGTAATCTAATGTAGATGAATAGGAAAAACAAACCGACAGTTCTCAAATACAGCATTACTAGTATGCTACTTGAGACAGTCACGTCGATTAAATATCGAGGCAAAGCATTAAGAAATGAAAAGAACATGTACGGGTTGTGATAGGGAAGACGAATGGTCGACTTGGGTTTATTGTAAGTATTTTATGAAAGTGTCGTTCATCCGTGAAGGACTCTAGAGCGACCCAAGATTAAATAATATTTGAGGGTTTGGGATCTGCACCGTGTCGGATTTAAGGAAGTCGTGGAAGCAGTTCAGAGGCGGACCGGTAGGTTTGAACGACACACAGGTACTACGGAGACGCTTTGGGAACCCAAATAGGGGTCGCTGTGGGTTAGGCGGCGTTTGTTTCGAGGAGCCCTGTTGCGAAAACTTAAAAAACCAGCATTTGAGTCTGACTGCAGAACGATTCTACCGTCGCCAACGTACCTTTCGCCTAAGTACCACGAAGATAAGATCGGAGAGATTAGGGCATATAGGCACTCGTTTGTCTCCCGCTCTATTCCTGAATGTAACACGGAAAGAAATAACCAGCTGTGGTACAGGGTACCCTCCACAATACACCATACGGCGGCTTGCGGAATAGTAGATGTAGATATATAACAGTCTTAGTACTGAAACTTCCAGAGCGACAGTATGTGAATACCCGCTTTCCCCCTTCTCAGAAATCATTTACTGTTGTTGTTTTTATTGTCGTCTTCAATCAATAGACAAACCACTTCTTCACGCAAGTGTATCCCGTGCAATCTCTTCATACCTGTGTAAATACTGCCACCTAAATATATTTCAACCGACTTGTTCTATTCAAGCCTTAGCCCCAAATATAATTTTAACCTCCTCACAGTCCCTTCCGATCCCTTCGTGCCTCAATATGTCTCATCAATCAATCCCTTCTTTTATTCGAGGTGTTCCATAATTATCTTTTTTCAGAAATATTATTCAGTGCCTCTTCAATAGCTATCCGCTCTATCGGACTTAATAAGCTTCTGTTCTCTTCTTGTCTGAACTGTTAATCGTCCACGTTTAACTTCTACACACGTCTACACATTTTAAAAACCTTAACATTTTAAATTATTTGTGAAGTTGACAATTTTACCTTTTGGTGAAACGTTTTTTTCTCCTGTTGTTACCCTGTGTTTCACAGCCTCTCTAGTTTTGGCATCATCGCTTATTTCACTTCCCAAACTGTAAAACACATCTGCTGCGTTTCGTGTCTCAATTTCACTATCTCACTCTCCCAGAATCGTCCAATACAATTCGGTTGCATTCCATTACAATTGTTTTACTTACGCTGATGTTCTTCTTATTACCTCTTTTTAAGATAACATCCATTCCGATCAAATGATATTCCGAGACTTTTCACTCCTCTGACGCAATTACACAGTCTTAGGTAAACTTCAGAGTTGTTATTTCTTATCCCTGAACATTAATTCACTTTCCAAATTTATTCTTAATTTCCTAAATATACAAACCCAATAATATCGGGACAGGCTACTGCCCTCACTCATTGTCAGCTATAGTGTCTATTTGGTGTCCTTCGTGATGATGCAGCGTTCTTTTTTTTCTGATCTTCAACCAGACATTTTCCAGCAGGGCGAATAATACATCAATTACAAATTCTGGCCCACTGCCGCTGAGTTGTAATGTATTACAGTCTAAGGACAAAGTCAGAGGTCAGGAAACAGTCGTGCACTGATATTAATAGTCCTCTGGCAACGCAAGCACTAGAATTTTATTTCTTTCTTTTTATCAAAGTAGTATATCTGTAATTATTTGTTTTGAATTTGTAGTGCGTTAGTTCTTGGAGAGGAAATATCTACATGGCGAGGAAGTATCTCATAGGACAAAGCTGCTAGAGGTGACGTGCACTTCATTGTGTTTGCAGAAAATGCTCTACTTGTCTGACAGGCAGGACATCTTCATCTACATATATACCTACGTGATAACTCTGCTATTCACAATGAAGTGCCTGGCAGAGGGTTCAATCAACCACTTTCAAGCTGTCTCTCAACCGTTCCACTCTCGAACGCCGTACAGGAAAAACGAGCACTTAAATTTTTCTGTGCGGGCCCTGATTTCTCTTATTTTATCTTGATGATCATTCCTCCCTGTGTAGGTGGTTGCCAACAGAATGTTTTCGCAATCGGAGGAGAAAACTGGTGATTGAAATTTCATGATAAGATCTCGTCGCAGCGAAATACTTGTTTGTTTTAATGATTGCCACCACAATTCAATTATCATGTCTGTGGCACTATCTCTCCTATTTCGCGATAATAAAAAACGAGCTGCCCTTCTTTGAACATTTTCGGTATTATCCGTCAGTCCCACCTGATGCGGTCCCACACCGCACAGCAGCACTCCAGAATACTACGGACAAGCGTGGTGTAAGCAGTCTCTAGTAGCCCTGTGGCACCTTATGAGCGTTCTGCCAATGAATCGCAGTCATTGGTTTGCACTACCCACAACATTATGTATGTGATAGTTCCAATTTAGGTTATTTCTAATTGTAATCCCTAAGTATTTAGTTGAATTTGTAGCGTTAAGATTTGTGTGACTTATCGGGTAATCGAAATTTAGCGGATTTCTTTTAGTACTCAGGTGAATAACGTCACACTTTTCTTTATTCAGGATCGATTGCCACTTTTTGAACCATACGGATATCTTATCTACATCATTTTGCAATTCGTTTTGGTCATCTGATGACTTTACAAGACGGTAAAGTGCATCAGTGGCAGTGCATGTTAGCAGGCTAGAGCCAGTCCACGGTCTTTTCGGGATATACGGTTCTACATAATTTGTTGAATGTACGAGAATAGGCATTGCTCAAAAATGCTCTTAGGGGGTACCACTTCTCTCTCACCGGCAGCATCGTTTACATTAAAATGACAATGGAGGACGTATGCGCTGCCGTAGTCCGACTGCTCGCACACAGGCTGAAATTTAAATATTCTGACGGACATGTTGGGGAGGTGACCATAGATCGTGCTGGTTTCGGTCTTCAAGCAATTGGGGTATTTGTGCTCCCTTTCGAGGTGCCACAAGACTTGATTGTTAAATCCTTCCGATTCCTCGGCAACGTTGTGGGCCACATCGCGGGAAAATGACAGACGTTCACGACATACCACGTGTTAAATGGTGTCCGATAGAAGTGTCCGAGAGATTAAGGTCGAACTATATAAACCCATAACATCCCATCTACTGATAGATGGTGTGTGAGCCATCATCGGCTATGATGGGCAGTCACGAACATCTGCAGGATGTAGACAACAGGGCCGTGCTGGATCCGATTGTCTTCGTCGCCGTTCTCTCCAGACACCGACTGATGACACAGCCCCCACAGCGACGGTCACTTCTTTACCAGACGCCTACGCCTCAGTCGTGAACAACCAAGACGCGCCACTTCAGGATGCGCCTCTCCTCCTACCAGCATTCCCCCTCAGGAAAGACGGAGTAGCGAGACCTCACTGACACCACCTCCTCTGACAACAACGACACCCACAACTCTCCAGAGCTTGATAAACGGCTTTTCTGCGACGATGGGCATCGTACCAAGTATGTTGCCTACCTCTGCTCTCCTTCAGACAGGCACGACGTCGAACGACGAACGACCCAATTCCGACTCAGAACAGCGCCTCTGAAAGCAGTGGCCACCCCAACCACGGGAGAAGAGGAGTCGAACGCCCTCTGATGACACACTTCTTTATATTGCGTCATGGGTATTGCACCATATACCATTTAGTGATCTTCCTTTGAGCTCTGCAATGAGAGGAGTGACCGATGTCCCATCTGGGTTTTGTCCTTTCCACTTTTTGTGATCTCACCCGCAGCGACGGATCCCATGGAGTAAGGTCCCCCAGGTCACACCATGGCAGCGTCACCACTACTGGCCCTCAAAGGGCGCGGCAGTCGCCAGCCACTAGTTTTGATCTCCTGGGCTGACGATGTCGACGACGGAGCAGATCAAGATGCTGGCCACCCATTGGGGAATGATCTACGATGGTGCCCGTCCCAGCTTCCACCCAGTAGCAGTGCTCAAAGTGGCTGAGTCGTAAATTACACGACCGCTAGTCATCTCTGCGACCCTCTGTGCCAATAGGCGGACACGTCCACAACATTATTGTGTTGCCACAATGAATCTGGCCACCTTTTGTGCTTCACATAAGCACTCAAAGATAAGAGAAGTCATTTACATTGCTGTATCGGCATTCCCCCCCCCCCCCCCTCCAAGAATTGGCTTCGCTGCTTTTTACATTATCATTAGCTACACAGCCCGCATCTCCCATATCTCTGACACTGATAGAGGTGTGGCCATCCTCCTATGCACAGTGCTCCCCACTGAAGATGTAGTGTACCTTCCTTATGTTAGGGGTATGGACCCCACATTGTTCACCGTCCTTATCCTAATTTTATATGATGCGTATGGCTCCAGCTGACGTCGTGAATGACACACCTTTGGTGACGAAGCAATGCCACTTTTTGAGGGTCCCCTGGATGATCCAGTCCTCGGTGGAGACTTCATCTCCACCTAAGGGCCTACTGATCAACTCCCATGACATTGCTCATGTGCGGCCTTCTGTGTCATCACCGACCGACTTCAGCTCATTGACATATGGATGACAGTTCATGGCACGGATTTCACATATTATACAGCGCACCGTCCCGTCACCTGGACCATATCTACCTCACACGTTGCCTTGCTGGCAACACTCGATAGGCTGAAGTTTCGCCTATAGATTTCTCCAACCATGAGGCCTACATCTGCGGTGTCGCCCTCGCCCAACAACTGGTGTAGCGCAATCATGGCCTGTGGAAATTAATCATTGCCCAGCTGACTACCCCTGACTGCCAACAGATCGTTGACGATGAATGGACCCTCTGTCGTCGGTGTCACCCAACCTAAATATCTACCTTACCCAGGTGGATATCCTGCGCGAAACCTGCTCAACACAGGGCGCTGACGGCATATGGCAGGAACATCAAGGCTCAGCATGCGAGCACTATGGACTTTTATTACATGATCCTACGTGACTGCACTTCGATGGCAATCTCTTCCATTCGCAAAGTGATAGTGCATAATGTTAAAGCGCTCATCACTTCACTCATACGATGATGCTTGGAAGGGACACTTGTTAGTTCCTGCACCCATAATTATAAGCCTCATGAAATACTGTCAATGTACCACCCACTCACAGAACTCTGGCATTGTAGTCGAACTCTCATGCACAGCCTCACTGACGCAGGACTATAGTATACTACACCATGTGCTATTGGTCACACTTTCCATTCCCATTTCACCCAGCTGTGCACTGCCATCTCGCATCATCCAACCTTAATTGAGGAGGTTGCAGTACTTATCATAAACACTGTACCAGAGGACGTGGATCAAGAATTTCAGAATGACGTGGCCACTGATGCAGTCGTAGAAGCCGGCCGCGGTTGTCTAGCGGTTCTAGGCGCTCAGTCCGGAACCGCGTGACTGCTACGGTCGCAGGTTCGAATCCTGCCTCGGGCATGGATGAGTGTGATGTCCTTAGGTTAGTTAGGTTTAAGTAGTTCTAAGTTCTAGGGGACTGATGACCACAGATGTTAAGTCCCATAGTGCTCAGAGCCATTTGAACCATTTGCAGTCGTAGAAGCCATCAAAGCAGGAGCCGCCAGTAAGTCCCCTGCTCCTGATGGCTTTCCCCTTCAATTATAGTAGTGTTTTAGTTATCTGTTGGTACCTACTTGGACTTAAATCTGGTGTGAACTGATGTCCCCAACAGCCAACAATGATCCCAGCCATCTTCCTAGATGGGGTCATTATACTGGTCCCTACACCGAATGGGTGATCACAGTGACTTGAAAATTTTCACCTATTTGTTGGCATCATGACTGAAGAAGGCAGCATGGTACGTTATGTCCCTTGATGCAACTTCCCAGGGTGGTGTCAACAATATTAATATGGCCCTATCAAAGAGGTGTCGCAGTAGTTAGCACACTGGCATTCGGAAGGACGATGGTTCAAACCTGCCTCTGCAATCCTGATTTAGGTTTTCTGTGATTTCCCTAAATCGCTTCAGGCAAATGCTGGGATGGCCGACTTCGTTCCCTAATCCAATGTGACCAATGACGTTAGTGTTTGGTGCCCTTCCCTGATTCAACCAACCACATGGCCATTTGATCGCCCTCGTCAAGTCGCTACATCTATCTGATGTATTAGCACTGCTTGACTTCAGTCAGACTTTCGACCATGTCGATCACACATTTTTGCAGATGGTCCTCCAGCACGTGTGTTTCCCTGTTCATATAGTAACACTGGTAATGAGCGGTTTAGAGAATACTCTACGTGTGTAACGGACGCCTCACCACACCTCTTGTAACATAACATTCCGTCAGGGTTGCCAAGTTTCCACAATACTGTGTTCTATGGCGTTAGAACCCCTACTGCAGGTACTTCTCCAACACTGGTGGGCCTTTCATTGCATAGACACTGCTTCTGTTGTATGGCCTATGCTGACGATCTTGTTCTCTGCCTACATAGTAAAGATGGTGGCAGCGCGGCTGTGACATGCGTGGCGAAATATGGTGAAGCCTCTGGCAGTTCTCTCAATGTTTCCAAAGCAGGTTCTCTCATTGGTGAGGGCCTACCTGAGAGATGTGTCGTTCCTCTAAGTGTGGTCACCACTGTCCGCTGCTTGGGCATCGATTCTACAAATGATCTTCGTCGTTTAGCGGTAACAAACAGCAGACATGTCCTCTAAACGATCAGGGGTTGCCTCATTGATCATCAGCTTAGATTCCTCGACATTGTAAAGCGTGCAAGCTTTCGCATTCGTCATGTGGTGCAAGTGTTCGCGGTCCCGATTACTCTCGACCATCGTATGTTGATGGCGATGGGATCCTTTGTACTGGGATGTTACTCGAAGTTCAATATGCCTCCCTTGCCCTCCCACGGGAGCATGGTGGGTCTGAACTATTCCATGAGCCAGAATGAGTTACGGCCCTCTTTGTTAGCTCCCAACTGAAAGTGCAGAACCATTGCCCAAAAGGCATCAATGGACTGCTTTTACGTGAATATACGCTAGTCTCCATGTCAGCCACAGTCACAAATTCCTCTTCCGTTTTATCACTTTCGACACTACTTTCTGAAATGAAGTTATATCCTCCACACCTTACAACTTATCAAGAATATTCCGAAAGAAGACTGTACACGATGCATCACAATTGCAGCGGTCCCCGAATCCCATCGAATGCAAGTTTTCCCAGATTATAGTGTGTCGTTTGTGGAAAGTGATACATGCAAGCTTTCTCGCCACCAGCTTCCAATCCGCCTGTATCTCCGTCATTGGCAAACAGGTCAACCAATCTCGTTTGAACCACGCCTACCTTGCTGACGTACTCCTTTGTGTTCACTGTGGTGTGGACGACACAGACAGCCACCGATTCTCATGTGGTCCGTCATCTGACGTCTGGGGGATCGCGCAGTGTGTCTTGGCTTTCCTTACCCGACAGCCGCCTGCTCAGATCGCTTTCCAAACGCTTTTTTTCCGGACGTGATTCATTACCCTGCAACGAAAACTAAGGATGTGATTTGGATATGCAGCCATATGGTCCCTGTTTGTCCACGCAAAAATTTGGAATTGGGTTATTGGACGTCCCTTAATGATCGACACCATGTACTTGTTCACAACCTCAGATACAAGCAGTTCTTTTTAAATTTTCTATGCAGCGCCTTTCTTGTCCCGCCTTCCAGCTGGAATGTCTAACCTATGAGATGCTGACGCTTATTTTTTCGTCATAATGCTCCGAAAGAACTACAAAAGGACTCTCCATAAAAATTTCGAGACGACACGTTTGGATGTTTCACCAATCGTAGGTCGAGAAACTTCTGGAATACTGGTACATAAAAGAAAAAAAAAACAAGAAACATAAATTACTTAAAAAGAATCACCCCTACACAACTCCTTTATCTTCATCGCTCCCCTGTGTGTTCTCTCCCTCTCCCCCTATTGCTTCCTTTCCTTCGCCCTCCACTTTAGCGATAGGTTAGTTATTTTGGGGTACGCATAGGTAGGTGCCAAAGCCTGAAGAGTTGCCGTTTTTTCACTTTTTCTCTTCTTTTTTTTTAAGAACAGAAGTGGTGGGAGCATTTAGAACTTTTCTTGTAGTTTTCCTAATTAAAAAAGGTTGTCGTGTGTGTTCAAGCACCGCTTCCGAGACGGGGTGTTGCACATTCCCTAGAGCGATTCCGCCTGGCAGATTGATGACGAAGGACGGTGTGACGGTCAGCATGGATGTGATTTTTAGGCGTTCTTCCACATTGTACTGGGTGAATACCGCGCTGGTACCCACGTACCACCTTAGTTACACGATTCGCTAACGTTTAGAAAACTTTCGCTCACGTGGACTCCTGGGGTACACACATTCCGTCCCGGGGGCTAACGGGGTGGCGACACAAAGGGCATCCGGAAACCCATTAAACAGTCCAGGTCCGTTAATACCCATTGTAGCCCCAAGCCGATGCAGGTCAAAGACACAAGAAAAAAGAATAAGATTTAAGATACGTAAATAAACAGGAATACGAATATTAAGCACCGAGATCCGGAGTAAAGTGTGCACTAGTATCCAATATCAGGTTTTACCTGTTATCTAGCACCTGTTAAAAATAAAAATTACGAAGCGATATCAAGGCAGCCACTGTAGGGTTGAGAAGAGCGAGAGAGAGAATTAATAGCAATGAGAAGCAATAGAGGAGCATGATGGCGGATCACATAGTCTGTAGTACCCTGCACCTCGTCCCGTTACGCAGACAGCGGCCGACGGTTCTCTTCCGATCGCGCATATCACTTACGTCTCGAGAACAGCAAACGTCAAACTCGATTATCGCTGCTCCTTTAAGTGAGTCAAGGCTTAGAGCCGAACTTCCGCCAACATGGCGCCTACCGCAACATCCTCTGTGATGGACTGTAACTATTCGAACGCTGCGTGTTGACTGCTACAGGACACTGTCAAAAGCGAGGCTCAGAGAACCTTCTATGTCCTATTTAAAAACTCGGTCTCGACAAGAAACGAGCAGACGGTCAACATAGACTAAACTCACCACACCTGTTGGCTGGCTGGTCCTAACAACCAAGTAACTCCCACGAATGTATCCTTGCGCACCCTGTGGCCTTCTCCATTCCAAGGACCCTCTCGAACCTCCACATTGATTAGTGCCTTAAAGTTAACCTGGTCCAATATTACTCCTTTTCATAGTGGTAGAAGGGTTCATTAATGTAATTACACTCTCTCTCTCTCTTATTAAAGTTACAACTTAAATCCCCAACAAATGAATATGATATTACAAGAGGTGGCCCTTCTATGAGACACTTGCATAATGAGGATTATTCTGAATGTAAGGTCGGATCCGTAGCGAAATGGAAACTACAGTGAAAGTCAAAAATGTTTTATTGGGAAAAGTCACCTGCTTCTTTACATATCTGTAACTTACTTCCTTAACAAAATAAATATGCTACTGTAAGAAGTACTCCTTCTATGCGACACTTCTCAACTACAAGTAAGGTCCAGACAGTCGTGAAATGGAAATCACAGTGATATTTAAAAACAGTTTCCGCCCAGACATAGACATTCCAATATCTTCGTTACTAAAGGTAACAGCCTGTACTTTCCACCAATTCTCTACGCTGGCCTGCAGTTCGTTGTCTGTGCCTAAAAGTTGTCTTCATAGCCAACGGTTAATGTGAGCGGAGATGAACATCAGAGGGCATCACGTACGGGCTGTATGCTGATGATGAGGATGATGTTTGCTTTGTGGGGCGCTCAACTGTGCGGTCATCAGCGACCGTACAAAGTCCTATTTTTTACACAGTCCAATTTTTAAACAGTCCAATCTAGCCACTGTCACGAATGATGATGATGAAATGGTGAGGGCAACAGGAACACCCAGTCCACGGGCAGAGAAAATCCCCAACCCGGCCGCGAATCGAATCCGGGGCTGTATGTGGGTGATCAAACATTTACCATCGAAAACGCTGGAGGGTCCTCATGGATCCTGCAGTGTGCGTCCGAGAACTGTCATGAACAAGGAAATGCATGACAGCTACGTTATGTGGATTGCGTAACAGTATTTTCTAGGCGTCCTTACGTGCTCACTGTGCGCTCAGAACTGAAAAGAGCCATGTTACGCGATCGATGGGCATACTGGAGACACTGCCCAATACAGCTGTGTAAAGATTCATCGAATTTTCGCTGTGCTTTGCATTGGACCCTACTTTCCGAATAACCCTCGTACACCTGAGGCGCTGCATTACAACTGAATGTTGCCGGGTGGCTTTTCGGACAGAAGTATAAGAGCGGAGCAGAGGCAAATGGGGAGGGGGAACTACTCTAGAAGCAACATGGGCCACAAATGGCTAAGCTCTCTGACTTAAGCGACTTTGACGAAATATAGATTGTTACGGCCCAGTGCCTAGGAAGAGGAATCTCGGTATCGGCAAAACTGGTCGTCTCTTTGCGTGCTACAGCCTTGGGCACCTACGACAAGTGGTTGATGGGCGAGGTAGCAACAAAGAGGTGCAAGGTGTTAAACGTACACGCCTCGTCACAAAATGTAGAAGTCGGAGGCTTGCGCTCTTTGCATGTATGACGACAGAGTATAGTATCGGTGAATCACAAGCATTTCGGAGAACACAGTTCAGCATGCATTGTGGAAAAGAGGAATCCGCAGTAATAGATATATTCAGTCTGGGTATACAATGAGCCGCCATCAATAATATAGCGTCTAACTACACCTTGCTCTGCTATTGCTGCCAACACCTACATAACTAAGACACCAACAGCCACCAAGAGCCAACAACACTTCCAAGATACCCTCGTTTACGTCTGAACAACTTCTTATAAAATAAGTCTATGAGAATTTATTCACATAAAGCAATAACAAAACAAAACGTGACATACGTAACTGAACCGTCGGTTCAATCACAAGAATTTAATATACAGTCAGCTCTTGAGACCACTGAGTAACGACCGACTGACGTTTGTGGCGAAAGACATTCGGCTTCCTTTCAATTTGCTTTCTCGCGCCCACGGCGTGTGCTGACGCAATTATGCCTGCACTGTTAATACGCAGTGCCAGAAACAAAACCACTCCGTTTGTCAGCACTCCCAGACTTCTGTTCAGGAAGTTGTTTTACAAGTAAGTACACTCAAAGCACGATACACAGTTTCCATTACAAAGCCACCAGGCTACCACTAACAGTAGCGAAAGCACTCCCTAATGACGAGGAGAAGCCGTTCCTTCGCCTCCTGTGGAACTACTGTGTGGCCGGCCAGGTAAAGACAGAAACCGCTGCCCCAGATTGTTGCCCTCGCGGCAGCCCCATCCGCGCTGCCCATCATCTCGCCAGTTCTTGAGGCCTCTCGTACTTGCTCAAGACTCGCTGCTTGGTGTCACTTCAGCAGCTGGCACCGCCGCCGTCTGCTCCTCCTGGGCTAAGCCACGGTACTCGCGCACCGCGGCAGCCGTTTGGAGGCGCTACTGTCACACACCGGAGAAATAACCGTGTCGTTCGACACGGCGTAACGATATCCAGGAAGTGACTTAATTTTTGAAGAACAGAAAGACATAAATAATACAATTAACACCAATCAAAGTATACGATCCAGTCACATTAATGTGACCATATCCTATGTTCGACGTACAGTAACCACTCACAGTGGACTTTCCCGACGATTGTTGCAGGGTCATATATGCCAACGGAGTGTACGTAAAGCGTCAGGGGGATGCGGAAAACAGTGCAGTCATTGTCGTAATGTGCGAACAGAGAGATTTGTCTGATGTCCCTAAACTCATGATCATTGGCTTCCGGGCCAAAGGTGGAAGCATTTCCGAAACTGCTAAGTCTGTAAAGTTTTCACGTGCCGCTGTGGTTCATATGTGGATGGCAAAATTTCGCTCGCCACATCCGGCGCCGAGACAACTGTCGAGCACAACGGGCCAGAGACGACAATGGTGAAAGACGGTTCCAGAGATGTATACGGGCTAATACAAGTGCCACTGTTGAGCAACTGACTGCCCAGATAAACCAACGCTTCATCGAACAGATGGCCGTTGATGTGTACGACGCTGCAACAATAGTCGGAGAAAATCCAGGGTGTAAGAGGGACGCTTATGGTCTGGAAAATGTTTTCGTGGGATTCTGTTGGTGATCTCGTTATTCTGGAAATCACAATGGGTCAATACAAATATGCATCTATCCTTGGAGACCACGTCCAATCCCCCTGGCATTTTATTTTTTTCGGCACAATAGCATCCACCATCAGGGCGGTGCAACGTGTCACACAACTTGCGATGTACAAGGTACAAGCGTGGTACTAAGAGCCGCAGCGTAAGTTTACTGTACTCCCCTGGCTATCAAACCCCGTGGATTAAAACCCAATCGCGTATAAGTGGGATCCCCTTTCATGGTGTCTCAATCGAGAAAGGTAGCACAACTGAGCACGGCACTACAGCCAGTATGGCCCCACGTCCCCGTCAGTAGACTCCAGAACCTTGTTGATGCTCTTCCTGCACGCCCGTGCTGCAAAAGGTCGTCATTCAGGCATCTGATGGGTGTTCACATTGATGTGAGCGGACGGTGTACATGTGGTACGATTAGTAGTACATTAAATGGTAAAACAAGAAGAGAAACCCAAATGAAGTTTCATAAACTCATGTCACTACCCACAGTGCTATAAGGCGCAGTAAATTCTACACTAAGATCAAAAGATCCTAAGACAATCGGAAACATAAGAAGTGAACTTCCCTATATCAGTGAAAGGCAGCACAAGAGAAGACATAATAGGAAATGAAGAAGTAGGGAAAGAACTGGGGGTAGATGCATGAAATGAAAAAGTAATTGAATAAAAGCATTATTGGGTTGAACACGTATTGCGTCACATGAGACTTCTTGACGAGCGATTGAATACAGTCCTGTTGGCAGTAGTGTGAGAAAGCTGAGGAAGAGATAGCGAGGCCGGAACGCGGCGTAAGACTTAATTCTGGATTGGCTGAGGAAGAAGAAGATGGTATGTTAGGCTCTCGTTAGACACACCCAATATCCACTGTGTACTCAATATACTCTTCATCTGTGGTAACGGCTTATTTCTGTACTGAAAATAAGTTCCCATACGGATGGACTTGTATTTCTCATACTCACGGGCAGTCACTTACTGGAACGTACTGTATGTTTGGGTGAAGGAGTTTGGGTAAAATCGTTCAACATGTGTTTGATGATCAGAATTTCGGCGGGATGCTAGGGTTCCTGCTGCTCCTGTGCAACGCAATGCCAGCAGGGCAGGCTGCCGGTACCCGAGTGGCCCCGCGCCAGACTCAGCTCGGCCAGAGTTGTGCCGGCGCTAGATCCTCGCGGCGGTCAGCCACCTCGCATTACTCATACTGCGCCGGGCGGCGCGGGGGCGGATGCTTATTTACGATTGCTCGCCGGCTAAGTGAAAGCATATCGTTAAACGGTCGCCGCAGTAAATTAAGCCATCGCCGAGCGCGCCGGAGAATTAAAACGTCAGGGAGGAGCGTGGGTGCTCCGTCACGCCGCTGCCTCGCGCCGCCCGCCAGCCCCTCACACGGCCCAGGGCAGCCCCGAGCCGCGCCGCGCTGATTGGGAGGGAGCTCTCCCACCTGCTACGCGTACAACACCTGTCACACACACATCCGCGCCCACAATGACAAACGTATAGCTTAATAACATTTAAGACAAAAATGAGTTTCCCTCTAATCGTAATATTGTACTACATGCAGCACGCTCTACTGTTCGAGAGCTCTTTACGGAGTTAAGTCGTCGTATTGGCAAGTTACGGCGTCAAAATCCATTTGGAGGCTGGATATTAGGAATGGCGGTTACCGCTGAAACAACCGGTTGCCTGTTCCACTGACTGTTTCCGTCTCCAGCTTGACCTGCCTCCTAAAAGCGCTCAAATTAGCCGGTTCCTGAAATAACCGATTTTCCGTTTCCACTGTTTTTACTTCAAGCAACAAACGTGGAAATCGAACAAAGATTCAAAAATTCTAATGAAGGTGAAGGAGTAGGATATCTCGGTCGACTTGTGGATGAGGCTGCAGCGGAACACGTTATCATTGTCTCCAACAAAGACTGCGAAGTTGAAGGAAGACGGGCGCGCCGACAGAAAAAGCGAAAGGCCACACGGTAATGCCTTTTGCCACTTCTGGATGGTATTAATTTTGCTCCCTGAAGCAACCACAAAATTAAGGGTTCAGTGATTATACCAACAAAATTACAGCTAAATCAATTAAATTTACATTATTTTTCCAACGAACATTGTGGGTGTTTTCTTCTTATATGACGTCGGACGTTTGTTCCTCCACCTCCACTTTTTAATATTTCAAAGCAAATGGAGCATTGCACTTCACTGTTACCGCACCGCGTAAAATATTCCCAAATTAAGGATGGTACCGTTGAGCAGTGTAACTAATGTCCGAAGACGACTGCGAGAAACTACCGCACAAACCAGGTAGGGGCGAAAGAAATGAAGGAAGATTAAAGTTCAACGTCCCGTCGACATTGAGTTCATTAGAGACGGAGGACAACCTCTGAATATTTCAAGGGTGGGTAAGGAAATCGGCCGTGCTTCTTCGAAGGGACCATCTCGGAGTTCCCATGGTGCGATTTAGGGCAAGCACGGAAAACCTAAATCACTATGGCCGGAACTGGATTTGAATCGTCGTCCACCCGAATGCAAGCGGCGTGTGGTAACCACTGCGCTATCTTCCTTGATCAGGTGGGAACAAGTCTTCCATACTGCACGTTCATGCGTACCGTCTAACACAACGGTCCCCAACCTTTCGTAAACCATTACACATGAGAGCAATTAGACAGTATCTAGTACCCCTCCCCCATCTCTCCCACATTATGACCAACTTAAGCATCTATCTAAACTGCTGAATGAAACACTTTTTTTGGAACACTTTTATTTTTAAAATTAAAAAAAAATGAATGATATTTTAGTTTGTGTGTGTGTGTGTGTGTGTGTGTGTGTGTGTGTGTGTGTGTGTTAGAATGAATGACAAAGAAATTTTCAGCGTGCATTAGAAGTGCTATCCACAACTGTTTCTCAGATAAGAATGCTAACTATCCACAATGAGGTTAGACATTTGTTACAAAACATACTTCCCCTGCATTACTCCTCTCCATTGCTCCATTGCAGCACTTGCTTGACCTGCACGCTGCAACTTAAAATCTGTGCTCCATGCGGTCTAGGGCGTCTTGTCACGGTTCGTGCGGCTCTCCCCGTCGGAAGTTCGAGTCCTCCCTCGGGCATGGGTGTGTGTGTGTTGTTTTTAGAGTAAGCTAGTTTAAGTCGGGTTAAGTAGTGTGTAAGCTCAGGGACCGATGACCTCAGCAGTTTTGTCCCATAAAATCTTACCACAAATTTCCAAATTTTCCAAAATATGTGCACTACACTTACTGTTTGTAAATCAGTTGATTGCTGCACTCCTTACTTTTGAACTGGTAGAAACTGGAAGGCTTCGGGCTGTTGATGCTTTGTGTCTGACCACAGCCATTAATAGTAATAATAATAATATAATAACACTGTGTACATCTCTGTAGTAGCCCTATGTAGTTACTGCTGTGTCGTGCTGTCAATTAATTCATTTACCTGTTTCGACGCAAGTAATGAAGCAATTTCTGGACTAATGCAGGAACTATTTACAACTTGGAGAAAATATTTTCTTGAGATATTTAGCATTTGCTATGCACATTTCTCACTTTTATCGTCAGCGATGTACAGGACAAATCACAACATTTGTGTGCAGTGGGTGGACTATGTCAGGAACCTGTAACCACAAGCACTTTAATGTTACTAATTGAGAAAGAGTAATTATTGATAACTTATATAATCAATATTGGGGTCTTAAAAATTGTGATGACAGTAATGATCTACTGAAATTAATTTAGTTTGGTGACTGAAACAGAAATGAATCGTTTAGCTTTTACCCCCCAGAAAGCTTTATTTTGTCCTTCAGGGGTAATTATCCCCAGGTTGGGAATCACTGGTCTCATAGGATGCCATACACGGCAATAGGTACATTATTCTCACTGCAGTGACGCACCGATTCTTATGTCATGTGTTTGTGCTTAGCCTTTAACTATAGGTGTTTGTTATTACAATAGTGCCGATCGCTTTTCACAATTTCTGTAATAATTTCATATTTCAAAGCAATGGAAATTCTATGAATAATCATTACTCGTTTTTAAAGAAGTTTCGTTTAAAAACTAAAACTTTTGCCAATGCTGTTATGGGAAATTGATATGCCGGTTTTTCTGACCGGTTATTAGCAAAAAATTTAAAAAAAATTATAACCGAGACCAAACAAATACCGTAAAATACAGGTTACTCAGAACTAAAATAACAGTATCGGTTTTAACTGGACGATTTTTCCCATTCCTACTGCGTATTTGCTGAGGGAAGCAAACTCTTATAAGGTACGTAGAACTTTCCTGGCTTCTAATTGGCAGTTAGGTCTGAGGCAGACACTCCGGTGCCGTTGCTGGTATTAGTCAAATGGCGACGGTCGCAGTGAGCAGTCCTGTCCCTTTGGCTGTTGTAAAGAATTCGTTTTAAATGTGTAAACTATTTTATTCAGAGTGTTAATTGCATCACCAACGTGCGTTATTAGAGTCGAGTGTTGACAACCAAACTGAATGGTCACGTATGTAATGGTTACAGCCACGTTTTTTTTAAAAAAAATACTGCTTCACTGAAGTCGGATGGCAGCAGCCATACTAAACGGACGTATTTGTGATGGCCGGAGACCGTAGCCCCGACTGTAAAGTGTTGTTAAATGAATGAGTTGTGATGTGCATAACTTGATTCATCGCTCAGAATATTTATGAGAGAGCGTTGTTGGGCAGTACTGGGTCTGTGTGTTAGCAAATTGTACCAGCGACAGATTGTGTAATAATTTTTTGGTGTAATCACTTCGTGTGGTAACTGTGCTATGGCAGGACTTACACCATGGAATAAAAATAAAACATCCATAAAATGATACGGAGGGGCTATTTACTGCAAAGTATAGAGTGACCCAAAAGCTCGTCAACAGTTGAGAAGTCAATACGTCACCGAATAACATAGGTAGAGAGTTAAAAATTGACGCACATGCCTGAAATGATATGGGGATTTATTGAAACCGAAATAAAGTGCACAAAATGACCAGCAGATGGCGCTGCGTATGGCAAAAAAGCAATAATTATCATAACAATTTAAGTATAGCAAAGACGACGTTCTTTATAAGAGTCGACATGTCTGCCGTCATTCATCAACAATACCTGTAGTGGAGCGTCAATGTTGTGAACAGTACTGTACAGCATATCAACAGATATCGTGAGAAACTACCATCGAATGTTGTCTGTTAGCATCCCTAATGAGATCGGACGATTTTGGTAGACTTGCAACTTCAATTAACCCCAAAACCAATAATACGCACCGAGGTCTTGGGACCTGTGAGGCCAAGCATTGTCTGTTAGCATCCCTAATGAGATCGGACGATTTTGGTAGACTTGCAACATCAATTAACCCCAAAACCAATAATACGCACCGAGGTCTTGGGACTTGTGAGGCCAAGCATTTCGGAAGCTCAGCATGCGATCCTCACCAAATGATGTGCGCAAGAGCTCGTTCACAAATGTAGTAATATCAGGTGGAGCGGCACCCAGCACTAAAGTCGTACTTTCCAGCAAGTGTTTGTCAGCCATACCGGTGTACCTGGCGCACGTCACACCTACATTTCACACACGATTCCCACGCGGCGTCACTGACTTGATGCTGTCTAGTGCCATCTGTTGGCCGCTTTTTGCACTCATTTTTGGTCTCGCAGAAACCCCACATCACTTCAGGCACGCGTGTCAAGTTTTACCTCGCTCTCTCCATTGCTCCGTGAATTTTTGCATTTTGAAATGTTGAAGGACTTTGTGTCACCCTGTAGCTCCTCATTTTCCTATAATCTTAAGCCATCAGCTAAACATCATATTCGAAGCCGCGACCGAGTGAATCGGACGTTCACACATTTACAAGACGCGAAGTGAGTTCAACAAACATCCGATACCTCCGTCTCTCCACTTGCTCCTAATCTCCAGTACCTGGGGCAGATGCCCCCCTCTGACATCAACTCTCCAATCATAGCACAAGACATTAAACTTATCCTCCAGTCTAAACGCAACACAGCCCCTGGTCATGTCTGTGTCACGTACCGCCACATTAGAGAAAGCCCCTTCTCCTTCCTGACTGTCCTTACCAATCGCTATAACGTCATCCTCTGTACTGGATCCTCCCCCGACCTGTGGAAGACCTCCCGCGTTCTCTTATCCCTCAAATCCTACAAACCCCCTTCCGTCGCCTCTTCCTATCGTCTCACCTGCCTCAAGTCCGTCTTTAGTAAGGTCTTCGAATCCATTCTCTCCCATGGTATCCATCAGCACATGAATCAACACCACCTCCTCCCACTTACCCAGTGTGGCTTCCGACCCTCCCAGTCTCCTCTTTAAACTCCAAACCTACACCCTTCCTATCAGTTCTGTCCATCTGGTCGCTTACTTCCTCTCACGCCGTACTTCCTATGAGACAATCCACTACACCAACTCCCGTATCTTTTATCCCACTGCTGGCGTCCCCCAGGGCCCCCTCCTCTCCCCTCTGCTCTATCTCCTTTATTCTGCCGATATGCCCAAGCCATCTCGACCTGTCCACCTTCTCCAATATTCTGATGACACCGCCTTCTGGCTCTCTATCCTACCCTTCAATGGTCCCAGCGGACCCTCCAAACCCACCCTGACCAGTTCATCACTTGGTGTAACTAGTGGTTCCTTTGTCTCAACCCCTCCAAAACCCAGGCAATCATCATAGGCCACACCACCCACTCCTTCCGTCTCCATGATTTCTACTTCATGATTTACGGTTGCCCCATCCAACTCACCCCCACCCTGAGATACCTTGGCCTCACTCTCAATCATCACCTCACCTGGACCCCTCGCCTCCTGACCAGCCAGCAGAAAGCCCATCCCGCCTACACCTCCTGAAAATCCTGTCTGGCCGGACTAGGCGAATGGATCCTTCTACCATTCTCCACACCTATCTGTCCTATCCTCTGTTATGACATCATTGCCTCTATCTCTGTCCCCACCCGCTTTTACAAGACCCTCCAAATCCTCAAACACTAAGTGCTCCGCCTTGCCTTCCATATGTGTCTTCCTTCCCCCACACAGCTTGTGTATGACCTCATCTCCTTCCCCTACCTTTCCTTTTCCTCCAACATCTCTGCATCCTTTACAGTGTCTGCATGCTTGATCCCACCACCTCCTGGTTTCCTTCTTCCTCTCAACCCCCCCCCCCCCACCTGTTGCCGCTCATCTATCGCTGTATCCCTCCCTCTCTCCACCTCCACACATTCCATCTCCTTCATCAAGGCAATTTCCAGCCCCCTCCCAGATGTTGAACTTTGTTGTGACATCTACGCAACCTTCCATCTGTAACCTGGCCTTGTTTCCCCCCTCCCAAGGGCCCCCTTTTTCCTCTCCTTCTCCCAGAGTGGAGTTTTCTCCTTCCCTCCCTGAGTCCCTGCACCCCCTCCTCGACTGCTTCCCTCCCATGTCCTTCCCCTCCCCAGCCGGTCTCCCCCTCTCCTTCCCTCCCTTCCTTCTTCTCTTCTCCCCCTCTCCTACCCTTCTTCCCTCCTCCCCCCTCTCCTCCCCTCCCTCCCCTCCTCCCCTGTCTGTATGCCTCTAGCAGATCCTCTCTGTTATCCCATCGTCATCAGTGTACTGTGTCAGAGTTGTGTTTGGTGCTGTTCTCCCGTGCGTCAAAGCTGAGATTTTAATTGTGTGCTGGACTTGTGCATAGTGTTATTGTCAGTGGTTGTTATGAGCTACGCCGTCCGTCGATACTTTTATGATCCAGTGTTTGGTTTTGTTTGTGTGTGCTAATTTCTTACTGTTTTCATCTGCATTTTACAGTCGCCTCCTTTCTGTCTGTTCTCTTTCGTACTGTCCCCAATTTTTATGTATATGTACACCACATTTTTCTGTTCTTTCAAATATCTTCCTTTGTATAATTCATGTCTTTCGGCTCAAGAGCAGCGCATATGCTGCTGCCAGACCACCCCAGACGGGCCACTGAAATACAATAAAGGAAAAAAAATAAAAATAAACAAACATTGGGAGGTGTACCTGATGTACATTTTCAGCTACAGCCATCACGTGTACTGTCACTTTGTTGCAACCAACTGTCGAGGCTTGTTGTTGCTACAAGAGCAGAGAAGTCGTAATCCTCTCCTGAAATGGCCTAATGACTCCTAAGCAGTGTAACCTAAACTTTTTAATATTGCTCTTTTGTACGATCCAAACTGACAACGTCGCATAAGAAATAAGTATCTCTTGGAGAATTAAACAGATGAAATCGTCTTGCCCTGCAAGTCTTATTACGCAGAGTAATACTCACTCGTATTTGATGATGACCAAGTGGTACCAGCCGAAAATATTTATGACTAGGTACATGCTGTGAAAACTGCCTGTAGAATATAACAATTGGGAAATACTGAAAGGTAGATGTTACTTGTGGGATAATGTGGATGTTATTAGTTTGTACATATCATACTGGTGATACTACATATTACTACAGTGCATCTTTCATAATTTCATTTTCTATTTAATCTGTACAAAATCCACGTTCTACTGACACATGTCGACGCATGCAGAACGATATCTAATAACCAATTTATCTTATTTCAATTCCTCATGTGACAACTGAGATCAGCAGCTTCATTCCGTTTCACATTCTAATTCTTGCCATGAAAACAGTAGCATTGCGTCCTTTGGTGAACTTGAGGCGATTCCCACCTTCTTTTCCTCCATACAGAGGACAAGACAAATTCGTTGGCGTTCCTCAAACTTGACCGGCAGGAGAGAGCCACAAAGGCGGCAATGCACTTTGCAGCGTTTTCAAAACCTAGTCTTTCGATTTGGCGGGGAAGATCGCGTGAAGAAGCTTTCAGACTATATTAGAAAGTCCTCTGTCCTCAAGTCTGACGCTGTTAGAATTCCCTGCTTTTTGTAGCCACTCTGATTGGCTTAATGGGACGCTGGACCGGGCCCACTATAAGAGTTTTGCTCTGGGCTCAGCGTCCACCGGGGGATGTTAAGTACGGGAGCAAGATACTGCTGATCCATGCTTCGATGGACACAGACGGTTCTGCTATAACGTGATTCTAAGTGGACGTTCGGAATGTTATTTATAAGTTATGTTGCCTTCAAACTTGTTGACATCAGCGCCGGGAGGTGTATGGAATGGGTCGCTATATTCGTGCTGCTTATCAGTAATGTACAAGCTGTCCATAAATATTTAAGTGATTTCAAGGTTAAACATTAATTATATATTTCTGTTAGTAACATGTGTTTTTTTTCTTTGTACAGATCTACCAGGGAACCCATGAAGTTTCTGTACAGCTGTGTGTCATTCAACACTTTCGTTACAATGAGCGCCGTGTGAGCTGTATCATGAAAATGGCTCCCCCCAGGGTGTTGTGTAGCTAGCAGACCATATCACCGATTACTGCACAGCGATGTTTGTGTAGTTATGGAAAGAAACCACCTAATGTCAAGTTAATCAGAACACGGATGCAAACTTTTTTCGCAAAGGAGCCGATTTAGAAACGGACAAGCAGCAGCAGACCCATCTGCTCCGGAGGAGACTGTGCAGGCAATTTAAGCCGCGTTCACGAGGTCTCTACAAAAATCGATTAACCTACTGTACCTTCGCGGAAGCTTCAAGTGCCAAAGAGTACAGTACATAAAGTTGTTCGCAAACGTCTTAAATTGTATGCGTACAGGGTCCTAATCTTTCGGGCACTTCAATAAGACGATCGCCCAAAACGTGAAAAATTTGCAATGGACATGCTGAACCGTTTGGATGAAGACAATGATTTCTTGAAGCGTTTAGTTTTTCAGATGAGGCTACAAGTCATGTTTGTGGTTCAGTTAACCGCCATAATGTCCGGATCTGGGGATCAGAAAATTCTTATGCAGTACGAGAAAACTTTCTGGACAGTCCAAAGGTTAATGTGTGGTGTGGGATAATGTGTGATCGAGCGATTAGCCAATTTTTCTTCCTTGAAAGCAATGTAAGTGGATATGCTTACCCAGACATGTTGGTGATAATGCTAGTCTCCAGCTAAAGGATACGGAAGATACTATCGTCTTTCAGCAAGATGGTGCTCCCCACATTGGATGCTAGAAGTCCACTATTTTCTTAATGAAACCTTACCCAACAAGTGGATTGCGGGAGACAGTCTAGTTTTATGGCACCCTCGATCACGTGACATTACCAGCTTAGATTTCTTTCTTTGGGGGCATTTTAAAGATACTGTGTACGAAACAGCAGTTCCCGATATTTTGATATTACAAGAACGCATCAGAGTCGCCATTGGCAAAATCACACCACGCATGTTGCAAAATGTGTGGCAGGAGACTGAACACCGGCTTGATACACTCCTGGAAATGGAAAAAAGAACACATTGACACCGGTGTGTCAGGCCCACCATACTTGCTCCGGACACTGCGAGAGGGCTGTACAAGCAATGATCACACGCACGGCACAGCGGACACACCAGGAACCGCGGTGTTGGTCGTCGAATGGCGCTAGCTGCGCAGCATTTGTGCACCGCCGCCGTCAGTGTCAGCCAGTTTGACGTGGCATACGGAGCTCCATCGCAGTCTTTAACACTGGTAGCATGCCGCGACAGAGTGGACTTGAACCGTATGTGCAGTTGACGGACTTTGAGCGAGGGCGTATAGTGGGCATGCGGGAGGCCGGGTGGACGTACCGCCGAATTGCTCAACACGTGGGGCGTGAGGTCTCCACAATACATCGATGTTGTCGCCAGTGGTCGGCGGAAGGTGCACGTGCCCGTCGACCTGGGACCGGACCGCAGCGACGCACGGATGCACGCCAAGACCGTAGGATCCTACGCAGTGCCGTAGGGGACCGCACCGCCACTTCCCAGCAAATTAGGGACACTGTTGCTCCTGGGGTATCGGCGAGGACCATTCGCAACCGTCTCCATGAAGCTGGGCTACGGTCCCGCACACCGTTAGGCCGTCTTCCGCTCACGCCCCAACATCGTGCAGCCCGCCTCCAGTGGTGTCGCGACAGGCGTGAATGGAGGGACGAATGGAGACGTGTCGTCTTCAGCGATGAGAGTCGCTTCTGCCTTGGTGCCAATGATGGTCGTATGCGTATTTGGCGCCGTGCAGGTGAGCGCCACAATCAGGACTGCATACGACCGAGGCACACAGGGCCAACACCCGGCATCATGGTGTGGGGAGCGATCTCCTACACTGGCCGTACACCACTGGTAATCGTGGAGGGGACACTGAATAGTGCACGGTACATCCAAACCGTCATCGAACCCATCGTTCTACCATTCCTAGACCGGCAAGGGAACTTGCTGTTCCAACAGGACAATGCACGTCCGCATGTATCCCGTGCCACCCAACGTGCTCTAGAAGGTGTAAGTCAACTACCCTGGCCAGCAAGATCTCCGGATCTGTCCCCCATTGAGCATGTTTGGGACTGGATGAAGCGTCGTCTCACGCGGTCTGCACGTCCAGCACGAACGCTGGTCCAACTGAGGCGCCAGGTGGAAATGGCATGGCAAGCCGTTCCACAGGACTACATCCAGCATCTCTACGATCGTCTCCATGGGAGAATAGCAGCCTGCATTGCTGCGAAAGGTGGATATACACTGTACTAGTGCCGACATTGTGCATGCTCTGTTGCCTGTGTCTATGTGCCTGTGGTTCTGTCAGTGTGATCATGTGATGTATCTGACCCCTGGAATGTGTCAATAAAGTTTCCCCTTCCTGGGACAATGAATTCACGGTGTTCTTATTTCAATTTCCAGGAGTGTATTTTGGGTGTAAGCAGGTGTGCACATGTTGAATTGAGTTAAGTGTTGAAGTGTTTCACCTGTATAAAAGGTTCGAAACTTAAGAAATAGAGATATATGTGGTATATCACATGTTTCATTTATTGTATGCAGTAAAGAAATACATTGTTTTGTTACCAGGGTAAACATTTACAGATACCCTCTAGTACAATCATTTTGTGCGAAGTTGTCGATCGAGCATGTGGGTCTCGTGTTAGCCACGTACAACACATGTAGTCACATAAAGAAGCCAGTGGAGCGTCTGGTACACACTCTTTTCTTTGATTTCTCAAAGCACTCGCTCTTTAATATTTCTGGAATAGAAGTCCAGTGATTCTGCACGTGCTGTAAGATTCAGTCGATCGCCATGTGGTCAAGGGATATTGTTATATCGGCAGTAATCCGCGATGATAAAGTATGCTTTGGGTTGTCAGTTTGAAGAATGCCGAATTCCTCTACGCCACATAGTTAATTCACGGTTGCATTGTAGACAGTCGGACTTAATGATGAGACAATTTGCCCTCTTAGCTTCCGTTTATGCCGATCCCTTTTGTTGTGTCGATGTTCCCTTTCTCGACGTTCATTTTCCTATCGCAAATCAAATCAACTCCCCAGAGTGTCATGAGACTATCCCACGCTGATTACTCACATGCAAAACATGTCCCCTTGTGCAGTGCATAAGAGACTGTAGTAGCTAACTGATATTCAATAAGTGAAGCAAATTATGATGGATTTTTGTAATAAACGGTTAGTCAATTGAACACGAAGTTAATTGTCACTATAGGTAATTCCATATTCCTCTCCAGCACGGAATAGGTAACCGCTAAAGGCAATTGTCAGGGAAACTGCACACTGAGCGAAATTCGTTACCGCATGGCAGCTGTGGGTCTCAAAGTTTTTGTTGCATGCATCACTCAGATGTAAGAGAGAAATGTGGAGCGCTGTGTCTCAATTTGAATCAATCATAATTCAGTCAAGCCATTGCACACAGAGTGAACGGCCTGGCTACCATTGGGGCGCACCACGACAAATGAAATCTCGCATTGAGTGCTATCCTAACGTAAATTTCCCCTAACATTACGTAATCGCTGATTGCGTGAAAATGTATAAATAAAAACCGAAACACCGTTTCAGTACAAAAAAAGAAAATCTAAATGGGATTTGATGTAATGAATCGTTTAGGTACTGGTAATTTTAGTATTAAATGTTGCTCTTCGTTCAAACATCTACGAGTGTAACTACAGCAGCAAACAGAAGGAGTGTAGGAGGCATTAGAAATAAAACTGGATAGTGGAAACATATTATGCGGCAGTTAAAATCAATCCCTTGGATTCATAAGATTACAAAGTAACTAGAAAGATAAAACAGAAAAAAAGAGTAGAAAGAATTGAAGAAGTTAGAAAAACTACGGAAGTAGGACAGGACGTAATGAAAGCTACTGAAAGCATGAGGTCACCATAGCATGAATGATAATAAATGAATAAGAAGGATATGGAGTTAGATGCCAGTGCAAAAAAGGAGAAGAAGGTGATGGCCTAGAGGATAAGTGATAAGTGACAGTCTTAAAGGAAGTTCTGGACTGTCAAAATATCCATGACAAGGGGGGGGGGGGGGTTGGTTGGAGGAAAGGTCGGGGGAGGCTGGGAAGACCATGAAGTACGAAGGCTGAGAAAGAACAAATGGCAAGCATGGTATAGATAGTGTCCTCAGCACGTTGAGGTTGCGCCCACTATAAATTAATTTATTCATCACGAATTTTGGTACATTTTCAACCAATCTGCAGTATACAAAAATGCTGACATTCTTGACAGATTTCTGTGATGGAAACTTTTCGTGATATCAACCGAGTGACAATTCAGTGTAGGAGCAACGTATCAACGAGTTTCCTTCACGTCATCTTCAGGCGCAGTGCTGGAAAGTTATGCTTTATAGATAGTGGACCACAGCCTCCTATGCTGAGCGGCTATTAGACAGAACAGTCGTGTTCCTGAGGAAGAGAATGACGTCTCTGGTTGTGATGGTGGTGGTAGTGATGGAGGTGGTGGTGGAGAGGGAGGGGGAGGGGGGAGGGGAGTACTAGCGTCCACTCCAGGTGCTGCCTTCCATTCTGACGGCCGCTCTCAGACTTGAGAGCTCTTGACTAATCTGAGCTGGCAACAACTTAATTGAAAAAAAGTAGACCTGACTGGCTGACAGGTTCTTTGTTTGCTCGTAGTGCAACAGCCATTTTCGAACACATTTCCAAAAACCACCGGAACGACACAACACCCTTGTGTACAGTAAACCGAAGAATGTCCTTTACTTGTCCGCAGCTCGTGGATGTTCGGTAGCGCTCTCGCTTCCCACGCATGGTTTCCCGGGTTCGATTCCCGGCCGGGTCAGGGATTTGCTCTGCCTCGTGATCACTGGGTGTTGTGTGCTGTCCTTAGGTTAGTTAGGTTTAAGTGGTTCTAAGCTCTAGGGCACTGATGACCGTAGATGTTAAATCCCATAGTGCTCAGAGCCATTTGAACCAAATGTCCTTTACTTGAGCTGCTCTTTGTCACTGCAGATACTTTTGTCTAACTCCTGGCTAAACTCGCAGGCAGTATTTTAAACTCCAGTCATCAGTATCTCTGTCTGATCTGTGACTGGGCCTAACGTCCCGCAGCAGTACTGGTACCAGGACAGCAGACATGTATCGGAAAAGAGACAAGATATTTATTAAGAAACTATTTTTTCGAGCTAATGATTAATATTGTGTGACTACCCTCGCTCAGCAGCTGATCCTGGGGAGGGTGCCAATTTTTACTGGACACACATGATATTAGAAATATTAGGGGAGTGTGACGTAAACAGGACAAAGTGACTTACCGTAAATATTGGGCCTTTGTAGTTCTTTCGAACAGGAGTAACGTTAATTGCGTTTTAGCAAGAGAGGTCAGTCGATTCACATAAGACCATAGTCTAATGTTGTTAGCGGTAGTTATAGCAACTACCACAGATCTTTGGAGATACAGTTCCTCGTCGCACAATGGAAGTAGTTTTTGGCCGATGGGAAGCGTGCGTGTTGGGGCACGAGGTAAGGCAAGGTAAGGTATGGTCGGCGGGACTGGCGTCCGGCTGTGGGCAGGTGTGGCGGCGGAGCGGTTGTGGCCGTGGCCCGCGGGCGTCACGAGCGCCGCCACGGCCCCGCATTAAATTAATTTCCTTTCGCGGCTCCGGGGAACCCCCGGCCCCAGTCCGGCCCCGTGATGAATGGCCGGCCCAGCCTCGCCGCGCATGCGCCTGCGCAGCGCGTGCGACCGCGGGTCCACACGACCGAGACTAACGCGCCGGCTCTCCGGGGCGTTGCGTGGCGAATACACGCGTCGCCACGCACGCCGAGCCGCGACCTGCACAAAAGAGCGCCGGGCCCGCGACGGCGGCGCGCCGTCACGAAGATTCTGCGCGCCGATCTGTGCGGACGCGCCGACTTGGCTCTCTAGCGAGGGGGAGGCACTCACAGCAGTGTCTGGTTCTCCAGAATACAGTGGCTGCGTTGTGGAGAGCAGCTACCGTAGTGACAATGAAGAACTCTACAGACACCGATTCGGATGACCCAAAAACGTACAGGTCCACTTGTTTCGTTGCTGTGTATGCAGTTACACAGCGATAGCTGCAGAGGCCTCCACCAGCCAGCAGTTTCCAACCGTTACGTCATAAATTTCCGATCAGTCATCACATAAATGTCGCTCGTAATCGGAAATCTTCTTCGCCCAAACGAAATAACGGGTTACGTTTTTGAAATCCCGTCATTCTCCTCTCCTCCTTCCTCCCTCCCTCCCCCCCCCCCTCCAACCACCCCCATTACGACGCAAATGTGAGAAATTTGGCTTGAAGGAGGCTACAGCCTTTTCTACGAGGTGAGGCAAATAAAAGTGTCCCAAATGAGTGGATACAACTGGACATTGTGACGTATATGTTTCATATATATAAATTTTCGGTGCCTACAGTGCCACGTCTTTCAGTGTCACACATATTTTTATTTTTAAAGAAGATAACTTAAGACTATTTCCATGGGTTCGCCCCTCAAATTTCTCCCTCATATCACAAAATTGTCGTCTGATGTAGTACAAACTGAAATAATAAATTCCTTTTAAAGCACAGTTCCGTATATAATTTATATTCAAAACCTTACACCTGTGTCACAGAACAAATCCTACAACGAGAATACTTTACACAAGTTTAAGGGAAGAAAAGATTCCGATAATTATTACAGTATTTAAAGAACATCAAAATATGAACTGGCTGAAATGAACAAACAGTACATGAGACTATGTTAATCAATTCAACTGTAAAAAGCTAAGGAGCATATTATTAGCAAAATGAGAAATATGCAAAAGTTAAATGCCAAAACGACCACTTCTCAATTGGGAGTAAATCAAAAGAATCAGAGTGGCTGATAGAGAGCACAATAACATGAGCCATAAACGAATAAGAGCTAAGCAACTAAGCAAATAAGAGAATAGGCAAAAATGAGATGCCAACAAATGAGCCTGGCCGAAATCCGTCGGCACTTATATACGGTTGCGCTCGTGGCGCCACCTCGCGGCCCGTACGCAACACGCGAGCCTGCGATCGCAATGCACTCTTAGCGCTCGCAGAGGCGCCTAGCGGCCCGTACGCAAGTTGTGCGATTGCTGTCGCAGGTCGACCCTTAATCTACGATGTTACAACATGTATGTATGCACATAACCACACCCCGTGACACGCAAACCGGGTGTACGCCCACCACGTGATCCAAACCAGTTCAGAGTGTAGTGCGGGTGTTTCAGTGTGAGTGGAGCAGCGCAAAGGGGACGATGCTACTCACAGTGGAGGAGTCGATGTTCGTTCGCGGAACGTTACGTGACAACGAAGTGGTGGAAACGAAAAAATGGTTCTAATGGCTCTGAGAACTATCGGACTCAACTACTGAGGTCATTAGTCTCATAGAACTTAGAACTAGTTAAACCTAACTAACCTAAGGAAATCACACACATCCATGCCCGAGGCAGGATTCGAACCTGCGACCGTAACGGTCTCGCGGTTCCAGACTGCAGCGCCTAGAACCGCACGGCCACATCGGCCGGCCGTGGAAACGGTGTGGTAATTTGTTTTCTGATAAGTTTAACATATTAAAGTGCCACCAAAGAGTGCCATGCAACGCAAAATCGAAAATGGCGTCAGATACGATCTGTTTTGAACAACTCAAAAAACATTCTGAAACGTGCCAAGAGATGAATGGTGGTCACTTTAAACATGTACTGTAGTCAGGATAGTACTCTAGTTCCTATCCTCTGCTGTGTTTCTTTGTACCTTGGAAGTCTGTTTTCCGGGCACTTTTATCTGCCCCACATTGTATAATGGTGCAAAAGCGTGGCGTCCTGTGACGTCACCCTCAGACTCGACAACACAACAGCAAGATGATGTCGATAAATGTGAGAGAAAGGCAAGAACTCGGAAGCTCATGTGAGGTGTGAGTTAATGTCAACACAGTGGTATGTCAAAAATCCGCCCCAGTTGCGAAACGTTACTGGTCTTTACCCAGGTATCAGCTAGAGTAATCTAGTCTTCTTCAGAAGCATAAAATAAACTAATACATGCCAGAATAAGGCACGGTCAAACAAAAAAAGCTAAAGTACCCTGGTATCATGTCAAGCTACGTTACTAAGCTGAGGAACAGCCCCGGCGCCTCTTCGTGTAAAGGTATCCGAATTTGAGGAGCATGCGGAGTTGACAGTCGCCTGACGTTGAATTGCATTGTAACGTGAGGGCAGGTATGCTCGTCACCAGGGGTCCAGTCGGCCACATCTGACCACCACAAGGGAGGTAGTATGCACCAAGCGCATCGTAATCCATTTCACATCATAGTTTGTCATCCGAGAGCAAGTAGTCGACTCCAACGCAACACACTGTAACATTGAAACGCGTACGCAGCGATGGTGAGACATTGCACAATCTCTGACCAGAGAGCATAGAGATCAGTACAGTTGCGAGAGAGTAATAGCGCGCGAGAGTTCAGTTTGTTGCGAGATGCAGTAGTAGTTAGTAGCGAGCCGCGAGTGTATGCAGTTTGTTGCGAGTTAGCAGGGCAGTTGCATGTAAGTCGGTCGGTGGTAGTAGTACGCGAGTTAGCAGTTGTGTGTGAGGAGTCGGCGGGCGTCGACATGGCATTCTGGTCGAGATTCAGGATGAGGTATATTGTTAAATAAGGTAATGAAGCAGCTTTGCGCTCAGCTAATAATGTATTGTAATGGATCTTAAGTGTAATTAATTTGTTCAAGAATCGCTCCAATAATAATTTTGTTATTTTTAACAAACAATCCTTTTTTGAAATAACATTTCCCTTGGATTTCCTTAAATAAAAGATTTTACTTAATTTCAAAGAATTTTTACGAAGCATTTCCTCCAAGCTATGGCGAAAAATAAGAGCAGATGCAGTATTATTGAGGTAAGAATTTGAGTTTAATCAGGGCCTAAAGATCGACGTTTCGGTCTATTTGCATTTTCAGTGTCAATGAGATTTCATTTCTTATTAAATTGACTTTCATTTTGGGGAGATTACACTTAGCACGATTATAATTGTCATTTCAAATTATTGCCATTGTAAGAAAGTTTCTCTGGGAGGTTATACTATTGTCTTTCATCTCTTACATTTTTGTGGGGAGGTTACACTGTCAGACACTATTTCGGAATTAAAGAAATCAGTCGTACTTTCAGTACACTGTCCATTTTCATTAGAAAAATTTCTCTGTACGTTACTTGAATTTTTCAAACCGGGTGTGTTAAGCTGGGCAGCGCTCATTACAATAGTGTGCCCCGCGTCATCAATTGGCGTCAAATTAACAGAGGAGACAATTGAGTTCGTCCGTTCATCATTAGGATGATTGTCAGTAAACGGTGAATTGTCATCATTACACTGTGTATCGAAATTACTATCGGTCAAGCTGTTTAATTCGGTAGTTTCATTCATTATACCTCGCAATACACTATTCACAGTCTTTCGCGGCATTCTTACAATAGTCAAAATTATCCACAAAATAAATAAGCACAATAAAAAAGCAACAAACAAAATACAACAGAGCAACGAATTGCCGATGATCAGAGGAAAGAAAGTCACAAAATTAATAAAAGCGTTGCGCCAAATGCTGATTATATTAAAGCAAATAAGAGCAGATTTCTGACTACTTTTCAGAAGATTCTCAACGAAATACGATCCTGGACCGGATGTCGCCAAGTGTAACCTCCCCACAAAAATGTAAGAGATGAAAGACAATAGTATAACCTCCCAGAGAAACTTTCTTACAATGGCAATAATTTGAAATGACAATTATAATCGTGCTAAGTGTAATCTCCCCAAAATGAAAGTCAATTTAATAAGAAATGAAATCTCATTGACACTGAAAATGCAAATAGACCGAAACGTCGATCTTTAGGCCCTGATTAAACTCAAATTCTTACCTCAATAATACTGCATCTGCTCTTATTTTTCGCCATAGCTTGGAGGAAATGCTTCGTAAAAATTCTTTGAAATTAAGTAAAATCTTTTATTTAAGGAAATCCAAGGGAAATGTTATTTCAAAAAAGGATTGTTTGTTAAAAATAACAAAATTATTATTGGGGCGATTCTTGAACAAATTAATTACACTTAAGATCCATTACAATACATTATTAGCTGAGCGCAAAGCTGCTTCATTACCTTATTTAACAATATACCTCGTCCTGAATCTCGACCAGAATGCCATGTCGACGCCCGCCGACTCCTCACACACAACTGCTAACTCGCGTACTACGACCACCGACCGACTTACATGCAACTGCCCTGCTAACTCGCAACAAACTGCATACACTCGCGGCTCGCTACTAACTACTACTGCATCTCGCAACAAACTGAACTCTCGCGCGCTATTACTCTCTCGCAACTGTACTGAACTCTATGCTCTCTTGTCAGAGATTGTGCAATGCCTCACCATCGCTGCGTACGCGTTTCAACATCTCGCACTATTACTCGGAGACTTGCAGCAGTCAGACTAGAGAATCATCATCCCAGGCATAGGGTGCCGTTAATACCGCAGAAAAAACGGTTGTGTTTGTGATGGTGACATTACTGGGACTGCTGGGTTGCTGATCGATGCTGTTCAGCAATTAACTGCGGTTCTGCATAGCCCCAGATGGCTATAGTCGGCGAGTATAGCCTCGACCTGGGAAAATGACTCAATTTCAAAAATTTTTGAGAGGCAAAGCGTTGTTATTCCTTGCGTAACGGTGTGGGATGCCGAAGGTATCACTTCAGATGGCAATGATGATGGTGTTTGGTTTGCGGGGCGCTCAGCAGCATGGATATCAGCGCCTGTACAAATTCGCAATCATTTCAATGTCCAAACTCGCCACTTTTCCCTAATGATAATGAAATGATGAGGACAACACAAACAGTCAGTCCCCAGGCGGAGAAAATCCCCGATCCTGCCCGGGAATCAAACCCACGATCCCGTAATCAAGAGGCAGCAACGCTGACCACCAGACCACGAGCTGCAGACTTTGACTTCAGGTCACGGCTAGTAGTGATTAAAGCAGTTCTGACGATACAACATTACGTTACGAAAATCCCGCCTCCTAACGTGTTACCTGTGGTGTCACCGCCAGACACCACACTTGCTAGGTGGTAGCCTTTAAATCGGCCGCGGTACGTCAGTATACGTCGGACCTGCGTGTCGCCACTATCAGTGATTGCAGACCGAGCGCCGCCACACGGCAGGTCTAGTCTAGAGAGACTCTCTAGCACTCGCCGCAGTTGTACAGCCGACTTTGCTAGCGATGGTTCACTGCCTACATACGCTCTCATTTGCAGAGACGACAGTTTAGCATAGCCTTCAGCTACGTCATTTGCTACGACCTAGCCAGGCGCCATATTCAGTTACTATGTATCCTGAACAGATAATATTGTGACTCATGTAGCGTCAAGAGCGACGTTCGTCATTAATGGATTAAAGTTACGTATCAAACTAATGACGTCCGCTTTCTGAATTCTAATGCATTATCATGTTCCAGACCTCACGTCAGTAGAGTCCTTCCCTCCTCACGCCAGCCTGCGTGGGCTAAAACGCGTGCATTTCGGCCTCTATTAGTAACACGGTGTTGGCTCTTCTGCCAACACAACATTACCTTTTCATGCGAAAGTATCATGGTGCCACTTAACATTAGGAAAATACTCGTCCAAACTTGGTCTATATCTCTAGAAGTTGTCTGTGTAGTGCTGAGGTCCTCTCACGTCTAGCAAGATCCCCAGGTCAGTTCCCAGTAGGAGATACGTGGGACTAGCTCAGTCGTCAACTCCATCCTAATATCATTATCCAGAACATTAAGGATCAGTATCAGTTACAACAGTCGTGGGCCAACTTGCCTCAGTGCACGCCTCCAGACCCGATGGTGTGCAACGTCATATTGAGATGTAAGATCATACCGCCAAGTTCTTTGTAAATTTTATTTGATTTTGTAATCGCTGAAATAGTATCCTATACCATTTCAACAACTGAAGTTTCTGAGCCGTGAGCTGCTCGTGTTCATGCCATTTATTGTTTGTCATCTTCTTTCACGGTACAGCCGCCTCGTTTTCTTATTCCATTTAGTGGAGTCACTAACTTCTGCCTTACTTTCCCGTGAGTGGCAGCAGCAACGCTTATCAAAAAAATGTTCAAATGTGTGTGAAATCTTATGGGACTTAACTGCTAAGGTCATCATTCCCTAAGCTTACACACTACTTAACCTAAATTATCCTAAGAACAAACACACACACTCATGCCCGAGGGAGGACTCGAACCTCCGCCGGGACCAGCCGCACAGTCCATGACTGCAGCGCCTCAGACCGCTTGGCTAATCCCGCGCGGCAGCGCTTATCGATAAGTGCACTGTCGTACGATTTCTGGAGTGACCGAAAGTATATCTGGGTCGTCGTCGGTCTGGAAGTCAGTTGGAGACGGACCAGGAGGGCAGTCGGGCACGGAGCAGCGTCGGGGATGGAGCGCCAGTGAGGTGCTGCCAGACAGTACTTGCCGATCGCTGGGGACACGCATGCAGTGTCCGACGGAAGAAGACTGGAGCAGGAACGACCGTTGGTTGGTCGTACGGTCGGTCGTCTCATCGACCGTTTCCGTGTGGGTGTGGCAGTCGTTCGGTTGGGGCAGAGCAGCGAGGTAGCCTCTGTGGCGCGTGGTCAGGGCGGAGCCGCTGGCGGCGTGCGTGTGCGGTTGGAGTTGTGAGGCTCCTCTTGGGAGCGTTACGAAGTTCGTCGCTCACCGATCCTGGACTCTAAAGCTGAGTGCTCACTTAACCTACTATCAAGCCTCAACTGCTATCACATCTCTTCGTTTGATACTGGTTGTCGCTTCCTGGGAGATTCCCGTGAGCAACAACGTGTGCACATTGAAGTCAGCTAGAATTGCAGCTGTCCTGCCTGTGTGGTGTTGAACTTAATTTAATTCATGAAGTGTACCAGCGGTATCTTCTGCCTTGTGGCTGTTGACTTTTCGGTTTCCTGCCCTGGTCGTTGACGTAGTTTTCGACAGCGTATTTTCCTGGTAGTGTTGATGCTGACCTCCAAGGCACGTAGTTTGACAGCTGAGAGGTTGTTGGTAGTTTTGGGTGTTTATTCTGACTTGACTGGATTTGGCACCAATATTCAGAACATTGTGCTATCGATATCTTGTCGTCATTTAGATGGTCGAGTGGAGCTGAACTAATCTTGTTGGTTGGTTTGTCGGTTGGCTGCCGGTTGGGTTGCCTTCTGATTAAGAGGCTGTCGGTCTGGCTGCCTGTCTCATGTAAAAGTGCGCTTATGTTACCTTCGCAGGCCGAAGCTTCTGAGTGCCGCTCCTTTCGTTTTACATAGTGATTTCCTTTTTAGTCTTAAGTACTCTCTGTGGCCTTCAGCCGAGTTTTGGATTATTAAACCTCTTCTTAGGCCTTAAGCCGTAAAATAAAACAAAATAAAATAAAATGTTTCTTGCTCGGTATGTGGCCTTCAGCCGAGTTTCAGCCTTTCAAAATTAAAATTCAAAATTCCTTGTGCCTAGGCCTTAAGCCATACACTGGTTTCAAGTTGGTACGTGGCATTCAGCCGAGTTTTCAGTCTTTCAGAATTAAAATTGAAAATTCCTTGTGCCTAGGCCTTAAGCTGTAAATTGGTTTCAAGCTGGTATGTGGACTTCAACCGAGTTTTCAGCCTTTTCAAATCAAAAGTTGAAAATTTTATCTAGGCCTTAAGCCATAAGAAATATTTTCTAGTTTTTATGTGGTCTTCAGCCGAGTTTTCCAGCTTAAATTAAAAATTGGAAATTTCTTTCTCTGGGCTTTAAGCCGTGAGATTGATTGGGTTTCGTATGTGGCCTTCAACCGAGTATTATGTGGAGCATTTTAGAATAAGGCCTTTAGCCTATTTTAGTTGAAATTTAGAAGTTCTTCCCTTTAGGCCTTAAGCCTAATATTGTTTTCTGCGTGGCGTGTGGCCTTCAGCCGAGTTTTAATCTCTCTTAAATTAAAAATTAAAAATACTTGTCTTGCCCTTAAGTTATGAGATTCTTATTCTTTAGTATGAGGCCTTCAGCCGAGTTTTACAAAAAAATGGTTCAAATGGCTCTGAGCACTAGGGGACATAACTTCTTAGATCATCAGTCCCCTAGAACTTAGAACTACTTAAACCTAACTAACCTAAGGACATCACACACATCCATGCCCGAGGCAGGATTCGAACCTGCGACCGTAGCGGTCGCGCGGTTCCAGACTGTAGCGTCTAGAACCGCTCGGCCACTCCGGCCGGCCAAGTTTTACACGAAATATTGTAAGATAAGGCCTTCAGCTTTTTCAAATTGAAAGCTCTTCTTCCTAGGCCTTAAGCCGTTAAATTGTTTTGTTAATATGCGGCCTTCAGCCGAGTTTTCAGCCTATTTAGATTAAACCTTAAAAATCTTTGTCTCGGTCTTAAGCCGTAACACTGTTCTTGATTAATGTGAGGCCTTCAGCCGAGTTCTATGGGAAAAATTTAAGCTAAGGATTTCAGCCTATTTATATTGAAGACAAAAAAATGTTTTTCTAAAGAAGTGGAATCTCCAGAACTCCTGTACATCAATTACTTACTTTGGCGTTGTGCCTTGGATTTTCGATGTGGTCTTCAGCCGATCTAAATTAAATCAAAGGAGATCTTTCGTTAAAACTTTGAGAGTTTTTGATTCTTGCTTGTGTGATTGTCTGTTTTAAGAAATAAAGTTGTATCTTGAGTGCAACTGACAGTGACTTATTTTAGCCCCTCTCCCGAAATATAACCTCATCCGCTCTGTCCTGTTAGCCCAGGGATTTCAGTTTAATTTGTTTCCTCTTCCCCTTCTTCATGTTTCACTTGTTTTTTCTTTTTTTAATGTATATATATAATGTAACTGATGTCAGTATTTTGCAACCAAGACTTATTAAACTGGAGGATCTCTATTACATCTGTCATCACATTCGTTATTATATTTGAGGTAACTACATTGTTCTTCCAGTCTACGGATATTTCATCTGGGCCTTACATGTAAAGTACTGCTTGTAAAATTCTAGTTCTTTCAAGGATCTCAGCAATATTGATGGAATATCGTCTATTCCAGATGCCTCATTTCGACTTAAGTGTTTCTGTGTGGCCGGCCAGAGTGGCCGAGCGGTTCTAAGCGCTTCAGTCTGGAACCGCGCGACCGCTACGGTCGCAGGTTCGAATCCTGACTCGGACATGGATGTGTGTGATGTCCTTAGGTTAGTTAGGTTTAAGTAGTTCTAAGTTCTAGGGGACTGATGACCTCAGAAGTTAAGTCCCATAGTACTCAGAGCCATTTGAACCATGTCGGTAACATCACGTAGCGCTCTGTATGAAACTCACTGACTGTGCTGTGTGCAGCCTGTGGCTGGTTGGCATTGTTGAAATACTCGCTATTGTAGTGTTGGGCAGCTGGATGTGAACAGCGCATAGCGTTGCGCAGTTGGAGGTGAGCCGCCAGCAATGGTGGATGTGGGGAGAGAGATAAGAGCGGACGATCTGGACATGTGTCCGCCAGAAAGAGTAAATTTGTAATACTGGATATCATGAACTGATATATAACACTATTAAGATTAATACATTGTTTGTCCTCTATGAAAAATCTTTCATTTGCTAACTATGCCTGTCAGTAGTTAGTGCCTTCAGTAGTTAGAATCTTTTATTTAGCTGGCAGTAGTGGCGCTCGCGATATTGCAGTAGTTCGAGTAATGAAGATTTTTGTGACGTAAGAGATTCATGAAAGGTATAGGTTATTGTTAGTCAGGGCTATTCTTTTGTAGGGATCTTTGAAAGTCACATTGCGTTGCGCTAAAAATATTGTGTCAGTTTAGTGTTGATCAGAATAAGTAAAGAGATTAATGTCTGAGTACGTTCAGTTTTGATCACCTGTTTCAAAATCAAATAATGTAAGAGGTTTATCAGCATAGTAATTCATTAATTTTTCTAAGGGGACTTTTCAGTATACCCTGTTTCCAGCCTACGACTGTTTCCACGGAACAAATTTAAGAGTATTTCCAGTTGCAGCCCTTACAACTGCCTTCCACTATGTAAACTCCGTGATTTCAGTACTTAATTTCACGATACAAATCTATGGCCCTCGGGAAAATATGTCACAGCATAAACTCTTTTGTGTTTAAGCCTCTCTTCCTCAAAATGAGCTATCTGCCATCAGTGCTAAATAGATTCTTCCCTACTTAGACTTCACAGAATGGGGTTTTTGCCCTTAGATTCATCAATATTCTAAATTAGTTTTCCACATGAATTGGCGCTTCTGCTATGGTAAGTCCTAGTCTGCTGTACCTTATCTGTACAAAATTGACACTTATTGGTCCTATTGGTGGATGCTATTATAGGGAGTCTCCACCCCTTGCCTTGGGTTGAACTCAGCTGCAGACACTTTCAATGAGATGTCTGAGTGTCTGTGGAGAACAACATTACATCCTTCCACAAGATCCGAAGCCAAAGAAGATAGAGTTGTTGGACACTGGGATCTGGAGCGAATTCGACGTTCTAACACATCCCGTAGGCAGTCCAATGAGTTCTTATCAGAACTCTGGGAAAGCCAGTATATTTCAGGTATGTTATTCTCCTCAAACAATTGCCTGAGAAATGCTGCTTTGTGAGAGGATGCACATATAAAGAGTCATCGCCTTCGAACAGTTACTCTACCGTACACAGTACACAATGCTGTCAAAAGTGTTCATGTCCTTCCGTGGTTGGCGATTTCTTAAGCTCAATAAGGAGAGCGCACCGTAACCGCGAAAAACGCCTCCGTACCTTAACACCTCCACCCCATACTTGACTGTTTGCATTACACAGGCTGACAGTTAAAATTCTGCGGGCGTACACGATACCCAAATCATTCCATCGGATTGCCACGCGTGTCCAGTCATCTACTGTCCAGTAGTGTCTCTGTTTACACCACCCCGAGCGTCACTTAGCGTTGACCGCAGAAATGTGCGACTTATGAAGAGCAGTGCTTCCTATGCAGAGTCATTGTGCTAACTGGACTGCTGATAGGACTTCGCAGCTAGCGAGTGATTCCTTTCGCTTATATCAAGTATCTCTTTGCAACCACCTTCCGCAATACTCAACGATCCCTGTCCGTCATTACATGAGCTGTGCGTGATCTTTATTTAGCTGCACTTTGAAATTTTTGTTTAAACTCTGCTGTTATGCTTGCTTGAGAAAAAACTTTTAGTGACTACATGTTCAGCAACGAAACTTTATTTACGCATATCAGGTAAACTCATCTTCAGAATATCAAAGGAGGTAAATGATGCCATGCCGTTTGTATGAGGCCCTTTACCTCCTTTGACATTCACAAAATGAGTTTACTCGAAACGCGTAAATAATGTGTAGTTGTTGAACATCCATAACAGCAGTTTATCAATAAAAATCTCAAAGTTATCAAATGACCGAGTGAATCTTACATCACTTTATGTCACAGCTAAAAATTAGTTATGGTTGTTCCTTCACGTGTCCACTTCACAGTCGCCTCACCAACAGCCGACTTGGACTACTTCAGGAGTGTTGAAATATCTCTAAAGTATTTGTTACTGAAGCGACACCCAATGAGTCAAATGGTTCAAATGGCTCTAAGCACTATGGGACTTAACATCTGAGGTCATCAGTCCCCTAGACTTAGAACTAATTAAACGTAACTAACCTAAGGACATCACACACTTACACTTACATGCCCGAGGCAGGATTCTAACCTGCGACCGTTGCAGCAGTGCGGTTCGGGACTGAAGCTCCTAGAACCACTCGGTCACAGCGGCCGGCACCCAATGACTAGTTCACGTAAGAACTCCCTGAGCTCTCTGACCCTTTCTATGTTATTGCTTTTATACTGGCAACACAAAGAGCCCGCACCTTTTTTTTATACTCGTGGGACCGCCTCTCATGACGTCGGGTTGTCATTCTCGCGTTACACGGGGGTGTTCGGATACTTCCGATGAGATGGCATACACAGTGTGTCTCAGTTCCGATAGGACTGCTTCTGTGAAATTCCAAACTGCAATGTTACCTCATGGCAAGTTGTGGCGTTATGGTCCTAGATGTTTCATCAATATCCATTTAGAATGTCAAAGTGCTAACTTCACTGCAGCGGGCGTCATGACAGCATATGTAATAGTACGTGTCTGACACTTGTCGGAAGATGGCTGTGTTGCAGCGAGCCAACATCAAGTTTTTTGAATTCTCCATCGTTTGTGTGCGAGAATTCATCGAATTCCATCAGAATACCGATAGGCAGGTTCCTGATCGCTCCTCCACGACAACGTGAAGACTGTGTGTGCGTTTCTGACCAGCAAATAAATCAGTGTTGGATCGGCAGCCGTATTCTCCGGATTTGGGTCCAGCCGATTTCTTGTTCCCCAAACTGAAGTTGCAGATGGAAGGACACAAATTCGATGCAGCTGACGACAGCCAGAAAAATTGTACTGCAGTACTAAATACAGTTCCAAAAAATTAGTAAACCCTCTGTTTCAAAACGCTTTTAAAACGATTTTAGGTGTGTAATGATTCAGGGAGAGACTATTTCGAATAAATATAGCGATTTTGTGAACATAATCTACGACTTTTATTTTTCATAGCCACAGACCCAACGGGACTGAGACACACTGAGTATACAGGGTGTTACAAAAAGGTACGGCCAAACTTTCAGGAAACATTCCTCACACACAAAGAAAGAAAATATGTTACGTGGACATGTGTCCGGAAACGCTTACATTCCACGTTAGAGCTCATTTTGTTACTTCTCTTCAAATCACATTAATCATGGAATGGAAACACACAGCAACAGAACGTACCAGCGTGACTTCGAACACTTTGTTACAGGAAATGTTCAAAATGTCCTCCGTTAGCGAGGATACATGCATACACCGTCCGTCGCATGGAATCCCTGATGCGCTGGTGCAGCCCTGGAGAATGGCGTATTGTATCACAGCCGTCCACAATACGAGCACGAAGAGTCTCTACATTTGGTACCGGGGTTGCGTAGACAAGAGCTTGCGACTTCAAACACTTTGTTACAGGAAATGTTCAAAATGTCCTCCGTTAGCGAGGATACATGCATCCACCCTCCGTCGCATGGAATCCCTGATGCGCTGATGCAGCCCTGGAGAATCGCGTATTGTATCACAGCCGTCCACAATACGAGCACCAAGAGTCTCTACATTTGGTACCGGGGTTGCGTAGACAAGAGCTTTCAAATGACTCCATAAATGAAAGTCAAGGGGGTTGAGGTCAGGAGATCGTGGAGGCCATGGAATTGGTCCGCCTCTACCAATCCATCGGTCACCGAATCTGTTGTTGAGAAGCGTACGAACACTTCGACTGAAATGTGCAGGAGCTCCATCGCGCATGAACCACATGTTTTGTCGTACTTGTAAAGGCACATGTTCTAGCAGCACAGGTAGAGTATCCCGTATAAAATCATGATAACGTGCTCCATTGAGCGTAGATGAAAGAAACTAAAATGAGCTCTAACATGGAAATTAAGCGTTTCCGGATACATGTCCACATAACATCTTTTCTTTATTTGTGACCGAGCGAGGTGACGCAGTGGTTAGCACACTGGACTCGCATTCGGGAGGACGACGGTTCAATCCCGTCTCCGGCCATCCTGATTTAGGTTTTCCGTGATTTCCCTAAATCGCTTCAGGCAAATGCCGGGATGGTTCCTTTGAAAGGGCACGGCCGATTTCCTTCCCCATCCTTCCCTCACCCGAGCTTGCGCTCCGTCTCTAATGACCTCGTTGTCGACGGGACGTTAAACACTAATCTCCTCCTCCTCCTTTATTTGTGTGAGGAATATTTCCTGAAAGTTTGGCCGTACCTTTTTGTAACACCCTGTATAGGAAGTGTCCTTTGTTCCTTTCTACAGTGACAAAAGATAGCTGGCGACCATTGTTGTGCTGAGGGTGAGGCGGAAGGCGTCGAGGCCACATCAAGAGGTCCCGCCGGAGGCGGACGGTCCGCCTCCGCGTGCCAGCCACCCTCCGCCGCGCACCGTGCGTGCCTGGCGCTGCCCCCGCCCCCGCCTCCGCCTCCAGCACCGCCGCCTCAGCGCGCTTGCACCCCCGGTCGCGGTGCCGCCTGCGGTGATACGAGCCACCGCGAGCAGCACGCAACGCCCACTTTAATTAAGCGGGCCTCGACATCAGTTTTATAACCGCAATTTGGCCGTGGCGAGGGGCCCTTGTCGGGCCGGGGAAATATTTTAGCTGGGGGCACGCGGCGTTTAATACCACAACAAGGCGGTCTACGTGGATGGCGGCGTCGGCGGCGGCGGCAGAGGGTTGGTCTCAAATTACAGGGTGCGGCGGCGCTGGCGGCGCGCAGACGGACTGGCGCCAGTGACAGTTCAATCCTTGGCGGGCCGCGCGCTGCCGCGGGGGGAATCCCCGAACCCGGACCGGCCGGCCGGCCGACCGACCGAACCGGCCGTCCCGCAAAGGGGTAGCAGCCGGGCCCCGCGAGCGGGCCCTCATTACGGCATCCGACGAAATTGGGAGACAGGAACGAACGGTGGGCAATTTGACCAGCTCCGGACGGACCAGTCGTAATTTGGGGCGCAGCTGGCACCGTTTCTTCCACCACTTTACTTCTTCGGCGAGCGTTTTAGCACCACAACGTAATGGCCCCAAATGGTTCGGAAATGTGGACGATTACCGGGACCCACGAAGAAGGATGGCGGTTTTACACTGCAAAACACGTCCTAAACGGCGGACCTTCCTTTGCGGCTCGGGCAACGTGCCACATTTTCTTAAGAGACCACGTAAATACAGGGTACACTTGGAAAGATTGTTACCATTTTATCACAATAACACTGGCTGCATTTGGAGAGACTGTAACATTTTATTACAATAACATTGATGAGCGGAGCACAAAAATGCCGCTACAGGACCTTTTCCGTCCGTAGTCCCTACGATTTCCAGAAAAAACTGCAGTGCTGATAGACAACGCAAACAATACCTAAGGATGTGATATTTGAAATTTTACCGGCGGTTAGAATAGCCCTGTATCTTTCTGACAATTCCCCAACTCGACAAAGTTTCTCCATTGCACCTACCTAAGACAAATACACTCTCACCTCTGAAAAAGACGACACATGGATATGAGCTTCGCTATAATTTATGCGTTATTTTCAGAATGAAAAGCAAGTGCAGAGTTCGGATTCCAGTCTAACACACAGTTTAAATTCATCGCGAAATTCACTACAGAGTAAATGTCATTGCTTTCTTATATTCCTTGAAAGAGAAATCTGAAGTTCAATTTCTCCATTAAAGCGACCATGTGTGAAACAAAGACCCTAAAAGTTGTAGAGAGAGCTTGATAAACGTGTACGGAACTAGTCCTCGCAGAGAAACAAGACGACTACTACAGATGCTGTACTCGTTTCCGTAAGTCCGTTTTCACTGTGCTTTTTTGAAGCTGCAATTAACTGGTAACAACTAGAAGTTAATGAAGACTTCCTTGCATAGTAAATTGCTTATAGAAATCAAACAGGTTAACCGCAGACAACAGGAAGCATTTCACTAGCTGTACTGATCACAATCTGTTGTCTCCCTCCGAATCGTCGACATTTTCAGGTCCGTTACAGGCATTGATAAAAATTAGTGATTGCTAAAATTTTCTGATAAGGACAGAATATTTTAATGATTATTCTTAAGGTCATGTACACCGACACTTTATGTAGCTACATCATGTTTGACATGTGTATATGTCTATCCCACGTGGAACCTTTAAGTGTGGTCAGAGTACCAAGAATCTTGTGTTCAGGTATCCAAGTAGCTCCTCAACTGATGTTAGCGAGATCTACCGATCGAAATGTAAACAATTAGTAGTATCGGAATGACAACTTGATAGGACAGGCGATCCTCCGTATTGCAGATTGCGACGAGACGAAGATAAAAATGTGAGCTATGGGTCGCCTACAGACTGCGATAAGTCACAAATGGAAGATCTACGAAGGACCACCAACACCTACGTACTAAATACCCTGAGCTCCATTCTAACAGAAAACTACCCTGGTCACTTAGATTCTGGTAAAGCCAGTGGCACAATATTGTTGATACAGATAACGTACCAGCGGCACCAGGTGTAGTGTTCAGCTAGTTCGGACTGTCACATCTGACAGAAGGGCCGCCATACAGCAGATCACTAGCTACTAAACTGCCTGAGAGAAAAAGTGACGCACCCAGAAAACGTGGTCGATGTCGATTTAACTTCTTACACGTGTACCTCATAGTACTCTTGTGAGTACACAATTCAGCGACCAGAAGAGTTTGAAAGCGGCGTCACTATGAGTCTCAATTTCGCTGGTTGGTCCAATCGCGCAATACGCAAATTTGTGGTGCGTTCGAATCTGACTGTTAATGGATATTGGACTGTTCGGGTACGTGAAAGCAGGCATACTAAGCGTAAACATTCCGGTGGCCTACGTCTGACGACCACAAGGGAAGGGTCGCCATATTGTACTCCAAGTACACTGTAATCCCTTCACATCTGCACCTGCTAGCGGATAAATAGCAATACAGTTTCACATTAGCGCAAACTCCGCTGCAGAGTGAAAAATCTCATTCTGAAAACATCCCCCAGGCTGCGGCTACGCCAGGAATCCGCAATAGCCTTTCTTTCGGGGGTGCTAGTTCTGCAAGGTTTGCAGGAGAGCTTCTGTAACGTTTGGAAGGTAGGAGACGAGGTACTGGCAGAAGTAAAGCTGTGAGGACGGGGCGTGAGTCGTGCTTGGGTAGCTCAGTTGGTAGAGCACTAGCCCGCGAAAGGCAAAAGTCCCGAGTTCGAGTCTCAGTCCGGCACACAGTTTTAATCTGCCAGGAAGTTCCATATCAGCGCAAACTCCGCCGCAGAGTGAAAATCTCATTCTGAAAACATCCCCCAGGCTGTGGCTACGCCATGTCTCCGCAATATCCTTTCTTTCAGGAGTGCTAGTTCTGCTAGATTCGCAGGAGAGCTTCTGTAACGTTTGGAAGGTAGGAGACGAGGTACTGGCAGAAGTAAAGCTGCGAGGACGGGGCGTGAGTCGTGCTTTGGTAGCTCAGATGGTAGAGCACTTGCCCGTGAAAGGCGAAGGTCCCTAGTTCGAGTCTCGGTTCGGTACTCAGTTTTAATCTGGCAGGAAGTTTCACATCAGCGCACACTCCGCTGCAGAGTGAAAATCTCATTCTCTAAATAGCAATACACTTCTTGGAACATTGTGACTCATCCCGTACCATTGGCCAGAGGCTAGCAGCAGCCAGAACAGTGTATTACCGACCAAAGCATAGGCTGATGTTAACGATACGGTACAGACAGCTGTGTTCAGAATGGTTCCGTAATTGGGAAGCATGAACTGCTGATGAATGGCGTCGCATTGTGTTCCGCGATGAAACACAGATCGGTACTTCTCTTCATGCCCATCGTCAGCCAGTACGTCGGCGCCCTGGATTCCATTCTTGAGAAGAGCAGCGCTGCCGCACCAGGAGCCGTGTGTGACTTCCGGTCAGCGCTGATATTGGTTGAGGGAACTCTGACAGCACAGAGATATGCCACGGTCGTCCAGCGACCTCATGTGTTACCCCTCATGCAAAGGTATTTTTCTGCCCTTTTTCAATGAAACAATAGTCCTCCGCACGTGGCAAGTGTCTCAATGGATTGTCTTCGTGATGTTCAGGTACTCCCGTAGCCAGTACGATTAACAGATCTGCTGGCTTAGAACATGTTTGGTACCATCTGGGAGTCAGCTCCGCCTCAGTGCTGTTATCCAGGATATCAAGGACAGGATGTAGAAGTTGCAGCTTAGCTTGTCTTCGAGAGGATATGAATGCCCCCTTCAGTGTATGCATCCTGCCTTCAGTAGGTGTAAAGTCATAGTGTCGGGAGGGCCTGAACTGCCAAGTTCTTTGTAAATGTGACTCAGTATTGTAATCACTGAAATAAAAAAAACGCCTAGGAAATCGGTATAGGCATATTTAAGTACAGAGATACGTAAACAGGCAGAATACGGTGCTACGGTCAGCAACGCCTACATAAGACAACAAGTGTCTGGCGCAGTTGTTAGCTCGGTTACCGCTGCTACAATGGCAGGTTGTCAAGATTTAAGTGAGTTTGATAGTGATGTTATAGTCGGTGCACGAGCTGTGAGGCACAGCATCTACGAGGTAGCGTTAAAGTGAGCATTTTACCCTACGACCATTTCACGAATGTGTCGTGAATATTAGGAAGCCGGTAAAACAAACAAATCTCCGACATCGCTTGGCCGGAGAAGGACCCTGCAAGAACTGGACCAACCGCGACTGATGAGAATCGTTCAACGTGAAGGAAGTGCAGCCGCGTCAGTGGCCACGCTGTTTGAGGCGCCATGTCACGCATTGCGTGGCCCCTCCCACCGGAGGTTCGAGTCCTCCCTCAGGCATGGGTATTTGTGTCGTTTTAAGTTAAACTGAATTAGTTTCAGTAGTGAGTAAGACTAGGGACCAATGACCTCAGCAGTTTGATCTCTTAAGAATTCACACACATTTGAAAGAAGTACAACCCCTCCGGAAATCGCTGCAGATTTCAATGCTGCACCATCAACAAGTGTCAGCTTGCGAACCATTCAACGATATGGGCTTTCGGCGGCCCACGCGTGTACCCTTGATGACTGCACGACACTAGGCTTTACGCCTCGCCTGAGCCCGTCAACGCCGACATTGGGCTGTTGATGACTGGGAACATGTTGCCTGGTCGGACGAGTCTCGTTTCAACTTGTCAGCGGATGGGCGTGTACGGGTATGGATACAACCTCATGAAATCATGAACCTCGCATGACAGCAGGGGATTGTTCAAACTGGTGGCGGCTCTGTAATGGTGTGGGGAGTGATATGGGACCCCTGACACGTCTAGATAAGACTCGACCGGCGGCACGCACGTAAGCACCCTGTCTGATCACATGCACCCATTTATGTCCATTGTGCATTCCGACGGTCTTGGGCAATTCCAGCAGGATAATGCGACACCCCACACGTCCAGAATTGCTACAGAGTGGCTCCAGTAACACTCATCTGAGTTTAAACACTTCCGCTGGCCACCATACTCCCCATAGATGAACATTGTTGAGCATATCTGGGATGCTACAACGTGTTGTTCAGAAGAGATCTCCACGCCCTCGTATTCGTAGGATTTATGGGCAGTGCTGCAGGATTTACGGTGTCAATTCCCTTGAGCACTACTTCAGACATTAGTCGAGTCCATGGCACATCATGTTTAGGCACATCGGCGTACTCGCAGGGACCCTACACGATGTTAGGCAGGTGTACAAGTTTCTTTGGCTCGTGGGTGTGTCACACGCCCTCTCAACCAGTGAAGTTCCATTTCGTTCGTCCTCCCCTTCTGGGTGCATCACTTATTCCGTCAGGCAGTGTCTACAGTGCCAGCGGCCTTGCCGGAGTGGTAACACCGGTTTCCGTCAGATCAACGACGTTAAACGATGGCCGGGCTTGGCTAGCGTTTGGATACGTGACCTTTTGAGTGTGCCGAGTATTGCGGCATGCAGGGTGTACACAGTCCTTGTGAATCTAACTAAGGAGTTACTCGATCAAGAAGTAGCGGTTCCAGTCACAAAAACTGACAACAGCCGGGAGAGGCGTATGTTGATATCGGATAACAATGGAAACATATTGTGAACCATCATACAATACAGAGACATCCCCTGTCTCCTGGATTTGATGCTCAGGATTCACACGAAGGGCACCAGCATACAGTGCGTCGTCAGGAGGCATTGAGGTCAGCAAAGGGACAGGATACCTCCACAGAGCTGGTTGATGTGGCCGAGCGGTTCTAGGCGCTTCAGTCTGGAACCGCGCGACAGCTACGGTCGCAGGTTCGAATCCTGCATCGGGCATGGTTGTGTGTGCTGTCTTTAGGCTAGTTAGGTTTAAGTAGTTCTAAGTTCTAGGGGACTGATGATCTCTCAGATATTAAGTCCCACAGTGCTCAGAGCCATTTGAACCATACCTCCACAGAAAACCTAATTCAAACGAATAGTGAACATCAACGAAGCGACTACATTTGAGTATTCGCGCGGTGACTTATCCCAACCTCTTCGTTCCTTCCTGGTGGAGCACAATTCAGGACAATACCAAAAATTTATGTGGACTCCAATGGGAACCATGATTTATCTTGCAACTGCCCTCAGTGCAGAACGAGAAAAGGGCCTCCTTACGGACAACGTATACCCGTTTGTTCGCTTACAACATCGCTCTCGAGCACCATGAGAGTCGTTCTGTTAATCCTTCATGACCAGAAAAGAAAGTGCTTTTCTGAGCCGTGAGGTCCTTTGAAATTGACGAAATCTGGTTCACCCTAGGGAAGGATGTGACCACCTCGGAATTTGCTCCACTAAATCTCCATGAGTCGTCGAAGAGTAATCGACCAGCACGGTTGCAGGTCGTTGCTTGTGTTTCGTGGCCACGCCACTTGTCACCACTGGTTCCACCGAGGAAGGGTGTTCTACACGCCACTTTTGAGTTGTTTACAATTCAGTTGCTTATCACTATCAGTTGCTGGGGAGTTTCAGCACTGCCGATAAATTTGAAAATATTCTTTATACATCAAAACAAAAGAGTGTAACTATTTTTTTCCCCTCTTTGCAGTTTAGCAAAAGACAGAAACAGTTTTGGTACCTCCGTCGAATTTTTATGCAAATAGTCTAGTATCGAATGCTTAAAAAAAGTGCCATTGGAGCAATTTGGAAATATTTACGGCACCATTATGACCAAGACTACATGTATCTCGCTGTAAAGGTAAACTAATGATGACCTTGAGTGAGCTAGTTTTATTACATTTGAGAACAGTCGGCTTAAAACCCCTATCCTATCACCACGGTTCAGGCTTTTCTCGGTTTTCTGATTCATGATTTTTTTCTCTTTCTGATCTGCCTTAAATTTAGTAGTAGCTTATGACCAAAACAAAACCAAGGTTAATTAACGACTGTAGTACTTGACGCCTTGTTGCAAGCTTCCACGCTGTTACCATGTGTAAAGGAACATGGGAACAGTATTGCGTTTTATAACAGTATTAAAAACGTCACACTTTCCTGGAAGTGCCATTCTGGTTAGGCCACACCGGTAGCGAACTCAACACTGACGTCCTATCACGAGCGGCTGCCTGTAGCTATCTGCGTGACGTAAGAGGCACGGCAAGGCGGGAAATATGACGGCAGAAACCACGCCCCCGTCTAGTGTCCACAGACCACGAGACGTCTACCAAGGCCACAGGACATATGTTGTTAAGCATTACATACAATGGTCCATGCAAATTGCTGGACTTAAGTTACAATTCGGGAGGACGACGGTTCAATCCCGCGTCCGGCCATCCTGATTTAGGTTTTCCGTGATTTCCCTAAATCACTCCAGGCAAACGCCGGGATGGTTCCTCCGAAAGGGCACGGCCGACTTCCTTCCCCATCCTTCCCTAATCTGATGAGACCGATGACCACGCTGTATGGTCTCCTTCCCCAAAACAACCAACTAATGTTACAACTAATCTGATTAGCTATCTCAAGCACGAAATTATGTTTTGTTCCTATTTGGCTACATATGTAGCCAGTAAGTGATACCAAGTTTAAGTGATAGTGACGCACTGAATAGAAACCTTAGTTTATCTGCCAATAGTAATAACTTAGACAAATTACGTAACTACAAAAGGCAAAATACCCGTGAAAACTAGCTGGCTGCAGCAAGAAAAGGCGGTTTTTATTTACAAAACAAATGTTTCTATACTTGCAGCGAAGGACGACCTCGCAGATAAACTTGTTAAATATAGCCCGCTCTATGCTCTGCGGCAGAATGTCGGAACACCAAAGTGAAAGAAAACTTTCATCAGATCTCTCATTATCTCCGATCATAGACAAGAATTTTTGTGAACTAAAAATTACCTTCTACATTATTCCCAGTTGAGAATCTGTAAGATGTATGGTATTTTTTTCTTGTGGTTTTGTGGCACGCATTCCTATCTCTTAAGCTGTCAGAGTGATAACAAAGGACGCCACTTTACGAATTATTAACTGAAATTTGCCCAAAACAGTAAAAGAGTGACTAACGGAAGAATCAAACAAAACAAGTTCGGCATCTGTTAATGATACTGATAAAATGCTACTCAGTAATACAAATAGCAAAAGTGAGGGTCCGAAGATGTAAGGTTGTCGGTAATCAGTGTCATCAGTTTCCAATTGGCTGATGACTGAATACTAAAATACAGATCTCTTTGCTACTGACACCCTTCGTTTCCTATCAAAGGGATACTGAAGGAACGGGTTTAAAATGCCAGTCCGACCGTGCTGCCTAATATTTCCTGCTCACCTCGATCTGACATTAAGCTCCATCTTTCCTTGCTTTCTAAAGGAACGGAAGGGGGAGTGGTTGACGCACACTGAGGACACGCCCACGTGACCTACTGAGAAACGTGGAACTCATTGGAAACTGAAGTGTCATGGCATCAATGACAACACTGATTCATTAACAGCCGTTTCGTGTCGAACGGGTCTATATTCTAAAGCACACTGGTGACGTTTGAAGCATCATGTAAACAGCCGAGAAGTTCAAAATACCGCCAAGGTTACTACTCTTTGAAAGTTGACATACAGGTCTGTATGGATACTCAGAACAACACGTTGGTGGCTGAAGGTAGGTGGAGTACAGCTGAGTACAGAGCTAATCATTATGTCGCTAATCCACTTGCGAGACTTCTTGTAAACCGTCACTAAGATCAAAAGGCCGGCCCGGGCAGTACACTTGGACAGTGGCGGTACAAGTCATAATGGATCATGTAAACCGTCACGAAGTTCAAAATACCGGCAAGGTTACTACTCATGCCGGCCGCTGTGATCGAGCGGTTCTAGGCGCTTCAGTCCGGATCTGCGCTGCTGCTACGGTCGCAGGTTCGAATCCTGCCTCGGGCATGGATGTGTGTGGTGTCTTATGTTAGTTAAGTTTAAGTAGTTCTAAGTTCTAGGGGACTGATGACCTCAGACGTTAAGTCCCATAGTGCTCAGAGCCATTTGAACCATTTGCTACTACTCATGGAAAGTGTACAGGCTTATATGGATACTCGAACTCAACAACACGTTGCTGTCAGAGGGTAGGTGGAGTACAGCTGCGTAATCATTACGTCGCTAATCCACTTGCGAGACATCTTGCAAACTGTCACTAAGATCAAAAGGCCGGCCCGGGCACTACTCTTTGACAGTGGCGGTACAAGTAATAATGTGATACGCCAAGAAAGCAGCCTATTGGTATATGACAAGTGCGTGCGGTAATGCTGAATGAAGGCGTAATCGCTACTATGCTAATGTACTTGCAGCAAAGCTGATAAGTCTAGCTACTGCGCATGCGGGAGTTAGAGAGAGAGGGAGAGAGAGAGAGAGAGAGACAGAGAGAGATGAACGGCGCCGCGCACGTGTGACGGGGGCGGCGTGACTAGGACTCACGTGAGGCGGGCGGCGAGCGACGTCACTACGGGGGCGGCGTCGGCGTCGGTCCGGACGGCGGCGTCGCCGGTTCTGGCGGAGCCACGGGCGACGACGGTCTTTGCATGCTAAAGCCACGCGGCGCACTGCAGCGGCCGCCGGGCGCGTCTCCCACCTCGCCGGCGCAGCCAGCCTGATCACTATGCAAAAGTATGAATGAGATACGGGACGCCGCGCCGCGCCGCGCCGAGCCGAGCCGGGGCCCGGCTGCTACGGCGGCGGCGGCGGCGGCGGCGGCGACGGCCAACCCGGCGGAGCGCGCGCCGAGCCCGGCCCAGGCGCGGCATTAGCAATTGTAATGAGTTACTACGCCCGCCGAAAACATTGACCCACCTCGAGCAACAACAACATTGTCTGCATAGTAATGGCCCATGTGTGCCACTAAAGGGGACAGACTGCTCGCCGCGGCCTAGGTCAGGGAGAAGGCGGAGGAGGCGCGCTCGCCGTTCACGGTCGCGTCGTCGATGCCCCAGCATCCGACCTTGACCCCATCCAGACGCAAGACGCCTCGAGAACGTCGCAGTTTCACCTTCGCGTGCCTTTCACAGTTCTGATCCTACTGCACACAGTCGAACAAGAAGAAAGGTTACTCTTTAACGCTCGGTCGACGTAGAGGCAAGCAGAGTCGCAGACAAAGCTCATAATCACCATAACTTGTCAAGAAAATGACTGTGATCCTTTTTGCAAGAACCATGACGGTATTCGCCTTAAGCGATTTATGGAAACCGCAGAACAGCGAAATTCGGAAGAGTTGAAACATCGCCGGCCGGAGTGGCCGAGCGGTTCTAGGCGCTACAGTCAGGAACCGCGCGACCGCTACGGTCGCAGGTTCGAATCCTGCCTCGGGCATGGGTGTGTATGATGTTCTTAGGTTAGTTAGGTTTAAGTAGTTCTAAGTTCTAGGTGACTGATGACCTCAGAAGTTAAGTCCCATAGTGCTCAGAGCCATTTGAACCGCTCACGTGAGGAAGGAAATCCGAGTTCGAGCTCCGGTTCAGCACCAAATTTCCTTTGCTGCCACTGAATCCATTTCAGTGCCTGACTCCGGCTAGTGTCTGAATTCCAATTTCGTCATTTCTACATACGACTGCGCTTCAAAAACAAATGGCGTCTGTTCTTTCGCAACATGTCCAAAAGAACAGACATCATAAATATAAATATACGCACCTTGATGGCAATTGATGGTCATTCAGTGCAGATGCACTCTTAGTCTGACATCTTGTGGTAATCAGCGTGAAGCCGCGAGCAATGATGGTAATAGGTAGGAGACGCTACTTATGCAGTGTACGACAAGGTGGGAATTCCGGTCGGATAGCCGAAGCGGTTAAGTCGACCGCTGACGTAAAGAGGGTTGGTCCAAATGGCTCTGAGCACTATGGCTGGTTCAAATGGCTCTGAGCACTATGGGACTCAACTGCTGTGGTCATAAGTCCCCTAGAACTTAGAACTACTTAAACCTAACCAACCTACGGACAGCACACAACACCCAGCCATCACGAGGCAGAGAAAATCCCTGACCCCGTCGGGAATCGAACCCGCGAACCCGGGCGTGGGAAGCGAGAACGCTACCGCACGACCACGAGATGAGCACTATGGGACTTAACTTCCTAGGTCATCGGTCCCCTAGAACTTAGAACTACTTAAACCTAACTAACCTAAGGACATAACACACATCCATGCCCGAGGCAGGATTCGAACCTGCGACAGTAGCGGTTGCGTGGTTCCAGACTGAAGCGCCTAGAACCGCTCGGCCACCCCGGCCGATCGTAAAGAGGGAAATTCGGGTTCGAGTCCCCGTCGGCCACAAATTTTCGCTTTTTGCTATTACATTCATTTCGTTATATGTGGCTTTCTATTTCGTCATGTATATAAAACAGCTGTGGGATCAAAAACAAATGGTGTTTCTTCTTTCGGACATGTCCGAGAATAAAGACATCACCCATATTAAGTACATGCGCCTTAACAGCGATTAATGATCATTCAGTGCAGATTCACTCTTCGTCCGTCCTCTTGCGGGGATCAGCATGAATCAGGGAGCAATGAGGGTAATGGTCAGGGGATGTTATGTGTGTAGTGTGCGAAAAGTTGCGAATTTCGATAGGAGGGGAAGTGCACTCGGACAGCCGAAGTGGTTAAGATGAAAGCTCACCTAAGGTGGAAAATCTAGGTGCAAACTGCAGTCTGGCAAAAAATTTCGCTTGTCGTTAGTGAATTTATTCCAAAGCCCGATTGCAGCTAATTTCGGAATTTCAATTGCGTTAACCCCTTAGTGTATTCTTGATTATACATGTTAAATAATGTTCGCCTAATACTGGTAGAAGTTATTGAAAGTAAGGTTCGTAAGTAGAGGTCGATTTCATAAAAAGAAAAATTTTATTCAAAAACCACACGGAATAATACTACAATGTTACTCTTGAAGAAAATTAACAAGAAAAGCTCAACTAATAATTTAGGACTTTGACATCGTTAGGAAAACTGAAAGAAGAACAAATCAGCTTTCTTCAGTTGCATAATTCTCAGTTACAAATTAACAAGCGAAATAATCGAATGAAATCTGCATACAAGAAGCACAAACAATCAGATAAATGCGAGCTTCTCAGTGTATGGACTCTGAGGTGTCATACTACGGTGGAAAGCAACACTTACATCTTCACACCTCATAGTCCGTACCGGATTGCTGCTAGGAAGAAAGTGATGTACAGCACGTGACGACTCCAAGAAACGAACGATAAGAACTCGGTGTTCTCCGTTCTCAATCCGATTTCCCTTTGCAGGGATGGCAGCAAGGTGGCAGCCAATGTGGCAAACGTAAATGTGGCTCGAAGCACGAAAATAGAAGACAACGCTGCAAACGTTTCCCTGAACTGAAGCACATGTACGAATAAGCTATTTACTGTTTTGGTACTGAGTTTGAATGATCTTTCTCTATAGGACGACGAAGGACACACAGTGTCGAGATGAGGAGGCAATGCACAGGGTCGGCCGAATAGAGATACTGTTGCGGTGTAGCTAAATTTCTCACGTTTCGTAGAAATAAAAAGGCGACATTCTTGTTGGCATTCATTCTGAACAGACACTAAAGTAGTCACTTGGTGGCTCAGGCATCGTAACGGCCGCGCATCGGGAATTGACTCGTGGAAAGCGCAATATCAGAATACGCCGAGCACGCCCTGGGAACCACCTCAGAATTCCCATCCACCTTGAGCAAAGCCTTCTTGCTGCAACTACACAGAAGACACTGGATGTCTTGGAACCAGCAACTCTGGATGAGGATCTTTCAGCCACCACCCAACAGCCAAAACTACCCCCTTTGTATACGAAATAAAATATAACTGAAATGGTACAGAATCGAGAAACGTCTGTACTAGCTATGTTACAAGTTACATAAATAATTTTTATTTGTCTGATACACTTCTGCATTCCTAGTAAGCACTGAAATCCTTGCATTACAGTACACGAGAGCCAATTCAAAATTGCACAGCCTGTTGTTTCTTAGGTAGTAGATCGTCGTGCTGTAGTATCGTGGCGCGGGGACTGGGATTTCAATGTGTACCAGGACTGCAGAGACGTTCTTGAAGAAGAAGAAAAAAAGCCGATATGACAATTCAAAACTGTAGTACTACCCCTGAGAGCCTGGGATGTAGGCGTACGCCATGTCACGAGTTTTAAGGCGATATAGATTCTCAGTGGACTGACAGGCAGTCTGTCCCCTTCTAAAGAGTAACAGGAGCTGTAGAGTCTGACAGAAGACACAGACACAGCTGTAGACAGAGAGGGCTCACACGGCAAGACCAGTCTCCGGCGAGGCAAAAACAGTTATCGTCAGACGCCAGAGATCAAATGGTTCAAATGGCTCTGAGCACTATGGGACTTAACATCTATGGTCATCAGGCCCATAGGACTTAGAACTACTTAAACCTAACTAACCTAAGGACAGCACACAACACCCAGCCATCACGAGGCAGAGAAAATCCCTGACCCCGCCGGGAATCGAACCCGGGAACCCGGGCGGACGCCAGAGAGGGCGTTACTTAAGTACTTCCCAAGTGAACACCTATCAGCCAACCGCGGATGTAAACGGGCACATGGGTGCGCTCAGAGTGTTCAACTCTTAGCTCGGCAGTATCAACACTGTACTTCAAGACAGCACCAAAACTATCTACATTCGCTGACCAGAAGAGCCGAACTCGATATTCTAGTAGCTACGCTTGTCATCTTTCACTGGATTCAGGACTAGACCAGTCTTCACAGATAGGTAACTGCAACTGAACATTGAACTTCATTGCCAGGCATGCTGAACACACTCAAGATGCGTAATGTAGAAGTTCTTGCAATAAATTACCGCAAATTGTTGATAATCTGTGTTGCTATATTTCTGCTGTACTAAGCCTAAACTTATTTCACGCCGTGAAAAGGCAGCATAGTTACTACTTGCAAGTCACTACTTTCTATGGTAGGGGATTCTCTTCGTACCGCCTATTTACGTTGGGTGCATGTAAAATTGTTGAAGTAAAATTGTTGAATACAACACAAAATGAGCGGTGTACTAAGTTTCCAAAAGGAGTTTGGGAACAAGAAGAACAAGGTGGGGTAGTATTTCTCAAATGTCGACGCTTATGTCCTATTCTCGGTGATGAAAGAGTATTCTGAGTAGACACGTGCATTCTTTGTAAGTAACAGTCTCGAAAGCTATGCAGCTAACAGTATTACTTCTGTACGAGTACTAAGTTAACAATGCATACAGCGGCAACCTATCTGCTACAATGGGACGACTCATCTTTCAAATAAACCAAGGATCAACCGGAGTAGTGTACGCCACAGAAACAAGGCGATCCTGCTGCTTATGAAGCCGGAACCAGGCGCCCGTGGTTTAAACTGATTGCGTATTGCCTCTGTCTGCATGTGATTGAGGCATTTACACTTTCTCGTTGCTATTTGTCCGTTGTAACGACGATTACGTTGGGTCCTAGCAGGTAGTTGTAATAATAAATTACCAGTATCACCATATTTATTGTAGTGCTTTAATCCTGTTTGCAGTGCAGTTGTAATTGACGGAGTCGTCGGTTCTACATGGGAACACCTTGGCGTCGCGGGCTGCAGAGCTCCATGCTCAACAACGAGCTCTCCAGCGAGTGCTCCGAAACGCTTATCTGCACCAGCATTGTACTCTGTCGTCAGATACCTCGAATCGCTGTCTATCCTACTTCATTCGACGAGCAAACTTCCAGTCAACTCGTTCTGCGATGAGGTGTCGTGTCGCCTACTCGTGGTTTACCGTCCTTAAAGCTCTTTCCACAGATACCTCGGAAAAAGAAGGCGACCAGTCGATCAGCCTCGCCATTTCCAAGACTGATTATCGTTCCCAGGTGCCAGACGATATCAAACAGTCCGTTTTCAAAGTCGGCTATGTTAATGCATTTCTCCGTTACCGTTCCTAGAATGATGCCTTACTCATGTTGAGCTTCTATCCTTTATCTACATGACCCCAACGCCAGCAGGAGACATTCTACCGTGAGGTGGGCGGTGACCATAATGTTTTGACTCACGGGAGTATGTTATGTCCATACTGAAATAGAATCAGTCATAATAGAATTCTATATACAGGGTGAGTCACCTAACGTTACCGCTGGATATATTTCGCAAACCACATCAAATACTGACCAACCGATTCCACAGACCGAACGTGAGGAGAGGGGCTAGTGTAATTGTTTAATACAAACCATACAAAAATGCACGGAAGTATGTTTTTTAACACAAACCTATGTTTTTTTTAATTGGAACCCCGTTAGTTTTGTTAGCACATCTGAACATATAAACAAATACGTAATCAGTGCCGTTTGTGGTATTGTAAAATGTTAATTACATCCGGAGACCTAAAGTTGACGCTTGAAACATTGTCCTCACTTCATTGCAAGGGCCCAAACAGGTGCAACATACATCGCGTTTCTACAGACTGACTAAATGTTTTCTTTTTAATGCCTCCGTCGTCTACGCAGTCGTTTAACAAGCCCAGGAGTATTCTCAGTTACTTGAGCAGCCTTTTCGTTTATGAGCAGCCAGATTCAAATGTATGTACAGGGTGAGTCACCTAACATTACCGCTGGATATATTTCGTAAACCACATCAAATACTGACGAATCGATTCCACAGACCGAACGTGAGGAGAGGGGCTAGTGTAATTGGTTACTACAAACCATAAAAAAATGCACGGAAGTATGTTTTTTAACACAAACCTATGTTTTTTTAAATGGAACCCCGTTAGTTTTGTTAGCACATCTGAACATATAAACAAATACGTAATCAGTGCCGTTTGTTGCATTGTAAAATGTTAATTACATCCGTAGATATTGTAACCTAAAGTTGATGCTAGGGTACCACTCCTCCGCTGTTCGGTCGTGTGTATCGGAGAGCACAAAAATTACGTAGGGATCCAAAGGGAACGGTGATGGTCCTTGGGTACAGAAGAGACTGGAACAGCACATTACGTCCACATGCTAACACCTTTTTATTGGTCTTTTTCACTCACGCACATGTACATTACCATGAGGGGTGAGGTACACGTACACACGTGGTTTCCGTTTTCAATTACGGAGTGAAATAGAGTGTGTCCCGACATGTCAGGCCAATAGATGTTCAATGTGGTGGCCATCATTTGCTGCACACAATTGCAATCTCTGGCGTAATTAAATTCGTACACGCCGCAGTACATCTGGTGTAATGTCGCCGCAGGCTGCCACAATACGTTGTTTCATATCCTCTGGGGTTGTAGGCACATCATGGTACACATTCTCCTTTAACGTACCCCACAGAAAGAAGTCCAGAGGTGTAAGATCAGGAGAACGGGCTGGCCAATTTATGCGTCCTCCACGTCCTATGAAACGCCCGTCGAACATCCTGTCAAGGGTCAGTGTAGTGTTAATTGCGAAATGTGCAGGTGCACCATCATGCTGATACCTCATACGTCGACGCGTTTCCAGTGGGAAACTCCTCCTCGGGAGGGACGAAGTGTTTTGGCAGTACAACGGGTGTGTGCAGAATGGTTCACGGAAGGCCACAGAGCAAAACGCGATGGGTCAGGTGGCACCACCCAGACTGTGTCCCGAGAAGATCGACACCTCATCCGAATGACATTAAAGGACAGACCTACTTCCTCCTCGGCTCTTTTGCAACAGGAGAACACGCTAACACATCGCACACTATCAGATGTAACAGTCCGTCGCCGTTTATTACGGAATGGGTTACTTGCGCGACGTCCACTTCTCTGCCTACCTGTGACAAATGTGCACAAACATGCTAGATGGAAATGGTGTATTTAACTACGAGGATTACCCAAAAACGAATGCACCGCATTTCTTTCTTCAACAATTCTTTATTGAACATAATGAGAATTACACACACGAAAGAATGGTGTTTTATCTATACACCCAATTTTTCCACGTAATCTCCATCCATTGTGTGACCTTCCTGCAGCGCGAAACAAGGGTGAGTATGCCCTGTCGGTACCAATCCTTGCCCTGGTGGCGGAGCCAGTGCTTCGCTGTGTGAATCACCTCCACATCGTCCTTAAAATGTCTTCCAAGAATGGCCCAAACAAGTGGAAGACGGCTGCAACCTGTCAGGTGTGAGAGCCGTGGATGGTCTCCCCGACCGCTGCAAATCGTGGGGCTCCGCCCAACCGCCTTCTGATGACCTCATCCTCCGTACCCAGCGACTAACTGTACTTCTGTCAACAGCAGATGCTCCATAGACGTTGCACAAGCGTTTGTGAATATTCGCCACTGTTTCTTTCTCCCCAGTGATAAATTCAATGACGGCACGTTGCTTGTAACGTACATCAGCTACAGACGCCATTTTGAAACTGTCCTGCAGCTACGCTATCTGTCGAAAGTGAGGGAAACTTGGCGCGCTCACTCAGGAGACTTCAAATAATACGTATGTAACGTTTCGTATTCGTAGCATTGTTTTCGGTTGAGAAAAAAAATGCGGCGCATTACCTTCTGGGCAAACCCCGTACTTTACTGTGGACAGGAATGGCATCAGATAGTGTTTTCGGACGAATCCGGCTTCTGCTTGTTTGAAAATCATGGCCACATTTTTGTTCGCGGCAGACAGAGGGAGCGGTATCATAGTGGCTACATTCGCACAAGGCATACTGCGGCAACTGCCTTATGGAATGGGGTACTATGGGGGTAAAACCACAAATCCCGTTCGTGCGTGTCCAGAGCACTGTGACCACTGTGATCTACGTGAATGACAGCCTGCGATCCATAGGCACATCTTTATGCTCAAAACCCCAGACACCATATTTCAGCAAGACAATGCACGACCACATGTTGCTGCACGAACACTTGCCTTCTTGGTGTCGCAGTATGTTGGTCTTTCTCCTGGACCACTAGATCACCACACTTGTTGGCAATCAACAATGTGTGGGATATAGTGAAACGACAGGTGCAGTGCTGTGACCCAATGCCAACAATCACAAATGAACTTTGGAACCAGCTGAATGCAGCATGGATGACTATACTACAGGACGCCATTCACGCCTCATAGGCGTCGATGACATCAATAATGGAACAAGTTATCAGGGCCCATGGCGGACCCTGTGCGTACAAGTCAACAGGAACCACGCTGAACTGAGGTGACTGAAATGCTAATCATTTCTGCAGAACATGCTAATGTACATGCCCTGTGAATATGAACGTCCTATCACCAATAGTTCAAAGTGTTCTGTTTCTTCTGAACGTGGGTGTATTTTTCTGTAAGTCTGAACTGGACCAGCACCATGGTGAGATGGGAGAGGTACCCAAGTCAACAGAGACCGTATCAGTGTCCGGAACCCAGCATTATCGTGGCAGGTACGTTGAGGTAACTGTTGGTCCTAGACTGTGCTGCAGGGCCACCTATCAGCTAGGACTACTCTTTTGATGTTTTCGTCTTTGGTTCAAAATGGCTCTGAGCACTATGCGACTTAACTTCTGAGGTCATCAGTCGCCTAGAACTTAGAACTAATTAAACCTAACTAACCTAAGGACATCACACACATCCATGCCCGAGGCAGGATTCGAACCTGCGACCGTAGCAGTCGCGCGGTTCCAGACTGAAGCGCCTAGAACCACTCGGCCACACTGGCCGGCTTTTGTCTTTGGGCTGAGCCAGTTGGCCGCTCCAACCTGAACCAGGACAACAATCTCATGCACCTAACATACACACAACCGACACCTCACGTTCAATAAACTGAACAGCTCCTCAAAACGCGCATCCAGCCTCAACAGTTATTGGAAAAGAACACTTAACTATGATCGTCGCGGCCACATTGACATGTCTACAACGTTCACAATCTAGTGTGGTGCTCATAACCCCTGACAACGTTTCAGAAAATCAAACAAACTGATTATGGTCTTGATGCATTCATTCTCAGTACATGACTCATACTCCGGCCACGACACGGGAAATTCAATCTTTTACTTTTCTACTCTGATTCACAGCTCCATGAAAAAATATCTAAATCATGCTCTTCACTGGAGTATCAGTTGTAAAATTTATTGCAGGCATTTTCATTTACCTAGTACCTGATGGTGTACAAAATGAGATAGAAACTTATTCTAATGTAACAAAAAACCGGAAATTAGTATTTGATTGTCCTTTTAGCATTAAACGATAGTACTTTTTTCACAAAAAAGCAAAATTAGCTTTTACTGATGAAGGATAAAATTCACATTACTCTCTCCTAGACGTTAATTTACGCATACATTGCTGTATTGAAACTGATGCTAGTATTCCAGTTTAGACATTATTCCGATTTTTCAAGTTTTTTGCCCTGCTGTAGGCAGATCGCAACGCTCAACAAATAGCCGGCAGTCGAAAGAGATGGAAAATAGTAAAACAGACCCTCAGGGGGGCCCATCAGTAGCTAGTTTCGTATAGCACAACCTGTGGCGAATGTGTGCAGCACGGACAGTAGCGGCACCGGAACTTACGTCCTCGCGGAGCGCTCTCATTAATATATCGACCTCCAGCACACGGCAGTGTCCCAGCTTTCCAGGAAATTCAGAGTAAGCGCTGCAATGTTCAGCAAGCTACTGGCACACACAGTGCTCGGCTTAACATCGTCCTCTCGTGTCGGAGACAGATACATTAGCGCCCGGATGAGTGAGTCGTCACCTCTGAATATTTATGTTCCTCACTGGATAATATCAAGGTGAAAGTGATTTTGTCAGGGACAGTGACCCAAAAGAAATTAATTCCATTACTGATGGATTCTCGTCAGGAGTATCCAATCCTCCCAGTTAAGTAAGAGCTGCAAGGACAGTCACTGATTTATGTGTCGAATGTTAAATAAATGTTTAAACTGTCAAATATCGGTAAAAATTACTTGCACTGCCAAAATTTCACATAGACACAATTTAGTTTGTAAATGTTTTACTTGTTAGGACACAGTCACAAAGAGTAATTCTTTAAAATAATTTTTATACTGTCAAGTTTAAAATAAAATTTTCACGGTCTCTCTTATTATATTTCGTGTACCAACATCACAGACGCGACAGTAAGACGTGCAGAATACACTGCTACTGACTAACAACTCCAGGATCGACATACCGATAGTTATACCGAAACCAGATTTATTTTGACTGCCATCCTGTTTCTACTGTAGAGAAGAGCCGATTGTGACGTCGTGTTCTAAATAACCACTGCAAGTTAGTGAACAGTGGTTGACAAGATCCAAGGGGGCATAAGAATGGAGGTAACTGAACACACCACAAGAAGACAGCCTTACGCACACAATGAGTGATTATTCAGTGGGTTTTCACGTCAACAACAAACGACAATACGATGTGTATATTCCCTCATATTAGGTCGTCCTCTTCTTTCTCCATATGCCCACACCCCGGAAATCATCTTAAATACTAGTGTGCAAACTATTAAATGTTTGTGTATTGCCAGTGTTGCCTGAAGACAATGTTTATACCTCAAAATGCGTTGCTTCATCAAATAATTTAAATAGTGAACAAATTTTCTGATTAGTAGCGTTATTCAAAAAACATATTCACATACTTGAATTGTTGCTGTAATAGACTTGGCGCATTCCCTACCCTTTTCTCCAACGTTGCTAAAAATGTCGAGTGATGGTTGTTTATTATTATTATTATCGTAATTTCAATTTTGGAATTTAAAAGTTCAGTATTTTATTAATATACTTTTTTCTCTTATGATAAGGTGGAAAATTACTGCTGTTTTCCATGTGTTTGTGCCACTGACACAAAGATCCAATCGAATAGAAAGAAAGAGAACTATGTTTATGTAGCTAGCTCATCAGAATGTACTGCTAAAAAGTGTACGGCACCCTGTAACAAACATTTTCAATACCCATGAACCAGATTTGAAGCATATAAATGACAAGCCTGAGGCGAACTCTTTTCACTTTCCGAACTACTTCACTAGCATGCAGGAGTACTTAAGATTAGGCTAAGTAAAAAATGGTTCAGATGGCTCTAACCACTGTGGGACTTAACATCTGATGTCATCAGTTCCCTAGACTTAGAACTACTTAAACCAAGCTAACCTAAGGACATCACACACATCCATGCCCGAGGCAGGATTCGAACCTGCGACCGTAGCAGCAGCGCGGTTCAGGACTGAAGCGCCTAGAACCGCTCAACCACAACCCCCGGCAGTCGGTAACTTCCCAAGCTTCTAGGACTGCGTAGTGCATCGACAGATAATTCGTGCAGATTCCATTAGAATGGCTCTTTCTAGTTGAGATATTGATATTTTATCAGTGCGAATGGTTTAAAACTGCCCATTAAGATCTTTGGGCTCTGCTCCCACGATGCCGAGAACCACTGGGACGAGTTTCACTGTTTTACGGCACAATCGTCGTACTTAGATTTTCAGTTCCTTGTATCAGGAAAGATTTTCCAGTTGTTTGTCGTCGATTCTGCTACTACGTTGAATACCATTTTCGATTATCCTCACTTTCTTTTCCTCGCGATTGTGATATCCGGTGGTGTATTGTATTCCAACATACTATCTGTCTAAGTAGAAAGTCCCGCAGTAATTTGGCCTTTTCGTTCCCAATAACTACTGTTATCTTTATTATTCTTTTCTATTATTAATTTTAGTCATTGATCGTCAACGCGAAGACGCAAGAGAATATATTTTTTTCAGTGATGAAAACTCCAGCTAACATACCACGACATTTGCAATTACGACTACAGAATGATTTTTCAGTCTGCAGCGGAGTGTGTACTGATTTTAACTTCCTGAGTGTAATACTGTGCTCCGAAAGAGGACTCGAACCAGCAACCGTTTCTTTTTGCAGGATAGTGCTTTACCGTCTGAGATATCCAATCATGTCTCACGACCCATCCTCACAATTGTAATGTGCCAGGAAGTTAAGTCTGCAAACTTGGTATGTGGGATACGTCTATTCCATTACGCGCACGTGTTTGTTCGATCAGTTAACCCGAGTCGGAACACTGTACTGATATCGATTTTCTTAGGACATGCAGACTTTATTAGGTACGGTTCTGCGTCATTTTCTAGAGAGGTATGAAGACTTCACCGAGAGTCTTGTGGACAACCGTGACGCGAGCTTTTGGAGTGCAGTATTTGGAAATTTGGGGTAAGTTCCTATTTATTCTCTAGGCTTACACACTACTTAACGTAACTTAAGCTAACTTACACTAAGGACATCATACACAACCATGCCCGATGGAGGACTCGAATTTCCGACGGGGGAAACACCACGAGCCGAGGCAAGGCGCCTCAGTCCGCGCGGCTTCAGCGCGCGGCTAGAGCAGTATTAAGCGGTCTCTAGATGATTTGAATTGGTCAGACGGTAGGGCGGATTTGGTCATATCAGACAAGTTGTCAGGGTGGAGCAGCATCGGCTGACAAATCTCTTACCGGCTCCCCGTCAGTTGGCCGCTTCATCCGACAGTCCGAATACCTGACCGCGTCAGACAGCCTGTAGCGTTGTTCTATGATAACGCTCCTGAGCTGTCCTTTCAACTTCACTGCGCGAAGATCGTGCGTACGTGCTTCACAATGACCACCATTTCCATCAAGCGACAAGTCATTGTGGAGTTCTTGGAACTCTATAAAGGACTTCAGGTGGTTGAGGGGTGCTTCCGGCAAGTAGTGTCGCAACAAGGATGAGAGAAATCAGGAACTGCACATGCAGAGAAACTATAAACGGATGCAGGTCTTTCAAACACAGATGAAGGAAACATGGCGTATTACAGACAGGAAAAGGCGGGCTACTGTTATCACAAGAAAATAGGAAACATTGATCCAGAGATTACTTTCAACTATAAAAAGCTGTGAAATACACTGAAGGACTAAAGAAACTTGCACACCTGTCTAATATCGTGTAGGGCCCCGGCGAGCACGCAGAAGTGCCGCAGCAAGACATGGCATGGATTCGATGAATTTCTGAAGTAGTGCTCAAGGGAAATGACACAATGAATCCTACGCAGCAAGTTGCAAGGAATCCCAGATATGTCCAATAATATTCATGTCTGGGGCGTTTGGTGGCCAGCAGAAAAGTTTGAACTCAGAAGACTGTTCCTGAAGCCACTCTGTAGCAATTCTGGGCGTGTGGGGTGTTGCATTGTCGTGCTGCAGTTGCCTAAGTCCGTCGGAATGCAGAAAGGAAATGAATGGGCGCAATCTCTGTTCGTCCATCATGGCCAGGGGACATCGGCTGGTAAGTAGTTTTCAATGACAATAAAATTCACCAACAGCCCTATACTTTAAGATAGTTTACTTTATTCTGAAAGCAACGAGTTTCGGCATTTCATTTTGCCTTCTTCAGGCCCCAAAAGCTTATATCAAATTGAACGGTTCCAGGTGAGGCGTAAAGCTTTGTTGTGCAGTCATCTAGGGCATAGCACCATAAATCATTGGACATCGTGAATTCCCATCATTACAGAATTACTTCATACGAAGACGTGACCGCTACTCTGTCTTTGTATGATGCAATTTTATAACGATTGGAATTCATGGTATCCAGTGATTTATGGCGCTATACACGTTCGTTCATTTGGATGGAAGCGTACGGGGCCTGAAGATGACAAAATGAAATGCCGAAACTGTTTGGTTTCAGAATAAAATAAAATATCTTAAAGTATACAGCTGTTGATGAACTTTATGGACACTGAAAATGAATGGATGAATTTGATCAGACAAGATGATTACTTACGTGCCACGGTTCACACTCGTATGGAGACGTGTCAGGGGTCCCATATCACTTCGACCGCACACTCCCCACACCATTGCAGAACCTCCACCAGCTTGAGCAGTCCCCTGATGACATGCAGGGTCCATGGATTCATGAGATTGTGGCCATACCCGTACACATCTATCCGCTCGATACAGTTTGAAACGAGACCCGTCCGACCAGGCAGCATGTTTACAATCATCAACAGTCCTATGTAGGTGCTGACGGTCCCAGGTGAGGCGTAAAACTTTGTGTCGTGCAGTTATCTAGGGCACACTAATGGGCCTTCAAAACCCCACAACGACGATTTTTCGCTGAATGGTTCGACCGCTGACACTTCTTGATGGCCCAGCATCTAAACCTGCAGCAATTCGTGGAAGGGTTGCACTTGCAGGATCTTTTTCCGGGCGCAGCGATGTCCGAAATTTGATTTTTAATGGATTCCTAATATTCACGGCATGCTTGTGAAATGGTCGTACTGTTAAGCCCCCACTTCATCGCTACCTCGGAGATGCTGTGACCCATCGCCCATGTACCCAATAAAAAAAATAAAAAAAACTATAGCACCACGTTCGGACACACTTAAATCTTGATAACCTGCCAGTGTAACAGCAGTAACCGATCTAACAACCGCAGGCTGTTGGCGTATAATAACGAGAAATGAATGATATTCAACAATATGTTGTAGAAAGATTAATATTTGATGTTATATTTTCATGGAAAATTATGAACGCTCACCGTACAGTCGTTAATAGCGAATTTAAGTGATACCGTCCCGTGCCCACACAATTGCCGTCATCATCATCATCAGTTAAGTCGTTCCAGCAGAGTGTGCAGTTTACTAGTTTCCCCACTTACATCAAATGTACGCCATTCTGTTGCACAGTGTGAAACAAAAGAACAAGAATCCGTAAACATTGCTTACACTGAGAACGATCAGTTTATTTAAGAATACTGGTACGCAATAAAACGGCTTTTTACGTGAAATAAATACTCAATAAATTACCTACATTCACAGGAGATATTTTCTTGACATATTAGCAGTTCCTCAGAACTCTGCATACTGATTTGCGTATTTCCCGTTTCAGGGATTGTTTCTGAAAGTAAGTGTTGAGAGATAGAAGTACTGCATTTAAGATTTACATAGTCCCATCCAGCACCCTAAAATCTAAAAGTGGCAATAAGTGTTTCTTTTTTAGAAACTGTTCTCTCATTATACTGTTCTGCTACGAAAACAATGGAGTACCCGAACACAGCAGCGTAATGAAACTGTTGTAGTCCATTGTCAGATAATTGCAAAAATCGTCACAATGTAGTTCTCTCCGTAATGGCATGTAACTAAATTGTTTTCGTTGGCTCTCATCGTTCTGTGTTATGCGAGGAGTATCTACTAATGCTGACAGAGCAATGCCGACTTTCTTTCGTTTCGATAGATCAAGAAGCATGTTCTTGACCACAAGCAAAGAGTCGACGCCAAACCAGGCGTCACGTCTGGCGGTACGGATACCGCACCAGACTTTCTCGTGTGCGCTGTCGGGACAACGGATCACGTAGTCTGTAGCCGCCTTTACGTTTCTACTGACGTAGGTGCTTTCGAAAAAGCGTCCATATTAAAAACATGGTTCTGTCAAAGGAGGTTTCACATGGCACACTTCGTACATGTAAAATTCACCACAGAAAACTAGACTCGAATTACCATAAAAGTTGTCTCCCTGCCGGTGCAAAAGCATGCGTTACACAGTAATCATGAATGGTTTAGGCGACGTCTTTAATGAATAGTTTTTGATTATTTAATTACGACCCAGGTTTCGTCCTTTTGTGCCATTTTCAAGTAACTGAGTTTATGTCGTAACATACTCCTATATTGCAGGACATCTAGCATCTTTAATGGATGACTGCCATATTAGAAGGATGGCGGTTATCATTGAAACAACCAACCGGTTTTCTGTTATAACGTTTTTTTTTTCATCGCCACTTTAACCGAATTGTTATAACCGATCAAAACAACCGGTTTCCGTAATAATCAATGTTCGGTTTTTTTTCTCATTACTTCCTGTAATAAACTAGAAATTGAACAAAACTGATAAATTTTTATCTCTCTTAGTTACATAACTTCAAAACATTCAATTAGACAGGCGAATAAAAGAAACCTAAGTCCATCCACCTTTCGCTGCTTTTCTCAAAACGTACTAAGTGTTTGACAGCTACAAGAAAAATCAGCAGTATTCTCGTTTTGATTCTAAATTTTGGGAACTCTGCTCAAACGAGGATCTGGACATTTGGAATAATTAGTGCTAAAAAATGAAAAACTGAGGCTGAAGAACTCAATTAATCTTGTTAGTTTGTCTCTTTTCAAGGGCTACAAGCAGATAAAGGTATGCTATATAGACACAGGCAGTAGATCAGCTGCTTTCTATTCCCATTTTGAACTGTGAATGGACTGCTAACTCTTACGTTTTCTTGCGCCTCCTCCAGTTTTTAATCTTGAAAAGCAAATGGAGCATTGTACTTCACTGACATCACACTTCGTAAAATACTTACAGACTAGAGATGGCACCATTCTGTAGTGCAACTGATCGATGACGACAGTGAGCAGCAACCGAATATACCAGGAAGGTCCAGATCTTGCACGGTGCACTTCCTTGCGTTCCTCTGATAGGCCAATCCACATCGTTTATTATCGTCTGAGCAACGCTGTAGCAGCTCTTATGCTATGTGTTTGCTGCTCGTCTCTGTCGGCATTTTTGTTAAAATAACACTCATCGCTTTTTGTACTTTCAACATTGCAGCACAGTAAGCAATCGTGATGATCTATTTAAAATTGAGCATTCTTCAGAAGATATACCTAAATCTATAATTTGTCTAAGTAGGCATGGTCTACAAATAACACTAAAACAGCATGAAAAGGCGTAGTCACATTTTAAAAATATGACTACGCCTATTCAGGCAGTTTTATTTTTATTTCTAGACCATACCTACTTAGACAAATTATAGATTCAGGTATATCTTCTGAAGAAGGCTCAATAATTTGGGCTGAATCCTAGGTAAAGGTTGGTTTCATTACCGCAATCGAGGCTGATAGTTTCTTATACACTCCTGGAAATTGAAATAAGAACACCGTGAATTCACTGTCCCAGGACGGGGAAACTTTATTGACACATTCCTGGGGTCAGATACATCACATGATCACACTGACAGAACCACAGGCACATAGACACAGGCAACAGAGCATGCACAATGTCGGCACTAGTACAGTGTATATCCACCTTTCGCAGCAATGCAGGCTGCTATTCTCCCATGGAGACGATCGTAGAGATGCTGGATGTAGTCCTGTGGAACGGCTTGCCATGCCATTTCCACCTGGCGCCTCAGTTGGACCAGCGTTCGTGCTGGACGTGCAGACCGCGTGAGACGACGCTTCATCCAGTCCCAAATATGCTCAATGGGGGACAGATCCGGAGATCTTGCTGGCCAGGGTAGTTGACTTACTCCTTCTAGAGTACGTTGGGTGGCACGGGATACATGCGGACGTGCATTGTCCTGTTGGAACAGCAAGTTCCCTTGCCGGTCTAGGAATGGTAGAACGATGGGTTCGATGACGGTTTGGATGTACCGTGCACTATTCAGTGTCCCCTCGACGATCACCAGTGGTGTACGGCCAGTGTAGGAGATCGCTCCCCACACCATGATGCCGGGTGTTGGCCCTGTGTGCCTCGGTCGTATGCAGTCCTGATTGTGGCGCTCACCTGCACGGCGCCAAACACGCATACGACCATCATTGGCACCGAGGCAGAAGCGACTCTCATCGCTGAAGACGACACGTCTCCATTCGTCCCTCCATTCACGCCTGTCGCGACACCACTGGAGGCGGGCTGCACGATGTTGGGGCGTGAGCGGAAGACGGCCTAACGGTGTGCGGGACCGTAGCCCAGCTTCATGGAGACGGTTGCGAATGGTCCTCGCCGATACCCCAGGAGCAACAGTGTCCCTAATTTGCTGGGAAGTGGCGGTGCGGTCCCCTATGGCACTGCGTAGGATCCTACGGTCTTGGCGTGCATCCGTGCGTCGCTGCGGTCCGGTCCCAGGTCGACGGGCACGTGCACCTTCCGCCGACCACTGGCGACAACATCGATGTACTGTGGAGACCTCACGCCCCACGTGTTGAGCAATTCGGCGGTACGTCCACCCGGCCTCCCGCATGCCCACTATACGCCCTCGCTCAAAGTCCGTCAACTGCACATACGGTTCACGTCCACGCTGTCGCGACATGCTACCAGTGTTAAAGACTGCGATGGAGCTCCGTATGCCACGGCAAACTGGCTGACACTGACGGCGGCGGTGCACAAATGCTGCGCAGCTAGCGCCATTCGACGGCCAACACCGCGGTTTCTGGTGTGTCCGCTGTGCCGTGCGTGTGATCATTGCTTGTACAGCCCTCTCGCAGTGTCCGGAGCAAGTATGGTGGGTCTGACACACCGGTGTCAATGTGTTCTTTTTTCCATTTCCAGGAGTGTATATCTGACCGCTTTTCCCATTTTCTATTATAACACGATATTTCAAAGCAATGGAAATTTTACGAAAAAACGTAACTCGTCAAAAAAAAGTTTATTTACAAATTAAAAATTTTAACTCTCTGTTAAGGCTAACTGATATTTCGGTTTTTTTTACTCACTTATTATTAAACAAATAAAAAGCACCTGTTATAACCGAGACTAAACAAATACCGAAATCAGAGCTAAACACTGGTATCGGTTTTAATGGCGTACTTTGTTGGGTCTGCTCTCGGGCAGACAGCTCAAGTTGTCTGTAGCCGACTTTGTGTTTGTATTGTTGTGTGTGCTTTCAAAAGAGTTTCGGTATTAGATACGAAGTGGTTCCACGAGCCAACATCGTACAAGTGAAATCTGTCACAGAACTAAAAATTGGCTGGAATTAGCATTGTGAAAGTTTGTTCCCTATCGGTACAAAAAGATGCATTACGCAATAATCACAAGTGGTTCAGCCGACGTCCTTAACGAATGATTGCCCTACTGGTGAAGAGGTGGAAGAGAAGTAGGTCAGTCAGTAAGGAGTAGTCAATGAGAACTAGGAGCATTACCTAACCGGTACTGAGGAAGCAGACGGTGCCGGGGGAGAGGAAAGCCCTCCGCGAGTCTACAGTGGAACGAGCGGACCAGCTGTTCATTTGCCGCGCCGCCGATTCACCGCCACGCGCGCGCTCGGCGCCTTCCTCTCGGGAGTCGCACAACAATCGGCGACGCGGGCAAAAATCCAATAAGACTAATTAGAGGCGAGGAGCTCGCAATTTCCTCGGCGGGCAGTAATTGCCGTGCGGGCGCTGGAGCGGGGTTGCGTGTCAGCCCGCCGCCCCCTTTATTAATTCCTTAATACGGCCGCAGTGCTCTCAGCAGGGCGCGGACACGCATAGCGGGCCCGTATTACGGCTGTCCCCCAGTGACGCACAGTGGCTGCCTGCGTAACCCCATTGTGTCCCACAAGGAGTCCGCCACTCTGCGTCTCTAGGATCAGGCGCCTCCACCAGTCAACAGTACCGACTACGCTTAATAATTACTACAGTCATATGCTGTATATCAGAATTCTCACTGTACAAACATACAGGTAGGAAGATCAGGGTTCAATGCCACTTGGACGACGACGGGGGGGGGGGGGGGGAGGTTTAATGTCATATCTACGAGGGAGAGGCACAGCTCAAACTCAGTAATGAGTACGATTGCGAAGGAAATAATAAATCGTATTTGCTTTAAAAGGATTCGTCGCGATGTTTACAGTAAGCGATTTATGGAATATCCTGCGTATAAACAGCGTTTCCTTTCTCGCAGCATTTCGTCTTCGTTAGCTCTGAAATTCGATTAGTCATTTAGACTAGTATTCGTGTTCTCGAGAGGATTGTTCTCTTCTTAGACGTACCGCCCAGTTGCACATAATTGTGCTATCCTCAGTAAACTACGCTACTTTCTCGTGGCTAGGCAAAGAAGGAAACAATAACAACTGTAGTAGGAAAACAATAATTATAATTTAAAAATTAAAAATAAATTTTTTAACATGAAACACATTAAATTACAGTGCTCAGTGTGTGTCAAGTTCGCTCAGAGGCTCGTGCTCACAAATTTTATCCCATTCATGTGGGCTTTCATACCAGTTACATTCAGTGCGGTTCGAAAAATGGCTCTGAGCACTATGGGACTTAACTGCTGTGGTCATCAGTCCCCTAGAACTTAGAACTACTTAAACCTAACTAACCTAAGTACATCACACACATCCATGCCCGAGGCAGAATTCGAACCTTCGACCGTAGCGGTCGTGCGGTTCCAGACTGTAGCGCCTAGAACCGCCCGGCCACTCCGGCCGGCATTCAGTGTGAGGTGGTTGTATTTGATGAGAACTTGAGTCCGAAGACTGTGTGACGTCCCCTTAGAAAAATTATGAAATATGAAACGTCCCCTTTTGAAAAATATGAATTACTGTGCTGGTAAACCTCTTACGTTATTTGATTTTAAAACAGCTGAGCAAAACTAAACGTACTCGGACATTTCTCTCTTTACTTATTCTGATCATCACTAAACTGACACACAATATTTTTAGCGCAGCGCAATTTGACTTTCAATAATCCCTACACAAGAATGGCCCTGACTGACAATAACCTATACCTTTCATTAATCACTTACCTCACCAAAACCTTCGTTACTCGAACTACTGCAATGCAGCGAGCGCCAATACTGCCGGCTAAATAAAGGATTCTGAAGGCACTAACTACTGATAGGCATAGCAAATGAAAGATTTTGATAGAGAACAAATAATGTATTTACCTTAATAGTCTTCAAAAGTCATTATATATATATATATATATATATATATATATATATATATATATATATATATATATATCAGTTCATGACATCCAGTGATACAAATTTCTTTTTTCTGACGGACACACGTCCAGATCGTCCGCTCTTAAAACTCTGGCATCTCTCTAGCCCACATGGACCACTGCTGGCGGCTCACCTCCAACTGCACAACGCTACACGCTGTTCACATCCAACAGCCCAACACTACAATAGCGAATATTCCAACAATGCCAACCAGCCACAGACTGCACACAGCACAGTCAGTGATTTTCATACAGAGCGCTACGTAGCGTTTCCAACGAAAAAACCTAAACAGTCTACTTACAACTGGTTTGATGCATCTCTCCAGGCTGCTCTGTCATGTGTTTGAACCTTCGTCTTCGAATAACTGGTTGGTTGATTTCTGGGGAGGGGACCAAACAGCGAGGTCATTGGTCCTATCAGATTAGCGAAGGATGGGGAAGGAAATTGGCCGTGCCCTTTCAAAGGAACTTTCCCAGAATTTACCTGAAGCGATTTTGGAAAATCACGGAAAACCTAAATCAGGATAGCCGGACGCAGGTTTGAATCGTCGTCCTCCCGAATGCAAGTCCAGTTTTCTAACCACTGGGCCACCTCCCTCGGTCGCATAACAACTTCATCATACATCCCTTTGAACCATTTCACAATATGCACTCCTCGGGATACCCCTACAGTTTAGTCTCCCTTACCCCACTTCCTAAGATTACCAGAGTGACGATCCCATCATCTTTCAGATGTGTCCTACCATCCAACCCTCGTTTTAGTCAAGTTGTGCCATAAATTACCTGTTTCCTTTAGTTCAGTTCAGTACCTCCTCATCACTTACTCGATCTGCCCATGTATTCTTTAGCTTTGCTCCATAGTACTGTATTTCAAAAGATTCAGTTGCCCTCTTGTCTGTACTGCTTATCGCCCACGTTTCACCCACATACAAAGGCTACACTCCACACAAATACCTTCAGGAACGACTTTTTAATATTCAGATTTATATTTTTTTTACGCTATAGCCAGTATGCATTCTATATCCTTCCAGATTAGATCATAATCAGTTATCTTCCTGACGAATTAGCAAATTAGACCTTTTCCGGGAAGAGTCGGACAACATATTACTTCTCCCCCCCCCCCCCCACACACACATACATCTCGCGTAATGACCACGAGGAAAAAGTTGGAGCCAATACAGAGGCTTCCCGCGAGAGGAATAAAATTGGAGAGCTAAGTTAGTGATACAAAAGTACCTTCCGTCACACACCACTAGGTTGCTTGCGCAGGATGATGTGAATGTAGATTACTTTCACTATCTCATTTCTTAATCTTATTCCCTCAGCAGAGCCTGATTTAATTCGACTAAATTCAATTATGCTTCCTTAGATGTTCATCTTACACTCTCTTTTCAAGACGTTGTCCACTATGTTCTATAGCTCTTCCAAGTCCCCTGACGTCTCTGACTGAATGAAAATATCATCGTCACAGCTCAAAGTTTTTATTTCGGCTTACTCGACGTTAATTCTCTTTCCAAATTACTCTTTTCTTTCCTTTACTGCTTTCCCAGTATCGAGCCTGAATAACTGGGGAGAGGAAGGGGGCAAACAACAACCCTGTCTCACTCCCCTGTCGACTACTGCTATACCTCGACTTATGTAAATGCGGTCTATTTTCTGCAAAATTTGTAAATAACTATTCGCTCCCTGTATTTCTTCAACTTGTCTTCTGCGATAAATCGTTTGGTCAGTATTGCTTCGTGTGTACTTGCATTTCTCCGAAATCCAAAGTGGTCTGCCTCAAGCTCTGCTTCTACAAAGTTTGTAATTTTTCTGCGAATAAATATATGTTTTGAAAGCAAGACTCGAGGATCTGTCAGCTCCACCCTTCTGAGGGTATTTCACTTGTTTCATAAATCTTGTGCACCAGGTGGAATGATTTTGTGACGGTTCTCTCTCCTAAGGAACTCGAGAATTCTGAGGGAACGCCGCCTACCTGAGAGCCTTGCTTCGATTCGATCTTTCTCTCAGTGCTCTCTCAAATTCTTCTCACAGATCGTCTCTTTCAGTCCATCGACATCTGCTTCCTTTCCCTTTCCTGTAATATTGCCTTCTTCTTCCTTTTCTACAATATTGAGTTCAAATCCATTTTCCTTTTATAGCAGTTCAGTACCTTTCTTCCACCTTTCAGCTCTCCCTTCTTTACTTAGCACTGGTTTTCCATTTGAGCTTGCGATTTACAGGTAGTTCTCTTTTCTGAAAAGGCATCTCAAATTTTACTATTGGTGGTAGCTAGTTACAGAAGCTTCGACAGGGGTTTGACAAAAATATAGAAATGTATGCTTAAACATAAATGCGGATATTAGCCAGACTGCGGGTTGCGCTGTTGTATTTGACCAAGAACAGTGTCCTCGGTTACTTGCAAGTGTTCTTCGAGGTCATAACAGCGTTCTGTGAAGTTGTGAGTGCATTTTATCGGAGTTAAGTGAATGCGAACCTCAGTAAATCGATGGTGCTCTTATGCTGGATGCTTTAGAAAACAAGGGTTGCCGAAGTCTTCGGTGTTTCAAGAGGTACCGTGTCGAGATTTACTCTCCGTGTAGGAGAAGTGGAAAACATCAACTCGGACGAAGGTGTATGTTAATTGATCGTGACGGGTGGTTATTAATAGGAACTGCGACGAGGACGACAGCAGCAAAAGTCACAGCAGAACTGAATGTCGCGCTTACCAAAACAACAGAAAGGGAGCTCCAAAAGCAGGGAATTGTGGGGCGATTTGCAGTTCCAAAACCACGCCTCAGAGATACGAACACTTTAACAGTAAAACGTGGTGACAAAGCCATAAAACTTGAGGTGTGGAGCAATGGAAGAATATCACTTGGTCAGATGAATGTTGTTTGACACTGTTTCCATTTTCTGGCCGTGTTTGCGTCCCTAGAGTGAATCGGGGGGTGGGGGCTGGGGAAGGAGGAGGAGGATGAGCTGGTGATGATTTGCGTAGCCTTATCGTGGTATATACCATGCCCTCTGGGTTCCTCTGCAAGATCGCAATACTGCCATGGACTATGCGATTATTTTCGATGATCTGGTCCATCCGATAGTAAATGGTTCAAATGGTTCTGAGCACTATAAGACTTAACTTCTGAGGTCATCAGTCCCCTAAAACTTAGAACAAACCTAACTAACCTAAGGACATCACACACATCCATGCCCGAGGCAGGATTCGAACCTGCGACCGTAGCGGTCGCGCGGTTCCAGACTGTAGCGCCTAGAACCGCTCGGCCAGTCCGGCCAGCCATCCGATGGTACAATGTTTGTTCTTCAGTTGAGATGCCAAGACAAGAGCCCCTTTTTGACACAGTTCGCAATGTCCAGTACTGGTTTCGTAAGCACGAGGATGAACCGTCGCATTCCCAATGACCATCGCAGTCACCAGATCTCAATATTACTAAGTCTCTATGGTCTACTTTGGAGAGGATTGTGCGTGGTCGCCATCTACCTGCATCCCCGTTACCTCAACTAGCCACTATTTTGCTGGAAGATTCGCTTAAAATCATGCAGGACTGTATTTGTCCATTTAGAGACGACTGGAATGTGTTTAGAGAATGAGATTTTCACTCTGCAGCGGAGTGTGCGCTGATATGAAACTCCCTGGCAGATTAAAACTGCTTGCCGTACCGAGACTCGAACTCGGGACTTTTGCCTTACCCGGTGGATGTGTTTTGTATGCGAACGGTTTTCCCACACCGTATTCGACGTGGTAATGTTTTGTCAGTCTCATGTCTCATGCGTCTGAATACCCATTCACCTGCTGCATTTGCTGCATTTTTACATTTTCGCGTTTAGTAACTTCAATTCATTATATCCTGTGTTATCCAAAGATTTGTAATAGGGTTTGTCTCCTCTCCCTTTTGAGTCTGCTTTCCTCGCCATTTCAAGGACACCCTATATTATATTTTTTCCGCTGTTTCAGTCAATCGTGACCTAATACTCCCTCTGAATCTCTCAACTATCTCTTTTTTTCCTTTATCCCGTTTACATCTTTATGCCTTCCTACCTTTTTGCAAATTCTTTAGTTTTAACCTCCAGTTTATTACCAGTATATTATGGTCAGGATACACATCTGTCCGTGGTAATGTCTTACAGTCATAAATATGGTTCGAAAGCTTTGTCTTGCTATTATGTAATCAGTCTAACAACTATCAATGTCTCCATTTTTCTTACACCTATACAACGTGCCTACATGACTCTCAAACCAAGTCTCAGCGATGATTAAAGTATACTCTGTGCAAAATTCTACCAAAGGCCTTCCTCTTTCCACCTTGCACACGTTCTCCTACTATTTTTCCTTCTCTTTCATTCGCTGCTATCAAATTCATTTCCTTGTTCGGATTCTTTTTATCAAGCAGAACTAATTTTTAATTACCAAATAACAGTTAATGTACGGAAAAAGCATTCGGTTCATCAGTACCTTCTTTCCCACAACTTCAATAATTTTGTACGTCTCTTCCCCCCTTGCATCTTCGTACAACGCAACTGAAATGGATCAGTATATGAAGCGGTAATCTGAACCTCTGAGGCGGTAAACTCGACCACAAGAAAGTATCTTCTGGACACAGTTTTAACTTATCATCAATTTTCAGTATCATTTAATAGTAATGAGTGAGAAATCGCTTATGTTCGTTTCTTTTCCCTTGTGTTAGCATGTGTTGGTTAGCACATTAAATATTCCTTAACTCCTCAACAGTTTTCTCATGGCCACACGTCTTCCACCACATACGTTGTCGACATCTATCTTTAGCAGCATGAACTTTTGCTAATTTATGCATCAGAACTTGGTAGTTGCTGGTAACAGACCAAGGACTAAAGACGTATGTCTATAGTGCCTCTCATTCTTTGACGAATGTCAACAGGACTCCCTCTACTCTACTGACATCCGTGCGTGGCCGTATCGAGAGCCGTTATCAAAGGCGAAAATTTCTTGTGGGTGATAATGTCACATTTTTATCTGTGTCCGGTAGTGGGAACCGCTGTGGTGTAAAGTCCGGTCTCCTCATGCGACAAAAGTAGTCCATTTCAATGATATCACTGAAGTTCGAAATGAAAATACCATTTCCCAGTGTCTTTACTTTTTGCCTTACTGCATATTTACTTAGTGGCACCTTTAGTTTACCATCAAATCCAATTGTACAATTGATTTTACTAATTTTACTATTTCACGGCACATGTACATGGCTATAATTGTTGAGTAGGGATTGCATAGCTTGTGATCTCAATACAGTAGTATTAACAGGAGTCGAGAGGAAACTTATCCAACTGTTACGGTGATAATTAGAAAGAAAAAATACTTGAATACCCGCCCCTCTCCCACAAAAAAATTATAACAGTCAACTACTTTCGCTTGATAACAAATTTCGCGTCTCTTCGGCAGTTACGACAATGAGGTCGTGCTTGGATGGGGAAAGTACATTCAAAACTACTGCCACTAAACAATAAGTTTTCCAGTCAACTAAAGACGGCGAAATTAAGAAATCACGTGCACGAAAAGCATCACCTCTCTTCATCTTCCTGCATTTAACAGTTCATTCTCTAAGGATGAATACTAATCGGTTTTCAGTAGACAAATGGGAACCACGAAGGATAGAAGAGAGAGTCAGAAGTGTCGTCACATGACCCATGTCTGTCGAGTGTGTGTTTTACTGTTAAAATGTGCAATTTCTAAAGATGATATTTTAGTAAATCAAGTAAGTTGGTTATAAATGTGCATGTAGAACGGAGAACAGTACACAAAGTAGAAACGTTTGTCCAATTAGCTAATTGGGTCTGTATATGCCTTTTTAAATAATTTGGTAGTTGTTAATTGTATTTCGTATTTCTATTAAGATGTAATATTTACTGTTGTTACTTCTACATTTGTGGTCCTTAGAAGACTGTTAGCACCTAAAGGGAAAATGATTATTATTAACTATTTTTTTGTTGTAAAGGAAATTTAAAAGATTTGTTAGTCTTTTTTTCAATGCCTGTCTTTATCTTTATATCTTACTTACAGGTGGTCAAAAACCATGAGGAGTTAAGTTATGGAGGGTGGAAAACCCCAGACAGCGTTTTTAGATTGAGAGATAACGGTCGAAAGTCAAAATTTCCATCCGTACGAGATCTGGAATGGGCAATACATGCGAGGCACAACTTTCTATACCACGATGCGATCGAGAAAGCACTCCCGATAGCTCTGATTAGCTGTAAAGGCAGTCTAAATCTATTTTGGGCTATATTCACGTCTTTCTGTAATATAGCTGAGTCTCTGGTGCTGACATGTTTAACGCAAGGTAGGAAGTTTCGCATTTCGTCTAATATGAAGCCTATCTGTATTTTTCTACTCTTCAAATGCTCTCTCGTCGGATTTTAATTGTAGAGTCTCTGGTCACAGATCGTTGCCCTTTCATTAGTACAAATACCGTTTCTTGAGTAGGAGTTTTGAATTTATTTTCTAGATCCCGTTTACTTAATATTTCTACTGCAGCTTTTCCCTGTCCTTCTGACTGTGATCTAGACCGTCCAGTCGCGATTAGCACATCCTCTGGACAAGCTGCACAGCCAGTTACATTTGCCGTTGCTGTCATTTTTTGTAGCAGTAGGTCCACGACCAGTAGAGATCAGTAAAATAGCGAGAGTAAGTCTAATGTTGAGAGTTGCATACATCAGAAATCAAAACGCCACTGCCAGGTTAGTACTATAATGGCTTCCTCCCATTCTGCTGTAATTCCGCGAGTTTGACGAGACTGAGAAAGGTGGCGCAGCCTCCGCATCCTACTCGACGACTCGTTCTGTCTTACCTACTCCTAGCTACTCACTAAAAATAAGACAGCGCACTACAGACACTCGTGAATGTGGACCAATCGATACCCCGGATCACATCGACTGGCAGCGTGCCGTTGTACAAGACGTTACAGGTCAGGACAGGAACGCATCTGGAAATGCAACAATCTGCAGTATAACAAGGAATTAGAAAAAGTGGCATAAGCTGAACTCGCTTACAGCTAAGATATCAGCTTATGAATTGCAGGCCTACAAGGTTGAGGGACAACCAAGAGGAGGCCATACATCATGAGAACGAGACACCCACCTACAACAATCTTCTGGACACTGTGAGGAGACGAGTTTTGGGGAGGACCAGGAAGGACTTCCTGAGACCCTGACAGCCGTCTCCCGATCTCTACACCTTAGATGTCCCAGCAAGTATTTTAAAATGAACGTAAATAATATCGATAGCCAGAAACCTTTATTTTTGCGTTTACAGGTTTGGGTAAATTTTTGAATATCATCTGACATCATACCATGATGGTAGGCTGTGGTGGTAAACGGAGCAGCCGCTATGAACTCCACAATCCTCACATTCTCACCGACTGTCATAAACAGGTGCCACGCATTCTGTCTATATATATACTCCTGGAAATTGAAATAAGAACACCGTGAATTCATTGTCCCAGGAAGGGGAAACTTTATTGACACATTCCTGGGGTCAGATACATCACATGATCACACTGACAGAACCACAGGCACATAGACACAGGCAACAGAGCATGCACAATGTCGGCACTAGTACAGTGTATATACACCTTTCGCAGCAATGCAGGCTGCTATTCTCCACCCGGCCTCCCGCATGCCCACTATACGCCCTCGCTCAAAGTCCGTCAACTGCACATACGGTTCACGTCCACGCTGTCGCGGCATGCTACCAGTGTTAAAGACTGCGATGGAGCTCCGTATGCCACGGCAAACTGGCTGACACTGACGGCGGCGGTGCACAAATGCTGCGCAGCTAGCGCCATTCGACGGCCAACAGCGCGGTTCCTGGTGTGTCCGCTGTGCCGTGCGTGTGATCATTGCTTGTACAGCCCTCTCGCAGTGTCCGGAGCAAGTATGGTGGGTCTGACACACCGGTGTCAATGTGTTCTTTTTTCCATTTCCAGGAGTGTAGATAGTCGTCTTTATTCCACATGACAGTCGGGGCAGCACCACCGACCGCAGTTGACGTTCGATGAGTTCGTAACTGCTGCTCCGTTCACCGCCACCACCTAACATCATGGTATGAGGTCTGAAGATGATCAGGAACTGACCGAGACTGGTAACCTCAAACATAAATGTTTCCTGTGGTCAAGATTTTGTTCATTTTATAATGCTAAATTTTTGTATTTCTATTATCACAAACAAAACGTAGTGAATCAGTATTAATGTAACATGGAACAAAACCTTTCCTCTCACTATATTGTCGAAAACTGACATTTTTGAGACCATGGTCGTATATAAAATTCAAGTTGATTACCGAAAAGAAAGGAACAGCAACTAGCCAATGTTAACAATCCTGTTATTTACAGCACGACTGCTACGGTCACAGGTTCGAATCCTGCCTCGGGCATGGATGTGTATGATGTCATTAGGTTAGTTAGGTTTAAGTAGTTTTAAGTTCCAGGGGACTGATGACCTCAGATGTTAAGTCCCATAGTGCACAGAGCCATTTTTTGAACCTGTTATTTACACAAATAGCGCCCTCGCCGGTTCGAAACCAACGGCTTTTCACACTTATGATGTATTTGTTGTTGTTTACGTTAGTTGTTGGGAAAAGGCTCCGGTGCCCGGTAGGCTTGGCCAAGCGACCGTGAGGACCGCTGAGCTGCCGTGTGTGATGACGTCTTTCACGATTCGACTGCACTGACGCCATGGTTCTCCCCGCCTTTGTCCAAACGAGTCCGACGGGTGTAAATAACCCAAAGGTTCATGGTCATTGGTAACGACGTTCTTCGGGCGCTCGGCGTCCCTCTCCTTCCGCAATTACTTCTGCTCAGTGGGTAAGTCGGCGGTTCTGCCCCAACTGGCATGTGGAATAAAGACCATGTGTGGCATCGGTTTTTCACAGTCGGCAAGCTAAATGCAGCTGTCGTAATCCCCAATTGTTTCTGTGCGCTCGGAGGCTTTCTCGAACGACCCATGAGCATCGCCCCAGGATATTCTGCTATTGTTTGTCGTGGATGGGCGAGCGATTGAGTTTCAGCTAGATACAGGAGGCCCTGCGTTGCAACGGCTACTTCGTCATGTTGTGTCTTACACACTGAAGAGCCGAAGTAACTGGTGCACCTACCTAATATCGAGTAGGGCCACCACGAGCACACAGAAGGGCCGCCATGTGACGTGGCATGGACTCGACGAATGCCTGAAGTTGGACTGAAGGGAAATGATACTATGAATCTTGCAAGGCTGGACATAAGTCCGTAAGAGTACGGAAGGGGGAGGGGGGGGGGAGATCTCTTCTGAACAGCACGTTGCAAGGCATCCCAGATACGCTCCATAATGCTCTTGACTGGGGAATTTGATGGCCAGCGGAAGTGTTTAAACTAAGAAGAGTGTACTGGAGCCACTCTGTAGCAATTCTGGAAGTGTTAGGTGTCGCGTTGTCCTGCTGGAATAGCCTAAGTACGTCGAAATGCACAATAGACAAGAATGGATGTAGGTGATCAGACAAGATGCTTACGTATGTGTCACCTGTCAGGGTCGAATCTAGACGTATCAGGGGTCCCATATCACTGCAAACTGCAGACGCCCCACACCATTACCGAACCTCTACAAGCTTGAACAGCCGCTTGCTGGCATGCAGGGTCCATGGATTCATGAGGTTATCTACATACCTGTACACGTTCATGTTCTCGATACAATTTGAAACGTGACTCGACCGACCAGGCAACACGTTTCCAGTCATCAACAGTCCAATATCGGTGTTGATGGGCCCAGGCGAGACTAAAGCTTCGTGTCGTGCAGTCGTCAAGGTTACACGAGTGGGCCTTCGGCTCCGAAAGCCCATATCGATGATGTTTCGTTGAGCGGTTCGCACACAGACATTTGTTGGTGGCTCGGCATTGAAATCCGCTGCAATTTTCGGATGGGTTGCACTTCTGTCAAGTATAAGGATTCTCTTCAGTCGTCGTTGATCGTTTTTCCGGACTCAGCGATGTCGGAGATTTGATGTTTTACCTGATTCCTGATATTACGGTACACTCGTGAAATGGTCGTACGGGAAACTCACCTCTTCATCGCTACGTCGGAGATGCTCTGTCCCATCGCTCGTGCGCCGACTATAATACCACGTTCAAACTCAAAACTTGGGAACCTGCCATTGTAGCAGCAGTAAGCGATCTGACAACTGCGTCAGACACGTGTTGTCTTATACAGGCGTTGCTGACCGCAGTGCCGTATTCTGCCTGTTCACTTATCTCTGTATTTGAATAAGCACACCTATACCAGTTTCTTTGGCTCTTCAGTGTAGTACACAGTGTATTCTTTGACGGGTGAATTTCCATTTCAGCACGTTATAAGACTGCGGAAAGTCAACTTACTTTGCTAGTGGTTAATTCTGATTTGCTGCAATTCGTTTTTGGTTTACATGCTTTTTTTTGTTTTTGTCTTCCAGATAATGGACAAACTACATTTAGTGCCTTAACTGGTCCGCTTTCAAGATTTTAACTCTTTGCTACGGTTGTACGACCAGCTGTTTCTTAAAACCTTCGATAGGGCAGAAAATTTCGATGCACATGTCTCCATTAAACCTTCCGCAATGTCTAATTTTTGCCACTGCCACCCTATACTCTTTTCCAAGTGCGACAATATAAAGACCAAGTTGCAACGTTGGCAGGTTCTCAGCTTAGTCCTGTTTCGTAAAGTGCACACATTTGGTGGTGGTTCAAGAGCCACACGGCGCCGTGCACCTTTGCACCGATTTCAAACAAATCTTCAATGCGCTATACATCGAGGACTCATGTCCAATTCCGCAACCAGAAGAAATGTTGGCAAAGTTGTCAGGTGGCCGGTACTATTCATGCATCCAGCTGCGTAATGTGAACTTCCAGTTGCCACTGGATGCTGCTTCTCAGAGTCTCTTAGTACTCAATATCGCAATTGGGCTCTACCATTTCTGTCGTTTGTCCATTCGACTTTTGTCTGTGCCAAGAATTTATCAGTAGATATTTGGGGCAGTTGATTCAGGACCTTTTCTGTTGTATCAGCTACCTCGATGACATGTGAGTCACAGGCTCCTTATCAGAGGAGCGTTTATGAGATGTGCAAGGAGTTTTCCAACGCCTTCTGGAGAAAAGCCTTTCTTGCAAAATGGGAAAATGGAGTTTGTTTCGAAAATGTGCATTTTTTATTCATATGCTTATAAGAGTTGACCCCGTCCCTATGGAAAACCGCGTCAAAGCCATTGTCAACCTGCCGGTGCCCGTGAACCATAAGAAGCTATAGTCCTTTTCGGGGAAGATTGCTTATCATGCTAAGTTCATCCCCCAGGCATGCACATTTGCCATCCTCGTAGTCGGCTGCGCCGAAAGGGGATCAGATTCGTAGAGTCTGCGGACTGTAAATGGACGTTTTAGTCCCTTAAGTAGAGTTTGTGCTCCGCTCCCTGTTTCACTTCTTTTGCACTACGTAAACCATCAGCATCAAACATGGACCTTAATCTGAGGAAGAAACTTTAGGCAATGTGCCTTTGAAGCGCAGCATTTTATGGTAGGAAAACATGGACTGTGGGAAAACCGGAACCGAGGAGAATCGAAGCATATGATATGTAGTGCTACAGACGAATGTTGAAAATTGAGTGGACAGATAACGTAAGGAATGAGGAGGTCCTGCACAGAATCGGAGAGGAAAGAAATGTTTGGAAAACACTGACAAGTAGAAGGGACAGAATGATAGGATATCTGTTAAGACATCAGGGAATGACTTCCCATGGTACTAGAGGGAGTCGTAGAAGGAGAAAACTAGAGTAAGACTGAGACTGGAATGCATCTAGCAAATAACTGAGAACGCAGATTGCAAATGCTACTCTAAGATGAAAAGATTGGCACAGGAGAGGAAGTCGTGGTTGGCCACGTCAAACCAGTCAGAAAAGACAAAATAAAAAAAATAAAAACGTTAATCCTGGCTGCCAACACATCCCAGTATGGTACTCCTCTCACACTGTAACCCGGATGGTACCCAGCAATCTGTCGCTCATGCGTTGAATATGCTTTTAGAGTTGCAACATAATTATTCACACGTGGTTTAGAAGGCACTGGCTATCATTTTGCGCATTAAAAATGTTCATGGTTTCTTATACAGCGCGAAGTTCTTTCTCATCACCCCTCTTTTCAAGCTACTGGATAGGATAGCACACCGATTACAGAGATTCTCAGTAACTGCTACTGTGACATTCGGTACCAGGACACCGTCCAGCATGCTAACGCAGATGCACTACAGCAGTTGTCAGAAAGATCAGATTCCTAGTTCAATCGACAGGAGGCTCCCGTTTTCGCTTTGGACGATTCCTTGGAGCACTCATTGGTTTATTTTTCTTTGACGGTGTAGGAGGTTACTGACACCATGGTCACCGAATCATTTTTTCGAAACATTATTTCACCAGTCAAGACGGGATGGCCTGAGCTTGGTCCTTCGGGATTTGAATTGGCATGGGATACATTTCTCCTCTTAAGTGACCCCTCATCCCGGTCCATGTGGTACATGGCTGTGTTTTCCACAACTACTCAATGACCTGTTTAGTAATCCAATGTGCAGATATGACTAGCAAATCAAATCAGTTTAATAACATTGCATGAAAACTGCAATCAATAATAACGACTGCCAGTGATTTCAATTCTAATTAGCTCTATTTCTTTACGTTTTCGTATGGTGATTTTAGCTGGTTGGCGAAAGGCAAGATTCGCTATGGGGAACGACATGGTTCATGAAGATGTTTCTGTTGAAAGTCACAGTCTCGTGCAGGTGCTGTGGTATATCGAGAAGTTGTAACAATGGAAAATTGTACTGAAATCCAGGAGGATCTGCAGCGAATTGACGCATGGTGCAGGGAATGGCAACTGAATCTCAATATAGACAAGTGTAATGTGCTGCGAATACATAGAAAGATAGATCCCTTATCATTTAGCTACAAAATAGCAGGTCAGCAACTGGAAGCAGTTAATTCCATAAATTATCTGGGAGTACGCATTAGGAGTGATTTAAAATGGAATGATCATATGAAGTTGATCGTCGGTAAAGCAGATGCCAGACTGAGATTCATTGGAAGAATCCTAAGGAAATGCAATCCGAAAACAAAGGAAGTAGGTTACAGTACGCTTGTTCGCCCACTGCTTGAATACTACTCAGCAGTGTGGGATCCGTACCAGATAGGGTTGATAGAAGAGATAGAGAAGGTCCAACGGAGAGCAGCGCACTTCGTTACAGGATCATTTAGTAATCGCGAAAGCGTTACGGAGATGATAGATAAACTCCAGTGGAAGACTCTGCAGGAGAAACGCTCAGTAGCTCGGTACGGGCTTTTGTTAAAGTTTCGAGAACATACCTTCACCGAAGAGTCAAGTAGTATATTGCTCCCTCCTACGTATATCTCGCAAAGAGACCATGAGGATAAAATCAGAGAGATTAGAGCCCACACAGAAGCATACCGACAATACTTGTTTCCACGAACAATAAGAGACTGTAACAGAAGGGAGAACCGATAGAGGTACTCAGGGTAACCTCCGTCACGCACCGTCTGGTGGCTTGCGGAGTATGGATGTAGATGTAGATGCAGATGTAGATGTAGATGTAGATGTAACGCAGGGGAAAGTGTGGTCTGCCAACCAAGCGCAGCAGGACCGACTGAACGTCAGCAGAATAAGATGACACAAGAGTATGGAATCAGCCCTTTGGCCTGGAGGAGGCCATCGGAATGTTTGTTCAGAATTCTGCACAAAGATCTGTTCAAAAATGGTTCAAATGGCTCTGAGCACTATGGGACTTAACTTCTGAGGTCATCAGTCCCCTAGAACTTAGAACTACTTAAACCTAACTAACCTAATGACATCACACACATCCATGCACGAGGCAGGATTCGAACCTGCGACCGCAGCGGTCGCGCGGTTCCAGATTGTAGCGCCTAGAACAGCTCGGCCACCACGGCCGGCTATGGATCCAACACATTTATTATATTGTCATTGGTCATAACTCGCAAGATCTGTTGCAGTTGGCCACCGGGATACAATGCTGGCAGTACCAGCTAAGTTTTGTAGAGGAGAGTAAGAACACACTTGATCTAGGGCATCGTAGAAGGCACCTATCCACGGGACCTGAAGTAGTACGCTTTGTCAGTTGAGCGAGATAACTTAGAACTGGGCCTGAACTTAGGATTCTCAGCGACTACAGTGGCCGTCTTCTGCTGTCATACAGCATTAGACTGGTAAGCATGGACCGTATTTCCATCCACTTAGATGAGGTAACTGCCAAGTCATTTATCCTCCATCAGGGTTTCAGTTAGGTGATCTAATTATCATAGCCAGCTAGTTGCACCCCATCACGTGCTTTAGCAAGAGCACTGGACTTTGTTCACGCTTTTATGGGACCCTTCTTTAACTCATTTACTTTATCCTCAATCACTGGTCATATTAGCGACACAGCTTTATACCGTTTCTATCAAGTATCCACCCCACTACGCCAAGGCTATTGTACATGTTTTCAATCCATTATTTTCTTTGTAACTGATTGATCCTTGATGCCGGTCGGTTTGGCCGAGCGGTTCTAGGCGCTTCAGTCTGGACCCGCGCGACCACTACGGTCGTCGCAGGTTCGAATCCTGCCTCGGGCATGGATGTGTGTGATGTCCTTAGTTTAGTTAGGTTTAAGTAGTTGTAAGTTCTAGGGGACTGATGACCTCAGATGTTAAGTCCCAAAGTGCTCAGAGCCATTTGACCCATTTGATCCTTGATTCAGTGGATAATACATCCATTGCAGAGCCTTGTTTTCTTTTAATTCGAATGATTTGATGGGCACTTTTCTATCACTGTAGGTTATTGGGGAAAGAATATGTAGTCTCTCACGGGTATACTGAACTGCCGAAAGCTGCCAAAAACAGAGGGTGCTAATGCTCGCCACAGAGAGCAAAGCTGTCATTCTGAATTGTGTTCTTGAATACTCCAACTGCTGCACGCGTCAAATCTATTGGCTGGTGACTGACCACGATATTGAACAAACTGTGCTCCCCTCTGGAGTTCCAAAATTTAAAAATGGTTCATTTGGCTCTAAGCACTATGGGACTTAACATCTGAGGTCATCAGTCCCCTGGACTTAGAACTACTTAAACCTAACTAACCTAAGGACATCACACACATCCATGCCCGAGGCAGGATTCGAACTTGCGACCGTAGCAGCAGTGCGGTTCCGGACTGAAGCGCCTAGAACCACTCGGCCACATCGGCCGGCTTCTAAATACTCTCTTTCAAAGTTCATACACCGTTGCCAACACAGTTTCCACTTCCTGAAGCAATCTTGGAACGGAGGATGAGGAAGCACAGGGATTTCGTTATTTGTGCAACAGTCACGCACAACAGGGATGAATGTGGGGGAGGGGGGGGTGAGTTATTGTAATTCAAGAGCCAAGAATTGACTCGCCACATTTCAGGCGTCGCAACACGTCCTGATAATACCATCGATTAAAAAGGCAGACTCAAATAAAACCGTCAATATGGCTATCACATTTGACCTGATCCGACGAGCTATTTTTTGGTCTGGGGGAATCTTTCCCAAACCATTGTGAAGACTCAATCTTGGTCTCCACATCGTAGCCGTAGACCAAAGTCTCATCACCAGCTATGATTCACTTAAGGATCATCTCGTTCTCATTTGAGCGATCCAAAAGCACTTCACACACTGCGAGGCGAAGGTCTTCGTGGTCTTGACTCATGACTTTGTGACAACACGATGCATTCCAAGATGCTGTGTCAGGATTTCATGACATGATTCAATTGAAAAGTTACATTCTTCTGCAATCTCTCGCACAGTCAGTCTTCGACTGACCAGCACAATTTTGTTTTACGTTGCTGACATGAGCGTCGTTGGTAGACGCCGAAGAGCATCCTGAACGAGGATCATCTCTAACTTCGGTCTGGCCATTTCTAAACTGTTTTTACCATTCGTAACACCGAGTACGACTTAAGCGCTCACCACCGTAGGCTTCCTGTGTCGTTTTGTGTCTCTGTAAAGGCTTTCTTGAGTTTCACGCAAAATTTAATGCAGACGCCTTGCTCCTCTAACTCTGTTATCTCGAAATCCGCAAACTGTGCGACACAACGTCCTAGTCAATAAATAATAAACATACAACAATGAAATATCTGGCAGATGCACACTAAATGCAGGCGTGTGCAGGAATGCCAACCGCTTTTCACTCCAGCACATCATTGTCGCGAAATTACGAACGATCTGGAATATTTTGAACAGTGGATAAGACGAGAATTCTGGAAGCGTGTCCGGACAGCCGAGACGACGGCACGGGAGCTCAGCGTGTTCGGTCAGAGGGTTAGCTGTCCTCTGTAATAAAAAAACTGTGTTAATCGATCAACAACGAACTTAAATGGATGTCTTGCGACGCCCACCCGGAGCAGATGCAGTAAAAAAAAGCGAACAAAATGAGATTAAAAAAAAAAGAGGTGGTTATGGCAAGCGCTCGCGTTGAGCGGGATGCACGAGTTCGCATCCCAGTCCGACATAAAGTTTCAACTTTCACCATTATTTGTATGTCAGATAGCGACTGGAATCGGTCTCTCCTTCGAAACGTCCTCATAATGTTTTGGCTCATAATTGTACGTGTACTCTATACCTACTGCAGTCGCTAACATCTAGTAGCTAAAGGCAGAAGGTAAATATTCACTTCTTGACATTTATGTGCTCATTCTCCATTTTTATTCGATTGCTGTTTCGATTTCAGAGCTACATTGTACCGGCTCGGCGTTGGCAGGCTAGGTCCAACGTAACGTGTTCTCAGTCGGAAATTGCAGTAATTTTTTAAGCTCACGGATAGTCGCCAGTAGACTCTTTTGAACTCTTTACATCACATTTTTACGTTTACCAGCGGTAAAGGTTATACAGATAATGGATTTTCGGCGGTAAATCAAAACGGCGTAAATCAAAGTGTTATTCAGCATTTACGTTTTATACGCGGAATCCGAAGAGCCGCTCCATCGACCTGACTTATTTAATTAAAGGATGTAATACTCGGTTTAAAAAATACGCCGAAGGTACAGATTACTAACGCACACGTAGACGCGCCCCATCGCACATATCCACGCACTAGCTCCTATACCGCATATACACAAAGTACAGGACACCTCAGGGGTAGAAAGAAAAAAAATAATAAAAAATAAAAGAATCAGAAGTTAATTTGTCGTATTAATAACGGTCGTCTGTATAGGGGCCAGGTAACAGCGGTCTCTCGCGGTTCGCGACGACATTTAAATGTCATTTAAAGTCCTATTTTGGCGAACCCTCGACGCGCTTGACTCCAGCCTATGGAAAAATAACTATGCTTTAGTTAATTCTGTGGGTACATGCAAATGGTGGGGCTCGGAACAGGGGCGCCGTGTCGCGGCCTGTGTGTGTGTGTGTGTGTGTGTGTGTGTGTGTGTGTGTGTGTCTGTGTGCGTGCGTGTGTGAGTGTGTGTACGTGCGTTCCCTCTGCCACCACGCCTCCCCCACACCACCACCCTCCGCCCACGCACGATACCGCACCGCGACCGCGCCACACCCTGGCGCGGCGAAAAAAAATCCCCGCCGCTCCCAGAGGGACTATTTTTATGTAGATGCCGGTCCCCGGCCCCGCCAGCCTCTGCGCATATTTGAATACTGAATTAATGATGAATCACCATCAACATGCAAAATCAATCGGCATACATAGTTGCAAGCCGTAATATCATCAGCGGCACTTGCCCACCCCCGCACCCCTTTGCAGCCGCCGGACCGGCGCTCGCTCGCCACCCACTTAATTTATCAGCGCGGAGATGTGCGGCCCTAACGGGCGCGGAGCGGCCAGCCTTTCTCGAAAACATCGTCAGTCGCCACCGGCGCTGCACCCCTCCGCGCTTCCCTCACTGCCACACTAACCCGCTCGCGGCGTAACGCCGCACCGCGCCGCGTCGCCAATTTGAATTCCACGGCTGTTCGCCTGGCGAAACCGGGTCTGACAATCCGGATTTCCCTCCTTCGCTTTTGCACCCGCTGTTTAGTGCCGTGTTTTGACACTGAATGAACCCGAACAGCGGAGGATGCACCCTGGTTTAAAGGTGGCCTATATTTGTCACCTGTAGCGAATGGTGAACGACGTGTCTGTTCGTCTCCATGCGTTCCATTTTATCTTTTACCTCCTTAAACCGGAGAAGACATCAAAAACTAAGACTTATCCATACTGTTAGCGTCGATACAATAACGATTTACACTACTGGCCATTAAAATTGCTACACCAAGAAGAATTGCAGATGATAAACTGGTATTCATTGGACAAATATATTATACTAGAACTGACATGTGATTACATTTTCACGCAATTTGGGTCCATAGATCCTGACAAATCAGTACCCAGAACAATCATCTCTGGCCCTAATAACGGCGTTGATACGCCTGGACATTGAGTCAAACAGAGCTTGGATGGCGTGTACAGGTACAGCTGCCCATGCAGCTTCAACACTATACCACAGTTTATCAAGAGTAGTCATTCGCGTATTGTGACGAGCCAGTTGCTCGGCCACCATTGACCAGACGTTCTCAATTGGTGAGAGATCTGGTGAATGTGCTGGCCAGGCAGCAGTCGAACATTTTCTGTATCCAGGAAGGCCCGTACAGGACCTGCAACATGCGGTCGAGCATTATCCTCCTGAAATGTAGGGTTTCGCAGGGATCGAATGAAGGGTAGAGCCACGGGTCGTAACACATCTGAAATGTAAAGTCCACTGTTCAATGTGACCGAGACGTGTAACCAATGGCACCCCATACCATCACGCCGGGTGATACGCCAGTATGGCGATGACGAATACACGCTTCCAGTGTGCGTTCACCGTGATGTCGCCAAACACGGATGCAAGCATCATGAAGCTGTAAACAGAACCTGGATTCATCCGAAAAAATGACGTTTTACCATTCGTGCACCCAGGTTCGTCGTTGAGTACACCATCGCAGGCGCTCCTGTCTGTAATGCAGCGTCAAGGGTAACCGCAGCCATAGTCTCCGAGCTCATAGTCCATGCTGCTGCAAACGTCGTCGACCTGTTCGTGCAGATGGTTGTTGTCTTGCAAACGTCCCCATCTGTTGACTCAGGGATCGAGACGTGGCTGCACGATCCGTTACAGCCTTGTGGATACGATGCCTGTCATCTCGACTGCTAGTGATACGAGGCCGTTTGGATCCAGCACGGCGTTCCGTATTACCATCCTGAACCCATCGATTCCATATTCTGCTAACAGTTATTGGATCTCGACCAACGTGAGCAGCAATGTCGCGATACGATTAACCGCAATTGTGATAGGCTACAATCCGACCTTTATCAAAGTTGGAAACGTGATGGTACGCATTTCTCCTCCTTACACGAGGCATCACAACAACGTTTCACCAGGCGACGCCGGTCAACCGCTTTTTGTGTATCAGAAATCGGTTCGTAACTTCCCTCATGTCAGCACGTTGTAGATGTCGCCACCGGCGCCAACCTTGTGCGAATGCTCTGAAAAGCTAATCATTTGCATATCACAGCATCTTCTTCCTGTCGTTTAAATTTCGCGTCTGTAGCACGTCATCTTCGTGGAGTAGCAATTTTAATGGCCAGTAGAGACGGAGTTCTACGCAGCTGAGTCATAGGACTGTGTCTAACTAACCAGAATATTATATCGGTAGTAAATGCAGTGTTGTGGGACAAAACAAGGTGAAAATATCAAATTTAAACAAATAGTGTGGTTCAAAAAATTTTTGGGGCATGTCCAAGGGTGTCCTGTTTATGTTAGAAAAGGCTGAAAAGTACGCAATACTTTAAAAACTCAGTACTAAACTCCTAAAAACTGTGAAAACAATGTTACTGGAACTCATACATATATTATACATGTGTGTAAATGTTTCACATCTCCTCAAAAACCAGTGGACTGATTTCAGTTACATGTCATCATCTGGGGAAAAAAATCTCTGTGGAGATAAGAACCACGTATCAAAGGGGCGAGGGTGGGTGTGAAACAGCTGTTTAGCCCATGATGCGTGAATACCCTTAGTTTATTCATCCATTATTTGAGAATGAGAGCACTTACTAACTAGCAGGAAACTTTACACACAATTTCAAACCTTTACGAAACTTTATCTCGCTGACAATCCCAGCAGAATAATGAAAGGGAAGAAGTGCATCGCTTACTACATTTTCGCTGTTCATGCAGTAGAACTGCAGCATCGTACATGACGTTTCAGTTAATTACTTCTTTACTACTAACTCTATTTAGCGGCACTGTTTGTAGACAGAATTCACATATATCACTGAGCGTTTCATCAAAATTATATAATTGCACATCACATAGTTAAGGAGATATGACACCACAATCATTGAGCGGCATGAAAACGAATGTGTGTTGCAAAATAGGTAAAAAACAGGTGAATATGTGTTCAAATATGTGTGAAACATATTAAATATATGTGAAATAAATGTGACAAGTATTTGCAGGAATATCTGTGAGTAAAAAGCTCCTCCTAAACCCTTGGATCGATTTCAACCAAACAAAGTATACATTACTTTCTATCTGGAAAGAAAAACTGTGGGGGTAAGAATGAGCAACCTTCTGTCAGGGAGGGATAGTTTGTAGAGAGGAGAGGAAGAGTTGGGCAGACAGAGAAAGGGAAGAAGGAGATGGACACAGATATAGGTGAGAACGAGACGGAGAGAGAGGAGGAGGGGGAAGGAGCAGATGGACAGAGAAAGTGAGGAGCAGGAGATGAACTGAGAGAGACAAAGAGGAGGAGATGGATAAAAAGACAGGGCACAGAAGATGGGCAGATAGAGATGTGAAATGGAGGTTGACTGAGAGAGGGATGAGGTGATGGACAGAGAATGGGTGAGGAGAAAATTGAGGGTGTGAGGAAGAGGCAGAGGGAACTGGAGGGGATGGACTTAGAGGGAAGAGAAGGGTATGGATAGAGGGGGAACGAGAATATGGACAGAAAGATTGGGGAGGAGTAGATGGACAGAGAGAGGGGAAGTAGTAGATGGACAAAGAGAGTGTTGAGAAGGAAATAGAGGGTGTGATGAGGAGGTAGAGAGCACGAAAGGATGAGCTTAACAACTGGGGAAGGAGCAGATGGACAGAGAGAGTGAGAGGAGATAAACTGAAAGAGGGTGAGAGGAAGAGACAGACAGGGAGACAGGGAAGAGAAATGGACAGAGAGAGAGAGTGGGTAGGTGGACAGAGAGAGGAGGAGGACGAGACAGAGAGAGGGGTAGGAGAAAACAGAGGGGGGAGTGGAGATAAAGAGAGCAGGAGGAGGTGGACAGAGAGAGTGGGGAGGAGCAGATAGATAGAGAGAGGAGTTGGGGCAGGAGAAGACAGTCGGATAGGGAGGGTCAATGAAATGGATGGAGAGAGCGGGAAGGAGGAAATGGACTAATAGAATTCGAATAAACACATACCCAGCAATGATGGGTACTCACCTAATGTGAAAATATAAATCGTTGCTGAATGCAGACCCAGTGCCATACGAATAAAATATATCCCTCTATTGTAGTGGTGGCCGGCCATTGTGGCCGATCGGTTCTAGGCATTTCAGTCTGAAACCGCGAGACCGCTACGGTCGCAGGTTCGAATCCTGCCTCGGGCATGGATGTGTGTGATTTCCTTGGGTTAGTTAGGTTTAAGTAGTTCTAAGTTCTAGGGGACTGATGACCTCAGAATTTAAGTCCCATAGTGCTCAGAGCCAATTGAACCATTTTATTGTAGTGATGAAGTAAACTATCATAGCTTAGGACATCCTTGCACGTTATAGCATGTTCTTAACAATTGTAGTTCAAAAATACTAAAATGGAAGATAAATAACCTCTATTTCTCCAAAACATGTTGACAATGCGATGGATATCTTTCCTCGTGGATATTTTGCCACCTACTTGGCAGTTCCACTTGTTTCCAAGGTTGCTTCAACTAAGCTGCAGACGTTTCTCTGGGAAGTTCTTGCACATCCTCCATACAGTCCCGAGCTTCCCCCCTACGATTTCTGGTGTCCAGAAGTTAGATATTCGTGCTGTCGATATGTTTCGGAAGAAGCGGAGCACAACTGTGTACAGTTATGGCTGTGTAGGCAACCGCAAATATATTTCCATGGAGGCTGTTGCTGTCCAGTCTTCACCTAACACTCCAAAAACGAATTCACGGAACCCAGATACTGATGGCTCCAGTTATGCAAGCATATACCGGTGCATCTGACTGTTTATACATGGAGTGCATTGGTCCTGAAGATGGAATTAATGAGATGTTGAAACTGGTCTTTTAAAGAAAATAACTTCTGAAAATATGCGGCTGTTTTAGATTTTTCTTTGGTATAAGTTTTCAGACTGTTTCTGTCCACTCTGTATATACATACACGTAGTACACAGCAGGCATTCTCCACCTTTAACTGAAGAATACACCACCCCACCGCTGCCGAGTTCTTTCAGAATAGTTTCATGGACATTAACTTGAGTATGCTTCTGTCCGTCACGTTACCTGACCATAAGCCTGTTTAGCATACCTGATACACCATTTGTGTGTCTTGAAATACGTTTCTGATCTATCTCTGTGAGTCCTGGGTGCAGACTGTACACTCAAGGATTGGTAACTAACGTCTTCAGTGTCACATGCATTGTACGACGCTTTACTTCTTCACAGTCACCAGAGAGAAAGGGGATTGCTACGTGTTAAGAGGTAGACGTCTGTAATTCAGTATTTCGTAGGCGTAGTGTTGCAATAAAAGTTATATGTAACAACAGGGCGCTCCTACATTCGGCTTTAGAGAGGTTGATAATAACGTAGGTAAGAACTTGCGCCCGGCAAGAAAAAGTTTCCCTGCTACAGAAACTACGTTCTCTTCTCTCCCACCAGATCTGGCGGAAAGGTCGACATCTGTTTTGTGTGATTCACGTCATATTACATTTGTATCATTTTGCTGTGATAACAACACCTATAATATATGCCGTAGTGGAATGGGTTACCGGCCATCTGTGGAAGAAGAGGCACAGAGTGTATAATGTACCATGTGGTTTCAGTACGTTCACTGGTGCCTTAGCGTTTGAATTCATTATAACATTGTCTTTTTTGTTTACGACATTAATTAACTGGTTTGATTATCATTCTCCCATCTGACAGTATCAAGGGAGAGTAACTGAAACTTTTACTCGTTCCTGTAACATCTCCTACCAAATAATGGACATTAAATGGCGCCCTCCTGCGTGTGACCTATGCAGCTCCTAACTAATGACGGGTGACGTGTGATGTTCACTAGCTAATGACGTATGACGGATGATGTTCGCTAGCTACGTATAAATAGAGAAATTAACAGAATGCCTAACTGAAGAAAAATACAATCAAATGATCCTTACCAAGATCTAGAAAAAGAACAGGAATGTTGCAAACACCAATCTGCAGCAGCATAAGACTCCTGTTTTAACATCTGACCGAACGCCTGTGCTTATATCCCACCACTGTCATCAGTAACGGAAGCGTTGTTAACAGTTGCAGAAATCCAAGACCACGACCAAATGGGGCGGGAGAGGAGGTGCAATATTTCTGAAAGAGCGAACTTCGCGATTTATCTGTCTGCCTCTGTGGAGAGAACACCCGTAGTGGTAAATTGAATATTTTGGCCTTGCAACCATTCTGCCGAAGGGAACAGCATGAATAAACTAAATAGCCATAACAGATACACTGGTCACTGGCCTTCCTTTCCGGCTAGGTACATGGGGCGCCCAGTCACTACCACTACAGTGTCCAGTGAAAGTCTCCACGTCTCAAAATGATCTCATTTCTTTAGCTAACAAATGTTTTCATTGGTCCAGAGATCGGAAAAAATGTTGTTCTGCCAGTAACTGGACCGTTTATAATCTTAACTTACGGAAGCATCACTTAGTTTTCTTCACACAGGACGGCACGAAACAAGTGTGTGCCATAAACGACAAGATGTTCCTCCACATAAAGTGTATCTCTTACATGCCGAAACGACGAGCTTTCAGAAAACTTCTTATTCCATCAGAGTTTCGGTGTAGGCGGTAATACTATGTACTCTTCTTCGCTGTGGCAGAAGCAAGAAATAATGACAAGGGAATGGAATGAATGAATCGTGCTCTCGGTGAGTATCCTGGAGTAATATTTTTCTTGTGGAAGAGCTTCATCCCGGGAACAGTTGAGATCACAGGTTGCAGTTAGCTGCAGATCCCACTCATGTAGGCACTACGAAGTCTGTCGTTTGAATTCTGAGACCATTCTCAGTTCCTTCCGCAGATGAAGACAGTTAGCGTCACTCGCTATGTCTCTCCGTATGTATGTATCTGCAACATCGTTCCCAGGACTGCTCGGTGCTCGACGGTCTTCAGCTGAAAAGTGTCTAAGCGAGAGGCGTAGATTCCTCGATATACGCTACACGCTAGAGTCTTTTGACGACACCCTGAATGCGTCATGTATGCACTGTACACTGAAACTGTCACTCGAGTCCGCAGTAGGTGTGGAGAGCGCATGAGGATTTGTTAGATTAGGTGAAACTCTGAGACTTCCAGTATGAAAAACAGCATCATACCAAGCAGCTGCTTCAGTAGACCGTATAAGCAACCCTATGGGTGAGAATATTAAAATATAAGTTGTTAACTGCTGAAGAATTCGCAGCAGTGTTCCAGAGATCAAATCTCCCATTGAAAGCAGCCGTCAGCACAACTGAGAGTTGGCTGAAGTAGAGAGTAGAGAAACTTTCAGCAACACTTGTAACGTATTTGGAAAATATAGATTTAACTCTCCAGCAAAAGGAGTGTTTATGGCAACAATCAGCAACGTTAACCAAGTAAAAAATGAAACTAATATGTGGAATATAGTAACCGAGGTCAGTGGGCTAAGTTTAATAACTGGTTGTTTCTATGGAACTCGAGATTCAGGAACTACAGTCGTAAAGTGATTCGAAGGCTAATTAAAATCGATTGCACAGAAATACCTCGAGAAAACAGTAGTATTTATTTACTTAACGTGTTCTGATTTGAGACAGCAAGCTCTCTTTTACATTAGATCAGGGTTTCACACATCAGTACTTCATAATGTATGTGAAATCTTATGGGACTTAACTGCTAAGGTCATCAGTCCCTAAGCTTACACACAACTTAACCTAAATTATCCTAAGAACAAATACACACACACACACCCATGCCCGAGGGAGGACTCGAACCGCCACCGGGATCAGCCGCACAGTCCCTGACACACATCAGTACTCTTTTTCATCGTACTTACGTAAAAAATAACGATATGACAGATAGTATACAAGGATTTGAGTGTCTATGGTAACAATGTGAGTAAGCAATACTGACTGTGAACTAATATTTGCAGTCTAGAGATCGGATTTTGGATTTTATTTAAGTGCAAGACAGTTACCAGGAGCTGAAGCGAGGCTGGCGACAATTATAAAAACTTGATCCATTATTAATGTAATCGACAGAGTTAATGCATGTCTGCTAGTTAACAGATCCTTCGTCGACAGTGGCACATTTAGTTCGCTTTACAGGACCACTTGAGTTACCATGGCTAGAGAGCCTGCAATCACACCTTCACAGCAAGGACATAAATTCGTTATGTTGGGTTGGTAATTTATAGTTTATTTATCGTGTGGCATTCATTAACAGTTTTTGAATAACAAGTATAGCTTTACACATACAAAGATTATAAACTACAGCATATCAGCATTTCAAAACAGCTCACCAGAGTAATATAACACAAACTACAACAGCTGTAGACGAATATCAAGGTCTTTTGTGTAGTTTACCACACCACTCCTCAAGGTCAAAAAATCTTTGAAAGGATCCTAGGAAACATGTACGGGACATTTTGGTAGATGAGCAACTGTCTGTTGTTCTACATCACAATCGAAAGATGATGATGAAGATTTGCCCATCTTATGGAGTTCGGATGCAGTTCAGGTTAGATCAAATTGCCGGAGGTTGATTACATCCAGACGGTTTCTCCTGGATTTAGGGTAATTTCTGGCACTGTCAAGGACAGTTTTCTTGCCAATGGCGTTTTCATTCCTTGTTGACAGTGAATTCGTTTTCGGTAATAATCCTGGCTGTGATGAGGGTGGGATGTTTTGATCTTAAAATTTTTCTCTCCACAGGGAGTATATCGTTCAGTACTGGAAGGTCGGGATTATAAACAGTCTTGGGGTATTCTAGCAGTAGCGCTTTCTTCAGTCTGGTATCAGGAAGTGGAATGTGGCCCAAGATGGGTAAACGGTACGTAAGAGTATATTGTGTTGACCCTCTACCAGTGTTCATGGATTCGTTAAGTTTTATGTCCATCTTTTTCACATATGGACTGTTTAGCTAGAGAGAAGCACAGTTCTCAAAAGTCGGGTGTACCAGTCCGAGTGCTGATATTTGAAGAGAGTATGGTGTCGATCCCCATCAAGTGCCAAAGAGCTTACGAAGAATGTTATATCGCGTTCTTAGTTTAGTAGATATTCTTGCCAAGATTCCTTAAAAGAAAGTTTTCTATCTAATGTGACACCAAGATATTGTGGATGCATGGTCGGTCGCTGTGGCCGAGTGGTTCTAGACGCTTCAGTCCGGAACCGCGCTGCTGCTACGGCCGCAGGTTCGAATCCTGCCTCGGGCATGGATGTGTGTGATGTCCTTAGGTTAGTTAGGTTTAAGTAGTTCTAAGTCTAGGGGAGCGATGACCTCAGGTGTTAAGTCCCATAGTGCTTAGAGCCATTTGAACCATTATGGATGCTTGTTATGAAGTTTGTCTCCCTCAAAACAGCCGTCAAGGGCTCTGTGTGCCAGTCTATTGGACTCCTGTTTTATTTAAGTCACATGTGTCTCTTGGTGGGCCAAAGAGCAGTCACTTTAAGGCATATATCTGAAGGTGAGAAGCAGTGGTTGCCAGATAGTCTCAAATACCCCCTGACTAAACTGAATTTGTCACAAGACTTGGACTCAGATGGTTCTTTTCAGGAGCCTCCAGCTACAAACTTTCGACCTATTAGCCAGTTCTGTTAAATCACCTTGGTAACAACAGGAAAAGGGGAATTAGTCACCAGGCAATTGTTTTTTTCATTTAGTTAGGAACGTACGTTGCAAACTATTCAAATCGAATGACATTGTCATTTTCGAAAGGTATCGGTGCAAAACAACTATTTTATCCGATTAGTGCGTAAATTGAAGGGTGCAGTAACGTGCGCTTTCTAGCTAATCCGCAGTACTATCAGACGAGTCTTATTATTATTTCAGAACGAGATAGATGGATGTGGGGGAAAACGTCGGGCAGATCAAACGCTTAGGGTGCGCCGCGATAACGGGCGGAGCGGAGTAAGAGGCAGCGCGACCCCTAATGAGGCAGTCGGCTGGGGTGTCGCCGTATATGAGATTTCCTTCCTTTGAGGGCGCCCGTGGCGACAGCCTCCACTGTAGGTCGAACACCATTCGGCTGCTGTCACTGCTCTGCGTCGGAAGAGCAGCGTGCGCGCACCGTTCATGCACCACCTAAATTTCAGGGCGTGATTCCAGGACGTCGTAGCTACAAGATCCCCTTGTGTGTTTTTCAGTTTGCACTACTGTCATGAGCGCCATATGGCGATTATATTTGTCGCACTTACGGCTAGAAACGTAACAACCAAATTTTTTACCGCTTGTATTCGGTACTGTCGAGACACACGTTCAGTTCAAAGAATTCATTACGATATTAACAGAATCTTCCGTCGGTTCTTGGTAGAACAACATTATAATAATCATTGAAAAGCACCAGTTTGCTTCTGTTCTACAATATTACTTTTATTGCTAACCGGTTTTCGGCTTACAAGGCCATCTTCAGACATTTAAATGTCTGAAGATGGCCTTGTAAGCCGAAAACCGGTTAGCAATAAAAGTAATATTGTAGAACAGAAGCAAACTGGTGCTTTTCATTTATTATTAATTCATTACGAGCTAAATAGGTCACTGAATATCATTATGTAATTTTTTTAACTTTGTGTTGGACATTCCTCTAACTGTGTATCATAACCGACATAATTTACACTTTGATTTATTTTCTGAATTTTCCCCGGAATGAAAAAAAAAACTTTGTCATTATGAATAAGTCCGCTCCCCAGTTGTACTTAAAAATCCTTTATTTGGATAAAATCGTACACATTACCCAAGTTTCGTAATGTAAATTTCATCTTCAGACGCTTGGCTGCGTACGAAAGAATCGTGCTATCGTGCTAGTCATATATATATATATATACACTCCTGGAAATTGAAATAAGAACACCGTGAATTCATTGTCCCAGGAAGGGGAAACTTTATTGACACATTCCTGGGGTCAGATACATCACATGATCACACTGACAGAACCACAGGCACATAGACACAAGCAACAGAGCATGCACAATGTCGGCACTAGTACAGTGTATATACACCTTTCGCAGCAATGCAGGCTGCTATTCTCCCATGGAGACGATCGTAGAGATGCTGGATGTAGTCCTGTGGAACGGCTTGCCATGCCATTTCCACCTGGCGCCTCAGTTGGACCAGCGTTCGTGCTGGACGTGCAGACCGCGTGAGACAACGCTTCATCCAGTCCAAAACATGCTCAATGGGGGACAGATCCGGAGATCTTGCTGGACAGGGTAGTTGACTTACACCTTCTAGAGCACGTTGGGTGGCACGGGATACATGCGGACGTGCACTGTCCTGTTGGAACAGCAAGTTCCCTTGCCGGTCTAGGAATGGTAGAACGATGGGTTCGATGACGGTTTGGATGTACCGTGCACTATTCAGTGTCCCCTCGACGATCACCAGTGGTGTACAGCCAGTGTAGGAGATCGCTCCCCAAACCATGAAGCCGGGTGTTGGCCCTGTGTGCCTCGGTCGTATGCAGTCCTGATTGTGGCGCTCACCTGCACGGCGCCAAACACGCATACGACCATCATTGGCACCAAGGCAGAAGCGACTCTCATCGCTGAAGACGACACGTCTCCATTCGTCCCTCCATTCACGCCTGTCGCGACACCACTGGAGGCGGGCTGCACGATGTTGGGGCGTGAGCGGAAGACGGCCTAACGGTGTGCGGGACCGTAGCCCAGCTTCATGGAGACGGTTGCGAATGGTCCTCGCCGATACCCCAGGAGCAACAGTGTCCCTAATTTGCTGGGAAGTGGCGGTGCGGTCCCCTACGGCACTGCGTAGGATCCTACGGTCTTGGCGTGCATCCGTGCGTCGCTGCGGTCCGGTCCCAGGTCGACGGGCACGTGCACCTTCCGCCGACCACTGGCGACAACATCGATGTACTGTGGAGACCTCACGCCCCACGTGTTGAGCAATTCGGCGGTACGTCCACCCGGCCTCCCGCATGCCCACTATACGCCCTCGCTCAAAGTCCGTCAACTGCACATACGGTTCACGTCCACGCTGTCGCGGCATGCTACCAGTGTTAAAGACTGCGTTGGAACTCCGTATGCCACGGCAAACTGGCTGACACTGACGGCGGCGGTGCACAAATGCTGCGCAGCTAGCGCCATTCGACGGCCAACACCGCGATTCCTGGTGTGTCCGCTGTGCCGTGCGTGTGATCATTGCTTGTACAGCCCTCTCGCAGTGTCCAGAGCAAGTATGGTAGGTCTGACACACCGGTGTCAATGTGTTCTTTTTTCCATTTCCAGGAGTATATATATATATATATATATATATATATATATATATATATATATATATATATATATAAAGGAATCAAGTCTCATGTGAGATCCCGTGCGGCTAAGCCAGCAGAAGGTTGTTATTTTAGTCAACCAGTACCATACTGGGTACACGGCATCAAGTAAGTGCGCAGCCCGCCGCAGATTGGGGACGCCGAGTGAAACATCAGTACCAAGTACTCCCTGCCACGCAACGTCGGCTTGAATCACCCTCTGCCACGCACAATTGTGTCCGGTCAGATAGCTGAATGGTCAACGTGACAGACGGCCGTCCTTAGGGGCCCGGGTTCGATTCCCGTCTAGGTCGGGGATTTTCTTCGCTCAGGGACTAAGTGTTGTGTTGTCTTCATCATCATTTCATTCTCATCCGGCCCAATGTGGCGTCGAATGTAGTAAGATCTGCACCAAGGCGGCCGGACCTGCCCCGTAAGGAGCCTCTCGGCCGATGACGCCAAACGCTCATTTTCATTTCCATGCACAATTGTCACTGAGCACCCTCCATCTGACAAGATGGTATGAAGCGTCCTTCACCACGCAACATCGGTATGTAACAGACCCTGAGGTGCAACATTGGTAAAAAGCACCTCCTGCCACGCAACACCGTCAGGAGGCAATCTCTTCCACATGACATCAGTACGAAGCACCCTGTGCCACGGTACTTTGGTATGAAGCACACACTGCCAATTGGTGAGAAGCACTTTGTACCACGCAACATTGCTGCGAAACACACTGTGCCACACAACATCGTTACGCAGCACCTTTCACCATGTAGCATCAGTGTAGAGCACTCTCCGCGATGTAAGACTGCTATGAAACACCCTCTCACACACAATACTGTTACGAAACATCTTTTACCACGTAATGTCGGTACAGAGCACGCTCCACCAAGTAACACTGATACGAAGCACCCTCTGCAGCGTATCATAAGTACGGAGCACACACTACCAAGCAACACCCTGATACGAAGCACCCTCTACCAGGGAACAATTCTGTGTGCGGATGATTCCTAGGAGTTGTGTCATTACCAGATAGATGCCAATGTTACTGTATTCACAGCAACGCAGGATTTTAATTCACTTTATTTCAGCCAATTATCTGGAAATTTTTGTAAATACTCCTCCTGAATGAGTCTACCTATCAGTAAAAAACGTATCAAAGTCCCTACAGTAGTTCCTGAGATTAATCCGAACATACAGACAGAAAACGCAGCTGAGAACTTCTATTTATACAGGGTGTTACAAAAAGGTATGGCCAAACTTTCAGGAAACATTCCTCACACACAAATAAAGAAAATATGTTATGTGGACATGTGTCCGGAAACGCTTAATTTCCACGTTAGAGCTCATTTTAGTTTCGTCAGTATGTACTGTACTTCCTCAATTCACAATCAACATGTGTGGGCGGACGAGAATCCGTACGCAATTGTGCAATCACGTCATCAACACAGATTTTCTGTGAACGTTTGGGCTGGCATTGTTGGTGATGTCTTGATTGGGCCCCATGTTCTTCCACCTACGCTCAATGGAGCACGTTATCATGATTTCATACGGGATACTCTACCTGTGCTGCTAGAACATGTGCCTTTACAAGTACGACACAACATGTGGTTCATGCACGATGGAGCTCCTGCACATTTCAGTCGAAGTGTTCGTACGCTTCTCAACAACAGATTCGGTGACCGATGGATTGCTAGAGGCGGACCAATTCCATGGCCTCTACGCTCTCCTGACCTCAACCCTTTTGACTTTCATTTATGGGGGCATTTGAAAGCTCTTGTGTATGCAACCCCGGTACCAAATGTAGAGACTCTTCGTGCTCGTATTGTGGACGGCTGTGATACAATACGCCATTCTCCAGGGCTGCATCAGCGCATCAGAGATTCCATGCGACGGATGGTGGATGCATGTATCCTCGCTAACGGAGGACATTTTGAACATTTCCTGTAACAAAGTGTTCGAAGTCACGCTGGTACGTTCTGTTGCTGTGTGTTTCCATTCCATGATTAATGTGCTTTGAAGAGAAGTAATAAAATGAGCTCTAACATGGAAAGTAAGCGTTTCCGGACACATGTCGACGTAACATATTTTCTTTCTTTGTGTGTGGGGAATGTTTCCTGAAAGTTTGGCCGTGCATTTTTGTAACACCCTGTATATCAATATGCGATAAAAAACTTAACTGAATACGTCACTTTTAACATTAACAACACCAACTACCCCGCGGCTTATTTTGTGGGTAAAAACGCATATGACCGCCTGTAAAAAAATAAACTTCTAATCAAACGTGACGGATTAAGGACTGTTCCAGACTACTGTGCAAAAATAATAGATAGCTTTCTTCAACACCGCCGATACTGTGTGGCAATCGAGGACCAACGATACAGCACACAGGAGGTATCAGCAGGAATCTCCCGGGAACGATCCTTTCACCGTTAGTGTTCATATTGCACATCAGCGAAAAGCGATGTGCAGCACTCCCTCAAGTGGTTTTGGGACAGTTCGCAGATGACACGACGTGACTCTGAACCAACCGACGAGTAAATGCAGCGGTCCGGCGTCTCCAGAGGGAGATAACTCTTACGGAACAGAGCGCGCCAACTAACCACATCAAGATAAACGCCGCAAAGACAAAGGCCAGCATGTTCACTAGGCACAGATTAATCATTGGAAACGTCGAAATACCTCGGACCGACTGCGTCAAATACTTAGGAGCTACTATCGACAACAAGCTGCTATTCAAGAATCACATTTATGAGAAAATCCTGGGACTTAAACACCAACTCTACCCGCTGCTGGGCAGCTCAGATGTGAATATCCGCACTAAGCTTAGACTTTACAAAGCAACGATCCTACCACCTATCGTTTATGGTTGCTCCTCATTGGGAACCACTAGTAACACTGCAACTGTTACAGAACGGCTGATACTATCGGACCCAGATGGGCACGAATGCGAGACCTTTACCCAAAACTCGACGTCTCAGCCACCTCGGAAACCATCAGAACTACAACATGAAAGGTCGTCGACACCAATGGAACTCTTCGGCCTGCGTCTAGATACGTAGACTACTTGGAGATCTGTCGGACCTGCACATTGGCATCACGTAAGGAAAATTCGGCAATTATCGAGGCACTCTAATAAACGTCATAACCTAAGAAATTACCACCTCAGAAGCGTTTAAGGACATTAAGCCCAAAGACCTTCTTACGCTGCAAATAGAGGGAGAAGTACCCTTTAGTCCACCACATCCAGGAAGGTTATTTGATATACACATCAAAAAAAGTTTTGCATCGCATCGGTTCCGAGAGTTCCGGAACCTGTACAGAAAATTGGAATAGAGATCAACATAAACATCATTTATGTCCTTTTTATTGCTCATGAAAATCACATTTAGCATGTTGTACTACCATACAGCGAGACATTCAGAGGTGGTGGTCCAGACTGCTGTACACGGCGGAAATTCTAATACCCAGTAGCACGTCCTTTCGCATTGATACATGCCTGTATTCGTCGTGGCACATTATCCATAAGTTCATCAAGGCACTGTTGATCCAGATTGTCCCACTCCTCAACGGCGATTCAGCGTAGATCCCTCAGAGTGATTGGTGGGTCACGTCGTCCATAAACTGCCCTTTTATATCTATCCCAGGCATGTTTTATAGGGTTCGTGTCTGGAGGACATGCTGGCCACTCTAGGCGAGAGATGTCATCATCCTGAAGGAAGTCATTCACAAGATGTGCATGATGGGGGCGCGAATTGTCAACCATGAAGACGAATTCCTTGCCCATACGCTGCCGATATGGTCACACTATCGATCGCAGGATGCCATTCACGTTTCGTACAGCCGTTACGGCGCCTTCCACGACCATCAGCGGCGTACGTCGGCCCCACATAATGCCACCCTAAAACAGCGGGGAACCTCCACCTTGCTGCACTCGCTGGACAGTGTGTTTAAGGTGTTCAGCCTGACCGGTTTACCTCCAAACACGTCTCCGAGGATTTTCTGGTTGAAGTCGTATGCGACACTCATCGGTGAAGAGAATCTTGAGCGGCCCATTCGGCTTGTTGCTGGGCACACCTGTACTGCGCTGAGATGGGCCTCGCTATGGACGTCGGGAGTAATGTTGCGCATCATGGAGCCTGTCACAGTTTGAGTCGTAACACGACGTCCTGTAGCTACACGAAAAGCATTATTCAACATTGTGGCGTGGCTGTCAGGGTTCTTCCGAGCCGTAATCCGTAGGTAGCGGTCACCCACTGCAGTAGCAGCCCTTGGGCAGCATGAGCGATGCATGTCATCGACAGTTCCTGTCGCCCTGTATCTCCTCCATCGCTTTGGTTCACTCCGATACGCCTGGACACTTCCCTTGTTGAGAGCCCTTCCTGGCACAAACTAACAATACGGGCGCGATCGAACCGCGGTATTGACCGTCTAGGCATGGTTGAACTACAGTCAACACTAGCCGTGAAGCTCCTTCCTGGTGGAATGAATGGAACTGATCGGCTGTCGGACCCCCTCCGTCTAATACGCGCTGCTCATGCATGGTTGTTTACTTCTCTGGGCGGGTTTAGTGATATCTCTGATCAGTCAAAGGGACTATGCCTGTGATACAATATCCACGGTCAACGTCTATCTTCAGGAGTTGTGGGAACCGTGGTGGCGCAAAACTGTTTTTACGTGTGTATAATTTATTGGCTCAAAAATGGCTCTGAGCACTATGGGACTTAACATCTGAGGTCATCAGTCCCCTAAAACTTAGAACTACTGAAACCTAACTAACCTGACATCACACACATCCATGCCCGAGGCAGGATCCTAATCTGCGACCGTAGTGGTCGCATGGTTCCAGACTCAAGCCCCTAGAACCGCTCGGCCACACCGGCCGGCTATAATTTATTGATCTTCGGCATTAACCGTCTAGCCAGAGAAGTGAGTAACTAAAGTTTTTGTATACAATATCCTGTACACAGTTTAGGCATTGCATATTACATTAATGTCAGGTAAATTGTATGGTACGCTCTGTATATGCGCACACTCAACACAGTCAGTATACCACAACTGCTTACGCTGGAACCTCGGTGTCTAAGATACAACCGGATACCAACTTCTTGCAGAAACTGGGTAACACTGACATAGTCCGTTGTGCTCAGCTGTCGAAACAGATGTAGACTGACGTCTTAAGAAACTTGATGCGTTGTCTGACATAGCGTGAACACTCTAGTATCATAAGGTTGTAGTTTGCAATTTCAGCTGGATCCAGGAAATTCAGCCACGAGGAGCTGTAGCAGTTCTGACAAAGCCCCCCTCCCCCTCCCTCACACACAAAATGAGAAATTGTATACAATTATCGTTAATGAGAACTCATATGATTAGTAGAACAAGTCGGTGTGAAGTAAAACTAATTTCTCATTTCGCATTGCTGTTTAATTTTAAAATATAAGTACTTCGTTTATTACAACGGCGATAGGTCGAACTGACTAACGTCGGAGACATACAGCTCTCACACAAGGCACTCGTTGCAGCGATATTAGTCCTAGGACTTACTATGACGATATTTAATCTGTGTTTAAGTAGAAGCAGGAGACGACATCCACATTTCGATCGGTTAATGAATGAGGAGATATGAGGAGATACTGATTCGAAATGATGAAAAAGACATTTGATGGAGAACCTGATTAAGGAATTGTCAGTGTGGTTGTGCAGGGAATATGTGTAAAGTGCAAAAGTGTGTGTGTGTGTGTGTGTGTGTGTGTGTGTGTGTGTGTGTGTGTGTGTGGGTTTTGGTAGTGGTGATGGTGGTGGTGGTGGTAATGGTGGAGGTGGTGGTCGGGGTGGGGCGGCGGGTGTTTGGTAAACTGTTGATTGCAGAGAGGACCAAGGCTTGGCTGCAGTATACAGATCCATGTGAACATAGGTTGCAGAAGTTATGCCTATATGAGAAGGCTTGCACAGTGTGCACTTGAGTGGACAGCTGCATGATACCAATCTACGGACTGGAGACCACAACAACAACTAATCATTGCTTGTATCACGATTGTAGTCAGTACTCGTCGGTCGATGCAAGGTGGTATCTTTTCTTTCCGTTTCTCTTAACCGTTGAAACGGAATACGTACCTGATTATTCGTTGCAAGTAATCACAGTAACGGACAACTGTAGCGAAATTTTGGCTACATTTTTAATTTATTGACAAACCAATAAATTTGGCAGACATGTTTTCTACGTACTTCACAGATTCAAATTACTTGTGTTTGGAACTTGTCTTTGTTAGTGCTGTTGAATGATTCTGTAGTAAGTGGCGAAAGGGTACTTTTCCCTCTATTTACAGTGTAAAAAGGTGTGGCATGTGGTGTAATTGCGTGTGTTGTGTTATACAAGTTCAGCAAGATTACAATAAAACTAGTTACTTATTATTAATGTAACATGAGGTTTTATTTAATCATTGCTTTTCCCGGCTAATGATCGAATTTTGTTAAGGAAATCTCCGCCTCGGAACGTATAGTAATGTTGTCTGTCAAGCAGTGTAAATGTCACTAAGTTCATTCACAAAAGTAATCATTTATAGCCAGCAAACTAGCTAAATGTATGATAAGTAATCTGAACTAAACAAGAGTAATGATTTTTAGTAATTTCAGTGCTGTTGTTTAAAAAACTCTTTGCTAGTTGCAGATCGTTTATCGAATTTCACGCTACCGTTGTTCGAGGTGGGAACATTTTTCTTTAAGCAAAATGAACAGTTTTGTCACACAGTACCACACCTACACAACACTAATGTATTTTCCTGTCAACATATTTCATAAAAGTTATTACGAAATAAACAGGCTCCATACATCAGCAGATAAGAATTTATATGTAAGATGCTGTTTGCATTCATAGAAGTTCAATGTACTCACAGCATAACTGGAATTTATTGCCTCAGAGTGGTTCCTCGGCCACAAATACACAATTATTATCTCAATTATGACCAACAACATTTATATCTGGATAGAAAATCGGTTTAAAACTGAAACTGCAATATTTCACTAAGATGGCGGCTAACATAAGACAGTCACTTATCGGTTCTGGTTCAGGTTGTATTTTAGTCCTAATAAATAATATACATATTAAATCTTTTTGCACCTTCACTACATGTGTTAACATTTGAAAATATTTCTGAATGTTAATGGCTTAATATTCACCATTTATTGATAAACTGCGCTGTAGCTCAATAACGCTAATAGCTGCGATGTTTTGTAGCTGAGCAGAAAACTTAACATCTATATAGGAAGAGAATCACAACGAAATAAAGCTCCGAAGAAAGTATTGGTTAGCAACACAATACCGTTTTATACTGACGTCTGTGTTACGAGAAGTCGATCACGTCCTATCAGTACAACAGTTCGAACAAGAAGAAGGATTTTTCTACAAAAATCGTAGATAACAAAAGACTGAGATTTTCATTGTCTTTTTACATGGGTATTGTCTGAGATACGATATTTTTACAAAATATTAAATTCTGTCGTTGACAATAATTATTTATTATTTTATTAGCGATGAAGTCCTTTTAATTAGTATTGTCCGCCCCTAGTAGCTGAGTGGTCAGCGCGACGGAATGTCATACCTAACGGCGCTGGTTCGATTCCCGGCTGGGTCGGAGATTTTCTCCGCTCAGGGAATGGGTGTTGTGTTGTCCTTATAATCATCATTTCATCCCCGTCGACACGCAAGTCGCCAAAGTGGCGTCAACTCGAAAGACTTGCACCACGCGAACGGTCTACCCGACGGGAGGCTCTAGCGACACGGCATTTACATTTATTAGTGTTACGAGAATAGGATAAAAGATCATCCACATTCCACATACAATGTTGTTGTGGATGTTATATTGAATAAAACAAAAGCGTGTATATTACAAAGGGTTGTGTGCTTTATGTCTTGAAGCGATTCTGAGGGGCTGGTTACCATGAGACGACTTTCACTGGTGCAGCATTCAAATATTTAGTTAACACTAAAAATGAAACGCAGCTGATTTTTTGCGCTATTTTAACACATGCGCCCCTTCGGCATTTTTTTTCTCTAAATGCACAGGAGACGCCACGTTTGGAGGACCTGGTACGGGGTAGTGTACATCACACGCCGCCATCAGATGGGTAGGGCGGCACGCTGACGTAGCACCTGCGGCACAGTGACAGCTCCGGCCGTGATCGGGGAGGCCGTGTGTGTCACTCAGTGAGGTGACGGCGTCCTCCCTGGGAATACACGCATCTGCACTCTGTGTCCGCTGTCTCTGAGTTATCAGCAAGAGATGTTTGTGAATTATCGCCGAAACTGACCAATCTGTCGATAGCAAGCTACAGCAGCGCTACACATTACTACGTATTTGTATCTTTTGACTGGTCTCGCAGTCGACGTCCGTCGTTGACAGACGGTAAATCTATGACTTCTTCATTTCTAACATTAATACGCTACGGTCGCAGGTTCGAATCCCGCCTCCGGCATGTATGTGTGTGACGTCCTTAGGTTAGTTAGGTTTAAGTAGTTCTAAGTTCTAGGAGACTGATGACCTCAGCAGTTAAGTCCCATAGTGCTCAGAACTATTTGAACCATTTCTTCTCGAACATTAGTAACAATAATAATCAGAAGTACTGGCAAAACGAAAATTAATCGTCGTTGGACACCTCTACCGAATGAATGGCAACAGCGTAACACTTGTTCCTCTAGAAAAAAATTCATAAGTGGCATGGATAACAGAACCTAAGAAAAAGAACTGGAAAGCAACAACATCAAGAATCGGAAATAACAGAAAGACACGTTTCCAATAACAACACTAAATTTGGGAAACTTTCAAAATAAAAAATTATCAACATGTACAGAAGAGGGGAAAAATTGAGGATGAGATGAAGGAGTACTAGAAAACGACTGAAACAACAAACAAAGAAGAGGAACTGAAGTTATTACACAGCCTCAGTTAATCAATAAAAAATGGTTCAAATGGCTCTGAGCACTATGGGACATAACTTCTGATGTCATCAGTCCCCTAGAACTTAGAACTACTTAAACCTAACTAACCTAAGGACATCACAGACATCCATGCCCGAGGCAGGATTCGAACCTGCGACCGCAGCGGTCGCGCGGTTCCATACTGTAGCGTCTAGAACCCTCGGCCACCCCGGCCGGCATCAATAAAAAGATAAACAATCATAATATTGCTGTTATTAGTATAAGGGTAAATATAATTAAATTCAGTTTAGTCTACAGTGGATGAATTGTTTCCCCATTCTGGAAAGCTTTCTTCTTTGCCCAGTATGCCATGATCGTGGTGCTATGAATATGTTTACTTCCTTTCATTTATATATTTGCTACTGTTAATCACTGGGGACAGGCGAGTGTTATGATAAAATATCTCTTATTTGATCTACGAAAAGTGAAAAGCATTTAAAATGTTGTGCTATCGAAAAATAAAGAGTGTTAGGGGTACAAATGCAGATGTTTTTACTGGTGACAGAGGACAGTGTAATGAACTATAAGACATCATTATTTACTTCATTTAGTGATCAAGACCTGTAATTAAGAGTAGTATGTTGTTAGGTTGGTTAGTATCTCCAAGTACATGTGGCAAGAGCAAGCCATTAAAATTCTTATTTTCACCCATCAGCAGGTTAGGTGTCAAAATGTGGATGCGTGGACGTAAAACGGGTAATATATACTGACGGACAAGGTCCGTTTAGTGGTGCAATTACGACTGTGCCGAAAACGTCAGTTAGTAAATTATCTGACGTGCTTGTGGACTGTTAAAATGAATAGGGGTAGACGGTACATATTAATGTACCCATGTGCACAATATCTGCACTGATACCCTGACACGCAGATGAAGAAATTGAGTATACGGAACGAAGAAGCACCAAGAAGAACAGCAGAAGAGATAGGTCTACAGAACTCATTTACTACAAGAAGCAACAGATTAAGTAAGCACATAGGTATGACATGTAGTAAAGCGGGATAGTAGTCGTACAGACGGAAGCTAGACCTATTATTTACGAATGTGATTATAGAGAACATAGGTATAGTATGATTCTTGAGTTTCTCCCGGCGTATTTGATAATCGAAATATCCACGGGTATGCTGCCGGTCTATAGTGTCCAACGGGCACAATATTTCGGCGATCAAACATGTAGCCATCATCAGGTGAACTGACGGACTGAGCTCCTGTGAACGTGCCGGCACGGAGATCCGTACGCTATGGCTGCTCAGAGGGAACTGGGTTCGGTCGCGGCGGCGGCCGATTTAAATACCCTCCGGCCGCGGCGCGCTCCCTCCGCCGTCCGCGCCCAGCGCCACGGTCGCGCGGTGGAACAGATTGCGACGGCGTCTGAGATGACGTCGGTGTGATGGCTCTATCCGCCGTGGTCGTCACAACTATACGTCTGCTCGATTTACTCTTGATTAACCCGATCGCTGGTTCCCAAGCCTTGCTAAGATTATAGCCACAGTCCCGGTTTATGAGGTCGTCATTGGTGCGAATTTCGATGGCCTCTCTAACAACGCTGTCCCAGTATCTCGACGTCTGTACCAGAATCCTCGTGCGGTCATACTCCATGGCGTGATTTTCCGACAAACAATGTTCAGCGACCGCCGACTTGCTCGGATACATCAGTCGAGTGTGCCTCTGGTGTTCACGGCATCGATCCTCGACGGTACGCATCGTCTGACCAATATACGACTTGCCACATTGACACGGAATCTGGTACACGCCGGCCTTCCTCAAACCGAGGTCATCTTTGGCGCTCCCCACTAGTGCACGAGTTTTATTTGGAGGACAAAACACAGTTCCGACCCGGTGTTTCTTCAGAATGCGGGCGATTTTCCCCGAGAGTGCGCCTGTGTATGGAATAAATGCAGTGCCTACCTCCTCCCTCGTGACTTCATCCATCTCAACAGGTTGTGCTGCAGTGGATGGGCGGAGAGCACGTTGAATCTGCCACTCTGAGTACCCATTTTTTCGAAATACAGTTCTCAGATGTTCCAATTCCTGGGGTAGACTCTCTGCGTCAGAGATAGTGCGCGCCCTATGTACTAGAGTTTTAAGTACCCCATTCCTCTGTGAAGGGTGGTGGCAGCTGTCTGCATGCAAATACAGATCAGTGTGCGTAGCCTTCCGATACACCCCATGACGTAGGGTGCCGTCAGCCCTTCTCTTGACCAAGACGTCAAGGAAAGGTAATTTACCCTCCGTTTCAGTCTCCATAGTGAATTTGATGTTGGGGTGTATGGAGTTTAGATGTGTAAGGAAGTCAAGGAGTTTATCCATACCATGTGGCCAGATGACGAACGTGTCGTCCACGTAACGGAAAAAGCAAGTAGGTTTCCATACGGATGACGACAGGGCTTCCTCCTCGAAGTTCTCCATGTACAAATTCGCTACCACCGGTGAGAGTGGGCTACCCATGGCGACTCCCTCCGTTTGCTCGTAGTATTCTCCATTAAAAAGAAAATACGTGGAAGTCAAGACATGCCTAAAAAGTTCAGTGGTCTTCTCATCAAACTTCTGACTAATCAATTCTAGTGACTCTCGCAGGGGTACCCTCGTAAACAAGGAAACGACATCAAAACTCACCATGATATCTGACTCATCCAACCTGAAGCTATCAAGGCGTTTAACAAAATCCACGGAATTACGGATGTGATGAGGGCATTTACCCACATAAGGACTTAATATTCCCGTCAGGTATTTGGCCAACAAATATGTAGGTGCCCTGATGTTGCTGACAATGGGGCGTAATGGTACCCCCTCTTTGTGAACCTTCGGGCGTCCAAATAGTCTAGGCGGTACCGGACCTTGGGGTAACAATTTCTTAGCGTCACCCTCCGGTAAATCTGCGTCTTTGAGAAGCGCCCTCGTCTTGTTCTCCACCTTCTTTGTAGGGTCAACGCTGATCTTCCGGTAGGAATCGTCATTTGAGAACTTAGCTGTTTGACGTCCTGTAGCCTTCTTATGGGCGGAATCAGCTGACACCCAGGTGACACCATCAATCCAATCCCAGGAACAAGAAGTGAACTTACTAGCCAGTTGCAAATGTAGTTTGAGTAATTCCTGTGAGATAAACTCAAGGCTCCGGCGGGTGAATTGCACTCTCTCACGTACCAATGCGAGGCTGGCTCGTTTCTTGATTCTTTTAGCTGCTGCAGAATCGATGTGATGCATAACCTTAGCAAAATTTGGAACAACATTCTCGGAACGACATCTCTTTAGAAAGGCAAGAGTACTTAGCAAACGACATCTACGGTGGCGCAACTTTTCAAATTTCTTCATGCTGCGATACATCTCCTCCCCGTAAAGGTGTATGATGTGATTCTTGAGTTTCTCCCGGCGTATTTGATAATCAAAATATCCACGGGTATGCTGCCGGTCTATAGTGTCCAACGGGCACAATATTTCGGCGATCAAACATGTCGCCATCATCAGGTGAACTGACGGACTGAGCTCCTGTGAACGTGCCGGCACGGAGATCCGTACGCTATGGCTGCTCAGAGGGAACTGGGTTCGGTCGCGGCGGCGGCCGATTTAAATACCCTCCGGCCGCGGCGCGCTCCCTCCGCCGTCCGCGCCCAGCGCCACGGTCGCGCGGTGGAACAGATTGCGACGGCGTCTGAGATGACGTCGGTGTGATGGCTCTATCCGCCGTGGTCGTCACAACTATACGTCTGCTCGATTTACTCTTGATTAACCCGATCGCTGGTTCCCAAGCCTTGCTAAGATTATAGCCACAGTCCCGGTTTATGAGGTCGTCATTGGTGCGAATTTCGATGGCCTCTCTAACAACGCTGTCCCAGTATCTCGACGTCTGTACCAGAATCCTCGTGCGGTCATACTCCATGGCGTGATTTTCCGACAAACAATGTTCAGCGACCGCCGACTTGCTCGGATACATCAGTCGAGTGTGCCTCTGGTGTTCACGGCATCGATCCTCGACGGTACGCATCGTCTGACCAATATACGACTTGCCACATTGACACGGAATCTGGTACACGCCGGCCTTCCTCAAACCGAGGTCATCTTTGGCGCTCCCCACTAGTGCACGAGTTTTATTTGGAGGACAAAACACAGTTCCGACCCGGTGTTTCTTCAGAATGCGGGCAATTTTCCCCGAGAGTGCGCCTGTGTATGGAATAAATGCAGTGCCTACCTCCTGCCTCGTGACTTCATCCATCTCAACAGGTTGTGCTGCAGTGGTTGGGCGGAGAGCACGTTGAATCTGCCACTCTGAGTACCCATTTTTTCGAAATACAGTTCTCAGATGTTCCAATTCCTGGGGTAGACTCTCTGCGTCAGAGATAGTGCGCGCCCTATGTACAAGAGTTTTAAGTACCCCATTCCTCTGTGAAGGGTGGTGGCAGCTGTCTGCATGCAAATACAGATCAGTGTGCGTAGCCTTCCGATACACCCCATGACGTAGGGTGCCGTCAGCCCTTCTCTTGACCAAAACGTCAAGGAAAGGTAATTTACCCTCCGTTTCAGTCTCCATAGTGAATTTGATGTTGGGGTGTATGGAGTTTAGATGTGTAAGGAAGTCAAGGAGTTTATCCATACCATGTGGCCAGATGACGAACGTGTCGTCCACGTAACGGAAAAAGCAAGTAGGTTTCCATACGGATGACGACAGGGCTTCCTCCTCGAAGTTCTCCATGTACAAATTCGCTACCACCGGTGAGAGTGGGCTACCCATGGCGACTCCCTCCGTTTGCTCGTAGTATTCTCCATTAAAAAGAAAATACGTGGAAGTCAAGACATGCCTAAAAAGTTCAGTGGTCTTCTCATCAAACTTCTGACTAATCAATTCTAGTGACTCTCGCAGGGGTACCCTCGTAAACAAGGAAACGACATCAAAACTCACCATGATATCTGACTCATCCAACCTGAAGCTATCAAGGCGTTTAACAAAATGACCGCACGAGGATTCTGGTACAGACGTCGAGATACTGGGACAGCGTTGTTATAGGTATAGTAGTTACATAAAGATGATAAGATCAGCAGAGGGTAGTAAAAGACAGAGGAGTGCATTAAATAAGTTAAAATACTAATGACTTAAAAACTAACTGTATTTTAGCTCTTTAAGTACTATCGGTTTTCCAACTTACTTTTATACAGCGTATAATGAGTAACAGACCAGATATTTTTAAATGAGGTATCTTAACGTGTACACACATAAGAGTTATTTTTTCTCAGCATCAATCAGTGTTCTGCAGACACATCACATAATTTACTACCTGATATTTTCTGTATGGTTATAACTGAACTACGAAGGAGACTATGCGTGCAGTATAGACAAACCGTTTTGCATCCATACGGCACACACATGAGGTGCCACTCAAGAGAAAACAATCATTAATCGCTTGCTCTTGCCACAATTAGCTGGAGGTACTAGCCAACCTAAAAACATACTACTCCTAATAGCTGTAGTCGTTAGTCTGCAAGTGAAGTAAATACAGATGTAATTATGCTCAGTATATTGTTCTCAGTCACCAGTATAAATATCTACATTCGGTACATTAAATTTTCGCTGTTTTCTCTCTACAGGCTCCACTCGAATATCCTGGACATGCTGACTGAGAGACCGTAGGATATTAGTACTCCTTCTTTAACTCTAGCTTCCTTTGGTGTGTCCACCGTGCCCAGTCACATTAATGTGACCACCTGTGGCAAGCCTGAATATCCACCTTTAGCGTCAAGGACCACTGCGAGATGTGCACGAAGAGAGAGGTTCTGGAAGGTACAGTAATGAGTGTGGAGTCATGTCGATTGGAATCGACATGACTCCACACTCATTACTGGAGTGCCGTCGACAGATGCACTAGGTCTCTCGGTTGAGGATTCATGGCCCGAACAGCCCGATAGAGGTGGTCTCACAGATTCTCGGACTGCAGGGCACAAAACTGATTCAATTGAAAAGGCCACCTATCCCTACGCAGTGGATATCCAGTTGGCGGTATTGTCGTACAAATCAAAGCCTCCGTCACCGATTAAAGTAGTCATCATTGGTCCCCTGCCACGCGACCGCTACGGTTGCAGGCTCGTATCCTGCCTCAGGCATGGATGTGTGTGATATTCTTAGGTTAGTGAGGCTCATGCACAACAACGTTCACTGAACGGTGGTTGAGGTGACACTGTTGGTAGCCTGTTGGTTCACCGGGGCGGTAAGTTGCTCAACAGCTTCACGTCTATTCCCCCATATGCATCTCCGCAGCTGTCGTTTACCCCTGTAATCAATGACCTCTGTTGCACCGCAGTTGCCTCTGCGGCAGTTTTGGATGACTGAATTTTTCCATTCACGGTACACTTTGTAAGTAGGCTGTTTAGGTTTTCTTATTGGTAACGTCACTTAGCGCTCTGTATGAAAATCACTGGCTGTGCTGTGTGCAGTCTGTGGCTAGTTTGCATTGTTGTTGGCTATTATAGTGTTGGGCAGTTGGCTGTTAACAGCACGCAGCGTTGCGCAGTTGGAGGTGAGCCGCCAGCAGTGGTGGATGTGGGGAAGTGCGATGGCGGATTTTTGAGAATGGATAATCTGGAGGTATGTCCATCAGAAACAGTACATTTGTAAGAATGGATGTCATGAACTGCTATATATATATTATGACTATTAAGGTAAATACATTGTTTGTTCTCTATTAAAATCTTTCATTTGCTAACTATGGCTATCAGTAGTTAGTGCCTTCCGTAGTTTGAATCTTTTATTTAGCTGGCAGTAGTGGCGTTCGCTGTATTGCAGTAGTTCGAGTAACGAATATTTTTGTGAGGTAAGTGATTTGTGAAAGGTATAGGTTAATGTTAGTCAGGGCCATTCTTTTGTAGGGATTATTGAAAGTCAGATTGCGTTGCGCTCAAAAAAATATTGTGTATCAGTTTAAGCACAGTCATATATAATTTTTCTAAGGGGACGTTTCAACTTTAACCACGGCAACACGGGACATGTTTCCAAACTGAGATTTGACTGAGATGTTATGATATTATTATTAGGACGACGATGTGTATTTTGCTGTTGAGGTATGTTTATGATCAATAAGCTGAGAATCGTACTTTAAGATTTATGAAATGTGTGTAAATGCGTGAATGTATGACAATGCAGGCAAAAATTTTTTTCACACTGTTATATTCATAGGATTTTGTTTCTACACATTTGCAACGCAAATTCTCGACCTGTGAAATTTCTTATATGAGACTGTCACTGTAGAGGAAACTGGTGTCATAAATATTTCGGTAAGGAAGGTAGGTCACTGTAAGCACCCAGCTGTGCGACAGTCGCCTGGAAAAAAAGCCATTAGTGTGTGACTTTCAGAGGGACAGGTGAAAAAAAAGGAGACCATTAACCTCGCTATTGAGATTCCTTTCTAGAAAGCATCGCAAATACGACACGCTCATTACTTGGAAAGATACTTACGTCTACACACCTTATTAAGACAAGCGTCTTTCTACAAGAGTTGAGAGAATTTCTACTAACTTATGAAATGCCACATGACTATTGAATGATGTTTTTATGCTTTAATTTGTACAGTGTTGCTTATTTCATATGATATCCAGCTGTGCTGCAACATTGCTTTTATAAAATAAAATTAAATGCATTTGCTAATGTGGACACTTTCTGCCAACTGATCTATTAAACAATAATTTTATGATCCACATTCGTCGAAAAAGGAGCACTTGGAATGGAAAGAACAGTAAGAAGCAATTAATAACAGCAACTGCATACATAATTTTCTTTTCAACTACTTGTTAATTTTTTTGGTAGAGTAAGTTATCGTGATGCATCACTCTAGTGTTAAGATGTGACATAGGTATTAAACATGGGCATTTTTACCGTAATATTTTTTCTGCTTGAGCTTTGTCATGATTAGGTATAAGTTATTGCATTTGCTGCTGCTGTTTGCCAGGCATAGTGTTACTGAATTTGACTTTGTATTACTCTGTTAAGCCAGTTTTACTAAGGATTTATTTTTCTTGTTTGCTGCACATTGCCTTATATTAGTTGTAATATTGCATTTGCTTGGCTAATTTATGCAGCTTGCTTTGCCAATTTGCATATTTTGATCACTGCTGTTTGTGTTAATTGTTTTGCGCTGCTGCATTACCTCGTCCCTTAGTTTAGCATCTGAGCTCTGTAGATTTAAGTAAGCTTAAGATGGGGTAGGCTATATAAGAGAACGAGTTGTGATGAGTGGAAAGAAGTGCGTTGAGAAGCTATAAGAAAATGGTTTGGCCAAAAAAAGGTATTTTGAAAGAGGATATGAACGGAAAAAGTAGGGTTTAGGGACAACAGGTTTAGGTAGGATTTTCTTGGAAATAAATGATGGGGTAAGATAATGGAAAATAAATAATGAGGTAAGAAATATGTGAACATATAAATAAAGAAAGCATGCTTGGATAGGATTTTTTTTTTTTTTTTTTTTTTTGTGGAAACGAATATTGAAATAAGACGAAAGATCTATGGAATGAAGTTTTGGGTTGGACTGCAGTACCAAATGTTACACTGAAAACAAACCCTGTCTTGTATTTTTGTGTTATTACACTATGTGAATTTGTGTTTTTCCTGTCTTTATGTGTTTAGCTACTAAGATTTATGTTGTCAAATTTTTCTAGTACTAAGCTACATTCACTATGATGAGGAATACTGTTATCCTCAAATATAATTTGCGTTAATAATATGTTATTTACTTTGTAAAGATGTTTATAGACATTATTAATTCTGTTCTGTTTCAATGCTCATATGTGAAATTAATGTTTCGAAAACTATTCTCATTATTTTATATATTTACTTATGTCACAATTCCTGTAACACTGATGTATATGTTTATTTCTATTCTTTTGTAAAGCCTGTATTACTACAAATGTTATCTGTATTATTATGTTTTTAATGATGTTTTCTGTATCTCTGTAATTGTATTCCCATGTTATAAAATTATAATTGGCACCAGTTCATCAAATTAAGTAACTTGTAAGTTACATTTCACTGCACACGTTTCTATTGGTCATAGTATATTGACAATATGTGAGAAGTAGGGACTGATAGTGTTTGCACGTGTGTTAATAATTCAGCAAGGGACTGGATAACAGCATTGCTGGTCCTAAGGACATTTCAAAAAAAAAAATTGTGAGTGCACAAGTGGTGGTTCATGAACTTGTTTTATTGTCCACAAGACTCTTCTATGGTGATTGTGCACCTGCATAGTCGCGACGGATGGCTGCTAGCCATCTCTACAAGGACTACAGTGGGTCTACACCTTTGATGACTCACCAACACCATTATTTCTACAAGAACTGCAGTGGGTCTGCACCTCTGGTGGCCCACCAATACCATAATCTCTACCAGGACTACAGTGGGTCTACTCTGTGACGACCTACCTACCAATATTCTTCAAAACTTCGACTGAATCCGCTGTGGGTTTGCTCTGTTGTGGCCCATTACCTGTCTGCATGTCAAGAGTCAGCACTGTCTTTCTGTTGGAAGGAGTACACTACTTCTACAAGACTGCATTGAAATCCACTACTTCTGTGTGCATTGTCTTTTACTGCTCAGACTTTGAAAAAAAAAAAACTGCAATTTTACTGTAATGAATGATCAGGACTGTCTTTATGGACTGTGAGAAAATTTTAGCTTTTGACCAACATTGTATCAATAGGTGTGTGCATTTGATTTCTTTGTTATTGTAATTGTGAAAAAATTTTAACAAATATGTATTGGCCAGTGCCCAAAACAATTTGTAAATTTTTTTGTGGGGAGCATGGGGGCTATGTAAGTAGGCTGTTTAGGTTTTCTTATTGGTAGCGCGACGTAGCGCTGTGCTGTGTGCAGTCTGTGGCTAGTTTGCATTGTTGTTGGCTATTATAGTGTTGGGCAGTTGGCTGTTAACAGCGCATAGCGTTGCGCAGTTGGAGGTGAGCCGCCAGCAGTGGTGGATGTGGGGAAGTGCGATGGCGGATTTTTGAGAATGGATAATCTGGAGGTATGTCCATCAGAAACAGTACATTTGTAAGAATGGATGTCATGAACTGCTATGTATATTATGACTATTAAGGTAAATACATTGTTTGTTCTCTATTAAAATCTTTCATTTGCTAACTATGGCTATCAGTAGTTAGTGCCTTCCGTAGTTTGAATCTTTTATTTAGCTGGCAGTAGTGGCGCTCGCTGTATTGCAGTAGTTCGAGTAATGAAGATTTTTGTAAGGTAAGTGATTTGTGAAAGGTGTAGGTTAATGTTAGTCAGGGCCATTCTTTTGTAGGGATTATTGAAAGTCAGATTGCGTTGCGCTAAAAAAAAATATTGTGTGTCAGTTTAAGCACAGTCATATATAATTTTTCTAAGGGGACGTTTCAACTTTAACCACGGCAACACGGGACTTGTTTCCAAACTGAGCCGTTTCGGAAATGCTTCCACCCCCGGTCAAAATCACAATGATTATGGCCGTTTGGATGTCAAATAAGTCTCTCCGTTTCCGCATTACGACATCGACCACGCTGTTCCCCAGTTCCCCCGACACTGCTGGTGCTGCCATCGGCCGTCTATGAGAAGTCATTGAACGCTGACGTCGATATTAGGAGGTGATCATATTAATGTGACTTGACCACGTAATTCTGTATGTATCTCCTTCCTTAATGGGCACTGAGACTATCTTAATAATCTTTCAGTCCTTCAGTTTCACTTTTCGGAGCTGTCTCTTTCGGATCGCGGTCATGTATTCTGAGTAGTGCATTAAGGAATACGATACTGTAATGTCTAAGCTCAGGATAAAAGTAAAGCTACGTGGAACTGTATCTTATGTTACAGAAGTGTCCAAATACTTTCAATTTGCTGCACATACTGTTCACTAAATGGTACTAGCTGGTGGTTAAGATTTTCCTTCTTCCCACGAAATTAAAATGAGTTTGCGACCCAAGAAAAAAAATACATTAACACTCTGATGTAAATCATTTACTACTTTTTATTAACAGCATTTTTCAGCTGTACTTTATCTGCAGTAAGGTAGATGGTAGAAAAGGAAGTTTCGAGTTTAACGTGCTGTCGACTACCTGGTTGTTAAAGACCTATCTGAAGCTCGGAATAGACAAGGATGAATAAGGAAATGGGCCATGTGCTGTTCAAAGGAATAACTGCGTCCTTTGCCTTCATCAGTTTATGCAAGCAACTGAGGATTAAATCTGGACAGCTGAATCCTCTCTCCTCCTGAATGTCAGTCCAGTACCTTAACTACTCTGCTACTTCGCACCGTAAGGAATGGCTGAGAAAGAGGGATAGGTACATAGTCCTCATTTAATGCTATGAGTGATAGATCATTTTCGATAGCTGGATCAAACATTCCCTCTGGAAGCTTTTATAAACCCCCTGCCTCATCAGCAATAGTGGCGGGACAGCCGAGGGCAAATCTGAAGTATATTTCGCGTAAATATAGTGGTAACGTTGTAGTTTTAGGTGGAGATTTTAACTTACCAGCTGTAGACTGGGAGACCGAAGTGATCCGGACGGGTGGTAGGAGCAGAGAATGAAGTGAGCGCTTCATCCGAAAATTTCCTTCAGCAGTTAATCAGAGAACCCACTCTCGAAGGTAACGTATTAGACTAATTAACAAACTTTTCGACTCGGTTAGCGTAGAACCGGGAATCAGTCATCACAAGGCCGTTACAGCAGTAAATATCAATACAAAGAAAGGCAAGAAGAGCTTCCTGCTTAACAAGAGCGACAGGATTTCAGGTTACCCTAGCGATCAGCACGAAAATTTCATCTCTAGCACTAATAACGTTGAGTATCTGCGAGCAAAGTTTCACAGCGTTGTACAATATTCTTTAGATAGATATGTGCTAGGTAAAGTTGTGAAGGGTGGAAAAAAACCGCCATGGTTTCAAACAGAAAAAAAGTCAGATGAGGCCAAAATAGCCTAAGGAGAGCCAGGTGTAAAGCTTTCAACGAATTCGTTAGCAAAATTGTGGCCACCGACTTGACAGAAAATTCTAAGAAATTTTGATCTTCCTTTAAATTAGTAAACGGATGAAAGCTATCTGTCCAGGCACTCTGTGACCATAACGACAGTGAAACGGAAGACGTCACAGAAGAGAGTGAAATACTACATGTCTTTCTCCAAAACTATTTCTCAGACGGAGGTGGAAGTGTAGTACCTCTTTTGAATCGTTGCTCAGACGACAAAATGGATGATATCAAAACAAATGACCATGGGATAAAAAAGCAACTGAAATCGCTCTTCAGAAGGAAGGCTGGAGCTGACTGGGTACCAGTACGATTCTATAGAGAGTACGCGAAGGAACTTGCCCCTCTTCAAGTAGAAGTCTGTCGTAGAGCTGAGGATGAGCGAACTATTCCTGATGATTCAAATCAAAACGGTTCAGCTCGCTCTCAGCACCATGAGACTTAACATCTGAGGTCATCAGCCCCCTAGACTTAGAACTACTTAAACCTAACTAACGTAAGGACATCACACACATCCATGCCCGAGGCAGGATTCGAACCTGCGACCGTAGCAGCAGCGCGCTTCCGGACTGAACCGCCTAGAGCCGCTCGACCACAGCGGCAGGCTTCCTGATGATTGGAAAAAGCACTGGTCATTACCATCTTCAGGAAGTGTCGTCGAACAGACGCACAGAACTATAGGCCTATATCTCTGACGTCGATCAGTTGTTGAATTTTGGAACATGTTTCATGCTTGCGTATTGTAACATTTATAGAGGCCGAAAATCTCCTTTGTAGGAGTGAACATAGGGTTTGAAAACTGCCAGCATTTGAAAATCAGCTCACTCTGTTCGCCTACGAGAGCCAGAAAGCAGTCGATACAGGCGGACAGGTAGATGCCGTGTTCCTTTGTTCCCGAAAGGCATTCGATACAGTTCCGCACAGCTGACTACTGCACAAAATACGAGAGTACAGAATATGAGACCAGCTGTGTGACTGAATTGGAAAGTTTCCAGCAAACAGAACAGAGCATGTCACTCTGATCGGGGACAAATCTTCAGGCGCAAAAGTAACTTCGGGCGTGTCCCGGAGCAGTGCTATAGGGCCATTACTTTTCACAATATATACATATGAATGACCCAGTAGATAACGTCCGAAGTTCCATTAGGTATTTTGGTGATGATACTGTCGTACTGAGATGGGTCACGACGGTAGAAAATCATAGAGAAATACAGGAAGGCCTGCAGTGTAACAACGCTTGGTGAAGGGAGTGCCAATTGACCCTCAACATAAATGAATGTAAAGTTTCCCGAATACATAGAAAAACCCATCGTTGCATACTTACATAAGTGTAGAACAGTCACTGGAAGCAGTTACTTTCATAAAGTACCGAGGGGTATGAGTACGGACCAACCTGGAATGGAACAGCCACATAAAATGAAACGCGAATAGGGCAGATTTATTGGAAGAAAACCCAGGAATTGCAGTCCATCAGCTAACGAAGTAGCTTAAAAAACACTCATTCGACCAATACTTGAATACGGCTCTTCAGTATGGGATCCGTACCAGATAGGACTGATAGAGGAAATAGAGAAGATCCAAAGAAGAGAGGCACTTTTTTACAGGTTCATTTGATCAGCACAAAAGCATCACAGAGGTGACAGACCAATTTCAGTTGCAGACACTGCAAATGATGCGTTCTGTATCACGGTAAGGTTTATTGATAATTTTCTGAGAGCGTACATACCTAGAAGACTCAACATGTGTATTGCTTCCTCTTACGCATATCTCACAAAAATGCCATGAAAATAAAATTAGAGAGATTCGAACCCAAAGGAGGATTACCAAGAATCGTTCTTCCCGCTGAATATTTGCGACTGGAACAGGAAAGGAGAAAGTTACAGAGGTGCAGAAAGTATCCTCCGCCACACTCCGCAAGGTGGCTTGCGAAATATAGATGTAGATGTATCTTTAGGTGTAGATGTAGAAAAAGCGAAAATATTGTTGTGTTAACATCTCAAAAGTTCTCTTATCACAAATCAGTTGTCGCACAAATTCAGATTATCAATGCAAACTCTAACTCTGCACATTTTTTCTTTCTTCTAATTTTAGTTAGAGTGTAACTAAAATTTAAGTGCGGATTCCATTGTGCTCAGCTTATGACGCGTCTGTTTTGCTTACCTTTTCTGCCGGAAGTCCTTCCTGTAGCCGCAGTCGTCAAGAAAAATGGTTAAAATGGCTCTGAGCACTATGCGACTTAACTTCTGAGGTCATCAGTCGCCTAGAACTTAGAACTACTTAAACCTAACTAACCTAAGGACATCACACACATCCGAGGCAGGATTCGAACCTGCGACCGTAGCGGTCGCTCGGCTCCAGACTGTAGCAATAAGAACCGCACGGCCACTCCGGCCGGCCGTCAAGGAAACCCAAGGGGGTGAAGTCGTGTGGCTCCCCTGTCAGCAACTCGTGTAAGCGTTGTTCTGTGTGTGGTCGTATTTTAACTGTTGGTGATCGCATTTTTTGACGGGGGAAGTGGGACTCAACTAAGCATTTGCCTAAACGAGAGTGCGAAATCGCTTAAAATCCACGTGCAGGCTGATTGGTGCCCCAGCCCGATCGTTAATCCGCAGGGCGGATTCCATCCTGGTCTGGCTCACCTTCCTAAGTTACGTTATACAAACAGCTCTGTACATTTTATCCCTGTCTACGTTCTACTTTTATTGTAACTCGTCATTAACACTCGTGTAAGAAACTTGGCTCTGTACTGCGTCACTACGTTTCTGAAGGGGAGTTCCTTGGGTCTTGTATGGAAAAAAAGACATCTGAATCTGAATGGGACTTTCGTTCAGCAGGGGTGAAAAATATGATTGCAGAATTGGTGCTTTCTGGCGAGGACATCTAATTCTTGTAATTATAATAATAAGGATGTCGAACTACTTGCAGTCGATAAACGACGCATGCGCCCCCAAACAGTTGAAGAGTCCCCTGTGGCCATTTATGATCATCAGAGACCTGCCATGACGTTCGTTGCGTATCAAAAACTGCTGTCGTTTGCGAGCTAACATTCCGCTTCCCCAAATAAATGAACAAACATCACGTGAGTTAACAGCAACAGCAAACATGGGAGGAGCTTCCGTGGCGAGAATTGGGGAGATACACACACACACACAGACACACATACACACACACACACACACACACACACATATACACACGCACGCACGCACAAAGAGTGAGTGTGAGAGCGGGGGAGGGAAGAGAGAGGGGAGGGGGAGGGAAGGAGGAAGAGGGAGGGTTGGTGTGGGAGGAATGGGGGTGGGGAGAGTTTTATCGCTCGCTATATCGGATTCAGCATCAGTTATTCTCGCTGCAAAACAATTACGACACTTTTATGAGAAAAAGCAAACATACGCGTCTACAAGCAGACAGACATTTGCAGGAAAGTAAAGTTGTATATTATGTAGTCCTCCTCCTGCAACAAAAAAATCATCTGTGTCAGGTCCACATTGATGTAGATTCATGACGTCGTTGTGTACATTTTATTAACACGTTGTACCGAAAGACCATTGGCGACATCTTTACCCAAATAACACGACGCTTTTTATATAGACGGGAAATTGTTATCGTCTACAAACGCCGGAGACGATTCGTCTCGCTACCGTTTCGCAATGAAAATGTGTTACCTGAAGCAATAAAAAATAAAAATGAAACTAATCGATTGTCTAATACTGTAACACATGAATTTTGTATGTTCTCTTTTGGTCAAGAGCTTTATTTGATGTTTTAAGCAGCTTACGTCAGGAAATATCGTTGTAAATTACCCACCTTGTCGGTTAAGAAAAATACGATAGAAGAAGTAAAGCCAGAAGAAGAATCAAGGATTAGATTTTAACGGTTATTCTCCTTCCATTCTAGGCACTTCAAATTTATAGTCAAGATGTGTAGTTCCACTGTAACATCTCTTGCGGCAATGTCGGAGTGGTTTACTGGACAGTAATACAGTCGATTTGTCCCTTGTCCTTCATCAACGCTCCGTCTGTAACGAGCTTACGTTGGTGGAATGTGCTTAGGCGGTGGTAGATGTTCGTCCTGTTCGTTACTGTGAACGAAATGCCCTGTTTCTAGTAACTGCGGACAGATTTCATATCCAGCCTGGAGATGGTGGGTACACATTTCCCTAAACTTTCTAAAGGATTACCGGACCGGGTCGACTATATCAATTAGATGTCGTGTGCTTTTCTTATAATGGCAAGTGCCTCCCAGCACCTGTTGGAAATAAACTTCCAAAAGCCTCACCTCGGCCGAAGACCACTATTGATGGGAGCAGGAAATGACCCGTTGAAATACCTCCACTCAGCTAGTGAAGCTGATTTTTAGGAAACTAGAAAAGAGATAAGGCTCCTCGTTCTGACCGCAGGCGGACCAGTCATTTCCGACCGACCGCCGTGTCGTCCTCTGCCGAGCTCGGTATTGGATGCGGTACGGAGGAGCATGTGTTCAGCACACCGCTCTCGCAGACATTGTATTGTTTCTTGACCTTGGAATCGCATCTCCTCAGGTAACTTACCGATGCAGGGTGTAATCCGTCCTAGTCCTTCACGTCTTCTCCGCATGGCAGTTAACCGCACTGACCATGCACCTATGCAGAAGAGAATGAATGTAAAAGAACTATGCGTAGCCATTTGAAGCTCGACTGACATTTCTGGTGCGGTATATAAGTCGTGCGCCACCGGGACGTAGTGAGGAGGAAATGGTTTCCCCTGACCAACAAAGCTATTTGTAAAACACAGGGAGCCTGCTAGATTCGAAACTGCGCTCCCTTGTACGAGTGTGGAATTCTGTAAACTCATTTTTCCCGTTTACCTAGGTAAGCTTTTGAGTTTAGCGAGGGTGAACGTGTTCAGTGAGAGGCCTTACTGTGGAGCGTGGAGGCAATGACTAGCTGGAGGTGGTGTTTGGTAAATGTAACGCACCTGAGCAGGTCAAATTGTAATCCGTATATTCCATTTCTTTCTTTGGAAACATGAAGTATAGTCTTTTTGCATAACTTCTCAGTGGTTGTCTGTGAACTGTATTACTGCTCTTGTTGTTGTAGAGATTATCGTGAAAGTCGGTAGGAGCCAAGTGGAGACGGTGTTTTACATGTTAGCTGTGGCTTTTACCAGTCCAGTGGCCGAATCTCAGAATTTCTCCGAAATTATACTGACCGAAAATAGACCGCATCACGAAGAAGGAGTTGTGCGACATAACCGAAAGTTCATAGGCGCGTTTCTACATCTGGAAGGTGATTTGTATTCACATTAGTAAACAGTCGCATAAGAGTGGCGTTTGTTGCGCCACTATCAGAATACAATACAGGTTTACTCTAAATAAACACTGTAACGGTCGTATACGTTAGTTACCTTTTAGACTGGACGTGGTGAGTTGACCTTCGTCAACAATGCCTTCAAGTCGACAGAGATGCCGTTATCAACACCTCATTGAGTTTGAACGAGGTCGTGTAATTGGGTTACCAGAAGCTGAATGTTCCTTGTACGATAATGGAGAAAGACTTGGCAGGAATGTAGCCACTGTAAATGACTTGTGGCAGCGGTAATCACGGGAACGTACGCTCTCTCCGGGCTGCGGACGGCCATGATGCACTATCAGTAGGGAAGACCATCTTGTTTGGCGTTTGAGGCCTATGGCTCTGATGAATCGCACTGCATCTGCAGCAGCAATCTGAGTAGCAGTTGGTACCACACTGACACAACCAACTGTAAAAAATCGGTTACTTCAAGGACAGGTATGAGCCAGACGACCTGTAGCGTGCATTTTGCTGACCCCGAACCACCGCCATTTGCGACTTCAGTGGTGTCAAGCCAGAGCTCATTGGAGAGCTGGCTAGAGGTCTGTTGTGTTTTCTGATAAAAGACGGTTCTGCCTTGATGCCAGTGACGGCCGTGTGTTGGCTAGGATATCAGTTGATGGTCTACAACCAACCTGTCTGCGTAAGTAGTACACTGGCATTGGACCCGCACCTATGGTCGGAGGAACGATTTCGTATGACAGCAGGAGCACTCTCGTAGTTTCCCATGCACTCTGACTACAAAAAAGTGCGTCAATCTGGTGATTCGACCTGTTTCACTGCCATTCATGAACTGCATTCCAGGAGTGTTATCCAACACGATAACGCTCGCCCACATACCAACATGCTATAGAGAGTGTCGACGTATTGCCTTCGCCTGCTCTGTCGTGAGATCTATCTACAGTCGAGCACATATTGGACACCATCGGATGACAAATCCAGCGTTATCCACGAACCGCATTAACGGTCTCTGTATTAACCGGCCAAGTGCAACAGGCACGGAACTCCATATCACAAACTGACACCCGGCAGCTGTACAGTATAATGTATGCACATTTGCATGCTCGCATTCGTTTTGGCAGTTACACTTGTCTTTGATGTAAAAGCATTTCACATTTTCGATGGCTTATCTCACGCTTACACTCAGCTGTGATCTGGCAATGCTAATTACTTAAATATTTTACCTAGACAAATACATTCCCGAAATATCATTCATCTGCATTAATTATTTTTCGGTGATGCGATATTTCTTTCCGTCAGTGCATTTTGATAGCTACAGGCCTCTAACTATTGATTTTGGAGTAGTGAGAAATCTATCCTGAGGGTCAAAACGAGGCTGGCGACCCTTGTTGAAACTGATTTTATAGCGCAGCACTGCGGAAAATTAATTCGGATTCGCTAATGTCAGTTTCCGAGTAAACCAGCGAAGCCGTACCTGCTGTAACTTATCTCGCTGTCGCGTATCGCCGAGTGTGGATCCATGCCGCGGCCGCGAGAGACACATCATAGAACATGCTCGGTTTCTCCCCAGAGGGATAAAAGGATCTTTTTTGCAGTGAGCACATGGTGTATAGTGGGGCGATCACTCTGTCTTTAAGTAATTGAAAAGCCACGAACGCTTCAATATCGTTTACTAGGTGACCGGTTTCAGCACTCTCAAGGTGCCATCATCGGATCTGTGAAGGTATAACATAACGGGTTTGAGGGAGGGCTTACGTGAGTTAACTATATACATTAAAATTATTACAGAACCACATACCTGAAACGTGGATTAACATTTATAAAACCATATGGACACCATGACACATGAGGCAGACCAGCTGATAAAAATCAGTCACAACCAATACAAAAATAATAAAAAACTGTTCTCATGGTCGTTCTTTCCATAAAATATAAAACTGAAGTCGCCAGATAAAACTACCACTGCTCGCCTAACACCGGTCGGCATAATCACTGCCCTATTCCGCGCAGGCTTATCTGCTGTGATTCTAGCGGTTGTGCCATGATGTCCATATGGTTCTGTAATTGTTAATCCACGTTTTAGGTATGTGGTTCTGTAATAATTGTAATGTATATAGATAAATCTTGTAAGTCCTCCCTCAAACCTGCTATGTTATACCTTCACGAACCCGATGATGGCACCTTCAGATTGCTGAAACCGGTCATCTAGTAAACGATATTGAAGCGATCGATCTTTTGTTAACGATACTTGAAAGGTGGCTACACTGAGTGACAGCGCCAGAGATTGCGCCAAAGATTATTATTCCGCCGCCTCCACTGGGGCAGTTGTAGTTTAGAGGTTGCCGTGGGCAGTACTAGTTGAGAGCATGTCGTGTGCATTTGTTGTTCTGTTGGGCGAGACAGTAGATGCTGTTCGGTTGGTGTAATGTATAGATGGAAGATGTTGCAATGATCACAGTGTATTTTTCGTCAATATATATGGAGGTAAAAAAAAGAAAGTTTTTATTTCACATTTTCTTAATGACAATGCCTCTTGGTCACAGGTTCAGTCAACAAAGCATCTGGCTCGTGTTCATGTATTAGACTTGTAATTTTGGTTTCTATATGCAATTATAGTGTTTTTGTCGTATTGAGGAAGAACCGTGCCAGATACATGTACGTTGAATCACACTACCACACGCAGAACAGATACACTTGTGCTTTGTTGTTTCGTAGCTTTTATAGTTGCTTGGGACTTAATTATTCAACTGTGCTAACGGAAATTTCCTTTCATTCTTTATTGTTATTTTTTTTTGCAGACAGATTGCGTACTAATACTAGTCAGGGCCAACCGGTTACGAGACTTCGTAACCGGACACACAGCTACTAAAATTATTGCACTATAATTAAGCCCCCATGCAGACTCCCTCTTCTCTTTCCCTTCTCCGCTGACCTCACGAGGCCCTCTCCGCCACAAAAAGAAGTTTGATGAGCTCATTGGGACTCGAGCAAAAGATTTTCGTATTGGTTGCCAGTTCTTGGCCACGCAGACGGCTGCCTAACGTTATGCAAAGAGGTCTGTTGGTTCAGCATGAACGAAGAACAACTGTTGCAGGGTTACAGGAGCTGCAGCTTAAACGTTGAAGCTGTAGCCGCCACTGGAACAAGGGGTCCCGCAGCAGCCGTACCAGTTGGCGAGGGAATGCCGTAACGGCGTCCCTAGCGCGGCGGCGCGCTTCGCTGCAAACTGGAGAGCCCGGGCCTCGCAGCGCCGCGCTGCGCTGGCAGCCCGCCCGCTCGCTGTAATCGAATCAAACGGTCGCCATGGCGACAACACGATGCGGCGTTGCCATGGCTACGCGCCGCGGCTGCGCCGGGGTGGGGTGGGGGCGGTAAACACGGCGCTGGCGTCGGGGCGCCGCCGACGCCGACGCCGACGCCGACGCCGCCAGGGGATTGGCCGAGCGCGGACGAGCGCCGCCGACGCGCTCGCGGCCCTTTGATTGGTGGCGGCCGGCCGGCGCTTCCTTCGGGAGCCGGCGCCTCATTTGCATGATGGCGTCGCCGGAGGGCGCCCGGAGGAGAAGAAGGCGGCAGATTTCCTCCGGCGGAGGGGCCGCCGAGGCGACAGACCCAGCTGCTCGCCAAACTCGTATTCATGTCGCAGCCCATAAATGGACTGTCTCTCCCTCGGCTGTGAATGAATCTGATGACCCGTTACTTCATCATGGTTCACTCCTTCAGGCGCAGGGGCATTACACAAATTTCGACCTTTATCGGTCAATACCTTTATTTGTTGAACAATTTTATAAAAAAACTTGAAAGTTATGCAATTACATTAGAATAATTAACTCATAATTTATCACTGTAGGGAAGAACTGTAAGATAAGACAGTAGTAATGCGCAATTCTGAAATACCTCCAGGTCAGTGTTCATGATACGAAGATGCAGCTCGTAGTGTTGATTACATGTCAGAGCGTACCAAAGTAGAGTGAGAAGAGTTACGATAAGCTATACAAGTTACAATCATTTTCGTCTATGGTGGGTGACAATGTCGGAAGTCCCTACCATCCAAGTGGATGTTTTGCGTACCAAGTACCTCTCTGCTTAGGAGAGAACTACTCACGCTTCCAGGACTACCACGTTACTTGAGGTGTTATACGTGGCAGGTTCCTCTATTTCTGCGACGTAACTTTATTTTCAAAAAACTGTTTTGAAAAACATCTTAAAGTCTGTTAACGGTTTTCAGAAACAGTGGTGGTACGTTATGTGTATCACCTATCTTAAAGTTATGTGGTAGTATTGAACAAAAGATTTATTATTGCAGTAGTAGAGGAAGCTACCACACGTAACACTTCAAGCAGCGTGGTGGTGGTGGTGGTGGTGGTGATGGCGATGGGTGGCGGTGGTTGTGGGTGGTGGTGGTGGTGGGTGGTGGTGGTGGTGGTGGTGTGGTTGTTGGTGGTAGTGGTAGTTTCTGAAGCAAGAGTGGTTTTTCCCTAAGCATAGAGGTACCTGGTCAGCACAATATCCAGTTGGATGATACGGACTTCCGAAATTGTCACCCACGGTACAGAAAAACGGTCGTAACTTGTATAGCTTATCGCAACTCTCCTCCCCTTGCTTTGGTATACATCTGGTACGTAATCACCACTACAAGCTGCATCTTCGTTTGATGAAAACTGACCTAAAGGTAGTTTATAATAGAGTATTGCCGTTAACTCGCCTTTCAGTACTTCCCTACAGCTATTCGTTACAAATTAAAATTGAAAATAGTGTCTCGAAATATATATATGAAGTTCTTTTAACTTCTCATGTAATTTGACAGCACAAACACTACATCAAATGTGTAAAACTAATCGATGTTCCACGCAGTACCTGACATAGTGAAGGGACGTTGATGCCTGGTGGTACATATTTTGATCTCTGATTTATTCATGAAATATTCGTCTTCTGCGGAATATATCTAAAAGCAGTGGATTCTACAGTGATTCTAAATGTATATAAGTCATTATCTTACCACTAATAAAAAATTTAATCAACAACAAATCGCACGAGACAGAAACTATTACGCACTGGGTCGCAGTGGGCGAAGATCGGCAAAACTGTGCACACTGTGGTAAATAACAATTGGCACAAACGATCTAAATGGAGCAATGCTACCTCTGACCTTTCTCGGTCGTGGTAGGAACTACAACATTACGTACAATGGTTGATTCGAAAAACTAAAACATCCCAGTTAAATGGTATGCTTTTTGGGTTCAAATGGCTCTGAGCACTATGGGACTTAACTGCTGTGGGCATCAGTCCCCTAGAACTTAGAACTACTTAAACCTAACCAACCTAAGGCCATCACACAGATCCATGCCCGAGGCAGGATTCGAACCTGCGACCGTAGCGGTCGCGAGGTTCCAGACTGCAGCGCCTAGAGTCGCTCGGCCACTCCGACCGCCTATGCTTTTTGGGCCACCATGCATTTGAGCCAGGGAGGAATAGTCGTACACGTGTTGCACTACCTACCCTAAGAAAGTTAAGCAACTAAATAGAAATCTTCTGTACTTCCTTTCATAACTAAATCACATCACTTTTTACTATGTCAGATACAAGGGAAGCAGTTAAAATTGTATCACCACGAAAGGGGCAGGCAAGAAACGATTCGCACGTGCTTTACCACATGATTAGATGGGCGAATACTCCGTATTTCCACGCAGTTGGACGGTGTAGGTAAGAGCAACATCATCATCATCATCATCATCATTTAAGACTGAATAAGCCTTTCAGCGTTCAGTCTGGAGCATAGCCCCCCTTATACAGTTCCTCCATGATCCCCTATTCAGTGCTAACATTGGTGCCTCTTCTGATGTTAAACCTATTACTTCAAAATCATTCTTAACCGAATCCAGGTACCTTCTCCTCGGTCTGCCCCGACTCCTCCTACCTCTACTGCTGAATCCATGAGTCTCTTGGGTAACCTTGCTTCTCCCATGCGTGTAACATGACCCCACCATCTAAGCCTGTTCGCCCTGACTGCTACATCTATAGAGAGAGCAACACCTAAAGTTAATTGATATGGGGAAATCACTAATTCATGGAATAATGTAGGTAGAGAGGTAAACATTGACACACATACCTTAAGTGACAGGGGACTCTACTGAAGCCAAAACAAGTGTACAAACAGACCAACAGATGGAGCTGGACAGCAACACGTCAGTGACGCCGCATGAGACTCGGTTATAAAATGAGCTGTAGTGAGACAGAGATTCAGATTATCCCTATCTTGGCTGATAAACACCTGCTGGAAGGTACGACTTTTATGAAGAGTGGCACTCCAACCAATATAGCTACACGTGCAAAACATCTCTTGCTCACGTCGTTTGGTGAGAATCGCAACTTGTTTGGCCTCTCATCTCCCGAGAGCTCAATCCGTGTGATCAGTGGTTGTGGGATGACCTGAAGTCCCTAGTCTACAGCAATCGACCAGCCTCATTAGGGATGCTAAAAAACAACATCCGACGGCAATTTCTCCTCTTACGTACTGATATGCTATTGGGTCTTGTTCACAACATTCACCCTCGACCACAGGTGTTGCCGATGAATGATGTCCGACATTTGAGGGTTTGTTAGAAAGAACATTAATTGCTATGCCAATTATTGATTTGTATCATATTAAGCGCCATCTGTTAGTCATTGTGCATTTCATGTGGTTTAAATAAAACCCAATGTCATACAAAGCATGTGAGTCAATTTTTACCACCCTACGTACATTACTCCTGAAGTATTGTATTTTCAAACGTTAACGGACTTTTGAGTCACCCTGATGTAACGAAAGATTACACAGAGAGTTGCTCTTTCAGAAAACGTATTTCAGTATTGTTTGTTTGTAAAAACAGCGTTATATGTCTCATGATGGAATTCGATATTGGCAGGATCGTAGCCTATCGACAACATTGCGCCATATTGCTGCTCGCCTTGGTCGAGATTCCATGGCTGTCATGCGAGTATAGAATCGATGGGCTTGGGACGGCGGCAGTCAACGCCAAGCGCGATCTCAGTGGTCCATGCGACTAACGCCAGACACGTCAGGTAACCCGAGAAAGGAAAACGACTTGTTTGGAGCGAGGCAAGTATTCACACAGAAAGTGCTGCGACATCTAGAGCATCAGGGAATCTAAGCGCGGCGACATAGTTTGTAGATAGAAGTGGCAGTGGAAAGGGGAGTACCGACGATAGTGCTCCCAATAACAGTACGAGCTACTGGAGGGGCTCCACGTCTCCTTTCCAGACGTGTCTCGATTCACGTACAGTGTCAGGATGAATGTATCCAAGTGTGAATGTTCCAAGGTCAACGAACATTGTCAGTTTGCATTTGTCATCGTCGTACGGTCCTAGCACCTAGAATGATAGTATACCGTGTCACTGTGTGCACAGCCCGATTTTCTCTGCTACTCATTGCCTGCAGTCTGCCCTATCCTTGAAGTCTCCGTGACGTTACCTTCCAAGAAGACAACGCAAGAACGTAAGTTGCGGGTACGTACCGGAACTACCACGAAACAGAGGGCGTTCTGCTGTTGCCGTGGTCGGTACCTTCTTCATAATTCCCACACTCCCACGTTTGAAAATGTCTGGTCACAGGTTGCAGACGCCACCACTCGTCAACCACGACGATTGATGAGGTTTGGCATATGGCAGAAGCGACGTGGGGTGTGGAATCTTTATCTGTCATCCAAGCTAAGATCTTCTCGATGCCCACCTGGTTTAAAGCAGTTGTCGCTGACAGAGATGGCAGGTTTGTGTATTCTGTGCATACCGTGACTAACTAGCGCATAGTGAAGCAAAAAACACTGTAAACATCAGAAGAAGCAGTAACCTTCCTTATCCTCATAATTCCTTTGCGGGACAAGCGATGAAGAAGGCAAGATTATTTCACAGTCTATCTCGAATATCGGTGCCCAAATCTTCCCAAGAAAGTTTCACTAGTACATCGTTCCCACTGTCTGTAAGACTACAATATCAGTTTTCTAAAAAAAATTTTCAGCACTTTAGTATTGTCTATGCGATCTGACAAACCTTTTAATATGGATTCCAAACGCTCTACACGATCTTTACTAAAGCCAGTTTTCTTTTATTTCACTGTCATACTAAAACAAGACTATACTTCTTACAAAATAAGAAATTTTTGTTTCTATGGCCATGTTAACATGATTAATGTTGTGTATATTACTCGGAAATGTGCAAGTAATGTCCAAGTTACATCTGCATATGTATACAAATATTTAAGCCACCCGGACTTGTCCTGAAACTGGTTTAGCAGTAAGCAATGCATTTCTTTTGTGACATACACAACGTATTAAATATGTTCTCACTTTAAATCTAAACTCTGTACTGGAACATCGTATTGCGTTGCTGTATGAAAGGAATATTCTTTTTTTCCCCTTTTTTTACTCGCCTGAATACATCCAGAACAATATTTTTGCTTTCTGTCACTGTTACAAAAATTAGATGGTTTGTCTGTATTCATAATACTGTGACCCCACGTTCGAGAACCGAGTACAGAACCAGTTTGCTACCTACAGTATAGATTTCACGTGTTGACCACGATAGTATCGTTAGCAAAAATAGAACTCACGCATAAGTATACCGAAGATTCTTCTTATCGTCTACCACCCGACAAATGTATTTTAAAAAAGGGGAGAGTAGGTAGGGAATAAGCCTGATAACGCTTGACAGACCGTTGAATTACCTAAGCTGAAAGAATACACATGGAGTAGTCTATGTTCCCTCTGAATTATTAACATCTTTGGATGACAAAAGTATTTCACCTGGCATGCTAGATGTATGAGACACAAGAAGTAATCCCAGTTCCAAAGAAGGTAAGTCCCGACACGTATGAGCGTTACTGAGCCCTAAGCTTAATAAGTCATGGTAACGAAATACTGACGCGATTGAGTCACAGAAGAATTGGAAGACTGGTAGACGCCAATCCCCGGGAAGATCAGTTTGGGTTCCAGGAATACGCAATATCGACTCTACGACTTATTTTAGAAGATAGAATAGAAAAGATAGCTGTCTCAGCATTTGTAGAATTGGATGAAGCTTTTGACAATATTGCTTCACATACTCTCCTTAAAATTCTGGAAGTGGTGGGAATAAAATACAGGTAGAGAAATTCTATCTACTACTTTAATTCTGGATGTAGCGGGAGTAAAAATGTTCGATCTACAGATTTTACATGGAGACATAAGAGTTTAAGGTCTTCGGATGGACATAGTAGTCGATAAGGAAGTGAGACAGGATTGTAGCCTGTCTCCCACTGTTTCCGATCTGTACGTTGAGCAAGCAGTTAAGGAAACGGAAGAGAAATCTGAGAAGAGAATTAAAGATTAAGGAGAATGAGTATAAAATTGGTTTTTGATGAGATTGTGAGCTTGCGAAGAGCTCGGAGCATTTACTGAAAGGAATGGATTTTGTCTTGAAATGAGGCAACCGAAATAAAACAAAAGTAATTACTTGCAATCTAATTAAAATGGGCGATGTTGAGGAAATTAGATCAGAAAATGAGACACTGAAAGTAGTTGACAAGTTTTGCTATTTTGAGAGCAAAATGACTGACGACGGCAGAAATGAAATCGATATACAATAAAGACTAGCAAGTACAAGAAAGGTTTTCTGAGTAATGATGTAAACATAAGCGTTAGAGACCCGTCTCTGAAAGCCTTTTACCTAAGTGACGCAGACAGTAAGAGAAAAGAAACATATGGAACGTGGTGCTGCCGAAGAATGGGGAAGATTAGTTGAGTACCTTCAACAACTAGTGAAGTACTGAATGTAGTCTGGGAAAAATAAACTTATTACACCACTTGGGTGAAAGTACTGATCGATTGATAAGGCGTATCCCGGATCATCAAAGAATAGTCACTTTGGTAATGGAGAGGGTGAGACGGGAGGGAAAATCGGCAATGGTAATCATTGTTAGATTATGAAGAAAAGATGACTGAATCAATGCAGTATTATGGTCTGCGGACCACAAATACATATTGACTACCTACCGTCATATACGTTTTACAGGTACTAGTAGAATATAGATATAGAAGTATGTTTTGTATATAACAGATCGGAGGAATCGACGAAGTATTGAGCCAACGAAATCCTGAGATTCTGAATTAGGTGCAGATACTTATTCTTTAGTTTCATCACTTACGTCATAGTACAGAGTACAATATTTGCGGAAGACAGTGACGTAGTAAGGGATCTTCGCAGTATTGTTGGGTGAGCGACTAAATTACTTTGACGTTATAGCTTTTCAGCTGGTTTCTTCATTAGTCCAAACAGTGCCGTAAAAAATTACCGAAACGTTGACATGCAACGTAGACCGAAAATTGCCAGCGGCAACCGTGAAATTGCCAGTAATGTTTCCTAAGCAGTAGTAGCCGTGAAAGCCTCCAGTCACGCACATTTTCCATTTGCTAGCTTCCTATTGTCGTAATGAAAGCTCCTCGTACAGTCGGCAGTTGAGAGACTTTTATTGCGTCTCAGCACCGGTGTTACTAGAGGTTCAGCTTCGTTACGTCATATCCGGGAGTTTTCAATAGGATCTAGCACCTGATGACATAGATAATCGCAGGCTGTGACGTACGAGTGGCCTTCAAAAAGTAAGTTACATATGTCGTCGCAGGCTAACACCATTGCGTAGTAAGAATGGCGAATTGTCAATAGAGGATACACGTTCCTAGTTTCCTGCAGACTTGGTTCTTCCTCGGTACAGATAACAGGTGTAGCGCAGCCTGGGAATGAAACGGTGCGACAAATGGAAACGTACATCAAAGTGAAGGTACACGGAACAGTACGATTCTTGTAGCGAAAACGTATACATTACACACAGTTTCACCGTGAAATTCTAGCGGTGTAGAACGAAACGCAATGTCGCGTTCAGTGTAATGAAGTGGTATCAATATTTTGACCGAGGCCGCACGGACTCGGCCGATACTGATCGGGAAGGGAGGAAATTCTTGTACCATGCGAATCCCATGTTTTCGGAAATCTGTACGAATATCTGGGGTAAAGAGATATTTCGGTGATAAGAACGATCATACGCCGTTTCTGAATGGCTCCGTGACCGAGGATCGGATATCTATGGTCGGGGAATTGAACAATTGGTAGAACATTTCGGACGCTGTTTGCAGAGACTTGGTAACTATGTAGAAGAAAAGCGTCATGTGTCTACGTCACCTTGTAGGGTTCATAAAAAGTTACGTTGCTTACGACAATAATGTTAACCTACTTTTTAGGACTCCTGGTATGAACAAAGATCAAAGATAACTCCTATTTTGTGTTTTCTATATATAAGCACATTACCTTCGGTAATTTCACTACTCATTTACGTAATTTGTGGAATCTGCCGCTTCCGGACACTTTGGAAGCGCTGAACGCTTAATAATCACCGGAAAATTGCTTTCCTCTACAAATGACATGTAGTCTGATATTTTAAATCATTAATAACCGGATGCTCATCTGATATAGCTTAAGTCGAAGCGGACTAGCTTAAGTGACAAGGAGAGAAGATAGGGGAGTGAGCGAGCCAGATCAGGGTCCAATCCACACACGGATTAGGGACCAATGGCCTGGTACGCTGGCCAGCTTGAGTGTGGTTTTTAGGTGGTTTTCAATGTTTGTTTGGACAAATGTTGGGCTGGTACCCAATTTCCGTCTCAGAAAATGATACATAAACAGTTACAACATGGTAACATACAGTCTAAAGTATACACAATTCTCAGATAGATGGCGCAATTGACTTTCGTCTTCTAGGTTACCTAACGAACGTGGTGACTGGAAGGGCAACCGACCAAAAGTTAAAATAAATATTTACTTCTGAAAACATGAGAAACAGCGGACCCTGCAATTCGGGATAAACGTTAGGAAAGAAAGGTTGTTAAGCAAATACAGATAATACAGTGGAACAAAACATCAACGTATTTACACTGAAGTATATGTTACGGAGGAGTAATTTAGAGGGACCTCATCTGGATACAGTATTTATACAAAATTTCTTGTAGAGGGTATATGACATTTTCTAAGTGCTTAAGATTACATCGTGGGAGATATATTAATGTGTAAATTCTTTACCTACGTTTCTTATGACAAATTTATTACCGTTAATTTATTGCTGGTAGTTAAGTGCGATTTGTAGAGTATCTATGAAGAAGTTGATGTTGATTTATATTAACAATGCCCTGCTACCTGAACCTGTAAAAAACTAAAGACTGAGATAAAATTTAACGCGATATTACAATCCGACGGTAGATAGTACCTTTTGCGAAGCATTTTACAATGGTTTGCAGAGTATACGTGTGGACAGATATAGAAACAGTCGTTTAGCGTTCTCCTAGACCTCTTCTCTGTTGCAATGCTCCATGCCCGGGATGTTTACTTAGTTTTCGCGCCAGAAAAGATACCACTTCAGGCCTCTGCTACCAGTTGTTTGGGACTTGTGAGAGATTAGATACGTGTAGAATATCATTTACTTGGCAAAGGGGAAATGTTAAACCTGAAATTTAACGTCTAAGTCAAGATCTACGGAGCTAGGTTGTCAGCAAAAGTAAACTTGCACCGTAACAAAATTCTGCGTTATTGAAGGAACCCTCCCTTGATTTGGCATATGTGACTTGGTAACATATTCGCTATTATTCGTTACCATGAAACTGTCAGACGTAGTCATCAATTTTTGAGTGTCATCTCTGAAAAGTCAAGCTACGACAGTGAGACTTGGTGATGATTTCAGTTCTTCTCTACGAATTCACTATTCAATATGAAACTTGTAGAAGTAGATTCCGTCTTCCTATTGCTTACTATTTCATACGACCTGCACTTGTCAGACATCACTAAGGCGGATGCTCACACTGGTGATCATTCATAGTACCGCATATTTTTGTTCGAAGTCTTAAGGAAACTCGTCTTTGGGAATCATACCGTCTCTGAAAAACTGCATTTGATACTCTGCATTTTGCATAGCTTCAGCATAAAGGACACAGGCTTCCGTTTGCTAGACCATTACAGAAGTTCAGGTCTGCCATTTCCCAATTCGAATAATAGGCATTCCCGGCGGGGTCAGGGATTTTCTCTGCCTCGTGATGACTGGGTGTTGTGTGATGTCCTTAGGTTAGTTAGGTTTAAGTAGTTCTAAGTTCTAGGGGACTGATGACCAAAAATGTTAAGTCCCATAGTGCTCACAGCCATTTTTTTTTAAATAATAGGCTTCCATTACTCTGGTAAGCGCAAAGCTGAAACTTCAATGTAAAAGCATTTCACGATCTTATCAAACGACAAACTGGTTCTGTTACAACTTACGTACGCACCGTATTTATACATAACCATATATACGGTTTGCAGTATCAACAGGCAGTGTCTACAGACTGCGACCTTTGCAGTTTAGTTACATGATCCTACGGCTACTGATTTCAAGTCATTTGTTGGCCTATCAAGATAATGTGCCCTCATAAGGTGCGGTGGTACCCATACGTACGTTGTTACCGGGTGTCACATATTTCCACACTCTACATTTTTCGTACATAGCATTTTCTTTTGTACCAACAAATGATGATAGGAATTGCTGTCAATGAAGTTAAATACATCTCACGGTTAGATAACCTTAACAGACCATAGAAAACGAGCAATTTGTGGGGGTTGTCACGCGTCTTAACGAGATTTTAATTTGTTCGCTATCTAAAGCTTTTATGTTTTTCTCATTTCTGTTACGTGTTGTTAACCCACTGGCTTCAGCCTATCCATTAATATCCTGTGCTCAGTCTATATTTTTTAAGAAGCAGAACTCGGAAACACAATGTAGCCACAGTTAGTGACACTGATATGGGTGGCCACACTGTCTAGCTGTTGTTGCTACGTGAATGAAGTGTGTTGTTCCCTATCATTGTAATTATTTTGCTGTTTGCATACGTTGTAATTCCTTTGGCTGTCACCCGAAGCGTAGATTACTGTCTTAATGGTAGAGCGCAATCCCACCTTGCATCTTAACTTCTGTATACTTTTATAATTTTAATAAGTTTACAGTAATGCCTTCTCATATTTATAAATTACAAAATATCGTCATTCAGCAATTTATTGTATATCAGTTTACGGGAACTGCACCAAGTTGTAAAGCAGCTTCTACACAGGCACACTTGTGCAAATGAATGTAATAACTTTCAGCTTCTGTTTTAATAACTATTTTACAATAATTTTTAAAATAGAGTTTAGGAGTGATATGCCGGTGCTTAAGAGGGATCACGCTGTAACTAAAATATACAAATAACTTTAAGTAAGTAGTACATGAACAGACTAGCGACCTGTCGGTGTCAGTTGCCAGATTTCCAGCCCGCACCGTCCACCATCTGCCAGTCGAGTGGTACCCTGGCTGCAGTGAGGTACACTGCAGGTGTGGTACGTGACACGAGCATTTGCATTTGGCGAATCACTCTGTTTATTGTGCTTTCAACCTTGACTTGCCGATACATTGTTCATCTGATCCCCCACATTCCTGGCAGTGTTTTAGAAAGAATGCTTATGCAGCTGGTATAGGAGACATGCAGTAAACTTTGATCGAGGTGTGTTGTTTCACGGTATTGTTATCACAGTGCATCTGCTATTACAGTTAATTTTGTCTCTGTACAATTTAACATTTTATGGCTGTATTCACAGCAGGCCTGAAGATGGTGCCCCTGCTAAGCGAAACCGGAAGTCGACAATAAGGTTTGTTCAGAAGCCATCTCAGCTAAGAAGTTCACCTTTCCCAACTACCAGATATTTACTGCATTGTGAACCCGTGAAAAAATAATCAGAATAATGTGTCCTCACTTTTTTACTGCATTGGGTAGGTTGTTCGTAATAGCGAAATTTGGAAATTTGTGGTAAGGTCTTATGGGACCGAACTGCTGAGGTCATCGGTCCCTAACCTTACTCACTGCTTAATGTAACTTAAAGTAACTTACGCTGAGGGCAACACATACACCCATCCCCGAGGGAGGACTCGAACCTCCGTCAGGGGAAGCTGCGCGGATCGTGAGAAGGCGCCCGAGACCGCGCGGCCACCCCGCGCGGTGCGTAATAGAATGTAGTGTAAAGGATGAGCCAGACAGTAAGAGATTTTACTTTATTATACGAGCCGCCAACCGGTAACTTCATTTTTCCATTGCGGTCAAGCCACGGCCGGCAGTGTTAGCTGCCTGTAAATTCTTTCGTCCCACGGTTTAGTAACAGGAAGTCAGCACCGATGAAGGGCACCTTGTTCACGCGCCTCTCTCGTGTGCTGACGAGGTAACGCCGCCCCAGGCGTCGCTTAGCAGGCAACGCTCTGGAAAGTTCCATGCCGCCCGCACGGTTTTCTCGGTCCTGACCAATCAGGGCGGAGGAAGCCGCGCATCAAACCAGGCTCAGGACTGAAGACAACAACAACAACACATCCATGCCCGAAGAAGAATTCGAGCGTGCCATCGTAGCGGTCACACAGTTCCAGTCCACAGCGCCTGCAGCCAAGGCGCGCCATCGTACAAGTTAAATTATTTGTTTTATAATTTTGCAATTCACTTTGGAGGTGTGGTGGGGCTTGTGGTCTCCCGTACCACCCTCTGGCGGTGATGGTGCTACATGAGTCAGGCAGAATATTTTGCCTAACATGGGCGGGTGAGGGTATGGCGGTGGGGCGCTACATGAGTCAGACAGAATATTTTGCCTAACATGGGCAGGCGAAGGTATGGCCCGCGAGTCGGATGCGCGCCCTGTAACATTGAACATCTCCCGCTTCTCCCGGTGCTGCGGCACTGTGGACTTAGTTGTGGCAGACAACCACTTTCGGTAGCTTCGCGAACAATGTTCGCCAAATTGTAAGCTCTGGCTCACCCTCACCTCCCTAGGCCTATGTAGCCCCGTTCAACATGCTTTAGCCAATAAATGGCCTTTCTCTAAAAATTAGTCTATTATTCCACAACGCCCACCGCCTGCCCATGCCCGCCATCCTGTACAGTAGCTTCCAGTGCAAGGGATGACTTCCACAGTAGCGAAGATTAACAAATTCTCATAGCTCTTTTAAGGTATGCGTTTTAGAGCCCATGTTTATTGGAAATATTTTTCTTGTGTTCCGTACTACAGTCCCTCTACCACTGAGGTGACAAAAGTCAAGGGATACCAGCGCACTGAAGTAGCTCGAAGTGGAACGGACTCAACAAGTCGTTGGAAGTCCCCCGCAGTAATATTGACCCGTGCTGCGTCTGTAGCCGTTCACGACTGCGAAAGTGTTGCCGGTACATCTCAATTATGTCAGATAAATGTTCTGTGGGATTCATGTCGGGCGATTTGGATGGCTACACCATTCGCTAGAATTGTCCCGAACGTTCATCGAACCAATCTCGTACAGTTAGAGCCCGGTGGCATGAAGCAATTTCATCCAAAAAAGTACAATCGTTGTTTGAGAGCATGAAGTCGATGAATAGCTGCAAAAGTATCCGAACATAACCATTGGCAATCAATGATCGGTTCTGTTGGACATAGGGTCCAGTCTAGTCCATGTAAACACAGTACACACCATTATTAGCCACTATCAGCTTACACTGTGGCTTGTTGACAACTTGGGTCCATGACTTCGTGAGGTCTGTATCACATTCAAACATACCATGAGCCCTTAGCGACTCAAATCTGGACTCATCTGACCGGGTCGCACTTTTCCAGTCGTCTTGGGTCCAACCGATATGTCCACGAGCCCAGGAGAAGTGATGCAGGCGATGTTGTGCTATTGGCAAAGACACTCTGGTCGGTCGTCTGCTGCCGTAGCCTATTAACGCCAAATTTCACCGCTCTGTGCTAACGGATACGTTCTTTGTACGCGCAACACTGATTTCTGCGGTTATTTCACGCAGTGTTGCTTGTCTGGCAGCAATGGCAACTCTAAGCAAACACCGTTGCTCTCGGTCGTTAAGCATAGGCCGTCGACCACTGCGTTGTCCGTGGTGAGAGGTAGCGCATGAAATATGGAATTCTCGGCACACTCTTGACGCTGTGGATCTCGGAATATTGAATTTCCTAATGATTTACGAAACGGAATGGTCCGTCCGTCTATCTTGAACTACTTATTCCGCGTTCAAAGTGTTAATTCCCGTCGTGCGCACATAATCACGTCGCAGTCCTTTTCCCTTGAATCACGCGAGTATAAATGACACACCGCCGATGCACTGCCCTTTTATACATTGAGTACGCGGTACTATAGCAATCCGTTTATGTGGATATCGCTTTCCCATTACTTTTGTCGCCTCAGTGCGATGTGAAATACTTTTATCCTCTCTCCCTGTAAAATTACAACAGATTTTCGCAGTAAAAGAATATCTCTAAGTAGTGACCACTCTTAACTAACTTAGTAAATACGCTGTGAGAGTTCGCAGTCCCCTCTCACTACATTCAGGCAATTAAATAGTGAAAATTCGAGATGCCTCGAGCTAGTGATGAATGCTTGCGTTAGATACGTATGCAATATACGGTTGTATGATCATATCAGTCCGTCATACTCCCAGCTAGGTTGGATACGCCCACATAAGGCACGCGATCTCCACACGATGTGCTTACTTCATCGATTTCTTAGCCACTGGTGCCCCCAATACTTATCTTCTCACATTAAACACCTATCATCATACCACAACCGCAATACCAGATCGGATACGTCTAGCATCTTGGCTGTACCTTTACATAACACAAAATCTTTCTCCGTGTCATTCTCCATCTCAGCCATACGACAATGGAACGCGCTCCCCTGTGATCTGCGTCTCATCCAGAACCACTCAACATTCAAGAGGGAACTCAAGACTTACATATTAGGGACGGTATAGCCACCATTGTTGTGCCCCTCTCATCTTTTTCTTTCTCCTCTCCATCACAGCTTCGAATTTTACCATTCTATTTCTTTTCCTCTAACCTATCTACCTCTTCTATATCTCTTTCACCCCATTCTATCGTCTTATGTCTCTGCTTGATGAGAATAACTCACAAGCTGCAAGAATATAACGAGAAAATTCCCAACTAGCAATAGGACTGGCATTCATAAAAGAAAAATATGTTTACTTTCATATACATAGTCATTACTATTATTATTATTATTATTATTATTATTATTCTTGATTGTTATAATTATTTTTTGATTGTTATAATTATCATTGTACTACTTTTATAATCTCTATTTTTTTCTTTAACATTAATACTGTATAACATGTTATATGTCCTTACTGTTCTGTAGAACCTGAAATTTGTTGAATCCGAGTATGCCTGGTTAGGTGTAAGAGAGGACCTGAAGGCCCTAATCTTGCCAGGAAAAATAAATGCATAAATAAATAAATAAATAAATAAATAAATAAATAAATTCCAAGATGCTACTCCAGGCGGGTGTAAAAATGAATGTGCGCAACGGAAAATAATAATCGCTATAATTATGATTTGGTCCTGTCTGACTACCCCCTGAAGCAGATCTTAGGATCTCTTAATGCTCTAAAAAGAGCATATAAATTACAATCTAAACATAAATGAATGATGAAGGCTACTAATACTAATAAATGTTAAACGTTGTTGTTCAATATATATTTATTATAGATTAAAATCAACCCTTTAAGTACAATTGTCTATATTTCCTAACTAAAATTATTAATCAGTTGCCCAACTCTGCCCTTATTATGACTTCACAGTCTAATATCACTAACGCGAAATGACTGACATCATCTACGTACCAAACACTAGAAGACAATACTTTCAAAGGTGATCTACGTTGGTGTGGAACCACAGTGAAAATAAACTAACGTGATCACGGCTGCTAAGCTTTATAGCCCTGATAAGCCGAAGCAATTTGCGATATAACGGCATGTACTGCGTCCTCTGCTCAAAGTGATGGTTCTCGTACTCGTCTGCGACGATGGAAGAACTCCAGACAGAAATAAACTCTTTCAAACACTAAGACGCAGAAGGCAACTAATATTCTGTCTTCTCCTCTCTGCGTTCTTCAGACGAGAAACGCGAACTCCCAGTCACAAGGACGGAGTTCAGATAACGTCTCAACGTAAGTATAGGCAAAGGAAGTGCTCTCAATTGCTGGATGTTGCGTACTCAACGACGACTTCAAACTCGGAGGTGAAATGCAGAATAGTATAGGTTTGCAACAGTACAGTGCGAACTATAAACTCTACTGAGAGCAAAGACAGCAAGTCCGTCTCTACCAACAAAGTTGATACTGAACAATCGTCACACACAGGCGCTCAAAACAGAAGACCTCGTCTCTCCACCGCTGGCTTCCCAGCTAGGCTCGGCTCCCCACCCTCGTAATTCCGAAAACGAATCATATTCCCGAAATCACGGAGTATTCTCCCCCTCTACAGATTCTTCCGAAAGCCGACCAACCATATTTTAGTCTTTTGTCGTCCAGCGCGGAAAGTTTACGAGGAAAAACCTATACTCGTACAATGGTACGCTTCTGAGTAAAAATCCTAGGAAATAAACCAGCCTGCGTGGTTTCCGTGGCGCCGCTTCTTCGTTCCTCTCACCTGCATCCAAGATTTGCAGAGTTCCCGGTTATCCTTTTGGTCCTGCTACAATAGCGGCCGGCCGGCCGTCACCCTATTGTGCTCCAGAGCTCAGTTGCCACGACGTTCGTCTAGCTACTTCCTGTGTTTAAGTAGGACCAAGAGCAGGACCAGAGCTTGAATTCTGCCTGCCGTTTCATCTCCACTGGCGTTCCAACCTCTACTAGTATATGCATTATTCATTACGCCGTCCTGATAATAAAGACACTCCGTCACCTTTCATGCAACAAGCTTTAACAGTTACTCACAGGCCGTACTTGATAATGTAAGTCTTCATTAAATCTTCATATAAACGATGCACAACCTATCAAATTATACCAAATTGTGGTTGTAGTTCACGCAAAGTATGTGGATGAGTGCTTATAATGAGCAAAATTATAGCCTTCTCACAAAATGCTTAAAAAACACTAGAACAGTCTTCCTTTGCAATGGCAAATGATGTGCCAGGCAGACCTCTGGGTGCATGTGTGCTTTAGTTTGCGACAAGCGCTAAGGCGACTAGGGTTTAGAGCGGGGACGGGCGTGGCTGGCCCGCTTATCTGGACGACGCCATCTCTGACTGGCGCTGACAGCCGGGCCTCAGTTCATCAGCGCGGATCGCTCACGGTCCGACGCGCCAAAATACCAACAGCTGCGCAGCCGAGTCGAAAATTAAGTCCGCCGCAGCCGCCGACGCCGCCGCTGCCACCGTCGGGGACCACAATCGGGCGGGCAAACCGACCGCCGGTCAATAATAACAATAATCCCGTGGCCGCCATTGTCGCGCCGGCGCCGGTGACAATGCGCCGCAGTTACGCGACAATGCGACACAATCAGTCCGCGCGCAACCGCGAATTAGCCAGGGCGGCCTGGCCGCCCCGCTGACTTTAAATCCTGTTAGCGCCCCTGACAAGTCTGATTCACTGCGCACAGCGCCCCGGGCAGGACTTTTAAGGACGTCTCTCGTGCCACTGAAAGGACCCATCCCCCCTCCCTCATATCCCGTAAAACGCTATTACGTATTGATCTCACTTCTTTCTCCGTTTCCATAGTCCAATTACGGGAGGCGAAGCGGTTATGGCCAACCACAGACGTTGTGTGGGACAAATGAGACACCACACCGATAACTGCCTTCAGGCGCGCGAACTTTATAATTACCAGATCCTATTGCTTTCTTCCTCTTTTCTACCTTCTGCTTCTTCTGTCCCTTCTGCTTTTTCTTCCATCTAATGACAGATTTTCAATTCTGCTGAGGTTATTTTCGCTGTCACTTGCAACTACAAGAAATCACGTGTTGTTTTTTTTCACCAGACGCATTTCTCTTTATTGAGGTAAAGCATCGTTAGTGGTCTGTAATTAAAGATATTTTAAATTTGATTTTTTTACATCAAAAAACAGTTGATTAACAGTACGTTACTTTTTACTTACGGTAATTTCCACTCGGTTACTCTCCTACATCAGAAAATGACGTCTGCTAGCACATCTTTGGTGTTTTTCTTCATTAGGCACTGATACGCGACTGGGACAGGAAAGGGAGGTAATGACAGTGGCACGTAAAGTGCCCTCCGCCACACACCGTTGGGTGGCTTGCGGAGTATAAATGTAGATGTAGATACTTGTAATTTAATTATTAGTTACTCTGCAGAACTGTGCGTTTGTTAGGTTTTACACAGAACACTTTTTCGCACACCACTTTATTTTGATACTTCTCAGTGTGTATTGTAGTTTGTGTTTTGTAGTGTTGCCAACATAACATTGTCACTAGTTTGTCTTTGACCTATTCTGTTTTTTATGTTAGTTAATTATATGTGTGTAATTCTGTTTGATTATGTTGCTGTGTATTTATATACTGTCTAATAATACTGCGTTAATAGTGATCGAGAGGTTTTTTAATTGTTAACGAACTGTTTCTCGATCTTGAAAAGTAATCTACATCTACATATTACACCACTATCCACCAAGTGGTACGTGTCGGAGGGCACAATCCGCACGAAAGTCATATTCCCCCTCTGTTCCACTCGCGGATCGCGCGAGGGAAAAACGACTGTCCGAACGCCAGAGTACGAGCTCTAATTTTCCTTATCTTTGGAAATAGCTCTAAGCACTACGGGATTTAACATCTGAGGTCATCAGTCCCCTAGACTTAGAACTACTTAAACCTAACTAACCTAAGGACATCATACGCGTCTGGACCTTCTCAATCTCTTGAATCAGATCCAACTGGTAAGGATCTCATACAGACGAACAATACTATAAGACTGGGGGAACTAACGTATTGTAAGCAATTTCCTTTGTTGAAGGACTGCATCGCTTCAGGATTCTACCAATAAACTGAAATCTAGAGTTCGCCTTGCCCATTACTTGTGTAATCTGATCATTCCATTTGAGATCATTTCGAATAGTCACACCCAGATTCTTGACGGATGTTACCGCTTCCAAAGGCTGGGCATTTATTTTGTACTCGTACATTAATGAGGATTTTCGCCTTGTTATATGCAGCAGGTTATACTTACTAATATTGAGAGATAACTGCCAGTCATTACACCACGTATATATTTTCTGCAAATCCTCATTGATATGATAACAACTTTCGTGTGATACTGCTTTCCTGTAGACTACAGCATCATCGGCAAACAGTCTAATGCCGCTGTCACTACCATCAACCAAATCAAATTGTCAATATCTTTCATTACAGACCACTGACGGTGCTTTAACACAATAACGCAAAACATGCCAAGTAAAAAAAAAAATTAAAAAAAACTATCATCTTCTTGTAGTTGCAGGAACTGTAAAGTAACTACGGTCAATATCCCACACAAATGAAAATTTTAATTCTGCACCTGTCACACTTTCTACACTGCTGACCATTAAATTTGCAGCAGCTTGAAGGACGACAAAGCATGAAATTTTACTTTTAAAGTGTATATGGTATAGTAGGTAGAATACTAGTGATGGGAAAAATCGACCGGTTAAAATCGGCACCGCTATTTTAGTTCTGAATAACCGGAATTTTTCGGTATTTGTTTGGTCTCCGTTATAAGAAGTTTTCTATTTTTTACTGATAATCGGGTAAAAAGAACCAGTGCATCAGGTTGCCAAGCTAATAGTGTTAAAATTCTTGGCATCTAAATTAAACTTTTTTTTTAAAACGAATAACGTATATTCGTGAATTATCCATTGATTTGTAGTACTGAATTATTATAGAAATTAGGAAAATCGATCAGCGCTACCAACAAACATGTGACGTAAGAAACGGTAAAGAACTGCGGAGACAATAATATACCTGCTGCAATGTGGCGTAGCCTGTTACACGGTACACGTGTACGTACCGTGTCCAAACTTGACCCCACCAGCTCTATACGGCAGTTTCTCGCTGGCGTCCTCCGATAATAGTTGTACTGGAGAATGTTACCACCCCTAGTTTGTTAGCAATAAAGTACAATACTCCATTTACGTCAAAAGGTTAAAAGCGGGAGGAGAGACAACTAACTAGCGACACCACATAAGAAGAAAACTTTTATAATTTTTATTAAAGAGAAGGTAATTTTAATTGTTATGCCTATGATTTTATTGGTGCCCTATATACTTGGAATAATATATTTTTGCGAGTGCTTGACATCGTTTAAAAGTGACGATGCTCTGAAATCATGTTACGCTCTCGCTGTCGCCGCGTCTCTCCCCTTCACCTTCGCAGTCTTTTCTGGAGACATTGAGACCGATTTCTGCTATAGATTCAACCCCATATCGATCGCCATCTCCTACGAGAGCGCTCGTAGAGAAGGATGTCAAGTGCCTGCGCGCGCTAGGAAGAGTTCGCGAGTGTAACGGCTAGCGGGTGAGCGGGCTTTGGTGAAGTTGCTGCGAGCAGAGGAGCGTTCGTGCGTGAAGGATGAAAGAAGGAACATGTACAGACTTTCGTTAGTCTGTGGTAGCTATCTTCTGTAGAATTATTGTGCTAGGGATAGGCAAATTAATGTGGACAGTGACAGAAACGTGAAGGTTGTGTTTGACGGTCAACAACGTGAGAGGTAGCATGAGCCCCCTCTCATTTTCTATCTTACGATTTTCCTCTCTAATTGCATGCAGTGAAAAGTCGCTATTCCTTCACACGCGGACTTCCCACGCAGCGTCTCTCGTCACCCGGGTGGTCCGGTGACAGTCGGGCTCTGCTGATCTGGAAAGGTTTAAGCCGACGGGTGTGAGGAAGTCGAGTGAATGCTTTGCAGACGACGACATTGTCAAAACACACGCCCGGAGGGGTCTGAAGTAGCGGCTGGGCTAGAGGTTCCGTTACTTCGCAGAAACTTAGCGAAAACACTTTCTGGCGGGCTACCAGCGAGGCGTGGGAAGGACTTGTGTGCCCAGGCAGTTGTGGTGGGAAAATTCCCGCGCTTTCTGCAAAATAGTAACTGTGATTGGCTTCCTCAGGGGCATAGCTCCATGACGTAGCAAAATCAGCGCAGGAATTGGCGCCAAGAATCTCCATTGGTGGAATGGTAGTGCTCTGGCAATAGAGTGGAATTTTGCGCCGGTTTCCGAGTAGCTGATTGGAACGTTTAACCACGGCCACTGTCGTGGGGGCGGGAATGTTGTGTGTTCGGCCTGTACGGGTGCTCGGGGTAGTCGGCTCTCGCCTTTCGGTCGAGGACGTCGAAGGAACCAGCCATCGCCTCCGGTACGCCAAATCGTGTTCTTGCAGTTAAGAAGACAGATTGGTAAGGTATGTCTGCAACACCGGCTGACAGGGATTTTCCTAGGTGATAATCAGAGCTCAGCAGAGCGCGCCTGTTCGTCTTTTTCTAACTTTGTTCTGTCTTGGGTAGCAGCAATTAATGTTGGGTTGGCTATGTGTTTTTCTCTAAGATTTGAGTTGCAAGGAATTGGCTGCACATACCACTTCGTCATAATCCTCACAATCTAGTTTACGGACAACTTCACATTCACAGCGTTTGTTTGAGTATCCAATTTGAGCCAATTTGATGTATTGTAAATGTTTCATGTGTTTTTGTTTATTATTTTGTGTTTAGTCTTAATAAATCATATTGTTATTTTGGACAGAACTTTCATTCTGTTAATCGGTAGAGCAACCCTATCATTCCTCACTATGTTAATGAAACCTTCGTTTATTTAACTTATTTATCAAATTAAATTATTGCAGGTGCCAAACTCTCTTCTACTCCATTGGCAGGGTTGATTAGAGTCAGTTCGCGCATTTTTTTTAATCCTTGTGCAACAGCAAAAGTCGGAGTTAGAATAGGGGGGCTTAGAGCATCATTTACATATGTAGATTCTAGAAGAATTTAGTGTTAAATACACTGCTATCCTCGGCACCTCGCAAACGCAGGTGAGGAAGCTGTCGCGCTGGACTGTGCGTGTCCAGTAAGGACTAGGTATCACTGCAGGTTGTTTACGAGTAGTGCACACTTCGTATTTGCATTCAGAGGCCGAGGTCGACGTGCAGTGAAAGACCTAACAGAGTTCCTAAGTGGGCAGATTGTGGGGTCCCGATTAGCTGGAGCATCAGTAACCAAGACAGCCATATTATTGAATGTTTCAAGAGCAAGTGTTTCAACAGTCATAACAGCCTACACAAAACATGGAAAAGACATCATCGTGTAAACGTTACAGTGGGTGCAAATTAAAACTAAATGGCAGAGATGGTCGTACGCTAACACGAATTGTGTCAAGACAACTGAAAACTACAGCGGCTAAAGTGACTGCAGAGCTCAGTAGCCATCTTCGAGACCACGTATCTATCGACACAGTCCGCCGAAAACTCCATCATCATCATCATCATCATCATATAAGACTGATTATGCCTTTCAGCGTTCAGTCTGGAGCATAGCCCCCCATTATACAGTTCCTCCATGATCCCCTATTCAGTGCTAACATTGATGCCTCTTCTGATGTTAAACCTATTACTTCAAAATCATTCTTAACAGAATCCAGGTACCTTCTCCTCGGTCTGCCCCGACTCCTCCTACCCTCTACTGCTGAATACATGAGTCTCTTGGGTAACCTTGCTTCTCCCATGCGTGTAACATGACCCCACCATCTAAGCCTGTTCGCCCTGACTGCTACATCTATAGAGTTCATTCCCAGTTTTTCTTTGATTTCCTCATTGTGGACACCCTCCTGCCATTGTTCCCATCTACTAGTACCTGCAATCATCCTAGCTACTTTCATATCCGTAACCTCAACCTTGTTGATAAGGTAACCTGAATCCACCCAGCTTTCGTTCCCATACAACAAAGTTGGTCGAAAGATTGAACGGTGCACAGATAACTTAGTCTTGGTACTGACTTCCTTCTTGCAGAAGAGAGTAGATCGTAGCTGAGCGCTCACTACATTAGCTTTGCTACACCTCGCTTCCAGTTCTTTCACTATGTTGCCATCCTGTGAGAATATGCATCATAAGTACTTGAAACCGTCCACCTGTTCTAACTTTGTTCCTCATATTTGGCACTCAATCCGTTTATACACTCCTGGAAATTGAAATAAGAACACCGTGAATTCATTGTCCCAGGAAGGGGAAACTTTATTGACACATTCCTGGGGTCAGATACATCACATGATCACACTGACAGAACCACAGGCACATAGACACAGGCAACAGAGGATGCACAATGTCGGCATTAGTACAGTGTATATCCACCTGTCGCAGCAATGCAGGCTGCTATTCTCCCATGGAGACGATCGTAGAGATGCTGGATGTAGTCCTGTGGAACGGCTTGCCATGCCATTTCCACCTGGCGCCTCAGTTGGACCAGCGTTCGTACTGGACGTGCAGACCGCGTGAGACGACGCTTCATCCAGTCCCAAACATGCCCAATGGGGGACAGATCCGGAGATCTTGCTGGCCAGGGTAGTTGACTTACACCTTCTAGAGCACGTTGGGTGGCACGGGATACATGCGGACGTGCATTGTCCTGTTGGAACAGCAAGTTCCCTTGCCGGTCTAGGAATGGTAGAACGATGGGTTCGATGACGGTTTGGATGTACCGTGCACTATTCAGTGTCCCCTCGACGATCACCAGTGGTGTACGGCCAGTGTAGGAGATCGCTCCCCACACCATGATGCCGGGTGTTGGCCCTGTGTGCCTCGGTCGTATGCAGTCCTGATTGTGGCGCTCACCTGCACGGCGCCAAACACGCATACAAGCATCATTGGCACCAAGGCAGAAGCGACTCTCATCGCTGAAGACGACACGTCTCCATTCGTCCCTCCATTCACGCCTGTCGCGACACCACTGGAGGCGGGCTGCACGATGTTGGGGCGTGAGCGGAAGACGGCCTAACGGTGTGCGGGACTGTAGCCCAGCTTCATGGAGACGGTTGCGAATGGTCCTCGCCGATACCCCAGGAGCAACAGTGTCCCTAATTTGCTGGGAAGTGGCGGTGCGGTCCCCTACGGCGCTGCGTAGGATCCTACGGTCTTGGCGTGCATCCGTGCGTCGGTGCGGTCCGGTCCCAGGTCGACGGGCACGTGCACCTTCCGCCGACCACTGGCGACAACATCGATGTACTGTGGATACCTCACGCCCCACGTGTTGAGCAATTCGGTGGTACGTCCACCCGGCCTCCCGCATGCCCACTATACGCCCTCGCTCAAAGTCCGTCAACTGCACATACGGTTCACGTCCACGCTGTCGCGGCATGCTACCAGTGTTAAAGACTGCGATGGAGCTCCGTATGCCACGGCAAACTGGCTGACACTGACGGCGGCGGTGCACAAATGCTGCGCAGCTAGCGCCATTCGTCGGCCAACACCGCGGTTCCTGGTGTGTCCGCTGTGCCGTGCGTGTGATCATTGCTTGTACAGCCCTCTCGCAGTGTCCGGAGCAAGTATGGTGGGTCTGACACACCGGTGTCAATGTGTTCTTTTTTCCATTTCCAGGAGTGTATTTCTTTCCCACTGACATTACTTTCGTTTTGGAGATGCTAATCTTCATACCATAGTCCTTACATTTTTGATCTAGCTCTGAAATATTACTTTGCAAACTTTCAATCGAATCTGCCATCACAACTAAGTCATCCGCATATGCAAGACTGCTTACTTTGTGTTCACATATCTTAATCTCACCCAGCCAGTCTATTGTTTTCAACATATGATCCATAAATAATATGATCAACAGTGGAGACAGGTTGCAGCCTTGTCTTACCCCTGAAACTACTCTGAACCATGAACTCAATTTACAGTCAACTCTAACTGCTGCCTGACTATCCATGTAAAGACATTTAATTGCTTGCAAAATTTTGCCTCGTATTCCATAATCTTGTAGAACAGACAATAACTTCCTCCTAGGAACCCGGTCATATGCCTTTTCTAGATCTATAAAGCATAGATACAATTCCCTGTTCCACTCATAACACTTCTCCATTATTTGCCGTAAGCTAAAGATCTGGTCCTGACAACCTCTAAGAGGCCTAAACCCACACTGATTTTCATCCAATAGGTCCTCAACTAATACTCGCACTTTCCTTTCAACAATACCTGAGAAGATTTTACCCACAACGCTGATTAAAGAGATACCTCTGTAGTTGTTACAATCTTTTCTGTTTCCATGTTTAAAGATTGGTGTGATTACTGCTTTTGTCCAGTCTGATGGAACCTGTCCCGACTCCCAGGCCATTTCAACTATCCTGTGTAGCCATTTAAGACCTGACATTCCACTGTATTTGATGAGTTCCCACTTAATTTCATCCACTCCAGCCGCTTTATTGCACTGCAGTCTATTGACCATTTTTTCCACTTCCTCAAATGTGATCCTATTTCCATCATCATTCCTATCCCATTCTACCTCGAAATCTGAAACATTACTGATCGCATTTTCACCTCGGGGCAAGTAAGGCTAGCAACCTGCTTCCCTGGTACTTTAAATATGATGCCGAAAACTCCATATAGCGAACATTCACGGACGAGCTGCTATACCGAAACCATTAGCGAAAACAACCAACTCAAAGAAACATTGGTTAACTAGCTGCAAATGATAGCTTGAGAAGATGATCATTTTCTGCATGAGCTTTGGTTAAAATATTTGTTGTCAAGCGCTCCCTTAAATGGTTTGGGTAGACTGATATAACTTGTGAAAATTTAATGTCAAATTTCCTCTGGATTTGATAGTTAATATGTTCTTGTAAGAGTACTGTCTTCATTAAAGTAGCCGACACACTACAACTTCTGTGGCCTAATTCTTAATAGTCAAAAGAGCCCTCGTGACACTGAGTTGTGTTTGTTTCTGGTTTGTCTGCGCTTTTTTGAATTTCAAGTTGAGGGTCTGAAATGCTATTTTGTTCAGTAGAGGTTATTTTAAGCTCCTCTAGAACAGGCCATGGAAGCCCAACGGGACCGTTCGGCCGCCGTGTCATCCTCAGCCTATAGGCTGCGGATATGGAGGAGCATGTGGTCAGCACACCGCTCTCCCGGCCATATGTCAGTTTCCGAGACCGCAGCCGCTACCTCTCAATCAAGTAGCTCCTCAGTCTGTCTCACAAGGGCTGAGTGCAGCTCGCTTGCCAACAGCGCTCGGCAGACCGGATGGTCACCCATTCAAGTGCTAGCCAACGCCGACAGCGCTTAACTTCGGTAATCGAAGAGGAAAGAGGTTCTTTTAGAAAACTGTTTTAATATGGTTGTTTAAATTTTTTGGGTTATGGCTTTGCATAAGCTCTTGTAACTGAATGTTAAAAACAAAAAAAAATTAACTTTGATTGTTGGACTTAAATAAAGGGAGAGGCTATCACCTGCCTTTAACAAAATAAGTTATAGTGCACGGTGTCAGCCAATATATAAAGAAAGGTTTCTGGGCTACTGAAAATTAATAAACTCTTGTTATCACAACGTGTTCGACATTCAGTATACAACCAGTCAGCTCCATTTCCCCACTAAATCCGTGTCTTCAGCTATCACTACTGCTTCACCTTCATTGGAATTTTTCAGTAATTTTTTAAAGTCTGTGTTTATTCCTGGAAGTAACAGCAATGGAAAAAACAGAAAATTATTTCTAAACGCTTTTAACAGTCAAAGTAAACAGGAGACGAAAAGCACCGGAGCAACCGAAAACCGATTGTTTCAGCGATAACTGCATTCCTATAGGACACATTGTATAGGGATAAGGATTCAAAATGAGACCTGGAACCAGCAGAACAAAGCCATGTCGAAATTAGGCCACCAGGTCGGTCGCAGCCGGCGAGGGGACTGCGTGGTCAGCGACTTCCCAACCCCGGGACGACAGACAACTGCTGCCGACGCATTGCGCATCCAGCAAGAGTACTGCAGCCCAAATAAGACAGCAGAGGGCGATACATTCCAGGCGGTTCGACGCGACACCGTAACAGATGTAAGCAGAAGAAATCAGTATGGGGAAGTGACCGCCCGTGCTTGAGAAAAAATCTAACGTTCATGATTTTCCTGAAATGTCTCAATAAATTAAAATGATAATGAAGTGTTGCACTCTCTTTGGTGTCTCCACCTGCTGTCAACGCTCCTTTCGTCGGCTGGTTAGGTTTAATTAGTTCTAAGTTCTACGCGACTGATGACCTCAGAAGTTAAGTCGCATAGTGCTCAGAGCCATTTGAACCGACGCACCGTCTGAGAATGAGGAGATCGGTACACCAACAGAGCTGTCTGACACCGATTCTGAAACTTCGTCTATAGTAGCGCCAATTTCTGTATCACAAGTGAAGCCTGCTAGTAGCAGCTTTGTTTGAAGCAGGGTGCACTGTTAGATTTTCTCCCGCATGTAACAGCTTCTTGTGTATGCCTGATACAAAGCCTTGGTTCTCTTTCGGCGTCTTTCTTTGTGCTAGTAGCTTGCGACCAGGTTAATTATTTCTCCTGGACATATTATACGTACACTGAAGAGCCAAAGATAGTTGAACAGCTGCCTAATATCGTGCAGACCCCCCCGCGAGCAAGCGTACGTGCCGCAACACAACGTGGTATAGACTCGACTAATGCATGAAGTAGTGCTGGACGGAACTGACTCCTGCAGGGCTGACCATAAATCCGTAAGGGTACAAGGGGTGAAGATCTCTACCGAAGATCACGGTACGAGGCATCCCAGATATACTCAATAATGTTTATGTCTGTGGAGTTTGGTGATCAGCCGAAGCGTTTGAACTCAGTAGAGTATTCCCGGAGCCACTCTGTAGCAATTCTGGACGTGTTCAAAATGGTTCAAATGGCTCTGAGCACTATGGGACTTAACTTCTGAGGTCATCAGTCCCCCAGAACTTAGAACTACTTAAACCTAACTAACCTAACGACATCACACACATCCATGCCCGAGGCAGGATTCGAACCTGCGACCGTAGCGGTCGCGCGGCTCCAGACTGTAGCGCCTAGAACCGCTCGGCCACTCCGGCCGGCTCTGGACGTGTGGAGTGTCGCACTGTCCTCCCGGAATTGCTCAAGAGTGTCAATAGGCACAATGGACATGAATGAATGCAGGTGATTAGACAGAATGCTTACGTGTCACCTGTCTCAGTCGTATGTACACGTGTCAGGGATCCCACATCACGCCAACTGCAAGCGCCCCACACCATTACAGAGCCTCCACCCGCTTGAACACTCCCCTGATGACGTGCAGGGTCCATGGATTAATGAGGCTGTCTCCATACCCGTACACGTCCATCCGCTCGATAAAATTTGAAATGAGACTCGTCCGACCAGCAACATGTTTCCAGTCAAATTCCCAATGTCGATACTGACGGGCCCAGGAGAGCTTTATAGCTTTGTGTTGTTCATACATCAAGGGTACACAAGTGAGCCTGCGGCTCCGAAAGCCCATACCGATGATCTTCCGTTGAATGATTCGCACGCTGACACTTGTGGATAGCCCAGCATTAAAATCTGCAGCAATTTGCGGAAGGGCTCCATTACTGTCACGTTGAACGATTCTCTTCAGTCGTCGTTCGTCCCGTTCTTGCAGCACCTCCTTTTTCCGGCCGCAGCCATGTAGAAGTTCTGATATTTTATCGGAATCGTGATATTCATGGTAAACTCGTGAATGGTCGCACGGTAAAATCCCCACTTCACCGCTTTCTCGGAAGTGCTGTGTTCCATAGCTCGTGCGCTGACTATAACACCACGTTCAAACTCGCATAGGTCTTGATAAGCTGCCTTTGTAGCAGCAGTAACCGATCTAAGAACTGAGCCAGACACTTGTTGTCTTATATAGGCGTTGTCGACCGCAGCGCCGTATTGTGCCTATTTACATATCTCTGCATTTGAGTACGAATGCTTATACCTCTTTCATTGGCGCTTCAGTGTATATTACGTGTTTTATGAACAAAATAAGTATTTTTATTGGGTTTTACGTAACGAGTGAATCAGATGCGTACATCGAGTACACGACAAGCTCTGTTAAACTAGAAAACAGACGAATAAGTGCTGATGTGGCCAGAGGTACCGCTAGAAGACAATATTCACGTAGTGGACATGGCTTCAGATACCGACGCACCAGCCAGCCGGTGTGGCCGTGCGGTTCTAGGCGCTTCAGTCTGGAACCGCGTGACCGCTATGGTCGCAGGTTCGAATCCTGCCTCGGGCATGGATGTGTGTGATGTCCTTAGGTTAGTTAGGTTTAATTAGTTCTAAGTTCCACGCGACTGATGACCTCAGAAGTTAAGTCGCATAGTGCTCAGAGCCATTTGAACCGACGCACCGTCTGAGAATGAGGAGATCGATACACCAACAGAGCTGTCTGACACCGATTCTGAAACTTCGTCTATAGTAACGCCAATTTCTGCAAATCGTAATATGTCACAAGGTAGGGAGGAGAAAAAAAAAGCGTTCAAGCGCAAATCCCCACCAGAAAAAAACTACTCATCAGTAAAATGAACTACAATTTCTGAGTGTAAAGAGGAAAGTAAAAAATTCTAAAAAGGTTCTAGGTTACAATTGTTTCCAGATAGTGTAGTTGGTCGCATCATAAAATGCACGGAATTGGAAGTGGAGAAAATGGCAGCAGCTCATTCACTGAGTGCTCGAGGCCGCCCACAGACAGATTTTGAAGAACAGTGGGCATTCCTTGATGTTTTATGCCTCGCAGGAGCGCAAAAGTTACAAGAAGCTCGAAACTGAAGTAAAGTTAACCTTACTTGTTCACTTACTATGATGATTTCGATGTGCTCTTACGAGAGGAACACATGGGAAAGCAACTATGGTGAAATGTATGCAGCTTTGTGAATTTCACGGCTGATAAACTACTGGTTGAATGGTTTGTGTGGATTGTGATTTTTTACGGTGCAGAATCTTGGACAATTACAAATATAAAAAAGTTTGGAGGGCTTTGAAGAAACAGGACAGAAGGAGTAAGAAAAGAAGATGTATTGAGAAGGACTAGTAAAAACCCAAATTAAAATAATAAAAAAAATTTCTAAGCTCCAGGTGAAACGCTGCTAGTATATGTCCAAGTTTATCTCGTTACATCTTATTTTGACATCCAAAAACCACATAAACGCAGCCTGAATTATCATTCTTAGTTTTAAGTATTTTTACTCTTCTAAGAACTGTAGTTGAAATTTTCCAGTATGAGTTCGATAACATCTTCTTTCCTGTATCATAAGCCTTTTTATCTATATCTTATTTAATACTTCAGAGGATTACTAAAGCACTAAACGTACTGTACTTATTCTTCTAACAATTCTTCCGAAAACCATTGCTTCGAATGTATCTCTAGCGTACGCATACATTTTAGAGCGTATCCAATTGTTGTTGTTGTTGTTGTGGTCTTCAGTCCTGAGACTGGCTTGATGTAGCTCTCCATGCTACTCTATCCTGTGCAAGCTTCTTCATCTCCCAGTACCTACTGCAACCTACATCCTTCTGAATCTGCTTAGTGTATTCATCTCTTGGTCTCCCCCTACGATTTTACCCTCCACGCTGCCCTCCAATATTAAATTGGTGATCCCTTGATGCCTCAGAACATGTCCTACCAACCGATCCCTTCTTCTGGTCAAGTTGTGCCACAAACTTCTCTTCTCCCCAATCCTATTCAATACTTCCTCATTAGTTATGTGATCTACCCATCTAATCTTCAGCATTCTTCTGTAGCACCACATTTCGAAAGCTTCTATTCTCTTCTTGTCCAAAGTATTTATCATCCATGTTTCACTTCCATACATGGCTACACTCCATACAGATACTTTCAGAAATGACTTCCTGACACTTAAATCTATACTCGATGTTAACAAATTTCTCTTCTTCAGAAACGCTTTCCTTGCTATTGCCAGTCTACATTTTATATCCTCTCTACTTCGACCATCATCAGTTATTTTGCTCCCCAAATAGCAAAACTCCTTTACTACTTTAAGTTTCTCATTTCCTAATCTAATTCCCTCAGCATCACCCGACTTAATTCGACTACATTCCATTATCCTCGTTTTGCTTTTGTTGATGTTCATCTTATATCCTCCTTTCAAGACACTGTCCATTCCGTTCAACTGCTCTTCCAGGTCCTTTGCTTTCTCTGACAGAATTACAATGTCATCGGCAAACCTCAAGGTTTTTATTTCTTCTCCATGGATTTTAATACCTACTCCGAATTTTTCTTTTGTTTCCTTTACTGCTTGCTCAATATACAGATTGAATAACATCGGGGAGAGGCTACAACCCTGTCTCACTCCCTTCCCAACCACTGCTTCCCTTTCATGTCCCTCGACTCTTATAACTGCCATCTGGTTTCCGTACAAATTGTAAATAGCCTTTCGCTCCCTGTATTTTACCCCTGCCACCTTTAGAATTTGAAAGAGAGTATTCCAGTCAACATTGTCAAAAGCTTTCTCTAAGTCTACAAATGCTAGAAACGTAGGTTTGCCTTTCCTTAATCTTTCTTCTAAGATAAGTCGTAAGGTCAGTATTGCCTCACGTGTTCCAGTATTTCTACGGAATCCAAACTGATCTTCCCCGAGGTCGGCTTCTACTAGTTTTTCCATTCGTCTGTAAAGAATTCGTGTTAGTATTTTGCAGCTGTGGCTTATTAAACTGATTGTTCGGTAATTTTCACATCTGTCAACACCTGCTTTCTTTGGGATTGGAATTATTATATTCTTCTTGAAGTCTGAGGGTATTTCGCCTGTCTCATACATCTTGCTCACCAGATGGTAGAGTTTTGTCAGGACTGGCTCTCCCAAGGCCGTCAGTAGTTCCAATGGAATGTTGTCTACTCCGGGGGCCTTGTTTCGACTCAGGTCTTTCAGTGCTCTGTCAAACTCTTCACGCAGTATCGTATCTCCCATTTCATCTTCATCTATATCCTCTTCCATTTCCATAATATTGTCCTCAAGTACATCGCCCTTGTATAGACCCTCTATATACTCCTTCCACCTTTCTGCTTTCCCTTCTTTGCTTAGAACTGGGTTTCCATCTGAGCTCTTGATGTTCATACAAGTGGTTCTCTTATCTCCAAAGGTCTCTTTAATTTTCCTGTAGGCAGTATCTATCTTACCCCTAGTGAGATAAGCCTCTACATCCTTACATTTGTCCTCTAGCCATCCCTGCTTAGCCATTTTGCACTTCCTGTCGATTTCATTTTTGAGACGTTTGTATTCCTTTTTGCCTGCTTCATTAACTGCATTTTTATATTTTCTCCTTTCATCAATTAAATTCAATATTTCTTCTGTTACCCAAGGATTTCTAAGAGCCCTGGTCTTTTTACCTACTTGATCCTCTGCTGCCTTCACTACTTCATCCCTCAAAGCTACCCATTCTTCTTCTACTGTATTTCTTTCCCCCATTCCTGTCAATTGTTCCCTTATGCTCTCCCTAAAACTCTGTACAAATTCTGGTTCTTTCAGTTTATCCAGGTCCCATCTCCTTAAATTCCTACCTTTTTGCAGTTTCTTCAGTTTTAATCTACGCGTATCCAATAACCATGGGAAATCACCAAACAGCCGTATGTTTTGGCAAGTTATATAATTTAGATAACTAATTTCGGCACCTTCAGGCCAGTACTGGAGCCCTCAGTATATCGATTCCTTGAATTTGGTTGTTGTCAAGTCGTCAAAGTAAAACCTCAACAAAAAAAAAATCATGGAATCCACATATTGATAGCTCCAGTATGTTCCTGTAGATGGCATTATTGAGATTCCGAAACTAGTTGTCTAAAATATTTGAATCTTTTTTTTCAGTTACACGAGCGTCGAGGGTCGACGAAACTCGTCTGGCAGCGTCCATCCACCGCTGTGGAGTCTGAAGATGACTCTATGAAAGAGTCGAAACCGGTCACTCACTCCAATAAATAAAAAATGTTGCGATCAAGACTGTTTTAAATTTTAATTTTAGTTGTCTAAAACTAACCTCCCAAAACATACGACTGTTTGTTGATTTTCCTTGGTAAATGTTTAACCGGCCGCTGCTCCGATTCCACAATGGGTCAACAAAGTATCAAACAACTGTCGGACTGTATAATAATGTATTTTCGAAATCAGATGTTCATTTTCTCAGGCTACCGCCAGCAGTGTGCGTACCTAACGAGCAGAATGTGGTCACATAGGAACTCCATACAAACGATTTCACTTATTTCTACGTTTCTATAGGCAGTTTCTGGGCTAATTGGAACCGTGTTGGAATGGAACTCGATAGGCTCAAATGGGTTGCACCTAAGAACGACCTACAGACGCGTTTATATTGCTTTCTCACCATTTGTTCATGAGTAATTACGCTTCACATTACTCTTTGCTGTTGGTTTGTGGGTACTAGCGTTTCAATCCCATATCTAGACGATATACTGAGACAACACTCAATAGCTTTCGTTGTATTTTTGTGAAGGTATTGTTTATTTCTCTTGAGTAGTCCCACCAATTTACTAGTGTTGAACTACTTTGCCTATAAACATATTTTCAGTATCCCTAATAGAAAATTTTTATACCATCATCACCATTACTGAAAAGTAAACGAACGTAAAACTGATTACGAGTTTCTACAGTAACTGAATAAATTACCTCCGACAACTTAGAAGAAAATTTCATGAAAAATTTTAGGGTCCGTCCTTCAAACGTGGTAAGAACATAGATACAAGGAAGTGCTTTTGGGCGATCACTTTTTACAGGTGCCGAAATTATCTGCAGTTGAATTATATCGCTTTTTCTTACAATAAAGCTATATACGCTATATTCGAATCTCCGTCTTTTAATAACGCAATTATTGACATTTCAAATTTTAACGACTTCATACAAACAGTTTCATTTGAAATATGTACCCACTTCGCAATGATTCTGAAACTGACAAACAACACTTCGTCCCTTGTGCTGAATCACGGCGTTCGGATTTGATTTGTTCACCACCGAAAAACGTTCGCAAATCCTTCTGGGATATTTGCTGGGTAGTTTTGATATTAGACACACGTGGTTGCCCATAGCTACTTTCCTATCACTTTGGTATCGACGTTTAGGATGTAACTTTTTTGGCATAGTGACACATTTATTTTGATATCAAGAACAAATGAATCAATGACGTTTCACATCGTGGCAATTCTAAAATTATATTGACACGTACAGTTAACCAAACGCTACGAAAATAATTACATCTGTCGCAACAACTCTTTTGTGACACAACCCCTTGTTTGGTACAAAGTTGGTCAGCATCTATGGTACTGCTGTTAACAACGGATTTGTGACGTCTCATTAATTTTTATTCCTTTTTGGGTTCCATGTCTCAGTCGATAGAAATAGAACCGAAATAGGATTACTTTGTTGTCTTCCGTCTGTCTGCCTGTCTGTTTGTCTCTCTGTCTGTTCGACTATTAAAGACCTTTTTTCTCATAAACGGGTAAAACTATCAAGTTGAAATTCATATCACATACTGAGATCTATGTTCCGTAGGCGGCGTAAGGCATTCCAGCTTCTAAGTCAAAGCAATTAAAAGATACGGCTGTTTATGTCACATATTTTAATACTGGCCAAATGAGTCGTCAAAACCTATAGGTTACTTCCCGTTCACCTAGAATAATGGAATTCGGCAAAAAGGGAGGTTTCTTAGTACAATCAAAGGTAAAAATTCGAAAACTGTAAAACTTTATATAACACAAGAAAAAAGTTTTGTTTCATTTCTTATTTGACTCACTGTTTTCCATCTACCAATACTCCCTTTTATCAGTCTGAGGTGTGTGGGGTTGATCTATTATCCTGTTCTTCTGCGTAACGGATTAATCTGAGATGTACCCTTTACCCTGTGGCTCCTGCAAGATGCAATTTCCACCCCCACACTACTACAGAAGCCAGACAGACGCTCCTAACGTTCTAAAGAGAAATTCCTGAAAAACTTTCAGCAACAAATATCTTCTGGAGTCGTCCGCTGTAAAGGAAATGACACAAAAATTCACAAAATTTCTTACGTAACTAGTGGGATACTTGGGTACTGGAGTAGTGCTAGTTAGTGTAAGAAAAACATGGAACTAAAGAAAGTTATTATTTACTTTGCAAAAATTCTGAGAAATCACAATGACACTTTTAGTTATGAATTGAAAAGTTATATCCTGGTTCTTTTCCGAATGTGAAGTTACCTTTCAAGGATAGGATTCGCTAATGAAATTTCTGTACAAAGTTTAAGATGCTTGTTGCCTCGGCAGAATGGCTGAGAGGCGCGCCTACTCAACTTGAATAATTATCCTTTAGAATGTTGCTAGGTACGGTCGAGGCTGTCGCGTGTGAAATGCAGTGAAGTGTACTGTTGTGGAGAAAATATGGGGCTCGCAATAGCTGTAGCGCACAATACCGTAAGCTGCGATGACTGCTGTCTGCGCCGCTCGCTGCTGACAAATAAGATAACTCTCGTGCTATCTGGATTGACCTTCACCAATCACACTCTCCCTACGCCTTGATGAAGTCAAGGATTCCTATTCACCCCTAGTCTAACTATTGGCGTGGAACACCGGTCAGATAACCAGTCCACCGCGATGCCATTCAACATTCGCTCGCAGGCGTTTAACTGTAACTCTGTCCGTTCACACCGCACAATAAGTGTGTCGGCCAACACAGTGAACAACGCTTAAACGCAAGGACTCAATATAGAGTCGCCCTTTGATTCACCCTCGACAGAGGTGCTCTTCCAATGAAGTACTGAGGAGAGACTTGTTCCTCGCTCTTTCGAATCCACGTACGAGCGCGCACGCTCTCGTTACGTGTTCTCGCTCCAGGAGCGACAACGGAACAGCCCCTCTCCACGCCAGACGTGAAAGGGTGTATCTTTTGGTCTCTTCCATTATTCCTTCAGCTCAAAGTGTCAGAGATATCGTCTGCCAATCAGCATTGCTCTTCTAAAACGGGAGAATGACGTTTCGTTTAAGGCGACCAATCCGGAAACTTGTAGCTTTGGCGTTTGCTGTCTCCCTGTGAAAATCTCTGAAACTGCGTGTTATGTGTAAAGAATGCGTAGGTTGCCCGCTCCCACACAATGTAGCGGAATTTGCTTTTAAGCCGAACACGGGGTTGTTCCCCCTTTCCACTCGGACCCACGCTGTCCGTTACGGGCGGTCACCGGCCGACATGGGCTGGGTCGTCCTCTGAAGGGACCGGCGTCCCGTTGTGCGGCATCTCTCCCGAACTAAAAGCCTCTGTGACCGTCGTGTCTGGAATGTATGTGTGCACGCCAGCCTCGAGTGTTTGAACCACGGTGCGCTCACTTGTCAAATGCATATCGTTTACATGAATTCATACAACATTTACTTTATCTTATCGAGTTTGGGTTCCAATGAAGCGTCTTGATGTGTGGAACATGATTGTGAGGGCGGAACATGTAAGCAATGAAGGTCAGGAGACGGCGACGTCTTACATCATATATGGGTAGACGTCTCAAATTGAAATTTGTGTCACGTACTAAGGCCTATGGTCCCTTGATGGTGTAATAAATGTAAGCTTCAAGGTCAATGCAACTAGAGTGTACTGTCATTTATGCGACATATTCTGATGCTCTCAACCTCAGTCAATAAAACCTACAGGATACTTTCTGTTGGCCTAGAATCACGAAATTTGGCAGTAAGGAAGGTTTCACAGTAAAACTAAATAAAAAATCCGAAACTGTAAATCTGTAAATGAAACACACGAAAAAACGGTTATGTCATTTCTTATCTGGCTCTCTGGCCGTTCGTCAGTCTGTTAAGACCCCTCTATCTCAGGGACGGTTAGACCTACCAAGATGAAATTTGTGTGGCATATTAAGATCTATAGGCTCTTGACAGTGTAATAAATATAAGCTTCTAAGTCGATGTAGTCGAATCATACGGCCATTTATGTAATATATTTTAATACTAACAGATTCACTCATCAAAACCTGTAGGGCACTTTCTGTTGACCTAGAATAGTGGAATTTGACAAGAAGCAAGATTTGACAGCACAAGTAAAGGAAAAAACTCGAAAAAGTTTAATTTGTAATTCTATTGCTGGAAAAAATATTTCTTTCGTCATTTGTTACCCGACGTCAAAGTTGAAATTAAAACAATGCGTAGTTCTGCATTCAGGATGACTTGGTCACAATTACAGAAATCAAAGATCGGGGAAGGAATACCATTACTACTCATATGACGTCTTTCCGAATTTATCCTTCGCTCCTGGATATCTGACGATAGATAAATTCCGGAACATATCACATTAACAATTAAATCATTCTTAGCCTGATGCTCAACTTTTATAGAATTGCGACCCACTCAGCATGAATGGAGAACTACTAACTATTTTAATAATGGTCTCATGTCTCCTGCATGACTTTGTCACTTTTATATTATTGAAATTAAGACATGCTCGAAAATCTTAGATCGCCTGGAATCGATATCTTACCTCTATGAGTGTTGATAAGAAGAAAAAAAAATGTAGAGGTTCTCGAGTCCTGAAAAGGTTTAATTGTATATATAAACAATTACATAACTAAGTTTGTACGGAAGCCTCAGTGCGCGATTGCTATCTGGCCCTTGTTTTCTCATGGCTCACAGTTTGGCATTTGCCTTAGCAACTGACGCTATTTCAACAGCTTTCGTAATAGCTGTCTTCCTGTTTTCGTTTAGATGGTTCTGATGAGTGCATTTGGAGTCAAGTGGTTCGCACACTGGACTCGCGATCTGGAGGACGACGGTTCAAAAGCGGGCATCCATATTTAGGTTTCTCGTGATTTCCCTAAACTGCGCCTGGCAAATGCCGGGATGGCTCTTTTGAAAATGGCTGATTTCCTTGCTCACCCTTAACACAAGGCGAGCTAGTATTCGGTCTCTAATGACCTCGATTTCGACGGGTCGTTAAAAATCCAATAATGCTTCAAATGGTTCAAATGGCTCTGAGCACTATGGGACTTAACTGCTGAGGTCATCAGTCCCCTAGAACTTAGAACTACTTAAACCTAACTAACCTAAGGACATCACACACATCCATGCCCGAGGCAGGATTCGAACCTGCGACCGTAGCAGTCGTGCGGTTCCAGACTGTAGCGTCTAGAACCGCTCGGCCACTGTGGCCAGAAAAATTGCTTCCTTCCTGGAGTGAACTGTCTTGTTTGTGGTTTTAGTAATCACGACAGGCATTGACCACTGCATAATAGTGTCACAGATGTCTTAGGAGACCGTTCCGTGTCGTCTAAGAGTGTACAGATTAAGTGCAGTAACACAATGATCGTCGACTGTTTCGTGAGCAAATGACGCGTGCGCAGCGAAAGGCCACACCATCGCCCCTCCAATCAGCGCCGGGAATATCTGCCCGCCCGCCATTTCCCGGCACATAATGAACTATTATCTCCGGGATCGAAGCGCAATGCCGAAGCGAATTTAGCCCGCCGAGTGTCTGGTAACACACGTGCGAAATTTGTGTCGAGTGCAGCGGCGCGCCGATAAACGTGTCACTAGGCGGGACAAAGTGCCTATGCCGCCGCTTTTATTTCCCGCCTGTTACATACTTTTAGCATTCGATTGTCCCGTGGCACGCAGCGAACCCATCTACCGTCCTCTTCATTAACGCCGAAGCGCCCTAATGCAGTTATAAAACTTTTCAGCGCGATAAAAATTTTCGGACCGATTGCTTCCGCGCTGCCGGTTATTCCGCATGTGCGGCGGTCGTTCTACGATACAGCGAGTCGATGCCGGAAACACAACGGGGACACACGAGCGGGCAGCGCGCCCACTATTTCAGAGTAATGGCCCAACAGTTGAAAGGTATTTTTATGGCTCTTCGTTGAATGTAATCGGATGTAGGCGTCGTCACAATTTTTAGCTCCGTAACACTTGCTAAAATTACAAATATCCAGACGGAAGAATATTATCTCCACTATTACTCTTCTTACAGAACAAAGTCATCTTTAACTTCTGATCACGTTTGCATACGACATTCAGTCACTATTTTGTGTACTCATGATGGGAGTAAGAAGGCGAAGAAAACTTCACTTTGTAACACTGCATGGCTTTTGTATTATTTTATTTATTTACCAATTGAAAAGGACTCGCCTCTCTTATTCTTTTACCCCCATTTGTCTTCTGAATTGGGAAAAAATGTGCAGTTGATCATCTCATTTGTGTACATCTAATTAATCTATGGTATATTCTTATGAACTACATGTCGTCTTTTGCTTTCGGGTGCAAAGTGGAGCAAATTTTGTGGTTGTCCAGCACACTAACAAACTACGTACAGCTGTCCGTGCGAGAAACACGACTCTTTTGAATTCACTTCGCCACGTTGGACTTTTTGTCCTTTTGCGTTATTGATAGTCAGACTGTCCGCTGTTTTTGCCGGAAACTGTAGCATTTAAAGCTCATGGTAAGGTAGTTCAAATGAGCGGAATTCGTGCTAAGAAAACTGACTTGCATTTCTCTGTTCAGATTGACATTTCTGCTTCGTTGATGTTTCTGAAACGCATTTTAGAAAGATCGTGCTAAAGACGTACCCGAATTTCGAAATACTGTTAGGAAGTGAAGGTTAATTCATTGTTTCACTGTTACGACACTAATTTCTTTGTGGTTTTATAGGTTCCGAGTAAGCAGTTTGTCATCAGATCAGATGTCATTCCAGTCGCAAAGGCGTCTACATCTACATCTACATCTACATCTACATGGATACCCTGCAAATCACATTTGAGTGCCTAGCAGAGGGTTCATCGAACCACCTTCACAATTCTCTATTATTCCATCCTAGTACAGCGCACGGAAAGAATGAACACCTGTATCTTTCCGTAAGAGCTATGATTTCCCTTATTTATCTTTGTGATAATTCATCAGTATCATATTCCCCAGTATCATATTCGTTTGTTGAGTTACTCCATTTCTTTGTTGTTAATGTTGTTCGCTCACACAGCTATTCTTGCTATTAGTAGTTTCTCGGTTTAAGCGGATAGGAGTTCTCTGTGAGTTGTTCTTATCTCCTCACTACGTTGCCAGAGCGTGCCTCAGAGTGCTATTTGACGTTTCCCAGTTTTGCTTTAGAGCATTCGAACATGTTCTGGAACATCCAAGAACATTTGTTCATTCTGGAGCTCATTTACAAACAATCGACAACGTTATAAAATAATTTGCACTTTGCTCCCTTGAAAAATATATTGAGGCGAAAGGCGATGACGATAACTTCACATACTCATACAGTCACAGTTGTTCACTATACGGGAACTAAGTGTAACAGCAGGCACAGAAACGAGTGACTAGTGGAGAGTGGTATACATATGTATGTGGTGTGTGTGTGTGTGTGTGTGTGTGTGTGTGTGTGTGTGTGTGTGTGTGTGTGTGTTCCACATCTCCTAAACCACCGCACTAATTTCAGCCAAACTTGGTACACGTATTCCTTAATGTCAGGCAACACTCGATGTGGGGGTAACAACAACCTACCTAATAGAGTTCAGGAAATATGACGTCACAAGCAACAAGGTGAGTGAAAAACTGCCGTATTGTGCAAGACGTTGAAATTCATTTCTACTTTGCTACAAACTTTGTTCGCAACAAAACTCACAGGCAATATCCAAGTATGCCATTGAATATATCTACATAAACATATTATTCGACACATAATTCAAGAGATATGACGTCATAAACACTGAGATGCGTGAAAAAATGCCAAATCGTGCATTAAGTTCGAGTACATTTATTCTTTATTACTAGGAGACTCCTACAGTCGAGTCAAGGAAATCTGTGACACCTGGCAGCGCCTCTGACAGCTGTGAAACGCGATGTGCAAACCAGTGTAGTCGAAAACAATAGTCGTCTATAGAGCTATGAATAGACATTGCTGTAGGCACGTTTACAAAATCCCGTTGTAGACACGCGAAGGAGCTGCGTCCAGTTTTCTGGACATGCAACAAGGATTTGTCGTGGCTGTGCCCTCTTGTAGTGTTTAGTCGTTCCTGGCTGGATGAGGAACGTGTGGTATGATAGTTGGGTGTCCGGTTTCCTCTCACTACAACACAAAATGCACACGTGATTGAAGTACATTTTACTACAGGAACCAGTTGAATACTTAACTTCAACGATGTCCAGTCTGAAGTTCTGTGGTTAACAGCAATCAGATAACATGTACTAATTCTTGAATCTTGTCCGTGTCCATATCACAGCTGTATACAATGACTAACGTTCCCTCATAGCTAGCTAAGGTGCGAGGCGACGACTATCACTGAGAAAGACTACAGCACAGTGTGACGTAATGCGAACTGAGTCCCGATGCGACTTATTGAGGTACTGACTACTGAGGTACTTAGACTGAGACAGCACGGTATGCGGCGGCGGTCTATATGTACGCTGCCAATGCGGCGTTATCGGCATGTAGCCTGGGGGCGTGTCTTGGTGTTCTCTTGACAGAGGTGCGCTTAGTTCGGCGTCTGCTGTACAATGTTTCCCAGTGACGACCGGTGTGCTGGCGAAGGCACAAGCCAGCACAGAATTAGAGTTTATAATCAAATTCTGAGTTAAGTAAACTTTACACTGTTTTTGTATTTCGCGTGCCTCGTTTCTTAATCTAGATACAGTAATTATACATTTGTACATTATCCATATTTCTTTGTACGATTGTTCTACAATTTCGAAGATGTTTTCACGAATATATGGAACTGAATTTTTTTCGATATTACGCTACAAACATAGTTTACTTCTTCTTTTCGCTTCTAATAGAAAGTTGGCCAAATGAGTAGCTGGGAATCCCGGGTTTGTCAGCTAGTTTTATATTCAGAGCGATTTTTCCAAATAGGGTCAAACTGGAGAAAAGTATCCCCTAAATGATGAGGAGCAACAGTCTTACGGTGCTGTAACCAAAAATGTGTTCCAAGGGAGAAACACCGACTTGACGGTGGAGAGAAAAGAACTTTGGCCGTGTATACTTCAATGACTGAAAGCACACATGGGAACATCTAAGGTAAGGGGGGTGTTAAGTCTGTAAGAGTGTTTTAACTACACACTCAAGACGGCAGTAATGTGGACGGGGATTAATGGCGAACGCTTCGTGCGACCAGTTCAAAAATGGTTCAAATGGCTCTGAGCACTATGGGACTTAACTTCTAATGTCATCAGTCCCCTAGAACTTAGAACTACTTAAACCTAACTAACCTAAGGACGTATCACACACATCCATGCCCGGGGCAGGAATCTAACCTGCCACTTCCCCCCCCCCCCCCACCCCCATGTGCTGGAAGACGTATGCTAAAATGGTATGAAAGCTAATGTGGTTACTGAATGGCGATGCTTGAGCTCACTCACTTCCAAATTTATGTGCGGCGCTAACTCGTATATTTCTACCTGTGGGGGCAACTGAGGGGTGTATGCTGAGCCCATCCTGCAACTGCATACACAGTAATAACGCATTGATGCTGCCTGTGACGCCATTCGGTTCCAGGATGGCTCATTGAGACGTGTGCGTCAGTCACTGACGCATCGTTTTCGCTCATTTTTAGAGACCCATCGCGGCCACTTCAGATATGTTGTCTAGAGGCCAGATGTCGTGCACTGCATTGTACTGCATAGTACCCTGTAGCCTAGACATTATACATTTCCTTATAACCTACCGTTCCTGTGCAACACAGCTAGCTCTTTATTCCCATGAAGTAATGAGTGCTGTCGACAAGGGATCTCAGATCTATTCCATATTCTTAGATTTCCAGAAGGCTTTTGATACCGTTCCTCACAAATTGCGTGCATATGAAGTATCGTCTCGTCTCTGTTGTGTGACTGAATTCGTGATTTCCTCTCAGAGAGATCACAGTTCGTAGTGATAGACGGTAAATGATCGAGTAGAACAGAAGTGATATCTGGCGTTCCGCTAGGTAGTGCCATAGGCCCTCTGCTGTTCCTGATTTACGTAAATGATCTACGTGATAATCTGAGCAGCCCCCTTAGATTGTTTGCAAAAATGGTTCAAATGGCTCTGAGCACTATTGGACTTAACATCTGAGGACATCAGTCCCTTAGAACTTAGAAGAACTACTTAAACCTAACTAACCTAAGGACGTCACACGCATCCATGCCCGAGGCAGGATTCGGACCTGCGACCGTAGCGGTCGCGCGGTTACAGACTGAAGCGCCTAGAACCGCTCGGCCACTTCGGCCGGTGATTGTTTGCAGATGACGCTGTAATTTACCGTCTAGTAAAATCGTCAGACGATCAATTCCAATTACCAAATGATCTAGAGAGAATTTCTCTATGGTACGAAAAGTGGTAATTGGCACTAAACAAAGAAAAGTGCGTCATCATCCACATGGGTACTTAAAGAAATCTGATAAATTTTGAGTATACGATAAATTGCACAAACCTAATGGCTGTCAATTTGACTAAATACCTAGGAATTACCATTAAGAGCAACTTAAATTGGAAAGACCACATAGATAATATTGTGGGGAAGGCGAAACGAAGACTGCGCTTTGCTGGCAGAACACTTAAGAAGGTGCGACAAACCCACTAAAGAGACAGCCTACATTACACTTGTCCGTATTCTGCTGGAATATTGCTGCGTAGTGTGGTATCCTTACCAGGTAGGATTGACGGAGGACATCAAAAACCTGCAAAGAAGGGCAGCTCGTTTCGTGTTATCGTGCAATAGGGGTGAGAGTGTCACTGATATGATACGCGAGTTGGTTTGGCAGTCACTGAAACAAAGGCGGTTTTCTTTGCGGCGAGATCTATTTACGAAATTTCAATCACCAACTTTCTCTTCCGAATGCGAAAATATTTTGTTGACACCCACCTACATAGGGAGAAATGATCATCATAACAAAATAAGAGAAATCAGAGCTCGAACGGAAAGATTTAGGTGTTCCTTTTCTGCACGCGCCATTCGAGAGTGGAATGGTAGAGAAGTATTACGAAAATGGTTCGATGAACCCGCTGTGAGGCACTTAAATGTGAATTGCAGAGTAACCATGTAGATGTAGAACCATTTTTGCTCCTCATCCTCTCAGGAATCAGAGATTGCCTTCTGGTAGTTTGTCGCCATTAAGCAAACTCGCCCTATATACTGAACATTATTTATTAATTTATGGTTTCATTTATCCTATTTGGCCTGCCACACTTTCTCTTTTACCATCAAGCGAACCTATGATGTCTTATCATAATTTTCTGCTAAATTAAAACTGCGTGCTTGACTGGGGCACAAACCAATAATCTCGCTTTTCGAGAGCCATGCTCCTATCCCCTGAAACCAGCGTGGCGGCACAGTGCAATAGACATATAGGCTTATTGATGAGGACGTTATCTGTCCAGCAATCCCAATTGCAGTTCACCAGTCAGTTCTCTAAATAGCGTAATGCAAACAAAAGTCTGGTTCCTTTAAAAAAGAATGGCGAATTTCTTCCCCAGCCTTCCTTATTCTGAGATTGTGCTCCGTATCTAATGACCTCGTCGTCGAGGGGATGTTAAACCTTAATCTTTTTTCCTATAGCCTGACATGTATGAAGTGCCCTCACAACTCTGCCAGCACCTTCTATCACTTTCAAAAAACCACAAAAACTCTCCTGAACACCTAGGGAGCCCAACACTGCGGTAAAAAGAATATTGAGGGCAAATTTCTAAGCTATAGCTTTGTGGTTATTTCCAGTATGGATCCTTCATTTTCATTAACCGTATTTCTAAAAAACTTGAGTACCTCGGTTACGACCCCAAACTGCAGTGTGCACTGGTTCTTCGAGACTGGACAGGGGATCAGTGCAAACGTGTCGCCTGATCCTGTCAGAATATGCTGTAATCGACTGTTTGATCGAGACACGTAACGCTCATGTCTTGGCTACGAAAATGGCCTGATCAGAATCCGATGGAACACGGTTGGGACGTTACTCGGCGTCAGATTCGCATCCATAACAACTGACCCATAATTTACGAGAATTGCGTTAGTCGTGGGTAAACATCCTGCGCCACGCGGCCTGTTGTGTTGGAATAGTATCAGCCTGATTTCCTAGCGTGTTTTGCATGGCGACCTGTACGTCAGGGGAAAATAAATTATTTTCAAGCCACAGATGTTCATCCTGCTCTGCGTGACTGCTAGGTGAATTGTGGGAGTAGTGTCAGCTCGCTTTTATTTAACTGTATTGCAGGGCCTACACGTACCTATCAGCATAGCTAGCGAGAAGTAGAGATGGATAATAGAGTGGATGGACAGAGTGAGGAGGAGGAGTAAAAGGACAATGAGACGGGAGCAGGGGGGGGGGGGAGATGCATGAGGCACGTGGAAGGTGTAAAGGAGTAGTGGACAGGTGGAAAAAGAAGAGGAGAAGGTGGACATGGAAAGAGAGAGGCGGAGGAGGATATAGTCAGATGTAGGAGAGGAAGACATGGTCAGACAAAGCGGATAGAAGAAATGGAGGAAAAGGGGAGGAGGTGGCGATAAAGAGAAAGAGAGGGTTGGGAGGAGGAAACAGAGGTGGGAGGATGGACACAGAAAGGAGGAGGAGAAGTAGGCTTGTTCAATTTACTTCTTGAACAGATACGCAGTGAAGCTGCGGAGAAAGAATAATCGATACCAATAAATTTCATTTATTTCTGCGCAACTCTGCTGGTGCTTTCTTGTGTCACTTTATGCCTATTGACTTGGAACTGTATTCCTGCTTTGGTTTTGTGGTGATTATTAACGGTAATTGCCAGTAGCCACTTGGAGGTAGTGAATCCAACCGTTACTGGTGAACCCATCAACAGCCTTACCTCGTCGAGTACACCGGTTCTCGTCAGACCATCAGTCTCGTCGGGCGTGGCCAGTACTTGGATGGTTAACCGCATGTTTCAGCAACCTGCTGTTGGCTGGTCATGTGGTGGCGTAAAGTTCCTGATCACCAGACTTTGCGCTAATGCCCTGGATTAAATTCCAAACATCTCTGCTAAGTCTCATGCGACAATATTGATGGTGACTTGTCCGTCGGATAGGGCCGTTAAAACCGGCGGCGTCCTTGGTGCTATTCTAGAGGTGTAGACTATGAACCGGCACCGAGTTCCGGTCTCTCCCTACACCCATCATCATCATGATACAAACGTAACATTACACTAAACACACACATTATAGTCAACTCTACTTATCATATACACTTAAACACTCTAACTCTTACACTTTAGTCGAGTGATCGGATGTTGGAATCTTATCTAAGAGTAGTGCGGTAGCTGTAGAACTTTTAATTAAACGAACTTTTTTTGAGGTGTGAAAAGTTTAACACTGTCTCGCGGGTTAAAGCGAGTCTGACGACACTTGCGGTTTCTACATTTGTATCAGTGACGACTGACAATCCAGGTCCGTTAATAAACGTCTCCGATTAAATCCACAGAGCAATGGCTGGCATACTTCCTCTGTAGAGGCACACATCGTCAAGAGTGATGCGTATTCTGACCGGGACCGAGATTGTGATTTCGCGGGACCCTACGGAAGCCACGACGTATGGACGAAAGGAACGGTTTAGTAAACAGCGGCAGATAGTGATGGGTCAGTCCATCATTCTAGTTCTGCTGGTTATTTGAGTTCAGTTAAATAATCGAATCTAACTACTCACTGCAGTCAAGTCCGCTGTATGAATGATCTTCAGTCACTCCGCGAGTGTGACTCGTTTCACTTACTCTATGGCAGCGGATTCACAAAACTATCTGACAGTCACGACAGTTATATGAACGTTCTCACTCAATTCTGAGGTTAAGTGATTTCACTTACAAACTTTTTTTCAGACTTTTCGATTATAGACACATCAAAAAAGTTTTAAATCACCTCGTTTCCGAGAATTACAGAACCTTTACAGAAAATTGGAATAGAGACCAAAATAAACATCATTTCCGCCCTTTTTACTGCTCATGAAAACCACACATTCCATGTTGTACCGCCACACAGCGAGACCTTCACAGGTAGCGGTCCGGATTCCTGTAGACACCGGTACCTCTAATACCGAGTAGCACATCCTCTTGCATTGATGCATGCCTCTATTCGCAGTGGCATACTATCCACAAGTTCATCAAGGCACTGTCGGTCCAGATTGTCCCACTTCTCAACGGCGATTCGGCGTAGATCTCTCAGAGTGGTTGATGGGTCACGTCGATAATAAATAGCCCTTTCAAATCTATCCCAGGCATGTTTGACAGGCTTCATGTCTGGAGAACATGCAGGCCACTCTAGTCGAGCGATGTCGTAATCCTGAAGGAAGTCATTCACAAGATGTGCACGATAGGGGTGCGAATTGTCGTCCATGAAGACGAATGCCTCGACAATACGCTGCCGATATGGTTGCACTATCTGCCGGAGGATGGCATTCACGTATCGTACAGCCGTTACGGCGCTTTTCATGACCACCAGCGACGTACGTTCGCCGTTCATGATGCCACCCGAAAACAGCAGGGAACCTCCACCTTGCTGCACTCGCTGGACGGTGTGTCTAACGCGTTCAGCCTGACTGGGTTGCCTCCAATCACGTCTCCGACGATTGTCTTTTTTTAAGGCATATGCGACACTCATCGGTGAAGAGAACGTGGTGCCAATCCTGAGCGGCTCATTCGCCATGTTATTACGCCCATTTGTTCCGCGCTGCACGGTGCCGTGGTTGCAAAGATGGACCTCCCCATGGACGTCGGGAGTGAAGTTGCGCATCATGCAACCTATTGCGGACAGTTTCTTTGCACGAAAAGCATTATTCAACATGGTAGTGTCGGTGTCAGGGTTCTTCGAGCCACAATCCGTAAGGAGCGGTCATCCACTGTAGTAGTAGCCTTTGGGCGGCCGGAGCGAGGCATGTCGCCGACAGTTCCTGTCTCTCTGTATCTCCTCCATGTCCGAACAACATCGTTTTGGTTCAATACGAGACGCCTGGACACTTCCCTTGTTGAGAGTTCTTCCTGGCACAAAGTAACAATGCGGACACGATCCAATCGCGGTATTGACAGTCTAGGCATGGTTGAACTACAGACAACACGAGCCGTGTACCTCCTTTCTGGTGGAATGACTGAAACTGATCGGCGGTCGGACCCCTCCGTCTAATAGGCTCTGCTGATCCACGGTTGTTTACATCTCTGGGGGGGGGGGGGGGGGGGGTTGTGACATCTCTGAACAGTGAAAGGGACTGTGTCTGTGATACAATATCCACAGTCACGTCTACCTTCAGGAGTTCTGGGAATCGGGTTAATGCAAAACTTTTTGCGATGTGTGTAACTGAGCCATGACTAAGGTGTCCATCTCTTTTAGAGACTCAAACACAAATAACGTATTTTAAGTCAACGAGAGGGGAGTAAAAATTGTATTTTTGCAAATGAAGTATTAACAGAATTTATGTATTTATTTACTTAAATATGAATCTTTCGTACATCCTACAGTAAATTTGATTTGTTTTAAAAATTTAGTAGATTAAATGATGGCTAACTGAAAACATCAGCTGCCGACAGGTGTTGTTGATATACCTCGATGTGAACAGCTGAAAATGTGTGCCCCGACCGGGTCTCGAACCCGGGACCTCCTGCTTATATGGCAGAAGCTCTATCCATCTGAGCTCAGATGGCTCAGATGGATAGAGCGTTTTCCATGTAAGCAGGAGGCCCCGGGTTCGAGACTCGGTTGGGGCATACATTTTCAGCTGTCCACATCGAGGTATATCAACAACACCTGTCGACATCTGCGGTTTTCAGTTAGTCATCATTTATTCCAGGGAAAAGCTGCACGGTCATCAACAGCAACTGTTCTTTCTAGAACAAGTTACTGTCTTCGTATATAATTTAGTAGATGATGGTACATTCGCCAGCTGCTGTGGCAGGGGTTCTAGGCGCTTCAGTACGGAACCATGCTGCTGCTACGGTCGCAGGTTCGAATCCTGTCTCGGGAATGTCTGTGTGTGATGTTTTTGGTTAGTGAGGTATAAGTAGTCCTAAGTCTAGGGGACTGACGACCTCAGATGTTAAGTCCCATAGTGCCTAGAGCCATATGAAGCATTTGGTGGTACATCATGAAATTATGTTTATAGCAAGTGGGTACAATTAAAGTTCTTACACCCCCGGAGGTTCAAAGTGGGCTGTAACTATCGTATGCCAGGGAAACTTGGTACACATGCCAATCCGTTAATTCGTAACCGGTTTACGCTGGAAGAAAATTAGTTCCAGGTTTGACGCTTTACAGCATCTCGACAACATCTCCGGTGCTGATAATGAACAAACTGCCTTTCCCACTTGTTTCACATTTTCTGCCCACGTCCCGTTCCATATTCATTACGTTCATTACGTATGGAAGCATTTCTCTGCGTCTTTCTTGCATTCACAGCGCCTGTTTTGCACCTTGTGGCCAAAATTGGAACTATTTTTCCAGCGTAAATGTGTTCCACGTTAACGCATTAGAATATCTTCCAAGTTTCGCTGTCGTATGTTATTACAGCCCATACTGGACTTCTGTGAGTAACTGTAATTTAATTATAACCACCTGGTGCAACCAAACAATTATTTTTTTTATGTTCGACGTGAAAACAGTCACTGTTGGAATGTTCATTGATTTAATAACACGGTCGCGCTGTTATCGTGTCATCTGATGAACTACAAAACGTGACAAAGTAATTATTACATCAAAGTTTAGATTAGCGAACCTACCTAAACCATTAAGTGGCATAATAAGGTAATGGTGCAAGGATGCAAACGTACCTTATTGAAGCCCTGTTTCTTTCTCCTCGCTAGTTGCACTCATCACCGATGGTTCCATTTTGGTAAATGTCGATGTGACGTGAACAGAGAAGATGCCATTTTTTTTAACTGTTGGTACCATAATCACTTATTTTTGAAGCATGTACTCTCATTTGTCGGGCGTATTATTTTCAGACAATTTTTATTTAATTTTTATTATTTTTTTCAATTTCTTTAAGTAATAAAGTTTTATAACATGAATCATTCTAGCACTTACTCTACATCGAACTGAATTTAACTTGAGGATCACCAGTCATACGATTTATTCGATTCCCAAGCCACTGAGGGTTCCGGCAATCTGATCCAGACACAAAATTCACTATTGAGAAAACGTCTATTCCTAAAAATGAACAAAATACGATCTAAAAGCTAGTTATTGGCACCGAATAAAAAAGTGAATATCAGAATAGCAATAATAGTGATGCAAACAGAGTGCAGTTATCAATAATGATTTAACAGTGGTGAAACGATCGAATGTTTCCGCTCAGACCTGAATGCGCCTGACTGGGTCGACTGTTCTAATTCGCTTGTTTCCACAGTCTGGTCTCAGAAAGAAATTAGTGAATAACCCTTCGATGGGTACGTAGGGCTACAGGCATATGAGTCTAACGTCTTCCGACAATCGTCTGAATAGATTGTTCTCATTTTCTTGTTCCTATCAATAAAATTATAAAGATCAAAATATTGTCCTCTCGCCACTCAGATCTGGTGCTGAGTGCGTTGGTAACAGCCTGTACTTCGTTCCATCAAATTTCTGGCGTGGAGCCACATATTTTCCACTTCGTCTTCTAACATATCGGCCGTGTACCGTTTCGCCATCTGCAAAGTAAACCAAAAGACTGACGATGGACCACTCAGTTCTTCGTCATAATCCCACCGACTACTCCACTGCGCATGCGGCCACAAATAGACAGGTGCGAGGCGTTGATCAGCTGCAAAGAAGTATACATATGCATGAATTTAATCTGTGGTTACACTGTCGATTCACCTGGGAAATCGATGTACCACTGTGAGATGCATTTTGGTTATGTCTTTCTAACTTTGTTAGTGAAAGTGCAGAATATCATGACTTGTACATGCTGACTACGCTATCTCCCTTATTTAAATTCCTCGGCAAACGAATTGCTACTGCATTCGTCACCACAGAGTCGCAAAAAGATGGAGTCAACGCTAGACGTTCGAGAATTTCGTAGAGCATAGAGTGACCAGTGTCAAAACGGTACTCTGCCACAGTTGATTTATTGGTCTGCAAGAGCCGCGTGTACCTACAATGATCCGTGCATTATTCATGGTCTTTACGAGGCGTCTGCCCACTGTGTGAAAGGCCACTCTCGCAAGGGTCTTGTAAACCACAGCCTTCCGGACCATCAAATCATCTTTAACAGAACCCAAGAATGCTGCCCCCTTCGGTGGAAGGCGAGAAACGTTTCATGTATCTTCTTCAGAATCCTCTTGTTTACCATTCTCTTTAAGTGCGCACACCATGTAGGCCCTGTTGTTTCTATCCTGCTCTGTAATGGTTTCTCTTTCACTACCCTTCTGTTTCTCATCCCATCTTCCCTTGTTACTCCTATCCTGTTTCCGTGGAGCTTCATTTCGCATGCCTGTAATCTGCTTACATCTCTTTTCTTCATCAAATATGTTTCAGCTAGATAGTTCAGTGTTGGGATATAGTAATTTCTACATTTCACTTATTTGCTTTTTTGTGGAACATCTTTGTTCCAAACCAGGCGCCCAGGACCTCGCAGGAATGCTACTGCCTGTCTGTCACGTTTATTGATCTTTCCCTCATTTCTTCCACTTTCCTGTATCGCACTTCCCAAATACTCGACACTTCCATCTTCTTCAATTGCTCATACCCAATCCTTATTCCTCTAGTTGATCTATCTTCGTTTCTAGTTGTAACCAGGATCTCACATTAGTTTACATTAAATTCCATTCCATACTGTCCCATAGTTTCTCTCCAAGCATCAAGCTGTTTCTGAATCTCCTCCGCCCTGTTTCCCCGTATTATCAAATCATCTGTGAACAACATTGTTTTCATGTTGTCTTTCCTAGACTTTTTCTGCCACCTTAGACATTATCTCACCCAAGACCACAATGAAGAAGAGAGGTCACAATGGGCTGCGCTTTTTCACACTACTTGTTTGAGGGAATCAATCCATCCTTCATTTCCCAATTTCATATGACTCAGGTTTCCACACCACATCCCCTCCACTCTACTGTTACCTTTCGTATCTGCTATGGAGAATACTCGTGTAAATTTAAGTGCAGAAGCTCGTCCTTGCAGACTGTTCCCGTAATCAATGATGTGTCATCTGTGAGCCAAAGCTTTAAGAACACCCCTAGAACGGGAATGATGGTGGCAGCTATTTGCACGTAAGTATGAGTCGGCTTGCTATACACTGCATGTCCCAAACTACAATCATCTTTGTGCCCATCCGAAAGACCCAAAAATGGAAACCTTATCTCCTTTTCGATTTACATTGTAAATTGGACTTTCCAAAAGATGGAACAGAGATAGTTTAAAAATTCTTATATTTTATCTTCACCATTTGGCCACGCTACACCTAACCTAAATTGGAACGATCACATATATAATATTGTGAGTAGAGCAGACCAAGGACTGCGATTCATTGGCAGAACACTTAGAATGTGCAACAGGTCTACCAAAGAGACTGCTTACACTACGCTTGTCCGCCCTATTCTGGAGTACTGCTGTGCGGTGTGGGATCCGCATCAAGTAGGACTGACGGGTGACATCGAAAAAGTACAAAGAAGGGCAGCTCGTTTTGTATCATCGCGAAATAGGGGAGATAGTGTCACAGAAATAATACGTGAATTGGAGTGGCAATCATTAAAACAAAGGCGTTTTTCGTTCCGACGGGATCTTCTCATGATATTTCAATCACCAGTTTTCTCCTCCGATTGCGAAAACATTCTGTTGGCAGCCACGTACATAGGGAGAAATGTTCATCAAGATAAAATAAGAGAAATCAGTGCTCGCATGGAAAAACTTAAGTGCTCGTTTCTCCTGCGTGCCGTTCGAGAGTGTAACGGTAGAGAGACAGCGTGAAGGTGGTTCATTGAACCATCTGCCAGGCACTTTATTGTGAATAGCAGCAGAGTAATCACGTAGATGTAGATGTACAAATGTGCCATCGACAGTGTCAGAGTATGGTTCAAATGTCTCTGAGCACTATGGGACTTAACATCTGAGGTTATCAGTCCCCTAGAACTTAGAACTACTTAAACCTAACAAAGGACATCACACACATCCATGCCCGAGGCAGGATTCGAACCTGCGACCGTAGCGGTCGCGCGGTTCCAGACTGAAGTGCCTAGAACCGCTCGGCCACACTGACCGGCAGTGTCAGAGTAGATCGACAGCGTAACCACAGATTAAATTCATGCATTTGTGTACTTCTTTGGCGCCGATCTACGTTCCTGGCCCTTGTGTATCTGCGGCCGCGTCCACAGTGGCTCGGTCCTGGGGTTTAAAAGCACGAACCGAGTGTTGAGCGTCAATCTTTCGGCTAACTTTGAAGATGGTCGAACTGTACACGGCCGAACTATTAGAAGAAGAAGTGAAATTTATGCAGCCTCTCGCCCTAAATGTAAAGGAGTCGTCAGTGCGTCGCCAACGCATGAATATGCTTGTGGGCTGTTTGTGGCGCTGTCTGGACTGCGCCGGCAGGGAGAGCGCCGGCGGCGGCCGTGACGCGCTGCGGTTTAGCCGTAATGGAAGCGCGGCCGTGTCGGCTGATTGCTGGCGCCAGTAGTGCACGCTCCGTCCCAGAACAGTGCTGGCGTGGCGTGGCGTGGCGTGGCGTGCCGGCCGCGTATCGATTGGCGGGCCCGGCGTGGCGCGGCGCTCCCGCTGTCCCCTGCTAATTACAAGCCATCATAGAGGCCGCCGGGGTCGATATAGACAGGCGGTGTTATCGCGCGCGCCGCCAGCCAATCACGGCCTGACAATGGGCCGCCGCACATCTCATTAGCACGCCGTCGCCAAACACTCGCCCCGCGCGCCTGCTCTCTGGTGCCTGCCGGCGCCCGCAGACGCTCCTCGCTGCCCTCTGCGGCTCGACGACTCAGGCCGCCACAGTCTTTATCCGTACCGTGCAAGGGCTGCGGTGCTAGGCTGTCCACCTCACCGTACACCTTCAGGCATAGCTTCATACAAGGCACCTCTACAAAGGCGGATCAACGGTCGAGTCAACAGGGTGTATGTAGAAACTTCCTGGCAGATTAAAACTGTGTGCCGGACCGATATTCGAATTCGGGACCTTTGCCTTTCGCGGGCAAGTGCTCTACCAACTGAGCCACCCAAGCACGACTCACGCCCCGTCCTCACAGCTTTACTTCTGCCAGTAGGTAGGAGACGAGGTACTGGCAGAAGTAAAGCTGTGAGGACGGGGCGTGAGTCGTGCTTGGGTAGCTCAGTTGGTAGAGCACTTGCCCGCGAAAGGCAAAGGTCCCGAGTTCGAGTCTCGGTCCGGCACACAGCTTTAAACTGCCAGGAAGTTTCATATCAGTGCACACTCCGCTGCAGAGTGAAAATCTCATTCTGGAAACGTCCCCCAGGCTGTGGCTAAGCCATGTCTCCGCAATATCCTTTCTTTCAGGAGTGCTAGTTCTGCTAGGTTCGCAGGAGAGCTAATGTAAAGTTTGGAAGGTAGGAGACGAGGTACTGGCAGAAATAAAGCTGTGAGGACGGGGTGTGAGTCGTGCTTGGGTAGCTCAGCTGGTAGAGCACTTGCCCGCGAAGTCAAAGGTCCCGAGTTCGAGTCTCAGTCCGGCAGACAGTTTTAATCTGCCAGGAAGTTTCATATCAGTGCATACTCAGGTGCAGAGTGAAAATCTCATTCAGGGTGTATGTTGATAGTTTACAAACTTCAGGGTAATCAGAAGTTCTCCATGTTCTTAAGCTGTCTGCATCCGGAAAATGTGAACGAGTTTTAAAACACAGTACAAGAGACACAAAGAATTTAAAACAATCGTTAAGTAGTAAATCCACATTCGCAGCTCATCTCGCACAAGAAATTAGCACGGTATACAGTATTGGAAAAAGCCTCGTAATCCTTCATACAATGAAGGAGTACTTTCTACATCTACATCTACATACATACTCCGCAATCCACCATACGGTGCGTGGCGGAGGGTACCTCGTACCACAACTAGCATCTTCTTTCCCTGTTCCACTCCCAAACAGAACGAGGGAAAAATGACTGCCTATATGCCTCTGTGCGAGCCTTAATCTCTCTTATCTTATCTTTGTGGTCTCTCCGCGAAATATAAGTTGGCGGCAGTAAAATTGTGCTGCAGTCAGCCTCAAATGCTAGTTCTTTAAATTTCCTCAGTAGCGATTCACGAAAAGAACGCCTTCTTTCCTCCAGTGGCTCCCACCCGAGTTCCTGAAGCATTTCCATAACACTCGCGTGATGATCAAACCTACCCGTAGCAAATCTAGCAGCCCGCCTCTGAATTGCTTCTATGTCCTCCCTCAATCCGGCCTGATAGGTATCCCAAACGCTCGAGCAGTACTCAAGAATAGGTCGTATTAGTGCTTTATAAGCGGTCTCCTTTACAGATGAACCACATCTTCCCAAAATTCTACCAATGAACCGAAGACGACTATCCGCCTTCCCTACAACTGCCATTACGCGCTTGTCCCACTTCATATCGCTCTGCAATGTTACGCCCAAATATTTTATCGACGTGACTGTGTCAAGCGCTACACTAATAATCGAGTATTCAAACATCACGGGATTCTTTTTCCTATTCATCTGCATTAATTTACATTTATGTACATTTAGAGTTAGCTGCCGTTCTTTACACCAATCACAAATCCTGTCCAAGTCATCTTGTATCCTCCTACAGTCACTCAATGACGACACCTTCCCGTACACCACAGCATCATCAGCCAACAGCCACACATTGATATCTACCCTATCCATCATTTATGTAAATAGAAAACAAAAGCGGATCTACCACACTTCCCTGGGGCACTCCAGATGATACCCTCACCTCCGATGAACACTCACCATCGAGGACTTTATGGACATACGTGAAGAAATTCAGTGCCTGAAAAAAATTAATGCACCCTTTTAAAGTTTCCCAATTCATTCAAGGCAACAGTGCGTATAGAGGCGGTCCTAAGGTACAAGGTATCGACTCGTGTTTAAACACGGCATATTAGTACGTGGTGTAGCCGTCACGGATGACAATGCTGGCGCTGACTCGCATCCAGTCGATCGTACAGACGAATACTGTCCTGGCATACGTTATGCCGCGCCTGCTCTACGTGTTCAGGAATTTCTGTAAGGATTGTTTATTGAGATTTTTGCACTAGTCACTTCTCGCCCCACCATATGCGACACGTGCTCGATTGGAGAGAATTCCGGATATTGTGCTGTCCGGGAAAGTTGCTGCACGTCTTGCAGAGCACGTTGAGTTTGACTGGCAATGTGTGGGCGAGAATTATCCTCCTGGAACAACAAATGACCTTCCTGAAACTTCCTGGCAGATTTAAACTGTGTGCCGGACCGAGACTCGAACTCGGGACCTTTGCCTTTCGCGGGCAAGTGCTCTAACATCTGAGCTACCCAAGCACGACTCACGCCCCGTCCTCACAGCTTTACTTCTGCCAGTACCTCGTCTCCTACCTTCCAAACTTTACAGAAGCTCTCCTGCGAACCTTGCAGAGCTAGCACTCCTGAAAGAAAGGATATTGCGGAGACATGGATGGCTTAGCCACAGCCTGGGGGATGTTTACAGAATGAGATTTTCACTCTGCAGCGGAGTGTGCTCTGATATGAAGTTTCCTGGCAGATTAAAACTGTGTGCCAGACCGAGACTCGAACCATCTGGTAGAGCACTCGCCCGCTAAAGGCAAAGGTCCCGAGTTCGAGTCTCGGTCCGGCACACAGTTTTAATCTGCCAGGACGTTTCATATCAGCGCACACTCCGCTGTAGAGTGAAAATCTCATTCTGTAAATGACCTTCCTGTTGCACAATCGGCAAAAGAATGAGTCTAACAACAATTTGCACGTACCGAACGCTCGTTAGCGCCCCCACTAGAAACACCGAGGGTGAATGGGAGATATAGCATATCGCAGATGTGGCCAGTGTGTCTGGAAAAATTCACGCTACGAGGCAGTGCTCACCAGGGCTTTATCGTATGCGCAAACGATCATTGCCTGCGTGCAGCCAGAATCTGCTTTCAGCGCTGAAGACCATGGCTCACCATTCCATTTTCCAAGTGATCCTCTCATGGCACCAGCCGAGCCGTGTACGTTGATGCTGTGACGTGAATGGAAGATGGGCTAGAGATGTGCGTGCCCTTAGTCCCACTACTAATAACCAATTCTCAACATTTCTAGTTGACACGGATGGGCTCACAAGCCCTCTTATCTGTTCTGTGGTAGCTGTGCGCTCTGTCATGCTGCCCTAACAATACGACAACGCTGGAGGGCGCCTCCGCTGCGTAGACGTCCAGAACTGCATCTACTGGTGTTAGAATACCTGACCACTGATACCACCATCGTTGTGCAAATGATGCAGTTCGTCGAACGTGTGTGGAAAAAAACCGATAGGACCATCCCATCATGCGGAAGGCCACAATTTGACCCCCTTCAAATTCACTGAGTTGGCTATGGGAAGCATGACTGCGTTTCCGTAGAATGGTTGCCTGCTTGAGAATTCCCTGCAAGCTCGCGGGAAGGACGAATCCAACCTGTGGATTTGTGTCGAGGTCCGGTGAACCGGCCAGTCTGTGGATGATTTTTAGGCGATTTTCATCTGCCTCGGCGAATGCGGGCTGGTTCCTCTTATTCCACCTCAGTTACACTATGTCGGCGATTGCTGCTCAAACAAGTTCTCCACGTACGCGTACACCACCATTATTCTACCACTCAAACATACGGGTTACAGTAGTCTGATGTGAGACGTTCCCTGGGGGTTAACCAGGGGGCCGAACCGCACAATAACCCTGGGTTCGGTGTGGGGAGGTGGAGGGGTGAAGTGTACTGCGGTAGTCGTCGTGAGGTTGTGGACCACTGCGGCTGCGGCGAATACGGAGCCTCTCCGTCGTTTCTAGGCGCCTGGTTAACATACAATACAATTCCCTGCAAAAAAAAAAAAAAAAAAATGGATACAGATGACGCTCTGGTAGCTTTGCCACTACGCTATCTTTTGACGAATGACGTTGAAACCATTCTCAGTAGGCTACATCTACTATCCCCCAGGTGATATATGCCGTCATCGGATCAAAGTCGACGTCATCTTTCCACTGTACTAATTGTTTTTCCTGGCAGTGTAAAAATGTACGCCTTTTTGAAGAAATCTAAACAAAAAACACTAAACGAGCAATACACAACCGGCAGGAGTGGTCGTGCGGTTCTAGGCGCTGCAGTCTGGAACCGAGCAATCGCTACGGTCGCAGGTTCGAATCCTACCTCGGGCATGGATGTGTGTGATGTCCTTAGGTTAGTTAGGTTTAATTAGTTCTAAGTTCTAGGTGACTGATGACCTCAGAAGTTAAGTCGCAGAGTGCTCAGAGCCATTTGAACCATTTGAGCAATACACACTCAAAAACATCAGATTTTTGGACACCTACCGCGTCGTTATTGACAACTTCCTTTAAAGTTACTCTGCAAAGCCATTGCTGTATCTAGATGTTTGTAAACATGTTTTTGTCCACGATCGGGGTCAACGAGACACACGGGCCGTGTGGCGTGCGGTACTGCCCGTTTCACTACGGGTCTTACGATTTGCAGTTACCGTCTGCGCCGGGAGCGAGTTACTATTTCACACCAGTTTAATACTTAACAGCTGAGCCTTTAAATACTGTCAAGCTCAAGATTATAAAAAACTAAGTTAACGACGTAGGTTAGCACCTTTTCATTCACGAACTGATTTCCTGGCTGGGCCCAGAGGCAGCCAAGCGTTCGCGATGTATGTTGGGCAAGTTATTTGCGGGGTCTATATTTCTCATCGATCCTGTCCACCTTGTGTCTCAGCTACGCTGGGGCGCTCTGAAGTTCTCCATTTTTTAAGTCAACGCTAGGGCTCATGACCTTACACTCTACTTGCAACTATTTTACACTTTTATTAAAATCCTAAAATTACTTTGTCTTTTGCTCGTAAAGCACGCAGTTTCATATTTCGAACATGTCAGTATTTAGGCGTCAGCATTGAGCGCAATACCCTTAGGAAGGCTATTTGCAACAATGGCCAAAATTTTGGACACTTTTACATATTGATCACGCCGTTAAATACCCTGATTAATTTAATTGAACCGTCAGAATATAACTCTTGTTGAACCTAAAGCGTACCAATACTTTTGACGTATCGAACTCCATATTTTTTATAATCATAACACGCCCATCTTTTTCATTTTGTCATTGAGAAAATATTTTTTTAAAATCCATCTTTACTTTACTTTGCCGTTGTTTCTCTACTGCACAAAGTAAATAATATTTTATTTCTGTGCTTCTATAGAAATCAAAAGGTTCTTTCTCAACTCATATTATGTTAAATATTCGACAGGGTGATCAGAAACAGTCTGAAAAACTTGTAAGGGTGTTGCAGGGGAGATTTTGCTGTGAAATAATAGATCAGAAAAAAATTCGGTACATTGCGCCTTTTCCCAGTTATTTAACATTGAAGCTAGCCAATCAGGCAGTTGCACACGCAAATTCAAGTATTTGTAAGTGGTAATGCACACATATCTGTGGTCCGTGAGTTTCCACTTGCTGAAATGTTTACTGCCAGTTAAAATATGTCTTTTTTTTTGAACTTATAAATTAAAGCTAGCTGAGAAAAAACTACGTTTGTTCAGTCTGAGGAATCCAAACGAATAACACGTTTGGCGATACCGCCTGCGGCAGGCTGCTTGAATTTGCGTACGCAATAACGTAAATGGCTAAATAAAATGTTAGACAACTCGAAAAAGGCGCAACGTATCGAATTTTTTTCTCATCAATTACTTATCAGCACAGTCTCCATTGAAACATCCTTACAAGCTCTTCAAACCCTTTCTGAGCACCCTAATAAAGTTCTTATTAGCATTTGGACCGGCTTTTCAGTAATTAATCGGAATCGTTTAACTAACGTTTCAATACAAGGAACCCTTCCTCAGTTGCAGAGATAATGTACATTCCTGTGTCTTTAACACTGATAGGCACTTTACTCCGTTTCATAAACATTAATACGGTGTGTGTGTGTGTGTGTGTGTGTGTGTGTGTGTACGTAACCGAGAGATGTAGCGCAGGCGTAAAGGGATGGTTCTTTTGAAAGGATATGCCCGATTTGCTTCCACCAGCAACTTCTCTCCTAGCTTCCAAGTTTCTCACAAGCGTTCGTGTATACCTTGCGGGATTAACAGCAATGGAAGACAAGATCCTCCGGAGAATTGGCTTAGCTTTAAATGGTAGCATCCATCATTCTCGTTACCGAGTGTGTTTCACAGTCGTATACTGCCAGAGGAGGGCGCATGTTTAACTGATTTGCGTCGTAATGGTGTCACATAGACGGGGAGTGTTGACATAGGAGATTGCTTCTAGAACGTTTATGGTTCCCAGTCGGTACATGATTTGAATCTACCCTGAAGCTTCGAATGAGTGCGCACTATGCTGCAGAGGGAAAATTTGTTCAGGAAACGGTCCCCCAGTCTCTTGTTAAGCCATTTTCCTGCAATGACCTTTCTTCCAGAAATGCTAGTTTTGCCAGTTGTGCGAGAGAGCTTCTGTGAAGTTTGGAAGGTGAGAGATGAAGTACTGACAGAAGTGAAGCAATTAGGGTGGGTCATGAGTCGTGCTTGGGTAGCTCAGTCGGTAAAGCACAAGTTCCAGGTTTGAGTTCCAGTCCGAAACACGGTTTTAAACTACCACGAAATTTCTTTACCGATTTCCTTCACTGATACCTTCCATATGGAAGTGAACTAGCAGAGTTCTTGAATAAAAATTTCTCGGCTAACGTGCAACGTCCAGTTCGGATAAGACAGCGGCTTTATAGTAGACAGTATGACACCTTTAACCACAGATACTGCTTACGAATTTGGTAATGCATGCAAGTGAGCACTTGAAAAAGAAGGTTGACAAAATTATACTCGTAGTATTTGTGATGGCACTGCAGCCCACGCTGGATCACGAGTGGGAACGTAATCTCTGGCCGCTAAGTCCGCAGCTCGTGGTCTAGTGGTTAACGTTGCTGCCTCTGGATCACGGGTCCCAGGTTCGATTACTGCCCGAGTTGCGATTTTTCTCTGCCCGAGGACTGGGTGTTTATGTTGTCCTCATCATTTCATCTTCATCCGTGCAAGTGGTGACATTCGACTGTGTAAAGATTGGGACTTCGTACGGGCGCTGATAACCGCGCAGTTGAGTGCCTCACAAACCAAACATCATCATCTGGCCGCTTAAGACGCTATCTCAGCATCCCCCATCTACATGACCTCATGATGACGCAAACCAGCCTACCACGTTCCCTCCTGTGCCAGAGTACGACTGTCAAACACACTCACAACCGAGGACGATGGATGCTATCATTTAAATCTTGGGATTTTATTTTAATGTGACGAAGAAAGTCAACAGGAAACTTGTACCCACAGCGTTATAACGAGTTGCAGAAGAACTGCTCGCAATACAAGTTAACGCTCTGAGATGTATGGCTGCCAATTCTCTACCTCGTGCAGTTACACACTAGACATTATATTGGATGCTGAAAACTCCAATAATGTACACTTTTATCAACCTTGGACTGGTCATGGCGGCCCTGTTCCACCTCCCGTTTCGTCACTGGTATGATACTGATCAACTGCTTCTACTTCTGAGTTGATGTGAAGGGTCTCATCTAAGAAACTTAAATCAGCACGAGCATGAATATTGTTGTAAAGATTGTCGTAGACATTGGTGTTGTGCGCCAGCCTCCTTGGATTCTTGAGCATGGAAGACAGTCGATGTGGAATCTGTTGTGACCACGTTGGTCGACATTCCGAAGAACTCCGTTAAAGAAACAGTTCTGTATTGACGCATACGTGGTAACGTGACTTGTCCATTATTCGTTGTATCTTAGGTTTCTTATTTGGTACTGTACCCGTCGTATATTCTCATCGTTGTCAGAGTAACGACAGTTATTATCCCACCAACGACTAGATAATTAGAGAAAAAGAAGAGAGGAAATTATGTGGTTGTTAATAATCCTGGCAGATTAAACCCTCTAGAGCGTTGCTCGAAGAATGGTGACATTCGTCATATTAAACTGTGGCACGTAAAAGAAGAGAATGTAACTACTGCAACCAATGCTAAATAAAGAAACAAAAGACAACATTTCTATGACATTTTATAACAACCCTGTAACACGTAAATTGATGGTGATACGTTACTGTTCTTTCGCATTAGAACAAATATTGATTCCATCAAGCAAGATACAGTTGAAGAGAGTACTGTGACCGTACCGAGTTAGCCCTTCCACAGTTCGCTCACTCAGCCTTACGCAGCAACAAACCTCCGTGTTGGTATTTCGCTTATAGGTACACCGTCAGTCCCGAATATTCCGAAACTGATTATATTCTTGGCGTATAAGTAACGTCAGTGCAATAACTACGGTGGAGCTTGAACGAACAGCTGAAAAAACAACAAATGTGAATTCGACCAATCAGTTGTGAGCAGACAGTGTTAAGCAGTGGACATGCATTCGTAGTACATCACATGGCTTTTATCTTTCGTTACTTCATTAGTGCGCAAGTGAGAGCAAGACAACAATTAGCAACACTAGAAAAATGAACGAAAATATTTTTTAGTTCTTGTGCGTATTCACAAATAGCTTCTACGTGTATGTGACGATTCCTAAAATACGGATCTACGCGGGTGGTCTCGTCTACTGCAATGCCACCGTTGTTTGGAACCGGAGGATAGCCACGATATCATCTGAAGGGGCTCTGCCAGCAACCCGCAATGTTATCCAGCTATGCGGGCAGCGTGGCCGCTAGCTGCAGGCGCTCCTCATTAGCATACGCTCCCCTCTTCCTCGTGCTGAGAAGAAGCAGCCGCGATACGTAAGACCAGAGAAAATGCGTTGCCACTGACGAGACGGAACGTCCGTCCTAATTACGATCGGGCTCAGTGGCGGTACTTTTACACTACGAGGAAAGTTATGCAAGTTTCAAAGCGTCAAACTGGATATTCTGTGAAAGTAAATTATTTCGAAGTAAAACCTGATGTGCTGCTGTACTGACTGTGTGAAACTTCTCCCGAACGACAGTCCGTAACCGAATATGAAATCTGAAAAAGCCCGACAGGGGGAGTGACTGCTTTCATTTTGATTTCTCTCGTTGTTTGTTTGTTTGAATGATTCAGGTAGTAAGTGCGACATCCACAAATTCTTTTTCTTCTTCTATTAGTGTTCATCCTTGAGGTTGGTTTGTACCAGTATAGCAACCCACACCTCTGTCTGTCTTCCTCTTCATTTCCGCATACTTAACATATTCTACATCACTCGTAACCTTTGACATCCTTGCTCTTCCCCGGCGATTCTTCTCCTCAGTAGCTCTTTCTGATATTGTTCCAATGATGATTTTGTGCCTTAAACGGTGGCCTACGAGTTCGTATGTTTTTGTTTGGACGTGCATCAAAAGATATGTGGTTTCTTGTATTCTTTCCAGCACCTCTTGGTAGATAATTCTATCAGCCCAGCTGATGTTTAATATCCTTCTGTAGCATCACATACGCAGGGCTTCTATTCGGCTTCTCTCTTGTTTTTCTATTGTTCAAGTTTGACAGCTGTACAAGGATACTCTCCAGACAAACGGTTACATTATCGGTTTCCCTATTTCCGGTCCGATTTTCTTTTTGATGAGTAATTTCTTTCTCGTATCAAATACTGTTTTGGCCTACTACATGTTGTTCACAATTTATTTCCGGCCTCTGCCACCCCTTGTGACCTTGCTAACCAAGTAGGTAAATTCCTGTGTCTCTCTAACTCTTTTCTATCAACGTAAGTTCACATTCATGACGACGATACCTATATCTGCAGTCGTTAGCAAAGTACTGATGGTTATTTATTTATTTTTTTCTTGCAGGTTTTGCACATTTCGTTGACCGAGGGAGAGTGGGAAAAATAATTTGTTCCTGTACTTCCGTTGGTGCTGTTATCGCTGTAAACTTTATATTTTTATGGAACAGGTACATAGCAGACTCTTGCTCCAAAATTGACTCTTACGTTCTTCTGTGTAATCTTTCGCTACATATAAGGTGTATTTCTTCGAGTGGCCGTCAGTTGATGTTCAGTATCTCCGCTAAACTCTTCGTGAGGCAAACAACACCGTCACGAATAGTGATGACCTTCTTTGTACTATAAGGGGTGTCGCAAACCCTCAGGGTCAATATCATACAGATGGGAAGACGTCCTAAACAGTGTTGATATACGGAACGAATGAAGACAAATGGATACGTCAGTCAGTACAAGATATACGCTCAGTAGTGCGTGCAAGGCACATTCATGGATCTGGTCTCTTACAACTGTCACAATACGTATGAGATGAGTCTCATTTCGCCACAGTAGGGTAGGAATATCTATGGAGTTATCGTAGTATAATAGGCACGTCGGCAACGTCCAACAGAAATATTAACGTGGCTTTGATATGCCGCTACTGTTCGCAATTCCTGGTAATACTGCAAATATTTGTCATGCTTCCTCACTTTAATTTGCTGGTAACAGCAAAGGTGCTGAATTCTTTCTGCTATGGATGCAAATCGAAATTTATCAAAGGACGAAATGTTACTTTTCATAGTAAAGTACCATAAACGGCTAATTATAGTTGCCACTTTAGCAAGAGACTCTTAGTGTGTTGAAAAATGTCGAGACGCTTGGTAATAAAGAGTTCGCTATCATCCTCCACTGACCACTGTAGCACGTTTCTGGACATGCTGGGAGATGCCATTTTCCTTAGGGAAGACTTCAATAATGAAGGCATGCAGGTGGTCCACAGTAATGTTCATGCAGTCCACAATTGTCACGGTGCCTTCCATTACAACCACAGGTCTCATGGAAGCCCAGGTGAATTTCCGTCATAGCACAATACTGGCTCCACCCACCTGCGTCCGTGGCACGGAGCACATATCGAACAGTCGTCCCCTTGGATGACTTATTAGGACACAATTATCGGTCTGATGTGACGAGGAACTGGTTTCAACCGACCAGGTTTCCTTTAATCTGCTTCCCACGATTGAGCCTACGTAATCATTCCATTTCATATTCCTAGAAAGTGTTACACCCACGTACTTGTATCAGTTGGCGAATTCCAACTGTGATTCATTGATGTCATGGTCATAGTATGCTATGTTTTCCTTTTCATTTTTGAAGTGCACAGTTTTACATTTATGAACATTTAAAGCAAGCTGGCAAACTTTACACCACTTTGAAATCTTACCAAGATCTGACAATATTTATGCTGCTTCTTTCACACATTACTTCATTATCTGTATCATCTACAAAATATCTGAGGTTACTGTTAATATTGTCCACAAGGTCATTAATATACACCATGAACAGCAAGGGTCCCAACACAATTGCCTGGAGCACATCTTAAGTAACTTCTACATCTGACAGTGACTGCGTAACCAAGATAACGTGCTGCGTCCTACCTACCAAAAAATCCTCAATCACAGATTTCGCTTGATACCCCAGACGGCGGTACTTTTGACAACAAGCGTAGATGTGGTACTGAATTACATGCATTCCGGAAATCAAGAAATATTGTACCTGCCAGACTGCCTTGATCCAAAGCTTTCATTATGTTATGTGAGAAAAGTGCGAATTGGACATCACATGACCGATGTTTGCGAAATCCATGCTGGCTCTTTCAGATACCTCTGAAGCTCAGTAAGGTTCCACAACAAATCGACGTCAAGTTTACTGCACGGTGGTTTTGTGAATGAGTTGTACAGCACTTTTTTAAATGGGTATTATCCGTGATCTACACTCATACTCATAAATTAAGGATAATGCTGATACATGGTGAAACAACGCTCTGGTGGGCGATTTGCTGGTTTAAATAACACCTCGGGGTGTGACCATACAGGGCATTTTTATTGCGGTCGTAGCACGGTGGCGCTGGCAGCAGTCCGCATACGCAGAGGTGTGTTGGTGCATGTCAGAGTACGATGCAGCGAATAAGCGTGCAGACGTTTTAATACATGCTAATGGTGACTGTGTGTTGAAAATGGCTCAAAGAACACATATTGATGACGTTATGAGGGTGTAAGTAGGCTGTTTAGGTTTTTATATTGGTAACGCCACGTAGCGCTCTGTATGAAAACCACTGGCTGTGCTGTGTGCAGACTGTGGCTGGGTGGCATTGTTGTAATATTCGCTATTGTAGTGTTGGGCTGTTGGCTGTTAACAGTGCGGAGCGTTGCACAGTTGGAGGTGAGCCGCCAGCAGTGGTGGATGTGGGGAAGTGAGATGGCGGATTTTTGAGAGCGGATGATCTGGACGTGTGTCCATCAGAAACAGGACATTCGTAAGAATGGATGTCATGAACTTCTATATATATTATGACTTTTGAAAACTATTAAGGTAAATACATTGCTTGTTCTCTATCAAAATCTTTCATTTGCTAACTATGCCTATCAGTAGTTAGTGCCTTCAGTAGAATAGTAGGGAGACTGGAGGCTGGTCAAACACAGCAGGTCGTAGCATCGGCCCTCTGTGTGCCACAAAGTGTGACCTCAAGATTACGGCAACGATTTCAGCAGACAGGAAACGTATCCAGGCGCTACATTACGGGACGTCCACAGTGTACAACAGCACAAGAAGACCGATATCTCACTATCAGTGCCCGCAGACGGCCACGGAGTCCTGCAGGTAGCCTCGCTCGGGCCCTTACTGCAGCCACTGGAACAGTTGTCTCCAGACACACAGCCTACAGACGACTGAACAGACATGGTGTATTCGCCCGGAGACCTCCACGGTGCATTCCACTGACCCCTGGTCGCAGGAAAGCCCGTAAAGCCTGGTTTCAAGAACACAGTACATGGTCATTGGAACAGTGGTCCCAGGTTATGTTCACGGTCGAGTCCAAGAATAGTCTGAACAGTGATTCTCGCCGGGTTTTCATCTTGCGTGAACCAGAAACCAGATACCAACCCCTTAATGTCCTTGAAAGGGACCCGTATGGAGGTCGTGGTTTGATGGTATGCGTTGGGATTATGATTGGTGCATTTAAACCCCTGCATGTCTTTCACAGGGGAACTGTACCAAGACGTCATTTAGCATCGGTATGTCCGCCTTTTCAGGGGTGCAGTTGGTCCCACCTTTCTCTTGATGGATGATAATTCTCGGCCCCACCGAGCTGCCATTGTGGAAGAGTACCTTGAATCAGAAGATATCTGGCGAATGGAGTGGCCTGCCTGTTCTCCCATCGAGCACGTCTGGGATGCCCTCGGTCGATATATCGCTACATATCTGCAAACCCCTAGGTCATTTCAGGAGCTCCGACAGGCACTGCTGCAAGAATGGGAGGCTATACCTCAGCAGCTGCTCGACCACCTGATCTAGAGATTGCCAACCCGTTGTGCGGCCTGTGTACGTGTGCATGGTGTTCATATCCCATGCTGATGTCGGGGTACATGCGCAAGAAACAGCGACGTTTTGTAGCACGTGTGTTTCGGGACGATTTTCTCAACTTATCACCATTACCGTGGACTTACAGATGTGTGTCGGTGTGTTCCCTTTGTGGCTATTCTATACCGCCAGTTTTGTGTAGAGCACCAAATTCTGCAATTGTCCTTAATTTATGAGTGTGAGTGTATTACGACTAGTGGTCACAGTTTTTCGTTCGATGAATCTACGATAAATTATAAGAAGAGGGGTTAAATCAACCGCACATTCAGTATAGAACCTGACAGGGATCCCATCGAGCCTTGCGTTGGTTTGTGACTCCGTAACCCTTGTACCTGCACAGAACTCCGTCGTCCCTTGGGCCACTGATCGCCCCCTATTCTGCTCTACAGAGTGGGCAACCCTCCGCACTCCACGTTCTGCGATTAGGCGTTGATGTGAAAAAGCTTGACGCCTACTCCCCGTTTCTCCGTCCTTCAACCTATTGCCATGGATGGAAACGATAGCAGCACAAGAACAGGCCAACTGTTCCGCCGTCTCTGAGATGCTCAACTGGAGGTGCTGGGCTAGAACAATCTGATTTCTGTCAAAGTCGCTTGGATCGGTGGACTTTTCCATCATCGTCTCGCATCGGTGCTAGGATGATTCCCCAATCGTCTCTGTTCCGCTTATAAGCTCTTCTTACCGCGTTATATGCCCGTAACATCACCAGGTGGTATTCAGTTCCGCGGTGAGCGTAACTTCCGTGGGCATCATCAACGCTGACTGCCCAATTGCATTCCTTAAGGTACGCCGAAGCTAGTTCCACAATTGACGATCTGCAGTGCTCGTACAATAATGCTTAAATACGTTCATCCATTGACCAGAAGCCCTCAGTGCTGGAACAGAGTTCCCATGTACTTTTTTCAACTCAGTTGGAAACTCCTCCGTAGGTTCACGAAGAAAAATTTTCTGTCCATATTCCACTTGAGGCACTTCAACTGATCGTTGCCTTTTCTTCAAAGTTTGAGCTAATTTCCTTTTCTTGCCCCACAACAGGCATGCCTATTATCGGAATTTCCCGCTGTTCCGTGGATGTTTATATGACCTTTCTTCAGTAACAGAATACTCATATCCTCATGTGACAACAGACTTCTCCGTATCTATTTGATATTTGCGAAACTGTGTGTTCATTGTTGTCCTAAAATTGTTCAGACATAATGTACATGAAGAGCCACCTTACGATCATAAATCGATCGTCTGAAATATACAGTATATAACAAAGAATTCCATTCTAAATATCTACGATTATCCCACCATACCAGCTGTCGAATGCGGTTGTTTGATGGTCCGATATTGCGGAATGGCTGTGAGAAACGTAAACTTACTTTTCTTTCTAGGCCTATATATCTTTACGACTGAGGAGCCGAGGATACAGAATAGCCGCTTTATACTAACCTTTCCGTCGGTCTGCTCTTCCAGACCGATGCCCTGGGGAAATCATCATGGAAGTTGTGCACTGTTCGCGTGTATTTTGCTTGTAACTAGAACTCTGCAACCAACACTTTCGCCTTCCTTCCATGCACTTGCGGACGTCGCTCTTCCAGACGTTACGTGGGTGTATGACACCGTCAGAGGATGGAACAAGCTTCAACGTCCTCTGCTCCCAAGCATATTCCTATCCACACCACTCCGAACATGACACCATGATACCCCCCCCCCCCTCTCCGTCACCCAGTCACAGTGGAAAGAGATGTACCACTGCAGCGTCAGCACATTCTCCTGGAAGTAACATGAAAGGAGAGGTAGAGGTTGAACAAATATTTCCGATCTAGGTGGCTCTGAAAATCCAACAATACTGAAAGGTGGCGGTCAATACACCTTTCAGGAAATTGTGTGTTCTGCAGCGTGTCTCTTCTCTGCCTGTACTTTCTCACATTTGTACCATGCCAGAGGGTGAATATCACGCTGGGGACCGAGTTGAGCGAGTTTTATTTTCACTTTTATTATGTTTCATATTCAGCATCCGATGTAAGGAGGCGAAGCGGTCGGATATTGTGTAGAATAGGGCAGCCACTGATTAGTCGCTGTGCTGCTGTCTGATATGTAAGAATTAGCACACTTCCAAGATTATTTTGGATGGGAGTTAGTCAAGATTTTGGTTCTAGGAAATTTCCATATCTTTCAAGATCTCCATAATTTTCAAGTTCATTTTTTGGGAACTCTATGACTTTCTCAGAACTGCAAAATTTTGCTATTGTACAATTAGATGCAAGTGCTACCCATCTTCTTCTTTATCCGGCCATGTTTCACCTCATGTATCAATAAACCGATTAAATTTCATGCTTCTTTTTCTGTGAATCACTAGAAAGCTTTGACAATTTCAACCTTAAATTCAAGAAAATGATGAGTTTTATGTTCGGTTATTCTGTCACTGAGTCTTCGTGTGTGAGTAAATGGGCGTCCATGTTATGTTCCTTAGCCAACCTAATCCTCTCTAAATAATGACGATTAACACATTGACAAACAGTTTTCCATTTATAGTACCATATTGGTAGGACTTTATGTGCGCCAAATGTTTACTGTAATTCAGGAGAGCTCTCCATTTTGTGACTTAATGCCCATCTGGGATCAACTTAGTCTGTTAAACGTTTCCACAACGTGCATACCAGCACGTCATCCCATCTCCTGCGGTCAGTAACTTCATGTACCCTGTAAGGGAAAGGCACTAACAAGCATTTGGTAAAGTTTAATCCCTGTTCGGTCAATCTGAAAATGTCCAAGTTATATGGCCAAAGTGCCTCTCACTGAAGAACCCATTACCAACATTTTGTAGTCAGTGGGGGACTTTTAATGCCAGATTCAGGTCCAAACTACCCAGGATGATTTGGTGCCGGCTAAACAGGATCCTAACTTTCCATGCCGGAATTAGAACTAGCGTGCACAGATGGGATACTGTCGAGGACCACTGAGGGTGGCTGTGGAATACATGATGTGTACAACATCATCCAACAGTTCATAGGCTTCCACAGACGGTTTCATTTTGGGAGAATGACATTGGGTATTTGGCCGCGTCGTAGTAAAATACAAAAACAACTAAATTTCAGTCGTTTCTACCTTCTTGTTGCGGTCCTGTTCAGGGTGGTTCACTGCTGTACACTGGTGAATGTCTTCCTTTACGTAGTGTCATATGGTGGCTATAGACTTCACATATCTGAGATATCGTTGAACAATTTGAAGGGTTTGTTATGGAGGGGGTGGTAGTATGGTAGGCTATCGCCTGTGCTACTGTGGTGGCTGATGAGAAGACAACTCTAGAAGGTGATTAGTAGAAGATAGCTGATCGATCTGCCTGTGCCGCTGTGGTGAGTGATTATTAGACGATCTCTCGGTGTTTGGAAGGCAATAGCAAATCGGCAGCTTGTGACCGAGGTAGTGTTTCCCTGCAGCGAGGCGTAAGGCCGCACCTTAGTTTTCTCGCACCGGCTATTTGTACCTCTTGAAATTGTCCAGTGACATCTAAGATATATGACGTAGGTAGCCACCAGACAACCGAAAATGGTGGTATCCAAAGGAAGACATTCACCATTATATAGCAGGGAATTACCCTGAAGAGGACCGCAGCAAGTCGATACAAACATCGACAGTCTGGTTCTTTCAGTAGCTTACAATGACGCTGCCTAATACCCAAAATTATTTTATCCGAAATCATCCAACAATGCTCCAAGAGAAGACTTCCTGAGAAATGAAATGACTTACTACAGCTGCAGCTGAAGATGTTATCTAACAATGTTGTATATTTTTAAATGTGGAATTAGCCTCATCTGTAGAATTTATTGCTTTCATTTTTCATTGCAAAATTTATTATTTTAGAACTAGACATCATACAGTGTATTTTACCATACAACAAATAAAATAATAACACTAAACTAGTACATTACAGTTCCGTCATTATACTAAAATGTTTCAGAAAAAATAATTTTTGAAAGAAAAGACAGATACTGAAAACAGGGAAAAAAGTGAACGAAGACTGATAAAAATTTTCCAGTGCAGTCTAAGAAGAAAACAACAAACCGAGCAGAACATAAACATTCACAATGATAATAGGAAACGAAGATCTAATTTTTACCCCTATATCAAAGAAAATAAAACCAGATAGACTTGCAAGGCGATGAATTGAACTTTATGAAGGCGTAAATAAAACAAAAACAGAGATCACGAACTGTAGTGGCAACATAAAAGTTGCCAAGAGTCACAAAATGAGGTATTGAGAACAGGAAAATATTTCGACAGGGCCAGTTGACCAGAAGAAAACAACCGAAGAAGTAGATTAACTTCTTGTAGCTAGTGCTCGCAGCATGTATGAACTTTTTAAAGGGGGTCATTTTCCGCTCAAGTCCGTGGAAGGTTTATTCAGCTACGATCGCTGTCAAGCTTAATTACTCCATAACGCTTCGGAGGACTGATATAAGTTATAATTGCAGCCACAGTTGTATTTCAGCCTGCATGTGAACAGCAAAAGTTTAGACATTACATTACTTGTGTATGTGATAGCAGTTATTGCCTCCGCTGCTATAAGGAGGGTCACAACCGTAAAAGAGCACCGTACTTTTATCTGCCCTGTGACAGGGAATAGAAAACGTGCTTGACAGTGTCGTCACACCGAAACTGCTGTAAAACAATAAAATCTTCTACACCCATAAGCGGAAAATGGCATTTTTTAAAACGAAGAGCATTTTGGTGTGAAGTGGGAGAACAAGCTTGTACACTGCTTGATTACTACTAAGGGACAGAGACATTGTTGGACAGGAATAATCACAAGCAGTGAAGGATGACAAGAAAGACAGTACATACGTAATAGAGGTGGGGTGGTATATTTATAACGGAAAATGGTACAGATTTCACCACATGGGAAGGCAGAATAATAGACAGAAATAACATCATTCATGTTCGACACTGATGACACCCCCAACATAAAGGTCGATATCCGACTACCAGTAAGGAATATGTCCTTCCCGAGCACTAATGCATGTTTTGCGCCTGTTATTCATGCTGGCTACCGAACCGTTGAGGAGTCCTCGGGGGATACTGCCCACTCTTCTCTCAAGGCGATTTTCTGTTGTTGCACAGTTCGTAAAGCTGGTGTTCGCTCTGATAACAAGCTGCCGAGAGTATCCCACGTATTCTATATAGGATGTATATCCGGTAAGTACGCAGGCCATTCCATACGTTCAATATGTTCACTTTCCAGTGTGTCCGACAACTCAGCAGTCCTGTGTGGGCGGGCAGTGTCATCCATAAACGAAGAGTCGGGACCTACCGCACCCTTAAACAGAAGGACCCACAATAATCTGCCTGTAGTACCGCTGTGCTGTAACGGTAAGGTGTGCAGCGGTGTTCGGCCACTGTGCATAATGTCCACTCACACCACAACAATTAGGCCATACCGATGACATTCATGAACATTCTGTGATGTGTAAGCCGGTCCTCTCTCTTACTTCACACTAACTGGTAGCCAGAACCACTTGCTACAGTGAAGTGAGATTTGTCGGTCAACATCATTTTGGACTACAGTTGCAGATTCCAACCATCTCCGTACACCAATGAACTCTTTCTCGACGATGGCGTGGTTGTACTGGGATACATTTAACAGTCTTCCGAGCATACAGTCTCATTTAATTGCCGCGAAATGGTACTGGCAGAGACAAGTATACCGATGGCGGCTGCAAGGTCTGTAGCCATCTACCTAGGAGTGAGACATCTGTTCTATTTTGGTACTGGGGATACATATCGATCCTCTTGCAGCGTGGTGGTCCGTCTACGACCACCGTCACGCTTTTGCATAATATTTCTATCTTCAGCGGCCTTTCTTAACCGCGAGATGCCTCTTTCCCTATCAGTGCTCGGGTGTTCCGTAACAGTTGTTGGCTGTTCTGCAGAACTGGAAGTTGTTCCTTAAAAAGTGTCAGTTGTTCCTTAGCTACAGTCAAGCAGTGTAGTAAAAGGAAAGCTAGAAAGGCTAAGCAACTTTCAAAGTACTTTATCCAGTCCTAAATAGGCTCATTCGCAGAAAATATAAAACTTTAAGTCTGTCGTGTCTACACAGTCTTTTATCACTTTAGAAAAATAGTCTGCAGCCACATTACCGCTAAACGGTAAAACCCTTCGCTTGATTACAATATATATATATATATATATATATATATATATATATATATATATATATATATATATATAATAACGAATGCGTTTCGGGATAATCCCATCAGCAGAACTGTGGCAGGAAATAATTGTAACATCCCAGTAACACGACTGCTGAAGTGAATAGAGAATATCTTGTCACCTACTAATGATCGTGTGTTGCAGTATAACTGTAACAGCCGATGATTTCGATCTTGGAAGTGTAAGCTGGTACGAGACCACAAACGGCCATGGTTTGTGAATCGCAGTAAGTAACCCTGGTTCCCCTTCCTTCTATATTTTTAAAGTTTTACATTCATTGATCGCCTTATAAAATTTTATTTTGTCATGTACTATTGTTTTTAAATATTTTGTTTTGAACTTAGGTACTGAGCTTTCTTCCTATGCTCTGCTTTCGTGTGTTGGTATTCCAGCAGTCTGGGGCGCTGCAGCTGCGACCTTATTGATGCAAGCTTGATGCCTTTTGTTAACATTTATCTTGTAGTTTTTAATAAGTATTTGTCATGTGACTGTGCCTTATATCATAGGCGTTATTTTCATTAATGGCTTCTACCGGTGAAATTATTTTCCTTTTACAGTTTGACATGTAGACATCAGTTGAGCACTGAAGGTGTTATGGTGTTGTAAGTGATGAGATACACTGTACTCATCTGAGCAGCTATGTTTCTTCCCAACAGGTATTTCCACCACTAGTGCAACGTTGTCGCCTCTTTCGCTTTTTTTATGTGATGATAAACAAAAAATATTTGGCAATAAAAATATCAAATGGTACAAATGGCTCTAAGCACTATGGGACTTAACATCTGAGGTCATCAGTCCCCTAGACTTAGAACTACTTAAACTTAACTAACGTAAGGACATCACACACATCCATGCCCGAGGCAGGATTCGAACCTGCGACCGTAGCAGCAGCGCGGTTCCAGACTGAAGCGCCTAGAACCGCTCGGCCACAGCGGCAGGCATAAAAATATCCATTTGTTGTAGAATCATAGAAAACACTGAGCTCAAACGTAACAAGATAACTCGAAGAGAATGACCTCCTCTATGCCAACCAGTAGGTATTCCGAAAACATCGATCACGTGACATCCAATTCGCAGCTTTCTCACATGACACCCTGAAAGCCATGGAGCAAACTCCTCAGGTAGATGCGGCATTTCTTGATTTCCTTAAAGTATGTGCTCAGTACCACTGGTAGCTTATTGTAGAAAGTACCTTCGTATCGAGTATCGAGAGGAAGCAGTGCCAGCCGTTGTGGCCGAGCGGTTCTAGCCGCTTATATCTGGAACCGCGCTGCTGCTATGGTCGCAGGTTCGAATCCTGCCTCGGGCATGGATGTGTGTGATGTCCTTAGGTTAGTTAGGCTCAAAGAGCTCTAAGTCTAGGCGACTAATGACCTCAGCTGTTAACTGGTTCAAATGGCTCTGAGCACTATGAGACTCTACTTCTAAGGTCATCAGTCCCCTAGAACTTAGAACTACTTAAACCTAACTAACCTAAGGACATCACACACATCCATGCCCGAGGCAGGATTCGAACCTGCGACCGTAGCGGTCGCGCGGTTCCAGACTGTAGCGCCTAGAACCGCTCGGCCACTCCGGCCGGCCTCAGATGTTAATTCCCATAGTGCTTAGAGCCATTTTTATTTTCAGAAAGCAGTGACTAGACTGAGGATGTCGTGGTAGGGAGGACGCAGCTCGTTGTTTTGGATGCAAAGTCATCGAAGGATGCAGAAGTAGCTTCGGGCGTGCGACATCTAGGTGTGCTGAAACCCTCGCCCTTCATGTTGGACATTAAAGATCTTAAGGGCAATATTAACAACAACGTCACAATTTTCACGAATGAGGCAGTTAACTGTAACGAAGTATTGTCTAAAAAACTACACATATACTCTAATTAAATCTTGATAATACACTCTACCAAATAAAGACTCACCGCGCACGAAGGAATTACCCGAATGGCTCGGAAATTGATAGCTCACAAATTGAGCAAGTCAATAGCGTGTTTGTCCACATCTGGGCCTTACGCAAGCAGTTGTTTCGACTTGGCATAGACCGACAGAGTTTTTGGACATCCTCCTGAGAGTTATCGTACCTCATACTGTCCCCATGGCGCGTTACATCGTTAAAATCCCTAGGTTATTCGAGAGCCATGCCGATATTGCTCCAAACATTCTCAACCGCAGAGAGATATTTGCTGGCCAAGGTAGGGTTTGGAAAGCACAAGGACAAACAGTAGAAACTCACGCCATACACGGGCGGTGTTATGTTGCTGAAATTTAAGGTGAGGATGGCTTGCCATGAAGGGCAACAAAAACGGGGCGTAGAATATTGTCGACGTAGCGCTATGCTGTAAGGGTGCCGCAGATGAAAACCAAGGGGGTCCTGCAATGAAAAGAAATGGCACCTCAGACCATCACTCCTGGTTGTCGGGCAGTATGGTGGCCAATATTCAGACAGGTATCCCAACGCTCTCCAGGGCGTCTCCACGCACGTCTTCGCCGGTTATCGGGGTTCCGTTCGAAGCGGGACTCATCACTGAAGACGATCTACCGCGGTCAATGAGATCATAGGGCGATGATATGTCTGGAGACACACCGGCCGTTGGTGGCGTGCCAAATGTCGCCAATCCTACTGCCCGTCAACCAGGAGTGATCTTCTGGGTTTGAGCCGTGCGCGGCTCGCGTTCGTGCCGTTTATTGCTTGACAGCTGGTCTTTGCGGTGCCGCCGTCTCCCCTAGTTATTCGATTTACTAGCGTCACTAAGTTGCTGGTTTGCTTGCCCGTGAGTGGCAGCAGCAGCGCTTATCGATAAGTGCATTGTCATAATATCTCTGGAGCGACCGCTAGTATTTCCGGGTCGTGGTCCGTCGGAGTGAGGTGCGGACAGCCAGTATTGGCCGACAGCTGGCGAAGCACATGTACTGTCCGACTGAAGGAGCTTGGAGTGGGAACGACCGTTGGTTGGTCGTTCGGTCGGTCGTCTCACCGGGCGATGTGTATTTGGTCTTTTAACCGTTTCTGGGCCTCGTCAGCTGGTCATCTTGCCGGACGTGGGTCGCTTCCTTCCTTGTGCAGAGACGTCGGGTGCCCTACGGGCAAATGTTCCCTCTGCATGGTCGGGTCCGAGCCATTGTGCACGGATCGCCGTGTCTCCGAGTTCCGAGCGGACATCAAGGGAGTCGGGATTGAGCTGCAGTGAGCTCCGGGCAGCCAAGACTCGTCCGACCGTTGCCGACACACATACCTTGTGTGGGGACGACCTTGGTTGGTCGTCTCATCGGACGACGTGTATTTGGTCGGCGACCGCTTATGGGAACTCTGTGTGTGTCGACTTGTGATTTCTCCTCGTTGTTCCACAGTGATTGGTTTTAGGATTGTCGGAATTCTTAGTGCAAGTGTTTACCTGGAACTGTGTGTAGCTTCTGTCTGCGTACTGGAGTAGGCAGTCGGTCGGTTGGCACAGAGCAGCGAGTGTGTGTTTCCTCGCCGTGTTGTTGCTGCCCGGCACGGCGTGTAGTTCGGCAGCCTTTGGCGTTGTTCATATTTTTGAGTGGTTATTGTGCCTTCGCTGTATTTAGACGCCAATATTTGAAGACGTAGTGCCGCTGCTTTCTTCGTCCTCGCTGACATTTGCCGTTGCCGTGCCTTTGGTCGGGCGGAAGGGAATTGATTAGGTGGTTGGTCGGTCCTTCAGCCAGTGCCGGCCGCGGTGGTCTAGCGGTTCTGGCGCTGCAGTCCGGAACCGCGGGACTGCTACGGTCGCAGGTTCGAATCCTGCCTCGGGCATGGATGTGTGTGATGTCCTTAGGTTAGTTAGGTTTAAGTAGTTCTAAGTTCTAGGGGACTTATGACCTAAGATGTTGAGTCCCATAGTGCTCAGAGCCATTTGAACCATTTGGTCCTTCAGCCGTTCCTGGGTCGGGTTGCGATCCGATTATTTGATCTTACTTTTGGCTGCCTGTCTCACCTAACTTTAAGTTAGAGTTACCTCCTTAGACCGACCCTTGGAACACTTAAGAACACCACTGTTCTGTCGGTTTTAGATTGTGATTTTCTTTTAGTCTGAAGTACTGCGCGAGGCCTTCAGCCGTCTGTTAGTTCAGTTTGTCCTAATTTTAAAATAAGGCCTTAAGCCGACTTAAACTAAGCTTTCAAGATTGATTTGTTTAAAACTAATTTAAAAAAGAGATTTGGCACTATTTGAAATCTCTGATATCCAGGCCTTAAGCCTTGAGTTGTTCAATGTTCAGTATGTGGCATTCAGTCGAGCTTTTGCGTGAAATGTTTTTAAGATAGGGCCTTCAGCCGTCTTAAGTTAAAACTTTGAAGGTTATTGTTTAGACTAATTTTGTTAAAAAAAAAGAAAGAGGAATTTTGCTCTATTGAAAAGGCCATAAGCCTTGAGTTGTTCTATGCTCAGTATGTGGCCTTTAGCCGAGCTTTTACGTGAAATATTTTTAAGTAAGGCCTTTAGCCGTGTGTATTCTTCAAAGCTATTGTAATAACTTGTGTTCGGGATTTCAGCGGTATTGTTTTGAGTCCTTTTAAGGGCATGTGTGATTAAGGGTTTTTAGGAAAATAAAGGTCGTGTGTTTTGTGCAACTGACAGTGACTGATTCTGGCCCCTTTCCGCAACCATAACCTGATCTGCTCTGACCTGCAAGACCAGATTTCAGCCTTCTTAGCCGGCTTCAAAAACCAACATTAAGAGGTGAACTTTGCTTATGTACTACAACTTCCGACCTGTCGCTCCAGTGGGACGGCGAAGGCCGAATTAGGCTAACATAATGCGCGTAGGGGCGTTAAGAAATCATTCCTCCCGCACTCGACACGTGATTGGAACGCATAAAAGCCCCAGTAGGTTTCAATGGGAAGTACTCTTTGGCATTCACTTCACAGTAATTTGCAGTGAGCGGATGTAGATGTAGAAGTGTTTTACCATTTATCGTGCTCTACTGTTTCCACAACGCTAAACGTTGCCTGGAAACGACGTTAACATAATTGTCTCATGACGCGCCAAACCCGCGCCAAAACAATATTTTTTTCAAAAACGCTTGGCCATCTGGAGCACCCACTTCTATCCTTAGATCCCTGCTCTATAATGTCAGAAATAGTGTAGGTGGTAGCACAAGGTAAAGCGAAGGTAATCTGAGCAGTCGTCGTCTTACGGGCTGGCCAGACACCCGACATGCCGGAAGCCCAGTGTCCATCACCCTTCAGGCTTGGCAGTGCAGTGCGCGGAAACCAAGCGACGTTGCCAGGAGACGTGGCTATTGGTGTGGCTAGAGACTGCGGGCTTACGAAACGCTCCCTTCCTTGTACTCGGAGCTGCTTTACGATCGTAAAACAAATGCCTCGGTTTAAGAATAGAGTTCTTAGCCTGAGGAGGGTGATTTGCATACCGAGCTCTTAGGCGGCGAGAAGAAGTCAGATCCGTGCGCCGGAGAACAAAATTTACGTCTGCTTCGTGACGTGTATCAGTAAAGAAATACATCTCGTGTTTCATGACGGTTAAGCAACAGCGTCGGCGGGGAATCCGAGCTGTTGACAATTATTATTGTGATGCAGATGAGTAGTGGAAGGATCCGCTCCGTTCTGTTGCGCGGCCGGTGGACCTGTTGAGAGCAGCTCGTCTCTCCGCTTCCTCTCCCCCACTCGCCGCCCCCACTTGCTCTTTTTCTGAGGAGTTGCTCCACTTATTCATCACATTCCTCGGCCAGAACAACAACTGTCAGTGCTAATAGCGCATTAGCCGACGCGCTGCTTTGAATAACACGAGTCGCTCTCAATATGACAGTCATCCTTGTTTCATTGTATGTAAGTTGCTCGCCTAATGTATTCCTCGGGACACGTGTCAACATATCGAGGGGCGGCAGGGAGCGGTCTCCACCGGGGGCAGCGTGCGTTGTCTACGTCGGCAACTCCTGCGCCCGAAGGGAAAGTTCGCTGTCACTATGATCAGTTATAATGATCATTTTCCATATACTTCGAATGAAGGCCTTTTATAGGCTCAGTTGTTACTATTTTCGGCCTTACTCATCCAACTACATTCTGCCCAATTCTTAATGATACAACTACCTAATTATCCCGCGTGATTTAGCCCTCTCTGTGAAGCTGTTTGTTATAACATCTCATAGTATGTAACACTGTCTGAAGATGTGACATTTCTCCTTCTTTCGCTGCTTTAGTTATGACTGGCTCGAAGTTTTACCGAGCCCTCGCACCTAATGCAACTGACTATGACTTTTAAATCAACTCCCAAGCTCCACTGTTACCTTAAGTTCGGTAACATACTATAATGTAACTAATCAATACATTAAATTAAGTATTACCACTGTCAAGACAACACGTTTATGACAGACGTAACCATATACACAGAACGTATAAAGGGAAGAACTGTCACATCATAGCTAAGTCAAATTTCCATCTCTTGTTTCTTCCACTAAATAAACATTTAAATTTAAATTAAAATACATCCACAACTTATTACATGTCTCATTACTATCATTATCTAAGTTAGCAACACGTTTAAACAAAATTGCTTACATGTGCTTTATATATACACTCCTGGAAATGGAAAAATAAACACATTGACACCGGTGTGTCAGACCCACCATACTTGCTCCGGACACTGCGAGAGGGCTGTACAAGCAATGATCACACGCACGGCACAGCGGACACACCAGGAACCGCGGTATTGGCCGTCGAATGGCGCTAGCTGCGCAGCATTTGTGCACCGCCGCCGTCAGTGTCAGCCAGTTTGCCGTGGCATACGGAGCTCTATCGCAGTCTTTAACACTGGTAGCATGCCGCGACAGCGTGGACGTGAACCGTATGTGCAGTTGACGGACTTTGAGCGAGGGCGTATAGTGGGCATGCGGGAGGCCGGGTGGACGTACCGCCGAATTGCTCAACACGTGGGGCGTGAGGTCTCCACAGTACATCGATGTTGTCGCCAGTGGTCGGCGGAAGGTGCACGTGCCCGTCGACCTGGGACCGGACCGCAGCGACGCACGGATGCACGCCAAGACCGTAGGATCCTACGCAGTGCCGTAGGGGACCGCACCGCCACTTCCCAGCAAATTAGGGACACTGTTGCTCCTGGGGTATCGGCGAGGACCATTCGCAACCGTCTCCATGAAGCTGGGCTACGGTCCCGCACACCGTTAGGCCGTCTTCCGCTCACGCCCCAACATCGTGCAGCCCGCCTCCAGTGGTGTCGCGACAGGCGTGACTGGAGGGACGAATGGAGACGTGTCGTCTTCAGCGATGAGAGTCGCTTCTGCCTTGGTGCCAATGATGGTCGTATGCGTGTATGGCGCCGTGCAGGTGAGCGCCACAATCAGGACTGCATACGACCGAGGCACAAAGGGCCAACACCCGGCATCATGGTGTGGGGAGCGATCTCCTACACTGGCCGTACACCACTGGTGATCGTCGAGGGGACACTGAATAGTGCACGGTACATCCAAACCGTCATCGAACCCATCGTTCTACCATTCCTAGACCGGCAATGGAACTTTCTGTTGCAACAGGACAATGCACGTCCGCATGTATCCCGTGGCACCCAACGTGCTCTATAAGGTGTAAGTCAACTACCCTGGCCAGCAAGATCTCCGGATGTGTCCCCCATTGAGCATGTTTGGGACTGGATGAAGCGTCGTCTCACGCGGTCTGCACGTCCAGCACGAACGCTGGTCCAACTGAGGCGCCAGGTGGAAATGGCATGGCAAGCCGTTCCACAGGACTACATCCAGCATCTCTACGATCGTCTCCATGGGAGAATAGCAGCCTGCATTGCTGCGAAAGGTGGATATACACTGTACTAGTGCCGACATTGTGCATGCTCTGTTGCCTGTGTCTATGTGCCTGTGGTTCTGTCAGTGTGATCATGTGATGTATCTGACCCCAGGAATGTGTCAATAAAGTTTCCCCTTCCTGGGACAATGAATTCACGGTGTTCTTATTTCAATTTCCAGGAGTATATATATATATATATATATATATATATATATATATATATATATATATTCTTTTTCTTAATAAATTTTTTGTAATATTTTTAACAGTAAAATAGGAATGCACTAGTAACAAAACTGGATTAGTATGACAGAAAATGTAAAATCACACAATGTGCGACCTGCTATATAATAACAGGCAGCGGGTCTTTACTTAAGAAAGAAAGAAATAAAAACTAAATAAATAAATTTGGCTTTTCCATAGAGTCTCTGGAAAGAACAAAGGTCAATTTTATGCCCCACTGGTTCGCAGTCCTAGTTTATACTCCGTGTCTAAAGGCCTCGTTGTCGCCTGATCACAAGGATTGGCAGAGCGAAATTAAATAAATTCTCCCCAAATGCAGTCCGCTAGTGCAATCCTGCGATGTCTGTTTTTATCTTCAAGTAAGGAATCTGATTAAAACTTCAAAACTGCTCTTATCTCATCGAAAAATAAAACGAAATCACATCTCGGTAAGACTGCTTCAGAATAGATTCCACAATATATCCCCAGCTATCCTCGTCAATATTTGTCGAAGTGATGCGTTTCGCGTGGTGTGCAGTCAAATTATGACATGATGGAGAGCCTTTTATGAATGGTAAACCAAGTTCGTATTTGTGTAGAACCTTCAAAACAACCATGTAATTATAAAAATGAAATTTAATGCTTGCCCTGTTTTTACGGTGAATATGACCACAGAGGATATAAATCATCATTTGTGAAATAATAAAACTATTTTGTTTCACTTACGACGTTCTCGTGTAAGCATTACAATCTCTTACGGGGAATTTATTTGGAATCTCAAATTTTCTCATGTCTTTGCTTTTTACGCCTTAATATATAAAATATGTTGAGTGTTATTTCTGTTTATTTTTAGGGACTCCACCCCATGACTCTCGGATTACCGTGCTCTACTGTTTCCACAATACCAAACGTTGCCTGGAAACGACGTTAACATAATTGTCTCATGATGCGCCAAACCCGCGCCAAAACAATAATTTTTTCAAAAACGCTTGGCCATCTTTAGCACCTACTTCTATCACTTTCATTCCTGACCAAGTCCAGAATATAAAACAAGTTTGAACGAAATCGGTGATGACGAATAGGAGCGAGTCCCTTGTAAGAACGACGATACCGCTTCGTCGAACGATTTCATAATAATAATTCACAACTTTCGAGAATTAACCGAATAGTTACTCACTATATCCTAACAATCGACACAATACTTCCATACTTATAATTCGTTACTTTAGCAAACTTTCAAATAGTTTTGGCGCACGGAATTACACTCGACTGTTCGACACGAAACCTGAACGACGACTCGCTCCTCCTAATTTTCTGGCGCGTTACATGTAGAGCTTGGGATAGGGCATTGTTGCACGTGACAGGAAGATAATACCCCACCCAAACAGACGCGCGCCTAGCTCGGAAAGTTACAGAGAACTAGCGATAATACCGCTTCTGATTTTAGCATCTCTTACAGTATTTCCAATGTCCGGTTATGCACTTGGAGGATATAAGTGAAACATTTTTCTGCGGCAGTCACTTATTTATCGTGGCGTAACTCGTTTCGATGTTTCACACCATTATCTTCAGGTGGAGAGTTGTTCATTTGCGTACCTAATGTTAGTGAAGAGCACATACGCTTTACTGCAGCAGCAAATCAAGTGCAAGGCATGTTATATTACGGTTACGCCTTTTGCTGCTGATAAAATTATATTTTAAGAAAATATAATGGTACAGTTATAAAACATGAATCCCTGAGTTTGAAATACACTTACAATGGGAGCAGAGGTCTACATACTGCTACTTCTTGTATGTGCTCCCCACTATACACTATACACTGTCACTTTAAAGACATTATACATGCCAGAGATGTTTTTGCTTACACTGAGTATGGAGGTAATTAAAAGGTGCAATTGCTGGACCTTGGCTATTCGTTACTGTGCATTACAGCTCAGTTTTTTACATTGTATGATTGTATACTTGATTATGTTTTTTTTTTCTAAATATGAATAGTCTAGTATTTATGCAATCGAATTTTTATGTTGTTCACGAACTGCAGTACCATCTAAGCTTCTCCCGCTAATTAAGTCCACATAAACATGGTCTTTTTCGAACGTACTTCTGTCTGAAAAGCGATTCTGGTCGAAAGTGTTTGCTAATCATGCCTTTTGCGTTCTTGTGGAGATATTTCCATAGCAACTTTCACTCCCTAACGAATATTTCTTTATATCTAACAGAGAAGTTAAATAGCAAATTCTAGAAATTTAGGTTTAAAATTTATTAACGTAAATATATATATATATATATATATATATATATATATATATATATATATATTAATTTTCATCCCCTATGGCACTCACTATAGAGTTGAATTTTCAGAAACACTGAAACACACTTTTTATCCTTTATTTCTAACCGAGAGGTTGTAAGACGTATGCGTTGCCGGCGATGGGCGAGGCATGGCAGAGTCTGTGACCAGAGAGTAGTATGTAGTTAGTTGTTGCTTGTCGCTAGTCGGCAGTAGTCTTCAGTAGTCTGCAGTAGTCGACAGTAGTCGGCGCGTGCCTGCGCGTGTCGGCAGTCTGCTCTGGTCGGGACTTTGGAGGATGAGTATTATTGTAGAAGGTAAAGAAGCAGCCTTGCGCATATCTAGTAATGTATATTAACTGTCATTAATTTCTTTTAAAAAAATGCCCCAATAATAATTTTTATAATATAAAGTAATTTTTTTAAGAAAAGCATTAATTTCAATTTAAAGAATATTTCCAATGTATGATCATTCCTTCCAAGAATCAAAATATATATATATATATATATATATATATATATATATATATATATATAGCCCAGCATTGCACGAAGCTGTGCCGAAAAGTTTTTACGTAAGAGCAGATATATTCGCAGTTTTTATTGAGGTAAGAACTTCTATAAAATTTCTTGGACATGTAATTTCAGCAGAGGGCATTACGCCTGACCCGGAAATACTTCAAGCTTTACGTGACATTACTGTACCTACGACGAAGAAACAAGTACGTAGCTTTTTGGGTTTAATTAACTGTTTTCGTAAATTTATTCATTACTCTGCTTTAGACACCCCTAGATTATGTCAATTGACAGGTAAAAACACTATCTGGTCCTGGGATAAGCAAGCACATTCTGAATTTATGAACCTTAAACATGCTTTGTTGAATGCACCACTTTAATCACATCCAGATCTTACTAGAAATTTTTCCATTGCTACCGACAGTTCTAACACCGCTTTAGGCGTACACATTTTTCAGGAAATTGAAGAAGATGGTTGTACAGTAATTAAAAACATCGCCTTTGCTCAAAAATGACTCTGAGCACTATGGGACTTAACATCTCAGGTCATCAGTCCCCTAGAACTTAGAACTACTTAAACCTAACTAACCTAAGGACATCACAGCCATCCAAGCCCAAAGCAGGATTCGAACCTGCGACCGTAGCAGTCGCATGGTTCCAGACTGAAGCGCCTAGAACCGCATGGCCACCACGGCCGGCATCGCCTTTGCGAGTCGCATTCTGTCACCTGCTGAATTATTCTGTTACAGAACTTGAAACATTATGTGTTGTATGGGCATTTACGAGATTTCGGCATTTTCTTTATGGAAGACACACTACCGTTTACACAGATCATATAGCTATACAGTTTTTACTTTCCGCTAAATTTACACACGACAGATTAAGCAGATGGAAACTTTATTTGCAAGAATTTAATCATACAATTGTTCACATTCCCGGCACATTAAATATTGTAGCAGACCTACTATCCTGTTCACTCAGCAACAATCAGCAAGACATCGCATCCAACTTCTGCAAAGCAAATTTCAGCGTCATGCACATTCAACGAGTTGCATTTGAAAATTTCATTTCGTCGTCATTACAAGACATAGCACAAGAGCAGACTAAAGACCACGTGTGGAAAGAAATTAAACACGTTTGGCAAGATAGGAATAATGTTACCATTAGAAACCATTACACTGTACGCAATAATATTCTGTTTCGCCGCTCTCACCCTGACAGCAACAATTGGTTATTATGCATTCCTGACGAACTTGTTAACAAATTAATTTGGTATACTCATTTAAGTTACGAACATTACGGAGCAAGAAAATGTTTTCTTTTACTGAGACAGAACTGTTATTTTACCAATATGGAGAAACGTATTCGACGAGTTTTAGCGTCATGTAAAATCTGCCAGAAAGCTAAGTCAGATACGACTTCACATATTCCTCCATTACATCCCATTGTACCTGTTAAATTGAGACACATGGCCGCTGTAGACATTTTTGGTCCGATTCCCAGAACTAATAGAGGTTTTTACTACATCTTTGTCGCTGTTGAACTCACTTCAAAATTTGTTACCTTCACTCCGTTACGCAAAGCTACTGCTAAAACTGTTTCGAAAGCATTTGTAAAACATTTTCTATTTCAGGTAGGGCATGTGTTGAAAGTAATTTCCGACAATGGACCACAGTTTCGATCTGCTATATGGATACGTATGTTACGAGCAAGAAACACTTCTCCGATCTACACTCCTGGAAGTGGAAAAAAGAACACATTGACACCGGTGTGTCAGACCCACCATACTTGCTCCGGACACTGCGAGAGGGCTGTACAGGCAATGATCACACGCACGGCACAGCGGACACACCAGGAACCGCGGTGTTGGCCGTCGAATGGCGCTAGCTGCGCAGCATTTGTGCACCGCCGCCGTCAGTGTCAGCCAGTTTGACGTGGCTTACGGAGCTCCATCGCAGTCTTTAACACTGGTAGCATGCCGCGACAGCGTGGACGTGAACCGTATGTGCAGTTGACGGACTTTGAGCGAGGGCGTATAGTGGGCATGCGGGAGGCCGGGTGGACGTACCGCCGAATTGCTAACACGTGGGGCGTGAGGTCTCCCCAGTACATCGATGTTGTCGCCAGTGGTCGGCGGAAGGTGCACGTGCCCGTCGACCTGGGACCGGACCGCAGCGACGCACGGATGCACGCCAAGACCGTAGGATCCTACGCAGTGCCGTAGGGGACCGCACCGCCACTTCCCAGCAAATTAGGGACACTGTTGCTCCTGGGGTATCGGCGAGGACCATTCGCAACCGTCTCCATGAAGCTGGGCTACGGTCCCGCACACCGTTAGGCCGTCTTCCGCTCACGCCCCAACATCGTGCAGCCCGCCTCCAGTGGTGTCGCGACAGGCGTGACTGGAGGGACGAATGGAGACGTGTCGTCTTCAGCGATGAGAGTCGCTTCTGCCTTGGTGCCAATGATGGTCGTATGCGTGTATGGCGCCGTGCAGGTGAGCGCCACAATCAGGACTGCATACGACCGAGGCACACAGGGCCAACACCCGGCATCATGGTGTGGGGAGCGATCTCCTACACTGGCCGTACACCACTGGTGATCGTCGAGGAGACACTGAATAGTGCACGGTACATCCAAACCGTCATCGAACCCATCGTTCTACCATTCCTAGACCGGCAAGGGAACTTGCTGTTCCAACAGGACAATGCACGTCCGCATGTATCCCGTGGCACCCAACGTGCTCTAGAAGGTGTAAGTCAACTACCCTGGCCAGCAAGATCTCCGGATCTGTCCCCCATTGAGCATGTTTGGGACTGGATGAAGCGTCGTCTCACGCGGTCTGCACGTCCAGCACGAACGCTGGTCCAACTGAGGCGCCAGGTGGAAATGGCATGGCAAGCCGTTCCACAGGACTACATCCAGCATCTCTACGATCGTCTCCATGGGAAAATAGCAGCCTGCATTGCTGCGAAAGGTGGATATACACTGTACTAGTGCCGACATTGTGCATGCTCTGTTGCCTGTGTCTATGTGCCTGTGGTTCTGTCAGTGTGATCATGTGATGTATCTGACCCCAGGAATGTGTCAATAAAGTTTCCCCTTCCTGGGACAATGAATTCACGGTGTTCTTATTTCAATTTCCAGGAGTGTATATATCCAAGTATCACGCTTCTTCGAACCCTTGTGAACGTCTAATGAAAGAAATTGGTAAACTGTGTAGAATGTAATGCCATAAAAGACATATTGATTGGGACACACACATACTCTCATTCCAGGATGTAATCAATTCCATACCAAATGAATCTACTATGCTATCTCCGTCTGTTATCCTGAAAAATGTTGAACCACCTAACAAAATTAAAGAATTAGTAACCTTTCCTACATCTCGTCGACTACGACACCATGAAATAATTGATATTGCGCTGAACAACATCAAGCGTGCCGCAGAGCGCCGGAGAAGACAGCAAAAACAGGTTTGTACACGCTGTGACTTTCACGTTGGACAGATGATATTAGTACGTACACATTATTTATCTAACAGAGGAAAAAGTAGATGTAGTAAATTTGAGCTTCTATACGCAGGTCCATATCGAATTCGCAGCATTCCTCACCCCAATGTAGTACACGTCGAAACTTTGTGAACCAGAGAAAGCAAGGGCAATCACCATGTCTTCAACATCAAACCCTTTATTGAATGAACATACTTTATGATTTATCACACTGTAATGCCATTTCCTAATTTTTTATGACCACTTATGCAATTATATTCACATGAAAACTTACTGATGATTATCGTATTTTTTCTTGGCAAGTGCCCGGCAAGGTAAGGTTAGCAGGTCGCTCTTCTTGTCGTTACACATCAGACCGTGCATATTGTTCCAGTTGAACTTACACATTTTATGACCACTTATGCAATTATATTTATGTGACTACTTACTGATGATTATTGTATTTTTTCTTGGCAAGTGCCAGGCAAGGTAAGGTTAGCAGGTCGCTTTTCTTGTCGTTACATATCAGACCGTGCACATTTTTCCAGATAAACTTACATATTTTATGAACAATTATGCAATTCTATGTAGTGACTTATTAATTTTATCAAATTCTCTCTCCATTAAAGTCTTCAATTCTCGCCACTATTAACTACACAACATACAAGCTGAACACAAAGAAAGTCATTTCTTGTCGTTATATATCAGACCGTGTACATTTTCCATTTTTTATGTATGTATGATTCTTTTCCTGTTTTGTTTGTATGCACTATGAAATATTTAAGATATAACAAACACCAGTTGACTTTAACATTTTTGCCTTATGATAGATATCTCAACATCGTGACTATTTTACATTTTTTTTTTTTTTTTTTTTTTTTTTTTTTTGCTGCTACATTCCGATGCTCTGAGTACATTTTTGCACCCCGACACTGTCTGTGTTTTTGACATATTACGTTTTCCGTCATGCTATGCTGTATGCTCAATTATATCACTAGAAACCAGTTTCTATTTAATGGTTATATGATTTAAATGCAAGACATTAATCTTTGTTCATCATTTTCAGAAAGAAATAACGTGTAAAAGAAATAAATTAAACAGAAATGGGAATTTCACCTTCGGAATGAACGTAAGAAGATGCAATACCTCGTCACGAAGAGTAAATGGATCAGAATTAACAAGCATTAACGAGAATATACTATACACATCGTATGATAGCAGTCTTAACTAATTTTTTTCTTTCAGAATACGAGGCGATTGATGCAGGCAGTCAGACAGAACTACACATCTTAGTTTTAGTAATGAAATATGCTAGAAATAAGGAATAGTTGTATAATGAATAATGAAGTGACTTTTTTGCAGATGATAATGAATGGTGATGAATAATGATGAAGAATATGTTAATATGGATAATGAAGTTTTTCTTTACAGGTGATGATAATAATGGAGTTATGATGATATGGATAATGAAGTTTTTCTTTGAGATGAGGATAATGTTGAAGTTTATGTATTTATGCTATGTAGTTATTTAAGTATTTGTTGCAGTTCGTTTTGACAGTATGTCTTATGTCACATGGTATGATGACTGAAGGTTTTGGAAAGGACAGCTAGAGAACTTATATATTTTATACACATTTCACTACCTGTTAATTCGAAGTTCACTACTTTTCAGCATAATATGCGTTTCTTCTTTCAGTTTAATAATCCATTTTGTATTTTTTGCAGGAGAAATTATTCACGAAATTAATACGCTATAAGCAGTTAATCATTAAACCTGTTCTAGTACTTGCATTTTTTCTTACCCATTTGTGTGTGTCATTCATGAATGTGATCACATATACTCTACTTGTTTCATAACCTTGCTACAGCTGACTCATGACGAATGACGTTACACATCTTCATTTGCAGCAATAAGTCAAATGCAAATATTGTTATGCCCCAGTAATTAATTATCGATCCCAACGCAATGCATTGCTAGCACAAAAAAAATGTATTACCTGTCCCAGATAATGCTACCAGTTTAAGAGAGTTCTGAGTAATACTGAATGATGTTTTCTAGTCACAGTCGTTGAAAAATAGTTACAGTATGTTACATTTTCAATATGTCCTATGTCACTGGAATGATCAGTTCTGAGTAATACTGAATGATGCTTTGTAATAATGCATAAATACTATGCCAATAATTTCTGTAAATAATATTTTGTTATACTCTATAAATGCTATGCCAATAATTGACTCTCATTTTGAATGATAACATCTGAATAATACTGAATAAGGTTTTATAAAAATATAAGAATACTTTGTAACTGGCCAATGAGTGCCAATAATTATTTTAAATATGTCGTATGTCATTTGAATGATGAAAAATGTTTTGTACTATTCAATACTTGCTATATGTTTTGAGTGACAATAATTACTATAACTAAGTGAATTATGTTAATACTATGCCATTCATTAGCTCCTGTTTTCAATGATGACCTCTGATGGTTTGTAACTGGCCAATGAGTGCCAATGTTCACTGTAATCAGATGATTTATGAACATTATTCTGTAATACTTCGTACATGGTACAGAAATGTTCAGTAACTGGGCGATGAGTGCCACCAATTACTCAAATCAGTTGTTAGACTAGTGTAATTCTCAATGAAGACTAGTATGTGACTTAATGTCCTTCACCTTCTGACCTAATTACCAGAAATTACTGCAATATCCGTTTGTCCTGTCTATCCTCATGATCATGGAGCACTATATTTGTTTTTTTTTTTTTTTTGCACTAATTCTACGTTGGTGTACCTTACAAGAACGTGGAGTTGACACGACATGCTGTCCACCACCTTGACCGATGGAGATGTTATTATGGTCCCACTGTTTGGTATACCTAATGTACTACCAAAATGATAACATGGAATATTACTACGACATTTCAGTCTCTTGGCTACACTGATTAATACTTCAAGGAAAAAGAACTTCAGATTGTCTCACTTGGTGTTGTGCTTCTGTAGAAAGATATGGACTTTCAGTGCAGCTGCGTGCAACCTAAAGTGCTACAACCATGATGCAATCCTTCCCTTTCCTATCCTAGTTCTTGTAAAATAATAATAAAAAAAGTATATACAGTGCGTGTGCACTTTTGTCATTTTGTTAACATGATTTGTATCCATTGCATATACATTTTGTGATTTGCTGATATGTTCTGAATTACAGTGCGTGTGCACTTTTGTCATTTGTTAATATGATTTGTACTCATTGCCTGTACATTTGTGATTTCCTGATATGTTCAGTACTACAGTGCGTGTGCACTTCATGTCATTTGTTAATATGATTTGTAGTCATTCCGTATACATTTTGTGATTTGCTGATATATTCTGAACTACAGTGCGTGTGCACTTTATGCCATTTGTTAATATGTTTTGTACTCATTGTGTATACATTTTGTTATTGCTTGATATGTTCTGTACTCAGTGCATGTGCACTATATTTTATTTCATGTTCTGCACTTATATATATATGCATATATTCTGTGACTGTAAATTTAGTTAATTAAGAAAAATTTGTTGCTCATGGCAAGTCCAATTGACTCACCATCGCTGCCAAATTATTGCCCCCCCAGTGGAGGGTTATGTAAGACGTATGCGTTGCCGGCGATGGGCGAGGGATGGCAGAGTCTGTGACCAGAGAGTAGTATGTAGTTAGTTGTTGCTTGTCGCTAGTCGGCAGTAGTCTTCAGTAGTCCGCAGTAGTCGACAGTAGTCGGCGCGTGCCTGCGCGTGTCGGCAGTCTGCTCTGGTCGGGACTTTGGAGGATGAGTATTATTGTAGAAGGTAAAGAAGCAGCCTTGGGCATATCTAGTAATGTATGTTAACTGTCTTTAACTTCTTTTTAAAAAATGCCTCAATAACAATTTTTATAATATAAAGTAATTTTTTTAAGAAAAGCATTCATTTCAATTTAAAGAATATTTCCAATGCATGATCATTCCTTCCAAGAATAAAAAAAAAATAAATATAGCCCAGCATTGCACGAAGCTGTGCCGAAAAGTTTTTACGTAAGAGCAGATATATTTGCAGTTTTTATTGAGGTAAGAATTTTTCCTTTTTATTCAGGATACAGGGCCGAGGCGCAGCGCTGCTGTCGTCATAAAATTTACCAGGTTACTGAATTTTTTTATTATTTCCGGGTTTAGGAATTCAATTTAGTGGTTACATTAAATGTGAAGGCATTTCTGCACAGAGATTATAAATGGGAGCCAATTTTGTTCAGAGGTTACAATATATAAAATTCATTTAATTATTATTTTTGTGCGGAGGTTACACTTGGTTAATGGTTTCTAAATTAAATATTTCTGTGGGGAGGATACAAAGTCAAATATCAGCTGTAATAAACGTAGGCTTAAAAACCCTTTAGTAGTCCTTTCGTAATTATTTATTTTCAAAAAAATGTTCATCCTCTATTTACGCCTTTAGTGGTAGAATTTCGTAAAATGCAGAAACACTTGTTTTTTTTTCTTTTCAGACTCAGAAACCAAAACCAGTTTTCGTAGTTCTAGCTTCAAAATGATCGCCACGCAGAATCGCTGTTATATGGCGTTCCAAAAGTGAATCAACAAGGCTTTAAGCAAATGGTCATAATACATGTATCTGTGCTGATCAGAGTAAAGTCGATATTTGAAAGCAAGAAGCTCCCTACCCAGAAGGGCTGCTCCACTGAGAATGCTATTTATACATTCACACGTCAAACAGCACAAGCTTTAAATAATAAAAAATTGCCAATTGGTATTTTCTGTTATCTTTTCTAGGCGTCTGTGTGCATCGTATCTCTCTCTTAGAAAATCTCAAGTTTTATGGAACTGATGTCTTTACGCACAGCTCATCTGAATCATACTTAACAAACAGAAAGCAAAACGTTGAGCTGAATAATTCAGGCAATGTTAGAAGAATAGAAAATGTTAGATATTTTGGAGATGTCACAAATGGACTCCCACAGGATTTAATATTGGGTCCACTTCTGTCCCTTATATACGTGCATGACTTTCCACTTAATAGTCAACAAGCTGAACTGGTACGTTTTGCAGACGATACTAGTGTTATAACAAATCCCGTTATAGAGCAAGCAGCGGAGGTTGTAAATGATATTTTCCAATGAATTATGAAGTGGTTCCCAGAAAACAGACTCTCCCAATATCTCGAGAAAAAATAAATAAAAATAAAAAAGGCACTATATTCAGTTCTGTATAATAAATAGAGTCATATCAACAAATGATGTAGAACATGAGCAGGAGTCAGTCAACAGGGTACAGTGCTCCAAATCTACATATACATGAAAACTTGAACTGCATGACGCTTATTACTGAACTTCTCAAGCAATGACATTCAGCTACTTTAGCTCTTCGTATAATTACTAGTCTAGGAAAAAAAAATGGTTCAAATGGCTCTCAGCACTATGCGACTTAACTTCTGAGGTCATCAGTCGCCTAGAACTTAGAACTAATTAAACCTAACTAACCTAAGGACGTCACACACATCCATGCCCAGGCAGGATTCGAACCTGCGACCGAAGCGGTCGCTCGGCTCCAGACTGTAGCGCCTAGAACCGCACGGCCACTCCAGCCGGCTACTAGTCTAGGAAACATATCTTCCGTATTTACATTCAATAATGTCTTACGGAATAATATTCCAGTGTAACTCATCACTTAGAATGAAAATATTGATTATACAAAAGCGAGCAGTAATAATGATTATGTAGTGTTCACCCATGGGTGTCATGTAAGTGCCTCTTCACGGAGCTAGGAGTTTTAATCGCGCCGTCACAATAGAAACATTAGTAAGCCAAAACATTATGGCCACTGTCCACGGCGACATTGGATACCGCATGGCGGCATTGCGGGAGCATGACGCGATAATACAAGTATGTAAGCGGAGCAGACACGGACACGGGATCACCCTAGCGAAGATATACGCTACAAATGTGAAAATCCATTGGGACAAGCGACTTTAACAAAGATCGGGTTATTATTACACAGAGACTGTGAACGACAATCTCGGAAACGGTGAAGCTGGTCGAATGTTCGCATACTGCGGAAAGTAGTAGAAGAAGAATGGAAGTGCCACAAGGCGCTACATGGTTGGACGTCAAACGACTCTACACAAAACGTGGGGTTCGGAGGCTTGTGTAAAGTAGGATAGATGCCGGTGTACGCACAAGTGTTTCAGAGCGCACCGAACACCGTAAATTGTTGAACACGGAACTCCGCAGCTGACCACCCTACGTGTTCACATGGCGACCCAACGACATCGTCAGTTACGGTTGCAGTGGGAACGGGGCCATCGGATTCGACCGTCGATCAACGGGAACGTGTCGGCTCTTCGGGTGAATCACATTTTTGCTACACCAGGTAGATAGCCGTCTCCACAAACGCCGTAATCGAGGTGAATGGCGGCTACAAAGTGCAGCGCGCCACGGACGCAGGCTGGCGGGAGCAGTGTTATGTTACGGGGGACACTCTTCTGCGCTTGCTTGGGACCTGTAGTACCAATCTATGACACGCTGACAGCTGCGAATCACCTGCGTTCCTTAATGCCTCATGTCTTCCCTGACGGCTATGTCATTTTCCATCGGTATAACTGTCCTTGTCTCGGAGACAGAACCGTGATACAGTGGTTTGAGGACCGTTATAAAGCCGGCCGCGGTGGCCGAGCGGTTCTAGGCGGTTCAGTCCGGAACCTCGCGCCTGCTACGGTCGCAGGTTCGAATTCTGCCTCGGGCATGGGTGTGTGTGATGTCCTTAGGTTAGTTAGGTTTAAGTAGTTCTAAGTTCTAGGGGACTGATGACCGCAGATGTTAAGTCCCATAGTGCTCAGAGCCATTTGAACCATTTCTGACCGTTATAATGAAACTCACGTTGATGTCTCGGCGACCAAATTCGCCTGAAGTAAACCTTATGGAACCCAACTGGGTCGCTATCGGGCGCCATAACCGCGTACGCAAATCACCAGCCCGTTGTTTACGCGAATCATATGACCTGTGCGTAGACATCTAATCCCACATACCACCACAAACTGCCAACAAACTGTCGGATTCCTGATACGCAGAATCAGTGACGTATTTCGTTCCAAAGACGAACAAACAAGATATTAAGCTGATGGTCATAACGTTTATGCTCATCCTTTTATATTCGCTAATTAAATTCAAGATGAATAATCCTTCACAGTTTCAGAAAACCAGTGGACACCATATCTACAACACTTGAGGGAAAAATAATTTAACTGACAATTATTAAAGCTGTCAGTGGGTCAGAAAGGAGCTCAGTGTGAGGCATCAAAAATCTTTGCTAATTTGCTCAGTAACATAAGATTTCTGACAGACGGCACAGAAAAAGTTTTAAATCTAACTTAAAATTATTTCTCTTGGACAACTCTTTCTATTTCACTGACCAACATATACCGCAAAACTGATATCCAATAAAAAACAATGTTTTCAATTGCAGTTGCATGAGTAGGACTAAAAAAATAATGTGTGCATCAATGTTAACATTAATCATCTACACATGCCATGTAAACTGTCTTGTTCTATATCATTTCGGTTACAGAATCGTTGAAATGATCTGTGGAGCATGTAACTAGCTAAGTAACTAACTAGCTGCTCGTATTAATACTTATTCCTTACGACGAACACCATCATCTTCCCTGTCTTTGGTGAAAAAAATGAAAGTAGTTTCGTCTTACATGGGTATCGATCCTCCGACCTTACTGAAAGATACGACGCCGTTCAGAATTTATGTCACAACTAATCATACGGAGAATGGAAAATATGTAACATGTACTGAGCTGCAAACCAAAATTTCTAATAAATTTCAAGTTCTCTCCTTTCAGGACTTACCTTAGGTCTGTAATTCGGTACTCGTGTGAAGAAAAAGTCCTTATGATAATGGGCAGCCAGGAAGCCGTAGACGTGCGTGTGTTCTCTCATGCAAGCGGTTTCTTATTTGAAGCATGCGCTTTTCCTCTACCTCTCGCTCTTTATTGTACCACTCATTGCATGTTGCACTGAGGTTAGAATTTACCTGTTGGTCACATTAAATCATGGGGATGCTAAGGTGACCTCAGCCTCACGACGTTCGCCAAATGTCTGCTGAAAGACGCAGGTTTTCTGGTTTGAACTAAAAGTACTTATGAAAGCAAACTTAGACGTGAAAGCTAAAAATCTTAACGGGAATAGGCCTGTTAACCAAAGGGCATTTACTCAATCACTTTCCTGCAACTTGTGAAATACTTAAAAATCCTGTTAGAGGAGTACATACAGTTTATGGCCAAATCCGAGACAAATTGAAAATATCCATCTACACGAATCACTGTAAGAGATGGAAGTACAGATAGTTAGGTCTGAATCCCAAAACTCTGTAGCTTCTGCGACGTAGTTTTCTGTTTTATCATCATCGTTTTATACTGTATACAAATGAGATAAAATTGTCAGGAGCAGCAGGACAAATAAGGCCAAACAACTAAAAGTTGAAAATGCTATAATACAGATTAAACCTACTGGCCTCAAATATTAGAACACAAATGAGAAAGAAGTTGGCAAACCGTGGCATGAAACGTGACCACAATGAAGAACAGAAAAAAATCAAGCTAGAAGAATTTTAGAAATTTAGGACATAGATATTAAAGTACCCGTGTACAAATGAACTAATAATTGAAGAGATATTACAGATAACACGCTATGAAGAAGTTATGAAATGCTACGACTATAAGTTCTAACAAACAGTGCAAAACGAAGCATCCACAATTGATTACAATGGAAAAAGTAGGGTTGAACTGATCTTACAAAGCAGTATAGAAGGAAGAGAATCAAACATTTACTGAGAGCTGTGGAAATGGAAGTGTGTGTAAATGAAGCTGTTTAGCTGTCAATAAAAAAAAAAAAGTAAAAGGCCGCCAATCTAATTCAGCTTCTGTCGGGACAGTACAAAATGAAGTGAGGCAGACTGAGAGACAAGATACATTTCTTTTTCTTAAATTTGCTCTCAAAGTTCGTCAATTTGCTCTATCACTCAATAAGTGTTGTGCAAGCAAACATACTTTATGGCAAAAGACTTGCAGGAAAATCACAGGAATTTTATTTGTAGTATTTAAAGGCAACTTTTCAACCAGCGTAACGAAATTCATAGCCCAAAAACCTGTTGTTGTTGTTGTGGTCTTCAGTCCTGAGACTGGTTTGATGCAGCTCTCCATGCTACCCGATCCTGTGCAAGCTTCTTCATCTCCCAGTACCTACTGCAACCTACATCCTTCTGAATCTGCTTGGTGTATTAATCTCTTGGTCTCCCTCTACGATTTTTACCCTCCACGCTGCCCTCCAATGCTAAATTGGTGATCCCTTGATGCCTCAGAACATGTCCTACCAATCGATCCCTTCTTCTAGTGAAGTTGTGCCACAAACTTCTCTTCTCCCCAATCCTATTCAATACCTCCTCATTAGTTATGTGACCTACCCATCTAATCTTCAGCATTATTCTATAGCACCACATTTCGGAAGCTTCTATTCTCTTCTTGTCTAAACTATTTATCGTCCATGTTTCACTTCCATACATGGCTACACTCCATACAAATACTTTCAGAAATGACTTCCTGACACTTAAATCTATACCTATATCTACCTATATCTATAAAATATTGCGATATTTATAGCATTTTAAGAGAAAACAACTTTTAAAGCTTTACACGATATAATAATTGTGAGCTGAATTACTACGCCGTGGGCAGAAATACTTAAATTCATCTCACATATAGAGCAAAGCTCCTTAAACAGCGTCAGATACGAACCCTTAGCATTACTCTACAAAACAAAAGGTCTTGGGTTGGAACCCTGATTCAGTAGTCTTTTTTACGAATCTTGAAGTGTGATAGATTTATTGAAGTACTCTATATGTTTTATAAAATGTCAGATTGCACAGTGAACTGAATCATATGTTATGAAATAAGTTCGAATGGAAGAACCGTCTTACCCTATCGGAAGAAAAAGAAGGGAAGACGTTCAGTAACATGACATATGATCGATTCCTTTACCTTTATGTGTTAGGAATTAAAGTTTTTTTATCCTCACTATGCACACACATTAACAAACACAAATGTTAAAGCTTCAGCGTACGGGCTGGATATGCAGAACTCACACACGTTGAATGCTTTGGCAATGAGCTTATGTGTGCCGAACTCGTGGGTCTCCAATTTTCTTTCTCTCGAATGTTTTATACGTAGGAGACGAGAAAATCATCACCATCAGGAAAGTTAAGATCTTGCTGATGCAGCAATCCTTCTTTGACCTCGTCATCTTTACCGACTGGTTGCAGTTTCTGCAGTCATTCCACTGGTAACCCTTCGTACATGGATGTTCTGGGAGGTTGTGGATCTGAACCTTAATTTTCCCCCAACATTTTTCCTTCTAAGCCCTTTCTATGAAGCTGTTACGCTGAGTTAGGTATCCAATTAGTTTAGTTTTCTTCTCTGTATCATGTTGACCAATGTCCTTTTCTCTTTAATAGCTTTTAATATTTGTTCACTAGAATTTCTTTTAGTCCAGGAACTTTTTGTGACTTTTCTCTATAGCCACGTCTCCATTTCTTCTAGTTTTTCTTTTCTTCTTTCGCCAGAGTCCACCTTTCAGAAACATATCTCAGACTGCTCCAATAAATGTCTTGATCCCTTTATTTCTTGTTTCCACATTAAGGTCATAAATTTACAGTGAATATCGCTAAATGAGCTGTTTCACATCTTCCTAAACCAACTTTAACTCCTCAGACGCCGTGTATTTACAAATGAAGGAAACGTCAAATATCGGCATGTAACTGCGATAGTGGAATAATCATCATCTCTGTAAATTCTTGGCAAAGAAAGTTGCAACATAGCCGAGCAGTTCGTAAACAAATTAAAACTACATGCCGGTGGACACTCAAACTCCATCTTTTTCGCGGGGACTGCGTTACCAAGTACTACGATATCCTAGCATGGCTCACATAGAATGAGACGTGTCAGGAATATTAACTGGTAATGCCGTACCAGGGAAAGCCAGTGATGCAACTTCGAGTCCCTGTGTTACACTGTGCTGAGTAGTCACAAAAGTTCCACGAAAGGGATATTCCACTCAAAAGAAAAAAATATGTCATTTTAGTAGCAACTACATTCTGTGAAGCACCCACAACAACGGTTACGAAATATGAAAACAATTTAATGTCAGGAATTCTCTGTTAGTTTATGATTAACGTTATAATTTCTTTTTCATATGAATACAGTAAATAATTTTGGAAAAAATGCTTACAAAGTGAGCGATTCCTTTCTCTCTAAGCCCCCCCCCCCACCTCCGCCTTCTCTCTGAGTGTCTGAGCGAGTGATGAGCAGGAGTGACTGTGTTCGTGTGTGTGTGTGTGTGAACTTTACGCCGCGAAGCATGCCTTCTCCCGACAACAGATGCCTATCAAATGAATCTGCCAGCACAGTTGGCATCTCTCGTGCCTTGGAAATTTGTCCACCTTCTTATCTTCTCTTGTATCTCAGAGCTCCGTTGTGCACTTGAATCAGAAACCAGGGACGTACCTGATTTAACTGCTGACGAACTAATACTGGAAAATATTTTTCACGTTCTTTTAACCGACTGGATTAGGTTCCCCAGTGTGATGTACCGACACAACACCATAATCGGCTTTCATTTTTAAATGAAGAAACATATTTTTCCGTTGGAAGTTAAATAATGTAGCAAAACTGAAATTGGGATCAAAATCACAAGCCCAAAAAGTTAGCGACCCGTCCACGAAACCGAATTAATTAATGGTGGGAGATAAAAATCCGAGAATGAATGTCTCACTATCCTCATAATGATGGCCCTCAACACTCAACAACTCAAAATTAAACATATTATTCTCCTGGTATCCAGGTAAGCACAGTTACGAGAGGTGTTTCCTCTATTTCCTACTATAAATATATACCTAAAAGATAACATTCTTAATGAAAGTGTTCTTTTCTGAAAAGGTTACCTTTTCAGGCAAGATAAATTAAAAACATGGAAGTAGGTCTGGAAACATCTCCAAACAATCACACAATCCCTATGTTTCTGAGGCTGTCAAGAGGTACATCGGTCTGCCTACAGTCTATCAGACCACCATTTCCGATAGTGATGTAGGCAAGTGTTGGGAAAAACTAGGATGAGCCGCTACACATAGTAACGTGGGGAAAACCTCTACATCGTACACGCTCTGCGCAGAAAAAATTACGAGGAAAATTTCCACATTAAATTAGACATTGCATGACGGCATGAAGTCTTGTGTCCGTTAGCTCGTGGACATTTATGCCACAACTTGTCTAAAAATGACGGGCCCGTTTATGGAACACAAACTGAGGCATGAAGCGACATTTCATTTGGTAGTGGAGAGGGCTATTCATATGCTATATCGTTAATGCTGACGATAAATGGTGTCTCTGTACTAACAGAAGGAAAAGAAAGGAATGGTTGAGCCCAGACAAAGCAGCAACTCTGCATACAAATAAGTGTGAGAAGGGAAGGGGCTAATAACTGTTGAAAGAGACCAAGTTTAACCGGTTTAACCGCAATAAGCATGTTTAAATATGTAGCACTACATATGTAGCACTAGATAAGCAGAGAAGACGAGACATGCACGAATATGATAGCGTGGAGAGATGGATCAAATGTATTTGAACGGAAGACCACAACAATGTAATTTTTCTGGAAACATCTCGTTGTTTAACCCTGCTGTTCTGTTCACTTTTACTTGACATATATACTGTTCGGGTCAATATGACCCGACATATCAAAATGCTTTAGAAACATAAATTTTGGTACAGTTTTAGCTATCGACATTGTTGTTCTATTCCAGTACCTTGTTAGTAATAATAATAATAATAATAATAATAATAATAATGGTAATAATAATAATAATAACAATGCATACAACTTTATTGAGGGATATTTTTCATTTAAATATGCACATAAATTTGAAACAACAGACAGTTTCCATTACAGGCATTCAACTTAGAAAGCACTACAGTTTTTCCATACTTCTATTCTTATTGTTGACAGTTTAGACGTAAGTATTGACATTTTCTAACAACAGACAGTTGTCATTACAGATATTCATCTTAGAGCACACTACAGTACAGAACACACTACAGTTTTTTTATTACATTCCAACATAGAAAGCACTACAACTTTAGAATCCTCTCTTCTTACTGATTGTAGTTTAGGCACAAGTATTCACATAAATTTGAAACAACAGAATTTTCAATACAATCATCTTATAAAATACTACAGTTCTTTTCTTACTGCTTGCACTGTGGACACAAGTAGGTTACATGTTTCTTGCAAATATGTTTACTACATTTTCCACACACCATGTTTGTTTTATTGTCATTACTTGATGGACAGAACTTACAGCGTGCACGTTTTGTAGATTTTCTTGTTGTTACCGATTCTGACACACCACCCACATCATTCGGGTTTTGGATGCTTGTGACCATTCTCAAAGAATCTTCTGTTCTTGGGAAATGCGTTCTTGATGCAATATGTTCTTTTATCAGTGACTTTCCAAGTTCCTCCAAGAATATTCTCCTTCTAGTCAATTTGCTTGCATTCCAATTAGGGTCAACCGAAATCCACAAAACGTATGCATTATAAGCAGAAACATCAAGAATATTGTAGAAAACTATCATTGGCCACCTATTACTTTTTCGTTTGCATGTATATGTACCTAATAACTGATCAAGCGTGTCTACAGCACCTTTGGTTGAATTATAGTCCAAAATCATTTTTGGCTTCTTATCAGCCCTGTCACTGATTTCCGCATCATGGTGGAGAGTGCTCATAAGTACAACATTCTTGTGTCTCTTAGGAATATAATTAACCACAGTAGTGTCATTTGTGAAGTAAAATGAAGAGCTGTGTACCTCCTTGTTGGTCATTTTGTGTGGAAGCTCCGGCTTATTTTTCCGTATAGTTCCCAACATAGTCAATTTCCTTTTCAGAAGCAGCTGCCCCAAATTGTACGACGTAAAAAAGTTGTCACACGTGATATTCTGACCACGTAACTCAGAAGTGAGATCAGATACCACCCTCATTCCCTGATTTCTTTCTGGTGCCGCTCCACTCACCTTTCCTGTATAAATTTGGGCTTTCAGTACGTATGAAGTTTTGCTGTCACACATGGTCCATATTTTGATCCCATATTTTGCCGGTTTACTTGGGATATACTGCTTGAATGGACAGCGACCTCTAAATGCTACTAACTGCTCGTCAACAGTAACATTTTCTCCTGGATTATACAGTTGAGGAAGGACCTCTACCCACTTCTCCCAAATACTACGAATTGCGGCAAGTTTGTCAGTACGTCGTCTTTCCTCTCTAGTAGATTTCTTGTCAAATCGCAGGACACGTGATATCTTACAGAATGTTTCATGAGACATGGTTGCTCGAAATATGTTTCGCCCAGTATCTTTATCCCACAAACTTTTTGTAGACTCCCCATGAGATCGATATACACCCGCTAGGAGTAAGAGTCCTAAGTATGCATGGAAAACAGAACCATCAATATCTGTCCACTGTTCACCATAAACTCGCTGCCCTTCAATATTTGTCATCTCTATTATTTCATTTTGAAGCGCTGTGTGAAATACTGCTTCAAATGAACATTTTACATCAGATATTCTGCTGACTGCATACCTGGTAACTCCTGGGGTACTCTTGATGATGTTCGAAGCTGGTAGGCGACCATGTTGTGCTGGTGGATGCAACTGCCATTCTATATTCCCATTTTTAGAAAGAAAAGTCTCTACACTATTTTGTATGGGCTGTGGACTGTCGTAACTGTCATCGGAACACTCGCTTTCAGATGCATTGCTGATGTGATCTTCAAACTCAGAAAGTGATCCTTCATCTGGTGAGGCATTTACTATTTCTTCCAACTCACGATCATTCAATGGTCTCATCGCCATGGTGTCACAAGTCAAACTGGGCAGAAACAAAGCATTCCAATTATTGAGAACTGCCAATTATTATTTCCTGGGGAAAGCAACAAACAAGCCCATTGTTGTGAACGCATGGAGCTTTAGGTGATTGTTGAGAGTAAGTTGGAATGATGCAGTCACTATTCCCACACAACACAACAAAAATAATTTTCGCCATTTCCAGATTTTAGAAATAAATACGAGTTACACTAAACATATTTGTGTCGGGTCATTATGACCCGAACATTACATATGCAACTATTACAGTTGAAGCCCAAACTTCTTAAACTTTTTTAAAACCTTTTAAAACACATGCTGCTCATCCATTTTCAGACAAAGTCACAAAGTTTCATAAATATATATTGGTATTTACATAATGTAAAATAACGTTCATATTCGTTTCGGGTCATATAGACCCGAACAGAACAGCAGGGTTAATTCCATGGGATCTCGAGCCTTAGCTTCTGATAAAACCATCGAAAATTTAAACAGGTTCAGTTCTTTTACGTATCAAGTTATCCCCTCAGCATCTTTGCGTTTGTTTATTGTATTTTCAATATAAATGTTAAACACTGACAGAAAACCTTTATTTAGTTTTGTAAAAATCAGCTGCTATCTTTTGTCTGAACATACGTTAAACACTTACAGGGAATCTTTATTTAATTTTTTAAAAATCAGCTGCTATCTTTTCTCTGAACAGATGTTCTCTGATCTTAAAAAAGCTGGTACATTTATGAAGGACATATGCAGTATAGAAATCATAATTAACTCAAAATTGCTCTATAAAAATATGCTCTGAACTAGTAAATCATTGTTTTAGCGTTATTGTTTTAGAAAATATTACACAATGATTTTCTCCCAAACAGTCACTTAACTGTTGCAAAACCTGAACTACGAAGACAAACCAGATCGCTGACTGTCAGTCTTAACTGACGTACCTTTTAATGTCATATATTGAATTGTACGCTATGAAAGCAAGATGTCCTTAGCCGTAAGTGGGCACACTCGCCGTGAGTGATAACCCTGGTGGAGACAACTGCCCTGCCACAATTCGCAGAAGGCAGCCGGACACTCACAAGGGAGAACGTCAGGCAGGCCAGGGCTCTGAAAAAGTCACCCTAGGCGCCAGGCACGCTGAAGTGACAGTGAAAATTGCATCTTCAAGTTGCTCCTGGACAACGGAGTCTGTTTCTAACGAGCCTTTTGTGGCAAAGGAGGGTGCGTGCTGTTTTCGGCGGCGGCCCGGAAAAGTGCCGTCGTGGACAGATTTGTGGGGAGTAAGAATTCGACGACATACACAGAGCGCTAATCTGAGAATGGAATGGGGAACAGCGAAGTGTGGGGCATCTTTCAAATCTATGGGACACTACCACCGAGCTCAGATCAAAACAATTATTAGTAGGTTACCTAAATAATTAAAAAGTAGTTTATCACTGTAAACCGGTCTTACACAATACGACACAAGAAACTGAAATTCTGACCCGTTCCTCTGAGGAGTTACTAAAAATATTATTGTATCCTCTCTAGCTTACGAAAGGAAAACGAGGTGCTATAACCCGATTTCCCAGAAACTTCCCTCAGTACAGGAGGGGTCAAAATTAGCGAGCACGTGTTTCGGCTTACCCGTTGATACTAACCGTTTCTGACTAATTGACGGTCAAAGTTTTCTACGTACTTTATGTGCGTTTTAGCAACCTAAGCGGTGGCACAGTGGTTGCCGTCGTGGCTTTACGTTTTTGTGCCTCTGTTGGAAACCCGATTATTGTGTTTATTTTTGTTTCTCATTTCTGTGGCTATGTCCGTAGAAGATTACTATACGAATGTTATCCAATGTATGTTGAAACAACGTTGTCCTTATTCCTCTACTCACTGTCTGTGTGGTGAATGAATAAAAAAGTGAATGATAAAATTATTTGAAATTGTTTTCGATGAAATTCCTAAGTGCGATTTGGTTCATAATTAACTGTAAGCGTCAGCTTTTCGAAAAATGATCCATTTCGCGTCGTTTACAGCGAAATTGTTGCAAACGTGTAAAATCTTCAGCAGTGTCAACGACATTTCTTGATCGGGTGAGATTCATACGGAGAAATGGCACCGTGATAAACTTACCATCGTGTAATGCTCGTGGAGTTTCTATGTTTCGAACGTTACTAGGATCGGTATCATCGGAGGGAATGCACCAAACTTACTGAAGAATAAATACACCAATAAAACGTAAGAATTAATACAAGAAGTGATATAAGAACGAAATTCAAGAATATGAGAATTAAAAAAAAATTGTAACCCGTGAAAATACCACACACACACACACTTATATTGATATATAAATGTACAAGACTTACGGAGAAACCGCGTTATCATTGTACAAGTAATATAACACCTTTGCATCACCTAATTTGATAAACATTACTGTATTAATCTTCTTCGGACGTGGGAAGGTAACTGAAAAAAAAACAGTAATCGGAAGACACGCAGAACTCCAGTAATATTCAACAATATATATTATTTGATACACAAACCGGTTTTCGGCTGCTACTCCATCATCAGGAACAAAGGTAAGTATATGGCGCAGTGAAATTTTGTCATCCTCTGAACTTTCAGAGTACAAGTAGCCCTTTATAATAATTGTTGCTTTAATTTATTTTGCTTTAGTATGCTAAAGACATCTACGTTTCTTTACTCACCTACTCATGTGGTATGCGGATCTACTCACTAGAGAGTGAATTGTATATGTTAAATACCGCCTTTTCCTATCGTAATGAAAGTGTGATTAAAACCAAACGCGTTTCTGCAATTGCGGAAAAAAGAGGCATAAAAACAGAGAAGATTACCAAAGAATCTGGAGAATCATACACACATAGGTTCATCCCCTGCTAATGTTAACTAAACGTCGTTTGCAGCTGAGTGGACTAACATTTGCTGAAACCGAAGTTGCACCACGTTCCTGTCTGCACTTAACATAGTCAGGGTGCTCACGAGTCCAAGACCTAAGCGATAATCTTCCAGTTACTTTAACAGATAGATAAGATCTAGTCGACTCCTACAGCTCACATCTAGTAACAAATGATGAGACAAAGATGGAACGCAGCTAAATGTAGAAGATTTAAAAATCGGGGCCGATGTAGCGTCGTGTATAAACTTCAGAATCGGACCAATTCAAGCTTACAATGAACAGAAATGAAACACAGTAAGCACAGAAATTATTGCTACTTACACTCATCTATCAGACACACCACAGATTGATAATCTACAATGCATTAATAAAGGAATGTCAAATCTAACCCTGTACATCACAATAGTCTTTCCTTTCCAAAAGCACTAATTTGCTTATTAGAGAAACGGTGATCTCCTCTCATCTTTTTTCTAATTATAGCACGTTTAATTACATGAACTACTTATCAACACACTATGAGCATTCCCCTACTCACGGGAGTCGCAAGAGATCTATTTATTGCCAGCCAAATATGTTAGATGGCTATCACTGGAGCAAAGGGTCTCATTTTAAAATATTTGGTAGTGTATTGCCCCAGGAAATTTGTGTGTAGCCTATTTATAGGGGGGGGGGGGGAGGGAGGAGGGAGAGGGAGATGTCTGTGTGCATGTGAATTCACCATTACTTCTGCGTTCTAAAGTACTTATCATTCTCTATTCCAAAGAGAGGCTTCAGGGGACCAATTGAGTGGACGTGATTCTATCCAGCCAGCAACGCAGTACAGTTGGCAGGTGCGTATTAGTGCTGATGACTTAACAATTACTTCTGCATACTGTGAGCTAATGAGAAGCGTAAGATTTACATACTATCTGCCAGAATTAATATTTTACAATTACGTTTGATGGGTGACAACAGGTTTATCTTACTAGAAGTTCAATTATGCTGACCTCTTAATAAAACTTAGTTTCATTTTGAATTATGCAACGTGATTCTAATTAGATGTTGGCAAGACACGTAAAATCACACTGCATCTTAGCCTGTTAACCCAACGCGTGCCGGGTAGGGAATTTGTGTGATGTAAAGCAAATGTTTATTCCCTACCTCTCTGTGGAATCAGCAAGCTGCCGATGTAGTAAAGTCTTTGGTTTAGCTCACCGTCAACTGTTACATTGCTCGACAATATAGCGATGCTTGATGTCATTTAAAACAGATTTGCAGAAAACTAATTCAGTGGTTCTCCGCCGCTTTCAGATAAAGTAGTCCACTGATCTGAAATGATGAAAGTATGACGCAACATTAGCCGTAGTAGTAGAGTGGAAATAAGGAATACATTATTTCACTCTCGTGACGTTGGAGTCTGCGAAATTCGCTGACGCCGATTTTATTAATGGGCGCTGCTAGCGTATTAACGTAGAACAACAGTCCTGATTTAAGTCAATGCCGTCATAAATGTGTACTGCGAAGCATTACAACATTCTCACCGTTTATCACCGACAACTTCAGTCAAATTTTCAGTCCTCCGTCCATTTCGAAGAGCGTAACGTTCGATTAATATTTCTGCTTCACGAATACACTAGTCACTACTGATATTTCTTACACAACACTTCATCACAGATCGTCGACGATGTAACGTATTAGTCAGAAGTAAAATACATTCACCTTTCCGTTATTCAAAGTTATGGTCCAATAAGATACGCAGACTAACAACATTTCATTCGCTAGTTTCACAGATGTTAAACTTCGGTAGGAACCCATGGAAATACCTTATAAATATTTATTTTTGCCACAAAATGCAAAAGTGTTTCATATGTTTTAAATATTTATTTTCTATTTGTATGTTTGTGATTGTTGGGTTTTCCTCTTTTTAACCATACAATGTCGTGAATGTTTGTCCGTACCTCTTTTTATACGCCGGATTTGTTTGCAAAAGACGCGATCTCTGCGCGCTGCAATGGCACTGCTGTCGACGAAGGAATTGCTACTAGCGGACTCGGATTTACTCCCAGTCGTGCTATATTACTGATTTCACTCAGACACTTGTGAAGATCGTTGGAACGCAAATATAAACCGATAACAATGTCAGCAAATAATTTTTTTAGCTACAAGAGCAATATACGCCGTTTATGAAAAATAATTTGCAACTGTATCCAGATACAATATCAAAATTTCTGTACGGACCTCAGTTTTCATGTAACAATGATTGTTGTGAATGGTTGCGGCAGTATTCATACAAGCTGAGCCGGCCAACATTCTCATACTAAGTTTATTTTGAGCCTTTAAAGACATTTTAAATCTATTTTCACCTACACTAACAAAAATTATTTTTGTAACGGAACACTGCTATTTTTTGCCTCCAGAAAAGCAGGTCTCGATGAGACCAGTTCGGTGTTGTAACTCTTTTGTAGGTCTAACAAGAAATCGCAGAGTGAAAATATGTTGAATGTAGGAATTTTTGTGCAGTTGTAGTGGTCGTTGAGTGACCGCAATCCGAAAGTTTACGCCATGCTTTAACGAAACTTGATCCGCCGAGTTAAGACGCAATGTTATACATGTGCTTCAGAGTTCACAAATGTTTAAATATCCATCGTAGAGAATAAAATGTTACTTCGCAGGAAAGTCATTTAGTCGGCATAAAGGGGAGACAACGAATGATTTTATCTCCCACCTTATTAAAAAAATCGTCAGACATCCGTAAGAACATCTAATGCTCACAAAGAAATGTTTGTCAATGACAAAATTATTAGAAATTCTAGGATAACATTTACTGTTTTAAACGAAAAGCCAGTTACTTCTTCCGTGTTTTTACATGTGCTGTTTCAATTGTACAGCGGTAAGAAATCGTACATTGAAATAATGCATCAAGTAAATGAACGAAACGTTGGAAACATTAAACAATGAACTACTTGCCGTCACATTTCTGTTGCTGAAGTTTTCGCATGGTGACACTTTCGTTCACGCTGCATCAGTGATGAGCTCACCACTGCAACATATTTGGAGTAATCGTTTCATACACTGCAGTAACTAGCTCTCTGACGTGCTCCACAGTTTTGAAATTTCCTTGTAGATCTCACGCTTAGCTGTTCCCAGAGGCAGACGTCGGATGGTGCGTCGTCAGGCTATAGTTCACCTACATACATCTGAACATGAGTGCCTCTTCCTAGCCATCTGTTTGGAAATAAGCGATTTAATGCATCATATTGAAGCCACATCGTCTGGCGAGACCCTAAAGGTATGTTTCCTAGACACAGTATTTTGTAAGGCGTCGGACGGTTCCAGGCCTTTCTCGTCACGTGTGCCCTATTTGCATTCTGAATTTGCATACGAGATTCTCTTGCTTTATTGAACTTCCGATTCAGTTTTATTTATCGCCATTTCTCCAGTTAGAGTGTCCCTTGACCCTTACTATAGGATAGAAGTCATGAATCGGCCAGCTGATCGGTTCAACGACCTTCCTATTGTTCTTGGCTCAAAGCTAATATCTATCGTGAGGCGGTACGTTTCGCCTGCACCAGCGAAATATTTATTCCTTGACTTAGCGTTGCTCCATGGCGAGCGGAGAAATGTAATAAAATCGGTATGTGACCGGACTTTGTTGCGAGACAGGATTTCGAGAGGACGTGTACGGTATGAAGTGTGTGTAATGAAACAGTCATTGTTAGCCGCCATATTGTATATGGGACAAACTCGTGTAGCACTGCAGACGTTTGGTAGTCGATGCTTTCTGTAGAACCTGCTTCAATAACACAGTCAAAAGCATAGAGAAAGTGTTCTCTGCTAAAACGAACACATTTCACTCTCAAACAATGATCGAATGACCAAATGCGAATGGCAGTATCCCAATTAGAGATGATATTACCAGCTTAAAAACATTAATTTCTTCTTTTGAGCTATGATATTGTGCTGTACTGCGTGTTGTTTACGTCAGTGGCCGGGGTGTAGCTATAGCATTGTAGGTAACCCAGCCTTCACACATCTCATTCTTATTGTAACTTTTTTGCATTCTGATCCTGTCTAGGGGAACTTCTTTTCACAGTGACGTAAACAGGGGGAACTTTCGCTCGTTCTGTAAGAGCTACCGAGAATTCAGAGTTCAAGGCATCACACTAGTGGGCCGTAAGTATAGTCAGTTGAGCCTATACAGGGATTATTCTCCTTGCTAAGCTTCCGCAGACGATGAATGGCAGATCAGAAAATGGCGTCCTAAGTAGAAGAACGGGAAACCTCTAGTGGAAGTGGTGAGAACTCTGCCCTGTTAGCAAACTTCGGGTGGAGTCCTGAGCTATCTGGACGTGGAAACAGTGCGACATTCGTCTCCCGTATCCATATATACGTACGTCACTGACGGATACATTTTAACTGTGTGGTACGGGTTAGGGAAGGGATTTGCAGATCCATAATTGGAAGAGTACTTCTGGAATTGCATGAGAAAAGTCGTGCGGGGTGTCTCTCGTAGTAGTATTGATATTCGCATGGGGATTCTGATTTGAAATTCTACATAGTAAGGCTACTCTTGACTCTACGGTCGTATATGCTTTTCTTGACTTAAGCCCTCTGTCAAATCTTAGAAATTTCATTTTGAACTTACGTGTATCCGCGACGAGTAGTCGGGAGGGTGACGAGATCTGCTATCATATCGGTTCAGCCCAGCAACAGTTAGAAGCGGCCTTAGTTGGAAGCCCTCCCACTTGGCGACAACGTCCTCAGTGACAGTTACGATAAGATCGCATTTGCAGTACACACTCCCGACTTCGTAAATCACGATATATTGATGGGAGAGGAGTTAATTGCTGACTTCTATTTTTTAGTCTTCCTGACTTGATTTACGCGCTTCACGCACTGGTATGTAAGTTTTTCCTGTAATTTAATTCTCACTTCAAACAGGGATTTTCTCGTAAGCACTCATGTTTCTTTCGGTATCGAGTTAACTCGTTGGAGTTCACCCGCCCAGTGATGTTTCTGTCTGATTCTTCCTTTATTCATTGATCTGTTATATGCGCTTTTTGAATTCATACCTAACAATCACTCACTACCTTATCATTTTTCTATTTTAATTATTTAAAATCATTCTCAGGTTGATTTATAACCTCGACGTTTATGTACTATGAGTAATTTGTACATTCTGTTTGAATAAGATTATTTTACCAGATCAAGTTCAATCATTCAGCAACCATTAAAGTAAGCCATACAGCTTTAAGCAATAGGCGAGACCCATGACGAAACTTACCAAATAACGTTTCCCGATGTGTGTGGCAGTTGCTTTTTCGAGTAGCCCATTAGCCTCATGAGGGTTTGCTGTGACTTTATATGTCTAATATTCATGTCCTCGGAGCACCTGATAAGCAGAAGGTCGTGTTTACAGCACTCTAGGCTTCTGGCAATTTATAAAAAATGCACATATTTTTCCTCACGACACGTAACATCAACATAATGAGGGCCGATCACATACTGTCCTGTTATGCCACATTTCGCGTTCACACCTCACTAACATTGATTGAACACCTGACGAAGTGACTGTAGGCTTTCCGCTGAACAGTAGCGCATGGTTTTTTCAAATTTACATTCCTATCATTCGTGAACGTGGCCTCATCAGTAAACAACACTTTCTCCAAAAAATTATTGTCTTGCTGCAGAAACCACTGATAGTATTCAAAGTGATGTTGAAAATCACTGTCTCGTAGCTCTTGGTGTAGAGAAATTTGCTATTGGTGATATTTATGTCTATTAGGAATACTCAGAACGCTTCTTTGGCTGATACTAATTTCTCTTTGTGTTTGCTGATTTATTGAAGCAGCTGTACGAAATGCTACTTCTACACCTTCGTTCGTTGCAGGTCTCCTTCGTATAAGTTTTCTTGTGACAAAACTTCGAAACTCGCGCGGTCTTTTACTGGTATAAACGAAGTAGAATGAGTTGGACAACGTATATTGGGAACCGTTCTGCAAATGGTTCTTCTGTCTTTGTTACGTTCTGGCGACATACGCCACATGTTAAGTGCTTGTCTACCAATTCTTTATTAGTTAATGGCATTTTAACATGAAAATTGATTACCCATTACTAACGATTAGACAGTGTGGATCTTTTACAAGCAACACACTGTAAATGTACTGCAGAATTCCTCGTAGCAGAAGTGACCTACGTAGACAGTGGATCCACTGCGTAAACGTCACGTGCGTTCTACAAGGGTGGCGTAAATGTCGTTCTTGAGTGACGCGAACATCTCGGTGGCGGGCTGTTCAACGGCAGCAACAACTGGAGAAAAATCCTTACATTCATTTTTTACTTCACGATTTCTTGTTAAATCCACAAAAGAGTTACACGACTGAATTCCGGCGGTAAACACCAGCACTGTAGTTCCACTCAAGAAACCGTGTTGATGTACGTATCTGTTTTTAATAAAGCTGTGAGAACGCTCGGTTATTCGTTTCGTAAGCCTCCGGCTAAGTGACAGAGACAAGAAATTCAGAGAATCTGTAAGGCAGTGATATACAAACAGGCCAGTCACATTCACGCGACCATCGCTTACGTTCGGCGTCAACATGCAACACCCAGTCGCAAACGGCGGGTGGCAGAACTATGAAACGTCCCCTTAGAACAAATTATACACGACTGTGCTTAAACTGACACACAATATTTTTAGCAATATTGCCAGCTAAATAAAAGATTCAAATTACTGAAGGCACTAACTACTGATAGGCATAGTTAGCAAATTACAGATTTTAATAGAGAACAAACAATGTATTTACCTTAATAGTCATCAAAAGTCATAATATATACAGCAGCTCATGACATCCATTTTTACAAATTTCAAAACTCCGCCATTTCTCTCCCCACATCCACCACTGCTGGCGGCTCACCTCCAACTGCGCAACGCTACGCGCTGTTCACATCCAGCTGCCGCTGCCCAACACTACAATAGACAACAATGCAAACTAGCCACAGACTGCCCACAGCACAGCTAGTGATTTTCATACAGAGCGCTACGTAACGTTGCCAATAAGGAAACATAAACAGCCCACTTACACTGTCTCGAATAATATCAGAATGTTATTGCTGGGGTGGGACATTACCGTGCAAGTTGGACACCCATATATATCATATGGATTCTGTTGTCTACTGTTATTTCAAGGAAAGGGTTCGATTGTACTCTGAGTCACCATCTTAGTACTGGCTACTTAAAGAAGCTATCTTTTGTATATGTGTTCTAAAAGTGCTGGTGATTGCGTTACCCGACCAATGTCTGCCGTGGTGCGTCTAGACAAAAGGGCATCGCCAGGGTTCAAACCCTGTCTCCCGACGAGCCAGTGTGGACAGAGCTAACTGAGTTCTGCTGAAGTAGCTGTTCTTTGTTATCACTTTCTTATGATCGTTAATTTACTTGTCAATTTACACTACTGGCCATTAAAATTGCTACACCATGAAGATGACGTGCTACAGACGCGAAATCTAACCGACTGGAGGAAGATGCTGTGATACGCAAATGATTAGCTTTTCAGAACACTCACACAAGGTTGGCGCCTGTGGCGACACCTACAACGTGCTGATATGAGCAAAGTTTCCAACTGATTTCTCATACAGAAACAGCATTGCCTGCTGAAACATTGTTCTGATGCCTTGTGTAAGGAGAAGAAACGCGTACCATCACGTTTCCGACTTTTATAAAGGCCGGATTGTAGCCTATCGAGATTGCGGTTTATCGTATCGCGACATTGCTGCTCGCGTTCGTCGAGATCCAATGACTGTTTGCTGAATATGGAATCGGTGGGTTAAGGATGGTAATACGGAACGCCGTGCTGGACCCCAACGACCTCGCATCACTAGCAGTCGACATGACAGGCATCTTACCCGCATGCCAGTAACGGATCGTGCAGCCACGTCTCGATCCCAGAGTCAACAGATGGGGACGTTTGCAAGACAACAACCATCTGAACGAACAGTCGACGACGTTTGCAGCAGCATGGACTATCAGCTCGGAGACCATGGCTGCGGTTACCCTTGACGCTGCATCACAGACAGGAGCGCCTGCGATGGTGTACTCAACGACGAACCTGGGTGCATGAAAGGCAAGACGTCATTTTTTTCGGATGAATCCAGGTTCTGTTTACAGCATCATGATGGTCGCATCAGTGTTTGGCGACATCGCGGTGACCGCACATTGGAAGCGTGTATTCATCATCGCCATACTGGCGTATCACCCGGCGTGACGGTGTGGGGTGCCATTGGTTACACGTCTCGGCCACCTCTTCTTCGCATTGACGGCACTATGAACAGTAGACGTTACATTTCAGATGTGTTACGATCCGTGGCTCTACCCTTCATTCAATCCCTGCGAAACCCTACAATTCAGGAGGACAATGCACGACCGCATGTTGTAGGTCCTGTACGGACCTTTCTGGATACAGAAGATGCTGCTGCCCCGTCCAGCACATTCTCCAGATCTCTCACCAATTGAATACGCTGTCCTGGCCAGCACATTCTCCAGATCTCTCACCAATTGAAAACGTCTGGTCAATGGTGGCCGTGCAACTGGCTCGTCAATATACGCCAGTCAATACTCTTGATGAACCGTGGTATCGTGTTGAAGCTGCATGGGCAGCTGTACCTGTATACGCCACCCAAGCTCTGTTTGACTCAATGCCCTGGCGTATCAAGGCCGTTATTACGGCCAGAGGTGGTTGTTCTGGGTACTGATTTCTCAGGTTCTATGCACCCAAATTGCGTGAAAATGTAATCACATGTCAGTTCTCGTATAATGTATTTCTCCAATGCATACCCGTTTATCATCTGCATTTCTTTTTGGTGTAGCAATTTAGTGGCCAGTAGTGTATCTTACCACTGGGATGTCTGATAAACTGTGTTACTGCTGCGAGTGATGTTCAATTTCCCATCGCCTGGTCCTTCTCCTCCCCTAGCAACCACTGACAGCAAGCCGTGCATGTGAACTTGCACGAGACGTGGCACTCACGCTTGGAGACGAGCAGAACTTCGGTGCGGGTCGGCCTCGGCGCCCCGGATGGCCGCTCGGTGATGGACGGCGGCGGCAGCGGCAGGACAAGGCGCCAGCGCGCCGCGACAATTAGCGGACACGGCCGGAGCTCGCGGCACCAGGTGTGCGCCACAAGTCATCGCAGGCACGCGTGGGCGGCCGCGCCGTGTACCACGGAGCGCCACCTGGTGGTAAATTTCCGTCCGCTGGCGCGATCTGCGTTCGTGCGGGTCGCCGTCCGCCTGGACCGAGGGGCTCTATATTTTCCGTTGTCCACAGCATAGCTACCCAACTGCTATTTGACAAAGCCCTGACGACATGGCCTAGGGCGAAAAATGTGTATTTTAAGGTGAATGTGACCTGTTGGATAATCGTTACTCGAGTCTCCGGTGCGGAAAAGTTAGTAAAAGACAACATTTTACAACTGTGGCAAAACGAATAGGACACGTCAGACAAAGGCCGGAGAACACCCACTGAGGTGACAAAAGTCGTGGAACTCCTCCAGATATCGTGTCGGACCTTCTTTTGTCCGGCATCTTGCAACAACATAACGTGGCATGGACTCAATAAGTCCTCCGAAATATCCTGTGCAAACGTTGAGTCGTGATGCGTCTATATTGTTGTTGTTGTGGTCTTCAGTCCTGAGACTGGTTTGATGCAGCTCTCCATGTTACTCTATCCTGTGCAAGCTGCTTCATCTCCCAGTTCGTACTCCAGCCTACATCCTTCTGAATCTGCTTAGTGTATTCATCTCTTGGTCTCCCTGTACGATTTTTACCCTCCACGCTGCTCTCCAATACTAAACTGGTGATCCCTTGATGCCTCAGAATATTTCCTACCAACCGATCCTTCTTCTAGTCAAGTTGTGCCACAAACTCCTCCCTAATTCTATTCTATACCTCCTCATTAGTTATGCTATCTACCCATCTAATCTTCAGCATTCTTCTGTAGCACCACATTTCGAAAGCTTCAATTCTCTTCTTGTCCAAACTATTTATCGTCCATGTTTCACTTCCATACATGGCTACACTCCATACAAATACTTTCAGAAATGACTTCCTGACACTTAAATCAATGCTGGATATTAACAAATTTCTCTTCTTCAGAAACGCTTTCCTTGCCATTGCCAGTCTACATTTTATATCCTCTCTACTTCGACCATCATCAGTTATTTTGCTCCCCAAATAGCAAAACTCTTTGACTACTTTAAGTGCCTCATTTCCCAATCTAATTCCCTCAGCATCACCCGACTTAATTCGACTACATTCCATTATCCTCGTTTTGCTTTTGTTGGTGTTCATCTTATACCCTTCTTTGAAGACACTGTCCATTCCCTTCAACTGCTCTTCCAAGTCCCTTGCTCTCTCTGACATAATTACAATGTCATCGGCGAACCTCAAAGTTTTTATTTCTTCTCCATGGATTTTAATACCTACTCCGAATTTTTCTTTTGTTTCCTTTACTACTTGCTCAATATACAGACTGAATAACATCGGGGAGAGGCTACAACCCTGTCCCACTCCCTTCGCAACCACTGCTTCCCTTTGATGTCCGTCGGCTCTTATAACTGCCATCTGGTTTCTGTACTAATTGTAAATAGCCTTTCGCTCCATGTATTTAACCCTGCCACTTTCAGAATTCGAAAGAGAGTATTCCAGTCAACATTGTCAAAAGCTTTCTCTAAGTCTACAAATGCTAGAAACGTAGGTTTGCCTTTTCTTAATCTAACTTCTAAGGTAAGTCGTAGGGTCAGTATTGCCTCACGTGCTCCATAGTCGACCGTAATTGCGAAAGTGATGTCAGTGCAGAAGCTTTTGATCAAACTGATCTCTCAGTTATGCTCCATAAACGTTCGATGGGATTCATGTCGAGCGATTTGTCCTGAATGTTCTTCAAAAGAATTGCTAACAAGTGCGTCCCAGTCACATACATCGTTGTTTGGGAACATTAAGTACATGAATTGCTAAAAATGGTCACCAAGTAGCCAAACATAACATTTTCCAGTCAATGATTGGTTCAGCTGGTACAGAGTACCTAATCCATTCCACGTAAATACACCCCACATCATTATGGACCATCAACAGCTTGCACAATGCCTTCTTGGCAGCTTGATTCCAAGACTTCGTGCTGACTGTGCCACACTCCAACCCTACCATCGACTCTTACCAACTCAAATCGGGACTCATTTGACCAGGACACGGTTTTCCAGGCTAGGGTGCAACTGATATGGTCACGAGCCCAGGACAGGCGCCGCAAGCGCTGTGTTGCTGTTAGCAAAGGCACTCGCTTCGTTCGTCTGCTGCCATAGCCCATTAACGCCAAATTTCGCCGCACTGTCCTAACGGATCGTTCTTCGTACGTCCCACATTGATTTCTGCGGTTATTTCTCGTAGTGTTGCTTGTTTCTTAGCACCGAAAACTCTCCGCAAACGCCACTGCTCTGTGTCGTTAAGAGAAGGCTGTCAGCCACTACGTTATCCGTGGTGGGAGGTACTGGCTTAAATTTGGTATTCTTGGCACAATCTTGACACTTTGATATCGAAATACTGAATTCCTTAACGATTTCAGCAATAGAATCCCCATGCGTCTAGCTTCAATCATGATTCCGCGTTCATAGTCTGTTTGTTACAGTCGTGCCGCCACAGTCACGTCGGAAATCTTTTCATATGCATCACTTGAGTATAAATGACCGCTCGGCCAATCTACTGCCCTTCCATATCTTGTGTATGCGACATCACCACCATCTGTATATTGCGTATCGCGAACACATTACTTTTTTTCAGCGCAAGAAACAAGGTTTACGCGATTCATAGAAAGGCAGCACACACGACTTCATCTCTTAAGTAAATGACGACTGCGTTGACATGAAGAGCAGCAGACGAAATGTTAAATACAAAGCATGAGTACGTAGTGCCCTTTCTCGACAAACACTAACGAATGAAGTAGAAGGTAATTTTAAAATGTTCCATATTTTCTGTGGCAATTAAAATGTTTATTGCTACTAGTACCATGAAGCTCCGTATGCAGCAGGAACTCTCAACTTAGCATGAAACGGAGTGATCAAGTGGCTAGAACTGATAGAACGAAAGATTCTCAGGAGAATATTAGGACCTAGACGAACAGTAGATGACCAATGTAGAAACCGAGTCAGCCAGGAATTGTATACCAAGATAGGCCGGGTGGAGTGGCCGAGCGGTTCTAGGCGCTACAGTCTGGAACCGGGCGACCGCTACGGTCGCAGGTTCGGATCCTGCCTCGGGCATGGCTGTGTGTGATGTCCTTAGGTTATTTAGGTTTATGTAGTTCTAAGTTCTAGGGGACTGATGACCTCAGAAGTTAAGTCGCATAGTGCTCAGAGCCATTTGAACCATTTGTATACCAAGATGTAGGTTGCAGTAGGTACTGGGAGATGAAGAAGCTTGCACAGGATAGAGTAGCATGGAGAGCTGCATCAAACCAGTCTCAAGACTGAAGACCACAACAACAACAACAGTATACCAAGATAGAAAAAATTTCTGACGTCGTAAGGAAAAGAAGGAGCATGTTCTTACGACACACCCACAGGATGGATCAGGGGAGTTTAACGCATCGAATCACACAATTTCTGATGAATAAGAAAACCAAAGTACGATGGATCCAAGAGATACAAAGAGATCTGGAAGAAATGAGAATACAGGAAGCAGAGATATACAACAGGGTGATTCTTTTAAATAAAAAATTCAGGTCTTGAAAGCTTTCGAGGAGAGAACGAGACCCAGAACAAAATCATCTTGGACAGAAGAACGATGAGAACGAAAGAATATTGGGAAAGAAGAAAGACCAGAAGAAACGAAGCTGAAGCGAATTAACGTGGTCCTCAGATGGCCAAAACGAAAGAAGAAGAAGACCATTCATAGTAGTATTGTTGAAATCATATTCATCTGCGGCACAATAAAAGTTGGAAACGACGGTCGTTTGTAAACCAGAGGAAAGCTAGGGAAACAGTGAAACATTGTGACCAGTCCCAGAATCAGACACGGGACCCATACCTATTACCATCATCACCATGCTTTTGCTCACTGCTAGCTCTTCGTAGGCATTCTGCAAGCTACTATGAGTATTTGCCATGTTCTGGTTATCCGCCAAAACACACTCGATGACAGCTCTCTGCTTGGAACACACCTCCGTTACAGACGTCATTTTGCATGCTACGTATAACGCTGCCACTTGTCATCAGAACTTGATGAAACTGTAGCGCCACATTTTTTTCAAGCGTCATTGACCGAGAAAGAAAATTTATTGCAATACTTACTGAACGCCTTTCCTATCTGCAGACCTCCCCACACACTGCAGTCTTCTGCTTCATACATCGCTGTGCATCTGCATGTTTTCTAATGTCCCCTACTCACCTTCCATGAGACAGGCTTTAGGCAATCCGTTAACACGTATATCTGCTTCGTTTCCCCAGTTTAAGGATCTGAGAACTTTCTGCAAAACTGTCGACAGTAGTTTTACTGAAGCGTATTCAGCTTGTTTAATTACTCTATCAATTCTGAATTTTTCGCTACCCCGATGAAATCTAACTGAAGCTGTAGCATGGACTTACACATTCTTTGCTATACAGACAACTGTTGTATTGATGATTTCGTTCTCAAGGAGTTCACAGATTATGTACTGACTAACCATTCTCACACTCTACGTCCAACATCCGGCCACCCCAGTGGCACAGAGACAAACTTGCGGACTGGGAGCGATATTTCTTATGCAGTACACAGTTATCTATGGCAAACGTCGTGTGAGTTTTCCGTTTGCACACTGCAGGAAATAACTAACTGGCCCGGCAGGTGGCTGCTGTTATATCGCATTCTGGATCTGGCTTTCGACTAGGATATTTGAGTGTTGGTGTGTTTTGTGGAAGATAAGGGAAAAAAAGACGTTACTCGCTCACAGTAGTAGCTGACTGCTACTCTGCCGCCTTAGAAGGTGGCGCTGCTTCTGTCTCCTCAAATCAGTGTATACTCTAGGAGAAACAGCTCTTAAATGTAAATACCTAAATACCTTAGAAGAATGTTCAAAGCAGATTACCAAAATTTTCTTATATATGACGACAGTATCTGTTCCCGAAAGAACACTTACCGTTGATGACCATGCAGCTTTGCTAGAAATGAAATAATAGTTAAATGGACACCCTAGCTGCAAACAGGCGTTGATATACTTTATTGGGGAGATGTTGAAAATGTGTGCCCCGACCGGGACTCGAACCTGGGCAGACGCTCTATCCATCTGAGCCACTGAGTGCACGAAAGATACCGTGCCTGCAGTGACTTATCCCTTGCACGCTCCCCGTGAGACCCACATTCCCCACATGTCCACACCACTACATTCGTAGTGCGCCTAATAGATGTTTGCCCACCAAACTCATTACTCGTGGCAGATCTGTCATACGAAATAGAGCCCCTAACTCCAGGCTTATGTCCAGTGTGTCTAGCATGCAGACAGATTGTTGCAGCCCCTCAACTGACCTGCTTCTAACCAATAAACAACCATAACTGCACCGAGGCAGAACCAGCTTTCAAGTAGGAAACACAACAGACCTCCACCGTGTCCTCCATTGAGCTCTTGCATGACAACATTAAGGTCGCAAATGGCGGTCAGTTGAATGCACGGGTTCGAACCTGTTGTCGAAGTACCCGATTTGTAACTTTTCGCTGTGTCCCTGTAGTGTCAAATGTTGCTCAAATTGCCGCTGCAGATGCAGTACGATGCGCCAGAGACATACACCAAACTCTATGGCATTCTGTCTCAGTGGTGTCACACGGCCGTCAGGAGCCCGGTCCTTCGCGACCGTAGATTCTCGTGTTCCTCACTGCCAGCACTCACGTACAGTGGCTAAATTCTTGCCAAGTATATCTGCGGTATCGCAGAAGGAACACCCAGCTTCCCGTAGGTCTACTGCACGACTTGGCCCAAATTCAGTGAGGTGTTGATAAGGCCGTGTTTTTCGCAATAGAGGCATTTGTAAGCGAATGGGGTAGGGTGGGGCTATAATTTCGTCTGTGTTTGCTAATTGTACCCACTCACTCACTCATAAATCCAATCGTCATTCGCTTCTTCCCTTGCGGTCTAGGAGCAGCAGCTTGAGTATTGCTGTAGTAAATGATAACTAACAAGGGGAATAAAGGAGTGCCAATTACCGAAATTTAAGTTTCAGCCTAGTGTAATCCATTGATGTATTTTTTAACACTTGCACTACACAGGGCTGCACTGTTACACGCTTCACAAAGTAACAAATATGTTGATACACTGATACATACAGTAACACTACATCACAATACATCATCCCACACTGCAATCCGTCTGCGGCGTTCGTGGCAATATAGGTGATACAAGTTTCATTTACCGGCGCGGATGAAATGCTCGTGGGCATCTAATCATGTTCTCGCGATTGTTTTCGTAGTTTTTGACTTCGCGAACCACGGATTACGTCTGGTGAGGTACACGAATGACTACACAGCATGAAACACGTTTATAGTCAGAAAATTTACTTGTTCTCTTAACTTGATTCCTTAACATCATCACACAAAGCACACGGTTATACACCTCCGCGTGACTCCCTCGCTCGTTCTGGCGCGAAAAAAAAAGAAAAAAAAAGAAACGACCATAGCGATGTCATCATAATCGATATCAGTGCTACTCGATACATGCTTACACATTCTTGTTTAACATCAACTCATCACAGCCAGTCTCGAAGGTAACTAACGCTCACGACCGTCACAGAGTGTATTTGATGCAAACCTGACTTTCGTCCTAATGGTGGGGCTACTAGCGGCAGTATTATGCGACTGGCGCGAAATTTCAATAGACATCATCTTTCAGATGTACGAACACGCCTAGTAGCTTTCGTTTACAGCGCACAACTCCTTCTTGGTGTTGCGATTTTTTCCCGTCGGTGTATGTTGGGTTGCGCTGACACTGCTGCTCGACGGCTGTCGCTCTCGTACGTAATTCAACATGCTCGTCAAATTTTGAATCTCTATTTGTTGAAAAAGCTTGAGAAGCACGTTGAATCAGATAAGCATTTGTGAGATCAAAGCGTGTACTACATCGTGAAAAATGTGACCGAAATCGTTGGCTCTTCTGGTGTAAACATTCCTGAGTGGGACGTGGCGCCTCTCCTCGACTCTCGTAAACTGGACGGTGGTTAAAGTCGCCCTTAAACATCCCCCGCCAGGCGACGAGGTGAATTACTGCAGAGCCGCGTCAGCTGCGGTAAATTGAATTTTTCGTGCTCGGCCCGGGACAAGTGTGTGGAGACAAGAGTCCGGCGGGCAGAGGCGCGGCCCCCGCTGGGCAGACAGCGGCGCGCGACAGCCGACAAGGCGCCCCGCCGGCAGCGACAGTCGCCCGCGACACGGCGCCGGCACCGCAGCTGGAGCTGGAGCTGGAGCTGGAGCTGGCGTCGCCAGTGGCGGCTCAGCGCGGGGCGCTGGGCACTGCGCGGGAAGGTCACGTGTTGCCGAAGTTGATTTACACTCTCACACAACTGAAGGTGAATACACTATGGCGCTGTAACGGGGCTAGCGGTATTCCTCACGGTTCAATACCTGAACCACTTCTGTTTTACTGCGGATACCTGATATCTCTGAATATAAACTATCAAAAAATGTTCAAATGTGTGTGAAATCTTATGGGACTTAACTACTAAGGTTATTAGTCCCTAAGCTTACACACTTCTTAACCTAAATTATCCTAAGGACAAACACACACACCCATGCCCGATGGAGGACTCGAACCTCCGCCGGGACCAGCCGCACAGTCCATGACCGCAGCGCCCTAGACCGCTCGGCTAACCCCGCGTGGCTATAAACTATCACAAAGATCATGGGATAGCTAGGTTCACATGCACAGATGGCGTTAGTATCACGTACGCAAGGTATAAAAGGGTATAAAATTTTGGAAAACATCAGTGATCTTATATCAATATTGTAAGATGTATATATTTCTATTCTCTATTGTCAAACCACAATTTATGAAAGATGTTTATATTTTATTAATAGGATTAAGTAGGAATAAGTAATATTTGTCATGTTGGAAATAATTGTGGTAGCAGGGAATGTCTGCACCAAAGTATTGTTGGCAAGAGAGACCGCAAATTGATGCAAATTGATATAATTTTAAAAAGGGCGGGAAAGAGCGCGCATTGATACATTTTGTAACGGTAGTAGAGATTGTCTGCACCAGAAAGCATTGTTGGCAGGAGAGCCCGTACTTTAGCGTTCGTAGGAAGTCAGTAGTAAGCGAGAAGCGAAGCGAGTCGGTAGCAGGTCTGAAGCGAGAGGTTGAGAGCAGTGGTGTGCCTGCCAGCCGATAGCTATGATTTACAAGAGATTATAAACGGATGTACAGGGACATCAGCGAACTATTATAATACGAGGAACTAATATTATTGAATTAATTTTTTTGAGAAACTCAAGACCACTGAAGGTATGTTTGCGCATTGCTAGTTGTAAGATTATTGTAAAAGTAAGTCCCATTTGAACGTTTGTAAAATCATTTCATTCAGTATGTAATTAGCTTTTGCCAGCAATATTGCATTTCTAATTATAATCCATCCCAAAAACCATCAACGTAAATCTTTGCAAAATTTTATTGTTGTTAAGAAAAAGTTTAACTACGAATTACGTAACTTCAGTCAAATTAATTTAAGAATGACGTCAGCTTTGCTATTAAAGAATAACGTCAGCTTTGGTAATAAATACAGCCACTTATTATGAAAGCCCACCAGCAGCTAAAATAGTAAAACAGAGTAAGTATATTCATGTCGCAGTTCGATGTAGCAGTCAGATGGCGATCCAGTAACAGTAAAAAAGGTAAGGAACCGTTTTGGCTTATTTCAGATAACGACTGAGGGCCACACGACCACGCCACATTCCATGTTTCGTCGAAATAATCCGAAAATCACTTTTAAAAAGCAGCAATTAAATTTGTATGCGAAGATTGAAAAAGAGAATAAATTTCAAAGGGAAGCTTTCATTTTTTATTATTAAGCAATTGATAGAAATCCTAAGAAAAGGCTTCACAGTTTACTGTAAAAGGGAAGGTTATCATTAACAAAAGAGGTATAGAGGAGACGGGAAGGTTTCAATATGATAATTAAAAAACAGTCCTTTAGGGGCAACTTGGTGAATTTTTAAATTATTTTGGATTGAGCCTTCAGAGTGATCACAGTCTTTTAAATGTTGTCCCATAAAGATTTTCCTCGACCAGTACCTGAGGTGTGAACTTTAAAACGCACTGCAAAATTGCGACCTGTCAGTCCATTATATTGTTTTTCACAATCATTACATAAGATTTTATAAACGACGGAATTTTGACATTTGATGTCCACATTGCCCCTAAAGGACTTTTACTAAACTCACTAGAAGAAACAGAAATTGACGCGCATCATAAAAACAATGCTCTAGCTTTACTGAACGAGCAACTTGATTTTAGGGAAAAATATTTCTTTGATCTTTTTGAAGACTTGTTATAATTTTGACTGCTCTTTAGTTTATTCTATAATCTATGTTTTAATTTACCTTCTTTCTATACCAATAACGCCGACTCGTGATTTTATCATTTCTTTATATTTAACACTGTTGTTATGTTAGTATTCTTAATGTTCTGTTCCCAACCCACTCTTTCTCTTTACAAGCTGTTTTTTCACTAACAGTCTCTTTTTTGAAGGATTTTTTATCCCTTAATATTGCATGGGTTATCCCGAATCACCATTACTTAACACAATATTATCTGTCATATGAAATTATAGCCATTTTGTGTCTAACATGAGATGTAATGGAGCTCTCTATATTTAAAACCTTATGCTGCCCTTTGTGTCTGTGTTCCCTTCCTACGTAACAGGCAAGATTGCTTGTTAACTAACGCCCCATGTTTCGCTATTCTACACATTCATATTACTATGAACAATCTCAAACGACTATTATATTCACATCGATAGAGGACGCCGTTTCTACGGCAACCCTTAACGTTTACATAGATCGTCTTTGCTGTCGTTACAGCACACTGTTTAGGCTTTTCAGAATGTCCCACCGATATTGGATGCCGTTTCTACGGCCACCCTCAACGTCCATATAGATTATCTTTGCTAGTAGCTTCTCTCTGTCGCTATAGCATCGTTTGACAGCTATTCCATATATCTTTGCCAACAGCACGTATGTTACGGAACGGATAACAGAGGGCAGCCTAGACCACTTTATTTTAAGCTAATTATTTACTACAGTTTATATTTTTTGTCGAATAGCTATTTCATAGCAATTTTACGATGTATTTTACCTATAATACATATTCAGATCTTAGTAATATAGACTATTGTAGTAAATTTTATGCTGATAGTAGCCTACACACCGTACTTCTGATCGGTTAACACTGATGTCATACACAGGACGGTGAGTGGGAGTAGTGCTATTTAAGGCCACTCCCTGCCTATCGATTTTGCAGTCAGTTCAGCGTCGTGGATCGCCGCAGCCTGCTCCATTGAAGTCCAACTACCGTTCTGGGTAATCTTATTTCAGTGTACATACGTTACGGTAAGGATCCCTCTACCTGTACGTGTGTTATTTCAGAGTCTGAAGATGACCCTTAAGGATTGAAACCGGTCACTCTGATTAAAAGAAATTTGCGAGCAAGATTGTTTTTCAACTATCGTATAAAACAGCAGTGCATTGACGGAGCTGTCATTTGTACACAGGTGATTCATGTGAAAAGGTTTCCGTCGTGATTCTGGACGCACGACGAGAATCAACAGACTTTGAACGCGGAGTTGTAGTTGAAGGTAGATGCGTTGGACATTCTGTTTCTGAAATCGTCGTGGATTTCAGCTCCGAGAGGGTGCCGAGAATAGCAAATGTCTGGCATTTCCTCTCACCACGAATAACACAGTGGCCTACGGTCTTCACTTAACGACCGAGAGCAGCGACGTTTGCATTGTAACACCCCACCCGTCACTTATTTGCTTTTGGCGTGTGTTCATCCCAGCTAATTGACTAACAAATCAACAGAGAGTGCAAAACTGCCGCAATATCGGATAACGCAAAAAAAGTAATAAGGCCCTGTGCCTCCTGATCGAACTGCGTTGGCAGTGTTGACATTAATTGATTCAGAATTGATCACTTTTAATTAAAAAGGGTGCACATTGATATTATATTCAGCTATTGAACACCAGATGCAAATGTTGAACATAAAATTAATTAAGAAAGTGACTTGGGATTTCAACTTCTTGATTGAAAACAGATGCAGTCGATTAGCACAAATTTATTTTAACTCCCGACCTTCAATCATTACATTACATGACTGTCCTATCAGGCAGTGGTAATAAATTGCGTTTACGCGGAGTAAAGCGTGATAAAACTAATTCCTATTAACTGACCCAGGCGTAATGCGAAGTGCGAGAAGAATTCCCCAATACACGGCCCCTGAAACCCTCGTGGAAACTTTGCCAACGTGATCCAACAAATTAATGAGTGGCCTAATTAAAGCTGGAGCAGATGCAATATCTCCGAATTCAGCGTGGCGGGGCGTCGTCGTTGTGAGGATGTCGGCCGGCTTTGTGGTGCTGCAAGGCTGTGCTCATCTATTCACTCCTAGCTATCTTGCTCAGTACATAGCTGTACCACAACTTTCTGTCTCCAAGCTCAATGGTTCCATTTGCTAAGTCCTAAACTGCAGAGATGCTCATTCTTTCTCAGGCAAGCTGAGTAAAGAATGGCATGTCCGCACTCTAGGCAAGCTGGTAACGAAAGACCACAATGGAGACTTCTCCCAGTCCACTCATCGCCTCGGTTTCCCCGCCAGCAAAATCACTTACGGCAATTGTAGCGCAAGTCGCGTTAATTATGCATCGCTTCCCAGTGCCGTCCAATGCCTGCTCTGGGAAGTGAACAAATTCCCACAAAATTTCCCTTCCTCTCAACTTCTGCTATTTAACTCCTCCCAGGCCACCCATCAAGTTTAGCGTCTGCACAAACACCAAGTTTTCCGGAATTCTGACTCCCAGGAGAGTACTTCAAATTCATTGGTCCTACATTCCCATTGGAGGCCAGCGTATTTCACGCTGTCGCTCTTCACCTGATTTACTTCAGACTCTGTGGACCGTGAATTCAGCGTGAAGTTGCTATAGTCACGAACACGCATATTTTGGCCTCTGTTGACCACTCCACCATAGCTTTGCATGGCTTTCTCGCATGTTTCACTGAAAACGGGACGACGGACATTTATCAACAGGTGTACAAGTTCTCTGTGTGCTTCCCGGTACACCAGCATGGGGTCAACCACCCACTCACTGTCACTCATCTTAAGGCAGCTGGAGGCCGCGCCCCGTTACCGCTTTCTCAGAGCTTGAGCTGCCCTAAGCTACCTATTGTCGCTTCCCTTCGCGACTCCCCAACTGGCCACGTTCAATTCGAATACCTCCCTGGGATAAACTATCCTCCAGTAAATCAACGCGTTTCCACAAAGTTTTCATGTCGTGTGAATTACTTTAAAACCATTACCCGACATTAATTATTCCAGTACGTCCATACTATATCCTCTACAAGATGCATTGTGCCTTGTCAGTCATATTTGTTCAACCCTACTGTTCGCTCATCGTGAGTTAGGTGATCTTTAATGACTTCATTTAAGGGGCATAGTTCTTGCCATCTTACAGCATTGAGCTGTCACTGCTAACAGACAAGCAACACTACGTGAAATAACCGCAGCAATCAATGTGGGACGTATGACGAACGTATCCGATAGGAGAGTGCGGTGAAATTTGGCGTTAATGGGTTATGGCAGCAGACGACCGGCGAGAGTGCCTTTTCTGACAACGCAACGTGCCTGCCTCGCCTCTCTTGGGCTCGTGGCCATATAGGTTGGACACTACAGGAGAGGAAAACAGTGGCCTGGTCAAATGAGTTATTATTTCAGCTGATTAGAGGGGTCTAGTATGGGGCAGAAAACGCAAAGTCATGGATCGAAGTTGTCAACAAGACACTGCGCAAGCTGCTGGCGGCTACGTAATGCTGTGGTCTGTGTTTACAAGTACCCAAAGAGCGATGGGTTCAAGTGGTTCAAATGGCTCTGAGCATTATGGGACTTAACATCTGAGGTCATCAGTCCCCTAGACTTAGAACTACTTAAACCTAACTAACCTAAGGACATAACACACACCCGAGGCAGGATTCGAACCTGCGACCGTCGCAGCCGCACGGTTCCGGACTGATTCTCCTATAACCGCTCGGCCACCGTCGCCGGCTGAGCGATGGGCTTACTATGGATGACCATATGCACCACGTCACTGGGCCACAATTGTTTGCAGTTGGTTTAACGCTAGATCATTTTGTACTGTTCTAGCGAACGGTTTGGTTATCCAGATCGCTTGACAGAAATCTTATAGAACTTTTACGGGACATTATGGAGAGGTTAGATCGTGCACAAAATCCTGCACCGGGAACACTATGGACAGCTACAGAGGCAGCATGGCTCAATATTTGCGCAGGGGTCGTCCAACGATTTGTTGAGTACGTGTCACCTCGAGTTGCTGCACTGTGTGGGTGAAAGAAGGTCCGACACGATATTAGGAGGTATCCCACGACTTTTGTCAGCTCAGCGTATTTTATTTGTAACTGGGTGGAGAACTTCATGGTTCAGTACAGGAACGATTTCTATGTTTCTGGCCTTTGAACTTGCAACACCAGGAAGAGTCTGTATCTACGTCTGTACTCTGAAGAACACTTTAAGGTGTGTGGCACAGAGTTATTGGTGTATCACTATCACTTCCTCTACGCCTCTTACTGTCGCGAATGTTTCGGGAGAAGAATGATTCCTCGTAAGCCAAAGTGTAGGTTAGAATTTACTTACATGGCCTTTCCGCGAGATAAAAGAAGCAGTAAGCAGTATATTGGCCGACTACTCTAGGGCCGTACGCTCTCGAAACTGTAACAGTAAACCAAGCCGTGATGCAAACGATTGAGCACCAGCGTCTCCCATTGAAGTTGGCTGAGCAAAAAATTCAAATGGCTCCAAGCACTATGGGACTTTATATCTGAGGTCATCAGTCCCCTAGACTTAGAACTACTTAAACCTAACCAAGCTAAAGACGTCCCACATCCATGCCCGAGGCAGGATTCGAACCTGCGACCGTAGCAGCAGCGCGTTTTGGCTGAGCATCTCCGTCGACATTCGTACTTACTATATGAACCTGTAACGAGCTGCTGTTCTTTAGATCTTCTGTATTTCCTCTAACAATCTTATCTGGTACGGATCCCAGACTGACGAGCAACATTCAAGAATTGGTCGAACGAGAGTTTTTTTTTAAGCAACCTCATTTGTGGAAGGACTACTTTTACTCGGGATTCTTCCACGGAATCTCAGTCTGGCATCTGCCTTAGTCGCGATTAATTTTTTGTCCTCGTCCCACTTCAGATCGCTCTGTACGATCTGTACGAATACGAGTAGCTGCTTCCAATGATTGTTCTGCGTACCTATTTATTGTCGGTATGATGTATTTTTTTATGTTCCTTGTCAATTGCTACTCCTTGCAGCAAGTTTCAGTCGTCTGCTGGTCTTCAGACATTTCTCTACAGCCCGCATCTCGTGGTCGTGCGGTAGCGTTCTCGCTTCCCACGCCCGGGTTCCCGGGTTCGATTCCCGGCGGGGTCAGGGATTTTCTCTGCCTCGTGATGGCTGGGTGTTGTGTGCTGTCCTTAGGTTAGTTAGGTTTAAGTAGTTCTAAGTTCTAGGGGACTGATGACCATAGCTGTTAAGTCCCATAGTGCTCAGAGCCGTTTTTTTTCTCTACAATTTTTTGTCGTTGCGGCTTCTCTGTAAACAACACCATCATCCCTTAAACGTCTCACGGACCTTTCGACGTTATCCACCAGGTCTTTTATGTATATTGCGAAATGTAATGGTTCTGTAACATTACCTTATATTATGCCCGAAGTCAGTCACAGATGAGCGCATCGCTTGGCACCATCGTGTGAGGCTCGCCAGATGAGAAGATACACTAACAGCACCCTCTGTAGAGTTTAGATTCTTCTAGACGTTGTTTTTGGGGCGGCAGTCGGAGACAGGCAGAGTAGTAGTTCTCCGCTCGCACTCTGGAGAACCTCCACAGCGTGAGATCTGCCTTATTGGGACCCGAAATCTACCGTCAAGATGCGTTGCTGTAAGTGGTACAGCTAGTCTCTAGATCACATGGTTTTATCGTTTACGTACCACGTTCAGATAGCTTAACTGAGGGCACAGGCACTGGAAGATGGTTAAAACATTGGTGGTTAGTCAGGTAAACAGTTAACTATCTTGTTGCTCGGTAGTTACGATTGTCAGATCACCCGCAGGTACACTTACGGTAGCAACTTACTTTTACAATCGCATCTGCATCATCGATGCCATTATGCTGCCGCACTGAATTTGTAGTCCACTCTTATTAAGTAAAATTGTACTAACTACTTAACACCTCGTCAAGCTTCATCTGCTCGACTACGATTTTGAAGACAAGGTCAAACACACCAAAGATAGGATATAATCTCTATGCTTTAGGCACACTCACACAGGTAGTCGAGTTGTGGGTGGTCTTTTCTAAGCCACAACATTTCCCCCGTTAACGGAAAACGTTGACGCCACTCGTCTTATCTTCTTGACTCCATGCAGGGTAGGGCCCGTGACACCGTGTTTGCAGCGCCATCTGCTTCCTGTAACGGCTGACGACGAATTTCAACGCACAGTAACCCAAGTACCATACACAGGTATCTGTTTCGAGCCCGTAAAGATGTCGAGTTTTGTGCCTACGTACTACGATTTTCGAACTGCTTTGGTTTTCCGTCATCATCTGCTGCAGAATCGCTTAGAATGCTTGTCGTAGATTTCAGCGAACATGCTCTTGGGGAAACACAGTGTTCAGAGTGGTTCAAAAACATCAAAAGCCGTATTTCTTCGGTTGAAAGCAATGGTGCAGAAAGTGGGAAAATGGGTTAGGCGTTAACTGAATAAAAGACAGCAAGCAAATCGAAAGACCACTTGTGAAATACTGCTCGCCAGATATAAAAGAAAGTCGTTTCTCCATCGAATAGTGATAGGTGATGAAAAATGGATATATTTTAAGAATTTTAAGCGTCTTAAGTCATGGGTGACTGCAGGCAAACCATCGACATCCACTGCAAGACCAAAACGCTTTGGAAAGAATTCAGTACTCTGTGTTCGGTGGGATCAGAAGGGTGTCATCTATTAAGAGCTGCTAAAACCTGGTGAAACCGTTAACACTGATCGCTACCAACAGCAAATGATCGATTTAAATCGAGCATTATTTTTTGGTTTAATTTCTCTATCATATGCAGCTTGTAACGATTTTCCTGCGCTATTTGTTTTATTTTGTTTAGCTCTTGTGTTTAATTGTGTTTGCTTATGGGAGTGTTCCCTTCAGTCTGTGGTGCATGATTCGGTGCTTGTGTGTTACTGGGTGGTTCGACATTTTGTGAACGGCGACGCTCGTGATTTTCGATTTCCTGAATATTGTGAAATCAAGGATATTGTTTGTTTTTTGTGTGGTGAGATTCAGAAAGTTTCGTGTGTCGTCTAATTCTGTTTCTAATGTGAAGGGAATTTCTGGGTGACAGTTGTTTATTTGATAATGTAGCTGTTTTATATGTGTATGTGGTTCAACCAATCAGGCATCTTATGTCGTCGACATAACGGTACCAGTATATATTTGTTTATTTGGTTTGTTTATGTGTGAAGATCTTGTTGTGTATGTAGCTCATGAATATGTTGGCTATAAGGCTACTAATTGGTGATCCCACTGGCAGTCCTCCGTGTTGGGAATAAAATTCTTTGTTGAATATAAAGTAATTTTGATCTGTTATGGTATTCGCTGTTTTGTTAATTTGTGAGTATGGTGTGTTTCCTCGTTCTTTTAGTCTTTATATGATGATGTTGATCGTTTCATTTGTTGGAAAGCAAGTGTACAATGATGTGACATCAGATAATATGAGGCTTACTGTGTCTCTAACGTCTATGTTCTTGATTCTGTCTACTAGTTCCATTGAGTTTTCTACGTTCCTGTTGTTTTCAAAAGTATATATTTTCTTCACTAATGTGTTTGTATGTTGGGATAGGTGGTATGATAGAGCTTTCCTAATGACCGGCTTAAAGGAGTATGTTCTTTGTGCACCTTTGGTAGGGATTTTAGAGTGTATGTCTTTCGATTTTCTTTTGCATCGTTCTTTTTATCTGGCTTTTTGAGGGTATATTTTTGATGTTTTTCAGTGTTCGCTGAATGTTTCTCTGGTATCTTTCTGTGGGCTCACTGGTCACTATGGTGATGTTGTTGTCCTTCAGAAACGCTAATGTTTTATCTATGTATTAACTTTCATGCATAATCACAGTAATGTTCCCTTTGTCTGCCATTATTAGTATGGCACTGTTTTGTTTTAATTTTTGATTTAGCTTGTTAGCTGTGGTTTCTTCTGGTGTTTTGTCGTTAGGGGTTATGGTGCGTTTGTATGTTCTGATTATCTATATTATTTGCTTAGCAGCTAATTCTCTTGTTAAGTTTGCATTAAAATTTCGTGTACTCAGTCTTTCTTGTACTTTTATAATGTGTTCAAATTATGTTCAGAGCCTTAAAAAGTAACAGCACCCAAAGCACATTTATGACCACTTCATAGCCCGGAACCACCACCCCAACTAAAATAGCAATAGATTTAAAAATCTGAAATCCAGCCACGGCCTACACCCAAAGTAATAATAGAAGGGAACTTCCACACGCAGAAAGCAGTAGCAGAAGGCAAACAAGTCTTGAATGAAAAAACTACATTTTGAAAGGGTACATTATTTAACACAATAAAGGAACTTGACGGAAAAGGTAACACAGACACCTAAAGGGGCTTACACACACACACACACACACACACACACAGATATATATATATATATATATATATATATATAGAGAGAGAGAGAGAGAGAGAGAGAGAGAGAGAAAGAGATACAAAAGTAAACAAAATTGAAATTTGGCGTCAAACTCTCTCGGGAACAAATGAACGTCGACGTGGTTAACAACAAAAACGCGGTACTCACCGCGTTTTGCGAATTAAAAATGTGCTTGAAAACCGAAATAACGCGAAGTACGGTACATTAATATGTGTGTGCCGAGCCCTCAGAACGCAAAAGAAGAAGGATCAGTCACAAGAAAATGTGAGTAGTAAAAAAAATATATATCCAAAACATTTTATCCCACCAAAATCACGTTTTTTTTTAAATCAAGTGATTTCTTAACTCCCTGATAAACGTTACATTTAAATCGTCTGGTTTGTAAATGACAGGCTATCAGTGCAGGACATCACACAGATGGTCTTGCAAAACCGTATAATGTAAAATCACGGTTAGAACAAAAACGAACAAAAACGGTCTTTAGACCTCACTTTGTTAGATCAGTTACAACTTGAAATATCTGCACTTTTTACACATTTTGATAAACAAAACCCACTGATGACAGGACAGAGGCTCCGAAACATCTTTGGGTAACAACAAGGAACAGTGCTTTTCGATAAAAGGTGGAAGCCATATATTGGAAGAAAAATACAAGAGCTGTAAATCCAAGCCGCGCGGGATAGCCGAGCGGTCTAAGGCGCTGCAATCATGGCCTGTGCGGCTGGTCCCGGCGGAGGTTCGGGTCTTCCCTTGGGCATGGATGTGTGTGTTTGTCCTTAGGATAATTTAGGTTAAGTAGTGTGTAAGCTTAGCGACTGATGACCTTTGCAGTTAAGTCGCATATTTCACACACATTTGAACATTTTTGTAAATCCAAAAAATGAATGTATAGGCGTAACGTTGCAAAGCGATATGAAATGGAACGACGACGTAAGGATTGTAGTAGGTAAGGGAATGGTCGACCCCGGTTTTTTGGGAAAATTATAGGAAAGTGTAGTTTATCTGTAAAGGATAACGCATGCAAGACACTAGTACGGCCCACTCGTGAGTACTGCTCGAGTATTTGGGATCCGCACCAGATGGACATGGAAGAATTACAGTGACCGACTGTAAGACTTGTTGCCGATAGGTTCGAACAAGACGCAGGTATCACGGATACGGTATGGGGACGCAAATGCGAAGCCCTGGGTGGGGTGGGGGGAAGCGACATTCTTTTCGAGGGAACCTATTAAGAAAATTTAGAGAATCAACATCTGAAGCTGACTGCAAAATGATTATACTGCCACCAACGCACATTTTGCTTAAGGACCACGAGTATAAGACATGAGAAATTAGGGCTCTTAGGAGAGCTATAGACGTTTTTCCCTCGCTACGTTTGCGAGTGAAACAAGAAAAGTAACGACTGGCAGTCGTACAAGATTCCCTCCTCCAAGGACCATAGATGCAGGGTAGATGCAGATGTAGATCGTCGACAGACTTGGGAAGCCTGAACCCATACTGATGAGGATTTAATCCCAGAAGCTGTCTGTGTAACTGTAGTCCGTCACACAGTAACCTCTCCTGGACCTTTCCTAGTACCAAGTGAAGATGTTCCTGCTTCTGAGTTCTCGATATTGTGACAGAACTATCGCCTGCTACTGCCATAATATCACAGATGAAAGCTACAGCTTCCTCTCCATCTGCTCCTCCCGGAAAACCGCCCAGTGTCTTAAACTGTGGCCCGGTGAAGCCGGGCAGCTGTTCTTCGTCCTCACACTAGTCTAAGCCTCTGTGGGATGCAAAACTGGCTAGGTGGTAAGCGCGCTATTTTGATAACTGCCTGGGTAGACGTGGGATTTTAGGACGAAAGCTCGGTGTCTGGCGGCTGTCAGGTATTGGCGCTGCGCCGTGTTTAGGAGGAGGGCTTTTTTCGTCCGGCCGCTGACACAGGCGGCCGGCGATCTGCGCGTGATGGTAATCTATGCGGCAGCGGCGTGATGTATGGCGAGCGGCAGGTAGGCAGCGCCGTCCATCATCAATCAGCGATCTGAAACTGAACGGCGCGGCGCCGCCCGGCAGCCGCCGCCGCTGTGATAGATGGCCGCCGCCACATAATAACCCCGCGCCCTGCGGATTAATCAACATCGATTACCATCGCACAATTTCCGAAATCACAGCAGCCGGCCCCGCCGCTGAAGAGCGCCATGGCGCAGGTGGAAAGCACCCCCGACCGCGGAGGCATGTGGCGCAGCGCGGCCGTGGCAAAGCTCCGGAGCAGTCGCGCTGACCAGCGCAGCACCGTGAAGTCGCTGGGTCAGCACGGTGCCGAGAGATCCCTGACGGAAACTACTTTAAGGGGAACTGGACGTCACAAGGCCCCCAAAACTGAAAATTCTTTTATTTAATACACTTCAGTAATTCTCCCTGATTCTAAAAATATACAGTTGGAAGCAAAATCGCAACACCAAAAAATACTAGTGAAGAGTAATGAAATTTCGAGAATACATTTGTCTAGGACACATAGTAAAGTGATCAACATTGCAAGATCACGGGCTAAGGGGGCATTGTATGTCCTATGCCGCCAGTGTTAAATTGTCGAATTTTGTGACCCATTATCTTGTAAACTTTTTAAGACACCAACTTACAATGTTCCATAATTGTTGAATGCACCTTTCTGGATACACTGATCTAGAATTGTATTGTGGGACATGTTAGCTTTTTCTTATATCAGACACTCAATTTTTTGACTGAATTTTGTAAATAAAGTAACATAAAAACAAAACAACTCAGGATATTTTAATTATTCTAGTTCCACATGTGTTGAATCTCACACGTGGCATGCTGTGAAAATTTCATGTCTCTCCCATCAGAACTTATTTAGATAACGGGTCATTTATTGCAAAAAATGTAGCTCAGACATACTGAGGTTTAAAACTTCCTTTATTACAAATTCTTATACAGACTTAATGTAGATCAGAGATACTGGGGTTTAAAACTTCCTTTATTACAAATTGTTGTACAGTCTTACATTTCTGCATCTATTATGCACTAGAATTACCCTGGACCATAGTCTCTGTCCTCTTCTGTGTCACAAGAGCCCAATGCTTGCCCCCTCCTTTTCTTTCTTGCTTCTTTTGTCATTTGCTGAGCAGCTAACTCTGCTTCACGTACACGAAGCTCATCCAGTTCTCGCAGTCCTTTAGCTGTGTTCTGTCCAAATCTTACCCCTAACTTCTCCAGTACCTTAAGTCTTCCACAGTTCCCACCATTAACAGTTATTACAGCATCATAAACTGCTGTCTTTAGAATCATAAGGCCAACAAATACGTTTTTAGGCACACGGCACCACGCAACATTATTGAAGGACTCTTTCACATTCTGAGTATTCCCATGTAAACACTTCCTTAGTAGCTCAGTATTTGCCGAATCTCTGAAAATAGGTTTGACTGTCTCCATTACCACCAAAGGGAGAGAATGTTTATGTGTAAATTAGTACAGGGTGCCAGAAAATTCAGCTGGCCTATATTTACACCAAGTCTTTGCTGGAGATTGAGACAAAGCATGACATAGCTTTTCATCCTTGTTTTCAAGTACTTCAGAAGAAAATGCAGGTCTCACATATCTGTTACCCGAAAATTTGCGTTTATTGAAGTTACTTTTATGTTTAGTCATTTTATTTACGTATAAAAAGCAATAGAAGTTAGATTACCACAAAAATAGCCGATAATCACACTACTTTCAATGAAACCTAGTACGGTATCAAAAACATGCCAACTTCTGAGACGTAGCAGTAGGCACAAAACAAAGCAATTCATATCCTTCTAGACTGTGTAGTTCCCGAGATATGACAGCTTAACTGTGGCAGTATATGCGTAGCCGCGAAATTTGACAGTCACACATCAACATTCAAAATATTATTTGAAGGTCTCACAATTGTCTGATTTTAATGTATTATATACCAAAATGTTCAGGAAAGCCCAAATTAGATTATGGAACAGAACACTGAAAATGTCAAATCTCAACGAATTTCACGTACAATGACCCATTATTGTAAGCGCGGGATAAGCCATTGCAGATGTGGAATGTTCGTGCACTAATAACCGGTATAACCGCCAGAACATTGAATTGAAGCATGCAAACCTGCACGAATTGTGTTTTCTAGTTACCGGATGGAGTTTGTGGGAATGAGTTCCATGCCTGTTGCTCTTGGTCGGGCAATACAGGACAGTTAATGCCGTTTGTGGATGATGGTAGATTTGCCGTCCTATGGGACTTCATATGTTCTCGATTGGAGGCAGATCTGGTGATCAATCTGGCCAAGACAACGTGTCGACACTTTGTAGAGCATGTTGGATTACAACAGCGGTATGCGAGAGAGCGTTATCCTATTGGAAAACCGTCCCTGGAATGCTATTCATGACAGGCAGCATAACAGGTCGAATTACCAGATTAACGTACAAATTTGCAGTCTGGGTGCGTGGGATAATCTCGAGAGTGTTCCTGCTCTCAAACGAAATCGCACCCCATATCGTAACTCCAGGTATAGAAATGTTTCAAATGGCTCTGAGCACTATGGGACTTAACTTCTGAGGTTATCAGTCCCCTAGAACTTAGAACTACTTAAACCTAACTAACCTAAGGACATCACACACATTCATTTCCGAGGCAGCCTTCGAGCCTGCGACCGTAGCATCATCGTAGTTCCTGACTGTAGCGCCTAGAACCGCTCGGCCACTCTGGCCGGCTCCAGGTATAGATCAGGTGTGTACAGCACGCAGACAGGTTGGTTACAACTGGACTACTAACAAGCAAACGGCAATCACTGGGACCTAGGCAGGACCTGCTTTCATCACAAAATACAACAGACCACCACCCTGCATTTCAATGAGCTCTCGCTTGACGCCATTGAAGTCCCAAATGGCGGTAGTGTGGGGTCTGGGGAATGCACGCCACAGGGCGGCTGGGTCGGAGCTCTCACTGAAGTAATAGATTTGAAACATTTCATTGCGTCACTGTGCTGCCAGTGTAGTGTAACGACGTATAGGTTTGGTTTAGGAATGACTTTCGTTTATCATATGACCATGTGCAGACTTCGTCACCTACGTCAGTTACAACCCACTTCAAAATGATTTATATTCTTTTTAAATTGTCACAGAATGGTTCTTGAACGAAACTATAAAACATCAGTCGAGTCGTATGCAAAGAATTACATCACTCGGGCCAATTGGTTTGCGTAAACTTTTTCAATTTAAATTTCGTTTGTTTCTCCTCAGAACTTATATTGACACACTTTATCTTGACTTAGTCGATATCAGAATCACCCATTGACTAAACCTTTTAGATTCAAAGTTGCGATGACCACTGTCAAAATTCAATAATCTTGTCAAATATACTGATCATCAGTTCACATAATTCTCCATAAATAAATCCTCAGGACACGTGTTTCAACTTTAGTAGTATCCACTATTTTATTAACTTCCTACATACAGACGTTCTGAACCTGAGGCTTAACAGAATAGGACTGACTTTTCAACAAGATTAAGCTCTATATGACGTCATTGTTGTACAAAAAGAGTATACAAATTCATTTTTAATTTTTAGAAGCACGACGCAACAACTCGGTTCCAGGATCTTCTGTTGCTCCTCGGCTGTCGACCCGCGACGTATAGCGGCCAGCAATTTCCTCTCTGGTCGCGGCAACGAAGATGCTGTCTCCGTTCGTTGCGCCGCCCTCTCCGTACATGAAACACATAAAAAAAATGCCAAACTTTTAGATAATTCACATCTATTACCAATAATAAGAAAAATATATAAACAAACTAAATTAAACTTATAGTCACCTGCAAACTGGGCTGACACTGGTGGATGGGTGACGCTTCAATTTCGCGTCCCACTACATACCCCACCCACAAGCTCAGTTTGTCAGGTTTTTAACCGAAAATAAGACCTTTTCTATATACCATATTTAACTGTTAATACATTTTCCTCACATTTTACGTAATCTAGAGTCCTTGTTCTCAGATAGATTTAATCCTTTTAATACGATATTGTTGTGACTATTTATCATTTACTCTTAATTGTGCCATTGTGGTAATTCATAACCGAATATATGGAAATTACTCCTCTTCATTTAATAGTTGCTAGTAAATACTAATTTAGTACGTTCTTTAACGTTGTTACATTAGGGCAGAGCGTTCAAATTGTGGTAAATTAGTCTCAGTTTTATTCATTTACTAGAGTTACTCTTTCCTAAACTGTACATTACTAATTAGTTTCTCACAATAACTAATAGTACTACTTACTTTACTTCATTCTTTTCCCTAATACCTTATTTATGCCTGAGGTCAAGAAGAAATCAAGCAAAACTTTCTTTAGAATCTCGGCACGGCTTTCTTTGCCTTCGGACTCCTTGTTGGGTAATGGCAATTTATTTAGGAGAAACATGCGAGAGAGCCCCGTTTGGTGTGTTCTATATTTACACTATTACAAACCTCTATTAAAGGCACTCTGCTATGTTCTCGTGAGCCATATAGCTCTGGACGCCCATGGTCCCTAAAACTATTAACCATCCCCTTTGGTTCCTACTATCCGAGTAAATTTAAAATATGCAAAATTCCTTTTGACCTAAGAGCAAAATTTCTTCCATATAAATCCCCCTTTTGGTTATCTTCCTCTTTTTGAAGTACCAGTAGATTATTGTAGAACACTTGATTAAGCTTTCTGTTTCATTCTTTAAAATAATACGTAACTATCACGAAAACTTCATATGAATAAACTATGAACGCTCTTCCGTGTGTAACACATACTAAATATTAACTTATTTAGGAATGAAGGGTTTCATTTGATCAACACTATATAATCCTTTAATTACACCTGATGAAGGTTCCATAAGAAGTAACGCTTTGGGATGTACAATCTTATGTACAACATATGGACTTTCAAAGATAAAGAAGAATTTTCTACATTCCTTACTGATCTTCGAACTTTTAGGATGCGATCGTACTAGCACAAGATCTCCTACCTAAAATGAGGGTTCTATAGCATGTTGATTATAACTTTTAATTCTCCGTTCGGCATTTTTAATAATCTGTTCGCAAACTTTTTCGTCTGGGATGCATTGTTGGGTCTAATTTGCTGGTGGCCAAGGTAGAGCAGCTAGTAAAGGCTCACCTATAATTCGTTTGCCTAAAATTTCTATAGGTGATAATCCCGTCCTTAGATGAGGTAATTCATTTAATATCTTTTCGAATTCAGGCATTAGTTTGGCCCACCGAGTATGTTTATGTGCACAATAAGTTCTACATAATCGTCCTAATTCTTTCATGACTCTTTCTACTAAATTACTTTGAGGGTGATATTTCGAAATTAAGATATGTTTGATTCCATATTGTTTTATCATATCTTGAAATTTTTGACTAATAAAGGCACTACCGTTGTCAGACATAAGTCGTTAAAATATAACCACACACCCCGGGTGTTAACTGTTTCGTCCCCATTATTAAGGTTTTGTATAAGGTCCCTATATTGATATTTATTTCTTTGATCGCATCTAATAGCAGTTACTACCCGTTTAACCTTACGTTCGTTCTCCTGAGTTAAAAGGAAATAAACATGGTAATTTGTTCCTGTTTTAGTTCCTCTTTTAATCTGGCAGTAGATTCTTTGTTAAACTGTTTTAATCTAGCAGTAGATTCTTCGTTAGACTGTTTTAATTCCTGTTTTAGTCTAGCAGTAGATTCGTCGTTAGACTGTTTTAATTCCTCTTTTAATATAGCAGTAGATTCCTCGTTAGATTGTTTCAATTTAGCGATCGCCCTAAAAAGGGATCTCATGCTCCTATCGGACATAGACTGCTCTTCGTCTGACATTTCACTTCCCGACATTATTGTAAGATATTAACTAGTTACACACGCAGACTTGTAATCAACAATCCCGTAAAAGCACACTCCCTATGTACAACACTGCACTTCCAACTTGAAACAAACTCACCGGACACTAATATTGTAGTTTGTAGTTCTCGGTGATCAGTGTGCTGCTATGGGCTGCAGATATAACAGCCGTCGATGCAGCCGCTGAGATGCTGCGACCCCGCTTCCGCAACCGGCAGGACACTGAGTCGAACACCGGAGACGTCACTGGCTGCAACCAGGCCCGGCACCGCCGTAGACAGGTGAAGCCCTCAGCAACACCTCTAATACCAGCCGGAGGAACGCCCCGCAGCTGACGTACTGGGCCTGTTAGTTAAGGAGGAAAAGGTTGTCGGGGTTTGCGGCGTTCAGCTGCTGCCCAACAGATGCGCCTTCTCGTGGAATAACTGCGTGACCGTACTGCTCGGCTGCGCTCCGTCAGATGCCCACACCCGCGAAGTCGCCGCTGGCTGGTGAAGGCTCCACGAGAACTCGCGTTGACTTCCGAAGGACTCTTGATGTTTTGTTTCGTACCTGTGTGCCTTAGTTGCACACAAGTCCTGTTTATAAGGTCGCCACGTATAGGTTTTGTTTAGGAATGACTTTCGTTTATCATATGACCATGTGCAGACTTCGTCACCTACGTCAGTTACAACCCACTTCAAAATGATTTATATTCTTTTTAAATTGTCACAGAATGGTTCTTGAACGAAACTATAAAACATCAGTCGAGTCGTATGCAAAGAATTACATCACTCGGGCCAATTGGTTTGCGTAAACTTTTTCAATTTAAATTTCGTTTGTTTCTCCTCAGAACTTATATTGACACACTTTATCTTGACTTAATCGATATCAGAATCACCCATTGACTAAACCTTTTAGATTCAAAGTTGCGATGACCACTGTCAAAATTCAATAATCTTGTCAAATATACTATTCATCAGTTCACATAACTCTCCATAAATAAATCCTCAGGACACGTGTTTCAACTTTAGTAGTATCCACTATTTTATTAACTTCCTACATACAGACGTTCTGAACCTGAGGCTTAACAGAATAGGACTGACTTTTCAACAAGATTAAGCTCTATATGACGTCATTGTTGTACAAAAAGAGTATACAAATTCATTTTTAATTTTTAGAAGCACGACGCAACAACTCGGTTCCAGGATCTTCTGTTGCTCCTCGGCTGTCGACCCGCGACGTATAGCGGCCAGCAATTTCCTCTCTGGTCGCGGCAACGAAGATGCTGTCTCCGTTCGTTGCGCCGCCCTCTCCGTACATGAAACACATAAAAAAAAAATACAAAACTTTTAGATAATTCACATCTATTACCAATAATAAGAAAAATATATAAACAAACTAAATTAAACTTATAGTCACCTGCAAACTGGGCTGACACTGGTGGATGGGTGACGCTTCAATTTCGCGTCCCACTACACCAGCTGCTGCTGGGAATGTACTACAATCCCCGACACATACTTCGGCGTAATAATTAGTCACAACACATGAGAGTAGTGTACAAACTGGGAAAGCTCTTTTCGGCAACAAGGCAACAGATAACGATATCCAAGTCGATTTCTTATCTGACATAATACTTTTACAAGAAGTTTTCACTTCTAAGGCAGCTAATGTAACAGTTGTAAGTAGGCTGTTTACGTTTTTATGTTGGTAACGCCTCTTCGCGCTCTGTATGAAGAATCACTGACTATGCAGTCTGTGGCTGGTTGGTATTGTTCCAATGTTCGCTAGTGTAGTGTTGGCAAGTTGGATGTGAACAGCGCGTAACGTTGCGCAATTGGAGGTGAGCCGCCAGCAGTGGTGGATGTTGGGACAGAGATGCCAGAGTTTTGAGAGCGGACGACCTGGACGTGTGTCCGTCAGGAAGAGGAAATTTGTAAGACTGGATATCATGAACTGATATTTATATGATGACTTTTGAACATTATTAAGGTAAATACATTGTTTGTTCTCTATCAAAATCTTTCATTTGCTAACTATGTCTATCAGTAGTTAGTGCCTTCAGTAGTTAGAATCTTTTATTTAGCTGGCAATATTGGCGCTCGCTGTATTGCAGTAGTTCGAGTAACGAAGATTTTTGTGAGGTAAGTGATTCATGAAAGAGATAGGTTATTGTTAGTCAGGGCCATTTTTTGTAGGGATTATTGAAAGTCAGATTGCGTTGCGCTAAAAAATATTGTCAGTCATTTTAGTGTTGATCAGAATAAGTACGAGGTGCATTCAAGTTCTAAGGCCTCCGATTTTTTTTCTCCGGACTGGAAAGAGATAGAATTATGCGCATTGTTTTAAAATGAGGCTGCGTGCATTGTCAATACGTCCCAGAGATGGCAGCACCGTACGGCAGGTGGAATTTTACCGCCAGCGGAGAGAATGATAACTGTTTTAAATACTTAAATTGGCGACGTTTGCCTTACTTGAACAGTGTGCAATCATTCGTTTTCTGAATTTGCGTGGTGTGAAACCAATTGAAATTCATCGACAGTTGAAGGAGACATGTGCTGGTGGAGGTATGGATGTGTCGAAAGTGCGTTCGTGGGTGCGACAGTTTAATGAAGGCAGAACATCGTGTGACAACAAACCGAAACAACCTGGGGCTCGCACGAGCCGGTCTGACGACATGATCGAGAAAGTGGAGAGAATTGTTTTGGGGGATCGCCGAATGACTGTTGAACAGGTCGCCTCCAGAGTTGGCATTTCTGTGAGTTCTGTGCACACAATCCTGCATGACGACCTGAAAATGCGAAAAGTGTCACCCAGGTGGGTGCCACGAATGCTGACGGACGACCACACGGCCGCCCGTGTGGCATGTTGCCAAGCAATGTTGACGCGCAAAGACAGCATGAATGGGACTTTCCTTTCGTCGGTTGTGACAATGGATGAGACGTGGATGCCATTTTTCAATCCAGAAACAAAGCGCCAGTCAGCTCAATGGAAGCACACAGATTCACCGCCACCAAAAAAATTTCGGATAACCGCCAGTGCTGAAAAAATGATGGTGTCCATGTTCTGGGACAGCGAGGGCGTAATCCTTACCCATTGCGTTCCAAAGGGCACTACGGTAACAGGTGCATCCTACGAAAATGTTTTGAAGAACAATTTCCCTCTTGCACTGCAACAAAAACGTCCGGGAAGGGCTGCGCGTGTGCTGTTTCACCAAGACAACGCACCCGCACATCGAGCTAACGTTACCCAACAGTTTCTTCGTGATAACAACTTTAAAGTGATTCCTCATGCTCCCTACTCACCTGACCTGGCTCCTAGTGACTTTTAGCTTTTTCCAACAATAAAAGACACTCTCCGTGGCCGCACATTCATCAGTCGTGCTGCTATTGCCTCAGCGATTTTCCAGTGGTCAAAACAGACTCCTAAAGAAGCCTTCGCCGCTGCCATGGAATCATGGCGTCAGCGTTGTGAAAAATGTGTACGTCTGCAGGGCGATTACGTCGAGAAGTAACGCCAGTTTCATCGATTTCGGGTGAGTAGTTAATTAGAAAAAAAATCGGAGGCCTTAGAACTTGAATGCACCTCGTAAAGAGAGAAATGTCTGAGTACCTTCAGTTTTCCTCAGCTGTTTGAAAATCTAATGAAGTAAGAGGTTTACCAGCACAGTAATTTATAATTTTTTTAAGGGGACGTTTCATTTTTAAATTTTTCTATGGGGACGTTACACAGTATATAACCCAGTAAAAGATATTGTTTATAAGGCAGTTACCGCAGTAACGTACGAGTAGGACATGTAAGCCGCTGGAGCTTGTAAGATCTGGGCGAGGCTTCGCACTTCAGATACGTCAATAAAACTGATGCTCTCTCTTGCTGCAACGTCCGTACTGAATGATGTCTGGCTCCAGCATCCGTACTGATCGATGCGAGTATTCTAGAAAACCTGCGTACAACAATCATTTTGGGCGGTGGTTTTGTTTTCTTACCCGAAAAGAGTTGATAACTAATTTCAGTTACTGCGACGACCTGCAGTATTTGGTTCCGAGAGCGGCTTATCGATTCAGGAAGACATGCCCACCCAAATTCTCACTTGTTCCTGTGGTGACCATAACAGATGGAATATATGCTCAAAATATTTCGTTACTTAACACAGGACTTTATGAGTATTGGTCGCTTAACTTGTCCGACCATACTGCTTACCACGTGTTATCTAATCATGTACTGCAACTGGTCTATCGAGGACGTAGATTGTGGCGCCTGAGCAGTCAATTCGTATCACTTATCGCCCATTAAACTAAACTGAAACGCTCATGGCAGGTAGACTCACGTGGTGGCTCCAATGTGCAAAGATTAAGATAATTTTCCTGGTAGTCTTCTTCCAGAAAGAACGCACATTATTCCAATAAAAGCAGGGAATATTATTTCTCAATGCTGCGACAAATTAACAATGACTATTTCACGTCGCTGAATAAAGTCGTTATTATCAAGCGATACAAGACGTAGATATCTCAGATTACAACCCTTTCAGCAGTTGATTACCAAGTCCGAATCCGAGATACCGCCGGCCGATTACAGCAGACCGCGTTCGTTCAATATATAATTGAAGGGGTCGGCGGATGAAAGTACTAATACTGTAGAAAGCATTAGTCTGATCTCGGTATCCGTGGTGTTTTCGAATTCACCGTATGCTGGTAACAAATAATTCTATTTGTACCTCTTGGAAAAACAGTATATTACATAAATTGTTTTGTCTTTTTGTATATAAGGTCATGTCTTTAGATTTAAACAATCGATAAGACGCCTGACTCCAAATTACTGTTTCGTGGTTTAGCACTTCCTTCCGTTTGCGCGATCAGTATTCAAGAATCTCGACATCCACTTAGCTAACAGATACAATCTTTGCAGGCAGAAGACAGCGAAATATATTATGTAGTTAGGTAACAAATACAATCTTCGCAGGCAGAAGAGAGCAAAATATATATTATGCGGTAAGATATAATGATACATATTACCCACCATTTCATCAATCTGTATTCATGAACCGATATACTGCGAAGTCAACACTTCGATCAGTGCTGATATTCAACTACCTACGTAACATCACAGTAAAACCAACAACTCATTACGTCATTATCGTAGAAGAATTATATCCCACTGTAAAGTATGCCACAAAAGAAACAAAAACCGGCATAACTAAGAAGGACAGTTTGCAGACAAGATCGATTAATAATTCTAAAAACTCTCTCTACTTATCGTATTTACCGATGGCAATGTCATGCTGATTCGTAATAAAATTTATACGCTTGTCATCCAGGTATTTCACCCTATGACGCTGTTGATGCTGATTTTAAACTTCTGGCCCGTTCCATTAACGCTTTTATTGCAGAAATTTTACCTTCTCTTGGGTCTTCACCAACCAGTTTACATACGGGTGCCCTATGACAGACGTACTAGCAACGGCCAAACTGGCTTGGTAACTACACATGTCCTTATTGCATCGCTATTTTACATTTCCAGCACGTATATGAAAAGCTTGATTCCATCTTCACTTCACTGATGAAGACCTTCGGATTTCACCATTCCACACAAAGTACTGTTTGTAGGACATCGACAATTGTTCTGCAGCATGACCATGGTACACAAATCCGCCACAGGTCTAAAATACTTTATCGACAGAAGTCTTCCACAACAGAAGTCGTTATATGCTACCACGATTTCGGGGTCTTAGCCCCATCATCAGCAGTATCTGAAATACGAAGTAAAACTACAGTCGTAACCTACTTCATTAAGCAATTAACATTATTTTTATAAAATTAAAGATTAATTTTTAGAAAGTGAAAAATACACCGAAGATCGAAAGAAACTGGTACACCTGCCTAATATCGTGTAGGGCCTACGCGAGCACGCATAAGTGCCGAAACACGACGTGGTATGGACTCGACTAATGTCTGAAGTAGTGCTGGTGGGAACTGACACCATGGATCCTGCAGAGCTGTCCATATACCCGTAAGAGTACGAAGGAGAGCTACGAGAAACCATCGAGAAGTCCTGTTCGGCTATCACAACGGCAGCTCAGGCAGTTGTTGTTCGGTATCGACGATGTTTGGCTGCTAATGGGGGTAAAAAAAAATCACTCAAATGGCTCTAACCACTATGGGGCTTAACATCTGAGCTCATCAGTCCCCTAGACTTAGAATTACTTAAACATAAGTAACCTAAGAGCATCACACACACCCATGCCTGAGGCAGGATTCGAACCTGCGACCATAGCGGTCGCGCGGATCGAGACTGAAGCGCCTAGAACCACTCCGCCACACCGGCCGGCTAATGGGGGTCATTTTTAACACATAAAATAACCTTAACACCTGCAAGAACTGTAGCGCTAAATCATTTTGTTTCATTGATGTTGACCATCAAAGAATGTCTACATTTTTCCGGACCGTTCTGTATTTTCTAGAAGGCTTCTCTGCATATGTGTTGTGCAGTCTGATACACAATCAGTTGATCGGGCCTATTGGGCTACCGTATCGTCTTACAGAAGACAGTAATCTAGATTTTCTTGAAAACGAACTTTCAGGATTACTGGAAGAGGTTCCTTTGGCTACAGGGGTGCGTATGGACTTCCATTGTGACGAACCCCTGCGCATTCCATTCGCGAGATGTCGCATAATCTACCCCTAACATTCCCCGGAAGATGGATCGGCAGAGATAGTCATGTTTCTTGGCCACCAAGATCCCCTTTAGAGTTTTTCTGTAGGGCAGATTGAAAGCCGAAATCTACAACGAAAACTTAAACGCAAGAGACGCACTGGTTGTTCGGATAACTAATAGCAGCAACAGACTTACACTACAACGACTTCTCACTGACCTCAAAATCGTTGTCTCTGAATCGTTGATACCAATCTCGGCTCTTTGTTTCCGACAGAGAATTTTCTCCGTACTCTTCTACGAGCAAACGATGACTTTACACAACATTTACTTATTTATCCTATGGCTTTCGAACAAAATATTAAATAAGACAAAAACACACTACGCGCCACGAATAAGTTATGCGAATTGGTCACAGACTGATACACAGGTATCGACGGCAAACGAAAAACTGTAAACTTTCTCGGCTGATGGATGAATGTGTGGCGCAACAACGTAATTTCACCTCGCAGCCGTCAAGGATAGTAAACATTTCGTTACCAGAGCATAAAATCTTTGCGAATTTCATCGCGTGTACTCAGTTGGGCAGTAACTATGCCCCTGAGACAAGCGCGTGAAGAATATACACAGACGTCAGCGTTTGAAAGAGGACATGCAGTTGGACTCAAAGAAGCCGGTTGTGGTGAGTGGCGAATCGCTCGACACTTGAATAGAAGCGATGCCATTATTCGACGGTGTTGTTAGGAATGGGTGAGTCATGATCGAACACAGCTTGAAGAAGGAAGCCGTCGACGTAGGGAGAAGACATAGCGAGAGGATTGAGCAGTCGTCAGAGAGGCACTCAGAGCCCAGGATTCGTCATTATCATTGATCCAGCTTGCAACTGGCGTTTCAGTAAGCACAAGAACCATTAACAGCCGGCTCACAGAAAGGGTACTGAGCCAACGGCGCCCCATGTGCCGGCTACCATTGACCACTGTACACCAACGATCCGTTTGCAGCAGTACTGGAAACGTTCGGACTGTAATGTCATTGATTGAAGTACACCTGTCTTTATTGATGAGACCGCTTCGAAATGAGCCACAATAACTAGCGTCTCTGCAGAAATCCCCCACAGTGGTGGAATACCAACTTGACTGTCGCCCGCCATTTAACCCAAAAGCCAGAATGGTGTGTCATAGCCGGCCGGTGGGGCCGAGCGGTTCTAGGCGCTTCAGCCTGGAACCGCGCGACCGCTACGGTCGCAGGTTCCATCCTGCCTCGGGCATGGATGTGTGTGATGTCCTTAGGTTAGTTAGGTTTAAGCAGTTCTAAGTTCTAGGGGACTGATGACCTCAGATGTTAAGTCCCATAGTGCTCAGAGCCATTTGAACCATTTGGTGTGTCATATCATTACATAGCAACACCCCTTTGAATTGTCATCTGCGGCACCCTTAAAGCACATCGGTACGTTGACGATAATCAACGCAGTGTTTTGTTGCTCTTCGTGGCAAGCCATTCTGGGCTTATATTTCAGCAAGGCAATACCCGCCCCAAGATGACAAGAGTTTCTACTACTTGTTTTCGTGCTTACCAAACCCTGCCTTCGGCAGTAAGGTCTCCGGATCTCTTCCCAATTCAAAACGGTTGAAGTAATGTGGATAGGGCCCTTCACCCACTTCGGGACTTTGACAATCTAAGCCCAAGTTGGCAAGTATTTGGCACGATATCTCTCAGTAGAACACTCAACAACTTTCTCAATCAATGCCAAATCGAATATATGCTTGCTCAATGGCCAGCCGTGAACCAATGCGTTGTTGACTTTATTTGTAAAGATCTTTCTCTTAAATAAATTATCCAATGACTTCGAAATTGAAATCATTTGTTCGTCTGTAGATGTACATCACGTCTACCGATTTCCGTCCCGTTCGGTTAGTTCCTTCGTGGTGGGTCTTCTTTTGTCTTAGAGTGTATAATATAAATAATAACAAATGTAATTTACAAACTGACATCTACTTTTTAATACAATCAGTAGCATCATTCGTTGCCATGAGTAAATGTTCGAAAGTTCCACAATCGCATTTTTGGGGTTGGAGCCTTCCCCATCTACAAAGAGAGTCCATGGATGTGACATTACTGGTACCTGTTCCGTTAAACGTTGTCCATGTTCTCCACTATTGGTCGAAGTCACGGAGTTTCTTTCTTATGCAGCAAGCGTTTCCATGTGCCGGTTAAGTTGAGTGTTTCAAATGGCTCTAAGTACTATGTGACTTAACATCTGAGGTCATCAATCGCCTAGACTTAGAACTACTTAAACCTAACTAGCCTAAGGACATCACACACATCCATGCCCGAGCTAGGATTCGAACCTGCGACCGTAGCAGCAGTGCGGTTCCGGACTGAAGCGCCTAGAACAGCTCGGTCACAGTGGCCGGCAATGTTAAGTTGAACTGAAACGTGTGCAGTTCCACGGCTGTTTTGGTGGGTGGTTTTCATGATCGAAGCCGGATCTTTTGTAGGATAATCTCATCGTGACGGTGAGTAAGTTTTGTGTTGCCTTATATGTTTTTCAACTCACGCAGAAGAGTTGTTTTTCGTCGAACATCAGGAGCAGAATGTGGGTCAGTGTTTGAAGGCGCAAAACCCGGCATGTTGGAGGCACTAAATATGTATTTTCTTTACATACTACTCGAAAGTCACACGGGTACTAAAGTCTAGTGTTTCTGCTGTTAAACAGGTCACGTGTCGCTGTCTACATCTTCCGCCCTTTCCATGTCAACAGCGAGCGTTAGTTCAAGCTCCTACTACGAAGCCTAGTCATTTGCTTCACTTTTGCCGAACACTCTATACACTGAGGTAATTGAACTCATACGATACCTCCTAATATCGTGTCAGATCCCCTTCCGTCTGGTGTAGAGCAGCGTCTCTAAGTCGCATGGACTCAAAAAATCTTCAACAGTCCTCCGGGGAAATATTGAGCCATGATGATCTATAGCTGTCCACAATAATGAAAGTGTTGCCGGTGCAGACTTATGTGCAGGAACTGACCCATAAACGCTCGATGGGATTCATTCCGGGCGATCTCAGTGGCCAAATGATTTTCTCGAATTGTCTAGAATGTTCTTCCCAACAACTGTTGACATCGTTGTTTGGAAACACGAAGTCCCTGAATGGCTGCAAATGGTCTCCAAGCAGCCGAACATAACCATTTCCAGTCAATGATCGGTTCAGCTGGACCAGAGCACTCAGTTCGTTGCATGTAAACACAGGCCAGACAATTATGAAGCCACAACCAGCCTGCTCAGTGCCTTGTTGACAACTTGGGTCCATGGCTTCGTAGGGTCTGTGCCACACTCGAACCTTTCTATCGGTTCTTACCAGCAGAAATCGGGACTCATCTGACCAGGCCACGGTTCTCCAGACGTCTAGGGTCCAACCGATACGGTCACTAGTTTAGGAGAGGCGCTGGAGGCGATGACGTGATGTTAGCAAAGGCACTCGCGTTGGTAGTCTGCTGCCTTACTGTTGCACATTGATTTCTGCGGTTCTTTCACGCAATGTTGCTTGTCTGTTAGCAGAGACAATTCTGTGTTAACGCCGCTGCTCTCGCTCATTAAATGAAAGCCATCGTCCACTGCGTTGTCCGTGGTGAGCAGCATGTCTGGAATTTGGTACTCTCGGCGCACTCTTAACACTGTGGATCTTGGAATGTTGAATTCCTTAACAATTTCCGAAACTGAATGTCCCATGCGTCTAGTTCCAGCTGCCATTCAGCGTTCAAGTTCTTTTAATTCCCAGCGTGCGGCCATAATCATTTCGGAAGCCTTTTCACATGGATTGCCTCAGCACAGATGACAGCTCCGGCGACGCACTGCCCTTTTGTACCTTGTGTACTACTGCCGTCTGTATATGTGTATATCCCTGTCCCATGAATTTTGTAACCTCAGTGTATGAGTATTTGTTAGGATTACACTCTAACAGCTGTATTTCTGTAAACAGTACTTATGAGGCCATACAAATCCGACGACAGACGTCTGTTGGGTGGTGTTTTAGCGGAGCAGCTGAACTGCGGAGCGTGGTTTTGCGAGACGCTGTGGTGGGCGTCGCTACAGACGCCGAGACGCTTCTCTGGCAGCTGGCGCCGGAGAGGGCCTCTTGACCCGTGTTTTGTTTTTCTATCGCCGCGCCCGTCTCTCTCTCTCTCTCTCTCTCTCTCTCTCTCTCTGTTGGTCTCTTCTCTCTCTCCCTCTCTCCTCTGGCTTCCACTCGGCCGCTCCTCCCACACGCCGCTGCCGCTCCGATCGCATCGACTACCGTGCGCTGCTCGCCTTGTTTTATTTTTAATAATTATTATTTTTAAATTGAAGCAGTTTGGGGTGCGATGGTCGTGGCTGTCCTGTAATTAAGCAGTTGTTAAGCGTGGCTCCCGGTATTACCTCTCCGGCATGCTTTATGGGCCGAACGTGTGTAATTTTAAACAACCCCTCCTCCCAGCTCGGTGCCCGGTCCCAACTGTGTCTCCCCCTCCCACCTCCCGCCCTCTCTCCCCCTCCCGCCCCCCCCCCCCAACCTCCTGCAGCACTTCGGCTGCCGCGGCCGTCGCTTCTGGACAGACCGGACACAGCGTCTGCCCGGTTAAAACAACAGCTCCGATATGAAACCGCCGCCGCTCTCATTTCACGCCACTTGCAGGCTGTGGCCACATCTTAGGGTCCAGCATCACGTTCAGGCCTTGTCAACCCTCGGCTACACGATTCAGTGTGATTGTTCGGTATAAGACGACAACATTAGGAATGAAATTAAATGAACAGAAACACGATGAATATCGTGGCAACATTCTATGTCGCACAAGGAATTACTTGAGGCCGAGGTCGAAAGTTCAATTTTTAGTAAGGTTCATTTGAAAGTGTTGTGTTAACAGTTATGTCAAGCAAAATATTAGCTTATAATGTCTCGCCACGTGAATCAGGAGGGCGATAGAAAATGAGTCTCCGAGAGGTGCATAGGTGAACCTTCTATGTGATGCATATATTACATTTCACAAAATCGACGATGTTCGAGAAATGATCAAAGGAAACCATTAACTTGCACCATGAACATCGAATGAAAAACGGCGACCATTGTTTGAATTGCAACGCCACACACTTTTCACGAGGGATAGCTTGCTCTAAAGGTGTATGATTTTTATACACATACCAGGGATCAAACAAAATCAAGCTAATTTGAGAAGATACAGGTCAAAAGCAGTACTCTTACCATACTTGTAGTTATGTCACGCCTGTTTCCCCACTTTTGGGACCGAGCGAGGTGGTGCAGCGGTTAGCACACTGGATTCGCGTTTGGGAGGACGACGATTCAATCCCGCGTCCGGCCATCCTGATTTAGGTTTCCCGGGATTTTCCTAAATTGCTTGAGGCGAATGTCGGGATGGTTCCTTTGAAAGGACACTGCCGACTTCCTTCCCTAATCCGATGAGACCGATGACCTCGCTGTTTGGTCTCTTCCACCAAATCAACTCCAACCCACTTTTGCTTGCTGTGACAAATATGTGTTCCCTACTGCCCTTGCAAGCTCAACCACACGACAGAGCACCTCCAATTTCTCGCACCACAATAAATAACTTTCCAGCTAATTTAGCATCCATATTAACAGTCAACATAACTGTATACAAGTGCGTTAAGGCATTGATATTAGTTGATCTTGATAGAACTCTATAGGTACCTCTGATTTCCAGGCTTCCTTCCATATGCTTTTACTTTTCAAATCCCGATTGGTGGAAGTTGGAAACAGATTCCCTACTGAAAGATGTGATGATTTTGGTTCTCTCATCTACAAATTTTCTGAGGTATTAAGCAGTTTGCTGTGCATTGTCAAGTCGACGCTTTGTTCCAAATTCCTTCATCTTAAGTCTTCCACTTATGTAACACTGTTTGAAGTTATGCAGCTATCAACTGTTTCCCTCGAAACCACTGTAATTTGATGTGCATAACGTAGCAGATCACTATCATGCACATCCTGTAAATTGTATCGGACATCCTAGAAACGTGCAAACACCAGTTTTTGTAACAAGAGCGCCTTGTCTTCCCTTGAATAGCGTAGTTTTTCTTGTGCACTATATTGATGCGGACTTATTCGAAATCTGTCGATAAATGTTTTAATGGAAATGCCGTGCGGCTAGGACCTCCCGTCCGGTAGACCGTAGCCGGGCGCAAGCCTTTCGAGTTGACGCCACTTCAGCGACTTGGGCGTCGGTGGGGATGAAAATAATGATGATGATTAGGACAACACAACACCCAGTCACTGAGCGGAGAAAATTTCCGACATAGGGAATCGAACCTGGGCCTTTAGGATTGACATTCTGTCGCGCTGACCACTCAGCTACCGGGGGCGGATAATGTTTTAATACGCAACAAGTACTTTTCGATGTACGTAACTACATTTAGTACCTGCTGCTTGGACAACGATTGTCCTTTACTTCGTTTCACTAGACACGGGATTTGAGGCTCCTTGGCCGACAAGGATGATGAACTACATGGCTCGACCCCTGTTTCAGTATCAATTTCAACTTTTAAGCAAGTATCGCCATCACTATACTCCTCAGATACGTTGCCGGCACAATCGAGCGAATACGAACCACACATTCAACTGAATCATCTTGCAGAAATGATAATATTTCATCTTCCACTTCTTTCTCATTCTGCGAAATTTCTTGAGTAACTTTCCGACCAGATGTCAACCTGGGCAACTGTTGTTGTCAATATAATGCAATATTTGTTTTGTTTGTCGTTGTCACTGCTCCGGTTTGTATCAACACCACTACCTCTGTAGCACTGCTATGAGCTACCCGTCGACTAAGCAGTTCAACTACGCTCCGTAGCCTCTTGCTATGCTCTCCATTCGATACCTCCAGTTCCGCCTCCTGTTCTCGTTAGCAGTCAATATTGTGGTTGCATGGTAGACAATATGTGGGGCGTCGAATGCCGTAAACATAATTGGTTCAAATGGTTCAAATGGCTCTGAGCACTATGCGACTTAACTTCAGAGGTTATCAGTCACCTAGAACTTAGAACTAATTAAACCCAATTAACCTAAGGACATCACACACATCCATGCCCGAGGCAGGATTCGAACCTGCGACCGTAGCGGTCGCTCCGCTCCAGACTGTAGCGCCTAAACATAATTGGTCTTTTGCGACCTCGCACTCGAGAGTTTCCTTGTCAGTGAGAAAGCAAAAGTACTAGTGATATAATTCTGAACCATATGTCTCAGATCAGTGTAATTTTCTAGGAATGGCTTAATCGGAATTGCTAAGCATCGCCAGGCTCACTAGGTACTTCCTCATCGAAGGTAATGGAAAAAAATATGTATGCGAGAACCAAAATATACCTTCCTCATAATATGACACTTAGTATCGATTTGAATTTCAGAAATCTCTCTCCACAGGACTTGCTATTATCCATTCACACTTTACATAATACTAAATTTAAGTGAAAAATATTGTCAACTGCTCTCTTCTGTGTTCAGGAGTAATCCGCTGAATAACAGAACCAAATCACCGACTTCGATTTCGAGTAAGATTTTGTAATATGTGCTTTGTTTGAACTTTATGAATTACCTCGAACAGAATGATCTGTTGACAGTCAGTCAAAAAATCGTGGTTTCTAAGCGCAGCTAGTTCCATATTCACACGAAGTAATGAATGCTGTCGACATGGTATCTCAAACTGATTTCATATTTCTGGATTTCCAGAAGGCTTTCGACACTGTTGCTCCCAAGCGACTTGAAATCAAATTGCGTGGTTCAGTAGTTCCGTCTCAGTTGTGTGACTGGATTCGCGATTTCTTGTCATAAATGTCACATTATGTGTTAAGTTATCAAATAAAACAGAAGTTATACTTGATGTTGCCTTCTGAAGACTTATAGCCCCTCTGGTGCTCCTAAATATATCAAAGCATCGCTCTTAGACTGTTTGCAAATGATGCTTTAGTTTACCGTCTAGTAAGGTAATCGGAAGGGCAAAACCAGCTGCAAAAATGTCATGTGTATAGTGGGAAAAATGGTAAATGACTCTGAATAACGAAAAGTGTGAGTTCATTCATATGAGTACTAAAAGTACTCCGATAAATTTCGGTTGCACGATAAATCACAAAAACCAAAACGCTGTCAATTCAACTAAATATTTAGGGATTCATTCCCGAGTAACATAAAATGGAACAATCACGAAGCTGTGGACAAAGCGAATCAAAGACTACGTTTTATTGGCAGAATGCTTAGAAGATGCAACAGGTCTACTGAAGAGACTGCATACCTACGCTTGTCCGTCCTGTTTCGGAATACTGCTGTGCTTTATGAGATCCTTACCACATAGAGTTGACAGAGGACGTCGTAAAAGTTCAATGAAGGACTGCCCGTTTTGTATTATAACGAAATAGGGGAGATAGTGTCACGGATGTGATGAGCGAGTTGGAGTGGCAATCATTAAAACAAAATCGTTTTTCACTGCGACGAGATCTGTTCACGAAATTTCAGTCAACAACTGTCTCCTCCGAATTCGAAAATATTTTGTTGGCGCCCACCTACATAGGGAGAAACATTCATCGTAATAAAATAAGAGAAATCCGAGTCTGTACGGAAAGCTTTCAGGGCTCGTTGTCACCACGTGCTCTTCGAGAGAGACACGGTAGAGCAATAGTCTGAAGGTGATTTGAGAAAGCCTCTGCCAGGCACTTAATTTCGAATTGCAGTCATACAGATGTAGATGTAGACGACTTGTCAAGAACATTTTATTTTTCAGTTTACAGCATTCTCGTAAACCGGGCGACCAGGCGTTGAAGACAACGCGAAGTCGAACGTTCGCCGTGTCATCTTCGCCATGTAGCGTCACGTGAACGCGGTGTAGAGAAGCGTGTGGTCAATACGCCCTCTTCCGGCCGTAGTCGACTATGCAGACTTTGGAGCCGTTATTTCTCATTCAAGTACATCCTCGATTGGAGTCACATGACTGATTTCATCCCATTCCAGTCCTTCCAGCACAGATCCCAGATATTGCCGAGAACAGAACCCTGGTGCTATACATGTGAGCCAGACGCCCTGACGACTCGGTTACTGAGTCGGATATATTTTCCTAGAGAAGCAGTATTGCATCAAAGAACTCAGGTAGCGTACACGATGAAACAACATCTTCAGAATGCAGAATAATCATTTCAGGCATACCATAGGTATCGACAGGGGGTCCTATATGGTTCTTGTTATTTACAAGGTGATTCAAAGCTTACGTCCCATAGGAGAACGTCTACATTGGTGATTCAATAGCCTTGGCACATTGGACAAAGTGGTATTCAGGGATATGACAAGAGTGACCATTCTAAGCAAAAAAGTCCAATAAACGTGGGCTCTAAATTTCATGCCTTAAGAACTAAGTGCACTTATTCGTCTTCGATACTGTGAAACGAATCCTTTCTACAGCAAGCTTTTTGCTTTCCGCGTTTTGACATGTGGTTGTATGGACCAAAGCTAAGGTAGAACGTGGAGTGTCCCAAATTGCACGCGCAGATTCAAACACCCCATCAGATACAATGTTACCAAGCGTGTTTTTCGTCTGGTTGTCCTAAACCCAACAAGATAGATGTGCAAAAATTGGACATGAGGTGGTAGTGTGGGTCGAACCCGAGCCAAAGGCTGAGCAGTTTCGCGCGCAATCACCTACTGTATGACAACATTTGATAATATTTGTATCTGACGGGCCGCTTGAACATGCACCAGCAGCGGCTTAATTGGCTAACTCGGAAACGGCGCAACGTATCGAATTTTTCTTAACAATTATTCTCAGCACAACCCATCCTGCAACACCCATACGAACTTTTCAGACTATTATTGACCACCCTATAGAAATATAAGACGTTTTTTAACGTAAGTACCAAAAACATCGAATAGTTCTTGGCCGATTTACTTCATATTTTTACACGATACTCTAATAAATATTATACGAACGACGTCTTGTATATTTCCCTACACAGGATTATTTTTTCCCACCGTGTACAAACTCTAGGGGTTAATCGATGAGAGGATACGAATAAATGTGGTTTCCATGCTAGGGACCTTTTATTCAGTCATACATTTTTACGGAACTGTGATCTAACATGCGCTGTACCATGCAGCCACAGTTACAGTATGTGCCGAAATTGCTTCCCATGTGCCCCAACGCATGCTTGTACGCGTCGTAGAATGTTCTGTCTCACACGTTTACATCTGCATCCGAACAGTGTCAAAGATAGCATGAATACACTGCTCCAGTGTCCTCACATCTGGAAGGGGCTCTACATAATCGATACTTTTGAGATGGCCCCATAACCAGATATCGCACGGGTTGAGATCCAGTGAACGAACGGCTATACAACTGGACCCCCTCGTCCGATCCATCGACCAGAGAAGACACGATTCAGATGCGTCCGGACGTTAACGGCGATGTGGACTGGAGCACCAGCACGTAGCAGCCACGTAGCCTTTCGAATTATCAACGGCACTTCTTCCAGCAGGGGTGGCAAAATCACCCGCAAGAAACGCCGACAGTTCCGGACTATTAGGCAACGTGGAAGGAAGACTGATCACAAACATGATCGCCAATTATCCCAGCCCACACATTCCGGCTGCACCGGTGCTGATGATGGGGAGGCTCTGTATACTATCCCACAGATGACTATTACGAAATTTGAAGATACCATTCAGCGTATAGTTGGCCTCCTCTGTGAATAGGATGGATGACATAAATCCTGGAATCTTGGTTGCCTAGTGAAGAAACCAGTGACAAAACTGATCCCGATGTGGAAAGTCCATCGCTAGTAAGCCCTGCACGCGCTGTAAGGGCAGTAACAATTGTTATGGAGAATGTTCCACACGGTCGTGTGTACGGACGGGCCAACTGCCTGGTACTGAAACGGTGGTCGCCTTCCACAGAGTTAATCACATCCTTCTTCAAGTCTGGTGACCACACATTTCGGGTACTTCTTTCATGATTTCCTGAAACGACCCTGTCTCAGACAAACTGTGTAACACTGTTGCAGGCATTGAAAGCTGTGGTTATTGTCGGCGGGTATATGTCTCCTGATACAACCTTGCTGACCCCTTTCCGTGTAAACACCATGTGGCAAGCTCTCGATTCGAATACGGAACCATTATGTACGACGCTGTATCACATCCACTACAAGGTGAGTCAGCAAGAGAAGTGAATCGAACACATTACCAATTACAATGATGGGAGAGGGCGCTAGGGAACAATACCACCCCGTAGGAGGAAACCATGCATGCTATAACTGTGGCTGCATGGTACAGTGCGGTACATGGTATTGCAATCTCTGTAGCAAAGTATGACGAAATAAATGCACTCTAGCATGGAATCTTGCATTTGTGGACGTAAATTCCTTAGACCTGGTTTGTTACGTGTGCTATCATCGATAAATCCCTCGAGTTTGAACACGGTACAAAGAATTACCCTGCATACAACATTTAAGCTTAGACATAATATGTAATAATGTAATACCATTAGCAAGCATCTTCGAAAGTTCTTGACATACATACTGTTAGCAAACATCTTCGAAAGTTCTTGACATACTTTCTTTACAGTCTGGCACTCATTCAAACGCACGTAAAATTTGTACTTCTTTAAACAATAATGTACAAGTTTTCTGTTATAATCGACTGCAAGAGAAAAATTTCTGTGCAGTGCTGAGAAAATGTGCGCTTTCTTTTTCTTTCCTCTAGCTTGTTTTAACCATAAAAGCAGGGCATTTAACCCTTTAGACAAATTATATCTCCCATGTGTATTCCTTGTCCTGTTTTGCGATTTCAGCCAGGAATTGTATACGCAACTACGTGCCGCTTTGTTTTCTTCTTAGCAGTCGGTTTTAAAAGAAAACAGAAAGTTGTCTTTATGGCTTATCAGCTTATAATAAGAATCCTGCTGCGGATTTTTAATTTTCCCAAACTTGGTGATCCTTCCCGTTGACTGATTAAAACTGTGTGAATTCCTGTTACTGAAGCAGCTAATCACACAGTTCAAGCAGCTGGAGAGGGCTCTTTCTTATCCCGTATACCAATTATCACAAACGATGTACCCATTGATGTTAAGTGACTTCAGCTCCCAGTCAGTGTTTTGTTTGCAATAACAATATACAACGCTCAGTGTCCGAGAGTGAGGGGAAGAGTAGATGGGCAGAAATGGCAGCTGGAGAAAATGGACAGAGGTGGAGATTAGGACATACATCCAATTCCCACACATATTTAGAAATTGAAAAACATAGCTGGGTTCGCTAGTGATTTTATATTTATTCTCTACTTCCTTTTCACTACCCGTTGTATCACGTTATAGCAAGTGCAAGCCATTTATGACACATAACATCAGTTATTAACGCCCGATGCGTCGCTCTACAGTAATGACCAGAAATTCTTGGCAACAGTTTACACATTTAGTTTTCAAAATTTTGTTTCTCAGAAATTAGTGTCTTTCCTAACGATAGGTAGCTGTTACTTGATGACGACCTAATAATCTGAAAACCGAGTAGTGACAAACATATACTAGTGGAACCAAACGCAGTTTGTTGGCTTTTCGCCCATTACAACTTGTTCACAGTGTATCGGAATAGGTGGCAGGAGCCAGCTCATCTTAAGTGACCCATATAAACAGCTCCAGGAGAGGCAGAGCCAACAATTGTTGTCTTCATGATGATTGCTTCAATGCGCGTTGTACAATGGTGTAACAATTGGATGCTGCAGACGAAAAAACTCGTAATGGAGTATCGTGAATAGTGAACGAGATGGAGTGATTAAACTTCAAGCCTGACTGCTTACGTTTTATAAGTGAAGACAGGAGGAAATGTGACACATTTAGACATTTTTGTTCGGAACAAAAAACTACATGTGTTCTTGGAACAACACTGACAACGTTCAGATGCGGATCTGCATGTTGCCAAAGTGATCTTTGTCAGAGATCAAGCTTCAGAATGAGAGTCTCCAACAAAGCTGGTTTTGTTTTGGCATATATTGCTGAAATTAAAACAAATGCGTGTTTCGTTGCGACGGGATTTTCTCGTGAAATTTCTATCACGAATTTTCTCCTCCGATTGTGGAAACATTCTGTTGGCACCCACCTACAAAGGGAGAAATGATCATCACAATAAAATAAGAGAAATCAGGTTTCGCTCAGAAAAATTTAAGTGCTTGTTTTTCCCGCGCGCCGTTCGAGAGTGGAACGGTAGAAAGACAGCTTGAAGGTGGTTCACTGAACCCTCTGCCAGGCATTTTATCGTGAATAGGAAGGCAATCACGTTGATTTAGATGCTGACTTTGGTGATCATTTTGTTTCCATGGGTAACAGTGCTCACTGACTGAATGAGATCTATTCATGCTAGATACTGATATTACTTCTCAAAATACGTGCATTTCAGATTCGATCTCTATGCAGCATGGCAGTTATTAACTGCGAAGATATACAGTATTATAATTAGCCCAATACTTCTCACCAGTTTTCCATATCAAGAGATTTGTCATCTCTATGAGCTAATAAACAACATATTCATTTGACAATGAGAAAATAATATTTACGGCTTTCAGTTATGACACTTTGTGGAGATTTAGCTGCTTCTTGGAGGATCAGCCTTACATACCATACGTCATCATAACTCTCAGAAGCACATAACCATTACATACCACAAGAAAAAATGGAAATTCCATTGAAGAACCTAGGAACTACAGGGGAATTTCTTTAGTACCTGTGACCTGTAACGTATTCTTAAAAGCACTGCTAAGTAGAGTGGTAGAACAACTAAATCCACAAATTGATGAGTACCAAGGAGGCTTCAAAAAGGAGAGATCATGCGCAGAACAGATCCCGAATCTAAAACTGGTAATCGCCTATTAAAAGCAAAGGAGCAAAAAGTTCGTGCTTACATTCATAGACGTCAAGAAAGCCAATGATTTTGTAGACAGACACACACTTTTCCAAATTTTAAGGGAGATAAGTTTGTGTAGAAAATCCAGTGAACTGGTTAAACAGACTCTAAGCAACACAACATCCAAGGTCAAGTTCAGAGGAAAGCTGTCGGATGCCTTTAAGATTAAAACTGGGGTGACACAGGGAGACGGACCCTCCCCTTTGCTCTGTAATTGTGTCCTCGATAGGGTGATCAGAGAGTGGCGACAAGGAATGAAAGGACTGTGTGGATTACGACTGGGGTGTAAGAATAGAGGATTACGGCTAGATTGTGTAGCATTCGCAGAGGACATTGTGATCTTGTCCGAATCACAAGAAGGGGCAGTTAACCAAACCACAGAACCGCAGAGACAGCCAGCTAAAGCAGGCCTACAGATCTCTATCGAGAAGACACGATATATGTCAAACATCATGACAGCTCCTAGATGGGTGGCAATAGGAGGAGGGAAAACTCAGTAGATGGAGAGATTCAAATACCTTTGAGAATGGATGGACATTGGACTGACCGAAAAGAAGCAATGGGAGCACGAATAAACAAAATGAACTTATCATATAAACAAACTGTCAACGCATACAATGAGAAGAATACTTCGATAAATGCAAAATTGAAACATTACCAAACAGTGATCCACTCTGCAACTCTACATACAGCTCTCTCAACTTAACAAGAACTGCAACGACCAAGAGGCTAGAACTGATAGAACGAAAGATTCTCAGGAGAATATTAGGACATCGAAGAGAAGAAGATCGTCTATTTAGAAACCGAGCCAACCTGGAACTGTATACTACGGTGGGAAAAATTTCTTACGTCATCAGGAAAAGAAGGAGTATGTTCTTCGGACACATCCTCAGAACGGACCAGGGGATGTTAACGCGGCGAATCAGTCAATTCCTGATGAACGAGAAAAATCAAAGTACACATTCACAGAACGGACCAGGGGAGGTTAACAAGGCGAATCAGACAATTCCTGATGAACAAGAAAATCAAAGTACGGTGGATCCAAGAGAAACAAAGAGATATGGAAGAAATGAGAATACAGGAACCAGAGATATAGAGCAGGGTGATGTTTAAATAAAAAATTCAGGCCTTCAAAGCTTTCGAGGACAGAACGAGACATAGAACAAAATCATCTTGGACAAAAGAACATAGTATGAGAATGAAAGAACAGTGGGAAAGAAGCAAGACCAGAAGAAACGAAGCTGAAGAGAATTTACGTGGTCCTAGGCTGGCCAAAACGAAAGAAGAAGAAGAAAGAAGAACATGCATAGGTGCAAACGTGACATCCTTGGTACCTTACTGTCGATTGTATCGCCCTGCGTTTGTCTCTGGCCCGTTGCTGGGAGACCAGAGGACGCCTGACAATAAGGGCGTGTAAGTAGCGGCGGCCGGGGACATAGAGGCGTGATCAGCTACCAGCGAGGAAGTGACTTGATGGCAGCGGTGGGCCGTTGGAGGTCCATGTTTGAGAACGTGTGAGTGCTCTCTTGGGTCAAGCATTGCTGGAAAGCGGTGGCCTGGTCTGTGGAGTGTTATTGGTGCCATCACGTCAAATGGAGTTTGTCGAAGGAAGCGAGCCTGCTTGGGGAACCGTTGCTTGCTCATGTTGTGGACAATTTGGTGAGGTGTTTTTCATAATTTTTTTCTCAGCCTATGTGTAAGTCTCTGCGTCCTGGTTTCTTTCGGGTCTACCAGGTGTTTGCGTCGTTGCTCCAATCCGCTGCTGTGAGCCACAGCCACTTGATTGTGTTTTGCTACTAGGCTAGGCATGAATCCGCGCTTTGTGGTGAACGTCTATGAGATTTTGATTCTGTTGTGTACTCGCCAAGTTACTGAGCAGCGTGGCTGGCTTTATCTGCGTGTGCAGGCTCCACTTTCTGTCAGAGCCTTCTCCAAGTTACCTGCCTGGCTTGTTCCTTATGCCATGGTCGCCAGACCTCCTTTAAATAGCGACTGTCTTGTATTTTATTAAAGTGGCGTTCAACATGTTTACTCTTAAAGTTAACTGCAAGCTATCTGACTGTCACATTATCTATCCTGTTTTCGCAGCCTTCTTTAACTTAGTAGTGTCTTCCATTTGATTAGAGTAGTATTTATCGCATTTACTGTTAAAGTTAACTCTAAGCTACCAATGTTGTTCTTTGACATTGTAGATGGAGAGATACGCGATCTGCTGATTTCAAACATGTGTTGGCTTGAAACTGTCACACAGTCACTTCCTTGTTCCGGTGTGAATGTTAGAACTGATATCTTCTTTGCAACCATTCATTGCTGTCGACAATTTGTACACATGTAAGGCAATATAGGCACTGTAACAACATTTAATCAATGATTAACTTTGTCACTTTATATAACCAACTACGGTTTTTAATTTTAGGGCAAATTAACTCTGAGAATACGACAATGTGTAATAATTATCATACACTGAACAACGTTTTAGATTGAAATGAACCGAAAGCGGTAATCTATAAAATTTGCTATCCTCGCGTAGGATTTTTGTTCGCACAGGTAAAGACACGTACCTGACATATTATCTATTCAGTGCCCGACAGCCTCTTTTCTATCCATTGTTAATTTGGGCACTTTATTAGAACTATGTTTAACATTTAGTGCTTGCCCATTTGACTTAAATCATTAGTGTTCTGTATTTAATTAGAATGTTGTCAAACGCTTACAGTGCTTGTCAAACTTGTTTTATCTTTTGGTATTTTATATTTAATTAGAATATTTTTTAATTCTGCCGATACATGTGTGTTAGAGGAGAGATTGCATTATTTCATGCTTTATTTATCATGGAAAAGATTCAAAAAGGGTGTTATTATATGTTTTGGTCGATATGGTGGCATTTAGCAAATCATTTGTAAATTCCTCTTACATTTGTGGAAAAGTATCTATTCTGGTAAGGTAGCTGACCAGCTGATTATAGTTAGTCTGCATTACTTGTCATTTGCTATTTTCTGAACTACCCACCTATGTAACAATGTCTTGTGATGTGTTTATTTGCCGTATCAGCCCACCGGGCTTAGTTGATTCCCTCTGGATATTTGGTCGGCACTGCCACTGTTTGCTTTCCTATAACCTCTGAAACTAATCTTTAAGCTTATTACCAGTTCTAAAGTTTGTTACATGTGCACCGGCCGTTAATTGCGTAACCCTGTATCTCACATCCCCTAGCGACACCTGGGGTATACAAAATTCCATGCAGTTGTGGACTAGTATATATTGGAACAACGAAAAGAAGTGTGAACACCCGCTTAGCCGAACATACAGGAAACTGTCGCTTAGGGCACATCGAAAAATCGGCCATAGCTGAGGATGTTTTTCGAGATGGGATTAATGAAATTAAATTTAATGAGACAAGCGTTCTAGCACGAACATCCCATTATAATGCGCGCATGTATAGAGAAGCAATAGAAATTCACAAACACCATAACAATTGTAATAGAAAACGGGAAGTTTTAAAGTTGCACAAAATATGGATGACGACCTTGCGCCAGTAGAATGACAATCGATTAATTGAGAATGATGACGCCTTCCAAAGATAGGCATACCGTCGGCATCACGTGACGAATGGTGGTGCCCTCTATGCGCTCTATAAATGCGAGAGTACCTGGAGCCTCAGTGACAGTAGCCGGACTACCTCAGAAGATGTCTCCCGCAGATGGGGACGAAACGTCATGTGGAAATTTTATACATCGACCAAGGCCTCTCAGCCCGGAAGTCTTAACTGATGACAACACCGGCCGTGAAAGCCTACATTGTATGATCTGTCCACTTCTGTTTGCTCAGTGTTGTTACCTATTCTTTATGATAGAGGCATCTTCTTCCACGATGAAAATTGTGTGTAAAACTATGTAAAATTGAAACGGCTTCACCGTGGTAGATATTTATCATTGCTCCTTTAGCCGTTTGCGCAGTTGCTAAGAGTAATTATTTGTTTCATTTTGACCTGCAATTTTCTGTTTATCACCTTTACTGCAACTGCTCAGTAATGCAGCTTTTCTTGGCTTCGCTGTCGAAGACACTTATCATTGGACCTTACGCCGTTTGTGCTGCTGTTAAGTAGTATAATCAGTTGATGTTCCTGAGTTACCTGGAAACAACTAACGCCGCAGGACGATTAATAATTTGGCTGAAACTGCTTAGTACATGAATTAGTTGATAGTTTCATTTTGGCCGCCAACGTAAGGCGGCCTTTCTTGTCTTATTCCACACCGAGCGAGGTGGCGCAGTGGTTAGCACACTGGACTCGCATTCGGGAGGACGACGGTTCAATCCCGTCTCCGGCCATCCTGATTTAGGTTTTCCGTGATTTCCCTAAATCGCTTCAGGCAAATGCCGGGATGGTTCCTTTGAAAGGGCACGGCCGATTTCCTTCCCCATCCTTCCCTCACCCGAGCTTGCGCTCCGTCTCTAATGACCTCGTTGTCGACGGGACGTTAAACACTAATATCCTCCTCCTCCTCTTGTCTTATTCTCATGCGTTTCGACGATTGTATTTAATTGTGTATGTTATCATCATAAAAGATTGTTTTTTGTTAATACACTTTTGCCCTAGTATACTTCATTTTATGGTCCTAGCACGTCTCCATTCCAGTCAGCTCCCTAGCGCTTTACATAACAACATTCATTTATAAAAAAGATCCTCAAAACATGAAAATCTACTGCGTTTTTTGGTGTATTTGTGTTGTATGTTACCTAAGTGAGCACCAACCCACTTTTGAATGCGTCGGTCTATTATCAGAGAATATCGTTTTGCGACATCTGCAGCCCAAGATCATAAAAGATTGTTTTTTGTTAATACAGTTTTGCCCTAGTATACTTCATTTTATGGTCCTAGCACCTCTCCATTCCAGTCAGCTCCCTACCGCAGGTTTTAAGAGGAAGCTATTAAAATCAGCTGGTGTTCATTCATTTACGAATCTCTACTTCATGTGTAATTAATCAGTTCGTGGCCAATACGCACTTCTTCCATACTGCGTTTCTGCTGATGGTGAACAAATATCATTTATGTGAGGATAAAAACGAAGGAATATCTTCGTACAGTGGAACCTCGTTTATCTGGCCTTTACTAGCCCGGATCTCCAGATCGCCCACATTTATTTTTTTTATTTATTAGTACCGTCTTTAATATTCTGGAAATAATGGCAGCAACAATCGCCAGAGGCAACAATTTTTATTAAATTTAAATTCAGCCGACAGCTATACATGGATCATGGCACTGTGTCTATTGATAAGAAGACAGCGCATTGTACAATAGTACACCGCCTCCTTTTTTTTAGTACAAAATAACATTAAAGAGGAAAAATGCTGTAGTGTTCGTGGACAAAATGTTAGATATATTGCGTAGGATGGATGAAGGAATATCGTTAAAGGACAGTGCAGCCGAATTTAGTGTTGGAACTTGCACGGTGTCAGATTGAAGGAATAACTCCAATGAAATTGACGACTTTGGTTTCAAAATGGTGACAAAGGACACCCTTCTGAGTAAATAGTCGTGAAGTCCTGAAAAACTTTTGGTCAGTTATATGTGAGGCCGCCGATGCTGTGTCTTACAGTATGACTTCTGATGACGAAATTATCGTCATCTGTTGGTTGTCGACAATGACGATAGTCACGCGGGATTAGGTGACAAAGTAAGCGATCATTCTGAGAAATCGCTGTTCATCGGGGCTCAGTTCGAAGTGGGACTCTTCACTGAAGACAATTCTACTGCAGTCAAAGAGATTCCAGATTGAAAACGCGTCTGGTGGCGTCTCGGACAGCCATGAGATGCCAATTTGACTGTCGCCTGCCATACGGCCTGACAACCAGGTTAGATGGTCTGGGGTGTCATTTCTTTTCGTAGCAGGATCTCTTTGGTTGTCAACTGTGGCACCCTTATGGCACAGCGGTATCTTCACTATATTCCACGGCCCGTCGCGCTGCCGTTCATCGAAAGCCTTTCTGGGCCCACATTTCAAGAAGATAATGCAAATCCGAACACAGCGAGAGTTTCTGATGCTTGTCTTTGTGCTTGCTCGACCAGACCTAGGCCAGCGAGGTCGCCGGATCTCTCCCCAATTGAGAATATTTGGAACATTGTGGGCAAGGTTCTCCAACCATCTGGGGCTCTGACGATCTAACGCGCCAACTGGAAAGGTTGTTTCACGATATCCGTCAAAAGGTCATCCAACGATTCTATCAATCAATCTCAAGGAGAATAAATGCTTGCATAGGGGCCAGAGGTAGATCAACGCTTTACTGAGTTCCTCAGCTTGTGAAGCTCTTTCTCTTGAATGAATCACACATTTTTTTCTGAAACTGTAATGAGTTGTTTGTCTGTACACATTTACCGGTTTCTGACCCATTCGTATAATTCCTTCATGATACGTTTCTTTTTTTTTTCTCTCCCAAATAAGTAAACTGCATATTTCGAAGAGTTTGCATTGAAGAGCGTAGGCGCTGGGCATCGTATGTTTTGTTGGTTTTAGGTCATACATTGTGAAACGTCCCCTTAGAACAATTTTAGAATTACTGTGCTGATAAACCTCTTACATTATTTGCTTTTCATACAGCTGAGCAAAACTGAACATACTCAAACATTCACTAAAACGTCCCCTTAGAAAAATTAATAAATTATTGTGTTGATAAACCTCTTACATTATTTGCTTTTCAAACAGCTGAGCAAAACTGAACGTAATCAAACATTCACTAAAGTGACACACAATATTTTTAGCGCAGCGCAATCTGACTTTCAATAATCCCTACAAAACAATGGCCCTGACTAACATTAACCTATATCTTTCACAAATCACTTACCTCACAAAAATCTTTGTTACTCGAACTACTGCAATACAGCGAGCGCCACTACTGCCAGCTAAATAAAAGATTCAAACTACGCAAGGCACTAACTACTGATAGGCATAGTTAGCAAATGAAAGATTTTAATAGAGAACAAACAATGTATTTACCTTAATAGTGTTGAAAAGTCATAATATATATAGCAGTTCATGACATCCATTTGTACAAATTTCAAAACTCCGCCATTTGTCTCCCCACATCCACCACTGCTGGCGGCTCACCTCCAACTGCGCCACGCTACGCGCTGTTAACATCCAGCTGCCCAACACTACAATGGCAGACAACAATGCAAACTAGCCACAGACTGCACACAGCACAGCTAGTGATTTTCATACAGAGCGCTACGTAACGTTGCCAATAAGAAAACATAAACAGCCTACTTACAATTGTTGTGTACGAAATATAGTTAAGACATATAAATTGTTTTTAACGGTGGAAGGAGGGCTCAACTTCTTTCCAGTGTCGACATCATGTACGAGCTATATAGGACGCTGTCTGTGACGGAGTTTGTAGCACACGAGGCTGTTGCCACCTTCTATGGCGTCCTATGCAAAGTGCGTAAATGCCTGGTGTTTCTCTTCTGCGTTTGCTTCCGATATCAGCTCTGCTGGAAATAAAAAACTTACTCAAATGAAAAGACACCGCGAGTCATCAGGTAATGATGCTCACTGGATGTTTTTTCGGTCTACGCTCCCTGATTTCAGGAAACCCTATGACAGACATAAAAGAGAACTGGAAGCTATTTTCCTTTGGCTTCTGGATGAGCAGCTGGACGAATCCGAGGAGGACAAGTTGGAATTTTCCCTACCGTAATGGGATTCTTTCACTTCTTGAACAACATTCTCCGTCCCTACACAGGGTTCACCACTCAGTTACACCATCGATGGTATCGAATATCTCCCAAGCTGAATCATATATAGTACTCTGAGAAATTGAACAGTTCTAGGGATACTATTCTAGACTTATTAATACGTAACCATTATTTATGTATGTAGCCTACTCAATAATATACGATACTAGGCGTTCTTGCGAAAAATAAACTTTCCTTGGTCTCTTGTTTAATATCATTCCCTAATGTTCACCAACTTACCGTACTGTGGCGAGTAGCTTCTTAGCAGGAGAAGGAAGTCTAAAATTTGCCTCTTTGTTTGTCAGAGTAGCTGATACTAGTTGCCCCAAAAATTATAAACTGTTGCAAAGTTCTCATATATTCCCTGCTATTGTAAATAATTCACCTTTATTGTACTGGGACAAAGATGAATGAGAGTACTGCATGTGTAGTGAATAAGAACTTTGACGCTATGTTTTGTTTCATCTCTGGTTCACTCGCAGTATTTGAGGCATAGTAGCGTGGAGTTGAGTTTTTCAAAGAAGGAGATCTGCTGTAGTGAATCGGGGCGAAGTTATCCGAAGTACATTACTTTGGAGATGGGAATTCATTTAATATTTTCATATAATTTTTTTAAAAAAGAGATTTTAGAGAAATTATAAAAGTATGTTTGTAGTTTCTTTGTAATGAGAGAATTTTGTAACTGTTATAGGGTTCTTATGTTGTGCTATCTTTTTCTCAATAATCAGTTTGATTTCTTAAAAACGATTTTCTTTAAAGTGAAACTTACCTTCATTATACAAAGTAGAAGTTTTAATTTTTACGGTGAGTGCATTGCACATTGCTGCACACGAAGCAGCGAATCGTTTCTAGCAAAAGGAATTTAGAGTAGATTACTTATCTGTAGCTGCTGCATCTGCTGATTTGCATTTGCTTTCGAGAATGCCAGAACTCAAGACACAAAAACAGCCGGCTGAGAAAGAGGTAAGTCACTTTTATTTCAGGGTAGATCTCATCTTGTGTTCTTGTGTAGTGTGTACCCAAGCTTGTCGGGTGTCCTGCTAGAAAGCACAGTAATTTTCAGTGAACAGTGCTGGTAATTTGAATCAGTTATTTTCTTCCGAGTAGAGCAGTACTTTATAGTTGAGAATATTCTTAGTCTAACATTGCACTTAATATTAGACATCTTTGGTAAGGTGTTTTTGTTGTATTGTTTCCACTGGGCACACAGTTAGTTTCTTTTGGCATTTAATTAGATTAATTTTCTTTATTTCAAATTTTGTATTTCATGAGGTTTAAAGTTTTAACTGACGACATAGTTCATACGCGCGGCATAGGACCATCCAACAGTCAGATTTGCTGCGCAGCTGAGCACGATACCTTAGGTATAGTTTATATGAGAAGAAAGTTCCCCGAAATCAGTGTATTCAGGTCTCTCGCAAACTGACAACATTTTACAGAAAGTTATACTGTCTGGATTTATTCTGTAGAATTCGTGGAATTTGTGTTCGCGTGGAGAGGCCTTACGAGAAACCCCAATTTGATATTCGTAGCATAGTACGGGATTGCCCAATATTTTCTTTCCTTTTTTCATTTTTCTGAGCTTTAAATAACGAGAAGCCAGAAAAACTTCCTCTCCAAAATAGCTCGTGACTGCAACAGAAACTGAGACAGGAACGTGATTCGTGCTGTCTCGTTGTTTGTTGTATCCCGTTGCGCACGCATAGAGTATCGTGTTGCACATCGTATCTCCCAGAGGGAATACGAGCGTCGCATCGATAATCGTCGCGTCGCTTTTTTGCAACGTGTCGCATATCGTACCGCCTCAGTGAGATGCTGAAGAGGAGCTGTCACGAAGAGAAACTGAGTAACCAGTGAACCAGTGATTTTGAGAACATTTCTCTGAGAGAACAAGTTTTTTTATTACTTCAGAATGAACACAAACAGCCTCGACCGCAATAATAAATGGGTGGTCCATTGATAGTGTCCGGGCCAAATATCTCATGAAATAAGCATCAAACGAAAAAACTACAAAGAACGAAACTTGTCTAGCTTCAAGGGGGAAACCAGAAGGCGCTATGGTTGGTCCGCTAGATGGCGCTGACATAGGTCAAACGGATATCAACTGCGTTTTTTTAAAAATAGGAACTCCCATTTTTTATTACATATTCGTGTAGTTCGTAAAGAAATATGAATGTTTTAGTTGGACCCCTTTTTTCGCTTTGTGGCAGATGGCGCTGTAATAGTCACAAACGTATAAGTACGTGGTATCACGTAACATTCCGCCAGTGCCGACGGTATTTGCTTCGTGATACATTACCCGTGGGTGGTCCATTGATAGTGTCCGGGCCAAATATCTCATGAAATAAGCATCAAACGAAAAAACTACAAAGAACGAAACTTGTCTAGCTTCAAGGGGGAAACCAGAAGGCGCTATGGTTGGTCCGCTAGATGGCGCTGACATAGGTCAAACGGATATCAACTGCGTTTTTTTAAAAATAGGAACTCCCATTTTTTATTACATATTCGTGTAGTTCGTAAAGAAATATGAATGTTTTAGTTGGACCCCTTTTTTCGCTTTGTGGCAGATGGCGCTGTAATAGTCACAAACGTATAAGTACGTGGTATCACGTAACATTCCGCCAGTGCCGACGGTATTTGCTTCGTGATACATTACCCGTGTTAAAATGGACCGTTCACCAATTGCAGAAAAAGTCGATATCGTGTTGATGTATGGCTATTGTGATCAAAATGCCCAACGGGCGTGTGCTATGTACGCTGCTCTGAATCCTGGACGACATCATGCAAGTGTCCGGGCCGTTCGCCGGATAGTTCCGTTATTTGAGGAAACAGTAAGTGTTCAGCCACGTGTGAAACGTCAACCACGACCTGCTACAAATGATGACGACCAAGTAGGTGTTTTAGCTGCCGTCGCGACTAATCCGCACATCACTCGCAGACAATTTGCGCGAGAATCGGGAATCTCAAAAACGTCGGTGTAGAGAACGCTACATTAACATCAATTGGGCCCGTACCGTATTTCTATGCACCAGGAAGTGCATGGCGACGACTTTGAACGTTGTGTACAGTTCTGCCAGTGGGCATAAGAGAAATTACGGGACCATGACAGATTCTTTGCACGCGTTCTGTTTAGCGACGAAGCGTCATTCACCAACAGCGCGAACGTAAACCGACATAATATGTACTATTGGGCAACGGAAAATCCACGATGGCTGCGACAAGTGGAACATCAGCGACCTTGGCGGGTTAATGTATGGTGCGGCACTTTGGGAGGAAGGATAATTGGCCCCCATTTTAACGATGACAATCTAAATGGTGCAACGTATGCTGATTTCCTACGTAATGTTCTACCGTTGTTACTACAAGATGTTTCACTGCATGACAGAATGGCGATGTACTTCCAACATGATGGATGTCCGGCACATAGCTCGCGTGTGGTTGAAGCGGTATTGTATAGCATATTTCATGACAGGTGGATTGGTCGTCGAAGCACCATACCATGGCCCGCACGTTCACCGGATCTGACATCCCCGGATTTCTTTCTGTGGGGAAAGTTGAAGGATATTTGCCATCGGATCCACCGACAATGCCTGACAACATGCGTCAGCGCACTGTCAATGCATGTGCGAACATTACGGAAGGCGAACTACTCGCTGTTGAGATGAATGTTGTACTGCCAAATGCATTCAGGTTGACGCACATCATTTTGAGCATTTATTGCATTAATGTGGTATTTACAGGTAATCACTCTGTAACACATGCGTTCTCAGAAATGATAAGTTCACAGTGGTACATGTATCACATTGGAACAACCGAAATGAAATGTTCAAACGTACCTACGTTCTGTATTTTAATTTAAAAAAAACCTACCTGTTACCAACTGTTCGTCTAAAATTGTAAGCCATATGTTTGTGACTATTACAGCGCCATCTATCACAAAGCGAAAAAAGTGGTCCAACTAAAACATTCATATTTCTTTACGTACTACACGAATATGTAATAAAAAATGGGGGTTCCTATTTAAAAAAAAACGCAGTTGATATCCTTGTGACCTATGGCAGCGCCATCTAGCGGGCTAACCATAGCGCCATCTGGTTTCCCCTTTCAAGCTAGGGAAGTTTTGTAGTTTTTTCGTTTGCCGATTATTTCGTGAGATATTTGGCCCGGTCACGATCAATGTACCACCCTGTATATATATATATATATATATATATATATATATATATATATATATATATATATATATTAGGTAACATGTTTCGGTTTCGGTCTGCTTTATACCATCTTCAGACCTCATATAATGATGGAAAGCCGTGGCGGTGAACGGAGCAGGCGTTACGACTCTGCTAACGCTAAATGAACAGCGTTCGTGGAGTCCAAAATAGACTGAAACCGGTAACGAAACCGGTAACCTCAAAGAAAAAAAGAAGTTTCTTACGGTCGAGACTGTTTATGTTCATTTTAAACTGAGATAAAAAAATTATGAGAGTAGGTATCATTTGGAACAGACCGCGTCGCAGTGTCTAGCACAGCTGCTTAGAAATAATTTTTTGCAACCAGCGAAAGACTTCGTGCTCACACTGAATTTTGTGATGTCTCTATCTCTCTCTCTCCCTCTCTCTCTCTCTCTTTGTGTGTGTGTGTGTGTGTGTGTGTGTGTGTGTGTGTGTGTGTCAGCTCTTTGACCAGATTTAGTAGTGATTTGTCGTTAAAAATGATTATCGTACTTCTCTTACGAGTATTACGGGGAGCGTAGCATTTCACAGAGATATCAGTGAGAACATAGAGTCGCCGTGACAGAAGGTGAAGATACACGAGTATCTTGCGATCCGTCTCGTTAGTATGAGCGTGAAGCGGCGGAGTGCAAGAAAGGTGCCTACAACAGCACTTAGCCGGAAGCAGTTCTTAGATGGCGATAGATACGCACCGAGGACTTTGTTCGTCGACGCGGAACAGACACGTGCAAGTGTCCGCACTCTGGCAGTCGGGGACTGTCCAAGGTGAGAATAGGCGGATGCCAACGGCGCGACGCGTCGGACCGCGAGCTGCAGCGAGGACGAAGGACGCGTCTCGCCGGGGGAGCCAAACAGGCGCGTGCGGCGCACCGGAGGTCACACAGTGAGGGGGAGCGGCAGGCGGCGTATGTGGCAGGCGCCGCGCTCACAAGCAAACGGCGGGCTGCTCAGAGCAGGTGCGCCAGTCGAGAGGCTGGGCGTGTCACGTTCTATCCTGCAGACACACCGTAGAATGCTGTTAAGTACCTTTTTAAATACACTAAATGAGCAAATCTATACGGACACCCATACGTAATGCAAAGTTAATTATTATATGAGACGAAACACTGTCACACTAATAGAAAAGGAGGCAGGGAGTATTATTTCATCACACCAGAAGCAATAACAGCAGAATGAGTCGGTTAGGAGTGCATATACTTCAGACACAGACTAGTCATCGGATGGCACCTGAGAAACAAATGCATCAGGGGCCTTCCAGCCCTTCTACACTACTAGCCATTAAAATTGCTACTCCACGAAGATGACGTGCTACAGACGCGAAATTTAACCGACACGAAGAAGATACTGTGATTTGCAAATGATTGGCTTTTCAGAGCATTCACAAAAGGTTGGCGCCGGTAGCGATACCTACAAGGTGGTGACATGAGGAAAATTTCCAACCGTTTTCTCATACACAAACAGCAGTTGACCGGCGTTACCTGGTGAAACGTTGTTGTGATGCCCCGTGTAAGGAGGAGAAATGCGTACCATCACGTTTCCTACTTTGATGAAGGTCGGATTCTAGCCTATCATTCCCGGCGGGGTCAGGGATTTTCTCTGCCTCGTGATGACTGGGTGTTGTGTGCTGTCCTTAGGTTAGTTAGGTTTAAGTAGTTCTAAGTTCTAGGGGACTGATGACCATAGATGTTAAGTCCCATAGTGCTCAGAGCCATTTGAATGATTTTTTGTAGCCTATCGCTATTGCGGTTTATCGTATCGCGACATTACTACTCGCGTTGGTCGAGATCCAATGACTGTTAGCAGAATATGGAATTGGTGGGTTCAGGAGGGTAATACGGAACGCCGTGATGGATCACAACGGCCTCGTATCACTAGCAGACGAGATGACAGGCATCTTATCCGCATGGCTGTAACGGATCGTGCAGCCACGTCTCGATCCCTGAGTCAACAGATGGGGACGTTTGCAAGATAACAACCATCCGCACGAACAGTTCGACGACGTTTGCAGCAGCACGGACTATCAGCTCGGAGACCATGGCTGCGGTTACCCTTGACGCTGCATCACAGACAGGAGCGCGTGCGATGGTGTAGTCAACGACGAACCTAGGTGCACGAATGGCAAAAAGGCATTTTTTAGGATGAATCCAGGTTCTGTTTACAGCCTCATGATGGTCACATCCGTGTTTGGCAACATCGCGGTGAACGCACACTGGAAGCGTGTATTCGTCATCGCCATACTCTCGTATCATCCGGCGTCATGGTATGGGGTGCCATTCGTTACACGTCTTGGTCACCTGTTGTTCGCATTGACGGCACATTGAACTGTGGACGTTACATTTCAGATGTGTTACGACCCGCGGCTCTACCCTTCATTCGATCCCTGCAAAACCCTACATTTCAGCAGGATAATGTACGACTGCATGTTGCAGGTCCTGTACTGGCCTTTCTGGATACAGAAAATGTTCGGCTGCTGCCCTGGCCAGCACATTCTCCAGATCTCTCACCAACTGAAAACGTCTGGTCAATGGTGGCCGAGCAAATGGCTCGTCACAATACGCCAGTCACTACTCGTGATGAATTGTGGTATCGTCTTGAAGCTGCATGGACAGCTGTACCTGTACACGCCATCCAAGCTCTGTTTGACTGTATCCCAATGGCCTCGTATCACTGGCAGTCGAGATGACAGGCATCTTATCCGCATGGTTGTAACGGATCGTGCAGCCACGTCTCGATCTCGGAGTCAACAGATGGGGACGTTTGCAAGACAGGTGTATCAAGGCCGTTATTATGTCCAGAGGTGGTTGTTCTGGGTACTGATTTCTCAGGATCTATGCACCCAAATTGCCTTAAATGTAATCACATGTCACTTCTAGTATAATATATTTGTCCAATGAATACCCTTTTATCATCTGCATTTCTTCTTCGTATGGCAATTTTAATGACCAGTAATGTACAATGAGGTGACAAAAGTCGTGGGTTAGCGATACAGACATACGCAAATGGCGTAATTTTGCTGTACACTGAACACTGGTGGTGCTGTCATTTGTACACGGGTGATTCATGTGAAAATGTTTCCGACGTGATTATGACCGCACGACAGGAGTTAACAGGCTTTGAACACGGAATGGTACTTGGAGCTAGAGGCAGAGGACATTCCGTTTCGGAAATCGTTAGGGAATTCAATGATCTACTGTGTGAAGCGTGTACCGAGAATACCAACTTTCAGGCTTTACCTCTCATCACGGACGATGCAATGGTAGATGGCCTTCACTTCACCGAGACCAGCAGCGTTTGTGTAGATTTGTCATTGCTAACAGACAAGCAACAGTGCGTGAAATAACAGTAGAAATCAACGTGGGAAGTATGACGAACGTATCTACTAGGACAGTGTGCTGAAATTTGGCGTTTATGGGCTGTGGAAGCAGATGACCGACCCTAGTGCCGTTGCTAACTGCACGACGTCGATTGCAGCGCCTCTCCAAGGCTCCAGACCACATCGGTTGGACCCTAGAGGAGTGGAAAACGGTGGCCTGGTCAGATGAGTCCCGATTTCAATTGGTAATAGCTGATAACAGTTTTCGAGTGTGTCGCAAAGCCCATGGAGCCATGGACCCAAGTTGTCAACAAGGCACTCTGCAAGCTGGTGGTGGCTCCGTAATGGTGTGGGCTGTGCTAAATGGAAAGGACTGGGTCCTCTGGTCCCACTGAACGATCATTGATTGGAAGTTGCTGTGTTCGGCTGCTTGGAAACCTTTTGCATCCATTCATTGACTTCATGTTCCCAAATGTAAGGACGCTACGTAAGTAGGCTGTTTAGGTTTTCTTATTGGCAACGCCACGTAGCGCTCTGTATGAAAATCACTGGCTGTGCTGTGTTCAGTCTGTGGCTAGTTTGCATTGTTGTCTGCCATTGTAGTGACGGGCAGCGGTAGCTGGATGTGAACAGCGCGTGCCGTTGCACAGTAGGAGGTGAGCCGCCAGCAGTGGTGGATGTGGGGAGAGAAATGGCGGAGATTTGAAATTTGTAAGATTGGATGGCATATATATTATGATTATTAAGGTAAATACATTGTTTGTTCTCTATTAGAATCTTTCATTTGCTAACTATGCCTATCAGTAGTTAGTGCCTTCAGTAGTTTGAATCTTTTATTTAGCTGGCAGTAGTGGCGCTCGCTGTATTGCAGTAGTTCGAGTAACGAAGATTTTTGGTGAGGTAAGTGATTTGTGAAAGGTGCAGGTTAATGTTAGTCAGGGCCATTCCTTTGTAGGGATTTCTGAAACACTGCAATTTTACAGTGATGAACAATCTGGACTGTCTTTATGGACTGTGAGAAAATTTTACCTTTTGACCAACATTGTATCAATAAGTGTGTGCATTTGATATCTTTGTTATTGTAGTTATGACAAATTTTATCAAATCATTATTGGCCACTCCCCAAAACAATTTGTAAAATTTTTTGTGGGGGCATGGGGGCTATGTAAGTAGGCTATGTAAGTAGGCTGTTTAGGTTTTCTTATTGGTAACGCCACGTAGCGCTCTGTATGAAAATCACTGGCTGTGTTGTGTGCAGTCTGTGGCTAGTTTGCATTGTTGTCTGCCATTGTAGTGATGGGCAGCGGTAGCTGGATGTGAACAGCGCGTAGCGTTGCACAGTAGGAGGTGAGCCGCCAGCAGTGCTGGATGTGGGGAGAGAAATGGCGGAGACTTGAAATTTGTAAGACTGGATGGCATATATATTATAATTATTAAGGTAAATACATTGTTTGTTCTCTATTAAAATCTTTCATTTGCTAACTATGCCTATCAGTAGTTAGTGCCTTCAGTAGTTTGAATCTTTTATTTAGCTGGCAGTAGTGGCGCTCGCTGTATTGCAGTAGTTCGAGTAACGAAGATTTTTGGTGAGGTAAGTTATTTGTGAAAGGTACAGGTTAATGTTAGTCAGGGCCATTCCTTTGTAGGGATTTCTGAAAGTCAGATTGCGTTGTGCTAAAAAATATTGTGTGTCAGTTTAAGCACAGTCTTGTATAATTCTTCAAAGGGGACGTTTCTCAAATAACGGTGAAAGTTTTATAGATGACAGTGCGCCAACTAAGAATATTCCAGACAGTTCGAGTGAATGATTTGACCAGCCAGATCGCCCGACATGAATCCCATCGAGCGTTTGTGGGACGTAACCGATCAGTCCACGCACAAAGTCCTGCACCGGCAACACTTTCACAGTTATGAACGGCTATAGAGGCAACGTTGCTTAATATTTCTGCGTGGGACTTTCAACGATTTCTTAAGTCCATGCTACGTCGAGTTATTGGAGTACTCCGGCAAAAGAACGGGCTGCAGTGTTCGAGCAGCTCCTCATAATCCGCCAACAGGGCAGTTACAATTAAATTTGCGCTGCTTGAGCCAGGTTAGACCGAAAACTATTTACAGTGTCGGTAACAAAGTAGGTAGGAATGATGTTCGGCTTGTGCGCTACAGGATTTGCGTTGTTACTAGTGTTTCTGTCATGACAGGCCATTAGGGGCTGGTGCCGGTACGGCGATGTACGAGAAGAGTGATGGATTATTTGACACTTGCGTTCACTGAAAAAAAGGCCAAGGTTGGCACGTAAAAATATTCTCCTTCACCAGGATACTTAACTATCGCACACATCACCGATGACAATGTCCGCCCCTGATAGCTGAGTGGTCAGCCCGACAGACTGTCAATCCTAAGGGCCCGGGTTCGATTCCCGGCTAGGTCGGAGTATTTCTTCGCTCAGAGACTGAGTGTTGTGTTGTCCTAGTCATCATCGTTTCATCCCCATCGACGCACAAGTCGCTGAAGTGGCGTCATATCGAAAGACTCGCACTCGGCGAACGGTGTACCCGACGGGAGGCCCTAGTCACACGACCGATGAGAATGCCGAAAGTGCATGAATTGGGCATTGAATTCGTTCCTCATCCACGCTGTCAACCAGACCTATCCCCACGTGACCTCTTCCTGTTCCTAATTTAGAAATGTAGCTTGCTGGGATGAAATTCTTATCAAATGATTAAGTGGTATTTGCAGTCAACAAGTAATTTGCAGAGTCTGACAAGACCTATTCTTCAGATCGTTGGACCAGGGTATATGGTTCAAAGAAGATTATGCCGAGGTGTAAGGTGAGTTGTTTGCGAAACAAACATCTTTTCCTGCTTTTTTTACCAGGCGTATCAAACGCTCGTAGACTTGACATAAAAATCAGTGTGCATTATAGTTGCAGGCACTCATTGTTGGTCAGTTAAACATGAACAGGGCTTTACTCGTAAAGTTATTTTATCAAAACAGCACCAACAGTGCAGCTGCATTACTCGTGTATCGATGCAATGAAGGAATGAAGAAATGTTCGGTTTCCGCACTGGGGTTGAACGACATGATTTCGAAGTTGAAATTAACTGGCGACTTATGGAATGCTCGTTGGAGAGTTCGACGTTCAGTATTGCCATAAATTGTTGATAAATTTACTGTTGCCGTGGCTCAGAATGCTGGACGAACCATTGAGAATAGGTATCTCTAGCGCGGTTACAGGCTGTCGTGGATTGAGATGCTTGTCACATTGTGCGACGTTTGTAATCTGTAACGTAAAAATTTTACACGATTATCAAACGTTACCCCCCCCCATTTAGAAATTAAAACATGTCTCAACGGTTTGTCGGTCCTTACAAATCTTTCTACAAAGTTTCATCTACGATCAACTGTTTTTATGGAAGCCCATTTAAGTTGCGAAAGCTTAGTTGTAACCAGTCTGATTTTCTCCAGACAGTGCGAAGCTACGCTTGAGGTAGCGCAAAAAGCTACACCACTGTACAGTGGGTGACTGGAAGCTGGTGATCTGGAGTGATGAATCATGATATACGCTGTGGCAATCCGGCGGAAGGGCGTGGGTTTGTTGTGTGCCTGGAGAACATTACCTGCCAATCATAAGAGGGTTATTCGGAAATTAAGGAACGATCGGTCGCGAAACGGAAAATTCAGTGAAAATCTGATGAAGCTTTGCACACATGCGTTGGGCATTGTGTCTAGCACGCCCGTCGATCGCACCATGTCGCTTTTTTCACTTCTGAGCTCACAGTGAGAACGTAAGGATGGCTAGAAATTAGCGTCTCCCGCCGAGAAAGAGGTCCTGGCGAAAGATTTCACCTGAAGCTATGGACTCCATATAACGTAACTGTCATGCGGTTCCTTCTACACGACAATTGTCGGCCGCACTCTGCAGGGGCAATGAAGATGCTCCTGCAGCGTTTTCGATGGGAAGTGTTTGATCACCCACAATACAGCCCGTAATTGGCTACCCCTGAGGAACATCTCTGCTCAAATGACTCGCTGACTATGAAGACAATATTTTGACACAGACAACGAGCTGCAGTCCAGAGTAGAAAAATGTCGAAAAGCACTGGCGGCTGTCTGCTATAAAGAGGGAATTGAAAATTTGGTACAACGCTACGACAGATGTCTAAGTTTGAGCGGCGACTGGGTACAGAATAGCCCTCGTATGTAGTGCCAATAGTGAATTACAGAGAAGTTGTTGATACTGTATACGGTGTATCTTGTGGTTAGGTTTTGCTCCTCTTTTAAGAGTACTCTAAATGTGGAAGGATATGAATGCATTTCACATAATTGTGTACCGTGTACAGTAGAGGAACAGTTAGGGGGCTATGAATGTATCAGCATGAGAATGCCACCTGTTATAAAGCGTCATCCATGAGACAGTGGTTTATAGATAACAACATTCCTGAAATCGACTGGCCTTCCAGGGTCCCAACCTGAGCCAAGTTGAACACTTATGGGATGAGTAGAACGTCGACTTCGGCCCTGACCCTTGCGTCCGTCACTACCTGGTTTCGACTCGTGAGGAGGATTGGGCTCCCATTGCTGCACAGACATTCAGACACTTTAATGAAACTATTTCCAGAAGCGTTTTGCCTAAGAATGGAGGCTAGACACACGCCATATTAATGTCAACTAATAAGTCTCCGGATACTTTTGATCAGATAGTGTAATGCAATAAACTTCTGAACTGCCCTGAGCCAACAGAAAGCTCTCCACTAGAAAATATCCTAAAAACCAATCGAGATTCACAAGCAACAAGTGAAGAGGAAATTAATAAGTAACGAAGCATGTGATGGAAAAGGAATGGTTGTCAAACGCCTGATCTCAACTGGTCCACAAATCTTCAAGAAAACAGCAGTAACCATGCAAAATATCTTCTTGCTTGTTTAGTTCCTAACGTTGCCTCTGGAACATAGGGCCGTGACAAAATTCCTCTACCTGGTACGATTTCTAGCTAGTCGCTTCACTACACTCCAGGTTTTCCCATCCTCTGCAGTTTCTCTCTCGATCGTCGTTTTCCACGTCTGTTTGGGACGACCACGTTTTCTAACTCCTTGAGGAGTGCCACCCTTTCAACAGCTCCATCTGGTTTCCTCAATGTATGCCCAATCCAGTTCCATTTTCTTTCCTTGATTTGTATATTGACCGGTTGCTGATTTGCCTCCCTCCAAAGATATTCATTTGTCATTATATCTGACCATCTCACATTTAAAATACGCTGGAGACAGCGGTTGATAAAAACTTGGAGCTGGTTTTTGATGTGGTTAGTCACCTTCCAAGTTTGGCAACCATACAGCAGAACACCCTTCAGATTGTTATTGAAAAGCCGGAGTTTAGCCTTCTTTGAGATGATCCTATTTCTCCAAACAGGATACAGTTGTAAAAACGCAACATTTGCTTTGCGGATGCGACTACGGACGTCCTCGTCAGCGCGTCCTGTAGTCGTGACTATACGTACTTCCGAGATAAAGAAAAGATTGGACCTGTTCTACGTTCTCTCCATTAATGGTCGAATTTATCCGCATTTCTTTGGTTTTGCGAACATTTATCTTGAGGCCTGCAACTTCCGCCTTTCTCTGTAACCTGGCCTGTTTCTCTTAAATGTCTCGTTATCGTTGTGCCATTAAACAGGTATCATCTGCGAAATCTAGATCTTCGAGCCTATCCCGCATTCCGCATTGCACACCTCTCTTCCGTCCCCCATCACTCTTTTCATCAAATGGTCCAACACCAAAAGAAATACTGTTGGTGAAAGAATACACTCTTGTCGTACTCCCGAATTAACTTGGAAATGCTGTGTTAGTTCTCCATTACGTAGTATTTGGTATTCATAGTCTTCATACATTTCCATGATGATTTTAATAGTCTTCGTTGGAATGCCATATTTTGAAAGTGTGTCCCACATGACTCTTCGATTGACAGAGTCGAAAGCCTTTTCAGAGTGAATGAAGGCAAGGTAGAGAGTGTGTTGTCACTCCGCACTTTGTTCCAGAATAATTCTGAGAGTACCGATAAGGTCCACACAGCTTCGATTTTTTCTAAAACCCTTCTGCTCTCTCCTCAGTTGTGCTTCCACAGAATCCTTAATGGGTTGAAAATGATCCTCTAAAACACCTTACTCGGCTCTGAGAATAGGGTAATGCCCCGCCAGTTGTTGCAGTTAGTAACATCTCCTTTTTTGGATATTTTCACGATAATACCTCGTTTCCAATATGTTGGTAGTTTCTCCTCTATCCATATCTTCTCTAAGAGGATGTACAATAACTCGACAGTAGTATCCAAGTCTGTTTTCAGCATCTTCATGCAAAATATTTGTTCGACAGAAAATTACAGATGACTGCCATTCAGCGTTGCTACATCCACTACATAAGAAAGAAGACAGAAAGCAATATGTTGTCTTCTTTGTGTTTCAAGATCATTTCTCCGTAGTTGCAGATATACAAGTTGTAAGGGTTAGTTACTATCTTTTGCAAAATTAATGAGGACCAAACGCGTTTCACCTTGTTCTAAAGCATCTTCTGTGGTCAATGTAAAAATATGGATTTTTTTCCCCTTACAATTTTCTTTGCTGGGATCAGGAACAGTTTGCATGCTTCACATTCTAAAACAGCATTAATTCTTACCGTTACTCACGGCTTTTTGTTGCCTTACTTCATTCTTCATGTCCTTCCACGTTTACTCGTTTGTGTTGGATTTTGGCACATAACACATTGACTCACAAAATACAGTCACATTTCTATGCTGTTGAGAACCACTGTCATCTCGCCATTATGTGTGTTTTATTTCGCTATTACGGATGCGTCTGTCTTTTGTTTGTTTTGTTAATGATGGGAGCGTCTGCTGTTGCCCTGTGAGTGTTTATATTTTCCGACTAGAGTGTATGTGTGTGTGTGTGTGTGTGTGTATACACACATTTTTATGTTGGGGGTAGTTGTCCTTTTTTGTGTATGCGTTTGTATAGGGAGCTAATATTTCGTAATTACTGTGTATATAAGTTATTGCTTTAGTATAGTACAATGGAGGACGACCTAGGTTGGGGATACTGTCTAGTTTGTGATATTATTTTGGAGTGTTCAGGGGGAGCTGATTTTCCTCTACAGTATGTTTTATTAGTTTAAACAGAGTCTGACTGCTGATGTTTGTCTGGTCATTTATCATGTGTTTCTTCTCTATTACTGCTTTTACGATTTGGAGTTTCTGTTGAAGGTTTAGGAATTGTTTCTTGTTGCTGAATCTGACGGTTTTCATGTCTTTTACTGTTGCGGTAGGCTCGTGGTTTTCTTCCCAGTTTCATTTCTTTCTGGATTCTCTTGTTCAGTTTTGTCATTAGGGATTCTTGGTGTACGTTATTGTTTCCTATCTGAATAATTACATCCGGCTCCACGTTATAGCTACGTTTGCAAATAGGTATAGTGTTTGATCTGTGGGTTATAAATCTAATAGCAGGTTCTTTTTTGGGTCTATGGGTGGTTAGATGATTGATGTAATATTGTGTCGGCCGGCCGGTGTGGCAGTGCGGTTATAGGCGCTTCATTGTGGAATCGCGTGACCACTACGGTCGCAGGTTCGAATCCTGCCTCGGGCATGGATGTGTTTGATCTCCTTAGGTTAGTTAGGTTTAAGTAGTTCTAAGTTCTAGGGGACTGATGACCACAGATTTTAAGTCCCGTAGTGCTCAGAGTCATTTGAATATTGTGTATGTTGTGATGTTTTTCTGGTAAATGTTGAATGAATGTTGATTACTTTTCTTTGTGGTTGGTATATGTAGGAACTTTATTTGGCCTGCTTATTCTGTCACTGAGGCGAACTTCCTTTTCGTGTAATTTGTTTATCTCTGCATGTAGTTGTTATATTTTATGTCTGGTTCGTCCATCAAGAGGAGGATGTCATTCACGTATATCAACCAAAACAGTATATTATAAATTTCCTTAACTTTACGTCTATGGTCACGAATTTTTTGTCATCAGACTACCAGTTTCGGTCTATAATGACCATCTTCAGATCTGCAGCAAAATATGGGAAAATATAAATACCCTAGCAGATTGTCTACAGCCTAAAACAATAAAATAGACCATAATGAAAAGTACTACTGACATACATGTACATTTGTGGCTTTAAGTATGTAGAGGCATACCGGTTTTATAAAAACATGTCCTAATGTACTGCAGCCATAGTGGCGTCGTCAAATGTTAAACACAAAATTAACACCGGCATCGTCAAATATATATAAATAATAGCATATGCAAGAGTCATCTTGTCAGTAGCAAATTACACGTAAAGCTAAAGGAAAATCTTAAGTGCCAAGGTAAATTTATGAAGAAATGTAATCAACACTGCACTGTATTAGAATGGGATGTGTACTTTGAAGAAATTTCATTGGTTATTTTCTTAATTTTCATATCATTTCTTTTTGAGATTCCTCAAAATGGCGGTGAGTTTAACCGTACTATACTACGTCTCTTATTCGACACATTTTTCAATTCTTACTCAAATGAATTTTTTGTGACGTCAGATTCATCGAAATCGTTGAACATTTTAACATAAACGTCTTTCCGTGGTTCCTGCGCCTTAAGTTTATCCTTGCATTTTTTACATGTTTTGTCCGAGCACACTGGTTTAGATTGCAGTGCAGAAATCTGCCAATTCAAATCAACAATTGGTAAACCGCATATTTTATAAGAAAAACTACGACAACTACTTTATAAAAATAATAATAACAGATAACTTTTAAAGAGATCCACTCGCTATCAGTGCATGTGTAAAAGCCCTGTTCTGATCCCCAGACACGAGTTCGTACCTCATAAAAATCTGATGAAACCGTGTCGAGGGAGTATTCGGTGGTTTACTGTTATGAAACGTCCCCTTAACCTGATAGACTGTGCTTAACCTGACACACAATATTTTTAGCGCAACGCAATCTGACTTCCAATAATCCCTACAAAAGAATGGCCCTGACTAACATTAACCTATACCTTTCATAAATCACTTACCTCACAGAAATCTTCGTTACTGGAACTACTGCAATACAGCGAGCGCCACTACTGCCAGCTAAATAAAAGATTCAAACTACGGAAGGCACTAACTACTGATAGGCATAGTTAGCAAATGAAAGATTTTAATAGAGAACAAACAATGTATTTACCTTAATGTCATCAAAAGTCATAATATATGTAATTTCAAAACTCCGCCATCTCTCTCGTCACATCCACCACTGCTGGCGGCTTACCTCTAACTGCGCAACGCTACGCGCTGTTCACATCCAGCTGCCGCTGCCCAACACTACAATGGCAGACAACAATGCAAACTAGCCACAGACTGCACACAGCACAGCCAGTGATTTTCATACAGAGCGCTACGCAACGTTGCCAATAAGAAAATATAAACAGCCTACTTACACTGTTTCTATTAGGTACCGCACAGAAACCGAAGCACCGTTTCACACTTGCCAACATTAACCGAAAAAGAACGGAAAACGAACCGAACCGAATGGAACCACAAACGTGTGGAACAGGCCTTATTCGTGCATCCCGGCGCATCGCAACTCGGCAGTTGATTAACTAGCTCTACAGCTATGGATGAGCTGTGGACGTGCGTGCGCAATGACGGAGACCTTTGGGTTAATGAGGGTGTTAGTGCCGTGGATGTATTTTCAAGAAGGGTCAACCATTAATTAAGAGGCATAAACGAAGACTTCATAACAACCTCATGAACCGCTTTCGACATGTTCAGTCTGACAAGATTCGAAAAGAAATCTTACACCAACACGAGAATGTACGCCCACACCCAAGTCTCACAAACCTGGAACACACTGCACAACTGGGTTGCACATTATTGTTTCATATAGCCTATAGCCCAGACCTGGCGACCAGGGACTTCCATCTTCTTGGGCCAATTGAGGATACTCTACACACTTTGTAGATGGTTCAAATGGCTCTGAGCACTATGGGACTCAACAGCTTATGTCATAAGTCCCCGAGAACTTAGAACTACTTAAACCTAACTAACCTAAGGACATCACACACACCCATTCCCGAGGCAGGATTCGAACCTGCGACCGTAGCAGTCCCGCGGTACCGGACTGCAGCGCCATAACCGCACGGTCACCGCGGGCGGCTACCGTGTAGATGATTACGGAATAATTCATAGAGTGAAAAGGCGGCCATGAGTTCAGAACAAGGCCTAATTAGAATGAGATTTAGACTCTGTAGCGGAGTGTGCGCTGATATGAAACTTCCTGGCAGATAAAAACTGTGTACCAGACCGAAACTCGAAGTCGCGACCTTTGCCTTTCGCGGGCAACTGCTCTACCAACTGAGTTACCCAAGCACGACTCACGCCCCTTCCGAACAGCTTTACTTCTGCCAGTATCTCGTCTCCTACCTTCCAAACTTGCTTGGTAGAGCACTTGTCCGTGAAAGGCAACGATCCCGAGTTCGAGTCTCGGTCCGGGACACAGTTTTAATCTGCCAGGATGTTTCATATCAGCGCACACTCCGCTGCAGAGTGAAAATCTCATTCTGGAAACATCCCACAGGCTGTGGCTAAGCCATGTCTCTGTTGTGACTTGGCAAGACAGCCAAGCCACTAGAAGGAGGAAGCCGAAAGGCACGCGTTTAAGCTCACGCAGGCTGGCGTGAGGTCTGGAACAGGTGAAGTAATTATACTAGCAAAAAAAGGTACGTAGCTTCTGGAATACTTAACTTTAATCCATAATTGGTGAACATCGGTCTGACGGTACATGCATCACAAGGTAAATAGCAAATGATAAAGGCGCCTTGCTAGGTCGTAGCAAATGACGTAGTTGAAGGCTATGCTAACTATCGTCTCGGCAAATGAGAGCGTAATTTGTCAGTGAACCATCGCTAGCAAAGTCGGCTGTACAACTGGGGCGAGTGCTAGGAAGTGTCTCTAGACCTGCCGTGTGGCGGCGCTCGGTCTGCAATCACTGACAGTGGCGACACGCGGGTCCGTCGTATACTAGCGGACCGCGGCCGATTTAAAGGCTACCACCTAGCAAGTGTGGTGTCTGGCGGTGACACCACAGTCTCCGCATATCCCTTTCTTTCAGGAGTGCTAGTTCTGCAGGTTCGCAGGAGAGCTTCTGTAAAGTTTGGAAGGTAGGAGACGAGATAATGGCAGAAGTAAAGCTGTGCGGACGGGGAGTGAGTCGTACTTGCGTAGCCCAGTTACCAGAGCACTTTGCCGCGAAAGGCAAAGGTCCCGAGTTCGAGTCTTGGTCCGGCACACAGTTTTAATCTGCCAGGAAGTTCCAACCGGCGGAATGATCAAAAATTTGGTGGAAACATTACGTACCCTTTTTTGTGTTAAAGACAATCCTAATGTGGAATAGTGATTGGTATTTTTTCTTCAGGTATTACAATTACGTACGTCGTTGTTCCTTTTGAACTGCAGTGGATAATTTACAATCACCTTCATAAGGGAATAAATACATCCTGAAACAACAGCCGAATGTTTAACACCTTATACAGACGTCTACAAGATGTTCGTTTGTGCAGGCCACTTATTGATCTTACAGCACGTATTGAGCAATAAAATAGCTCTGAGCACTATGGGACTTAACTGCTGTGGTCATCAGTCCCCTAGAACTTAGAACTACTTAAACCTAACTAACCTAAGGACATTACACACATCCATGCCTGAGGCAGGATTCGAACCTGCGACCGTAGCGGTCGCGCGGTTCCAAACTGTAGCGCCTAGAACCGCTCGGCCACTCCGGCCGGCTGAGCAATAAAGAAGACCTTCTTTCCTAAAGGTGAGTTACCCCGGAACATTGCAAGACGTCACTCGCTATAATCAAACATTTATATCTGGGTGACGATAAACGTTATTATTTTTATATAAATAAAAGTATTATCTTCTCAATAACCTTGAAATCGTCAACAACAATCTATTTTTTTAAATTTATGAGTTAGTGAATTTAGTCGTGGCAGTTTCGTTACCTGCGGTCACTTTTAGAACTCAAATTAATAAACAAATTATTTAATCTAATGAGATTGAATCTTAAATTGCTGGTGCTCCCATGTACCATGTACCACCACAACAAAATTCAAACAGTGCATAGTTCAGGCATTATGAATGAGAAAAATGGCGTATTTAAGTTCAGAAAATAATGTCAAGTTTTATTAACCCTTTTATTGCTACAACTAGCTGATAAATCTTACAGAAAAATGATAAACACGAATCAGAAAAGAAATGGTATTTGATTGGCAAAGCCTGCACTGGGATGATAGCTGTACATATTCTCCCCTGTATCAATCCCTTTTACAACGCAATTTGACTTTTTAAACATCAGTCCACTGTGAGGACTAACTCTTTCAAATGGAAACAACTACGACCAATTATACCTCAAACTATGGTTCACCTGACAACAGACGGCTGTGTATATTGTTTAACGACCTTATGCTGGTGCAGCAGTATTTTACGCTTTCACATTGATTCAGGCGTTAGCAGAAAACAGCGCGCTGTGGGTGAGGAGAGGTGCGTTGTGGCAGCTGTAATGTTCTGACGTGACCTCAAAAATTTGCAAACTACGAGGTCTGGCGTTCTGATTATCAGAAAGCGGGAAACTTCCCTGTCAGAGCCCTTATGTCCCAGGAGATTTCAGTGTGAGATGAACCCGTTCGCTTGTCAGGTCTGACCAATTATCTCACAAACATAAAAGTGCATGCTGGAATTGTCAAACGTCAGACGGCCAATTCCGGACGAAGAAGTTCAGCCGTGTGACACATGATATGTCCGAGATGCTATGCAGTTTGCTGTCGCTATAGTTGGAAACTGCCATTGATTCATTGTCCACCAGAAAGTACAGAGCACCAGGGGGGGGGGGGGAGACCAGAAGGCGAGGAAGGCACCACTTTCCACCATGCCTCGATACGGAAGCCGAGTTAGCATAAACAAAACTGCCCCCACATTCCACAAACCAATCGAACTACCCTCTACTCATTTAATCTCCCCTCTTGACTGTTCTGGTAGCCCATCCAGACACAGGACTGGGGTTCTTACGCTGGAGGAGCGAGCCTCCACTTTGAATATCCTGAGGAGAGCCAATTAGTTACTCCAAATCTCTCTTATCTGAAAAATGGAGATTTTCTACTAGGGAGGCGTTGTTCTCACAGTAAGCATGACCATGTTTTTGCAAGAAACATCCATGTAGATGGGACCAGAGTGCCTCATTCACAGAGAGATCCAACCTTTCCAGGCCAACCATTTCCAGTTTCTGAAAGAAGACAGTTGTTCCCATGAAATATGTGTTTCTGTTGTTCACTTAAAGAACCTGGCGACTTCCTGGCGTCAGGGGGGCTTCAGTCATGCCTCCACTAAACATGAGCACCAGCACTGTCAGCATCGTCCCAGCTTTTAACATGGGAATGCATGGAGTTTTATGACCTTCCCATCATTTGCACGAAGTTTCAGTTTACTGCCACCTGGCCCAGGTAAAATGTTTCTTGAAGAGGCGCCCTTCTGGCTGACCCTTTCTTCTGTCGTTGGATAATGTTCAATACACACTGAAAGGTCTCTGTTGGAGTCCTTTCATGTTTAATTTCTTAAATCTGTTGCCATTTATGGAATAAATTCCTCTTCTAAATGTACTGTGGCGTTTCTGACTATCTGGGAGGAGACTGAGCAGTGGAACGTGTTACTTTTACACATAAACAAGAACGATCTGTCACACTACTACACTTTAAAGCACAGTTTATATGTAATTCTTATATGTAATTCATGTCACACAGTCTCATACGGAACCTACATCCGCTTTCTTTTATATACTGTATATGATAAGATACTGTCATCCCCCTTCCCTTTTGTGTGAGAGGATGAATGAGCATATGTATTTCTAGTTGCATGCTTGAGGGTAGCAGACAAGGCTGTCTGCTAGAGAACAGTAGGACCAACGTCGGAACAGGTAGCTACGCTTCCTAAAAGCAAAGAGGTTTCTATCCTTAGTATGGTCCTGTCCGTCCGTTGTCATGTTGGTATAGGAAGCTGCCCCTCTGGCCACTTCCGTTGGTCTTTGTGAGCCTCCCTCAGGAAGTACGCTCGGCAGTAAGGCAGTGGCAGTGTGGCCGTGGCGAGCGTCTGAAGTGGTAAGATCTCCGGCTAAGCGCGTGTCTGTTAAGTCCGTAGGACAATGGATTTCTTAAGTTCAGCCTAACTGAAAATTTAATCACCTTGATTTCAGGTTTAGCTCTAAAATATCTAATGCTATCTTAAAGTGCAGCGGAGTGTAATTCTCGTGTTAAATTCAGATTATTTTGCGGTAGTTGCTTTGTTACTACTTTGTGAGTAAAGTGGAACCACGTGTTGATCAGTAACTCTAACTAAGTTCATCAATCTTAAATGCGAATGTTTGTGTGATTATAACGTCTCGTCTTGAGAATATTTTTTTTTAATATAGCAACTTTTCTTTATACTTTTCTTTATGTTCAACCCACGTGGGGTGTACTTTGAGAGACCAGTACCACGTGCTTATATAACTGTTTGACCCATCAGGTTAATAGTAAGACGTTAGTAACCAGTTCAAGGTTTTTCTTTTGTCAATTGCTTTTCGATCGAATTTATTTTAATTACCAAAATTATTGTGGAGTTGTACGCTTAGTGTAAACCAAGTTGACCACGTGGAGCATGTGGTGTAATCATCAAAGTAGCCCTCAGCTATTCTTTTTGCGAAGACTTCACAAAGAGTTAATATGAATTTAGTATACCAGTGTGTGGTAATTACATGACGGACAGGATTGTGGTATGAACGTAATTTCTTTGGGTAAAAACTGAATCTGTTGGTTGTGGTTAATTTCTTCTTGCTTATGTTTCAATGTTCTTCGTGTGTTATTTTATGAATGCAGTGTTGTATCCAGTCTCCCAATCTTGGCTCCATAGTTTATGTGTTCCGTAAGATTACAATCTCACATTCTTTTCAATCGTAAATAAGGCACCAGCTCAGTTATAACTCACGTATAATATGCTGAAATTCCAACGAACAATCTTAAAATAAATTTCCAAGTATAAACTGATTTCTTTCTTTTTATTTAAATTCTCCTTTTTATATATATATTTTACCGGTTTTGTATGACTATTAAAAGATTATCATTAATGTTAGTCTGCTAAATATCTGATGAAACAGTTGCCCAGTAATCCACGGTTAACGTCCCCAGACAGATCACGGCTTTTAACCCACTTTCATTGTCAACTAGCACCGATATCAGTATACCAAAATTAAAGTTACAACCTTACACATCAGCATACCAAATTAAAGGAACAATATTACAACACTTTTTTATTACTGTTATTATTTTTTATATTATTCTATGAATCCATATTGTCTTCTTCTGGGTTTGTTGAGGCATCTGAGTCAGTGGTTGAGTTGTCGTCAGAATTGTTCCATGTGTTCTGTTGTCTTGTGGGGTGATTCCCTAATCTCCGTCTCATGTGTAGTTGTTCCTGTTCATATGCTGTGTCGAGTGTTTGTGAAATTTTGTTGGTGATGGTGTTAAGTTCTAACCAGCCATCTGGATGTTTTATCTTTTGTCGTATGTCACTGTTCCAATCGTGTGTGTCTAAACATGTCGCAATATAATGTGTTCCGTTGTGCCGATTTCTCCGCATGTGCATTTGTCTGTGACACTTAGTCCAACATGATGTGGGTACAGTCCATGTCCCATAATAAAGTGGACCATATCACGTGTCGGATTTTCAGAAGGAATGCGTGTACTCAGTGTCTTTTTTCTGCTGCGTCCCATTCAGTTTGACAAGCATTATTTTGCCATTCATTAAGTTTTTTCTTGTCAATTATCTATTTTCCCTTTACTTAATCCTGTCGTCCCTTTTTCATCCAGTATGTTGCAGCTCTGAAACGTGCCTTAATGTCCATTGAGTACTCAACCGGAAAGACGCATAATGCCTCTATAGATATTGTCCCAAACACTCATGTCATTCTTAAAATGATGCTTCTCTGTCCGCATCGTACAATGGTTTTGTGCCATGTGAGGCAAAGACGGTGGGCCAACGTCCTGGTTGCATAGCTCAGAATCAAGGTGATATGTTAGGTTCGTATCATCTATAGTGGTAGTCTAAACTATACAGTGTTGAGTCTGGCTAGTTCATGCATCTGCTTCGTCGCTTTGGCAGTCGCGAATTTTGGACGGTCTTTGAATGAAAGTTTTCTGTCAACATGTACTCCGAGGTATCTTGTCGCAAGTTTTCGTTGTATGGTGATATTGTCAAGTCTGCTTGTTGGGTTTCTTTGTAATGCTCCCTTTAGCAGTAGGTAGACACTTTTGTTGGCTGCTGCTTGAAGTTCATTTTTATTGCACCGGTTATTTACTTTTTGCAGTATCTGTGTTGCCTTCAGTTCTAGATTTGTTCTTGAGCTGGCCGATGTAATTACCATTACGTCGTCTGCATACTAAATTACTGCTGTTACCCTGTTGTCCTCATCAAGAGGGTTTAAAAGAGGTTCTACAGCGATGTCTCAGACAGGACAGCAACTACATATTTGTCTTGTGACGATTATATTGTTTGCAGTTCATTGTTAATGGCGTCATCTGTACATTTTTGTGGTCTAAACCGGAACTGGTGTAGACTAAGGTCAAAGAGCTGTCTGTCTGACTGGAGTCTGTCGCTCAGAAGTCTCTCTTGAACCTCAGTCAACGTGTTAATCAAGCAAATTGGTCTGTATGTCTTCAGATCCGTAGGGTCTCTATCCTCAGTCTTCTCGATGATTACTGCATCTGCAGATTACCATATTGTGGGTATCGTCTGTTGTTGTAACGTGTCATTCAGTAATTCAGTCAGAAATGGTATTCTGCTATGCTGGGTGAATTCCAGTACTGCATACCAAATGCAGTACTGTGGAATACAGAGATCATGTCCGAAAATAAGAACATTAATCTGACTGACAGTGTTATTAAAGTGGGAGAGTGGCGTACCACCTTTCAACATTAAGCCATATGACGCTGTTGAGTGAAAATACGCAAAATATGTCAACTTACTGATTTGTTTCTGCCTAAGATTTTCAATAAATTGAAGTGCAAATGTGGCTGAACTTAATTGTTTTAGGTGTTCCAGATGGGTTCCCCAAAAAATCGAGGTTCCCATCCTACTTATTATCTGATACAGTTATTATTGGTGTAGTACATCTAGACATGCATAACTGACTTGTGTCTTTTCGAAGATCATTCACAGAAAACACTTTTAAGAATTCTATTTACCATTTCTTCTATTCAACTGATTCAAGTACGTGCCATCCGCAAAAAAGAAGTAATTCTGCTTCTTCTATATTAGACGGAAGGTCGCTTACATTCATGAGGAACAATATTGGACGTTAGGTTGAGCCTTGCGGAGCCCATAAGTCATAAGTGATCTCTCTCCTGTCAGCTGAATCTCTCCTGCTAACATTGGTTCAAATAGTAAGTACAACTTCCTGCATTCTTTTTGTATCTGTAGATACAACTGATAATTATCTTCTATGTTTTGGGCTGTGACAATGTCGAGTCTAAATAATAAAAATAGCAACGGTAAACTACCACAGAGGTACGTTCGAGTTGCATCTGAAAAAAGAATTTTCTGATTGTATTGAACTAAACCGAGACCATAAAACCAATGTTTTTAATTTTTTTTCTTTTTAACCGGAAAATATGGAAAAGTCACACAAGGTGAAGGAAGCTGCAGTTAAAGATTTTTTTGAAATGACAATCAGAGAGGCGAATGACTTATATTCAGTTCCAAGAAGTACATTAGGTGATTGATTGAAGCCTTACGGGAGAACAAGAAATCTATTTCAGGAAATAGCAAGTATTCCCGGCAACATTCAGTGATGAACGGACAAAGAATATTGTACGAATTTTTCGAAGAAGACGCGATTCAACACTACATTCTTGTGAGTTCGGCACATGAGCCTTGTGCTCATGTAGAGATGAGCAGTCTTCACTACACACGTGATAAATGTTTCAATGGAAGTAAGAAAATATTTTGATTTGGGTCTATTATGTTCAGAACTTTAACCTAGCAACTCTGTTACGAATTTTTAATTGCCGTAGACAACTTTCTTCCAACGTAGAAACATGCGACAAAACATTTCCAGGCTGTCCTCATATTTCAATGAGAAAAAAAGCACTCTTACAAAATATCAGCCACAGCAATCGAGCCCGCCCGAAAATTTCAGCCATAATTCTGATATTACGCAGCTACGATCTTCTGAAAGAACAGCTTTTAAACTTTCGCGCGTACCGGTTTTTTATCACTGGCTCCACCCCACTGCCGCCACGTAATGCCCGAGCGTAGCCCCGCACAGCGGAGAGACAAACACGGCCCCTCTATGTTGAAGGCGCGGGTAGAGAATGGGGAGACGGGGTTACTTCGCTCCAACATGTTTTGGAATGTTGTTCGAGAGCACTAACATATTTTACGCGAAAAATAGTGAGTAATACGATTACGTAAATGTGTGAATGACACAAGCACACACGTTCAATATTGTATAAATAATATTCCCGTATTGATATTGCACAGGTATCTATACATGTCTCAAAATCAAAATTAATAAATCTAACGAACTAAAGTATTATTATGTAATGAAACTGATGATTTTCGTTTTACCATTTAATCATACCATTCAACGGAGGGGGGCCGTGTATGTCTCTCCGCTGTGCGGGGCTGCGCTCGGGCATTACGTGGCGGCAGTGGGGTGGAGCCAGTGATAAAAAACCGGTGCGCGCGCAAGTTTAAAAGCTGTTCTTTCAGAAGATCGTAGCTGCGTAATATCAGAATTATGGCTGAAATTTTCGGGCGGGCTCGACTGCTGTGGCTGATATTTTGTAAGAGTGTTTTGTTTTCTCATTAAAATACGAGGACAACCTGGAAATGTTTTGTCGCATGTTTCTACGTCGGAAGAAAGTTGACTACGGCAATTACAAATTAGTTAACAGAGTTACTAGGTTAAAGGTCTGAACATTATAGAGTAGTACATCTCCTTCTCGTTACTAGTGCCAGCTGAAAAATCCAGAGCAGATAAGGCCAACTGCGATTTTAAAAATTAAAGAGCGTCAAACTACTTGCTTTACGACACACTCTTTCGTTTCATTCATAACACAAAAAAGGTGTTAAAAGCAAAGAGATCTCTGATATCAGCTACAGGTTGGAGACTGCGCACCTTAACATAATGAACGGAGCATGTTAGAAACGTCAAAACAGTATTTCATAAATCTCTTACTCACTCCACGGTGCATTATTTCGCGCTCGGGCTTCAGGCGGCGACAGCGGGGCTGAGCTAGTGACAAACAACCGGTGCACGCGAAAGTTTGGAGGCTGTACTTCGAGGAGGCCGTAGCTGCTTACTGTCGCAATTGCGGCCCAGATTTTCGGACGGGCTCGATTGCTGGGACTTACACTTATCTGCCAGAACATTATGTCCATCTACCTAAAAGCCTGTATGTCAACGTTTCGCAGGGATAACAACTGCGACGCGTCGTGGCCTGGAAGCAATGAGGTCTTGGTAAGTCATTGGCAGGAGCTGCACCATATCTGCACACACAAGTCAACATGCTTCCGTAAATTCCGTGGTGGGAGGGATGGGGGGGACAATGAGATCTCATGCCACGTTTACTCACATTGCAGATGCGTTCGATCGGTTTCAGTTCTGCCGATTTGGGGGTGGGGGGGGGGGGCGGATAGGGCCAGTATATCAAATGCAACTCGCCACTGGGTTCCTCAACCTACCCCGTCACACTCTTTGACTTGTGACGTGGCGCATTATCTTGTTGAAAAACGCACCTGCCTTCGGGAAACAAGTTCATCGTTAAGGAGTATACGTGGCCTGCAATCATGGTACGATACTGCTTGACCGACATGGTGACTTGCACGAGCTCCACTGCACCCACGGAATCTCACGTGATAATTGCCCAGAACATAATGGAACGGCCACCAGCTTGTCTCCGTCCCACAATACAGGCATCAATGAACTGTTCCCATACAAGACAACGCATTAGCGCCTTCCCATAGGCGTGACGAAGAAGGTATGGGGATTGGTCAGACCGTGCAACGCTCTACTATTGTGCCAACGTCCGGTGCCGATCATCACGTTCCCATTTCAGTCGTAGCTGCCGATGTCGTGACACATACCTGGGTCGTAACTGCGGAGGCCTATCGTTAAGGGTGTTCGGTGCACTGTGTGTCCGGACACACTCGTACTCTGCCCAGCATTAAATTCTGATGTTAGTTTCACCACAGTTCGCCGACTGTCCTGTTCTACCAGTCTGCCCAGCCTACGACGCCCGTCATCTGTAACGAGGGGTGGCCGCCTAATCCCACATCTGCACAATGTTTCCCCTTGGTTTCGTCACGTGTTGAAGACACTCACGACATTGCTCCTCGAACACCCGACAAGTTGTGCAGTTTCCGAAACGCTCGTGCCAAGCTTCAGGTCATAACAATCTGCTCTCCGTCAAACTCAGATAGATCGTTTCTCCATTCTACACACGGACAGCACACTCACTGATTCTACGAGTACATGCGCCGTGCATATGTTTAACTAGCAGTCACTCCTCACCAGGCGACGCTGTTATCACCTGGACGGGTTTATATCAATAGTAGGTCAGTGGTCATAATGTTCTTGCTGATCAGTGTATTACTTGCATATGTGCTTTTTTTACTTAAAATATGAGGTCTACTTGGTAATGTTTCCTTGTTAGTGCTTCTGCTTGCGACGTGGAATCTCAGTGATTCTTGTAGTGTAATATATATAGGGTGTTTCAAAAATGACCGGTATATTTGAAACGGTAATAAAAACTAAACGAGCAGCGATAGAAATACACCGTTTGTTGCAATATGCTTGGGACAACAGTACATTTTCAGGCAGACAAACTTTCGAAATTACAGTAGTTACAATTTTCAACAACAGATGGCGCTGCGGTCTGGGAAACTCTATAGTACGATATTTTCCACATATCCACCATGCGTAGCAATAATATGGCGTAGTCTCTGAATGAAATTACCCGAAACCTTTGACAACGTGTCTGGCGGAATGGCTTCACATGCAGATGAGATGTACTGCTTCAGCTGTTCAATTGTTTCTGGATTCTGGCGGTACACCTGGTCTTTCAAGTGTCCCCACAGAAAGAAGTCACAAGGGTTCATGTCTGGCGAATAGGGAGGCCAATCCACGCTGCCTCCTGTATGTTTCGGATAGCCCAAAGCAATCACACGATCATCGAAATATTCATTCAGGAAATTAAAGACGTCGGCCGTGCGATGTGGCCGGGCACCATCTTGCATAAACCACGAGGTGTTCGCAGTGTCGTCTAAGGCAGTTTGTACCGCCACAAATTCACGAAGAATGTCCAGATAGCGTGATGCAGTAATCGTTTCGGATCTGAAAAATGTGCCAATGATTCCTTTGGAAGAAAAGGCGGCCCAGACCAGTACTTTTTGAGGATGCAGGGACGATGGGGCTGCAACATGGGGCTTTTCGGTTCCCCATATGCGCCAGTTCTGTTTATTGACGAAGCCGTCCAGGTAAAAATAAGCTTCGTCAGTAAACCAAATGCTGCCCACATGCATATCGCCGTCATCAATCCTGTGCACTATATCTTTAGCGAATGTCTCTCTTGCAGCAATGGTAGCGGCGCTGAGGGGTTGCCGCGTTTGAATTTTGTATGTATAGAGGTGTAAACTCTGGCGCATGAGACGATACGTGGACGTTGGCGTCATTTGGACCGCAGCTGCAACACGGCGAACGGAAACCCGAGGCCGCTGTTGGATCACCTGCTGCACTAGCTGCGCGTTGCCCTCTGTGGTTGCCGTACGCAGTCGCCCTACCTTTCCAGCACGTTCATCCGTCACGTTCCCAGTCCGTTGAAATTTTTCACAGATCCTCTATTGTATCGCTTTTCGGTTCTTTGGTTACATTAAACCTCCGTTGAAAACTTCGTCTTGTTGCTACAACACTGTGTTCTAGGCGGTGGAATTCCAACACCAGAAAAATCCTCTGTTCTAAGGAATAAACCATGTTGTCCACACCACACTTGCACGTTGTGAACAGCACACGCTTACAGCAGAAAGACGACGTACAGAATGGCGCACCCACAGACTGCGTTGTCTTCTATATCTTTCACATCACTTGCAGCGCCATCTGTTGTTGAAAATTGTAACTAATGTAATTTCGAAAGTTTGTCCGCCTGAAAATGTACTGTTGTCCCAAGCATATTGCAACAAACGGTGTATTTCTATCGCTGCTCGTTTAGTTTTTATTGCCGTTTCAAAAATACCGGTCATTTTTTAAACACCCTGTATATAGCCAATCTTTGTCGAATTAATACTTTTTTGTTACAAAAATCAGTTTTTTACACGTTCAAACCCTCCACAAATTTCCACAGTAATGTTTAGAGTGAAGAATGTTCCATAGAGTGAAGAACGTTCCACTACACCTTTCACAATAAATACACTAGAAAACCCTTCCTGTCAGTCCTGTAGCCTCACCCAACCCAACTCGTGCGCGTGCTAAGAAAAGACAGGCAAGTGTGTAATTCAGTATACCAAAGCGGATAACAACATTCCAACTAACACCTAAAACAACTGCGAGCGTAGTGGACGCGCTATTTTCAGTTTTATGCGAGCATTCATAGGTAGCACTAGTCTTCTGGAGTTTTCACTTTTTGTGGTACTCACTTCAAACACAGCCATTAAGTTTGTCAGAGACCACATTAACAAATTTGCATCCCTTCCTTTGGGTGTGCGCCACTGTTCGTGGCGGGTCCCGACGTCGGCGCAGCGCGGTGGGTGGTATCCGCCGGAGATAGAAGCCTCAGGGTGCTGGGTTCGAGCCCGGTCGCAGCAAGGCCCGCGGCCCGTTTATTTCCTAGCGGAGGGCAGCGGTGAGTTATGGCGGCTGTCGGTCTTTGAGTTATGACTGCAGCGGACGCGGGGCTGGTCCGAGCGGTAGCTCTGGAAGAGGATTGATTCATCTGATCGATAGTCTCCGTATAATCTCTAGGAGAGTGCTTCTAGTATGACACGTTTCGACATTATTCAGTACGGGCGTTGTGGCACACATGGGCTGTCTTTTATCGATAAAATTCTTTTGTGTCTGCAGTAGCCTCACGGTGCAGCGAAGAAAACGAAAAAACAATTCCAACGTTTCTATTAGTATTACAGGAAATGTTCATCGCTGTTACTCTTTGTGATATCTCGTTGCAGCTGTGTTTGTACTACTGGGACCTTAAAGTTTTGAATTCGTTCTATGAACAGCATTTGTTCAATGGATGATAAGATCAAGTGGGAGGGTCGAGATAGACTTTTCTTCTTTATGTCATCGTCATTTACGTACGAGCCTGTACGGATTGCGGTTATTTCGGCTGTTTGTATTTTCTTTTCCTCCACATTTCCTCAACATTTCTCGACATTCCTCTCCTCTTTCTTCTGTCCTGTGGCTCCAGGCTTCTTCTCGCATTTTTCATGGAAATCTTTGGAATCCTGTAATAGATTTCTGAGAGGCTGTCATTCCTAAATATCTTCTGGAGTAATTTGAAGTTCATATATGTCCCTTCCAACTTCATTAAACCAGGTGTTATCCATATTTAATTTATCAGAGTAAGTGAACCGTCTTTCAGTCAGTCTGTTGAGATTTATGCTTTCGATGTTCTTTTCCTAATCATGTCCGTAATTTTTTCAGTCCATGACATATGTATGTGTGTCTGTACGTACGTTCCACGTCTCCTCCTAAACCACTGGACCGATTTCTACCAAACATGCTACACATCTATCTTTATGTCAGGCAGCAATCGCTGTGGGGTACGAACCACCTACCGATCAAAGGGAAGGGGATGAAAGAGAAGCGTAGCACGCGCCACGAGAATTCGCGGACTTCCAGTGTTTGAGAGTGAGAGCGCGTAGTGACTTGCAACAAAATTTACACATAATTTCAAACATACACAAAGTTTTCTTCGCTGACAATTCCTACAAAACAATGAAAGGAAAAATGTTTATTGCCTACTACTTTTCCGCTGTTCATGCAGAAAAAGTGTCACATGAGGCCTGACATTGTAATTTACTAGTTCTTTACTACTGCCTGATTTCGCGACACAAGTTACAGACAGTATGCACATATACCACCGAATGTAAGTGGAAAATTATATCACTATATGACACAAAGTTCAGGAGATATACAGTCATGAACATTAAGCACAAGGTTCAAATGGCTCTGAGCACTATGGGACTTAAAATCTGAGGTCATCAGTCCCCTCGAACTTAGAACTACTGAAACCTAACTAACCTAAGGACTTCACACACATCCATGTCCCAGGCAGGATTCGAACCTGCGACCGTAGCGGTCGTTGCGGCTCCTGACTGTAGCGCCTAGAACCGCTCGGCCACCCCGGCCGGCATTTAAGCACAAGGTCAGACGCTGCATGGTACGGGAGTGGGGGCACAGCTATGAATAAATACGAGCTTCCACTATCCCGTCGCAATGCACAACGGACTCGAATGGATGCAGGTAATCAGACAGGATGCTTACGTATCTCAGCGGGTCCCATATCACTCCAATTTCACACGCCCCACAACATTACAAGTTCTCCACCAGCTTGAACAGTCCCCTGCTGACATGCAGGGTCCATGGACTCCTGAGGTTGTCTCCATACCCGTACACGTCCATCCGCTCGATACAATTTGAAACGAGACTCGTCATACCAGGCAAAATGTTTCCGGTCATCAGCGGTCCAATGTCGGTGTTGACGAACCCAGGCGAGGCGTAAAACCTTGTGTCGCGCAGTCATGAAGGGTACACAAGTGGGCCTTCGGCTCCGACCCACATCGATGAAGTTTCGTTGAATGGTTCGTACGCTGACACCTGTTTATGGCCCAGCACTGAAATCTGCAGCAATTTGCGGAAGGTTTGCGCTTCTGTTATGTTGAACGGTTATCTTCCATCATCTTTGGTCCCGTTCTTACAGTATCTTTTTCAGGCTGCAGAATGTAGTGGATCTGCTGTTTTACCGGATTCCAGATATTGTCTGTGCACTCGTGAAATGGTCGTACGGGAAAATCTCCACTTCACCCCTACTTCGGGGATGCTGTGTCCCATCGCTCGCGCGCCGAAGGTAACACCACGTTCAAACTCACTTAAACCTTGATAACCTGCCATTGTAGTAGCAGTAACCGATCTAACAACTGCGTCACAAACTTGTTAGCTTATATAGGCGTTGCCACCCGCAGAGCCGTATTATGCCTGTTTACATATATCTATACTTGAAAACGCTTTCCTATACCAGTTCTTTGGCGCTTCAGTGTGTTCGTCTCTTTACAATATCCATTGTCCATTTTGGTGCTGTGCAAGTCCAGGCTTTCCTGTATAGACGTCCATGCTGATCACATATCTAGTCTCAGAATCAGACAGCATTTGCCGTATTTTACAGGTTTTTCAGGATTTTATTTTACAAATACCTTGAATGGGCAGCGACCATGGAACAAAGACAACATCTCATCGACTGTTGTGTGTAGACCAGGAATGAAATACAATGGAAATGAAGAATTCAAGTTTTCAAAAATTTCCCTCGTTGGAGCAAACTTGTCAGTCTGGCAACGAATTTCTCTTATATTCTTATTTTCAAACCTCAGTATTTTAGTCAAGTCGAAAAATCGGGCCCGATTCATTGATCTGTAGTACACTTCTCGGCCCTGAAATACATATTATAAATCTTGGACGGGTATCTTATGGTCATGATTTTATCCCATGATTAGCAAGAGTCCTGAATACCAGAATAACTCATCCTCATCGGTGTGCTGATTACCTAGGCGAGAAGTCTCTTCATTGGATTGTAGTTTTATTGGATTCATAGTATGAGTAGTAAAGGAGAGCTCTATAGCCTCTTTCGGAAACTTTTTTTTTGTCTTGGCCCCGTTCTTTCCCGCACTATATTTCGTTCAGAACGCCTATTTTATCGAGATGGCTCCGTAACACACCCGCTACCACTTTTGGCAATGAATTTATCACAGTTGGTATCACTAGCATCTGGTGAGTTGGACTGAACAGACGGTGAATCACTCCCAGTTCCTTCCACGTCATCATCCGCTTCACTCTCATCTAAATCTGATTCGTTCAAGACTTCTTCAAGCACTCTTTCGATAGAACCGCCATGTAAGCGTTGTCTGTTCATGTTAATTGTTCAGCATCAGCAGAAACAATGAAAATCAAAACAGTCGACTTCATAAACAAATATTCGAAGACGACAACGCAAAAGTTCGTTTCGTTTTAAATATTTAAAACCAGAGTCTCAACCACATGAAATGTTTCATTCGTGTTACTGACGGAGGAGGGAGATCGAGATTGAGGGGGGGGGGGGAGGGGCACTAAGGCCAATGGAGAATAAACTCTAACAAATGAGTTTTAATTAACAAATTCTATACTCACTCAATTGTAAATTCAGTAATGAACAATTAGCTTTGATTCCAAGTTCACATATCAAAGGATGTGGATACAAAACAATATTGAGTCAGTGGGCCTACAAAGCCTACTCCCTGTTGGCAACGCTAGGGTTAAAGAATGGGGGTGATTCGTTTATATGTTCAAACTGGTAGAGCTTTACGTAGATGCACGATGTGTAGAATTAGGTAGAAAAATATCTGGAGAGATTCCAATTACCAAAGGTTTAGGAAAAGGATAGGCGACGACATCTACATTATTTTAAATACACCTGAATGCTATCTTAAAGTTATGGGAAGATTCCTGTCGTAATATAGGTTTGCATGTACGCGATGACAAACTCTTCAATTTGCATTTTTTTGACGACCAAGTCATTTTTGCGGTGGATGAAGATAACATGAACTATGTGGTTAGAAAGGTGCACAGAAAATGTCAAAATGCGGTTTAACCGTTAATCGAGAGGAAGCGTAACGTTTGGTTACCAGATTAGTGAATCAAGGCCCGACGTTAGGTTTTCGGGTAGTAAGATCTGTGGAGACTTATAAACTTGTGCTGCTATGGTGAGTTTTGGCTCGGTGTTTACACTGGCTACGATAATTAGTTCACTATGCTGTTCATAGTAGGTCATCATCATTCCTATAGCCTTAGGCATTATTAAACCCGCTCCTGCATTACTCCTATTTGATTTTCTGATCATAATCCAGTACTATCTGATCAGAAACCTGTTTCCTCCGGCCACCGAACTTCGCTAATTCCCAGACTATTCATTGCAATTTTTAAATTTTCCAATCTATCTACCCCATTAAGGTATCTAACATTTCGCACTACGACCCAAAACGCAAGTTTTGTTTCTCCTGGTTACGACACACTTTTGTGTAGTCCCAGCCCAAAGATTCTAATTGGGGACTGTTTTGTCTCTCCAGTTCTCCAGTATTTTATCTAAGACGATCATTTAACCATATTCGGGAAGTGAGGCAATGTTGGTTGGTGTTACAAGGACGGATCTATCAATCACCAGACTGTGGCACCTGCAACTACTGATAAGGTTGCTGCCCTCTGCAGGGACGCCACATCTGCCTGGCCTCTCAACAAAAAGAAACCCTCCGTTGCGGTGCACCTGCAGTACGGCTGTCTGTATTGTTGAGGCACGCGAGTAATCGCAAGATCCGTGGTTCATTTTGAGAGTTTCAGAAAGAGCATTAGGCAACGGTTGACTTCTGTGATAAATAAATGAGCAACTTTGAGAGTTGAAATGGTGGAAGTAGCAGAAGGTCAAATAGGCAGAAAGAAAGAGCCTTGTAGAAATCCTTGGGTATCATAGAGGAGGTAAGGAATATAACTAATGAAAGGAGAAAGTATAAAATGCAGCAAATGAAGCAAGCGCAAGGGAATACCAACACCTAAAAAACGAGGCTGAAAGAAGCGCAAAATGAGCTAAATAAGAGTGACAAGAGGGCAAATATAAGTGTATATAAGCATATGTACTAGAGGAAAAGAAGACAGAAAAATTAAAGAGGCTCTTGGAGAAAATAGAAGCACCTGCATGAACATCAAGAGTTCAGATGGAAAAGCAGTATTAAGCAAAGAAAGGAGAGCTAAAAGGTGGAATGAGTTTATAGAGGGGCTACACAAGAGCAATGAAATTGAAGGCAGCATTACAAAATGGGAAGAAGACGTAGATGAAGATGAGAGGGAAGCTACGATATTGCAAGAAAAATTTGACAGAACTCTGAAACACTTAAGTCGAAAATATCCCCGAGGAGTAGACAACATCCAGTTAGAACTAATGATAGCCTTGGGGGAGCCAGCCATGAAGGACCTCTTCCATTCAGTGTGGAAGATGTATGAGACAGGCGAAATTTTCTCAGCCTTCAAGAAGAATGTAATAATTAAAATTCCAAAGAAAGCAGGTGCTGACAGATACGAGTATTACTGAATTATCAGTTTAATAAGTCATCGTCCCGAATTCCTTACAGAAGCCTACAAAAATTTGTAGAAGTTGACCTCGGGGAAGATCAGTTTAGATTATGGGGAAATTTAGGAACACGCGAGGCAATACCGACCCTACGACTTCTCATAGAAGATAAGTTAACGAAAGGCAAACCTACGTTAATAGCTTTTGTAGACTTAGAAAAAGCTTTTGACAGTGTTGACTGGGAAACTCTCTTTGAAATTCTGAAGGTAACAGGGGTGAAGTACAGGGAGCGAAACCCCATTTACAACTTGTACAGAAACCAGAAGGTAGTCATAAGAGCCGAGCGGCATGAAATGGAAAAAGTGATCTCCGCTGTTATTCATTCAGTGCATTGAGCAAGCAGTAACGGAATTCAAAGAAAAGAAATGGAAAAAGAATTAATGTTCACAGAGAAGAAATAAAAACTTTAAGGTTTGCCGATGACACTGCAGTTCTGTCAGGTACAGAAAAGGATTGGAAGAACAGCTGAAGGGAATGGACAGTGTCTTGAAAGGAGAACAAGCATCAACAAAACAACAACACCGAAAAATATTTGGGAGTCATTACTAAGAAATATGGTTGCATTTCTCTTGATGGGACATCTACAACTGTTATTTATTGCCAGTGATAAAATCCGCTAGGGTTGTAAAAATTATGTATTTCTAGAATGGAGGCACCACACGATTTCAGGACATATGTCCCATATTCAGGTGCATATTAAAATGCTTAATATGCTCCTGAAGACTGGACATATCATCTGAAACCGTGTAATACTTTCCCTAGTAGAAATAAATAATTTTTACAGCTGTAGCGAATTTTATCACTGTCAACGAAAGATGGTTCTAGTAAAAGCCAAGGTACACAAGGTAGACAAGCAACCAAACAACGGAATGGAATTTTAATGAGCCCACATATTACATGAGACACAAAAATTTCAATATTTGCAACTACTGCAGAAAGTGTATCAACGTATGCAGCAGAAATATGGGAAATGAGTGAAAGAATTAAGAGAAACGTATCGTCAATGGAGATGGGACTCTGGAGATGTTGCTGTAAGGTGACGCTTCGGGATAAAATCAATAATGAAAACTTATGTAAGAGGATAAAGCTAAGTACCAGTGTAATGTATACAGTCCAAGCAACACGATGGAGATGGTATCTGAATCAGTGCAGAAGATTCTTAAGAAAGGTGACCTTGGAAATTATGATGTGAGAAATAACTGTAATGTTGTATCACATCGCGATTTTGAAAACAAGCAATAAAGAAGACTTTCCATTCAGAAAATGTGTGTGTATACTATGATTTTCTTGTGATGTCTGGCCTTCTTCCCAAAATATTGGGATTGAAGTCTTAATGTGCTGTCCAGTGGTTTGGTCACCCACTATTTGTAAGTGGTCACTCAGCCACCGTTAATTAATTATTTTTACCTGTTTGTACTGCTATTTTATTTTTAGTTTTATCTCCCTGTTTTGATGTGCTGTGTCCAATCTTGCAATTTGAACGATACCAATTCTCTCACAATTTGGGTCTGAATTGAACTTTCGGGAACGGGCGCTGATAACCTCGCTGTTGTGCGCCCTAAAACACTAATCATCATCATCATCATCATCATCGCATTAATGACGCAGCAGTTTCTGAAATTATCCTTTCACGGTCCCACCCTCATGGATAGAACAGGATCCTTTACTTCAAGAAGATTTTTTACCAGAAAATTTTCGACTGCAAAAGTTGCAAGACGACACTGGACTTGCGGTATGTTTTGGAGTCTGATAGGTGACTCTGGATTGCCGACCTGACAGCAGTCACTTTAACTAGTAAGCCTTCCACTTGATTACCTGTCCCATGTGTCCAGTAAACTGATTTTGCTCTTTATCAGCTAAACCAAGATAAATCCTTTTGTGTGCCAACATACTGTAGAGCGTTTGAGAACTGCCATAATTGTTGCATTCCTTCTGAAATTGTTTTGAAGGTCTGAGGCTTCCCAATAACTCTGCAGGTTGAGGGACAGCACCACCTGACAGCTTCCTCAGTAGCGCCCTGTCCATGATAAACACGAAAACGGGCGAATTTTTATAGCTGCCATCCCTGTTCACAAAGAGTGTTTATGATGCTGTCGTAACTTGTTGGATGGGCGACCTAGATTTCAGTTGTATCCACGGTAGGCAAGAGGTGCCTATCAGGTATGTCCAGGCTGGCTGTTGTTCTGCCCAATCGATCAAATGCATTATCTGCATTCTGTGGGAGAAATTTTTGGGCCCAATATTCTGTATTCATTAAGTGCTTCGAGATGTTCCTTTTCCTAATACCTGCATGTGGATTTCAAGCCCCAGATGTCCATCTCAATATTTGCTGATGACTGACCGAACAGCTTTCTTGTTCTCAACTCTAGAAAAACATTATAAAGAGCCCACATGCATTTAAAATGTACACGCTTCCATCACTGTCTGCTCATGCTTAAAACTTCCTGTTGTCTCACAAACACAATATTTTGGGTGAAATATCAATATTGAATTGTACGCTTCAATCAGGAGTATAGTAAGTAAGAGTGACCACATCTCTCTCAGACTCTACATTTTCCAAGGATTTCACATTCTCAACAAACAAACAAAATGTAAAAAGAGTCTTAGCTTCCATGAACTTCTGAATTGAAAATGAATTTTTTGATTTAAAAAAGACTTTAATACTGAAAAAGATTTTTACTTTCCTGTATGATTTTATTTCTGTAGAAGTAATTCCATTTTATAGAAGCCTTTTCCATCTCAAGAAGGAAATGGTCTGTGTTGCACTCTTGTGTGATGGTGCGTAACTAGGAAGTAATCAGTTCGAATACTGGTGTAAAAGAATTGTCGCTCACACACTTTGGTCAGTACACAGCTCACCAGAGGCACCTTGCATGTGTTGAGCTTCTGCCGATTCTTGAGCTGGAACTTCAGGTAGAGTGTCAGAAATGTGGTTCTACCCATATCGACGTGGGCTGTGATAGATTGTTCAAAATTATGTCTGAGGTAGTTTTTGAAAAACTAACTACTAGAACTGTAGTCATTGCATCAAGACATTTAGCAACTTTGTATACCCGACCAGCATGGGCTGGCTCATATGTCATCTCATTTGATCACGGCAAAATCGTGGACGGCTGCTCAAGAGGCACACCATCTCAGGGACTTTCCACGTGCTGTGTTAAAGCGTGTACCGCCAGTACCACGTTTCCGGGCACACCGTCAACATCTCAGTCAACTGCCATTAACGAAAACGCGTTAATCATAGTTGTCGCTGTCGATTGTCATGGAATGCAGACTGGATAAAGCGTAGCAAACCACTTGGCAGTTAAAAGATGGACAACAGCCACTAAACACCCATACAATTGGGAAGAACCTCTTCGTCATGGAGTAGTGATGCGGCCTTCCCACGAACATCACAGGATGCACAGGGCAGCATGGACACAGAGCCACCTGTGTTGAGTGGCACGATAGTCTACATTTATTTTAAATTACTGTATCCAGCTCCTGCCTTATAACAGTAATACCACAAATTCCCGTCAGATCACTGAAGTTAGGTTCTTTCCATCTTGGCTAGCACTTGGGTGGGTGACAATGCCAGTGTGCTGAGTGCCTCAGAAGGCAGGGTGCACTCAGCCCTTGTGATGCCAATTGAGGTGCTACTTGACTGAAAAATAGTGGCTTCAGTCTCGAAAACCGACAGTGGCCAGGAGAGCATTGTGCTGACCATATGTCCTTCCATACCTGCCACCAGTTACACCTATCTGCTAAGGATGAGACTAAGTTGGTCGGTACCATTGAGCCTTCCTAGGAGTATATTTACTCACTAACTGAATAAACTTCACTGTAAGTCCGTATTTTGCTTATCCTCGACGGCATGCAAGGATAACCATACAATACCCCTCTCGTAGCATCATAGCTCATGAGTGACATTGTGCATCTCAATAAAATGCCTATTATCTCCACCTTTTCCCATGCTGTATCTCGTACCTTCATGGGGTCAGCAAGATAACCTGGATCTGGCAATGTTAATAACAGATGGTGAGCTCCTCCCCCTCCCAACACTCCTGCGATATAATTCGTGTAGCGTATGTGACTGTATCTAGTTTTATTCTGTGTGAAAGTATGAGTAGGTCTTTGAATTGTAAAATTCAAGTGGGACATGGTGCCAGTCCAGTATTCACCCAGTCGGATGTGGTAAACCAGCTAAAACCGTCATCAAAATCGGCCAGCACACCAGTCCTTGTCGCTAATCAGCCGTGTGGACTCGACTCAAGGCCGGCGCTATTTCCAGAATCCCCGAAGTAGGGGTTAACACGTGTGGTTAGCCGGGAGCCGAATAAAATGTTTCTTATAAAACACTTAAACATAAAATTCATTGACGACAACAGGTTCCATATGGTACATTGTAAATAAATGACATGTTAATTTACTTTAATTATTAATAATTATTCACCATCATCCAGTGGTTGCAAATTTCGGGCCCTGGGATTGCCGTGAGCACCGCCATAGCTGACCTGGTGGCAAGGAAGGTCAACTGCAGCAAGTGGTAACAGCAGTACAATATATGGTCAAAAGTAGCCGGACACCTGGCTGAAAATTACTTACAACTTCGTGGCGTCCTCCGTCGGTAGCACTGGAATTCACTATGGTGTTGGCCCACCCTTAGCCTTGATGACAGCTTCCACTCTCGCAGGCATACGTTCAGACGTGCAATCAGGTGCTGGAAGGTTTCTCGGGGAAAGGCAGCCCATTCTTCATGAAGTTCTGCACTGTGGAGAGGTATCGAAGTCGTCCTTCTGAAACATCCCAAAGGTGTTCTACAGGTTTCAGGTCAGCACTCTGTGCATGCCAGTCCATTACAGGGATGTTATTGTCCTGTAATCACTCCGCCACAGGCCGTGCATTATGAGCATGTGCTCGATCGTGCTGAAAGGTGCAATCGCCATCCCGGAATTGCTCTGCGACAGTAGGAAACAAGGAGTTGCTTAAAACCTCGATGTAGGCCTGTGCTGTGATAGTGCCACGCAAAACAACAAGGGGTGTAAGGCCCCTCTATGAAAAACACGGCCACACCATTACACCATCGCCTCCGAATTTTACCGTTGGCACTTCACATGCTGGCAGGTAACGTTCACCGGGCATTCACCATACCCACATCGTGCCATCGGATCGTCACATTGTCTATCGTGATTCGTCACTCCACACAACGTTTTTCCACCGTTCAATCGTCCAATGTTTACGCTCATAACACCAAGCGAGGCGTCGTTTGGCATTTACCGGCGTGATGTGTGGCTTATGAGCAGCTGATCGACCATGGAAAGTTTTTCATCTCACGCCTGTCATAGCACTTGCAGTGGATCCTGATGCAGTTTGGAATTCCTGTGTGATGGTCTGGATAGATGACTATTACACATTACGACCCTCTTCAACAGTCGGCGGTATCTGTCAATTAACAGACAAGGTCGGCCTGTACGCTTTTGTGCTGTACGTGTCCCTTCAGGTTTCCACTTCTCTATCACTTCGAAAACAATGGACCTACGGTTGTTTAGGAGTGTGGAAAATCTCGCGTACAGACATATGACACAAGTGACACCCAATCACCTGACCACGTTCGAAGTCCGTGAGTTCCACGGAGCGCCCCATTTTGCTCTCTCACGATGTCTAATAATGTCGCTGATATGGAGCACCTGGCAGTAGGTGGAAGCACAATGCGCCTAATATGAAAAACGTATGTTTTGGTGGTGTCCGGATACTTTTGATCACATAGTGTATCATGTGGAGGCTTGAGCCGTCACCATGGTGGAAGCTGTCGGTAAACCAGCGGCGCGTCGCCAGGGGCTAGATGGCGCAACGCCAGAGGTGTCCATAACAGGAGGCAGGCTGGGCCTATAGCTGTTCTAGTCAGTCGCTGCATGGGGACGAACGAGAAAGTTCTGGCCAGAGCTGAGAAAGAGGGCCTCGAGAGTCTGATGTGCTGCGATTCTGTCCGCCGGGTGTCACTACTGTCTGCACAGGGAATGGCAGCTGTGTGTCCAGAACAGCCTGGTAAAGCTGCTGGTGTCTTTTCCAGCCAGACGAACAGTGATTCCAGTCATGGCGCAGAAAGGTGCCTTTGTATCAAGAAAGTACTACATGAATGCTTTTTTACCTGACACTTTCACGCTGGTGGTTTTACAGTTGAAACAGTGTACTTCGCGGTATAAGAACAGTTGCATTGGATTTCTCTGCTAGCCAAACATTCTGCATCGATGTCCACTATTGTCAAGTGACAAATTGTAACGGCACACGGGAGTTGGGGCGTGTGTACTGTGAGTGAGAGCTGTGCAGTTGGTTAACTACATGCTGTGCGAGGCTTATTAACTGTATTATTCCTAAAGTGTTTGTTTAAACTATATCACGTGCGTCTCTCAGTTATAAACACAATTCTGCTGAGAATTCATCTTGTTACCTATTCTCTGTCAACTAGCAATTTTTGTGTTACTGTATAACAATTTATCGAGATATATGTGTGGGTAATCTGGTAGAGAGTTGTGTGTAGTTAGTTTGTGGTAGCTATCTGGTGACAACTGCAGTACTATTGCGTAACTTCTCAGTCATGATTACACTTCAGTCCAAGAGTTGTTTTACCATCTTATGTTTTAATGCTGAAATTGTCTGAGATGTTATTACTAGTTATAGCCGAGGATGAATCATTGGAAATTGTTAATGTTGTGATGAGTTGTGTGTTTTAGGGCTAAGGTTACATTTTAATTCTTTTATTCAACGGAAGACGTTTTGATGTATTGATTGTACAGTGCCCTCTTTAAGAGTGTTCATGGGCTACAGATATATTTTGTTTTATTGAAAGTGTACTTCTGCTCTGAGATCAGACTATTTTGACGATAAATAAAAAAATTGAGCCTCAAGTTGGCACAGCCCCCACCCCAAACCTTACTCCACCTGAAATCTAAGGTACAAAATTTGGAGTGAAACGATTTCAGTGATAAGACATTGCTGCTCTCAGTGAAAGTCAAGAAGAATTACAGGACATGTTGCATGGAATGAGACCAAATCAAAGGAAGGTGAAAGTAATGGTGATGTTGTAAGTAGGCTGTTTATGTTTTCTTTATGTAAGTAGGCTGTTTAGATTTTTATATTGGTAACGCCGCCGCCACGTAGCGGTCTCTGTATGAAAATGAAATCACTGGCTGTGCTGTGTGCAGTCTGTGGCTAGTTTGCATTGTTGTCTGCCATTGTAGAGGGGCAGCTGGATGTTAACAGCGCGTAGCGTTGCGCAGTTGGAGGTGAGCTGCCAGCAGTGGTGGATGTGGGGAGAGAGATGGCGGAGTTTTGATAATTTGTAATACTGGATGTCAATTATGAATATTAAGGTAAATACATTGTTTGTTCTCTATTAAAATCTTTCATTTGCTAACTATCCCTATCAGTAGTTAGTGCCTTCCGCAGTTTGAATCTTTTATTTAGCTGGCAGTAGTGGCGCTCGCCGTATTGCAGTAGTTCGAGTAATGAAGATTTTTGTGAGGTAAGTGATTTCTGAAAGGTATAGTTTAATGTTACTCAGGGCCATTCTTGCGCTAAAATTATTGTGTGTCAGGTTAAGCACAGTTTTGTATAAATTGTTCTAAGGGGACGTTTCATATGTCGACCCTTAGCCTAGGATACCTCACTGGAATCTTCTGATTTTATTTCTTGTAGTTTGTGTATTTAGTGTAGCTTTTGTTTATTGCTAGCGCGTAATTGTAGAGAGAATCTCCTTTGTAATTGCAGTCTTTCATTGTTGTACTGTAAAACAGTTGTGGCATGCATGTAGATTTGCACCAAGTATTTCGCAGCTGCGCTTGCAATTAACTAGATATTATTTTCAGTGCTATGTTAATGTGTTCTCTTATTTTTGCTATTCAAATTATGCTTTTCTGTGTTATCGTGTGAAATATTGTGACAATAATGGCGTGTGAAAAACATAACACTCGGCTCCAAAGTAAACTGAGAAATGACAGTGAAGACGAAAGCAGTGTGTTGGCCCCACCATGTAATGAATTAACTAATATTCAAAGTAGTAATTTGGTAACTGTGCATAGGGAAATGGAGCGGGCGTCAAACAATGGCGTAGGCAGTGAAACAGGTAGTGAACAGGGAAGCATTATCGATCGATCGGTCGGCAACAGCTCGCCTCAGGAATCCGAAATGATAGGACACAATTTTGCAAATACTGTAGATTCAGGTTTTGCGTCCTCACCGTTTTCTCAAATGAGTCAAGACACATTTTCCGCTTGTCAAAATGTGAATGTTGCCGGTGCAAATTAACTGCCGAAAAGCACTGAGGAACATGTTTCAGACACCAGTGCATTGTTATTACAGTTAATGCAACAAATTGGACAAAGGCTACAAAAGTTAGACACAACGCTTGAACAAAATCAGAAACAAATGGGACAAAATCTTCAAAAGTTAGACACAATGGAACAAAATCTTCAGAAGTTAGACACAATGGAACAAAATCAGAGACAAACACAGCAAAAGCTGCAAAAGTTAGACACAATGGAACAAAATCTTCGGAAGTTAGAAACCACACTTGAACAAACACGTGAAGATTTAACTACTGAGTTACATAACAAGGAATTGAAATGTCAAAAAGTCTGTAATGACGTAAAAACACAAATTTGTGAGCATTTTCAGCCTATTTTTTCGCGGCATGAAAATGCGTTACAGAATCACGAAGCAGCCATAAAAGAACTGCAAACTATTGTTCATGAAAATCATGAGACCTTGCAAGCTAAAATGGACTTAGTTGCATCTACCGATTCGGTTACGCAACTTGCAAAAACTCAGGAAAACGTAAAGGACACAGTAGATACTCTGAAAATTGGTTCAGAAAGACACATGGAGGAAATTAGTTCATTATCAGAGAAAGTAGCCGAACTTTCGGATCAGGTCACTAACTTATCTACGGAGGTAGATGATAATCTGAATGACACAAAACCGGTAGTCTTTAATGACACAGAAGAGTGCGAACAAATTAGGAAACTGAAACAAAATCTGAATCAAATTAATACGCAACACCAAAGAGAAATCCGGGAAGTACAAGATCAGCTGACACAGGTAATACAAGAATTACGTATTTCAGAGGACACTCGCACTCCAATACGGGAAGAGGGACATAGAAATACGGAACAGCCACAAAATAATAACACAGGACACTTCGGAAATTATGAAAGAAATTGGCAAGGTACATCGAATTTTGAGATGGAACCACCGACACGACGTAACAATGACGACATGCGACTCGCCGACATGATGATTTTGACTATAAGCTGTTCATTACCACACGTAAATTCAATTCTGCCAATGACATTCATCCACAAGCATGGCTCCATCAATTCTCTCATTGTTTTCCTCCCAACTGGTCATTAGAGCACAGGTTAGAATTTATGTGTGGCTACTTGGAGAATGAACCAGCTGTAAGAATGCGATCGGTCATTCACGATTGTCACAGTGAAGGAGAATTTTATCATGCGTTCCTCTCAGCATATTGGTCACAAGCTACACAAGACCGAGTAAAACATAGCATCATGATGATGAAACACTTTGAACAATCTGAATTTTCCAGTCTTGTCAAATATTTTGAAGACATGTTGCACAAGAATCAGTACCTGTCAAACCCATACAGCCCCTCAGAACTCATCCGCATTTGTTTAATCAAATTACCTGAACATTTACGGCATATTATTTTGGCAGGACGTTGCAAAGACGACATTGAAGCTTTTCAGGGCCTCTTACAAGAATTAGAAATTGACACAGACAGTCGCGGGATGCGAAAACAGGAAAACAATCACTACAGGTCACATCCGTCACAATTCCGTGACGACAGAAACGATAACTGGACGCGACAAGGCTATTCTCACCACACAAATCGTGACCAAAACAGACACCACCCGTATGACAACCATTAGCAGAGTAATAGTTACAGAGAAAGATCGCATTTCTGTAGTAATGAATATGACAGAGATAACCATAGAAACAGACAATATGGTAATCAGAACTATTATTATCAAGGGAGACAGAATAATTTCAGACGCAACAGTTCAGCGTGCAGTTACGATTCAGGGAGAAATTCTCCACCACGTGACCGACAAGAAAGAAACTATGGAATCTACCGACAAAACGACAGACGTGAATTTCATCAGAACTGGCGGGTTTCTAACAGAGCTGGGCCCTCTCGGCAAGGCGAATTTGTGGAAGTTAGGTCTCCAAATCCCAATAACGACGCGCGCCAACAAAGGAACAGACAATGACTCGCACCGCAGGCTGCCGAGTGCGCCGGCTGGCTCAGGGAAAAATAACATTGACGCTAACCTTGAGCAAAATTCCCGTATTCTTTACGGACGAATACCGCATGATAATTGCATTCAAGTTGAAATGTAAGTAGGCTGTTTATGTTTTCTTTATGTAAGTAGGCTGTTTAGATTTTTATATTGGTAACGCCGCCGCCACGTAGCGGTCTCTGTATGAAAATGAAATCACTGGCTGTGCTGTGTGCAGTCTGTGGCTAGTTTGCATTGTTGTCTGCCATTGTAGAGGGGCAGCTGGATGTTAACAGCGCATAGCATTGCGCAGTTGGTGGTGAGCCGCCAGCAGTGGTGGATGTGGGGAGAGAGATGGCGGAGTTTTGATAATTTGTAATACTGGATGTCAATTATGAATATTAAGGTAAATACATTGTTTGTTCTCTATTAAAATCTTTCATTTGCTAACTATCCCTATCAGTAGTTAGTGCCTTCCGTAGTTTGAATCTTTTATTTAGCTGGCAGTAGTGGCGCTCGCCGTATTGCAGTAGTTCGAGTAATGAAGATTTTTGTGAGGTAAGTGATTTCTGAAAGGTATAGTTTAATGTTACTCAGGGCCATTCTTTTGCAGGGATTTTTGATAGTCAGATTGCGTTGCGCTAAAATTATTGTGTGTCAGGTTAAGCACAGTTTTGTATAAATTGTTCAAAGGGGACGTTTCAATGTGGCTGGGATTTATGGATCGTACGCTCCAGGTTAGTGAGTTGAATCCTGGCAGGTGTCTATAAAAATATGCTGGTGGTCAGAGTTGAAAATGCAGACGAATCAAGGGGATCATCGAAAAACATTAGGAAATGTACATTGTAAAATTGCGAATAGTGGAATGTATGACTATTAAATGAAACAAGGTTTACAACGACTTTAATTTCCTACAATAAAAACGATTATTGAACAAGTGGCAATATTAATATGATACGATTATACATAAATAAATAGCGACCTATGGCAACATTAAATCCTTAGCATATCTGACGTATGTGGTCGGGGGCGAATGCTCGTATCACTGCACAAAAAATTATACATAATCACTGAATACATAGTGATTGTAATGTTGATGGAATTACACTCCTAAAAATGGAAAAAAGAACACATTGACACCGGTGTGTCAGACCCACCATACTTGCTCCGGACACTGCGAGAGGGCTGTACAAGCAATGATCACACACACGGCACAGCGGACACACCAGGAACCGCGGTGTTGGCCGTCGAATGGCGCTAGCTGCGCAGCATTTGTGCACCGCCGCCGTCAGTGTCAGCCAGTTTGCCGTGGCATACGGAGCTCCATCGCAGTCTTTAACACTGGTAGCATGCCGCGACAGCGTGGACGTGAACCGTATGTGCAGTTGACGGACTTTGAGCGAGGGCGTATAGTGGGCATGCGGGAGGCCGGGTGGACGTACCGCCGAATTGCTCAACACGTGGGGCGTGAGGTCTCCACAGTACATCGATGTTGTCGCCAGTGGTCGGCGGAAGGTGCACGTGCCCGTCGACCTGGGACCGGACCGCAGCGACGCACGGATGCACGCCAAGACCGTAGGATCCTACGCAGTGCCGTAGGGGACCGCACCGCCACTTCCCACCTGGGACCGGACCGCAGCGACGCACGGATGCACGCCAAGACCGTAGGATCCTACGCAGTGCCGTAGGGGACCGCACCGCCACTTCCCAGCAAATTAGGGACACTGTTGCTCCTGGGGTATCGGCGAGGACCATTCGCAACCGTCTCCATGAAGCTGGGCTACGGTCCCGCACACCGTTAGGCCGTCTTCCGCTCACGCCCCAACATCGTGCAGCCCGCCTCCAGTGGTGTCGCGACAGGCGTGAATGGAGGGACGAATGGAGACGTGTCGTCTTCAGCGATGAGAGTCGCTTCTGCCTTGGTGCCAATGACGGTCGTATGCGTGTTTGGCGCCGTGCAGGTGAGCGCCACAATCAGGACTGCATACGACCGAGGCACACAGGGCCAACACCCGGCATCATGGTGTGGGGAGCGATCTCCTACACTGGCCGTACACCACTGGTGATCGTCGAGGGGACACTGAATAGTGCACGGTACATCCAAACCGTCATCGAACCCATCGTTCTACCATTCCTAGACCGGCAAGGGAACTTGCTGTTCCAACAGGACAATGCACGTCCGCATGTATCCCGTGCCACCCAACGTGCTCTAGAAGGTGTAGCCCTCATCTCGTGGTCGTGCGGTAGCGTTCTCGCTTCCCACGCCCGGGTCCCCGGGTTCGATTCCCGGCGGGGTCAGGGATTTTCTCTGCCTCGTGATGGCTGGGTGTTGTGTGCTGTCCTTAGGTTAGTTAGGTTTAAGTAGTTCTAAGTTCTAGGGGACTGATGACCATAGATGTTAAGTCCCATAGTGCTCAGAGCCATTTTTTCTAGAAGGTGTAAGTCAACTACCCTGGCCAACAAGATCTCCGGATCTGTCCCCCATTGAGCATGTTTGGGACTGGGTGAAGCGTCGTCTCACGCGGTCTGCACGTCCAGCACGAACGCTGGTCCAACTGAGGCGTCAGGTGGAAATGGCATGGCAAGCCGTTCCACAGGACTACATCCAGCATCTCTACGATCGTCTCCATGGGAGAATAGCAGCCTGCATTGCTGCGAAAGGTGGATATACACTGTACTAGTGCCGACATTGTGCATGCTCTGTTGCCTGTGTCTATGTGCCTGTGGTTCTGTCAGTGTGATCATGTGATGTATCTGACCCCAGGAATGTGTCAATAAAGTTTCCCCTTCCTGGGACAATGAATTCACGGTGTTCTTATTTCAATTTCCAGGAGTGTATATGCTACACCTTTGGTGAAAGTTGAAAGAAAACTAGAATTACTAACGACTGTGTGTCTTCAGAATGAAGCTTGTAATAATCAGACTACGGAAGAGCGACTGCAATTTTCCTATACCTCGTCTCGCACTTGCAGCACAAACTCACTATAATATTCACGTGGTAGCTGAAGTGGCTGCAGTAATGATAATTGGAATCAATGACTCTCGCCAGCGACTGTGGCAGCTCTCATTGTCGAGGTCTGTCTGGCAGAGGCTCCGGATATTGGTCTTTATCTGACTTTTAATCAAATGCCAAATTAAAAGGTAAGATCACATTGTCAGTCCGCTCCGATAGCTGAGTGGATGCCGGCACGGTAACTCAGCGTGTTCGGTCAGAGGGTTAGCTGCCATCTGTGATAAAAGAAACTCAGTGAATGGATCAATGACGAAATGAAACTGCTGTCTTGCGACGTCCGCCACGAGCAGATGGAACGAAGGAAAACGAACAAAATGATATTTTAAAAAAAGTTGGCAGCGCTGTGTCTGTCACGCCAAGGGGCCCGGGTTCGATTCCCGGCTTAGTCGGATATTTTCTCCGCTCAGGGACTGGGGGTTGTGTTGTCCTCATTATCATATCATCATCATCAGTGGGAAGCAACGGGAAACCACCACTTGAATCACTTCCCTAGCGCTCGTGCGGTGGACCTCTCCGACGAGGCTTCCCCCATGACAAGATCTGCCGTAAGGCGGAACACAAAGTTTTTTCACACTGCCTCGTTTTCCGTCCCTAACTGACATTTTATTGGCTTGGCTCCAGATCTTCCCAGCACTGACTTATTAGAAGACTCCTTACAAAATGGATGTCACCTCTCTCTGACTTAAGCCATACCATCTTTTACCAATAAAAGTCGCACCATTGTCTCTCTTTGTCTCTTTCTGCAGCCAATGAGGTGGTCTGTCTTTTCACCGTGCGATGTCTCTTTATAAGTTAGTATTTATTTACGTTAGCCAATACTGGCAGGTTTCACACCGAATAAAGATTAATTTTTACAAAGCCAAGACTTTGGGAAGTCCCTCATGTTTTCAAAGGACGAGCACTGAGCGTCCCCCATCCATCCTTCACATGTTTATCTCTAGTTTCCTGTGCTTTTCTGGGAAAATGTGCAGCTTTCTGCGTCTCGAATACAAAGGTGCCTGCCCGCTTAAAAAATAATTCTCCTCACTCCATTTTCTGATTATGGAATGCTTTTGCCAGACATTTTGTCTACGGGAGATGCTATCTGTATGTCAGTGCAATGGCCTGATGTCTTGCTGTGGTTCCGCACAGAAAAACTGCTGGTCTGTGTCAGTGACCCTAAGCCCTCCCCCAACAGCCTTTCCAAAATCTGGCGCCGAGGGTGGCTTCCAGCAGGTCTGCGTCCCTTCTGACCAACCGAGTGCTCCCAACATTATTCCACAGCTGCAGTGCTTGCAAATATGAACTGGGAGTGAGAAAATAGCAAGGTTTGATTAGTTAGTAACTGACAGTGACTAGTACTGCGGTGTATCATTTTTATTGATGTAAATTAAGTTTTCTGAACAAATGGAAGTTTTATCCCTATTTGCATATTTTTTGAGATAGTTTCTGGAACAACTGACCCGTAGCAACAAGCGGCTGAAATGAGATTAACGACAATATTGATGTGATAGAAGTAGATAAAGTAAAGGAATTCTGTTACCATGGAAACCAAATAACACATGATGGATGAAGCAAGTAGGACAAAAAAATCCGGTTTGCTCACGCAAAGAGGGCATTCTGGTCCAAGAAAAGTCTGATAGTATCAATTATCGGCGTTAACACAAGTAAGAAATTTCTGAGAACGTACATTTGGAGCATAGTATTTTATGGTAATTGAGCCGTGTCGGCTCGTATCGATTTCTCTTCCGGGCGGCTTCTTCTGCTTGGTTATTCTTCTTTGGACGTCCTTTGGCGCTGCCGCCGCGCCGCGGAAATTGGGCCGAATTCTCGTGGCGTGCGAGTCTCGTTTGGACAGGGCTCGGAGGAAGATGAGATTATTGAATTTGATATTATTATATTTTTTTCGAGAGAATCTTACAGTAAATTCCACGCCTTCTCGCGCTCTGTAATCATTGATGTTCCTCTTGTTGTTAATTTAAAAAAAAAATTCAGAGCTAATTTTTATGCTCCTTCGGAGCTCCGTAATTATTGGTTGTTATTGACAGGCTTTTCGCTTCATTCCATTGTAAAGGAAAACTTTAAATGTTTTCACGAAATAAATCTAGATGTTGTCAATCACTAGTGACGTTGGATCTGGGGCTTGGCTGGCCCTTCCATGAATTCCTGCCGCCGCCAATGAAAGACCATTTCAGTAATGAATCATGAAATGTGGAAAATTTGGAAAAGAAAAGAATCGAAGCATTTCAGATGTGGTGTTACAGCAGAATCGGTGAAGAAAGGTACGTATGAAAAACACTGACAAGAAGAAGGGACAGGGTGATAGAAGGTACGTTAAGATGTCGGGCAATAAATTCCATGGTACTAGAGCTGTAGACGGTAAAAACTGTAGGGAAAGACAGAGTTTGGAATAGATTTTACAACTAATTGAGGATATCGTGTGCAGATGTAACTCTGAAGACGTTGGAACAAGCGAAGGAGTCGTGGTGAGCTGCTTCAAACCAACCAGAGAAGACTGATGGAAAAAAAGAAAGAGAAGAGTTAGATCATGTCAAGAATGTTATGAGAAGACATACTTTCGTATCAAACTCTGGTTAGTGCTTTATATGACCTGAAAGACCTTGTGTTATAGGCAGAGTAAGATATTCCTCTAATATTTGAAAGCTTTACTCCTACGCTACAATGAAAACAAGACTTTCTTCGTGCTCATGTTGGTGCCACACTGAGGTGACAAAAGTTAAGGGATACCTCTTAATGTCACATCGGACCCCCTTTCGCCCGGAGTAGTGCAGGAATCCGACGTGGCATGGGACTGAACAAGTCGATGAAAGTCCTCTGCAGAAATACTAAACCATGCTGCCTCTATAGCCGTCCCTGATTGCGAAAGTGTTACCGGGCAGAATTTTCCATGGGCTTCATGTCAGGCGATCTGGGTGGCCACGTCATTCCGCTTAATTATCCAGGATTTCCCTCAAACCAATCGCGAACAATTGTGGCCTGACGAAGTGATATTTTGTCATCCATAAAAATTCCACATTAGTTTGGGAATATTAAGTCCATAAATGGTATTCAAGTAGAAGAACATAACAATTTCCAACCAATGATCGTTTCAATTTGATCATAGAACCCAGTCCATTCCATGCAAACATAGCCCACACTGTTATGAAGCCACCATCAGCTTGCGCAATGCCTTGTTGACAACTTCTGTCCATGGCTTTGTGGGGTCTGCGCCACACTCGTACTCTGCTATCGGCTCATACCAACTAAAATCGGGAGACCTCTGAGCAGGCGACGGTTTTCCAGTAGTCGAGGGTCCAACCAGTATGGTCATGAGCTCAGGGGAGGTGCTGCAGGTGATGTCATGCTGTTAGCAACAGCACTCGCGTCGGTCGTCCGCTCCCGTAGCCAGTTAGTGCCAAATTACGCATCACCATTCTAATGGATACGATCGTCGTGCGTCCCAGATTGATTTCTGAGGTTATTTCAAGCAGTGTCGCTCGTCAGTTACCACCGACCGCTCTATACTAGCACTGACAACTCTATACAAACGCCGCTTCTGATGAAGACCATTGGCCACAGCTTTGTCCGTAGTGAGAGGTAATGTCTGAAATCCGGTATTCGGCGCACACTATTGACACAGTAGATCGCCGAATAATGAATTCCCTGATGATTTTCGAAATGGAATGTCCAAGGCGTCTCGCATCAACTGCCATTCGGTGATCAAAGTCTATTTATTCCAGTCCTACGATAATAATCACGTCGAAAATCTTTTCACAAGTATCGCTTGAGTCCAAATGACAGCTCCACTAGCGTGCTGCCTTTTTATACGAGTATTCGAGTCTACCACTACCTGTTTGTGTTCATATCGCTATCCCATGACATTGTACTGATTTTTAATACTGATGTTGTGTCGATGATGAACATCAGTTGCAAACGGAATGAAAGTTTAGTTATTTAGTACCAGTTTTAATGAACAGTTTCATGAAATTTATAAATATTTGACTGGTTTCATAATGTAGCACTTCTTACTTCCGTCTTTGTACACTAATGGGCATTAAAATTGCTACACCACGAATATGACGTGCCACAGTCGCGAAATTTAACCGACAGGAAGAAGATGCTGTGATATGCAAATGATTAGCTTTTCAGAGCATTCACACAAGGTTTGGGCCGGTGGCAACACCTACAACGTGCTGACATGAGGAAAGTTTCCAAGCGCTTTCTCATACACACACAGCAGTTGACCGGTTTTGCCTGGTAAAACGTTGTTGTGATGCCTCGTGTAAGAAGGAGAAATGCGTACCATCACGTTTCCGACTTTATAAAGGTCGGATTGTAGCCTATCACGATTGCGGTTTATCGTATCGCGACGTTGCTGCTCGCGTTGGTACAGATAAAATGACTGTTAGCAGAATATTGAATAGGTGGGTTCAGGAGGGTAACACGGAACGCCGTGCTGGATCCCAATGGCCTCGTATCACTAGTAGTCGAGATGACAGGCATCTTATCCGCATGGCTGTAACGGATCATGCAGCCACGTCTCGGACCTTGAGTCAACAGATGGGGACATTTGCAAGACAACAACCATCTGCACGAACAGTTCGACGACGTTTGCAGCAGCATGGACTATCAGCTCGGAGACCACAGCTGCTGTTTTCATTGACGTTGCATCACAGACAGGAGCGCCTGCGATGGTGTACTCAACGACGAACCTGGGTGCACGAATGGCAAAACGTAATTTTTTCGGATGAATCCAGGTTCTGTTTACAGCATCATGATGGTCGCATCCGTGTTTGGCGACATCGCGGTGAACGCACATTGGAAGCGTGTAATCGTCATCGCCATACTGGCGTATCACCCGGCGTGATGGTATGGGGTGCCATTGGTTACACGTCTCGGTCACCTCTTGCTCGCATTGACGGCACTTTGAACAGTGGACGTTACATTTCAGATGTGTTACAAGCCGTGGCTCTACCCTTCATTCGATCCCTACGAAACCCTATATTTCAGCCGGATAATGCACAACCGCTAGTTCTAGGTCCTGTACTGGCCTTTCTGGATACAGAAAATGTTCGACTGCTGCTCTGGCCAGCACATTCACCAGATCTCTCACGTCTCGTCAATGGTGACCGAGCAACTGGCTCGTCACAATACATCAGTCTCTACTCTTGATGAACTGTGGTATCGTGTTGAAGCTGCATGGCAGCTGTACCTGTACACGCCATCCAAGCTCTGTTTCACTCAATGGCCAGGCGAATCAAGGCCGTTATTACGGCCAGAGGTGGTTGTTCTGGGTACTGATCTCTTAGGACCTATGCACCGAAATTGCGTGAAAACGTAATCACATGTCAGTTCTAGTATAATATATTTGTCCATGAATACCCGTTTATCATCAGCATTTGTTCTAGGTGTAGCAGTTTTAATGGCCAGTAGTGTAGTTCTTCCTATACATCTCTAGGGTGCTAGAAACATTTAGTGAGACTGTCGGTAATTTTGTGCAGAAGATTCTGGCGGCACCTCGGCGGCCACCAAGCAGTGGCTGATACCAGAGGCGGCGGAGGCCAGCGGAAGCCGCGTTGGCAGAGTACGCAGTCTTTGCGCGCGGGACGGGTGATTCACGCCGGACGAATGCGAGGCGTGCTGTGCCACGCCGGCGGCGCGGGGAGGCGGAGAGCGAGGAATGCTGGTCGCCGCCTAATGAAGCGGCTTAATGAGGGGACGGCCTGCGATATTGGGCGTGCGTCTTCATTAAGGCAGTGCCGGGACGCGCCGGCCGCGCTGCGACACGCGGCAGACACGAGGGCGCCGCAGCAGCTCCGCCACCTCGGCAGCCCGCAGCTGCCACGGGGCACACCTAACTACCTATATCTCAGTATGACAAGGAGCGTAGCCTCTAATTCTCTGTCAGTGGCGTACCGTACCTCACCAAGAATTCTGTATCCGCTAGTCACCCAGATGAAGCATAAAAGATGGAGGAATCGCTGGGTGTCCCGCACGGAACAGGTTTTGGACCACTACTTTTATTGCTCTACGGGGTGTTCCACGTAAAGAGCACAGCAAAAATATTTCATAAACTGCGAAACATGTCGAAACTTGGCATTACATGAAGGTGAATTAAAATTGACCCCAGCTGAAGACTGTTTTGTACACTATAATTCTATACTAGGCATGATTGTACAGCAGTGTAAATCAGTATAAAGACAGGGTTTCTATAAAAGTAATAGTACAATGTATGAAGCATATAAGAAAGTCACTTCAAAAGAAATGCACACTATTTTTGTAAAAATACAGTTTTCATTCTGCATGTGTGAAAGTTTTACAGTGTGTAGATACATGCTTCCCACTTGTTTTCAAACTTAGTTCAACCTGTTCCCGTGAGTGGCGTCGTCACATCATGTCATCAAGGTGGCTGCTACACTTAACGTTCGTCAGAAGCATCGTGCTATCCTGTCTTGTGAAAACGAGACATTGGGAAACATCCACAAGAGGCTGAAAAAGGTGCATGGAGATGCTGCTGTCGATCGCAGTACAGTTAGTCGGTGGGCAAGCAGGTTACGTGATGAAAGCGGGCACAGCAATATTGAGGACTGTCCTCGTAACGACAGGCCTCGTACTGCACACACTCCAGACAACGTGCAGAGAGTTAACGAATTGGTGACAGCTGACAGACGCATCACAGTGAACGAATTGTCACGCCACTTTTGAAGACTCTCTTCGTGGAACAAGGTTTGAAGATGATGACTCACAGCCCGCATCTCGTGGTCGTGCGGTAGCGTTCTCGCTTCCCACGCCAGGGTTCCCGGGTTCGATTCCCGGCGGGGTCAGGGATTTTCTCTGCCTCGTGATGGCTGGGTGTTGTGTGCTGTCCTTAGGTTAGTTAGGTTTAAGTAGTTCTAAGTTCTAGGGGACTTATGACCACAGCAGTTGAGTCCCATAGTGCTCAGAGCCATTTGAACCATTTTTTGATGACTCACTTGTGCACGCTGCCAAACAGTGGATCCAACAGGTTGGTCCAGAATTTTACCGTGCTGGTTCCAAGACGGCGTAATGCAGTTGAGAGGGATGGAAATTATGTGGAGAAATAAAAAATTTGTTCATAAGGGATGTATCTACACACTGTAAAACTTTCAAACATGTAGAATGGAAGATGGCTCTTAAAAAAAATAGTGTGCATTTCTTTTGGAGTGACCTTAGTATATATAGAAGTTATTGTGAGGGCAGTAGCTGTATATAAGACATAAACAATAATCAAAACACAAAGGAATTGAAGACGTTTGCTGCCAGTGGGCCTTGATTTATATCGACGAGGCAGATTGAAAATTTGTGTGGTACCGACATTGGAACCCAGGTCTTCTGCTTATTCGCCACCCAGACATAGCGGTCACCATAAATGCACGGACTACCGAAGTACATCTCCCGGCAGACGCAAATTATCAACTACTGATCTAGTACCCCTACCCCTTAGACTCATTCATCGCCGCTTGGTGTGCGTCTGCAGTGAAGGAATAATTGGCCGTCATCGCCTCAGTTACATATATGCGGTGTATTTTCTTTCGGACATTCGAAAGAACAACACAAAGAATCGTAACATAAAGAAAGAGATGTGCCACGTAACCAAAAGGTGGCAGTCGCGCTTCTACCTCAGTTGCATGAGAGTGGCGCAAGTATCTTTACTACGAGGACGCAAATCAGGTTTGCTTTAAATACGCGCTTTTACCGTCGTTGGCGTTAGTTACCTTTGAGATTGTACGTGGTGAGTTGATGTTAGTCAAGAAAGCCTTTAATGTGTCAAAGACGCCATTTATCAACACCTCACTGAGCTTGAACGATGTCTTGCAATATGGCTACGGGAAGCTGGATGTTAATTCCGCAATATGGCAGAAAGATTTGGTAGTAATGTAGCCAGTGTATACGGTTCCTGGTAGCGGTGGTCACGAGAATGTACGCTCGCCAGAAGACCGGGCTCCGAACGGTCACTTGGCACTACCAAAAGGTAAGACCATCGTTTTCGGCGTAAGGCTCTGGCGCATCGTACTGAACATCCAGCTGCAATCCTAGCAGCAGTGGACACCACAGCTCCAAGCCAGAAGCCCTGTAGCGCGGTTTCCACTGGCCCCAAACCACCGCCATCTGCGACATCATTGGTGTCAAACGAAAGGTAATAGGAGGCTGGTTGGAGATCTGTTATGTCTTCTAGTGAAATCTGATTCTGCCTCTGTGCCTGTAATGGCCATTTGTTGGTTATAAGCAGACCAATTGAGGGGCTGCAACCAACTTTTCAGCGCGCTGGGCACACTGGACCTACACTGACCGACCAACTGCAACAGACACGGAACTTCATCCCAAAAACTGGTATCCGGCACCTGCACAACACACTGCATGCACGTTTGAATGTTTGCATTCAACATACTAACGGTTACACGGCTTATTAATGTTGTGGTCTGGGACGCGATTTCGTATGACAGCAGGAGCACTCTCGTGGTTATCCTACGCGTCCAGATAGCAAATCTGTACGTCAATGTCATGATTAGATGTGCTGGCACTCATGAACAACATACCAGTGGACTTTTTCCAACAGGATAACGCTCGTCAACATACCGCTGTTGTAGCCCAGCATGTTCTACAGAGTGTCGATGTGTTGCCTTGGCCTGCTCGATCACCAGATCTGTGTGCAATCGATGGCATATGGAACATCATTGCACGACAACTCCAGCGTCATCCACAAACAGCGATAACCGTCCCTGCACTGACCGACCAAGTGCAACAGACACGGAACTTCATCCCAAAAACTGGTATCCGGCACCTGCACAGCACACTGCATGCACGTTTGAATGTTTGCATTCAACATACTGACGGTTACACGGGTTATTAATGTGCCAGGATTTCGCAATTTCACAATGTTGTCATACGAACGTAATTGTACAGTGTCTGAAGTATGCATGTATCCAGTTTATGGTAAAAGTAGTAGGTACATATAAGACATTAATAATCGTGAAAGGATTACATATTGCGCAAACACGGCGTAAAGACGATTTTCAAACCGACAAGGGAGATCAAAGAGTGTCTTAGATCGGCGAAGGAGAAAAGAGACCCACTTGCAATGTCGGGAATATACCGTATACGTTGCACATGCGGAAAAGTTTATGTCGGAATGACTGGACGATTCATTAACACCAGGATCAAAGAGCATAAGCGACATTGCAGGTTGGGGCAGGTGGAGAAATCGGCCGTGGCAGAGCACGCACTGAATGAGACCGACCACGTAATAAAATTCGCCGACACGGAAGTTCTGGCTGTAGAGAAGCACTATCACACGCGCTTGTTCAGAGAAGCTGTAGAAATCCAAAAACACGCGAACAGTTTCAACAAGAAAGAGGAAAGCCTTAAGGTAAACGAATCCTGTCTTCTCGTACTGCGGCGAACGACCGTCGCATGTAGCAAGAGGAGAACCGCACCGGAAATGATCGCGGAGAAGCCCTCGGACGTTGGCGCGCCAGGTACATATAATCTGCGGCCGCGAGCTCACCTCCAGTTCACCACCGGCAATGGAGGGTGAAGCTTTGACAATGCCAGCCACTCGTGCTGGCGAAACGTCAGAAAAATCATTAGATGAACATCGGCCGAAGAACCCGAGACAGAAGCCAATAGGCAGTTTGTCAAAGGATTACATAGTTCCCTTCATACACGATTAACAAAATGAAGCATTTGCATTTCCTGGACTGAAACTTTTATAAAGGCACTCATTGTCCAATCGTATTATTTATTGCCTTGTTAGGACTTTGACCAATCCCAACTCTTTCTAATTACCTCACAAATCCTCTACGGCATTAATTTTGTTAGGATTTGTAGTTCGTGCAGTGAAACTGGTGCCCACACTTCTGATATCGTTCTTTTCGAACCACATACGGCCTCAAATTGCCTCCCATTCCGATAAACGCGAGTAGCACGTATTCCTAAAATCTGGTATTCGTGCAGGCCAGGGCAATACGTCGATTTCTTTCTCTCCAAACTACTTTTTTTGCTGTAGCAGAAACTTGCATAGATGCAGTACCTTGTTGAAACATTAGACTTTCATCCCCTAGGTCATCCTGAAATCCTGATTAGAGCTGGCCAGGGCAATACATCGATATTTTTTATCTCCAAACTACATTTTTGTTGTAGCAGAAACTTGCATAGATGCAACACCTTGTTCAGACATTAGACTTTCATCATCTAGGTCCTCATAATTCTAATCAGTTCTGTCTCTATCATCTCACTGTATAATTTAGAGTTCATTCTAGTATTCAGCACAGTAATGCGTCACTTACATTTAGCTAAGAAAGCTGGCCAAATCATAACACCTCCACTAACAAAATTTCTGACCATTCTTACCTGCTGCTCTGTTCTCAGATTATGCCAATAACACTGAAATCCATCCGGCCCATCTAAATTAAACTTCTTCCCATCACTGAGGATCATTTTATCCAGTTCTGAAGTCCATGATATATGTTTTTCAGCTAACTCCATAGAAGCCTGTTTATGTTTGGTTGTCAGAGGACGTTTTGGCCGTCCATTCTTGAATGCAAGATGTCTGTCATATGACAAAACTTGTATTACACGTCTGTCAGTTACTGGTAACTGTAAATCGGCAATAATCTGAGAATAATGACGGTTTGTGGGCCTTGGTTTGCGCAAAATTAATCGTTTCGTTGCCTCAGATAATGTTCTACTCGTACTCTGTCCATATTTTTCGCTCTGTCGATATCATGCACCCAATCTAACGAAATTATCACTGTACTTGAAAAGTTCAACTTTTTGGCGATTTGATCACTAAAGAGTCCCAAGTCCTTGTACGCACCGATGTTTGCTTTTTCATTACATGATAACTGCATTCCGCTTGACAGCCTCAAAATCGTGGCTTATGTGCCAGTGCACAACGCACACTGTCACTAATGGTGTCTGTGTCCTGTCTGCAGTAAAGGCACGTACGCACACATAAACACTCCACAGAGCCGACTGCCTTTATAGCGAGTTCCACCCCCTACCACCTGAGTCATAGATGTCTTGTTTTGTACTGTACCACAGACATAAAATCCGATAGAGTTTGACTGTATCTGTCGGTATACTGGATCCTACTACAGTTATGTGACAAGTCGCGGAATGGCGATAAGTATATAAACACATGGCGGTAGTATCGCGAGCACAAGGTGTAAAAGGGTAGTGCATTGGCGGGGCTGTCATTTTTATTCAGGTAATTCATGTGAAAAGGTTTCCGACGTGATTATGGCCTTACGACGGGAATTAGCAGGCATGGAATGGTAGTTGGATCTAGGCACGTCGGTCATTCCATTCCGAAAATCATTAGGGAATGCTATATTGCGAGATACGCAGTGCCAAGAGTGATCCCAGTACACCAGATTTCAGGCGTTATCTCTCAAGGACAGTGCAGTGGCCAACAGCCTTCGCTTACCGACCAAGAGCAGTGGTGTTTGCATAGAGTGGTCAGTGCTAACAGACAAGCAACACTGCGTTAAGTAACCACAGAACAATTGACGAACGTATCCGTTAGGACATTTCGTCGAAATTTTGAGTTAATGGACTATGACAGCAAACGGCCTGCATGAGTGCCTTTGCTAACAGCGCGACATCGCCTGCAGAATCTCTCCTGGGCTCGTGGCTGTATCGGTTGGTCCCTAGATGACTGGAAAATGGTGGCCTGGTGAGATGAGCCCCAATTTCAGTTCGTAAGAGCTGACTGTAGGGTCCGAGTGTGGTGCAGACGCCACAAGGCCATGCACCGAGGTTGTCATCAATGCAATGCGCAAGCTGGTGGTGACTCCATGGTAGTGTCGGCTGTGTTTACATTGAATGGATTAGGTCCTCTGGTCGTAATGAACCGATCACTAACTGGAAGTTGTTATGTTCGGCTATTTGGAGACCATTTGCAGCCAAGGAACGGTAGAATTTGTATGGATGACAATGCACCATGTTACCGGACTACAATTAATTGTTAGCGGTAGGTTAACGAACATTTTGGATAATTCGAGCGAATGATCCTTCCATCCAGATCGCCCGTCATGAATCCCATAGAATATTTATGGAACATAATCGAGAGGTCGGTTCGCGCACAAAATTCTGCACCGGCAACACTTTCACATTTATGAGCAGTTATAAGGGAAGCATGGCTCATTGTTTCTGTATGGGACTTCCAGGGACTTTTTAAGTCCAAGCCACGTCGAATTTTATTTATTTATTTATTTATTGTTCCGTGTGACCAAATTAAGGAGAAGTCTCCATGGTCATGGAACGAGTCAATACATGAAATTATAACACGATATTAGAAACAGATAAAATGAAATATAAAAAAAACCTATTCAGGTGACAAGTCGTAAGTTTAAATGAAGAAAATCAACAATGTAACACTGGAATTTGCTTAATTTTTTAGCTCTTCCAGGAGCTCCTCGACAGAATAGAAGGAGTGAACCATGAGGAAACTCTTCAGTTTGGACTTAAAAGAGTTTGGGCTACTGCTAAGATTTTTGAGTTCTTGTGGTAGCTTATTGAAAATGGATGCAGCAGAATACTGCACTCCTTTCTGCACAAGAGTCAAGGAAGTGCATTCTACATGCAGATTTGATTTCTGCCTAGTATTAGCTGAGTGAAAGCTGCTAACTCTTGGGAATAAGCTAATATTGCTAACAACAAACGACATTAAAGAAAATATATACTGTGAGGGCAATGTCAGAATTCCCAGATTTTTGAATAGGGGACGACAAGAGGTTCTCGAACTTACACAACATATAGCTCGAACAGCCCGTTTTCGAGCCAAAAATACCCTTTTTGAATCCGATGAATTACCCCAAAAAATAATACCATACGACATAAGCGTATGAAAATATGCGAAGTAGACTACTTTTCGTGTTGAAGTGTCACTTATTTCAGATACTGTTCTAATGGTAAATAAAGCAGCATTAAGCTTCTGAACAAGATCCTGGACATGGGCTTTCCACAACAGCTTACTATCTATTCGAACGCCTAGGAACTTGAACTGTTCCGTCTCGCTTATAATATGCCTATTCTGTCTGATCAAAATATCGGTTCTTGTTGAATTGTGAGTTAGAAACTGTAAAAACTGAGTCTTACTGTGATTTAGCATCAAATTATTTCCCACAAGCCACGAACTTATTTCATGAACTACATTATTAGTTACTGTTTCAGTATTACACACAAGATCCTTCACTATCAAGCTGGTGTCCTCAGCAAACAGAAATATTTTTGAATCACCTGTAATACTAGAAGGCATATCATTTATATAAATAAGAAATAGCAGTGGCCCCAGCACCGACCTTTGGGGAACGCCCCACTTAACAGTGCCCCATTGGGACTGAGCTTCACTACAACTCTCAATATTGCGGAGAATTACCCTTTGCTTTCTGTTCTTAAAGCAAGAGGCGAACCAATTGTATGCTACTCCCCTTACTCTGAACTACCCAGGGAAAAAGGACGTCCGACACGATATTAGGAGGAATCCCTAGACTTTTACCACCTCAGTTATTGCATGTACACTGTGCACAACTATTCCAACCGACAAACTTAATTTTCCTACAAATGTCTATTCGTTTATATTGATATTCGCCACTGCAGTGTAGTTGCTATGCATTTGCCTGGCCCCGAATTTTGAACTAAATTACCCATAGAGTTACACGGTGACTTGCAGTTCGCTACTGCACATGTGCTGTTACTAAGATTGTAGGGTAGACACCTTTTATAGGTGGTAGTACACACAAAAAAAGTCTAGTAAACGTGGGCTCTAAAAAGAGATCTGTTCATCTACGCCACTGTGAAACAAATCTCTTTTACTGAACAGTTGGCCACAGCTTTCAAGGTATGCATTTGAGAGCTCATATTTACTGCACATTTGTTCATATTTTGGTCCATACTACCTTCTCTAAAAATGTGGAAACCAAAGAGAGTGCAATAGAAGCGATATGCTTCATAGTAGCGAAGATGAACAAGTGCTAATATCTCTTAAGGCATGAATTTTAGACAACATGTTTACAAGACTGTTTTTCTTATATTGGTACAGACTATCACATCTAAAAGTTGCCTATTCTAAAACTAGTGAACAACAGTACCGATTCAAGTATTTCGCCGTCAGAGGGATCAAAACGATGTTTGCTTATTACTTGAGAGTCCGTCGTTTCCGGAACAACATCACTCACCTCAAATTGATAAATCTACCTTCCCTATCATCCCTGAAAGTTTATCGCCCTGTACAATAGAAAGTAACGTAACATCATTATTAAAAAAATATATACCTGGAATTTTACTTTGTGAAATACTGAATAATATAATGTCAAACAAGATGTTTAAAGCAATAAGAAGCGCACGTAAATTTATGTATTACAGGATTTAAAAAGATGCCTGTTCATGAGAAAAAACTGGATCATAAAGATAAACATAAATCATACATGATCCATAAAGGGATTATCCGTCGCTTGAAAGGGGACTGTCCTACTTGCCGTGACGATTTTCCACAAGTTTTGACCATAAATATGAATGAAGTTGCGAATTTGACAAATGTACTCAACCTCTTTAGTATCGATATAAGCATATGCTTTGTAAGTCTGTGTTTGTGACCAGAAATGTTGGGCAAGGTAAGTCAGAGAGAGCAGAATCAATGTGTGTTGGACAGTTTGGCAATATATTCGGTCGTTAAGATTACGTCCCCATTTTCATTTTTGCTTTCACGACTCTGTTAGCGCACTCGCATTGCACATCGTAATTTTTTATGAAACTTGGTAAGATAGCGTCTTGCGTTGTACATCACAAGTACGACAAATGAAATTTGAGTTTTTGACAGTCACATCATTATAATAGCAACAAGCTGCAGAGCAGACGAGCATTCCGTGCACAAGGTAGGCCAATAAATTGAATTACCATCAAAGTTCATGTCCACTGTAAGGCACTGTGCATGTCAGAATGTATTTGTGAAAATAATATCGTAAGTTCAGAGTGCTAATACCAGTAGAAGATTTCAGTAAAGAGCTATCTGGTGGATTTTTAGATAGTTTTATCGGAAAATCAGATGCGTTAATTTCGATGTTCATTTGCTGTGTAATTACAATAAAAGTTCTGATGCAGTGATTGTTTGCTTGAGGAAATCTTGATGATGTTTTGAGAACAGTCTGGAGTAATAGTGTTTTCGTGGTTCAGTTCATTTACTAAATTTGTTACAAGAAAACATTTTTTAGGATACAAAAGCCTCGTAAGCATCGGTTCATTGTCATGTCGCTATCGCGGTGGGGACCGAAATTCAACATCTGGATGCAGTTCGCCAGAGTAATATGACTTGTCATAACTAAAACTTCTCAGACAGTTCATCCTGCGAAGGTTTTCTTTCGAAAGCCGCACAGCTGGCAATTCTGGGATTCTCATTACGTATCTTTAATATATTAAGCTCAATAATTTTAAGAAAATGACTGTAGGTGTGAGATATGGGTCGGGCATTTGTACCATTACTCATCGGCACAAGATTTCGCGTAAAGGAGACACAGCATACACTCCATAGTTATGAGTAGCAAAAGGGACAATTAATGACTCGTAAAATCCTAGTAGTTGGGCAAGTGAAGTAAAATAACCCACATATTTCTTCCGTCACACACTACACCGATGAATCGGTTGGCGGGATATAAGACAACGCATACAAAAGTAGTTAACTTAATCCCGGAGCGTACAACAGAGAGAAAGAGGATTTTAAAAGGACAATGAGAAGGTTTTGTGGAGTTTCTTGATATCTGTGGACCAAAACATCAGGCTGGAATACACTGAAGAGCCAGGAGTACAAGTACACCTGCCTAATATCGTATAGGGCCCCCGCGAGCAAGCAGAAGTGCCGCAACACGACATGGTACAGACTCGACTAGTGTCTGAAGTAGTGCTGGAGGGAACTGACACCATGAATCCTGCAGGGCTGACCCCAAATCCGTAAGAGTACAAGGGAATGGAGATCTCTTCTGAACAGCATGTTGCAAGGCATCCCAGATATGCTCAACAATGTTCATGTCTGGGGAGTTTGGTGGCCAGCGGAAGAATTTAAACTCAGAAAAGTGTTTATGGAGCCACTGTGTGGTAATTCTGGACGTTTGGGGTATCGGATTGTCCTGCTGGAACTGCCCAAGTCCGTCGGAATGCACAAGGTACACGAATGGATGCAGGTGATCAGACAGGATGCTTACGTACATGTCACCTCTCAAAGTCGTATCTAGACGTTTCAGGGGTCCCATATCGCTCCAACTGTACACGCCCTATACCATTACATAGTCTCCACCAGCTTCAACAGGCCCTGCTGACATGCAGGGTCCATGGATTCACGAAGTTGTCTATACCCGTACACATCCATGCGCTTGATATAAGACTTGTCCGGCCAGGCAACATGTTTCCAGTCATCAATAGTCCAGTGTTGGTGTCGACGGGCCCATGCGAGGCGTAAAGCTTCGTGTCGTGCAGTCATCAAGAGTGCACGAGTAAACTTCGGCTCCGAAAACCCATATCGATGATGTTTCTTTGAATAGTTCGCACGCTGACATTTGTTGATGGCCCAGCATTGAATTCAGCAGCAATTTGCGTAAGGGTTGAACTTCTGTCACGTTGGACGATTCTGTTCAGTCATCATTGGGCCCGTTATCGTTGCATCTTTTTCCGGCCGCGTCGATGCCAGAGATTTAATGTTTTACAGGATTCCTGATACTCACGGAACACTCGCGAAACGGTCGTACGGAAAAATATCCACTTCATCGCTACCTTGGGGATGCTGTGTCCCATCGCTCGTGTGCCGAGAATAACACCACGTTTATACTCACTTAAATCTTGATAACCTTGCATTGTAGCAGTAGTAAGCGATGTAACAACTGCGCCAGACACTTGTATTATATAGCCGTTGCAGACCGCAGCATCGTGTTCTGCCTGTTTACTTATCTCTGAATTTGAACACGCACGCCTATCCAGTTTCTTTCGCGCTTCAGTGTAGAATAGGGACGAGAGCAAGATGGCGTCAATCCAGTTGAAAGGCTGATAGCTATTGAGAAAGAACAAATGAGAGAAAAAAATTAACGAAAAAACAGGCTGTGCTTCGTCAGCCAGATTACATTGAGCACTGGATTCAAAATTACACTTATAGAAGGAGGATAGCTTAAAATGTGAAACAACGGCTAGTAAGACTTAGTTACAGAAACAACTGTGATGATGCATACGTCTTGGCTGTTCATCTTCACTACAAGCTGAGTAGAAATACGTAAGTCTTTAGGTATAGGGAAGAGAGAGACTCGTGCTGCCTATGGAAGTAAGTGGTGATATACGAGTATTATACAGTTGTTTTTAGTTTTTTGACTCCAATCGCAGAATACATTTATAGTTGTTAATTGTTTCGTCTGTACAATTACCAGCTTCAGAATCCATATAACTCAGTCCGCATATGGCGAGCAAAACATCCGCAACATGTGTTACCGTGTTTGAGTATGTCGTGGACGCTTCGTCCGCCCTATGCTGCATATGAAGTAAATATTCTGAAGAAGGTCAGTGTGTGGATGAAACTGTTAACGACGGTAAACGTATTCTGTAATTGTGTTTAACTGAAACATGTTTCGGATGGAGTTGTCCAAGTGTCATCGTCGTATGACTTCATGGCATTGTCTTTCCACTGCAAGGTGCGTCACTGACTTCTTAGTAAGGCTTCTCCGAACGTTTGTCTCTTATAGAACGCTGTCTGGTGAGGTGAACTTGCCAGAGGGTTTTTCCGCAGCAAAGATAGTGTGCAACAGTGGATTTTTTTGTTTTTTAAGACATGCCACGTGATTCAATGCATGCAAGTTTCACTTGACATGCAGGACTGGAACGAGCATCTGCAATCTGCATTCAGCATTAGAGGAGAGACGGAGCGATCGAGGATGATAAGGCGGTCTCCGCTGTCGTCGAACAGAATACTTACGATTCGAAACGTCCCTAGGAAAGATATGGGATGACTCTAATGTTTTAGCTGCACTGCCTGAAAACGGACTACCTGTTAAGAAGAGTCGTGTGCTAATTGTATTAACGAAAGAGACAATTGGAAGAAGTCTGAGGTAAGTAATGTATGCGTAAGAGGAAATAAACTCCCACTGAGGTTACAGTACACGCAGTGAAGATTTTAATTCTTTCAAGGTGTGTTATGGTCTTCCTCTCAACAATATGTCCTGAAAAAATATGTTTTTGCATTGTTCTTGCTGCATATCAAGTGAGACAAGCTTCTTAGGCGAACTGATTAGCACCGTATCGATCAACTCTGAGGATGTTGACGAAAATAATGTTGATGTTAGCACTTTCTTTACAAGTATATCTCCAGAATGTAGAGAGGGGATGGGCTGTAGTCTAAAACTATGAACTTTTGCTTCAGACAGCTTCAGCGTATTTGAACATGAGTGTGGAACCAATTCACGTATCGACACTACGTTAGGGGTAAGGAAGACTTCTTGGAGTTAGAAACATTTTTTAAGCATCAGCTACACCAACATGTCTCTATTATCTTATACATAATAAGGGGTAGTGAAGTGACAAATGGAATAGAAATAATTAAATTGTTTAGTATTTCGAAAGTAATCGCTATAACTGTTAGTACATTTATTCTATTGAGACGAAAGACGGTCAACACCTTCATGGAAAACAGTTAGCAGTGGTCAGCGAAACCACGATTGTACCCAGGCGTGAACCTTTTTGGATAAAGAGGTCCACGCAAACATTTTTCCATGAAGGCGTTGACCGTCTTGTCCCACACCGGGATAACTGTATTAAGAGCTATGGAGATTATTTTTGAAATAATAAAGAACTTACTTTTTTCCATCTTTCTGGTTTTCATGTGATTCCTCCTTATACAGACCTGTTAAAATTATTAAACTAAAGACGTTTTTTCCAACACTTTACATTTATTACACATTTACAACACATACAGATTATATTTGTACATTCAATACTTTGTATGAATGCCTTTGTTCTTAATCAACATTTTTATCCTGTTTGGCACAGATTTTATTAACTTTTCACATGACATTTTAATATCATTGTCATGGTACCAGATTTCCTCTAGTTTCTCCATGAGATCTTCTTTGGAGGCTATTGTAAATTTCCTTTTCCTCTGTTCCACAATAGCTCATAAATCTTCAACTGGGTTCATATCAGGGCTATTTCCTGGCCAGGGCAACACTTTCAGTTGCTTTTCTTCCGAGTACTTGGAAACACTTTTGGTTTTGTGGTAAGCATCATGCATAAAAATGGCATCTTTATTAGAAAACCACTAATTTATTTGGGGGAAAAGTTCCTTTTCAAGGATTTCTTGTCAGGGATTTGTTCTTGCCTGCCGGCCGCGGTGGCCGAGCGGTTCCAGGCTATTTAGTCCGGAACCGCGCGACTGCTGCGGTCGCAGGTTCGAATCCTGCCTCGGGCATGGATGTGTGTGATGTTCTTAGGTTAGTTAGGTTTAAATAGTTCTAAGTTCTAGGGGACTGATGACCTCAGATGTTAAGTCCCATAATGCTCAGAGCCACTTGAACCGTTTGTTCTTACCTCATTGTCCCTTCAACAATGTGTAATCTGCCAGGACCTTTCACTGACATCACACTCCACACCATAACGGAAGCTGGATGCTTTACACATTGCTGCAGACACTCAGCTTTGAACTGTTCTCCATCACAATGAATACAGATTCATCACTGAAGCTTACCTGAAGCATATGTACAAAACTGCAAGTTAGAAAAGTTGGGAATAGTAGCATAGGAGACCTCAACAGTCCCAAAATTCAAATGCGCATTTCTTCAGTATCAATAAAACATCACAATTTCAAGCCAAAACTCCTAATTTTAGAGATCAGGCCACTTAATTTCCCACATCATTGCACATGCCGTAGCCCAGTCCTCACTACACTCCTGGAACCAAGCGAGGTGGTGCAGTGGTTAGCACACTGGACTCGCACTCTGGGAGGACGACAGTTCAAACCCGCTTCCGGCCATCATGATTTAGGTTTTCCGAGATTTCCCTAAATCTCTTCAGGCAAATGCCGGGATGGTTCCTGTGAAAGGGCACGACCGATTTCCTTTCCCATACTTCTCTAATCCGAGCTTGTGCTCCATCTCTAATGACCTCGTTGTCGACGGGACGTTAAACACTAATCTCCTCCTCCTCCTCCTCCACTCCTGAAGTTGTTCAGCCCACTGCAATCTTTTGGTTTTCATGGCAGGTGTGATTTTCAGTTTTCTCCTCCGTCGGCATGCCTTTAAACCACATTGAAACAGCCTCCTCCTCATTGTCACAGGTGAAACTGCAACACCCAAACCTTTCAGCTGATGGTTCATGTCTGTAGGGGTAAGTTTCCGGTTCATTGCTGCCATGTTTATAAGTCTTCTCATCGTCTGGAACTGATTTTTCTTTTACATCCACATTTTCCTTTCCAATTTGACTTGTATTCACCACCTTTCTGCACTGACAATTTGATTCTGCTGACATTTTTCAGTGATATTCTCATTCTGTCAGCAATTTCTTGCTGTGTACAAAGATTTTCAGCAAGATGTGCTACTACAGCCGAAACTTTCCGAGGTGAAACATCTTTTGTCTTCCCCATAACCTCATTTGATTTGGAAACTCCACGAATTACTCCCAAAGCTAAAAACATAAAAGTTCATAAGCCGTATAATATCTTGTTAATGTAGGAAGAAGTTGATAGAATAAATAACACGCTGATGTACACCAGAGAAACATAGAACATTACTGTAAACACAGTTTCAAAGCATTTACACAGACGACTAACACCAACACGATTTGGATGGAAAATGACAAATGTTACCAAGGTGAAAAATTCTGTGATCTGTGAGTTGCTTGGAAGGGGAATTTCGTGGCATCAAACAAACCATTAAAACAGATCAATTATCGGACTTTTCTCTCTTATTTTTACACCAGGAAACTCAAGCGTATCAAAAATAATCGTTTAGTCTAATAATTTTAACACGTCTGTACATTCTCCAGCAGCGACCACACAACGAACAGCGGCTTGCGTAGTATAAGTGCAGAAAAGATATCATTTTGCGTTGGGAGGATAGAAATCCGCGTTCACATATGCAACTAAAGTGGGGACATAGCTGGTGGCACACCACTTTGGCGCCGTGAGATCCCATTCACACGTGACGCCTCAACTTTTGTGGCACAAAGTGGCACAGCGCTGTAGTGTCCGTTCTGGCATTGGAGTTTACGCAACAGTTGCACACAAGGAAAAGAAAACCCGAATGTCGCATCCCAAAAGGGATTTCGTGCAGAAATAAAGTAGGGGCAAAACATACTTACAAAAAAATAACTCTCGCAGACAAAAATGCAGTTTGCTACCGGAAACCAACTAAAAGTGACCCTGTAAATTTCATCTGCAAATACACCAGTCTCCCGAGATTTTAGAGTTGTGATGTACTCGTTAACGTAGGCACTCTGAATACTTTTAAATTTTACTTTCGCAAATGTGACATCACAGTCAAATTTCATTTGCAGATACACCACTCGCCCGAGGTTGCAGATTTTTAATGTTTTCGGTAATATAGGCACTCTGAATACTAATTTTTACTTTCGCAGATGTGATATCACAGTCAGGGACTATTTCCTGCGTACATTACACAATTTCTACTGCGCGTGGTCTCCCAGACGACTACATTTTTACAATTTCTTTGTGTCGCTCCATAATTATTTTATTTGTTAATTCATCTATAAATGTTCCCATATTGTCGGGTACACAATTCGTTTTTAAATATTAATTATAAACTTGAACACACACACGAATATAAAACACGCACACATACATTTACTTTACCAGAAAACTGAACAATAAGATCAGGCCACACATCGTATTGTAGCAAAAAACTGCGAAATTGTATCTGCTAGTAGACTTGGCCACTGTTTCTATGTTTCGATACAGTGTATCGATACATGCAACTGTTTCAGTGTTTCGGAACGGATGTGGTTCACTGTTTCGAAACAGTGGTGTTTGATTCCGCCCCTGTCTCGGATTCGATCTCGAGCGAGACACAGAAACGGTATCGTTGTTTCAAAATAAGGCTGTTTCAGTCCACCTGTGCTTGGAACGGACTAATTGTATCAAAACAGTGATGTTTCATTCCGCTCTGTGTCGGACGAGATTCGGGCTCGCCACAGGTACTGAAACACAACATACCACTTCATGAAACACTTTCAAAGAGTGTAGAAATCTTTTTGACCGGCAATAGCATGAAGCTTAAGATATCCGAAAATAAATCTTCGTTTCTAGCTGACTGTCCTATTCCGAAATGGCGTAACATCTGCTTTATAAACACTAGCCAAACAATAAAACAACGCATACTATTAACATTCAAAATAATAAATATGTGAAAATCATTCAAATAAATTACACTTTTTTTATAACACACGCTTCTCTGTTCATGTACAGTAATCATATTAAGAAACGCAAGTAAGCCTACTACATTTTGAATAAAAAAAAGACGTAGAGTGACAGTTATTAGACATATAAATAAATTTGATGTAGGTATAATTGCAATAAATCTGTCTGACATATCACTTATAGTGTAATGGTAAACGGGAAGTGCTGGGGAGCATGGTGAATTTATAGTAACGGTTCGAAGCACCTTGAAAGACAAAATTTTTTTCTGTTGTATACCTATTATCCACAATGATTCCCTTTGTGTTTACGGAAATTAGCAGGATGGGTATATTACCCATACTAAAGGAATGTGGGAATCCCAGTAGAATATCCGTAGTTTCTGCAGTTTGCTCCCACCTCCAGTTCCGTTCGTGGTGGTTCTTCTGTCTTCAGCTATGGCTGTCCTCAGCCAATTGAAAAGTATGAAAGTCACACGACACGAAAGCAGTGCATTTGCTGCAGGAAATACGAAACTGCCAATACGCCCAAGTGATAGTTTCATACTTTCTGCGATATTATTAGCGCTCTCGCACCTCATTTGTGTTTATATGGACATACTTATAAAGTAGACGTTCAATATGATAAAATGTGTAGGTTTATTAGATTACAAAACACAAACTGTTTCACTGTTTCGAAACAGCGTATCGAAACATTACATTGTACTGTTTCATTTGTTTCGAAACGGTTAAGTGTTTCAGTTTGCCCATCTCTATCTGCTAGCCACTTTAAGCAACAACCAAGTCGGTAACAAAATGCAAACGTACCGAAATCAAACGGACCAATGCAGCAACAATGCCACGAAAACTGGGACGGCATGTTGGTGTTTCGAAATGCAGCCTAAAGGTTACATTGTTGTTGTTGTTGTGGTCTTCAGTCCTAAGACTGTTTTGACGCAGCTCTCCAAGCTACTCTATCCTGTGCAAGCTGCTTCATCTCCCAGTATATACTGCAGCCTCCATCCTTCTGAATCTGCTTAGTGTATTCATCCCTTAGTCTCCCTCTACGATTTTTACCCTCCACGCTGCCCTCCAATGCTAAATATTAAGTGGAGAATATTAAGGGGGAATCTTGTGGCATCACTACATACAGCCAAGTTTAATTTTCGAGGTATGACAGAAAGTGACACTACTCTAGTGACGCCACCAATAATTAAGTTTTCACACATGCAACTGCGATATCATTGCAGCTTGCTACGGGTGGCGACTTCACACGAGGAGAGACCGTTTGCATCCGAACAGCCTGAGTCTGTAACGACAAAATGACGTAGCTGATCGCTCGTGTCAACGTAGCTACCGACTGAAAGAACTTGGGAGACCTCACACCGAGTTTCGTATTTAGTGGTTTTCGTATTATAACTTGTGGTTTATAAATGTATCCCACTTCAAGGCTACGGCGCATTGAAAATTTATCAAATAGACGTCGCTTTGGTGAGATTTATTATAATTAAACGTCAGCTAACGACATAAAGGCAGATAAATCCTTCAGTAGTTCGTCAGATAAAAGACGTGGTCAAATAACACTGAACAACAAATTCGAAGTGAAAGTATGTAAATTGCATGATTTTGATTTTCATTGTTGCATTTTCACCATAGTGCAGTGGATATAAGTGTGGCGTTACGAAATATGCAGGAGTAGGTTCGCGACCTGTTACTTCCAAATCCTTTTTTATTAACCTTCATGTTTCTAAAGAATTATGGATTTTTCTTACTATCTTAATAGAAGTATCTTCTGTAATATTCTTTTTAGTGTACATATAACAGCGCTCTGTCTCAGGAATGAGTTGGTTCGATTTTGCGAACATCACAGGGAATATAAGCGAAAAAAAAGGCAACAATTGTCCTCTGATCTTCATCCACATAAACTCCGAAAATTGTGAAGATAACCTGATAATGGATGACAGAAATGACGTAGTTTCATATATCAACTACCAAATACAGATAAAGTACTGGAATGCGTGACAACTTTTGTTTTTTAATCAGATTGAAGTACTCGTAGGTACTTTGGAACTAACTACCTTGTTTCGTTTTCCGCCAAACAGGTTACACACGTTTTTGATTTCAACTTGCACTGTTTCGGGAGCCTGTGTACTAATTCTCTATTTGAATACTCAGGTATGGAGGTTACGTAATACTTTATAAATATAACTAAAAGATCGTCATAATTTAAAATGCGCCAACGTTTCGGCCAGCGTTGCAGCTAGCCTTCATCAGGGCCTTACGTTAAATGTTAACGTAAGGCCCTGATGAAGGCTAGCTGCAACGCTGGCCGAAACGATGGCGCATTTTAAATTATGACGATGCGGTCTGATACCCTGAAGAATTTTATTGAAGTTGACAACGGCCGCGGGAGCCTACGCTTACATAACTAAAAGACATTGTACCATGAATGAGTCAACAGATACAGTATAATTAACTCAAATACGACAGCAGAAGACTTTATGATTCATCCACAGATTGACTGTATGTTTTTCTTTCTGAATTGGTGTCAGAATGAAACGTACTTCATTCCTTTGACAGAAACAGGAACAAGACAATTAGCTGTAAAGATATACACTTCAGTCTGATTAAAAAAACGAAAACTGCTACACAACTCTTGTACTTCCTATATTTTCGCTAAATATACTATATTTTTGGCTAAAAATACGAGACTCCTTATATCAGCACCTCATTTATTACATTCATTATCACGTTACCTCCGTAATTTTCGAATCTGATGTGGGTGTGGTTCCACAGACTACCTTCCCTGCAGTCCGTTCTCACATATTCCCTGGCATGTTCACAAAATCAAACAAACTCACTCCTGAGACAGAGCGCTCTTATAAATAGGTAAAGTAGTAACTTCCGCATCATCCACATACTGCTTCCCGCAGAGAGTATCCTGCTTTGGGACAAACAGATGGAAGTCTGAAGATGCGAGATACGGTCTGTAGGGTGGATAAGGAAAAACAAACCAAAGACGTTTGTGAGCTCCTCTCGGACGCGTAGATTTGTGTGAGGCCTTAGGCTGTCATGGTGAACTTTGTTTACATTTTTGTGGTGACGAACACGGTGAAGTTGTTTGTTCAATTTCTTCAGGGTGGCTGCGGCCGGGAGGCGGGAGACATGATCAGAGTTTGAGCTACCGCAAACGACTCGCCCAACGACTCAACTGTGCTTTTGTTCACTGCCAAGTCTTCATAGACATTCTGCAGGCACCTATGAACGTTTGCAATACTCTGGTTTTCCGCCAAAAGGAACTCAGTGGCGGCTTTCTGATTGCAAAGTATCTCCGCTACAGGCGCGATTTTGACTGCTGCGTGTACGCATCCAGTGACGCCTGTGGGCTGAGGATGACACGGCGGCCGGTCGGTACCGTTAGACCTTCACGGCCTGCTCGGGCTGAGTTCAATTTTAGGATAGCACTGCCACGAATCGGAACTTTATGAAACCATGGGTACTAGAGCGAGAATATTCCACCTAGCCCACAACAAGTTTTGCAGTTTTTCAACCGAAACTGGCCCAAAAAAAGATGTGCTGCAGCCGTATTGCACGTCCCTCGAAGGACGCAGTTGTAGTGGAAATTATCCTGGAAGTATTTGCTGAAATTAACTTGCTGACGCGACTTACAGATGTAAGCTTGAGCAAAATTTTCGTTCTAAACACCTTAGTAAAGGCTTGCAGAAGTTACTTCCTGGTGGGCAGTCGCCTTAACATTGGTGAACTGAAAATTCGACCAGCGTGTCGGCTGCTGTAACAGAGGGTCGAAGACGTGGCGGCGGTCGCTCTCGGTGGTCGCGCGGTTAGCGGCACCGGAATGCGTGATTGGTGACGCTCGGGGCGAGGCCACGGAGAGGAAGGGTTGCGTTCAGGGGCCGGGGCCCTCTTCACAACCCCCTGTCTCCGGTGCACCCCCCTCCCAGCTCTCTGGGGCCGCCGACAAAAAGTGCGCCACGGTAGCGATAGCCATCGACAGCGGGCACAATTTAGTGCGCCTGCCCGCACTAGCCGTGAATCTCGGGCCGCGGCCGGGTTTTTTGTCGGCGCCGCGCCGGCCGGGGCAGCCGGTAGCCGCCCGCGGCAGCCGCCGGCCGCGCGCGCCCGCCTCGGAATACCTGAGGACCGGCGACCGCCGGGCCGCCAACAAAACGCGAGCGCCGGACAATGGGCAGCGGCCGCCGCCGGAAACACAGATATATTTTAATTGATTAGTCGGCCGTCTGCCCGGCCGTGCGCGGCCGCGGCTGCGGCTGCGGCTGCGGCGGCCCAGCCGACGAGGACGAGTCGGGGGAAAATTGTTTGGGCAGCGGCTGATTTAACGCCCCTGTCGCCGCCGCCGCTGCCCGCGGCTGACGGACGCCCGTCGGCATGACGAGACGAGGCGCTCTCGTCCGCTGCGGATAAAACGGCCCCGCCCTCTGCTCCGAGGGCCGACCCTCCGTAACGACGCCGATCCATCGTCGTCAGGCGGACGTGACAATGCCGCCTCCGCTGTGTGTCTCGCTTCAACCGTCGGCGGTTGGCCGCTCTGCACGTGGCACTCTCCATTTCTGCTCTTCTGCCCTACTGTTCTCTGCATAGTTTGATCAACCGTATCCCCAACACAGGATGAGGACTAAATGCATAGTCACCGGAGTGTCACGAACGCAAATTTACTAGGGGACTTCAAAAAAGTCACTTACTCTTGAAACCTCGTGATAACAACCGTGACGCATAGTCAGAATAGGGTACACGTTCCAGGTTTCCTGCAGACACAGCTCTGCTACGGCACGGTTAAAAGGTGCATAGCAGTGAGAAAATGATGTAGCACGGCAAATGGGAACGTCATCTGCACAGTACTATTCTTCTGGACAAAACTTCTAAGTTGCACACAGATTCACCGTGAAATTCTGACGGTATATGGATCAAACGCAGTGTATTTAAATATTCTTCTACGCTTCTCACTTCTTCTAGCCCTTATCCGCTGCCTTCACTGCGTCGGCATGTTAATATATCAGAGTTGGCAATGTTATAAAGGCTTTTAAGACCGAATGTTTCAGCTGCCGAGATTTCTTCCGGGTTGTATGGCCGTGGTCCATGGGACTCTTCTGTCCCTGACGTTTCGTCTAAAGCTACGTTGGACATCTTCGGAGGTGGTCCTGGTTGTGCTGAATCTTGCCGACCTCCTGGTTGTGCTCAGTCGGCAAGACTCAGCACAACCAGGAGCACCTCCGAAGATGTCCGACGTAGCTTTGAACGAAACGTCAGGGATAGAAGAGTTCCATGAACCACGGCCATACAACTCGGAAGAATTCTCGGCAGCTGGCAATGTTAGTTGTACCGGGTGGCCGTATTCCCTTCCTGTCATCACCGGCCTCCCCCACCCCCCCCCCCCCCTTCATCCTTTGTGTAGACCACCAGTCTGCGTACGATCTGTAACTAAATTTGGTCATGTAGTCGTGGGTACCTGCCCGACACGAACCTAGTCAGATGTGGTAGATCACCTAAAAAACAGATTCAGGACGGCGGGTGTACCGGCTCTCATCGTTAAACAGCCGGGAGGATGCGATCCAGGGCCAGTGCGCCTCCCCGAACTCCCGGCATCGGCGTGCTAACGTGCGCGGCTATCTAGACGGATCTCGATCCATAGCGAAATGATGCCAACAGTTTGACCAAGGCTGCACAGAAGGGGGTGATGCTGATCAGGAGGGAAGGCCACTGACATTGAGCACAGACGATAGTGTCCAGGTGATCGATGATCTGATTCAAAACAATCTCATATTTTACCAGGTTGAGGTCGTTCAGGCGTCGCTTCTCAAAGGCCTTCGTCACCAAGGAACGGATTTCTACCGTCGAGGGACTGAAAAATTAGTGAAACATACAGCGTTGATTACAGAGATTCTTTGACTATGTTTAAAAATAGCGCCACGTATCTGTGGCACTTTGAAGGGTAATGCAGCATTCAGTATAAGTTACCTGGTCTGCCATAGCAGTAGGCAACTTACTTCATAAACTCCACTCGTATGACCAAAGTATTGCTGAGATCATGGCTCTCATCGGTTGATTGGTTGGTTGATTTGGGGGAGGTGGCCTATCAGCGAGGTCATCAGTCCCAACGCTTTAGAGAAGGATGGGGACGGAAACCGGCAGAGCCCTTTCAAAGGAACCAGCCCGGCAGTTACATGAAGCGTTGTAGGTAGATCACGACGAACCTACATCAGGATGCTAGGACGCGTGTTTGATCCGTCCTCCTCCCGAGTGCGAGTCCAGTGTGCTAACCATTGCATCACCTCGCTCTCACGTAGCGAGTATAGGCAGTAGTGTATTGATGTATATACAGAAAACACCTTTCGAACAGACCTTGAAGGCCCGACGGTACCGACCGTCCGCCGTATTAGCCTCGGCTCTTAGGCGTCACCGACTGTGGGCTTGTGGTCAGCACACTGCTCTCACGGCAGTTGTTAGTTTTCGTGATCGGTCTCGCTACTTCTCAGTCAAGTACATTCTCAACTGCACTCACAAGGGCGCTATAGATAATGTATAGAGTAGATAGTTGCACTGCTTCATCTTCGATACTCTGAAACAAATCTCTTCTGCTGCAAGCTCTTTGCTTCCCATAATTTGAAAGGAGGTAGTATGGACCAAAGCAAGCAAAAGTTGTATAGTACACACCGACTCTAAAAGTGTATCTTACAAGCTATGAGCACTTATCCCACAGAAGAGATGCGCTTTGCAGTACCAAAAATAGAGAAGTGCTCACAGCTCTTAAAATACGAATTTTAGAGCCCATATTTACTGGCCTTTCGATCGTTCCTGTCACAACCCTGAATACTGACCTTTCCTCTAAGGACATCGAGTAGATCTGGTGGTGGCTGCCCATGAGCTGGAAGTTTGGTGTCTTTCTGATGGACTCCCTCCTGTACAGAATCGGTAGTGGGATTATATTTAACTTAAACTCTTTCCTGTCATCCTAGTTTTCTATCTTCTCATAACATTTTGGAAATGTTTAAAGGTTATACACGTTAAGGAAAAACTTGTCTTGGTCAATCAGTTTGTTAAATGATGTTTTCTTTTGTAATGTAAGCCAAGAGGATAAATATGACCAAATAAAATTACATTGGAAGTTTCACAGAATTTATATAATTGTATAATGACCAATAGATAACCTCTTGAATAATTGATGTAACTGCTTGTTTTACATATCAATGGCTAAATGAAGGACATGTAATTTATTGGACGACCACTTTAAAAAGATTAGGATACTTTATAATTTCTTGCCTCAACCTATGTCTTAGGGATGGGCGAATGACAGAGAGCGTGGGCTTTAAGTCTAAAGAAAGGTGGGAAGTGCCATTTTTGAAAAAGAATAAATTTTTTTTAATGTTAGTTACATTCCTTTGATATTGTATATTCCAGTTGTCACGTCTCGGAACATGTTCCTAACATAAGGGGTAGACAGACTACAATAAACATGTAATAAGTAAATTTATGGCAGTAAACCCATGAATGAATGCAGAATGACTGTAGAAGATGGTTCAAATGGCTCTGAGCACTATGGGACTCAACATCTTAGGTCATAAGTCCCCTAGAACTTGGAACTACTTAAACCTAACTAACCTAAGGACATCACACACACCCATGCCCGAGGCAGGATTCGAACCTGCGACCGTAGCAGCCTCGCGGCTCCGGACTGCAGCGCCAGAACCGCACGGCCACCGCGGCCGGCACTGTAGAAGAACATATCATAATTCAAGTGTTACTCTGCCCTCGTATTCTTATTAGTTCGCTTGTACGGACAATTGATGGTTATATGATTCTGTAGAGGGCGACATAATACTATAAGAATTACCCATCCTAGTACAAAATAGTTCGTTAGGTGGGGATATTATAAGGTGGCTATAATTTCGCACCTTACAAGAACCCATCCACATACTTTGCCGTGATCTACAAACACAATTGTGTTAGGTATCATGTGATAGGTTGTACATTATATACACAAATATATAAAGGAGACTGACATTATCATGTACGCCGTGTAAATAATTGTTAATGCTTATTGCATGAAAGGTGATTGGAGTGTCTTTTTTATCATACTAGTAGAGGTTGGAACGACAGTGGAAATGAAATGGCAGGGGGAACTTAGGCCCTGGGTGGAAGACCCACACAGGTGTGTTGGTCCTGCTTAAACACAGAAAGTAGCAAGACGGACATTGGGACAGCTGAGCGCTGGGGCACAATAGAGTAGCGACCGGCCGGTTTTGTAGCCGGACATGAAGGATTAAACTTCGCAAACAACGAAAATCTTGGACGGAGCTGAGAGGAATGAAGAAACGGCACCTCGGGAACCACGCAGGCTGGGTTATTACCAAGGATTTTTACTCAAAAGCGTACCATAATACGAGTATAGGTTTTTACTCGCAAACTTTCCGCACTGGACGCCTAAAGACTAAAATATGGTTGGTCGGCGTTCGGATGAGTCTGTAGAGGGGGACAGTATTCGGTGTTTTCGGGCATATGATACGTTTTCAGAATTACGATGGTGGGGAGCGGAGCCTTGCTGGGAAGCCAGCGGTGGAGGGACGAGGTCTTGTGTTGTAGCGCCCGTGTGTGACGGTCGCTCGATATCAGCATTGTTGGTATGAACGGACTTGCCGTCTTTGCTCTCAGGAGAGTTTATAGTTAGAATAGTTAGGCACTGTACTGTTGCGAACCTATACGTTTCTGGACTTTATCTGCGGGTTGGAAGTCGATGTTGTGTACGCAGCGTTTAGTAATTCAGAGCTTCCTCTGCCTATACTTAAGTAGAGACGTTATCTGAACTCCGTCCTTGTGGCTGGGAGTTCGCGTTCCTCGTCTCTAGAACACAGTAGAAGACAGTATTAGAGTATATTAGTCAGAGGACCGCCTTCTGCCATCCTAGCGTTTGAAAGAGTTTATTTGTGGCTGGAGTTCTTCCATCGTCTGCAGACGAGTACGAGAACCATCACTTCGACTCACCGGACGCAGTACGTACTGTGATATCGGCAGCTGCTTCGGCTTATTAGGACTATGAAAGCTAAACAGCTGTGATCATGTTACTTTATTTCCACTGAGGTTCCACACCACTGTAGATCATCTTCGAAAGTAGTGTCTTCTAGTGTTTGGTACGTAGATGATGTCAGTCATTTCGCGTTATTGATATTAGACCGCGCAGTCATAATAAGAGGCAGAGTTGGGCAATTGATTAGTATTGTTACTTAGTAAATACAAACTTTGTAATATAAAGGTTTTCTTTAATCTACAATACATATATGAACAGGAACAACGTTTATCATTTAGTTGCCTTCATCGTTCGTTTATGTTTAGACTGTAATTTATAGAATTAAGAGAAACTAAGACCTACTTCAGGGGGTAGTCAGACAGGGCCAAATCTTCATTTTAGCGTCTATTATTCTCAGTTGCGCACATTCATTTTACAGCCGCCTGGAGTAGCATCTTGGAAGTGAGCTAACCACTGCGCCACCTCTCTCGGTAAATTGTTTTGATCTGGCAAATGTTTCATGTATAGTGATCACAAAATGAATTTAGCCTTTCTCATATTTTTGGATGACTGTTTAGCTTGTAGATTTTACTATGATTCTCGTAACACTCTCAACACCCCTTTACTGAGTTTACTAATATTATTTTTGTGTGATTATCTGCTTATACGTAGTTATCGTAGGACCACTTTCCGCTTATTTCAGATTTACTTGCTTGATTAAACATAATTCATCATAATTTTCTGTCGTTTACATCTATTACAGACGTTAGAATGCAACCCTTTTCTTCATTTATTTTTTATTTACTATTTCTGTTTATTTTGTTAATTCGCAATTCTAACGATGTACTGCCTATGTAACTGCAGGATCACAGCTTCATGTTATTTCATGCAGTGAGATAGCTGCTGGCATGAAAACACAGGTGCACAGCTCGACCCTCGACATTATCGATTCAAAAATGGCTCTGAGCACTATGGGACTTAATTTCTGAGGTCATCAGTCCCCTAGAACTTAGACCTACTTAAACCTAACTAACCTAAGGACATCACACACATCCATGCCCGAGGCAGGATTCGAACCTGCGAACGAAGGGGTCTCGCGGTTCCAGACTGTAGCGCCTAGAGCCGCTAGGCCATTCTGGCCGGTGACATTATTGAGCTACTCGTTTTAAACAGAGCCATGCATAGGTCATTTACCTAAGGTTTACTAGTATGGAATGCTGTTAGAGAAGCTACAACTCAGTAGAATATTCATTAAATAACGTCCAAATATTTCCAGTGATACATTATTTTGTCTCATTACTTCACATCCCACGAAGGACAGTTCTTGCTATGGTCACCACTGTATGATTTAACAGGATAGTGTAAAACCAGATTGTTGTGCCTCTCGCTCTAAACTGTCTATACACTATGGAATCAGTTAAAGGGATTCCGAAATAGAACGACCTATTTTTACTCAATAATGACTTTTTGGTCGATTGACGTAGACTTTATGAGGTATCCTATCACCACGAAAATTATCCATGTAGAATTAAGGGTGGAAATTAGCTACTGGAATATAGTCAAACCGTTTGTGTGTGGACAAGACCATTTTTAGTCTAAATTTCACAGAGTTCGACAACTTTACTGAAGTGATACAATGGCATTGCTTACAATGTGAAAATTCGTGGCTATACAAATTTTGTGCGTGAACAGTGCAAGCAGCAGCTACGGTTACGTGCAGAATGATCCGCCGAACGTGATCGACAAACAGGAGTACCTTCTTCGTGATCACTGCGTGCGGCGAATGGTACCCAGTCAATGGTTTTAAAACGAAGCTACTATCATCCGTTCTGTCTTTCACTGTACAAAACTAAATTCACCTTACGTAGAAAAACACATCATTACTGAGAAAAAAATTTCGAATTATGTTGCAAATCCTGCGTTTGGAAAGGGTGTGCTCAGAAAACTGCCATGATAGTATAATAAAACGCTTTTCAGTTTCTTGGTTGTTTACGATTACCAAATTTGGTGCTCGGATTTTGCGACACTTTCCGTTCATCGTGGAGTTAAATGTAGTTCGTTGGTGTATGTCTAGTATGACTATAGGCTTCTGTATCTAACTGTTACATCGGTAGAGCTCTATATTTTCATCACAGGTAAGTGTTAGTGCTATACAGTTGGTTCTCTTCGTGTTTTATGAGCCGTCGTGCTCCTACTACGGAATTACTCTAATTTTCCATGTGACAGATGACAGTACTTGCGTTGCGAAATCTGAAATACACGCAGAAAACTTTTGTTGTTAATCTTGACGTTGTTGCTGATCATTATTAGGCTATTCGTTAATGAGTTTAAAGCAGTTACCAGTGCTCAAATTTTGTTGATTTGCTAAATAGTCTCTGCAAGCGTTACTGCACTTACTTGGCATGCACGTATATCGGTACTTAATAACAGAGCATTTATAGTCCAAATGTGAGTAAGTACTGTATACTAATGGTTTTGAAAGTAAACGATTCTAGATGGACTAGGATGGATAGATATCATAAAGTATAGGGGACACGAGATGAATTTCGCGGTGCACAGCAGATATTTTTGCCAAGTACACCAGCCTCTTTCACTGTTACGCTTCAAAGGACCATTCGTGTAAGGCAATGTGCAGAGGGTCAGATTATGTGACTGAAACCCTTACTTTCCCACTACAAGCCGTCAACTGGCTGAAGGGCATGGTGCTGTATTACATTTTCCAAGCCGCTCCCGTAAACGCTCTGGACTTGTGGGTCCACCTGACGACGACTCATGAGGCGTTCCGCCACCACGCATTGTGCCGCACACGACTATCGAACTATTTAGGCGCATTATTCGAGGAGCCTCCTGCCCATTGGGGCGTTCCGAATACTAAAAGGCACACTTAAAAATGATTCGCGGCACACGATTGATCCTCAGAGCAAACGATTTAGAGGGAGTCCCCCTTACATTCATTACGCGCAGATGACTCGGAAGCTTCTGGTGGCGGTTGTAGGATCCCCTTAAAAATATTAAAAAAATTAAAATAAAAAATAAAAGAAACGAAAACAATAATAATATAAAAAAATTAAAAAATAGGGATACTAATATATATATATATATATATATATATATATATATAAAGCTTACAGATATTAATTAATTTGTCCGGTAACCTTGGCAGGCTGTAACGCAACTTCATAAGCAGCCATGTACGTGTATTCGGGAAATAGCGAACAAGGTACCGCTTCCTGTCTTAGAGAGCTATAAGTAGATACTAAACAGCGAGTAGTATTTCAAAAGGAGCATTTTGACTTTCTTATCCTATGTTGTTATCATGCAATAAACGTGCAAACGATCAATTGAACAGACACTGACGGAAAAAAATTGCGACACAAACAAAGAGTTGTGCGTCATAAACTAAAGTTAAAAGACGTGTTGCTGCATCTGGAAGATAACATCTGTTCAAATTTAAGGCCAGTCGCATAAGAGTAGCGCTACTAGCGCCACTATGAGGATGCAAATCTGGTTTGCCTTAAGTACACGCTGTACAGCTCGTGAGCGTTAGTTAACTTTGAGACTGGGCATGGTGAGTTGGTGTTAGTCAAGAATGACTTTAAGGCGACAAAGACGCCGTTATCAGCACCTCAGCAAGTGCCAAAAGCCGAATGTTCCTTCTGCGATACTGCAGGAAGACTTGGCAGGAACGTAGCCACTATACACTATTGCTGGCAGTCGTGATCACGGAAACGTACGGTCGCAAAAAGACCGGCCTACACGCAGCGACGTGGCATTACCGAGATGGAAGACCATCGTGCTCGGCGTATGGCTCTGGCGCATCGTACTGCATCGGAGCAGCAATCTGAGCAGCAGTTGGCACCACAGCGACCAATGAACTGTTACTGATCGGTTACTTAACCGGACAGCTCCGAGCCAGAATCAGTGTAGAGTGCATTCCACTGACTTCAGTGGTATCGAGCGTGACCTCACCCTCACTGCAGGGCGGGATGGAGGTCTGTTGTGTTTTCTGGTGAAAGCTGGTTCTGCCTCGATGGCAGAGGTGGCCGTATGTTGGTTAGGAGGAGGCTAGATGAGGGCTGCAACCGACCTGTCTGCATGCTAGACATACTGGACGTACAGCTGGAGATATGGTCTGTGTTGCTACACTCCTGGAAATTGAAATAAGAACACCGTGAATTCATTGTCCCAGGAAGGGGAAACTTTATTGACACATTCCTGGGGTCAGATACATCACATGATCACACTGACAGAACCACAGGCACATAGACACAGGCAACAGAGCATGCACAATGTCGGCACTAGTACAGTGTATATCCACCTTTCGCAGCAATGCAGGCTGCTATTCTCCCATGGAGACGATCGTAGAGATGCTGGATGTAGTCCTGTGGAACGGCTTGCCATGCCATTTCCACCTGGCGCCTCAGTTGGACCAGCGTTCGTGCTGGACGTGCAGACCGCGTGAGACGACGCTTCATCCAGTCCCAAACATGCTCCATGGGGGACAGATCCGGAGATCTTCCTGGCCAGGTTAGTTGACTTACACCTTCTAGAGCACGTTGGGTGCCACGGGATACATGCGGACGTGCATTGTCCTGTTGGAACAGCAAGTTCCCTTGCCGGTCTAGGAATGGTACAACGATGGGTTCGATGACGGTTTGGATGTACCGTGCACTATTCAGTGTCCCCTCGACGATCACCAGTGGTGTACGACCAGTGTAGGAGATCGCTCCCCACACCATGATGCCGGGTGTTGGCCCTGTGTGCCTCGGTCGTATGCAGTCCTGATTGTGGCGCTCACCTGCACGGCGCCAAACACGTATACGACCATCATTGGCACCAAGGCAGAAGCGACTCTCATCGCTGAAGACGACACGTCTCCATTCGTCCCTCCATTCACGCCTGTCGCGACACCACTGGAGGCGGGCTGCACGATGTTGGGGCGTGAGCGGAAGACGGCCTAACGGTGTGCGGGACCGTAGCCCAGCTTCATGGAGACGGTTGCGAATGGTCCTCGCCGATACCCCAGGAGCAACAGTGTCCCTAATTTGCTGGGAAGTGGCGGTGCGGTCCCCTACGGCACTGCGTAGGATCCTACGGTCTTGGCGTGCATCCGTGCGTCGCTGCGGTCCCGTCCCAGGTCGACGGGCACGTGCACCTTCCGCCGACCACTGGCGACAACATCGATGTACAGTGGAGACCTCACGCCCCACGTGTTGAGCAATTCGGCGGTACGTCCACCCGGCCTCCCGCATGCCCACTATACGCCCTCGCTCAAAGTCCGTCAACTGCACATACGGTTGACGTCCTCGCTGTCGCGGCATGCTACCAGTGTTAAAGACTGCGATGGAGCTCCGTATGCCACGGCAAACTGGCTGACACTGACGGCGGCGGTGCACAAATGCTGCGCAGCTAGCGCCATTCGACGGCCAACACCGCGGTTCCTGGTGTGTCCGCTGTGCCGTGCGTGTGATCATTGCTTGTACAGCCCTCTCGCAGTGTCCGGAGCAAGTATGGTGGGTCTGACACACCGGTGTCAATGTGTTCTTTTTTCCATTTCCAGGAGTGTATTTCATGTGACAGCAGGAGCACTCTCGTGGTTATCCCACACACGTGGACTGCAAATTCGTACGTCAGTCTGGTGATTCGACTGTTGTGCTCCCATTCATAAACTACATTCCAGCGGGTGTTTTACAAAAGGATAACGCTCGCCGACATACCACTGTTGTAACCCAACATGCTCTAGAGAGTATTGACATGTTGCCTTGGCCTGCTCCGTCACCATATCCGTCTCCAATCAAGCGAGAACCCATTGGAGGGCGGAGTGGAGGTCTGTTGTATTTTCTGACGAATGCCGGTTCTGCCTCGGTGCCACTGTAGCCGTGTGTCAGACAGAAGGCTAGTTGAGGGTTGCAGTCGACCTGTCTGCTTGCTAGACACACTAGACAAAACTGCTGTAGGTATGGTCTGGGGTGCGATGTCATACAACAACAGGAGCACTTCGCGGTTATCCCACGCACCTTGACTGCAAGTTTGTATGTCAGACTGGTGATTCTACTGTTTTACTCCCATTCATAAACAGCATTCCAGAGTGTGTTTTCCAAGAGGATAACGCTCGGCCACATTCCGCTGTTGTAACCCAACAGGCTCTACAGTGTGTTGACATGTTGCCTTGGCCTGCTCGATCACCATATCCGTCTCCAATCGAGCATGTGTGGCACATCATCGGTCGACAATTCCAGGGTCATTCACAAACAGCGCTAACCGTCCCTGTATTGAGTGAGCAAGTTCAATAGGCATAGAACTCCACCCCACAGATATCCGGATCTGTACAAGACAATATATGCTCGGTTGTTTGCTTGCAGTCAACTTTCTAGCGGTTATACCAGTTATTAACGTACCAGCGTTTCACATTTTCAATGGCTTATATCGTGCTTACATTTATCTGTGATCATGCGTTGTTAATCTCTTAAATATGTTACCTTGACGAATGTATTCCCAAAATATCATTACCCTCCCTTAATTATTTTTTTTTGTTGCGATTTTTTTCCGCCAGTGTACAGTATTGCAACAGCAGAGATTTATAGACAAGACCTCGTTTCAGATTAGTATTTCCGGAATGCACATACTTTTCATTTAAAACCACTAAAGTTGCGTCAGCTGTTCTCCATAGATTGTCTGCATGTCAGTGGTTTGGCGGCCTCTCATCAACAGACTTCTATGAAGGGACTTAAGAAATTGAGTTACACATCATTAAGACAGGCCAAAGTTTTTAGTGAATACTACAGTAAACTGATATATGTTACTATTTTTCAACATAATCATCAAATCTGTATAAACAACGGTCGAAACGTTCTACCAACCGTTCATACCCACGACGACAGAAATCCTCTCCTTAGTCACTGGAGTCATTCGAGAATTTTTGGGTGATCGTCCTCAAGGTTGGAAAAATCCGCGACTGGTGCGAATCAGTTTCTCGCCTACTTGGATATTGACAACAATGAAATTTGCCAAACAGCCGTGCAGTTGAGATGTTATTTTACTTTATTTTCGCTACCAGTTTCGTCAAATCGTTATGCCATCTTCAGACCCCATATGCACCTCTAAAAAAAAATCGATATTGGCGTACTGGGGCCATATGTTTCTGTATGTCGTGAATCCGTAGATCAAGTGCTTCCTTCGAATACTTGACTGCACAATTCACGTCTATGGTCAGTATCGATGTTCTTCCTGACCGCTCAGCATCACACACGTCTAGGCCACCTCGTTCAACTTACTGGCACCTTTTCACTACGGCTGGATGCGACATGGCATTTGATCCGTAATTTCACGGTGAATCTGTGTGAGATTTTGACGTTTCGCCACTCCGGTCGTACAGTGATGTATTCTTCAACACTGGAGTACATTTCGAGGTGGTTCTCTGTTTCACCAAAACTCTGTGATGCACCTGTTAACCGTACCTCAACACAACTGAGTCTGCAGGAAATCTGGAACATGTACTGTTTTCTGACAAGTCGGCACTCTTGTTGCGAAGTCGTCTCAACGTAACTTTTCAGTAAGATATGTCTCTTTTACATGTTTGTCAGCAGTCGTACATCTCGTATAATGCCTTCAAAACCCTTGTATTGTCCTTCTCGGCTATTAGTCATGCCGGATTTCTCGTTTTTTTTACTAAATTAAACAAGCGATAATGCCTATTTTTAATTACGGCATATACATAAGAAAATATCGATATTTATCGTTCTTCAGTGGTTTTCAAATCATCGTGTCGACTACTTAAAAATTCTGATATAACAAGTTGTCGTTCCAGTTCAGTCACCACACATTCACAAGCTATCAGTTTAATTATCATGTTCACACGAGCATAACGGAATCCACAAGTGACACAGGGTGCTTTTACTTCTCTAAATGCTGAACGAAACGAGAAAAGTAAGCGACAAGCACGATACAAAACAGAGCTGGATAAATTTTTCTCGATTTTCTTGTCCTTTCAGAATTGTTTATACACTCCGGCTTTCAACGACTTCCTGTGTCATCATTGTCATGCGTAAACTACCGTACGAACAGGCTGTGTGGCATTTTTGTACGTGGTTAGCTGCATTACGTAATGGAGATACGACGAAGTCCATGTATTGCCATAGATCACCTCTGTGTCATGCGGGAAAATTACAGAAGTGATGCTGATTCTGGTCCTTTCAACATGAAACACCCATTTCCTTACATCGGTAATGGTACAGGAGCTTTCCTAAACGTCTTCCATGAAACGAAAATCCTACCCCATGTATCGTCCAACTGAGACTCTGTCATCAACGAAGCCCTTGACATCAGAAAGTGCAACACATTTTTAAATTAAATAACTGGATTTTAGAAAATCTGAGTAGTCGAAAACAAACAGGTACTAGTTGTTTCTTGGCGTATTTACTAAAAATTTTATATTCCGAGCTCTGCCCATCATCAGATTTCCATTTCATAGCAAAATACCTTTGACAGCTTGTTCGTTATTCTTACATTCACTAATCAAAACGTGTGACATACAATTTAACTTGGAAGGTGAGAATGTTGGTGGTGAGAAGGACCTAGTCTGATGATGGGCAGAGCCCGAAACACGTCATTTTGAGTAAATACACCAAAAATTACTACTACCTGTTTGTTTGCAACTACTCAACTCTGTTAAAATCCAGTCAATTATAACAATGGTCGAATACCTCTACCGGCAGTTTCAGGCCTAAATACGTAAAAAAATTTAAACTGGGATATCGGTTTTACCCTTACTGGTACATGGGAAGAGGAGTTCTGGGCTGAAAGGTTACAGACGAATAAGCTAATGGAATCGGCAACGCTACAGAAGATCTTCCATTATAGACATCGGCATGCTCTCTGATAGCAAACGGAATTACTGTGGCTTTGTGACAGCTCTATAAGATACACTGCCTCACAAAGAAAAAAAGAAAGTGAAGCACTCAAAACGACAGGAGGAAACTTCACAGGTTATTTCAGTGATCACAAGATCGAATCAAATTTACAAAGAACTTAATAGTGTGAGCGTGCTTCTCAGTATAACGTTGAATCTCATCTCATCTGAATGTATGCAATGATTCAGTTGGGGGGGGGGGCTGTCGTAAAGCGGTTGTATCTTCTCCAAAGCCAAGTGGGGCCCGTTATTATTGTAACTGGATCTTGATATCCTGGGTACCAGCAGTGGGAGTTGACGTATGGATTGATCCAAGACATGTTCTCTCAGGAACTGGTCTTGTTAAGCACGGAAGTAACTCAACATCACGCAGAAAGTTCATAGATACGCGTGCTACAAGCAAACGATCACTGTTCTATTAAAAAACGGCAGCACGATATTGGCGAGTGAGAGATGACACATGAGGACCTCCATTAGAGCGATCCATGACTTGAAGTAGTGCCCAATGACTCCCCACGCAACGACGCCGGGAGCAATACCGCTGTGCCTCTTCAAAATGTTGCGAGGTTGGGGTACATCGTCAGTCTCCACCATCTTTGCCGATGTTGGTCATTCAGAGTGGTGCAGAACTGCAGTTCGTCACTGAACACAATGCGATGCCATTCTTCAGCAGACCATGCTTCCGAGTCAGGGCACTGCCCGCCTCCCTCCCCCAATGCAGCCGTTGGCGTCGAGGTGTTAATGGTAGCCTTCTTATGGGACGCTAGCCGGCCGCTGTTAGTTTCCAACACATGGTGCAGGACGCCAGATATTGTTACTGGGGCCGGCCGCGGTGGTCTCGCGGTTCTAGGCGCACAGTCCGGAACCGCGCGACTGCTACGGTCGCAGGTTCGAATCCTGCCTCGGGCATGGATGTGTGTGATGTCCTTAGGTTAGTTAGGTTTAAGTAGTTCTAAGTTCTAGGGGACTGATGACCACAGCTGTTAAGTCCCATAGTGCTCTGAGCCATTTGAACCATTTGTTACTGGGAGTCCATTACTTGTTCACGGACGTAGGCCACGTGTATTGGGATCACGATGTGCTTGGTGCACAAAACGGTGGACCTCCCTTATCGCGGTTGGACGTGTGGACTGGAATCTTGACAGCCGAGTATGCCTGATCACGCACTCCAACATCAGGCCACTTTTACATCTGAATGCCACATCTGGAAATTGCATGACTCGCCCACATAGTGAGACACAGACCCATTTCAGACTTTATCAGGTGCTGATAACTCTGTCTCATACGAGTGCCTGGCATATAAGTGTCCTTCACAGTGATAACACAACATCTGTTGCTGTTCACGCCATATGTTCGTACTTATTCATCTTTGCCTAGACACGAAAGTAAACACGAACAACACTACTACCAATCGGAGAGAATTATATTTCTGATAATTTACATATCTACTGATGGCATGTAACTATACCGAGTTAAAATGACGTCTGACAATGTCTTCTAGATGCTTCACACATTTGGCACGCACTGTAATTCAGCCAATGATTTACAAAATTTTCATGCAGCCTAGCAATATGACAATACCTAGGAATAACTATAGAAGAAGTCGACGAGAGCTTGAGCGTACAAAGAAATACTATGTGACAGAACCAGTGAGAAACATTTAACCAAGAACATCAGCGCGAAAACCTACCTTGTCATAAAAGTTCCCTCTATTACACAGTGTGCTGTGAACAAGTAGAGGTATCCACACCCTGAGAAGCGTAGAAAACAATGGACTGCTGTAGTGAGAAATTACTAAAGAGGAGCGCGACTGCTACGGTCGCAGGTTCGAATCCTGCCTCGGGCATGCATGTGTGTGATGTCCTTAGGTTAGTTAGGTTTAAGTAGTTCTAAGTTCTAGGGCACTGATGACCACAGATGTTAAGTCCCATAGTGCTCAGAGCCATTTGAACCATTTTAACTAAAGACGACACGGTAACCGCCATAACCTAACTTCACAGAAACTTCGCTCAGTGGAAGAGGGGTCAAAATAAAGGAACACCCAGAAGACCAAGAAGAAGGCCGCTGCAACCGTGGCCGAAACGTTGGCTTTTCTATAGCAGCAGTAGTTTCTACATTACGACGCGGTACCAAACCCAGAAAACTTTTATGTCTATTCACAGATACTTGACCGTTTCTGAGAAACTGAGATTAAAAGTTCTCAACGAACTCTATAAATCTTGTAGCGCATAGCAAGACGAACTGGAGCAGGGGCACTCTGGCTAGCGTCACGAATTCACACTTTCGCGCCACGTGTTCCAAACCCGATTATTGTTTTTATTTGATTTTTCTTTCATTTATCTGCACATGTCTGTAGGTTACTAAACAAATGTGTAAAACGATAAATCGATGCTCCAAATCTTCCTGAAGAAAGGCAAGATTAAATACACACATCAAAAATGTTTTGCCATCACCCCTGTTCCCAAAACTCCTGAAGATAGATGGTGACTGTCACTGTCACTAAACCCGCCCAAAGACGTAAACAACCATACATGAGCAGCGCCTATTAGACGGAGAGGGTCCGACAGCTGATTAGATCCAGTCATTCCACCAGGAAGGAGATACACGGCTCGTGTTGTCTGTAGTACAACCATGCCTAGACGGTCAATACCACTGTTCGATCGCGTCCTCATTGTTACTTTGTGACAGGAAGGACTCTCAACAAGGAAGTGTCCAGGGGTCTCGGAGTGAACCAAAGCGATGTTGTTCGGACATGGAGGAGATACAGAGAGACAGGAACTGTTGATGACATATCTCGTTCACGCCGCCCAAGAGCTGCTACTGCATTGGATGACCGCTACCTACAGATTCGTGCAACCACAGAACGTCGTGTTACGACTCAAGCTGTGTGCAATAGGCTGCATGATGTGCAACTTTACTCCTGACGTCGATGGCGAGGTCCATCTTTGCAACCACGGTACAGATGTACCGCGGTACAGATGGGTCCAACAACATGTCGAATGGTTCAAATGGCTCTGAGCACTATGGGACTCAACTGCTGAGGTCATTAGTCCCCTAGAACTTAGAACTAGGTAAACCTAACTAACCTAAGGACATCACAAACATCCATGCCCGAGGCAGGATTCGAACCTGTGACCGTAGCGGTCTTGCGGTTCCAGACTGCAGCGCCTTTAACCGCACGGCCACTTCGGCCGGCAACATGTCGAATGGACCGCTCAGGATTGGCATCACGTTCCCTTCACCGATTAGTGTCGCATGTGCCTTCAACCAGAAAATCGTCGGAGACGTGTTTGGAGGCAACCCGGTCAGGCTGAACGCCTTAGACACACTGCCCAATGCGTGTCGCAAGGTGGCGGTTCCCTGATGTTTTGGGGTGGCATTACGTGGGACCGACGTAAGTCGCTGGTGGTCATGGAAGGCGCCGTAACGGCTGCACGATATGTGAATGCCATCCTCCGACCGATAGCGCAACCATATCACCAGCATATTGGCGAGGCATTCGTCTTGATGGTCGACAATTTGCCCCCCATCGTGCACATCTTGTGAATGACTTCCTTCAGGATAACGACATCGCTCGACTAGAGTGACCAGCATGTTCTCCAGACATGAAACTTATCGATCATGCCTGTGATAAATTGTAAAGAGCTGTTTATGGACGACATAACGCACCAACCACTGTGAGAGATCTACGCCGAATCGCCATTGATCAGTGGGACAACCAGGACCAAAATGTCTTGATGAACTTGTGGATAGTATGCCACGACGAATACAGGCATGCATCAGGACAAAAGGACGTACTACTGGGTATTAGAGGTACCAGTGTGTACTGCAATCTTGGCCACCAACTCTGAATGTCCCGCCGTCTGGTGGTACAACATGCAGTGTGTGGTTCTCATGGGCAATAAAAAGAGTGGAAATGATGTTTATGTTGATCTCTATTCCAATTTTCTGTACAGCTTCCGCAACTCTCGGAACCGAAGTGATGCAAAATATTTTTAGATTGGTGAATAAGAATTAATATACAGATTGATATAAGGATGAAATTGAAGAATATGAGAATTTAGAAGGTGGTAATCCCTGAAAGTACCATACACACATATTATATAATAAATGAATGACGCTTAATGTGAAATGAAGTTATAATTTTGCCATTAATGTAATGTCCTTGTATTCCCTGAGTTGATAAGAAAAGTGCGGTAGTCCACTACAGACATTGACAGCGAAACAAAAAAATAAAATAAAATTAAAACAATAATCAGGTTTTGAACAAGACTCATAATAGTGTAAAGACGTGACATAGCCACTGTGCCGCCACATCAGTTATATGCACATATATGACGCGCAAAATGGCATCTACATTACATCTAAAACTTTGGTTTTCGTTTACTCAGAAACAGTCGAATATCTACATATAAGTCGACGCCTGTCTTGCTTGCTTTGGCTCATCTTCCACTGAGTGAAGTTTCTGGGAAATCGGGTTACTGCACTTGCCGTGTTCTCCTAGTAAGTCTCGGTTTGTGGCAACCGTGACAGGAAAGATCTACCATGTACTGTGATTTGGTATGTTGTATACATTCAGTGGTGGCCTGAAAACGGCGAGTGAGGCACGGAAAACAATGGCCAGCTACAAAAACGAGACTAGATTCCACAAGTGGGAATTGCTAAGTGAGTCTCGTTTTGAGGCGACCGTGCCAGGACGGAGAGACGGCGTGACGTCAGCGCGCTGCGGCCGCGGCGCGTAACGCAGGTAGCGGCCGAACGTGGGCGGTGGGCGGCAGCAGACGCGGCCGAAGCGGGCGGGGCTGGTATGCAGGCAGGCTGGCTGGTGGGCCTCGTCGACGTCTTTTTGGACGGCGCACTCGCTCCGCCGCCGCCCGCGCTTTCCGCCACTCGAAAAATAGGCCTCCTCCAGCGGCCACAGCTGGCCGCCACGGCCTGTTATACATCCGATGCCCTCCGCATGCCGGTAGCCAGAAGGTGGTGGACTGCTCAGGAAGGACACCATAAACTGCTCCGAAATTTCGCGGAAACTATAAACTTTGAGGCCTACTCGATGACATACTCACCGCAGTGTCTGCCGGCTCCAGAGAGAAAGCGGAGGAGACAGCGCGAGACGCATTCGCGCAGATCCTCCAGGGCTGGAAACTACGTACCTGTTGCTTACGAATATCGTACCTGCTATGGAAAAACCCTACTGTTAAGATGTTCGGTCTCTCAGTAGAAATAAATATTGTATGTATTTATTGAAGTTTATGTATAGACGAAATGGGAAAATTTTCGACACATATGCTATCCGATCATAAGTACAGGGTGTCCGAAACGTCTTTCCCTGATTACATAAATTGAGAACTCAGGCTAGACGTAAGATACAAATATGAAACTGGAGTCTAATTGTTTACAAACTATCAAAGTTTTTTTCCCACATCAGTAAACTTCCACATGAGCACCCTTGGCGCGTAGCACATCTACGCGATATTCAATTTCCGTCCACACATTAGCCAACATCACTGGAGGAATCGATTCAACGACTGTGGTTATCCGTTGCCGTAGGGTTTCAAGATCTGGTACACGTGTTCGGTAGACCTCGTCCTTGACATAACCCCATAAAAAGAAGTCTAATGGGGTTATGCCAGAGGAGCGTGGAGGCCAAACCGTTGGCCCATCACGACCAATCCATCGCCCAGGAAAGGTCATATCGAGATAGGTACGGACGTCCAAACCCCAATGAGGCTGTGCACCGTCTTGCTGAAACAAGATATCGGGGTGATACTGAAGCAGCTGAGGAACCGCATACAGTTGCAACATCTCCAGATACACTGCAGATGTGATGGTAGCTTCAGCGAAGAAGAATGGCCCGACAATTCGATAGTGCAATAGCGCGCACCGAACATTCACCTTTGGACTGCCTGTGGTGCACTCCATGACCTCGCCATGGGGTTGTGAACCCTAAATGCGCACATTATCGCGATTCACTACTCCACTGACAAAAAAGGTCGCTACGTCGGAAAGGCAGTTCGTCTGAGAAAACCATCATCGTCCTCAATACTTGATAGGATTTCGGCCGCAAAGTCATATCGACGTCTACTGTCATTGGGCAACAAGGCATGAACGATTTGCACTTTGTATGCACGAAACAATAAACGTTTGTGTAAAATGTCATGGAGAGAATTTTTTGGCATCTGTAACTCACGTGAGGCCCTGCGCACCGATTTCTTCGGACTTCGCTGAAAAGACTGCCTTACAGCTTCCACCCTGTCTGCTGAGGTTCTTCGTCGACCAGACCTCGGAAGGTCAGCAACCGATCCTGTGTTCTTGAAGTTCTCATACCAGTCTTTAATGCTCTTGACATCAGGTGGATTCCTTCCAAATGTTGTCTGGAAGTGTCTCTGCACTGTGGTTGGTGATCGTGTCTCATGGTACCACAGGACACACTGTGCCTTCTCCTGATTGGTTAACATGGCTTCTTGGGCACTGCATCTCATCCACTACTTTCGTACTGTGAACCTAAAAAAAAAAAAAAAATTATCGACACAAGTTTCATGTTTGTATCTTACTTCTAGCCAGAGTTATCAATTTATGTAATCAGGGAAAGACTTTTCGGACACCCTGTATATGGCCATCTATTGGTGAACATTAAAATGGGGTGCGATCATGGATTCAACTCTGCTGGGCCAGTTTCAATAAGGTGTCTGAATGTCTTTGGGGGGAATGGCAGCCCGTTCTTCACCATGAGAAAAACTAGAGAAGGTACATACACTCCTGGAAATTGAAATAAGAACACCGTGAATTCATTGTCCCAGGAAGGGGAAACTTTATTGACACATTCCTGGGGTCAGATACATCACATGATCACACTGACAGAACCACAGGCACATAGACACAGGCAACAGAGCATGCACAATGTCGGCACTAGTACAGTGTATATCCACCTTTCGCAGCAATGCAGGCTGCTATTCTCCCATGGAGACGATCGTAGAGATGCTGGATGTAGTCCTGTGGAACGGCTTGCCATGCCATTTCCACCTGGCGCCTCAGTTGGACCAGCGTTCGTGCTGGACGTGCAGACCGCGTGAGACGACGCTTCATCCAGTCCCAAACATGCTCAATGGGGGACAGATCCGGAGATCTTGCTGGCCAGGGTAGTTGACTTACACCACCTAGAGCACGTTGGGTGGCACGGGATACATGCGGACGTGCATTGTCCTGTTGGAACAGAAAGTTCCCTTGCCGGTCTAGGAATGGTAGAACGATGGGTTCGATGACGGTTTGGATGTACCGTGCACTATTCAGTGTCCCCTCGACGATCACCAGTGGTGTACGGCCAGTGTAGGAGATCGGTCCCCACACCATGATGCCGGGTGTTGGCCCTGTGTGCCTCGGTCGTATGCAGTCCTGATTGTGGCGCTCACCTGCACGGCGCCAAACACGCATACGACCATCATTGGCACCAAGGCAGAAGCGACTCTCATCGCTGAAGACGACACGTCTCCATTCGTCCCTCCATTCACGCCTGTCGCGACACCACTGGAGGCGGGCTGCACGATGTTGGGGCGTGAGCGGAAGACGGCCTAACGGTGTGTGGGACCGTAGCCCAGCTTCATGGAGACGGTTGCGAATGGTCCTCGCCGATACCCCAGGAGCAACAGTGTCCCTAATTTGCTGGGAAGTGGCGGTGCGGTCCCCTACGGCACTGCGTAGGATCCTACGGTCTTGGCGTGCATCCGTGCGTCGCTGCGGTCCGGTCCCAGGTCGACGGGCACGTGCACCTTCCGCCGACCACTGGCGACAACATCGATGTACTGTGGAGACCTCACGCCCCACGTGTTGAGCAATTCGGCGGTACGTCCACCCGGCCTCCCGCATGCCCACTATACGCCCTCGCTCAAAGTCCGTCAACTGCACATACGGTTCACGTCCACGCTGTCGCGGCATGCTACCAGTGTTAAAGACTGCGATGGAGCTCCGTATGCCACGGCAAACTGGCTGACACTGACGGCGGCGGTGCACAAATGCTGCGCAGCTAGCGCCATTCGACGGCCAACACCGCGGTTCCTGGTGTGTCCGCTGTGCCGTGCGTGTGATCATTGCTTGTACAGTCCTCTCGCAGTGTCCGGAGCAAGTATGGTGGGTCTGACACACCGGTGTCAATGTGTTCTTTTTTCCATTTCCAGGAGTGTATTTTCCACTGGCTTCAAGTCGGGACTATGGGCAGACCAGTACATTTTAGCATTGTTATTCTTTACAGGCCAAAGCTACTTTATGACAGGGTGCACTGTCAGTTGATGCATCCTCTCCGATTTATTCCTCTATGGCATGCAGTACTTAATGCTGTAAAATGAATTCATATCCTTTCGCATTTAGTATTTTCTTAGGCGCAATAAGGGGACCACGCCCTAACCACGGAAAACACTCCCAATCGGTAACGCGACCTCCTCCGTACTTCACTGTTGGCTTTGCAAATGATGGCAGGTAAAGTGCTTCATGCGTTCTTCAAACCCAAACCCTTCCATCATTTTTCTGCAGGGTACAGCGTGTTTCATCACTCGAAATCGCTCATATCCAGTAACCCACAGCCCATTTGCGCTACTCTTTACACCACCAACAACGTCGCTTAACAATGACTACAGAAATGCGTAGCTTACAAGGAGATGCTTACCCACTGTGCTCCATTCCTTGTAACTACCTATGTACAGTCATTGTGCTAGCGGCACTTCTGGTATCACTTTGCAACTTACGAGTGACTTCTTCCACATATTTTACGTGCTACATTTTGCAGCAGGCCTTCTGAATGCTCAACGGTCCCTGTTCTCAGTACATGAGGTTGCGTGGTCTTCGTTTAGTTGTAGTCAGTCCTGTGCGTTCCCACTTCACAGTCACATCAGTAACAGTCAATTTAGGCAGCTTTACAGAGGTTGAAATGTCCCTAGTGAATTTCTTACTCGAGCGACAACTCACTACTAGTCCACGTTCGATGTCCTGATCGAGCCATCCTGCCGTTTCTGTTTCCGTACTGAAAACAATACTAGCCGCCTCCATTTCTACTGGCGAGTCACCTTTCGTGGCATTTAGTGGTTATTCGCAATACATAGGCATCTAATGGTCAGTTCCCTATTACAGTGGGGTGTTTGGATACTTTTGATCATTAATGTATATCCACAGTGTAGCATAAGGTACACAAAATTATATACATGGCAGTACGTGCCTAAATGTGTATGTGCGCTTGTATCATAACGCCGTCTTCAGTGCCACAGTCAGCACTGGAGGGAGTGTATGGGCACATAAGTTGTGAACGGAAACCTATAGGGCCATACTATGGCTAGCGCAACGAAATGTACTAATACTCTCCAGAGCTTTCAGGACTACACTGGCTAAAAGTGACTTTCGGAGTATTCCCAGTCAATACAGCTGTTAGGTATGTGACTGCGGCGAGAAGACATAAAAAGGTGCTGAGAAACTGCAGGTCCCAGAATAATGGGCAAAGACTTAATAGAACATCATAAAGATAAATAAATGACACTATTTGTGGTTACTAACTTACAAAAGTTAGAAAAGTTCAAAGTTTTTCCTTGATACTAGGCGACAGTTCATTCAGTTTAACCAAGGCAGGGAGTAGTAAAGGTTACCGTCGCTGTTGTAGTGGTCTTCAGTCTTGGTCATTTGAAGCAGCTTTCGCCGCTAGTCACTGTTATGCAAGCGTCGTATATAACTATCTACATGCTTACTCTACAATTCACACTTGTGCCTGGCAGAGGTTTCATCGCATCATTTTCATAGTACTTCTCTACCATTCCACTCTCGAATGGCGCGTGGGAAAAAGGAAAACCTTAATCTTCCCGTTCGAGCTCTGATTTCTCTTATTTTATTATGATGATCATTTCTCCCTACCTAGGTGGGTGTCAACAAAATATTTTCGCATTCGGAAGAGAAAGTTGGTGATTGAAATTTCGTAAATAGATCTCGCCGCAAAGGAAACCGCCCTTGTTTCAGTGACTACCACCGCAACACGCGTATCATATCAGTGACACTCTCACCCCTAGTCCCTGAATAACTACTCAGCCTACATCCAATTCAACATACGTACTCTCTTAACCCCTTTGTCTCTCTCTGCAATTTTTACCCTCCGCACTTCCCTCCAACATTAAACTGGTGATCCCTTGAAGCGTCAGAATGTATCCTATGAACGGATCCCTCCCTTTAGTCAAGTTACGTCACAAATTTCATTCCTCTCCTGTTCTGTTTAGTGCCGCCTCATTAGTTGCATGATCTGCACATATGATCTTCAGCTTTCTTCTGCAACACCGCATTCCAAAAGCTTCTATTCTCTTTTTTCTGATTTGTTTATCGAACACACTTCATTTCCATAAAAGGCTGCACTCCAGAGAAATACCTTCAGAAGAAACTTCGTAGCACATAAATGTGCATTAGGTGTTAACTATTCCTCATTTTCAGAATAACTTTTCTAGTTGTTGCCAGTTTACGTTGCATATTCTCTGTTCTTCAGCCATCAAAGTTATTTCGCTGCCGAAATATTACTTTTAGTGTCTCATTTTGTAGTGTCATTCCTTCAGCATCGCCTAATTCGACTCATTCCCTTCCTCTCGTTTTCCGTTTGTTGATGTTCAACGGCTCTTACAAGTTCTTCTCCATCCCGTCCAGTGACAACATTGGCAAGCTGCAAAGCTTTTCTTTTCTTCTCCCTGAACTCTAGTTACTTTTCTAAATTCTTCCTCGGTTTCCTTTACTGCTTGATCAATGTATAAATTGAATAACATAGGGTATAGGCTACAACCCTGTCACTCCCTTCCCAACTGCTAATTCCCTCTCATGCCCTTCGACTATTATAACTGCAATCTGGTTACTGCACAAATCGTAAACAGCCTTTCGCTCCCTGTATTTCACCGCTGCTACCTTCAGAATTTCGAAGAGTGCTGTCTGCTGAACATTATGAAAAGCTTTCTCTAAATATACAAATTTTGAAAGAGTAAGTTTACTTTTCTTCACTATATCTTTCAAGATAATACTTAGAATGAGCATCTACATATCTCTGAAAATGAAACTGATCTTCCACGAGGTCAGCTTCTAAAGGTTTTCCTATTCTTCTATAAATGATGTCAATATCTTGCACCAACGACATATTAAACTAATGGTTCGGCAGTAGTCACAACCATTAGTGCCTGTCTTCTTAGGACTCAGAATTCTAATATTGTTCTTGAAGTCTGGAAGTATTTCTCCATGTTACATGTCTTGCACATCAGGTGAAATAGTTCTGTCATGGCTGGCTCTTCCCAGGATCTCAATAGTTCTGAATGAGTGTCGTCTACTCAAGGGGCCTTGTTTTCACTTCGATCTTTCAGTGCTCTGTCAAATACTTCTACCAGAGTCAGAGATATTTCTGTGCTTGGTATTAACTTTACTTACTATCTGGCAAGCCCGCCTGGCTAGCCGCATGGTCTAACGCGCTGCTTCCCGAGCGGGAAGGCGTGCCGGTCCCCAGCACGAATCCGCCTGGCGGATTAGTGTCGAGGTCCGATGTGTCAGCCAGCCTATGGATGGTTTCTAAGGCGGTTATCCATCTACCTCGGCGAATGTGGGCTGATTCTCCTCATTCCGCCTCAGTTGCACTGTGACGGCGATTGCTGCGCAAACACAGTTTCCTCATACGCTTACACCACAATTATTGTACCACGCAGACACTTCGGGCTACACTCGTCTGGTATCAGACGATCCCGAGGCGGAGCGGGGGCAATCGCGCAATAACCCTGGATTCGGTGTGGGGCGGCGATGGGGTAGGTGGACTGCTGTGGCCTGTTGTGGACCACTGATGCTTCCGGCGGGACGAAGCCTCTCCATCGTTTCCAGGTCACCGCTTTAATACAATGGACAGGGAGGAGAAGGAGATGGAGAGAGAGACAGAGAGAGGATAAGAAGATGGACAGATAGAGAGTGAGCAGGAGGTGAACAGAGGGAGGCAGGAGGATCAGGTGGAAGACAGAGGAGAGAGGAAGAGATGGACGGAGAGAGAGAGGAGATGAAGGTCATACAAAGGAGGAGGAGATGGAGGAAGAACGAGGATATACACAGAGAGAGGCGTGGGAGATCGACAGAGGCAGGTGGTGTAGTTAAAGAAAGGGGGAGTGAGTAGGTGGATAGAGAGAGCAGATAGAAGATGAACAAATGAAGGGAAAGGAGGAGAAAGGCGATAAAGGAGGGAGGAAAAGATGGACGGAGGGAGAGAGAGAGGGAGTGGGGAAGGGCATCGATAGAGGGATAGGGTGTGAGTTGAAGTAGGGGGAGGAGGAGGTGCACAGAGAGAGCATGAGGAGATGGAAGAGAGAGGATGGAGGAAGAGATTGACTAATAGAACACTGGAACAGATAAATACTCGGGTAACATATGGTTTCTCAGGTAGTAAACAAATAAAATAATTAAACCTCTCGTTCCATGGGTGACAAACGTTTGCTGCCGGGGTATTAATGCTTATATCTGGACAGGCTAATGTACACAACAACCGACATACAAAGAGAGGACGCTGCCTGAACGTACGACAGGCCAGTTAATATTCATGTGCTGTAACCGGGTCGTCACGAATATGAACCCTATACGAAAGTATATGATTTATGAGTATTACATCAGCATTAAACAACGCTTTCAGTAGATCATTAGCACAGTAGTACTAACCTTCACACTTGTAATACGTTACTGGTAGCAGCACGTACACAGATGAGCCAAAACAATGACTGTTTATCGCGAGATAGGACACCGCATGATGGCGTGAAGTGCTGTTGAAGCTGTAAGGAGTGAAGAAGAATGGAGAATCATTCCAGCAACGATACGTGTCTCAGAGGGGATATCCGCTACAATAAGCAATTGTAACAAAGTGCAGACTGTTGTGGACTATTGGATGGGAACGAGCATCTCGGAAGCATCTGTCGTGAGCATCTATGGAAAGTGACTAAGGACGATGAAATAACGAATAGCTGACTAGATAATGGATGTCCATGGCTCATCGCAGAAAGGTATGCCTGCTCTCTTAAGAAGAATAGGCGACGATCTGTGACAGATATTACGATCAAGTACAATGCTTGTGGAGAGACAAGTGTTTCAGAAAACGCCGTTAAAGGCACATTGTCAATATGGATTTCACAGCAGACGACTACTAGGTATTCCCTTTATTGAGCAGTGGCTTCGTTTAACTTAGCGGGAGGGTCTCATAGCCGATTTAGTAGACAAACATCATGGAAGTGTGATGTGAGTAACCTCTGTGGCAGGGGGCCAGTTAGGCGTTCTTGCACAAGTAGCCTTATTCAGACTGTGCGGACATCGCGGAAGTATCACCCAAGTCTCCTGAAACGCAAAGTTGCTACACCATGACTGCACATCCTAGGTCGTGATGCCACGGACACAGTGGCCATACTGGGACATAGAGCCAGTTGTGTCAAGACTGTCCGACCACGACTCCTCAAGCCTCATTTCCGTTGTGGCTCAGAGGAGGGAAAGAGCTGTCATCTCAGAAATAGTGGTGGACTAAGCTGTCATAAATACTGCTGATTTTAGACAAGGAGTATCAGCCATCGCCTGAAGCCAGATACGAGTGTGAGTCTACAACAGTCATCATTATGAAATGGGACATCAAGATATCGGCAGTAGAAAATTTCTTTGCTAGATCTCTTTGCAGCCAAACCTAATTCCGAATGCTGAGATGTGGCACCTGCCAGCACGACAGCCACCTGCCTGATGACCTCCATCCACTGCAGGACACATATCTGGGCTACCCAGCTGCCGACCCATCATCACCCTGTGCTGGTAGATTGTGCCATGTAGGTAAACTGCGCTGCTGCTCGGTGCCCTGTGCCCTGTGCAAACACTGCTCGGCTGCCAGCAGTGATGCTGCCATCATTGCTGGGGTTGGCTGTTTGACTCTACACACATTGGCATGCCCCACACTGAGACGTGCGCTCTTGCCAGCAAGTCCTCCTGCAGACTGCCACAGGCATACGCCACCAGCACCCGAGCCTTGACTCGGCATTTCCTCGCTGCAGTCCTGTCAGCGGGGTATGCTGCCACTGCAGGCTGTCTTCGTCAGAGTCCTTCTGCACCTCTGTGGTCGCTGACTCACATTAACATCCTCAAAACTCGCCAAGGCTGATACCCAAGCCTGGCTACTGGGCATGACATCACTATTTTTGCAGATTAGTAAATATACTTATGCCACTCTTAAGCTCTTGATTTATCAGAAGCCATCCTCTCTGTCCCTCCCAACCACTTTCATGGAAATGCCATGTCGCTAGGACCTCCCGTCGGGTAGACCTTTCGCCTGGTCCAAGCCTTTCGAGTTGACGCCACTTCGGCGACTTGCGTGTCGCTGGGATGATGATAAGGACAACACAACACCCAGCCACTGAGCGCAGAAAATTTCTCACCTGGCCGTAGAGTCAATCACCCCGACCTTTGCACCATGCTCTTAAAATGACATCAGTAAAAGTTGCAGTGAGCATGGGATAAACAAGATTGGACCCGAGTTCAAAGAAGATGCGTCACTTGGTCAGATTAATTACATACCTTCTCACACCACGTCGGTGGTAGTGTCTACATAGCCACAATCGAGGTGAACGTGTACTCAAAACAAGCTCTGTGTCACGGACACAGGTTGATGGATGCTGTTATGTGCTACTGAGGACATTCACCTGCGTTTCACCTGTGCTAGTAATAGAAGGCACAATGGTAGCTGTGAACTTAATGGTGGACGGCCTTCATCGCTTCATGCTTGATATATTCTCTTATGGCAAAGACACCTTCCAGCTGGTAAAGTTTCTGCGTTAGCAGGCTACAATCTTGCTTCGGTGATTTGAGGAGCGTGATAGTGAACGACGTTGACGTCTTCGTATCTGGGTTGCTGGCTAGCGCCAGCTAGCCGCCCAAAAACCACGGGCCCCACCTCACAACTACGTGATCCGTGTGTAGAAATCTGGAGCCATAAAATTCTGAAAAACTACCAATGACTTGTCGAATCCTTATCATTAGTAATCGCTGCTGCATTACGTCCCAAAGATGTACTAACCCGCTATGAAGCAGTTGGTCATAATGAAATGAAACGATCGTACGGTATTTTTGGCCCAGAGAACACATCTAGGATTGTTTCTCCGCTTGTTGTAAGTCGTTTTATGTATATACGTGGTGTCTGTTCTGTCGGACATGTCAGAAAGAACGGACATCACAATGCTATTCGGAAAGTAAGTTCCTGTGGGCTGCGAAATGGAAACCTCTGAGAAATGGCAGCCGTCAGTACTTGTCGCCAATTCTCTACGCTGGTCTACAGCTCTTTGTCTGTGCCAGAAGACTGTCTTCATAGCCAGAGGCTCATTTGGGCAGAGATGAAACTCAGGGTGCGAGGGGGGGGGGGGGGGGGCAATTACGGGCAATATTTTGTGTGGTGAAACACTTCCCATCTAAAACACAGAAGGAGCATCTTCATTGCCTCTACAGAATGAATCTGAGAGTTGGTTCAAATGGCTCTGAGCACTATGGGACCTAACATCTGAGGCCATCAGTCCCCTAGAACTTAGAATTACTTAAATCTAAATAACCTAAGGACTTCACACACATCCATGCCCGAGGCAGAATTCGAACCTGCGACCGTAGCGGTCCCGCAGTTCCAGACTGAAGCGCCTAGAACAGCTCGGCCACGCCGGACGGCAGTTGAGATTTGTCTTGAAGAATGAAACGCATGACAGTTACATTGCGTGGGCTGCGTAGCTTCAGGCGAAATATCTCACCAGGCCCTCACACCTAGCGGGAGACACTATTTGCTAGGCATCTTCAGGCGCTTCAGTCGGGAACCGCACTGCTGCTACGGTAGCAGGTTCGAATCCTGTCTCTGGCATGCATGTGTGTGATGTCCTTAGGTTATTTAGGTTTAAGCATTTCTAAATCTAGAGGAGTAATGACTTCAGATGTTAAGTCCCATAGTGCTTAGAGCCATTTGAAGCCGCACCTCTTGCCTGCCAGATTTTGGCCTCCCCCCTCGTTTATATATATATATATATATATATATATATATATATATATATATATATATATATATATATTTGCATCACCTCCGAGTTCCGGAACCTGGACAGAAAATTGGAGTAGAGATCAACATAAACATCACTTCCACCCGTTTTATTGCTCATGAAAACCACATATTGCATGTTGCACCACCATACAGTGAGACCTTCAGGGGTGGTAATACACCGGTACCTCTAATGCGCAGTAGCACATCCTCTTCCACACATGCATGCCTGTATACGTCGTGGCATACTATCCACAAGTTCATCAAGACACTCTTGGTCCTGGTTGTCACACTCACCAACGGCGATTCGGCGTAGATGCCTCAGAGTGGTTGGTGGGCCATGTCGTCCTTAAACAGCCCTTTACAATCTATCCCACGAATGTACGGTAGGCTTCATGTCTGGAGAACATGCTGGTCACTCTAGTCGAGCGATGTCATTATCCTGAAGGAAGTCATTCGCAAGATCTGCACGATGGGGGCGCGAATAGTTGTCCATGATGACGAATGCCTCGCCAATATGCTGCCGATATGGATGCGTTATCGGTTGGACGATGTCATTCACGTGCCGCACAACCGTTACGGCTCCTTCCATGACCACCAGCGGCGTACGTCGGCCGCACAGAATGGCACCCCAAAATAGCAGAAAGCCTCTACCTTATTGCACTCGCTGGACAGTATGTCTAAGGCGTTCAGCCTGACCGAGTTGCCTCTATACACGTCTCCGACGATTGTGTCGCTGAAGGAATATGCGACACTCATCGGTGAAGGGAACGTGACACCAATCCTGAGCGCTCCATTCGGCATGTTATTCGGTCCTTCTGTGCCGCGTTGTATGGTGTCGTGCTTGCAAGGACGGACCTCGCCATGGGCGTCAGGAGTGAAGTTGCGCATCATGCGCACAGTTTTAGTCGTAACACGACGTCACGACGTTCTGTGGCTGGACGAAAAGCTTTATTCAACATGGTGGCGTTGCTGTTAGTGTTCCTCCGAGCCATAATCCGTAGGTAGCGGTCATCCACCCTTGGGCGGCCTGAGCGTTCCTGTCTCCTTGTATCTCCTCCACGTCCGAACAACATCGCTTTGGTTCACTCCGAGACGCCTGGACACTTCTATTGCTGAGAGCCCTTCCAGGCACAAAGTAACAATGCGGACGCGATAGAACCGCAGTATTTACCGTCTAGGCATGGTTGAACTACAGACAACACGAGCCGTGTACTTCCTTCCTGGTGGAATGACTGGAAATGATCGGCTGTCGGAGCCCCTCCGCCTAACAGGCGCTGCTCGTGCATGGTTGTTTAAATCTTTTGGCGGGTTTAGTGAGATGTATGAACAGTCAAAGGGACTGTGTCTGTTATATAATATCCACAGTCAACGTCTATCTTCAGGAGCTCTGGGCTCCAAAACTTTTCTTGATGTATACTCATTGTTCTCAGTTTGGATTCCGTAGAAATATTGGAACCCATTGAGGCAATAGTGACCTTACGACTTATCTTAGAGAATAGATTAAGGAAAGCCAAGCCTACGTTTCTAGCATTTGTAGACTTAGAGAAAGCTTTTGACAATGTTGACTGGAATAGTCTCTTTCAAATTCTGAAGGTGGCAGGGGTAAAATACAGGGAGCGACACGCTATTTACATTTTGTACAGAAACCAAAGGGCAGTTATAAGAGTCAGTGGGCATGAAAGGGAAGCAGTGGTTGGGAAGGGAGTGAGACAGGGTTGTAGCCTATCCCCGATGTTATTCAATCTGTATATTGAGCAAGCAATAAAGGAAACAAAAGAAAAATTAAGAGTAGTAATTTAAATCCATGGAGAAGAAATAAAAATTTTGAGGTTCGCCGATGACATTGTAATTCTGCCAGAGACAGCAAAGAGCCGGGAAGAGAAGCTGAACGGAATGGACAGTCTCTTGAAAGGAGGATATAAGATGAACATCAACAAAAGCAAAACGGGTATAATGGAATGTAGTCGAATTAAATCGGGTGGTGCTGCAGGAATTAGATTAGGAAATGAGACGGTTAAAGTAGTAAATGAGTTTTGCTATTTGAGGAGCAAAATAACTCATGATGGTCCAAGTAGAGAGGATATGAAATGTAGACTGGCAATGGCAGGGAAAGTGTTTCTGAAGAAGAGAAATTTGTTAACATCGAGTACAGATTTAAGTGTCAGGATGTCGTTTCTGAATGTATTTGTATAGAGTGTAGCCATGTGTGGAAGTGAAACATGGACGATAAATAGTTTGGACAAGAAGAGAATAGAAGATTTCGAAATGTGGTGCTACAGAAGAATGCTGAAGATTAGATGGGTAGATCACATAACTAATGATGAAGTATTGAATAGAATTGGGGAGAAGAGAAATTTGTGCCGCAAGTTGACTAGAAGGAGGGATCGGTTGGTAGGACATATTCTGAGGCATCAAGGGATCACGAATTTAGTATTGGAGGGCAGCATGGTGGGTAAAAATCGTAGAGGGAGACCAAGAGATGAATGCACTAAGCACATTCAGAAGGATGTAGGTCGCAGCAGGTACTGGGAGATGAAGAAGCTTGCACAGGATAGAGTAGCATGGAGAGCTGCGTCTCTGGACTGAAGACCACAACAACAACAACTCATTGTTCAGGTCTGGGCAGAGGTCACATGACATCTCTTCACGTATATCGCTGAATTCTGCACTGATTTATTATTATTATTACAGTGGGCGGCCAGCCCGCTGATCGAACACGCTGAGCTAGTGTGCCGGCTCCACTGCAGTATGGAGACGGACGGGGTTCGTAATGTTTTGGCTTCACAGTGTAGGTTCCCTGCCGCATGCGACACTGCTGCGCCGGTTGGCCGTGGTGCCCGACGCCGCAGCAAGCCTCGCTGCGCGATGCAGGTGCCTGGCACAGTGGTACACGGGTAGGCAGCAGAGGCAGCGCGCTACCGGCGGCGCGCCGCGGCTCCAGCCGCTCTCAGAGGTCAAGCGGCCGGAGATTAGTGGCCGGGCTTTGTCTCTCCGTGTGCGAGCCAGCTGAACAATCGGCCGCCGCCGGACACCCGTTTAGGGGGCCCGCTACAAGATGGATGTCGGGATACGGCACGCAACACAATACGGCGGCCGCGCCGGATCGGACAGCAGCGGGCAGAGAGAGACGCACACACACACACACACACACACACACACACACACACACACAGGTTCTCTCTCTCTCTCACACACACACACAAGAGCGCACGCACACGCACGGGTGGGTCGGAACCGCCGCCGCTGCCGCGGGCCCCGTCCGCTCGCCAACAAATTATGCATCTGCGGTCTCCCTTTGAGCGACCAGCCGCGGAAATCATCGGCCGTCGGTGGCGCTACCTGTCGTAAATAATAAAAGCAGCCGCGGCGATCGCTGTTAACACGGCCAGCGGTCGCGGAGGAGCACAGAGCAGTCCGGCACCCGACGGGCGTGGCCGCTAAGAAAACTCTCTCTCTCGTTCTCTCTCTCTGTTTCCGTCCCTCTTCGCTTCTTTCCTTCTCCCCCCCCCGCGGCGGCTCTTGCTGTTATTTCTACCTCTCGGACCCGTTAAATACGAACTGGTTCCCCCGGACAATGGCTTCCGCGGAAAAGAAAAGATATTATCGCGCCGCAGCGATCTACTTCCAAAGAGAATAAAAGAGAAATAAAGGTCGCGAGCGCGGAGCCGCGTTGCGGCCGGAAAATACTGCTCGCCGCGGTGGGTTCCCCTGAGCATGCATGTGTGTATACCGTGTGTGTGTGTGTGTGTGTGTGTGTGTGTGTGTGTGTGTGTGTGCGGTGCCCGTGTTACGCCGTGTCACCAGATAAGAGACCCAGTCTACACCGTGCTACTCCTGGCTCTGGCTCGTGCGCTGCCATCCTTTAGCGACGCGGAAAGGATCAGACTCGAAAGCAGAGCATAGAGCCGGAATATCTGCTGCAGCGTGTTGTGAGCAAGGAAAGTTACAAGCGGCGTCCGCACTGGGCAGCTATAGTGTCAAATCTCAGTGTGACCACCTCTTACATCCACATACAAACTCGTCGAGTCAGCATACGGTGCATGGCGGAGGGTAACACGTAGCACTAGTAGCCACATATTTTCCTGTTCAAATGGCTCTGAGCACTATGGGACTCAACTACTGAGGTCATTAGTCCCCTAGAACTTAGAACTAGTTAAACCTAACTAACCTAAGGACATCACAAACATCCATGCCCGAGGCAGGATTCGAACCTGCGACCGTAGCGGTCTTGCGGTTCCAGACTGCAGCGCCTTTAACCGCACGGCCACTTCAGCCGGCTCTTTTCCTGTCCACTCGCAAATACAGCGACGGAAAAAAGACTGTTTGAAAACCTCCGTACGAGCCCAAATTCCTCTTACCTTCGTTGTCCTTAAGAGAAATGTGCGTTGGCGGCAGAAGAATCATTCTACAGTTACCTTCATATGCCGAGTCTCTAAATTTCGGCAGTAGTGGATGAGGAGGAGATTAGTGTTTAACGTCCCTTTTTTTTTTAATCTCATTTTGTTCGCTTTCGTTCGTTGCATCTGCTCGTGGCGGACGTCGGAAGACACCCGTTTAAGTTCGTTGTTGATCGATTAACTCAGTTTTTTTATTACAGAGGGCTGCTAACCCTCCGACCGAACTTCAAAGGAACCATCCGGGCATTTGCCTGAAGCGATTTAGGGAAATCACGGAAAACCTAGATCAGGATGGCCGGAGAAGGGATTGAACCGTCGTCCTCCAGAATGCGAGTCTAGTGTGCTAACTACTGCGCCACCTCGCTCGGTCGGCAGTAGTGCCTCGCGAAAAGTGTGTTGTCTTTCCTCCAGGTATTCCCATTTTAGTTCACGAAGCATCTCCGTAATACCTGTCGGTAACAAATCTAGCAGAACGCCTTTGAACTGCTTCAACGTCTTCCTTTAATCCGACCTGATAAGGACCCAGACACTCGGACAGTAAGCAAGAATGAGTACCACAAGGGTTCCATCTCTGTCTCCTTCATCGATGAGATACATAGTCCCAAAACTCTCCCTCTAAAAGAAATTCGAGCATTCGACTTACCTATCACCAAGGTGACGTGATCATTTCATTTCATATCGCAAAAATGGTTCAAATGGGTCTGAGCACTATGGGACTTAAATTCTGAGGTCATCAGTCCCCTAGAACTTAGAACTACTTAAACCTAACTAACCTAAGGACATCACACACATCCATGCCCGAGGCTGGATTCGAACCTGCGACCGTAGCGGTCGCGCGGTTCCAGACTGTAGCGCCTAGAACCGCTCGGCCACCCCTGCCGGCTTTCATATCGCACTGAATCGTCACGCATACATATTTAATTGATGTGAAAGCATCAAGCACGACCCTGCTAATGCTGCATTCGAAAGCTAAGGCATTGACTTTGCTACTCATCCGCATTAACTTACATTTATCTACACTTAGAGGAAGCTGCTTTAAATAGAAAATATATCTAGCCCACCTTCTATACTCCTATAGTCGCTCAACAACGACACAATCCTGTACAGCACAGTGTCATCAGAAACCACCTTAAATTGCTGCTCACCCTGACCGTCAGACCATTAACCTAAGTGCAGAATAACAGTGGTCCTATTACTCTTCCTTGGGGCATTCCTAACGATATTTTTGTCTTTGATGAACACTCATCGTCGAAAACAACGAACTAAGTTCTATCAGTGAGAAAGTCTTCGTGGTACATTTCTTGGAACCTTAACCGAATGCTCGGACCTGCGTTAACATTCTGCACTGGGGCACCGTGTTAAGCACATTTCGGAAATTTAGGTATATGGAGTCCACAGCTCTTGGTCTTGCGCTAGCGTTCTTGCTTCCCGGGCACGGGGTCCCGAGTTAGATTCCCGACGGGGACCGGGATTTTCATCTGCCTCGAGACGACTGAGTTTTGTTGTGCCGTCTTCATCATCGTCACTCATCCCCATTACGGTCGGAGGAAAGCAACGGCAAACCACCTCTATTAATACCTTGCTTAGTACGGCGGTGCGTGTCTCCCGCATCGTTCCCCTAGGCTCTGTCAAGAAGCATGGGACTCCATTTCCATTTTCCAGGTACGTATGGTCTGCTCTGTTTTGTACGATTTCGTACGATGCTTTCTAAATCCGTGCTGATGTGTGTTGCGGCGTCAAGTCAAGCACCAGCATGCCAGTCGGGAACGATAAAGAAGAAATGGCCGTGAGAAGACGTCAGCCGATCGCACGCTGAAAGAACAGTCTCCATGACGACAACGCTACAGCAGCGTCCCGTATGTGAAGAGGACACAAGCGCCGCGACCGACTGGCGGCGCCACAGTTGAATAGCAGCTTCAATGTTAGCGAGTTCTATAGCAGCGTGAACGCTACTTACTTCGCTTGTACTGTCTATGTAGCACAGATTTGTGATTCTTTATACGGAAGAAGATTGCTTATTTTGTATCTCGCTCTTTCCTTTCGACACTTCTGTGTAATTGACGAAGTTAAGTGTTGTCATTTTCTTTTCTGTGATAAAACTCATTAATACGATTTGTTTAAATGTTTGTCTACCAAACCTAGTTGGCAGGCTTCCTAGACATCCCATATTTGGCGAGAAGGATGGACGTAATTATGTGTCGACAGAAATTCTTCTGTCTCATGAAAATTTATTACATTCGAACTCAGAATGTGCTCAAGCATTCTGCAGCAGATCTGTGTTAAGAATATTGGTCTGTAATTGTGTAGGTTTGTTCTTTTACATTTGTTATGTACGAGAGACACCTGAGAATTTTTCCAATCACTTGGGACTTGGCGCTGGGCTAGAGATTCGCGATAAATGCAACCTGAGGGCCCAATTCCGCACAGTACTCGCTGTAGGACCGAATTGGGATTCCATCCGGACACGATGACTTACTTCCTTCGGACTCTTTCAGTTGCCTCCCTACTCCACGGATGCCTATTTCTGTGCCCTCCACATGGGAGTCCGTGCGACATCGAGCGATGGTGTATTTGACGATCCTCCGGCGTCAATGATTTCTGTTACGCGAAATTTAAAACTTCCGCTTTCCTTTTTCTATCTTCTATGTCCGCCACAGAGTGGTCATGAAGCCTTAGACCCGCTTATTGATTTTCTCGGGTTCTCGGCAAAATCTCTCGTCAAGGTACGACGGAGAAAGTTGTCTTATCTTTCACGCATTGATCTTACGGACGCACAGATTTCTGGTAATTTATGCCCGTCGACATATAAGCGTTCTTTTTTCGATCGGAGAGTGCTACAATGTCTGTATCCTCGGCATTTGTCGAATTTGATTATTAAACCACGGAGGGTCCTCTCCATCCTTAATCCACCTACTAGGCACATACGTCTCCAGAGGGCGATTTACAATCAAATGGTTCAAATGGCTCTGAGCACTATGGGGCTTAATATCTAAGGTCATCAGTCCCCTAGACTTAGAACTACTTAAACCTAACTAACTTAAGGACATCACACACATCCATGCCCGAAGCAGGATTCGAACCTGCGACCGTAGCGGTCGCGCGGTTCCAGAATGAAGCGCCTAGAACCGCTCGTCCACAGCGGCCGGTGATTTACAATCAGTTGAAACTTTGCCCATAATACTACGTTCGCCATACTGGAGCAAGATGATATCCATTCATTGTCTTACATGCGACGTTTAGTGTTCGTAAGCCATCATTTCACTTAATGACATTAGTACGTTGTAGAATTATATAATTTGCGCTCACGTTCAAGGTTGTTCAATAAAGACGGGCAAAATATCTCTCAGTCGTACATCATGACCGAGCAATGTGGATTAGTATTTGGATTCAGTACACTGAACTTGCACTCGGATGGACGACAATTCAAATCCCTGTCCGGTTATTCACATTTAGTTTTCCCGCGATTTTCCTAAATTGCTCCAGGCAGATGGAAGGATTGACAACTTTCGGTAAGTATGTACGTCCTATCGATCCTGTTTTCGTCGGCACAAGGCATTTCATGATAGGGGTAAAGTTTAGCAAGAAGAAGAAGAAGAAGTTACGTTTATTACGGTCTTAACAGAGACCACAGTCACTGCTAGACTCATCATCATTCGCAGTGATGCACGTTTCATTACGAGACGAGTTGCACGCATTCTAGAAATATCGTTTAGAAATGTCCACACTCTTCTAAACGAACATGTGCATATGACAATAGTGTTTACAGGATAGATACCGCTATTGCTTGCGCCAGTACTGAAGAACATTCCTGTTGATGTGTGCCTCTATCTCAAAACATTACTCTGGAGATGAGAGTACTGCGTGATAAAAAAAAACATCATCACTGCAGATAAAACGTGGGTGTGTGGTTATGACCCAAAGGAAACGGAATAGCACTGAGAGACGGCAACATGGCCAACCGTCCCCTGAAAACGCTCAGGTACAGAAGTCTGCGAAACGTGGTGTACACTTACAGTTTTCCACTGCTGCAAAATACAGACATATCCTGAGCCAACAGAAGAAGGTACACATTCCAAAGAAGAAGATGTAGCTCGTTGTATGTATGCTTTATCAGGACATAGACGGACATCACGTTTCCCAAGCCGTGAGACGTTTTGAAGAGTAGGGACGTTTCCGCTGTTCCCTGTCCATCTTACGTACAACACCTGATGCAGTGTGATATTTTCCTCTATCCCACTGTCAGAAAGAAGTTTAAAGGACTTTCTTTTAATAGTGAATCCATGGCAGAGAATGCGTTAGAGGCGGTTTTTAAATGTGTGATTGCCGAGCGGCCTAAGGCGCTCTAGTCATGGACTGATGACCTTAGCAGTTAAGTCCCATAAGATTTCACACACAAATAAATGTATGATTAAAATAGGCCTTCACCACGTCTTGTGCGGATGGCAATCGAGGTGCGACAGCTGCATCTCATCGGGCGGGAAGTTTATCGAAGGTAATAAGGCTACAGATGATGAGTGCCAATCTTCATTCGACATCACTAGTATAACGGCGTTTCTGGAGATCGAACGATTATTCAGTAGTGTGGTGCTTCCCCTGTCCTGTTATTTACTAACCCACTATAGTAATTCAGCCCTGAACTAGTAACTTGTCTAACTACGCAGAAGGTGCCGAAGGCGAACTTGAATATCACTAGTATCCAGTAAAATCACAGCTTCGTAAGAAAACTCAACGCCACAAAATAAATAATCTGTCATTTGCTAAGTAAGTCAAGTCAGTCCTCTATTCAAAACTAAATGTAATCAATCCAAGCTTCTAGCAAAGTCAGATAGTATCACTATACTTCAGGAGAGTAAACCATCCAGAGTCAAGCTACAAAATTACTTCCAGCAGAATTTAAATCTCACTCCATTGTATTTTTCCATAATATGTGCAGTCAGGGGCCAATTAAAATCATTAATTAGCCTTTAGAACCAATTTTCACACTTTTAAATCACACTCTATCATACTTGGCGCTGTACAGACTTTTACCGATTCAGATACATATAAGAACAGAACCACAGAGCTAGAAATATTTATCTCGATAAACAGGACACAACATTTTTATAAAATTTTTTTCATAGTCTTTCTCCGCTCCGGCGGATCCCTTGGCGGCGGCCTTATTCTCAACCGGCTGTCGGTTGCCCGCAGCTGCATCTACATCATACTCCGCAAGCCACCTAATGATGTTTGGCGGAGGGTACTTTCGATACCACTATCTGATCCCTCCAAACCTGTTCCGCTTGCGAATAGTGCGTGGGAAGAATAATTGTCTGTAAGCCTCTGTACTGGCTCTAATTTCTCGAATTTTCCCTCGTGGTCAATACAGGAGATGTATGTGGGAGGGAAGTAATATGTTGTCTGACTCCTCCCGAAAAGTGCTGTAAAGAAATTTCTATAATAAATCTCTCCGTGTTGCACATCGCGTCTCTTGTAACGTCTGCCAGTGGAGTTTGTTTAGCATCTCCGTAACGCTCTCTCGCCAGCTAAACGATCCAATGACGAAACGCGCCGCTCTTTGTTGGTTCTTCTCTATCTCCTCTATCAGCCTTACCTGATTGATAGCCGAGATAGATGAACAACACTCAAGAAGCGGGTGAACAAGCGTCTTACAAGCCACTTCCTTCGTAGATGAGTTACATTTCCTTAAGATTCTTCCGATGAACCTGAGTCTTGTGTCTGCTTTTCCCACTATCTGTTTTATATTGTCACTCCACTTAAGGTCGCTCTGGAAAGTTACGCCTAGATATTTTACGGCTGACGCTGTCTCCAGCTGTTTGTCAATAGTAGTGTAGCTGTACAGTAGTGGATTTCTTTTCCTATGTATGCGCAATATGTGACATTTATTTACGGTCAGTGTCAACTGCTAGAGTCTGCACTGTTCATCAATTCTCTGTACGTCGTTCTGCAAATTCTTACTATCTTCGGGCGTTGCTGCTTTGGTACAAACAACTGAATCATCTGCGAACAGCCTTAAAGAGCACCCGACGCTTTCTACTAGATCATTTATATATATTGTAAACAGCAACAGTTCTATCACATTTCCCTGTGGTACTCCTGATATTATCTTTAATCTCTCGATTTAGATCCGTTAAGAGGTGTTGAGTTCTATCTACAAGGAAGTCTAGAATGCAATCGCAGGTCTGCTCAGATACTCCGTAATTTCGTATTTTTTTCATTAAACAGCTATGCAGGACGGTGTCAAATGCCTTACTGAAATCAAGGAGCACGTCATCAGCCTGAGCCCCGTTGACCACTGCGCTGTGGATCTCATGGAGGAACAGAGCGAGCTGAGTTTCGCAGTATCTCTGTTTGCGGAATCCATGTTGATTCTTATGGAGCAGATGTTCATATTCCAAGAACGTCATAACTGTTGAGCATAAAACATGTACCATAATTCTACAACAGATTGACGTCAACGATATATGTCTATAATTGTGTGGATCTGTCTTACGGCCTTTCTTAAAAGAGGAAATGACCTGCGCTTTTTTGCAGTCGTTAGGTACCTTTCGTTGCTCAAGCGATCTACGATAAATTGCTGCTAGAAGGGGAGCAAGTTCATTTACATAATCTTTAAAGAATCTTATAGGTACCTCACCTGGTCCTGAAGCCTTTCCACTACTAAGCGATTGTAGCTAATATTCAATTCCGCGATCGGTTATCTCAATATCTGCCACTTCGACGTTCGCATGACGATTGAGATGAGGTACAGTGTTACGATCTTCCACGGCGAAACAACTTCAGAAGACCGAATTCAGTATTTTGGCCTTCTCTCTGTTATCTTCCGTTTCGGTGCCAGTGTGGTCACTGAGGGAATGAATATATGATTTTGACCCATTTACTGATTTTAAATACGACCAAAATCTCTTAGGGTTTCTACTCAGGACGGTTGACAGCGTCTTCTTTCAAAATCATTGCTCTCCTTTTGCTCATTTTCGCTTCCTTCACCTTTTGTTTGTCAGCTAGGTTTTTACTTCTCTTGAATCTGAGATGAAGTGTTCATTGTTTACTTACCGCGTTTCTAATACGGCTATTAAACCATGGTGGATCTTTCCTATCCCTTACCCGGAACATACTTGCTGTAGTGGCCTGACAAGACAGCCAGTCCACAGTGACGGGTAACCGAAAGGCACGCGTACACACACGCCGGCTGGCGTGAATTCTGGAACAGGAAACGTTATTAATGCACTAAAGAAAAGTACGTAGCGTCTGTTTACTTAACTTTAATTCATCCTTGTGGTACATCGCTATTGACGATACAAGTGAGACTCTCTCCAGATATGGTTAATGGCGCCTTGCCAGGTCGTAGCCATGGACTTAGCTGAAGGCTATTCTAACTGTCTCTCGGCAAATGAGAGAAAGGCTTCGTCAGTGTAGTCGCTAGCAAAGTCGTCGTACAACTGGGTCGAGTGCTAGTCCGTCTTTCTAGACTTGCCATGTGGTGGCGCTAGGTCTGCAAGTACTGACAGTGGCGACACGCGGGTCCGACATGTACTAATGGACAATGGCCGATTTAAGCTACCACCTAGCAACTGTGGTGTCTGGCGGTGACACCACACTTGCCTAGGGCATATTTAGCGACGCCTTATTTCAATTTGTTCTCCACATCTTCGTCTTCATCACCGAATATTTGATGTTGCTTGCTAAGATATTCTGTAATTTGTATCCTGTCATCCTTGCTGAGCAAATATATCTTCCTACCTTTCTTAACATTCCTTGCAGGACCCGTCGTCCTAGATGCTGTCACAGCCTTATGATGACTGATACCTTCCTCTACGTTAACTGATTCGATAAGTTCAGGTCTGTTTGTTGCCAGGAGGTCTAAGACACCCTCGCGCTTTGGTTCTCTAAGTATCTGTTCAAGGTAATTTTCGGACAAGTCATCCAGAACAATGCCACGCGATTCCCTGTCTCTGGCACCAATTTTGATGGCATGACACTCCCAATCTATATCTGGTAAGTTGAAGTCACCCCCTATCACAACGGCATTATCAGGAAAATTATTAATTATATTCTGCAAGTTCTGTCTGAAGCGCCCAACTACTACAGATCCTGACACAGGTGGCGTATGAAAGCATCCACTCACCATTTTAACTGTTCTTTGATACTCAATTTTACGAAGATTAATCCACATGCGGAATCCGTGATAACCCACTAGATTTTCTCGAATTTTTCTGCAATAAATATGCCTCAACCATTGCCGACTAACCTATCCTTACGATAAACATTCCAGTCTGAACTCAGGATTTCGTTGTTATTGACGCCTGGCTTCAACCAGCTTTCTGTTCCCAATGCTATCTGTTCATTGTAACCTTCAGTAAGCGATACTGATTCTGGGGCCGTTCCTTGGATGTTCCTGCAGTTTACTAAAATCAATAAATATGCCTCAACCATTGCCGGCTAACCTATCCTTACGATAAACATTCCAGTCTGAACTCAGGATTTCGTTGTTATTGACGCCTGGCTTCAACCAGCTTTATGTTCCCAATGCTATCTGTTCATTGTAACCTTCAGTAAGCGATACTGATTCTGGGACCGTTCCTTGGATGTTCCTGCAGTTTACTAAAATCATATTAATCTTTTATATCACTGATCTGCGAGGACCAAGATTCTCTGAGGTTACTGTGGGTGATTTAACATGCAAATCGTCTTTGCTACCAAGGGAGGGGTCCTCTAAGCTAAAAAAAGCCCCTTGTGCACGCCGCACGTACTCCGCTACCCTAGTGGCCGCTTCCTGCGTTTAGTGCACGCCTGACCTACTAAGGGAAACCCTACAATTCTGCACCCGATAGCGGACGTCGAGAAATTCGCATCCGATAACGTCGTAGAGCCGTCTGAGCCTCTGGTGTAGACCTTCCACTCTGCTCCAAACCAGAGAATCGCGATCAACCCTGGATACAAGGCTACAAATAGACAGCTTAGGCTGCACCCCACGTGCGTCGCTAGTTGCCTTCACCAAATCAGCCAGCCGGCGAAAGGAGCCGAGGATGGCCTCAGAACCCAAGTGGCAGGTATCATTTGTGCCGACATGTGCCACTGCATGCAACCGGTTGCACCCAGTGGGCTCGATAGCCACCGGCAGGGCCTCCTCTACATCACGGATGAGACCTCCAGAGAAACATACCGAATGCACACTGGAATTCTTTCCCGCCTTGCCTGCTGTCTCCCTGAGGGGCTTCATCACCCGCTAGCATTGGAGCTCCCAATGACTAGCATACCCACCTTCTGTGCTTGACCAGGACTGAGCAGGAAAATCGATCACTGGTCCAATAAGAGAGACGTCCCGTACTGGTGAAACGTCCCCTTAGAACAATTATACATGACTGTGCTTAAACTGACACACAATATTTTTTTTTTGGCGCAACGCAATCTGACTTTCAAAAATCCCTTCAAAAGAATGGCCCTGACTAACATTAACCTATACCTTTTACAAATCACTTACCTCACAAAAATCTTCGTTACTCGAAGTACTGCAATACAGCGAGCGCCACTACTGCCAGCTAAATAAAAGATTCAAACTACGGAAGGCACTAACTACTGATAGGGATAGTTAGGAAATGAAAGATTTTAATAGAGGACAAACAATGTATTTACCTTAATAATCATAATATATATAGTAGTTCATAATATCCAGTATTACAAATTATCAAAACTCCGCCATCTCTCTCCCCACATCCACCACTGCTGGCGGCTCACCTCCAACTGCGCAACGCTACGCGCTGTTCACATCCAGCTGCCGCTGCCCAACACTACAATGGCAGACAACAATGCAAACTAGCCACAGACTGCACACAGCACAGCCAGTGATTTTCATATAGAGCGCTACGTAACGTTGCCAATAAGAAAATATAAACAGCCTACTTACATAAAGAAAACATAAACAGCCTACTTACACTGGCTCAGAGTTATCAACACTGGGAAGCACCTCGTACCTGTTGCTAAGACGTAGGGAGCCAGCCACACAGCCTGCTCCCTCTTTCGCCTTCTGCCCGGTGACACGCGAACCCACCACTGCCTGCCACCCACTCTGATGCGAGGACGGACCAGTCAGATGTTGCGTATCGGAAGCCGCAACGACGTCCGGGTCACCAGGGGATTCCAGTGTCATCAAAGGAGTCGCAGCTCCCGTCACTGGCGCCCCGACGTCACCGCAACTTCGTGCATTAACTAGAAGCTTGTCGACGGTAGCCAACGCAGCTTCCAGCTGTTTACAGCTGTGTCCGCTCACAACAAGCACAGTCCGTAGCCATATGCTACTATGTATAAAACAGGCATAAGGTCTCAAATGGTGCTACTGAGTTTGAAAATATACCAAAGGAGAATAAAGTAACGCTAAAAGTTGCTGTGCAGATTTCTCACTGTACTCTGGGACTGCAAACTATTAAATATAAATAAATTTCTCTACACGGAAAATTCACACTAGGAAGCAGCCCTGCACAAGGGTACTCAGAGCACTTATGCAACAACAAAAACAACAATTAATTTTCCAACCACTAGTCAACACAGTAAAATACACACGTACAAAAAATGGTTCAAATGGCTCTGAGCACTATGGGACTCAACGTCTGAGGTCATTAGTCCTCTAGAACTTAGAACTAGTTAAACCTATCTAACCTAAGGACATCACGAACATCCATGCCCGAGGCAGGATTCGAACCTGCGACCGTAGCGGTCTTGCGGTTCCAGAATGCAGCGCCTTTAACCGCACGGCCACTTCGGCCGGCTACACACGTACAATTCATTTCTTTGCAGAAGCACGTGAATAAAAGACAAAGACTAAATTAATTTACAGTTTGTCACACGTGTGCTGCTGCAGCTCTTCTGCACGTCCTCTCGGCCCGGCGGCTGCTATCTACCAGCTACTCGGTTCACCAATCGTTCACCCGCAGCGGCTGCCCATAACTTACTGTATGCTTTCTGCAACAATTTTCAGTTTGTGTTAACAATATTAAAATCCCCCTTGTCTGGACAGTGATTGTCGCCTACTGCAAAGATACTATCACACGGAGTACCTTGACAGTACGTCTGTCTCTGTAAATATTTCACTAACAGGCTCCAGCATGTTACACTGGATAGTGAATGTTCAATAGAAACATATGTAACATTAGTGTGCCCTAAGCAAGTGTAATGGAACCTCAGATGTTCCCAACATATGATGACAATTTATCGGGTAGGATCAGAAGCACTATAAGACTTTTCGATATGATAATGTTATATTTAGGAAAGAGTCGATTGGGCGGATAGGATGATACTAGAGAAATGAGGAAGACTTAGAAGGAATACCATGTTGGTACAGTCAGTGGTAGCACTCTTTCAATGTTGATAAATGGTGTGTAGTCGCTATAACGAATACAAAAAACTCTACAGTATTCGATTACAAGATTAATGGTGAGCATCTGGAGTATACGGGTTAAAGTATTTAGCGTTAATGCTAAGAAACAATAGGAAATGTGATACACACAATATGAAAGGTGAGCGTGGTTGCGTAGAAAAGAGTAGGCCATTCCCAGAAGTAGTGATAATCAAGCTAGATCCTTCCAAGGTATGATAAATGTACAGTTCTCATTCCCCAGAGGAACAATTTGGAAACGCGATCAGACTCGCAAGTTGAATAGAAAATTATCACGCAACACACACCTTTCAAACTCTTTGCGCAACGAAAGGCGAAGGGCCTCCATATAAATAGTACTAGCATATTGCACAATGAGTGTATTCGTTTGCAAAGGCAACGGATTACACTGAACATGTGACAGGTGTTTGCTTACAGTGCCCAGCTATGTAATGAGGCTGTCCCCCATCGGTGAATACGTAGATGTGTAATACAAAAAATAGTTGAGCTCCTTCCTGCGTAACGCCGTAATCGTAAGCGAGTTTATGTAGCACAATGTCTCACAAGCAGGAATCAATACCTCAGCATATGTCGACACACCTGTATCAACACCTGAAATCTAATAGCATGCAGACAAGAATTACTTACTACTCATATTCCTTACCGGCTGCTCAACACAGTGCGAGTGAGTCGTATAATTGGTTCACGTAGATGACAAGCTGGTGTCCAAGCAAAGTGGCACACTCAAGTGACTGGATAAAAAGAATGATAAGTTACGTCATAAAATGAGTCCTAAAGAAACGAATTAACAAGCAGTATATTATGAATGAACTCAAGAAAAGAATTGCACAGCACAACAGTCGTATTTCAAGCTACGGTTTTGGAAGAAGAAGAAAAATCGTCTTCGGAACTCTTAATTCTTACTGAGTGAAAATATAGTCTTCAAAATTCTGCAGAGGGTAACATCTTCGAATCGGCAATATATATCTCTTTCTTTGAACAGGTCTTGAAGTCCAAGTGGTATCGACCGACTGCTGTGTCTTCCTCAGCCAAGAGGTGTCAATGGATGTGGATATGGAGGGGCGTGTGGTCGACGCACCGCTCTCCTGGCCGTGTTCAGTTTTCATGACTGGAGATGCTACTTCTCAGTCAAGTGGCTCCTCATTTGGCCATACAAAGCCTGAGTGCACCCCATTTACCAACAGCACTTGGTGGACATGGAGAGTCACCCATCCATGTGCTAGCCAAGACCAAGAGGGAGCCGGTGGTCGCACTGCGGCAAGGCCATTGGTAGTTTACACTATCACGAAATGAAATAAAGTAATATACAATAACCAGTTTCCTATCAGTTAAGTGTAAGCAACCTATCAGCTCCTATTTCACTCTGAAACACTCGACCTGGTACCTATACGCGGAATGATTTTAACGTCAAATTACCTTGTCATGTAAACTGACCATTACAACAGCAAATTAATCGTAATGTTGTCATCCGATTGTGTAAACAATGTAATATTTTCACAACAGCACAGACCTCTGTCAGACACAGTCTTTCTCTCAACATCAGAACACAGCAAAGACTTGACTCTTTGACTTCGCAAAACAGCATCCAAACAGTGAAAAAAAGAATAATACCGAATACCCTACAAACAAACAGAATCACATGGGCAGCAACCAGCGAAAGGCTTCCATTGGTCAAAAGCAAAAACTAGCTCCAACCATTTACTACTGCCACAATGACCAAGCTACAGAGCTCGATTAATTGGAACTGATTATAGCAGAGTTGCATACACTATAGCAAATATAAGTGTCACCATCTACCAGAAATAAGATATAATGGGAGAAAATGGAAGTGTCAAATAAACAGGCACTTTTCATCACCTCCACCTTAGTAAATTAAACACGTTAGGAATATACTCTGGAGAAGACCACAAGAGCACATTACAGATCGTATTACATCGTCAAAAACATACGAAAATTATTGAATTACGTGAGTAACACAAAAAATGATTATTAAAAGATAAATAAATAGGTTAATCTCATGGTAATGCCTCTTGACTTACCTTACATAAAATTATTCCATGTTTACCTAATCTGCAGTTTGGTGAACGTAATGGACGTTATAACACACCAAATATGTAAAGTTACTAAAATTTCAATTAAGTAAGTTCTAGAAAACTAATATTAACATCTTCTCTAATGCACAAAAATGTGTAAAGTTTTCAAACTGCCATTAGCAAAGCCCCAGGAAAATAATATTTGCGTTATAGACATTTTTGTTCTTAAACATGTATAATGTTTCAAAATGCAGTTAGCGAAGTCGCAACGAAATAAGATTTACGTTATAGATTTCTTAAGGCATGAGGATATTTAAAGTGCTAAACTACAGTCAGTAAAGTCTAAATAAATAAAAACAATATTGACATTATAGTCATCTTAATTCCTCCCACAGGACTACACACAGCAGGTGGTTACACGGGTAGCAGGGATTGTGTGGCGTGGACTGGGCGGCTTTTTAGGTTAGATGGCCTCGGGCAATTACAGAAAGGGCAACAGCCTCAAAGGAGGGGGATGGGGAGGGGAGTCATGACATGCGGGGACCAAGCAACAATCGGTATTGTAATTGTAAACTGTCGAAGGTGCGTTGGTAAAGTACCGGAACTTCAAGCGCCGACAGAAAGCACCGAATCTGAAATCGTTATAGGTACGGAAAGCTGGCTGAAGCCAGAGATAAATTCTGCCGAAATTTTTACAAAGGCACAGACGGTGTTTAGAAAGGATAGATTTCATGCAACCGGTGGTGGCGTGTTTGTCGCTGTTAGTAGTAGTTTATCCTGTAGTGAAGTAGAAGTGTATAGTTCCTGAGAATTATTATGGGTGGAGGTTACACTCAACAACCGAGCTAGGTTAATAATTGGCTCCTTTTACCGTCCTACCGACTCAGTAGCATTAGTGGCAGAAAAACTGAGAGAAAATCTGGAATACATTTCACATAAATTTTCTCAGCATGTTATAGATTTCAATTTACTAGATATAGACGGGGACACTCAGATGTTTAGGACGGACGGTAGGGACAGAGCATCGACTGGCATTATACTCAGTGCACTATCCGAAAATTACCTCGAACAATTAAACACAGAAGCAACTCGTGGAGATAACATCTTGGACCTACTGATAACAAAAAGACCCGAACTTTTCGACTCTGTAAGCGCAGAACAGGGAATCAGTGATCATAAGGCCGTTGCAGCATCCTTGAATATGGAAGTAAATAGGAATATAAAAAAAAGGGAGGAAGGTTTAGCTGTTTAGCAAGAGTAATACAAGACAGATTTCAGACTACCCAACAGATCACAACGAAAATTTTTGTTCCGACACTGACAATGTTGACTGTTTAAGGAAAAAGTTCAAGGCAATCGTACAATGCAGTTTAGACAGGTACGTGCCGAGCAAAACTGTGAGGGACGGGAAAAACCCACCGCGCTTCAACAACAAAGTTAGGAAACTACTGCGAAAGCAAAGAGAGCTTCACTGCAAGTTTAAACCCAGCCAAAACCTCTCAGACAAACAGAAGCTAAACGATGTCAAAGTTAGCGTAAGGAGGGCTATGCGTGAAGCGTTCAATGAATTCGAAAGTAAAATTCTATGTACCGACTTGACAGAAAATCCTAGGAAGTTCTGGTCTTACGTTAAATCAGTAAGTGGCTCGAAACAGCATATCCAGACACTCCGAGATGATGATGGCATTGAAACAGAGGATGACACGCGTAAAGTTGAAATACTAAACACCTTTTTCCAAAGCTGTTTCACAGAGGAAGACCGCACTGCAATTCCTTCTCTAAATCCTTGCACAAACGAAAAAGAAAAGGCTGACATCGAAATAAGTGTCCAAGGAATAGAATAGCAGCTGAAATCACTCAACAGAGGGAAGTCCACTGGACCTGACGGGATACCAATTCGATTCTACACAGAGTACGCGAAAGAACGTGCCCCCTTCTAACAGCCGTGTACCGCAAGTCTCTAGTTCCAGTTTTCAAGAAGGGTCGTCGAGCAGACGCGCAAAACTGTAGGCCTATATCTCTGACATCTATCTGTTGTAGAATTTTAGAACACGTTTTTTGCTCGCGTATCATGTCATTTCTGGAAACCCAGAATCTACTTTGTAGGGATCAACATGGATTCCAGAAACAGCGATCGTGTGAGACCCAACTCGCTTTATTTGTTCATGAGACCCAGAAAATATTGGATAGAGGCTGCCGGGTAGATACTATTTTCCTTGACTTCCTGAAGACGTTCGATACAGTTCCGCACTGTCGCCTGATAAACAAAGTAAGAGCCTTCGGAATATCAGACCAGCTGTGTGGCTGGATTGAAGAGTTTTTAGCAAACAGAACACAGCATGATGTTCACAATGGGGAGACGTCTACAGACGTTAAAGTAACCTCTGGCGTGCCACAGGGGAGTGTTATGGGACCATTGCTTTTCGCAATATATATAAATGACCTAGTAGATAGTGTCGGAAGTTCCATGCGGCTTTTCGCGGATGATGCTATAGTATACAGAGAAGTTGCAGCATTAGAAAATTGCAGTGAAATGCAGGAAGATCTGCACCGGATAGGCACTTGGTGCAGGGAGTGGCAACTGACCCTTAGCATAGACAAATGTAATGTATTGCGCATACATAGAAAGAAGGATCCTTTATTGTATGATTATAAGATAGCGGAACAAACACTGGTAGCAGTTACTTCTGTAAAATATCTGGGAGTATGCGTGCGGAACGATTTGAAGTGGAATGATCATATAAAATTAACTGTTGGTAAGGCGGGTGCCAGGTTGAGATTCATTGGGAGAGTTCTTAGAAAATGTAGTCCATCAACAAAGGAGGCGGCTTACAAAACACTCGTTCGACCTATACTTGAGTATTGCTCTTCAGTGTGGGATCCGTACCAGGTCGGGTTGACAGAGGAGATAGAGAAGATCCAAAGAAGAGCGGCGCGTTTGGCCACAGGGTTATTTGTTAAGCGTGATAGCGTTATGGAGATGTTTAGCAATCTCAAGTGGCAGACTCTGCAAGAGAGGCGCTCTGCATCGCGGTGTAGCTTGCTCGCCAGGTTTCGAGAGGGTGCGTTTCTGGATGAGGTATCGAATATATTGCTTCCCCCTTCTTATACCTCCCGAGGAGACCACGAATGTAAAATTAGAGAGATTCGAGCGCGCACGGAGGCTTTCCGGCAATCGTTCTTCCCGCGAACCATACGAGACTGGAACAGGAAACGGAGGTAATGACAGTGGCACGTAAAGTGCCCTCCGCCGCACACCGTTGGGTGGCTTGCGGAGTATAAATGTAGATGTAGATGTAGATGTAGATGTAGACTAAACCTTGGCGTGGCGGGGGACTCAGTACTCAGTGTTAAAGACGACCAATGCGGGATAATCTATTTCTAGTAGTTGGTCACTTGGCAAGAGGGCAGAGGAAGCAAAGTAGTCAGCAGCTTGATAGATCAAAGGCTTCTGACGCGGATGAAGAAATTAATCTCAACAGCTAAGAAAGCGGATGAGTCATTCTCTCCTGACAGAGATACCTCAACCAGGTAGGAGAGGACGGACCTCAGTATGGCGGATCTAGAAAAAGAGGCAACCCAACAAGGGGAACAAAAAATCCACATCGTGTCTGACTTGGCTACGAAAGGCATCTGGTCCCCTATTGGGTGGTCTGTTTAGACCCATCTGGCGATTCTGTCACAGATGTAACATCCGACAAAGGGGCTAATAACCCTTCCTGATATCCTTTCAAACAAGACGTGATGATAAACACGGAACAGAAAAGTACTCCACGAGATAAACACTGGAAACAGTGAAGCAGCTAGGCCATCGGATTCTAGAGACTAGAGAGCCTAGGACATTGTGTAAGGAAGGGTCGGAGCTTCTTAGAACCTCTCACATACAGCCTACGAAGAAACATCTGCTAGGAACACAGTTAAACTACATCAAGGTCAGGTGGTGATTCCGAAATCAGATACTGGATTTTAAAGCGTACCCAGGAAAAGACTCAGAACACAATGTAACAGTGATGAACAGTAGTCTGAAGTTTAAGAGAATGGTCAGGAAGAGTCAATGCACAAAGAAGTGGGATACGGAGGTACTGTGGAATGACAACATACGCTTGAAGTTCTGTAAGACTACAATTAAAGCAAAAAGCAATAGGTCAATAGGCAGTGCAGGTGAAGGGGAATGAACGTCTCTAAAAAGGCCAATCACATAAGTTGGAGAAACAAACATAGGTACAAAGAAGGTAACTGAGAAGAAAGCATGGGTAACAGAAGAGATACTTCAGTTGATCGATGAAAGAAAGAAGTACAAAAATATTCAAGGAAATTCAGGAGTGCAGAAATACAACTCGCTGAGGAATGAAATAAATAGTGAGAGCTAAAACGAAATGGCTAAATGAAAAATATGGAGAAATTGAAAAAGAAATGATTGTCGGGACGACTGATTTAGCATATAGGAAAGTCAAAAGAACCTTCGGTGAAATGAAAAGCGGGGCTGGTAACGTCCAGAGAGCAATTGTGCACTGTTAAATGCAGAGCAGAGAGCAGATAGGGGGAAAGAGTACATTGAAGGCCTCTACAAGGGGGAAGATTTTTCTGATGTGAAAGAAGAAGAAATATGAGTCGATTCAGAGGAGATAGGGGATCGAGTATTAAAATCAGAATTTAAGAGAGCTTTGGAGGACTTAAGATCAAATAAGGCACAATGGAAAGATAACATTGCATCAGAATTCCCAAAATCATTGGGAAAAGTGACAACAATGTGACTATTAACGTTGGTGTGTAGAATGTATGAGTCTGGCGACAAACCATCTGACTTTCGGAAAAATGTCATCCACACAATTCTGATGACTGCAAGAGCCGACAAGCGTGACAATTATCGCGCAGTCAGCTTAACAAGTCATGCATCAAAGTTGCTCACAAGAATAATGCACAGACGAACGGCTGTGTTAGATGACGATCAGTTTGGCTTTAGGAAAGGTAAAGGCAGCAGAGAGGCAATTCAGACGTTGCGTTGGTTGTTGTTGGTTGGTTTGGGGAAGGAGACCAGACAGCGAGGTCATCGGTCTCATCGGATTAGGGAAGGACGGGGAAGGAAGTCGGCCGTGCCCTTTGAAAGGAACCATCCCGACATTTGCCTGGAGCGATTTAGGGAAATCACGGAAAACCTAAATCAGGATGGCCGGACGCGGGATTGAACCGTCGTCCTCCCGAATGCGAGTCCAGTGTCTAACCACTGCGCCACCTCGCTCGGTCAGACGTTGCGATTGGTAATGGAAGCAAGACTAAGGAAAAGCAAGACACATTCGTAGAATTTGTCGACCCGGAAAAAGCGTTCGACAGTGTAAATTAGTGTAAGATGTTCGAACTTCTGAGAAAAATAGGAGTAAGCTATAGGAAAAGAAGGATAATGTACAACATGTACAAGAGCCAACAGGGAACAGCAAGAGGGGAAGACCAAGAACGAAGTGCTCGGATTAAAAAGGGTGTAAGACAGGGATGTCGTTCTTCGCCCCCTACTGTTCAGTCTGTATATCGAAGAAGAAATGACGGAAATAAAAGAAAGATTCAGCAGTGGAATTAAAATTCAGGGGGAAAGGATATCAATGATACGATTTGTTGATGACATTGCTATCGAGTGACAGTGACGAAGAATTACATGATCTGCTGAATGGAATGAACAGTCTAATGAGTACAGAATATGAATTGAGAGTAAATCGAAGAAAAACGAAAGTTACGAGAAGTATCAGAAATGAGAACAGCGAGAAGTTAAGGAATTCTGCTACCTAGGCAGCAAAATAGCAAGGAGGACATCATAAGCAAGCTAGCAGTGGCAAAAAGTCTACTTGTATCAGACATAGGCCTTAATTTGAGGAAGAAATTTCTGAGAATGTACTTTGGAGTACGGCATTGTATGGTAGTCAAACATGGACTGTGAGAAAACCGGAACAGACGAGAGTCGAAGCATTTGAGATGTGCTGTTACAGACGAATATTGAAAATTAGGTGGATTGGTAAGGTAAGGAATGAGCAGGTTGTGCGCAGAATCGGAGAGGCAAAGAATATGTGGACTGGATAATAGGACATATATTAAGACATCATGGTACCAGAGGGAACTGCAAAGGGCAAAGACATAGGAAGACAGAGATAGGTATACATCCAGAAAATAGTGTAGGGAGTAGGTTGAAAGTGCTACTCTGAGATGAAGTGCTTGACACAGGAGAGGAATTCGTGGCGAGGCGCATCAAACGAGTCAGAAGAAACAAAAAAGAAAAAGGAATACTGAACTCATACCAGCGCTTCAGGAAATCAGATGAGGCGAAAAGAACGCATTTGAATCAGAGAGCTGCATGATTTATAAAGTAAAACCGGCCATAACGAATAAACAGAAAGTCACTATGCTTGGAACAGCTATCATGGTCAAACGAAATCTAATAAAATCTATTAAAAATTTTGCAGCACCATCGGAGCGAATATCACTCCTATCGTTTAGATCAGCATACAAGGACTGTACCATCACAAACGCGCTTGGATCTACCAACACTGACAACAGAAAAAAAAATCAGAAAAAGTCGAACAATTTTGGGAAACACTAGAAAAGGAGACATCAAAAATACCAAAGCACCACATAAAACTACTCGTAGGAGACTTCAAAGCGCAGATCGGCAGAGAAGGGAAATGAAAGGTTACATTAGGAAATTTTCCTGCACACATACACAAACACAGGACAAAAAAATGACCTGGTCTTCTCATAATACACACTTAGACTCATGTCGACTGGATCATGAGGCAACAGCTACACAAATACATACATAAATCATGAATGCACCATTCAGAAGAGGACTACACATAGTTATGGGCCACTTTTGAACGGAAATTAAAGCAAAATTACAATCTGTGAGAGGCACCCACATGCCTTGCTCATACTGTGGCATCAAGCAGTCAGGCCTGCAAGATGAGTGGTCTGCCAAGCGAGTGGATTCATTCTTATCTGTCGAGTAACATGAACTCCAGTTCTCACAATAAAGTTACAAATTATCCTCCTGTATGAATAATGCGCAACGGAAACGCTCATCTGACTATCAGCAATTTACAGAACTCTGACTGTTCGCTACGCACTGGCAATACCACATTTTCTTTTTTTATTTAACGGCTTTTATCAACACGTGGCCATCGCACTGAATAAGAGTGGCGCACACATTATAAATTCCGGATATCATGACAACATACAATTCGGACGAAAAGGCCACCAATCTTTTTCTTTTCACTATCTTATTTATTCCGATAAATTCTATAACCTAAACACACAAATTCTATAACCTACAACAATAACACATGAGAAATTCCGCCCAGTGGGCATGGCTTTACATTGCTGATTCTCTACCTTATGGTCTCGTAATTATTTAACGCTACAGTGCACTTTCTGGATAGGATGGTGGATCTTTTATTATATCTCACACTTCGACTCTCACACTCATCATCACGAAACTTTCCTCCACACCGAGCGGTACAAAAGGAACACGCATAACCCACTACCTCTGCAACTACCTAGCTACTCTCCCATGCAAACCACGCATACCCAAATTACATGACATACACCGCACTACAACATGGAATACAACACAATAAATAGTCACAACACTATCACTTTCAGCTTTCCCACTTCAGTTAGTATTTATCCCAGTTTCACACGACACTGCCCCACTTCGTAATTCTTCTTTCCTACTATGAACTCTGGAGATATATGCGCGTCTTCCTGTGCAATGCAAGCCAAGTGGCGTTGCTGGATAGACGGCTGGCTCACCTTGCTTCTCTCTCAGAGTATTATAGTTTGAATCAAGCGTCACACGGAAACATAACATGCAAAGTAATATAAAGTGCATATTCATCACACACGCGAGTCCTCAATCTTGGACGAGTACTTCTCTTCATCCTTTGTCTCATACACAGATTGAGACTCACACAGTACTCACCACGTGGAAGTACTCGTCTCTAATTTCAAGTCCTGCACACGCCATTCCTTAAATATTTCAACTTATAGTACACACGCTAGTAATTCAGCTTAACTTAAGCACACTGAAGTATTTCAACTTATTGCTACTCGTGGTTTCATTGTGACCGTTGGTCACTTCCGAAGATTACTACGATCCCATTAATATTACCTGCCTGATATTTAATTCTCCCCACAAAAGTTCCTGAAATAGAGAAATTATTATTTCAAACTACTCTTAAATATTCCACATGCATACCATGTCTCCACTCTTTTATCTTTACGGAGCACATCTAAGACAGGTCTTAACAGCACAAGATCCAGCGGCAGAGTGCTGAAACATGACCGTTCTTCAGGGACCTCTCGCACCTCTGCCGAAGTGGGGGAGCACCTTGCTACCGTAATGGTCAGCCACATTTCAGGCGCTCAAAGCTCAGGTAAATTTCATCTCTTTGGTCCCACCAAAGGTTCAAATGGTTCAAATGGCTCTGAGCACTACGCGACTCAACTGCTGTGGTCATAAGTCCCCTAGAACTTAGAACTACTTAAACCTAACTAACCTAAGGACAGCACACAACACCCAGCCATCACGAGGCAGAGAAAATCCCTGACCCCGCCGGGAATCGAACCCGGGAACCCGGGCGTGGGAAGCGAGAACGCTACCGCACGACCACGAGATGCGGGCTCACCAAAGGTGGCCAAAGGACCATCTCAAAGATGATCATATACTCACATTCACTATCTGCGGTTAGCAGACGACCATACATTCATTCATTTCACAGATCTCACCAAACTGGATGTAGTGATTTATTTTGTGGGAGTGCACATGTGATCAATTAAATAAATAAACTGTCATTCTTTCCCACACTGGTATCCGGCTTCGCTGTATTAATTGAAATTGAGTTAATTTACAAAAAAAAGTGTTGTTCTGACAAAAATAATGAAGTATGTTGTACCTATTTTCAATGTCGGGCGGTACTGTACCCTTTCATCTGAAAAACCAAACCTAAAATTTAATAAAGGCCATCGAAATGATTCAAAATTTCTTTCAGACAACAGAATGAATTCGTTAAGAAACTTCACATAAAGAAGTTGGGAAACTAGGATGGTGGTGATGATGATGATGATGATGATGATGATGATGATGATGTCGTGTGACTAGGGCCTCCCATTGGGTAGTCCGTTCGGCTGGAGCAAGTCTTTCGATTTGACGCCACTTCGGCGACTTGCGCGTCGATGGGGATGAAATGATGATGATTAGGACAACACAACACCCAGTCCTTGAGCGGAGAAAATCTCCGATCCAGCCGGGAATCGAACCCGGGCCCTTAGGATTGACATTCCGTCGCTCTGACCACTTTTTTTTTCATTTTGTTCGTTTTCGTTCGTTTCATCTGCTCGGTGCGGACGTCGCAAGACACCCGTTTCAGTTTGTTGTTGAGCCATTAACTCAGTTTTTTTGTTACAGAGGGCAGCTAACCCTCTGACCGAAGACGCTGAGTTACCGTGCCGGCATCACTCAGCTACCGGTGGCGGACACTGGGATGGTATCGGAGAAGCAATGAGAGGAACGGCGATAGAACTAGAACAACCATGTTCAAATTGTGTGTGAAATCTTGTGGGACTTAACTGCTAAGGTCATCAGTCACTAAGCTTACACACTACTTAACTTAAATTATCCTAAAGACAAACATACACACCCATGCCCAAGGGGGGATTCGAACCTCCGCCGAGACCAGCAGCACAGTCTATGAGTGCAGCGCCTTAGACCGCTCGGCTAATCCTGCGCGGCGAACAACCATGAAGAAGAAGGAAACATGGATGGTGGAATAAGATATGCGACGAAGGGACAGAGCGTGCCTAACAGCTTGGAAAAAATGGAACGCCAGAAAAAGGAAAGAGAATGGAAGCTGGTAAATAAACCAAAATACTAAATAATTTTACTAAATATGTGGGCATTAGAGAGTGTGGTACCTTCAGGTTTATTGACAATGAGCCCTGCACTGGACACAATATAAACCTAACTTCAGTACCCAATCTTCCTCCAGTCGTACTCCCAGTCATGTACCTGTGATAACACATGAACTGAAACATTATGTAGTGCCTACTGAGGACCACCCACAGTATGCTCACCCCCTCCCAGAGACACGAATTATCTCCATTTCCTGGTATCAGCACAGTAATGTAAATGAGACAACGGCGACACTCATCTGGCAACAAAAAAAGACGTATGTAACTTTTCAGAAGACTAATTTGGAAGCCTTACCTCTTGATAGCATAGCATTAATATGTGCCACGTGGTCAGCAGGTTCTGATACAATCTCCTCTTGAATGGCTGTCACTTTCACAAAATCACAGTCACTAGCAGACAACGTACCTTGTGAACTATGCTCTTCTTCGCAGTCAGCAGCGCTGTAGTAACAGCTGTTTCAGCTTCCGTTACAACCCCCAGCATCTCAACATGCGCCTGAATCTGCTTCACAATTTACTTTTCTACTGTGGTATCTAATCTATTTTGTAATTCAGGCTGTTGCCTTTCATAAACAATACCTCCCTGTACTTTCACTTCTTCTTTACCGTTCCCCTTACTGTTTCTTGAAGATTACTAACCATCTGCTAACACCTATCTACCAATTCATTGTATTCAGAATTCATTATCTAATCGTGAATCTCTAAATTATTTCCTATATTTCATAAGTGGCCTTCATCTGCTCATTATGACAATGTTCATTCCGACGAATCCCAAAGCAGCAACCGCCCTTCCTACACTTATTTTCTTACACTAGTCCTGAAACATATCTGCCATCCAAATTGGTCACGGTAAGTATACAGAGAATTCCTTCACGAACGACTTTGTAACCATAGTACAAATTACTGTAATCAGTTAATGTCTCACAACAGGCCATAAAACGCAGAACCGTGTTTTAGTACAGGAGTTAAAGTTACGATGGTTCCTTGTTACACAGGTGAAAATGAATATAAATGTAATTATCTCTCTGTGCTTCATTTTTGTCTTCTACACCCATAGAGTGCCACAGATTACGCAAAGGTTCGACGTACAGAACGCCCGTGCCTTATACATTCTCATAAATCAACGTGATGTTGGAGGTGGAATCCTCCGAATCTCACAGCGTAAATAATAAGAAATAGGGTACAAAATGGAGTAAGGTTAGGCTACAAGCACGTAAATCTTACTATCGATTGTCTAGCTTTTGCAGATGATTTAGTGATCTTTTCAGGCTCCTTAGACAAAGCAACAAAACTTAACTAACTGAAGACACAGGTAGCTAAGCCAGGGCTTTAAATCGCCTATGAGGAGACGTAGTTATGGCAAACGTAAAATCGGTGCCCAGAAAACTGTAGATCAAAGTGGGAAAAATTAAGCTCGCAGAAAAGTTTAAATTCCTAGGTGAATGGATAGAACCCAGAGAAAGAAGCCTTCGTGTCACGCATTAATAAAATGTAAATGCCCCACCAACCAACTGAAGGCATCTACAATACGTGATAAATATCCTTAAGCGACAAAATTAGACACTACGGTACTGTTATTCGAGCGGAGGCTCTATATTCGCCAGAGACTCTTACAATGAACCATAAAGGTGTCATGGGGAGACATGGGGTCAAACAAAGCAAGATTCTGAGAAAAATCTTGGAACGTATCAGAGAAAACAGCGAGTATAGAAGGCATCACAGCCAGGAAGAACAGAGTGACCCAAAAGTCAATCAACGTTAGAAAACGCCCTAATTCACGGAATGGTTTAGGTAGAGAGGTAAAATTCGACACACTTGTCTGAAACGACATGGGGTTTTATTGAATGCAAAAACGAGTGCAAAATCCGACCAGCAGATGACGCTGGATATCCGGGATCCTGCTTTTCAATTTGTTAGCGTGACGGGTACGAGGCACGCCGATGTCTTTCAGAATCTCTTCATCCCTAGCCTGGCTGAGAAACAAGACGAGATCTTTCACATGCTACACATGTGAAAGATGTCTTGCGTACATCGTTTGTTGAGAATCCCGTGATGAGCCGCTACTTCCGTCAAGCTTGGCCTCCCAGGTTCCCAGACATCGCTGTGTATGATTATTGGTTCTGAGGTTACCTGAAGTCGCAAGTCTACCGCGATCGTCCGACTTCATTGGCAATGCTAAAGGCAACTTCCGACGACGGTTTCTCACCATACCTGCTGCTGTTGTGTACAGTGCTGTTCACAACATTGTCCCTCGACTACAGGTATTATTCATGAAGGACGACCGACATGAACATTGTTACAAATCGTTATGCTAATTATTCCTTTTGTATTATATGAAGCGCAATATGTCGACCATTTTGTGCACTTTTTTGTTTTCAATGAAACTCCACGTCATGTTAAGTATGTGTGTCAGTTTTTGCCTTTCCACCTGCATTACTTTGTGAAGTAATGAATTTTGAGGTGTTAACAGACTTTTGGGGTACACTTTATACAAACACGTGGAGAAAATAAGCAACACGACTCAGAAAAGAAAGATTGCCCTTTATGGTCACGTGACACGAATGAGCCCTGGATGGTTACCTACAAGGATATCAGCGTACTTCCAAGGTAAGGAAACCAAATGGGCCTGGTTCACATGAGCAGGAAAAGATCTACGAGAACTGGAAACTTCTCTTAAACATGTTCAGGAGCGGGATCAGTTTAAGGAAAAACCACTCACACACAATGGTTTCCGGGAAAAGCTGAAGCCGACGAAGGAGAAGGTGTGGATCCAAGAGAAACGGACTTCATCAGAAACGAATGTAGAACCATTGGGCGACTGCTAAGGCTCGGGAGAAGAAACTGTAGAATGGACGTGGTCCGTATTTGGACGAAACAAAGAAAAAAAAAGAACAGGACTGGTTACAATGACACGCATAACGCTCTGTAAAGATTTTCGCATTTATAGGAAATTCTAATTGTTATCCTCGTCATCTGAATGATTACTTGTTGGCATATAGACCTGGATGATAACTAAGTCTTTCTTTTTCCCTTTCAATCTCATCATCATTATTCTTCAACTAACATATTCAACCTTGATAACCTTGTCCTTCAGTCTTTTACCAATCAAAATTCCAACCCCATACATTTCATTTTTATCTTCACCTGAATAGTACAATGGGAAGTCGTCACTTTCTAGTTCTCCACAACCACCCCATCTCACCTCACACACTCCGAGTACATCCAATTTGTTTCTTGTCATTTCATGTTTGGCGTTTTCTAATTTCCCTTCCCGGAGAAGGGTTAAAACATTCCTCGTCCCAATCCGCAGTAAGTCTTCCGTCTTCTTCTCCTTCCTTCCTTTTCCATTTGCCCTTATCTCTGGAGTCCTCGCTGTATTCCCCTCCCGGAGACCCGATTGAGGGGAAGCTTTACTTCCGGAATATTGTTCAAAGAGGTCCATCCCATGAACGAGATGTGGATATTGAAGAGAATGGAAGAAGTGAAATGGGAAGACGGAGTAAGGAATGAAGAAGTATTAAGAAGAGTTGGAGAAGAGAGAAATATGCTGAAAGTCACCAGAAAGAGAAAACGGAACTGGACTGGATATCGTTTGAGGAGGGACTGTTTATTAAAGGAAGGAATAGAAGGAATGGTGGAGGGAAAAAGGGGAAGAGGAAAAAGAAGATATCAGATGGTGGACAATATCAAAGGAGGCAAATATTCAGAAGCGAAAATACTGGCTACGGACAGACAAACGTGGAAGAGGCTTAACCCATGACAAGACATGCCGTAAGGCAGAATACCATACTACTACTACTAATTGTTATCGGAATAAAGATGTAAAGTTCGGAAATAAGAGCCTCTTGAAGGGGTACAGTACCGCCCGACATTGAAAATAGGTACAACATTCTTCAATATTCTTGTCAGAACAACATATTTTTTGTAATAATAACTCAATTTCACTTAATACATCAAAGCCGGATACCAGTGCAGGAAAGAATGACAATTTATTTATTTAACTGATCACATGTGCACTCACACAACATAAATCCCTACATCCAATTTGGTGAGATCTGCGAAATGAGTGAATGTATGGTCGTCTGCTAACCGCAGATAGTGAATGTGCAATATATGATCATCTATGAGACGGTCCTTTGGTCACCTTTGGTGGAACCAAAGAGATGAAGTTTACCGGAGCTTTGAGCGCCTGAAATGTGGCTGACCAAAACGGTAGCAAGGTGCTCCCCCACTTCGGCAGAGGTGCGAGATGACCTGAAGAACGCCATGTTTCAGCACTCTGGCGCTGGATCTTGTGTTGGTAAGACCTGTTTTAGGTGTACTCCGTAAAGACAAAAGAGTGGAGAAAATGGTGTGCATGTGAAATACTTAAGAGTAGTTTGGAATAATTATTTCTCTATTTCAGGAACTTTTGGGGGGAGAATTAAATGACAGGCAGGTAATATTAAGGGGATCGTAGTAATCTTCGGAAGTGACCAACGGTCACAGTGAAACCACGTGTAGCAATAGGTTGAAATACTTGCGAGTGCTAGTACTAATTTGAAATACTTTCGAGTGCTAAAGTTAAGCTGAATTACTGGCGCGTGTACTATAAGTTGGAAATATTTAAGAAATGGCGCGTGCTGGACTTGAAATTAGAGACGAGTACTTCCACGTGGTGAGTACTGTGTGAGTCTCAATCTGTGTATGAGACAAAGAATAAAGAGAAGTACTCGTACATGGTATCAGTTGAGGACTCGCGTATGTGACGAATATATTCTTAATATTACTTTGCGTGTTATGTTTCCGTGTGACGCTGGATTCAAACTCTAATACTCTGAGAGTGAAGCAAGGTGAGTCAGCCGTCTATCCAGCAACGCCACTTGGCTTGCATTGCACAGGAAGACGTGCATGTATCCTCCAGAGTTCGTAGTAGGAAAGAAAAGTTACGAAGTGGGGCAGTGTCGTGTGAAACTGGGATGAGTACTGATTGAAGTGGGGAATCTGAAAGTGATGTGATTCTAACGTTGTGACTATTCTTTGTGTCGTATTGTATGTTGCCAGTGTGATGTATTTCTTGTAATATAGGTATGTGTGGTTTGCATGGGAGAGTAGTAAGACAGGTTCAGAGGCAGTGGGTTATGCATGTTCCTTTTTGTACCGCTCGGTCTGGAGTAAATTTTCGTGACGATGGGTGTGAGAGTCGAAGTGTGAGATATAGCAAAAGATCCACCATCCTATCCAGAAAGTGCACTGTAGCGTTAGATAATTACGAGACCATAAGATAGAGAATCACCAATGTAAAGCCATGCCCACTGGGTGGAGTTTCTCATGTGTAATTGTAGTATAAAATGTAATGGTGTGTTTAGGTTATCTGTGAATCGTAATACAATTTATCTGAATAAAAAAAGATAGTGAAAAGAAAAAGATTGGTGGCCTTGTTCTTCGAATAGTGTGTAGTCATGATATCCAGAATTTATAACGTGTGCGGCATTCATATTCAATGCGATGGCCACGTGTTGGTCAAAGCCGTTGGGTGAGAAAGAAAATGTCGTATTGCCAGTGCGTAGTGAACGATCAGAGTTGTGTAAATTTTTAATTGTCAGTTGTGCGTTATCCGTTTCCGTTGCGTAATATTCACACAGGAGAATAATTTGTAGCTTAATTGTGGGTACTAGAACTTACAATCAGTCATTGACCTTTTGCGATAAATAAGAATAAATCCACTCGCTTGCAGACCACTCATCTTGCAGACCTGACTGCTTGATGCCACAGTTTGAGCAAGGCATGTGGGTGCCTCTCACTCTATACTCGTTCATTTTCATAACAAGAGCATCCAGTATTTGTTATTGGTGCCTTCCGAGTACCCTTAGAAGAGGCGACAGGAGCAGTTACGCCACTGCGAGATACGCACTCATTGTCCTCGTGGCTAATCCTAGAACCACAAACAAGTGTCCGCGAGAAGGAGAGGCCCTCAGCAACAGTGTGGAGGTTTTCATTAGCGCGCCGCGCCGCGCCGCGCCGCCGCCGTCGCGTCCCCCCCGCCACGTTCACTCCCGAGCTTTATTGCGGCGTCGCGTGAACACAGGAGTATGTTTTATGCCCCGGCCGCTGCCCGACTACACGCCTCAACATTAGCGGCTCGCGGCCTGCGTTTCGTCGGCCGACTCGGTACATCGCGGCCGCGTCAGAGCCGTATTTATTGTGGCGCGCGCGGAGCTGTACTGCCGACTGTTTCTGTTCCGTTTTCCTTCCTTTTTGCTCCTTTTTGTGCGCCTGACGAGAGCTGGAATTTGATTAACGCCGCTACGTGGATCCCGGTGCAGTCTGCCGGCTTGTTTAGCGTCGAGACCGGGACGCGCTGGTACGAACTCAAGCACGGCGAACCAAGGCCAGTCGCACGGCGTACCCCCTCGTACTGCGTCCGTGTCGGCAGAGAATGGAGCTCGTTCCCCGTCGCCGGACTCCTCGGAAATACACCGATTTTGTCGCTGTGGACACAAGCGCCGGGCTGGTTTCGCTACATCCCCCAACTCGTGTCCAAAACTTTCCAACACTTATTGTAATACCTAACAATTGCCATAAAACCCACAAAAATAAATAATAATTGGAGATTACCTTCTTCGTTAAAGAATGAGATTGTTTAAAGGCGGCGCGACAATAATTTAAATACACTGCCGCTAAAAAGATACACTACTGGCCATTAAAATCGCTACACCACGAAGATGACGTGCTACAGACGCAAAATTTAACCGACAGGAAGAAGATGCTGTGATATGCAAATGATTAGCTTTTCAGAGCATTCACGCAAGGTTGGCGCCGGTGCCGACACTTACAACGTGCTGACATGAGGAAAGTTTCCAACCGATTTCTCATACACAAACAGCAGTTGACCGGCGTTGCCTCGTGAAACGTTGTTGTGGTCTCTCGTGTAAGGAGGAGAAATGCGTACCGTCACGTTTCCGACTTTGATAAAGGACGGATTGTAGCCTATCGCGATTGCAGTTTATCGGATCGCGACATTGCTGCTCGCGTTGGTCGAGATCCAATGACTGTTAGCAGAATATGGAATCGGTGGGTTCAGGAGGGTAATACGAAACGCCGTGCTGGATCCCAACGGCCTCGTACGACTAGCAGTCGAGATGGCAGGCATCTTATCCGCATGGCTGTAACGGATCGTGCAGCCACATCTCGATCCCTCAGTCAACAGATGGGGACTTTTGCAAGACAACAACCATCTGCACGAACAGTTAGACGACGTTTGCAGCAGCATGGACTATCAGATCGGAGACCATGACTGCGGTTACCCTTGACGCTGCATCACAGACAGGAGCGCCTGCGATGGTGTACTCAACGACGAACCTGGGTGCACGAATGGCAAAACTTCATTTTTTCGGATGAATCCAGGTTCTGTTTACAGCATCATGATGGTCGCATCAGTGTTTGGCGACATCGCGGTGACCGCACACTGGAAGCGTGTATTCGTCATCGCCATACTGGCGTATCACCCGGCGTGATGGTATGGGGGTGCCATTGGTTACACGTCTCGGTCACCTCTTGTTCGCACTGACAGCACTTTGAACAGTGGACGTTACATTTCAGATGTGTTACGACCCGTGGCTCTACCCTTCATTCGATCTCTGAGAAACCCTACATTTGAGCAGGATAATGCACGACTGCATGTTGCGGGTCCTTTACGAGCGTTTCTGGATACAGAAAATGTTCGACTGCTACCCCGGCCAGCACATTCTCCAGATCTCTCACCAACTGGAAACGTCTCGTCAATGGTGGCCGAGCACAATACGCCAGTCACTACTCTTGATGAACTGTGGTATCGTGTTGTGGCTGCATGGGCAGCTGTACCTGTACACGCCATCCAAGCTCTGTTTGACTCAATGCCCAGGCGCATCAAGGCCGTTATTACGGCCAGAGGCGGTTGTTCTGGGTACTGATTTCTCAGGATCAAATCACATGTCAGTTCTAGTATAATATTTTTGTCCAATGAATATCTGTTTATCATCTGCATTTCTTCTTGCTGTAGCAATTTTAATGTCCAGTAGTGTAGAACCTTCTTTTGGAGATTTCCATTTCTCTTGAGATTTATTGCTGCCACCGTACGTTTTCCAAGAAGGTGTTCCTACAATTTTGGAAACAAATGATTGCCTGATGGGCTCATATCAGGATTGTGTGGTGGATGGGGAAATATTTCCCATCCAGATTTGTTGAGCGTTTCTCTCATTAGTAGGGCCATGTCGTATACAGTACAAAATGGAGACAGCGGCTGCAGGCATGTGAGGACTCGTTTGGCAAACTTTCGGGCCCAAAACATTTTGCAGACCCAACCTGTAGTATGCGCCTGTTACAGTCGTTTCCGGGGGTGATCTATTTGGTGATATGACTCCATTCATGTCATATGCAAAGATCATAGTTTTACGTTTGACTGTTTTTCGGTCATGGAGAGTTGGAATTATTCCACTGTAACGACGGAGACTTCAGTTATGGCTCAAAATACTGTATCCATATTTTATGATGTGCAACAGTTCTTTTCAGAAACTGTTTCCTTCTGTTAGATAACACTGAATCAATTCTTCTGAGATTCTTTTGCGACCTACTTTCTGTTCTTCACTCAGATCATACAGAACACATCTGGCAGAAACGTTTTTAATCCGTAAGTTTACAGTTATGAGTCTGTAAAACGTAGTGACAGCCATTCTGGCCACATATGCAATTTCCTCACAAGTTTTTCGTCGGGTCTCTCTCAGAATGTCATTATCAGTAAAGTGACAGGTGTAGTCCGTTGCAGTTGATGGCCTTCTACGTCGTGGGTTGTCCTCGAACTTCACGAAAATGGGTAGATCACAGTGATATTGTGCTACGATGCACTACATTGTCCCACACAACTCTCACAAAGCGTTGTAAATTTTCGCTGGGTTTTTTGCACGTAGGGATTCGATTTTGACGCAAGAACGCTAGTCACTACTTGTATTCCGACCTGACTCGTTTTCGACTTCCATTTTAAAACTGAGTTACTCACGACACAGCCACGCGAACCAGCACACACAGATACGACCGTACAGTTTCGCTCACAGCTGACATGAATTTTATCGAGATCATGATACCATAAAGATCGCTCATGTGCTGTGTGCAGGACTTCTGAAATGACCCTCGTATATTTGCTGAATGTTGTTGATCCGTGCCTGTTACGCCCACGTACCTGTTCTGCAGCGATATGCTCAGTTTCATTATCTGTTATCAAAAGCACGTGTTCTTGTAATTAATTAACGCACACAGGGCTGGGGAAAGAGGAAACTTAGAAATCGTTGACAAAAACTCTGCTACAATTGTGCATATACTGAAAACAGAAACAACGTAAGCGAAATGTGGACTGGACTCAGTTTCTTAGTTTAATCGCTGCCTTTTTGTAATGATAATTTATGTCCACTAATTATCTTCACCGATAGATATAGTTCGTAGTATCGTCCCGAAGCGGATCAGAGCGCCTTTGTCTGACCCATTCAGGCATGGCATCGCCCTCGTCAGAATCTGGCAATTTGTATCTCCCGCCTACAACAACGAACAAAATATATAAATCGATTTTTCGCAGAAAAAAATTTCCTATGCTACTACTACTACTACTACTACTACTACTAGAGGCACATACAAACATAATCTTCTTTTCAACTTACAAGTATGCTACTCGGGCATCTCATTATTTGCTGGAGGTTGTTCCGGCATCTGCTGTCGAAAAGCCTCCAGCTGCCTGTCCAACTAATCGAACTCTTCCTCTAGAGACGAGACATAATTTTATTTATTTGACTGTCGAGTTACACAGAAAGATCACACATGGATATTTTGTTCTATACTTACGTGAGTGTTGTTGGTTATCCACAGCTGTAGGCTGTTCCACGTAGTGTTGCTGCTACTCCAGTGGATAGTTCTGTACAGCCCCAGGTCTGCCTCCAGCTCAGTTTGCATTTGCATCAAGTAAGCTAGAGGAAAATATGTATGAAATAAGAAAGCTTTGAATCACTACTATACAAGAACAAATTACATTGAAAATTATACTCACACGGCTATTCTGGCTCTGAACCAACCACAGCGGGCTGGACTTCGAGGGTCTGCCGCGTTACAGACCCCTCTTGTCTCTCCTCACATTCCAAGACAAAATAATGGAATTGTACCATAACAAGAAGACAGAATTAATAAGGAGAATTTCACATACACACGAAAATTTACACACAGAATAGAAATTATTTACTCACTTGGTAATCCTGTCTCCAGAACTCTATCCCTCTTGCCGCTACACTCTGAAGCATTGCTGCAGCACCCCTCTCTTCATCTTGCAGACAGAAAACAACAAGTAAACACAGAGACGATGGAACGCACAACGAGGTGGACAGAAGTGGACTGAGGACGATGGTGGTTGGTTGTGGGTTCATACTGGGTGTTACAAGAAGGCACGGCCAAACTTTCAGGAAACATTCCTCACAGACAAAGAAAGGCTCTGAGCATTGGGACTTAACATCGGTGATCATTAGAACTACTTAAACCTAACTATCCGAAGGTTAGCACACACAGCCATGCCCGAGGCAGGATTCGAACCTGCGACCGTAGCGGTCACGCGGTTCCAGATTGAAGCGCCTAGAACCGCACGACGACACCGGCCGGCCACACAAAGATTGAAAACATGTTATGTGGACATGTGTCCGGAAACGCTTACTTCCCATGATAGAGCTCATTTTATTACTTCTCTTCAAATCACATTAATCATGGAATGGAAACACACAGCAACAGAACGTACCAGCGTGACTTCAAACACTTTGTTACAGGAAATGTTCAAAATGTCCTCCGTTAGCGAGGATGCATGCATCCACTCTCCGTCACATGGAATCCCTGATGTGCTGATGCAGCCCTGGAGAATGGCGTATTGTATCACAGCCATCCACAATACGAGCACGAAGAGTCTCTGCATTTGGTACCGGGGTTGCGTACACAAGAGCTTTCAAATGCCCTCATAAATTAAAGTCAAGAGGGTTGAGGTCACGAGAGCGTGGAGACCATGGAATTGGTCCGCCTCTACCAATCCATCGGTCATCGAATCTGTTGTTGAGAAGCGTACGAACACTTCGACTGAAATGTGCAGGAGCAACATCGTGCATGAACCACATGTTGTGTCGTACTTGTAAAGGCACACGTTCTAGCAGCACAGGTAGAGTATCCCGTATGAAATCATGATAACGTGCTCCATTGAGCGTAGGTGGAAGAACATGGGGCCCAATCAAGACATCACCAACAATGCCTGCCCAAACGTTCACAGAAAATCTGTGTTGATGACGTGATTGCAAAATTGCGTGCTGATTCTCGTCAGCCCACACATGTTGATTCTGAAAATTTTCAATTTGATCACGTTGGAATGAAGCCTCATCCGTAAAGGGAACATTTGCACTGAAATGAGGATTGACACATTGTTGGATGGACCATTCGCAAAAGTGTACTCGTGGAGGCCAATCAGCTGCTGATAGTGCCTGCACACGCTGTACATGGTACGGAAACACCTGGTTCTCCCGTAGCACTCTCCACACAGTGACGTTACCTTGTACAGCAGCAACTTCTCTGACGCTGACATTAGGGTTATCGTCAACTGCACGAAGAATAGTCTCGTCCATTGCAGGTGTCCTCGTCGTTCTAGGTCTTCCCCAGTCGCGAGTCATAGGCTGGAATGTTCCGTGCTCCCTAAGACGCCGATCAATTGCTTCGAACGTCTTCCTGTCGGGACACCTTCGTTCTGGAAATCTGTCTCGATACATACGTACCGCGCCATGGCTATTGCCCCGTGCTAATCCATACATCAAATGGGCATCTGCCAACTCCGCATTTGTAAACATTGCACTGACTGCAAAACCACGTTCGTGATGAACACTAACCTGTTGATGCTACGTACTGATGTGCTTGATGCTAGTACTGTAGAGCAATGAGTCGCATGTCAACACAAACACTGAAGTTAACATTACCTTCCTGCAACTGGTAACTGGCGGTGAATCGAGGAAGTACAGTACATACTGACGAAACTAAAATGAGCTCTAACATGGAAATTAAGCGTTTCCGGACTCATGTCCACCTAACATCTTTTCTTTATTTGTGTGTACAGACTGCGACGACCAATGAGAGACTTCGTTTGAATGTTCAGCCAATGAGAAGATTTTATGGAACGTCACTACTTCTGGAAGGATTGATGCGACCATCGTCTCTCCATCTCCTAGGAACAAGAATGCTTTTATGAGTAATGGTATTTTCGCAAATGTGCAGCTGAAAGCAGCATATTACAATTTCCGGGAATTTTAACATATGATGCCTCATTAGGAAGATCAGGAAGAGTGCAATTGGTGTTATTCTGGGCTATTTTCGTTATCAGGTCCAATTCCGGGAAGAGACTGAAAAGCAGGGTATGGGCTGTCCCATTAGAGTCGCAAGGGAAAAAGCAGTCGGTGTTATTCTGGGCTATTTTTGTTAACAGGTCGTGTTAGGACCAGAATTTTCATCCGGACAAGCTGAGAATCATGAAAGCTCCTACAAAAGTGACCGTTAACTATTTCTGCAAGACTTTACAATTTCCGAGAGGTCGACTTGGCTCTTATTTACATACCCATGTGATGTCAGTATAACATCAGACGCACCTGCATGGTGAGCCACAATGCAAACATCTATCGCTTGATGCTGGACTCGCAGGTAGATGTCAGTCACAATAAACATGTGCACAACTAGAGGCATCTCACATGTCCCATTATGATCCCTATGAACAATGCGCCCCGTGCTGTTCTGGGAAGCACTGCAACAGATTTCTATAGCGCGACTTGTGAAGTCATTATAGAATTGAGATTCTTTTAGCTGTGTCTGCGAGGATGAGTCTCTTGGCAATTAAGTCTTCGCTGGGTCACAGATAGAGGGACATCACGCCAGCAATGGTAAAAATGTGCACGTCCAGAGGGTGACTAGGCTCTTATATACATAGACAAGTGATGTCAGTATAACACTCGAAGAATTCGAACTGTATAACCGGAAGTAGACGTGACTTTCACCAACTGCACGTATTCGGTAGCGGCCTGAGAGCAATAGCTGCCGCCCCTGCATTCGTCTGTCTGGCGGTGGCTCGCTGTGCCATCAGCAAGTGCACGATTTAGAAACGTTCGCTGATACGTCGTGGTTGGCGATAGTTTGAAAGTGTTTTTTACATGTTCTGAGAGTCTGTGCACTTCATTATTTTCAGCTGTTAAAATGTTGTGAGTGTGTTTGCAGAAACGTTTACATGCATTACTTTTTGATAATTTACGAGTTGTTTGTGTGTCTGTACATCAGTGTACTGCATTATTTCGGTAAATTACGAGTAGTTTTCAGGTCTGTATGCTGTGTGCTGCATTATTTGGACACTTTAGAATTAGTGAACGTGTCTGCAGATCTTTTACAAGCATTATTTTGATACTTTACGAGCTGTTTTCATGTCTGCACGTCAGTGTATTGCATTATTTCGGTGATTAACGAGTAGTCAGGAGGTCTGTAGTCTGTCTATTGTGACCCGAAGCATGTCAGGGCGAGTATTTTGTATCAGTGCATCCATCCCCCCCCCCCTCCCCCAGTTTACCTCATGGAAGGGTCGACACACTCCTCTGGTGGCAGTACTGTGTGTTAGGTCAATTGGACTCCAGATCTCACGGTGAACGTACTGCATGGAGCTACTGCCTCAAAAAAAAAAAAAAAAAAAAAAAAATTGTTCAAATGGCTCTGAGCACTATGGGACTTAACATCTGAGGTTATCAGTCCCTTAGAACTTAGAACTACTTAAACCTAACTAACCTAAGGACATCACACACATCCATGCCCGCGGCAGGATTCGAACCTGCGACAGTAGCGGTCGGTTCCAGACTGAAGTGCCTAGAACCGCTCGGCCGCAATGGCCGGCCTACTGCCTCAAATTGTTTAAATAAACACTGCATGAAAAATAAAGACTCACGTCCATCCTATCCTGCAACCCAGCACAGGCTGAGTCCTTTCCCCACCCATTCCTAGGAATAGGTGGCGGTCGGATGACTTAGATTAGTGGAGGCAGTCTGAGTGACCTTTCTTCCCGTCATTTTCTTAGGTTAGCGGCGGTAGCCATGGTGTGTTGTACTGTCCTGCTGCTGGAATTAGAACTTCCCGTCACTTTCTGTGTGAGGAGAGGGGAGGGGTTAGGTTACTGGAGGTAGCCCAACTGACGTATTTTCCCGCCAAAATTTGAACTTTTAGCCATGACATCATTGTGACATTGCCATATCTATCGCCGCCAGCTTGGATCCACCTTCCTAAATAAATTTGACTACAATGCAAACCATGGGTGGTAGTGGCTTTTCCCTACTACTCCAAGGCACTAACAATAGTGTCTCATGATTGTTCAATTAACGTTGCTCTGTTTCGGCCTCGCAACAGGCTCCTGCTACCACACTGACTGCTGTTCATCGGTGACGAAAGCTAGAATTAGTACACCAGTGCCGCAACTAGATGTTCACTGAGTGGTCACAAGTAGCATCCTGAGGTGAAATACGGCCGTTGGCTTGCACGACGTGAAACGTCTGAAAGTAGCCACCCTGTAAAAGTCGTCGGCAGAATCCAAGCTGAAGGAGGGAACATTGTTGTCTGACAAGAGGGCTCCGGTATTCCGTTCTGTTCGTTAAGACCAGGAACTCGTTCATCATGTATTGCCACAAATCGAGGACTTCCTTTTCACCGTCACGGTACATGTAGTGTATCGCTACTCCTCGTACCCAATTGACCGCATTCATCCGGGTCATTGGGGAACAGACAGCGTCGGAATGTAAGAGGTCCAGCGGCACCATCGAAACATAGGGGTGGCGTAGCAGGAAAGCCAGTATCTGGCGGATCAGTTTCCAGCACTCCTGTGCAGGGCCACAGTTCAGTCAGTGTTCGTCCGTGTCTACCGTCGTCCAACGGGGGCACATAGGGTCGTCATTTAGGTGAATGGCATGTAGCCTTTGTCGGGTCGGAATTTTCGTGTTGGTGACCACATACCACGTCGACCGCACTAAAGTTGACAGGAAGGGCGCGTGGATGGCTCGCCTAACCCGCGTCCATTCGACCGTGGGGTGGCGTCGTACAACGTCGTTAGCTGGATTCCAGCGTTGGAGAACGCTATAATAAATCTTTACTGTCGGATTCAGTGTCTCCCCCAACATGTAGCTGTGCTCCACGAAAAACGTCCTAATATGTGGTAGCGAGGGCGATAAATGTCCAACAGGCATCGCTGGGCACAGCGTGTGTGGGGCCACCTCTGCTATCAGGAGGCCAGGAAGACTGTCTGTTGGTGAAAGCCAGAGTCACTGCCCTGAGCGAAGGTACAGCGCCAACCCTCTGTGCTTGGCATGAGTGAGTGCAACACCTCCTTTGTGGAAGGGTCTAGTAAGAGTAACAAAACGGATCTTAAAAACGGCACCAGCGTTCCCCACGTGTCCAAACACGGCCTGTATCCTGGAAGCCATCGTGTCGGTCATCGGTAATACGTGGGCGTAATGATTAAGGTGAGAAGCCATGTACACATTGACGTATTGAGCGCGTTGAAATGTGTCCAACGATCTGAATTCATTGAGGCGAGCCTCTATGCTGAGTCGTCGTGATACCTTACGATACGTCAAGGCCGTCGTGTGTTGTATTTGTCGATGGAGCGATATCCCTAATCATTTCAGCATTGGGACCTTTGTCAGGGGTACATCCAGTTCTGCGGGCATGCCTCGTCCCACCTCCATGTAGCGTGATTTCCGAAGGTTTATCAACTGCCAGCCACCGTTTGAATTTCGTCACCAGTCCGTGCTAAGAACATAACATCATCAGCGTACGCACCACATCCAATGCTCACGGAGCTGAGGTTAAGTCCTTCCAAACGTCTCCGCAGTCCATGATGAGCTGGTTCGAGGGCAATGGCGAATAACATGGCAGGAAGAGGACAACCCTGCCTGACGGACCTGTTGACACGGACGGGGGCGGACCGTTAGCCGTTTACCATAATCCTTGTGACCGCTCCATGGACTAAACGAAGCATAACACATGTCGTCTTGCACGGGATGCCGATGTGTTCCACAACTGCACGCAGGAAACCATGTTCAACGCGATCGAAAGCATGATCAAAATCCAGCGCAACAAGAGCGCCGTGGAAGCGGCATGTGTCTATATAGGTGCTTAAAATCGTAAACGCATTAGTTTCGCCTCCGAGGCAGGTTTGGTCAGTGTGAATGGACGCCATTATCGTAGATTTGACCCTCTCACGGAGGATGCTTGTCAACAGCTTGTAGTCGGTGTTTAGTATTGTTAATGGGCGGAAATCAAGTGGGCGACAGCCTCCTCCTGGTTTGGTCACCGGAATCAAGAGACCCTCAGTGAATTCAGATGGTAGTTGAAAATCGGGGTTCAGGAGTTCTCTGTACATTCTGGCCCATATTGGGCCCATGAGATCAAAAAACTTTTTGTAAAATTCAAGAGGGAGTCCGTCAGGGCCTGGGGTTCTGTTAGGAGCACCGTGCAACATAGCCTCTCGTAGTTCTTCCAAAGTCACCAACTTTGGGTTCCGAGAGGCGGGTAGGTCAGATAGAACTTCCCTGACTTCAAAAAATGGTTCAAATGGCTCTGAGCACTATGGGACTTAACTGCTGAGGTCATCAGTCCCCTAGAACTTAGAACTACTTAAACCTAACTAACCTAGGGACATCACACACATGCATGCCCGAAGCAGGATTCGAGCCTGCGACCGTAGCGGTCGCGCGCTTCCAGACTGTAGAGCCTCGAACCGCTCGTCCACTCCGGCCGGCTTCCCTGACTCCTACATCCATGTTGTACTCTCGCTCGTAGAGAAGTGTATATGACTGTGTGAACGCTCGGACGATGTCCATTTGCGTGTCAGCTCGTCGTCCATTCTCCGTCTGGACCTCCGTAATGAGGTGCCTCTTGTGTCTTCTTCTACCTTGAATGATATGATGGAGGGAAGGTCGTTCTCCACTAACATCATCAGTTGTCCTCACTAGCACCGGCACACCCGCGAGACGTGTGGTTGTGATACGTAGAAATTGTGCCTTGATGTGGTGTTCTCACGATTGTCGTTCCGGCGACGGCGGTTGCACAGCCAGTTCGCGGAGCGTAGTGTAATAGAAATCGGTGACCGCAGTATACCAGCGCGCTCTATTTCGTCTATAGCTGGCTAATGTTCGGCACAAGGCGGGTTTGACACACCATAACCACCACTGAAGTACGGAAGCGATGGAAGACTCTGGGGGCCCCTGAGGAACTGTTGCAGGGGCCTCCAAGGCTTGCACCAATACAGAAGGGTCGTCATAGACAACTGGCGTCTCTCGTCTCGCCGCCGCAACATACGTAATCGGCATAGGGGTCGCTATCGACGGTTGAATCTGATCGGCTGAGGGCGTCTGCAAGAGACAGCGTTGCAGGCATTCAGTACGCATGTGTCCTACCTGTCCACATCTGGACCAGAGCCTCGGCTGACCGTCGTAAATAATTGTCGCCCTGCAATCAGCGATCGTGAGATACGAAGGTAAATGGCGGTGCAATTCAATACGGACCTGTCGCACCCCGTTAAGGACAGGGTAAGTTTCGAAGGTCTTCCACTTTTCGGCTGTATGGTGAGGACTATGCCATAGGGTCAAAGAGCAAGGGTGACCAAGTCCTATGGAACTTCAAATTGGTAGCCCAAACACGTCACCACACCAATGGCTCAGAGCACTAAGCGGCTTCTGAGGTCATCAGTCGCCTAGAACGTAGAACTACTTAAACCTAACTAACCTAAGGACATCACACATATCCATGCCCGAGGCGGGATTCGAACCTGCGACCGCAGCGGTCGCGCGGTTCCAGACTGTAGCGCCTAGAACCGCTCGACCACTACGGCCGTCGGGCCTCATCGTCAGTGAATTTAAGATATACAACGCTGGACACAATAGATAAGTGGATACCTAGCAGCTCGTTCGGGTCAACATGTATCACGTCGCGTAAAAATCTCTCTACTTCGTGGGCCTTGGGTCTAGAGTACTTAGTGTCGCACTGCAGGTTGATTGTGGCTTTCCGATACTAAACATCCATCGGATCTGAGGAACGTAACTACATCACTTGACACTAGCGCGGTGACGCGTAAACAACAACTCACCCGGAAACGCGACACGGAGCAGCCGGGAAGTACCGCACCGCTCCACAGCCTAAGGCCGGCTGCCACTCAACTAAACGGGGGCGGACTTAGAAGAATCAGAGAACACCAACGAACAATACCGCAGTTTACTCTATTACGTACTTGAAAGAACACAGAAAGTAGCTATTTATTTCCTAAAACTTATCACAAAAATGGTAGTGTTGTCCGTTTTTCGGCATCTTTTTCCGAAGTCCCAGACAAACAAGTTCCATAGGTTTAATACCGTCTTTTGCGATGTAATAATGTCTGATTAAAACAAAACTTTGCTTTATTCTAAAGCGTTTTCCGTGGTCAGGTTTTTTTTTTTTGTTTTTCTGACGCCATTCCTCACGTTCCTCTACAGATCTGTGATAAATTTCAGCGCACAACAATTTGTCATACACTGAAGATACGTTGCCTAGAACCGTTCGGCCACAACTGCCGGCCATTAGTAGGAGTCTACTAAAAAATGGTTCAAATGGCTCTAAGCACTATGGGACTTAACATCTTAGGTCATCAATCCCCTAGAACTTAGAACTACTTAAACCTAACTAACCTAAGGACATCACACACATCCATCCCCGAGGCAGGATTCGAACCTGCGACCGTAGCAGTCCCGCGGTTCCGGACTGAAGCGCCTAGAACCGCACGGCCACCACGGCCGGCTAGGAGTCTACTGTAATAAATACTAGCTTTCAGTAATTTGACAATGACAGGAAACGTTGATATTAATAAATAAATGAATAACTTTGGCATAACCGAAGATGTACGATCTTATACGAACTATACCGATTGTACGCTCGAGTTACATACTGTGCGCCATACTCGGTAGTCGTCAGTAGCAGGCCTTTCGATCCAGTTATGCGGTAGAACATGCTCTCGTACCGTTAATAATTAGCTTATAATCAACGTGAACAAGTTCATCTTACGGTATTTCTTAAATGAACGCACCATAATGGCATCCAATATAAAAATTATCTGCACAAAGAACTTCCTGTTTCAGTACGCGAAACATAGACGGTGGTATTGCACTTTCAGAATCTGACGGCGCTGCTACGTCCTTGCTAGGGGACATTAGACTACGAGAGCATCTTCACATAACAGGTAGGAAGAATTCATACGCGGCGGTTCACTAAGTCAGTTTGAGGACGGACTGGCTTAATTATCGCAAAGCTCGATTGCCAAAACGTTGCCAGTTATACGCCCCTCATACGACCATCTACGAACTCACGGGCTAAACTGAGACCTTCTGGAGGTTCCAGTGGGGGAGGGGGGGGGGGCTTCTTGCATCGTGCACGATATATCATATAGCTCACTTGTTGAACCTGTAACGAGGTGTTGTTGTCTACGATTCTGTGCTGCTGTGAATGGATCCATGGTTCATTGAAATGTTTACTGAAAGCTTTTCGGGCGTCTTTCACCCGTTGTGCATAATTTCTGCTTCTGTTCTGCAAGGCAACTAAGCAGTTGAGTCGCAGTATATACGAGTTCCACATGTTCGTTAGGAAGGCAGTGTTTTAACCGCCGCGTCCTCTAACTTAAACACTGCGCACTAATTCAGCGCCGCTCGCGGCCTCGCACTTTCTCACAAGATTTTGACACAATATTATTGCGGAATAAATACTGATTGCCCTAGGGCACGTTAATAAATTATCCACTTGCAAGTGTTCCAACCAACTCAGTCCTATACAGGGAAACAAATTGAAATTTATTAAATTCGGAAGCTTAAATTTTAATATCATGCTATGGTCGTCCGTTCAAGATATTGGGTATATTATTTTGGCCACACATGCGGGCCCCAGCTTGTCGATTATTGTATACACAACCGACATAACTTGACTCTGATCTGACCAGGGTTGCATATCTGCTGCTTTACACTGCAACAGTGAGGTGACGAAAGTCATGGCGCCAGCCGCTGTGGCCGAGCGGTTCTAGGCGCTTCAGTCCGGAACCGCGCTGCTGCTACGGTAGCAGATTCGAATCCTGCATGAGGCATGGACGTTTATGATGTCCTTAGGTTAGTTAGGTTTAAGTAGGTCTACGTCCAAGGGACTGATGACCTCAGATGTTAAGACCCGTAGTGCTTGGAGCCATTTTTTAAAGTCATGGGATGCTTTCTAATATTGTGTGTGTGTGAAACCTTATGGGACTTAACTGCGAAGGTCATCAGTTCTTAAGCTTACAATCTACTTAACCTAAATTATCCTAAGGACAAACACACACATCCATGACCGAGGGAGGACTCGAACCTCCGCCAGGACCTAATATTGTGTCGGACCTCAATTAGCCACGCCATGCACAGCAACTGGACGTGGCACTAACAAGTCGTTGGAAGTCTCCTACAGAAACTGAGCCGTGCTACCTCTATGTCGTCCATACTTACCAAAGGCAGCACTTACTTGGTGGTGCAGGATTTTGTACACGAACTGACCACGCGATTATGTACCATAAATGTTCGATGGGATTCATGTTGGGCGATCTGGGTAGCCAAATCATTCGGTCGAACTATCCAGGATGTTCTTCAAACTAATCGCAAAGAATTATAGCCCGGTGACATGGTGCATTGTCGTCCATAAATATTCCATTTTTGTTTAGGAACATGAAGTCCATGAATGGTTGCACATGGTTTCCAAGTAGCCGAACATAGCTATCGGTCGTCCATCGGGAATCGTGTGATGTGGCCACGTTTTTCCCGTCACCTAGGGTCCAAGCGTGGTCACGAGCACAGCCAGCAAGACACTGGAGGCGATATCGCACTCTTAGTAGGGCACTCGCGTCGGTCGCGAAATTTTGCCGCACTGTCCCAACGGATACGTTCGTCATAAGCCCTACATTGATTTCTGCTGTTATGTCATGCGGTGTTGCTTGTCTGTTATCACTGACAACTCCAAGCAAACGCCGTTGCTCTCGGTCGTCAAGTGAAGGTAGCCGGCCACTGCGTTGTCTATGGTGAGAGGAAATGCAATGAAATGTAGTATGCTCGGCCCTCTCTTGACGCTGTGGATCTCGGAATATTGGATTACCTGACGATTTCCGAAACAGATTGTACCATGCGTCTAGCTCCAACTACCATTCCGGTTCAAAGTCTGTTAGGTGCAGTCGTACGGCCATAGTCACGTCGGAAAACTTTTGAGATCGATCACCCGAATACAAATGAGAACTCTACCAACGCTCTCTCCATTTACACCTTGTACACGCGATACTACCGCTATCTGTATATGAACTCCGCCAATCCACTGCCGTTCTATCTCTTGTGTACACAATACTACCGTCATGTCGCGCGGGATTAACCAAGCGGTCTAAGGCTCTGCAGTCGTGTACTGTGCGACTGGTCCCGGCGGAGGTTTGAGTCCTCCCTCGAGCATGGGTGTGTGTGTTTGTCCTTAGGATAATTTAGGTTAAGTAGTGTGTAAGCTTAGGGACCAATGACCTTAGCAGTTAAGTCCCAAAAGATTTCATACACATATGAACATTTTTTAACTACCGTCATCTGTATATGAGCTCCGCCAATGCGATGTCCTTTTATACCTTGTGTATGCGATACTACCGCCATCTGTAGGCCTACTTGTAAATATTGATGTCCCATGAGTGTTGTCATGTCAAATGATGTTTAAGGATTTTAAAATTACAAATAACAAAAATGCATTCCATGTTTTTTGTTTATTATCATTCACTACAAAAAAAAAAAAAAAAAAAAAAAAAAAAACATTAGCTCTACTGAAGTTTGGCATCATTAGTGTTGCCACCATGTTATTGATCGTAACAGCCATTAATATATCAACCGACATATGGCCTTTGAGCTGAAACGCTCCAAAAAATCGGAGCGTTTTTACCCTGAATGACCGTCCCTTCTCAAAAAGCTGAGCGAGTCCTCTGTCAGTAGTTTCGGAGGGCGGGCGGCAGTATCAGTTACCGCCGACGCACGGCCGCTCTGCGCCCGCTGCCCGGTTTATTTTTGCATCTTTTCTTTCCCCATTTTGGCTGGTTTTTTTTCGTTGTTTTCGGCCGCTGCGGCCGGGCGGGGCGCGCCGCTTGTGTTGTGTTTCGAGAACAATGGAGCCGAGCTGCGCGTCACCGTCATTTAAATGCTGGCCGGCCCGCCGCGCCCTGATTGACAGGTGTCACGGCGGCCATCGCGCATGCGCAGCACGCACGCGCATAAATCAGCCGCGTCGGAAAGCGGGGCGGCCGGCCCGCTGCGGCCGCACCAGCGCCGGCGCAGCGGAGCGGCGGAATGCCGCCGTGCTCGCAAAAAGTGGCCAGCCTGCCGGGGGGGGAGTCCCCGCCCTGCCGGGGATCGGCCGCCCGCTGCACCGCATCGCGGATTCCGCGTCATTACCGAGGAAACAGCGCGGCTGCCGGAGACGCATCCCACAGGTGTCTCGCTGCGAGGCCGCGACGTTCCGCCCGTGCGTACGTCCCCCGTCCACCTCGCGGGTGACCGCACCCTGGATGGGCCTATCCTGATACTGAACTTTCAGCGCATGATGTGACAGATTGCATGTAAGGTATTCGCTGCTGCGGGTACGATCAGCCATCAAGTCTATAAGGTAACGATGGTAGTGAACATTTGTGCTGGACCGATACTCGAAATCGGATTTTACGCGAGCGGGCACCTTAGCCACTCTTTCTTCTTTTTTTATTTAAATAAAGGTAACAGTAAGAGAAAGAAGCACACAAGGTACCGCACTGTAAAGGTTTTAATTGGTTATAATTTGATACTTTACCTGAAAAAATGTTTGGCGCGAATCGCCACACATTGCTTTTTCGTTTGGAAAATATTGGCGCGTTGCTTAGGCCAGACCAAAAGCCGGCCGGTGTGGCCGAGCGGTTCTGGGCGCTTCAGTCTTAAACCGCGCGACCGCTACGGTCGCAGGTTCGAATCCTGCCTCGGGCATGGATGTTTGTGATATCCTTAGGTTAGTTCGGTTCAAGTCGTTCTAAGTTCTAGGGGACTTATGACCTCAGAAGTTAAGTCCCATAGTTCTAGGGGACTGATGACCTCAGTAGTTAAGTCCCATAGTGCTTAGAGCCATTTGAACCATTTGATAGAACATGATCAAACTTGTGAAGCTTGCAAATACAAATATTTTGTCAATATTATAGAGGAGAGAGTGAAAGACGACTCTACACGTCAACCCCGAGAAACAACGAAGAAGAATTTCGCCAACTACGTACCAGTTGTTTTGATTAATCAAAATTTCTGACCTTTCCACCTTGTTTGCTCAGTGTAACATTACGAAGGACGAAGTCTGTGTCCTGACAATCAGCAGAGACTGATTTAGAGTGATGAATTTGAATCGGAGGGATGGGGGAGGGGTCGGGAAGGGGAGGTCAGAATGGGTACTGCATACTCTAAGCTGAAATTACAAAAATCAGCAGATGGTCATACGTGCATCTCTGCTTGCTCGTCATCAATTGGCTCGTGAACGACACCGAGTATTCCTGTGCTATATCGTTACTGGTGACGGGAAATGGTGTCTTTATGTTAACAAAAGGAATGGAAAGGAATGGTTGAGACCAAAACAAAGCAGTATCAAGATCCTCCGCGTATCCGCAACATACAATGTTATGCATCCGGTGGAACAGCGACCAATTGCTTCCCAGATGTCTAACCATCACTGCTGACATTTATTCTCAGCAACTGAGACGTTTGCAGCCGCAGTCCAAGAATAACGACCAGCAAGAATGCGTGAAGTTATGCTACTCCACTATAAAACCTGCCTGCATTCTGACAGACTGACAAAAAAAACCATCAAAGGGTTAGGTTGGGACGTCAATCCACACTCAACTTATCTTGCACCCTCAGTTTCAACTTTTCCGCTCTCTATCGAATTACGTTCAAGGAAGTTCCTTTCCGGATGAAAATGAGCTCCGAACTTGGCTCGACAAGTTCTTCGCCACAAAACCACGTGATATCCACAGTCGTGGAGTCGAAAGCTACCCCAGCGTTGGCAAACTGTCACAATTAGTGAAGCAGAATATATTATTGATGACCAAAGGCACTGTTATATATAGCTGTTGTGTTTATTAAACTTCGGGGAAAACGCTACGAATTTATGCACCAACTCTGTATAGAACCTCCCACTCTTACCTTTTACTTCCCCGTTTAACATTTTTCTCACTTACTAAGGGCTTCAACATCCACCGCAATGATTTGAGTATCAGAATGTTCCTCTTTTCAATAAACACTACTTTTACAGACCTGGTGTCTTTTTATTAAAATAACATGAATCAAACGGCATTATCAATATGTTTACATAGTACTGATCAACTTCATTAACTTCTCCATTTAGTGAATAACGATTATAAATGAAAAAATACACAGAAATGATCAGAATCGGAAAGTACCAATGGAAAACTAAAAGACAATATAAAGACTAAAACGCGGGTGATGGGTATGAAATATACATATGTTCTGAGTTCCATTTTCCAGTCACAAGAAGTGACTATGGCTGGGAAAGTGGTGAGTTGAGTACATGTGCGTTAATATCCTCACCCAGTGATAAGTATGGGCTGCGGATGGCATGGCGTTCGGTCAGTACCATTGGACCTTGAAGGTCTGTTCAGAGCCCCATTTTAGTTGAGTGTATAGTATTCTCCAATACCACACAACGTGTAGTGAGGTTACTGCTGAGCGAATGATGTAACCCCCTGTGGACGTCAGAAAGAACTGTACTGGCTACGTTATCGATAATCAGATCGTTTACATAAAACCACACAAATTTAATTATAGGTGTCAAGCAACGGCAGGATTACTGGATTTAATTTAATAAAGAGGGGAGTCCCTAGCATACATGAAACATCTGTGCGGTAACTCAGAAGATGAGATAAGGTAGGAAGTCTCATGAACCTACTGAATGGTCGTTGTACATCCCTTTTATTACAACTTGGCGTGCACTTCAAGTTCGGCTTAAGTACACAAGGACATGAAATCATTAAGTACACTGAGCACCAGTAGTAGCATACACCAGAATTAAAGTAGAAGTACTTTGGCAAAGGACACGTAATGAGTTAGAGGTGAATACGTTAAAGTGACGTTGTGGAAACCGATTAACTTCACGGAAGTCGCGCAGTGATTGCCGAATGTTAATCAGACAGGAACTACAGAATGAATCGTGCATTCTCCGACCATCTAGATTGAGCACATGCTGAGTTACACGTTGCTAATGTCAGTGCTTGAATTAGCAATGTAATATACATTGTACATCCGGCACGATTAGATTAATTGGTAGGATACTGGGAAAATGCTGTTGGTCAACGAAAGACATTCTTGAACAAACACTTTCAGTCCATATGATAGAAAACGGCTTAAGACTGCGGGTTCCCGACATTGACAAGAAAGGGTACACCCCTTTATGATGGATGAATCTAACAGAAATACTGTAATATTTCCTGTAATCAAATGATTTTGATAGTGAAATAAACAACGATAAGAGGAATGTGTCACACTGGAAGTAAAGCAGATACAGTGTTCTTTCCAGAACAATCACTGACTGTATCTAGTTTTATAAAGCCCGAGGTGGTCAAATTGTGGAGCGGAGCACGTGATATGAATGTTAAGCATAAGCTTATTAGTCCTGCTAGAAAATTATAATTTAGATTTTAAGTCCCGAATGTTAAACAACCGTCTTCAGAAAAGAACTTAATTGGTCTACAGCACGTAACAAGTTCGGAGTACTGTAAACACATCCCGTCATTTGAACAAAGCATGTGTATACATTCCTTGTGACATTTTACTTGTCGTAATTACGTTTATTATGACCTAAAGACGATTGTCCGACAATAGAAACTGCTAATCTGAATTACAGTTAGAGACAAAAATAAATGAAATTTGATTCGAATATTTAATTTTCCCCAGACACAATTCAAGATTTGTAACTAAGTCTTACAATGCAGATGTGATTCCCTAACAAAATACAAATGTGAAATACCGTTGCAATGATGATAGCAGCTGTAAGTTGTAACGCGTCCTCTTATATTATGTTTTGCTATTGTTATTGTTAGAAAACTCTTTATTCAGTCGGTCGTCGAAATTTTGAAATAAAAGTTATTGTGGACGTCGCGCAATAAATATTCCGCGTGAAGCGCTGTTGCGACACAGGCAAAGTCCAATTGTGGAAACTAAGCCACTGAATATTACAAATACTGTTATTAAAGAATACGGCCGACTGACTAACCGACTACATCAAATAAGAGGGCACGTACATTCGCGAATGAGTGGTCAAAAAACAAGAAACGCGTTAATACTGTGTAGGAAATGAGTCTTAAATATAGTTACGCTTGTACACACAGAAATGTATGCGGACATACGAACAGGATAGAGGCACGTACATTTTGAGTGCAACCATCCCACGTGGCCTGGATAAAAAAGAATTACAGTTAAATGCATGTATTCATCTTACAACGTAAATGCATGGACTTCGAAATTAAATGAAAAGAAAGACTGCAGGTTCTGAATGTCGTGGCAAATATATTGAAATTGACGGTAGCGGCCACGAAAGAAGAAAGATGAACACATTCACGTACCTCAATTGTTGAGCAGCGTCGCCGTGAAGATCGTCGCCTCCATCTAAATTCTCTGCATAAAATTAAAATAACAGTAATAATTTTCCAGAGTTTCAGGAGCTGGGACCCATGGTATCGCAAAAGACGAAATCGCTCTGCTTAAAAATCACTTTCATTATTTAACCCAATTTTATCAGTAAGAAATGGCACAACACGTCTTAACACTAGGACAGGATAACAGCGAAAGGTAACTTATTCTAAAACTAATAAACGAAGAGCGTAAAGCTTCTTTTGTTCAGCAAATGCCTTACGCATTAATCTCTGGTAGTCGAACTAGTATCTATACAGTCATAAAATTTGTTTTATATAATTCCTTTACGCAGCCCATACGGCCACAGTTAAGCTTTACGTCGACTTCTTCGACACAGATAGCTGGTATTTCGTTGAAGAGCAGCAACAGCTGTTGCCCGTCCATCCTGTCTGTCTGAGTACGAAAGGTACTGCGATATCGTCCATAGATCGCGGTGTTACACCAAAGTCGGCAACACATATCGATACCACAGACATTAACGAAGTTCCGCTACAAACGGCATCGACGAATCGGAGACGCTCGTGAAGACCAAGCCTCTCCTCTTATCATAGCATCGCCCTCACGCTGAGCTCTATACAGGGTCGAGCGTGCAATAGCTCAGCCCAGTTCGAGACTGAGCTGCGGCAGTCAAAATCATCGCATAGGCCCAATTAGGGTCTAAAATCTCTGATGAGTTGTACTATTGTAAATATGGAACACTGTACCTCAAGAGAACAGTTGTTAATTAGTGAGTTAAGTTAGGCTTTGCTGCTCAATGACAGTTGCCAATGTTCCAGTCGTCCTGTGCAAAGAATTGTGCCAAAGTTAAGTAAATATTTTATTCAGTTAGGTGATCAAGTTAACTAATACCTCGTGTGTTCTAGTTTGATGAGATTTGTAATGATCGGATCATGAGGGGTTGAAAAAAAAAAGAAAAACAAAACGTAAGTCATCTTGGTAATAATTTTAATGGCGAGCCTGTAAATATAGATGGAGATGTACAGTGCTTGACGGTTTCGCAAGACCAATATGAGGTCACGAGCATGAAGAAATCGTTGATTTCAAGCTGGCTGACTGGAAAAAATGAGACGCGGTCACGTACCACTTACAAGCAGACAGCCCCAACACATTATAAAGTGGCCACCAGTTGACGAACGGCGCAGAGTTCACCAGTTCGAGAGTTCCTGCCAGTAGACGTGTTTCGGGGTGTCCGTCAGGTGACAGCAGAAAATTACGTGAGTGAAAGAATGTAGTCAGTTAAGCTTGTACGCTAAGGACGACTTGCATTCTTGCCTACACGTACCTCTGGACTCTGGGTACTGAGTCTGTCGTGGCTTACTGGTACCTATGACTAATTGTCACAACGTGTAACGGAACGGCAGGGCTCGATTTGAGCAGTAATAAACTGGTTCCTTTTCATGATTAGAGTCAAAGTAATTGGCCAGATGGGCTATTTGTTCCGGTTATTTGAGTACCTAGTAAGCCTCATTTATGCTCTACGCTCGTTGAAACTATGACCCAGTGTCTGTGCTCTTCGACGTGTTCGCGTAAACTCGGGAAGCAGCAATAAAATCAGACCTAGGTACCGACCCTGAAGCTACTTCCTTAGCTTCTACCTCCCTAGCCTGATACCCGAGTCTTTCTGTACTGTCTGTACTGTCTCCATCCGTAGGAACATGATAAACCTCAGCTAGATTGTATCGGCGATTCATTCCCTTGTACTAAACAGCTCGCGTTCCCCCCCCCCCCAAAAAAAAAAAAAAAAAAAAAAATCACATCGCTTTGTATTCGACTGAGGGACTCACGTCAGTACATTGCGTTTCCCGTCAAGTTACTACGGCCTTCTCCCAAAGCAATCAAAGAACCCACAGCTATGACCCATACGAAAGTAGTTTCGTCTGGTCACAAGCGAAACAGAAATAAACAAATTAAATGAAAAGGATACAAACATACATTCATATGCACCCATTACATTTTTGCCTGGGACAGTGTTACTTCAGAAACAGATGATAACTAGCCCCAAACATACAAGTTCCGAATAAGATTTGCGATTCATTTCCTTTAGCAATGAGGCAACCGAACTGGACATTCTGCCATTTACGAAACCTTTTGCCCCATCCCAGGTTTCTCTAGGATTTACCAAGGTACATCTTGCTCACTTCCGTTGACTAGAAATTAACTAGAAAAAAAAACAGAAAATAACGTAATGTCGATCACATCATCGACTTTACTCTCACACAAACAGCTATGCAGCTCACACCCTAATAGGCTAGCGCATTTGTGCTAAGAACAGTGGCAACCCAACAACAGATGAGAATGGTTCCAATCCTACAGTTTGAACCACGGGTTTTACTTAGCGTTCCTTGTTTGTAAGGCATATTCAGGAACTGAGACTCCCGCTGTTCAAATTCCAATCAGCTGAGATTTAGGCAAATAAAATCGAGCTCCGATCTAAATCATCCAGCAAACTCTGTTGAGGTAGGGAACAGATTGAAAAAAATAAGAAACGCAACAAAGAAAGAAAGAAAGAGGCAAATGTGGTCGTTGCGAATTCTTGCGGTAAAAATAATTTTCATCGTCAGTATTTTGTCAACATGTGGCAGAACGATGGTGATGCGAAGTTTCTGGTCTCTCTGCTGTAGAACCCAAACAATGTGGAGACGCTGTTCTTCTATTTCACAACTGTAAACAAACACTAACCAGTTGACTAAACCATGTTGTACTGAGTGCGTAAGGTTCCATAAATAAACGAAACGTCGGCTAACACGCAGTTCGTTCGACAGGCTTTCCTTGGTCTCAGGACATGAGACGTTATGTATTATCTCTAATGATACGCGCCTCCATAGCTGATTTTGCTAAGGTTAGTGCAAGTAGTGCTGGAGGGAACTGACACCACGAATCCTGCTCGGTTGTCCAAAAATCCGTAAGAGTACGAGAGGATGGAGATCTCTTCTGAATAGTATATTGCAAGGCATCCCAGATATACTCAATAATATTTATGTCTGTGGAGTTTGGTGACCAGCGGAAGCGTTTAAAATCAGCAGACTGTTCCTGAACGCACTCTGTAACAATTCTAGATGTGCTGGGTGTCGTATTGTCCTGCTGAAATTGCCCAAGTTCGTCGGAATGCACAATGGACATGAATGGATGCAGGTGATCAGACAGGATGCTTACGTACGTGCCAGCTGTCATAGTCGTATCTAGACATTTCTGTAGTCCCATATCACTCCAACTGCACACCCCCTACCTTTACAGCTTCGACAGTCTCCTGCTGACATGCAGGGTACATGGATCATGAGGTTGTCTCCATACCCGCATACGTCCATCCACTCGATACAATTTGAAACTAGACTCGTCCGACCAGGCAATATGTTTCCAGTCATCAACTGTCCAATGTAGTTGTTGAAGGGCCCAGGCGAGACGTGCAGTCACCAAGGGTACACGAGTGGTCCTACGGTTCCGAAATGCTACATCGATGATGTTTCGTTGAACGGTTCTCACGTTGACTCTTGTTGATGGCCAGCATTGAAATCTGCAGCAATGTGCGGAAGGGATACACTACCGTCACGTTGAACGATACTCTTCAGTCGTCGTTGGTCCCGTTCTTGCAGGATCTTTTTCTGGACGCAGCGATGTCGGAGATCTGATGTCTTACCGGATTCTTGATATTCACGGCACACTCGTGAAATGATCGTACTGGAAAATCCCCACTTCATCTCTACCTCGGAGATGCTGTGTCACATCGCTCGGGCGCCGACTACAATACCATGTTCAAACGCACTTAAATCTCGATAACGTGCCATTAATTGCGCCAGACACTTGTTGTCTTATGTAAACGTTGCCGACCGCTGTGCCGAATTCTGCCTGTTTAAATATCTCTGTATTTGACAGGCGTGCCTGTATCGGTTTCTTTGGTGCTTCACTATCGCTGTCCTCTTTTCAGTCACTCGGAACTCAGTCGTAGCAGCAGAAACACCATATTAAACTGCATTATAGCAGTCCAGATTTTCACCTGACACTGTTCACTGTATTGGAGGAAGGCGACTGTTAACCACCTTTGCTACGACTATATTCAGGACAGCACTGAAGGATTCTGATATTGTTCTCAATGCTTAGTGAGTGCAGACTTGGATTCGTAGCCCTTCAGAATTTTTAAAGCTAATAAATTAATTCTTAAGTAATGATTCGCAAGGATTACATAATTAACGTGGGTCCAGTGAAAGTGCCTCAACATTAAGGTCGTCGGCCATACACGAATTCAGGATATATCCTGTGTAATACGAATTCAAATCAAACTGCAGACACATCACCTTCCACAAGCTGTTCTAACACCTTTGATATTTACTCTTTTGTTAGCATTAACACTTTTATCAACCTTAAAATTTGTTTTGTATAGTACATGGTAAGGATCGAAGCACTGACTGAAAGCCAGTGGGTAACAATATGTCCGGTACAAACTAACTTAAACAGCAAGAATATCCCTCATTCCCTTGAGTTTTTAAAGTAAATGTATGGTACTGTCAGAGACCTCTACCAGTATAAAATGCATGAATATCAATTTCCATTGAACTGAAAATAGTTACTGTTAAGATACAAAAGAAAGAGTGCAAACTTCCATCAAAATTGCAATAACAACCTCATAGTGACAACATCATAGAACACCAGGGGAGAAAACCATCGTCTGAAGATCTGCCATCGTTCGTTCTAATTTTTGTTTGTTACAAAAAGGTGGCATTGCACCATGGTCGGTACACGCAGCGTACAACTAAAGACATTTTCAAATTTTGTTTTAGCTTTTATTTGTGCTACTATTATTTCCATTCTCTCACAATTGGCACTTTTCCGCTCGTGAGCCTAAGTTTTCCCGATCTTCATGGCTCTACTCCCAGACCAACTGCCCACCCGCGAATTTTCAGCCGAAAAATACTTCTGTTTGGTATATAAGTTTATGACATTCTACTTTTCTTCAGGTCTTCCGTTACCGCACCGACACGTACTTTTGGTCCCATTTTGGCTTACGTGACTTCCGAAAAATTCCACTCGCTAATTGGATTGGTTTCATGCTTTTAATGCCAAATTTAGACGAACGCAAAACCTCCAAGTTTGGCGATCTTTTACGGAAACTCGAAATTTAGCGCAGACCTCACTGCGTGAAGCTTATAATAATTTCCACAACGAAACTTTGTCTCAAAACGTGCCATAAAATCCAAAGAGATTCTGGTCGTATGTAAAGTATGCAAGATGCAAGACACAGTAAATACCTTCTCTGGGCGATAGCAGTGGAAGTAATATCGATGACAGTGATGCTAAAGCACAGTTACTAAACCAGCATTTCGAATTCATACTCCAAAGAAGACGAAGTAGCTTTCCAGAATTCGAATCAAGAACAGGAGCCAACATGAGTAACTTAAAAGTAGATATCCTCGGAGTAGTGAAACAACTTGAAACACTTAAAAAAAGCAAATCTTCTAGTCCATACTGTACACCAATCAGGTTCCTTTCAGAGTATGCTGATACAATAGCTCCATACTTAGCAGACGCATACAGCTGCTTGTTCGACGAAAGATACGTTCCGGAAAGACTACAAAGTTGCACAGGTGATATAAGTATTCAAAAAACCGATATGAGTAATCCATTAAATTACAGGCCCATATTTAACGCCGATATGCAGGAGGATTTTGGAATATACATTGTTTACGAACATTATGAATTACCTCGAAGAGAACGTTCTATTGATGCACACTCAACACGGATTTAGGAAAAATTGTTCTTGTGGGACATAATTAGCTCTTTACTCACATGAAGTGTTGAGTGCTATCAACAAGCGATTTGAAACTGATTCCGTATTTCTAGATTTCCAGAAGGCTTTTGACACCGTACCTCACAAGCGGCTTATAATGAAGTAGCGTGCTTAGGGAGTATCATCTCAGTTACCTGACTTGATTCGTGATTTCTTGTCAGAGAGGCACAGTTCGTACTAAGTGATGGAAAGTCATCGAGTAAAACAGAAGTAATATTTGGCGTTCCCCAAGGTTGTGTTATAGGCCCTCTGCTGTTCCTTATCTATATAAACGATTTAGGACACAATCTGAGCAGCCGTCTTGGATTGCCTGCAGATGCTGCTGTCGTTTATCGTCTAGTAAAGTCATCAAAACCAATTGCAAAGCGAGTCATCAAAACCAATTGCAAAGCGATTTGGATAAGATATGTATAAGGTGCGATAATTGGAAGTTGACCCTAAATAATAAAAAGTAATCTTCATGATTGTTAAAAGGAATCCGTTAAACTTCGTGCTAAAAGGAATCCATTAAACTTCGGTTACGCGATAAAACAGTCAAATTTATAAGCCGTAAATTCAACTAAATACGTAGGAATTACAATAGCGAACAAAATGGAAAGAATTCATCGAAAATGTTGTGTGGAAGTAGAAGCAAAGACTGCGTTTTATTGATAGAAAACTTATAAGATGCAACAGATCTACTGAAGAGATTGCCTACACTACGCTTGTCCGTCCTCTTTCGGATCACGGCCGCGCGGTGTGGGATCCTTACCATTTAGGGTTAACGGAATACGTCCAGAAAGTTCAAAGAAACGCAGTACGTTTTCTGCTATCGAGAAACAGGGGAGAGAGTGTCACCTACATGATACAGGATTTGACGTGGTCATCAGTAAAAAAAAGCCGTTACCCGTTCCGGAGGGATCTACTCGAAATTTCAATCATCAACTTCATCCTCCGTATGCGAAAACATTTTGTTGACACCTACTTACGGAGAAACGATCACGTCACACGGAAATATATAGGTATTCGTTTCTTTCAGGGCCCTGTTCACGAGTGAAGTAATAGAAGATTACTGTGAAGGTGGTTGATTAGTCCCCTGCCAGGTAGTTAAATGTGATTTGCAGAGTCTAACAATACCACCACTTGCAAAGTAGGTTAGAAATCAGATTAATAATGTTGCTCAGGTAGCATATGTTCGCTTTATCGGGCAACAACAAAGTTATTGGCTGTGGATGGTATCGTCAGAATGGAAATGATGAAGTCACTGTAAAAAAGTCATTAATTTTGTGACTTATCTTGAATGGATTCCCAAGTAGATTTCGTCGAAGTTGTTATGGCTCATCTTGTTGATTCTAGGGTGATTCCACTTTGACTGCTAGATGGTCCAGATCTTTATTTTAGCAATATTTGAAGACCTAACAAATGCGTTTTTCAGGAAATTTTTAATGATCAAACAATCCCAGATCAGAACAATGGTATGGTAGAAATAATTTTTGACTTGGTGGTCACGATCCACATTTTTATTAAACTTCTTGTAAATTTGCATATACTTCTTCTTAATTGTTACATCATCAAGAAAACAGTTTTGTATCAATCTTCATATATTTAATTTCCACTTTAACCAAACACAAGACTTGACTGTTCTTTTACAAAGCGAAATAACAACTTAATTTCTGCAAAGTGAATCAAAGACTGCCCTGTGCGCATTCGCGCCAAAACGGTTACAAGTAAGTCAAAGATTGTGACAGTCTGACAGAAATGAATACACACAAGAAACATATCACTGTAATATATCGATATATCGGAGTACCTATACATTAATAAAACCAAATTTGAATATTGTCACAAAAATATGTCTGTTACTTCGCAGAAAAGTAGTACGATATTACTGGTATCAAGAACTGGGGTTGGAGTGCCGTAATGTTCACGTAAATAAAGAACCATTACAAAAGTAACCATGTAGATGTAAATGTAGAGCTTGATTTGCTCTTAGTTTGTACGTTCACTCTCTCGGATTTCTTTAATGTCTCTCCTGACTAAAATGAGCGGTTCAGATCCATAAACACACTCTAGTGTAACGCAAGTGTCGTTTGTTTCATTACAATGGTATGTAAAACTTAAGGACGAATTTAACTATGACATTTTGTGTCACTGCCAAGCTACAGAGGTCGATGTAACTTACACCGTCCGTAGAAACTACTCCTAGAGTACAGTATATTACATTACACAAGGAAACTGAAAGAAATACGTAGTGACAGGAATAGAAATGATATTTGCTCAAAGATGATAATTAAATTAAAGACACCGCAATTCGTGATACTCCCCAGCACATTACAAAAGGCGAGCATTATTGTTAATAGGGTATGTGATTACCACGGACGGCAATGGATCCACTGCAGCTGTCTCCCATGCTGGGCGCAAGATTAGTAGGGAATTCTTGTGCTTTGGAATTCCATTCCCCCACTAGTGCGATTGACAACTACTGTATGGTCGTTGGTGAATGTGGACGTTCCTGGAATATGTCTCCCCTATGCACGTTGAGCCGTGGCGGGCTGGTGCCAGTGTTATTTTGTTCATGTATCGTTGAGATCGATTGTGGTTGAGCTAAGCTACCTTTGCTTTTCGTGTGTCATATCTTCCGGGTTGGCGGGCGAAGCGAGTTGGTTGTTAGCCTGCGACGGGTAATCCTGGAGATCTCGTGACATTCGCTGGGAGACGAGTGTCAACGGCTGCCGAACGAGCGTGATGACCGTTACATGTTGTGGTGTGAAATTGGTTGGGCGTTTTGGCGACATGGGCAGCTTGGAGATAAAAGTTCTGTGACTTCGCTGAGAACAAAATCTGAAGTGAAGCGGGGAAGCTGTGGAACCCGCTCCCTCGTATTGTGTACGCGATATGATGTAAGTGGTCGTAATTGTGTTTTGTTGACCGATGCCAGAGCCATTTAAACTTTATTATTGTGATGAGACTTCCATAGTCGAAGTGTGGAAGATGGTGTGGAAGAGTTCAGTTGGCCTAGTTAAATGGTGACAGTTATTTGAAAGTTTTCTCAGAAGTTTTATTAGTGCTTTGTGTCTCTTGTAATCAAATGATTTTATGTTGGCATTTTCTAAGGCTGCACTCTATTAATACAGTTGTCCATGTGTAAAGTACTTAAGGTCAAAGTTGCGATTTTGCCAGTAGTGTAACGTGTTCCTTTAAACGCTTACCCATATATCGAGTCAAAGGTTCTGCCGAGTGTTTTTATGTTTCATACTTATTTTAATGTCTTTGTGATTCGGGCAGAAACTTTTGATTGCGCCAGTGCCTTGGTGGGGAGTGAAATGTTGTCCGACGTCTAGGCCTGGCAGTGTTTAAAAACCTGGCCACTACCGGGTGTTGTTCACATACCGCCTTCCGAAATTTAGTATTTATCTTCCTTCCGCCAAGCTGGTTAAGCTGGTAGTTATATAAATATATAATGTATGTAACCTGTTCGTATACGAACCTGTTTCCTTAAATATTACGGATTGGCAACTGGCTAAACCTTAAGCTGCATGGCATCCGCTGAGTTCCTTGTGCAGCTCTTTCTAGTATTTTTTTTAAATTATTAACACCTCTGAGCATGTGAACATTTATTTTTAAAAATCAGTGTTTCTGCTGTAGTTTTTTATTCAAGTGGTTCTATCATGTTATGTAATTGGAACTTAGCTTGGCACTAGTGCTTAAGTGTCATTAAGTCACCCTTTACTGGTAATTATTTTTATTATATGTATTTTGAGTGAAATCCTATATGGGAGTTTGAATTTCTGAAGTTTGTCAGTAAATCTGTTTTCTTAATAAGGGACCGTTTGAGTACCGAGTACGTTGGATTTCTAACTATATTTGCAAAGCTTTATCTAGTGGATCGTCCACAGTTTGTAATTGTCAGCTTCCTTAAAAGGCGTAATGTCAGTCATTTGTCTTAATTATAAATTGTGACTACCAACCATGATTCCATCCCGCTTCCTCTTTTATGGTATTTAAGATACGGTGTGTGAGTGTGGTGCGATTAATAAAATCACGTACCACACACCGTACGTGCTCAGTGGGATTTCAGTCAGTGAAAAGGGCAGGTCAACCCATTCAGAGTATCAAATACTCCGCAGTTGCTGTATAAAAATTTACTTCGATTTACCATGTTTTCAGATTAATGAGGGTCGTATGAAGGGGGTTACACTGTAGAAAAAGGAATTAAATAGGTGGCTGCAGATGTGTTCACTAAGTCAAAGCATATTAAATGTATTGTCGGTTTAAGTGATGGAGTTTGAGAGTGAATCAAGGGATTTGTGGCTGTAAATCTTCTTCTGTATCACTGGAGAGCAATTTCACAGAATCTACTGAAATTAATGTTTTAGGTTATTTTCTACATAAGCTACCACTGTAGAATAATAACATCTCACAACTGTCAGACATTGGATGTATTATATACATAAAGCATAAACTTAATGACGAAGATGTCTCTCCACAGATCTACTGCTGAGATAACATAATTTTATATTAACAATATATTTAATAAAACATATAATAAATTTAACATTCTGAAATAGATATATACAATGTAAAAAACTAAATATTTATTTAATATAATGTAATTCACAGCCGATACATTTAGTACCGAGACTAATTTTGTGCACAAGAAACATAAGCTGTCTTATTTCTCCAAGCAGTTACGTAGACTGATGTTCGCTACACTAACAGTAATTTTAAGCTTTAGTGTTTGGAAACAACCTGTATCATACAAGACATGCGACGGCGCTTGTTTTTATCTTCTTTATTGTTTTCCGGCTAACAGTAGCGTACTTGTGCATCATGTTTTGGGGAAGAGATAACCAAAAGTCCTCTAACATCTTACACATTCGTGTGATATGGCCCTACAGATGGCACCTATGTACTTTCACGATATGTGTGATTTTGGTAGTTTATGCCTGGAGAGGACGAACCACATTCTATTACTCTATTTTCTTTCCTTAATAATTTAATTATTTTGGTACATTATTTTTAATATTGCACTTTTTGCTGTTTTACACAATCTTTTTCCCTTATTTTGTAAAGCAAAAATACATTACATATCACCCAGTACTTATTAAGCGTGCAATCACACATGTGATTTGTTTTCTATGGTTTAACCATAACTTGTTGTTTTCTTCTTCAACACACTCAAAAAAATTTTTTTTTTCTTTCAGTGTTATTTAATTATTCACCAGTGCCTCAGTAGACGCCACCACACATCTCTGACGTCACATTTTCTTCCTGTTCAACCATGTAACTAAAGGCTTCAGATCATATTAGACAGCTGCATGTTCTAAATGAACCAGTATCGTTCACTAAGTGACACTTTGGACTGCAATCATCTGTTGTTATATGCCATGTAATTGTGTGGTGTGTATGTCTGCGCTTACGACTCGGTGTTAACTGTCTTACATTTGTTCCAGATCTCCTGTTTTGTAATTTTTAGCACTTAAGGGGCTCCGGAACGCCCTATACTTGCAATGTTAAAATAACGCTTATAAATTACATCTTTCCTCACAAAGTATTTGAGGTAGGAAGTTGAACTTTTTACAGATTATTTATTGGAATATGGGCTACAACTTAACACAGGGATTTTACAAAATTTTAGTTGAGTTATTAAAGATGATTTTTTTTTCAATTGTAATGAAAATTCACAACATTTTTTGCAATTTTTTATTTATATATTCAAAAATACACAGCTTTTTGGAAAAAGGCTGTGTTAAATTATGCAGAAGGTACTGTGTAACATTTACTGAAAGTTTGAAACAAATATGTTTGGAAGATCCTTAGAAAACATGTAATTAGTATGAGAAAATAAAAGTTTTGGGAATTGAGCGACAAAGATTGGATTAACTTTTTAGTGCATTCCAGGTCCATAGGATGGATTATCTTCATCCTCTGCAAACTCCTCCTCCAGCTTCCTCTTGTTGCTCCTCCTGTTTACTCTTGCTTGTATTTCTAGACTCTTTACAGCCCTGTCTGCAGCCCGAAGGCGTTCCTTGTCTAAAGCAAGCATCGCTCGTATCATGTTAGAATGTTATTATTTACAGTAACAACACATACCTTTGGCTTTCCAACATTTCTCCTTTTCTTAAAAGCCTTCAGAGGATTTCTAATAACTTTACTTTTACTCATTATTATACTTCAACAAAACAGAGACTCAAGAAACAGAATTAATTACGAATATTTTCGAGATAACGACAGAGTAAATAAACATGAAACAATCGACAATCACACCAGCGATATATATTGAACCATCACAGGTTAGCCACAACACATACTTTATCTCACATCACTAAAATGTACCTGATGAACACGGACGTTAATAATAACACCATTTGACAGCAGTTTAACAGCGCCACAGTGGGTCATGCCCATGTAGAACACATTTCAAAAAAAAATTTAAAAATAGTTGTAGTCTTCAGAATTGAATTAATTATACATCTATTAACAGGTAATAGTCTGCAGATTCAGAAAACGCAAAAAAGTAAAAATTGAACTTTTCATGATTTTGAGCCTTTCCGTAGCCCCTTAAAAGGTCCGCCCCCGGTAGCTGAGTGGTGCTGGCACGGTAGGTCAGCGAGTGCGGTCAGAGAACTGCCTGCTCTCTGCACTAAAGAAAACTGAGTAAGGGGCCAGCAACGAATTTCAACGGATGTCACGTGACGTCCGCTGCGACTAAATACAACGAACAATCACGAATAAAATGAAGAAAAAAAAAGTGGTCAGCGCGACAGAATGTCAGTCCTAAGGGACCGTGTTCGATTCCCGGCTGGGTCGGAGATTTTTTCCGCTCGGGGACTGGGTGTTGTGTTGTCCTAATAATCATCATTTCATCCCCATCGACGCGCAAGTCGCCGAAATGGCGTCAAATCGAAAGACTTGCACTCGGCGAACGGTCTACTCGATGGGAGGCCCTAGTCACACGATTTTTTTTTTTTAAGCACCGAAGATGACTTCGCAATAGCTGAAATTTACATCTGCTATATTAAACCGACGGATTTCAGATTGCTGTTCATTTCTCCATTGTCTATATTCAACGACCGCTGGGCACAAGGGAGTCAAATGGATTCCAGTCTAGTTCTTTTAAAGTTTTGTATAGCATATTACTTCTTACTGTGAAAGGTGTAAAATGTGGAGATAAACAGAATACATTCAAGTAAACGACAGAAATCGTAAAGAAAGGGTAGACAGTAAGACGACTTATTACTCTCTCTACATTTTATGCGGCTTTACAGGTGACTCATGCTCTGAAGAGCTGGAGTCTTTGCTACCCTTACAGGACTCTCGTTAGTTTCACCATTGTAAAGCTTCAAATGAATTTTGCACGGAAAACTTCTTATAGGTACTGTTACTGAAGTGTAACACAAATCTATAGTTATCTAAGCCTAAGCGTTTGACTTACGTCACATGTGGGAATACTTTTTTCGTCGTATAGGTGTGAGTGCTGCAGGCGATGTAGACGCCTCAGGCAGCGTATGAACGGCAGTTTCCTTACGACGTACCACAGCAGTGTAGAGGAAGTGGACACGAACAGTTTTACATGAGGCACTTGTGTCGAGCAAGTAGTTCAAATTGGCCTACGGGAACCAGTTAAGTTACAGCGCATGGCTGTCGATAGAGATTATCGCATTCTCTCGCTGTGTGTGCGCAAACTGTTGGTTCTAGAGAAAAAATTGACAGGGTCTTTTCTGTAAATAATTTCATTCAGTTTAATTTTACATTCTCGCTAGAGGCCACAGTTTTTGAGTTATTCAAGGAAAGCGTAGAAAAGTGACCTTCAACCGCACGCCAACCCCACAGTCACTCACCAACGGTCAGAATTTTCAGTATGTTATTCATGGAACTCCCTCTTACCACTGTACAAAACTTTGTCGCTGCATGAATTATTTTACATATTCGGCCTCTTTTGGTCTTCATTTTTCTGGTCACAACGCCACCAGCTTAGTGGGCTGCTGCGCTAACTTTATTACTTTAAGGGGAAATACCGGTTAAATTTCAACCTATTTGCAAGAAAAAATAGTCCTAACATGTCTTGGCATGCTGAATTCAGTGAGTAAAACCCATTTTCTAAACAAAATTTTATCAAAGTATCTGATTTTTGAGTTCTGAAAAAACTCAATATTTTTTTTTCAAACCATGTCGTTGGTTATCACGTAATGTATTCACAAAAATGTTTTGAGCCAAAAATTTGTAAACTAAAGGAGTAGTAGCATCTTTTTGTTTCGGCCATTCTTACCTTTTTCAAATAAGTTCAAGTACGATGACCTTTTTAACACTATATTCATGCGAAAAGTATAAATCAATTATAAAACTTCTGTATTTATAATACGTAACAAGAAATTAGCACAAAATAAAATTACTACGACATCATACAGTATAGTGTCTGGCTCAGTATGTCCACACATCCCCGTCTCAGCTGCGTCCACTCCGTTGAGTCGCCGGTCCGGTTATAGCTGGCCGCGTGGAAAAAAAAAGTAGGTCTTTTCTGGCCACCAGGCGCCGTTCTGTCATCAACTGACGTGCTTTCGCATCGCATTAGACTTGGTAGGCTGTAGACTGCAGGGGCGTTACAGCTAGAGTGTATGTATGTATGCACCATGGTATGAATAACGATATGTAAAATAATTGCACTGTGTTCCAGTGTTGATCACGTACTCACCCTAAGAACCGCACACGCCTCCACCACTCATTCTGAACCAGGAACCTGTATAAATACCTACTTTCCAGTTCGCAGTTGAGTCCTCCGCGAACGTAAATCCACACAAAATTTCTGCACCATATATTCCGTACCTATGTACTGATAGAAAATTAACTGTTCCTCAACTCTTTGGAAAAAATCAAAATGATTACAATAAAAAACGCCAATTTTAAACATTTTTGGATCAAACTTTTTTTGTGAATACATTCCGTACAGCGAACAACTACACGTCTGGGTTTGAAATAATTTTTGTGTTTTTTCTTCAAAACCCAAACATCAAAAAGGATAAAAAAAATTTTCAGCAAATTAATTTTACCCACTGAATTTAACATGCCAAAATATGTTATGAAATAAATTTTCAACCCTCTTCGATTTTTTACGGCTGGGTTGAAATTTCACCGGTACCTATCCTTAAATGTACCGGTTTACAATTCGATCCAAACTTAACCCTTGCATGTACAGTAGCTACGCAGTCAGAAAGCCAGTGTAACGAAACGATTTAGTTGTTAATTTTATGCTGTTAAAATTAACAAAATTGTTAGCTAAAATTTAGTTAAACGTCAGTTTTACAAACCGTAAGTGCACGACTAAGCCGGTGTCGTAATAAGACCAGTCTGTGAAGACCAAAAAGAAGGTCGAATATGGGACGTAATTGGTGTAGTCGTATATTTTAGTACAGGTCATTAATGGTCGTAAATGCATGTTACTATGTTAGACAGCGTACACCGCATAACAACGTAGCTCATTCTACACTACTGGCCATTAAAATTGCTACACCAAGAAGAAATGCAGATGATAAAGGGGTATTCATTGGACAAATATATTATACCAGAAGTGACATGTGATTACATTTTCACGCAATTTGAGTGCATAGATCCTGAGAAATCAGTACCCAGAACAACCACCTCTGGCCGTAATAACGGCCTTGATACGCCTGGGCATTGAGTCAAACAGAGTGTGGATGGCGTGTACAGGTACAGTTGCCCATGCAACTTCAACACGATACCACAGTTCATCAAGAGTAGTGACTGGCGTATTGTGACGAGCCAGTTGCTCGGCCACCATTGACCAGACGTTTTCAATTGGTGAGAGATCTGGAGAATGTGCTGGCGAGGGCAGCAGTCGAACATTTTCTGTATCCAGAAAGGCCCGTACAGGACCTACAACATGCGGTCGTGCATTATCCTGCTGAAATGTAGGGTTCCGCAGGGATCGAATGAAGGGTAGAGCCACGGGTCGTAGCACATCTGAAATGTAACGTCCACTGTTGAAAGTGCCGTCAGTGCGAACAAGATGTGACCGAGTCGTGTAACCATTGGCACCCTATACCATCACCCCGAGTGATAAGCCAATATGGCGATGACGAATAACGCTTCCAATGTGCGTTCACCGCGATGTCGCCAAACGCGGATGCGACCATCATGATGATGTAAACAGAAACAGAATTCATCCGAAAAAGTGACGTTTTGCCATTCGTGCAGCCAGGTTCGTCGTTGAGTACACCATCGCAGGCGCTCCTGTCTGTGATGCAGCGTCAAGCCATGGTCTCCGAGCTGATAGTCCATACTGCTGCAAACGTCGTCGAACTGTTCGTGCACATGGTTGTTGTCTTGAAAATGTTCCCATCTGTTGACTCAGGAATCGAGACGTGGCTGCACTATCCGTTACAGCCATGCGGATAAGATGCCTGTCATCTCGACTGCTAGTGATACGAGGCCATTGGGATCCAGCACGGCGTTCCGTATTACCCTCCTGAACCCACCGATTCCATATTCTGCTAACAGTCAGTGGATCTCTACCAACGCGAGCAGAAATGTCCCGATACGATAAACCGCAATCGCGATAGGCTACAATCCGACGTTTATCAAAGTCGGAAACGTGATGGTACGCATTTCTCCTCCTTACACGAGGCATCACAACATCGTTTCACCGGGCAACGTCAGTTATCTGCTGTTTGTGTATGAGAAATCGGTTGGAAACTTTCCTCATGTCAGCACGTTTTAGGTGTCACCACCGGTGCCAACCTTGTGTGAATGCTCTGAAAAGCCAATCATTTGCATATCACAGCATATTCTTCCTGTAGGTTAAATTTCGCGTCTGTAGCACGTCATCTTCGTGGTGTAGCAATTTTAATGGCCAGTAGTGTAAGTGTTCAAAGTAACAATCGCCAGTCGTAGTGTATGCATGGCAACACCGCTTTAAGTTCTGCGCACTGTCTCATAGATCCCTGGTGCCTGTCGTACCAGGTGACAGGCAGCTTGGACCCTAGCAAGTAGGTTTTCATCTGTTTCTACGGGAGTTTCCTACACCAACGTCTTGACGTAACCCCAGAGGAAAGAGTCCAGAGATGTGCGGTCGGGCGATCGCGCTGGGCCTGCCGTTGTGGCTGAGTGATTCTAGGTGCTACAGTCCGGAACCGCGCTGCTGCTAAGGTCTCAGGTTCGAATCCTGCCTCGGGCAGGTTAGTTAGGTTTAAGTAGTTCTAAGTCTAGGGGACTGATGACCTCAGATGTTAAGTCCCACAGTGCTCAGAGCCATTTGAACCATTTTTAATAGCGCTGGCCTTGGGCCAGGACCTCCCCTTTCAATCCAACGATGAGAGTGCGTGTTGCTCAGGTGCTGGCGGACGTGAACATCGAAGTGGCCTGGTGCACTTCCGTGTTGAAACCACATCCTTTGGCGGCCAAAAACGGGGTACAGTCTCTAAGAACTGTGGCATCATGTCTCACAGGAACACCGCACCTCGCTTTGAAAGTTACTATGGGCTGCGTTGTAGTTATGCAGTGTGTTGTGACTTAGCAAGACAGCCAAGCCACTATGATTGGTGGTCGAAAGGCACGCGTTAACCTCACGCAGGCTGGCGAGAGGTCTGGAACAGTTAAAGGGATTGAGACTGGCAAATAAAGTACGTAGCTGAGGGAATACTTAACTTTAATCCATAATTGGTGAACATCAGTCTGAAGGTACATGCATCACAAGATAAATAGCAAATGATAATGGCGCCTTGCTAGGTCGTAGCAAATGACGTAGCTGAAGGCTATGCTAACTATCGTCTCGGCAAATGAGAGCGTAATTTGTCAGTGAACCACCTCTAGCAAAGTCGGCTGTACAACTGGGGCGAGTGCTAGGACGCCTCTCTAGACTTGCCGTGTGGCGGCGCTCGGTCTGCAATCACTGACAGTGGCGACACGCGGGTCTGTCGTATACTAGCGGACCGCGGCCGATTTAAAGGCTACCAGCTAGCAAGTGTGGTGTCTGGCGGTGACACCACACAGTGTATGCGTGCACAACAAATCATACATGTATTTCCGATCTTTAGTTCAGTATTTGAATATAATCCGTTGTGGACCCACTATCACCTGTTTCAATTTGACCAACCTGTAGAGCGAGCTGCTTTCCGAGTTAAGACGGACTTCTCGAGGCGGACATTCCTAAATCGGCAGTTTTCTCGCAAAATTCTTTCTACGGATTGGCTACATTTTGGCTGCCAACATATCGCAGCATTTTTGTGAGATCTTTCTAGATGTTAAGATCGCCTATTATTTTGTACGTGCTCTTGGTACACATGTTTAGAAATTTATTAACTGGCTTATAGAAGACTTGAAACTTTTGAAGAATGCCCGAAATGTCGTTTGTCGCTAACAGCTACCTCTCATCGGAGACGTGCGAAATCTGGGCAATCAAAGGCTACGTGTACAGGTGTCCCCATAGGTCACCACTAGCGCCTTCTGGTCAAGGCCTTTCGGATAGAGGCAATGGCCGTTGAGGTAATGAACAATCAAAGTGTTTTATGTTGAGCCTGCCTTTGGCCTTGGGAGGGATCACATACATTTTTTCATCTCAGACGCTTACTCATCCACATTTATTTGCATTTTCCACATTCAGGCCAAGCTGCCGTTCGTCGCAACATACACCGATGAGATGACCACCCGTTTAACTGCTTGTTGGTCCACTTTGCAAACACAGTACAGCGGCGATTCCGCTTTGCATGGATTCTACAAGTCCTTGATAGGTTTTCAGAAGTATGTGGCACCAGATGTCTAGTCGCAGGTCACTAAATTACAGCAAATTACGGGACGGTGGTTTGTGAGCAAGCAGCTGGAAACCGATACGTGTTCCAGGGTTATAGACCAGGCGCATTTTTCTGGCTAAGAGATCAATGTGAGTTCACGGTCATCGTCCTCAAACCTGCAGCCCGACCGTTGCCTTGTGGTGAGGAGAGTTAAGCTGCTGGAACATATCATCGCCGTCAGAGAAGACTTTAGCCATGAAAGGACACAGGTGGCCCGACTTAATGTGCAATTAGTTCATTGCTGTCAGTGTGTCTTGGAGTACTACCGTAGGCCCAGTAGGAGCACAACTCAATGTACGTCACAGCATATTCCTGCTCCCTCCAGGCTGCATCTGAGGCGTGGTCCATGTTTCAAGCAGCCATTTGCCTGGATGACGGCGTGTAAGAACCCAATCATCGACCTGGTGTAACAAGAAATGCGATTCATTCGGTAGCTGACACGTTTCCAACGAGCCACGGTGAAACTTCGGTGATGCTTTGCCCACTACAATCACAACTGACGATGTCGTTGGAGCAACACAAGAACACTTAAGAGTAATGCAATTTAACTCTGGTTTGTTATGATGCCGAGCCGCATAACCAATAGGTCGTTCTTCTCCATCAATTTCTTCTGACATAATGGCTCCTACAGCATGATCGGAGGCGTCTACCGACAGAATGAATGGTGTTTAAAAATCTTGGTATGCTAGTGCAGGGGCTCTAGTTAAAACATGTTGGATTTGTCGCATTGCTTCATCATATTTCTTGGTCCAGATAAAACTAGCTCCTTTTTTCAATAATCTAGTCAGGGGCTTAGCAATGGCAGAATAATTGTTCACAAATGATCTGTAATAATTGGCAAGGTCGAAATATGACTGTATTTCTTTGATATTTGTAGGTGTTGGAAATTCCTTTATTGCTGTGGTGAAACGGGGATCCGGTTTGTCACCTGCAGTAGGCGTTCCGCGCATGCGCACTGGGTACCTACATCTATTGTCTACGCACTGACGCCATTGCAGTCTGATTCTTCCTTGTTTACGTTGTGTACTGAGTGTTTAAGATGCCTCCGATAATCGTGAGTCCCGCCGACTGTGAAGTACAGGCTGTTATAAGATTTCTTAGTGGTAAAGGCCTAAAAGCGATCGATATTCATCGTGAGATCTGTGCAGTTTACGGAGAAAACATTATGAATGATGGAATGGTAAGAGAGTTGGTGAGAGCATTTAAAGATGGCCACACAAATGTGCATGATGAACAACGGAGTGGGTGTCCTTCGGTCGTTAATGAAAGTTTGGTGCAGGAAGTGGACAGTAAGGTGAGAGAAAACAGACGCTTTACGATTTACTCCTTGCGGGATGACTTTCCTAATGTTTATCGTAGTGTTTTGTATGGCATTGTGACCGAGCACTTGAATTACCGAAAATTGTGCGCAAGTTGGATACCGAAAATGTTGACAGATGTGCACAAAACCAACCGTTTAGACAGTGCTTTGACTTTCCTTGAGCAGTACCACAACGATGGTGATGATTTCTTAAGCCGAACTATTACGGGCGATGAAACATGGGTGGCCTGAGTCACACCAGAATCAAAGCAACAGGCCATGGAATGGCGGCATTCAGATTCACCCAGAAAAGTGAAGTTTAAGCAAACAATTTCTGCCCGAAAAATCATGTGCACAGTTTCTTGGGACAGAAAAGGAGTACTGCTTGTGGAGTTTATGCCTCGTAATGAGACAATCAATGCAGCAATTACTGTAAGACATTGCACAATCCACGCCGCTCAATTCAGAACAAAAGACATGGCAAGTTGGGCAAGGGAATCGTTTTGCTACAAGACAATGCCAATCCGCATGTGGCGAATCAGACCAAAGATTTCATCACATCTTTTCGATGGGAAACTCTAGATCATCTTCCAAACAGCCCCCATCTTGCGCCTGCACTTGAAGAAACACCTGGGTGGTCAGCGTCTTCAAGACGATGAAGAAGTCAAAACAGTGGTGATGCAATGGTTAACAAGTCATGCGGCAGACTTCTATGTGGAGGGTATTCAAAACTTGGTACAACGTAATGACAAGTGCCTCAATATTGACAGAAATTATGTAGAAAAGTAGATTAAGGTACAGGATTTCATGTAAAAATAATTTTTTTTAAATCTCAAAACGGTACTTACTTAAAAAAACACCCCTCGTATTGTACCTGCGATTGGGCAAAGGCACACTTTTTCAATTTCACACTCAAGTGAGCTCCTTTAAAACCTTCCAAAACATCCTTCAACACTTCTGCTTGTTCTTTGATGATTTCAGAAAAAAATAATAATGTCATATAAATATACCAAGCATGTTGTGGGTTTCAATCCGCGTAACAACAAATCTGCAAATGTTTCAAAAGTCGCGGGTCTTTCCTCAGACCAAAGTTCATTCTTACAAATTCATGTAATCCTGTAGGTACAACAAAAGCAGTTTTATAGCGGTCCTGGTGTGCAACAGGGATTTGATGGTATCCAGATCGTTAAGTCAAGAGAGGTGAAATACTTGCAGTTGCCTAGTCGGTCTAATGTTTCGTCAATGCGCTGGAACACATACGCATTTGTGGTAGTTAGTCGATTCACTGCCCGCATATCGACTACATAGACGATAGGCTTTCTCTCCATTTACTGTATTTTTCGGTACGACGATCACGGGGGACGCGCACGAAGTTGAAGAGGGCTGAATGATTCCTGCAGCTAATTGCTGCCGAATCGTATCTTCGACTACGGATTGCAAATGATACGGTGTAAGATATGGTTTTTGAGCAATCGGCCGTGCTCCACCGGTCGGAATTTCGTGCTGAACCAAATCCGTGGCCGGTAGAAACTGCCTCTGTTCAAACAACCAAGAGAAATCCTCTCTAACACCGGTTGCAACACCTTTTTCTCCTCAGCGTTTAAATGACTCAACTTCTCTGTCAACTGATTCCTTAATGACGACGCGACATAACGCACTTCTCTGACTGGACACTTCATTCTCCTCTGTCCCTTCTCATCTTTACTTCGTGGAATTTCAGCTCCTCCTACTTCTTCTAAAATCTCCCGTCCACTAGCAACAATAGAGGAATCGTTAGTGCTAGGATTTCACCCGGAACAAGTCCAGCCCACTGACCCCCGGTTTTCCCGGTCTTTGTTCGCCGCCTGGGCATCGTTTCAGTTGAGGCACGTGGTTTTCCGCGTTCGGCTACACTTGGAGTGAATGTTAAGTTAATATCTTGCTAGGTCTTAAATTTTGCCAGATAGTTAAAAGACACGTTACAAAAAATGTGCACAATTGGCCTAAGCTGTGCCAGGTACTTTCACAGCAAACATAAGAGAAAACAATTTAGCACTGAATTCTTTAAATACGAGAACTCAGTATTCAGATGAATAGCCTATGAAAAAACATTCTTCTGTGTGAGAAAAAGTTCCCAATGCTGCAACAGGATAAACCTACCCTCAAAGGATAATTTGGTTGGAGAAAGAGGAACCTCAGTATAATTGACACTTGAGTTTCCGAACTCAGACAGTATTTGTGAAACAAGCACCAATGTTCACTATACTTGCAGATGGCATCAAAATTACTTTGTTCTTGCTAGATAGATCCAAGCTGTTTTTGCGTGTTATTCACAGATTAGTTTCGCTGAAAAGTTTTAGGGGAGGGGGAGGGGGAAGAAGGACTAGCACAGCATGAAGGACGTTTCACAGCCGTGAAACACTGCAGCATTTATTTACTCCATAACTGCTCTGTGACATAAACATACAGATCATCAGTATTTTAAACATAGCTGCACAACAGCAACGGTTCTACGTAATAAAATTATAAACAGCCGACCAGTTGCAATGGATAAAGAATTCTTTACCTAGGTTTCGAGAAATATGAATTTGTCTTCTTCAGAAGGTCGCAATTTTACATTAGTAAGGACTAACGTACCATCGCCGTTTTTACAAATGTCGGCATAGATCCATTTGTCAAAATTGAAATATAGCCCTAATTCTAGGGCTCACAGTCGGTTGTGAGCTCTGCAAGATCCATATACTAATTTATATTTACGTGACAAACCCTAATTCTAGGGCTATATTTCAATTTTGACAAATGGATCTATACCGACATTTGTAAAAACGGCGATGGTACATTAATCCTTCCTAATGTAAAATTGCCACCTTCTGAAGAAGACAAATTTATATTTGTCGAAACCTAGGTAAAGAATTCTTTATCCATTGCAACTGGTCGGCTGTTTATAATTTTAATACAGATCATCATTATTATTTTTAAAAAAATTGTTTGTATGACATTTACGAAATTAATAAATCTTGTGGTTAAAAACAGACAGAACAAAGAATAACGACAGATCATTTTCCTGAGACGTTTGCAACAGCATGTAGGACACCAATCACAATGCAGGTATGGCATTGGAATAATTTACAAGTTAAAATTCATCCATTACCCATGCAAATACTAACGAAATATGGCATAGAAGCAAATATCTTACTGCTTCCATTAGGCATTTCTACTTTATGGCATTCTTATATTCTTTAATTTTCGTCAGCTACTATGAGGGCCTACGTAAACAAAACGACTTTCACTTATTTCTGTACAACGTTGATTTTAGACAACAGAGTTAGGCGACTGCATCCGTGACTTTGCTACCGACATGACACATTCAAGACCATTGTTATCGCATTGTACGTTTGCTCTACTGGTTCTCTCGAGTAAATGTACACTCCTGGAAATGGAAAAAAGAACACATTGACACCGGTGTGTCAGACCCACCATACTTGCTCCGGACACTGCGAGAGGGCTGTACAAGCAATGATCACACGCACGGCACAGCGGACACACCAGGATCCGCGGTGTTGGCCGTCGAAGGGCGCTAGCTGCGCAGCATTTGTGCACCGCCGCCGTCAGTGTCAGCCAGTTTGCCGTGGCATACGGAGCTCCATCGCAGTCTTTAACACTGGTAGCATGCCGCGACAGCGTGGACGTGAACCGTATGTGCAGTTGACGGACTTTGAGCGAGGGCGTATAGTGGGCATGCGGGAGGCCTGGTGGACGTACCGCCGAATTGCTCAACACGTGGGGCGTGAGGTCTCCACAGTACATCGATGTTGTCGCCAGTGGTCGGCGGAAGGTGCACGTGCCCGTCGACCTGGGACCGGACCGCAGCGACGCACTGATGCACGCCAAGACCGTAGGATCCTACGCAGTGCCGTAGGGGACCGCACCGCCACTTCCCAGCAAATTAGGGACACTGTAGCTCCTGGGGTATCGGCGAGGACCATTCGCAACCGTCTCCATGAAGCTGGACTACGGTCCCGCACACCGTTAGGCCGTCTTCCGCTCACGCCCCAACATCGTGCAGCCCGCCTCCAGTGGTGTCGCGACAGGCGTGAATGGAGGGACGAATGGAGACGTGTCGTCTTCAGCGATGAGAGTCGCTTCTGCCTTGGTGCCAATGATGGTCGTATGCGTGTTTGGCGCCGTGCAGGTGAGCGCCACAATCAGGACTGCATACGACCGAGGCACACAGGGCCAACACCCGGCATCATGGTGTGGGGAGCGATCTCCTACACTGGCCGTACACCACTGGTGATCGTCGAGGGGACACTGAATAGTACACGGTACATCCAAACCGTCATCGAACCCATCGTTCTACCATTCCTAGACCGGCAAGGGAACTTGCTGTTCCAACAGGACAATGCACGTCCGCATGTATCCCGTGCCACCCAACGTGCTCTAGAAGGTGTAAGTCAACTACCCTGGCCAGCAAGATCTCCGGATCTGTCCCCCATTGAGCATGTTTGGGACTGGATGAAGCGTCGTCTCACGCGGTCTGCACCAGCACGAACGCTGGTCCAACTGAGGCGCCAGGTGGAAATGGCATGGCAAGCCGTTCCACAGGACTACATCCAGCATCTCTACGATCGTCTCCATGGGAGAACAGCAGCCTGCATTGCTGCGAAAGGTGGATATACACTGTACTAGTGCCGACATTGTGCATGCTCTGTTGCCTGTGTCTATGTGCCTGTGGTTCTGTCAGTGTTATCATGTGATGTATCTGACCCCAGGAATGTGTCAACAAAGTTTCCCCTTCCTGGGACAATGAATTCACGGTGTTCTTATTTCAATTTCCAGGAGTGTATTATAATAAGTGAATTAGTTAATGAAAATTTGCCCTCATTGCCCTGAAATAACATCACCTTATTTGTTGTTTTCTATTGCTGGCGATGCTTTCGATTCCCTATAAATATTTTTAGTTCTTAAATAATGCAAATTCATATTATATTAATATCCAGAAAAACTTGAATTTCTTATCATTATTGAATCTCATCACAGTGTAACATGTGTTGGACTGTGACGATACGGTAACAACTTTGATATAGCTTCCACGGCTGTTTAGGGGAAGGCCTTACACTGTGGATACGCGTGGAGGGGGGGGGGGGTGAATGGGCGGGACTTGTTCCGGGTGAAATCCTAGCACTAAGGGCACGTCAACAATAGTACCTTCAACATGGTCAACAACGACCTTTGAACGGTGTGCTCTGAAACACTTGTACCTACACCATCATTGTACTTTGTCAGATCTGCCACAGATCGGTGTCTATCCTGGATTACACAGTGTTGGATCCTCCGACATCTACGTTTTGCGATGAGACGTGGACATCCAGTACCACACGGAGTTATTCCACCATCCTTCAACCACACTACGTATCTGACCACGACAGTAGTACGCAAACAACCGAATAGTTTCGCCGTTGCAGAGATTCTACATCTACATTTATGCTCCGCAAGCTACCCAACGGTGTGTGGCGGAGGGCACTTTACGTGCCACTGTCATTACCTCCCTTTCCTGATCCAGTCGCATATGGTTCGCGGGACGAACGACTGCCGGAAAGCCTCCGTGCGCGCTCGAATCTCTCTAATTTTACATTCGTGATCTCCTCGGGAGGTATAAGTAGCGGGAAGTAATATATACGATACCTCATCCAGAAACGCACCCTCTCGAAGCTACACCGCGATGCAGAGCGCCTCTCTTACAGAGTCTGCCACTTGAGTTTGCTAAGCATCTCCTTAACGCTTACCAAATAATCCTGTGACGAAACGCGCCGCTCTTCTTTGGATTTTCTCTATCTCCTCTGTCAACCCGACCTGGTACGGATCCCACAATGATGAGAAATACTCAAGTATAGGTCGAACGAGTGTTTTGTAAGCCACTTCCTTTGTTGATGGACTACATTTTCTAAGGACTCTCCCAGCGAATCTCAACCGCCTTACGAACAGTTAATTTTATATGATCATTGCACTTCAAATCTTTCTGTACGCATCCTCCCAGATATTTTACGGAAGTAACTGCTACCAGTGTTTGTTCCGCTATCATATAATCTTACAGTAAAGGATACTTCTTTCTATGTATTCGCAATACATTACATTTATCTATGTTAAGGGTCAATTGCCACTCCCTCCACCAAGTGCCTATCCGCTGCAGATCTTCCTACATTTCGCTGCAATTTTCTAGTGCTGCAACTTCTCTGTATACTACAGCATCATCCGCGAAAAGCAGCATGGAACTCCCGAGACTATCTACTACGTCATTTATGTATATTGTGAAAAGCAATGGTTCCATAAAACTTCCCTCGTTTCCAGTCGCAGCAACACTATGTGCCCTTTGTCAAAACCTCTTATATCAGTAGATTTCTGCACTTGTGAACCATATCTTCGCTGTAGCGACTGCCCATTCGTCTCTCTTCCGCTTACGTTCTTTCCTTAATGCGTCACGTGGCCGCAGTACCACCAGGAGGCATTCAACCATGCGGTGGGCAGTCGTCATAATGTTTTGACTCTGCAGTGTGGTGCTACAGAAGAATGCTGAAGATTAGATGGGTAGATCACATAACTAATGAGGAGGTATTGAACAGAATTGGGGAGAAAAGGAGTTTGTGGCACAACTTGACAAGAAGAAGGGACCGGTTGGTGGGACATGTTCTGGGGCATCAGGGGATCACAAATTTAGCATTGGAGGGCAGTGTGGAGGGTAAAAACGTAGAGGGAGGCCAAGAGATGGATACACTAAGATGATTCAGAAGGATGTAGGTTGCAGTAAGTAGTGTGCGATGGAGAAGCTTGCACAGGATAGAGTAGTATGGTGAGCTGCATAAAACCAGTCACTGGACTGAAGACCACAACAACACCAACAAGTGTGTAATAGCGGACGATGTAGTGGGGAAAGCGAGTAAGACGTACCTGAAACACTCTGTTCAAAATGGTTCAAATGGGTCTGAGCAGTATGGGACTCAACATCTGAGGTCATCAGTCCCCTAGAAATTAGAACTACTCAAACCTAACTAACCTAAGGACATCACACACATTGAAACGTCCCCTTAGAACAATTATACACGACTGAGCTTAAACTGACACACAACATTTTTTTAGCGCAACGCAATCTGACTTTCAGATATCCCTACAAAGGAATGGCCCTGACTAACATTAACCTGTACCTTTCACAAATCACTTACCTCACAAAAATCTTCGTTACTCAAGCTACTGCAATGAAGCGAGTGCCACTACTGCCAGCTAAATAAAAAATTCAAACTACCGAAGTCACTAACTACTGATAGGGATAGTTAGCAAATGAAAGAATTTAATAGAGAACAAACAATGTATTTACCTTAATAGTGTTGAAAAATCATAATATACATAGCAGTTCATGACATCCAGTATTAGAAATCTCAAAACTCCGCCATTTCTCTCCCCACATCCACCACTGCTGGCGGCTCACCTCCAACTGCGCAACGCTACGCGCTGTTCACATCCAGCTGCCGCTGCCCAACACTACAATGGCACACAACAATGCAACCTAGCCACAGACTGCACACAGCACAGCCAGTGATTGTCATACCGAGCGCTACGTAACGTTGCCGATAAGAAAACATAAACAGCCTACTTACATAGCCCCCATGCTCCCCCACAAAAAAATTTTACAAATTGTTTTGGGCAGTGGCCAATAATGATTTGATAAAATTTTTCATAATTACAATAACAAAGATATCAAATCCACACACTTATTGATAAAATGTTGGTCAAAAGCTAAGATTTTCTCACAGTCCATAAAGACAGTCCAGATTGTTCATCACAGTAAAATTTCAGTGTTTTTTTTTTTTCAGAGACTTAGCAGTAAAAGAGAATGCACACGGAAGTAGTGGATTTCCATGCAGTCTTGAAGAAGTAGTGTTGTCCTTCCAACGGAAAGACAGTGCTGACTCTTGACATGCTGACAGGTAATGGGCCACAACAGAGCAAACCCACAGCAGAGTCATTCGACGTTTTGTAGAAGATTGGTAGGTAGGTCATCACAGAGCAGACCCACTGTAGTCCTTAATAGGCAGAATATATATAGCAGTACATGACAACTTTCAGTATTAGAAATTTCAAAACTCCGCCATTTCTCTCCCCACATCCACCACTGCTGGCGGCTCACCTCCAACTGCGCAACGCTACGCGCTGTTCACATCCAGCTGCTGCTGCCCAACACTACAATGGCAGACAACAATGCAACCTAGCCCAGACTGCACACAGCACAGCCAGTGATTCTCATACCGAGCGCTACGTAACGTTGCCGATAAGAAAACATAAACAGCCTACTTACAACATCCATACCTGAGGCAGGATTGGAACCTGCGACCGTAGTGGTCGCGCCGTTCCGGACAGTAGTGCCTAGAATGGCTCGGCCACACTGGCCGGCGAAACACCCTGTAGTCTAAGATCGTAGCAGTCCATAACATCTGCACACGAAGTGTTTTCTCAAGATGCCCTCGTTGCAACGCACGGCAGTAGCATTTTTTTAAATTTGATAATCCGCTTTCCAAGTGAGGGACGAGCACCGCCAAGGTTTTTTGCCAGCGTTAATCCCGGACAGGAGCCGGTGGGGCGGCGTTCGCGTCTTCCTGGTTCTATCGGCGGACGATACTTTGCACCAGATTACCGGCCGTTACCATCAGCCTGCTACACAGTAGCCAGCGCCGCGTCCCGTTACCTTCACCCGACGGCCGGCCGCTCTCAATGGGTCTCCGGATTTTTCTGAAACATGTAAATGGAGATGTTATCAAAGCGGCAGACTGCAAATTGCCGTTGCCGGAGCTCCATAAAGCAGACGCGGCCTCCGCGCCAAACACGCCCGGTCCGTCCAGGCCCACCTCGGCCCCGGACGCGCTCCGCGCAGCCTGCGTCCGACTTATTACGCGCATTAATTAGTTTCCACGTTAATTTTACGGCTGGCGATTACCGTTACAGCCGACACTTTTTCGCCACCGCGGCCGACGTCGTCGCCCGCCGCTGTCCTTCCGGTGGAGGGAACACGTGGCCCACACTGACGGTCCCACAAGTTCGCCTCTAACGGGCCGACATGTTTACGTTCCCGATTTATTCTGGACAGGCATGTGAGGTCCTCGAGCAAAACGCACCAGACAAAAGATTAGTCGGCCACAGGCAACGTGACGCTAACGCCTTTGGGATTATCCTGTTGTTTCGGACAGCGTTGAATTTTCTAAATTTTGCGTTTTATTGGTACGCTGCAACTAGCAGAAGTAATTCAGTGCGACAGCAGCGGGTAAGAAGCTGGCTCTCACGTAGGCACTGGTGACAAGACGCGCATTATCGGTGTAAGTAGGCTGTTTAGGTTTTTATGTTGGTAACGCCACGTAGCGCTCTGTATGAAAATCACTGACTGTGCTTTGTGCAGTCTGTGGCTGGTTGGCATTGTTGGAATATTCGCTATTGTAGTGTTGGGCAGTTGGATATGAACAGCGCGTAGCGTTGCGCAGTTGGAGGTGAGCCGCCAGCTGTGGTGGATGTGGGGGGAGAGATGGCAGAATTTTGAGAGCGGACGATCTGGACGTGTGTCCGTCAGGAAGAGAAAATTTGTAGTACTGGATATGATGAACTGATATATATATATATATATATATATATATATATATATATATATATATATATGACTTTTGAATATTATTAAGGTAAATACATTGTTTGTTCTCTATCAAAATATTTCATTTGCTAACTATTAACTATGCCGATCAGTAGTTAGTGCCTTCATTAGTTAGGATCTTTTATTCAGCTGGCAGTATTGGCGCTCGCTGTGTTGCAGTAGTTTTAGTAACGAAGATTTGTGCGAGGTAAGTGATTCACGAATGGAATACGTTATTGTTACTCTGGGCCATTCTTTTGTAGGGACTATTGAATGTCAGATTGCGTTGCGCTAAAAATATTGTGTGTCCGTTCAGTGAGTGTCTGAGTACGTTCAGTTTTGCTCAGCTTTTTGAAAATCAAATAACGTGGAGGTGCTCCAGCACTGTCATTTATAATATTTTTGTAAGAGGAGGTTTCGTAGTAATTCGCTGCGACAGCAGCGGGTAAGAAGCTGTCTCTCACGTAGGGCACTGGTGACACAACGCGCAGTATCGGGTCGAAATGAGGAAAAGATATTCAGCAATCAATCGCAAATCCTGTCTGTATATTACTGCAGACCTGCGTTTCAGCTATTGAGTAACTACTCTGATCAGCCAAAACGTTATGACCACCTACATAGTCATAGTAGCCGGTATGTCCTCTTTTTTGCACGGATAACAGCACTGACATGTAGCATGGAAGCAATGAGGCCTCGGTAGATTGCTGGAGGGAGTTGGCACCCTATCTGTGCCCACAAGTCACCACCTAATTCCCGTAAATTGCTGGGAGGGGGGCGGGAGCGGTGGGGGGGAGGGGGGGGGCGATGAGCTCTGATGTCACGTTCAGTCACATCCCAGATGTATTCGATCGGGTTCTGATCTGGTGAGCGGGGGCACAGCACATCAATTGGAACTCGCCACTGTGTTCCTCGAAATTCTCCTTCACACTCCTGGCCAGGTGATATGAGCATTATCTTCCTGAGAAATGTCACTGTCCTCGGGAAACATGATCGTCATGAAGGGGTGAACGTGGTCTGTACCAGTGTACGATACTCCTTGGCTGTCATGGTGCCTTGCATGAGCTCTACTGGACCAATGGTTGGCGGCGTGCATGTTCCCCAGACCATAATGGAGCTACCGACAGATTGCCTCCGTGTCGCAGTGCAGGAGTCAAGGAGCTGTTCCACTGGAAGACAATGGATCTGTGCTGTCCCGTCGGCATGACGAAGAAAGTGTCTGGATTCTTCAGACCATGCAACGCTCTGCCACTGCGCTACCGCCCAATGTCGATGGTCACGTATCCATTTCAGTCGTAGTTGCCGATGTCGTGATGTTAACATTGACATATGTATGGGTCGTCGGCTGCGGAGGTTCATTGTTAGAAGTCGGTGCACTGTGTATTCAGACACACTTGTACTCTGCCCAAGATTAAAGTCTAATGCTAGCTCCGCCACAGTTAGCCGCATCTCCTGTTTTTCTAGTCTCCCCAGCTTACTACGTTCGATATCTGTAATGAGGGGCAACTACCCAACCCCACGACGTATGGACGTGGTTTCACCTTCGTTTGGCTAGGTGTGAAGACACTCACTACTGCACTCCTCGAGCACCCGACAAGTCGTTCAGTTTCCGAAATGCTCGTGCCGAGCCTCCGGGCCACCACAATCTGCTCTCGGTCAAACTCTGACAGACCGCAGGCCTTCCCCATTCTACACACGGACAACACGCTCGCTGATGCTACATGCACCGTGCCAAGTGACGCTGCTAGCGACTTGACAGGTTTATATGGATAGTAGCTCAGTGGTCATAATTTTCTGGCTGATCATTGTATTTTCAGCGCGTTTCAGTTGAGTGATACAGACATGTGTCACTATGGGATTTCAACAAGTAGATAGCAAGATCATTATCTGATTCTGTACGTGTTAAAATCTTATACTAAGACAAGCTTCACGATTCAATGTGGCTCGGTTTAAACGCATTAAACTAGCTATTCAGTAACTTAACTCCAGATCTGTAAAAGTATGAAGATGGGATTTCCGACTAGATGCGGTATTCCTATTCCTTTTTTGGAATATACCACAGTCAGTGCACACAACAACTTGCCAGTTGTTATTCACAGAAATGGGTAGATGTTCGCGAGCCATGATACAAGATTTTGTTTGACGGTCAATACGTAGGGCAACCCCAAGCTGTATTATTTGAAACTCAGAATTTTCTTCATTAAATATTAGTCATTAAATTCCACTTCCGGATCCTCAAATACTAGAAAGGGTCCACGAGACATCAGAGCTTTGATACAACAGTACTACCAGCAGTAAATCAATTGAATTATTAATTATCTGACATTATCATTCATTGCAGGAGGCTTTCTATAATTTTGTACTGTAGTCTTCTTCTGAAAACCAATTTTTTTGCCGCTCAGGATTAGCCGAGCGGTCTGAGGCGTTGCAGTCATGGACTGTGCGGCTGGTCCCGGCGGAGGTTCGAGTCCTCCCTCGGGCATGGGTGTGTGTGTGCTTGTCCTGAGGATAATTTAGGTTAAGTAGTGTGTAAGCTTAGAGACTGATGACCTTATCAGTTAAGTCCCATAAGATTTCACACACATTTGAACATTTTTGAACCAATTTTTTTGCTAAAATCGCCATGTTAACGCCATTGTTGGATTACTAGTTTCGGCAATATGTATTGCCATCCTCAGAGCCGTAAAACCGGTCAGTTGTAGTTACATCATACACTACTTATATCACACTGTCAAATGAGGACTATAAAATATGCATAAAAAGGCGAGGCATTACAATGACATGCCAGATAACCTACACCGAGTAAGGAGCTGGTTCTCACATAGGCATTGCACACCTGGCGTGCCATTGACCTTTTCATGTATATTGTGTAGTCCTCATGTGACAAAGTGGTGTAAGCATTGTATGTTGTAACTACTACTGCCCGTTTTATGGCCCTGGGGATGGCAGTGCATAACGCCGAAACTAGTAACCCAGTAGTTGTATTAACATAGCGATGTAATCATATAAAGTGGTTTCCAAAAGAAGAATATTGTTAGGAATGTCTTTTACATTTGACGGCCTGCAGCTAATAGAAATTGTAAATATGCCATTTTATTAATTGATTGTTCGACAATAGGTGCTTTGTGATTGTTTTTTTATTTCATCATAAGACACCACCAAAGATAATAGAAAACACTGAAGATACCGCTGATGATGGACAACGCCGCAGCTTTTTTCGAACAATTTATTAATAAGACGACATGCTCTTACTTCCAGTATTGTTAAGCTACTGACGATGTTCGAATATCTATGAAGTTTTACGAAGTACGCAAGAGATTTCGGCTGTGCGCTATTCTCGCCAGTCGACGTTAAGAAGTGTCTGTAGACTGTGTTTATGTGATAGTTAGCGATAGCAGGTACTCGGAGCTTGTCCTTCTGTCGCAGTCGGTTTTACCATGCTCTCGGATTTCATTAACTTTTGGAGATGAATCCTGTCAGCGTATTTAATTGTAACATTGTTGCGTTGTTCGCCAATGATTGCATCGTAATGTCATTCTGGGATTAATTTCAAGTAAATAAGCTAACCACACGACCACTTATAATCAGGTTGCCAACCTGAATCTTCTAAAGAATTCAGTTCGCTAACCTGCTTCGAGAGACAACATCGAGACATTCACAAAACACGTGTACGAGGAAATGCTACACGCCCATTCATTAAGATGACCTAGGAAATGATTGGCTTAGCTATCACAGTGTTGGGTAGGGAGGCATGACTGGTTATAAGTACGTCACCTATAGCACTTTGTACGAATTCGTGGCTAAACTGATAAAATTTTATAGAAGTTTGCACCGTGCAACAACGCCACTGCCCTGGTAATGGCCTTAACTCTGAAACGTCCCCTTAGAACAATTTATGAATTACTGTGCTGATAAACCTCTTACATTATTTGCTTTTCAAACAGCTGAGCAAAACTGAACGTACTCAAACATTCACTAAAGTGACACACAATATTTTTAGCGCAACGCAATCTGACTTTCAAAAATCCCTACAAAAGATGGCCCTGACCAACATTAACCTATACGTTTCACAAATAACTTCCCTCACAAAAATCTTATTTACTCGAACTACTGCAATACAGCGAGCGCCACTACTGCCAGCTAAATAAAAGATTCAAACTACGGAAGGCACTAACTACTGATAGGCATAGTCAGTAAATGAAAAATTTTGATAGAGCACAAACAACGTATTTACCTCAATAATCATAATATATATGCCATCCAGTCTTACAAATTTCAAATCTCCGCCATTTCTCTCCCCTCATCCACCACTGCTGGCGGCTCACCTCCCACTGCGCAACGCTACGCGCTGTTCACGTCCAGCTGCCCAACACTACAATGGCAGACAACAATGCAAACTAGCCACAGACTGCACACAGCACAGGCAGTGATTTTCATACAGAGCGCTACGTGGCGTTACCTATATAAAAACCTAAACCTGAGCAGTAAAAGACAATGCACATGGAAGTAGTGGATTTCCATGCAGTCTTGAAGATATAGTGTTGTCCTTCCTACGGAAAGACAGTGCTGACTCTTGACATGCAGACAGGTAATGGGCCACAACAGAGCAAACCCACAGCAGAGTCATTCGACGTTTTGAAGAAGATTGGTAGGTAGGTCATCATAGAGCAGACCCACTGTAGTCCCGGTAGAGATTCCGGTATTGGTGGGCCACCAGAGGTGCAGACCCACTGCAGTCCTTGTAGAAATAATGGTACTGGTGGGTCATCAAAGATGCAGACCCACTGTAGTCCTTGTAGAGATGGCCAGCAGCCATCTGTTGTGACTGTTCAGGTGCACAATCACCATTGAAGAGTCTTGCGGATAATATAGCAAGTCCATAACCACCACTTGTGCACTCACAAAGTTTTTTGGAATTGTCCTTAGAACCAGCAATGCTGTTATCCAGTCCCTTGCTGAATTATCAACACACATGCAAACACTAACAGTCCCTACTTCTCACATATTGTCCATATACTATGACCAACAGAAATGTGTGCAGTGAAATGAATGCTTACAAGTTACTTAATTTGATGAACTGGTGTCAATTACAATTTTATAACATAAGAATACAATAAGAAAGGTACAAAATACATCATTAAAGAACATAACAATACAGATAACATTCGCAAAAGCAACATTGTAAATTGCCACTCATTAGTAGTGTCATGATAAAATCGTGTAGCTGTCACATAAACTAACCACTGTGTCATCTGGTATCTCACAGAAAGTACTTTAAATCCAGAATGTTTCTTCAAGTAAACCAAAATGTTGCATTAAAATCTCATTAGCAGCACCAGTTTATGTCCTAAGTATGTAAGCCTGATAGTCGTTACGTAATCGTGGAACTAACAAGCAAGAATGTACACACACAGTAACACTGTGTCCTCTGTTCACTATCACAATGCAATGGTAATTACTGTCTAAATATGTACCCTAGGTTCTAGACTGGATAGTTAACTTCAAACATTGTTGCATGGTAACAGATTCTAAGATTGAAAAACAGTACTAGTAACGTGAAGCGAAAAATTTTATAGCAAAGACTAAGTTAAAAAGCAGATTATCTCACAATAAATGATTTTACATGTGAAATGTGGTGTAGCCCCTTGCTCTTCCTAGTACGCAGAGTTTCAACTTTAACGCAATTATCATGTGGTATACGTCGGTAAAGAATACTGGAATTTTTCTCAAGGTTAGCGTCTATGTTACTTTTCTTTGAACCAGCCGGCGCAGGTGGCTGCCTGCGGTGCGAGTCATTGTCTGCTATCTCTTTGTTGACGTGCGTCGTTATTGGGATTAGGAGACCTAACTTCTACAAATTCGCCTTGCCGAGAGGGCCCAGCCCTGTGAGAATCCCGCCAGTTCTGATGAAATTCACGTCTGTCGTTATGATTATATAGTCTGTCATCATATCGGTAGTTCCTGTAATTTCTTTCTTGTCGGTCACGTGGTGGAGAATTTCTCCCTGAATTATCACTGCATGGTGGACCGTTGCGTCTGAAGTTATTCTGTCTCCCGTAATAATAATAGTTCTGGTTGCCAAATTGTCTGTTTCTATGATTGTCTCTGTCATATTCATTACTACGGAAATGCGATATTTCCCTGTAATTATTACTACTCTTCCAACGGTTGTCATACGGGTGGTGTCTGTTTCGGTCACGATTTACATTGAAAGAATAGCCTTGTCGTATATGATTTCTGTCATCGCGGAATTGTGACGGATGTGATCTGTAATTGTTGTGCTCCTGTTTTCGCATTCCGCAATTGTCAGTGTCAATTTCCAGTTCTTGTAACAGTCCCTGAAAAGCTTCAATGTCGTCTTTGCAACGTCCTGCCAAAATAATATGCCACAAATGTTCAGGTAATTTGATTAAGCAAATGCGGATGAGTTCTGAGGGGCTGTATGGGTTTGCCAGGTACTAATTCTTGTGCAACATGTCTTCAAAATATTTCACAAGACTGAAAAATTCAAATTGTTCGAAATGTTTCATCATTATGATGCCATGTTTTACTCGGTCTTGTGTGGCTTGAGACCAATATGCTGAGAGGAAGGCATGATAAAATTCTCCTTCACTGTGACAATCGTGAATGACCGATCGCATTCTTACAGCTGGTTCATTCTCCAAGTAGCCACACATAAATTCTAATCTGTGTTGTAATGACCAGTTGGGAGGAAAACAATGAGAGAATTGATGGAGCCACGCTTGTGGATGAATGTCGTTGGCAGAATTCTTAAACGTTTTGAATTTACATGTAGTAATGAACAGCTTATAGTCAAAATCATCATGTCGGCGAGTCGCATGTCGGTCATTGTTACGTCGTTTCGGCGGTTCCATCTCAAAATTCGGTGTACCTTGCCAATTTCTTTCATAATTTCCGAAATGCGCTGTGTTTTTATTTTGTGGCTGTTCTGTATTTCTATGTCCCTCTTCCCGTATTGGAGTGCGAGTGTCCTCTGAAATACGTAATTCTTGTATTAACTGTGTCAGCTGATCTTGTACTTCCCGGATTTCTCTTTGGTGTTGCGTATTTACTTGATTCTGATATTATTAGAATCTCCTAATTTGTTCGCACTCTTCTGTGTCATTAAAGACTACCGGTTTTGTGTCATTCAGATTACCATCTACCTTCGTAGATAAATTATTTAGCTGATCCGAAAGTTCAACTACTTTCTCTGATAATGAACTAATTTCCTCCATGTGTCTTTCTGAACCAATTTTCAGGGTATCTACTGTGTCCTTTAAGTTTTCCTGAGTTTTTGCAAGTTGCGTAACCGAATTGGTAGATGCAACTGAGTCAATTTTAGCTTGCAAGGTCTCATGATTTTCATGAACAATAGTTCGCAGTTCTTTTATGGCTGCTTCGTGATTCTGTAATGCATTTTCATGACGCGAAAAAATAGGCTGGAAATGCTCACAAATTTGTGTTTTTACGTCATTACAGACTTTTTGACATTTCGATTCTATTTTATGTAACTCAGTAGTTAAATCTTCACGTGTTTGTTCAAGCGTGGTGTGAAGATTTTGTTCCATTGCGTCTAACTGTTGCTGTGTTTGTCTCTGGTGTTGTTCCATTGTGTCTAACTTTTGAAGATTTTGTTCCACTGTGTCTAACTTTTGAAGATTTTGTTCCATTGTGTCTAACTTTTGAAGCTTTTGCTGTGTTTGTCTCTGATTTTGTTCCATTGTGTCTAACTTTTGAAGCTTTTGTCCCATTTGTTGCATTAATTGTAGTAACAATGCACTGGTGTCTAAAACATGTTCCTCAGTGCTATTCGGCAATGCATTTGAACCGGCAATATTCGCAGTTTGAAAAGCAGAAAATGTGTCTTGACTTATTTGAGAAAAGGGTGAGGACGCAAAACCTGAATCTACAGTATTTGCAAGATTGTGTCCTGTCATTTCGGATTCCTGAGGCAAGCTGTTGCCGACCGATCGATCGATAATGCTTTCCTGTTCACGAATTGTTTCACTGTCTACACCATTGTTTGCAGCCCGCTCCATTTCCCTATGTAGAATTACCAAATTACTACTTTGAACATTAGTTAATTCATTACTCGGTGGCGCTAACACACTGCTTTCGTCTTCACTGTCATTTCTCAGTTTACTTTGGAGCCTAGTTTACGTTTTTCACACGCCATAATTGTCACAATATTTCACACGATAACACAGAAAAACACAATTTGAAGAGCAACAATAGGGGAACACATTAACATAGCACTAAAAATAATATCTAGTTAATTCCAAGCACAGCTGCGAAATACTTGGTGCAAATCTACATGCATGCCACAACTGTTTTACTGTACAAGAATGAAAAACTACAACTACAAAGGAAATTCTCTCTACAATTACGCGCTAGCAATAAACAAAGTCTACACTAATTACACAAACTACAAGAAAAAATCAGAAGATTCCAGTGAGGTATCCTCGGCTAAGGGTCGACATATGAAACGTCCCCTTAGAACAATTTATGAATTACTGTGCTGATAAACCTCTTACATTATTTGCTTTTCAAACAGCTGAGCAAAACTGAACGTACTCAAACATTCACTAAAGTGACACACAATATTTTTAGCGCAACGCAATCTGACTTTCAAAAATCCCTACAAAAGAATGGCCCTGACTAACATTAACCTATATGTTTCACAAATCACTTCCCTCACAAAAATCTTATTTACTCGAACTACTGCAATACAGCGAGCGCCACTACTGCCAGCTAAATAAAAGATTCAAACTACGGAAGGCACTAACTACTGATATGCATAGTCAGTAAATGAAAGATTTTGATAGAGCACAAACAATGTATTTACCTCAATAATCATAATGTATATGCCATCCAGTCTTACAAATTTCAAATCTCCGCCATTTCTCTCCCCACATCCATCACTGCTGGCGGCTCACCTCCCACTGCGCAACGCTACGCGCTGTTCACGTCCAGCTGCCCAACACTACAATGGCAGACAACAATGCAAACTAGCCACAGACTGCACACAGCACAGGCAGTGATTTTCATACAGAGCGCTACGTGGCGTTACCTATATAAAAACCTAAACAGCCTACTTACAACTTGACCAGGAAGAGATTACAGAACTTTCTGCAGGTATGCCAAATCCAGCTGAAGCCACACACAGGCGATCAGATCCCGAAGAGTTACCAAAATGCGCTGAAACTGACTGCAACATTTAACCTGCTGTCCTAAATATTCCCAAGTATTTTCAATGGAATTAAGGTGGGGTGATTCAGAGGATCAGCCTACATCTACCGGGTGACTCCGTTATGGTGTTACAAGCTTTCACTGACGTTGGAGAAAGGTGAATGTATCAATTTGAAACAAGGGGCACTGGTCCGCAAATGATACACTCGAAAGTAGTAGGCAAAAATCGTTCTGATATCTTTGGCAGTGGACCTCTTCTACAGCAAGCTCTTTGCTTTCAAAATTTTTAGAGAAGGTGTAGTGGACCGAAACTGGAAAAAATTGTCCAGTAAACACAGGCTCTAAAATACATACCTTAAGAGTGGAGTGATGTATTTCACAGTATCAAAGATCAACAAGTGCTCACAGTTCTTAAGGTATCCATCTTAAGGCCCATGTTTAGTGGATTTTTTATTTTGTTTTAGTCCGTAGTACCTCCTCGCAAAACATGTAAAGGAAAGTGATTGCAGTAGAAAAGGTCCACTTTCAGAGGCATTAGAACGAAGTTTGCGTACAACTTTGGACTCGGTCTTTCCTGGACCACAGTCAGCAACCTCATATTGATAAATTTATCCTTCTCTATCATCCGTGAAAGTTTGTAACATCATCACGGAATCATCCTATATATCTACATCAATACTCCTCAAATCACCTTACGGTATATGGCGGTGGGTGCTTCTGGTACGACTGTTTCTTTCTCCCTCCCTGTTCCTTTCACGAACGTCGCGTGGGAAAAATAATTGTCGATAAACACGGTACGACATCTTATTTCGCTAATTTTCTCATCGTCTCTTTTCCTTGAGACGTATGCAGGACGGGCGCGTGGAACGAACGCCCGGTTTGAAGTGCAATGTCACAGACTACGCGGCCCCTCCCGCCGGAGGTTCGAGTCCCCCTCGGGCGTGGGTGTGTGTGTGTTGTTCTTAGCGTAAGTTAGTTTAAGTTGTTCGTAAGTCTAGGGACTGATGACCTCAGCAGTTTGGTCCCTTAGGAATTCTCACTCATTTGAACATTTTTTATGCAGGAGGAAATAATGTCAGACTCTTCTTGGAACGCAAGCTCGTAGATCTAGGAACCATCAGTATAACAGCTGCATATTGTCGTAGCTGTGTTGGGAGTATGTCTGAGCTCCCAGCGCTAATAGGAAGCACTGGTGCTCAAATTGTTATACGCACTGAAAGCTGGCTAAAGCCGGAGACAAGTTCAGCCGAAATTTTTGCGAAGGACCTAACGGTGTTCAGAAGGGATAGGCTGAACACTCATACAGTCGGCGGTGGCGTGTTTCTTGCAGTTAGGAGTAGTTTATCTTGTAGCGAAATTGAAGTAGATAGTTCCTGTGGGTTAGTGTGGGTAAGGGTCATTCTTGGCAACGTAATAAAATAATACTTGGATCCTTTTACCAACCTGCCAACTCAGATGATATACTGAAAGATTCAAAGAAAACTTAAGTCTAATTTCAAATACGTGCCAGTCTCACACAGTTATAACTAGTAGTTACGAAATTTACCCTCGATATGTTGGCGAAAATATATGTTTAAATCCGGAGGTACGCATAATACATTATCCGAAATTGTGCTGAACGGTTACTCTGAAAATTACTCGAGCAATTAGTTCATGACCCCACTCGTATAGTACACGGTTATGAAAACACACTTGACCTCTTAGCAACAAATAACCCTGAGCTTATAATGAGAACCAAAATGGAGACATGGAATACTGAACACAGCGTTATCGTAGCCAGACTGAATACCGTAATTCCCAAATCCACCAAAAATAAAAGAAAACTATATATATTCAAAAATGCAGATAAAAATTCGCTTGAACCATTCCGAGAGACAGTCTACACGCCTTATAAATTAGCAATGTAAGTGTAGATCAAATGTACTTTAATTCAAAGAAACAGTATCCACACTAATTAAGAGATTTATATCAAATAAATTAATAAACAAAGGAACTGATCCCCCTTGGTACACAAAACGGGTCATAAAACTGTTGCAGAAACAACGAGAAAAGCGTTCCAGATTTAAACGAACGCAAAATCTCCAAGCTTGGCCATCTTTTGCAGAAGAAATAAATTTAACGCGGACTTCAATGCGAGATGCTTATAACAGTTTTCACAACTTTCGACTCGAAATCTGGTTGAAAATGCATAATATTCAGCTCGTGTGTAAAGTATGCTAGCGGCAAGGCACAATGAGTGTTTCTATGCGCGACAGCAATGGAAATACTATTGATGACAGTGCTGCTAAAGCAGAGTTACTAAACACAGCCTTCTGGAGTTCCTTCTCAAAAGAAGACGAAGTAAATATTTCCAAATTTTAATCACGAGCAGCTGCTAACAAGAGTAACTTAGAAGTACATATCGTCGGAGTAGCGGAGCAACTTAAATCACTTAATAAAAGCAAGTCTTCCGGTCCAGATTGTGTACCAATCAGGTTCCTTTCAGAGTATGCTAATACAGTAGCTCCATACTTAACAGTTATACACAGGCACTCGTTCGACGAAAGATCCTTCCTCAAAGTTGCTCAGGTCACACCAATATTACAGAAAGGCAATAGGAGTAATCCACTAAATTACAGGCCCGTATCATTAAAGTCGATACGCAGAAGGATTTTGGAACATATATTGTTTTCGAACATTATGAATTACCTCGAAGAGAACTGTCTATTGACACAAAGTCAACTCGGATTTTGGAAACATTGTTCTTGTCAAACACAACTCCGTATTTCTAGATTCACTCCGTATTTCTAGATTTCCAGAAGGCTTTTGACACCATACCTCACAAGCGGATTGTAATCAATAGCGCGATTAATGAATATTGCCTCAGCTGCGAAACTGCATTCGTGATTTTTTGTCAGGGAGGTCACGTTTCTAAGTAGCTGACGTAAAGTCATCCAGTAAAAGAGAATTAATAACTGACATTCCACAAGAGGGTGTTGTAAGCCCTCTGCTGTTTCTTATCTATATAAATGATTTACGAGACTATCTGAGCACCCGTCTTAGGTTGTTTGCAGATGACGCTGTCGTTTATCGTCTACTAAATTCATCAGCATATCAAAACCAATTGGAAAATGATTTAGATAAGGTATGTGTAAGGTACGATAACTGACATTTGACCCTAAATAATTAAAAGAGTGGTGTCATCCACGTGAGTGCAAAAAAGGAATCCGTTAAAATGAGGTTACACGATAGGAAATAAGTCAGTCAAATATAAAGGCAGTCAATTTAATCAAATACCTAGGAATTACAATTACGAACAGCTTAAATTGGATAGAACACGTAGGGAATGCTGTGGGGAAGGTGAGCCAAAGACTGGGTTTTGTTGGCAGGACACATAGAAGATACAGTCTATTAAAGAGACTGCCTGCACGACGCTTGTCTGCCCTCTTTCGGAGTACTGCTGCGCGCTGTGTGATCCTTACCAGGTAGGATTAACGTAGTATATTGAGAAAGTTCAAAGAAGAGCAGCAGGTTTTTTATTAGCGAGAAATAGGGGAGAGACTGTTACTGACATGGTACAGGATTTGTCAACATCATTAAAACAGAGTTATTTCTCGTTGGGGTGGTATCTTCTCATGAAATTTCAATCACCAACTGAAAATCATGTTCTCCAGGCCACTAATTGGTGATCCCACCGGCAATCCTTCACGTTAAGAATAAAATTCTTTGTTGAACACCAAATAATTTTGTGATGTTGTGGTCTTGAGTATGGTTATTATTTCATTGATTATGTGTCTGGTGCGTTTCCTTGTTGTTCAAATCATTGTGTGATGATGTTGATTGTTTCATTTATTGGAACACAAATGTACGTTGGTGTGCCGTCAAACAATATGAGAGTTTCTGCGTCTGCATATGCTCTTGATTCTGTCGATTAATTCCTTTGAGTTTTCCAGCTTCCTGTTGTTATCAAAAGTGTACAGTTTTTTTTTTAATATGTGTCTGTTGGACTTGTTGGTAGGATGGAGCATCTTCGAAGTTGATGACAGGCCTTAGTGGGATGTTATCATTGTGAACCTTTGGCAGGGAATTTACGGTGGGTGCTTTTGGATTTTTCTGTGTCATCCTTTTTACCTGGCCTTTTGAGAACGTATTTTTGATGGTTTTCAGTGGTTATTGACTGTTTTTCTGATACCTTGCTGTTGGGGCGCTGGTCAGTTTTGTGATGTTGCTGTCTTTGAGAAAATCTAAAAAACGATGTAAACCGAGTGTGAAGGTACTAACAAAAAGAAACGAATCGTTGTTTGAACGAAATAGCCACGATTTTGTAATCATTTAGTAAAAATGTTTACATTACAAATTAAATAAAACAAAAACCCACTGATGATGGCATAGAGGTGCTGAACTTGGAAAAACGGTGTTTTGCATAACTCGTGGACCTTATATACAGAAAATTTTAAAGGCAAACACAGTAAACACAAGGAGCGGCAAATCCAAATGATGGAAGGATGATGTCCGTAAGGATATTGTGGTGATGGACCTGAGGAAAGGAGAATGGACCACGAAAGCCAGGAACAGAAATGACTGATGGAGGAATGTAGAGATCGCGTATGGTCTTTCAGACCGAAACAACAATTACGAAGAGAAGACGAGAAAATTTATCAAATTAATGTATATATGCAGAATGAAATGACAAAAAAATGGCTCTGAGAACTATAGGACTTAACGTCTGAGGTCATCAGTCCCCTAGAACTTAGAACTACACTCCTGGAAATGGAAAAAAGAACACATTGACACCGGTGTGTCAGACCCAACATACTTGCTCCGGACACTGCGAGAGGGCTGTACAAGTAATGATCACACGCACGGCACAGCGGACACACCAGGAACCGCGGTGTTGGCCGTCGAATGGCGCTAGCTGCGCAGCATTTGTGCACCGCCGCCGTCAGTGTCAGCCAGTTTGCCGTGGCATACGGAGCTCCATCGAAGTCTTTAACACTGGTAGCATGCCGCGACAGCGTGGACGTGAACCGTATGTGCAGTTGACGGACTTTGAGCGAGGGCGTATAGTGGGCATGCGGGAGGCCGGGTGGACGTACCGCCGAATTGCTCAACACGTGGGGCGTGAGGTCTCCACAGTACATCGATGTTGTCGCCAGTGGTCGGCGGAAGGTGCACGTGACCGTCGACCTGGGACCGGACCGCAGCGACGCACGGATGCACGCCAAGACCGTAGGATCCTACGCAGTGCCGTAGGGGACCGCACCGCCACTTCCCAGCAAATTAGGGACACCGTTGCTCCTGGGGTATCGGCGAGGACCATTCGCAACCGTCTCCATGAAGCTGGGCTACGGTCCCGCACACCGTTAGGCCGTCTTCCGCTCACGCCCCAACATCGTGCAGACCGCCTCCAGTGGTGTCGCGACAGGCGTGAATGGAGGGACGAATGGAGACGTGTCGTCTTCAGCGATGAGAGTCGCTTCTGCCTTGGAGCCAATGATGGTCGTATGCGTGTTTGGCGCCGTGCAGGTGAGCGCCACAATCAGGACTGCATACGACCGAGGCACACAGGGCCAACACCCGGCATCATGGTGTGGGGAGCGATCTTCTACACTGGCCGTACACCACTGGTGATCGTCGAGGGGACACTGAATAGTGCACGGTACATCCAAACCGTCATCGAACCCATCGTTCTACCATTCCTAGACCGGCAAGGGAACTTGCTGTTCCAACAGGACAATGCACGTCCGCATGTATCCCGTGCCACCCAACGTGCTCTAGAAGGTGTAAGTCAACTACCCTGGCCAGCAAGATCTCCGGATCTGTCCCCCATTGAGCATGTTTGGGACTGGATGAAGCGTCGTCTCACGCGGTCTGCACGTCCAGCACGAACGCTGGTCCATCTGAGGCGCCAGGTGGAAATGGCATGGCAAGCCGTTCCACAGGACTACATCCAGCATCTCTACGATCGTCTCCATGGGAGAATAGCAGCCTGCATTGCTGCGAAAGGTGGATATACACTGTACTAGTGCCGACATTGTGCATGCTCTGTTGCCTGTGTCTATGTGCCTGTGGTTCTGTCAGTGTGATCATGTGATGTATCTGACCCCAGGAATGTGTCAATAAAGTTTCCCCTTCCTGGGACAATGAATTCACGGTGTTCTTATTTCAATTTCCAGGAGTGTACTTAAACCTAACTAACCTAAGGACATCACACACATCCATGCCCGAGACAGGATTCGAACCTGCGACCGTAGCGGTCGCGCGGCTCCAGACTGTAGCGCCTAGAACCGCTCGGCCACTCCGGCCGGCAATGAAATGACAAATAAGAAATTTTACCAGTGGTGGGATTCGAACCTGGGTTCGCTTCTCACTAGGAACGAGCATTAGTGTAGCACAGTGGCTTTGCACAACTGAATGGACTGCTCTAGCACGCGTTCCTTCCCTCTTCAAATTCCCATTCACACATCAGCCCACTGGGTATTCCCCCTCAAGTTAACAAGTGGACTAAGGCATGAAAGGGAATTTGGATGGTGGAGGGAGGTGTGCAAGGGTTGTCCATGCAGATGTGCAATGCCACTGTGCCAAGGTGACGTAGTGTTTAGCGCATCTGCCTAATGAGCAGGAGACCTAGGTTTGAATCCCAGCATTGGGACAAATTTTCATTCTTCACTTCACTCTGCATATGAACATCATAGATGTTTTAGATTTGATAAGGTCTCTGGAACCATATAGTCCCATTTGATTAACAGACGAACTTCCAGTCTCAGTTCCTTTTGATTTTGGGCATTTCAATCAATTCATTAGCAAATTGTACTTACAGATGTTAAGCGGCATTCCACAATACCCGAATCTTTTCCACATCGTTTTCTGGTTCTTCTTACAAATGTGGAAATTGACGCTGAGAACGTTTGATATTCCACGAATTTCGTATGTCGAGCAGAGTAACGATGTTACTAGACTAACTGGGTAGTAGGTGTGTGACACGGAGACAGCGAGGGAGCGCTCGCGTCTGCGGGCCGTGGCCCGCGGTGCGTGGCGTGTTGTGACCGCCGGCGGGAGCGCTCGCAGCAGGTGTTTGTGGATGGCGGCCAATCAGCCCCGGCGACCCGTGCTGCGTGCCCCGGGCGCGCCCCGGGCGCGGGCCCCAGTAATTGGACGCTAACAGCCGTACCGCGCACGCCATTCACCGGGCTAATTCCCGCGGCCCTTTGTGCATTGTTACCGCGCCGCTGATGTCTTAAGTGGGCGATGACTGGCCGATCGGCGCTTCACCTAGCAGCCGTCAGACTGTCCGGCGCTACTTAGCACTCGCCGCGCCGACAGCCGTCACCTGATTGAACTTCTGTTGACTGTCCAGCTCATCTCCAGACTGGACGGCTGACGGAAAACGGTCCAAATCTCACTCTACTGTTGCTGAAATATCGTAAGGCCGTCCGTGACTCAGCGGAAACCGCTCCTCGGCGTGAGACCAGTAGCAGCTCACTGACAGGTCAGCAACAGCGTTTACACGATCCTCCACAATAATTGGTAGCCTGGTGCTGCAATAAATATTTATCTCCAAAATTTGACGAAAATACAGTCTCAGTTCGAATATAATAAATTTCCTTGAGACGGGAAAGTATCTGTCCACGAATCAGCGCCGTTTCAGAAAGCATTGTTCGCGCGAAAGGCAGCTTACCCTTTTCTCACATGATATATACTACTGGCCATTAAAATTGCTACACCAAGAAGAAATGCAGATGAAAAACAGGTATTCATTGGACAAATATATTATACTAGAACTGACATGTGAATACATTTTCACGCAATTTGGGTGCGTTAATCCTGAGAAATCATTACCCAGAACAACCACCTCTGGCCGTAATAACGGCCTTGATTTGCCTGGGCATTGAGTCAAACAGAGCTTGGATGGCGTGTAAGGGTACAGCTGCCCATGCAGCTTCAACACGATACCACAGTTCATCAAGAGTAGTGACTGGCGTATTGTGACGTGCCAATTGTTCGGCCATCATTGACCAGACGTTTTGAATTGCTGAGAGATCTGGAGAATGTGCTGCCCAGGGCAGCAGTCGAACATTTTCTGTATCCAGAAAGGCCCGTACAGGACCTGCAACACGCGGTCGTGCAGTATCCTGCTGAAATATAGGGTTTCGCAGGGATCGAAGGAAGGGTGAAGCCACGGGTCGTAACACATCTGAAATGTAACGTCCACTGTTCAAAGACAATGCGAACAAGAAGTGACCGAGACGTGTAACCAATGGTACCCCATACCATTACGCCGGGTGATACGCCAGTATGGCGATGACGAATACACGCTTCCAATGTGCGTTGAACGCGATGCCGCCAAACGCGGATACGACCATCATCATTCTGTAAACAGAACCTAGATTCATCCGAAAAAATGACGTTCAGCCATTCGTGCACCCAGGTTCGTCGTTGAGTACACCATCGCAGGTGCTCCTTTCTGTGATGCAGCGTCAAGGGTAACCGCAGCCATGGTCTCCGAGATAAACCGCAATCGCGATAGGCTACAATCTGACCTTTATCAAAGTCGGAAACGTGATGGTACGCATTTCTCCTCCTTACACGAGGCATCATAACAAAGTTTCACCAGGCAATGCCGGTCAACTGCTGTTTGTGCATGAGAAATCGGTTGGAAACGTTCCTCATGTCAGCACGTTGTAAGTGTCGCCACCAGCCAAACTTATGTGAGTGCTCTGAAACGCTAATCATTTGCATATCACAGCGTCTTCTTCCTGTCGGTTAAGTTTAGCGTCTGTAGCACGTCATCTTCGTGGTGTAGCAATTTTAATGGCCAGTAGTGTAGTATGATCTGCGGATTAAGGGCAACAGGCAGATTACTTATCTCTAGATTTAAGAAATAGAGCCCAGTACCTGGTCCTCGACGGCGAGTGTTCATCGGAGACAAGGGTATCGTCAGGGGTGTACCAGGGAAGTGTGATAGGACAGCTGTTATTTTCTGTACACATAAATGGTCTGGCGTACAGGGCGAGCATCAGTCTGCGGATGTTTGTTGATAATGCCTTAATGCACAGGAAGGTGTCGTCATTGAGTGACCGTAGGAGGATACAAAATTTGAATTCGTCTGATAAATGGCAGCTAGCTCTAAATGTAGAAAATGCAATTTAATAGAGACGAGTAGGGAAAACAAACTCGTAATATTCTAACACGGAATAAGTAGTGTGCCGCTTAACACAGTCACGTCGATTAAATACCGAAGTTTAACGCTGCAAAGCGAAATGAAATGAAACAAGCATGTAAGGAGTTTAGTAGGGAAGGCGAATGGACGGCTTTCGTTTATTGGGAGAATTTTAGGAAAGTGTGGTTCAGCTGTGAAGGAGACTACATATAGGACACTAGCGTGATCCATTCCTGAGTGCTGCCCGAGTGTTTGTGATCTGCACCAGATCGGACTGAATGAAGACATCGAAGGAATTCAGAAGTTGACTTCTTAATTTCTTACCGGCAGGTTCGAACAGTACACAAGTGTTATGGAGACGCTCTGCGAACTCAAATGTAAAAATTTAGAGAATAGGCATTTGAAACTGAGTACAGAACGATCCTGTTGCCATCAACGTACGTTTCGTATAAGGTCCAAGAAGATAATATAAGAGAAATTAGGGCTCCTAAAGAGACGTGTAGACAATCTTTTTTCCCTCGCTCTGTTTGCGAGTGGAACAGGAAAGGAAACTGCAAGTAATGGTACAATGTAGCCACCGCCACACACCGTACGGTGATTTGCCGATGATGTACGTAGATGTAGATTTAGATGGGGGGAGGATGAGCGAATAGAGATGTTCACCTCTACATGCAAAACTGTTCTATTGTGCAGTACTCACAATAGCATGTACTGACAAGACGCGCATCTATCATATATGAATACAAAGAAGAGCGGTGCAAATGGTCACCCACTTGTTTGCCTCTTAGAAAATTGCTATGGCGTCATGAAAAATCTGATTTGCAGATACTCGAAGACGCGTGATTTATCACGAAGACATATTTAGAAAATTCTTTGAATTCTTTTTCGGGGCCAGATCTACGAATGAAACTTCGCTGCAGAGTGAAAATCTCATTCTGGAAATCTACGAATATTTCTTATTCTACTCAAAGTCACTCTCGCAGGAATTTTGAGAAAGGAAGTAAACTATTTTAGTAATAGTTAGAACAGAGTCACGTGACCTAGTTTTAGCCACATTTTGCATTTCTGGGCATTAATGTATTCAGTACATAGAAAATATGAATAAGACACCTTCAGTCAAACTTTTTTCGTGTTTAGCTGAATTATACGATGCATTTCAGACCGTGTGGGTCTATCATCAGGTACAAATCGTTGTAGTATATTATTTATTTCTGCTGTTAAGTGAAGCGACGCGCAATACAAGTTCTGTTGTGAGAAGATAGGAGATACAGTTTCGAGTTACGAGAATGAAAGAACTTAAAATATGATGCGAAACAGTTGGAAACGTAGCCATAAACCAGGAAAACCATTTCTGTTGTCTGAATGTTAGAAGACTTTGATTTATCCATTCCGTAATTGCACATCATGTCACTCAAGGAACACACTCGTTTGTGCGTTTCCAAAGACTTCTCAGTGCAGATCAATATGAGATAATCTAACTGTAATTGGTTTAATTTAACACCATCAAATTATATGTGTACTTACTGTGTAGTCATATAAACAGTAATTCTTTTCTTGCTTCTTTCATGAAACGAAAGGGGATGATGCCTAATGCAAGGCACAGTGGAAAGTGTCTTTTGGCACGTACTGTATGGTGGGTTCTAGAATACATATGTCTGTAGGCTTACATGGATTCTTTCTTCCCTGTCGTTGTACACAATTTTCACTTGATAAATCTTCCCTCCATAGCCTAGATCGTTAACACAGGTTTTCTAGAGGTGCTCCATTCGGAGGTAGCAGCTTCCAATCCTGGTCGGGAAAGGAACCTTCACCGCCAACACTTTTGGCGCTACGAGAGAGAACCGGACATGGTGGCGAAAAGTCTTTGATCACTAGACGTCGCTGGTCGTTGTGACTCAGTTCGAAACGACACGCATCACATAAGGAAGTCGTACTCCAGTCAATGAGGTTCCAGATCGCAGACGTGTCTGGACACGCCTTGGACAGTGGTGTGGTACCAACCTGACTGTCGCCCGTCATACGGCCTGACAATCATCAGTGGCATCCTCAGGGCGCAGAGGTATGTCAGCAATACTCTACGCCATTTTTGTTGCACTTCATGGCAAGTCACCCTCGGTTTACATTTCAGCAAGATAACGTCTACCCGCATACGGCGAGAGTTTCTGCTGCCTGTCTTCGTGCTTGCCAAACCCTGCCTTGGTCAGGAAGATCACCGGATCTCTTGCCAATTGAGATCGTTTGAAGCATAATGAGCAGGTCCCTCCAACTCCGGATTTTGACCGCCTAACGCGCCAGTTGGGCAGAGTCTGGTACGATATCTGCCAGGAGGACATCCAACAACTGTATCAATCAAAGACAAGCCGAATAATTCTTGAGTAAGGGCCAAAGCTGAACCAACGTGACATTGACTTGCTCAATTTGTGTAGCTCTTTCTGTTGAATAAAGCATGCAATTTTTCTGAAACTGTAATCATTTGCTTGTCTGAACATGTACGTCGCACTACCGACTGCCGTCCCATTTGGATAATTCCTGCCGGCCGGAGTGGCCGAGCGGTTAAAGGCGCTACAGTCTGGAACCGCACGACCGCTACGGTCGCAGGTTCGAATCCTCCCTCGGGCATGGATGTGTGTGATATCCTTAGGTTAGTTAGGTTTAAGTAGTTCTAAGTTCTAGGGGACTTATGACCACAGCAGTTGAGTCCCATAGTGCTCAGAGCCATTTGAACCATTTTTGGATAATTCCTTCGTGTTGCGTACTTTTTTTTTAACTCGTCTTTGAAGCTTTTCAAGCGTCTGTAATGGTTGTTCTCCAACGGTCCGCGTGCCGCTGTGGTAGAATGCTGCGTAGCTGGTGGACTGGGTTCAAATCCTGGCAGTGAAAAATTTGTAGATGTGGATGCATGTTCTATGATTATCACAGTGAAGGGTAAAATACATTTTAATTCAAACCATCTTTATTTACAATCGTGCATTAAAGATCGCTAACTAAGAATTTAGAATTTCCATGAAAACTGGATTTTTGCGTGTGATATTCAATTAGAAAGCCGCTCGGTGTGGCCGAGCGGTTCTACGCACTTCAGTCTGGAACCGCGCAACCGCTACGGTCGCGGGTTCGAATTCTGCCTCGGGCATGGATGTGTGTGATGTCCTTAGGTTAGTTAGGTTTAAGTAGTTCTAAGTTCTAAGGGACTGATGATCTCAGATGTTAAATCCCATAGTGCTCAGAGCCATTTGAACCATTTTTGTAATTAGAAATAAGAAGGCTTGCATTTTTCGTTAAAATTACAAACAGATTTGTGTTAACTATCGTATTTGATGAATTTTATATTTGAATCACATAGGTATTTGAACTCAATGAAAACATAAACTGAAAATCATAACGATCGAAACGAGGCCACTAGCGGTTACCAGTCTCGAGCGCTACCGATCCTCTTTTTCTACCTTCATATATTCCTTGCTTTAATGGAAAGTTCGTAGAACACGCACCTTTGTTTAAAGATTTGCGTTTCCCAGGGTTCGAACCCAAGGCATCCAAAGGGCAGGGGATCTCCCTGCCACAGAGCCACCCTGCCTGTCGAAAAATCGATCTTACTTCAGGAAATTAAAGTTCCTCGGAAATTTTCAAAACCGATTTTCTGGAGCATTTTTTTTAGTGTTGCTTAGAAATGCTTTGGCTTACTGAGTTTTGTGTTCTGAAGTTCACGTACCACAAACATAAAAAATTATTGAAGTCCGAATGCTGTGCGGTCTCCTCACCAGTCTATATCCGCACCTGCGTGTCCTTCGCAATGCAGGAATTGATTTATATCAAAAATCTTTTCTAACCATTATTTTCCCAGTTGCTATCTCATTGTATCTCCATGCCTTTGGCAGGACTACTTCGTGACACTTACCCAATAATTCTGACACTAGTTTTTGGTCAAGTGCAAATTCATGGCATTAGAGAACTCTTTTCATAAATAAACAAATAAAGTGTGCACCATTTGTTTCTTATTTGTTATCATTGTTGCATTCCTTTTTGTCAATTGTTGTACACTGCCTGGTGAAACAAGTGAACCACCCAGACGTGATGGTCATATGTCAGTGTAATTTTGTACACATACACCATCGACGGGTTTATAAAAACAGGACTCGCAGTTCGCTGTGATAGATAGAATGGTCACCAGAGAGCATTACTATTGTTCGTATTTAGTGTTGCTACGCATCCTGTTGGGAAATACAAGGAATTTGAGCAGCACCATACGTAGGTGGGACACGGGGGTGCCGTGTAGTCATAGGAGCCAGCGTTATCAGTAACTGATGGAGTTTGAAAGGGGTTTCATCGTTGGTCTCCATTAGGCCGGATAGTCAGATCATGCTGTATACAGATCTGTGGGAAATTCGAATGTGGCTGTTTGCTGATGTTCGAATGCAACTCAGTGTCAACGTTCCACGCCACCACGTACGAGCACAATATGGAGCATCTTTTTGTGCTCTAATCACATCGTGACCCCTACACATCTTGTAATGACATAATAAAATAAAAGACGGTAATTTATTAGAATGCTGCTATAACTGTTAATTCCGATTACATTAGCAATGGGTCTAGTTCGGTATTATCGCCATCATCAGGCTATCTCCAGCCAAATAAACTTTGTTAAAAGTTGTAATGTTACTGTAAAAGTAAGGTAATTGGTAAATCCTAGAATTAACCGGTGAAACCTAAGATCGACCATCGCGATGTGGTAAAAGTACGAAATTTCTCATTATATGTATAACTATCGAACTTTAGGATTTACCAATGGAAACTGGTAAAAAATGGATCAAAGACTCCCGCCTCCTTCGTGCGGTTTCAGACTACTTTCATTGTTGCCAATTTTGTGTTCAGATAAATTTCTTTGTTGGCAATTATGTCTCAGTCCGCTCACCGTTGCGTAGTTTTAGTTAGTGTCGAGCATCGTGCTTACCGTCATCTTAGCGACTCGTTTCTTCTACAGCTCTGCTTCAGACTGAGTGATGTTACGCATAACATATTTTACGAAATTTAAGGGAATCAGTGAATAAGAAGGACAACAATTTTCATGTAACTGCTGAGCAATATAATATTCTGGTCAGTGAAGTGAAAAATGCAAAAATCGTTTACAATAAAGATCTGTTAACTGCAGACATTTGAAGCGATATGATGTTCTCATCATCGGAGGTGAAAAGAAACTCATAGCACCGGTATCTGCTGGAAAAGAAGAAATTCGTTATTACGTTCGTTTTGATGAACTGTTTAACGTACTACACGTTACAGGCCATGGCGGCCGAACACGGGTGATTGTGGAATTGAATCGTAAGTACAAGAAAGTGACTGTTTAATCAATCGTTACTTATTAGAGATTGTGAGAACCATGTCAGAAAAAGCAGAAAACGTTGAAATGGGGTGTTGCAGTGAAACCTATCATATATAGTGGAATTAATTCACTATGCCAAATTGACTTAATCGACATACAGGCAAACCCAGACCATAAGTCGAAGTTCATACTTGTATACCAAGATCATTTGACAAAATTTGTTATATTCCACGCGCTAGCTTAGAAAAGGGCTGATGAAAATGCATATCATTTTTTGGACATTTTTACCATCTTTGTTGTACCAAGTATCCTTCATTATGATAATGGTAGAGCTTTATACCAAGTCAGTCAAAGTTTATGTTGGTTGTGGAGTGATATAAAGATAGTCCACGGGAAGTCGAGGCACAGTCAGTCTCAGGGATCAGCCGAAGAGCTAATCAAGATATCGAAAATATGTTAGCAGCTTGGATGAAACTTCAAAGTCGTCTGAAGGGCTGACGTTTGTGCAAGCAATGAAAAATAGAGCTTATCATGAAGAAATCAGATGTTCATCATATGAAGCCATATTTGGGGTTCCAATGAAAATGGGCATTGCGACCTCAGTTGTTCCACGTGATTTAATAAAAAATATAAACACTGAAGAAGACTTGGAAACAATGTTGAACGCCACTTCCACTGACTCATAGGAAATTGAAAATGACGGCCAAGGAATTGATGACAATGAATCTAGTACTGGAACTGTAGGAACCGAGGTAGAAAGTGAGGCTGCAGCAGGTGAGGAAGCACCAGAGACACAGGATTTGAGGACAGTTAACGACGACACACTGGCGCCAGCCGATGATCGTGACGAGACGCTGACAACTTCTAACATGTAACAAAATTCCAAAACCTTCAGTTGGACAGACTGTGATAATTTAAGTACCGGATGTAGACAGGGCAAAAACTGATGCGAAATCTATAATAGCCATAGTGATGAATATTCAGGATGACGAATTTTATCAACTTGGTACCAAAGCTGGTAAACTGAAGTCATTGTACACTAGGAACCAATTTACACTGTGCAACGAAAATTTTATCTACATCGAAGAAGAAACAAGAGAAGAAATTAGTCTACGGGAAGTGGTTGCCAAACAATCTTTTGTTGGAGGACAAGGGTTCAAAAAGTGCAATTGCTTAAAAAAGTGTTCAACTAAAATATGCTTGTGTAAAACGTCTTCCATACTATGTAATTCGAAATGCCACAATAGTCGGCCTTGTGGCAAAAATTAACGTTCACAGGTTAACAGTTTTTACAACATTTTTCACTAATATGTAATATTGCTCATTACAATCACAATCGAATGCAAGAATGTTTAAAATACATAAATTTACGATAAATACAAACTATTTTAGTAAAATTGTTAAGCTGACTTTTTTAATTAATACGGTTCTATCAGTTGGTATGGGCACATCCTAAGATTTACCAACGTCTCTTGGTAAAAGTTCGGAATCTATGCATATAATAAGAAATTTCTGAGTTCTATCTCATCGTAATGGTAAGTCCTAGGTTTCATCAGTTAATTCTAGGATTGACCAATCATCTTACTTTTACAGTAACAGTAACATTACAACTAATAATTTTGTTTCACTGTGTGCTAGCACTTACTTCGATATTGCACCGTGGTGCCGTCGGTGTCTTACAATCTTACTGTCGCGTAGGTCGGTTTCAACTGCAGCCAAGTTTTTATATATTTATCTCAATCTCTATTAACTGCTCTTGTTCGTAGATGTAAGCTAGGTGTTTTATCTCTTGTGCATACTGTTGTGGTTTTTACAGCTATTATTGACAGCTAATCTAGCAATGATGTATGGTTACAATTCGTTTATTCAATTGTAACTATCTAAGGCGTGGGATTCCTAATCCTTGCTTCGTTTTTGTAGTGTATATACATCTGTGTTTTTATTTTATTACCACTAACCAGAATCGACAGGTATGATTTCAATTAAATTATCTAGAAAAATTTGTGTACTTTTGTTCTTTTAATACTTCATCGAGATCTGTCCGTGAGTGTATATCGTTTTCGCTTTCTTTCAAAACATTCATTTTGATTCCATTTGGTGTTAGATGTAATATTTGCATTGAGTATGTTGTGTGATCAGATTCATGGTTTTCTGTTTTAAATGGTTGAAGAACGTGGATTGGTTTGTGTCAAGAATTCTTGTGTTCTCTGAACCTAATTTAGAAGTTTCTGTCCGTTTGTCCTATATAGAATTAATTACAGTATTTACTATTTATTTTATATATGTCTGGTTATGTGTGTAGTGGTGCTCTTGCTTTATCGGAATGGATTAGTATTCTGATGTTGTCTGGTTTTGCAACCGAATTTAAGTGCTTTAGTAATGTGTTTAGTTCGTTAGGTATTCGTGCTATGTAACTTTGGTGTATTTATCTGAACTTTGGTTTTGTGGGTACTTCTTTCGTTAATTTTATATCGATATTGATTCTAGTGGATTTAGGTTTAAGATGTTTGTCGTATAGTTTCCTCATTATGCCTGTACAGAAGTTATTTTGTTGAGCTACATAAGTAAAGACTGTCACTTCTTCTTGTATGGCTGTTCTTTAGGTAGATTTATTAGTCTGTTAATCATTGTGTTAAAGTATGCATATTTTTGTGTTTTCGAGTGGCAAGAGCTGCGTTAATAACGTTGTATGACTTTGTGTGTTCTCGTTATATTTCAAACTTATACTCCTAGTCACTATTTCTGATTGTCTGGCCCAAAAAATTGGTTGTTTTGTTGGTTTCAGGTTCCATTGTGAATTTGATTTTTATGTGTAGTTCATTCAGCGTTTTATGTAAGTACCATACGTCAGTGGTGGATCCGTGTGTTAGTAGCAGAGTATCATCAGCGTACCGGAAATAATGGCATAGGAAAATAGTTCAAATGGCTCTGAGCACTATGGGACTTAACATCTGAGGTCATCAGTCCCCTAGAACTTAGAACTACTTAAACCTAACTAACCTAAGGACATCACACACATCCACGCCCGAGGCAGGATTCGGACCTGCGACCGTAGCAGCCGCGCGGTTCCGGACTCAAGCGCCTAGAACCGCTCGGCCACCGTGGCCGGAGGCAAAGGAAAGAAATTTATCATTCTGTGGAATTTTTGTGTATTTTGTTATATTTGCTGGAGTTCTTGAATTTTTTGGTGTGAACTCTGTGTATTGGTGTAGTATTTTTTGAGCAAGTAATTTAACTTTTTAGTAATGTGGTATGTGGGACTATCAAGAGAGTTTACTATAGGACGTATCGGTATTAAATTTTTATGTAGCTTTGGTTGTCCATGTAATTCGGGTGTTTTTGGATTCATGTTTATAAATACTCGTTTTTTTTCCAAAACAGTATGTCACAGCTTTTTATTGCTTTTTTTAGTAATGAACTCCCTTCAAAATTCTGTATCATACCATACCATACAATTTGTTGGAGATCTATGTTCCTGCTGAGGTCATCGGTCCCTAGGCTTACACACTACTTAATCTGACTTAAACTAACTTACGCTAAGGACAACACTCACACCCATGCCTGAGGGAGGACTCGAACCTCCGACGGGGAGGTGAGGTGCAGGGGTGGAGGGGGGGGGGTGAGGGGAGCGGCGAGAACCGTTGCAAGGTGTCTAACACCGCGCGGCTATGCGCGGCGTCGGAGACTAGCAGCAGCTGATTAGGGAATTACTGTCCCATACGTAGGCCGCTGTTAACACCAAAATACAGGCAGCAGAGACTGATCTATGAACGAAAAGTGTGGACTGCTGATGAAGAAGTGTGTTCTGTAATGAGTCACGGTTCTGCACTACTCCAGATGGACATCACTGGAGTGTATGGCGGTGACGTGGGAAGAGTCACCACTCTCCCAATGGTTTGGAAAGCCACAGCGATGTTGCTCGTGGCGTCATGATGTGGGGAGCCACCAGGTATGACGTTAGGCCGTGGGTGGTAGTGACTGAGGGAACTCTGTTGTCCCTTATGCGACATTATCGTGGTACCATTTTTCACTACCGTGGTACCATTTTTCAACGGGCAGTGCTCGACCATACATGGTACATGTCTCTATGAACTGTGTAACGATAACGTATTCTCCTGGTCACTGCGATCCTCAGATCTGTTCCTGCCAGAACATATATGTGGCCAGCTGGGGAATCAGCTCTGTCCCAGTGCCAGCATCCAGGATATCAAGGAGCAGTTACAACAGTTGTAGGTCAGCTTGCCTCAGTACAGGATATGATGACATAAGTCGTCCTTCCCAAGCGAATCAGTTCACACATCCAGGCTAGAGGTGGTACAATGTTAGTTGGCTCATACTGCCAAATTTTTTGTATATTTGACTCGATTTTGTAATAACTGAAAAGGCATCACATGCTCACTCAGCACATGGTGTTTTAGTTTGTTTCCACCTCCCCTTCCGGATTCTTCCCTTTTTTTTTTTCTTCGATTGTCAGGCCGTGGATTTTCAACAACATCACCGGTTCCTTGTTTCAGTCCGGCAATACCTGTGTATCGACTGAGAGGAAGTAAAGAATCCAAGAACCAGCGGCAAGAGTGGTGTGACTGCTACAGCAGCCCTGATAACAAGTATTTCAGTTCGGGTTTGAGGTGTAGTGGAAAGATGAACGAACAGGCATCTGCCAACTGAATAGCAAACTCGGCTAGCTGACCCATTAGCTTCCTTAATGGAGTGAGCGGAGTGGAATGGCTGTGTAATCACTTGTTTGACGCGGAGCGAGGCGCGAAACACTGGGAAGGCACAGGGAGCGGAGGCTGCGGCAGCCTTGAGCGGTGAATAATGGATCACACGTCCGCGGCGGCGGCGGCGACGCGAATGCTGATGGCTGCCTCGCTGGCTGGCCGGCCAGCTGAAGCGCGCGCCGGGCGATATCCGCCTCGCTCTGATTCTGACCTTCGCCAGCCTGGCAGGGTTCCGCGGGGGCTTGGCACGGCGGCGTTGTCGTAGGCACCGAGGAATGTCCGCGGGTGACACCGCGGAATGACACGCTCTCACTTAGGTCATCCAGATGCCGAATAATTAGCACTGTGCACTGCCAACCCCACATCTCCCATTCATTATTTTTCCATCCCTGATCTCCGTTTACACGACTCGATGCAAAAGCAAAATTAGAGGAGCGTTCAGGTGGCCTAAGGAGTAACTTGAACAATTGGGAGTTCAAATGATATTTTCTTGAAAATTAATAACTACACTACTGGCCATTAAAATTGCTACACCACCAAGATGACGCGTTACAGACGCGAAATTTAACCGATAGGAAGAAGATGCTGTGATATGCAAATGATTAGCTTTTCAGAGCATTCACACAAGGTTGGCGCCGGTGGCGACACCTACAACGTGCTGACATGAGGAAAGTTTCCAATCGATTTCTCATAGAAAAACAGCAGTTGACCGGCGTTGCCTGGTGAAACGTTGTTGTGATGCCTCGTGTAAGGAGGAAAAATGCGTGCCATCACGTTTCCGACTTTCATAAAGGTCGGATTGTAGCCTATCGCGATTGCGGTTTATCGTATCGCGACTTTGCCGCTCGCGTTGGTCGAGATCCAATGACTGTTAGCAGAATATGGAATTGGTGGGTTCAGGAGGGTAATACGGAACGCCGTGCTGCATCACAACGGCCTCGTATCACTAGCAGTCGAGATGACAGGCCTCTTATTCGCATGGCTGTAATGGATCGCGCAGCTACGTCTCGATCCCTGAGTCAACAGATGGGGACGATTGCTAGACAACAACCATCTGCACGAACAGTTCGACGACGTTTGCAGCAGCATGGACTAGCGGCTCGGAAACCACGGCTGCGGTTACCCGTGATGCTGCATCAAAGGCAGGAGCGCCTGCGATAGTGTACTCAACGACGAACCTGGGTGCACGAATGGCAAAACGTCATTTTTTTCGGATGAATGCAGGTTCTGTTTACAGCATCATGATGGTCGCATCCGTGTTTGGCGTCATCGCGGTGAACACACATTGGAAGCGTGTATTCGTCATCGCCGTACTGGCGTATCACCCGGCATGTGGTATGGGGTGCCATTGGTTACACATCTCGGTCACCTCTTGTTCGCATTGAAGGCACTTTGAACAGTGGACGTTACATTTCAGATGTGTTACGACCCGTGGATCTACGCTTCATTCGATCCCTGCAAAACCCTACATTTCAGCAGGATAATGCACTACCGCGTGTTGCAGGTCCTGTACGGGCCTTTATGGACACAGAAAATGTTCGACTGCTGCCCTGGCCAGCACATTCTCCAGATCTCTCACCAATTGAAAACATCTGCTCCATGGTGGCCGAGCAACTGGCTCGTCACAATACGCCGGTCACTACTCATTATGAACTGTGGTATCGTGTTGAAGCTGCATGGGCAGCTGTACCTGTACACGCCATCCAAGCTCTGTTTGACTCAATGCCCAGGCGTATCAAGGCCGTTATTACGGCCAGAGGTGGTTGTTCTGGAAACTGATTTCTCAGAATCTATGTACCCAAATTGCGTGAAAATGTAATCACATGTCAGTTCTAGTATAATGTATTTGTCCAATGAATACCCGTTTACGACCTGCATTTCTTTTTGGTGTAGTAACTTTAATAGCCAGTAGTGTACTATCTAGTTCTCTGCAAGTGGTCTGTCGCTGAAGTGACATAGAACGCAGTACACGCATCCAGTGCAGGTTTCTGCGACTGGAAGTGTTAGCTACACAGACTTGCGCGACCAGATGTCCTAGCTAATGGTAAATTTGTCGGTTTTTAAGATCGAGGTCCACGAAACTTTTCCGTTACTACTTTTTCGTCCAGAACAACGGTGGAGACCTTCACGAGCGTAGTGGTTCCACTTGATCTCTCTGAAGACGTTCAGTACATTAGTAGAAGGAACTTTAGGAACGGGAAAGTACGAAGGTCACCCAAAAAGTAATGCCTCCTATTATTTTTATGTGTCAAATATTTGAAGAGCAAAAAATAATCTTGAGTTAATAACGAGCATCAAAACGGATATTGGGATTAGTGAACACTGGGTTGTCGTTGCGAGACTGAACACTGTAACTTCCAAATCCTCCAAAAAATAAACGAAAAATGTATATTAAAGAAAAAATAGATAAAAATTCTCCTGACAGCTTCCTGAGAGAGAATTTCCACTCTTCCCAAATTAACAGTGTAAGTATAGACCAGCTGTGGCTTGAATTCAAAGAAATAGCATAAACAGCAACTGAGAGATTCGTACGGAATAAATTAACGAGCGACGGAGATGATTCTCCTTGGTACCCAAAACGGATCAAAACACGGTTGCAGAAACAACGTAAACAGAATGTCAAATTTTAAATGAACGCAACATTCCCAAGACTGGCGATTTTTTACAGAAGCTCAAAATTTAGAGCTGACTTCAGTGCGAGGTGCTTATAACTGCTCCCCCAACTAAACATCGTCACTCCTGGCAGGAAAACCAAAAGACGTAAAGTATGCTAGCGGCAAGGCAGAATCAATGTCTTCTCAGCGCGTTTGCAATGGAAATACTATTGATAACAGTGCTGCTAAACCTGAGTTACTACACACAGCCTTCCGAAATTCGTTCGTCCAAGAAGAAGTACATAGTACAGAATTCGTATCACGAGCACCTGCCAACAGAAGTAACTTGCAAGTAAAATCCTCAGAGAAGTGGTGCAACTTAAATCCCTTAATAAATGCAAGTCATCTGGTTCAGACTATATGACAGTTAGGTTCCTTTTAGAGTGTGCTGAAGCAATAGTCTCATACTTAACAATCACGTGCAACCGTTCGCTCGACGAAAGATCCGTAGTCAAAGAATATACAATGTGTTCTAACGTTACGAATTACTTCGAAGACAACGGCCTATTGACACACAATCGACACGGATTCAGAAAACATCGTTCTTGTGAGACACAACTCGTTCTCTACTCACACGAAGCGTTGAGTGCTATCGACAAGGGATTTCAAGTTGGTTCCGTATTTCTAGATTTCTAGAAGGCTTTTGACACTGTACCTTACAAGCGGTTTGCAATCAAATTGCGTGGTTATGGAATATCGTCTCAGTTATCTACTGGATTTGTGATTTCTTGCCAGGGAGGCACAGTTCGTAGTAACTCAAGAAAGTGTTATAGACCCTCTGCTGCTCCTTTTCTATAGAAACAATTTAGAAGACAACCTTAGCGGCTGTCTTAGGTTGTTTGCAGATGATACTGTCCTCATCAGAAGATCAAAACAAATTGCAAGACGACTTAGAAAATACACTTCTGGAAATTGAAATAAGAACACCGTGAACTCATTGTCCCAGGAAGGGGAAACTTTATTGACACATTCCTGGGGTCAGATACATCACATGATCACACTGACAGAACCACAGGCACATAGACACAGGCAACAGAGCATGCACAATGTCGGCACTAGTACAGTGTATATCCACCTTTCGCAGCAATGCAGGCTGCTATTCTCCCATGGAGACGATCGTAGAGATGCTGGATGTAGTCCTGTGGAACGGCTTGCCATGCCATTTCCACCTGGCGCCTCAGTTGGACCAGCGTTCGTGCTGGACGTGCAGACCGCGTGAGACGACGCTTCATCCAGTCCCAAACATGCTCAATGGGGGACAGATCCGGAGATCTTGCTGGCCAGGGTAGTTGACTTACACCTTCTAGAGCACGTTGGGTGGCACGGGATACATGCGGACGTGCATTGTCCTGTTGGAACAGCAAGTTCCCTTGCCGGTCTACGAATGGTAGAACGATTGGTTCGATGACGGTTTGGATGTACCGTGCACTATTCAGTGTCCCCTCGACGATCACCAGTGGTGTACGGCCAGTGTAGGAGATCGCTCCCCACACCATGATGCCGGGTGTTGGCCCTGTGTGCCTCGGTCGTATGCAGTCCTGATTGTGGCGCTCACCTGCACGGCGCCAAACACGCATACGATCATCATTGGCACCAAGGCAGAAGCGACTCTCATCGCTGAAGACGACACGTCTCCATTCGTCCCTCCATTCACGCCTGTCGCGACACCACTGGAGGCGGGCTGCACGATGTTGGGGAGTGAGCGGAAGACGGCCTAACGGTGTGCGGGACCGTAGCCCAGCTTCATGGAGACGGTTGCGAATGGTCCTCGCCGATACCCCAGGAGCAACAGTGTCCCTAATTTGCTGGGAAGTGGCGGTGCGGTCCCCTACGGCACTGCGTAGGATCCTACGGTCTTGCGTGCATCCGTGCGTCGCTGCGGTCCGGTCCCAGGTCGACGGGCACGTGCACCTTCCGCCGACCACTGGCGACAACATCGATGTACTGTGGAGACCTCACGCCCCACGTGTTGAGCAATTCGGCGGTACGTCCACCCGGCCTCCCGCATGCCCACTATACGCCCTCGCTCAAAGTCCGTCAACTGCACATACGGTTCACGTCCACGCTGTCGCGGCATGCTACCAGTGTTAAAGACTGCGATGGAGCTCCGTATGCCACGGCAAACTGGCTGACACTGACGGCGGCGGTGCACAAATGCTGCGCAGCTAGCGCCATTCGACGGCCAACACCGCGGTTCCTGGTGTGTCCGCTGTGCCGTGCGTGTGATCATTGCTTGTACAGCCCTCTCGCAGTGTCCGGAGCAAGTATGGTGGGTCTGACACACCGGTGTCAATGTGTTCTTTTTTCCATTTCCAGGAGTGTATATCTGTATGGTGCAAAAATAAGCAAATGACTCTAAATAATGAAATTTATGAGGAATCCGTTGAACTACGGTGCATCGCGGAGTGGCCGCGCGGTTAGAGGCGCCATGTCACGAACTACGCGGCCCCTCCCGCTGGAGGTTCGAGTCCTCCATCGGGAATGTGTGTGTGTGTGTTGTTCTTAGCGTAAGTTAGTTTAAGTAGTGTTTAAGTCTAGGGACCGATGACCTCAGCAGTTTGGTCCCTTAGGAAATCACACACATTTGAACATTTTAAACTTCGGTCACACGATTAATAAATCAAATCTAAACGGCGTAAATTCAACTAAATACCTAGCAATTACAGTTGCGAACGACTTAAATTGGAAAGAATACGTAGAAAATGTTGTGGGGAAGGCGAACTAAAGACTGTGTTTCATTGGCGGAACACTTGAAGGTGCAATAGATCTGTTAGTTTGCCTACACGACGCTTGTCCGTCCTCTTTAGGAGTACTGCTGCGCAGTGTGGGATTTTACCAGACAGGATTTAGAGAGTACATAAAGAAAGTGGAAAGAATGTAGTTTGTTTTGTATTTTAGGGAAATAAGAGTGAGGGTGTCACGGACATGATACAGGATTTGGGGTGGACGTCATTAAAACAAAGGTGTTTCTCGTTGCGGCGTAATCTTCTCACGATATTTCAGTAACCAATTTTATCCTCCAAATACGGAAATATCTTTTTGATGCCGACCTACGCAGGGAGAAAAGATCAACATAACAAACTAAGGGAAATCATAGCTCTCACGGAAAGATATAGGTGTTCGTTCTTTCCGCGCGATGTTTGTGAGTGAAATAATAGAGAACTATTGTAAGGGTGGTTCGATGAATCCTCTGTCAGGCACTTAAGTGTGATTTGCAGAGTATCCATTAGATGTAGATTTAAACAGGCTGAAAACCACAACACTAACTTTTTTTTGTGCAAGTCATCAGACTTCTGGCTGGTTTGATGCTGCCCGCCACGAGTTCGTCTCCTGTGCCAACATTTTCATCTCAGAAAAAAACTTGCAACCTGCGTCCTCAATTATGTGCTTAATGTATTCCAGTCTCTGTCTTCCTCTATAGTTTTTACCCCTACAACTCCCTCTGGTACAGAGGAGATTATTCCCTGATCTCTTTTCAGATGTCCTATATTCTGTCCCCTCTTCTTGTCAATGTTTTCCATATATTCCCATTCTCAGCGATTCTGCGGAGAACATCCTCATCCTTACTTTATCAGTCCACCTAATTTTCAACTCTCTTTTGTAGCACCACATTTTAAAAGCTTTGGTTCTCTTCTGTTCAGGTTTTCCCACAGTTCACGTTTCTGTACCATACAGAAGGAGCACCCTCAGAAATTTCTTCCTCAAATTAAGGCAGACTTCTCTTGGCTAGGAATGCCCTTTTTACTAGTGCTAGTCTACTTTCCACGTTCTCCTTCCTGCGTCCATCATGGGTTCTTTTGTAGCCTGGGTATCAGACTCCTTAATATTGTCTACTTCGTTATCCCCAATTCTGATATTACGTTTTTTGCTGTTCTTACTTCTGCTACTTCTCATTACATCCATATTCTGTACTCATTAGACTGTTCATTCCATTTAATAGATCCTACAGTTCTCCTTCACTTTCACCGATGATATAAATGTATCCAGCGAATCGTATCGTTGATATCATTTCACCTTCACTTTTAATCTGCTTAATTTATGTCTTTTCAATATAATCTCCTCCACTTTCACAGTTTTGATCCATCTGTTAACAGGGACTTGCATTCCATTGCGGTACAACACACGGCCCTGCTTCCTAAGATCATTGACGTAAGAGTGTATCCACTGCCTCCTCATCTCTAAAGTGATTCCTGTGATGAGTTTCTTTTAGCGACTGAAACGGATGGAAGTCTGATTTGACCAGGTCAGGGTTGTATGAGGCATGAGGCCTAAATTACCATCCAGTTTTCACAATTTCTTCAGTGGTGTGACAGCTGTCTGGTCTTGCATTGTCATGCAAAAGAGGAACATCCATCATAGCTTTTGTTGAGCAAACTCGCTAAAGATGTCCTGTAAGCGGTTTTGAGGGTTCTGCCGTACTGACAGAATTTATTGTGCATCCCTGCTCCAGAAAGTCGACCATAATCACATCCTCTGAATCCTAGGTTCTTGTAGCCATACTTTCCCTGCATATCACAGCGTTATGAACTTTTTCTTCTTCGGTGAGTTTGAAAGTTTGTTATGCTTAAACTCGTCCTCATATGTGTTAAATTGGTATCTGAAAAATGTGTAAATCATTTTTTTGACGCCAAATCATGTAAATCTCAGTGTAGGGCAACAGAACTATGTGCAAAAGCTTAATTTTGAACGGAAATACATGGAGCTCTCGCTACACGATGCGAATTCCCGACTACCCGGTACATCAAAGAATTCGTCTGCGAGAAAGTAATCCAGTTTCAATTAAATTTACATATGCCACTTGACAGCAAAGAAGATGGCCCAGATTAAAACTGTTGCACCCGAATATTGTTAATCTTTATGTTTAGTCTTGCAAACAATCACTGTACTAGAACTGTTACTGTAATTGTCAAAGCAAATGAACATAAAAATTAACACAATTGACTTCTTTATAAAATTGCTTGAAAATTCACAAGATCGCTATTTACTTAAATATTTTGCTGGTATTAAGCCTCTGAACTGATTCTGACTTCTCAAAAACACTCTGAGAGCCACTGTGCCTTACTATGGACACGAACTTCGATGGCAATTAAATTTATTGGCATACCGGTGTGCAGTGATGAATTCAGGGGGTGGCCCGGGGGAAAAGTTCTCCTCAGAAATTGGAAATTCCCCCCCCCCCCCCCCCGAGAAATTCATTTCTATAGTTGTGGTGAAACATAAAAATTATCACAACCAAATACTTAATGATTTCAGCGCCAGCTCCACTGCACTCCCTGTAAAAGAATCTTAATACTAACTAAATTTAGTGGAAGGAGTTCAAGGCTTTCCTATTTTTAGTTAGCTGGTAAAATAACGTCGAAAATGCAGTTAAGTTTACCATTGGAAATATTATTCTACTCACAAAACATTGTTTATAAATTGCACTATTGATAAAAGGAAATGTTTTAATACAGGACGGTAAAAACCAACTGCGTTCAACAAAAATGTGAACGAATATTCCCTGAATGGGTTTCCAAGTTCTACAATGGATCGAAGGATGACCTATGCCATATCACATCTATAATCTAGGTTTAAATTAAGTTTCACAAAAGAGAAAACTATCAAAATGGTCTACAGTGACCCTCAATTATCTTCAATTACTTATCTAACTTGTCGTAAATTACAGTGGCTGATGTGGCTTCTCAGTAACTATATAACAGAAAAATCATCGCGTTTCAGATTTTTACTTCAAGTGGCAAATGTGAACACCATGAGCTTTAATTGACGATCGACACTGGTATTACACAAAAAGGGGGTGTAACAGATGAGACTTCTGCTGTTCTGAGTGAAGCTTTATGCGCTGTTATGCGGCATCGCATGCGTTCACTACCTTGTCGTTGTTCGTCATGGGGCGGCGGGCAGCACAGCTCCGCTCACCTCGCCGTCTCGGAAGCAACTCTCTCCTAACTTCTCCTTACTGCAATTTACCGAAGTTGGTTTAAAAAAACTATCTGGCTGTGTTTTCATCTGACCAATCAAGGTTTCAATGTTAACCTTAAGCTCCGCCTACAAAAATTCTGTCTATCCAATGAGAAACGTTATACTTCTCGTGGTGCGGCAATGATTTTAAAGTTTGCAACGTAACAGAGACGCGAAAAAGTCTAACGCTAAAACTTGCAGCTGGTGTGGTCCTTTTAGTGTTATCGTAAGATCTATACTGTTCTTCTGGAGGGCTCTATCTTTTAACATGGGATGGGGGTGGTCCTGACGTAACAGAGACGCGAAAAAGTCTCACGCTGAAACTTGCGGCTGGGGGTGGCCCTTTTTGTGTTATCGTAAGATCTATACTGTTCTTCTGGAGGGCTCTAGCTTTTAACGTGGGCTGGGGGGTGGTCCTAGCGGTTAGCTGCCAACGTGGGTTCATCCAACAATGTATCAATGCTCATTTCAGTGCAAATGTTCTCTCTACGGACGAGGCTTCATTTCAACGTGATCAAATTGAAAATTTTCACAATCAATATGTGTGGGCTGACGAGAATCAGCACGCAATTCTGCAATCACGTCATCAACACAGATTTTCTGTGAACGTTTGGGGAGGCATTGTTGGTGATGTCTTGATTGGGCCCCATGTTCTTCCACCTACGCTCAATGGAGCACGTTATCATGATTTCATACGGGATACTCTACCTGTGCTGATAGAACATGTGCTTTACAAGTGCGACACAACATGTAGTTCATGCCCGATGGAGCTCCTGCAGATTTCAGTCGAAGTGTTCGTACGCTTCTCAACAACAGATTCGATGACCGATGGATTGGTAGAGGCGGACCAATTCCATGGCCTCCACGCTCTCCTGATCTCAACCCTCTTGACTTTCATTTATGGGGGCATTTGAAAGCTCTTGTCTACGCAACCCCGGTACCAAATGTAGAGACACTTCGTGCTCGTATTGTGGACGGCTGTGATCCAATACGCCATTCTCCAGGGCTGCATCAGCGCATCAGGGATTCCATGCGACGGAGGGTGGATGCATGTATCCTCGCTAACGGAGGACATTTGAACATTTTCGTACCAAAGTATTTGAAGTCAGGCTGGTACGTTCTGTTGCTGTGTGTTCCCATTCCATGATTAATGTGATTTGAAGAGAAGTAATAAAATGAGCTCTAACATGGAAAGTAAGCGTTTCCGGACACATGTCCACATAACATATTTTCTTTCTTTGTGTGTGAGGAATGTTTCCTGAAAGTTTGGCCGTGCCTTTTTGTAACACCCTATATACACAAGAACGGCGCGGATTTAACAGGTTTACCTGGAGGACTCTTCTTAGAAATGATGAATTCCAATTTCATTGCAGGTTTAAGCCCAGTGCTTTTAGACGATACTTAAAATTTCGCTAATCCTTCTACTTGTTTCTGGAACTCAGGAAAATTGAAGATACATCGACTGTCTTTGTGACTGCGATGGACATTTTGCAGAAAATGAAAATCTTAATAAAATTAAAAAACTGCAGCAAGACGCAACAGAAGTTAAAGGTGTGCTATTCACGAACGTAGAGGAGCAGATTCAAGTTTGGTGAGAAGGCAATAAAAGTGATAGAACTAAGTGCATATTTTGAAAGTTTTAAAAAATTTCTAGAGTTTATTGATAATGATTGTAGAGAACTTTGCTTGATTTTGGGACTTACAATCGTCGACGCTGTTATTGCAGACTTGCGTTCTTTTAGGTATGTTGTTAGTAATAAATTAGACGATTCGTCTTCTGATGTTGCTTCTTTCACTTTGAGAGCCGACATCGGATACGAAACACTACGGACACTCGCTCAATGTGTACTGTGCATTCCCGTTTCGACTTACGGTGTGGAAAGGTCATTTAGTACAATGAACAGGATGATGACAAAATTAAGGAATAGGATGGGTCAGGACACACTCCAAGCTTGTGTGAAGATTTCAACTGAAGGGGATGACGAGCCAACAGAAAGTTTTATTGATGACGTCATCAATAGATATGCTGTAAAAAAGCGTCGACGTATTAGTTTGATGTAAATGTGAGTTTTTTTGCATGCAATAAAATTATTTTATTATTTAATATAATAACGTAGGCTTAGCCTAACAGCTTAGAACTTAACCTACATATTATTTAATTATATATTAGCGGTTGATTATATATTAGCTATTCATGAAAAATTTTAAATATTAATAGCGCTGCTACGTCTTTAGAACGCTGACACTTAAATTTTAAGCCTATCCTATAACTTTGTCCCTCCCCCCCCCCCCCCGTCAAGCCATATATACCGCCCCCCCCCCCCCCTGGGGGAAGTGGCTGTATTCATCACTGCCGGTGTACACGGAACGTTCGTCTGCTCTGCAGCCTGTAACTATTAGGAATAATGATGCGATTGTCAATTTCATTTGCCGTACTTACGACGTGCATTGCAAGACCGTATCTAACCAATTTTCATAAAATGCTTCTCAGTACACAACTCTCGATATGCAATGCGAATGTGCAAACAGTCATGAAGGTAAAGAATGAAAGTGGGTAACTAAACTTAACGATACATAAATGAGAACAAAGACTCGAAGTCATAAAGATCTCACACCTGGACAAGTTGGCGAAACTTGTGTACAGTTGTCTTGCTAGACACTTGTTTCAATTACCAGACAAGTTCATGTGCTTTACTATAAAATTTCTACAGAAAATTTTAAGTATTTACAATATTTCTAGCAGTAAGAAACCACACAATTACAAATACACAAAAAAATGGATTACCAAAAAGTTATCTTTTGTCAGTCTTCTGTTAACAGAATCTCATCCATATCTTTCCTCAAAACATATTACAAAATGGTACCTTTTTAAACAATACCGCCTCCACTACACGACAGGCCAGCTTCCATTACTTTCAAACTAAGTACACTGCCAGATTCTCCAACATACACTACTACTGTTACTCTCTGACTTACTTTGCCCAACATCTCTGGTCTCAGAGACAGACTTACAAAGAATATCAATATATCGATATTACAGAGGTTGTGTATATTATCAAATTCGCAACTTCATTCACATTTATGCAGAAAACTTCCTGAAAATCATCATGGCAAATATTACAGCCTCCTTTCAAGTTTCTGCGATGGCTCTTTGATTCTGATTCAAAAAATGAATTCATGTTTCGTCTCCAGTCACTGTTTTCCCCATTTCTCCTCTCTCTCCAAATGGAAGCGCTCCGCCGGCCGCTTTGGCGTTAGGTTTAAGTAGTTCTAAGTTCTAGGGGACTGATGACCTCAGATATTAAGTCCCATAGTGCTCAGAGCCTTTTGAAACGTTTTTTGGAAGCGCTCCAAGTTAGGAGGCAATTGTTTTTCGCGTCTCTTCATTCTGGTCTATTAACCAAGTCGCACAAACTACCTGTTGAATAATCGTCATCACGCTGCCTTACTTGAGGGATGTAATGCGAGACATATCATCTGCATGGCAAACGATGTCATAGGCTCGCTAAAATGAGGTGTGGAGTCTCTGCAGTAACCCGTCTGCCGCTCCACGTTTCGTCAGCCGAAAATGTTTGCCCTTCAGCTACGATACAGCGACGATCCCATCGCCTGACTGTGTCAGTATACAATGTTGCATCACCCAACACATTTTGCAGTCTTTCATGAATACCGATGGGTGTTTCAACTCCTGCATTCAGGAATCTTACCACAGAATGTCGCCTGATACTAACATCGATGGCCGCTGTTTTGCATCTGACTGCAGTACTGGCATCTGTAGACACAGCAAGCTGCTAGTGTAGCGGATTGGGGAAGGAGCTTTGCGGAATAGCGCCGAATTCAAATTTTTCATTTAGTAAACTTTATTTGAAGAGAAAATAAATCGGAGACATCACCCGCCAGGGTAGCGAAGGGCGGTAACCCGCTGCTTTCTGGAGTCGGTTAGGCGCGCCGGCCACGGATCGAATCCGCCCGGAGGACTAACGACGTGGGCCGGTGCTCTGGCAGCCTGGATATAGTTTTTAGGCGGTTTTCCACATCCCGCTAGGTGAATACAGGCCTAGTCGTCACGTTCCGCATCAGTTCCACGGCTCGCAGAAATCTGAACACATTCACACTATTCCATGGATTATACTTGACGCAGACATTTGGGGTACACTACTACCATCCTGGGGGGTACGGGGTGGCGGCAGGAAGGGCATCCAGCCACCCCTTAACATTAACATGTCCAATCCCATTAACCATGGTCGACCCTGAGTACCTGCCGGACAAGGCTCAAGCGATTGTAGTAGTAGCAGTAAAAAAAAAAAAAAAAACATGAGACCTCACGGTTTGACTGATACTAGTATCATGGACCACAATCATACAACTCGACAGGTTTACGTGTCATGTAATATTGTAAAAGGCATGACCAAACAAGTAGAAACAACGCATGAAGGTAAACAATGAATATTCTGTAGTATTCCTAGTTTATATTGATAAGTAGCCGTGGTGATATAGCTGGTAAAGCACTACACTCTTGCCCTAGAGATTTTCGGTTAAGTCCCACTTAGATACAAGGGCTTTACCTTGTTCTAATCGCTCTAGAAAAGCCCCAGAGTCACTCAGCCTGCCATTAAATCAGTAGCAGAGAAATTCGCTGGGGGGATAAAAGGCGGCAGGGGCGTTCGGCTTGCGATTCTCCCCCTCCTAGCGCCACGGCGGGAAAAGGCCTAGCTGTCACTGCAGGCAGACCCGAAGTCTGATCACGGCCTTGCGCCACAAACTTTTTTTGTATTGATAAGAATCGGAATTAGAATTACGTGTTACAGATCTTCCCAGACGCTTAATGGCAGCAACTTTTGCGCTACGAATAATACAAGTTTTTTTTTCAGACAAAACTAAAAAAATCGAATTACTTCTCCTATTTTCAAACGCTAATGTCCTATCGCATCATATTATGGAGTAACACTTCATGAAGCAAATAAGCTTCGTTTAAAACAAGCTTAAAATAATGTGAGATATCCACTGTAGTGCCTCTTGCAGACAATTCTTTAAACAGCCGGTAATTCTGACAACGTCCTCAAAGTACGTTCACTCCCTTATGAAGTTTAATATTAACAGTCAATCATAGCTTGAAGAAACGTAATCATTCAAAAGCATAATACTAGAAGGAGAAATAATATACACAGTCCGTTATGAACCTAAGCGTGGCACACAAAGGAGTGAGCTACTTCGACAGAACAGTCTTCGACCACCTACACAGTGATATAAAGAATTTAATAGATAACTACACTAATTTCTCACGGGCACAGATCATATCTGCATTACAACTCCATCTACTCGATAAATTAATTTCTGTGTGTGTAGTAGTACGGTTACTTCGTATGTGTGAGTGCGTGTGCACGTGTTTGTGTGTGTATGTGTGTGTAGAAAGGAGAGAGAGAGAGACATTGAACTAGATATTTGTAATTCACTGTGTGCAATAAAAACAACCTTGAACAGTCATGTAAATGGTCATCATATTGCCATACTTTCCGCTGAGAAGACATATTAGAGTGAAGATTGCTAAGAGTGTCAGCAGGTAGTACAGTCCAATATTTTGGTCCACCTCCCGCAATGACTCATTGTCTATAAACAAAATTTATTCACTTGTTCCAGTTACAGTGTTTAACCATTCATGCTGTTTATGTCGGGAGCTAAAAGCTTGATGGCGCAAACATAACCGAACATCAGCTAGTTAAATTACCACTAAAAATAAATTTTAGCTGAAACGTCATGAAATGATGAAGATTAGTAAGTGTTTCTCATATCTGGCTCAAGATCGTCTACTTCTACATGAAAGCTTAGGTTAGAGTTCTGTTACAGAGACTGTTAGCTCTGCAGCAAAATCGGTATGTGTTAACTTCGATCACTGTAGGCAGTGCGCTACAGTGCTTCGTGGTCTTATGGAACAAGTAGAAAAGCCTACTGATGTTAGTTGCAAGGGCTCTCCTTGCCACGGCATGCCTCGATTCCTTCTCCAATCTCCGCCTTGAAGCGCTTGATAGCACGCAGGAAAACTGCTTGTTCAAAAACTCAAATAGGATAGGACGAGCGAGAAGAGTTTTTTTAAAAAAAAGTATAAGAGATACGTATTGGGAGGCAGCGTGACAGCGAAGAAAGCGGTTGATGAACAGAATTAGTAAAGTTGGTGTAAGATGAAAAGAAAATAGTAAATGCAGAAAGTTAATGACAGCAAAAGATGGAAAAGAATGTGGCAGACGGCGAGTGTTACTGGGAGAGCGAATGATGAGCAGTAAGTGCTTTGAGAAGATTATTGATGGAAAGGAGGTTATGGGGGAGAAAATGTTAGCGAGAGAGATGGTTGCAGGAGAAGGACTACATGAGAAGAGAAGGTAATGGAGTAAGAGGTGGAAAAGTGTAAGGAAGAGAGTATAGAGCGACAGTGAAAGTGAAATGGAGAAGGTTGGGCTGAAGAGCCTGCAGAATTGGGATGTATATTATAGATGAAGGAACTATCATTGTAAACATGGGAGGACACAGGATTTTTGAAAGAAATGTGAAGTGACTGCAGAAGATTTAAGGTCACATATGAAGAAAATATAGGGCTGTCTACGTTAGAATGGAAATATGGAATAATACAGTACTACCTGAGACGTAGTCAATGTGGACTACGGCGGCTATTTCGAAGCAACTATATTATTTTGAAGGGAAAGTGAAAATGTAAACCTAGATTATAGGAGAGAACTATTACCCTTGCTACATGTTATGGACATAAAGATGTAGAGGCCAGCGTCAAGCCAGCAACGAAGAGGTTAATGACTAAATAGAAAGCGAAGAAAAACTCGTTGATCTATTACACTGACATTCAAAGCGTCCACTGGGAATACGCAAACTGTATCCTCACAAAAATGGATTCCCATTTAAAATTTAAGTCGATTAGTATAGACGCCCTTATTTGAGGATTGCACCTCGGGAGTTAACGATAGCATTCACATCATAGAGGTTAAAGAATTCTCGTCAATGAAATATACATGTACTATAAACAAAAGGTGTTACTGCATAACGGTATCAAATGGCTGAATAAGAGTCAGTCAAATGAAAACGAGACAAATGGGAGACAAATGGAAAAAAGTGAGAAAACTATTTATTATTTCAAAACTAATCGCTGTAACTCTTAAGACATTGATCCCACTGTAAGACAAGACGGTCATTGTCTTCATAGAAAAACGTTACCGGTTGCCTAGGAACCATTATCATACCCAGACATACAGCTGTTTGTCGGAAGCAAATAGACGATCACGAATTTCTTCCTACAGGGCTCCAAAAATATGGAAATCACATGGGAAGAGATCGGAACTCTATGGGAGATGCGCAGCCTTCGGGGCGAAACATCTGCAGCGTACTCGAAACAACATTGGAAACCCATGGACCTACTCACATGTTGTCGTGGTTGTTTCAAATGTGCTGTAGAAGTTATTTTGTCTACTCAACTGAGAAACAGGGCAGGAAATCCTGCGGAGTTACATCTTTGTAATAAAAAGCGAGCATCGCTAGTATTGGGGGAAGCCGCCTTACTTGGAAGAATGCTACAGACCATACAGGAGAGATTTACGTCGATTCCGTCCGTGTGCGTTTCTTGAGTCAATATTATTACGCGTAGAAATTCGTATCTGTATTTCGCCTTGACACCGACTGTTGTAAATAAACAACCCCTACATGTCTGCACAAAAAAAAAATGGCTCTCAGCACTATGGGACTCAACTTCGGAGGTCATTAGTCCCCTAGAACTTAGAACTAGTTAAACCTAACTAACCTAAGGACATCACACACATCCATGCCCGAGGCAGGATTCGAACCTGCGACCGTAGCGGTCTCGCGGTTCCAGACTACAGCGCCCAGAACCGCACGGCCACTTCGGCCGGCATGTCTGCACACTGCGTCAATGATTGAGTCACAGGTCGCGCTGCCGAGAATTGGTATAAGTTAGCGAAACATGCGGTCATTGCTGCTTGTAACGTAGTAGAGTAGATAGACTGGTGAATCACCTGTCCCCTTTTCAGTTTGCGGACTTGTGAAGGAGGGAAACACATGACCACAATCCGCCGACCTACCACCTCTATCCCCTACTACTGCCTCTCCCCCACCGCCTCCCTCCTCCACCCTGATACACCTCCAGAATACCATTTAAACCCGCGTACGGCCATCCTGATTTAAGTTTCCCGCAATTTTCCCAAATCGCTTAAGTCAAATGCCGGGATGGTTCCTTCAAAACGTCACGGCCGCTTCCCTTCTCCATCCTTCCCTAATCCGAGCTTGTGCAACGCCTCTAACGACATCGACGACGAATAGCATATATTTCCTAATACGGCTCTGCTGCAGTTATACGTGGTAGACACGTTAAGTATTTACTCTCAACCCACTTCATTGAATAATAAACATTAATTTTATGTTTCACAAGCTGCGATATAGTAGCGAATAAAAACAGTGATCCAGGTACTGGCAAATGCTTTTTATTCCAGTCTTTGCTGACAATATAAAGTCCTTGGCGATGACCGGTTTCAGTCAGTAATGGTCATCTTCAGCTCTGTTCTACACTATGGTTCAAAATGGTTCAAATGGCTCTGAGCACTATGGGACTTAACAGCTGTGGTCATCAGTCTCCTAGAACTTAGAACTACTTAAACCTAACTAACCTAAAGACATCACACACATCCATGCCCGAGGCAGGATTCGAACCTGCGACCATAGCAGTCGCGCGGTTCCGGACTGCGCGCCTAGAACCGCGAGACCACCGCGGCCGGCTGCTCTACACTATGTGCTAATGTGATAAAGCCTTAACGGCGTCGTCAAAATTTATAAATACATACAGCAAAGCATCGTCACGTAGAACTAAAATATGGCGTAAAATAGGCCACAGCGTCAACACAGTCATTCAGCAACTAGCGTTACTGTACAAAACATACTGAAGTTACACCATATTTTAGTTCTACGTGACAATGCTTTGCTGAGTGTGTTTATATGTTTTGACGACACCATTATGGCTTTTCACATTAGGATATGGTGCAGAACAGATCTGAAGATGGTCATTACTGACTGAAACCGCTCATCGTCGAAGAACTTTATATTGTGATCAAAGACTAGAATAAAAAAAACATTTGATTAATTTTGTGGTATTAAAGCATTACACTGTCAAGTCACATTAATCTGACCAACCGCCAAAAGCCTGAAAACCACATTTTGCAGCGGGATCGTTGCAAAATACTAACACGAATTCTTTACAGACGAATGGAAAATCTAGTAGAAGTCGATCTCGGGGAAGATCAGTTTGGATTCCGTAGAAATACTGGAACACGTGAGGCAATACTGACCATACGACTTATCTTAGAAGAAAGATTAAGGAAAGACAAACCTACGTTTCTAGCATTTGTAGACATAGAGAAAGCTTCTGACAATGTTGACTGGAATACTGTCTTTCAAATTCTAAAGGTGGCAGGGGTAAAATACAGGAAGCGAAAGGCTATTTACAATTTGTACAGAAACCAGATGGCAGTTATAAGAGTCGAGGGACATGAAAGGGAAGCAGTGGTTGGGAAGGGAGTAAGACAGGGTTGTAGCCTCTCCCCGATGTTATTCAATCTGTATATTGAGCATGCAGTAAAGGAAACAAAAGAAAATTTCGGAGTAGGTATTAAAATCCATGGAGAAGAAATAAAAACTTTGAGGTTCGCCGATGACATTGTAATTCTGTCAGAGACAGCAAAGGACTTGGAAGAACAGTTGAATGGAATGGACAGTGTCTTGAAAGGAGGATATAAGATGAACATCAACAAAAGCAAAACAAGGATAATGGAATGTAGTCGAATTATGTCGGGTGATGCTGAGGGAATTAGATTAGGAAATGAGACACTTAAAGTAGTAAAGGAGTTTTGCTATTTGGGGAGCAAAATAACTGATGATGGTCGAAGTAGAGAGGATATAAAATGTAGACTGGCAATGGCAAGGAAAGCGTTTCTGAAGAAGAGAAATTTGTTAACATCGAGTATAGATTTAAAAGTCAGGAAGTCATTTCTGAAAGTATTTGTATGGAGTGTAGCCATGTATGGAAGTGAAACATGGACGGTAAATAGTTTGGACAAGAAGAGAATAGAAGCTTTCGAAATGTGGTGCTACAGAAGAATGCTGAAGATTAGATGGGTAGATCACATAACTAATGAGGAAGTTTTGAATAGGATTGGGGAGAAGAGAAGCTTGTTGCACAACTTGACCAGAAGAAGGGATCGGTTGGTAGGACATGTTCTGAGGTATCAAGGGATCACCAATTTAGTATTGGAGGGCAGAGTGGAGGGTAAAAATCGTAGGGGGAGACCAAGAGATGAATACACTAAGCAGATTCAGAAGGATGTAGGTTGCAGTAGGTACTGGGAGATGAAGAAGCTTGCACAGGATAGAGTAGCATGGAGAGCCGCATCAAACCAGTCTCAGGACTGAAGACCACAACAACAACAACAACAACATCGTTGCGAGCCGTGCATGATGAGAGTCAATGAGGTTTTGGGTGGTACCGACCAGGATATGGAACCATTCCGACTGCAGCTGCACTAGGTTTCCAGTTGAGGACACATGGCGAGAAGAACCCGATCGAGGTGGTCCCACAGATTAACGTTGGGGTTTAATCCGAGGAGTTTGGAGGCCGCGGGAGTTCTGTAGACTCATCGTAGTGCTCTTCAAATCACGAACGTGCACTGCGAACTGTGTGTCCTGTTGGTAGATGCCATCCTGGCGAGGAAACGCAAACCGCATTTAGGGATATATAGTCCAAAAGGATAGATGCATACTTGAGTTAATCCTTTGTGGCTTTCAGTAGGACGAGATCGGCCAAGGAGTGTCACGTAAACATTCCCCTGACCATAAACCTGCGTCCTCCGGCCTGGACCCCTATGAATATTGTTGCAGCATTTTACATTTCTGTCCGATGGAGCATAACACATGATTCATCTGTATAGGTCTCATGTCGCCACTCAGTGGACGTCAAGTTGAGGTACTTGCGTGCAAATTCCAGCCTTCGTCGCCGATGAACGACAGCCATCATGGGTATGGAAAAAGGCGCCTGTTGTGGAGCCCCATACTCAGTAAAGCTCGCTGAACATTCATTGAGGAGACACTGGTGGTAGCCCCTTCGCTCGTCATGGGGGGTCTGTTGCTCACAAGGGAACCTCCCCATCGCAACCCCCCTCAGATTTAGTTATAAGTTGGCACAGTGGATAGGCCTTGAAAAACTGAACACAGATCAATCGAGAAAACAGGAAGAAGTTGTGTGGAACTATGAAAAAAATAAGCAAAATATACAAACTGAGTAGTCCATGCCCAAGGTAAGCAACATCGAGGACAGTGTAAGCTCAAGAGCGCCGTGGTCCCGTGGTTAGCGTGAGCGGCTGCGGAACGAGAGATCCATGGTTCAAGTCTTCCCGCGAAAAAAAAAAATTAGAATTTTTATTTTCAGACTATTATCTGTCCGTGCTCGTGTGTCAATTATCATAGTTATGATCTGTCCGTTCGTTCATTGACGTCTCTGTTCACTGCAATACGTTTAGTGTCTGTGTTTTGCGACCGCACCGCAAAACCGTGCGATTAGTAGACGAAAGGACGTGCCTCTCCAATGGGAACCGAAAACATTTGATCGCAAGGTCATAGGTCAACCGATACCTAACTTGTACACTTGGCGAATGAGTAAAAAGATTCTTTTGCCTTGCCCGATTTAGGTTTTTTTGTGGATGTTATAATCACTCCCAAAAAAGTGATGAAAACATAAGAGTTTGTCACATAAACTGCAACAAAGGAATGCAACAGTTTCACAGTCGCACAGTTTTCCCTGTGCTCTGTCAAAACATATGTTTTTAACGTTTTCAATTTTTTCCGTGTGTAGACCGTCAAATCCTGCGTCCAAGCAAATCTGAACATGTCCTGGAATTTTTGAGAGCGAAGTTGATTATGTGTGAGTGCCTGAACTTTGATAATTGACACACGATCACGGGCAGATAATAGTCTGAAAATAAAAATTTTAATTTTCTTTTTGTTCGAGGGAAGACTTGAACCAAGGACCTCTCGTTTCGCAGCTGCTTACGCTAACCACGGGACCACGGCGCCTCTGGGCTCACGCTATCCTTGATGTTACCTGTATTGCGCATAGACTACTCAGTTTCTATATTTTGCTTATTTTTTTCATAGTTCCGCACAACTTCTTCCTGTTTTCTCGATTGCTCTGTGTTCAGTTTTTAAAGGCCTATCCACTGTGCCAACTTATAACTAAATCTGAGGGGGGTTGCGAAGGGGAGGTTCCCTTGTCAGTAGTTGCCCAGCAATTCGCCCTATACATCTCCCCAGCAATCATTCACCCCTGTTACCTATTGCCCTTGGTGCACCACAGTTGCCTCGGCCCCAGTTTTGAATAGCGCCATTTTGCCATGCGCGGTATAATTTAAACACGGCGGTACGTGAACAAACTTAGCCGTTTCGGAAATGCTTCCACCCTTGGGCTGAAAGCCAACAATCATGTCCTTTTGAATGTCAGATCAATCACTCCGTTTCCGCATTACGACAACGACTGCACAGTTCCCCGTGCCCCCCCCCCCCCCACCACCTCCCCTTCCCCCGACACGCTTTATATACCCATCACTGCTAGTGCTGTCACCAGCCATCTGTGAGTGGTTATTGCATGTCGACGTCTAACATGGCAGTGCTAACATTAATGAGACTAGACCGTGTATTTTTAATAATCTACGATTCTTCCATCCCCTGCACCGCAGAATCTAAATGGTTCAAATGGCTCTGAGCACTATGGGACTTAACATCTGAGGGACCGAGCGAGGTGGCGCAGTGGTTAGCACACTGGACTCGCATTCGGGAGGACGACGGTTCAATCCCGCGTCCGGCCATCCCGATTTAGGTTTTCCGTGATTTCCCTAAATCGCTCCAGGCAAATGCCGGGATGGTTCCTTTGAAAGGGCGCGGCCGACTTCCTTCCCCGTCCTTCCCTAACCCCATGAGACCGATGACCTCGCAGTTTGGTCTCTTCTCCCAAACAACCCAACCCAACCCCATCTGAGGACATCAGTCCCCTAGAACTTACAACTACTTAAATCTAACTAACCTAAGGATGTTACGTACATCCATGCCCGAGGCAGGATTCGAACCTGCGACCGTAACAGTCGCGTGGTTCCGGACAAAAGCGCCTAGAACGGCTCGGCCACAGCGGCCGGCTCGCGGGATCTATTAACCCTAGAGAATAAAGATGAATAGTCCTTTTTTGTGAGAAATTTAATTTAGTTTCATTTTGTGCCAAGAAACATTTCCATTGGAAGACTCGTGTTATTCGAGAGAAACATAAGGTGACCTTCAAAACGCTCTCTCACCCCCACGCTCACAGCTCACCGCTTAGGATTTTTAGTATATTGCTAGTGGCACTCGCTCAGTCTACTGTACAAAGATTTGCGGCCAGGTGGGTTTTTCCCCTATTCGACCTTATTTGGTCTCCGTTCGTAATGCAGTGACTTTGTCAAGCACATGGCAAGACCGCAGCTTCTGTCCAGACTAGTTCTCACCACAAAGGTAGAGAGATAAATAAAATTATCCCTATAATTCTTATCGCACATTCCAAGTAAACGGATACCTAACTCCGACCAGTCGAATAATTAATTAATAATTCGTCAAACTTGATCACTGAGGCGCCTTGTCACGGTCCACGCGGCTCCCCCCGTCGGAGGGGGGTGGGGGTGGGGGGTGCATGTGTGTGTGTGTTGTCCTTAGCATAAGTTAGTTTAAGTTAGATTACGTAGTGTGTAAGCTTAGGGACCGATGACCTTAGCAGTTTGGTCCCATAGGATATTACCACAAATTTCCAAAATTTCGCTGCATCAGGTGTGCCTGGTTCGAAGTTAGCGAGCCATTACAACTGATGCAGGTGACTATGACATTTCAAATTAACTCTCAATCTCCACTGTAGGAGTTCGGAAACATATTAACTCAATTATCAATACATCAAATTAGGTATTACCACTTTTAAAACAAAACATGTAACAGATGTAGCCATACACGCAAAAGGTATAAAGGGAAGAACTGTCACAGCATATCTAAGTCAAGTTGTCATCTCTTGTTTATTGCATTAAATACACTTTTAATTTTAATTTGAAATACGTCCGCGACCTATTATGTTTCTCATTTATTTTCATTATCTAAGTTAGCAACAAGTCAACAAGTTTAAAGAAAATTGCGTGTACGCATTTGTACTTGTTTTATATATACAGAATGTATATCTTTTTGTAAAATTTTCAACAAAAAAGTAGCAGTAATAAAACTGAATTTGTATAATACAACATGTAAAATCACAGAATGTACAACCTGCTATATAAAGGTATTTTCTTGAGAAGTAAATAAGTAAATATTTCATTTCCGTGCTCTCTCTGGGGACTGGTCTTCATACTGAAGACTGGTTTGTGAGTGACCTTGTGTACATACACTTGTCGTCCGCAGCTCGTGGTCGTGCGGTAGCGTTCTCGCTTCCCACGCCCGGGTTCCCGGGTTCGATTCCCGGCGGGGTCAGGGATTTTCTCTGCCTCGTGATGACTGGGTGTTGTGTGACGTCCTTAGGTTAGTTAGGTTTAAGTAGTTCTAAGTTCTAGGGGACTGATGACCATAGACGTTAAGTCCCATAGTGCTCAGAGCCATTTTGAACATAGACTTGTCCTACAGCAAGTATGCTGTAAAAATTTACGAATACTTATGACAGGTCTACCTCTGAATTTCTGTGTTCATTTCTGAATAGTACTCGGACTTTCATTGTCTGTGGCTTCCCCCTACTGTCCCTTTTGTAAACCAGTTTCTTAATAGGCTACGAAACTCCTACAGAAGAGACGAAGTCCGACGCCTGGGACAGAAGATCCCCAGGTGAGTGATCTGCTATGGAACATTGTCAGTCGCGGCTCCATTGCTAATCTGCTACAGTTGCTTCCACAAAAATACCAAATGCTACGCGTTGACTGGGTGGAGGGCAAGTACGCAGCAGCTAGGGAAATGTTTGCGGTCGCAGCGCTGTCAGGAGGTGTTCCTGCGGGCACGAAGGACAATCGCCCTTCTCCACCCACCGGGCTACCGAGTGTCAGGGCGAGTGTGTTGCGTGGGATTTCCGGCCGGCGCCCCTGTCGCTATTTGTGTCGGACACGGCGACCCCGCCGCCCCGACACGGCCCGTCTGACCGGCCGGCCGTCTTAAGGGAAGCGGGGCCATCTCGGGTCACACCTCCACTTTGGGGGAGAGCCGCGCCACGCTGATCTCATCTACTCGCCCTGCCTCCACTGCTCCCCGACACGCCCCCACTTTTAGCGCCCCTGGCCGGGCGGCTCGAGGCTCCTGGAACTGCGTGGAAAAGCCGCTACTCCCGACACACTGCCCAAATTACCTACCGTATCTCTTTCGGAATAACTTCCGAGGTATTACAAACAGGTTGCTTGCCTATGGCACGAGAATTACAGTAGTAAACCATATCCCATGCTTCGTGTTGCAATTTCATTGGCTTCGTTTACTACAAAATACGATGGAGCAGGGAATGGCTACAAGACACAGTCAATGTTCAAATGGCTCTGAGCACTATGGGACTTAACATCTGTGGTCATCAGTCCCCTAGAACTTACAACTACTTAAACCTAACTAACCTAAGGACATCACACACATCCATGCCCGACGCAGGATTAGAACCTGCGACCGTAGCGGTCACACGGTTCCAAACTGAAGCGCCTAGAATCGCACGGCCACACCGGCCGGCCACAGTCAATGTCCCATTAATCTTCATCACCTCTCCAAATACGAAGGTTGCTCAGAAAGTAATGCACCGCATTTTTTTTCCTCGGCCGGAAACAATGCTACGAATGCGAAACGTACCTATTATTTGTAGCGTCCTGAAAAAGCGCGCCAAGTTTCCGTCACTTCCGACAGATAGTGTAGGTGGCAGGACAGTTCCGAAATGTCGTCTGTAGGTGATGTGCGTTACAAGCAACGTGCAGTCATTGATTTTCTCATTGCAGAGAAAAATCTGTGGGGAATATTGACAAACGCTGGTGCAAAGTCTATGGACAGTCTGCTGTCGACAGAATTTCAGTTAGCCCCCGGGCACGGAGGGTGAGGTCATCAGAAGGCAACTCGGCAGAGCTCCACGATTTGAAGCGGTCGGGGAGGCCATTCACGGCTGTCCAACTGACATGTTGCTGCGAGACGATGTTGTCATTCGCGACGACCAGTGATCTCTATACATCCTGGATGTAGAAGTCTGGTCTCTGAGTATAGGACTGTAGCGTGTCTGCACACACATGTGCTTTGCATCGTCCGCCATGTTGTAGTTTGGCATAAAAATTTCCATCGGTCCCTACGTGACAAAGAATTGCAGACTGATTTATTATTTTGCGCTTTATGTCGATATGTGATGTAATAGGCTGATGTGGGAGCGGAACAGAAAAGTATTTTCTTTTCGTGTTCTCGTGACATATCCTACCAGCCATGTTGTAATTTGGCAAGAAACGAAGTATGAGCATCTATGAATGACACGATCAGACAGCTGAAGTTCAACATCTAGGTAGTATAGAGATCACTGGCGAGGACAGACGCATTCGTGGAAGACATTTTGAGGACGATGAGGAGGTGATTCACATAGTGAAGCACTGGCTCCGCCACCAGGACAAGCAAGCGAGAGACATAATTTGCAAGACATAACGCTTCTTTCAAGCAGAGAGCACGCGCATGCACGTGCCGCAGCTGTCGCTTGGAATCATCAACAAAGCCATTCCTGTCCGTGCCTCGACATGCGCGAACCGACATCATTCGTGGGTCAGTCAATAGTGACGACAAAGAAGAGCAGAAAGCGCGAAATTAAGACACCTAAACAACAGTCCACCAACAAGAATGCAACCTTCACTCTAGACGGCTCGTATCAAAGTATTGTAAGAAAAGTGAAGATGCTGTGGAAGGAATGAAAAAAAAGGAAATAGAAATTCGATACCCATTAATTATTTTCTCATTGGAAAAGCAATAGAATGCTATTGTAACTGATCGGGTTATTACGACTAGCTCGGACAACATTAGAGAATTTCACTGCATTGTTTGCGGTGTTACTACTTAATGATGAATAATGTATGGTGCGGCACCGCTCACTTTTAGAAATGAGATAAACTACTCATTGTAGATTTGGACACCATCGTCTTTCCATTAGACGGTAGGAACAATACCATCCATATCTAACTTGATAGACTTTTTTTTTCACATATGAGCGCCCCTCCCACAAATATACACCATAATGTGCGAGGATCTCAACACTCGCTACCTCTTGATACATGGCTAATCAAGTAGTGGATAGGGCAGCGTACCAGGCAGGATTGGACTAACTGCTACTACAGGGTGTCCAAAAAGTATTTCCCTGATTACATAAAGTAACTCAGGCTAGAAGTAAGATAAAATATGAAACTGGTGTCTAATTGTTTATAAACTATCAAAGTTTTTTTCACACGTGAGTAAACTTCCACATGAGCACCCTTGGTAGCACGTAGCACATCTAGGCGATATTCAATTTCCGTCCACACATTAGCCAACATCACTGGAGGGATTGATCAACGACTGTGGTTATCCGTTGCCGCAGGGTTTCAAGATCTGGTACACGTGTTCGGTAGACCTCGTCCTTGACAGAACCCCATAAAAAGAATTCTAATGGGGATATGTCAGGGGAGCGTGGAGGCCAAACCGTTGGCCCATCACGACCAATCCATCGCCCAGGAAAGGTCATATCGAGATAGGCACAGACGTCCAAACACCAATGAGGCTGTGCACCGTCTTGCTGAAACGAGACATCGGGGTGATACTGAAGCAGCTGAGGAACAGCATACAGTTGCAACATGTCCAGATGCACTGCAGATGTGATGGTAGCCTCAGCGAAGAAGAATGGCCCGATAATTCGATCGTGCAATAGCGCGCACCAAACATTCAACTTTGGACTGCCTCTCGTGCACTCCATGAACCCCAAATGCGCACATTATGGCGATTCACTATTCCACTGACAAAAAAGGTCGCTTCGTCGGAAAAGCCAATTCGTCTGAGATAACCATCATCGTCCTCAATACGTGAGAGCATTTCGACCGCAAAGTCATATCGACGTGTACTGTCATTGGGCAACAAGGCCTGAACGATTTGCACTTTGTATGCACGAAACAATAAACGTTTGTGTAAAATGTCATAGAGAGAGCTTTTTTGCATCTGTAATTCACGTGAGGCCCTGCGCACCGATTTCTTCGGACTTCGCAGAAGAGACTGCCTTACAGCTTCCACCCTGTCTGCTGACGTTCTTGGTCGACCAAACCTCGGAAGGTCAGCAACCGATCCTGTGTTCTTGAACCTCTCATACAAGGCTTTAATGCGCTTGACATCAGGTGGATTTCTTCCAAATGTTGTCTGGAAGTGTCTCTGCACCGTGGTTGGTGATGGTGTCTCATGGTACCACAGGGCACACTGTGCCTTCTCCTGATTGGTTAACATGGCTTCTTGGGCACTGCACCTCATCCACTACTTACGTACTGCAACCTAAAACAAAACAAAACAAAAAAAAACTTTGATAGTTGTAAACAATTCGACATAAGTTTCATATTTGTATCTTACTTCTAGCCTGAGTTATCAATTTATGTAATCAGGGAAAGACTTTTCGGACACCCTGTACATACCTTGCTTGAGGTCAGTACATCGGACTGTTTCAACGGGTGGCCGCTAGGGGCGCTGCACGAGTGGTCCGCGGCTGGGGCTGCGGCGATAACCATCGGCGGCATTGTGTGACCGGCAGGTAGGAGGGAGGCGGGCGAGCAGAGGAGGTGTCACGCGGGTCGCCCATTGTCGCAGACGCCAACAATAACCGGACGCACAAAGCTGGCGCCCGCCCTCGCCCTCGCGGGCGAAAAAAATAAAAATAACAGTAGCGCCGGAAAAGGGTAAGGTCTCCACCGGCACCTGGGCCGCAGGCCACGGGGTACAAGGTGCGACACGTAAGCTTCCTGTCGCGTCTAGGAGCGCTTCCGGACACTGCGCGGACGAGACGGTGACAGCTGCGACCGCGCGTTCGAAAAGGGGCAATTTCACAGTAGAATCCAAATCATGACGGTACTCGGTATGGTTCACGTGAAGAAAAGGTCAACTACTACAAGAACTGTTGCAAAAGCATGATTTATCGAGTGTTGAAACCAACGAGGAAAAGTACGAGATTCGGTACCTTGCAATGCCCAGTTTTTGTTTCGCTCGTTGTATCGAAGCACGGTGAGCAAAAAGTTGATGACTTTCTCTTCCATCTCAGCGGTATCTACATCAGCATACTGTTGCCAATGGAAGCCTAGAAAGACTTTTATGAGAATAAACTCAGAAGAGAAACTTCAAAAAGCCAAATTCGCTAGTAAATCAATTACTCTGATAACCGGTTTCGGTTACCAACGTCGAATCTGTAATGGGCAGAATGAAGTTGACATGGTAACAGATTTTCAAGCCAAGCATAACAATGCACAAAATTGCACTCGGAAGTTGCACTTGGAAAATTGCTGGAAACTGTGGCCGGGCGTTTCTAGGCGCTTCAGTCCGGAACCGCGCTGCTGCTACGGACGTAGGTTCGAATCCTGCCTCGGGCATGGATGTGTGTGATATCCTCACGTTAGTTAGGTTTAAGTAGTTCAAATTCTAGTGGACTGATGACCTCAGATGTTAAGTCCCATAGTGCTTACAGCCATTTGAACCATTTTGGACTTGGAAAATTAATGCACCATATGCTCTAATAATGGAATGGAGTCTTTTAAGGATTTCCTGAAACTTTTTATAAAAATTTGTTGTTTTCAGATCACAATGGTTTCTAAAGTGGATTATGCTTTCTATATAAATAATATTTTTTGAAAGCTCTTTTTTTCAGTTAACATATTAACAATTGCTTGTTATTGAATATTCATGCTTTTGCTTTACACAAAACAGTTTCAAATTGTACTACCACAATGCTACCAGGTGGGCTTATGGAAGAGTTCTTGTGTTTATTCTGCATCTCAGGTTGTAGTCAGCTGTTGTTTGAGCATGAGCACTTGTATTCGAAGTACTATCCTATCTTGACTTCGACATACCGGTAGCCAGTGATTTTCACATGCATGTTCTTGATGTGACGCGGTGCACAGCACACATGGCGAAGATCATATGAATTTGTAGAGCGTAAGGTATGTAATTTTTCCAAGAACGCGGACAATTAATTTTTTGTAGTGCTCTTCTAATACATCCGTGCAGTCCTCTCTAGAAGTGGCGAGGAATAACTTAACTGGAATAAATAACCGTTTACTGAGTAGCCACAGTTAGCGATATAACTGGTTATCAGTATCAGGTAGTTATATCAGTAACAGCCCATTCCAAGCTTTATCTGTTTGCCATCGTGCCTACTATTTCCCCTTAGGTCTCACTCTGTCTTAGGAAGAATAACGAATAGGCTGATTGTGTGATGTTCGTACTACCATGAAAATAGTTTTTGAGTAACTGCCAATATTGCGCGCCATATGTTCATCGATAAATGTATCTCTCTATCTGGTCACGGATAAATCACAGTGACCTTGCGATGAGTACTTCCACGGAAATGATGGTGGAATAACCATGGAGGTGAAAAAAGAAGGGAGATTAATTACGTCACAATCTTGAAGCAGATGTCCACCGTCTTAACCTGTCCAAAACATTAGGTTCACCAAATTAATACCTCCATGGTTCACCGCTTTGTACTTCCCCATGATGTCAGTCTGACGTGCCCATTTTGATTGTTGTTTTATCAAAATTACCAGCCTGCTTTGTTTACGGTTGTACTAATCGATCCGATCGTAATCTAAAGTTTACAAAGGAACCGCATTGCATTCGTAAGTGGAGCAATTCAAGCAATATTTTCTTTTGCATACGTGAATTATTGTTGGACTATTTACTTTTATTGTAATGGTTTTACTTCTGTCTTTTGACTTTACATTTGCTTCGCTTTACTCAGCGTCCGTTCTTTGTTTTCTTTCCTGTGTTCTTCATTGCCTTCCAAGTCGCAAACGCTTCGACATCCTTGTCACAGTGTATCAACGGCTTCGTCCCAGCACAACACGCTGCTACGTAACCGCACCTATTGTTGGGCCAGCGTCTGATGTCCTAAATTCCTCTCACCAATAATTATTGTTCATTGTTCACATTTCATCCCCCTTTAAAAAAGATATTTGCTAAAACAACCAGAGACAGTGGTCATATGTGCGTGCGTTTTGTGTGTATGTCTGCATGAATCTGTGCTCCTTCCTGAAGAAGGCTTTAGTTGAAAATTTGTGTGAACACTCATTTCGTTGTGCCAGCCTTGTGATGGGCGTGTCGACAGCTACCTATCCGTTTCCCAGTATAGTTGTTCCCTCGTAAGGTTTGTTGTGATTAATGCACTGCACTTCAAAAGGAACGATGATGTACATAATTAAAATAACAGAAGAAAAAATGACATTGATTACGCGACATTGAAGTTGTTTGTACCACAAACAGGAGTTCACAACGCTGCAACTAAAAGTTTTGCTCAGTTACCCATTGATAAAAAATGACTGACACAAAGCAAAGTATAATTCGAAACCAAACTGAAAACGATTCTCTTTGATAACTCTACATCTACGTGATTACTCTGCTATTCACGATAAAGTGCCTGGTAGAGGGTTCAATGAACCACCTTCAAGCTGTCTTTCTACCGTTCCACTCTCGAACGGCACGCGGGAAAAACGTGCACTTAAATTTTTCTGTGCGAGCCCTGATTTCTCGTATTTTATCGTGATGATTATTTGTCCCTATGTAGGCAGTCGACCTGTTGCACCTTCTAAGTGTTGTGACAATGAATCGCAGACTTCGGTTTGCTCTACCCACAATATTATCTATGTGATCGTTCCAATTTAGGTTATTTGTAATTGTAATCCCTAAGTATTTAGCTGAATATACAGCCTTCAGATTTGTGTCACTTACCGCGTAATCGAAATTTAGCGGATTTCTTTTAGTACTCATGTGAATAACTTCCCACTTTTCTTTATTCAGGGTCAATTGCCACTTTTCGCACAGTACAGATATCTTATCTAAATCATTTTGCAACTCGTTTTGATTATTTCATGACTTTACAAGGCGGTAAATGACAGTATCATCTGGAAATAATCTAAGAGGCTACTCAGATTGTCTCCTATGTCGTTAATATAGATCCGGGACAATAGAGGTTCAAATGGTTCAAATGGCTCTGAGCAATATGGGACTTAACATCTATGGTCATCAGTCCCCTAGAACTTAGAACTACTTAAACCTAACTAACCTAAGGACAGCACACAACACCCAGCCATCACGAGGCAGAGAAAATCCCTGACCCCGCCGGGAATCGAACCCGGGAACCCGGGCGTGGGAAGCGAGAACGCTACCGCACGACCACGAGATGCGGGTGGACAATAGAGGGCCTATAAAGGTCGGGACACACATGTCCGGGCCGTGTCAAGGCCGAGCGTCGGACGAGTGACCGCCGTGCTCCGGTCCGTTCCTCCAGGGGCCACGCATGACCGGGGCACGTCCGTCTCTTTATTGTTCCTTGTAGTGACTCGGACGCGGTGATCTGTGTTTCTCTTTGTGAAAGCTGCAAAACATGTTAACTAATTTTCATAATAGTGAATTAGGACTTACAGCACTTGGTTTAGACGAAGAGGAAATAGAACGAAGGCAAACAAGAAGAAGAAATTTTTGGACAACAGTGCCTGGAAAACAAGACCAGTACAGGGAGAGTTTCGAACATTATTTTCTCATCTCATCTTTAGATGGAAAGCACGTAACAATACAGGCTCCAAACAACTCAGAAAGTCTCTATTGGAATTACAAAAAAACATATTCCATTGTGTTTCTTGCTCTGGTTGACCCATGTTATAATTTTATTCCAATAGACGTGGAAGCGTACGGAAAAAACTCTGATGGTGGCATTCTAGTAAATTCAAACCTTGGAAAGTCACTGGAAAACAATACGCTTAGCGTCCCAAAGAGTAAAACTTTGCCTGGAACTGATGTTGAACTTCCAGTGGTAATTGTAGGCGATGAAGCTTTTCCTCTATAAACATACTTGATGTGACCATATCCTGGCAGGAACTTCACAAATGATAAGTCTATATTCAATTATCGTTTGAGTCGGGCAAGAAGAATATCCTAAAATGCATTCGGTATATTGCAACAGAAATTTCGATTATTTAGAAGAATCCTTCAGGGAGATCCTAATAACCTTGCAATGATTGTGACGGCTGCGTGTGTCCTGTACAACTTTATTCGAAAAAATGAAAGGTTATAGGGTGCCCGAACAGAGGCAAAAGGAAACTGCTGAGGAATCCGGAAGATCATCAAATCTTCGAAACCTACCTCGAATTCGTGGGAGATCAACAGATGCTGCATTTGCTGTACGAGAACAACTCAAAAAATTCCTGAATTCTCCACAAGGGACTGTGGAATGGCAAGAACATGTCGCCTTGGCAATGTAACGATGACATAAACCAAACATCTGTTTGTAAAATAAAAAGTAAATAAATATCTTTCGGGTATTAAAACTTGTATAGTTTTTATCTTGCCTTTGGCTTGTAGATCTGTTGCAATTGTCTTCCAAACTCTGTCTTTGTGCTCGATATTCCTGTAGTTTTCACCTCCCTGATCGTAAAGAACAGGAAACTTATGAACTTCTTCTATTAGTCGTTCCACATCCATGTTTTGTACACATAATAGTCTTGCGCAGTTGCACAGTTCACAACACAACTCTACCGTCAGGCCGTGTCCGTCACGTGAAAAATTAAACACGGCGAATCCCGCCCGGCCCGTTGACGTTCCCCGTGCACGGCCCGGTCAAGTGGGGCCCGCTACACTTGTTTTAATGATGTATTTCGTTGTCCGGATGACGGCCGATACTCAGACGTGTCTCGGCACGGACACGGTCCGGACATGTGTGTCCCGACCTTAACACTTCCTTGGGGAACGCCGGATATTACTTTTGTTTTACTCGATGACTTTCCGTCTATTACTGCGAACTATGACATTTCTGACAGGAAATCAAGAATCCAGTCGCGCAACTGAAGCGATTCTCCGTACGCAGGCAGCTTGGTTAGAAGACGCTTGTGAGGAACGGTGTGCCTTCTGGAAATCTAAAAATATCGAATCAATTTGACATCCTCTGTCGATAGCACTTACTTCATGAGTATAAAGAGCTAGTTGTGCTTCACAAGAACGGTACTTCCTGAATCCGTGCAGTATATGTGTCAATAAATCGTTTTCCTCGAGGTACTTCATAATGTTCGAATACAGAATATGTTCCAAAACCCTACTGCAAATCGACGTTACTGATATAGGCCTGTAATTCAGGGTATTGCTTCTACTCTTTTTTGGTATTGGTATGATTTGAGCAATTTTCCAGTCTTTAGGTAGGCCTACGGATCTTTCTGTGATCGAGTGGTTGTATGTAATTGCTAAATATGGAGCTATTGTATCAGCATACTCTGAGACGAACCTGCCTGGTATACAATCTGGACCGGAGGTCTTCCCTTTATTAAGTGATTTAAGCTGCTTTGTTACACAGAGGATATCTACTTCTATGTTTCTCATCCTGGCAGTTGTTCTTGATTGGAATTTAGTAATATTTACTTCGTCTTCTATGGTGAGGGAGCTTCGGAAAACCGTTTTTAATAACTCTGCTTTAGTGGCACTGTCATCAGTGACTTCACCGTTGTTATCGCGTAGTGAAGGTATTGATTGCGTCTTGCCACTGGTGTGCTTTATGTGTGGCCAGAATCTCTTTGGGATTTCTGCCAGATTTCGAGACAGATTTTCGTTGTGGAAATTATTAAAAGCATCTCGAATTGAAGTACGCGCTATATTTCGAACTTCAGTAAAACTTTGACAATCTTTGGGATTTTGTGTACTTTTAAATTTGACATGCTTTTTTCGTTGCTTCTGCAACAAGGATCTGACCCGTTTTGTGTACCATGTGGGATCAGTACCATCATTTATTAATTTATGTGGTATATATTGAAATATTCCCTTAGAAAAATTATAAATGACTGTGCTGGAAAACCTCTACGTTATTTGATTTTCAAACTGCAGAGCAAAACTGGACGTACTCAGACATTCCTCTCTGTACTTATTATGATCAACACTAAACTGACACCCAATATTATTTTTAGCGCAACGCAATTTGACTTTCAATAATCCCTACAAAAGAATGGCCCTGAGAAACAACAACCTATACCTTACATGAATTACTTACCTCACAAAAATCTTCGTTACTCAAACTAGTGCAATACAGCGAGCGCCAATACTGCCAACTAAATAAAAGATTCTGTCTACTGAATACATTAACTACTGATAGGCATAGTTAGCAAATGAAAGATTTTGATGGACAACAAACAATGTATTTACCTTAATAATGTTCAAAAGTCATAATATATATATATATATCAGTTCGTGACATCCAGTCTTACAAATTTCCTTTTTCTGATGGACACACGTCTAGATCGTCCGCTCTCAAAACTCTGCCATCTCTCTCCCCGCATCCACCACTGCTGGCGGCTCACCGCCAACTGCGCAACGCTACGCGCAGTGTTGCCAACTCTAAAAAACCTGAGTCGCTAGATTCAATACCAAAAGTCGCTAGAAAGTCGCTAAAACTGATTTTACTAGGGATGTAGTGAAAATTTCGTGCTGTGAATGGTGCAATAAGCCAGTGGGGAGGGGGGGGCGGCAATATAATATTAATAAAAATTGTCTCATACGTAATTGCTATATTGTCTTAATTAAATGAAGCATCGCTTGCAACAACACACATATAAAATACGCTAACGTTTAATTAAACATATTATCATAATTGACGCAACACATAAATTATTGTTTCAATCACAGTAGTCAAATATACTAGAAATATACAACTATATTTGTAACAAAAGAAAGCAAGAGCTCAAATTAGGTTACAAAACATACACGTACTGGTATGTGAGCTATTCATCGTCGTCACTCAGAAGATCGAATTACTCTTCTGTTTCATGCTCTGACAGAACTGTAGTTGATGTAGAGGGTTGAATGTCGCTCAAAAGATGATGTTGTAGTTCGACTGGTTTTGTCGCAAAAGAGTAACTTTTGTTCGTTCCAATAAGCTCCAATACGTCTGACGGTATGTCAAAAGATGCACAACCTTTATTTTGTTTCTTCAGCTGGTCTCTCAATATGGTCAAAGCATTAATTGACTTTAACGATAATCTGTTACGTTGTTCAGTTTTTATAATGTTCATAGAACTGAATATTCTTTCCACTTCTGAATTTGAATGCGGTAGGCATATAACAGTCATTGCTAGCTGTGAAATCAAAGAAAAAGGATTCTCCCCTGCGGCATTTTTATACTGCAAAACCTCACTCCAAAATCGAACAGTGTTAGCAGTGTTATTCCACCTAATGAAGTGGATATTATACCATTCTTACAGCATACCGTCTATGAAATCGCCACTAAAACCCAATTCTTTGGCTACATTCGCTACAGAATTATTTTTATTCACTTTTAGTGTTTCTGCAACATTCAGCATTGACATTTTTTTCAGGATCGTAACGTTACTTGGCAGTCTTTGTTGAATTTCTTTTATGAGTTTCAGACTAAACTGAATGCATCTCTTCTTAAAAATAAACTTAATTTTCTTCAGGCAAACTTGACTCAGACAATTTCTGTTCAAACATAAAGCCAAGGTTCGGATTTGCGTACATACATTCGCTTGGAACTGGTGTTGTCAACAAATCAACAGTTAGAAAAACTACGTTTTGTCCGAGTGACTGCATGAGAAATACAAGTGTATATAGTAATTTAGTGGGGTCATTGTCTTCTCCTTCAAAAGCTTTTATTGCTATTTGTACGTCTTTTAAGGCATGTTTAAGGTAAAACATGTAAAGATGATTTGAGTCGTCACAATACATCTTGTACAAAAGATCGGAATTGTAACAATTGTCTTGAACCATGACAAGTGAAAAATGTAGCTTTAGTTCTTCCCACTGCTCCAGAATTCTTCGTATTGCTGGTTCAATTGAAAGCCAACGTGTTGCACAGACCTTCAAAATTTTTAGTGGCTGTTTTCCACATTTTATTGTCTCATAAACCTTTTTATATTCCTCTTGTCTTTTGGGTGAAATGGAGAACCAATTGCAGGTTTCCCGTACAAGAAACTATGTTTGTAGCTATGGTATTCACTGAGGCGTGCGATACTGCAAGCTGAAGAGAGTGACAAATGCAACGGATCAGTACTAAATGCTTCAAACCATATTCCTCCTGAGTTGTTCGAAAAGCCGATTGTTTATTCCAACCATTGCAGAAGCATTATCTGTGCCAATTCCTACCATATTAGCGATTGGAAGTTTGAGATCTTTCAAAGAATTCAGAAGAACAGCAGCCAGATTTCTTGCATCTGCAGTTTCTACTACAGCGAGTTTGGGAAATGCTGATCTAATGTTTTGGTTGTTTACACTATAGTACCGTATAACGATAAATGGTTCAAATGGCTCTGAGCACTATAGGACATCAGTCCCCTAGAACTTAGAACTACTTAAACCTAACTAACCTAAGGACATCACACACATCCATGCCCGAGGCAGGATTCGAACCTGCAATCGTAGAGTTCGCGCGTTTCCAGACTGTAGCGCCTAGAACCGCTCGGCTACCCTGGCCGGCGTATAACGATACCTAGCATTTTAGATATTGATACATCTGTGGATTCATCTATTAGTACACTGTATTTTTGGTTACCTATATCTTCAACCAATGATTGTGTAAAATATGGAGCCAAAACTTCAGTTATAATGTTAGTGCACTTTGCACGATGTAATTGCATGTTTTGAGCGCCCTCATCACCGGAAAACACCTTCTTTCACAGTATTCCTAAATGATCTACAGCCAAAAATAGAACAATGTTCAGCAATAAAGAAAGAAAGGGCGCGCGTTCCGCTCTGCTTGCTATTCTAACTGTAGTTTTCGGAACAATTTTCACAGGTAAGGTGGTTTGTGTTTTTCTTAAAATCAATTTTCTTATGCTTAATAGTTTTCGAATGTGTTCTAATATCACAAAATTTAGCATAAAACTCTGTTGCACACACTTGACATCTTGCCTTGGATAAGTCTCCAACGACTGGTTTCATCCACCCATTGAATTCAGGTTCTGCTTCCCACGCATCCCGATATTTTTGAGCGTTCTGCTTCTTCTTCTGCGGTAATTCCATTATGTAAGCCAGCACAACATAAGTTTCACCAATTTATAATCACTGAAAATACATTAAAACTCAGGCAAACTAGAGGTCATGAAACGATCTACTCACTTGGTAACTCGATATCAGTCCTATTGTTCATTATTTAAAACGTAATAATGTCAGAAATACCCCCACCGAATTGTTCTTGCGTTACCACTGTGCATGTGGTAATAATTTGACTGCGAGTTAACATTTCGAAAAATTAGAGGTTGCTGGACGGAAATGTATTTTATTATACTTAATATTACGTATGTTTTTTGTCACTTCGAAAAATAAAGGGAGTTCAAAAGTTGAGAATTATAGATAGGACGCTATCGACGATAACAGGCTAGTGGGTAATGAATAATGAATTGTTCTATAGTCAAGGTTTTCTTACTCTGCAGGTAATTCCCACATTCAGGTTTACTAAATGCTGAACCAATGCTACATGATCTGCTAAGAACTTAATTTAACTTAGTAAATCTAGAACGAAGTCAGTGTAGTACCCATTCTATAGTTAAAATCATAGTTTTGTTAATGAAAATACTGGCCCAAAATAGTTTCGATTTGTACTTCAAAAGTCGTCAGTACTCCATAAGTCGCCAGATAAGTCGTTACATAATTTTTGTCGCTAAAAAGTTTTTTTGTCGCTAAGGCGAAGGAAAAAGTCGCCATTTCTAGCGACAAAGTCGCTAAATTGGCAACACTGGCTACGCGCTGTTCACATCCAGCTGCCCAACAGTACAATCGAGAATATTCCAACAATGCCAACCAGTCACAGACTGCACACAGCACAGTCAGTGATTTTCATACAGAGCGCTACATGGCGTTATCAACATAAAAACCTAAACAGCCTACTTACAATATCTCTCAATTGCTGTCGTTACTATCTCTTTGAAAACATTCCACAACTTTTCAGCACTTACACGATCAGATTGAAAGGCGTTAAGAGCATTTTTATCAGCTTTTTTAAGTAGATATACTTTGTGTGTTTCTTTTTAATGGTTGTAGGTGCTACGGTATTGGGCCTAGCAGCAACTGCCTTGTGTTCGCTAAACCCTGTAATCGTCACAATGCTCACTATTTGTCCGGGATTATTTGTTGCTAAAAGGTCAAGTATGGTTTCGCAACCATTTCCACTTCGAGTGGGCTCATGATCTAATTGTTCAAAATAATTTTCTGAAAAAGCATTCAGTACAATTTTGGATGAAGTTTTATGCATTTCGCCGGCTTTAAATGTATAATTTTTGCAGCATATCGAGGGTAGATTGAACTCACCACCGACTATAATTGTATGAGCGGGGTACTTATTAGAAACGAGACCCAAGTTTTCTTTGAACTGTTCAGCAACTATATCTTCTGAGTCGGGGGTCAGTAAAATGATCCAATTAATAGTTTAGTCCGATGGTCAGTTACAACCTCTACTCATACTATTTTCACATGAACTATCTACTTCAATTTCGCTACAATGCCAACTACCTCTGACACCAATAAATACTCCACCACCAACTGTATTTAATTTATCATTTCTGAACACTGTTAGATCGTTTGAAAAAATGTCGGCTGAACTTATTTCCGGCTTTAGCCAGCTCTCTGTACCTACAACTATTTCAGCTTCAGTACCTTCTATTAGGGCTTGGAGCTCTGGTTCTTTCCCAACACAGCTACGACAATTTACAACTACAATACCAATCGTTTCTACAACTACCTTACTGTGTTTCACCTGTCCACTTTTAAATGGACTTCCCTTCTGTGGTTCCCTGAGTCCCTCTATTCTAAAAAACATCCCAGTCTCTTCCACACAGCCCCCGCTACCCCAGTAGTCGCCTCCTGTGTATAATGGATACCTGTGTAATGGACGCCTGTGTAATAGAACCCAGAAACCCACCACCCGATGGCGCAAGTCAAGGAATCTGCAACCTACACAGTCACAGAACTGCTTGAGCCTCTGATTCAGACTCTCCAATCAGCTCTGAACCAAAGGACCACTGTCAGCTCTATCGACAATGCTGCAGATGGTGAGCTCTGCCTTAATCTCGGAAGCAAAACTGATAGTCTTTACCATTTCGGCTAGCCACCCGAAACCAGACAGAATCGGTCTGGTAGTGGCATTTCATTCTTCTTCAAACCTTGGTTGACAGCTTTAACTCCGAACAAGTTTTCCACATGCATGTTATCAATAAACCGCATGTGCATTTTCAGACTGTTGTAGATAACATCAGAGAATTCGCATATACCGTTGATGATTAATTTCTCTCTCATGTTTACTATTGTGTTAACAACACTAAAGGAAACCTTACGAAAATTGTGAGCAATATTATAAGAAATGTAATAAAACTAGCCAAAATAACCTTACGACGAAAGTCTGTTGTAATAAAACTGAGTATCTGTACACAAGCATGCCTCTTTCGACAAGAATTGGTAAAATACTACTCACTTAGATTTTGATGGGGTCTGTGTTTAATTGGTATGCTGTGTCATACTCAAGAGGTATGCAAATATGGCATTTCATAAATAAAGTTATGTATTCCTAGAAACCCAAAATTTGCTTGGCAGCAGGGGAACGAGGTGTTACCTGTTGTGCAGCATTGTAAGTTTTTCACCGTTGCACTATGAGCCGAAAGTATTTTCTTGCGATTTCCTTATCGATGTTTGATCTGACTGTTTGTAGCTCTTTCACAGAAGGGATAAAAACGCTACAATCAGTGAGAGTGGAACTGTTAACCATAACAGACGCTTTTTCACAAGTCAGCACGTTACCACAGAGCTGGTGAAGAAGTATGTTTCTTAGCTTCCTCTTACGAGACTAATAGTGGCTAGAACTTGTAAACCGCTAGTTTAAGGACAAGATTAGTCCCGATTTCCACAAGCAACGACTTTCCTGGGCTGAAAACCGTAAATTTACAATTTTTTGTTACACCTCAACCGATAATAACTCAGATTATTCAATGGAAATGACAGGTAAAATCAACTGAACTTTGAGGCTTAATTCCGCGCACACCAGGAAGTAACTCGTCGATCACAGAGTTGCCAAACATACATTGCCTTGTTGCCAAATCTCAGTTACAATACCACTAGGAAGAAGACTAACCGATGTGATCCTACAGCGGGCTGGGAAGTGACCATACCTGGTGTCTCCAAGTCGCAGCTGCTACAGCTTGGAGTACGCAATGCGTCTGATCCGCATTTCTGTAACTAGGTTTAGGGACTGGAGCGTACTTACTAATAATACTCAGAACTGACTACAAACTAAGCATCATAATTCAGTAACTCTCATAGTTGTTTTTATATTTCTTTCGTAAGTGTACTCAAAACTAAGAAACTCATTCACAGACGTTTTCGTGCCTCGCCGATACTCGAATGTGTGTGTGTGTGTGTGTGTGTGTGTGTGTGTGTGTGTGTTCTTTTGTTTCCTTTATTGCTTGCTCAATATACAGATTGAATAACATCGGGGAGAGGCTACAACCCTGTCTTACTCCCTTCCCTACCACTGCTTCCCTTTCATACCCCTCGACTCTTATAACCGCCATCTGCTTTCTGTACAAATTGTAAATAGCCTTTCGATCCCTGTATTTTACCCCTACCACCTTCAGAATTTGAAAGAGAGTATTCCAATCAACATTGTCAAAAGCTTTCTCTAAGTCTACAAATGCTAGAAACATTGTCGTAGCTGAAGGAATTTAGTTTCGTCTTAAATCGTTTCAAGCTGCAACGTTCATAGACATTTCAAATAGGAAAAAGCTCATTATCCAGGTACGAAGGTTGTATAACAAACTTCCCACAGTTTGTGACAGGTTGATCTTTTCGTCTGATAGCACTGTGTAAGTACTTTGTCTATGAGGTATCACAAGTAATGTTGCTGTAACTGTGGGAATCATTGGTTGAAAACGAGTTTAACACCAATGGATACAGTACTGCTAAATATTCAAAGTGGTTATCAACCTGAGTTCATCCGAAAACTGAGGCGAATTTATAATATTGAAGCTAGACTGTGTATCCTTGTCTTCCTTGGGTGGGCATTGGAAGGCGTTTACACACACTTATACAATACTATGAATACTTCGAACGCTATAGTTAACGTTGCTCTCATAAACTACTTTTTTTTAATTCTCTTAGGTCTTAGGCGTGCAATATGTGTTGTAGATACAGTCTTAGAGCAAAAAATTGACCGCCGAGTCGTTCACGTAAAGTGGGCAATACAGTCGTGCTCCTCTCAGAATCGTATGTCCGGCTATATGCACGATCTGGCAAGATTGTAGACTGCGGCAGTTCCCAGAGGAAGTCTTGACTTCAGTCCTAGTACATTATTCTTGACTACGACCTTAGTCTTGAGGTAAAACGCGAGACTAGCTAATACGATGTCTAGTAACTAAAAGCACACGTCGACAAAGTTTTTATCGCCCCTTTCCTCTCGGTGCTGAAGCTATGAGTCTACGAGATATCAAGCGAATCTAATAGATTTCGCTTTCTGTCACACTGATAATAATAGTTTGGTCCAACAATGTTTTAGCGAAAGATTTCTTTGCCGACCATCTGCCTCTGAACACCGCATGCGTCTTAGAGTTTTCTGGGACCTGTTTACTGCCTACCGGCGGGGGCTGAGGCACTGCATTGTCTCGCCTTCTGCCGACAACGTCTGCTCCACTCCACACTCTCGACCATGTAAAATGCTTTAATGTTGTTGAGTGGTGACCCATAAAATCTACGATTTTTGTTTCACTCTTGATAGCAAAGGAGGCACAAAACCGTTTTTATTTGATGATTATTTTATTACTAGAATGCAATACATCAATGTGGCACAGAATTAATTTCATTGTTTCTGATCCAGTGCACTACAATTAAAGCGTCACATTCTGTTCTTTTTCCTTTCACGGGAGGTTCTTCAAATAATTTATTATTGTCATGGATTGATATGCGTTAGTCAAGGTACAGAGAGTAAATGCAACATAATGTGTTTGGTTGCTTTCTTTGATTCTCTATGGTAAAAGGATGCAAAAGATTGTGTCAATACCTATCAGAAACTGCTCTATACCTACTCAGGCAAACTGAGGTCTATACCTTAATTAATGGAGAAGTGAACGCTGTTCACAAGTGATATTTAAAATATTCAGTTGGATTTAAGCCGACAAAATTTCCCATATTTGAAGCTACCCGGAGAAAAAGTAAGTTGCTAGAGCCGCTGTTAGCAAATGTTTGCAGGGAGTTCCTAATTGCTTCTGTGGAAATTTAGCACAGAGGCCCTATAGTAATCAAGAGGTTCATTTCATTCATACTTATCACCCTCGCATATGAATCTTAAGTGAAGAACAGTATTGAAATTCGTATCGCTGATGGTCGATTCGAATTTCTTCAGAGACGCTGGTATTGCGAAGCAGCTTGGCAGTCAGAAAGCCAAGATCTATGACCATTAACAGAACTTACTGAGACGAGCTACCAAGAGGATTTGATATGTAAAGGTTTTCGTCCGATTTCGATATAGAATTTTTTCTGGAAATTCGCAGCTCCATAAAATATATTAGATAAAAAAGGTCGCACACGCTGGCCCCTACCACGGTTAGAACTGACGACTGATTGAGCCATTCTGACACGAGACACAGGTGTTACCACCGGGCTACAGACACACTGCTGCCTGTACGCCACTCTCATCATGGTATTGGTCGCTCAGCCTCATAACGCATCGTGAAAGATAATAAAAGTTGTCACCTATGTGAAGAATAGCATTTCTTTGGCAAAAAATTGAATTTTCTGTCTCAGTGTCTTAGTTTATATGAGGATTATATGGCACGAGTCATTCAGATGGAAAGGGAATATCAAGTGAATTTAGCGAGTCAATTCAGTACCATACGCGGAAGTGATTGCACTGTCACAGTGTTGCCTAATGTTTGTGACGACGTTGCCAATTCTCAGCTGTGCTAGGATGAGCTCTGTAGCGGTACGCGAGTCCCGTGCTCGTGTCACAGGAGGATATGGAGAGGAGGCGTGGGGTTTGGATAATATGCAGCGTTTTCTCCTGCCAGTTGTGTCAAACATTCAGGTGTATAATCTTCCATCACGATTACAGTTCCCTACAAAATATATACGAATAAAACGCTTCCCTTGTTACTTTGTGTCACAAAGATTATTTCAGTACAATAAAAAGTCTGTGGAAATCACTTATGCCCACCTGTCACAAAAGCAAGATAACAAACACTTTGCACCTCGAAATCGATTGCACCTATGTGCAGTCTTGTGACGTTTAAATAAATCGTCTTAACGGCACTAAATCGTGGTTTGTGAATCATTTACCGGCCGTACTGTACCGCATCTCACTGGTTGGAAGGCAATAAGCTTACTGACAAAATTCACAGAAGGAAAAGGGGGACGAAATGTCTCCCACTGGAAGGTTATGTTGTTTTATTTAAATGATTACAAAATCGGGTAAAACGAACAGTGAGGTTGTCAGTATAAGCACATTGCTGTTGTCAGTATGATGTAGCACTACCCAGGATCTGTAATGATATAGAGGCCGTTTGGGTCAGGCATATTGTATACAGAAGTGGAAGAGAGAGCACCACTAAATTCTAATCCGTAATCATTGCATACACACAGAAATTACTGTTACAGTGTACTTATGGAGCCCATTGAGTGAACTGCGTATTTTCCGGTGAGAAAGAGCACCGGCAAACAGTCTACGCTACATTAGGTTACTTAATCTCGTGTCACTCTGAGCTAGAATTTATGGTCAGCGACTAAGTGTAAGGATGCGGGTTTTAAAACTGTGAAATACTTTCCTACATTATAGAAGCGAATGTTAAATTTGAAATAATATTGCGAAAATTTTGTACTTGGATAGCTTAGAATGAAAATTTTTCTGTTTATTGCAATGGAAAACCGTTGATTTTCTAAAACATTGTCTGTCATACACAACTTGAAACAGGTCATGTCGACCAAACCATATGGAAGAACTGCCAGCGACGTATATAGCAGTTCATGACATCCATTCTGTACTCAAAAATCCGCCATCTCTCTCCCCACATCCACCACTGCTGGCGGCTCACCTCCAACTGCGCAACGCTACGCGCTGTTCACATCCATCTGCCCAACACTACAATGGCAGACAACAATGCAAACCAACCACAGACTGCACACATCACAGCCAGTGATTTTCATACAGAGCGCTCCGTAACGTTGTCAATAAGAAAACATAAACAGCCTACTTACAGTATACTGTACAGCTACACTATTGACGAGAAACATCTGGAACCAGCGATTGCCGTAAGATATATAGGCGTAACTATGCAGAGCGACCTTAACTGGAATTACCATACAAAACAGATAGTGGAAACTGCAGACACCAGACTCAGATTCGTCGGAAAAATCTTAACGAAATGTAACTTATCCACGAAAGAAGTGGCTTATAAGGCGCCTGTTCGCCCAATTCTTGAGTATTGTTGATCTATCTGCGATCCCTATCAGGTAGGACTGATAGCGGAGGTAGAGAAGATCCAACGTAGGGCAGTGCGTTCCTTTTCACTGGATCGCTTAACTGGAGATGCTATACAAACTCCACTAGCAGACGTTACAAGACAAGCGTTGTGCATCACTGAGAGATTTACTATTGAAACTTCAGGACAGCACTTTTCAGGACAACATATTACATCCTCCACATACATCTCGCGTGTTGACCACGAGGAGAAAATTCGAGAAATTAGAGCCAATACAGAGGCTTACCGACAATCATTCTTCCCACGCACTATTCGCGGTTGGAACAGGGTTGGAAGGATCAGATAGTGGTGCCGAAAGTACCCTCTCCCACACACCATTAGGTGGCTTGCGGGGTATGATGTAGATGTAGATGTTTATAAAATAATTATCAAATGAACTCACTAACAATTGACTTGAAAATTCGATTCTTAGCTAATGCAGTAAATGTGAATTACAAATTGAAGTTTCTCCAACTGTGATTGTATGAATACGTATTTAGGTGTAGCGTACCGGTACGCGTAAAACCGTCTGCGGCTGCATTTTCATTGGTTACTCCAGCCCGTCTAACATTAATTCCGTCATGAATTCCTCATTTTAGTCTTGTTATTTCCTCATTTACAGGGTTATTACAAATGATTGAAGCGATTTCACAGCTCTACAATAACTTTATTATTTGGGATACTTTCAAAATGCTTTGCACACACATACAAAAACTCAAAAAGTTTTTTTAGGCATTCACAAATGTTCGATATGTGCCCCTTTAGTGATTCGGCAGACATCAAGCCGATAATCAAGTTCCTCCCACACTCGGCGCAGCATGTCCCCATCAATGAGTTCGAAAGCATCGTTGATGCGAGCTCGCAGTTCTTGCACGTTTCTTGGTAGAGGAGGTTTAAACACTGAATCTTTCACATAACCCCACAGAAAGAAATTGCATGGGGTTAAGTCGGGAGAGCGTGGAGGCCATGACATGAATTGCTGATCATGATCTCCACCACGACCGATCCATCGGTTTTCCAATCTCCTGTTTACGAAATGCCGAACATCATGATGGAAGTGCGGTGGAGCACCATCCTGTTGAAAGATGAAGTCGGCGCTGTCGGTCTCCAGTTGTGGCATGAGCCAATTTTCCGCGGGCTACGCGTGAAACTTGCCCGCACGCGTTCAACTGTTTCCTCGCTCACTGCAGGCCGCCACGTTGATTTCCCCTTACAGAGGCATCCAGAAGCTTTAAACTACGCATACCATCGCCGAATGGAGATAGCAGTTGGTGGATCTTTGTTGAACTTCGTCCTGAAGTGCCGTTGCACTGTTATGACTGACTGATGTGAGTGCATTTCAAGCACGACATACGCTTTCTCGGCTCCTGTCGCCACTTTGTCTCACTGCGCTCTCGAGCGCTCTGACGGCAGAAACCTGAAGTGCGGCTTCAGCCGAACAAAACTTTATGAGTTTTCCTACGTATCTGTAGTGTGTCGTGACCATATGTCAATGAATGGAGCTACAGTGAATTTATGAAATCGCTTCAATCATTTGTAACAGCCCTGTATTTTTGGTCGTTAAGGACCCCTCGGCGCGTGTTTGCACTTTGTCATGTAAGCTGGCTGCACTCCCGGCTCGGTCGACGAGGAAGCTATTGTGTGGTTTTGTAGCCACGGCGGTTTGTTGCTTGAAATTCTGAACAAGGCCCGACTGTTGGCGGCTCGCCGATGCTTTCGAGAAAAATGTAACGGCTTACTCACCCTAACGATAAGATGCAGCGAACGATTGATTGTGGGCAGCTACCTTATATGGCAGTTTCTGACACATCCTAGAAATGGTCAAAGTCAAATATCCCACAGCGATGTGTCATTGTTATTTAAAATAGTAACTGACGTCTAGGTACATGAGGAGCAGAGGAATTATAACCGTCTACTTTTCTTTTGTACTACTGATAGAATTAACCTCACTCTGTTAATCTTGACTTTTGGCGTAAAATCGAATTCAAAACATCCTTATGTATAGGGTGATCACCAAGGCCAATTACCGCCTGTCGCGTGGCTACATACCGTATTTCACGAAGTATAAGAAGCACCTTTTTCTTGGCAAAATTGTCTCCTAACTTCAGGTGCGTCTTATACTCGAAATTCATATCAAAATGTCCAATTTTTTGTTTAAAACTCCCCCAGTCATAAATATGGCCGTATATTTGATGCCGTGGGAAACATGCCTCTATCTGGTAACAATGGATTTAACTGTCAGCCGCAGTGCACCGATGCGACGAACGTGAGTTGCGGGAAGCCAGTGTACTTGAACTGAAAATGATATGTGTTTCCGATAACAGTACAATATTTTTCTTAGTAGCTAGTTTCGTACTGGAAAAAACATAAAAGGTGTTCATATACTGCGAGCTATAAATTAAAAGTGGTAGCATATGTAGAAGAATATGGAAACAGAGCAGCTGAGCGGTATTTCAGCCCTCCACTAAGAGAAAAAAAACCATCACGCTTGGCTGGCTAGCAAAGAACTGAAAAAAATGAGGAGAAATAAATGTGCAAATAGAGGACTGAATGCAAAATGGCCAAAACTAGAAGCTGACTTATAGAAATGGATTCAAGGACACTTCCAAAATGGCACAATTGATTCAAATACAAGCTCTTAAGCTAACGCTGCAGTGGAACTTAACAGACTCTAAGGGTGGAATTGATTGGTGCTACGGGTTTATGAAGCGTTGTGCGTTTAGCATGCGGACCAATACCAAAATACCTAAGAAAATGCTACATTAGTATGAAGAGAAAATATTATGTTTCCGTCGCTATATTATTCAACATCGAAAGGGCAGCAGTGTGGAATAAGCCAAATAGAGAATATGGATTAAACTCCTCTGACATTTGGTGTGCCGAGTAATGGAACTGTTGCCATGAAAGGTGCTAAAATTGTTAGTATAAAAACAAATGGATTTGAGAAAATACACTACACTGTGCTAAACTTAATCTAATGATCACTTTCATGAGCAAAACAAAACCCTTAAGAAATACCGCCAGGTGTAGTTGTTCACATGCATGACAAGGGTTCGGTTAGACGATGCTGCTATCAAAGGATCAATTTAGTAGTCATTTGAAAAATTCTGTGTAATTGAAATTGAGACAGGGAAATACAGATCTTGCTGTTATTCTGGGAGGACGTAACTTCACAATTGGAAACTCTTGATGACTCGATAAATAAACCATTTAAAGTGTATATGAGAGAGGAATGGAACAAATAGATGATGGATGAAACCTAACATGAATTCACGGCCTGTAGTCAAACAAGTATGCCAATAGACAAAAAAATCGTGATCTGGAACGAGGGTAGGCATCATTGTTAAATCTTTCAAGAGGTGCGCCAGTGAAGACCATCTTATATATGAAAAGGACAATGACGACGACGAAGAGGAAGTAGAACAAGAAGAAGAAAAAAATTCAGATTACCTTTTGCAGGGATCTTAAAGATCAGTTCGGTTTTATAAACTAATAATTTTTTTAATCTGGCTTTGTAATCTAATAATAGACATGGTAAAAACGTTATGTAAAAAAACGCTTAAAAATTATGGTGCGTCTTATGGCCTATAAAATACAGTGTTCATAGATGGTCGCATTGTATAAATGTGGGATCATGGCAGAGGAAAACTTTGAGATAGTGTAGCTATTCTTCATTATTAATTCCAGAGTATTTGTGTGCATACAATGGTTTTCATAACATAGTTTGATTCTCCTTCATGTACCGCTGGCGTGATGGTTGTAAATGTACGTCGACGAGCTTTCTTAAGCTCGTCAACTGTCTCGTAACATGTAGCAACAACCTTCTGCATAATGAAACCACATCATACATTGTCGCAAGATGTTCACTCCAGAGGTGCAGGCAAGTAGACAAAACCACGTCCAGTCCACTGATCAGGAAATACCTGATCGGGATACACTCTGACGGCAATAGCATAATGGACTGGTGCTCACTCTTGCTGGAACCAAACACGATCGTACAGTCCCCTATCTTGCAGTGTGGAATAAACCAATCACTTATCGTGGTGAGATACGCCATGTGATTCCAGCACTGTCAAAGAAATATTAACCTACAAAGTAGGTTGCAGGCCAGATCGTGACAAGTTCTTCATACAAATGTGGGTTTTGATTACTCCGGAAATACATGTTTCTCGCGTTTGCACGGCGATTTATTGCACACTCGCTCGAGAGAAACACTTTCCACAACGGAGGAAGAGTTGTAAAGACATTGAGCAAGTCTGATGTCGTTTTCGTATGTCACTCACATCGAATGCAAACGGAGATCTAAATCCCTTTATTTTATAATCATTCTTAGCTGTTTCTTTGATGGCTAGTACGGAAGTCCCAATTACTGTGACCTCATTCTGGCGAACGTTCGACAGGCGCTGCAGCTTCCACACACGTTACCACTCATGTTGCTGGTCGTTCTGAATGGGACTTTCATGCAACAAGTTGCAAAGACTTTTTCTCTTATCTCAAAACTGTTGGTTTTGGTGTAAAGGTTTCTGAAGCCTTACAGTGAAATCATGGCGAATATCTCTCGTTTATTTTCCTGTATGGAGTCGTTCTTGAGCCTCCATGCTCATTACAATCCGCTCCTCCATGCTGTAAATGGACTTGCACTTGCAACAGTAAGAAGCAGTTCATTAACATCTATGTTCTAGGTACAGGGTAACGGGTCTACGTGACCAGTCCAAGACACGACTTCACTATATTAGAACTTCTCATAATTTTGTACAGCTTTTGCTAGGTTAATTGTTATGTTTCAAGTCGCCAACGAGTTTACTGCGGGCTACTAAAATGTAATCCCAGATATTCCACCAACAAGAAATTATAATTTCGTACAGCCTTAGCTCCCCCCCCCCCCCCCATGAACCATGGACCTTGCCGTTGGTGGGGAGGCTTGCTTGCCTCAGCGATACAGATAGCCGTACCGTAGGTACAACCACAACGGAAGGGTATCTGTTGAGAGGCCAGACAAACGTGTGGTTCCTGAAGAGGGGCAGCAGCCTTTTCAGTAGTTGCAAGGGCAACAGTCTGGATGATTGACTGATCTGGCCTTGTAACAATAACCAAAACGGCCTTGCTGTGCTGGTACTGCGAACGGCTGAAAGCAAGGGGAAACTACGGCCGTAATTTTTCCCGAGGGCATGCAGCTTTACTGTATGATTAAATGATGATGGCGTCCTCTTGGGTAAAATATTCCGGAGGTAAAATAGTCCCCCATTCGGATCTCCGGGCGGGACTTCTCAAGAGGATGTCGTTATCAGGAGAAAGAAAACTGGCGTTCTACGGATCGGAGCGTGGAATGTCAGATCCCTTAATCGGGCAGGTAGGTTAGAAAATTTGAAAAGGGAAATGGATAGGTTAAAGTTAGATATAGTGGGAATTAGTGAAGTTCGGTGGCAGGAGGAACAAGACTTCTGGTCAGGTGACTACACGGTTATAAACACAAAGTCAAATAGGGGTAATGCAGGAGTAGGTTTAATAACGAATAGGAAAATAGGAACGCGGGTAAGCTACTACAAACAGCGTAGTGAACGCATTATTGTGGCCAAGATAGATACGAAGCCCACACCTACTACAGTAGTACAAGTTTATATGCCAACTAGCTCTGCAGATGACGAAGAAATTGAAGAAATATATGATGAAATAAAAGAAATTATTCAGATAGTGAAGGGAGACATAAATTTAATAGTCATGGGTGACTGGAATTCGAGTGTAGGAAAAGGCAGAGAAGGAAACGTAGTAGGTGAATATGGATTGGGGCTACGAAATGAAAGAGGAAGCTGCCTGGTAGAGTTTTGCACAGAGACCAACTTAACCATAGCTAACACTTGGTTTAAGAATCATGATAGAAGGTTGTATACATGGAAGAACCCAGGAGATACTAAAAGGCATCAGATGGATTATATAATGGTAAGACAGAGATTTAGGAACCAGGTTTTAAATTGTAAGACATTTCAAGGGTAGATGTGGACTCTGATCACAATCTGTTGGTTATGACCTGTAGATTAAAAATGAAGAAACTGCAAAAAGGTGGAAATTTAAGGAGATGGGACCTGGATAAACTGAAAGAACTAGAGGTTGTACAGAGTTTCAGGGAGAGCATAAGGGAACAATTGACAGGAATGGGGGAAAGAAATACAGTAGAAGAAGAATGGGTAGCTTTGAGGGATGAAGTAGTGAAGGCAGCAGACGATCAAGTAGGTAAAAAGACGAGGGCTAGTAGAAATCCTTGGGAACAGAAGAAATATTGAATTTAATTGATGAAAGAAGAAAACATAAAAATGCAGTAAATGAAGCAGGCAAAAAGGAATACAAACGTCTCAAAAATGAGATCGACAGGAAGTGCTAAATGGCTAAGCAGGGATGGCTAGAGGACAAATGTAAGGATGTAGAGGCTAATCTCATTAGGGGTAAGATAGATACTGCCTACAGGAAAATTAAAGAGACCTTTGGAGAAAAGAGAACCACTTGCATGAACATCAAGAGCTCAGATGGAAACCCAGTTCTAAGCAAAGAAGGGAAAGCAGAAAGGTGGAAGGAGTATATAGAGGGTCTATACAAGGGAGATGTACTTGAGGACAATATTATGGAAATGGAAGAGGATGTAAAGGAAGATGAAATGGGAGATGCGATACTGCATGAAGAGTTTGACAGAGCACTGAAAGACCTGAGTCGAAACAAGGCCCCCGGAGTAGACAACATTCCATTGGAACTACTGACGGCCTTGGGAGAGCCAGTCCTGACAAAACTCTACCATCTGGTGAGCAAGATGTATGAAACAGGCGAAATACCCTCAGACTTCAAGAAGAATATAATAATTCCAATCCCAAAGAAAGCAGTTTGGATTCCGTAGAAGTACTGGAACACTTGAGGCAATACTGACCTTACGACTTATCTTAGAAGAAAGATTAAGGAAAAGCAAACCTACGTTTCTAGCATTTGTAGACTTAGAGAAAGGTTTTGACAATGTTGACTGGAATACTCTCTTTCAAATTCTAAAGGTGGGATGGGTGAAATACAGGGAGCGAAAGGCTATTTACAATTTGTACAAAAACCAGATGGCAGTTATAAGAGTCGAGGGACATGAAAGGGAAGCAGTGGTTGGGAAGGGAGTAAGACAGGGTTGTAACCTCTCCCCGATGTTATTCAATCTGTATATTGAGCAAGATGTAAAGGAAACAAAAGATAAATTCGGAGTAGGTATTAAAATCCATGGAGAAGAAATAAAAACTTTGAGGTTCGCCGATGACATTGTAATTCTGTCGGAGACAGCAAAGGACTTGGAAGAGCAGTTGAACGGAATGGATGGTGTCTTGAAGGGAGGATATAAGATGAACATCAACAAAAGCAAAACGAGGATAATGGAATGTAGTCGATTTAAGTCGGGTGTTGTTGAGGGTATTACATTAGGAAATGAGACACTTAAAGTAGTAAAGGAGTTTTGCTATTTGGGGAGCAAAATAACTGATGATGGTCGAAGTAGAGAGGATATAAAATGTAGACTGGCAATGGCAAGGAAAGGGTCCTGAAGAAGAGAAATTTGTTAACATCGAGTATAGATTTAAGTGTCAGGAAGTCATTTCTGAAAGTATTTGTATGGAGTGTAGCTATGTATGGGAGTGAAACATGGACGGTAAATAGTTTGGACAAGAAGAGAATAGAAGCTCTCGAAATGTGGTGCTACAGAAGAATGCTGAATATTAGATGGGTAGATCACATAACTAATGAGGAGGTACTGAATAGGATTGGGGAGAAGAGGAGTTTGTGGCACAACTTGACCAGAAGAAGGGATCGGTTGGTAGGACATATTCTGAGGCATTAAGGGATCACCAATTTAGTATTGGAGGGCAGCGTGGAGAGTAAAAATCGTAGGGGGAGACCAAGAGATGAATACACTAAGCAGATTCAGCGGGATGTAGGTTGCAGTAGGTACTGGGAGATGAAGAAGCTTGAGTAGCATGGAGAGCTGCATCAAACCAGTCTCAGGACTGAAGACCACAACAACAACAACACAGCCTTAGCTAATACAGTAGTTATGTTTAAAAGTAACAATTCAATTTGCAGTAAGTCCCAAGCACTTAGTCAATGATACGCCACCACCTACAGGCGTACAAACAAGTTTTATTCTCAACACTATAAGATCGCGATAGAACAGACGTGTTTTATTAACCACCTAATATATCAATTATTTAATCATTTCGCCTGCGAGAACTGTTCAAGGATGATTTGTTCCGTTAAATTTGCTCGGAAGACCAATGTGTGCGTTGATTGAAAATATTAATGCGTGTTACTTTCTGAAAGCATATCTGACTCTCTTCTTTTATGGTTTGCTTTTACTGTTTTCTCTTGTCAAAGTCATATGCAATTAAACTGCTCCTACCACGTGACTTGTGAGGATTGTCGCAATAACTCGTTCCAATGATTCTCCTTTATCCAAACTGGCAACTCCTCTTTCTCGAATATCATAAAATTTTCTGTTAAGATTGTATATGACGGTAACGGAATGGTAATTTCTGTAATTTGGTGGTTTCAGGAAATTAAATCTATGTAGTACGTAGTTATGGTATAATGATTAGTTGGGCTGCCACAGACACCAGTTCCATTGGTAAAAATAGCTCACACAGCTTTTATTTGAACAAATGAGCTAGCCAATAATGATTACGAATCGCATTTAACTTCACATTGTAACCAAACACACATGATTCTTGTTCCAGAACGCTGCTTGTATCAAAGGTGTCCATACTTGAGGGCAAGCGGGGGCACGCCTCCCCGTCTCCCTAGCTCTCAGAAAAAGGGAAAAATATTGTGTAATCAGATGTTCAAGAAAATGATTTAAAAGGCTCAGGCTTTTTAACAGTGTCGGAATTGAAACTTTTTCCTGGCTGCTTACAAATCAGTTTCCAAAATATTAAAAATACTTCCCCTACCCCCCCCCCCCCTGGTTTACCAACTATTCGCCTTTAAAACTATCGTATGGGCGCTCTTGTCCATAATTGCGCTTTCTAAATGACGTACTGGCTTTTTTAAACATAGCGCACCGGATACAATGAATGCACCACACTTTAGTAGTTTCTGTTGTAACCTCCCAAGAAAATAATTTTGTTAAATGAAAAATAATGAAGAAAGGAAATTGAGCTTAGTATAACCTCCCCGCAGAAATGTTAAAATGTCAGTGATAATGAAAACGTGCCCAAAGTTATTTCCCCATAAGATTACTGAATAATAATGGCCCAAATGTTGTTGAGCTCCCACAAAACATCCTTAAATTGAAATAAAAGCGACTGTACCTTCGCTACAAAAATATTGAAAAATAATGGCCCAGTGTAAACTCGACACAAAAATTGAGAAATGAACATTCAATTGTAATGATTTTTTTCCTTTTTAATAACGATTGCTTTGAAAACAGAATTATTATTGGGGCATTTCTTGAACAAATTAATTACAATTACAATACATTATTAGCTGAGCGCAATGCTGCTTCATTACCTTATTTAACAATATACCTCGTCCTGAATCGTGACCAGAGACCCATGTCGACCCCCGCCGACTCCTCACACACTACTGTACTGACTGACTACTGCTCTCGAACTGCTACGTACAACTACTCTCTCGCAATCGCCACTGAACTCTCGCGCGGTCAAGCGCAGACTAGCAACGATAAATAACTCTCTGGTCAGAGATTCTGTCATGCCTCGCCATCGCTGTACTGAATACACTGAACACATACGTGTTTCACTGTTAAACTTTATTATTCGAAAAACAACAGTGCTGAATCAATTTAAACCATGTTAGACACAGATGATTATTAATGCTCTTTACTATCACATTCTGGGCCTTTCATGCGAATAAAACAAATAATCAGTCGGACAAACACCATTACTCGTTTGTCCACACACCTACAGTCCATCAAATACCTGCACACTACTTTATCCCAGATTCCTCAAACCAGTCTCAGGACTGAAGACAACAACAACAGTAATTCTTAACGTACTTTACTGTAATCTTTTGTAGCACTCACGCATTGTGCCACGAACCAGTCTATCCTGGAGAAATGGTGGATATAATGTTTGGTACAGTGACAGAGGTATTGAGGAAGCTTTGGACATGGTTTCAACGAAATTCGTTTATTTCGCTTGACACCTTGAATAGGAACTGAGTGGGATTTTATCGTTTTCTTTTGTGTTTTGGCAGCAGTATCCACTGGAGCAAAATTTGGAACAGCAGTTGGTTGCAAAAAAATTTTTGTTTTCAAACCGCATCATATTTGAGCTAACGCGAGTTTTCGAAAAATAGACATCATTAGTGAGCCAGGTAACTGTATTCCAAGGGAACTAGGTCGGCTGTAGCAGTCAATTAGCTTTTCAAAATCCCGAAAATAGACATCATTAGTGAGCCAGGTAACTGTATTCCAAGGGAACTAGGTCGGCTGTAGCAGTCAATCAGCTTTTCAAAACCCCGAGTTGCGACGCAGTCGTGACGTGTCTTGATCACTGGGAATATTCTGTTAGTCGATGCCTGTACAGAAACCGCCTAGCACATTTCAATAGTTTCATTATTAAGTTCATGTTATTACGGTATGCCACTAAACGTTACACTCACCATATGATCAAAAGTTCCCGGACAAGTAACTCACTACGTACAATCACTGCGCTACGTACTCTGGAACTCATGAGCGATTCCTTCCGCTAATTCATGCGATTTTATACAATCACACTCCGCAATGCTCGAGGGTCCCTGTCCTTCAGTATATGCAGTCTGCCTGGTCTTGATTCAGCTGCGGTTGTTTCTTCGTGTCTTCAGTTAACAGTCACGTGGCCGACATCTGACTTTGGCAGCTTTACGGGAGTTGAAACGTCCGTGGTGGATTTGTTACTGAGGTGACATCCAATGACGAATGCTCTTTCTATGTCAATCAGCTCACTCTCCTGTTACTGCTTATTTACTGACAACACAGTTCTTTCTTCCTTTATAGCGAGCGAGGTAGCGCAGTGGCTATCACACTGTATTCGTATTCGGGAGGATGACGGTTCAGCCCCGCGTCCGGCCATCCCGATTTAAGTTTACCGTAATTTCGCTAGATCGCTTCAGGCAAATGCTGGGATGGTTGCTCTGAAAGGGCACGGCCGATCTCCTTCCCCATCCTTCCCTAATCGGAGCTTCTGCTCCGTCTCTATTGGCCTCGTTGTTGATGGGACGTTAATCTCCTCCTCCTCTCCTCCTTTGTAATGCCGGGTTGTCTCTCGTGATGTCTGGTGGCGAATTCCGCATTACGTAGGGGTGTCTGGGTACTTCTGATCAGTCAGTGCACAAGTGGGTTGTGTATTGTACTGCAGTTATCTGATGCAGTACTAATGGAAACAAGCGAATTTATTTATGTGACATAGGCAGAATGAGAAATGTGTAAGTAGGCTGTTTATGTTTTCTTATTGGCAACGTTACGTAGCGCTCTGTATGAAAATCACTGGCTGTGCAGTGTGCAGTCTGTGGCTAGTTTGCATTGTTGTCTGCCATTGTAGTGTTGGGCAGCGGCAGCTGGATGTGAACAGCGCGTAGCGTTGCGCAGTTGCGAGGTGAGCCGCCAGCAGTGGTGGATGTGAGGAGAGAGATGGCGGAGTTTTGAAATTTGTAATACTGGATATCATGAACTGCTATACACATTATGACTTTTGAACACTATTGAGGTAAATACATTGTTTGTTCTCTATTACAATCTTTCGTTTGCTAACTATGCCTATCAGTAGTTAGTGCCTTCCGTAGTTTGAATCTTTTATTTAGCTGGCAGTAGTGGCGCTCGCTGTATTGCAGTAGTTCGAGTAACCAAGATTTTTGGTGAGGTAAGTGATTTGTGAGACGTATAGGTTAATGTTAGTCAGGGCCATTCTTCTGTAGGGATTTTTGAAAGTCAGATAGCGTTGCGCTAAAAATATTGTGTGTCAGTTTAAGCACAGTCATGTACAATTTTTTCTAAGGGGACGTTTCAAATGTAATGGACACAAAGAAGAACAAATTAAAATTTTGAACCAGCTTGTGCTGGAACTTAAAAGAAACAGAGACGAGGAGTAGTTAGAATAACAAGGAAGCACTAAGCACAAAAATTGAGCTGTCAAGGGTCTCGGTATAGACATCATCCATCCCGCGAAACACTACTGACGTACAGTTTTAAGAACCAAAAAATAATCGAGGAATATACTTCAACCCTCTCCGTATCGTTCCTGCGTTCCCCGCGAAGATAAGATCAGACTAACTACGGTGCATACAGGGTATTTTTACAATCGTTCTTCCCAGGAGGAAAGAACCGTAAAGTGTGTTAAAATCGAAAGCGCCCTGTTCCAGTCATAACATTATGACCATCGACCCAATGTCGATGTAAAGCCGTCCAGCCGATAGCAACATCACCTGTCGAGGAATGACTACTAGCCAGACACACGCACAGTGCATGCAGTATCAGTAACGGTGTTATCAGTGTGCAGAACGGGGAAGGCGCGCTATCTGCCTGAATCCGACAGAGGACAGATGGAGATGGCCCGCAGGTGCGAGCATTACGGAAACTGCACGACTTGTCGGGAGTAGGAGGAGTGGCGCGGTCAGTGAATTCAACACGTGGCGAAACCAAGGTGAAACCCGTGAGAAGTCGTGGTGTTGGACAGCCACCCCTCATAACAGATATCGGACGACGTAGGCTGGGCAGAATGGTAAAACAGGACAGGCGGTGAACTGTGGCGGATCCAACATCAGACTTTCACGCTGGGCGGAGTACAAGCGTTTCTGAATACACAGTGCACCGAACTCTCCTAACTCCTCGTCCGCAGCCAACGACCCACTCATGTGCCAATATTAACACCACGACATCGGCAGCTACGACTGAAATGGGCACGTCATCTTCGCTCTGGACGTTGGCGCAATGGGAGATCGCTGCATGGTCTGATGAATCGATACGTCATTTAGCATGCGCGATTCCGTCGTCTTCTAGGGAAAGGCTCCTTGACTCCTGTACTGCGGAAAGGAAACAAGATAGCGGTGGTTCACGTTCACGTGGGCATCACTGGTCCAGTGGAGCTCGTGCAAGGCACCATGACGGCCAAGGAGCATCGTACACTGGTGGCGTACCACATACACTTCTTCTTGACGATCATGTTTCCCGAAGGCAGCGGCACGTCACACGGCCAAGACTGTGATGGCGTGGTTAGGGGGACAGTGACGAGTTCCAATTGATGTGCTGGCCCCCAACTCGCCACACCTGAACTCGATCGAGCACATTTTGAATGTGATTGAACGTGGCGTCAGAGCTGATCGACCCGTCTTCGCAATTTACGGAAATTAGGTGACTTGCGAGTGCAAATGTGGTGCCAGTCCTTCCAGCGACCTGCAATGGCCTCATTGTTTCAGTTTCACGTGCCAGAAATGGACATATCGGCTATTACGTAGGTGTTAATGGTGTTCTGGCTGATCAGTGTAGTTGACCGTCGTTTGTAGAGTACGGCTGTCGATGTAGGACAACTTCTAAAGCGAGCGAAAAAGTTACTGTCTCTAAATATACATAATAACTACGTGAGAGAAACGTGGTATTTCTTCCAAGGATCCCAGTTTAAATTCTCTGACAAAGGAGATCGCGCTTACTCATCTTTAGCGATTCCATCCAAATTTATGGTACGTGCAGGGTTTGGCCAGAAGTGCAAGTGACAGATGTGGGAATTTGAGATGGGCAAGCGTTCAGAGAAAATAGCATTTTTGGCGCGTGTCGAGCGATGATTCAGCCATTTAGGTTACCGGAGTTTCCAGTCAGTGGTTGGAGCAGCGGAATAGGAACAGAACGATAGTTAGAGGATCATGGGGCCGAGTTCCCAGGCGAAACAATTTTTATTTTAAATTTTTACGTTAGTTAGACTGCAAATAAACCAAAATAATACTCAGTATACCGTGTTTATTAATATTTTCAAAAAAGAAGGGGTAAAGTAAAATTTGGGACTGCAACAAGAAATTGCAAGGCGCTCACGAGAACTTCGTATGTGAAATTCTACATCTTTATTATTTCCCAGTTGGTGACTTACACATGCTGAAGGAATATTCCTCGTAAAAATAGTGGAAGCCGTAATTCTCTCAGCATCTTGCTCACGTTATAAACACCACATTTTTACAATTACTTCATTGTTTTAAACGTTCTGTAGAGAAAGAAGCTCAGTTTACGTTCATAAAAAAGGGAGAAACATCAAAATTCGTTTTCAAGAACACCTAAATGCTTTCAGGCTCAACCACTTCGAAAAATCTGTTCGTGCACAACGTATTTTGGAAACGTATCATCAACAGTCTAGAAAACAATTTGGTAGTAATGCACTATGAAGCCAATGGTAAGACCCTAAATCTGCTGGAACAACTGGAAGTAAACCACCATAAAATCAAAAAAATCAGAATCTATGTTAAATGAACAGATTTCGAAAGCTACATTTATTTTAGTAATTTGAAAGACGTATTCTAAAGTTATTCCATGCATATGTCAATTATTTAATAATAAGATCTCTGGCACTACGAATAAATTTATCTTTGATCAAACCACGTTGAACGACACCTGTCAAGTGTTTACAAAAACGCGTTTACAAATGTGCCTCTTGAGTGAAGTGATATGCATGATCAGGACGGGGAAGCTAATACGTGATGGTGTTAAAAAAGTTAAACACGCTTTTCTTGGATTGTGTGAAAAGTTTATACTGTTTATTTTTCCACTGTTTCGCACATATATTCCGAATTCGACTTATGAAATTCATAGCGAAACATCAAACCTTTTCATGACATGCATTTCACCACATTCAAAAGCAAAATAAATCATATATTACGAATATTTATACCTGATGATGGACCCACAGGGTACGAAATGCGTAATGAATTTAATAAAACACGAAAATTTGCGACAGTGTATTGAATACAGTCAAGTTTTCAGCAGAAAAATATAGATAACGTTAAGGAAAATTTTTAAAAAAATGTTTGCTTGCAACTCATAGTTTGGCAGCAAACCTCCCGTAATTCATCATTTCGCCAGATATTGGCGAAAATAGCTCGTGATGTGCAATGGAATGCATTTTGATGCAGTCTTGTCGCATTGTGATTTCTTTTTCTCTCTCGATGAGGTAAGAGCTGGTTTGGAACTTTTTGATCAAATTCTTTGCCTAGCATCATAGGGCTGCGCTAGCGCAGCGCATTTGGGGCAGTCACTGCAATACTGCACGATGGCAGCCCTTCGTCATCTTGAAAAGTCTTGTCGTATAATTGTGGATTTGTTTTTGCTCCCAATGAGTCAGTTAACAGAAGAAATTTGTTCTCCTGCACATAGAGTTTCATCACATCAGATACATTATATTGAGCATTACCTCGGTTTATTTGTGATGTAAGGAAGCAAAAATAGAAAATTAACAAGAAAACAGTATCTTTAAAGAGATTCGATCCCACTACCTCCTGACTGCCTATCTCCAGTCTTTCCGTTGTGCTAACTACCTGGAAACTACATTGACGTTAGCCGGCCGTTGTGACCGAGCAGTTCTAGGCGCTTCAGTCTGGAACCGCGCGACCGCCACGGTCGCAGGTTCGAATTCTGCCTCGGGCATGGATGTGTGTGATGTCCTTAGGTTAGTTAGGTTTAAGTAGTTCTAAGTTCTAGGTGACTGATGACCTCAGATGTTAAGTCCCATAGTGCTCTGTGCCATTTGAGAAAAATACCCTCCTCTTTGCGTGCTATCATTTGCCAGAATCTCTTTTCGATATCTGAAACTGCTTATGAAATATGAGGAATGTTGTGCATATTTCACTCCAGCTTTACCGAATAGTTTCTGTAAAATCGTTTGAGAAAGACTGAAGGGCGTGCTCCTTGATTTTGTCTTCCCTGAGCGGCAGAAAAGAAGAAATCACTTGTCGGCGTTCATGGTCTACATTTACTTCTACAACTACATCTGTATACGTAGGCCGCAAACCGCCGTATGGCGCATAGTCGAGGGTACATAGTTTCCCTCCCCTGTTCCACGCGCAAATGGAGCGATGGAAAAAGGGAAGTCTGTGTTTCCGTACGAGTCAAAATTTCTATTGTCTTATCTTCGCGGTCGTTAAGCGAAATGTTCGTTGGCGACAGTAGAACCGATCTGCAGTCAGCCGAAAATGGTGAGTCGCTAAGTTTTCTGAATAGTGTTTCCCTCGAGGGATTTCCATTTACATCCACGAAGCATCACTGTAATGCATGTTGATCGAAACTACCGGTAACAAATCTGCCAGCGTGTCCCTTAATTTCTTGGATGTTCTCCTTTAATCCGACCTGGTAGGGATCACGGATATTCAAGCAGTAATCAAGAATGGGTAGAAACAGCGTTCCGTAAGCGGTCTCCTTTAAAGATGAGCTACACATTCTTGAAATAATCCTAATAGTCCGAAGTCGACCATTCGCATTCTCTAATACCGACTTCAGGTATTCGTTTCATCTGATATCGCTTTGCAACGTTACGCCTAAGTATTTAATCGATGTGACTGTCTCTGACGAACAAGAGCAGTCCTGTCACATTTGCCTGGGGCATTCCTGGCGATATCTTGTCTCCGGCGAGCACTTACAGTCCAAGACAATATGCGGCGTTTCGTTATTAACGAAATCTTTGAGTTACACACATACCTTGGAACCCATTTCACGCACGCGTGCCTTCGTTAACAGTCTACATTGGAACAGTGCGGCTGTGTGTCAATCTATCTCCGAAATCTAGGAATGAGGAATCAGCCTGTTGCCCCTCATTCGTGGTTTGGTGGATATAGTGCGATTAAAGGGCAAGCTGAGTTTCGCACGAGCGACGCCTACTGAATCCATGCTGTGTGTACAAAAAAATTATTCGAACTAAGGACGTGCTCAAGAAATCTACAGCAAACCGATGTTAAGGATATTAGTATGTAGTTCTGCGGGTCCGCTCTTTTATCCTTCTTAAATTCAGGAGCCACCTGCGCTTTTGTTCAGTTCTTTGGAACTCCGCATTGGGGTAGAGATAGGCGATAAATGCGAGCGAAGTAACGGGACAACGCTTTTAGAGTACAATTTGTGAAACCGAATTGGTATTTCATCCGGACCTGGTGACTTAATTGTTTTCAGTTCTTTCAGTTCATTCTCTGCGTCAGGAATTCCTAATGCTGTGTCCTCCATAGCCGGCCGGTGTGGCCGAGCGGTTCTAGGCGCTACAGTTGAAACGTCCCCTTAGAACAATTGTATACGAGACTGTGCTTATAAACCTCTTACACTATTTGCTATTCAAACAGCTGAGCAAAACTGAACGTACTCAAACATTCACTAAAGTGACACACAATATTTTTAGCGCAACGCAATCTGACTATCAAAGATCCCTGCAAAAGAATGGCCCTGAGTAACATTAAACTACACCTTTCAGAAATCACTTACCTCACAAAAATCTTCATTACTCGAACTCCTGCAATACAGCGAGCACCACTACTGCCAGCTAAATAAAAGATTCAAACTACTGAAGGCACTAACTACTGATAGAGATAGTTAGCAAATGAAAGATTTTAATAGAGAACAAACACTATATTTACCTTAATATCATCAAAAGTCATAATATATGTAGTTTCAAAACTCCGCTATTTCCTTCCACACATCCAACACTGCTGGCGGCTCACCTCTAACTGCGCAACGCTACGCGCTGTTAACATCCAGCTGCCCCTCTACAATGGCAGACAACAATGCAAACTAGCACACAGAGCGCTACGTAACGTTGCCAATAAGAAAACATAAACAGCCTACTTACACAGTCTGGAACCGCGAGACCGTTACGGTCGCAGGTTCGAATCCTGCCTCGGGCATGGATGTGTGTGATGTTCTTCGGTTAGTTAGGTCTAAGTAGTTCTAAGTTCTAGGGGAATGATGGCCTCAGTAGTTAAGTCCCATAGTGCTCAGAGCCATTTGAGAAAAATACCCTCCTCTTCGCGTGCTATCATTTGCCAGAATCTCATTTCGATATCTGAAACTGCTTATGAAATATGAGGAATGTTGTGCATATTTCACTCCAGCTTTACCGAATAGATTCTGTAAAATCGTTTGAGAAAGACTGAAGGGCGTGCTCCTCGATTTTGTCTTCCCTGAGCGACAGAAAAGAAGAAATCACTTGTCGGCGTTCATGGTCTACATTTACTTCTACAACCACATCTGTATACGTAGGCCGCAAGCCACCGTATGGCGCATAGTAGAGGGTACATAGTTTCCCTCCCCTGTTCCACGCGCAAATGGAGTGATGGAAAAAGGGAAGTCTGTGTTTCCGTACGAGACAAAATTTCTATTGTCTTATCTTCGCGGTCGTTAAGCGAAATGTTCGTTGGCGACAGTAGAACCGATCTGCAGTCAGCCGAAAATGGTGAGTCGCTAAGTTTTCTGAATAGTGTTTCCCTCGACGGATTTCCATTTACGTCCACGAAGCATCACTGTAATGCATGTTGATCGAAACTACCGGTAACAAATCTGTCAGCGTGTCTCTTAATTTCTTGGATGTTCTCCATTAATCCGACCTGGTAGGGATCATGGATATTCGAGCAGTAATCAAGAATTGGTAGAAACAGCGTTCCGTAAGCGGTCTCCTTTAAAGATGAGCTACACATTCTTGAAATAATCCTAATAATCCGAAGTCGACCATTCGCATTCCCTAATACCGACTTCAGGTTTTCGTTTCATCTGATATCGCTTTGCAACGTTACGCCTAAGTATTTAATCGATGTGACTGTCTCTGACGAACAAGAGCAGTCCTGTCACATTTGCCTGGGGCATTCCTGACGATATCTTGTCTCCGGCGAGCACTTACAGTCCAGGACAATATGCGGCGTTTCGTTATTAACGAAATCTTTGAGTTACACACATACCTGGGAACCCATTCCACGCACGCGTGCCTTCGTTAACAGTCTACATTGGAACAGTGCGGCTGTGTGTCAATCTGTCTCCGAAATCTAGGAATGAGGAATCAGCCTATGACCCTTCATTCGTGGTTTGGTGGATATAGTGCGATTAAAGGGCAAGCTGAGTTTCGCACGAGCAATGCTTACTGAATCCATGCTGTGTGTACAAAAAAATTATTCGAACTAAGGACGTGCTCAAGAAATCTACAGCAAACCCATGTTAAGGATATTGGTATGTAGTTCTGCGGGTCCGCTCTTTTATCCTTCTTAAATTCAGGAGCCACCTGCGCTTTTGTTCAGTTCTTTGGAACTCCGCATTGGGGTAGAGATAGGCGATAAATGCGAGCGAAGTAACGGGACAACGCTTTTAGAGTACAATTTGTGAAACCGAATTGGTATTTCATCCGGACCTGGTGACTTAATTGTTTTCAGTTCTTTCAGTTCATTCTCTGCGTCAGGAATTCCTAATTCTGTGTCCTCCATAGCCGGCCGGTGTGGCCGAGCGGTTCTAGGCGCTACAGTCTGGAACCGCGATACCGTTAGGGTCGCAGGTTCGAATCCTGCCTCGGGCATGGATGAGTGTGATGTCCTTAGGTTAGTTAGGTCTAAGTAGTTCTAAGTTCTAAGGAACTGATGACCTCAGTAGTTAAGTTCAAATGGTTCAAATGGCTCTGAGCTTTATGGGACTCAACTGCTGTGGTCATAAGTCCCCTAGAACTTAGAACTACTTAAACCTAACTAACCTAAGGACAGCACACAACACCCAGCCATCACGAGGCAGAGAAAATCCCTGACCCCGCCGGGAATCGAACCCGGGAACCCGGGCGTGGGAAGCGAGAACGCTACCGCACGACCACGAGATGCGGGCCTCAGTAGTTAAGTCTCATAGTGCTCAGAGCCGTTTGAACCATTTTGTGTCCTCCATACGGAAGTCTGTGTGACGACAAAACAATGGTACGATGTATGTCTGTTCGATCCTCCAGCGTGCATGATGTTTTAAACGTGAAATTTCAAACTTCAACTTTCGTTTAGCTGCCTTTGTTTTGTCACATCTAGTTGCTCGACAAATGACTCAGTAGCAGTCTCCTACCCGGTGGTAGTTTTACGTGGGACCAGAATTTTCTTGGGTTCTCCGCAAGATCTTTCACTGAAAAGGTTATACGCAACAATCCCTATTTCTTCAGCATATTTCGAAGTTTGTTACTAAACCACGGTGGATGGTTTCCGCTCTTAGTGCACCTACCCGGCGCATATTGGTGCGAGTCATGTCTCGAGAACGTTGCCTTCCTCAGGAACGAAAAAGTCACTCTTTCATTTCCCACGTCTCTAGGTGCGCTGATGTTCACAGGCCTAATGGCCACTGGTATAACAAAACAGATGCTGCACTACAAACGACACTCAACAAATGCTTAGTACTTAAAAATTCAAATATAGGGTAACGACTGTGTGGCACTAAATTAAGGTAACATTTCGTGTATTTGATAAGAACTCCAATCATTAGAGCAGCTTATTAGAAATGTTTGCTCTACAATCTACTGTGCAGTTTCCTTTACACATGCGCCACACTTCCCCAGAACGGACTCAACATACAAGTATTTAATTCTTCCATCTTCTTTTCCCACCGTTGATATTACGTGTTTTTTCCATTTCGTCTCGTTTGCTAGTATTGCCTCTAAATGTTTGAATGATGCGACCGGCTGCAGAGGTTTACCTCTAATCTTGTAGACTAGTCATTTACTTTGGGATCTTCCTCTCTGATATACCCTTGATATTTTTGTAACCACATTTAGAGAACACTGCTGTTCATTGCATCAACTGAAAGCGCTGTCTAAATCGCTCTGCATTTCCTATGTTGCAAAAGGATAGGAGTTGTCCGCGAAATTGGATTGTGCAGATGAATACTGTTTACAGTTGTCTGCGGTTTATTGTGAAAAAAGGGGCGCGTCAGAAGGCACTCCACTGATATTTCGTCAGTGTATTTACTGAATAAAAATTGACGGCTGTGCATGCCAGCGGCTTAGTGCTTGTTAGGCTTCCACAATGGAAGCGGAGTAAGAAACTTCCTGTCATGTTAAAACTGTGTACCACGAAAGATTCTGGCGTGGTAGCGTTTTGGAAAAGAGTTTAATTTGCAAAAGAGTTTAATTTGCTAAGAACAGACCTTTATTTACTTAGTAAAAGCCTGAATATAGCAGAAATTTAGGTAATCAAACATATCCAATTTTTTTTAAATAATTAATACGCCGAATTTTCGTTATTATGGACTAACGCATGACGTATTTTTAAACAGTAAAACACTCAAACTGTGTTATATTATTCCATCGAAAATATTGCGAGCTGCCCTATGGTGGCGGCAGTTCTCCGTCTGCTAAACGACTAAAAAGTCGTAACCACCACACCCAATAGGTGCCACGTTTATCAGTAGCACAAGGAAATCGGATATTCGTTAAATAGTGACCCCTGTATGCATCACCTAATGAGTTGACTAACTTGACATAAAATTAATTTCATTCCTTCAAAGCCACAATAAAATAAATGACATCGTAGAGATTGAGAATGGGTGTCGTTGAAAAATTAATAACAAGGGCCTATGGTACCACAAAGAGATTTATTAACTAAAAACAGGGCCAAAAGAGAAAAAACATATAAACAGAAACTTCAACTGTATAACATTTCATTAACACGAACTCAGGTTGGTTGGCAATAGAATTGGGGAACCTAACTGAAATTTACGTGTAGATGAGACTGGCTACTGTGAGTGGAAGAATACCAGTCTAGGCAAGCACACTCTGCTGTATCGTTCCACCGACTCGTCTCTCGTGTCAAAATACAATTAAGTATGCAATGGGCGCTGTGAGTGACTACTGCGAGGAGAAGGCTGCTACAAAAAAGATGGCCGTGTAAACGACTGATAAGCTTCAGAATTTGCCGAAGCTGCGCAACGTTACCGATATAGCCGGTGAAAGACGAGATACCATCGTCTGCGTGCGGGCGCTGCCAAAGCTGCAAGCAGAGATGACCCCACGTCTGCCGGTGATTGTCTCACGTCCGCGAAAATATTAAAAGTTTCGTCCAGGTGTCCGGACGAGTTTACAACTAACTGCTCTCTCCGCAGAAACGGAAGAGCACTAGTGTCTGCCGCTACCGTTGCTCAAAACCTTCCGAAAAACATCCGTTTCCACCGATGTTCTTGAATAAGCCTACCATGTCCCAGCAATGGTTACCTCCAGCGTCTAAAAATCTGTCTCTATAGTCGAGTTTAATTCTATTACTGCTACTCAGGTCATGCAAGTACTGTGATATCAATCAGTGGTTTACACTAACCCTAAAAGTGCATCAGATTACTATCAGTCAGGGAAAATTTAGATACACGAAAGGCGAAATCATCGAAACAAAATGAAAGGGGAAGTGCCTGACGGGTATTAACACGGCAGTGACCTGCCCGGAAGACACCGCCATCTTTCAACATACCAAATATCACTTTAGTGGCTCAATGGCGAATTTCACCTCATGGTAAAAATACGTCTTCTCTTACGAATAAATAAAAAAAGATACTTCTTAATACAGCTTACGACGAAGCCACAACCATTTATTTGAATTATAAAACAAACTGCGGACATCTTTTTCAATTGCAGCATGCTGCAAGTTCGTAAAATACGCAAAACATCAGACACTATACCACGTTGTTAAGCCACCAGCACTTTGCATTTAAGAATGCCTGATACGGAATGAAAAGCAAGAAATGTAAGAAGTAGAGAAGAAACATTGGTACAGAAGAAAAATGAAGGTCTCTTAATGAGGTGGAGAAGATAACAGACACTATAACCAAGAGAAGAATGAAGTTTCATGGGCTCTCTTCACATTTAGCGAAAGCAGATTGACAAACCAATTCTTCACTGCGTCACGAAACTGAAAGTGACGGCAAACTAGGTGCAAGAAATAAGAAAAGACGTGGAGGAAACTGGGATCAATCAGAAAGGCGACTGGTATAAAGAAGTACTTCGAATGAAGGTTGACAAATTCAGTGGGTTCCAGGGAAAGCAAAGAACAATGGTTCTGATGGCTCTGACGACTATGGCACTTAACATTTGAGGTCATCAGTCCCTAGAACTTAGAACTACTTAAACCTCACTAAACTACGGACATCGCACACATCCATGCCCCAAGCAGGATTCGAACCTGCAGCCTTAGCGGTCGCGCGGCTCCAGACTAAAGCGCCTAGAACCGCTAGGGCATGAGTGTGTGTGTTGTTCATAGCGTATGTTAGTTTAAGTTAGATCAAGTAGTGTGTAGGCTTAGGGACCGATGACCTAAGTAGTTTGGTCCCATAAGACCTTACCACAAATTTCCAATTTTCAAAAAGATTCCATTCGAAGGCCATACAGTACAGAATCGCTATGTCAATTAGGCAGTACCACTATGGGCACTGAAGTAATAATCCCACCTACGCACCAGGTTGAAGATGCTCGTTTCGTAAAGCACTGTGTCCAGTTGCGTAATGTAGCCCACAAGTCGACTGCTCAAGTGTTTCCCACTCCTGTCTCCCAGTTGACGCTGATCTCGTAGATGGACTTGCGCCTTGTATGCATTCGCTACTAGCACGTAATTTGGCACTCCATTACACAACGGTGGTTTTCGACGTACATGCTGCCCCATACACATTCTTCATTCTGCGTTGGGTGTCTACCTGTGCTTGTTCTTTGGCAGCCAAGAAAAGAACAACAACACGTTGGTCCACTTCGGTAATAACGTCGCCATAGTTAATGTTTCCGCTTTTACCGCATGCACTTCGGAAAGACACGAAAGCCATACTGATCCTCTGCTTTATGTCGGTGCTTACACACCCGCATCCGAATCATGTAAAGTTGCGTAGACGCTGCGGCAATGCCTTCAAATGGAAACTCTTCGATTGTCCCTTGTATATAGATGGAAAAGACAAGACACAAAAACTGAAATTTATAATTGCAGTAAATAAATCACAGATTCGACAAACTTCTTAAAGAAACTGACAGGCAAACAAAATCTACACTACTGGCCATTAAAATTGCTACACCACGAAAATGGCGTGCTACAGATGCGAAATTTAACCGACAGGAAGAAGATGCTGTGATTTGCAAATGATTAGCTTTTCAGAGCGTTCACACAAGGTTGGCGCTGGTGGCGACACCTACAACGTACTGACAAGAGGAAAGTTTCGAACCGATAACTCATACACAATCTGCAGTTGATCGGCGTTGCCTGGTGAAACGTTGCTGTGGTGCCTCGTGTAAGGAGGAGAAATGCGTACCATCACGTTTCCGACTTTGACGAAGGTCGGATTGTAGCCTATCGCGATTGTGGTTTACTGTATCGCGACATTGCTGCTCGCGTTGGTCGAGATCCTATGACTGTTAGCAGAATATGGAATCGGTGGGTTCAGGAGGGTAATACGGAACGCCGTGCTGGATCCCAACGGCCACGTATCACTAGCAGTCGAGATGACAGGCATCTTATCCGCATGGCTGAAACGGATCGTGCACCCTCGTCTCGATCCCTGAGTCAACAGGTGGGGACGTTTGCAAGAAAACAACCATCTGCACGAACACTTCGACGACGTTGGCAGCAGCATGGACTATCAGCTCGTAGACCATGGCTGCGGCTACCCTTGACGATGCATCACAGACAGGAGCACCTGCGATGGTGTACTCTACGACGAACCTGGGTCCACGAATGGCAAAACGTCATTTTTTCGGATGAATCCAGGTTCTGTTTACAGCATAATGATGGTCGTATCCGTGTTCGGCGACATCGTGGTAAACGCACATTGGAACCGTGTATTCGTTATCGCCATACTGGCCTATCACCTGGCGTGATGATATGGGGTGCCATCGGTTACACGTCTCGGTCACCTCTTGTTCGCACTGACGGCACTTTGAACAGTTGACGTTACATTTCAGATGTATTACGACCCGTGGCACTACCCTTCATTCGATTCCTGCGAAACCTTTCATTTCAGCATGATAATGCACGACCGCCTGTTGCAACTCCTGTACCGGCCTTCCTGGATACAGAAAATGTTCGAATGTTGCCCTGGCCAGCACATTCTCCAGATCTCTCTCCAACTGAAAACGTCTGGTCAATGGTGGCCGAGCAACTGGCTTGTCACAATAGGCCAGTCACTACTCTTTATGAACTGTGGTATCGTGTTGAAGCTGCATGGGCAGCTGTACCTGTACACGCCATCTGAGCTATGCTTGACTGAATGCCCAGGCGTATCAAGGCAGTTATTACGGCCAGAGGTGGTTGTTCTGGGTAGTGATTTCTCAGGATCTATGCACCCAAATTGCGTGAAAATGTAATCACATGTCAGTTCTAGTGTAATATATTTGTCCAATGAAAACCCGTTTTTCATCTGCATTTCTTCTTGGTTTAGCAATTTTAATGGCCAGTAGTGTATGTCTGTTCTTGACAGTTGCTGTATCTTTGTTTCAGAATAACGTTCCTCATAACTTAATAATGGTGCGTAGACTATTAATTAGAAATAGAAGAAAAAGGTGTGTAATTGGAAACTGAGAACATATACCGTCCCAGGAATTATGTTTCTACTGTAAATGGTCAAATGTTTCAGTGCAACGAAAATATGATATCCTGTAAATTACACAATGGGTTTTAATCCTAATTTTCATAGTCAAATGAAGAATGGGAAACGGACAAATTCAGTAAGAAACTGACTAGCGTTAGGTCTACGTTTTCAGAAAAGTTTAGTAGCTTGAAAGCAAGCCTGACAATTATGAAAAACGTAATTAGTTTTTTGAGGGAACTTTATACTAAAGAATCTAATCCGAATTTTCATAGCCAAATGACAAAGAGGGTATCAAACAGACCTTCAAGAGGTCTAGTTTTGTAACAAAATATTTAATTGCTTGAAAGAAGTCAAGATAATTAAGAAAAACTTAATAAGTTGTTTGAGGAAAAAATAGAACATTTTACGCAGGGAACACACCAATGTAAATAAAATGTCAAAAAGTTCATCTCTTCAAAGCCCAATTATTGGCACATAATAAGGTACGTTTGTATGATATTTTCCTGTCAAAAACGCTTCCTTCGCATCAAGTACTAAATTTAGGGCGTTTCGAGAACGAAAGACGCTAAGAAAGCAAACGAGGTGAATAAAAAAGTTTGTCCCTTGCAGGTGTACAGGAATATGAATTAGTGTGATATTTCATTTTTAAAATTCGTTGCTTCGAATGAACAACAATCTTCAGGAAATTTCTAAAAAATATTCCTGAAAAAAGGTTAAATATTTTGCGAGATATTTTGTCCAAAAGTAAGAAACAAAATATATGAGAGAAGCATTGGATGCGCCTTTGGATAATACAGAAAACCATCTGCAGCAAATGAGATGCCGATTGAGAGGGTGCATTCTCTTTCCTGATGTTTGAAAGGTTCTCTATTGAAAACTTTTTGAGATTAAAAAATTGTTGGAATTTTTTTACACCTTCGGCCATAGATGACATACATATGTCAAGGCCTAACACAGGACAAATATCCTCTAGTACTCTTTAGAATTGGAAGATTCTAAGTGAAACATGGAACTTTAAATTCTCAGTCTCTGCCTCGTTTGCTGTATCTGGTATAGAGCATCATTGAAAGGCACGTCAAGGCCTTGACACGGGATTTCAGATCGATTCCGTATTTCTGGATTTCCGGAAGGCTTTTGACACTGTACCACACAAGCGGCTCGTATTGAAATTGCGTGATTATGGAATATCGTCTGAGTTATGTGATTGGATTTGTGATTTCCTGCAAGAGAGAGCACAGTTCGTAGTAACTGGCGGAAAGTCATCGAGTAAAACAGAGGTGATTTCTGGCGTTCCCCAAGGTAGTGTTACAGGCCCTTTGCTGTTCCTTATCTATATAAATGGTTTGGGAGACAACCTGAGCAGCCGTCTTCGGTTGTTTGCCCATGACGCTGTCATTTATCGACTAATTAAGTCATCACAAGATCAAAACAAACTGCAAAACAATTTAGAAAAACATATCTGAATGGTGCGAAAAGTGGCAGTTGACCCTGAATAACGTAAAGTATGAGGTCATCCACATGAGTGCTGAAAGGAACTTGTTGAACTTCGGTTACGCGATAAATCAGTCTAATCTAAAAGCCGTAAATTCAACTAAATACATAGGTATTACACTTACAAACAACTTAAATTGGAAGGAACACATAGAAAATGTTGTCGGGAAGGCTAACCAAAGACAGCGTTTTATTGGCAGGACACTTAGGAAATGTAACAGATCTACTAAGGAGACTGCCTACACTACGCTTGTCCGTCCTCTTTTAGAATACTGCTACGCGACGTGGGATCCTTACCAGATAGGACTGACGGAATACATCGAAAACGTTCAAAGAAAGGCAGCACGTTTTGTATTATCGCGAAATATGGGAGAGTGTGTCACAGAAATGATACAAGATTTTCGCTGGAAATCGTTAAAAGAAAGGCGTTTTTCGTTGCGACGGAATCCTCACGAAATTTCAATCACCAACTTTCTCTTCCGCATGCGAAAATATTTTGTCGACACCGACGTACATAGGGAGGAACGATCACCAGGATAAAATAAGGGATATCAGAGCTTGTACGGAAAGATATGTATATCTTTCCGCGCGCTATACGAGATTGAAATAATAGAGAATTGTGAAGGTGGTTCCATGAACCCTCTGACAGGCGCATGAATGTGATCTGCAGAGTATCCATGTAGATGTAGATGTAGAAATGTTTCTGTAGCCTATTTCATTTTTTGCTTTTACACAAATCATTTCAGAAAACATTCGATTGTTTTCTTTCTGATTTTTTACTCTGCATGTCTTTCTTGACTTTGCTTTTAGCTAAAGGAACTCGTTGATTATGGCACTGTTATCATGTTCAGTTGTTGTGTCGTATCCAGTCACCAATGTGGTCCATCGCCAGACAGAACAGTGCACATTTACAGTGGCAGGACGAGGAAAAGGCTTCTTTTCGCCGGTACATGGTAGGAGCACGAGGTCTAGTGCTACTGACGTACCTCTGCCACTTAGTTCTTAAAGATCTTCCTTTTGATACGCTTATCTCTCTCGTCGTACTTTTTGCGAGTCGACCGGGGTTCAACAGTCGTTCATGCAAGTTTAGTGAGCCAAAATCCTTTAACGATATTTATTTCTAAATGGAGAAGGTCGCCGCATCAGAACGTTCCTGAAGCAAATGGTGGAGTGAGAAAATTTTACCTTAAAGATACTAATTTATTTACTCTCAACCAATACTGTTCTCGTCGAAGTTTGACTGATTTACAATTACTTTCATCAAAACATGTAAAAAGCAATATACTTAAGATGTTAAGATTTTTCTGAATCACCAGCGTGATAATACTCAGGTTTGTAAATGCTGTAACTGTGCAGAAGGCGCTCAAATGTTCTCAGATACACTGTAAATTGAGTTGCAAATCAGTTTCCAATATCTGTGCCACTCACAAACTGGGCGTATACTGGATAGCATCGACTTTTGATCCCAGTATTACAGAGAACTAACGATAAAAACGATCACAAATTTCGAAACAGATTCGTAAATTGTGGGGCATAGAGTGCGTAGACAACACAAACAGTGAATTCGACAATTGCTCCAAAGCAGCTAAAGGAGCGCTAAGCTGAATCAGAGCACCAAACTGTGGCTCTCCAACGATCCAACGACGAGACACGAACCGGCGCCGTATGCTCGCGCCAAAATCGACTACCGACAACCCACTGTCGCATACTTCTCAAAATTACCTTGGCTGGGAAGAAAATGCAAGGTTTGTCACAATGACAACTCCAAATCTTCCTCCCGGTTCCTGCATGCAGGGAAAACTTGCAGAATTTTACTCTCCAGCACCTGCTGTATTCTCTGTCAACAAACTAGAAGGTGTCAGTGTACTGGCCCTCTCCCTGTGATTGGTGGAGCTATGTCTGTGATTGTAAATGCAGCTAGCTTCCCACACTGTTTAAGGGAATATAGCAATGGCTCTGTTATCTGCTTCCACTTTTAGGGCTATGTATGGACTTTTGTTGAAATCTCTCTGGATCTCCCGTGTCTCGCACAGCTATTGAAGGCTCGTTTGAAGTACTCTGACTAAAGAGACACGCAAAGCGCATTACTATTGCCACCGCTGTCCATGGGTGTTCCTGGTGAGAAAACTCTTGTGTTTCCACTATTGTCTACCCACCACTTAAAACTTGCAGGTCGCATGTCTCACCACATTCCACCTGGGACGAACGTGAGCTACAATTAACAAGCGCTGCTGTTCCATTCAGAAACACAACATGAAATGATTATCGTCAAAATTTCTGTAAATTTTTTGGTGTTATTTTGCACCCCATGTGTGCCTGTCCTTTCTCGTCAACCCTTTGATACGGCTCGGAAAGACAGCACACTGGCTATGCCCCAAAGTAATCCCTATACCTCTCTGGGCTGAAGCATAATGCAGCCGCCTTCATACTTGCACACTTTTACAGAGTTTGTCAAAAAGACTGTGGAGATGATGGTTCAGATGGCTCTGAGCACTATGGGACTTAACATCTGAGGTCATCAGTCCCCTAGAACTTAGAACTACTTAAACCTAACTAACCTAAGAGCATCACACACATCCATGCCCGAGGCAGGATTAGAACCTGCGACCGTAGCGGTCGCGCGGTTCCAGACTGTAGCGCCTAGAACCGCTCGGCCACTCCGGCCGGCGACAGTGGAGAACTTTAGTGTAGCAGACGTATAGGCAAGCAGATACTTAGCGATCAGCGCAACGCAACAATAATTTCAGGACAGATTCGAACTGTTGACAAATTGGTTACTTAAATAAGTAGAGTACTTATAAATCTGTAAAGCTTGAAAGTTGGCTGTTATATAGCCACTTTCAATGTTCAGTTTTACTGTTTCACAAGGATAAGGGAGTGCAGTAGAATAAAAACAGGTGACGGTGGCAAACTTGGATTGGGTGACGAGACACTTAAAGCAGCAGATGAGTTTTGCTATTTGGGCAGCAAAAGTGATTACGGCTGACATAGAGAGGATATAAAATGTAGACTGGCCACGGTGAAAAAGCGTTTCTGAGAATGATTAATTTGTTAACATCAAGTATAGACGTAAGTGTTAGGAAATCTCTAGTATTTTGATATCCCTAGTCACTTATTTGTTATTTAACTGCGAAACGAGACGGATACTTTGCAGCCATTTTACAATCGCGTAATGCAACACATAACCTTTAGCTGTACTGACTGATTCATACTAAGATTTTTTTCTACACTGAAGGTAGCGCCTTCTAATCTGCAAATCACGTATCCCCCCCCCCGGTTCTGTCCATGTACTTTTCAGTAAGCAAGGTACGTAGATACTGGTGCAACTAGTAGAGGTGTCATAAATGATTCTGCAGGAATGTCCTGTGTTTCATATTTCGCTGTTGTAATTACATGTTCGGGTTTATATCCCTACTGCACAATGACTGACTAAGTGAAGTTGCAACAACACTTTCCCTATTGTTGCAATGTTGGAGGCGATATTTCATTTTCACTTATATAAAAATTCCTGCCGCTACGCTTGTCTGTTATTTACCGTTGCGCTATAAAAGTAAGCGGTCCACCTCCGTAGTTGAGTGGTCACTGTAGTACCGGTTATGCCCGGTTCCATTGGCGGTACTATAAAGGAACTTTCTTTGGTGTGAGGACTGATACGGGGTGCACTCGGCTACATGATGCCAGAGATATTGTTGAGTCTTAGATAAGTCGTAGAGGGACTCGTCCATAGTACCTGGCTATTGACTTTCCATGGGACGGCCCCTGGTCGACGAGTAAATCGATGTTGAAGTTGTAGGCATATCACCTGCATCGTTAACTTCAGTTGTTCTACCAAATGAGTATGGCGCAACGGCCAAATCGACGTCCACCATGCTGGCAGTACCAGTTCAAATCCTGCCCGTGTACTTCGCTTTTCAGTTTCGTAGTAGAGAACATCATTAAATAGCGTAAGTCACGCAAAATTATTCGAAAATAGTGTTTTTCGCTGTACTCCTTAATAAATCAGTTATTACAGCAAAGTTTCTTCTAAGGCGCATTGCGATTGTTATAGAATAGGTTAAGGAATCAAGTTACTGGTTATCATATGCATAGTTCGCTGTGATACACTGAGGAGTCAAAGAAACTGGTAAACCTGTACGGCCTCCGCGAACACGCTGAAGTGCCGCAACACGACGTGGTATGGACTTGACTAATGTCTGAAGTAGTGTTTGAGGGAACCGACACCATGTATCCTGCAGGGCTGTCAATAAATCCCTAACAGTACAAGGGGATGGAGATCTCTTCTGAAAGACACTTGCAGGGCATCGCAGATATGCTCAATAATGTTCATGTATGGGGAGTTTGGGGCCAGGGGAAGTATTTAAACTCAGAAGGATGCAGGTGATCAAACAGCCATAAGTGTCACCTGTCAGAGCCGTATCTAGATGTATCATGGGTCCCATATAACTCCAGTTGTTCACGACCCACACCACTACAGAGCCTCCACCTCCTTGAACGGTCCGCTGCTGACATGCTGGTTGTATGGATTCATGAGGTTGTCTCCATACCTGTACACGCCCATCCGCTCTATACAATTTGAAACAAAACTCATCCGACCACGCAACATGTTTCCAATCATGAACAGTCCAAAGTCGGTGTTGACGGGACCAGGTGAGACGTAAAGCTTTGTGTGCAGTCATCACGGGTACAGGAGTGGGACTTCGGCTACGAAAGCCCATATCGATGATGTTTCGTTAAATGGTTCGCACTCTGACACCTGTTGATGGTCCAACATTGAAATCTGCATCAATTTGCGGAAGGGTTGCACTTCTGTCATGTTGAATGATTCTCTTCAGTCGTCGTTGGTCCCGTTCTTGCAGGATCTTTTTCCGGCCGCAGCGATGTCAGAGATCTGATGTTTTACCGGATTCCTGGTATTCACGTTACACTCGTTGATTGGACGTACGGGAAAGTCCCCGCTTCTAAGCTACCTCGTAGATGCTGTGCCCCGTCGCTCGTGTGCCGACTATAACACCACGTTCAAATTAACTTAAATTTTGATAATCTGCCATTGTAGCAGCAGTAACCGATCTAACAACCATGCCAGACACTTGTGTCTCATATAGTTGCCGAGCACAGCGCCGTATTTTGCCTGTTTACGTATCTCTGTATTTGGATACGCATGCCTATACAAGTTCAAAAATGGTTCAAATGCCTCTGAGCACTATGGAATTTAACTTCTGAGGTCATCAATCCCTTAGAACTTAGAACTACTTAAACCTAACTAACCTAAGGACATCACACACATTCATGCCCGAGGCAGGATTCGAACCTGCGACCGTAGCGATCGCGCGGTTCCAGACTGAAGCACCTAGAACCGCTCGGCCACCCCGGCCGGTCATACAAGTTCCCTCACCGCTTCAGTGTACATTGCGACCTCATTCCTTAAAAATTACGATAATCTGTACGAAAATCAATTCTAATAAAAATTAGGTAGTAGAGTGGTGAAGAAGTGATGAATCTTTAACTCTGTGTGCAAGCTATGCGACAAGCTAATTTTACTTAACCTCGTCTCAATAATCAATGTAAAACAGCGAACCAGTATAGAGAAAATTACTATGTATCTCTCCTTAATAAGTATTTCATGATATATTACGCGTACGCAAGGAATGCAGCGGTATCATTACCTGAATATCTTCACAGTTCTCAAATCAGTCATCACGGAATCATATTTCTAAATAGCAACATCCACTGCATTTGCATCTCTGTGTCATACTGGTTATTTCCAAACAGCTCAGCAGCCTAAGCAACATACGACTTCCTCGGTTACTTCTCAGTGCCTTGATGCGACCCGCCAAGAAATCTTATCCTGTGTCAACCTCCTCATATCAAATTAGTACATCCAACCTCCATCCTCCATTATTTGCTGGATGCATTTAAATCTCTGTCTTCCTCTACAGTTTTTACTCTCTACTGCTCTCTCTAGTATGGGCGTGCGGTTCTAGGCGCTCCAGTCCGGAGCCACGCTGCTGCTACGGTCGCAGGTTCGAATCCTGCCTCGGGCATGGGTGTGTGTGATGTCCTTAGGTTAGTTAGGTTTGAGTAGTTCTAAGTTCTAGGGGACTAATGACCACAGCAGTTGAGTCCCATAGTGCTCAGAGCCATTTGAACCATTTTGTCTCTCTAGTACCATACCCTGATGTCTTAACAGATGTCGTATCATCCAGTTCAAAAATGGCTCTAACCACTATGAGACTTAACATCTGAGGTCATCAGTCCCCTAGACTTAGATCTACTTAAACCTAACAAATCTAAGGTCATCACACACATCTATGCCCGAGGCAGGATTCGAACCTGCGACCGTAGGAGCAGCGTGGTTCCAGACTGAAGCGCCTAGAACCGCTCGGCCACAACGGCCGGCATATCATCCTGTTCCTTCTGCTTGTCAAGTGTTTCCCATATTTTTTTTTTCTCACCGATTGTGAGGGGAACCTCCTTACTCCTTACCTTATCAGTACACCGAGTTTTCAACTTTCTTCTGTTGCACGTCATCGCAAATGTTCCGATTCTCTTCTTTTCCGGTTTTCCCACAGTCCATGCTCAGATGCTGATCTCCAAACGTACATTCTCAGAAAGTTCTGTCTCAGTTTAGGAGCTATTTCAGATACTAGTAGACTTCTCTTTGCCGTGAATTACTTTTTTGGTCCGTCAGTCGTGGGTTAATTAGCTGCGTAGTGGTAGATCCCCTTAACTTCGTCTGCTTCATGATCCCTTATACTGATGTTAAGTTTCTCGCTGTCCTCATTTTTGGAGCTTCTCATTAGTATTGCCTTTCCTCGATTTATTCTCAATCCATGTTATGTAACTAATTCGACTGTTCATTCCCTTCAGTAAATACTGTAGTTCTTCTTCACTTTCACTGAGGATAGCAGTGTCATCAGCGAATCTTATCAGTGATATATTTCACCGTGCATTTTATTTCCCCTCTTGATCCTTTCACATATTTCCTTGATTGTTTCTTCGGTGTATGGACTGAACAGCAGGGGCGGGAGACTACATGCTACTGACAACGAAACATCGCATTGCTTGTTCTGAGAACCTCTGTGCTTAGCATATCGACTACTGAAGACATCCGATATTGCAGTGCTTGTGTTATTCGGATTACGATGCAAAGTTCCTTTGGACATGCATGCATTCTACAGTTGATAGTTGTTATTATTCGCAACTGTGTATACCTTTTCTGTATTGAAGGCTTCTGTGGGGAAAATACACAGTGCACAAATATGAAGTGTGACACATCGAATGAAAAGAGATCAAATGGCTTCAAATGGCTCTGAGCACTATGGGACTTAACTTCTGAGGTCATCAGTCCCCTAGAACTTAGAACTACTTAAACCTAACTAACCTAAGGACATCACACTCATCCATGCCCAAGGCAGGATTCGAACTTGCGACCGTAGCGGTCGCGCGGTTCCATACTGTAGCGCCTAGAACCGCTCGGCCACTCCGACCGGCGAATGAAAACAGACCTCGCATCACTTTCATTGAACACCAAAAGATACGCCAGTAACCTTACAGACGCTCGGGTTTACGAACACTAGTAATCTTCGGTCCGGTTCTGGATGTAGATACAGGGGAATGGAGGATCAGATACAACCAAGAGCTTGAGTAACTATATCAGCAGCCCAACATAGCAGGAACTGTCAAAGCCAAACGAATGCAGTGAGTCAGCCATGTGGTCCGGATGGAGGATCGCAGATGGCCTCTGTAGTGGACTGACAAGACAGCCAGTCCACAGTGACGGGTAACCGAAAGGCACGGGTTTACACACGCCGGCTGGCGTTAGGTCTGAAACAGGATACGTAATGAATGCTATAAAGAAAAGTACGTAGCTGCTGGAATACTTAACTTTAATCCATCATTTGTATACAGCATTCTTGATGATACAAGTGAGACTCTCTCTAGAAATGGTTAATGGCGCCTTGCTAGGTCGTAGCCATGGACTTAGCTGAAGGCTATTCTAACTATCTCTCGGCAAATGAGAGAAAGGCTTCGTCAGTGTAGTCGCTAGCAAAGTCGTCCGTACAACTGGGACGAGTCCTAGTACGTCTCTCTAGACCTACCGTGTGGTGGCGCTCGGTCTGCAATTACTGACAGTGGCGGCACGCGGGTCCGACATGTACTAATGGACCGCGGCCGATTTAAAGCTACCACATAGCAAGCGTGGTGTCTGGCGGTGACACCACAGCCTCGGAAGCTCCTGGATTTCACACCTACAATAAAGAGACCGCCAGGGAGACACAAGAAGCGTTGGAGGGATGGACTCCATGAAGATTTAAACCAAGTGTCAATAGATGTGAACGGATGGCGGATAGCAGCAATTGACAGAATACAGTGGAGGAGGAAACTTGTAGATGCGTGCGGTCCACTGGGCCTGATCACGTAGTAGTAATCCAATTCTATACACGGCAGTCACGTTACAAGCTTTTGATTAGTAAACGTGTCGCTGAAAGTGAGTAGCACCGGGAAGAGTGAAGACAGAGAGGAAAGCAGGCGCCTGGGCTACTGGGTGTCGGGCGCTGTGCTGGGGCTCCGAGCGGCCCGTGTCTAGATTAAGGGAGCGCCGCCCCCCCCGCTTATCCTGACAAGCGGACCCGGACGGCCCAGCCCGTGCGCGCGGACACACACGGCGCTTAGCACGCACGTCTAATTACGGCGCGGCTGGCACGCGAGCCGGGCCCTGTAATTTGCGCTTAATTCCCACTCTAATAATACAAATACAACCTGTTTGGCGCCGCAATTTATTAATAAAGCTGGCAGACGCTGACCCCTGGCGCCTCACCTCAGCGGCCACGTCGAGGCGCCCGTGCCGCGCTCGCGAAACGACCGGTAAAGAAAACCTACGAGAAAGGAAACGCGCAGGTGGAGGAGGAGGACGAAACCAGTCGCCGGCGCTTCACGTGGGAACCTGTTGGGCCGGCCGACGAGCTGCGTGTGTCGGTGTCGCCGGTGTGCGCTGTGCTGGATGTTTGTGCAATAGCGGTTCTCGCTGTGAGATACCAGCTTGATAGACGAGGAAAAGTTGCTGGCTCGAGCGCTGGCCGAGGGATTAATTGCCGAGAAGACGGCGCGCCTGTACGTGTAATGCAACGGCAACTCTCGTCCGCGGGCGGGATTAACCTACCGCTCATCGTTTTCGTGTTTGCCTCTTTCGGATTCACCACTGCTCTCGCCGGGCACGCTAGCCAACCTGGGTGTCGATCTTCTGAGGACTTAAACGAAACAACCATGCGAATGCGTTAGTACTTACACTGATCAACCAGAACATTGATGTTGTTGTTGTGGTCTTCAGTCCTGAGACTGGTTTGATGCAGCTCTCCATGCTACTCTATCCTGTGCGAGCTGCTTCATGTCCCAGTACTTACTGCAACCTACATTCTTCTGAATCTGCTTGGTGTATTCATCTCTTGGTCTCCCTCTACGATTTTTACCCTCCACGCTGCCCTACAATACTAAACAGGTGATCCCTTGATGCCTCAGAACATGTCCTATCAACCGATCCCTTCTTCTAGTCAAGTTGTGCCACAAACTCCTCTTCTCCCCAATTCTATACAGTACCTCGTCATTAGTTGTGTGATCTACCCATCTAATCTTCAGCATTCTTCTGTAACACCACATTTCGAAAGCTTCTATTCTCTTTTTGTCCAAACTAAACTCCTGGAAATGGAAAAAAGAACACATTGACACCGGTGTGTCAGACCCACCATACTTGCTCCGGACACTGCGAGAGGGCTGTACAAGCAATGATCACACGCACGGCACAGCGGACACACCAGGAACCGCGGTGTTGGCCGTCGAATGGCGCTAGCTGCGCAGCATTTGTGCACCGCCGCCGTCAGTGTCAGCCAGTTTGCCGTGGCATACGGACCTCCATCGCAGTCTTTAACACTGGTAGCATGCCGCGACACCGTGGACGTGAACCGTATGTGCAGTTGACGGACTTTGAGCGAGGGCGTATAGTGGGCATGCGGGAGGCCGGGTGGACGTACCGCCGAATTGCTCAACACGTGGGGCGTGAGGTCTCCACAGTACATCGATGTTGTCGCCAGTGGTCGGCGGAAGGTGCACGTGCCCGTCGACCTGGGACCGGACCGCAGCGACGCACGGATGCACGCCAAGACCGTAGGATCCTACGCAGTGCCGTAGGGGACCGCACCGCCACTTCCCAGCAAATTAGGGACACTGTTGCTCCTGGGGTATCGGCGAGGACCATTCGCAACCGTCTCCATGAAGCTGGGCTACGGTCCCGCACACCGTTAGGCCGTCTTCCGCTCACGCCCCAACATCGTGCAGCCCGCCTCCAGTGGTGTCGCGACAGGCGTGAATGGAGGGACGAATGGAGACGTGTCGTCTTCAGCGATGAGAGTCGCTTCTGCCTTGGTGCCAATGATGGTCGTATGCGTGTTTGGCGCCGTGCAGGTGAGCGCCACAATCAGGACTGCATACGACCGAGGCACACAGGGCCAACACCCGGCATCATGGTGTGGGGAGCGATCTCCTACACTGGCCGTACACCACTGGTGATCGTCGAGGGGACACTGAATAGTGCACGGTACATCGAAACCGTCATCGAACCCATCGTTCTACCATTCCTAGACCGGCAAGGGAACTTGCTGTTCCAACAGGACAATGCACGTCCGCATGTATCCCGTGCCACCCAACGTGCTCTAGAAGGTGTAAGTCAACTACCCTGGCCAGCAAGATCTCCGGATCTGTCCCCCATTGAGCATGTTTGGGACTGGATGAAGCGTCGTCTCACGCGGTCTGCACGTTCAGCACGAACGCTGGTCCAACTGAGGCGCCAGGTGGAAATGGCATGGCAAGCCGTTCCACAGGACTACATCCAGCATCTCTACGATCGTCTCCATGGGAGAATAGCAGCCTGCATTGCTGCGAAAGGTGTATATACACTGTACTAGTGCCGACATTGTGCATTCTCTGTTGCCTGTGTCTATGTGCCTGTGGTTCTGTCAGTGTGATCATGTGATGTATCTGACCCCAGGAATGTGTCAATAAAGTTTCCCCTTCCTGGGACAATGAATTCACGGTGTTCTTATTTCAATTTCCAAGAGTGTACATTATGAGCACCGAATTGCGATGGATATAAACCCTCTATAGCAGCGTCACCTGGCGAACAATGACTGCTTGTCAGACACACGCACCGTGCATGTACCGTCAGTGAGCGAGCTGCCAGGGTGTAGAATGGGGAAGGCGCGCTATCTGTCTGAGTTTGACCGAGTTCAGATTGTGATGGCCCGGAGGCTCGACACGAGAATTTCGGAAACTACAAGATGTGTCGGGTGTTACAGTAGTACTGAAACGACGTACAGATGTCCCCTCATTACTGACTGGTAAAACAGGACAGGCGGTGAACTGTGGCGGAACTGATGCCGGGAAGAGTACAACATGTCTGAACACACAGTGCGCCGAACACTCCCAACGATGGGCCTCCCCAGCCGACGACCCACGCATATGCCAATGTTAACACCACGGCTTCGGCAGCTACCACTGAAATGGGCACGTGACCCACGTAACTGGACGATGTCGCTATGTCAGAGCGTCGCAATGTCTGATAAATCCGGATACCTTCTTCATCATGCCGAAGGGAGGGCGCGAATCCATCTTCCAGGGGAAATGCTGTTGACCCCTATACTGTGGGACGGATACAAGCTGGCGACGGCTCCATTAAGGTCAGGGCAACATTCACGTGGGCATCCATGAGTCCAGAGGAGCTCGCGCAAGGCAACAAGGCAACATGATGACCAAGGACAGTCGTACACTGACTGCAGAACACGTACACTCCTTCGTGACGGCGTTGGCACGAGCCATATCACAAGGCCAGGAGTGGTATGAAGTGGTTCGAGGGACACAGTGGCTAATTACAGTTCATGTGCTGGCCCTCCAACTCTGTGATGGATCCATGATCACAATGTAGCCGACCAGTCCTGAAAGTAGGATGGAGATCTTTGCCTTTGATCCAGAGCATTTCTAATTTATTTATATGTACGGTTGCGTTATCAGCTATACTGTCTACCACTGCTACATCTTATTCTGAAGATAGTGACTGTATTGGCAGTGACTGTATCAGCCTGATGATGTGTATGGTGAAAATGGTTCAAATGGCTCTGAGCACTATGGGACTCAACTGCTGTGGTCATAAGTCCCCTAGAACTTAGAACTACTTAAACCTAACTAACCTAAGGACAGCACACAACACCCAGCCATCACGAGGCAGAGAAAATCCCTGACCCCGCCGGGAATCGAACCCGGGAACCCGGGCGTGGGAAGAATGTGTATGGTGAGTCCAAAGCTATGCTTCTACAGTACCAATGACCACATTCAAGATTATCATTTTTCACCTAATGTATTTTAATTTACAATGCAATTTGCGACACAATGTACATATGTGAGTTACATAATACTTACAATCGTTGTGCAGTTCTTTCCTGAAGGGGTTTTATAAGCAGGTATATGGATAATGTTTTTATAACTCAGAAGTCTTTATATTATGTAGCACTCTGGTTTTACAAAATACTATTTTTGTTTAAAAGCTAATTGGTTCAAATGGCTCTGAGCACTATGGGACTTAACATCTGAGATCATCTGTCCCCTAGAACTTACAACTACTTAAACCTAACTAACCTAAGGACACCACGCGCATCCATGCCCGAGGCAGGATTCGAACCTGAACCGTAGCGGTCGCGCGGTTCCAGACTCAAGCGCCTAGAACCGCTAGGCCACTCCGGCAGGCCTAAAAGCTGATTGATGTGCTGTTCTCGTATATTATACACGAAAACTGAACGTAGTATAGATAAACAAGTGAGTGTTGAGTGTATTGAATCAATGCTGCTCCTAACATACAGTGGTTATTCAGTATACCCCTTACGGCACATAAATAGAGTTAGTGTGGAGATCAAAGACAGTTATTCAGAGGGGTAGATAATGTCGTACCATACTCCAGATAGTTTATGACTTAACGTGAACAGTGGCTTTTGTTGATACATAGCTTCATGGCTGTGACTGTATTATACTTTTGTTTATAGGCCTACTTGCTTCCACAGGACTAATTAGCTATGAATCATATTTTAAAATCATAGCTAAGTAGTGTAAGTCATTTTAAATTCTCAAGAAAGTATTGAATTACATATGCCCGATATATTGTCGGTGAAATAGCGGCCAGTGATAAAGTGTATATCTGTTTCTTCAGTCGTAATTTATTTATGTTTCCCACTGCCTATTAGTTTCAGTACACAGTACCAAAACTCTAATAGGACTGTTTTATTACATTTTACCTATCTTTTGAAAACTGTTTGTTCGCATGACGTATTATGTGTAGGTCTGCCTACTAATAACACAGATTTTCAAAACTAGTTACAATGTAATGAGCACTTTAGCCACATTGTGGTGGTATACATAGAAATGACATACCGCAAAGATAACGCTACACAGAAGCCGTGCACGACGCACCTTGCGTTGTATCAAGGGGACGTTGCAGACCTTAGGAGGGCAACCTGCCACCGAAACAGGGGCTACAGCCACAGTGGACGGTTCATCTAGGATGTTTCAGAGAACCAAAGCAATGTCAGAAAAAATATAATGCAAGTACACACGTACACAGATTGATTTACGTGTGTATGGGACAACGTGATACGCCGTGTAATTTTCCCATTAGGTGTTACTTGGAAATTTTTGGTAAGATCTTATGGGACCTAACCGCTGAGGTCATCGGTCCCTAAGCTGACACACAATTTAGTCTAACTCAAACTAACGCTAGCGACAACACACACACCCATACCAGAGGGAGGACTCGAACCTCTGACGGATGGAGATGCGCGGACCGTGACCAGGCGCATCAGACCGCGCGGCTAGGTCTTATTATCCCAGAGGTTGTAGAACATGTTATTGTTACGAAAACCGCTCAAATGTTGAAAGGGTACCCCTCACTAGGTAAGAAATTATTGTGCTGACTACGGAACTAATACACATCGGCGATGTCTGGAAACGTCCTTGTCCATCATAGTTTTACAGTACCTGTAATTAGTGCCAGAAAGAATAACATGTTAATGTACATTCATGCCAAAGGTTATTGTTTCAAACACGTATGGTGAATCGAAAAATACAGTTATTTTTAGCTATTAAATCCAAATAATTGTTTGATTATCTCAGACACACCAAGTAGCTAGAACCTGGGTAAGAAATTATCCACAATAATTCAAAATAACAATGCCACTACCAAAACGAAACTTTCACCAACGCATTTATAGTATTGAATACTTCGAAATGTAGCTGTAGTAAACGAAACAACAACAACAGTTTAATAAATACGAGTCCCGGAACGCACAGATGAATACTTGTTCACAGAAGGGGCTCAACATGACGTTCATTCGTGGGAAACTACGCCTCTGCCCTTCGGCGTAAAGAACCACGTTCTCTCGCCCGGTTGTTATCGTACAACTAGGGATACACTAAAATGCTATTCCGTAGTGTTCAAAAAATGGTTCAAATGGCTCTGAGCACTATGGGACTCAACTTCTGAGGTCATTAGTCCCCTAGAACTTAGAACTAGTTAAACCTAACTAACCTAAGGACATCACAAACATCCATGCCCGAGGCAGGATTCGAACCTGCGACCGTAGCGGTCTTGCGGTTCCGGACTGCAGCGCCTTTAACCACACGGCCACTTCGGCCGGCTATTCCGTAGTGTCCGCTCATCGTTGCCTGGAGCGTGGACCAATTCCTTCTAGTACCCCATAACCAAAAAGTTTACGAGGTGAGGTATAGGGAACGAGAAAGTCAAGTTACGGGACTCCCCGACCCGCCCACTGATCCTGAAGCGGTAGCGTCAGGAGTTCACACATGCTGCAACTTCCAGAAAAGTAAGCAAGGAGTTAATGAGAAATTTCTGATAATGAGCCATATTTAACCTCTGTAGTAGCTCGTATGGCCTTATTAGTCTGTTGTCAAGATCGCTTACTCACTCGTTGATTGAGAAACGTTTCGGCTGTTGCATGTCTTTTTTCATCTTCCCTCCTCTCCCCCCCCCCCTCCCCATGCTTGTTATTGCAACTCTCACAACACCATCTGTTGTAAATACTATTTCGTCAGTAAAAAATATGTCTTAGATATTAACAGCGGATCTTCGTCGCATTTTTACAATAGCCGTTGGCAGTATCGTAATCTGCATCGGTGATCTTGTGAATCAAGAGCTTGAACGAGCTACAGAATATGTGGATACAGGAGTTGTTCATGAAGAATCAACCAGAAGAAGAATCATACCTACCTCTAATGCTATTCGTAGGACACTGATTTTCGTATACCGTGTGTAGCACACGGTCCTCCTTCTCAAGCCTGTGGGTTAACCCAGGCCCCCAAACCCTTTCGGGCTGCTACAGAACCTGTGTCCCTTAGACTCTAGAAAAACAGCTTGTTGGATGATGCCCTACAATATGCATCTTTTAACCATAGAGGGCACGGTATAAAAGGCTAGTTCTGCTTTCAGAAAAATCATTCCGCAAACTCCCTTATGGAGAATAGGCTTGCGTATCTAACAAGTGGCACTAAAGAGGAAGGAAAATTGTGTACCACATCGATCTTACGTACCAACAGCAGTTACACTTATATCTATGAACTTTTGCTAGGTTAAAAAAAAGTCTCACCACATGCAACGTGATTTATCGTCGCACACGATGCCCTTCCGCTATTCTGTAGCAGATCGCGAAGTGGTAACTCTGTCACCATAATACAGGATATACCTTGTAAAGCACGTGAAAGTTGTTACCTGTAGCGAGGTGTGCATGGTGTTGATTAACTCACATAGCCGGCGAGCATAAACGACATTTTTTTAAAATTATTTGTGCACTAGGAGCAATATTATGCAATCATAAACGTTATACAACGAACTCCACAGTGCTACCGAACTATTACTAAGACCCGTACCATCTAATGTTAGTCGCTAGACGACTTGAAATCTGTACTGGGAAAATGAATATCCCTCCTTCATAAAAGGCGAATGGTTTCAGTTGTATTGGACAAACCATTATAACGCTAGTCCTAATTCTATTCCTTAGGTCAAGGCTCCAGTGCCTCTCCAAGCGTCCAGGGCAACCCTCGTTCTCTGCAGCTCTGGCGTCTATTTATACATCCCATTTCCCAGCCAAAGGTCCTCCCTCTACTACCAGAAATAGTGACCCATTTACCTGTACTGTCCTATTGCCCTTCATACCTCCATCCTTCTTTCATTCCTAGCCCAAAGCATCTCCTGGGTGCTTATCTCGAGGGCCAGATGTGTCGTTTTTTCCCCAGCCACACCCATGCCGTCTGTGTTTTATAGTAAATCACCAAAATGGATAACGTTACTATAACTCAGTCCAATTATTTTAGTGCAGAAGACTTTGTATTCAGGGCAGCCACGACCGACATATATCATTTTGAAGATAAAACGATTTCAACTGCAAGTGCTTTATTTATAAGCACAGCCGGCTTCGCAGCATTTTAGCTACATCTTCAGGTACAGTAAAGAGAATTAGATGGCCCAGCGTCATAGTCAGCAATTTTTTGCTGTGCTGCGGACGTCAGTTATAAAATAGCATAAAACAGCATAGAACGCCCCCGTGACACCAGGAGTACCGGTACTTGGTTAGCTAACGGATACCCGCATACTGAGAAAGTGATAAAAACCGGCTGTGTGTGATCATCTATGTAAAATTAAGCATCACCGGTCCCTCGTTTACAACCGCGAGCGCTCGTACTGGATGTATACCGACAAGCGGCGTATCCACCAAGTACTGGTTCTCCAGATATAATGGGAGCGCTCCATGTTGTTTTATGCTATTTTATGGTTAACGTTCACTATATACCGAAAAACTGCTGACTATGAACGCTGTGTCATTCCATTCTCTTTTCTGGTCAGAACATGACTTGATTTTATTGCACCTGACGATGCAGCTAAGATTTTACGAAACAGATCGTACTGATAAATAAAGTACTTACGACTGAACCGGTTTTATTTTCAAAATGATATATCCCATTGTTTTAACGTTTTAACTAACAATTCGCTATATATATCTATTTTAAGAGCAGCAATATGGTTTCTGCCAGGCTCGTCTCCTTGTGGGAGGGAATGATATGATAAGTAAAAACAAAACGAATGAAAAAACAAAAATAATGACTCAAGAATGTACGAAACATATACCCCTCTGAACTGAAGTAGAAAAGTGGAGCGGTTTCATTGGAATAAAGGACTACTAGGCCTGTTCAAAGGATTTTTGGTTATATTACAGCTGTTGCGGCATCAGCTGCATGCCAGACTTCGCAACCAGCTGAAGAGCGTGCAGGCAAATCGCCTGCGAAATCCTGTCGTTGAGTGCTAAAACAATTCTGGCGTAGCAGTCTGCAATACAGCAATCTGTCATAGCGGTGGGCTAGGTATCCAAATGCCATGCCATGTGCCACCACTGCAGTTCTTCAGCCACCTACACGATGGGAGACGGGCTCCTGTTACAACGTAGCTGACCAGAGTGACTATAAATTCTTCACATTCAACCACGAGCACCCCTTGTTCCTGGACTTCTGACACTGGGCGAAGGCATGACAGTCTCCACCCAGCCGGCAGGCTATTGTGGACAGCGCAGCTTCAACACCAAGCAGCCAGCGTCTTCAGCTTGCCGAGGCCGCAGATCTATGAGCTGCCACCTAAACGAGATCGTTTTGGATCTCTAGGCACTGTTGCCGACTGGTGCCCACTTCCGGGGTGTCATTGTCTGACACATCGAGTGACTCCCCGGGTCCTGGACTCAGGACCGGGCGTCTACACGCCCTATCAGCGGTTTGATGCTACCAGAGATCCACTATAAGTGGACATCCACCGGCTCAGGCCATCCTTGCATCAACAAGGTTACTGTTCGCTCTGACAGCACACAGCTGCCCCAGAATACACAAACGCCGCCTTGGAGCCACGTTTGCTGCCGTTGTTGCGTCGACAGTCGCAAGGAATACGGATTCTGGGAGGCCAACAACTCACCACGTGGCCGCCACTGGCGCCCCTACCAACGAAGAAGAATTACAGCTCTGCCTAAGCAGCGCTTTGCAACACTTGTAACAACTCTCACTGGCACACAACATACAAATGGAAGACGATACCATTGTGGACCAATAAATGATGGAAGAAGCTCTGCCACACGAAGCTTCTTCATCGTCAAAAAGCAAGGAAGAAACGGAACAAGAAAACTAAACGCAAAATCCACAGGAGGACGGGTTTGAGACAGTGCAATATAAATACGGCCATCACTGGCAGAAAACAGCGGCGGAAAATCCGCGCAAACGAAAAGTGGAAGTGGAAATAGACAACCTAGTTACTCCGATTGACTCCTCGCCTCCCACACAAGGAGAGACACCAGCAGAGACGAGCAACGCCAGTGCAGCCAACGCAGGACATGCAGAAGTGACACCATGACATCGTAAAACACCGCTAATAACCGTATATTATACGTAAAATTATGTGCATTTGAATACAGCTCTCAAACAGTAGCTACAGGATTCACTCAAAACAGCATGTCAGGAGACAGGATAAAGTACCATTTGGAATCCCATGGAGATCATCAACGGGCAATGAACTTCTTTAAACAATACCAACTTCCACCTTTCACCCATCAGCCCTCTGAGACAAAGGAACTGAAAGTGGCGATTAAACGTCTGCCTACGCCAGTTCAAGTGGCGGAAGTGACCCGGAAACTACATGAAAAATGTTTCCCGGCTGCAAGGTTACTTCAATAAGACGAGGAAGGAACCAAACAGGACTTGGAACCAAAGCCAATTTTTGTCGTCAACCTTCCCAAATCGAAGGCAAACGGCTAAATCTATAACATGCAATATCTTCAGTATGCAGTGGCGCGAACTGAATCATAACCCGTCACAGATGGACCAGAACAGTGTAAGAAGTGTCAGAGATATGAGCACACTGCTAATTATTGCTTTTAGCCAGCTCGTTTTGTATGCTGTGCAGACTTCCATGCAACGAAGGAATGCACAATTCCGCACGCAGTAAAGGTGAAATGTACAAATTGTGAAAAGGACCCTCTGGATTCTTGGAAAGGCTGTTAAAAATACTAAGATTTACCTCGCAAGACCAAGACTAGGAAAACGAAGACGCCAAAGCAACTGCAGGCGACGCAACCGAAGCTGGTGTTTTCACAGCAAGGGGCATCACCCCAGCAGACACAGTCCCCACCGCTGACGACAACACAGCCCTCAACTTCCAACACAACTGCTACAGCTGCAGGAGCCCGGCGGCCAACAAGAGCCTACTCTGATATTTTCTACAACCATCCGAGAACTCAGGAATCAGCACCCGCTGCTGCAGGCTACCCGACATCGCAAAGTATTATCGAGTAATTTTCACAGGCTCTGACGGACATCGCGATTCTCCTCACAGCGCTCCAACAGAAAATCACATACTTCCAAACTTGGTGGAAGGAATGATCAAACCCTTTGTGCCGCCTTAAATAGATCCACGAACACCAATGGGACACCTCCGCTTTCTTACTGGAATGCCAATGGCGATCGCATTAAAAATGCGGAACGAACCAACTTTATAACACGACATCCCATCAACGTTGTCATGGTGACGGTAACCAAGATTATAGACTCAGACATCTTCTATCTCCATAATAGGCAGACATACAGACACCACCATCACTGCAGACGTTGAAAGCTACAGTTCTAACAGTTCACAGGGTAGTTGGAAATATTACTTGGTTATCAGGATACATCACCACAAACAGCCGCTTTTCGAGAAGACTTGCAATTTTCGAATGAAAACCAAAATTTCTTATAACGGGCGATTTAAACGCCAAGCACTCAACCTGGAACTCCAAAAGAACAACCAGAAGTGGCTCACACTTTTCGAGCTTCAAAAGGACATTAACTGCGCCGTGCAAGTGCCACTGCGTCCTACCAGGATCAGTCTCCTTCTGGGGCAGACAGATGATGTCCTCGACAATATGTTGACAAAAGAATCGATCTAAACGTACAGGTATGCATTACAAATGGCTTATCGTCGGACTACCTGCAAGTCGCATAAATCATCAGCTGCGATTGATTGATGATCTCACCCATCAACCAAACGGACGTGAAATGGGATGAGTTCAAGAGGTACCTTATTGATGACATTAGGAATACCTCTACATACGACAGCTGCTATCGACACAGCAGTAGAAACTTTAACAACGAAAATCCGATAGGCAGATCGGAGGGCTGCAAACGTCACTGTGTCACCTGTCCCACAGTTAGTCGTCTTTCCACGCCACCTGCAAGAGCTGAAGGCACTGCACAACAGAATGAGAAACCGTGGGATAAGATATAGAAAACCGGCTGACAGACGGAGAATGACACGTCTAAAGAGGGTGGTAGAACGGAGACAACAAACATGGGAGAACGCGACCCAATTTGTTTTACAAACAAGGGACGAGAGGTAGCTCGTAAAATGACTCTGCAGTCAAACACCAGCTAAGTGCGCTATTTCGGGACCGAATGGATATACGATGCTATACAACAGGCCGAACTGTTAACAGACTCGCATGTCCAGCAAATGAGGTCTGCGGACATTGGACACGACCCCCAAGGACGACTAAGGTACGTTGAAGAAGAGATATAGGCGTTCATCACATGATTCCGGACGGAACTGCCAAGGGACCAACCTAGTCTTACCACTCCACGAGAGGTCGCGCAAATCATCAGGAGAACTAACAAGTCGGCACTGGGAACCGACCGTGTAACCCAAATTGGACTCCAGCACCTACCACAAAAAGCCCTCAAGAGGATTATAAAGAGGAGCTGCTTGACGACCGCATGCTTCCCAACGGCGTGCAAAACGGGGAGGATCGTACCAATACCAAAACCGTAAAAAGATCTGTAGATACACACGAATCACCGGCCTTAACATTACTACCCACGCTGGGAAAAGTATTGGAACGTGTGCTATTAGCTAGGATGTCAAACTGCTTCCAGCAATACGGAATTATCCTCCCAGAGCAGTTTGGTTGTCAGCAGATGATGTCGAGAAAATTGCAACTGGTACCGACCCACCGAACGCATACGACATTGATTCAACATACGCCAATCCACGGTCTTCGTCGTTTTTGACTCGAAACGGCGACTTCAAAGTATGGCGTGAGAGCGTCATAGCGAAACTATACTGTCAAACAGCGTTACCGGAAGCTGGTAGATAGTTTTCTACAAGGAAAAAACTTCTACATTACAGTGGACGGCAAACGTTCATCGAGGAAAACATCAGAAGCTGGTAACCCGCAGGTATCTGTTACCTCACCAATGCTGTTCAACGTATATATAAATGACCTGGCCAACGATTCCTCTGGTGACCAGCAGTTTATTTGCCGACGGTACTGCCTTTTCCACGTCTGGCCGCAACTTGTACCAGCTAATAAAAAGTGCTCAACTCCAAACAGATATCATAGATGCGTGGCAGCAGTTCGACAAAATAACAATGAACCTATCGAAGACCGTTGCAGTGCTCCTCACTAAAAGGAGGTTACCGGTGCTATGTTACCCATTAAGGGTGCTAGGGCAACCTATTTCTTGGTCGCACTCGACGAAGTGTCTGGGGATCATTCTGGATACGTCTCTGAGCTTCACGTTACATACACAGCAAGGATAAAAGCACACCACGAAGTGGGCGCAGGCGCTGACAGCATTCTTCACCCTCGCCCATCTCAGTACCAACTCTACAGGTCGAACGTCCCGCCGAAACTCCTCTACGGCCGTGCATCTTGGGGACCCACATGTGCTACCGATATATGTGCACTCCAACCAACAGAGAACCGATGCCTAAGACGGACTCTGGGGGCTCACCGATGGACGAGAACTACAGAGCTACACGAAGCCCTAAAGGAGAAATACTTGCATGAAGTTCTTCACCAAAGTGGATCGCGTACGGACCTAAATACCCCACGTCCGGCTAACGGGCACCATTCAGTCCAAGTGCTCGCATAATTACAAACTGCCATGGGCCTTAGTTCGCCGGCTACCGCCACAAGCTTTTGGACCAATTATATAAAAGCTGCGAGTACCATGGCTCGTGGAACGAATTAAAGAAATGTCACTTACAATACCAAATACCCATATTGTAAAAACAAATGTTACCTTATTATAGCAATAAAGGATCCAGTGAGCGTCGAGCTACCTCCCAAAGTGTTTGTAAACTGTTAAACAAAGAGTCATAAAATGTGTATACCTATCACCCAGCAAGAATGAACTCCCAAAGGGGGTAAGTCTTGTGGCCGCACTACCAACATACACACAAATAAACACACAGACACACAGACACAGACACACACACACACACACACACACACACACACACACACACACACGTACACACACACACACAAACGCGCGCGCGAAAAAAAAATGTCTTCGCTGTGAGAAATATGGTGTAACACGTCTACATGGAATTCTGCACCTACTAAAGTCCTCCTCGATTCGGGATATGGTCGTCGCTTGTATCACTCGTCCACTGTGTGCCGTTTAAATAAGGCTCTCTGATCGATTGCAGCGCCACTGCAGCGTCTGTGGACATGAGCTTTGCCATCAAACTTCGATCATTTGCATATCAGGTCTCATTGTACTTGATTGTAAAGTTCGTGTTTGTACCTTTCTTCCCTCTAGGAGCGGTATTTTCATTGTACCTAAGTGTACTCTCAATAAACTCTTAAACTGTCTCTGAGTAACACATTTTCGAAGGCACTGAGTTTTACAGCATAATTTCTGAGAGAGTGTAACGAAGACAAACAGCTATCACACGTCTCAGGTCGAAAAGTGGCTGTCATCCGTTGGCGTGATCTGGACCTGTGAGAGTAGCGGCAGCATAAAAACGCGAGGCGCCGCTCTGCGCCGAGGTTTGAGCCCCAGCTAGATTAATTAGCGCTGCGTGGCCACGCTCCCGTTCGTCATGCGACGCCGTCGCGCCGACGTCACGCAGCGCGGACTTGTTGCTGTGGCGCGCGTTATTAATCTCGAGTAAACTCGACCGCCTCCCGCGCGCAGCTCTGATCGATATCTCCGGTGGTCGGCGGCAGAGTCGAAAACTACGGCACGCTTTCCTCCCGAGTGTGGACTCAGTTTCCTCAAATTGAATATCTTAATGCGACTGTCGGCGAGCTGCCCTATCAGGGGAAACGAGAGAGAGCGCCGGGGATGACGATAACAAAAAATACGGGACTCGGCACAAATTTGGCTGTTCCGCCTTTTCACGGCTGCCGGAGCTAAACGCGCGCGCTTTATATCAATCACGCGATTAAGGCGCGGGCGGGTTTTTGTCGGCGGCGCGTGCTGTTTCTCGGATCCCAAATAAGTTATTTAATGGTGCGGTTAAGATGCACGCAGCGGCGATTAGGGCGGCCTTCGTGCCGTTCAGTAGTTGTCGGCGTCGCGCTCCGCTGAGCCTCGGTTACCGCCGGAGCGGCCGGCCGGCCGAGAACGCGCCCGACCCCGCGCGATCGCGAGAGCGCCGTGATGAATGGTGGGCACCAACGGGGCCGCCTCGCTGGCGCAGGCGCCGCGGGTCCTACGCCCGCCGCGAGTCATCCAGTCTGTCGTGGCATTAAATGGCGTCATTTCCTTTAACGCCTGAAGATGATGGTCACGATAGCGGCCGAAACATCGATAATTACAATTCAACTGATGTGGGTTGCAAACTGAGAGGATTTTATTCGGCCATATTACCGCAAAAGACTCCAAAAGCACTCTGTTATCTCTCCCGTAAAACTTCCAGTCCTAGTAAAGAGCCGCGTCTTTACGAACAAATCACATTAATCTGACACCTAAATTTTTTCCTGTCCTCTCCCAACGAAATTTTATCTCTTGTGTGGTGTGCGTACTGTAAGACCTTCAGGACACACACCATCAGATTATTAGACCTGTCGCTCTAACGAAGTAGGCGAGTGTCAGCAATATGTCTCGTGGTCTTATCGTGGCGTGTTTATCTTCTGCCGTTAGGTCAGACAATAGAAATGCCACCGGCACGCTTAGAGTAGCAGATTGACGGTGACCTACTTTAAACAGAACTTGATTAATTTTCACACACATTTATTAAAATAATAACAAGCATAAAAATTACTTAACTTGGTTCTGGATGCTATTTACAATTGACAATCTGAAGTTCCTTTGGCATTGGATTGTTAATCTTATTCTCATATATATTTCTGATACTTGACTAAAGTGTCTATACATTTATCTTCATGGCTATGTACAGGAATATGGTAATCTTATTAGGCGCAGACTGAAACTTGACTATAGACTGGTACAGACAAAGGCAGAACTCGTACAGACTGGTACAGACAAATGCAGACTGGTACAGACTGGTGCAGACAAATGCTGACTGGTACAGACTGGTGCAGACAAATGCAGACTGACTAATCAGAGGTCTGTACACTCATTATAATACCTCGCGCGTTCATGTATCACTGCGCGAGTGTGATCCGCGAGGAGAAAAGGTTCTATGTAAGCAGCAGTCTCATTGGCTGCGTTACATATTAATACGCGAATCGGCGGAAGCAGAATTTGCTCCGTCTCTATGGCAGCGCCATGTCGTAGTGCGGAGACGGACGAGCGCTGCACTTGCACTGTTGTCCTTAGTGGGGCGCGCTCTAGTGAGAAAGTTGTGTACGTGCTGACTACATGGAACTATGTACACAACATCTTGCCTGCCATGAAATCCACCTAGGTACCTATACTTTCATTACGACCTCTTCTTACTTCTTGTGATATCATTATTCTCACCTGCTGCCAACTATACTCACCTATCCTCACACCTATCCTTCCTCCCCTCCCACCTCCATTCTATCTTCTCTCCTATCTTCCCCTCTCTCCTCATTCCTACAGTCTCCTCTCCTATTCTCTTCTGTTCTACCCTATCCTACCACAGCCTCTCGTATCCTAAATTATCCTATCCTCTCGTACCCTCTCATATCATCTTCTGTGCTACCCTGTCACATTATATCTTTCCTATGCTATTCTATTCTCTCTTCTCCTCTTCTCTTCTCTTTTCACCTGTCCTCTTCTCTTCTAATTCTCCTCACTTCCCTCTCTCACTGTCTTCTCTCCTCTTCTTTCTCCTCCTTTCTGGTCCCCTCCCACCCTTCCTCTTCTTTCAAAAGCCATAGTACGGAATTCTCTTCCTAAGCTAAATATCCTGTCCTACATTACTACAGCCTCCCGTATGCTGAAGTACACTATTCTCTCCTATTGTTTCTTTCCCTCTCCTATCCTCTCACATCCTACTCTATAGCACTGTATCCTCTCCTATGCTGTTCTGTCCAGTCTTCTCCTTGTCTGTCCTCTTCTGTTCCATTTCTCCTATTTTTCTGTTCGCACTGTCTACTCTCCTCCCTTCTCTTCTAATTTTCTGTTTTCTCTTACCCTCTCCTCTTCTTTCAAAAGTCTTACTCCAGAGTCCTCTTCCTAAGCTACGTATCCCCATCTCTTCTTCAACAATCTTTCGTGCAACTTCCTTGTCTCTATACTCATTCATCAAATACACTGATCACTCTCCAAATTCGCATCATATCTGTCCTTTACGTCCAATATCTCCTCCCTCCCACTGAAATTTCATAACAAAGTTCACATAAGGCCAATGGCTTCATTAACATTGACTCAACTGTATCAATATTTTTATAACCATATATCTGAAAGTAAAACTGTTTTATAACAACTGTACCTACTATAAAAGAACGTGATGAAGAACTGATGGAATTTGTACCTCTGTCAACCTATGCTTGTTGATAGGGGTGAGCTGGATGAAATAACAATACTTTGTACACTTGCTAAAAATTATACGGAATCTCGTTAACTTAGCAGAATAGTTTCTGTATAAGTGACTTATTACCAACTGAAACTGGCAAGATGCATTTCCTCAACAAGATGCCATTTCAAATAGCTACCTCGGCAGCTAAACGTTGCGATTAAAAATGATATGTATTTCCTGGATACCATTAACGCTGCTAATAATATTTATTCAAGTAATGAAGGTAGCACCTTGTTGCCGAAACACTCATTGTCAGTTGCAGTAGATGATGAAAAGCTATACTGCGAACTGTGACCTTATTTCACGAATATAGAAATCTGTAATTGTCCTTTCTGTAAAGGAAGAAACTGATGACACTAAATTTCCGTAAGGAGCAACACTGGTCTGTGGCATATCCACGAATGCTTTTGCAATATCGCTTAAGGTAAAAGAAATCTCCCCATACGTTACTATTCTTATATTCTGCCATGTTACACTCAATTTCGTGTCAAATACATATGGCATTTATCATAATCACTCTTACTTGCATTCACACTTTTAACATTATTTATACGAGGTTTAAATAAAATTTGATTTTCTGTTCTGAATACATACACTACTCGCCATTAAAATTGCTACACCACGAAGATGACGCGCTACAGAAGCGAAATTTAACCGACAGGGAGAAGATGCCGTGATATGCAAATCATTAGCTTTTCAGAACATTCACACAAGGTTGGCGCCGGTGGCGACCCCTACAACGTGCTGATATGAGGAAAGTTTCCAACCGATTTCTCACACACAAACAGCAGTTGACCCCCGTTGCCTGGTGAAACGTTGTTGTGATGCCTCGTGTAAGGAGGAGAAATGCGTACCATCACGTTTCCGACTTTGATAAAGGTCGGATTGTAGCCTATCGCGATTGCGGTTTATCGTATCGCGACATTGCTGCTCCCGTTGGTCGAGATCCAATGGCTTAGCAGAATATGGAATCGGTGGGTTCAGGAGGGTAATACGGAACGCCGTGCTGGATCCCAACGGCCACGTATCACTAGCAGTCGTGATGACAGGCGTCTTATCCGCATTGCTCTAACGGATCGTGCAGCCACGTCTCGATCCCTGAGTCAACAGATGAGGACGTTTGCAAGACAACAACCATCTGCACGAACATTACGACGACGTTTGCTGCAGCATGGACTATCAGCTCGGAGACCATGGCTGCGGTTACCCTTGACACTGCATCACAGACAGGAGCGTCTGCGATGGTGTACTCAACGACGAACCTGGGTGCACGAATGGAAAAACGTCATTTTTTCGGATGAATCCAGGTTCTGTTTACAGAATCATGATGGTCGCATCCGTATCTGGCGACATCGCGGTGAACGCACATTGGAAGCGTGTATACGCATGTTGCAGGTCCTGTACGGTCCTTTCTGGATACAGAAAATGTTCGACTGCTGCCCTGGCCAGCACATTCTCCATATCTCTCACCAACTGAAAACGTGTGGTCAATGGTGGCCGAGCAACTGGCTCGTCACAATACGCCATTCACTACTCTTGATGAACTGTGGTATCTTGTTGAAGCTGCATGGGCAGCTGTACCTGTACACGCCATCCAAGCTCTGTTTGACTCAATGCCCAGGCGTATTAAGGCCAGGGGTGGTTGTTCTGGGTACTGATTTCTCAGGATCTATGCACCCAAATTGCGTGAAAATGAAATCACATGTCAGTTCTAGTATAATATATTTGTCCAATGAATATCCGTTTATTATATGCATTTCTTCTTGGTGTAGCAATTTTAATGGCCAGTAGTGTATAAATATGGGACTAATAATATGTAGTGGACTGACCCGACAGCCAATCCACTATGACTTGTAGCCAAATAGCACGCGTTAAGCTCACGCAGACTGGCGTGAGGTCTGGAACAATTAAAGGAGTAGAGTCTAATAAATAAAGTACGTAGTTGATGTAATACTTAACTTTAATCCATAATTGGTGTACATCGGTGTGATGGTTCATGCTTCATTAGATACATAGCAAAGGATAAATGGCGCCTTGCTAGGTCGTAGCAAATGACGTAGCTGAAGGCTATGCTAACAATCGTCTCGGCAAATGAGAGCGTATTTGTCAGTGTAGCATCGCTAGCAAAGTCGTCTGTACAACTGGGGACGAGTGCTAGGAAGTGTCTATAGACCTGCCGTGTGGCGGCGCTCGGTCGGCAATCACTGACAGTGGCGACACGCGGGTCCGACGTATACTAGCGGACCGCGGCCGATTTAAAGGCTACCACCTAGCAAGTGTGGTGTCTGGCGGTGACACCACATAATATCGTGCCCTTAATAGGTTTCGTAATCAGGAGGATTTGTCGGTGCCGATCCAAAATGGAAAATGGAAAAATGTTTTATTCTAGAAATATCAGTACCTGTTTTTGACATTAATAAACCACATCGTGTGAAATATCTAGATGGATTGCAACGTGGTCATCAGCGCCCCTTACTCAAGATTGTGATACTGGGGTATGAGCAGTTACTCTTGTTAAAATGAAAATCATAGGCTCTATAACTACAGCCATAGTCACAAAAAAATTCCCATACAATCACCATTATGTCAATTCATGCCACTGTCATATGTTAATAGTATTAGCAAAATACTGGGTGGCATTAAGATGGCTGACTGATCGCGGAAATAACTTGATGAGCCAGCTACTCACAAACACATTAAAACCATCGTCCAGTTAAAATGAGCAGGAGTCCTGATGCCACACAAAATGTCAACAATTTCCTTACTATTGTCCCGTCATCACATAAATTAATGTTAAGACCTCGAAACATCAAAGACTTACATTTAATAAGCGCACGAAACACACGATATTGAAACATAGTGCGCCGTGAGTGTGACGCAGCGGACACTGCATTCCGATGGACCTTCATGCCGCAATAGATAAACATGCGTCATTACTCAGTCTCCGATACAAAGGCGCGTAAGGACCACTTCTTGCCTTCTTGGAGTTCGAAAGGAAGAGAGCCATGGTCGAATAGATGGTTCCAACGACCGCAGCGTGTTGTTGGCCACTTCCGGTCACTGTCTTTCCCACTCAGCCTACGTTCTTTTTGTCATTCACGACACGATAATCCGAATGTGGGCGTTAAGATGAACTGTGTTGTTTTCCTGGCAGGCTGCTTTGCGTACTCTTTCCGCTTCCTCGTTTCACTCGCTTATCATATTTCCGTGGACCCAGCAGAAGTCCACCTCTTTCTTCTGCTGTGCAGGAGATGGGTAGAGTCCTAGACTGCCTGACATATGCTGCCCGCTGAGATCATTTGCTGAATAGTTCTCCCCCACCAAGATGTTTCACGTCCTCCGGTGCTTTCTTGACCACCCACAGCTCTGTATAGTACAAAGAGAGGCAGGTTAGATGCTGGATTTTAATGATGCATTGACCGAGTGTGTCTCGCTAGGCGTCCTAGTGTATGTCATCTGCGTCGCGTGGTTTCTATGTGTGACGACGTAGGCAACAGAACGGTCGCACACACAATCCTCTAAATACACCCAAAAGGGTTCCACGAAAATAACATATATTTCTTCCTTTACATCTAGATCTACATATATACTCCGCTAGCGACCAAGCGGTGTGTGGTGGAGGACACAATTCGCGCTAAAGTCATATTTCGCCCCCTCTGTTCCACTCACGATCGCGCGAGGGAAAAACGACTGTCTGAACGCCTCAGTACGAGCTCTAATTTCCCTTATCTTTGAATGGTGATCATTGCGCGATTTGAAAGTTGGAGGTAATAATATATGCTCTACATTCTCGGTGAAGATCGGATTTTGTAATTTAGTGAGCAGCCCCTTCCGTTTAGCGCGCCGTCTATCTGCAAGTGTGTCCCACTTCAAACGTCCTTTGAGATTTGTAACGCCCTCGCAATGGCTAAATGTACCAGGCACGAATCTTGCTGCTCTTCTTTGGACCGTCTCAATCTTTGTAGTCCAAATAGTGGTGAATAATATGGTGGATTGGAATCCTGAATAAAACGAAAGTGCTTCATTGGTTATTGAAGGTCCCTCGTACTAATAGTTTGATGTTAAGTACTGTGTAATCTAATACGTGTTCCTGATTTTATGTAGTACTATCCCGATTATCTTTATAAGCGCTCTAAATCTGGCAACAGTTTTTCCAACTCGTTAAGTGTAAGGTAATCATTATTTAAAGTAATTTAATATAATTTTTAATAATAAGTTTTCCTTCTGTTATTTAAGAGTAAAATGCTGCAAACGCGATGAAGTAAATATTATTTGCTTTTAAATATAATTTTTCACTATTTTATGTTTCTTTAATCAAAAACAAAATAGGCATCCAATTTTAGGCACTTTTTTCCTCACGCAAAAACCGCGTTAAGAAATGTACGGACCTTTCACAGGCCTTCTTGGACCCTGGATTTGTTACCTTGTAGAGAAATTTGCCATGTTGCACCTATAGCCGTCACTAATTGCGAAAGTGTAACCGGTTCAGGATTTTGAGCATGAACTGACCTCTCGACGGCGTCCCATAAATATTCGATGAGATTCATGTGGGTCGATCTGGGTGGCCAGATTATTCGCTAGAATTGTCCAGAATGTTCTTCAGACCGGTCGCGACATTTGTGACTCGGTGACAGGGCGCATTGTCATTCAAAAAATAATTCATCGTTGTTTGGGAACATGAAGTTCAAATGGCTCTGAGCACTATGGGACTCAACTTCTGAGGTCATTAGTCCCCTAGAACTTAGAACTAGTTAAACCTAACTAACTTAAGGACATCACAAACATCCATGCCCGAGGCAGGATTCGAACCTGCGACCGTAGCGGTCTTGCGGTTCCAGACTGCAGCGCCTTTAACCGCACGGCCACTTCGGCCGGCACGAACATGAAGTCCACGAATGGCAGCAAATGGTTCAAAATAGTTCAAATGAGTCTGAGCACTATCGGACTTAACATCTGAGGTCATCAGCCCCCTAGACTTAGAACTACTTAAACCGAACTAACCTAAGGACGTCACACACACCCATGCCCGAGGCAGGATTCGAATCTGCGACCGTAGCAGCAGCTCAGTTCCGGACAGCTCCTAGAAACGCTCGGCCACAGCGGCCGGCTGCTTCAGCACAAATGACAGCTCTGCCAAGGTTCTTCCCTTTTATACCTCGTCTACCCGACGTTACAGCCATTTGCATAAGTGTCTATTGCCGTCCCATGGCTCTTGTCTCCTCAGTGCAGTTATGCTTCCAGCACTAGTGAGGATGGAGAAGGGCAGAAGCGTTAATCAACACAATGAATCAGCCTACAGCCGCGCCAGACTCGCGCACCGCGGTGCGAAGCTGCGCCCGCCGCTGAATTAGACGAAACAAGCGAGGCGTCCGTGTAACCGAATAAAATCCGCAGCCGCCGGTGGCTGGCTATTCATTACCTCGCCGCGCGCTGATTAAAACGTCGCCGATACGCCCCGCGCGCACAAACAGCAATATTTTCCGAAAAAACAACTCGATTACAGTAATTCACATCTCGCCGTGTCGCACGCCGACCGAGTCAAAAGCGGGCGGTCCGGACAGTGCCTGTGATCGCGTCGCGGGAACTCCGTTACTTTCGCCAAACGATTGGAAAGTGAGTTTCACTTCTAGTGCCACCATTACAGGCATTTAATTCTTGTCGGTGCGATTTCTATGTGCAAGCAATGTAATCCGTTAAGCAGACCATCCTATTTCAATAAAAGCTGCCTTATTAACTTATGTATTCATAATATACTATCAAACCTTTTGACTTACAACGTAAATACGGCTGTAGTTTTACTGTCATTCACTCAATTGTACGCTAATCTTACTGTTTATTTGCCCAGTGGGTTGTACAGGATGTCCATAAACTGCCTTTACAACTTAAGACTATAGTAAATTTATAACTATGCTAGATATTAACAAATGTCGGCCGGGGAGGCCGCTACGCCACCGCTACGGTCGCAGGTTCGAATCCTGCCTCGGGCAAGGATATGTGTGATGTCCTTAGCTTAGTTAGGTTTAATTAGTTCTAAGTTCTAGGGGACTGATGACCTCAGAAGTTAAGTCCCATAATGCTCAGACCCATTTGAACCATTTTATTAACAAATGGTTCGAAACATGTGATAAAATAGCTCATATTGTTTTACCTCCAGGAGACGCAATTTTGACGCAAACTTGAACCTGAAAATCTGATAAACTGTGAACACTACAGGAGACGATGTCCGACACCCAATTACGGTATGGCAGTGCGGTATGGAAGGCGACTACTGTCCCTACCAACTATTCTGGCTTGACATATGTCATTTATGTAATCACGTTGTGTCCTCCATAAAAAAGGGGCGAGTAGCCCACCTGTTTCAGACTCCAACTTGGATAAGGTATGGCAGGCTTTTGCAAGAGTACCGCGGCCAGAGAGTTGAAAGTCAGATGATTAACAGCGAACAATGTGTTGCATAAGAAGTTACGACTGTATTCATACTACAGCTGCTTCAGGCGTTAAAGCCTACGACCAAACTGCAGTTTTCAGTGGATATGCTACGCAAAATTGACACAAACAATGACTTTTTGGAAGCGATTTCTTTCTCCGATGTGTGACAACGTTTCATGTATCCGGCAGATTGAATCGTTACAACATTCGTGTATGGGGTTCACAGCATCCTCATGCTACACGTGGAATGGAAAGAGAGAGTGCCAAGGTCATGGTTGGTGCGAACTCTACATCTACATCTATATGGTTGCTCTGCAATTCACGCTTAAGTGCCTAGCAGAGGGTTCATCGAACCATTTTCATACTACTTCTCTGCCATTCCACTCTCGAAAAAGGAACACCTAAATCATTCCGTTCGAGCTCTGATTTCTCTTATTTCATTATGATGATCATTTCTCCCTACGTAGATGGGTGTCAACAAAATATTTTCGCATTCGGAAGAGAAAGCTGGTGATTGAAATTTCGTAGATCTCGCCGCAAAGAAAACCGCCCTTGTTTCAGTGACTGTCACCTAACTAGCGTATTATATCAGTGACACTCTCACCCCTGTTGCGCGATAACACGAAACGAGCTGCCCTTCTTTGCATTTTTTCGATGTCCTCCGTCAATCCTACCTGGTAAGGATCGCATACCGAGCAGCAATACTCCAGCAGAGGACGGACAAGTGTAATGTAAGCTGTCTCTTCAGAGGGTTTGTCGCATCTCCTAAGTGTTCTGCCAACAAAGCGCAGTCTTTGTTTCGCCGTCCCCACAGTATTATCTATGTGGTCTTTCCAATTTAAGTTGCTCATAATTGTAATTCCTAGGTATTTATTCGAATTGACATCCCTTAGATTTGTGCGATTTATCGTATACCCAAAATTTATCGGATTTCTTTTAGTACCCATGTGGATGACCTCGCACTTTTCTTTGTTTGGTGCCTTCTCTCTAAATCATTTTGTAATTGGAATTGATCGTCTGATGATTTTACTAGACGGTAAATCACAGCGTCATCTGCAAACAATCTGAGGGGGCTGCTCAGATTATCACCTAGATCATTTCTGTAAATCAGGAACATCAGAGGGCCGATGACACTACCTTGCGGAACACCAGAAATCACTTCTGTTCTCAATGATTTACCGTCTATCACTACGAACTGTGACCTCTCTGAGAGAAATTCACGAATCCAGTCACACAACTGAGACGATACTCCATATGCACGCAATTTGATTTGTAGTCGCTAGTGAGGAACGGTCTCAAAAGCCTCCTGGAAATATGACGCACAGTTGCATCATTTGTCCATTCTTTTCTATCGAGTCTGCCGTCAATAGTGGTATTTACCTGGACTTATTACAAGAGTTTTCTGTGCCATATTTTGCACGCCTACAACCTGACGACATATTCCAGCGGTACAGGGCACCACCCCACTGGTCCCTAAATGTCTGCCAACATCTAAACGAAAAGTTTACGGGTAGATGGATTGGACGATATGGTCCAGTTCGATGGCGGCCACGATCTCCTAACGTCACGCTACTAGACCTCTTCCTGAAAGATTTTGAAAGGATATGGTGAACCGAACCAAGGCTACACATCTACAGGGCTTGAAGGTACGCATTCACAATGCAATTGAACTCGTCACTGTGGAGATCTCTAATCGTACATGGAGAGAAATGGAATTCCGACTAGACATCATTCGTGCCTCTAACGGTGCACACACTGATGTGTATGAATGAGGAAACAAAACTGTATGGGTCATCTTATCACACGTTGAAAAGCATTTGTTAATATCGAGAATATTAAGTTGTAAAGATAATTTATCGACTCCCTGCTTATTTGTTCACATGATATAACGTGACTGCAATTAAATACTAATGACAGGATCTGCGACATGCGTTTTTAAATTTTCAGAAAATCGTTTCTTCGTCGTTACCTAAAAAGAGCATTTTAATGTGACCTCTGAGCCGAGTGACATTGAATTAGCAGGCTGTTCTGTCTGGCGTTACTTGCTCAGATGTAGTATCGACTATACCTCTTGCGGCCCCATTGCTAATATCTATGAGGAAGAGTTGGTATCTGTGGGTTGTGTCCTTAGAAAGTCTTTGCTTGCCGATATATATACGGGGTTCGTTGGATCGAGATGGAGGCATGTAGTTTGAGGCTTGCCGGTAGCGTTGCGACAAGAGGTGTTCACGAGATCCGAGAGGCCGAAACCACGAGCTGCGCAAGGAGGTCCTGCGCAGAGCGAAGATACCGGAGTACTTCACCGGGGTCAGCGGCGGCTACAAGCAGCAGGCCAACATCCCGTCAGTTGGTTGGCTACATTCATGTCGGACGACCGCTCGTGGCCTGGCTGCCCTCTTCTACCTGGCTGTCATCGGCACCACTTAGTAACCGTTGCGACGCACCGTGGATTCATGGAACTGCTTGCTGATAAAGGTGAGTAACATTCTGTAATCCTCGTGATGATTTGTTTCCTTCTCTGCCTGCCCTTTTTATTATTTCCTAGTTTGTAGCCGACCCTCAGAGTTTTAATCGATCGGTTCTTTGGTCGTAAATATAGGCAGTATTATTGTACTAAGACACTAGTTCTCGTCTGAAAATTTGTCGCACTATTGTACTGCCTTTCCTTTCTGGTTTGTACCCAATCATTAATGTTCTAATTAATCAGCTCTTAATCGTAAATACAGTAGGAACAATTGTACTAAGGCACAGGTTGCCGTTAAACAGAAGAGGGACCTTGTGGTTAGATTTAGCTGTTAACCGGTTCAATTCTTTGATTGCAATTACATTTCTCAGTCACTAGTTATGATCTGAACAACCTGTCGTACTAAACTCTTTGTTTCCGTGTTTGAAAGACCGTGTCACTATTGACATGATAAGTAAATCAAGACCCTAAGCTGTCGACAGGCGTTGATATACATCAACGGGGACAGTTGAAAATGTGTGCCCCGACCGGGACTCGAATTCGGGATCTCCTGCTTACATGGCAGACGCTCTATCCATCTGTGCCATCGAGGATTTATCCCTTGCACGCTCCCCGTGAGACCCACATTCCCAAATTAACGTCCACACACTACATTCGTAGTGCCCCTGCCCTTTACACTCATTACTCGCAGCAGACAATCTTACCGAGTCCCGTGAGAGTTCGGGCAACGTGTGTGCATCCAACACAGAAGAAGAGGTCAATGGACGGTTAGCCTTAACTATATGAAGATGGTATCTATTCTTTCGGACATGTTCGAAAGAACAGATACCATCTTCATACGGGTCATTATTGGCGTATTTTAGCTGGATCTTGTGGTTCTGTCGAATGAGTTCTCTTGTAATAAGTGTTCACAAGTGATGTTTTAACACATTCCTTCAGAGCGATCTTAAGAACTGACAATCATTTTAACCTTGAATATATTAACATCCAACTGTCACCAGGGGCATGGATGTGTGTGATGTCCTTCGGTTAGTTAGGTTTAAGTAGTTGTAACTCTAGGGGACTGATGACCTCAGATGTTAAGTCCTATAGTGCTCAGAGCCATTTGAACCATTTTGAAACTACTGTACTCCCCTGACTTAAGCTTTCGTAAGTTCAGGTCGATTTCTAAACTGAAGGAAACACTTCAAGGTATTTTCTTCAGAACTGCTACAAATTGGTCGGGCGATAGACCGAGCCGCTCGAACTCTCTACACACCTGGCACTGCTAAGAGTATTCTACGACTTCCACATCGCTGGCAACGGGTTACACACAATGCTGGTGATAACTTTGAAAGTCAGTATAACTTTGAAACACGTATCTATTTTGTATGAGTTGTAAATAAATACACTCCTGGAAATTGAAATAAGAACTCCGTGAATTCATTAACCCAGGAAGGGGAAACTTTATTGACACATTCCTGGGGTCAGATACATCACATGATCACACTGACAGAACCACAGGCACATAGACACAGGCAACAGAGCATGCACAATGTCGGCACTAGTACAGTGTATATCCACCTTTCGCAGCAATGCAGGCTGCTATTCTCCCATGGAGACGATCGTAGAGATGCTGGATGTAGTCCTGTGGAACGGCTTGCCATGCCATTTCCACCTGGCGCCTCAGTTGGACCAGCGTTCGTGCTGGACGTGCAGACCGCGTGAGACGACGCTTCATCCAGTCCCAAACATGCTCAATGGGGGACAGATCCGGAGATCTTGCTGGCCAGGGTAGTTGACTTACACCTTCTAGAGCACGTTGGGTGGCACGGGATACATGCGGACGTGCATTGTCCTGTTGGAACAGCAAGTTCCCTTGCCAGTCTAGGAATGGTAGAACGATGGGTTCGATGACGGTTTGGATGTACCGTGCACTATTCAGTGTCCCCTCGACGATCACCAGTGGTGTACGGCCAGTGTAGGAGATCGCTCCCCACACCATGATGCCGGGTGTTGGCCCTGTGTGCCTCGGTCGTATGCAGTCCTGATTGTGGCGCTCACCTGCACGGCGCCAAACACGCATACGACCATCATTGGCACCAAGGCAGAAGCGACTCTCATCGCTGAAGACGACACGTCTCCATTCGTCCCTCCATTCACGCCTGTCGCGACACCACTGGAGGCGGGCTGCACGATGTTGGGGCGTGAGCGGAAGACGGCCTAACGGTGTGCGGGACCGTAGCCCAGCTTCATGGAGACGGTTGCGAATGGTCCTCGCCGATACCCCAGGAGCAACAGTGTCCCTAATTTGCTGGGAAGTGGCGGTGCGGTCCCCTACGGTACTGCGTAGGATCCTACGGTCTTGGCGTGCATCCGTGCGTCGCTGCGGTCCGGTCCCAGGTCGACGGGCACGTGCACCTTCCGCCGACCACTGGCGACAACATCGATGTACTGTGGAGACCTCACGCCCCACGTGTTGAGCAATTCGGTGGTACGTCCACCCGGCCTCCCGCAAGCCCACTATACGCCCTCGCTCAAAGTCTGTCAACTGCACATACGGTTCACGTCCACGCTGTCGCGGCATGCTACCAGTGTTAAAGACTGCGATGGAGCTCCGTATGCCACGGCAAACTGGCTGACACTGACGGCGGCGGTGCACAAATGCTGCGCAGCTAGCGCCATTCGACGGCCAACACCGCGGTTCCTGGTGTGTCCGCTGTGCCGTGCGTGTGATCATTGCTTGTACAGCCCTCTCGCAGTGTCCGGAGCAAGTATGGTGGGTCTGACACACCGGTGTCAATGTGTTCTTTCTTCCATTTCCAGGAGTGTAGTTGCCACTACAACCCTCGTATGTTGTCACAGGTTGGTTGAGCTCTTCCTGCTTTAATCTTTTAAAGCAGAGGGAACATTGTACTTTTTTGATACCGTGCTTCGTAAAATTACTTCTTCACTAGAATGGTGCTATTGTGTAATGCAAATGATGACAGACGACGACAGTGAGAAACACCATGCAGACCAGATGGGGCAAGTCCTGCACACTGCATGTACACACATACCACGTAATAGGACACACCACGTGGTAACGCGCGCCATTGTCTCAGCAGTACTGTGCCAATTCTTGTGCCACGAGCTTGTAACTCGCATCTGTCGCCATTGTTATTAAAATAGCATTGTTCATTTTTCCCATTTTCTATATAACTCTGTATTTCAAAGAAATGCAAAGTTTATAAATACAAACTCCTCGTTCCTTAAAAAAGATTTATTCAAAAAGGAAAAAAAATTAGCACTGCTGCTGTGACCAATTGATATTTCGGGTTTTTTACCAGATTATTAGTGGAAATAAAAACACCTGATGTAAACGAGAAGAGGGTTGGATTGTCAGGGGTGGTTCAGTTCCCCGCCATCTTGGGTCGATTGACATTACAGAGATGGGCCTCTTTCTGAGTGGGTTTCTTAAGGACACAGTCTACCAAACGCCTGGCAACCACAGTGATGATTTAAAGAACCGAATCGTTGCTCCCATTGCCACAGTTTATGCAGATACATTGCCCCGAGTGTTATTAGAGCACGCTGAGCGTGCCACCAAAGCCGCTCATATTGAAACTGATTGATTGGCATAAATACTTCGTGAGATAGTGTGTCTCATAAGCCAGTCATGATGTGAATATCTTAATGAGTTTGGATGCTAACTCACGCAAAAATAACAACACTAAGAAGGAGTTGTGGGACATAAAAGGCAGTTGGTACGCGTGTTTCTATATGTAAAATGTGATTATTAAAATTTCATGTCAGTTGCATAAGACTGGCACCAGTTGCGACACTATGAGGATGAAAATCAGGTGTGCTTCAAATATGCACGGTAACGGTCGTGTGCGACAGTTACCTTTGAGATTGGACGTGGTGTGTTGACGTTAGCTAAGAATGCCTTTACGGAGACAAAGACGCTATTATCAATATACGATTGAGCATGAACGAGCTCGTGTAACACGTATACGAAAAGCTGGAAGTTCCATCTGCGGCATTGTACCAAGACTTGACCACTGTATATGACTGCTGGCAGCGGCGGTCACGACAATGTACAGTCGCAAGAAGACCGGCGCCGCACTGCCATGTGGCACTACCTAGAGGGAAGATTGTGTTCGGCACATGGCTCTGCCGTATCGTACTGCGTCTGCAGCAGCAATTTGAGCAGCAGTTGGCACCACAGTAACAACAAGTAACGGTTACAAATTGGTTACTTCAAGGACAGCTCAGAGCCAGACGGCCTGTAGTTCTCATGTCAGTGACCCCAAACGACCGCCAGTTGTGTCAAGCGAGTGCTCATTCGAGGTCAGGGTAGGGGTATGTTGTGTTTTCTGATAAGAGCTGGTGATGGCCGTGGTTTGGTCTGGGGTGCGGTTTCGTTTGAGAGCACGAGCACTCTGGTGGTTGTCCCATTCACCCTGACTGCAAATCTCTACGTCAGTCTAGCGCTTGGCTGTGTTTTGCTGCCTTCACGAACAGGGCTGCAGGGGGTTCGCCCGTATACCGCTGTTGTAACCCAGCATGCTCTGCAGAGTGTCGACATGTTGCCTCGGCGTGCTCTATTACCAGATCTGTCTCCAGCCGAGCAAATATGAGGTATCACTGTGTGACATCTTCAGCATCCACAAACAGCATTAACCGTCCATGTGCTGACGGACGAAGTGCCACAGACATGCAACTCCATCCCACAAACTGACATTCTCCACCTGTAGAACAAAATACGTGTTCATTTGCATGCTTGCAGACAACATTATGGTGGTTACCCCGATTATTGATGTTGCAGCCTTTCACATTTGCAGTGAGCTATCCCGCGCTTACATTAACCTGTGATCTTGCAATTTTAATCACTTACACATGGTACCTAGTCAAAATTAGTCCCGAAATTTCATTATACATTAACTATTTTTGGTGTTGCGATACTTTTCCCGTCTGTGTATAGCACATTAGATTTGTAGCGTATCTTTTGGGACGCCCTGTGCCTACACAGAAGTGGCGCATGTGTTGGTGGGTCGCCCAGATAGGCTGTTGGCTGTACAGCACGGCCTCGCCTCCCTGCACCATAGCGCCCCATAAATCGCGGCGTGGCTGGCCGGTGGCGGTGGCGGAGGCGGCGTTGGTGGGGACGCGGTCAGCCGCCACCAGTGCCGCCCCCGCATGCGGCCGCCCCCGCTCCGCTCCGCCCTGCCACCCAGCTGTATCGGCTTATTGATTGGTGGCCGCAGGCACAACCAGAGGGGGGTGGCCTGTCCACAGACCCGGGTTCGGACACAGACCGCACTATACGCCTGCCTAGTTGCTAAGTGTATTACTGTCGCCCGGCACACATTTGCATAACGGGAATATTACTGTCGTTAGCGGTCTTGGAGAAAAATCTAGCGACCTAGATGGAAATCAAATCGTTCCAAAGTCGTCAAAGAGCAAAAGACCATCTGCCACTTAAGTACCGGTTGTGTATTGCTGTTCGTTCTAAACACGCCATCTGTGCAATAGCCTTCTTTTCCTACTGTTACAATGTTTCATATCCTGGTACGTAGTACACGAAATTATTTCTCAGTGAAGGCCAAATTTGTTTCTGTTCTTCCCACAGCATGGTTAATGCCTTTTGTCCAGAATTTAGCGCGAAATCATCCTGCTCTTACACGACCCTCTGTTTCTATCCGAAGACATTCGGTAATTTTGGACTTTGAGCGAGCAAACCTGAGGCTATAAACGACCCTAAGACTCACAGTAAATAATGTAGCATGCTCCACACACAGTAATGGGAGTTCGTCCCAGTTACTGATATTTGCGGAAAGCTACAGAGGGACTCTGTTACTCATCAGCCAGACAGCCCCACTGTCAGCAGCAGTGCATTGTATCAAGTGGCAGCCAAGGCACATGTGGTTTATCCAATTCACGAGCAAAAAGTAAGTAACCTTTCACATTAAGAATAAATCAGAGTTCTGAAAGGATGTTCGACACAGTTGCTGGAAGTTGCATTACTGTTAATCTTGTCAACAATTCAGTACTTTTAAACGAATTTTCCGCAAAATGACAGACGAAATTTCTAGTTGCTGTGATGAAAGTCGGCTAGACCGTCAGTGAGAGAACACTGTATGTTCCTGCTGCTAATAAGGCGAGCTCACCGTTCGTTTATCACATATTATTACGAGCTTCAAACAGAAGCGACTTATTTTCAGTTACCTGCCTAGTTACTAGTATATCTTTGTAATTTCTTTCGTGTTTGAGTGCTTACTAGGAACAATCTTTTATTTTAAAAACAGTGTAGCGTACAGTACCGCCATTGCTATCGACCCTTGTATAGATCCTCGTATCGTACAGGCTTTTTTGTGCTTTGGTTAGAACAGCTAAGTGTCGGTTAGACCACCAGTGAGAGAACAACGCGTGTTCCTGCTGCTAATAAGGCGAGTACAGCGTTCGTTTATTAGATATTTCTACGAGCTTCAAACAGGAGCGACATCAGTAATGGATAGGAACTGTGATTGCTGTGTACAGATCCGAGCTGAGTTGGTGATCCTTCGCTCACAGCTCCAGACAGTGTTGGCTTCCGTCACACAGCTTGAGGCTGCTGCCAAGGGACATCACTGTGGGGGTGTTCGGATGTGGGGATGCGAGGGACTTCGAGCACGATCCACGTGTCCCCCGATCGATCCACTGCTGTAGCCGCCCCGGGTACTGCCTGCACTGAGGTTGACCCCTCACCCGTGGTCGAGTGGGAGATCATTCCAACGTCTGGTAGGCACCGTGGGGCCGATCGTAGGGCCTCCTCGGTTCGTTTGACGAACAGGTTTCGGGCGTTATCTTGCTCTCTATATCTCTAAGCCGGATGCAATCGTGCACCCTGTACCAGAGGAAGCTTCTCGGCCCGAAAGGCCTGGGCATTCACAGAGGTTGGGTTTGCTGGTAGTTGGGAGCTCCAAATAATGGGGCTCCTTAGGAACATGGCTGCCAAGGAGCGGAAGGAAGCCAGTGTGCACTCCGTATCCATAGAGATGGGGGGAGTCATTCCGGATGTGGAAAGGGTGCTTCAGGATGTTATGAAGAGTACCTAACGTATGATTGAACTGCAGTGGATCATTTAAACAAACTTTATGAGGGAATAAATATACCGTTAAACAGTAGTGAGAATGCTGACTCCTTAAACAGATGTGTACTAAAAGATGATCGTGACTGAGCACATCATATTATTCTTACGTAAGGTTTTCGAGCTATAAAGTCTTTCTTTCTTAAAAATGTGTTACCCCAGAACGTTAATCCATATGACATTATTGAATGAAAATATGCAAAACAAATCAGCTTACTGGTTTGTCTCTCCCCAAGATTTGCAACCGTTCTAAGCGCAAATGTGAATAAAGTTAGTAGCTTCAGGCGTTCCACAATGTGCTTTTATCCAGTTTAAATTCTCATCAGTAAGGGGACCTAAGAATTTTGAAGTTTTCCCCCTATCTATAATTTCCTCACACTGTGTTACAACACTATCATTGGTGTAGTACCCCTAGATGTGCAGGGCTGAATAAGTTGGAGGAAAACATTCGCACAAAACAAGTCAATGACAATTTTAACAAAATTGTTTAGCGTCTCTTCTGTATCTGTATGTGTACTTAGATTGATTACAACACTAGCCCCAGCTACAAAAATAACTAATTCTGCTTGTTGTATGTTAGCCGGAATATCATTTACATATATGAGGAACAGTAGAGGAGCCTTGGGAAGCCCTACAGCTGATGCAGCTGATGTTTTCCCAGTGAGAATTCCGTCACCGGACTGTTTTGGTAGAATTATGAAGTACAACTCTCTGTATTCCTTCGGTTGGATATGCCACAAAAAAAAAAAGGTTCAAATGGCTCTGAGCACTGTGGGACTTAACATCTGACGTCATCAGTCCCTTAGAACTACTTAAACCTAACTAACCTAAGGACATCACACACATCCATGCCTCAGGCAGGATTCGAACATGCGACCGTAGCGGTCGCGCGGTTCCAGACTGAACCGCTCGGCTACACTTGGATATGACATTAGACGTTCGTTGGCTAATACCATTAATCCCACAAACTTCACTTTATCTAGGAGAATACTGTGATTCACACAGTCAAATAACTTAGACAGGTCGCATAAAATATCAGCCCGCACTATTTTATTATTGAATGCTTGTAAAATTTGGTGCGTGCACATGTAAATGGCATTCACAGTAGCGCAACTCTTCTCAAACAAAAGCCGTGATTTGCTGAGAATGTCATTGTTGCTAAGGTGAAATACTATTCTAGAAAACATTACTTTCTCTAACATTTTGGAATATGATGTCAACAATGAAGTAGGTCAGCAGTTGACTGACATATGTCTTATCACCATTCTTAAAGAGGGGTTTAACAACAGCATGTTTCAGTCTCTCCGGAAAAATGCGTTGAGTTAATGATGCATTATATATACACTCCTGGAAATGGAAAAAAGAACACATTGACACCGGTGTGTCAGACCCACCATACTTGCTCCGGACACTGCGAGAGGGCTGTACAAGCAATGATCACACGCACGGCACAGTGGACACACCAGGAACCGCGGTGTTGGCCGTCGAATGGCGCTAGCTGCGCAGCATTTGTGCACCGCCGCCGTCAGTGTCAGCCAGTTTGCCGTGGCATACGGAGCTCCACCGCAGTCTTTAACACTGGTAGCATGCCGCGACAGCGTGGACGTGAACCGTATGTGCAGTTGACGGACTTTGAGCGAGGGCGTATAGTGGGCATGCGGGAGGCCGGGTGGACGTACCGCCGAATTGCTCAACACGTGGGGCGTGAGGTCTCCAAAGTACATCGATGTTGTCGCCAGTGGTCGGCGGAAGGTGCACGGGCCCGTCGACCTGGGACCGGACCGCAGCGACGCACGGATGCACGCCAAGACTGTAGGACCCTACGCAGTGCCGTAAGGGACCGCACCGCCACTTCCCAGCAAATCAGGGACACTGTTGCTCCTGGGGTATCGGCGAGGACCATTCGCAACCGTCTCCATGAAGCTGGGCTACGGTCCCGCACACCGTTAGGCCGTCTTCCGCTCACGCCCCAACATCGTGCAGCCCGCCTCCAGTGGTGTCGCGACAGGCGTGAATGGAGGGACGAATGGAGACGTGTCGTCTTCAGCGATGAGAGTCGCTTCTGCCTTGGTGCCAATGATGGTCGTATGCGTGTTTGGCGCCGTGCAGGTGAGCGCCACAATCAGGACTGCATACGACCGAGGCACACAGGGCCAACACCCGGCATCATGGTGTGGGGAGCGATCTCCTACACTGGCCGTACACCACTGGTGATCGTCGAGGGGACACTGAATAGTGCACGGTACATCCAAACCGTCATCGAACCCATCGTTCTACCATTCCTAGACCGGCAAGGGAACTTGCTGTTCCAACAGGACAATGCACGTCCGCATGTATCCCGTGCCACCCAACGTGCTCTAGAAGGTGTAAGTCAACTACCGTGGCCAGCAAGATCTCCGGATCTGTCCCCCATTGAGCATGTTTGGGACTGGATGAAGCGTCGTCTCACGCGGTCTGCACGTCCAGCACGAACGCTGGTCCAACTGAGGCGCCAGGTGGAAATGGCATGGCAAGCCGTTCCACAGGACTACATCCAGCATCTCTACGATCGTCTCCATGGGAGAATAGCAGCCTGCATTGCTGCGAAAGGTGGATATACACTGTACTAGTGCCGACATTGTGCATGCTCTGTTGCCTGTGTCTATGTGCCTGTGGTTCTGTCAGTGTGATCATGTGATGTATCTGACCCCAGGAATGTGTCAATAAAGTTTCCCCCTCCTCGGACAATGAATTCACTGTGTTCTTATTTCAATTTCCAGGAGTGTATTTCAGATAAGAGTAGCCTCATTATATGGGAACAAGTCTTTAGTACTCTATAGGAAACATCATTAAACCAACAGGAACTTCTATTTCTAAAAGAATATACCCCTACTACGTTGTTTAGGTCCGTTTCCAGAACTGTGCGTTCATATTTCGACACTAATCACCAGTAGACCTATTTGGTTAGAATCTGTCTTCTTTTGGTTTGTAATGATTTGTGTTGCACCATGTGTTACCAGCTTTCCTATTGTCAGAGTGGAGTATAGCGTGAAATTCGTTACCTGCGACTGACGGCGAAGAACGCTGCAACAATCCACACAGAATCGGTGGAATTGATTTTCAACAAAGCACTATAATGAGACTAACCGATCGAGGTGGCTTAGTTGTTAGCACACTGGACTCACATTGAAGAGGACGACTGTTCAGAGTCGCATTTAGGTTTCCCGCCATTTCTCTAAACCGCTCAAAGAAACTGCCGGTATGGTCCTTTAGAAACGGCTGATATCGTTCCCCATCGTAGAAATATTCCGAGCTTGTCCTCCGTCTCTAATGACCTCAATGTCGACGGTACCTTATACTCTAGTCTTCCCTCCTTCCTTCGAAAAGAGGCTTCAGTAGCATTCTTGTAGCCGTGTGAGACCGAACCAAATGACTTCTTTAGCTACCTAATCACCTTGGACGTGTGCTGAAGGTATTATTATGACCATTAGACAAAGGAGGAAAGGATGCAGTAGAAACAAGTGTATTCATCACCTCCAGAAAAAGGGGAAGATCCAACTAACAATCTGAGTGCGTGTTGAGTGAGTTTTAGCACTGCCCTGGTGTGGTCCTAAGAGATTACTTTTGTAAAGAGCAAACCCTTACAGGAGCATACTATTTCGTCACGAGGTTACAGGAACTTGCAAAGACGAAGTGTCACGGTAAGCTGTCCGAGGGAGAGTTTTTGCTCTGTAACAACGTCATTCTGGGAAGGACACGGACACACACATTACTATTTTGGGCAAGCAAGCGTTGCCTCATTTCCACAATGACCTATACGTCGTGTGAAATTAAGCTACAGCTGGTGGCAGCCGATAGAGCTTGTTGTGACCTAACAAAAGTACTTTCTTCCAGGACCTTATCTCGCACCATTAAACACGTACAAGACCTGGCCACTAACGGTAATGGATACCAATATGAAACTTAATGACAGATATATTCTAGAGAATTTTTCGTCGACCATTATATACAACCTACAGCTGTCGCGGCATTCCAGCCTTGGTGAGATAATTCTATTAATTGAGATTGTCTTAAGGACATTCATGAGATGTTCGCACTTCACGGCTAAATTTTCCGCTAGTAAATTCGTGTTGCTGAATTTGCTATGAATTCCAGGACTGAACTGTGTAGCGTTGCACTAGGTTCGCGTCTTTGTGTAGCCAGTAGACCCGATTCTGGTTACAGAATCAAATTTCTGACATGTAATATGAAACATTTATACAATCGATTCAGTCCCTCTTTCCTTCAGTTTCGTTTGCCCAATGACTTGATTTCTGTCGTATAAGAAATTAAGCTCTAGGGATGCTGTTATGTCTGACTTGTGCTCACATGTATTTATGACGTCATGGGGTCATGTGTACTATGTTGATTCGGTTTTGACTCAGTTATATACTCTAAATTCAAATATTAACTCCCATTTCACTTACTATGTAAATCATTTCGTGATTTCGTGTTGTCTCAGACTTAATAAATGTGGTTTTTGATGATGGACGCTATTTGGAGAGCCGCTGAGCTTTATCCTCCAAAAGTGCACTTACTCATGTTCTACAAGCCATTTCAAAAAGAGTATTATCTCTAGGTGTCTAGCATCAGATGTGAAATCATGCATATTCAAATCTTTCGAAGTTCACTATCGTTCAATTGACTTTAATACATACTGCTAGTGGTTATTCACAGTTCATTCTTGATTATAACTTGCTAACTTTAACTTTTTAGGTATTGTCAGGATCTCATGACTGATTTTTCATGTTCACTACTATTGAATTTCTGGTACTCTGACTGTTACTGTTACGTTGCTCTGAAATTGTGAGGGCGTGCCACTCAGTTAATTTCAGTTGCTTCGTTAGTCAGATTGCGTTTAATAATGCGCCATTTCTGTCATTACAGGGGTTATTACAAGACATAGATTTCTTATCAGGGCAAGTCAGGTTTACTTTGCATTAGCAAACCATTTGTAAAAAGAGCACTTGCGACAGGCCAGCTTTCTGATGTAGTGTCTTGTTCACGAAATGTGAGGAACTTCAAAGCATGTTTGAAAAAATACAGAACTATAATTAATATTTTACAACTTTAATACTTTCTAGTCAAAAGGAATATTTCTGTTCATAACAGAATATTGAAACTGTTTAGAGAATACTATATTTCATTATGAGCAGTCTGTTTAACTTTGTTTAATATGCTATTCGTGTGTGGTTTTATAAACGTTGCATAATCTTTGTTACTGCCTTATTATTATTTCACAACCAGAATAATGTTAGAAAGCACATCACTAAAATATCAACGAGTCACAGTATTACAAGTTAGATGAGGACGTGTTTTCATTTGCAGATTTCATTACTATTCAAAATAGCGTACCAAGGTTTATCACTGAAAAAATCCAATGTTCTTCAACAGTTTTCATTTACTGCCATTTGAAACAGAGTTTAAAAAAAGTATTGTGGAAGTTGGCATTTATGTATCAAGTCTCTGGTCAATAGAAGTGCGTGTCCAAATTGGTCAGGCAACCGTTCATTAAGACTTCCACAATTTATGTAAGTGACATTATATTATCTGACTTTGAGCATTCTCCAACAACCGTAACAGTATTCTACATTAAATCGCTTTTACAATATCGTGACAATGGAGGGGTTAGTATTGGTGTCCATTTCTTTCATCCCCAAATAAACAAAGTCGGGTAACTTATCCTAAACCTATGTAACATTTCCACTCTCGAAACCACTCCAACATCAGTGAAACTGACAGACACAATTTGATGTAAACGTAGCACTATTAGTTTTACAGTAGCATCTCTCACGACTGAACGCTCCAATAGCAAGTATTCAAGTAGAAGTATTATAAATTAACGACTGGCTCAACTCAAAGGAAGGTCGAACAACAACACAAACTTCGTACTCTCGCTTATCTCTGGGTCCCCAATGAAAAGTAGGCCTTAGAAAAGAAATTTACAGCTGGTACTTTTGCTCATTTGCGCATAAACTTTTCTTCAGTTAACGTCTCCAGTTAACCAAAAGAATACTATCACTAACGTCAAATGATACACGTTCTTTCCAGATAAATCCTGTGTAAAATATCTTGGCATATTAGTCACAGGAAACATATCATACAGCGGTAGTGTATCGCGCAACGTCTTCAGGAACTAGGTCTACACAACTGTTGTTATGGGGCAGCGTTGTACAACACACGACGGCCCGAAGTAGATTAGAAAATTTACCGTTTCAAACAAGGATGATGCTTTTGCCGTATTTCTGTCCTTCCGATACCATCGACTACTGTCTACAAATGTCTTGTCTGGCTTGTGAGTTATTATCATCAGTTTTTCTTGATTTATTCCGGTCATTCAACGTGTTAGGTGCTAAACCCATTTTATGTATAAGTACATCTCAACATAGGTTTTATGGTACCGGGGAAGGGAATCAAGGTTAGCTCACTGCGGATGGACTGGACACGTAGCTCATACCGAGACGGAGAAAATTTCCTCAGGCTCGAGGATGCGCGATGCTGAGGTTCGCAGAACAAGGATGTATGGAGCACATCCATCGCAGGGCGGATTTAAGCCGAGAGAATCAATTTCGTGGGCGGTCGTACTTTATAACTCGTGGAAATACGCCTCCGGACAGCTCGCCTCGGCGAATAAGGAAGTATAGATTGCGCGGTATGGCCGACGCGCCTCGAATGAGTCCATTAACGTCGCTATAACTTATATGCCACCAGCAGCACCTAAATCCTGAGGTACCCACCGCCGCTGTCCTCGCGACTTCAGCGAAAAAGGCCGAAAAAGTCATTTGCCACTCTCTTCTTTTTTCTTCCTTATTCTTTCCAAAGTCGGATCCCTGCATCACTATTACGATGCCCGTCCTACAAAACGCAGCGCCAGGCACCTGCTGCAAGCGGGTGGAGCAAACCGGAGTAAAGTATACAATACGATCGTGGTAAACTGTGCTCGACGTTGGCTCTTCTTCAACCTAACGTATGATTTCCTGTCCTGCGATAGCAGTTACGTGAGCACGATTCAGTAACTTTGCAAGAGATGAATCTTTGTTCGGCGGAAGTAAAACGGCATTTGACGTTCATCGCTTGAAAGAAACTATAGGATCTGTCCGGTACTTGTCGCACCTTTTCTTAAAAAGCAGAAACTTTATATACGTCGTAAAATACAGGGTAAACGAGGACTCCACAGACCAATAAACGGAGATTGTTCAGGGACATTTCCTGAGTATTTTGGTACAAGGCACACGTGGGCTCCAGAGTGAAGTCTAATTATGAGTTATTCGGATTGTTACCTCAATTACCATTTGTTACTGTGAAAATGCCTTCGCAACAGTGAATGAGCCAGTAATACGTAATCACCAAAACGCACATCACAAAACACACAGTAACACAACCACAGTCACACGAAACTCGTTCTCTTTTATCACGGAATGTTCAGTCTGTTCTGCCACTATACAGTACAATACGTAAAAAGTACAGAACTGTACGCTTATAGATGGTGTCCAAAATGCCTACCACCTTGATCGCGGCGGAGTGTAAATCGACACCCTATTGACAATGTTCCATGCTCAAGATTGTCTAGAATTTGGGGTACTACTGCTACAAAAGTCGCCGTAACCAGATCCACAGAGTATTTCTCAGCGGGACTCATCAGCAGAAGCAGCGTTCTCCTGAAGATAGCGAACAGTTAGATGGCCGAAATGTTGAATCGAGTTGATTTTAGGATCTGGCAGCAAACCCGAAGAGACTTTCAAGACTTATTACACCGCGAAAGCCTACGAAGTCACAATGAACCTTGCCGTTGGTGGGGAAGCCTGCACGACACAGAGATACAAATAGCCGCACCGTATGTGGAACCACAACTGACGGGTATCTGCTGAGAAGCCAGACAAACGTGTGGTCCCTAAAGAGGGGCAGCAGTCTTTTCAGTACTTGCAAGAGTGACATTCTAGATGGTTGACTGACCTTGCCTTTTAACATCAACCGAAACAGCCTTGCTGTGCTGGTGCAGCGAACGGCTGAAAGCAGGGGGAAACTACAGTTGTAATTTTTTCCGAGGGCATGCAGCCTTTCTGTATTGTTAAATGATGATTGTATCCTCTTGGGTACAATATTGCGGAGCTAAATGGTCCCCCATTCGGATGTCCGAGCGGGGACTACCCAGGAGGATATCGTTATCGAGGGAAACGAAACTACGGATTGGACTGTGGAATGTCACATCCATTAATCGGGCAGGTAGATTACAAAATTTACAAAGGGAAATTGATAGGTTAAAGTTATAGAGGGAGTTATAAATACACAATCAAGTTGGGGTAATGCAGGAGTAGATTTAATAACGAAGAAAAAAAAACAGATAGGATCATGGATAAGCTACTATGAACAGCATAGTGAACACATTGTTGTAGCTTATACAGACAAGAAGCCAACATGCACAACAGCGACACAAGTTTATGTAGCAGCTAGTAGCGCGAATGATGAACAGATTGAAAAAGTGTGATGAGACAAAGAAAATAACAAGTAGGTAAGGGAGAGGAAAATTTAATAGTCATCGAGGACTGGAATTCAATACTAGGAAAAGGAAGAGATGGAAAAACAGTACATGCATTTGGGCTGGGGGAAACAAATGAAAGAGGAAGCCACCTGCAGAGAGCATAATAATCACAGCTAACACTTGGTTTGAGAATCGTGATAGAAGACTATACATGAAAGAACCTTGAAGACACCGGAAGGTTTGAGATAGATATAATGGTAAGACAGAGATTTCGAAACCAGATGTTAAATTTTAAACCATTTCCAGGTGCAGATGTGAACTCTGACCACAATTTATTGGTTAAGAACGGTAGATTAAAACGGAAGAAACTGCAAAAAGGTAGAAATTTAAGGATATGGGACCCGCATAACCTGACAGAACAGAGATTGCAGAGATTTTCTGAGGGATCATTAGAGAACGATTGGCAAGAACAGAGGAAAGGAATACAGTAGAAGAAGAATGGGTAGCTTTGAGAGATGAAACAGTGAAGGCAGCAAAGGATCAAGTAGTGAATAAGACGAGGGCTAGTAGAAACCGTTGGGTAGGACTAGAGATATTGAATTTAACTGATGAAAGGAGAAAACATAAAAATGCAGTAAATGAAGCAGCCGAAAAGGAATACAAAAGTTTCAAAAATGAGACCGACAGGAAGTGCAAAACGGCTAAGCGGGAACGGCTAGATGACAAATTTAAGGATGCAGATGCATGTATTACTACGGATAAGATCGATACCACCTAGAGAAAAATTAAAGGGACCTTTGTAGAAAAGAGGACCACCTGTATGAATATCAAGAGCTCAGATGGCAAACCACCTTTATTCAAAGAAGGGAAAGCCGAAAGGTGGAAGGAGTATAAAGAGAACGACTTGTATGAATATTAAGACCTCGAGTTCAAAACTATTTCTAAGAAAAGAACGGAAAGCAGAAAGGTGAAAGGACTACATAGAGGGTCTCTACAAACGAGATGTACCTGGGGGCAATATTATGGAAATGGAAGAAGACGGACGTCAATATGAGATGGGAGATGTGCTACTGCGTGAAGAATTTGACATGGCACTGAAAGACCTAAGTCGAAACAGGGACCCGGGAGTAGACAACATTCCATTAGAACTTCTGATAGCCTTGGGAGAGCGAAATATGACAAAACTCTTCTATCTAGTGAGCAAGATGTATGAGACAGGTGGAATACCCTCAGACTTCAAGAAGAATTTAGTAATTCCAGTTCCAATGAAAGCAGGTGCTGACAAAATACTAACACGAATTGTCTACAAAAGAATGGAAAAATTGGTAGAAGCTGTCCTCAGGGGAGAATAGTGTGAATCCCTGAGAAGTACACGCACACGCGAGGCAGAAATGACCCTAAGACTTCTCGTAGAAGATAGGTCAAGGTTCAAAATGGTTCAAATGGCTCTAAGCACTATGGAACTTAACATCGGAGGTCATCAGTTCCCTAGACTTAGAACTACTCAAACCTAACTAACCGCCGGCCGCGGTGGCCGAGCTGTTCTAGGCACTTCAATCTGGAAGCGCGCGACTGCTACGATCGCAGTTTCAAATCCTGCCTCGGGCATGGATGTGTGTGATGTCATTAGGTTAGTTAGGTTTAAGTAGTTCTAAGTTCTAGGGGACTGATGACATCAGATGTTAAGTCCCATTGTGCTTAGAGCCATTTGAACCATTTTGAACCTAACTAACCAAAGGACATCACACACATCCATGAGCGAGGCAGGATTCGAACCTGCAACCGTAGCAGCAGCGTGGTTCGAAACAGAAGCACCTAGAACCACTCGGCCACAGTGGCCGGCCAGTAAGTCTTTTGTGAAAGTATTTGTATGGAGTGAAGCTATGTATGGAAATGAAACATGGGCGATGAATGGTTTAGGCATGAAGAGATAGAAGCTTTTAAAGTGTGCTGCTACACAAGAATGAGACCCAAACTAATTTCTTGGCTTCCTCTCGATACCAGTGTCCAGTATACAACGGAAGTCGACGATCAGAAACAATACCAAAATTGAAGAAATTACAGAAATTTTCAAATCCATTGCCTAATAACACCACAGGTTTCGTTCACGCGGAGGAAGCCCGCGGTATAGAAGTCGCTGTTGTGTTCCAGGAAACGCAACAGTGCGGCCAGCACCTGGTGTGCAGCAGTGGTTCGCCGTGGCTGGCCGTGCACCCTCTGGCGCTGCGCTCGCCCCACTGCACTCATATGTGGGGAGGGAAACAAAATCATTCAGAAAAATAGCGCCTCCACAAAAGCAAGGGAACGAAATTACATGTTTTCTCCATTTGCGAAAACGTGCGGCGCTGCTGCTGGCCTTAGCGGGCAACCGCAGAAAGGCAACCCCTGTCGCAATATTCCAGGGCCATTAATATCATATTTCATATGGCACCAATTGTTTCTCACCATGCAGTGGCGTACAGGACCGCTAGATTTCGCTTCTTAAATATACAGTAGGTTTATACGGAAAGTAGCGGCCAAAGCAAGCACAGTGCTTAGCACACATTGTCATACTGGAGATGCCACACCTTGCTATTCTCTAGCCCTATGTAACTGCTCTCCATTCATATACCAGGGAGGAGCTGGGAGGTTTATAGTTTAGCGTGAAATTCTAATATGTAGAGAAGGACGTGCTACTAAGCTTAAAACACAACAGACGTCCTATAGGTCCTAATTGTCCTAATTGATTACCTGTAAGTGTAATCTGTAAAATCACTGCTACTTTTGCATGGGACACTAACGCTTTACATTCAGACATTTACGTGGAGACCATGCGTATGAAGATTGTTTGTTTATTTGCTGTTTTAGTGCGACGTTATCTGCATATCCTGTATTCCCTGAGTAAACAATACTACACATAACAAGCACTTATTACAGCTGATAGTATGACATCAGGACCTTGCCATGGGATACTGAACGCAGCGGCTGCACTTACATACTAAAATCTTTGGCTCACCTTCCTTTTATACTGTCCTTTCAGCGACTGCTCGCGTACAAGTCGTTGGCAATGGAGGTGACATCACCCCGTTATGTCCCAGAGCTACGTAACAGCTAAACAAAGACTAGTTTTACGGAGGGCGTGCTGTTGAAGTAAGATTTCGTGTACAACCTAACGGATGACGAACCTTTTGTCACAGGTTGATAACTTAGCGAAAAACAGCTACGGCTTTTCTGCGATATGATGACAGTTGTTCGGATTCCATTCATACAAGAAGTGCACACAAACTCTTACTGATAAGTTTGGAGTTTCTGTTACTAAACATGGAAGCTCTTAGGCAAACGACTGTATAGAAGCGAGGGTCAGCGATCGTGGTATCATTATAGCACCTATGATTACGGAAGTTAATAAATCAGTCAAAGGGGCTATGGTGGTGTTTCTGCTGGAAAGAGCGGGTAAGCAGTTGTTAGCATCTCACTTACACAGTGATTTAACATCACTCAGTTCTAGTGAGTTTAAGCAGTTTGTAAATCGTATTCTGGAAAATTATATGCCTAGTGTGTGAATTAAGGAAGGCAAAGAGTCATCATGGTTTAATAGTGAGGTTTGGAAAATTCTGAGGAAGCAGAAGCTGTTGCACTCTCGGTTCAAAAGAGAACGCGCAAATGATGGCCAACAAAGTTTAGTAACGATTCGTCCGTCTGTGAAAAGATCTATGCCGAAGCGTACAACTACCACCGTCATACCTTGGCAAACGATCTGGCAGGGAATCCAAATAAATTCTGGTCTTATGTAAAATAGGTAACTGGGTCTAAGGCTTCCGTCCAGTCACTTGCTGACCAGTGTGGCGTGGCACTTGAAAATAACAAAACGAAAATCGAAGTTCTAACTTCCAAGTTTAAGAAATCGACCACCCAGGAGAATCGTACAAACATACCATCGTTTGACCATCGAACAGACACTCGTATTGAAGAAATACGAGGGTTGTTCAGGAAGTAATGCACCACATTTTTTTTCTCAGCCGAAAACAATGCTACGAATGCGAAATGTTACATATGTATTATATGAAGTCTCCCGAGTGAGCTCGCCAAGTTTCTGTCACTTTCGACAGACAGCGTAGCTGCAGGACAGTTTCAAAATGTCGTCTGTAGGTGATGTACGTTACAAGCAACGTGCCGTCATTGAATTTGGTGAAAATTCACAAACGCTTGTACCAAGTCTATGGAGTATGTGCTGAAGTACAGTTAGTCGCTGGGCACGGAGGGTGAGGTCATCAGAAGGCGGTTCGGCGCAGCTCCACGATTTGCAGCGGTCAGGGAGACCATTCATAGCTGTCACGCATGACATGTTGCATCGATCTGACGTCATCCGCGAGGACAGACGCATTACGACTCGGCAGTTGGCGCTGCATCTGGCAATCAGCAAAGGAAGTGTGGATGCTCCGCCACCTGGACCAGTATTGGTACCGACAGGGCATGCACGCCCTTGTTCCGCTCTGGAGGAAGGCCATAGAACGGGATGGAGATTACGTGAAAAATTGGGTGAGTAGATAAATACCATTCCTTCGTGTGTGAATTCTGATTATGTTCAGTCCGCAGCTCGTTGCTGCCTCTGTATCACGGGGCCCCGGGTTCGACTCCTGGCCGGGTTGGGGATTTTTTTCCGCGCGGGGACTGCATGTTTGTGTTGTCTTCACCAAATGGACTGCGTATAAATTGGGAATTCGTATGGGCGCTGATGACCGCGCAGTTGAGCGCCCCACGAACGAAACATCATCATCATCATTATGTTCAATAAAGAATGGTTGAAGAAAAAACGCGATGCATTACTTTCTAGGCAACCCTCACAGTAATAAGCACCCCTGGTGCAGAGAAACAACTGAAAGAGTTGAAAACAAATAAAACACCAGGTCCGGAGGGAATCCCAATTCGGTTTCTCAGAGAGTACTCTACAGCATTGGCTCTTTACCTAGCTGTCAATTACCGTGAATTTCTCGCCCAGCGCAAAGATTCGAGCGACTGGGAAAAAGCGCAGCTGACTCTTGTATATATGAAGGGCAATAGGACGGACTCGCAAAATTGCAGACCAATATCCCTGAGATAGGTTTGCTGCAGAATTCTTGAACACATTCTTATTTCGAATACAATAAGTTTTGCTGAGATAAAGAGTCTCATGTCCACGAATCAGGATGATCTTAGAAACCAACGCTGGTGCGAAACTCGGCTTACCCTTTTGTCACATGATGTAGAACAACGTATTTCTAGATTTCCGGAAAGCCTTTAACACGGTACCCCATCGCAGGTTGTTAAAGAAGGTATGAGCACATGGAATAGGTTCACAGATATGTCAGAATACAGTATGTTGTCCTCGACGGCGATTGTTCATCATAGTCAAGGATATAGTCAGGAGTGCCCCAGGGAACTGTGATAAGACTGCTATTATTCCCTACATGTGTTAATGATTTGGCGGACAGCGTGGGCAATAATGTACGGTTGATTGCTGATTATGCTGTGGTGTACGGTAAAATATCGAAGGTGAGTGACCAGAGCAGGATACAAGATGACTTGAACAAAATTTCTAGTTTGTCTGATGAATGGCAGCTATCTCTAAATCTAGAAAAATGTAAGTTAATGCAGATGAGTAGGGAAAACAAATCCGTAATTTTCGGATACAACTTTAGTAGTGTCCTGCTTGACACACTCGTATCCTTTAAATATCTGGCCGTAATGTTGCAAAGCGAAGTAGAGCGGACATGTGAGGTTTGTGATAAGGAAGGCTACCGATAGACTTCGGTTTATTGGGAGAATTGTAGGAAAGTGTGGTTCATCTGTAAAGGAGCTCGCATATAGGACGCTAGGGCCACCTGTTGTTAAGTACTACTCGAGTGTTTGGGATCAATGAAGTTCGGATTAAAGAAAGACATCGACGCAATTCGGAGGTGAGCTACTACACTTGTTACTGGTAAGTTCGAACAACACGCAAGTGTTACGGACATGCTTCAGGAACTCACATCAGAAACACTGGAAGGAAGGCGATGTTCTTTTCGGGAGAAAATATAGAGAATCGGTATCTGAAGCTGACTACAGAACGATTGTAGTGCCTCCAACATATACTGCAAGTAAGGACCACTTAGATAAGATATGAGAAATTAGGGCTCATACGGAGGCATATAGACAGTCGTTCTTTCCTGGCTCTATTTTCGAGTGGAACAGTAAAGAGAATGACTTTAAGTGGTACGTGGTACCTCCCCCGCTAGGCGTAATGTAGTCGATTGCCGAGTACCTACGTAAATATCGATGTAGATCATTTGAATTGCTTCATTATCCTCTAACAAGCAAGAAAAAGCTGTGACAGAGGAGAAGTAAGATATTTCTTAAAAGCTACATGAAGTAGATCAAATTACTGAACAAGCGCAGTGGATATTCTCTTACTGAAAGGTTTTAGATAATTTACATTTCTGCACTCCGTTATCTCTATATCTGTGACCACTTGATCCATGTTACGATCTACAGAAAGAACCGCTGTACTATTATATATTATATAATATTTTAAATAGGAACCCACGTCGAAGAACGTACCGTTTCCGTTCTACGACGGTTTCACTTCAGACGTGTAACGCGTGCACGTCTGCTGAGAGAAAGAGAAATGTCTCAGAGTTGTTTGTCCTGGTATGCAATAGAGGAGACAGGATGACGTGTACTACGCGAGACGGTCACCAGATGTCACGTAACGTCTGCCTCTGTGCGAGAACTATTCAGTGCCTGTTCATCTCCGATACAGTAAACATCGTTCGGTATTCAGTTTCAGAATACACAGACATGCTCCTTATGTATGATGAATCTCGACCTAACGGAAAAGCTGCTAGTCGGTTGTATCATATAGTTATATTCATATAGGTGACAAAAGGCGTCGCTTTCAGTTACCTCGTTTCGGCTGCTTTTCAAGGTCATCCAACTCCACAATCCCCTTCCCTCCCTCATCCGAAATACATACACGTAAATCACTGTAAATAGGAAATGTCTTAGGGTTTTTCGCAGGATGGAGAATAAGACAACCAAATATGCTCGTACAAATTCTTTATTAATTTCTGCATATACATTTACACAATTCCTTTTATGTTTGTTGGGGGTAGTTTAAATAACTCCTAACTCAACTTTAACTTATAAATTAAATCAGAAATTTCTTTCTCCAGCCAGTAATCTGACATATCTAATTTTCTTCCTGTAAAATATCCCCTTCAAGGTTTTAAAATAAGCTCTGTTCCTTCCTGCAGTTCTTCTAGACGAGAGCCGGCCGCGGTGGTCTTGCGGTTCTGGCGCTGCAGTCCGGAACCGCGGGACTGCTACGGTCGCAGGTTCGAATCCTGCCTCGGGCATGGGTGTGTATGATGTCCTTAGGTTAGTTAGGTTTAAGTAGTTCTGAGTTCTAGGGGACTTATGACCTAAGATGTTGAATCCCGTAGTGCTCAGAGCCATTTGAACCATTTTTCTAGACGAGAGCATTTGGGAATTCTAATTTTGCCTCTTATTTCTTCCTTGACACTGTTGTTAAAGCAAGCAAAATCTTCCTGTGTGTACGCCAATAGCTGTTCTCCTACGCATTCTTGGGATATTTCTGTATAGAACTTAAAGTTTAAAACTTTTGCAAACGGTTGTCCATTAAATGTTGATGTTTCATCAGTTTTAATCTCCGCAAATAGCTATTCTTTTGCTAGGTACACAACATCCAGTTCACTATATTTAGATAGAATATAACCATTTTTAAACCAGACCAGACGGGAATGGAGGTTTGTAAAAAGTTTTTTCGTATATTCTCTAATGTAGTAAACATTCTTGATTCCATTGATTTCGGCCAGCACTCCAACGTGTAACCAGTTTCCATTGCTGATTATTGTAAATGCAGATATTTTATACTCCCCAGTCGTAGCCAGATTTCTCCGTACATTGTGTTTAAAGCCATATGTAAACCTTCCTTGCACATTTGAAATAGCTACTTCTTTTTCCGGTTGCCGTTTATATTCTTCCTTTCCGGCAGTTGTCTTCGCTATATACTCAAGTTTTCGTTTCTTCACTTCGATGTCCCTTATTCCTCGTTTTCATTTTCACCCACATAACACATTAACTGTACTTAGGAGAGTGACGCAGTCACATACACTTTTTCTTCGGGTTATTGAATTTTTCCTCCCCCTTTGCTTCCCCCTCCACTCGTATTCTCTTGACATTGCACCCAGTGACATCTTCCTCTGTGCCCCAGTGAAGATACGTAGCAGTCGTTTACACGAAGATGTGATTTTAGAAATGGAAGAATTCGTGAACAGCCAAAATTCAGACGTGTATGGCCAAGGTCTCCGACAGGTTACAGGTTGTTGCGAGAAGTATGTCACATTGGAGAGTTAATACACTGCAGGAACAAAATTGGAACACCTTCAAGGTCATGGCCATTTTATTGATTAGAGATGTAACAGGTAGTTCATAGTTGTAGGAGTGTATGATAACAGATTCAGATCGAATGAAACGCACATGTTATATTAGTAGTAGTAGTACTTGCAGTATGGTATTCTGCCTTACGGCAGGTCTTGTCATGGCTTAAGCCTCTTCCACTTTTGTCTGTCCGTAACCAGTCTTTTCATTTCTGAATATTTGTCTCCTTTTATAGTGTCCAGCATTTGATATCTTCTTTTCCCTCTTCCCCTTTTTCCCTCCACCATTCCTTCTATTCTTTCCTTCAATAAACAGTCCCTTCTCAAACAGTGTCCAATCAAGTTCCGTTTCCTCTTTCTGATAACTTTCAGCGTGTTTCTTTCTTTTCCAACTCTTCTTAATACTTCTTCATTCCTTACTCGGTCCTCCAATTTCACTTTGCCCATTCTTCTCCATATCCACGTCTCTAGTGCCTCCAGTCTTCTTTCTTCTTCCTCCTCAAAGACCAGGTCTCCGCACCATGTAATGCCACGCTCCAGATGTAACATTTGGTAAGTCTTTTCCTCAGATCTTTGTTTAGTGGTCCACAAAGTAATTTCTGTTTCCTCTTGAATCCTTCTTTTGCCTTTGCAATTCTTTTCCTAATTTCTGTTAAGCAGTACATATCATCCATTATCACACTTCACAAGTAACAATTCATGGGATGTCTTAGTAAAGGGTGCCCAAGTAGTTGCATCAATACACAATGTACCTCCCTCTGGTGGCAATGCACGTGCCTCTTATTGCATGTAAACGATCATAAATGTGCCGAACGGCATCCTGCGTCATAAACTGGCCCAAATATGTTGCACCTCTGTTGCAGTTCAGCAATGGTTCTTGCAGGCTCTGGAGAATGGATAATTCCAGCTTCATCGTGTCACATACGTGTTCAGTTGACGACAGACATGGTGATCATACTGACCAGGGCAGATGTTATTCACCACGAAGAGCTCTTTGCGTCGCGGCAGCCGTATGTGGTCGTGCATTGTCCTGTTGGAAAAGCACACCACCTTCACCAATGGCAATAACACGGGGCTAACCATTTGTGGATTGCAGCGGACACTGGTTACTTCACGCTGTACACGCACCAAATGTGACCGTAACTTGTAACTGATGACCCCCCATACCGTGAAGCCTGGGGTGGGACCTTTGTATACAGTCCAGAATATGCCACTCATAATGTCTACTCTGTACCACGTGCACTTTCATCACTCAGGCAGAACCCAGTCTCATCACTGAATACAGCAAGCGCCATTCCGCACTCCAGTTGACGCTTCCACAATGCCAGGGTAACCGTGCGTTGCGGTGTCGTGTATCAAGTGGTAACCTCTCCAGAGGGACCTGTGGTATTACTCTTGCTGCAAACAATCGATTCCCAGTGGTCCTTGCTGACACAGCAGGTGTCGGAGTTCTTCCCAGGACGATATGCGGCCGACCACTGCTGCTGACAGCGCCGATCTTGACGCGACTGTATACCATGCAGACACCCAGAACCCTGATCTAGCGGTGCGGCAATGATCCAAAGACCACTGCTCAAAACAGAGACGCACCACCGATACATTCTGCCCAATATGTGCTTCCATCAGGCCCACAATGCGACTACGTTCAAATGACTGCAGTCTCTTTCAGCAAGAGTATTTACTCGACGATGGGGCAAGGGTGTACCCTGGAACGAGTGGTGCAAGTACTGTTCATCCCTAAACTCACCACAGTTACTGCCTGCAGACTCAAAATAAAAATTCCTCCTGAGCGTCATCTGATCGCAGATGATCATGACAAAAAATTGCTAACACTTCAATCCCTCACTACGCACATATTATACCCTGGCGCCACGGGACACAGTCCTTGAGTGCGAAGTAGCACTGCCTTTTTTTATTACTAACTACTATACAGTACTTACTTTGTAAATGAAATCGCCTTTTCTTGCTGTAGTCCGCCGCTCGTGGTCTCGCGGTAGCGTTCTCGCTTCCCGAGCACGGGGTCCCGGGTTCGATTCCCGGCGGGGTCAGGGATTTTCACCTGCCTCGAGATGACTGGGTGTTTGTGTTGTCCTCATCATTTCATCATCATCCAGGAAAGTGGCACAATTGGACTGAGCAAAAGATTGGGTAATTGTACGGGCGCTGATAACCACGCTGTTGAGCGCCCCACAAACCAAACATCATCATCATCATCATCATTTTCTTGCTGTAGCTTAATTTATTTTTCCCAGACGTTTCAGCAAGAAAAGTCGGTTTTATTTACAAAACAAGTAGTTTGGTGCTTGCTACGGATGATGGCCTCGCAAATGAACTTGCTAACAATGGTCCTTCTGACATGCCTGTTCTGAAGGAACTGCTCTTGTTTGGGTTGTCAAGAAACACTGGAAATGTATTCACAGTTGTGAATATGAACTACCTTTGATTGTATAGTCAAATGACGACATTTAACATTTGTGAGACACTGGGGCTCGAACTTGGATTTCCCGCTTTAAGGGGACCACACCATGGTTCAGGCCGAAAAAAATCGATTTTCGGTTTTCGTCATATTTCCATAGATTAAGGTTTTATTTAAGTACTCTGAAAAGGATTCGCTGAAAATTTTTTTCGAGCATTTAAAGAGCATTTTCCTACCACGTGTGTTTATGTACAGCGCCCACTTTTCTGTCAACCACTGTTCTGCATATATTTTAGATTTTATATCCCCTACATTGCACGTTAGGGATTTTTTTTAATTCCTGAATGTGTTGGCTATCCTTGGAATGCAACTGTCGGTATTCTTTTGCTTCTGCTGTTTGTAAACAACACGCTTTCAAACACGCGGTTAGTTTTTTTTCAAGTGTAATTGCCGGTAGTTGTTACAGATAACCTGCAGGTATACTATGGGCAAGCAATTAGGATAAATAAAGAAAGTCTGGAGGCAATGAAGAGAGATGTTTGGGCCATATTCTTCCATAAGTCCTCTACTGATGATAAGCCATGTCATGGATTGTGTCCATCAGGAGAAAATTCGTGGTGCAAATACAATAGGGCTCAGGCAACTGGAAAATCTTATTCTCACCAGCATTCTCTTCTTGCTGCTGTTATTACAGCAATTAACCCTATTTTCAGAGACTTGGCTCATCCTGACCTTCTAAGGAAACGTCTGCATGGACAGACACAGAACCCAAATGAATGTTTCAACAGCATAATCTGGAACCGCCTTCCTAAAACTGTATTTGTAGCCATGCATACAATGAAACTAGGGGTTCATTATGCTGTTATTACATACAATTGTGGTACTATTGGAAAGTGTTGGGTACCGAAAAATCTGGGAATTAATCCTGGTGAAAATATGATCACTGGACTGCGACATTGCTATAAAATGAGGATAGCCGATTCAGACAGGTCTGCATCTAATGTGGCCAAGAAAGCAAGACATACATCAAGGAAGGTGAAAAAGAAGCTGGAAGATCTGCTACAGGCCAAAGAAGGGCCATCATATAGAGCAGGACAGTTTTAATTAACTGTAAGTAACAAATTTCAAAAGTTTTTTATTTAAAGTCAATTTCCCACAAACTAAAATTTTCAGTACATATGATGATGATGATGTTTGGTTTGTGGGGCGCTCAACTGCGTGGTTATCAGCGCCCGTACAATTTCCCAATCTTTGCTCAGCCCAATTTCGCCACTTTCCTGGATGATGATGAAATGATGAGGACAACACAAACACCCAGTCATCTCGAGGCAGGTGAAAATCCCTGACCCCGCCGGGAATCGAACCCGGGACCCCGTGCTCGTGAAGCGAGAACGCTACCGCGAGACCACGAGCGGCGGACTTTCAGTATATATGTCCCATTATATCATTATACAGGGTGTTACAAAAAGGTACGGCCAAACTTTCAGGAAACATTCCTCACACACAAATAAAGAAAAGATGTTATGTGGACATGTGAGCGGAAACGCTTAATTTCCATGTTAGAGCTCATTTTAGTTTCGTAAGTATGTACTGTACTTCCTCGATTCACCGCCAGTTGGTCCAATTGAAGGAAGGTAATGTTGACTTCGGTGCTTGTGTTGACGTGCGACTCATTGCTCTACAGTACTAGCATCAAGCACATCAGTACGTAGCATCAACAGGTTAGTGTTCATCACGAACGTGGTTTTGCAGTCAGAGAAATGTTTACAAATGCGGAGTTGGAAGATGCCCATTTGATGTATGGATTAGCACGGGGCAATAGCCGTGGCGCGGTACGTTTGTATCGAGACAGATTTCCAAAACGAAGGTGTCCCGACAGTAAGACGTTCGAAGCAATTGATCGGCGTCTTAGGGAGCACGGAACATTCCAGCCTATGACTCGTGACTGGGGAAGACCTAGAACGACTAGGACACCTGCAATGGACGAGGAAATTCTTCGTGCAGTTGACGATAACCCTAATGTCAGCGTCAGAGGAGTTGCTGCTGTACAAGGTAACGTCACTGTATGGAGAGTGCTACGGGAGAACGAGCTGTTTCCGCACCATGTACAGCGTGTGCAAGCACTATCAGCAGCTGATTGGCCTCCACGGTACACTTCTGCGAATGGTTCATCCAACAATGTGTCAATCCTCATTTCAGTCCAAATGTTCTCTTTACGGATGAGGCTTCATTCCAACGTGATCAAATTGTAAATTTTCACAATCAACATGTGTGGGCTGACGAGAATCCGCACGCAATTGTGCAATCACGTCATCAACACAGATTTTCTGTGAACGTTTGGGCAGGCATTGTTGGTGATGTCTTGATTGGGCCCCATGTTCTTCCACCTACGCTCAACGGAGCACGTTATCATGATTTCATACGGAATACTCTACCTGTGCTGCTAGAACATGTGCCTTTACAAGTACGACACAACATGTGGTTCACGCACGATGGAGCTCCTGTACATTTCAATCGAAGTGTTCGTACGCTTCTCAACAACAGATTCGGTGACCGATGCATTGGTAGAGGCGGATCAATTCCATGGTCTCCACGCACTCCTGACCTCAACCTTCTTGACTTTCATTTATGGGAGCATTTGAAAGCTATTGTCCACGCAACCGCGGTACCAAATGTAGAGACTCTTCGTGCTCGTATTGTGGACGGCTGTGTTACAATACGCCATTCCCCAGGGCACCATCAGCATCTGGGATGCGACGGAGGGTGGACGCATGTATCCTCGCTAACGCAGGACATTTTGAACATTTCCTGTAACAAAGTGTTTGAAGTCACGCTGGTACGTTCTGTTGCTGTGTGTTTCCATTTCATGATTAATGTGATTTGAAGAGATTTAATAAAATGAGCTCTAACATGGGAAGTAAGCGTTTCCGGACACATGTCCTCATAGCATATTTTCTTTCTTTGTGTGTGAGGAATGTTTCCTGAAAGTTTGGCCGTACCTTTTTGTAACACCCTGTATATCATAGACAAATCAATGAAATTTTCAGAGACTCTGCATAACATAAAACGCCACCTCTGGTATTATATTCATTAATATTATCCAATTAGGAAGTTCACAAAAAATATTTTCTGCAGAAAAAACTTAATATTTTTTGTTAATAATTTTAAAAAATTATTTCTTAAAAACTATAAAATGCATAAAGTAGATTTTAGTACAGTTGGCTATTACCGTCATGTAACATACAGTAAAAATATTAAGGTCCCGCATCAAATAGTTTTTTCAGAAATGGGTCAAATACTTGCCTAAATTAACATGGGTTAGATAGGCAGGGTGTGGTCCCCTTGGTGAGCGGTCGTCTTAACCGCTTCAGCTGTTCGTGCACCAATCGCGGCCATACCCAAACTTCCATATGTCGTCACAACCTGCACTCGTACGTTACTTATATTCCCGTCCAGGAAGAACATAATTATTCAGAGTCGAGGGCCTGGTACTGGTGAATAAATACGAAATAAAAGTGTCTCTGTTATTAACAAGAACCATGCAATGTTATGCATGTTCGAAGAACATTGCATAGAACTTCTTAATAGCACATGCACTGCTTTTTCGCATTTATTCGCCAGTACCAGGCCCCCGACTCTGTATAATTATGTTCTTCCTGGACGGGAATATACGTAACGTAGAAATGCAGATAGTGTCACACGTGATTCGTACGCGGATGGTCGGAATGAGGAGATAATTCAAACTATGTGACTATCCCTCATACCAGATAAAGTAATGCTATTAAGAAGCCGTATAATTTAATTCCACAAACCATCTGAGACTTCTGACCGTGACGGATTATATGGTACCGACCGGAAGCCGTGTCATCCTCTGTGAACTTCGATATTTGGCTGCGTTATGCAGAGGTATGGCATCAGATGACTACCCTACCACGCGCTGTTAGCTTGCCATGGCTTGGAGCGATACCTGTTACACAATTATTTTTTCAATCGTAATCACGAGACTGTTTACACCGTCCCAGTCCTCGTACCAATGCAAAATTCCTGATAGCACCGATAACTGAACACGGGTTCTCCAAATGGAAGTCAGATACGAAGACCACTCAGGTACTGGGAAAGATTGTAATTTCAGCAAGTAGTGAGCATATCGCTAAACAACTTTCTGCTGGTGCTGCTACTGTCACGGCATGTACAGCTCCCGTGCTGCTAACGTTCCTTCGGCGCTGGGATGGTCGTACGGTGATCAGACTTTTTGTGAATAATGCACGCAATTCCGCGAGAAGGCGCTCCCTTCGCCCTAGAGACGCGCTATAAAAAGAACGGAAGAAGTTACCTCTCGAAAGCGTCTCGCAGAAAAATTAATTATCCCGAAAGATCCGGGGCGGTGCTCCCCGACATAACAGTAAATTCGCCGCGTCCCCGGCGGCTGCGGGCACATCTCCCGATCCATTAAGGGCGGCGCTGTTCGCCTCCGCCCTAAACACGGCGGCCCGCGGGGAGCGGCCGAGCACGGCAGCCCTTTTAAAAACTTGTTAAGGGCAATGACACGCGACCGGAAATGAAGCGGGGACCCTGCCGCCGACACGCGCCATGGAGCCGGCGAGTCTTGCGTCCCTCCCGTGGACCATCCTCCCGTGGGCCTGGTGATGCAGTCTGCAGTACCACCAGACGCTCCTGAGAATGGTACGCGAACAGGCCTGTTACGTTCGGCTCTCCTAACACAATAGAAAATTACAGAAGAAAATCATTATTTATTAATAATGTTACCAGTCAGTACACGAGAGAGAGTCGCAGTACGAGCGTGTACGTGGGAGGTTGTTCGCTCTTTGTAGCAGGCCAAAGTGTTTAGGTGCTTTACTTACTAGAAATTACGCAATGGATTCTTGTCCCAATTTTCATAACCAATCGAGGAGTGAGAAATGGACATGTGGGGTATCAAACTGACCAGGGTGAGATCTAGCTTTTTTCCCAAAAAAGAACTGCTTGAAAGTAACCAACTTAATTAATAAAAGCTTCGTTTGTAATTTGAGGGAAATTACACAATGAATTTTTGTCTGAATTTTCGTAGACACTCTAAGAGTGGAAAGTAGATAAATAAGGTATAAAATTAATCACAATGAGGTTTAGTTTTGAAAAGAAAGGTTTAAGTGTCTGGAACCAATCTGGGTGGTTAAGAAAAACTTAATTAGTGATTTGAGAGCCCATTTAAATACGTATTTGACGAGTAGTTCTGTTAACTCTGTAAATGAAGTGTCAAGAACTTCATCCCTCTGAGGCCTACCTATAATGCGTACAAAAAGTTACATTTGTGTAGAAACTATGGAATTCTTTCGTTCGTATCGAAAAAAATAAAATGAATATATAATAATAATAATAATAATAATAACGGAATACGGATTAGTATTTAAGCGTACTCTCTGGTTTTCGATTCTCTTGTGTTCCAGTTTCTCACAGTCCATGATTCACTATTATACAAAGCTGTGCTCGAAAAGTGCATTCTTAAAAATTCCTTACTCAGATTAAGGTCGATGTTAAATACTAGCAGGCTTTTCAGTGTAACCTATATAGTTCATGTTTTCCGGCCCAAACATGAAAACAAAAAAGGATTTGAAAAAAAATATAAAAGAAACGGTCAAATATTTCCCGAAATGATTTGTCTGAAAGTAAGAACTAAACTAGAGTAGAGAAAAACATATGACGTACCTCATTTGCTGCACATGACCTGGAGCCCCTCATATTTTTCACTTATCTACTTTGTTTCTTACTTTTACACAAACCATTTCACAAAATATTTGATGGTTTTTTTTGCCACCATTTTTTCTGAAGGGTCGATGCGTGCCACTACGAATTCTTCAGAATAGCATTTGCACCATACATCCACAATTATTTGTCGGATGTACTGGGATCCATGTCTTCCCGCCTAGACTTTACCGTACAGCTTTCTCTTGTACCTTGAAAGTTATTCTCTAATGTTTCAACACATGTCGTACCATCCTGTCCCTTCTACTTCTCAGTGTTTTCCGTATGTTCCTTTTTTCGCCGATTCTGCCGAAACCTCATTCCTTATAATATTACTCCACCTAATTTTCAACAACTTTCTATAACACCACATCTCATATGCTTCGATTCTCTTGCGTTCCAGTTCCCCACAGCCCATGATTCACTACCATATAAAGCCGTGCTCCAAACGTACATTCTCGAAGCGTTCTTCCCCAGATTAAGGTCAACGTTAAATACCAACCGCTTTTTAGCACAACCTACCCTGGAACACTCTCACAAGCTTTTAAGACTTTCTGACCGCCGAGTACAAGTAACTACAGATTTTTTGTGTGAAATAATGTAATTACTTTAAAGACCATCGATAGCTGGTGATATGAGAGTTAGTGTGGATTTTCAGCAAGAAGAAAGTAGTTATGGATTTCCTGCATACACAGTTTTGCTGTGATGCGGATAGCAGGTACTTCACAGCGTCTGATTAACATGGTGTGGCAAGTGGAAACGCACTCTAAATTTGAATTACGCAGGACTGTGCGATTTTTGTGGACGATACCTCTAAATCGCACACAGATTCACCGTGAAGTCTAGCATTTTGTGGACCAGATACTATGTCGTATCCAGCTGTAGTGAAATTATGCTTTCAACTTGACCAATATTGCACAGATATGGGTTATGGTGATCGGGAAGTCGAGATCTTGCACCACAAAGTTTCCATCTTTTCGGCAAACTGAGAAACATCTGGGGAAAAGAGATTTTCCAACGAGGATGTCCACACAGTGGTTCTCGAACGGCTCCTTGACGAAGCAGCGCTGTTCTCTCGTCGAGGGATTGAACGACTGGTAGAAAATTACGACTGCTCTTTACAGAGGCTTGGTAATTATGTTGAAAAATAGTGTCGTGACCTTTCTCATTTTCAATGTTGTGCAGCATTCAGTAAGAGTTACTTGGCCTGCCATAAAACGTGTAACTTTGTCTGTGCAGGGTTTTTTCAAGTCTTTTCGATATACCTCTGGCGGTGACAGATTACGTTACAGGGAACAATTTTCGTTAGAAAGATTCTGTTCGCTGACTCTTCCTAGTGGCGCTAGGCATCCTTACGTACTGGCTATGCCCCTGAGTGGCGATAGAGCGTAGGCAATCTGCAGCATTCGTACACGGTTTGTTGCCCATCATCCAGTCAATCTAATTCACGTGAAAGGCTTTAGTCCTGGCCAAATTAAAATTAATGAATTCCTTCTAAAATTCCTTTATCCGCCTAGAGACATCAATTCCTGCTATTTTCTTGTTGAAAATTATCCCCTTAGGTAGTATGCTGTACACCTTGTCAGCAAACCCTGCTAGTTCAGTGAAATCTCATCATTTCATGTCCAGCGGATAACAGAGGACTCCTAGCATCGCTGAGAAGCATCAGAGAACGTTATGTCTACGTTGTTTCCCATGAAGTGATCTATCACTTCCTAGACATTTGCCGCAAAGACAGTCTAGCATATTAGAAAAAAATTGAGAAAGTCTAATCTATAACACGACTAGTTTTAGCGGCACATTACCGCCATCCTCTGGAACCACCACTGACAAGTCCGCCCCGATAGCTGACTGGTGCCGGCACGGTAGCTCAGCATGTTCGGTCAGAAAGCTGGTTGGCCTCTGTAATGAAAAACTGAGTGAAAGTATCACCAACGAACTCGATCGGATGTTATGTGACGTGCCCAATGACCAAACACAATGATCAACAACGAACAAAATGAAAAAACAAAAAAGTGGTCAGCGTGACGGATTGCCGTCCTACGGGCCCGGGTTCGATTCCCGGTAGGTTCGGGGATTTTATCCGCTTAAGTCTGGGTGCTGAGCTGTCTTCATCATCATTTCATCCCCATCCGGCGCGCAGGTCGCCCAATGTGGCGTCGAATGTAATAAGACCTGCACCAAGGCGGCCGGACCTGCCCTGCAAGGGGCCTCCCGGCCTATGACGCCAAACGCTCATTTCCATTTTACCACTGTCAAAAGGGCATTTGAATTCCATGGCACACTTTCTGTGGGATCTCCGTTAATAGAACACGTGGGCTAGCTTTCATCAGGAGTCTATACACGACACCGTGTGGTATGAGACAACACAGTGTCGTGTCCTGATGAAAGCTAGCCCGCGTGTGCTAGTAACAGAAATCCCACAGAAAATGTGCCAAGGAACTCAAATGCCCTTTTGGTATTGGTGGGGCCTGAGCATGGCGGTAATATGCCGCTGAAACTAGTCGCACTATAGAGTAAAGACATTCTCAAGATACAGCTGTGGTGGTACTTTTTCTCATATATATGAATACCTGAAGTGCCTCGCCAATGCCGGCCGGAGTGGCCGAGCGGTTAAAGGCGCTACAGTCTGGAACCGCACGACCGCTACGGTCGCAGGTTCGAATCCTGCCTCGGGCATGGATGTGTGTGATGCCCTTAGGTTAGTTAGGTTTAAGTAGTTCTAAGTTCTAGGGGACTTATGACCACAGCAGTTGAGTCCCATAGTGCTCAGAGCCATTTGAACCAAGCCTCGCCAATACAATACGATGAACACCCATAAATTGCCTCTGAAACATCCTGGGTGTTTATTTTAACTTGAGACAAGTAATTATATCGAAAATGACGCATCGCAAAAAAGAAAAAAAAATGTTCTGGGTGAAAAGTTAATGTCAGTAAGAGAGACATATGTCTGTGTTAAAACTAGCCACCTCCGAAAAGTCACTCTTGTGTGGTCGGGGTCAGCTTCGCAGTTTCAAATTGAAACTTACATATTATTGCATATTCGGATTTTACGCCTAGAAATACGCAAACAACCCCGTAAGGAACAGAAACCTACATTGCCATAGAAGTAGCTTATTTGCCAGAAATTTCAATATATGACCTTATTATTTATACTGTACAGTCAAATTTGCAACACTCGAGTTACGTTCGAACATCAGTGTATATCGTTATAACAGAACGGTTTACATGTATATCGCAAATGAAGTGTAGTATCAAATTCGCCTGTTTTTAAGTCCGAAAACAGGCACACTTGATGTTCGTCAATTACAGCGTCATTTATTATTACGAATGAGAAACAATGGTTTGAGTAAACCGTACGTATTTTTTATGGCGCAGTGTCCGAATAGGCAATAAAAATGGGAGGTTCCCACTGGGAAATAGAAAGTTGACCCCACCCATGCAAGTGGGGTTGTTAGGGGTGGACAGTTGAAGCATAGACAGACGTTCCATTTACTAATATTTTCACCTGGAACAATTTTTTCGTACGATGTGCCGTTTTCGAGATATTTAGCTGTCTGAAATTAGAACAAACAACCTGTGTATGGCATGTCATTGTTCAGTACACAGTTAAAAGTCAGCTTAAGATGAATAAATGAGAAATAAATTGTCGAATTACGTACCTTTCGCTTAACACTGATGCTGTATTTCTCAATTCATCCATAGCTCTGAACATCTTTCTCAGTAGTCTTCTAAGCTTCATATGATAAACAGAAACATTAGATGGAATTTTCTTCAATTTGCGACATTTCTATAAATATCACACTTCACTGTAGATATCCAGTACACTACTGGCCATTAAGATTGCTGCACCACGAAGATGACGTGCTACAGACGCGAAATTTAACCGACAGGAAGCGGATGCTGTGATATGCAACTGATTGGCTTCTCAGAGCATTCACACAAGTTTGGCGCCGGTGGCGACACCTACAACGTGCTGACATGAGGGAAGTTTCCAACCGATTTCTCATACACAAACAGCAGTCGGCGTTGCCTGGTGAAACGTTGTTATGCCTCGTGTAAGGAGGAGAAACGCGCACCATCACGTTTCCCACTTTGATAAAGGTCGGATTGTAGCCTATCGCGATTGCGGTTTATCGTATCGCGACATTGCTGCTCGCGTTGGTAGAGATCCAATGACTGTTAGCAGCATATGGAATGCCGTGCTGGCTCCAAACGGTCTCGTAAGGCATCTTATCCGCGTGGCTTTAACGGATCGTGCAGCCACGTCTCGATCCCTGAGTCAGCAGATGGGGACGTTTGCAAGACAACAAACATCTGCACGAACACTTCGACAACGTTTGCAGCAGCATGGAGTATCAGCTCGGAGACCATGGCTGCGGTTACCCTTGACGCTGCATCACAGAGAGGAGCGCCTGCGATGGTGTACTCAACGTCGAACCTGGGTGCACGAATGTCAAAACGTCATATTTTCGGATGAATCCTGGTTCTGTTTAAAGCATCGTCATGGTCGCATCCGTGTTTGGCGACATCGCGGTGAACGTACATTGGAAGCGTGTATTCGTCATCGCCATAATGGCGTATCACCCGGCGTGATGGTATGGGGTGCCATTGATTACACGTCTCGGTCCCCTCTTGTTCGCATTGGCGGCACTTTGAACAGTGGACGTTACATTTCAGATGTGTTACGACCCGTGGCTCTACCCTCCATTCGATCCCTGCGAAACCCTACATTTCAGCAGGATAACGCACGACCGCATGTTGCAGGTCCTGTACGGGCCTTTCTGGATACATAAAATGTTCGACTGGTACCCTGGGCAGCACATTCTCCTTATCTCTCACCAATTGAAAACGTCTGCTCCATGGTGGCCGAGCAACTGGCTCGTCACAATACTCCAGTCACTACTCTTGATGAAATTTGGTATCGTGTCGAAGCTGCATGGGCAGCTGTACCTGTACGGGCCATCCAAGCTCTGTTTGACTCAATGCCCAGGCGTATCAAGGCCGTTATTACGGCCAGAGCTGGTTGTTCTGGGTACTGATTTCCCAGGATCTATGCACCGAAATTGAGTGAAAATGTAATCACATGTCAGTTCTGGTATAATATATTTGTCAAATGAATATCCGTTCATCATCGCCATTTCTTCTTGTGTAAGAGGTCCGAGCAGATGTAATTTCGATGTATTGCTCATGCGCTGCCTGCGATATGCAAGGTATAAGAGAATGGCTGACCAGAGAGCAGTGTTGACTGAGTAGGAACTGTGTAGCTGTAGCAGTAAGTAGTTGCTAGTGGCTAGTCTGCAGTCTACTGCAGTCAACACTGCTCTCTGGTCAGCGATTCTCTTACACCTTGCATATCGCAGGCAGCGCATGTGCAATATATCGAAATTACATCTGCTCGGACCTCTTACACTTGGTGTGGAAATTTTAATAGGCAGTAGTGTATCACATGTTTCCCAGACTGTGGTGATGTACGCTCAGCTGAGTGAGGGCGTACCAGAGCGGTCGGCTGGGCGGTCTGCAGCCCTCGTTACGACCTGCGCGATCGTTTAGCGGCTGCTGGGGCCATCGTCCCAGACAGACGGGGAGCCGTCGGCCGGTGACGCGACGCGAGGGGCAGGTCGCGGCCGGCCGCCGGTCGTTACGCGTCCATCCGTCAAAGACGGCTCGCGCCCCCGCCGCAGATAGGCGATATCCGCCGGCCGCGCATTGATTTATCGGGTTAGTTAGCGGCGCCGGTGCCGGCTCCGGGCGCCGGCCATCCCTCGTTACGGGGACACGGGCCGCGCTGCCCGCTTGCGCCGTCTTGGGCGCGGCCGGCTAATGGTCAAGCAGCCGGGGAGGCCACCCTAACAACCTCATTACGGCAGCCGCCACCGCCCGCCTCGCCTCGCCTCGCGCTCATGTTTATTTACTGGCTCGGGGGAGTCCCAAAACACTGCCGTCCCTGCCACCCCCACTGTCGTCTTCCCCGAGCCTTTAGGAAAGTCGCTGCGTCCATTGGCAGCCGGACGTTGTAATGATGTTACGTAGCGGGAGACTCGCTTGATAACATCCTCCTCTGGCAGCCGGGGACTCCCCGTCGGGCCAAGTAAGCGCCCTACTAGTGACCAGCATAGAAGTGTCCTTAATTAGCTATTTGCATTCATAGATAACAAGCTCTATCTCAAAAACTTAACAATGTGCACGTGGCAACGAATCAGGATAAACGGTAACCACCATTAAGTACACGGACGCCAATGGAAACGTGTTACATCATGAAGCACTTACCACACTTTGTGAAGATATTTATCACATAATGGAGTTTCAACGATGTAAAGTTCATTCCCTTTTTTTTTTTTTTGGATTTGAGGTCCGCCAGTTATGCAAAACACCGTTTTTCTCAGTACCCAAACATGTTTCGGCAACACTGTGCCATCATCAGTGGGTTTTCGTTTTTATTTATTCTGCAATGTGAACATTTTTGTTACATGGTTATAAAATTATGTGCATTTTTAATTCAAACAACAGATCGTTTCTTTTTGTAAATACCTTTACATTTGGTGAACATGAATTTTCTGGACCACTTTTGTGTTAATTACTACAGGTAGCTTGTCATCTGCAACCAAACGATGTTCATGAGAAAGTCCTTTTTGCTGGGAGTTAACCTATCTTCTTACTAACGTAAGTAAATATGAAAATGGACGAAAACATCGAGAAAAACTAAATTACACTCTGGAAGACAGGTTAACTCCCAGCAAAAAAGACTTTCTCATCAACATCGTTTCGTTGCAGATGACAAGCTACCTTTAATAATTAACACAAAAGTGGTCCAGAAGATTAATGCTCACCAAATGTAAAGGTACTTACAAAAAGAAACGATCTGTTGTTTTAACTAAAAATGCACATAATTTTATAACTATGTAACAAAAATGTTAGCATTACAGAATAAATGAAAACGAAAACCCACTGCTGATGGAACAGTGATGCCGAAACATGTTTGGGTAGTGAGAAAAACGGTGTTTTGTGTAACTGGCGGGCCGGCCGTAGTGGCCGAGAGGTTCTAGGCGCTACAGTCCGGAACCGTGCGAACGCTACGGTCGCAGGTTCGGATCCTGCCTCGGGCATGGATGTGTGTGACGTCCTTACCTTAGTTACGTTTAAGTAGTTCTAAGTTCTAGGGGACTGATGACCTCAGAAGTTAAGTCCCATAGTGCTCAGAGCCATTTGACCCATTTGTTAAACATCCGAACTGAGACCGTCGTAGAACAAAAACGGTGCGTTTCCAGGCACAGGTTCCTATTCAAAATATTATGTACCCACTCCCCTGTACAAGTACCACATGTTTCTGACTGGAATTTCCGAACATCTGTAAAGACCAAACCATTACCTTTGTCGGCTTGACGAGCTTTAATGAAAAAGCGTGGTAGTCTCCTGATGAGTATTCCGATGCTGGAAATTACGTTGAGGAAAGGAAATTGACCATTCCCTAAAGTATAAGATTTTTTTTAACTATGACAACCTATGTCTACATCTACATCTACATCAATACTCCGCAAGCCACCTGACGGCGTGTGCCGGAGGGTACCTTGAGTACCTCTATCGGTTCTCCTTTCTATTCCAGTCTCGTATAACTGGAGGACCTCAAATTTAAAAAAAATTATCTGCAAACATGGCCAATACAGGTAGCTGCAAATGAAAAAGATGGATAAACTTCATTCCATTCACAGCTTAAGTTCATTGTCATCATCATCATCATCATCAATATTCTCATCATAATCATCGTCATCTTCGGTGTTAGCTGTAGCTCTGTTTGGCACAAATACACACGTCTATACTTCGTGACATGGGTACAAACTGCGTCCATAAGTAATCTTGGGGATTATACGCTGAGGTCACAAAAATCATCGGGTAGCGAGATACACATACTCAGGCGACAGGTAGTATCACGTGCACGAAGTATAAAAGGGCAGTGAATTGGAGGAGCTGTCATTTGCACTCAGGGGATTCGTTTGAGAAAGTTCCATGGCCTCACGACAGACTTTGGACGAGGAATGGTAGTTGGAGCTGGATGCAAGTGACATTCCTCATCGGAAATCGTTAAGGAATTCAATATTCCGAAATCCACAGTGCCAAGAGTGTACCGAGAATACCAAATTTCAGGCATTACCTCTCACCACGGGAAAACGCAAGGACCGACGACCTTTACTTAGCGACCGAGAGCAGCGGCGTTTGTGTAGAGATGTCAGTGATAACAGACAAGCAAGAATGCATGAAATAACCGCAAAAATCAATTTCGGACGTACGATGGAGGTATCCGTTAGGACAATGAGATGAAATGTAGCGTTAATGGGCCATGGCAGCAGACGACCTTTTTCTAACAGCCTGCAGCGCCTCTCCTGGGGTCATGACCACATCTGTTGGATTATAGGCGACTGGAAAACCGTGGCCTGGTGAGGTAAGTCGCGATTTCAGTTGGTAAGAGGTGATGGTACGGTTCCAGATCGGCGCAGATCCTAAGAAACCATGGACCATGAGCCGTGCATGGCTCGTGTTCGTGCCATGTATTGTTTGTCATCTTCGATTACGGTACTGCCGCCTCGATTTCTTATTCCATTTACTGGCGTCACTAACTTCCTGCCTTACTTGCCCGTGAGTGGCAACAGCAGCACGTGTCGATAGTGCACTGTCGTACCACCTCGGTAGCGACCGATAGTATTTCCGGGTCGTCGTGTGTCGGGAAGTCAGTTTGAGACGGACCAGCAGTGCAGTCGGGCAGGGAGCAGCAGTCGGGAACGAAGGAGCGTCGGGCACGGAGCGCCAGTGAGGTGCACACAGCCAGTACTTGCCGACCGCTGGCGACACACATGGACTGTCCAAGTGAAGAAGACTGGAGCGGTCGTTCGGTCGGTCATCTCATCGCCGACGTGTATTTGATCTTCTGCCGTTTCCGGGTGTTGGGGAGTCGGTTGGTTGGGGCAGGGCGTGCACTCGCGGTTAGGGCTGTGAGGCGCTTCTTGCGAGGGTTGCGAAGTTCGTCGCCCACCGATCCTGCACACCAAAGTTGAGTGCTCACTTAACCTACTATCAAGCCTCAAGTGCTATCAAATCTCTTCGTTTGATACTGATTTTCGGTTTCTGGGAGCTGCCTGTGAGCAACAACGCGTGTGCATTGAAGTCAGCTAGAATTGGAGCCGCCTTCCTGTGTGAGTTTAACTTAATTTAATTCACTCCTTCATTATGAAGTGTCCCAGCAGTATCTTCTGCCTTGAGGCCGTTGACGTTCCGATTACTTTCCCTGGGCGTTGACGTAGTTTTCGGCAGTGTATTTTCTTCGTCGTGTTGATGCTGTCCAGCACGGCGTGTAGTTCTACAGCTGAGGTTGGCAGTTTCGGCGTTTATTCTGACTTGGCTGCATTGGGCACCAGTACCCAGAACGTTGTGCTAATGACATTTCGGTTGGGTTGCCTTCTGAATAAGAGGCTGTCGGTCTGGCTGCGTGCATCACCTAAACGTGCGTTAGTGTTACTCTCCAGGCCGACCCATGGAACCTTATGAGCGCCGTTCCTTGGGTTTTACAGCCGAGTTTTCCAGCTTAAATTAAAAATTTCAAATTTCTTTGTCTGGGCTTTAAGCCGTGATATTGTTTGGGTTTCGTATGTGGCCTTCAGCCTAGTTTTATGTGAAGCATTTTAGGATAAAGCCTTAGCCGGCCGGTGTGGCCGTGCGGTTCTAGGCGCTTCAGTCTGGAACTGCGTGAACGCTACGGTCGCAGGTTCGAATCCTGTCTCGGGCATGGATGTGTGTGCTGTCCTTAGGTTAGTTAGGTTAAAGTAGTTCTAAGTTCTAGGGGACGGATGACCACAGATGTGAAGTCCCATAGTGCTCAGAGCCATTTGTACCATTTTTGATAAAGCCTTTAGCCTATTCTAGTTGAAATTTATAAGCTCTTCCCCCTATGGTTTAAGCTGTAAAATTGTTTTCTGCATGGTGTGCGGCCTTCAGTCGAGTTTTAACCTGTCTTAAATTAAAAATTCAAAATCCTTGTCTTGCCTTTAAGTCATTACACTGTTATTATTTAGTATGAGGCCTTCAGCCGAGCTTTACACGAAATATTTTAGGATGAGGCCTTCAGCCTTTTCAAATTGAAAGCTCTTCTTCCTAGGCCTTAAGCCGTTAAACTGTTTTGTTGATATGCGGCCTGCAGCCGAGTTTTCACCCTGTTTAGACTAAACGTTGAAAATCTTTGTCTCAGTCTTAATCCATAACACTGTTTTTGATTAATGTGTAGCCTTCTGCCGAGTTCTATGGAAAAAAATTTAAGCTAAGGTTTTCAGCCTATTTATATTGAAGATAATTTTTTTTTTTGAGGAAGTGAAACCTCCAGAAGAACTCCTGTTCCTCAATTCCTTGCTTACGGCTTGTGCCTTGGATTTTCAATGTGGCCTTCAGCCGATCTAAAGTAAATCAAAGGAAGTCTTTCGTTAAAACCTTGAGAGTTTTTGATTCTTGCTTGTGTGATTGTGTGTTTTAACAAATAAAGTTTATATGTTGAGTGCAACTGACAGTGCCGGCCGAGTGGTTCTAGGCGCTTCAGTCTGGAACCACGCCACCGCTTCGGTCGCAGGTTCGAATCCTGCTTCGGGCATGGATGTGTGTGATGTCCTTAGGTTAGTTAGGTTTAAGTAGTTCTAAGTTCTAGGTGACTGATGACCTCAGAAGTTAAGTCCTATAGTGCTCAGAGCCATTTGATCCAATTTGCAACTGACAGTAACTTATTTTGGCCCCTTTCCACAAATATAACCTCATCCGCTCTGTCCCGCTAGCTCAGGGATTTCAGACCAGGTTGTCAATAAGTTAATGTGCAAGCTAGTGGTGTCTCTCTAATTGATGTGGGCAGTGTTTGCATGGAATGGTCTGGGACCTGTGTTACAACTGAACCGATCAATAACTCTAAATGTTTACGTTCGGGTATTTGGAGACCATCTGCACCCATTCGTGGACTTCATATTCCCAAACTTATCACCGGGCCACAACTGTTTGCAATGGGTTTTGAGGAACATTCTGGACAATTCGAAAGACTGATTTGGCCGCGCAGCTTGCCGACATAAATCCCGGCGAACATTTCTGCGACATAATCGAGAAGTCAGTTCGCGCACGAAATCCTACCAGGGCAACACTTTCGCAATTATGAACGGGTACAGAGGCAGCGTGGCTCAGTATTTCTGCAGGGGACTTCCAACGACTTGTTGAGTCCTTGTCACGTCGAAATTCTGCACGACGCCGTGCAAAAGGAGCTCTGACACGGTACGTTCTAAAGCGTTCATTTATTTTGTTAACCAGTATTCGGCTTACATTGTCATCATCAGATTTTTTACTTCCATCGTAATGGATGGTGGGAACGCAGACTTGTATGATTCGCAGTTATAAATAAATTAGCATGTGACTGCAAAGGAGGTGTTATATGTCTTAATTGCATAATCGATTTCGGGACTACAGGACTAATCTTCGTATGCATGTTGTAAAACACGAGATAGGTAGATGTCAAACGGTTGACTGTGTACATAGTCTGTTGCGGACTGCTGAGGTGTCGCTTTCTGTGTGTTGCTATGATCGCGGGGCTTGCACGCGTTGCTTATCGGTATCGGCAGCCAGCTGTGATTCCGAAAAACTAATACAATTAGGTCAATACGAAAATGGAGATGGTAGTTACGAAGTCGATTATCCAATACACAATTCAAAAACCATATTTGTTTATATTCGCAAGCCATTATCCAACTTGAATTACTGATTTTAGATTCGTAAACCGATTAGCAGTTTCCCAAATAATTTAATACAGTACAACACTCACAATATTGTGCCTTTCATTTATACTTATGAAGCTGTTTTACTAAGAAGTGACGGAACAATCAGTTAACACAATCATGAGAAATTTCTAATAGTACCTGAAGCACCTGCTGTGCCACTTCATGAAGACTGCTTGCTAGAGACTGGTATCGATGTACACGTCTTACCTTCACATGTCACACAATGTATGTGAGTGACACAAGAGGGAGCTGGCCAGGAAATTCAGGAATTCGTAAATTCCTCAAGGAATCTGTAGTGTGAAATACAGTGTGCGGTCATTCGTTATACTGCTGGAATATGTCATTTGGTACTCTGTCTGGTAATGAAGAGGATCACAACAGAGTTCACTACTCTTGCCTCATTCTTGCGAGCATTCAGCCTCTTATCGGCTATTACTGTATCTGTCCTACGATTATATGAAATAGCTCCCCACATTTAGATTTCACATGCACACCATTATAGGCCTATAACGTTGACGTTGTTGTAGAATAATGGGACATATTTTATGCTCAAGAATTATGAGGTTTTGGAAAAATGTAAATCTCCTGTGTAAAAGTCAGCATGGATTCAGCAAACGGAGAGCCTGTGAAACTCAGCTCGGTCTCTTCCCCATGAGAAACATGGCGCGGTAGACGGTGGCGCTCAGGTTTCTGTCGTGTTCATTGATTTCAGAAAGGCATTTCACACCCATGAGCACTGCTAGTTACTGAAAAAAATACGAGCTTATCGAGTAACAAACCAGACACCGCATTGTGAATGATGTGCTCCAGTTTACCAAAGTGTCTGCAAGATGGGTGCCACGGCAGCTGACTCCTGAAATGAGAGAACGACGTGTTGATGCTTGTGAAGAACTTCTTCTGCCCTTTGAAGGAGAAGATGGTGGCTTCCTTGAAAGAATCGTTACTGGGGACGAAACCTCGGTTCACTTCCACCAACCGGAAACGAAGAGAGCGAGCAAGGAATGGCGCCATTCCTCATCACCAAAAACAAAAAAAAGTTTCGAACAGAACCATCAACAGGGAAGGTTATGCTGACTCTCTTTTAGGACGAAAACGGCGTCATTTTGGAGCATTACATGCCTAGAGAGACCACTGTCACCAGTGCATCATACACAGATCTCCTAAAAAAATCATCTGTGGCCTGCAATCAAAGCAAAGCGACATGGATTGCTGTCAGCAGGTGTCCTTTTGCAGCATCACAATGCAAGGCCCCACACTGCCCACACAACAGTTGCAACAATCACAGACCTACATTTTGAGTGTCTTCCTCATCCACCATACTCACCAGACCTTGCCTCAAGAGATTTCCATATGTTTGGACCACTCAGAGACGCAATGAGGGGAAAGGAGTTCCGTTCTGATGAAGAGGTACGCCACGCGGTGCATGAGTCCTTGCGTGGACTACCAAAAGAATTTTTTTCTATAGCAATTTATGGACTTTGTAAGCGCTGGAGGACTTGCATTGAGCGTGGGGGAGATTATGTTGAAAAGTGATACAGATTTGTACCACTTCTGCACAGTAAATAATATTTTATAAAATATTTAAGGTTTTCATTTGACTCACCCTCGTATATCGTGGGGGAGCGCCAGATTTTCCACTTATCACGAGACAAATTTGTGAGTGAAAATGAAATTGTCTTCTGGTTCCTGATTTAGCGCTCTCAAGCGATTTGGGAGATAAGTGATCTTGTACTCATGCGAAAGTTTATTGCTGCTACAATTGAAAAGCCTGAAAATTGTCTGGCTTACCACCCAACTTCCGCAATCACTTCGACTTCATTAGAAGAATCGCATTCTTCAGCAGTCGATTTTATTTGGCATGCAGAAAGCAGACTGCACTCTTCCAGCTCATAAATGAATTGCTGCACGTCCTGTTTGGGCCTGAATGCTGTAAGCCAAGACGTTACGTCTCGATGAAAGGGACGAGATACTTTGAATATTACGAAAATCTCGAACTTGGTCATTTCAGAATTATAAATTAAATTGACGCCTACACACGTTTGGTAAGCTATTTCCGTGACTGTTTATTTAAAAGATTTGAAGAGACGTTTCAGAATCTTTGTTCCGTTATCAGGTGGCTGTTCCATTATTTAGCTCAGTTATATCGCTCCTACGACACCACTTATGTCGAAATATCTAGTTGTGCAATCAAAGTAATAAACTTACCTTCTACGTATTCCAACATTATTGAATTCCCATGAGTAATGCACCTGAACCAAACACCTGAATTGCTATGTAACGCCGGCCAGGGAAGCCGAGCGTTTCTAGGCGCTATAGTCTGGAACCGCGTAACCGCTACGGTCGCAGGTTCGAATCCTGCCTGGGGCATGGATATGTGTGATGTCCTTAGGTTAGTTAGGTTTAAGTAGTTCTAAGTTCTAGGGGACTGATTACCTCAGAAGTTATGTCCCATGGTGCTCAGAGCCATTTCAACCTTTTTTTTTTTTTTTTTTTTTTTAAACGATGGTACAAAACCTGCGAAAAGCGTCGTAAGGAAAAAAATATTTTAAAATTTAGTGACAGATTACATTTTTCTATCTGTACATATTTCAGCGTTAATTTACGAGTTGGAATTTTCTTTTGGCCTTTATGCCAATTCTTTATCCAACCGTTTTTCCAGAAACTCTATATACATTTAGTCTGCTACGGTGAATCGTCGAATTTGCACATCTGAATCCTGGTAACAGATGAATGCCACAGCTGATTTCGCGCGCAGTCTGACGAACGCGTCTGACGGTTTACCCACGGCCTGCACCGAGCCAGGGGGAAGCGCCAGTAGTATTCAGAAATGTCGGAACGAGGTCGGTACCGCAACGGGGGCGTCGCACCTGCAGACGGGAACCGACCGATGCCTGAAGGAGCGCCGTGAGGGTTGCAGCCCTGTCCCAGGGGAACCCCCGAGTCCCCTCCAGCTGCGGCCATATTTCACGTGATTCCCGCAACTTTTATACACACGCGCCGCAGTAACGGCGCAGGATTTCGCGGCGGGCCTGCATTTTGCATGAGCGGCAATACAGGCCGCCCTGCCATGAGGTGATCCCACACGTCACGGCCGGCTGCGGAAGATGACAGCTCGGCTCGCTGGCTTCAATATCCAGCCAGGGGGCTCGGACAAGCGCTCATCCTTCGTCACATATGACGTGCACTGTAGCAGGAGAAACGAGGGGCAGCGATTTATTTTTTATTTATTTTTTCATTATGCTGGTATGTTGGGGAATGAGACACACTGGAGCTTCAAACATTGTTCGTTATGGGGCGCATCAGGCCAACACAATCCCAAGATGTATGGCTAAGCTCTGCTATATCCAGTGTTAGCCAGTCAGTCAGCATCCGGTAGTCGAAATTCATACATCTATAGTTAGTCAGGACACCCATTACACGAAATTTTGCCACTTGTCAATTTTGTGAAACTTTTCAGAGGGTGCAACATAATCAGCTCTTTATTCCTCCGATGTAATGAATGCTACCGACAGAGGACCTCCAATTGATTCCAAGTTTGTAAATTCCCAAAGCGCTTTCGATACCGCTCGTCAGAAATGGCTTTTAACCAAAGTCCATAGCTATAGAGTAACGTCTGAGCTGTGGGACTGGGTTCGTGATTCCCTGTCAGAAAGATTACAGTTTGCAGTAACTGTCGGAAAGACACGTAGTAGAATAGAAGTGGAAATTTAAATGAGCGTTTGGCGTCATCGGCCGAGAGGCCCCTTACGGGGCACGTCCGTCCGCCTTGGTGCAGGTCTTACTATATTCGACGCCACATTGGGCGACCTGTGCTCCCCGATGGGGATGAAATGAAGATGAAGGCAACACGACACCCAGTCAATGAGCGGAGAAAATCCCCGACCCAGCCGGGAATCGAACCCGTTCCCCTTAGGACGGCAGTCCGTCACACTGACCATTCAGCTATCAGGGCGGACAGAATAGAAGTGATAAGTGTCGTTCCCCAAGGAAGTGTTATAAGTTATCTGCTGTTTCTATCTACATAAATGTTTTAACAGACAATCTGAGCAGCCATCTTAGATTGTTTGCAAGTGGTGTTGTCATTTACCGTCTATTAAATAATTTAGAAATATGCGTGCATGGTGTGAAACGTGTCAGTTCACCCTAAGTAGCGAAAAGTGTGAAGTCATACACATCACTACTCAAAGGATTCCATTAAATTTTGGTTACGCAATTCAGCTAATCCCTAGAAACAACAGTTACGAGCAACTTGAATTGGAACTGTCACATAGATGATGTTGTGAGAAAGTCGACCCAAACACTGAGTTTTATTGGTAGAACGCTCAGAAGATGCAAAAATTCAAAGGAGGATAGCTTGTTTTCTGTTATCATGAAACAGGAGTGTGTGCCAGGGATATGATACGCGAATTGGGGTGGCAATCATTAACTCAAGTGTGAATTGTAGAGTGGTCACAAAGATCAAGACGTAGATGTAGGATATGACTTACCGATTTGTGTTACTAACTTGATATTAATCTATTACAAGTTTTGTATCAGTAAACTAGAAGAGTACGGAAAATTAGAATTGCCAACGCTGTATAGATTTATTTGATTATTGCTTTCCACATCAGGTAATCATAGTAGGAAGATTAAAGAAGATGGATATCCAGGAGCCTTAATTGGAACAAAGACAGTACGGCAGCGTTACGGGCAATGATGAAAAGTAGCCGATGATAATGCAAACAATAGTGATAGTTATGATCGTTATCAGCCGTAGACTAAATGAAACCTCCAGAGTCTTTAAATTGTATTCGAGACTCGTATACCCCTCGAAATTCATGGACAATTTTTCTAGCAACTTAACTATCATAGCTATCCAGACATACTTGTCACCTCAGTGCCACACAGGCTCACATGTACACTTTGCTGGACCAACACTTCTGGAAGAAAAAGGTATATTTGTTAATGTATATTTTTAAATGTGTGAATGACGTAGCGACGGATTTGGGGTGGAGTCGGGGGTGGCGAGAAGAGAGTGGGGTGGGTGGGGCGGGAGGAATGCACTCCAAATAGCTCATTTGTGAAAGCGTTGTTCGGAAAAGAAAAAGTCCAAGATCGAGCCTCAGTGTAGGACCTAGTGTTCATTTGCCATAATCTGTCAGTATGATGCAGTAAAAGATTCATTGCCGGCCGCGGTGGCCGTGCGGTTCTGGCACTTCAGTCCGGAACCGCGAGGCTGCTACGGTCGCAGGTTCGAATCCTGCCTCGGGCATGGGTGTGTGTGATGTCCTTAGGTTAGTTAAGTTTAAGTAGTTCTAAGATCTAGGGGACTTACGACCTAAGATGTTGAGTCCCATAGCGCTCAGAGCCATTTGAACCATTTGAAAAGATTCATTCTGCATGCAAATACTTATTTTCCCAGCGTTCGAAGGCCTGTAGACCGAGTGCTTCGTCAACAGTTAGTCTCCACTGCATTCTGTCCGTTGTCTTTTCCTTCCAGCTGACTACACTCAAATCTTCCGCATCTTGTTTGACGTCATATTCCTGTAAGTTTCTTTGACGACCTAGGAGTCTTTTTGTTGTGATGTGGACGAGAAAGGCTTACCTGAGAATCCTGGTCTCTGGCATATGGAATACGTGGCCTGTGCATTGAAGTCATCTGCTCTTTTGGTATCGTAAAAGGATGGGCTGGGTCATGTCGTCGTAAATTCCATTATTATTTCTTCTTCTGATGGAAGGAAATCAGGAGATGGAAAGGGACAAGGAGAGGGAGAGAGAGGAACTTAAAGGAAGATGGATCGCTGTGAGACACACTTTATCTGAAACCTCTGCTGAGTCCTGTCCTTTGAGGTTAGAGTTGCCAGAAGCTACGCCATAGCTCTCAGCTTCACGGGAACACATGAACTCTTCCGCTATTAAAGACAGTGCTGCGTTAAAACGGTGCCTAATGGGACAGATTCTGTACAAAAATAACGGTTAAATTTTGGAACAGTACAGCTGCATAACGGATACACGCTTATGAGATGATGTATTACGGCTTTTGCTTTTTATTTACTGCTTCACTTTTATTCATGTTCAACTGCCAGAGCCAGCACATTCATCAATTCTCTGTACGTCATTCGCAAATCGATACTGTCTTGCTACTTTATTGTAAACAACCGCAGCATCTGTGAAAAGTGAAAGAGCATATGACGGTTTCTACTAGATAATTTATATACATTGTAAACAGTATCGGTCCCATTATACTTCCTTGGAGTAACCCGAAAATTACCTTCATACCTGCCGATTTTGTTCGGTTAAGAGCGACGTGTTGAGTTCCGTCTGCAAGAAAGTGTGCTGAGTCATGACTAATCTGTAAACATGGTGCAATGTCATTCAGTGTCACTCGGCGGTTTTCCTTCACTATGACTTCAACTGCTGCAATGTTCTGTGGAGTCACAACTCGTTGTGCCTGAGCTGGACGAGGAGCATCTTCCACTGAAGTCACACCATTTGCGAACTTCCTACTCCATTCGGAGACTTGCTGCTGTGACAAACATGCATCACCGTACTGAACCTTCATTCGTCGATGAATTTCAATATGTTTCACACCTTCACTACGCAAAAACCGAATAACAGAACGCTGTTCTTCCCTGGTGCAAGTCGCAAGTGGGGCGGCCATCTTTATACTAATACTGCGACGGTATGTGTGCATCTGCACTATGCTGCCACCTACAGACCATTCTGCACGCTGTTTGTAGCACGCTTTCCAACTTACAGGATAAGAGGTCGAAATTTCGATTTGTCATTACAAATTTAAGGTTTTCATTTGAGTCACCCTCGTACTTAATTTCAATAAAAGTAACATTACATTGCTATGATATGAACAATTGTAGTGTACTATCTTTCTATCTGGGAGACATGTGTCTCTATTCTATACTGAGTAGAAAGCTGGGGAAGGACGGATGGTAACCAGAGCAATGAGAACGTCAACAGTTCCTATGACACCTCTTTCGTGTGTCAGAATTACACATTAACAAGCGGAGAAAAGGAATCTAATACGGTCGCATGTGTGGTGGTTGACATGTTTACATGCCCAGTTGTCCAAAAGTATGTGAGGTATCTTTAACGTGTAGAGACTAAATGCAGAAATTGAGGCCAAATAGCGTAAGTGATGAAAAGTTAGTGAAAAGTAGCTTGATTGTCATGATATTGCTGAACATCCAGGGATTACGTCCTACTGCCTTCGGCGATCCATTCTACACACAATCGGTGCACTGCCGAAACACTTCGTCGCATACGAGCAGCAGTTTCCCGGATGGATGCATCACATTCTCTCATGCCAATATTCCGCCGTCTTTCAAACTCACTGATTTGACGGTACGGTTCGCGCAATCATCTGCGAGCCATCCTGCACCTCTGCTAAGGTCACACGGATCCATTACCTTCGGTTTATAGCGACAACGAGAGCCGCAGGCACTTTCTGCCGGTACGTAATGTTGCGCCGTGATATCGGTGTTGATCTTGAACCTGCGGGCCGACATCGTCCAAATGCTAATCATTTCTGCACAACATACTAATGTACATGTCCTGTGAATATAAACATCGTATCTCCAGGCGTTCAGGGTGTTGTGTTTTTTCTGATCATGAGTGTAATTTCATAAAGTCTTTCATAAAGCTAGAGAAGATTATGAAGTACTGAGATTATGAATTCTGTGAGAAAAGCAACACAAATCAAGAATTCTCACTGAACCTCATGGCTGAGAAAGCTTATCATACGCTTGGGTTTTAAACCTTGCAGTCCCAGTTTGTAGGCAAGTACCAGCGTTTTCTGTTTATGTTGATCTGGGATGTTCGGACCATGTCTTCAGGTCTACCTGTATTCAGTAGGCTCACAGTGCTATGGAAACTCGACATCCACTCAGTTGTCAGCCTCTAAGCAGGATGAAGATGGCGTTTCACTGTTGTCTGAATACTAAACTTGCGTTGTGGACGCAAGATGAGTCCAAGGTGAGCACATGTGGCCCTACACATTATACACACGCTCATTTGAATTGCCGTTATGTAACGTGGCATGCCACCTAGTGCCAGTGGAATTTTCCTGATACTATTCTTCCCCGGGAGCTACCAGGTGGTTCGGATAGTCTTCCTGAACGTTGAAAGACATATACGTGACCTTAGATCTGGAGGGGATAGTCACAGGAAAATAGCATTTTTAAAGTTGAAATTAGAGTTAATTACTTAACTCGACTTTTAGGCCAAGTGGAAAATGAACGAAATAATTACTTTAAAATGTTAAAACTAGGAAACAGAGTGTGCTTGACTACACTTCAGTAGAAAAACATATGTTTGTGCTGTCTGTATTACGTTGCAAGGTGGCTTGGTTTTTAAAACAGAAAGGTAATCCTACCAGGTGTCGCAATAATATCTGTGTCCTCCAGATTAATGGCTGTGGCAAGTTTTGACTGCTAAATGAGACATGAATCACAAATATTTTGATTTATTCTGAGAAAATTATTGAGAAAACAAACGACAGATATTGACATCAACAGAATAGGGCCACAGAATACCTGACATGATGATCAGAGGGAAAAATGCTAATAACCCCGCGAGTGAATTAATTGTAACCACTAAGTGCCAAGTGGTTGTAGTAGTGTTAATTGAAAACAGACAGTACTACAGAAGGGAATCTGTAACACCGTGGCTGGAGTTGAAAGCAGTCTGGTTTTTGGCTTTAAAACACAAGTGTTCAGAGTGAAGCTTGAGGTAATCGCATTATTACAAAAAGGATTTTACTGTCCCTGCACTTCGTCTCGCGGTTGCGGCTCGATCTGGCCATACTGTTGTAGGTGGAGGTTGAAGTGGCTGCGAAACCAATCATTGTCAGAACCAACTACCCTCGCTAGTGATCAGCTTGAAATTTTTCTAAGTCCCCTAATATAGCGGCCAGGTGGCACGACAGGCCCAGTTCTCCGTGTGGAAGTCCGGCGCCAGATGCTCCCGAAGATCGAGAAGTGATTTCTGATCAAATGTTAATCAAAATGAAACCTCACATTGCTTGTTTTGTATCTATTATTAAATTCAGGCTGGCTAGGCTCCAGATCTTGAAAACGTCAGCCGATGAAAATGCTTCTCGTAAAACACAACTTTCGTTCCTCTAGTTGGTTAACAAGTAACGTTTGTTCTACCATCTTCCACAAAAGAGAGTCGCTTCTCTCTCTCTCTCTCTCTCTCTCTCTCTCTCTCTCTCTCTCTGTCTCTGTCTCTCTCTCTGTGTAACCAATGAGGTGACTTTCCTCTTCACTGTTGCGTTTCTCTGTCTAACCTGTAGTTTATTTATGTTAGCCAGCACTGGCGATTGTTACATTGTGTAATTATTTGTATTTTGCGGAGTGGATTCATTCATCGTCATCTCACATTTTCATAGGCCTTACACTGTCATACACCAATACATCTTCGAGATGTTTATCTCTGTGTTTCGTAAGTTTTGGAGACACAGTAAACTTTCTACATTTGGCACAATAGAGCCTTCTGCTAAAAAGTGAACCTTCTCACTCTACTTCCAGGCTGTAAAATATCATCACCAGAAGATTGTTCCACACGAGATCCTATCTGTGTTCGTTCAGAACAAAGCTGGATGTCGTAGTAGGGCGCAGCAAAAGTATGGCTGATGGTTGTTACTGGGCTATTGACCCTCGTCTCTCCCTCGGCAAGCTTTCTGCGAATTGATTCCAGGGGAGGCGACTGACTTCACTGTTTTTGGCACTCCATGTGCTTTTTCCACCGTTCAGAATGCTTTCAATGTTATCTGACTTCTACAAGACATGCAAAATCGGATAAAGACAAAAAAATTTGAGTAAGGTTGCATTAGTCATTTAGCAACAATCATTAGTACGGTTTTTTGTCATATTCCTTTGCATCAATTAAATATTGTGATCAAATGGGTATTTCGTTATGAGTATGCATACGCTATGTGACTGTGGAAAAACGGTCGTACAGCAAGGTCAAAAATTACGTAACAGAATAACTGAGAAAGCATATGTGCATCTGACTGTGATAATTGTATCTCCACAGGTTTGTCTGCAAACTCAAAGAAAAGTTGAAGCGTTGATAAACTTTTCACTGCCTTCACAGGCCTCAGTTGAGTTCCATTTGTATTACACGTGGTCTCAGTTCGCTGAGCTCACCTTAACAAAGTCGAAAATTATAAAAAGGCTAAACATAGCATTGATACTGTTGGAGGTGTAACAAAGAGAACTGCAAGATAAAATTAAGCTCTTCGAATACCCAGGACCTGGCACATGATCGAGATAGCCCCTAGTAACGTATAGCAAGGGGATGCAACTGTGATTCCAAGAAAAACCACTTACATGATCGAAATTAGTTTGCGGACATCTCTTCATTTAAGCAAGAGACGAGGAATTGGGGCACTAATCGTGCTCTCGTCAATCAGAAAAGTAAACTAACAACTACGGATGAATCCGCTGACCAAAATATACTCTTTAAAAAATTCACTCTCTCACAGAGAAATGACAAGAAAAAGCAAGTGATAAGGAAATTCTTCTATTAATACTTTTGAACAAACACGTGAGGTGTTAAAAGAAGGGCAACAAATGCATTTATTTTCCAAGCACATCTAATAAAATAATTTCAAAGAATATGGTGAGGAAAAATCTGCAAACTGTAGTCTACAAGCGAGAGTTTACTCACATTTGCATTTGAGAGAAGCGGTCCAGTGTAGATACAGGTACTGAGGGACAAATTTAGAATCGATACACTAGTCCACGTGGCCGCCTCGTGCAAAATCATTTGGAGATTCTACAAGTCTCTGTCCCATATGAAATTACAATCGTTACCAAAAACGATACGTAAACGGAACCGACGCAACGTCCCTGGAAAAATGTTGCGAGTTAGGCCGAAATGCGTTTCACACAAAATGCCTGGACAGCACTCGCCAAAGAAAAATCTCATACGATGCTGTCAAGGTCTGTGTACTTTATCTCCAGACACCAGAATAGAACTCTCCATTATTCCAACGTGATCGTGCACCGAACTTTCTCTGTAGTCGTGCAAAGGGCTCGTGAAGATATTACTGTCGACCACCCTCTTGTTGACTGAAAGAGCATAGCACATGGCAGGCTTTCGCCGACTGCCGCACGGACCTTTGGAGATGCCATTCGCCAGTGATGCGTGTGCGGAACAGTTGTATCATAATAATACTCTATTGGAATAATGAAACGAGGCAAACGGTACAGGTTGCGTACAGTGTGGTGTAGGCGCCAGACTATGGAATACGTTTGGGCCACATTTTATTCCTCGTAATTATCCTCCATTTAGGAATCCCTCCTCCACTTGCCTGTGTGATGCCCAGATCAAGAAGATGGAGTGTAAGCTAACTTGGTTTATAAAATAATTTTATTCTGCGACCGCCGTCTGTCAAGGCGTAGCGTGATTTTTCAAAGCAAGCTATATTTTCCATATATCAAGCGTCCAATGACCATGTTTCTGAGGTTTCGCTAAACACTGTGAAGTGTCACGTATGACGTTTAGAGGATCACGAGAGAGTTGCGACGTCCGTTCTCAATGAAAGAGTTAGTTCCAGCTGGTGTAGCCCAACACTGAATGGATGAGTGATTTCTTGCCCTTTGACCCACATAGCCGCTGTTAAAATCCTCGGTAGTGGACGGGAGCTCTTTTTCTTCAACACCCCTTAGCAATTCGGTCGACGCCGGTTAGTATGATATTTCCCCTAACAGAGGTGCTTGCGGCTGACCCTCGGCAGTGTGGCACATACGAGGGACGGGGGCCACACCGACTCAATTATGCTGTGCGTCAGACTCATGTGATCTAGCAGCTGCCAGAGGCGCTGATATAGCGCATCTCGTCCGTGCTGCTCTTTATTGACAGTAAAATATCTAACGACGCTCCGAACGCGTGACACTCCGAACGATTTTACTCGCCGTGATGAAAAGAGCTTGCTCTCACAAACTACGGAAACCTCTTATTCAGTTGCTTATGAGTGCAGTGTTACTGTAGTATTATCATTATTATTACTAACTGTGAGCCGGCCGGAGTGGCCGAGCGGTTCTAGGCGCTACTCTCTGGAACAGCACGACCGCTACGGTCGCTGGTTCGAATCCTGCATCAGGCATGGATGTATGTGATGTCCTTAGGTTAGTTAGGTTTAAGTAGTTCTAAGTTCTAGGGGACTGATGACCTCAGAAAATAAGTCCCATAGTGCTCAGAGCCATTACTAACTGTGACAAGTATTGACGATTTAAATTGCATTGCTGCCTGAAAATGAAGGTGTCCACAGATAGGTTTCTCATACACTCTATATCTCATTCATGGTAATCTCTAAGCCTAATATAACAATTTCACAGACAGATGCACGTGTCACCAGAGAGAAAAAAGAAACTTGTGTAGTTGTGACTTCAAAGCGGCTTCTTCACTTGAAAATGAGTCGCTAAGTCATTGATATCTTTATGGAGTGTCACCGGCAAAGTGCGAAACATTTCTTTTTATTTCCCTAAAATCGATACGACAGAGGAGGCAGACGCGGCTGTGTTTATATCTCTGCTTTCGGTTTGAGTCTATTTTCGCTCATACCCAGCACAGCAAAAAACAAGTCTTACAGAAAAGAAGTTGATAATAAAGGCAGGAAAGATATTAAGGATCAAGTTAGCAAAATAATTCCAAGGAGTAGACACAGATAGATTACCAAGTAAGTTTGATGAACTGCATTCACATTGTCAGTGCTTGGGAAACTAGAACTGCCACAGTAAGCCATAAATACACGACGTCTGATTCCCATGACTCATCGTTACGTCCCCTCGGTATGAAAGAGTGACTCCGGAAATAGGACGCCATCTGGGAAATATACACTGATCGGTGAAAACATTATGGCCACTTACCTAATAGACGATATGTCCACCTTAAAATTGATCAAATGGCTCTGAGCACTATGGGACTTAACACCTGAGGTCATCAGTCCCCTAAAACTTAGAACTACTTAAACCTAACTAACCTAAGGACATCAGACACATCGATGCCCGAGGCAGGATTCGAACCTGTGACCGTAGCGGTCGCGTGGTTCCAGACTGTAGCGCCTTAAACCGCTCGGCCACACCGGCCGACTATGACCACCTTGGGCAAGGGTAACAGGGCGATGCATCGTGGCAAGGAAGCAATGAGGACTTCGTAGGTCGCTGGAGCGAGTTGGCACCACATCTGCACATACAAGTCCCCTAATTTCCGTAAATTTCGGGGAGTGGGGGGGGGGGGGGGGGGCGGGGCGATGAGCTCTGACACCACGTTCAGTCACATTCCTGTTTCCCTGTTGTGTTCCATAGGATTCAGATCGGGGGAGATGGGTGGCCAGGAAATCACTGGGAACTCGCCATTGTGTTCCTCGAATCACTCCGTCACACCTCTGCTCCTCTGACACGGCGCATTATCTTGCTGAAAAATGCCACTGCCGTCGGGAAACGTGATCGACATAAAGGAGTGTTCGTGGTCTACAGCCAGTGTACGACACTCCTTGGCCACTAGTGCCTTGTACGAGCTCCACTGGACCTATGGATATCCAGCTGAATATTTCCCAAGGCATAGTGGGGCCGCTGCCAGCTTGGTCTCCGTTCCACAGTGAAAGTGTCAAGGAGCTATTCCACTGGAAGACGACGGATTCGCGCCCTCCCACCTGCATAATGAAGAGGGTATTACGATTCATCAGACCATGCAACGCTTTGCCATTGTACCAACGTCCAGTGCCGACGGTCACCAGCCGATTTCAGTCGTAGTTGCCGATGTCGTGGTGTTAACATTGGCACATGCATAGGTCGTCGGCTGCGGAGGGCCATCGTTAGCAGTGTTCGGTACGCTGTGTGTTGAGACACACCTGTACTCTGCCGAGCATTAAAGTCTGATGTTGGTGCGCCACAGTTCGCCACCTGTCCTGCTTTTCAAGTCTGCCCAGTCTAAGGCGTCCGACTTCTGTAATGAGGGTGGGCACCCAACACCTCGACGTCTGGACGTGGTGTCACCTTGGTTTCGTCACGTGTTGAAGACACTCATCACAGCACTCCCTGAACACCCGACCAGTCGTGCAGTTTCCGTAATGTTCATGCCGAGCCTCCTGCCCATCACAATCTGCCTTTGATCAAACTCAGATAGGTCGTGTATCTTCCCCATTCTACACTACTGGCCATTAAAGAAGAAATGCAGATGATAAACGGGTATTCATTGGACAAATTTATTATACTAGAACTCACATGTGATTACATTTTCGCCGGCCGGTGTGGCCGTGCAGTTCCAGGCGCTTCAGTCTGGAACCGCAGGTTCGAATCCTGCCTCGGGCATGGATGTGTGTGATGTCCTTAGGTTAGTTAGGTTTAAGTAGTTCTAGGTTCTACGGGACTGATGACTACAGATGTTAAGTCCCATAGTGCTCAGAGCCATTTGAACCATTTGATTACATTTTTAACGGAATTAGGGTGCATAGATCCCGAGAAAACAGTACCCAGAACAACCACCTCTGGCCGTAATAACGGCATTGATACGCCTGGGAATTGATTCAAACAGAGCTTGGATGGCGTGTACAGGTACAGCTGCCCATGCAGCTTCAACACGATACCACAGTTCATCAAGAGTAGTGATTGGCGTATTGTGACGAGCCAGTTGTTCGACCACCCTTGACCAGACGTTTTCAATTGGTGACAGATCTGGAGAATGTGCTGCCCAGGGCAGCAGTCGAACATATTCTGTATCCAGAAAGGCCCGTACAAGACCTGCAACATGCGGTCGTGCATTATCCTGCTGAAATGTAGGGTTTCGCAGGGATCGAATGAAGCGTAGAGCCAAGGGTCGTAACACACCTGAAATGTAACGTCCACTGTTCAAAGTGCCGTCAATGCGAACAAGAGGTGCCCGAGACGTGTAACCAATGGCACCCCATACCATCACGCCGGGTGATACGCCAGTATGGCGATGACGAATACACGCTTCCAATGTGCGTTCACCGCGATGTCGCCAAACACAGATGCGACCATCATGATGCTGTAAACAGAACCTGGATTCATCCGAAAAAATGACGTTATGCCATTCGTGCACCCAGGTTCGTCGTAGGGTACACCATCGCAGGCGCTCCTGTCTGTGATGCAGAGATAAGGGTAACCGCAGCCATGGTCTACGAGCTGATAGTCCATGCTGCTGCAAACGTCGTGTGCAGATGTTTGTTGTCTTGCAAACGCCCCATCTGTTGACTCTGGGATCGGGACGTGGGTGCACGATCCGTTACAGCCATGCGGATAAGATGCCTGTCATCTCGGCTGCTAGTGATACGAGACCGTTGCGATCCAGCACGGCGTTCCGTATAACCTTAATGAACCCACCGATTCCATATTCTGCTAACAGTTATTGGATCTCGACCAACGCGAGCAGCAATGTCGCGATACGATAAACCGCAATCGCGACAGGCTACAATCCGACCTTTATCAAAGTCGGAAACGTGATGGTACGCATTTCTCCTCCTTACACGGGGCATCACAACAACGTTTCACCAAGCAACGCCGATGCACTGCTGTTTGTGTATGAGAAATCGATTGGAAACATTCCTCATGTCAGCACGTTGTAAGTGTCGCCATCGGCGCCAACCTTGTGTGAATGCACTGAAAAGATAATCATTTGCATATCTTCTTCCTGTCGGTTAAATTTCGCGTCTGTAGCACGTCATCTTCGTGGCGTAGCAATTTTAATGTCCAGTAGTCAATACAGGGACAGCACACTCACTGATGCCACATGCATCGTGCCTGTGTCTGACTAGCAGTCATTTCTCGCCAGGTGATGCTGGTATCGATTTGTCGAGTTTCTATCGATAGCAGGTCGGTGTTCATAATGTTCTGGTATGTACACAGTCGTCGTGTGTCTGCACTGCCGTATCGGTTTGAGAGAAAGAAACGCGCTATGCTGGTCGAATTTCAGCACACCATTAGAGGATTGACGGCCGCCTTGACACTTACGTTTTTTATTTATTTTACTCTCTTACCCAAACTTGCTTCAGCGACAATATCGCCATCATCAGTGTGTGTTTTTCTTTATTCTGAAACATGCAAGAATAGCATCACTATAAACAATAGGTATAAAACACTGCTTGATTCAAAATATCGTATTCTGCGTATATTATCGTAGTACGTTCCATTGGACCGTGTTTGCATAAAAACAAGAATATGGGATTGTGGGTCCTCTTTGATATAAGACACTATTGTTTTTATTTAACTTATTCTCATTCCCAAACTAGATTCAGCAACAGTGTCGCCGTCATTACTCTATGTTTTTCCTTTATTCTAAAATATGCAAATATAGCGTACTTAGAAAAATTATCTTCCTGTTTGGTTCAAAGTACTGCGTTCTGTGAACAGTTTCATAATGCCATATTTACTTCACGTCACAGTGTGGTTTTTATGTTAGTTGCCTCTATTTCTGCCACATTTTCTGGGTGCCTGTTGTAGTTTCTACGGCAGACAGCATGTTATCTGTCACAGTATGGGTGGCTGGTATGAACAGGTATGAAAAAGTAAACTTGCAGGAGTCAGCGTTATACTATTAGAAATTGCGATAGTGTTGTGGATATAGTTTTGGTGTGCAATAGGTTGTTACGTAATTTGTCACATACTCCCGTTCGTTGGTCGCTTGCTCTTGCTTTTAATCACGGAAAAACTAAATTCACATTTTCATATTTTTTTAATAGCGGCCACTCATACAGTGGCAGCTCACATGCTGAGAAGAAATGGCAACAGTAACACAGGAAACAATCCGGAAACAACTGAAACGAACATAAATACCATAAACAATACTGAGATGTAAAGTAAGTAATGTATCATGAAACATTTCACAGAATACAGTATTTTGAACAAAAGCAGTACACACATAATAAATTTTGTAGCGATGCTACTTATGCAAACTGCAGAATAAAGAAGAAACCCACTAATGACGACGATACTGTCGCTTAAACTAGTTTGGGACAGAGAATAAAATAAATAAAAATTGAAGTGCCATAGATCAAGGTGGTCTCACAATCAAATGGTTAAAATGGCTCTGAGCACTATGGTACTTAATTTCTGAGGTCATCAGTCCCCTAGAACTTAGAACTACTTAAATCTAACTAACCTAAGGACATCACACACATCCATTGCCGAGGCAGGATCCGAACCTGCGACCGTAGCGGTCGCGCGGTTCCGGACTGAAGCGCCTAGAACCGCACGGCCACTCCGGCCGGCGACTCACAATCCCATGTTGTTCTTGTTTATATGGAAACACGGACCTATGGAAGAGCTTCAAGGCTGAAAAGATTGTAAGCAACCAAAACTTATTGGCACGTGTAGAAGCTAATCCTGTGTCACATTTACGGAACCTACTTGTCTTCTCTGTTACGCGTTTTGCCGAGCGGTATTAGCCGAGTGGTCTAGGGCGCTGCAGTCATAGACTGTGCGACTGGTCCCGGCGGAGGTTCGAGTCCTCCCTCGGGCATGGGTGTGCGTGTTTGTCCTTAGGATAGTTTAGGTTAAGTAGTGTGTAAGCTTAGGGACTGATGACCTCAGCAGGTAAGTACCATAAGATTTCACACACATTTGAACATTTTGTTATGCGTTTTGATACACTCTGCCCTCACGCGGTTCAGTGTGGAAATACTAAGTCATTTCTTCGGTGTGTGTAACATTTTACTGAGGGACACTGACGACACGAGTAAGTACCGCAAGGGCAGCGACAAAGCCGTAAGACGCCTCGTTGTCGCGGTGAGGTGCGCCGACTGTACCGGCTGCTTGTCATTCAGAACGCGGGCGCGTCGCCTCCCGGGGGACGGCCGCTATCCCGCGTCCCGCGTCGCGACGCCTTCACCCCTCCCCACCCCACCCCTCCCCTAGGCAGCCTTCCCCCCCACTATGCCAGCTCGGGCGGCCAAGACGCGGCCGCACCCCGCCACGCGCCGTTTTATGAACGCCGATGATTTAGCGGCATTGACAGCGACACAACAGCGGGGGCCGCCGCTCGGCGATATCGATCTCTCGACCGGAGCCCGCTGCGAGCTATCGCCGGCGCATCGCGGAGCGCGTCGCGTCACGGGGGTCCCCGCGTCGATTCGATACACGCGCGCGCGTAATCCAGGGCGTGACGCCCCCAGGGAGCCACGGCCCACGACACGACGCTCTCCCTCGCCGGTGATCGGAAGCCTCTACAACGGCTCCGGCTGCGTAGCCATCCATCTCTGGTCCACATCGTGCCAAGTATCGCTCAATCACGATGCGACTTTAATTCCTTCAACGCCTGTAGATCGACTTAAACACTATGATGAGTAGCGGATCTGACAAGGAGATGCCACATCCCGCTACTTACCGATTTCGACGAAGTTTAACATACTAATCGCGACACACTCGAAAATAACGGCTATGAAATGCTTCAGATCACTGTAGTACCGTTTCTGATGCATTCGAGTTCAAAGCCCGTGACGTACGATTCGTTTAAGACCAGATGGAATCTTTAGATCACTCCAAACGGCTCTAAGCACTATGGGACTTAACACCTGCGGTCATCAGCCCCCTAGACTTAGAACTACTGAAATCTAACTAACCTACGGACATCACACACATCCATGCCCGAGGCAGGATTCGAACCTGCGACCGTAGCAGCAGCGTGGTTCCGGACGGAATCGCCTAGAACCACTCGGCCACAGCGGCCGGCCAGAACACGCCAAAATAAAGAAATTTTATATACACATTAACTGATCAAAAATACGTGGACACCCCTCATGCAGTGCGGAATTGGGCACTATATGTAATAAGAGGCAGGCCCTCCGGTATGAAAGGAACCGGGAAGTATTACATTTTCAGTAGACATGCATCAACGCAAAGGTGGATCGTTCAGGAGAGCTTAGCGACTTCGAACGCGAACCACTGAATGTCAACTGAGTAAGAATTCCATCTGGGACATTTCGGGCCTTTTAATGCGTCCCAAGACGGCCGTTGGCGATGACATTGTGGAGCAGAAAAACAAAGGAGCAATCACAGGTAAACAAAGATCAGGTAAAACTTTGCTGTAAAAAATCGAGTGAAATCAGTGGAAGAAATCACACTTAAGTCATTTAGCGCTACCAGCACTCCACGTAACATAATGACTGTAAGTAGGGAATTAAAAGAATAGGATACAACGGGCGAGCAGCTCCTCGTAAGCTACAAATCTCCGTAGGCCACCTCTCACCACCTCTGTAGGCCATCTTTACACCACTTCAATCGTTACTTGAGATGCTGTATAGAGTGACTTCAGTTGACTGTGGATGGACTGGAAACGAACGATTTGGAGTGATGAATCATGTGATACCTTGTAATAATCCAATGGGATCTGGCGATTGCCTCAGAACTTTACATGCAATCATGTACAGGCCGTCAGTGAAGTACGGGGGAGAAAATGCTATATGTGGAAAGATATGACCACACTTTATAGCATTATGTACCGCGTGTGGTAACGGAACAATTCGGAGACGATGATGGTCACCTTCAAAAAATGGTTCAAATGGCTCCAAGCACTAGGGGACTTAACATCTGAGGTCAACAGTCCACTGGACTTAGAACTACTTAAACGTAACCAACCTAAGGACAGAACACTTCCACACTCGAGGCAGGATTCGAACCTGTGACCGTAGCAGCAGCGCGGTTCCGGACTGAAGCGCCTAGAACCGCTCGGCTACAGCGGCCGGCCGGTCACCTTCCCAGACGTGTTAATGTGACTACGCACGGTCGCATAAAGGCGGTAGGAAACGTTAGTAACTTGGCAAAACGCAAATACGTTGGCGTGATTATATTTTGTTCCAGGACTAGAACTATTACATGTAATCCTGTGACCATGTAGTATGTTCGTGTCCTCTGCAGGTGTTAAATAATCCATAGGTTTGAGAGTAAGACGGTACGGCGAGTTGAAAAAGAGAGGCAGGGGAGAGAGAGAGAGAGAGAGAGAGAGAGAGAGAGAGGGAGAGGGGGTGAGATACACGTGCGTCTGAGAAACCTCTTCCCTCGAAAACTTCTCTCTTTTATACTACCTCTGTGTTACCACAGATGACATGTCACTGATCTCATCTATATTAAGACTACAGTGCACAGGCGAGATGACTATTCCTTCCACAGCCCTGAGTGGAATACATAAGTTCTAATAAACGTTCATCAACCTGCAGTCTTCTATAGTTGCGAACCCCTGCTCAGGAAACAGTACGTATGTCGTGAATCCATTATCTTGAGGCTGTAATCAACCCTTAGCGAAGTGAAGAACAAATATTTCAGAAATAATTAAATTTCCAATTACTTGCTTATGCAGGATACCACTCGCTTTTTGCTAGCAGAACACGAGAAACTGCATAGTTACATTCCACTTTAGAGTCAGAAATAATTTCCATTCTCTAACAAATCTATGAACTGCGTATTTACATAATTACTGTCATACTGTTCTCAACTACATGTCCAAACGACGAGAAATTGCTAATAAAGCCTTAACTGGCACCGACCACGGCAAAATACATGTCCGTCCCTCATGACTGCCAAACCAGCTCTCACATTTACGAACTAGACATTGCAAATTAAATCTTAACTGATGCCGCGGCAGACAACGCTGCCGAACCAGCTCCGATCTTACAGCCGAACCACTTCGCCCGGCATCCAACATAGGCGCGATCCGAAGATCACCGAAGTGCTTCGTCTGCCTTTTCGGTTAGATGTTGATTATTATTCTGCTGGTTATTGATACTTGTAAAGTAATGGATTGATAGTACGCTCTTGAGAGATGCTTTAATTTGAATTGCAAGTAAATACGCTGTTTAGTTTGTCTAATATTAATAACAGAAGATTACCATTTTGGCTCACAACTTCCGAACGCAGCAGTCAATCGTGGTGGAGGACCACAATTTAGCCGGTCTTTCTCACGATACGTGAATCGAACAAACCATCTGTCATCGGTACTACACACCGTATTACGTTATCTTCCCACCGCCGCCTTCATAACTGCTCTAAGAAGAGCTTCTTGCACATGAATATGATGGCTGCAAAGCCAGAAATATTACGACGATGTCTGTCACCATGATACTGACAAAATGCCTCTAGGATACGTCAGATTGGTGGGATCTTATGGAGACATTGGTTACCGGATGATCTACAATGGGGAACGGAAAGGGGAGCTGGAGGGCGGGTTGGTTCAACTGATAGCAGATTAGCTGCTGTCAAACTCAAATATATGTTTATCTGATGCTGCTATGCAACAACTACTAGTCCAACAATAGATTTAGCATTCATAAAGTGCATAGAAGTAGTACCATGTTCTATGACGTCTGTCGTGGGTTGATGTTTTGTATACGTTCTTGGAGCACCTGAACCACACCACACCCCCGACTACTCTCTACCATTGTTGTAGCGTTCGGAAATATCCAATGACCGAGTATAATGGATGCGTCCAGATAGCGACATGAAAGTCACAGGCTCTGTTTTTACTTGTTACTGTGCTCCGCAGTATCTTTGTATATCGAATACCGGTAATACTACACTAGTACGTACAACACGAGATCTGATACGTTCAGAGTCCTGACTGTACCTACACATAACTCTAAAACATTCCCCAGCCACTTCTATGATTCAGTTATATTCTAACAGATAAAAACCCAGTAAACTGTGTCTCATGTAAAATCACGCTGCAGTTTGCAACTGTCATCATTGACGTAGTTTCCGCCTCGGTATAGTTCGGCTATGCTCTTACTGTTCGACGACAGATCAATGGCATTGTCTCACTGTCATGATTCTTATCCCTTTCTTCCAACTTCACAGTGTTATTTCTCTTCCTTCTGTACTACCTCTTTATTTTACTTATCTGTTTATGTAACATGATCTGACTACGGCCTTCAGACCCTTTCTTACATCGGACCAGGATTTCACACATACAGTACCTTGTTTACACCGTAGTTTATGGAATAACAGTTTTAATATGACAACTAGTATTAAAATGATGTGAGTGTCGGAAGTTGCATTATGAACATATTATACTGAGCATGAAGTTATTACTATAAGTACTTGTGTCACTGCAGCTCCTGTCACGAATAGTGATAACAGTGATTATAATAATAAAATTACAAAAAACCAGAGCACCATTGATGTAATCAAGAATGTGAAACGACACTGGAATAAAGAAAAAGTGCATTTCAACCTCACAACTGCAACAAATCAGAAGAAACATAGAAGAGATTCCTGGAACTTCGTAAACAAACGTCGAAGATTTCAACGCAAGATAAACGAAAATATGTCAATGACCAACTGTAGTCAATTGAAGACGACTTCAAAAATTACAACACGCAAGATATCACAAGACCTTCGAAAACCCAATCAAAGGGAATTCACCACTGAACCTCTACTTTCTAAAGCAAGATGGTAAATTAGCTTTTAAAAATTAAGAAAATCGCCAAGAACCAGCCATAAATTTTTCACAACTTTTAAATTGTCCTGAACTCAAAGAGAGATTCCCGAAAATACGACCAGGAATCGCAACAGATAGTTCGTCACCATCAACACAAGAAGGAGTTTATTCACACATCATGAAACTTAAAAACAGCAAAGCATCTGGGGAGGACGGAATTGTTGGTGAACTCTTGAAAAATTTAGGCCCCTATCTCACTCCAAGATATTACACAAATAATATGCAACATTTGGCAAACAGATTGCTCTGATCCATCTACTACACAAAAGAGGCAACAAATAAGATGCAAACAACTATAGAGGCATCTCCCTCCTACCTGTCACCTACAAAATAGCACGCAAAAGCACTTAAAACCTAAATTAGTATAACATCAAGCAGAATTCTGACTGAACCGTCCATGCCCAGAATAGATTTTTTTTACCTCAAAACTATACTCAAAATACGAACACTCAGAGAAATACCTCTAGTGAGCTCATTAGCAGATTTCAAAAAGCCGTAGGAATCGGTAGGCAGGTTCTAACTATTCCAAATTTTAAAAGAGGGGGATTAGATCACTCAAACGAGAACGCATAAGACAATACTAACTCGCACGAAATCTAAAGTCAAATTTATTGGAGAAACATCAGAAACATTGACATTCAGATATGTCCGAGACAACGAGATTGACTCTCTTCTGTTCTGCTCAACGTCGTCCTTGACAAGATAATGGAACAATGGGGCTTAAAGAACTCAAAAAAAGTAAGTCTTGGATGCCAGTCCTACTTGTCTTTCCCAAAAACTCCTTTACATACCACACATCTCATTTGCGGACGAGCGGCCGATACTGGCAGAGGACGAAGAGACTGCCGTCAAACAGCTCGAGACACTTAAAGAATTGGCAGAACCAACTGGGTTAAAAATGTCGTTTTAGAAAACTGAATTCTAATGTTCAAAGACGAAAACCACCAGCCTGATAACAAAACACGGTAAAATCAATAGTGTACCGTACTTAAAATACCTCAGAGAATTCTTCGAACCTACAGACCTTCACAAAGCCTCACAGCAAAATCACCTCCACAAATTCAAAAAAGCATTAGGCTTTGTAAAAAAACTCCGCAATAAAAAATTCATGTCAAGACAGAAAAAAAATCAGCACTACAACAGTCATAAAACCAACTCTTCTCTGCGCAAGCGAAACACTGACGCTTAACAGAAAACAGGAACTTGAAGAAATAAAAAAAGAAGAGAGAATGAACATAAGGAAAATTCTGGGATCAAGACATACCCAAGACAGTTACAGACTACCAGCAATAAAAACAACAGTAAAGTCTTCAAGTATCGAAACTGACATTAAGGGAAGGCGAATGAAATTCTTTGGTCATCTCAAGAGACTAGCAGAAAGCGATTGACAAAACGGATAATAGACTATGTAACACATTCATTCAACAATATTAGAAATGACTTGAACAAAACAAACGTAAGGCCAACCGACATTTTAGAGACATCTTGAGACTCAAAGTGGACAAATGTGAAGTTACATCAGAACAACAAAACACAAGACAGTAGTGACCAAAGTGGTCGGAAGAACGTAAACAAGTCTTCTCGGAAAGAATGAAAGCCTATTGGAGCAAGAAGAAGAACCCAAAGGAAATATGATTGAGTTATTTGCTTAACGTCTTCCATTTATTGGGAGAATTCGCTTAAAATAATGATTAGTAATAATGACAGTAATAGTGGCAATAACAACGACAATGGTGTTGGCAGACATAAGAAGAACTTACACGTGCACAAAATTGTAGTATCCTAAACGAAATTATCGGTTTTCAAAAGTGATGTTTCCTAACGTAAGGCGTTCTGAGAAAAAGAAATTTAGGGAGACTGCATCGGTTAAGAAGGAAGATCAGGTTGGAAAGAGGGATGTACAAGGGTAACGATTGTGTGCAGGTAGAATGAGAATCCTTATTGTTGCTTTAGTAGAGGTGTCATTAACTGTGTTCTGATGCTGGAGACATTATTCATTTCTTTAATATAACGCTGGTTGTTATTATAGAGCCAGTTTCTGCTGCTCAGAATGACTTGCTGTAAGTGGTTGAATGATGCAGTGCGACAAAAAGACTTTTTCTCTGATGGGATGGGGTGTTTCTGCTATGTTGTCCAGACAACAGCGTTAAGGTCGAGGAGACAGATAAAGGACAACGCTCAGTGGTAAGACGGTGCCAAATACAGAGGGTACAATAGTCTCTGTGCTTATCTGCACACGCCAGGATAGCCGTGCATGTAATCGTGAAATTTGATCGAAAGTCGAACATCACTGATATAACCAACACATGCATTAATAACCAGTTCCAGGCACCGCGAGCTTACCTGACAAAAAGCCTAGCAGGGTGACATTCCTGCAATCAATAACTGAAAGTATAAGAGTTTGTAAAAGTTTCTTTTTCAGGTCGAGAGGGAAGAGCTTTTAATATTTTTGTAATGCTTGGAGAGATGCTGATGACTTCTAGCACATTGCAATTACGTGCTCAGTCCACTTTAGATTTTCATTTACTATTACTACTAGACTCTTTGCTGAGGGAGAGAAGTTGACATTTGTCCCATCTAGGTTTAAACATGATAGGGATTTCCGATATTTCGAGGTAATTAGGCTAGAATGACCAACCAGTATCTCTTGGGTTTTGGACGGGTTGAGTTTTATCCCTGTGTACTGCGCCAAATTCGGTAGTGCACACATGTCGAAACTGAGATTCTCGATAGGTGTCTTCAGGTTTATTGGTTATGCACTTTGATATAATTGGAGGTCATCAACTGACATGTGGTGTTGCGGTAGGATAAAACTGATGACACACCATTAAAGTACAATGTAAAGATTGTAGGACCTAACGCCTGATACTTCCGGCCTCCATTGTGACTTTACACTGCCGTACCTGACGCATTGCTGGCGAGACGTCAGGTATGAAAGACACCACTTCAATGCGCATGGCGAGCAGCTCAGACTGCTGAAGTCGACAGTGGTAAAGGTTTTGCTGAAGTCTAGAAGCACATAATAATTGCCTCTTGTGCATCCGTGGCAAGCTTCAGGTCGTCTGTTACCTTTATTAAGGTAGATATTGTGTTGCGATGCTTCCGAAAATCTGATTGGCATTCGTCTCCTCAGTTGCTTGTAGTTGGGTAGTTAGTTGGCTGGTCGTGGACTATAAATTCCATGGCTTAGGACAGTGCAGGAAAAATGTAAATAGTTCGGTAATTAGAGGGTGCTGTGACAACGTCCTTTTTAGGTAATGGATAAACTAGTCCCTGTTTTCAGGCCAGAGGGAAGCACTTGCGGTTAAGGAGTGGTTGAAGATATCTGTTATAGTCGGCAGTAGTGTGTCAATAATAAGATTCGTCATTTGCTACAGTGTGCAGTGGATCCTGATCTGATATACGTGATGGCTGTTTTGACGATGTTCGAAGTAACATAGTTTAGGTGTAATTTTTCGTTGTTCCAATCATTTATCCCCATTTAGTAATCAGTGACTCTCTGTTTCCTTTGTGGCTCAATTTCGGTTGTAGGTAATAGGAAGTACCGGTCCAGTTTATCGTCTGGGACAATGGGACGAGCTGCGGCCTTTACTTTGCCAAAGCCAAGATCACGCAATCTTTTTTGTAGGACATCTGTTCTATTTTTTTGTTGGTTAATGTATAGGCAAGCCTGAGTTTAGCGTTTCTCACAGATGGACTGACTGTTCCGCCACTACTTGTAAAGAATATGATTTTTAGGCATGGAGTGTAGTTTGTATGTCTCATGTGGAACGTCTGTGAGATTCATCAGTTATCCCAAATGCAGAGTACCTTCTTGTTTTTCCGGTCTTTAAATGGGAATATTTGTCACACAGAGCGCCATTCCTCTTACCTAATAAACGTATATTGCAGATCTGCTCTTGGGTTACTGCTATTAGACACTTTCTGCCACTTTATCTTTTCTCTCACTGGCTAGGAATGCTCTCCCTCTCCCTGACTATGAAACACATATGTGTTAGTACGTGTGTGTGTGTGCGTGTGTGTGTGTTTGTGTTTGTGTGTGTGTGTGTGTTCCTGCATAGCTTTGAATCGTCTTGAGTAATTTCAACCAAATTTGTCACACCTATGACTAACTAACAGAACACAACCACGGAGGCCATAAGAGACCTGTGTTATTGTGTTCTTGAGTCCGAAGACTGGTTACTGGGAATATCTCTCGCTATCCATTCTGCCCTCTGCACATCAACTTTTACCTACATCCAATTCAACATGTTTACTGTAGTCAAGTGTTGCCCTTCCTCTACAGTTTTGCCTCCCACAGTTTCCTCCAGCAACACATTAACTACTTGTCGTAGCCTTTATATCTCTCCTATCAAAGCGTCCATTACGTAGGTCAAGTTGTGCCATTAACTCCTTTACTCGTCGTTTAGATTACATCTTCATTAGTTATCGAATTTACTCATCTAATCTTCTGCATTCTTCTGTAGCATGTTTATTAAAAAGCTTGTGTTCTCTTCTTTTTTGCTGTTTTCGCCCATGTTTCATTGAGATTAAACACTACACGCTAGATAAATATCTTCAGAAAGAAAATCTCAAAATCTTACTGATATTAGATTCGATGTTGACATATTTCTGGTTTCAGAAAAGATTTTATTGCTTTAGTGCCAATATTTGTGGGATTGTGGCTGTGTTATAATGGGATGAATTTCCGATGATACAATAGGCCGCCTGACTTTTCTTTGAGTATTCTTTCTCTTAACAGTAAACTAGTGTGTGACGCACAACGCCTGTCTTGTAGCATCTATCTATGGAGCCTAGTGAGTAATGAAGTTCCGATCCCGTGCTTAGTAAACAAATGTGTTATAAAAGGCGTCACTCTTTTATTGGGGTGTTCTAATTCTACATCTACATTTACATCTACATAGATACTCCGCAAGCCACCGTATGGTGCGTGGCAGAGGGTATCCTGTAGCAGTACTAGTCATTTCCTTTCCTGTTACAATCGCAAACACAGCGAGGGATAAACGACTATCTATATGCCTCCGTATTAGCCCTAATTTCTCGCATCTTATCTTCATGGTCCTTACGCGCAATGTATGTTGACGGCCGTGGAATCGTTCGGCAATCACCTTCAGATGCGGGTTCTCTAAATTTTCTCAGTAGTGTTTCTCAAAAAGAGAGTCGCCTTTCCACCAGGGATTCCCATATGAGTTCCCGAAGCATCTCCGTAACACTTATGCGTTGTTCGAACCTACCGGTAACAAATATAGCAGTCCGAGCGAGGTAGCGCAATGGTTACCACACTGTACTCGCATTCGGGAGGACGACGGTTCAATCCCGCGTCCGGCCATCCTGATTTAGGTTCTCCGTGATTTCCCTAAATCGGTCCAGGCAAATGCCGGGATTGTTCCTTTGAAAGGGCACGGCCCACTTCCTTCTCCGTCCTTCCCTAATCTGATGAGACCGATGACCTCGCTGTCTGGTCACCTCCCCCCAAAACAACAACAACACATATAGCAGACCGCCTTTGAATTGCTTCAATGTCTTCCTTCATTCAGACCTGGTACGGATCCCAAACACTCAAGCAGCACTCAAGAACATGTTGCAGCAGCGTCCTGTATGAAATCTCCTTTACAGGAGAACCTCTCTTTCCCAAAATTCTCCCAACAAACTAAAGTCGACCGTTCGCCCTAAAACCATGCTGATTCGTAGACATAAGCTTCTCAGTCTTAGGAAAGTTTATTATATTCGAACTGAAGATATGTTCAAGGTTTCTGCAGTAGACAGAAGTTAGCGGTATTGGTCTGTAATTTTGCGGGTCTTTTCTTTTACCCTTCTTATATAATGGAGTCACCTGCTCTTTTTTACAGTCGCTTGGGACTTTTTGCTGGGCGAGAGATTCATGATAAATGAAAGCTAGGTAAGGGGCCAATGGTATAGAGTACTGTCCCGAATGGAAAACAGCCCACAGTAGCACTAAATTCAATTTATTTTAAACCTTGATCATGGTTTCTGCTATACTAATACAGCTTTCTGCAGAAGTCATACACACTAATAAATGAAAAAGTCTTAGTCCAGCGGCTGCGTCAAGACAGGTAGTATAACAGAGGTAATGGCGTAGGACGTATGTTGCCATTTGTAATTTTACTTATGTTCAAACAGGCTAATGTCTATTGAAGTTATTTTATTGGTCTTGACGCAGCCGCAGGGCTAAGACATTTTTCATTTATTAGTGTGTGTGACTTCTGAAGAAGAAACCATGGTCAACGTTTAAAATAAGCAGAATTTAGCGCAACTATGGGCTGTTTTTCATTCGAGACAATTTCGTAACGGTTGCTATTGTCGCTGCCATGATGAAAATAATGAACTATAGAGTACTCTTTGTAAAATTGACCAGGGATTCCATCTGTACCTGGTGATTTATTTGCTTTCAAATCTTTCAGTTGTTTCCCTTCGCCAGGGGATTCTGTCCGATGGTCAAATGACGCTATGTTTGTATGATTTTCCAGTGTGAACGATTTCTTGAACGTGAAATTTAAAACTTCGGCTTTCGTTTTGCTATTTTCAGCTGACACACCAGACTGGTCAGCAAGGGACTGAACAGAAGCCTTAGGCCCGATTAGCGATTTTACCAGAATTTTCTCGGGTTCTCTGGAAGGTCTTTTGCTAAGTGTTACGATACTAATTGTATGCTTCGCACAAAAATCTTTTTGCAGACTCACGAATCTCTACTAACCTTCACTTGCCGTCATTTGTGCGTTCCCTTCTTCAGCATCCTCCGAATTTCGTTTTTAACCCATGGTAGGTCTTTTCCGTCTTTATCCCTTACCAGGCGCATAACTCTTCGGATCACGATTTACAATCTGCTTAATATTTGCCCATAATTCCTCTACATTCATCTTGCTGGAACTAAGTTCACGGTCTAATAACTGCTTACGTGCTCTATGTAGCAAGTGGTTCAAATGGCTCTAAGCACTGTGGGACTTAACATCTGAGGTCATCAGTCCCCTAGACTTAGAACTACTTAAACCTAACTAACCTAAGGACATCACACACATCCATGCCCGAGGCAGGATTCGAACCTGCGACCGTAGCAACAGCGCGGTTCCAGACTGAAGCGCCTAGAACCGCTCGGCCACAGCGGCCGGCTCTATCTAGCAGAAACCCTGTCCTAGCCTTCTTGACTGTTTTATTAACTTTCGTAATCATAGCTCCTATTAATGGTGCGATGCTACATACGAGAATTGTGAGTAGCATTGTCGGTGTGAAACTTTCTTACAGAGCTGTGCTAGTCCGTGAATATTATGTCACTTGCGGAGTCCAGCAGATCGAGACTGCTTTTTAACGGTCTGCATTCACCTCTGTGCCCTGTGGCGTAATGGATACACCCAACACTCTGCATACAGCATATGGAAAGACATCAGCAAGATGTCACCGGGTTTCGTCCTGATATAAAGAATGTTAATTCAAGTTAAAATTGAATTTTATTAAATAACATTAACAGCACAGTACTGATTTGATTTTAGGAAGTAGATGTTAAATTCTGCGTTGATTGCTTACGCACAACTGACTATGCGACTACTGACCCTGTAGAGGGGGATCCAACGCCAATCGAACAAAGTAACTTATTACAAAATCTCACCAGTGATGTGCATCACTATTCTAACCTATGACGACGAAGGCTGACACTTCCGTTGCTCATGAGCGGCCAGGAACAAGTGTCGTTTTTTGAGTAGTATCTTCTCCACAGTGCCTCGAGTAACGAGAGTTTGTAACAGACTAACAGAAGCCGGGCCTCTCTTCACGCTACTTTTATAATTCTCGCAACTTTGGAAAGTAATTAATGTATTCAGATGGTTTGGAGGGAACAGATCCGCTTTACTCGTATGTCTTGAATATATTATTTGTTGATTTCGCTTCCCGGCGGATATTCAGCATTTTAGGCAGCAAGACAGCCTGGAATATTGCCGACGCCACCACGCAAGTCCGGGCCCACCTCATCAGAGGAATTTCGCCATGGCACATTACAATTTTACAAAGTAAAACCATCCAGGTTACTATTAAAATTTTCCTTATTCATTACGCTGTTTCGGCTGCTATCATCATCAGGTATCAGAAACGTTAGAAGACTGAACCTTGTTCCGTAATTTCAAAGCATTTTGAGATCTGATCATAGCACTAGCCGAAACGTCGCAATGAAAAAATGAAATTTTAATAGCGATCTAGACGATTTTATTCACAAAATAGTCACAATGATCGTGGAGTCACACAGGAAATTCATTTCCTTTGTTAATAAGTGACTGTTGTGCCGATCACAGTTAGGAAGCCTGGCGGACAACTTTCTCTCTGTCGCCGGTCGCACGCGAGTTTCCAGCGGTCACACGGCACCTGACATTAAACCAGCTGTCTCCTTCCTAGAGCTGTGCTCTACCAACACTATGGTTCAGTAGAATGAGAGTTTCACTCTGCAGCGGAGTGTGCGCTGGTATGAAACTTCCTGGCAGATTAAAACTGTGTGCCGGACCGAGACTCGAACTCGGGACCTTTCACATTAGCGGGCAAGTGCTCTACCAACTGAGCTACCCAAGCACGACTCATGCCCCGTCCTCACAGCTTTACTTCTGCCAGTACCTCATCTCCTACCTTCCAAACTTTACAGAAGGTACTGGCAGAAGTAAAGCTGTGAGGAGGGGGCGTGAGTCGTGCTTGGGTGGCTCAGTTGGTAGAGCACTTGCCCACGAAAGGCAAAGGTCCCGAGTTCAAGTCTCGGTCCGGCACACAGTTTTAATCTACCAGGAAGTTTCATGGTTCAGTAGCTGTGGTACACTACATAAATGACATAGCAAATGACAGGAATGCCTGTAATATTGGTAGCGTGGGTAGGGAAAGAAACGTAAATGAGTATGTAAGACAGACACTGAATTTGCACATAATTACAGCTGGACATCATTTAGTGTTAGTCCTGTGTGCATTTTATATCCCTAAAAAGTATAAAATGCATTTTTTGAGTAATGAAAATCAGTTAATACCGTAATTTATGACCTTTTATGTTACCAAAGCATTTGCTTTTGATAGAGGAACAGTTTACAGACACAAACGTCATACAGGGTGTTTTCGTAAGGGCGAGAAAAATGTAACATGACGTAGAGAATGCTCCACGGAACAATTTGAGGTAGGGCATCTGGGGTCGTGGATATCAGCTTAAGGAGATTTGGATGTAAACGTGTCTACCGCTACGTCTAGCATTACTTTTTTCAGCTTATTTGCAACTAAAATGCTTACAAGTTATCACGTACTGTGTTGTTTATTTACACGTACATTATTTATTTCCTGCAAGTAAAGAAGTAGGAAGAACCCGATTGCTAGGAAGTCATGATGCAAGTTTTATTTACTTTACTTGTACGTAAGATGGCTCTGTTGTATCGTATTTACATTGTCCCGTGACAGAACGTACTATCAATCAACGGCGGACCCGTTGATTGCTCAGTGTTATTCAGAGACGTATAGTACAATACGATACGATGGAACAGTACTGGTACAGTTTCGCAGTACTCACTCAGATACACCTTGTGTATGAGGAAGTCCACCACAACGCTCTCGTTGCTGAAAGGCTGCACACGGAACGATTTACTAACAGGCATCATCCGTCACGACGAGTGTTTATTTCTGCGGGAGACTGATTCATTGGAAAGAAGAAATGGTTCAAATGGCTCTGAGCACTATGGGACTTACCTTCTGAGGTCATCAGTCCCCTAGAACTCAGAACTACTTAAACCTAACTAACCTAAGGGCACTACACACATCCATGCCCGAGGCAGGATTGGAACCTGCGACCGTAGCGGTCGCGCGGTTCCAGACTGTAGCGCCTAGAACCGCTCGGCCGCTACGGCCGGCATTGGAAAGAAGAAACGACGGTCCTAGCAACGCGAGATGCTCCATGAACTCAAATGGGCCTACCTGGAGGGAAGGTGACGTCATTTTCGAGGAACACTTTTGGAACAATTTTCAGAATCGGTATTTGAAGCTGACTGCAAAAAGATTGTACGTTTCCGGCCGCTGTGGCCGAGCGGTTCTAGGCGCTTCAGTCCGGAGCCACGCTGTTGCTACGGTCGCAGGTTCGAATCCTGCCTCGGGCATGACTGTGTGTGATGTCCTTAGGTTAGTTAGGTTTAAGAAGTCCTAAGTCTAGGGGACTGATGACATCAGATGTTAAGTCCCACAGTGCTTAGAGCCATTTGAACTGGCACAACCGATTTTGAAGAGGAGGTGCTGGAACCTGTTGCAGCGAACCCCACTACAAGTACTCGTCGCATTTCACGTGAAATGGACGCTGCACATACTAGCCTGTGGCGAGTACTCCACAAACAACAATTACACTCATATCACCCACAACGAGTCCATCGAGTGGTTGTGACTGACTTTTCACCGGGGGTTGCTTTGTGTCAGTGATTGCCCCAATAATAGATTGATCGACAAAGTGCCGTTTACTGACTTGGATACATTTCATCGTGATGGTATTTCGAACAGGAGGAATAGCAATGTGTGGGATGAGGAAAACATTCACGCTGTAGTAGACTGTCACCATCAAGTACGTGCATGAGTTGTTGGAGAACGTACCCTTCGCTGTTCGTGGGACGATGAGGATACAACAACACCGTGCAACGCCTAACTCCAGTGTGGATGTCCGAAACTACATATATCAGTGCTGTATTGGAAGGGGAGATCCTATTTCATGGCCTGCGAGGTCACCTGCCCTGAATCATTTCCTGTGGGGATATCTGAAGTCACCTGTGTATGAGACCCCATTGGATATGGAATGGAACTAGTTGCCAGGATTGTAGCTGCCTGTGATGTGATTCGAAACACTCCAGGGATATTTGTCAGGCTGCATCAGAATCTTGTTCGCCGATGTCATGGTTGCGTTGAGGTTGATGGCTATCAGTTTCAGCAAATTTTGTAAGATACAGTACAAATGATACGTTCATTGTGTCAGTGATGGCATTTGTAATTAACCGTAACTAATGCAAATAAGAAAGTACGCAGTAATGTGATGGTTGAAATGGCTCTTGAGCACTATGGGACTCAACTTCTGAGGTCACCAGTCCCCTAGAACTTAGTACTACTTAAACCTAACTAACCTAAGCACATCACACACATACATGCCCGAGGCAGGATTTGAACCTACGACCGTAGCGGCACCGCGGTTCCAGACTGGAGCGCCTAGAACCGCTCGTCCGCATAGGCCGGCGCAGTAATGTGATTTTACTCCTGTTATCTCCTTAAGGTCGCTTCTCCGACACCAGGTTCCCTACCTCAACTTGTTCATTGAAGCATCCACTATGTCTTGTTAAATTTTTGCACGCTCGTACGGAAACGCTCTGTACACTGGGAAAGTCACGTGACACCCCTTTTATTTCGTAAACCATTACATACATCGAAACACGGTTTTCGGCAAATGTTACAGCGTCGAAGGGCACGTATTTTTTTGTTTAGGTAATGTTTTAAGTGATGTATCGACAGAGACACTGACGCAAGTACGGTTTTCTAAATCACACCGTATGCTTTTTATAACTGCATCCGATAGCTCTGGAGGATACTGTCAGCACCAGCATCTTAATAATAGTTCGTGCAACTACCTGGCTCGTCAGTCAATGGCGATCCGGACTGATAACACTTGAAACGTCCCCTTTGAACAATTTATACAAAACGTCCCCTTAGAACAATTTATACACGACTGTGCTTAAACTGACACACAATATTTTTAGCGCATCTTAATCCTACTCCCAACATCACCACTGCTGAGGCCCAGGCTATCCGTGATCTGAAGGCTGACCGATCCATCGTCATTCTTCCGGCGGACAGGGGTTCCACGACTGTGGTACTTGATCGTCGGGAGTATGTGGCTGAGGGACTGCGTCAGCTTTCAGACAATACCACATACAAAGTTTGCCAAGGTAATCCCATTCCTGATGTCCAGGCGGAGCTTCAAGGAATCCTCAGAACCTTAGGCCCCCTACAAAACCTTTCACCTGACTCCATCAACCTCCTGACCCCACCGACACCCCGCACCCCTACCTTCTACCTTCTTCCTAAAATTCACAAACCCAATCATCCCGGCCGCCCCATTGTAGCTGGTTACCAAGCCCCCACAGAAACGTATCTCTGCCTACGTAGATCAACACCTTCAACCCATTACATGCAGTCTCCCATCCTTCATCAAAGACACCAACCACTTTCTCAAACGCCTGGAATCCTTACTCAATCTTTTACCCCCGGACACCATCCTCGTAACCATTGATGCCACTTCCTTATACACAAATATTCCGCACGTCCAGGGCCTCGCTGCGATGGAGCGCTTCCTTTCACGCCGATCACCTGCCACACTACCTAAAACCTCTTTCCTCATTTCCTTAGCCAGCTTCATCCTGACCCACAACTTCTTCACTTTTGAAGGTCAGACATACCAACAATTAAAGGGAACAGCCATGGGTACCAGGATGGCCCCTCGTACGCCAACCTATTCATGGGTCGCTTAGAGGCCTTCTTGGTTACCCATGCCTGCCAACCCAAAGTTTGGTACAGATTTATTGAGGACATCTTCATGATCTGGACTCACAGTGAAGAAGAACTCCAGAATTTCCTCTCCAACCTCAACTCCTTTGGTTCCATCAGATTCACCTGGTACTACTCCAAATCCCATGCCACTTTCCTTGACGTTGACCTCCATCTGTCCTATGTCCAGCTTCACACGTCCGTCCACATCAAACCCACCAACAAGCAACAGTACCTTCATTATGACAGCTGCCACCCATTCCACATCAAACGGTCCCTTCCCTACAGCCTAGGTCTTCGTGGGAAACGAATCTGCTCCAGTCTGGAATCCCTGAACCATTACACCAACAATCTGAAAACAGCTTTCGCATCCCGCAACTACCCTCCGGACCTGGTACAGAAGCAAATAACCAGAGCCACTTCCTCGTCCCCTCAAGCCCAGAACTTCCCACAGAAGAACCACAAAAGTGCCCCACTTGTGACAGGATACTTTCCGGGACTGGAGCAGACTCTAAATGTGGGTCTCCAGCAGGGATACGACTTCCTCAAATCCTGCCCTGAAATGAGATCCATCCTTCATGAAATCCTCGCCACTCCACCAAGAGTGTCTTTCCGCCGTCCACCTAACCTTCGTAACCTCTTAGTTCGTCCCTATGAAATCCCCAAACCACCTTCCCTACCCTCTGGCTCCTACCCTTGTAGCCGCCCCCGGTGTAAAACGTGTCCCATGCACCCTCCCACTACCACCTACTCCAGTCCTGTAACCCGGAAGGTGTACACGATCAAAGGCAGAGCCACGTGTGAAAGCACCCACGTGATTTACCAACTGACCTGCCTACACTGTGAAGCTTTCTATGTGGGAATGACCAGCAACAAACTGTCCATTCGCATGAATGGACAGAGGCAGACAGTGTTTGTTGGTAATGAGGATCACACTGTGGCTAAACATGCCTTGGTGCACGGCCAGCACATCTTAGCACAGTGTTACACCGTCCGGGTTATCTGGATACTTCCCACTAACACCAACCTGTCAGAACTCCGGAGATGGGAACTTGCCCTTCAGTATGTCCTCTCTTCTCGTTATCCGCCAGGCCTCGGCCTCGCTAATTTCAAGTTGCCGCCGCTCATACCTCACCTGTCTTTCAACAACATCTTTGCCTCTGTACTTCTGCCTCGACTGACATCTCTGCCGAAATTCTTTGCCTTTACAATGTCTGCTTGTGTCTGTGTATGTGCGGTTGGATATGGGTGTGTGTGCGAGTGTATACCTGTCCTTTTTTCCCCCTAAGGTAAGTCTTTCCGCTCCCGGGATTGGAATGACTCCTTACCCTCTCCCTTAAAACCCACATCCTTTCGTCTTTCCCTCTCCTTCCCTCTTTCCTGATGAAACAACCGTTGGTTGCGAAAGCTTGAATTTTGTGTGTATGTTTGTGTTTGTTTGTGTGTCTATCGACCTGCCAGCGCTTTCGTTTGGTAAGTCACAACATCTTTGTTTATATATATATATATATATATATATATATATATATATATATATATATATATATACACTCCTGGAAATGGAAAAAAGAACACATTGACACCGGTGTGTCAGACCCACCATACTTGCTCCGGACACTGCGAGAGGGCTGTACAAGCAATGATCACACGCACGGCACAGCGGACACACCAGGAACCGCGGTGTTGGCCGTCGAATGGCGCTAGCTGCGCAGCATTTGTGCACCGCCGCCGTCAGTGTCAGCCAGTTTGCCATGGCATACGTAGCTCCATCGCAGTCTTTAACACTGGTAGCAAGCCGCGACAGCGTGGACGTGAACCGTATGTGCAGTTGACGGACTTTGAGCGAGGGCGTATAGTGGGCATGCGGGAGGCCGGGTGGACGTACCGCCGAATTGCTCAACACGTGGGGCGTGAGGTCTCCACAGTACATCGATGTTGTCGCCAGTGGTCGGCGGAAGGTGCACGTGCCCGTCGACCTGGGACCGGACCGCAGCGACGCACGGATGCACGCCAAGACCGTAGGATCCTACGCAGTGCCGTAGGGGACCGCACCGCCACTTCCCAGCAAATTAGGGACACTGTTGCTCCTGGGGTATCGGCGAGGACCATTCGCAACCGTCTCCATGAAGCTGGGCTACGGTCCCGCACACCGTTAGGCCGTCTTCCGCTCACGCCCCAACATCGTGCAGCCCGCCTCCAGTGGTGTCGCGACAGGCGTGAATGGAGGGACGAATGGAGACGTGTCGTCTTCAGCGATGAGAGTCGCTTCTGCCTTGGTGCCAATGATGGTCGTATGCGTGTTTGGCGCCGTGCAGGTGAGCGCCACAATCAGGACTGCATACGACCGAGGCACACAGGGCCAACACCCGGCATCATGGTGTGGGGAGCGATCTCCTACACTGGCCGTACACCACTGGTGATCGTCGAGGGGACACTGAATAGTGCACGGTACATCCAAACCGTCATCGAACCCATCGTTCTACCATTCCTAGACCGGCAAGGGAACTTGCTGTTCCAACAGGACAATGCACGTCCGCATGTATCCCGTGCCACCCAACGTGCTCTAGAAGGTGTAAGTCAACTACCCTGGCCTGCAAGATCTCCGGATCTGTACCCCATTGAGCATGTTTGGGACTGGATGAAGCGTCGTCTCACGCGGTCTGCACGTCCAGCACGAACGCTGGTCCAACTGAGGCGCCAGGTGGAAATGGCATGGCAAGCCGTTCCACAGGACTACATCCAGCATCTCTACGATCGTCTCCATGGGAGAATAGCAGCCTGCATTGCTGCGAAAGGTGGTTATACACTGTACTAGTGCCGACATTGTGCATGCTCTGTTGCCTGTGTCTATGTGCCTGTGGTTCTGTCAGTGTGATCATGTGATGTATCTGACCCCAGGAATGTGTCAATAAAGTTTCCCCTTCCTGGGACAATGAATTCACGGTGTTCTTATTTCAATTTCCAGGAGTGTATATATATATATATATATATATATATATATATATATATATATATATATATATATATATATATATCCTTCATTATCAAAGGCAAGAGTTTCTTGTGATTACTGATAATGCGAAAGTTGTTTATGAATAACGGGAACGTCATTTACACAAATTAGACAAAGTATTGAAGCGACGGTTGATATATTTTTGTTTTGCGTTTTTTAATATTTTTGTTGAGGAAATACCGTTTTCTAGCGCTGTGTGATAAATCTGTTTTGTTTTCTTTATTTTTAGCACTACATCCCTCTTTTGCCCGTTACAAACCAACAATTTTGGAATAAAACCAGAATGAAACATTGACAGTTTCAATTTTGCTTTAAATACTGTTTACTTTTAAGTAACAGACAGGAGGATAACTATGCATAACGAAAAATATTCCCAGTGTTACCCAGCATTTTGTATTTCATCACTCAGTTTCTAAACGGTTCAGTGCTTCCTGTTTTTGGAGGAATCTAGTAAGACACTGATTACACACATACAGAAAGTAGTTTTTGTGGGGTAACGCCCCATAGGTATTCAATACATCTAACGTACAGGTAACGCGGGTACGACGTTAACTGACCAAAGCAACTAGAAACACTGCCGTCATCTAAGCTTAATTGTAATATTTTACATTAGCGGATAGCGGAACAAACACTGGTAGCAGTTACTTCTGTAAAATATCTGGGAGTATGTGTACAGAACGATTTGAAGTGGAATGATCATACAAAATTAATTGTTGGTAAGGCGGGTGCCAGGTTGAGATTCATTGGGAGAGTCCTTAGAAAATGTAGTCCATCAACAAAGGAGGTGGCTTACAAAATACTCGTTCGACCTATACTTGAGTATTGCTCATCAGTGTGGGATCCGCACCAGATCGGGTTGACGGAGGAGATAGAGAAGATCCAAAGAAGAGCGGCGCGTTTCGTCACAGAATTATTTGGTAACCGTGATAGCGTTACGGAGATGTTTAGCAAACTCAAGTGGCAGACTCTGCAAGACAGGCGCTCTGGATCGCGGTGTAGCTTGCTCGCCAGGTTTCGAGAGGGTGCGTTTCTGAATGAGGTATCGAATATATTGCTTCCCCCTACTTATACCTCCCGAGGGGATCACGAATGTAAAATTAGAGAGATTCGAGCGCGCACGGAGCCTTTCCGCCAGTCGTTCTTCCCGCGAACCATACGCGAATGGAACAGGAAAGGGAGGTAATGACAGTGGCACGTAAAGTGCCCTCCGGCACATACCGTTGGGTGTCTTGCGGAGCATAAATGTAGATGTAGATGTACAGCTCCCTATTTTCTCCGTCTTTTGAGAATGACTGTTCGTTTATCCAGTAAGAAGAAGAGGAAGATTGTAGTTCAACGTCCTGTCGATAGCTCGGTCATTAGCGACAGCGCACACGCCTGGATTGTTGCAAGGATAAGAAAGGAAATCGGCCGTGCCCCTTTTGGAGGAAGAATCCTAGCATTTGTCTGGAGCCATTTAGGGAAACCACGGAGACTCTAAATCTGAATAGGCAGAGGGGGATTCGAACCGTCGTCCTCTCGTATGCGATTACAAGGTGCTAACGACTGTGCCGCCTAGATCGGTTTTTGTCCACTAATCGTACAAGAGTGACTAGCAAAACTAAGTTACCGCTATCGCTCAGAATTGAGTTTTGTAAGCTTTCTCTTCCTTGGAATCAAGTCAACAAGGAGAACAGTTATATCTTACATTCTTATCAAAATATTTAACTTGTTACCGTACCAACTGATAGACCCATTGTGGGTCTTATGCATTTAATGCAGAATTGGCACTGAGTGAATCTCCGCCAGACTTACAGCTGTAATCCCAAGAGTGGCAGCAGAAAATTATGATAATGGCGGTGGGTGGACAGTGCCCGATAGGCCGGTAGTACACGGCAGCGCCGGCGAATTGCGTGGGAGTAGTAGGCAGCGGCGGGGGCGTAGCTGCGGCGGCGAGCGGCGTTTCCGGCGCGCCGGTAGCCGGGGACGGGCCGTCGATGTCGGCGGCGGTGATGACGGCGGCGGCGCGAGGATTACGGTTATTAAGCGGCCGCCGGGGGACCTTACCGCCAGCAGATTACAGCGCGGGCCGTGTTGCATGCGAGGCGTGGCCCGTAGCGTGGCGTGGCGTGCTGCGCGCCCCGGGGCCGGCCGGCCGGCGGCTACACGGCACGGCGGATCGACGCCCAGGTAACGGCCGCCGCGCCCGTCTCAGCGCGCAGTTTGGACATCGGACACCTGCGGCTGGGCCAGGGCTACACGCGTAAACACAGCATATTGCCAGTAAACACGATGTTTCAGTGTTTCTCTACAGTGTCATATTCAGAAACAGACGAAATGTTCGTGCAGTGAGCCTCAGGCTCTTCTGCTTTCGGGTTAAAGTATAGGATGGAGTTAGATAAGTCTACATCGATATCGAGGTCTACATCCATACTCTGCGAAGCCAATTTATGGTGTGAGGCGGAGGGTGCTTTCTGTACCACTGTCGCTTTCTGCCCCCCTCCCCTCCCCTCCCCTCCCCTCCCCACTCCCCTCCAATCTTCGTGTCCCAGTAGTGAATAGCGCATGCTAAGATCAATTGTTGGTAACCCTCCCTGTGAGCTCGCATATCTCTGATTCTTCCCTCATCATACACTACTGGCCATTAAAATTGCTACACCAAGAAGAGATGAAGATGATAAACGGGTATTCATTGGAAAAATGTATTATACTAGGACTGACAGGTGATTACATTTTCACGCAATTTGGGTGCATAGATCCTGAGAAATCGGTACCCAGAACAACCACCTCTGGCCGTAATAACTGCCTTGATGAGCCTGGGCATTGGGTCAAACAGAACTTGGATGGCGTGTACAGGTATAGCTGCCCATGCAGCCACAACACGATACCACAGTTCATCAAGAGTAGTGACTGGCGTATTGTGACGAGCCAGTTGCTCGGCCACCATTGACGAGACGTTCGCAATTGGTGAGAGATCTGGAGAATGTGCTGCGCAGGGCAGCAGTCGAACATTTCCTGTATCCAGAAAGGCCCGTACAGGACCTGCAATATGCGGTCGTGCATTATCCTGCTGAAATGTACGGTTTCGCAGGGATCGAATGAAGGGTAGAGCCACGGGTCGTAACACATCTGCAATGTAACGTCCACTGTTCAAAGTGCCGTCAATGCGAACAAGAGGTGACCGAGATGTGTAACCAATCGCACCCCATACCATCACGCCGGGTGATGCGCCAGTATGGCGATAACGAATACACGCTTCCAATGTGCGTTCACCGCGGTGTCGCCCAACACGGATGCGACCATCATGATGGTGTAAACAGAAACCTAGATTCATCCAAATAAATGACGTTTTGCCATTCGTGCACTCAGGTTCGTCGTTGAGTACACCATCGCAGGCGCTCCTGTCTGTGATGCAGCGTCAAGCGTAACAGCAGCCATGGTCCCCGAGCTGATAGTCCATGCTGCTGCAAAGGTCGTGGTGCAGATGGTTGTTGTCTTGCAAACATAAGCATCTGTTGACTCAGGGATCGAGACGTGGGTGCACGATCCGTTACAGCCTTGAGAATAAAATGCCTGTCATCTCGACTGCTAGTGATCCAGCTAGGGATCCAGCACGGAGTTCCGTATTACCCTCCTGAACCCTCCGATCCCATATTCTGCTAACTGTCATTGGATCTCAACCAATGCGAGCAGCAATGTCGCGATACGATAAACCGCAATCGCGATAGGCACCAATCCGACCTTTATCAAAGTCGGAAATTTGATAGTACGCATTTCTCCTCCTTACGCGAGGCATCACAACAACGTTTCACGAGGCAACGCCGGTCAACTACTGTTTATGTATGAGAAATCGGTTAGAAACTTTCCTCATGTCAGCACGCTGTAGGTGTCGCCACCGGCGCCAACCTTGTGTGAATGCTCTGAAAAGCTAATTATTTGCATATCACAGCATCTTCTTCCTGTCGGTTAAATTTCGCGTCTGTAGCACGTCATCTTCGTGGTGTAACAATTTTAATGGCCAGTAGTGTATTTTCGTCGGAGGAAGCAACATATTGCGATGATTCTTCTACGAAGATACACTCTCGGAATTTTAAGAATAAACCACACCGTGGTACTCAACGCCTCTCTTGTAGCTTCAGCCAGTGGAGTTGGATGATCATTTCCGTGACGATTCTGCGCTTGTTAATAAAATGCATAACGAAACGCACTGCTCTTCTTTGTATTTCTCCTATGTCCTCTGCCACGGATCCCCGATTGTCGTGTAACGTTCAACTATTGGTCGCAAGAGGGTTTTGCAGGCTACGTCCTTCACTGACGGACAATTGTTCCTGTGGATACGTCCAATGTGTGTCAATGTGGTAGTCGCGTTACCTACGATTACTTTTATGTTGTCTTTCCACTTTAGATCTCTTCATGCTCATACTCCTAGATACTTAGCGTATGCGATTATTTACAATGATTTTCTGCAATCTCGTAATCATACAGTAATGGGTCTTATCCGTCTGCTTATATGCAGTACGTTAGGTTAGTCTGTGTCCCTGCAGCACAGGTTCATCTTCTGCAGATCTTCCCGCGTTTCACTACAAGTTTATAACGTTGCGACTTCTCTTTACAGAACAACATTGTCCACAATAAAAGCCTCATGGAATTTCCGACGTTATTCAATAGGTCATTTACGTATACTGTGAAAATCAACGGTTCTATAACACTCTCTTGTAGTAGGCTCAACTTACTTATAGTCTGAAGATTTTCCTCCGTTAAAAGTGACGCTCTGTGTTATGTCTTCTAGGCTCTCTTCGTCTCAGGTAGCTGATATTACGTTTGTTCGTATTTTGTTCACTAGACAGCAGTGCGGAACGGCCTCTAACGTTTTTTTGGAAATCAAGGAACCCGTTATCAACCTGGGCGTAGGTATACACTGATGAACCGAAACAATAAGATCACCTGCTTAATAGCTTGTCTGTCTGTCTTTGGATGTAAATACACCACTGATTCTGCGAGCCAGGGACCCGACAGATTGTTGGTAGGTTTGTGGAGGTATGTGGCATTATATGTCTACCCAAAGGTCATGTAATTCACGTAAATAACAGGCGACTGATTTGCGTACTCGGTGATGGAGCCTGATAGTTATCCAAATGGGTTCGATAGGATTTACATAAAGCAAAATTGATCACCGAGACATCAACACGAATTCACTATAATGCTCTCCAAACCACTGTAGCACGGTTCTGGCTCCCAGACACGGACAATTACATTCCTGAAAGATGACATCGCTGTCGGGGAAGACATCAAGCATGAAGGGATGCAAGCTGTTAGCGTTTCTTCGATTACAGTCTCATACGCTGCACATGCAAGTGCAGGGGTATTTCTCCAATAGCGTAATACTGCTCTCTGCAGCCTGTGTTCGTGGCGCGCTGCACGTTTCGAGCCGCCATTCACCTCGATGACGGCGTTCGTGGAGACGACCAGCAACCCGGTATAGCAAAAACTTGATTCACCCGCAGAGCCGACACGGTTCCATTGACCGACGTTCGAATCCCGATGGTCCCGTGCCCACGGCAATCGTGATTGACGATGTGATTAGGTCAACATATGAACACGTCCGGATGGTCTGCTGCAACGCTCCATGTTCAACAATGTACGATGAACGGTGGTGCACCGAAACACTTATGCGTGCACCAGCATTGTGCTCTTTCGGCACAGATGCCATAGATCACTATCTATTCTGCTTTACAGAGCAGACAAGCCTCAGAACACCACGTTCTCTGAAGAGTCGTGGACGTCCAACAATTTACCGCCTAGTGGTAGTTTCACTATCCTTCTGCCTCTTTACGTAGTTGCTCACGACAGTAGCACGTGAATATTCGAGCACCTTCGCTGTTTTCGAGATACTCGTACACAGGATCTGCGTAATAATGATCTGTCCTTTGTCAAAGTCACTTATCTCAACGGATTTCCCCATTTGCAGCCCAAATCTTAGCTAGTGTGATCCACCTTCCGTGTCTGCTACGCTTAAATAGTTGAGTCACCGCGTTACGTGACCGCAACACCACTTCATCGAACGTCGCGGTGGGAGTGGTCATAATGTTTTGGCTTATCAGCGTATGTTCCATAGTAGGGTTCGTGGAAAATAGGACGAGCTAGGTTTCACACACTTGTTGTTTACTGAACCACGTTGATTCCTACGGAGGAGATTTTCGGCTGCAGAAATGTCACAATATGCGGGCATAGAACCTATTACAAAATTCTAAGACAGATTGACGTCAGAGGTACAGTACACAGGTCTGTGAGTCTGTTCGACGACCCTTCTTGAAAACGGGACCAACGTGTACCTTTTTTCCATTCATTAGAAACTCTTCGCTCCTACAGAGACATACGGTATGCTTTTCCTAGAAGAGGGACTAGTTCTTTCGCATACTCTATGTATAACCATTTTATACACCGCCAGGTCCAATTGTCTTCCCTCTGTTGAGCGAACTGAATGGCTTTTCTATCCCATAGTCTCTAATTTCGATATCTGTCAACAAATATACGCTTCCGAGTCCCTTTCCAAAGTCAAGTTGGGTTTTGTAATATCTTTCAGGTAAAAAAGGAACCTACATTCTGCAATTGCAACTGCAAAATGTATGCCGTGTACACATTCATCGAGCGCTACCATATTTATACCACATTATTTTAATGCCTGAGGGATGTGTTGATTAAGATTTCATCCTTACATGAGCCTATTTTCCTTAGCTTTGGTGAAGGATCATATTTGTGCGGATGAAGAGTGCTGGCGGTATGTGGTAGCCATGGGGTGTGTCTAATGTGGCAGGAGCTTTTAAGGTGAGGATTGCAACACGACACAAACAGAGTACCTGCATGTGCAGTTTATCGCCATCTTTCGGACATTGACAAAGGTCGAATAATTAGCATCAGGGACATATCGTACGGTCATTTCTCTGTAGTGTGATGACGGCAGAATGAGTGGTAACGAGACGGATTCACACAATCGTATGGCCACAAGCGTAGGCACGAATCCTTCCAAGATAAATAATCGTAGGAATATGGCAGGAGTTTTCGACTGCATCTGATGAACAGATGGATCTGTACTGACATCCAAGCAGAGTTTACTGGCAGAATGTCGCGATGAACTATCAAGAACAGATTATTGGAAGCTGGGTTGATCTCTGGAGGTGCAACGCGTAGTTTACCGCAGGCAGCATGCCACAGGTAACACTGACCTGCATGGTGCGGAGCAAGATCTTCCTGAGTCAGAAATGCCCTCTTTGCCGGTGCTAGTCTGCTTTTTAAGCCCTCCTTGCTTTTTTCGTGGTGGGTTATTTTGCTTCCAAGGTAGAATAATTCCTTATTTCGTGTACTTCGTGACCACCAATTTTGATATTGAGTTTCTCCCTATTCTCATTTATCCTTTTTCTAACTAATTTGTCTTTTCCCGCCTTACTCTCAGTCCATATCCTGTACTCATTCACAATGTTCATTCCATGCGACAGACCCTGTAATTCTGAAAGGTCTCTGTTGGATTCCTTTCATGTTTAATTTCTTAAATCTGTTGCCATTTATGGAATAAATTCCTCTTCTAAATGTACTGTGGCGTTTCTGACTATCTGGGAGGAGACTGAGCAGTGGAACGTGTTACTTTTACACATAAACAAGAACGATCTGTCACACTACTACACTTTAAAGCACAGTTTATATGTAATTCTTATATGTAATTCATGTCACACAGCCTCATACAGAACCTACATCCGCTTTCTTTTATATACTGTATATGATAAGATACTGTCATCCCCCTTCCCTTTTGTGTGAGAGGATGAATGAGCATATGTATTTCTAGTTGCATGCTTGAGGGTAGCAGACAAGGCTGTCTGCTAGAGAACAGTAGGACCAACGTCGGAACAGGTAGCTACGCTTCCTAAAAGCGAAGAGGTTTCTATCCTTAGTATGGTCCTGTCCGTCCGTTGTCATGTTGGTATAGGAAGCTGCCCCTCTGGCCACTTCCGTTGGTCTTTGTGAGCCACCCTCAGGAAGCACGCTCGGAAGTAGGGCAGTTGCAGTGTGACCGTGGCGAGCGTCTGAAGTGGTAAGATCTCCGGCTAAGCGCGTGTCTGTTAAGTCCGTAGGACAATGGATTTCTTAAGTTCAGCCTAACTGAAAATTTATTTACCTTTATTTCGGGTTTAGGTCTAAAATATCCGATGTTATCTTAAATTGCAGCGCAGTGTAATTATCGTGTGAAGTTCAGATTATTTTCCGGTAGTTGCTTTGTTACTACTTTGTGAGTAAAGTGGAACCACGTGTTGATCAGTAACTCTAACTAAGTTCATCAATCTTAAATCCGAATGTGCGTGAGATTATAACGTCTCGTCTTGAGAATATTTTTTTAATATAGCAACTTTTCTTTATGCTTTTCTTTATGTTCAACCCACGTGGGGTGTACTTTGCGAGACCAGTACCACGTGCTTATATAACTGTTTGACCCATCAGGTTAATAGTAAGACGTTAGTAACCAGTTCAAAGTTTTTCTTTTGTCAATTGCTTTTCGATCTAATTTATTTTAATTATCAAAATTATTGTGGAGTTGTACGCTTTGTGTAAACCAAGTTGACCACGTGAAGCATGTGGTGTAATCATCAAAGTAGCCCTCAGCTATTCTTTTTGCGAAGTCTTCACAAAGAGTTAATATGAATTTAGTATACCAGTGTGTGGTAATTACATGACGGACAGGATTGTGGTATGAACGAAATTTCTTTGGGTAAAAACTGAATCTGTTGGTTGTGGTTAATTTCTTCTTGCTTATGTTTCAATGTTCTTCGTGTGTTATTTTATGAATGCAGTGTTGTATCCAGTCTCCCAATCTTGGGTCCATATTTTATGTGTTCCGTAAAATTACAATCTCACTTTTTTTTTTTTAATCGTAAATAAGGCACCAGCTCAGTTATAACTCACGTATAATACGCTGAAATTTCAATGAACAATCTTAAAATAAATTTCCAAATATAAACTGATTTCTTTCTTTTTATTTAAATTATCCTTTATATATATATATTACCGGTTTTGTATGACTATTAAAAGATTATCATTAATGTTAGTCTGCTTGGTAAACCTAGACTAAATATCTGATGAAACAGTTGCCCAGTAATCCACGGTTAACGTCCCCAGACAGATCACGGCTTTTAACCCACTTTCATTGTCAATTAGCACCGATTTCAGTATACCAAAATTAAAGTAACAATATTACACTTCAGCATAAGAAAATTAGAGTAACAACATTACAATTGTTCTTCACGTTCAATGAGGATAACAATGTCATCAGCGAATCTTACCATTGATATCCTCTTACCGTAACTTTTAATCCCACTCTTGAACCTTTCTTTTAGTTCCGTACTGCTTCTTCGACTTACATATTGAACAGCAGGGGCGAAAATACTTTATCCCATTTAACCATAGCACTTCGTTCATGGTGCTCCGGGCTTATTGTTCCCTCTAGGCTCCTCCACATATTCTACACCACCTGTCTTTCACTGTAGCTTACTCCCTTTTTTCACAGGATTTCGAACATCTTTTACCGTGTCACACTGTCAAACGCTGTTTCTTAGATGAAATACACTACGAGCGAACTTCGATTTTCCTTCATTCTTGCTTCCATTATCAAGCGCAAAGTCGGAATTGCCTCTCTGGCGCCGTTACCTTCCCTGGAGCCAAACTGATCGTGTTATAAAAGATCCTCATTTTTCTTTTCCATTCTTCTGTATATTATTCTTGTCCGTAGCTTTGATGCGTGAGATGTTAAGCGGACTGTGCGATAATTTTCGCAATTACCTATCCTTACTAGTTTCGAAATTGCATGGACGATATTTTTTGTAACGTCTCGTGGTACGTCGCAATTCTCGCACATTTTACACACCAGCTTGAACAGTCGTCTGATTGCCGTTTCCCCCAGTGATTTTAGACATTCCGATAGTATGTTATCTATCGCTCCTGCTTTATTCGACATCAAGTCTTCCAGTTGTTGTAGTAGTTGTTGTTGTTGTTGTTGTGGTCTTCAGTACTGAAACTGGTTTGATGCAGATCTCCATGTTACTCTATCCTGTGCAAGCCTCTTCATCTCCCAGTGCATACTGCAACCTACATCCTTCTGAATCTGCTTAGTGTATTCATCTCTTGGTCTCCCTCTACGATTTTTACCCTCCACACTGCCCTCCAATACTAAATTGGTGATCCCTTGATGCCTCAGAACATGTCCTACCAACCGATCCCTTCTTCTAGTCAAGATGTGCCACAAACTTCTCTTCTCCCCAATGCTATTCAATACTTCCTCATTAGTTATGTGATCTACCCATCTAATCTTCAGCATTCTTCTGTAGCACCACATTTCAAAAGCTTCTATTCTCTTCTTGTTCAAACTATTTAACATCCATGTTTCACTTCCATACATGGCTACACTCCATACAAATACTTTCAGAAATGACTTCCTGACACTTGAATCTATACTCGATGTTAACAAATTTCTCTTCTTCAGAAACGCTTTCCTTGCCATTGCCAGTCTACATTTTATATACTCTCTACTTCGACCATCATCAGTTATTTTGCTCCCCAAATAGCAAAACTCCTTTACTACTTTAAGTGTCTCATTTCATAATCTAATACTCTCAGCATCACTCGATTTATTTCGACTACATTCCATTATCCTCGTTTTGCTTTTGTTGGTGTTCATCTTATATCCTCCTCTCAAGACACTACCCATTCCGTTCAACTGCTCTTCCAAGTCCTTTGCTGTCTCTGACAGAATTGCAATGTCATCGGCGAACCTCAAAGTTTTTATTTCTTCTCCATGGATTTTAATACCTACTCCGAATTTTTCTTTTGTTTCCTGCTTGCTCAATGTACAGATTGTATAACATCGGGGACAGGCTACAGCCCTGTCTCACTCCCTTCCCAACCACTGCTTCCCTTTGATGTCCCTCGACTCTCATAACTGCCATCTGCTTTCTGTACAAATTGTAAATAGCCTTTCGTTCCCTGTATTTTACCCCTGCCACCTTCAGAATTTGAAAGAGAGCATTCCAGTCAACATTGTCAAAAGCTTTCTCTAAGTCTACAAATGCTAGAACTGTAGGTTTGCCTTTCCTTAATCTAGCTTCTAAGATGAGTCGTAGGGTCAGTATTGCCTCACGTGTTGCAACATTTCTACGGAATCCAAACTGATCTTCCCCGAGGTCAGCTTCTACTAGTTGTTCCATTCTTCTGAAAGGAATTCGCGGTAGTATTTTGCAGCTGTGACTTATTAAACTGATAATTCGGTAATTTTCACATCTGTCAACACCCGCTTTCTTTGGGATTGGAATTATTATATTATTCTTGAAGTCTGAGGGTATTTCGCCTGTTTCATACATCTTGTTCACCAGATGGTAGAGTTTTGTCATGACTGGCTCTCCCAAGGCCGTCAGTAGTTCCAATGGAATGTTGTCTACTCCGGGGGCCTTGTTTCGAGTCAGGTCTTTCAGTGCTCTGTCAAACTCATCACGCAGTATCGTATCTCCCATTTCATCTTCATCTACATCCTCTTCCATTTCCATAATATTATACTCAAGTACATCGCCCTTGTATAGACCTTCTATATACTCCTTCCACCTCTCTGCTTTCCCTTCTTTGCTTATAACTGGGTTTCCATCTGAGCTCTTGATGTTCATACAAGTTGTTCTCTTATCTCCAAAGGTCTTCCAGAGATCTTTCGAATTCTGACTCTAATACTGGATGCCCTACGTGTTCCTTATCGTCTCCACTTCCTTACTCTTTCCTTACTCTATCAACTGATCACACAAGTCCTCCTCACAGAGGCGTTCAATGTACTCTTTCCACCTATCCATTCTCTCCTCTGCGTTATATAGTACAATTGCCATTGCATTATTAATTTTACAACCCATTTCACTGAACATCATTTTGGCTCTTCTATACAGGTATGCTGAGTCAATTCTTCCAATCATCATTTCCTTTACGATTTCTTCACATTCTTCCTGCAGTCATTTCGTCTTGTCTATCCTGAACTTGCTATTTAATTCATTGTTTAATGTTTTATATTACTGTATTTCTGTCTTTCCCTGAACGTGTTCGTCGATCACTTGAAGTACTTCTTGTGTTATCCAGGGTTTCTTTGGAATTTCCTTTCCTGAAACTATGTCTAACTGTCCAAAGTCCGTGACTGCCCTCATTAGAGATATTTAACTCGCTTCAACTAAACTGCGTACTGTGGTATTCCGTCTCGCAGTATCCACATCCTTAAAGTGTCTCTCCATTAATCATTACTTCAGTATCCCACTTCCTTCGACACTGATTCTTCCGCAAGATTCTCTTACACTTCTATCTACTCGTCATCACTAGTAAATTGTGATCTGAGTCTATGTGCTCCTAGGAACGCCTTACAATCAAATATCTGATTTCGAAATCTCTGCCTAATCATGATCTAATCCAGCTGGAATCTCCCGATGTCTCCGTGTGTTTTCCAAGTATACCTTCTTCTCTTGTGTTTCACGAACCGAATGTTCATTATTACCATCCGAAATTTATTGCAGAACTCAATTAGTCTTTCGTCTCTCTCATTCCTACTGCCTAGCCCGTGTTCTTCTATTCTTTCGCCTACAACTCTATTGCAATCCTCCAGGATTATCAAATTTTCATCTCCCTTTACATACTGACTTAGTCGTTCAATATCCTCATCTACTGTCGCTATTTCTTTATCTTGTGCTTGCGACGTCGATATGCATGCTTAGACCAGCGTTGTCGGCGTTTGTTTGCATTCTAATCTGATGAAAACAAACCTATAACTGAACTATTTACAGTAACCCTCTCTCTGCCCTACTTCCCTCCTCATAACGAATCCTATTGCCGTTGTACCGTTGTTTTCTCCTACTGTTGATATTGCCCTTTATTCATCTGACCAGACATCCCTATTCTCTTTCCATTTCACTTCAGTGACCCCCACTGTATCTAGACCGGTCCTTTGCATTACCCTTTCTAGATAGTCTAGCTTTCCTGCTAAGTATAAACTTTCAGACTCCAATTTCCGACACGAAGAATGTTAACCCATCGTTGGTTATTCCATATTTTTCTCATGATCATCTCCCTTTTGGTAGTCCCCTCCCAGAAATCGGAAATGGTGTTCCTATCCGGAATATACTCCCAATGGAGGGATTATTACAACACTTTTTCAGTTATATGCCACATGTTCTGGAATCAAATTATGTGTCGTTTATGCAGTGGTTTCCACAGCCTTCTGCATGCGTTCGCCGTTGATCATTGATGGGTTTTCCGCATTTTGTGGCAGTTTCGCATCTCAAGGGCAACAGATTGCCCTGAACCTGTGTCCATTCCTCTGCTCCCTCTGACGAAGGTCCTGGCAGGACGAGGATAACTTCTTACGCCAGAGGTCTTCGGCCGCCATTGCTCGTATGTATGTGGTAAGAATGATAAATGCTCTTGTGTACCCTTCACAACCAGGGTAGGTAATTTTATGTTCTCACAGTATAATGCAGGACTACACTCTGGGGTTCACACTTATAAGTTGTGGGCATTTTATGAATTCTTGACTAATCTGCCCGGCCGCGTGGTAGATCACACATAACTCATGCCTGGCATGCAGTGGGAAGACGTATACTTTCATACCAGCCTCCATGCAACACTATTCATGCAGTAACACAGCATATGTTTTGGATATGGCAAGAAATTCCTGAACGTGGCATTCAAATGCTATTTGCTTCTGTGCCATAACGACTACAAGAGTGTATTCATGCCCAAGAGGTAGCTGACCTTGATGATGAACATAACATCGCTCTGGAGTGGAATGATGTTGGATGAGTTAATACCCGTTACGCGATGCACGTCTTCATAATGTTTTTTTTCTTTTTTTAAATAAAGAACTGATGCATCATGCTGAAATACTTCACATTCCTGTCATTGTATATTTCGTATAGTTCCCTTGTAGGTCAGTGATTATTCTCCAGTGAGTGGCGTCCGTCTCTGAAACGTGATCGTGGCAGCTTGCAAAACACGCATCTGATCTTTCCACAACCTCTTCATTGACCGAAACTGTGTTCCACCCAAAACCGCTTTAGATGTGGGGATACGTAGATGTGAGAAAGTACCACGACTTTTAAATAGAAGGAATGTACCAACAATTCGTACTTCTAATCACTCAGTTTTCCCATTGACCAGAAACTTTATAGTGTGACGTAATTTGTCCAGATGACCGAGTTTTTCTATTTATTTTATCTGTATCAGAATGTGGATATACACACCGCAAACCACAGTGCAGTACGTGCCCTACCAATATAATCGGAACAGCACTTCTCACGACTTTTTAAATCGTGCGGTCCTGGAGGCTTCTGGAATATTCGCCACTTTCGTGATGACGTTGACAAGATAATCAGTGCGTAGGTTTTCTTGCGTATTGTTGAAAATTCTGACCATAATATATCGAGCAGATGTAGTAATTTTTTAACGCAAAGCTTCTATCTATTACATTAATTTCTGGAACTACCAGAAGCTGGTGTGATAATAGTTATTCACAGACAACTAGTTTCAGTCAACTGATCATCTTCAAATCATACGTTACCAGTATATCGAGTTTAATGAAGACCCTTGGCGTGAAACACATAACTATTTTTAGTTTCAGAATCTCTCACATACGAGTGCACATACGAAACTTACATATTTTTCATGAGTTTCAAATAGCAAAAACCGACAGTCTGTTATGCTGTTAAGCGTACTGTCTAGCAGAAGTCGCACCGCAAACTATAAGATAATAGAAACACGTGTATGCGATAGATGCTGCTACTAAAAACAGTATTACGCATTTGACGGCAAGGAGCGTTTCTTAAACTTAACGTAGTACTAAACCGTGAAGATATTCGTTTGATAAAAATTTTTGTCCGTGAATAAACGTTATTACTGCAACTTTTGGTGGTTGCGTGATATCGTCCTTTCATTCATTGTAGTATTAAGGATATCAAGGACCAATTACAACAGTTCTGGAGCACCTTACCTAATGTGTTCAAAAAAAAAAAAAAGAAAAATTCAAATTTATGTGAAATCTTATGTGACTTTACTGCTGTCATCAGTCCCTAAGCTTACACACTACTTAACCTAAAACAAACACACACACCCATGCCGGGAGGGAGGACTCGAACCTCCACCGGGACCAGCAGCACAGTCCATGACTGCAGCGCCCTAGACCGCTCGGCTAATCCCGTGCGGCTACCTAATGTGAGGATACGACATTTTTATGACAGCCTTTCCATTTAAATCACGGCACACACACACCGAAGCCAGGCACTGGTAAGTGGGCTCATAGAGCCAAGTTATTCGTGAATCTGACTCGATGTTGGAATCCCTGAAATAACATTACGTACCCTCATTTCACTTCGTCCCTCCTCCTCTGCCATTCCCCACCCCTTCCTTTCTGACCACTTTTTTTCTCGGGCAGTGCAACATTTAATTTTTAGCTTATAGTGAAAACATAAGAAACTTTAGTGACTCAGGTATTACCGAAAGTCAGATCTGGCACCTGGCAATGAAAGCTGGGCGTGATAACGGTACGCCACTGGCTCTGATGCTGGGAGATATTTCTGCAAACAATAGTCTCACTGCGCAGTCGCTGGCCCCCCTGACACCAGACCACGATCCGCCACTCGAGATTGCAAAATGTGCAAAAATGCCGACGTCCTTTCACTCCCCCCTTTCGACAGTTTCGCGCCGAGCGCTTGCTTTCTTTTCTCTCCTCGGAAAATTTCAGAGAACGGCGAAGGTTAGGGAAGCGGCCGAGAGAAAACTTCACGACGCCGCAGAGCGAGGCGACCGCGCACGAAATTCCGTGACCGTGGCGAGGGAGGAGGAGGCGTGGAGGTGGGGCTTTTGTGTTACCCTGGAATGCTCCCCGGCGTAATTCGGTGCTTCGACGTCGGGACTCGGAGAACGATAGCCAGGTTGGCGGCGGCGACGGGATCGGGGAAGGGGAGAGAGGGAGAGAGAGTGAGAGAGACTGGCGGGAGGGGGGGGGGGGAGGAAGAAGACAGAGCAGCAAGCCTCAGAAAATTCGTGGGAAATTGTTTTCGTACGGCGGAGGGAAAGGGGCAACCTTGTCATTTGAGAGGCGGTGGCCGGCGCCCGTCTGAGCACTGCGGTCTGTCCCAGCGGCCAGTCTGGTCACGGGTGGCAGTGAAGTAGCGCGTCGTCTAATTGATCGAGCCGGCCCAGTCGGAGCGCGGACCGCCCGCGGGCCTGGCACGGCGGTATCTCGGCAGCGGCGCGCGCTTGTCGTGGGAGTGCGGTGAACGCCGTCATTACGGCAACCCGCCACTTACGGCCGCGCATTCCCACGAGTCGTCCAGCCCACCGAACAACCCTCACACCCACGTAAACCCGGATTCTGAGCAAACGAGTTCCATCTCGAGCCGAGTAGGTCGCGCTAAGGAAATCTGGAGAGCGCGTACACTGAAATCCGGGGACGAAATGCGGGGAGCGAAAGATTATTTACAATATATATGAAGACAGTAATTGTTCTAGAAAGAACAGATACTGTAGATGACCGTGCAGCTTTTCCCTGGAACAAATGATGACTAACTGAAACCCTCAGCTGCCGACAGGTGTTGTTGATATACCTCGATGTGGACAGCTGAAAATGCGTGCCCCGACCGGGACCCGAACCCGGGATCTCCTGCTTACATGGCAGACGCTCTATCCATCTGAGCCACCGAGGACACAGATGAATAGCGCGACTGCAGGGACTTATCCCTTGCACGCTCCCCGTGAGACTCACATATCAACAACACCTGTCGGCAGCTGAGGGTTTCAGTTAGTCAACATCTGATTATTTACAAGTTTACACAAAACGAACTGCTATTATACACTGAAGCGAAAAAGAAACTGATATAAGCATACGTATTCAAATACAGACATGCGTAAACAGGCCGGATACGCGACGCAGCAGCCAACGCCTATACAAGACAACAAGTGTCTAGAGCAGTTGTTAGACCTGTTACTGCTGCCACAATGGCAGGTTATCAAGATTTAAGTGAATTTTAACGTGGTGTTACAGTGGGCGCACGACCGATGGGACACAGCATCTCCGAGGTAGCGATGAAGTCGGGATTTTCCCGTACGACCATTTCACGTGACTATAAGGAATCCGGTAAAACATCAAAACTCCGACATCGCTGCGGCCGGGAAAAGATCATGCAGGAACGGGACCAGCGACGATTGAAGAAAATCGTTCAACGCGACAGAAGTGCAACGCTTCTTCAATTTGCTGCAGATTTCAATCCATCAGCAAGTAGCCGCGCGGGATTAGCCGAGTGGTCTAGGGCGCTGCAGTCATGAATCGTGCAGCTGGTCCCGGAATAGGTTCGAGTCCTCCCTCGGGCGTGGGTGTGTGTGTTTATCCTTAGGATAATTTAGGTTAAGTAGTGTGTAAGCTTAGGGAATGATGACCTTCGCAGTTAAGTCCCATAAGATTTCACACACATCTGAACATATTTTTTTTTTTGAACATCAACAAGTGTCAGCATGAGAACCATTCAACGAAACACCCTCGATATGGGCTTTCGGAGCAAAAGGACCACTCGTGTACTCTTGATGACTGCACGACATAACGCTTTATGCCTCGCCTGGGTCCGCCAACACCGACTTTGGACTGTTGGTGACTGGAGACATGTTGCCTCGTCGGACGCGTATCGTTTCGGATTGCAGATGGACGTGTACGGGTATGGAGACAATCTCACGAATCCATGGACCGTGCATGTTAGCAGGGGACTGTTCAAGCTGGTGGGAGCTTTGTAATTGTTTGGGGCGTGTGTAGTTGGAGTGATAATGGCATCTCTGATACGTCTAGATACCACTGTGACAGGTGACACGTACGTAAGCATCCTGTCTGATCACCTGCATCCATTCATGTCCGTCGTGCATTCCGACTGAGTTGGGATATGCCAGTAGGACAATGCGACATCCCACACGTCCAGAATTCCTACACAGCGGCTCCAGTAACACCCTTCTGAGTTTAAACACTTCTGCTGGCCACCAAACTCCCCAGACAGGAACATTATTCAGCATATCTGAGATGTCTTGCAACGTGCTGCTCAGAAGAGATCTCCACCCCTCTTACGCTTACAGATTTTTGGACAACCCTGCAGGATTCATGGTGTCAGTTCCCTCTAGCACTACTTCAGACATTAGTCGAGTCCATGCCACGTCGTGTTGCGGCACTTCCGCGTGCTCACGGGGGTCCGGCCGGGGTGGCCGAGCGGTTCTAGGCGCTACAGTCTGGAACCGCGTGACCGCTACGGTCGCAGGTTCGAATCCAGCCTCGGGCATGGATGTGTGTGATGTCCTTAGGTTAGTTAGGTTTAAGTAGTTCTAAGTTCTAGGGGACTGATGACCTCAGAAGTTAAGTCCTATAGTGCTCAGAGCCATTTGCTCACGGGGGCTCTACATGATATAAGGCAGGTGTATCATTTTCTTTGGCTCTTCAGTGTAAGAGTGAAGGATGAAGCAGTAGTTGAGAAGGGAGTGAGATAAGGTTGTAGGCAAACCCCGATGTTAGTCAATTTGTACAATGAACAAGCAGTGGACGGAAGAAGGAATATTTTGAAGAGGGATTTATAAATCAGAGAGGTTTTCCGATATCACTGTAGCATTGTAGGAAACGGCAAAGGTCTCGGAAGAGATAGACAGTGTCTTGAAAAAAAACGTAATTTGTCTTTGATGTTCTAATTCGTATGAAGAATGGCTTTTTTTATGTAGCTACCACTGTTTCCTCTGTTTCATAGATATAACGAAATATAGGATTTATGTTAGCTGTAAGACCACTTATGAGATGCTTGTCACAATGAATGTAATGCAAAATATGTAGAATGTTTGCTTGGTTGTATTTGTGACCCCGATAGCCGTATCTTGACAAGGCAAATACAGCTATAAATACAAATACGATAGGCAAAACTACGTTTATAGCGCTTGTAAATTCAGAGAAGGCTTTTCGCGATGTAGCGTGGAACACATTTTACTGAGATTCGGAAGGCAGCGAGGGGTAAAATACAGGGAGTGCAAGGGTATCCACAGCTTCTTCAGAAACCAGAGAAAGGAATGAGAGAGGGATGTCATCTATACTGGTGGTTCACAGTCTGTACATTCAGCATGCAGTAAAGGAAAACAATGAGAAATTTGGGAAGGGAGTTAAAGTTCAGGGAAAATGAATAAACATTTGAGATATGTTTATGACATTGTAATTTTGTCGGAGACGGCCAAGGAGTTGAAAGAGCTGTAGAACGGAATGAATAGTAACTTCAAAATGGATTGTAAGATGAACGTTAACAAAAATAAGGGACAGGGCAATGGAATGCTGTGGAATTAAATTTGGTGATACTAAGCAAATTAGATTACATAATGAGACACTAAAAGTAGTGAAGGACTTTAGCAGTTTGGGCAGCTAAAGCACAGACGATGGTCAAAGTAGGCAAGATATAAAACACAGACCGGCAGCAACAAGAATAGATCCTTTGAAAAAAGATGAATTTTTTACGTTGAATATATGTTTAAATGTTAGGAAGTCTTTGCTTAAGGCATCTGACTGGGGTTTACCCTTGTGTGAAAGTGACGCGCAGACTGTAAGTAGTTCACACAAGACGAATATAGAAGCTTCTGAAAAACTGAGCTACAGACGAATGCTGGGAATAAGATGGATAGATTGAATAACTAACAAAGACTTACTGAATAGAACTGGAGGACAATGAAATTTATGTCAACACTTGTCTAAAGGAAAGGATCGCATGATGAGGCACATCTCGAGGCATCAAGAATTGTGAATTTGGTAATGGAAGGATGTCAGAAGGAGGATTAGGTTTTAACATCCCTACGATATCGAGGTCATTAGAGAAAGGGAAGGAAATGTGGTCGCTAGAAAGTGTGTACGGAGACCAGAGCTTGAATACAGTAAGCAGATTCAGGTGAATGTATTTTGAAGTAACTATTCGGAGATGAAGAGGCTTACACAAAATATAGTAACGTGGAAGACCCATAAAACCAATCTTCGAACCGAAGACAACAAGAACAACACCAGCAAAAGGATAATAAATAGAAGCTATATATTTTTTATAACTTATTTGATGGATCTTCATTTTCAATTCCTCTTCGTGACAGTCAGACATCACCCTGGAAGGAAAATTACGTCTTTTGGATCACGCTTGCTTATTTCGTAATTACATCGACTCGCGACTAGTCCTGCCAGCTTCATGTCTACCATTATCTACCTCATACATACATAACTCTGATGACAGGGCTGCATCGTTTAGGTGGTAAGACCATTGCCCGTTAAAGCCACTGTTCCGATTTCGAGTCCCGGTTCAGCATATATCTGTAATCTGCCTGGAAGTTTCAAAAGGGAGTAAACTTCGCTGCAGAGTGAAGGATTTATTCTCGATACAAATTTGTGTAAGCAAATACAAGGCACCTATTATCGCATAGTACAACTTAACAAACGTTACGACCATAAAAGACTTGTATAAATGTTTTAGATTACTTAGGAAAAAAGTAAAGGGCGACACAGTTGCATTAATTTGTTCTGAAGTGGTATTGTGATAGTGGTGAAGGCTCTGTGGACGCATATGGGAGGACCATTATTCAATTCTTTCCTATGAAGATTCAGATTAATATTTTACTTCTCGCTAGTTCGTCCTAGGCACTTCAGTCTGGAACCGCGCGACAGCTACGGTCGCAGGTTCGAATCCTGCCACGGGCATGGATGTGTGTGATGTCCTTGTCTTAGTTAGGCATAAGTAATTCTAAGTTCTAGGGGACTGATGACCTGAGATGTTCCATAGTGCTCAGAGCCATTTGAACCATTTAGTTCGTCCTGACGCAGCAGTGATATGGAGAAAATAGATTAAAAATAGATTCACCAAATGCTACGTACTTGAAGCTGAAGACTGTTTCATATAAGCAGGAAAGTCGCTGTTAAAAGTAGTGTTTATAAGAAAGACTCTTCCTCTGTCAATTTGCATGGTATATCAATAACTGGTATTGTTGGCGGTAGCTATAACGGCATCCTTCTTCTGCTTCTTCAGCTACATCTGTAGTCTTCAAATCACCGTTAGGTGTGAGGCGGAGAGTAGATAGTACACCAAAGTAATTTCTCTGTCTTTATATTGCTTTTGTGGATGATATAACAAGAAAAACTGTCGTCAGCCCTGTGCATGACCCAGAATTTATGTATTTTTACCATCGTGATTATTACGCTAGATGAATTAAGATAAGAGGATTACGAAATAAAACTGAATTTTGTCTAGGCGAAGTATTACATGAGTTATCGAAGGAAGAAAGAATAGTGTTCAACGTTCTACCAACACTGATGTCACTACAGACGGAGCACAAACTCACAATTTTTAAAGGCTGGGGAAGGGAAGAGGCCATGTCCTTCCAGAGGAACCATCCCGGCATCTACTTGCGCCGGCCGCGGTGGCCAAGCGGTTCTAGGCGCTTCAGTCTGGCACCGCGCGACTGCTACGGTCGCAGATTCGAATCCTGCCTCGGGCATCGATGTGTGTGATGTACTTAGGTTAGTCAGGTTTAAGTAGTTCTAAGTTCTAGGGGACTGATGACCTCAGATGTTAAGTCCCATAGTGCTCAGAGCCATTTTAAACCATCTACTTGCAGCGAATTATGGAAAACACAAAATGTCTAAATCTGGATAGCAGGACGCAAATTTGACAGTCGTTCTCGAGAATTCGATACTGCACCACCTCTCAGTGCGAATTATTGATGTGCCCTAATCAAAGTTGCAATTAATTACGAGAAATTAAAACACCATCTTTTACGTAAAACTAGTTTTCAAAATCAAAGTATTTTTACCTCGAGCTTGGCTTGAAATACCTCTATTTCACAAAAAGCTTTTCTAAATATATTTCAAAATTAAGGTAAACTCTGCTCCTGTATCAGGCTCTACAGCGTCAGTTCATGAAGGTTCCCCCCACAAAATATGTTACGTCGCTGCAAGCAAGAGGAGGGATAATTTCTGAAAGAATAACCGATTACGAAAACTTGAACCACATGAAGAGAGCTGGTAATAATTAAAAGTAAAATGAGTCTCGTTGTGAAGCAATCTATTAGATGTAGATCGAGAGACCATCGAGTACGAATTTATGAAAACATCGGCGGGTTCTATAAAATTATATCACAAATGTATAAAATTGAAGAGTGTATGACGTCTGGTACAGGGTATGTTGTTGTGATACAAATCTCACAATTTCAAAACAGACAACATGAGGTTAAGCGCATCTACTCAATATGATATTAAAAATAAGTCCAATGTTAGTGAAATGCAATTTCTAAGAAAATGACAACTAATGTGTGGATGAACATTAGCAATGAAATAGAAAGCAATAAATCTGACCACTAAGGATGGTTTGAAATTAAACGAAACGCGTACGGTCTAAACACGACAGTACAGACCAAAATTCCCTGTATAACCTATCAGCAGAAAAATGCTCTTATCGGAGCTCGAAAAAGCCAATATGCTACTGTTTAAAAGACTAACTGATAAGTGCGGTACCGGCTGCCTCATTCTACCTCCCTCAGAACCTTTAAAACTTATCTCAAAAATTTTGGCTTGCAAACATATTCGCGCTCGTTTTAATACGCCACTCACATTTTACTGCTACAAGCTCCCGTAAGTTCACACTCACTGCCGATAGCAGGCCGGTGTGGCCGTGCGGTTCTAGGCGCGTCAGCCTGGAACCGCGTGACCGCTACGGTCGCAGGTTCGAATCCTGCCTCAGGCATGGCTGTGTGTGATGTCCTTAGGTTAGTTAGATTTAAGTAGTTCTAAGTTCTAGGGGACTGATGACCACAAATGTTGAGTCCCATAGTACTCAGAGCCATTTGAACCATTTTGTTCACTGCCAATACTGCCGGTACTGCCACTGCCAATACATCTCTCTTCGTCGCTCTCGTTTTCATAGACTCTCTCTCTCTCATTAATGCTCTCTCTCATCCACTTCCACTTTCTCCCTCTCTCTGTTCTTCTTCCACTGGCACTTTCTCCACCACTTACTCTTTCCTAGTAATGTCCTGTCCCTGTCGACTATGTCCCACTGCCACTGGTTCCCTTTCTTTTCCTCACACTGCGTTTGTCTCCTTCACTGTTTCCACACTACAACTGTCTACTATCTTCCACATCTCTTTCCCACTACACTGTCTCCTTCTCTCTCAGCACAAAAAATGTCTGAGAAAAATTTTAAAGGTGCTGAGGAAGATAAAATGAGGCAGCTGGTACCCTACATTTTCCGCTGGTTCTCTTGTTTTCACTGCTATAGATAGTATGTCACTCATATGAATATGAAAATAACTTTGCGGGTCATTAAATTTTTGTAGTTTACGGTTGTGAAATTAAAATGAAGCAAAACTAATTTTTACCTCAGAGCTGAATTCACGTGCACAAAAACTTTGCACGTACTGCAGTACTACAACAGCAGGTTCCCAGAACCCTTCTTGTCATAACTGAGACACTTTACAGCATATTTCTCCGTACTACGTCACTTTATAAACAACGTTTTTGCCTTACAGCGGATATTACATGCGTATTTTACGTGTACACGTAGCGTAACTCTAAACTTCTGTATCTCCGAAGCGGATAAAGACATTTTCGAGGCCGTTCGAGATCGGGATCTTAGGAATATATTGTGCAAGTTTCAGCAATTCGCTGTGCGTCTCTCTCTTGGTATCCGCAACTGGATTTTGGTACACAAAAAAGCCATGTTTTCCAGGTTTTCTCAGGAACCACCCATGAATTAATTGGTGCCTAAATCAGAACCTTACGACGCGTACCATTCGATTTGCTCCATTTGCCTAAGGTGGAGGAACCGTGTAATATTCAAACTTCCACCCTGTGCTATAGGATACTTAGAGTAAGACGATCTGCTGGGTGTACAAAAAGTCCCAAACCGAAGAGCTATCCACAACACTTGACCGTACCTTTCTGTCAGCAATAGACATGAGCCCGGAAAAATCCGATTTTTATGCGTGACGCTTTCTAACATATCAGGCTGGATATTCTAACGTCACTTCATACACCTGGCCTAATACCTTTCTAGCTATGACCAAATTCTAGTACTCGTCTTCTACCCTACAGTATTTAAATTTGGACAGAGTGAAGAAGGCGTAGCTGAATTAGTTTGTACTTAGCTTTTTCATGTTGTTGAAGTTTTGGGTGACGCCTGCCAGGCTGCTTATTGTGCAGGTTTATTAAAGTGGGTTCCGGTAGGAGGTTTGAGTTTTCTCTTTAAACAAAAAGTCTTGGCCATGATGTCATTTTCCACCAGATTGTTTACTTCCAAATTCTGATAACACTTCCGCTTTTGGTTTCTACATTCACATATATTAATGATGACAACAGATCTTAGAGCGACCCTCAAAACACTCCCACTTCCTACCGTCCCTCACAACCAAGAACGTCGTCTGCCTCGATACGTTAAAAACCTCTTAAAACTTCGAGGTTCAGGCTGGAGTTGTTAAAAGAAATGTTGAAATGTGTGTGAAATCTTGTGGGACTTAACTGCTAAGGTCATCAGTCCCTAAGCTTACACACTACTTAACCTAAATTATCCCTAAGGACAAACACACACAGTCATGCCCGAGGGAGGTCTGGAACCTCAGCCGGGACCAGCCGCACAGACCACGCACGACTGCAGCGCCTCAGACCGCTCGGCTAATCCCGCGCGGCTGGAGTTGTTATTCTGGATTTTTATTTTTGCAGGCTTTCGACACAAGTTAATACTGTTACAAAAACTAGAAAGTTATGAAACTTACAGGTTGAGAATAATGCTTACAATTAGGGTTGGTAATTATTTATGAGAATATGATATTTTATTGTGTTGACAGTGGTATACCTAATTTGACTTAGGAGTGTTTTCTACTCCGATTGCCCAACAAGTGTTTTGCAGTTTTGTGTTTGTTTACAAATAGGTTACATCTGTTTTAAGTTCCATATCAGGATTTACAAGCAACAAAAGTAAATTTGGTGTGAACAATTTTGTGAATCAGTGATGCTTTTTAATTCAAAATTACGACACAATTTTCATATTTCAGATTTAGCTACTTCATATTTGAAATAGAACTGACAAAAACTAGAAGCATATCATTGTCTATGTCTCCTAAGTTTTCGGATGAGTAATTTCATAATATTGCAAAATTAGTACTCCTTATTCAGGCCACGAGTGGCCTACCGGGACCATCCGACCGCCGTGTCATCCTCCGAGGAGGACGCGGATAGGAGGGGAGTGGGGCAGCACACTGCTGTCCCGGTCGTTATGATGGTATTTTTGACCGAAGCCGATACTATTTGGTCGAGTAGCTCCCCCCAATTGGCATAACGAGGCTGAGTGCACCCCGAAAAATGGCAACAGCGCTTGTTGGACTGGATGGTCACCCATCCAAGCGCCGACCACGCCCAACAGTGCTTAACTTCCGTGATCTCACGGGAACCGGTGTATCCACTGCGGCAAGGCCGTATTGCACAGTTCGTAATTTTCGTATTTTGGTTCACTATCGAAATTAACGTTGCTATTTCTATAATGCCAGTGCTCGGAGATTTGTTTACATATAATATGCATTTTGTCTGTTCCAAAAATTTAGGTTTCTTGATAACTGTGTAGTTGCAAATTTGGTTGTAAACCTACATTGAAGATCAGATTCTACAAACTTTAAAATCCATCCCATATTTCTTGTCTATAGAACTTTTAGTGTGACTGAAACTGTTATCTGTCGAAATATTGGGTGAACAGTTTGCACAGATCGTTGAGATGAACTAGAAAGTTTTACTGAATCTACCGATACCATCATAATGGTATAACATGCTGCCCCACGCGTACCGACATTTTACTTACGTATTTGCAACTGCGATAAAAAAGGTGCCTAAAACCAAAAGAAAGACAACATGTATAAAAATAATCTGTGGATGCAGTAGCGATATCGGCATACGAATGCGACGTCATCGGAACTGCCTGCCGACCCGTAACGACCCTAGCCCACCACGCGAGGCGGCCGCGAGCCCTCGACCTGGGCGCAGACTGCGCCGCGTGGCCCAGACAACTCGGTGCACTTTTCCCGGGCACTGCCGCCATGGCGCCGCGGCGCGGCTGCAGACGGCCCGCCGCCACCGCGTCGTTCCAACTTCCGCACGATTCGCATTTCCCAGACGTCAAATTTGAAGCCGGCGGCCGCCGCTGCGCGCCCCGTTTTAATTCTTGTCGGTCTGACCCTCGCCCGCACCTTCATCAGCATTTCCGCTGCTCCCGGTCCCTCACCGCGTCTTCCGCTCCTCTCTTCGGCTCATCTTCCTATCAGGCGCAGGCGCACCCCCCCCCTCCCCGCTCCGTGTTCCCGGTGGCGTCGTTAATTGAATCGTTGCTTTATTTTTTCGTAACCCTCCCTCCGTCCCTGCCGTCTTCGTCCCGGTGGCTTTGTTTCTTTTTTCCGCTCCCCTCTCTGTATCGGCAATACGTGGTGCGCCTCTTCAGAATTACTCGGCTAACAAGTTGATTTCTGGTAGTCCGCGGGGCCGCGCATAAACTCGATTGCCGCTACCGTGCGTGGGACGCGGCGGGTGTCCCGCCGATAATGGCTCTCGTTAGTCACGACTGCCGCTTTCTCCGATTCTTCTCGGCAATTTGCGTCTGAAATTGAGCTGCGTGTCCCGCCCCCGAAGCATACTTCCAGGGCGGGTCGCGTCCGATTGCTGCTATCGATCATTTACTGCGACCGAAGCACATCGCAGCTCCACTGCTGAGCGGCTAGACAAGCCTTCGAAAATCGTTTGCACTCGGTACCTCAATTTCACAGCGATGAGTGACGGATGATGGATGGATTTCACAAGCGTCGTTCGAAACCCCGCGTCCGTAGATCGTGGTCTAGTGGCTAGCGTTGCTGCCTCAGGATCACGGGGTCCCGGGTACGATTCCCAGACGGGTTGGGGATTTGTAGTGGCGAGATCGGACTGAGTAAAGATTCGGAATTTGTACGGGCGCTGATAACCGCACAGCTGAGCGCCCCACCAACCAAACATTATCATCACCGAAACTCTACATCTACATCCATACTCCGTAAGCCATCTGAGGGTGTGTGGCGGAGGAGTTCTTGAGTACCTCTATCGGTTATCCCTTCTATTCCAGTCTCGTATTGTTCGTGGAAAGAAGGATTGTCGGTGTGCCTCTGTGTGGGCTCTAATCTCACTGATTTTATCAAATGGTTCAAATGGCTCTGAGCACTATGGGACTTAACTGCAGTGGTCATCAGTCCCCTAGAACTTAGAACTACTTAAACCTAACTAACCTAAGGACATCACATACATCCATGCCCGAGGCAGGATTCGTACCTGCGACCGTAACGGTCGCGCGGCTCCAGACTGTAGCGCCTAGAACCGCTCGGCCACTCCAGCCGGCTCTGATTTTATCCTCATGGTCTCTTCGCGAGATATACGTAGGAGGGAGCAATATACTGCTTGACTCCTCGGTGAAGGTATGTTCTCGAAACTTCAACAAAAGCCAGTACCGAGCTACTGAGCGTCTCTCCTGCACAGTCTTCCACTGGAGTTTATCTATCATCTCCGTAACGCTTTCGCGATTACTAAATGATCCTGTAACGAAGCGCGCTGCTCTCCGTTGGATCTTCTCTATATCTTCTATCAACCCTATCTGGTACTGATCCCACACCGGTGAGCGGTGGGCGAACATGTGTACGGTAACCTACTTCCTTTGTTTTCGGATTGCATTTCCTTAGGATTCTTCCAATGAATCTCAGTCTGGCATTTGCTTTACCGACAATCAACATTATATGATCATTCCATTTTAAATCACTCCTAATGCGTGCTCCCAGATAATTTATGATATTAACTGCTTCCAGTTGCTGACCTGCTATTTTGTAGCTAAATGATAAAGGATCTATCTTTCTGTGTATTCGCAGCACATTACACTTGTCTACATTGAGATTCAGTTGCCATTCCCTGCAGCATGCGTCAATTCGTTGCAGATGCTCCTGCATTTCAGTACAATTTTCCATTGTTACAACCTCCCGATATACCACAGCATCACCCGCAAAAAGCCTCAGTGAACTTCGGATGTAATGCACAAGCTCATTTATGTATATTGTGAATAGCAACGGTCCTACGACACTCCCCTGCGGCATACCTGAAATTACTACGCGAGAAATCTGGTGTCGATGGCAAACCGCGAAAACACAAGATGTACATGAAGATGAAATGGGAGATATGATACAGCGTGAAGAGTTTCACAGAGCACTGAAAGACCTGAGACGAAAGAACGCCCCGGGAGTAGACAACATTCCATTGGAACTACTGACGGCCTTCGGAGAGCCAGTCCTGACAAAACTCTACCATCTGGTGGGCAAGATGTATGAGACAGGCGAAATACCCTCAGACTTCAAGAAGAATATAATAATTCCGATCCCAAAGAAAGCAGGTGTTGCCAGATGTGAAAATTACCGAACTAGTCGAAGCTGACCACGGCGAAAATCAGTTTGGATTCCGCAGAAATGTTGGAACTGATCCTACGACTTATCTTAGAAAACAGATTACGGAAAGGCAAATCTACGTTTCTAGCATTTTTAGACTTACAGAAAGCTTTTGACAATGTTGACTGGAATACTCTCTTTCAAATTCTGAAGGTTGTAGGAGGAAAATACAGGGTCCGAAAGGCTATATACAATTTGTACAGAAACCAGATGGCAGTTATAAGAGTCGAGAGGTATGAAAGGGAAGCAATGGTTGGGAAGGGAGTAAGACAAGGTTGTACCCTCTCCCCGATGTTATTCAATCTGTATGTTGAGCAAGCAGTAAAGGAAACAAAAGAAAAATTCGGAGTAGGTATTAAAGTCCACGGAGAAGAAATAAAGACGTTGAGGTTCGCCGATGACATTGTAATTCTGTCAGAGACAGCAAAGGACTTGGAAGAGCTGTTGAACGGAATGGACAGTGTCTTGAAAGAAGGGTATAAGATGAACATCATCAAAACCAAAACGAGAATAATGGAATGTAGTCTAAATTAAGTCGGGTGATGCTGAGGGAATTAGATTAGGAAATGAGACACTTAAAGTAGTAGAAGAGTTTTGCTATTTGGGGAGCAAAATAACTGATGATAGTCGAAGTAGAGAGGATATAAAATGTAGATTGGCAATGGCAAGGAAAGCGTTTCTGAAGAAGAGAAATTTGTTAACATCGCCTATAGATTTAAGTGTCAGGAAGTCGTTTCTGAAAGTATTTGTATGGAGTGTAGCCATGTATCGAAGTGAAACATGGACGATAAATAGTTTGGACAAGAAGACAATAGAAGCTTTCGAAATTTGGTGCTACAGAAGAATGCTGAAGGTTAGATGAGTAGATCACATAACTAATGAGGAGGTATTGAATAGAACTGGGGAGAAGAGGAGTTTGTGGCACAACTTGACAAAAACAAGGGACCGGTTGGTAGGACATGTTTTGAGGCATCAAGGGATCACAAATTTAGCATTGGAGGGCAGCGTGGAGGGTAAAAATCGTAGAGGGCGACCAAGAGATGAATACACGAACAAAGATATAGGGACCATGAGCCGTGGCGGCTGTCCTGCTATCTTTGACTGCTCCCCCGGTGGGTTTTCCTGGTGAACGTGTGACGAGTGAGTCTCCGGTCGGCGTTCAACGAGCCAACTTGTGTTGAAAACAAGTACCACGTCCCTAACCGTGGTGCATGGGCCTCGCCGTGCTCGCCGCCCTTGTCTCTTGTTGCGCCTGATGTACGGTTTCGATCATTGGGCGCCTTGACGTGAAAAATTGTGGTGGGCCCGTCGTCTCTCGCTGAACAGCTTCCCAGCGCGTAATTTGCAAACTCCAAGATACTTATGAGTTTCATTCTGTGTTTAGCTAAGAAGATTGTTGAAACTTATTGTGCATGGGTAGCTGCCGGAGACGATCCTGAATATTTTAAGGAGGCTGATGTTCATCATTCCGTTTCTGATCATCGGTGGAGTGTGTGTCTTAAGTGGTTTTCATGCAAATTTTAACTTGTTTTAGGACATATTGTCCGCTTTGGGATTGGCTGCTGTTGTGTACGTGGCCGGAAGCCGTAGAGTTAATGGTTTAATGATTTGTCGTGGCAGCATTTGGTATGTTTATTTAATGTTGAAAGTTCCTTAAGGCAACTGGAAGTGACCTCCAAGTTTCCTGCTGATTTACTGCGAGACGGGTAATGGTACCGTTATTGCTTTCAAACACTGCTATTGGCTTTAACGCTGTTCTCTAAAGTTAAGTGCAATTTGGGAATCGTTCTCAGTCATTATGTCCGTTAATTAAGTGAGGCCACCTTGTTAATATTGGTGTTTCTGTAAGTCATTATTTGGTTGAGTTATTATTACTAGCACTTATTATTTAACACTTATGTTAATCATTTGTGTATCTTTAATGAGCGTATAACGTGTTATTATTCCTGTGTGCAAGTTTTGTGACGTTGGCCCACTCTGTATTTTTAGTAAAAACATTTTTCACTATTGACCTTTATGTGGGCAGTTCAGTTTTATTAAGTTCTAAGATATCTTAGTTCTTTATGAAGTTGTCGTATTAGGTGGCTGTGTAACTTTCGTTCGGAGTGTATAGTGTTATTAGTCTCTTGAGACATGGTTATACTAGAACGTTTGTTTGTGATTGAATATTCACCGTCCCTACTGTCACTGATTTTGGTAGCGGACGCAAAATAATGTGATTCTTATTCGTGTTCATGTAATTCAATCAAAGTGAAGATATGAACATTGCATCAGTAAGAGGGCTAATGTCCGAACTGAAGTTTATAATAAAGTCTGTTTTGAGTCAAATTAAAATTGTAAAACAATCACAAGCTAGTCCATCACCTATGATCCCGGGCTTCCTATTTTCTTTAAATAACTGTGGTGAGATTGTAATTTTGATTTTATAAAGAACTCCGTAGTACCACGGTGTTGTGTGATGTCCTTAGGTTATTTAGGTTTAAGTAGTTCTATGTTCTAGGGGACTGATGACCACAGATGTTAATTCCCATAGTGCTCAGAGCCATTTCAACCATGCCATTTTGGTAGTACCACGGTTCAGCCGTACAAAATTATGGGAATTCCCACCGAATATGGCCTAGAGCAGTGCTTCGCTACGTTTCTGAGACATTACTCCAGAGTGCAGTCAGATATTAGCCAAAACTGTCCCCCTCCCAACCAATCGACATCAACATTAGTGCCTAATTAAATTTTAGAATGTAAAACTACTTCCTTTAACCCTTGTCATTGTTAAAATGACGAAATACGCACGGTCCAGTCACATTAACGTGACCACCGCCTTTGTTCGACGTCGACGTGCCACAGCCACTCACAGACGGCGGGTGGCAGCACTAGCAATGGAGGGTAAAAGAAGCGTGCCCGGGGAATGCGGAAAATAGTGCTGTTGAAATGTGAAAATGGCGCGATTTACCTGATGTCCTAAATGATATGATCATTGACTTTTGGGTCAAGGGTGGAACCGTTTCCGAAACCACTAACTGTTCGCTCACCGATGTCGTGAAAGAATTCCGTATAAGGAGAAACGGCGCTATCGAAATCTGGCGTTGCGGCAAATGTAGCCCACCACGAGTCATCTGATGACAGGGCTGAATGACGGCAGCTGAGTTATGTACGGACGAATAGACGTGCAACTGTTGATCAACAGCCGGCCGCGGTGGTCTTGCGGTTAAGGCGCTCAGTCTGGAACCGCGCGACTGCTACGGTCGCAGGTTCGAATCCTGCCTCGGTCATGGATGTGTGTGATGTCCTTAGGTTAGTTAGGTTTAAGTAGTTCTAAGTTCTAGGGGACTGATGACCACACTAGTTAAGTCCCATAGTGCTCAGAGCCATTTGAACCATTTTTTGTTGATCAACAGACGACTAAGATGAACCAAGGGGCTACCAAAACTGTCGCCTCAGCGAATGGTCAGCGGACCTTTCACAGCAGGCGTCCGATTCATGGACCCGTGCTGACTGCTGTTTAATGGCGATGAAGGCTGGATATACACACTAATACCACATTGACGATACACACCTGTTACAGGATATACATTCACAGACACACACTTCTGGCTTGTAACACTTTCTTGACTGACACCCAACATCTCCATTTAAAACAACCAAATTAAAATGTGTGGACTATACTTAGGCCCACTGTTTGTAAACCACTTGTTGGCTGAACTTCTTACATCTGAAACGGCATAAATTAGAAAACTTCAGGCTATCAATGCTTTGCGTCTGTATTATTATTGTTATTATTATTAACAGTATAGAATAATGTTAATATTAATACGATGCAGGCCCTACAACAGTGTTGTGGCCTTTACATAGTTGATGTTGCTTTGTCAGTTAGTTCGATTGTTGCGAAGTGAATAATGAAGGAACTTTTGTTCTATTGCGAGAACTACCCACAGTTTGTGAGAGATTAGAGCATGTATGTTGCATATATACTTATTTCTCAGTTTCTATGTCATAGATCCATGGTACAAAGTGCAAAAATTTTTTTTTAGTGAGCTGGCGGTATGAGGAAGATGTTGTCCATACATTCGTTTCAAGAGCTGTAACTTCCCCGCATTGTGTCACGCAGTAACGATAGTATTTCAGAAAACATCTAATAATTGGTAACTTATGTGATCAGTACCACATTCTAACTAAATAGTGATGATAGTAGTCTCACCGAAATACATTTGAACCATTTGGTTTTACCCCTTACAAAATTACATTTTATCTCTTATTGGCTAATTAACGCGTCAGTAACCACTAACTAAGAGCCAGTGCTGGTATCACAAGCAAACTCAATTCTCGTGGTAATCACTGCATACAAAGCCTGATGGTTAGCCATTGAAATATGCCGTTTATCTCATTGAGAATGTTCCACTTCTGCGAGAGATGTTGGAGAATGGTATTGGGTCATATTCAATTTCCGGATAATCACAGTGACGAGGGAAGACATGTTATTCCATTCTAAACCGCAAAAACTGATATTGCACATTTACAGTTGTGTGGGTATTGTCGTCATCTTGGTAGTCGCGAAGCCTGAACTATTGAATGCATCTAGTCACCTAAGTTGATTCGTGTACCAAGGCTGAAAGTTGTCTCAGAGTCAACTTTCGAAATTAGCCTTTCTCTCCCGTGTCCTCGGAGTCTTTCCCGGTCGTATGCTTTTATAAAATCTTCCACGTATTCTAAATCTCATATGTATTGCAATGATGGTCTCTTCCAAATGATAGTTTACTAAAGTATCATAGTCTTTGACGACTAGAGCAAAGGCACGTCTGCCGATAAGTGATTTTGCGAGTAGAGGCGTGAACCAATAGTGCGCCAGCGTGATCGCTTGGTGTCAGCGTTGTGCCCCGTTTGATCGACACAAAGTATTCTAGTCCATACCTGCCCGGGTTTGCGGGTTGGGGTAACACCAGTGGCTCTGGCTGCTGGGTCATCCCATGCCAGCTCCGCTCAGTCATCACGGATTTCGATGACGTTTTGTGTGACCATTCGCACATGTACACGATGAACACTGCTAACATTCGTCGAAGCAATACTGTACGAGATATAGTCGTATGTTGGACTCCATACTTCATACAGAGCGAGGGTGAATTGCTGGTGACTTTGAGCTGCTATGTCTCAGGCAATACTTCGTTGAAATAAATAAAATTTGGCCGTCTTCTACAACTGTAGGTATTCTCTTGAGAATAATAATGAAAAGAATCTTACGAGCCATATTCAGTCTGAAAAGTTTGTACGAAATCGCTCGAAAAAATCGGCCGACGAAAAAATTTCTAAATTTGGCTTCCTATATTGGCGGGACTGAAGGTATGATGAACTGAAATTTGGCATGTACTAACCTAACAACAAAAGATTCTCAAGTATACAGATTCGTTTATGTGCCACTTTCCAATACTGAATAAATTAAGTGAAAAGTTGAAGATTTCGCAGAAAGGTAAAAAATACGATATTTTCGACCTGATTTTGGAAAAAAACTACGGTCTGTAAAACTAGACTCATTAGAAAGACCATATTTTTAAAGAGCAAAAAAGTGTATTTGAGTGTCCAAAGCCGACTAACGATGCGAGATAATTTGAATCAAAATTGAATCTAAATTAAGAAACAAATTAAGATGCTTGGGAACCTGAAAGAAGAAACCAATCTGTTGTTGGTATTTCAGGGCTGTTGGGCGTGAGCCCTGTGGAGATGGGATTGCCGGTCATGTTCTTGAACCGGTAGTGACAATATCACCATGCATCAACGCAGTCTAGTGAAATAGTACTTGAAAATTTAAGGTTGCTGCAATGTAGCCTTTTGCCATGGTATATTCCCTCAGATTTTTAGGTATTTTTATCGCACACTGCAAAATCGAATGTGATTTTCTGAATGCTCGGAAACATGCTCTTTCCAACTGTAATTACTTTGAAATCAATTTGGGAAAACAGATTTTCTGAAAGGAAAACGAATGTGATCTATTTTTATGACTTTCACGAAAATCAAGCTTGAACTGAGTTTGTAGAAATTTATAGAGCAATATTTGACTGATATTTTATATGGGAAAATCCCTATGTTGCCAAGATGTTTTGTCCAAAGTCTCATGTTTATCATGCCTTTAATATATGAGGTTTGAGAATGTAAAGTTAAAACTTTATTGGCAGCTCGATTTTTGCCGCTACTTTGCCTGAGTTTATGTAGCATTGTTAGTCGATGTAGTAAATTAATCACACAGTTCTACGGGGGCTTAAAACCCTTTGTTTATGACGAGAGTCCGGAACAGCGCTGATGCTACGGTCGCAGGTTCGAATACTGCCTCGGGCATGGGTGTGTGTGATGTCCTTAAGTTAGTTAGGTTTAAATAGTTCTAAGTCTAGGGGACTGATGACCTTAGATGTCAAGTACCATAGTGCTCAGAGCCATTTGAACCATTTTCTGACGAGACTGCTCTTGAAGATTTAATATAAAACGGTATTTGTGGAAGAAGTTTCGAATGTACACTATTTTCACCCTTTCATAAAAATCGTTACTTTTCTACGAATTTGCAGACAATTGGAAAATAGTAGGTGAATCAGTTTTTATATTCCACATCCTTGTACTACCGAACTATTGTGAGTTAAGTGTCATGCTGATCGTGCCTTCACTCTACGAGATGTGAGAACCTAAAGTTTATTTTTTTTTCTCGACGCTATTTTCGCTCCCAACTTTAATTCATATTATTTAGCATTGTTGGCTCTCTTTGAAGAATCAAACAAACTTTTTATGCGATTAAAAGTATGTTCGTTATGCGTCTAATTTGAAAAGTTTTATAGACGATAGTTATTTGCAAAATGAGGTCGAAAATACAGCATTTTTTGCCTTTCACAAAATCTTCAGTATTGGAATGTGACACATAAATGAAACTTTGTACCTGAGAATCTTGTGTTGTTAGATTACTGCATGCCAAATTTGCTATTCGTCATACCTTTAGCCTTGCGATATAATATGCTAAAATTAGAAATTTTTCAAATTTATCAGCCACCAATTTTTTGAGTGACTTCGTCCAAACATTTCTGGCTGAATATGGCTCGTAAAATTCTTTTCATTACTATTCTCACGACAATGCATACCGTGGTACAAGATGCCCAAATTTTATTTCTTTCAACGAAGTATTACCCGGTATATAACAGCTCAAAGTCGCCGGAAATTCACACTCGCTCTGGGTGAGGTCGCGCATTGAGTCAAATGTCTGCATCTCGTCCTGTATTATTTTGACGAACGTTAAACGTCCCAGCATTCGTCTGGGATATGTGTGAATGTTCACACACAAAATTTAGAAAAAAATTCTTGACAGTCGAGCAGAAATATGTTACTGAATCATGTGATTTATTGCATCCACATTTTTGCTGTGGAGTACTGGTGTAATAAGTCGCTTCTGCTTTCTGGTTTTCATTCTCATGCAGTGAGCTTGAGACTGCGGCTAGTACTTTGGCGACTTGGCGAAATACCTATTTCCAGCATTTTCGGGTGTTTAACGTGATTTTACTTGTGTTCAAACTTAATGTTCGTTTCTGAGTGTCTTAGTTTTCGATGTGTGTGGATCATAATCACATAAAGGGTTTTCATTAATCCATCGAAATATACACATATTGAACATAGCATGTCTTTAGAATCTTCTTTGTTCAATTCCTTCTTTGATGGTGGCCTTGTGTGCCATGTGCATCACTTATGGACCATTAAACTGTTCCTGTATCGATGATTATGGTTTAATTCATAATAATTATACATTGGACTGAAGCTTCTATGGTTTATTTATATTCCCTTATCAAGTTTAAAGACACTGTTATTTACGTGGCACTATAAGCATTTTGGACTTTGCACATAAGTTCAAGTACGAACACTCATCAATTTTTTGCCTTTAGCAGGACTGATAATCAGTACCAGACACAGTTGCAATCAGTGAACATTTTTTTCAGAACTGCAGTCAGCAGAAGCCTTTGGCTATTCTTTGTGTGCATCCCTGGTTAGATGTTAAGTTACGGGGTGGAGGTTCGGAGACGTAATTGCTCACGATCTCTACATTTCAAGTTTCTTCCATAAAGTTGTTAAGTTGACCAGGTGGAGCCATGCAAGCTCACTGGACATGCTTTACCCACAATCTGAATCATCTATACGTTCTCCGAATCAGATTATGAAGCAGAGCTCATAAAATTTACTCAAATATTATTTTATGGCCGCAGTTCTTTCTGGTGCTCAGAATAAGCTACTGAATATGCCCTTAAAATATGGTCAGCTTACTTTACAAGTCACTTCGTGGTTAAAAACTTCACGTAAAAAGCGGCACTTACTCAGGGCACATTTCTGAAGTTCACAGCGCAAGAAAGTGGTTGGATTACAAGGTATCCAACAAAGGACTCGCTGAATTCAAGAACGCAAGAAATGATAAATTTATTCAGAAATAAGTTTATACAGAAGTTTCTAAATGGAAGTTACAAAAGCTGCTAAGAGATGGCGCTGTAATCGTAAAACGTGGTGCCCATAAACGGTACTCCGAAACCAACAGCGAAGCGTGAAAGGAAGTTAGCATCCCGCAGGAACAGGCGCTAACGATGCATGCTACTAAACCGTTTGTGTTTCTGGTACAGGAATATTACAAGTTAGAATAAAGTGTTACGACGATCAAGCGCATTTGTCAAACACGATTTGATGGGGCCCTAAAAAGAAATAATTCCTAAGGTCCTCACCAGATTCGAAAGGACAACTCCAGCGTCATCCACATACAGCATTTTACTGACCAAGTGTAACATGCATGGAACGCAGCATACTGACGTCCGACAGCTGTGCTACATAGTCCAGGCACTTTTACATGCTTGCATTCAACATGTTGGCTGTTACACCGGTTGTTAATGTACCAGCATTTCACTGTTGCGATGGCTTATTTCGAGCTTACATTAACCTGTGAGCTTTCGATGTTCATCACTTAAATATATTACTTAGACAAATGTATTCACGAAATGTCATTACTCTTCATTAATTAGTTTTTGACATTGTATTTTGTCTCCGTCAGTGTATGTTTGGAGCGCGTGTTTGGGATCTACTCTCTTACCCTTGAAAATGCATCATATTAGAATAAATTTGTCGATCATTTAATTTCAGTCGGAGACAGTTCCGTTTTTTCTCTCAAATAGCCATTTCGTTGATAGCTAAGGAAAAACATCTAGTTTTGCTTCGGCGTGCGACGCTCATTCGGTCCTCGCGCTTGTCGGTTGTACGACCGGAGTGAGGGACGTGGGATGCCATTGTCAGAGCGTGGAACAGGCCGGTGCTTCCCTAGCTTCCGAGGCAGAGCACGGCGCCCTCATCCGTCAGCGCCGGCGTGAGTCCACGCAACATTCTCCCCGTCTCCCCAATGGCCCGTCAACCTACCCATATCGTGCAACACAAGTAGTACCATACCACCTACTCCTGTGGTTCATTCGCACGAAAACTTTACGACAATGTGATAGCACGTAGTTGTGCACAGAACCAGGGCATCACCAGATTTGTTTGTCGGGTGCTACGGTTTTATCAAGATCAATTCATTACTATCACTACACATACAGTATAAGGCCATAGAAACGAAAAGCACAAAAACAACTTAAAGAGATGAGAAGGAGCACTGAAACTGACAAATTATGGGTCTTAGTGTTACACTAGTTGAAAGAATTCTACTGGGGCACATTTGTATGTGGCACCCGAATACGATTTTGTAAACAATGTATGTCTTCGATAGGCTTCATAGGCTTTATATGACTCAAGAAGAATATAATAATTCCAATCCCAAAGGAAGCAGGTTTCTACATATGTGAAAATTACCGAACTATCAGTTTAATAAGTCACAGCTGCAAAATACTAACGCGAATTCTTTACAGACGAATGGAAAAACTCGTAGAAGCCGCCCTCTGGGAAGATCAGTTTGGATTCCGTAGAAATGTTGGAACACGTGAGGCAATACTGACCCTACGACTTACTTAGAAGAAAGATTAAGGAAAGGCAAACCTACGTTTGTAGCATTTGTAGACTTAGAGAAAGCTTTTGACAATGTTGATTGGAATACTCTCTTTCAAATTCTGAAGGTGGCAGGGGTAAAATACAGGGAGCGAAAGGCTATTTACAATTTGTACAGAAACCAGATGGCAGTTATAAGAGGCGAGGGACATGAAAGGGAAGCAGTGGTTGGGAAGGGAGTGAGACAGGGTTGTACCCTATCCCCGATGTTATTCAATCTGTATATTGAGCAAGCAGTAAAAGAAACAAAAGAAAACTTCGGAGTAGGTATTAAAATCCACGGAGAAGAAATAAAAACTTTGAGGTTCGCCGATGACATTATAATTCTGTCAGAGACAGCAAAGGACTCGGAAGAGCAGTTGAACGGAATGGATAGTGTCTTGAGAGGAGACATCAACAAAAGCAAAACAAGGGTAATGGAATGTAGTCGAATTAAGTCGGGTGATGGTGAGGGAATTAGATTAGGAAATGAGACACTTAAAGTAGTGAAGAAGTTTTGCTATTTGGGGAGCAAAATAACTGATGATGGTCGAAGTGGAGAGGATATAAAATGTAGAATGGCAATGGCAAGGAAAGCGTTTCTGAAGAAGAAAAATTTGTTAACATCGAGTATAGATTTAAACGTCAGGAAGTCGTTTCTGAAATTATTTGTATGGAGTGTAGCCATGTATGGAAGTGAAACGTGGACGATAAATAGTTGAGACGAGAAGAGAATAGAAGCTTTCGAAATGTGGTGCTACAGAGGAATGCTGAAGATTAGATGGGTAGATCACATAACTAATGAGGCGGTATTGAATAGAATTGGGGAGAAGAAGAGCTTGTGGCATAACTTGACTAGAAGAAGGTATCGGTTGGTAGGACATGTTCTGAGACATCGAGGGATCACCAATTTAGTATTGGAGGGCAGCGTGGAGGGTAAAAATCGTAGAGGGAGACCAAGAGATGAATACACTAAGCAGATTCAGAATGATGTAGGCTGCAGTAGGTACTGGGAGATGAAGAAGCTTGTAGAGGATAGAGTAGCATGGAGAGCTGCATCAAACCAGTCTCAGGACTGAAGACCACAACAACAACAACATATGGCTGACTCTCTAAGACTGAAAACCCAGAGATACTGCTTCTGGTTTGAGATTATTATTGTGCTGGAGTAAGAGAGCGCTTGACACACAGATGTAGGTAGCAGCCTGTGAGCGAAAGACGATGGATTAGGCAGTTTTAGTAGTGTGCTGTGTGAAGCCAGCAAGTGTCAGATCAATGTAGGTATGCCATTATTGTTAAACTTGGAAGCAGAAGTCTTCATACAAGCTAGGTAAGGATGTTAAATAATTATGATCTTTGTTTTTGCCAGCGCGTTAGTACAGATGAGTTGGCTGATCATTTTGTAACTGTTGAGTAACCCCAGAATGTACTTAAACTGTTTTGATGAAAAGGCTAGTTAGATATTTAACTTTTGTAATGCTTCTAAGATTTGCATTTATGTTGGACTAGTGAAGTTAGATAATACTTGCCTTTTAAATCTCATTCTTTGTGAATCAATTGTGAGTAATGTAACTTCAACTGTCTGATGTTTTTGAAATACAAACTTAACTTGGAATATAATTTTGCTAAGGAACTCAGTGTTGGAAATTCACGACAACCAGTACCGCCTCCCTGTTCAGGTCATATTTTTTTTAAAGAAGATGGGTTTTCGTAAATGTTCTCGCTTATCAGCCAAAAGAATTTCGTGTGCGTTTCAAGTACTGCACACTGCTGTGCCTGTAGCTAGCATATTTTTGTTTTTCATGAGAGACCAGAACATATCGCGTTCCACCGTTGCTGCTTTAGGCGTAAGACGATTTAATTTATTTGTCATGTGTACAGGGAGCAAAGTTAACAGTTCTGAACAGGCCCAGATGATTCAGTGCCTAAGGGGCCGAGTGTATTTTGCAGTCACTGTATTTCTTTAATGGTACTGGGTGTTGCATTGCCCAATCAATTCGTGCAAATTTTTGCTAACAGTAACACAGAGTAAGCACACCACTTGCAGCTATAACACGCTACATAATAATTGGAGTGTAGTATCCATTTCACGGTTCATAGATTCATTCAACACAATCGTAAAGTTTAAAGATTAAAGTTATTTTTTATAAAACAACGTTACATTGCAAAACACCGATTATCTAAAGAAAATACACCAGCTTAAGAATTCTGATTACTTTACAAATGAGTTGATGTTTTAAATAATTGACTTTAAGCACGTAAGCGGGAAAAAGTTTGTTGGAAGTAGCCAAGTGCTCTCATTATCAAATACTGGATGTGTGTATTCTGGGCAATGCTCCGTTTAAACCAAGGCTAGGTTTTCACCCATTTTCCATGTATATTCAGTGGTAAATGTGTTGCGAAAAGAATCAGTAGTAAAGTAGTAATAAAAACGTCATGCCTAGTGTGGTACTTTTACTGCGTGAAAATGAAAATGTAGTAAGCAATAAACTTCTTTTCTTTCAACATTTTGTAGGCTAGGGGTGTCAGCTAGAAAAAGTGACGTAAAGGTATGAAATTATATACACAGTTAGTTACATGTCACGAAGTGCTCTCACCCTCAAATCCATGGATAAATATAGTCTGGATATTTGTACGTTCTAAATTAGGCTGCCTCAAGGTATGCAGAGTGTCAGGAGTACTGGTACAGATATTGTGACGATTGGTACCTTAATATTTATCCACTTTAGTGTGTTAGTCGTTTTTTTCTGTGTCTAACAGTCGTCGCGCAAACAGGTCGCATAATTTACTATCAATGTTTTCTCCACGGTTGTAACTGTGCTATAAAGTGAGCTATGCATATCACCACAGGCTATCCGTTTGCATCCACGCGTCCACACTTCAATAACAGACATGCTGCGCAGGGATAAATAAACATTATTGGCTTGGGTGCACTAAACAAGCTCAGAACATACTCTCGTAATAGCTAATAATATTCGTCTACAAATTAAGTAAATACTGACGTAACTTTGTTCAATACACTGTTCTCAGTCACCGATAGAAATACACTCCTGGAAATGGAAAAAAGAACACATTGACACCGGTGTGTCAGACCCACCATACTTGCTCCGGACACTGCGAGAGGGCTGTACAAGCAATGATCACACGCACGGCACAGCGGACACACCAGGAACCGCGGTGTTGGCCGTCGAATGGCGCTAGCTGCGCAGCATTTGTGCACCGCCGCCGTCAGTGTCAGCCAGTTTGCCGTGGCATACGGAGCTCCATCGCAGTCTTTAACACTGGTAGCATGCCGCGACAGCGTGGACGTGAACCGTATGTGCAGTTGACGGACTTTGAGCGAGCGCGTATAGTGGGCATGCGGGAGGCCGGGTGGACGTACCGACGAATTGCTCAACACGTGGGGCGTGAGGTCTCCACAGTACATCGATGTTGTCGCCAGTGGTCGGCGGAAGGTGCACGTGCCCGTCGACCTGGGACCGGACCGCAGCGACGCACGGATGCACGCCAAGACCGTAGGATCCTACGCAGTGCCGTAGGGGACCGCACCGCCACTTCCCAGCAAATTAGGGACACTGTTGCTCCTGGGGTATCGGCGAGGACCATTCGCAACCGTCTCCATGAAGCTGAGCTACGGTCCCGCACACCGTTAGGCCGTCTTCCGCTCACGCCCCAACATCGTGCAGCCCGCCTCCAGTTGGCGCCGTGCAGGTGAGCGCCACAATCAGGACTGCATACGACCGAGGCACACAGGGCCAACACCCGGCAACATGGTGTGGGGAGCGATCTCCTACACTGGCCGTACACCACTGGTGATCGTCGAGGGGACACTGAATAGTGCACGGTACATCCAAACCGTCATCGAACCCATCGTTCTACCATTCCTAGACCGGCAAGGGAACTTGCTGTTCCAACAGGACAATGCACGTCCGCATGTATCCCGTGCCACCCAACGTGCTCTAGAAGGTGTAAGTCAACTACCCTGGCCAGCAAGATCTCCGGATCTGTCCCCCATTGAGCATGTTTGGGACTGGATGAAGCGTCGTCTCACGCGGTCTGCACGTCCAGCACGAACGCTGGTCCAACGGAGGCGCCAGGTGGAAATGGCATGGCAAGCCGTTCCACAGGACTACATCCAGCATCTCTACGATCGTCTCCATGGGAGAATAGCAGCCTGCATTGCTGCGAAAGGTGGATATACACTGTACTAGTTCCGACATTGTGCATGCTCTGTTGCCTGTGTCTATGTGCCTGTGGTTCTGTCAGTGTGATCATGTGATGTATCTGACCCCAGGAATGTGTCAATAAAGTTTCCCCTTCCTGGGACAATGAATTCACGGTGTTCTTATTTCAATTTCCAGGAGTGTATATACACCTAACATCCTCCATACGCAGTTTCTAACTGCAATACTTGTCTTTTTGCATTAAACCATTAACATACGTTTATGTCTGTTAATGAGTACATTATACGTAATGGCAGCATTTGAAATCTTTAAATTTGGTCAATAGTAATGTAAAATGTTTCAAAACATCCATTTGGTAGGCTATTTTCATCTATGTACCATGAACAATGAACAATGAAGTGCGATAGCTCTTACGTAATATTGATAATGTGGAGATCATCAACACTTCCCCATTATAAACTCCACAGCACATGTCGGCTAGGGAAGGTGGTTATCACTGAAACAACCGGTTGTCGGTTATGTCGTTTTTTTCCACACCTCTTTTACATGACTGTTAAAACCGGTCAAAATAACCGGTTTCTGTAATAAAGTATTTTCGATTTTTGATTCGTATTATTTCCTGTAGTATGTACGTAGAAATCGAACAAAGGATAAAAAATTTTTACTCTCAGTTTCAAGATACGTAGAATCAAAATATTAACTTTGATAGGCAAATAAAAGAAAACCTAGTGCGTCCACTGCTCGCTGCTTTTCTCGAAAGTTGATAGGTGGCTGAGTACTGCTAAAAATCGGCAGTTTTTGCGTATTGATTCTAATTTTTTGAAACGCATCTCAAAAATCAAGTTGTAATCGGGGTATCATAGCACTGTTTGGGCATTACGAATAGTCAGTGCTAAAGGGTGAAAACTACGGCTGGGAAACTCTGTTTCTCGTGTTAATTTGACCGTTTTCAAGGACTGCAAGCAAATGATGACATATTATGTAGACAAAGGCAGCAGGTTAACTATATTATATTTTTATCTTATACCATGAATGAACTGTCATTCAATTTCAGTTTATTACTGTTACTATAATTTCCTTTATTTTTTGCTGTTTTATAGAAATAGCAGACAAATCTTTAATCTTTTAAAGCAACTGAAGCACTTTACTTCATTGCTATATCAGTTCGTAAAAATATTTCGAGACTGGGGTTGATGCTATTTTGCAATACAATGGATGTTCGGTGACAACGCTGAGGCACCAAGAAAATCTTGCGCACTGCTTGTACACGCGAATCTTAAGTCACAAGACACAGCAACAAGGATATTAGTGTCTCAGTAATACTATACATGTTGTTATGCCATTTGCTTGTTGTTCGTTTCTGTCGGCACTGTCATTAAAAAAGGACTGGTTGCTTTTCCAGCCGGCCGCGGTGGCCGAGCCGTTCTAGGCACTTTAGTCCGGAACCAAGCGACTACTACGGTCGCAAGTTCGAATTCTGCCTCGGGCATGGATGTTTGTGATATCCTTAGGTTAGTTAGGTTTAAGTAGTTCTAAGTGCTAGGGGACTGATGACCTCAGATGTTAAGTCCCAAAGTACTCAGAGCCATTTGAACCATTTTGTTGCTTTTCCAATTTTCTATAATAATGGAATACTTAAAACCATCGTAAAATTTACGAATAAAAATTACTCTTTTTTTAATTTTTTTTAAGCGAAAAAGTTTAGCAATGCTACTGTGGCCATTGATATGTCGTTTCTCTCACATGGTTATTGGTAAAAATAAAAATAACACCTATTATGACGGACAGCAGTCAAATACCGAAACGTACCGATTATTTATAACTAAGATACCGGTATCGGTTTTTCCCATCCCTAACGTTGGCACGACTACATATCTTAGGCAGCCGTCTGAAGTCGACACGACCCGGCCCGGCCCGGCTGTTGCGTGATAAAGTTTGAGCTTGTTTAAGGTTGAAACTCTTATCGGAGTCTCTGATCATGTCTCGACCACAAGGGCAGTGATTAACACTCTAGATTCACATTTAGGAGGAAGACGGATCAAATCCGCATCCGGCCATCGAGATTTAGGTTTTCCATGATTTCACTAAATTTCTCCAGGCTTCCTTCGAGTATTATATGCGAAAATTGAGCCACAGAAATACGTCTTACCAAGGAAGTGGAAGTGGAAGTTGCATATACGTCAAGCAAAAGTGGAACCGACACTCATCCTTGAGGTAGTCACTTTTCATTTACTTCAGCATATGGCTACAGCGCTATCTAAGCGTTGTCTTCGAGATACTCTTCCCGCATGCGTCGAGGCTACCCAGCTGGCAGCCGGAGGTCTGGCGACTGTGTCGGCAACCGCGCACTGCAGCCTCCAGACTGCACAGTGGATCGCACCCCCTCGCGCCGTGGGCCTGCGAGTAATGATCGCCCGTGAGTTACCGCGATCTCAAGCGGCGGCGCCGCGAGCGCGCCCGGACGCTCCTTCGGTATGCAAATGCGCCCTCGCCCGCTCGTTCCAGCTGGCTCCGGCTCCAGGCTGCAGCTCTCTCCAGCCACTGTCCAATTACCTTTATGGCGGCGCGCCTCCGCTCCCTGCCACCGGCACCCACCCCCTCACGCGCTCCTTTTCCTTCCTCCGTTTGCCGGCTACGGTTTATTCTACTGATTGTGTTTAATTCTGACCAACAGAGAAGCAGACACGCGCAATTTTTTTTTCTTTTCTTTTTTTCCCCCTTCCCGCCCTTCTGCAGCAGGTCGGTGCAGCGTCTGCGGCAGCAGTGCGGCCGCCCTGGGAACGCGTTCTGGCTGAACCCCAGTGTGTACACAAGAGAGGAGCCGCGCCCCGCCGATAGTGGCCAAGAGCTCGCGTTTCGCTGGTCTGCAGTTTTAGAGAGAGTAAGGGGTTCACTCAGCTCAGCTGCACTCCTCAGCGTTTCGCTGGTTTAGCTCACCGACACTGAGATGACCAAAGTGATGGATAACGATATGCGCATGTACAACTGGTGATAGTATCGAGTAGACAAGGTATAAAGGGCAGGACATTGGTGGAGCTGTCATTTGTACTCAGATGATTCGTGTGAAAAGGTTTCCGATGTGATTGTGGTCGTAAGACGGAAATTAATAGACTTACGCAGAATGCTAGTTGGAGCTAGATGGATAGGAAATCTACATTTACATCTACATCTACATACATACTCCGCAATCCTCCATACGGTGCGTGGCGGAGGGTACCTCGTACCACAACTAGCATCTTCTCTCCCTGTTCCACTCCCAAACAGAACGAGGGAAAAATGACTGCCTATATGCCCCTGTACGAGCCCTAACCTCTCTTATCTTATCTTTGTGGTCTTTCCGCGAAATAAAAGTTGGCGGCAGTAAAATTGTACTGCAGTCAGCCTCAAATGCTGGTTCTCTAAATTTCCTCAGTACCTATTCACGAAAAGAACGCCTCCTTTCCTCTAGAGCCTCCCACCCGAGTTCTTGAAGCATTTCCGTAACACTCGCGTGATGATCAAACCTACCAGTAACAAATCTAGCAGACCGCCTCTGAATCGTTAAGGAATTAGATATCCCATTATCCACAGTGTCAAGAGTATGCCGAGAATACCATATTTCAGTCGTTGCCACTCAACACGGATAATGCAGTAGCCGAGGGCCTTCACTTAACGACAGAGCGCTCAAAAAAAAAAAAAAGGTTCAAATGGCTGTAAGCCCTATGGGACTTAACATCTGAGGTCATCAGTCCCCTAGACATAGAACTACTTAAACCTAACTAACCTCAGGACATCACACATATCCATGCCCAAGGCAGGATTCGAACCTGCGACCGTAGCAGCAGCACGGTTCTGGACTGAAATACTTAGAACCGCTCGGCCACAGCGGCCGGCTGACCGAGAGCAGCGGCATTTACTTACAGTTGTAAGTGCTAAAAGACAGGCAAAGCTCCTGGAAATATCCGAAGAAATCAACGAGGGAGGTGCGACGAACGTATCCGTTAGGACAGTGCACCGAAATATGGCGTTAATGGGCAATGGCAGCGGACGACCGACGAAAGTGCCTTTGCTAGCAGCACGACATCGCCTGCAGCGCCTCTCCTGAACCCGTGACCGTATCAGTTCGACCCTAGAAGACTCGAAAACCGTGGTCTGGTCAGATGACTTCAAATTTCAGTTGGTAAGAGCTGATGGTAGGGTTCGAGTATATCACAGAACCCACGAAGCCATGGACCCAAGTTACCTAAAACGCACTGTGAAAGTTGGTGCTGGCTCCATAACGGTGTGGGCTGTGTTTTTATGGAACAGACTGGGCCCTCTGGTTCAGTTAAACCGATCATTGGCTGGGAATGGTTCGGCTACTTACAGACCATTTGCAGGCATTCATAGACTTCATGTTCCCAAAGAATGATATTATGTTATTGGGCCGCCGTTCTTCGCGAAGTCGAGAGGTCAGTTCATGCACAAAATCCTGCACCGGCAGCACTTTGGGAATTATGGAGGACTATAGAAGCAGCATGGCACAATATTTATTCCAATGACTTGTTGAGTAAATGCTACGTCAAGTTGCTGCACTACGCAGAGCAAAAGGAAATCTGATAATGTTAGGTGGGTTCATGACTTTCGTCATCTCACTGTGTCCACAGTTGTTTGGAAAGGAAAAGAATTTTCGTAAAGTTGTGATCACTACTATACAGGGTGATTGGGGTGGAAGTAACTGAGGACACTGTACTGAACAACATTACACCAGTATTTACTTCATTTGGAGACTAAAATTACACCTATTAAGAGTAGTATGTTTCTGGGTTGATTAGTATCTCCAAGCACATGGTCAGCTGTTGAACTGAGGACATGTGGACGCAAAACGCACAATCTACACTGACACCTGTCGTGGCGTAGTTACAACTATACAGGTAACATCAGGTAGTAAACTGAGTCAAGTGTTTGTTGGAAAACTGTTAGACGCCGAGAAGAACAATTAACACACTGAAGTCATTACATATTGAGCTACCGTCTCACAGCATCTGTAACTATACCCGCTGAGCCGTGTGCGGCTCGTGTCCTTGCATTCATAACTTGACGTCGTGTAATAGCGGTACTGGCGTCTCGATTCGTTCTTGTGTTAATGGTGCCACTGAGTTGGCTAGTATTGTTTGTCCACGAGTGACAGCAGCAGCGGTTATCGATAGCAAGTACTGTGGTACTATCTTTGGTGCCATGGCTAGTATTCCAGGTCGTCATGTGTGTAGGCAGTTCAGCTTGGGACGGAGCAGCGAGGAGGTCAGCAGCGTGAGGGCAGGACAGGACGGCTGGTGGTGTGCAGGCGCTGTCAGACTGAGGCGCTGTAGCAGATGACCGAACCCAGAACGTTTGAAGTTGAGTGAACCGTGTCCAGTACTGAAACCTCCACTGTTTGAGATCTCGCTGTTGTTTGTGTGTTGCTGCTTCCAGGGTCGGTGAGACCAACCACAACAAATGGAGAGTGTCGAGTTGGTGGACGCTATTATGCGCCTTCTATTCCTTAATGTTAGTCTGGAATTAGTATTATTCTCATTAGTGAAGTGCAACCAGCAGTATTTTCTGCCTAGTGGCCGCTAACGCCCCAGTTACCTGCCCTGGAGATTAATGTAATTTTTCGGCAGTGTAACTTTCCTCGTCGTGTTGATGCTGTCCGACATGGCGTGTAGTTCGACAGCCTCTTAAACTGTACTGTGCATATGTTTTTGGGAGGTCTGCCTTGGTTCTAGTGTTTCTGTTGGCTTTGGGTGTGTTACTGAAGACTTGGTGCTGTCCGTCTCTTTGCCCTTGCCTAAAAATATTCCATCGTTGTACCGGTGATCGGACGTTAGGCGGATTAGTTAGTCGGTTGGTCGGCGCCTAAGCTACCCCTAGTGTGAGTTGCCATCCTGTTAGGTGAGTACAACTGTCAGCTGCCTGTCTCACCACTTACACAACTTAGTCGCCTTCCTCAGGTCGATCCAGGGAGCACTGTCTGAGGATCACTACATCTTATTTGGACAAGTTATCATAATTGTTTAAAATTTACCCTAATGTTTTAACATGTTACTGAATTCCCCACTTGTAATTCCGGCCTTCAGCCGTTAATTGTTTGTAACATTGCTTGTGGCTTTCAGCCGACAAATAGCTTCTGTTCTGTCTTGATAAGGCCTTCAGCTGTCACTAAAATTTGTTACAGTTATTAAGGTTGTGAAAAGGGTTTTTGGTGTTTTTAACGTGTAATTGTCCACCTTATTGGTAATTCAGGCCTTCAGCCGTTGTGTATTTTTGAAATTGCTTCTGGCCTTCAGCCGTTGATTGTGTGTAACATTGGTTGTGGCCTTTAAACCGACAATAACTTGCAATTCTTCTAATAAGGCTATCAGCCGCCAGCGTAGTAAAATCGATTAAAAATGATTGTTGACAGTTTTTTTTTGAAATAAAGTGTATGTGTTTTCTGTGCAACCAACAGTAACTGATTAGGCCCCGTCCACACCTTTTCTGCTTTCCCTAAGTCCCACGTCTCACCTGTAGCACCTTGTATTTGTGTACTGACTGAATCTTTCTAAATCACGACTCGGGAACTCATTCATCACATAATGATAAACTAAAATACTAGAAATAGACAAACAGAACTATATAAAATAACTGAGAAAAGTATCTTGAGGAAAATTTTGGGTCTAGTAAGAAGCAAAGAAGTCTTAAAATTAAGAAATTATAATGTTGAGCTCAAAAGAACTTCATATATTCAGAAATTCGTACAAACGAAGCTGTACAACCAACTCCCTTCACACTTTAACCTCTTAATAGTCTATTAATACAAGTTTATTTTCGGTATGGGTGCTATTCTATTGTTGCAGGCTGTCGCCGCCAGAAAGCGTTGGCGTAGAAGTGTAGAAAATGGCAATTACACCACAACAGAAGAGCTGGTGTGACAATCGGTTAGCGAATAGGGAGTATGTAACAGACACTTTCACCAGGAGTCATCCTGTAAGGTCTCATTTATGCGTCACAAAAACACTTTGAAGAGACGGTCTGTGTTTGTAAAGGCAAAACTCCAGTCGGTCTCCTGCATCGGAGCAAAGTTTCGATACGTTCGAGCAGCATTACAGGGAAGCTCACAGAAATCAACTAATGGTGCAAGTCATAAGCTTCAGACCTCACAACAACCTTTTCCAAAATCACGCATAAATGTTTGCGCATGGGATTTTAGTGGTCCAGGCACTCACCCCAGGAGATAATGATGCACGATGTGTCTTCTGCATAGAGATGTAAGCAAGACCGAACAATGACAACGACGCGTCGCAGAGGTTAATTTTTATTGACGAAGTAACTTTTCACGCTAATGGTAAAGTGAAAGGCATAATGTTCGTTTTTCAGCTACAAAAAATCTCCATTTCTCCATCGAACATGAGCAGCATTCGCCAAAGGTTAATGTGTTTTGCACAGTGTCACATGAGAAGATTTATGACCCCCTCTTTTTCATGAAGGAAACCGCCAGGGGCGTTTGCTACCTCGGCAGGTTCTCTTTGTGGCTTCTGCCTTGACTGCAAGGAGGCTCGAAAAACTTCGTCTTGCAAAAGGAGGGCACGCTTCCTCATTTCCACTTGGCTGTTTGTAGACACCTAAGCACACATCTGTCTCGACGATGGCTCAGTCGCGTTGGTGATGGTGCAGATGGCCACCACGGTCACCAGACTGAACCCCTTCTAATCTGTTCTATAGATTTATGTGGAAGAAAAAGTACTTGTGTTTCACCTGTCACAATCTTCGACATACAGTAGCTATCATAGCGGCCTGCAGCTGCTGTAGACCCCATCACCACCGAAATGGTGCTCAAGGTTTGAGAGGTGCATGAAGATCGTCTCGTCTTTTCCCGTATACCGACTCCCTATAGCATGTAAAAAAAAATTCTTCCATATACATTCTGCTAGCTTAGCGCTTGCTGCTGCTATCGCGTAAACTGTAGAGTCTGAATAGACTTTTTTTTTAATCGAATTCGTATGACTCACACAACAAACCAAAACAATAAAAATAATCTTGGGCGAACCAAATAATCTACGCTCTATAAAGGATTTAGTGAATCTTTACATGGCTGCCAGTCTTTCACAATTAAAGTGTTCCATCTGGCTTAATTTAATTTCATATAGGGAGTTACAAAAGAAAAAAAAGAGAAGTCTGTCAGCAAGTGGTTCTATAGTTATGAGCTCCACTTCTACTGCTGATGCTGAATTTCCTCATCTCAATTGGATACATAGAATCGCGTTTAAACGTGGTATCTATTTTCTCATCACTAATGACTAGTTTGTGTATTAATTACTACGAAAAGAGTGATATAAACATATATCAGACCTACTGAAAAATTTATATATTAAAGATCCGTTTCTTTCTCTATGCAATTCTGACAAAGCCAGTTTTCGTCGTGACTGTTAAAAGCTTTCTTTGATTTAGTTCACAAGTTGTAATACCTTCCTGAATTTTCAAGCCAATTATGGCCGTAGAAGCATGGTCTTTCCTGAACGTACGTCTAACCGAAAAGCGAGTCTGGTAGCTAGTGTCGGAAGTTTGTGTTAATCTTAATTTTTGAGTTACTACGGTTTTCAGTTCTTATGGTTTCCTTAGAAACTTTCATCCCCATAAATATATTTCATCACTTCATAGATTTAGCTTTAAAATGCTGTAGTATTTACTGTATAGGTTTCTACTAGACCTTGTACGCTGTCTCATTCCTAGTAACTGACAACTCACCCATGGAGGCAGATTTCAGACCGCAGGATACCAAACTTATTTTCATGCGCACAGATTATTCCCAGAATGGAAATAACAGTTTACCTCGAACACACACACCAAAAAACATTCCTCAGCTGTAACCCACTTTCTCCGTACTACACTATTTTCACTAGACATGATGGCAGGTAACTTTCCCCATACACTCCAAACCCAAACCCTTCTATAGGACTGTCCCAGGCTATAGCGTGATTCATCACTGCAGATCGCTTTTTCGCAGTCATCCATTGACCAGTGGCGTCCATCCTTACACCACGTCAAGCTTTGCTTACTACTGGCTAAAGAAGTTTGTGGCTTATGAAGAGTCGCTCGAACCATTATTCCCCATTCTCTTTAACTCCCTATGTAGAGTACTTGTGCTGGCTGGTCTACTCACAGCACTACGGAATGAAAGAGTGATTTATTTCGCTGATTTCATACGATTTCTTACAGCAACCCTCCGCAATGATAAACGGTCCCTCTCCGTCTACACATGAGGTCTACTGATCTTGATTTAGTTGTGATTATCCCTTCGCGTTTTCACTTCACAGCCACGTCACCAACGGTCGACATGGGCAGTTTTAGAAGACTTCAAAAATCCTTGATGAGTTAGTTACTCCGATGACATCCAGTGACTAGTCCTCGATCAAAGTCACTTACCTCTCCTCGTCTATCAGTTCTGCTGTTACTAAGTCTCTGCTGACATCAAAATACTCCCTCCCGCTTTCACATTGTTCGGTCCGCCCTTCATGACATGTGGAGGTCAACTCCTCGTTACATAGGGGTGTCCGGCTATTTTTGATCAGATATTATATATCGGTACCAAGTGTTTCTACATCCTTCTCTTCTTCGTAGGCACCTGTGTACAGACGTAGGAACGCCAATTTTCACAAGAAAACATTGCATGTTAAGAACTTTAGTTCCAAAAACTAACCAATATACGTAGCAAAAAAGTTCAAGGTGAGTCGATTTGAAGCACGAAGTTCAAGAGGTTAAGTGACAGATTACAATTCCAAAGGTCTCATTTTAAATTCTCAGCCCGTCCTACTACATTTTTCTGTCACTTATCACCTTCTGTCTTATCAGTTAGCTATCTGCGCCCATGAGAAATGCCAACTGGTACCGTGGTGTCCAATCTATGTTAAACTATAGGTCCCTTATACACTCCTGGAAATGGAAAAAAGAACACATTGACACCGGTGTGTCAGACCCACCATACTTCCTCCGGACACTGCGAGAGGGCTGTACAAGCAATGATCACACGCACGGCACAGGGGACACACCAGGAACCGCGGTGTTGGCCGTCGAATGGCGCTAGCTGCGCAGCATTTGTGCACCGCCGCCGTCAGTGTCAGCCAGTTTGCCGTGGCATACGGAGCTCCATCGCAGTCTTTAACACTGGTAGCATGCCGCGACAGCGTGGACGTGAACCGTATGTGCAGTTGACGGACTTTGAGCGAGGGCGTATAGTGGGCATGCGGGAGGCCGGGTGGACGTACCGCCGAATTGCTCAACACGTGGGGCGTGAGGTCTCCACAGTACATCGATGTTGTCGCCAGTGGTCGGCGGAAGGTGCACGTGCCCGTCGACCTGGGACCGGACCGCAGCGACGCACGGATGCACGCCAAGACCGTAGGATCCTACGCAGTGCCGTAGGGGACCGCACCGCCACTTCCCAGCAAATTAGGGACACTGTTGCTCCTGGGGTATCGGCGAGGACCATTCGCAACCGTCTCCATGAAGCTGGGCTACGGTCCCGCACACCGTTAGGCCGTCTTCCGCTCACGCCCCAACATCGTGCAGCCCGCCTCCAGTAGTGTTGCGACAGGCGTGAATGGAGGGACGAATGGAGACGTGTCGTCTTCAGCGATGAGAGTCGCTTCTGCCTTGGTGCCAATGATGGTCGTATGCGTGTTTGGCGCCGTGCAGGTGAGCGCCACAATCAGGACTGCATACGACCGAGGCACACAGGGCCAACACCCGGCATCATGGTGTGGGGAGCGATCTCCTACACTGGCCGTACACCACTGGTGATCGTCGAGGGGACACTGAATAGTGCACGGTGCATCCAAACCGCCATCGAACCCATCGTTCTACCATTCCTAGACCGGCAAGGGAACTTGCTGTTCCAACAGGACAAGGCACGTCCGCTTGTATCCCGTGCCACCCAACGTGCTCTAGAAGGTGTAAGTCAACTACCCTGGCCAGCAAGATCTCCGGATCTGTCCCCCATTGAGCATGTTTGGGACTGGATGAAGCGTCGTCTCACGCGGTCTGCACGTCCAGCACGAACGCTGGTCCAACTGAGGCGCCAGGTGGAAATGGCATGGCAAGCCGTTCCACAGGACTACATCCAGCATCTCTACGATCGTCTCCATGGGAGAATAGCAGCCTGCATTGCTGCGAAAGGTGGATATAAACTGTACTAGTGCCGACATTGTGCATGCTCTGTTGCCTGTGTCTATGTGCCTGTGGTTCTGTCAGTGTGATCATGTGATGTATCTGACCCCAGGAATGTGTCAATAAAGTTTCCCCTTCCTGGGACAATGAATTCACGGTGTTCTTATTTCAATTTCCAGGAGTGTATTTGGTAGGCTAAGCTTGTTCGAAGGCTGAGTGAGGGTAAGACTCACCATCTAAAAGAGGACCATACCTGAAAAAGTACTGCAATGTTCAACTCAATCTTCGGGTTGAGGACAGCCTTGTAACTATTTAATTTTTGTTGTTTTGTATATAGGTCATAGGTCTGCTATTCTTAATATTCGTGTGGGTATATATTGTAATGTGAACGTTCTATCAAATGAGCAATGCAAGTGGCATGTTTTCACAAACGATCTCCCACTAAATGAGTCTCCAAATCCGTCTGATATTGTGTAACTGTATTTCTATTAAAATAAGCTAAAATAATTAGAAGACCTAAAACTGTATGCTGCAGAAGCTATGATGTGAAACTCTATGGCATGCAGTGCAGTGAGTATTAACGATTACAACTACCTTTACAAAATTCACTTCCCTAAAAAAAAATAAAACAAAACGCCAAAGAAACTGGTACAGAAACACGTATTCAAATACAGATATATGTAAACAGGCAGAATATGGTGCTGCGGTCGGCAGCGTCTGTATAAGACAAATGTCTGGCGCAGTTGCTAGGTCAGTTATTGCTGCTGCAATGGCAGGTTATCAAGATTGAAGTGTGTTTGAAAGTGGGCCGGCTGTGGTGGCCGAGCGGTTCTAGGCGCTACAGTCTCGAACCGCGCGGCCGATACGGTCACAGGTTCCAATCCTGCCTCGGGCATGGATGTGTGTGATGTCCTTAGGTTGGTTAGGTTTAATTAGTTCTAAGTTATAGGGGACTGATGACCTCAGAAGGTAAGTCCCATAGTGCTCAGATCCATTTGAACCTTTTCTTTCTTTTCTTTTTCTTTTTTTTTTTTTTTTAACGTGATGTTATAGTTCGCGCACGCGCGATGGGACACAGCATCTCCGAAGATTTCGATGAGGTGGGGATTTTCCTGTACGACAGTTTCACGAGTGAACCGCCGGCAAAACATGAAATCTCCAGTATCGCTGCGGCCGGAAAAAGATCTTGTAAGAACAGGACTAACGACGAGTGAAGAGAATCGTTCAACGTGTAGAAGTGTATCCCTTTCGCAAATTGCTGCAGATTACAGTGCTGGGCCATCAACAAGTGTCAGAATGCGAACCGTTCAACGAAACATCATCGATATGGGATTTCGGAGGCGAAGGCCCACTCGTGTACTATTGACGACCGCATGAGATAAGCTTTATGCGTCGCTTGGGCCGCTCAACACCGACATTGGACTGTTGATGACTGGAAACAAGTTGCCTGGTCGGACGAGTCTCGTTTCAAATTTTATCGAACGGATGGACGTGTACGGGTATGGAGACGACCTCAAGAATTCATGGTCCCTGCATGTCAGAAGGGGACTGTTCAGGCTTGTGGAGGCTTTGTAATAGTGTGCGGCGTGTGCAGTTGGAGTGATGTGGGACCACTAACACGTCTAGATACGACTATGGCAGTTGACACGCAGGTAAACATCCTGTCTGATCACCTACATTCATTCATGTCCATTGTGCATTCCGACGGACTTGGGCAATTCCAGCAGAACAATGCGACACCGACACGTCCAGAATTGCTACAGAGCGGCTCCAGGAACAGTCTTCTGACTTTAAACATATCCGCTGGTCCCCAAAGTCCCCAGACATGAACATTATTGAGCATATTTTGCATGCCTTGCAACGTGCTCTTCAGAAGATATCTCCACCCCTCCGTATTCTAATGAACATGCCTGCAGGAGTCAAAGTGTCAGTTCCCTCCAGCACTACTTCAGACATTAGTCGTGTCCGTGCAATGTCGCGTTGCGGCACTTCTGCGTGCTCACGGGGGCCGTACACGTTTCTTGCAGGTGTACCAGGTTTTTGGCTGTTCGTTGTATAACCCTGCCATGTAACTAGTTAATAAAGTGGGAAAGGAGCAATGAATCAAGGACTCTGAGTACAATCGATTTGAGCGGATAATTTTATTTAGTCTCGTCCCTACAACAAAACTAACCGATACAAATCAATAAAGAAAAATCGTACCAAAAATTTGCTTATCTCTAACTCATCATAAGGTGCGCTCCACCAAGAAATCCAGCGACAACATCCTCTGAATAACTCCATACTTCTAAAATCAATCATTACAAACCATATTAAAAAAAACAACATCCTGCATGTCTGTGTTCTGCTATTAATTTTTCCAAAACGCTCAGAACCTGACCGACATCAGAGTATGTCACTTAATACGTGTGAACGCTACTGGCAACGACAAACTACAGACAACCAAAGATGTCACTGCTTGTACTCGATACTTTCGTGCGTAACATATCTACTATTAAAGACATCTGTCTGAAAAATATACATTGTATATGTATGATATATGACTCATCGAGTAAAAAGAGATCTTGTATCACTCTCATCGACAACCACAAATAAGCTAGATACCTTACATCAACTTACAAGCTTTACATACAGGGTGGTCCATTGATAGTGACCGGGCCACAAAATAAACCTCAAACGAAAAAACTACAAAGAACGAAACTCGTCTAGCTTGAACGGGGAAACCAGATGGCGCTATGCTTGGCCCGCTAGATGGCCAGGTCAAACGGATATTAACTAAGTTTTTTAAATAGGAACCCCCATTTTTGTTAAATATTCGTGTAGTACGTAAAGAAATATGAATGTTTCAGTTGGACCACTTTTTTCGCTTTGTGATAGATGGCGCTCTAATAGTAACAAACGTATAAGCACGTGGTATCACGTAACATTCCGCCAGTGCGGACGGTATTTGCTTCGTGATACATTACCCGTGTTAAAATGGACCGTTTACCAATTGCGGAAAAGGTCGATATCGTGTTGATGTATGGCTATTGTGATCAAAATGCCCAAAGGGCGTGTGCTATATATGCTGCTCGGTATCCTGGACGACATCATCCAAATGTCCGGACCGTTCGCCGAATAGTTACGTTATTTAAGGAAACAGGAAGTGCTCAGCCACATGTAAAACGTCAACCACGACCTGCAACAAATGATGATGCCCAAGTTGGTGTTTTAGCTGCTGTCGCGGCTAATCCGCACATCAGTAGCAGACAAATTGCGCGAGAATCGGGAATCTCAAAAACTTCGGTGTTGAGAATGCTACATCAACATCGATTACACCCGTAACATATTTCTATGCACCAGGAATTGCATGGCGACGACTTTGAACGTCGTGTACAGCTCTGCCACTGGACACAAGAGAAATTACGGGACGATGGCAGATCTTTTGCAAGCGTTCTATTTAGCGACGAAGCATCGTTCACCAACAGCGGTAACGTAAACCGGCATAATATGCACTATTGGGCAACGGAAAATCCACGATGCCTGCGACAAGTGGAACATCAGCGACCATGGCGGTTTAATGTATGGTGCGGCATTATGGGAGGAAGGATAATTGGCCCCGATTTTATCGATGGCAATCTAAATGGTGCAATGTATGCTGATTTCCCACTTAATGTTCTACCGATGTTACTACAAGATGTTTCACGGCATGACAGAATGGCGATGAACTTCCAACATGATGGATGTCCGGCACATAGCCCGCTTGCGGTTGAAGTGGTATTGAATAGCATATTTCATGACAGGTGGATTGGTCGTCGAAGCACCATACCATTGCTTGCACGTTCACCGGATCTGCGGTCCCCGGATTTCTTTCTGTGGGGAAAGTTGAAGGATATTTGCTATCGTGATCCACCGACAACGGCTGACAACATGCGTCAGCGCGTTGTCAATGTATGTGCGAACATTACGGAAGGCGAACTACTCAGTGTTGAGAAGAATGTCGTTACACGTATTGCCAAATGCAGTGACGTTGACGGACATCATTTTGAACATTTATTGCATTAATGTGGTATTTACAGGTATGCACGCTGTAACAGCATGCGTTCTCAGAAATGATAAGTTCACAAAGGTACATGTATCACATTGGAACAACCGAAATAAAATGTTAAACGTACCTACGTTCTGTAATTTTAATTTAAAAACCCTACCTGTTACCAACTGTTCGTCTAAAATTGTGAGCCATATGTTTCTGACTGTTACAGCGCCATCTATCACAAAGCGAAAAAAGTGGTCCAACTAAAACATTCATATTTCTTTACGTACTACACGAATAAGTTATAAAAAATGGGGGTTCCTATTTTTAAAAAAACCGCAGTTTATATCCGTTGACCTAGGACAGCGCCATCTAGCGGGTCAACCATAGCGCCATCTGGTTTCCCCCTTCAAGCTAGACGAGTTTCGTTCTTTGTGGTGTTTCGTTTGATGTTTATTTCGTGAGATATTTCGTCCAGTCATGATCAATGGACCATCCGGTATAGTTCTTAAGGCATGCTATCCTAGATGATGTGTAAGATGACACAAGGCACAGGCAGTGCTGGATCGTACTGTGTGGAGCAAGTTGAAACGGAAAAAACCAATCTGCAATGGAAACAAACCAAACGTTGGGGAAAACACAAACCACACAGCAATGCAAGGCGTGAATTACAGAGTACTGGGAGATTGATCCGAACAGCGTTGGCATACATGAATTACACTCCAGTGGAAGATGTGAACCGCAAGGCACTGGTATATGACACCATTCAAGCTTTATACAACTGGACGTTGTAAACTGCGCTTAAGGGGATGGTGTGAACTGTACCGAAATTGCAGGTGTAAAATGTGTAGCACTGGAAGACATTAATGCTATTTTGCTGGAAAAGAAATGACTCTGAGCACTATGAGACTTAACATCAGTGGTCATCAGTCCCCTTAGCACTTAGAACTACTTAAACCTAACTAACCTAAGGACATCACACAGATCCATGCCCGAGGCAGGATTCGAACCTGCGACCGTAGCAGTCACGCGGCTCCAGACTGAAGCGCCTAGAACCGCTCGGCCTCACTGGCCGGCTGCTAGAAAAGGAAAAGCAGGCGGTTAGAAAGAATTAATCATGCATCAAAAGAAATTAAGAATCTGTTCTAGACTGAAGAAATTTAGCACCAGAAAGCGGATACTGAACTGCAGTGGAAAGCACATCACATGCAACATCAGACACCTTTACGCATTTCCCGGCGGCGAATGTAAGCAATTGGGAAAATAATGTGCCTCGAGGAAGCAAACGGCTGAAGTGATCGACAAAGAACCGCGGCTTGAAACTAAAAATTTTTAACTGCCGACACAGAATGTTTGACGAAGGAGTTGCAGCTAGGTCACTCTTTATGTTAACAAGCTTAAATCGTTTCCCTTTGGCAATCTGAGTATTTCAGACCAATCTAGGAAAGAGGCAACTTTAGTTTCACAACACAAAGCATCAGCTCCGAAGTTGGATCTCAGTATACGAATATATTTATTTCTTTTTACACGTGTAGCTACCGAAATCTTACTAGAATGCCTTAAAACGCAGTTCATATACATAATGAAACTGAGGTTGTTGCATGACTAGATGCTATATCGAATGGGTAGCTGAAGTTAGAATCGATTTTTACATTATCGCCGTGCACAAAATTAGAAAGTAATTCCTGTTCGTTCTTGTGCAAAATTTTTTTCTATGATAATAATTTTAGGGATTTACACCATATTTGACAACATACGTTGTACAATCCATGTCACTAATCTATGGCACACATAATTGTGATCATCTTGACAAAACATGTTTTTTGTGTGCATTTATACAAGCGCCAGCTGTTTATTTATTCACTATTCGATTGCTGCTAGTCTGCTTATGTGTGAAGATATTTTTTTTCTTGTGAGACAATCTATTTTTCTCTTTTCGCAATGTATAATATTTCCATGTTCTTTTGAATATCAGCGAGTCTATGTTTATTCTCAGTGAAATGTCAGGTAGCACTGAGCTGCGAGCGGGGAATTTACTGAACTCAACTTGTCCAAAAGAAAAAACGAAAGTCTTTTTATAGCATTTATTCGCCACAACGTCATTCGAAGATATTGACAATAATGAAGAATTAAATTCCAGAGAATTATTTTCTTGTCTTGTGATACAAGCTTTTTGTGTTCCAATAGGAGCGTTTTTCCGCTAGTTCCCTTCTTTTATCTGCCATAGCTGGGTATGTCACTCATATGAAAACAACTTAAAAGATGTCCGTCCCGGTAGCTGAGTGGTCAGCGCGACAGAATGTCAATCCTAAGCGGCCGGGTTCGATTCCCGGCTGAGGTCGGAGATTTTCTCCGCTCAGGGACTGGGTGTTGTGTAGTAGTAATTATCATCATTTCATTCCCATCGACGCGCAAGTCGCCGAAGTGGCGTCAAATCGAAAGACTTGCACCTGGCGAACGGTCTATCCGACGGGAGGCCCTAGTTACACGACATTTACATTTTTAACTTTAAAGATCAGTAAAACTTTTATATATGAAATTGAAATAACGTAAAACAAATGTTAGACTTTGACCAGATTTTACATGCACAAAAATTTTACATTTGATTTAGTACTACAACATGGGTTCCCCAGAACTCCTCTGATGTTAATGGAGTCACTTTACGGCTTGTTTTTCCATGCTATGCCACTTTATAATCTACGTTTTCCCATCACACGGATTTTATGTGCGTATTTCAAGTGTACATGTTTGGTAAAATTGAACTCCCGGAAAAAGGTAAGGATATAAAAAAAAATTTCAAAGTTGTTTGAGACCGGGTTATGAGAGATGCATCGGAAAAACTACTCACACATGCAGTTCATAGCCGTCTTGACTCTGTGACTCTGTCTTGGCACGAAAAAATCTCCGTGTCTCGAAAACGGAAAAAGAAATAAATAAAATTTTCAGGGTTGTTCGACATCGGGAGTTTAGGTATAAAGCGTAAAAATTTCAGCCATTTCCTACGTATAGCGGGCTTGGAGACCACGGCTCTGTTTTCGTACGAAAAACTGGTAAAAACCTTTTTACGAGGTTTGCTGAGGAGCCGCCCATGAATTGATTGTGCTCCATAAGCCCCGTAAGACCCACCATAGACAACATCACAGTGAAAGAGAACAAAACGACTTGCTCCCAAGCCAAAGAGCTATCCAAAACACTTGACCCTAGATTTCTATTACCAATAGAAAACATGATATGAGCCCTGGAAGAGTTCACTTATAATGAGCGGCGTTTTGGAACACAGAAGGTAGCACATGCTGTCCCTTGCGTACCGACGAGAAGTGTGCCAACACTGAAGGTGCCAACTTGCAACCTCACAGGCAACGGTGAGTAGTAATTCTTCGAATGTTGGAGGCACGCTTCCCGCATGTACGTATCACCGTCTATAAAGTGACAAACCGGAGCTCCGTCCTTCATGAACATCCGTAGTTACCACGAACAACATCAAACAAATTTCTCTCAATAGAGAGCAAGCGTGCAGGCAGCTGAATCCGCTCGGCATGCGGCTACGCAGCCTCTGACGATATGTCGGTGAACCGTTTGCTAAGATACGAAGTATAGAGAAGTTTCATGAGCGACGGGTTTCGACGCTACCACGTGCATGGCTTATTCAGCTATGAAGCAAACAAAGGCTGAACTGATTACAAAGCTTAATCGTAGTACAGGGTTATTACAAATGATTGAAGCGATTTCACAGCTCTACAATAACTTTATTATTTGAGATATTTTCACAATGCTTTGCACACACATACAAAAACTCAAAAAGTTTTTTTAGGCATTCACAAATGTTCGATATGTGCCCCTTTAGTTATTCGGCAGACATCAAGCCGATAATCAAGTTCCTCACACACTCGGCGCAGCATGTCCCCATCAATGAGTTGGAAAGCATTGTTGATGCGAGCTCGCAGTTCTGGCACGTTTCTTGGTAGAGGAGGTTTAAACACTGAATCTTTCACATCACTATGCGTGAAAACTTGCCCGCACGCGTTCAACCGTTTCTTCGCTCACTGCAGGCCGACCCGTTGACTTCCCCTTACAGAGGCATCCAGAAGCTTTAAACTGCGCATACCACCGCCGAATGGAGTTAGCAGTTGGTGGATCTTTGTTGAACTTCGTCCTGAAGTGTCGTTGCACTGTTATGACTGACTGATGTGAGTGCATTTCAAGCACGACATACGCTTTCTCGGCTCCTGTCGCCATTTTGTCTCACTGCGCTCTCGAGCGCTCTGGCGGCAGAAACCTGAAGCGTAGCTTCAGTCGAACAAAACTTTATGAGTTTTTCTACGTATCTGTAGTGTGTCGTGACCATATGTCAATCAATGGAGCTACAGTGAATTTATGAAATCGCTTCAATCATTTGTAACAGCCCTGTACATACTGTCGGACGAAGGCAATGGCAAACCAGCTACGCTAGGACCTTGCCTAAGACGGCGGTGCGGGTTTCCCGCATCGTCCTCTACGCTCGTCGGAGTATGGGACCTCATCATCATCATCACAAACTGATTTGTCTGCGTCAGAGTCCAAGTGATAGCTCCATTTCATATACCTGCAGACTGAAATATCTCGCCGTCTGTTGTATGTAGCAGCAGGAGGAAGAAACCCCAATTAAGCTATGTCCATAGTAATACAATACCTGATGACATGGTAGTTTATAACCGTTAACGCCTGAAAGATAATCTAACGATGACAGAAATAATGTATATAGTGTAATTACTTTATATTGTTCATATAAAAAATTCTCATAAAAGTGTTTACCATTACCACCCTTCGGCCTGTTACACAGACGTACCTACCACTAATAATACGAGTACCTAAAACAACTTTGTGATGGGACTGGAACTCTTGTGCAAAGCTGTGCTCGGTCAGCGTTCCACTAGAAAATCAGAAAGTAACAATAAAAGAGAACGGAGAAAGTAGGCACAAAGATAAACGGGAAAGCGGATCGCTGTAGGTAATCAACTCCTGGATCATAAGTAACAATTATTTACAAATCCATTTCTACCTACTCTTAAAAGTTGAATCGCAGATAGTTTAGGTTGTGAGAGACACGCGAAGTTGTACGTGGAGTTAACGTTTTGAGAGAAAATGGATAACACTTAAGACTTAATGCATGAGCAGCCCATATATCACGAAAGAGAACAAAGAGCTTGGATGTATGGAGCGGCATTTCACTACGAAACACGTAGCTAATACGTTGTTTACATTCTGAGCGCAATGGACAGTGAATTTATTTATATACCCAAAATCCTTACTTCTTCTTGTGTATTTCGCCTCTGTCTCGCCATGGTAATTTTTAATACGTTCTGTGGTAGTGATGGAGACAGAGAGGGGTACGGACAGAGAGAGAGAGAGAGAGAGAGAGAGAGAGAGAGAGAGAGAGGGATGGAGTTGGTTTGTTTTGGAGGTATGGAGGTACCAGATTATTACTGTAGGCGTACTTGTGTTGATCCCTCGTGTACATGTGTATCTCAAATAAACTGGAAACATGAGGAGTGGCAAAATAATTCCCACATTTTGCGTGTATCATGGACATTGTTGTTAGGTGAACTGCACTCTGTGGCGATTATGTATCTATAATTACATGCGCGCAGGGGGGATGAGCCGTTGTGTAAACACGCGGCAGCAAGAGTAGAATTAGTGAAATGCGAGCGGCTGAATTATATGTTTATTGCTTCACTTGTAAACATACGAATAGAAGTACACTGAGCGTACACAGGCACACACACACACACACACACACACACACACACACACACACACACAAAGGGTTGGGCGGTCAGCGATAACTTGTTTGGGCATCTTATACAGAGGAGGGGCAAATAAAAATGGTCCGGAGATTTTGAAATCATTTGCGGCTGCATTAACGAAGAAAGAAAAGACCTACAGTTACTTCCAACAGGAGGGAGCAACTGCTCATACAACCAAAACCTTGGAATACATTTACACAGCCGGCCGTTGTGACCGAGCGGTTCTAGGCGCTTCAGTCCGGAACTGCGCTGCAACTGCGATAGCAAGTTCGAATCCTGCCACGGGCATGGATGTGTGTGATGTCCTTAGGTTAGATAGGTTTAAGTAGTTCTAAGTTGTAGGGGACTGATTACCTCAGATGTTAAGTCCCATAGTGCTTAGAGCCATTTGAACCACATTTACACAAAGTTCACGCTTGACAGAGTTGTGAGAAGGGGTCAGTCTGGTCGCGGCCCTAGCTGGCTATCCACGTCGCCTAATCTGTCAGTGTGCGATTTCTTTGTGTTGGGAGCCCCAAGTGTAAGGTGTAACGCAACAACACTCACAGCCATCAAGAACAGCAGCAGAACATTTCGGATGAGACTGCAGCAATTCCACGACTCCAACTGCGATCTGCCTTCCGCAACGTGCCGACCAGGATCTAAAAGGGTCAAGAGATGAATGGTGGGCCATTTTCAGCATTTTCTATAGCCAGGCTAGTGCTGTATTTCTTTTCCTCCGCTGTGTTTCTTTGTACCTGCGACTCTGTTCTCCAAACCACTTTCATTTGTCCCACCCTGTACAAGTTCCTTACAATGTGAGATGTTAATTTCTTTTAGAATCTTTGTGTTGTACTTCCGTATGAAGAAGGGATGTTGACTATTATTAGAGCAGGTACTTCAACGTCGCAAAATACGTAGAAAAGATAATAAGATCACCAACACAGCATTCTTAAATTTTGTGTCAAGATCACTTATAAGAAATCTCAACCTTCTGGTACTGGTCATATTATTTTGCTGAGAGAGCAGATTAAAAATTTATTATTGATGCCAGATAATTCCAATAAATTGTATGAAACATGTTTGCGATAGTCTCGCCTATAGATTCGAGTTGACGACAAGTTCTAAAGAAAACAGATTTAATCTGTTCACTTTATAAAGTTTGTCGAGGGCTGTAGTTATAACAAATGCTTGTAAATGCTTACAGTTCTTACCCGAATAATTTACCAATTTATCACGACAAATATGTGGAAGTTTTGTAAAAATAATCATTGATCGAATCAGCAGAGTTTTATTACGACGTGTTATTGATGCCGCGTCCAAACCTACAATAAATGCGAGAGAACATTTACATTCCACTGGATACCGGCGCTGCCAAGGGTTGTACAATACTGAATCCCTAGCACATATAGTCATATATCAGCAGTATCTTAACTTGCGTTGCGACCATCTAACCATCAAGGTGTTACATTACAGGGCTGTCAAGATCTACAGTACGCTAGAGTGTATCGAGGGTTCACAGAAATAAACATAAAAAATATATGAGAAACTTTAACAGAAAAGCAGGGTTCGTTATAATGAAGCAAATGATTTTGATCAAACAATTTAATCTCAACTCAGCAATCTTCGATCATGTTCGATTGGCGACATGATGCCAGGACCTTTGCGCAGTTACGACTAAACAGCTTGGCTGCATCTCTGTCAGTAAAATGTTCCAAATCTATAATCGTGGAGGCAGTAAGCATCGGGGAGTGCAACGAACTATCTTCAGACTCTGACCGGCTATTTTCGCAGTGGGCGACGAATCTTAGGGAGGGAAGTATGACTTCGCGCTTACATTGCAGGTATCAGTAAGCAAGGAAACGCTAGTTGTGAAAACCTGCACTGTGCATAATTCCTTCCCTTTTGATCAATTAAATCAGAGAGTGCTGCAAAAAAGGTTATTTTGTTAGTGTGTTAGAACCAGCCCAGAAAACGTGAAGAATAGTGGGAATGTGTAATGCAGACCGGCCTCTCGGACGGCACGAAAAGTACTTCAAAAGGACATGTGCTACAAAGTAAATTTGTCGCAGCCAGGAAAACATCCCGCTGACTCTGTGTACTACTGCTTATAGCCTTCACAACGGGCTCAATTCGCTGAAGACGAGTGTCATCAAGATCATTTACATCTACATGAGTTCTCTGTAGTTCACAATGAAGTGTCTGGCAGAGGGTTTATCAAACCAACTTCAAGACATTTGTCAACCGTTCCACTCTCGAACAGCGCGCGGGAATAGCGGACACGTGAACCTTCCCGTGGGTCTCGGATTTCCCTTATTTTATTACGTTAATCATTTCGCCCTATGTACATGGGAGCCAATAAAATATCTTCACATTCTGAGGAGAATATCTGTGATTCAGATTTCATGAAAAGATCTCCCAACAACTAATAACGTCTTTCTTTCAATCATTGCTACCCTAACTAACGCATCACGTCCGTGACGCCATCTCCCCTATTTCGTAATAATACAAAACGAGTTGCCCTTCTTTGAACTTTTGCGAGGTTCTCCGCCAGTCCTATACGGTTGTAACGTCCCCTTAGAACAAATTATACATGACTGTGCTTAAACTGACACACAATATTTTCTGCACAACGCAATCTGACTTTCAATAATCCCTACAAGAGAACTGCCCTGGCTAACATTAACCTATACCTTTCACAAATCACTTACCTCACAAAAATCTTTGTTACTCGAACTACTGCAATAACGCGAGCGCCACTATTGCCAGCTGAATAAAAGATTCTAACTACTGAAGACACTAACTACTGATAGGCATAGTTACAAATGAAAGATTTTGATAGAGAACAAGCAATGTATTTACCTTAATAGTGTTCAAAAGTCATAATATATATATATATATCAGTCCATGATATCCAATATTACAAATTTACTCTTTCTGATGGACACACGTCCAGATCGTCCGCTCTCAAAATTCCGCCATCTCTCTCCCCACCACTGCTGGCGGCTCACCTACAACTTCGCAACGCTACGTGCTGTTAACAGTCAACTGCCCAACACTACAATAGCAAACAACTATGAAAACCAGCCACAGACTGCACACAGCACAGCCAGTGATTTTCGTACAGAGCGCTACGTGGCGTTACCAACATAAAAACCTAAACAGCCCCCCATGCTCCCCACAAAAAATTCTACAAATTGTTTTGGGCACTGGCCAATACATATTTGTTAAAATTTTTCTTAATTATAATAACAAATATATCAAATGCACACACTTATTCATACAATGTTGGTCAAAAGCTAAAATTTTCTCACAATCCACAAAGACAGTCCTGATCATTCATCACAGTAAAATTGCAGTGTTTTTTTTTTCTCTCAAAGTCTGAGCACTAAAAGAAAATGCATACGAAAGTAGTAGATTTCCATGCAGTCTTGAACAAGTAGTGTTGTCCTTCCAATGTAAAGACAATGCTGACTCTTGACATGCAGACAGGTAATGGGCCACAACAGAGCAAACCCACAGCAGAGTCAGTCGAAGTTTTGAAGAATATTGGTAGGTAGGTCACCACAGAGCAGACCCACTGTAGTCCTGGTAGAGAGTATGGTATTGGTGGGCCACCAGGCATGCAGACCCACTGCACTTCTTGTAGAAATAATTGTATTGGTGGTCCATCAAAGATTGAGACTCACTGTAGTCCTTGTAGAGACGGCCAGCAGTCATCTGTTGCGACTGTGCAGGTGCACAATCACCATCGTTGAGTCTTGCAGACAATATCGCAAGTCCATAAACCACCACTTGTGCACTCACAAAGTTTTTCGAATTGTCCTTAGAACCAGCAATGCTGTTAACCAGTCCCTTGCTAAATTATTAACACACATGCAAACACTAACAGTCCCAACTTCTCACATATTATGCATATACTATGACCAACACAAACGTGTGCAGTGAAATGAAACTTAATTTGAAGAACTTGTGTCTATACAATTATAAATTTACACCAGAAGAATAGAATTACAAAGGTACAAAATACATAATTAAGGAACATAACAATACAGATAACATTTGTAGTAACACAGGCTTTACAAAATAATAGAAATAAACATATACATCAGTGTTACAGGAAGGAATTATGACATAAGTAAATATATAAAATAATGAGAATAGTGTTCGAAACAGTAATTTCAAACATTAGCATTAAAACAAAACAGAATAAATAATGTCTAAACATCTTTACAAAGTAAATAACATATTATAAATGCAAATTATATTTAAGGAAAACAGTATTCCTCATCATAGTGAATGTAGCTGAGTATTAGAAAAATTCTACAACATATGTCTTATCAGATAAACACATGAAGACAGGAAGAACACATATACACAAGAGTACACAAACACATAGCGGAATGACACCAAAGGACAGGTCAGGGTTTGTTTTCAGTGTCACATTTGGTACTGCAGTCCTACCCAAAACTTCATTTCATAGATGTTACCTTTTATTTCACTTTTTTTTAATACCTTGTCAATGCATTACTTCCAATTCATCACAATTCATTCTCTTATATAGCCTACCCCCTCTTAAGCTAACTTAAATCTACTGAGCTCAGATGCTACACTAAGGGACGAGGCAATGCAGCAGCACAAAACAATTAACATAAACAGCAATGACAAAAAAAAAATGGAAATTGGCAAAGCAAGCAGCAGTATGTCTAAATTAGCAGAGCAAATGTAATATTACAACTAATATGAGTCAATGTGCAGCAAAAAGAAAAATAAAGCAGTAGTAAAACTGGCTTAACAGAGTAATACAAAGTGAAATTTAATAGCACTATGCCTGGCAAGCAGCAGCAGCAAATGCAATAACTTATACCTAAACATGACAAAGCTCAAGCAGAAAAAATATTACAGTAAAGATAGGAAATGTCTAATAACTATGTCACATCTTAACACTAGACTGATGCACCAACTTGACTTACTCTACTAAACAAGTTACCCAGTCATTGACAAAAATTATGTATCCAATTCCTGTAAAGGGAAATGTCTATTTGTGCCCTCTTTTCTAAGAAAGTACATCATAAATTTATTATTTACTGGATCTGTAGGCATAAAATATCTATATTAGTACATCTATTAAATTTTATTTTAACCAATGCTGCAGTGCAGCTAGAAACAAGATATTAAACAAAATGAGCAATCTGTCAACTAGAAAGACAATAGGTGTAAAATGTTTCTCACCATTTCATTAGGCATTTTAGTAAATATCATAAATTAAGAGCTCCACAGTGTAATCATATGTTTTCAAGTTTGAGCGTGTCGAATTTGTGATGCTTTCTACAAAGGAATGTCAATAGCGAGGTTAATGCCCTCTCCTCTTTTTTGTTGTGCCTCTGAAAGGCACGGCTTTTTTTTTCCCAGGCAACTGTCGCATAGCTTGGCGCCTACAGTGCATTACGTCAAGGTCACTTAGCTTTCTTACCACATTATTTACGATACCGGTTTGCACTACAGTGACAGTCTCATATAAAAATTTCACAGTTCGAGAATTTGCATTGCAAATGTGTAGAAACAAAATCCTATAAATATAACAGTGTCAAAAAAATATTCGTCGGCATTGTGATACATTCACACATTTACACACATTTCATAATTCTTAAAGTATGATTCTTGGTTTCAAACATCCTTTTCATAAATCAGAGTCCCTAACCGCTACCCCTTATTCCTTACCTTATTACAGATATACATATTCATCAATACATCTTCAATATTTCCTCATAATAAATACGTTGCATAATCAGATTCCTCATATAGCATCAGTTTATTGATCATAAACATACCTCAACAGCATAATACACATCGTCATCGTAATAATAACATCATAACACCTCAGTCAAATCTCAAAAACGTCGTAGCTTTCTGCAATAATTTCAAGACCTTCAATAAAGTCATCTACCTCAAACATACTTCAAAAATCATGCTCCCTTACCAAATACGACATTCAAAGCTCTCATAGTATCACAATGGTTCCAAAAAAATATGAACAGTTCACAAAGTACAGACGAAATACAATTTCATAAGTATGAAGTTATCCACCTGTGTAATTGCGTAAACATCTGTCACTGACGTACTAAAAAAAATGTTTGTCTCTCTCTCTCAGTTAAATGATCAGATAGCTGTCTAATTTATGTGTTAGAGAAACATGGTACCGATGTGTAAAGATGTATAAGCAAATACCATATTAGCTAGGGCTCCTTGTGCTTGCCAAACACATGGTACACAAAGTAGGCATGTACCCCCTGAGGATTAATGTAATTATTCCATCAGGTGTTACAGATTACAGCAATGGAATGAAATGTATCATGAAAAACTTTCTTTGTAATTCAAAAATCTTTAAAAATAAATTTTTGAGTACAAAATTAACCACTCAAATACGTGTACTGCCGCACTAAATTGTGCGTCTTGTTGTAACATAATCTCTGTCATTACTTAAGGGTAAAAAATGTGTCAAGTGTCGCAATTATCGTCGTCTGTAAGCAAAGTTCTGTGGAAGTCAATGTACTTACCTCGTAATAAACAAAAGTGACATGCTATGCATATACATATCATAGTTATTACGTACAGTACCGTGATCAAGAAAGTACTACACTGTAACGTATTGTTGTGCTATGAAAAAGGCTGTCTCGTTGTAGCTATACCACAAAAGTTACTACTAAAACATGTTTTACTTTTTAGAAGAATTCAGAAAAACTGCGCAGATATAAAACAGATACAGCGCAAAAGCAATAATGTAAACTGTGTCACACATTAGTAGCATCGTAATATAATCGTGTAGATGTCAAATGAACTAATCACTGTGTCATCTGGTATCTCTCAGAAAGCACTATAAATCCGTAATGTATTTTCAAGTAAACCAAAATGCTGCATTACAATGTCATTAGCAGTGCCGGTATATGTTCTAAGTATGTAAGCCCTATAGTCTTTATGTAATCGTACAAGTAACAAGCAAGAATATACACACACAGTAACACTGTGTCCTCTGTTCACTATAATATTGCATTTGTAATTACTTGTCTAAATAAGTTCCCTAGGTTCTTGACTGGATAGTTAACTTTAAAACATAGTTGCGTGTTAACAGTTTCTAAGTGTGACAAAGAGTACTAGTAACGTGAAGTGAAAAATTTTATAGCAAAGACTAAGTTTAAAAAAAAGAACAGATTATCTCTCAATAAACGGTTTTACATGTGAAATGTGGTGCAATCCTTTACTCTTCCTCGTCCGCAGAGTTTCAACTTGAACGCAATTATCAGGTTGTATACGTCGGTAAGGAATGCTAAAATTTTTCTCAAGGTTAGCGTCTATGTTATTTTTCTCTGAGACAGCCAGCGCAGGTGGCTGCCTGCGGTGCGAGTCATTGTCTGCTATCTCTTTGTTGGGGTGCGTCGTTATTGGCATTAGGAGATCTAACTTCTACAAATTCACCTTGTCAAGAGGGCCCCGCCCTGTCTGAATGCCGCCAGTTCTGATGCAATTCAGGTCTGTTGTTACGATCATATCGCCTGTCGTCATGTCGGTAAATTCGATAGTTCCGTTCTTGTCGGTCATGTGGTGGAGAATTTCTCCCTGAATCGTAACTGTGTGCTGGATCGTTGCATCTGAAGTTATTCTGTTTCCCTTGATAATAATTATTTTGGTTCCCATATTGTCTGTTTCTCTGATTGTCTCTGTTATAGTCATTACAGCGGAGAGGTGATCTATCCGTCTAATTATTACTACTCTGCCAACAGTTGTCATACGGGTGGTGTCTGTTTTGGTCACGATTTACATTGTAAGAATAGCTTTGTCGTGTCCAGTTATTATTTCTGTCATCGTGGAATTTTGACGGATGTGACCTGTAATTGTTGTGCTCCTGTTTTCACATTACGTGATTGTCAGTGTCAATTTCCAATTCTTGTAACAGTCCCTGAAAAGCTACAATGTCGTCTTTGCAACGTCCTGCCAAAATAATATGTCGTAAATGTTCAGGCAATTTGATTAAACAAATATAGATGAGCTCTGAGGGGCTGTATGGGTTTGACAGGTGCTACATGTCTTCAAAATATTTCACAAGACTGGAAAATTCAGATTGTTCGAAATGTTTCATCATTATGATGCTGTGTTTTTCTCGGTCTTGTGTAGCTTGAGACCAATATGCTGAGAGGAAGGCATGATAAAATTCTCCTTCACTGTGACAATCGTGAATGACCGATCGCATTCTTACAGCTGGTTCATTCTCTAAGTAGCAACACATACCCGGCTGAAGAAGTGGCCGTGCGGTTAAAGACGCTGCAGTCTGGAACCGCAAGACCGCTACAGTCGCAGGTTCGAATCCTGCCTCGGGCATGGATGTTTGTGATGTCCTTAGGATAGTTAGGTTTAACTAGTTCTAAGTTCTAGGGGACTAATGACATCAGCAGTTGAGTCCCATAGTGTTCAGAGCCATTTGAACCATTTAGCAACACATAAATTCTAACCTGTACTCCAATGACCAGTTGGGAGGAAAACAATGAGAAAATTGATGGAGCCATGCTTGTGGATGAATGTCGTTTCCAGAATTCTTAAATGTTTTGAATTTACGTGTAGTAATGAACAGCTTATAGTCAAAATCATCATGTAGGCGAGTCGCATATCGGTCATTGTTACTTCGTTTCGGCGGTTCCATCTCAAGGTTAGGTGTACCTTGCCAATTTCTTTCATAATTTCCGTAGTGCCCTGTGTTATTATTTTGTGGCTGTGCCGTATTTCTATGTCCCTCTTCCTGTATTGGAGCACGAGTGTCCTCTGAATTATGTAATTCTTGTATTACCTGTGTCAACTGTTCTTGTACTTCACGGATTTCTCTTTTGTACTGTGTATTGATTTGATTTTGATTTTGTTTGAACTTTCTAATTTGTTCATACTCTTCTGTGTCAGAGAAGGCTACGGGCCTTGTGTCATTCAGATCATCATCTACCTTTGTAGATAAGTTAGTGAACTGATCCGAAAGTTTGGCTACTTTCTCCGATTGTGAACTGATTTCCTCAGTGTGTTTTTCTGAACCAAGTTTCAGATTGTCCATTTGTGTTGAAATCGTATGTACTGTGTCCTTTAAGTTTTCCTGAGTTTTTTCAAGTTGCGTAACCGAATCGGTAGATGAAACTGAGTCAATTTTAACTTGCAAGGTGTCGTGATTTTCATGAAGAATAGCTTGCAGTTCTTTTATGGCTGCTTCGTGATTCTGTAATGCATTTTCATGACGCGAAAAATATGTTGAAAATGTTCACAAATTTGTGTTTTTACGTCATTACAGCCTTTTTTACATTTCGATTCGATTTTAAGTAACTCAGCAGTTAAACCTTCACGTGTTTGTTCAAGCGTTTGTTCCATTGAGCTGTTGCTGTGTTTGTCTCTGATTTTGTTCCATCGTGTCCAACTTTTGCTGTGTTTGTCTCTGATTTTGTTCCATTGTGTCTAACCTTTAAAGATTTTGACCCATTTGTTTCTGATTTTGTTCAAGGGCTGTGTCTAACTTTTGTAGCCTTTGTCCCATTTGTTGCATTAACTGTAATAACAATGCACTGATGTCTCAAACATGTACCTCAGTGCTATTCGGCAGTGCATTTGAACCGCCAATATTCACATTTTGAAAAGCAGAAAATGTGTCTTGACTCATTTGAGAAAACGCTGAGGACGCAAAACCCGAATCTACAGTATTTGAAAGATTGTGTCCCGTCATTTCGGATTCCAGAGGCAAGCTGTTGCCGACCGATCGATCGATAATGCTTCATTGTTCACTAATTGTTTCACTGTCTACACCATTATTTGCAGCCCGCTCCGTTTCCCTTTGCACAATTACCAAATTACTACTTTGAACATTAGTTAATTCATTACACGGTGGCGCTAACACACTGCTTTCACTTCACTGTCATTTCTCAGTTTACTTTGGAGCCTAGTGTTACGTTTTTCACACGCCATAATTATCACGTATTTCACACGATAACAAGAAAAGCACAATTTAAAGAGCAAAAATAAGAAAACACATTAACATAGCACTGAAAATAATATCTAGTTAATTGCAAGCGCAACTGCGAAATACTTCGTGCAGCTCTACATGCATGCCACAACTGATTTACTGTACAACAATAACTATGAAGGAAATTATCTCTATAATTACGCGCTAGCAATAAACAATAGGTACTGTTATAAGAATTGGAAATTGACACTTACAATCGCGGAACGTGAAAACAGGAGCACAACAATTACAGGTCACATCTGTCACAATTCCGCGATGACAGAAATAATAACTGGACAGGACAAAGCTATTCTTACAACGTAAATCGTGACCAAAACAGACACCACCCATATGAAAACCGTTGGCGGAGTAGTAATAATTACAGAGAAAGATCACCTCTCTGCTGTAATGAGTATCACAGAGACAATCAGAGAAACAGACAATATGGGAACCAAAATAATTATTATCAAGGGAGACAGAATAACTTCAGACGCAACTGTCCAGTGCGCAGTTACGATTCAGAGAGAAATTCTCCACCACGTGACCGACAAGAAAGGGACTATGGAATTTACCGCTATGACAACAGGCGATATGATCGTAACGACAGACCTGAATTGCATCAGAACTGGCGGGATTCAAACAGGGCGCGGCCCTCTCGACAAGGTGAATTTGTAGAAGTTAGAGTTCCTAATGCCAATAACGACGCACCCCAACAAAGAGATAGCAGACAATGACTTGCACTGCAGGCAGCCACGTGCGCCGGCTGGCTCCGAGAAAAATAACATAGACGCTAACCTTGAGAAAAATTACACAAACTACAAGAAAAAAATCATAAGATTCCAGTGAGGTATCCTCGACTAAGGATCGACGTATGTAACGTCCCCTTAGAAAAATTATACATCACTGTGCTTAAACTGACACACAATATTTTTATCGCGACGCAATCTGACTTTCAATAATCCCTACAAGAGAATGGCCCTGACTAACAATAACCTATACCTTTCACAAATCACTTACCTCACAAAAATCTTTGTTACTCAAACTACTGCAATAACGCCAGCACCACTACTGCCAGCTAAATAAAAGATTCTAACTACTGAAGACACTAACTACTGATAGGCATAGTTACAAATGAAAGATTTTGATAGAGAACAAACAATGTATTTACCTTAATAGTGTTCAAAAGTCATCATATATCAGTTCATGATATCCAGTACTACAAATTTACTCTTTCTGATGGTCACGTGTCCAGATCGTCTGCTCTCAAAATCCCGCCATCTCTCCCCACATCCACCTCCAACTTCGCAAAGCTACACGCTGTCAACAGCCAACTGCCCAAGACTACAATGGCATACAACAATGAAAACCAGCCACAGACTGCACACAGCACAGCCAGTGATTTTCGTACAGAGCGCTACATGGCGTTAGCAACATAAAAACCTAAACAGCCTACTTGCACAGTATGGCTCCGATACAGCTCACCAATAATCGCGAAGAGGTCGGACAAATTATATGTAGGCCGATTCTTTAGGAGACCTGTTACATCCTCTAAGTGTTCTACCAATAAAACGCATTTTTTTGCTCGCTTTCCCCACAACATTATCTATGTGATCGTTCCATTTCAAATTATTGGTAATTTTATCCCCAAGTGTTAAATTGAATTGATAGCCGTTAGAATTGTGTATTTTTTCATGTAACCGAAATTTTGCGTCTTCTTTTTAGTATTCATGTGGATCAACTCACGCTTTTCATTATTTACAATGAACTACCACTTTTTGCACCATACAGATACAATGTCTAAATCATTTGTGGGTAAAAGGCACCGTGATCTGCAAATAACGTAAGAGGGCTGCTCAGATTGCCTCTTAAATTGTTTATACAGTTCAGAAATAGCAGAGGGCCCGTAACTCGTTCTTAGGGAACGCAAGATATCACTTCTGTTTTACTCGATCACTTTTCGTCAGTTAATATGAAGTGTGACATTCCTGACTGGAAAAAACGGGTCCAGTCACAAAACAGACCATTCTCCATAAACACACAATTTGTTTAGAAGTCGTTTCTGAAAAAAACGTTGCCAAAAGCCTTCTCGAAATTTACAAATATGGAATCAGTTTGACATCCCACGTCGATAACACTCATTACTTCGTACGAATAAAAAACCTAATTGTGTTTACCAAAAACAATATTTTCTGAATATGTGTTGAGTATCTGTCAATAAATCATTTTGCTGGAGTTAATGCATATTGTTGGAGCGCAGTATACGTTTCAAATCCTCCCGCAGATCGACTCCAATGCTATGGGCCTGTAATTCGACGGATTACACCTACTTCATTTCTCATGTGTTGGTGTGACCTGTACAACTTTTCCATCTTTAGGTATGGTATTCAGTCGAGCGAGCAGTTTTATATGATTGCTAGGTAAGGAGCTATAGTAACAGCATACTACGATAGGAACCTAACGTACAGAATCTTAAACGGAGCTTTGCTTTTATTGTCTAGCTAAGTACCCAGCGTTTCCCTAGTATGTATTTATTCCTTTCCTCTATTAGTACATCTCCTCCTTACCCATTCTCTGTGTCCACTCCTCCTTCGACCCTCTCTGGCCATTTCCTCCACCCCCTACTCACTGTCCATCCGCTCCTGCCCCTCCTTCTGTCCGTCTCCTCCCCCTCCTCTCACTGTCCGTCTCCCCACTCTCGCTGGTCATCTCCTCCTTCCCCCTCTCTCTGTCCATCGCCTCTTCTTTCCTTTCTCTCTCCTCGCACCAATCTGCAACCATCTACTCCTCTCCCATTTGTCTGTTCATTTTCTACACCCTCTCTCTGTCCATCTCCTCCTTCTCCTCTCTCTATCCATCTCCACCTTCCCCTCTCTCTTCCTACCTGTCCCCCCCCCCCCCCCCGTCCTTGTCTATCTCCTCCTGTTTTCTTTCTGTGCCCATCTCGTCCTCACTTGTTCATTTCCCCCGCCTTTTCCCTCTGTCAGTCTCCTCCTCACTTTCTGTGTCTATCAGAGGATTTCTTTCCAGATTGTAACTGTTATGTGTACCAAACTTAGTTGAAATTGTTCACAGCTTTAGGCTGTTTTCCGCCCATGTACGCACATGTTAAATGTATTTCACACGTATTTAACATACACACATAAAAAAAAGTTTTGCATCAAGTCGGTTCCGAGAGTTCCGGAACCTGTACAGAAAATTGGAATAGATAACAACATAAACATTATTTCCGACTTTTTTATTGCTCATGAAAACCACACCTTACATGTTGTACCACCATACAGCGAGACCTTCAGACGTTGTGGTCCAGATTGCTGTACACTCCAGTACCTCTAATACTCAGCAGCACGTCCTCTTGCATTGATGCACGTCTGTATTCGTCGTGACATACTATTCACAAGTTTATAAAGACACTGGTGGTCCACAATGTCCCATTCCACAACGGCTATACGGCGTAAATCCCTCAGAATGGTTGGTGGGTTACGCCGTCCATAAACAGCCCTTTACAATCTGTCCCAGACCTGTTCGATAGGGTTCATGTCTGGAGAATATGCTGGACACTCTAGTCGAGCGATGTCGTTATCCTGAAGGAAGTCATTCATAAGATGTGCACGATGGGGGCACGAATTGTCGTCCATGAAGACGAATGCCTCGCCAATATGCTACCGATATGACTGCACTTTTGGTCGGAGGATGGCATTCACGTATCGTACAGCTGTTACGGCGCATTCCATGACCACCAGCGGCATACGTCGGTCCCACATAATGACACCCCAAAACAACTGGGAACCTCCACATTGCAGCACTCGCTGGACAGTGTGTCTATGGCGCTCAGCCTGACCAGGTTGCCTCCAAATACGTCTCCGACGATTGTCTGGTTGAAGGCATATGCGACACTCATCGGTGAGGAGAAAGTGATGCCAATCCTGAGCGGTCCATTCGGCATGTTGTTGGGCCCACCTGTACCGCGCTACACGGTGTCGTGGTTGCAAAGATGGACCTCGCAATGGACGTCGGGAGTGAAGTTGCGCATCATGCAGCCTATTGCGCACAGTTTGAGTGGTGACACGACGTCCTTTGGCTGCATGAAAAGCAATATTCAACATGGCGGCGGTGCTGTCATGGTTCCTCCCAGCCATTATCCATATGTAGCGGTCATCCACTGCAGTAGTAGCCCTTGGGCGTCCTGAGCGAGGCATGTCATCTACAGTTCCTGTCTCTCTGTATCTCCTCCATGTCCGAACAACATCGCTTTGGTTCACTCCGAGACGCCTGGACACTTCCCTTGTTGAGAGCCCTTCCTGGCACAAAGTAACGATGCGGACGCGATCGAACCGCGGTATTGACCGTGTAGGCATGCATGGTTGGACTACAGACAACACGAGCCGTGTACCTCCTTCCTGGTGAAATGACTGGAAATGATCGGCTGTCGGACCCTCTCCGTCTAAGAGGAGCTGCTCATGCATTTTTGTTAACATCTTTGGGCGAGTTTAGTGATATCTCTGAAAAGTCAAAGGGACTGTGTCTGTGATACAATATCCACAGTCAACGTCTATCTTCATGAGTTTTAGGAACCGCGGTGATACAAAATTTTTTGCATGTGTGCATTTTACACGTATTTGTGCACATATTTCACCTTTATCTCTAGTGAATGTCACCCTTCAGTTTCGTTTTCACGCAGCTCAATATCTATGACGTCGTATCTCCTTAATGTGTGTCGTACAGTGATATAATTTCGCAGGTACATCCGATGGTACATGCACCTGCTGTCTGCGAAATGTGTTGCGAATAGAGTTAGCAGTAAAGAAGCAATAAATTATATTGGTATGTTTCATGCGGCAGTTTTACAGCATGAACAGCGAAAATTTATTATTACCTTTTCCCCTTTCATCATTTGTGGGTGCTGTCAGCGACAAAAACTTTCTCAAAGGTTAGAGATAATGTGTAAAGTTTGTTGCACGTCACGAAGAGCTCTCACTCTTAAACGCTGGATAAATATAATATGGGTATTGGCGCATCGTGTGCTGCACTGCTTTTTCACTCCCACCTCACTACTTTGATAGATAGGTGGTTAATTACCCCACGAGCGATTTTTTCCAGACACTAAGTGACATGGCCGGCCGGAGTGGCCGAGCGGTCCTAGGCGCTGCAGTCTGGTACCGCGCGACCGCTACGGTCGAGGATTCGAATTCTGCCTCGGGCATGGGTGTGTGTGATGTCCTTAGGTTAGTTAGGTTTAAGTAGTTCTTAGTTCTAGGGGACTGATGACCTCACAAGTTACGTCCCATAGTGCTCAGAGCCATTTGAATCATTTGAACCCTGTTGCGCCCTGGTCGGGTGAAGTGGAAGTTATCTTGTCGGTGGGTCCGCTGACTGTGGGTCGGTTGGGTTGTTGACAGATCGTGAATGGTTGGCCCGATTGCCTAAGCGAGAGTTAGTGTTCGAATTCCAGGCCGATCCTCGAACATCTGAGCGCCCTTGGGTGTACTGCCTTTTTTTGGTTCTTGTTGTTTGTACTTGTATGTTTTCTAGCCGATTAAAAAAAAAGGTTCTTTTGCCCTTAAGGCGTAAGATTCTTTGGGCCTTCAGTCTAATTTAACGAACTCTTTCACATAAGACCTTTGGCATTTTAAAGGTTTTAATGTTGTTGAATTTCAAGTGTTGGGCCTTCAGCCGTTTTTGAGTTTGAGTTGTTTTGCTCTTAAGGCCTTCAGCTTAAAGTAAAAGAGTGTTCACGTAAGGCCTTTGGTATTTAAAAATTAATGTTATTGAGTTTTAAGTGTTAGGCCTTCAGCCGATTTAAATTTAACTTGTTTGCTCTTGAAGTGTCTGATTCTTTGGGCATTCAGGCTAACTAAAGAACTGTTTTAAGATAAGGCTTTGCCTTTAAATTTCTGTTCTGGTTGAGTTTTGCCTGATTAGGAACTGTTTTACTTAAGGCCTTTGTTTTTTTTAAATAAATTAATGTTGAAACTTCCTGGCAGATTAAAACTGTGTTCCGGACCGAGACTCGAACTCGGAACTTTGCCTTTCGCGGGCAAGTGCTCTACCAACTGAGCTACCCAAGGACGACTCACGACCCGTCCTTACAGCCGTACTTCTGCCAGTATCTCGTCTCCTACCTTCCAAACTTTACAGAAGCTCTCCTGCAGAGTGAAAATCTCATTCTGGAAACATCCCCCAGGCTGTGGCTAAGCCATGTCCCCGCAATATCCTTTCTTTCAGGAGTGTTAGTTCTGCAAGGTTCGCAGGAGAGCTTCTGTAAAGTTTGGAAGGTAGGAGACGAGACACTGGCAGAAGTAAGGCTGTGAGGACGGGTCGTGAGTCGTGCTTGGGTAGCTCAATTGGTAGAGCACTTGCCCGCGAGAGGCAAAGGTCCCGAGTTCGAGTCTCGGTCGGGCACACAGTTTTAATCTGCCAGGAAGTTTCATATCAGCGCACACTCCGCTGCAGAGTGAAAATCTCATTCTGGAAATTAATGTTGATTAGCCCTAAGTGTCGGGTTTTCAGCCGATTTTGAATTCAAATTGTTTGTTTTGAAAATTTCAGATTTTTAAATTATTATGCTGATTATGCTTGCGGTTTAAGTTATTGGCCTTCAGCCGTTTTTAAAATGAAAGTGGCCTTCAGCAGTAATTAAGCCCCAAGGATTAAAGCTGTTTTTGAAAAAAATATTTTTTTTGGGCTCTTGTAATGTTTGATCAAACAATAAATTTGTATTTTCGAGTATAACTGACAGCCCCGTATTTTGGCCCCTTTCCACAATTTAAACTACCTGTCCTGTCCGGCGGGTTAAGCTGAACGTCTCGCATACATTTATTGTATTGACGATGGGCGCACAGTGACGGAAATCTAGATATGCATGAAACAGCAGTGCGAATAGTTGCTATACTCTTTCCTGCTTGAAAACAATACAGTCGCTGGGTGCAATTGTTTCCCTATGGAATCAAACCTAAAAGTTGGCTATATGATGGTTGTTTTCCCCTTTTGCACCAATCAGGTTTCCATTTAGTACACTTTATTCGGTTAAAACATTATTTGTGGTGTGATCTTCGGTTTGGTAGCTCTGTTTCTAGAGAACGATGGCGGGGACAAACTTTTCGTAGGTATAGGAAAACGTTTGAAAAACGTAGATGTTTAGCTATCAGATGTTCACAAAGTCCCCAGACTGTGACTAGGTGATTCGTGAGGTGGTGTGAGGGGGATGGATGTTCCACCTTTCGCGCTCGGGCACAAGTAGGCAAGCTGGCCGGCAAGCGCGTGCTGGCGGCGCGTGCGCCGACCCTGGTCCGGGCGCATCCTGGAGATTGCGGTATTTATGGACGGTGCGCCGCGGAGGGCGGCGGCCCGTATTAAATATTGAGTTCCGCGGGGACCCGGCCCGGCTTCTGAGGGAGCGGCGCGGCGCGGCGCGGCGTGGTGCGAGGCGCAAGCCCCGCGCTATCTGCCGCCGTAATCAAATTAAGCCCGGCGTGCGGCGCCAAGCGCGCTCCAATTAGCGGCCCTCTCATTACCTCGCGGGCTCGTCTCCAGCTACCGAACCTGCCGACAGGCTCCGAATCAGCTTCCGATTTATCACACTGTACCCTGTTTTCTTTCCTACGTTTATTTATTTATTTCTGTGGCACAAGCGTATCCACTCCTCCTCAAACCGCCCCCCATCCTCCTTTCTTTACTACTCTCTCTCTCTCTCTCTCTCTCTTTCTCTCTCTCTCTCTCTCTCTCTCTCGGTGTTGAATTCACGTTTCATATTAGAAACGGGTACGGTCAGACCTCTGTTCGGCCATCCTGACGTAAATTCTAAACGGCTTGGTTCAAATGGCTCTGAGCACTGTGGGACTTAACTTCTGAGGTCATCAGTCCCCTAGAACTTAGAACTACTTAAACCTAACTAACCTAAGGACATCACACACATCCACGCCCGAGGCAGGATTTCAACCTGCGACCGTAGCGGTCGCGCTGTTCCAGACTGAAGCGCCTAGAACCGCTCGGCCACAAACGGCCGGCTGACGTAAATTCTCCATTGACAGATAACATGTTCCTTGACTTTGAGATGTTGGTCATTAAGCTGGGAGCTGTCACCTAACGAACATAATATCTTTGTCAATGCACTGAAGAGTTCGTAGAAAGCAGTACACAGCCTGTCATTTTTAACGGAATGAAGCCATCAGACGTAACAATAACGCCGAGCACATCATAAGGAACTATTAAAACAATAATATTTTTCACAATGTGTTTAAAACTACCCCACTTACTTAACGACAAATTTTTGGATTTACTTACGTCATGAGTTTCTATGTAAGGTGGAGAATATTTTAACTGGAGCTCCAAGAAGGATCTGTATTCGGTCCATTCTTCTTCTCATTATACAGTGATTGGAAAGTAAGCACAACATCATAACATAATTAATGCAAAGAACTTTCGCGAATACATTTGTCTACGTGACCTACTTAACTGATTAACATTGCAAGATGACAGGTTAAAGTAAGTAAGAGGTAAGCTAATGATAATGTGAAATGCTGGTACATTAGTAACCGGTGAACCGCCAGCATGTTGGATGAAAGCATGAAAACGTGCATGCGTTGTGTTGTACAGGTGCCGGATGTGACGTCGTGGGATGGACTTCCATACCTGTAGCACTTCATCGGTCATTACAGGGACGTTTACTGACGGTTGTGGATGACGTTGGAGCTGTCGTCCGATGATATCCCATGTGCGCTCAACTGCAGACAGATCTGGTTAACGAGCATGCCGAGCCATCATGTAGACACCCTTACAGCCTGTTGGGTTACAACGGCGATGTGAGGGCGGGGGTTATGCTGTTGAAAAATAGCACCTGGAATGCTGTTCTTGTATCGCAGAAACACAGTCAAATCACGAGACTGACCTACAGATTTGCAGTCATGGTGCGCGTGATAACCCCAGACCATAACAGCAGCGGTAGGTCCAGTGTGTCTAGCACGCAGACACGTTGGTTGCAGGACCTCGACTTTCTTCCTCCTAACCATCACACTGCCATCACTAGCTCCCAAGCAGGACCAGCTTTCATCAGAAAACACAACATACCTGCAACCTGCCCTCCGATGAGCTGTCGCTTGGCACAACAGAAGTCAAAAACAACATTGCTTTGAGGTCAGCGGAAAGCGCTTCACAGGACGTTTGGCTCGCAGCTGTTCTTGTAGTGACCGGTTTGTAACAGTTCGTTGTGTCACTGTGGTGCCAACTCCTGCTCAAATTGCTGCTGCTGTCACAGCATGATGCGCCACAGCCATAAGCCAAACACGATGGTCTTCCCTCTCGGTACTGGCACGTGGCCGACTGGCGCGCGGTCCTCTTGCGACCGTTCGTTCTCGTGAGCACCGCTGCGAGCAATCAGTTACAGTGGCTACATTCCTGAGAAAGAAACATCCAGGTTTTAGTAGCCGTATTACACGATATCGTTGAAGCTCAGTGGGGGGTTGATAATGGCGTCTTTGTCGCCCCTAAATGGATTCTTGACTAAAATCAACTCACCACGTCCAATCTCATATGTAACTACCGCTCACGATCGTTACAGCGTGTATCTAAAGCAAACCTGATTTGCATCCTCATAGTGGCGCTACGAGCGCCACTCTAATGCAACTGAAGCTAAATCTGAACCTACATCAGCTTTTACATGTAGAAACGCGCCTACCAATTCCGTTTAGGTAGTACAACTGCTTCTTGGTGCTGCGACTTTTTTCGGTCAATGTATTTCCATCCCACAAATCTATCCACACCGACTCACCGCCGCCCCCCCCCCCTTTTTTTCCACTCTTACATTCGAGACAGACAGGGGTCAAATTCTCGTCCAGCCGTCTTGATTTAACTTTTTTGTCGACTGATGCAGTGTTCCTTGACTTCTATAAGTGATTCATTTCGGTTTAGTGGTGTCACCTAAAGAACAAAGTACACTATGTGATTAAAAGTATCCGGACACCTTGCTGAAAATGACTTACAAGTTCGTGCCGCCCTCCATCGGTAATGCTGGAATTCAATATGGTGTTGGCTTACCTTTAGCCTTGATGACAGCTTCCACTGTAGGAGGCATACGTTCAATGAGGAGCTGGAATGTTTCTTGGGGAATGGCAGCCCGTTCTTCACCGAGTGCTGCACTGAGGAGAGGTATCGATGTCGGTTGGTGAAGCCTGGCACGAAGTCGGCGTTCCTAAACATCCCAAAGGTTTTCTATAGGATTCAGGTCAGGACTCTGTGCAGGCCAGTCCATTACAGGGATGTTACCGACGTGTAACCACTCCGCCACAGGCCGTGCATTATGAACAGGTACTCGATCGTATTGAAACATGCAGTTGCCGTCCCCGAATTGCTCTTTAAAAGTGGAAGCAAGTAAGTGCTGGAAACATCAATGTAGGCCTGTGCTGTGACTCACTAATATGGAGAGATAACTGCCAGTCATTACACCAGGCATTTATTTTCTACAAATCCTCATTGATTTGTTCACAACTTTCACCTGATACTACTTTCCTGTAGACTACAGCATCATCGGCAAACAGTCTAAGGTCGTTGTCAATGCCATCAACCAGATCGTTTATGTAAACCTATTACGCTGCCCTGGGGCACACCTGAAGTTACGCTTGTTTCTGTTGAAGTCATCCAGTTCAGGACGACCTACTGCTTCCTGTCTGTTAGAAAACTTTCTATCCAACCGCATATGTCATCGGATAGACCGTAAGCGCGCACTTTCTGTACCAAGCGACAGTGCGGAGTCGAGTCGAACGCCTTTCGAAAGTCGAGAAATATGGCATCAACCTGGGAGCCGGTATCTAGAGCCTGTTGTATATCATGTACAAAGAGGGCCAGCTGTGTCTCGCGTGACCGCTGTTCCCTAAAACCGTGCTGGTTTCTGCAGATGAGCTCCTCAGAGTGTAGAAAGGTCATTATGTCTGAACACAAAATATGCTCCATGATTCTACAACATATCGATGTCAATGAAATTGGCCGGTAATTATGTGCATCCGATTTTCTACCCTTTTTATAGATTGCTATGACCTGGGCCTTCTTCCAGTCACGTGCAACTTTCCGCTGTTCCAATGATCTCTGTTGGATAACGTATAAGAATGGTGCTATATCTGTAGCATAGTCAACATAAAATCTTACAGGGGTTACGTCTGGACCAGATGCCTTCCTGGCGTCTAAGGATCTTAAATGTTTTACAATCCCAGATACACTAAACACTAGATTTTACGTACGACCAAAATTTTTTTTTTTTTTTTTTTTAGAATCTGCAGATAAAATATTGCTTTCAAATTCGTTAAAAGAGTCCCTCATTGTCCTTCTGACAGCTGATTTCATTTCGCATGATTTCTGTTTGACAGAGGGGCAGTGACTACGTTTGAAACGACTGTGGAAAATTCTCTGCTTTCTCAGCAACTTCCTAATATATTTGTTGTAACAAGGTGGTTCCTTTCCCTCCCCTATACTTTTGCTAGGCACATACTTCTCTAGCACACAGTGGACAATACCTTTAAATTCCGACCAAAGATGCTCAACATCTTTGTGTCCCGCGGTGAGTGCTTAGAGCTGACTATGAAGATATTAATGGCACTTTCATTTGCTTTCCCAAACAAGAAAACTCTACGCTGATTCTTTGGTTTTTTTGCAACTTCCACTGACATTGAAGCCACGACGACATTAGGGTCGCTAATACCTTCTTCTTGATTAACTTCCTCAAAAAGGTCAGGTCTGTTTGTCACCAAGATATCTAATATGTTCTCATCTCGAGTTGGTTTTCTAACCAGTTGCTCAACGTTTTATGTTGAGAGCGCTCCTAGAATAACTACACACGAATCTTTGCTTCTGCCCCCAGTGATAAACGTGTAATTTTCCCAGTCAATGGATGCTCGATTAAAGTCTCCACATATAACTAATGGATAATTTGGATATTTACTTCCTATCTACTCAAGACTCCCTGAAACGTTCTGCGACGTTTGTTGCGCATGCTGGTGGTCTATATATACATCCTAATACAATGGTCAATCCTTGTCTGATTAACAGCTTTATCCAGACTATTTCACAGTCTGACCCAGTATCGATCTCAACTGCGCTTAAACAGATTTTAATTGCAATGAACACACCACCTCCCGTAGCATCAGTCCTATCCTTCCTAAACACTGTCCAATACGAGTTCAAAATTACACTGCTTTTTATGTCTGGTTTCAACCAGCTTTCGGTACCTAATACAATATTGACATATCTACTGTTTATTTCGGAGATTAATTCGGGGATCTTACTACAGACACTTCAACAATTTACTAACATGAGATTAAGCATATTTAAATCCTTTGGAATGACCTGTTTAGGCGAACTACCAATTTTTACAGTTGGCACACCCATATCAGTGTCATAAACTGGTAATTTCTCAGGCCAGCTGTTTGTTTCTCATGGGGAGGAACCTAATCTAAAATACCCCCATTTGCACGCCACAAGTACTGTGCTACCCATGTAGCTGCTTCCTGTGCGTAGTGCACCCCTGATCTATTGAGGGGCATCCTACAACCTTCCACCCCATAGCGTAGGTCGAGGAATCTATAACCATTTTCGTCACAGAGTGGACGTAGTCTCTGGTTTAGATTCTCCACTCGACTCCAAACCAGAGGACCCAGGTCAACCCTGGGTACGATGCTGCAGATCGTCAGCTTGGTTTCCACTCCTCGAGGGATGGAGGCCACCTTCACCATTTTAGCCAGCTGTCGAAAGGACCCAAGGATATCCTCGGAACCCCGAGGACAGGCATCGTTGGTGCCGACATGTGGAACAATCTGCAGCTGGCTGCACCCCACACGCTCGATAGACGCCGGAAGAGCCTTTTCCACTTCCCGGACAAGGCCCTCCGGCAAGCACACCGAGTGAACGTCGGACTTCTTGCCCGCCCTAGCCGCTGTGTTCCTGAGGGGCTCCATGACCCGCCTAACATTGGAGCTCCCAATAACTAACAAACCCCTACCCCCACATGCCTGTCCGGACCTTGCTGAAGGAGCGGCCACTAAGCCACTATTCTGACAGAAGGTGCATTCTGATCCAGCTAAGCCTCCCGCCACCCCTTCCCCCCAGCATCAGATAACACACTGAATCTATTAGCAAAGTGCATGGGATTTGGCAGGAGCCTGCGTCTCCCATGCAGCCTTCGCCTTGAGGCTCGAGACCTCGACACAGTCCGCCACCCACACTGACATGAGAGTGGGCCGGCCGGCTCAGTCGCACCTGAGGTAGGCTCAGTGACAGAGAGCTGTGACATCTCTCCCCCCCCCACCCCCCCCCCCCTGCACATCTAGTACAGCAGAGGCTGCCCCAGGCACCCCATCCCCATGGCACCTCAATGTGGCCCTCTGGAGCTTGTTGACTGTGACCAACAAAGCTTCCCGCTGCGTTTGGACTGTGGCCAACTTCTTCTGCATATGCACACAACAGACACAGTCCCTATCCATCTAGCTAATAACTCATTTACTATAAAAAAACTTAAGGAAACCTACTGTCACACAAGGTTAACAGCTACACTATAGTTGGCAGAAAGGACACTCAACAATGAAAATAAAAATTTATGGTAGAAGTGAGACCTGGTGATTATTTTTCCGCTCGTGGCTGTTTAGTGAATACTAAAGAGTTAGGCAGTGACCTACAGTAAACTGCTAGGGGCTATCTAGTGAATATTATAAACGAATTAAACAGTGACCTACGGTAAGCTGCATCTACTGATTGTCCCTCGTATTTGTAATTTAAACAAGCGTTTACGTACACGCGAAAGTGACCTAATAAAACTATAAAAACTGCTACCTTAAATGTACCTAGTCCAAATGACACTAATAAACGTAAACACTGGGTGTTGTACACTGACAGATGCAGGTACAAAACTAAACCTTTAGCTAACAATAAGAGTTCAGAATGTAAAGCACAAATACAAATTCTACTTTATAGGAACCGATGGGCTTGCAGTACACGATCACTAAAGCCCACAACAAGCTAAGGAATTTAAGCAGACAGCGAGGTGAGTTTTAGTTTTCTACCAACTAAACCTATGTAAGAAGGGCTCAGAAGATGTATTGTAACACTGATTTACTCAGACATTGCAGTGTAATACTAATTTACAACGTATTTTACGTTTGCTTAACTGTTAACGGTCGCAGGTTGCCCTAGTCAGACGTATACAAGTGAGATTAGAAATCACTGTCAGTATCACTATTCCTAATGAAACGTATAAAAACTGCTACCTTCAATGTATCGAGTCTAAATGACACTAATAAACGTGAATACTGAGTATTGTACACTAACTTAAACTGATTAACCCTCGTATTGATAATGTAAACAAACGGTTACGTTTACGCGAAAAATAGCCTAATAAGACGTATAAAAACTGCTTCCTTCAATGTATCGAGCCTAAATGACACTAATAATCACAAATACTGAGTATTGTTTACTGAATTAATTGATAATTCCGCGTATTTAACGTCAGTTAAGAATGTAAACAAACGTTTGCGTACACTGTCGTAAATAGAAACTTTGCTTATCTTACTTATTCAGACGCAAATAAAAACTGAAACCTTTAATTTATCACGTGTATATGACACTAATGCACGTAAATACCACAGAATAGACAGCAAAAACGATTAATTACTAGCTAAATTACTTATCTTGTAACACAGCAAGCGAAAAGCGCTCGTAGCCGGCGTCAGGGCTGCCACTACTGAAATGACTGTCAAGCAAAGCACTACTAATTCTGTATCCGAATATTACGGGTTTGTTTTTCCTACCCATCTGCACTAACCGCATTTCTCTACATTTAGAGCCAACTACCATTCATCACCCCGTATATAAATTTCGTCTACGTCAGCTTGTATCCTCCTACAGTCTCTCGTCTTCGGCACCTAGCCGTTCACCACAGCATCGTCAGCAAACAACCGCAGACTGCTGGCCATCCTGTTCGCCAGATCGTTAATGTATACAGAAAATAATCGCCCTCCTATCGCGCTTGCCTGGGGCACTTCTGACAATACCCCATTTCTGATAAACACTCTCCATCGAGGAGAACATTCTGCATTCCGTTACCTAAGTAGTCTTCGAGCCACTCACATATCTCGGAAGCTGTTCCGTATACGCGTACCTTCGTTAACAGTCTGTAGTGGAGCACCGCGTCAAATGATTTTCGGAAATCTAGAAATATGGTATCTACCTCTTGCTATTCACCCATATTTCGCAGTATATCGTGTGAGAAAAGGGCAAACTCACTTAAACACGAGCGATGCTTTCTAAAACTGTGCTGATTCGTGGACATAAGCTTTTCAGTCTCTGTGGGATTTATTAGATCCGAACTCAGCGAATGTTTTAGAATTCTGCAGCAAACAGATGTTGATCATATTGCTCTCTAGTTTTGTGGGTCCGTTCTTTTACCCTTCCTATTTGCAGGAGTCACCTGTGCTTTTCTCCAGTCGCTTGGGATTCTGTTCCTAGTAGACAGAACGGAAGCATGTCGATCTTAATGGAGTGAAGTGATCAGTCATAAAAGTAACTCCGAGCATATCCCAAGGACTATTAAGGCAGTTTTTTTTCACGATGTTTGTAAACCGCTCTACATTTCTGTTCTCCCACTTACTTGACGTCATTTTTTGTGGATTTATTTACGCACTGCCTGACGTCATCGTATTTTTTTATGGTGGAGAATGATTTAATTAGGGGTACCACAAGGATTAGTATTTGGTCCATTACTCTTCTCATTACATATCAAAGATGTGTCATCACTTATATGTTGACGGCCTCCAGTCATATGTAAATGCAAGTCCAAAAAACCTGTGCGCAGCCATCCAGCAAGTAAATGATGATTTACCTGCCCTGTGAGAGTAGCCACAGACCATGCGTTTGAAACATGACCAATTTAAAACGCAGACAACCTTAAATGCTCACAAAAGACTTATTACCCCGCAGTTCAGAGAATCTCTTCCACCATTAATCCTAAACGGCACAAAAAGAACCTTTTATTCTTACGCAAAGAGCTTGTGGGTAATCCTGAACCATCACTTAGACCGCACTCAGCACACAAGTGTGATAGAACATGGATTTCGAGTTTCACTAGCGTAATCACAGCACAGTTCACGTACCCATTTGTGAGAAAGAAAGATCGCAATGACCAACATGTTTTTGAAAAAAGGCAGCACGTTTTGTATTATCGCGAAATATGGGATAGAGTGTCACAGAAATGATACAGGATTTGGGCTGAACATCATCAAAGGAAAGGCGTTTTTCGTTGCGACGGAATCTTCTCACGAAATTCCAGTCACCAACTTTCTCCTTCGAATGCGAAAATATTTTGTTGATACCGACCTACTTAGGGAGGAATGATCACCACGATAAAATAAGGGAAATCAGAGCTCGTACGGAAAGATACAGCTGTTCATTTTTTCCGCGCACTATACGAGACTGGAATAACAGAGAATTGTGAGGGTGGTTCGATGAACCCTCTGCCAGGCACTTAAATGTGATTTGCAGAGTATCTATGTAGATGTAGATGAACGCAGGGTGAACTCGAACTCTACTGACAAACGTCTGGAGATCGTTCAAAGACATCTTCTGCATACATACGAGTGTAATTATGATTTATTCGGTTTGTTACTCCAGTAACGTATGTTTCTGTGAAATTATCTTCAAAGTATTGAGAAAGCCGGTAATATACAGAAATACTAACATGCCAAAGTACTGTAATGTGGTTGCCGTAGCTGTGGAAACAGCTTAACATAGTGTCATCGTGATACTGTCTCACTGCGTGAAGTGTGCACAACGAGGACGCCTCCCAACCGTTGACCAGTAAACACACCCATATTGTTATATTCTTGTGAATCACTGCTAACATACAACAAACAATTCTAGAAAAACTGACACTGGACAGAACCTAGCAGTTCTGAATGAAAGCTGGAGGCTAAGAATAAAGTGCAAATATTTTCAGTGCAAATGCATGTGCAAAGAAAAACGGGAGAAAGAAATAAAACAAAATGCATGCACCCTGTATCTCTTATACTACAATATTCTGAAAACATATTTTATCGATGGTTTTCCTGTCTACCCTGCAGTCCTCCAAGGCGTACGGGCTCATTACACTGTTACGACAAACGACCCTAGCTGTCAAACAGGCAGTGATGTTTATTTTACGAACATGAGGACATTAGAACGCCGCAGAATCACTACCGCGTACTGTACCTTATCATCCACATATTGCTATATAGCCTACAAAATTCGAATGAAATACGTAAACAACGGGAATGAAGTCTTCCGCGATAGGACTATTGTATACAACATTCTCGGACTGGTACATAGAGAAAAAACTGGATTCCGAAATGAATCATCTGAAATATGTGTTCCGAAAGAAAAAAAAAATGGCTGTGGGTCACGTGATATGAAGTCAGCGTTTTCCAAGAAAAGGAAACGTGAAAATGTTGAACATTCACGTGATGAGCCACCGATTGAATTTCTTCCTTTCTGCGGCGCTACATGCAGAAAAGTAGGGAGGTCCTAGGAAGATCTATTTTCCTACTCCTTAAGAAGGTAAGGGAAATGATATGCCCTGTTAAGCACATTTCGGCTACGATCCCAGGGATTTAAAACATCCCTTGTGAGTGCAGAAGCAGTTACATCGGTAACTTATACACACCGTATCCAACAGCTGTGCAGAACATCAAAGGCGTTTTAAAAATCTAGAACTAGTACTGAGCACAGCCATACAAACAAACACAAAATGCTGTTTCACAAAACAGACGTTTTTTCCAAGAATCCTACATACTGGGATTCTACAATTAAAGAAGCTGTAGAAACTAGAATGTGTGTGAAGATCTTCAGCCGTGACAGTAGATATAATCTTAGTGGTGCGTGGAAGCGAGCGTTCTATGTAGAGAAGAGGCAGAGAGATTGGTCGCAATATTTACGCTGAGACGGGAGCGGTGGTGCCACCTGCACAGCGATTGACGTCTGCGATAGTATTACATAATTACCGACCAATTAGAAGCCGTCTATGGGTTGCATAAGGTCAGCATTACTGCAGCTTTGACAGTCAATTACTCTTGATGAAGAAGATGGGGGTAATCGTCGAAAACTATAGGCTTTACCCTGAACTGACGCGGTAAGAAGTCCGAGAATTTTTTATACAACGTAAACAATGATTTAAATGGAATCATAATGCACATGTTTGGAAGTTAGACTTCAATTCTCATTAGTGCTCGAAATAAGATTAGCGTTAACGACCCTTTGATGAAAAGGCTGTTAGAGGCGTCTTTCAAATTTAGGTTGATACATACAGTGGCTAATTCAGTGAAGTATCTTACATTGTGTTCCCTAACAACGGTACTGAGTGACGAACAGGTATCAGTCATAAGTAAAGGAAGTAAAAATAGCCAAACAGCGTGTCGAGCAGTGACTGTCGAACTTCTGGAGATTGCGCCCTGGTGGTAGGGAAGCGTCGGTGAGCCCAGCGGCTTGTTGCGGCCATGAAGGCCCGTCGAGGGGAGGCTGCGGCGTGATGTACTGGCGACCGGCGCTCTAATCCAATCTCACATGTAATAACTCTGAAAAATGAATCGCTACTGCCGCCGAACGGCAGCTGCGGTCGGGGCGCGGTTGCTGGGGGAGAGCATGACCGCGGAAACTGGGGGCGGGGGAGGGGGAGGGCCGCAGCTGGCGCGCCGGTCCATCTGCGGATATGGCGACCCTGCCAGGACGCCTGACGGCTTCCTTTACGGCAGGCGCCGCGCTGGTGCGCCGCTCAGAGGCACTTTCATCTCAGGAATCCAATGACCTCAAAGTCCTTGGTGTAGTACATGTCTTCAACAAAATAATTAGAGAAAATTATTATTGACCTACATATTACTATTTGTCCTGCTCCATTTCTGGAACAGGGGAGAATGACTGATAAACTGTATCTTAATCTGTTATTGCCTCAACTGTATCAGCATAGTCACTTCAGGAGAACACACAGGCAGCTAAAGAATATCTGTAGACTCTATTCTGAAACCTGGATGTAGGACGTTTCCAATTGGATTTCAGCCACACAGTTCTTCCATCAATCTTTCGTGAACTGAACTAGGGTTAGGTAGTTTCCACTGCTAAAAGTATGATTAGGTAAATACTTTGACTATGTGTCACCTACTTATAACTTCTACATCTGCATCACTATTCTGTAACTCACAGTCAAGAACTTTGCAGGGAGTTCATAGAATTACTGTTAGATCATTTCTCAATCGTTCCACCCTGGAATAGGACGTGGGGAAAACTGAATAACTAAATCTTTCAGTGCGGGCTCTGATTTAATTTAATGCAATGACCATATCTCACTATGGAGGTGGAAGTCAATAAAATATTTTTGCACTCGAAGAAAGTTGGTGAGTTAAATTTTGTGAAAAATACGTATCTCACTGCAAGAAGAAACACCTGTATTTAAATGACTGCACCAGAACTCGCGAATCGTATCCGTTTCACTCCCTCCCATATTTCGCGATAATACAAAACGAACTGTTGTTCTTCTTCGGATTTTTTCGGTGTCCTCCATTGGCCCATTATGTTAAGAATCCCATACGACGTACCAGTACTCTCGAACATGGCGGACAAGTGCAGTGTAGGCAGTCTCTTTACTTAGTAGATTTGTGGTATCTTCTAAGTAATTTGCCATTAGTTTCATCGTCTCCACAGGATTTTCTATGATATGATTTCAATTTAAGTTGTACGTCTCGGTATTTAGTTGAGTCGATAGCCTTTCCATTTGTGTGGTTTATTGTGTAACAGAATTTTTTTTAGTATTCATGGGGAGGGCCGCTCACTTTTTAATTGTTTAGGGAAAACTGCCACTTTTCGCACCACATAGACATCGCAATCATTAGAAGAAAGAAAAATATCCAACAGCAGTTATAGTAAACACAATAACCAACACACAGTGGTTAGCACTACGAATCAGTTTACTCAATGGTACAACAGAGTCGCACACACCACCGTTGACTATTTCGATACTCTGGTGTAACGTGGTTGTATCTGCCTTGCAGAGAGTCCAGTCGAATTCTACAGGTGAAACGAATTTTCTAAACAAGAAAGTGAACAAGTGCGGAAGTGATGTATTTATTTTAAAGTACTGAGCCTCAAAATGATATATCGTACGACACGGTTGAAAACAGTTACTCTGATGCAGTCTTTAAGCTCAACGGTCGAATTTTTGCCTGGACGAAATGTAAAACCTCTGAATATCAGCGAACGATACGCGATACGGAAAGAGAAAGAGGTTTCTCAGAGCAGCAGTGTGTGAAAGTGAAACACCAATATGTGAACAGAAACGGGAACAAGAAAATATAGAAATTTTAAATTTTGAGCTAGAGGAAGACATTGGAAGGCAGTTGTTTTATAAAGCATGAAATGAAGAAAAACTGGGCAAATGACTAAAGATGTCAGCAAAAAACACTTATGAACAGAATTGATAACTTGGTGGGACATGTACAAATGTGTTCAAGAACAGTTAACTTACACTAGTAGGGACGTTTATAAATCGTAGGTAGTAAGAGATTACAATCAGTACAACAAATTATCGTGACTGTTGGAAGAAGAATGTATGCAGTGAGGAAAAGGTTAGCACAAGAGGACAGAGATGGACTACCTGCAAAATAATTTCTTAAGCGGGCGTTGATTTTACATTTTACATTTAGTCAATTCAGCACTCGTTCAAATAAATGCAACACAGTATCAAGCTACACAAGCAGTCCCCACATAGTATGGATCAATGGCTGAGATTTTTGTATAGACCTGAGGCAGGGACCAAGAAAGTTGTCCCGGTGTTAAAGACACAGGGGTCACATTCAGGAATACTGGATTTAAAATTCCTTTGTGACTCTCCAGGTCTACGCTCCCGAGGATTTCCTAAATCGACTGGAGCGAATTTTAGGATGATGCCTATAAAGAGCATGGCGGATCTTCTACTTTCTTATTAAATACGAGTTTGTACTCCGTCTCTACTTTCCACTTTGTCGACGTGACGTTTATTTTTTCCTCCTTTTTATTTCTATTAACTTCTTTGTCGACATCACGTTAAATACTAATATTTTTATCAAATTTTGCTGGTATGAAAGGGGATTGATCAAGGGCCGCTTTAGGAAGATGATAACATTCATTACGTAAAATTTATCACATTTCAATAACCAAAAGCGAGATTACATTACACCGATGCTCAAGCCAGTACGGTTTGCGTATCATGTACTGCAGATAGTTTTTTTCGTTCCAAGAGTCTACACGCGCTACTTTATCGTTTCTTGCTTGCCCTTTTAGACTAATTTGACATTCGTTTTTTTAACGGCAGGGGAGATTTTTCTACCTTAGCTCACTATTCAGGCTTTCGCCTGTAGATAACCCTGTAATCGAATTTTAATATACTTTCATGTTCCATTTTTAAATCATGGCATTCACGTTTTAAGCGCTGTAGTCTCTTTCTGAAGTTAGGAAAAATACCCAGGAAATTAAGATTTTGCCAGATGCAACAACATGTTCCAAGATACAAGATGGCAACGAACCAGGAACAAATATTCTGCTGAAATCATGTTTAATCGTCTATCTGCTACATTGTTCTTCTGCTACACACCACTAATCAATAACGGAAATAAAATTTAATAGAAGTGCCGTAAAAAACCGGTTACAAGTAGAATGCATTTTGAAATTTAAGCCAACAGGGATGATTTAAGTGTTCGACTTTCTCGCGTACTTTTCTACGTCCGCATCTGCATCAATACTCCGCAAGCCACGTAGCGCTGTGACGCGGAGGATGCTTCTGTTAGCACTAATTGAACCCCGCTTCCCTGTTCCACTCGAGAGTGGCGCGAGGGAGGAATAATTGCTGATAAGGCTTTGTATTGGTCTAATTTCCCGACTTCTTTCGTCGTGCTTATTTCGAGAGATGTATGTGAGACGAAGTAATACGTTGTCCGGCTTTTCCAGGAAAATGCTCTCTCGTGAATAGTAGTACTGTCTCGAGATTTGAAGAGTCGAAATTTGAATAATCCGTGGTGTACAGCTCCTCTCTTGTAGCGTCTGCCACTAGAGTTTGTTAAGAGTGTTGTAACGCTCTCGCGTCAACTAAAAGATTCCGAGCCGAAACGCGCTGCTCTTCGTTGGATTTTCTTTATCTCTTCTATAAGTCCTACCTGGGAAGGGACTCAGATCGATGAACAGTACTCAAGAATTGGTTGTACAAGGACCTTGTAAGCCACTTCTTTCGTGAGTGGGTTACATTTACTTGACATTCTTCCTATGAATCTTAGTCTGGCGTCTGCTTTTCGCACTCTTTGTATTATATGGTCATTCCACTTAAGAACGCTCTGGGAAGCTACTCCTAGATATTTTACTTTAGATCTTGTTCCCAGCAATCATTCCTCAATTGTTGTACACTGGTGGGTTTGGTTTCTTATGTGTGCGCAATATGTCGCATTTACTTACGTTTAGAGTCAAATGCAATTCCCTGCATCATTCACAAGACCTCTGTAGGGAAATCTGCATGTGATTACTATTTCTGGCATTGATACTTTCTTGTAGAAAACTGCATCCCCTAAGAACAGCCTTAAAGAGCTTCCAAGGGCCTTTACTATATTATATACACTGAAGCAACAAAGAAACTAGTATAGGCATGCGTATTAAAAAAGATACATACGTAAATAGGCAGAATACGGCGCTGCGGTCGGCAGCGCCTATATAAGACAACAAGTTCAAAATGGCTCTGAGCACTATGGGACTTAACATCTATGGTCATCAGTCCCCTAGAACTTAGAACTACTTAAACCTAACTAACCTAAGGACATCACACAACACCCAGTCATGACGAGGCAGAGAAAATCCCTGACCCCGCCGGGAATCGAACCCGGGAACCCGGGAGTGGGAAGCGAGAACGCTACCGCACGAAGACAACAAGTGTCAAGGGAAGTTGTTAGATCGGTTACTGCTGCTAAAACGGCAGGTTATCAAAATTTAAGTGAGTTTGAACGTGTTGTTATAGTCGGCGCACGAGCGATGGGACACAGAATCTCCGAGGTAGCGTAGAAGTGGGGATTTTCCCGTCCGTCCAGTTCGCGAGTGCACTGTATGTATCAGGAATCTCGTAAAACACCAAATCTCCGAGATAGCTGCGGCCGAAAAAAAGAGCCTGCAAAAACAGAACCAACGACGACTGGAGAGAATCGTTCAACGTGACAGAAGTGCAACCCGTCCACAAAAGGCTGCAGATTTCAGTGCTGGCCATTAACTAGTATCACAGTGCGAACCATTCAACGAAACATCACCGATATGGGCTTTCGGAACCGAAAGCCCACTCGTGTACCCTTTATGACTGCACGACACGAAGCTTTACGCCTCACGTGGACCCGTCAGCACCAACATTGGACTGCTGATAACTGGAAACACGTTGCCTCGTCGGATGAGTCTCGTTTCAAATCGTATGGAGCGGATGGACGTGTACGGGTATGGAGACACCTCATGGATCCATGGACCCCGCATGTCACCAGGGGACTTTTTAAGCTGATGGATGCTCTGTAGTGGTGTGGGTCGTGTGCAGTTGGAGTGATATGGGACCCCTGATACGTCTAGATACGACTGTGACAGATGACACTTACGTAAGCATCCTCTATGATCACCTGCATCCATTGATGTACACTGTGCATTCCGACAGAGTTGAGCAACCCCATGCGACACCTCACACATCCAGAATTGCTACAGAGTGGCTCCAGGAACACTCTTCTGAGTGTAAACACTTTCGCTGACCACCAAACTCCCCAGATATGATCATTACGGAGCGTATCTCGGACGCCTTGCAACGTGCTGTTCAGAAGAAATCTCCACTCGCTCGTAATCTTGTGGATTGATAGACACCCCTGCAGGATTCATGGTGTCAGTTCCATCCAGAACTGGTTCAGACATTCGAGCCCATGCCGCATCTTGGTGCGGCTCTTTTGCATGGCTGCGGGGGCTCTACACAATATTAGGCAGGTGTACCAGTTTCTTTGGCTCTTCAGTGTATAAACTGTGACGGTCCTATCTCCTAAATAGGACACAGTCTGTGTCGCCCGGCCAATAAGAGCTGTTGCAGGACGATTTGATTCACGGATCCAGTTATATGGCTCCTTCCGTGTATAACGATTTTACGACTATGACGAATGGGGCCCGAAGATGGCACATAGAAGTTCATAAAATAAAAGAAATTTCTACAATACATACTGCTGTTGGTAAATTATTGCTTCAAGAAGCATTAAACTGGTCTGAAATAGTATACCGCTTCACCCCAGAGACAGGCACTGGGAATCGTAAGACCTGTAGTGTCATGTGCCCATGAGAAATACAGGCCACGTAACGAACTTGTGACGTCACACTTCCCGGCTTGTCTGCCACACTTTGTGAACGCTCGGCTGCGTGCAGGGCACACGGGAAATCAATATGTAACTGAAAAGGTACCCACCAAACGTCTTAACTTTGTCGTGTGTTATCGGGAGCTTGCATGCATTTAAACGCGCAGTCAAAAATTATTACACTCGTCTGAAATATTTACTCGCTCCGCGATGGAGACGGACGCTGGCACTGGTAGTATCAGCAGTGTCGCGTTCTGTGACGTACGTCCCGTCGCCTGTCTTTCTCTTTTGCCCCGGAGGGACCGTATATTTCATTGGTTTCGCCAAGAAGCGAGCTGCTTGCGCTTGAGACCGCGCCTCAGGTGGCGCCCAACTGAGTCTAAGTGTACCGTCCGCTCTCCGCTATCAGTTACGTCCGAGACAGTGAATATTGTCCAGCCCCGTATATGCCACTCCCGTAGCAAAATGGTTAAAAGGCTCTGAGCACTATGGGAGTTAACTTGTTAGGTCATAAGTCCCCGAGGAACCTAGAACTACTTAAACCTAACTACCCTAAGGACATCATACACATCCATGCCCGAGGCAGGATTCGAAACTGCGACCGTAGCGGTCGCGCGGTTCCAGACTGTAGCGCCTAGAGCCGCTCGGCCACTCCGGCCGGCTCTCCCGTAGCACCGCGAAGGCAAGATTAGACTAATTACAGCACACACACACACACACACACACACACACACACACACACACACACACAAACGCGCGCATTTAAACAGACATTCGTCCCCGAACCTCGTACACGAAGCATATGAGAAAAAAAGCTAGCATGTTGTACGGTTTGAAGTACCTTCTGCCATGTACTTCAGAGTAGTTTGCGGAATATGGCTGTGGACGTGGACTGAAGAGCCAAAGAAACTAGTACACCTGCCTAATAACGTGTATGGCTCCCGCGAGCGCAACACGACGTGGTATGGACTCGACAGATGTCTGAAGTAGTGCCGGACGGAACTGACACCATAAATCCTGCAGGGCTGTCCATAATCCCATAAGAGTACGAGAGGGTTGAAATCTCTTCTTAATAGCACGTTGCCAGTCGTCCCAGATATGCTGAATAATGGTCATATCTGTGGACCCTGGTGACCAGCGAAAGTGTTTAAACTCAGAACACTGTTCTTGGAGCTACTCTGTAGCAATTCTGGACATGTGGGGTGCGCATTGTCCTGCTGGAATTGCCCAAGTCTGTCGGAATGCACAATGGACATGAGTGGATGCAGGTGATCAGACAGGATGGTTACGTACGTGTCGCCTGTCAGAGACGTATCCAGAACTTTCAGAGATCCCGTATCATTTTAACTGCACACGACCCACACCATTATAGAGCCTCTATCAGCTTTAACAGTCCCCTGCTGACCCGCAGGGTCCAGGATACATGCGGTTGTTTCCATACCCGTACACGTCCACCGGCTCGATACGATTTGAAACGAGACTTGTCCGACCAGGCAACATGTTTCCTGTCATAAACAGCCCAATGTCTGGGTTCACGGTTCCAGGCGAGGGTAAAGCTTTGTGTCGCGCCGTCATCAAGGGTAAGTGAGTGTGCCCTCGGATCCGAAAGCCTATACCGGTGATGTTTCGTTCAATGGTTCGCACGCTGACACTTGCTGATGACCCAGCATTGAAATCTGCAGCAATTTGCGGAAGGGTTGCACTTTTGTCACGTTGAACGATTCTCTCCAGTCGTCATTGGTCATGTTCCTGCAAGATATTTCTCCGGCCGCAGCGATGTCGAAGATTTGATGTTATGCCGGATTCCTGATATTCACGTTACCCTCGTAAAATGGTCCTACGGGAAAATCCCCAATTCATCGCCACCTCGGACGTGCTGTGTCCCATCGCTCGTGCGCCGACTATGACAACCCGTTCAAACCCACTTGAATGTTGATAACCTACCATTATAGCAGCAGTAACCGATCTAACAACTGCACCAGACACTTGTTGTCTTATGCAGGCGTTTCGAACCTCAGTACCTGTTTACATATATCTGTATTTGAATACGCGTCCTTATGCCAGTTTGTTTGGCGCCTCAGTGAAGAACCACTTCGACAGAAAACATATATGCTATCTACGTTTTGCTTTCTGTCTTTGACAGGAATGTATCTCGCCTGTCAACTTGCAGTTTACAGACGTTTAGTGCGGTGAGGACTTAGCAGTGGTTTGGAGGACGAAAGGTGGGCACCGCTAGTGACTTGAATGGGTCCTAGCGGCTACGAGACGACTTCCCAGGTACAGCGGGGCGCCGGCGTCACGCTTATTTATAGGCAGACGTGTGTGTGTGTGTGTGTCCGTGTGTGTGCGTGTGCGTGTGCGGCGACGTCCGCGGGCCCCGATAACTGGCCTGGCTCGGCCGGCCGCCCCCTCACGTAGGAACAATCACTTGCCGACTATTAGCCGGCCCGCGCTCTGGCGAGCCGAGGCTGACCGCAGCGCACAGCGCCGCGCCTGCGCCTGCGCCTCTAGAGAGAGGCCTGGGTCCGCCGGCGGGTTTTAAATTTCACGAATGTTATTGTGAGTTGTTAATTACCGTGCGAGCCCCGCGGCCGGCCGGTCAGGGGTCACGCCGACCCGGCGCCGGGCCTGGGGTCAGCCCCGGCTCGCTAAGCTCCACGCCACGCCACACACAACACACCACACCACACCACACTACACTGCGGTTCCTCAGAGGCGACGAGACACACGCGAGCCGGCGCTTACGTGTAACGTACCGGACGGTCGCCACTGGTACTCATAAAGGTATCTGCGTATAACTGAAACGCTTTCTGCGTCTACACTACTGGCCATTAAAATTACTACACCAAGAAGAAATGCAGATGATAAACGGGTATTCATTGGACAAATATATTATACTATAACTGAAATATGATTACATTTTACGCAATTTGGGTGCATAGATCCAGAGAAATCAGTACCCAGAACAACCACCTCTGGCCGTAATAACGGCCTTGATACGCCAGGGCATTGAGTCAAACAGAGCTTGGTTGGCGTGTACAGGTACAGCTGCCCATGCAGCTTCAACACGATACCACAGTTCATCGAGAGTAGTGACTGGGGTATTGTGACGAGCCAGTTGCTCGGCCACAATTGACCAGACGTTTTCAATTGGTGAGAGATCTGAAGAATGTGCCGGCCAGGCCTGTAGTCGAACATTTTCTGTATCCAGAAAGGCCCATACAGGACCTGCAACATGAGGTCGTGCATTATCCTGCTGAAATGTAGGGTTTCGCAGAGATCGAATGAAGGGTAGAGCCACGGGAAGTAGCACATCTGAAATGTAAAGTCCACTGTTCAAAGTGCCGTCAATGCGAACAAGAGGTGACCGAGACGTGTAAGCAATGGCACCCTATACCATCACGGCGGGTGATACGCCAGTATGGCGATGACGAATACACGCTTCCAATGTGCGTTCACCGCGATGTCGCCAAACACGGATGCGACCATCATGATGCTGTAAACAGAACCTAGATTCATCAGAAAAAATGACATTTTGCCATTCGTGCACCCAGGTTCGTCGTCGAGTACAACATCGCAGGCGCTCCTGTCTGTGATGCAGCGTCAAGGGTAACAGCAGCCATGGTCTCCGAGCTGATAGTCCATGTTGCTGCAAACGTCGTCGAACTGTTCCTGCAGATGGTTATTGTCTTGCAATCGTCCCGATCTGTTGACTCAGGGATCGAGACGTGGCTGCACGATCCGTTACAGCCATGCGGATAAGATGCCTGTCATCTCGACTGCTAGTTATACGAGGCCGTTGGGATCCAGCACGGTGTTCCGTATTACCCTCCTGAACCCACCGATTACATATTCTGCTAACAGTCATTCGATCTCGACCAATGCGAGCAGCAATGTCGCGATACGATAAACCGCAATCGCGATAGGCTACAATCCGACCTTTATCAAAGTCGGAAACGTGATGGTACGCATTTCTCCTCCGTACACGAGGCACCACAACAACGTTTCAACAGGCAACGCCGGTCAGCTGCTGTTTGTGTATGAGAAATGGGTTGGAAACTTTCCTCATGTCAGCACGTTGTAGGTGTCGCCCCCGGCGCCAACCTTGTGTGAATGCTCTGAAAAGCTAATCATTTGCATATCACAGCATCTTCTTCCTGTCGGTTAAATTTCGCGTCTGTAGCACGTCATATTCGTGGTGTAGCAATTTTAATGCCCAGTAGTGTACAAAGAACGCACAAGTGTTTTGTACTCAGGTCGGTTTAACCGCATCACAATTCTGAAGTATTGTGCATTATTTTTATCCTTTAAGTTCATCATGGCTGTGTCCGCCCCAGGTAGCTGAGTGGTCAGCGCGAAAGAATGTCAATCCTAAGGGCCCGGTCCGATTCCCGGCTGGGTCGGAGATTTTCTCCGCTCAGGGACTGGGTGTTGTGTTGTCCTAATCATCATCATTTCATCCCCATCGACGAGCAAGTCGCCGAAGTGGCATCAAATCGTAAGACTAGCACCCGGCGAATGGTCTACCCGACGGGAGGCCCTAGACATACGACATTTACTTTTATCGTAACTCTAACGGTACATTTGCACTCGGGATGTATCTGTGCTTGCTGAAGTTGGAACTCGTAATTTACGTTCTACTAACTCTGAAAGTATAGGCAGGTCAGCAGCATATCTACTTGATGTCCCAGGACAAACAGTTAATGTTCAAGAATACGACAGTAACGCTCATTTGAAGCAAGAAGCCTAATATGGACATTAGTTCTTTTCCGAAAGGTTTACGAGACCGAACACATGTAATGTACTTTTGTTTTAGGACTTCGCCGCCTCAAAAATATTACAACAGCACGAAAAATAGAAATGATGTAGATTAATGAACTTTCGCGAATACATTTGTGTCGGTAAAGTATTGAAGTTATAGACATTGCAAGATCACAGTTTAATGTAAGGGAGAGAGAAAAAAATTCAAATGTGAAATGCTGTTACATTAATAACCTATGTAACCACCAGAATGTTGAATGGAAGCGCGCAAACGTGCTTGAATTTGTTGCACAGTTGCCGGATGTCAGTTTGTGGAATGGAGTTCATTGCCTGTTGCATTTGTTCAGTCAATAGAGAGGCCGGCCGCTGTGACAGTGCGGTTCTAGGCGCTTCAGTCCGGAACCGCGCTGCTGCTACGGTCGCAGGTTCGAATCCTGCCTCGGGCATGGATGTGTGTGATGTCCTTAGCTTAGTTAGGTTTAAGTAGTTCTAAGTCTAGGGTACTGATAACCTCAGATGTTAAGTCCCACGGTGCTTAGGGCCATTTGAGCCACCAATACAGGGACTGTTAATGCTGTTTGTGGAAGACGCTGAAGTTGTCGTCCGATGATGTCCCATATGTGCTCGACTGGAGAGAGATATGGTGATCGAGCAGGCCAATGCAACATGTCGACACTCTGTGCAGCATGTTGGGTCACAACAGTGGCATGTGTGAGAATGTTATCGTGTTGGAAATCACCCCTGGGATGCTGTTCATGCGTGGCAGCGCAGTATGTCGAATCAGACTGACGTACAAATTTAGTCAGAATGCGTGGAATAAACACGAGAGTGCTCCTGCTGTCATAGGATATCGCAGCCCAGACCGTCACTCCAGGTGTAGGTCCAGTACGTATAGCACGCACACAGCTTGGTTCCATGCTCTCAGCTTGCCTCCTTCTAAGCAACACACGGTCATCACTGGCACCGAAGTAGAAAACACAGCAGACTTCCGCCCTACCCTGCACTAAGCTCCCGCTTGAAGCAACTTAAGCGGCAAATGTCGGTAGTTTCGGGTCAGTGGAATGGGCGCTACAGGGAGTCTGATTCGGAGCTGTCCTCGAACAAATGTGTGCACTGAACTTACCCAAAACTGCGAATACGGTTTACAGAACAGTATCGAAAGATGTTTACTGCATGCTGTGTCCATGGATAATAACAACAGAATGTGTCCTCATTTGTTTACTGCATTCTATACGTTGTTCGTAATTGCAGAAAGCTTGTAGCACAACAGATGTGGTTCGCAGTAGCGAAGATGAGCCAGTGTTAATAGCTGTTCAGGTACGCATTTTAGAGCCCATATTTACTGGACACTTTTGTCCTCAAAACCCGTTTTTTTTTCGGCTCCTTGTATATTTTTCTGCTATTTGAGAATGTGAGCACTTAGCGATTTGCAACAAACGTTACATATAAATCCTAACCTTAACGAAACCGTTTCTCAGTGGAAAATCCTGAAAATGATAATAGGAAGAAAGTTTATGTTTGCTACAATTTCACTGTTCACTCAGTAAAAACTTCAGCATCAGATACGACGTTTAAATTTATTACTTCTTTACTACTAACTCTATTTGCTTTTGCGTACAATAATGTCAAGTACTACTGAATGTGCCTGCAAAATTCTATCATTGTATCACACGTAGTTCAAGAGATATGACGTCATAAACACAGAAATGCGCCAAAAACTAAGTTTTCTTAAAACACTGTGTATTCGTAAATTACACAGGTTATATCGCCCAATGAATAATCCGAAACTAGTAAAGACAATATAACTAGGATTTTGCCTCTTCAAAGAAAAACGTTTTGTATGTTTAATGTCAGATCACGCATTAGTCAGCCTCCGCAGTTAAGTGGCCAGCGCATATGACTGCTGTGCCGAGGACTTTTTCTTGGTGGGAGAACTAGACCGGGGTGCACTCAGCCTCGTGATTCCAACTGATCAGCTACATGATGAAGAGGTAGTGGCAACAAGGGCTGGAAAAGCTGCGAAACGGCCGGGAGAGCGGTGTGCTGACCGCATACCAATCCATACGGCACCCGCACGATGCCGCATGGCAGAGGATGACACGGCGGCCGGTCGACAAACTTTGGGTTTCCAGGGTCTGAGCGAGGAGATTCTTTTAATTAGCACATTAACCCGTTTGTGAAGTAATCGGAAGTTTGAAATTGACATATCGAAGTTCGATTCTTTAAAGAATCGTGGGTTAACGGTTTTAATATAACATGTCATACTACATTCTTGATACTGACCTTACGCTGCATTTACTTGGGTCACATTTTACGGAAATGTGTGACCGCCACATAGCTGCCGTCAAAACTGCTGCAATTTCGCTACGATACACGGCAATAAGGCAATGCTGCGGTATAGCACGACAATATTGCTGATGAAGCAGGCTGTTTCAGATAGTTGCCGAATTACGGCCTATGATTTGAGTCGTTTGTCCACCGGGAGTGGGGAATACTTCGTAAGGCCGACCATGTCTACCTCTGCCCTTGTCTGTAAATGTTTTCCTCTCACTTGCCGCTTTGCTCCCTTGCTTCTGACCTACAGTGCCGCAGTCAAAATCACGTAACCTCAGCCGTTAACCAATATTATTTCACTTCAGTCCGAAAGTTGGCTCGCGAACGTAGAGCAGGACAGCAGAAGTGGACAAAATAAAAGAAAACCATGAACGTTAATAAAATGTGGTACATCAACGGCCAGTGCAATGTAACGCAAAATGTAAATGCCGTGTGGCTAGGGCTTCCCATCGGGTAGACCGTTCGCCTGGTGCAAGTCTTTCGAGCTGACGCGACTTCGGCGAGTTGCGTGTCGATGGGGATGAAATGATGATGATAAGAACAACACAACACCCAGTCCCTGAGCGGAGAAAATCTCCGACCCAGCCGGGAATCGAACCCGGGCAGTTAAAAATGATATTCCGTCGCGCTGATCACTCAGCTACCACGGGCGGAAATGCAACGTAGCAAGTTATATATAAAAGACCTCAAAGTAAGATTATCATTCTCTCTGCTGCCGCCGTATTAGATCTGCGTCGGTGGGCAGTATTGTATTCTACATAGGTTCTTAAGACGTAATAAACTTTCTCAAGCGTATTTCTGTGGTCACAAATAGCAACTTAACAACTATCTATTTTTGATTGCAGTCTTTGTATACATTATTTTCCACATCTCATAACTCTGGTCGCAGATTTATTTCGTTTATGAAATTAATAGTTCTCTTACTGAACTGATGAAACACAATAAAACATGTTATTTAAATATTACGTTACAGAATTGATTGAGACCTTCTACCAGAGCATTGAATATGTCTCGTGCAAAGAGGCATATTGGGGCATATTGGTGAGAAATGGGCTCTACGTGCAGGCCTGCCGATACATCAGACTTCTTTACGAATCCCAAAGTCGAAAGATGAGCGATTATTCGGTAGTAATCTACATAGTATTTTATATTAATATCAGTCTTACCAATTCTCGGACAAATTACTTTTACAATATATTCAAAAATTGTGTTTCAACGTTGGAGTGTACTTTAGAAAAAGATTTTTTTCAGAATGGGTTCACGACTTAAAGTTTTGGAAGCAGTTCGCTTACTTAAAAGGTGTGCCACGAATACCAAATTTCAGGCATTACCTCCAGCCATGGACAACGCAGTGGGCGACAGGTCCGAGAGCAGCGGCGTTTGCTTAGAGTTGTCATTGCTGCCAGACAAGCAACACTGCGTGAAATAACCGCAGAAATCTATGTCGGAAGTGCGACAAACTTATACGCTAGGGCGTTGCCGCAATATTTGGCTTCCATGAGCTCTAGCAGCAGACGACCGACGCGAGTGCATTTGCTAATAGCACGATGTCGTCTTAAGCGCCTGTCGTGGGCTCGTGACCGTATTGGTTGGACCCTAGACGGCGGGAAATACGTGCTCTGTTCAGGTGAGTCCCGATTTCAGTTGGTAATAGCTGATAGTAGGGCTCCACTGTGGTGCAGATTCTTACAAAAACGTGGATCCAATTTGTCAACACTGTGCATGCTGGTGCTGGCTCCATAATTGTGTGCATTGTGCTTACATGGAATGGCCTGTATCTCCAGGTCCAACAGAACGGACCGTTGACTCGAAATGATTATGTTCAGCTCTTTGGAGACCATTTGCTGCCACTGATGGTCTTCACATTCCCAAACAATAATGGAATGTTTGGGGATGACATTGTCCCTGGTCACCGGGGCGCAATTGCTGACGAAAGGCTTTAAGAACATCCTGGAGAATTCGAGCGAATGATTTGGCCACACAAATCGACCGCCATAAACCTCATCGAACATTTATGGTACGTAATCGTTAGGTCAGTTCGTACACGGAATTCTCAACCGGCAACACTTTCACAAATATGGACGGCTATAGAGGCAGCATGGCTCAATATTTCTGCAAGTGACTTTCAACAACTTGTTGAGTCCTTTTCACTTCGAGCTGCTGCACTACTCAGGGTAAAAGGAGTTCTGACTGGATGTTAGGATGTATACCACGACTTTTGTTACCTCAGTGTACTATGTTAATATATGTTTAATCGTTATTTAACACATATTTTAATAAATTCTTTGGGTCCTTCTACAGTGTCTGGTACCAACAGGCCTATTTGTGAGAAGTGCGCTTTACAAGTAGCTCTACTGGCGCATCAAACGTCAGTGTGAAGCAAAAAACTAAAGGATAAATGGTTCAAATGGCTCTGAGCACTATGCGACTCAACATCTGAGGTCACCAGTCCCCTAGAACTTAGAACTAGTTAAACCTAACTCACCTAAGGACATCACACACATCCATGCCCAAGGCAGGATTCGAACCAGCGACCGTAGCGGTCGCGCGGATCCAAACTGAAGCGCCTAGAACAGCTTGGTCACTCTGGCCGGCTACTGAAGGATAATACCCAATCTAGTTGTAAAAGGTATACAGTCGTTCATATTGGTACAGGTCCTACCAATCCTCAGCCCAATTTCTTTTACAATATGTCCAGACTTGCGTGCCGACAATGAGATGTAAATCTGAAAAAAATTATTTAACCAGTATCAGTTCACTTATTAAAGTTTCGGAAGCAGTTCGCTTCCATAAAAAGAATACACAACCAAGCAAGGTTTCACGTATTCTTGCAAAGATTTTGCACCGTGGAATGAAAAATCAGGAAAGTTGCACTCAATTTCATCCGTTTGCTTTCGTTCATTTCGGGGTAAAACTGTGACCTGCAAACTTTACCGCAAAATAGTGGCCGGGAATTTTGTCCAACATGTGGCGGCAATTCGGGTGGCCGACAGTACTGTTGAACATTGCCGGATCATATAGTTGCCAAGATTCAGTTTCTGTGACACATGTAGACAGACGTAGCATCAGATTATAGTATTCTGTCACAGTTACTGAAACTGATTTGTAGAATTTTTCTGCAGAACATTTAGGGACCATTAGGAAGTCAAATGAAATCTTTATCAGTTAACGTCAGAATTTGTATACTGTTAAATATTTGTAACGTACTTCATTTATCAAATATGCAGGGGACAGGCAAAATAATGTGAACACCTGTACTTACTTGGGAATGGTTTATTAATGAGGGGTTGGATGCCCATTTGCTGCTCTTGCCACAGCTGCGATTCTTCTTGGAATACTGGCATATAATGATTGTGTAGTCTCCAGTGGAATGTTATGCCACTCTTCGATCAGATCCTGTTCTAACTCCTGTAGTGACAAGGGAGGCGGAAATCTGCTCCTGGTTCTGCGCTCCAATACCGCCCGCAAGGATTCGATAATGTTCAAGGACTGTGCTGCCAGGGAAGAAGCTGCAGTTCATTTGCATGCCCCTGACACCACCATTGTACTGTCCTGGCTGTGTGAATCAGATGCATTATCCTACTGAAATACGGCATCATTGTTGGGGAACTACATTTGAATCATGGGGTGCACCTATTCACTTAAAATGTTCACATAATCGTTCGTTGTAACATGGCCGTCCACAGTAATGATGGAACCAGCAGAATATAATGATATGGCTGTCCACACTATCGCACTTTCACCTCCATGCTTAACCGTTGGAATCAAGCAATCATCTTTTGGCGTTCTCCAGATATCAATCCGGCCCGATGTGGGAAATAATGAAAACATTGGCTCGTTGGACCATTTGACGTGTTTATACTGATTAGCCGTCGAGGATGTATGCTCCTGACACCATGTTTTACGCGTCTTTGTGTTGGTTGTAGTCACCAATGATTTCGGTACAGCAACTCGTCCATAAATGTTCGCTTTATGGAGTTCTTGGCGGACAGTGTCGATAGATACGGGGTCTCGAAGATGGCTATGGAGCTCTGTAGTCACTTTAGCAGTCGTAGTTTTCTGTTGTTTTGACACAATTCGTGTTAGCGTACGTCGATCTCGGTCATTTAGTTTTGATTTACTCCCACTATTACGTTTAACGATGATGTCTTTCCATGTTTTGTGTAGACTGTCATGACAGTTAAAACAGAGTATCTTGAAACATTCAGTAAGTTGGTTGTCTTGGTTGCTGATGCTCCAGCCAATCGAGCCCCACAATCTGCCCTCTTTGGAACTCTTGTTAGGTCTTTCACTGCACGTCGACCTCGGCCTCTGAATGCAAATACGAAGTGTGTACTCTTGTAAACAACCTGAACTGAAGCCTATACCGTACTGAACACGTGCCTTACCTGCCTTGGCGACCGTCAAACACAACCATCCCATTATCACCACTGTTCACATTATTTTGCCTATTCCTGTATGTTAACTCGACATAATACTGAGTCATGTTATTTTGCTAGACTTGTCAGTGTAACAAGCGTTGAAATGTGTACTTGTACAGGAACTGAAGCGGAATGTTAAAGGCCGGCCGGAGTGGCCGTGCGGTTCTAGACGCTACAGTCTGGAACCGAGCGACCGCTACGGTCGCAGGTTCGAATCCTGCCTCGGGCATGGATGTGTGTGATGTTCTTAGGCTAGTTAGGTTTAATTAGTTCTAAGTTCTAGGCGACTGATGACCTCAGTAGTTAAGTGGCATAGTGCTCAGAGCCATTTGAACCATTTTTGAGGAATGTTAAGAGATTCACTTATTTAATACCATACATCACATATGACGTATGTGAAACACAAACAGAAGTACTGAGCGAGATGGAGCGGAGGTTAGCACACTGATTCTCATTCGAGAGGACGACGTTTCAAATTTTCGACCGATTATGCAATTTGTGTTTTCCGATATTTCCCTAAACTGATCCAGGCAAATGCAGAGATGGTTCCTTTGAAAAGGACAAGGCTGTATCTCGTTCGGTATCTTCTCCTAATCATAGCTTGTACTCCGTCTCTAGTGATCTCGTCCTGGTTGGGACATTAAACATTCATCTTTCTTCCTTTAGAAAACAGAAGTCTCAACGTGAAGCGAAGGATTGAAAAGCTGTAGTGTCGTAGAATATCCCTCAGGTTGTTTTGTGACAGCTAACCGTAATTATATAAGTGACAGATGTTAATGCATGCGAAACGAATGGCTCATTAGTTAGGACAGCAGCTGGGAAGACAGAAACAGCAGGTGCATGCAATCTTGCGGAAGAGCAGGGAGGAACGCCTGAAGTCGCTATCTTTAGCCCTTGAAAAATCAATAGCGCCTCTATCTTCTCCAGGACATTGTCCGTTCTAGCCAATATAGTCGAACCCCAACCCGCATGGGTCATGAAAGTGACTTAAAACAATAATAACGATTACTATCGACCATAAGTAACCTATATTGACGAAAACCGAAAAATAGATATTATAATGTATCTTTTAATTACAAATTCTTTATTATTATGAATATTTTCAAATGAGACAGGAGTAAGCGCTGTTCTCTGGAAAGTAATTACTGCTGCTGATATCCTCGGATATGCGCAACCACACAGAAGTGTCTTTTATTCTACCCTATGGAATCACCTCATTACGACGACCGCAAACATGTTACGTTCAGGTAGTGTTCTTACATTATATGCTGTACGAAGAGCACTGCCGAAGCAACTACGTAAGAAGACAGATTGACGTAACCATCCTCTGACGTAATGAACGTTTGGCCAATTTAAGCTCATAGGCTTCCACGGCCGGTGTCATTTTGGATAAAACAATTTTGGGTGGGTACTGGAACCATCCTAAAGAGGGTCGCAGCAAATCGGTCGAAACTTTGGCAATTTAGTTATTTTACTAGTTTACAACACGCGGCCCAATACCCAAAATTATTTTATCCAATGAGGTTGAGTTTTACTACACTATAGTATGCTGTGCTGCAGAGCAACACATTCCTGTGAGTGCATATCACTTCGATAACTGCTTCCAAGTGCCTGAAGACAAAAGAACATAAGGCTCCTAAGTAGACTGGAAATAAGACAAACAAAGGTGCCAATATACTATCAGACGTGCCTGGGTTGTTGCTCATATCCGAGCACATCCGCAGCAGTAATTACTTCCCAGAGAGCAGCGTCATGGAAGCAGTAAAATTAGCAATTCGTTAGTCCTCTCTTACCTCTCGAGTTTCTTGATTTTAGCCCTTCGTTGATCGGTAACACGCTCGTTGTGTCGTTTCTGGCGCTGGTCTTCTAGAGTTGAACCTGCCATGGCGACGTCCTGGTATTCCGTGGTACGCCACTGATTTGTTCGAAGCACTCCAGTTGGATAACAAGTAAGCTGCTTTCGCTTATTTCTTTTGCTAGAGAATTTCTGATGATGACTGTTGCATGTTGCCGGCGGCTTCGCAGGGAGCATAAAAATTCCTCCCTCCCCACAAACCGCACTAAACTGCTGACGGAACAGAAATAGCAGTCGAACAACGTAATAACACTACAACGTGGACACGAATAAATTTTGCCCATGTACTGAGGCAAGATCGCGCACTTCTTACAAAGTGAACTGGTTATCGGAGTATACTCGCTAACGACGTACATTCGACCACTTCTCTACTCAACCTGAATGTCTCAAAACGATTATAGCTGTGAACGTAGACAGCGGAATCTACGAAACGGCTGTTGCTAGGAAACTGTGTTATGAATGTACCATTGCATTAGAGTATACAACAATGGAAAATAGATCTTCCGTAAGAAACCAGCAGCAATGCTTTTGTTGTAAGTCTTTTATGCAAACGGCAAGAAGCACAAAATAAGCGGCGACTTACTGCTCGGATTGGAACTACAGCACTTTCGCCAACAGTTAAAACTCATTTCTTGCTACTATCGGCAGTCTCACCATGTACGTCTCATATATTTTTTTGCTCTCCTACAAGCAAATCACGTTCAGGCAATTACAAAAACCATACTGTGGAATAAACCGATTACATGGAATATTGGAAATTAACCTTTTTCAACCGATATCCGTTAAGTGATGTGGACTATCCACAGGAACTAAAGATTTTTGACGACAATGTACGAGTGGAAAACGTTCTAGTGTGACAAATTTGTTTTTGAATGTTACGTAATATCGTCAGCCAGTTTCCGTTACATTATGAAACAGTCGGAGCGTAAATGGTGATAATTCATAGCAACAGCAGCTGTCAAGAGATATTACAATGAAATCTGCATTTTGTTACGCAGTGCACTCTGTAAACAGGTTTCTTGACGGATTACATGTCTTAGCCCAGTTGACATTCAAACGAGGATCTTTTGTCTCATTCAATGTACGTTCTACAAACTATCTGTCATTTTCACAGAAGCTATTGTGGAATTCTCCCCTCCCGTCCTCTCCCTTCCCTCCCCCCCCACCTTAAATGGCAGTGGCCTTGGTTTGAGTTCAGTGCTAGAATAACTTAAATCGATGAAACTCCAGCAAGACTTTACGAAAACGAACTAGTGACATGTTTTTGAAGGATAGCTGAAAATAACGTTACCATATGAACTTGCAGAAAGTAATTTCACAAACGTGAGACTTTTGTTGATGGTGTCGTTGGTTTGCAAAGCAAACGGTGCAACGCTTGGGAAATAGTTCGATGTCCAGTAAATCTGGCTTACTCGGTACTGGATGTCTTGCGCCGAGTGCAGCGTTGCAACTTATGGTCATAGTCGCGGGATAACCAGTTCTGAATTCGGCTCGTTCGAAGTATATCATCTGTTACATACACTCATGTAAACATGAAAAGTAGAAAGGGAAAGGAAAGGGAAAAGCCGGGTGGAAAATCGTGACAGCTAGCCGTACAGGGCATTGTGGTAATGCAGTGGCGAAAGTTGAAATTGGTGCATGATCGGAACTCGAACCCGGATTTACCGCGTCTCATGAGCTGCTGCCTCAACCGTTTCAGTAATTCTGACGGGGGTTTGCGTCCCAGTCCAGCACGAATTCTCGACTGTGACATTGCATTAACACGATACCCTGTACGGCTAGCCGTCAGTATTTACCACCAATCCCTTCTTTTTCCCCGGCCGGTATGGCCGAGCGGTTCTAGGCGCTTCAGTTTGGAATTGCGCGACCGCTACGGTCGCATGCTCAAATCCTGCCTCGGGCATGGATGCGTGTGATGTCCTTAGGTTAATTAGGCTTAAGTAGTTCTAAGTTCTATGGGACTTATGACCTCAGATGTTAAGACCGATAGGGCTCAGAGCCATTTGAACTTTCTTTTCCTTCCGTGTCCTACATTTCATGTTTACATGTCTGTACCAGTCACATCCTGCAGAACACACACACACACACACACACAAACACATATATTTCTGTCATATAGACTAATGAGGCAAAACTTCATCACAACTGTCCACAGTGAGAGTCGGAGCATATAAATATTGCGTGGAGCCAAGGCGGGTGGGGAATCATTCTAGCAAGGATATGGGCCGAAAATGGGAAGTGCACGGACATAAAGGACTTTGACAAACTACAGATTGTTACGACCCGGCGACTAGAAACAGAAATCACGGAATCGACGCAGCGGGTTGGCTGCTCGCCTGCTACTGTTATGAAAAGGCTGAAGGACGCTAAAACCTAGAATAGGCGACAGAGTTGGCCGTCCACATCTTATCAGAGAATTTAGACGTCGGAGGTGTAGCACCCCATATCGCTAAAACAGGGATGAGCTGCGTTTAAGAACCATTAGCTACTCTCTACGATGTATTTTGTAGAAATAAATGAATAATTGTTTTACGTCTCCCTCTTCGCCGCGAAGGAGATACACTTCTGTTTTACCTCTAGTTACGACTAGACGCCTGTTCGATTAGAGGTGCGGAAACCATTTTGTAATGTATCAAATTTACGTAAATATCGTAAAATATATTTAAGTTAATTACACCAGTTGTTGTAATAATTTAATTAACCTTAATAACCACTATATTGAATAATTATCCATGTTTCTCATTACAGCTTTAGATCGTCTGTGGGACCGATAACAAAGAGATGCATTTGGCCATCAGAATTTGTCAGTGCTGTCAGTACAAAATATTTAACGACCACGACTTCTCGAACGTTTAGTTCAGGGATTTCTAACTCCGACGCCTTCAAATTATTCTGTCATTGTTTCAGTTTCACGATATACCTTTATTAAACAGGTAATGGCCCAGCTGATAAAATGTTCTAAATAAGATTATAGGTCTTACAGCCAGTTCCACGTATTTACGCCATTGCATAAGTAAGATGTTTCTTTATATCTGGTCCTCGCATTTGAGCCAAATTTCATTAGAATTACTTATTCCGAAATCCAGTATCCAACCTCTAAATCTTTCACGGGACCGTCTGGTAAAAATCATTGCTCTCTTTTCACGTGATCCAGTTTTAGTTAAAGAACAGATAAAAGCTGACGAAATACGAGAGGGAGAAAGATATAGAAATAGGGGCTGTCCGCTCCGTAAAGCAGGATAGTTGGCGATTCGTGACCGGTCTGACGGCAGAGTGCAGTGCTGGTACAGAGATAAGAGTTTCGGGGCATAACGATCAGAGAGGACTGTTGAACAAGGAGCTCCGCATTAGATCACTCCTAAGTGTTCTCATTTTGACCCAACGACGTCACGAATTACAACTACAGTCAGCATGCGATGATCGAGACTGAGCAGTGGATCAGTGAATACCAGTCAGCTGGTCGAATGAATCACGTTTCTTGTTACACCAGTTCGATGGCCATGTCAGCACCCGTCGTCATCCAGGTGATCGGCTGCTGGAAACATGCACCGTACCACGGGCACAGGTCGATGGGAGTAGTGTCATGACAAGACTTTTCATTTCGGGTACCACAGTTACGAATTTCATAAAATGGTATTCCATTTCCCACTCTGGCTTTTATATGAATACCAAAATCAGCTGATTTTAACTGTTTTTCACTTTAAAGAGCTTAATCCTAACTTAATTAAAATTTACATGGCCACTCTTTATTGCCATTTCAAGTGCGTCCTCCGATATGTATAGTAGTTCAGGAGCATGAAATGAAAGCAGGGATTGAGAAGAGACAGAATTGTAACGTGTCCAGGACGTTATTCAAACTGTACACTCAGCAAGCAGCTAAGGAAACAAAAAAAAAAGTCTTGAGTAGGAATTAAAGTTCAGAGAGAAGAAATAAAAACTTTGAGCTTTGCCGACGACACTTTAATTCTGACAGAGCCCGCAAAGGACAATTCTGACAGAGACAGCAAAGGACTTGGAAGAGCAGTTCAATGCAGCGGACAGTATCTTGAAAGGAGGATATAAGATAAATATCAACAAAAGAGAAACGAGGATAAAGAAATGTGGTCAATTAAATCAGGCGATGTTAAGGGAATTAGATTAGGAAACGAGACTCGAAAAGTAGTATACGAGACTTGCTGCTTGGGCAAAAAAATGAGTGGTGGTGGCAGGAGTAGAGCTAGTATAAAACGTAGAGTACAATGGCAAGAAAAACCTTTCTGAAGAGCAGAAATTTGTTAACATCAAATATAGATGTAAGTGTTTTTAAGTCTTTTCTGAAAGTATTTGGCTGGCATGTAGCCATGCCTACACTTACGAAGGCCGATCGCGTAGATTTACGAGTACGGGAGTTGTTTTAACTGTTATAGTCTTCGCCGGCCGCGGTGACCGTGCGGTTCTAGGCACTTCAGTCCGGAAGTGCGTGACTGCTACGGATGCAGGTTCGAATCCTGCCTCGGGCATGGATGTGTGTAATGTCTTTAGGTTAGTTAGGTTTAAGTAGTTCTAAGTTCTAGGGGACTGATGACCTCAGATGTTGAGTCCCATAGTGCTCAGAGCCATTTTTTTGTTATAGTCCGTCCGCATGTGGCGAATCAGACCAAAGATCTCATCACATATTTTTTGGGATGGGAAACTCTAGATCATCCTCCGTACAGCCACGATCTTGCGGCTAGTGACTACCATCTGTACCTGCACTTGAAGAAACACCTGGGCGGTCAGCATCTTCACGAAGTCAAAACAGTGGTGATGCAGTGGTTAACAAGCCAGGCGGCAGACTTCTATGAGGAGGGTATTCAAAAAAATGTTCAAATGTGTGTCAAATATTATGGGACTTAACTGCTAAGGTCATCAGTCCCTAAGCTTACACACTACTTAACCTAAGTTATCCTAAGAACACACACACACACACACATGCCGGGAGGGAGGACTCGAACCTCCGCCGGGACCAGCCGCACAGTCTATGACTGCAGCGCCTCAGACCGCTCGGCTAATCCCGAGCAGCTATTCAAAAACTGGTACAGCGTTACGACAAGTGCCTCAATATTGACGGAAATTGTTTAGAAAAGTAGATTACGGTACAGGATTTCATGTAACATTAAAATTATTGAGATATCTTAGTACGCCTTTTTTTCACTTAAAAAACACGCCCCTTGCTAACTGTATTTTTTGTCAGCTTGTATCATTAAATCCAGTATGGCAGGTAATGAAAATTAATGAATGAAGAACTGAATGAATGGATAACGCCGGCACTGGTTAGAACTTAACCAGTGAAGCCGCTGGGAGTGGCAGGCGACACGCTCGCGTATGTGGAGGGCCGCGAGTGCGCGGCGCCTAGCGCAGACAGGTGGCCGCGTGTGTGGCTGCCAGAGGCGCCGCGCGACCGGTCGCCAGCAGAGGTGAGTGACCGCCACCGCCACCGCCACCGCCACCGCCACCTCGCGGCCGCCGCCTGCGCCACACCGACAGCCTTCCATCTGCACTTCACTGTGCCGCGGCTGCCCCAGTCCACTGGCTCAGTCAGCTGCTGACTAGTTACGTGCTAGGCTGCCACGTGCCGACTAAACTCACACTTTCATTCCTTGGGCTACATTGCCACTTCCTATGTTACATGCGTCAAGTTAAGCAGTTGGGATAATACCGCAGCTGACCGATTAGAGTTAATTAGTTACATGTTCTGTGGATCATTTTATAAGCTTTCTGTAAAAAGCATTGTCTATATATGAGAAAACTGAATACGAGGGTAAGTCAATTACACTACTGGCCATTAAAACTGCTACACCATGAAGATGACGTGCTACAGACGCGAAATTTAACCGACAGGAAGGAGATATTGTGATATGCAAATGATTAGTTTCACAGAGCATACACACAAGGTGCGCCGGTGGCGACAACTACAACGTGCTGATGTGAGGAAAGTTTCCATCGGGTTTCTCATACACAAACAGCAGTTGACTGGCGTTGCCTGGTGGAACGTTGTTGTGATGCCTCGTGTAAGGAGGAGAAATGCGTACCATCACGTTTCCGACTTTGATAAAGGTCTGATTGTAGCCTATCGCGATTGCGGTTCATCGTATCGCGACATTACTGTTCGCGTTGGTCGAGATCCAATGACTGTTAGCAGAATATGGAATCGGTGGGTTCAGGAGGGTAATACGGAACGCCGTGCTGGATCCCAACGGCCTCGTATCACTAGCAGTCGAGATGACAGGCATCTTATCTGCATGGCTGTAACGGATCGTGCAGCAACGTCTCGATCCCTGAGTCAACAGATGGGGACGTTTGCAAGACAATAACCATCTGCAGGAACAGTTCGACGACGTTTGCAGCAGCATGGACTAGCAGCTCGGAGACCATGGCTGCGGTTACCCTTGACACTGCATCGCCGACATGAGCGCCTGCGATGGTGTACTCAACGACGAACCTGGGTGCACGAATCGCAAAACATCAGTTTTTCGGTTGACTCCAGGTTCGGCTTACAGCACCTGTCGCGTTTGGCGACATCGCGGTGAACGCACATTGGAAACGTGTATTCGTCATCGCCATACTGGCGTATCACCCGGCGTGATAGTATGCGGTGCCATTGGTTACACGTCTCGGTCACCTCTTGCTCGCACTTGTGCACTTTGAACAGTGGACGTTACATTTCAGATATGTTACGACCCGTGGCTCTATCCATCATTCCATCCCTGCGAAACCCTACATTTCAGCAGGATAATGCACGACTGAATGTTGCAGATCCTGTACGGGCCTTTCTGGATACAGAAAATGTTCGACTGCTGCCCTGGAGAGTACATTCTCCATACCTCTCACCAATTGAAAACGTCTGGTCAATGGTGGCCTGGCAACTGGCTCGTCGCAATACGCCAGTCACTACTCTTGATGAACTGTGGTATCGTGTTGAAGCTGCAAGGGCACACCTGTACACGCCATCCAAGCTCTGTTTGACTCAATGCCCAAGCGCATCAAGGCCGTTATTACGGCCAGAGTTGGTTGTTCAGGGTGTTGATTTCTCAGAATCTATGCACCCAGATCGCGTGAATATGTAATCACCTGTCAGTTCCAGTATAATGCATCTGTCGAATGAATACCCGTTTATCTTCTGCATTTCTTCTTGGTATAGCAATTTTAATGGCCAGTAGTGTACTTTAAGCGTCTCATTAACTAATCTAATTCCCGCAGCATCTTCCGATTTAATTCGACTACATTCCGGTCTTCTCGTTTTGCTTTTGTTGATGTTCATCTTATATCCTCCTGACTCTGACAGAATTACAATGTCATCGGAAACCTCAAAGTTTTTATTTCTTCTCCATGGATTTTAATTCCTACTCCAGATTTTTCTTCTGTTTCCTTTACTGCTTGCTCAATATACAGATTGAATAACATCGGGGAGAGGCTACAACACTGCCTCACTCCCTTCCAAACCACTGCTTCCCTTTCATATACCTCGACGTGACTACCAGCTGGTTTCTGTACAAATTGTAAATAGCCTTTCACTCCCTGTATTTTACCTCTGCCACCTTTAGAATTTGAAAGAGACTATTCGAGTCAAGCATTATCTATATATGAGAAATTATCTACAAAGTAGTTATAAAATTTTATTGTAATCAGTTAGAAAACTTACAAGATTATCCTTTTTCGACATAGTCCCCTTGGGTTCGACGCACTTGGTCCATCGTTGTACAAGCTTCCTGATGCCCTCATAAAAGAAGGTTCTCTATTTAGCTGCGAGCAAGGGATGCACCGCTTCTTTCACTGCTTCGTCCAAGGCGCATCGACGGCCCCTTAATGGCTGTTTTAGTGGACCAAACAAGTGATAGTCAGAAGGGTCAAGATCGGGACTACATGCAGGATGATTTAATACTTCAAATTAGAGTTTATGGTGCGTTTTAGCAGTGTGGATAGTAGTATGGGGAAGGGCATTGTCGTGCAACAACAAAACACATTTGACAGCAGTCCTCGACGTTTACTTCGAATTTCAGGCTTCAGGTTGACGCTAAGCATCTCACTGTAACGTACACTGTTTATTGTTGTGCCCCTTTTCCCAATAAAATGTTTCAGTACTGGACCCTGTGCGCCCCAAAAAACTGTAAGGACCGCGTTGTGGGTGATAAGACAGTTCCCATACTGCAGGAATATCTTCAATGCCTCTACAGAATGCGGACGAGAATTGTGATGAACAACGGAATACATGACAGTTATTTTAATTGAGCTGCACGACATAACCGAAATCTCGCACCACGCCCTCATATTTAGCGACAGATACTATTTTCTAGGCTCAATGTGTGCTTAGAACTGAAAAGAGCGTTGTGGCGCAATCGATGAGCGTACTAAAGACACTACCCATCACATCTGTGCAAAACTATTCTTAATTTCAGTGTGGTTCGCATTTAGAGACCGATCGGAATAGCCTTCGTATATAAATAAAACTCAGTAACAAAGCATGCCTGATATTAACTGTAATGTTAGACTAATGATATCTACAAAAATAAACTACTGCTCTACTCGGAAGGAAATAACTTTTTGAAATTATCAACACTGTTCACTGAAAATTAACATACTTCCTTGCACGACAAATGACAATCCCGAATACACTGTTGAGCGAGGTGGCACAGTGGTTATCACACTGGACTCGCATTCGGGAGGACGACAGTCCAAACCTGCATCCGGCCATCCTGATACTGGTCTACCGTGATTTCCCTACATCGCTTCAGGCATATGCCGGTATGGTTCTTTTGAAAGGACACTGTGGGCTTCTTTACCGTCCTTTAATAATCCAATGGGACCAATGACATCGCTGTTTGGTTCCTCCCCCCTTCCCCCCTTCCACCCACAGCCCCCAAATCAATAACCAACCTCGCTATACTATTTCTTTTAGAATGCAACGTGAGATCTACACCGAAATAAAAGTGACTCACTTCTTGCTCAACATGATGTTTTTTTGCGTCTGGAGTACTGACTTTCTCGAAAGCAAGTACAAATCATCACATGCAGTAGCTAAGGAAAAATAATTTACTATAATTACCTTTTTCAGAAATAAACTGTTGCTGCATTTGCTGTAAGGTGCAACACACCCACCGCAAAAATTTAAAAATTTACTATAAATCATGCAGGTAGGTTGTACTCTAAAGAAAATGGTACTTCATTAATCAAACTGTGACTATTCACAAAATGACTGCACAACGTAAGAAGTCTCTAACACTTTCAAAATTCTCTTATTACAAAGAAACTAAAAACATATCTTTAAAATTCCTCAAAACATCTTCTCCATCAATATAAAAGCAAGGAAGTACTATAAATGAATTTTCTTTTCCTTAATAAAGTATTCCAGATAGTATCTCTCAGATTCACAATTAAGAGAAAAAAAAACCCTCAACTGCTCGCTACTATGACTCCAATCAGAATGCCCAAGCGCTGCACAGCTGACAGAAGGCAAGCAAGTCAACACAGATAAACTAACCACAGAGCAAAAGGTCTCATTCACTGCAGATGAAGTGCTTTCATTTGCGTTTGTCCCAGTATAGTAAAGGTTAAATTATTTACAATACCATATGAGGTGTGAGGAGTCTCTTCGGAGCACTACAGTCACGCCTGCTGACGGTGAAGGTACCCTCCCTCGAAGCCGTTGCTTAATTATAGCGAAAAGTGTATGCGACGGAGTCGTACATTGTGGAGAACCATCCTGATAAAGGCGACGAGAAGCTTTTCCATTACTGTGGGCTTCGCGATTCAGAAGGATCTTGTCAGTGTATTGTGCGAACGCGTACACAAACATGTTGAAATTGAGTGGAAGGCCTTTCACGTACATAAGGAGTGGGAGTAGACTGATAATTGAACCCTGTGGTACTCCCTTTGTGACTTCTCTCAGGTCACTTAAATATCCTACGTTTCAACTTTATCTTCATTATTCAGCCCAACTTTTGCATTGTGTTTGTTAAGTATGATTGAAATCAGTATGTGTAAAGCCATTAATTCCATGAAACTTACGTTTTTCTAAAAGTGTAGCGTGAATTACACAATCGAATTGCTTGGAAAGATTTTATTATTCAAAAGTTGTAATATTTCGTGAATGAATGTATATATAACATTCTCAGTCAGACTGCCATTATGGAAACCAAACTGTGGTTCGCTAAGTGATACTTAAATGTGAGACACATAGTGCATTTATAAAGGAAGTCAACATGACCTAGAGTAGCCTAGGGGTTGTAACCCCAAGTCACCGTTCAGATTATTAGTGAATGAGGTACAGCTCATGTAAATGGGAATAGGGAAGGACACTTCACTAAAACAGCTTTCCAAGTGAGACCTGAAGAGATTTTACGCGAATAGCGGTACAATTGCGTCAAAATGAGTGGAGCTGTTTGAACTTATTTCCTTTAAGGGGAAAGTCAAGTTGAGACATTTGCATCACAGCGGAAAAACTTTCTCCGTGTTGTTTATAATCTCTGCATGTCGTTGCATGCAACTATCGATAGTCCAGCGTCGCATTTGTTTATATGGTGTGCGATCGATAGCGTTGTCGCCCAAATCCAGATAGTTTTGGCATCCGCCAGTATAGATACATAGATATAAGAGTACTATGTCCGCTTCACTTGTACGTTTTGATTATCATGAGCTAGCCAGCGACTCTGACATTCTGGAGTCGTCGGTAATTTACTCACCTTTGTTCGGCAGCGGGAGCATCGACGAGTCGCACAGGTATTGTTTTAGTACGTAACGAGCGACCATGAGAGTAGGTCGCTGCCGAGAGGTAGAAGTGTTGTCCGGAATTTTGGAATGGTCACAGAAATAGCTAAACACGGTGTTGAGGGGAGGAATTGTGTTAAAAAGTCGAGTAGTATCTCGTTAGTAATTACGTATATCAAATTTAAGCTCAAAAAGCGAATGTGATAACAAACAGTTTTTTTTTGTTTTTTTTTTTTTTTTTACAAATGCCTTGCTACCATGTGCTACAGTTTTTGAGGTTGTCTGTCATCTGCTCTGAAAGAAAAACAACTGTAACTCAAGTGACAAAAACCACATCATGTCGTTGCAAGAAAATTCTTTTATCAAATTTATAAATACGTTTTCTTGAACACTGGATTTTCTCCATGTACAGATAGTAAACAGCAATTTTTTTCAGTTGTCTAATATAAAGAAAATGAAACAAAACCTCCAACGTTGCTGCGGAATTGGGAAGTATGTCTGATGAAACAGATAGAGAAACAATTGTGTTACCTTGAAGCAGAACCCATCCAAAAACAAATTTATGTGTGGGAAAACACGGACTTACGAGTGAGCTTCAACCTCGAGATGAATAGCACGTATTAAATACGAAATCTTGGAACCTGTTGATGAGTTTTTGTATTGAGGGCAGTCGATGGCAGCAACTGGGTCTTGATGCGCATCCAAATAAATAAAGAGAAATGTGAAGATCGTGTGCTGGATTGGGTACAATGAATAGGATACAATGAACACATTAACCCATGTGTTCGAAACATCATGTTTACAATCACTATAGACGTGTAGCGATCTAAAATGGGCTCTTAATGGGCAAACTGATCATTAACTGAGAGTTTTTCAGCGAGTGAAAGAGAAATGCTTTTTGAAAGTTACTGGGAGATATAAGAAAACAAACAAATGAATCAAGGAACAGACTGAGGCTGAAGACACTGAGATTCTATTTTATTTTCGCTCATTGCCTCTTCTCACATCATTCTGCAGTAAGCGAAGTTCGATAAACGGCTACTTTACTAAGCTCTTGGTAAGAAACTACTTGGCGTTCCAAGTTCTTTGGTATCGGAATGCTTCGCAGTAGCGGGGTTAACTTCGGCGGTTGCTTCCGCCGTAAGCTCTATGCAAGGGAATGTGTGGCGTGTTGGCATTTGTTTCCGGAGTTGGGCGCGGTCTACATCGACCGGCATACAGTGCCACGATGTGCTACGGACTGGAAAGTTCCTCGAAGAAGCTGATTCATTATGTCCATTTTGTTGTTTGCAATCGATCAAGCTGCAAACCAAACTCTAATCCCTCGATATTCCAGAAATTTGTTAAATCGGATACCATGCAGAACACGTACATTAATTTGGGGATGTTGAGGACCACATAAACTGTGTGTCCCAGTTCCGTTACAACTGCAGCTATGAAAAATAAGTCACTGTTTATGTTCGCAAAATCATAGTATTTATTCAAAATAGTCTCCCCCTGAATCAGCACTCAGCTAAAATCATTTTCAAAGTGTTTTGAAACAGATACTACAGTTCTTGTTTGGCACTGTATTTAGTGTAGGGGTATAATTTTCTTGCATATCCTCAATTGCATCGTAATCTCTGTCAACTGCAACGGCGGGTGATCCAGGATTGTGATACATTTGCTGGCCAAAAACGCGCACACTATCTTTACTTTGTGGGCTGTGTCATTGTTTTGGAGGAATTACAAGAAACCTGTCTTTCGGTATTCAGGTCGATTTCGACGAATTCTCGTCCACAAGCGATGGAGGACTCAAAAATCTCGATGTTGCGTCGCTGCCCCTCTGCCATTTTCCGAAAAGTGTCAGACCTTATTTCTGTTACATTTATGGTCAGGGCGCCTGCACTTTGACTTTCTACACGGCTGTTGTCGGAACTTCAAGGATCGTAATTTCACAACTTACCAGGAGGTAGCACTGCACATTGGAATTTCAAACAATGAGTCCTAACGGAGCCGGTGCACACTGTGTAGTCGAAGGAGGAAAAATTCATGACATTAGTGACTTATGGAGGCTGAACTCAGCTTATAAAACAGACGGCTTTCTCTGCACCTACAATGGATCTGAATATGTCTAAAATTCAAACGAAACTGGTAATCATTACAAAGACAATTACAACATTAAAAAATATTAGGATAATTAGAACAATAATGAATTGCGGATATGTCACCACTTGCTACCATGGAAGGCTCTGATAAATCCCTGTGCAGTGATCCAACTTGGATTGAGGGACTCCCTTATTGAAATCATATGAGATATTTTTAACTTATGTATGCAGATCACGTAATTTTTGTACAAGATACTGTTAGTTTACCTGGTATTTATTTCGGCAGGCCGATTGAACACGCGTTCTGGACTTCGGGCTTGTAGGCTGAGCTTTGGTCATCTCCTGTTTTCATGAGATTTACCACTTGTACCTATGTTTATTGTTTTGCCGATGTGTATATTACCCATACAAACTTTTTTCATTACTTTGTGTGAGAATTGTTGTTGATGCTAATTTTGACTTACCAGAATAAATATACCCGCAGTAATGGCTACTCGTGACTTTTAACTATGTAATATGCTTCTTGTGTCGTACACTCATGTGGTCTACGCGTAGGCCGTGGTGGCCGAGCGGTTCTAGGAGCTACAGACTGGAACCGCGCGACCGCTACGGTCGCAGGTTCGAATCTTGCCTCGGGCATGGATGTGTGTGATGTCCTTAGGTTAGTTCGGTTTAAGTAGTTCTAAGTTCTAGGGGACTTAAGTCCCGTAGTGCTCAGAGCCGTGTGCTCTACACGTAATTCGGTCCGCGAGGGATAAGGAAAGGACAACAGACCCAAGTACATGGTTCTGGGCAATAAAGCAAGAAGATTCGGAATAGCATGACATAAAATGAAAAATAGCTGGAAATGTACGTACTATATTCAACGTAGTTATGAATGTAACGAAAATGGAGTGAAAGTGAATATGAGATACAGCAAGACGAGCTAATGGTGTAGTGACCAATGAAGATCTTTGCTGGATTCTAGCATCTGCGGAAAGTTCGAGATGAAAATATATTCAAGCTCGATGGGTGACGTTGGAAAATATACAGGTACAAGACTGATACGTATAACATAAGACATTAATTGAGTAATTGAGGGAAAGTAGTAGAGAATGTTCTAATTGAGAGAGAGAGAGAGAGGTTAAAGTCTTAAGCATAAATTGTAATTCTACCTATTATACTCAATTCCTGTAGCACCACAGCGACGTTATTTTATTGTTTTCTTTAACTATGTCGGAATGCGGGATAAAACTGTGTCCAGTCATATTATCCACGCATGAAGACTATTTGTCTTAAATGAAATAAGATCCCTGGGAAATCTGGCATCATCGTTAACAAGTAAAAGTTGCTGCAACGTGGTGCTGTGATATGTACACCCGACTTTTTTCCAAGAGCACCCTCTTGCAGATATGCAGTTTCTGCCATCTAGTCGCTTCGAAATACATCTCAAAGCTCTGATGATTTCCACATCTAACCCTCTCCCTCCAAGGTCAACTGCTTTCATATCTGTCGAGTATTGATTGTAATGTGATCAAACACTGAATAGAAAATTGGAAATTATGTCGAGACACTGAAACCCACTATGGTGACAAGGAACCTATCTTCTCCCCCTCAGGCAATGTTTCACCATTAAGACAAGAAACTTGTTTCCTCCGAATCAGACGCTTCCACACTGATGTGCGGCTACAGACGTAGTTATTACCCGACATACAATGCATATACCACCACTAAGTGTATGAGCCTGACTGACAGGTCTGAGCAGTTAGGCTATGAACCATTTCCTCGGTTCTTTAGTAGTGATTTTGAATGTGATATGATAATTTCAACTTTTCGGTCATAAAAATTAATGGCATGTTTCCTTCTTTTCTTAAAAAATTGCAGAATGAGAAAAGACTAAAATACGACCTTCCGTCAAAATGCTATGCATTCTCTTTCTCTCTCTCTCGTGGCATGTGTCGAATACATCGTCAGTAGAGCACTGCCGACGCAAAAGTGGAGTGAAGTGAAAATACCACCAAAATATATTCAGTTCCTACCAATCAATTCTTCCTTTGTCAATATGAATCACATGAATGATAATCTATCAGTACGTTTTAAGCGTCTACTGATAAACGTAAATTGCATACTACTTCGCATGCAGTGTTGGAGCAAGAATCTAAGTGACGATTCTCTTGTTTTTTAAAGCATTTTTCTTTCGCAGTAATGACCTGAGTTTATTTATATGTCTCTCTCTTCCATTTATACTACTACTGAGCTGGCAATGTGCTGATGGCATTTGGTCTGTGCGTGAGTAAGCCTTTCTCATGCGTTCAGTTTTTTGCCTTGGAGTGAGAAGGTGTTAAATCTCTTTCGATGTTCTACAGGTTTGGAAAAGTTACGGATGTCATGTTCTCCCTTAACGTCTTCATTTCGCTTTTGATGTAGGCTGGAGTAACACGCAACAGGTCTTGTTAATGTCGTCTCTGAACTCTCAATCTTGGAGTATTTCTTTCCTCGAAAATCCGGTTCTCAGAACAACACGCTAGGAACCTATCTGTCTTAAATCAGCGACTTTTATTGTTTACGTTCTTAGAGAACATTTTTATAGCTTCTTAGAAGACTTGCACAGAGTATAAATGAGTGTTAGCTGGCTGCTGTGTGAACTGCCATATCTGAAGATACTTAACTTGCCAATCAGTTACTGTTAGTGTTTTTCTGCTCCAAGTGTACCACATTACGCCTGAGACTAAAAAGTAAACTGATGGTAGACACGTGACAGCTTCAGCGGAAGAGGGCCATTCAAAAATACATGTCAACTAACTAACTTTCTGCCGTGGTATCTTCTTCCGTGTGTTTGTGTGTGTGTGTGTGTATGTGTGTGTGTGTGTGTTTTCGTGTGTGTGTGTGTGTGTGTGTGTGTGTGTGTGTGTGTGTGTGAGAGAGAGAGAGAGAGAGAGAGAGAGAGAGAGAGAGAGAGAGAGAGTGTGTGTGCTCGAGCGCGAGTGAGTGTTACGGCAGCTTACGACTTTGTTTTGAAGAATGGGAGTGTTTATATTATTATTTAACACTAGGACTTGAACTCATTAGCTTTTACTTCTATCACCTGTGAAAACAAATCAGACAGTATTTATATTATAGTTCAAGCAGCCGAAAATGAACGGGAACTGCACGAGCGGGAAAAAATTTCAGGACCATGTATTAGGATTAAGCTGAAGATCGTTATAAAGGAAAAGTTCTAACACTTATCTTGGTAACGCTATGCAAATATCAAACCTTTCTGTTAAGTTTAAAAACCATGATGACCCTAGTGTCATAAGCCCTTCGCTGAGATACGAAAATGTAGATGAGTTGCTGATGACTTATTGAAAATAAAGTACTGGCCTCTCATTTTCTTGTCTTCTAATCCTGTAAACACCGAACAACTATGTACAATGTATATACGCAAGAGAGGTAAGCTGAAGGAAATACTAATTCTGTATGGTAGCCATCGACCGCTAGGCGCAATTACAGTTGTTTGAAGGCTCATTTTACTGCCAGGTCCTGATGTTCATTTTTATATTAACCTATAATTAATAGGTGAATAAAATAAGGATATCAGTTAACATCCTGTCTTTACAGTAGACGAACCGCTACTCTTAGTTCCGAAATCTCTCTGACCCAGGAAATATCAAGATCTGTACAATGGATCATATCCCGTTAGCACAATGCCGATTCTACGTTCGTCCTACTGGAAAGCGGAAATCTGACACGTTACATAGCAAATCCAAATAAACTTAATATCAAGATTAACTAATTCACAAAAAACACGTGGCAAGTTTAAATTAATAGGATTTTCTCAACAATTCTGGTCTCAGTACCTCAAATAATAATTCGTAAGTATGAGAATCTTGTGCGGTTAACACAGGTCTCGCGATCGGTCACCAAAAATTAGTTTCTTATACACTAGAAACTCCAGATTTTTCCTATTTGCTCCAGATGAAACGTATTTGTAGAATTGTAATTAATTATGTGTAGGTTCAGTGAGTAACGATTCTCTTCAGATCGGCCATCGGTGACTGAGTAAATAAACTTTTCAACATTTTGTGTACATTCATTTTATGGTAGTCTTTGGGATAGAAGGTACTACGTTTATGTGCAATGGTAATAACACCTCCAGCTGTGATACAATTCACCATCTTCAGGTGCTTAGATACATCAAATGTATCATTCAACATAAAATTAAAAAATCAAAAGACATTTATTTACTTTTTTAAATGATGAAATACTAACTATATTAGACTGACAAAGATTTCATTACACATGTGTGTGTGACCAATACAGCTTCAGAAGAGCAAGACATTAGCTACGTAAAGTGTCTCCAGTGCAACACACTTGTAATAATTGTTGGAAAACGAAATAGCCTACACTTCACGTATACAGGATTGTGTCGATCACGTGCAAGTGTCAAATGCTATGGTGTATAATGTATCATTTGCGTGAAGAGACCAAAAACATGTAATAAAACACTTACAGGAGGACACATGGCATTCGATTTTTTTGTTTATATTTATGGTATACAAAGTTCAGGACCCAAATATCAATCGATGAAAGCAGTTCGATGCAACTCTTAACAGTTGTCGAGAAAGCTGTCTTTGAAGTTTTCCGAGCAACCTTAATACCTTAAAGGAACATCGTTTTTTCGATGGGCCGCTTGGGTCTGTGAGAGACTACTTTCTTGACAGTTGAGTGGCTCGGATTCGATTGGAAACTGCGATAAATTTTTAAATAATGTTGCATGTTCAACGAGCACTTCCGTGAAGAGTAAAACGTTAAAATGAAAAATAATTAATGTATTCTATGTTTATTGATTGCCTTTTAAAAAAGATCACTAATAAGAATTTACATTTGCAAAGAACACTTCTTTTTGTGTATATATGTGATTATAAATAACGAGATATGCATTTTTCATAGAAATGGCAGTTAGATTTGTGTTAATAATATCGTATTTGATGAATTTTATGTTTAAAGTATGTAGGTATTCCAACTGAACGAAAAAAAGAAATAATGACCGATACTAAACTAGGGATTACAGGTCTCGATTGTTACCAATTTTTCCCCTCTTTGTTTATTTTATGCTTCATAGAATTCGAACGTGCACCTGAGTTTGAAAAATATGCATTGGCTGGGAATCGTACCAGGCCCAACCTATCACGCAAACAGTCTACCACTAAACCTTCCAGCCTGTCGAAAATTGGGCCTTCATTTATGGTAGTAAAGATGCTCAGAAAAAATCAGAGTCTTTTTCTCGAGAATTGTTGTGAGCTGCAGAGAACTGCTGGCTGTAATTAATCGGAACTTCAAGTACCATAAATAAAAGAAATTTTAAGAAATCCGATTGTCATGTTCTTAAAGTTAATTTGGCCCGACACGTATGTTAAAACTACTATCCACATAGGCCATAAATATTATTTACAACGTAATTGAGTACACGTGGCTAACTACGAAGCTCCACGCACTTCGTCTAAATCAGGGAGGTATGCGGTCTGACGGAATTTCTGTAAGCGTGGTATATTGTAACAATGAGATCCTATTAGTGACAAGGCAAGTAAACTGTACATCTGTCACTGACTACACAATGAAAATACTTGCATCTACGTAGTGTGTTGCGATTTTATGCATCTTCTCATTTCGTCTATGTAACAAAAATTTAGCTTAATAAAGGAGTAAATAATTCTACCAAGTGTGTCATTCTGGAAACGGTGTCCTACCTGATGTAAACACATTGTGTGTATCATAAATACAGCCTGTGATAATAGCTGTTGGTTGACGCAATGTGAGTGTGGTAGGTTTACTCTGAACAGTACAACGTGTATATTAAATCACCATACATAAATTTAAATTAAGAGCTAAAGTACTCACCACTACAACTTATGGTAATCACGTTTTCAATAGGAGAATGCTATTATACTTCTAGGAAAGGTCCAAAACCATCAATGTCTATGGAATACTGATCGTAGTATATAAGGGGTAGTGAAATGAAAAGGAGACAGATGGAAAAACAGTAAAGTGTTTATCATAATCGCCATAGCTGTTAATACGAGTACATTTATCCCACTGCGAGACAAAGCTATCAGTGTCTTAATGGGAAAATGTTTTCTGTTGCATACGGAACGATAATTGTACCCATATCTGCACCTCCTCGTCCGAATCAAAGCGATGTATACGAACGTTTTTCTTTAGGACTCCAAAAATCACGTTGTGAGAGATTGGGATTTATTGGAGGATATGCATCGGATTTCCTGTAAAAACTTCTGCAGCGTACTCCCAACAACCTTGACGACACGTTGTTTACTTTTAACGACACATTAATCCGCCTCACAGCCTCAGCAAGGCGTGGTCGATCACGACGCCGAACAGCTCGATCAAAAATACATTGGTGCCACGACACAGGGAAGATATCTTGACCAGGTTACCACTTATTCCATACTCCTCATTCCTGTACAAACTGTTCTCCGCCACACCAATGCCTGCCCTTTCTTTATATACATCATTCTGCTGTTTTGTTCTGTGGTGGATAAAGTTTGGGACTCAATGGTGCAAGTGGAGGAGAAGGTTTTGAGAGATGTGCTTATTCCCAGGCTATGTTGTCTTGATAATCATTGCTGTCTTGTGGTTGGTTGTGCTATTCAGAAGAGGGGGGAACATATTCGGATGGTGTAGCCGCCGAAGCTTCCTTTCCTATCGTATGTGCCATTAGGATCATTACATGAACTAATTGCTATGAGCTGTAGATGATAGTGCTGGAGACTGCATGTTGGCATTGGGACAATGTTGGCTCGGTAAGGGTGAGAATTGCTTATCCTCTCTCTGTCTCTCTGTCGGGGGAAGAGTAACTACATTTGCACGAGATCTGTTTTCAACTGCAGCTACTGTGTCTCCGAATGAAGAGCAAATGAACTAAATGAGAAAATGAATCGTTGGGTTACCTACAGTGTCTTGTTATAACGGAAAGTAATATTCAGATGATAGGACTGAAATCCCCTACATGTCATGGGTTACTACCTTTAAATGCTGTAGTTATTAAATATCCCGTACTACTGGGATGAGTTTATACAATCTCTGTTTCACACTGTAAAATTCCGCCATTTGCGACTGCAGCGAAAAGTTTGCAGGAGGTTTTGACCACACTTTACCAGTTATCTACTGCGTAACAAATATTCACAACATTGGTACACCTCTCTTCTCTTAGACTCTAATACTGTGAGTCAGATGCACCCAGCACACAGCACCAAGATGCCTGTGACCACAGCCGACATTAACTGTTGAAGGCGCACTAAGCAGTTTAGTTCTGGAATGCAATGTACTGCAACTGCCCTCTTCCGGGTTGGAAATCCTTACTAATTGGTCGAGATGCAGACCGAGGACCTGTTCAGCTTCCTGAGACGCAATAAACCAGTATTCAAAACAATTCTACTTATCGAAAGACATTACTTTACGGCCAAAGTTACACTGAAGTTTGATTTTATTTCCCTCTGTGCAACTTCCATGGTTTTGTAATTTCAATGAATCATTGTACGTCGCTGCCTATTTTCATCCAGCATGCTGCAAGTGAGTGTTCCATTTTTTACTGAAAATACGAGTCGTTGCTTCTTCTTCTGCGTCGACTGGCGGCTGCGTAATCTGGAGCGGAATCCATTGAATCTAATAGCAGATTCACGGGTGCCGAGGACGCTGTATCAGTTCAGAGTGGAAGTCGATGATTCCCTGATGTGGCGGTTTTGCCGCCTGCTGTCGAGGTAGTCACGCCCTGTCAGCATCTCTGCTTTTGGAGAGGGTGGAGATCACGACGTGTGTGCTTTGTTTCATGGGCTTCGTTTCACACGCCGTTTCAGCGAGTTCTCGGCCCGTCCCAGAACACAGTCTGCGTTGTCCACTCGGGTGGACCGCAATGTCAGACGCCATGTAGTATTACTGACTGCTGAACCTGGCGCGCCTATACGGTAGGTATTCAGACCGTGCGACGCTGGAGTTTAGGACAGCTTCTGCTCAGGGCCGGAGTCGTGTTGGTAGACCCTCGGACTATCCATCAGCGCTGGCTGCTGTGCAAGACCAACACTAGAATAGTCTCAAACACAAGATGTTACCATATCATAATCAAAAAAGATTGCAAGGAACGAGGTAGAAGATATTGTTCGTTTTATCTTGATTATTTAGCTGAGAAGTGTAGAATCCAATTTTTTGTGGCAAAAAAAATTGACACTTTTCAGGATTTTGGTTGTTAATCGGAAACTATGGAGACTAGCCACAGCTGCAAAATACTAACACGAATTCTTTACAGACGAATGGAAAAACTGGTAGAAGCCGACCTCGGAGAAGATCAGTTTGGATTCCGTAGAAACACTGGATCACGTGAGGCAATACTGACCTTACGACTTATCTTAGAAAAAAGATTAAGGAAAGGCAAATCTACGTTTCTAGCATTTGTAGACTTAGAGAAAGCTTTTGACAATGTTGACTGGAATACTCTCTTTCAAATTCTAAAGGTGGCAGGGGTAAAATACAGGGAGCGAAAGGCTATTTACAATTTGTACAGAAACCAGATGGCAGTTATAAGAGTCGAGGGACATGAAAGGGAAGCAGTGGTTGGGAAGGGAGTAAGACAGGGTTGTAGTCTCTCCCCGATGTTATTCAAACTGTATATTGAGCAAGCAGTAAAGGAAACAAAAGAAAAATTCGGAGTAGGTATTAAACTCCATGGAGAAGAAATAAAAACTTTGAGGTTCGCCGATGACATTGTAATTCTGTCAGAGACAGCAAAGGACTTGGAAGAGCAGTTGAACGGAATTGACAGTGTCTTGAAAGGAGGATATAAGATGAACATCAACAAAAGCAAAACGAGGATAATGGAATGTAGTCGAATTAAGTCGGGTGATGCTGAGGGAATTAGATTAGGAAATGAGACACTTAGTAAAGTAGTAAAGGAGTTTTGCTATTTGGGGAGCAAAATAACTGATGATGGTCGAAGTAGAGAGGATATAAAATGTAGACTGGCAATGGCAAGGAAAGCGTTTCTGAAGAAGAGAAATTTGTTAACATCGAGTATAGATTTAAGTGTCAGGAAGTCATTTCTGAAAGTATTTGTATGGAGTGTAGCCATGTATGGAAGTGAAACATGGACGATAAATAGTTTGGACAAGAAGAGAATAGAAGCTTTCGTAATGTGGTGCTACATTAGAATGTTGAAGATTAGATGGGTAGATCACATAACTAATGAGGAAGTATTGAATAGGATTGGGGAGAAGAGAAGTTCGTGGCACAACTTGACCAGAAGAAGGGATCGGTTGGTAGGACATGTTCTGAGGCATGAAGGGATCACCAATTTAGTATTGGAGGGCAGCGTGGAGGGTAAAAAACGTAGGGGGAGACCAAGAGATGAATACACCAAGCAGATTCAGAAGGATGTAGGTTGCAGTAGGTACTGGGAGATGAAGAAGCTTGCACAGGAAAGAGTAGCATGGAGAGCTGCATCAAACCAGTCTCAGGACTGAAGACCACAACAACAACAACATGGAGACTACTGAAAGCGTTACGCCATCTATCCTATTGGTCGAGTGCCAAAATCTAGTGGGATTTGAGTATCCATGTTGCCTACGGGAGGCTCTGCTCTACGATGTTATTCACAATGACGGAATTGATTCTGATCTTCCCGAATCGTCGGCGATCTTCAGTTCCACTACATTTACTTAACGAATTTGTTGCATTGTCTTTACTGCCTAGTGAAACCCCTTCTGGACGTTGTTTCCTCCTACTTAATGTGTCTTTTGCAGTGTGATGGTGTTCCGGTCTGCACTGTCTAACCACTTTCTGCCGTGTTGCTGACACTACCTCTTCAGAGTGTCGTGGTAGTTAGCTTCCCGACCCAGCGACGGTGTTGAAATATTTACGCTTCCCGGCTTGCGACGGGAATACTGGAACGCTCTGAGGACGTTTCTTCAGTGATTAAGGCAAGCTGTTTGAAAAGAAAATAGTCTCACTTTTTTTAGTTTTTTCATCATGGTATCCTCCATTCAGAGGCTGTTCACGCAGCGACCGTTATTTCGATTTGTAAATAATAAATGTGTGTGTGTAAAATCTTGTGGGACTTAACTGCTAAGGTCATCAGTCCCTAAGCTTACACACCACTTAACCTAATTTATCCTAAGGACAAACACACACACGCCCCCGTCCGAGGCAGGACTCGAACCTCCGCCGGGACCAGCCGCACAGTCCATGACGGCAGCGCCCTACACCGCTCAGCTAATCGCGCGCGGCAAATAATAAATAATTTGTAAATAATACAAAGCCAGACCAACAGGCATAACATGCATTGACCAAACAAAGGATAGTGCATTGAGAATGGCTAGTTTCTATCCGAAATCTAGATCTGCCAATAAATATTCCAATGGACGACTGATAGCTGAAATCTATTATTTACAAAAAGTCTGACTTCCTTACCAATGTCACGTAACATAAGACCACATGATCAGAAGCGACCGGACACCCCTATGCAATGCGGAATTGATGACCAGGTGTCACGAGATGCGTTCGTGCCTGTATAAAAGGAGGAAAGGAGGCGGGAAGGACTGTGTTGTCAGCAGAGATGCAGTAACAGCAGAACGAGCCGGCCAGGAGAGTTATGTGGCCTCAGTCGGAGACTAGTACTGGGTGTGACCTGAGTAACAAATCCGTAACGGACATTTCAGCCTTTCTAAAGCTGCCCAAGTCGACTGTTGACGATGTGACTGCGACGTGGAAAAGCGAAGGAACAACTGTAGCGAAACCAAAATTAGGCAGACCCTCCAGTAGGATAAGTTTTTATACTACAAGGCCAGAATTTGAGACACAGTTAGTTAATAAACGTGACAGTGAATTTGTGTTGATGGCTTGGCCGCTACATTCTCCAGATGGAACACGTCCGGTACGCTATCGGACGCCAGCTCCTTGCCGCGAAGTACGTGGCCGTAAGATACGGCAACTATGTCACGCCGGCCAGAGTGGTCGAGCGGTTCTAGGCACTACAGTCTGGACCCGAGCGACCGCTACGGTCGCAGGTTTCGAATCCTGCCTCGGGCACGGATGTGTGTGATGTCCTTAGGTTGGTTAGGTCTAATTTGTTCTAAGGTCTAGGGGACTGATGACCTTAGCAGTTAAGCCCCATGGTCCTCAGAGCCATTTGAACCATTTTGAACTGTGTCAACTGTGCATAGACATCTGGAGCAACATACCTCCGGAAACGTGCCCACGACTCGTCGAATCCATGCCAAACAAAATAGGTGCTGTAGTGTGTTCCGAAGGTGGACCAGCACTCTATTAAACAGGTGGTCAAAATGTTTTGGTTCATCAGTGCATATGTGTTTAGTCTGTTAGTGGTTCGTTGACTAAGGTCTAATAAACGTAAAAAATAAAAAAAAGTTATACAATCATTTTCATCTCCTGGATAAATAAAAGATTCGTTCAGTAAGTAAAGCAACGCATTTATTCTCGGCCAATATCTGTTGAAAAAATGCGAGATTAGTTGTGGAACATCGTGGATTATTTCCGCTTTACCCCTGTAATTTAGTGAAGTTTCGATAGGTGGCGGCGCTTCACGTTTCCTTACGTAAGTAGACTGTTTATACGTTCGTATGTTGGCAACGCTGTAGACTGCATTAATATCACTGACAGCGCTGTGCGCCCTTGCTGAGGATCTCGGTGGTCGGACGGACTTGGCAGTAGGAAGTTAACAGTTAGCAGCGATGGAGATTAGCAGTGTTAGCGCGAGAGGACGATTTGGACGTGTGTCCTTCATGGAGATGTAGTTTTGGTTGGACGTGGATTGTAAAATGATGATTGCTGTATCTGCTAATGTTTGGATAATGGAATTATTGATGACTGTATAATTTTGGAACTTGATGTCACATGATTAAGGAAAAATCTGCTAAATACATGTTTGGTCTGCAACAAAATCTTTCCTTTGCTAACCACATGCCTATTAGTCGTTAGAGCTTACAGTAGTTAGAATATTTTTATTTAGCTGGCTGTAGTTGCTGCTTGCTGTTATCGCTGTAGTTCGAGTAATGCTAATTGCCTGTGAGGTAAGTGAGTTATGAAAAAGTGTAGGTTATTGTTAGGATTTCTTCTAATTCAGGGCTATTCTTTTGTGTTAACTATCTGCAGTCAGACTGCATTGTATTTGTATATTGTGGGCAATAAATGAATAGAATAAGTCTGAGTTGTATTAGTCAGGGAACCTTCTGAAGGTCAGTGAAATGATACAAACAAGTAAAGTCACTGTATGTTCAGTTTCACCCAGCAGTTCAAGAAGGTTCAGTTCAATTCAGCAGTTTCAGACAATGAATATAGAAGTTTCCCTTCAAAACGGATTTGCAATGGGGGCGCGTTCCAGACAGAGAGCTATCGTTGAGTTTATTTTGGTGGAAAACCAGAGTATCGCAGATATTCACAGGCGTTTGCAGAATGTCTGTGGAGACGCAGAAACCAACAAAATCACGGTGAATCGTTGGGCGATGCATCTGTTTTCATCGTAACGAGGTCGTGCAAACCTATCCGATCTCCCGTGAGGCGGCTGGTCGCAAACAGCTGTGAGTGCTGGAACCTGTGGACACTCTCATTGGAGTTGATCGAAATAGTATAATCAAAGACCTCAATGTGCAACTCGACGACTCTATTGGTAGTACCGACACACTTGTCCACCAGATGAGAGGAGCTCACGAAACTTAATTGGACTGTTCTTCCCCATGTACCCCACAGCCTGAATTTCGCACTTTCCGACTTCCATCCATTTGGCCCAATGAAGGATGCACTCCGCAGAAAGCAGTACATGGACTATGGAGAGGTTGTTGATGCAGCAAAACGTTGGCTCCGACGTCGATCAGTGGAGTGGTACCATGTGGGCATACAGCCCTCCCAGTAAGATGGGGTAAGACTAATGCATTGAAGGAGATAACATTGCAAAATTGTTTTCTATAGCCAAGAGAATGGAGAACAATATTGTAAGAGGTCCGAGCAGATGTAATTTTATGTAAGAGGTCCGAGCAGATGTAATTTCGATGTATTGCTCATGCGCTGCCTGCGATATGCAAGGTATAAGAGAATCTCTGACCAGAGAGCAGTGTTGACTGCAGTAGGAACTGTGTAACTGTAGCAGTAAGTTGTTGCTAGTCTGCAGTCTGCTCTGGTCTGGTCTGGTGTATCGTGTTGGGTGGCCGGTCGCGGTGCAGCGATGCCGGAGCCTGAGTATTATTGTATAAGGTAAAAAGCAATAACGTGTAAAAGAAATAACTTAAACAAACCACAGTGGATTACTATGAAATGGGAATTTCACCTTCGGAATGAACGAAAGAAAATGCAGTACCATGTCATGAAGAGTAAATGTATCAGAATTAACAAGCATTAACAAGAATATACTATACACATCGTATGATAGCAATCTTAACTAATTGTTTTTCTTTCACAATACGAGGCGATTGATGCAGACTGTCAGACAGAACTAAACATCTTAGTTTTAGTGATGAAATATGCTAGAAATAAGAAACTCTATACTATGAATAGTTGTATGAAGTAAATGGTAATATGAACAATGAAGTGTCTTTTTTGCAGATGATAATGAATGATGATGAATAGTTATATGAAGAATATGCTAATATGAATAATGAAGTTTTTCTTTGCAGGTGATGATAGTAATGAAGTAAATGGTAATATGACTAATGAAGCTTTTCTTTACAGATGAGGATAATGATGAAGTTTAAATATTTACTATTAGTTAAGAGGTGCTATGTAGTTATTTAAGTATTTGTTGCAGTTCGTTTTGACAGTATGTCTTATGTCGCATGGTATAATGACTGAATGTTTTGGAAAGGACAGTTAGAGTACATACATATTGAGTACACGTTTCATTACCTGTTAATTCGAAGTTCAGTACTTTTCAGCATAATTTGCGTTTCTTCTTTCAGCTCAATAATCCATTCTGTATTTTTTCTAGGAGAAGCTATTCATGAAATTAATGTGCTATAAGCAGTTAGTCATTAAACTTGTTCTAGTACTTGCATTTTTTTACCCATTTGTGTGTGTCATTCATGAATGTGATCACATATACTCTAATTGTTCATAAGCTTGCTACAGCTGACTCATGACGAATGACATTATTAATCGTTATTTGCAGCAATAAGTCAAAAGCAAATATTTTCATGCCCCAGCAATCAATTATCGATCCCAACGCAATGCATTGAAACCACTAAAAAATAAAAAAATAAAAAATTTACCAGTCCCAGCTACTACCAGTATACAACCAAATAATGCTACTAGTTTAAAAGATATTTCTAGTTCTAAATATAATGCAAATTTCTCAGATGTTTTCTAACCACAGACCTTGAGTAATAGTTACAGTGTGTTACATTTTAAATATGTCCTATGTCACTTGAATGATGACTTCTGAATAATACTGAATAATGTTTTATAAAACGATATGAATACTTTGTAACTGGCAATGAGTGCCAATAATTATTTTAAATATGTCGTATGTCACTTGAATGATGAAAAATGTTTTTTAATATTCAATACTTGCTATATGTTTAGTAACTGGTCAATGAATGCCACTATTTCTTATATTTTAAATTTGTCTTATGTCACTCACACGATATCATATATGAATACCAGTAGCTTGATGCTACACTCATTAGCTCCTGTTTTGAATGATGACTTCTGAACAATGCATAAAAATGGTTTGTAACTGGCCAATGAATGCCAATGATTACTATAATTAGACGAATTATGTAAATGCTATGCCATCAATTAACTCTTGTTTTGAATGATCACTTCTGAACAATGCAAAAAAATGGTTTGTAACTGGCCAATGAGTGCCAATATTTACTGTAATTAGATGACTTATGAATAATGTTCTGTAAATACTCCATACATAGTACAGCAATGTTTAGTAACTAGGCAATGAGTGCCAACAATTACTCAAATCGGTTGATAGACTAGTGTAATTCTCAATGATGACTAGCATAAGACTTAATGTCCTTCACCTTCTGACCTAATTACCAGAAATTACTGCAATATCCTTTTGTCCTGTCCATCCTCATGATCATGGAGCACTATATTTGCACTAATTCTACGCTGATGAAAGAGTATGGATTCTTCAAGAGTGTGGTGTTGACACATCATGCTGTCCACCACCTTGAACGATGGAAATGTTATTATGGTCCCATTGTTTGGTGTACCTAATGTACTACCAAAATGATAACACTGAATATTAATACGACATTTCAGTGTTTTGGCTACACTGACTAATACTTCAGGGAAGAGAACTTCAGATTGTCTCACTTGGTGTTGTGCTTCTGTAGAAAGATATGGACTTTCAGTGCAGCTACGTGCAACCTACTGTGCTACAACCATGATGCAATCCTTCCCTTTCCTATACTAGTTCTTGTAAAATGGTAAAAAAATATATACAGTGCGTGTGCACTTTATGTCATTTGTTAATATGTTTTGTCATTTCTTGATATGTACTGTACTCAGTGCATGTGAACTCTATTTCATTTCATGTTCTGCGCTTATATATATGTATATATTCTGTGACTGTAAACTTAGTTAATTAAGAAAAATTTGTTGCTCATGGCAAGTCCAATTGACTCACCATCGCTGCCAAATTTTTGCCCCCGCAGTGAGGGGTTATGTAAGAGGTCCGAGCAGATGTAATTTCGATGTATTGCTCATGCGCTGCCTGCGATATGCAAGGTACAGAGAATCTCTGACCAGAGAGCAGTGTTGACTGCAGTAGGAACTGTGTAGCTGTAGCAGTAAGTTGTTGCTAGTCTGCAGTCTGCTCTGGTATGGTCTGGTGTATCGTGTTGGGTGGCCGGTCGCGGTGCAGTGATGCCGGAGCCTGAGTATTATTGTATAAGGAAAAAAGCAGCCTCACGCGTATGTAGTAATGCCATCTCAAGTCCCATGCAAATGTTTTTAAAATCTCGTAATAATAATCTTTCTCATAAAAAGTAACTTTTAACAACCATTCATTTCAGTTTAAAGAATTTACTAATTTCTCCCATCCATGATCATCCCGATTGCTGCAAAAGAAAAATCAGTTGCTTCCTTTCATAAATGACAAATCTATCGGCCAGCATTGCACAGGGCTGTGCCAGAAAATATTATTTTAAGAGCAGATATATATGCGTTATCCGGCGATTTCAATGAGGTAACAATTTTTCCTTTTTTTATTCAGAATGATCTTTCAGGGCCATGACGCAGCACTGCTGACGTCCAAAATTTATCAGGTTAAATTCATAGTCAATTATTGAAAAGTCATAAGTGAGTGACAATTTAATTGAGGGGTTAGTTACATTGTATTATTACCAGGTTACTGAATTTATTTTTTTTTTGTTGGGACGTTACACATGAATGTGAACGACCTAATTATAATTTTTACTGTTGAGAGGTTTAGGAATTTTTCTGTTTTGAGCTTACATTAGATGTGAATGAATTTTGTGGGCACTTTAAATGGGAAAGAAATTTTGTTTTGAGGTTACACTAAATTAGAATCATATTCATATTATTTATTAATAAAAAAGTATATTTGTGGGGAGGTTACACTATCGTGTGTTGGATTCTGAATGGAGCCAATCTGAATTCAGAAAAAAAATTTGTTGCATTACTAATTGGACGCCTCTCGTAGACAATGTTTGTTGACAGGTGCTGCAGTTGTCGACCGCTGCAGACAAATAGCGGGACACGGATGCGGAGCAGGAGGAGGCGCCGGAAACCGGATGCAGACAAGGAGGAGGAGGAGGAGGAGGAGGAGGAGGATGAGGAGGAGAGGGTTGCGCGGTGGCACCGGGAAGGAAGACCGGACGCTAAACAAGGAGAAAAACGGACGCTAAACAAGGAGGAAAAATGCGGCCGACATGCGGCGCTACGCTGCGCCGCGGACCAGGGATCAATACGGCGTCGCGGGCCAGGAGGGACCAGGAGAGGCGAGCCGAGGCGAGGAGCCAAGCCTGGGGGCCGCGATCGACGCCCCCGCCGGTCGCCGCCGGCCGCGGGCGCCGTGTCGGTGCGCGTGCCTGGGTCCGTGCGGGCGGCGGACGCCTGCGGGGGTCGGGTAGCGGTCCCGGTTGGGCCGGCGGTGCACGGCGGGGCGCTGGGGCGGCCTGACCGACGCACAGTGCCCCTATGTTGCTTAGTGCCCGCTGAAGCGAACAGGAAAAGTCACAGAGTATGCATTAGTACTGCACGTGCAAAGAACACTACGCACTGAGTCGTGAAAGCTAATCACCAAATTTTTCGATCCTCTGCGGTCGCTCAGGTATAGTGACAGCTGGACATTTCTTCGAAATTTACTTCCTTTAGAGGGCGAATAACTGTTTACAAATTACGAGTCCAGCTTTCCACTACGCCACATTATTCTCCACTATATGGGTGCCCAAATCCTACACTACTGGCCATAAAAATTGCTACACTACGAAGAGGACGTGCTAGAGACGCGACATTTAACCGACAGGAAGAAGATGCGGTCATGTGCAAATGATTAGCTTTTCAGAGCATTCACACAAGGTTGGCGGCTGTGGCGACACCTACAACGTGCTGACACGAGAAAAGTTTCCAAACGATTTCTCATACACAAACAACAATCGACCGGCGTTGCCTGGTGAAATGTTGTTGTGATGCCTCGTGTAAGGAGGAGAAATGCGTACCGTCACGTTTCGGACTTTGATAAAGATCGGATTGTAGGCTATCGCGATTGCGGTTTATCGTATCGCGACATTGCTGCTCGCGTTGGTCGTGATCCAATTACTGTTAGAAGAACATGGAATCCGTGGATTCAGGAGGTTAATACGGAACGCCGTTCTGGAGCCCAACGGCCTCGTATCACTAGCAGGCGAGATGACAGGCATCTTATCCACATGGCTGTAACGGATCGCGCAGCCACGTCGCTATCCCTGAGTCAACAGATGGGGACGTTTGAAAGACAACAACCGTCTGCACGAACAGTTCGACGACGTTTTGCAGCAGCATGGACCATTAGCTCGGAGACAATGGCTGCGTTTACCCTTGACGCTGCATCACAGTCAGGAGCGCCTGCGATGGTGTACTCAACGACGAACCTGGGTGCACGAATGGCAAAACGTCATTTTTTCGGATGAATCCAGGTTCTGTTTACAGCATCATGATGGTCGCGTCCGTGTTTGGCGACATCGTGGTGAACGCACATTGGAAGCGTGTATTCGTCGACATACTGGCGTATCACCCGGCGTGATGGTATGCGGTGATATTGGTTATACGTATCGGTCACCTCTTGTTCGCATTGACGGTACTTTGCACAGTCGACGTTACATTTTAGATGTGTTACGATGCTTGGGTCTATCCAGCATTCGATTCCTGCGAAACCCTACATTTCAGCAGGACAATGCATGACCGAATGTTGCAGATCCTGTACGGGCCTTTCTGGATACAGAAAATGTTCGACTGCTGCCCTGGCCAGCACATTCTCCAGATCTCTCACCAATTGAAAACGTCTGGTCAATAGCGGCCAAGCAACTGGCTCGTCACAATACGCCAGTCACTACTCATGATGAACTGTCGTATCGTGTTGAAGCTGCATGGGCAGCTGTACCTGTACTAGCCATCCACGCTCTGTTTGACTCAATGCCCTGGCGTATCAAGGCCGTTATTACGGGTAGAGGTGGTTGTTCTGGGTACGGATTTCTCAGGGTCTATGCATCCAAACTGCGTGAAAATGTAATAATTACACGTCAGTCCTAGTATAATATATTTGTCCAATGAATACCCGTTTATCATGAGCATTTATTCTTGGTGTAGTAATTTTAATGGGCAGTAGTGTATTTTTCAAGATAATCTCCGTTCAGTGCAACGGCGTTAAACCGCCTTATTTGAAGGTCTGTATCCCCGCACGATACCACTGTACTGGTCAACGTCTCAGCCAACGTGTTGCTGCATGACTGACCTTCCTATCATCCACATACTGCTTCCGGCAGAGTGTGTCCTTCATTGGGCCAAATAGATGGAAGTCGCAAGCTGCGAAATCCGAGCTGTAGGGCGAATGAGGAAGAATTCTCTTGTTAAGTTTTGAGACCTCCTCTAGGGTGCGGAGATTTGTATGAGGCCTTACGTTCTCATGGAGAAAGAATCGTGCCTTTGAATTTCTGTGAAGGCGAACACGATGAAGTCGTTTTTTTTTCAATTTCATGAAGGTGGCAGAATACATTGCAGAGTTGGGCGTTGCACTATGAGGGAGAACATCAGAAAGAATTACCTGTGTACAGTGTCGGTCCCCGGTAGCTGAGTCTTCAGCGCGACAGAGTGTCAGTCCGAAGGGTCGCCGGCACGGTAGCTCAACGTGTTCGGTCAAAGGGTTAGCTACCCTCTGTAATAAAAAACTGAGTGAACAGATCACGGGAGAACCTAAATGGGCGTCATCGGACGTCCGCCCCGAACAAATTCAACGAGCAGTATAGAACATAATGAGATAAACCAAAAGGGTCCGGGTTCGATTCCCGGCTGGGTCATAGATTTTCTCCGCTAGGTGTCGTCCTAATCATTTTATCCCCATCGACGCGCGAGTCGCCGAAGTGGCGTCAAGTCGAAAGGCTTGCACCCGGCGAACGGTCTACCCGAAGGGAGGCCCTAGTCACACGACGACCTGTGTACAGTCCCACAAGACCATCCCCGTCACTTTAGAGGCTGAGGGTGCGGTTTTGACCTTCTTAAATGTTTTTTATTCCACTATGATCACAATATGAATTCTTTAGACGATGACCGGTTTCAGTCCGAAATGACCATCCTCAGATCTCTTTTACACCATGTCCTAAAGTGATAAGACCATAATGGCATCACTTTAGGACATGGTGTAAAAAAGATCTGATAATGGTCATTGCGGACGGAAACCGGTCATCGTCTAAAGAATTCATATTGTGATCAAAAACTGGAATAAAAAACATTTGACAGTATTGGATCACTGTTTGCATACGCGACCATGTCGCAGTTGGTTTGACCTTTTTATTCAGAGGACAGGTGGTGTGGTGCTGCACGGACTGCCGTTTTGTTTCCGATTCGAAGTTGTGAACCCATGTTTCACAACCTGCGACGATAATCAAGAAAAAATTGTCGCGATGAGCCTCGTAACGTGCAAGCAATACCGCACACATGATCCTTTGTTGTTCTTTATGGTCTTCTGTTATGTGTTGAGAAACCCAGCGGGCACATACCTTTCAGTACCTCATATGGCGGACGAACGTGTCATCATTACCAACAGAGTCGTCCAGTACGGGCGTGTGGTCTTTCACTACGGTCCTTCGATCACGTAGAGTGAGAGTGTCCGCACGTTCCAACATTGTAGGAGTCACAGCATATATGACGCTGGCCTTTTTCCTTGCTCGCATTTATAGCGAATCTCTCGCCAAGCGCCAAGTCCCAAACGACTGGAAAACAGCGCCGGTGACTCGTTTGTTTAAGAAGGGTAGAAGAGCGGACCCCCAAAATAACAGGTCAATAGCCCTAAGTTTGGTTTGCTGAAGAATCCTTGAACATATTTTCACTTCGATTATAATAAATTTTCTTGATACCGAGAAGCTTATGTCCACGAATCACCACGGTATTAGAAAGCATCGCTCGTGTGAAACTCAGCTTGCCCTTTTCTTACTTGAGATACTGCATACTATTGAAGGACAACAGGCAGATTCCGTACTTATAGATTTTCCGAAAGCTTTGGACACGATGCCTCACTGCAGGCTCTTAATGAAGGTACGAGCATATGGAATAGGTTCACAGATATGTGAATCGCTCGAAGACTTCTTTACTAATGAAACCCAGTATGTTGTCCTCAACGGTAAATATTTATCAGAGACAAGGGTATCATCAGGAGTGCCACAGGGGAGTGAGATAGATCCGCTATTGTTCTCTATATTCATAAATGATTGGCGGACAAGTTGGGCAGCAATCTGCTGTTGTTTGCTGATGACAACGTGGCGCAAGGTAAGATGTCGACGTTGACTGACTGTAGGTTGATACAAGATAACTTACACAAAATCTACAGTTGGCAGATAGCTCTAAATGTAGAAAAATCTAAGTTAATGCGGATGAGCAGGAGAAACGAACAAGTAATATTCGGGTACAGCATTAGTTCTGGCCTGCTTGACACAGCAACGTCGTTTGTCTGGACCTAAAGTTGCAAAACGATATGAAATGGAAAGAGCATGAGAGGACTGTGGTAAGGAAGGCAAATGGTCGACTTCAGCTTCGAGGGAGAATTTTAGAAAGTGTGGTTTACCTGTTAAGGAGATCGCATGTAGGACGCTGGTGCGTCCTATTCTTGAGTACTGCTCGAGTGTTTCGGATCCGTACCACGTCGGATTAAAGTACGAAATCGAAGCAATTCAGAGGCAGGTTGTTAAATTTGTTACCGGTAGGTGCGAGCATCGCGCAAGTGTTACAGTGATTTTTCGGGGACTAAAATGGGAACCCCTGGTGGAGGGGGCCGGGGGGGGGGGGGGGGGATGGGGAAGGCGGAAGGCGATGTTCTTTCAGAAGAACGGGTGTGAGAAAACTTAGAGAACGACTGCGGAACGATTCTATTGCCGCCTGTATACACTGCGCGTTAAGTACCACGAATATAAGATATCAAAATTTGGGCTCATGCGGAAGCACATAGTCGTTTTTTCCCTCGCTCTGTTTGCGAGAGGAACGGTGAGGGAAGGGACTAATAAAGTTACCCTCCGCCAAGCGCCGTAGGGTGGCTTGCGGAGTGTGTATCAAGATGTAGACGAGGTGCTCGAAAATGTGGTGAAAAGACTGATTAATAAGATGAAGTACTATTTCTGTCTTATTTTACTCAGGAAGTTGAAGCTACATCGACGTTATAGCCGTAGTTATCTCAGGAGCAACATGTATTAATTTCGTGTCGCGTCTGAACAACTCAAGGGAAATGTTTCTTCCCCTCAGAGTAAAACCCGTTCTGTCTCACTACATCTCCCAGCCACACTGCTTAAGTCCTCTTCAGTAGCAGGAACTGAACTCGACTTCAGCTTCAAAAACCTTTGTTTTGCATCTAGCCTGTACCTAATTACAGCTAAGTACTCCTCTTGTCCATCACATTTCTCAAAGTCGCCTGTCGTGCAGTCTTTCTGAATTCCTCTCCGTCAGCGCTCACTATGGCAAAAAAATCTCACTTTTGTACGTTAACAAATGCATTTCACATCTTGTAATACCGGTAGTATAATTTTTCTTTCGTTTCACCCAACTTCGGAGTTCTTTATATCAATCACTTGCTTTCCTTTCTCTTCCTGAGATTTTGGATCGTTCGTCTGGCTTTTATTTTGCATTGGAACCTCTTTTTCTTGTCTTTGCTTTTTTATCAGTTTTTCCGAGACCACATTATCTGTGATTTAAAGTTGTTTTAACTCCTTCTCCGTTTCCTTAAAGCAATTCATTTCGTTTTTCAAGAAGTAGTCCAAATGTTACTGGATATATCTGAGTTCATTCTGAGGATGTGTCCCTAAAACCAGCTCTTCTTTTCCTCATTGTGCGTGGGAGTTTTTCGATCATTTGATAAACAGTTTCGTTGCTGATGTTACTCAGTTTGTTGTTACAGAATCGGGAGATTAAGATTTCTCTTAACATCTTCCTTTTATAACCAGCCTTTCATCTGTACCATTGTTGACGACAGATAGCATTTCGACTGTGTATAGTGCCTAGCACTGTTATTATTATTATTGTTATTATTACTATTATTATTAGCAGCAGAAGCAGTATTAGCAATAGCAGTTGTTGTTGTAGTAGTATTAGTACTGCTAGTAACTGCTCTTAGGACTTTGTCAATACCGTGATTCACAGTGTCGTTAGATACATCCACATCTCCATTCAAATCATTTTTAATTACATTACTATCATTTTATTACTATTTTTCATATTAAAACAATTTTCATTTTTTAAATGACTTTGATTTAATAGTTAGGGGAAACTGTTGCATTTTGGTACACTTTTCAGATTGTCGCCTCTAGCCAGCACCACAATAGAAGATTACTTTCTTATTCCGTTTTGAAATTACGGCATTCAGTATTTATGAGATAACTTCTTCCTTGAAATTACAAAATTCAAGCTTCCCAAAGGTGAAAACAAGTCCCAAATTACAATACGGTCGTTTACTTAAAAACAAATATTCGACTGAAAAGGCTACAGACGAGAAAATCTAGTCAATGCTGTATTTAATAGTCTTCCTGTTGCATTATTACTGTGTTATACACAGCAATCAGTAAGTGAAATCAAATTAGGTAGAAGTATATCAATAACCAGTCACAACTTCAATACATTTTGAAATACTCGTAGAAGCTATTGGAGACTAACACAAATTTAATGTTAACACATTAAAGTGACTCAAATCATATGCACATTTTCCATGCCAAAAGACCATTTTATGTTTCTAAGTACAAGAACTGCGCGACCGACGAAATATGGCATAACTTGCCACTTATTATATGAATATTACTAGAAATGTACATACATCATTTTACTAACCATTAAATTCTACACCTGTAGGATTACCAGTATATTCCAAATAGCTTTAATATACACACATCAAAAAAAGTTGTGCATCAGCCCGGTTCCCAGAACTTCTGAAGGTAGACGTTGTCTGTAGATATTGTGTCACAGACACAGTCCCTTTGACTGTTCAGAGATGTCACTAAACCCGCCCAAAGATGTAAACAACCATGCATAAGCAGCGCCTGTTAGACGGAGGGGGTCAGACAGCCGATCAGTTCCAGTCATACCACCAGGAAGAAGGCACACAGCTCGTGTTGTTTGTAGTTCAACCATGCCTAGACGGTGAACACCACTGTTCGATTACGTTCGCACTATTACTTTGTGCCAGGAAGGGCTCTCGACAAGGAAAGTGTTCAGGCGTCTCGGAATGAACCAGTGCGATGATGTTCGGACGCCGAGGAGATACAGAGAGACAGGAACTGTCCATGACAAGCCTCGCTCAGGCCGCCCAAAGGCTTCTACTGCAGTGGATGACCGCTACCTATGGACTATGGCTGGGAAGAACTCTGACAGCAACGCCACCATTTTGAATAATGCTTTTTTTGTAGCCACAGGACGTCGTGTTACGACTCAAACTGTGTGCAATAGGCTGCATGATGTGCAACTTCACTCACGACGTCCATGGCGAGGTCCAACTTCGCAACCATGACACCATGCAGCGCGGTACAGAAGGGCCCAACAACATGCCGAACGGACCGCTCAGGATTGGCATAACGTTCTCTTCATCAATGAGTGTCGCATGTGCCTTCAAGCAGACAATCGTCGAAGACGCGTTTGGAGGCAATGCGGTCAGGCTGAACGCCTTAGACACGCTTTCCAGCGAGTGCAGCAATGTGGAGGTTCCCTACTGTTTTGGGGTGGCATTATGTTGGGCCGACGTACGCCGAGGGTGGTCAGGGAAGGCGCCGTAACAGCTGTGCGATACGTGAATGCTATTCTCCGACCGATAGTGCAACCATATCAGCAGCATATTGGCGAGACAGTCGTGTTCATGGACGACAATTCGAGCCCCAATCGTGCGCGTCTTGTGAATGACTTCCTTCACGATAACGACATCGCTCGACTACAGTAGCCAGCATGTCCTCCAGACATCTACGACGATTCGCCGTTGAAGAGTGGGACAATGTGGACCAACAGTGCCTTGATGAACTTGTGGGTAGTATGCCACGACAAATACAGGCATGCATCAATGCAAGAGGACGTGCTACTGGGAATTAGAAATACGGGTTGTTCAGCAATCTGGAGGACCACATCTGAAGCTCTCACTGTGTGATGGTGCAACATGCAATGTATGTTTTCATGAGCAGTAAAAAGGGCGGAAATGATGTTTATGTTGATCTCTATTCCAATATTCTGTATAGGTTCTGGAACTCTCGGAACCGAGGTCTTGCATACCTTTTTAATGTGTCTATTATACAGCACTTATATGTGTAGAGCGCGAAATAATTGCAAACGCTGCGAAAAACACAGCGTCCTGTGTAACAACAACAAAAATTGTAGAAAATGGCGGCTACTACTTACGGCAGTCTCTAGTGTGCATTCCTTCATACGAGTCTAAAATGAGACTCAAGTACCGACCAAAAAGCATTACGAGTCCCTAGGCACACCACCCTCTATGTAGAAAACACTACTCTATGCTCAGAACCCCAGTGCAATGTCATAAATGACCTCCAGGCTCTAATCTGACAAGGTTAAAAACAGATAAAACTCCAGTACAAAAACTGAAAACAACAGAACGATTTATTGCGTCCACAGAAAGGTTCTAAGGATCTCAGATACACATCTACATGTATCTATTGGTATATAGACTTCATCTGTGACAGACCAAAATTTCAATTACCTTGCAACTTCCTCCTACCCTAGGAAGGTCCTCAAGAAGAGTGTGTTTTTAATAACAGTTTCTTTAATGGAGAGTTAATTGCATTTTGAAAAACTAATACGCCAGGAATGAGGTTGGATATCATACGGCCGGATAGACCCTTCCGTTAAGATGTTTTTGATTTGATTTAGGTCGCTCAACACATTGCCACTTCGAAGATTAAGTGCAGGTCGAAGTTTGTTTGTACAAGGCTACGCGTAATCAGCAGCCTTTGTAACTTGCAGAACTAGAAATTACGACGTAAGAAAGTTGTTTTAGAAGGAAAGAAATTGAGAGTTCAACGTCTATCCGAGGACTAGGGCAATATATACGGAACACTTTATTGAATAGGACAAGAGTAGGGAAACAAATCGAACGTATTCTTTTGACTACTACTACTACTACTACTACCATTACTACGTGATCCGGCCCAGTGGACCGCACCCATCTACAAGTTTCTTCCTCTACTGTATTCTGTCCATTGCTGCTATCCGCCATTCGTCCACATCTATTGACACTTGGTTTAAATCTTCATGGAGTCCATCCCTCAAACGCTTCTTGGGTCTCCCTGGCGGTCTCTTCCCTGTAGCTGTGAAATCCAGGAGCTTCCGAGGCCATCTGTGATCCTCCATCCGGGCCAAATGGCCGGCCCACTGCATTCGTTTGGCTTTGACAGTTCCTGCTATGTTGGGCTGCTGGTACAGTTCCTCGAGCTCTTGGTTGTATCTGATCCTCCATTCCCCTGTATCTGCATCCAGAACCGGACCGACGATCGTCCGAAGCACTTTTCTCTCAAAAACAAGGAGCTTATGGAAGTATTGTATTCTTTCGACAGAAAATGGAAACCTTAAAGTCTGATTCTGCAAGTCTGGACTAGTACCTCGACCCCACTTTCCCCGAAATTCTAGTGCAGTATTTGGACCGCTGCGTCGCCTTGCTCGGTGTAGGCTGTACATTTGAAATGCTGCCTCGTAAGTACCCCTACAGGCGCTGAAGCATGCTTGAGTCAAGTGCTTCAGTATGCACGCTTGTCAAGCTGCCACTTAAATATGCAACCAACGTCTTGCTGAAGGGGACCTTTCGTTAAACAGAAACCTGGCTCGAGATTAGTGAAGCCCCTGCTACCAGCCTAATGGTTGTGTAAAGCCATATGTAAATATTTTGCTGTAGGGGCAGAAACATTTCAGCACGAAACGCGATCATGGCTTCCCGAAACGCTGTATACACTTCGGCCTGTTTTTGGGCTTCTAGGCAATCTTTTTCTTTAACTCATAGAAATTATTTCCGGGTGTCAAGCAGTCTCATAGCAACTGGGCAAAAAAAAAAAAAAAAAAAAAAAAAAAAAAAAGGCCGGGAAAGACAATTCAGATTGCCGCAGATGTTGGAAATACCTATAAAATCGGCTGAAGAGATGGAAGTCGTATGGTAGGTAACAGGATAGGGTTAACTAGCCTGAGGTTCTTTAAGCCTATGAGATCTTCCTGAACATCAGAAGATGTTACGTTGCGTCATTGTTACCCTCTCACAGTCTTTCGACAGGGCCACCAACTCCTTTCCAGTACCAACCTTTCCATGTCAGAGGTACACTTTCAATCTACGCCCTCAATTACTTTGTGGATGTATCTCATTCTCTGTCTCTCTCTACAGTTTATACCCTCTGCAGTTCTCTCTCGTACCTTGTATCTTATTCCCTGATAAGTTAACAGATATCCAATCATCTTGTGGCTTTCTCTCCTCATTGTTTCCGTATATTTCTTTCGTCGCCGATTCTGCGGAGAACGTTCTCAATCCTTACTTTCACATTCCACCATATTTTCAACATCCTTCTGTGCACCACATCTCAAATGTTTCGATTCCCTCTTGCTCAGGTTTTCCCACAGTCCATGTTTCGCTACCATACAATGCTGTTCTAGAAACGTACTTTCTCAATTTCTTCTTCAAATTAAGTTCTCTGTTTGATGCTAGCAGATTTGCAAGCCCTTCTAGCCAATGCTAATTTGCGTTTTTTGTCCGCGTTGCTCCGTCGATAATGGGTTATTTAGCTGTCTAGGTAAAAGAATTCCTTAACTTGGCCTACTTCGTGATCGCCAATTCTGATCTTAAGTTTCTTACCGTTCTCGTTTCTGCTACTTCTCATTACTTTCGTCTTTCTTCTATTTACTCAAGAGGTATATTCTGTACTCATTAGACTGTACATTTCATTCAACAGCTCCTGTAATTCTTCTTCACTTTCGCTATCATCAACGAATCTTATCATTGACGTCCTTTCACCTCGAATTTTAACCCCACTCTTGAAATTTTCTTTTATTTCCGTCATTGCTTCTTCGATGCATAGACTGATTAGTAGAGGCAAAAGACTACATTCGTTTCTTACACCCTTTTCAATCCGAGTATTTCATTCTTGGTCTTCCTGTCTTATTGTTCCCTCTTGGATATTGCATATATTGTATGCTACCCGTCGTTCCCTGTATCTTACCCCCATTTTCCTCAGAATTTCTAATGCCTTGTACAATTTGATGTAAGTCTCTAGCCCGAGCTATTCCACAAGATCTAGCGATGGAAACTAGGAACATGTGAGAGTAGTGTATGAGGTATTCCGACAGTATTTGGTTTTAATATGCGCTATAATATCGTTCCATTCTTAAACATACTGCCCAAAGTCCACTAAGTACTTTTGTGTCTGCGAGCCGCTTAGTACTAGTGAAATGTTCGTTGCAGGAAAAAGCACGTAGGAGGTACCACTTACTGCAGGACTGTCGGCTCAAGCAATGTTGATCTGAAACATATTGTGTTTGAAAGAGGTAAAAGGAACCAAAAATGGTCACTGTAATGTTTCCCGTCGCAATTACGTGCCATTGGCACTAAATACCACATTAATTCTTCAGTTTTCTTTTTATAAGTAGAGATTTGTACCGCAGCACTGCCATTGAATACAGCAGTTTTCGTAGGAAGGCAAACCGGTTACACTCACAGTCAAAGGCTACGTAGCGTGGGTAGGTGTTCAAAAGTGCAAGAAAAATTCAAGGTGCAATCCACTCGCCGCTGGCCTCGAGAGTAATGTCACAGGCTCCTTCCTCATCTACTTGCATTTAGTCTTCAGGACTTAAGAACAAATTTAATGGAAGCGTCGAATGAACCCGGATAGGCCAATGTTCTGTGCGATATAAGTTTAATGTTTACGTATGTATGTCACAAGGGCAGGAATGTTATTTTAAAGTGTTGACGAATATATGCAACTCTGTTCTCGTTCGTGTTTACTACGACAGCGGTCACGCATTAAAATGGCAGATGTTCATTTGTATACAAACACTAACAGTGATAGTCTAAATTAACGAGCTCAGTCGTGCGCACTTGAAAACAGCTAACTACCGAAATCATCCGGCAGTGGTATAAATAGCAGTGATTTTATAACAGTCAGGGTGGAAAATAAAATCGACCCTCTTTGCAAATCAAAGATATCTCAAATTAAATTTTTTTCAGGATTTTAACTAGTGAAAAGGAATAGAGGTGAACGATGAATATTAAGAAGATTTACACGCGTATCTACACCAGAACAGAACTGCACGACCGATCGTATAGTAATAATTCATATACTTACAAAATAATCTACCATAATATCTCTAATTATCACGAAATTTATTTCAGGGGGGTACATGGTAAAACGGAACAGATATTAACGAATATAAACCACATTTCTCCAAGGCCCACAGCAGAACAGTACCATTGCTATGATACCTGACATCTTAACTGATGCAATATGATGTTGAACGAACCTAAGTTTCTATTTTGCTTTATTCATACTTTTGTTCAGTCGTTGCACTTATATGTCTCCAGGGTACCCTTTTACATAATTTTGAAGATATTTTTGTTTAGTTTTGTGTAATTTAGAATATTCTGCAATACTTCTGTTACACTTGCTTTGAAACTCGTGCGTTCTCTTTAACAGGCGCATTACAGAATTTTATATTTTCTTAACTTTTGACTTTATCATACCTACATCTTTTGCTGTTCACATACGTTCCTTCGTAAAGTAATTCATCCTTTCGTACACGTCGGTATCTTCATTTGGATACAGACCTTGCATTCTTAATTTCTTATATTTCTTTCTCCTTAAATAATTTGTCCTATTCAGCATATTTATTTTTTCTTTAAGAGAACAGACATGCAGAAATGTTTGAGCCGCCATCGCTGTCAGATTTAAGGCCAAATTAACTAGGAATGAAATGCAATGCTACGTATCGTATTGATAAGTAAAGTATAAGCTACGAGTTTCCATCATAAACAATCTGAGACTGTACTGCACGTCAGAGGCTAGGGAATGTTGTGTCTCGAACGTGTCAGTGCAGGAGCAGAATCACTGTTAGTCGCTGCATGATTATTTGCAGCCATGGAAGAATTTTCTTGGTAAACGATGAATGTGGTACTGTGTGCTTCAGTAAAACTTTAATCATAATCACTTTACATCCCTATCATTCTAAATATCAACCTCAGTCCTGTTATTGGAGTTTAATTATTATTTAGATGACCAATGTTTTGTTTTGGGATAAAATAACGGAAAAATACGATGGTAAAAAATTGATGTGATTCGCTAAAATTATAGGACTCTTAGGATATATATTTCATCAGGATTAAAATACGAAATTTACTCCAGTAATAACACGTTTTCGCAGTTTGTTCTGATGATTTTAATTGTGAATTGATAGCTGCAATACAGAAATAAATTTACAAAAGTACGCTAAAAAGTTATATCCGTATTAGGCCTATAAATAAAAAGCGATAAAATTTTTTATATTTTTCTGAAATTGTAAAAACAGTTTTTTTCTTAGAGATATATGTCCCATTCTACCCCCATGAACCATGGACCTTGCCGTTGGTGGGGAGGCTTGCGTGCCTCAACGATACAGATTGCCATACCGTACGTGCAACCACAACGGAGGGTATGTGTTGAGAGGCCAGACAAACGTGTGGTTCCTGACGAGGGGCAGCAGCCTTTTCAGTAGTTGCTGGGACAACAGTCTGGATGATTGACTGATCTGGCCTTGTAACACTAACCAAAATGGCCTTGCTGTTCTGGTACTGCGAACGGCTGAAAGCAAGGGGGAACTACAGCCGTAATTTTTCCCGAGGGCATGCAGCTATACTGTATGATTAAATGATGATGGCGTCCTCTTGGGTCAAATATTCCGGAGGTAAAATAGTCCCCCATTCGGATCTCCGGGCGGGGACTACTCAAGAGGACGTCGTTATCAGAAGAAAGAAAACTGGCGTTCTGCGGATCGGAGCGTGGAATGTCAGATCCCTTAATCGGGCAGGTAGGTTAGAAAATTTAAAAAGGGAAATTGATAGGTTAAAGTCAGATATTGTGGGAATTAGTGAAGTTCGGTGGCAGGAGGAACAAGACTTTTGGTCAGGTGAATACAGGGTTATAAATACAAAATCAAATAGGGGTAATGCAGGAGTAGGTTTAATAATGAATAAAAAATAGGAGTACTACAAACAGCATAGTGAACGCATTATTGTGGCCAAGATAGACGCGAAGCCCATGCCTACTACAGTAGTACAAGTTTATATGCCAACTAGCTCTGCAGATGACGAAGAAATTGATGAAATGTATGATGAGGTAAAAGAAGTGATTCAGGTAGTGAAGGGAGACGAAAATTTAATAGTCATGGGTGACTGGAATTCGAGGGTAGGAAAAGGGAGAGAAGGAAACATAGTAGGTCAATATGGATTGGCGGAAAGAAATGAAAGAGGAAGCCGTATGGTAGAATTTAGCACAGAGCATAACTTAATCACAGCTAACACTTGATTCAAGAATTATAAAAGAAAGTTGTACACATGGAAGAATCCTGGAAATACTAGAAGGTATCAGATAGATTATAAAATGATAAGACAGAGATTTCGGAACCAGGTCTTAAATTGTAAGACATTTCCAGGGGCAGATGTGGACTCTGACCACAATCTATTGGTTATGAACAGTAGATTAAAACTGAAGAAAATGCAAAAAGTTGGGAATTTAAGGAGATGGGACCTGGATAAACTGAAAGAACCAGAGGTTGTACAGAGTTTCAGGGAGAGCATAAGGGAACAATTGACAGGAATGCGGGAAAGAAATACAGTAGAAGAAGAATGGCTAGCTTTGAGGGAAGAATTAGTGAAGGCAGTAGAGGAGCAAATAGGTAAAAGGCGAGGGCTAGTAGAAACCCTTGGGTAACAGAAGAAATTTTGAATTTAATTGATGAAAGGAGAAATTTAAAAATGCATTAAATGAAGTAGGCAAAAGGGAATACAAACGTCTCAAAAATGATATCGACAGGAAGTGCAAAATGGCTAAGCAGGGATGGCTAGAGGACAAATGTAAGGATGGAGAGGAGTATCTCACTAAGGGTAAGATAGATATTGCCTACAGGAAAATTAAAGAGACCTTTGGAGAAAAGAGAACCACTTGCATGAATATCAAGAGCTCAGATGGAAACCCAGTTCTAAGCAAAGAAGGGAAAGCAGAAAGGTGGAAGGAGTATACAGAGGGTCTATACAAGGGCGATGTACTTGAGGACAATGTTATGGAAATGGAAGAGGATGTAGATGGAGATGAAATGGGAGATATGATACTGCGTGAAGAGTTTGACAGAGCACTGAAAGACCTGAGTCGAAACAAGGCCCCGCGAGTAGACAACATTCCATTAGAACTACTGACGGCCTTTGGAGAGCCAGTCCTGACAAAACTCTACCATCTGGTGAGCAAGATGTATGAGAAAGGCGAAATACCCACAGACTTCAAGAAGAATATAATAATTCCGATCCCAAAGAAAGCAGGTGTTGACAGATGTGAAAATTACCGAACTATCGGCTTAATAAGTCACGGCTGCAAAATACTAACGAGAATTCTGTACAGACGAATAGAAAAACTAGTAGAAGCCGACCTAGGGGAAGATCAGTTTGGATTCCGTAGAAATATTGGAACACGTGAGGCAATACTGACCCTACGACTTATCTTAGAAAATAGATTAAGGCAAGGCAAACCTACGTTTCTAGCATTTGTAGACTTAGAGAAAGCTTTTGACAATGTTGACTGGAATACTCTCTTTCAAATTCTGAAGGTGGCAGGGATAAAATACAGGGAGCGAAAGGCTATTTACAATTTGTATAGAAACCAAATGGCAGTTATAAGAGTCGAGGGACATGAAAGGGAAGCAGTGGTGGCGAAGGGAGTGAGACAGGGTTGTAGCCTCACCCCGATGTTATTCAATCTGTATATTGAGCAAGCAGTGAAGGAAACAAAAGAAAAATTCGGGGTTGGTATTAAAATCCATGGAGAAGAAATAAAAACTTAGAGGTTCGCCGATGACATTGTAATTCTGTCAGAGACAGCAAAGGACTAGGAAGAGCAGTTGAACGGAATGGACAGTGTCTTGAAAGGAGGATATAAGATGAACATCAACAAAAGCAAAACGAGGATAATGGAATGTAGTCGAATTAAGTCGGGTGATGCTGAGGGGATTAGATTAGAAATCGAGACACTTAAAGTAGTAAAGGAGTTTTGCTACTTGGGGAGCAATATAATTGATGATGGTCATAGTAGAGAGGATATAAAATGCAGACTGGCAATGGGAAGCAAAGCGTTTCTGAAGAAGAGAAATTTGTTAACATCGAGTATAGATTTTAAGTGTCAGGAAGTCGTTTCTGAAAGTATTTGTATGGAGTGTAGCCATGTATGGAAGTGAAACATGGACGATAAATAGTTTAGACAAGAAGAGAATAAAAGCTTTCGAAATGTGGTGCTACAGAAAAATGCTGAAGATTAGATGGATAGATCACGTAACTAATGAGGAGGTATTGAAAAGAATTGGGGAGAAGAGGAGCTTGTGGCACAACTTGACTAGAAGAAGGGATCGATTGGTAGGACATGTTCTGAGACATCGAGGGATCACCAATTTAGTATTGGAGGGCAGCGTGGAACCTAAAAATCGTAGAGGGAGACCAATAGATGAATACACTAAGCAGATTCAGAATGATGTAGGCTGCAGTAGGTACTGGGAGATGAAGAAGCTTGCACAGGATAGAGTAGCATGGACAGCTGCATCAAACCAGGCTCAGGACTGAAGACGACAACAAACCACTACGAAGGGCAATGTATCAGGGCCCCAAAAATATGAGAATTGTGTGTGTGTGGGTGAGGGTGGGGGGGGGGGGAGGGGGAGACCGCGGCTGCGTGGAGGATGTGTAAGGCTTCCCAGCGAAAGTTCTGCATCGTAATCGAACGTCTAGGTTAGGGGTACTCAATGTCGAGGTTATCAAAGCATAGTCGAAACACCATGCACGCCAGTTCCGGGAAAGTCATGGTGAGCCTTTTCTTTGATTACAAGGGTACGCCGCACACGGACTTTCTGGAACAGGGCGCCAGCGTCAACGCACAGCGGTACGTAGACACTTTAGAACAATTGAAGAGACTGCGACCTAGGAGTAGGATCGGGATTAATTTATGGAAAATGCGTGAAAGGGTCATTTACCATTCCTAAACAAATATTTTTATTTAATAACAATTGTGTGATTAGCCGACTAACAGTTACCAAGATTTTTGTCAAATACGCACAAATAGTTAAAGTCTTTAATTTAAAATCACCATGCATAAGTGCATTTACATTATACATAAAACGGCAAATGGTACTCGAAGAAGATGTCAGCTCTGCAATACAATGATGGTCCTATTACAAACAGTTAACTGTTTAAATAAACCTATGGCGGCACTCTGTCTACGCGACTAGCTTCACAACTGTGGGCTAATCCCACAAAAGGACTTGAATATAATTTCAAAAGACATTAAATAAAAGATATTAAATTGCATACATTTCCACTTGTTATTCTGCTCTCGTATAGACAAGATAAGGCCAACATAGCCAATCTCTACCCACGTTTAAAAACCAAAGCAATTAGTAGAACTTCACTGGAGGGTCACAATCTTGTTACACATAAATCAAGTTAATTACTTAAATAAACTACCGGGTCAAAATCTTGTTACACTTGAATCAAGTTAATTACTTAAATAAACTACCGGGTCCCTGAAACACTATTAAAGAGATAATCACAATTAAACTCCCTTTGTTTTTCAAGAAATCAAGAAACTCAGTGCTCATGTTTACCTAAACACTTTCATCAGACGCCCACTATGCACTCTGTCTTCAGGCCACAAGTGGCCCATCGGGACCACCCGACTGCCGTGTCATTCGCAGCTGAGGATGCGGATAGGAGCGGCGTGTTGTGAGCACATCGCTCCCTCCCAGGCGTTATGATGGTTTTCTTTGATCGGAGCCGCTACTATTCGGTCGAGTAGCTCCTCAATTGGCAGCACGAGGCTGAGTGCACCCAGAAATGTGGCAACAGTGCATGGCGGCCCGGATTGTCACCCATCCAAGTGCCGGCCACGCCCGACAGTGCTTAACTTTGAGGATCTGACGGGAACCGGTGTATCCACTGTGGTAGGTAAGGCCGTTTTCAGACGCCCACTAGGACCTTACAGTAATAGAAACAATGAGTAAATTACTTCGTAATCCGGCGACACCCCTGCCGCGGCACTATACCAAAAGAATAATAATAAACTACTCAACTTGAGGCTGGAGCAGGAGATCCTCAGAAGCGCGTGTGATCTGCCACCACCTAGTCCCCGTGCGGTGACGGGAAGGCCGCCGAAGCAGAATGAAAACGCGTCCCTGCCCCACGCCAGCAGAACAGAAAAGCTTCAACCACTGCCGATACAAAGCTGTCAACATACACCAAACAACAAACAGCAGACATGTTTGATAGAAATTGACGTACACATTAATACTTGAACGGCCATTTAAAGATTATTTTCCAGGAAACCAACAATCAAAACTTCAACGTAGAAGCGCGCCATTCATACACATTGCAAGTTAACCTTCCTAGTAATAACAAGAAACAATGTACAAAGTCATTTCAAAAATAATTACATAATAATCCAAACAAGGTTAAATAAGACACGGTATACCTTTACTGGGGCTTCTTAGGGACTAAGAGACACTGTAATTTGGATACGCACCAAATATCGGATGGCTGTTTAAAATGTTCATCTGTATCCCGAAGGACTCCTCAGTTCGGAGTAAGAGAAGGTGCGAATAAAAACGCGCGCACACGCACATGACCCACGCGTGCGTACCTTTCGGAAGAGAGCACACGTCTTTGGTTACAGGCTACATCCAAAACTCGCTTTCATTGTGTGGAACAGTTAAAATCATTCGTCATCTATTGGTACTGTCATGCATCATTGCGTCAGGTGACAACTTAGGCGGAAGAGAGTACCGATGTCCCAGTGTTGCCAGTGAGGTACACAGGTAGCAGCTGCCATTTGTAGACGTTGTATTCCGCCAAGGATACACAATGCGACATCTTAATTAAATGCAAGTTGCAAGAGCAGTCTGTTTTATCCAAAAAGGACGGCCTTACCGTCGTGTTGCTGCAGATGCATACATTTGTCTCTCCATCTGTCATCCATAATCTGTGCACACGCTGCAAGGAGACAGGTCAGTGCACAAGGTGAATTGGACAAGGTCACCGACGGATTACAAAAGCACATGAAGACCAGTATCCCACCATCTCTGTGTTGTAGCATCGCGCGGATATCACCAGAGCACAGCAAGACGATTTCAGAACAGCTACTGGAGCCGCTATGTCCGATCAGACTGGAATGAAAAGGTTACGAGAAAGGACCGTATGGCCCAGTCGTCCCATTCGTGTACCCCGCTTGACGCGACCATATCTCGCTGTCTTTCACTTCCGCCGTTCTCATGACAACTGGCAACTTCGTCACAGCCGAAATGTGTTATTCACAGATTAGTCCAAATATCCTCTGACGCAAGATCATCGTTATGTTTGAGTGTGGAGACCCCTGGTGAGTGCAGCCTCCCAAATGTTGTGCAGCAAATCGACGGATCCCCTACGTTGAGTGGAGCGGGAAGGCTTCAGTGATGACAGCCATACGGATCTTGTAGTTGTCCACGGTCGCCTTAAGAGGGGTAGGACGACAAACGGGCCGACTTGGAGCAGGAGAGGCACCACAGGACATTTTAATTTCCACTCGCTATACTTTTACAAATAAATTCATAAAACTTTGAGAGCACGACCAGGAAGGATTCAGAATTCATACTCATAGCAGTGGAAGCTCAAAAGGGTAACAAAATACATTTTTTACATGTGAAATTTCATAATACACTCCTGGAAATTGAAATAAGAACACCGTGAATTCATTGTCCCAGGAAGGGGAAACTTTATTGACACATTCCTGGGGTCAGATACATCACATGATCACACTGACAGAACCACAGGCACATAGACACAGGCAACAGAGCATGCACAATGTCGGCACTAGTACAGTGTATATCCACCTTTCGCAGCAATGCAGACTGCTATTCTCCCATGGAGACGATCGTAGAGATGCTGGATGTAGTCCTGTGGAACGGCTTGCCATGCCATTTCCACCTGGCGCCTCAGTTGGACCAGCGTTCGTGCTGGACTTGCAGACCGCGTGAGACGACGCTTCATCCAGTCCCAAACATGCTCATTGGGGGACAGATCCGGAGATCTTGCTGGCCAGGGTAGTTGACTTACACCTTCTAGAGCACGTAGGGTGGCACGGGATACATGCGGACGTGCATTGTCCTGTTGGAACAGCAAGTTCCCTTGCCGGTCTAGGAATGGTAGAACGATGGGTTCGATGACGGTTTGGATGTACCGTGCACTATTCAGTGTCCCCTCGACGATCACCAGTGGTGTACGGCCAGTGTAGGAGATCGCTCCCCACACCATGATGCCGGGTGTTGGCCCTGTGTGCCTCGGTCGTATGCAGTCCTGATTGTGGCGCTCACCTGCACGGCGCCAAACACGCATACGACCATCATTGGCACCAAGGTAGAAGCGACTCTCATCGCTGAAGACGACACGTCTCCATTCGTCCCTCCATTCACGCCTGTCGCGACACCACTGGAGGCGGGCTGCACGATGTTGGGGCGTGAGCGGAAGACGGCCTAACGGTGTGCGGGACCGTAGCCCAGCTTCATGGAGACGGTTGCGAATGGTCCTCGCCGATACCCCAGGAGCAACAGTGTCCCTAATTTGCTGGGAAGTGGCGGTGCGGTCCCCTACGGCACTGCGTAGGATCCTACGGTCTTGGCGTGCATCCGTGCGTCGCTGCGGTCCGGTCCCAGGTCGACGGGCACGTGCACCTTCCGCCGACCACTGGCGACAACATCGATGTACTGTGGAGACCTCACGCCCCACGTGTTGAGCAATTCGGCGGTATGTCCACCCGGCCTCCCGCATGCCCAGTATACGCCCTCGCTCAAAGTCCGTCAACTGCACATACGGTCCACGTCCACGCTGTCGCGGCATGCTACCAGTGTTAAAGACTGCGATGGAGCTCCGTATGCCACGGCAAACTGGCTGACACTGACGGCGGCGGTGCACAAATGCTGCGCAGCTAGCGCCATTCGACGGCCAACACCGCGGTTCCTGGTGTGTCCGCTGTGCCGTGCGTGTGATCATTGCTTGTACAGCCCTCTCGCAGTGTCCGGAGCAAGTATGGTGGGTCTGACACACCGGTTTCAATGTGTTCTTTTTTCCATTTCCAGGAGTGTATTTTTCACTTACTACTGGCTACATTTGTTGCTATAGGTACACTTTTCTTTCTAAGCAAGAGAGATTCTTCGATGAATTTTGCACAGCATACAAACCATAGTTACAGGTGTATGAAACTCTAGAATTTATTTAATTTGTGAAAAAATTAATGAGCTGTTACATCTAAAGCTTTATATTTAGAAAAAACTCAAATTTTATAGTTAATTATTTTTACCACAGTTTTTACTATATTTTGAAAATTCTAGAGATTCACACACCTGTAAGTACTGTTTGTATGCTGAGCAAAATTCATAGAAGAATCTCTCTTACCTGAGAAGAAAAGAGTACCTATAGCAACAAATACAGTCAGTAGTAAGTGAAAAAATGATTAAATTTCACGCGTAAGAAAAGGTATTTTGCTACGTTTTTGAACTTCCACTGCTATGAGTCTGAGTCCTCAATCCTTCCTGGCCGTGCTGACAAAGTTTTATGAATTTATTTGGAAAAGTATAGACAGTAGAAATTAAAATGTCCGATGACTCTCCTGCTCCAAGTTGGCCCGTTTGACGTCCTACCACCCCTTAACGCCAAGCTGGACATCGAACGGGTTCTGTTAGACCACGTGATGAATGCTTCATACCGTGGAGGCCCGGAATTACTGCCAGGTTCCATGTGTCAGGCGTCTGGGGGGGTGTCTTGAGAGGTATGGATATTGAAGTAATGGAATGGTTAAAATGGCTCTGAGCACTGTGGGACTTAACATCTGTGGTCATCAGTCCCCTAGAACTTAGAACTACTTAAACCTAACCAACCTAAGCACATCACACACATCCATGCTCGAGGCAGGATTCGAACCCGCGACCATAGCGGTCACGCGGTTCCAGACTGAAGCGCCTAGACCCGCACGGCCACAACGGCCGGCGAAGTAATGGAATGGCTGACAGTGAGTCCCGGAGTTAAACACCATCATCCATATGTGGGACATTCCTGACAGACGAGTTCGCGGTCTTCCTGTTCCACTACAGACTCTCCACGAACTCTGATGGGCTTTCATTAAAGAATGGGAATCGATATTACGAGGTGACTTCCGTAGACCTACATGGAGCACGCCACGCACGTGTCAGACAGTTATTAACGATCATGGAGAGCATACAGGCCACTGAACTTCTCGAAATCCAACAAAAAACACCTAGGATGACCGGATGAATGATTGTTTACTCTTTGCTTTCCACACCTGTACACAGGATGTAATAATGTTTTGTTGTGTTCTTAATTTGTTAGAGATAAAGGTAGAATTTGTTTACATAAACAGTCTTCAGTTATTGGTCAGTGGAGTACAGTAATGTTTCCCTACACTACCGAGAAAGAAGACCACTGTCTTCGTCGAATGGCTCTGCCGCATCTTACTACTTGTGCAGCGTCAATTTCAGTAGCAGTTGGCACCACAGTGACAAATGTTACAAATCAGTTATTTCAAGGACAGTTCCGAGTTAGCCGCCCTGTGGAGTGCATTCCACTGAACCCAAAGCTCGGTCATTTGCAACAACAGTGGTGTCAAGCGAGAGGTCATTGGAGGGCAGGTTGAAGGTCCGTTGTTTTTCCTAATTACAGCTGGTTCTGCCTCGGTACCGGTGATGGCTATGTGTTGGTTAGATGAAGGCGAGATTAAAGCCTGTAGTTAAGCTAAGTGCATTCTAGACACACTGCACCTACACCTGGAGTTGTGTTCTGGTGTGTGATTTCTTATGAAAGCAGGAGCGCGCTCTTGGCTATCCCATACACCCCGGCTGCAAAACTGCACATCGGTGGTGATTTGACCTCTTCTGCTGCGATTCACGAACAGCATCCCAGAGGGAGTTTTCCAACGCGCTAACGCTCGCCCACATAGCGCTTGTGTAACGCAACGTGCTGTATAGAGCGTCTTGATATACTCTATCGCCCAGTCTGTCTCCAGCTGAGCACATGTGGGACACCATCGGACGCCAACTCCAGCGTCATCCACAAACAGCAGCAAGGGGATGTTTAATATCTTTGGCTCGAGAAAAGCATGTTCTTTGAGAACTTTTTTTCTCGGGGTGTATTACAGATATCAATGTCAAATTTGGTCAAAATGTTTATTGATATTTCCTCTACAAACTGGAATTTTTTCGACCGGAAATGTTGAAGAGCAAAGGCGGAAGTGCCGTCGGAAAGAAACCAAATTTCGATGTAGACCTCCACGCGCAGTTTGCCACAGGTCAGCCGTGTTGTCTGAAATGAAAATTGAGTTGACGTTAACGTGGTATATAAGATTCTTTAGGAAACGTACGTCGCTTAAGTTATTTGGACCATAGGAAACAAAATGGCGGCCATTTGAAAAAAATAGGGTTTATTCATCGATTTTTCGACTTCATCGGTCAAGTAAAAATATTTACAGTTGATGGATCGGAATAAAAGTGGTACAACTCTTAGACAATTTGGGTAGCTTCACCGGAAATAAAGAATCATGCCAATCGGTTCAGTAGATTTGAAGTTACCATTGTTGTTGTTGTGGTCTTCGGTCCTGAGACTGGTTTGATGCAGTTCTCCATGCTACTCTATCCTGTGCAAGCTGCTTCATATCTTGGTACCTACTACAACTTACATCCTTCTGAATCTGTTTAGTGTATTCAACTCTTGATCTCCCTCTACGATTTTTACCCTCCACGCTGCCCTCCAATACTAAATTGGTGATCCCTTGACGCCTCAGAATATGCCCTACCAACCGATCCCTTCTTCAAGTCAAGTTGTGCCACAAAATCCTCCCCAATTCTATTCAATTCAATACCTCCTCATTAGTTATGTGATCTGCCCATCTAATCTTCAGCACTCTTCTGTAGCACCACATTTCGAAAGCTTCTATTATCTTTTTGTCCAAACTATTTATTGTTGATGTTTCACTTCCATACATCGCTACACTCCATACAAATACTTTCAGAAACGACTTACTGACACTTAAAATCTATACTCGATGTTAACAAATTTCTCTTCTTCAGAAACGCTTTGCTTCCCATAGCCGGTCTACATTTTATATCCTCTCTACTTTGACCATCATCAGTTATTTTGCTTCCCAAATAGCAAAACTCCTTTACTATTTCAGGTGTCTCATTTCCTAATCTAATTCCCTCAACAACACCCGACTTTATTCGACTACATTCCATTATCCTCGTTTTGCTTTTGTTGATATTCATCTTATACCCTCCTTTCAACACACTGCCCATTCCGTTCAACTGCTCTTCCAAGTCCTTTGCTGTCTCTGACAGAATTACAGTGTCATCGGCGAACCTCAAAGTTTTTATTTCTTCTCCATGGATTTTAATACCAACCCCGAATTTTTCTTTTGTTTCCTTCACTGCTTGCTCAATATACAGATTGAATAACATCGGGGAGAGGCTACAACTCTGTCTCACTCCCTTCGCCACCACTGCTTCCCTTTCATGTCCCTCGACTCTTATAACTGCCATTTGGTTTCTATACAAATTGTAAATAGCCTGTCGCTCCCTGTATTTTACCCCTGCCACCTTCAGAATTTTAAAGAGAGTATTCCAGTCAACATTGTCAAAAGATTTCTCTAAGTCTACATATGCTAGAAACGTAGGTTTGCCTTGCCTTAATCTATTTTCTAAGATAAGTCGTAGGGTCAGTATTGCCTCACGTGTTCCAGTATTTCTACGGAATCCAAACTGATCTTCCCCTAGGTCGGCTTCTACTAGTTTTTCCATTCGTCTGTACAGAATTCGCGTTAGTATTTTGCAGCCGTGACTTATTAAACCGATAGCTCGGTAATTTTCACATCTGTCAACACCCGCTTTCTTTGGGATTGGAATTATTATATTCTTCTTGAAGTCTGTAGGTATTTCGCCTGTTTCATACATCTTGCTCACCAGATGGTAGAGTTTTGTCAGGACTGGCTCTCCCAAGCCCGTCAGTAGTTCTAATGGAGTGTTGTCTACTCGCGGGGCCTTGTTTCGACTCAGGTCTTTCAGTGCTCTGTCAAACTCTTCACGCAGTATCATATCTCCCATTTCATCTTCATCTACATCCTCTTCCATTTCCATAACATTGTCCTCAAGTACATCGCCCTCGTATAGACCCTCTATATATTCTTTCCACCTTTCTGCTTTCCCTTCTTTGCTTAGAACTGGGTTTCCATCTGAGCTCTTAATATTCGTACAAGTGGTTCTCTTTTTTCCAAAGGTCTCTTTAATTTCCTGTAGGCATTATCTATCTTACCCCTAGTGAGATACTCCTCTACATCCTTACATTCGTCCTCTAGTCACCCCTGCTTAGCCATCTTGCAATTTCTGTCGATCTCGTTTTTGAGACGTTTGTGTTCCTTTTTACCTGCTTCATTTACTGCATGTTTATATTTTCTCCTTTCATCAATTAAATTCAGTATTTCTTCTGTTAGCCAAGGATTTCTACTAGCCCTCGTCTTTTTACCAACTTGATCCTCTGCTGCCTTACCATACTCAGCGATAAAAAAAGACATCATTCCGAGAAATGAAAATTTTCTCAGCATGTTATAGTCTTAGGTGGAGATTTCAATTTACCAGATATAGAATGGGACACTCAGATGTTTAGGACGGGTGGTAGGGACAAAGCATCGAGTGACATTATACTGAGTGCACTATCCGAAAATTACCTCGAGCAATTAAACAGAGAACCGACTCGTGGCGATTACATCTTGGACCTACTGATAACAAACAGACCCGAACTTTTCGACTCTGTATGTGCAGAACAGGGAATCAGTGATCATAAGGCCGTTGCAGCATCCCTGCATATGGAAGTTAATAGGAATATAAAAACAAGGGAGGAAGGTTTATCTGTTTAGCAAGAGTAATGGAAGGCAGATTTCAGACTACCTAACAGATCAAAACGAAAATTTCTGTTCCGACACTGACAATGTTGAGTGTTTATGGAAAAAGTTCAAGGCAATCGTAAAATGCGTTTTAGACAGGTACGTGCCGAGTAAAACTGTGAGGGATGGGAAAGACCCACCGTGGTACAACAACAAAGTTAGGAAACTATACTGCGAAAGCAAAGAGAGCTTCACTCCAAGTTTAAACGTAGCCAAAACCTCTCAGACAAACAGAAGCTAAGCGATGTCAAAGTTAGCGTAAGGAGGGCTATGCGTGAAGCGTTCAGTGAATTCGAAAATAAAATTCTATGTACCGACTTGACAAAAAATCCTAGGAAGTTCTGGTCTTACGTTAAATCAGTAAGTGGCTCGAAACAGCATATCCAGACACTCCGGGATGATGAAGGCATTGAAACAGAGGATGACACGCGTAAAGCTGAAATACTAAACACTTTTTTCCAAAGCTGTTTCACAGAGGAGGACCGCACTGCAGTTCCTTCTCTAAATCCTCGCACAAACGAAAAAATGGCTGACATCGAAATAAGTGTCCAAGGAATAGAAAAGCAACTGGAATCACTCAACAGAGGAAAGTCCACTGGACCTGACGTGATACCAGTTCGATTCTACACAGAGTACGCGAAAGAACTTGCCCCCCCCTCTAACAGCCGTGTACCGCAAGTCTCTAGAGGAACGGAAGGTTCCAAATGATTGGAAAAGAGCACAGGTAGTCCCAGTCTTCAAGAAGGGTCGTCGAGCGGATGCGCAAAACTATATACCTATATCTCTGACGTCCATCTGTTGTAGAATTTTAGAACATGTTTTTTGCTCGAGTATCATGTCGTTTTTGGAAACCCAGAATCTACTATGTAGGAATCAACATGGATTCCGGAAACAGCGATCGTGTGAGACCCAACTCGCTTTATTTGTTCATGAGACCCAGATAATATTAGATACAGGCTCCCAGGTAGATGCTATTGTCCTTGACTTTCGGAAGGCATTCGATACAGTTCCGCACTGTTGCCTGATAAACAAAATAAGAGCCTACGGAATATCAGACCAGCTGTGTGGCTGGATTGAAGAGTTTTTAGCAAACAGAACACAGCATGTTGTTATCAATGGAGAGACGTCTACATACGTTAAAGTAACCTCTGGCGTGCCACAGGGGAGTGTTATGGGACCATTGCTTTTCACAATATATATAAATGACCTAGTAGATAGTGCCGGAAGTTGCATGCGGCTTTTCGCGGATGATGCTGTAGTATACAGAGAAGTTGCAGCATTAGAAAATTGTAGCGAAATGTAGGAAGATCTGCAGCGGATAGGCACTTGGTGCAGGGAGTGGCAACTGACCCTTAACATAGACAAATGTAATGTATTGCGAATACATAGAAAGAAGGATCCTTTATTGTATGATTATATGATAGCGGAACAATCACTGGTAGCAGTTACTTCTGTAAAATATCTGGGAGTATGCGTGCGGAACGATTTGAAGTGGAATGATCATATAAAATTAATTGTTGGTAAGGCGGGTACCAGGTTGAGATTCATTGGGAGAGTCCTTAGAAAATGTAGTCCATCAACAAAGGAGGTGGCTTACAAAACACTCGTTCGACCTATACTTGACTATTGCTCATCAGTGTGGGATCCATACCAGATCGGGTTGACGGAGGAGATAGAGAAGATCCAAAGAAGAGCGGCGCGTTTCGTCACAGGGTTATTTGGTAACCGTGATAGCGTTACGGAGCTGTTTAACAAACTCAAGTGGCAGACTCTGCAAGAGAGGCGTTCTGCATCGCGGTGTAGCTTGCTCGTCATGTTTCGAGAGGGTGCGTTTCTGGATGAGGTATCGAATATATTGCTTCCCCTTACTTATACCTCCCGAGGAGATCACGAATGTAAAATTAGAGAGATTAGAGCGCGCACGGAGGCTTTCAGACAGTCGTTCTTCCCGCGAACCATATGCGACTGTAACAGGAAAGGGAGGTTATGACAGTGGCACGTAAAGTGCCCTCCGCCACACACCGTTGGGTGGCTTGCGGAGTATAAATGTAGATGTAGATGTAGATGTAGAAAAACGTATTTGAAGTTTTGGCTACATATAAATGCAATATTACGCAACGTAAGTCCAATCTGGTAATACGGATACATAAGCTAGTCCTTCCACTTCCTCATAGAGGGCGTTCTGCTCGATCTGGGCCATCCTGCGCTGCTCCAGAGCCGCTCGTACGGCCGGTGACAAGCGGTTTTCGGGCGCTTGAACCCTGCGGTAGTCCGAATGCTTCGCGAACTGCTTCAGATAGAGTCCCAGGGTGACGTCCATCGTTGTCAAGGTCTTCAGAATTGCTGAATACCCTTCGTTGAAGCTGCTCCCTGCCAGGAAAGTCGCAATTTCCAGTCTTCGCACCTGAATGAAAACGCTTGGGGGCTAACTTCCAAACAAACGAGTTCAAACTTTGATTTGAATTTTGTGTTTCCTCCCAAGCACCCGTACAATAACTCGTCCTCCGAAAGGAAAAGACTTTTGCGTGAAAAAAGCCGATTTCAGGCAGTTGCATTTTTTTGTCCAACCGCGAATAACAAACATTTTCGTTCCGTATTCGGAGAAACCGTTTCAGGAGTGGATTCTAAACACTTTTATGGATCCAAAAATACTGTTTAAAAATATCCATTTTTTTGAAGCAAAGGTAGTAAACCTCCCTTTAACTGCCCTTGCAGTGACCGACCAAGTGGAATAAGCATGGAACTCTACCTCTAAACTGACATCCGACGCCAGTACAACACAGTGCATGCACTTTTGCATGCTTACATCGAACATTCTGGCTGTTACACCGGTTATTAATGTACCAGCATTTCACTTTTTTCTGTCAGCATATTAAACAGGAAAACTTTCTCTGTCTAGGTGACCGGAAAGGGATGTGAACCACCGTCCTCCCGAATACAAGTCCAGTGACTTGCTGCTGTACCAACCTGCTCGCTCTGCAGTTCGGAATCGTAGTGTCGCACTTGCCGAGACCAGTGCGTCCGCTGTTCGTTCCGTCAGGGATGAGTACCAGCGGAACGGCTCGGCGCCACTGGAGCCATCTGGCTCTGGGTCGGGCGAGCATTAGCAAAAGGGCCGGCGCGTTCGGTCGCGCGCCGGCGCCCCGGCGCTCGGCGGCGCTAACCCCATCATAAGCCGGAGCTCGCTTAATGAACGACGACTCGACTGAATGAACGCTGCTGCCCCATAAATCAGGCCAAGTAACTGCCGGAGCAGGAGCGGCGACAAGTGGCCGGGATGATTTGTAGGGCGCGGGCGTCCGCGGCTCATTAACGCGCGAGAGGGAAGCTCGCATCCGCGCCGAGCCGGGCCGAGCTTAACGCTAATTTAACAGCCGGAGAAAGACATCGCCGCGGGCAAGGAGGAGCGGCGAATAAAATAAACTGCCCGGCCGTCTCAACCCTTAAGAGCCACACTCAATTTAGCTCCCCGGCGAAAGGGTTGAGGGGGTGTTAATGCGGGGGTGCGGACACCGGCGAGTGAGTCACGCGCGGCGACCCGGCGGATCCGCGTGGACGAGGCGGGCACACGCGACCGCGTCGTGTCGTGTTGGCCCTCCGGGGCATTTCGGGCCAATTAGGTGCTTAGCGTCCGCGCGGGCGGCCGGCAGCCCTCGGGCGCCGGCCATTCGTCTCGCTGCGTGGGCGGCTGGGGGAGGCCGCAAGGGTTGGTGCAAGACCCGCGAGCAAGTACTGCGCATCCATGCGGCACAGTGTCAGCCCACAGCATCGAAGCGAGTGAGCAGCGATCGGTGGAAATAAGATAATGGCACATACACCGTCTGATCAAAAGTACCCGCACAGCCCAATACAATGCGGTGTTGACCACTAGATTACACTACAGACGGACCAGCCTGTAAAGAAGGAAACAGGGAGAACAGTGTTGTCAGTAAAGAAGCATTGACAGCAGAATGTATCGATCAGGAGGGTTCAAGCCGTGCGGTACAACCGCAATAGCCATCTTTATCAGGGAAAACCGGGGGATCAAGTCTATATTAAGAATGTTCAGGGTCAAGGAAGAATGGGCGGCCGAGTAGGGAAGTTCACACCCCGCTTTATAGGTCCATGCACGGTGCTCCCTGTGTTGGGGTTGGGTTGTTGTTTGGGGGAGGAGACCAGACAGCGACGTCATCGGTATCATTGGATTAGGGAAGGACCGGAAGGAGGTCGGCCGTGCCCTTTCATTGGCCTGGAGCGATTTAGGGAAATCACGGAAAACCTAAATCAGGATGGCCGAACGCGGGATTGAACCATCGTCCTCCCGAATCGTGTGTTGGGGCCGGTTAGCCTGTTAGTCAGATATGATCAGACCGGTAGGGGATATCGAGTCCATTTGAGCCAGGTGAAGTCTCTGAGTTCGGGCGCCTGTTCTAGTTTGAGGGGAGGAGGTTTAGCCGTGGTAAAAATTGCTGTTTTGAAGAGCGCGCCGCAGTGCGTAGTGTGAAGCAGTCGCCCTCCGTTTCTGGCGGTGGCGCCGCTGTGGCAATCTCAGCTTTGGTGTCTCCCTATGGTACGAAAGGGGAAAGGTTGCCTGTTCACGTGCATTTAAGGGGCGCTTTGAGCTCGCCAGTGGGTCAGTCTGGGTCAGCCTCTCGTCCCCAGCTTGCTAGTCTGCCTCTCGTCCGAATTTGTTAGGCAGTTAGTGTCTGTCTGTCGTTCGGAGTATTAGTATTACTGTCGTTCGGATCAACCTTTAAAGCTGGCAAAGTGAGAGTCCTTCCACTCCGTAACAGAACTCAGCGAGTTGTCGCCCGGTCGGGGCTTAGTTCCTGCATCTGAGTCTGCGCGTTAGGCCACCAGTCTGCTCGAGCTTGCTCAGGCAGTGGTCGTTGGCGGTTGGATCGATCGGTTGGTCGGCCGCACACTGAGACACAAGATGACTAGTCCGTCTTGAGCGTCGGCACATGTGAGGTCGCCACGTGAGGCCAGTGGGCCGCGGCGTATAGCGAGGGGTAGTGGCTTCGCGGTCGACACGAGAGCAACAGCAGTCAACCCGCGACATCAGTCTGGCCGGTGCGAGCTGCGACGCCGTGAGACGGGAGATCGGAGCGCCTTCCTGCGTCCGTTGAAACGGCAGGCAGCGGACGGTTCGTGAGAACAAATTGGGGGGTGCTGCGCCAGGTCTTCTCGAGAAATCGCAGTTTATTAGAAGTTAAGTGATTGGTGATATGTTGTTTGGTTTACTCTTGTTAAATTCTACTTGTTTTCTTGGTGAGGTCACCAGCCGATTTGCTTTGGGTCGTCTCACCATCCTTCTCCGTTTGCCCACCCGCGGGAAGGTGGTTGTTTATAAACTGGGTGGTCCGTTTTTCCCTTCTGGAGTAGGAGCGGGTTAGAGCAGCCTGCGGTTCGGGTTGTTCGGTAATCTCCCTATCAATCTACCGTACGTTAGTAGCTGCCTCTGTCATGTTTGCCGGGTTTGGTGTGTTAACGAATGTATTGCTTGGAGTGTAACGGTGTAATACCTGAAATATGTTTTGATCTTTAGAAACTTTGATATTATTGCCTATGATCTTGAGAGGCGGTATCTGTGTACTGTAGAGCATCTTAACTATTGTTTGGCAATCCTTGTAGAATTTTATATAAGATTGCATTTCATGCGCTTTTATTTAAATGATCATTTTAGTATATAATGTTGCCACCCTTTCACCGTAAGACGTTTCTTAGAAGTTAAAATCAAGTTGCATGTTCGGCGGCAAGGTTAATATTTTTAATTGTTAGTGTCTTGTACCATTTCCATCCCTCCTACGGGGGGGGGGGGGGGGTGCATAGTTTGTGTGCTTGTGTAAATTGTCAAAACTCTTAGTTTAAAGTTATCTGGTGTGTGTTGCCGGTGTGCACCATTGTAGTCTTCCAGAGGCTGTTGTGAGCGGTAGAAACTACGGTAGTGTCAAAAGGGAGAGGCAAGGTTCTCTGCCCGAAAGCTCACACAGTCAAAACTTGTTTCTTTCTGCCTCTTAATAAATTGTAACTTTGATATTTAAAGGGTGCTTTCTGATTATAATTTTAAATCTGTTTCTTTTAAAAAAAGATTTTAGGCACTATTAAAGTGAATAAAATTCCCATTTGTTAAAAGGAATTTGTTTATGATTTCATCAGTCACTCCCTGGCAACTACTTCCATGCTTACATGGTGTGATTAAATGTGTTAATGTTCTTGATGAATCGCTAGTAAATAAAATAAATTCCTAGGAATATTCTTTGAAAACAAATCACGGTTCGAAGACCAGGCATACCTCATCTCCTAATGTCAAATTAAACACCTTTCACCTGTCAAATTTCCAACCTTATTTTATTTGGCAACCAGTTTCAGCGTTTTACTCCACCATCTTCAGGGCCCTGACCGACGTGTAGAAAGAATCTACCTCGGTTGTGATCAAAACAGGGTCCAGCAATTATGGTATTATTAGATATTTGCTACAGTGATCATTTCAGCCATCACTAACAGTAGTCAGGTGATGGCTGAAGTTATCACTGTAGTAAATATCTACTAATACCAGCATTGCTGGCCCCTGTTTTGATAACAACCGAGGTTGATTCTTCCTACATGTCGGTCAGGGCCCTGAAGATGGCCTAGTAAAACGCTGAAACTGGTTGCCAAATAAAATAAGGTTGGAGATTTGACGTCTGAAAGGTGTTTAATTTCACATCCTCTATCGAAGAGCCGAGTCCTGCACCAACTGTAAAAAAAATGGACGTACAGAGACTTCATGTACCCATGGTCAGGTACCATCGGGCATTGTGGACGGTGTTTATAAACAGCGACATGGATTCAGTAGACGATGTTTCAGAGTCCTGCGAGCAGTCCAGCTAGCACAGTGACTGTGAGGAGGCAATAAAAAGTATCGGTTTCGATGCCCGCCGGGTTAGCCGTGCGGTCTGACGCACAGCTTTCCGGATTGGGAAGGAGTGCCTGGTCCCCGGCACGAATCGACCGGCGGACTTGCGTCGAGGTCCGGTGAGCCGACCAGTCTGTGGATGGTTTTTAGGCGGTTTCCCATCTGCCTCGGCGAATGCGGGCTGATTACCTTTATTGCGTCTCAGCTCCACTATGTCGGCAATTGCCGCGCAAACAAGTTCTCCACATACGCGTACACAACCATTACACTACCACGCAAACATAGGGGCTACACTCGTCTGGTGTGAGGCGTTCCCGGCGGGAGTCCACCGGGGCTGAACCGCACAATAACTCTGAAACAGTGGTTCGGTGTGGCGCGACGGAGGGGTGAAGTGGACTGAGGTAGTCGTCGTCGGGTTGTGGACCACTGCGGCTGCGGCGGGGACGGAGCCTCTCCGTCGTTTCTAGGCTCCCGGCTAACACACAATACAATACAATACAGCCGGCCGGATCAGCCGAGCGGTTCTAGGCGCTACAGACTGGAACCGCGTGACCGCTACGATCGCAGGTTCAAATCCTGCCTCGGGCATGGATGTGTGTGATGTCCTTATGTTAGTTAGAGTTAAGTAGTTCTAGTGGGCTGATGACCTCAGATGTTAAGTCCTATAGTGCTCAGAGCCATTTGAACCAATTGAGCGATTTGTCACTCATATGAAAACATAATAGCTTCAGTCTGGTAATTGTCATAGGACTGTAATTTGATTGTGCTTTTTAAATTATTGGGCTACGGAATTTTTTCGCGTTCAGTGTCTCATTATTCGTGATGTTCAAAACATTTTTTTTTTTTGCCTAGCATGTTGTGCACTAAACCACCAAGTCAGTTCCTGAAGTTAATTGCTCCACGCAAGCTTATTGGTCCTACGAGGGCAAATTTTGTTGCATTAGTTTTGGATGGTTATATTTCCAAGCAAAACTTGTACTTAACGTAGGTAAGGTTCACCAGCCAACCATTCGTGTCACCCTTCCACCTACTTTTTCCATCCTGTGCGACGGTTAAGTACTAGTCGTTTCCGCCTTGTGGCGTGATTTAAGCTGAATCTCGGTTGGCCGCTGAACTTCCTTTCAATCACATGTTAGCGTGTGTGTGTGTGTGTGTGTGTGTGTGTGTGTGTGTGTGTGTGTGGTGGGGCGGGGGGGGGGGGGGTGGTTGCCTTGGGCATTTAATTTTTTTACCTTTCAGAAACTTATTACAATTTTTTGAACAACGCTGCCACTGTGTAATTTGATGACTTGCGTTTTTACTCCTTTTACTTGAAAGTTACTTCCCTGATTATCAAATCATCAATGTGTGTTCATGCCTTGGGGCGTGTGCCCACTGGTTGCTTAGAAAGGAGAAGTTTGGTGAGCAGCGTACGCGGCCCGCCCTGAGTAATTTGGGGGTTGCTCGTCCGCACCACGTTGCTTGAGGTGTGGTGGTTTCATATGAAGCGGCTTGAATTGATTTTGTTTCCTTTTAATGAACTCCTACAGGTAAACCTGAATTAGTTCTATTTTAGTCAAACACATTCTAAAGATGTTTACTGCGTGCCTGTTTTGAAGACTGTTTTCCCATCATGTTATACTTGTTACACTGAAGAGCCAAAATAACAGGTACACCTGCCTAACATCATGTAGGGCCCCAGCGACCATGCAGAAGTGCCGCAACACGACGTGGCATGGACTCGACTAGTGTCTGAAATAGTGTTGGAGGGAAATGACACCACGAACCCTGCAGGGCTGTGCATAAGTACGTAAGAGTACGGGATGGTTGATATTTCTTCTGAACAGCACGTTGCAAGGCATACCAGATATGCTCAATAATGTTCATGTCTGGGGAGTTTGGTGGACAGCGGTGGTGTTCAAACTGAGAAAAGTGTTCCTGGACCGACTCTGTAGCTATTATGGATGTGTTGTGTGTCGCATTATCCTGCTGAAATTGATGTCCGTCGGAATGCACAATGGACGTGAATGGATGCAGGTAACCGGCCGCGGTGGCAGAGCGGTTCTAGACACTTCAGTCCGGAACCGCAGACTGCTACGGTCGCAGGTTGGAATCTTGCCTCGGGCATGGATGTGTGTGTGTGATGTCCTTAAGTTAGTTAGCATTAAGTAATTCTAAGTTCTAGGGGACTGATGACCTCAGATGTTAAGTCCCATGGTGCTCAGAACCATTTGAACCATGGATGCAGGTGATCAAACAGGATGCTTACGTACGTGTCTCCTGTCACGGTCCCATATCACTCCAACTGCACACGACCCACAGCATTGCAGAGCCTCCACCAGCTTGAACAGTCCTCTGCTGACATGCAGGTTTTTGAAACTGAACTCGTCCAAACAGGCAACATGTTTCCAGTCATCAACACCATAGTTTCGGCGTTTACGGGGCCAGGCGGAGAGTAAGCTTCGTGTCGTGCCGTCAACAAGGGTACACGAGTTGGCCTTCCGCTCCGAAAGCCTATATCGATGATCTTCAAACAACTTACGGGAATTCAGCCAGGTAATATTTACAGCGACCGCCGATATTTCGGCGGGAGTTTTTGCCTTAAAAATGGCGGGGTGTACTCCCGCCGAAATATCGGCGGTCGCTGTAAATATTACCTGCTGAATTCCCGTAAAGTGTTTGAAAATTGTATACGCCAGGAGAAACTCAGGTCTCACATACCGATGATGTTTCGTTGAATGGTTTGTACGCTGACACTTGTTGATGGCCCAGCACTTGAATCTGCAGCAGTACTCGGGAGGGCTGCACTTCTGCCACGTTGAACGATTCTTTTCAGTAGTAGTTGGTCCCGTTCTTCCAGGATGTTTATCCGACCGCAGCAACGTCGGAGATTTGATGTTCTACCTGATTCGTGATATTCATGGTACACTCTGGAATGGTCGTACAGGAAAATCCCCACTCAATCGCTACCTCGGACATGCTGTGTCCCGTAGCTCGTGTGCCGACTGTAACACCACGTTCATCCTCACTTAAATCTTGATAATGTGCCATTGCAGCAATAGTAACCGATCTGACAACTGCATCCGACAGTTATTGTGTCATGTAGGCGTCGCCGACCGCACCGCCGTCTTCTGCCTGTTTACATATCTCTGTATTTGAATACGCATGTCTGTACTAGTTTCTTTGAGGCTTCAGGGCAGTTTCCTTTCAGATGAGACTATTGTGATAATATTTGTATTACTCGTGTCGGCCTGGATCCGTTGGAGTCCGTGGACCATTACACTGTATAATCTAAGGTGTCCACTTGCGTTGATTTAACTGTTGTGGTGGATCCATCTGACCTGAGAAGATTATAAGATAAATTCAAGGAAAGTACGGTGTACATAAACACTAAGTGTGTTGGTAAAAAGCTGATTGATGATTCAAAAGTATTTGTAAATCATACTGTGTCTTACATTTTTATTTAATTGCTTGGGTGGTTAATAATTATTTTAAAAGGCCATTATGCACTGATTAGACCCAGTTCCCGCTCCACTCCTGTATATGTAACTGTTCCCCGAGCGATTCTGTAAATGTTGACCTTGCCGTCCAGTTCTCATCTTTAAAATCGCTGTCTATTGCAATTCAAACTTGGTAAGGGGTCAAAATGGCGAACCAACACAACTGATCGCAGTAGTGTTTTGTAAGCAATCTCCATTACGTATTCAATGCACTCTTCTTGAGTACTTCCAAAGCAGTCTTTCATTCGCCTTTCTTGCTACCGATTTTGTGCGATCGTCCCATTTCACATCGCTTCACAGTAGTATTCGTAAAAATTTGTAGGATGTGACCAGCTCATGACGTTTATCACTACTCTTCTTAATGAAATACTTGCGGCTGCTTTTTCATCGTTATACCACCATCTACACTTATCTAAATTTAAAGAGAACTGTCACATTCCATCAACCACAACTGTTGTCAAAGGCTTCCAATCGTGCACTGAAAAGTGGACGTGATGTGGCATGAGGCCAGCATGACTGTAGCACTCACTGAGATGGCCTGGCAGCCTGAGGCAGTTGAAGCAGCGGGAAGAGACAAGTGTGTGTCAATCAGCGAGCAGTTATGAGGCGCAGGTGTGGTGTTCTTCATTACAACGTGGCCCGGAGACAACATCTGGATGACTTCAGACGAGGAAGAATCATCGGGAAACAAAGTGTGACGGGTTTTGCCAACTAGGTTTTGTATTGCTCACGTATTTGTTCCATGTGCATGGGAAGAGTACCGAACCAGAAGCACATCTTCCCGGAGAAGAACAGGTAGTCTACCACGGTCAACTATAGCCCCAGATGACCGCTTCATTGCGCAACAAGTATGAAGGAACCATCATCAATATTGGGTGCAATTGCTACCACATTTAAAAAGATTGTAGCGCACCCACTCTCAGGCTACACAGTCCTACGGAGACTACATGGGGATGGTCTCTTTTCCGACTATCCGTACACTGTGTTACGTTGACGCCCGCGCATCGGCAGCACCGTTTGTGATGGTGCCAAGAACTTAGGGACTGGACCAATGAGGCTGGGGTGCCTGCTCTTCTCGGATGAGAACAGATTCAGTCTGAGTAGTGATTCTGGACATACACTCGTATGGCAAGAGTTGATCAAACGTGATATAACCAGGAACATTATCGAATATGATCATTTTGGTGGACCCGGTGTTATGGCGTGGAGATGGGAGAGGCGGGAATAATGTTGCATGATTATGCCGTCCTCCACAACTTTGAACATGGTACATTCAGCGGCCAACGTAGTTGTGTTATTGTATTTCTTCCCCATGTGCGTCTCTTCAGGGATACGATCTGTCCTGATTTTACTTTTACGAGTGGTAATACGTCACCGCTTCGAAAAACGCAGGCCAAGTAACTCTTGGAGCGAGAGAATTGTTGAATGGACTGGCCTGCCCCAGACATTGTTGAGTACTTGTTGAATGCGTTGGAAGACGTACTGCAGCACATTTACAACCACCAATGGCCATGCAGCAGTCGTCAGTCGCGATGATGGAGGAATTAACGCCCTACCGCCACAACCTTGTCCACCTTATGGCCAAAGTGGATGTACATTGCAGAAGTGGTTATCACTAGCCCGTTAAGGACCATTTTCCGTCTCTTCCACTGCCGATGGGGCCATCATGAAACGCGGTGATTTCGCTGTGGCTACTGTCATTGTGTAAAAGAGTCATTTCTGTTCATCTCATGACGTATTCTTTTCAGTTACGCTCTGTCCTATACTGTACCATTTCTTTCTGTGTATGGTGCAAGTTTCATCGAGCTATGTTATTTGCCAGTGACATATCATACGAAAGCTATTTTCGTCCGTAAGTTTTGCATTGTACACAGAGAACATGAAGAGAAACTTTAACATTTGTTTGGAGTGCATCTGATGTTACTTTATTTTCTGTAGATCGCTTACCGTCTAGTAATTCGTTCAAGGTTTTATTAGTCAATTATTCACCGAGAAAATTATACATCTGCGAAGACACGTGTTAGAGTAGCGAAGAATACGCCGGAAACGTGAATTTAGTCACAGGGATGTTGAAAGGAAACACAAGATGTTTGCCTCAAATTTTGATGAAATACGTAATAAAAAATAAAATGAATGGGAAGACGCTGACAGTTTAAGGTTGTGGAGAAAGGTCCCCAAATTTACAGAAATCGACACTTGGAAGATACACTGCCAGAAAAAAAATTGTACACGCGTGTAAAAGCTTCTAATTCGATCAAGATTCATTGCTACAAGAGTGCTTATGGTGTACATGAAATGATTAAATTTACAGATCAATAGCAAGCTGTTCTGAGGTACCAGGTATCGACCGATACTGAAACACCCATACCAGTACGTAGTGTAGCTTCTAACAGCGGAAATGCAGCCACAGAGTCTGCCATCCAGTTGACGGTACGATTGGTGAATACTGTCATGCGATACGTTATTCCACGCCTACTCCACTTTTTCGCATAGTTCTGTAAGAGTTGCTGGTCGATGAGTCGCAGGAAGCACTTTTCGTCCCACCACATCCCACACTTGCTCGGTTGGAGACAAGTCCGCAGGAAGGTGCTGCACGTCTTGCGGAGCACGTTAAGTTTCGCTGGCAGTGCGTGGACGAGCGTTATCTTGTTGGAAAACCATATCACCTCCTTGTTGCAAGAACCGCAAAAAAACGGGTGCAACAACATTCTGCACGTATCAAGCTCTGGTGAGCTTCGCCTCCAGAAACACCAAAGGTGAACGGGAGTTGTAGCTCATCGCACCCTAGACCGTAAGACCTGGGGCAGGGCTGGTGTGTGTTGGACGAATGCACTCCACGAGACGGCGATCATTAGGTCTACGTCATACTCACCAACGACCATCACTTGCGTCAGAATGTGCCTGCATCGCTGAAGACCACGGCGCGCCATTCCATCTCCCAAGTGATCCTCTGATGGCACCAATCGAGCCGTGCACGTCGATGGTGTGCCGTGAGTCGAAGACGGGCTAGAAGTGTGAGTGCCCGTAATTTCACTGCTAACAACCACAGGTTTGCAACAGTTCCTGTTGACACGTCCAGGCCCACTATCCCTCTTATCTATGCGGTGGCAGCTGTACGATCTGGCACTGCTGCCCTTACAATAAGACGATCCTGGCCGGCGTCTGTGATGCGTGGACGTCCGGAACCTCGTGTACGGTTGTGACAATGTCCACGTGCACTGATACTAGCATCGTTGCTCAACTGATGCGTACTTCCATTTGTGTGTCCACAATTTGAATCCCTTCAAACACGCTCAGTTGGGCGTAGGAAGTACGAGGGCGTCTCCCCGGCATGGTTATCTACTTGTTCCACATCTTTGCGCCACACTGAACCTTCTGGCTGTGAACATTTCTTACTAAAGGGTAGACACAAAAGGCCTCTGAAACCTATGCACTGCCGGCCGGAGAGGCCGTGCGGTTCTAGGTGCTACAGTCTGGAGCCGAGCGACCGCTACGGTCGCAGGTTCGAATCCTGCCTCGGGCATGGCTGTGTGTGATGTCCTTCGGTTAGTTAGGTTTAATTAGTTCTAAGTTCTAGGTGACTGATGACCTCAGAAATTAAGTCGCATGGTGCTCAGAGCCATTTGAACCATTTGAACCAAACCTATACACTGTGCTATCTGTTCGCGGAAGACGCTGAAACCATTATCGGTACGTCTACTATTCCCCAAGTGGCATATGGCGTCATCTAATCAAAACTGACATCGTTTTCCATGTGTACTAATTTTTCTTCCAGCACTGTATCTATAACGAGGGAAGTAAATTAAGCCAATGATAAAAATTTGTACATAATCGTTGACAGCCTTGTACCAACTCCTTTAATGCGACCAGTGCAATATCCGGATTGTATTTCATACTGGTGCAGCAGCGAAGACTAAAAAAAATGGTTCAAATGGCTCTGAGCACTATGGGACTTAACTGCTAAGGTCGTCAGTCCCCTAGAACTTAGAACTACTTAAACCTAACATAAGGACATCACACACATCCATACCCGAGGCAGGATTCATACCTGTGACCATAGTGGTCACGCGGTTCCAGACTGTAGCGCCTAGTACCGCAGCGATGACAGTGATGAAGTGATTAATAACCAGGAGTTTTTCTTAATAGATTGTTCTTTTGTACTGGTCAACAGATTCTAAGGGCCACATTGAAATGTCAAACATTGTAATGCCACGAGTTTAGTTTGCTGGCATAAGCTGTCTCCAGCACACCGGATAGCAGGCGCTGCATCAAGTGCGCCCATTCCGGGAGAGGCCAGAGATACACCAACAAGCAGCGTGTCACCAACGCGCTGTCCACAGCATGTACGACGTGCGTTCAAGTTCTAAGGCCTCCGATTTTTTTTTCTCCGGACTTGAAAGAGATAGAAACATGCGCATTGTTTTAAAATGAGGCCGCGTTCATTGTCAATACGTCCCAGAGATGGCAGCACCATACGGTAGATGGAATTTTATCGCCAGCGGCGAGAATGAGAACTGTTTTAAATACTTAAAATGGCGACGTTTTCCTTACTTGAACAGCATGCAATCATTCGTTTTCTGAATTTGCGTGGTGTGAAACCAATTGAAATTCATCGACAGTTGAAGGAGACATGTGCTGATGGAGTTATGGATGTGTCGAAAGTGCGTTCGTGGGTGCGACAGTTTAATGAAGGCAGAACATCGTGTGACAACAAACCGAAACAACCTCGGGCTCGCACAAGCCGGTCTGACGACATGATCGAGAAAGAGGAGAGAATTGTTTTGGGGGATCGCCGAATGACTGTTGAACAGATCGCCTCCAGAGTTGGCATTTCTGTGGGTTCTGCACACACAATCCTGCATGACAACCTGAAAATGCGAAAAGTGTCATCCAGGTGGGTGCCACGAATGCTGACGGACGACCACACGGCTGCCCGTGTGGCATGTTGCCAAGAAATGTTGATGCGCAACGACAGCATGAATGGGACTTTCTTTTCGTCGGTTCTGACAATGGATGAGATGTGGATGCCATTTTTCAATCCAGAAACAAAGCGCCAGTCAGTTCAATGGAAGCACAAAGATTCACAGCCACCAAAAAAATTTCGGGTAACCACCAGTGCTGAAAAAATGATGGTGTCCGTGTTCTGGGACAGCGAGGGCGTAATCCTTACCCATTGCGTTCCAATGGGCACTACGGTAACAGGTGCATCCTACGAAAATGTTTTGAAGAACAAATTCCTTCCTGCACTGCAACAAAAACGTCCGGGAAGGGCTGCGCGTGTGCTGTTTCACCAAGACAACGCACCCGCACATCGAGGTAACGTTAGGCAACAGTTTCTTCGTGATAACAACTTTGAAGTGATTCCTCATGCTCCCTACTCACCTGACCTGGCTCCTAGTGACTTTTGGCTTTTTCCAACAATGAAAGACACTCTCCGTGGCCGCACATTCACCAGCCGTGCTACTATTGCCTCAGCGATTTTCCAGTGGTCAAAACAGACTCCTAAAGAAACCTTCGCCGCTGCCATGGAATCATGGCGTCAGCGTTGCGAAAAATGTGTATGTCTGCAGGGCGATTACGGCGAGAAGTAACGCCAGTTTCATCGATTTCGGGTGAGTAGTTAATTAGAAAAAAAATCGGAGGCCTTAGAACTTGAATGCACCTCGTATTTAGGTCGGCGCCGCTGACCCGGAAGGCCCCGCTGACCGCACTTTAGTTTGACGTCTGTCGGTCCAATCACAGAGCGATTGTAGCTATCTCAGGCTACGGCAGTGCATAGCGACCAGATTAGAGACTAAACTTAGTAATAGCGGGATTACCGATACTGTCTGCAAGAGCACTGTTACCAATCAGCTTGTATCACCAGCATGGACGCTGCTCAAGTTAGGCAGCAGCTTCATGTCAATAAAGAAACGTATTAATCCATGTGTGCATTTGTGTTATAGAAAGAGGATACCGGCCACCCATAACAACATCCTCTCCCTGGCGTCCTCACGATACAAGACTCTACATTCAGAATGAATCATTTGTTTTCATTAGGTTCCCTTTAACATGGCCGATAAAGCCTCACACTAATCTATGAGCCTGGTTCAGTAGCATACTATTGCACCCTTTCGATGTCCTCCGTCAATCCCACCTGGTAAGGATCCCACACCGCGCAGCAATATTCTAACAGAGGACGAACGAGTGTAGTGTAAGCTGTCTCTTTAGTGGACTTGTTGCATCGTCTAAGTGCCCTGCCAATGAAACGCAACCTTTGGCTCGCCTTCCCCACAATATTATCTATGTGGTCTTTCCAACTGAAGTTGTTCGTAATTTTATCACCCAGGTACTTAGTTGAATTGACAGCCTTGAGCATTGTACTATTTATCGAGTAATCGAATTCCAACGGATTTCTTTTGGAACTCATGTGGATCACCTCACACTTTTCGTTATTTAGCGTCAACTGCCACCTGCCACACCATACAGCAATCTTTTCTAAATTTTAGATAAGTAGTGCATTTATGTCTTTCAATAAGCAGCTGCAGATTTTGTGTATGTGTGTGTGTCCGCTTGCGTGCGCCCACGCCTCAGCGGTGGCGGCCTTGCGGCCATCAGCCAGGCATGTGGCGAAGGTCGTTTCTTATTCGGACTCCTACGTTTCAGGCACTGACATACACCTCGGGAGCGACTCTAAACAATGCTAACGTGGCGTGCTAGCACGCTGTATCCGCTGAAACAAAGGCCCATTATCCGACTGTGGACGCTGAGAACTGGAGGACGCAACGGCTGCATATGCATTATCACGCTGCACGGCCGGCCGTAAATCAACCAGCACACAGCAGCCGGCCTCTGTCTGTATTAACGCTTACTGCGGCTAAATTGCTATTATGCTCACATGGGCAACGTATTAAAGAATAAAATTGTTACTAAACAGCAAGAAGCGTTGAATACGAGACAAAATGCGCGTCCCTCAAGAAATAGCTAAAGCATGTACTTCAGCTACAGTTCGCAGCCCTCATGTGGTCTGGTTATGCGTGGATAGTCTCGTGCTTCGAAATGCAGAAATTCTTGAAACCGAGTAGGACTCGTCTGTGCAGAACGTCTACGAAAATTTTGTCAATTTCGTGGCTTAGCACGAAGTAGTAGCATAAAAGAAGAAACATTAAGGCACCGATTTTTTTTTTCTGCTAAAATGGAGAAGGATTAGATCAGGACTCAATTTCCTATTCCTAACACCACTGTAGAGAGGGATGACGTTTGCTGACAAAAAATGATGGCTAATCTAGGAGCAGAAAGCGCTACGCGTGAACGACCTGAGCGGCATATCTTCGATAATTATGCTTATGTAAATTATGTTTAACCATATGGACAAATTATGTTTAATTACATGGGTTATGGCAATACAAGAAAGCTCGAATGCACTTCTGACATGTTGAACTCGGAAGCTGCTGCAATTAGTTAATAGGGAAAATTAATGAATTAATAACAGGAAGATAGCTTATTTGGCAAAATTAAGACTTTTCATTGGTCTGTTTACACGGCTTTTCTTGGTAGAAAGAGGAGCACGCTCTAGAGTGGCACAAGTTCTAACCTGGAAGGAGAAGGACGTGTTGAGCCTCCGGACAGGAGAGTAAAGTATGGGTTCAGCCTCAGACATTTTAGCAGTCAGATCTCATGGGTTATGTTGCGGTAGGTATTGTATTAATATTACTTGTGTGTAAGATAGCTAAACATACACTCTAAGACAGAAAAGTGAGCAACGTGTCAAGAAGGACGGGCAGGAAATCGGTAGACGTGATATACACGTTCAGACAAACATGATTACAATTTCAGAAAAACTGAATTAGCCTGTTTGTTCAACAGAAAGAGTTCCCCAAATTGAGCGAATGAATAACGCTTTGGTCCACCTCTGGCCTCAATGAAAGCAGTTGTTTAGTATGGCATTGATAGACAGAATTAATGGATGTCCTACTAAGGCATACAGTGCCAAATTCTGTCTAACTGACGCCTTAGATAGTCAAATCCCGGGCTAGTTGGAGTGTCCGGCGAATGATGCTGGAAACGTTCTCAACTGGAGAGTGATCCGGTGACCTTACTTGCCTAGGTAGAGTGAAACGCGAAAACAAAATGTAGAAACTCTCGCGGTGTGTGCGGACGGGCACTATCTTGTTGAAATACGAGCCCAGGATAGCATGTCGTGAAGGGCAACAAAACGGATCTGTGCTGTCAAGGTACTGCGGATGACAGACAAAGGGATGCTGTTATGAAAAGAAGAAATGGCGCTCCAGACCTTCACTCCACGTTGTCGGACCGCATGGTGGCGACAGTCACGTCTTCGGTCTGACAGCGGCCACAAAACCCTGAAAGGAAGAAAGTTTATCGCTTACTATTTTTTTGCTGTTCATAAAGCATAACGTTTTAGTATGTAACTACTTTAGTACTAACTATACTCGCGACACTTTTGGAGACAGGTTTTACATATAACACTGGTTGTACCTCCAAAGTTATATCATTGTACGAGAGATAGATCCGAAGAGACGACGTCATAAACATTTAACTGCGCGAAAACGGAACTGCGGGGTGAAGTTCGCTAGAGATACAGGTGAAATGTGTGCTCAAATATGAGTGAAATATGTTAAATGTATATGAAATGAAATCATGCTCATAAATTAACGGTAATGCTGATACATGGTGAAATAACGCTGTGGTGAGCGGTTTGCGGGCTTAAATCAACTCAGGGTATGACCAGGCCGTGCATGCGACCTGATGTCGCCGCACGGAAGGTCTGGCAGCAGTCCACATAAGCAGAGGTGTGTTGGTGCATGTCAGAGTATGGTGCAGCGAGTAAGTGTGCAAACGTTTTCAGACGTGCTAATAGTGACTGTGTGTTGAAAATGGCTCAAAGAACACATAGTGATGATGAAACTTCCTGGCAGATCAAAACTGTGTGCCGGACCGAGACTCGAACTCTGCTGTGAGGACGGGGCGTGAGTCGTGCTTGGGTAGCTCAGTTGGTAGAGCACTTGCCCGCGAAAGGCAAAGGTCCCGAGTACGAGTCTCGGTCCGGCACACAGTTTTGATCTGCCAAGAAGTTTCATATCAGCGCACACTCCGCTGCAGAGTGGAAATCTCATTCTGGAAACATATTGATGATGTTATGAGGAGTAGAATACTAGGACGACTTGAGGCTGGTCAGACACAGCAGGTCGTAGCATGGGCCCTTGCCTCAAAATTATTGCAACGATTCCAGCAAACAGGAAACGTGTCCAGGCGCTACAGTACGGGACGTCCACAGTGTACAACAACACAAGAAGACCGACATCTCACCATCAGTGCCCGCAGACGGCCACGGAGTATTGCAGGTAGCGTTGGTCGAGACCTTACGGCAGCCACTGGAATAGTTGTCTCCAGACACACAGTCTACAGATGACTGAACAGACATGGTTTATTCGCCCTGAGACCTGCAGTGTGCATTCCACAGTCCCCTGGTCACAGCAGAGCCCGTAAAGCTTGGTGTCAAGAACATAGTGCATGGTCATTGGAACAGTGGTCCCAGGTTATGTTCACGGAGGAGTCCTTGTATAGTCTGGAAAGTGATTCTCGCCAGGTTTTCATCTGGCGTGAACCAGGAATCAGATACCAACCCCTTAATGTCCTTGAAAGGGACCTGTATGGAGGTCGTGGTTTGAAGGTGTCGGGTGGGATTATGAGTCGTGCACGTGTACCCCTCCATGTCTTTGACAGAGGAACTTCAACAGCTCAGGTGTATCGGAATGTCATTTTCACCAGTACGTCCGCCCTTCAGGGGTGCAGTAAGTCCCACCTTCCTCCTGATGGATGATTACGCATGGCCCCACCGAGCAGCCAAAGTGGGGGAATACCTTGAAACAGAAGATATCAAGCGAATGGACTGGCCTGCCTGTTCTCTAGACCTAAACTTCATTGAGCACGTCTGGGATGCTCTCGGTCGGCGTATCACTGCACGTCTTCATACCCCTAGGACACTTCAGGAGCTCCGTCAGGAACTGATGCAAGAATGCAAGGTTACACCCCAGCAGCTGCTCGACCACCTGATCCAGAGTATGCCAACCCGCTGTGCGGCCTATGTACGTGTACATGTTGATCATATCCCATATTGATGTCGGGTTACATGCGCAGGAAACAGTGGCGTTTTGTAGCACATGTGTTTAGGGACGGTTTTCTCAACTTATCACCAATACTGTGGACTTACAGAATTGTGTCGTGTGTGTTCCCTATGTGCCTATGCTGTTAGCGTCAGTTTTGTGTAGTGCCACTATGTGTGGCACCACATTCTGCAATTATTCTTAAATTATGAGCATGAGTGTAGATGTGAGAAGGGAATATGCAGGTAAAGCTATGGTTAAAAAACTGCTGCTAAACCTGTGGATAGGTTTCAACCAAACCTGGCACATATATTACCTACCACCAGGAAAGATATACTGTGGGGTTAGAACCTTCAGCCTCCTATTGGGGTGTGAGTGATAGCATGAAGAGAGGAGGGTGAGGAGAAGAAGGACCGAGAGGGTGAAGGAGGAGATAAGTACAGATATGGGGGAGGACGAGATAGACAGAGAGAGGAAGAGGTGTAGTGTACATGGAGAGGAAAGCAGAAATTGACAGAGACGTGGGAGAGGGGTGATGGAACGAGAGAGAGAGGGAGTCGGAGATCAAAGACAGAGGAGAAATAAGAAATAGATGGGTAAAGAGAAGAGGTGGAGATGAGTGAGAGGAGGGGTAGACAGGGGGGAGGGAGGGAGGGGAACAGTGAGAGAGTGAGGAGGAGATGGACAGGAAGAGTGGGTGGAGGTGATTGACAAAGAGAAGGGGGAGGAAGAGACGGACAGAGGAGGAGAAGGAGGAGGGGGAGGAGACTTGATAAGAGGGTGAGAGGAGCAGATGGACAGAGGGAGAAGGAGGAGATGGGCAGAGGGAGGCAGGGAGATTGACAGAGAAAGAGGGGGGAGGAGAAGGTGGACAGAGACAGGGGTAGATGCAGATGGACAGAGAGAGGGGCAGGTGGAGGAGGTGGACAGAGAGTGGGGATGGGAGAGTGGGGACTGAGAGAGGGGTAGATGCAGATGGACAGAGAGAGGGGCAGGTGGAAGAGGTGGACAGAGAGTGGGGATGGGCGAGATGGGAAGAGAGGTGGAGGCGGGGAGGAGGAGATGTGCAGAGGGAGGGAGGAGGAGATGGACTAGTACAAGATTGCAGTAAATACATACTCGGCCAACGCCGGTTCTACTTCAAGAAATAATGGGTAAACTGTAAACCGTTTAATGGTCTGGAGGCCAAATTCGCAAGTGAGAGTTGGCTACACTAAAGATGGATGGAATGGAATCAGATCAGTGTGTTGAAGTGTGTACGTGTGAAAGCTATCACAGGACCTTAGTCCCCGGTTATAAGCATTTGTTGCTCAGATGCAAGCTTTGTGTCTCCTACGATCCCACCGCAAAGCCGAGACGGCCTACTCATTGTGTCCCACGAGGTTTTTGCAGACGGCGTGTGATGTCCAATTCCGCGCATGCAGCCGCGAGGCGGTGCGTGGTAGACGTACGGGGATCGAACGACGCCGCAATTAACCGCCGCCGTCTGGGCAGACGTCAGGCCTGCCAACCTTCCGCGTGCTCCAGTTACGGGGCGGCGGTGTTTTTCTCCGCGGAGAAACGCGGCCGACGCGGACGGGCTGTTTGTGAAAGACAGCGGCGAGGCGCACTGGTAAACAGCGGTAAGTGTTTTTCCAGGGCCGTGATTTATGACTCGGCGTCCGCCTCCGTGCGGCGCCGGCGCCCCTCCAGCGTCCACCTGCCTGCTGCCTGCCGCGAGCTCCTCACAAAGGTCCTTAACGGCTCCAGGCGGACAGACGTCGCATCCCGGCACACTGTCCACCCTCTCGACGGCAACGTCATTACTCGGAGGTCAACACACTCCTAACTTTCACTCTCTCCCGTTCTCTCTCAGTTCTACACGAGCTCGGAGTCCGCTGACATCCTAATTAGCTCCTTATCTTCCTTTTTCCTGTTGTGTAACAGCATGTTGTCTCAGTTGGGGTATATAGTCTCGAAAAACTGGAACACCGGCGTTAATGGAAAACAGAAAAATACGTCAGTTGTGTTCTTTGTTATAAGAAGATGCTTGCCCATCTAAAACCAAAGATTAGAGTCGTCCGAAGAACGGGATGCCAAATCAAGGTTGTCAACTCGCAACCAAACCAGAGAAGAGTATAGTCGAAAGTCTCTAAAGCCTAGAACGGTTAAATATTCTCTATTTACAAACAGTCGGTTTCGATAGACATTGTGTTACACACTTCTGGAGGTTGTAGAGGGGACTCAGTAGACAAAGTTTTACGAAGTTACAGGCGTTAGTGACTGTATATATATTTTCTAGAATGATGAAGGATAAAGGTATCAATTGAGGTAAGCGTTCTTATAGCAGAAACGAACGAGTCGAAAGTTAGAAGCGATAACTTTTGTGATACCTCTGGTTCAAATGGCTCTGAGCACTATGGGAACTTCTGGGGTCATCAGTCCCCTAGAACTTAGAACTACTTAAACCTAACTAACCTAAGGACGTAACACATATCCATGCCCGAGGCAGGATTCGAACCTGCGACCGTAGCGGTCGCGCTGTTCCAGACCGAAGCGCCTGATACCTCTGACAGTGGAATACATATACTGATAGTGTTGTCGTTAAGACAGTACGTATACAACTTTCAGACATGGTAGTATGTACCAAAAGACGAAAAAAATGTATAATAAACATGTGCTCCAAAATCATACCTTAAGAGCTATGAACAGGTTTTCAGTAGATGATGATGGTGTGTTATTTGGGGGGCGCTTAACTGCGCAGTCATCAGCGCCCATAGAAAGTCCCAATTTTTGGGCAGCCCAATTATTTTGTAATACAATCTAGCCACTGTCACGAATGATGTTGATGAGGAGGAGGACAGCACAAACACCCATTCCCTGGGCTGAGAAAATCCCCAACCCGGCCGGCCGGAAATCGAACCTGGGACTCCGTGAACTAGAGGCAGCAACGCTAGCCACTAGCTCACAGTTTTTCAATGAACAAAATGGGTTTCACAAGAGTGAAGATGAACAAGTGCTCATAGTTCCTCCGGTATGTTTTGGAGCCCATGTCTACTAGCTATTTTTCTATTTTGGATTGGTCCATATTACAACATCTGAAAGTTTCATATCCTACATTTCTAGCAAAAACAGTACCGTTACGTGTATTCCACTGTCAGTAGACTTTCGCTTGTAACATTCTTTTGTTTCAGGAACAGAGACCATTAGCCGGCCGCGGTGGTCTCGCGGTTCTAGGCGCTCAGTCCGGAACCGCGCGACTGCTACGGTCGCAGGTTCGAATCCTGCCTCGGGCATGGATGTGTGTGATGTCCTTAGGTTAGTTAGGTTTAAGTAGTTCTAAGCTCTAGGGGACTGATGACCACAGATGTTAAGTCCCAGAGCCATTTTTTTTTTTTTTTTTTTTTAGAGACCATTAGCTCAAACTGATGGGCTTCTTCGACTCCATCGTTCTTGAAAGTTTGTAACATCATCATGTCATTTTGTATATACCTGCATTTACAGGCACCGGCACCTATATCTTTGACGCCCTGTTGTAGGGCTGTTGATATTTGTAAAATATCGGGAATCCGTTTTATCGTTATTGAAAAAGTAACACATCGCTCCTCGATATGTCGATAAAATTATCTATATATCGACGTATATAATATACCGACGGACATGAATAATATATCGATGGACCGGTCTATAGAAATAGAAATGCGTCAAAATTGCATGGTGAAGTTAAACGTTGCAGTTTTCTGTTAGTAGCGCCGATTACATCAGCATTTCCCCTCACACGTCTGCGCCCACCGCAAAGATCAGTCTTGTCATTTACAGTTTTGTTCATCATTTTCAGCAGCTGTTTTTGAAGAATGCCTAGGGGCTGAAATAGCACACTAGTTGCGTTAGAAAATTGTTTTTTAACACAACCTGTTGCTTCAATTACACCGCCACCCCGCAGTACAGTTGGACTTCATTTTTGCGCCACCTGTTCTTGGTTCACACAAAGAAGGGACGTGATGAAAGTTCAAAAAGTAGTAAGATACCTTCGCACAGTCAAAGCAGTGTTCTACTAAAATTTCAAATGAACAATTTCAAATATTTACCGTAAATTGCGAAAAAATATAAAAAAAAAACGAAAATTATCGGCACCTGACACTGCCGTTTAGATATGGATTATAGATAAGTCGAAAAAAGGACATCACCGAAGCTATAGACAGTTTTTAGTAAAAATATATTCTGATACATCGACATCTTATCAACAGCCCTTCCCTGTAGCGTCGTTGGATGACATTTATGGACATGAGTTGCAGTCTAAAAACTGATGTACAGTGCCCTCTACAACCTCTATGAAGTGTGTAACATGAATTTTGAAACACCCTGTATAAAGCCGTGACATAAATATAGTATTAAAAGTCCAACTGCACATTATACATTTGACCATTTCCATATAAACACATCAAAAAAAGTTTTGCATCACCCCAGTTCACAGAAATCCTGAAGAGAGATGTTGACTCTGGGTATTATATCACAGACACAGTCCCTTCGACTGTTCAGAGGTGTCACTACACCCCTCCAAAAACGTAAACAACCATGCATGAGCAGCGCCTATTAGACGGATGGAATGCGACAGCCGATCAGTTCCAGTCATTCCCACAGGAAGGAGGTACACAACTCGTGCTGTTTGTAGTTCAACCATGCCTATACAGTCAATACCGCGGTTTGATCGCGTCCACATTGTTACTTTGTGGCAGGAAGGGCTCTCAATAAGGGAAGTGTCCAGGCTTCTCGGCGTGAACCAAAGCGATGTTGTTCGGACATGGAGAAGATAGAGACCGTAATTGTCGATGGCATGTCTCGCTCAGACCGCCCAAGAGCTACTACTGCAGTGGATGACCCCTACCTACGGATTATGGCTCGGAAGAACCCTGACAGCAGTGCCACCATGTTGAATAATGCTTTTCGTGCAGTCACTGGACGTCGCAATAGGCTGCATGATGTGCAACTTCACTCCCGACGTCCATGACGAGTTCCATCTTTTTAACAACGACACAATGCAGCGCGGTACAGATGGGTCCAACAACATGCCGAATGGACTGCTCGGGATCGGCATCACGTTCTCTTCACCGATGAGTTTCTTATATGCCTTCAACCAGACAATCGTGGGAGACGCGTTTGGAGGCAACCCAATCAGGCTCAACGCCTTAGACACACTGTCCAACGAGTGCAGCATGATGGAGGTTCCCTGCTGTTTTGGGGTGCTGATGAACGCCGCTGGTGGTCACACAAGGCGCCGTAACGGCTGTACGATACGCGAATGCCATCCTCCGGCCGATAGTACGACCACATCGGCAGCATATTGGCGAGGCATTCGTCTTCAAGGACGACGGTTCCCGCCCCTATCATTGACGTCTTGTGAATGACTTTCTTCAGGTTAACAACATCGCTCGAGAGACACACTAGAGTGTCCATCATGTTCTGCAGACGTGAACCCTATCGAACATGCCTGGGATAGATTGAAAAGCGCTGTTTACAGACGACGTGAGCCACCAACCACTCTGAGGGATTTACACCGAATCGCCGTTGACTAGTGGTACAATCTGGACCAACGGTGCCTTGGTGAACTTGAGGATAGTATGCCACGACGAATACAGGCATGCATCAATGGAAGAGGACGTGCTACTCGGCATTAGAGATACCGGTGTGTACAGCAGTCTGGACCAATACCTCTGAAAGTCTCTCTGTATGGTAACACAACATGCAATGTGGGGTTTTCATGAGCAATATAAAGGTCAGAAATGGTGTTTATATTGATCTCTATTCCAATTTTCTGTTCAGGTTCCGTAACTCTCGGAACCGAAGTGATGCACTACTGTTAAGACAGTACACAATAAAACGCAAAGTACATAGAGCTGCTAAGATATGTTTGATTGTGCACTATGCGTATTTGAGCTGTCAAGACAGAGCATCGCTTGAAGCTTCGCTAGCGGGTGTTCATGCGCCACGACAATGACCCGTCTCATTCAGCAGTGGGCACCGTCTTACATGCTGCATCTTTGGTGTTGTGTACATAATTCCGCGTAGTCAGCGCGTACACAACTTTCCCACTAGAGCGCGCCACGCTAGGCACAACAGCGCAGGCGCAGCGCTCGTCCGTCTCCGCACTACGAGATGGCGCAGCCTTAGAGACAGACCAAATTCTGCTTCCGCCGATCCGTGTATTAATATGTAACGCAGCCAATGACATTGCTGCTAATGTAGAACCTTTTGTCCTCGCGGATCACACTCACGCAGTGACACCCGAATGCGTGAGGTATTATAACGAGTGGTCAGACCTCCAATTAGTCAGTCTGCATTTGTCTGCACTAGTCGGTACCAGTCTGCATTAGTCTGCATTTGTCTGTACCAGTCTATAGTCAAGTTTCAGTCTGCACAATAACATTATCATATTCCTGTACATAGCCATGAAGAGAAATGTATAGACACCTCGTCAAGTATCAGAGATATGTGAGAATAAGATTAACGTACCAAGACTAAAGGAACTTCAGATTGTCAATTGTAAATAGCATCCAGAATCAAGTTACGTGAGTTTTATGCTTCTTACTATTTTAATAAATGTGTGTGAAAATTAATCAAGTTCTGTTTAAAGTTGGTCACCGTCAATCTGCTACTCTAAGCGTGCAAGTGGCATTTCTATCGTCTGACCTAACGGCAGAAGATAAACACGCCACAATAAGACCACGAGACATATAGCTGACACTCGCCAACTTCATTAGAGCGACGAGTCAAATAATCTGATGGTGTGTGTACCGAAGGTCTCACAGTATACACACCGCATTTGGGTTATCAAATTTTGCCTCACCCCCTATAAGTTACTGGTATGACATTCATTGACGTATTTCTCTTTCCTGTGATGAAGGCACCCAATGCATGTGAGGCGTTTTCAGAATGACGACGCAGTCATTTTCAAGGTGGAACTTTTCCTGAGCAGCCAAAATAGTTTACTACTCCCAAGCTCTCTGCCAAGTCATCTATCGTTATGAAAAATACGTCGCATAAGGTTAGTAGCTCATCACCAGTTTTCATTGCTGTAGCTTAGTTGATATATATGTAGTATGATATATAGTGATCGGCTAGAATATTATGACCACCGACCTATTTCCAATATACATAGATCCGTCCAGGCGATAGCAGCGTTAACTTGCGAGGAGTGACTGCTTGTCAGACACAGCACCGCACGTGTGGTATCATTGAGTATGCTCTCCCTGTGTACAATGTGGAAGGCACGCAATCTATCTGGCTTTGACAGATGGCTGATAGTGATGGCCCGGAGATTTGGCACGTGCATTTCGGAAACTGCACGAATTGTCAGGTTTTCGAGGAGTGCTGTGATGAGTGTCTTCAACACCTGGTGAAATGAAGGTGAAACTACATCTAGACGTGTGGGGTTGGAGGACCAACCCTCATTACAGATGTCAGATGTCGCAGGGTGGGCAGACTGCTAAAACAGAGCAGGCGGCGAACTTTGGCGGAACTAACGTCAGACTTTAATGCTGAGCAGAGAACAACTGTGTCTGAACACTCCTATCGATGGGCAGTCGACGACCCATGAATATGCCAATGTTAACACCATTAAGTCGGTAACTACGACTGAAATGTGCACGTGACCAGCGGCACAGGACATTGGCGCAGTGTCCGAGCGTTACATGGTCTGATGAGTCCCGATACTTCTTTCCTCATGCGGATGGGAGGGCGCGAATCTGTCGTCTTCCTGAGGAACAGTTCCATGACATCTTCACTGCAGGACGGACACAAGCTGCCGGCAGCTACATTTTGTTGTGGGGATCATTCAGGAGCCGGCCGTTGTTGCCGAGTGGTTCTAGGCGCTTCAGTCTGGAACCACGGGACCGCTATTGTCATAGGTTCGAATCCTGCCTTGGGCATGGATGTGTGTGGTGTCCTTAGGTTAATTTAGCTCTAAGTAGTTCTAAGTTCTAGGGGCCTGTTGACAGATGTTAAGTCCCATAGTGCTCAGAGCCATTTGAACCATTTTTGATCATTCAGGAGGGTATCCGTGGGTCCAGTGGATCTCGTGCAAGGCACCATGACGACGCGCAAGGGGTATCGTACACTGGTTGCCGACCACGTAAACCCCTTCATGAATATCATGTTTCCCGACCACAGTGGCTTTTATCAACAAGGTAATGCGCCATACCACATGGCCTGAAGTGTGATGGGGTGGTTAGAAGAACACAGTGGGGAGTTCCAATTGATGTGGTGGCCCCCCACTCGCCAGATCTGGACCCGACCGAACACATCTGAGATGTGTGGACGTCAGAGCTCATCGCCCCCTCCCCAGAATTCACAGGAATTAGGTATCCCTTGTCTGCATATGTGGTGCCAACTCCATCCATCGACCTGCCAAGGTCACATTGCTTCCTGCCACGATGCATTACCGGTTCAATCCATGCCAAAGGTGGGCATTTCCCTGCAGATGTACAAACAAGATCGAAGCTCACTAGAAATAAACCGATTCGCTGCGAATAATGTGGTTAACGGGCAGTGTGTTGATCAGTTGGAAACTGGAGGCGGTCAGTTACACTCTCTGGATGGCAGAGGCAGTCAAAACTACCGTTCGCGAGAAACGGAAAAATCCAGTCATTTATGATGATGGTTGTATTTGGCGCTTAACTGTGTGGTTAACAGAGGCCGTACAAAATGCCAATCGTTTCACTGGCCAGTCTCGGCACATCCCCAAATGATAAAATGATGAGAACAACACAACACCCAACTCATGGGCGGAAAAATTCCCCCACCCGGCAAGGAATCGATCCCAGGACCCCGTGATCCCGAGGCAGCAATACTAGCCACTTTTTATTAAAAAAAAAAAACATTTATTTAAGGAACAATGTTTCACCTTCCAAATACATACTAAGTACATTTAATAACCATGCACACATGTTATACATGTAATTATGAAAGCCGGACACTGTGGTCGAGAGGTTCTAGACGCTTCAGTCCTGACCCGCGCTGCTGCTCTACGGTCGCAGGTTCGAATCCTGCTTCGGGCATGGATGTGTGTGATGTCCTTAGGTTAGTTAGGTTTAAATAGTTCTAAGTGTAGGGGACTGATGACCTCAGATGTTAACTCCCATAGTGCTTAGAGCCATTTGAATCATTTGAAATGATTTAAAGAAAAACCGTTTGATCATTGCAATTATGCTGATGTAAAAGAAATTCAACAGAAGATTGTGTTAATGACTAAATTACCAGAAAGAATTAATTTGAACATCAAGAAAAGTTTTTAAAGTCGCTCAAACTTCTTGAAATATGTATAAATAGAAAACTGCACTTTGTATTACATGTGCTCCAATCTTTACAGAAGCATAAATAGTACTTTATGAAGGATATCAGCAAATTTTTGGGATAATTTTTAATATATTAATGTACACAAGGAAATCGTCCCCGTGAGAAACTGATGTTTAACCTTCTCAGCTCAGTCAGACTAGCTATGAGCATTTCACACAATTGTATGGAAGTTACCAAAACTTATACAGAATATGGAAGATTTATGTTCATCGCACATAAAAACAATTTAATAATCATATTAGACAATCTCTTGAATACCTGAGTATGGCGGAAAAAAGATGTTATAAAGTTGACTAGCCTTCCAACTAGACTTCCTGGTCACTAATGGAAAGTTAATTGTCTGAAGTGATCAGATCTATCTAATACACTCCTGGAAATTGAAATAAGAACACCGTGAATTCATTGTCCCAGGAAGGGGAAACTTTATTGACACATTCCTGGGGTCAGATACATCACATGATCACACTGACAGAACCACAGGCACATAGACACAGGCAACAGAGCATGCACAATGTCGGCACTAGTACAGTGTATATCCACCTTTCGCAGCAATGCAGGCTGCTATTCTCCCATGGAGACGATCGTAGAGATGCTGGATGTAGTCCTGTGGAACGGCTTGCCATGCCATTTCCACCTGGCGCCTCAGTTGGACCAGCGTTCGTGCTGGACGTGCAGACCGCGTGAGACGACGCTTCATCCAGTCCCAAACATGCTCAATAGGGGACAGATCCGGAGATCTTGCTGGCCAGGGTAGTTGACTTACACCTTCTACAGCACGTTGGGTGGCACGGGATACATGCGGACGTGCATTGTCCTGTTGGAACAGCAAGTTCCCTTGCCGGTCTAGGAATGGTAGAACGATGGGTTCGATGACGGTTTGGATGTACCGTGCACTATTCAGTGTCCCCTCGACGATCACCAGTGGTGTACGGCCAGTGTAGGAGATCGCTCCCCACACCATGATGCCGGGTGTTGGCCCTGTGTGCCTCGGTCGTATGCAGTCCTGATTGTGGCGCTCACCTGCACGGCGCCAAACACGCATACGACCATCATTGGCACCAAGGCAGAAGCGACTCTCATCGCTGAAGACGACACGTCTCCATTCGTCCCTCCATTCACGCCTGTCGCGACGCCACTGGAGGCGGGCTGCACGATGTTGGGGCGTGAGCGGAAGACGGCCTAACGGTGTGCGGGACCGTAGCCCAGCTTCATGGAGACGGTTGCGAATGGTCCTCGCCGATACCCCAGGAGCAACAGTGTCCCTAATTTGCTGGGAAGTGGCGGTGCGGTCCCCTACGGCACTGCGTAGGATCCTACGGTCTTGGCGTGCATCCGTGCGTCGCTGCGGTCCGGTCCCAGGTCGACGGGCACGTGCACCTTCCGCCGACCACTGGCGACAACATCGATGTACTGTGGAGACCTCACGCCCCACGTGTTGAGCAATTCGGCGGTACGTCCACCCGGCCTCCCGCATGCCCACTATACGCCCTCGCTCAAAGTCCGTCAACTGCACATACGGTTCACGTCCACGCTGTCGCGGCATGCTACCAGTGTTAAAGACTGCGATGGAGCTCCGTATGCCACGGCAAACTGGCTGACACTGACGGCGGCGGTGCACAAATGCTGCGCAGCTAGCGCCATTCGACGGCCAACACCGCGGTTCCTGGTGTGTCCGCTGTGCCGTGCGTGTGATCATTGCTTGTACAGCCCTCTCGCAGTGTCCGGAGCAAGTATGGTGGGTCTGACACACCGGTGTCAATGTGTTCTTTTTTCCATTTCCAGGAGTGTAGATCTTTCACTGGGAAACTGACCTACACATCACAGTGAAAAAATGAACAGCGCAATTTGCCAGCCATTGAATATTATCTTATATCGGATAAAATCTTATGGTTTCAACCAATCGATAAAGACATGTCAATAAAAACTGACAATTTTCATATTTATACTATAAACCAATAATGCAGCTTTAATGTTTTGTGTTTTGACACTATTAGACACACATTCTGACGGTCACATAAATTCTGTACATTAGCTTAAAATATTTCAAAAACTAATTTCTGAAGTAAAAAAAGCACACGGTAATAATTTAAATAATATCCGTAAGGTAACTACAATACATCATTTTCAACTCAATCTTCTTTGTTTATATTAACCAATGCCCATTCTTTCACATACAATTTTTTACATATTACCGAACTTTTTCTTGTGATTCGAATACCTTGCGCGCGGTTCTGATGTTTACTAATAATTTTATCTGTACGGCATGAAATTCTCTTGTTTACTATTCTAGCTATTAATTCATAATCAGAATTCATCATTTAAATTCGACGAAAATAATTTAAATCTTCGTTTCCATTATTTTTTTTTGCACAAGAACAATTTTACTCTTGTTAAACTCAGCCGAGATCATTTTACCTTGAATAATCTCATTTACAATGTCTGTGATTTTCACACCCGCTATTGGCCAGCAACGAATGTAAAACTCTGCTGACAGACGACCCGGTCCTGGGGATTTTTTTGTGGTGATGAGGCGAACAGAGTCTCATACACGTCCTCTTCACTGACTACCTCGAGAAAATTTTCGTTGTCTTCTTCTGTCAGCTGTGGGACTAGGATGTCAAGGCATTCTTCCAAGGATGCATCACTACTTTGATTTACAGAATATAGCTCCCAATAATAGCGATAAATCTCGTCCATGATACCCTGCCAGGTTCTGAGAATCGTACCGTTTTTTGTACGAATTTCATCAATAAAAGTCCTTCTCCCGGTTTTCGTATGCTTCACTAAATGATACATGGAAGTAGTTTCGTCTTCTGACGCCGAATTTGCCGCCGATTTTATTTTCAATTCTTCCTTTTGATTTCTCTTGATATTAAGTAACTTGGCTTTGACGTTTTTGATGGTTACACTCCGAAGTGAGGAACCTCCTGAGACCTGATCATACAGATCTCTTAAAGGGGAAGAGTATATTCTATAGTGCATTTCATTTCCCTTGCGCTCTGGACACTGTATTGAATAAGAATCTTCCTCAACTTTTGATTCTCCATTTTAATCCACCAGTCGATAGCAGTGGAATATCTACTACGTACACAAAGGCATATCACCTATGCTTCTTTGATCAGGTCTTCTAAATCATGATTTACTAATAAGGAAATGGTCAAACTCCACTGATTCTTGAATCGGCGAACTGGCTGTCTTGTTAGATTTATGCAAGCTAAGACACGTGAATGATCTGAAAAGTACGTAGGAATGGTTTCTAATCTAATCTGAAGATTGAGAAAGCATTGAAGCAGCAATTACTTATTCCGAAATATTAAATTTTGAAAGTAAAGTTAAATGAAGTTGCTGGTTAAATACACGATTGGCTGTAACTGAAACTTTGTTACGTAAAAAATGACATTCAGTAACCTTAGCGTAACGTAATGCAAAATTTAGAAAAAGATAAGCAGTTTACTTTTGAGTATTGGGAGTTTGAATTGTATTTACTTTAAGCAAATGAGAAACTGATTTTACTTTTAATATAATAAGAAATAAATACATACCAAGCCAGCAGGAGTCACTCGCTAAGCTATATACAGAATATATGAAATTGTGCACTCTTAATTTGTTCTGTATCTTTGGTTATTAGTTTTTCCCAGCGTAATTTTACGTTATTTTAAGTGAGTGAAGTTAATGCTCAAAATTGTAGATTAGTTAAGCCTTTGTTTGAAGAATGAACAGTTATTCAAGGAGCAAAATTTAGACTGCAACTGTTCATTATCAAACAAACAAAACTTGCAGTAAATAGTAAATGAATTTTCATATTTTTACGACACTCGGTGACTACATGAAAAGGAAAGGGACCTTGGTTGGTAATATCGTCTGAGCACAATGAAATCACAGGTGCCCTACAAGTTTTAACTATTGCAGGATATTATTCCTGAAAGTTAGTCGGAAACTGTAAAAGAAATGCCACTAGGTAATGCCTCTACAATATTAGATGTACTTTGTCACGGTCTTACGATGTTGTAGCTGTGCGGACGACGAAGAGTGTAACCGCCGACAGTGCTGAGCTGCTACATGTTGAGAACCCCATTTGTCTCCAGAACCAGGGATAATTATGGGACATGCAATAGTCAGAATTGCAGCTTTCCTCCGCCTGTTCACTCTTACGGTGCTCTCAATACTCGAGGGTTAACGGAGTAGGATCGCCTCTACTGACGCGATCATAGCTGCACACCGGGTCTGCGTGAGCAACCGGCAAACACTTCCGCACTCTCTTATGACTCAAACTGCTCTGCCTCCTCTCTGCATGTAGCGCTATAGAGACTCTCCATACGCAAAAATAAACAACGGCACACCTATTGCCATTTCATTGTTGCTATCGATACATTTTAAATAAAGTTCCTATGGCTTATACCCATCAAGTTATAATATTTTCATTGTAATTACAATCAGTTAGATACAAAAGAATGGTTCAAATGGCTCTAAGCACGATGAGAATTAACATCCGAGGTCATCAGTCCCCTAGACTTAGAACTACTTAAACCCAACTATCCTAAGGACATCACACACATCCATGTCCGAGGCAGGATTCGAACCTGCGACCGTAGCAGAAGCGCGTATCCGGACAGAAGCGCCTATAACCGCTCGGCCACAGCGAGCGGCAGTTAGATACACTCATAAATAAATATACTATTACATCCGTTACTTATTAAATATAATTTCTGTAATAAAGCTTACAGATTCAGAGTCTGAAATACAGTAGAAGTTATCAACGGATACTAAAAGGCAAAAACTTTTGGATGGCGCAGAAGGTATTTTATCTGCAATAACGGTGTTAAAAGTTTTTTTTTTGCTTAAATGTGACTAGAATCGTCGGCATACATTACGTATTTACTGTGGAGAAATATTGTTCCTCGATAGAATGAAAAAGACTCAGAAAACCTCTGACCGTCCCTAGGATTGCACGTTTAGCGTGTAAACGCAGTCACGGCGTCGAGGGAGAAAAGCGCACAGCAAAGAATCCATATGGTCCAAAATTAACCTCACGGTGACTAGCGGCACAGAAAAACACAATGTCTTACCTTCGTTGCAAGAGTGACAGTCACGAGTTTGCTGTCCACAATGACGTGTGTGTAACCTTTGCTGGCAGACAATGTTGAGGAAGGATACTGTAGCTTGCTATCGTAATCGGAGGAACAGGTGAGAGCTGACTGACTTCTTGGAAGTTTTATTAGCGATACTGAGAGAAGATCGACGATAAGAAACACAAGACATAAGGCGTAATTTCGAGATAAACATGTTGCGGAAAAACATACGACGGTTAATAGTGCTGTTCCTTCCCAGTAATTAATACGTAGCGTCATGTGAACGAAACTATTACGATTTCAATAAAGCAGTTTTATCGTGGTTAAATACTTAGAAAATCTTTCTACGTAGAAATAATGGTTTTGGATTTAGACGCATATGAATTTTTCATGAATACGTGCCATGCAGAGTATAGATAATTGAACTATAACAACTTAATGTGATTCTTACCAAGTTCTCCATTGAAAGTAGTTCCCGCCAGACGAATGTATTTGTAATTTTTTGTTTCTTACAACGTGCGCTTTCCTTCCGTGTACTACATGCCAAAGTGCATGTGATTCTTAATACCTTCAGTTCAGCAATGGCACGACATTGCAAGAGCAGTTACACACATGAGTTATGTTTCTTTATTTTACTTGGAGAAACGCTCTCAAGTATTCTATGCACTCAGTCGCATCACCGAGTAAGGCGGCGCACTTGTTAACACATTAGACTCAGAAGGACGATGGTTCAGATCCCCGTCTGGCCTTGGAGCTTTAGGTTTTCCGTGAGTTCCCTACTTCGATCCAGGGAAATACCTGGCTGGTGTCTTTAAAAAGAGCACGGCTGGTTTCCTTCCCCATACTTTGTAATCTGAGTTTGTGCTCCGTCTCTAATCACCGTGCTGTCGACGGGACGTTGAACTTTTAATTTTCCCTCCTTTTTCATCTGTATCCATCTCACTGTACCATTCACAACATGCTACTAAAAGTACACCGAAGCACCAAAGAAACTAGTATAGGCATGCATATTCAAATACAGAGATACGTAAACAGGCAGAATACGGCACTGCGGTCGGCAACGCCTGTATGAGACAACAAGTGCGCAGATCGGTTACTGATGCTGCAATGGCACTTTATCAAGATTTAAAGGACTATGAACGTGGTGTTACAGCTGGCGATGGGCACAGCTTGTCAGAGGCAGCGATGAAGTGGGGTTTTCCTGTATGACCACTTCACGAGTGTGCCGTGAATATGAGGAATCCTGTAAAACATCAAATCTCCGACATCGCTGCGGCCGGAAAAAGATCCTGAAAGGACGGGATCAAGGATGACTGAAGGGAATCGTTCAGCGTGGCAGAAGTGCAATCCTTTCACAAATTGCTGCAGATTTCATTGCTGGGCTATCAACAACTGTCACCGGGCGAACCATTGAACGAAACATCATCGTCTCCGAAAGCCCACTCATGTACTCTTGATGACTGCACGACACAAAGCTTTGCACCTCGCCTGGACCCGCCAACACCGACACTGGACTGTTGATGACTGGAAGCATGTTGCCTAGTCGGACGAGTCTGGTTTCAAATTGTAGGCGAGCAGATGGACGTGTACGGATATGGAGACAATCTCATGAATCCACGGACCCTGCATGCCAGCAGAGGACTATTCAAGACGGTGGAGTCCGTTATTGATGTAAGGCTTGTGCACCTGGAGTGATATGTAACCTCTGATACGTCTAGATACGACTCTGATTGGTGACAGGTACATAAGCATCCTGTCTGATCACTTGCATCCATTCATGCCCATTGTGCATTCCGACGGACTTGGGTAATTCCAACAGGACAATTTGCCACCCCACACGTTCATAAATGCTACAGAGTGGCTCCAGGAACACTCTTCTGAGTTTAAAGACTCCCTCTGGCCACCAAACTCCCGGGTATTAACATTATTGAGCTTATCTTGGATGCCTTCTAAAGTGCTGTTCAGAAGAGGTCTCCACCCCTTCGTACTCTTACGGATTTATGGACAGCCCTTCAGGATTCACTGTCTAAAGTCCCTTCAGCACTACTTCAGACATTACTAAAGTCCATGCCAGCTCGCGTTGCTGCACTTCTGCTTGCTCGCCGGGCCCTGCATGATATTAGGCAAGTGTACCAGATTCTTTGGCCCTTCAGTATGTTTAAGGGTTCAGAATAAGTAATAGATGCATTGAAACGTTGGTTCAAATGGCTCTGAGCACTATGCGACTTAACGTCTGAGGTCATCAGTCCCCTAGAACTTAGAACTACTTAAACCTAACTAACCTAAGGACATCACACACATCTATGTCCGAGGCAGGATTCGAACCTGAGACCGTGGCGGTCGCGCTGTTCCAGACTGAAGCGCCTAGAACCGCTAGGCCACTCCAGCCGGCTAACGTTATTTCAATTTAATATCATAGCTAGGAAGCATTTTTTCAGGTAGAGTGTGATATACGAATTTTCTAAAATTTTGTCTGTCGAACGGCGAGGCATTGCATGTTTAACTTATGAGATTCATCAGGGCTACGTTATATAACACAGGGAGAAATTCAAATGCATCAGTCGTTCTAGTCTTAAGGATTCTTTCACTAATTTTGGACCAAAATAAGTGCTTCCAGCCACATTCTTAAATGTTACATTTCTTTGTTGATACTTATTATTTCAGATGGCAGAATACGTCATCTGCACTTTGAAGGTTTTCAGATTGAACTTAGGTCATTTACTACTCTAGAACACAATCAAATGTGTGGAGGATAAGGAAACCTATTGTCCCTATCTGATACACTGGTCGCAGTCATGAATGCCACGTGTCCTAACTCGGGGAGTTACTGTGTAAGAGCTTGTGTTTTAATACAGACTTTGTCTCATTGTCGGACTATTAAGAAGTGTACACCGCCAGCGCTCCTACACTAGCCTTCAAAGCACTGCTGTGATCCGAAATGACAACATCCGCTTCAAGTGTCGCCTAGTAGAGTGTGTTAGTGATCTGTACTACGAAAGTGTGATATTTTTTCAGTTCACAAAAGCGAGTTGTCACGGTTCGCGCGGCTCCCACTGTCGGAGGTTCGAGTCCTCCCTCGGGCACGGGCGTGTGTGTTGCCCTTAGCGCAGGTTAGCTTAACCTAGATTAAGTAGTGTGTAAGCCTATGGACTGATGACCTCAGCAGTTTGGTCCCATAGCAACTTACCACAGATTTCCAAATTAATTCACAAAAAGTGCTGATACGTTCAAAGTGCCATTAACAGCGACCCAGGGCAGACTCCAGATGTAGACATAGGGAAGATTATAGGAAGGAATCCATTTTTTTTAATTTTTTTATGGACAAATTGGAATGAGAGTGTTTTAAACGTTCATGTGACTAACAGTTGCCGCGCGGAGTAGCCGCGCGGTTTCAGGTGTCATGTCACCGACTACGCGGTCCCTCCCACCGGAGGTTCGCGTCCTCCCTCGGGCATGGGTGTGTGTGTTGTTCTTAGCATAAGTTAGTTTAAGTAATGTGTAAGTGTAGGGACCGATGCCCTATAAATCACACACATTTGAACATTGGACTAATAGTTACACGGAGCAAGCTGAGTGGTAGGGTGGCGTGTGTGTATTTGTGTGTGTGGAGGTGGGGGGGGGGGGGGGGGGGAAGAAGAAGATGTTGCGACAATCTGCACCCAAAAATGCTGTGATAGAGCACGGTGTCCATGTTACACAACAGTGTCGTTACTTGTAAGTAGGGCGCATCTTCATATACGTTTATATTACTATAGTGTCCACTTTCAGTCACATACTTCTCTGTTGCCATTAATTAAAGCTTTTAATTTGTTTTATTAATTTACGTTTGCCACTTCAAGCCAAGAGAGGCTTTGCAGTGGGTACACACCGGACTCGCGTCCGAGAAGACGGTGTTCAAACCCCACGTACAGCCATCCAGATTTAGGTTTCCCGAACTTCCTGATATTGCTTAAGGCAAATAATGGGGTGGTTGCTCTGATTTCTTTCCCCATTTTCTTGTGTTCCATCTCTAATTTCCTAAACATCGAAGAGACGATAATCTCTAATACCCATTCTCTTTTTCACTAAGAACTGGTAAACTACCTGATAATACTGGTTTTCAATTGCAATTTGTCTAGCTGTCGTGCAGAGTAGCTTAATTTTAGGTTGGAGTCCGACATAATCGTAATGTAATTTGGAAATTGAAAAGAGGACAATACTGAAGCGTGTTGTATCTCACGCAAGAAATTCTCCCTGTCTCGACATTCTTAAGGTAAACAAACACATAAAACAGCGATTCCTGGTAATTACGTTATTGCAACACACAACGTTCAGAGCAGGTGACAGTTTTTCCTTCCTTGAAGGAAAGAAAGTGTTTAACGCGACGTTGAGTTTCCTGAGCAGTAGTTACAAGGTAGTCGCTGTAAGCGACAGAAGCCCTTTTCAATGTTTAAGCGTTGGTACACGGGTTAAAGTTTTAAGTGTTTGTGTAATATATCCTGGGCTTAACCAGTAGTAATAAAATACAATATTCCGCAATATTCTATGTTATGTAGTAAATAAATACTCCTACTTTTTTCCAATAAGTTTCACTCATTTTCCTTGCATCTAATTTGTTATTTAAAAAAAAGGCGATCGTCTAAAGCTGCAAAACACACACATATATACGTGACTGTTGTCGTTGTTCGTACACTCACAGCTGTTTACGGTAGACTGATATTCAAAGGACGGCTCCCGTTCTTGAACATGTTCAACGTTGCTTCTACAGACAAGCAGTTATTCTTAATGGAAATACGTGTAAATACATGGTAAACTGTGTGATGGTATTTGTTTGTGCAGTGTTGACTAAATCTGTGGCTTTTCTTGGTGAGACTGCTTAGTGTCAGAGCGAAGACTTAGTTCTTCTACTCTTACGAATACCGTCCGTGTTCTGCTGACAGTTAAGTGCCCTGCATGATTCTTGGCTCCTTTTAACGATAACTGAGTATAATATGAAACTATCGAAAAGTCTGATAATTTGATCAATTTTCTCTGTTGGACTAAGTTTCGTGCTGGACCTTTATATAGCTAGATTAAAGTGAAACAATATTTGTTAAACGTAACGTAACTGCATATACAAGGTGTAACAGGTATAGGAGCAGATATTTTTTTATTCGTTAATATGTACATACGTCAGTGTGTTGGTTGTTCTTACTCTGTGTCGAACAGTCTCCACACAAACACATGACAAACTTTACGATCTGATGTTTTTGAACTGCCATAACTACGCCAGTAAGTGGAATACGCCTGTCAGTATAGACTAACCGTTTTGTGTCCATGCGTTCACTCTTCAATATCTGACCTGTTGCCTAGAGGAAAGTAAGCATTAATGGTTTGCTCTTGCCTTATGTACTCGGAGGTACTAACCAACCTAAGAACATACGACTTGTAAGAGCTATAATTATTAGTCTGCAAATGATGTAAAGCCTGTGTAATGTTATTCAGTACAGCATCCTCAGCCACCAACAGAAATATCGGCGCTTATGGCTGTTAGACCCTGTATACTGTCTGTTCATAAATTCATCTACAAAGTAGAAGGAATTATCTAACTGAAGTGATGCCAATTTCTTTTTCTTTCACTATCTTCCAGCACCTTTCATTCACATGGGAGGTGGTCACATATTTCTAGCTGCACACTTTCCTCTTTTCTGTGTAGGAGTAAGGTTAACTTGTGGATAGTGGAAGAAATTGTTTCTCTATTGCTATATCAACGAAAGTTACTCTTATTTTTGAATTACGCCTCATTCTCGACAATGAACTTCACAAAAGGGTAAATGTATTGCGAATTTGTTGATAGTATACGTAAGCTTTTAATCAACTGACTATACGATTTTCGAAGATGGAGATCAAAATTATGCTTATAGCAGTTTTATGTCCAATGAATGCTCTGTGTTTATGTGTGGAATTACCCCAGAAAATTACACCACGAGACTCCAGAGAATGGAAGTATGCGAAGTATGAATGCTTTCATCACTAAAAATTATCAGTTACATGCGGAGAAAATTTTGCCGAACTCAAGCGTTTGAGAAGATCTGTAACACGTGATTTCCATTCTCGCTCTGATCAAAATGTCCATGCAGAAATACTGGACACAAGTTCTATTTATTTCAGTTTCCTCGGAGTAGTACTTTTAATGACAGCACGTTTTGTGCTTTACTGAGTTGAGTAGCACTCCATTTAGCAAACAGTAATAGTTTAGGATATTTCACTGTTGTAGCTGCCCGAGGACTGGGTGTTTGTGTTGTCCTCATCATTTCATCATCATCATCATTCGTAATAGTGGCTAGATTTGACTGTGAAAAAATAACTGGACTGTGTAAAAAGTGGGGCTTTGTATGGGCGCTGATGACCGCGCAGTTGAGCACCCCACAAACCAAACATCATCATCAAACTGTTGTAGCTGCTTTGCGTACCAGCAATAAACATACTGTTTTATCTCTGTACGATCAAAGATCATTTAAATGTAAGCCGTGTAAAGGCCATTGCATCAAACGTCCACCGGTGATAAGTCGAGCTATAACGAACAACTTTTGTTTGAGACAAAATGTTTACTGACATTTTACGACGACGCTAGCCCACGGTTTGTGTTGGTGAGGCCCCTGAGAGGATGCAGGACATAGGCACTCGGCAGCGTGCTCCAGCCTTGTGTGTTGCTTATAATCCAGTCATCTGCTACATATGGCACGGGATAGGCTTTTCTCCACTTAAAGACACTCATTCTTAAGATGTTCTTGTCAATTTATTGATGTAGGTGGTATGCAGCGCATCTGATTAGTCATAAGTTTGATGCGACTCGCCACGATTTCTTCTGCGCCAACCATTTCATCTCAGAGTACCACTTACAACTTACGTGCTCAATTGTTATTTGTGGGATATCCCAATCTCTGTCTTCCTCTACAGTTTTCACCCTATGCAGCTCCCTCTAGTACAATAGAAGTTATTCCCTGATGTCTTAACAGATGTCCTATCACTCTGTCCCTTCTTCTTGTCAGTGTTCTCCATATATCCCTTTCCTCACCAACTCTGCGGGGAATCTCTTCACTCCTTTCCTTATCAGTCCAACATTACTCTGTAGCATCGCCTCTCAAATGTTTCTATTCTTCCACAGTAATGTCCCACTGCGATAAAATGCTGTGCTCAGAACGCCCATTCTCAGAAATTTCTTCCACAAATTAAGATCTATGTTTGATACTAGCAGACTACTCTTGACTAGGAATGACATTTCTGCCAGTGCTAGCTAGCCTGCCTTCTATAATCTCTTTGCTCCGTCCGTCATCGGTCATTTTGCTGCCTAGGTAGCAGTATTCCTTAACTTCATCTGTCACTAATTAAGATGTTAAGTTTCTCGCTGTTCTCATTTCTGCTACTTGTCATTACTTTCGTCTTTCTTCGATTTACTCTCAATCCGTATTCTGTACTCATTAGAGTGTTCATTCCGTTTAACAGATCCTGTGAATTATCTTCACCTTCATTGAGAATAGCAAAGTCATTAGCGAAACATTGGTATCCTTTCACCTTGAATTTTAATCTCACTCCTGAACATTTCTTTCATTTTCGTCATTGCGTCTACGACGTATGGATTCAACAGCAGGGGCGAAAGACTACATCCTTGTCTTACTCGTTTTTCAGTCTCTGCACTTCGTCTTCCACTCCCAGTTTTCCCTCTTAATACTTTTATATATTGTATATCACCCATCTTGCCCTAGAGCTTACCTGTATTTTTCTCAGGATTTCGAATATCCTGAACCATTTTACATTGTCGAACTCCCTTTTTCAGGTCTTCAAATCCTATGAACGTGTCTAGATTTTTCTTTAGTCTTGCTTCCTTTATCAACCACAACGTCTGAATAGCCTTCTCTGGTTCCTTTACCCTTACTAAAGGTAAGCTGATCGTCATCAGACAGAGTCTCAATTTCCCTTATCAGCCTTCTGCATACTATTCTTGTCAGCAACTTGGTTGCATGAGCTTTTAAGCTGATTGCGCGATAATTGTAGCATCTGTCGGCTCTTGCAGTATTGGGAATTTGGTGAATGATGTTTTTCCGAAAGTCTGATGGTATAGTGTCAGTCTTATACATTCTACGCATCAACTCGAATAATCGTTTTGTTGACACTTCCGTTGATTTTAGAAACTCCGAAGGAATATTAACTATCCCTTGTGCCTTATTAGATTTTAATTCTTCCAAATCTCTTCTAAATTCTTATCTTAATACTGGATCCCTCACTCTTCCCTATCGACTCCTGTCTCCTGATTTCTTCTTGTGTCACGTAATCAGACAAATCTTACCCCTCGTAGAGTCCTCCCATGAAATCACTCCAGATATCCGCTCTCTCCTCTGCGTTTAACAGTAGATTCACGATTGCACTCTTAATGTTACCGCGCTTGCATTTAATGTCATCGAAGGTAGTTTTGACTTTTCTATATAGCTAAGACAGTCCTTCCGACAATCATTTTTGTTTCCATTTCTTCACGTTTTACATGTAGCAACTTCGCCTTAGCTTCGCTGCAATTCGTATGTATTTTATTGCTGAGTGACTTGTGTCTCAGTATTCGTGAATTTCCCTGAACATTTTCTTACTTCCTTCTTTCATCGATCAACGGAAGTATTTCTTCTGTTACCCACGGTTTCTTCGCAATTAAATTCCTTGTACTCCTTCTGTCGAGCTTTTGTAATTGCACTTTAAGAACTTCAAGCGTATCTCTTCATTTCTTAGTATTTGTGTATCCCACTTGTGTGCGCGTACAGTCTTGCTTACTAGTCTCTTAAACGTCAGCCTATTCTTCATCAACATCAAATTGTTATCTGAGTCTATATCTGCCCCTAGGTACGCCTTAGAATTCAAATTCTGATTTCGGAAACTCTGCCTGACCATGACGTAATGTAACTGAACTCTTCTTGCATGTCCCGGTCATTTGCATGTGATTCTAGAACAGGATATTCGCTGTTACCACCAGAAAGTTGTTGCAGAATTCAATTAATCTTTCGCCCCTCTCATTCCCACTAGCAAGACCATATTCTCCCGTAACCCTGCTAACCCCACTGCCTCGAAGAAATCTCTTCGTCCCAGGACCAGTGAATATTTAAGGACACCTAGCGTTGCAGGGAACCACCAGTGAACATTTCCTGCCTAATAAAAGTTGCTCCTCAGGACGTGATCTATCACCGCTATAAGTCTGATGCTTAGACGTTATAGCTTATTATATAACTGGTATGTTAATTATTGAAAAAATCAAACATTCGTTACAAATAGTTCCGAATCAGGTAGTTCATAGACGGTCAAACTAATGACTATATCTAATTGTTGGTAAGGTTCTTGGGTAGAAGGGGGCAGTATTTTTTCACACTATTTTCCTACCAGTGTCATCCTGTCGCAGACAAAAAGAACGATTGCAAGGAGAGAGGATGGTAGTAAGTGAGGGCAAGCTTACTACTGGGTCAGAGCGACCGATCGATCGTTCATTATTTCCATAGAGTAACGAGGTAACGCCCTTATTCAGCCCTATCATGCTGTTTCTGCAACTTGTTGTTATCGGAGTATGAGGTGACGGACTTGGAGCTGTAATAGCCTCAGCTCTAGAGATCCCTCAATTTCTTCTCAGAGTCTAAATTTCAGGTCTCCACAGGCCGCAGGTGAAGCCCGTCGTCTCGTTTCTCTGCTGGTTAAGTCCTCACTCCTTCTCAATGTCTGCTCGGCCTAGTGCCAGCTTCTCACGCGCCAAAAATTTTCAGACCAGTCCCCAAAATAACCACCAAAAGTGGTGCACAGTGTATTTTTATAACGTTTTTCATCCTCCTTCCAGTGGCCCCATAAACTGTTCTCCCAATCAACAGTGTTACTGACCCTCTCCATCTAAAAAGTGCTACTCAGACTCTACATAACAGGCCGTCCACCCCTGTGGATTCATGTTTTTCCCACTGGCGCGTTTTCTCCATCGCGGGAAAACAAAAAGGAAGAAAACGGAGCACTAGGTTGGTTGGCCACCAGCCACGCAGGTAAGTCGAAGTCGGTGGTGTTTAGGTACGCTTTCTAAAGATGTTATCTGCGACAGAAGCGTACCAGAGATGCTGACAGCGTTGCTTTGAAATTACTTTCCCCATCTGTTAAGTTTTACTAGTTAACCTGTTGAGGCCATGGTAGGGGGCACAAGGGGGCGGGGTGGGGTCCTGAATTTTAATATCGTATTGTGTATTCACCTTGGCGCTGGTGCTCCTTGGTCTGCCTGCTGCTTGGTGCTCGGTGGCTGCCCGGCCATTCGCACCAAGTGCCGCTGTTGCGTTCTTACCTGGCCGTGTGCCCACTGTCAGACTTGAGCGGACACTGTCTCCTACGTCCATCTTGTCCACATCTACATATCAGGAGATCCGAACACATGGGAAGTTAGTAATGTCATGGGAATCAGTGTCAATCACCCATTCAAATTCCAAATGTAACTCTCGCGTCTAATTGGTATGAACATGCTAATTGGTCCCATCACCTCTTACACAGATGATTAGCCACCCCTTCACCCAGTACGTCAGGCACGAGTAGCCTTTGCTCACCTGCGGGACTGACTCACATACTTCAGCTCGCAAGCCGCTTCATCACGTGTCGCAACAGCAGTGCTCTCACTCCTAGCACGTGACGTCGAAGCTGTAGCGTTCCTGTCGTTAAAGTGTACTGGTTAACGCTCCAATGTGAATGGCACCCGCTTCTCGACACGTCACGGCAAGAAATTATGACACAAAACACGATATTTTATGTTCATCCCACCTCCACGTGCTGATATTTATTTACGCACCAAGAACGTAGTATCCATACTTTCGACGTTTTACAGTAGCTGTCTTGAGGCTTTCCGCTGTAAAATTCTACTGTACCTAGCTCTTTTACCCACGAATTTCTTCCGTAAGCCGGAATGAAACGAGTCGGGGGCCGGACTGCCACAAAATCACTGTTCGTATTTGACACGCGGTCCAAATTCGGCCCGTGGTCCGCTATTCGCCACTCCGTGTTGTACATCTGAGGAGAGGAATGATCCCAGACTTAGACTTTTAGGAATGCCAGTATTAATTTGTTCCCACTCGGAGGATTACTGATCATTACAGCTGCAAGGCCTATCTAACAGTGTACAATTTGGTTCCAATGGTTCAAATGGCTCTGAACACTCCGCGACTTAACTTCTGAGGTCATCAGTCACCTAGAACTTAGAACTAATTAAACCTAACTAACCTAAGGACATCACACACATCCATGCCCGAGGCAGGATTCGAACCTGCGACGGTAGCGGTCGCCCGGCTCCAGACTGTAGCGCCCAGAACCGCACGGCCACTCCGGCCGGCTGTACAATTTGGCCAAGCGGTTCTAGGCGCTTCAGTATGGAACCGTGCGACCGATACGGTCGCAGGTTCGAATCCTGCCTCGGGCATGGATATATGTGATGTCCTTAGGTTTAAGTAGTTCTCAGTTCTAGGGTACTGATGACCTCAGATGTGGTGTCTCATAGTCCTCAGAGCCATTTTTAGTATAAAGTTAAGTATAAAGCGAATCGTTTACTCATTGTACCTCAAAAGCCTTTCACCGACAGAATATTGTGATTGGCAAAGTGAGAATCGTACGATTTCGCGCACAACTTTGTTGATACGAAAATGCTTATATTGCAACATATGGTTCAAATGGCTCTAAGCACTACAGGTGAAACGTCCCCTTTGAAAAATTATACATGACTATGCTTAAACTGACACATAATATTTTTTAGCGCAACGCAATCTGACTTTCAAAAATCCCTACAAAAAAATGGCCCTGACCAACATTAACCTATACGTTTCACAAATCGCTTACCTCACAAAAATCTTGGTTGCTCGAAATACTGCAATACAGCGAGCGCCACTACTGCCAGCTAAATAAAAGATTCAAACTACGGAAGGCACTAACTACTAATAGGGATAGTTAGCAAATGAAAGATTTTAATAGAGAACAAACAATGTATTTACCTTAATATCATCAAAAGTCATAATATATGTAATTTCAAAACCCCGCCATTTCCTTCCACACATCCACCACTGCTGGCGGCTCACCTCCAACTGCGCAACGCTACGCGCTGTTCACATCCAGCTGCCGCTGCCCAACACTACAATGGCAGACAACAATGCAAACTAGCCACAGCCTGCACACAGCACAGCCAGTGATTTTCATACAGAGCGCTATGTAACGTTGCCAATAAGAAAATATGAACAGCCTACTTACATGGGACTTGCGAAATTTAAAATTTTCCCGGCGAACTAATTATTTAAAAAGATTTCGGGCTTGCAGCCGGTCGTCGATAGCTTACATCCACGATATTTATACTGGACAACTGCCAGCCAACCTCAGGTGAGCCAACGAGGACTGAGTCTTCGATGGCTCACCTGAGGATGGCTGGCAGTTGTCCAGTCTAAATGTCGTGGATGGGAGCTAACGACGACCGGCTGCAAGCCCGAAATCTTTTGGAATACTATGGGGCTTATCATCTGAGGTCATCAATCCCCTAGACTTAGAACTACTTAAACCTAACTAACCTAAGGACATCACACACAGCCATGCCCGAGGCAGGATTCGAACCTGCGGCCGTAGCAGCAGCGCGGTCCCGGACTGAGGCGCCTAGAACCGCTCGGCCACCCCTGCCGGTGCTTCCATTGCAGATTGCGCTTCTAGGAAGCAGTCCTCTTCCTGTAAAGTGCCTTAGAACGCGAAAGGCGCAGAACATTCTGGCGGTTAGTAGCAAGCCGTCGACATGGCGCGAAGTAGAGTCCATCACTGTCGATGGATCTGTGCTGATTCGCGCCTCCGCGAGATACCGCAGGAGCAGGAAGCTAAGCGAGCGGCAGGTATCCGCCGGAGTCATCAGGGGAAGCCAGAGGGCAGCGCGAAGACAAATACTGTCGGCTGGCTGCGGCCCATAAATAACGCCAGACGCCTGGCCGCCAAGGCCGTACACGGCTCGGACGCGCGCGCCACGCCACGCCATTGTCCTCGTCGTAATGAGCCGAAGGAGCCGACCTGGTGCCGCGCCCTCAACCTGGCTGCAATTACGTCTATATCTTTCCACTTATCCAAATACTTCTTCTGTCGTCGAGGTTGTCCCTGTGCTCAACAACAATAATCTGTAGCAGTAACCGCACTCGTAAAAAGGCGAGTGTAAAAGGTGAGCTGAAGACTGCGCAGGTAGAAAGGCCCCTTTTTCCCTGATGCTACTGTCGACATTTTTGTTTCGATAGCTATCAGTTATCAGTATCATTATAAGGTTCGCCCCAGGTAGCTGAGTGGTCAGCGCGACAGAATGTCAAACCTAAGGGCCCGGGTTCGATTCCCGGCTGCGTCGGAGATTTTCTCCGCTCAGGGACTGGGTGTTGTGTTGTACTCATCATCATCATTTCATCCCCATCGACATACAAGTCGCCGAAGTGGCGTCACATCGAAAGACTTGCACCCGGCGAATGGTCTACCTGACGGGAGGCCCTAGTCACACGACATTATTATTATCATTATAAGGTATCAGGCATCAGTCACAAAGGGCATTAATGCATGTTAGCTGCCAGTGGGCACTGATATAAGTCAATGGGGAGAGTTCGAAAATTTGCACCGAACTGTGGTTTGAACCTCGGCCTCCTGTTTATTTGGCAGATGTGCTGACCACTGCGCCATCCAGACACAGTAATCGTCGCAACAGCACGGACTGCCGCAGCACGCCTCTTCCCAGACTTATACACAAGCTGCAGACGTAGTGCCCCTTGCCTATTATTCTCATTACTTGCAGCGCTTCGCCTATGCGTGTGAATTCAAATGGTTCAAATAGCTCTGAGCACTATGGGACTTGGCTTCTGACGTCATCAGTCACCTAGAACTTAGAACTACTTAAACCAAAATGACGTAAGGACATCACACACATCCATGCCCGAGGCTGGATTCGAACCTGCTACAGTAGCGATCGCGCGGTTCCGGACTGAAGCGCCTGGAACCGCTCGGCCACACCGGCCGGCGTGTGTAAATTCCTAAGGGACCAAACTGCTGAGGTCATCGGTCCCTAGACTTACACATTACTTAAACCAACTTAAATTAACTCATGCTAAGGACAACACACACACCGATGCCCGAGGGAGGACTCGAAACTCCGGCGGGAGGGGCCGCGCAGTCCGTTACATGACGCATCAAACCCCGCCGCCACTCAACGACTGTGGTGTGAATCAGCACTGAAATGATCTATTGGTCGTCCTCAATTTAGTAACAAATGTGGTTTGCGAAAGAAAAGAACCCAGTAAGTTGAGAATGTGGTCTGGTTGGAGACGTGCAAGGGGGCTCCGGGCAGTTGCGATGGGATGGTTCAAATGGCTCTGAGCACTATGGGACTTAACATCTAAGGTCATCAGTCCCCTAGAACTTACAACTACTTAAACCTAACTAACCCATGGACATCACACACATCCATGCCCGGGGCAGGACTCGAACCTGTGTCGGCCGCGGTGGCCGTGCGGTTCTAGACGCTTCAGTCCGGAACCGCGCTGCTGCTACGCTCGTAGGTTCGAATCCTGCCACGGGCATGGATGTGTGTGATGTTCTTAGGTTATTTAGGTGTAAGTAGTTCTCAGTTCTAGGGGACTGATGACCTCAGATGCTAAGGCCCATAGTGCTTAGAACCATTTTTTGTTGGTAAGGAATTCTTGTGGTATCATTATCTGCGACACTGGCCAAGTGACTTTCAATTAAAATGTCTCCCTTATACGGTAATACACGTAGCAAATGTACGAGTACAGTTTGATATCTGGTTGACGAGATATGGAAATTTGGATCGGTCCGTGAGTAGTGCTCGGATAACCTAGTGGTAAGGCGACCGCTCGTGATAAGTGGGAAATACGTGGTTCAAGTCCTGGTCCGGAAAAATCTTCATTGTAGTCGTTTCATTATACAGCTGATGGTGGCCCATATTTGCAATTCCGAATACATTTCGTGTATTTTTCTGGTAGGGCGTTCCAATCCTCCACCATTCGTTGTCGACAACTGTTGGATGATTACAGGTACATGCGGACGTGTTGCAGTACTAATCAGCCACGATATTACGGCACTTGGCTGTTATCGGAAACACTTGGTAACGTTACAATAAACAAATACAATGGTGACCAAGGAAAACACTGTCAATGCCTTCGGGTCAGTTGTGCATATACTGCCATCATCCACTACGCGTTGACTTACTATAAGACGACTGAAGCGCCCTCAATCACTGATACAGTAATGTCACGTTTGACAAATACTTCTCTCCAACGCATCCCGCATGTGTTCGATGAGATTTAAGTTGGGGAAACGGACAGCCCAGTCCATTCACCCAATATCCTCTCGTACCAAGAGCTGCTCCCCAAGGAAGTGTTATGGGCCCTCTATTGTTCCTGATCTATATTAACGACATAGGAGACAATCTGAGTAGCCGTCTTAGATTGTTTGCAGATGATGCTGTCTTTTACCGTCTTGTAAAGTCATCAGATGATCAAAACGACTTGGTTCAAATGGCTCTGAGCACTATGGGACTCAACATCGTGGGTCATAAGTCCCCTAGAACTTAGAACTACTTAAACCTAACTAACCTAAGGACATCGCACACACCCATGCCCGAGGCAGGATTCGAACCTGCGACCGTAGCAGTCCCGCGGTTCCGGACTGCAGCGCCCTAACCGCTAGACCACCGCGGCCGGCCAAAACGACTTGCAAAATGATTTAGATAAGATATCTGTTTGGTGCGAAAAGTAGCAATTGACCCTGAATAAGGAAAAGTGTGAAGTTATTCACATGAGTACTCAGAGAAATCAGCTAAATTTCGATTACGCGATAAGTCACACAAAGCTGAAGGCCTGTAAATTCAACTAAATACTTAGGGATTAAAATTACAAATAACCTAAACTGGGACGGTCACATAGATAATGTTGTAGGTAGAGCAGATCAAAGACTGCGAATCATTGGCAGAACACTTAGAAGGTGCAACAGGTCTACTAAAGAGACTGGTTACACCACGCCTGTCCGCCCTATTCTGTAGTACTGCTGTGCGGTGTTGGATTCGCATCAGGTGGGACTGACGGATGACATCGAAAAAGTACAAAGAAGGGCAGCTCGTTTTTTACCATCGTGAAATAGGGGAGATAGTGTCACAGACATTTTACGTGAATTGGAGTGGCAATCATTAAAATACGGGCTTTTTTTCGTTGCGACTGGACCTTCTCATGAAATTTCAATCACTAGTTTTCTCCTCCGATTGCGAAGACATTCTGTTCGCACCCACCTACATAGGGAGAAATGATCATCACGAGTGCTCGTTTTTCCAGCGTGCCGTTCGAGAGTGGAACGGTAGAGAGACAGGTTCGAGGTCGTTCATTGAACCCTCTGCCAGGCACTTTATTGTGAACAGCAGAGTAGGCACGTAAATGTACCTTCGTCCCTAAGTTTTGTACTTTCTGTATAATAGTTTCCAAGTTAGGATTTTTTGAAAAAATAGCGTGACTTCATGGACCACCTGTTGTCTATTTACTAAAGTTGCAAAGGAATACGAATTGGCGAGTAGCAGTGAGTCTCTCGCAGTGTACCGTGTCCGCCGACCTAGCTTACAACTCTACTGGGCACCCCGGCGCCGTGCTGTGGTGTTGGTGGTGGAGCTGCCGGTGGTGGTGAGCGCTCGCGCCGTCGCATAAGTTTGGCCGAAATGCGATCGCAGTCTGCGCCTCCGTTAGGCGTGCGCAGATAGCATCGCCACGTCTCGGCCTGGCTGGCTGCCGTACTAACTCTATCGGCAGCCGGCGCGCGCTGGCCCCGCCTCGATGTTCCACGGCCGCCGCTCTAGCAGTCGTGCTGCGTGCACCAGGTGTCGCGGAGTGTAGCAACGCTGCTTACAGTTTGTTTACCAAGATATTTACGAGCGGTGTAACAGGGAACACATTACAGGCTCCCACAAGTGGTGTGAGTTACGGAGAAGCAGTTTCCGGGGTTTCTTTGTCATGTCTTGAAACCTGTATATAGTGTGAAGCTGATCTCCACCGTCAACATTTCGCAGGTTATACAAGGTCAGTCGGGAGGAAAGGAACTCGCTTTCAGGTGTGATGGTATTGCGTGTTTCAACAAAAAACTTCAAATGAAGTTGAAATGCCTATGCCAACACGACAGAGCGGATTAGTTTGTGAAAAGGGGTCCAAATAAGTTGCTGTCAGTTGCACTCAACATAGAAACTTAATTTATCAACACACAGTATTACAGCCGGCCGTGGTGGCCAAGCGGTTCTAGGCGCTACAGTCTGGAATCGCTACGGTCGCAGGTTCGAATCCTGCCTAGGGCATGGGTGTGTGTGATGTCCTTAGGTTAGTTAGGTTTAAGTAGTTCTAAGTTCTAGGGGACTGATGACCACAGAAGTTAAGTCCCATAGTGCTCAGAGCCATTTGAACCACAGGATTACAAGAATGCAAAACACTCAAAACTTTAATCAACATTCTTTGATTAACTTTAGATCGGCTGAAAGCCACACTCAATATCCAAGACGCAAGGCCTAAGCAAGAAATTCAAGAAATTGAAATACAAGTGTTGTGTACATAGTTCCGCGTAGTCAGCGCGTACACAACTTTCCCACTAGAGCGCTCCCCACTAAGCACAACAACGCAGGCGCAGCGCTCGTCCGTCTCCGCACTACGAGATGGCGCTGCCTTAGAGACGGACCAAATTCTGCTTCCGCCGATCCATGTATTAATATGTAACGCAGCTAATGATATTGCTGCTAACGTAGAACTTTTTCTCCTCGCGGATCACACTCGCATAGTGACACCTGAACGCGCAAGGTATTATAACGAGTGTACAGACCTCCAATTAGTCAGTCTGCATTTGACTGCACCAGTCTGTACCAGTCTATAGTCAAGTTTCAGTTCCGCTCCACACAACCAGTAAAACGACCAGAAGATCTCAGTACAACGACAGACAGAATATTGGCGTGCACAACGACCAACAGCGTCTCAGCTGTCGAACTACACACCGCGCTGCACAGCAACAACACGACAAGGATAATACGCCGCCGAAAATTACGTCAACGACCAGGGCAGGTATCCGGCACGTCAACGGCCACAAGGCAGAAGATACCGCTGGTCCACTTCAATAACAGGGAATAAATTAAGTTAAACTCCACAGGAAGACAGCTGGAATCTTAGTCGACTTGAATACACACACGTTGTTGCTCGCGGGAATGTCCCAAAAGCGACAACCAGGATCAAACGAAGAAATGTAAACAGTTGAGGCTCGATAGTACGTTAGGACTCAACTTTCATGTCCAAGATCGGAGGCCGACGAACTTCGTAGCACACGCAAGCAGCACCTCACACTTCAACCGCGCGTGCACACCGCCAGCGGCCCCGGGCAAAGTACACACGACGGAGACTTCCTTGCTGCACCATGCCAACCGAACAACTCCCCAGGCCCGGAAACGATGAAAGGACCAAATATACACTCCTGGAAATGGAAAAAAGAACACATTGACACCGGTGTGTCAGACCCACCATACTTGCTCTGGACACTGCGAGAGGGCTGTACAAGCAATGATCACACGCACGGCACAGCGGACACACCAGGAACCGCGGTGTTGGCCGTCGAATGGCGCTAGCTGCGCAGCATTTGTGCACCGCCGCCATCAGTGTCAGCCAGTTTGCCGTGGCATACGGAGCTCCATCGCAGTCTTTAACACTGGTAGCATGCCGCGACAGCGTGGACGTGAACCGTATGTGCAGTTGACGGACTTTGAGCGAGGGCGTATAGTGGGCATGCGGGAGGCCGGGTGGACGTACCGCCGAATTGCTCAACACGTGGGGCGTGAGGTCTCCACAGTACATCGATGTTGTCGCCAGTGGTCGGCGGAAGGTGCACGTGCCCGTCGACCTGGGACCGGACCGCAGCGACGCACGGATGCACGCCAAGACCGTAGGATCCTACGCAGTGCCGTAGGGGACCGCACCGCCACTTCCCAGCAAATTAGGGACACTGTTGCTCCTGGGGTATCGGCGAGGACCATTCGCAACCGTCTCCATGAAGCTGGGCTACGGTCCCGCACACCGTTAGTCCGTCTTCCACTCACGCCCCAACATCGTGCAGCCCGCCTCCAGTGGTGTCGCGACAGGCGTGAATGGAGGGACGAATGGAGACGTGTCGTCTTCAGCGATGAGAGTCGCTTCTGCCTTGGTGCCAATGATGGTCGTATGCGTGTTTGGCGCCGTGCAGGTGAGCGCCACAATCAGGACTGCATACGACCGAGGCACACAGGGCCAACACCTGGCATCATGGCGTGGGGAGCGATCTCCTACACTGGCCGTACACCACTGGTGATCGTCGAGGGGACACTGAATAGTGCACGGTACATCCAAACCGTCATCGATCCCATCGTTCTTCCATTCCTAGACCGGCAAGGGAACTTGCTGTTCCAACAGGACAATGCACGTCCGCATGTATCCCGTGCCACCCAACGTGCTCTAGAAGGTGTAAGTCAACTACCCTGGCCAGCAAGATCTCCGGATCTGTCCCCCATTGAGCATGTTTGGGACTGGATGAAGCGTCGTCTCACGCGGTCTGCAGGTCCAGCACGAACGCTGGTCCAACTGAGGCGCCAGGTGGAAATGGCATGGCAAGCCGTTCCACAGGACTACATCCAGCATCTCTACGATCCTCTCCATGGGAGAATAGCAGCCTGCATTGCTGCGAAAGGTGGATATACACTGTACTAGTGCCGACATTGTGCATGCTCTGTTGCCTGTGTCTATGTGCCTGTGGTTCTGTCAGTGTGATCATGTGATGTATCTGACCCCAGGAATGTGTCAATAAAGTTTCCCCTTCCTGGGACAATGAATTCACGGTGTTCTTATTTCAATTTCCAGGAGTGTATGTCGGCCGGTGTGTGTCCCCAGCAGTTGGCGAGCACTGGCTGTCCGCGCCTCACCGGCGCCCCGTCCCCGACTTCACTGCAGCTTCTTCCCGACTGCACTGCTGGTCCGTCTCCAACGGACTGCCAGACAGCCGACGACCCGGAAATACTGTCGGTCGCTCCAGAGATGGTACGACAGAGCACTTACCGATACGCGCTGCTGCTGCCGCTCACGGGAAAGTAAGGCAGGAAGTTAGTGACGCCAGTAAATGGAATAAGAAAACGAGGTGGCAGTCCCGTAATAGAAGATGACAAACAATAAATGGCATGAACACGAGCCGTGGACGGCTCATAAGTTAAGCCCCTTTTGACCATATCCGACATACAATGAGATGACAAGAGTTATGGTATACTTCCTAATATTGTGCCAGACCTCCTTTTGCAAAGTGTGGTGCAGCGACTCGACAAGACTTAGATTCAACAAGTTGTTGGAAGTCCCCTGCGCTAATATTGAGCCATACCAGCTCTACAGCCGTCCGTAAATGCGAAAGTGTTGCTGGTTCTGGATATTGTCGCTAACTCACCTTTCGATTATGCTCCATAAATGGTCGATGTGATTAATATCGTGCGATATGGGTGGCTAAATCATTCCCTTGAATTGTCCAGAATATTCCTCCAACTGGTCGCGAACGATTATAGTCCAGTCATATGGCGCATTGCCATCCATAAAAATTCCATCGTTGTTTGGGAACATGAAATCATGAATGGCTGCAAGTGGTCTCCATGTAGCCGAAAATAACCATTTCCAGTCACTGGGACGTTCAATTGGACCAGAGAACCCAGCCCACTCTATGTAAACACTGCCCACACAATTATGAAGCCCCTATCAGCTAGCACAATGCTTTGTTCACAACCTTGGCCCATGGGTTCGTGGGTCCTACCATCAGCTCCTACCACCGAAATCCGGACTCATCTGAGCAGGTCATCCCTTTGCACTCGTCTAGGGTCCAACCGATACGGACATGAACCCGGGAGAGGCGCTGCAAGCGACCTCGTGCTGTTACAAAGGTACTCGCGTCGGTCATCTGCTGCCACAGCCCTTTAACGCCAAATTTCGCCACACTGTCCTAACGGATTCTTTAGTCGTACGTACCATATCGATATCTGCGGTTAATTCATCAGTGTTGCTTGTCTGTTAGCACTGACAACTCTACGCAGACACCGCTGCATCGTTAAGAGAAGGCCGTCGGCCGCTGCGTTGTACATGGTCAGAGGTAATGCCCGAAATACGGTATTTTTGGAGCACTCTTGTCACTGTGAATCTCGGAATATTGAATTCCCTAACGATTTCCGAAATAGATGCCCATTGTATCTAGCTTCACCTGCCATTCCACGTTCAGAGTCTGTTAATTCCCGTCGTGTGGCCATAATCAAGTCGAACACATTTTCAGAAGAAGTACTTAAGCACAAATGATAGCTTCGACAATGCACTGCCCTTCTATACCTTGCGTACGCAATATTATAGCCATCTGTATATCTACCTTTCGATATTCCATGACTTTTGTCATCTCAGTGTAATGCTCTTTCAAAATCGCGGACGTCAGTCGCATGTCTTTCTTGAGCACTTACATGCGAGTACTACCAAAGCAACATTAAGCTACGTAATGTTGCTTTTATCGACCACATTCCATACGGACAGCGACCCAGTACCTCACTGAAACGTACCCTGGGCGTTGGAGTTATTTCTTGCCCACCGAGGTCACCAGATTTTAGTCAATTAGATTACTGCCTGTGGGGCTGACTTAAGAGCGAAGTCTACAAACTCAGAGTGGACACAAAGATGGAACTTGTAGGTCGTATTTCAAATGCTCAAGTAAAGGACCGTACGAGGGAGCTTACATCTGATCTGTTTACAGGAGTTTCAAAATGCATTGCAATTGACGGTGGACTTCTTGAAACTCTTTTGTGAGGAAATATACATAATTAGACAAAACACTAGATCACCGTGTCACTATCCCCTGTATTCGTCCTGCACTTCACTGTGTTCGTTAGTTTTATCGGGAACTGTTAAGAACAGGACATTTGTTCATATGACGTGTTCTGTTCAGAATAACTTATAGTAACACGACTCAATGCATCTACGTTTTCTCTCGGCTGACACTCTGCAGGAGTGCAGGCTTTCATAGGAGTTGTCATTCATCGTATTCGGAAGATCTTCTGGGTCGCTACGTTGCAATATACTCTTTTTGAAATTTCTTGGGTTGCTCGAAGTTTCGAGATCTCTTCTGGAATCTTCTTCGCCATTCCATTGGTACCCTGGGTGACTAGAGTAACGGATTGCATAGACGTAATTCCTCAGAATGGTAGTACAGTTTACACATTTGTCGACACAAAGTAAGAGACTTCTTCCGATCTGGAGCAGACGAGCCTGACCGCCTACATACTTCTGGAAAGTACAAACACCTTTGTTAATAAAGACAAGTTCTAGTAATACAAGACCAGCGAACGAAACGCTCCTTGCTTTCACAGAATAATGAGTAAATCAGTCTTGTAGGTGGTCAGTGTACGAGGGCACCTTATCAGAACAAGTTGCAGGACAAGTTGAAGGATCTCGCAATACGACTAAAGACAGAGATTAACTGTTATTTATTGGGTCATTGCATAAGTTCGTAGCGTTTTCCATAAGTTTAATACACACGATAGATACCCATAACACAGACTTAATTCATAAATAATGTATTCTCCTACACTGTTTACTAGAATATGAAAGATATCCACTTACTGAGCAATTAACCAAGTTGGTTAGCGATGGTATAGCTAGTAATAAAATTCCAAACGAAAGGAGAACTAGTATTAGAATTCTCAAGTACAAAAAAGGAGGTATGAAAGTGCCTTCCAGCTACAAAGGGATAAATCTACTGAGTTCAGTTTTTAAACTCGTAAGCCGGCTGTTGTGGCCGAGCGGTTCTAGACGCTTCAGTCCGGAACCACGCGGCTGCTACGGTCGCAGGTTCGAATCCTGCCTCGGGCACGGATGTGTGTGATGTCCTTAGATTAGTTAGGTTTAAGTAGTTCAAAGTGTAGGGGATTGATGTCCCCGTATGTTAAGTCCCATAGTGCTTAGAGCCATTTGAACCATTTTATAATCGTAACAAAAATAACAGCACATAAAGTAAAAAGCATTACAACCCTTGAATAGGAGCAGTATGGCTTTACATCCGGTAGGTCATGCTCAGATGCAGTATTTATTCTTCGACAGGTTGTGGAGAAGTCCATTGAATACAACAGACCAATTTATTTTATGTATTTACTGAATGCTTTCGATAGCATTGAATTTACAGATGTGGTAGACCTGCTCTACAGTCTGGGGATTCCTTCCAACATAACAAAATAATTGAAGACATTTATTCCAACAGTTACGTACGTGCGAAAATTGGTTCCAGGTTGCATAGCAGTCAATAATGGTATTAGGCAAGGTGACTCCCTGAGCCCACTACTTTTTTATATTGTCATGGACAATGTGATAAAGAGGGCATATCTTTGTCTATATTCTTACTCTGCTAACCACCGAACGGTGCGTGGCGGAGAGTACCATGTACCACAAGTAGTCGTTTCCTCATTGTTTCATTCGCAGATAGAGCGAGGGAGAAATGACTATTTATATGCTTCGTAGTCCCTACGCGAAATGTATGTTGGTGGCAGTAGGATCGTTCTGCAGTCAGATTCAAATGCCGGTTCTCTAAACTTTCTCAGTAGTGTTCTTGGAAAGGGAAGTATTCTTCCGTCCAGGAATTCTTACTTCTTCTCCCGAAGCATACCCGTAACACTTGAATGCTGGTCAAACTTATCGGTAACAAATCTAGCAGATCGCCTCTGAATAGCTTCGGTGTCTTCTTTCACTCCGACCTGGCGCGCATTCCAAGCACTCGAGCAGTACTCAAGAATATTTCTTACTAGTGTCCTACATATGGTCTATTTTAGAGATGAACTACACTTCTTCCAAACAATCGAAGTCGGCCATTCGCCTTCCCTCCCACATTCCTTACGTGCTCGTTCCATTTCATATCGCTTTACAACGTTACACCCAGTTATTTCAACAACATGGCTGTGTCAAGCAGGACACCGCTAGTGCTGTACCCCAACATTACGAGGTTGTTTTTCATACTCATCCGCATTAACATACTTCTTTCTACATTAGGGAAGGTCATCAGTCCCCCAAAACTTAGAACTACTTAAACCTAACTAACCTAAGGACATCACAAACAGCCATGCCCGAGGCAGGATTCGAACCTGCGACAGTAGCGGTCGCGCGGTTCCAGACTGTAGCGCCTAGAACCGCTCGGCCACTCCGGCCGGCTTCCTAAATTAAGATCCAGCTGTCATCACACCAACCAAAAATGTTGTCTAGGCCATCTAGCATCAACCTACAGTCACTTATCCTCGACACGTTCCTGTACACCAAAACACCATCAGCGAACAACCGCACACTGCTGCCCGCCCTGTCTGTCACATCACTTAAGTATTTAGAAAAGAGCAACGGTTCTATCACACTTCCCTGATGCGCTCCTGATGCTAGCCCTGTCTCGGAAGTTCACTCGTCGTGGAATACAATACACTGGGTTCTATTACGTAAGAAGTCTTCGAGACAGTTACATATCTGGGAGCCTACTCCGTACGTATGTACACTCGTTAACAGTCTGCAGTGCGGTACCCTGCCGACTGCTTTTCGGAAACCTAGAAATAAGGAATCAACCGGTTGGCTTTCATCCATAGTTCACGGTATATCATATGAGAAAAGAGCAAGCTGGGTTTTGTACGAGCGATGCATTCTAAAGCCGTGCTCATTCGTGAACATGAGCTTCTCGGTCTCTAGGAAATTTATTATACTCGAACTCGGAATAAGCTCTAGAATTCTGTAGCAAACCGATGTTAAGGATTTTTGTCTGTAATTTTGCGCGTCGTTCTTTTACACATCTTACATACAAGAGTCACCTGCGCTTTCTTCCAGTCGCTTGGCACTTTGCGCTGGTCGAGAGATTCGCGATAATGGAAAGTACGTAAGGGACAAATGACGTAGAATACTCTTTGTAAAACCGAACTGTGATTCCATCCGGACCAGGCACTTATTCGTGGACTACTCTTTCAGTTATTTCTCTACGCTAGGGATAAGTGTCATCCATACTGGACTCTGTACGTTGGTCTAAGGACGGAGGACGGTACGTTTGTACTGTTCCACTGCGTGAACGATTTCTTAAAAGTGGAATTTAAAACTTTTACTATCTACTACTACCAAACCAGACCGGTCAACGAGTGACTGAACGGAAACCCTAGGCGCACTAATGGATTTTACGTACGACCAGAATTTTTTCGGGTTCGCCGCCAGATCTTTAGCCAGGGAGTGACAATTGTAACGGTTGTATGCTTCGTGCATATATCTTTCCACACACCCACGAATCTCTATTAATCTTTGACTGTCGTCATTTGTAAGTCCTCTTTTGAGTCAAGAGTGCAACAGCCTTTGCTTCCTCAGCATTTTCCGAATTTCGTTATTAAACGAGGGTGGGTCTTTCCTGTCCTTAATCCACATATTAAGCGCTGGTAGTAGCTGGTAGCGGTTATAGACCGGGGGACGAAGAAATAAAAATGATTTGTGATTCTGACGACGCAGTTCTGCTTGTAAGCGGCGAAGACAGCCTGCAGAAACCTTTACATATACTAACGTGTCAGCCAAAAACCTAACGTGGTCACACCCACTCAAATAACCAAGTGTATGATCACATCTGTCGAGCCAATTAGTTGCAAACTGGAAGTTGATTGAAACAATATTCAACAGATAACAACATTTAAGTATTTTGGTACTGGACTGTCCAGTAATGAAACTGACGAGAAGCAAGTTATAGAATAAGTAGCAAAATCAATTAAAGTGGCAGGGTGTTTAAACGTTACTATTTGGAGAATCAATTATGTAGGAAAAGAAGCAAAGGCAAGAATATGCAAAACACTAGTGAGACCAATTGTGACATACACAGCTGAGAGAAGACCGGAAACATCAAAAACAAAAAGACTTTGGGAAACCACGGAAATGTAAATTGAGCGAAGGATAAACTGGGAGGACACTGCGAGGTAGAGAGAGAAGTGAAACCATTAGAAAAGAATGTACAGTGTACCCCATTAATGAGTGGGTACGTAATAGGCAATATGAATGGAACACATAGACAACCATTCAGGAAATGTTCCAAAAATGGCTCTGAGCACTATGGGACCCAACTGCTGTGGTCATAAGTCCCCTAGAACTTAGAACTACTTAAACCTAACTAACCTAAGGACATCACACACATCCATGCCCGAGGCAGGATTCGAACCTGCGACCGTAGCGGGCGTGCGGTTCCAAACTGTAGCGCCTTTAACCGCTCGGCCACTCCGGGCGGCAGGAAATGTTCCACTGGTTACGTAAGTACCGTAAAATCTCACTAAACTCAGAGGCACAGTTGTCGATCAACTTTGTTGATATATTATCACAGCCATTACACTTTTTTTATTTTAAGGATTTAGCGGTGGACTTTACTTCTACAGGTGTTTCACAGGCCTAAAGATGCTACTCCAGGCGGGTGTAAAATGAATGTGAGCAACGGAAAGTAATAAACGCTAAAATGATGATTTGACCCTGTCTGACTACCCCCTGAAACAGATGTTAGGATCTCTTAATTCTCTTTAAGATATAAATTACATTCTAAACATAAATGAATGATGAAGGCAACTAATACTACTAAATGATAAACGTTGTTGCTCAATGTACTGTTATTATAGATTAAAATCAACCCCTTAAGTACAATTGTCTCTATTTCCTAACTAAGACTGCAGATCAATTGCCCACTCAGCCCCTTCTTATGTCCACGCGATCTAACATAAATAACTCGAAATGACTGACATCATTTACATACCAAACACTAGAAGACACTATTTTCAAAAATGATCTACGGTGGTGTGGAACTTCAGTGGAAACAAGCTAACGTGATCACAGCTGTTTAGCTTATATAGCCTTAATAAGCCGAAGCAGTTTGCGATATCACTGTATGTACTGCATCCGGTGCGTCGAAGTGATTGTTCTCGTACTCGTCTGCAGACGATGGAAGAACTCCAGCACAAATAAACTCTTTCAAACACCAGGACGGCAAAAGGCGGTCTTCTGACTAATATACTCTAATACTTTCTCCTCTCTGTGTTCTACAGACGAGAAACGCGAACTCCCAGCCACTAGGACGGAGTTCAGATAACGTCTCAACGTAAGTATAGGCAGAAGTGCTCTCATTTACTGAACGCTGCGTACTCAACGAAGGCTTCCAACCCGGAGGTGAAGTCCAGTATCGCATAGGTTCGCAACAGTACAGTGCCTAACTGTTCTAACTATAAACTCTCCTGAGAGCAAAGACAGCAAGTCCGTCTGTACCAACAAAGCTGAGATCAAGCGACCGTCACACACGGGCGCTCACAACGGAAGACCTCGTCTCTCCACTGATGGCTTGCCAGCCAGGTTCGGCTCCCCATCCCCGTAATTCCGAAAACGAATCGTATTCCCGAAACCATAGAATATTCTCCCTCTCTACAGATTCTTCCGAACGCCGACCAAACATATTTTAGTGTTTCGTCGTCCAGCGCGGAAAGTTTGCGAAGAAAAACCTATACTCGTACAATGGTACGCTTCTGGGTAAAAATCCTTGGAAATAACCAAGCCTGCGTGGTTTCCGAGGTGCCGCTTCTTCGTTCCTCTCACCTGTGTCCAAGATTTGCAGAATTCCCGGTTATCCTTCCAGTCCTGCTACAATAGCGGCCGGCCGTCGCCCTGTTGTGCTCCAGAGCTCAGGTGCCACGATGTCCGTCTAGCTACTCCCTGTTTTTAAGCAGGACCAACACCTGTGCTGGCCTTCCACCCACAGCTTGAGTTCTGCCCTCCGTTTCATCTCCACTGGCGTTCCAACCTCTACTAGTATAGGCATCATTCATTACGCAGTTCTGTTAATAAAGACACGCCGTCACCTTTCATGCAATAAGCGTTAACAGTTATTTACAAGGAGTATGTGACAATGTCAATCTCCTTTAAATATTCTATATACGATGTACAACCTATCAAATGATACCTAATTGTGGTTGTAGTTCATAGCAAAGTATGCGGATGAGTGCTTGTAAGGTGCAAAATTATAGCCACCTTACAAGGTCATACTCGTGCAATTATTGTTTATTTTTTGTGGCTGTGGACCATAATATGATGAACTGTGTGTAAATGAAAGAAAAAACATTGGATTATCATTATGCTCCTGCAGACAGCATGCTCATACTTTTATTTGTTACCGACTGCAACTGCATTTTTATTATGCAATTTTTATACTAAACAAATGGTTCAAGTGGCTCTGAGCACTATGGGACTCAACATCTGAGGTCATCAATCCTCTAGAACTTAGAACTAATTAAACCTAACTAACCTAAGGACAACACACACGTCCATGCCCAAGGCAGGATTCGAACCTGCTACCGTAGCAGTCGAGCGGTTCCGGAATGAAGCGCCTAGAACCGCTCGGCCACAGCAGCCGGCTATACTAAACAAATGTGCTATATCTTCCAGAGGTACGATACACAGCCATACATATCAGAGTAGCTAAATGCATCTCAGAGAGTATGAGTTAAGACTAGCGTCCAGAGAGAGCGTTACGCGGCAGGAACTATATTATGCTTCCGCAAAATGTTGCTGAAATGGTTCCCAAGTGGACATCCATACGGCAAACCTGGATATAAAAGTACACATGGCTTCTCTCAGTCTGCGTGTGCGTTAGTAAGAACAGGATCAACAGTACCTCAAGACAGCACCAGTATCGTGTCTACAGTCGCTGCTTACGAGAGCGAAACAGGAGCTTCTTCAAGTGATCTTAGTGTACAGGCGACCACCCGTTTGAAGAGATTAATGGCAGCAATTTATTGGAAATATATTTACACTGAAAAATTTCTATACAGTGTAAACATCTACACTCGGTACACTATCCATGGCCTACGTGACAGAGCCAACCTGTATTTCAGTCCAGAATTATGTAGCACCAGTTCGAACTTCTGATAGGTCACACTTTGCGACCTATCATGTGACGTCTGTTGCCGAGGGACATGAACAGAGTGTGAGCTGGAGATGTTCATAGGCTCCAGACCGGCATCATGAAATTCTTCTTTCTGCTGCTAATCTCCTTCCAGACTTGAGTTGTTGTGTTCTACTTCGTACACAACAGTAAGGAGAAGTGCGCTACAGAGTGTTGCAGCAGCTGTCGTCGTAGGTACGTTAGACACGAGCAGAAACGATTAGTAAACACGTAAATACAGTAAACAGAAGTTTTGCTTCTCCAAACGTTGCAGAAACACGATGCGAAAGAATAAACAGCAATAAAGTCTAGCTATTACAAGAAGCAAAGAACGTCTTGTAGTGTGAGGCTCCCGCTACTGACGCTCGTACGAAACGTCGAAAGCTGGCTAAGAATGAAGACTAGAAAACTACGACTGAGACCGGTCCATGTAGCTGCCACTGGTCATCCTCTATCGCTGCAGCAGAGGGCGCTCGTAGTCGGAACCGCTGAATGCGGAGCTCAATATATGCGCTTCATTGGATCCGCCAGGTCCCATCGCGACCGCTGTCGGCATCTGTCAGAAACGTGCATTTGCATCTTTGAGAAGTTGGTGAGGGTGGTATCGATCTATGCCACTTCTTGTCGAACTCAATGGCACAACTAGGTGCTCGGTGGCATGTACGCTGTCTTACAGTGCCTCATCTCAAAGAGTATAGGACTTCTACATCTACATCATACTCCACAAGCCACCTAATGGTGTGTGGCGGAGAGTGCTTTCGGTACCACTATCTGATCCTTCCAATCCTGTTCCTCTCGCGAATAGTGCGTGGGAAGAATGATTGTCGGTAAGCCTCTCTATTGTCTCTAATTTCTCGAATTTTCTCCTCGTGGTCAATACCCGGGATGTATGAGGGGGGGGGGGGGGGGCGAAGTAATATGTTGTCTGACTGCTCCTGGAAAGTGCTGTCCTGAAATTTCAGTAGTAAATCTCTCCGCCGTGATGCACAGCGTCCCTCTTGTAACGTCTGCCAGTGGAGTTTGTTTAGCATCTCCGTAACGCTCTCTCGCCAGCTAAACGATCCCGTGACGAAGCGCCCCGCTCTTCGTCGGATCTTCTCTATCTCCTCAATCAGGCCTACCTGGTAGGGATTCCAGATAGATGAACAATACTCAAGAATCGGGCGCACAAGCGCCTTATAATCCACTTCTTTCGTGGATGAGCTACATTTCCTTAAGATTCTTTCGATGAATCTGAGTCTTGTGTATGCTTTCCCCACTATCTGTTTTATACGGTCATTCCACTTAAGGTCGCTCTTTAGAGTTACGCCTAGATATTTTACGGCAGACGCTGTCTCAAGCTGTTTGTCATCAGTAGTGTAGCTGCACAGGAGTGGATTTCTCTTCCTATGTATGCGCAATATGTTACATTTATTTACGTTCAGGGTCAACTGCCAGAGACTGTACCATTCATCAATTCTCTGCAGGTTCTTACTATCTTCTGGTGTTACCACTTTGGCATGAACAGATGCATCATTTGCGAATAGCCGTAAAGAGCATCCGACGCTTTCTACTAGATCATTTATATATATATAGTGGACACTTCCCTGCGGTCTCCGGATATTACCTTTACACCTGTCGATTTAGTTACGTTAAGAGCGACGCGTTGAGTAGTATCTGTAAGAAAGTCTTGAATCCAATCGCAGTTCTGCTCCGATAATCCGTAAGGTCGTATTTTTTCATTAAACGGCAATTCGGGACCGTGTCAATTACCTTATTGAAATCAAGGAACACGGCAACTACTTGAACGCCGTTGTCCACTGCGTTGTGTGTTTCATGGAGGAACAGTGCGAGCTGAGTTTCGCAGGATCTCTGTTAGCAGAATCCATGTTGGTTTTTATAGACCATCTTACCTAATAAACTTTGTGCTTAACTCAAACAATGTAAATACGCCCATCTCATTTTCTGTGTGTTGATAGTTTCACCTTGCTTGGCTTTCCATTTACCGTACAGTAGTCATTTGTTCACTGGATTCAGGACCACACCAGAGTTCAACACAGTCCAGTGCATGTGTATAATTAAATATTGCCACATATCAGCTTCATGCTACAGGAAAGTTCGATGCTATTTCTTTCAATAAATTACTGTAGATTGTTGCTAATGTGTGTTACCAAAATATTTTTAGCTCTTTCCTAACGCTATCTGGCACTGTGACGAAGCTGTATAGTTGCTGCCTGCAAGGAAGCGACCTTGTAATAGCAACTACTTTCGATGGTAAGGAATTTCTTGCTGTCACATGTTTGTGTTTGACACGAAGTGTACGTTGTGAATATAAAAAATTGTAGTGAATGTAAAGTAGCTTCTTAAACTGAGTGCTGTTTGAAATCCATCAACACGAAAGTTAACTTTCAGCGTGGGTCAAACAAACTGCCGGCCGCGGTGGTCTAGCGGTTCTCGGCGCTCAGTCCGGAACCGCGCGACTGCTACGGTCGCAGGTTAGTTAGGTTTAAGTAGTTCTAAGTTCTAGGGGACTGATGACCACAGATGTTAAGTCCCAAAGTGCTCAGAGCCATTTGAACCATTTGAACCAATCAAACAAACTGTTCACTACATAAAAATATTTTCCAAACTGTAGTTTAACAAAAGTAGCACCTCTACAAGGTATTCATTTCTCGGCAGTAAACGCCCTTCAGTGGAGCTAATTTCAACTAGTAAACATTTTGCTCTGCAGTGTTATTTTATATGTGTGATTTTAACCACATACACATTTCACTGAACTCGGGCAGCACCGGAGTGGCGGGAGGGGGAAGGGGGTGGAACGAGAGAAAACACGAAGGTTCCTTCGTGAAATACATACGATATGTAATACACCATTTTTTTTTCTTAAAGCTGGTCGGATTTATTCAGGATTCTTATACACGATATTATTCCAGTCTTTTGGCTACAAAACCAAATCCTTTAACATAATCTTTGTTTTGAGCAATGGCGTTACGCCACCTTGCTGGAAGAGCCTGTATACCTGCATGGTAACATTCTACGGTTCGACGTCGGAGCAAACGTCTTGGTGCGTCAGTAGCTGCCCGTCATCCATGTACCGCTTCCCGCAGAGTACTTGCTACATAGGGCCAAACAGATGGAAGAGGGAAGCAGCGAGATCCAGGCTGTGGGATAGAAGAGGAGAAGCAGTTCACTGAAGTTTTGTGAGCTCCTTTCGGGTGCGCAGACTTGTATGACACCGTTCCTTCCTATGGAGAAGGAGGAGTTCGTTTGCATTTTTGTGGCGACGAACACACCGGAGCCGTTTCTCCAGTTTCCTGAGCGTAGCGCAATTCACTTCGGAGTTGATCGTTGCACATGACGGAGAACACCCAACAGAATAACCCCTTCAGCGTCCCAGAAGATAGGACTGAGGGTACGTATTTGAAATTTTTCTTCGGAGGAGAGGAGTTGCAACTCCACTAAAATGATTACCGTTTTGTTTGCGGTTCGGATAAACACATGGTTCATCGTCTGTCACAACCAAAAATTGTCACTATCAGCCTCGAACTGAGCAAGCAAGACCTCACAAATTGTCCTTCGTTTCTCTTTACGGTCGCCCGTTAGGCAGCGACGAACCTAGAGGGGACACAACTTGGAGTACCTCAATTGGCGGACGAGTGTGCCAGCACTAGCAGCACAGATGTCCAGTTTAGCAGCGTTGTGTTTGAAATGATGAGTAAATGAAGACCCTAAGCTGTCGACAGGCGTTGAAGTACATCAACGGGAACGGATGAAAATGCGTGTCCCGGCCGGGACTCGAACCCGGAATTTCCTGCTTACATGGCAGACGCGCTAGCCACCTGAGCCACCGAGGGTACAGAGGACAGTGCGACTGGGGGGATTTATCCATTGCACGCTCCTCGTGAGACCCACATTCCCAACTTAATGTCCACGCACTACATTCGTAGTGCCCCTGCCCATTACACTCATTACTCGTGGCAGACAATCTTACCGAGTCCCGTAAGAGTTCGGGCAATGCACAGAAGAAGAAGGTCAATGGGGGGTTAGGCTTAACTATATGAAGAAGGTATCTGTTGTTTCGGACATGTCAGAAAGAACAGATACCGTCTTCATATATAGCGTTGTGTTTGGTTGTAAACCGTCGATCACCTCGAATGAGAGTTTCCACTCGATCCAACGTTGCAAGGGTCACGGTTGTGTGCGGCCAGCAAGCACGTGGGAGATCGGACAGGCTTGCGCAACCTTGTTGCAATGATGACTGACACCTCGCCCAATGACTCACCGTGCTTTTGTTCACCACTGGACCTTTATATACATTCTGCAACCGCCTATGAATATCTGGTTTTCTGTCAGAAGAAATGCGATGACAGCTCCCTGCTTGGAGCGCACCTCCGTTGCAGACGTCGCTTTGAATGCTATGCCACCTGTCAACTTATGAAACTAGAGAGGTTGATGAGAGAATAATCCATGGTGTCCCACAAGAAACCGCGCATTTTTTCAACCAGAACTGGCCGAGAAAAAAAAATTGTTTAGCATTTCTCGTTGAACAGCTCTCGTACAACTCTTGAGTGTCGTGCACTTCTTACTTCAGCTGCTCTCAGTGTCTGGTTGCAAAACAAAATGGTTCCAATGGCTCAGAGCACTATGGGACTTAACATCTGAGGTCATCAGTCCCCTACAACTTGAAACTACTTAAACCTAACTAACCTAAGGACATCACACACATCCATGCCCGAGGCAGGATTTGAATCTGTGACCGTAGCGGTCGCGCGGTGCCAGACTGAAGTGCCTAGAGACGATCGGCCACACCGGACGGCTATGGTTGCATGCTGGTGAGAAGAGTTCCAACTTTTCAGCTGTATTTGACTATGAATGGTATCTCAATTTGTTACCAGTGTGAGTCGTGTAGTTGTTAGTGCATATGTCGTAGCTAAGGAGGGAAAACTGTTGGTGCTCGTATGGTGAGAGTGACACCTTCACAAGGATAACGATGAATACAAATACAAACTACAGATAAACAACGCTGTTCATGAACTGTTAATATCTCTATGCCGTGCACCACATGAGCAATGCTACCAGCTTCACACGTTTTCCAGAAGAATAGTGTTCTCTGTTATTGTTGTAAAGGCAGGCTGTGTACGGTGTGCTGCGCGGTAGCTGAAGGCGTGCGGATCGCGGCGTGCCCCGTGCAGCACGCGCGCCCTTGGAGCGGGCTCGTGGTGGGCGTCCGCCGGGATGACACCAGCGCCCAGGCACGCTCACCCCGCCACGGCCTTGGCGGCATCGGCGTCGGCGTCGGCGCCGTCGCCGGCCCAGCGACGCTAACAGCACTGTTAGCGCGTCGCGGCCACTCCCTCTCTGAACGCGTGCTTCATCCAAACAAGTGCCGAAACACTCCAGTACCGTCTTCCTACACCTCAGTTTACTCAGTTTGTCATTCTTTCCTTCAGGTCCTGTATAGTTTTTAGTGGAATTTGTACCCTTCTTCCTGGAAAACTGTGGCAAGTTCAGGTATCGATGGTAGAGGAGGATAGCTATCACGCATTCTACTCTTCAAAGCAGATCACAAAGACTCAACAATACTGAGATCTGGTGACTGTAGTGGCTAGGCGAGATGTGGCAGTCCATTCCGGTGCTCGCGAGTTGTGTTAACAGGGGCGCTGTCGTCTTGGAGCTTAGCATCAACTTTCGGGAACAAACATTGTTCCATGAGACGGACGAGATCAGCCAAAATTATCACATAATATTTGGCGATAATGTCTCCTCGCAGAGTAATCAAGGAGCGCGTGGAATACCACCCACAATGTGGCTGACCAAACCCTTACCGAAGTCCCCGCCATGTTTCATTCTTGAGACATAAACTTGGGCAGAAGTTAGAAACAATGTGAAACAACACTTATCAAACCAAAAAACATTCTTCCATTGCTCAGTTGTCAAGGTTTTATTGCTTCTCCACCACGCTTTTCCTGCTGCAGGTGTCTGCATCACTTGTGAGTGGTTTTGGAACACCAGTTGACGTTGCAATTCCTGCGGATGGAGCACCAAATCAGGCACAAAGACTCAATAACATTGAGATCGGATAGCTGTGGTGACCAGGAGAGATGCGACAGTTCATCCTTGAGCTGACAAAACGAACTCTGCACCATGTGAGGTACGTGACCAGGGACCCTGTCATCTGGGAACAGTCTACCACGGGATGGACCTGATCAGCCAAATTGGGAGTAACCATGTGGTCCTGTGGAATGCCATGATATCACTGCCCAAATCACACCAAGTCCCTACCATGTGTCGTTCTTGGTCAGTAGTTTGGAACAGAGTGAAACAAAACTCATCCGACCAAAAGACATTCTGCCATCGCTCCATATTCCAAGTTTTATGGATTTAGTAACACTTTTGCCTAAGGGTATTTGCATCACTGATGAGTGATTTTGGAATTACTGTTCATTCTCCAGTTCCCTGCTTAGGAAGCTAGTATCACGTCTTTTTTGGTGCTGACAGGACTCTCGAGTGCACCATTCACTTCTGCAGTGACTTTTGCAGCTGTCGCCCTCCTAGGTCAGAGTCCTCTTCAATGACCAGCAGTCACCATTACTCAGCATACACTTTCCTCCGCGTTGTGACTTAGCAGATGATGTTTTTTTTCCTCTTCCCGTGCACGCGTTATAAATCACCTTCACAAAGCCTCTTGAAACACCAAACATTTCGGCTCCGTTGCTTACAGTGTCACTCACCACACGAGCACCAACAATTTTCCCACATTCGAATCTACTTAGCTCCGACATATGCACTAACAACAACACGACTGACGCTGGCAACAATTTGAGATGCCATTCATAGTCAAATACAACAGCGCAATCTGCTCACTTGGGTAACATCTGCATTTATATTCAAGCATGCATTTCTCATTGTGTTTCCGTATTTGTGTCCCATCTCTGTATGCGATGTGATGAAACAGCTTACCGGAGTGCAGCCGAGTGGCGTTTTCGGCAACAGCCGGTACTTCGACAGACTTACACTTCGTCATTTTCAAGCCACAAATGCACAGAGAGGGCGCTATTCTCTATATATCGATCCTCCAACAAGACCATTAGCGTCACACACACTCACATCTGCTTCTGCATTGGGAATACTTATCCGATGCGATATATGATTCTGGTTCGCAATTCCAGCTAATGGGGCAGTGTTATTAAGCTAGTTCAGAATAAATTATCAAATGGGGTTTTAAATAAGGATGGGAGTTTTTTCTTAAATTCTGCTTGGATTTCTGCTCTCGGCCAAACAACAGAGGGACAGAATTAGTGCTACTCGCTCACCCATTGGTAATCAATATTTACTAACGGCAACGTCTGGTGTTGATCATCATTGGTTGTGCACAAGCCGTAGTTATTTATTGTGCGTGTGTTGTCTCACTGCACATGCTATATTCTTGTTCGTAATAGTCACAACCGCGCCTACTGAAGGTGTGAATTTCTTGCACGATGTTCCTTCGTCGCATTTGTGCCTTGAAAATGATAGAGTGGACATCTTTCGTAATATCAGCGCCTGCGGAAGTAGTTGCCTGCCTGCGCTGCCGTAAGTTGTTTGAACACAACAGATAGTCGCATCCATTCCAACTGAGCGGAGCGAACGAGGTAGTGCAGTGGTTAGCGCACTAGACTCGTATTCAGGAGGACGACGGTTCAAATCTGCATCCGACCATCCTCACTTGGCTATTCCGTGATTTCCCTAAATCGCTCCAGGCAAATGCTGGAATGGTTACTATATGAAACCCTAATCTTCCTTCTTTCCCTCTAACTGAGCGAGGGAAGCACTACCATGATAAACTGAGGCATATGACACAGCGCTTGGGCGTTTCGACACTTCTTTTGAAGAAGCAAACGGCCGCAGAGGGAAGCACTGGCGATGCCCACGCTTCGAGGAATTCAGGTTTATGTGATGTAACTTTCACACACGGTGCCTTCATAAAGTACCCCATATCTCTCATCAGGTATCATTTATGAGATCATCGTAATACCTCTTATTACAATGGTCAACAAATTTTCACTTTTTATTTTTTACAGGAATGAAAGTAGCCATCCTTTGTAGATGTACAAGCGCTGAACAATAATATCAAGGTTAAAATTGTCTCCTAGCTTAGAGATACAAGTAAATAAACCATTTAAGTTTCTCACTCACTCTTGTAGGACATCATGAGAGCTACACGCAAAGTCATTGTGACAAGTGTTCCTCTACCTTAAGTGACAAAGGTGAACGCTTCCAATACTCTTTCGCAACACTGTTTTACACCTTGAAGTTTGGTGCTCCTGCTGCTTGGTGTGTACCCATACATTATGTATAGGTGTGCTATTTTTGTATGGTACCTCCCTTGGGGAAGAAGTCAGTACCAAGAAGGAGAAGGATATTCAATACCCAGACACCCTATCTGGCATTCGAGCTGGGGCCCGAGGCAAAGGATTCATTGTGACTCTGCCCCTCCCCCCCCCCTCACACACACACACACACACACACACACACACACACACACACACACACGAACCACGATGATGCTGAACTGATACGTACAATGGAAAAAGTATCATACGCCAGTGAAACTGACGCTACATTTACACCAGCATCGTCATCAGGAGAAACACACAAAATCGATCAGGGTGTACTAAGCATGTTTAGAGATTCAGATCCTTGAAGACGAAAACCCAAACTCTTGGCCACACAGTAGAATTTCCTTGCTGACACGGCGTTGTGTGTGTTTTTCACAAGTGCCAGGAAAAAGCTTGAACGTCATCTTAGTACTAAGATAACGTCAGATTCTGTAGTGATATTGATGGTTTCTTGGAAGATTTGAACATTACATACAAACCAGGTCAGTGGAGATTCTTTGTAGACTGAAGGCAGAGCTGTTACACAATACTAATGAAGGGCCATATCTGCTTTACGTGAAGGAAGTTATACGATGTTGATTAGATTAGATTAGATTTACTTTCATTCCAATTGATCCGTAGTGAGGAGGTCTTCCAGGACGTAGAACATGTCAGAAAAACAACAATACATGACAAATATTTACAACTCAAACGAATAAGCTAATGTGCCATTCCACAGGTCCCAGGTGGCATGGTCATCATTTTTTAATGAACGCTATATGAAAGAATCATTTTACAAATACTAATGCACTGAATTTAAAATAATTTTTTTTGTTTATTTATAAGACAATAAACATGTAATACAACTACTAAATACTTATTTACAATGAACACATTACTGCACTGAACTGGTGCAGAAGTTATATCAGTTGGTTCTACTGTGAAATTCATCAATGGAGTAGAAGCAGTTGGCCTCCAATAAATCCTTTAGCTTCTCTTACACTGAATTTAATTGTTTCGTAAGCTTTTTATGGCGGCTGCCAAGTTATTGAAAATGTGTGTTTCTGAATAATGCACACCTTTTTATACAAGACTAAGTGACTTTAAATCCTTGTGAAGTAAACGTGATGTAAATTCTTATATCTAGTATTGATCCCATGAATTGAGCTGTTGGTTTGAAAAAGTGATATATTTTAATGACAAATTTCATTAAGGAATAAATTTATTGGGAAGCAGTAGTTAGCATCCCTATTTCCCTAAACAGTGTTCTGCAGGATGTTCTTGAGTTCACAATACATATAACTCTTACTGCACGTTTTTGTGCCCAGATAACTTTAGCTTAGCTTGATGAATTGCACCAAAAAATAGTCCCATATGACATTATGGAATGAAAGTAAGCATAGTATGCCAGCTTTTTCAGTTTTATATCCCCTATGTCTGACACAATTCGCATTGCAAATAGAGATTTGTTAAGACGCTTCAGCAGTCCTGTGGTCTGCTCTTCCCAGTTGAACCAGTTTCATTTACTATCAAGCTGTAATCCCAAGTATTTAACACTGTCCACTTCTTCTATCTGCTTGTCATCGTATGTTAGGCATATACTCGTGGGACACCCCTTACAAGTTCTGAACTGCATGTAGTGTGTTTTTTTAAAGTTAAGTGACAAAGAATTGGCTAGAAACCAGTGATTAATGTCCACAAATATTTTATTACCTGACCTTTCTAAGATTGCAGTTGATTTGCTATTTATTGCAATGTTTGTATCATCAGCAAACAAAACGAACTTGGCTTCTGGTAATTTTACTGATGAAAGGTCAATGATATACACAAGAAAAAGTAAGGGCCATAAAATGGAGCCTTGTGGGACCCCACATGTAATTAGTTCCCAGTTGGATGATGCCTGATAGCTTGACACATGTCACTTTCCTAATAACACCCTTTGTTTCCTGCCAGAGATATAAGATTTGAACCATTTTGCAGCATTTCCTGTTACACTATAATATTCTAATTTACTTAAAAGGATATTGTGATTTACACAGTCAAACGTCTTTGACAGATCACAAAATATACCAGTTTCCTGCAATTTTTTGTCTACTGAATTAAGCACATTTTCATTGTAAGTGTTAATAGCCTTTTCAATATCAGAATCCCTTAGAAATCCGAACTGTGACTTTGACAGTATGTTATTTGAGATAAGATGGTTATAAAGCCGATTGTACATTACTTTTTCTAAAATTTTTGAGAATGCTGGCAAAAGTGAAATTGGACGGAAATTTGATGCTATTCACTATTTCCCTTTTTAAACAGTGGCTTAACTTCAGCATATTTCAACCATTCAGGAAATATTCCACTGATAAATGGCTGGCTACACAGATAGCTTGATATGTTACTTAACTCAGAATCACATTCTTTAATTAACTTTGTTGATATTTCATCATACCCACTAGACGTTTTTGATTATAAAGATTTTATGATGGATATTATTTCTGCTGGGGAAGTGAGGGTCAAATTCATATTATGGAAGTTACTTGAAATGCCTGGTCTGAGGTATTCCATAGCAGCATCTACAGAACCTGACAACCCCATCTTGTCATTAACAGTTATAAAATGTTTGTTAAAAAGCTCTGCAACACTATACACATCTGTCACTAATGTATCATTTACTCTTAATGCTATTTGTCCCTCTTCATATCTTGTTCTACCAGTCTCCTCCTTCACTATACCCCATATTGTCTTTATTTTGTTATCTCATATGACTATCTTTTCCTTCTAATATATTTGCTTTGATGTCCATATTACAGTCTTTAATATTTTGCAGTATTTCTTGTATGCTATAGCATCAACATCGGAGCTGTTTCGGATTGACAAATACAGTCTTCTTTTTGTTTTACAAGATACCCCTATTCCTTGAGTAATCCATGGCTTCTTCGTAGCCTTTGTTCTAACCTTGGTAAGTTTTGGGGGAAAACAGTGTTCGAATAAGGTAAGCACTTTAATAGCAAAAGTGTTATATTTTTTATTCATGCCACGAGCACTGTAAACATCAGTCCAGTGAATGTCTCTGAGGAGTGTCCTAAAATAATCAATTTTTGGCTTATTGAATATCCTCTTGAGCTCAGATTTAACAGATTTTATATCCTGTTCAGTATTAACATTTAACAGAAGGAACTACATGTTATGGTCTGAGAGGCCATTGACTATTGATTTTGTAATATAATTTTGTTCATTGGCCTTTTCTATAAAGATATTATCAATGGCTCTTTGTGAGCAATTGGCTGCCCTAGTGGGGAACTTTACAGTGGGAATTAAGTTGAATGATAGTGTTACTAAGTCAAATAAGTTCTTATTGGGAAAGTTTTTAAAGAAATCTACATTGAAATCACCAGCAACCACTATTTCTTTGTTTTTGGTTGTTAAATGGGCCAGTACAGCTTCAAGGTGGTTTACAAACAGATTAAAGTTACCTGCAGGTGCTCGATATACACTTAATATTATGAAGGATTTTTTTTTGAAATTCTACATCTGTTGCACATGCTTCCATATGCTGTTCTAGGCAAAATTTATGAATGTCTATGTTCTTAAATTTATGGCAGTTCCTGATGAATGTGGCAACTCCTTCTTTCTCTATTTCTGATCTACAAAAGTGAGATGCTAACCTAAACCCTGTAACACTTAAAAGTTCTATACCAGTGGTCACACGATGTTCAGACAGGCAGATTATGTCAGCTGGATTTGAAGACTCTAATTCATCTATGCAGATAATTAATTCATTAATTTTATTTCTCAGTCCTCGAATATTTTCATGCAATAAAGATAGCTGAAATTTCACATTGACTGAGTTAAAACTGGGTAGAAAAATATCTGCTGACTGTTGAAAAATCTTAACCATTAGCTGCTTATGCTGATGTAATAAGCTAGAATTATGTATTTTGGTTTCTTTTTCAAACTGAACGTTTGTCTCAGTCCTAACTCTCTTAAAATTTGGTTTCTTTCTGTCCTCACTACTCCAAAAAAGGGTCTTTTCTGAAACCTATAACCACTGGTAATTTATCACTCATGGCAGTGCCTCCCCCCTTTAACTTTCTTCCTATTCTCCCAGCCAGTTTACCCTTCCCCTTCCTGTTGAGGTGAAGACCATGCCTAGCATAATCCCATCTACTGGGAGACTCAACAGGAACCAAACCAATGTGTGACCCTGCACCCGACATAAGCAGCCGTTCCAACTCCAAATTAACTCTCTTGACAGAAGACTTCAAATAAGGTCGGTCATGACGCCCAAGAACAGATACAAATTCAACACTAGTATGCTTCGATGCTGATGCAATCTTTGCCATGTCACACCCTATACTGTACCCAGAATCTCTTACCTGCCCCACCCACTATAACCATGGTGTCTTCCTTAGTGGCCGGCCGGGGTGGCCAAGCAGTTCTAGGCGCTACAGTCTGGAACCGTGCGACCGCTACGGTCGCGGTTTCGAATCCTGCCTCGGGCATGGATGTGTGTGACGTCCTTAGGTTAGTTATGTTTAAGTAGTTCTAAGTTCTAGGGGACTGATGACCTCAGCAGCTAAGTCCCATAGTGCTCAGAGCAATTTTCTTCCTTAGTGAAATCTTTGCAAAGTGATCCTAAATCCTCTGTCACCTGCCTGCTCCAGACCAGCATTAGGTTTAAAAATCTTGGTGACCTGGTATTCCGCCCCTAGTTCATCCTGTAAAAGTTGGCCAACACCTCTTCCATTTGAACCTAACAACAACACTTTCTTTCTCTTTACTGATTTCCCTATTTTCTTACTTTTCAATTTGCTGCTGAAAGTTTGTTGTGCCCTGTCTACACCTGCAACTGCTTGAGGCTCACCAGCTTCTAACTGAAGCAAAAGGTCCAATCTACTTTCCACATTCACCACGAAGCTGTCAGACCAAGTTCTAGGCCTGTTCCTCCTGTTGCCTGTTGCCACTTCCCACCTCTCTTTACCCTTCTCCATCCTTAACCTGTCAATATCTCCCCTGGCCTTGTCTAGCTCAGCCTGAAGAGCGGCAATTTTCCCCTCCTGTTCTAGTATCTTCCTATCTCTACTACAAGTCCTACAAAACCACTGATGAGTCTCATTTACTTCCCCTATTCCCACGCCACTACAGTCGCCCACATGTAAAAAACTACAGCACCCATCACACCAAAGCCCCGACCTAATAATTGTACGGCAAGTCAAGCACTTTTCACTCATGATAAACGTAATAGTTTATTAAGAATAAGTCAGTTAAATTACAGATAAACACGAAGATATTGTTCCACAAATTTGGCCTGTTTGCAGCTGTGTGTAAACAAAAACAACAATGCAAAGTTTCTGAAATAACAAATTAAACTTTGCACTACTTTCCGGAAATGCTTTGTAAACGGTGTTAAATGTCGTAAGCATGAATGGCTGGTATATCGATATTTTCAAGTCACTGTGACGCGGTTGGGTTTTCAAGGGTTACATTAAGTAATGGTGCTACCTGTGTGAGTGGTAAAGCCGCACAAGATAAAAACACTGCACACACGAAGAGCTCTAGGGCTCGGGTCAAAAAATTATTGCCGAACAAGATTTACTGAATCCGAATAAAACTGTATTCCAATAATCGCACATTAAGCTGGGACTCACCTCTGCTTTTCTTAAGGCTGTGCACAGGAATATAGCAGCATTTCAGTATTTGTGAAAGACGTTTCCACGCCTCTGCACAGAGAAGATCGCAAATGGGATATTTAATGGTCCGCTTATGTACCAGCTGTTGGGGGACACACTCTTTGAGTTTACTCTAACCTCTGATCAGCTGCATGCGTGACATTGTTTTGTAATGTTACAGCATTGTTCTTAGGAAACAGAAAAGCCAAAAATACAAGGATCTCGTGCATGATCTCATTCCTGCATTTAAGATCTTTGGCTGCAACGTGACCCCGAAGATGCACTTTGTTTATGCCCATGTCAAAGTGTTCCCAGAGGAATGCTATGCATTCAGTGATAAGCACAGCGAGCAGTTTGATCAGGACATTTCTTTCATGGAACAGCGGTTGCCTGCAGATGTCTGTGGGTGGAGGTATGCCACTCGACTGCAGGTGCCACGCTTATGGACAGGGTGGTACCATCCGATACCCAGAAGGGACAGTACATGTGATCTTGTAAATGGACAAAATGCCTTGATAGTCTGATGCGGTACCAAGTGCACAACTCGGATTGTGTAAGGTACGTTGTGGTCCTCCAGGTACCGTATGTGGAGTATAGTGAGCTGTGCATATCACCAGGCACAGTACATGAACCATATAGGGTGGGGTGTCATACCAAATGCCAAACCTGGTGATTTCTGGTCAGGGATGGCTCTCATATAGGGGGTGGGGGACTCCCTCCCTCCAATATGCATCTTGCATGCAAACGCATTTATACAAATTTTATTCATCTAGTAATAAGCTTTTAAGTCCACCAGCAGCTTAAAAAGTGTGAACTGCTACGTTTGTGTTACAAAGCGACAACAACTGAAAATGTATGGGCGTTAAGTCTCTCCCTGACACTGCAGAAATTGACCTGTTAAGTTTCATCTCCTATAAAATATGCTAATTCCCATCAGCATTGTGTAACTTGGACACTTTCGTCACTCTCTAAGTGTGAGCTAATACTTTTGCATCTAACATGTGGATGTTTGAGGTTGTCGGTTTTGAGAGCTCTCTAAGTAAAGCTATACAGCAATATACGTCCATTGGGAAGCATTTTGATACAATACCTGCTCTCACACAGAGCATTTTGCTACAACGTAGGTTATTTTTTTCCAACAACTTTTATGCCTCTAGTAGACTCTGACATTGTTACAGCTGAAATGTTAAGTTTCATGTCATGTAAAAAATGTGCTAACTCTCTTCAACATAGTAGTAAATGGACTATGAAGTCATGGCACCTCACATCAAAAACAGTTTTTCCAGATACTTATGTATCTTGTTCATAGACAACTATTCTTTTAAACTTGAACTGCAGTTCTTCCACATATACCTGCCCATTTGTAAATGTTTCCAGTTCCTCCTTCAGATGTATCTTAACTGCCTATTAAGCTAGATTATTGAAGATATAAATCATTCTAGTTGTCATTTCAACGCTATTAATCTTAATGGCGTACATTATTGAACATGTTTGATGCTTTTAGATGAAATGAAACACTGTTTAGAGACATAAATACTCACTTATTTTCACATTTCTAATCTGAGCTAACGTTGTAGTGTATACAAATAAATAAAAAGATGCACTTAACTCTCTATCAATGTCAAGTAATGATGATGCTGGTGCATCATGCATACAACGTGCATAAAAATTAATAGCAAAGACTTCTGAGAGGTTCATACAGGTAAGCTTTGTATTCAGAAAATCCATACACACAATCCCACCATACAACACGCTCACACACCGCACGCTGGATGTCTGAGATAGCACACACAGCAAGTTATTTAATGTCAGCTCCTGGAAATGAGCACACTGCATGATATTCACCTTGCTGCATACTTTCACTGCTCTTGGATATCCTGTAACACATATTGTATGACAATTTAGTAACACTGGAGGCATTTTATAACTGAACATTGCAGTTATTCGTGCTGAAATCTGACATAATTAATACCATTCATAGACTCACTGCATTACTTCATGTCTTTAAATCGTGGATTAGCAAAAATTACCATAACATTGAACATATAATCTAAGGACACGCTTACAACGTATGGTTTATATTCACTGAAATTCATCTTGTACATTGCACAGAATAAAATCATTACCACAGCTGCACTGTATCATGGCAGCAGCTGATTGAGTGGCGCAGAAAGAGGCGATAGTGGAAACTCAAAGTCTGGAAACCTGGAAATTATTTCACACACTGACGTGATGTATGCTCTAACGTATCAGCCTTTCACTAGGATGTACTTAACACATCTGTCGAGTTCACCTGACGAGGTAATGTCGAAGATAATTGGTGGAGGGTAAATGACTGCAGCACACAGAAATTAGAGTAACTGTTTTGGACTGGCAACAATGTAGACTGCACTCAAACCTACAAGTCCATCATGCTGGATCGTCATATTGGGTTCTGTAGTCATTGATGACTTCATGGCTCGCCATCTAGGACAGCCATCTTCAGTTCTAAGCCTAAGACCATGCAATTACACCAGTACCTTCAGGCTTGAAGTTAGGATTGCTCCCCATGCAAATGGAATTCATGACAATCATGCTGGTTACAGTTTTGGGGTAGTTTGCTACAGTTTTCTGATAATTTGTTACAGGGTGGGGGCACAAGCGCCCTTGTTGGAGTAGTCATATACGCATTCATTCGAAAATGACTTACAAATTCATTGTAGCCATGGAATCTTGCTAATGCAAGTCCCACTACTCTGCCAGTCCATTATATATAAGTTTCACGCCTTCAGATTCCTCGACTGTCACGATTTCGAAACCCACTGGAATTTTTAGTGTTTTAAGTTATACATAAAAAGCTAACAATTTATGTGAAGAATCATCTCAGATTCAATTGAGAATGCAATGCTAGCTTGGACATCACATTTCTTTCTTTTTTATAGAGAAGATGATTCGAGTTTAACGTTTGATCTACATTGATATCAAGTTTCTATCAGATGAAGACATGCCTACAGTAAAACTCAGTGTTAGTTAAAAAATAACACTGTTCTCTGTCAAGAAGTGTGTGATCATTGTGGTACAGCTAGATCAGAATCTGCGATATGAATATACTACTACAGCTAACTGGGAACCCATATCAATGTGTAGTATGTGTCTGCTGCTAGTACCTTCATAGGGAGCCACTGTGTGAATCTAAGAAATGAATTTATTACTGCAACAAAAGCCACTAGCATTCTGTCAGTTGACCCAGATCGACCACATGTCTTTAAGAAATACAATAGTGCCTTTTTCTGCACCCTTGTAATTCACTGTTCTATAAAGTTCTGTCGAACTACAATGGTTTGATGGGCACACGCGTTGATGTTTTAGCCATCAAATTCGTCTGATCTGAATTCATCTGGGACGCTAATAGACGTGAACTCTATACCTACAGTTTACAGTAGCATACATTATCAGATATCTTTGGAAGAAACTACTTTAGAACTGATTCGTCTGCATGGCAAATTTGCTGATGATCTTAAGCCTGCATTTGGAATGTAGTGTAAGTCGTAACAGAAGATTTCACATCATGACCAAATGCAACCTTGGCCAGAAAAAGATTTCAAACACAAGCCTGTTTTTGAAGGAATTTCACCCACATTCATCAGAAAAGGTTTATAAATCCTGTGGCAATGAGTGATGTGTGTGTTTGTCAATTAGCACACTGCGGTTCTTCAGGATAAGCGATTGTCATGCGAGGGCTGAAGCATGCTACAGTTATCTGTAATGGTAGTCTAATACATACAGAATCAGCACTTCTGCTACCTGCTGCGTTAGCTGTGTGCTACTGGGTGTAGGGTGTTGCGATCATGTATAGATGAATTGTGTGTCAAACATTTCAAAGAATCTTCTCCATCACATCTCATATACTCATAGGCATAGACATAAACTGAATCGTCAATTTTCTTAGCTGTAGCGGTTCTGAGTCAATGATAGTAATTGGTGACATTCTACCAGCACTAGGCATACATTTATCTAACGAAGTGCCTGACACTTTGAAACTTCTTTATTTAAATGTGTGAGTCTGTACTGAAATTACTAAATGGATGAGAAGATGAAACTTCTACGTTATTTGATTCTGAAACAGCTAAGTAAATCTGAACTTACTGAGCCATTACCTTTTTTCTTGTCATGTCAACACTGACCCACAATATTCTATCGCAATGCAGTTTGACTGCTCAAAAACATTACAACCTGACTCCAAACAATTAATTCAAAAGAATAGCCCTGACTAAAAAGAAATCTTAACAATAACCTATACATTTCATTATGCACTTACAAAAAGCTTCATTACGCGAACTACTGCAATAAAGCGAGCGTCAATACTGCCAGCTAAATAAAAATAATTCTAACTACTAAAGCCACTAACTACTAATAGGCATGTGGTTAGCAAAGGAAAGATTTTGTTGCAAACCAAATAATGTAGTTTTTACCTTAATAATGTGACATCCAGTTCAGACACAAATATAAATCGTCATTGAAATGTAGTACAAAGGTATGTAATCATGAATAATATTCAGTCTCCAAGTCTAACATATACAGATCGTTAGCCTACGCTAACGCTTCAGACCTCTATCCTCCATCAATGCTAACTTCTCACATCTAACATCCATCACTGCTGACCGTTCACCTCCAACTGCCCAACAGCACTTCCATCACTGCTGGCGACTAACGTCCAACTGCCCAACACTACTGGAGATTAACTTCCAACGACGAGTCCAACCAGCCACAGAGTCTCTTACAAAGAAGGCGCAGTCAGAGATCCAATGCAAAGCGCTACACAGCGCTGCCAACACAGAAGCAGCCCACTTACATAGCCCCCCTGCCCCCCACAAAAAAATTTTACTTATTATTTTCAGCACTGGCCAGGATCAATTCGTTAAAAAATTTTATATTAACAATATCAAATAGATTAAATGCACACAATTATTAATGCACTGGTTGTCAAAAGCAAATATTGTCCTCACAGTCCCTAAAGACAATAATAATCATATGTCAGAGTAGTAGTCTATGGCAGTTTTATGCACAAAGTCTGAGCAGTTAAAGAAAATGCACACGAAAGTAGTGGATCACCATGCAGTCTTGAAGAAGTGTTGTCATCCCAATGGAAACACAGTGCTGACTCTTGACATGAATAGTGGTAATGGGCCTCAACACAGCTAACTCATAGCAGAGTGAGCCGAAGTCTTGAAGAATATTGGTAGAATTAGTACGTCACCATAGAGCAGACCCACAGTATTTCTTGTAGAGATTATGGTAGTAATGGGCCACCAAGGGTGCAGACCCACTGAAGTCCTTGTAGAGATGGTCAGCAGCCATCCATTGCGACTGTGCGGGTGCACAATAACAACTGAAGAGCCTTTTGGATAATAAACCACTACTTGTGCACGCACAAATTTTTTTGCAATGTCCTTAGAACCAGCAATGCTGTTAACCAATCCCTTGCTGAATTATCAACACACGTCCAAACACTAACAAAGTCATTTAGCCTCTGAGATTTTACACATACAGTATGACCAACAGAAGCAGTAAAATGAATCCTTACCATTTACTTAATTTGAAGAACTGGTGTCTATACAATTTACAATTTTACAACATAAGAATACAATTACAAAGGTACAGAAAACATGAAACTTCCTGGCAGATTAAAACTGTATGCCCGACCGAGACTCGAACTCGGAATCTTTGCCTTTCGCGGGCAAGTGCTCTACCAACTGAGCTACCGAAGCACGACTCACGTCCGGTACTCACAGCTTTACTTCTGCCAGTACCTCGTCTCCTACCTTCCAAACTTTACAGAAGCTCTCCTGCGAAACTTGCAGAACTAGCACTCCTGAAAGAAAGGATATTGCGGAGACATGGCTTAGCCACAGCCTGGGGGATGTTTCCAGAATGAGATTTTCACTCTGCAGCGGAGTGTGCGGTGATATGAAACTTCCTGGCAGATTCTCATTCTGGAAACATCCCCCAGGCTGTGGCTAAGCCATGTCTCCGCAATATCCTTTCTTTCAGGAGTGCTAGTTCTGCAAGTTTCGCAGGAGAGCTTCTGTAAAGTTTGGAAGGTAGGAGACGAGGTACTGACAGAAGTAAAGCTGTGAGTACCGGACGTGAGTCGTGCTTCGGTAGCTCAGTTGGTAGAGCACTTGCCCGCGAAAGGCAAAGATCCCGAGTTCGAGTCTCGGTCGGGCACACAGTTTTAATCTGCCAGGAAGTTTCATATCAGCGCACACTCCGCTGCAGAGTAAAAATCTCATTCTGGGTACAGAAAACATAATTGAAGACCATGATAACACATATAACATTTATAGTAAAACAGGATTTACAAAGGAATAGAAATAAGCATATAAATGAGTATTCCAGGAATTGTGACATATGCAAATAAATGAAACAAGAGAATGTTCACTGAAATATTAACTTGACACATGAGCATTAAAAGAAAACAGAACTGAATAAATAATGCCTAAACATCTTTCCAAAGTAAAGAATATATTAGATTTGGGGATAACAATATTCCTCATCATAATAATGCAGCTTAGTACCAGAAGAGAAAATTCAAGTAATCTTATCAGGTAAATACACAGAGACAGGAAGAACACAGATGCACCAGGGTACACATAAACACATAGTGGAATAACACAAAAGGAAAGGGCACGGTTTGTTTTCAGTGAGTAAACACAGTGTACTTGACAGGCATAGTACCACTGAACATGTGACATTGCGGAAAACATACCAACTCTTATGATTATGATCATGAAAACCTTTCGCAGTTACAGAGGAATCGTTGTCTGACTTCGTAAAGAACTGGAGAAGCGTATGGTACACTTAGATTTGTTGGAATGGATTTTGGCAAAAGCCATTTACTTTTAACTAGATGGTGTCTAGATGATAATGATCATTCCTAACGGTTTGTGTGGAGTGTTCATGAAGTAAACATGAAAATGGATATCGAACGAAATCACACACACCATGTTGGGATCGAAATAGTTATGCGTAACCTAGACGAACGTGTAACGATATGGAGCACGTCTGATTCAAAATTCATTGATTTAGGTTGAATATTAAGTGATTTCGGAGAAAAGTTAAGTCAAAAATTAAATGATTCGTTGTTGTATGTATGCAGTATACTGTGTATGCTTCCCACATTCCTGATAGAAGACCGAGCGAGATGGCGCAATGGTTAGCAGCTTGCCTTCGGGAAGACGACGGTTCTAACCTGCGTCCGGCCATCCTTATTTATGTTTCCCTTATTTCCCTGAATCGCTTCAGGCAAGTTTCGGGATGGTTCTTCTGAAGGGCACGGCCGACTTCCTTCCACCATCCTTCCCTGATCCGATGGGACTGATGACCTAGCTGTTTGTCCCCTCTTCCAAATCAACCAACCAAGCAGCTGATACAAATACCATTCCTCGCCAATCGCTTACGAGCATGAAAACCTTCTGCGAAATCGTAGCTACTGGATTGCTGCGGCACTATGGACTCCCATATAATCTACATCTACATCCATACTCCGCAAGCCACCTTACGGTGTGTGACGCGCTACTGACCAGTCATTCCCACTTTCAACTACTGGCAGTCAATATCAAATGTTTCCGGATTTCAACACCAACGATAAAGTACTCTGACGGATGGTCTTAGGTCTCACGCTCCTCTTAGTGCTGTCGGCATGAGACATTGTTGTGTCATCACACACATTTAGTAACGACACTTCATGGAGGGAAAAACGAGTGACTGCTTCCGTAAGTCTCTTGATTTCTCTTGTCTTTGAGACCTGTACATGTGATTTGAATCGTTCTGCGGTCTGTCGCGAATGTACTTTCTGTAAATTTTCGCATTAATGTTTCGTGAAAGCAACTGTGATGCGTCTCGCCAGAGTGACGTAGAACTTACACTGATGCTGGTCGGCAGTTTTGTGATGGGCGCTACTGTCTATAGCCAGCTGCCAGCTCTCTAGCCCTGTGCACATGATTCTTAGTTTCGCTATGCTCACAGTGTCGTTGCCTATTGGACGGATGTTTGGGGGCTGTATTTCCCTGTACTCTCCAGGCCGTTCAAACAGGACGTTCAGCTGTCTAGCGTCTGACACTGGCAACAGTTTTTCTTGTGTCGAAATGCCATGAATAAGAAGGGTAAGGACGATTACTCTCGTAAGACATAATTATTTCCCTTTTGGGTGGTCACGATTCACCATCATTCCACTTCGTACAGAGGTGCTTTCTTCTCTATGCATTTGATACACAAATGAAGTACATAACTTCAAATGCTTTTTAACACAACAGGTTGTCTGCTATGAGCAAGGGACCTTAATGCTTGTTCAGTAGCTTTCGGAGATTAATTTTTGCGGTGAATTTTTTGAAACGTCCCCTTAGAAAAATTATACATGACTGTCCTTAAACTGACACACAATATTTTTAGCGCAACGCAATCTGACTTTCAAAAATCCCTACAAAAGAATGGCCCTGACTAACATTAACCTATACCTTTCACAAATCACTTACCTCACAAAAATCTTGGTTACTCGAACTACTGCAATACAGCGAGCGCCACTACTGCCAGCTAAATAAAAGATTCAAACTACGGAAGGCACTAACTACTGATAGGCATAGTTAGCAAATGAAACATTTTAATAGAGATCAAACAATGTATTTACCTTAATAGTCATCAAAAGTCATAATATATACAGCAGTTCATGACATCCAGTCTTACAAATTTCAAAATTCCGCCATTTCTCTCCCCACATCCACCACTGCTGGCGGCTCACCTCCAACTGCGCAACGCTACGCGCTGTTAACATCCAGCTGCCCAACACTACAATGGCAGACAACAACGCAAACTAGCCACAGACTGCACACAGCACAGCCAGTGATTTTCATTCAGAGCGCTACGTAACGTTGCCAATAAGGAAACATAAACAGCCTACTTACATTTTTAATAAACATAGTGCCTTCGTTTTTTCTGGCATCTATGTCGTTTGCAAAAGATTTCTGAGAGGAAACTTTTTGAACTTTCCTGCAGGACGTCAGAGTGGGCTGTTGTTTATTCTGAATTTCCCAAAAAATTTCGATATGGGTTAAAACATAAGTACGTTTCCATCATTTTACAAATTTCCCCTCCACGTTAACTTGGGTTATGTGGGCTATGATTCTAGTGTCACTGCAAACAACAAACTAGTGCCAGAAATTAGAACATCAGTTCTACGCTTCACGTTAGACCATCGAATTTGCGTTATGCATCGTGCAGCGAGGTAGCTGCCCGCTGGTGGTGACTGCAGGAACAGCAGCAGCAGCAGTGGCAGCGACATGAGTAAGTTGACTCCCCTTGCTGCAATGCACGAAAGGCGCGGGGCCTCTTCCCAGTGTTGCTGTTTGTTTAAATAATCCTATCTCCCTCCCCCCATGAACCATAGACCTTGCGGTTGGTGGGGAGGCTTGCGTGCCTCAGCGATAAGATAGCCGTACCGTAGGTGCAACCACAACGGAGGCGTACCTGTTGAGAGGCCAGACAAACGCGTGGTTCCTGAAGAGGGGCAGCAGCCTTTTCAGTAGTTGCAGGGGCAGCAGTCTGGATGATTGACTGATCTGGCCTTGTAACACTAACCAAAACGGCCTTGCTGTGCTGGTACTGCGAACGGCTGAAAGCAAGGGGAAACTACAGCCGTAATTTTTCCCGAGGGCATGCAGCTATACTGTATGATTAATGATGATGGCGTCCTCTTGGGTAAAATATTCCGGAGGTAAAATAGTCCCCCATTCGGATCTCCGGGCGGGGACTACTCAAGAGGACGTCGTTATCAGGAGAAAGAAAACTGGCGTTCTACGGATCGGAGCGTGGAATGTCAGATCCCTTAATCGGGCGGGTAGGTTAGGAAATTTAAAAAGGGAAATGGATAGGTTAAAGTTAGATATAGTGGGAATTAGTAAAGTTTGATGGCAGGAGGAACAAGACTTTTGGTCAGGTGACTACAGGGTTATAAACACAAAGTCAAATAGGGGTAGTGCAGGAGTAGGTTTAATAATGAATAAAAAAATAGGAATGCGGGTAAGCTACTACAAACAGCATAGTGAACGCATTATTGTAGCCAAGATAGATACGAAGCCCACACCTACTACAGTAGTACAAGTTTATATGCCAACTAGCTCTGCAGATGACGAAGAAATTGAAGAAATGTATGATGAAATATAAGAAATTATTCAGATAGTGAAGGGAGACGAAAATTTAATAGTCATGGGTGACTGAAATTCGGTAGTAGGAAAAGGGAGAGAAGGAAACGTAGTAGGTGAATACGGATTGGGGCTAAGAAATGAAAGAGGAAGCCGCCTGATAGAATTTTGAACAGAACACAACTTAATCATAGCTAACACTTGGTTCAAGAATCATAAAAGAAGGTTGTATACATGGAAGAACCCTGGAGATACTAAAAGGTATCAGATGGATTATATAATGGTAATACAGAGATCTAGGAAAAAAATGGTTCAAATGGCTCTGAGTACTATGCGAGTTAACTTCTGAGGTCATCAGTCGCCTAGAACTTAGAAAGAACTAATTAAACCTAACTAACCTAAGGACATCACACACATCCATGCCCGAGGCAGGATTCGAACCTGCGACCATAGCGGTCACGCAGTTCCAGACTGAAACGCCTTTAACCGCACGGCCACACCGGCCGGCAGAGATTTAGGAACCAGGTTTTAAATTGTAAGACATTTCCAGGGGCAGATGTGGACTCTGACCACAATCTATTGGTTATGAACTGTATATTAAAACTGAAGAAACTACAAAAAGGTGGGAATTTAAGGAGATGGGACCTGGATAAACTGACTAAACCAGCGGTTTTACAGAGTTTCTGGGAGAGCGTAAGGGAACAAATGGAAGGAATGGGGGATGAAGTAGTGAAGGCAGCAGAGGATCAAGTAGGTAAAAAGACAAGGGGTAGTAGAAATCCTTAGGTAACAGTAGAAATATTGAATTTAATTGATAAAAGGAGAAAATATAAAAATGCAGTAAATGAAGTAGGCAAAAAGGAATACAAACGTCTCAAAAATGAGATCGACAGGAAGTGCAAAATGGCTAAGCAGGGATGGCTAGAGGATAAATGTAAGGATGTAGAGGCTTATCTCACCAGGGGTAAGATAGATACTGCCTACAGGAAATTTAAAGAGACCTTTGGAGAAAAGACAGCCACTTGTATGAATATCAAGAGCTCAGATGGAAACCCAGTTCTAAGCAAAGAAGGGAAAGCAGAAAGGTGGAAGGAATATATAGAGTGTCTATACAAGGGCGATGTACTTGAGGACAATATTATGGAAATGGAAGAGGATGTAGATGAAGATGAAATGGGAGATATGGTACTGTGTGAAGAGTTTGACAGAGCACTGAAAGACCTGAGTCGAAACAAGGCCTCGGGAGTAGACAACATTCCATTGAAACTACTGACGACCTTGGGAGAGCCAGTCCTGACAAAACACTACCATCTGGTGAGCAAGATGTATGAGACAGGCGAAATCCCCTCAGACTTCAAGAAGAATATAATAATTCCAATCCCAAAGAAAGCAGGTGTTGACAGATGTGAAAATTGCCGAACTATCAGTTTAATAAGTCACAGCTTCAAAATACTAACGCGATTTCTTTACAGACGAATGGAAAAACTAGTAGAAGCCTACATTGGGGAAGATCAGTTTGGATTCCGTAGAAATACTGGAACATGTGAGACAATACTGACCCTACGGCTTATCTTAGAAGCTAGATTGAGGAAAGGCAAACCTACGTTTCTAGCATTTGTAGACTTAGAGAAAGCTTTTGACAATGTTGACTGGAATAATCTCTTTCAAATTCTGAGGGTGGCAGGGGTAAGATACAGGGAGCGAAAGGCAATTTACAATTTGTATAGAAACCAAATGGCAGTTATAAGAGTTGAGGGGCATGAAAGGGAATCAGTGGTTATGAAGGGAGTGAGACAGGGTTGTAGCCTCTCACCGATGTTATTCAACCTGTATATTGAGCAAGCAGTGAAGAAACAAAAGAAAAAATCCGGAATAGGTGTTAAAATCCATGGAGAAGAAATAAAAACTTTGAGGTTCGCCGATGACATTGTATTTCTGTCAGAGACAGCAAAGGACTGGGATGAGGAGTTGAACGGAATGGATAGTGTCTTGAAGGGACGATATACGATGAAAATCAACAAAAGCAAAACGAGGATAATGGAATGTAGTCGAATTAAGTCGAGTGATGCTGAGGTAATTAGATTAGGTTCAAATGGCCCTGAGCACTATGCGACTTAACTTCTGAGGTCATCAGTCGCCTAGAACTTAGAACTAATTAAACCTAACTAACCTAAGGACATCACACACATCCATGCCCGAGGCATGATTCGAACCTGCGACCGTGGCGGATGCTCGGCTCCAGACTGAAGCGCCCAGAACCGCACGGCCACTCCGGCCGGCCAATTAGATTACGAAATGAGACACTTAAAGTAGTAAAGGAGTTTTGCTATTTGGGGAGCAAAATAACTGATGATGGTCGAAGTAGAGAGGATATAAAATGCAGACTGGCAATGGGAAGCAAAGAGTTTCTGAAGAAGAGAAATTTGTTAACATCGAGTATAGATTTAAGTGTCAGGAAGTCGTTTCTGAAAGTATTTGTATGGAGTGTAGCCATGTATGGAAGTGAAACAAGGACGATAGAAGCTTTCGAAATGTGGTGCTACAGAAGAATGCTGAAGATTAACTGGGTAGATCACATAACTAATGAGGAGGTATTGAATAGGATTGGGGAGAAGAGAAGTTTGTGGCACAACTTGACCAGAAGAAGGGATCGGTTGGTAGGACATGTTCTAAGGCATCAAGGGATCACCAATTTAGTATTGGAGGGCAGCGTGGAGAGTAAAAATCGTAGAGGGAGACCAAGAGATGAGTACACCAAGGAGATTCAGAAGGATGTAGGTTGCAGTAGGTACTGGGAGATGAAGAAGCTTGCACAGGATAGAGTAACATGGAGAGCTGCATCAAACCAGTCTCAGGACTCAGGACCGCAACAACAACAACTCCTATCTCATTGCAGCAGTTTTGAAAATAATTTCTGCATAGTGCAAGTGGATGTAAGGTAGTATAAAAACTGAAGATGAGAGCTGTTTCAACTATGGAGTCAGACGGCGGGAGATATTGTTTAAACTTAAGACAACTGGACTTTAACTTGTGACAATCCATCTTGGATTCTGCCGGTATAACAAGTGACTTGACAACGATGTCCGCTATGAATAACCCTGCAGGTGCCTACATGTCAGAATGAATAAAATATCTTTCTGCCTCCATGGGGAAAACATGTATTTATCTACTAAAATGAGTTTTCAGGTCGTTGAAAATATGTCAGCTATAACTAGCAAACAAGTTCAGGCTGCTTCCCTCTCAAAGTTATCATCATTTGTCCTTACACCTTGAGGCCATTACCGGATTTTTGTATCATAGAGCTGTGGCAGTATTTCTGGTCAGCCATCTTGGATCACCATCTTGATTTTTTCGGATTTAACACCATCAGAACAATGCTGCCATCTTCGATTTTATAATCTCCAACTAATGTATACTTTGGATAACAGACATACTTGCAACAGTAACATTAGAGGACGGGAGAAAACCTGTAACGCACGCCATTTTTTTTTAATTTTCCGCCATTTCATACGTAGGAAAAGTGACATATGTAAGAGGGAGAGAAATCTGACAACAGCAGATGACTTTGTATGGGGTGGGGGAAATGTGGCAGTCTTGTACAATGTCATCAATGGTGTCAAAGCGGGAGGGGGGATGATGGCATGCTTGGTTTCTGCGTTGGCACAGCTACACTACTCAGGGGAACTGAAGGGACTGCACTAGATGTCACATTTGAGGAATCAGCGTCACTGTACAGACCAAAATAAGTGTTTCTCTTGAGCAATCAAAATAAACATCCCCTCTATGGGATCAAGGAATGCAACACATACTGTTCACTGTTAAACACTTTAATTCTGTTGGATGTCTTACTGAAATCTATGAATAGGGCGAATGTGAAAGGTGACCGTTCCGTCATCTCTGCGTTTATTCTAAACACTGCTAGTAATACTTTTACGAGATCATGGTGTTTGGACCCCAATACCTTGTACTCACCGTTATGTTACTAATCTTATCCACATAATGAGTGGGGAGATTGGATGAGGGTGGTGATCTACTTATATGAAAACGTTAGAATGGAATGAACACCCTTAGCTGCTTACAGGCGTTGACATACGTCAACGGGGACAGATGAAAATGTGTGCCCCGACTGGGACTCGAACCCGGGATCTCCTGCTTACATGGCAGACGCTCTATCCATCTGAGCCACCGAGGACACAGAGGATAGCGCGACTGCGCGGATTTATCTCTGGTACGCCTCCCGCGAAACCCACGTTCTCACCGTATTGTCCCGCACTACATTCGTAGTGCCCCCCACCCACTATACTCATTATTCACGGCGCGTTGCCGATTCCCGTAAGAGTTCGGGCACTGATGGTGCATTCGCACAGAAGAAGAAGACGGTCAAGTGGCCGGTGAGCCTTAACTATATATATTTACTAAGATGGTATCTGTTCTTTCGGACATGTCCGAAAGAACAGATACCATCTTAGTAAATATAAATTTATATGAAAACGCCACATAGAACGAGAAAGATACATGTACGAAAGATACCAAGGCTTAATGTCACCCTTATTTGCATTCTGTAAGTTATGTCAAATACTTCACTCCATTTTTAGTCGTTTCTTTTGCAACGTATTTTCCAGGTTGAAAGAACAGTTGGCTTAACTCTAGGGTTGTGCTAAACTCAGACTAGCATTATATATTCTACAGATAGTTCTTATTAGTAGAAGTCTAATACTCCTTTATAATTTTCCCCTTTCTTCTTGTGTCTTGTGCACATAAGTTCGCAGGCTTGTATTGCTGCCAGCAAATGCACTTCTAAAGCATTGATTAATATTACTTTTGTATCACTTAACCTGACTCACATAGTATCTATCCGCTTTACACGTAGTTAAGCATTTATATCTGAACGATACCTGGAGACGACGGAAAGTTATACAACGGTCACACAGAAATTTTAAAATACTTTAAAATTCAAAACACTCCCAGTGATGGCTGTGGAATCTGACTATAATTTATTGGTTATAAGCTCCAAAAATGAAAATGCAGAAAGGTGATGAGACCTGAATAAACGGAAAGAATCAGAGGTTGCTAAGAGTTTAGAAGAAGGTGTTAGGAACTACTGACAAACACAGGGGAAGGGAATTCAATAGAAAACGGATGATTTGCTATGACAGGTAAAATATTGAAGGCAATAGATCATAAAATAGGACAAAAAATTAGGCTCAGTAGAAATACTTAAAAAACACTCGATAATTGTAAATGACGAAAGGAAAAAGGATGAAAATGCTGCAAATGAAGCTGGCATAAGGATATAAGGAGGTCCAAAAACTGAAGTTGACTTGAAGTGCAAAATGACAAAACAGAAATGTATAGAGGAGAACCAGAAATCAGTAGAAGTATTCATGACTATGTGAAAGATAGATGCCGTCTCTAGGATACTTAAAGAAAACTCTCCGGAAATGGGAAGCTGCTGTGTAAATATCAAGAGCTCATTTGGCCAGCCACTACTAAGTTAAGAAAGGGAAAACTGGAAGACGGAAGGAACAACTAGAATGGCCATATAAAAGAAACAAACGTGAAGGGAAAATAAGTGGATGATGATGAAATGAGAAATGAGCTACTGCGAGAATTTGATAAAGCCCTGAAATACCAAAACGAAACGAGACACACACACATTGGGCGCTAATGACCATAGAAGTTTTGCGCCCTAAAACCACAACAAAAAAAAAAAAAAAAGAAACGAGACACATGGGTTAGACGACATTTCTATAGAGTTATTGAACCAACCTTGACAAAAATATTCCAAGTAGTATAATGCACACAACATGCACGAAATACCCTCATATTTAACACTGTTCAGCAACATTTTGTAATCTTTACGGAGAAACGAAGAGTCTTGCATAGAACAGAATAAGGATCTGCATCAAACCAAACTTCGAAGTAAAGAATGGAACAGTACCGGGATGAACACGATATACGGCACTAAACCAGAATGGTTTACTTTCTCATGCCCATGTAACCCTTATTAATTTCATTATTGCATTACTTTCATCTAGTAGAATTCCAAGGAAATTCGAAGCCTCTAGTTTCCTTGAAGCTTGTTGTTGTTGAGATTTCCAGTTCATTGGTAAATGATTGTCAGTTAACAAAGTGGCATGAATAAGAATAACTGGGTGAAGAGGATGATTATTATTTCTTTTCTTAGAAAGTATCTCAATATACTTATACGAATTCCTGTTTTGCTGATGATACGCTCTTTTTTCTACTGTAACCAAACCCCGTAAATATACTAAAATACAGACAATGTAGCATAACGTACAGCAGTCAAACTCATTCACAAAACAGCTATCTCCAAGAGAGCCACCGCCTTTCGTTGTGTATATTAATTTCAGAAGCAACGGAAAAAATCTAAGAAAAGCTGGTACTGAAGTGCCCTTGCACACTGAGACATGCAAGAAGATGATTTCCATTAATTGACTGTTAAATAAATACATAGTGGTATACTACTTCCGCTTTCAGGACATTTCAAAACGAAAATGTTCGTTTGATTTCAATGGCGGCAGAAGAGGCATCTTTAATAAAGAGATTATAGACGTCTAGAATTCAGCTGTACCACAAATTACCCTAAGCAGATAGGTAGGTGCCTTGTAAACGAATAATAAAGATAATCATGATGTCAAAAAAATGGTTCAACAGGCTCTGAGCACTATGGGACTCAACTGCTGAGGTCATAAGTCCCCTAGAACTTAGAACTACTTAAACCTAACTAACCTAAGGACATCAAACACATCCATGCCCGTGGTAGGATTCGAACCTGCGACCTTAATGGTCGCGCGGCTCCAGACTGTAGCGCCTAGAGCCGCTCGGCCACTTCGGCCGGCAATCATGATGTCAAAGTGGTTACGTTCTCAAGGAAAGAGCGTAGGAGAGCAGGTGCAGTCAAGGGCCTTGTAGAGGTGGTTTCCTATTGCCTTTGTCCGACATGTTAAGATGTGTCAGTTGTGCATATGTGTCATGTAGATGAATGTGATGAGTGTTTGTACAGTCTAGTGGTGGGATTGTGTTGTTATGGATGAAGGAAGGGAGAGGGTTAAACTCTCAACCTTAACATAGCCTATTCCTCTCGAATACCACAAAGAAGGCCGCCAAGTCTGAGGGTCCAATCTGACGGACGGATCGTAATCAAGTGTCGCATGCCCTCTCTTCGAGAAACACTGCGGAGTGATCTGAAAATTGACCCAGAGCACTGGCACAAAGGCTGGTGATCAGCAACTTAACGCGAGCACCTTTGCTTCCGTTTACCGCCAGGCATTGAAAATTTTCTACCGCCAGGATTCGAACTGGCTTACCTCTTACTCAACCGCCACTGCACAGGCGCGCGTTAGCGAATTCGGCTACGGAGACAGGGTAATAACGATAACAGCGAACAATATAAACAGGAAATCATAATAAAGAGTGGAAATAAAAATTGAGGATATCAAATAAAAGCAAAAGATAATTTTATGGGGCCATAGAACCTACACTCCTAGTGTGATGACCTAGCAATAAACGGATGGACCGGCATTTCGGTTATCCGGTGGGTTTTAACTTCAACGATTTCGCAGTTCATATCTCTGCTACGAACTATAGCATCATCTCTGAATAAAGATGTGGCCTTTTGAGTGAAGTAGACGGCGATTACTTTATTTTGTGATGCATGAAATATAATAGACGTAGGAAATTATTGCACGTCAGTACGCAAAACTTTGAAATACCCTCTGCGGTGAACATATTATAACTTAATGGCAACTAATAATATTAACGTCCACAAACGCATAGAAATATTTAGGGAGCTATTTATTATTATTATTATTATTATTATTATTACTTCATTTCCCTCTATGGATGGGCTGCCAATGGCTTACGCTGCTGACTTTTAGATAAACAATACTGCGGGCTACGAAGAGCGATTTAGTGGATGACGAGACAGCAACTTGGGTACTATAAATTCCCGCTGGAGTGAGATAACGAAGACCATGTGTTCAAATGGCTCTGAGCACTATGGGACTTAACATCTCAGGTCATCAGTCCCCTAGAACTTAGAATTACTTAAACCTAACTAACCTAAGGACATCACACACATCCATCCCCGAGGCAGGATTCGAACCTGCGACCGTAGCAGTCACGCGGTTCCGGACTGAAGCGCCTAGAGCCGCTCGGCCACCGCGGCCGGCAAGACCACGTGTGACAGGATGTTTAATGATGAGTAGGGGAAAGGAGCTGGTAGGAAGAGGCCTAACGAAAGCATAGATTTCATGGGATTGAGGCTAAAAATACATACATTGTTGTGACGAGATCATAAGTGGGCAATGTGTAAGCTGTCCAAAAATTTTAAGTTTACTTTTTTGGTATCGATGATCATTCCTTTTAGTTATTCCAAATAATTATCATTTCATTTATATGTTATTACTACCCGTAAGAGGGAGTAACCATATGGGGTGAGAGGGGGCAATGGCGAAAAACAAAAGATAATTCGAACAAGTGGGGGTCACAGAAAGGGAATACACGGTGGAAGAGATGTGCAAGTCGACCACATTTCCTGAGGAGTGGTAAGAAGATGTCGCGTTCTGTCGGTCGGTTTTGTGGGGTGCACAGAGCGCCGCCGGTGCTCTCAGGATTTTGATAGGGGCTGGAATCTTACTAACAGCCAAAAGAAGCGTTCAGGGAGGTGGAGGTAGACCCTACACTATGTGCACACAAGCAGCTGGTCACCCCCGAAAACATACGTTTTTCATATTAGGTGCATTTTGCAACCACCTACTGCCAGGTACTCCATATCAGAGACCTCAGCAGTCATTAGACATAATGAGAGAGCAGAATGGGGCGCTCTGCGGAACTCACGGACTTCAAACGTGGTCAGGTGACTGGGTGTCGCTTGTGTCATACGCCTGTACGCGAGATTTCCACACTCCTAAACATCCCTAGGTCCTGTGTTTCTGACGTGATAGTGAAGTGGAAACGTAAAGGGACACTTACAGTAAAAAAGCGTACAGGCCGACCTTGTCTGTTGACTGACAGAGACCGCCGGCAGCTGAAGAGGGTCGTAATGTGTAAATTACACAGGAATTCCAAACAGCATCAGGATGCACTGCAATTACTATGACAGTTGGACTGAGGTGAGAAAACTTGGATTCCGTGGTTCGAGCGGCTGCTCATAAGCCACTCATTAAGCTGGTAAATGCCAAATATCGCCTTGCTTGATGTAATGAGCGTAAACATTGGACGATTAAACAGTGGAAAAACGTTGTGTGGAGTAACGATCACTGTCTACAATGTGGCGATCCGATGGGAGGCTGTGGGTATGGCGAATGCCCGGTGAACGTTATGACGTGGTCGTGTTTTTCATGGAGGGGTCTTGCACCACTTGTTGTTTTGCGTGGCAGTATCACAGCACAGGCCTACATTAACGTTTGAAGCACCTTCTTGCATCCTTCTGTTGAAGAGCAATGGCGGGGATGGCGATAGCATCTTACAAAACCATTGAGCACTTGTTCATAATGCGCGGCCTGTGGCCTAGTGGTTACACGACAATAACATCCCTGTAGTGGACTGGCCTGCACAGAGTCCTGACCTGAATCCTATACAACATCTTTGGGATGTTTTGAAACGCCGGCTTTGTGCCAGGCCTCACCTCTCCTCAGTGCAGCACTCCGTGAAGAATGGGCTGCCAGCACCTGATTGAACGTAAGCCTGCTAGAGTGAAAGCTGTCATCAAGGCTAAGGATGGGCCAACGCCATACTGAATTCCAGCATTACCGACGAAGGGCGTCACGAACTTGTAAGTCATTTTCAGTCAGGTGACAGGATACTTTTGATCACGTAGTGTAGTTGACATCAAGTGAAAACTTTCTGAAGCCAAGACCGCATATTTTTTTCTTTGTTTGAGACAACCGTTCCTACGTAGTTTGTTGTCACCTTCAGGTCTTCAAAAAATCTGTTTATTAACGTCAAATGAAGAGTAGAGTGGTGAGGATCATAAATCCGAGGTTTCAGAAAGTAAGAATAAGTCTGAGAAGTGTTGGTCGAAGGTAATTCTTGTGTTCAAGCTTTTAGTAGTTACAATTAATTTTGGATTCTCTTTAAACAGTTTAAGTCAAATTCCAAAATTATACTTCCGACTGAACCTACTGCACGGAACGTACGAGGACGTGATGAAGAGTATTGCCACTGAATTTATTTTGTAAAAACTCGTAAAGCATTTGAAATAAAACAAACTTTATTAACATACTACGTCTCTGTTCTTCACGTTTAGATATTTATCTCCCACAATAGTCATTCTGGAGACAAACAGATTTTTCACGACCTGAGACCAGTCTGCTGATACCGTCACTGCAGCAAATTTGACTGTCAACGTGAAATCCTCGAAGGTATTCTTTTAGGTTTTGGAAACCCTAGAAAAAAAAACGGTGAACCCAGCTTTCATCATCTGTCACAGTCTTGTTAACTAACTCATCACCTTCACACTCCAAAACCAAAATCAGTTGTTTCATTTCAGGTGCCTCATTCGAGGCACCCACCGAACAGTTTCCTGTAGCGGAATTCTGCAATGATGGCCCGTATACGGTCTCGTGATCAGCTATACTTACCTGAGAACCACGTCCGAGTTATTCAACGATTTCTGTGATGAGTTCTTCAAGTCGATTTCGACAGTCTCGTCGGTTTCCGTAAGCAATCGTTACTTACGTTGGCACCACCGTTTCCTTCATTATAAGCATTAACAGCTCAACGTCGCTTATTACTGATGTCGATGCAATTATTACCGTACACAGTTTCAAATCCTTGAAGGATTTCCATTAGTGGTAAATTTTCCACTGTTAGAAAGTCGATCAGAGTACACTGTTTCTGACTCACTGACTTAGTAACTTTACACACCGCCATGTTACACGCTACAGTTGGCTGCCCTCCAGCGGCAGAGGATTGCAAACTTTCTTCAGAAAAGCGGGAAAGTCGACCGAGTAGTACGCACGACACGTGATACCCCAATCGATATTGACAACAGAGTAATAAATTCAGAGGCGTTACTTTTCATTACGCTGCCTTAATACACTCCTGGAAATGGAAAAAAGAACACATTGACACCGGTGTGTCAGACCCACCATACTTGCTCCGGACACTGCGAGAGGGCTGTACAAGCAATGATCACACGCACGGCACAGCGGACACACCAGGAACCGCGGTGTTGGCCGTCGAATGGCGCTAGCTGCGCAGCATTTGTGCACCGCCGCCGTCAGTGTCAGCCAGTTTGCCGTGGCATACGGAGCTCCATCGCAGTCTTTAACACTGGTAGCATGCCGCGACAGCGTGGACATGAACCGTATGTGCAGTTGACGGACTTTGAGCGAGGGCGTATAGTGGGCATGCGGGAGGCCCGGTGGACGTACCGCCGAACTGCTCAACACGTGGGGCGTGAGGTCTCCACAGTACATCGATGTTGTCGCCAGTGGTCGGCGGAAGGTGCACGTGTCCGTCGACCTGGGACCGGACCGCAGCGACGCACGGATGCACGCCAAGACCGTAGGATCCTACGCAGTGCCGTAGGGGACCGCACCGCCACTTCCCAGCAAATTAGGGACACTGTTGCTCCTGGGGTATCGGCGAGGACCATTCGCAACCGTCTCCATGAAGCTGGGCTACGGTCCCGCACACCGTTAGGCCGTCTTCCGCTCACGCCCCAACATCGTGCAGCCCGCCTCCAGTGGTGTCGCGACAGGCGTGAATGGAGGGACGAATGGAGACATGTCGTCTTCAGCGATGAGAGTCGCTTCTGCCTTGGTGCCAATGATGGTCGTATGCGTGTTTGGCGCCGTGCAGGTGAGCGCCACAATCAGGACTGCATACAACCGAGGCACACAGGGCCAACACCCGGCATCATGGTGTGGGGAGCGATCTCCTACACTGGCCGTACACCACTGGTGATCGTCGAGGGGACACTGAATAGTGCACGGTACATCCAAACCGTCATCGAACCCATCGTTCTACCATTCCTAGACCGGCAAGGGAACTTGCTGTTCCAACAGGACAATGCACGTCCGCATGTATCCCGTGCCACCCAACGTGCTCTAGAAGGTGTAAGTCAACTACCCTGGCCAGCAAGATCTCCGGATCTGTCCCCCATTGAGCATGTTTGGGACTGGATGAAGCGTCGTTTCACGCGGTCTGCACGTCCAGCACGAACGCTGGTCCAACGGAGGCGCCAGGTGGAAATGGCATGGCAAGCCGTTCCACAGGACTACATCCACATCTCTACGATCGTCTCCATGGGAGAATAGCAGCCTGCATTGCTGCGAAAGGTGGATATACACTGTACTAGTGCCGACATTGTGCATGCTCTGTTGCCTGTGTCTATGTGCCTGTGGTTCTGTCAGTGTGATCATGTGATGTATCTGACCCCAGGAATGTGTCAATAAAGTTTCCCCTTCCTGGGACAATGAATTCACGGCGTTCTTATTTCAATTTCCAGGAGTGTAAATTAGGAAGGTTGGGTTTAATGTAAGGTGCTTCTTTACTCCATGTAATTTGTCAGGATTGATTGATACGGATCATACATTATATGAGATTCTGTAGTTAAGGTGCAACAGAAGTGAGATGTCGAAAGGCAAAATCATTGTATTGAAGATATGACAGATAACGTACCAGAAGAGTCGCTATTTAGTAATATACTGCTTAAGTTTTCAAAGTGTATTTCATACAACTTAGATCATAGACACGTAGACGTACTTTCCTTAAGTTATATGAGGGCGGCGATTCATACGTCAACAAAAAATTAAAGATCAAGTGAGTCAAGAAGTTAGTGTCTTCGAAATGAAATATCAGGCAACAGCTTTCAGTTTGAAGTTCACGTTCGTTTCCAAGACTGAATTGTTACATCTTTATTCCCTTCACATGAAATTTAATTGGAAGTGCATGTGTCTCCTGTTGTACAACGTAATGTAATGGTTGACAGAGAACAGATCTAAATATTTGTCCCTACGTATACCTTTTAGTTTTGAATGTTTTCTGTACAAAATATCCAGCGAATGATAAGATTGTTTCTAAACCAGACCCACTGCAAATACCTTCGTCACTTTATGGCGAAGTGGGGCAATATTATCTCTCCAATAAGTCTAGTAGCAGACGAACGGATTAACTTTTTTTCACTCACTCATGTATGTAATTATTTCTTACTGACACCAAGAAGATTGTCACGTTAGTCTGAAATATGCTGATTCAGTTTACGTGAACGTGAATGCTGAAACAGAGTGCACTTACATCGCCACTCCGTCTTGAACCTTCGGAACGTGACAGGTACTACAGTTGTTGAGCACCGACACTGTGTATTCCACGAAACCAGTGATTCGCTTGACTGTGTGGGTGAAAAACCAACGACAATAAAACATTCTGGTATGGTTAACATTCCACGTGAAAGATTTAATCTAAAATAGAATGTTGTGGACATGCAACAGTAACAGTCCATCATGTATTCCCCTCTTGTGCGAACCCCTTCATCCAAGAGTAGCACTTCCACCCCACATCTTCCATTATTTCTTCGATTTATTCCAGTCTCAGTATGCCCATTCAGTTTTTATCTTCTGCTCTCCATATAGCACCGTGGAATATATTGCTGATGATGAAACACATGTCCTATCAGGTTGTCCCTTCTTCTCGTCAGTGTTTTCCCTATTTTCCTCCATCCTCTCTGCGAAAAACCTTCTCATTCCTTATTGAGCCGTGTTGCTTCTCGCATTGGTGCCGTTAGTAGGTTGCCATCGCGTAATAGTGATAGTGGCGTCCCGTTTTCTTCTTGTGTTTATTGGCGCTACTTCGTTTTCTAGCGTTGTCAGTACGCGAGTGGTAGCAGCGGCGGTTGTCGATACCTAGTACCATGGTACTATCTTTGGAAGGACGTCAAGTGTTTTCGGGGACGGAGTGTGTCGGGCGGTTTGGTTGGGACGGAGCAGCAGTGAGGTCCGGCAGCGCGGTCTTCAGCCGTCAAATGGTTTTTGAGTTATTACTATTTGGGCCTTCATCCGAGAAATAGTTTGAATTTCTGATCAACAAGGACTTCAGCCGTAAATGCAATTTCTCTAAAGAATTTTTAATTAGACATTGTCTTAACAGTCAAATTTGATAATTGTTCCTTATTGTCAATCCTAAATGCAATTGGTCCCAAATAAAGTGTAAGTGATTTAAAAGAACACACAGAGCAAACAAAGGTAACTGAGTAAGGTTCCGTCCACACCGGAATCTACCTTTTCCCTAAGTAACCACGTTTCACTTATCCTGTCTGTCCGCATAATTTTCAACAACCTTCAATAGTACATCATCTCAAACACTTCAAATGTTTTCTTTTTCGGATTTCACACAATCCATGATTCACTAACACATTATGCTTTGCTTCAAGCGTACACTTTCATAAATTTCTTACTCTGATAAGGGCCGATATATGATATTACCATATTTCTCTTGCCAGGAGTGCCCGTTCTGCCTGTACTATTCTGCTTTTTATGTCCTCCTTGCTTCCTCCATCGTACGTTATTTTGCTTCCAAGGTAGCAGAATTCCTTAACTTTGTCTCTTCCTTGGTCGCAAATTTTGATGTTCAGTTTATCGCTAATTCCACTTCTGTTACTTCTCGTAACTGTCGTCTTTCTTGGGTTTTCTCTCAGCACGTCTTTAGAAAGCATCGGTAGTCCGAAACTCATCTTCCCCTTTTGTCAAATGATATACTGTGAACTATGGATGAAGAGCAACAAGCAGATTTCGTATTCCTGTATTTTCGGAAAGCCTTTGAAACGGTACTACTCTGCAGACTGTTAACGAAGATACTAGCGTGCGAACTAGGCTCGCAGATATGAGAGTGGCTCGAACACTTCTTAAGTAATAGAACCCAGTACATAGTGTTCGACGGCGAACGTTCATCAGAGACAAGGGTATAATGAGGTGTGCCCCAGGGAAGTGTGATGTGGGACCCTGATGTTCTCTACAGACACTTTGATTTGGCGGTCAGGGCGAGCAGCAATCTGCAGCTGTTAGCTGATGAAACTGTGTTGCGTATGGAAATAATTCGTCTCTCAGTGACTACAGGAGGATATGAGATGATTCAGACGAAATTCCTAGTTAGTGCGATGAATGACAGCAAGCTTTAAACGTAGAAAAAAGTAAGTCAAAGCAGATGAGTAAGAAAAACAATCCCGTAATGTTCGAATACTGCATAGTAGGGTCTTGCTTAACGCAGTAAAGTCCGTTAAAAATATAGGCTGAACGATGCAAAACGATATGAAATGAAATAAGCAGGTAATGACGGTGGTAGGTAACGACAGTAGTGAGAAAGGCGAATGGTCTGCTTCGGCTTATTGGGTGAATTTAAGGAAAGTGTGGTTCATCTGTGAAGGAGACTGCATATAAAACACTAGAGTGGCCTATTATTGAGTACTGCTCGAGTGTTTGTTATTCCTACCGTGTCGGATTAAGGGAAGACAAGCAATTCAGAAGCGAGCTGCTAGATTTGTTGCCGGTATGTTCGATCATCAATCGAGGGTTACAGAGATGCCCCATGAACTCAAATGGGCGTACCTGGAGGGAAGATGACGTTATTTTCACGGAACACTATTGCAACAGTTTTGAGAACCAGCATTTGAAGCTGACTGCAGAAAGATTGTACGTTGCCGGCCGCTGTGGCCGAGCGGTTCTAGGCGCTTCAGTCCGGAACCGCGCTGCTGCTACGGTCGCAGGTTCGAATCCTGCCTCGGGCATGACTGTGTGTGATGTCCTTAGGTTAGTTAGGTTTAAGTAGTTCTAAGTCTAGGGGACTGATGACCTCAGATGTTAAGTCCGATAGTGCTTAGAGCCATTTTTTAGATTGTACGTCCGCCAACATGCATTTCGCGTAAAGGCCACGAAGGTAAGAGAAATTATGGCTCTTACGAAGGCATACAGATAGTAGTTTTTCCCTCACTCTGCTTGCAAGTATATCAGGAAAGGGAATAACTAGTAGAGGTACAGCGCTCTCCATCATCCACCTTACGATGGCTTGTGGAGTATGTATGTAGGTGTAGATGAATCTATATTCTCTACTCATTACACCACTCATTCCTTTCAGTGCGTGCTGTAATTCCTCTTCACTTTCACTCAGGATAACAGTCTCAGTAACGAATTTTATCATTGATATCCTTTCATTCCGAATTTAAATTCCACTCTTGAGCCATTCTTGTTTTTCCGTCACTGCTTCTTCTGTGTATAGATTGAAAAGTAAGCGCGAAAGACGACGTCCCTGCCTTACATCTTTTTTAATCCGAGCAAGTCGTTCTTAGTCTTCCATTATTCCCTCTTTGTTCTTGTACATTTTGTATGTTATTCGACATTCCCTATAGCTTATTCCTATTTTCCTCAGAATTTCGAACATCATGCATCATTTTCTATTGTCTTACGCTTTTTCCAAGGCGATAATTTCTATGAACGTGTCTTAATTTTTCATACTTGTTGCTTGCATTACCAATCGCAACAGCATAACTGCCTCTCTAGTACCCTTACGCACCCCAACACTGACTGAGTCACCTAACGGATCCCCAGTTTTGTCTGCCTTTCTTTTGCATATTCAATCGTTTGGATTCATGAGCTGTTAAGCCGATTGTGCGGTAAACTCGCACTTATCTGCCCTTGCAATCTTCCAGAGTGTGTGGATGACTTTTTCCGAAAGTCTGATGGTATGTTTCCAGGCTCATAGATTCCATATACCAACTTTAATAATCACTTGGTCGTCACCCCTGTCCCCGGTTTCCGAAATTCCGAAAGAACGTTATCTTTCCCTTCTGGCTCGTTTGAACGGAAGTCTTTCAAAGCTCCGTGAAACTCTGTTACTGGATACCCTATGTTTTCCAGGTGTATTCCGATTTCTTCCTCAATAATGTTACCAAATCCTCCGCAGCGTAGCGTACTTCGCTGTAGTCTTTCCACCGATCCGCTTACTCCTGTGTGTCTAACAATGGAATTTCCATTGTGCTCTTAATGTTGACGCACTTGCTTTTAATTTCACCGAAGGATTTTTACTTTCGTCTGTATGTCAACTGTGTTTCATTTCTTCACATTTCTTTTTCTGCAGCCATTTTGCTTTGGCTTCCCAGCACTTCCTATATACTTCATTCAGAAATGACATATATCTCCGCATTCCTGAGTTTCTCTAAGCATCTTTGTATTCCCCTTTTTCGTCGACTATTGGAGGTACCACTTCTGCTACCCAAAGTTTCTTCGAAATTATTTCACTGTAGCTGTACTTGAATAATTGATCATTTACCACTTCCTTCCTGCCTCACTTGATTGCAATTCTAGAGCTTTATCAGACTCAGACTCTAAAACTGGATCCCTTGTGTCCTGTAACTTGACATCATTTATTTTTCCATCTCTTTTATTGACAGTTCCTCTCTCTCGTAGCGACTTCAGTGTACTTTTTTCATCAGTCCGCTCTACGCTCTGCATAGAAGAGAGGGAATTCTTTTGCACTCTTTATGTCGACATCTTTGTATTTATATTATCCAAAAGTTATTTTATGTCTACTCCACGCTGAATCTGTCCTTCCGAAGGACATTTTCTTTTCGACATCTTCACGTTTATCCTGTACCAATTTCGTTTTAGCTTCCCTGCTAAGGAAAAAGGGCGGGTAACAGTTTGAAAGTTCACCTTCTCCTTCCATCGACAAATTATCTGGCGACACTGTTTATGTAACTACTTGAAAGTGTCGCGGCATCTAGTCCATTGCGTAGGTCGCCAGACTTGATTTGTCGCTGTTTCTCAGCCGAGCCGGTTATACGACACACACACACGCACACACACACACACACACACAAAGTAATGCTCTCTGCCGTTTGCTTGGTATGAAGACAGCTTAGTTATAAACATTTTCATAAGACAATGGAATAATGCAAGCTGCAATGAGGTAGTTTGGTGGATATATGTTTCAGTGTGAGGGTGGAAGGTAAAGTCAGGCGAAGTGGAAAGGTTATTTTGAAACTCTTGTATTATGTTTAACTACCATAGCCCAGTCTCCTGTATTAAAGTTTATGCACTGGACGAATGAATCTCTTTGTCGCTGCAGAACTTTCCTCACATCAGCAGCACCACCACCACCGAAAACAACAACAATAACGGCATCCAGCAGATGACTACATGTTCACAGTGCTGCGGAAGGAGCACTCCTGCCTGGCACGCCTTCAGAACAAACTCACTAGACTATTAACGGCTCTAAGACATCTTTCGGAGTGTACACAATTACCAGGATAGTACGGTGATCGAAATAACTGTTCAGTCCTTAAGCATGTCTAACACATTTGCCCACCATTTTTATCCTGATAACGTGTTTTGTTTTTTTCTGTTCTTTAACACCACCCAACGGAATTATGGCTCTGTTTACGATTTTCATTTTCCGAATGAAACATTTTGAAAAGTAATGCCTCCGAGTATTTTATATGAAAACTCTTAGAGATTTTAGATAAAACAAATGTTACTAACATTCTATATCTTTATCCTTCATGTCTGCATAGTTTCACCCCTCTGCCACTAGAGAACTCCGAGCTGTAGCGTGTAACATGGCGGTGTATAACGTAACTACGTTGGTGTGTGAGAAGCAGTGTTGTAATCGAGTTTTGAATTGGAAGAGTTCGTCCACACATGAGCACCCTCTCCTTCACCATGACAACGCCAGACCACGCAAGAGCGCTGCGACATTGTAACCGTCCGACGCTTTGTCTTCACTGTCAGCGATCATGTCCCGTACAGGACTTGGCGCCATCCGATTTTCATATGTTTTAAAATTTAAAGATCAGCTACGTGAACTTCACTTTGGTAGTGATGAAGCGGTGCAAGCCCAGGTGAGGTTGTGGCTCCGTGCAGAAAGTCAAGCGTTCTACAATGACGGTCGTTGGGAGAAGTGAGTTCGTTTCCAGGGTGACTATGTTGGGTAGTAAATATATATTGACATGACAAAAATATGTACAATGTTAATAACGTTTGTTTTATGTAAAAACTTTTAACAGTTTTCACTTAAAAATTCGGCCTGTTTAGTTTTCAGTACACCCTCGTACATTAGGGGTGGCAACTTCACGTGCTACGTGCCTCTGGGAAGTCATTGGCAGGTACTTGTATCGTGTCTGCGGCCACAGAGCTACCAGCCATTGAAAATATGACTATCGAAGACAGTGGCAGAGACTGTCAGTGAAATGCCGATGGCCACAAGCTCTCTCGTGTTGTGGACTGCAGTAGCAACTAAGTGAGAGTTTCAAATGATACAGGACAACAATCGGTATTCCTTTTCTTGCGGATTCGGTAAATCTAGATTTCGGCTAGTGCCTATCCATTATCAGTGCACAACTTCATAGTATCACTGTATGTTCTAGTACGTCAGTCCCCTGTTGTTCGGGCTTCTGTCGGAGTTCTTTCACTTGAGAGTTGAAATTATCGTATTTTGTAAGCACATCTACATCTGCATGGATACTATGTAAATCACATTTAAGTATCTGGCAGAAGGTTCATCGAACCACGTTCACAGTTCTCCACCATTCCAACCTCGTATAGCGCGCGGAAAGAACGAACATTTACATCTTTCCGTTCGAGCTCTGATTTCCGTTATTTTATCATGGTGATCGTTTCTCCCTATGTAAGTCGGCATCAACAAAATATTTTCGCTTTCGGAGAAGAAAGTCTCCGATTGGAATTTCGTGAGAAAATTGTTCCCCAAAAAAAGGGATTTGTTTTAATGTTGTCTATTGCAAATCCTGTATCGTTTCAGTGACACGTTTTCTATGTGCTCCTTCCAACATAAGTTCTTCGTAATCGAAATTCCTAGGTATTTGGTTGAGTTTATGGCCTTCAGATTTGATTGATTTATCGTGCAAGCGAAGTTTAAAGGATTCCTTTTAGCACTCATGTGGATGGCCACAGACTTTTCGCTATTTAGGGTCAACTGGCAATTTTCGTACCCTACAGATATCCTTTCTAAATCGTTTTTCAATTTGTTTTGATCTTCTGATGAATTTACTAGTCCATAAACAACAGCGTCATCTGCAAACAACCAAAGACGGCTGCTCAGATTGTCTCCCAAATCGTTAATATACGTAGTAGATAAGGAACATCAAAAGGCCTATAACACTACCTTGGGGAACGCCAGAAATCACTTCTGTTTTACTCGATGACTTTCTGTCAGTTACTACGAACTGTAACATCTCTGACAGGAAATCACAGATCCAGTCACATAATTGAGAAGTCATTCCATAGGCAAGCAATTCCGCTACAAGTCGCTTGTGTGTTACAGTGTCAAAAGCCTTCCAGAAATCCAGAAATACGGAATCAATTTGAAATCCCTTGTCAATAGCGCTCAACAAATCATGCGATTAAAGAGCTAGTTGTCTTTCACAAGAACGTTATTTTCTAAATACATGTTGACTGTGTGTGAATAGCCCGTTTTCTACGAGGTAATTCATAATGTTCGAACACAACATATGTTCCAAAATCCTGCTGCATATCGACGTTAATGATATGGGCCTGTAATTTAGTGGATTACTCCTACTACCTTTCTTGGATATTGGTGTCACCTGTGCAACTTTCCAGTCTTTGGGTACGGATCTTTCGTAGAGTGAAAGGTTGAGTATGATTGTTAAGTATGAAGCTATTTCATAGGCATACTCTGAAAGGAACCTAATTGGTATACGGTCTGGACCAGAAGACTTGCTTTTATTAACTGATTTAAGTTGCTTCACTACTCCGAGAATATCTACTTCTACGATAATCATGTTGAAAGCAGTTCTTGATTCAAATTCTGGAATACTTACTTCGTCTTCTTTTGTGAAGGCATTTCATAAGGCTGCGTTTAGTAACTGCTATCGCGGGGAGAAGGTATTGATTGTCTCTTGTCGCTAGGATATTTAACATACGATCAGAATCTCTTTGCATTTTCTTCCAGGTTTCGAGATAAAGTTTCGTTGTGGAAACTATTATAAGCATCTCGCATTGAAGTCCGCGCTAAATTTCGGGTTTCTGTAAAAGATCTCCAGTCTTGGAGATTTTGCGTCTGTTTAAATTTGACATGTTTTTTTCGTTGTTTCTGCAACAGTGTTCTGACCCGCTTTGTGTACCAAGGAGGATCAGCTCCGTCGTTTGTTAATTTATTTAGTATAAATCTCTCAACTGCTGCCGATATTATTCCTTTGAATTCAAGCCCCATCCGGTCTACACTTATACCGTTAATTTGGAAGGAGTGGAGATTGTTTCTCAGGAAGGCGTCAAGTGAATTTTTATCTGCTTTTCTGATTAGGTTTACTTTTTGTTTATTTCTGGATGATCTGGGGGTTACAATACTCACTCCTGCTGCCTGTGTTCACTAATCCCTGTATCTGTTTTGATGGTCGTTATTAACTCAGGATTATTTGTTGCTAAGAGGTCAAGTGTGTTTTCACAATCATTTACTATTCGCGTGGGCACATGAAGTAACTGTTCGAAATAATTTTCTCAGGATGCGTTTAGCACAATTTCGGATGATGTTTTATCCGTATGTCGAGCATAAATTAAAGTCACCGCCAACTACAATCGTACGAGGTGGATACGTGTTTGAAATAAACTCAAGTTTTCTTTGAACTTTTCAGCAATTGTATAATCTGAGTTGGGAGGTCGGTAAAAGGATACAATTACAACAATGACCTCTGCCCATACCAACTCACAGGAACTATCTGCTCCAGTTTCGCGACGTGATAAACTACTTCTAACGGCAACGAATATGCCATCGCTAACAGTGTTTAGCGTATGCTTTCGGAACACCGTTAGGTTCTTCGCAAAAATTTTGGCTGAGCTTATCTCCGGATTTAGCCAGCTTTCAGTGCCTGTAAGGATTTGACCATCAGTGCTTTCTATTAGCGCTTGGAACTCTGGTAATTTCCCAACACAGCTACGACATTTCACAACTGTTATACCGATGGTTCCTGTATCTGCGTGATTCCTGTGTCCGGCCTGCAGTCTTTGTGACTGAAGCCATTTTTGTGTTTTCCCGAAACCCTCTAACCTAAACAACAGCCCAGTCCACGCCACACAGCCCCTGCTACCGGTGTAGCCGCGTACAGTGGACTCGTGACCTATTCAGCGGAACCCGAAACCCAACCACCCCATGGCGCAAGTCGAGGACTGGTTAAACTGTGACACCACAAACGTTAAGCTGCGGGATAGTGCGGCAACGCTTGATACAAATTACTATAAAAGACTTTTGTACCTCCAACGTGTGATTACGTTCAAAAGGAGCAAGATAAGACATAGCGTGATTTCCTAAATTAAGAAAATGTCCGCCCCGATAGCTGAGTCGTCAGCGTAGCGGATTGCCGTCCTACGGGCTCGGGTTAGATTTCCGGCTGGGTCGGGGATTTTCTCCGCTAAAGGACTGGGTGTTGTGCTGTCTTCATCATCATTTCATCCCCATCCGGGGTGCAGGTCGCCCAATGCGGCGTCGAATGTAATAAGACCTACACCAAGGCGGCCGGACCTGCCCCGCAAGGGGCCTTCCGGCCAATGACGCCAAACGGTCATTTCCATTTCCAATTACGAAAATAACTTTATGGAATGGATGGAGAATACTGTCCTGATACTGCACGGCCCCCAAATTACTGTTGATAGCGATCAGAGGCGTCAGTACGCGATACAAGTAGGCTAATGAATGACGCACGTCTCTACTGAACTGTGGACAGCTAGGCGCCACCACACTTTTCTCGACGATAATCAGGAGTCACAACAAGTTTTTAGTAACATGGCTGCCATGGAGGGGAATAAAAACCAGTGCACATTCCAGTGGGCATACCCGGTAGAGCCATTCCGGACGTGAAACGTTTCCTTTAGGCTGCCATGAAGAGCAGAGGGTGCAGTTAGCTGTAGGTGGTGGCTCATGTCGGTACCAGTGATGTGTGTCGCTTTGGATTGGAAGAGATACTCCCTGATTTCGAGTGGCTACCAGAAGTGGTAAAGGCTAACAGTCTTCTTTGTAAGATGAAGATAATAAGTTAAACCGAGTAACTTGATTTCTAACTGAGTAGCTCCTTTAAATTTATTGCAAAGTGAAATGGCACTTAATGTCTCACAAGTTTCATTCTACTCCTAAAACTTCATATGAAGTCATTGAAGGAATATTTAAGTAACGATTTTAATTTCAGTTAAAATATCTAATCTTGAAATTTGTGCTTTCAAAACTGGCGACTCATTTCCATAGAAGGACAATAGTCAAGGTGAGTTTGTGCTCGTTGCTAACCAGTTGTAAAATACTGATGCTCTTGTTTGGTGGAAAATACTGAGTCATCTAAACGATAAATAAGGTAAGCAGTCAAACAGGTTTTACACATGGCCAAATTTTATTAAAAACTAGTTTTAGTATAAGAAATTCTGAAAAGTGCCGAAATGTGATTTTATTAGTTTTTCCAAGTGTATAGCGTATGCTACGATAAAAGGTAAACGCTGTAGCAGTCACGCGACTTCGCAGACGAAACCAGCCGCTCGTGAAGCAGCAGATAAAAGTTCACGATATTTGCAGGATAAATATAGCTGGGTCGTTACAAGTCCCACGCCATTGATCCTGGTTCCATTCCAGGTGTTTCCTGTCACAACTTCTTCGTACGTCACGACTTTGCACTGTTGTCCTTAACGGATGGCTTGAGGCCGAACTGATAGTATGGGGACGTACGTGTAGTGCCTGATACAGCCCTCAAAGGCATGGCACAGTTCTGATGGGTTGTGCTAAGGCTATCAATGGGACTGAATTTTGAGATAACGTTGATGTGAAACTTTCTGGCAGACGAAAACTGTGCGCTCTACCATCTGAGCAACCCAAGCACGACTCAAGACCCGTCCCCAGAGCTTCAAGGTTCTGCAAGGTTCGCAGAAGAGCTTCTGTGAAGAGAATCGCCCGCGGTACGACGAGCCACTGAACCTTGCGGCCTCGGCAGTGCACGCATGCAGACGACAGCATCTCGTTTCTCGCCAGCTATATCGGAAACGTTGCTCAGCTTCAGCAAATTCAGAAGATTATCAATCGTTTTTATGGCTATCTTTCTTTGTAGCAGCCTTGTATTCGCAGTAGTCACTCCCATTCTCCATTGATGCTTAACATGTTTTGACGTGAGAGACCCAACAGTGGAACGATACAGCAGAGTGTGCTTGCCTGGTTTGGCCTTCTTGCACTCAGAGTAGCCGGTCTCATCTACGCGTAAATTCCAGTTAGGTCCCCCACGTCTATTGCCACCAACCTGAGTTCGTGTTAATGAAATGTCATACGGTTGAAATTTCTGTTTCTGTGTCTGTTCTCTCTTGACCTTGATATTAATTAATAAATCTCTTTGAGATACCACAGGTCCTTGTTATTAATTTTTCAACGTCACACATTCTCATTCCCTACGATGTCATTTATTTTGTTGTGGGTTTGAAGGAATTAAGTTAACTTTATGTCAAGATAGTCAACTCATTAGGTGATCCACACTGGGACCACTGTTTAACGAATGTCAGATTTCCTTGCGCTATTGATAAACGTGGCCCCTCTTGGGTGCGGTGGTTACCAATTTTTAGTTGTTTGGCAGACGGAGAACTGCCGCCACCATAGGCCACCTTGCAACCACAAAGAGATTTTCTGAATGGTACGAAAATCGGTAGATTTGATGTACATGTACAAACAAACTATTATAATTTCAGAAAATATTTAGGATTTATTCAAGAGAAAGAGCTTCACAAATTGAGCAAGTCGATAAAGCATTGGTCCGTGCTAAATCTTGCCCTGCAAGGTCGCCGGATCTCTCCTCAAATGAAAACATTTGGTGTTTTATAGGCATGACCCACCAGCGAGCTAGGAATTTTGGTTATCTGAAGCGCAGATTAGACAGAATTTGGCACAATAAACCCCATGAGCACATCAATAATATTGGCCATTAAAATTGCTACACCAAGAACAAAGGCAGATGATAAACGGGTATTCATTGGACAAATATATTATACTAGAACTGACATGTGATTATATTTTCACGCAATTTGGGTGCATAGATCCTGAGAAATCAGTACCCAGAACAACCACCTCTGGCCATAATAACGGCCTTGATACGCCTGAGCATGGAGTAAAACAGAGCTTGGATGGCGTGTACAGGTACAGCTGCCCATGCAGCTTCAACACAGTACCACAGTTCATCAAGAGTAGTGACTGGCGTATTGCGACGAGCCAGTTGCTCGGCCACCATTGACCAGACGTCTTCAATTGGTGAGAGATCTGGAGAATGAACTGGCCAGAGCAGCAGCCGAATATTTTCTGTTGTGTCTAGACAAGACAGTCTAGACACAAGGCGAGGAAGCCGAAAGGGCACGCGTCAACTCACGCCGGCTTGCGTTAAGTCTGAAACAGGATACGTAATGAATGATATAAAGAAAAGTACGTAGCTGCTGGAATACTTAACTTTAATCCATCATTTGTATACAGCATTCTTGATGATACAAGTGAGAGTCTCTCTAGAAATGGTTAATGGCGCCTTGCTATGTCGTAGCCATGGACTTAGCTGAAGGCTATTCTACTATCTCTCGGCTAATGAGAGAAAGGCTTCGTCAGTGTAGTCGCTAGCAAAGTCGTCGTACAACTGGGGCGAGTGCTCGTACGTCTCTCTAGACCTGCCGTGTAGTGGCGCTCGGTCTGCAATTACTGACAGTGGCAACACGCGCGTCCGACATGTACTAATGGACCGCGGCCGATTTAAAGCTACCACCTAGCAAGTGTGGTGTCTGGCGGTGACTCCACATTCCTCCCCCGCAAATCGGCGGACGGTCGTGTTATAAGGCTTCCGCCCGCCGTGGGGAGGGCCCCATGTTGACGTATGCGATGAGGTGGGGAGCCTAACAACAGGCGAGGCTGTGCCACCCGCACCCGGCCATTCGGTGCGAGGGGAGCTAGGAAACGCCTGAAAACCTAGTCCAGGATGCACGTCAACATGCGGTGTATGCGCCCGTAAAGAGACAGGAGGGGCCGAAGGGTCGACCTCCATTGCGTCGGGGTATCCGACGCGCGATGACGCCATGTGGTCCGGAGCGGGCAAGAGTTCCATGGCGGAGGACAGCTGGTCACCGGAAGCGATCGGCGGCGCGTGACCCAGGGAGGCGCTTGGCGGCTGCAGCGAAGCGTCCACTGCGGGCGGCGCCGGTGGGAGAACAGGTGGCGGCAGCGGCGACGGCGGCGGCGCGTCGCCATGGGGCAAAATGGAAGGCATCGTCGGGAACACCTGGGGATGAGGCGAGCCAGTAGATGGGTCCCCAAGGCGCTGACCGGACGGCACCGTCGCTGAAAGCAGACGGGGAGCGGCAGAACCCGTGCGACGACAGAGGCGCAGCTGATTGAGATGCCGCCGCACCTCACCAGAGGCCCCCAAAACCAGATACATCGCGCGGCCGTGGCAGCGAAGAATGCGCCCTGCGAGCCAACGCCGTGAACCGCGATAGTTGCGATAGAATACAACGTCGCCGGGAGCAAAAGCAGGAGTCTGCCGCTGCACTGGAACCGGATGCGGCGGATGCAGCAAAGACATCAAGGTTCGATGAGGACGACCATGGAGCAACGCCGCCGGCGTGCGACCATCCCGGGGCTGAGAGCGATACGAGGACAAAAAGAGCAATAACTCGTCCTCACGAGAATGCGACTCTTTCAACTTCAACATCTGTGATTTGAAAGTCCGGACCAATCGTTCAGCGGCACCGTTTGACTGAGGCGAAAACGGCGCGGATGTCAGATGTTGAATACCATTGGCCTTGCAGAATGACAAATTCTGCGGACATGAATTGTGGGCCATTGTCGGAAACAATAGTCTGTGGAAGACCTTCAATGCAAAAGATAGCAGACAACGCTTGGATGGTGACAGATGACGTCGTGGAAGACATCCGGACAACAAAAGGAAAATTACTGAATGAATCTACCACAACCAACCATCGTGCATTCCAGAATGGACCAGCAAAATCTATGTGTAAGCGTTGCCAAGGGAAAGTGGCTTTTGGCCATGCAAAGAATTTCCGCGGTGGTGCGGATTGTTGTTCGGCACACGCCATGCAAGAAGAGCACATATTCGTAATCGCAGCATCGATTCCGAACCAAGTACAGTGCCGACCAGCAAGTTGTTTCGTTCGCACTATACCCCAATGTCCTCGGTGGAGAAGCTTTAAGACAGAGGACTGTAACGAACGTGGGACGACGACCCTAGAATGATCATTATCAGAACGCAACAGCAAAACACCACGTCGGACAAAAAGTCTCTCCTTGTGAGCAAAAAATCGGCGAACCAACGGATCCTCGATCCGGGACTTGGACAAGGGCCATTGCGTAGCAACAAAACGCAAAACGGTAGCAAGGACAGGGTCGGCAGCTGTGGCTGCAGCTACACAACGAAAATCAATCGGAAACGATACGACCACGTCATCAGTTTCCGCATCAATGAACATGCAAGCAAGTTCGGAAGAATCGAATGCTCTATCCTCAGCAACAGGCAAACTGGACAACGCATCGGCGTTTCCGTGCTTAGCAGTGGACCGATACAAGATATCGTAGCGGTACTGCGAGAGGAAAAGAGACCAGCGAATGAATTTCTTCGCTGTACGTGGAGGTACAGGCTTGTTCGGATGAAAAAGCGATGTCAAAGGTTTGTGGTCTGTGATGATGGTAAAGTGACGACCAGACAAGAAATCATAAAACTTGGTAACACCAAACACGAGAGTCAAAGCTTCTTTCTCTATCTGGGAATAATTTCTTTGCGCTGACGACAGAAATTTGGACGCAAAGGCAATAGGGCGATCATGCGAACCATCTTTGTGCGCAAGCACAGCACCGATCCCGAAATCCGATGCATCTACCATCAACAAAAGGGGTTTCTGGGGATCGAATGGCGTAAGGCAAGTATTTGAAAGCAACGCCGATTTCAACTGGCGAAAGGCGCGTTCGCATTCCGTCGACCAGACGAACGGAACACCTTTACGGCGTAAGCGATGAAGCAGAGCTGAAATGGAAGAGGCATGCGGTACAAAGTTATGATAGTAGTTAATTTTTCCCAACACACTCTGTAGCTGCTTCAAATTCTGCGGCGAAGGCAAGTCCTGTATGGCACGGAGGTGCTCTGGACTCGGATGTATGCCTTGGGCATTGATTACATGTCCCAGATATGGTAAGTCACGAGCAAAAAACACACATTTGTCCTTCCGCAAGTGAAGACCATTTTGTCGCAATACCTGAAATAACGTTCGGAGATTGTCTAAATGTTCGGCAGCCGTCTTTCCGGAGATCACAATATCGTCCAGATAGTTTGCTGCAGTAGGGACCGACGCACAAACAGTTTGCAGATATTGCTGAAACAATGCAGGGGCGGATGCACACCCGAATGGCAGTCTTTTGAATCGGTACAAACCAAGTTGCGTGTTAACCACCAACACGCGCTGGGATTCTGCGTCCACCGGTATTTGCAAGTACGCATCTGCTAGGTCCAACTTTGAAAAATATTTTCCCGGGCACAGTTTGTCAAAAAGATCTTCCGGGCGGGGTAAAGGAAAAGTCGCAGTCACTAGTTGAGGATTCACTGTTGCCTTGAAGTCCACGCAAAGTCTCAATTTTCCGAAGGTTTTTGCAAAATTACTAAGGGTGATGCCCAGAGAGAAGCCTGCACATGCTCAATTACACCTTGTGATTCTAAATCATTTAATGTTCTTGCGACCTCATCACACAATGCGTGGGGAACATTGCGCACTCTGAAAAATTTCGGTTGCGCATTGACTTTCAGTTCCAAATGTGCTTCATAGTTCTTAGTGCAACCAAGGCCCGGTGCAAAAATGTCTGCAAATTCTTCACATAGACGAGAAACACTGGCTGAAGGCACAGTCTGGTTCACTGATAGGACCTGATTGACGATAGACAAGTTAAACAACTGAAATAAATCTAAACCAAACAAGTTCGCTGCAGAAGAAGAACAAAGAACGTAAAATGACACAAGTTTTGTTTGTCCCTTGTATGTTGCAAGAAGGCTGCACTGTCCTAACTCAGGGATATGCTGTCCTGAATAACTAGTGAGCTGAACATTTGCGGCACGCAACGGAGGTGCGCCCAGTTGTTTGTACGTGGCGTGATTGAGTAGTGAAACTGCAGCTCCGGTATTGAGATGGAACGGGATCATGTTGCCATTAATTTCCAAGTCTACAAAAAGTTTATTGTCGTGCTGACGACAAGAGCGACTGTTTTGTGCAACGTGAACGGACACTGGTACAGAATCACATGCGACGTGACGGGATTTCCGTCGACGTCGACGCACACTTTTTGTGGGACGAACACAGTCACTGTTAGAGAGATGAGCACTGGACGGAGTGGCATTAACGACATGAATGTCCATGGGCGAAGGTTCACGAGCCCGTGTATTCTTGGTTCGATTCCAGTGTGAAGCAAAGGGCCTGGAATGGTTGTGAGTGCCCGATCTAAGCTTTTTCTGGCAAACACTTTGAACATGTCCTTTTTTATTACAGAAAAAGCAAATAGCTTGGCGTGACGGGCAATTCTCACGCGAATGTCTAGTTGTACACCGCGGGCATGATTTCAGCACTGCATTTGCTTGCTTGCGCGGGACACGTGGCTGCGCGGACGTGCGCGAGGGCTGTTTACAGTTCCGTGCAGCTCGCCCGGCGGGCCAGATAATGTGACACACAGCTGGCGAAGTTTCAAATGATTCCTGAGCAAAGTCAAGTGTGTCTTGCCTATCCAATATGTCTATCACTTGTTGAAGGGAGGGATTGACTAGTTTCAAAATCTGTTCCCGTATGCGAACATCAGAAACGTTCTGTGCAATTGCATCACGCACCATAGTATCTGAATAAGGGAGTCCACATTCACACTCAAAAGCACAATCCCTTGTAAGGCCTTGCAATGTTGCAACCCACTCCCGATTAGTTTGACCGGCCATACGTTTGGTACGAAAGAGAGTCTACCTTTTTGCAATGACATTGACTGTTTCCTTGAAATAGGCATCTAAAGCAGACAAAATTTCTTCGTAGGACAGAGTTGCGACGTCGCGTTGGGGAAACAATTTCACTATCACACGGTAGGTGGACACACCTACACACGAAAGCAAAAACGGCTGCCGCTCATTACCTTGAATTCTGAAGCGGCGAGGTGGAATCCAAATTGGCGTGATCACTCCGTCCATGTTTCCTCGGCCGCATCGTATGGCCGAAACTGGGGTGCAACAGCATGTTTTGGCGGCGGTAGCGGTTAAGCGGCGACCGCCGCATCGTTTTGCATTGCACGTTGACCCTGGACGAGCTGTCCAAGGGCATCCAATAACGCCTGCGCCTGCTGATTCTGCAAGCGATAAAATTCGGACAGTACATCTGGAGATTGTGGCGAAGCCATGACACAAGTAAATTAGGGCAAAGCAAGCGAAAAGAACAAGATCATTTTTGATCCGCGTCGCCAAATATGTTGTGTCTAGACAAGACAGTCTAGACACAAGGCAAGGAAGCCGAAAGGGCACGCGTCAACTCACGCCGGCTTGCGTTAAGTCTGAAACAGGATACGTAATGAATGCCATAAAGAAAAGTATGTAGCTGCTGGAATACTTAACTTTAATCCATCATTTGTATACAGCATTCTTGATGATACAAGTGAGACTCTCTCTAGAAATGGTTAATGACGCCTTGCTAGGTCGTAGCCATGGACTTAGCTGAAGGCTATTCTACTATCTCTCGGCTAATGAGAGAAAGGCTTCGTCAGTGTAGTCGCTAGCAAAGTCGTCGTATAACTGGGGCGAGTGCTCGTACGTCTCTCTAGACCTGCCGTGTAGTGGCGCTCGGTCTGCAATTACTGACAGTGGCAACACGCGGGTCCGACATGTACTAATGGACCGCGGCCGATTTAAAGCTACCACCTAGCAAGTGTGGTGTCTGGCGGTGACACCACATTTTCTGTATCCATAAAGGTCCGTACAGGACCTGCAACATACGGTCGTGCATTATCCTGCTGAAATGTAGGATTTCGTATAGATCGAATGAAGGGTAGAGCAATGGATCGTAACACATATGAAATGTAACGTCCACTGTTCAAAGTGCCGTCAATGCGAACAAGAGGTGACCGAGACGTGTAACCAATCACCAATACCATCACGCCGGGTGATACCCCAGCATGGCGATGACGAATACAGGCCCCAAAGATGGGGTGGTGGGGATGCCATAAGCTTAACAAGAGAGAGCATACTAATACTATATAGTGTACAGTTGTGTAAAACTTCTCGTTAAACACTGTTAATGAAGAACATTGGGAAGCTATGTAAAATGTATAAGACATAAACCAGTGAAATTATAAAATCTAACAAGATGGTATGGAGAGCGTGCAAGGAGAGCAAAGGGGGCGGCGGTTCTTATAGTAAAACTGAAAAAGTCAATTGTGTAAAACAAATTCTATTTAGATAGCAGAATGGGAGCGTGAAACTGGAAAAGGGGGATAAAATAGTAGTTTATAAAAGTCGAAATAAAGTAACGAAACCTGAATACTGTCTGAAGATATTCAAAGTGTGGAACGTTGAAAGTATAAATTCATAAGTTCTTACTCTGAAAGTATAAAAATAGGCTTGAATAAACTTTTTTTCGTTAAAATATTAAAAGCATAGACCTAGAACAGTTAATGTATAAATAGTGAAAGACATTAAGATCGTAAAATTGAGGGAGTGGTATCGTGTTGAGGACCTAGAACTACATAAAGTGAACATTATGTCTTTTAAAAAACATTGAAAGAATAAAGCCTACAAAATACAAAAACAATAAATTAAACAGTGAAGTTATGTGCAACAACCAAAGCTATAGGGATCGGAGTGTTAGAGAAGGAGAATTAATTACTTCTTACGTTGCAGATTGTCTTAAAGCTGGCTTCATTGTCTTTCTTTAGAGGAGTGATAATGTCCGCAGGTCTGGTTTGTACGAAGACCTGATGCTAGGATTCTGAAAGTCTGGTGAATCATTAACTACTAAATGAAATAAATGTCTGCTCTTTTGGATATTTGTATTTAATTCTTGAAACACCGAAATAACAAAATGTAGCATTCATTCGCTTCCTTGAAGTATAAATTCCTACCATAATGTCTGCTTCCTACCAAATCACAAACACGATTTACCCTTATTACTCAACTACTTCTCACCATGTGGCCCGAAGACAGAGAACAAATAGCAAAGACGTTTACATCGTAATCAAAGACGTCAGCTGATAAACATTTATCAGAGCTTTTCAGATTTAAATTTGTAGATTTTGTGTTAAAAGATTAAAATTTGTTGTAAACACATAATATACAAATAATTCGAAATAATGAGTGTTCGTGGATGTAGTTCTATACGAATTTTTTGATTTATAAAATGAAATTATCGATACCCGCCGACATTGCAGAATTCAGAATACGTCTCAGGGTTGATAAAATCACATTGTACGTGTCGACTTTATGTGGTAAATACTGAGAAAGACGTTCCCGGTCAGTAAAAAGAAACCATTAAATTCTTGAGGATAACGTCATACCTTTGAGGACCTTACGACGGTGTTCCACGAACGCAGTAGGCCTTTGACAGCCAGTGACCGCCAGGTTATTGTAGTTGATGTGTGAGTTTTAGCATAAAATGACTGAGTAGTAGAGCAGCAGTGTGGCACGTATAATAGATTTATGGGACATCCCGTTTGACAGGATCATTGGCAGTGACCAAAAGTCAGTCGGAAGTGGTCCATGAGAGGAGCTGAGCTAGCACTGTGAGGAGTCGTATCACGTTCAGAGCCGTGCTGTAATATATTAACAAATATTTCTTGTTCCCCTTACTGTACGTGTAGTGAATAGTGTACACACATGAATTACATTACGGTTTATCAATAGTGACTGGCTGATGATATAAGGAATGAAATAGCGATACTGTGTCGTGTAAGAGGACTTGTGATCAGTAAATATGGTTCTGATTTTCTTTATTCTTGAGCGACCAACTGGCGATCCTGAAGTATATTATAATGATGGCTGTTGAACTTTTTCAATCTAGGTCGTGCGAACAGGTTTCCGTTGCGTTACGTGAAAAACACGTGAGATGCGGATTTCACCTGTAGTAAAGTTCATCGACAAACAAGAGTGACTCGCAATCGATTGAAATAATAAACGAAGATCGAGCGTATCTGTAAGTTATTTCAGTTCACTAGTACTGAAACCGTAACCGTCCGATTCTTCTCCTTTCGCAGCACGGCATCACGAGTGCAAGTCAGTGACAGAGACTAAGCGCTTTGAAGTTTTTGCAACATACCACACTGCGGTTTTAAATGTCCCACTGTAGGCAAAGAAACTGTTAATCAACGAACCAGGATCTGCTACCTGCTATACAATGAGATGAAAAAAGTGATGAGACACCTCCTAATATCTTGTCTGACTTCCTTTCGGCTTGGGTAGGGCAGCAGTTCGACGTGGCGTGGACTCAACAAATCGTTCGAATCCCCCTGGTGGCTCTACAGCCGTCCATAGGTGCGAAATTGTTGCAGGTGCAGCATTTTGTCCTGACCTCTTGATTATGTCCCATAAATATTTGATGGGATTCATGTCGGGCGATCGGGATGGCCAAATCATTCCCCTGAATTGTCCAAAATGTTCTCCAAAGTAATATCGAACAATTGTTTGTCGCTGAAATAAGGCATAGTCAACCATAATATTACCATCGTTTTTTGGGAACATGAAGTCCATGAATGGCTGCAATTCGTCTCCAAGAAGCCGAACATAGCCATTTTCAGTCAATCATCGGTTCAGGTCCATGTAAATAAAGCGCACACCGTTTTAGTTTCCTTGGCTTCGAGCGCTCTGCACCACAATCGAGCCCTACCAACAACTCTTTCCAACCGAAATAGGGATTCACCTGACGAGCCCACGGATTTCCAGACGTCTGGGGTCCAACCGATGTGGTCACCAGCCAGGTGGTGCGCCGCAGGCGATGTCGTGCTGTTACCAAAGGCACTCACGGTGGTCGTCTGCTGCCACACCCCATTAAGGTCACATTTCGCCGTACTGTCGTGACGAATACGTTAGTCACATGTCCCACATTAATTTCTGCTCTTATTTCACGCGGTGTCGCTTGTCTCTCAGCACTGACAACTCTAGTCAAACGCCGCTGCTCTCAGTGGTTAAATGAAGGTCGTCGGCCACTGCGTAGGCCGCGGTGGGAGGTAAGGTTTGAAATACGGTTTTCTCTGCGCACTCTTGACAATGTGGCTCTCGGAATATTGAATTCGCTAACGATTTCCGAAATGGAATGTCCCGTACGTCTAGCTCCAACCACCATTCCAGCTACCATTCAAAGCCTTTGAGTTCCCGTTGTGCCGGCCGGCGTGGCCGAGCGGTTAAAGGCGCTACAGTCTGGAACCGCACGACCGCTACGGTCGCAGGTTCGAATCCTGCCTCGGGCATGGATGTGTGTGATGTCCTTAGGTTAGTTAGGTTTAAGTAGTTCTAAGTTCTAGGGGACTTATGACCACAGCAGTTGAGTCCCATAGTGCTCAGAGCCATTTGAATCATTTGAATTCCCGTTGTGCCGCCATAATCACGTTAGAAACCGTTTTACATGCATCACCTGAGTACAAATAATGGTTACGCCAATTAACTACCGCCCGCATCTCGTGGTCGTGCGGTAGCGTTCTCGCTTCCCACGCCCGGGTTCCCGGGTTCGATTCCCGGCGGGGTCAGGGATTTTCTCTGCCTCGTGATGGCTGGGTGTTGTGTGCTGTCCTTAGGTTAGTTAGGTTTAAGTAGTTCTAAGTTCTAGGGGACTGATGACCATAGATGTTAAGTCCCATAGTGCTCAGAGCCATTTGAACCAATTAACTACCCTTCTACACGTTGTGACGTTGTGTACGCTGTACTGTCACCATATACACACATCAAAAACAGTTTTGCATCACCCCGTTCCCCAGCACTCCTGAGGACAGACGTTGACTGTGGATATTGTATCACAAAAAAATGGCTCTGAGCACTATGGGACTTAACTGCTAAGGTCATCAGTCCCCTGGAACTTAGAACTACTTAAACCTAACTAACCTAAGGACATGACACACATCCATACCCGAGGCAGGATTCGAACCTGCGACCGTAGCTGTCGCGCGGTTCCAGACTGTAGCGCCTAGAACCGCTCGGTACTGTATCATAGACACAGCCCAATTTACTGTTCAGAGATGTCAGTAAACCCGCCTAAAGATACAAAGAACATGGCATGAGCAGTGCCTATTAGACGGAGGCGGGTCCGACAGCAGATCAGTTTCAGTCATTCCACCAGGAAGGAGGTATACCACTCGTGTTGTCTGTAGTTCAACCATGTCTAGACGGTGAATACCGCAGTTCGACCGCGACCGCATTGTTACTTTGTGCCGAGAAGGGCTCTCAACAAGCGAAGTGTCCAGGTGTCTCGAAGTGAACCAAAGCGATGTTGTTCGGACATCAAGGAGATACAGACAGATAGCAACTTGTTGATGACATGCCTCGCTCAGGCCGCCGAAAGGCTACCACTGCAGTGGATGAGCGCTACTTACTGGTTACGGCTCGGAGGAACCCTGACAGCAACGCCACCATGTTGGACAATGCTTTTCGTGCAGCCAAAGGAAGTCGTGTTACGACTCAAACTGTGCGCAATAGGCTGCATGATGCGCTACTTCACTCCCGACGTCCATGGCGGGGTTCATCTTTGCAACGACGACACCATGCAGCTCGGTACAAATGGGTTTAACAACATGCCGAATGGACCGCTCAGGATTGGCACCACGTTCTCTTCACCGGTGAGCGTCGCATATGCCTTCAACCAGACGATCGTCGGAGGCGTGTTTCGAGGCAACCTGGTCAGGCTGATCGCCTTAGAAACACTGTCCAGCGAGTGCAGCAGGGTGGAGGTTCCCTCCTGTTTTACGGTGGTGTTATGTGGGACCGGCGTACACCGCTGGTGGTCAGGGAGGGCGCCGTAACGGCTGTACGATATGTGAATGCCATCTTCCGAATGATAGTGCAACCGTCTCGGCTGCATATTGGCGTGGCATTCGTCTTCATGGACAACAATGAGCGCCCCCATCGTGCAAATCTTGTCCTTAGGTTAGTTAGTTTTAAGTAGTTCTAAGTTCTAGGGGACTGATGACCTCAGAAGTTCAGAAGTTAAGTCCCATAGTCATCAGAGCCACTTTTTTTTAAAAAGGGCTATTTACGAACGACGTGACCCACCAACCACTCTGTGGTATCTACGCCGAATCACCGTTGAAGAGTGGGACAATCTCGACCAACATGCATCAGTGCAAGAGGACGTGCTACTGGGTATTAGAGGTACCGATATGTGCAGCAGTCTGGACCACCACCCCTGAAGGTCTCGCTGAATGGTGGTACAACATGCAATGCGTGGTTTTCATGAGCAATAAAAACGGCAGAAATTATGCTTATGTTGCCCTCTGTTCCAACTTTCTGCACAACTTTCGGAACTCTAGGAACCGAGGTGATGCAAAACTTTTTTTGATGTGTGTATACCCGTGCATATCGTTATCCTAGGGTTTTTGTTACCTCGGTGTATAGTCGCGCCTCATTATTCACTCCGTACCCATACTTCCAAGATATTTGATAAAGTGACTATTACTTGTAACTATGTAATGACCGTTTTTTCGTCGATTTTTGCGCAATATGTTGTATCCAATTAAGATGAGAGTCAACTGCATATCGCTGCACCAAACTTCAGCTCTCTATAGGTCCTCCTTCAGTTCGATACCAATTTTTGACATTGCGACTTCTCCAAATAGTGTGAATTTGAACGCCACCGACAAAATTTCTGAAGTTATTAAGCGAAATTTTCTGAGAATTTTGATTGATTGCTTGCAGAGTAAATATAAATTATTGATACCAGGTATTTCGCAACAAAGGTTCGTTCTCGGAAATATTATGTGTACACGCCATTCAACCTGTTTCTTGCTAACATAACAAATACTGCTTACTGATACGAGACATTTAACAACCAGGATGAGCTCTCGGAACAATTATATGTATACGACATTCTTCCTGTCACTTATATCTTTGATACACCGTACGACTGGTAGTGAATGATCTGGGGAATTGAAGGATTCGCCGTGAAATGCACCTCTGCTTGTAGGCCTGCCGTAGCGAGCTGTTTGCGTGTAGCAGTTTTGTCGGTGTATGCTGCAGCAATGGATACTTGTGTAATAGAGCGTTACAAGCGTGGGTACACTTTTCAGAAAATAGACTACAAGCGAAAAACTATCTTTGCTACGCTGGCACCAACACTGATACACAGCATATACGTCGGGTTGTATACGTCAGTGTGCTAAATATAATCTCTCACTTAAGTAGAAAGTCACAGCTCCGATGGAGACTATTAAGTCCAGGTTAATGAAACAAGCTGTTTCAACACTTCACTTAGTTAACAAATCTGATAATGGCGACTACTCTCAAAGTACGTTATCACAGACTTATTAGTTAAGCGAAGTACGAAGTCTATCTCTCTGACTATTTATGATGGTGTCCACTTAACCTAACCTGAACATTATGTCGTATCAAGTACGCGTGCGGCACATTTCACGCAAGTCATTGACTGTTGGCCTACTATTTTGCAGAAGTCAATAGACTGATTAACGCAAACTTGGCCTTTATATTTTTGTCCAGGACACATTATCCCAGACATGAAGATAACTCCAGTCCCTAGTTCTGACCAAGATTTTCCGATGGTTTGGTTCCGACTCCAATTCTTTAAGTAGATCTCCTATACATATTTGTTTGGAAATTCTCCGTCTCAGTCCCATTTATCGTGGATCTGACGAAAATTTACTCTACAGTTTCCTCTCACATAGATCGACCTACCATCGAAAAACAAATGAAGCGTTTCACATAGTTTCCAGCAATATAAAATAGTGACTGCTGCGTGGACTTTTAGATGGTTTGACAAATCGCGCCGACCTTTTGTGCCCTATGGAAACCGACCCTCCACTGCTGTCTTGTCACTTTTAAATACAGTTACTGTTTCAATGGCCGTCATGTTCGGCAGTTCATCGGATGGATCATCCTGCCATTTGCCGGCCAACAATACAAGCTCGTTGAAATTATGTAAATGCGCGAATTACGGCCACCCGCGCCATTCAGGCACGTCAAAAATGCTTACTAGCCCAGAACGAAACCAGAAAAAGAAAAAAAATCTCCACTTTGTGCGCAATTTATATACTACAGTTACGGGCGTAGTCCACTGCAACGTTGTTACCACAGAGCAGGGCTTTGAATCACTGTTACCTCTTATAAGTGGCCGACTGAGAAACGGTGTTCCTATTTAACACTTTCGACGTCGCTCATTTTTTGTTTTCCATTACTATAACAGCAAAGTCGTCCTGATTCGTTATCATCATCACCATCATCATCACTGTTGTCATCAGTCATTTAAAATAAACTGTTAAATAAAGGCCCCCAACAGACTTCTCGTTGCAGTACCCTCTTGCTGTAAACATTCAGATTTTCTGATGTAATCCACTCAATTTCAATTAGGCCGTCGTCTCGTCTTTTCACATCTGTTAGAATACAGCAAGGAATGTCCTTCATCCATCTACCATCCATTTCTCTCTCTATATGTCCTGCTTCCCTTCATTGTCGTCACAATTAAGACTTCCACACCGTTCTAGTCCCCTAATGAATTTCTTTGTTTTACTGCCTCTTTTAGTAATTCCCAACATGCCGACTTTATTTGTTCACAAAGTTAACATCACTCTTTTAGTGTGTTTCACTTTAAAAGTATCTCCCCTAGAGTCATAAGCCACAACTGCTAATAATGATTGTAAAATTTCCTTTTCAGACGTATCAGAGGCCTAGTTTGGAAAACAGTAATTAGTTTGCCAGAAGAATTCCATACCATTATTATTCACTATTTTATTTCTTCTGATGTCCATACAGTTGCCCTGAATTACCAGAATTACGAAAGCTCGTTGACTGGCTTTGTGACTTCATTGTTGGCTTGTAATATTATCTCTTGTAATATTATCTCTCTCATATGTGTTAATATTATCTCTCTCATATGTGTTGCTAACATGCAATACAGACAAGTAGAAAGCTGGAGAACTTGTACTGCGGTGGTATAGAAGAATGCTGGATATTACGAGGAGCCTTATATACTCATTTACACTTTTTTTTAATTCCTAGTAAGACTCTCCCAAGAATGCTCCGTGCAATTGAAAAGAAATGGCCAGGAAAATAGACGGAAGGAGTGCTCTTAACAGGATAACGCTCGGGCATCGCTGTCACGGGGTACCAAGTACTGCCACACCCATAGCTATCTCCAGACTTTGCCCTTCTTGTTATCACCAGTTCGGGGCTACGAAGAGACCTCTACGTGGCAATCATTACTTTAAACGTCCAGGAACTGCAAGCAGCTGTCCTGCGATGGTTGCTTCAAGCTCCAAAAATGTGGTTCAGGGAGAGGCTACTCAAGTTACCACTTCAGTGGCACAAGTGTGTGCAGTTTAATGAAATTTATTTGAAAAAAGTGCATGTATCTGCTAAAGCGCAGAAGTTCGTAGTGGTGTCAAGCAATCTGGAACGCCCTTCGTAGGTGGGTAGAACTTAACTATCTTCCTTTTTTTTAATTTTTTACGTCTATAATACTCTTCTCGTGAGAGCAGGGCGGGTTGTTGGAGATTTCGTAATTTTAGCCAAATACCCCACCAGGCTGGGAGTGGGGTGGAGGGAATCCCTCAGGCATTCGCCCAGTGACCAAGGGAAATCTCCCAAAAGCCTTGCTCTGAACCTGGAGTTGGGAAATATTTCAGTTTATCTCTTGGACAATGTTGTCACTTCACCCATGCAGAAATTGAAATTATGTGCATGTGTCTGTATGTGTGTGTGCTCATTTTGTTGGTTGCAAAGAGGTACTGAATCGATTCGTATTGAAAAGAAGTTTGTGGCACCATGTGGCTAAGAGACGAGAAAGGTTGATAGGGCACCTCCTGAGGCGTAAAGGAAAAGTTAAATTGGTAACAAAGGGGAGTGGAGAAGCGTGGCGGCGAGGAGGGTTCAAATGGCTCTAAGCACTATGGGACTTAACATCTGAGGCCATCAGTCCCCTAGACTTAGAACTACTTAAACCTAACCTAAGAACATCACACACATCCATGCCCTAGACAGGTTTCGAACCTGCGACTGTAGCAGCAGCGCGGTTCCGGTCTGGCTGAGGAGGGGGGAGGGGGGGGGGAACGAATAGAAATAGTGGAGAGAGGCCAAAGCACAACTGCAGCTTATGCTGGTAGGAATGCATGTCCGTTGCAGCAAGTTATACAAACTGAAGAGGCTTGGACGGGATAGACTAGCGTGGAGGGCTGCGTCAGAGGATCAGTCTTCAGACTGAAGCAACAACTGACATTTTGTAGTCTTACTGTAACCGATGCCCATACGCATTTGCGTATGTGCACATTGAGTCAGTTTATCTGCACTAGAGGAAAACAGGACGATGCTATCAGCGAACGTTCCTTCACAGTAGTAAATTCAGTTTCATCTTTCACTTTTTGTTAAACGTAACGATTTCAACAAAACCTTAAAACTGTGTCTGTTTTTGTCAACGGTACTGATTTCTGCGTTGCATAAAAAGTAATCCTTTCCGTTCTATACATCACGTATCGCAACATCAATTTCTATCTTCTGCATGTGCATTAGAAATGTCTGTGCAAGTTGCACGTCATTTTGTCTCTGGTTAGGAGATTCACTTGTCACCTGACTGTGGCATAAGAATCCGAAGGCTGGCTGATGATCAATAAATAATATTTTAGAGGATAGCATGAAATTGTATCTTATTAATATTAATGAGGTTTTATGTCAAGCAACGACGGAAAATTCATTTGATGTTGAAACTAAGGTAAATTCCACTAACAAATACCATTATTCGTTCTTAGATTTCCTAATTCATAATCAGAACGTATCCACTAGGACAGCTTACAGGTGCTTGCGTCTTTTGTCCTCGCATGTTGATAGTTTGCAACATTTCTGGTTCTAGAAGCTATGACTATTTCTGCTTTGTAATCCAAAGCATCTTACGTGTGGAGTTGACGTCACAAAAAAGTATTGGTCGGTGTTTGGGACCAAGGACTACAGTTCGACGAGACCTCCTACATTTAGCTAACGTTTAACCAGCGCATCACGCTACGCCTTCATTGACTACTGGATTACACATTGCGTTCCAAACCCTGTAACTTGTGACCTGTGGTGTATTTGGGTGTGTTGTGTTGTGCAATTTCAGCAAGATTACAATAAAACTAGTTACTTATTATTAACGTAACATGAGGTTTAATCACTGCTTTTCCTGACTAATGATCATTATTTTGTTAAAGAAATCTCCACCTGGGAATGTGTAACAATGTTGCTTGTCAAACAGTGTAAATGTCACAAGTTCATTCACTAAAGTAATCATTTATAACCAGCAAACAAGCTAAATGTATGAAAACTGATCTGAACTAAACAAGAGTAATGATTTTTAGTAATTTCAGTGCTGTTCTTTAAAAGACTCGTTGCTAGTTGCAAATTGTTTATCCAATTTAACGCTACTGTTATTCTAGGTGGCAACACTTTTCTTTAAACAAAATGAACAGTTTTGTCACACAATACCACATGGATACAAGACTAATGTATTTTCCTGTCAAAATATTTCATAAAGTTGTTATGAAATAACCAGGTTTCATACATCAGAAGATAAGAATTTTTATGTAAGATGCTATTTGCATTCATAGACGTTCAACGTATTCACAGTCTAACTGGAATTTATTACCTCAGAGAGGGTCCTCGGCCATCAATACATAATTATTGTCGCAATTATAACCAAAAACATTTATGCCTGTATAGAAAATCAATTTAAAACTGCCGCTGCAATATTTCACTAAGATGGCGGCTAACACAAGACAATCACTTATCGATTGTGCTTCAGGCTTTGTTTTACTCCTAATAAATTATATATATAATCTTTTCGCACCTTCACTATATGCATTAACATTTGGAATATTTCTCAATGCTACAAGACCTAATATTCACCATTTAATAATAAACTGCGCTGTAGAACAGTAACGCTAATGGCAGCACTCTTTTCTAGCTTAGCGGAAAACTTAACATTTATATAGAACGAGAATTACAATGAAATAAAGCTCCAAACAAAGTTTCGATTCAATAACACATAAACTCTATTTTCAAACATCTGTTTCTGCATACCTCTGTGTTAAAGGACATCAGTCACATCCTATGAGTACAACAGTTCGAAAAAGAAGGACTTTACCTACAAAAATCATAGATAACAAAAGATTGAGATTTTCATTTTCTTTTGCGTGGATATTGTCTGAGACATAATTTTTTACAAAATATGAAATTATGTCGTTGACAGTAATTATTTATTATTTTACTAACGATGAAGTTCTTTTTATTAATATTACGAGAATAGGATCAAATTTCAGTCACATACCACATACAATGCTGTCGTGATTGTTATTTTGAATAAAAATATAGGAGTGGATATTAAAAATTTCAAGACCATTTATTAAGTAAACAATACAATAAACTAGGGATTTGCGAAAGGGTGAGATACTTCTGCTTAATGCACTCATTAGGAGGTAGTTATTAAAATAATTTGCCTATAACACGTCTAAGGTAAGAAAAGATATAAACAGCGCGGATCACTGTTGAATATCGGGTTGTTAGGAACAAAGCCTCAGGAAGTGATCAGCGCTAGGGCTGGAACTAACAATATCTATAGGCAATAGGCAATATAATCGAATTACAGCACAGGAATATCAGTATCGATGATTAACCGTATGAAAAATATCGATATTTAGATATACCAGCGCCAAAATTAAGTTTCAAAATTCAGGTTAGTTTCGATTCCACATCTTATTTGAAACTATGAGGAATGGGTATTATGAGTTAACAAAGCTAAAGGCAATCGAAATCTAAATATACATTTATAGATAAGTAGATGAATCTTAGGGAAGAATTACAACAATATGAAAAAAAACAGAGAGAAAATATTACTCAAATTACAGATAATATAAATGAGAAAATTATCAGTACCAAAACTTATTTTCTAAAGAACTTTAAAACAATGAATTTTATGACATCTTCTGCGTTTAACCTGCTTCTTTGTACATGAATCACTTCACCAGATTTTAGAAATAGTCTTTCTGCTGGAACTGAAGTCCCAACAACAGGTACATAATTCCTATCTATCTGATACAGACTGAAAGTAGGTTCAGGTTTTTCCCTCCAGATCATTAATGAGTTACCTCCGAACTGTCCAGGAGTGATATTTGTGAACATACCGATACTTTTAGAGGTTTTTTCTTTTCATTTTTCCTGTTTTTCAGTATTACTACCTAAATTATATGCGACTGAGGGGAGATTATAGAAATAGACAGCGACCAACAGTCAAAACTTCTCTAAAAACTTCAAATGAAGGAACTGTACGAAACGCTATAAATATTTCAACACCGATGGGAATGTAAAACTGAGTATTCTCTGTTATGTGTTACATGACGATGGTAATAGTAATGTTATCTCATGTCGCCAGAAAGTATCTAAGTTACCGATATATCGACTGCACAAATATCGATTAAAATACCACGTAATTGATTCCATTACTTCAGTATTGTGATATATTGCTATGGATATCCCGACCTTAAACCACGAACACAGTTAGCCGTGGGCTGCGAGCCGTGTCGACAGCATTGTGGTTGCATGTTGACACGAGGATCCGAGCAACACTGATCGTTTACAAATTACGAAAGTTATTTATCCGTCATTGTGGATGGTAAGTACTGTTCTAACGTATGTGAATTACCTTGCATGTGACTTATACATCGTTAATTGTTCTGAGTAAGCACAAGACTTCCTAATTATGTTTTCTTTATTTTGAGCAACGCCATCCTTGTGACGAAAATAACTCGCAGCCCTTATGAAGCTACCTTCTAGAATTTTGCACAAATCATAATTCAATCATCGCTAACACTTAGTTCAAGAATCATGCAAGAAGTTTGCATACGGGGAAGAAACCGGGAGATTGATTTTGTAAAGGTGAGACGGAGATTTCAGAACCAGATTTTAAATTTAAGACATTGCCACTGGCAAATGTAGACTCGGAGAACAGTTTATGGGTTACGAACTACTGATTGAAGCCAATGAAATTGCAAACATATCGGAAATAAGGACGCGAGACGTCGATAAGTTCAAAGAACCAGAGGGTGTTGAGAGTTTCAGAGGGACCATTAACCAACAATTGACAAGAATAGGGGAAAAGAATACAGTATGAGACGAATGGGTTGCTTCAAGACATGAAATTGTTAATGCAGCGGTCGATCAAATAGGTATAAATAAAAGGCCTAGTAGAATTCCTTGGATAACACGGGAGATATTGAATTAAGCTGATGATAGGAAAAATATAAGAACGCTGTCACTGAAGTAGGCGAAAGGGAATACAAACGTAAAAAAATGATAATCACGGGAAGTGCAAAATGGCTAGAAGATAAGTGTAAGGAATTGGATGCATAGATAACACCAACAGGAAAATTAACGAGGCCTTTGGAGAAAAGAGAAGCTGCGGCATGAATGTCAAGATCTCGTATGGAAAACCAGTCCTAAGCAAAGAAGGGAAAGATAACAGGTGGAACGTATATGTAAAGAGTCTATACGAGGGAGATGTACGTCAGGGCAACATTGTACAAATGGAAGAGGATGTACATAAAGATGAGATAGAAGATATGATACTGTGAGAAGAATTTGGCACAGCGCTGGAAAACCTAAGTCGAAACAAGGCCCTGGGAGTAGACGACAGGATTACTGTTAGCCTAGGGAGAGTTAGCCATGACATGTGTGCAAGGTATATAAGATAGGGGAATATACCCTCACATTTCAAGAAGAATTTAATAATCCCAACTCCGAAGAAAGCAGGTGCTGACAGGTGTGAGTATTACCGATCTATCACTTTAATTAGTTATGGCTGCAAAATACTAACACGAGTGATTTACAGAAGAATAGAAAAAGTGGTAGAGGCCACCTCGGGGAAGATCGGTTTGTATTCCGGAGAAATGTAGGAATACGCGAGGCAATATTGATCCCCGACTTCTCTTAGAAGATACGTTATAGATTGAGAGAACGCTTTTGGTACTGTTGACTGGAATACACCCCTTGAAATTCTGAAGGTAACAGAGGTAAAACACAGGGAGCTAAAGACTATTTTAAACTTGTACAGAAGAAAGAGGTTCGTCTGTGTTTTGAAAGCAATATATGAAGACTTTCCTACTGGCTTGCTAGGCCTAACGCAAGAAAGGATTTTCTATTGGGGTTGTCTCCCTTTGCCTTTGGAGTTTCTCCTCCATCACAAGGCAGTGGTTCCCTTCTCATTTAATCCCCAGGAAGGAGGGTTGCCTCATCTGCCAGCTACGCCGTACTCAAGTCTTCTTTCTCCGCCGTCGCTGCCATTAAGGTCTTCACCCGTAACCCTGGGTATGGGTTCCGTGTTATACCCCACGGGATTGGGGCCCCGCCTCAACTCAGACATCTAGCACTCCAGCCTACTGAAGTGTAGGATGCCCACCCAGACAGGATTTACCCAGTGGAGGAATAGCGCAGTTTAAGCAAGAAGAGAATAGCAACTTTTGAAATGTAGTGCTACAGAAGAATGCTGAATATTAAATGGGGAGATCACGGAACTAAAGAGGGGATGCTGAACATAATTGGCGAGACAAGAAATTTGTGGCAATAACTGACTAGAAGAACGGACTGGATTAAAAATAAATAAATCTAAGAGTGAAGTAATGGTATTTGGAAGAGAGAAAGTGATCAACGGAAGTATTACCTTGAATGGAGAACCCCTCAAAGTGGTAGAAAGTTTCACTTATTTAAGGAGTGAAATATCTAGGGATGGAAGAATAACCAACGAAATTAATAGGAGGCTACAGAAGGGAGGCAATTTCTACCAAACAATAAAACACCTGATTTGGAATAAGGAAGTTTTATAAAAAGCAAAACTCCTTATGTATAAGAATTATTACTTCCCTATTGTCACCTATGGTGGAGAAACATGGACAATGACAGAAAGGGACCAGAGCAGACTGCAAGCAAGGGAAATGAAATTTCTCAGAGCAGTTGAGGAAAACACAAGAATGGACAGAGTAAGGAATGTAGAGATTAGAAAGGACCTTAAAAAAGAAAATATGAGACATTTAAAAAAAAAGAGATTAAGCTGATATGGGCATGTTAAGAGGTTGTATGGGCAGAGATTCCCCAAAATTATGGAAGAACTCAAGATGGATGGAAAAAGACCTAGAGGGCGCGCAAGAACACGGTGGAAAATGGGAGTGAGAACATCTCCGGATGTGACCTGGCAGCAAGTGGAGGAAGAAAAGTGGAGGGAGGACCGAGCCAAATGGAGAGAACTCGTCAGAATTCAGACCCGGCAGTAGCTGGAGCGGGATCCAGATATAGATAGACAGAAGGAAGACGGCAGTTTAAAGAGTCGAGGGGCATCAAAAGGAAGCAGTGATTGAGAAGGGAGTTTGATAGGGTTGTGGCCTATCCCGGATGTTATTCAGTCTGTACAGCGAGAAAGCAGTTTAGGAAACCAAACAAAAATTTGAAATAGGACTTAAAGCTCAGGGAGAAGAAAGAAAAAAAGAGTAAGGTTTGCCGATGACATTGTAATTCTCTCGGAGACAACAAAACACTTGGAAAAGCTGTTGAACGATATGGAAAATGTCTTGAAAGGAGGATATAAGATCAACATCAATAAGAACAGACCAAGGATAATGGAATGTGGTCGAAGTAAATCAGATGATGCCGAAGGAATTAGATTACGAAACGATACACTTACAGTTTGCTGTTTGGGCAGCAAAATAACTGATGATGGCCGAAACGGAGAGTGTATAAAATACTGACTGGCAATGACAAGAAAAGCATTTCTGAAGAACAAAAATTTATGAACATCGCATATAGATTTAAGTGTAAGGCAATATTTCTAAGACTATTTGTCTGGGATGTAGCCATTGCAAGATCCCCTCGCTTCTAAAGTTTATTACTTTATTACTCAGCTTAGCCGCGAGTCCGTAGAGGGTGGTATATGTGACGTACAGTATAACTGGTCAGCATTTCCACCCGGAATTTGCAAGTGTAAGTCGGACCTTCCTTGATCCTCCTTGGTGGGTCGTGTCGTTGGATTTCCTCCTACCTATGCGCGGTGCAGCTCCCGTGAATGTCGTCCCATGCATATTCTTCATTGGCGCATTGGATGTCTCTGTCGGTGGAAGCTAACTATCGGAAATTGCTGTCGATCAACTTTGAGGTATCTATTTACTCGAAATTAACGTTCAGAATGCCGTAATAGCCGGCCGGAGTGGCCGAGCGGCTCTAGGCGCTACAGTCTGGAACCGCGCAACCGCTACGGTCGCAGGATCGAATCCTGCCTCGGGCATGGATGTGTGTGCTGTCCTTAGGTTAGTTAGGTTCAAGTAGTTCTAAGTTCTAGGGGACTGATGATGGTTGGTTGGTTGGTTGGTTGGGGAAGGAGACCAGACAGCGTGGTCATCGGTCTCATCGGATTAAGGAAGGATGGGGAAGGAAGTCGGCCGTGCCCTTTCAGAGGAACCATCCCGGCATTTGCCTGGAGTGATTTAGGGAAATCACGGAAAACCTAAATCAGGATGGCCGGCGCGGGATTGAACCGTCGTCCTCCCGAATGCGAGTCCAGTGTCTAACCACTGCGCCACATCGCTCGGTGGGGACTGATGACCACAGCAGTTAAGGCCCATAGTGCTCAGAGCCATTTGAACCATTTGAGCCAATGCCGTAATATGAATTTTATTCCTATTAGTTCAATAATGAAACACTCATGTCACTAACTACTCGTAACCGAGGGCATGGCCACCATCGAACAAGACAGGAAGAGCTCTTAACGCCGACCCCCGACTTTGGCGCGCAGTACGTATCTCTTACTAGTTTCGTCACAGTTCGTCGATTTCCGATCAAGTGCGTACTTACTAAGATATGCATTTGTTAATGAACGGGTATGAATTTTAACGAGGCAAAATTATGATAAATAGTTTTAAACATCCAGAGGCTCCTCCTAGTATTCATGTTGTCATAAATGACTAATTATTAAATATAAATCAACAAAATCAGTGACTTTGGTCCCAAGATGGTTGTACTTCTCGTCAAGTATATTTCCCAGGCTGACCCTTGTTGCTACGGTCCAGCGCCGAGCCCCACCCCACTACGCGCGGCATATGGTCGCTTCGTCACCTAACCAGCCAGCGTGGGAAATGCTCTCCGACTCATGGGCGGGTACGGACTACAGCACTTCCTAACTATCGTGAATACATCAATAAGAGACAATAATTTATTAAAACTGGTAAATATGTCTTCCTCATGTAAGAGGCACCTTACACCATGTATGGAAGTAAAACATGGACCATAAACAGTTTAAGCAAGAAGAGAATAGCAGCTTTTGAAATGTGGCGCTGCAGAAGAATGCTGAAAATTAAATGTGTATATCACGGAACTAATGAGGGGATGTTGAACATAAATGGCGAGACAAGATATTTGTGGCAATACCTGACTATAAGAAAAGATTGGTTGATGATTACTTTCTGAGATGTCATAATACCACCAGTTAAGTATTTGGGGGAAATTTGGGCGGGGGGGGGGGGCAAAAAATCGTAGGGAGAGGTCAAGAAATGAATAAACTAATAATATTGAGAAGGATGTAGGTTGCAGTAGTTGTTCGGAGATGAAGAGGCTTGCACAGAACAGAGTGGCATGGAGATCTGCATCAAACCAATCTTCAGACTGAAGACCGCAACAACAATCAAGCTACAGTAGCCCATTACAAACAGTATTGTAAGGTGAAACTTCCTGGCAGATTAAAACTGTGTGCCCGACCGAGACTCGAACTCGGGACCTTTGCCTTTCGCGGGCAAGTGCTCTACCATCTGAGCTACCGAAGCACGACTCACGCCCGGTACTCACAGCTTTACTTCTGCCAGTATCTCGTCTCCAGTATTGTAAGGTGCTTAAAAATGTTATCAGCAAGGCAAAAAGTATGTGGTATGCAAATAGAATAGCTAATTCACAGGATAAAATTAAAGCCATATGGTCAGTTGTGAAGGAAGTGTCTGGTCAGCAACACAAGGTTGACGATATAAAGTCAGTTTGCAGTAATAATATTTCTGTACTGATAAATCAGATATATGTACAGTATTTAACAACCATTTTCTGAGCATTGCTGGTGAATTAAATAAAAACTTAGTATCTACAGGAAATCATATAAATTTCTTAGCAAATGCCTTTCCGAGATTGACGTCTGAAATACTCCTCTGTGACACAGACAAGATGGAGATTGAGACAAAAATTAAATCACTGAAAACTAAGGACTCTCATGGTTATGATGGAGTGTCTAGTAGAATATTAAAGTACTGTGCTGCACATGTTAGCCCTGTATTTAGCCATATTTGTAATTTTTCCTTTAGGAATGGTCAGTTTCCTGAGCGATTAAATTACTCAGTAGTAAAGCCGCTTTATAAAAAGGGAGAAAGAGATAATGTAGATAATTTTAGACCTATTTCTATGCCATCAGTGTTTGCAAAAGTTATCGAAAAGGCTATGTATGTAAGGTTCATTGACATTTTATATCACTCGATTTGCTATCAAATGTACAGTTCGGCTTTAGAAGTCATTTGACAACTGAAAATGCTATATTCCCTTTTCTCTGTGAGGTACTGGATGGGCTAAACAAAAAGTTTCGAACGGTTGGCGTATTTTTTTGATTTAACAAAGGCATTTGCTTGTGCTGATCACACAATATTGCTCCAGAAGTTGGACCATTACGGAATAAGGGGAGTACCTCACAATTGGTTCACCTCTTACTTTAGCAACAGGCAGCAAAAGGTCGTTATTCACAATGTTGATAACGGCTGTGATGTGGGATCTGAGTGGGGTACTGTCAAGTGGGGGGTGTCCCAAGGATCAGTGTTGGGGCCGCTCCTGTTCCTTATTTATATAAATGATATGCCCTCTAGTATTATGGGTAACTCTAAAATATTTCTGTTTGCTGATGACACTAGCTTGGTAGTAAAGGATGTTGTGTGCAACATTGACTCGGTTTCAAGTAGAGCAGTACATGACCTCAGTTCATGGCTTGTAGAAAATAAACTAACGTTAAATCACAGTAAGACTCAGTTTTTACATTTCCTAACACACAATTCAACAAAACCTGACGTTTTAAGCTCACAGAATGGGCATATGATTAGTGAAACTGAACAGTTCAAATTCCTAGGTGTTCAGATAGATAGTAAGCTGTCGTGGAAAGCCCACGATCAGGATCTTGTTCAAAGACTTAATATTGCCATTTTCACTATTCGTACGCTATCGAAAGTGAGTGATATTTCGACACGTAAATTAGTGTACTTTGCTTATTTTCATTCACTTATGTCGTATGGTGTTATGTTCTGGAGTAACTCTTCCCATTCTAGAAGGATATTTTTGGCTCAGAAACGGGCGGTTCGGGCAATAAGTGGTGTGAGTTCACGAACCTCTTGTCGACCTCTTTTCACGAGTCTGGGTATTCTGACATTGGCCTCTCAATACGTATATTCCTTATTGTCGTTTCTTGTTACCAATATTAGTTTATTTCCAACAATAAGCAGCTTTCACTCGGTTAATGCTCGGCAGAAATCAAACCTCCATTTGCATCGGACTTCCTTAACTCTTGTGCAAAAATGTGTGCAGGATACTGCTGCATCCATTTTCAATAAGCTGCCACTCGAATTCAAAAATCTTAGCAGTATTCCACGCGCTATCAAAGCGAAACTGAAGAGTTTCCTCGTGGGTCACTCCTTCTATTCTGTCGAGGAGTTCCTTGAAAAATTAAGATGATTCTCATTGTATTGCTGATAGCGTTTGCTTAAACTTATGGACTGATTTTCTTTCAGGTTCATGAACATTTATTTTTATCTGTTATTACTTTTTATGTTGTAAGTTCATGTACTGACACGTTCCATGACCTTGGAGATTTGCTCCTCAATTTGGTCCTACGGAACTTGACATTTAAATAAAAAATAAAATAAAATAACAACAGCTGACTTTTCTCCTGTCACCGTGCTTGGATAACTGCTTGCAGTGAAGGCGCCAAGTCAGTACAATTACAGGACTTAAGCATATTTTCCCATGCTTCTAGATCTAACTGCGACGCCAGAGAGACTAAATTTTCGGTACAAATGAGATACCGTGAAAACTCTGGTAATATACACTCCTGGAAATGGAAAAAAGAACACATTGACACCGGTGTGTCAGACCCACCATACTTGCTCCGGACACTGGGAGAGGGCTGTACAAGCAATGATCACACGCACGGCACAGCGGACACACCAGGAACCGCGGTGTTGGCCGTCGAATGGCGCTAGCTGCGCAGCATTTGTGCACCGCCGCCGTCAGTGTCAGCCAGTTTGCCGTGGCATACGGAGCTCCATCGCAGTCTTTAACACTGGTAGCATGCCGCGACAGCGTGGACGTGAACCGTATGTGCAGTTGACGGACTTTGAGCGAGGGCGTATAGTGGGCATGCGGGAGGCCGGGTGGACGTACCGCCGAATTGCTCAACACGTGGGGCGTGAGGTCTCCACAGTACATCGATGTTGTCGCCAGTGGTCGGCGGAAGGTGCACGTGCCCGTCGACCTGGGACCGGACCGCAGCGACGCACGGATGCACGCCAAGACCGTAGGATCCTACGCAGTGCCGTAGGGGACCGCCCCGCCACTTCCCAGCAAATCAGGGACACTGTTGCTCCTGGGGTATCGGCGAGGACCATTCGCAACCGTCTCCATGAAGCTGGGCTACGGTCCCGCACACCGTTAGGACGTCTTCCGCTCACGCCCCAACATCGTGCAGCCCGCCTCCAGTGGTGTCGCGACAGGCGTGAATGGAGGGACGAATGGAGACGTGTCGTCTTCAGCGATGAGAGTCGCTTCTGCCTTGGTGCCAATGATGGTCGTATGCGTGTTTGGCGCCGTGCAGGTGAGCGCCACAATCAGGACTGCATACGACCGAGGCACACAGGGCCAACACCCGGCATCATGGTGTGGGGAGCGATCTCCTACACTGGCCGTACACCACTGGTGATCGTCGAGGGGACACTGAATAGTGCACGGTACATCCAAACCGTCATCGAACCCATCGTTCTACCATTCCTAGACAGGCAAGGGAACTTGCTGTTCCAACAGGACAATGCACGTCCGCATGTATCCCGTGCCACCCATCGTGCTCTAGAAGGTGTAGGTCAACTAACCTGGCCAGCAAGATCTCCGGATCTGTCCCCCATTGAGCATGTTTGGGACTGGATGAAGCGTCGTCTCACGCGGTCTGCACGTCCAGCACGAACGCTGGTCCAACTGAGGCGCCAGGTGGAAATGGCATGGCAAGCCGTTCCACAGGACTACATCCAGCATCTCTACGATCGTCTTCATGGGAGAATAGCAGCCTGCATTGCTGCGAAAGGTGGATATACACTGTACTAGTGCCGACATTGTGCATGCTCTGTTGCCTGTGTCTATGTGCCTGTGGTTCTGTCAGTGTGATCATGTGATGTATCTGACCCCAGGAATGTGTCAATAAAGTTTCCCCTTCCTGGGACAATGAATTCACGGTGTTCTTATTTCAATTTCCAGGAGTGTATGTAGGGGGATGGTTTCTTACAGATTATCGTCGTAATATGCACTGTCTTCCTTATTACAAAAAGTCTGACGCATAGATGCAAAGGTAGCGTAATTGCTGTGTCGCTGGCGGTAGCAGTGCACCTCGAGTGTGTTTTACACAATCGACGAATGCGGCGGTGGAGCACGGAGGAATGTGCGCGGAGGAGCCCGACTAGTCACAATTGGGCTGCCGGTGGCTGTGCCTCACGTGCGGCCGGCGTCTTTGTAGCGCGCGCCGTCCGCTAATGAGTGCTGCGATCCCTTATTTGGCGTGTGTTGGCGGGGGGGGGGGGGTGGGGGGGGGGGCGCTGGTCCCAGCTCGTAACTCAGCAACAGCAGCAGCAGCAGCTGGCGCCGACGCCGCGGGCAAACAAAGCACGGCAAATGGAAGGGCCGGCCCTGCAGCGAACAACCGGTAGCCCGTTTGCTACGAGCTGTTTCCATGCCGATATGAACGGGTTATCTTACGAGAAGTTATTCGATCCGAATTTCAGGCCGGATTGCAATGTTACCGTCTTAAGGTGTGTGTGTGTGTGTGTGTGTGTGTGTGTGTGTGTGTATGTATGCAGGGGGTGGGGGCGGGGGAGGGGTCGCATTCGTGAGTTTCACCGAAACGTCGACTTGCCATTAATTTTATATTTATTATTAGAACCTGTGAATAATAAATCCCCAAAGTTTGGGTGATGAAATCGCATCCGAAATGCTTGAAAAATAATTATATGTGTGACGCGACCTTCGTGCCACGCCCACTTTTTGCAACAACACTTCAATAGCAGCTCGGTGAACAACGACGTCGTGGGTACCCTCAAACAAACCGGCGCGGGATGTATCTAGAGCGCCGTGATATGCAGGGTGTTTCACAATTCATGTTACTTCTAAAGATTATAGAGGGGACTTAGTAGATTAAATTTTACACAGGAACCCATCTCCGGACACGTCATCCAACGACGCTATAGAGCCTCGGAGCTACAGTAAAAGTATGTATATACAGGGCGATTCCGTGATGATGTTACAAACTTTCTGAGATGATACTTATATGGATATGGTGTCCATTCTTTCCCACATGTCCGAAAGAACAGACACCATTGATGACCTGCAGCCGTCTAGAACGAAATTAGACATGTCGGAAAGAACAGACACCATTTCTATACAAGTACCGGGTGATCAAAAAGTCAGTGTAAATTTGAAAACTTAATAAACCACGGAATAATGTAGATAGAAAGGTAAAAATTGACTCACATGCTTGGAATGACATGGGGTTTTATAAGAACAAAAAAAAGTTCACAAAATGTCCGACAGATGGCGCTGGACAACAAAACTGCTACCATGACTGGTGGCATGTACGCCGATATGTTACAGAATCGCATCACCCCAGCCTGGCTGATAAACACCTGCTGGATCGTACGATTTTTATGCAGGATGGTGCTCCGCCCCATATTGCTAGATGCGTGAAAGATCTCTTGCGCACGTCGGTTGGTGATGATCGTGTGCTCAGCCGCCACTTTCGTCATGCTTGGCCTCCCAGGTCCCCAGACCTCAGTCCGTGCGATTATTGGCTTTGGGGTTACGTGAGGTCGCAAGTGTATTGTGATCGACCGACATCTCTAGGGATACTGAAAGAGAACATCCGACGCTAATGCCTCACCATAACTCCGAACATGCTTTACAGTGCTGTTCACAACATTATTCCTGGACTACAGTTATTGTTGAGGAATGATGGTGGACATATTGAGCATTTCCTGTAAAGAACATCATCTTTGCTTTGTCTTACTTTGTTATGCTAATTATTGCTATTCTGATCAGATGAAGCGCCATCTGTCGGACATTTTTTGAACGTTTGTATTTTTTGGTTCTAATAAAACCCCAATGTCATTCCAAGCATGTCTGTCAATTTGTACCTCTGTATCTACATTATTCCGTGATTTATTCAGTTTTCAAATTTATACTGACGTTTTGATCACCCAGTATATAGTTCTGGCAGTACTGGGTTCAAATGGCTCTGAGCACTATGGGACTCAACTGCTGTGGTCATAAGTTCCCTAGAACTGAGAACTACTTAAACCTAACTAACCTAAGGACATCACACACATCCATGCCCGAGGCAGGATTCGAACCTGCGACCGTAGCGGTCGTGCGGTTCCAAACTGTAGCGCCTTTAACCACTCGCCCACTCCGGCCGGCGCAGTACTGGGGCCATGACTTTCCTCTCCTGTGTGGATGCACACGTATTACCCGAACTCTTACGGGCCTTGGTAAGAATGTCTTCCACGGGTACTGAGTGTGTTGGGCAAGGACACTACGAAGGTAGTGTGTGGACATATTAGGTGAGAATGTGGGTCTTGTGGGAAGCGTGCGCGAGATAGTCCCTGCAGTCGCGCTGTCCCCTGTGCCCACGGTGGCTCAGATGGATAGAGCGTCTGCCATGTAAGCAGGAGATACCGGGTTCGAGTTCCGGTGGGGATATACATATTCACCAGTCCCGGTTGACATATATCAACGCCCGTCAGCAGCTGAAGGTATTAATATATAATTCTAATTGTGTTCTAGGATGAAGGAGAAGGATAAATGTATCAATTTGAGGTAAGGATCCCCGTACTGGAAACGAACTAGTCCAAAGTTATAAGGCAGAACCGTTCTGATACCGCTGACGGTGAAATACGTGCGCTCATGCAGTTGTTAAGATTATAGAGTAGGCAACGTTCAGAGGTAGCAATGTGGATCAAAACAAGAAAAAACGTGCAGTAAACATGGGCCCTAAAATGCATACCTTAAGAGCTATGAGCATCTATTCAATAGAAGAGATGTTTTTCACACTATCGAAGATGAACAAGTGCTCGTAGCTACTCAGGTATGCATTTTATAGCCGATATTCACTAGACCACCTCGGAAAGTCTCCTGCCCTACAGTCTTAACAATAACGGTACCACCAGATACATTCCACTGTCAGACGGAGCAGAACAGTTTTCGCGTATAACTTTCGACTCATTCGTTTCCGGTACAGGGGAACTTCATATATTTATCCCTCTCCATCATCCTAGTAAGTTTGTAACATCATCACGGAATGACGCTGTATATACGTACATCCACAGGCGCCCGCGCCTGTATTTTTGACGCTCAGTAGCATCATGGGATGACCTTTCCGGAGATAGGTTCCAACGTAAAACTTTATCTACAAAGCCCCTCTACAAAGCCTAGAAGTGAGTAACATGAATTGTGAAGCACGCTGAGTAATCCTTGGTTTTACAGACTATCTGTGACTCTGGTCCATATCTTAGAAACAATAACGAACCAGCTGCTTTACTTATGAAGAAGCAATTCTAGTTTAGACAGATTTTCATCTGGCAGAGTTGTCAGAATTGTAGCTTATGACGCAGTTCTTGTATTTAATGATGGGAGGAAGTAGGGAAGAAGTAGGTATTAGAGATAGTGAGCTTTGAGATCCGACAGTTTGTTGGTAGGTTTGAGGAGGTATGTGATGTCTACAGACAGGTCATGTAATTCGCATAGGTAACGGGCCGCTGATTTGCGTACGTGGTGTTGGCGCCCGACAGCGATCCAGATGGGTTCCATAGGACTTACATCAGGCGAATTTGGTCGCCGAGACATCAACGTGAGTTCACTATAATGCTCCTCAAACCACAGTAGTACGCTTCTGGCTTCGAGAGAAGGACAGTTATACCACCAGGGTGCGATTTGTGCTTTTACCAGTGGGGGGGGGGGGGGGGGGGGGGGGGAATTATATATGTTACTAGATAGGACCGTAGCGTTATGCATGGCTAAACAGCTATTTATAAATAGATGTCAATGCTTAAACTCACTATTGACGCGTATGCACTACAGAAAAGCCATCCCTTGTTATATGTTTAAAAGTACATTATAGAGAATCCTTATTTACAAAATCATCTACATACAGGTACAGTTATACGAGGGGAATTCAAAAAGTAGAGGCACATTTGTGAAAAGTTGTACCTGTTCTGATGATAGAAAACTGAAACGCATTAATTGTAAGACTTATTAAAAACTTTCAGTGTTCGATTCCACAAATTTAAATTACACTCCTGGAAATGGAAAAAAGAACACATTGACACCGGTGTGTCAGACCCACCATACTTGCTCCGGACACTGCGAGAGGGCTGTACAAGCAATGATCACACGCACGGCACAGCGGACAAACCAGGAACCGCGGTGTTGGCCGTCGAATGGCGCTAGCTGCGCAGCATTTGTGCACCGCCGCCGTCAGTGTCAGCCAGTTTGCCGTGGCATACGGAGCTCCATCGCAGTCTTTAACACTGGTAGCATGCCGCGACAGCGTGGACGTGAACCGTATGTGCAGTTGACGGACTTTGAGCGAGGGCGTATAGTGGGCATGCGGGAGGCCGGGTGGACGTACCGCCGAATTGCTCAACACGTGGGGCGTGAGGTCTCCACAGTACATCGATGTTGTCGCCAGTGGTCGGCGGAAGGTGCACGTGCCCGTCGACCTGGGACCGGACCGCAGCGACGCACGGATGCACGCCAAGACCGTAGGATCCTACGCAGTGCCGTAGGGGACCGCACCGCCACTTCCCAGCAAATTAGGGACACTGTTGCTCCTGGGGTATCGGCGAGGACCATTCGCAACCGTCTCCATGAAGCTGGGCTACGGTCCCGCACACCGTTAGGCCGTTTTCCGCTCACGCCCCAACATCGTGCAGCCCGCCTCCAGTGGTGTCGCGACAGGCCTGAATGGAGGGACGAATGGAGACGTGTCGTCTTCAGCGATGAGAGTCGCTTCTGCCTTGGTGCCAATGATGGTCGTATGCGTGTTTGGCGCCGTGCAAATGAGCGCCACAATCAGGACTGCATACGACCGAGGCACACAGGGCCAACACCCGGCATTATGGTGTGGAGCGATCTCCTACACTGGCCGTACACCACTGGTGATCGTCGAGGAGACACTGAATAGTGCACGGTACATCCAAACCGTCATCGAACCCATCGTTCTACCATTCCTAGACCGGCAAGGGAACTTGCTGTTCCAACAGGACAATGCACGTCCGCATGTATCCCGTGCCACCCAACGTGCTCTAGAAGCTGTAAGTCAACTACCCTGGCCAGCAAGATCTCCGGATCTGTCCGCCATTGAGCATGTTTGGGACTGGATGAAGCGTCGTCTCACGCGGTCTGCACGTCCAGCACGAACGCTGGTCCAACTGAGGCGCCAGGTGGAAATGGCATGGCAAGCCGATCCACAGGACTACATCCAGCATCTCTACGATCGTCTCCATGGGAGAATAGCAGCCTGCATTGCTGCGAAAGGTGGATATACACTGTACTAGTGCCGACATTGTGCATGCTCTGTTGCCTGTGTATATGTGCCTGTGGTTCTGTCAGTGTGATCATGTGATGTATCTGACCCCAGGAATGTGTCAATAAAGTTTCCCCTTCCTGGGACAATGAATTCACGGTGTTCTTATTTCAATTTCCAGGAGTGTATATGTTAAGTTTTACTCCAGTGTGTGGGAAATAAACATCCCAGGTTGGGATGCATAAACTAAAACCAGAGGAGGGGATGGTCTGATGCAGAGGGGGGGAAATCCCCCTCCCCATCCCCCCCTGCAAATAGCACACTGTATACCACAGACGCATGACGTCACCGCCGGGGACGACACAAAGCATGAAGGAATGCATGTGGTTCGCAGCTGCCAGCGTGTCTTCGATTACTACCACAGGTCCCATGCAAGCGCAGGAGAATGTCTCCCATAGCATAATACTGCTCCGACCAGCCTGCGCCCGTTGCGTGCTGCGCGTTTCGAGCCGCCGTTCACCTCGATGACGGCATTTGTGGAGACAGCCAGCGACCTAGCGCAGCAAAAATGTGTTTCACTCGAAGAGCAGACATATTTCCAATGATCGACGATGGAATCCTGATGGTCTCGTGCCCACTACAATCGTAAATGGCGATGTCGTTGAGTCAACACCTAAACACATAGGGCGGCCTGCTGTGGAACTCCACGTTCAACTATGTGCGATGAATGGTGTGTTGCGAAACACCTGTGCGTATACCAGTATGAGGTGCATTCAAGTTCTAAGGCCTCCGATTTATTTTCTCCGGACTGGAAAGAGATAGAAAAATGCGCATTGTTTTAAAATGAGGCCGCGTTCACTGTCAATACGTCCCAAAGAGGGCAGCACCGTACGGCAGATGGAATTTTACTGCCATCGGCGAGAATGAGAACTGTTTTAAATACTTAAAATGGGACGTTTCCCTTACTTGAACAGCGTGCAATCATTCGTTTTCTGAATTTGCGTGGTGTGAAACCAATTGAAATTCATCGACAGTTGAAGGAGACATGTGGTGATGGAGTTATGGATGTGTCGAAAGTGCGTTCGTGGGTGCGACAGTTTAATGAAGGCAGAACATCATGTGACAACAAACCGAAACAACCTCGGGCTCGCACAAGCCGGTCTGACGACATGATCGAGAAAGTGGAGAGAATTGTTTTGGGGGATCGCCGAATGACTGTTGAACAGATCGCCTCCAGAGTTGGCATTTCTGTGGGTTCTGTGCACACAGTCCTGCATGACGACCTGAAAATGCGAAAAGTGTCATCCAGGTGGGTGCCACGAATGCTGACGGACGACCACATAGGCTGCCCGTGTGGCATTTTGCCAAGCAATGTTGACGCGCAATGACAGCATGAATGGGACTTTCTTTTCGTTGGTTGTGACAATGGATGAGACGTGGATGCCATTTTTCAATCCAGACACAAAGCGCCAGTCAGTTCAATGGAAGCACACAGATTCACCGCCACCAAAAAAATTTCGGGTAACCGCCAGTGCTGAAAAAATGATGGTGTCCATGTTCTGGGACAGCGAGGCTGTAATGCTTACCCATTGCGTTCCAAAGGGCACTACGGTAACAGGTGCATCGTACGAAAATGTTTTGAAGAACAAATTCCTTCCTGCACTGCAACAAAAACGTCCGGGAAGGGCTGCGCGTGTGCTGTTTCACCAAGACAACGCACCCGCACATCGAGCTAACGTTATGCAACAGTTTCTTCGTGATAACAACTTTGAAGTGATTCCTCATGCTCCCTACTCACCTGACCTGGCTCCTAGTGACTTTTGCTTTTTCCAACAATGAAGGACTCTCTCCGTGGCCACACATTCACCAGCCGTGCTGCTATTGCCTCAGCGATTTTCCAATGGTCAAAACAGACTCCTAAATCAGCCTTCGCCGCTGCCATGGAATCATGGCGTCAACGTTGTGACAAATTTGTACGTCTGCAGGACGATTACGTCGAGAAGTAATGCCAGTTTCATCGATTTCGGGTGAGTAGTTAATTAGCAAAAAAAATCGGAGGCCTTAGAACTTGAATGCACCTCGTATTGTGCTCTTTCGGCAGAGATGCCGCAATCACCATCTATCCTACTTTATAGAGCAAAAAAGCCTCAGAACCCCACGTTCTGCGAAGATTCGTGGACGTCCAACCATTTAGCTGCTAGTGATAGTTTCACTGTCCTTCTAACTCTTTCCGTTTATGCTCACAACAGTAGCACTTGAATATTCGACCAACCTCGCCGTTTTCGAGATACTCGTTCGCAGGCTCTGCTTCATAGTAATGTGCTATTTGTCAAGGTCGCTTATCTCACTGGATTTCCCCATCTGCAACCCATATCTTCGCTAGGGTATTCCCCCGTTCGTGGCCATTCCGCTTACATACCTCTGTTACCGTGTCACGTGATCGCAACGCCACCGTGCGACATCCGACGGTGCTGTGGGCAGTGGTCACAATGTTTTGGCTTATCGGTGTAGGTTTACAGTGCCTCTCTGCAGCTGAAAGTCATTTGAAATTCTGGTAAAGAAAAGAAGACTGTAAACAAGAAACTACAAGAGAAGTCTTGAAGGGAAAGAGGATCCTGAGTACATATCTGGGCCTTCTGCAGAGTTGACTTAAGAAAAAGCGCTAGATTGAACTTTGAATTGCATTTCCTGCAAACTACACTTTTTTAATTTTATATAATTTTACTCAAAAATGATGATGGCTAGAATTATGAAATTTTGTACACTTGTTTCTATAAACCCGATAAATTTTGTTTCAGGAGACAATTATGAATTTAAGCTGAGAATGGACAAAGTGCTTGGAAATTTGCATGAATTTAATGTTATTCTTACAGAATTATAACAAAAGTTATTAAATTTCTCCTACTCGATATATACAAGAAACCTCGTGAGAGAAGGTTGCTATGTGCAGAGAGAGTGAACTGAGAAAATTTTATAGAAATCTCGTGAATAGTTTTTGAGATAAAGGTATATATATTATTTTCTGAAAATAAAATTTCTAAATTCCAACAGGTATGGTTTCCCGATATAGGCAAAATTACTTTTAAATCGGAATTTTACGTGCCTATTCGATAGGGCGCTCCCACATTAGCCTCGTCCGATATTAGTTTTATCAACGTTTAGGCCTGTTAACAGACACAGTAAAATAGCAACAATAAACAGCTATGCAGCAGCGACTCAGTAGCGCTGCATGTTTGACGGGGATAGGGGTGGCTGGGGGTGGCGGGGGGGCTGCTCAGCGTGCGCCAGAGCAGTGCTGTCGTTGCTGGAGTACTGTTTGTTCTTTGTGATTTACTGTCTCTGTTAACACACAACGATAAAACAAATATCGCACGTAACGGGAAAACAATTGACGCTTTCCGTCGACACTGGCCGTTGCAAGAAACATGTGATGAGCACAGTTCATTTGGGTTAAAACCCAGATACACAATACAAAAACAAAATTGAATATCTGACGCAACCCCAGAAAAAATTTGGAAATTTGTGGTAAGATCTTATGGGACCAAACTGCTGAGGTCATCGGTACCTAAACTTACACACTACTTAATCTAACTTAAACTAACTTACGCTACGGACAACACACACACACACACACACACACACACACACACACACACACACATGCCCGAGGGGGGACTCGAAACTCCGATTGGAGGAGCCGCGCGAACCGTGACAGAGCGCCTCGGACCGTGAGGCTACCCCGCGTGACAAACCCCAGAAAAATGCGCCTGGCGAATCTTAGGAGTTTAATTCAACGGACTTAACAGGAAATGTGTTAATTTCATGTAAAGCGTGATACGAAATTTCGTTGCCTTATCTTCAAAATTGTGGATGTTGTACATCTTTTAAATAGTATGTGTGTTTCAAGAACGTTCCGCATTAAATGATTTAGAGGATGACATCGGAAGCAACATGAGGTTCTTTGAGGGTGATGCTGTTGCGTGTGCCGACTGTTGGCAAATCTGTGGCGTTGTAAGACTTTTGGTTGCAACAATGGCGCCGCCTTTAGGTCGTGTTGCAATAGCGTAAGGCCGGAGTGAGGCAGTCGGTGGTGGGCTGAGAACGAGGAAGTTCGGCAAGCATTTACAGTGTGGGCCTTGAGTTGCCGAGCCGGTAATAGGAAAAGGTGTATAGCGCTCGGCCCGTTATAGGACATGGTGACGTGGCCGCAGAACTATGTTAGATTGCAGTTCGCCTTCCTGGTTGCTACTGACAGATGTGGGGAAGACTGCCCGACGGTAGTGCATTCAGTCACGACTAACCTTCCTGAAAGAGCCTACGTCAGTACCAGAAACTTGTGGATTTAATGGTACGTTTTAACTAAATTTAAAGTGTTGTCTGGGCTAAGTCATAGTTCAGTCTACCCACTCGCTTAGTAATTGCAGTACCAGCGTTCGAGATGTATAATAATCTGGCCGTTGGTTTAGACGATTCCGATAACTTTGCTCACAGTTGGCACTCAGTTGCAACCTTGTGCCGTTTGTGTAATTAGCAGTCGTTGACACGTGTATTTTGCATGTGTTGTTGGAAGTGCAAGTGAAATTACTTGCAAGTGCCCAGTAATAGTAGCTGGCGGTTATAATTGAAGTGCAACTACTCATAGGGTTCCAGTGTGCGCTGTAATAATCGTGTGGCAGCGAAAAGTGGTAGGTATGCTAATGCGTTTATGCGGTAGAGATTTACGCTGGACAAACATTAGTTCCAATTTGGCCATCAGGTGCTAATCTGCTGCTGTACAGCATGTTGTCGATGTCTCCGGTGCTCATACTGAACAAATTGTCAAAGCTGCAGTTAATAATAAAATCAACATTTTGCCTTTCTCATTTGTTTGACCTTTTCTACCCATGTCTCATTCCTAATCCCTTACACACAGATACATTTCTCGGCTGATCTGCACCTGGTGGCAAAAACTGAAACCATTTTTTTTTCAGTGTAATTCGGTTCCACATTAACGCGTCAGAATATTTACCAAGTTTCGCTGCCATAATATAATTACAGCCCACGATGGAGCTCTGTCAGTAGGTGCACTTTTATTACAACCAATCGGTATACCATTTATTTGCGCAAGTGAGCTAAGGCTCAGTGAGTTTACATGTGATTACCATGAAAGCATTCGTGTAAAACAGTGGGCTAGTGGCCCTTTGAATTGTCTAAACTTAACTGGCCAGTTTGAACCGAGTAATTTATACTGTAGGTTCTGGTAATATGCAATAAGTTAAACAAACTTTGCCTTTTGTATTCCAAGGACTGTTTTCTTCTCTTCTTGGTTTTCACTAAGCGCTGTGACCCTTTCAGAGTATACATAATATCTCAGCCAAGATTGGTACAGCAGGATTATAACAGTTATTCGTGAGCACTGTCTCATCTTCCGTTTCATATTACCTGAGCTCGTGTACTGTGTACATCGTTATGTAGCCATACCGGTTGTTACACTGAAACGTATTGCCTGTTAGTAACAATGCGTGCCTCTGAAATGGCTGACCGGATGTACGTTCCACCGACGGAATAAAATATTTGGTTGCTGTAATTTATTTTTGAATCAACAGAATACTGTAACTGCCAAATCTAATTGTGGGATCTAGCTTTAGCGTTATAGTTGAACTTAATATCTTTTATACATAATTCTGTGTTGTGTTTGATGTAAATATGAGTCATGAGATGTGTAGTTCATTCTTAACTACTTTTATATTTGAATTGTAGTAAAGCATTAAGCACATAAGTAGCCACATTTAAATTCAATACAAACTAGTGGGCACTGAAGCAATTTTTTCCTAATGTTTCATATTTCCTATGGTTAGATCTTAAAGATGTAAATGTTTATCATTATTTTAGGTTTTTGAAATCATGCCTTAATGAGTTGTACAGTTGATTGGTTAAGCTTGAGTTGGAATGTGAACACATGCTCTTCACTTCAAAAAAAATTATTTCTTCTTTTAGTGTACGTACTATTATTAATAAACATAAAAAATTCTCATTCTGCACATTATTCACTCAGAACTCGCTCCATACCCCCATGCGGTACAGCGGATAAGATGAGTCTAAACTTGACCAAAGAAAACAAAATTGGAAATTGATCAGGGACGGGCTGAAGAAGACACAAGAGAAATAATATAGTATTTCATACTTAACAAAGAAAAATCTTTGGACGTAAAAATGGCTTTGGGCGTATTTCGAGGAAGTGATGTAGGACCATTACTTTTCACAGGATGCACTGATAAGCAAAAACGTAATGACGTTGAGTTGGGTATAAGTAGTTCTAAGTTCTAGGGGACTGATGACCTCAGATGTTAAATCCCATACTGCTCAGAGCCATTTGAACCATTTTTTACTTAAGTTTCCGTACACATTGTCTCGTGGTTGTGACTTGACTTCACTACAGTATTTTAGTAGTAAGGTGACGTACCTGCAAAATTAGTCGTTGGCAGCACCAACAACCTCACGAATGACGAAGCGTAGATTAACTCCAAATTTTTCTAGGTCCCTCGATACGTCAGCTCTGCCTGTGCAGGTCAGGGTATCAGTGGAGGTGCCTGGTGGTGGGGGGTCCGACGGCCGAGATGAAGTGAACGTGATTTCTAAACGAAAATTTTCTACAAGCGAATCCCTCATTGCCGCGTTTTTTGTCTGTTAATGAGTTCGCATTAGACAGACTCCTAATCTTCTGAATGCGGACAGATATAAATGCTCCTTAGAACATGCTAGTCCCCTCCCTCTAATTGGTCAGCCAATAGGGCACTTCATATTCTCTTACACAGACAAAAATCACTTCACTACATCTCTGTGTGACACACGAGGGGTCTTCATCAGCATAAACAAGCTTCTCTGTCTGACCTCTAGCTTATTTAAGTGAAGCAATCCCAGCAGTTCTTATGTCACAGAAAACATTTTTGTGGAATTTTTGTCCAGCGGTGTCTCACATTTTCAGAAGCCGAAAGCTGTCGGCCCCCCTTCCATTTTCGAGAGGTTCATCTGTGGTATCTGGCGCTGTCCAAGGAAAAGTCAGCTTTCTACATTTGTGCGCAGTAGTGCCTTCTGCGAGATATTATTGATTCTCACTCCATTCCCAGGTATAAAATGTTTCTCCCAGGGGCTTGTGCCACAGGACATTCCATCTGTATTTTCCCACTAAGCTAGACGTCCCAGGGTAGCGCTACTAAAGGCTTGCCGATGTTGGCATGGTGAGCCATTGTCCTGGTGACTGACTCTTACTGACGCTGCACAGTCCAGAACGCTTTCAACGTTCTCTCAATTCGACAAGGCGCGCAAATCCAGATCAAGAGCAAGTTATATTACTCAGTTACCGACAATCACTAGTACTGCTGTTTATCGTATTCCTTAGCATCAATTAAAGAATCCAATCATGCGAGTTTTCATTTGAATTTGCATATGTTGCATGATATAATATGTTGACAAGAGGGCTCCAAAATACCTGCTCTTGCTTCAGGTCTGTACTCTGTCATCAGACCTGCCCTAGAACAACGCCTATACTACTTTGCAGTGGAGGCAAGCCTCCGACCTGTGATGAGTCATGGATGTCTAACATCATGTCACCTTTTCTTGGTTTCACCATTGTTCAACCACTTTCCGTAGATGCTCACTTTAGTCGCATGTCAACAGCCTACCAGCTTCTGAGTTACTCGTTTTCAGGCACCGGGCCATAACAATTTGCTGTTTATCGAAGTCGCTGACGTCAGTGTATACCTCCATTTGAGGCCTACATCGTCACTAGAATGATTCCTCAATCGTCTCCACTTTGTTTATGTATTTTGTTTACCACAACACGTGACATCAACAACACAGAGAGCGTTCATCCTCAAGGCAAAAATGGTCAAAAAGTTTAGCTTCTTCCGTATTTGTATAAGTAACCTAGTGTATAGCGCGTGAGGCCCCCGTGAGACTATTCGCAGATGCTGCTGTTGTATGCAGAGATGTGACAACGCTAGAACATTGTAGCGAATTGCAGAAGCACTTGCTGCAGGCACTGAGTGATTGGCAGATGGCCATCAACAAGAACAAATGTAATGTAATGCGCACAAATAGGTAGAAACGTCCATTATTGTACGATTACACGATTTCAGAACAATCGCTGGAAACAGTAACACCTATCAAATGTATGGGAGTACATGTACAGAGTGATTTGAAGCAGAACCACCGAATCAAACTAATCGCAGGTAAGGCAGTGCCACAGTGAGATCCATTGGAAGAGCCCTCAGGAAATGTAGTCCAGTCTCTAAGGAGGTAGCTTACCAAAACCTCCTACGACTTATATTTGACTATCGCTCGCCATTTAGGGACCTGTACCAAATAGGATTGATGGGCGAAATAGAGAAGATCTAAAGAAGAGTAGCGCATTTCGTTGAAGGTCATACCTTACAGGCTTTATCTCGAAAATTCCTCTAAAATTCGATTTTTGCGGATTATTTATCACAAAATACCTCCTGTCAGATGACCCCCATAGCTTCAAACTAGTGGTCTGTAGATCCCAAGGTGCCCAAGTTAGGCAAGTCAACGAACATCAAAAGAGGTTGAACACGGGAAAAAAAATCGTGTAGCCTCAAATTTTTGTTCAGTGTTAAGAAGGAATATCGTTAACAACATACTAAAAATCTCCACTGGTGGGGCTTGGGCGTGAGGTTCGGATGGGGACGTTTCAAGGTCACTTTTTGTATAATATTTAAAATGTATTCACAGTTGCGAATACGAACAACCATAAGCTGTATAAGGAAATGTTCACGATGACAATTTGTGTCGGACCGGAACTCGAAGCCAAATATCCCACTTTGGTTGAGCATTCGCCATAAATGCTTTGGCCATGCGTGCACAGCTCAACGCTGGACCCAAACTTCCATATGTCGTCCCTCGTGCGTCACAACCTGTACTTGTACATGCATTATTTAATTCCCGTATAGGAGAGGCCATTCTAATTACAAGCATGGGTGTCCGAAAGAAGACTGCCTCGTTCTTCTTAACAATAGGGGCACTGCAATATCACACTTTTTTATATTTTTCTTGAATAACTCGAAAACCACGACTTCTAGCGAAAATGTTTCGTAGTACAAAATTAAACTATGTTTCCTACAAAAATGTCCTGTTCGTTTTATCTCTAGGACTAAAAATTTCCGCGTTGCAGGGGATGCCAAAATCGCAGATTATTTAAAATATCACTTCAATAGTGTAAAATTACTTTTTAAAATTGAATGGATTGAGTTGGTTGGTTGATTTCGGCGAGGGGACCAAACAGTAAGGTCATCGGTCCCATCGGATTATGGAAGGATAGGGAAGGAAGTTCGGCCGTGCCCTTCCAAAGGAACCATCCCGGCATTTGCCTGAAGCGATTTAGGGAAATCACGGAAAACCTAAATCAGGATGGCCGGACGCTGGTTTGAACAGTCGTCCTTATTAAGGGATAAATTGTGTTCTTGGGGTGTAAGTGGTGGAGGGGGCGGGTGTGGAGGGTAGAAATGCGAGGGAAGTTAGGTCTCCGGACTGTGTTCATGAACTTCTCGCCTCCGTAGGTCAGCCTACTGAAAAGCGAAAAGGTGGTTCTCCACTGCAGCTACTCACTACGTCAAAAGAAGCAACTATAGGGTGTATCTACACCGATGCTCAAGAGCTCGCTATATGAATCATTGGCGGGGGGAGGGGGGGAAGAGGATGATTTGTTATCTTTCAACAAAAGGCATTAACACAACATGGAATACAGATAGGAGTTTCTTATAATACTAACTCAAGAAACGCCCACGTACAGAAACTACACAAATCTGTGCACACTGTTCTACACTGCTAGAAGGGGAAATTGATTCTTAATTATCCGGTACAGCGGCTGTAGCATTCTTTCGGGGTAGGCAACTTAGAATGAAGCTCGCTTTTCATTTTGCAAACGGACTGTGGCTTTCGAGTACTTCCTGTTCAATTCTCTTACATGAGTGGACAAAATAACTTCACTAAATACCTTCACTGAACTCGTGTCTGTATAGTGAAGTTTTTTCAGTTTATTAAATGAATGTTTGCATTTCTTAAGCGAGCTATTACATAAAAACGTTCAACAACTGGAGCCTTCAATTGCCTACCACAGTGAAGAGTCCGTCTGCAGTGCAACATGCTGTCCAAATGTCGATTTCATAGTCTCCACTGTCACTGGCTGCAATACTTTTTACAGCACGATCGCTGTCAAATGCATTGCCCAACATCTGAAGAGGCTGAAATTATCTTTCTCTGCAACAGACGTTGGTCTTCTGGGTATTGTGGAAATTCATATATTTCTAAATTACTCAAGAAAAGCATTACAGAAGGTTACTGCTCTAGACTTGAACAGGATCAGTCTCATTTCATCACACATATTCAGACTCATCGTGGAAAGTATACTGTGGGTGTTAAGGGGCTCCACTCATGCAACCCACTGTACAATTTCTAGCAATTCCTTAATGTAAGAGATTTATACATTCTGCCAGTATCAGAATTAAGAGTAGGAAAGTACAGCAACTTTCTGGTATACATTAATTTACCACGAAGTGACTGCTTCACTATTGAATCGGTTTACAATACGTAGTCAACAACAGACAGCAGCATAGTGCTACATTCATCAATCCAGTGCCTTTCACCCAACACTCAAAACATCACGCAAAAAACATCACACTTACAAACTGTCCATATCTCAGTCATTGTGTATAGTAATATACTTTACGTCAACGACCAGTTAATAGCTGCATGTACATACTTGCACCTCACTTAATAAAGTAAGAATAACTACACTACATAAACACTAGAGCAGCGAAACTACTTCGTGTTCTCATATAAGATAACTGAATAGAAAATTCTGGGCAGTTGTAGCCTGTAAGAAAACTGGAAAGCGAGCGGCGCTCGGGGTGGTGGAAGTTGCCTTTTCCGGATGAACGCTACAGCTGCCATAAGGGATGACTAAGAATTAACTTCCCTTCTAGCAGCGTAGAACAGTGTGTACAGATTTGAGTAGTTTCTATATGCGTGCGTTTCCTGCTTTAATATTATTAGTAACTCGTATCTATATCCTCTCTAGTGTTAAAACTCTTTGTGGGAAGATAACACCCCATATCCCAAACCTCAGGCATGTCTGTATACTGCGATGTCAGTGATTCAAAAGGCTCGCTAATGAGGGTCGGTGCAATTTTGTGAAATACCATGTAGTTGGTTAGTGGAATAAACAGCCTGGGAGAGCACCTGCTCGCTCTTCAGTTTGCAGACCGATTAAAGAGGCAAATGCATGACCACAATCCGCCGACCTAACTTCCCTCGCACTTCTACCCTTCACACTCGCCCCCTCAAACCATTTATGTCCACAGAACACAATTTATCCCTCAATGCTGCTCTACCATACCTATACGTGGTAGATAAATTTAAAATTTGTTCATAACCCACTTCATTTAGCAGTAAATAGAAATTTTACACCATTAAAACCCTACGATTTTTGCAATACTCTGCAACGCAGAAACTATTAGCACTAAATAAAAAAATGAGTAGGACCTTTTTTTGTAGGAAATTTAACGCAGTTCAATTCTGAAGTGGAAATATTTTCACCAAAAGTGAGTTATTCGAGAAAGATATTAAAAAGAAGTTAGCTTTAAACGCCCTATCCGCAATTCCCCCCTCCCCTACGCTCACTCCCCGCCGGTGGGAATTTTTGGTCTCTTGTTTATGACCGTTTCTCCCACCAGTGTACGAAAATTTGAGAGTATGCGATTTTTTTCCCTAATTACCCTTCGTTGACTGGACTAAGTGACATTGAAAGGGGTCTGTTATGTTCCGCTTTCATATTTCTTTCGATTATCGTTTCTCGTTATCTGATTAAAATTTCTCACAAATGCTGTTCTGTGGTTTGATTGAGCACTTTGAAAAGTAATACGTTGACATCAGGAACGTTGCAGTGGTTAGAGAAGTTCCACTTCCTACGAGTAACGCAGTATCAACTTCAAAAAGACTTTCCATAGATATCCAGTAGTGTAGCGATTCAGAGCTTTCCCATCTTTTTAGTTTGTGCAATAGCCTTGGTCCGGAAAAGGAAACACACCATGCTAAAGAAACAGGTCCTGTTCTCCTGTTGGCGACGGCTGGCCGTCTTTTAAGGCATTCCGGTGCTCACCACTGCCCTATAAGTACCACCGTTCTTGGGAACCCACTTCTGATGTGGGCTTTATGAAGATTAAATGCTGTTTACCATTAGGGACTCACTCGCTTACCATAATTACGTGCTTAGAGATTTTTGTTTAAGTGGTGGTATTATTGATTAAATCTCAGTGAGATGCGTGGACCTGCAATCGAGCATTGTCTCTGGTTCTGACCAGACCACGTGCCTTCAGCACTTCGGTTTGATACCTTTGTGACTTTCTCCAAACATAATAATCAATGTGTACCAGTTCACGAAGTATTAAGCTCGTCAATGAAATTTTCGTAATGTAATCAGATTCGTGTGGCCTGAGTCATGGTCGCCAGTGTAATGATCAAATTGCGACAAGTCCTTCGTTGTTCAGGGAATAATAGCTCACAGCGATTTACTAGTAGTTATTCGTGCTATTTATCGATTATTTCGTGGTTTCACAGTCATTTTCCCCATATTATAAACTGGTCCTGGGTATCAATCGGCAACCATGTGTATCAAAACATTGGTAATTCCATTCGAAAGGGCGCATTGCCCTGAGTAAAACGAGCTCCAGTATGCATGGAAGTATTTCCAATAACAGAAATCTATCAAATTCTTTGCGTCTTTGTAAAAATGGCTCCAAACTTGGGTGCCATTAACTGTAGCCGCCCCTCGTTCAGCTAATAAGGATTTCCTAGCCCGGGGTGGTGATAGAAGCTTACTGCAATTTCCTTCATAAGCCTTGTACAGATATTGTGCCACAGACCTTCCCATAGAGATTCCTGGAGTCGGTATACCAATCATTCCCTAGGTATCCATGCTCATACTTTTGCTCAAAAAATTATTGATAATCCCACTGTATCATAACTAATATTGTACCCATATCGCGCTAGAAAAGCTTGTGAATTAATCGAAATTTGATTGCATTAAACCTCCATTTATTCGTATGCGACTTGCTATTGCCGGCCGCGGTGGCCGAGCGGTTCTATGCGCTACAGTCTGGAACCGTGCGACCGCTACGGTCGCAGCTTCGAATCCTGCCTCGGGCATGGATGTGTGTGATGTCCTTAGGTTAGTTAGGTTTAAGTAGTTCTAGGGGACTGATGACCTTAGAAGCTAAGTCCCATAGTGCTCAGAGCCATTTGAACCATTTTTAAACTTGCTATTACTCACACCCACCACACGATCTTCCCTTCCTCGATAATTCTCCAAAAGGTCTTAAATCAAAGCATTCGAAATGTTAAAGATGCTATTTTTGTCAAACAGTTTTCAGAAAATGAAAGTTTCTTCTAACGTTTAATATAATAATCCCAGTGTGTGAATCGTCACTGCGTAGACGTGAAGGCCCTATGGCGATACCAAATGTGCAATTCTGAAGGTTATGTTTCCTAAGCTTCTAGGCTTGATAAGAAATTTTACTAATGGCTTGCGCAACGATACACTCGCAATGACCGAGAATCATAAGAAAATTTGTGAGTAATTTCTCCCCTCCTTTTGAAAGGTCAGCGTATTTAAATAATTCAATTTCGCATGGGGAAAAGAGGTAATTTAAAAGATTATAATGTATGGTTTATACACCTCGTAAACAACGAAGCTCGTAAGAAGGAAGACGATAGACGTCTTTTTAATATTAATCGGAAAAAGTTTTTCACCACGCCGTCAGCTGTATCGGATTCATTCATTCATCAACTCTACCAAAAATACGATGATTTTACTAGCGCAACCGATTTCAAAATATTTAATCCCATCTTCAGGTCTGTGCTGATTATTGATCAAACACAAAACGAACTACATGCTAGTACTAAAGGACACGTTTCATGAGAAAATTGACCTCAAACCTTAGCAGTTGGGCTTTACAGATTGAAAACACTGCGTTTTATAGGAGGAACACTAAGAATATGCAACAAATCTATTAAAGAAAAAGACTCCTTACACTGCACTTGTCAGTCCGCTTCTGTAGTATTGCCATACGATATGGGATTCCTGCCGGATATAACTGACAGAAGAGACCGAAAAATTCAAGGAAATGTAGCTCGTTTGGTAATATTTCGAAACAGAGGAGATAGTGTCACCTACACTCCTGGAAATTGAAATAAGAACACCGTGAAATCATTGTACCAGGAAGGGGAAACTTTATTGACACATTCCTAGGGCCAGATACATCACATGATCACACTGACAGAACCACAGGCACATAGACACAGGCAACAGAGCATGCACAATGTCGGCACTAGTACAGTGTATATCCACCTTTCGCAGCAATGCAGGCTGCTATTCTCCCATGGAGACGATCGTAGAGATGCTGGATGTAGTCCTGTGGAACGGCTTGCCATGCCATTTCCACCTGGCGCCTCAGTTGGATCAGCGTTCGTGCTGGACGTGCAGACCGCGTGAGACGACGCTTCATCCAGTCCCAAACATGCTCAATGGGGGACAGATCCGGAGATCTTGCTGGCCAGTGTAGTTGACTTACACCTTCTAGAGCACGTTGGGTGGCACGGGATACATGCGGACGTGCATTGTCCTGTTGGAACAGCAAGTTCCCTTGCCGGTCTAGGAATGGTAGAACGATGGGTTCGATGACGGTTTGGATGTACCGTGCACTATTCAGTGTCCCCTCGACGATCACCAGTGGTGTACGGCCAGTGTAGGAGATCGCTCCCCACACCATGATGCCGGGTGTTGGCCCTGTGTGCCTCGGTCGTATGCAGTCCTGATTGTGGCGCTCACCTGCACGGCGCCAAACGCGCATACGACCATCATTGGCACCAAGGCAGAAGCGACTCTCATCGCTGAAGACGACACGTCTCCATTCGTCCCTCCATTCACGCCTGTCGCGACACCACTGGAGGCGGGCTGCACGATGTTGGGGCGTGAGCGGAAGACGGCCTAACGGTGTGCGGGACCGTAGCCCAGCTTCATGGAGACGGTTGCGAATGGTCCTCGCCGATACCCCAGGAGCAACAGTGTCCCTTATTTGCTGGGAAGTGGCGGTGCGGTCCCCTACGGCACTGCGTAGGATCCTACGGTCTTGGCGTGCATCCGTGCGTCGCTGCGGTCCGGTCCCAGGTCGACGGGCCCGTGCACCTTCCGCCGACCACTGGCGACAACATCGATGTACTGTGGAGACCTCACGCCCCACGTGTTGAGCAATTCGGCGGTACGTCCACCCGGCCTCCCGCATGCCCACTATACGCCCTCGCTCAAAGTCCGTCAACTGCACATACGGTTCACGTCCACGCTGTCGCGGCATGCTACCAGTGTTAAAGACTGCGATGGAGCTCCGTATGCCACGGCAAACTGGCTGACACTGACGGCGGCGGTGCACAAATGCTGCGCAGCTAGCGCCATTCGACGGCCAACACCGCGGTTCCTGGTGTGTCCGCTGTGCCGTGCGTGTGATCATTGCTTGTACAGCCCTCTCGCAGTCTCCGGAGCAAGTATGGTGGGTCTGACACACCGGTGTCAATGTGTTCTTTTTTCCATTTCCAGGAGTGTATATGACATGTGAGTTGGGGTGGCAACGCGTTTATCTTTTCTTTCTTCTTCGAATGCGAAATATTTTGTTGACTTCCACATCCATTGGGAGAAATTACATTCGCAATGAAATGAGAAAAAAATCAGAGCTTGTAAGTGCTATTCCAGAGTGGAACTTTCGAGAAAAAGGCTGTATGTGGTGCTATGATCACACTGCCTCGCTAGTGTGAATCGCATAGTATTCATCTAGATGTTCACAGAGGTGACATAAGCCATGAGATGCGTGGTATTGTAGTGTCGGACTTCTTTTTGACTAGCGTAGGGCATCAACTCGACGTAACATTGACTCAAGAAGTCGTTGGAAGTCACCTATGTAAATACTGCGCCACGCTGCCTCTATAGCCGTCCATAGTTGCGAAAGTGTTACTGGGCCACGATTTTGTGTACGAACTGACCACTCGATTATGTCCCATAAATGTTCGATGGAATTCCTGTCGGGCGATCTGGGTGGCCATTTCACTCCCACGAATCGTCCAGAATGCTCTTCAAATCGCGAACGCGAACAATTGTGGCCTGGTGACATGGCGTATTACCACAAAAATTCCACCGTTGTCTGGAAACATGAAGTCCATGAGTGGCTACAAAACGTCTCCAAGTACCCTAACGTGACCGTTTCCAACCAATTATCGGTTCAGCTAGTCCAGAGAACCCAGTCCATTCCAAGTGAACACCACCCACAGCAGATGGTTTCACAACCAGGTTGCAGAGTAGCTTATAGACAACTTCGGTCCATGTGTAAGTAGGCTGTTTATGCTTTCTTATTGGCAACGTTACGTAGCGCTTTGTATGAAAATCACTGGCTGTGCTGTGTGCAGTCTGTGGCTAGTCTGCATTGTTGTTTTTACTGTAATACTTTTTCTGCTTGAGCTATGTCATGTTTAGGTATAAGTTACTGCTGTTTGCCAGGCATAGTGCTACTGAATTTGACTTTGTGTTACTCTTCTAAGCTAGTTTTACTACTGTTTTATTTTTCTTGTTTGCTGCACAGTGCCTTATATTAGTTGTAGTACTGTAATTGCTTTGCCTATTTAAAATTTTTGTCTTTGATGTTTGTGTTAATTGTTTTATGCTGCTGCATTGCCTCGTCCCTTAGTTTAGCATCTGAGCTCAGTAGATTTAAGTTAGCTTAAGAGGGGGTAGAATATAAGAGAATGAGTTGCGATGAATTGGGAGAAATGCATTGAGAAGTTATACGAAAAAAGTACAGAAAGCAGGTATAGGTAGGATTTTCTTGGAAATAAATGATGGGGTAAGATAATGGAAAATAAATAATGAGGTAAGAAATATGTGAACATATAAATACAGAAAGCTTGCTTGGATAGGATTTTTTTGGTGGAAGCAAAGGTTGAAATAAGACGAAAGATCTATGGAATGAAGTACCAAATGTTACACTGAAAACAAACCCTGTCCTTTCCTTTTGTGTTATCCCACTATGTGTTTGTGTACCCTTGTGTATTTGTTTTCTTCCTGTCTCTGTGTAGTTTCATAGAATTTTTCCTTCTTTTACTATTAAGCTACATTCACTATGATGAGGAATACTGTTATCCTCGAATATAATTGGCATTAATAATATGTTATTTACTTTGTAAAGATGTTAGACATTATTAATTCTGTTCTGTTTAATGCTCACGTGTGCAGTTGATGTTTCAAAAGTTATTGTGATCTTTTATGTATGTACTCATGTCATAATTCCACTGATGTATATGTTAGTTCGATTCTTTTGTAAAGCCTGTACTACAAATGTTATCTGTATTGTTATGTTTTTAATGAGTTATTTTGTACCTTTGTTATTGTATTCTTATGTTATAAAATTGTAATTGTCACCAGTTCATGATATTATTAACTTGTTAGTTACATTTCACTGCACACGTTTCTGTTGGTCATAGTATATGGACAATATGTGAGAAGTAGGGACTGTTAGTGTTTGCACATGTGTTAATAATTCAGCAAGGGACTGGATAACAGCATTGCTGGTTCTAAGGACAATTCCCAAAAACTTTGTGCGTGCACAAGTGGTGGTTTATGGACTTGCTATCTTCACTGCAAGACTCTTCGATGGTGATTGTGCACCTGCACAGTCGCAGCAGATGTCTGCTGGCCATCTCTACTAGGACTACAGTGCGTCTACACCTTTCCTGACTCACCAATACCATTATCTCTACAAGGACTACAGTGGGTCTACACCTTTGATGATCCATCAATACCATTATTTCTACAAGGACTGCAGTGGGTCTGCACCTCTGGTGGCCCACCAATACCAGAATCTCTACCAGGACTACCGTGGGCCTGTCCACAATTTCTACAAGGACTGCAGTGGGTCTGCACCTCTGGTGGCCCACCAATACCATACTCTCTACCAGGACTACAGTGGGTCTGTAATATTCTTCAAAACGTCGAATGACTCTCCTGTGGGTTTGCTCTGTTGTGGCCCATTACCTGTCTGCATGTCAAGAGTCAGCACTGTCTTTCCGTTGGAAGGACAACAATACTTCTTCAAAACTGCATGGAAATCCACTACTTCTGTGTGCAATTTCTTTTACTAATGAGACTTTGTAAAAAAAAAAAAAAAAATAAAATAAAAAAAAAAACTGTAATTACTATTATGATGAATGATCAGGACTTTCTTTATGGACTGTGAGAAAATTTTAGCATTTGACCAACATTGTATAAATAAGTGTGTGCATTAGATATCTTTGTTATTGTAATTATGAAAAATTTTATCAAATCATTATTGGCCACTGCCCAAAATAATTTGTAAAATTTTTTGTGGGGAGCATGGGGGCTATGTAAGTAGGCTGTTTATGCTTTCTTATTGGCAACGTTACGTAGCGCTCTGTATGAAAATCACTGGCTGTGCTGTGTGCAGTCTGTGGCTAGTTTGCATTGTTGTCTGCCATTGTAGTGTTGGGCAGCGGCAGCTGGATGTGAACAGCGCGTAGCGTTGGGCAGTTAGAGGTGAGCCGCCAGCAGTGGTGGATGTGTGGAAGGAAATGGCGGAGTTTTGAAATTACATATATTATGACTTGTGATGATATTAAGGTAAATACATTGTTTGTTCTCTATTAAAATCTTTCATTTGCTAACTATCCCTATCAGTAGTTTGTGCCTTCCGTAGTTTGAATCTTTTATTTAGCTGGCAGTAGTGGCGCTCGCTGTATTGCAGTAGTTCCAGTAACGAAGATTTTTGTGAGGTAAGTGATTTGTGAAAGGTATAGGTTAATGTTAGTCAGGGCCATTCTTTTGTAGGGATTATTGGAAGTCAGATTGCGTTGCGCTAAAAATATTGTGTGTCAGGTTAAGCACAGTCTGTCAGGTTAATTTTTCTAAGGGAACGTTTCACATGGCTTCATTGGGTCTACGCCACACCTGAACATTACCGTCAGCTCATACCAACAGAAAGCGGTACTCATCCGACCAGGCCACGGTTTTCCAGCCGTATAGGGTCCAACCGATATGGTCACGGGCCCAGGAGAGGCGCTGCAGGTGATGTTCTGTTAGCAAAGGCACTCGAGTCGGTTGTCCGCTGTTACAGCCCTGGAACGCCAAATTCACCGCAATGTTCCAAGCGATACGTTGGTAGTGCGCCTCACACTCATTTCTGCGGTTATTTCACGCAGTTTTGCTTCTCTTTTACCACTGACAACTCTACGCAAAGCCGGCCGGTGTGGCCGAGCGGTTCGAGACACTCCAGTCCGGAACCGGGCTGCTGCTACGGCCGCCGGTTCGAATCCTGCCTCGGGCATGGATGTGTGTGATGTCCTTAGGTTAGTTAGGTTTAAGTAGTTCTAAGTCTAGGGGACTGATGACCTCAGATGTTAAGTCCCATAGTGCTCAGAGCCATTTGAACCATTTGAACTCTACGCAAAAACCGCTGCTCTCGGTCGTTAAGTGAAGGTCTTCGGCCACTGCGTTGTCCATGGTGAGTCTTAATGCCAGAAATTTGGTATTCTCGGCTCATTCTTGACCCTATGGAACACGGAATATTGAATTCCTCAATGATTTTCGGAATGGTGTGTTCTACGTGTCTAGCTCCAACTACCATTACGCGTTCAGAGTCTGTTAATTCTCGTGCTGCGGCCGCAGTCACGTCGGAAACCTTTTCACATGAACCGCTTGGGCACAAATGACAGCTCAGCCAACGCGCTGCTCTTTTATACCTTATTCACGCGATGCTACTGCCATCTGTATATGTGGATATCGCTATCCCATAACTTTTGTCACCTTTGTGTGTAGAGATGCACGTTCCGAAAGCTTCCACTTATCTGTAATGCCTTTTCCTGTGCCATATTTGTTTGCTGATGTCTGCGCTCCCGCCTTAAGTTTATGTTGCTACGGAGGAGGTCAGCTGACTCCCCGACCATTACGCAGTGATATAAGTAACATCCCCCGGGGAGAAACACAACTGGTACGCGGGTCGGGATCAGCGAACGCATTCGGTTCCGCCTACCGATTATTATCGCATTTATGCGCGCGGAACCGGTTCGCCAGCATTCATTGACGTCTTCCATTGACCTGGGTCGTACGTCAGAAGAGCTGTGTAATTACCTAGTCTCCTGCGGCCGAGCGTATCTCGAGGAGAAAGCATTTGCTACGTCCGCTCGAGGTGGCGTCGCTTCTTTGCCCAGGAATGAAAACCAGTCTTGCGTAGAGCCAAATTAATAATCATAACACACTGATGTCACATATTTCTCTCCTCATACTTAATTTTCTATCGCCGGAACTGTTATTCCATTACTTTATTACCTCTGAGTATTCCTAAAAAGGTGCGATGAATCTCATCGTCCCATATAGCCTGGAAGCTGAAGCATGGCGAGAAAAAAACAGCCGCATAAACACCGGCGGTATGGCACCTTCCTCAATTATGGGTGGCTCCCCTCACTCGGGGAAAGCGAAAAGTTGATTTTCTCGATTGTAACTGCATAATAGTTGTTATTACCGCGACTCTGACTGCTAGATATCTGGAAGTGCTAGTTACTTAAGGCGACTGAGAAACTGTGAGGGATCTTCGTCACGTATGTAACAGTTTTGTCTGGTTAACCCATTGAGTACAGTGGTTATACTCAGTTTTCAACCGTAAACTTTTACTCTGATATTTTCGACTTGAGCTAACCGTGGGTTCCCTACATCTGTCAGCTCTAATTTGGGATGTTAATTTTATTTTCTGTTGACATGGGTACACATTCCTACGGGATTTTAAAAGTGACTACCTGCCAGACCCTCTTAATTGGATTTACGGTGCCTGTTAAAAAAATTTCGGAACTTCGTCCACAAAATTTATCTACGCTTACCTTTTATTTATTGTGGATGGTCTCCTTAGAAATACTCTCCTCCATACTGGCTGCACCGCTCCCAACGCCATTTCCACTTCCGAAAGCAGTCTTGGTGCGCCTTTTGCTGGATCGCTGGAAGCACGGCGTGCATATTTTCTTTTATCTCGTCTATTGTTGCAATTCTCCGACCTTTCAACGTCTCAACTTCATAACCGTTGATCCACATCTCATCACCAGTTATGATTCTGTTAAGAAACATCTCATTCTCATTTGCGTGATCCAAAAGCTCTTCAGAGATAGCGAGGCGAAAGTCTTTCTGGTTTTGAGTCAATATCCGTGGGACCAATTTGGCGGCAACACGACGCATCCAAGATGCTGTGTCTGGATATTATGACATGAGACAACTTAAATCTTACGTTCTTGTGCAATATTTCGGACAGTCAGTCTTCGATTGGCACGGTAAATTTCGTCGACGTTAGTGAAATGAGGGTCGTCGGTAGACGTCGACGGGCGTCCTGAACAAGGGTTATATCTAACCTCCGTCCGGTCATTCCTAAACCATGTAAACTATTCGTAACACCAATTATGGCTTAAACACTCATCACCGAAGGCATCCTGCATCATTTGCTGTGTCTCTGGAAAGGTTTTCTTGAGTTTCACGCAATATTTAATGCAGATGCGTTGTTCCTCTAACTCTGACATCTCGAAATTTGCACACAGTGGGACACAACGTTCTACTCGTACAGCACTGAATAGTAACTAATAAGAATGAAACTTTCGGCAGTTATACATTAAACACAGGGGAGAGTGCAGGGATGCCAATCGCATTTCACTCCTACACACCATTGTCCCAAAATTACAAATGTTCCGGAATTCTTTGAACAGATCTCGCATTTATATATTGATTATTTCGTCTGCTGTGCTGTTCTCAAGAAATAGCCACCAAATGTCAACTGGTGCACGCAGTACTATAAATAACAGTGCAGTACTAAAATTAATTCGATAGGAGCTATTATACACTCCTGGAAATTGAAATAAGAACACCGTGAATTCATTGTCCCAGGAAGGGGAAACTTTATTGACACATTCCTGGGGTCAGATACATCACATGATCACACTGACAGAACCACAGGCACATAGACACAGGCAACAGAGCATGCACAATGTCGGCACTAGTACAGTGTATATCCACCTTTCGCAGCAATGCAGGCTGCTATTCTCCCATGGAGACGATCGTAGAGATGCTGGATGTAGTCCTGTGGAACGGCTTACCATGCCATTTCCACCTGGCGCCTCAGTTGGACCAGCGTTCGTGCTGGACGTGCAGACCGCGTGAGACGACGCTTCATCCAGTCCCAAACATGCTCAATGGGGGACAGATCCGTAGATCTTGCTGGCCAGGGTAGTTGACTTACACCTTCTAGAGCACGTTGGGTGGCACGGGATACATGCGGACGTGCATTGTCCTGTTGGAACAGCAAGTTCCCTTGCCGGTCTAGGAATGGTAGAACGATGGGTTCGATGACGGTTTGGATGTACCGTGCACTATTCAGTGTCCCCTCGACGATCACAAGTGGTGTACGGTCAGTGTAGGAGATCGCTCCCCACACCATAATGCCGGGTGTTGGCCCTGTGTGCCTCGGTCGTATGCAGTCCTGATTGTGGCGCTCACCTGCACGGCGCCAAACACGCATACGACCATCATTGGCACCAAGGCAGAAGCGACTCTCATCGCTGAAGACGACACGTCTCCATTCGTCCCTCCATTCACGCCTGTCGCGACACCACTGGAGGCGGGCTGCACGATGTTGGGGCGTGAGCGGAAGACGGCCTAACGGTGTGCGGGACCGTAGCCCAGCTTCATGGAGACGGTTGCGAATGGTCCTCGCCGATACCCCAGGAGCTACAGTGTCCCTAATTTGCTGGGAAGTGGCGGTGCGGTCCCCTACGGCACTGCGTAGGATCCTACGGTCTTGGCGTGCATCCGTGCGTCGCTGCGGTCCGGTCCCAGGTCGACGGGCACGTGCACCTTCCGCCGACCACTGGCGACAACATCGATGTACTGTGGAGACCGCACGCCCCACGTGTTGAGCAATTCGGCGGTACGTCCACCCGGCCTCCCGCATGCCCACTATACGCCCTCGCTCAAAGTCCGTCAACTGCACATACGGTTCACGTGCACGCTGTCGCGGCATGCTACCAGTGTTAAAGACTGCGATGGAGCTCCGTATGCCACGGCAAACTGGCTGACACTGACGGCGGCGGTGCACAAATGCTGCGCAGCTAGCGCCATTCGACGGCCAACACCGCGGTTCCTGGTGTGTCCGCTGTGCCGTGCGTGTGATCATTGCTTGTACAGCCCTCTCGCAGTCTCCGGAGCAAGTATGGTGGGTCTGACACACCGGTGTCAATGTGTTCTTTTTTCCATTTCCAGGAGTGTAGTAAGTAACATCTGTGTAATATGTAGAGTAAATTTATTCTTAAACTCTTCACTAATTTCACGTTCGTAGCTAACTGCTAGGACCATGTATATAGATGACGAAGAGGCTGTATTTACTATCTGTGCTTTAGCACCACTGTCATCGATATTATTTCCATTTCTACCGCGCAGAGAAGGCATTTATTGTGTCTTGCCGCTGGTATACTTTACATACAACCAGAATCTTTTTGTATTTGCTCCTAGTTACGAGACAAAGTTTTGTTGTGGTAGCTATTTTAAGCTATTCGTATTGAAGTCCGCGCTAAATTTCGAGCTCCTGTAAAAGACCGCCAGTCTTGGGGAGTTAGCGTTCGTTTAAATTTGGCATGGTTTTTTTCTTTGTTTCTAAAACAGTCTTCTGACCTATTGAGTGTACCGTGGGAGATCAGCTTCGTCGTTTGTTAATTTATTTGGTATAAATCTCTCAACTGCTTTCGATACTGTTTCTTTGAATTCAAGTCACGTCTGTCCACACTTACAGTGTTAACTTGGAAGGAATGGAGATAGTCTCTCAGGAAGGCGTCAAGCGAACTCTTATCTGCTTTTTTGAATAGATGCATTTTTCCTTTATTTTTGTTTGATCTGGGAGTTATGGTATCCAGTCTGCTACGACAACCCTGTGTTCACTAATTCGTGTACCCATTTCGATGATCGTTATTAGCTCAGGATTACTTGTTGCTAAGAGGTCAAGCGCGTTTTCACAGTCGTTTACTATTCGAGCTGGCTCGTGAACTAACTGCTAGAAACAATTTTCAGAGAACTGAACAGGCTCTTCAGCAATTGCATGTTGTAACAACAGAGTGGCATAATAGTCGAAATCGGGATCGTATATAAATTAAAAAAAACCGTAACGGTCCAACTGTAACGTGTTTACTATTCTATCATGAATCAATACCACCTCACAGGCGCCTCACAGTTGCCAACTGAAACGCACGTTTCCCACACACGCCGATACGGTCGCTCGGGGACCCGGCGGTTCCAATGATGTAATGATTGGTGTTTGTCTTTTTGTAAAATTTCTGTACAACGCTTGGAGAAAGCTACAAGTTAAGAAAAGCTTCTGTTCACTATATTTACATGTTCGTTCATCATTTCTGCTCCTGTCCAGGTTACCTACGACGACAGCTGCTACTCCACTCTGTAGCCCACATCTCTTGACCGTTACATAGGAAGTGGAACACTATATTTAGTTACTTATTTATTTATTGTTTATACGGACTGACCAGATTATGGAATTAAAGCCATCTCTCACTTCAAACCAGAATGATAAATAACCAGAAAATATACAAAACATTCTCAATTTCTTCGTGAAGTTGCAGTTCATTTACGTACGTTTGCGGAATTATTATGAGAACAGCTTTAACTGACAAATGACAACAGTGGAAAACAATAATAATAGCACTAAACTGCAACCAAATAAGCCTAGGAGAGCATAATGGCACCGTCCGATCGCCGTGTCGTCCTCAATGGTAGCTGTCATTGGATGTCGTTATGGATGAGCATGTAGTCAGCTCTCTGCTCTCCCAGCCATTGTCAGTTTTTGTGACCAGAGCCGCTGCTTCTCGATCAGCTAGTTCCTCATTTGGCCTTACAAGGGGTGAGAGCATCCCGCTTACTAACAGCGCTCAGCACACACGGGCAGTCACCCGAGCCTGACAGCGCTCCACTTAGATGATCTAATGGGAAATGGTGTTACCACTGCAGCAGACTTGACGAACAATGTAAATAATTGCCATTGACACTAATGTTAATAATAATGATATTAATAATTATAATAACTATAATTAATAACATTGAGAATAACAATACCATTGATTAGCTTAGCACGTTTGAAACTTTGTTTTAACATCGTCAGAAATAGAACGGATAATGAAAGAGGAGGAGATTTAAATGACAGTGCCAATAGCTGATAAGAAATAACAGACTTTCAACAGAGGACTCTATAGGAAAGGAGGAGAAAGTGAGATAGAGGAGGAGAAGTTGACAAGAGTGAGTTGCAGACAAGTATAAGGAAGAAACAGCTATAGTGCGTCGAACCTATGTTTCCATACACATAGTCATAAACTCATAAAATAGGCCAAAACATATGTGGAATTATGGAATAAAAACGTTGAACTACAAAAAGTGTAGAATAACAAAATAAGAATATCTCAGTGAGAGACGCAACTACTAGTAGTAATTAAATCATTCGGTATGAGGCTTTGAATCATTTTATCAAACAATAATGAAGTACGAAAGTTAGAGAAACCGTTCCACCACTGGTCGGAAGCTATTTGGGGAAATCTCTAGAAACCCCAAAAGACCTTGGCACAATGATATAACGAGCCTGTGACTACTTTTCGTGGATAGTTTTACAACTTTCTTTTTTTATTTTGGTCAGTTACAGTCATCGTTACCCAATCAAGCGGTCCTAATGTGTTACTGTTTAAACTGTATTTGCGTGGAATTTGAGACCCTGATAATTTCATTTCGCGAATAGTGCCCACATATTGCGCCACTCGAGCAAACCTTGCGGAACGACTCAAAGTTATAAATCAAGTTTTAATGCATGCTCACATACTATAACTGTTAGCGCACTGTCCACGAAAGACAGTAATCCGCACTTGAATCGAGTCCCATCGTACAGTTGCAAGCATTTAGCCAACGCAAAACATGCTCTGTGGAGAGTAGAAAAATTCACTCTCAGTCCTGTCCTACTTCCTGATACATTTCACTGCAGTTGGTACAGCTAGTCACTTGACATAAATTATTTACGGAGGGACTTAAAGTTTTCAAAATGGAACGTTTTCCACTTACGGTTTGAAATTGTGCACTTTGTCATTAAAAGCTTTGATCTTTCATTCAGCTTACTGAAAGAGTATATTACAGACTACTGCACAATTTTTAACACTGTAATGAATTCAAAACATACAATTGTCCCTTTGTCGTGTGTTCACTGAACTCTTTCTCTTCTTCGTTTTAAGCGAGATCATGCTACTAACAACACATCTCAAAAGAGAGCATAGGTACAGAGATCATGCAATTAACAACACATCTCAAAAGCGAGTATAGGTACCGTGTATCCGGTCCAAGAATCCTTGTAGTACAGTCCCTTGCAGCTGTCAGTACTATTGCCAACTTACTGCTGCGCAGAGAAACGGCTGCAAGCGGGAACAGTAGCCGTTTAAAGAGCTGTGACGACACCGAGGCTATACTGTAGAGACGAATGCAAAGTCGCGTCGCCTTACTGGTTCAGATAAGCGGGCGAAGCAGCCGCGGCAAACCCACTGCCAGTGTCAAAGCATTTCTTTCTCCAACTTTGCTACAGCTTATTAAATATTGACCTCCATGACGTTATACTTTATTACATCACGTGTTATTAAGGAATGAAAGTATCCAAAGAAAAATGGGACTACTAAACAGCAGAAGACAAAAAAATGGTTCAAATGGCTCTGAGCACTCTGGGACTTAACATCTTAGGTCATCAGTCCCCTAGAACTTAGAACTACTTAAACCTAACTAACCTAAGGACATCACACACATCCATGCCCGAGGCAGGATTCGAACCTGCGACCGTAGCAGTCCCGCGGTTCCGGACTGCAGCGCCTAGAACCGCTCGGCCACAGCGGCTGGCAGCAGAAGACAGGTGAGGTTTGCACAGATATCATTTCTAGGTCGATTTCCAATTTCCGTCAGTCCAGTCGAGACTGGATTAAAGAAATTGGTAAAAGTTTGTGATTTTATTGCTTGAGGTGTTCTACAGAGTAACACGCGCAAAACGTACATCTAAAACTGTGAAACTGTCAGAAAAGTTCCTTTCTTGGATGTCGTTCAACTCGTGCGTCACACTGGCTTTGAAGTCGGTTTTGTCGTCAAAGCGTTTACCCTTTATGTGAATTTCTGCATTTTATCATTTTGTGGTAGGTTCATATCGATAATACCAACGTGTGATGACATTTTTGACAAAAGAACAGTTCGCGCTTTGCATTTCAACTAAGTCGCCGCAGCCGTCCACGTGTCGCTGTTACTGTTCTCGACTGAAGGTGTGCAGGACAAACTTCGCACGTACTCCCGCTCCATTGCTATTTGTAGCACAACAATGTTGATATGCTACGGTTGCACGTCCTCTACTTAACAATGCTTGCTCACAACTGACTGATAGAACGCACAGCTCTAGTTAGCTGTTATTAGTTCACGGTAGTACCGCAGTCACTGCGCTGACGTCGCCTGTACGCCAGAAATGAAATCAGTCTCGGAACTTTTTGGACGGACTGTGTACGTTTTATCGATGTAAGGGAAACAATTCAGTGATTTAAAAGAGCCCTAGCAATATCAATGTGTATAGTATGGCTTGAAAAATAAAAAAGAATCAGGATATTAGCACTGAGGGTTGGCCCTGCCAACAACCACATCAAAGGATGCAACTCCTACAGATTTCAAATGCACGAATCACTCGTCATCGTAATGCAACATCTGATCATCTTTGTTGTAGCATCGCACACCCATCTCCTGTTTGTGTGTCATTTTGTTGTGAAAACTGTCAAGCGCATCTGTACGAGGCACTTCTTTATCAAAAACGGCCCTATCATTTGTGTCTTCTGATATCAATACTCGATGCAATCTGTCCACAGGGGAATTTTACTTCGATGCTTCGTCTTTCCACGAATACGTCGCCATTACCCCATATTTAAGCTGTTTCTGTTCATCCTACGCTAACACGTTGCTGAAACTGAATATCAAGACGTACCAAGGTACAGGATGGTTATAATTAAACTTTTCGCTAGTTGGGTCAGTGTAAATGGAAAACTATCTACCGTAATTGTACCCAACTTTATACACAGATCAAAAAAATGTTTTGCATCACCCCGATTCCCAAAACTCGAGAAGATAGACGTTGACTGTGGATATTGTATCACAGACCTTGTCCGTTTTACTGCTCAGAGATGTCATTAAACCCGTCCAAAGATGTAAACAACCATGCATGAGCAGCGCCTATTAGACGGAGGAGGTCAGTTCCAGTCATTTCACCAGGAAGGAGATACACGGCTCTTGTTGTCTGTAGTTCGGCCATGCCTAGACGGTCAACGCCGCGTTTCGATAGCGTCCACATTGTTGCTTTGTGCCAGGAAGGGCTTTCAACAAGGGAAGTGTCCAGGTGTCTCAGAGTGAACCAAAGCGATGATGTTCGGACATGGAGGAGATACAGAGAGTTAGTAGTTGTCGATGATATGTCTCGCTCAGGCCACCCAAGGGCTACTACTGCAATGAATGACAACTACATATGGATTAAAGCTCGGAGGAAACCTGTCAGCAATGCCACCATGTTGAATAATGCATTTAGTGCAGCCAAAAGACGTCGTGTTGCGACTCAAACTGTGCGCAATAGCCTGCATGATGCGCAACTTCACTCCCGACTTCCATGGCGAGGTCAATCTTTGCTACCATGTCACCATGCAGCGCGGTACAGATGGGCCCAACAACGTGCCGAATGGACCGCTCAGGACTGACATCACGTTCTCTTCACCGATGAATATTGCATATGCCTTCAACCAGACAATCCTCGGAGACGTGTTTGGAGACAACCCGGTCAGGCTGAACGCCATAGACGCACTGTCCAGCAAGTGCAGAAAGGTGGAGGCTCCCTCCTGTTTTGGGATGGCATTATGTGGGTCCGACGAACGCCGATGGTTGTCATGCAAGGCGCTGTAGCGGCTGTACGATACGTGAATGCCATCGTTCGACCGATAGTGCAACCATATCGGCTACATATTGGTGACTCATACGTCATTATGGACGACAATTCGCGCCCCCATCGTGCTTGTCTTGTGAATGACTTCCTTCAGGATAACGACATCGTTCGACTAGAGTGGCCAGCATGTTCTCTAGACATGAACCGTATCGAACATGCCTGGTAAGGGCTGTTTATGGATTACGTGACCTACCAATCACTCTGAGGTATCTACGCCGAATCGCGGTTGAGGAGTGGGACAATCTGGACCAACAGTGCCTTGATGAGCTTGTGGACAGTTTGCGACGACGACTACAGGCATGCATCAATGCAAGGGGACGTGCTACTGGGTTTTAGAGGTACCGGTGTGTACAGCAATCTGGACACCACCTCTGAAGGTCTCGCTTTATGGTGGTACAACATGCAATATGTGTTTTTCATGAGTAATAAAAAGGACAGATATGATGTTTTTGTTAATCTCTATTCCAATTTTCTGTACAGGTTCGGGAACTCTCGGAACCGAGGTGATGAAAAACTTCTTTTGATTTATTTATTTATTTACACATCAAGATTCGTCGGGCCAAATTGAGTAGAAAATCTCCAAGGTCATGGGACATGTCAGTACATGAAGTTACTTCATAAAAGAACAGATTAAAATAAAATGTTGTTGCGTGTACTTACAGTGTGCGCTGCAGGATTTGCGTTGTTAGTAGTTTTAGTGGCATGACTTGCCGTTAGGTGCCGAAACTGGCACGGCGACGTAGGGTTTAAACATAATCAACAGCGTGCATCACAGTTGCTGACAGTCAACATCGGTCTGGAGAAGGTTAGCGGGGCTTTACCTGTACAGCTGTTTTATCAAAACAACAGCATAAGAGTTGCTGCTCTTCGTGAGTATCTACTCATTGAAAGAATACGGTGATGTCCTCATTCCGGACTGGGGTTGAGGACATGATTCGGATGGTCGAATTAACTGACGAATCGGGAATTTCTCCTGGGAGAGGCTGATTGCCAATTATGCCAAAAATTGTTGTGGAAGACGCTATTGTCATGTCTGAGTATTCTGGCCTCAGTGTGCCATCATCAAGCAGTGCACGAGCTCTGTCACTACAGCTGAAGAGTTCATGGTTCGCCATTCGAAAAGTACTGCAAAAAATTGTGAAATGGTATCCATATCAACCTCCAGGCTGCCGCGGATGCAGATGGTCGTCTAATTGTGCAACGTTTGTAACCTCGAACGTCAACAGGGTACACAGTTAACTAATGTTACCCTGTTATGTGGAAACTAGAATGTGTATCTATCAGTGATTCGTTTGTTATTTCTCTTCCGCATGTTTCATGAAGTTTCATTGTACTACGATGAGTTGTGTTTCATGAAGGGCCCTCTCAAGCAGCGAAATTTTAATTATAACCACAAGGTCCACTGTATGAGAAAACGGCCACCTACAAGACAGACCCAGACAGCTGGGCCCAACAAAAGGACAGGGCAGGAAGTGCATTTACAGTTTGCAAGACTAGTCGACGACTCAAATTCAAGCTCTCTGAAGTTTTGTCAATACTCACAGCAGAAATTATAACGATTTGCGGGCGACTTAAATACGGAAAAGAATGGCAAGAAGAAACAATCTTAATTTTATCAGATTCACTCTCACCAGTGACGTTGCTAAGATTGTCTAGTATATAACTTTGTAGAAGTAATGCAGGGGCTTTCTCGCCCAAATAAGATGACAATAAAATTAACGGTGAAAGCGCACAGCAGAATAAAGGGAAATGAAACAGTAGACACTCTGGCCAAGAAAGCCGTGTACACTGGTTCAATGAAATATGATAAACTGTCACCCGACGATCTTCTTCGTACTGTAAGGAATGAAAACTTCAAGAGGTCTTACGAAATAAAGGAAGACACGAAGCCACAATGGTACCTAATCTTCCATCACGTCCTTAGTACCAGACTTGTAGATACAGAGGAAACTTTAGGGTGACAATAGCACGACTTCGATTCAATCTTTGGCGGTTGCGGCAACATCTCTACCGCCTCAACATGGTCACATCTTCTTCATGTGAATACGGCGGTGAGGAAGACGTTAATCGCATTTGCTTAGGCTGCCACAGATGTCATCATAAGGCTAGGAAACTAATACAGCATCTGGTGATCTCTGGAAATTCTTTACCAACGAACACTGAAACTCTTTTTGTAACAAAAGGCTTAAAAGCCCTTATGTGATTTTATATAAGTCGGTCCAGTAAGAATATAGGGAAAGACAATTTTTTTACATTATAATACTGTAAATACATTAATTTGGTTAGATCATTGACTTAAGGTCAGTATAAATGGGTGTAACAATAACTGTTGTTTTTTGTGGTTCTGAGGCTGGCTGTTCAGGTATTGCCCAAAGGCCATTAAGAAACTAAGAAATAACTATCTAATATCCTTCTAGTGTGTTCAGACTGTGTCCACTGTGTACCTAACATAGCACCCCACTTGCCCATGTGGGCGAAGGCGAGAGTAGTTGGGCAAGTAGTAGTTCAGGTCAATAAGCATAAAAATCCTAACGGCACTTCAATTTAATTATTACTATTTCACCAAGACTTCACTAATTCTTATACTAAATTCTTTAGACTAGGTATATAGTACCACATAAAGAATCAATTCGTAGTGATAAAATTTGAATGTAAAAAAATATGTATCGCTGCAAATAGATCAGTCAAGGCTGTTATGGACCTCCATTTTCGATACCTTTGCAGATTTGTGTATACTGATAAACAGAGTTCCCACTGTTTTAGATCGTTATACAACCTTTTAAAAGGTGCTTGCCCACTGGTATCTGCCGAAAGTGGAGTAACTAATACTGCGTGCTTGGAAGGCCCGTTCTGTCAACCCTTACATACACTACTGGCCATTAAAATTTCTACACCAAAAAGAAATGCAGATGATAAAGGGTTATTCATTGGACAAATATATTGTACTAGATCTAACATGTGATTACATTTTCACGCAATTTGGGTGCATAGATCCTGAGAAATCAGTACCCAGAAGAACCACCTCTGGCCGTAATAACGGCCTTGATACGCCTGGGCATTGAGTCGAACAGAGCTTGCATGGCGTGTACAGATACAGCTGCCCACGCAGCTTCAACACGATACCACGGTTCATCAAGAATAGTGACTGGCGTATTCTGACGAGCCAGTTTCTCGGCCACCATTGACCACACGTTTTCAATTGGTGAGAGATCTGGCGGATGTGCTGGCCACGGCAGCATTCGAAAATTTTCTGTATCCAGAAAGGCCCGTACAAGACCTGCAACATGCGGTCGTGCATTATCCTGCTGAAATGTAGGTTTCCGCAGGGATCGAATGAAGGGTAGAGCCACGGATCGCAACACATTTGAAATATAACGTCCACTGTTCAAAGTGCCGTCAATGCGAACAAGATGTGACCGAGACGTCTAACCGATGGCACCCCATACCATAACGCCGGGTGATACGCCAGTATGGCGATGACGATTACAGCCGGCCGAAGTGGCCGTGCGGTTAAAGGCGCTGCAGTCTGGAACCGCAAGACCGCTACGGTCGCAGGTTCGAATCCTGCCTCGGGCATGGATGTTTGTGAAGTCCTTAGGTTAGTGAGGTTTAACTAGTTCTAAGTTCTAGGGGACTAATGACCTCAGCAGTTGAGTCCCATAGTGCTCAGAGCCATTTTGATGACGATTACACGCTTCCGATGCGCGTTCACTGCGATGACGCCAAACACGGATGCGACCATCATGATGCTGTAAACAGAACCTTGATTCATCCGAAAAAATGATGTTTTGCCATTCGTGCACCCAGGTTTGTCGTTGAGTACACCATCGCAGGCGCTCCTGTCTGTGATGCAGCGTCAAGGGTAACCGCAGCCATGGTGTCCAAGCTGATAGTCCGTGCTGCTGCTGACGTCGTCGAACTGTTCGTGGAGATGGTTGTTGTCTTGCAAACGTCCCCTTCTGTTGACTCAGGGATCGAGACGTGGCTGCAAGATCCGTTTCAGCCATGCGGATAAGATGCCTGTCATCTCCACTGCTAGTGATACGAGGCCGTTGGGATCCAGCACGGCGTTCCGTATTACCCTCCTGAACCCACCGATTCCATATTCTGCTAACAGTCATTGAATCTCGACCAACGCGAGCAACAATGTCGCGATACGATAAACCGTAATCGCGACTGGCTACAACCCGATCTTTATCAAAGTCGGAAACGTGATGGTACGCCTTTCTCCTCCATACACGAGGCATCACAACAACGTTTCACCAGGCAACGCTGGTCAACTCCTGTAGTGTATTCCTGAGGACCGATCCCCAATTTTAAACAAATATTGTTGATAGGAACCATTATCACTAACAGAATTTACTATTCTCTGACTTTGGTTAAAATGTTTCATCTTTAGTTTTTCCTTGGTATCAGGGAACAACACAGAATGTTCATGAACATCATCGGTACTGTCTAGGCGTTATGTAATGGGTGGGCATTATTCATAGAGACCGAATACCGCTGCATATCTTCGCGCGAGGTACCGTTCCAGGAGAACTTTATTGCAAGGAGGTTACTCTGAATCATGTCCATCTGTTTAGAGGTGTGATGGATTCCAAAATGGACGGCGTTGCCTAACCACACAGGAACGCTGAGGTGTCGGACGCACTGGAAAGCGCAGATACTGAACATATGGATTGGCCCACGTACTCCAAGAACGTAGTCCATGTAGATCTTGTCTGGGGTGCTCTTAGCAGACGTGTTTCTCAAAGGACACCCCCTCACCGGACCGTGCAAGAACTGTGAACCGCCTTGAGAGAGAAGAGGGACAGTATCCCCCAGGGACACCACAACACACACGCGCAAAATATGTATTAGTGCCCGATGAGTGCATATTCCTTACTGAGAGTCCGATATCGACCTTTATGTTGGAGTCTGACTGTGTCAAACATGAACGTTAATTATGTTTGCTATCCTGCTTTCCCATGTGGTGAAATCTGTACCATTTTTCGTAATAAATATACAACTCCACCTCTGCTGTGTTTCATGTCTTCCATCATTGCTTGTGATTACTCCTGTCCAACAATGTCTGTGTTCATCAGTAACTGTCAAGCAGTGTAAATTCGTCCCAGTCATGCTTCTTCGATCGACTTGTCTTCAAGAGTTTTAATCTACTTGTATCCGTTATTCTGGAATATGCAGTATCATGGACCCTGTTTATGTCTTCCCGTCATAAACAGAACGATGCATCTGTATATTCCACAGTTCTATCCACTGAATGTACAACGAGTCATAAAGTTTTAATTACCGCCTTGTAGAAGTAAAGGTACGCAATTAATGCGCAGCTCGTCGTTTTTTCCGTTTCCTGTTCCCTACGCAAATGGAGGGAGGCTAAACGACCGTCATAAGCTTCAGTACAAGCTTTGATTTCTCTGATCTTGTCTTCGCGGTCTTTACGCGAGACGTAAGTTGGTGGCAGTGGGATTGTTCTGCAAACTGTCGCAAATAACCGGTTTTCCACTTTCAATTGAGTTTTGCAAGAGGACGTTTGATGCACAAGTGGCATTATATTATGTTCCATTATTGCTCAAATTGCAATCATAAAGCTATTTGTGTGCAAAGATAACTTTTAACATTTTTAGAAGGAAAATAAAACAAATTAAAATGACATGAGCTGGCCGCTGTGGCCGAGCGGTTCTAGGCGCTTCGGTCTGGAACTACGCTGCTGCTACGGTCGCAGGTTCGAATCCTGCCTCGGGCATGGATGTGTGTGCTGTCCTTAGGTTAGGTTTAAGTAGTTCTAAGTTCTAGGGGAATGATGACCTCAGATATTAAGTCTCATAGTGCTCAGAGCCATTTGAACCATTATTTACTTTGGGATACTGTGTTTGTGACGGAAACTGGTAGGTTAATACGGTGAGAACACAACTATGTGGAAACCACGACTTCCCAGACATTTCTGAAAGCTATAAATCACCGCATGCCCTAAATAATCTTAATAACGTAACAATTTTTTCTTGGTGATAAAACTCTTCGACCACCCTTGTACTTCAAGCAGCACGGACAGGGCTTCTATTGACATATACCTTATAGCTGCTTAACAGGACTGTGTGAATCATCTGAAATAATTTCAAGTGTAAGTATACTCCTGCTTTCAACAAATAGTCGAATTGTTTTCGCATTTTATATTAGCTACCAAAGTACCGGGTGGTTATAGTTAAGGTGTAAACACTGACAGAAGTCCAGTGTGGACTGTAACTATCGTATGGCAGCGAAACTTGGTAGATATTGGTTAATGTGGAACAAATTTACGCTGGGAAAAAATTTGTTCCAATTTTGCCCATTTGATGCAAATCTGGCGCTGTGAATGCTAGAAAGATGTATGGGAATGGTTTCATCTACATCTACATACATACTCCGCAATCCACCATACGGTGCATGGCGGAGGGCACCTCGTACTACAACTAGTTTCTTCTCTCCCTGTTCCACTCCCAAATAGAACGAGGGAAAAATGACTGCCTATATGCCTCTGTACGAGCCCTAATCTCTCTTATCTTATCTTTTTGGTATTTCCGCGAAATAAAAGTTGGCGGCAGTAAAACTGTACTGCAGTCAGCCTCAAATGCTGGTTCTCTAAATTTCCTCAGTACCTATTCACGAAATGAACGCCTCATTTCCTCTAGAGCCTCCCACCCGAGTTCTTGAAGCATTTCCGTAACACTCGCGTGATGATCAAACCTACCAGTAACAAATCTAGCAGCCCGCCTCTGAATTGCTTCTATGTCTTCCCTCAGTCCGACCTGACAGGGATCCCAAACACTCGAGCAGTACTCAAGAATAGGTCGTATTAGTGTTTTATAAGCGGTCTCCTTTACAGATGAACCACATCTTCCCCAATGAACCTAAGACGACTACCCGCCTTCCCCACAACTGCCATTACATGCTTGTCCCACTTCATATCGCTCTGCAATGTTACGCCCAAATATTTAATCGACGTGACTGTGTCAAGCGCTACACTACTAATGGAGTATTCAAACATTACGGGATTCTGTTTCCTATTCATCTGCATTAATTTACATTTATCTATATTCAGAGTTAGCTGCCATTCTTTACACCAATCACAAATCCTGTCCAAGTCATCTTGTATCCTCCTACAGTCACTTAACGACGACACCTTCCCGTACACCACAGCATCATCAGCAAACAGCCGCACATTGCTATCCACCCTATCCAAAAGATCATTTATGTAGATAGAAAACAACAGCGGACCTACCACACTTTCCTGGGGCACTCCAGATGATACCCTCACCTCGGATGACATGGATTAGATAGGGGGCGTGGGCAGGAAAGATTAGACAAGTGAGAAAGGAATAATGTTGATTTTATTATTAACCGCCGCTTACACGATTGGTTCAGTATGAGCACCGGGGACTTCGACGAGATGCTGTACGCACTAGAGCTCTGTAAGTAGCTGTACATGAATTATAACCAGCCGGTATGTGTATGTCGCAATGTCGCAGGTCTCTTGGAGCCAGTTGAAGACCGCATGAGGACTTAGATGATGGCGAAGGCAGCAGTGACGTGTGTGTGTGTGTGTGTGTGTGTCTGTGTGTGTGTGTGTGTGTGTGTGTGTGTGTGTGCGAGCTCTCGTATGTGGCACGCCTGTCTGGACGACGGCCAAGCTGAAGACGGGAGAGGTGCGGTGAGGTGAGTTGAGGTGCGGCCTGGAAGAGCGAGCCAAGGCGGCCGTGCCTTCCGCCTCTCTCTCTCTCTCTCTCTCTCTCTCTCTCTCTCACACACACACACACACACACACACACACACACACACACAAGTGGCAGCACTGCTTCCGCGTTGTGATCGGCCTCAGCACCGGCGGACCACTACTCGACTCTTCGGGATGGCACCTGCTGGTTCGCGCCGTCCTTGATGGATTTTTACGCCTTGGAAAAGAATGCCGCGGCCCGTTGTCTCCCCACAAGGCCGAAGGAGCACGCAAATGGCGCCTGTAGCTTGTCTCGGGCACCTGACGGCGACCAAGACGACGTGCAAAGGTCGCACTGTTAGCCGGTAAACAACAGAAGCATTGTTCCATTACCACTGCTTTTCTGGGTCGTTACTTGTTGCGGGCAGCGTTCTAGACCTAAACTGTCACCACCTCTGTCCCGGATAGTGTGATATGACCCGGTTCGATTCCCGGTACCTCCTCTATTTTCCCGAGGCAGAGGTGTCTAGAACACAATCCTCTCAGCCTCCTGTGGCCAAATGAGAAGGATTATGTATAAAGAATCAGCGGAATCATCAGAATTTATCTACTGACAATAAAGTCTGGCGATTGGCCACATGCTGATCACGAAGCGATTGGCCACGTGCTGATCACATATACCTTGATCTTAGAGGAGCTGGACTAAAATATGAAAACCCTCAGGTTGCGCTGTCGTAATTTGGCATGAGCTGCACCTGCGCTACATCCCCAGCATATTGCAAGTGTCGTCTGTGGGCAAAACAGTGTTCTGAGAGTGTTCTCGGAGCTAAGTGGATTCGAACATGGGCAGGTTGCTGGTGCTTATATGTAGGGTGGTCCCGTAACCAAGGTTGCGGAGGTTTGAAGAGGCGCCATATCGTTGTTTTATACCACATACGGGGAAAGAGGAAGAACATTATGTGATGGTGACGCGCAGTCACTGAAGAGGGTTGTGACGAAAAATAAGAGGACGAGAGCGGCAGAAGTCACTCCAGAACTGACTGTTGCACTCGCGAACCACGAAAGCACCAAAACACCACGAAGGGAGTTTCATGAGCAGGTAGCTGCAAGACGAGATGGAGCTCCAAAGCCACTCAGCACTGATGCAAATGCCGTAGCCGTAAAACCTGGTTTTAGCAGTAATTGAAAAATGTTAGTTCGTCGGATGAGTCTCGTTTCATACTGTTTTCAACTTTTGGTCGAGATTACGTGTCAAGACTGAAACATAACGGGGGTTCGTTGATGATTTAGGCAGCAGTATCGTGGTATTCAATGGCCCCCTGGTTGCTATGCAAGGCCGCCTTATTGCCAAGGACTATGTGATCTTTTCAGCTGATTATGTCCGTCCCGTGGAACATTGTTTCTGCCACAATGATGATGCTAGAGACGACGAGGCCCTTGTTCACACAACTCGCACAGTACAGAACTGATTTTGTGAGCACGAGGATGAACTGTCGCAACTTCACTGGTCGCCACAGTCACGAGATCTCGATTTTGGGGTTTACTATGAGAGAAGGGCGCGTGACAGCTCTTTCGTCATTACCTGAATTTGCGACTATCTTGCAGGAAGAATGATGTAAGGCTCTCTTGAAAACCATGCGGGACCATATTTATCTATTTCTAGACGAGTGGAAGCTTTTTGGTACGCCATGAATTTTTACACAGTATTAGACATGGTAATGCGCTGTGCTTTTGTTGTTACTATAATTCTGTCCATCCGTGTCGATAGCTCCTCATACTGTCTTGCAGGGAGCAATGTGACAGTCAGAATAGGGCTAAGGCCTAAACCGCCAGAGGTGCTTAGCTGCTTACGCATATTTAACTGGATATCACCCAGTTGAAGACACGCGATGTAAAGAACTGAAGTCATATTTGAGGGTGGGATGGGTGGAGGGGGGAGGGGAGGGGTAAAACGGTTTCGATTCCCGACCAACCACCTTTAGGTTTTCTGAGATTTCCCAAAACCATTTAAGACTGATGCCGGGATGATTTCTTCGAAACGGAGCGGCCAATTTCCTTCCCCCTTCTTCCTAATCAGAGTTTGTACGTCCTTAAGAATATAGATATCGAAGGAATGATTAAGTCTAATCGTCCTTCCCTTTCATTTCACAATAAACTTCAACGGCGCACTGATAATATCAAGACTCATTGTCAAAGACGTAACGAAAGACCGTTGGGAAGTCGAAACGGAAGGCAAGATGATACACTTGATAAGTCTCACCTCTAAAGGTAACACTCGGGTAATTACATCCCGTCGTACTGTTATCAAGGGATATGCAGAGCTACATTACCTTTGTCAACGAAGCTCTCCACGAGTTGGGTGTTTGTGACTGGCTTTGGACATGCATAAATGAAGTCGGTTTGATTGAGTGACAGAATTGTGGGACAGATGTATATTTTCAGGGGTCTACTACGACGCTCGCGCTTTTTTTAACATGCAACTAACCTACCACTCACCTATCTGTACTCGTTGACACTCTAGTCCATCACAATAAGTCACTCACATTCATCTTTTTCCACTTGCCTACTGATACACATCCATTCAGCCCATCTCATTGTCATTATCCCTTTTTGTCTCTCTCTCACTGTCTTCTGTCTCACAGTTACAGTCTCCTCCGTTCAGTCCTACTACTACAATCTCCTCTGTCACTGTCTCCCTCTTACTCTCTCTTACTGTTACTACACTGAACAGCCAAAGAAACTGATACACCTGCCTAATATTTTGCAGGACCCCCGCAGAAGTGCCCCAATACGACGTGGCATGGTCTCGACTAATGTCTGAAGAAGTGCTGGAGGGAACTGACACGATGAATCCTTCAGGGCTGTCCATAAATCCGTAAGAGTGCAAGGGGGTGGAGATCTCTTCTGAACAGCACGTTGCAAGGCATCCCAGATATGCTCAATAATGGTCATGTCTGGGCAGTTTGGTGAACAGCGGAAGTGTTTAAACTCATGAAAGTGTTCCTGGAGCCACTCTGTAGCAATTCTGGACGTGTGGGGGGTCTAATTATGCTGCTGGAATTGTCCAAGTTCGTCGGAATGCCCAATGGACATGAACGGATGCAGGTAATCAGACAGGATGCTTATGTGTGTGTCTCCTGTCAGAGCCGTATCTAGATTTATCAGGGGTCCCATATCACTCCAACTGCACACGCCTCACATCCTTACTGAGCCTCCACCAGCTTGAACAGTCACATGCTAACATGCATGGTCCATGGATTTATGTGGTTGTCTCCATACCCATACGCATCCATCCGCTGGATGCAATTTGAAACGAGTCTCGTCAAACCAGGCAACATGTTTTCAGTTATAAACAGTCTGATTTCGGTGTTGACGGGCCCAGGCGAGGCGTAAAGCTTTGTGTTGTGCAGTCATCAAGCGTACATGAGTGGTCCTTCGGCTCCGAAAGCCGATATCGATTATATTTCGTTGAATGGCTCACACGCTGACGCTTGTTGTTGGCCCAACATTGAAATCTGCAGCAATTTGCTGAAGGGTTGCACTTCTGTCACGCTGAACGATTCCTTTCAGTCGTCGTTGGTCCCGTTCTTGCAGGATCTTTTTCCGGCCGCAGCGGTCGGAGGTTTGATGTTTTATCGGATTCATGATATTCAAAGCACACTCATGAAATCGTCGTATGGGAAAATCCACACTTCGTCGCTACCTCGTACGCCGACTATAACATCACGTTCAAATTCACTTAAATCTTGATCAACGGCCACTGTAGCAGCAGTAACCGATCTAAAAACGACGTCACACACTTGTCTTATACGTATATGCTTTGTCGACCGCAGCGCCGTATTCTGCCTGTTTAATTATCTCTGTATTTGAATACTCTTGCCTATACTAGTTTCTTTGGCGCTTCAGTGTATCTCATTCATTCTTTCTTACTGCTACTGTCGCATCTAACAGTCACTGTCTCTCTCGTCCTCGTTGTCATTTTCATAGACTCTGATTATTGTTGACAGCCACTAACTTCCACTTTCTCCTTTTCTTTATTCCTGTCCCACTAGCACTATCTCCTTCACTCTTTCCCTAGCACTGTCTGTCACTGTCAACTATGCTCCACTGCTGCTACGTCCCTCTTTTTTTCACTCATACTGCCACTGTCTCTCTCACTCTTTCTGTACCACAACCACTGTCTACTATATTCCTGTATTCTTTACTTTTCCACCTCTTTTCCACTACCGCTCTCTACTTTCTCTCTCAGCATACGTAAGCGCGAATAGGTTAGCATGTCAAAATTTTTGATATGCCTCTTTTGTGCTCCCGTAGGAGCATTTTTCCGACGGTCCCTTCTTACCCTGCCACAGCAGAGCATGTCACTCATATGATGGAAAGAACTTTATGGGTCAGTAAAATTTTGATAGTCTACTTTTGTGAAATCAAGATAACGCAAAACTATAATTTTACACCTCAGACTAGATTTTACGTGCACAAACATTTTCATTTGCTTCTGTACTAAAACAACACGAGATTCCCGGAAACATTCTGATGATAATGGATACATTTTACAGATTATTTCCCCGTGCTACGTCACTTTATAAGCTGTTTTCACCTTGTGCGTATTTAACGTGTACAGATAGGCTAACTCTGAAGCTCTGTATCATCGAAACGGATAAAGATATCAAGAAAATCTTCAAGGTTTTTTGAGTTCTGGATCTTAGGAATACATTTCAAAAATTGCAGTCATTTTCTGCTCATAGCCGCCTTGGAATCCGCGACTTTGTTTGGTCCCCAAAAACCATGATTTTGTGGTGTTTGTCGATAACGGATAAAGATTGTTGAAAACGGGAAGTTGACATTTCCATATAAAATGCCTTCAGAATACGGCGTCAAAATTTTAGTAGTTTCCTGCGGTTAGTTGTTTAGATATCCGCTGCTAATGGCAAAAAATGGTGAAAAACGCGTTTGTCGGGAATCCTCAGGAACCACGCATGAACTAAATGGTGCCTCCATAAGCCACTTAACGCGCACCGTTGACCTTATACAATACAAAAAGAACCAGTCCATTTTCTCCTTTTGCCTAACTTGGAGAAGACATGTAATATTCAAAATTTGACCCTGTACTGTATGATAGTTACGATATGACGATTCTTGTGTTGAGTATACACATTGTGCCTTGCCTAAGAGCTATCCAAATCACTTGATCTGCCTTTGTATCACCGATAGAACCCGAGGAACGAGCACCGAAAACTCCTGGTTTTATGTGCAGTGCTGCGGGACTTATTAGCTGGCGCAAGCTATCGCTCTACGTCCCTCATCCCCGTCCACTCCCACTTGCCCAGTCTCATTCACTCATTCACCATTCATCATATGAAAATAATTTGATAAAGTGAAAGGCTTCTTTTTTTTCTGTCTGAATAATTCATGTTAGAGCAGAAATGGTTCTGACTGAACAACTGATTGAATTAAAAGCACTGGATCATTTCATAACTCAAGCCCGAAGCATTGGTGCTAGGCCTTGTCGTTGCTCACTACCACCTTCACAACTAATTCCCCTTGCATTCCTATCAGGGGAGTTGGAGCAAACTAATGAGCGCTGAAGATACTGGTCGGATTAGAGACTTAGATATTGACATTTAGTTTGTTTTATATGTAGTTTTGTCTTTCTGTGTTTTTGTTGATACATATGCTAATGTTATTTTGACACTGCATATGAGCCATACGAATAAATAAGTAAATAAATATTTCATTTAAACTAAATTAATGAAGAACAAAAGGACACGAAGTTCTCTTTAATCTTGCAGTTATTATTGGATCCTAAGAAAACAAAGGTTTTAATCATATGAATAGGGTTATTCTTACATAACCCACTTGGTGTCCTCGTCACAGTCATACAGTGACCAGTTCCATAGCGGAGATCTGAAAAACCTGTTAGATAAGAAAACACTGGCTTGTTAAAGCTGATCACGAATCAAATGCAGTACGTAATCAGAACGTAATCTGGCCGATATTAATCGTAACCATGACTACCACTATCGTATTAATTCGGTATTAGTGCTAAGAAATCTCACTGTTGCAGAACGGCTCTCCAAGCATGTAACTGTAGAAAAATATTACCTTGTACGCCAGAGATGGTGCACGGAAACAAGCTGTGTATAATGCTCATTATAATTTCACCAGTATAAACATATAGCTCCTTTCGTATATACTCTCTCCCTTTCCCGGTACAATTCAACGCAGCCACGTTTAGTAGCACAAAATATCACACACAGGCAAAAGCGCATCTTCACTCAAGAAGCGTCTCGATCAGAACAAACATGCAGAAGACCATTATGTTCCCGTCCAAAACTCACAAGCACTGTGGAGTATCTGTGTGCTCTCGCTTCTTATTGGCTGAGGCCGCTCTCTTCTCAAAGTACTTAGGCAGACAAATTAGCATAGCAGAAGCAACAGTGAATATACGGAAGACGATCAGTGGGCTCAGATGTTACATCGAAGATTTGTCGCGAGTAGTATACACATAATAAACACATTATATGGAAGTTGGAAAATATAACAGACAACTTTCACGTGTTACATCTGTTAACACAATTTTTAATTAATTGTACACAGATTTTGCTTAACAATTTGAGGATACTACCCAGCTGCGTAATGTTAGTAAACTACAACCACATGTGTTATGCATATATGTTAGTGTGTTACTATATTATAAAACAATTACAATATAATTTGGACCTTTGTTTACATAGTTAGATGGTCTGTGATCTGTTATACATGTTTGCCGGCCTTGCTAGCCGAGCGGTTCTAGGCGCTTCAGTCTGCAACCGCGCGACCGCTACGGTCGTAGGTTCTTATCCTGCCTCGGGCATGGATGTGTGTGATGTCCTTAGCTTAGTTAGGTTTAAGTAGTTGTAAGTTCTAGGGGACTGATGACCTCAGATGTTAAGTCCCATAGTGCTCAGAGCCATTTTTTTGTTATACATGTTTACGTTTTAATAGCTTTATAACATTGACCATCAAGTATTACTACATGAGATTACTGTATTTGTGGCACTATACCTCTTACACGCAAGGGACATTTAGGTATCTGGAACTCAGCTTCATCCCTGATCCGGATGTCAGAGATGTTGTGTCTGATTCCTGGAGCCAGATTTCTTTGTGTGCATCAGACTGTGAGGCGATGAAATGAGGGTGTGTATTTCTGACACAGAGCCACAAATCTCCGCCCAAACATCTTCTCACAGAGCACCGCTTCATTGACGTTCTCCCCAACCTGCCACCCTGTGTGACCATTATAAATTGGTATCAACTACTTCTTAACCTAAAACGTAAGCCTGTGATCAGGCCCAGAACACAACGAGATGCTGACTGGCCACGTCATCCTATGCCAGATGACGTCATTTGTATGAGGAGATACATCTGACCCGGCCGTTGTGAAATTCCCAGGTCGTGGAACATGTCGCAGAATCAGTAGTCGTACCGAAGTGTAAAACTCGTGCTGGAGGGCTACATAGCTGTATAGAGATGGGTGATTTTTTTTTAAATTTATTTATTTATTTATTTTTGAGTCATCAGTCTTCTGAATGGTTTGATGCGGCCCGCCACGAATTCCTCTCCTGTGTCAACTTCTTCATCTTAGAGTAGCAATTGCAACCTCCCTCTAGTAGCATGGAAGTCATTCCCTCATGTCTTAACGGATATCCTATCACTGTCCATTCTCCTTGTCAGGGTTTTCCATATATTCCTTTCCTCTCCGATTCTACGCAGTACCCCCTCATTGCCCACCTTATCAGCAAACATAATTTTCAATATGCGTCTGTAGCACCACATCTTGAATGCTTATTTTCTCTTCTGTTTCGATTTTCCCACACTACATTTCTCACTCCCATACAATGCTGTGCTCAAAACGTCGATTCTCAGAATTTTTTCCGCAAATTAAGACCAGTATTTGATACTAGTGTACTTCTCTTCGCCAGAAATTTCCTTTTTGGCAGTCTTAGTCTGCTTTTTATGTCCTCCTTGCTCCGTCTGTTGTGAGTTATTTTGGTGTCTAGTTAGCAGAGTTCCTTACATTCATCTACTTCGTGTCCATCAACCCTGATGTTAAGTTTATCACTCTTCTCATTTCTACTACTTCTCATTACTTTCGTCTTTCATCGATTTACTCTCAATCAGTATTCTATTCTTATTAGACTGTTCATTACATTCTGCAGATCATGTAATTCTTCTTCACTTTCACTCAGGATAGTAATGTCACCAGCGAATCGTATCACTGATATACTTTCAGCTTGAATTTTATCCCACTCCTGAACCTTTCTTTAATCTCCATCATTGCTTCTTCGAATTACAGATTTAACAGTGAGGGCAAAATACTAAGTCCCTGTCTTACACCCTTTTTAATCGGAGCATTTCGATCTTAGTCTTCCACTCTTATTATTCCTTTTGGCTCTTGTACATTTTCTGTATTATCCATCACTCCCTATAGCTTACCCCTATTTTTTCAGAATTTCGACCACCTTGCACCATTTTACATTGTCGAACGCTTGTTCCAGGTCTACAGATACTATGAACGTGTCTTGATTTTTCTTTAGTCTTGTTTCCATTATCAATCGCAGCGCCAGGATTGCCCCTTTGTTGCCTTTACCTTTCCTTAAGCCAAAATGGTCGTCATCTCACACATCCTCAATTTACTTTTCCAATCTTCGGTACGTTATTCTTGTCAGTAACTAGGATGCATGAGCTGTTAAGCTGATTGTGCGATAATTCTCTCATTTCTCAGCTCTTGCAGTCTTCGGTATTGTGTGGATGATATTTTTCCGAAAGTCAGATGGTATCTCGCCTGACTCACATATTCTGTTCACCAACGTTGATAATCGTTTTGTCGCCAGTTGCCCCCAGATCTGAGTAGTTATCCGTTCCTGAGTACGCCTTAAAATTCAGTATATGTTTTCTAAATCTTGGTATGACAATGACTTAATCTAACTGAATTCTTCTTGTATCACCTGGCCTTTTCCAAGTATACCTTGAACAGAGTATTCGCTATTAGCAGCTGAAACTTATTACAGAGCTCAATTAATCTTTCTCCTCTCTCATACCTTCTTCCAAGCCCATATTCTCCTGTACTCTTTTCTTCTATTCCTTCCGCTACAACGTTATCCCAGTCCCCCGTGACTATTAGATTTTCATCTAACTTTCTGTACTATATTACCCTTTCAATGTCCTCACATAATTTCTCTATCTCTTCATCAACAGCTAGCGATGTCGGAATGTGTACCTGAACTATCGTTGAGGTGTTGGTTTGCTGTTGATTCTGAACTGTTCACAGTAACATGCTCTTTGCCCTACCTTCCTCTTCATAACGAAACCTATCCCCGTTATACCACTTTCCGCTGCTGTTGGTATTACCCTATACTCATCTGGTCAAAAACCCTTGTCTTCTTTCCATTTCCTTTCACTGACGCCTATCATATCTACATTTAGCCTTTGCATTTACCCTGAAAGGTACCTACATACAGAGGGTAAATTAATTCAAGTTTGGCCGGCCGGAGTGGCCGTACGGTTCTAGGCCCTACAGTCTGGAGCCGAGCGACCGCTACGGTCGCAGGTTCGAATCCTGCCTCGGGCATGGATGTGTATGATGTCCTTAGATTAGTTAGGTTTAATTAGTTCTAAGTTCTAGGCGACTGATGACCTCAGAAGTTAAGTCGCATAGCGCTCAGAGCCATTTGAACCATTTGAGCCAATTCAGGTTTTGTAAGAAAATATTATATTGTGCCAGAGATGGTCAAGTGTAGTACTGAAAGTGTAGTAGCGTCGCTAATTCAAGGTGTTATAAGTAATGTGTTAGAGCAACTTTAGACCGAGATACATATGAAGGACTCTCAAGTGTAAAGACGTGTTGAAGCTGGTGTGTGCTGGATATATACTTACTAGCTAAGGCCAGTAACGATTTTTTTATTTGCAAGATAATATGATGTTTGCTAGTTGTAAAAGGAATTTCAGCAGAAGTTGTATATAATTAAGGTAAAGAAAGCTGTTTGGTTACTAATGCAATGCACGTGTTCATTAAGTGATGATAGAGACAATGTATAGCATTCATATCCAGTGACTTCGTAAAGCTGATTGTTAGTGTATAGTCCATTTAGTGTGTTAACTGTGAGCGTTATTAATTTTAAAGAGTCAAAATACAAGTTTTAAAGTTACTTACCCCAAGTCAATACCAGTTCCCAGATCCATGTCATTTTTGATTAACTATTTTTCTCAAGAAATTATTGTCTCAGTTATAGTCGATTCAATTAAAACGTATGCTAAGCAACAGCACTGCACAATAGCTCTTTGCTAACTATACATTTCAAAGAACTAAAAGAGAGCAGTGAGAAGAGCGTTACCATTGCGCAGATAAAGGTAAGAAATTTTATTATATCAGCGATAGCATTCATTAAGGACAGGGAACACTATTTAAAATTGATCAAGTTTTGTTTTATTACCAGGACAAATTTCAAATCAATAGTGTTGAATCAAATTAAGTTTTTGTGTTACATAAATTCATGCAGTTTTGTTTGGTTCAAAGTTATTGACAGTTTACATTCTCGCAGCAAAACTAAATTTACATTCTCGCATTCAGAAAAGTTTAGTACACGGCAAAGAGCATAAGCGACGAGATGAAATACACGTTCACATGCCATTTCCATTCTAACAGTTGTGCTTCAGACTACTGCCAGTTACGTAATTTCAGTCATATTTCAAACGTACTGTAAGTAGGCTGTTTATGTTTTCTTATTGGCAACGTTACGTAGCGCTCTATATGAAAATCACTGGCTGTGCTGTGTGCAGTCTGTGGATAGTTTGCATTGTTGTCTGCCATTGCAGTGTTTGGCAACTGGATGTGAACAACGCGTAGCGTTGCGCAGTTGGAGGTGAGACGCCATCAGTGATGGATGTGGGGAGAGAGATGGCGGAGTTTTGAATTTTGTAAGACTGGATGTCATGAACTGCTATATATATTATGACTTTTAAGGTAAATATATTGTTTGTTCTCTATTAAAATCCTTCATTTGATAACTATCTCTATCAGTAGTTAGTGCCTTCCGTAGTTTGAATCTTTTATTTAGCTGGCAGTAGTGGCGCTCGCTGTATTGCAGTAGTTCGAGTAATGAAGATTTTTGTGAGGTAAGTGATTTGTGAAAGGTATAGGTTAATGTTAGTCAGGGCCATTCTTTTGTAGGGATTTTTGAAAGTCAGATTGCGTTGCGCTAAAAATATTGTGTGTCAGTTTGAGCACACTCGTATATAATTTTTCTATGGGGATGTGTTTCAGTACGTGTTTCACCCTTTTCAGATTTTCTAGCTTCCCTACCACGTTCAAGCTTCTGAAATTCCACGGCCCGACTCGTAGAACGTTATGCTTTCGTTGGTTATCCAATCTTTTTCTCATGGTCACCTCTCTCGTGGCAGTCCCCTCCCGGAGATGTGAATGGGGGACTATTCCGGAATTTTTTGCCAATGAAGAGATCATCGTGCCCCTTTTTGCATTACAGACCACATGTCCTGTGGATACCCGTAATGTGACTTCAATACGGTGGTTTCCATTGTATCTGCAGCCTCATGCAGTTGATCATTGCTGATTCTTACACCTTTAGAGGCAGTTCCCCATTCCAAGGACGAGAGTGTGCCCTTGACTTCTGTCCGCTCCTCCACCCTCTTCGAGAAAGCCGTAGGCAGTGTGAGAGTGACCTCTTATGCCGGAAGTCTTCGGCCGACAATGCTGAATATTTGTATTAATCAAAATTTAGGCGGTGTTTTGTTTCAAACCAGTGACGAAGGATGTTTTGATTACTAATCAAAGACGCTACCCCTAGACCACAGGTGCATCCTACAATGTTGTATAATAATTGCGAAGAACTCGAAGACCAGCAGATGATCAGCGTTTGGTCCAAAGACTGACTAAGTTTAGATCATGCAAAGCAGATAATTGAATATGTTACCTAAACAGATACGCAGATTTGAGAAGATTAGAAAATGGCAGGTAGAGTTCGAGAACGACGTGAACTCAAGCGAGAGACTCAAGACGTTTAAGAAAATGTGCACTGACGGAAAAAAATTGGAACACCAACAAGGAGTTATGCAATATAAAGGAAAGATGGTAGGCATGTTTCTAGGTATTAAAGATACTGCCAATTCATTTTAAGTACCAGTTAAGTAAGAGTAGATGAAGTACCGCCACTAAGAGAATTGATATCGGGTTGGTGGTAACACGTGCAGTAACGAAATTTGGAAATTTGTGATAAGCTCCTATGGGACCAAATGCTGAGGTCATTGGTGCCTAGGGTTACGCACTAACTGAAACTAACTTACGCTAAGGACAACACACACACACCCATGCCCGAGGGAGGACTCGAATCTCCGACGGGGGCAGACGCGCGAGCCGCGGCTAGGCGCCCTAGATCGCGCGGGTGTACCGCGTGACGCACAGTAACGATCATGAGCGTAAGTTACCTCTGAGACTGGACCTAGTGAGTTGGTGTGAGTCAAGGACGCCTTTAAGGCAGCAAAGACGCCATTATCAACACGAGGTCGTGTAAGAGAGCTACGAGAAGCTAGAAATTTCTTCTGCGATATTCCAGAAAGATTTGGCAGGAATGTAGCCTACTACTACTACTACTACTACTACTGCGTGATCAGGCCCAGTGGACCGCACGCACCTACAAGTTTCCTCCTCCACTGTATTCTGTCCATTGCTGCTATCCGCCATTCGTCCACATCCGTTGACACTTGGTTTAAATCTTCAAGGAGTCCATCCCTCCAACGCTTCTTGGGTCTCCCTGACGGTCTCTTTCCTGCAGCTGTGAAATCCAGGAGCTTCCGAGGCCATCTGTGATCTTCAATCCGGGCCACATGGCCGGCCCACTGCATTCGTTTGGCTTTGACAGTTCCTGCTATGGTGGGCTGCCAGCATTGTTCCTTAAGCTCTTGGTTGTATCTGATCCTCCATTCCCCTGCATCTGCATCCAGAACCGGACCAAAGATCTTCCGAAGCACTTTTCTGTTAAAAACAAGGAGCTTATGGAAGTCCTGTTTCCGGATACTCCATGTCTCACAGCCATATAAACAACAGGCTGGGGCAGGGTTTTGTACAGTCGAATCTTGAACTGTCTGGAGAGAGATTTGGACCGAAGCAGTTGTGCTAGGCTGTGGCAAGATCGGTTTCCTGCTTTTATTCTGGCATTGATATCTGCTTCACATGACGAGTTCTCAGTGAAAAGTGCCCCTAGGTATTTGAATTCTTGCACTCTCTTGTAGGAATGGTTCCCAACCTGCAGTGATTGTAGATGATCAGCAGTCTGACAATGACCACGCGTCATAACGAGGTACTCTGTCTTGGCTTCGTTTATGTTTAGCAGGAATGTAGCCACTTTACATTATTACTGGAAGCGGTGGTCAAGAGAAGGCTCCGGAAGGCTATGTGGCAATCCCGAGAGGAAAGGCCATCGTGTTGGGCGTATGGCTCTGGCGCATGGTATTGCATCTGCAGAAGCATTTTGTACTGCAGTTGACACCACAGCAACACAACGAACTGCTACATATCGGTTACTTCAAAGACAGCTGCGAGACAGACGCCCTGCAGCGTGTATTCCACTGACCCCAAACCACAACCACTTTCGACTTCAGTGGTGTCAAGTGAGAGATCACAGGAGTGCAGGGTGGTTGTCTGTTGCGTTTCTTGATGAAATCTGGTTGTGCTACGGTGTCAGTGATGGCCGTGTGTTGGTTAGGAACTAATCGAGAGCCTGCAACCAATCTGTCTGTGTGTAGACACACTCCACCTACATTTAGAATTATTGTCTGGGGTGCGATCTGTTATGACAACAGAAACACTCTCGTCGTTATGCCATCCATCCAGACTGCAAATTTGTACATCAGTTTGGTAATTTGATATGTTGTGCTGACATTCTTGAAGAACATTCCAAGGGATGTTTTCCAACAGGATAGCGCTTGCGCACATACCGCTGTTGTAGCACAATAGGATCTACAGAGGGTCGACGTCTTGCGTTGGCATGCTAGATCGCCGGATCTGTCACCAATCCAGCACGTATGGGATATCATCGGACAGCAACTCCAGAGTCATCCACAACTAACATTAACCGTCTCTGTATTGACCGACCAAGTGCAACAGGCATAAAATCCCGTCCAACAAACTGACATCCGACACCTGTACAACACAACGCGTAAGCGCTACACCGGTTGTTAATGTACCAGCATTTCGCATTTGTAATGGCTTGAGGTCTTGCAATGTTAATCACTTAAATATGTTATCTACAGAAAGATATTCCCGAAATTTCACTAATCTACATTGATTATTTTTTGGTGTTGCGATTTTTTCCCTCAGTGTGTTCATAAACAAGAGTGTTCTTGTCCGCCACTGTTGGTAACCATTTTACTACACTACGAGATAAAATCACGTGATCATATTCAGCTAGCCTCCATTACTGGGAACAACATATAGAATTACGAAAGAACTAAATTGGGAATACGTCTTGTAGGTACTATGTAACGGAGTGTAAGAAATACCATACAGTCACGAAAGGGCTACTCCGTCAACACAGCTTGTAAGTCCCATGATTCACAGATTTTAAACGGTGGAAATTTCGACAGGCTAGTTCTCAAAAGCAGCACACTCTGTACGCGATTACTCGATGAAAAGACTGGTGAAAAGGGGAAACAGAAACTTGGCATAATCTTCCAGGTAGCAAGGGGGTTCTAGCATCCCGGGAAATACGTAATATGGCGTTATCTTGATGGAATGTGACACACAACCTCAAGTGCTCATGACAGTAAGTGCCATTGCAATTAGTCGCTTTGGAAAGGGAAACGTGTTTTAGAGTAATGAGCTGATGCAAAATACGCCCTACTTGGACTTTAGTTCGCAAATTATGTACAGGAGTCTTTATAGGACACTTGTTTTACCTTCTTCGTTTAGCGCAGACAACAGGCGCTGTATATCGCTTACACTTCCTTTTAATTTCAATCAGCTGGATGCGTTCTAGGACATTTTATTCTATGTTGGATGACGTTGAGCATCATACGACAAAGAAATTGCCTTCCGGCAAAGATGATGACTGATTTGGCACATGTGTCTTGGTCTTGCTCTATCGGTAGGCACATAAAGCAAATCACCTCGTTATTTGGAAGTTAATGCCTCTATACTCGTAAACTATAATACCTAAACAGTCGTTCCTGTATAGCACCATAAACTAAACTAAACTCCTCCTCAACAGGCCATGAATGCCGAACAGTACCGACCGGCCGCCGTGTCATCGTAAGCACACAGACGTCACTGGATGCGAATAAGGAGGGGCATATGGTCAGCACACCTCTCTGCGGCTGTATGGTTGTGGAAGCCCTGCAATGCGTCTCCCCAATACATCCCGTACACACTCAATGGACTTAACTTTGGTGGACCGGACAGGCCTCTCTATACTGTGAATACCCTGTCGTTGCAAGAACTCCTCCACCAGCACTGTTCAGTGCGGTTGCGTGTCGTCATCCATAAAAATGAAGTCAGGACCAAATGCGCGTCCTGGAAAGACGCACATGAGGAGGGAGTACAGTGTCACAGCAACACTGACCGGTGAGTGTTCATAGACTTGGAGGTCAATATGGCCAAGCGACATTATGTCTCCCCACAACATGATACCTGGCGCACCAAAACGACCATACTTGACATTTTTCTTGGGTGAAATACGTGACCCCATCTCTCACCATATGAGGATACGTTCACTATTACTACACTCTGTTTGCACACTACTTGCAATTAAATCCGCAACGCGATGAAGGCAGCATGCAACAAATTATCTTCCTTATGTACGTAACATTGCAGCGGAATCACACAAAGTAGGGAGTACTGTCATCTACATTCTATATATCAGAAAAGTTTACGCAACGTGTTTCTCAGCAAGAAATCGCATTTCAATGTGACGTCTTACCAGCATTGGCCGGAATTCGGCAGCGCGATATTGCTGCCCGCGTTGTCAGGATCCCACAATTGTCATGATATTATGGAATCGATGGATTCATGTGAACGGTACTCATCGTCATGCAGGATCTCAATAGCCCCACGCAACTAGCGCCCGAGAGGACGGACGTATTATTTGCTTGGGCGTGTAGGATGGTTCAAATCGCTCTGAGCACTATGGGACTTAACTTCTGAGGTCCTCAGTCCTTTAGAACTACTTAAACCTAACTAACCTAAGGACATCACACACATCCATTCCCGAGGCAGGATTCGAACCTGCGACCGTAGCGGTCGCGTGGTTCCAGACTGTAGCGCCTAGAACCGTTCGGCCACTACGGCCGGCGGCGTTTAGGACTATAATGCCAGGTCACCTACCTTGAGGCAGGAAATGAGCTTTATTGCGGAAACACAAGAACACAGAGTGACAGTGCTACGACGTCTACAGTATGACGGAGTTTCCACACCCACTATTGCCGTGGACACCCTTGACGTGGCAGCAGAGATAGTCTTGCCGAGAATTGTCCGCTCAGTGACAACACAGCCTAGCGGAGTGGCACCACGTCTTCTGATTATAAGTACATCTACATCTACATCCATACTCCGCAAGCCACCTGCGGGGTGTGGCGGAGGGTACCTTGAGTACTTGTATCGGTTCTACCTTCTGTTCCAGTCTCGTATTGTTCGTTGAAAGAAGGATTGTCGGTATTCCTCTGTGTGGGCTCTGTTCTCTCTGATTTTATCGTCATGGACTATTCGCGAGATATACGCAGGGGGGAGCAATACACTGCTCTCCGTTGGATCTTCTTTATCTCTTCTATCAACCCTACCTGGGACGGATCCCACACTGGTGAGCAGTATTCAAGCAGTGGTCGAACAAGTGTACTGTAACCTACTTCCTTTGTTTTCGGATTGCATTTCCTTAGGATTCTTCCAATGAATCTGTGTGGCATCTGCTTTACCGACGATCACTTTATATGATCATTCCATTTTAAATCACTCCTAATGTATACTCCCAGACAATTTATGCAATTAACTGCTTCCAGTTGCTCACCTGCTATATTGTAGCTAAATGCTAAGGGATCTTTCTTTCTATGTATTCGCAGTACATTACACTTGTCTACAATGAGATTCAATTGCCATTCCCTGTACCATGCGTGAATTCGCTGCAGATCCTTCTGCATTTCAGTACAATTTTCCATTGTTACAACCTCTCGATATACCACAGCATCATCCACAAAAAGCCTCAGTGAACTTCCAATGTTATCCACAAGGTCATTTATGTATATTGTGAATAGCAACGGTCCTACGACACTCCCCTGCGGCACACCTGAAATCACTTTTACTTCGGAAGACTTCTCTCCACTGAGAATGACATGCTGCGTTCTGTTAGCTAGGAACTCTTCAATCCAATCACACAATTGGTCTGATAGTCCATATGCTCTTACTTTGTTCATTAAACGACTGTGGGGAACTGTATCGAACGCCTTGCGGAAGTCAAGAAACACGGCATCTACCTGGGAACCCGTGTCTATTGCCCTCTGAGTCTCGTGGACGAATAGCGTGAGCTGGGTTTCACACGATCGTCTTTTTCGAAACCCATGATGATTTCTACAGATTTCTAGTCTCCAGAAAAGTCATTGTACTCGAACATAATACGTGTTCCGAAATTCTACAACTGATCGACGTTAGAGACATAGGTCTATAGTTCCGCACATCTGACGTCCCTTCTTGGAAAGGGGGATGAACTGTGTAAAATCGAACTGGAATCTCATCAGGTCCAGCGGCCTTTCCTCTTTTGAGCGAATTTAATTGTTTCTCTATCCCTCTGTCGTCTGTTTCGATATCTACCATTTTGTCATCTGTGCGACAATCTAGAGAAGGAACTACAGTGCAGTCTTCCTCTATGAAACAGCTTTGGAAAAAGACATTTAGTATTTTAGCCTTTAGTCTGTCATCCTCTGTTTCAGTACCGCTTTGGTCCCAGAGTACCTGGACATTTTGTTTTGATCCACCTACCGCTTTGACATAAGACCACAATTTCTTAGGATTTTCTGCCAAGTCAGTACGTAGAACTTTACTTTCGAATACATTGACGCCTCTCGCATAGCCCTCCTCACACTACATTTCGCTTCGCGTATACTAGGTTTGTACATTGAGAGCCACTGTGAGGGAGAAAGTTTCTCTGATGTGACAGAAGAAGAAACAATAGTCGATTTGGAATAGATGGGGGATTTCAGTGTTAGAATCAGTATTTAAAAGAGCTTTGAAGGGCTTACGATCAAATAACGTAGAAGGGACACAACATTCCATTAGAATTTCTGAAATCGTTGCGTGAAGTGGCAACAAAACGACTATCCACGTTGGTGTGTAGAACGTATGAGTCTAGCATCATACCATCTGACCTTCGGAAAAAATATTATCCACACAGTTCCGAAGACTGCAACAGCTGACAAGTTCGAGATTTATTGCACAATCAGCTTAACAGCTCATACATCCAATTTACTGACAAGAATATTTTACAGACGAACATAAAAGAAAATTGAGAATGCGCTAGATGACGATCAGTTTGGCTTTAGGAAAGGTAAAGGTTCCAGAGAGGCAGTTCTGACATAGCAATTGATAATGGAAGCAAGACTAAAGAAAAATCAAAGACACCCTCATAGGGACTGTCGACATGGGGAAAGCGTTCGACAATGTAAAATGGTGCAAGGTGTTTGAAATTCTGAGAAAAAGAAGGGTAAGCTGTAGGTATTGACGGGTAATACAGCATATGCACAAGAGCCAAGAGGGAATAATAAGAGTGCACGACCAAGAAAGAAATGCCTAGATTAAAAAGGACGTAAGACAGGGATGTAGTCTTTCGCCACTACTGTTCAATCTGTACATCGAAGAAGTAATAATTGAGATATAAAAAAAGTTCAGGAGTGGGATTAAATTCAAGGTGAAATGATATCAATGATACGATTCGCTGAAGACATTGATATCCTGAGTGAAAGTGAAGAAGAATTACATGATCTGCTGAATGGAATGAGCAGTCTAATGAGTATAGAATATTAATCGAACAAAGATGAAAGTAATGAGAAGTAACAGAAATGAGAAGAATGAGAAACTTAACAGGTGAATTGATGGTCAGGAAGCAAATAAAGTTAAGGAATCCTCCTAACTAGTCAGCAAAATAACCAATGACGAACGGAGCAGGGAGGACATCATAAGCAGACTAGCAGTGGCAGAAAGGACATTCCTGGTCAAGAGAAGTCTACTAGTATCAAACAAATATCTGAAAATGTACGTTCGGAGCACAGCATTGTATGACAGTAAATCATGGACTGCGGGAAAACCGGAACAGAATATAGTCGAAGCAATTGAGATGTGGTGCTACAGACGAATGCTGAAAATTAGGTGGACTGATAGGTAAGGAATGAGGAGGTTCAGAGCAGAATCGGAGAGGAAAGGAGTATGTGGAAAGCACTGGGTACATAGGGTAATCACGTCTGGTTCGCATGACTGGTAATTCGGGTAGCAGGCGACACATGTCTGACATGTATAGGCCGGTAATAATGCCTTATGTTGCAGGTCTCCGTCACTGCCTTTGGACAAGACCATACATTAGCAGCACTGGCCTGATCTTGCTCGATTGTTGGTCAGACCAGCACGTTCTCCGTATATGATACCCACTCGAAACTACGGATCATGTGCTGAGAGAGTCTAGCACGTCATACGTTGGATGGATTGTGGCACAGAGTTGAAGCAACATGGAATGACTTACCCTTTATGACGTGCAAAACGTTTCGACTCGATACCCAGCTAGGTTAGAGTCATTGCTGCTGATAGAGGTAGCAGCCCTGGGAACTGAATTTAGCAATCTGTATTCCCCTAGCAGTCCTAAACAAAGCGACGTCTAAATTCAGTTGGAAAATAAAAGGAGTTCAATTTCTGAGCAATAGATTAAATAGTCTGATATTTGCTGATGTTGATCTGTTCACAAACCGTATACAGGGTGTTACAAAAAGGTATGGCCAAACTTTCAGGAAACATTCTTCACACACAAATAAAGAAAAGATGTTATGTGAATATGTGTCCTAAAACGGTTAATTTCCATGTTAGAGCTCATTTTAGTTTCGTCCACCTACGCTCAATGGAGCACGTTATCATGATTCCATACGGGATGCTCTACCTGTGCTGCTAGAACATGTGCCTTTACAAGTACGACACAACATGTGGTTCATGCGCGATGGAGCTCCTGCACATTTCAGTCGAAGTGTTCGTACGCTTCTCAGCAACGGATTCGGTGACCGATGGATTGGTAGAGGCGGACCAATTCCATGGCCTCCACGCACTCCTGACCTCAACCCTCTTTACTTTCATTTATGGGGGCATTTGAAAGCTCTTGTCTACGCAAACCCGGTACCAAATGTAGAGACTCTTCGTGCTCGTATTGTGGACGGCTGTGATACAAAACGCCATTCTCCAGGGCTGCATCAGCGCATCAGGGATTCCATGCGACGGAGGGTGGATGCATGTATCCTCGCTAACGGAGGACATTTTGAACATTTCCTGTAACAAAGTGTTTGCAGGCACGCTGGTACGTTCTGTTGCTGTGTGTTTCCATTCCATGATTAATATGACTTGAAGAAAAGTAATAAAATTAGCTCTAACATGGAAATTAAGCGTTTCCAGACACATGTCCACATAACATATTTCCTTTCTTTGTGTGTGAGGAATGTTTCCTGAAAGTTTGACCGTACCTTTTTGTAATACCCTGTAGATGAACCTGAAATATTAGTTAGCGAACTTGCGTTAGTCTGGTCTAAACTTGGTCTGAAAATGAGCTATGGCAAATCCTGGAGAAGTGAAGACCCTCCACAACCGCAGTAGCATGATGGCCAACACAAATAGTTCTACTTCCGTCTCTGCAACATGGTTACAATTCGAATCGAGGAGTCACAGGGCGGGTCCGTGATGTTCTCTATACATATACATGTGATCACTCACTAATACGGTCCCATCGTCGAGGAGACAGCAAACAGAATGCGACTGAAGGGTTGTGGTTTAAGGGGAAGAGGGATGGGGAAGGGCGAGGAGGGAACGAAGTGCCTCTGCAAGTGTCACCTCTGCGACAGCATGTGCGGGTAAAAGGTCTGGTGGTGGATTTGTGCCAGCGGCGACAGCTCATACTTGAGTGTTGGGAAATTTTAGTGGAGAGATGTAAACGTTGTAGCCGGTATCAGACGAAACCTTCTGGGCCACCTGAGGCGCCAGCGTACCTAAATGTATGAATGTGTGCGTGCGTGCGTGCTTGAGTGCGTGTGTGTGTTTTCTGTATCTGCTCCTAAAACACAGCACCGTTTTCAATCAAACTTGGTATTTCTATCCCTTACTGTCTCACAACAATCGATGTCGGAGTAAGTACCACATACCTATCATAGCTCAGGAGATATGACGGCATAAGGAATAAGATGCATGAGAAACTGCTACATCATGTACGAGGTTTAAATTTATTACTTCCGGTGCTACTAACTCTATTCGCAATAAATTTCGCACACAGTATCTAATTATGTAGCTAAATGCACCTAAAAATGATACCATACATAGTTTAGAGTATATGACGTCATAAACTGTGAGACGCGTGAGAAACTGCCACTTCAAATTTTAATACACTTATTCTTATCTGCTAAGACACTCCTACAGTCGATCAACTTAAGGAAAAATCGCTGACTGCTTTCATCTGTGAAGCGCAAATGGCTGTAGGCGAAAGCAATCACCATCTATAGAGCTATGAAGAGGAGTTGTCATAGGGCGTTTACAAAATCGCATTGTAGACACGCAAAGCAACAGTTTCCAACGTACAGAAATTGTCCGGGATATTACACCACCAACACAGTCCATGTATTGTTTTCGTTTCTAATAGAAAAAATGGTAAAATGATTACCCAGTGAATGCCGGGTTTGTCACCTAGATTGTGTAGAGTCGTGAGGGGTTTGATTGTATTTACTGTGTTAGGCTTCCCTGCTTTTGCCGACGAGTTGACTCTCGTGAGTACAGCTGGTGTTTCCAGCTAGGTTTGCTGTACACAGAGCTTCACCGATATAGCTTTGTTTCGGTGCTTAATTAAAACCTTCCTTAAGTTAAATATAATCTCTACCAACCGACAGTGCGTCTTCAATTGACTCGAAGCCGGTCGTGATTTTCAAAAAAAGTGCAAATTTGGCTGCGGTTGTCTGCAATTTAAAAGAACATGCGCTTTCATAGGCGGTTGATTTCCCAGAGGAAAAGTGTTCCTGGGCGGCTATGCTTCCATCTGTGGTTATGATCGTAGTTCCCCAGCTTCAGGGTGAAGTGGTCAGCCTACCATTATTTCAGAGTATTTACTCTTTCCATTGCCGTGCGGATTTAGCCGAGCGGTCTCAGGCGCTGCAGTCTTGGACTGTGCGGCTGGTCCCGGTGGAGGTTCGAGTCCTCCCTCGGACATGGGTGTGTGTGTTTGTCCTTAGGATAATTTAAGTTAAGTAGTGTGTAAGCTTAGGGACTGATGACCTTAGCAGTTTAGTCCCATTAGATTTCACACACATTTGAACTCTTTCCATTACGTCACTGACCTTTGTTCTATGTCTGATGTGTACTGCTTTCTTTATGTCTTCCTTTGTGTTGCCCTACAATTATCTTTCCAGTTATGAAATGATGAACGCATTTAATGTCCATTTCTCACAGACATTAATAATTTTTTGTGGTATACATTGATAAAAACTCTATTAATGATGTGACCCTTTGGAGCTGTGTACTTCCAACGTATATATTCCCTCCCGTTGCCCATTAATTAATTATGATGTTAATACCATGAAATGACTGGGCTGGTCATTTCAGTCGAAGAACAAATGGCGGATGGTCAAGATATATAGCACATTGGAGCATACCTTACTGAAAAATACCGAATGGAAGACAACTGAACGACTGTGGGAAGACTTACGAAAGACAGCTGGATTCAGTTTGCAAAGAGAAGCTTAATATCGACTGAAATGGAAGAACGTGCTGGTATCCTACACCTGAAACGCCAAAGAAACTAGTATAGGCATGGGTATTGAAATAAAGAGATATGTAAACACTCAGAATTCTGCGTTGCTGTCGGCTACGCCTAATAAGACAACAAGTGTCTGGCGCAGTTGTTAGATTAGTTACCGCTGCTACAATGGTAGGTTAGCAAGATTTAAGCGAGTTTGAACGTTGTGTTATAGCCGGTGTACAGCATCTCCGAGGTAGAGATGAAGTGGGATTTTCCCGTACGACTGCTTTCACGAGTGTACCGTGAATGTCAGATATCCGGTAAAACAACAAATCTCTAACATCGTTGCGGTCGGAGGAAGATCCTGCAAGACGGAACCAACGACTGCTGAAGAGAATCGTTCAACGTGTCAAAAGTGCAATCCTTCCGAAAATTGCTGCAGATTTCAATGCTGGGTCAACAACAAGTGTCAGCGTGCGAAGCATTCAACGAAACATGATCTGTATGGGCTTTCGGAGCCGAAGGCCCACTCATGTACCCTTGATGAGTGCACAACACAAAGCTTTACAATTCGCCGGGGCTCGTCAACACCGACATTGGACTGTTGATGACTGGAATCTTGTTACCCGGTCTCGTTTGAGAGTCTATAGAGCGGATGGACGTGTACAGATACGGTGACAACCTCATGAATCCACGGAGCCTGCATGTCAGCAGTGGGCTGTTCAAGCAGGTGGAGACTCTGTAACGGCGTGGAGCGTGTGCTGTTGGAGTGTTGTGTGGCCCCTGATACGTCTAGATGCGATTCTGATAGATGACACGTACACAAGTGTCTTGTATGATCAGCTGCAATCATACATGTCCATTGATTATCCGCCACTATGAACATCTAGTTTCGTTGAGTTTCTTAATCTGAGTCTCTGCATTACGAAAGAGTAAAAACCATACATCACCAATATATTTCGTAGCATAATAAAAGAAACGAAAGGTGTTACACCGCGAAGCACCAATTTCATATTTCTCAGATTTTGTTGAGACACTCACAACTTAATGGTTATTGACATGTCCATTGAGCAATTCCAGCGGGACAATGCGACACCCCACACGTCCAGAATTGCTACAGGGTGGCTCCAGGAACACCCTTCTGGGTTTAAACACTTCCGCTGGCCACCAAACTCCCCGGACATGAACATTATTGAGCATATCTGGGACGCCTTGAAGGTGGTGTTCAGAAGAGATCCCCACTCCCTCGTACTCTTTCGGAATTATGGAGAGCCCTGCAGGACTCACGGTGTCAGTTCCCTTCAGCACTACTTCAAACATTAGTCGAGTCTATGCCACGTAGTTCTGCGGATGCTCACTCAAAGAGGCCACATTACCTGCCTGATGATGACGATGGTACTTCTAAGTCATCCATAATTTTAATAATGTAAATTTACTACAATGAGGTAATTTCGTTACTGGCTATCCTTCCAGATGTTGAAGTTTTCTTGGCCAACACTGTGTGTAGATGATAGATGCCTGAGCCCGCAAAGCGTCCACCCCGATGCTGCTCCCTCTTGTCTGCACCTCGCGCCGTGACTGGCACAGGTCTCGAATTCGCCAGGTGTGCCGCGGATGCGACCCTGCTGGTGTCGCGGCGTGGGTGTATCCGTGAGCCCCCCGCTGTCGCCGCCGCCCCCGTGGCGAGATCCCGCAGGAAGGGGGCGGCGCGGTCTCCCGGCAGGGGTCCCCATCTTGGGAGTCCCGAGGGCGCGAGCAACTTGGCCGGGATCGTCTTACGGGGCGCGTCTCTTCGCGCCTGCGCGGCCAGGTATCCGACTCCTCTCCACATACCGTAGCCCTCCTCCCGGACATACCTGCTTCTCGGAACCTGGTTTCGCCGAAACGCTCCTCGCCACCTCCCTCTCAGAACTGCCGAGGTGCAAGGTAAACGGGCCGAGGCAAGTCCAACGACACAAATTATCCGACAGTGAATGTAACATTTCTCAGGAGCCGTCGGAGCAACTCATTAATAGAAGGAGTTGCCAGAGGAGGGAGTGGATATCTAACAAGTCTGCTATATTTAGACCGAAGGAAACGAATTGTTATCTCGCAAAAATCGTTTAAGAAAGCAATTACATATGCAGAGGGAAATAGTCAGGCGCTATGTCAGAAAATATCACTTTCGATTACAGCGGTGTTATTCTCCAAGGTCTTTCTCAGAACAGCTTGCGGATCCCGGACTTGGTGATCAGCTCTTGTGTTGGACATATCTGTGATCATATTCCAATGTCCTCTGCACAACTATACTGGCTATGTGCAACCAAGCGCAGAGGCCTCCAAGTACTCTGTCTCATCTACTGTCTTTTCCATAGTACTATATGAAGACAAGTGATAGTTTAACTTTGTTCCCAAAATATTGAAAAGTTCGTGACCGATATACTTCAGATTTATACACGATACTCCAATAAAGATGCAGATGGACATTTTTATTAAATATGTTTGGTTTATACACACAGTACTATATGCAATATAAAGGTTGTTACCTAAATTCTCCAAGAGCTCTTGACCGATTTACTTTATATTCTTACACGCTACTCCAATAAACGTTCAGACAGACACAGGCACACATTTTTAATATGTGGTATATAAATAAGTACTACATACATGGGAAAAGAAGTTGGCAGAAAATTCTAATTTGACCGATTTACTTCAAATTTATACATGATACTCAGACAGACATAGGCTACACAATTTTTAATATATGTGATACACAAAAGCCTATTCTATACTTGATAGACTTCATAAAAAATAAGTCATTGCTTAACCTTGTTACCAAAAATCTCGAGTAGATCTTTATCGATTTACGCCAAATTGTTACACGATTTATGTAATATATATTGTATAAAGACATCTCATTGATCAACCTTGTTACCGAAATTTACGGGAAGTGCTCGGCCGATTTACTTCTAATTTTTGGCAACATTCTAATAAACGTTCAGTCAGACATGGACTGCAAACTTTTAATACATGTCGTCTATAAATATATTTCTAATACATAAACGGGAAACATTGTTAGCAAAAATCTCGAAAAGTTATCTATTGATTTACTTAAAATTTTTACAAAATGCTCTAATAAACGGCCTGTAGGCATGTTTCAATATCTGAGGCATACTGGCGGTCGTGTGTGGGTGAGGTATGCTTGCTTGTGCGTGTGAATGGTGTGTTTCTCTCTTTTACTGATGGAAACTGTAGCCGAAAGCTTTATGCTAGTGTCTTGTAATTGTGCCTGTCTGCAACTTGACGTGTCTTGTTTACGGTAAGTAGCAATCTGTCCTTTCCTGTATTGCTGATATTCCTACCTCGAGTTTCCATTGTTTGTACATAAATATATATATATGTCATACGCATAGAGTAAACGTTGTTATAAAAAATCTCGTAAAGATCTTGACCGATCTACTTCAGATGTTTAGGTGATATTCTAATGCAGGTTTGGACAGGCAGAAGATATTTTTCTCTCTAAACGACAATGTACAGATTTTCTGTTAAAAACCATTGCGAGAAAGAAAATGTTGTGTTATGAAAATATGCGGTTTCGTTTTCTTTAACGCAGTCAGTTTAAAGCTCTACATCAGGGCATTGAAACTATTAGACAAACTGTTTCTTCCACATCTATTCTTTCTACTTACGTATAATTTTAAAGAAAAGTAGGGCACACAACAATGTACTGTCGGCCGCTGTGGCCGAGCGGTTATAGGTGCTTCAGCCCGGAACCGCGCTGCTGCTACGGTCGCAGGTTCGAATCCTGCTTCGGGCATGGATGTGTGCGATGTCCTTACGTTAGTTAGGTTTAAGTAGTTCTAAGTCTAGGGGCTGATGATTTCAGATGTTAACTCCCATAGTGCTTAGAGCCATTTGAATCATTTGAACAATGTACTGGTTTGTTTTCTCCGTTGCAGCCAGTTTCGACAGGAAAGAGGAATGTTATATTTATGGCTTACTGAGTTATGATTAGAGTACTACTTTGGAATCTGAATCATCGGAAACTTTGCAGTTTTACGCATTCACAAATTAAAAATATGAGAAGTACTGTCGTTGAAGCTGCTATCCTCACAGATCCCTTAGCTGCAATGTTCTCTTCTGTACCCCTCATATTAATGATCGCAACCGATTTACCCATTCATTTTAAGTGGCTTCATTTCCCAATCAAGGTTTCGTTTGCAATAACAATAAATAAGGCTCAAGGACAAAGAGAAAGGAAGAGGAGATGGGCATAAAACAGGAGGTGGAGAAAATGGGCAGTGGGAGGAGGAAGAGATGGACAAATTGAGGTGGTAAGAGGAGGAGATGAACAAAGAGAGGGGGAGGAGGAGATTAGACACTGTCCCTCATACCTCATCTCGACCTTTTGACGCTCTTCTCTGACCAACTTGCAGAAACACCCTTTCCCAACAAAGCAAAATTCTTTCTGGCCCACTCTACTACTCCGCCGCTTTCTCGAAGTCCTTCTCAGTTGCAAGAATCCGACTCTGGAATAACCTCATTCACAGAATTGAATAACATCTCCGCCTTAGAAAAAACAATGTATGACATACCTGTTAAAGCAACAATAATGTCTACCCTACTACCAGTATGCACTCGTTACACCATTACATCCTCATTTCGTAACAGGTGTTCGGCACTTTCCAATGCTCTTACTTGGTGCAGTCTGCGTACATTTCTCTCCTTCTCGCTATGTCAGAAAGTATCACTTTTACGCACCTAAAAATACTTCCTGTATCTGTTACTATGATTCTGTATCTACTGCTATTATTATTACTAGCGAGAACATGAGCAGCAGCAGTAGTGGTAGTAGTGGCAGTATTAACATGATTAGTTTTTAATACTTTTTATTCAAAATGTCACCACAAAGATCTAAATCATTTTAAATTCTGTTGGTTCTATTTCATAACCATTTATCATATAAAAACTGATATTTATTAGATAACTATGAGGTAAAACAATAGTCGTACTTTATGTGTGAAGTCCCTGTCCGTTGTAAGAGTGTGCCCTAATGCCCTAATATGATAAATTTTAATAAATAAATAAGCATGAACATCTTGACCGAACAGTGCCAAACTGATGTCCCAATATTTTCGTGCTCGTACGATGTGTTCATTAAAATGTCTTCCTTGAGCGAGCTTATTTCCAGTAATACGTCTGAAAAAGGGCCATTTCTGAAGATGACAACTGGATGGCTATCGGTCGTGCCTAAGGTTACTGGGACTTTCTCGGTAGAGGTGGCTACACACCACCAGACGACGTGCACGAGCATCATATCGCCAGCTTGTCATTCAGAAAGGTCGAATCAGTGGTATGAGAGTCATGGGGGCATCGTACCGACAGAGTGCAATGGCTGTAGAACCAATGGTAACTAGACAGTCTCTGGTGACTAGACAGACTCCGGGGACCAGCGTGGAAAAAAGACAAGGTACATGTCCTTTCCAAAGGTCTACACCAGGAAAGGTAACTGGATGGTCCTGTGGGATCTGGTGAACTGATTTATGCCAACATCTGAGTTCCGGACAGAGGTTATAGGGAAAGTCGGAAGGGTGTAACAAGGATTGGAGTGTCACAAAATCTCGACATCGAGGTCGTTAGAGGCAGAGCGCAAGCTCGGAATATTTCAAAGGTGGGGAAGGAAATCGTCCTTGCTCTTTTCAAAGGAACTATCCCGGCATTTGGCTGGAGCGACTTCACGAGAAACCTAGATGAGGATGGCCGGACGTGGATCTGAACCGTCATCCTTCCGAATTGGAGTCCATTGTGCTAAACACTTCGCCACCTCGATCGGTGCGAATCGTCTCGAACAGTTAACAGGAAGCTGGTTAGACAGCTTGAGCCGCCAAGCGACGTTTGCCGCAAACACCATACCACTGGAGACCGAGTCTTGCCTGGTGTGGAGCCAGAGTTAGCTTGGAAGTAGGGTACATTCTGAGGAGTTCACACTTGTAGCGGTCAGATCGAAGCCAACGACTGCGTAGACGACCTGGTGAAAGGTCACAGGATGCAGCGATTCTCGAGTTTCTTACCGTCGAACTTCTGGAACCCTGGTGTGGGGAGCTACTGGAAATAACAACAGGGCTGAACTGGTAATTACTGAAGGGCAGATGAAAGTTCACCAGTATGTGGCAGGAATGGCAGCCCTTGTTGTCAGATCCTTCATAACCAGGCTACCAAAGGGCATATTCCACGAGGATAACGAAAGACCCTTCAGTGAAGTGTACACCACGAACGCCTTTATCACCCATACAGCAAGTCCATAAAACACAGCACCGACGGAAAATTCAGTTAATGTTGACTCAACAATTATTTTAAGAAACGTTTTGTTTAGGTTTTTCCACTTCTGGTAAATGTGTTCCAGAAACTGGTAGGGAAGCAGAGGTTTCTAGAATGTCGTTCTGAGTTCCTTGATCACCAGAGGCAGAATAGCCCTGAGGACGAGGAAGGCAGCTTCACAGGTTGCCTAACAGTCCCGTCGGCCACGAGTCACCAGCCGAACACAATCCTCCTGTTGTAAGTAGGCTGTTTAGGTTCTTATATTGGTAACGCCACCGCCACGTAGCGCTCTGTATGAAAATCACTGGCTGTGCTGTGTGCAGTCTGTGGCTGGTTGGCATTGTTGTAATACTCGCCATTGTAGCGTTGGGCAGTTGGCTGTTAACAGCGCGTAGCGTTGCGCAGTTGGAGGTGAGCCGCTAGCAGTGGTGGATGTGGGGAGAGAGATGGCGGAAATTTGAGAGCCGATGATCTGGACGTGTGTCCATCAGAGACAATGCATTTGAAGACTGGATGTCATGAACTGCTATATATATTATGACTTATGAACACTATTAAGGTAAATACATTGTTCGTCCTCTATCAAAATCTTTCATTTGCTAACTATGCCTATCAGTAGTTAGTGCCTTCAGTAGTTTGAATCTTTTATTTAGCTGGCAATAGTGGCGCTCGCTGTATTGCAGTAGTTCGAGTAACGAAGATTTTTGTGAGGTAAGTGATTTGTGAAAGGTATAGTTTAATGTTAGTCAGGGCCATTCTTTTGTAGGAATTATTGAAAGTCAGATTGCGTTGCGCTAAAAATATTGTGTGTCAGTTTAAGCACAGTCATGTATAATTTTTCTAAGGGGACGTTTCATATGTCGACCCTTAGCCGAGGATACCTCACTGGAATCTTCTGATTTTTTCTTGTAGTTTGTGTAATTAGTGTAGCTTTTATTTATTGTTATCGCGTAATTGTAGAGAGAATCTTCATCTACATTTACATCTACATTTATACTCCGCAAGCCACCCAACGGTGTGTGGCGGAGGGCACTTTACGTGCCACTGTCATTACCTCCTTTTTCTGTTCCAGTCGCGTATGGTTCGCAGGAAGAACGACTGTCTGAAAGCCTCCGTGCGCGCTCGAATCTCTCTAATTTTACATTCGTGATCTCCTCGGGAGGTATAAGTAGGGGGAAGCAATATATTCGATACCTCATCCAGAAACGCACCCTCTCGAAACCTGGCGAGTAAGTTTCACTGCGATGCAGAGCGCCTCTCTTGCAGAGTCTGCCACTTGAGTTCGCTACACATCTCCGTAACGCTATCACGGTTACCAAATAACCCTGTGACGAAACGCGTCGCTCTTCTTTGGATCTTCTCTATCTCTTCCGTCAACCCGATCTGGTACAGATCCCACACTGATGAGCAATACTCAAGTATAGGTCGAACGAGTGTTTTGTAAGCCACCTCCTTTGTTCATGGACTACATTTTCTAAGGACTCTCCCAATGAATCTCAACCTGGTACCCGCCTTACCAACAATTAATTTTATATGATCATTCCACTTCACATCGTTCCGCACGCATACTCCCAGATATTTCACAGAAGTAACTGCTATCAGTGTTTGTTCCGCTATCATATAATCATACACTAAAGGATCCTTCTTTCTATGTATTCGCAATACATTACATTTGTCCGTGTTAAGGGTCAGTTGCCACTCCCTGCACCAAGTGCCTATCCGCTGCAGATCTTCCTGCATTTCGCTACAATTTTCTAATGCTGCAACTTTTCTGTATACTACAGCATCATCCGCGAAAAGCCGCATGGAAATTCCAACACTATCTACTAGGTCATTTATGTATATTGTGAAAATTAATGGTCCCATAACACTCCCCTGTGGCACGCCAGAGGTTACTTTAACGTCTGTAGACGTCTCTCCATTGATAACAACATGCTGTGTTCTGTTTGCTAAAAAGTCTTCAATCCAGCCACCCAGCTGGTCTGATATTCCGTAGGCTCTTGCTTTGTTTATCAGGCGACAGTGCAGAACTGTATCGAACTCCATCTGGAAGTCAAGGAAAATAGCATCTACCTGGGAGCCTGTATATAATATTTTCTGGGTCTCATGAACAAATAAAGCGAGTTGGGTCTCACACGATCGCTGTTTCCTGAATCCATGTTGATTCCTACAGAGTAGATTCTGGGTTTCCAAAAACGACATGATACTCGAGCAAAAAACATGTTCTAAAATTCTACAACAGATCGATGTCGGAGATATAGGTCTATAGTTCTGCGCATCTGCTCGACGACCCTTCTTGAAGACTGGGACTACCTGCGCTCTTTTCCAATCATTTGGAACCTTCCGCTCCTCTAGAGACTTGCGGTACACGGCTGTTAGAAGGGGGGCAAGTTCTTTCGCGTACTCTGTGTAGAATCGAATTGGTATCCCGTCAGGTACAGTGGACTTTCCTCTGTTGAGTGATTCCAGTTGCTTTTCTATTCCTTGGACACTTATTTCGATGTCAGCCATTTTTTCGTTTGTGCGAGGATTTAGAGAAGGAACTGCAGTGCGGTCTTCCTCTGTGAAACAGCTTTGGAAAAAGGTGTTTAGTATTTCAGCTTTACGCGTGTCATCCTCTGTTTCAATGCCATCATCATCCCGGAGAGTCTCGATTGCTGTTTCGAGCCACTTACTGATTTAACGTAAGACCAGAACTTCCTCGGATTTTCTGTCAAGTCGGTACATAGAATTTTACTTTCGAATTCACTGAACGCTTCACGCATAGCCCTCCTTACGCTAACTTTGACATCGTTCAGCTTCTGTTTGTCTGAGAGGTTTTGGCTGCGTTTAAACTTCCAGTGAAGCTCTCTTTGCTTTCGCAGTAGTTTCCTAACTTTGTTGTTGAACCACGGTGGGTTTTTCCCGTCCCTCACAGTTTTACTCGGCACGTACCTGTCTAAAACGCATTTTACGATTGCCTTGAACTTTTTCCATAAACACTCAACATTGTCAGTGTCGGAACAGAAATTTTCGTTTTGATCTGTTAGGTAGTCTGAAATCTGCCTTCTATTACTCTTGCTAAACAGATAAACCTTCCTCTCTTTTTTTATATTCCTATTAACTTCCATATTCAGAGATGCTGCAACGGCCTCCTTTGTAGTTGTAGTCTTTCATTGTTGTACAGTAAAACAGTTGTGGCATGCATGTAGATTTGCACCAAGTATTTCGCAGCTGCACTTGCAATTAACTAGATATTATTTTCAGGGCTATGTTAATGTGTTTTCTTATTTTGCTCTTCAAATTGTGCTTTTCTGTTTTGTTGTGTGAAATACTGTGACAATAATGGCGTGTGAAAAACGAAATACTAGGCTCCAAAGTAAACTGAGAAATGACAGTGAAGACGAAAGAAGTGTGTTAGGACCACCGTGTAATGAATTAACTAATGTTCAACATAGTAATTTGGTAACTGTGCGTAGGGAAATGGAGCGGACGGCAAACAATGGTGTAAACAGTGAAACATTAGTGAACCGGGAAGCATTATCGATCGATCGGTCGGCAACAGCCCGCCTCAGGAACCGGGAATGACAGGACACAATCTTGCAAATACTGCAGATTCAGGTTTTGGGTCCTCACCGTTATCTCAAATAAGACGAGACACATTTTCTGCTTGTCAAAATGTGAATGTTGCCGGTGCAACTTCACTGCCGAAAAGCACTGAGGAACATGTTTCAGACACCAGTGCATTGTTATTACACTTAATGCAACAAATGGGACAAAGACTACAAAAGTTAGACACAATGGAACAAAATCTTCTAAGTTAAACACAGTGGAACAAAATCTTCAAAAGTTAGACACAATGGAACAACACCAGAGACAAACACAGCAACAGTTAGACGTAATGGAACAAAATCTTCACACCACGCTTGAACAAACACGTGAAGATTTAACTACTGAGTTACATAAAATCGAATCGAAATGTCAAAAAGTCTGTAATGACGTAAAAACACAAATTTGTGAGCATTTCCAACCTATTTTTTCGCGGCATGAAAATACATTACAGAATCACGAAGCAGCCATAAAAGAACTGCAAACTATTGTTCATGAAAATCATGAGACCTTGCAAGCTAAAATTGACTCAGTTGCATCTACCGATTCGGTTACGCACCTTGCAAAAACTCAGGAAAACTTAAAGGACACAGTAGATACGATTTCAACACAAATGGACACTCTGAAACTTGGTTCAGAAAAAAAAACTGAGGAAATAAGTACACTATCGGAGAAAGTAGACGAACTTTCGGATCAGTTCACTAACTTATCTACAAAGGTAGATGATGATCTGAATGACACAAGACTTGTAGCCATCACTGACACAGAAGACTATGAGCCGGCCGCGGTGGTCTAGTGGTTCTAGGCGCGCAGTCCGGAACCACGGGACTGCTACGGTCGCAGGTTCGAATCCTGCCTCGGGCATGGATGTGTGTGATGTCCTTAGGTTAGTTAGGTTTAAGTAGTTCTAAGTTCTAGGGGACTGATGACCACAGAAGTTAGGTCCCATAGCGCTCAGAGCCATTTGAACCATTTTTAGAAGAGTATGAACAAATTAAGAAATTCAAACAAAATCAGAATTAAATTAATACGCAACACAAAAGATAAATCCGGGAAGTACAAGATCAGTTGGCACAAGTAACACAAAAATTACAAATTTCAGAGGACACTCGCGCTCCAACACGGGAAGAGGGACTTAGAAATACGGAAAAGCAGCGAAATAATAACACAGGGCATTTCGGAAGTTATGAAAGAAATTGGCAATGTGCACCGAATTTTGAGATGGAACCGCCGACACGACGTAACAATGACCGATATGCGACTCGCCGACACGATGATTTTGACTATAAGCTGTTCTTTACTACACGTAAATTCAAAACATTTAAGAATTCTGGCAACGACATTCATCCACAAGCGTGGCTCCATCAATTCTCTCATTGTTTTCCTCCCAACTGGTCATTAGAGTGCAGATTAGAATTTATGTGTGGCTACTTAGAGAATGAACCAGCAGTGAGAATGCGATCGGTCATTCACGATTGCCACAGTGAAGGAGAAGTTTATCATGCCTTCCTCTCAGCATATTGGTCTCAAGCCACACAAGACCGAGTAAAACATAGCATCATAACGATGAAACATTTCGAACAATCTGAATTTTCCAGTCTTGTGAAATATTTTGAAGACATGTTGCACAAGAATCAGTACCTGTCAAACCCATACAGCCCCTCAGAACTCATCCGCATTTGCTTAATCAAATTACTTGAACATTTACGACATATTATTTTGGCAGGACGTTGCAAAGACGACATTGAAGCTTTTCAGGGACTCTTACAAGAATTGGAAATTGACACAGACAATCGCGGGACGCTAAAACAGGAACACAACAATTACAGGTCACATCAATCACAATTCTGCAATGACAGAAATAATAACTGGACACAACAAGGCTTTTCTTACAACGCAAATCGTGACTAAAACAGACACCAACCGCATGACAACCGTTGACAGAATAATAGTTACAGAGAAAGATCGCATTTCCGTAGTAATGTATATGACAGAGATTATACTACAACAAGACGCACAATTTAACGCTACAGGACACACATTTGAGTGATTAATTTTGTACTTAACACATTTATTTTTAAAGATTTTTGAATTACAAAGGAAGTTTTGCATGATACATTTAATTCCACTGCAGTATTCTGTAACACCTGAGGGTAAAATTACATTAATCCTCAGGGGGGTACACACCTACTTTGTGTACCATGTGTGTAGCAAGCACAAGGAGCCCTAGCTAATATGGTATTTGCTTATACAACTTTACACATTGGTACCATATTTCTCTAACACAGAATTACACAGCTATCTGATTATTTAACAGAGAAACAAACTTTTTTTTTTACTACATCAGTGACACATGTTTACACAATTACACAGTTGGATAACTTCACACTTATGAAATTGTATTTTGTCTGTACTTTGTGAACTGTTCATATTTTTTCGGAACCATTGTGATACTATGCGAGCTTTGAATGATGTATTTGGTATGGATCATGATTTTTAAAGTACGTTTGAGGTAGATGACACTTTTCAAATGAGCAGAGAATTTTTTTTAGGTTTTAAAATATTCAGAAAGCTACTACGATTTTGAGATGTGATTGATCTGTTATGATGTTATTATTATGACGACAATGTGTATTATGCTGTTGAGGTATGTTTATGATCAATGAGATGATGCTATATGAGGAATCTGACTATGGTATGTATTTATTATGATGAAATATTGAAGATGTGTTGATGAATATGTATATGTGTAATAAGGTAACGAATAAGGAGTAATGGTTAGGGACTCTGACTTTTGAAAAAGAATGATGGAAACCAAGAATCGTACTTTAAAATTATGAAATGTGTGTAAAAGCGTGAATGTATCACAGTGCCGACGAAAATTTTTTGGACACTATTATATTTAAAGGATTTTGTTTCTACATATTTGTAACGCAAATTATCGACCTGTGAAATTTTATATGAGACTGTCACTGTAGTGCAAACTGGTGTCGTAAATATTTCGGTAAGAAAGTTAAGTGACCACCTTCACGTAATGTATCGTGGGCACCCAGCTGCGGGACAGTCGCCTGGAAAAAAGCCATTAATGTGTTCCTTTCAGTGGCACAGGTGGAGAAAAAAGGAGGCCATTATCCTCGCTGTTGACATTTCTTTGTAGAAAGCATCGCAAATATGACACGCTCAAACTTGAAAACATGATTACACTGTAGAGTTCTTAATTTATGATATTTACTGAAATGAAATGATGAGAAACATTTCACATCTATTGTCTTGCTAGTTTAAAGATTGTTTACTGCATTATGAAATGCCATATGGCTAGTGAATGACATTTCACGCCTTGTTTTGCTTATTCTGTTTAATATCTAGTTTCTAACTGCACTGCAGCATTGGTTAAAATAAAATTTTATAGATGTACTGATATAGATATTTTATGCCCACAGATCCAGTAAATAATAAAATTTATGATCTACTTAAAAAAAACTAAGGAGCACAAAAAGACATTTCCCTTCACAGGACTTACACACATAATTTTCTTTTCAACTATTTGGTAATTTTTTTGGTAGAATAACTTCTTGTGGTGCACCACGTTAATGACATAGACATTAAGATGTGAATAGACATTTCCCTTACCTGCATTGTTGTCTTTAGTGTACTATTTTTTCTGCTTGAGCTTTGTCATGTTTAGGTATAAGTTATAGCATTTGCTGCTGCTGTTTGCCAGGCATAGTGTTACTGAATTTGACTTTGTATTACTCTGTTAAGCCAGTTTTACTACTGATTTATTTTTCTTGTTGCTGCCCATTGGCTCATATTAGTTGTAATGTTGCATTTGCTTGATAATTTAGATTTACTGTAGCTTGCTTTGCCACTTTGCATTTTTTTGTCATTCCTGTTTGTGTTAATTGTTTTGTGTTGCTGCATTGCCTTGTCCCTTAGTTTAGCATCTGAGCTCAGTAAATTTAAGTTAGCTTAAGGTGGGGTAGGCTATGTGAGAACGAGTTGTGATGAATTGGAAGAAATGCATTGAGAAGCTATAAGAAAATGGTTTGGCAAAAATAAGACTTTTGAAAGAGGATGTGAACAGAATACAGAAAGCGTACTTGGATAGGAATTTTTTGGTGGAAACAAATGTTGAAATACGACGAAAGATCTATGGAATGAAGTTTTGGGTTAGACTGCAGTACCAAATGGTACAATGAAAACGAACCCTGCCCTTTCCTCTTGTGTTATCCCACTACGTGTTTGTGTACCCTTGGGTATTTGTGTTCTTCCTGTCTTTATGTGTTTATCTGATGAGAGTTACATTGTAGAATTTTTCTGATAATATGTTATTTACTTTGTAAAGATGTTTAGACATTATTTATTCTGTTTTGTTTTAATGCTCATGTGTGAAGTTGATGTTTCTAAAGTTATTCTGATCTTTTTATGTATGTGCTTATGTCATAATTCCTGTAACACTGATGTATATGTTATTTCTATTCTTTTGTAAAGCCTGTACCACTACAAATGTTATCTGTATTGTTATGTTCTTTAATGATGTATTTTGTACCTTTGTAATTGTATTCTTATGTTGTAAATTTATAATTGTATAGACACCAGTTCTACAATTAAGTTTCATTTCAGTGCACACGGTTCTGTTGGTCATATTGTATGCACAATATGTAAAAAAGAAAGGGACTGTTAGTGTTTGCACGTGTGTTAATAATGCAGCAAGGGTAGTGGTTAACAGCATTGCTGGTTCTAAGGTCAACTCCAAAAACTTTGTGCGTGCACAAGTGGTCGTTTATGGACTTGCTATATTGTCCGAAAGACTCTTCGATGGTGATTGTGCACCTGCACAGTCGCAACAGATGGCTGCTGGCCATCTCTACTAGGACTTCAGTGGGTCTGCATCTTTAGTGGCCCACCAATACCATTATTTCTACAAGGACTGCAGTGGGTCTGCAACTCTGGTGGCCCACCGATAACGTAATCTCTACCAGGACAACAGTGGGTCTGCTCTGTGATGACCTACCTACCAATATTCTTCAAAACTTCGACTGACTCTGCTGTCGGTTTGCTCTGTTATGGCCCATTACCTGTCTGCATGTCAAGAGTCAGCACTGTCTTTCCGTTGGAAGGACAACACTACTTCTACAAGATTGCATGGAAATCCACTACTTCCGTGTACATTCTCTTTTACTGCTCAGACTTTGAGGAAAAAAAACAAAACACTGTAATTTTACTGTGATGAATGATCATGACTGTCTTTATGGGACTGTGAGAAAATTTTAGCTTTTGACCAACATTGTATCAATAAGTGTGTGCATTTGATTTCTTTGTTATTGTAATTGTGAAAAAATTTTAAAAAATATGTGTTGGCCAGTGCCCAAAACAATTTGTAAAATTTTTTGTGGGGAACATGGGGGTATGTAAGTAGGCTGTTTAGGTTTTTTTATTGGTAACGCCACGTAGCGCTCTGTATGAAAATCACTGGCTGTGCTGTGTGCAGTCTGTGGCTGGTTGGCATTGTTGTAATACTCGCCATTTTAGCGTTGGGCAGTTGGCTGTTAACAGCACGTAGCATTGCGCAGTTGGAGGTGAGCCGCTAGCAGTGGTGGATGTGGGGAGAGAGATGGCGGAAATTTGAGAGCCAATGCTCCTTCATGATACTGACAAGAGGGAGATTGAGTTAATAATTAAATCACTAAAGACCAAGAACTCTCATGGATATGATGGGGTATCTAGCAGAATACTGAAGTATTGTTCTATGTACGTTAGCCCAGTTCTCAGCCATATCTGTATCTTTTCCTTTAGAAGTGGTCGGTTTCCTGACCGATTAAAGTACTCGGTAGTGAATCCACTTTATAAAAAGGGAGACATTGATAATGTTGACAATTTTAGACCTATTTCTATGCCATCGGTGTTTGCTAAAGTTATCGAGAAGGTTGTATATACAAGGTTACTGGAGCATTTAAATTCACATAAGTTGCTGTCAAATGTTCAGTTTGGTTTTAGAAATGGTTTAACAACTGAAAATGCTATATTCTCTTTTCTCTGTGAGGTTTTGGACGGATTAAATAAAAGGTTGCGAACGCTAGGTGTTTTCTTTGATTTAACGAAGGCTTTTGACTGTGTTGACCACAAAATATTACTGCAGAAGTTGGACCATTATGGAGTAAGGGGAGTAGCTTACAATTGGTTCGCCTCTTACTTTAAGAACAGAAAGCAGAGGGTAATTCTCCGCAATATTGAGAGTGGTATTGATGTTCAGTCACAATGGGGCGTTCCCCAAGGGTCGGTGCTGGGGCCACTGCTGTTTCTTATTTATATAAATGATATGCCTTCTAGTATTACAGGTGATTCAAAAATATTTCTGTTTGCTGATGACACCAGCTTGATAGTGAAGGATCTTGTGTGTAATATTGAAACAGTAAGAAATAATGTAGTTCAAGAAATAAGTTCGTGGCTTGTGAAAAATAATTTGATGCTAAATCACAGTAAGACTCAGTTTTTACAGTTTCTAACTCACAATCCAACAAGAACCGATATTTTGATCAGACAGAATGGGCATATTATAAGCGAGACGGAACAGTTCAAATTCCTAGGCGTTCGGATAGATAGTAAGCTGCTGTGGAAAGCCCATGTCCAGGATCTTGTTCAGAAGCTAAATGCTGCTTTATTTACCATTAGAACAGTATCTGAAATAAGTGACACTTCAACACGAAAAGTAGTCTACTTCGCATATTTTCATACGCTTATGTCGTATGGTATTATTTTTTGGGGTAATTCTTCTGATTCAAAAAGGGTATTTTTGGCTCAAAAACGGGCTGTTCGAGCTATATGTGGTGTAAGTTCGAGAACCTCTTGTCGACCCCTATTCAAAAATCTGGGAATTCTGACATTGCCCTCACAGTATATAATTTCTTTAATGTCGTTTGTTGTTAGCAATATTAGCCTATTCCCAAGAGTTAGCAGCTTTCACTCAGTTAATACTAGGCAGAAATCAAATCTGCATGTAGCATGCCCTTCCTTGACTCTTGTGCAGAAAGGAGTGCAGTATTCTGCTGCATCCATTTTCAATAAGCTACCACAAGAACTCAAAAATCTTAGCAGTAGCCCAAACTCTTTTAAGTCTAAACTGAAGAGTTTCCTCATGGCTCACTCCTTCTATTCTGTCGAGGAGCTCCTGGAAGAGCTAAAAAATTAAGCAAATTCCTGTGTTACATTGTTGATTTTCTTCATTTAAACTTACGACTTGTCACCTGAATATGTTTTTTTTTATATTTCATTTTATCTGTTTCTAATATCGTGTTATAATTTCATGTATTGACTCGTTCCATTACCATGGAGACGTCTCCTTAATTTGGTTCCACGGAACAATAAATAAATAAATAAATAAAATAAAAAAATGATCTGGACGTGTGTCCATGAGAAACAATGCATTTGTATGACTGGATGTCATGAACTGCTATATATATATTATGACTTTTGAACACTATTAAGGTAAATACATTGTTTGTTCTCTATCAAAATCTTTCATTCGCTAACTATGCCTATCAGTAGTTAGTGCCTTCAGTAGTTTGAATCTTTTATTTAGCTGGCAGTAGTGGCGTTCGCTTTATTGCAGTAGTTCGAGTAACAAAGATTTTTGTGAGGTAAGTGATTTGTGAAAGGTATTGTTTAATGTTAGTCGGGGCCATTCTTTTGCAGGGATCATTGAAAGTCAGATTGCGTTGCGCTAAAAATATTGTGTGTCAGTTTAAGGACAGTCATGTATAATTTTTCTAAGAGGACGTTTCACTGTAAGCTCCACGTCGTAGAGGGCTCAGAGTTAGGCGAATAGTGTAGGCAGGCCTTGGCGAAGCGTCAAGTATTGTGCGTAAGTACAACAGTCCTTCCTTGGTAATGACCCAAAGCATGTTTTAAAATTGTAAATTTTTGTGGGCCGGGAACTTCTACCGTGAAACTACATTCAGTATGTCCAGCCGATTACATAGCTGCCTACGAGATGTTTTAGAGTGACTGGGACATACTATCCTAGTACACATTCTGTCTGAGGAAGAGCTTCATCCTCAATGAGGATCCACCCCAGAATGTGATGGAGTGAGATACTGATGAGTGGAAACAGTGAAAGTGAGATTTTTTTACTTTATCTCAAAAGATCGGTGTTACCGCTAAAGCAAAAGTTACAGGACTTAAACATTTGAGAATATCTGTCACACGTGACTTCTAACTTAGCCTTTTATTCATATAAACACCGAAGAATTTTAGAGTACCCCATTCCGTTTGTTGATTTTTCCCTCATGTGTTAGTTCAGCGGCCTGACTTGGCGTTGTGCAGAACAATGTTGCATGAACTGTGTTCCATATAAGTTCAGTGACAGTCCATTCACAAAGAACCATTTATCGTTTTGAAAGAAAATTTTATTTGGATTTCCAGTAGCTGCAATTCCCTGATTAGGCCTGAACATAATATTTGTACTCCAATCGAGGAGAACTGTTCCAGTTTCATGGATGAATGATAATAGATCATTGACATGTAATAAAACAAGATTTAATCCACTATAAATCTCAGTAGTACACATATAATGATTATCCGCCACTCTGAACATCTTGTTTAGTTGAGTTTCTTAATCTGAGTCTCTGATTGCCCTACATGACCAATATTTTTTAAAAAAGCTAAACTAACTACACTCCGTCCGAACAGGCCATGAAGGCCCAACGGTACCGACCGGCCGTCGTGTCATCCTCAGCGCACAGGCGTCACTGGATGCGGATATGGAGGGGCTTGTGGTCAGCACACCGCTCTGCCAGCCGTATGTCAGTTTCCGAGACCAGAGCCGCTACTTCTCAATCAAGTAGCTCCTCAGTTTGCTTCACAAGGGCTGAGTGCAACCCGCTTCGGATGGCGGCCCGTCCAAGTGCTACCCCAGCCCGACAGCGCTTAACTTCGGTGATCTGACGGGAACCGGTGTTACCGCTGCGGCAATGCTCTGAGCACTGTCTACATCTACATCTACATCTACATGATTACTCTGCAATTCACATTTAAGTGCTTGGCAGAGGGTTCATCGAACCACAATCATACTATCTCTCTACCATTCCACTCCCGAACAGCGCGCGGGAAAACGAACACCTAAACCTTTCTGTTCGAGCTCTGATTTCTCTATTTTATTTTGATGATCATTCCTACCTATGTAGGTTGGGCTCAACAAAATATTTTCGCATTCGGAAGAGAAAGTTGGTGACTGAAATTTCGTAAATAGATCTCGCCACGACGAAAAACGTCTTTGCTTTAATGACTTCCATCCCAACTCGCGTATCATATTTGCCACACTCTCTCCCCTATTACGTGATAATACAAAACGAGCCGCCCTTTTTTGCAACCTCTCGATGGGACTTAACATCTCAGGTCACCAGTCGCCTATAACTTAGAACTACTTAAACCTAACTAACCTAAGGACATCACACACATCCATGCCCGAGGCAGGATTCGAACCTGCGTCCGTAGCGGTCGCGCGGTTACAGACTGTAGCGCCTAGAACCGCTCGGGCTGCGGCAAGGCCTTTGGCTCACCAATATATTTGGTACCATAATAAAAGAAATGAAAGTTGTTACACCACGAAGCACCAATCTGATATTTCTCAGATTTTGCTGAGACTCTCATAACTTAGTGGTTATTAAAAGACCAATGTTCCATGCCATTATAAAATGATTTCCATCATCAAATTCGGCATGAGGTGTGGTCCACTGGCCCAAATACAGTTTTATATTCGTTCTGGCATGGTAGCCAAAAGCCTAGGAACGCCATCTTGAAGACTTTCTGGCTTAGCCCGAAGCAAATGCCACGTCAATCCATAAAGTTGCTGACTGGACGTTGGTATGATAGTATATGTTTTCCCATCGCATCCCAGACGTGTTGTATGGCTGACAAATGAGAGCAGTGGTTAGGTCATGGGATGCTAGGTGCAACGGGTGGTCCTGCCTTGTCCTGCTGGAAAATGCTCTTGTTATAATCGTCATGAAGGGAAGGGCATAATGGTGGGCGTCCAGCCACTTCAACAGTTAATGAGTCAGTCCTGTTCTCATATACCAAGAGTTGGAGAGGAATGGGTCTCGAGAAACGCTGTACTACGTGACCCCTCACGAAGTCGTTTATGAACGTAAAGGCATCGATCTGACGACACGAACAGAAGCTAAACTAGAATGAGATTTTCACTCTGCAGCGGAGTGCGCGCTGATATGAAACTTCCTGGCAGATTAAAACTGTGTGCCCGACCGAGACTCGAACTCGGGACCTTTGCCTTTCGCGGGCAGAGCACTTGCCCGCGAAAGGCAAAGGTCCCGAGTTCGAGTCTCGGTCGGGCACACAGTTTTAATCTGCCAGGAAGTTTCATAGAAGCTAAACTACTCGCTGAAAACCAGAGAATGCTACTCCTGAGGTATCACACACAGGTCTGTGTTGCCTCTGGTGTGGTGTGAGCGGCATAAGACGCATGAGAACTCCAAACCTCAAACCAGCCTTCAGTGATCTATTCCTGACGGTTCGTGGCGGTACAATACGTGCAACACCGCGGTATTAGCCGTGCGGTCTAGGGCCCTGCAGTCATGCACTGCGCGGGTGGTCCCGGCGGAGGTTCGAGTCCTCCCTGGGGCATGGGTGTGTATGTTTGTCCCTAGGATAATTTAGGTTAAGTAGTGTGTAAGCTTAGGGACTGATGACCTTAGCAGTTAAGTCCCATAACATTTCACACACATTTGAACATTTTTCAAGTTGTAAGGATTGTGATCTGCTGCACCTACACGTACTCTGGGCGGGTTGCGAAAAGTTCCAGTAACGTTAGACACAGTCAACAGGGGTGGTAATTATACTCACTCTATTTTTCATATGTACTGAAAATAAGTTCGCATAAAAATGAAATTTTAATCAACATAATCCCACAGGTACAGAAACTTCGAGAATCAGTTTGGTGGTATTCAGTCAAGATATTTAAGGAGTAAAGCTTTCCGCTGTGTCTGAATTCTTCTGGGAGGATACTGCACAATCAAATTCTTCTGTCACGTAAATTACCAGGTGGAAATATTTTGGCAGTAAATTTTGTATGCTCTGGTTCGTGAATAGGAAAATGGCATGTGCAGAAACCCATTCGAAATCCGAATTGGGACTAAGTATCCCCTAGTGAACCAGGATACCGATATCGCCGTTACAAGAAGAAACTGCAGCAACCGCACTTCTGGTTTATTTCAGGAAATGGTGTGGTGGTGGTAAGTGCAGCCGGTACTCGACCAAGGTCTCCCTTGCAACGCAATTGGCGCCACTTTCGCACTGCGCGCGGTGTGGCTTAGGGCGGCAGCAGTCCACAGTGCACTTAGCTAACTGGCTGCTTCTACTGAGGGGGCAGCAGCGTACACGGCCATAGCGAGGGAAGAGGCGACCGCGTCCGCTGCAGTGACACGGGCAAAAAAGTGTTAATGACGGCGTTTAGGTGTGCCACGCGCTGCGCTCCCAAATTAGACATTAGCCGCTCTACAAAAACTACCGCCTCGCGTGCAGTTGCAGCCGGCCAGCTAGCGCGGCCTGGCCGGTCCGGTGTCTTTTGTAATGGGCCGCGTTATTAAGGCTTGCGCGCTTAACTCGAAGCTCGCCGGCGATGCGCCGGGCGCTGCATGCCGCCACGCGCAGTGCGAATCGCTTCCTAGAAAGGCCAGCACCTAGAGCGCCTGTATCACGCAGCTGCTTAAGAGTTCAGCACGGAGGTATACTGCGTGTATCCCAAAGGCTTCGACTGTGCAGAATGATTCAGGTGCCCCTACCGATGTCGTTTCATGCAACCCGCAATATTATATCCGGTCTCCAAAACCCACGCACGAGGTTATCATATTCTCTCGCTCGCTACACGCAAACGTTAAGTCCCCAAGAAGAAATGATCAGCACCTTATACTAGATAACTTAATTTACCGCAAAACTTTGTGACACTTTTGACTCGTTTTATAACATAACCTTATACAAATATGTACTGCGACATTTAATTTCTACATACATGAACCTTGATAGTAATCAAGCAGTAATTTTGACTGCAGTAAAGTTTTTATGTGCTTTACGGTAGTCTGAATATGGAACATTAGCTGTCGCATAGTTATATCCCAACTCATGAAACATTGTGACATGAAGACAGATAAAGTAAAATTGAATTCATATTTTCTAAAGATTGGCTGTCCTAGTTTTTCTTTATGACACCCAGTTATAGCATTGCTACGTATCTTCTGTTTTATGACTTTTGTGGTGTCACCGCCCGACACCACACTTGCTAGGTGATAGCTTTTAAATCGGCCGCGGTCCGCTAGTATACGACGGACCCGCGTGTCTCCACTGTCAGCAATTGCAGACCGAGCGCCGCCACACGGCAGGTTTAGTGAGACGTACTAGCACTCGTCCCCAGTGGTACAGCCGACGTTGCTAGCCATGGTTCACTGAGAATTACGCTCTCATTTGCCGAGACGATAGTTAGCATAGCCTTCAGCTACATTTGCTACGACCTAGGAAGGCGTCGTATTCAATTGCTATAATACTTCTGTATCATCAAGAGCAATGTTCTACAAATGTGGATTAAAGTTAAGTATTCCACAAGCTACGTACTTTTCTTTATAGCTTTCATTACGTATCCTGTTTCAGACCTCACGCCAGCCAGCGTGAGCTTATAGCGTGCATTTCGGCCTCCTCTAAAAACAGTGTTGGCAATTCTGCCGACACTTCAACTTTCATTTTATCAACACGAAGAAAAATACTTGCCACAAAGATTGACTACTTTTCTTAAAATCAAAATAATTATATTCCTACCCTCATCGAAACAAAATAAGATAAAGAAACTAAACTGCATTATGTGAAGTAATTAAAAAAGCTTTTAAACACTTATTTACGCATATTTGCAGTGGAACCGTATGAAAGACAAACACGTCACAACACATTATCTTAACACAATATCCTCTGAGCAAGAGAATTAATTAAAACCGTTAGACACTTACTTACAAGTTCAGCGATGTGAGAAAAATTGTCATGACACTCGTATACACTGGTGTCCAGAGGTAAAGCAACAAGCGGTGATGTTGCAAAGTTACGTGTATTTTTCTACAAAACAGTATAAACAGGTGATAATAAAGTAGAAACAACATTAAGATTACACAACGTAATCAACTGCAACATGCATAATGGTAGACAAAAAAATGTTCTTCGGCTTTTCCAAGTTAACGGATTTGCACACACATTCCGGCAACTGGTTAATGTGTTCATGATTGGGTGTGACCACATCTGACAACGACGGGGCGTGCTGTGAATGATGTCATCAATCTCATATTGAGGCACTAACGCCCATTATTCCTCAAGAGTTGCTCACTAAATGGTTAAAATGGCTCTAAGCACTATGGAACTTAACATCTGAGTTCATCAGTCCCCTAGACTTAGAACTCCTTAAAAGTGAGTAACCTAAGGACATCACACATATCCATGTCAGAGGCAGGATTCGAACCTGCGACCGTAGCAGCCGCGTCGTTCCGGACTGAAGCAACTAGAACCGCTCGGCCACAGCGGACGGCTGTTAATCACTAGTCTTGGAGAGTAGCTGACGTGATTCAACCAGTCTCTATAGTGCACGCCAGGCAAACTCTACGGGATTCAAATTGGGAGACCAAGCAGGCCACGCCATGAGTGCAATATCTTACGTTTCCCAGGAAACTTTGAATACCCGCCCTCTTTGAGATCGACCATTTTCGTCCATCATTACGAAGTCTGGGGCCAACAGCACTTCACAACAGCCGCTCGTGAGGTCTAAAGATCTCGTCATGATACCTGACGGCAGTTAAACCTTGCTGATTCACTCGTAAAGCTTCCTGAAGACAGGTTTGTGAGGGCAACACAACATCTGCCCACACTATTTGGGGTCCTCCTAGACATCGGTCTCTTTCCACAATATTTGGGTCCTGGAGTCGTGTTCCACGTTCCCTCTCCATGCGAATCCATCGAGAAGCACTCTCTGAACCAAATCGGGACTCATCTGTGGAAATCACATTGGCTCCCTGTTCGACAGTACAGATGGCATGTTGACGGCTCTACTTTAGGCGTTACCTTCTGTGAGAAACACCTGCACCAGGTCTCAGACAGTAAGGGGCACTCAACCGAAGCCTTCTGCACACCGTTGGTCTCGATGTAACGCGTGCAGTGGATGAGGGGCGGTTGCCGAGCAGTTCTAAGGCGGTACCGCCGTGCCTTTACAGCCGTATAGCGGTTCTCTCTTCTTATGTCACACATGTTCGGTCCTACCCTGGTCTTCAGGATACAGTTTAGGTCTCTATACATTGTCACCACATTCGAAAAACAACAAAACCATTCACATTAAGCTATCAGGCCTCGTCAATTTATGACTGTTCTGCTTCCGTTCTTGGTATGGTCCTCCACCGCAGAGACTGCTAGGCGTATTCTCTGTGCCATACTGCAGCGTCTGTGACTCTGAGTACAGCCATTGTGGCTGTGGAACTAGCCGGCAAACACTATTTCGTTTTAGAAGTGCCCCGGCGTTATCTTTAGCGTGGCTTTCCCTTGACCAGAATGCCGTGTTCCATGCTAAAGGCGATCGCTTGGACACCATTCGACAGTCTGCATGATTACATCGTGAATGAAGACACAAGAGAGCGAAATAACAGTTTGTTGTTTAAATTTTGGGTACAAATGTGTTACAGTATTCTGAGAAACTGTACGTTATTTTAAAAACAAAGTTATAATGCGAAATAAAGCATTGTGTAGCGTTGTTGCAGTATTTTATTCTGCAAGCGGTGCTGATGTTCAAGACCATGAAAGTGGGTTAAAAGCTGTGAGCTATCTGAGGAAGTTAACCTTGCAAACTTGATTCATAACTAAACTGGTGCCTTACTTAGGATTGTGAAAATGTGAGTTTGTAATCTTACGGAACACATCAAATATGGAGCCAAGATTGGGAGACTGCATACTACACTGCACTCATAAAATAACACACGAAGAACGTTGAAACATATGCAAGAGGAAATTAACCACAACCAACCGATTCAATTTTCACCCAAAGAAGTTACGTTCGTAGCGCATTCCTGTTCGTCATGTAATTACCACACACTGGTATACTAAATTCATACTAACTCTCCGTGAAATCTTCCAGAAAAGAATAGCTGAGGGCTACTTTCATGATTACACAAACCTCGAACTGGTTACTATCGTCTTACTATTAACCTGATGGGTCAAATAATTGTATAAGCACATGGTACTGGTCTCACAAAGTACACCCCACATGGGTTGAACATAAAGAAAAGTTGCTATATTGAAAAAAATTGTCAAGACGAGACGTTATAATCTCACGCACATTCGCATTTAAGATTGATGATCTTAGTTAGAGTTACTGATCAACACGTGGTTCCACTTTGCTCACAAAGTAGTGACAAAGCAACTACCGGAAGATATTCTGAAATTTACACTCGAATTACACTGCGTTGCAATTTAAGATAACATTAGATATTTTAGAGCTAAACCTGAAATAAAGGTGATTAAATTTTCAGTTAAGCTGATCTTAAGAAATCATTTGTCCTACGGACTTAGCAGACACGCACTTAGCCGGAGATCTTACCACTTCAGACGCTCACCGCGGACAGACTGACCTGGGCTCCTACCGAGCGTGCTAACAGATACAAACGGAAGTGACCAGAGAGGCAGCTTCCTATACCAACATGACAAGTGACGGACAGGACCATACTAAGAATAGAAACCTCTTTGCTTCTAGAAAGCGTAGCTACCTGTTCCGACGTTGGTCCTACTGTTCTCTAGCAGACAGGCTTGTCTGCTACCATCAAGCATGCAACTAGAAATACATTTGGTCAATCATCCTCTCACACAGAAGGGAAGGGGGGTGACAGTATCTTATCATATACAGTATATAAAAGAAAGCGGATGTAGGTTCCGTATGAGACTGTGTGATATGAATTACATATAAACTGTGTTTTAAAGTATAGTAGTGTGACAGATCGTTCTTGTTTATGTGTAAAAGTAACACGTTCCACTGCTCAGTCTCCTCCCAGATAGTCAGAAACACCACAGTAAATTTAGAAGAGGAATTTATGCCGTAAATGGCAACATATTTAAGAAATTAACATGAAAGGAATCCAACAGAGACCTTTCAATTGTGTTTCTTAATAAACCATTCAGAAATGTCCCTAATTTCATTAAGGAGACTTGTTTTTTACAGTTTCTATTCTCACACTTATTTATGCAAATATGTGTGCTATCACGAAGTTACCTCCATAACATATGGAAACCAATTTTTTTCGCTTTCTAATGGCTGAGGAAAATTTTTGTAAACACTTATGCAGAATGGCCTGCACAAATAACTTATTTGCACCAATTAACCTTCAGGAAGTAAGCTCTTAAACTTTACAGGCAGTAGCAACAAGTTTCAAAAAAAACTACAATAACATTTTTGCAAAACTGGATTTTCCAAAAATTGCTTTCTGATCAGCTGAGGTGTAAGGCACGCGGTGTATCTTCCATCACTTTTGGCAGCAGTATCCAAGAACACATTACTTACGACCCATATTTGCATAGTTAAGCAGAGTTATAGTATTTAAAAATAAAAAATAAATAGAGTTCGCTGTTTCACAAAGTAGTCACAAAGTTGTCCAGTTTATTGTAGTTAAAATTTGTACCGAGATATTTTTTCGTTGATGACTACATTTTTCCAGTTATTCAAGAAAAACTTACAAAAGTGACCTTCAAATGCACCCTCACTCCCACACTCAGCCCCTACCAGTCAGGATTTCTAGTATGCTGTTCATGACATTCCCTCCAACCACTGTCCAAAAATTCGAGCACTTACATATCGTGGAATTGACGTTTGTGTAAATTTTAGTATAATAGAATGCGGAATTACGTCGTTTTCTTCATCAGGCCTTGTGGTTACGAAACTATTGTGCCTTTAAGGACTAAGTTTGGATCGAACTGCCAAAGAAATTAATTTTAGCGTAATTTTTATAAAAGTCGTTTCTCTTTCATTATCCTCAGGGGCAGGTTCAATTTAATAATGTTAACCAAACAGCCGACAATGCTAGTAGCGTAATAGCTCGATCAGTAGAGACCAAAAACAACCGAATATTGAGAATGGTTCATGTAGTCGGAAGAAATCCCACAAACAACATACTAGAAATCCTGACTGTTGAGGAAGAGGGTGGGGGTTTCTTGAATTACTGGAAAACCGTTGTTCCAGAAAAAACGTATCCCAGTACAATATTTAACTACATTAAATTTCCTACAAAAAATCCTGTTTATTTTTTTCTGTGGGCGTAAAAGTTTGGGTGGAGTGAGCGAGAGAATATGAAAACTCGCGCTTGGTTTTTGAAGGCCAGATATAGTATTATGGGTTGCATCAAATGACATCGCTAGGGATAGCTGAACAACTCTGTACACACGTGTGTCACGCTTAATACTATACTTGCTAAAGACAATATTATCTTGCTCAGTCATATCCTTGAAAGATGTCACCAAAGTTAACTCTGTTTTCCTCAAATTATTTTCTTCTCAGAGCAACTTTTGTAATATTTTATATATTTACCTAAACTAAATCGTTTGTAATTCACATTTTTATCCGAGTAGTTCTCACTTTATCCTATATTTTACTCTAATAATTGTCTTTGACAGCAATTCAGATACTTTTCGGAAGCACCTGGATTAAAATCTTTCATTTCACCAAGTGCACAGCCATATATCTTCATCTTTGTAGCTAATAATGGCCTAACAGCTAGAAACCGGTTAGTTTATCAGTAAATATAGTATTATGTTACATAAACATCAGTGTTTTCATCATTACGTTCAGTTTCTGTTTAGGAAACCTTGCTTGTTCAATTTTCAAGTAGATTGCATCTTCGAAAGCCCAATATTTATTTTCCCTTGAGGTGTATGTTTTTACAGGGTATTTATAATCAGACTTACGTTATTTGAGAAGGCCGCCATGAAAAACGAATGATTGTAGGACATTTAAGCTTTGTTGAAATATTTGAAACGACTTGCGGAAGAGAAATAACGAATAACCCATCGAAAAAAAAAACACATCTTTATTTCCACGTGAGTGGATAACATTTGTTAACTGCGTATCATGTTTACGTTCCAAGTTACATAGGTCAGAGTGACGACCATCTGCATCCACGACAACCTTGACCACTTCACAATTGTTCGCAGCTCTTTTCTGCACGGTGGGTCGTAAAGTGTTGAGCTGTCGTAACAAAGCTCAATGCACTGCTTGAAGATCGCACACTGCATTTCGCATTTTCAGCCACTTCAACAGCAACTTAGTCAACAGTTTGTGGCACAGTTGGCCGTTGCCTTTCCCGGGAACAATTTCCAAACCCCCACTGAACTCGAACTTACGATTCTTCTTAAGCCCCAGTGCGGAGCCGGCTGCAGTGGCCGAGCGGTTCTAGGCGCTTCAGTCTGGAACCGCGCGACCGCTACGGTCGCAGGTTCGAATCCTGCCTCGGGCATGGATGTGTGTGATGTCCTTAGGTTAGTTAGGTTTAGGTAGTTCTAAGTCTAGGGGACTGATGACCTCAGATGTTAAGTCGCATAGTCCTCAGAGCCATTTGAACCAACCCAGTGCGGAAAGCCGACCTCTCCGTATTCCTTTAATGCGACGATACTAACGAACAGATGCAGCACTATTGCTGTTGTCTGGATAAACAGCTTTACGAGCAAAGCCTTTTTCACCTTGTCCTTACCCGTGTTGACAGTCTGCAACTGTACTGCACGCTGTTTTTGTCTCTCACTCTTACTTCGCCGCACCAGTGGAAATCGTGCGACGCGCAGTCAAAACATCATTCGTATAAAGCTGAGTACCCATGCCGCAAATAGTTTTCCGTCTGCACTAGCTCAAGTAGCTAAGCTTTAATTACAACCATCCTCTATGTTAACTTAGTTATTCGTTCATACGACTTCCTTTGAATCTGCTCATGCAGTTTCTGTCTCTACTACTCTGTTGTCTGAATCGTCAGTTTCATTTCAAAATTCACTGTTTTTTTCGGAGTTTGGAAGTTGTAACCGCTGGGGATCTCAGAATGATCAGCCATAATGATTCAATCCTCATCCGTCGATGAGAGTCAAAGTCTTTGACCAATACCTTAGAACTGATACTGTCAGTGCGTTGTAAAATTTTAGTTTTATTTACCTTTTTTGGGCAGAGTGCGATTCATAGCACCTATTATGTCGAATTTTTTTCGGATTGAGTTCTTGATATTGGATATAATACATGAGATCTCAAATCCCAGGTATTTAAAAGTGTTTACTTGTTCTGGTGGCTTATTAACAATTACTACATTTGCTCTTAAATGCTCTTTGCCATGGAATGCCATTATCCTAGTTCTATCTTTACGTATTGTCACATTATAATGATTTACTACCTTAAGCAAGAAACAAATTGCTCTATGTCCTTTATCTTCCAAGTCCGCTCAGATTAATTGATCACCTGCACACGGTTGTACATTATTAACTTCATTGTTAAGCTTGTAATGGTACACCATATTATTGGAACGTCATCTATGTATACAGGGTGGAGAAAAATTGTGTCACGAAATTTTGACCCCGGATAGCTGATGTCAGTAGGAACCAAAATTGCTGATTTGTGTAGGTCGACAACGCACAATTTTTAAACTAAGGAAACTTGGCGCCACGTGCTCCGATTGGCCGCGGGATTGCCCTGTTGCCAGACGCTCTTGACAACGCATGACCGCGAATGCTTTGCCTGCCGGAGATCGCGATGTGTCCAAGGCGGTCCGCACGCTCGGTGGTAGCTCGACAGCGTTCCACTCTGAGGGCCTGGGGCGAATCAGCCAGGGTTCCGACACATCCATTGTACTTCCAAGATAAGGCGTACCGCGAACAAACCCGCCAACAGCTGTTAGTTCGCGTACAGAAAGGCTTTTACAAATTGTGTTGGCGCTGAAAAGGAACTTTTTTGTAGTTAGGACATTGTTTACTTAAAGCAGATGCTCGATTTGGCTACCCACTGGCGCGAAAGAAGCTTAGTAACGTCGGACGGTGTTTTGCTGAACTCATTCAAAGATTCCTGGCTTTGCCCTGATGTGACTGGCGTCATGTTGAATGCGATCTATTAATTCCTCTTCGTTTCTAAGTGGTTCACGTCCGGGTGGGTGAACTAGAACCTTGAAGAATCCCCACAGGAAAAAGTCCTGTGGGGTGACGTCTGCTGATCGCGAGGGCCATGTCCTACGAGCACCTCTACCAATTACCTGGCCGTCGAAGAGTTCATTTAAATATCGGCGCACAGCCGACTGTTATGTGTGGGCGCCCATCACGTTGCCACCTAATGCGCAGCCGTATATCCAGGAGAACATCTTCCAGCAGGCCAGGTAGGGTTCCTTGCAAAAAGTGAATGTAATGTATCCCGGTAAGTCGTGGAGGCAGACTGATCGGCCCAATCAAATGGTCACCCATAATGCCTGACCAAATATTGAGCGAAAACCGTTCCCGGTGTCCGTGGACGTACGTGACGTGAGGATTTCCCTTTTGCCCAGTAACGAACGTTTCCGAGTGTTGTGAAGGCCATCCCGATGGAAGGTGCACTCGTCAGTAAACAACACAATGGCGGGGAAGATGCGATCTCGTGCAAAACGTCGCAGAAACCACCGGCAAAACCCTAGCGTGTATTCATAGTCCACCACAGGATTTAGGCCTTGGACGGGGTTGAAACTAAATGGATGCTGGCCATCATCCAACAGAACATCACAGAGTAACCGATGAGTGACCCCCCATGTATTATCCAACCGTTGGGGTACTTGTCGTAGGTAATTGCTCGAAGCGCTCGAGTACAGGTTCTTCAAATGCAGCATTCCGTCGTGTTCGAGGTCTTCCAGCGTCACCATGATATCCTGCTAACGAGCCTGTTTCGCCAAGTCACTGGTGAATTGCTGTAAACGTTTGTGGGTGCGGGTGGCGTCTTGCTAGGTACCGTTCCTCATACAACCGTCGAGCTTCATGCGCATTACCGTCGGCTAGTCCATAAACAAAAACCATATCTCGTTGTTCTTCAAACGAATACTGTGCCGCCATGCTTACTGTATGACTAAATCGCAGGTGATGTGTGTGTGCTCCGAAGCGAAGCTTACGTGTGAATGCCTCTGACGTGAGGTGTAGACAAAGAGAAAGACCTATTCGACAGGTGTGCGTATCACGTTGGGGCATTGACGGGGCGAGGGACGTTTGTGTGTGTGAACCGACAACCATAGCTCTCCTTGTCAACCGACGAGCGGTAACAGGGCAGTCCCAAGGCCAATCGGAGCGCGTGGCACCAAGTTTCAGTAGTTTAAAAATAGTGTGTTGTCGACCTACACAACATTAGTAATTTTGGTTCTTACTGGCATCAGCTGTCCAGGGTTAAAATTTCGTGAGACAATTTTTGTCCACCCTTATATTAAATGATGTGGATGATAAAAGACAGCCGGCCGGTGTGGCCGTGCGGTTCTAGGCAATTCAGTCTGGAACCGCGTGACCGCTACGGTCGCAGGTTCGAATCCTGCCTCGGGTATGGATGTGTGTGATGTCCTTAGGTTAGTTAGGTTTAAGTAGTTCTAAGTTGTAGGGGACTGATGACCATAGATGTTAAGTCCCACAGTGCTCAGAGCCATTTGAACCTTTTTTTTTATAAAAGTCATCCTGGCCTCACTTCTTGAGAGATAGTTTTCTACGGAGACGGGTTTGAACCGCCATCCTCCCGAATGCGAGTCCAGTGTGGTAACCACTGCGCCACCCCGCTCGGTCGCATGTTTTGAATTGCGCGTATTGCTTCCTGAAGTATTCTAATATTTTCCTTATTTAACTCTGTTAACTTTTTCAAAGGCTTTATTGTAATCGATAATGGCTATGTGTGTTTTACATTGATAAATACTGTATTCTTCGTCAAAAGCAATGGGAAAGATACTGAATAGATATCAAAGGGGTTAAAATTGTATTGTAATTTTACGAACGGACAGAGTTTTGCAAATCCTAAACCAAATTTTATTAACTCTACATATCACAGACAACTTGTGCCACTGCAGCATCTAGAAGGGAAAAGTGTGACATATAGTAGGCTGTTGCAGAGGGCTGCACTTCCTGCGAAAGAGGAAGGGATTGCTCAGGTATCTGCAGGCAGTATATAGGGCATTGTGCGACTGGGAGTCGTTGCGAGAGGTGTGGGTGGCAGATGAAGGGGGGTTCTGCACACGAAAAGGAACTGGTAACTGCTTGAAGGTCAGCAACAGGTGTTGATCAAATTCGTTTACAAGGTATTGAGTTTTAATTCTGCATAACGGTTACCCAGGTTTTACCACAGAGTTGATGTTCCAACGGCCAACATCTTAAGTTTGATTTGGTGTGCCAAATAAACTGTTTCTTTTGTAGGAAATTTTGCATTGGCCCATGATATATGACAGATTTTTCCACCTGTAACTTTAAGCCTGTATTACATCATGGACAGTGAAAGATACCAGGTAAGACTGTGAGACTTGGTGAAGATTCGAGGTAACATAGATCACAGGATAGGTATTGTTCATAGATACTTCAAAAGTGTCCGGACAGTCGTAGGTTATGTGGAATTGAACTATACATGTCATAAGAAGCGGACTCACCTGTGTAGAAGAAGGCGTTGAGTACAGTGTTGTCAGTAGAGAACCAGTACAGCAGAATGGGTCGGTGAGGAGATCTTAGTGACTTCGAACGTGAACTAGTCTTAGCATGAAACCTGAGAAACAAATCGGTCAGGGACATTTCAACCCATCTAAACTGGCCAAAATTGACCCTTCGGCGAAGGCCAGGCAGACTGTATTGAAAAACAGGGACAATCAAGCACTGTGGAGGGTGACTGTAAAAAAGCACATGAAATCAGCGGAAGAAATCACTCTAAGTTCCAAAGGGATACCGTCTGTCCAGGCAGAAGAATTTTTGAGCGTAGGTAGTTAAAAAGAAAGTGGTAAAATTATGTACCAGCTCCTCATAAGCCACACGTTTCTGTAGTCATTGTTAAGCAATGCTAGAGGTACAATAAAGGTGATGATGATGGTATTTGGTTTGTAGGATGCTCAGCTGCGTTCGTACTTTATGTCGCTCTTGTCTGGAGCCTGTGTATCGGGAGAATGACTCATGCGTGCTCAGTGACAGATGGTTTTAAGCGGGTTCAGTGGATTAATTTTCGTCCACTGGAGTACAGTTACGGACAGAGACATTCAAGTTGCTGCCCGCCATCCATGTGGAGCACATGTTGATCTCACCGCGGACTTCTGCACTGAGCCACACACAACTGATTTCAGCAAAGTGTACGGGCCTGAAGATGGCGTTGACGCAACGTCGAAACTAGTGGGGAAGTAAATAAAAGATCTTAAGTACCGCTGGAGGAATTTCATTTTTAATAAAAATTCAAGAAACAGGTCAAGATAATGTTTTTGTGAATTGTTCTGTTTATTTCTTAAAGGCCTTTTGGTTTGTTTATGTTTGTACAGTTCTGTTTATGTTTCTAGCAGTGTGAATGATGCGTGAATGTGGTCTAAAGTAAATACATGGATTATTGTTATACTGACAAACGCTGTACCAACTAGTGTGAGAAATTTTTAAGATATTGTGATTTTGTGTCGTAATATGTTAAGTAAGTTTATGGTAAAAGGAAAGCTAATTCGAGTGCAAATGAAAATAATTAGTAACGCAAAGTACAAATAAAATATCAGAATGTGAAACATCTATTTCGGAAAAAAGTACAGTTCGAAAGTGTGTTATTTGTTGATTGGATAGTCATGGAAACCGCGGACTAACGCGGGAGAATAATATTTTTCTATTGGCCTTGAAGAAAACTGACCAGTCAGAACGGAGTATTCTTCCTCATTTTTTCTCTTGGAGATAGAGAATGCTCACAGCAGTCTAAAGTAGTCGGAGCCCAGCCTTCCAATGGTAAGGTCGTGTGTGGTATGAACTCGGAAGTAAGTAATAGTTTGCCGGTTTTAGTTGTGCTACATGCCTAAAAAGTGCTTTAAAGTGACGGCATATTTTTTTCGGTGTGTTTTTTCTTGTTTTTTTTTTTTTTTTTTTTTTTTTGAAAGTACGTATTTTGTAAGTACTTATGTGTATGAGAAAAGACAGTAATTCCGCGTGTTATATTGAGCAGATTGGTGATCAGAAACATGAGTGCATTAGACACCGATAAACTTAATAGTATGGCGAGCATTTTCATTTAAGAACAATCCGTTCTTAGTAGCTGTTCAGATTTAGGGAAGTACGTTAACATAAACTTGCTAAAGCGAATGAAAGGGATTGTGCACGGCTGTGTTAGGATTAGCACGGGATTGGCAGTGAACTTGTAATTCTAAACTTCAGAATATACAGAAGATTTGCCAGTATTTCCACCTTTCAATCAAAATTAAGACCTTCTCTCGATTTTTAGAATAGTTACGTTGTATGCTGCCTGGTGCGAGTTGCAGTACGGTAGGTTTGTGCTCGGCTTTCCTACCGGCTGTCTGCTACAACGAGTTCACAGGTAGGTGCAGGTAAAAACCCAGAAAGGAACCGTGCCGCCGCAGTACAAGTTCCCTATTTTTACACAGTGCAGTCTCGCCACTTTCCCGAATGATTATGAAATGGTGAGGACAACACAAACACCCAGTCCCCGATCGGAGAAAATCCCGGGACCCCTTGATCTAGGGACAAAACCGCTCGCCACTCGACCACGAGGTGCGGACTGTTATAAAGGCCACCAGTGCAAAAGAAATGACTGGAAACGAGTGATTTGCTGTGGTGAATCACGCTAGACCTTGAGGAAATCCAATGGAAGAGCTTGGGTTTAGCGAATGCCTGGAGGGCACGAGGTAGTGTTACGGTTTGGGGGGCGTTTCCGTGATGACGAGGTTATTCCCTTATTATAATTAAGAAAACACTAAATACTGAAGGATATTAACAAATTTTACAACACTGTGTACTCCATACATTTAAGGAACAGCTCGGAAGCAATGACCCTTTTTATCAGGATGACAACGAAGTCTGTCATAAAGCAATATCTATGCCTGAAATGACTGGCCTAAATAGTCATGAGTCATGAAGCACCATCTGCGAGGCCATGGTTTAAGGGCAAACATTCCTGAAATGGACTGGCCTGCTTAAAGCGCCGACATGAACCCAGTGGATCACATTTGCAATGAGGTAGACCGTCGACTTCGCTCCGGGTCCCAGCTCCCAACATCATTACCTTCTCTGGTTTCACCTCCTGTGGAGGAATGGACTGCCATTACTCCACAGACATTCAGATATCTAATCAAAAGTGTTCGCTGTGCGTAGCTGTGTTAGGATTAGCACGGGCTAGGCAGTGAACTGCAGAGTTCAAGACGCCACATAAATGACGGGTGGACACAACCCCATATTTATGTCCACAGATAGGGTTCATGCTTAGTAAGAGAGCTAACACAAGGGAATCAATCGATAAAAAGAACGTAAGCCACATTACCGACATAATGGAATCCAGAGACTAAGCAGAGACATTTCAGATATACAAAGGCAAATGGCTCAGAGGATGTTAAAGACTGAAACTAAGATCGCTGCATGTAGTGAGAACATACAACGATGCCATTTTCACTACAATCGCCGACTTCGCGACGAATGTCTAGACGCACACACTTCCGTGGGCACGCAATTGGAAATCCTTAGGATGCGTACAACTGGGTGAGTACTTACAATTCCCAATGAACTTCGGCCAATCAACAACAGATACTTAGTTGTTGATCCTCGGAACCTATCCAGTAGACGTTATGGTAAGGTTATGTAGTCTCCTATAGGCTGCGAAGGCATTTCCCAGAAGTCTAAGAGTCGGCCGGCGTGGCCGTGGGGTTCTAGGCGCTACAGTCTGGAACCGAGCGACCGCTACGGTCGCAGGTTCGAATCCTGCCTCGAGCATGGGTGTGTGTGATGTCCATAGGTTAGTTAGGTTTAATTAGTTCTACGTTCTAGCCGACTGATGACGTCAGAAGTTAAGGCGCATAGTGCTCCGAGCCATTTGAACCATTTGAACCAGAAGTCTAAGAAAGATTTTAGCAAAGAATACCAACTGCGGAACTGGAAAGTGAGTACACTGCAGAACGACGGGATCAAAAGTGACCTGGAAAAAAGATTGCATCAACGCGGACGTAATTTGAATTCGCCGTCCAGCCATCGTGGCTTAGATTTACGGTTGATTACTTGAATCACTTCAACTGAATGCCGAAATTATTTCATCAATAGATGAGGCTCGCATCCTTCCCGCATCTTTATTCAAATCTGTTAGTGTTCTGTCCCTACTAAACCTCGGCTTCAACGAAACCTTACGTTGTCAGCTGCTTTTTTTCGCTTGTAGTCTCGACTACTTGGCTCTCAGTGGACATACAGAATACCTTTCTCCGACCTCCTGCGGCGAGGCTTCTAATCGAAAATTCACTGTAGACAGCGCTGCGTATCGTGTACGATCGAAGAGACACTGTTTCCACGAAATCAAGACGCCCTGATCAGACATGTCCTCTGGTGACGTTACCTAAAGTTACCTCTCTAGTCACATTTACGTACCATCCTTACGATGATAGTACTGTTTGTTTATCAATCATGCAGTATCTGTATGCTGAGTGTACCTTCACGCGGTGTAATTCCACTTGACAGATGTAACTATACACTGTGTACTTGGAGAAAATTGGAAAGAAGCTGAGGGAAGGAAGGCATTGTATCTCCGTTCCGTGAGAAGCTTGTAGATGCTTTCCACTATTTCCTTCATTGATGTTCCACTTATAATTCTATGGTATTTTACTCACATCGAGCCTGCTACGAACTTTAGGGTAGTTTCCGGGCCGGCCGCAGTGGCCGAGTGGTTCTAGGCACTACAGTCTGGAACCGTGCGACCGCTACGGTCGCAGGTTCGAATCCTGCCTCGGGCATGGATGTGTGTGATGTCCTTAGGTTAGTTAGGTTTAAGTAGTTCTAAGTTCTAGGGGACTGATGACCTCAGAAATTAAGACCAATAGCGCTCAGAGCCATTTGAACCATTTTTGGTAAATTCCGGGAAAAAACCAGCAATTCTCAGTTTTTCGACGATTTTGGTTAATGAGGGGAATATTTTCACTCGATTTCAAGCTGAAGTCATAAGCTGTGTAGACCTATAACGCATCCAAATTCCGGCTTGGTTTGATTGTTAATTACAGAGAAATTTACAATATGGCTTATACAAAAATTGCGGGCTTTTACTCCACTAAAAAGAGTAAAGCACCGCAGTGCGGGTCTTTACCCCATTTGCGATAAACATGGATAAAAATGGATGACTGCATGTTAAAAAACTTGAAAGAACTCTTTGTAACATTTCTGTATTGTAGCCAAGTTTTCCAACACAATTTTGAACCGAAATGTATCGTAAATTAGAACGTAATGCTTAAAAACATTTATACAAAAATAATATTTTCTTCTCCACGAAAGCCAGCCGGAGTGGCCGAGCGGTTCTAGGCGCTACAGTCTGGAACCGCGCGACCGCTACGGTCGCAGGCTCGAATCCTGCCTCGGGCATGGATGTGTGTGATGTCCTTAGGTTAGTTACGTATAAGTTCTAGGGGACTGATGACCTTAGAAGTTAAGACCCATAGTGCTCAGAGCTATTTGAACCATTTTTTTCTCCACGTAAGGCGAATTTGTAGGGTAACCTGTAAGAGTTCAGTTACTGAGGCTAAGAAATCTAGATACCATGTAAACAGCGTACTTTGTTAGGTCCTCTGATTTTTCATTTAAGTACCAGGCTCTTCTTCTTCTTCTTCTTCTGATATTTCTTCGCCAGATAGTAAGTCCATATCTACACTGATAAAAAAATGTGGCAGACATCAACAAAGAATGGTGCGACATAAAAGAAAACTGCCACCCGTGTTTCTAGGCGACAAAGACGACATTGTCAATTCCTTATTGAGGTTGAAAGAGGTGGTGTAATAGGGCTACGACATACTGGATGTTCATTCTGCGATACTGCAGAAAGACTTGGCAGGAATATAGCGACTGTAAGTGATTGCAGGCAGCATTTATGCCCAAGCAATACTAAATATCTCATCATCTGTGCAGATCGTCTCTGTAATAAGAATTCAGTTTTCAAAACATTTACTGCGTGCTACGTAATCCTTACAAACATACTGTACATCACGAAACGTCTATACTTGTTGCCCTTTCTGCAAGACTCGAGAATGTCATAGTAAACAAAAGATTCAGTTCGTCAATAAATACGACTATTGTGTGTTAGTATATCATTCTCTTGTATCAATGCACATCTGCAGACGAGCAGCTTTTGTCTAGAACTTACTATAGTCTCCAGTATGCATTTTAAGTATTGATTTTTTAAATTTTTAATCAGTAATTATACTTAACTCTTCTGCTTCTGATATACCAATGTACATCTCCTTAACAGTTTATTTTTACAATCATCATACATTCGTTCCGGTCCTGCAGTTATAGGTCATCTCTTTTGTGACGGCCCGTTCAAATCCAAGCGTTTGCCTTAAGCACTACTCGAACACCGTTCGAAGTTAAGGTAAAATTTAAAGCTGCAAAGATGGAACCTGAGTCGTGCCATTTTTCTCTAAAACGGATGGAGGTATCAAGATAAAAGTTATGTCAAATACTAAGATCTACGGTTTCCTGACGATGGAAAAATTTTAAGTTTGTATGACAATGCAATCAAAAGATATGGCCATTTATGCCGCATATTATGATACTCGAAAAACTTACCCATCAATACCTATAAGGTACTTCCCATTGACCTACATTCATAAAATCTGGCAAGAAGCAAGGTGCAGCAGTATACAAGTAAAGAAAAAAATATGAAAATTATCGACTGCTAATTACATCACATACAAAATGTTTATTACCATTCGGTGTCCACGTGTCTGTCCGTCTGATAAGACCTCTTTCCCTCAGGAATGGGTAGATGTATCAAGTTGAAATTTATGTTGCATATTGAGCTCTATAGTCGCTTGATGATGTAAAGAATGTAAAACTTGTAATCATTGCAGTCAAAAGATACGGTCATTTGCGTTACATAATTTTGATACTCGCAATCACTCAATCAAAACCTGTAGATCTATGAGTACAAGGTAGTCCATCTGAAAAGCCTGTAACTGTGTTGCAGGCTAGGTTAAGCTGAGAAATAATTGTTAAGATAAAATGGTATTCAGTTTGCAGTTTACGAGTTAATTAGAACTGAAGTTAGCCAATCAGGCCGTCGCGCGTGTAAATTCAAGCGGCCCATCCGGTACAATAAGTATCAGTTGTTCTCATAGTGTAGACCATAGCGCACGAGACTGCTTAGCCTTTGGCTCGGGTTCGCTTTTTACTACCACTGCATGTTCAATTTTTGTACCGCTCTCTTGTTCAGGTTTAGAAAACAAAACGAAGGACACATTTGGTGACTCCATCCCTGGCGGGCCACTTGAATTTTCAAGCACAACGGCCTCATTGTCTGGGACCGATGACCTCGCCGTTTGGTGTCATCTCCCAAATCATCCAACCAACCAGCCTCATTGTCTAACTTCAGTGCTAATTAACTCAGAAAGATCCAATGTATCGAAATTTTTGTTCATGATTTTTTTCTCAGACAGCTTGCCCTACAACATCCTCACAAGGTTTTCGGACTGTTTTTTTTTAATTACCACACTGTATATATACACTATGTGAATAAAAGTCCATCTGGCTGAAAATGACTTACAAGTTCTTGGCGCCCTCCATCGGTAATGCGGGAATTCAATACGGTGTTGGCCCAATGGCCTTGATGACAGCTTCCACTCTTGCAGGAATACGTTCAATCAGATGCTGGAAAGTTTCTTGGGGAATGGCATTCCATTCTTCACGGAGCGCTGCTCTCAAGAGAGGTAGCGATGTCTGTCGGGGTGGCCTGGCACGAAGTCGGCGTTCCAAAACATCCCAAAGGTATTTTATAGGGTTAAGGTCAGAACTCTGCGCATGCCAGTTTATTACAGGGATGTTATTGTCGTGTAACCACTCCGCCACAAGCCGTGCATTATGAACAGGTGCTCGATCGTGTTGATAGATGCAATCGCCATCTCTGAATTGCTCTTCAACAGTGGGAAGCAAGAAGGTGCTTTGAACATCAATGTAGGCCAATGCTGTGATAGTGCCGCGCAAAACAACAAGGGGTGAAAGCTCCCTCCATGAAAAGAACGAGCACACCATAGTGTTCACCAGGCATTCGTCATACCCACACCCTTCCATCGGATCGCTACACTGCGTACCGTGATTCGTCAATCCACACAACGTTTTTCCACTGCTCAATCGTCCAATTTTTACACTCCTTAAATCAAGCGAGGAGTCGTTTGGGATTTACCGGCGTGACGAGTTGCTTATGAGCAGCCGCAAGATGAAATCTAAGTGTCCTCACCTCCCTCCAAACTGTCATGGGGCTTGCAGTGGACCCTGATGCAGTTTGGAATTACTGTGTGATGGTACTGGATAGATGTCTAGATGTCTGCCTATTACACATTACGAACCTCTTCAGCTATCGGCGGTCTCTGTCAGTCAACAGACGAGGTCGGCCTGTACGCTTTTGTTCTGTACGTGTCCCTTCACATTTCCACTTCACTATCACATCGGAAACAGTGGACCTAGGGATGTTTAGGAACGTGGAAATCTCACGTACAGACGTATGACGCAAGTGACACCTGACCCCGTTCGAAGTCCGTGAGTTCCACGGAGCGCCCCATTCTACTCTCTCACAATGTCTAATGACTACCGAGGTCGCCGATATGGAGTACCTGACAGTAGGTGGCAGCACAACGCACCTAATATGAAAAACGATTGTTTTTGGGGGTGTCCGGAAGCTTTTGATCACATAGTGTTATTCAGATCGTACGGAACACTTAGAGCGCGAATCCTACTTGTTCGGTTTTTTTTTTATCACCACACGTGGTTCCTATGAAATACTACGCCGGCTGTGTCATGTGTACACCAAAGACCAATAAATAAACAAACAGATAAGCGCGACCGCAGCTCGGCGTCTCGCTGCAGGTACCCCACGGTGCAGGACGACCGACCTCGCGGCTCTGACGAACGGCAGCGTCCGACGCTGGAAAAAAGAAGCATACGGCGTCTGCGGCTTGAACCCGTCCGGAGAAAGTCTGCCCCCGCGCGTCCTCGCCGGCTAATGCGCGATGCGTGTAAGTGTCGGGCAGGTGCGTGGCGCAGCACGGCAGTGCGTTACGCACAGCCAGCGACACTCGACACCCGGGCGCGAGCGCGGGCTCGTGAGACAGCTGCCGTCGCCTAACAGGTGGCCAGGTGGTGCTTTTACGGCTGTTACCGCCTGCTTAGCAGGCTATTACGGGCTTCGGCTCGTTATACGTTACCGGTAATGACGGGCGATCAAACGGAGACACGGCGCCGTAAACTGCACTGACTATGTCATCAATAACGCCCATTACGGAACTTACCAGCACGGCACAAACCGGGAAGCGAAAGCGTTGTTTTAGGAAATATTATTAATATCACTATATCGCCTTCTCGCCGCACCTGTGTCGTTATCCTCTTCGGTATCACGGGAACTACGGCGGAGGCGGCAGGGAGAGGGGGAAGGAGGGGAGAGGGGAGACATTGTTCATGTTCTGTCTGAAAGGTTTGGGCTGGTCTTCCCTGGCCTACCAAATGAGTCCTCTTACTCTGTACAGCTGTACCACAGTTTATACACTCATACTAGCGGTGAAGCAGGACGTACGATACGAACAGATGTTTCCTGGGCTCCACAATGGCTGAGTTCAAGAAGTAAACAGCTAGCGAGAAGTAAAGTAGTCGTAACGTGTGAACAAAACAGTCCAGGGACCGAGCTATGACGAAAAACGTAAACACAGGCAGGATCAATCACTTTGCTATCAATTGCACGTACTGAAGACTTCAGAGAACAGCGAAGAACTGAGCGAAAAGTGTGCAGTTTTTAACGGTACTCTCGCAGCAGCGAACGGCCCCTGTGACACGATTGCAGCGACGACGTCCTCTGCGGGGGCGGGCTGAAACTGTGCCACGAAGCCTGTGTTTCTCTCATTTTTCCTCATGTTCCTACTGTGTCTGGGTGGGGAATCTGGACTACTATCGGAAACTAAAATTTGCGCCTTCTTGGTTGATTTCAAGGGAGAGCGATTTTCAGAATGTTCGTTGGTGTCTTCCAGTATCTACTGGAAAAGAAATCTGAAGCAGCTGTCAGGAAGCAGCACCACTAAAGAAATTCCGTTAATGGGAACAGGAAATGGACAGTGATTGAATTTTATCAGGCTGACAGGCTGAAAGAGCTAAATGTTATAAAATAATTTCGTGGGGCTGCTTGGAGTTCAAAAAGGTTCAAATGGCTCTGAGCACTATGCGACTTAACTTCTGAGGTCATCAGTCGCCTAGAACTTAGAACTAATTAAACCTAAACTAGGTGGTGGTGGTGGTGGTTAGTGTTTAACGTCCCGTCGACAACGAGGTCATTAGAGACGGAGCGCAAGCTCGGGGTAGGGAAGGATTGGGAAGGAAATCGGCCGTGCCCTTTCAAAGGAACCATCCCGGCATTTGCCTGAAACGATTTAGGGAAATCACGGAAAACCTAAATCAGGATGGCCGGAGACGGGATTGAACCGTCGTCCTCCCGAATGCGAGTCCAGTGTGCTAACCACTGCGCCACCTCGTTCGGTAAAACCTAAACTAAGGACATCACACACATCCATGCCCGACGCAGGATTCGAACCTCCGACCGTAGCGGTCGCTCTGTTCCAGACTGTAGCGCCCAGAACCGCACGGCCACTCCGGCTGACGCTTGGAGTTCAGCCAATGGCCTTGCCACAGTGATAACACCAGTTCCCGTCAGATCACTGAAGATATTCATCATTTGGATTTGCAGCTCCTTGTGTTTTCCGTGTTTGCAGTTAAAATTGTAGGATGTGAGGTCCGCCAGTTATGCAAAACACCTTTTTTCTAAGTACTGTAAGTAGGCTGTTTAGGTTTTTATGTTGGTAACGCCACGTAGCGCTCTGTATGAAAATCACTGACTGTGCTGTGTGCAGTCTGTGGCTCGTTTGCATTGTTGCAATATTCGCTACTGTAGTGTTGGGCAGTTGGATGTGAAAAGCGCGTAGCGTTACGCAGTTGGAGGTGAGCCGCCAGCAGTGGTGGATATGGGGAGTGAGATGGCGGAGTTTTGAGAGCGGATGATCTGGACGTGTGTCCATCAGAGAGAGTAAATTTGTAAGATTGGATGTCATGACTGCTATGTATATTATGACTTTTCGACACTATTAAGGTAAATACATTGTTTGTTCTTTATCAAAATCTTTCATTTCCTAATATGCCTATCCGTAGTTAGTGACTTCAGTAGTTAAAATCTTTTATTTAGCTAGCAGTATTGGCGCTCGCTGTATTGTAGTAGTTCAAGTAATGAAGATTTTTGTGAGGTAAGTGATTCATGAAAGGTATAGGTTATTGTTAGTCAGGGCCATTCTTTTGTAGTCATTATTGAAAGTCAGATTGCGTTGCGCTAAAAATATTGTGTGTCAGTTTAGTGATGATCAGAATAAGTAAAGAGAGAAATGTCTGAGTACATTAAGTTTTGCTCAGCTGTTTGAAAATCAAATCACGTAAGGGGTTTATCAGCACAGTAATTCATTAATTTTTCTAAAGGGACGTTTCAGTACCCAAACATGTTTCAGCACCACTGTGCCATCATCAGGGGGTTTCCATTTTATTTACTCTGTAATGTGAAGATTATTTTTGTTAAATGATTACAGAATTAAGTGGTTATTTAGTTCAAACAATAGTTAGTTTCTTCTGTTAATACCTTTGCACTTGGTGCGCATGATTTTTCAGGACCACTTGTGTGTTATTTATTACTGGTAGCTTGTCATCTGCAACCAATCACAACGCTGATCGAGCCACGTGCTTTCATTCCCAAAACAATAAAAGAGAAAGTAATCTGCATAAAAATATGTAACTAATGTGAAGTATAGTCTGATAAATGAGCTGAGCCTTAAAGAAAAATCTTGTTGTATAAATGAATCTATAACTAGAAAAATTAGGACTTACACGGAGCCGTACGAACAAGCATCCTCCCTTCCACTATGCACGAGTAGGCGAGAAGGGGACTGAAAATTACAGTTTACTTTGTAACATCCGCCCGTCACTGTATCGTGAATTGCGGTGTGCAAAAATCAGCATAGACTATGCTTACACTATAAACAGGCGTGTCATTGCCGGTAACTGGGCTCTGCGTATTATCGCTTGACATCGCAGTACCTAAAGTAATTACGTTGAAACACAGATCTTCTTCCCCGCAGACTTTCCACAGTCAGTTCAAAAGTAAGGCTGGGGTTAACGCGCCATCGACGATGGGGTCATTAGAGACGGACTGGGAAAGAACGACGTGGGTTATATGCCATGCCCTTCCAAAGTAACCACCCCGGCATTCGGGTTAAATGAGTTTTCAGAAATCACTGGAAACCCAAGTCATGATGATGGAATTCTTCCAAAGAACGTTTCAATTCCGCCGCCTTTACACTACAGCGCACATGTTGTAATTGAAGACACGTTACGACACTGGCATCATGGTTCTGGTTCAATCACTGAAGTGACAGCGGAATCGGTAAATCATTCCGATATAAATAGACCTAGCCCCTCTATAAGAACTTGTTAAAGTGAGGTAAGCCGACGTTTCACTGAGGAAAAAGGAAGGAAGAAAAGACGAAATGGCAAAGCGTGCTTAGATGCTTCTATAGTCATCTCCACAAGAGTGTAACTCCACAATAATTTTGATAATTAAAATAAATTACATCGAAAGACAAATTACAAAAGAAAAACCTCGAACTGGTTACTATCGTCTTACTATTAACCTGATGGGTCAAACAATTGTATAAGCACGTGGTACTGGATGCCCGCCTAAAATAAATAAACATAAATACCTTACGTTCTTTCTCTCCAGCCTCTTTCCCGTTAGTTCACAAGTGGAGGAGGGGGAACTGCCCTAGGACTATCCGATACATCCTTCCTCTCCAGCTGCTCAGGATAGACTGATTTTTTTCCTACTAATTCACAATTGGTGCAGGGGAAGAGACCTGTCACCCGAAAACACATTAAATGAAGAGGATACAAATTGAATTATTACGTCCTCTGCAATGTAACAGACACTGATTTGCATTTCGTCTTGTGAAATCACTCCACACCAACGGCTCAGCACAGACTAAGGGTTTCCTGCCAATTTCCCGTTAGGAAGGGGGGGGGGGGGGGGGGAAGGATGTAATTTTGATGCATTAATTTGTTCTGAAAGCGGTGCTGACATTCAAGACAATAAAAGCGGGTTAGAAGCTCTGAGCTATCTGGGGAAGTTAACCTTGTATTACTGAGCAACTGTTTCACCAGGTATCCAGCCTAGCTTACCAAATTCCCAACCAGACTAACATTAATTATAATATTTTAGTCATCTTACGATAACCGGTGATTTATATATATATATATATATATATATATATATATATATATATATGACAATTTAAATAAAAAGAAATAAATCAGTTTATATTTGGACATTTATTTTAACATTGATCATTTTTCCGTTAAAATTTCCTCATATTAAACTTGACTCATAACCAAACTGGTGCCTTATTTAGGATTGTGAAAATGTGTGTTTGCAATCTTACGGAATACATTAAATATGGAGCCAAGATTGGGAGACTGCATACAACACTGCATTCATAAAATAACACACGAAGAACGTTGAAACATATTCAAGAGGTAATTAACCACAACCAACCGATTCAATTTTCACCCAAAGAAGTTACGTTCGTAGCGCAATCCTGTCCGTCATGAAATCACCACACACTGGTATACTACCTTCCTAAGCCGGCCGCGGTGGTCTAGCGGTTCTAGGCGCTCAGTCCGGAGCCGCGCGACTGCTACGGTCGCAGGTTCGAATCCTGCCTCGGGCATGGGTGTTTGTGATGTCCTTAGGTTAGTTAGGTTTAAGTAGTTCTAAGTTCTAGGGGACTGATGATCTGAGATGTTAAGTCCCATAGTGCTCAGAGCCATTTGCACAATTTCAACTACCTTCATACTTACTCTCTGTGAAATCTTCCCGAAAAGAATAACTGAGGACTGATTTGATGGTTACACTACATGCTTCACGTGGTCAACTTGGTGTACACAAAGAGTGTAACTCCACAATAATTTTGATAATTAAAATAAATTACATCGAAACACAAATTACAAAAGAAAACCCTCGAACTGGTTACTATCGTCTTACTATTGACTTGATGGGTCAAACAATTGTATAAGCACGTGGTACTGGTCTGACAAAGTACACCCCACGTGGGTTGAACATAAAGAAAAGTTGCTATATTGAAAAATATTGTCAAGACGAGACGTTATAATCTCACGCACATACGCATTTAAGAGTGATGATCTTAGTTAGAGTTACGGATCATCCACCCGTGGTTCCACTTTACTCACAAAGTAGTGACAAAGCAACTACTGGAAGATATTCTGAACTTCACACTCGAGTTACACTGCGTTGCAATTTAACATAACATTAGATATTTTAGATCTAAACCAGAAACAAAGGTGATTATATTTTCATTAGGCTGAACTTAAGAAATCCTTTGTCCTACGGACTTAGCAGAGACACGATTAGGCGGAGATTTTACCATTTCAGACGCTCGCCGCGGACCGACTGCTGTGGGCCCCTACCAAGGGTGCTTCCAGATACAAAACGGAAGTGACCAGAGAGGCAGCTTCCTATACCAACATGACAAGGTACGGACAGGACCATACTAAGAACAGAAACCTCTTTGCTTTAAGAAAGCGTAGCTACCTGTTCCGACGTTGGTCCTACTGTTCTCCAGCAGACAGTCTTGTCTGCTACCATCAAGCATGCAACTAGAAATACATTTGCTCATTCATCCTTTCACACAGAAGGGAAGGGGGATGACAGTATCTTATCATATACAGTATATAAAAGAAAGCGGATGTAGGTTCCGTATGAGACTGTGTGATATGAATTACATATAAACTGTGTTTTGAAGTGTAGTAGTGTGACAGATTGTTCTCGATTATGTGTAAAAGTAAAACGTTCCTCTGCTCAGTCTCCTCCCAGATAGTCAGAAATATCACAGTAAATTTAGAAGTGGAATGTATGCCGAAATGACAACAGTTTTAAAAAATTAACATGAAAGGATTCCAACAGAGACCAAGGAACGGAGGGGAGAGGAGAAGAAGAGAGAGGTAGGGAAGACTTCACAGCAGGAGTGGGGAGGGTTGTGGGTCTCCCAAAGGGGAGGGGTGATGAGGTGTGTTTTAATTGATCAGTTTAATTAATTTGTCAATTAATTTGATATCAAAAGTACACTAGGACAAACATTATTCCACTTCTGAAATGTAGGCAAGGGATTAGTGTGGCATTCATGTATTTCCAATGTGTGTGCGGTAAATGTGGCAACGTGAACTATGGCGACATTATCACCAAATGCGTCGCAACTGGGCCATCATGCTGTAGTTCATGTCTTGGTTGCCGAAGAACAAACACTGGTAGACATCCACTGGACATTGAAGAATGTGTATGGGGCAGCAGGTTTGTTGAAAACTACCACTGGAGAATTTACATGTTGGTCCCGATTCTGTTCAAGACGGAGGTCTATCCAGGAGGCCAACCTCATCCATAACGGGCTACAACTAGCATTTCTCCTGCAGTCCTGATCTCTTCCCATACGATTATCACGCCTTCGGTCCCTTAAAAAAGGTCTCGCAGTTTTGACGATTCATGCCGAACGAAGATGTGCAAAGGGCAGTTACGGACTGTTTCATACAGCAGAACACGGTGTTTTACGAAATAAGTGTCCTCAACGTGATACGTCGGTGGGACGATTGCCACAATGTTCACGTCGATTTTATTTGATTGGCACACCGATTGTGGTCTGTTCAACCTTCTAAAAGACTATGTGGTCGCCTCGTATACCATGGATACTTGAACATAGTAAATTACTGCCCCTACTGTATTTAGTTAAACTTAATTATTCACGCTTTTGCCTTCAGAATACTGATGGTGGCTATATACTTAGTTTATATTCAGACATTTAATTTAAAGAAATATTCACAATTTTAGAGCCTTGTAAACCACGTGTACTTTAACAATCGACCTCTATAGTAATTACATGTTCTAATGTTGACATATCTATCCTGAAGTGTTCATTCTCTTCTTGCAGACAAACTCTTTACTGTTTCAGAATAGTTAGTATTTCAAAAGTTACTTATGTTCATAATTATCGTTTAGTAGAAAGAAAATGTAATCCTTTGCTAAATCCAGTGTTATAGTTTTATAGTCGCATTTTTCACTTTCCACAAATGTAGAATTTTGCTAAATTAACATGGTCGCTATATGGGGGGGGGGGGGGGCGTGAATGACCAAAGTGCACGCTCAAAATACCAGCTCATAAAATAATTCCTAGTAACTTTACCAATTAAAGAGGCTACAGGTTATAGTTAAACGTATAGTTAAATGTAAATTGTGTAGTATGTAAATGTCTAACCTATTTTTCTGTCTTTCATGTTAGTGTTGAATATGTAAATGCTGTGTATTTCACCATTTTGCAAAAATATTCTACGTACGTCTTTAATTAGGTGTTGCGCACCATGCTACAGCAGTCCCGGCCAGAAGTTTTAATATCATAATGTTAATTTAGTCAGTCAACTTTTAACACTAGTAATATAGTCATTACGCCAATTAGTTGAAGCTCAGCATTCAAAACGTTCAGTTACAGGTGTTATTACAGTGAAAGGTACGTTATTCAGTTACTTCTTTAATTGTGGTTGGCCATATGTTGTTTTTCGCTAGGCTGCTTTGTGCCCATGTGAACTGCTGACCTGTGCTGCAATATTGGTGCTAGTACCTGCCATAAGATCATCGCAAGTGTGCTGAAGAACATTAGATGTCAATGAACGATATTGTTTTGAACCATTTAGTACCTGTTTAAGGTATCTATTTATCGTTAGGAGGATAGTGGTACGAGAAGTTGTACGAGACTTGGGAGGCATCGAGACAGGTCGGTGAGCTTACAAGTGATTGGCATAGCACAATAGCCATTTGGGATACTTGCACCACAGTGCCACGACACCCGTGGTAGAGATTAGCAGTTGTACTAAAGTGACGAAGACGAGCCAGCTACCCTTGCAAGTCTGACTTAGGGCAGCGTTCGGATGGGAGACGCAGCTTGAGTACCCGCAGCTTACACGTATCGTCCGCTCGCCTTTAAGATTGTGAGTGACTCCAAGGACAGACAGTAGTGGGGCAGTGATGTCCGGAACAGGCGGCTGCTGGGTCGTAGAAGGTCGGCGGTGGCGGTGATCAAAGTACTCATTCGCTGTCTGAAATGTCCCTGTCAGTTATTGAAAAGGTGTTCGATATTTTGTCACGAATGTGTCCTTTGGATTATTGCTTGAACCTTCTAAAGCTTGCCCAGTGACTTTCATTCCTTGTCTATTTAAACAGCGTGGAGATGAGCGAAATAATAGACAACGGAAGATGCTTCCAGCGAACATCATCGCAATAAGAAATGAGAGGAAAATATATTCAATTAAAAACACTCACTTGTTTTTGTAGCAGACACTGTATGCAAGTAATGTCACTACATGTACCAGTTAAGACAGCAGAACGGTGTCCCATCTCCAAGGATCTTTCGAATTTGTTTTTCTAGTGGTGAATGGGGTTCGTTGTCGGGGATTTTGCGTGTACGATCGGATGGTGTTGCCATAACTCTGCGATATTTCGACGAGGCACAAGCTAATATCCAGACGATTATGTCGATATCGGCGTAAGAATCCAATAGTCGATATCGTTGGCTAAAGATGAAAAGCAAATTCTTGCTCAAAATTTCGACAAGTTCTGGTGATATCACCCGTAGATGCTATCAGCAATATTTATTTCATATAGAGAGGATTAATCACCACAGACAAAGTTACGCTGAGCTATAAATATTTTAGTCTTGAGCTACGAGGTCCATTTGTGGAGTAACCTGCCTTTCTATGCCGAAAAGAAAAGAAAAACCTAACCATGGGGTTTACTACGTTTGAAACAAGGTCCGCTCACTAATTTGTTACATAATGAAAGTGCGTTTTGTAATACGTGTGAAACGTCCATTTCACTGTACACGTTTCTGTTGGTCATAGTATATGGACAATATGTGAGAAGTAGGGACTGTTAGTGTTTGCACGTGTGTTGATAATTCAGCAAGGGACTGGATAACAACATTGCTGGTTCTATGGACAATTCCAAAAACTTCATGAGTGTACAAGTGGTGGTTTATGGACTTGCTATATTGTCTGCAAGACTTCTAAGGACAATTCCAAAAACTTTGTGCGTGCACAAGTGGTGGTTTATGGACTTGCTATCTTCTCTGCAAGACTCTTCGATGGTGATTGTGCACCTGCACAGTCGCAGCAGATGGCTGCTGGCCATCTCTACAAGGACTACAGTGGGTCTGCATCTCTGATTACCCTCCAATACCACAATCTCTACCAGGACTACAGTGGGCCTGTCCACAATTTCTACAAGGACTGCAGTGGGTCTGCACCTCTGGTGGCCCACCAATACCATACTCTCTACCAGGACTCCAGTGGGTCTGCTCTGTGATGACCTACCTACCAATCTTCTTCAAAACGTCGAATGACTCTGCTGTGGGTTTGCTCTGTTGTGGCCCATTACCTGTCAGCATGTCAAGAGTCAGCACTGTCTTTCAGTTGGAAGGACAACACTACTTCTTCAAGACTGCATGGAAATCCACTACTTCCGTGTGCATTGTCTATTACTGCTCAGACTTTGAGAAAAGAAGCAGCAGTTTTACTGTGATGAACAATCTGGACTGTCTTTATGGACTGTGAGAAAATTTTAGCTTTTGATCAGCATTGTCTAAATTAGTGTGTGCATTTGATATCTTTGTTATTTTAATGATGAATATTTTTTTCAAATCATTATTGGCCACTGCCCAAAACAATTTGTAAAATTTTTTTTTGGGGAGCATGGGGGCTATGTAAGTAGGCTGTTTATGTTTTCTTTATGTAAGTAGGCTGTTTAAGTTTTCTTTATGTAAGTAGGCTGCTTATGTTTTCTTATTGGCAACGTTACGTAGCGCTCTATATGAAAATCACTGGCTGTGCTGTGTGCAGTCTGTGGCTAGTTTGCATTGTTGTCTGCCATTGTAGTGTTGGGCAGCGGCAGCTGGATGTGAACAGCGCGTAGCGTTGCGCAGTTGGAGGTGAGCCGCCAGCAGTGGTGGATGTGGGGAGAGAGATGGCGGAGTTTCGAAGTTTGTAATACTGGATATCATATATTATGACTATTAAGGTAAATACATTGTTTGTTCTCTATTAAAATCTTTCATTTGCTAACGATCCCTATCAGTAGTTAGTGCCTTCCGTAGTTTGAATCTTTTATTTAGCTGGCAGTAGTGGCGCTCGCTGTATTGCAGTAGTTCGAGTAATGAAGATTTTTGTGAGGTAAGTGATTTGTGAAAGGTATAGATTAATGTTAGTCAGGGCCATTCTTTTGTAGGGAATTTTTCAAAGGGGACGTTTCATATGGCGACCCTCCCCTTTGAAAAATTATACAAGACTGTGCTTAAACTGACACACAATATTTTTAGCGCAACGCAATCTGACTTTCAAAATTCCCTACAAAAGAGGTTTTCTACGTAGGTGCCGTAACGGGGGCATTAAAGATTGACTAAAATGCATAATAGGTGTTGAGGCATCTTTATTTATTTTTTCAATCACGAATAGGCCAGGGAAATTGTAGGAATGTTTCTATTCGAAATTATACTGGATTGCACAATGAACCTGTGATTTGGAGACTATGATACAGTTTAAGACATTATGACATTTACATGACCAGGACAGTAAGACTTTTCAAAAAAGTGATTCAAATGGCTCTGAGCACTATGGGACTTAACATCGGAGGTCATCAGTCCCCTAGAACTTAGAACTATTTAAACCTAACTAACCTAAGGACATCACACACATCCATGCCCGAGGCAGGATTCGAACCTGCGAGCGTAGCAGTCCCGCGGTTCCGGACTGCAGCGCCAGAACCGCTAGACCACCGCGGCCGGCTCTGATGACATGGTGGAAAGAATTCTGCAGACGTTTAGGGTCCACAAAAGTCTTCTCGCCGCGCAAGCAGACAGGTGGCAGTGCAACATACGACTGTCTGACAAGTGTTAACTCTTACTGTGGTCCATAAACCATACAGATTGCAGTTCATGCAAGCATTTCGGGTTGGTGATAAAAGTGAAAGGGTTAACTTCAGAAACGCTCTGCCAGAGGACGAGGAAGGCGATACGTTTCAACGACTGCTGATTTTCAGTGATGAAACAACATTTCATGCTAACGGAAAAGTAAACCGACATAACTTTCGCATATGGGGATTTCACAACCCTCATGACATTACTGAGGGCGTAAGAGACTTACCTTAAGTGAAAGTTTTTCGTGCCATTTCTCTTGAAAAACTGTACGGCACCTTCTTTTTTGAGGAAAACACTGTGACTGGCATGAGCTCTCTTAAAATTCTATTGAATTGGCTTTTCCCACAACTTCACGGGGACTGCGTTGACTTTATTTTCCAACGGCGTGGAGCTCCAACTCACTGCCACAACAACTTACGTCATTTTCCCCATCACACTCTGCCGCAACGCTTGTCAGGGCCCATAGGATCCCGAGATACTGCACTGCCCTGCATTCTTGGCCTCCAAGATCACTAGAAATGACACCACGCGATTTTTTACTGTGGGGATGTGTGAAGGGCCTTAAATCATGACACAGAAGAAGTGAAGGACAGCTCCATAACTCCTGTAAAAGCAGATACATTGTTCAAAGGTTATGAGGAATTTAGCTATCATCAAGATGTTCTTTATGTTGCCGTTGATGAACACATACAGCATTTCTAACAGCATAGCTAAAACTTTAGGATTTTTTAGTATGTTTTTATCAGTAAAAATGGACTTTTGAAATAAGGTTATTTGTTTTGAAACATCCTGTATAATAACGTGAATGGAGAAACGGATAGCCGCACACGTCAGCAGACCGTTAACGGGATTCGGGAAGGAGCACCAGCCCCGGATCGAGTCCGCCCTGTGAAGTAACGCCGAGGTCTGTGCGACAAGCAGCCTGGATATGGTTTCTAGGCGATTTCCCATGTGGAGGGCCAGTACCCACGCCCTCTCTCACATACACGATTCTAAAACATTTATGAAGCCTTCCCACACTTTACACCGGATTACACTAGACCCAAGCAGATGGAATACAGAAGTCCCTTGCTGATCGGAAGGGGTGGGGGTGGGGGATGGGAGAACAGGACAGCGATAGGAATGACATCTGGCCACCCTGTACTACTGACATTGTCATATCCAATAATTAACTTTTCGACCCCGTGAAGATACGGCGTAAGGTAAGGGAAAAGAAGACTGTGAATACTGCGCTGCTCATCGTGTACGCTTCGTTATATACAGGAGTTGCACTTTCTGCTTTAAGTTTTTATATACGACAGTTTTCTTGCAAAGCTAGAAGGTGCCTCTTATTGTTTGCTCTGAGTGTTTTCACATCTTTCCCTGTAGACGTTGGCTTGTGATTAAGCTCTCTGAGATGCTCTGTCAATGTGGAGTAATTTGTCCAATACTTCAAGGCTCTCACATAGTCTTTACATCGGATATCGAACGTTCTACCTGTTTGACCCACGAAGCCAGCTACACGTAATAATCCGCACGCAATCTACGAGATTAGATTAGATTTTATTAGTTTTTCGTTCCATAGATCCGTGCTGAGGAGATCCTCGTGGATGTGGAACATGTCAATATATTTTTTTTAATGCTGAAATAACAATACTAATAGTATGAATATATACAATACATCATTTGTTTCTATAAAGAAATTCGTCAATGGAGTAGAAGGAGTTGGCCACTAGTAAGTCTTTCAGGCTCCTTTTACACTAATCTTTATTTGTAACTAAATTTTTTTATGTTTGCTGGCAAATTATTGAAGATGAGTGTTCCTGAGTAGTGGACCCCTTTTTGAACTAAAGTAAGTGTTTTTAAGTCCTTGTGCAGATCATTTTTGTTCCTGGTATTGTATGTATGAACTGAGCTGTTTGTTGGAAAAAGAGATATATTATTTAGGACAAATTTCATTAAGGAGTAAACATACTGAGAGGCAGTAGTTGGTATACCCAGTTCTTTGAAGAGGTTTCTACAGGGCGTCCGTGAATTTACTCCAAAAATAATACGTATTACACGCTTTTGGATTCTGAAAACTTTTGACGTAAAGAGTTACCCCAAAATATTATACCATATGACATTATGGAATGAAAGTAGGCAAAGTATGCAAGCTTTTTCATTTTTATGTCGCCTATGCCAGCCAACACTCGAATTGCAAATACAGATTTCTTAAGGCGTTTCTGCAGTTCTGTGGTGTGCTCCTCCCAACTGAATTTGTTATCAAGTTGTAATCCCAGGAATTTAAGACTGTCAACCTCTTCTATCTGTTCTTCTTCATACTTTATGCATATGCTGGGTGGAAACCTCTCACAAGTTCTGAATTGCATATAGTGAGTCTTTTCGAAGTTTAATGTCAGTGAGTTGGCTTTCAACCTTTTATTAATATCCATGAAAATATAATTAGCAGATCTTTCTAGAACTACACTCGACGTACTATGTATTGCAATACTTGTGTCATCTGAAAACTAAACGAACTCTGCTTCTGGCAGTGTAACTGTGAGAAATCATTAATGTACACAAGAAAAAGCAATGGCCCTAAGATGGATACTTGTGGGACACCACATGTTATTTCTTTTCATTCTGATGATGACTGAGGACTTAATCCACTAGTCACTTGCACTGACACCCTTTGTTTCCTGTTAGCGAGGTATGACTTGAAATATTTTGCAGCACTGCCGGTGACACCATAGAATTCTAATTTATTTAGAAGGATGTTGTGGTTCACACAATCAAATGCCTTTGACAAATCACAGAAAATACCTGCTGCTTGTAATTTGTTATTTAATGAATTAAGTACAAGTTCACTGTAGGTGTAAATAGCCTTCTCAATATCAGAACCCTTCAGAAATCCAAACTGTGTTTTCGAGCTTCGACCGACTAGAGGGACCCACGGGCACTCTCACATTAGCAAAGTGAAACACACTCATTCTTTAACCACCACAAACAGATTTCATCGTCCAATGAACACCAGAAACCCTGGTGGCGTTTGGCCTCTCCTAGACTCATTCAGCAATTTTCACAGTGACTCGAGGTAGCCTTGAGAAGCTGGAAGCTCGCATACTGTTCTGGAACGTAGCGTTGGGCTGGCCGCACAGTGTGGACGGCACGTGGGCAGCACCCGTCCAGCGTCCTGTGACCGCGAGCGGCCGGCCCTTGCCGTGGCCGCATTTGCATACTGCGAATGCGAGCGGGGCCGCTCATACGAGCACGGCGACATATTACCGAGCGGCGCGCTGTTTACAACAAGTTTTGTATGCATCGCCCGGCAAAATGATATCGCGCGCAAATATTCGCGGCGTTTAATTGCTTTCGGTGCGCGGAATGAGGGCCCCGTGCTTTGTGCGACCCATCAATCAGCGAGCGCTGCCTCCAGCCCCGGAGCTCCAGGCGTCGCGCAAAATTCACCCGGTCCGCGAGTCGCCACACGTCCAGAGACCACCCGCTGCGCAATAGCTGGAAACATTCGCACTGCAGGACGATTCAAATACGTGCTGGTGCGCAATTTATTTCAGAAAAAAAGCTAATGTTAGCGTTATACGACTTCAGACTTAGATGCCTGACGGAAAGTACGAGGCGTGTTATTTAAGTAAGTACCGTTCTGAAATTAAAAAAAAACACATGCTAAGATACCTCAATAATTTTATTTTCACATGAAAGCCTGAACCTTAATCTACACACTGACGCCATTACAGTCTGATTCTTCCTTGTTTACATTATGTACTCAGTCTTTAAGATGCCACGGATAATCGAGAGTCCCGCCGACTGTGAAGTACAGGCTGTTATAAAATTTCGTAGTGCTAAAGGCCTAAAAGCGATGGATATTCATCGTGAGATCTGTGCAGTTTACCGAGAAAACATAATGAGTGATGGAACGGTAAGAAAGTGGGTGAGAGCATTTAAAGATGGCCGCACAAATGTGCATGATGAACAACGGAGTGGGCGTCCTTCGGTCGTTAATGAAAGTTTGGTGCAGGAAGTGGACAATAAGGTGAGAGAAAACAGACGCTTTACGATTTCCTCCTTGCGGGATGACTTTCCTAATGTTTCTTGTAGTGTTTTGTATGGCATTGTGACCGAAAATTGCGCGCACGTTGGGTACCGAAAATGTTGACGAATGTGCACAAAACCAATCGTTTAGACAGTGCATTGACTTTCCTTGACCGGTACCACAACGACGGAGATGATTTCTTAAGCCAAATTGTTACGGGCGATGAAACATGGGTGGCCTACGTCACACCAGAATCAAAGCAACAGTCCATGGAAGTTGAGCAAGGGCGTCGGTTTGCTGCGAGACAATGCCCGTCCGCATGTGGCGAATCAGACCAAAGATCTCATCACATCCTTTCGATGGAAAACTCTAGACCATCCTCCGTACAGCCCCTATCTTGCGCCCTGTGACTACCATCTGTTCCTGCACTTGAAGAAACACCTGGGCGGTCAGCGTCCTCAAGACGATAACGAAGTCAATACAGTGGTGATGCAGTAGTTAACAAGTCAGGCGGCAAACTTCTATGAGGAGGTTATTCAAAAACTGGTAGAACGTTATGACAAGTGCCTCAATATTGACGGAAATTATGTAGAAAAGTAGATTTCATGCAAAAATGAAATTATTGAGATATCTTAGCACGTCTTTTTTTAATTTCAAAACGGTACTTACTTAAAAAACACGCCTCTTATTTTTCGGGCAACAATAGCAGCTACCCGACACGTCTGCACTATATTATCAAAACTATCCAGACACCTATCAGTGAACATTACGGAGTTAGTAACTAACTATCGCCACCGAGAATAACTCCGAAAGTATGACAGGAGATGAAAAGTTTGTGGGACAAAAGTTGCATGGGACAAAGGGGGCCATAATATGACGTTTGTTTTTCGTTGCTTCAGGGATATCAAGGTCAACTTTTTTTTTTAATGGGGATGTGACATGGCCGTCTCGTTCGCCAGACTTGACGCCTCTGGATTTTTTCTTCTGGGGATTCGTAAAAGACATTGTTTATAAAGACGTTCCAACTACACCTGAAGATACCCGAGAGAGAATTGTCAGAGCATGCGCTTCGATAAGTGCTAAAGTGATAAGGTATACCTCTCAATCCATGATAAGAATATTGCAGCACTGCTTGATACCAATGGCCATCACCTCGAACACCTTCTATAAATCGACGTTGATGCCACGTTTGTGAGCTTCGTTGACCTTCAGAGACCTTACTGTTACACATCATTGGATTCGTCTCGGTAGCCGCTATGAGAAAAAAAGTACCAAACTATAGCATCCCATTTAAAAAAAAAAAAAAAAAAGTTGGCCTTCCGCGACCCCACCTAGCAACAATAAACCAACGTCATATTGTGGCCCTCATTGTCCAATACAACATTTATCCCACAAACTTTTCAGCTACTGTGAGACTTTCGGAGTTATTCTAGGTGGGGTGTGTCCACCCTTAGCCTTTATGGCGGCTTGAAGAATACTGGGGACGCTTTCAGTGAGGTATCTAAGGGTCTGTGGACTGTTCAAAAAGATTTCGGGCTTGCAGCCGGTCGTCGTAAACTTCATTGCACGATATTTCGGCTGGACAATTGCCAACCATCTTCAGGTGAGCCGAACGAGGACTGACGAAGACGTTCTCCGCTCCAGCTTATACAGTGCGCTGATAGTACTAACGCGCATGCGTTGCAATCGCGGAGACAGAAGGGCCACACCGCCCAGCGGTGTGGACGATTGACAGCCCAAATTTTTTTCAAGAGCCGGAAGCGAATAAAAATGGTTCAAATGGCTCTGAGCACTATGGGACTTAACATCTATGGTCATCAGTCCCCTAGAACTTAGAACTACTTAAACCTAACTAACCTAAGGACAGCACACAACACCCAGCCATCACGAGGCAGAGAAAATCCCTGACCCCGCCGGGAATCGAACCCGGGAACCCGAGCGTGGGAAGCGAGAACGCTACCGCACGACCACGAGATGCGGGCGGGAAGCGAATAAGGTAGCAGTGTAGGACCTTGACCTCTTGAGCGAGTTCAACGTTCTTTCTTATCCCAAAGGTGCTTCATTGGTTTCCGGTTGGGACTCAGGGAAGGTCAGTCCATTCCTGGAATATATCTGTCCACAGACTATTGCCTCACAGATGCTCCTTTATGACAGTGTGCGTTGACATTCTGATACCCTCAGTCATCGTCTACGAACTGTTAGTCTACTATTGGCGCCGGCCTCAGTGGGCGAGTCCGGAACCATGTGGCTGCTACGGTCGCAGGTTCGAATCCTGCCTCGAGCATGGATGTGTGTGATTTTCTTAGGTTTAAGTAGTTCTAAGTATAGGTGATTGATGACCTCAGATGTTAAGTCCCATAGTTCTTAGAGCCATTTGAACCATCTACTATTGGCAGTAAACAATGCCGTAAAACTCGCTCCTATCTTTCCGAGTGTAGCGTTTTCTTCAGTGCAGTTGGGGGACCACATCCTAAACACGAGAAACACCCTTACACCTTCAGATAACCTGTCCATATTTCAGTGTTGCTTAACATGATGTCAGGTAACGTTCTCTACGCATTCGTCAAACCCAAACCCTTCCACTGGATTTCCACAGGATATAACCTGATTCATCACACCAAATCACTCGTTTCCAGACATTCACTGTCCGCTGGCATCGCTCTTCAAACCAACTAAATCGTCGCCTAATACTATAGAAAAGTGTGGTCGACCAATACAACCCGTTGTTTTTAACTCTCTGCGCGCACTCATTGTGCTGTCAGGACTCCTGATAGTGCTTTGGGACTCACGAGTAATTCCTTCCGCCGACTTCATCCGACTTTTCACAACTGCCCTCTGCATAGCTCGACGGTCCTTATTCGTCGGTACGTGAGATCTGCTGGCCTTGGTTTAGCTGTGGTAATTCCTTCGCATTTCCACTTAGCAGCCACTCTGCCAACAGCCGACTGGGACTGATTTAGAAGGATAGAAATGTCCGTGACGGATTTGTTAGTCAGGTGAAATCCGATGACTACTAGCAATCCACGTTCGAACCAAGTGAGCTCCACCGATGACCCACTCTGCCGTTACTGCTACCCCACTGTCAACACAATACTCCCCGACTCCTTTTATAGTGACGGTTCCACACCTAGTTCTCAGTTCCGCTTTACACAGTGTTGTCTTGATCAGACAGCCTAACGACACGGAAACTATGAACTATGTGAGAAAATCTGACTCCTCAACATAACTGCCATGTCATCAACAACGTTTTAACAATTCGATGTTAGAACCAGACGTGTCGTTGGACTTAGTAACGGCAAAGACATTCGATATTCAACACCTCGTATCTGATTACTACAGCGCGATCATTATGGAGCCAATAATACGATGACGCAGACAGTGCATTACAAGGCAGTATGGTACAAAACTTAAAATAGAAAAGACCAACGCAATCACGACAGTAGAAGTATTCGCAATCCCGGAAGCTCTTTTTTCTGTTCGACATACAATGGAAGAAATAATACACTGAAGCACGGAAGAAACTGCGATAGGCATGCGTATTCAAATACAAAGATATGTAAACAGGAAGAATACGGCGCTGCGGTCGGCAACGCCTATATCAGACAACAAGTGTCTGACGCAGTTGCTACGTCGGTTACTGCTGCTACAATGACAGGTTATCAACATTTAAGTGACTTTGAACATGGTGTTATAGTCCGCGAACGAGGGATGTGATACAGCATCTCCGAGGAAGCGATGAAGTGGGGATTTTCCAGTACCATCATTTCATGAGTGTACCGTGAATATCATGAATGCGGAAAACAATATTTCCGATATCGCTGTGGCCGGAAAAAGAACCTGCAAGAATGTGACCAACGACGACAGAACAGAATAGTTCAACGTGACAGACGACCAACCCTTCCGCAAATTGCTGCAGATTTCAGTGCTGGGCCATGAAGAAGTGTCAGCGTGGGAAGTATTCACCGAAACATCAACGATGTGGGCTTTCGGATGCCAAGGCCCACTCGCGTACCCTTGGTGACTGCACGACTCAAAGCTTTACGCCTCGTCTGGGACCCTCAACATCGAGGTTGTACCGTTGATGACTGGAAACATGTTTCCCGCTCGGACGATCTCGTTTCAAACTGTATCGAGTGGACGGACGTGGACGGAAATGGAGAAAGCCTCATGAATCCAGGGACCGTGCATGTCAACAGGGGACTGTTCGAGCTGGTGGAGGCTCTGTAAAGGTGAGGGGCGTGTGCAGTTGAAGTGATATGGGACCACTGACGACTCTGACAGATGACACGTACGTAAGCATCCTGTCTGATCATCTGCATCCATTCATGTCCAGTGTGGATTCCGACAGACTTGCGCAATTCCAGCAGGACAATGCGACACTTCACAGGTTAAGAATTGCTACAGAGTGGCTCCAGGCACACTCTTCTGAGTTTATACACTTCCACTGGCCACCAAACTCCCCAGTTATGGATGTTATTGAGCATATCTAGGATACTTTGCAACGTGTGCATTGCAACGTGCTGTTCAAAAGAGCTCTCCACCCGCTCGTACTCTTACGGATTTATGGACAGCTCTGCAGGATTCATGGCGTCAGTTCCCTCCAGGATTACTTCAGACATTAGTCGAGTCTATACTACTTCGTGTTGCGACACTTCTGCGTGCTCGCGGGGGTTCTACATGATATTAGGCAGGTGTACCAGTTTCTTTGGCTCTTCAGTGACTGTAGTAATAGGACAGAGTGAAGCAGACTGTGACTGCGAGACAGGAGACAGTGAAAGAGAGACGCAAAGAGATCATGACGATGAGTTGGGCTGAATGAGTGAGTGTCGGTAGGCAAGTGGGAAAGGATGGATGTGAGCGACTTACTGTGATGAACTAGAGGTGCTCTTATATTCCAAATATGCTCTTATGATGCTAAGGAACTACGTTGGAAAAAAAGTCCTCCCATAGCACCCAGTATAGTAACTGAAAATATAGGGTTGTGTTTTCGGAAATTGTGGTCTGAATAGAAACAGTAATCGTCAGTGTCTCTTCAGTAGAATACCAAGAATTTAACAAAAGTAAAGCATTGTTCTCATCCACGAGATTACGCTGCGATTAAAGTATGATTAAAGTGTTCAGAAAACGTAAGCAGACATTTAGGTAGTGTGCAGATAAATTTATTATTTAGAAGGCGAAAATATGATGAAGAGCTTCTTTTTTTTTTTAAGAAGGCAAATTAAACACGTTCATTTTAACAGATGAGTGATTATTTAATCAAGTACTTGTTCGAAAGTTCTTTGTTAGCTCCAAGGTACGATTGGTAGATCCAAAGACATGGTTTTTAAATACGAGGTCAGTGACAAAGAAATTGATATACTCACACAAACGAAGTTAATCGGTTTAATGTTAGAATAAAGTAATCAGAGATATAACAATTTCTATTTCGAAAATAAAATGAAAACCAAAATTAATGCAGTATTTTTAGTTTTTTCCTGAATAAAACGTTTTTTGAATCAGATAAAGTTTGTTTCTTACTATCCTAGTTCTAAAACAGATTTTGACAAGTCCCTATTCAGCTTAAAGACCGATAAATAGAAAAAATAGTAACATTAACACCGCCTGTTTCTCTTGACCCCTCTCAGTGGGATGAAGAAAAAACACCAAGTTTTAATTTATTTTTGTTATAAAAGCATGAGCTAGGACCGAAATGTAATTACAGGCTTTAGGTTAGGCACAAGAGCTATAACCGTAAGTATTTTGATTTTCATATTTCTTTTTAAAATAACCAGCTATTTCTTTTGCAGTTGAAAACTGTTTCCTTTCACTTAATTTTACGGTACCATAGCGGAGTGACAAAGGAAAGAGACAACTAAGAGCTAGACGTTTGGTCACAAGTTTGTGTAACAAGCACGAGAGTGTAACGGAGTGCTTGTCCTGCTCCAGTGGAAGAGACTACAAGTGAGGCTTTTAGCATTCCAATGTGGTTTACTGTTACAGTTCCGAGAGCGTTCGTTAGTAGCATAGTCATGACTGCTTCCTTCTACATATACCTAGCGAAAAGACCTCAAGGAAACGAAAAAAAAGACATACGATCTCGCACAGATTCTTCCCAAGAGTCGTTCTTTTAACGAACATTCGCGATCGCCAAGGGAATGTAACGGGGGTACACGAATACTCTCGGCAATACACTGAGATGAAAGAAGTCATGTGCATATGCTGATGGCGGTAGAATAGTGTACACAAGATATGAAAGGGCGGTGGATTTGCGCAGCTGTCATTTGTTCTCAAGCGATTCATGTGAAATGGTTTCCGACGTGATTATGGCCGCACAACGAGATTTAACAGAATTTGAACGGAGGATGATAGTTGGAGTTAGACGCATGGAACATCCCATTTTGGAAATCGTTAGGGGATTCATTATTACGAGATTCGTAGTATCAAGAGTGTGCCGACAATACCAAATTTCAGGCATTTTCTTTCACCACGGAAAACACCGCCTTCACTTAACACCCGAGAGCAGCGGCGTCTGCATATCGCTGCCAGAGCTAAAACCAAGCAACACTGCTGGAAATAACCTAAGAAATCAATGGGGGATGTACAACGAACTTATCCGTTAGGACAATATAGAGAAATTTGGCGTTAATAGGCTATGGCAGCAGACGACGTTGGAGAGTGCCTTTGCTAAGAACACGAAATCGATTGAAACGCCTCTCCTGGGCTCCTGACCATATCGGCTGGACCCTAGAAGTCTCCAAAATTTTGGTCACGTCAGTAGAGTTCCGACTTCATTTGGTAAGACATGACGGTAAGTTTCGAGTGTGGCGCAGCCCCTACGAAGCCATGGACCCATGTCGTCCACAAGCACTGTGCAAGCTGTTGGTGGCTCCACAATGGTGTGGACTTGTTTACATGGAAACGATTGGGTCCTCTAGGTCAACTGAACCGATCATTTACTGAAAATGGTTACGTTCGTCTACTTGGAGACCATTTAGTGGACTTAATTTTCCCAAACAACGAAGGAGTTTTTATGGATGACAATGCGCCATGTGGCCGGGCCACACTATTTCGCCACTGGTTTGAAGAACATTCTGGACATTTCGAGGGAATGATCTGGACACCCAGACCGCCCAACATGAATCCCATCGAACATTTGTAAGACATAACCGGAAGGTCAGTCCGCGCTCAAAGCCATACACCAGCAACATTTTTGCAATTATGGACGGCTAGTCAAAGGCAAACCACCTCCTCTAGGACTTGCCTAGTACGGCGGTGCGGGTCTCCCGCGTCGTTCCCCTACGCTCTGTCAAGGAGTATGGGACTTCATCATCGTCATCGCTGAGGCACTTGCCTCAATATTTCTGCAGGTGACTTCTAACGGCTTGCAGAATGCATGTCACCTCGAGTTGCTGCACTACGCAGGGGAAAAACGGGATCTGCCAAGATATTAGGAGGTATCCCATAAATTTCGTCAAATAATTGCATAGTGGTTCAAATGGCTCTGAGCACTATGGGACTTATCACCTGAGGTCATCAGTTCCCTAGAACTTAGAACTACTTAAACCTAACTAACCTAAGGACATCACACACATCCATGCCCGAGGCAGGACTCGAACCTGCAACCGTAGCAGTCACTCGGTTCCGGACTGAAGCGCCTAGAACAGCTCGGCCACAGCGGCCCCTGTGTGACCGAGCGGTTCTAGGCGCTTCAGTCCGGAACCGCGCTGCTGCTACGGTTGCAGGTTCGAATCCTGCCTCGGGCATGGATGTGTGTGATGTCCTTAGGTTAGTTAGGTTTAAGCAGTTCTAAGTTCTAGGGGACTGATGACCTCAGATGATAGGTCCTATAGTGCTCAGAGCCATTTGAACCACAGCGGCCGGCTATCATTGCATAACTTAGGATGATATGCTTAGTGTAGATGTAGCTGTGGTTTTGCAGTGGACCATGAGGCATAGCTGAAGCAGTTATTTGGTAATGGAATTGCTTGTCAAGGTGAGGGTTGATGTTTATGTTCCGGTCATGCACTCGGTCAGAAAGGTAATCATGAGATTGGCTGTATGTGAAGTTGAACAAGACTGGTGTGAGTCGTCGCGTCGGCTGCAGTAGCTGAAACTGGGAGCAGATTCACAGCAAAGCCTTTTTGTGTCTCGTGCGTAGTGCGTGTGTATTCGCGTAGTAAATCGGGCGTGCGTGTGCCGTCGCGGCGGTCAGCTGTGGCGCGCTAGTTGGTATGCAGGCTGCGGCGGCGCCGGGCGAGACGCAGCAGCAGCTCGGCTTTAAGGAGAGTGCCGATGATGATGACTGTGACGTGGAGGCGTCTGCCCCACTTAAGCAATTGCCGGGGCAGTGCGGCCGCAGAGCAGCGGCTGCTGCGGCGGCGGCGGCGGCGACCGCGGCGCTCAGCTGACGCCGGCCGGCCGGCTGTCCCTGCAGCCGCTGCCGCTCAATGGGCGGCCCTCATTTGAATGGCATTTGGATGCGAGCCGCCGCCCGGCCACGGCCGGCTCTCGGGCCATCAGCGCCGCCGCTCCTCCCTGCTCCTCTCCTCAGGTCAGGGTCCGCACCTGTTGCCGCCTGCCTCAAAAGTCCGATCGACCACCGTATCGACATTCCGGCCGTGTGCGAACACACTGACCGCTGCAGCCGCCGACGCGACACGCGTTCGCCAGTCTCTCCCTGCTGTGCGCCGATAAGCTGCAGCGGTAATTTTTGCCGAATGTTCCTGTCAACGAAAAAACGACAATCGGATATGCTGAAACAGTCACTACCTAACACTACTCTGAGTCACGATGACATTACCATTGAAGGAGTTTCTGCAATAACCACTTTTAGCCGAAAATACGAGGGCTGTTCGGAAAGCAACAACCGATCGGTCGCGAGCTGAAAACCAAAGTGAAAATAAAAATTTTTAATTCGTAACAGTTAGCCACACCTTCCAGCTACCTCTATAAACAGCCGCCGTTCCAACTTAGACTTTTGTCGTGGCTTCTTGCAAACTTTCCAGTGCCCTCGTCACAGAAAGCAACCGCCTGTGATTTTCGGCAATTCTCTACGGAGGTCTACCTTTCATTGGTAGAATGAAATTTTCACTCTACAGCGGAGTCCTGGCATATTAAAACTGTGTGCCTGACCGAGACTCGAACTCGGGACCTTTGCCTTTCGCGGGCAAGTGCTCTACCAACTGAGCTACCCAAGCTCGACTCAAGCCCCATCCTCACAGCTTTAATTCCGGCAGTCCCTCGTCTCCTACCTTCCAAACTTCACAGAAACTCTTCTGCGAACCTTGCAGAACTAGCACTCCTGGAAGAAAGGATATTGTGGAGACATGCCTTAGCCACAGCCTGGGGGTTGTTTCTTTCGTTGTTTGTGTCAAAATGTTGTCTTCGTAGCCAGTGGTTCATGTGAGCACAGATGATCAAAAGAGGGAGCCAATTCAGGGTTGTATTGTGGGTGATCAAATACTACCCATCGAAAAAAAATGGCTCTGAGCACTATGGGACTCAACATCTTAGGTCATAAGTCCCCTAGAACTTAGAACTACTTAAACCTAACTAACCTAAGGACATCACACACACCCATGCCCGAGGCAGGATTCGAACCTGCGACCGTAGCAGTCCCGCGGTTCCGGACTGCAGCGCCAGAACCGCACGGCCGCACGGCCGGCACCCATCGAAAAAGCTGCAGGAGAGTCTTCATTGCCCCTGCAGAATGCGGCTGAAAATTGTCTTGAAGAAAGAAACGCGTGACATTTATGTTACGTGGGCTGCGTAGCTTCAGTTGAAATCTCTCACCGGATCCACATACTTAGCTGGAGTTACTGTTATTTTAGGCATTTCTACGTCATCATTTTGCGCTCTGAACTGAAAAGAGTCATGTGAAGCGATCGACCACACTTGAGACACTGCGCAACACATTTGTGCAAAGGAATTTCACAGTGGTTTTCATTTCTCGCCTAACCGGACGTTACTTTCCAAATACGCCTCCTAAGATTTTACCACCATAGAAGCGGCATTGGAAGGGGTGTTAGACAAGTTTGTTTGTGTGTCCTCTTTATTGTTCAACTTATACATGGAAGAGATTGTTGCAAAAGGCTTAGCTGGGAATAGAGGAGTATGCATTGGTGGAAAGAGACGATGTGGTATGGCAGAAAATTAACGAACTGTATATACAATTCTGAATGATATTTGTGAGGAATATGGGTTGAGAATCAGTATAGCAAAATCAGAGAGTATGGTGATCGACAAAGCGAGGAGATTGGCACATATTACAGCTACGTAGATACTTCGCAAGCAACCGTACGGTGCGTGGCGAAGGTACCGTGTACCACTCCTTTTCTGTTTCACTCGCAAACAGAGCGAGGGAAAGCCCACTGTCTGTATGCCTCAGTAGGAACCCCAATTTCTATTGTCCTATTAGGATAACACAAGTTGTTATTAGCCAAGTGAGAGCATTTATGTGTCTAGGAAGTACGATTACTGAAGACTTGAGTTGCCATCAGACGCCGGCTGGCGTGGCCGTGCGGTTGTAGGCGCTTCACTCTGGAACCGCGTGACCGCTACGGTCGCAGGTTCGAATCCTGCCTCGGGCATAGATGTGTGTGATGTCCTTAGGTTAGTTAGGTTTAAGTAGTTCTAAGTTCTAAGGGGACTGATGACCTCAGATGTTAAGTCCCATAGTGCTCAGAGCCATTTGAACCTCTTTTTTTTTTTGCCATCAGGCATGTGGCAAACTAGACAACGCTCTGATCAAAAGACTTGTCAAGGGTTTTGTCTTGAATGTGACACTCTATGAGGCAGAAACATGGACACTGAGACGAGAGGATGGGAAAAGGCTAGAAGTATCATAGATGTGGATGTGGAAGAGAATGAATGGGATACGCTGGACGAGAAGATTAAGTATCGAAAGAGCGTTGGAAAGGTTTGGTGAGAGGAGAAGACTACTATAAGAGAAAGGAAGAAAAACTGGATGGGGCATTCAATCAGACGGGAGTGTCTGCTAACAGACCCTTTGGAACGTCTAGTTCGTGGGAGGAGACTAAGAAGAAGGTGGAGTTATCACGTGGAAAGCTGCCTTTGGGCACAACGCTGATGACGACCGTGGCATGGTATGAATATTCGTCGGTCGTACAGTGCAAGAAACAAACCCGTCCACACGGGGCCGAACCGCACAATAACCATGGGTTCGGTGTGGGGCGACGGTGCGGTGAGTGGACTGCTGCAACCCGTTGTGGGGTTGTGAACCACTGAGGACTATGGCGGGGACGAAGCCTATAAGTCGTTTCTAGGTCCCCAGTGCCATACAATACAATACAAGGGTGGCGTAGTGGTTAGCGCATTTGCTTAGTGAACAGCAGCACTGGGATCGAATCCTGGCATTGGTACAAATTTTCATTCGTCTCTTCACTCCGCATACACACATAAAACAAGGTTTTTTCTGAAGAAAAGCTTTATAAACTGTTTCTGCCAGCTGATGCTAATATAAAGTAGTCATGAAACTTTGCAAAAGTCAGCCGGGGTGGCCGAGAGGTTCTAGGCGCTACAGTCTGGAACCGCGCGACCGCTACGGTTGCAGATTCGAATCCTGCCTCGGGCATGGATGTGTGTGACGTTTTTAGGCTGGTTAGGTTTAAGTAGTTCTAAGTTCTAGGGGACTGATGACCTCAGATGTTAAGTCCCGTAGTGCTCAGAGCCAAACTTAGCAAAAAGTCATGCCATCTTCCGACATGTAATTTTACAATTAGTTGGTCCCAGATAAAAATGTTACGGACCTATACTTAATTAGAAACAGAAACACGCTGAATTTATTATTAACCTTCCCGTCCTCTCGGTTTTATTGGGTGGGGTATCTTTGAGCATTATAAAAAAAGAAAAGATACCCTAATACTCAGACTCCTCATAATATTCAGTAACCCGTAAAGTGCTAACACTCGCTGTGTTCTAATTTACTTGTGCGTTTACTTGACGTCATCAAAAAAACAACGTTGTTTGGTGCAAGAATCAGACAATTTTTTAAAAATCAATGAATATAATGATAAATCTTCGTTAGCTTATGTGATGTGGTACTACGGTGTGCTAGCGGTCTGAATATAGGTTGGGAAAACACAAGACGGATTTTTTTTCCAATTTGCCAATAGTTTTTCGCGTTTTACTCGAATTTATGTAAACATGACTTATTAGGTTATTCTGCACCAGTGCCGTCAATTGTAGCCAAAATGACTCACAGAAGTCCAACTAGTGTAAAACACGCACTGCAAGAAGATTTCTACTTACGACATTATGCACGGCCTACCTCCCCTTTACGAGTGCAGAGAGGCTAACTGAAAGTAAATATTGTGCTGAAGAGGATTTCCCTACGCCTTTGTTGTCACTAGTGCCGTTCAGCCTCTGCATCTGCGTTCACATAAATGCCCCACAATCCATTGTATAGTGGAAGGTCGAGGAGGCATGGTATCAATTATTTTCAGTTCTGTCCCTACAACGTATTGAGCGAGAGGAACATGACTATCTGTATGCCTCCATAAGCATCGTTACCTGACTCATCTATTATCCGAAATACACCTTACAGTGTGTGACTGAGGGTATTTCTGGTACCACTGTCGTTTTCCATTTTTTCTGTTCCACTCGCGAATGACCAACGGGAAAAAACGAATGCTGGTAAGTCTCCGTGTGCGCTCTAGGTGTGCGGACATTTGCCACGCCGGACATTTGCCACGATTTTACCTGCTCCGAAGGGTTGGGCACCTTGTTCCCCCTCGTCCTCCTCCTTCTCATCGCTTATTGAGCCTTTCCGCTGGTTTACTTAACATAGAACCAGAATCTCTTTGGATTTTCCGCCACATTTCTGCAGAGAGTATCGTTTTAGAAACTATTAAATGCATCTCGCACTGAAATCCGCACCAAATTTCGAGCCTCAGTATAACTCCGCCAATCTTGGAGATTTTGCGTTCGTCTAAATTATTCTTGCCTTTTTCGGTGCTCCTGCAGCAGCTTTCTGTCGTGTTTTGTGTACCATGGAGGATCAGTTCCGTCTCTTATTAATTTATTTGGTATGAACCTCTCGAGTGCTGTTGAGACTGTAAGACGTGTATATTTCTACTGTTTATTGTCAAATCACAATTAATGAAAGATGTTTATATTTTATTAATAGGATTAATTAGGAATAATTAATATTTGTCATGTTGGAAATAATTGTGGTAGCAGGGAATGTCTGCACCAAAGTATTGTTGACAAGAGAGACCGCAAATTGATATAATTTTAAAAAGAGCGGGAAAGACCGCGCATTGATACATTTTGTAATGATAGCAGGGAGTGTCTGCACCAGAAACCATTGTTGGCAGGAGAGACCGCACTTTAGCGTTCGTAGGAAGTCAGTAGTAAGCGAGAAGTGAAGTGAGTCGGTAGCAGGTCTGAAGCGAGAGGCTGAGAGGGGCGGTGTGCCTACCAGCCACTAGCTGTGATTTACAAGAGATTATAAACGGATGTACACTGACATCAGCTAACTATCATAATAAGAGGAACTAATATTATTGAATTAATGTTTTGAGAAACTCAAAGACTACTGAAGGCATGTCTGCGTATTGCTAGTTGTAAGATTATTGTAAAAAGTAAGTCCCATTTGAACGTTTGTAAAATCATTTCATTCAGAATATAACTAACTTTTGCCAGCAATATTGCATTTCTAATTATAATCCATCCCAAAAACCATCAACGTAAAACTTTGCAAAATTTTGTTGTTGTCAAGAAAAAAGTTTAACTATGAATTACATAACTTCAGTCAAATTAATTAAAGAATAACGTCAGCCTTGCTATTAAAGAATAACGTCAGCTTTGGTAATAAATACAGCCACTTATTATGAAAGCCCACCAGCAGCTAATAGAGTATAGTAAAACAGAGTAAGTATATTCATGTCGCAGTTCAATGTAGCAGTCAGATGGCGATCCAGTAACAGTAAAAAAGGTAAGGAACAGTTTTGGGTTATTGCAGATAACGACTGAGGGCCACGACGACGACACATTCTATGTTTCGTCGAAATAATCAGCAAAACACTTTTTAATAAGCTACAATTAAATTTGTATGCGAAGACAGAGAAAGAGCATAAATTTCAAAGGGAAGATTTCATTTGTTATTATTAAGCAAGAGATAGAAATCCTAAGGAAAGGTTTCATAGTTTATTGTAAAAGGGAAGGTTATCATTAACATAAGAGGTATAGAGGAGACGGGAAGGTTTCAATACTATTTATTTGAACTTAAGCCACATATAGTCTTCACTTACATACTTTGGAAGGATTGGAGACAGTCTCTTAGAAAGACATCAATCGAATTTTTAGTTGCTTTCATAAATAGATATATTTCGCGTTTAGTTTTGGTGAATTTATTTGTTACGGAATTGAGCCACGCTGCGACTGTGTGTTCACTACTTCCTGTATCCGTCGTGATGCTCAGGATTATTTGTGGCTAAGAGGTCAAGTGTGTTTTGGTAATCATTTACAATTTGAATGGCCTCGTGAACTAATTGTTGAAAATAATTTGAAAAAGCATTTAGAACAATTAGGAAAGTTTTTTTTCTATCTACAATAGTGTCTGAAAATGTATTTTTGTCAACATACGGAAGGTAGATTGAAGTCACTGCCAACTATAATTGTGAGTAGGGTACCTATTTGTGATGAGACTCAAGTTTTCTTTGAACTGTTCGGCGAATGTTTAATCTGAGACTGGGGGTCGGTAAAAGGAGCCAGTTATTAATTTATTCCGGTTGTCGAATATAACCTCTGCCCATACTAAGTCACAGGAGCTATCTGCTTCAGTGTCGCTTGTGAGCAGGAACACACATTGCATTATTTTTTTCTTAAGTTGTGCTTCTTGTTTCTGTTGTAGTGCAGATCGTTACAATTACGGCTTTTCCCTCCAAAACCTAGGACGCTTTCTCTGTGACCCTGTAAATACTAGAGCTAAACAATGTAGAACAACAACGTACGTTACAAGCATAGCATTCTGTATTACTTTATTTCCTTATTTCTAACATTTTAAAATTGTACGTCGGCTTTAGATGACATGTCAATCATAGATGTTCTTATCTCTATTTAGTGAACGTATTTTCAGTAATGTTTTGAACATTGTCCAGCTACAACTAATGTTTCGCCGCACGCGATGTCGCATTTTAGAGAGTAAATTAATATGCAGTATGTCGTTCTTCTTTTCAAACATTCACATACCCATTTCTTCTTTCGTTATTGTCTTTTGGGCATGCAGTTGTAGTAATTAAAGTAGGCACAAATGCAGTGATCAAAAAGAAATGATTAGCGTACATTTTCATTCTCTTTACATCGTTTCTTTCTGGTTGCTGCCATGGCGATAGACTGTTCCTATCGCAATCAGTAAGCGTGAAATGAAGCTACCGTACAAACAGAGGGATCTATATTTATACTTGGCAGAACTAATTACATACTGACATAATCGTCTGTATTGCTTTCGTTTCCAAAAAGTTACAAATATTTCGATTTCGGAAAAGAAGATCTGGATTTGACCAAGATGTCGAAGAACAAGGTCCCTTACGAACTGGTTGTATCGAGTAAGATGTGTAGACGGCGGTATGAAAGTGGACAGAAGTAGTACGATCAAGGGCGTCCCTTACCTGAGGGATCGCTACCTGGCGAAGGGGCAAGTGTGGCAAATGCCCGGCGTCCGGCGTGGCAAATGTTCGGCGTGGAAAATGTCCGGCATTCAAGCTCTAATCTCTCTAATTTTTATCTTCATGGTCTTCTCGCGAAACAGACGTGGGAGGAAGCTATATACTAGCTGATTCTTGCAAGAACGTACGCTTCCGGAACTTTAATAGCAAACCACACAGTGTTGCACAACGCCTCTCTTGCAGCGTCTGACATTGGCTTAATGTGAGCATCTCCGTGACACCTTGGCGCTTACTAAAGGAACCTGTAACGAACCGCTCTGTACTTCTTTGGATTTTATCTATTTCCTCTATTAGTCCTGTTTGGTACGGATCTCAGACTGACTGGCAATATTCAATCACTGGTCGAACGAGGGTTCTGTAACCTACCTCCTTTGTGGGCGGGATTCATTTCCAGACGATTGTTCCAATGAATCTCTATCTGCCAGTTACAGTAATGCTCCGCAAGTTACTACAGTGCAAAGCCGAGGGCACTTGTTATCAATTACATCAGTTTCCTATCCTTTTCCTTTCACGTATTGGGCGAGAGAAAAATGACTGTCTACGTTCTCTTGTACGCGTTCTAATCGATCTACACTTACACCTACGTCTATATTCGGAAAGACCGATAAGTTTTAAATGGTAGCTCCACTTTGAATCTATCCGTACAGTCTCACACTCCTAGATATTTTAAGGATGTAACTGCTCCCACTGACATTTCTGCCATCGTGTAATCATGTAATAACTAGTCTTTCGGCCTACTTAAGTTGAATACGTTACATTTGCTTATGTTGACAGTCAAGTGCCAATCCATGCAACAAGCGCCGATCCATTCGAGGTGTTTCTGCATTCCGCTACACTTTCTAGCATTGTGACTTCTCTGTATATGACACTACCTTCCATGAAAAGCCTCATGGAACTTTTGACGTTATTTATATGTATACACTGTGAAAAGTAATGGCCCTATAACACTCCCGTTTTCTCATGGTGCCAAGTGTCATATGTTGGTAGCAGGCAAATGGTCGCAGTTTATTCTTTAAAGAAAATGTATCTAACTTTACCCAACAGAGTTTTGCAAGAAATACGTAGCCTTTCTTCCAAGAATTCCCGTTTATGTTCTATGAGAATTTCCCTACACTTTCGTATGCGCTATAACGACCTGGCAGCTCGTCTCTTAATGCGCTTGATGTCTGTTTTCAAGCCTACTGGAAAAGACTCCAGAAACTGGAATAGCATACCAAAACTGGTCGCACTATCGTCTTGTATGCCATTTTCTTTACAGATGCAGCGAACTCTACTGGATCACTTAAGACCATTATCATTCTTCCGTTTGACTCCCGTAATACTAATTTAATGTGATCCCCCTTCGTAGAGTAGTTTAGAGTGTTTCGTTGGAATGCGGAGGACCCGGGTTCGATTCCCGGTACTGCCAGGGATTTTTCTTGTGTGGGAGGGCTGGAGCAGGGGCGTGCACAGCCTTCTGATTTTAGATGAGGAGCTATTTAAGTAAGAAGTAGCGGTTTCAAGGTCAAGGCAAGGATAGCTCTGTGCTAATTCCACACTGCTCTATACCACAATGAACAATGTCATTGGCAATTTTAGGGTGTAGAATAATTATGTATAATAATTATGTTTTATTTATGGTTGTGGATAATAATTACGTATTATTTATGGTTGTTCAAAGCAGAGACTCGGCAGAAAAATATCTAAAGACTTATTATAGCTTAAGTGAACATCTTAGAGACTTCGGCACGTTAAGCTGCAATATTTGGAAGCAGCAGCAGTCAAACAAGGAGGCCGATGACAAACTGAGTTTGCGCAGCAACAGTCAATACTTGGTTAGGTCATCGACCGAGCAGATGGGCGATGCTTAGAAGAAGAACAACGACCAGCGCAGTTCGCACATCGGAGGTCAATGTTCCAGGAACTGTCACCATACTGAATTCATGTGGGTGACGTATCTGGCGATGTGGAGGAGGACGACAGGACAATGTCCAACCACGCCAGCATAACATAAAACAAGGAAAGCCGGCACGTGTGTCGACATTGGGCACATTTCTGCCCAACGTGACAAGCACAGATCAACGACCGAAGAGTAAATCGCCGTGCTAGAACCTTCGCGACATTGGCGGAAATGCTGAAAAAATACCTCCGACATAAGGGCATGAGGTGGTCATTTCAGCGGAGCAAAGAAACGACGAACCGATGGTTAGTCAGCGGATGTCATAGTGCACTGCAACGACTTAGCCTCTACGCTGCTCAAAAGAAGAATATGTCGGTACCGCGCCAATAGCTTAACGCAGAAGATGCCATCCCAAATGTTACCAGAACGAAGTTGGTGTGGTGCTTACCGAGGTGGCTGGTGAGGACGAAGAGTCCGCGGCTTCATCGAATATATCACCTGTAAACCTAGACGTTGATGAACTCCGCCAGAAAACATGCGGGCTGCTAGTTCGATTCCAGAACAGAGCACTCAGCGCCACGTCGTAGCCGATTGTTAATAGCGCCAACAGCGAATCACAAGGAGAGGACCGCGCCGCCGCCGCACTGGGTCACGAGTACGGACGGTATTGAAGAATACGCCACATGGCGATCCTCTGCAACAAGGGCCGCCGCCGCATCAGCGGCCACTGGAATCTGCACGTTACGTCTCCGTGCTGCACCCACCGCTGACGCGAGGAACTGGGCGAGTTAAAACACAATGTATTATTCTGTTTAAAGAGTCTTACGTCTCAATAAATTACTGATAGTGGAACCACCAATGTTTCACTCGTACCTCACCCACCCAGCCAAGGAAAGAACCCATTCCACTGTCCACATTGTCGCATTCCCTCTCGGAACCTCTGACAAAATAATGACCTTTACTGCTCTCTGTAACTGACGTTCAGTATCTAGTGTCACAAAACCTCGACCCGCTACACAGTGGATGACAAGGTGGTTGGTGGTTATCATTTCGCCCACTGGGACCAGAATGCGCATCCTTCCTTGCTTCATTGCATTTTTTTATCTCTTCGTACTGTTATTTGAGCGTACGCTCTAAGACAACACACAAGAAAAAGGTCACACAGGACGAAGGAATTATCCGAATGGGATGGAAATTTGTAGATGTGTTGTGCATGTGTAGACAAACAAATGGTTACAGTTGCAGAAAAATTGGATTTTTATTCAAGAGAAAGATCTTCACAAATTTAGCAAGTCAATAACGCGTTGGTGCACCTGTGGTCCTTATAGAAGCAGTTCTTCTGATTGGTATTGATAGACAGAGTTGCTGGAAGTCCTCCTGAAGGTTATCTAGCCAAATTCTTTCCTATTGGCGCTTTAGATCCTCAAAATCTTGAGCCTTTTGGAGGGTCCTGGCCCTAATGTTCCACGCTTAATCAGTTGGGAAGAGATCCAGCGATAAATGTGAATGTATGCTTTCCCGGCGTACACAGCTGGCGAAGAGTTCTCGGGCTTCCAGCCGGGTGACGGTGTCTTCAAACTGCGACGTTTCGACGTTTCGACGTTTCGCCAGAAGATGACGAGTATGTCACTCGTCGAAACGTCGCAGTTTGAAGACACCGCCACCCGGCTTGAAGCCCGAGAACTCTTCGCCAGATCCAGCGACCTTTCCGGTCAAGGTAGGGTTTGGCAATAGAAATTTGCAATAGAAACTATCGCTGTCTGCTAGAGGAAATTATCTCGCTGAAATGTAAGCCCAGGCGGCTTGGCATGATTGGCAACAAATCGAGGCGTGGAATAGCGTCGAGGCACCGCTGTGGTGTAAGGGAGCCACGGGTGGCAGCCAAAGGGGTCCTGCTTTGGAATGAAATGGCACCCCAGACCATCACTCCTGTTTGTCAGACCGTATGGCAGGCGACAGTCAGATTGGTATACCACAGCTGTCTGGTGTGTCTCCAGACACATTTTCGCTGGTTATTAAGGCTAGTTCGAAGTCGAACTCACGACTGAACACAGTTATACTCTTGTCAATGCGATTCCAGGCCGAAAGTGCCCGAAGCTACTGCAAACGGGCTCTTTGGTGTACAAAGGTCAATGGTAGGTAGCGTAAGAGACATCAAAAGCTGTGTGCCCGCATCTCGTGGTCGTGCGGTAGCGTTCTCGCTTCCCACGCCGGGTTCCCGGGTTCGATTCCCGGCGGGGTCAGGGATTTTCTCTGCCTCGTGATGGCTGGGTGTCGTGTGCTGTCCTTAGGTTAGTTAGGTTTAAGTAGTTCTAAGTTCTAGGGGACTTATGACCACAGCAGTTGAGTCCCATAGTGCTCAGAGCAAAGCCAAAAGCTGTGTTTTCTTTCTGTGTGCCGCCTATCAGTGTTTCTTGTGGTCACTGAAACGCAAGTTGGGCGTAGGATCGACGATAGTGATGAATCCAGGGCTCTGAGTGCCTTTCTGAAGACTGTTCGGTGCTCATGTTCTGTCACCTCTCTCGATCGACCGCTTCCTTCATGATGCTGCGTTGTGCCGTATTTCATCCATTCCTGCCAAAACAGTCGAAAAGTAGTGCAGATCCCACTCAAATGTGGAGCGATTCCATAATTACCCCAACCGGCTTCTCTGAGCACAATTACTTGTCCTCTTTCAAATGCTAATACATGCGTATATTCGTATTCTTCACCATTATGTATTGTCCCACAGATACTCACAAAGACCATGCCCTGGTATCGACTTCTCCCCTGTGACCTTGCGCTGCGGTGAAATTGCGCTGCAGCATTACAAATTCATCCATCGGCCGTCGAAGTTTATAGTTATACATTTTCCGTCGATACCTTTATGGATATCAGTGTGTGGCCAATTTGCATAACTCCTTCGTGGTGCACGTTTTTTAAATTCTTTTTAGGATATATTTTTAAGAAGTGATGCCCTTAGGATGTTCTGCACTAGTCTTTTATCTGAGCTATTACCGTATACAGAAGTGTCCTGCGCTGCAAAAGCGATTCTCCATAAACATGAACTGAGAAAGGATCCCATTCCGTGCCGTATTCAGTCTAAAGTCTAGCTGGAATTCCGTCGGGCGATAGTGCACTCATGGCTGTAAGTAGTCTTAGTTAATTTTCATACTGCGTGTGCTAATGCCCATTTTTCAGACTGTGTTATTATTATTATACTCGTGTCAAAAAAAAAAACAGGTACATGTACATACATTTACACAGTTATGATTAAATTACTTTTGAGCAAAACTTGGCTACTTCTAGCACATTTTCTGTTGCTTTCTTCCATGAACAATCTGCTACGGAAACCGGCCGGATCACAGTGGGGTAGCCAACCTGGAACAATCCGAAAATCTGCAATGGCACTATGTTATTTTGCGGTAGAGTATGCCTGTCTTGTTTGGTATAATTCAGCTCATGCTACACAGGTGGATGTAGCTCTCAACGAAACCTGCAGAATCATAACAGGTTGCTTGAAATCCACTTCAGTAGAATGGCTTTACCACCTGGGAGGAATAGCACCACCACCTGTTCGAAGAGAGACAGCTGCAAACAAGTGGAACAGGAAATTACCAATCCTCTGTACGGGCATGAACCCCATCCGTAACGACTGAAGTCAAGGAAGAGTTTCCTTAGGGCATCAAAGGAACTTAGAACCGCTGCTGAAAAAGCTAGATTACAACTATGGAGGGCTACGACCTATCTTCCCAATGGTTGGAAAAGAGTTGTTGCAGCTTTACCTCCAAGCCATGACGGGGAATGGACGACATGGAAGTCTTTGAATTGATTGAGATCCGGAGTTTGAAGATCAAAAGTTAACCTGGCAAGATGGAAATACACTGATCCAAATGACAAAAAAATGTTCAAATGTGTGTGAAATCTTATGGGACTTAACTGCTGAGGTCATCATTCCCTAAGCTTACACACTACTTAACCTAAATTATCCTGAGGACAAACACACACACCCATGCCCGAGGGAGGATTCGAACCTCCGCCGGGACCAGCCGCACAGCCCATGACTGCATCCAAATGAAATTCGGTGTGACTGTGGAGAAGAACAGGCAGTTCGGCACACGCTTCGGTGTCGGTATTCAGTCTGGGTAACGGCCCAACATTGGAACTGTAGCATCTTTTTGAGTGAATACATTTTTGAATGTGGAATATACATTTTCTGCCTTCTGTCTGCTGACTTCAGTTTTGACGCCAGCTGGATCAGAGAGAAATTTGACGGAAGAAATATTTCCGTCATTGACTTTACCTCTGACCAGGACTTCCTATGATTTTCCGATGAATCTTTCTCTTGGATCTGACTGTGAAAATTGTTGTAGGCTTCACACATGACGCATCTCATGGATGCACGGGTTGGTTTTTTTAAGGTCTCTGTTTAAGTTATCCTGCAGTCTCTTTTATAGCTGGAGTGTACTGTTTCATACTATTAACCAGGACGGGTCTTATCCTTCTTTTATTACTCTACTTTGGGCATACTTATCCGGTCAGTGGTCTAGATATACTTGCATGCCCTTGAGCTCATTGACACGAGTGAAAATAAACACGAAGTGAGTAGCTAATAGGCAGGCCTCTGTGACCGAGCGGTTTTAGTCGCTTCAGTCCGGAACCGCGCTGCTGTTAAGGTCGCAGGTTCGAATCCTGCCTTCGGGCATGGGTGAATGTGTTGTTCTTAGCGCAAGTTAGTTTAAGTAGTGTGTAACTCCAGGGACACACATATTTGAAAATTAGCGGATAGAACAAAATTCGACACTTCACTCATTCCCTTTAAATATCATTTTGATAACTAATATTTACCAGCAAAATACGGTGCCAATGTTTATCACTGTTTAAGGAACGAATACAAATTCACCTTCAGAACTTTTCTTCTGAAAATAAATAATTATTCCTTAAGGCGTTTGTTAATAGTATTGTCAACAGTTGCAGTATCTGTTAGGCGACTAGTTTTTAACCTCACATATTAATTTCCAATCCTGGTATACAGAGTCTGTCCTGACAGTGCCTGATCTTAATATTAAACAGTGAGTGGCAACACATGCTCCATAAATATTTCCAGGAAGAAGCTGCAATCCACATATGCCTGTTACAGAGTCAAAACGAGTTTTCAAAATAGAAACAGAGGAAATTAAGGCTACATGGCCACATCATGGACGCCTTTCACACGCTCGTTGACCTTACCACCATACAGCAGAAGAAAGTTGTTACAGTCTCATATAGCCTAGCTTTAGGCCTACACTGCAAATCACTCTGTCAGCAGTATCTGCATTCCAAAACAGTTATAGGGAAGCTACTCAAATATTGACGGTGACCCGTTAGATATCTGGTCTCGCACATATGACGTCACAAGTCACATGACCATGACGTCATTTAACGAATTGGATGTATAATAGCTGTTCTTTCAGCACCGACACATATAGTATTGCCCTACTAGGCATCGTATGCGAAAGACTCGTACTCGTGAATAATGGAATTAATATTACCGCTGGGTTATTCAGGCTCAAATTTTTCACGGTTTGCAGACTATACCTAATTCATTTACTGAAACGTTTTTTGAGGCATGTGGCGTCTGCTTCCTTTCAAACGAGTTAGCGATAAAGCTCTCATGATACTGCAGTTGACTTTGTTAAAATGCGGACATAATTGCATGATAACGAAATGTAACGATAACAATCCCCTTTTTTCTACGACGTCATTGTTGAGACTGGATACGTGAGATCTCCCATCTTTTCCTGTTTTATGCTTAGTTTTCAGCTACAGGTAAGAAGTATGTCTAACATCCTCTATAATCTACACTGTCTACTGTTTGTAACGACAATCCTATCGGTCTACTGTTTCTTTAAATCCCGAGTAAACTAGGGCGCTGATGACCTCGATGTTGAGCCTCCTAAAAATGCAACATCAACAACCAAGTGAACTCTTACAATTAATTTTTAATTTTTTTTCAATAGTGGAACATTTGTAGCCTTGCAACGTGGGTAGTTGTCCTGCTGAAAGATGTGATCGCCGTCAGAGGAGACTTCAAGCAAGAAGAGATGCAGGTGCTCCCCAGTAATTTTCACTTAGCCACAGCTGTCACGTTGCCTTTGATTACCGCCATCCTCCACCTGCTTGTGCCGTGACGAGGTGCACGTTTCGAGAAACCCTTTCGTCTGGATCACATCGTATCCGAAGACGGTCATTGACCAAGTGTTACAAGGAAAGTGATCCAGCCGGCTAGCCACAGTTTCCAGTCTCGATGACCCAGTACCCATGGTAATCGTAACTGACAGTGTCGTTGGGTCACCACGGGACCATGTAGGGTTCGTCTGCTGCCGCTTGCCGCGTTCAAAATCTGCGTTGAACGGTGTTCTCCGAACATTTTTACGTGCACCAGCATTGTACTGTGGCGTTAATGCACCGCAGATCAGCCCTATCCTGCTTGGTAGAGCTTCCAAGTGCCCGACCGTCACTTCCTGTGAAGAGACGTGGGCGACCATCCTCCAACCACTTTACATACAGGCTCCTGACACTAGCACGAGAACATCGATCAGCTTCGTCCTTTACGAGATGCTTGTTGCCAGGTGCCATAACAATCTGGTCTTTTCAGAGTCACTTACGTGAGCGAGGTTCCCCAGCTGAGGCCCTAATCGCCGTTACAGTGACTCCTTATTTACCTTTCTGCTCTGTTCGTGGTCTTCCCTTACCGCGTCACGTTTCCGCAATACCAACAGGCGTGACTGAATCTCGCTGTGGGCAGTGGTCATAATCCTGTTACAAGTTAACTGAACTAAACTCCGCCATCAGGGATTGAAGGTTACGAGGTGTAGACGAGCCACCGTGTCGTCATCTGCCACGTATCGTCATGTGGATGCGTGCGTTCAGCACACCAGGATATTAATAATCGATGGATTCATATTAAAGATACTCATCATATACATTTTAAATTGGACTGTGAACGCGTTCTCAAGAGGTTTATTTCATTGTCTTCACTACGAAGGTCGTACTCATCGCTGTTGTGGCTTTGCGTCAGGACTCTTCCACAAAGCAAAATTTTATTCTTCTCAGCAAATGCATATTTTTATATGCAGACTGCAATTGGATTAATAGTGGGAAAAACGGAGGAAGACACACAGTAAGAAAGATACTCAGTTTTCTTTTGCACATAGTTCGGCGACGTGCAAGGAGTACAGTGTTCAGATTTAAAGAATGTCATTCTGGTAACCAAATACCTGTTATGTTACTTTGCACATGTCTGCAGCAATGGTTGAAGTCAAGCTGAAAACCCTCCCTGAAATACCAGAGACCTTTGCCATCATGAACGTCACGTGATGAGGCTTCATACACAACCATACATTTCGATTTTAACAATTTACTGAAAAAGTGGAATAATGTCGGTTGTTGTCGGTTGTAAGCATTCACGAAATTTAGATCATTGCTGTGATTCTGAAGTTTTATCCTAACACCACTCTGCTCCGCGTGCGTAAAAAATGGCGTTTTTAAGGCTCTCAGTTAACTACGACATTGCCTTTATAGCAGTTTAAAGTACTTGACGAAAGCAGTAACATGTGGGACTAAGACACGAATTGTAAGATTACTATAATAACAGGAACTGCGCTTGATTATTTATGAGTTCATGTAGTATTCATACACTGAAGAGCCAAAGAAACTGGTACATCTGCCTAATGTCATGTAGGGCACAGCGAGCAATCATAAGTGCTGCAATACGATGTGGCATGCACTTGACTGGCAGTAACGGGAATCGAACCCGGGTCCTCCGCGTTGCAGCGAGGCACTCTGAACTACTCGCACAAAGAGGCATCTGAACTAGTGCTGGAGGGAAATGACACCACGAATCCCGCAGCGCTATCCATAAATCCGTAGGTGTTCTGAACAGCACGTTGCAAGGCATCCCAGATATGCTCTATAATCTTCATGTCTGCGGAGTTTGGTGGCCAAGGTGAAGCAAACCAAGCGGTGTATCGGGTGTGAGATACAGAGGCGAGCGAGTGTGCCGGGACTTGCTCTAGTTCACTGCTAGTAGCGCCACGTCACCTTAACGCGTCAGCGCGTAGCTCGCAAGTATTGCACCACAAATACGTATAAAATTGAAACTCAAAATTAGCGTTTAAAACTTTGTTATATATTTTATTGTACTAATATTTCAAATATCAAATCTTTATGTACCTTGACTTGATAGTTTCCGTAAAGACGTCGTTTTAAGAAAAAAACGTGGCGCTAAATAAAAAGGACAGAAAACTAGAATTTGGCCAGAATGTGCCTATAGAGCTCACATGTAAGTGGTGCAACTTTCAAAGCTAATGAATGAAAATTACGACCGGAATCCACGTTTTTAAGAACTACGAGACGGCGTTCAGCTGCCTCTTATAGTTTTTGAGTAATTAGATATAAACCAAATTTGTATCTACAGTATACCCAATTGTAGAAGGTTAAGTATCTGTAATTTTAACAGTAGAGAATTTTGGTTAAAGCAGATGATAAAACATACTAAATAATAGAGCTATACCAAGTTTTATAGTTGCAGTATTAATAACAACCAATACAAGTTATAGTAAATGAATGGTTCATAGGTAGCGATCTGCCGTTAGTTCCTCTATAAAAATTCTAGAAGGCAAAGTTTTTATTCAAGCGAAGTGAAACTTTTTCTTTGTTTTCAAACAACTTATCTAAATACCTGTAAAATTAAGAAGATTCTGAATTAATTCATAATTATGTTATTAAAGATCATGTGTCCGACAAAGCGGTCGTTCTGACGCTGCTGTCGTGTGTTAAGGCAGTAGACAACAGATGTTCCCTCGGCCGTCCGCTGCGGCACCTATATAAATACGGCCCGAGAGGCAGTATAAAAGGTTCACTTCGCACTGAGCAAGATCCACATCTATTAAACGTCGGATTGCGTTCTGCCTCGGATGTCATCAGAGACGAACTGGAACAAATCGCGTATTTGCGGCAATAACGGATAGTGAACTCGCGAGGACTCTACACCGTCCGGGATCGCTTAGATTTCGCTAAAGTAACTGTTAGTGTGCCGTCCGTGATAATTACAAATCCGCGTGGCAAGTGGTGAATATTATTTCCACTTTTGTGGCGAGCATTTATTTCGGACATTTTATTTGAGTACTATTAGTCAGGGCGACATACATGTTGACAGGAACGTACCGTAGAGGTCGCCTCTGAACTGCTGGTTGTGCTGTTTAGAATAGAAAGATTTATTGTCAATTGAACTTAGTGACTTACAAAGTGTTGTACGCGAGATACTTTGCTCAGTATATGTATGAACTAGAACTTTATGCTTTCATTTAAATTCATAAACCTGATCTCGCTAAGTAGTAGGAGAATAGAAACATTTCTTTCGGGGGGGTTGGACCAGAATGTGGCTGCGAAGACTGGAAACTAATGTCAGTATGTTTTACTTCGCTTTCTGGCTGACCACTAAATTAGTTGCCAGGCTCGCGTGAGAAAGACGGCGAACTGTGATAACAACCATAGACATAACAAAACCCGCCAACGCACAAGCGGAAGTGTTTAAATTCAGGGGAGTGTTCCAGGAGCCACTCCGTAGCAATATTGGACGTGTGAGGTGTCTCATTGTACTGCTGGACTTGCCCAAGTCCGTCGGAATGCACAATGGACATGAATGGATACAGGCGATCAAACAGGATGCTTATATACGTGTCACCTGAAAGAGTCGTATCTACGGCGATGTCGGAGATTTGGTGTTTTGCCGTTTTCTTGTAATTCATGGTACACTCGTGAAATTTTCGTACGGGAAATGGCTACGTCGGAGGTGCTGTGTCCCATCGCTCGTGCGCCGACTATAACACCACGTTCAAACTCACTTAAATCTTGATAACCTCCGCTTGTAGCAGCAGTAATCGATCTAACAACTGCGCCAGACACTTTTTGTCTTATATAGGCATTGCCGGCCGCAGCGCCGTATTATGTCTGTTTACATACACTATGTGATCAAAAGTATCCGGACACCCTCAAAAGCATACGTTTTTCATATTAGGTGCATTGTGCTGCCACCTACTGCCAGTTACTCCATATCAGCGACCTCAGTAGTCATGAGATATCGTGAGAGAGCAGAATGGGGCGTTTCGCCGCACTCACGGACTTCGAAAGTGGTCAGGTGATTGGGTGTCACTTGCGTCATACATCTCTACACGAGATTTCCATACTCCTCAACATCCCTAGATTTACTGTCTCCGATGTGATAGTGAAGTGGAAGTGTGAAATGGCACGTACAGCACAAAAGCGCACTGGCCGACTTCGTCTGTTGACTGACAGCACCGCTTACAGTTGAAGAGTCCCGTACTGTGCAATAGGCAGACATCTATCGAGACCACCATACAGGAATTCCATACTGCAACGGCATCCACTGCAAGTACTATGACAGTTAGGTGGGAGGTGAGAAAACTTGGATTTCATGGTGGAGCACCTTCTCATAAGCCATACATCATGCCGGTAAATGCCAAACGACGCCTGTCTTGGTGTAAATAGCGTAAACATTGGACGATTGAACAGCAGGAAAACGTTGTGTGGAGTGACGAATCACGGTACACAATGTGGCGATCCGATGGCAGGTTGTGGGTATGGCGAATGCCTGCTGAACATCATCTGCCTGCGTGTGTAGTCGCAACAGTAAAAATTGGAGGCTGTGGTGTTACTGTGTGGGCGTGTTTTTCATGGAAGATGCTTGCACCCCTTGTTATTTAGCGTGGCACTATCACAGCACAGGCCTACTTTGATGTTTTAAGCACCTTCTTGCTTCCCACTGTTGAAGAGCAATTCGGGGATGGTGACTGCGTCTTTCAACACGATCGAGCACCTGTTCATAATGCACGGCCTGTGGCGGAGTGGTTAAACGATACTAACATACCTGTAATAAATTGGCCTAAGCAGAGTTCTAACATGAATCCTATAGAATACCTTTGGGATGTTTTGGAACGCCGACTTCGTACCAGGCCTCACCGACAGACATCGATAGCTCTCCTCAGTGCAGCACTTCGTGAAGAATGGACTGCCATTCCCCAAGAAACGTTCCAGGGTGGGCCAACACCATATTGAATTCCAGAATTACCGATGGAGGGCGCCACGAACTTTTAAGTCTTTTCAGCCAGGTGTCCAGATACTTTAGATCACATAGTGTATCTCTGTATTTGAATTGTACGTCTACACCAGATTCTTTGACGAGTCAGTGTATTTCTACGAGACAATCATATGAGCATTTCACGATGCCTTAACTCCTTGCAGTTTAATGTATACAGATATATTAATATTTTTCACGAACTATACCAACGCCTTATAGCAGTTAAGGCATGAGAACATAATCACTCAATCACTTAATCGTCATAGACAGTATATCGTTTATTTTCGAGTTCTCCTATGCGGATCTGATGTTAGCTTAACTTATAAAAATGTGAACATTAAAGTGACAGTGAACCTGAAAGCTTTTTTGAATAGCACAGTGTTACAGTTAAAGTCACAGTATTACATTAGATACGTCTTTCATTGTTTTTGTGGCCTTTGAGTAGGTTCACCCAGCTAGTTTCGGGTGGTCCTACGGTTTAACGTGAAAATCGGAGCTGATTCATGTTGACTTTATCATGTAGACAAGAAAAGGAGGCTAATACAGTAAGTAAAGCAGGATTATTGCTACAAGAGGAAATAATTAAATTTTATTGGAGGACATAGACTTAATGAGAACCTCAAATATTATTGTACGGAATAGTGACAGTACTTGGAGTTGAACGAGAGACAACGCCGAGAGGTACTTGCAATGTAAATAATCCTTTGTAATAAAATCTGTGGCTTTTCAAGGAAGTGTATTTGTGAAATCAAACCGTAAGAATTATCATGTGATCTGTATGGAATCAAGAAGAAGGATGAATGAAACTAGATGGCCAAAACTAATACGAAAAGGGTTCTGTAGGGAGCAGGAAATAAGGGAGGGTGTAGCGAATATTTTCTTTACCCAATGGTTTTGCAAAACTAGTGACAGCCACTTAGTCGTAGGAAGATTAGTCTTAATACGTGGGATTTTCAGTAGCAGAATGACTGGTTGCTTATCTGGGCGACCATAATGCAGATGTTTTCAGTGAGTTACTGTTAAAGTTCTTTCCATGAACGGCGCAGAGCTCTCTCCCAACACCATTATGACGTAATCCGTCCGTTCCCGTGTTGCACGTCTGCTTGTAGCTGAGTGGATGCCCTTACCAGATTAACGTCAGTGGGGCAGAAAAGCCTTTAACTAGGCAGCCACGCCGTTAGTGCAATCTTTTCACGCCCGTTGCGAGACTGAAACGGTGTCTCCTGTTCACGGACAAAGGCTTACAAAATCCTCCAAGCGTCAAGCGGTTGGCTCAGATGCATGAATAGGCTCCCGTACACTTCACAGCTTAGAGCTAAACGCCATGAAACTAAAGGTGGAAGAACGGCAATCGCTTGCTACTGGTCCCCTGGCGAGGGACTCAGGCGTCGCTATAAAGGGACACCAGTGATCCGACTCCACGCACTGAACGTAACATTAGTTATGGAATATATCCATTACCGTTTCCAGTTAGCACTTCCTATCGCTGCTGCAGCGCGAAGATCTGAGTTTCTTGAGCGATGAAATGGAATTCTTACAACGCCGACGAGTTGACTGTGAAAAGAAGATGATGTATATTATCGAATCGACACCGTGGGAATAAGGTTTGTTGATGAGTATTACTTAAACTATTAGTTACTTTTAACTACATGAGTTTCTAAGCAGAACATGATGCACTATATTAAATATCAGTGGACCGCATTAGCGATATGAGTTAATTTGCAGATGTTTAAATACGCATTTTTTTCGTTGCTACCTATCGTCGCTCTCTTCTCCATTTTTTTTTTTTTTCAATTCTGCTGTTTGTGAGGTCTAGTTGCACTTATTACTAGTAACATTTTTGTCTTCAAGAGCACATGTAATTATAGCGTTACTTCTTTTTGTAGGCAGACCAACTTATAGTCGAAACGAAAGCAAATCTGGTATCAGTATATAACATTAATTAAAACCGAGTTGTAAACTGTGTGCATCTTTATTTTAATGTTTTCTTAAGTGCACCTCCCAATTTTTTTTGTCATTCGAAAATCTATTCTTGCTGTTTTCGAGCGACAAACTCTTTTCTTCGGCGGGCGTATGATGCATATTCAACGACACCGCATTCTTATTCTCAGGAAAGTGGTCTCCTGAATGCCATAAGACTGCGAAACTCAGAAACATATTTTGATGTTTCCAGAATGAGATTTTCACTCTGCAGCGGAGTGTGCGCTGATATGAAACTTCCTGGCAGATTAAAACTGTGTGCCGGACCGAGACTCGAACTCGGCACCTTTGCCTTTCGCGGGCAAGTGCTATGCTAACTGATCTACCCAAGCACGACTCACGCCCCGTCCTCACAGCTTTACTTCCGGCAACGCTCTACCAACTGAGCTACCCAAGCACGACTCACGCCCCGTCCTCACAGCTTTACTTCCGGCAACGAGTACTGGCGGAAGTAAAGCTGTGAGGACGGGGCGTGAGTCGTGCTTGGGTAGATCAGTTGGCAGAGCACTTGCCCGCGAAAGGCAAAGGTGCCAGTACTCGTTGCCGGAAGTAAAGCTGTGAGGACGGGGCGTGAGTCGTGCTTGGGTAGCTCAGTTGGTAGAGCGTTGCCGGAAGTAAAGCTGTGTGGACGGGGCGTGAGTCGTGCTTGGGTAGCTCAGTTGACGACGGCACGGAAGCTCAGTGTATTCGGTCAGAGGGTTAGCTGCCCTCTGTAATAAAACTGAGTGAATGGATCAACCACGACCTGAATCGGGTGTCTTCCGACGTCCGCCCCGAGCAGATGCAACGAACGGAAACGAACAAAATGAGGTTACACAAAAAAGTTGATAGAGCACTTGCCCGCGAAAGGCAAAGGTCCCGAGTTCGAGTCTCTGTCCGGCACAGTTTAATCTGCCAGCAGGTTTCATATTTTGATGCGTTTTAACGGCTTTTAAAATTTTCTTTGTTGTCAGAAGCCTCAACAGATTTATAACTAGGTTGGTCAGTATACCGGACGGGCTGTGGATAACTGCACCTGATCCATTCCCATTTTTCCTGTTTGAAAGGAGTGGTCCGTTCGTTACACTATTCGAACACACAGTACACGACGTACTTTTCAGTGTCATTTCAATCAACCTTCATTCATTCTTTTCTGTTTCGTTTATCCCGTCTAGTACAGGGGCCACTTTTCAGGATATAGTCAGTTTCATTTTTGTTATTTAAACTCGCTTTCGGATTCCCTACCTAACGCCACAGTAGTCGAGGTAACCTGAAGGAAAGATTTCTGGTGCTTCATTTGTCTCTGATTCGAGTAAACTATGTTCAGCATGTTATGGTATTTTAACTGCGTATCGTATTTTTGACTGGAATATTCTCGTTCAAATTCTGAAAGTGTCAGGGGTAAAATACAGGGAGCGAATGGCTATTTACAATTTGAACAGAAACCAGATGGCAGTTATAAGAGTCGAAGGGCATGAAAACGGAATGGAGTGTAATGCGATGTCGACGACGATGCCACTTGAGACGGAGTACCTGTTCGGTTAAGGAATGATAGGAAACGAAATAAAGCGTGCTCCTTCAAAGGAATTTAGCCCAACCGGCTAGCCGCGCGGATTAACGAGCTGCTTCCCGAACGGGCAGCCAGTCCGGTCCCTGGCATGAATCCTCCCGGCGGATTAGTGTCGAGGTCCGGTGTACCGGCCAGCCTGTGGATGGTTCTTAAGGCGGTTTTCCATCTACCTCGGAGAATGCGGGCTGGTTTACCTTATTCCGCCTCAGTTAAAATATGTCAGCGATTGATGCGCAAACACTAAATGGTTCAAATGGCTCTGAGCACTATGGGATTTAACATCTGAGGTCATCAGTCCCCTAGAACTTAGAACTAGTTAAACCTAACTAACCTAAGGATATCACACACATCCATGCCCGAGATAGGATTCGAACCTGCGACCGTCTCCAGATATGTGTACAACATAATTACTCTACCATGCAAACATATGGAGTACACTCGTCTGGTATGAGACGTTCCCGGGGGGGGGGGGGGGGGGGGGGGGGAGTCCACTGGGGACCGAGCCTCACAATAACCTTGGTTTCGGTGTGGGGCGGCGGTGGGGTGAGTGGACTGCTGTGGCCTGTTGTGGGATTGTGAACCACTGAGGGCTGTGGAGGGACGAAGCCTCTCTGTCGTTTTAAGGTCCCCAGTTTAATACACAATACACAAGGAATCTAACTCTGAATGGGGGTTGGAACAACAGTTTCCCCAAATATGATCCAGTGTCTTACCACAGTCATATGTTCCTCTTTCTTTATCTTTATTATCCCTTTAAGTAACACTGGTAGATATAGTGCCCCATAAATTTTCTATGAGATCCACGATGGGTGAGCTTTATAGCCAAATCATTCGCTCGAATTATCTACCATGTTTTTCAAACCAGAAAGAACCATCAACATCGCAGCGCGTCAGCAATCATTGGTTAATATACTAAAAAACTAGAAACCCGCCTCTGTTGCGGAAAAAGCACCTAGTGTTAACTTAGGATTCGGCGTAGATAACTATACCTTCTTCAGAACAATAAAACCCCCTAGGAAGACCTTTGTCAATTATTAAAAGAACAGCCCGCATCTCGTGGTCGTGCGGTAGCGTTCTCGCTTCCCACGCCCGGGTTCCCGGGTTCTTTCCCGGCGGGGTCAGGGATTTTCTCTGCCTCGTGATGGCTGGGTGTTGTGTGCTGTCTTTAGGTTAGTTAGGTGTAAGTAGTTCTAAGTTCTAGGGGACTGATGACCATAGATGTTAAGTCCCATAGTGCTCAGAGCCATTTATTAAAAGAACACCATAGCTATACATTTATAAACGAAAAAAAGGAAAACACAAACAGTTCATATGTACAAAGTCTAAACCGTTACTTAACTTAATGGTGTAACCTCCACCTCACACCGGCCTATGTTCCATGGGCCATAACCCGCCATAAACCACATTGTCTCTCTTCCCGTGAGCCTCCCGCTGCAAAAGGTGTTTATTCAGGCTTTTGACAGGTGGTCGCATTATTATGGCTGGAGAGTGTAGATGACACTAAGAGCTAGCACATTTAGGTTCATCAATTAGCAAGCTTATATCCCAGAGACAACTATCTTTCGTAACAAGGTGTTCCAGTGGCGCCGTTTCTCCGCTACAAAATTACCTATCATAAAATACCACTAAGCGACAAAGTTATAGAGGCGCTGGGAGAGTGCTTTAAATATCATCAGAGAGTTATTAACAAAATCAGCTGCAGAAAATAGAGAAATAACGTGTTACAGCAATACACCACGCTAAAGGTATTTTTAAACTAAAACTACGAATCACTGACGAAAGTGTGCAAAGATCACATTCAAAGTACACCATTAATACATTCGGTATGAGGTAACTCTTGACAAGGGGTGTGTGTTAGGAGGGATACAACATAATCACATGTTACTTAAATGAAAGTTAGCGATCTTTAGCAATGGTAACCATAATTAAAATACGAGTACGTATATCTGTTAGGTGCTGCATAATCTCTTACGTAAAAATGAAATTTCTTTAAAGTGCATAAACATGTTATTCAGTTACTGCAGCCTTAATCTTGTATCTTTATTGAAATGTAATCTCACTGCTCTAATAAAAATACCAGTTCAGTAAAATATGTTACAGTTTACAAAGACTAAAGAAAGAATGGAGAACAGGAGAACTATCTACCAGGCCCTATCAGAGATCGTCTGTTTCTTCATTGGATGTGCACAGGGAAATGACATGCAATTAGAAACACGGAGAAGTTGCTTTCGGGATTGTACCACAACATTCGACCTACACCGTGGACGATATGTCCTAATGCATCATTACAGCTTATTTAGCAAAATGTCATCTACATTAGTAGCAGCTCCACTATCAACTAGCAATCTGCAACGATAAATAATACAAATATTACGTAATGTTACACAGAAAGCAAACATTATAAACAATCTCACACTTGGCTGAATACACTGCCTAACGAAAAAATGGAATCATCCAGAAGGGAGAAGGTAGTGAAATGAAGCTTCACGGATTGATAAGCTACTGGTGTTATTTTAGTGATTACAATACCAAGCCAATTTAGAAAGTAGATCGTAGTATGAGCCGACCTATTAGGATGACGTTGCACCTTCTCTGGCTCCGTTGTATCCTCCTCTATGGCAAGCTGGCCTGTTTTAACCAGTCCCTGATTCTGGGCAGCGACGCCAGGACGGGGATTACGTCCGAAATAGACCTACACATGTTCTATCGGGGATATACCTGTTTTTGTTTTTTGTTTTTTTTTTTTTGTTTGAATGAATAAACAGACATCTGAATGTATGTTACCGCATTTATCTTTCGAAGTATCTAGGTTTCGGCTTTTAAGCCATTATCAAGTCCAGTGCTGAAAGTTCTTACACCATTAACATGCCATATCTGTTAAGGCAGTCAAAAGGAGGTAGACAAGACTAACGCATGTGTTTTAGATGTAGCTGTCCATTTATATATTAAAGGCATGTGTTAGTCTTGTTTACCTGCTTTTAACTGCTTTCAGAAATATGAATAATTAATGGTCTCAGAACATGTATCATTGCACTTGGTAACGGCATAAAAGCCGAAAGCTAGATAGGACAGAAAATAAATGCAGTAATGTACAGTCAAATGTCGGTTTATTCATTCAAAAAATATTGCGTGATTGTGGCTCAGCACAATTCAAAAGATCTGGATAGCATACTGCCCACATGTGGACAGTTCATAGAGATACGTGTCATCTGTGAGTGAGCATTGTTTTTTGAAAAATTGCATCACAATATTACTCGATGAGAGTTCAGATTATGTCCATGAGGTACCACTGTGGCGTCAGAGATCCCTCGACAGCTACCAGCTGTGACCTGAAGCCAAACCTGATGGCTCCCAACACCATAACCCCAGGAGTAACAAACACCGCTGTACCTCTCCAAAACATTAGAGGAGTGGAATCTCTCCCCAGGTCGCCGAGGATTATCCTCCAGACAGTGCAGAACAACCATTCATTGCTCAATACAATGTGATGAAGTTCATCAGTAGTCCATGCTTTCCAGACATGGCACCACTCCAAACGCATCCATGCCATGGACGATAATTTCTTAGAGTGCTGTTAATCTCCGATCAATGGTGCGGGATGTCACATAATTTTGCAGGGGCTCATTAGTTCTTCTCGGTTGGCAACTGCAGACCTGAAGGGGTTACGATATGCTTGGTGCACAATATGGCGAACTGTCCTTGGGGTGGTCATACAAGGGGCATTCAAGTTCTAAGGCCTCCGATTTTTTTTTCTCCGGACTGGAAAGAGATAGAAACATGCGCATTGTTTTAAAATGAGGCCGTGTTCATTGTCAATACGTCCCAGAGATGGCAGCACCGTACGGCAGATGGAATTTTACCGCCAGCGGCGAGAATGAGAACTGTTTTAAATATTTAAAATGGCGACGTTTTCCTCGCTTGAACAGTGTGCAATCACTCGTTTTCTGAATTTGCATGGTGTGAAACCAATTGAAATTCATCGACAGTTGAAGGAGTCATGCAGTGATGGAGTTATGGATGTGTCGAAAGTGCGTTCGTGTGTGCGACAGTTTAATGAAGGCAGAACATCGTGTGACAACAAACCGAAACAAACTCGGGCTCGCACAAGCCGGTCTGACGACATGTTCGAGAAAGTGGAGAGAATTGTTTTGGGGGATCGCCGAATGACTGTTGAACATATCGCCTCCAGAGTTGGCATTTCAGTGGGTTCTGTGCACACAATCCTGCATGACGACCTGAAAATGCGAAAAGTGTCATCCAGGTGGGTGCCACGAATGCTGACGGACGACCACATGGCTGCCCGTGTGGCATGTTGCCAAGCAATGTTGACGCGCAACGACAGCATGAATGGGACTTTCTTTTCGTCGGTTGTGACAATGGATGAGACGTGGATGCCGTTTTTCAATCCAGAAACAAAGCGCCAGTCATCTCAATGGAAGCACACAGATTCACCGCCACCAAAAAAATTTCGAGTGCGCGTGTGCTGTTTCACCAAGACAAAGCACCTGCACATCGAGCTAACGTTACGCAACAGTTTCTTCGTGATAACAACTTTCAAGCGATTCCTCATGCTCCCTACTCACCTGACCTGGCTCCTAGTGACTTTTGGCTTTTTCCAACAATGAAAGACACTCTCCGTGGTCGCACATTCACCAGCCGTGCTGCTATTGCCTCAGCGATTTTCCAGTGGTCAAAACAGACTCCTAAAGAAGCCTTCGCCGCTGCCATGGAATCATGGCGTCAGCATTGTGAAAAATGTGTACGTCTGCAGGGCGATTACGTCGCGAAGTAACGCCAGTTTCATCGATTTCGGGTGAGTAGTTAATTAGAAAAAAATCGGAGGCCTTAGAACTTGAATGCACCTCGTATATCGTCGACTGGAACCTTGACAACGGGTACACCTGTCCTCACGTTCACAAGCACTGCAATACGAGGCTCCTGTCCCATTCCAATGCCCCACAAATCTGGATACGGTGTGATTCGCCCAACCCGCCAAATGCAGACCCACAGTAAGGCCCTGTCATGTACAGTGTAAGCTTTCTAGCTTATTTTCGGTATTCAGTGAAAGTGACATGAGCTCTGTTTTCATTCGATGTCTCATACTTCATACCTGTAAACTTGATATGTTCCAAACAGAAGTCTTCATTAGGTTCTGAGTACATGCAATGTGATCTTCAGTGATAAGTAAGTGGGGGAGTCGGGTGTTGGTATGCTACTCAACGATCTGGAAATAGCTAGCAGAGCACAGAGACATAAATGGAGAGGATACTATATTTTGCAAAAATGGTTTTGTAAAGACTGATTTGAGATCTGTGAATATTTTCAGTTAGTGTCATCGATGCACTGCTTGCTCGCGCTTAATTTGCTTTGAGTTTCCGAAGATCGAAGTTTCGGTGATTTTGCTTCATTGGTTCGGGTCAGTTAGTTTGACTGTCTAGCCGAGATCAGGTAAAAGGATCTGTTCTCATGGTTTGCACAAATAGTTGTAGATGTACTACTTCTTTACTATTTCAGAAACTAATTTCATGACAAATTAATATTTTTAATTAAAAGTAATTTTTGTAAAGGTAATTGTAACCATCATGGAATGAGTCTTATTATTCACAACATAGTTTATGACTGATAGTCTCTTCTGCATCATTTAGCAAATGCAGTATCTTCCACGGTCTCTCTACGTTTTGTAATTTTGTGTCGACGCTCTGCACTTCGCGGAACACTGTGGTCAAAACTGAAGTGTGATCCGCTAAGAACAGTTTCAAGTCCTTTCACTCGATTGCCCAACGCTTTTTTCTTCTTTAGTTGGTTTGCTGCTCCTCGCTTTCGAGGAGTATCGAGTTTCCGTTGCCACAGGTAAGCTATGAAAATTCGTTAGGGCCTGCTTAACATCATTCAGAACATAATAAGATCATTCACAGATAAGCATTGCGTTTCAAAATTACCAGGTTCAGCTTAGGTAAAGTTCAGTTCAAAACTCAGTTTTTATGGAGACACTCTTACTCTTGCTGTGCAGTGATACGTTATCGTGTGTGTCATTTAATGTTATTTAGTCAGTCTGCGCACATTAAATTTTACAGGTCATTATCAAAGAAGCATTTTGGACTGTTATTCTTTCAGAACTCGATTTGTGAATACATGTAGAATTTTTACCCTTTAAAGTTTTTGTGTGGGAGCTGCAAGTCGCGTACTATGACGTCATGTTTTGTGGCACTGTTCAGTACTGCACATTGCAGAGTTTCACAGGACACCTTATTTAGTATACAATTTTCCTTTAGCTAATTACTTTTGGTAAAAGTTAATGATAACACATTAAAGAATTTCAGACATTTGGCAACTCTTTCATCAGGTAGCGTTTATGTAACCATATCACTTGCCCTGTTTAGGATCACAAAACACACACACACACACACACACACACACACACACACACACACACACATGGGAAAGTAAAAGAATAAGAAACCAGTTCACACAACAACAACAACAAACCCAATATGTTACAACTGATAACTCTGTCTCACAATAGTACTCGGCTTCTCTGCGTCATCTACAGTTATTAGCTAAAATTTGACACTGTTGGCGCCCCTTATATACACTATGAGACTTGGTAAGAACGCAAAATACTAATGAACTCTGCTGGGTGTTTTACCTCTCACAAAGTATTACGCCTCTCATCATTTACATACTCACCGATGGTGTGACAATGACATCTGACCGTGTTTTCTTGATACTTCGTTTCTTTTGTCAGCTGGATATTTCAGTAATAGTCCATCAAGATAAAAAGCATGTCATCATTATGTGTATAAAACACAGTTAACAACACCCCAGAAAGAGTTGAAACGGAAGGGTAACATCGTTTGATTTCAAAACGGCGGGCCAGTCATTAGTACTTAATGAGTGCCGATGTCAACACTAAAAGGTAAAAAAGAGGAAACAAGGTTTCCTAACGGATTGAAAATCCATGTACACAGGCTAACGGTAGTCTCTTCAATGAGGTGAGACGAGGAACCAAAATGATTTTTCATAGTAGCGGCAAAACTGATAAATCAGTAGAATACACTCATGCGTAAGGGATATATTCCTAACGTACCAGACGGTTAATGCATAAGTTTGACCTAAAAATGGACTCTTGTAACAGCAATTTAAAGCAGTGGCAAGGACGTGCTCGGGGAAAAAATGGTGTTCGACGTAGGTCCATAACTCGTTTATACGATACACAGACAACGCATCATCTCCCCCCTCCCCCCCTCCCCCAGATAAACATTCCTATGCTTCACAACAACAAAAACGGTGTGGAGAATACTGCTTACGGTGATTTCTAGTGTGCATTTTTAATTGTGATTCCAAAATCAGGTGCTAGATTGAGAAGCAGACCAGGAAACATTAAGGGCTCTTAGTTACACTATGCTCAAGGTAAAACACTATCCGCTACATGTGCCACGTTACCCTTTAAAGTTTTTGTGTGGGAGCTGCAAGTCGCGTACTATGACGTCATGTTTTGTGGCACTGTTCAGTACTGCACATTGCAGAGTTTCACAGGACACCTTATTTAGTATACAATTTTCCTTTAGCTAATTACTTTTGGTAAAAGTTAATGATAACACATTAAAGAATTTCAGACATTTGGCAACTCTTTCATCAGGTAGCGTTTATGTAACCATATCACTTGCCCTGTTTAGGATCACAAAACACACACACACACACACACACACACACACACACATGGGAAAGTAAAAGAATAAGAAACCAGTTCACACAACAACAACAACAAACCCAATATGTTACAACTGATAACTCTGTCTCACAATAGTACTCGGCTTCTCTGCGTCATCTACAGTTATTAGCTAAAATTTGACACTGTTGGCGCCCCTTATATACACTATGAGACTTGGTAAGAACGCAAAATACTAATGAACTCTGCTGGGTGTTTTACCTCTCACAAAGTATTACGCCTCTCATCATTTACATACTCACCGATGGTGTGACAATGACATCTGACCGTGTTTTCTTGATACTTCGTTTCTTTTGTCAGCTGGATATTTCAGTAATAGTCCATCAAGATAAAAAGCATGTCATCATTATGTGTATAAAACACAGTTAACAACACCCCAGAAAGAGTTGAAACGGAAGGGTAACATCGTTTGATTTCAAAACGGCGGGCCAGTCATTAGTACTTAATGAGTGCCGATGTCAACACTAAAAGGTAAAAAAGAGGAAACAAGGTTTCCTAACGGATTGAAAATCCATGTACACAGGCTAACGGTAGTCTCTTCAATGAGGTGAGACGAGGAACCAAAATGATTTTTCATAGTAGCGGCAAAACTGATAAATCAGTAGAATACACTCATGCGTAAGGGATATATTCCTAACGTACCAGACGGTTAATGCATAAGTTTGACCTAAAAATGGACTCTTGTAACAGCAATTTAAAGCAGTGGCAAGGACGTGCTCGGGGAAAAAATGGTGTTCGACGTAGGTCCATAACTCGTTTATACGATACACAAACAACGCATCATCTCCCCCCTCCCCCCCTCCCCCAGATAAACATTCCTATGCTTCACAACAACAAAAACGGTGTGGAGAATACTGCTTACGGTGATTTCTAGTGTGCATTTTTAATTGTGATTCCAAAATCAGGTGCTAGATTGAGAAGCAGACCAGGAAACATTAAGGGCTCTTAGTTACACTATGCTCAAGGTAAAACACTATCCGCTACATGTGCCACGTTATTGATTTAAGAACTGTAATAGCCACAGACTCTCATATATTTGACAATGTACGAGTAATTTAAACGATATAAAATCGAAGTAGACACTATTAGCTATCTACATTTCATCAAGCAGTATGATCGTGAACATAGTCCTGTAAACTGTGTTTAAGCGAACCTGTAAATGCGATGAATGTTGATTCTTTCACTTGTGTGATGTTTTCTGTTTTTTTATTGGTGGAGAGACCTCTTCTATATTCTCCTATTCACTTTGCTACGGATTGTCCATTTTACCAGTGGGCTCACTAAACGCTATTTTACTCGAAAGTGAAATGTCAAATTTGTAAATTGATGTATGTGAACATATAAAGGGTCCTACTGAAATGATGCTTTTTAGGAGGGAAAGGAAGGGGGTGGGGAAACATGACACTCTCGATTCCCACTCCCCTCCATGGAATTCGCCTGATCTAAGATGCTCTTTCGGCGCTGACCCATAAGTGGGTACAGCACATCCAGTTAAATTACAAGTAAATTCAATGTTACATACTTGCAGTGCGTTAATATACCCTCGATCACGATATCTAACAAAAAACAAAGCTCATCAAAAAGAGATTATGGTGTATCAGTAATCAAAGTTGTGAAACAGTTCACAGATGCAACAGATCAGTTACTGAAAATACATGTAAGTACATTAGATCTTACCGAGGTAGACTGTTTTCGAACTTGCTTATAAAAGACGAGTGAAATGAAAACAGAGCAATGGTTGTAACACTCACGAGGAGTGACATTTCTGTGCAGCAGGGGACTCTTGCTGCGATTAGCGAATTTTAGCAGGTAGTACACAGAAACAACTATAAGTTGTTTCCTGTCTAGCAGTGTAGCAATACGTGCTGCAGTCTACGACACGTGTTACTAGGAATTACTCTTAATATCTGTTGAAAGGTTGAAAAACTGCGACCAGTCATTTCTTTATGATAATTTATTTTGACGTTACCGGTCTCAGGCTGGACTGCTCGTCTGCAGGTGGCGGCTAAATGTCTACATTTACAAGCCCATCAATTGTGCACAAACTGTTGTTTCCAGGCTGTTGGTTGTTTTGGGGAAGGAGACCAGACAGCGTGGTCATCGGTCTCATCGGATTAGGGAAGGATGGGGAAGGAAGTCGGCCGTGCCCTTTCAGAGGAACCATCCCGGCATTTGCCTGGAGTGATTTAGGGAAATCACGGAAAACCTAAATCAGGATGGCCGGACGCGGGATTGAACCGTCGTCCTCCCGAATGCGAGTCCAGTGCTTCCAGGCTGTAGCAACGATATACAGGGTGAGTCACCTAACACTACCGCTGGATATATTTCGTAAACCACATCAAATACTGACGAATCGATTCCACAGACCGAACGTGAGGAGAGGGGCTAGTGTAATTGGTTAATACAAACCATAAAAAAATGCACGGAAGTATGTTTTTTAATACAAACCTACGTTTTTTTAATTGGAACCCCGTTAGTTTTGTTAGCACATCTGAACATATAAACAAATACGTAATCAGTGCCGTTTGTTGCATTGTAAAATGTTAATTACATCCGGAGATATTGTAACCTAAAGTTGACGCTTGAGTACCACTCCTCCGCTGTTCGATCGTGTGTATCGGAGAGCACCGAATTACGTAGGGATCCAAAGGGAACGGTGATGGACCTTAGGTACAGAAGAGACTGGAACAGCACATTACGTCCACATGCTAACACCTTTTTATCGCTCTTTTTCACTGACGCACATGTACATTACCATGAGGGGTGAGGTACACGTACACACGTGGTTACCGTTTTCAATTACGGAGTGGAATAGAGTGTGTCCCGATATGTCAGGCCAATAGATGTTCAACGTGGTGGCCATCATTTGCTGCACACAATTGCAATCTCTGGCATCATGAATGTCGTACACGCCGCAGTACATCTGGTGTAATGTCGCCGCAGGCTGCCACAATACGTTGTTTCATATCCTCTGGGGTTGTAGGCACATCACGGTACACATTCTCCTTTAAACCCCACAGAAAGAAGTTCAGAGGTGTAAGATCAGGAGAACGGGCTGGCCAATTTATGCGTCCTCCACGTCCTATGAAACGCCCGTCGAACATCCTGTCAAGGGTCAGCCTAGTGTTAATTGCAGAATGTGCAGGTGCACCATCATGCTGATATCACATACGTCGACGCGTTTCCAGTGGGACATTTTCGAGCAACGTTGGCTGATCATTCTGTAGAAACGCGATGTATGTTGCAGCTATTTGGGCCCCTGCAATGAAGTGAGGACCAATGAGGTGGTCGCCAATGATTCCGCACCATACATTTACAGTCCACGGTCGCTGTCGCTCTACCTGTCTGAGCCACAGAGGATTGTCCACGGACCGGTAATGCATGTTCCGTAGATTCACTGCCCCGTGGTTTGTGAAACCCGCTTCATCGGTAAACAGGTAGAACTGCAACGCATTCTCTGTTAATGCCCATTGACAGAATTGCACTCGATGATTAAAGTCATCACCATGTAATTGCTGATGAAGCGACACATGAAACGGGTGAAAGCGGTGACGATGCAGTATTCGCATGACACTACTTTGACTCAGTCCACCGGCTCTTGCGATGTCCCGTGTACTCATGTGTGGGTTCATGGCAACAGCAGCTAACACACCAACAGCACCCGCTTCTCCTGTGACGGGCCTGTTACGGACCCGTTTGCGTGCTACGACCATACCTGTTGCATACAATTGGCGGTAGATGTTTTGCAATGTGCGGCACGTTGGATGCTCTCTGTCCGGGTACCGTTCTGCACACACCCTGCAGGCTTTAAGCTGCATTTCGTCGACACTCGCCATAGATGAGTATCATCTCCGCCTTTTCAGAGTTCGAATACACCATGGTCACAGTTCCTACAACACTACACTATCACAGACGTCTGGTAACACGGTGTACTACAGTTGGTCTGCGTGCGGAGACGAATGCAGAATAACAATAGCAGCAAGCGCTAGATGTTGACACTGCGACTGCTAGACCAAACCGCAACAGTGCACTACAGCCAAACTCGTAAACACGGTCGTCATCGTAAACATGTCCCTGCAGATGCTGCTCTCCGACCGTGGCCCGTGTGTGTTACAACACGCAACTGAACGTCGGAGGTTTCAAGCGTCAACTTTAGGTTACAATATCTCCGGATGTAATTAACATTTTACAATGCAACAAACGGCACTGATTACGTATTTGTTTATATGTTCAGATGTTCTAACAAAACTAACGTGGTTCAATTTAAAAAAAAACGTAGGATTGTTTTAAAAAACATACTTCCGTGCATTTTTGTATGGTTTGTATTAAACAATTACACTAGCTCCTCTCCTCACGTTCGGTCTGTGGAATCGGTTCGTCAGTATTTGATGTGGTTTACGAAATATATCCAGCGGTAACGTTAGGTGACTCACCCTGTATATAAGGGGATTGCTCTAATAGATTATTCTAAAAAAAGGGGGGGTCCTGTTTCCTGTCTTTCATTATATGAACACTCACTGATTTCTAACATCCAATATGAATAAAAGAATGTTTAGCATTCGTGTTTTCTTTTTTAAAACATGGCGTATTTATAAGAGGGAAGAGAATCGGCCGGCCGGTGAGGCCGAGACGGTCTAGGCGCTTCAGTCCTGAACAGCGCTGCTGCTACGGTCGCAGGTTCAAACCCTGCCTCGGGTTTCTGATGTCCTTAGCTTAGTTAGGTTTAAGTAGTTCTAAGTCTAGGGCACTGATGACCTCAGATGTTAAGTCCCTGAGTGCTTAAAGCCATTTAAACCATTTGATGATAATCAACGTGATAGCATGTCATTTGGTCGTGTATCCGCTGCAACGATTTTGTATTTAATGTCCACCCATACAGATATTGTACACAAGAATCTCTGAAGTCGAATGCCATGATGATTTCCTAGAAGAAACACTTCATTTGAGGTAATGTTGTCAGTCTTCGTTAATAAGTATTTTACAAATTGCAAGACACATTTAGCCGATTTTGTGTCATTTCCAGACAACACCTTGAGAGGGTAGCCTGTTTTCGTCCGCTATAAAACTTACATTAAAGTAACGAAAGTAATGGAACAGCGATAGGTACGTACTGGTACGCAGATTGCGGTATTGTCGCGTACACAAGGTATAAAAAGGCAGTGCCTTGACGGAGCCGTCATTTGCACTCAGGTAATACATGTGAAAAGGTTTCCCACACGATTATGGCCGCACAACAGGAATTAACATACTTTGAGCGCGAAATGGTAGTTGGAGCTAGACGCATAGGACATTCCATTTCGAAAATGGTTGGGTAATTCAATATTACTAGATTCACAGTGTGGTGTCACCGCCAGACACCACACTTGCTAGGTGGTAGCCTTTAAATCGGCCGCGGTCCGCTAGTATACGTCGGACCCGCGTGTCGCCACTGTCAGTGATCGCAGACCGAGCGCCGCCACACGGCAGGTCTAGAGACACGTCCTAGCACTCGCCCCAGTTGTACGGACGACTTTGCTAGCGAAGCTACACTGACAAATACGCTCTCATTTGCCGAGACGATAGTTAGCATAGCCTTCAGCTACGTCATTTGCTACGACCTAGCAAGGCTCCATTATCAATAGATATTTAACAAGAGATGCCTGTACCATAAGACCGATGTTCTCCAATTATGGATTAAAGTTAAGTATTCCAGAAGATATGTACTATTTTGGCTACTATAATTCCTTGTCATTTTCCAGACCTCACGCCAGCCTGCGTGAGCTTTAACGCGTGCATTTCGGCCTCCTCTACCTATACGGTGTTGGCTCTTCTGCCAACACATCACACAGTGTTAAGGGAGTACCGAGAATACCATATTTCAGGCATTACCTCTCACCAACGACAACGCAGGGGCCGACGGACTTCACTTAACGACCGAGAGCAGCGGCGTTTGCGTAGAGTTGTTCGTGCTAACAGGCAAGTAACACTGCGTGAAATAACCGCAGAAATTAATGTTGGATGTTAGGACAGTGCGGAGAAATTTGAAATTAATGGACTATGGCAGCAGAAAACCGATACGAGTGCATTTGCTAACAGCAGGACATCACTTCCTGGGGTCGTGACCGTTATCAGTTGGACCCCAGATGACTGAAAAGCCGTGGACTGGTCAGATGAGTCACAGTTTCAGCTAGCAAGAGATGATGCTGAGTTTCGAGTGTGGCGCAGACGCGAAGAAGCCATGGATCCAGGTTGTGAACTAGGCACTGTGCAAGTTGGTGGTGGCTCCCTAATGGTGAAGGCTGTGTTTACATGAATCGACCTGAGTCCTCTGGAATAGATCAGTATTTGGAAACAGGTATGTTCAGATACTTGGAGACCATTTTCAAGTATTCGTGGACTTCATGTTCCCAAACACCGATGGACTTCTTACGGATGACAATGCATCTCGTCACCGACCAACAGTTGTTCGCGACTGGTTTGAAGAACACTCTGGACAATTCGAGCGAATTATTTGGCCGCCCGACACGAATCCCATCGAATATTTGTGGGACACTCTCGAAAGGTCAGTTCGTGCACAAACTCCTGCGATGGCAACAGTTTCGCAGCCATGGACGGCTGTAGAGGTAGCATGGCTCAGTATTTATGCAGAAGATTTCCAATGACTTGTTGAGTCCATGCTGCATCGAGTTGCTGCTGCACCACGGACAAAAGGAAGTCCGACTTTTGTCACCTCAGTATATTTACAGGATTGCCAACGAGTATGACCTGCATGATACTATTTTCAATATTTATATAATTTCCAAGCATTGCAACGCACTTTTCTTAACTGCAGTTTCTGTGCGTAGGCCACTCATGTTATAAATTGAGTTGACGTCAGTCTGGAGCCTTTTCGAAGCCTCTGCATTAGTCTTATATGCTGATTTGTTTCTTCTTTACCCATCTAAATTTAAAATTAATAGATCAAACAAGTGATTGAGATGCTCTGCGTCTTTTCGAAGATATTTTTTCTCTAATGTTAAACATTTTACGAGCGTTTGATATTATTGTACGAGGGTCACTCCAAAAGAAATGCACACTATTTTTGTAAAAATACTGTTTTCACTCTTCATTTGTGAAAGTTTTACAGTGTGTAGATACATCCTTCCCGCTTAACTTAGTTCAACCTGTTCCCGTGAGTGGTGCCGTCACAGCATGTCTTCAAGATGGCTGCTACAGTTTACGTTCGTCAGAAGCAACGTGCTGTCATAGAATTCCTGTGCTGTGAAAACGAGACAGTGGGAAACATCCACAAGAGGTTGAAAACGGTGTATGGAGATGCTGTTGTCGATCGCAGTACGGTTAGTCGCTGGGCAAGCAGATTACGTGATGAAAGCGGGTACGGCAATATTGAGGATTGTTCAAAATGGTTCAAGTGGCTCTGAGCACTATGCGATTTAACTTCTGAGAACATCAGTCGCCTAGAACTTAGAACTAATTAAACCTAACTAACCTAAGGACATCACACACATCCATGCCGAGGCAGGATTCGAACCTGCGACCGTAGCGGTCGCTCGGTTCCAGACTGTAGCGCTTAGAACCGCACGGCCACTCCGGCCTGCTTATTGAGGATTGTCCTCGCAGCGCCGTGACTCGTACTGCACACACTCCAGACAATGTGCAGAGAGTTAACGAATTGGTGACTGCTGACAGACGCATCACAATGAAAGAATTGTCACGCGACGTTGGGTAAGGGAAGGAAGTGTTTGCCGAATATTGAAAGTGTTGGCGTTAAAAAAGGTTTGTGCCAGGTAGGTTCCCAGGATGTTGACACTGGCTCACAAAGAAACAAGAAAAACGGTATGCAGCGAACTTTTGGAACAGTCCGAGAATGGTGGAGATGAATTTCAAAAATGTTCAAATGTGTGTGAAATCTTATGGGACTTAACTGCGAAGGTCATCAGTCCCTAAGCTTACACACTACTTAACCTTAATTATCCTAAGGACAAACACACACACCAATGCCCGAGGGAGGACTCGAACCTCCGGCAAGACCAGCCGCAGGAGATGAATTTCTTGGAAGAATTGTGACAGGTGATGAAATATGGCTCGATCATTTTCCACCAGACACACTAAGAGGCAATCAATGGAGTGGCATCTTGCAAATTCACCAAAAAAAAAAAAAATTCAAAACCACACCTTTTTCTGGAAAAGTTATGGCTATGGTGTTTTTCGATTCCGAAGGACTCGTGCTTGTGGACATCATGCCAAGTAGAACCACCTAAATTCTGATGCATATGTGACGCACTGAAGAAACTTCAAGCTCGACTGAGTCGTGTTCGACCACATCGGCAAAAGCAGGATGTTTTGCTGTTGCACGACAATGCACGGCCATATGTCAGTCAAAAAACCATGGAAGCGATCACAAAACTCGGATGGAGAACACTGAAACACCCGACTTACAGTCCTGACCTGGCTCCATTTGACTATCATCTCTTTGGGAAACTGAAAGACTCTCTTCGTGGAACAAGGTTTGAAGATGATGACTCCCTTGTGCACGCTGCCAAACAGTGGCTCCAATATGGCATAAGGCATTTGAGAGGGATGGAAAATATGTGGAGAAATGAAAATATTGTTCCTAAGGGATGTATCTACACACTATAAAACTTTCAAACATGTAGAAAAATAGTGTGCATTTCTTTTGGAGTGACCCTCGTATTATATTTAGTTTCGACTCTTCAGAGATGTCGTTAATGCAGTGGCACCTGCCATTGCAATTCTGCCAGATGAACATCGTAGGTAAAAGTCCCTGCATCCCACTACTGAAACAGCATGTAACAAGTTTTTGAAGATGAAGTAGATAAACACGAAGAACAGCCTGTAATTCTCGTGGTAATATCAGCCCTCGCAGCACAACAATCGTCTCCACAGCATCACGCAGCAACCTAGAGATGCGAGACGGGAAAGATAATGTCGAAGAAATAATAAGAATTGGTTCCACGTCGCGATCATAATCGTTCGGTATCGCCGTGGCAAAAATATCTTACGCGACAACACCGCGCCATGTCGTCCAGGATGAAGCGTTAATGAGAGATATGTCGCGTGGGACAAAAAGGGCCACTGGTGATTTTTAGCCTCAGAAGGCAAGAATTGTCGGCCGCCGATCACGACGACCGTGACAGACCGCTGCTCATCACGCCTACCGGTCACGTACACAATTAGTTGGAATTTCCACATTCCTCGCCCCGAGCAGTAGCAGAGAATGCCGTTCTTCGACGTCTTAAGTATAGTCCCCCCGTGGCACGTTCGAATTACAGCTGGGACAAGGGGATGGCGTGTCTCGTCATGCATTCCGCAATGACAAGGCTGTGATTGCCTCAAATGCCGGAGACACGGCAGCGACTGAAGAAAAATCCCGCAGACGGGCTATTTCCGACACTGTGGCTTCGAAGCGACGAGCGATTCTCCAGAAATTCGGATGCAGTATTCTCGTCTAAGCTACATTAGGCTCCCTACTGAGAACAACCACTAGCTATTTATTGTGGATCACGGAGTATTGTTACATAGATATAAAACGGTGATACTAACGAAAGGTAGACAAAATGGCAGAATGTAAATGTCCTTCATACGAGGGCAATCCAGAATGTAACAGTCGTTTTGAAATAAAACATTATCGATTACAGAAAAAAACAAATTTTGTTATTTACGAGGGTCAGTCAAATGAAAGCCTTAAAATTTTAATAAAAAAATCGAAATTTCGCGCCGTTATCCTGTAAGTTGGTAAGCGTGCTACAAACAGCGTGCAGAATGGCCTGTAGTTGGTAGCATAGTGCCGATGCACACATACCGTCGCAGTATCAGTATAAAGATGGCCGCCCCACTTGCGACTAGCACGAGGGAAGAACAGCGTTCTCTTATTCGGTTTTTGCGTAGTGAAGATGTGAAACCTATTAAAATTCATCGACGAATGAAGGTGATTGCCTTTATATCATCTCAGAACGGTGATACATGTTTGTCACAGCAACAACTCTACGAATGGAGTAGGAAGTTCGCAAATGGTGTGACTTCAGTGGAAAATGCTCCTCGTCCAGGTCAGGCACAACGAGTTGTGACTCCACAGAACATTGCAGCAGTTGAAGCCACAGAGAAGGAAAATCGCCGAGTGACATTGAATGACATTTCAGCATTTTTACAGATTAGTCAGGGGTCAGCACACCACATTGTGCATGATGGACTCCAGTTTCACAAAGTGTCTGCAAGATGTGTGCCACGGCATCTGACTCCTGAAAAGAGAGAACGACGTGTTGATGCTTGTGCTTCTTCGGCCCTTTGAACGAGAAGGTGATAGCTTCCTTGCAAGAATTGTTACTCGGGACGAAACCTGGGTTCACTTCCACCAACCGGAAACAAAGAGAGCGAGCAAAGAATAGCGCCATTCCTCATCATCAAATCCAAAGAAGTTTCGAACAGCACAATCAACAGGGAAGGTTATGCTGACCTCATTTTGGGACGAAAATGGTGTCATTTTGGAGCATTACATGCCTAGAGGGACCACTGTCACCAGTTCATCATACACAGATCCCCTAAAACATCATTTACGGCCTGCAATCAAATCAAAGCGACTTGGCTTGCTGTAAGCAGGTGTCCTTTCGCAACATGACAATGCAAGGCCCCACACTGCCCGTGCAACAGCTGCAACAATCATAGACCTGCATTTTGAGTGTCTTCCTCATCCACCATACCCACCAGGTCTTGCACCTAGTAATTAGCATCGCTGCCTCTAGATCGCCGTGTCCCTGGTTCGATTCGTCCTCTGATCATAAATATTCTTAACTCGAGGACTGGGCGCGTGTCTCGTACGATTCATATCATCTCATCTTCATCGATCCAGAATTCGGCGAAGTGTCGTTAAATTGGAACATCTGCACCACGGTGCCGAGCAGGGTCTACCGACCAATAATGCCATCCTACCATTTCATTTTTTTCCCATTCTTCCGTACTGTCCAATAGCTTTTCACTCATTCTGATATTTTCCATCTTCCTTCATCTGAAAAAACCCATTTCCCTGTTGTCGTTCGTCTGTTTTTGGTTTAAATTTTATTTCTTTGTTTTTTATTTCCTTGGGATTTTCTGTTTTATTTTGGAGAATATACAGGGCTATTTCTAGTACCCTCCACGATTTCCGTGATACATCCTAATTGTGGCTTCGGATTCCAGATTTTCTTCGTAAGTCTTCTTGTTAGTCTACTTTCTGGTGTCCTCATTATTTATAATATTAAAATTAATTTCTCAATTCAGTCAACGGCGTCTGAGGTCAGTATCTGGAAGTCCTTTCAATTGCCTAGTTATTATATCAAAATAGACACCTGCATGATGTGTTGGATGGTTTGTGTGTCTCTCCCTACCAGCTCCAAGATGGCCCATACCCCCGGGTTAAGGGAGGGCAATGGACCCATGTAGCTCACAGGGAAAGGAAAAACTATTGTGTAATCAGGTGTTTTCCTTTCAAGAAAATGATTTAAAAGTGGTTATAACACAAGTTTTTAGCAGTGTTGGAATTGACGCTTTTTTTTATGGCTGCTTACAAGTCGTCATTCGTCTTTCAAAATATTAAAAATACTCCATACACCCATGACTTCACCGCTGCCTCCCCCCCCCCCCCCCCCCCCCACCCCCACCCGCTGGCCCTTCCCCATTTTAAACTATCGTATGGTCACCCCTGGGTTGGGTAGACTTGAAAAGGGAGTCCTTGCATATTCCATGGTTTGTGCGGATTCTACTTGCTGTTGTCTATATACTTGGGCAAATCGAAGTCTGCTGGTTTACTGCGGTGTGTAGATCAGTTTTTACTTTGATGGTGACTGCCTGATCCATTTTTCTCCATTTTACGGAGTAAGTCAAATTCCACGTCAAGATTTTTAGCAGTAGTTTTTACAGCTGGTCGTCTGGAATTTAGCCTGTTCGATACAGCCATGAAATCGAAACTTTGTGTTCACCATCGTCTTCTTATACCCGTATAACAAAGTTCCCTATTTTTCTGAGCACAGGTGTAGCGATATGGCTTAGTGTTGAAAGCCATAAAACTGGGGTGGTTTTCAGACAGCCAGCGATCGCACGCACTGTTGTACGAGAGTGGTTTGAGAAGTTCTCGAAATCACCACGAGAGGTCAGCGCTAGCGCAACGAGTTGTTCACGTAGTATTCATTGGACTGTTGCCTGTAAACGCATGCCACGTCAGTGCTCTTGGAAGAGAGCTGTGGCGGTAACGTGGGCCTGTTGTTGTTCCCGCGTGGTGGTTTGCGAAGATGGAAAAAATTGAGATTCGAGCAGTGATTAAGTACTACGTAAATAAAGGTATGAAAGCAAAGGACATTGAAGCCGAATTTCAGAATACACTGGGGGACTCTGCTCCTTCATATTCAACTGTTGCCAACTGGACAAATGAATTTAAATTTCGCCAGGAGAGCTTAGGCGATGATCCGCGCAGTGGTCGGCCAAAACATGTCACAACTCCAGAAATTATTGCAAAAGTGCACAAAATGCTCGTGGAGGATTGCCGATTGAAAGTGTGTGAAATTGTTGACGCTTGCCACATGTAATCTGAAAGGGTATAGCACATTTTAACTGAAGAATTAGGAGCGAAAAATTATCTTCAAGATGGATACTGTGACTCTTCACGCTGCGCCCGCACACATGTTCCATCGCCATGGCAAAATTACACGAACTAAGGTATGAAATGTTGCCACACCCGCCTTATTCACCTGATATGGCTCTGTCAGACTTCCATCTCTTCCCAAAACTGAAAATTTTTCTTCGTGGATGAAGATTCACTTGAAACGAAGAACTGATAGCCGGTGTTGACAACTATTTTGCAGGCCCGGAGAAACTCATTTCCGATATAAGATCAAGGCACCGGAACATCGTTGGACCAAATGCATTAATCTACAAGGAGACTGAATTGAAAAGTAAAAAAAGTTTCACGGATGTAAGTACTTTTTCTATCTTCCGTTCCGAGAACTTTTCAAACCACCCTCGTGTTCTACTGAGTCGGATGTCGCGCTGGTTGGTATTGCTGACGTTGAGCACGTTTTCCACTGTGTAGTGAAATAACCCCCGTGCCTAGCAGCTATTGAGTCAGAAGTAGTACCATGCAGCTGTTTGGGGATATTATTCCAGGTGCGAACTTTGGTGGTAGTAGTAGTAGTAGTAGTAGTAACAAAGTATGATCGACATATCATAGATCTATCAGGCGTGACAGCAAAATACCTTGAGGTATGGTTGTATAGTACAAGATTTCCAATGGAATAGATTTGCAGTTCGCTTTGGTTTTACTGTTGATGGAGTGGAAGCAAGTGGGTTCTCCTTTACTTGGGTTGGGTTTGAAGTAATTCAGCTACGACTGAGGTTTATAAGTTAACACAGTTGCTTGAACAATTCGTAACAAGACGTGTTTGACTGCTTACGTTTTGTTTTTGTTGTCTTTCAGCACTGATGTCGACATACTTTTCATTACTTCAGAAGAAGAAGAAGGTGAACTACATAAGGCAACTTTAACCGTGGAATATTTTACGGTGTCGTATCACTGTCACAGTTGCACAAGAATGTGAGAGAGAATCGAAATTGTCCTTGATTATGCAGCAGTCGCGTCAGGCTGAAGAGATTCAGGAAAACTTGTGAATCGTATCTCAAGGTAACCGGAAAGGGTTTCTCTAAATCCCCCGTCCCCTCCCCCTCCCCCACCCCCCGTCACCAAATATTATGTTCACCTGTTGACTGAATCAAATTGTGGTTCCAACTGCAGCCATGAAACGTAGCAGAGACCAGGGCCTGTTTACACTGAGCATTTTTCTCCAGGACCATTCTTACTAGAACGCTACAACAATGGAAGAGTAGTAGTGCTGTCTACTAAGGGGTCCCACAAAATTCATGGCACCAGTTGAGTGAGAACATATTTGTGTTTTTGTACAAGATGAGTAAATTCTGTTATTCAAATATCGGAGCTCCTAGGGAGCATACCTTTTAGAAATGAGAACACATAAACATAAGCTCGTTTACATAAGACTATTCTGCTTCTTGAAAACATGATAGCTACTGTTGTAGTTTCGAAACTAATTAAAAAATGGGGATGGGTACGTTACGCAGTTCTGCTGCGGCTGAGACAACATCAGTAGGAAACGCACAAAAAAAAGAGAAGAGACAGGATAGCAACTTCTAAAAGAAAAACCTGCTTGAACCTAATTAATTTCAAGCGAAAAAAATTAATTCAATGAGGGCAAGCACTGATATGGCCAATAAATTGCTAAAAGCAAGAACAAGGACAAATGTGCATTGGTAGGCCTACTTGTGATATTAGTTTTTAACTTGGTCTTCACCCTTGCCTCTGGTAAGTGCTTTGGTGCGGACGGGTGGAACATAGCAAGACACCGTTGAACCATCTTTGAAGGCAACTTCAAACAGTTCCAGTACTGAAAATACGACTAAAGTCAGCCAAGAAAGCGACGATTAAATGCTAGGGAGGAAGAAAATGGAGGCAAGCAGGCCATCTGGAAGTTCAGTCTACGATGGTGGTGATGAAAGGCAAAATCTAATGAGGTTGGGACACTTCGATTTGGAACCACCGAATAGTCGTTTTGCTCTCATGCATGGTTTACTCTTGACGCTTTAGTGGCAGGTAACTGTATACCAATCTTCAGTTCTATTAAGAAGCTAAATTTTATTCGTTTTACTTCTTATTTCTGAAAAATACGAGACATATACCTTTCACACTTACATAAATGTATTTCTAAAGAATTGACAACTGAGTTTACCATTCAGACTTTCCTTGTTTCATGATTAATGACCAGAAGTGTTCTGTTTGATAAAAATTTTATTCTTTAGATATACAGGGCGTTACAAAAAGGTACGGCGAAACTTTCAGGAAACATTCCTCACACACAAAGAAAGAAAATATGTTATGTGGACATGTGTCTGGAAACGCTTACTTTCCATGTTAGAGCTCATTTTATTACTTCTCTTCAAATCACATTAATCATGGAATGGAAACACACAGCAACAGAACGTACCAGCGTGACTTCAAACAATTTGTTACAGGAAATGTTCAAAATGTCCTCCGTTAGCGAGGATAATGCATCCATCCTCCGTCGCATGGAATCCCTGATGCGCTGATGCAGCCCTGGGGAATGGCGTATTGTATCACAGCCGTCCACAATACGAGCACGAACAGTCTCTACATTTGGTACCGGGGTTGCGTAGACAAGAGCTTTCAAATGCCCCCGTAAATGAAAGTCAAGAGGGTTGAGGTCAGGAGAGTGTGGAGACCATGGAATTGGTCCGCCTCTACCAATCCATCGGTCACCGAATCTGTTGTTGAGAAGCGTACGAACACTTCGACTGAAATGTGCAGTAGCTCCATCGTGCATGAACCACATGTCGTGTCGTACTTGTAAAGGCACATGTTCTAGCAGCACAGGTAGAGTACCCCGTATGAAATCATGATAACGTGCTCCATTGAGCGTAGGTGGAAGAACATGGGGCCCAATCAAGACATCACCAACAATGCCTGCCCAAACGTTCACAGAAAATCTGTGTTCATAACGTGATTGCACAATTGCGTGCGGATTCTCGTCAGCCCACACATGTTGATTGTGAAAATTTACAATTTGGTCACGTTGGAATGAAGCCTCATCAGTAAAGAGAACATTTGCACTGAAATGAGGATTGACACATTGTTGGATGAACCATTCGCAGAAGTGTACCCGGGGAGGCCAATCAGCTGCTGATAGTGCCTGCACACGCTGTACATGGTACGGAAACAACTGGTTCTCCCGCAGCACTCTCGATACAGTGACGTGGTCAGTGTTACCTTGTGCAGCAGCAACTTCTCTGACGCTGACATTAGGGTTATCGTCAACTGCACGAAGAATTGCCTCGTCCATTGCAGGTGTCCTCGTCGTTCTAGGTCCTCCCCAGTCGCGAGTCATAGGCTGGAATGTTCCGTGCTCCCTAAGACGCCGATCAATTGCTTCGAACGTCTTCCTGTCGGGACACCTTCGTTCTGGAAATCTGTCTCGATACAAACGTACCGCGCCACGGCTATTGCCCCGTTCTAATAAATACATCAAATGGGCATCTGCCAACTCCGCGTTTGTAAACATTGCTCTGACTGCAAAACCACGTCCTTGATGAACACTAACCTGTTGATGCTACGTACTGATGTGCTTGATGCTAGTACTGTACAGCAATGAGTCGCATGTCAACACAAGCACCGAAGTCAACATTACCTTCCTTCAATTGGGCCAACTGGCGGTGAATCGAGGAAGTACAGTACATACTGACGAACCTAGCATGAGCTCTAACATGGAAATTAAGCGTTTCCGGACACATGTCCACATAACATCTTTTCTTTATTTGTGTTTGAGGAATGTTTCCTGAAAGTTTGGCCGTACCTTTTTGTAACACCCTCTATTTACAATATGTTAAGTGATATATTGATCTCTCAATTAAGCTTTAACATAAGCAATTTTAAAATTGCAATTAAGTAAAAATTAACTCTACTAGTTCATTTGTTGTAAATATCAAATTTCGTGACCCAATAATTACGGTAGTATTCTTTTGAACCCTTCAGTAAGAGGAATGATCTTACATGCTATGCTTTATGATCGATATGTGTAGACATTTTAAATCGATTCAGTCATTCAAGTAATAGGCAAAAGTTCCGCTAAGCTTTGTAATGAGGAAAAATACCTGATAAAGGTAGAGTTAGACTTAAATTTATGCGTATAGACTGAAGTGGCGAGTGAAAATTTATACCAAATCCGGGAATCGAACTCAGGTCTCCTGCCTACTAGGTGTAAGAGAGAATTTAAAATAGACTGAAATGACAGTGAGAATCTGGATCGAGGAGAGAGGCGTGCAGTTGTGTTAACCTATGAGCCGAGGTGGCTTTGTGGCTGATGCACCTGCCCAGTAAGCGGGAGATTGGGGGTTGAGCCCCGAACTTCGTACAAATTTTCACTCGTCGCTTCAGTCTGTATACATAAAATAATATCTGTATGAGACTGATAAAGTCTCTGAAACTGTGTCATTACATTGAAATTTATCCATTCGTTATGTCAGCGACTGTATTACAAAGTTTATGAAATAATTTGTCAGCTTATCACTTTCTACTAACGTTTATTTTATTTTATTTTATTTTATTTTGTCACTATGGGACTTAACATCTGAGGTCATCAGTCCCCTAGAACTTAGAACTACGTAAACCTAACTAACCTAAGGACATCACACACATCCATGCCCGATGCAGGATTCGAACCTGCGACCGTAGTGATCGCGCGGTTACGGACTGATGCGCCTAGAACCGCTCGGCCACTCCGGCCGGCTAACGTTTATTAGCATGATGTTTTTCGCAGCATGATACCATCATCAGCTCATCTTAGTCTAAAAGAATCTAAAATTAAAAAGTAATGTACATTGAACTGCAAAGCACATGTTGATGGCAGCATGCTGCTGAAATTCGTTCCGCTAGTAAATATTAGTAAAAGGAGACTGAAACGGAGTAATTATTCTATAAATAAAAACAGAGGATTGTTTCGTCGTCTTTACGTTTGCCAAAGAAGAGAATTGTCATCAATTAAAATGCTGTATTCTTGAATACAGATACGTGTGGAGAGCTGCCGCAACCAAAACTGAGAGTGGAATTCGATATTTATGGCTGTACCCGTCATGAAACGCATCGAATGGGTGTGAATGGTGGATCGCTTATCCTCGAGACGCTAACTGCACGTGTGCTGCGCAGGAACGGAACCATTCACGTTTACTTGCCACTGGTGAACAGCTGTTAAAGAAAGAGACTGTCCGCAGTCGTATCCATAGACAGCGCTCGGCAGACGATGCCCGCGTCTCCACTACCTGCTCCTACAATGGATACTCGTCCTCCCCAAACATTATTGCAACAGAAGAACGTTAAGAACCCATTTCAGAGCCGGCGCGCCCTCAAAGGGTTACTCTGGCGGACGGGTGCAGCGCTCGCCTTTTGTCGACCGGCGACAGTCTAGGGTTACGAGGCTACTGCCACAATGGGATGCTGGCATTCTCACGCGACTGGCGAGGGGGGTGGGGGAGGGGCGGAGGCTGCCCTGCTCTGTGGAGCCTCTTCCGGTTGCCGAACTCTGGGGATGCGGCGCAACAGCAGCGGGTGGTGGTGGTGTCCTATCGTCGCTGTCCGTCGAACCGTGCTCTAGTGCACCAGAGCACACAAGGACAATGTGCTCCAGATATGGGTCTGCGTCCTGAGCATATCGGCTCCGCCACCCTCTCCACTCATCGCACACCACCGCTGAACACAGAGCAGGAAAGTTTTAGAAAATTACGGCGGAGCGAGATAGTGCAATGGCTTAGGTGCTGGACTCACATTCTGAAGCAGTCGGGTTCAAATGCCAGTCTGACCACCCTTATTTACGTTTCTCGTTGCAGGCCTGTCAGATGCCGGTTATCACACAATGGTTCACAGTGGCTCTAAGCACTATGGGACTTAACATCTGAGGTCATCAGCCCCCTACACTTAGAACTACTTAAACCTAACTAACCTAAGGGCATCACACACATCCGTGCCCGAGGCGGGATTCGAACCTGCGACCGCAGCAGGCGCGCGGTTCCAGACTGAAGAGCCTAGAACCGCTCAGCCACAGCGGCCGGCATGGCGGTCATCCCTTAACACCTAAACATAATTGAGAAAGAATTACTCCCAAAGGTCCCATATGTTTCTTCGGGTGCTGAAACCGAATTTCCGGTTTGCTGCCTTCTGTGACGCCGGCGACACAAGAAAACGTGCAAAAACATCAAAATTTGCAAATTTTTCGCTTATATCTCGAGAGCTATGAGTTTTCCGAAGGCGATCTCTCTACACAGGATCACATTAGCAAAAAATTTCCTACAAAAGGCACTTCCACATTTTATTTCCTGAAGAGCGACATCGACGCTAGAGCACGCTGAAAAAGACCGTTTTCTGGCTCTTCTGCGGAAACGTCAGATACACCCACTCCCATATGTAACAGCTAAAAATAAAATCACATGTGATCAACTGCAACCGCACACCACTTGAAAGTACATTAAATTAGTACAACAAACGTCCATAACATTCGATTTTCTCACAAGGGAGGAAGCTGCAAAGCGAAAATTATGAAACAAATATTCTAGCTTTATAGCCAACCCAAATGTGTCTCTCATCGGCGCTACGATTTCAGTATATTACGCTTAAAAAAGTTTGTTTTGAATGAGTTTATGGGAAATAATGTTTGATGAAAACATTAACAATCTGTGTTTACAACGTGACAGATATGAATATGAAATCTGTGTATAGTAAAATACATGCACCAAGAAATGACTGAATATCGAGCCCAGGAATTGCTCATCATTTCGATCAGATTCTCTCTGGAAAAGAAAGAAGGCATTTAGTGATAGACTGTGAATACAAAAAGATGAGTTGTATAGTGAACTATCAATGTATCAAGAAATGTCCGTACTTATGTACGCAGTATTTTTACTCGTTTCCGTTTGGTTGTAGGTGGCCCACGCAATGTCTCTTGGGCACTAGAAGATTCAGGCGAAGGGTTTTGGACAATGGAAGGTCCAGGCAAAACATTAGGTCCACGTTGAACAGTGAGTTGTTGCTGTTCTTTAACTGTTAAAATTTTAATTCAATGATTAATATTATGATAAAAAATTGATCAGTGAAGATACATGATGCTGCAAAATATTACATTAATAATACATTCTGTTACTTCAGCTGCTTGAGAAGATATACTGCAAGGGGCATTGTCTTGTATATTAAAACTGTCGTTGACTTTGGAGCACGACCCTTCCGTTGCTGGCGCAGCTTCGTGCAGAACAGTCCTGGTCACCTCCACTGACCCCGACCTTGAGAATCTGTTCTGTAGTTGCATGACATAAGCTGAAGAAGCCTCTCGGGAGCAGGGGATTCAGAGTGGTAAAGGGAGAAAACACATTTTTTCAGTCCACTTCCATACCCACTGCTCTGGATCCAATTACGCTGGTGTCCAAAATTAAAGCAACAAACGAAAATTTTGCAAGATTGTATTTATTTTGCCACAAAACACCATAAACATGTGATAGTGAAGTAGGAACAATGTGTAGAATACAGAACATAAACAGCTGCAACAAGCATGACGGTAGTCAAAAATGTTTCTCGTTTTTTCTATCTTGACGGTTTTGCACACACAACTGGCATATGCTCAGTATGGGGTGTGGCCACATCTGGCAGCAATACAAGCCTCATAACGACGGGCATGCTATGAATGATGGCATCAATCTCATGTTGAGACAATAACGCCCATTCTTCGTTATGCTCGCAGCCTTTGGAGAGTGGTTGGTGGATGATGTGCTCTAGTACATCACAGACATGCTCTACAGGATTCAAATCGGAAGAGCGTGCGGACCACGCCAGGCGTGGAATATTTTCCGTTTCCAAGAAATCAACAGCTCTATGAAGTGGAGCATTGTCGTCCTCGAATACAGAGCTCACAGCACCTCGCAACAACCGTACATGGGGCCCCAAGGTCTCGCCACGATACCTGACAGCAGTTAAACCTTGCCCATTCACCCGTACTGTTTCATAAATAGGCATTAGAGATCCTCCTTGATAGCGGTCTCCTTCCACAATGTTTGTGTCCCGAAATCGTGTTCCACTTTCCCTCAAGATGCGAATCCGTCGAGAATCACTCGCCAGACAAAATCGGGACTCATCTGTATAAAGAAGACTGGCTCTCTGTTCGACCGTCCAGGTGGCATGTTGACGACTCCACTCTAGACGTTCCCTTCTGCGAAGACGCGTCAGAGGTAAACATACAGCAAGTCTCCGAGAATAAAGGCCACTCTGACGAAGCGTTCTGTGCGCCGTTTGCCTTTATACAACACGTCCAGTGCGTGCTGCGAGGTCAGATGTCAACTGCAGTGCAGTACTGAGGCGGTATCGTCTTGCTCTTACAGCCAAATAACGGTCCTCTCTTTCTGATGTCACGCGTGGTTGGCTCTGCCCTTTTCTTCGGGATACAGTTTCAATCTCTATAAACTGTCGCAACTTCCGAGAAACAACAGAACGGTCCACAATTAAGCCATCGGGCCACATCAGTTTGCCACTGCTCTGATTCCATTCTTCCCACGGCCCTCCACCGTAGAGTGACTGGTAGGTGCCTTCTCTGTGCCATACTGTATCGTCTGTGACAGTACGCACAGCGATTGTGGTTGTAGGACTACTCGGCAAACGATTCCCCCCCTGATAGGTGATCTGACGTCATTGTCGATGTGGTTGTCATCTTCCGTGCAGAACACGATCCTATGGACATCTGTTGACAGTTAGTATGATTATATCGTAAATTAGACACAGGACGGGGAAATAGGAGATTGTTGCTCTAATTTTGGACACCAGTGTAGTTTCTGGTCCACTGCTGCCCTTGATGGAAATCTCTGAAAGTGTGTTGTTGAGCTACAGTTTCAGTGGAAGATATGGAAGCCGTGTCAGCTGATGCCTTGTAGGCTGATGTCACGTGCTGCTTGTACATCAGCTTGTTGAGTGTTGTGGTTGGTTAGTTACTGAGCCGTGCGTGGCTAATGTTCCCGCCATCATATATTTTACACCTTGTTTTCTACTTCCACGTCACTACGTTAATTTAAATTACTGATGTCACTGAATTGCTGCTTTGCCTGACCGTGAGCGGCGCTAGCACCGCGTATCAATATATACCCTATCGTAGTATCTTTGCTCGTCTGCTATTACTTCCCAGTCGTCTGTAGTAAGGCAGCTCGGGTTGGGAGTTCGGGCTGTCGGTCAGTTGGAACGCGTCTGGAGCGCAGTCCGGATCTGCCAGTCGGGGAGTTGCAATGCGGCACTAGTGCAGTCGGGTTGGAGCTCTGAGGTCTGCGTCGACATGACTCGCCCGACCATTGCCTCCACGCTCCACTTGAGCCGCGCCACGGTCTTGGTAGATCGTCGGTCGGTCGTCCTACCGGACGACGCGTTTTGGCTCGCCGATCGTTCATGAGTCGGCTGTGTGTGTGTGCATCGACTCCCGATTTGTCTTAGTGCGTGCTTTGTTACTGTTGGATATCGTTCAGGTCTTCATGCAAGTGTTTGTCAGGTTTTGTGTGTAGTTGGCGCTATTTCCACGAAGACTATTTTAGATGTTGTCGGCATTCTGAGGGTAGTCGGTCGGTTGGTGAGGACCGGGGAGGATATCTCCATGCGGTGCAGTCGGCTGGGAGGTAGAAGTGTTTTCAATGAGCATTTTTATCGGTCATCATTCAGAACACCCAGAACCCAGCGACTGTTTGTTTTTTATCACTAATTTTGTCACAATAAATCAAAGTAATTCTAATCCGTGTCACATTAGTAATCATTTAGTAGCCATAGCTTTCCCCAGTCAATTTTCGAGGCCATCCTGATGTTATTGTGGAACCTGTTAGAATTATCTTGAAGTTTTAAAAACAAAGCCACCTTGCACCAACAGATCCATGCATCGATCACAATTCCTTTGACACTCGTCTTCAGTCCTTGTAGGTTAGCATCTGACAACAACCGTTCTTAAGCTACGTTGCGTAGGTACAAGTGGAACAAAATGCTCTGTAGAGTGGAGACACATTGGCCAGTTAATGTACACTCCTGGAAATGGAAAAAAGAACACATTGACACCGGTGTGTCAGACCCACCATACTTGCTCCGGACACTGCGAGGGGGCTGTACAAGCAATGATCACACGCACGGCACAGCAGACACACCAGGAACCGCGGTGTTGGCCGTCGAATGGCGCTAGCTGCGCAGCATTTGTGCACCGCCGCCGTCAGTGTCAGCCAGTTTGCCGTGGCATACGGAGCTCCATCGCAGTCTTTAACACTGGTAGCATGCCGCGACAGCGTGGACGTGAACCGTATGTGCAGTTGACGGACTTTGAGCGAGGGCGTATAGTGGGCATGCGGGAGGCCGAGTGGACGTACCGCCGAATTGCTCAACACGTGGGGCGTGAGGTCTCCACAGTACATCGATGTTGTCGCCAGTGGTCGGCGAATGGTGCACGTGCCCGTCGACCTGGGACCGGACCGCAGCGACGCACGGATGCACGCCAAGACTGTAGGATCCTACGCAGTGCCGTAGGGGACCGCACCGCCACTTCCCAGCAAATTAGGGACACTGTTGCTCCTGGGGTATCGGCGAGGACCATTCGCAACCGTCTCCATGAAGCTGGGCTACGGTCCCGCACACCGTTAGGCCGTCTTCCGCTCACGCCCCAACATCGTGCAGCCCGCCTCCAGTGGTGTCGCGACAGGCGTGAATGGAGGGACGAATGGAGACGTGTCGTCTTCAGCGATGAGAGTCGCTTCTGCCTTGGTGCCAATGATGGTCGTATGCGTGTTTGGCGCCGTGCAGGTGAGCGCCACAATCAGGACTGCATACGACCGAGGCACACAGGGCCAACACCCGGCATCATGGTGTGGGGAGCGATCTCCTACACTGGCCGTACACCACTGGTGATCGTCGAGGGGACACTGAATAGTGCACGGTACATCCAAACCGTCATCGAACCCATCGTTCTACCATTCCTAGACAGGCAAAGGAACTTGCTGTTCCAACAGGACAATGCACGTCCGCATGTATCCCGTGCCACCGAACGTGCTCTAGAAGGTGTAAGTCAACTACCCTGGCCAGCAAGATCTCCGGATCTGTCCCCCATTGAGCATGTTTGGGACTGGATGAAGCGTCGTCTCACGCGGTCTGCACGTCCAGCACGAACGCTGGTCCAACTGAGGCGCCAGGTGGAAATGGCATGGCAAGCCGTTCCACAGGACTACATCCAGCATCTCTACGATCGTCTCCATGGGAGAATAGCAGCCTGCATTGCTGCGAAAGGTGGATATACACTGTACTAGTGCCGACATTGTGCATGCTCTGTTGCCTGTGTCTATGTGCCTGTGGTTCTGTCAGTGTGATCATGTGATGTATCTGACCCCAGGAATGTGTCAATAAAGTTTCCCCTTCCTGGGACAATGAATTCACGGTGTTCTTATTTCAATTTCCAGGAGTGTAGATGCAACTTCATCTATGCTAAGATTAGGGTACGCCCAAACACGCCAGCTGTTTTGTCTTGTTGTCGTCTGTCCAGCTGAGACCATTTGTTTCCGATACGCGATATTTCGATAGCGTGCCTTGCCGTCATCTTCATGTCTTCTTCTTAGCGTATCGGTGACAACCTTTTAAATGAAATAAAGTGCATCAGTGAGGTGCACTGCATTTCGACTTCCTCATCGTCTTGCGCCACAATGCCTGAGGAGATTGTGTTGTGTAAACACGGCAGTGAAGGAAATGGATAATCCTGTGCTCAACACGACTCGCGCAGGGTACATCTTGGTTATCACTGAGTCCCCATTTTAACATGAGAGTTTTACTTTAGCACTGCTCACGCGCAGCTGTTTGAGTGATCTCCACGTTGACCATGATAGGCTGTTTTCTGCTGTTGGCTCCTCTTTTGGAGGTGCCCTATCACTTTTCGCTCTTTCCTAACAGCACTGAACTCTCTTTTCCTCCATTCACTTCACTAATAGTAAGTTACCTGAGACGAATATTTTGTTGCTGCGATGACTTCGAGAAACAGATTCATTTAAACGAAGTGGGAGTCCACCATCAGTGTTGACTTTGCTCCACTCCGATTTCGCTCTTACCATCCACCTGATATCGGAAGGAGCTATTCCGACCAGAACCTGGATCTTCTCGCCTGACGTTAGTATCAAGCACCATGTGGCGAGATTGGTGAAGATGATCAGGTGATACTTGTGCAGTGAGCGTCTCTGCTACACTGCGCCTTCAGGAGTGGTGAGAGGACACGATCGCCAATGGGTGCAAACTCCAGTCCCTCAGTGCTTCTGCCGCCGCCGCTGGCCGCAAAAGACGCCTTCGGCTGACGTTGTCGCCTCAGTTGGCTGAGCCAGCACTGAATGAAATGCGTAATTGAGAGGGAAGCCACGGTCTCTATTGATCAGACCATCGGTTACTCGTAATTCAACAGACTCATTTTATACCCAGTTCCAAAACAAAGAGGTCTTCTTTAGCACTTCAGTTTGTTTAGCTTGTTTCTGCCGTGTTTTCACGCCTCCAGGCCCACCTCGCTTATTGTGCAGAATCCATGTTACTGGCTGCCACATACAGACCATTTCACTTTCGTGACGCACGTCCACGCTAAAGATCCATATGACTATTTACAATGAGATGACAAAAGTCATGGGTTATCTAATAATATAGTGTCGGATCTCTTTTCGCCCGGCGTAGAGCAGCAGCTAGGCATGGCATGGACTCATCAAGTCGTTGGAAGTCCCTTGCAGAAATACTGAGCCATACTGCCTCCACAGCCGTCCATAAAAGTAGAAGTGTAGGCGGTGCTGGATTTAATGCACGAACTGACCTCTCGATTATGTCCCATAAAATGTTCAATGGGATTCGTGTCGGGCGATATGGGTGGCCAAATAATTCGCTCGAATTGTCCACAATGTTTTTCAAACCTATTACGAAGCGTTGTGGCCCGGTGACACGACGTCGTTCTCTGGGAACATGAAGTCAATGAATGGCTGCAAAAGGACTCCAAGTAGCCGAATATCACCATTTCCATTCAACGATCAATGCAGTTGGATCAGAGAGTCGAGACCGTTCCACTTAAACACAACCCACGCCATTATGGAGCCAGCAGCAGCTTGCACACACTGGCTTGTTGACAGCTTGGATCCATGCCTTAGTGAGTTCTGCACCACACTCGAACTCTACCATCAGCACTTTCCAACTAAAATCGGGAATTACCGGACGAAGCCACGGTGTTCCCGTCGTATAGGGTCGAACCAACATGGTCATGAGCCCGATTTCGTGCTGTTAACAGAGACAATCATAACAGTCGTCTTCTGCCATAGCTCGTTAGCGCCAGATTTCGCCGCACTGTCCTAACCGATGCCAACGGCCTCGCCGCAGTGGCAACGCCGGTTCCCGTCAGATCACCGAAGTTAAGCGCTGTCGGCTGGATGGGTGACCATCTAGACTGTCCAGCGCTGTTGGGAAACGGAGCGCTCTCAGCCCTTGTAGGGCAACTGAGGAACTACTTGATTGAGAAGTAACGGCTCTGGTTCCGTAAACTGACATACGGCCAGGTGAGCGGTGTGTTGACCATATGCCCAGTGACACCTGTGGGCTGAGGAGGACATGGTGGTCGGTCGGTCGGTACCGTTGGGCCTTCATGGCCGGTTCGAGCAAAGTTTAGTTTAGTTAGTCCTGAAGGACATGTTCATCATACGTTCCACATTGATTTCTGCTACTATTTCACGCAATGTTGCTTGTCTGATAGCACCGACAACTCTATGCAAAGGCCGTTGCTCTAGATTGTTATGTGAAGATCGTCGTCCACTGAGTTGACTGTGGTGAGAGGGAAGGCTTGAAATTTGGTATTGTCGCCACACTCTTGGCACTGTGGATCTTGAAATATAAAATTCGCTAACGATTTCCGAAGTGGAATGTCCCATGCACCTAGTTCCAGCTAACATTCCGCGTTCAAGGCCTGTTAATTCACGCTTTGCGGCCATGATCAGGTCGCAAACGTTTCCACAAGAATAAGCTGAGTACAAATGATAGCTCTGTCCTTTTATATCTGGTGTACGCGATACTACAGCCATCTATATAGCTGCAATTCTCTGTTCCATTACTTTTGTCACCTAAATCTACATCTGCATATGCATCTACATTTATACTCCGCACGCCACCCAACGGTGTGTAAACTGCCATTACCTCCCTTTCCTGTTCCAGTCGCGTATGGTTCGCGGGAAGAACGACTGCCAGAAAGCCTCCGTGCGCGCTCGAATCTCTCTAATTTTACATTCGTTATCTCCTCGGGAGGTTTAAGTAGGGGGAAGCAATTTATTCGATACCTCATCCAGAAAAGCACCCTCTCGAAACCTGGACAGCAAGCTAGACCACGATGCAGAGCGCATCTCTTGCAGAGTCTGCCACTTGAGTTTGCTAAACATCTCCGTAACGCTATCACGCTTACCAAATAACCGTGTGACGAAACGCGCCGCTCTTCTTTGGATCTTCTCTACCTCCTCTGTCAACCCGACCTGGTACGGATCCCACACTGATGAGCAATACTCAAGTATAGGTCGAACGAGTGTTTTGTAAGCCACCTCCTTTGTTGAAGGACTACATTTTCTAAGGACTCTTCCAATGAATCTCAACCTGGCACCCGCCTTACCAACAATTTATATGATCATTCCACCTCAAATCGTTGCGCACGCATACTCCCACATATTTTACAGAAGTAACTGCTATCAGTGTTTGTTCCGCTATCATATAATCATACAATAAAGGATCCTTCTTTCTATGTATTCGCAATACATTACATTTCTCCGTGTTAAGGGTCAGTTGCCACTCCCTGCACCAAGTGCCTATCCGCTGCAGATCTTCCGGCATTTCGCTACAATTTTCTAATGCTGCAACTTCTCTGTATACCACAGCATCATCCGCGAAAAGCCGCATGGAACTTCCGACACTATCTACTAGGTCATTTATATACACTCCTGGAAATGGAAAAAAGAACACATTGACACCGGTGTGTCAGACCCACCATACTTACTCCGGACACTGCAAGAGGGCTGTACAAGCAATGATCACACGCACGGCACAGCGGACACACCAGGAACCGCGGTGTTGGCCGTCGAATGGCGCTAGCTGCCCAGCATTTGTGCACCGTCGCCGTCAGTGTCAGCCAGTTTGCCGTGGCATACGTAGCTCCATCGCAGTCTTTAACACTGGTAGCATGCCGCGACAGCGTGGACGTGAACCGTATGTGCAGTTGACGGACTTTGAGCGAGGGCGTATAGTGGGCATGCAGGAGGCCGGGTGGACGTACCGCCGAATTGCTCAACACGTGGGGCGTGAGGTCTCCACAGTACATCGATGTTGTCGCCAGTGGTCGGCGGAAGGTGCACGTGCCCGTCGACCTAGGACCGGACCGCAGCGACGCACGGATGCACGCCAAGACCGTAGGATCCTACGCAGTGCCGTAGGGGACCGCACCGCCACTTCCCAGCAAATTAGGGACACTGTTGCTCCTGGGGTATCGGCGAGGACCATTCGCAACCGTCTCCATGAAGCTGGGCTACGGTCCCGCACACCGTTGGGCCGTCTTCCGCTCACGCCCCAACATCGTGCAGCCCGCCTCCAGTGGTGTCGCGACAGGCGAGAATGAAGGGACGAATGGAGACGTGTCGTCTTCAGCGATGAGAGTCGCTTCTGCCTTGGTGCCAATGATGGTCGTATGCGTGTTTGGCGCCGTGCAGGTGAGCGCCATAATCAGGACTGCATACGACCGAGGCACACAGGGCCAACACCCGGCATCATGGTGTGGGGAGCGATCTCCTACACTGGCCGTACACCACTGGTGATCGTCGAGGGGACACTGAATAGTGCACGGTACATCCAAACCGTCATCGAACCCATCGTTCTACCATTCCTAGACCGGCAAGGGAACTTGCTGTTCCAACAGGACAATGCACGTTCACATGTATCCCGTGCCACCCAACGTGCTCTAGAAGGTGTAAGTCAACTACCCTGGCCAGCAAGATCTCCGGATCTGTCTCCCATTGAGCATGTTTGGGACTGGATGAAGCGTCGTCTCACGCGGTCTGCACGTCCAGCACGAACGCTGGTCCAACTGAGGCGCCAGGTGGAAATGGCATGGCAAGCCGTTCCACAGGACTACATCCAGCATCTCTACGATCGTCTCCATGGGAGAATAGCAGCCTGCATTGCTGCGAAAGGTGGATATACACTGTACTAGTGCCGACATTGTGCATGCTCTGTTGCCTGTGTCTATGTGCCTGTGGTTCTGTCAGTGTGATCATGTGATGTATCTGACCCCAGGAATGTGTCAATAAAGTTTCCCCTTCCTGGGACAATGCATTCACGGTGTTCTTATTTCAATTTCCAGGAGTGTATATTGTGAAAAGCAGTGGTCCCATAACACTCCCCTGTGGTACGCCAGAGGTTACCTTAACGTCTGTAGACGTCTCTCCATTGATAACAACATGCTGTGTTCTGTTTGCTAAAAACTCTTCGAACCAGCCACACAGCTGGTCTGATATTCCGTAGGCTCTTACTTTGTTTATCAGGCGACAGTGCGGAACTGTATCGAACGCCTTCCGGAAGTCAGTGAAAATGGCATCTACCTGGGAACCTGTATCTAATATTTTCTGGGTCTCATGAACAAATAAAGTGAGTTGGGTCCCACACGACCTCAGTGTATGCCACAAACAGCGCTCCAGCGCGACAGGGAACTCTGGTAACGGAGTGACTAATGTCTTGTCCGGTGAGAGGCGTAGCTCGCAGCAGCCGACAGGCAGGCTCCAGCTGGCTGCAGCACGTTATGGACTGGACCCAGGTGCGGCGCCGACTCCACTGCGGGGGCGGACCGCCGGTGGCACGCTGCAGCCGCCGCGCCGCGCTGAGTATTGATGCGGGCGTGCGCTGCCGCCGCCACTTGGCACGCCAATCACGTACTTGCCGAGAAAAATTGCTAGAGGGGGGATTTTTGAAGCGGCGCGGCGCGGTGGGCCACGCGGGGCTGCGTGCGTGCGTGCGTGCCTGCCTGCCTGCCTGCGTGGCTGCGAGCGCGGCGCGCGCATGCGCAGACGCGGAAGCGGCGCCGACGCCGACGCCACCTGCTGTGGCGGTATCGCCGGCACCGCATCTCCGCAATACCGGCCGCCAATTCCCGCTATCTGATGCATCTCGAATGTCAGATAGCGCATTTCGCGCAGACCGTCCGTCAAAGCCCGGGCGATATCTACCGCTACCGTACACTCCTCCCTCCCACCCCCCTCCCTCCAGCCCCGTGACCAGACAACCCGCAGCTGTAACAGACGGTGCGGAATCATGTCCCGAGAGCGTCGGGTACCTTGTGTAATTCGTTTCGTTGTTTCTTGCTTTCGTAACTGCAGGTGTACGGAATTAGTTTCAGCAGATGGGAATGGCGAAGTTACCGTCAACAGCAAACCATTCGTCAGGACTCTTGTCGAAATGCGGCTATACCCACAGGGCAGTTTGTTTCCATTGGAAATCGGAGTACGTTATGAGCTGATGGTGTGCACCATTGTGAAGGGAAATATTGCATGAACACATATTTAGATCCAAACGATTTTTCTGAAACTGCCGAGACTGGGAAGTATGTTAGTGGTTGTAAATAAAAGTATGCTGACCTCCTGTGTTTTGTTGTCATTTTTCACGTAGAGCTTTTGTTAAGAAATGCCTCTGCCAATATCCATATTCTGATTCTGTGGTTTTCAGTAGCTAGAAAGTAAAGGCTATGTGTTAGTCTTGAATAGGCTAAGTCAGTCTCCAAGCTACAATGTGTGTGTTTTTAATTATGTAAGTAGCTGTCCACGGTCACTCGTTGATGTGGCTCTGTCTTGTTACATGGATAAGAATGTAAATAGAAAGGGCACTTTTCTAATATGTGTGGGAATTGAATATACGTTCTAATCACCTTCTCCCCATGTCTCTGTGTATTTCCTTCTTTCACCTCTCTCTGTACATCACCTCTTCCCACCTCTCCCTGTCCATCTTCTCGTCCCTCATCTCTCTCCATCACCTCCTGCCCCATCCCCTTCTCTCCCTCTGTCTCTGTCCATCGCCGCTGACCCCTTTCTATGTCCTTCACCCTCTCTATCTCCTCATGGCTCCGTCTGTCTGTCCACCTCCTCATTTCAGCTTCTAAGTCCATTTACTCCCAACCCCTTTTATCACCAATCCCCCTCGCTCGGACCTTGCGACTTGTTTATCGCTATTTTAAATTCAGAATCTGTAGAAGTGTTCTAGTCATAAGCTCAGTTGGTAGAACACTTTCCCGCGAAGGCAAAGGTCCCGAGTTCAGGTCTTGGTCCGACACACAGTTTTAATCTACCGATAAGCTATAAATACAAGTAGCCTGTTTGCAAGCACCTTTTTACTATTATATATTATATATATTTATATGTCTTATATACTGAAATATATAACTGATATGTGTCTAAATTTTTATTACGTTGACGTGTATAAATTAGAAGTAAATCGGTCGAGTACTTTTTGAAATTTTTGGTAGCAGTGTTTCGCCTTTATATTTACGTATACCCCTATAGTTTGTATTATAAACGTCAAAAATAGATACATGTTGTCCATTCGAAGGTTCATCAGAGTATCGTGTAAAACTTTGAAGTAAACAGGACAAGAACTTTTTATTATAACAACTTTTCCCATTTATATTTTACATATTAGTATACGACCTATATTAAAACTAGGTACATAAGAACACGCTCCAATTCAAATGCAACGTTGTGCCAAAATTCCAAAGCAATCAAATGGTTCAAATGGCTCTAAGCACTATGGGACTTAACATCTGAGGTCATCAGTCCCCTAGACTTAGAACTACTTAAACCTAACTAACCTAAGGACATCACACACATCCATGCCCGAGGCAGGATTCGAACCTGCGACCGTAGCAGCAGCGCGGTTGCGGACTGAAGCGCCTAGAACCGCTCGGTTAAGAAGTTTCAGAGATACACGATTTTGAACAAACGAACATTTATATTTATATTTACATAGGTTGTTCGGCTCATCGACTGACTCAAGACGTCAAGTGCATGTTTGCGTATGTGTGTGTGTGTGTGGGGGGGGGGGGGGGGGTGCGCGTGTTTGTGCAAGTGCGCGGAGTGGAATGCAGTGTTGTATTATTAAAGGTGGGGAAAAGCGCAGAGGTGCAACTCATAGCTTGTCTCTGTTTCTCCACCAAGGTAGCCGTACGGCCAACCATCGGGTTCGATAAAGACATTACGACCCTTTTAAGGCGCCACCCTGCGACAAGTTCGTTCCATTGAAAAATACTAAAAATTTCATGAGTTACATCTTCTCTTATTTCCCTTTCCGTGTTTGAACCATGCAGCTTTCGACCAATGCAAGTCCTCTTACAAGAACAACATTCAAAATAACGATTACAGATTTAAGATACATAAAACACTCTTCACATTTATCCAAATACGTTACATAAGGAGATCTAAAAAAGCTGCTAAAACCCTACCATTTGTTTGCTTACATATTTGTATTCCACTGAATTGTGCTCTCGCTATCAAGAATCCACCATTACATCCATTGAATGCTTAAGTCTTTTCTGCAAAACAGTCTCTTATGAAGCTTACCTGTATCGTAATACATTAACGAACATTGTAAATATCGCACCCAGAGGAAAGACGGGTAGAAAATCGAATCTTTGCAAATAAGCACAGTGAGATTCGATGTGCAAATGATCCAAGTTCGGTGCCAATGTGCATGCCGACAGACCCTGCATTGGCGCTGCAATTGGGCAGCGGTTCCTACTTAAGCGACACATAGTGACTGGTCATACAAGTGACGATCACGTTCCGACCCGAGGAGGACCTTAGCAGGCGGAAAACGCCAGGTAAATTTGTTAGACGACATTTCCCGCAGGTAAGCCAGTTTCAAATGGTTCAAATGGCTCTGAGCACTATGGGACTTAACATCTGAAGTCATCAATCCCCTAGAAGTTAGAAATACTTAAACCTAACTAACCTAAGGACATCACACACATCCACACCCGAGGCAGGATTCGAACCTGCGACCGGAGCGGTCGCGAGGTTCCAGACTGAAGCGCCTAGAACCGCTCGGCCACACTGGCTGGCTAAGCCAGTTTGAGAAGGGCCTAATCATCGGCTTGAAAACCCTGCCTCTCCTGTGAGATCTGAAAATCCTGTACGGCACTATCTCTCCAGCTGTTCATGTAATTCCTGCCTTAACAACATGAAGGCAGTCTGCACGTGCGATACCAGGTGGCTAGAGAGTGCTAGCACAACCCGTGTCAGGGGAGAGCGTCGTTGTACAGCAGTTGTTTATTGGACACACAGAGAATACACTCTGACAGCATGCCGCCTATATGGGCCGCTTGGGATTATGTAGCTGCATTACCGGCATTAGGACATTAGCGGTTTACTTATAATGTTCGAGCTTTGACGCCTCTATCGCACTAAGTCGTTGCGTGATCCTTTCAATATAACAATGCTGAAAGCGCCTTCAGATGCATTTTATTGCAAACTGAATTTCTGCTTGCTTGCTTGCTAATATATCGCTTAATCGAAATTTTCGTAAACATGCAACATACAGGGTGTTAGAGGTATAAGTGCAGATAATTTTATTGATGACAGAGTACTGAACAACAGTACATCAGTATTAACTTCTTTTGCAGACTAATAATTACAGCTATTATGATTAGTATGTTTTTAGGTTGGTTAGTACCTCAAAGCACAAGTAAGCCAATCATGTTTGTTTTTCGCCTAGGCAGCAGGACAGATTTTGAAGGGTGACTCCGTGGACGCAAAATGGAGACTTTATACTGACAGGCGTAGTCTTTTTCATTGTGCTGTTATGGCTGTGCAGAAAACATCAGATATTAAATTATGTGACTTGTCTGTGGGAAGATTGTTTGAAACAGAGAATAAACGACTAACATACCGAAGTGCTATACTTTAAGGCACAAACGATCACAATTTATGTTCCTATACCCATAACACCTGTATAATTGAAACACGAAAGTACCAAGGAAAGTCTCCAATCAGATAATGAGAACCCTTCGTCCAAATGAAATGTTCTTCGAGAGTAAAATTTCTTAGACAATTTATAGCTTGTACTGCAATCTAATTACTTTACTCCTTTTCTGACTTCGCCGTATGGATTTGTTAATCCACTGTTGGCTTGTCTCAGCAGCTAACTGTCAGTCTCTCATCAATGCGCACACCACAAGATACAAAAATCAAGATTCCTCCGAATTACGACCGCCTTGCTTAGCCAACGTATGACTGACCACAACGTTTCATTAAAATACTAAGACGGGTTCCATGCAGCTATCCGCACTACTGTATCCTTTACATACTGCTTCGAGAGTGCATAGCATAACTGTTGCAGCATAAAACACAGTTTGCTTGCTGTGGTCAAGCCTTGTTCTCCCTCTACATTTTTTACCGCCACACATTTGCCTCCATAAACTAATTTACGAATACTTAATGCTTCAGAATGTGTCCTGTCAGCCGACTGTTTCTTTCGGTCGGGTTGTGCGATGAATTTCTTAACTCACCAATTCTACTCATTACATCTTCAGCAGTTATTTGATCTAATCATCTAATCTTCAGCATCCATCTGTAGCAACACGTAGCTTCATTTCTTGTCTCTCCTGTTTATCACCCACGTTTCACTTGCGCACAAGACTACAGTACAGACCAGTATCTTCAGTAAAGACTCCCTGACAGTTAATTTATATGAGACATTAACAAATTTTTTCCCAATTTTTTTTTTTCTTGTTGTAATAAGACTGCATTTTGTATCCTCTCTACCTCGGCCACCGTATTTGGTCCAAAAAGCAAAACTCGTCTATCTCTTTCATTGTCTTATTTGATAGTATAATTCCATGAGCATTGAAACATCCCCTTAGAAAAATTAAGAATGACTGTGCTGGTAAACCTCTTACGTTATTTGATTTTCAAACAGCTGAGCAAAACTGAACGTACTCAGACATTTCTATCTTTACTTATTCTGATCATCACTAAACTGACACACAATATTTTTAGCGCAACGCAATCTGACTTTCAATAATCCCTACAAAAGAATGGCCCTCACTAACAATAACCTATACCTTTCATGAATCACTTACATCACAAAAATCTACGTTACTCGAACTACTGCAATACAGCGAGCTCCAATACTGCTAGCTAAATAAAATATTCTAACTACTGAAGGCCCTAACTATTGATAGGCATAGTTAAGAAATGAAAGATTTCGATAGAGATCAAACAATGTATTTACCTTAATAATGTTCAAAAGTCATAATATATATACCATTTCATGACATCCAGTCTTACAAATTTCCTTTTTCTGACGGACACACGTCCAGATCGTCCGCTCTCAAAATTCTGCCATCTCTCTCCCCACATCCACCACTGCTGGCGTCTCTCCTTCCAATTGCGCAACGCTATGCGCTGTTCACATCCAACTGCCCAACACTACAATAGCAAATATTCCAACAATGCAAACCAGCCACAGACTGCACACAGCACAGTCAGTGATTTTCATACAGAGCGCTACATGGCGTTACCAACATAAAGACCTAAACAGTCTACTTACAGCATCACCTGACATCGGTTTACTACACTCCACAACTCTTTTTTACTTTTGTTGATGGTCATAATACATTTTCTTCTCAACACATCAATGCATTATACAATTCGTTCGAATCTTTCTCCGTCCTCTGTCTCTAGCAGAATTACACTACTGAAAAAACATTCTAGTTTTTATTTCTCTCTCTACATTTTAATTCCATTTCGAAAATTTCTCTTTGCTTTTATGTAATAATCGTTCAATATAAATTTTTATTAACATTGAGGAATAGATCTCCATATGTTCCCTATTACACAGCTACCTAACTTAACCGACGTGAGAACTATAGCATGTCTTTGTGAATCAGCAGTTTCATTCCTGTTAATGATACACTCAAGCATCCTACTTCACTTTAAGACGCTTCCACCTTTGCATGATGTGTTACAGGATGTTTTGAGACATCTATGTAGATTTCTTTCAATTTGCTGAAGTTATGAAAAAATGTTGGAGAGTATGAGTAGAAATTATTCTACAGGTCATGGAAAATGAAATAACGCTGCTCGCAAATTCGATCTAGTTGAGAGGTGGCCGTCTATCTCATTTTCAATTTTCAATTCACTTCTTCATGTTGAAATGTTAACTGGAAGAAATTAAATCACGGTTGTTATACTGAACTGATTCACGGAGATCGACGGGTGGATATTGATTCATCTGCGGTGTCACTTGATATCTTAGGTCTAGTTTCCGCCGGCCGCGGTGGTCTAGTGGTTCTAGGCGCGCAGTCCGGACCCGCGGGACTGCTACGGTCGCAGGTTCGAATCCTGCCTCGGGCATGGATGTGTGTGATGTCCTTAGGTTAGTTAGGTTTAAGTAGTTCTAATTTCTAGGGGACTGATGACCACAGCAGTTGCGTCCCATAGTGCTCAGAGCCATTTGAACCATTTTGAACCAATCTAATTTCCCTCAGTTCAAGTGTATATAACGCACGTTTTTTGCAACTTCAGCTGCATGCTAGTTTTGTGGTTTCTGTGTGACCTGTCGGGTCGTGTGGAAGATGGAAGCTAGTCGCAGTTTACCTGGTGGTTGCTCTGGAGTGAACTACTGAGGGTGAACCGCATTAGCGGGTGCCGGGATGATGCTGGCAGTGGGTCGCCTCACTGTCACAAAGGAGCAGTATCTACGGATACAGGGCTGTCTCAATAAACTTAGAGGCAGACAATGCTGACGTTGCATGAGTGCAACATAATATTTTTCAGAGGGGGCCCTTCGGATGTAGGAAAAAGACGGAAGCAGTTTTTCGCTAAAAAAAGTGCGTTGCAGAAATGCTGTGAAAAACGTTTCGACCGGGATAGCATCTGTCTGTGATGTGTGAGAAGCAGTCGCCAATTTAGGCTTTGTTTCGTTTTCTGTTTTGTGGGGACAGAAGGTGTCGGTTGGCACGAAGCCTGGGGAAAGTCTGATTGCCTATTTCTGCAACAGTGGGAACACAGCCCATCGGTACATTCAGAGAATGTAGAATAAAAAAATAAACGATCCTTTATTGTATGATTATATGATAGCGGAACAAACACTGGTAGCAGTTACTTCTGTAAAATATCTGCGAGTATGCGTGCGGAACGATTTGAAGTGGAATGATCATATAAAATTAATTGTTGATAAGGCGGGTACCAGGTTGAGATTCATTGGGAGAGTCCTTAGAAAATGTAGTCCATCAACAAAGGAGGTGGCTTACAAAACACTCGTTCGACCTATACTTGAGTATTGCTCATCAGTATGGGATCCGTACCAGATCGGGTTGACGGAGGAGATAGAGAAGATCCAAGGAAGAGCGGCGCGTTTCGTCACAGGGTTATTTGGTAACTGTGATAGCGTTACGGAGATGTTTAACAAACTCAAGTGGCAGACTCTGCAAGAGAGGCGCTCTGCATCGCGGTGGAGTTTGCTCGCCATGTTTCGAGAGGGTGCGTTCCTGGATGAGGTATCGAATATATTGCTTCCCCCTACTTACATCTCCCGAGGAGATCACGAATGTAAAATTAGAGAGATTAGAGCGCGCACGGAGGCTTTCAGACAGTCGTTCTTCCCGCGAACCATACGCGACTGGAATAGGAAAGGGAGGTAATGACAGTGGCACGTAAAGTGCCCTCCACCACACAACCGTTGGGTGGCTTGCGGAGTATAAATGTAGATGTAGATGTAGATGTAGAAGATCTCGTAGCTGGGAGATGTAATTTTGTTATTGCTGGAAATTACAATACCGATATCTGCTGTGGAGAAGGAGAAGAGCCTCGAGGTCGGTTATGTGATAGGCACTCTTGGAGTGATGTTGCCTCGGGGCTTGGATTTCATTAAACACTTTCGAACTCACTCCGGAATTGGAAAAAATTCGCACTGACGACTTAATATACACTCCTGGAAATGGAAAAAAGAACACATTGACACCGGTGTGTCAGACCCACCATACTTGCTCCGGACACTGCGAGAGGGCTGTACAAGCAATGATCACACGCACGGCACAGCGGACACACCAGGAACCGCGGTGTTGGCCGTCGAATGGCGCTAGCTGCGCAGCATTTGTGCACCGCCGCCGTCAGTGTCAGCCAGTTTGCCGTGGCATACGGAGCTCCATCGCAGTCTTTAACACTGGTAGCATGCCGCGACAGCGTGGACGTGAACCTTATGTGCAGTTGACGGACTTTGAGCGAGGGCGTATAGTGGGCATGCGGGAGGCCGGGTGGACGTACCGCCGAATTGCTCAACACGTGGGGCGTGAGGTCTCCACAGTACATCGATGTTGTCGCCAGTGGTCGGCGGAAGGTGCACGTGCCCGTCGACCTGGGACGGGACCGCAGCGACGCACGGATGCACGCCAACACCGTAGGATCCTACGCAGTGCCGTAGGGGACCGCACCGCCACTTCCCAGCAAATTAGGAACACTGTTGCTCCTGGGGTATAGGCGAGGACCATTCGCAACCGTCTCCATGAAGCTGGGCTACGGTCCCGCACACCGTTAGGCCGTCTTCCGCTCACGCCCCAACATCGTGCAGCCCGCCTCCAGTGGTGTCGCGACAGGCGTGAATGGAGGGACGAATGGAGACGTGTCGTCTTCAGCGATGAGATTCGCTTCTGCCATGGTGCCAATGATGGTCGTATGCGTGTTTGGCGCCGTGCAGGTGAGCGCCACAATCAGGACTGCATACGACCGAGGCACACAGGGCCAACACCCGGCATCATGGTGTGGGGAGCGATCTCCTACACTGGCCGTACACCACTGGTGATCGTCGAGGGGACACTGAATAGTGCACGGTACATCCAAACCGTCATCGAACCCATCGTTCTACCATTCCTAGACCGGCAAGGGAACTTGCTGTTCCAACAGGACAATGCACGTCCGCATGTATCCCGTGCCACCCACCGTGCTCTAGAAGGTGTAAGTCAACTACCCTGGCCAGCAAGATCTCCGGATCTGTCCCCCATTGAGCATGTTTGGGACTGGATGAAGCGTCGTCTCACGCGGTCTGCACGTCCAGCACGAACGCTGGTCCAACTGAGGCGCCAGGTGGAAATGGCATGGCAAGCCACAGGACTACATCCAGCATCTCTACGATCGTCTCCATGGGAGAATAGCAGCCAGCATTGCTGCGAAAGGTGGATATACACTGTACTAGTGCCGACATTGTGCATGCTCTGTTGCCTGTGTCTATGTGCCTGTGGTTCTGTCAGTGTGATCATGTGATGTATCTGACCCCAGGAATGTGTCAATAAAGTTTCCCCTTCCTGGGACAATGAATTCACGGTGTTCTTATTTCAATTTCCAGGAGTGTAGAAGGACGTCGGGGACGAGAGACAGCTGGCCGTCCTGCAGCTGACTCTGGGGTTCATCCAGTTGCGGCAACACACGTCTTGGAGCTGCTGGTTGCACCGCGCATTTGATCAGATGTATCTGCGATGCAGGGTTTCAAAACTTTGAGAAAGTTTAGGCACGATAGCACCAGGAGTTTCATTCAATCTAAAACCATCATTCCATACATGTAAATGTGCTTGTAGCTGGCCAGTAATCTATTTGGCAAGGTATGGTATGTTTGTATTGAAACGTAGACCTAGAAACGACGGAGAGGCTTCGTCCCGCCATAGCCCTCAGTGGTTCACAACCCCACAACAGGCCACAGCAGAGCACCCACCCCACCGCCGGCCTGCACCGATCCCTGGGTTATTGTGTGGTTCGGCCCCAAGCGGACTCCCTCAGGAACGTCTCATACGAGACGAGTGTAACCCCAAATGTTGGCGTCGTAAAATAATTATGGTGTACGCCTACGCGGAAACGGTGTTTGTGCAGCAATCGTTGACACAGTGTAACTGAGCTGGAATAAGGGAACCAGCCCGCATTCATCGAGGTAGATGGAAAACCACCATAAAAAACATCCACAGGCTGGCCGGCACACCGGACCCCGACACTAATCTTCCGGGCCGATTCGTGCCTGGGACCGGCACGCCTTCCCGTTCGGGAAACCGCGCATTAGACCACACGGCCATCCGGGCCGGCTAAGGTAGTATTGTTGTAATTAAAGTGCAGGTACCCAGAGACCGAGTGAGGGCTGTAATTCTTTTATGACAACGAAAGTTGGTGGATATTCTGATTCATTAATGTTGAGCCGATTCGCGGTGGAAAAAAATTAGATCCAATTGTGGTTATCAGGTGCAAATGTGGCGATGTGAATGTAAGAAAGAAATATAGAAATGTTGCCATATGTAACTGATAAGGAACGGTAGATGGGCAGAAAAGTTCAAACGATACTGAAAGGCATTATGGTGATTTTATTATCAGCCGCCACTTACGCAATTTGTTCAATATGAGCACCGGAGATACCAACGACATGCTGTAGAGCGCCAGATGTGAACGTGGAGCCTAAAATTCAAACCAATTTTTTTCCAAAATTAATCGGTTCCGCATTAACACTTTAGCGTATATACAAAGTTTCGCTGCAATAAGATAATTGCAGTTCCCATTGTACCTCCGCGAGTAGCTGCACTTTAGTTATAACCACCCAGTATAGTGTTGCGGTCAGATTCGTGTAACCATTCACGCAAGTATCAACTACAGGTGAATTCTGAAGCTGTCTTTCAAATCCATACATCCATTTACTCGCCCACTGGCACCTCTGTCTTGCCACTCTCACTTTACAGCAATAAAAGCTTATCAATGTTTGTATGTAATATAATCTCATTATTCAGTGAGGCTTCGTGATGTCAAATTCATTGTGCCTTGTTGATCTTAGGTGAATAAATGTTGAGAAAATAAATATTGTAAATAGTCTTCACGGGTTTGCCGCCAGATCACGTTGTGCAAATTCCAAATAAATGTTGAAATTTCGCTGGACCTTGGATTTCATTTACGTATTTAGAAATTCTATCCCACCTTATGTTAGATAATATAAGTATAGAGGAACCAGCGTCCTAACCCAGTTGCTTGGACTGACTTTCATAGTATTTAAATAATTAATTTTCGTTAAAATAAATAGCGTCTCCACTCATTTTAACAGGTAATTGGGTTCCTGGGAGCTGTCTGTTTCACATAGATCGAGACAGAGTCCATTTTTTTTTATCAGCTGTGATTCAAAGCTCGATTGGTATCTTGCTCAATATATTGACCATCATCAGTCCTGTTAATCTAATTCCGACTGCAACACGCTACTGGGGTAGGTTATATTCTCTCAATTTTCCACTGAAAAGCACCGAGTATAGCCGTCTCAGCGTGAAAATCCCCCAGTACAGTCTAGGTGTATGGAAGTGTTCTGTGCGCAAGGAAGTTGAAGGAAGGATGGCCCTGATATGTGAAGCACAGCTGTGTGCCCTGATAAACTTTAACAAATTAATGCGTAGGGATGGGGACTACAGACTACTAGAGTGAGACAAGGATTCCGAATCACGTACATTTATTGTGTACTAATAATCAAAACAAACAGTGAAACAAATACCTGGCATGGAAACAGTGGATCAGGCACTCATTACAAAATTGTAATAATAGTGGATCACTGGTGATGACTGCATTGGTAGGTTTGCAAAGTATTAGCCAAAAGATCACGAGGAAAGAGAATGATTAAGTAAATCGTAAAAACACGCCAGTGATCAAGCACTAGTTCTGTACTCCCCAGATCTCTCCAATACTAAGACAAAATGTGCGAGACGAGGTGAACTGAGATCGCAGGAACGAGGGATCTCTGTCCAGAACGTAAAGGATCTCAGAATGAAGGACTCAGCTAGAAAGCGATAATTTGCTTGTTCATTGACCATCGCCTAGATACCGCGGAAACTTGTGCGGACAGTCCATCTTTAATCGATCCTGTACTGACCGAACAAGTGCATTAGGCACGGAACTCTGTCCCACTGACATCCGGCACCTGTACACCAAAATTACGAGCTTCTAGATGTTTGGTTTCAGCACTCTGGCAGTTACACCGGTTATTAATGTACCAGCATTTCAGATTTGCAGTCGCATATCTGTGATTTTGCAATGTTAATCGCCTAAATATGTTACCCAGACAAATGTACTCCCGAAATGTTATTACTTCGCATTAATTATTTTTTGCTTCGGTGATTTTCTTCGCATCGATTAATATATATTTGCTATTACAGGAGAAATTGCCCGGTTATACTGTGAATCTAGTTTGTTGAGTACAAGGAGAATGAAACAAGAGGCTAGCTATAGCCTGACGCGTTTCACGACCTACACTGAAGTGCCAAAGAAACTGGTATACGCATGGGTATTCAAATAGAAAGTAAACAGGCGCTGCGTTCGGCAACACTCGGCAACACCTATAAGAGGTGTGGTTGGAAAATTTTAAGAATGGGCTTGTAATTGTACAATGGTGGTACTTATATACTACTGTGATGCATCTCCTTCAAAATAGTCCCCTTCTGACTGAACACACCGACTCCAACGGTTTTCCACTTTTGGAAACATTACTGAAAATTTTTTTCCTGAAGTGTGTTAAAGACTCTCTCTGTATTTGCCTGGATGTCTTCAATCGAGTCAAATCGCTTCCTTTTCAGTGAAAATTTCAGTTTAGGAAACAGGTAGAAGTCCGCAGGAGCCAGATCAGGAGAATATGGCAGTTGTGGAGGCACAGGAATTTTGAATTTGGTCAAAAATTCAACGATAGAGAAGGGGCGATGAGCCGGAGCATTGTCATGGTGTAGCACCCAACTCCTGTCTTTCCACAATGCACGCCTCTTCTTCCGCACCTTTTCGCTCAAAAGCTCAAGGACACATTCTCAAGGACACATTTGTAGTATTCCTGGTTAATTGTCTGTTCTCCAGGGCTAAATTCGTGATGCATAGTACCGGTACCGGTAGCCCCCCGCCCCCCTCCCATGAACCATGGACCTTGCCGTTGGTGGGGAGGCTTGCGTGCCTCAGCGATACAGATAGCCGAACCGTAGGTGCAACCACAACGGAGGGGTATCTGTTGAGAGGCCAGACAAACGTGTGGTTCCTGAAGAGGGGCAGCAGCCTTTTCAGTAGTTGCAAGGTCGACAGTCTGGATGATTGACTGATCTGGCCTTGTAACACTAACCAAAACGGCCTTGGTGTGCTGGTACTGCAAACGGCTGAAGGCAAGGGGAAACTACAGCCGTAATTTTTCCCGAGGGCATGCAGCTTTACTGTATGGTTAAATGATGATGGCGTCCTCTTGGGTAAAATATTCCGGAGGTAAAATAGTCCCCCATTTGGATCTCCGGGCGGGGACCACTCAAGAGAATGTCGTTATCAGCAGAAAGAAAACTGACGTTCTACGGATCGGAGCGTGGAATGTCAGATCCCTTAATCGGGCAGGTAGGTTAGAAAATTTAAAAAGGGAAATGGATAGGTTAAAGTTAGATATAGTGGGAATTAGTGAAGTTCGGTGGCAGGAGGAACAAGAATTCTGGTCAGGTGACTACAGGGTTATAAACACAAAATCAAATAGGGGTAATGCAGGAGTAGGTTTAATAATGAATAGGAAAATAGGAATGCGGGTAAGCTACTACAAACAGCATAGTGAACGCATTATTGCGGCCAAGATAGATACGAAGCCCACGCCTACCACAGTAGTACAAGTTTATATGCCAACTAGCTCTGCAGAAGGGAGACGAAAATTTTATAGTCATGGGTGACTGGAGTTCGTCAGTAGGAAAAGGGAGAGAAGGAAACGTAGTAGGTGAATATGGATTGGGGGTAAGAAACGAAAGAGGTAGCCGCCTGGTAGAATTTTGCACAGAGCACAACTTAACCATAGCTAACACTTGGTTCAAGAATCATAAAAGAAGATTGTATACATGGAAGAAGCCTGGAGATTCTGACAGGTTTCAGATAGATTATATAATGGTAAGACAGAGATTTAGGAACCAGGTTTTAAATTGTAAGACATTTCCAGGGGCAGATGTTGACTCTGACCACAATCTATTGGTTATGAAGTGTAGATTAAAACTGAAGAAACTGCAAAAAGGTGGGAATTTAAGGAGCTGGGACCACGATAAACTGAAAGAACCAGAGATTGTAGAAAGTTTCAGGGAGAGCATAAGGGAACAATTGACAAGAATCGGGGAAAGAAATAGAGTAGAAAAAGAATAGGTAACTTTGAGGGATGAAGTAGTGAAGGCAGCAGAGGATCAATTAGTAAAAAGACGAGGGCTAATAGAAATCCTTGGGTAACAGAAGAAATATTGAATTTAATTGATGAAAGGACAAAATATAAAAATGCAGTAAATGAATCAGGCAAAAAGGAACAAAAATGAAATCGACAGGAAGTGCAAAATCGCTAAGCAGGGATGGCTAGAGGACAAATGTAAGGATGTAGAGGCTTATCTCACTAGGGATAAGATAGATACTGCCTACAGGAAAATTAAAGAGACCTTTGGAGAAAAGAGAACCACTTATATGAATATCAAGAGCTCAGATGGAAACCCAGTGTAAGCAAAGAAGGGAAAGCAGAAAGGTGGAAGGAGTATATAGAGGGACTATACAAGGGCGATGTACTTGAGGACAATATTTTGGAAATGGAAGAAGAGGATGTAGATGAGGATGAAATGGGAGATATGATACTGCGTGATGAGTTTGACAAAACACTGAAAGACCTGAGTCGAAACAAGGCCCCGGGAGTAGACAACATTCCATTAGAACTACTGACAGCCTTGGGAGAGCCAGTCCTGACAAAACTCTACCATCTGGTGAGCAAGATGTATGAGACAGGCGAAATACTCTCAGACTTCAAGACGATTATAATAATTCCAATCCCAAAGAAAGCAGGTGCTGAAAGATGTGAAAATTACCGCAGTATCAGTTTAATAAGTCATGGCTGCAAAATACTAACGCGAATTCTTTAGAGACGAATGGAAAAACTAGTAGAAGCCGACCTCGGGGAAGATCAGTTTGGATTCCGTAGAAATATCGGAACACGTGAGGCAACACTGACCCTACGACTTATCTTAGAAAATAGATTAAGGAGAGGCAAACCTACGTTGCTAGCATTTGTAGACTTAGAGAAAGCTTTTGCAATGTTGACTGGAATACTCTCTTTCATATTCTGAAGGTGGCAGGGATAAAATACAGGGAGCGAAAAGCTATTTACAGTTTGTACAGAAACCTGATGGCGGTTATAAGAGTCGAGGGGCACGAAAGGGAAACAGCGGTTGGGAAGGGAGTGAGACAGTGTTGTAGCCTCTCCCCGATGTTATTCAATCTCTATATTGAGCAAGCAGTGAAGGAAACAAAAGAAAAATTCGGAGTAGGTATTAAAATCCATGGAGAAGAAATAAAAACTTTGAGGTTTGCCGATGACATTGTAATTCTGTCAGAGACAGCAAAGGACTTGGAAGAGCAGTTGAACGGAATGGACAGGGTCTTGAAAGGAGGATATAAGATAAACATCAACAAAAGCAAAACGAGGGTAATGGAATGTAGTCGAATTAAGTCGGGTGATGCTGCGGGAATAAGATTAGGAAATGAGAAACTCAAAGTAGTAATGTTTTGCTATTTGGGGAGCAAAATAACTGATGATGGTCGAACTAGAGAGGATATAAAATGTAGGCTGGCAATGGCAAGGAAAGCATTTCTGAGGAAGAGAAATTTGTTAACATCGAGTATAGATTTGTCAGGAAGACGTTTCTGAAAGTATTTGTATGGAGTGTAGCCATGTATGGAAGTGAAACATAGACGATAAATAGTGTGGACAAGAAGAGAATAGTAGCTTTCGAAATGTGGTGCTACAGAAAAATGCTGAAGATTGGATGGGTAGATCACATAACTAATGGGGAAGTATTGAATAGGATTGGGAAGAAGAGAAGTTTGTGGAACGACTAGAAGAAGGGATCGGTTGGTAGGACATATTCTGAGGCATCAAGGGATCACCAGTTTAATATTGGAGGGCAGCGTGGAGGGTAAAAATCGTAGAGGGAGACCAAGAGATGAATACAGTAAACAGATTCATAAGGATGTAGGTTGCAGCAGGTACTGGGAGATGAAGGAGCATGCACAGGATAGAGTAGCATGGAGAGCTGCATCAAACCAGTCTCAGGACTGAAGACCACAACAACAACAGTACCGGTAGAATTGAAAAAAATCACCAACATTGTCTTCACCTTCGACCGACTTTGCCATGCCTTTCTCGGTCGTGGTGAAACTGGAGTCTTCCACTGCGAAGACTGCACTTTGGTTTCATGCTCATACCCATAAACCCACTACACGTCACCTGTACTTACCCTATTTAAAAAATATGGGTCATTTTTAGTCCGACTAATCACTTCTTCGCACACTTGAATTCGATATTGTCTCTGGTCACTTGACAACACTTTTGAAACGAATTTTGCGAACACTCGACGCATGTTCAGATCTTCACTTAAATTTGAATGAACTTCATAGAAACTTAAATTAAGTTCATCAGCCATCAGAGAGATTGTAAGTGCACTAAGTATTTGCGAACTTTCACAACATTTTCATTCGTTTTTGAGGTGGAAGGATGGCAGGACTGCGGTTCATCTTCCAATGATTGGCAGCCATTTTTAAATCTGTTGAACCAGATAGAACCATTTGACTAGTTCATACAATTATCTCCAAACGCTGTTTTTAATAGTTCATAAGTGTCAGAAGCCCATTTCCCAGTTTTAAAACAAAGTTTCACACAAACTCATTGCTCCGTCTTTACGTCCATTTTCACGCAGACAGGATCCAGCAACAAGCCCTAACAGACCTGCACTCAACCAGCTGACACAACGAACTGGATAAAGAAAACGCAATTTTCTGTCAGAGGGCGTTCAAGGATAAGGCAATGACTCGCTCCGCACCCTCTGTGTGCCTGCCCGCCATACCAGTAAGCAGTATCGGATCCATTCTTAAAACTTTCCAATCACCCCTCGTATAAGACGACAAGTGTCTGGCGCTACTGTTCGATGTGTTACTGCTGCTAAAAGGGCAGGTTATTAAGATTTAAGTGAGTTTGAACTTGTATTATAGTCGGCGTTCGAGCGATGGGACACAGCATCTCCGAGGTAGCGATGAAGTGGGGATTTTCCCATGTGTACATTTCACGAGTGTTCCGTGAATATCAGGAATCCGGTAAAACATCAAATCTCTAACAGCACTGTGGCCAGAAAAAGATCCTGCAAGAGCGAGACCAAATACAACTGACGAGAATCATTCAACGTGACAGAAATACAAACCTTCAGCAAATTGCTGCAGATTTCAATGCTGGCCCATCAACAAGTGTCAATGTGCGAACCATTGAACGAAACATCATCGATGTGGGCTTTCAGAGCCGAAGGCCCGCTCCTGTACCCTTGATGATTGCACGACACAAAGCCTCGCCTGGGCCCGTCAACACCAACATTGGACTGTTGAACATTGGAAATATGTTGCCTGATCGGACGAGTCTCAATGCAGATGGTATCGAGCGCATGGATGTGTACAGGTATGGCGACAAACTCATGAATCCATCGACCCTGTATGTCAACAGGGGCTGTTGAGGCTGGTGGAGGATCTGTAATGGTGTGGGGCGTGTGCAGTTGGAGTGATATGGGATGCGTGATAAGTGCAGGTGCGACTCTGACAGGTGACACGTACGTAATCATCCTGTCTGACCACCTGCATCCACTCACGTCCATTGTGCATTCCGACGGACTTGGGCAATCCCAACAGGACAATGCGATACCGCAAACGTCCAGAATTACTACAGATGGCCAGCTTCCCAGACATGAACATTATAGAGCATATCTTGGATGTCATGCAACGTGCTGTGCAGAAGAGTCATCCACCTGCAGGATTCATGGCGTCATTTCCTTCCAGCACTACTTCAGATATTAGTCGAGTGCATGCCACGTGGTGTTTGCGGCCCTTCTGCATTCTCGCGGGGGCACTTGTGAGTGAATGTGTGGGTGCTATTCTGTCATTCTGTGCAACGGATTAATCTGAGATGTACCCTTTACCCTGTGGTTCCTGCAAGATGCAATTTCCACCCCCACACTACTACAGAAGTCAGACAGACGCTCCTAACGTTCTAAAGAGAAATGCCTGAAAAGCTTTCAGCAATAAATATCTTCTGGAGTCGTCCGCTGTAAGAAAATGACACAAAAATTCACAAAATTTCTTACGTAACTAGTAGGATAATTGGTTACTGGAGTAGTGCTAGTCGGTGTAAGAAAAACATGAAACTAACGAAAATTATTATTTTTGCAAAAATTCTAAAAAATCACATTGGCACTTTTAGTTATGAACTGAACAAGTTATTTCCAGGTTCTTTTCGGAATTTGAAGTTACCTCTGAAGGATAGGATTCGCTAATGAAATTTCTATACAAAGTTTAAGATTGTTATTGACTTGGCAGAATGGCTGAGAGCTGAGCCTACTCAACTTGAATAATTATCCGTTAGAATGTTGCTAGGTACGGTTGAGGCTGTCGTGTGTGAAATTCAGTGAAGTGTACTGTTGTGGAGGAAATATGGGGCTCGCAAGAGCTGTAGGAGCTGTAGCGCACGGTACCGTAAGCTGCGATGAGTGTTGTCTGCACCGCTCGCTGCTGACAAATAAGATAAATCTCGTTCTATCTGGATTGACCTTTTCCAATCAAACTCTCCCTACACCTTGATGAAGTCAAGTACTCCTATTCGCCCCTAGTCTAACTATTGGCGTGGTACACTGGTCAGATAACCAGTTCACCATGATGCCACTCATAGAATCGCTCGCAGTCGTTTAACTATAACTCTGTCCGTTCACACCGCACAATATGTGTGGTGGCCAACACAGTGAACAACGCTTAATCGCAAGGACTCAGTACAGTATCGCACTCCGATTCACTCTCAACAGAGGTGCTCTCCCAGTGAAGTATTGAGGAGAGACATGTTCCTCGCTCTTTGAGTACACGTACGAGCGCGCACGCTCTCGTTACGTGTTCTCGCTCCAAGAATGGCCCCTCTCCACACCAGACATGAAGGGGTATATCTTTCAGTCTCTTCCATTACTCCTTTAGCTCAAGGCGTCAGGAATATCGTCTGCCAATCAGCACTGCTGTTCTAAAACGGGAGAATGACGTTTCGTTTAAGGCGACCAATCCGGAAATCTGTAGCATCGGCGTTTGGCGTTTGCTGTCTTCCTGTGAAAACCTCTGAAACTGCGTGCTATGTTTGTAAAGAATGCGTAAGCTGGGCGCTCCCACACAATGTAGCGGAATTTGCTTTTAAGCTGAACACGGGGTCGTTCTCCCTTTCACTCCGGCAAACACTGTCTGCTCTACGGGCAGTCACCGGCCGACGTAGATAGGTTGACTCGTCCTCTGAAGGGACCGGCCTCCTGGAGTTCGGTTTGCCTCTCCCGAACTAAAAGCTTCTGTGACTGTTGTGTCTTGAATGTGTGTGTGTTACGCCAGCCTCAAGTATTTCAACCTCGGTGCGTATTTGCTATTTACTTGTTGTTTGCATATCGTTTACATGAATTCATACAACATTGACTTTATCTTGTCGAGTTTGGGTTCGAATGAAGCGTCTTGATGTGCGGCATATGATTGTGAGGGCGGATTATGTAAGCAATGAAGGTCAGGAGACCACGACGTCTTATACCCTACAAGACATTAGGCACGTGTATCAGTATATTTCGTTCTTCTTTGTAGATAGTGAGATTCCTTTCACACGGGCATGGGCATCGAATGAACTGGCCATTGACCTTCGTAGTGCAGAGACAGGAGAAGATACCAGCGAGGCCAGGTCAGTGCTCCAGCTGATAGAGCATAGACGAACGAGCGACTCTACAAAAGCCTGCGCCGCCTAGAGTTGGCTGATGCACGCCGATGGGCAGCAAGCAGGTACCCGCGCGCCGCCGCCGGCGCATTATGCATTCGCGAGCTGGTGACGGCGCTCGCGGTGCCGATTGCTGCCGTGATGGGAATCCGGCCGCCCGTTAAGGCGCGCGGCGCCCCCTCTGTTCTGCTTCAGACGTCTGCCGGCTGGACGAGCAAATTTAAGACCCGCGCCACTCCTCCTCAGAGATCCGCCGCGCGGCTGCACGCCGGCCAACAACTCAGTGACGGCGTGTACAGATGCCGTCGCAACCGCAGCTGCGGATTTGGTAGAATTCCCAACAAGCATGGAAGTAGTACTATTACATCGGTGCTGAACTGCGTAGCTTTTTTTTGTTTTGCGTGTTGGTATTGCGGTTGCATTGAGTATATTCATCGATTTGTTATTTTTTGCCGGCCGTGGTGATCTAGCGGTTCTAGGCGCTCAGTCCGGAACCGCGCGACTGCTACGGTCGCAGGTTCGAATCCTGCCTCGGGCATGGAGGTGGGTGAAGTCCTTAGGTTAGTTAGGTTTAAGTAGTTCTAAGATCTAGGGGACTGATGACCACAGATGTTAAGTCCCACAGGGCTCAGAGCCATTAGAACCATTTGTTATTTTTTGTTTGCAGTTCACTGTTGCCATTTGAGTCTTCATATTGTTATTTCGTCATTTAGAGACTGTGAGTGGAGCTTTGGACGCTGGAAAATGGAGCGCCAAGTGGACAAATGTTAGGCAGCTAGAAACATTGGCGCCTTGCATGGGCATAATGGCATTGGACAGAGAACGGTAAGAAAATAGTTTTCTCGTTTTAAGGATGTTAATGGCTTTTCACGTCCAGGAAGACCTTCGGTGTTTGATGTGGATCAATTAAAGGCGTTAATGCACAACGATACACCTCACCAGCCGAAGTGGCCGAGCGGTTCTAGGAGCTACAGTCTGGAACCGCGCGACCGCTTCGGTCGAAGATTCGAACTCTGCCTCGGACATAGATGTATGTGATGTCCTTAGGTTAGTTAGGATTAATTAGTTCTAAGTTCTAGGGGACTGATGACCTCAGAAGTTAAGTCCCATAGTGCTCAGAGCCATTTTTGATACACCTCGGTGTACTCGAGAACTGTGGTCATTCCACCATCGTGAGGAACGCGCATGCATTGGGGAAGGTTAAAGATCTGTTGTATGGGTACCGCATGCTCCAAGCTAAAATCACAACAATCAGGGGGTGTCCACATATACATCTCTGGTTGCTTGTTATCAATAGGCTCATTAACAACACCGACCATTCCTATCCCGTATCGTTACTGGTGACGATAAATGGTGTTTTTATGAGGAAAAGAAAGTAACAGTTGAACCCAAAAAAGGAGCTACTTCCCGTGCAAAGACATGCGCGCATCCACAAAAGATAATGTTATGCATTTGGTGGAACAGCGACGGTGTAGTGCACTACGAATTGATTCCCCGTGATGTTCAAAAAATGGTTCAAATGGCTCTGAGCACTATGGGACTTAACTTCTGAGGTCGTCAGTCCCCTAGAACTTAGAACTACTTAAACCTAACTAACCTAAGAACATCACACACATCCATGCCCGAGGCAGGATTCGAACCTGCGACCGTTGCAGCAGCGCGGTTCCAGACTGAAGCGCCTAGAACCACTCGACCACAGCGGCCGGCTTCCCGTGGTGTAACCACCACTGCTAACATCTGTTCTCAACAACTGAGACGTCTGGCAGATGCAATGCAAGAACCACGACCGGAAATATTGCGTGAAGTGATGCTAATCAACGATAATGCTTGCCAACATTCTGATATGCTAACAAAAGCCGCTACACAGGAGTTCTGTTGGAAAGTCATTCCGCAGCCATCGTACTCACCAAAACTTGCCCCACCAGATTTTCACCTGCTCCGCTCTCATTCATACAATGTTCAAAAACCCTCCTTTCCGGATGAAAATGCCCTACAAACATGGCTCGATGAGTTGTTCGCCTCAAAGCCACGTGATTTCTGCAGCTGCGGAGTCAAAACGCTACCGCAGCGTTGGCAGTAAGTTGTACATAGGGAAGGAGAATATGCTACTGATGACTTAAGTCTGTGCTATTTCTATCTGTTGTGCTTATTAAACTTATGGAAAAACCCTAACAACTTATACATCAAAGAATTTTTAGCATATTGCAGTCTCGCCTGCAACTGTGATAGATCAATATATTAAAAAATGCGCCTCAGTTGGGAAAATTTTCTGGTCGTTACCCAGAAAGTTTCTGATGGTAAAATGATAAGAGACAGAAAAGCAGACAAAATTATTGATGAACTACGACTATATTACAGGATGGCTATTAGAAACAACGCTGACGATTTATTCAGAATGAAGCAGGCAGTATGAACTACTTTCTTTTCACATACTGTTAACAGAAGACAAAATACATCAAATTCGCGCTCCTGGAGCAGTCATGGTACGAATATCACAATACCCAGTACTCAGGCACTTCATACAGCCGTAAACATTCCATCCTAGAAGCAGTCATCGAAGTCATGAACCACACTTACAGACGAGTGTCATATCATGACATGCTGAAGATGCGCAGATTCAGAATCCAGATGAGTCATCTTTTAACAATCTCACATGGACTCGCAGTCCAAAAGATGTTTTTGTTGGAAGGAAGACAATAAATGGGTGGGGAGGGGGGGGGGTGGCGGGGATGCCAATTATGCCGTTATTGCTACATTGGGGCCGGCCGAAGTGGCCGTGCGATTAAAGGCGCTGCAGTCTGGAATCGCAAGACCGCTACGGTCGCAGGTTCGAATCCTGCCTCGGGCATGGATGTTTGTGATGTCCTTAGGTTAGTTAGGTTTAACTAGTTCGAAGTTCTAGGGGACTAATGACCTCAGTAGTTGAGTCCCATAGTGCTCAGAGCCATTTGAACCATTTTTTGCTACATTGGCAGCTTGAAAGTGCTATAGTACACGGGAATTAATCCTGGAATAAACTGCATCAGAGAACTTCAACGGTTCACACCGATGACACACAGGATGCATCAGATATGGCCACTTGGGAATCCAGAAAGGGGAGAAGAACATTAGAATATAATGAAGACGGGCCGGTCGTGGTGGCCGAGCGGTTCTAGGCGCTTCAGTCCGGAACCGCGCGACTACTATGGTCGCAGGTTCGATTCGTGCCTTGAGCATGGATGTGTGTGTGATGTCTTTAGGTTAGTTAGGTTTAAGTAGTTCTAAGTTCTAGCGGAGATGACCTCATATGTAAAGTCCCATAGTGCTCAGAGCAATATTTTTGATGACGTACAGTGTAGTGAAAGGTGCTTCTTAGTGAATAAAAATAAAAACAATAAAACATTTATTAAGTACGTATTAGTCATCTGAAGCTTCAGCATTTATTTCTGAAAATTTACATTTTCAGTTACATTTTCCTAAGGAGCCACTTAGAGTATAGTCTTCAGAGTTTCAAAGAGTTGCAGCATAAGCTGATCTACCAGAACATAATGACCACCGACCTACTACCGATATAAACACGTCCAGGCGATAGCAGCGCCACCTGGCGAGGAATGACTGCTAGTCAGACCCGAACACATTGCATATAGGATCAGTGACCGTGCAGTCCGTGTGTAGAATGTGGAACGCGCGCGGTCTAAGTCAGACCGCGGGCAGATTGTGACGGCCCAGAGGCTCAACGCGAGCATTTCGGAAGCTACTGTCGGGCGTTCGACGAGTGCTGTGGTGAGTATCTTCGACACGTGGCGAAACAAAGGTGAAACCATGTCCAGACGTCGTGAGGTTGGCGGCCACCATTCGTTACAGATGTCGGGTCGGGCGTCGTTGGATGGGCTGGCTGGTAAAACAGGAGGGCGAACTGTGGCGAAACTAACATTAGACTTGAATGCTGGGTAGAGGGCCAGTGTGTCTACACAGTGCCTCGAGGACTCCTAACGATGGGCTTCTGCACCCGCTGACGCATGCATGTTCCAATGTTACACTCACGACATCGGCAACTACGACTGAAATGGTCACGTGCCACCTACAGTGGACGTTGGCGCAGTGGCAGAGCGTTACATGTCTGATGAATCCCGTTACTCTTTACCTCATGCTGACGGGATGGGTCGAATCGGTTGTCTCCCAGGGGAACAGCTCCTTGACACCTGTACTGCGGGTCGGGACAAGCTGGCGGCGGCTTCTATAAAGAAGCTCTGGGGAACTTCCACATGGGCATCCATGGATCCAGTGGAGCTCGTTCAAGGCCAAGTGGTATTGTATACTGGTTGCAGACTACGTATAACACTTACATTCCTTCATGAGGATCACGCTTCCCGACAACAGGGGCATTTTTCAACAAGGATATGCGCCATGTCACACGGCCAGTAGTGTGAGGGAGTGATTCGAGTAACGCAGTGGCGAGTTCTAGTTCATGTTATCCGACCCCCCGCCCTCCCACCAACTCGCCAGATCCTAACCCTATGGAAAACGTCTGGGTTGTGATTGAACGTTGCGTGAGAGCTCATCCCCCCCCACCCCCACGGAATTTACTGGAATTAGGTTACTTGTGTGTGCAGATGCGGCGCCAACTCCCTCCAGAGACCTACCAAGGCCTTATTGCTTCCAGGCTGTTCTACGTGCCGAGGGTGGACAGACCGGCTATTAGATAAGCGGTCATAATTTTATAGCTCATAATGTTATAGCTCCTGAGTCTATTGAGGTATAATAAAAGATAATGTGTAGTATAATTAAAATTATATTGGTAAAAGTAAGAAAAATGGAGAAAATTTTAACCCCACAGATAAGAAATTAAATTTTTCAAATCAGTAGCAGAACTCAAATGCTTTTTGTTCTGCACACTGAGAACATGACGTGTAACTTCCGCAAAAATTTTACGTCGATTGCAACAGTGGTTTCTGAAAAATAGACACAGATATATTTAAAGTTCCATATAGATACAGCGATGATACTTGAGTTATCCCACCTTGTATTGCAGTTTTAAAGTAAAGCCAGATATATACTGTGCGACTAGAAGTACTGAGGACAGAAGAACAATAGGGTAGGAACAAAGCGTCGTCTCTCCTATCTTATCTACCCAAACTGTGTATAAAAATGGTCGTCGCAATCAGACTACCGTATTTTACACATATATCTGGAAACGTCTGGAGGTTTCACTTTTTGTTCACATTTTTATTTTATTTTATTTATTTTTTGTTTTGTTTTGTTTTAGGACACAAAAACAACTGAAGTCACAAAGTATCCAGTGTTGAACTGTATCGCGGTACGCACTTTTGGTAGGACTACTGACTACTTTTTTCTGTTTTACTTTGGACGGAAGTAATATTTCTCTGTATCTTTGAATTGCATATGTACCCAAGAGAGAGATTAGGTGCACACTATGTCTATTTGTTCTTCGCAGTTTAGATGATCATCTAATGTTATGCAGAGATATTTTTTGACAGGAAATCTCGGTGTGAACAGGGCGTCTGGGAGAAACTAATTCACGAAATTGATTGATGATCGTTTTACTTTCCGATATGAGGATCACCAGTAACTCCTTATGCCTTAGACTGAGACCCAGGTGTAGTACACATCGTCATACTGAGTAGAGTTCATCATTCACGCATGAAATGTCGGAAATGATATTCCGGGGGCAGGCTGTCTTTGTCGTCAGAATATAAGCCAGAGTTACAAGACTGTAACAAAGATTAAATGTCATTGATACATAAACAGAAAAACTATGGACAGAGGACTGAACCTTGGGGAACCTTGAAAGCTAACTTTTATATGAAGTCTTCTCGAATCCGCAGGTGACTCTCGCTGATATCTGTTTCTCTGTCAGCTTTCTAGACAAGTTCAATTGTGTTACTTTCAAAACTATTGTGTAGATCAGCAATAATGCTTTACACTGGGGTGACAAGACTCATAGAATACCTCCCAATATCGTGTCAGACCTCTTTTAGCCCGGCATAGTGCAACAACTCGACCTGGCATGGACACAAAAAGTCGTCGGAAGTCCCCTGCAGAACTATTGAGCCACTATGTTTTTTTTTTTTTTTTTTCATCAGCCTTTTCTCTCCTGAGCGAACCTCTTCATCTCAGGGTATCATGCAACCTGTGTCATCAACTATTTGCTGGATGTATTCCAACCTCGGGCTTCCTCTACATTTTTTGCCAATTGCATTTCCCTCTAGTTCCAAGGAATTCATTGCCTGATGTCTTAACTGATGTCCTATCATCCTGTCCCTTCTCCTTGTCAGTGTTTTCCACATGTTCCTTTCCTCTCCGATTCTAGGCAGAGCCTCCTCACTCCTTAACTTACCAGTCCACCTAATTTTCAACATTCGTCCATAGCACCACACCTAAATTGTTTCGATTTTATTCTGTTTCAGTTTTCCCACAGTCCATGTTTCACTAACGGACAAGGCTGTGCTCATTCTCAGAAATTTCTTCCTTAAATTAATTCCTATGTTTCATATTTTTTGCCAGTGACAGTCTGCTCTTTATTTCTTCCTTGCTCCATCCGTCGTTAGTTCAAATGGTTCAAATGTCTCTGAGCACTATGGGACCTAACTGCTGAGGTCATCAGCCCCCTAGAACTTAGAACTATTTAAACCTAACTAAACTAAGGACGTCACACACATCCACGCCCGAGGCAGGATTCGAACCTGCGACCGTAGCAGCCACGCGGTTTCAGACTGTAGCGCCTAGAACCGCTCGGTCACCCCGGCCGGCCCGTCGTTAGTTATTTTACTGCCTAGGTAGTAGAATTCCTTAACTTCATCTACTTCGTGACCATCAATCCTGATGTTGGTTCTCGCTATTCTCTTTCTGCTACTTCTCATTCCTTTCGTCTTTCTTCGATTTACTCTCAGTCCGTATTCTGTACTCATTAGACTATTCATTACATTCAGCAGATTCACTTTCACTACCTCTATAACCATCCATAACTGAGAAAGTGTTGTCGGTGCTGGATTTTGTGCAAGAACTGACCTTTCCATTATGTCCCATAAATGTTCGATAGGATTCATGTCAGGGGATCTGGGTGGCCAAATCATTCGCTCGAACTGTTCTGAATGCTCTCCAAACCAATCGCGAAGAATTGTGGTCTGCTGACACGCGAGACTTCTTTATTTAAATGTGTGGATCTGCACTCAAACTGCTGAACGACTGAGAAGATTAAACTTCTTACGTTATTTGATTTTGAAACTGCTGAATAAAACTGAACGTACTGAGCCTACTTTCACTTTACTTTTTCTTATCATGTCAACACTGACCCAGAATATTCTAACGCAACGCAATCTGACTGCTAAAAACAAAAAAAAACAAAAAAATACAACCTGACTTCAAATAATTAATACAAAAGAATGGCCCTGAATAAGAAACAATCCTGACAATAACCTATACATTTCATTAAGCACTCATCTCACAAAAATCTTTGTTACGCGAACTACTGCAATATGGTTCAAATGGCTCTGAGCACTATGGGACTCAACTTCTGAGGTTATTAGTCCCCTAGAACTTAGAACTAGTTAAACCTAACTAACCTAAGGACATCACACACATCCATGCCCGAGGCAGGATTCGAACCTGCGACCGTAGCGGTCTCGCGGTTCCAGACTGCAGCGCCTAGAACCGCACGGCCACTTCAGCCGGCGAACTACTGCAATACATCGAGCGTCAATACAGCCAGCTAAATAAATGTTTCTAACTACTAAAGCTATTAACTACTAATAGGCATGTGGTTAGTAAAGGAAAGATTTTGTTGCAAACCACATAATGTATTTTTTACCTTAATAATGTGACATCCTGTTCAAACACGAATATAGATCGTCATTGACATCCAGTACAAAGATATATAATCATGAATAATTTTCAATCTCCAAGTCGGATACTTCCAGATCGTTACCATACGCTAACACTTCAGACCTCTATCCTCCATCAATGCTAATTCCTCACATTTAACGTCCATCACTGCTGGCTGTTCATCTCCAACTGCCCTAAAGTACTTCCATCACTGCTGGCGACTAACTTCCAACTGCCCAACACTACTGGCGATTAACTTCCAACAACGAGTCCAACCTGCCACAGAGTCTCTTACAAAGAAAGCCCAGTCAGAGATCCTATACAAAGCGCTACACAGCGCTGCCAACACAGAAGGAGCCCACTTACACATGGTGCATTGCCTTCCATAAAAATTAGCGTCGCTTCTGTGGAACATGAAGTCTATGAATGCCTGCAAACAGGCTCCAAGAAGCCGAACATAACCGGAAGACCAAATCAAATTCATTTAAACTAGCCCATACCATTATGGTACCACTATCAGTTTGCACAGTACCTTTTTGAGAACTTGAGTCCATGGCTTCGTGGGATCTGCGCCACGCTCGAACTGTACACCAGCTCTTACCAACCGAAATCGGGAGTCATGTGGCCAGGCTCATCAGCCCTGGTGGAGAGAGGGGGAGGGGAGGGGGGGAGGGCAGTGCAAGCAGTGTCGTGCTGCTAGCAAAAGTACTCGCGTCGATCTTTTGGTGATAAATCCCATAGCACCAAATTCCCCGCACTGTTTTAACGGATACGTTATTCGCATGTCCTACATTCGTTTCTGCAGTGTTGGTTGCCTGTTAGCACCGGCAAATCTACGCAAACGCAGCTCGTTAAGTGAAGGACACCGGCGACTGCTTTGTTCGTGGTGAGAGGTAATGCTTGAAATTTGATACTCTCGGCGCAATCTTGACACTGTGGATCTCGGAATGTTGAACTGCCTAACCATTTCGGAAATGTAATGTCCCATGTGTCTAGCTCCAACTATATTTTCGCGTTCAGAGTACGTTAATTTCCATCGTGCGGCCATAATCATGTCAAAAACTTTTCACATGAATGACTTGAGTGGGAATGACAAGTCCGGCAATATACAGTCCTTTTTACCTCTCGAACGCTATATTAATGCCATCTGTATGTGTACATATCGCTATCCCATGACCTTTATCACCACAGTGTATGAGTAATGGAGAATGTTGCAATGGGGAATGAAATTGTTTCCATGCGTATGTTCTGATTTTCTTGCATTATGATACTCTTTAGACATTTTAGACAAAATTTAGTTTGCAGTGTTACAGAAGTAAAGGAAATTCTTATGCATGCAGAGATGCAACAATGCTACACTTCCTGTCTCGCGGGACGGAGAAAGCACAGAGGAGGACTGATTGGTAAATACGAGAGTTTACACGAGCCGTGGGCCACTGTGTTTTTGTTATGTGGTGAGCGGCGCTCCCCGCTACGACACAAGGGCGGGATATAGAAGCGGCGCTAACTCAATTAGCCGGCGCCGGTCGAGCAAGGGGGCGTCTACGCTGGCTGGCCAGGGCCGAGCCGCGCTGCTCACTGCCCGGACGTCTGCACAGATTTCCTTTGTCTTTCCCCGAGTCGACTCGCTCCTCTCCGAGACGAAATCCATATCGCCCGTCTCCCCCAGCGCGTACAGGGGGTGGGCGAATATAGGGAAACACTAAAAATACAACACATTACCACGCCTAATACGGTATAGGAAAACCGATGGCATTCAAAACAGCTTCCAGTTGTCTCGGAAGGTATAAATGCAGGTAAAGTTTTCAAGTGAATCTCATACCGTACTTTCTGCGAAATAGTCATAAGTTGAGGTGACGATTATGGAGGTGGATAACGATAACGCTCCTTTCTGTCCAAAGTAGATCGCAAAGGCTCAATAATATAGAGATCTGCTGACTGTAGTGGTCAGGGCAGAGGCGACAACTCATTCTCGTGCTCACAAAACCTGTCCTGGAAGATGCTAGTTGTGTGAACAGGGACACTGTCGTTGGGGAGCAAATATTGTACCCTGGAATGGATCTGATCAGCCATAATGGCTGCATATGCCTTGGCAGCATTGCGACTTTGCAGAGTAACCATGGGGCCTTGAATATCACGATATGGTTATACAAATCAACCCTCGTCTTCTTTCATTCGCGTGACATGAACTCGGCCAGAAGTTAGCAACAGTGTGGAACAAGACTCATCCGACAAAGTGACAGTCTTTCGTAGCTCCATAGCCAAGGTTCTATGGCTTCGGCACCACGTTTTCCCGTTACGGGAATTTGCACCACTGAAGAGTCGTTTTGAGATTCCAGTTCACCTGGGTTTCGCTCCTTATGGCAGTGCCTTCGGTTTGTTTTGGTGCTGACAGGGTTCGCTGTGCGACATTCAGTTCTGCAGTGACCTTTGAAGCTGTCGTCCTCTTAATTTTTTGCCATAATCATATCTCATGATCACCTGTCACGATCACTCAACTCGCACTATCGACCGCTTTGTGACTTAGCGGATGATGTTTTCCCGCTTTCCCTCTACGCTGTATAAATCTTCGGTACGATGCCTCTTGAGGCATCACACACTTCGGCTACCATGGCAATGGAATCAATCGCCATATGGGCACCAACAATTTTCCCCCGACTGAATTCACTTAGCTTCGACATAATGCACTCACAACTACACAGAGCACTATTCTGATCATGACTGACCATTTGCAACGTATTGAGGACATCGTACAGGTTCCGTTCGTGGTCAAATACAGCAGTGCAGCCTCCAGGCTTGGATAGCATTTGATCTGACGTTCAAGCAAGCATTGCACATTTTCGCACAACCCCAGTATTTCTTTCTCGTGGTCTGTAAGTACCTAAAGAAATAAAATAAAACAATGAAGCCCACAGAAGAAGTGCGACACGACTGAGACCACTTTGGCGAAATTAGTACTAACTTCCTACCATCACCACATTATGAGTATCATAAACAGCCGTAGAAATCTAAGTATATGTTACGCATAAAATAACTAATATTATAATATAATAGAAAGGGGATAAATGGAGATGTGAGAACTACAGAGGAATGACCCTGCTATGCCACTGTGGAAAAATCTATCAAAAGATCCTGGAGAAGAGAATAAGAAGCAGTATTGAAAGTAGACTGCAAGAGGAGCAGTACGATTTCAGACCGGGAAGATCAACAACGGACCTCATATTTGCGGTAAGGCAACTGCAGGAGAGGCACTATGAGTACGGGAAGGACTTAATCATGGCCTTTTTGGATATTGAGAAGGCGTATGACAGTATCTGTAGGGACAAGCTCTGGGATGTGCTGAACGCAAAAGGGATAGATGAAGAGATAACACGAAAAGTCAGAAAAATGTATGAGGGAAGTGAGAGTTGTGTAAAAGTGGGGAGGGAACGTACTGCATGGTTCAAGCTGGAAAATGGGCTGCGACAGGGCAGTGCACTTTCGCCATTTTTGTTTATTATTGTTATGGATGAAATCCTACAGCAAGTATCAGATGCAATTGGAGATCATAAAATGAAAGCAGTGCTTTTTGCCGATGACCTGATGCTAGGGGGAAATTGCAAGAAGGAGGTGCAAGAGCAGTTAGATGCATGGGAGGCAACGGCAACACAATATGGAATGCATTTCTCTGCAAAGAAAAGTGAAATAATCGTCACAACAAGGAAGAAGAATAGGCCAAATGTGGATATAACTTGTGGAGGGGAAAAACTACAAGTGGTAGAGAACTTCAAGTACCTGGGAAGCGTGATTGAAAGTAAGGGGGGAAACGCAATGGAAATAAATGAAAGGTGCAGAAAAGCAGGGCAGTTCTACAAATGCATTAGGGGGCTTATTTGGAGCAAGGAGGTGCCACAGAAATCCAAGGGAATTATATACCGAACCTACTTTGTCCCGATATTGGCATACGGAAGTGAGACATGGGTAATGCACGAAAGCGACAAAAGTAGAATACAGGCTAGTGAAATGAAGTTCCAGAGGAGCAGGTTGGGTGTAACAAGACGAGACAGATTGCGAAATGTGTATGTGAGGGAAAGACTAAAGGAGGAACCAGTACAGGACAGGATAGAAAAATCAAGACTGCAGTGGTATGGACACATGAAGAGAATGGATGAGGGAAGAATTCCAAAGAGGATGTTTGATCTGCAACTGGAGGGGAAGAGGCCCAGAGGAAGACCAAGGGATAGATGGGTGAAGGGAGTGAAGGAATGGGTGATGAGAAGAGGAGAGAACTGGACGAAGGTGGAAGAGGGGGACTGGTGGAAAGACAGAACACGATGGAGAGGCTTGTGTTCCCGACAGACCCACCCAGTGGCTGGAAACTGTCCAAGATGATGATGATAATATAAACGTGACATAAAGTCAAGCAGGCGACCATTAATCAATATTTTTGTCTTCAGGCTGACTGAGTCTCGATGGTAAAAGTCAAACATCAACCAAGGAATGATATAATTGCTCGTATTCGTATATCAAGAATAAAGCCATTCCTTGCTTGATGGTTGACTTTTACCATAGCGACTTAGTCAGCCTCAATGCAAAACTACTGCAGATCTGCTGATTATTGGTTAATATAATTTTCCGCTCTAGTCCAGAAGGCGAAGAACGAAAATGCCCACCTTTCATCGCTTCTCAATTTTCATCTTTACACGTCATTTGCATACATGTGAGTGTAACGAAATATTTTAACTGATGACAATGTTTTATTTCTTGTTATCGAAGAAACTGAACCAAAAATTTGGAAATTTGTGGTTAGGTCTTACGGGACCAAACTGCTGATGTCATCGGTCCCTAAGCCTGCACACTACTTAATCTAGCTCAAACTAACTTACGCTATGGAAAACACACACACACACACCCATGCCCGAGGGAGAACTCGAACCTCCGACGGGGAGAGCCGCACGGACCGTGACAAGGCGCCCAAGACCGCACGGCTACCCCGCACGACAAAGTAAGCCAAGATGATTCGTATTAACTGCGTGACAGATTCAAACAATGGACCTTAAGTCAGCAGTCCAGCAGTCAATATTTATCGTCTGATCGGGCATTGAAATCAAACGGCAGCGATGAAGACCGAATCTCGCACATAGTTTAAATCTGTTGTGTAGAAGCTTGAGAGACAGCAGCATTTTACCACTGGGAATGAGAAATCCCCCTGAAAGTCACGTTCTCTCAGGATTACCATACGCCACAAGGGTCAGCAATACGCCCGTTGTGGTTATTCTGTGTCACTGACATGTGGCTCGTACTATTCTATTGCAAATATTGTTTCTGTACCAATGATTTCCAGACCCTCGTATGTGTTATACCAAAGAACGCCAATACAGCCATCCAGATCACTGGTGACATGTAAGTGGAGACAGCTTAGTATCGCTCAGCGGACTGTACCGGGCAAGACCTATTGAGGAACAAGATTACCCACATGAGTTTCAATCAACACAACAGTGCGCATCGGTGTGACAACAAGTTATCTGTTCCTAGTGAGTTTTCGGTGCCCGATGTTACCCGATTTATTTTTTTCTTTTTTTTTGCATATGATATTATTTATGGATCATATGTTGAAAACAATAGGCTGGCTGGGTGAGATTAAGATATGTGAACACAAAATAAGCAGTCTTGCATATGCGGATGACTTAGTTGTGATGGCAGATTCGATTGAAAGTTTGCAAAGTAATAGTTCAGAGCTAGATCAGAAATGTAAGGACTATGGTATGAAGATTAGCATCTCCAAAACGAAAGTAATGTCAGTGGGAAAGAAATACAAACGGATTGAGTGCCAAATAGGAGGAACAAAGTTAGAACAGGTGGACGGTTTCAAGTACTTAGGATGCATATTCTCACAGGATGGCAACATAGTGAAAGAACTGGAAGCGAGGTGTAGCAAAGCTAATGCAGTGAGCGCTCAGCTACGATCTACTCTCTTCTGCAAGAAGGAAGTCAGTACCAAGACTAAGTTATCTGTGCACCGTTCAATCTTTCGACCAACTTTGTTGTATGGGAGCGAAAGCTGGGTGGATTCAGGTTACCTTATCAACAAGGTTGAGGTTACGGATATGAAAGTAGCTAGGATGATTGTAGGTACTAGTAGATGGGAACAATGGCAGGAGGGTGTCCACAATGAGGAAATCAAAGAAAAACTGGGAATGAACTCAATAGATGTAGCAGTCAGGGCGAACAGGCTTAGATGTTGGGGTCATTTTACACGCATGGGAGAAGCAAGGTTACCCAAGAGACTCATGGATTCAGCAGTAGAGGGTAGGAGGAGTCGGGGCAGACCGAGGAGAAGGTACCTGGATTCGGTTAAGAATGATTTTGAAGTAATAGGTTTAACATCAGAAGAGGCACTGAATAGGGGATCATGGAGGAACTGTATAAGGGGGGCTATGCTCCAGACTGAACGCTGAAAGGCATAATCAGTCTTAAATGATGATGATGATAATGATGATGATGATTTTGCAAGTAATGATATTAAACTGCTTCACAACTACTAAGGAACAACTGACCGGAGTACCGTACCAATGATAGTAAAAGGAAATATAGAGTATGCGACGTGTTAACTGCAGCGAGGCTTGTGCACGACGCTTGTATGCATTCGACAGTTTATGCAGCATCGTGTCTACGAAGGCTGTTGTGGAGCCGATTAGTTCGACATTCCGTATGGTATGGGAACATGAACTGCAAGACGTCAGTTGAATGCCTATGAGCGTGGACAAGCATTTGGATAGCTCGAAACAGGTCCAAGTGTTACTACTGCGCGCAAAAGTATCATGTCGCGATTAAAAAACACCGCTGACGGTGGAAATGATTAGGGAAAGCATGCCCGTGGTATTAGGCGGACCACCACAACGCATGAGGATCGATACGTAGCCCAAGTGGCGCAAACGAACAAACATCTCACTACGAGGCAGGTCGTTGCAGGTCTTACAACCGCTACCCGTACATTTGTCTCTGCCATAACCGCTCTGTGGCGATTAAATCAGGCCGGTTTGTATGCTCCGAAGTCTGTCAAATGCATCCCACTTCAGCCGCGCCGCCATCGAGAAAGAGTTCGTTGGTGTAGAAGCATGTCGGTCGGGGTCAGCAACGGTGGTCCAGAGTGACGTTCTCCGTTGAATCCTGCTCCATTGTAACACGTGATTCCGGTCACCAGTTAGTGTGGAGAGAGAGGAGATCGCATTACAGACCGTAGTATGTTCGTAAACGCCATCTGTATTGCCTAGGCTTTATGGTGTGGGCAGTCACAACGCACAATGGCCGAAAACCGCTGCTTATCTCGACCCGACGTACCGTTACAGCACAGCGTTATTGCAGGAATATTATTCTGGATCATGTCCGTCTGTTCAGGGGTGCGGTACGTCCCGACTTTCTGTTTACGTACGACCATGCCCACTCAAGCGTGACCACTGACGTGCCAGGCACAATGCAGAGTGAAGATACTGAATGTATGGAATGGGCTGCGCCCTCCCTGAACTTAAGGGGAGACGCAAGGCAAGTGGGCTTCAAAAATTCGAATTTTAGCTTTTAGCATATTTGAAATGTCTGATCTTTCCTGCGTGAAACAGTTTTTGTTTTATATAAATACGACAATTTTTTTGTGAGATATGACAGTTTTCCTGACGCTTTGTGCATTCTGACACATAAAGGCCACGCCTTCCTTTTTGCGTCATGCAGAGATAATGCACAGCATTTAATTAAATGAAATGAACTGAGCTCTTAAATCTAGCGTACAAATATGTAGAGCAGTTAAAAACAAAGCGTTGATTCAATAAAACAAAAAAGAAAGCTGGTAAAGACTTTTGCTAAGACTGAATGAAAAGACATGAAGATTTAAGGTAAAGGACAGCCGAAACCACATGTTTGCTGCGATCTGCAGGCGTAAGTAAGGAGCAAGGTAACAGATTCATTGACAAATTAGGTGTTCTGTTGCTAAAGTTCAGGTTTAGAACCATATACAATTCAATTAAAAGTTGTTTCAACAAAATGACTTTTTTTTAAAAAAAATTACAGTTTACTGTGCCCTACAACTCTCCAAAAATTTAAAAGACCTAATTGCAAATGATGGAAAAAGTTACAAATTCAACAATCGTAAATTCTTATGACAAAGTTTTATGATTGTATTAAGCGACGTATCAGAGTATTGTTTGTTTTGAAGAATGTTCCAGTACAATCTTCAAATCACATTTTAATTTTGAAGACGCTTAAGTGTCCGATGCTACCCAACCCTATCCTAATCCACAAGGCGGTGAGAAAATTTTCCGGCAGCATAGCTTTCTATAAAATTGAGTACTTCTTGTCTACTCATCAGCTGTATAACACGAGTCGTAGAGAATGTCGAAACTGGTCTTCGAATCTTCTTTATCTCTCCTATTAATCGAATCTGATGGCGTTCCAGAAAGACAAATAATAGTCACAAGTCGATCGGGCAACAGATCTGTAAGCGACGTTCATCGTGCGTGAGGTATATTTTCTTAGTGTTCTATTGATCAGTGAGAGTCTAGCAATTACCTTTCTCAACAAATGTATTTATTCGGTCAGTCAGCTTCTAATTCTCAACGCTTGTATTCCTCATCATAGTGATTTATGTATTGCTTGTTCATTTATACTGGTAAGACCATGCCTAACAGTATGTTTTTACAGTTGTATATTGTATTTACGGTTGGTATTACAGGCTTCAAAGGGTTTTAGAGGTTTATTAGGAGATAAAATTTTGAGCCTGAATATCAAACCACTTTCAAATCTCTCACTTTACGGTGCACACGAAACGGAGACAATAAGCTCTGACCTACATTTTCTGCAAGAGCCCATGATACGGGCACTATTTCGGGTATTCGTCATTGTATTCACTTCTACGTGAATAAGTACGTCTTACAAATGACAGAGTACAGAAATCAGTCATCCTTTTGGAAGGTTTTATTTTTCAAATCTAGTTTTCTGCTAGTGCCTAGCCATTATCAAAGGGTTCAATTGGCTCTAAGCACTATGGGACTTAATGTTGTGACTTGGCAAGACAGCCAAGCCACTATGATTGGTAGCCGAAAGGCACGCGTTAAGCTCACGCAGGCTGGCGTGAGGTCTGGAACAGTTAAGGGAATTTATAGTAGTAAAGAACGTAAGTAACTACTGGAATACTTAACTTTAATTCATAATTGGTGAACATCGGTCTGACGGTACATGCATCACAAGATAAATAGCAAATGATAATGGCGCCTTGCTAGGTCGTAGCAAATGACGTAGCTGAAGGCTATGCTAACTATGGTCTCGGCAAATGAGAGCGTATTTTGTCAGTGAACCATCGCTAGCAAAGTCGGTTGTACAACTGGGGCGAGTGCTAGTAAGTCTCTCTAGACCTGCCGTGTGGCGGCGCTCGGTCTGCAATCACTGACAGTGGCGACACGCGGGTCCGTCGTATACTAGCGGACCGCGGCCGATTTAAAGGCTACCACCTAGCAAGTGTGGTGTCTGGCGGTGACACCACACTTAACATCTGAGGTCATCAGTCCCCTAGACTTAAAACTACTTAACCCTAACAAACCTAAGGACATCACACACATCCATGGCAGGATTCGAAGCTGCGACCGTAGCAGCAGCGCGGTTCCGAACTGAAGCGCCTGGAACCACTCGGCTACAGAGCCGGCTAGCCATTATCAATGCATTACTTTTTAGTATCAATGTATGTCAGTTCCCTGTGGTTCGGGCTTCTGTCACAGTTCTTTCAGTCTTGAAAGAACTGTGACGGACGCCCGAACTGACATGCATTGATACTAAAAAATACTGCATTGATAATAACTAGGTACTAGCCGAAATCTAGATTTGGCAAATAAAACCTGAAAAAAAAAGACGACTGATTGAGGTGCTCTACCATTTGTAAATCATATCACAGTCGCTGAGTGCACCCTCGTTCCTAATGGAAGGTAACTTGATAAGTACGTCTCTTCAACGTCGAGAGTGCGGTTTTGCCGTGGAACACCACACTGAATCCTCCTAGTCACTAACACACTAGTTTCCCCCAGCCTCTGTTGCAGTCGGACGAAAATGGTATGGAATGTCATAATTATAACAACGACTAATCCCCTCTTCACAGTTCGTGTGCATGCCGTGAAGAAGGAGATTTCAAAGTTAGCTTCAAACTTGTGTTATATCCATTAATTACATTTCTGGACTTGAGTTCCTTACGAAAACTTCATATACTATGTCCCCTCTACAACGCCTAGATAGCTGTAATACGAATTGTGAAACACATTTCATAATTCAGGCATATTTGTCATATCATGGCCGGCCGCGGTGGTCTTGCGGTTCTAGGCGACCGCTACGGTCGCAGATTCGAATCCTGCCTCGGGCATAGGTTAGTTAGGTTTAAGTAGTTCTAAGTTCTAGGGGACTGATGACCACAGATGTTAAGTCCCATAGTGCTCAGAGCCGTCATATCATGTCTTAATTTAGTACAATGTCTAAGACTTAAGAATGATAAGAACGATATTACCTATGGCATAAAGATGTAGATCTCGTAACCACTGTTTGTGAACGATTAACAGATTGTTTAAAGACAGCTATACTTAGAGTGTGAGCCGTGGCAGCAGTGGACGCGAAGAGACGGAAGAGGGGGAGAGAGAGAAACTTGAAGAGAGTTGTACAATAGCCTATAAGCGACGAAGGGGGAATGAGGGACCGACGGAAAGCCTGTAGAGGCAGAAACTACACGGGAGAAGTAGTTTCAACATGATGTTAGACTGTGTGCATCACTGCCTAGTAAGTTGTTCCATAGACGATCATTAGCGGGGAAGAGACAGTTTGAAAATATTTTTCCAGCTCAGATAACGTACTAGATAAGTGAGGTTGTGTGTTGCATTTATGAAACGTCATTGATATATGTCGCGAGGTGTCAAGGGTTGTGCGAACTACAAGCCAATGAAGTTTCACCGTTGTGCCTAATTTTGTGTTTTGCTGTCGACTGCCTCGTTAAATAACAACGGTTCTTTCCGACTGCTTGTCTGCTATGCCATTGACCTTTCATTTAACTAAATACACGTTCTTTGCATCGCCCATTGACTACCCCCAAGTGTGCCTACGTTTTATCCCATGTGCCTAATGGTACCACCTCCCAGCATACAGTTGTGTTGTCCTGCGACGCTCTCAGGTATTTGTAGACCAAGTTCTTTTTACGTATAGCGATCAGTAACGAATCTATTTGATATACAAGTGGAATGCGTAATACAGACATTTCTTCTCATTGGGAACCAACTCGATTTTCTTCCATGTAGTCATAAAAGTATTATTTGCCTGGCGTTTTGTTAGTGCAATGACACAGTAGAACTGCAAGATTTCAGTATTGTGATTAACAAACACGATACTGGTGATACTTTTGCAAATTATTCCTCGACAGTACGTAGTACAACGGTAGTCGAAGACTTCCTGAGCGTCTTAATTCTTATTCAGACACTCTGATAGTAATTTCTAAAAGCATATAGGGTAAGTGTTTTTCTGGTGCTCTTTCAAGTCAGCGACCGGAACATATTCCAATATTTCAGAAGCTGGGAAACATACTCTTCCTCTTTCCAGACTAAACAATGCGACACCAGCACCCTCCAACCCCCCCCCCCCCCCGCCCCCTCGCCCGCCATCCCTTTCCTAGGATCTTACTCATGAGTCCGTAAGAGAACTGATCAATATCGAAAAAGACAATTTAGTATCTTTGTGTAACTAAAGGTTTTCAAACCATTTTTCTTTTACTATACTCAAATATTATGCCGAGATATTTTATTGTTTTCACAAGGGAACTTGTTTCATCAAGAAGTTATGAGTAAAGGTTTAATCAAAAACTTCGATGATCAACTTTCTGTTATGGCAATTCACACTGAATAACGAAAACTGGGAAGTCATCCTCGTGAGTACTACAAGAACCAGATAATTTCCGTTACACGATGAATAACGCAAATCTAAAGGCTGTAAAGTCAACTTAATACTTAGCGATTAAATTTACGAATAACTTAAATTGGAACGATTACATAGGCAATGTTGTGCTGAAAGCAAATCAAAGAGGTGGTTTACTGGCAGAACAATTAGAAAAGTTTACCTAGCAGACTGCTCACACTACACTTGTCTCCTCTCTTCTGAAGTCCTGTTCTGCGATGTGTGATCCGCATCAGGTAGGATTAGCGGAAGAATTCGAAAAAGTTCAAAGACGGGCAGTTCGTTTTGTATTAGTGCGAAATAAGTGAGAGAGTGCCATGGGTATGATACACGAATTGGGATGGAGTCATTTAAACAAAGGCGTTTTTCGCTGCTTCAGGATCTTCTCATGAAATTTCGATCACCAACTTTGTCCTCAGCGGTATAAATATTTTGTTGGTGGTCACGTACATCGGGACAATAAAATAAGAGATATCAGATCTCGCTCGGAAAGATTTAAGTGCTGTTTTTCCCGTGCGTTGTTCGAGAGTGGAACGGTAGAGGAGTAGCTCGAAAGCTAAGTCCCATGTGCCAGGGACTTAATTGTGAATTACAGAATAATTATGTAGATGAAGATATAAGGATTATCTGTAACTTCTTAGGGTTTGGTTGGAGAAGCAGCTTTTGTACCCATCATGACACTGAACAAATGCCTGAACGGCAGAAGCAGTATTCTCAGCACCGACGCTGCTTGCTGTCAGGCTATAACTGTCAGTTACTAAAATGTATCACACATGAGACATTATTGATGTTCAAGGAGAAAAGGACCAAGGGTTGAACATTGAGAGACTCCACACTTATCCATGACTCGTGACACTTGTTTACCACTTACCGGTCAGGCTCACGGTCCTAGGTGATCCTTGATGGCTACATCGTAGTGATAGTGCAGGGAAGTGAAATACCTTTAAACAAATGAGAAACGAAAAGATTTCACAAAAATATGCAAAGGGCGGGTAGAAAAACTCAGCACATTGTAGCGGAGATACCAACGACGACTGAATTATTAAAGTCCACCGAAGCGTCTAATAAAAGACACTATAAATGGCTGAGGGCGCCTTCAAGGAACAATTACGTTAATTACCTGAATTGGCTTGGCTAAGTTACTGTATGGCTTGAATGGGGTTTGAGCTCATCCAGTTGAAAAAAAAGTTGATTTACAGCACTCACATTCTTCCCCCCCCCCCTCCCCCTCTCACTCTTTCTCTCTCTCTCCCGAGTCTCTCTTCACAGACAAGCACACAAACATATGCACACATACACACAAATTTGCGAGTGCTTATACTCGAGCTATGACGTCACGGAGGTGAGAAGACGAGGGAAGAGTTTAAGGGAAGGAGAAAGCACGGCATGTTATTTATGCAGGCGAGTGGCGCGCTGACAGCTGGTGTGGACCAGACCAGGAAGCCAGACGGGAGGTGGGCGCCACGGCCGTCGCAGCCAGCCGGCACGTAACTGGCCGGAGTCACGACCTCGGTAACGAGCAGGTCGCTCGCTGCTCGCGGATTTCCCTGCGCCTCTGCCGAGGTGGCGCCAGTGCGGAGGTCGTGGCGCCTGGCTCCCAGGAGGGCTCGCCGTACCCACAGGGCGGCTTTTCTTCCATTAACTAGGAAGCCACAGCACGCGAGAGTAGTCGCCAGCCGCATCAAAACATTTGTCAAGCGCAACCCTGACAATTACTATTCAAACAGTCTGTACTGAACTTACGAGGGCGTTCAGTAAGGTACGCAACTTTTTTTTCCCTCTCTTCCAATTTCGGTCCAAGCAATGTGTAATTTTTTGTGGGACATCGTGTAAAACTACCTCTTTAGCCTCTATAGTTTCAAGAGGTTCCGACAGGTGGCGGCAGTACATGCAGCTTTGAAAATGGCACCTGTAACGGACGTGCGTTCTAAGCAGAGAGTCGTTTCTGAATTTCTTCTGGCGGAAAATCACAGCATCGCCGGTACCCATAGGCGCTTGTAGAACGTCTAAGGAGCCATGGCAGTGAACAAAAGCAGGTTGAGTCGTTGGGCGAGGCGTCTACCACCGTCATGAAAGGTCGCCCAAACTTCTCAGATCTCCCATCGGACGTCCGCACACAGCTGTGACTCCTGTAATATTGCAATGTGCGGACACTCTCATTCGATAAATGTAACTCCATCCTATGTCTGCAGTGAGGGACTTCGGCTGGTCGATTTCCAATAATAAAATACCAACAGCTGTTATTTCGGTTTTGTTAGGCAATCAGTTTCGGCATAACTTAACGCCATATTCAGACCTGCATATATCAGGTAACCCTCGTGTTGGAAACCAATGCAGCACTGTCAACTGGTATCGTGACGATTTTTTTCCCACGGGCATGTGCGCTCCTTGACAACTGTCAGCAACTGTCAAACCAACCACTCGAACTAGAAGGCCAAAGGTATCATCTTTGACCTTCTAATTCGAGTGGTTGGTTTGACAGTTTCTGACAGCTGTCAAGGAGCGCACACGCTCGTGGAAAAACAATCGTCATGATATCAGTTGACAGTGATGCATTGTTTTCCAACACGAGGGATACTCGATATATGCAGGTCTGAAGATGGCATAACGTAAGGCCGAAACTGGTTGCCTAACAAATAAAACCAAAATACCGGCTTTCGGTATTTTATTATTGGGACGCTCATTCGAAGTGACGGACGGATCGCAATTAAACGCCTCGCTGCTCAACGGGGCCGGCCGCTGGGCCGAGCGGTTCAAGGCGTTTCAGTCCAGAACCACGCGGCTGCTACGGTCGCAGGTTCGAATCCTGCCTCGGGAATGGATGATTATGATGTCCTTAGCTTCGTTAGGTTTAATTAGTTCTAAGTCTAGGGGAGTGATGACCACAGATGTTAAGTCCCATAGAGATTAGAGCCATTTGAACCATTTTTGTGCTCAGTGGGACGTCTCTGTCGATAACCTGAAACCTCGTCCACCAGCTGGGGTACTCAAAGGCGTGTGCCTGCTGGGTTTCTCGTTGCCTAACAGAAGAACTAAGAATCAACGAAGGACCATCTGTGCGCAATTGCTTGGGCGTTAGGATGCTGATAGTGACAATTCTTTGTCGAACATCGTCACAGATGATGAAACGTGGGTTCATCACTTCGACAACGCCAGGCATCACACAAGTCCTGAGCACTCGGGAGGAGCTCACAAACTTTATTGGATTGTTCTTCCTCATCCACCCTACAGCCCTGATCTTGCAACTTCCATCTGTTTGGCAGGAAGCTGTACATTGATGATAGGGAGGTTACTGATGCAGCACGACGTTGGCTCCGACGGCGACCAGTAGAGCGGTACCATGTGGGCATACAGGCCCTCCCAGTAAGATGGCTCAAGGTCGTCGGTATGAATGGAGATTATGATGAAAAAGAAAGTTTGTAGCCAAAACAGTCGGGATAGCATCATGTACTGGAATGCTGAAAAAAAACGGCTTTTAGAAAAAATGTGTTGCATTACTTATTGAATGCCTCTCGTGCTTTTACCAAGGAAGAAAAGTCATTGCAATCTAAACATTCAAGCAATAAAACTTTGGCAATAAATTGCCTGTGAGGTCTTTCGCGACGGAATTTTGGATAAGAGTTTCTCGGATAGTTTCCCCAGTTATATTCGGATAGATTCCCGAAGTTTCAATGTCTGCCTCCATCCCCGTCATCAAATCGTAATCTAACCCATTACATACCGTCTTTTGGTTATAATGGTGGGTGCCTCGTCAGTTTCGTGACAGTCAGACTTAACACCAGAAGACGGTGATGGAGGCAGTCGTCTAAAACTCGGAATCTGACGGGGCAAGTTAATACAGAACTTTTTGTGTAATAAAGTACCGAAAGAGATGAAAGAGATTACTAAAATGAGCTTTTTTAAAAAGACAGTTAAAAGTTCCTTTTACCAATACAGTCTGTACAGTGAAAGATTTCTTAGATAATACCAGGCAGAGGTGTGGTAAAAAATGTAACACTAAGAAATCATATTCAAAATAATAATAATAATAATAATAATAATAATAAACCCCGTGGAGGCCCGGGAAAAGAATAGGCCTCCGGTATGTTCTGCCAGTCGTAAAAGGCGACGAAAAGAACAAACCACTAATAGTGCTAACCCCCCTTTTAGTGTGATTACTTGGTTCAGGACAGAACTAAAGAAGCCTCGGACAAGCGCCGTCATGGTTGGGGACGACGCTTGAACCCTATGTCCGCCCACAATGGTAACGACACTGCTAGCCAACTGGAAAATGATTTAAATCCAAATAGAGGTGTTTTGCAGGATATGCTTCCTGCAACCACTAGAAGGAAAACAAAGACAGAGGATGAGATGGTCAGATGAAGTTAATCGACACCTCATGTTCTGTTATTACCAAGCAACAAACCTAGGAACCAACACAACTGGATACAGATCACAAGTATACACAACATTTATTACCAGATACCCAGAATTAAAATTTTTAACAGAACAACGACTAGCTGATCAGATCCGTGTACTAATCAAAAATAACAGGATACCCCAGTCAGAATTAGAAAACATCAAACAACAAGTACAACAAATACTGGAACAAAATAATGAGCAATCAGAAGAAGAAGAAAATACAGTTATGGACTCAAACATCCCAGAGCAAACAAACAAAGACCAACACGCATCAATTTAACAATCAGAGGAAAACGAAATCTTAAGACAGCCACCAGAACAAGCACAGATAGAACACGAAGTGACACACATGTTAGATATAGAAGAGAAATTTCAGCTGACATATATAGAATACAAAGACACAAATACAGACATTAGACCATTCTTGCATAGACCGCCAAATAACCCACAAGTCGAAACAACAATAAAAACTATCAACACAATCATACACAACAAAATAAATGAAAACGCAACTATGGAAGAGTTACAACTACTGGTTTATATAGGAGCACTCACTACACTAAATATACACACTAGGCAGAGATCAGAACCAACAAACACACAGAAGAAACCCACAAAACCAGCATGGCAACACAGGTTACAGATCAGAATAGAAAAACTGAGAAAAGACATCGGACAGCTAACACAATTTATAGGAAATGGAATGCCAGAAAAAAAACGAAAAAGGTTAGGTAAAATCTCACAACAAGAAGCGATAGAGCAATGAGATGAAAAGAAGCAGAAATTACAAGCATTGGCCGAACGACTTAGAAGATACAAAAAAAGTGAAAATAGAGGGAAACAAAACGAAACATTCAACACAAACCAAAAGAAATTTTACCAGGCAATAGTTAACACACATATTAAAATAGACAATCCACCAAGCATAACAGACATCGAACACTTCTGGAGCAACATATGATCAAACCCGGTACAACATAACAGGAATGCACGGTGGATACAAGCAGAAACAGACACATACAAGATGATACCGAGGATGCCTGAAGTGATAATTTTGCAACATGAAGTCACCCAAGCAATTAATTCTAGTCACAATTGGAAAGCCCCTGGAAAAGATAAAATACCAAATTTCTGGCTAAAGAAGTTCACCTCAACACATTCACATCTAACTAAATTATTTAACAGTTACATTGGAGACCCATACACATTCCCTGATACACTTACACATGGAATAACTTATCTGAAACCTAAAGATCAAGCAGGCACAGCAAACCCAGCTAAATATCACCCCATAACATGCCTACCAACAATATACAAAATATTAACTTAAGTCATTACACAAAAATTAATAACACATATAACACAGAACAAAATTATAAATGAAGAACAAAAAGGCTGTTGCAAAGGAGCATGAGGATGTAAAGAGCAACTGATAATAGATGCAGAGGTGACATATCAAGCTAAAACTAAACAAAGGTCACTACACTACGCATACATTGATTACCAAAAAGCTTTTGATAGTGTACCCCACTCATGGTTACTACAAATATTGGAAATATACATAGTAGATCCTAAATTGATACAGTTCCTAAACATAGTAATGAAAAATTGGAAAACCACACTTAATATACAAACAAATTCAAATAATATCACATCACAGCCAATACAGATAAATCGTGGAATATACCAAAGAGACTCATTAAGTCCTTTCTGGTTGTGCCTTGCTCTGAACCCACTATCCAACATGCTAAATAATACAAATTATGGATACAATATTACTGGAACATACCAACACAAAATCACACATTTGCTATACATGGATGATCTAAAACTACTGGCAGCAACAAATCAACAACTCAACCAATTACTAAAGATAACAGAAGTATTCAGCAATGATATAAATATGGCTTTTGGAACAGACAAATGTAAGAAAAATAGCATAGTCAAGGGAAAACACACTAAACAAGAAGATTACATATTGGATAACCACAGCGACTGCATAGAAGCGATGGAAAAAACAGATGCCTATAAATATCTGGGATACAGACAAAAAACAGGAATAGATAATACAAATATTAAAGAAGAACTAAAAGAAAAATATAGACAAAGACTAACAAAAATACTGAAAACAGAATTGACAGCTAGAAACAAGACAAAAGCTATAAATACTTGTGCTATACCAAAATTGACCTACTCATTTGGAGTAGTGAAATGGAGTAACACAGACCTAGAGGCACTCAATACACTTACACGATCACAATGCCACAAATATAGAATACATCACATACATTCAGCAACTGAAAGATTCACATTAAGCAGAAAGGAAGGAGGAAGGGGATTTATCGACATAAAAAACCTACATTATGGACAGGTAGACAATTTAAGAAAATTCTTTCTAGAACAAGCAGAAACTAGCAAAATACACAAAGCAATCACATAAATCGGCTACACCACTGCAATTTCATAACCACTTCTACAACCCTCTAGATCACATAACATCAACAGATACGAAGAAAGTAAATTGGAAAAATAAAACACTACATGCCAAGCACCCGTATGATCTAACACAGCCACACATCGATCAAGACGCATCCAACACATGGCTAAGAAAAGGTAATATATACAGTGAGACAGAAGGATTCATGATTGCAATACAGGATCAAACAATAAACACCAGATATTACAGCAAGCATATTATTAAAGATCCCAATACCACAACAGATAAATGCAGACTTTGCAAACAACAAATAGAAACAGTAGATCACATCACAAGCGGATGTGCAATACTAGCAAATACAGAATACCCCAGAAGACATGACAATGTAGCAAAAATAATACATCAACAGCTTGCCTTACAACATAAACTTATAAAACAACACGTTCCCACATACAGGTATGCACCACAAAATGTACTGGAGAATGATGAATACAAATTATACTGGAACAGAACCATTATAACAGATAAAACAACACCACATAACAAACCTGACATCATACTCACCAATAAAAAGAAGAAATTAACACAACTAATCGAAATATCCATACCCAGTACAACAAATATACAAAAGAAAACAGGAGAAAAAATTGAAAAATACATCCAACTGGCTGAGGAAGTCAAGGACATGTGGCATCAGGATAAAGTTGACATTATACCAATTATACTATCAACTACAGGAGTCATACCACACAATATCCACCAGTACATCAATGCAATACAGCTACATCCAAACTTATATATTCAACTACAGAAATCCGTTATTATTGATACATGTTCAATCACCCGAAAGTTCCTAAATGCAATATAACATATACCGTACAGTTAAAAGGAAGTCACGCTTGATCAAGGTCCGCGTCACTTTCCATTTTTGACCAGACATAACGTCTGAGAAAAGAAAGAAAGAAATAATAATAATAATAATAATAGTGGTGTTAGTACATCACATAATTATCTCAAAGATGTATCAAAATGAATTTTTGAATGTAAAAGTAAAAGGAGTCATCGATTTTGATCAGCACCTGTGCTTAAGTAAAGTTAAATCAAAAAAATGGTTCAAATGGCTCTGAGCACTATGGGACTTAATATCTATGGTCATCAGTCCCCTAGAACTTAGAACTACTTAAACCTAACTAACATAAGGACATCACACAACACCCAGTCATCACGAGGCAGAGAAAATCCCTGACCCCGCCGGGAATCGAACCCGGGAACCCGGGAAAATTAAATCCCAGCCAGACAGAACCAAAGACAGAATAAGTAGAAATCTAAGAACTGACCTAGAATTTCTTAAACAAAACTGGAACATCTTAGCTGTAAATATCCTCAGCTAAGAAACTCACAGCTGGTCACAACTATCACACTGGAAAGGAAAGGAGCATATTTAGTCGCGGAGTGCTAAGCATGTAGAAGGGGATATGGAACCTTCCAGAAGATCTCTTGTAAGATTGGCTGGCAGATTCACGACCCATGTAGTGGGAAGTAATGTTCTTGTAACGGCTGCTGAGATTCGTCACCTGAGCGCAAAAATAGATACTGCGTGTCCAAGAGTAAGTGGGCAAATGGTGTGGAGACAACGTCCCTGTGGGGATCGACCGAAGGCACTTCCCTTTGTTGACTGACCGAGAGACTTCGCTGGCTAGACTCACAGGGAGAATCTGAGTGTTAGATTCTAAGAAGTGCCGATTTCACCATAGGAAGGGTGAGAAGTCGTTTATCTATGAACAGAATTGTTATTCTGTTTAATTGTGTGAATGTTCTCTACCTGTCTGTGGACTCAGACGCACACTGAAGTGCTTCCTTACGGAAGTATACCTGAATCGGATTCTGTTTCTGGCTATTGGATAAACAGATACACAGATCCCCTCAGTTCCGAGAATTCCAGAACCTGTATAGAAAACTGGAAAAGGGATCAACATAAATATCATTACCGCCCTTTTTATTGCTCATGGAAACTACACATTGCATGTTGTATCACCATACAGGGAGACCTTTAGAGCTGGTGGTCCAGAATGCTGTGCTCATCGGTACCTCTAATACCCAGTAGCACGTCCTCCTGCATTGCTGCATGCCTGTATTCGTCGTGGCATACTATCCACAAGTTGATCAAGGCACTGTTGGCGACTCGGCGTAGGTCTCTCAGAGTGGTTGGTGGGTCACGTCGTCCATAAACAGCCCTTTTCAATCTATTCCAGGCATGTTCGATAGGGTTCATGTCTGGAGAACAGGGTGGCCACTCTAATCGAGCGATGTCGTTAACCTGAAGTACGTCATTCACAAGATGTGCACCATGGGGGTGCGAATTGTCGTCCATGAAGACGAATGTTGCGCCAACATGCTGCCGATATGGTTGCTCTATCGGTCGGATGATGGCATTAACGTATGGAACAGTCGTTACAGCGCCTTCCATGACCACCAGCAGCGTACGTTGGCCCCTCATAATGACACCCCAAAACAGCTGGGAACCTCTACCTTGCTGCACTCTCTGGACTGTGTAAGGCGTTCAGCCTGACCAGGTTGCCTCCAAACATGTCTCCGACGATTGTCTGATTGAAGGCAAATGCGACACTCATCGGTGAAGGGAACCAATCGGTATGTTGTTGGGCCCACAAGTACTGCGCTGCATGGTGCCGTGGTTGTAAAGATGGACCTCGCCATGGACGTCAGGAGTGAAGCTGTGCATCGTACATCCTATTGCGCAAAGTTTGAGTCGTAACACGACGTACTGTGGCTGCACGAAAAGCATTATTCAACATGGTGGCGTTGCTGTCAGTGTTCCTTCGAGCCATAATCCGTAGGCAGCGGTCATCCTTTCCAGTAGTAGCCCTTGGGCGGCCTGAGCGAGGCATGTCATCGACAGTTCCAGTCTCTCTGTATCTCCTCCATTTCCGAACAACATCGCTTTGGTTCACTCCGATACGCCTGGACACGTCCCTAGATGAGAGCCCTTCCTGGCACAAAGTAACAAGGCGGACGCGATTGAACCGCGGTATTGACTGTCTAGGCGTGGTTGAACTATAGACGACACGAGCCATGTACCTCATTCCTGGAGGAAAGACTGGAACTGATCGGCTGTCGGACCCCCTCTGTCAAATAGCCGCTGCTCATGCATGGTTGTTTATATCTTTGGACGGTATTAGTAACATCTCTGAACAGTCAAAGGAACTATGTCTGGGATACAATATCAACAGTCAACATCTATCTTCAGAAGTTCTGGGAACCGGCGTCACGAAAACTTTTTTTGATGTGTGTATCTTGTACTTATGTAACTTCAGACCTAGGAGTTTTCAAGTGGCATACTGCGTCTACTATGTAGACAGAGATTCACCGGTATGCCACGTACATCATTTGCACAGAGGCCAACGAGCAGATCATCGGTGCAGCATAACTGCTGTCTGTACATCAGTACGGCTGGTTCCGGCGGAAGTTCGAGTCCTCCCGCGGGCATGGGTGTATGTGCGTGTCCTTAGGATAATTTAGGTTAAGTAGCGTGTAAGCTTAGGTACTAATGACCTTAACAGTTAAGTCCCATAAGATTTCACACACATTTGAACGTTTTTTTGTACATCAGTAGGTGATACGGTCACCTCACATTAAATGTGACGAGTTCCATTTACTTGTCCACTGAGTTATTTGTGAATGTGCCTGTCAGGGTGCAGGTCTTCTGTTTCTCACCGCTGAACACTATGAGCCAACTTTGTGTCCATTTAATAAAAGTCGGAAAAGGGAGGGGGGGGGGGAGGGAGGTCTAAGGGAAGTCAAACACATGTTCTTCCAATCCCGAAATTACATTTAGGGTAGAACCTGACATTGTGTACTTCCTATTCATACCGTTTTAGGCACTCTATACATCATTTATGGTATCTAAGTTGTGACTCATTCTAGAAGCATTCAAATGGTTCAAATGGCTATGAGCGCTATGAAACTTAACATCTGAGGTCATCAGTCCCCTAGACTTAGAAATACTTAGACCTAACTTAACCTAAGGACATCACACACATCCATGCCCGAGACCGGATTCGAATCTGCGACCGTAGCAGCAGCGCGGTTCCTGAATGAAGCCGGCCGAAGTGGCCGAGCGGTTAAAGGCGCTACAGTCTGGAACCGCACGACCGCTACGGTCGCAGGTTCGAATCCTGCCTCGGACATGGATGTGTGTGATGTCCTTAGGTTAGTTAGGTTTAAGTAGTTCTAAGTTCTAGGGGACTGATGACCTCAGATGTTGAGTCCCATAGTGCTCAGAGCCTTTTGAACCATTTTGAGAGGAGAGGGTCCTGAATGAAGCGCCTAGAACCGCTCGGCCACAGTGGCCGGCTAGAAGCATTCCGATAGCAATAATTGGTCTTATTTGCTAAACTGAAGTAGAACCACAACGTGATACTGCGTTTTATGGAAGTCACTAAGTGCAGGTTGTCAGTGGCAGGGTCGCTTTAATCGCTTGTAGACGTAAGAATTCCACTGCGGAGACAATATTATGCAACCTCACACAGGCAAGCTATACGTTACAAACAACAAGGGGGATTACTTCATTACTACCACCGCTACTACTACTACTACTACTATTACTACTACCACTACGCTTGTGATTTCTAATATTACCAGCAGCGAGATGTAAACGAGCAAACAGGTACCAGAGTAGGGTCTTAATCGGCCCCTCCAATGTCGCAGTAATCCCTTCCATGTGTGGTTTCTTGAAGTTCTTGCGTAAGAGTAGGTATTCATTAAGTGTGTAGTAACCTTCTGTATGAAAGCAAAATTCATTCCCTTATTGATAAAAATCGCTCTGTAGCAGCAGCTAATTTTACCAGTATGAAATTATCGAACCAGGTAGTGTAATAGTAAGATAATGGATTTGTATTGGGGAGAACGACGATGCAGATTTAAGTATTTAAATCCAGAGACGGTTACATCCGTAGGGTCCGAGCTTTTGGTCTATCTCGAATGACTTCATCGTTCACCGGACGTTAAATCGTAATCGACGATCCTTATTTAATAAGCATTAAAAATCTGCAGGAAGATAAATGTGTCTCACTGTTCCACACAAGAACATATATTCCGTCTATACAGAGTAGGTACCGTACTTAAATTTCCACAAGTGCAGATTGGACATCAAGTACTTTCCAAAGGAACCTCAAGCAAATGACGGGCATCACGAGAAATCTAAATCTGGGTGGCTAGGCAGATTTTCTTAATCTCGCTTATCCCCAGTGCGAGTTTAGCACTCTTACCAATGCGCCATTTTGCTCTATTATTCCCCGTAACCGCTTAGCAAGATAATGTTAAATTGTAACATTATAGACGTACTTATAATATCGGAACGTATAGAGACGCTGTACGAACTCGACCATCAGCATATTTCTCTGCCTAGCAGACACGTCATATTGAGATATATCAGTTACATATTGATCGTGCTCGGATTTTAAATTGCTTATTTTCTTTTTAAATGGAACATCACTGTGCTATCGTAATACGTCAGAACATAACTTTTCACTTAGCGAGATTTTTTCCTTTTTGGAGTAGCAACTCTTCGCATTGTAAGTAAGATTATGTAATGCAACGAGCTCTCTGGTGCTCAAGGTTACATCGACACGTGTCGGTGTGATTGCTTAACCTGTTGGAATTGTCACATGTGTGGTCACACGTCTTTCCTGAATCCAATGCCTACTACATTGTATTACTTAAATACTCACAGACAATTTCGTAAATTAAACCATGTGGGAAGCGTATCGTAATTTATTAGATATAAAACTGCTGTATTCACAGAGCCTGCTGTTGCTTCTAAAATCCGTAAAAAATGCATCGTTGCCCGATGCCATTTTAAAAAGCATAAAATCAATACATATTATAAAAATGTTTGTATATCAGTTCCATATATCCTCTTAAACCACTGGGCCGATTTCATCCAAATTTGGTTCATACATCTATTACTATCCGAAAACAACCGCTGTGGTGGTAAGAACGTCCTACCTGTCAAAGGTGTGGGGCTAAAAAAGTAGATTAGCCAATGACGTGCGAATAGCCAGATTTTATCCATTCATTATCTGATAATGACAGTACTTAGTGAGCTGCAACAAACATACATAATCTTTTTGAAATATTTTCTCTCTCGAAACCCCCGCAAAGTGATGAAAGGGGAAGAGTTTATCGCGAACTAAATTTTCGCTGTTCATGCAGTAATACTGCCATATCAGCTGTAACTTTTTAATTTATTTTTGGGTCTATAACGTTGTTTTCACCGTTTTGCACTTGTTGGCAGTAACGACAAGTGTTGACGCAGGTGGTAGGTCGTAAATGTTATATAGTAAACTTACGCATTTGTAAACATAACACCATCAAAATGTTAGTCGATTTGTGATTGCGTCATGAAGTTACTCTCGATTGAGTGAGTCGACTTACGAGTCCAATTCTCGTCATGGGTAGTAAGTTTTAAATTTCTACTTTAACATGAAGAAATCTGCTGCTGAGGCTCATAAAATTCTGGGTAAGAACTATGGTGATGCACTTATTAGTGAAACAAAGTGCGCGGAATAGTTTCAGCGCTTTAAGAATGGTGATTTTGATGTCGAAGACCGGCATTGCGGAATAAAAGGGAAAGTTTTCGAAGCTACAGAAACTGATGGAAACAATTACGAGAGATCGTTACCAATAGCCGATAATGCGTTTGAGCCAAGCACTAAAAGACAAGCGGACACAAAACATCGACAGACACGAAAAGGTGGCTTTGCTGTTCCAGCGTAGCGACAAGCGCCGGCACGAAGATCAAGAACGATACAGCAGAGAGGGCTGTGAGACGTCGTCAGTCAATAACACGCTGACTAGGGCGTCAAACACGACAGAAGCGGCCTCTACACGAAGAGAATAAAAGCGACGAGCCGCCTGGTCGCGGCCGGACAGTAGAAGAGGCGAGCCGCAGTGATATTAACGATAACAGTGGCAAATGAACCTGTGGGATCAGCTTGCAAGGAAATTGTATCTATCAAAGCAGATTGATTATTTGCATGTCATCAATTTCTTGCGAGCCATCATGTAGAAACGAAAGTTAAGCGAGGGGCGTTTGAAAAGTCAATGCAAAAATAAAAACTACTTACGTGTTCGGGGCAAACCTTTTTTATTTTTCGACATAGTCTCCTTCAGACTTATACACTTCGTCCAACGCTTTTATAATGTACTGATCACTTCCGAATAATAGGAATTGTCCAAGTCTGCAAAACAGCTATTAGTTGCTGAGAGCACCTCCTCGTTTGAATAAAATCTTCATCCCGCCAGCCTTTTCTTCAAATTGGAAAACAAATAGTAGTCTGAGGGAGCCAAGTCTGGAGAACAGGGGGGATGAAAACGTGTTCGAATCCTATTTCCATTAATTTTGCGACCACAACTGCTGAGGCATGTGCTGGTGCATTGTCGTGATGGAAAAGGACTTTTTTGCCGTCCAATCGCCGGCGTGTTTCTTGCAGCTCGGTTTTCAAACGGTCCAATAACGATAAATACGAGGGCAGTTCAATAAGTAGTGCAACACAATTTTTTTCTAGGCCAATTTTGGTTGAAAAAAACCGGAAATTTCTTGTGGAATATTTTCAAACATTCCCGCTTCGTCTCGTATAGTTTCATTGACTTCCGACAGGTGGCAGCTCTGTACGGAGCTGTTAAAATGGCGTCTGTAACGGATGTGCGTTGCAAACAACGGGCAGTGATCGAGTTTCTTTTGGCGGATAACCAGGGCATCTCAGGTATTCATAGGCGCTTGCAGAATGTCTACGGTGATCTGGCAGTGGACAAAAGCACGGTGAGTCGTTGGGCAAAGCGTGTGTCATCATCGCCGCAAGGTCAAGCAAGACTGTCTGATCTCCCGCGTGCGGGCCGGCCGTGCACAGCTGTGACTCCTGCAATGGCGGAGCGTGCGAACACACTCGTTCGAGATGATCGACGGATCACCATCGAACAACTCAGTGCTCGACTTGACATCTCTGTTGGTAGTGTTGTCACAATTGTTCACCAGTTGGGATATTCAAAGGTTTGTTCCGCTGGGTCCCTCGTCGTCTAACCGAACACCATAAAGAGCAAAGGAGAACCATCTGTGCGGAATTGCTTGCTCGTCAATTGGCTGAGGGTGACAATTTCTTGTCAAAGATTGTTACAGGCGGTGAAACATGGGTTCATCACTTCGAACCTGAAACAAAACGGCAATCAATGTAGTGGCGCCACACCCACTCCCCTACCAAGAAAAAGTTTAAAGCCATACCCTCAGCCGGTAAAGTCATGGTTACAGTCTTCTGGGACGCTGAAGGGGTTATTCTGTTCGATGTCCTTCCCCATGGTGAAACGATCAACTCTGAAGTGTATTGTGCTACTCTTCAGAAACTGAAGAAACGACTTCAGCATGTTAGTAGGCACAAAAATCTGAACGAACTTCTCCTTCTTCATGACAACGCAAGACCTCACACAAGTCTTCGCACCCGAGAGGAGCTCACAAAACTTCAGTGGACTGTCCTCGTCATGCACCCTACAGCCCCGATCTCGCACCGTCGGATTTCCATATGTTTGGCTCAATGAAGGACGCAATCCGTGGGAGGCACAACGCGGATGATGAAGTTATTGATGCAGTACGACGTTGGCTCCGACATCGAGCACTGGAATGGTACCGTGCAGGCATACAGGCCCTCATTTCAAGGTGGTGCAAGGCCGTAGCATTGAATGGAGATTACGTTGAAAAATAGTGTTATGTAGCTAAAAGATTGGGGAATAACCTGGTGTATTTCAATGCTGAATAAAACAACCCCTGTTTCAGAAAAAAAATGTGTTGCATTACTTATTGAACTGCCCTCGTAATATGAACCTGTAATAATTTTACCATATTCCAGATAGTAGATGAGGATTATCCCTTGCTAATCCCAAAAGACAGTCTCCATAACCTTTCCGGCCGAAGGAACAGTCTTCGCCCTTTTTGTTTCAGATTCCCCCTTGTTAAATCATTGTTTAGTTTCAGATTCCCCCTTGTTAAATCATTGTTTAGCTTGTTGTTTGGTCTCAGGAGTATAGTACTGTATCCATGTTTCATCAACAGTGACGAAGCGACGCTTTAAGTCCTGCGGATTTTTCCTGAACAGCTGCAAACCATCCTTGCAACACTTCCGTTTCTGGTCAAGCGTGATAAATCACGGAAACCGTCTTGCGGATAGCTTTCTCCTGTCCAAATGTTTATGAAAAATATTATGTACCCGTTCATTCAAGATGCCCACTGCACTAGCAATCTCAAGCACCTTAACTCTTCTGTCATCCATCACCATATCATGGATTTTATCAATGATTTCTGGAGTCGTAACCTCCAAAGGACGTCCAGAACGTTCAACATTACTTGTGCACATATGGCCACTCCGATAATTTTGAAACCACTTATAAACTGTTCTAATCGAATGTGCAGAGTCACCATAATGTTAATCAAACTTCTCTTTAGTCTCCTGGGGCGTTTCATAAAGTAATGTTTAATCACCACACGAAATCCTTTTTCGTCCATTTTTTGACAATCACTCGACTTCCTTGATTCACACAGATGTCAAACACAAAGAAATAGACCAATATGGCTGAAACTTGGTGTGCCTTCTTTCCAAAGATGGTACTAACTAAACATGATCTCGATACGCGAAGATGGTGCCACCTCTCGGACTTTGCACGGACTATTCAAACGCCCCTCGAAGTATTGTCAATTCAATTACTGAGATAAACTCCATTAACATGATTTGCTTGTACGTTGTGTAGTTATCCGAATGGGCAGGATCCCACATTTGCAGCATGACAGTGCTCGACCTCATGTCGTAAAACCCACCAAAACAAACTTGGAAACGTTGAAATGGAAAGTCCGACCCGATTCACCGTATTCTCCTCACTTTGTTCCCTCTACTACCTTTTACGATCAATGGCACATGGCCTGGCTGACTAGCACCTCCGGTCATATGAACAAGTGCGACGTTGGATCGATTCATGGATGTCCTCAAAAGACATCCTGTTCTTCCTTTGCAGGATTCGTATGCATAGTAGTGGGCAATAAACGTAAATTTTTTGTACGTTTTTCACAATAAAGCCCCAAATTTCTACAAAAAAATGAGGGAGCAAAGTTATAGATCAAATACATCCTTAATATTATCTGGATACATTTTGCAGGCCGTATTCACATGTACCACTGAATGTTTCTGCAAAATTATAGCATTGCATGACACCTATTTGGGGAGATATGATGTCATACGGATTGAGCTGCGTTGTAATGAAACTGCAGGGCGGAATTTGCTACAGATGCAGGTGATATATGGGTACAAATATGGATGAAATATACTAAATATATGTGAAATATTAGTGATATGTGCTTACTCTGACAAACCCGAGGGTAAGATGTTCCTGGATCGATTTCAACCAAACTTTCTAAACTTATTCCTTACTTTCTGGAAAGAAATATTATGGTGTCAAGAACCCCCAGTCTGCTTTTGGGGTAGGGGTGATAACATGGCGATGGAGAGACAGGATTGGCAGGAAGAAATGAGAAGAGAAAGGCAAAAGGATAAGATGGTTGGAGAGGGGAGAGGAGGAAGGCAGAGTGGGAAGCAGGAAACGGACAGACAGAGAGGGGATGGACAATGCAGGTAAATCAACAGAAGACGAATAAATACATACCTGGGGAACGCCATGTACTCAGCTGGTAATTAATATAAAACCTATGTGCAATTATAGCAGCAAAATTAACTACAAAGTGAGGTATACAAATTTCCAAGCAGTAGATTAATAGGCGTAGGACCATGTCCTCCAGATAACATAGTTTTCGAATGATACAAGAGGCCGATTCCACCGCTTCTCCTAGCTGCCTAGACAGTAATCAAACACGAACACTGACTCATTTTCGTAGTCGTTTGTCAGAGTTTCATCTAAAAATGGTTGAAATGGCTCTGAGCACTATGGGACTTAACATCTGTGGTCATCAGTCCCCTAGAACTTAGAACTACTTAAACCTAACTAACCTAAGGACATCACACACCTCCATGCCCGAGGCAGGATTCGAACCTGTGACGGTAGCAGTCGCGCGGTTCCGGACTGAGCGCCTAGAACCGCTAGAACACCGCGGCCGGCTAGAGTTTCATCTGCTATTTCTCAATATAGGATATCATCTTTGTACTCTGCTGGCCATAAAAACTGAAGGAAGATGAAAGAGGCATGTAGGAAACTGCAAATGAGCGGTAAGTGTACCAGTGCTTGGATACGCAAAGATTTAGCATTTCCGTGTGGTATCTACGATTAAGTGTGCCGTTATCAACGTCATCCTCCGAGCAACCGCTTAAATTTCCCTCCGCGGTCGGCAATTGCGTAGCATCGCGCCTCTGCTGCACGAATCCACGTCGTGCGCACCTGAATGATGGCATTTCAGTGGCCAGCGGCGGAATTCGACGACAGGGCCCTTGGTCTTGGGTTTTGACTACCGAGTGGAGAGGACGAGTTCATAGAGGTACTTAGCAGTGCTGCTGTGGTGGAATCTTCACCGTGCTTTTCGTCAGTATTAGCGGACAATTAGCCGGAATAAATGAGAGACTGCCGGCCGGTTTGACCGAACGTATAACTAAAGAAGTTTGGTAGGGAAAGAGACAGACGTAGATGACCTATTATGGGAACTTTATGTATGTTCCATTTGAGCAAGTGTCTAGGTAAGTGTAACAGGTCATATGCTAGTTGCTAAAGCATGACTGAAGTTACAGTCATCTGTATTTGGCTTGTCCCAGTGTTCTTAAGGAAGCTTGATAATTTATGAATGAAAATTCACTTATGGGAGTGAGTACAGTGTTCAGCCTGTAAGTAGCCTTTTTATGTGTTTATTTGTTGGCAGCGCGATAGACTGCGTTAATAACGCTGATAGCGCTGTGCGCCTTCCGTAAGAGACTGTGTGGCTGGTCGGGCTCGCATTTGGAGGTGAATAGCTAGCAGTGGTGGAGGTTGGAAGTTAATAGCCAGCAGTGATGGCAGTTGGGAGTGTATAGTCAGTAGTGATGGAGGTTGGAAGTTAATAGTTGTCAGTGATGAAATTAGAGGTCTGAAGTGTTAGCGCGAGCGGACGGTCTAGACAAGTGTCCGTTCTGGAAATTAAATTTCGTTGATGATTATATAATTTTTGGAACTGGATGTTATGGACGTTTATATAATTATTTTGAACTAGACATCACATTATTAAGGTAAGATTTGGTAATTACATTGTTTTCTCTGCAACAAAATATTTCCTTTGCTAACCACATGCCTATTAGTAGTTAGAGCCTACAGTAGTTAGAATCTTTTATTTAGCTCGCTATATTGGTGCTTGCTGTATCGCTGGAGTTGGTGTAACGAAGATTTTCTGTAAGTGTCTTATGAAATATATAAGTTATTGTTAGGATTTCTTCTAATTCAGGGCCATTCCTTTGTGTTAATTATTCGAGCAGTCGGACTGCGTTTGAGTTGTATTTGTGAGGAATAATTGTGTAGATTAGATATGAAATGATAAAGACAATCAAAGAGACAGTATGTTCAGTTTCACTCAGCAGTTTAAGTAAAAAATTTATAATAAAGAAGTTTCAAGTCGTTGCCCGTGCCCGTGTGTAGATGTATTACGCCAAAGAGGGTTAGTAGTAAAGCGGTAATACGTTTTATGCTGTTAAGAGGCAGTTTTACTGCAGGAACTGCAAAAATGTAGTAAATAAAATTTTTTTTGCTTTCATTATTTTGTGGAGGGTATCAGTCAGAAAAATGTTCATGTATATTTGAAATTATGAGTAAAGTTTGTTGTGAGTCACTAAGTGTTCTCATCTCAAATACTGGATGAACAGATGAACAGAGTATGGGAAATTTACGTGCAGTGAGTTACGCTGCCTCGAGACACACACACACACACGGTTTATAATTGTAATACTAGTCTTGCAATGTTAAAACTTTAACGTAGGACTTGTGTTGGCATAAACAAATATCTAAAAGATGGGTGCTTCCATAACACGGAGGTGACGAAAGTCATAGTATTTCTCCTAACACCGTGTCCGACCGTCTTTTGCGCTGCGTGGTTCAGTATGGACTCAACAAGTCGTTGGAGGTCTCCTGTGGAAACACTGAGCCTTACTGCCCTTATAGCGGTCCATAACGGCGGAAGTGCTGCAGACGTAGAATGTTGTGCATGAAATGAGCTCTCTATTATAACCCATAAATGATCGATGGGATTCATGTCGGGCGATCTTGGTAGCCAAATCATTCGTTCGAATCGTCCACAAAGTTCTTCAGACCCATAATGAACAATTGTGGGCCGCGCGGGATTAGCCGAGCTTTCTGCGGCGCTTCTGTCACGGACTGTACGGCTGGTCTCGGCGGAGGTTCGAGTCCTCCCTCGGGCATGGGTGTGTGTGTTTGTCCGTAGGATAATTTAGGTTAAGTAGTGTGTAAGCTTAGGGACTGATGACCTTAGCAGTTAAGTCCCATAATATTTCACACACGCAACAATTGTGGTCCGGTGGCATGACATCGTTATTTGGGAACGTTAAGTCCATGAATGGCTGAAATGGTATCCAAGTAGCCTAATATATCCGTTTCCAGTCAATGATCGGTTCAAATGGACCAGAGGACACAGTGAATTCCATGTGAACACAGCCCACACCATTGTGGAGCCATCACCAGCTTGCCCAGAGCCCTGCTGACAACCTGGGTTCATGTCTTCGTGGGACACTCTAACCCTACCATAAACTATTAACAACTGAAATCGGGACTCATCTGACCAGGCTGCGGTTTTCCAGACGCCTAGGGTCCAACCGACATGGCCAAGACCGCAGGAGCGGACGATGTCGTGCTGTTACCAAAGGCAGTCGCATCGGTTGTCTGCTGCCATAGCCCATTAACATCAAATTGCGAAATTTCGGCGCACTGTCCTAAGCGATACGTTCGTCGTACGTCACACATTGATTTCTGCGGTTATTTCAATGCAGTGCTGATTGTCTGTTAGCACTGACAACGCTACGCAAATTCTGCTGCTCTCGGTCGTTAAGAGAAGGCCATCGGTCACTGAGTTGTCCGTGGTGAAAGGTAATGCTTGAAATCTGGTATTCTCGGCACTCTCTTGTCACTGTGTATTTCGGAATATTAAATTCCCTAACGATTTTCGAAATGGAATGTCCAATGGGTCTAGCTCATATTACTGTTCAGCGTTCAGAGCTTTTAATTCTCGTCGACCGGACATAATTACGTCGCAAACCTTTTCACATGAATGACATGACTGCAAATGACAGCTGCGCCAATTTACTACCCTTTTATATGTTGTGTACGGAATGATACCGCCATCTATATACAGGGTGGTCGGAAATTCCCGTTACAAACTGCTAGGACATGTAGAGGGTAGTGAGTACAGAACATTTTGAATAGGAACCCATGTCCGGAATCGTATCGTTTCCGTTCTACGACAGTTTCAATTCAGGCGTGTACCTCACCAACTTCTGCTTAGGGCAAGAGAAACGTCTCAGAGTTCCCTGTCCTGGTAGACACGATAACGTGTACTACGTCAAACGAGTCAAATGTTCAACTGTGTGCGAAAACCTTATGGGACATAACTGGTAAGGTCGTCAGTGCAGTGCTGATTGTCTGTTAGGTTACAAATTACTTAACCTAAATTATCCTAAGTGCAAACACACACACCTATGCCCGAAGGAGGACTCGAACCTCCGTCGGGACCAGCCGCACAGTGCATGGCTGCATCAAACGAGTCCCAGATGTCACGTATTGTCCACTTTGCTGTGAGACCGAGTCAATAGCTGTGCATCACCGATGGAGGAAACATGGTGCAGTACACGTTTGTGGAATACACAGACATGCTCCCTGTGTATGGCAAAGCTGGAGGTAACGGAAGAGCTGCTAGTCGCCTGTATCACGAACGTTTTCCCCACCGTCACACTCCATCGCACAAACTGTCTGTCCAAGTTACACAACGGCAACGAGAAACGGGTAGCTTCACTGTGAGGAGGCAGGACTGTGGTGCTCCACGGCGACGCTGCACTCCCGAATTTGAAGAAGGTGTACTGCGTCGCACTGAAGATAGCCCGTCAACGAGTTCGCGAACAATTGAACGTGCAGTGGCTGTTAGTCACAGTACCGTCTTAGACGTCCTGCATGAGCAACAGTTACATCCGTACCACTTACAAAGGGTACACGCTAAGTGTCCAGCAGACTTTCCACAACGCGTCGCCTTCTGCAGATGGTTCCTGCACCGTTGCATCGACGCACCCCTGTTTCCACGTCGAGTTCTCTTCACAGATGAATGTAGGTTCGCAAGGGATTGTGTACTGAATGCTCGAAATAACCATATCTGGGGGGACGAAAACGCTCATGCCACGCATGTTCAGGGATTTCAAGACAGGTTTGCAATTAACATGTGGGCAGTTGTTCTGGACGGTCATGTGATTGGACCATACCTCCATCCATCCAAGCTCCCTGGTCCCGCGTACTTAGTCTTCGTTCGACACGTAATGGACCCGATCTTGGAAGCTGTGTCATTGAATGTCCAGTCAAGAAATGTGTTTTCAGCATGATGGAGCACCACCTCACTTTTCACTGGCTGTCCGGAGACATCTCAACAGACGGTATGATGAAAGATGGATAGGCCGTGGTGGTCCAACCGAGTGGCCTCCATGATCGCCGGATTTAACCCCTATCGACTACTTCTTGTGGGGTCGTATGAAGAACCTAATTTGTGGGACGGAGGAAGATCTGCTGGCACGAGTTATGACCGCTGCACAAGACACTGAAGAGACACCTGGTGGGATGGAGAGAGTATACCAGAACATGCTTCGGAGGTGTGTAACAACGTTGGTGGTCGCCACATAGAGCCGCTGTTGAAATGCATCGGTACGTTGCGGCTGGTGCCGTAGATGCTGGGTTCTTGTTGTTGTCGACTAATGTAAACCATAAGGTGTAAGTTGTAATGCAAATGCGTAAGTAATAACGGAACGAGTCAGTATTCTTTTCAAATGGATTGCAGCAATTGTACTGGGTCACGTCTAAGTACATTCCTCGATTGGGAGTGGATGAGATAAGCATCTGCATAGAAACTGTCGTAGAACGTGGGTTCCTATTCAAAATGTTATGTACTCACTACCCTCTACATGTCCTAGAAGTTTGTTACGGGAATTTTCGACCACACTATATGTGCCTATCGATATCCCGTGCCTTTTGTGACCTCAGTGTTTATCCTCAAGTATTCAGGTAAGAATTGTCCTGTAAAAATTGCGTGTGAGCGATCTCAGAGCCCATTAATAAAGCTCCGTCGAGGGAGGATGGTCAGCGTACAGAACGAGTTGCTCTGAGTGGGAGCAGCGGCGCACGGGCTATCTGCGGGCCGGCAGTAACGAGGCGACTGAGTGACGGCGTGTGGACGTGGCGGGGCTGCGGTTCGCGGGCAGTCTGCGGCTGCGGTCGGCCGGCATCCCCCGCAGAGCCGGCCGGCTGACAAATCTCCGCGGCTAATGGAGGACAAGCGACACGCCGCCGCCACCGCCGGCGCTCCGTCAGCCGCCGGCCAGCCTCCACCACACACCTGCTGCGCGCCGCAGCGCAGCGCCACCACCGCGGCAGAGTTCCTTTCCGAGCCACACCTCTTCAGGGGAGCGGAATGGTGTATGAAAAGCAGTCTTAGTATTCAACACCTCGTCGATTTCATGATTGTTGGAGACTCGAAATGTCCTTTTCGTCTCGTGGCGGCGGTGGAAGCGGACGCTACCGCAGTGCTTGAGCTCTATAGACGATGCGACGCCAGTGACGTCATTACGCAACCGAACGAGGCGTACGAGAAAGACAGGCCGCGGCGCGTACGTCACCAAGGTAGTCCTGCGCTCGCTCGCTCGCTTTAATCGGCTGACAAACTACGTTCCTACCCCTGTTAACTCGTAACTAGGCGTGTCCGTACAAACGAAAACTGAATCTTCGACTGGAATCTGCTATTATGAAATCTTACTGTTATTAGTCCTATAATGATGGGAAGTCCATGGACCTACTTAATATTTTTTACGGCTGTACTGGCATACAATAAAATAAAATCATGATTAAATGATTATCAAATGCATAAGGCACCACTTCCAGCATGTAATAAGTACTGTTAAGCAGAAGAGACTAAATGCTATAAACAAGCCGTTATACTGTTTATATCGAATATTGATCTTAAATTAAATTTTGCTGCAGTACAGTTAATTAGTAAGACTTCATAATAGTAGATTCCAGTGGAAGATGCAGTTCTAGTTAGTACTTACACGCCCAGCTGCGTGTTAACAGGTTTAGAAACGTATTTTGTCTGCTCAGCTGAGCGAGCGAGCTTCAGAACTACCTTCGTGACGTAAGCGCCGCGGCCTTATATCGGAGGGTGGACAAAACTACGGAAACACCAAATCACAACACATTAGTATGTCTAATACGGTGTTTAAATGTGTGTGATATCTTATGGGACTTAACTGCTTAGGTCATCAGTCCCTAAGCTTACACACTACTAAATTATCCTAAGGACAACCCCACATCGAGTAGGCCACCGAAATGTGAACCCAGACAACGCTACCGAAGAGGAACACACGAGCTCAGGCGAAGTCCACCGCCCGTAAGCCAAATTTGTAATCTAAAGGGTTCAAAATGGCTCTGAGCACTATGCGACTTAACTTCTGAGGTCATCAGGCCCCTAGAACTTAGAACTACTTAAACCTATCCAACCTAAGGACATCACACACACCCATGCCCGAGGCAGGATTTGAACCTGCGACCGTAGCGGTCTCGCGGTTCCAGACTGTAGCGCCTAGAACCGCTCGGCCACCCTGGCCGGCCACTCACTAGGACTTAATAACACACATATTGGCCACCTTAAGTGGACCTGCAGAGCTCAACGCGGTAGCCTTTAGAAATAAAAACTCGGATTGCCCGCAGAGGACATATTGACATAAATTAACCGATACCGTAAGCAAATTAAACACTTGCTAGTAATGAACTGGTATTCTGCAAATACATCAATATTATGCAGAAGCAGAGCACACCCTTAGGAAGAGGCATCAAATGAAATCGAACACACATAACATCACGTGTCCGGCAACGACTTACTGTACCAAGAGCGATTACAATCACAGTTAAATGAGCGCTCTTAGTAATTAGATTACTTAACTGGTGTCCTGATGCGGGGACGATAACAGCGTGTCCCTCCAAAGAAGCGGGTACATCCACAGCTCACGGGGTTGCCGGAGAACGTACAGCGCCGGCCAACTTCCGCCGCCTCCAGTGTAACCACGTGATAGCCAGCGCCCGGCCTCAGGCACGCCGTCTCTTCGCTTCTGCCCGCCAGCCAATCGCCGACTCGCGCACCGCCGCCTTCCGTTCTCAAAGCGTTGTTCCCCTTTACACGTGGTCGGCACTCGCTTATTTCCCGAGCCGGCCCAAGCCCCAAGACAAACCTCTGTACTTCGAAATCGATCGAACTCATGTCAGCGATACTACTCGCCGGTCCCGCCACAGCTCATCGTCCAAGTTCGAATTCACTTAGCTACGGCATAATACACTTACAACTAAACATAAAATTGTTCTGACCGCGACTGACACTTTCAATATAATGAGGACATTGCACAGGTGTAGTGTAACGTTCCCTGGCAACACTCACACTATTAATAAACTAAAATTTAATTGTACTATATACGCCGCTATGAAGCAATTTGTATATACTGTAATTATTTAACAAAAAATATTATTTAATTTTGTGTAAAGGACATTCGTTATTATTGTAATATTTTCTGTAGTAATATTCTCGATGTATTTATGATTGTAATATTTCTATACTCATAATGTAATTGCGAAATGTAAAATTCAGCCACAGAGGAAAATAATGTTGTAAGATTACAAAGAGATGTTAATGGTCAGCAGTAGTATAAAAAGCACCACGTAGTGTGTATTCTTTGTCGTTTTCCTGGAGAGCTGAAAGTGAGAGGAACCTGTGACGTAGCATTTTATGAATAGGTAGACTTCTTTTGTCTGTATCTAGATTTAGCCGCCATTAGAGGAGAAATTACAAACTAATGTAAGTTGAATTATTGTTGTGTCTAAATACATTATAATTTAACAAAAGTGTGTATTACTAATGTAAATTAGCTTGCCCATGACATCTATAACATTTCTTTAAAGAATTTTCAGCATTTTTAGCGGTGTTGCTGGGCTGTGCCGCGACCGAACGATTTTTCAGCGGCGGCACATTTAAAAAATTGTTCCGCTAAGAAAAATTAACCAAACCCGTAAATCGGGAGCAGATAAAAATTAGCAGTGAATTAAGCAAATGTTTTTCTTTTACAGCGATCCTGAGACTGACGGAATTTATTACTAGTTTCACATTTGTGCATTCATAGGCGGATAGTTAACGTTGAAATTTAACAATTTTGGTTCTTTCAAATAACTTAAATGTATAGTGAAGTGTGTTTTATCAATGATAATTAAACGTCGGCTTGGCAATATTTAACCATTTTCTGCTAATAGAGACAGTCTTGTGTTCCATAGTTAACGCCGGGAAAGAATTCAGTAAATATTAAAAAAAAAAAAACACTGCATTTAGAAAATGTGTGCCAAGGCCGAATTATGTAAAGGATTTAATCCTCAACTAAATATTCTTAATCAGTTAATATGAATTCACGTAATTTTAAATGTACTTAATTCTGTGTAAATAATTTTTATTACCACACGTAAATAAGTGGTTCTACAACAAAGTTCGTACAGAAGGAAAGAAAGGCAAATTGACTAAAAACAAATTTTAAAAAAGGTAACTGTTTATTATTTTTTTAATTAGTAATTTCATTAAAGTAGGTAGTGGTCAAATACAACAGCGCTAGTTGACAGGCTTGGCTAACATCTGCATTCATGTTCAGGCCAGCATCTGTCGCGGTGTTTCCATATTTTTGTAAACTGTCGCGCTCGGATTAACTTCCCACGACGTTTGTGTAATTGTTACTAGATGAGAACTGCAAACGTGGCTTACACCCGCGAGACGAGGTTAGGTTTCCAGATTGAATCTTTCACTGTGCTGTGGAGTGAGCGATGTTTTGAAACTCCTGGTAGATGAACATTGTGTGCCAGACCGGGACTCGACCCCAGAATCTTCCCTTCCGTGGGGAGTGCTCCCCTCATCTAAGCTATCCAGTCTCGACACAAGGTAAACCTTTACAGCGTTACCTCAGCCACCACCCCTACCTTCCAAAGTTCAGAGAAGTTCTCCCGCACACCTTTCTGTACTGCAGGAAACGATACTGCGGAGGAGCAACTTAGCCGCACCCTACGAGATTCTTTGGATAGCGAGAGAGGGATACTGGTGAAAGCAGACCTGAGAGGGCGTATTGCGAATCATGCCTGGATAGCTACGTCATTGTATTAAACGAGTAGCGCAAATTTCCAGGTTTGTGTCCTAATTTGGTGAATAGTTTCAATCTTCCCGGAAGTTTCTAGATTAAGCTGTTTCCTGCTTCACTATTATGAGAGTCATAAACATTTAGAAACATAAAAAGGGCTGAAACAGTCGTAGTTACTCGAATGTATCCAGTGTTATTGAGATTTTGTACCTTCATATCACACTAAACTTTACCGCCGATTGGCTGATGCTTTGCACTCTCCCTTTAGTGTCAGTGGACGGCGGTACTGAAATCGCATTTGCGGAATGTGGATGTGAAAGAGAAAAGTCCAGCTAAGGCACATAGTCAGAAAGAGAACTCTGGGGGCATCGTCATTTCCATTTGCTAATTAGAGTTGAGTGCCTAACCATACCACTGGCCATTAACATTGCTACACCAAGAAGAAATATAGATGATAAACGGGTATTCAGTGGACAAATGTATTATACTAGAACTTACATGTGATTACATTTTCACGCAATTTGGATGCATAGATCCTGAGAAATCCGTACCCAGAACAAGCACCTCTGACTGCAACAACGGCCTTGATACGCCTGGAAGAGTGTTCGGATCGCTGAAGGGGTTACGGCGACCGCTCACGACAAGCGGAAAATGCAGGTCCGAGACACAGTTTGGCAAAAATTTTCATGTGTCACCTATAGTCAGTTAATATGTAATGCAGCTAATGTCGGAAAAATTCCACAATTTGTCAATAAATATTATGTATAAACTTTAAAGATCAACGAAATTTTATAAATGTACAGAATTCGTTGGAAAGTTCCTCCGAGGTTTCAGACGCAGCTGGTAAACCATACCGAGTCTACATCTGGTCCCTGCTTGTGACCACACCACTCGTTCCGCTGCCTGCGTCAGTGCTGCCCATGGTCTAACTATAAGTCTGTCTTTCAAATGAGAGAGCTAATCTGTCAACATAACCACCACCATACTCGATTCCAGATAGTGAAGTATGTAGTAAAAACTGATGCCACTCACATCTTTGTCACTGACTTTAAAATTTCGTCCGAAACACCATACTCTAGAGCTACGTACACTGTCATGCAATACCTCCGCCGGCCGGTGTGGCGCTTGAGTCAGCTACTGTCGCAAGTTCTAATCCTGCCTCGGGCATGGATGTGTGTGATGTCCTTAGGTTAGTTAGGTTTAAGTAGTTCTGAGTCTAGGAGACTGATGACCTCAGATGTTAAGTCCCATAGTGCTTAGAGCCATTTGAATCTTTTTTTTTTTATTTTTGCAGTAGCTCCTCATATCATGTAGGGCCTCCATTTTCCCGGCGTAGTACGCCAACTCGTCGTGGCGTAGACTCAACAAGTCGTTGGAAATTCCGTGAAGATATACTGAGCCACACAGCATCTATAGCCGTCCATAATTACAAAAGTGTTCCGTTGCGGGATTTTGTGCACGTACTAACCTCTCGATTATGTCTCATAAATGTTCCGTTGGTGGCCACATCATTCGTTCGAGCTGTCCAGAATGTTCTTCAAACCAATCGCGAACAATTGAGGTCCGATGAAATGACGCATTGTCATCCATAAAAATTCCATCGTTTTTTGGAAGCATGAACTCCACGAATCGCTGAAATGGTCTCCAAGCAGGAGAATGTAGCCGTTTCCGAACAATCGTCGGTTCAGTTGGATCAGAGGACGCAGTCCATTGCATGTGATCACAGTCCAGACCATTATGGAACTACCAGCAGCTTTCAAAGTGCCTTGTTGACAAGTTGGGTCCACGGCTTCGTTGGATCTGCTCTACACTCGAACGCTACTATAAGCTCTTAGGAACTGAAATCGGGACTGCTCTGACCAGGCCACGGTTTTCCAGGCATCTAGAATCAAACCGCCATGGTCAGGAGCCCAGGAGAGGCACTGCAGGCGGTGTTACGTCGTTAGTAAGGGTCGACGCACAGGTCGTCTGCTGCCGTAGCCTATTAACGCCAGATTTCGCCTCACTGTCCTAACGGATACGTTCGTCATTGTTTCGCATTGATTTCTACGGTAATGTCGAGCAGCGCTGTTTGTCTTTTAGCACTGACAACCCTACGCGAACGCCGCTGCTCTCGGTCGTTAAGGGTATTTTCGGATCACTCTTGACACTTTGGATCTCATAATATTGAATTCCCTAACGATTTTCGAAATGGAATGTCCCTTCTGAGCGGTTCTAGGCGCTTCAGTCTGGAACCGCGCTGCTGCTACGGTCGCAGGTTCGAATCCTGCCTCGGGCATGGATGTGTGTGATGTCCTTAGGTTAGTTGGGTTCAAGTAGTTCTAAATCTAGGGGCCTGATGTCTTCAGATGTTAAGTCCCAGAGCGCTTAGGGCCATTTGAACCATCTGAATGTCAGTGCGTCTAGCTCAAACTACCATTCCCCATTCAGGGACTGTTAATTCCCGTCGTGCGGCCGTAATCATGTCTAGAACCTTTTCACTCCGAGGCAGGCTGTTGTGTTGTCCTTATTTTTGTTTGCTATATCGAATTTAGATCCCGTCCCCTCCCGCCCCCCAGAAGAGGGGGAGCGGGGTGGCAGGAGTTTATTATGCCACTCTGCAGCCTACAGAAGAGTTAAAAATATAATGAGAAGATAACAAACAATAAAAACAGGCGATAAAACGGTGACTTTTTAAAAACTGTAAAATGGCGGAATGTTGTGGAAGTTAAAATATAATAACATATGATTGAGATACTACTGAAGACCCACAGTAAATAGTTAGGCACAATTAAAAAACACGGTGACAGTCTGGTTTCTGTCCGTAACACTTGAAAAAGGGTATGCACAACACTGAACACTCACGCAAACACTGCACTATAGAGCAAAAAAAAAAAAAAAAAAAAAAAAGTTCATATGGCTCTCAGCACTACGGGACTCAATTTCTGAGGTCATCAGTCCCCTAGAACTTAGAACTGCTTAAACCTAACTAACCTAAGGACATCACACACATCCATGCCCGAGGCAGGATTCGAACCTGCGACCGTAGTGATCGCGCGGTTCCAGAGAACCACTCGGCCACTCCGGCCGGCGCACTATAGAGCAGATACGAGAACGACACACCACAGCCTAAGGCAGAATTGGTGGGGAGAGGGGGGAGGACCCGGATACATGAGGTGAAAAAAGGGGGAGGAGAGGAAAAACCAAAAGAGGGGGAGAGTACACATAAAAAGGAGGGGGGGGGGGCATGTGGTCCTTACATTCGTGTTATCGTAATTGACATTACTGTTAAGATGGCAGCATGGGAACGGGCAGGAAGCAGATAAACTGAAAAGAAAAGAAAAGAAAAGAAAAGAAAAGAAAAGAAATTCTTTTCGCATGAATCACCGGACTACAACTGATAGCTCCGCCAGTGGACTGCCCTTCTGCATCCTGTGCTCTTGATACTACCGCCATTTGTATAAGCACATATCGCTTGACTTCTGTCACATCACGTAGATTCTTTGGCTGAAAGAAACTCCACACTAGGAACAAGCCGCGGCCCGGCTGGGTGACGAGTTGTCACCGCAGCGGCCGTGACAGCAGCGCCGGCTGTTGTGGAGGTGACGCAGGTATTTGGGTGGCGGGCGCGCCACACGCCCAGATTCCTGCGCCGCTGACATCACGCGGCCGCACGCGCGGCCAGCATACGTGTGCCGAGCCCGGGGACGGCGCACGAGCTGCTAGGCTGCTGCTGCGAGCCACTGCCACACGCCTGCTCCAGGGGGATTACGATAACTGCTGAGTCACACCATCTCGCAAATTTTGTAATGGAAGGATTGACACGTAAGATTTTACGAATTTACTTGTTTTCTGGAGGTTTCGTTGGAACATTACTCACTCTACAAAACTTAGGGACGAGATAATTCAATTAACATAAGAAGTTAAATGCTACGTGGAAATGAATGACAAATATACGCAATTATAGGATTTGACGTCAATCTGTTGTGGAGTTATGGAACAACTTTTATGCTCAAGAATCATGACGTTTTTGGAAAATGAACATCTCCCCTATAAAAATCAACATGGATTCCACAAACAGAAATCCTCCGAAATTCAGCTCATTCTGTTCCTCCATGAGATCCGTAGCGCAGTGAACAACGGCGCTAAGGCAAAAGCCGTGTTCGTTGATTTCAGTAAGCCATTTCACACCCTCCCACCTGACAGATTAAAACTGTGTGCCGGACCGAGACTCGAACTCGGGATCTTTGCCTTTCGCGGACAAGTGCTCTACCATCTGAGCTACCCAAGCATGACTCACGTTCTGTCCTCACAGCTTCACTTCTGCCAGTATCTCATCTTCCAAACTTTACAGAAGCTCTCCAGCGAACCCTGCAGAAATAGCACTCCTGAAAGAAAGGATACTGCGGAGACATGGCTTAGCCACAGCCTGGGGGATGTTTCCAGAACGACATTTTCACTCTGCAGCGGAGTGTGCACTGACATGAAACTTTCTGGCAGATTAAAACTGTGTGCCGGACCAAGACTAGAACTCGGGACCTATGCCTTTCGCGGGCAAGTGCTCTACCAACTGAGCTACCCGAGCACGACCCATGCCCCGTCCTCACAGCTTCACTTCTGCCAGTATCTCGTCTCCTACCTTCCAAACTTTACAGAAGCTCTCCTGCGAACCCTGCAGAACTAGCACTCCTGAAAGAAAGGACCACTTGGCCGCGAAAGGCAAAGATCCTTAGTTCGAGTCTCGGTCCGGCACACAGTTTTAGTCTGCCAGGTAGTTTCAACTCTATGCAAACATCGCTGCTCTCGATCGTTACGTGAATCCCGTAGGTCACTGCGTTGTCCGTGATGGGAGGTAATGCATGTAAGTCCACTGACTGCTATTGTGTACCACCATCTGTGATCATTACCTAGCATTTGTCAAATCTGTATTCATTCACGATTCACTTTACGTGTTTAACGTGATGTTTATGCACTTGCACATTATATCGCAATCTATAATTGAACATAGTAGAGGTTTAGTACATTAGACTCACAGCAAACAAAACAACATTAACGCAATATGAGCAGAATATTACGTTTCTCTTTAAATGTTGTCATACCCAAACATGTTATAGACTGGCAGAGATGTTTCACGTATTATCCACTTGCATGATATACGTTAGAGTAATGCAATAATAAGTAACATATCGGAAGGGATTGAACATCCTGTCGAGGACTATGATGTTACACATGGAGCACGAACACTAATTGGCGAAAACTGGAGGAGGAAATGTGCCGTGTCTTTTTAATTGAATCATCTAGTCATTTGCCCTCATATATCCACTGAAACCATGGATGGGGATATGTAGCGGCGTCGTTTCTAATAAGACGCCGGTGACCAAGCCATTAAGACTACTTTCTCGGTGATGTCATTGGAAATTAACTTAAAGAATATCAAAAGAAATTTGTTGATGCATTATTCATTATTTTCGGAAACAATGTAACGTAATTTTACAAAAAAAAATTATGACAAAAACATTTGTCATAGAAGTTGCCTCCATAATTTGAAAAGGTTTAATTTTGGGAGAAAATTAAGCACCAGTGCTATTACATTCACCAACACTGATGTTGCTGCGTTAAATTCCCATGTAGAAGTAGATGAGAAAGGACAGACGCAATGGTTCCTCTGTCGTTTCCCTACTTGAAAAACAACCAACGTTTAGAAGAGACTTAATTTTTTTCTTTTTTTATGCAAGCACTTGCCTGAACAGTCGCTTTATCACGATGCGTTTTCTATATTCTTGCTAGTTCTGACTGAAAATGGTTGACCGGATAACTTCACTTTTTTCCTCATTATCTCTAACGATCCGAGTATCTCCTTCACTTAAAGTACGAAGAAACAGGTCACTGAACCGCTGAATGTGATTTTTATTACCTCTAGCAATACTCAGCACCTTACAGCGTTGCATAAAAAACCGTAACTTTTATTCAACGAAGGAGGAATAAAACAGAACTATATTTGCTGTGACAGGATCCTACAACAGCTGTCGAAACAAAATATGTAGAGTACAGTACAGTTCAATAAACGGCAAATGTAACTTCTATCCTTTTTCTGAAAGATGTTAGCATACCTTGTGCTTAAATTATGATTAGTAAAAACATTGAATATATTTTTTATTTCTAGACAGAGTTTTGACAAAATCATTCTTTCGACACAAAATATTTCTGAGTATCGTGCCGCGACATAATGTAAAAACTGCACTGGAGAAACCAACGTTTCCGCCACTGTTACAGTGACCTCCTCCTGGGTCTACTGATGAGGCAGAAGAAGGCCACTGTAGATATGGCCGAAACTTTGGTTTCTGCAGTACAGATTTTTACAGTATGTCGCGGTACGATACTCAAAAACTTTTGTGTCAAAAGGAAGACCACGCAATTAAATGTAGCCATTTTTTAGTTTGAACAGCATTTTTTAATATTTCTATCTATAAAGTTAAAATACACATTATTAGAGTCGCATGAAAATATTTCAAGTAAATCTAGGATGATATATTAAAAATGTAATTGAGAACAAAATGATATATAATGGTTAAGAAACGTTAACACCTCTACTGACAGATGTTAATTTTTAACTATGGCTGTTTTTATATTGAACTCCTCAGCTGAACAAATACCAGTCATTTCTACATGTTTTTGTGTTCCTTTTACTTTTTACGCACGATCTATAGCCCGTTTCCAGCAGTGTTAATATTTATTATCGTACAATCAAGTACGTGGACGTTGTATGAACATGGCTGTAAACAATTAAAAAACTGAAAGTCAATTATCGAATGTGTTCGCAATTTGAGCAGTATTTTAGCTTTACTGAAAAGTAAAGAATTATTATTTTTCGTAAGTATTAGATTGCAAGAAAAGTTTCTCAGTTTACTTACAACAGAAATGCATTACCGACGCAGTGATGAAATACACTCCTGGAAATTGAAATAAGAACACCGTGAATTCATTGTCCCAGGAAGGGGAAACTTTATTGACACATTCCTGGGGTCAGATACATCACATGATCACACTGACAGAACCACAGGCACATAGACACAGGCAACAGAGCATGCACAATGTCGGCACTAGTACAGTGTATATCCACCTTTCGCAGCAATGCAGGCTGCTATTCTCCCATGGAGACGATCGTAGAGATGCTGGATGTAGTCCTGTGGAACGGCTTGCCATGCCATTTCCACCTGGCGCCTCAGTTGGACCAGCGTTCGTGCTGGACGTGCAGACCGCGTGAGACGACGCTTCATCCAGTCCCAAACATGCTCAATGGGGGACAGATCCGCAGATCTTGCTGGCCAGGGTAGTTGACTTACACCTTCTAGAGCACGTTGGGTGGCACGGGATACATGCGGACGTGCATTGTCCTGTTGGAACAGCAAGTTCCCTTGCCGGTCTAGGAATGGTAGAACGATGGGTTCGATGACGGTTTGGATGTACCGTGCACTATTCAGTGTCCCCTCGAAGATCACCAGTGGTGTACGGCCAGTGTAGGAGATCGCTCCCCACACCATGATGCCGGGTGTTGGCCCTGTGTGCCTCGGTCGTATGCAGTCCTGATTGTGGCGCTCACCTGCACGGCGCCAAACACGCATACGTAAATCATTGGCACCAAGGCAGAAGCGACTCTCATCGCTGAAGACGACACGTCTCCATTCGTCCCTCCATTCACGCCTGTCGCGACACCACTGGAGGCGGGCTGCACGATGTTGGGGCGTGAGCGGAAGACGGCCTAACGGTGTGCGGGACCGTAGCCCAGCTTCATGGAGACGGTTGCGAATGGTCCTCGCCGATACCCCAGGAGTAACAGTGTCCCTAATTTGCTGGGAAGTGGCGGTGCGGTCCCCTACGGCACTGTGTAGGATCCTACGGTCTTGGCGTGCATCCGTGCGTCGCTGCGGTCCGGTCCCAGGTCGACGGGCACGTGCACCTTCCGCCGACCACTGGCGACAACATCGATGTACTGTGGAGACCTCACGCCCCACGTGTTGAGCAATTCGGCGGTACGTCCACCCGGCCTCCCGCATGCCCACTATACGCCCTCGCTCAAAGTCCGTCAACTGCACATACGGTTCACGTCCACGCTGTCGCGGCATGCTACCAGTGTTAAAGACTGCGATGGAGCTCCGTATGCCACGGCAAACTGGCTGACACTGACGGCGGCGGTGCACAAATGCTGCGCAGCTAGCGCCATTCGACGGCCAACACCGCGGTTCCTGGTGTGTCCGCTGTGCCGTGCGTGTGATCATTGCTTGTACAGCCCTCTCGCAGTGTCCGGAGCAAGTATGGTGGGTCTGACACACCGGTGTCAATGTGTTCTTTGTTCCATTTCCAGGAGTGTAGATATCACTCACAGCAACTCAACCTCCTGCTCACAATTACATCACCCAGCGATAGTGACACTACAGTGTGTGGAAATAAGAAAATGGTTAGCAATATACAGTTCAGTTGGTATTATAAAATAATTTATGGGGAAGAAGTTACTTTTGAGCTATAACGCTTCGTAGCAACATAATAAGCACTGGAATGGAGGTCTAGTGTGTATATAAAAAGAATTCCAGATGATTTTGCAGTTTTTTACTATCTACCATTGCTTCCATTAAAAGTGAAATAAGTCTGGCTTTTCGGCTATACAGAAGTTTTTCGCCTAGAATTTCATAGTTCCAGTTTGTTTCAGCATCTCACAATTTTTACAATTAGCCATCTTCATATACAAGTAGTGACATGACTGAAACGAGAATTTAAGTTTTTCGAGTTAGGAGATTCATCTGTAGAAAAAGTTTGTACTTCTATTATAACATTTTTCACTCTGAGTAAATACGTTTGCTATACATTGTATTTCCACATTTTTATGTGTAACAGATTTGTTTCCTCGTACAAGTGATCCCACACCCAGTACCGATTTTAGTTTTCCTGCTAACATCTTCTGTAGACATTCCAGTGAACGTCTCGTTAACTGTTGTAAAACTTAAATTTATCCGCATTGTATGGAATTCGTTGAGATCAGTGACGTTATTGTAAATTTATAAAATACTTGCTTCTACTTCAGTCACTTTTTACTAATATTTATTAGCACGACGCGTTTCGACAGAATGCTTCCACCATCAAGTGTTTTATAGCTACATGTACATTAATCTGAAACATGATGAGGTCTCGTTTTTGGGTGTGCCAGTGAAGTTATATACAGAAATTATCCAAGTATAGGAAAATTAATTTATATCTTAAGTGAGTTGTACGTTTAATACATTTCGTTGAAGTCCTTATTTACACATTTGTTGCTGATGTGTTCGAATAGTACACAGGGCACATGAATAAATACACCAATTTCATCGAACACTTCCCTATTCTAAACTTGTCTTTTGAACTTCGAGGAAAGTCTAATTTCACACGTCTTTACTTTCCCCTTACACACAGTAATTTTTAAAGTGAAATTTTTCTCTTTAGTTTACCTCACGATTTAACAGCGTTTAAGCTATGTGTCTCTACTGATGTTTCGCTTTTATTACCACCACTTGTTACATGTCTACGCTGACAACAATTTCTTTTCCATTGACCTGAATTTCTCTTTACGATGTTGAATGTTCTTCCACTGTGTAGGTTCCCGATTTTTTGTACCAAGGCGTTTCTTAAACTTGCTTTTTTAGATTTCTATTAATACATTTCTGTGTATTATTTGAGTTAAGATTTTGGATGGCATAGTTTGTTACGTGCCAGATGCAGCTGAAGGAAGGTAATGTCCACAGAGTGAAGATGCATTTTCGCGAGTAGGTTAAACTGGAAGGGTATGACATGTTAATGTCCGTTGGCTTAGAAGTAATAAGTTACATGAAAACATCAGCTTCAAAATACAGGACGTGGGAAACGCGAAATTCGCAAATATTTGTTAGGCTAGTAAGAAAAAAATATCCACCAACGAGGCACTTTATAAAATGTAGTCTAACTGATTGCTGCATAGTCTTCACAAGTCTTAGACCTTTGCCGACTTTGTTTAAAGAAACCGGTACAGGAAACACAAATAAAATCTGTGCGAATTGTCACGTGCATGTTTAGCTAGCCCGAGGGTGTCGCAGAAACCCTCAACAAACTATAGCGAGAATACTGCAGAGAGGCTGATCGCTCCTAAAATTTGGAAATCTGCCATAGGAACACCAGCAAAGACATATTTAAATTCCACCTATTTCATTTAGCACAGCAAGTTTTAAAATTAGGTAAGGAGTAATATTTTCAACTGTTAATTCACATTAGGGATGACTAAGGTCTGTTGAAAGAAAGAGTAATTTTAAACTCCTCTCTTGGCATTAGATCTGACTAATTTTATTAAAGACCACTTGGTTCCTTTAACGTAGACGTAATTTGGATATTCACTTATAGTAATCATACGAATAATAACTGAACCAAATTGCAGACCGGTAACTAAAGGAGATGATACGACGACTGTGTCGAAACTTCCTTGAGTTATAAATACGAGACGCGTTTACTGTAAATAACTCACTACAGTTCAAAAGGAATATTGAAGTACATAATTAGAGCAGCAGAAAAAATCCCACTCAGTATTTCACAATAAAGTTTTGTTTAGTAAAAAACATGGTGCACAATGCTACCATTAATATTTTTTTATCACATACGAAGAGATATAAAAAAATCTGTCAGACAGCAAAGTGAAATTTGAAAACAAACTGAAAAACTTTCTCCTTGTAGACTCCCTCTTTTCGGTAAAGGAATTCGTGTTTACATAAAACATAACAGGTGCTGGACAGGTATTACGAATTCACACCTCTATTTAAAAAAAAAAGACTCATAAACAACATCATGACTAATTGTACAAATGATCATTGCAATAAACATCTAACAACAAATAGCTGTGATCTGTAAAGGCAGACCTACAGCATTACACTTTGTTGTTAACCCTATATCTGAAAGGACGTATGTAAAGTAAAGCATTTCACCGATTGCATACAGTGACAGGTTGTGATACGATCTGCGTACATGAATTGTGTTATATTCATAGCTGCTGGAAGAACGCAACTTACAGACTTCTATTTCAAATATCCTATGTTAAAATTAAAACAATGTAGTATGGAACCGCCCTGTTTTTTGCTTTGTTTATTGAATAAGTGACATGAAATTAATTTACCTTCGCGAACAATTACTTTTATTAACTTTCAGTAGTTTTAGTTTTCTATAAAACGAAAATTCAGTGCGTGTGTGTTACTCAAACGGCGTCATTAGAGCTAAATTTTATTGATGTCTTAGCTTAAGCTTTCAGTCGGCTTTCTTGTAATTATTCTTTCCTACGTTCGTGAAAAAGAGTGACATAATTGGTAGTGGATGCTGTTAGTGCCCTTAATATTGTCGTCCACTTAATATCCCGTTGGTTCATCTGCGGCCCGCTGTTTGCAGTATGGAGACCAGTGTGTGTGTATGTCTGTGTGTGTGTTCGGTTCGTATTTTAGTTTCCAGTTTCGCATTTCCATATCTTTACCTTTTCATTTCCTTTTATGTCACTGGATAGACTTACGCTGGACCAATAACGGTTAATCACTTTCCTGTTTCGTTCAATACCTTTCATTTTATACTCTAGACGTGTTCACAAAGGTACTCGGAAAGCTTAGAGTTAAAAGATAAATCATTTTCCCGATATGAGAAACAACAGCACAATGCGTGTTATCCGTTGTATGAAGCTATTATTCACCTGTTCATTTGCGAGATGATGCAAGGTAAACGATAAACGTAGGATTACCAGCTGCGTTATTTCGAAACCTGTTAAAAGATACGGCCATCACCATCGTGGACGCTTGTAACTTTTAACAGCCTCTCCGACGGGTCTGTTTTGTCTTCCGGACCCTCTGTGCTGATTGACAGCAGTACACAAAAGAAGCATTAGCTCTAACGCCTCAGTGTGTGGCGGCAGCCCGCATGTAACTTAAGAACACCGCAGGGTGTTAACTGAACTACTGGGGGCGCAACTGGCCAAGGACGAAACACGATCTCACGCACTCAGCGTTACCTCACAGAACATGGCAACAATTGGACAAGACTTTCCCTTGTAAATGAAGTCACGTTTCAGACAGCAGAACCTAGTTGTGTACAATTCTCTAATAAAATGCAGCCGGATGCCGGCATCAACTTCTCAGTAGCAAGTAGTTGTGAGCTAGAAGGCTGAGTAAGATTGTACCAATGGAAAATGAAATATAGGACACTGTAATAAATTATATTTGGTCCTTTGATTGAGCAGCATTCTGACACACATATATATCATGGAACTCGATGAGCTTGAGTCAGCTAAGTAAATCCGTTCTTTTTTTATATGTAACAAAGAATGTTCCTCAGGGTCCTTCTTACTTTTCACCCTTTCTTCTGTATAGATGCATTTCAAATCACCATGTTTGTAGGTTTACGTTATTTTTTGAACACTGCTCTTGATTTTGAGTTAAAATGGCTTACTATTTACTGGATATCTACCTTAAAATGACTAACTGTCTGTACAAGTTAACTTCATGTTACGCTCTTAGCGCTTCATTTGTCACAGAAAACAAGGTAGCCAACCCTTTCACACCCGCTGTATGCGTAAACATAAAGCGCTGTATGCGTAACAGGCCGAGAAAATCCCAAGCAGTTCGCCAGGAAGTCACGAGAGGGTGTTAGATGCATTCAGCGGCCGCCCATTTCCTCTGCAGGCGTGGGGGAAAATGGTAATAACTCCACTTCTAGGGCGAGTAGAACAATAATTCAAAGTTTACATTAAAGAGGAATTTTTTGGATTTGACCACTTCCGGCTCCCCTTAAGCACTTTATTCCACTGGAAAGCGAAAGTTTGGCGATGTGACGATTACGTGCCATCGGTGTGTTATCATGTACAGGGTGACAATTATTGAACTATATAAAATAAATTTTTCATAACTTCTGAAGTGATTCCGTTAGGACGTTCAAACTGCACGACTGGCCGCGGGGCATGATGGGAACGAGTACGCGCGTGCGCACTCGTCTTGTTGTTGTCGGTCACTTTCACTTGGATGGGTCCGTTAATAAGCAAAATTGGAGCATTTTGGGGACTGAGAATCCGCATTTTTCGCGATAGAGAAGCCTCCTCACCCTCAAAGGGTGACTGCGTGGTGTGAAATGTGCAGTCAGGGAATAATCGGTGGGATACATGTACTCCCTGATGTCACGGAGACTACCGAACGGTAAGTGGAGGTTTTGGAAGATCATTTCCACTCCATTATCCAAAGTGACCCTGATTGTGACAAGATGTGGTTCATGCGAGATGGAGCTCGACATCATCGAATGAGGAGATTGCTTGATGTCCTGAAGGAGCACTTTGGGGACCGCATTCTGGCTCTGGGGTATCCAGAGAACACTAACATGAGCCTCGACTGACCGCCATATTTTTGGATGCGACTCCTTTTTGTGGGGCTATATTAAAGACATGGTGCACAGCAATAAACCCAAAACCACTGCTGAGCTAGAAACAGCCATTGAGGACGTCATCGACAGCTCCGATGTTCCGACACTTCAGCAGGTCATGCGGAATTTCACAATTCATTAGCCAGAGTCAATTAAATCTAAGCACTTCCTAAAGTATTACTGTCTCTTAAAGTATTTTTTTGCTTCTTACATAGTAGGAAAAATACACTTTTAATAAGCTCTTAACCTTGCTTGACGTTTTTGGATGAGGCTGTTAGTTGCCAGACACACATTACTATAAAATATGGTTAAGAGCGATCCGCAAGAATACTTGATTCCAGCCGCATGCGGCACGCGAGCTACAATTTGACGACCACTGGTTTAGAGGCTGTGGATTCCCGCGGAAGCAAATTTATACCAACAGATAATATTCGTAAGAACCAAACCGTTACAGGAGCGTACTATCGTAATCACCAGATCAGGTTACGGGAGACTCTCAAGGCAAAGTGTAGCGGTAATTTGTCAGAGAGGGCGTTTATGTTCTATTAACCCTAGGACGCCCAAGCCTATTTTTCTAACTTGGGGTGGGAGTGGTTCGGCGAACCCACAGGTATTAAATAAGTTTACTAACGAAAAATTACAACTTTCAAAATGGTTAATGTATTTTAACTAAGGCATCGGTTTATAAATGTTGTTAATTGTTATAAATATTGGATTGAGTGAATAAAAATTTGACATATTACAATACAAAATACAGATGTGTTCATGTACAATAGACTACTCTGAGTCCTCAACTCCAAGGCAAGAAACAAACTTCACAATTTTTTGTGAATGTGTGTTACACACATGTTTATGACACTGTCCACAATACTGTTTTGGTTTACTTAGATTGTTGTACTTCTGCTTCTTTTTTTTAGCTTCTCTTGCACAAATATGGCACCGACCTTTCCCTACAGGAGGCTGACGTGCTTCTGTTGTCACTTCTTTGATTTTCTTTTGTAGAATAGTCTCCATTGATTGAACAATTTGGTAAGATAACCCTCTTGCATTGGCACTTCTTTCTTCTACCTGCAATTTCACTAATTCCAGCGCCCTCAAACAAGCTGAGCATCTCATCAATGGTGAGGTGGACCTCTGGTTTATACAGTAGTGGAAACCTATCATTCACTTCGTTGAAAACATCACGGATTGCTGTGAACTTGTCTGCTTCCATTCTTAGCTGGCGGGTACTTTTGTCATCAAATCTTATGATTGCAATAAATTCCTTGAAACGTTCTCTTGACATAATATCCTTGTAAACTGGCCGACCCATTAGGTCTGACAAAAGATCGTGTACACTGACAGAATTGTCCTTATTTGCCCCCATAAGTATCAGGAATCCTATAAAGGCATACAGTTCTTTCTCTTTAGTCAAAGTAACATTTCATCTAACTGCCTCTTCATTTGAATGTTTTACTGTAACATCCATGATGTCAGGCGTAAGAAGTAACTTCAAGGCTTCGCCAGGGGAATGGCAAACACCAGCTGGAGTTACTTCTGCCTACTCTCTTACTATATTAGCAACAGACTTCCGAGGAATTCTAGGCTTTGTGGTTACGTACCTTCTTCCAGGCTTGGCCACAATAACATCCTGATGGTCACTGCCTGAAGCTGTGCTATCTTCATCTTCTCTAACATCCACATCACTTTCCCGATCAGAATCATACTCCATAACACCATCCTCATATTCACTTTCACTCCCCGAGTCAGAATCTTCATCTAAAATTTCATTCAGAACTCTTTCTAAAGACGAGTCACGTATTCTTTTAGTCATTTCTAAGTCTGAGTGTGAACAGTAGGGAACTGCACTAACTCACTGCAAGTTTACAAGATAAATAACAGCTGACTGACATCAACAATCTCTTCCTCTGAAAGGCAACCGATTGTTGTGAATATCAAGAATACTAACCAACAAGAAACTAACTTGCATTGTTGAAGAGATGAGAAATATGAAATACTAATAAGGGAAATGTTATATAGCATGGAAGCCTAGGGGGGGGGGGGGGTTTGTTGGGCCCATAATAAGTTTATCTATTTTTTCTTTCAAAGCAGGAATTTTCTATAAAATATATTGACACTAATGTTTCATGAAGTAGCCAAACAATAACTCCAAGGGAATATGTAGTATGAAAGTTGCTTGGGTAAAAGCAGGGGACATAAAAAAATTGTGGGTTCCCCCCCCCCCTTAGGCGTCCTAGGGTAGGGTGAGCAAATTATTTTCGGTGGAAACCGGGACACATTCACCCGGGTGCCAATGAACACCTCATTCCACATGTACCCAGGTTTCTTAATTTTAAATATTAATGTTTTGTTGATACGTTTTGTTAACCCGATTATTATAACTAATGAGAGGATACAAAAGATTGATATAATCTAGATTGTCTGTGTAATTAATGACACATTTATTTTTCTCAAGATCAAACATTTCGATAGTATTCATACAACTTCTTGAAATTTCGTCAGATGTTTCATTAGGTAGGGAACGCACCTTCAAAAGTTGTTCTGAATTCCCTGATTAATATCGAAAAACTGAACAACAAACGGAAATATTTTAGTGGCCTTATGATTGCTGGCATCAGTGGATATCCCGTAGAAAGAAGACTTTTTGATGTATTCAAGGCTTTCCTTTACACTCTGGGGAGCAATAACTCCTTTCACTAAGGCTGACACTTTAGTTCTTGCTGAACTTAACTTTTTTGCAATGGAAGAATCATCAAACATAATACTGTTAAGCTTATTAATACAATCACTAGATCTATAAGTTTGGTGATGTTTTATCGTGAGGTAGGCTAGTGTAAGCTCGGCTGCTCGAACTTTCGTCTCTTCACTTGACTGATGTTCCACAAAATAATTTTGTAGAGTTTTACTGCAGCTCGGTGCACTGTATCTGTTAATGTGTTTCTTTCACCTGATGTGATCAACTATGTCGGAACGTCCACCATGACTTATACTAATAAAACAGTTACATACGGAACACTCTGCTTCGTAATCAAAACGACCATTCTTAATGAAATTCCATTCCTTGGAATAACAGTCACTGAACTTGCAGGCACATTTCGGCATTGCGTTTCACAGTACTGCAGCAATAATACCACTAATATGAGAAAAAACTATTGCAGTTTGTCTGACAAAACATCAACTGCTACACTGTTCTGACAATGAGTGTGTGCGTAAGTGGCGCGACGATCGGACGGTTTCATAGCTCCGTTACAATAATACAACTTACTACTGGTTGGCCAAAGTACCGCTCAAAGTAAATTATTGCCTGAGTGTATCAATACTGATACTGTGATTACTAGTATGGGACAATGGAGGTTTCAGACAAATAAGCTAAAATATATTAATTTCTTGTGTTGTATTTAATGTAGCGAAATCCCAAAAATTTGAGAAAGTTTCACGAAATGAATTTAAAAACTGAATTCCGGGATTTTTGAGCGTCTCGAAACAAAGTTTCGGGACACCGGAACACAGGGATGAAACCCGGGACAATCCCGGTTTTCCGGGACGTTTGGTCACCCTATCCTAGGGTTAAGACGTCCCAGTTCATTCGACAGTCGTATGTTCTCTTTCTTTGAGGTACGAGACCACGCTTTATCATCGGTATTCTCCTGAAATGGTACAGTGAGTTCTTCTTCTATTCTCGTACGAAGAAACTATTGTGAGGGAGTAATTTCGAGAAGAACGATATCATTTTCGATGTAGAACATTTCCTGAATAGCCAGTAAGCTGACCTCTACAATTATGGTCTCTGCCAAGTCACCCGTTGTTGAGAAAAACGTGTCGCATTGAAGGAAGAGTACGTGGAGAAGTACTAATGTCATTACGTAGATTCACAGTCGTAGCTTTTTTTTTTTTTTTAGAGGTGACAATTAAAACTTTATGAGTAACCCTGGTATTTATCAGATAATCTGGTGTAGAACAGGTAATAATAATTTGTGCAGTACTGAACGACAGCCGACCGAAGAAAGTATACATTGGCAGTGTGGCACCGTGGAAGGGGAAGAGGAAGAGGAAGAAGAAGGAAGCACGAAGACGTCGGCGCGTGCGTGAGTCCGGCCCGGGTCGGCGTGGCTCGGCGCGTCCGCCGGTGACCCAGTAGCGCGCGGATCAGCTGATGGCGCGAGAGGGGCCGGCAATTATACGGTAGCCGCCTGGCCGCCAGCCGGCCGCATGAATATTGCATGAAACTGTTTTGAATGAGAATCAGAAAACACTTGTTGTCGCGGCTAAATAATTTATCAGACGCGGCGGCGCGCGCCAGGCGCTGTACCGGTGCCACGGCGAGGCGAGGCGAGAGCACGCGAAGACAGGGTGGCCAACACACGAGCACGAAAGTTGCCCGGTAACGTACACTCGACGAAAAAAAAGGCAGCCGGTATACAGCAGTACATGACTGTAAACCAAGTAACTAGTTTCTTCTTTGTATTCGGTGCTCCCGCAATAGGCGGCGTACCTTCAGCTAGTACCCAAACTATTCTCCTTCAGTGCCACCGACATCAAATACAGCCCGTATCAAGAACTTCTGACGGTTCTTAATTTATACGAACTCACTTATTGCACAACATACGCATCATAGCACAGGGTCGGATTCTTACCGATGCGATGCCATTTCAAAAGTTATAAAGTTCTGGTCGTCTAAAAACTGTGGACTGCCATTGAAACCTTAGCTTAAAGTGGTGATTTCAGCGTTGAAACTCGTCGTCAGTTTCGGGATTAATTCACCTTGGGTAGTTTTCCTATTGGTGAAAATTTTCAAAGAAACAACCAATAATTAGGTAGCATAAGGGTCTACACTAAACTAAACTCTGCCCCAATAGGCCATGGAGGCCCAACGGTACCCACCGGCCGCCGTGTCATCCTCAGCTCACAGTCACCACTGGATGCGGATATCTACAGCCATTATCAATTTCTTGATAACATCAGTTTGTTGCTTTTCCAAAGAAGAAAGATGAGAAGTTGTGCTTCGTCTTGTCACAAATCTCTTTATACACTGTCCATTTACCGGGTGATCAAAAAGTCAGTATAAATTTGAAAACTTAACAAACCACGGAATAATGTAGATAGAGAGGTAAAAATTGACACATATGCTTGGAATGACATGGGGTTTTATTAGAACCAAAGAAAAAAACAAAGTATTGCTAGACGCGTGAAAGGTCTCTTGCGCGCGTCGTTAGATGATGATCGTGTGCTCAGCCGCCACTTTCGTCATGCTTGGCCTCCCAGGTCCCCAGACCTCAGTGCGTGCGATTATTGGCTTTGGGGTTACCCGAAGTCGCACGTGTATCGTGATCGACCGACATCTCTAGGGATGCTGAAAGACATCATCCGACGCCAATGCCTCACCATAACTCCGGACATGCTTTACAGTGCTGTTCACAACATTATTCCTCGACTACAGCTATTGTTGAGAAATGAGGGTGGACATATTGAGCATTTCTGTAAAGAACATCATCTTTGCTTTGTCTTAGTGTGTTGTGCTAATTATTGCTATTCTGATCAGATGAAGCGCCAGCTGTCGGACATTTTTTGAAGGTTAGCATTTTTTTGGTTCTCATAAAACCCATGTCATTCCAAGCATGTGTGTCAATTTGTAACTCTCTATCTACATTACTCCGTGGTTTATTCAGTTTTCAAAAAAAGTCAGTATAGACTTTTTGATCACCCGGTATATTAATGTGACCGTCTGTCAAAAGCCTCAGGAACCACATTTTGCAACGCGGACTACTTTGAAATATACAAGAAGTCACTGAGGTTCTGGAGGGCACCTACAGGCCATACCATCCCATCTGGGGTGGTTTGGTGTCCAGGGAGTACGATGGACTTATCTTGGTGCTCTTCGAACCACTTATGTACACTGCAAGCTGTGTGACACTTTGCATTGTTCTGACAGACGCCACAGAGGAGTGGACATGGTCCCCAAGGATAGAAACATTCTTGTGTTGATCAGTTGTGTTTTCCAGAATGACGAGATCTCGCACTGAATGCCACGAAAACAATCCTCCAACGGTCGTCTGTCATCTGAAAAGGCCACATGTAGCCCGTCAGTGGACGTCCAATTGTGGTACTGGCTTGCAAATTGCAGCCTTCGTCACTGGAGAACAACAGACAGCATCGGTGTATGAACCAACGCCTGCTGCGGAGGCCGGTAAGCAGCAACGTTCGCTGAACAGTCGCTGAGGAGACACTGTTGGTAGCACCTTCTTTCACTGGGCGATCAGTTGCTCAACAGTTGGACCTCTATTCGCTCGTACTCATCCCCGACGGCTTCGTTCACCCCTGTTAGCTATGGCCCGTGGTGCATAACAGCTGTCTTGGTGCCTGTTTTATATAGCTCTTTTTTGCCATGCAAGGTATACTTTAACCACAGCGGCATTCGAACAGCATGAAAATTTTCAGAAATGCTTCCTTCCTTTGCCAGAAAGCCCATGATCATTCCCTTTTGTATGTCAGATAAATTGCTTCGTTTCCGTATTATAACAACGGTTGCACTGTTTTCAGCGTCCCCCCTCTCCCCCAGACATGCTCTGTGTAACCTCTACTCTGTACTGCGAGTGCTCCACCTGCCATCTGTGAGTGGTTATTGCACGCTGATATCAAACATAGGCTGCGTTCACATTAATTTGACTGGACCATTTAGTATAATGTGTAAACAACTGTTAATTATTTCTTTGTTAAGGTAAATGTACATTGAGCCTCTGTATGTTTCACGCACAAGTAATAATAAAACAATATTCCTTTTTTCCCTCTGTGCCACTCATATATTAAACAATATCAGCTTTGTGGTTAAGATAGGTATGCTTAGAGCATATCCTTCCGCTTAGTTTTACTCTGATGGATCACAGATGAGGTTTCACTGTCATTGTTTTGTACTCCCTAACTCATGTGACTATGCTGTGTATTATTACTATTATTATTTTGAGGCCACCTGTATTTACGTCTAAAATCCGTAAGTCCAATAACGTAGTTAATATTTTTGTACTTAAATATTTTATTTTATGGCATCCTTCTTCTATATACGAGGTGCATTCATGTTCTAAGGCCTCCGATTTTTTTTCTCCGGACTGGAAAGAGATAGAAACATGTGCATTGTTTTAAAATGAGGCCGCGTTCATTGTCAATACGTCCCAGAGATGGCAGCACCATATGGCAGATGGAATTTTACCGCCAGCGGCGAGAATGAGAACTGTTTTAAATACTTAAAATGGCGACGTTTTCCTTATTTGAACAGCATTCAGTTATTCGTTTTCTGAATTTGCGTGGTGTGAGACCAATTGAAATTCATCGACAGTTGAAGGAGACATGTGGTGATGGAGTTATAGATGTGTCGAAAGTGCGTTCGTGGGTGCAACAGTTTAATGAAGGCAGAACATCGTGTGACAACAAACCAAAACAACATCGGGTTCGCACAAGCCGGTCTGACGACATGATCAAGAAAGTGGAGAGAATTGTTTTGGGGGATCGCCGAATGACTGTTGAACAGATAGCCTCCAGAGTCGGCATTTCTGTGGGTTCTGTGCACACAATCCTGCATGACGACCTCAAAATGCGAAAAGTGTCATCCAGGTGGGTGCCACGAATGCTGACGGACGGCCACATGGCTGCCCGTGTGGCATGTTGCCGAGCAATGTTGACGCGCAACGACAGCATGAATGGGACTTTCTTTTCGTCGGTTGTTACAATGGATGAGACGTGGATGCCATTTTTCAATCCAGAAACAAAGCGCCAGTCAGCTCAATGGAAGCACACAGATTCACCGCCACCAAAAAAATTTCGGGTAACCGCCAGTGCTGAAAAAATAATGGTGTCCATGTTCTGGGACAGCGAGGGCGTAATCCCTACCCATTGCGTTCCAAAGGGCACTACGGTAACAGGTGCATCCTACGAAAATGTTTTGAAGAACAAATTCCTTCCTGCACTACAAGAAAAACGTCCGGGAAGGGCTGCGCGTGTGCTGTTTCACCAAGACAACGCACCCGCACATCGAGGTAACGTTACGCAACAGTTTCTTCGTGATAACAACTTTGAAGTGATTCCTCATGCTCCCTACTCACCTGACCTGGCTCCTAGCGACTTTTGGCTTTTTCCAACAATGAATGACACTCTCCGTGGCCGCACATTCACCAGCCGTGCTGCTATTGCCTCAGCGATTTTCCAGTGGTCAAAACAGACTCCTAAAGAAGCCTTCGTCGCTGCCATGGAATCAAGGCGTCAGCGTTGTGAAAAATGTGTACGTCTGCAGGGCGATTACGTCGAGAAGTAACGCCAGTTTCATCGATTTCGGGTGAGTAGTTAATTAGAAAAAAAAATCGGAGGCCTTAGAACTTGAATGCAACTCGTATGGCGAGTGGTAACATCGGTTCCCGTGAGATCACCGAAGTTAAGCGCTGTCGGGCTGGGCTAGCACTTGGATGGGTCACCTTCCGGCCTGCCGAGCGCTGTTGGCAAGCGTGGTGCACTTAGCCCTTGTGAAACAAACTCAGGAGCTACCTGATTGAGGAGTAGCGGCTCTGGTCTCGGAAACTGACATACGGCCGGGAGAGCGGTGTGCTGACCACATGCCCCTCCATATCCGCATCCAGTGACGCCTGTGGGCCGAGGATGACACGGCGACCGGCCGGTACAGTTGGGCCTTCATGGCCTGTTCTGGAGGAGTTTTCTTTTCTATATACTTACCATATTACCATTACTCGATTCCTATTTATTTTATCATACATTAGGCCAACCGCACTTAGTTTCGAAAGCTGTGTGGCATAGACAAGTAAGCTGACTGAAACCGAAGTTTGTCCACTTGACGGTTTATCCTCCGTAACCTCTCTTTTTATTCTTTCAACTAAAAACGAAATGGTAGATCTTTGCTTTCTAGTTTCGTTACGTTATATCTGATATGTTTTGCAGACACCTGAGTATTGCTACGTAGTCAAAACTTCGTAGTAATAAACAATACGAACTATTCCACACTGTCTAACTGAAAAACTCGCCTCTGCTTACAGTGTAAGGCAAATACCTCATTGCAATTTGCAACATTTTGTATCGATCAGCATGTTAAACTGCTGAGTAACGAGCTAGATAATGTTAATTAAAATCATCAGACTTTTTTTTGCTGCGCGCTCTACCTGACATTACACTATAACTCTAGCACCAAATTTGACATGCCATCGTCTTTAAATTGTTATACCGCACTGTCAAATGCGAATGGACGTAATTGCTGTTCACCTGGTAGACAACGTTTTTAGTGCCATGGTGACGTTCGGAAGCGCCACATTAGTCCAAAGGGTAATTGCTACGAAATCCAGAGAGACTTGATGACTATCAGCACATGGTAGCAAAAACTGGCAGCTGACCATCAACATAAACAAATGTAATACAGTGCGCTTAACACAATAAAAAATCCAATACAGTTTGCCTAAGCTACCTGCGATCTGTCATTGGACTCAGTCATAATCATTATTTATCTACGGCATCAGACCGAGTCAGTTAGAGTTCATAAATCAAGTAGTGGAGAAGGCAGAAGTCAGAGATTTATATGAACAAGCCAAACGGATCTCTTACCATGATGGGTTAAGAAAGGATTTAAAGAAGGAATGCATGAACCGGCACTGGTTTGTTTACTCTGCGCTGCACCGTCACACAAATGCTCAAATCGATTTGGACGTATTGCGAGAAAGGTGATGAGCAAGGCGTAGAGGCTTACTCTAAGCACTCTGATAACTTGTGGTGGTTTCTGAGTCAAGAACCACGTTCGTCCCACCAAAATGCATTTCGCCAAATGACGACAAGTATAGAAATCTGAGCTTATACAGCAGAATACAGGAATCATTCCTGTCAAATACCGTCGATGAATGTAACAAGAAGAAGAGAAAACCACTCTGATAGATGTGATCCCGCGCTTCTGTGCATCATATCGTGGCATATGGAGAACCTTATATACATCTACTTCTCCTGAAATACCCCATCTTGTCACTGAAGATTTTTTTCCATTTCATTCTATAAAATTATACTTGGTTCTTTTCTTAAAATTCGGACCGATGGTTTCCCAATAAAATTTTTGAACTTACATAATTTCCTCCTGTAAGACGTCCTCTTTGATGATTATTTCCTGCAGGTTTTTTTCTGTTTCAGGCAGTGAGTTATTCTTAACTTCAATTGGGCAGAAAAAGTAGAACTGCCAATTCGGATAGTATGAATCTAAAATAACACACACTATTTCCTCAAAGTGTCTGAGATTTTCTCAGAATATTAGTGGATTTGCAATGAATAGCTTCTCATCCATTAACTTTGGGCCGAAGATATTTCTTGATACTTTTTATTATTTCCTTTCATTATCTTTAATCAACAGTTTCTCTTAAAAGTCAAAGTTTCTATTTAGTATAATGATTCAGGAGTACTTAACAGTTGCAGTGCCCTAGATTTGTATTTATTATTTTGAAAACACACTGCTGCTACGGTCGCAGGTTCTAATCTCGCCTCGGGCATGGATGTGTCTGATGTCCTTAGGTTAAGTTATGTTTAAGTAGTACTAAGTCTAGGGGACTGATGACCTCAGATGTTAAGTCCCATAGTGCTTAGAGCCATTTGAACCATTTTTAAAAACACTGTAGATGATTCTTGCTGTGCATTATGTGTAACTCTCAATGAAACAACATCATTCTACAATTCTTAAAGATCACAAGATCGTGCAGCCCAGATGTGTGAATGAGGACTATTCCTTTTTTTACGCAAGAAATAAAAATACCTGATGAGTAACTATTTTGATCCACTTTTTGTGCATTTGAGAGGCAAAATGCCTCCTGTAGTTGATGTGTCATGTGTCTTGTACTGTGCCAGGTTATTACGGGATAATTTCAACAAAGTGGTGTTATAATCGCTCCTTAAGTAACTAGAAGACTACATACTTTTGCACAGATAAAATTACTGACATTTATAGTTTACTAACGTATCTGATAGCGATACTCTTGCTTTCTGAAAAGTGCAACGAGTTGATTGGAACACTGACTAACCTTGAAGTTTCCCATTGTTCTCCCATTTGGCTGTTCACTCTTGCTTTTTAGTTACTGGTAATCGTATTACGCACATTATTCGTCATTAAGAAGAAGGAGTATCACTATACCATTATTGCAATAATTTCGCCATAATAATTCAGAACATCCTTATCGCGAAGTAATTCATCTCTTTTCTCGTTAGAGTTATCTTAGCAACACGGATAAGAGGAAAAAAAAAAAAAATAAAAACGACATAATATGACAACTATCACAAAGTACAGCATGAAAAACACCTATGAAATTTACAGCAGTTGCTATATTATCAGTAAAAAGCTCCTTGATCAGACAATACTGTAATACATTTGTACTCAGTCACTAAACGTTACGAAGAGATTTCTAAAAATGTGTAATGTCAACATCTGTAAGAAAAACATGGCAATGCGCTGAAACTTTCTATATTAAGTGAATTGCCTGTGCGTGAATTCTCATGTAACTCTTACTAAATTAAGTAAGTAGCGTTTGTGACAAAAAAGACGTTCCTCGTGACATGGCCAGCAAAAACAGCTGCATACACAAACATTGATGCAAAACTGAGGACAAGGCGTAAACATTCCAAAATGCATCGCCGATATTGAACAAAATTATAGTTAGTAATCAATGGAAGTCGTTCTTTGATCATATACAGTATTTCAAACTTTTTATCAAGAAGTTTAAATTTATTACCAAATTTGGAAATTTGGATTTGGAGAGAAACGTATCTACAGCGATAAAGGCAACACGATTATAGTATTCGAAAAGAGTTCCTTGCTTGGAACAGCACTTTACCAGTGTTCACTGTTTAAAAAAATACAGATACGAATGCCATTCTTGTCGCAGAGTAACAGTGGAAGCAAATTTTTTCTTGCAGAGTTTTTGAGGAAGTTTTGTTGCAATTCTGGTAATGGAGGTTTAAAAAAATATCAAATTCTATTCACTGTCTGCTTGGTACAAATGTAAGTTTTGAGAACTTTTAATATAAAGCCTCCGGAATAATTACAGAATGAGAAGGAAATTAAAATTTTAGAAATTCCCCTTTATTTAAACAAATTTCTGAAACTTCTTCGGTCATTAGCGAATGTAACTAGGCTGACTATGACAGATTGTTTCTTTTAGGTCCATCAAAAATATTTTAACGCAACTGCTCGTGCTAAAATAAAATAAAAGCTGACATCGTCTTGGCTTCGCGGCCGGTACAGCCATTGTGCAAACGCTATAGCTGTGTCTCCGCCAAGAATAGCCTTGTCAACATTCATTCGTGCGCAGCACTGCGAACGGTGTCTTGCGTCTGCCCATCTCTTCCCTAACGTAATCACGTCGTTTGCATCTGAACAACCATGTCCGTGGTAACTGTACAGCCGTGTTACCGCATAAAGACACGCGATAAATTTACCTGAAACGTTGCGAAGAATTTAAGATGCAAATAAATGCGATGTGTTGTTGATGTTCTTCCAGGGCTTCTAGAGAACTTATTGAGGGGACAGTAACGTACAGTTTAGTCTTCGCAGAGGACGTAATGTTGATTTGCATATAACTTCCACATCATGTGGTACATTACGTCAACGTGGAAGACAGGTGCGTAATGTGTTCAGATTCATATTTCATTTCATTCTGACAGTATTTAATTTGTGTGGTCTAATTGTTTTATGATGGGATAGTGCCTTACAATGAGTTTATAAGCTGAATATTAACAAAAGTAGAACAAGGGTTATGGAATGTTGTCAAATTAAGGGATGCTCACGGAATTAGGTTGGGAAATTAGACACTAAAAGTGGTAGATGATGTTCGGACAGCAAGATAACCGATACAGCCGAAGTACAGGAGACATAAAATTATCACGGGAAACAGCAACCAAAGCATTCCTGAAAAACAGTAATTCATTAATACTGAATATAAATATCAACTGGAAAGGACGACATTTCAGATATTTTGAAAGCAGTTTATTTCCTGGCACTATCACGATAATTTCGGTACAAAATTACCGGATTCTTCAGATCTACAAGGCAAACCAGTTTAAAAGTTAAAAAAGAAGGTACCCATAGTACGTTAAAATTAAAATACGGTAACATTATGGTGTGGTAAAGTCTCATGGTATTATACGGTCTTATGTTATAGTATGACATCACTTTAATTTACTGCGTTGTAGTTTTGACGTGATCTACACAACTTGTCTTTTAACTTCCAAACATATTTATGAATTTATCTGACACTGTCAGACACAGTAGAAAGCGATCGTAAGCAGATAACCAAATGCAAAATTTTAAAAAATTTAAAATTTGTTATAAGACTTTTTAAAACTTTCAAACATAGAGAGCATAGTATGATCAATGAACTGGCCTTTCCCCTAAATAATTATTTATTGTTCTTATTTGTTTGCCAGTACGTAATATATTTGCCCTTACGTTCGTTTTAGGCTGCACATACCACATTTTACTTGAAGATTTAAAATTAGAATGCTATGGACGATACAATACTGCAAGTGCATTTATGATATTACATGTTATGTGTAAGTCCCCTGTAAGTATTTTGAAAGTAAGCCAATAGCAATATTTTATACAGCTTTGCTACTTATGGCCAATTTCCTTTTGGTTTGTCTGTTCCCAGATCTGGAGATGGTAATTAAGCTACCGAATCTGGTCATAACTTTGTAAAATATTTTTAATGTTAAATGCGACTGAGAAAATAAACAGGATTTTTTTAAAGTTTTAAAAACTGGAGATGGCTGGCGCTTCTCGAAACCGTTAACGGCGTATTGAAATTGTTGTGCTGCGAAATAAATTATTCCAAAAAATTTAAGTGTTATGAAGTCTGTCATGAAGGCATTAGTCTGGAATGCTGGCTTTCACGGAAGTGAAAAGTCCACGGTTAGAGGAGAACAGAAACTTCTTAAGTGTGGGGTTACAGAAGAACGTTTAAGCTGAGGTAGGTAAATGAGATAACTAACGAAGGAATAGTGCCAAAAGTAACTGGGAACAAAACACGTTTGTGGTGTAACATGACTAAAAGAAGGTATCGCTTGACCTGATACATCCTAATGTATCAAAGAATAGTCAGTTTGGCAACAGAGGGAAGAAAGGGGTAACAGTTGCAGAAATTAACAGCTTAAAGCGCTTTTAGGTTGGAATAGTTATACAGAAATAAGGAGTGCTGCACAGGACAGATTATCATGGAGAGCTGCAAAAGACCAGTCTTCAGGCTACAGATTAAGAAAACACAGCGGAACATTTTCTCAAAATGGAAATAAGTTATAGGAACGAGCCAGTTAATCTGGATGGAAAAGAATTTTTGGAAATTTGTGGTAAATTCCTATGGGACCAAACTATTGAGATCATCGGTCCCTAGGCTTACACACTACTTAATCTAACTTCAACTACATAAACGTAGGCTTCCGCGGCCATTGTCATATTCAATAAAATTTTTCTGGGTTGTGATGCCATTGTCAATATATATATATAACTACCGAAGTTTCGGCCCTGTTGAAAGCGACCTTCTTCAGGGTGGTTTTTCTCTCTGCAGTAAGCAAAAACACCCTGGAAAAGGTCGCTTGCAACAGAGACCGAAACGTTATAAGTTTTATATATATTGACAATGCGATTCATCATTTAGATAGGTTCATATGGCTCTGAGCACTATGGAACTTAACAGCTGAGGTCATCAGTCCCCTAGAACTTAGAACCACTTAAACGTAACTAACCTAAGTTTATCACACACATCCATGCCAGAGGCAGGATTCGAACCTGCGACCGTAGCGGTAGCGCGGTTCCAGACTGAAGTGCCTAGAACCGCTCGGCCACACCGGCGGCATTTAGATAGGAATAATTACTGCTAGTCTTTTACAACTGAATATTATTTCGGTTCATAGCGGTAGTTCTGCTGTTTGTGCGAGGCAAAATTGTACAGCGAGGCGTGTCTTGCTTTACTAGACCAGCACATACAATAAAAATTGATGTGAGACCCAATGAACAGGCAACGACAAAAAGTCCATGTGAGAATGCATGGATCGATGCAAGCAGGGAAACGAAAATGGCAATTCAGGAACTGAAGAAGATAATGACATCGTTTTCTAAAGAAGACATAAGTCTCAAATGCAGGAACGTCACAGAACATTTTATGAGATAAATATTTTTATTAAACTTCTAGAGAGTATACAGTTCGGATTGCTTGTAATAAAGTAACTGTAGAATCCGCTGATAAACAGTGATAACGTGACAGAACATCTGCGCAACAAAACTAAAGAAACACTTTTTACAAACCCCGTAAATGTCTTCCATTCTGACGCATAAGTTTGAAATATGGATCAAAATTGTATACAACCTTTCCCTGTAACGGTGCAGAAGCGTGGCGCCCTGCGCCGTCCCCCACGGTCTCAGCGACAGAAGCGCTGAAAAGCATAAAAACCTTCTGCTACTTCGGATGACGTTAAGCTTTCGTCGAATGGCCATGAACGGTCCCTAGTTGTTCTGTTAGGTGCACCAGAGGAGAAATTGCGGTTGCACTACACTCGAAAGACGTCATACCACGTTCAATGAGATTGCAGCCTCACGTTGTCCTTAGAGAGGGGTTTACACGCCCAGGAAATGTCTCGACTGTCGAACGTTGTCAAGAACGTCGTCTTATTGCTGATCGCACTGCAAACTGTCGTTTTCGACAGCGAAATGTGTGGGAATTAACGCCCGAAGAGGAGAGGTTATTTCGTTGACACCCTTCATGCCACTACGTGAGGTATTTTCGTATCGATTCTCAGCGGTGGTTTTCTTGAAATGTTTTTCTCGCTCACCCATAAGAAAATCTCACGATTTCAACACTGGGTGTCGCGGCTCTGACCTCCATTGCGGAGGCGGCAATAGAAGGGATGAAATATGGATGAGAGGGTTCAAATGGCTCTGAGCACTATGGGACTCAACTGCTGAGGTCATTAGTCCCCTAGAACTTAGAACTAGTTAAACATAACTAACCTAAAGACATCACAAACATCCATGCCCGAGGCAGGATTCGAACCTGCGACCGTAGCGGCCTTGCGGTTCCAGACTGCAGCGCCTTTAACCGCACGGCCACTTCGGCCGGCAGATGAGAGGAAGTGTGACGATTTTCCCATCGTGTGACAGGATCACTGTGGCTTTGGATAGAACTGTGGTGAGATTTAGAGCCAATGCGTCTTCATTAACCCACTTAAAAGCTCCTATGAACTTCTGAGCAGCGGCATTTTTTCGCATTTGTGGATACCTTAATGTTTGATGCGTCGCTGTGTCCGAGAGTGACTTCGGAGGGCGCTACGATTTTGCATCAGTATAGAGGTTGTAGGCACCTTTGAGCGAAATTTCAAACTTAGGCGTCGGAGTGGAAGACATTTACGGGGTTTCAAAAAGAGTGATCTTTAGTATATTTTAGCTGTCTGTGCAGTTGCTTGTTTTCTTCACCATAGACGTTTCATTTTGTTAGTAGTTTCCTTCACCATATGCGTTTCGTTTTGTTAGAATATGAGAGTAGCCGACAAACTGCAAATATTTTACATTTTCCTATATACAAAGAAGTGCGTTTACGTGACTGACAAAATTTGAAAAAGATTGTAAGATATATATAACCTGCGATCCACTAACGACAGTTCCATAAAATATTACGTGTATGTCTAAGAAAACTCACGTTTTCTAGTTGAGCCAACATTAAAGATTGAATAATATATTCATACACCAAGGCTACACGAGTTTAACAGTTTTTTGTCTCCAAGTGGTGATGTGGGATACCAACACAAATACAATGATAGCGTGCCAATAGGGACAGGAAAGGAGGCATGAAGGGCGCCAAAACAGAAATTACAATCATCCATTTATTGCATCATTACACACGCACATCATGATATATGAGACATGACAAACTATGCATAATGAAGGCCGCACAATTTTACCAGTGTAAGAAATTAAAATAATACCAGCATAAAACTAACTAAAGTGCCTTGATGGAAATGTTTATGAGAAGAACACGACGGGGCCGCAAGGGAGGAGGCAACACAATACTTAACTCAGGTGCACCAAAACAAACAACGGTCACCAGGCCGTGCCAACAACGGACACGTAGGGCACGCAACTACTCTCTCCATTGCGGTTCCGTGCCTTCCACCCAAGTAATAGCTACCTGAAACACTTTAAACTTGGAACAGTGCACCAGTGATCAGCAAATTTAAAAAACAATAACGTGACATAAAAATACAATAACTTAAGAAAATCACATCATATATGAGCTTAATAAGGTCTTTCAGTAATTAACAAATTACGAAAGGTAAAGGGGCATGTGCCAATATTAAATCTTGCGTAATTACACTACTAAATTTCTCAGTACCCAAGTTGCAATTAACGCAACAAGAATTAAATCATTTAAGTGATAATGTTACTTTAAAATAATAATAAATTATTTCCATACAAAAGAGGACCAAGAATGGCCGGATCAGTACCCCCCAGTGAAGCAGTTCACACAAATGGTACTCCACGGCTCCGAGCACACAGCCCCGTACAAAATGCAACACAACCACAGCGACCCGGCGTAGTACGAGAACCACCAGGCAATAAACCAAAATCGTACTAAGCTAAAACAAGGGCCGACTTTTAAAATCAGGAGACCTAGCCCGGGCCGGACAACAGACGAAATTGCGGGAAATCCATAAGAAACCTCAGCCAACTTAATACCAAAACAACAAGTTATGAACAATATGCAAAACACAAGACCTCTCAGTCCAAAGGCTTCCGTTTAGTCGCGAAGGTGGCTCCGACCCGCCTGCTGTGGTGCCAAGCGTCGCAAGCGTCGTACGGAGTGCCGAATCGAGCTTAACCTTCGTTAACGGAAAGCGGAAGCGCTACAAGACAAAATAAACTCCTATCTAACTGCGCAAGGCAAACTCTAAGGAGTGCCACTCGAAGACTATGCACTTGAAGATCAAACATAAAGCACCCAGACTAACGTGCCGCTCTAGTAGAGTACGGAGAGCAGCGTAGCCCATCGATATACATCTATGAGACGGTAAACGAGGATAGAAATCCCATCGACGGAGAGACAGGAGGACGAAATGACATCGGCGGGATTTTTCTCCCCTTGCGAATCAAGTTAAACGGCACACCACGCCGCTGTCCACACTATTCGCCGTAAAATCACAGTCCGGTCTTCCCATCGGGCCCCACTCGGCATCCAGACGCAAACAACCCCAGCCGAGCCTAACTGTCTTCACGCCAAGGCAGCCACCTCTCACCTCCTCACACGCCTCCAGCTAAGCCCCGGCCAGCGATCACACACGGGAACAACCGTCTAACGCCAAACCGCCATCTTAGTGAAAACTCAGCACCAAGATCGATACGGACTTGGAAATAAGCGAGCACCGTAACAAGTGGTTTTCTCACGATTAGTTCGAGTGTAAGGCAGGCAAAAATAACACCAATGGTACTCTGTTTTCGATGATGTACAGGGTCTGGAGAAACATATGGAACACCATAAACACAACATATTACCATGCCTCATGCAGTATAGGAAATATATTGTCATCAAAAACAGCTCCCATTCGTCTCGGAATCGTCAAATACAGGTCCTGTATCGTTTCAAGGTACTCTTACACCATAATTGTTGGATGTGGATAGCGATCATGAAGCCTTCTCTCCAATGTACCCTTCTCCTCAAAGTACGCCACAAAATCTCGGTAATATTGAGATCTTGCGACTGTGGTGGTCAGGGTAGAAGCGACAAGTCATTCTCCTCCTCATAAAAGCAGTCGTGGGCAATGTGAGTTATGTAAACAAAGCGCTTTCGTTTTGGAACACAGTATCACCAATGGGGAACAAATATTCAACGATGGATGGATCTCATCCGCCAAAGTCGTCATACACTACCGGCCATTAAAAGTGCTACACCACGAGATGACGTGCTACAGACGCGAAATTTAACCGACAGCAAGAACATGCTGTGATACGCAAATGATTAGCTTTCCAGAGCATTCACACAAGGTTGGCGCCGGTGGCGACACCTACAACAAACAGCAGTTGACCGGTGTTATCTGGTGAAACGTTGTTGTGGTGCCTCGTGTGAGGAGCAGAAATGCGTACCATCACGTTTCCGACTTTGATAAAGGTCGGATTGTAGCCTATCGCGATTGCGATTTATTATATCGCGACATTGCTGCTCGCGTTGGTCGAGATCCAATGACTGTTAGCAGAATATGGAATCGGTGGGTTCAGGAGGGTAATACGGAACGCCGTGCTGGATCCAAACGGTCTAGTATCACTAGCAGTCGAGATGGCAAACATCTTATCCACATGGCTGTACGGGATCGTGCAGCCACGTCTCGATCCCTGAGTCAACAGAAGGGGACGTCTGCAAGACAACAACCATGTGCACGAACAGTTCGACGACGTTTGCAGCAGCATGGACTATCAGCTCGGAGACCATGGCTGCATCACAGACAGGAGCGCCTGCGATGGTGTACGCAACGACGAACCTGGGTGCAAGAATGGCAAAACGTCACTTTTTCGGATGAATTCAGTTTCTGTTTACAGCATCATGATGGTCGCAACCGTGTTTGGCGACATCGCGGTGAACGCATATTGGAAGCGTGTATTCTTGATCGCCATACTGTCGTATCACCCGGCGTGATGGTATGGGGTGCCATTGGTTACACGACTCGGTCACCTCTTGTTCGCACTGACGGCGCTTTGAACAGTGGACGTTACATTTCAGATGTGTTACGACCCTTGGCTTTACCCTTAATTCGATCCCTGCGAAACCCTACATTTCAGCAGCATAATGCACGACCGAATGTTGCGGGTCCTGGACGGGCCTTTCTGGATACAGAAAATGTTCGACTGCTGCCCTGGCAAGCACATTCTCCAGATCTCTCACCAATTGAAAACGTCTGGTCAATGGTGGCCGAGGAACTGGCTCGTCACAATACGCCAGTCACTACTCTTGATGAATTGTGGTATCGTGTTGAAGCTGCATGGGCAGCTGTACCTGTACACGCCATCCAAGCTCTGTTTGACTCAATGCTCAGGCATATCAAGGCCGTTATTACGGCCAGAGGTGGTTGTTCTGGGTACTGATTTCTCAGGATGTATGCACCCAAATTGCGTGAAAATGTAATCACATGTCAGATCTAGTATAATATATTTGTCCAATGAATACCCGTTTATCATCTGCGTTTCTTCTTGGTATAGCAGTTTTAATGCCAGTAGTGTATAATCCTTGACGACACTGCAGAATTCCCCCAGAACCCACGAATAACCATGATACGCCTGCATCGGAGCCTAACACTTGCCATGTTTCACTCTGGGGATGTAACCTCGCCGAGAACTTGGAAACAAATGTGACTCTTTCGACCAAATGATATTGTTCCATTGCCCCACAGTTAGGGTTTTATGACTTCGGCGCCACGTTTTCCTCTCACGGGCATTTGCATCTTTTTAGAATTCTAGCTCGTTCTGCAGTTCCCTGTTTATGGAGCTCCCTTGGTGTGTTTCTGGTGCTGACAATATTGACGACTGCGACATTCAGTTCTGCAGCTATCATCCTCTTAGTTTTCAGCACAATCATCTTAAACGACCGTCCGTCACAACAACTCTACACACACTTTCGTCGCCCTTGTGACTTACCAGATAATGTTTTTCCGCTTTCCCTGCACACGCTGTAAACCTTCTATATACAACGAACACTCCTGCCACGTTGATTACGGCAGGACTCACCACACGAGTACTGGCTCTGAGCACTATGGGACTCAACATCTTAGGTCGTAAGTCCCCTAGAACTTAGAACTACTTAAACCTAACTAACCTAAGGACATCACACACACCCATGCCCGAGGCAGGATTCGAACCTGCGACCGTAGCAGTCCCGCGGTTCTGGACTGCAGCGCCAGAACCGCTAGACCACCGCGGCCGGCCACACCACACGAGTACCAACAATTTGCCCACGAACGAATTATCTTAGCTTCGACGTAATGCAGTCACAACTACACAGGACACTGATATGAGCCCAGTTGACATTTGCAACGACCAGGTGCCGTTAGTGGCCAAATTAAACACTGGAGCCTGCAGGCCTGGCTAGCTTCCGCATTTACACTGAAGCGCCAAAGAAACAGGTATAGGCACGCATATTCAAATACAGAGATACGTAAACACGCAGAACGCAGCTCTGCCAACGCCTGAATAAACAAAAAGTGTCACGCGCAGTTTACTGCCGCTACAATGGCAGATTATCAACACTGAAGTGAGTTTGAACGTAGTGCCACAGTCGGCGCACGAGCGGTAGGACATAGCATCTTCGAGATAGCGATGAAGTGGGGATTTTCCCGTACGACCATTTCACGAGTATAGCGTGGATCTCAGGAACCCGGTAAAATATCAGATCTCTGACATCGCTGAGCCCGGAAAAAGATCCTAAAAGAACGGGATTCAAATGGTTCAAATGGCTCTGAGCACTATGGGACTTAACTTCTGAGGTCATCAGTCCCCTAGAACTTAGAACTACTTAAACCTAACTAACCTAAGGACATCACACACATCCATGCCCGAGGCAGGATTCGAACCTGCGACCGTAGCGGTCTCGCGGTTCCAGACTGTAGCGCCTAAAACCGCTCGGCCACCCCGGCCGGCAAGAACGGGATAAACGATGACTGAAGAGATCGTTCAACGCGACAGAAGTGCAACCTTTCCGCAGACTGTTGCAGATTTCAATGATGGGTCATCAAAAGTGTCAGCGTACGAACCATTCAACGAAATATCATCGATATGGGCTTTTGCAGTCGAAGGCCCACTCGCGTACCCCTGGTGACTACACGACACAAAGCTTTACACCTAGCCTGCGCACGTCAACAGCGACATTGGACTGTTGATGATTGGAAACACGTTGCCTGGTCGGACGAGTCTCGTTTCAAATTGTATCGAGCTGTTGGACGAATACGGATATGGCGACAACGTCATGAATCCATGGGACCTGCATGTCAAAAGGGGAATGTTCAATGGTGAGGGCCTGTGCAGTTGCAGTGATATGGGATCCCTGATATGTCTAGATACGACTCTGACAGGTGATACGTACGTAAGCAACCCATTGCATCACCTGCATCCATTGTGCATTCCGTCGGATTTGGGCAATTCCAACAGGACAATGCGACACCTCACACTTCCAGAATTGTTACAGAGTGGCTCCTGCAACACTGTTCTGAGTTTAAACACCTCGGCTAATCACCAAACGCCCCAGACATGAACACTGTTGAGCATCTCTGAGATACCTTCCAATGTGCTGTTAGAAGAGATCTCCACCCCCTCGTAATCTTACAGATTAATGGACAGCCCTGCAGGATTCTTGGTGTCAGTTCCCTCCCGCACTACTTCAGACATTAGTCGAGTCTATGCCACGTCGTGTTGCGGCACTTCTGCGTGCTCGCGTCCCCCTACACAATATGAGGCACGTGTACCAGTTCCTTTAGCTCTTCAGTGTATGTTAAAGCATCCATTTCTCCCAGTGTTTCCATTTTTTTTTTTTTTTTGTCCAAGCCCTGTACATCATTGCGAAGGCAGCCGCTGAATGATTCGGATTCATCCGTGTTATCGCACGCGTTGAGTAACCAGTGACAGAGCGAGCACCCGCCACATAGTTAGCGGCGTATCGAATAAAACACGAGTGGCACGTGTCAAGACGGACAGGTTTGGCGCGCACGGACTGTAACACGCGTCAGTTGTCCTTAGTCGATATCCAGCTTCACGCTACTTTTGGCTCCGTTCAGTTTTTGTTCCTAAGAACGCCCTTGCAAAGCCTGTAACGGCGAGTGGCGGAAGACCTAGATACGGATGGCTATACCGTGAGCCGTACAGGTAGTGTCCCAGACGTAAGCCGCACCGGACGTGCCAGCCCCTCGTGCGTGGCGCCGGCAAGCTGTCCTGCGGTGCTGCCCGACGCAAGACTCACGCACGCACGCACAAGCTCCTACCTCTCGCGCGCCCCGGAGATTCCACGCATTCCGCCGTAATTGTAGACACACACACACATACACACACACGCTCACACACTCACACACACGCACACATGCGCGCCACAAAAAAAGGAAGAACCGCAAAGAGAAGGGTAAAGACGAGGGAGAGACAAAAAACAAAAGAAAGTACAAAATAAAACAAGAGCTAAGGGGAAAGAAGCTCGGCGCGGCGGTCCCGCGGAATGCAAAAATTGTGCGCATTAAAGAGAGTCGCATTACGGAGGCTTGCAATTTTATAATTCGGACCGCTTGCAAATTGAGACTTGATTACAGGTGGCGGCGCGCGGCGGCGGTAGCCGGGGGCGCAGGCGTCGTGCGGCGGCCCGCCACAGCCCGCCGCTATTCATTTCCAGTGTGTGTGTCTCTCGTCGGGCGCACACTTCGTGCCTTATTAGCCCCAACTGCCCTCGGCAGCGGCACGTACTCACAGTGCGCGCCGACAAACGCCCCGGCCAGCTCCTGGTTTCGAACACGCTACGACCTGCCCCCTCCCCCCCCCCCCCCCACCCCTCGCGGACCTTCGGGTCCGTTGCAGCCTGAGACGACCTCTGCAACGAATACTGTTAATTTTCTTCACGGAGTTGACGACAACAAATGGGCACTTAACAGCATGGTGTAACTTACTATAACAATCAAAAATGGTTTAAATGGCTCTGAACTTCACTGGACTTATCATCTCAGGTCATCAGTCCCCTAGAACTTAGAACTACTTCAAACCTGAAACTTCCTGGCAGATTAAAACTGTGTGCCCGACCGAGACTCGAAGTCGCGACCTTTGCCTTTCGCGGGCAAGTGCTCTACGAGTTCGAGTCTAGGTCGGGCACACAGTTTTAATCTGCCAGGAAGTTTCATATTAGCGCACACTCCACTGCAGAGTGAAAATCTCAATCTGGAAACATCCCCCAGGCTGTGGCTAAGCCATGTCTCCGCAGTATCCTTTCTTTCAGGAGTGCTAGTTCTGCTAGGTTCGCAGGAGAGCTTCTGTAAAGTTTGGAAGATAGGAGAAGAGATACTGCCAGAAGTAAAGCTGTGAGAACCGGGTGTGAGTGGTGCTTCGGTGGCTCAGATGGTAGAGCACTTGCCAGCGAAAGGCAAAGGTCCCGAGTTCGAGTCTCGGTCGGGCACACGGTTTTAATCTGCCAGGAAATTTCATATCAGCGCACACTCCGCTGCAGAGTGAAAATCCCATTCTGGATACTTTAAACCTGACTAACCTAAGGACATCACACACATCCATGCCCGAGGCAAGATTAGAACCTGCAACCTAGCGGTCGCACGGTTCCAGACTAAAGTGCCTAGAACCGCTCGGCCACAACTGCCGGCACTAAAACAATCACTTTTTAGTTACCTGTGATGTCAAGTGTCACTGTGCGCGATTTTACTAACGAGGGGTCATCATAACTTGCACTGAAGAGAGTTACACAGTAGCTGAAGTCAATATGCAACAAACATATTAACAATTTACGACCGACGCTGCCCTTCCTCCCATTTTGTATCACAGCAGATCCTAATGGCGAATATGGAAATAGTGGGAATGTACCTTTGCGAATGGAGAGACTGCCAAATGCCACCAAAAACTCAGGTTTCCTATTTCAACCTCTACACTCCTGGAAATTGAAATAAGAACACCGTGAATTCATTGTCCCAGGAAGGGGAAACTTTATTGACACATTCATGGGGTCAGATACATCACATGATCACACTGGCAGAACCACAGGCACATAGACACAGGCAACAGAGCATGCACAATGTCGGCACTAGTACAGTGTATATCCACCTTTCGCAGCAATGCAGGCTGCTATTCTCCCATGGAGACGATCGTAGAGATGCTGGATGTAGTCCTGTGGAACGGCTTGCCATGCCATTTCCACCTGGCGCCTCAGTTGGACCAGCGTTCGTGCTGGACGTGCAGACCGCGTGAGACGACGCTTCATCCAGTCCCAAACATGCTCAATGGGGGACAGATCCGGAGATCTTGCTGGCCAGGGTAGTTGACTTACACCTTCTAGAGCACGTTGGGTGGCACGGGATACATGCGGACGTGCATTGTCCTGTTGGAACAGCAAGTTCCCTTGCCGGTCTAGGAATGGTAGAACGATGGGTTCGATAACGGTTTGGATGTACCGTGCACTATTCAGTGTCCCCTTGACGATCACCAGTGGTGTACGGCCAGTGTAGGAGAACGCTCCCCACACCATGATGCCGGGTGTTGGCCCAGTGTGCCTCGGTCGTATGCAGTCCTGATTGTGGCGCTCACCTGCACGGCGCCAAACACGCATACGACCATCATTGGCACCAAGGCAGAAGCGACTCTCATCGCTGAAGACTACACGTCTCCATTCGTCCCTCCATTCACGCCTGTCGCGACACCACTGGAGGCGGGCTGCACGATGTTGGGGCGTGAGCGGAAGACGGCCTAACGGTGTGCGGGACCGTAGCCCAGCTTCATGGAGACGGTTGCGAATGGTCCTCGCCGATACCCCAGGAGCAACAGTGTCCCTAATTTGCTGGGAAGTGGCGGTGCGGTCCCCTACGGCACTGCGTAGGATCCTACAGTCTTGGCGTGCATCCGTGCGTCGCTGCGATCCGGTCCCAGGTCGACGGGCACGTGCACCTTCCGCCGAACACTGGCGACAACATCGATGTACTGTGGAGACCTCACGCCCCACGTGTTGAGCAATTCGGCGGTACGTCCACCCGGCCTCCCGCATGCCCACTATACGCCCTCGCTCAAAGTCCGTCAACTGCACATACGGTTCACGTCCACGCTGTCGCGGCATGCTACCAGTGTTAAAGACTGCGATGGAGCTCCGTATGCCACGGCAAACTGGCTGACACAGACGGCGGCGGTGCACAAATGCTGCGCAGCTAGCGCCATTCGACGGCCAACACCGCGGTTCCTGGTGTGTCCGCTGTGCCGTGCGTGTGATCATTGCTTGTACAGCCCTCTCGCAGTGTCCGGAGCAAGTATGGTGGGTCTGACACACCGGTGTCAATGTGTTCTTTTTTCCATTTCCAGGAGTGTATAATATACCGGGTGATCAAAAAGTCAGTATAAATTTGATAACTTAATAAACCACGGAATAATGTAGATAGAGAGGTAAAAATTGACACACGTGCTTGGAATGACATGGGGTATTATTAGCACAAAAAAGTATTGATAGACTCGTGAAAGATCTCTTGCGCGCGTCGTTAGGTGATGATCGTGTGCTCAGCCGCCACTTTCGTCATGCTTGGCCTCCCAGGTCCCCAGACCTCAGTTCGTGCGATTATTGGCTTTGGGGTTACCTGAAGTCGCAAGTGTATCGTGATCGACCGACATCTCTAGGGATGCTGAAAGACAACATCCGACGCCGATGCCTCACCGGAACTCCGGACATGCTTTACAGTGCTGTTCACAACATTATTCCTCGACTACAGCTATTGTCGAGGTATGATGGTGGACATATTGAGCATTTCCTGTAAAAAACATCAACTTTGCTTTGTCTTACTTTGTTATGCTAATTATTGCTATTCTGATCAGATGAAGCGCCATCTGTCGGACATTTTTTGAACTTTTGTATTTTTTCGGTTATAATAAAACCCCATGTGATTCCAAGCATGTGTGTCAATTTGTACCTCTCTATCTACATTATTCCGTGATTTATTCAGCTTTCAAATTTATACTGACTTTTTGATCACCCGGTACTTGGTAGAACAAAACTAAATAGCTAACCCAGAAAAACACTCAATCTCAGGTCCACATTGGCTTATGGGGGCAAAAGATACACTGAAGAGCCAGAAAACCTGGTACACATGCTCAATATCGTGTAGGGTCTCGCGAACACGCGTAAGTGCCGCGACACGACGTGGCATGGACTCGACTAAAGGCTGAAGCAATGCATGAATCCTGCCTTGCTGCCTATAAATCCGTAAGAGTACGAGTGGGTGGAGATCACTTCTGAACAGCACGTTGCAAGGCATCCCAGATATGCTCAATAATATTCATGTATGGGGAGTTTGCTGGTCAGCGGAAGTGTTTAAACTCAGAAGAGTGTTCCTGGAGCCACTCTGCAGCAATTCTGGACGTGTGGGGTGTCGCATTGTCCTACTGGAATTGCCCAAGTCCGTCGGAATGCACAATGGACATGAATGAATGCAGGGAACCAAACAGGATGCTTACGTAAATGTCACCTGTCAGAGTCGTGCATTCATAAAGCGTGCACGAGTGGGCTTTCGCCTCCGAAAGCTCATGTCCACGACATTTCATTGAATGGTTCGAACGCTGACACTTGTTCGAGGACCAGCACTGAAATCTGCAGCAATTTGCGGAAGGGTTGTATTTCTGTAACGCTGAATGATTCTCTTCAGTCGTTGTTGGCCCCGTTCTTGCAGGATTTTTTCCCGGCCGAAGCGATTCGGAGATTTGATGTTTTACCGGATTCCTGACATTCACGGTACACTCGTGAAACAGTCTTACGGGAAAATCCCCACTTCATCTCTGCCTCGGATATGCTGTGTCCCATCGCTCGTGCACCGTCTATACCAACACGCTGTAACCCACTTAAATCTTGATAATCATTCATTGTAGCGACAGTAACCGATCTGACAACTGCGCCAGACATTTGTTGTCTTATATAGGCATTGCTGACCGCAGCGCCGTGTCCTACTTCTTTACATATCTCTGTTTGAATACGCATGCCTGTACCAATTTCTTTCGCTACATATCTCTGTTTGAATAGTCATGCCTATACCAGTTTCTTTGGCGCTTCAGTGTACATAATTTTCAGTATTTCATACAGTTATTGACTGAATCTTAAAATTCTAAATGCTGTAATAATCTACTCATTAAGACGTGTATCATTATGTCAAAGGCTTAACACAGTAAGAAAAGTATTACATTTGGAAACTGCATATGTGTCTAGTGGCAGCGTAACTCGTAATGCGTAATTACCCAGACTTAATTAATACATTACCTGGGAATGGGAGCAGTTATCAAATGGTTCAAATGGCTCTCAGCACAATGGGACTCAACTTCTGAGGTCATTAGTCCCCTAGAACTTAGAACTAGTTAAACCTAACTAACCTAAGGACATCACACACATCCATGCCCGAGGCAGGATTCGAACCTGCGACCATAGCGGTCGCGCAGTTCCAGACTGAAGCGCCTAGAACCGCTCGGCTACTCTGGCCGACTTAGGTGACAAGTATGTAGTGACTGCAAGGTGGGAGGATGAGAGGAAGTGAAGACAGTCACATTATTGGGGCAGAGTGACCAACTGAGGACTCGCTAATTCCATAGAAGTTAACAAGTTATCGCTCCTATCAGTCCCTATCGTGCTGCTGTCACAATGTGTTCTTGCCGTAAGTAGCAGCGTTTGTCATCGAACCTTAGTAGGGTAACTCGAGGGGCCCCTCTGTCGTTCGAATGAGCGCTCCTCTGAACCTTTCCGTTTGCCTTCAACCGTCCGTCTCCGGACATCTTCCTTCGAATCTGCATCTCTGAATCTCTAGTAGAACCATCCGTCTACCAATCACTGTGTCCAAATATACTTATAAATGTTCTCTTCCTGGCCTGGCTAAACTCTGCAGCAATCACCAGACTCACTGCCAATACGGGCCATGGTATAATTTTACAGCGTTCTCCATCCTGGGAGGCTCAATAAAACTATTCTTCCAATCAACTTCTTTACTGCCCCTCTCAGTTTAAAACATGGGACCCATGTTATGGCTCACATACCAAAAAAGAAAAAAAAAAACATCCTACCCTCCCGGCGTCGGCTTGGCGAGCCACTAGCCACGCAGTGAAGTCGAATTCGGTGATGTTTCCAATATGCTTTTTAAAGATGTTGTGTACGACTAGCGCCCCACACCCAGAGAAGCCGACAGTGTTTCTCTGAAATCTTTCACACTATTGAGAAAGATTTTCTCGTTAAGCTGAGACGCTTGGTACGGCCCACAGTTAGGCAGGGGGTTGCGTTTTAACACCGATACTTCATCTCTGGATATTCTTCTGCTCTCCCTTGCCCGTGGGTACACTGTCAAGCTTGTGAGCACACGGCCTTCTATGTCCTGCCGGACGACCACTGTTGCATCTCTCGGTCTCCCTAGCGCTCGCTCTTTCCCGACGGCACCTCTGCACGTCACTAATACGGCATGCGTGAAATCCCATCAAAATACAAAAGTACACAGAGGTAGTATGTCACTGCGATCAGTATCACATACCTCCTTGAAATTACAAGTCTTGTTGGTGCATTTGTTATTTACATACGAATCCCTTATATCCTATATATGGATGAGATATGGCTAGCCGGGACGGTTATCCATCTCACAAAAACTTTACACTTAATTTAAAAAGCTCCACGAAACTTTTTTTTGGTGACACCCTCAGCAGAATGATGAGAGGGATAAAAGTTTATCCCTTACTAAATTTTCACTGTTCATACAGTAAAATTTCATCACCAAAAAGGACATGTTAACTTATTGTTCCTTTACTACTAATTCTACTTGCAGTATATTTTGCAGATAGTATCCACTTCTAGCGAAGAATGTATATGAAAAGTTGTTCTGAAGATATGACACCATAATCATTGAGATGTTAAAAGAACTAACTGTTGCTTACAAAGGAATCTCCCCACAGTATCCCCCTCAGATTCAAGGGTAAGAGGGCTCAGTGGACAGACCGTGAAAACCTGAACACAGATCAAACATGAAAACAGGAAGAAGGTGTACTGAACTGTGAAAGAAAGCTAACATAGAAAGTCAACGATCCAGGCACAAGAAGGGCAACATAGCCACGGCGTCGTGGTTACGGTGTAGGACCGCTAAACGGGCGAGCCGTGTTCTAAGTTAGGCTCATGGACACGAGCCCACTTTCTTTCATTCACTATACAAGAGCACGCTGGTCTTTCCCCCAATTCTACTGTCCCCTCCTCCTTGCTTCTGCCCTCCCTTCGGGGACTTCAACCCGGTAATTGTGCCGGGAGCACTGTGGCCAGGCCTCGCATGTTGATCCCTGCTCAATGTGCCTCCACGCCCCATTTGCCGGGCAGAGCGATTCCTGCAGGTCTTATTACACCCCCGCACCTTGTTCGCTCTTTGTCTACGGCCTCACACCTCTTACCTTACTTCAGTTAATTTTCCACACCTTGTTAATAAAGACTTTTGCCCGCTTTGTTTGAGTGTAATGTCTCTGATCAAGATAGATACGAAGCCCACACCTGCCACAATAGTACAAGTTTATATGGCGACTATCTCCGCAGATGACGAAGAGATTGATGAAATGTATGATGAGATAAAAGAAATTATTCAGGTAATGAAGGGAGACGAAAATTTAATAGTCGTGGATGACTGGAACTCGACACTAGGAAAAGGAAGAGAAGGAAACGTAGTAGGTGAATATGGAATGGGAGTAAGGAATGAAAGAGGAAACCGCCTGATAGAATTTTGAACAGAGCATAACTTAATAATAGCTAACGCTTGGTTCAAGAATCATAAAAGAAGGTTGTATACATTGAAGAAGACTGGAGATACTAGGAGGTATCAGATAGATTATATAATTTTAAGACAGAGATTCAGGAACCAGGTTTTAAATTGTAAGACACTTTCAAGGGCAGATGTGGACTCTGACCACAATCTGTTGGTTATGAACTGTAGATTAAAACGGAAGAAATTGCAAAAAGGTCGGAATTTAAGGAGATGGGACCTGGATAAACTGAAAGAACTAGAGGTTGCAGAGAGCTTCAAGGAGACCGTTAGCGAACGATTGACAAGAATGGAGGAAAGAAATACAATAGATGAAGAATGGGTAGCTTTGAGAGATGAAATGGTGAAGGTAGCAGAGGATCAAGTAGGTAAAAAGACGAGGGCTAATAGAAATCCTTGGGTAACAGAAGAGATATTGATTTTAATTGATGAAAGGAGAAAATACAAAAATGCAGTAAATGAAGGAGGCAAAAAGGAATACAAACGTCTCAAAAATGAGATCGACAGGAAGTGCAAAATGGCTAAGCAGGGATGGCTAGAGGACAAATGTAAGGATGTAGAGGCACATATCACTAAAGGTAAGATAGATACTGCATACAGGAAAATTGAAAGAGACCTTTGGAGAAAAGAGGACGACTTGCATGAATATCAAGAGCACAGATGGATACCCAGTACCAAGCAAGGGAAAGCAGAATGGTGGAAGGGGTATATAGAGTGTCTATACGAGGGCGATGTTCTTGAGGACAATATTATAGAAATGGAAGAGAATGTGGATGAAGATGAAATGGGAGATTTGATTCTGCGTGAAGAGTTTGACACAGCACTGAAAGATCTAAGTCAAAACAAGGCTCCGGGAGTAGACAACATTACATTAGAACTAATGACAGCCTCAGGAGAGCCAAGCCTAACAAAACTATACCATTTAGTGATCAAGATGTATGAGACAGGCGAAATACCGTCAAACGTTAAGAAGAATACAACAATTCCAGTCCCAAAGAAAGCAGGTGTGAAAATTAAGGAACTATCAGTTTAATAAGCAACGGCTGCAAAATACTAACATGAATTCTTTACAGACGAATGGAAAAACTGGTAGAAGCAGACCTCGGGGAAGATCAGTTTGGATTCGGTAGAAATGTTGGAACACGTGAGACAATACTGACTCTACGACTCATCTTAGAAAATAGATTAAAGAAAGGCAGACCTTCGTTTCTAGCATTTGTAGACTTAGAGAAAGCTTTTGACAATGTTGACTGGAATGCTCCCTTTCAAATTCTGAAGGTGGCAGTGGTAAAATACTGGGAGCAAAAGGCTATTTACAATTTGTATAGGAACCAGATAGCAGTTATAAGAGTCGAGGGGCATGAAAGGGAAGCAGTGGTTGGGAAGGGAGTGAGACATGGTTGTAGCCTCTCCCCGATGTTATTCAATCTGTATATTGAGCAAGCAGTAAAGGAAACAAAAGAAAAATACGGAGTAGGTATTAAAATTCATGGAGAAGAAATAAAAACTTTGAGGTTCGCCGATGACATTGCAATTCTGTCAGAGACAGCAAAGGACCTGGAAGAGCATTTGAAGGGAATGGATAATGTCTTGAAAGGAAGATATAAGATGAACATTAACAAAAGCAAAACTAGGATAATGGAATGTAGTCGAATTAAATCGAGTGATGCTGAGGAAATTAGATTAGGAAATTAGACGCTTAAAGGAGTAAATTAGTTTTGCTATTTGGGGAGCAAAATAACTGATGATTGTCGAAGTAGAGAGGATATTAAATGTAGACCGGCAATGTCAAGGAAAGTGTTTCTGAAGAAGAGAAATTTGTTACCATCGAGTATAGAATTAAATGTCAAGAAGTCGTTTCTGAAAGTATTTGTATGGAGTGTAGTCATGTATTGAAGTGAAACGCGGACGATAAATAGTTTAGACAAGAAGAGAATAGAAGCTTTCGTAATCTGGTGCTACAGAAGAATGCTGAAGATTAGATGGGTAGATCACATAACTAATGAGGAGGTATTGAATAGAATTGGAGAGAAGAGAAATTTGTGACACATCTTGACTATAAGAAGTGATCGGTTGGTAGGGCATACTCTGAGGCATCAAGGGATCACGAATTTAGTATTGGAGGGCAGCGTGGAGGGTAAAAATCGTAGAGGGAGACCAAGGGATGGGTACACTAAACATATTCAGAAGGATGTAGGTTGCAGTCGGTGCTGGGAGATGAAGAAGCTTGCACAGGATAGAGTAGCATGGAGAGCTGCATCAAACCAGTATCTGGGCTGAAGACCACAACAACAACAACGTCTCATGTTGTTTCCGCCGGAAGGATGGCCTTTCTGTTGTATTTATGCTTGTAGAAATAAAGATATTTAGTTTACGTAACCAGTTTGCGGTTAGAAAAAACTGATGGGAGCGGTTCAGAGATAGGAAGGTGGAGACATGGTGGCCAGGAGTTTCGACCCCTGTCCACCTTGCCTCCACCTGGCCTAAAGTTGACTGTGTCCATAAATTCTTGTCGGAAAAAAAGCTCTCTCGTGCAATTTTTTTTCTCTCTGTTCCCTGTTTCAAATCTGTGTATGTGTCGTGGTGTAACACCCGTTTGCAACAGCGAGGTGTAAGGAAGGGACCTGTAATGTAAGTTGATTCTGCACAACTACTCTACTAGCAGCCGAAGGGAAGTGGCTTTCTAATGGGAACCGATAATGTTTGATGACAAAGCGACAAGTCTGCCGAATCCTTCACCGAAAAACACATATGGTGTGTCATACACGTCATTAGTGTCAGTACGTATGTCATATGATAGGAATCTCTTATCGACGAACCTAAGCTGTACGCCTGGTAAATGAGTGAGATACGCCCCCTTGCACGATTTAGGTGTTCGTATGAATCTGAATCTGATTACTTCCAAGGAAATGATGAAAACATAATAGCTTGTCACATAAGCTGTAGCAAATGAACGCAACAGCTTCACAATCACACAGTCTCTGAGCTCTGTAAATTATATGTTTTTAACACTTGTGAAGTTGCGTATCGTTTTGGATGTTTTAACTCTTCAATTCCTTTGTTGTAATATAGTTCACACGCGTGTATTTGTTGTTGTCATTTCTGTGAGACATCTATGCTGTATCTCGCTTGCTCTCACTATTCGTTACATTTGCTTGCGACGGTAATGTATTCTTACCACATGACTCATATTCTACAGCCATTGTACGGCATGACAAAAAAAAATGGCTCTAAGCACTATAGGACTTAACATCTAAGGTCATCAGTCCCCGAGACTTAGAGCTACTTTACCATAACTAACGTAAGAACATCACACACATCCATACCCGAGGCCGGATTCGAACCTGCGACCGTAGCAGCAGCGCGGTTCCGGTCTGAAGCGCCTAGAACCGCTCGGCCACAGCGGCTGGCGTCCGGCATGACAGCTGCCAAGACAACAGAATGAGAATACACATATACACTCCTGGAAATGGAAAAAAGAACACATTGACACCGGTGTGTCAGACCCACCATACTTGCTCCGGACACTGCGAGAGGGCTGTACAAGCAATGATCACACGCACGGCACAGCGGACACACCAGGAACCACGGTGTTGGCCGTCGAATGACGCTAGCTGCGCAGCATTTGTGGACCGCCGCCGTCAGTGTCAGCCAGTTTGCCGTGGCATACGGAGCTCCATCGCAGTCTTTAACACTGGTAGCATGCCGCGACAGCGTGGACGTGAACCGTATGTGCAGTTGACGGACTTTGAGCGAGGGCGTATAGTGGGCATGCGGGAGGCCGGGTGGACGTAACGCCGAATTGCTCAACACGTGGGGCGTGAGGTCTCCACAGTACATCGATGTTGTCGCCAGTGGTCGGCGGAAGGTGCACGTGCCCGTCGACCTGGGACCGGACCGCAGCGACGCACGGATGCACGCCAAGACCGTAGGATCCTACGCAGTGCCGTAGGGGACCGCACTGCCACTTCCCAGCAAATCAGGGACACTGTTGCTCCTGGGGTATCGGCGAGGACCATTCACAACCGTCTCCATGATGCTGGGCTACGGTCCCGCACACCGTTAGGCCGTCTTCCGCTCACGCCCCAACATCGTGCAGCCCGCCTCCAGTGGTGGCGCGACAGGCGTGAATGGAGGGACGAATGGAGACGTGTCGTCTTCAGCGATGAGAGTCGCTTCTGCCTTGGTGCCAATGATGGTCGTATGCGTGTTTGGCGCCGTGCAGGTGAGCGCCACAATCAGGACTGCATACGACCGAGGCACACAGGGCCAACACCCGGCATCATGGTGTGGGGAGCGATCTCCTACACTGGCCGTACACCACTGGTGATCGTCGAGGGGACACTGAATAGTGCACGGTACATGCAAACCGTCATCGAACCCATCGTTCTACCATTCCTAGACCGGCAAGGGAACTTGCTGTTCCAACAGGACAATGCACGTCCGCATGTATCCCGTGCCACCCAACGTGCTCTAGAAGGTGTAAGTCAACTACCCTGGCCAGCAAGATCTCCGGATCTGTCCCCCATTGAGCATGTTTGGGACTGGATGAAGCGTCGTCTCACGCGCTCTGCACGTCCAGCACGAACGCTGGTCCAACTGAGGTGCCAGGTGGAAATGGCATGGCAAGCCGTTCCACAGGACTACATCCAGCATCTCTACGATCGTCTCCATGGGAGAATAGCAGCCTGCATTGCTGCGAAAGGTGGATATACACTGTACTAGTGCCGACATTGTGCATGCTCTGTTGCCTGTGTCTATGTGCCTGTGGTTCTGTCAGTGTGATCATATGATGTATCTGACCCCAGGAATGTGTCAATAAAGTTTCCCCTTCCTGGGACAATGAATTCACGGTGTTCTTATTTCAATTTCCAGGAGTGTAGATGACCTGTCGGATAGTTCATAATGTTGCGAAAAGAAATTAAAACAATTGGCACGAAGGAGTTTCGAACCTAATATATCCGCCCTGCCGTAAGTACTTACCCACAACGCCGTTGCTATTCCGCTTTGCTTAACGTTGCACTTGCTGATCTGGGACCAGTCATTGTTTCTATTCTGCTTTTTTTTCGCAGTTCAGTACACCTTCTTCCTGTTTTCATGCTTGATCTGTGTTCAGTTTTTGACGGGCTACCCACTGGGACATCTTACCACTAAATCGGAAGGGGCTACGAAGGGGAGTTTCCCTTGATAAAAGGGAGCACTAACTATCTGAACTATTACACTATCTGAACTATTACACTATTTTAATAATGAGACCACGGCAAGCAGATTACATTAGAAGCCACTTCACAGTAAGAGAATAATGTGCTCCCATTTGTTTACTCATTTGTTTGCCGTGTTTTGTAGTTCGTCCGTGATAGCAAAGAGGCTCCAGTAGAAGAGATGTGTTTAACAGTAGCGACGATGAACAAGTGCTCGTAGCTTCAAAACGGTTCAAATGGCTCGGAGCGCTATGGGACTTAACTCCTGAGGTCATCAGTCCCCTAGAACTTAGAACTACTTAAACCTAACCAACCTAATGACATCACAAACACCCATACCCGAGGCAGGATTCGAAGCTGCGACCGTAGCGGTCGCGCGGTTCCAGGCTGTAGCGCCTAGAACAGCTCGTCCACCCCGGCCGACTGCTCGTAGCTCTTAAGAATTCATTTTGGAACTCATGTTCTTCCTCTGATCCACACTGTCACCTGTCAGTATATGCAATACTTTTCTTTAACGCTCTGCGTATTATACTTTAAATTCTTTTATTGCTACTGTGAAAATATTTTAAATGAATCAAAAAATCCGAAATAACGATATATTTCAGTTTCAGTGAGGAATGAACCAGTCCTTGTATGGTGTTCAGACAAATAAAAGTAAAATCTTATAGCATTTTTGGCAGCAAGATCGTCTTTGAATACAACACTTGTTGGCAGATTAAAACTATCTGCCGCAGTGCAGCTCGAACCAGGAACATTATCCGGTCTTGCGCACAGCTTTAGTCTGCCATGAAGTTTTATAATACCGCACACTCCGCTGCAAAGTGAAATTTCATTCTGGAAACAACTCATACGTTGTAGCAAAGTATTTTATGTAATGTCCTTTCGTCCAGAAGTGATAGTCTCCAAACGTATGCGTGGAAGTTCGTACGGTAGGATAGTGGTAGTAGCAGAACTGGTTGTGTGGTCTAGTCGTGACTTGGGTAGATCAGCCAGCCTGCGAAGGTTATATTCCGGGCACGACTTCCCCTTTGCCGAGGGTTCTTCAATATTAAACTCTTCCCTTCCCTGGCGCAATGATTCCTTGCCTTCCCCATGCTGTCTGCTCCATGAAAATAGTTTTGTGAATTTGAAAATCCGACCGTACAACTATGGGATTCAACCCATCTCCCATCACCTGGCAGAAACTTAGTCCCGTCAGTTGTGGGCGTGAAAGAACAGCATTTACTTTCCACAGCTGGGAATAATTAGACTCAGGCTGGCTCCAAAGCAATTAAGCCGCTAGGCAAATGTGGCCATTAATCTTTAGGTTATCCTTTTTTTAATTTTATTCTTTTTATTTATTTTGTCTCAAATTGTTACTCCACCAGAATGTCCAACAGCATCAAATGCAAAGTGAGAGTGTCATGTCTTAAGTGTACATGTCCAGTATAGGCGACTGGGGTGAGTAAGTGTAAAGTTTTGCGCCTGTTGATAACGTGAAAGTGAAATCTGGTACCGCTACATAGACTGCAATTCTCCGGTAGCAAGAAAGGTGCCATCTCCTACACATTGATCGATTAGCAGCGTAACAAGCCATTAACTCATGAGACATTTTAGAGAGATTGAGAATTCCACTCAAAACTTGTCGAAAAGTCTGGTAATTACCAGATGAACTCCAGCACCGCTTCTCTCCTTGCCGATCACATTTCAACTTACCTGGGCCCCACCGCTTTAATTTTTTATGTTTTGTTATTTCTTAATTTTTTATCTGCAATCCAGAACCGACAAATTACCGGCGGAGACCACATCTGCCCCAAGAAAAGTCTTACAGTGCAAAAATCTGGTTTCTAAATCTCTAACTTTCCATTATACAACAAATCTGAAACCTTCGAGTGTCTCCAGGTCTCTTCCACATATGCGACCTTCTTAGATTTGTCTTACACCATGTAAGTAGGCAGTTTAGGTTTTTATGTTGGTAACGTCACGTAGCGCTCTGTATGAAAATCACTGGCTGTGCTGTGTGCAGTCTGTGGCTGGTTGGCATTGTTGGAATATTCGCTATTGTAGTGTTGGGCAGTTGGATGTGAACAGCGCGTAGCGTTGTGCAGTTGAAGGTGAGCCGCCAGCAGTGGTGGATGTGGGGAGAGAGATGGCAGAATTTTGAGAGCGGACGATGTGGACGTGTGTCCATCAGAAAGAGTAAATTTGTAATACTGGATATCATGAACTGATATATGATGACTTTTGAACATTATTAAGGTAAATACATTGTTTGTTTATCAAAATCTTTCATTTTCTAACTATGCCTATCAGTAGTTAGTGCCTTCAGTAGTTAGAATCTTTTATTTAGCTGGCAGTATTGGCGCACGCTGTATTGCAGTAGTTCGAGTAACGAAGATTTTTGGTGAGGTAAGTGATTCATGAAAGGTATAGGTTATTGTTAGTCAGGGCCATTCTTTTGTAGGGATTATTAAAAGTCAGATTACGTTGCGCTAAAAATATTGTGTGTCAGTTTAGTTTTAATCAGAATAAGTAAAGAGAGAAATGTCTGAGTACGTTCAGTTCTGCTCAGCTGTTTTAAAATCAAATAACGTAAGGGGTTTACCAGCACAGTAATTCAGGGGATGTTTCAACCAAGTGTTAGCGGTGACTAAATTGTGCTTTGTGCAAAATGTTGTCAGGCGGTCTCCTCTTCCATTTCTTCCCCTCAGTTTATACTCTCCCACTACTTTTCCCTTTCTTCCTTCTCCTACTGTCGGATTCCAGTCCAATGGATTTATATTTCCGCCTCTCTTAACTACTTGAATATTTTCTCATAACGCTTTATAACTTATTTCGACCTCCATATCATCTGCCGAAGTAGCTGGCATATGAAGTTTTAATACTGCATTGGATATTGGTTTCGTATCTGCCTTGGTTACGATGAAATGTTCAGTATGCTGTTCACAGTAGCTTACCGAATTCTCATTCGTTATCAGACCTAACCCTGGGTTACTCCTATTTCTTTTTAAATTTATGAAGCCGTACTCGTCTGACGCGAAGTCCTGTTCTTTCTGCCAGCGCACTTCACTAATTCCTACTATATCTAACATCAATCTATCTATTTCCTTTTTATATCCTCTAACGTACCTACCGTACCAAGCAATTTAGCATTCCAAGCTCCCACTCGTAGGCTAGCAATTTTGTTTCTCCTAATGAGGACATCCTCCTGAATAGTCCCTGCCGGCAGATCCGAATATGGGATTATTTTACTTCCGGGATTTTTCCTTGAGAGGATGGCGTCATCATCAAGCCACACAGCAGAGCTGTTTATCTTCCGGAGTAACAACTGCTTCGTTTCGCTCTGCTTTTAGTTTTAAGTAAAAACACAGAAAATTTCGTTGGTTGATATTAGAAGGCCACATTGGTCAATCATCTAGAATATTGCCGCAGCAACTACTGAAAAAGCTGCTGCCCGTCTTCAGGACCAAATGATACTCTGTTCTCGCCACTGATACCCCTCCGTTGCCGTTGAACGTATGTTACTATTGTCTGTATCGTTGAACCACGCAAGCCACCACATCTCGCCAGGATCCATGGTTCAAGTGGTTCGGAAATGTTACGATATCTAATATTGTATGCCTTAGTTAGAACTCGGTAAGGTCTACATGACATTACGTCAACATGATGATTATAGACGGGCTGGCAGCTCAGAACAATACCATTGATGTTGTAGTACAGGAATGAAAGGAAAGCACATGTGCAAGCTCCATGGAAATGTCAGAAAACAAACTCTCAGTATCATATTCTTATACTGATAAAGTTCTGTCAAGCTCCTAGCTACCTCAAGTGGTTTAAAATCAAGGAGCTTTCGGCGTAATGCTCTTCGGCCGTTGTCAAGTTATGACTTTCATGTGATGCCAGCCTTACGTAGTCGCGCTGCCTTGTGTGACGTCATTGGTGGTCATTGCACCTCTATGTACGGGTATATTTCCAATGCTCTGCCGCCGCGCCAGCTTCAACCTTCCGGTGAGCGGGTGCCAAACAGTGCTTAGGTGCACACCGCCGTCTTTCTTGAGTATGCTGTCACAAACATATATCTGATCGCTTCTTTCCTGATGCTGTCCCAGCAACCATTAATTGGTTTAGTAACAGATGTCTCGTCGATGCAATTCGGTGTTCGTTTCCTAGAAATGAGCCACATACGGAAAGCATTATAGGATAAAGTCTACAACAACCGACAGATTCCATAAGCCTCCTCTCTGTAAGCAGAAAGCCCCCGAGTTTCAGAAAAGATTAGTTGGCTCATAAAGAGACATAAATACGATTCGTTTTTCTGTCTTCCAGCGAAAATTCGACAGCTCATGAGGCCTGTGAAAGATGACGTACGTCTCAGAAGGCCAAACGTTTATCAAATACCACAGTTTTATGTCTGAGAAATTGTGCATTCTACTGAAAGGCGCATTCTCTACAAAGAGAGAGCATTCTCTACAAACTAGACAGCGATTTACATTCGAAGGAACATCTGTTATTAAACAAACTAGTGGTTTCTCGGATAGAGTCATGAAAGAAGCGATCGAGATAAATATTTATGACACCACCGTCAGTGCATATACATATTTCAATTTTCATTGAAAATATCCTGAAGACTCAGATCTGTACATAACCATATAAATGCGATATTTAAGTTAACTGTTAAGTTTTGACACATTCTAATATCGTATTTGGAAAGTAAGGCACCTTATGCAACCGCCTGAGTTGTACGCACCTTGTTGACACCAAATTGTATGGACAACGTGTGATATTACATTATAATAGGGCATGTTTAATGAATAAACAGAAAAAATTGCCCTCAGTTAGGACGGCTACCTGCAGGTAAGCACCCAATCGTCTGAAGGCAGTAGGGGGCGCGGCAGGTCCGCAACGAATGCATTTGCATGTACAGTGGTTGGACCAAAGTTTCAAAACACTACGAGAAATGCAGGCATGTTCAGTAATGCAGATGCTAGTCAAGCCTGCAGGTTGCACTTTGTATTTCATAACGGATGACAACTGTACGATGTCGCAAAAAAGTTTGAAGTGTTAGTCGTTAACAGAACAGTGTTATGTGTAGTCGTGAGTGCTAACCGTAAATGAATTCGGACGTGGGCAAGTTGTCGGTGCTCCTATGGTGGGTGCTTCCGTAGCCAAGTTAGCCGAAGTGTTTGGTGTCCCAAGAGGCACCGTACCGAAGATTTAGCCCGCGTAGAGGGGAAGCAGAAGAACATAATTGGCTAAGTCACAACGCGGACGAAAGTGTATGTTGAGCGATTGTGACAGACGATCATTGAAGGAGATTTGGACGAAAAATGAAGAACGACAGCTGCAAAAGTAACTTTAGAACCGGTTGTCCCACTCAACACCAAAACAAGACGATGGGAACTCCAGAAGCAGGGAATTGCAGGCGGAGGTGGACTTCCAGATCCACTCATTAGTGATTCAAATGCCCGTAACAGTAAAACGTGATGCCGAAGCCATAAAAGCTGGACTTTGGAGCAGTGGGGGAGGGCATTACTGCCAATGACTATATGACCGTTTCGGCTGATGAAGTCTACCTCACGGTAAAATATTCTTTCCTCAATGTTGATGATGTGGTGCAAAACGACGGTGCGTTTGTTCACAAAGCTTGCGTCATCCACGACTGGTTTTGTCAGCACGAGGATGAACTGTCACGTCACAACTGGCTCCCACAGTCGCCAGATCTCCGTATTATTTAGCCTTTGTGGTTAAGTTTGAGGAGGAGGGTATGTGATCGTTACGCATCTCCAGCAGCGTTAACTGAAGTTTCTACTATTTTGCGACCATGCAGACCTGTATTTATCCACTCCGAAACGAATGGACGCTGTCTTGAAAGCCAGTTGTTTTCCTACACCGTATATGACATGGTACAGTGTTGTGTTTTCTGTGATTCCATATTTTTATCAACTCCTGTGCGGCATTGCAGTAAGCTCGAGGCCCACGAGAAATACGGGCCCGCTACGAATATGAGGCGTCGCACTAGTCGGCTTGTCCTGCACACTTCGTGAAGGGTCACATCGGTGTAGTGCCCACGGGGAAATTAACATGTAGTTGAAAATGTACCCACTAAAGGTCTCAATTTTGTCGCGTGCTATAGAGAACTGGCATGCATTTATACGCGCAGTCAACAGTTATCAAACTAGTCTGAGAAACTTACTCGCTCTGCACCGGAGACAGCTGCTGACACAAGCAAGACCTGTGACGTGTACGCCACGGTCTGTCTTTCTCGTGGGTCTCGAGTGAGCACCAGTGACGTCACAGAAGACAGCAGCAGTCATACGACAGTTACAACTTGACAATGGACGAGAAACACTAGGCCGAAAGCTTGTGGGTTTTGAACCACTTCAAGTGACTGGAAGCCCGAGAGAATTTTATCAGCACATATCGGTGGGAAACCGTGCATTCGTACATAGTCTTACACCCTTGTTTTCCTATGTTCTCGACAGTCATAGACTGCACTGGAGGGAAAGGAATACTAAAGAAGCTGACACAGGGTTTAGACAGGGGCCTGGACTGGCGGCTGCTGCTGCTAACTGCGGACCACTTGGAGAGTGGCGGAGGGAGTCCGACCCCCGGCTGCCCACGCTGGCGCCCTCTGTGCCCTGGGGACTCCTCGCCGCGGCCGACCGTCCGTCCGGCCGGCGCGATCACATCTCCCCCGAACGGACTGGCGCGCAGTAAAGTGTTGATTTTATAAATTCTCGTCGACAAGTCGCTTGTTCCGGCTCGAGAGGAGCGCGCGGCCCTTTTTCTTGGCGTGTTCGTCCCCCCCAGCTCCGCGTCCCTTCCCCACACACTCATCCTTCCCCTTTTCCCTTCTTTCCTTTTTTTTCCTTCGACGGCGTTCCGCCAAATGAATTGTCCCATTTGTCGCCGCCGAAGACCGAAGGGCGCCCTCCGAGGCTGACCTGTCTGTCCCCCGCCCCAAGTCTCCGGCTGTCGTTTTCCCTGTGCCGACTCGCCTCCACCACCATCGATCTTCCCGAGACTACTTTACTGCGTTAACACCGCATGTTCATTCTGTGTCGTCTCCGTCGTTATTATTTTTACTCAGTGTGAGGCGTCGTGTTAACAGTTAGGTCATTAGGCCCAGTGTTTAGAGAAAGTGGAAACGGTGACCTGGGCTTCAGTACTGCACTGGAGGGATTCATAGTTCGCTATTGTCTCCTCCTTCCCGCCCCCCCTCCTCCGGCTGATACCCCCATTTAATAATAATGCTACTAATAATAATAGAAAAGAAGCCACTAACGCCATAGAGAAGTTACACGAAATTGCACAAAGAACTTGGCCTGCAAATCTCATATGAGAAAACCCAGTACATAGAAAGAGTGCCACAAGACAAATTGCCTATTGTGACAACCCATTGGAAAATCGTACAAGTACCACATTTTAAGTACCTGGGAGAAATCATCCAGCCATCAGGGATCAACCTAAAGGCCAATGAGGAAAGAATAAAAAAACTACAGAAAGCATATAAACTCACGTGGAACTATTATAACAAAAAGTCCATATCCATTAACGCAAAATTGAGACACTACAACACTGTCGTACTTCCGGAGGCACTGTATGCATCTGAAACAACACAAATAGGTGGGCAAACTAAAATCAAAGAAATAGAGAAACAAGAAAGGAAAATTCTCAGGAAAATTTTTGGCCCGATACAAGAGCAAGGAATCTGGAAGAAGAGACCAACATCAGAATTATATAAATACACAGTCAAGATTGCGGATACAATAAGGAAAAAAAGAATGCAGTTCTACGGACATATCCACAGGATGAATGAAAACAGAATTTCAAAGCGAATTCTTAGTCATCAACATTACCACAATGCGCACGTGCGGACAATTAAAAATCCATGAACCATAATGGAAGTGAGACATCAGCACCGCTTTGGTATCGTGGGCATTCAATTTACGACACTGAATAAGAGGGGCTGCGTATCTTGCACAGTGAATTAACAGCGCTATTGAACATTACCCTTGCAGAAAGATAACGACTATGGATTATGCGCAGCGGGCACAACCCTACGTTCTACGGATCATGCGGCAGTGCCTCGCCCCATGGTTTCCTGGGCACTCGATTGGTCTAGGGGATCCGGTAACATGGTCTCCCCGTTCATCGGACCTGAATCCGTGTATTTCTGGGTATGTGGTCATTCAAGGCACTGGTCTATGCCCCGCCCATTGACAATGTGCAGGGTTATAGGATCGCATGACTAATGCAAGTGATACAATCAGAATGGAGCCAGTTGTGTTTGAAAGACGTCACGATTCACTGCGTGAAAAGCTGAATGACGTTTCAGAATGCGTAGCAACCACATCTAGCCCTGCCTGCAGAGTGTAGCTCTGCGTAACAGACAGATGAGAATAAAAGGACAAACTGGAGCATATCTCGACAGGTATTCGTTTCCAGATATATGATTACAGGAGCTTTTATTCTATGGTCAATACTACGTCCTGTAGAGGTATGTGACATTTTTAAACCCCTAAACACACATGTTTGTGTCGTTCGCTATGGCTCGTAAACACAAAACAAAAATGGCCCACCATCGTAGAGGCTATAGAACTACAGTGCCTAGTAAGTCATAGACATATTATTTCATTTTGGTGGAAGATGAACATCAGCTAAACGGTTATCTGGGCATAATCACTGTATGCAGTAAAAATTTGCAGCATCAGATCATGGAAATGGCAGTTGTACTAAGAAGAAAATGATTTTCGCTAAAAATGTTTATTGAGCCCTAAGAAACTGACAAACATAGCGGTGGCAGTCGAAATAATTAACGCGTTTCTTGATGTAGCCCGTGCAGTAAAGTGTTACGGTTTGACGTTCACGGCTAAGCTGTACTCCGTGGTTGCGCCAAAGCCGACCTCAACATCGCGCCAGCAGCTGAGCTCAATCTTACGTCCCCCTACTCCCACTACGACCCCGCGCAAGCCGTCCCACATAATCCGCCGCACTACTGTGTTTAGAGAAAGTCTCTCATCCCCCGCCCTTCTTATAATCTGCAAATAAATCGCCCGCGGAAATGCGTTCGCAGCTGAATAGGGCGTTAGTGGATTAGAGATCGGCAATTCCAACTCAGCTGGAGGGGGACGGGGCTACAGCCGCTGGCGGGACTCACGCCGCTTGTACAGCGGCGCCGGGTGTTGCTCTGCGCAAACCTATAGTTGCCGATTGGGAAATGCGAATAGACAATGTACAAGATAGAGCACGCACGCTTGGGTTACTGAATGGTCACCTTCATAATAACCAGAGGAATTTGCACTATCGACGGCAACGGCGAGACATCAAGAGCGTTTGAGGACCATGGTGCTTCATGACAGCTCAACAGCGGCTCACAACACGGATATTTGGTGAAGCAAGTAACAACGGGTGTGAATTCCACCAGGCTGTGTGGGAAATGTTTTCTGCAGAACTGTCACATTCATGTAACAGTTATTGAGCTACTGCGACAATGTGAAGCGTTCTATATCTACAGAGACTCTCATAACAGCTACAGGCGACAAAATGAGTATTACCTGCCCACACGTCACTGTACTGCTAGCCTGTAGGAAACAGAAAAGGGGGCAATATGCACCAGGACATCTATTTCATCCCCCCGTTAACATGATCTACCTAAGGATACTTCAGAACTGGGATTAACAATGGTAGCCAGATAATACATTTTGCGACTTATCAGCCCAGGTGTTCCATTTTTCTTCCCTGGTGTCAAGCGGATGTACTCACCCGCTCACGTTCATCACGGTGCAGTAGAGAGCATGATTAGCAAGGATCGGTGGACTCTACCCCACATTTACGTCAACATTCCGTGAGCAACCTTAAGCTATATGACGGAAGATCACTAATGCACCAGCTTCCCTTCTGACCCTCTCCTGTATAGTGGCGAAGGGAGCACGAGAAGATAGGTAGGTAGTATGCCCCCGTTTCTAATTTTACCTACATGGTCTTTTCATGGTCTATACGTAGGAAGATGCAATATATTGGTTTACTTTTCCAGGAAAGTACGTTCTCGGAATTATAAAGCGGCACGGAATGGCCGTGCGGTTTAGGGTGCAATGTCACGGATTGTGTGGCCCCCTCACGCCCGAGGATGGAGTACTCCCTCGGGAAAAGGTGTGTGTGTTGTTCCCAGCAAAAGTTAGTTAAAGTAGTGTGTAAGTCTAGGGATGGATGACCTCAGCAGTTTCGTCTCTTAGGAATTCGCAAACAATTGGAATTCTAAGACTAAACGACTTTGTGACGTATAACTCCTCTCTTGCCGCGTCTGCCACTGTAGTTGGATGAGCATCTCCGTGAAGCTTCATGCGCCACAGAAAGCTATCCAAAGGGGGTCATTTCGTTCCGCGACTACGCCTCAGGCCTTTCTACACCGAACACAGTCCAACATGCTGTTTTGATCTACCAAATTTGGGCTCACCTCTCGTTATAGTTCTACAGATATTTCCAGAATGACGAGATCATTTCCTGGACATCCAAAACGCAGTCTTCTACAAACAAGGTGTGCACCAAATCATCGTTGGCTGAGGAAAGAGCCGCAGTGAAGAGTGAATAATTTGAGATGGGCCATCACCATCGCCAAGTTTCAGTGTCGCAGTTTGATTTGTTTGCGGTGATAATGAAACATTATGACGACCTCTCACACGCTTTTGCAGGACAGTTGGTGTCTAGCTACAAGCCTCTGAATATACAGCTCTCCCGTGAGCTGAACAAATCAGTGTAGAATCGTGCAGGCGTTCTTTGTATATGTTCAGTATTTATTTTCCATGTTCAGTATTTCCTGCTAGTCCCAATAGATAAGGAAGACCTCCATTTTGTGTTTATTGACACCAAAAAATATTTCGACCGAATGCCAAGGAAGCTTACATGGCAGGCTGTTTGCACGCACTGTGTTCCAGAGCACTACGTCTGTATTCTCAAAGACACGTATGAGAAGACACAACGTAATTCATCAGTCCCTAGGCTTACACACTACTTTATCTAATTTAAACTAACTTACGCTAAGGACAACACACACACCCATGCCCGAGGGAGGACTCGATCCTCCGAGGGTGAGGGGGGGGGGGTTGTGTTGACCGCACGAACCGTGACAAGACGCCTAAGACCTCGCAGCTACCCCGCGCGGCCACTGGGATTCAAATCCGGATCTTATGTTCACTGTGCAGATGAGCTGACGACTGAGTCATCCGGACACAGTGGTAATTATAACTGCACGGACTACCCTAGCATGCGTCCCGTCAGTCCATAATTCTCAACTTAATCACACACTACCGATGTAGTGCCCCCTGTCCACTATCCTCATAACTAGCAGCATCTCGGTAATTCCCGTAAGAGCTCGAGCCTGGTGTGCATCCGCATTGAAAGGATCATTGGCTGTCCTCACCTGAATTATTAATGTGGTGTTTGTTCGTTCGGACATTAACACTGGAACAGCTCAGAAAACGTATGAGACATACGACGTATGGCCATATGACGTATGAGCAGAGGTGCACTCGTAGAATATTTGTAGACTGCAAAAAGAACATTTGGCGTGTTTGTAGTAGCCACGTAGACTTCAGTGTCGCGGGCGACTTCAGTGTTGTGGCCGGCTGGGCCGAGTTTCACAGCTGAGGATCCATGGCACCAACAGCCCGATCGAGGTGGCCCCATAAATTCTCGATCGTGTGTGAGGTGTTGCATTGTCCTGCTAATAGCTGACATTGTGCATAGGAAAAACAAATTGCAAGTAGGGGTGGATATGATTCACAAGGGTAGATACATGCTTGTTTTGATCTATTATGCCTTCCAGAATAATGAGATCATCAAGAGAGTGCCACGAACATTCCCCAGACCCTAACGCTTCCGCCTCCGGCCTGGACCTTCTCGACGTTAGTTGCAGGGTGTTCGCCATCTGTACGATGGACCATACAACATGAGTTATCTGAAAAATCCGCCTGTCGCCATTCAGTGGACGTCGAGTTGCGGTATGCTGTGCAAATTCCAACCTTCGTTGCCATGAACAGGGGTCAGCATGGGTGCATGACCAGGAGCCAGCTGCGCAGGCCCATGTGCTGGAATGGGAACGGTAGTTGAGGAGACACTATCGGTGCCCCCTGGGTTCGTTTGGAGGGCCAGTTGCTCAACAGTTGCAAGTATATCCGCTCGTACACATCTCCACAACTGTCGATAAGTCATGGGGGCTGGTCTTTTTGAGGGAAGAGACCAAACTGCGAGGTCATCGGTCTAATCGGATTAGGGAAGGACGGGGAAGGAAGTCGGCCGTGCCCTTTCAAAGGAACCATCCCAACATTTGCATGGAGCGATTTTGGGAAATCAAGGAAGACCTAAATCAGGATGGCCGGACGTGGTATTGAACTGTCGTCATTCCGAATGCGAGTCCAGTGTGCTAACCACTGCGCCACCTCGCTCGGTTTAAGTCATGCCATCTATGTCCTGTGGTGCACCCAGTTTCCTCGTCACCGGTTATAGATACAGCCATTTTGCCATGCACGGTACACTTTAATCATGGCGGCATGCGAGCAGTCTACAATACCTTCAATACCAATACAGTACGGGTAATGTAACTGATGATGATAAACATAAGGCCGAAATTCTAAACCTAGCTTTCAAAACCTCGTTTACGGAAGAGGACTGCAGCACCATTCCCCCTTTCAATTATCGAACAAACGCAAGGATGGCTGACATAGTTTTTAGTGTATCTGGGATTCTAATAGAGTTAAGATCCTTAGACACCAGGAAGGCATCTGGCCCAGACGGTATCCCCGTAAGATTATATATTCACTATGCTACAAATATAGCTCCATTCTTATCCCTCATCTATCAGAGATCAATGGAACAGCGGAAAGTTCCATGGGACTGAAAGAAGGCCCAGGTCATAGCAATCTATAAAAAGGGTAGAAAATCGGATGCACATAATTAACGGTCAATTTCACTGACATCGATTTGCTGTAGAATCATGGAGCATATTTTGTGTTCAAACATAATGACCCTTCTAGTCTCTGAAAAGCTCAACTGCAAAAACCAGCACGGTTTTAGGAAACAGCGGTCACGCGAGACACAGCTGGCCCTCTTTGTGCATTATATACAACAGGCTGTGGATACCAGCTCCCACGTTGATGCCATATTTCTCGACTTTCGAAAGGCGTTCGACTCAGTTCCGCACTGTCGCTTGCTCCAAAGAGTGCGCGCTTGCGGTCTATCCGATGACATATGCGGTTGAATAGAAAGTTTTCTAACAGACATGGAGCAAAATGTCGTCCTGAACGGGGTTACTCAACAGAAACAAGCGTAACTTCAGGTGTGCGAAAGGGCAGCGTAATAGGTCAGCTGCTTTTTACGATTTACATAAACGATCTGGTTGATGGTATTGACAGCAGCATTAGACTGTTTGCCGATGATGCTGTAGTCTACAGGAAAGTAGTATCACACCAAAGTAGTGAACAAATCGTAGTGAACAAATCAATGAGGATCTGCAGAAAATAAATGGGTGGTGTAATGACTGGCAGTTATTTCTCAATATTAGTAAGTGTAACCTACTGCGTATAACAAGGCGAAAATGCCCATTGATCTACGACTACAAAATAAATGCCCAGTCTTTGGAAGCGGTAACATCCGTCAAGTATCTGGGTGTGACTATTCGAAGTGATCTCAAACGGAATGATCAGATTACACTAGTAACGGGTAAGGCAAACTCTAGATTGCGGTTTATTGGTAGAACCCTGAAGCGATGCAGTCATTCAACAGAGGAAATTGCTTAAAATTCGTCCAGTCTTAGAGTAGTGTTCGTCTGTATGGGTCTGATTCAAAAGACTGAGAAGAACCAAAGAAGAGCGGCAAGATTAGTGACTGGAACATTTAACTATCGCGAGAGCGTTACAAATCTCATAGAAAGTTTGAAGTGGGACACACTTACAGATAGACGGCGCCCTAAACGGAAGGGGCTGCTAACTAAATTCTAAAATCCGATCTTCACCGAGGATGTAGAGCATATATTATTACCACCAAATTTCAAATCGCGCAATGATCACCATTTAAAGTTAGAGCTCGTACTGGGGCGTTCAGACCGTCGTTTTTCCCTCGCGCGATTCGCGAGTGGAACAGAGGGGGTGGAAATAAGACTTTGGCGCCAATTGTGCCCTACGCCACTCACCGCTTGGTGGCTAGAGGAGTATACGTTAGAGCGTCGATTATCCGAACGTCGGTCAACCGAACGACCGCTTAACCGAACTGTGTACTCGCACGCACCTGTTACTCTCCCACTCTACCGCCCATCATCCCCCTCACTCCGAAACCAAGTTTCCCTCAGTAGTTGCCGCACTGGGCCACCGCTGGCGGAACATTGCTTCTAATGGGGCCTTCACAAGGCGCTGCTGACCGGCCGAGCCGCCAGTCGCTGTGTTTCAACAATCAGCACACTTCTGTCGGCTTGGCACTGGCAGTAGGAGTAGCGGCAGTATCAAAGCTGTTCACAGCAACAGCTGCGCCAGCTTATAGTTGAGGCCTGCCGCTCCGTGCAGTTTGAAGGATTGCGCGCCCCCAAGAAGAGCTTCTCACGGTGCAAACAGTCACCTTCTGTGCTCTGTTATGACCACTTGTGTGCTGCTGCGTGAAGAAGTGAACTTGACGATCCAAAAAGCTTAAACATAAACGTGTTGTCCTTTCTATCAGGGACAAGTACGAGATTATTACTATATATTCCTACTGAAGTTGCCTTTGTATGTTACTTTGTAATACTAAAAGAGATGCGCGTTTTTATGAATAAATTTACTGTACAGTACTTCCTTTTGGCAAATAAACATGTACAGTTCGATTATCCTAACAAACCAGTTTTCCGAACACCCATGTCCCCCAATTACGTCGGATAATTGACGCTCTACTGTATATGTATATGTAGAAACGTAACCGTTTCAGATAAGCTTCCGGTCTTAGTCCAAATGCCAATAATCATGACCGTCTATACGCGAGGTAAATAGCTCCGTTTCAACATTACAACAAAGGCTGCACTGTTTTCCGCGTCCCCGATATGCTTTATGTACCTTCCACTACCACCGCTGCTAACTGCCGTCTGTGAGTGATTATTGCATTTGACGTAAAACGTGGTAACAGTTACGTGACTGGACCGTGCAGTAGACTTGTGTTACACCGAGGCATTTGCATGAGTCCTGTCAAAAAGTGTATCATGCTTTTGGAAAGAGTGTCAGGAGGTAACATAGTACAGGGTGTGGGATGGTGCAGTGTCACACACAGATGAGCACTGAAGTGACTGGTTTGGGACCAGCGGCGGGGTCAGTATGCCCTTTGAGCGGAGCGTTTGTGAGGCCCCCGACGCCTGTGCGAAAGCCACTTTATCAATTTGCGGCGCAGCCGCTGTTTGCGTACCGTCTTAGCGGCAGCCGTCTGCCCACGCACACGCACACGCACAAGGGCCGCGCCCCTTTTACTGCTCACAGCGCCGCCGGAGGATGGAGGTTTGGGGGCTGGGGTGGCGGGCGGGCGGTTTCACAATCGCTGGCGCAGTAAAAAGTGCGTGCGTGCGCGTGGCCGTACGTGCGTACCGCCACCGGCGAGGGGTGCTCCACCCCCGAAACGAGTCCGCGTTTTTTTAAACGCGCGGCTAAGAAGCAGGAGGGAAGCCAGCCTGCACCACTACAGCAGACCGCTACAGCCGCGCACCATTCTTCATTCCGCTGCGAGGCGCTCAGGCCGCTAACGTTAAAGGAGAACATCACTTTAGGGGTGCGCTCTAATATGCCGCCGTATAGCTGCTGTAAGGAATTCCCGTGTGAGAGGAGGGATACAAAGGGGATGCGCTATACTTACAGGATATATCACTTACATTAACAAAATACGGAATGCTTCCTCTGGACCATAATTCCCTTAATATTAATCAACAAAGTCTAACCTTATTTTCTAATGATCATATTGCCTTAAGTAAAATGTGTTCGGAAAGTCCTCGTACACCTTATTCATACATTATCGTCATATCCAGTTTTAGTTTAGGTGCCTGTTCTGTTTACAGGTCTCTTCTTGAGACGCCCAACATCTATTTTTTTCAAGGTTTATATTTGTATACTAATTTAGGTATTCATTCACCTGACTGTATGTGTATGCAGACGGCTGGCTCTGAGCCCTATGGAACTTAACGTCTGATGTCATCAGTCCCCTAGAACTTAGGACTACTTAAACCTAACTAACCTAAGGATGATGATGATGTTTGGTTTGTGGGGCGCTCAACTGCGTGGTTATCAGCGCCCGTACAATTTCCCAACCTTTGCTCAGTCCAATTTCGCCACTTTCCTGGATGATGATGAAATGATGAGGACAACACAAACACCCAGTCATCTCGAGGCAGGTGAAAATCCCTGACCCCGCCGGGAATCGAACCCGGGACCCCGTGCTCGGGAAGCGAGAACTAACCTAAGGAAATGACTAGAACTACTTAAACCGAACTAACCTGAGGACATCACACACACCCATGCCCGAGGCAGGATTCGAACCTGCGACCGTAGCAGTCGCACGGTTCCAGACTGTAGTGCCTAGAGCCGCTCGGCCATTCCGGCCGGCTGTATGCAGATGGTATCTGTTCTTTCGGACATGTCCGACAGCTTTCGAAGAATGAAATTACAATGAAATCCAGACTATTAGCACCTTACACGCATTGATAAATATCAAGGGGGACTGTTGAAAATGTGTGCCCCGACTGGGACTCGAACCCGGGATCTCCTGCTTGCATGGCAGATTCTCTATCCTTCTGCGATCATACAGATAAGGCTTACCGGCCAACGATCTTACTCAGCGCGGGTGCACTCACATTGCTGAAACTCACACGGGAATCGGTAGACTGACTGCCGCGAGTAATGAGTATAGTGGGCAGGGGCACTACAAATGTAGTGTGTTGACAGTAAGTTGGAAATGTGGCTCTCACGGGGAACGTGTCAGAGGTAAGACGCTGCACTCACACTATTCTCTCTGTCCTCGATAGCTCAATTCGATAGAGTGTCTGCCATGTAAACAGCAGTTCCCGGGTTCGAATCCCGATTGAGGCACACATTTTCAACTGTCCCCGTTGATATTTGTCAACGCCTGTATGTGTTCATGCCATTTCTTTCTGTACATCTCTCTTTTCAAGCTTTGAAGCCTATTTCATTATCACCAGGGGAGTTCAATTACTAATGCAACACATTCTTTTCCGAAATGGTTTTTATTCAGTCTTCCAATACTCTATATTATTCCCCACTCTTTTGGCTACGAAGCCCTAGTTTTCAACGTAATCGCCGTTCAATGTGACGACCTTACCCTACTTTGATGGGAGGGCCTTTATGTCTGCATCGTATCACTCTATTGGTCGGCGCCAGAGCGAACGTCTTGCTGCATCAATAATCTCCCCATTATCCACGTTCTGCTTCGCGGGAAGCGTATCCTTCATTGGGCCAAACAGATGGAAGTCGGAAGGTGCGAGATCTGGGCTGTAGGGAAGATGAGGAAGAACAGTCCATTGAAGTTTTGTGAGATCCTCTCGGATGCTGACTTGTGGCAGACCTTGGGTTGTCGTGGAGAAGAAGAAGTTGGTTTGCATTTTTTGGCGACGAACGAACTGAAGTTTTCTTCAATTTCTTGAGGGTAGCGCAATACACTTCAGAGTTGAGCCTTGCGCCACGAAGGAGGACATCAGACAGAATAACCTATTCAGAATCCCAGAAGACCGTCGCCATGACTTTAGTGGCCTGTTCGAGGTGATGAAACTGTTTCATCGCCTCTGACGATATTCGACCAAAAATTCTCACGGTCAGCCCTGTAACACGCGAGAAATTCCGTACATATGGTCTTTCAATGCTCTTTATGGTCTTCTCCTAGGCGGCGAGGAACCTGGTGGGCGTACACCTTTGAGTACCCTAACTGTACTTACGAACAGTGGTACGTCTCTTTTAAATCTCGCCCCATGTGCTTTATCGTTAGTCCATGTCATCTCCTCAAGAACCGTTCGAAAATTCATCGCACTGTAACATCCACATAAAAATAACGTTATGATAAAGTGACTTGAACTCTTCTGTGCTAATATACAGTGCAGGTACCCAGGGAAACGTAACTCGTTCACTTGCAGGACTTGACAAAAAAAAATAAAGAAAAAAAAATAATGGAAAAACCAGGAAAATGCAGACCAGTGTTTCAGTCAAACGTCAACAGTCAAAGTTTTGTGTGAATAAATGTACAGACATCAAAAAAGTTTTGCATCACCTCGGTTCCGAGAGTTCCTGGACCAGTACAGAAAATTGGAATAGAGATCAACATAAGCATCATTTCTGCCCTTTTTATTGCTCATGAAAATAACACATTGCGTGTTGTACCACTATACAGAGAGACCTTCAGAGGTTTTGGTCCAGATTGCTGTACGCACTGGTACCTCTAATACCCAGTAGCACGTCCTCTTGCATTGATGCATGCCTGTATTCTTCGTGGCATACTATCCACAAGTTCATCAAGGCACTGTTGGTCCAGATAGTCCCACTCCTCAACGTCGAATCGGCGTAGATCCCTCAGAGTGATTGGTCAATCACGCCGTCCATAAATAGCCCTTTTCAATCTATCTCTGGCATGTTCGATAGGGTTCATGTGTAGAGAACATGCTTGCCACTCTAATCGAACTACATCGTTATCCTGAAGGACGTCATTCACAATATGTGCACCATGGGGGTGCTAATTGTCTTCCATGAAGACGAATGCCTCACCAGTATGATGCCGATATGGTTGCTCTATCGGTCGGGTGATGACATTCACGTATCTTCCATGAGCACCAGCGGCGTACGTCGGCCCCACGTAATGCAACTCCAAAACAGCAGGGAACCTCCACCTTGATGCACTCGCTAGACCGTATGACTAGGCGTTCAGCCTGACCGTGTTTCCTCCAAACACGTCTCCGACGATTGTCTGGTTGAAGGCATATGCGACACTCATCGGCGAAGACAACGTGATGGCAATTGTGACCGGCCCATTCAGCATGTTGTTGGGCCTACCTACACCGCGCTGCAAGGTGTTGTGGTGGCAAAACTGGACCTCGTTATGGACGTCGGGTTGGCTCAAATGGCTCTGAGCACTATGGGACGTAACAGCTGTGGTCATCAGTCCCCTAGAACTTAGGACTACTTAAACCTAACTAACCTAAGGACATCACACACATCCATGCCCGAGGCAGGATTCGAACCTGCGACCGTAGCAGTCGCGCATGGACGTCGGGAGTGAAGTTGCGCATCATCTAGCCTATTGCGCACAGTTTGAATTGTAACACGACTTCCTGTGACCGAACGAAAAGCATTATTCAGCAAGGTGGCCTTGTCATGGTTCCTCCGAGCCATAATCAGTAGGTAACGGTCATCAACTGCAGTAGTAGCCCTTGGGCGACCTCAGCGATGCATGTCATTGAGAGTTCCTGTCTCTCTTTATCTCCTCCATGTCCGAACAACAGCGCTTTGGTTCACTCTGAGACGCCTGGACACTTCCATTGTTCAGAGCCCTTCCTAACACAAAGAACAATGAGGACGCGATCTAATCGCGGCATTGACCGTCTAAGTATGGTTGAACTACAGACAACACGAGCAGTGTATCTCCTTGGTGGAATGACTGGAACTGATCGGCTATCGGACCCCCTCCGTCTAATAGGCGCTACTCATGCATGGTTGTTTACATCTTTGCGAGGGTTTAGTGACATCTCTGAACAGTCAAAGGGACTGTGTCTGTGATACAACATCCACAGTCAACGTTTATCGTCAGGAGTTCTGGGAACTGGGGTGCTGCAGACCTTTTTTGATGTGTGTATATCAGAGGTTCAAATGGCTCTGAGCACTATGGGACTTAACATCCATGGTCATCAGTCCCCTAGAACTTAGAACTACTTAAACCTAACTAACATAAGGACAGCACACAACACCCAGCCATCACGAAGCAGAGAAAATCCCTGACCCCGCCGGGAATCGAACCCGGGAACCCGGGCGTGGGAAGCGAGAACGCTACCGTACGACCACGAGATGCGGGCGTATATCAGAGGAAGAGAAGGTATAAATACTTCGCATGTGTCGAAAATGTAAGTTAGCGTAACTAGAATTGCAATAATATTTTCATTGATAATATGGGTACATATAGTACAGTGCCGATTGATGAGTACCTTTTCTTCTATATCTTGTTTCCTGTACACTGTGCTCAAACTTCAACCGAAGATGATTGACTGAATGAATGGTGAGAATTTTCCTTATGTTTCCATTTATTTACTGTCAACTCCAGCAAGAGGACGAGTTATGATACCCCCAGTACCTACGCTGTGTGCCTGTACACGAGAGTAGTGAAAGTAAAATTTGTATTACGTTCTTAATATCATGTTTAAATCAGTGGTGTACTGCGCTACTTTTTCTACAGGTCTTGAGGAAAGGTAGTGGATTCTCAATAAAACATATAGGGTGATATTTTAAAAAGACGTACTTGCCAAACCTGAACAAAACTTGCTTGATAGTTCTTAGGAAGTGAAACAGTCTTTGATCACAGATTTCTGTGTTAACTTACTTTGCGATCAAAGATTGTTTTAGGGCTACATTAAATTTCCGGTGTGCGGCTGCATAATAATATATCGGCTGTATATAGTTCAGCTATCTTCAGAGCGAGCCGAAAGACAGGCGCCTCAGGTGTCCTGTTTTATGATTCAGATGGCTCTCAGCACTACAGGACTTAACATCTGAGGTCATCAGTCCCCTAGACTCAAAACTACTTAAACCTAACGACATCACACACATCCATGCCCGAGGCAGGATTCGAACCTACGACCGTAGCAGCAGCGTGGTTTCGAACTGAAGCGCCTAGAAACGCTCAGCCACAGAGGCCGACTCTCCTGTTTTCCTATATCGCCATTTCAGTTTCCCATAGAGGTGGACTGGCTGGCAGCGGATGATACAGGATCTTCAGTCACATAACCTACATTTAGGAGATGGTTAAATTATATAAAAAGATGACAGTAACTGGTGATTTTGTAAAAACACTTTGGTGGGCGATATTTACGATTTTTACATAACAACAAGTGACAATAAATTAAAGTGCACATAGATGGAAAATACTGAAGGATTTTTAAAAATCATTTGACGATTTTATGTTACGTCAAAATACAGTCACTGATGATTGTATGTGATGCTATGGTATAATGGTGATGCTAAGTGTCACATGAAAAAATGCCATAATGAAGGTGTGATGATGATTATGACTATGGGGGTCAGCAGAACCGTAGGTACCGACTAGAAGTCAGCAAGGTGGATGAAGGGGGATGGAGAAAATGGAAGGATGGTGTCAGGTGGCGAGGGAGAGTTATGATTAGGGTTGTAAAGAGGAGTATATCTCGGGACCGATTTCATTGTTGGGGGGGGGGGGAGAATTGTTTAAAATACCGGCGGGAGAGTATGTATAAGGTATAGCGGGTGAGAAATTGGATGCTGGGATTAAAGTATCGGATCTGTAGGTGATCAAGTAAGAGAATAAAGTATGGGAAGTGGATGAGTTGGTACAAAATGCGAGTTTGGGGAAGGTTAGAGGATGCGGAAGGCGAGGCGGAGTGCATGTCTTTCCAGAATTTCAAGGAACTTCCAGAATTTAGACGAGGAATAGACCGGAAAAGGCTGGAAGAGTTTAGGATGGGGCGGATGAAGGACGTCCCAGCATTCGCTCCGTCCTTTTAAGCTCGTTGATCGTGCCACAAGGATGAGTACGCACGTGCCTGACACGTTGATCGGTGAAAGAGAAGTGCAGCTTGCATGAGTTATACACTCCTGGAATGGAAAAAAGAACACATTGACACCGGTGTGTCAGACCCACCATACCTGCTCCGGACACTGCGAGAGGGCTGTACAAGCAATGATCACACGCACGGCACAGCGGACACACCAGGAACCGCGGTGTTGGCCGTCGAATGGCGCTAGCTGCGCAGCATTTGTGCACCGCCGCCGTCAGTGTCAGCCAGTTAGCCGTGGCATACGGAGCTCCATCGCAGTCTTTAACACTGGTAGCATGCCGCGACAGCGTGGACGTGAACCGTATGTGCAGTTGACGGACTTTGAGCGAGGGCGTATAGTGGGCATGCGGGAGGCCGGGTGGACGTACCGCCGAATTGCTCAACACGTGGGGCGTGAGGTCTCCACAGTACATCGATGTTGTCGCCAGTGGTCGGCGGAAGGTGCACGTGCCCGTCGACCTGGGACCGGACCGCAGCGACGCACGGATGCACGCCAAGACCGTAGGATCCTACGCAGTGCCGTAGGGGACCGCACCGCCACTTCCCAGCAAATTACGGACACTGTTGCTCCTGGGGTATCGGCGAGGACCATTCGCAACCGTCTCCATGAAGCTGGGCTACGGTCCCGCACACCGTTAGGCCGTCTTCCGCTCACGCCCCAACATCGTGCAGCCCGCCTCCAGTGGTGTCGCGACAGGCGTGAATGGAGGGACGAATGGAGACGTGTCGTCTTCAGCGATGAGAGTCGCTTCTGCCTTGGTGCCAATGATGGTCGTATGCGTGTTTGGCGCCGTGCAGGTGAGCGCCACAATCAGGACTGCATACGACCGAGGCACACAGGGCCAACACCCGGCAACATGGTGTGGGGAGCGATCTCCTACACTGGCCGTACACCACTGGTGATCGTCGAGGGGACACTGAATAGTGCACGGTACATCCAAACCGTCATCGAACCCATCGTTCTACCATTCCTAGACCGGCAAGGGAACTTGCTGTTCCAACAGGACAATGCACGTCCGCATGTATCCCGTGCCACCCAACGTGCTCTAGAAGGTGTAAGTCAACTACCCTGGCCAGCAAGATCTCCGGATCTGTCCCCCATTGAGCATGTTTGGGACTGGATGAAGCGTCGTCTCACGCGGTCTGCACGTCCAGCACGAACGCTGGTCCAACTGAGGCGCCAGGTGGAAATGGCATGGCAAGCCGTTCCACAGGACTACATCCAGCATCTCTACGATCGTCTCCATGGGAGAATAGCAGCGTGCATTGCTGCGAAAGGTGGATATACACTGTACTAGTGCCAACATTGTGCATGCTCTGTTGCCTGTGTCTATGTGCCTGTGGTTCTGTCAGTGTGATCATGTGATGTATCTGACCCCAGGAATGTGTCAATAAAGTTTCCCCTTCCTGGGACAATGAATTCACGGTGTTCTTATTTCAATTTCCAGGAGTGTATTTGCGGCTGTGCGGCCGAACCACGCCGAGCTGCGCTGTCGCGACGGAGAGCGCCGAATTCCATGTCTTATCCAAGCTCAGATCACTATCTCCAGTAATTAAATTCGCCACCATGCGAATATCAATAATTGCCTCTTTCACCAACTAGTCTCAGAAAGACGACGTAGACGCAAAAAGTCCACGTTTTCGTAAAAAATAGAGTGACCCGTATCAGTACAGTGTCTGGCAACTGCCGGCATATTTGGCTGTAAGAGGCGGCTGTACCTGCGGTGTTCTGTACATCTTTCAAGGACTGTGCGAATAGTCTGTTCGATGCATGAAAGGCCATATTCACAGGAGATGATGCAAGCCGCAGCCCTCTGCACAAACAAATAACCTTTACCGGAACTTACGTGTGCTGCTGTAATCGGTGGAGGGTGGAAAATCACTTTAATTTCTGCTTTCTGAGAGTCCGTCCTATTTTTGACGATAGGCTTCCCAGGTATGGTAGGGAAGGTGTGGATTTAAATATTTCTTTGACTTCTACTGCACTGCTAGTGGCCACCTTTGGTTTCATTCGTAGCGCGTCGCGTATCTGTAATGGAGAATACCTATTGGCTTCAAAAACTCTCTTTAGTTGTAGGAGTTCTTCCTGCAGAATGTTCTTGTTACCAGAGACGTGTGGTCTGTGAACTAAAGTTCTGAGCACACTCATCATCTGAGGAAATTGGGGTTGCTATTTGGACGTAAACATAAATCTGTGTGCGCCTGTTTCCGACGTACTGTATATCCCATGGTACCATCATCTTTGCACTGAACCCAAACATTCAAAAATGGAAGGCATTCCTCCTTTCCAGCTTCCATCACGAACTGGATTTGTGCTGGGATTGGATTCAAACGATTTAAAAAATACTTGCACTTTATCATCACCATGGGGCCACACTACAAACGTTTCATCAACGTACCTCCAAAATATTATAGGCTTTGAGAGAGTAGATTCCAGCGCCTTTCTCTCGAAGTCCTCCATAGACAAACTGGACGCGAAGAGGAACAGGGGACTACCCAGGGAGACAGCGTCAATCTGTTAGAAAAGATCATTATTAAGACTGTCTTAGTTTCTACGAGTTACACTTGTGTTTGGAAAAATTGAAACACAAAGACCGTGAGACATGATCACAATGAAATTTATTCCACCGACTGGGGACATGGCACTACGCAAATGATTAGCTTTACACACTTTTTATGCACTGTGACTGTGGAAATTCAGTACGGAGCATCGTCACCACGTGCCGCAGTGAGAGCCGCTAGACGTCGCGGCATGGAATTACAGATCGTCAAAATATGTTGCTGAGGAATGCTACGCCTCGTGGTTCGTAGGCGCGTTCTCAAAGCATCAACTGTGGGTACAGGAGGACCTGAAAGAAAAAGTTACCGAACGACGATGCTTCAGACTGATTCGATGTAGTGGTGTGTGTTGAGCATTGAACCGGGAACCTAGAAACGACGGAGAGGCTTCGCCCCGCCGTAGCCCTTAGTGGTTCACAACTTCACAACAGGCAACAGCAGTCCATCCACCCTACCGCCGCCCCACACCGAACCCAGGGTTGTGCGGTTTGGCCGCCAGTAGACACCCCCTCCCTTCCTCTCCAAGTGTTTGCGTGGTAGAGTAATTATGGTGTACGCATACATGGAGACAGTGTTTGCGCAGCAGTCGGTGACATAGTGTAACTGAGGTGGAATAAGGGGAACCAGCCTGCATTCGCCGAGGCAGATGGAAAACCGCCTAAAAACCATCCACAGGCTGGACGGCACACCGGACCTCGACATTAATCCGACAGGCGGACTAGTGCCGGGGACCAGCACCCCTTTCCGCTTGGGAAGCAGCCCGTTACAGCGCGCGGCTAGCCGGGCGGGCCGATGGTACCCGTCGTTCTTCGCGGAAGGTATGCTTACACCTCGCCACATAATGGGGGGGCATTATCCAGCTGAAACATGACATGTGGAATGGCTTGAAGGACTGACAGTGCCTCGAGCTGTAGAACCTCCCTATGTAGGGGTAGCTGCTCAGATTGTCCTCAAGAGATAGGAGGCAAGATTGTGTCTTATAGGTAAGGGCGCCCAAACCATGACCCTAGGCGTTTATCCGCTATGCCGCTCAATTATACAGTCTGCCCGACTGTGTTCACCGCGGCAGCGTCGAACGCGTACGCGCATATCACTGTAGGACACAGTGAAACGGGACTCGTCCATAAACACCACATTTCGCCACTCAGCACTCCAGCGTCGGCGTTCATATGCCTATTGAAGTCTGCGGCGTCGGTGGGGTCTGGTCAACAGAAGTCGACACAATGGTTTGCGTGCCACCAGTCCAACCCCCAGAAGACGAACCTTAGTCGCAGATGTGTCCAAGTCTGTTGTAGTGCTCCAGCGTGGTGCTGTCACTACGAACGAAGCTGTTCTGTCCTTTAGGGCAAAGCGGACAAAATGGCGGTCATGTCGCACTGTGGTCACACTTTGTCATCCAGTAACCTGTCGGCACAGTGTACGGCCCTTTTTCCTCCACTGGTTCCACGTGCGTCTTACTGTTGAAGCAGCGTACCCCATACCATCCTCAATATCACAGAGCGACTGCTATATCTCCTGAAGACCAATCTTTCTAACGCACTCATGCTGATATTCCACTATGTGATGTCGGCGAACCGTAATTGCACTTGGTTACACGTTTCCACTTCTTATGAAGGCTCTGCACCGACAGAGCATTGTGTAATACCGAGCTGTCCGGTCACACAAAAAAAGGCGCTTTTGGGCGTACTTCCAAGTCACCTCTCCGCAGTTTAAATAACTTATCACTGTTCCCTTGTTTTACACATTCTTTTATCGTGACCTCCTGCAGACCATTGTTTCTGAGTGTTTCACTTCGTACAAACGCTAGTGTAACTGAGTCGCTGAGAGTTTCGAGGTGATCATGTCATCCCTCATCATTTGCTCGAGGCCTCTTTTTTACAGCTACATCTATATACATACTCCGCAATCCACCATACGGTGCGTGGCGGAGGGTACCTCGTACCACAACTAGCATCTTCTCTCCCTGTTCCACTCCCAAACAGAACGAGGGAAAAATGACTGCCTATATGCCTCTGTACGAGCTGTAATCTCTCTTGTCTTATTTTTGTGGTCTTTCCGCGAAATATAAGTTGGCGGCAGTAAAATTGTATTGCTGTCAGCCTCAAATGCTGGTTCTCTAAATTTCCTCAGTAGTGATTCACGAAAAGAACACCTCCTTTCCTCTAGAGACCCCCACCCGAGTTCCTGAAGCATTTCCGTAACACTCGCGTGATGATCAAACCTACCAGTAACAAATCTAGCAGCCCGCCTCTGAAGTGCTTCTATGTCCTCCCTCAATCCGACCTGATAGGGATCCCAAACGTTCGAGCAGTCGTATTAGTGTTTTATAAGTCGTCTCCTTTACAGATGAACCACATCTTCCCAAAATTCTACCAATGAACCGAAGACGACTATCCGCCTTCCCCACAACAGCCATTACATGCTTGTCCCACTTCATATCGCTCTGCAATGTTACGCCCAAATATTTAATCGACGTGACTGTGTCAAGCGCTACACTACTAATGGAGTATTCAAACATTACAGGATTCTTTTTCCTTTTCATCTGCATTAATTTACATTTATCTATATTTAGAGTTAGCTGCCATTCTTTACACAAATCACAAATCCTGTCCAAGTCATCTTGTATCCTTATACATCTACATCTACATCTACATTTATACTCCGCAAGCCACCCAACGGTGTGTGGCGGAGGGCACTTTACGTGCCACTGTCATTATCTCCCTTTCCTGTTCCAGTCGCGTATGGTTCGCGGGAAGAACGACTGTCTGAAAGCCTCTGTGCGCGCTCTAATCTCTCTAATTTTACATTCGTGATCTCCTCGGGAGGTATAAGTAGGGGGAAGCAATATATTCGATACCTCATCCAGAAACGCACCCTCTCGAAACCTGGCGAGCAAGCTACACCGCGATGCAGAGCGCCTCTCTTGCAGAGTCTGCCACTTGAGTTTGTTAAACATCTCCGTAACGCTATCACGGTTACCAAATAACCCTGTGACGAAACGCGCCGCTCTTCTTTGGATCTTCTCTATCTCCTCCGTCAACCCGATCTGGTACGGATCCCACACTGATGAGCAATACTCAAGTATAGGTCGAACGAGTGTTTTGTAAGCCACCTCCTTTGTTGATGGACTACATTTTCTAAGGACTCTCCCAATGAATCTCAACCTGGTACCCGCCTTACCAACAATTAATTTTATATGATCATTCCACTTCAAATCGTTCCGCACGCATACTCCCAGATATTTTACAGAAGTAACTGCTACCAGTGTTTGTTCCGCTATCATATAATCATACAATAAAGGATCCTTCTTTCTATGTATTCGCAATACATTACATTTGTCTATGTTAAGGGTCAGTTGCCACTCCCTGCACCAAGTGCCTATCCGCTGCAGATCTTCCTGCATTTCGCTACAATTTTCTAATGCTGCAACTTCTCTGTATACTACAGCATCATCCGCGAAAAGCCGCATGGAACTTCCGACACTATCTACTAGGTCATTTATATATATTGTGAAAAGCAATGGTCCCATAACACTCCCCTGTGGCACGCCAGAGGTTACTTTAACGTCTGTAGATGTCTCTCCATTGAGAACAACATGCTGTGTTCTGTTTGCTAAAAACTCTTCAATCCAGCCACACAGCTGGTCTGATATTCCGTAGGCTCTTACTTTGTTTATCAGGCGACAGTGCGGAACTGTATCGAACGCCTTCCGGAAGTCAAGGAAAATGGCATCTACCTGGGAGCCTGTATCTAATATTTTCTGGGTCTCATGAACAAATAAAGCGAGTTGGGTTTCACACGATCGCTGTTTCCGGAATCCATGTTGATTCCTACATAGTAGATTCTGAGTTTCCAAAAACGACATGATACTCGAGCAAAAGACATGTTCTAAAATTCTACAACAGATCGACGTCAGAGAGATAGGTCTATAGTTTTGCGCATCTGCTCGACGACCCTTCTTGAAGACTGGGACTACCTGTGCTCTTTTCCAATCATTTGGAACCTTCTGTTCCTCTAGAGACTTGCGGTACACGGCTGTTAGAAGGGGGGCAAGTTCTTTCGCGTACTCTGTGTAGAATCGAATTGGTATCCCGTCAGGTCCAGTGGACTTTCCTCTGTTGAGTGATTCCAGTTGCTTTTCTATTCCTTGGACACTTATTTCAATGTCAGCCATTTTTTCGTTGGTGCGAGGATTTAGAGAAGGAACTGCAGTGCGGTCTTCCTCTGTGAAACAGCTTTGGAAAAAGGTGTTTAGTATTTCAGCTTTACGCTTGTCATCCTCTGTTTCAATGCCATCATCATCCCGGAGTGTCTGGACATGATGTTTCGAGCCACTTACTGATTTAACGTAAGACCAGAACTTCCTAGGATTTTCTGTCAAGTCGGTACCTAGTATTTTACTTCACGCATAGCCCTCCTTACGCTAACTTTGACATCGTTTAGCTTCTGTTTGTCTGAGAGGTTTTGGCTGCGTTTAAACTTGGAGTGAAGCTCTCTTTGCTTTCGCAGTAGTTTCCTAACTTTGTTGTTGTACCACGGTGGGTTTTTCCCGTCCCTCACAGTTTTGCTCGGCACGTACCTGTCTAAAACGCATTTTACGATTGCCTTGAACTTTTTCCATAAACACTCAACATTGTCAGTTTCGGAACAGAAATTTTCGTTTTGATCTGTTAGGTAGTCTGTAATCTGCCTTCTATTACTCTTGCTAAACAGATAAACCTTCCTCCCTTTTTTTATATTCCTATTAACTTCCATATTCAGGGATGCTGCAACGGCCTTATGATCACTGATTCCCTGTTCTGCACTTACAGAGTCGAAAAGTTCGGGTCTGTTTGTTATCAGTAGGTCCAAGATGTTATCTCCACGAGTCGGTTCTCTGTTTAATTGCTCGAGGTAATTTTCGGATAGTGCACTCAGTATAATGTCACTCGATGCTCTGTCCCTACCACCCGTCCTAAACATCTGAGTGTCCCAGTCTATAAATTGAAATCTCCACCTAAGACCATAACATGCTGAGAAAATTTATGTGAAATGTATTCCAAATTTTCTCTCAGTTGTTCTGCCACTAATGCTGCTGAGTCGGGGGGTCGGTAAAAGGAGCCAATTATTAACCTAGCTCGGTTGTTGAGTGTAACCTCCACCCATAATAATTCACAGGAACTATCCACTTCTACTTCACTACAGGATAAACTACTACTAACAGCGACGAACACTCCACCACCGGTTGCATGCAATCTATCCTTTCTAAACACCGTCTGTGCCTTTGTAAAAATTTCGGCAGAATTTATCTCTGGCTTCAGCCAGTTTTCTGTACCTATAACGATTTCAGCTTCGGTGCTTTCTATCAGCGCTTGAAGTTCCGGTACTTTACCAACGCAGCTTCGACAGTTTACAATTACAATACCGATTGCTGCTTGGTCCCCGCATGTCCTGACTTTGCCCCGCACCCGTTGAGGCTGTTGCCCTTTCTGCACTTGCCCGAGGCCATCTAACCTAAAAAACCGCCCAGCCCACGCCACACAACCCCTGCTACCCGTGTAGCCGCTTGTTGCGTGTAGTGGACTCCTGACCTATCCAGCGGAACCCGAAACCCCACCACCCTATGGCGCAAGTCGAGGAATCTGCAGCCCACATGGTCGCAGAACCGTCTCAACCTCTGATTCAGACCCTCCACTCGGCTCTGTACCAAAGGTCCGCAGTCAGTCCTGTCGACGATGCTGCAGATGGTGAGCTCTGCTTTCATCCCGCTAGCGAGACTGGCAGTCTTCACCAAATCAGATAGCCGCCGGAAGCCAGAGAGGATTTCCTCCGATCCATAGCGACACACATCATTGGTGCCAACATGAGCGACCACCTGCAGATGGGTGCACCCTGTACCCTTCATGGCATCCGGAAGGACCCTTTCCACATCTGGAATGACTCCCCCCGGTATGCACACGGAGTGCACTTTGGTTTTCTTCCCCTCACTTGCTGCCATATCCCTAAGGGGCCCCATTACGCGCCTGACGTTGGAGCTCCCAACTACCAGTAAGCCCACCCTCTGCGACTGCCCAGATCTTGCAGACTGAGGTGCAACCTCTGGAACAGGACAAGCAGCCATGTCAGGCTGAAGATCAGTATCAGCCTGAGACAGAGCCTGAAACCGGTTCGTCAGACAAACTGGAGAGGCCTTCCGTTCAGCCCTCCGGAATGTCTTTCGCCCCCTGCCACACCTTGAGACGACCTCCCACTCTACCACAGGTGAGGGATCAGCCTCAATGCGGGCAGTATCCCGGGCAACCACAGTCTTAGTCCGATCGGGGGATGCGTGGGACGAGCTGGCCGTCCCCGACAAACCCCCATCCGGACCCCCACAGTGATGCCCATTGGCAACAGCCTCAAGCTGTGTGACCGAAGCCAACACTGCCTGAAGCTGGGAGCGAAGGGATGCCAACTCAGCCTGCATCCGAACACAGCAGTTGCAGTCCCTATCCATGCTAAAAACTTCTGCAAAGAACGTCTGAACTAATCTACAGAGAGCGCAAACAAAACGACACAAAATTGAAGCGGTTATTAAAATACAAGATTGCCTAGTAAATGCAGTAATGCTGCCACTTGTGCACTGCTGACACACTGCTCGGCGGCGGAAGGAGACTACGCGATTTAACACTATTCGAGTACTAAAACATAATGCTACAACTCTCAAATACTATAATACGCCCGAAATTTATGAATTAAACAATGCAAGTACCAAAAACACGCAAAGAAATTAAGAATTAAACTATGTAACAAATGAGTGAGCTAGGAGTATACGACTTGCTGCTGCAGCTGCTTATCCAACGGCGGCAGGGAGCACACTGACTGTGACCAACCGACACTGGCCGTTCAAAACAAAAACAGATGACAGACGACTACGCGAATTTACACTATTCAGGTACTGAAACGCGATGCTACAACTCTCAAATACTATAATACGCCCGAAATTTATGAATTAAACAATGCAAGTACCAAAAACACGCAAAGAAATTAAGAATTAAACTATGTAACAAATGAGTGAGCTAGGAGTATACGACTTGCTGCTGCAGCTGCTTATCCAACGGCGGCAGGGAGCACACTGACTGTGACCAACCGACACTGGCCGTTCAAAACAAAAACGGATGACAGACGACTACGCGAATTTACACTATTCAGGTACTAAAACGCGATGCTACAACTCTCAAATACTATAATACGCCCGAAATTTATGAATTAAACAATGCAAGTACCAAAAACACGCAAAGAAATTAAGAATTAAACTATGTAACAAATGAGTGAGCTAGGAGTATACGACTTGCTGCTGCAGCTGCTTATCCAACGGCGGCAGGGAGCACACTGGCTGTGACCAACCGACACTGGCCGTTCAAAACAAAAACAGATGACAGACGACTACGCGAATTTACACTATTCAGGTACTAAAACGCGATGCTACAACTCTCAAATACTATAATACGCCCGAAATTTATGAATTAAACAATGCAAGTACCAAAAACACGCAAAGAAATTAAGAATTAAACTATGTAACAAATGAGTGAGCTAGGAGTATACGACTTGCTGCTGCAGCTGCTTATCCAACGGCGGCAGGGAGCACACTGACTGTGACCAACCGACACTGGCCGTTCAAAACAAAAACAGATGACAGACGACTACGCGAATTTACACTATTCAGGTACTGAAACGCGATGCTACAACTCTCAAATACTATAATACGCCCGAAATTTATGAATTAAACAATGCAAGTACCAAAAACACGCAAAGAAATTAAGAATTAAACTATGTAACAAATGAGTGAGCTAGGAGTATACGACTTGCTGCTGCAGCTGCTTATCCAACGGCGGCAGGGAGCACACTGACTGTGACCAACCGACACTGGCCGTTCAAAACAAAAACGGATGACAGACGACTACGCGAATTTACACTATTCAGGTACTAAAACGCGATGCTACAACTCTCAAATACTATAATACGCCCGAAATTTATGAATTAAACAATGCAAGTACCAAAAACACGCAAAGAAATTAAGAATTAAACTATGTAACAAATGAGTGAGCTAGGAGTATACGACTTGCTGCTGCAGCTGCTTATCCAACGGCGGCAGGGAGCACACTGGCTGTGACCAACCGACACTGGCCGTTCAAAACAAAAACAGATGACAGACGACTACGCGAATTTACACTATTCAGGTACTAAAACGCGATGCTACAACTCTCAAATACTATAATACGCCCGAAATTTATGAATTAAACAATGCAAGTACCAAAAACACGCAAAGAAATTAAGAATTAAACTATGTAACAAATGAGTGAGCTAGGAGTATACGACTTGCTGCTGCAGCTGCTTATCCAACGGCGGCAGGGAGCACACTGACTGTGACCAACCGACACTGGCCGTTCAAAACAAAAACAGATGACAGACGACTACGCGAATTTACACTATTCAGGTACTAAAACGCGATGCTACAACTCTCAAATACTATAATACGCCCGAAATTTATGAATTAAACAATGCAAGTACCAAAAACACGCAAAGAAATTAAGAATTAAACTATGTAACAAATGAGTGAGCTAGGAGTATACGACTTGCTGCTGCAGCTGCTTATCCAACGGCGGCAGGGAGCACACAGTCACTCAAGGACGACACCTTGCCGTACACCACAGCATCATCAGCAAACATCCGCACATTGCTATCCTTCCTATCCAAAAGATCATTTACGTAGATAGAAAACAACAGCGGACCTACCACACTTCCCTGGGGCACTCCAGATGATACCCTCAACTCCGATCTGGACAAAAAGTTATTTGAGGCAGTCAAGATACATGGGGCAACATGTGTATGTGTGTGTGTGTGTGTGTGTTTTTGTGTTAAACATCTTACCCTTACTTACAATATTTATTAGGGTATAATATAAAAATTTTTCTACTAACAGAAACAGTTATAAAACATCCGCATACGAAATGAAAAAGGATCAATGGCGTAATCCACTGAGCACATCTGCTTGTAGAGAAGAGTCGCCCGAGATTCGAAGCAGCGACCGGAGCCCCGCCTCGGGTCGTGACGTATGGTGGCGCGCCGCGGCCCGGCGGGGTGCTGCCCGGCTCTCACTCCACTTTAATTAAAGTCGAAAGCAATTGGAGCGCTGTGCAGATCCGGGCGCGTGCCGCCTCCGTCAACTCCAGTGCTGATTAAACGAATAAAGAAAGGGCGGCCCGGGGTGGCTGGGGCGAGATATCGCTCGCCTATCGACTGCCGGCACATCGGGGGCATCGGCCTATTTTTATAAATCACGCGCGAGCGGGGGCGGGGTTTGGGGGTCGGCGTTATTGCCGCCGTAATTGCCCTGCGCCCCAGCGCAGAACAGCGCCACCTTGCCGAGGCGCCGCTCATTAAACGCCTCCCGCTGTGATAACTGACCCGCAGCCGCCGGCGCGCGGCTATCCTGCGGGAGTGATCGGCGCCGATCGCGGAGGTAATGGCCCAGCAACGTGCAAGGTCCCCGCCAGGAATTCCTCAAGGCAGGAGCGTCCCCTTCCACTTCTCGTCCCGTATAGGCCTACGGAACATAATTCGTGGCTCGGCTGTCGTTCGCCCCTGATATGACGAGCCCAATTACTCCTTACTCCGTCATAGCACAACCCAACACATCCCTAAGAGCTAACGCTTCGTTTCCTTCCCTTAGTCCTAACGCTACTGTGTTACCACGCTCAACAGTAGGCCAATGGATGCCAACGGACGACAGACAACCGCTTAATTGGCCGAAATGTTCTTTTTGTGCACAAGCGGTAAATGGGACCCACCGTGGTTTAACAGTGCAATTCGGAGAATGCCAGGAAGCAAAGGCAGCTGCACTCGCGGTGCAAGAAAAAATGGTTCAAATGGCTCTGAGCACTACGGGACTCAACTTCTGAGGTCATTAGTCCCCTAGAACTTAGAACTAGTTAAACCTAACTAACGTAAGGACATCACACACATCCATGCCCGAGGCAGGATTCGAACCTGCGACCGTAGCGGTCTCGAGGTTCCAGACTGCAGCGCCTAGAACCGTACGGCCACTTCGGCCGGCGCGGTGCAAGAAAGATCGGGAGAATGAGGATAGGCAAAAGTTAGTAGAGATTCGTGCTGCTGTAAAAAGAACGATGCGCGAAGCATTCAACCACTACCACCGTCATACCTTTGCAAATGATCTGGCTGAAAACCCAAGGAAATTTTGGTCTTACGTAAAATCGGTAAGCGGGTCGAAGACTTCCATCCAGTCACTCACTGCTCAGTCTGGCCTGGAAACGGAAGACAGCAAACCGAAAGCTGAAATTTTAAATTTAGCATTTGAGAAATCTTTCACGCAGGAGGATCGTACAAACATACCGTCGTTTGAGTCTCGCGCAGATTCCCGTATGGAGGACATAGTGATAGACATCCCTGGGGTTGTGAAGCAGCTGAATGGGTTGAAAAGAAATAAATCGCCAGGTCCTGATGGGATTTCAATTTGGTTTTACAGAGAGTACTCTACTGCATTGGCTCCTTGCTTAGCTTGCATTTATCGCGAATCTCTTGCCCAGCGTATAGTCCCGAGCGACTGGAAAAAAGCGCAGGTGACGCCTGTATACAAGAAGGGTAGAAGGGCGGATAGTCAAAATTACAGACCAATATCCTTAACATCGGTTTGTTGCAGGATTCTCGAATATATTCTCAGTTCGAATATAATGAATTTCCTTGAGACGGAGAAGTTGCTGTCCATGCATCAGCACGGCTTTAGAAATCATCGCTCCTGCGAAACGCAACTCGCACGTCACGTCGATTAAATATTTGTGCGTAATATTGCAGAGCGATATGAAGTGGGACAAGCATGTAATGGCAGTTGTGGGGAAGGCGGATAGTCGTCTTCGGTTCATTGGTAGAATTTTGGGAAGATGTGGTTCATCTGTAAAGGAGACAGCTTATAAAACACTAATACGACCTATTCTTGAGTACTGCTCGAGCGTTTGGGAACCCTATCAGGTCGGATTGAGCGAGGACATAGAAGCAATTCAGAGGCGGGCTGCTAGATTTGTTACTGGTAAGTTTGATCATCACGCGAGTGTTACGGAAATGCTTCAGGAACTCGGGTGGGAGTCTCTAGAGGAAATGAAGCGTTCTTTTCGTGAATCACTACTGAGGTAGCGATCTGTTTTGTTTCTAAGACGTGTGTGTATTAAGTTTTTCATCGCTGTCAAAATTCTCACTTAGTGTGTTTCACTGACTGCTTTCGCGCATTAGTTTAACAAGAGCATCATCTGAAACTGTGTAATTTTAAATTTAAATTTTCAGTAGTTAACTGTTAAATGAAAGAGTGAAACCAGTGAATAAAAAAGCGTGCTGAGTGCGTCTTGGGGATGTTACGAAAAACTAAATTTCAACAGTCGCTGTTTCTCCTGCAGGCAATGCCTGTTCTCGCTAACGGCGTGTATTTGTTGTGTTGAAAAGTACTGGAATATAGAGAAGGATAAGGAGAGATCTATAAAGCTGATAGTTTTATTGTGAATGGTTATGTTTATGTGCCCCTGTGAACTGCGGTTAAAAAACAAATTGCAAAGATTAGACGTTTGGTGGGAAATAACTCAACTATTAGAAAGGGATATGCATGGTGTGGAAAATAAAATGTTTTCTTTATTGATCTCTTTTCGCCGTTAAAGGCAGACAGAAACAAAAAAAACCGGGAGTAAACTTCCTGACAGATTAAAACTATGTGTCGGAGCGAGACTCGAACTCGGGACCTTTGCCTTCCGCGGGCAAGTGCTCTACCACCTGAAAGCACGACTCACAATCCGTCCCCACAACGTCAATTCTGCCAGTAACTCGTCTCCTACGATCCAAACTTCGCAGAAGTTCAAAAAGTACTGGAATATAGAGAGGGATATGGAGAGAACTATAAAGCCGATAGTTTTATCGTGAATGGGTATGTTCATGTGCCCCTGTGACCTGAGGTTATAAAAACAAACTGAAAAGATTAGACGCTTGGTGGGAAATAATTCAGCTATTAGAAAGGGATACGCATGGTGTGGAAAATAAAATGATGTCTTTATTGATAGCGTTTCGCCGTTAAAGGCAGACAGTGCAACGTCCCCTTAGAAAAATTTATGAATTACTGTGCTGATAAACCTCTTACATTATTTGCTTTCCAAAAAGCTGAGCAAAACTGAACGTACTCAAACGTTCACGAAAGTGACACACAATATTTTTAACGCAACGCAATCTGACTTTCAAAAATCCCTACAAAAGAAGAACCCTGACTAACATTAACCTATACCTTTCACAAATCACTTACCTCACCAAAAATCTTCGTTACTCGAACTACTGCAATACAGCAAGCGCCACTACTGCCAGCTAAATAAAAGATTCAAACTACCGAAGGCACTAACTACTGATAGGCATAGTTAGCAAATGGAAGATTTTGATGGAGAACAAACAATGTATTTACCTTAATAGTGTTGAAAAATCATAATATACATAGCAGTTCATGACATCCAGTCTTACAAATTTCAAAACTCCGCCATTTCTCTCCCCACATCCACCACTGCTGGCGGCTCACCTCCAACTGCACAACGCTACGCGCTGTTAACAGCCAACTGCCCAACACTACAATGGTAGACAACAATGCAAACTAGCCACAGTCTGCACACAGCACAGCCAGTGATTTTCATACAGAGCGCTACGTAACGTTGCCAATAAGAACACATAAACAGCCTACTTACATAGCCCCCATGCTCCCCACAAAAAATTTTACAAATTGTTTTGGGCAGTGGCCAAAACATATTTGTTAAAATTTTTTCACAATTACAATAACAAAGAAATCAAATGCACACACTTATTGATACAATGTTGTTCAAAAGCTAAAATTTTCTCACAGTCCATAAAGACAGTCCTGATCGTTCATCACAGTAAAATTGCAGTGTTTTTCTCAAAGTCTGAGCAGTAAAAGAAAATGCACACGGAAGTAGTGGACACAGCAGACTCAGTCGAAGTTTTGAAGAATATTGGTAGGTAGGTCATCACAGAGCAGACCCACTGTAGCCGTGGTAGAGAGTATGGTATTGGTGGGCCACCAGAGGTGCAGACCCACTGCAGTCCTTGTAGAAATAATGGTATTGATGGATCATCAAAGGTGTAGATCCACTATACTCCTTATAGAAATAATGGTATTGGTGGGCCATCAAAGATGCAGACCCACTGTAGTCCTTGTAGAAATGGCGAGCAGCCATCCGTTGCGACTGTGCAGGTGCACAATCACCATCAAAGAGTCTTGCAGAGAATATAGCAAGTCCATAAACGACCACTTGAGCTCTCACAAAAAACTTGTTTGAAATGTCCTTAGAACCAGCAATGCTGTTATCCAGTCCCTTGCTGAATTATTAACACATGTGCAAACACTATCAGTCCCTGCTTCTCACATATTGTCCATATACTATAACCAACAGAAACGTGTGCAGTGAAATGTAACTTACAAGTTACTTAATTTGAAGAACTGGTGTCAATTACAATTTGATAAAATAAGAATACAATAAGAAAGGTACAAAATACATCATTAAAGAACATAACAATACAGATAACATTTGTAGTAAAACAGGCTTTACAAAAGAATAGAAACACAGATACATCAGTGTTAGAGGAATTATGACATAAGTAAATATATAAAATAATGAGAATAGTTTTCGAAACATTAATTTCACACTTGAGCATTGAAACAGAACAGAATTAATAATGTCTAAACATCTCTACAATGTAAATAACATATTATTAGAAAAATTCAACAACATAACTCTTATTAGCTAAACACACAAAGACAGGAAAAACACAAATTCACATAGCATAATAACACAGAAGTACAGGACAGGGTTTGTTTTCAGTGTGCCATTTGGTACTGCAGTCCAACCCAAAACTTCATTCCGTAGAGCTTTCCTCTTATTTCAACATCTGTTTCCACCAAAAAAATCCTATCCAAGCATGCTTTCTGTATTCTGTTCACATCCTCTTTCAAAAATAGTTTTTCTCCACTTTACACTACTTTTTTGGCCAAACCATTTTCTTATAGCTTCTCAATGCATTTCTTCCAATTCATCATAGTTAGTTTCTTATATAGTCTACCCCCTCTTAAGCTAACTTAAATCTACTGAGCTCAGATATATATACCAATGGACGAGGCAATATAGCAGCACATAACAAATGAACAGAAACAGCAATGAAAAAAATGCAAATTGGCAAAGCTAGCAGCAGAAAATCTAAATTAGCAGAGCAATTGCAATATTACAACTAATATAAAGCAATGTGTAGCAAACAATAAAAATAAATCATTAGTAAAACTGACGTAACAGAGTAATACAAGTCCAGTTTTAGTGGCACTATGCCTGGCAAGCAGCAGCAGCAAATGCAATAACCTATACCTAAACATGACAAAGCCCAAGCAGAAAAAATATTGCAGTAAAAATGGCCATGTCTAATACCTATGTCACATCTTAACACTAGAGTGATGCATCACAAAAACTTACTCTGCAAGAAAGTTACCAATCATTAAAAAAATTATTTATACAATTCCTGTGAAGGGAAATGTCTATTTGTGCTCTCTTTTATACAAAAGTACATCATAAAATTATTCTTTACTGGGTCTGTAGACAGAAAATAGTGATATTAGTACATCTATTAAATTTTCTTTTAACCAATGCTGCAGTGCAGCTACAAACTAGATATTAAACGAAATAAGCAAATATATATATATATATATATATATATATATATATATATATATATATATATATATATATATATATAAAGCAACATATGAAATGTCATTCACTAGGCAAATGGCGTCTCCAAAGGCAAAAAAAATCTCTCAACTAGAAAAACAATAGATGTAAAATGTTTCTCATCATTTCATTAGGCATTTTAGTAAATATCATAAATTAAGAGCTCCACAGTGTAATCGTATATTTTCAAGTTAGAGCTTGTCGTATTTAGGATGCTTTCTACAAAGAAATGTCAATAGCGAGGATAATGGCCTGCTTTTTTTCTCCACCTGTGCCTCTGAAAGGCACACACTAATGGCTTTTTTCCAGGCGACTATCGTGCAGCTGGGTGCCCACCACACATTACGTGAAGGTCACTTAACTTTCCTACCAAAATATTTACGTCAGCAGTTTGCGATACAGTGACAGTCTCATATAAAAAATTTCACAGGTCGAGAATTTGCGTTACAAATGTGTAGAAACAAAATCCTATCAATATAACAGAGTCCAAAAAATTTCCAGCGGTATTGTGATACATTCACGCATGTACACACATTTCATAACTCTTAAAGTACGATTCTCAGCTTATTTATCATAAACAAACCTCAACAGCATAATCCAAATCTTCATCGCAATAATAACATCATAACATATCAATCACATCTCAGAATCATAGCAGCTCCTTTCAATAATTTCAAGACCTTCAATAAAGTCATCTACCTCAAACGTACTTCAAAAATCATGATCCCTTAGCAAATACATCATTCTAAGCTCTCATAGTATCACAATGGTTCCGAAAAAATATGAACATTTCACAAAGTACAGACGAAATACAATATCGTAAGTGTGAAGTAATCCAACTCTGTAATTGCGTAAACATCTGTCACTGATGTAGTAAAAAAAAATGTTTGTCTCTCTCAGTTAAATGATCAGATAGCTGTGTAATTTATGTGTTAGAGAAATATGGTACCAATGTGTAAAGTTGTAGAAGCAAATACGATATTAGCTAGGGCTCCTTGTGCTTGCCAATCCCCCTGAGGATTAATGTAATTACACCCTCAGGTGTTGCAGATTACAGCAATGGAATGAAATGTATCACAGAAAACTTTCTTTGTAATTCTAAAATCTTGAAAAATAAATGGTTTAAGTACAAAATTAATCACTCAAATGCGTCTCCTGTGGCGCTAAATGTGCGTCTTGCTGTAAGATAATCTATGTGGAAGTGTCGTAGTTATCGTCCTCTGAAAGCTAAGTTCTACAGAAGGCAATGTACTTACCTCATCATAAACAAAAGTGAAATGCTTTGCGTATAGATATCGTAGTTATTACGTACCTTACCGTGATCAAGAATGTACTATAATGTAACGTATTGTTGTGCTATGGAAAAAGGTTGTCTCATTGTAGCTATACCACAAAAGTTACCACTAAAACATGTTTTACTTTCCAGAATAATTCAGAAAAACTGTGCAGATGTAAAACAGAAACACTGCAAAAGCAACGATGTAAATTTTGTCACACATTAGTAGCGTCGTGATATAATCGTGTAGCTGTCAAAGATACCAAATGCTAAGTCACCTTTAATCCCACAGAAAGTACTCCAAATAAAGAATGTATTTTCAAGTAAACCAAAATGTTGCATTAAAATCTCACTAGCAGTACCAGTATATGTTCTAAGTATGTAAGCCTTATAGTCATTACGTAATCGTGCAACTAACAAGCAAGAATGTTCACACACAATAACATTGTGTTGTCTGTTCACAATAACAATGCATTCGTAATTTCTGTTTAAATAAGTTCTCTTGGTTCTTAACTGGATATTTAACTTCAAATATTGTTGCATGTTAACAGTTTCTTAAGTCTGACAAAGCATACTAGAAATGTGAAGTGAAAAGTTTTATGGCAAAAACTAAGTTAAAAAGCAGATTATCTCTCAATAAACGGTTTTACATGTGAAATGTGGTGTAAACCTTTACTCTTGCTAGTACGCAGAGTTTCAACTTCAACGGAATTATCATGTGGTATATGGTATTTCGGTAAAGAATGCTCAAATTTTTCTCAAGGTTAGCGTCTGTGTTATTTTTCTGTGAGCCAGCCAGCACACGTGGCTGCCTGCGGTGCGAGTCATTGTCTGCTATCTCTTTGTTGGCGTGCGTCGTTATAGGGATTAGGAGACCTAACTTCTACAAATTCACCTTGACGAGAAAGTCCTGCCCTGTTTGAAGCTCGCCAGTTCTGATGGAATTCAGGTCTGTCGTTTTGTCGGTAGTTTCTGTAGTTTCTTTCTTGTCAGTTAAGTGGTGGAGAATATCTCCCTGAATCGTAACTGCGCACTGATCTGTTGCATCTGAAGTGATTCTGTCTCCCTTGATAGTAATTGTTTTGGTTCCCATTTTGTTCCAGAGCAGGCTGCTGTCACTCGCTCCCCTCCTGCCAGCCACTATGACCCTATGGAACATGAACATACTTTCACGCCCACATTGTAGGTCGAGGAAGTCGAGACTGGGTAGGACCCGGATTTGGCAGCCACTGAGATCTGTACAAGACTGGGAGGGCCACGGTCGGTGGGGTGAGACACTCGTAACGTCCGCTTCTCACCCACGATCACCATGGGTAGCCCCGCACAACCACAGCACCGCCAGGCTTACTGCCTGGCCACTGTGTATATCAGCATGGTTAGCTTTCCCGCCGAGATCCATCTCCGGAGAGAAAAAAATATGAGCCACAGAAGTCGACTTAAAACTCCTTCAAGAAATATGAACGAACATACTACTCAACTTTTATGGTAACGTACGTGACGTCTGGTGGTCCTGTAGACACAGTGTAATGTTGATGCATGAAGTTGTTCTGAAAGCGGTGCTGATATTCAAGACAATAAAAGCGGTTTAAAAGCTGTGAGGTATCTGGGGAAGTTAACCTTGCACTACTGAGCAACTGTTTCACCAGGTATACAGTCTAGCTTACCAAATTCCCAACCAGACTAACATTAGTTATAATCTTTTAGTAGTCATCTTACGATAACCGGTGATATATATATAAAAAGACAATTTAAATAAAGTTATATATATATATATATATATATATATATATATATATATATATATATAAGTTTATATTTGGACATTTATTTTAACATTGATCATTGTTCCGTTAAAATTTCAGCATATCAAACTTGATTCATAACTAAACTGGTGCCTTATTTAGGATTGTGAAAATGTCAGTTTGTAATCTTACGGAACATGTCAAATAGGGAGCCAAGATTGGGAGATTACATACAACACTGCATTCATAAAATAACACACGAAGAACGTTGAAACATATCCAAGAGGAAATTAACCACAACCAGCCGATTCAATTTTCACCCAAAGAAGTTATGTTCGTAGCGCAATCCTGTCCGTCATGAAATTACCACACACTGGTATACTAAATTCACACTAACTCTTTGTGAAATCTACCTGAAAAGAATAGCTGAGGGCTACTTTGGTGATTCCACCACATGCTTCACGTAGTCAACTTGGTTTACAAAAAAAGTGTAACTCCACAATAATTTTGATAGTTAAAATAAATTAGATTGAAAAGCAATTTACAAAAGAAAAACCTCGAGCTGGATACTAACGTCTTACTATTAACCTGATGGGTCAAACAATTGTATAAGCACGTGGTACTGGTCTCACAAAGTACACCCCACGTGGGTTGAACATAAAGAAAAGATGCTATATTGAAAAATATTGTCAAGACGAGACGTTATAATCCCACGCACATTCGCATTTAAGATTGATGATCTTAGTTAGAGTTACTGATCAACAGGTGGTTCCACTTTACTCACAAAGTAGTGACAAAGCAACTGCACTTCACACTCGAATTACACTGCGCTGCAATTTAAGATAACATTAGATATTTTAGATCTAAACCTGAAATAAAGGTGATTAAATTTTCAGTTAGACTGAACTTACGAAATCCATTGTCCTACGGACTTAGCAGAGACACGCTTAGCCGGAGATCTTACCACTTCAGACGCTCGCCGCGGACCAACTGCCTTGGACCCCTACGAAGGGTGCTTCCAGATACAAAACGGAAGTGACCAGAGAGGCAGCTTCCTATACCAACATGAGAAGGGACGGACAAGACCATACTAAGAATAGAAACCTCTTTGCTTTTAGAAAGCGTAGCTACCTGTTCCGACGTTGGTCCTACTGTTCTCTTGCAGGCAGACTTGTCTGCTACCATCAAGCATGCAACTAGAAATACATTTGCTCATTCATCCTTTCACACAGAAGGGAAGGGGGACCACAGTATCTTACATATACAGTATATAAAAGAAAGCTGATGTACGTTCCGTATGAAGCTGTGTGACATGAATTACATATAAACTGTGTTTTAAAGTATAGTAGTGTGACAGATCGTTCTTGATTATGTGTAAAGGTAACACGTTCCACTGCTCAGATTCCTCCCAGATAGTCAGAAACACCACAGTAACTTTAGAAGTGGAATGTATGCTGTAAATGACAACAGTTTTAAAAAATTAACATGAAAGGAATCCAGCAGAGACCTTTCAACAGGCGTGGCGATTTTAGTGGATGAATGTGTCAAGGCCATGGATATCTCCTTTCTGCACGAGAATTAGTGGTCACGACACTCGTCACTCGATTCATTAATGATTATGCCCCACTGGGCAACACCAAGCGTCGTGACCGAGCCAGGCTCTACTCTGCTGATGTTCCTCTTTTCCTAGAACGGTACAAACACAGCGACTTCGCCGGTGTTTGTAAATGCGTGTTTCATCCTAAGGGCCAATTTACTCATAGCACGCCTTATTCGGAACTGGGTGTGGTGATTCACGATCTTCACTTGTGCGGCACCTTAGGGAACATACACGACGACACGCGCGTGATACCGGTCATTCGACACAACGACTGGATCGCATATATGCGTTAGAAAATTTTACATGGGGATTGGTGGACCCCAAACGATGACCTGTGGCCTTCTCTGATCACAGTGGCTGTATCTGGACAATGCATCCAGAACTTGAACCAGTCTGCCATAGTAATGGCCTTTGTAAGATGAATGTAACACACCTCCAAGACTCGGACTTCCCTCGGCAAGTCGTGACAAAGCGGGCCAACTGTGAACAACGTCACTCCTAGTACCATTTGACTTTGGGGTGGTGGGTCCTCTGCACGAAACTGGCAATCCGCAAGACACATACGCCGTTTGGCAAGGACGTGGCTGCTTGGCACCGGCAGACCGTGAACCTTTACCAGATGGCGCTCAGAGGTCTCGATGCTCTACCCCATCGCCGGACAGACACAAAGAACGACACTGAATCAGCGCTCACATACTATCGTCGATGAACCGATCGGAATGTGCCGAAGTCCGCTCGGGACGACCCGAACGAACTACCTTAGGGGTACCCACTACGCACCACACTGTGGCGAACATGCGCCGACACTGCCTACAATTAGTCACACGCCTTACGTCGCGAGACGGTAGCTCCTCCAAGACCCTATCAAGCATAGTGTAAGCAAAGGAGGAGCACTTTCGTCATCTTTACGAAGAAAGGACGAAAGATGACGAGGGCATTGCGGAAGCGTTACAACATGTGATACGCACTATCGACAGGTAACAGCGGCGGTATTAATGGAGGAATTCTTGTCTGAGGATTTGGGGGATGCTTTGAACAAAGCTTGTGTCAGTAATTCTCCAGGGCCCGATGGATTACCAGTCGAGTTTCACCGAAACTTGCCCGCATCTCTTGGTCGTGCGGTAGCGTTCTCGCTTCCCACGCCCGGGTTCCCGGGTTCGATTCCCGGCGGGGTCAGGGATTTTCTCTGCCTCGTGATGGCTGGGTGTTGTGTGCTGTCCTTAGGTTAGTTAGGTTTAAGTAGTTCTAAGCTGTAGGGGACTGATGACCATACATGTTAAGTCCCATAGTGCTCACAAGGGAACCTCCCCATCGCACCCCCCTCAGATTTAGTTATAAGTTAGCACAGTGGATAGGCCTTGTAAAACTGAACACAGATGAATCGAGAAAACAGGAAGAAGTTGTGTGGCACTATGAAAAAATATGCAATATATACAAACTGAGTAGTCCATGCGCAAGATATGCAATATCAAGGAGAATGTGAGCTGAGAAGAGTCGTGGTCCGGCGGTTAGCGTGAGCAGCTGCAGAATGGGAGGTTCTTGGTTCAAGCCTCCCTTCGAGTGAAAATTTTAATTTTTTATTTTCGGTTTACAAGACAAACTCTTATGTATTCATCACTTTTTGGGAGTGATTATCACATCCATAAGAAAACCTAAATCGGGCAAGGTAGGAGAATCTTTTTACCCATTCGCCAAGTGTACAAGTTAGGTGGGTCGACAACATATTCCTGTCATGTGGCGCACATGCCGTCACCAGTGTCGTATAGAATATATCAGACGTGTTTTCCTGTGGAGGAATCGGTTGACCTATGACCTTGCGATCAAATGTTTTCGGTTCCCATTGGAGAGGCACCTCTTTTCGTCTACTAATCGCACGGTTTTGCGGTGCGGTCGCAAAACACAGACACTAAACTTATTACAGTGAACAGAGACGTCAATGAACGAACGGACAGATCATAACTTTGCGAAAATAAAGAAAGTAAACTTTTCACTCTAGGGAAGACTTGAACCAAGGACCTTTCATTCCGCAGCTGCTCACGCTACCCAAGGGACCACGGCGCTCCTGACTTCACACTATCCTTGATGTTGCCTATCTTGCGCATGGGCTATTCAGTTTGTACATTTTTCTTATTTTTTCATAGTTCCACACAACTTCTTCCTGTTTTCTCGATTGATCTATATTCAGTTTTTCAAGGCCTATCCACTGTGCCAACTTATAACTAAATCTGAGGGGGGTGCGATGGGCTGGTTCCCTTGTCAGAGCCATTTCACCGAAACTTCCGCGACATCCACACTTGATTACGTGGTGAAGAGACCTCACGTCCCCGGATGGCACAGTACCACCTACCTCAGTCGAATGGCTTCTCATACTTTTACCAAAGCCAGCAGGAGGCAATTGCTCAGTGACAGTCAGCCAAGTACATTGTTGAAAGCCGAGTACAGGAATTTGGCCAGGCTTTTGGCAGCCTGCATTACGAAAAACTTGCCAGTGATTCTCCCCCCACAATAGATGTTGTTGTCGTATGATAACAAGCAAAACTAAATCCTTCTGATAGAAGATGAGCGACTGTGATTCTCTTGGTTTCACAAAATAATGGGTGAATTATCCTTGTAGTTTGCCGTTGGGCACAAGTACAACACCGACACAAAGAAGTGAACCAGTTTGGTTGCCTAATCACGACAAGCTATAAGACGAGTTAAAGAATCTTAATATATAAGACTGAGATTAACAGACATTTATTTGCACGAATGACTAACATAACCACAATCAAATCAACAGAGAGAAAAGTTATATACAACACAAATCAAATAACAAAATGATGGGAAAGATACCAAAAAAGTGTAAAAGACAGTATGGAGTAAGCGCAGCGTATCTGGGAAGCCCGTGAAACCAAAGTTAACGTTATAACAAGAAGCCCCAAATTACAACCAAATTAAGCAAAACAAGTTGCATGGCAAAGCAAGCAATTAACGAGCTACACAGACTATATATCGCTCTACTGCAGTTGTGACCCGTTTCCCTTGTGTCAGCTAGTGTGCCACAATCACTACCAGTCGGCAGCTGAAGATGACCCCCCTCTCTCCAACGACCCGGAGCAGACTGCCCAGAATCTCCGCACTCAGCTCTCCAGTCTCTTCTTTCAAAAAACCCGACATGTAGATGATGACTGCATGTTGTTGCCAATGTGAAGGGCGAGAGTTGTTAAACTCATGGAAAAGTAAAGGAAAGCACACGAAACTTCCTCTCTTTCGTGTACAAGGCAAATAGTTAAAACCCAATGTAAGACTGCTACCAAACAAAATTAAATAATTACTCTAAGCAAGAAAGGTTAAGGGGTGAAGCAGGATGTTGTTTCAAAACGTAAAAATTCAGGATTGGGACCATGTGTTCAAGCGAGGATTGTTCATTCAAAGTATGCGCCGGGTCGTGGCTGATGCTACAGAGCATTTCGATTCCCTCAAGAATGTCTAGTATACGGCTTCGCCACGCGGTTTGTGGCCCCATGTCATGTATTGCGAAGCCCCTCCATCTGGAGGTTCAAGTCCTCCATCGGGCATGGGTATATGTGTTGTTCTTAGCATAAGTTTAAGTAGTGTCTAAGTCTAGGGACCGATGACCTCTGGACATCTGATACGGCCTTTAGGTTGGAGATGTAAGATGATACAGTCTATGTTCATGTCTGAAGTAGGGTGGCTATAATTTTTTAGCTGATTGGTCCAAGCTCATTTTGAGTTGCTAAGGTCTTGATGCTCTCTGAACCGTACGTCAAAGAAACGACCAGTATGGCCTTTATGGAAAGATCGGCAATCTCTTCATTGAATGTCATACATACCTGACTGGTAGTGGCAATTGCACATTCTGGTTTCGTGATGTTTCAGTTGGAGTACAACTTTACAGGGGATGTAGAATTACCAGATTATTTTATCACCCCTTGTAAAAATTAATTGCAGGGTCCCGTTTCTGGGTATCATACCTGATGGGATCCAAAAATGGCTTTGGAAAGCAGGGATCACACCCGATTTCTATGTCTCCCCCCCCCCCTCAAAAAAAAAGAAGTTGGACTACAATCGAAACACCACGAAACCAGAAAGCGCAGTCATCAGGGCCAGATTCAATGCAGAGACTGCGAGTATCTCTACACAGGCCAGACCAGGTCGTTCCTTTAACGTACGGTTCAGAGAGCATATTCAGCTTTGGCCAATCACCTAAAATATTATGGCCACTCTATTTCAGACATAAACATAGACTGCAGCATCTTACACCCTCGACCTATAGGCCGTATACTAAATACTCTTGAGAAAATTGAAATACTGCATAGCATCGATCACGAGCCGGTACATACGTCGAACGAACAAACCTCGCTTAAATACATGGCGCTAATGAATAATTTTTTGAACAGCGCCCAATTTCACCTCTTCGTCTTTCTGGATTTGGATAATTATTGTATACGTTTGGTCGGAGTCTTACCGCATCTCAAATAATGTTTGTACAATAAACGACACGTTCTTGGAAATTTGGAAAGTTTTTAGGCTAGTTCTTTGAGTTGTTATTGATGGACGCGGAAAATTTGTTTTTCGTATTACAATGTGTTTCATCGAATCCATTAGTTATATTCTATACTTTCAACATTTTATGGGCCTTCAGCGTCATTCAGATTACTTCAAAGTATACTTTTTCAATCTCGCATTTTTTTTAACTCCTCAGTTTAGTGTTAGTGATACCACACCTTTTCAAATTTTATGTGCCTACAGCATCAGTTTTATCTTCTCATAGCATACTTTCTCAGCTTGTGTTAAAGACTCAATTTCCTGTAAACGTTGGAGCTAGTCGCTTTCATGACACTTCCTAGTCGTCCTAATAGATGGATAACGCATCATCCGAACGATTTATTAAGTTACCTGTTTACTTCCTTTCTCAGCATGCGCCACTCGGTGACCTGCTCGTGCTTGTGGTGGTCACCTTTGCTCTCTACATTGCCCCGCATAAAAAAAATTAAAACAAAGACAATTGAATAGGGTCGAATAAAATGAGGCGATGCTGAGTGAATTACATTAGGAATAGCTGCACTAAAAGAAGTAGACAAGTTTTACTATTTGATGAGAAAAATAACTGACGATGGCCGAAATAAAGTGGCTATAACAAGAAAAGCATTCCTGAAAAATAGGAAACTGTTAAGGTACAGTAAAAATGTAAATATTAGGAAATCGTTTCAGGAGGTATTTCCTTGGAGTGGAACCTAGTACGGGAGCAAAACGTGGACGATAAGAAATTCAGAAAGGAAGAGAATAGAAGCTTTTGGAATGTGTAGCTAAAGAATAATGTGGAAGCTATTAAATTTAAGTGCAGAAAAAGAAATTTTTGGCACAATCTGTGTAAAAGGACTGATCGGTTTGTATGGCACATCCTGAAGCATAAAGGACTCGTCAGTTTAATAAAGAGGGAAATGTAAGGGGTAAAAGCTGTAGAGGGTGGCCAAGGCATGAATACAGTAACCAGGTTCACAAAGGATGAAGACAGCAGTAGTTATTCGGAGATGAAGACGCTTGTACAGGATAGACTACCATGCAGGGTTGTGTCGAAGCAGTCTTTGGTTCGAAGACCATAACTGTAACAACATGTGGAATGAGGGACCACTAGGTCTCTGAAGGAAGGTTACGGCATAAAGTCTCACCGGTACCGAAGAATTTATGAGGTTCCTGTGATATGCAGGGCCCCGTGTTGGTAGGATGCCGGTGATCAGATGCGCACTGTGATATAAGGATTACACTCCAATAGTCAGCATATCGCTTTTGGACGTATAGTCACAAAGATTTTAAATACCACCTCGAGAAATCTTAGCTGCGACCATTTATCCTTCACGTAATTACCCTTCAATGTGAAGCATTGTTCTCAACGATGAATGATTTCTCACAGACTTTGGTCACAGAATTCTGCATTTTGCTTTTTCAGGAAACATTCCACCTCGAAAATTACCTCTTAAAAATTTTGGAAACGCTTGCCAAGCAATGGTTCCTTCATCCAATGGTAGAGGAAAGGGCTGCTGCTTGCACATCAGGAGTACTGTGTACGACTTCGTACACAATGGTGCGGAGAGGTGGGCTACAGAGTGGTGCAGCAACGGTAAGTGTACGAAATCTGGACAGGAGCAGAAATGATGAGGGACCAAGCAAGTACAGTAAACAAAAGCTTTAAAAAACTGCTTACTTTTCCAAGTGTATGAAGACTCATAACAAATAATGCCGGCAGCCGTCATGTATCGCAGCGAAAGACGGCTGAAGCGTGGCTCAGCGGGCGTGCACCATTGGGTCCACTGGATCCCTCATGGCCGCTATTGGCGTCTGACGGAACTTGCATTGCTGTTGCCACCCTTTGGGGTGGTACCAACACGTGATAGAAGAGCACAGGTGGTGAGACAAAATTTTGTAGCCTCATGAAGTAGCACATGGTGACTGATTACAGTGAATGGAAGAGAGCTCTCGCGCTTCCCACAGTGTATCGACTGTTTTCACGTTCAAACTGTCGTGTTTGACGTTGAAAACTGGTACGTGACTAATTCCCATATTTTTACTGTCACCTCGATTGGGATTCATCAGTTTTCAAACACAAGGCTTTTATCTTCTCCTGCGATTCCTGGTTCTTCACAAAGAGATGATCTGCCATCTCATTCTTCGTCATTCAGACTTGTTACATAAATGTCTGTGAAACCTAACCACGGGTGCATCGCTATAGCATCTGAAACCTGTTAGTCAAGGGAAGGCAAGATTCGGTTATGATTGTGGACGGGGCCGCAATTGGTTACTATTGGTTGCCTGTTACAGTTACACACTATTTAAAACCAGTAATTTCAGACTCAACAATAAACAAAAATACCACACGTTATTAATAAAGGAATAAACAACAGTGTAAATAATAGCGTTTTCAGTGAGTTGCAATTTAACAAATCACAATTAAATACAGATACAGCAGATAATGGTTTAAAAGCAAGCCACAGTGATCTTGGCAGAAGGCCTTACACGCCAGGAATGGCAATAAATTAAGAATTGTTTAAAACTCACTGCATCTTACAAATTAGTTATTGAAATATTAAAGGCAAGTCGGCACAAACACAGCAGAAGGCATCAGACGCCAGGAATGGCAGAAAATAAGGTTTTAAAGGCTTCCTGCGTAAATACAAATACCAAATTAGAATTTTATGGCAAGTGTCCACAATCAGGCCTGAAGCCTTACACTTCAGGAACGGCAATAATATAAAAATTTAGAAACCTGCTGAAAACAGCAAATACAATCAGGAAAAGTTAATTAAAAAGAAACAAGGAACTGATCATCAAACGGGTGAAATAAGAGGATGGTAAATTTTGTGACACAACCCTTAACATCCACTGAACGCTACACTGCTGGATTTATTCCAGAAGACGACCAGAACTATTAACTAGACATTTATAAACTTTAATGTAGGCATTACAAGGTATTGTAATAAATAATATAATAATAAAACATAAGGACCAGTACATAAGTTCCTTAAAGGGTACTGAGGCAGATTATACCCGCAGAAGGAGTGGACTGAAGGAGCGTTACACTGAACTACGGGCCATCAGACCTCCTTTTAGAACACACATGTCTTACAAGAACCAAGGTCCGCCCCTGGTAGCTGAGTGGTCAGCGTGACGGAATGTCAATTCAAAGGGCCCGGGTTCGATTCCCGGCTGGGTCGGAGATTTTCTCCGCTCAGGGACTGGGTGTTGTGTTGTCCCAATCACCATCATTTCATCCCCATCGACGCGCAAGTCGCCGAAGTGGTGTCAGCTCGAAAGACTTGCACCAGGCGTACGGCCTATCCGACGGGAGCCCTCGTCACACGACATTTCCATTTCCACAAGAACCAAGGGGCCACAGAACAAACACTTGCCCGAGCGATGAGATAGGAAGCCAACACAAGATGTTAACTGAGACTAGTGTCAGTCTAACGAATGTCTAATGATAGTCTTGTTGAAGCTACCTGACGTACGATAAACCAAATGCAACGATGGAACAATACGCCAAAACCAGAACCGGCGGTCTGCACTATGTCCCCAGAATACTGTGCTTAGAGTGCCCGGAACGAGAAAGGAATCACTAACACGAGAGTAGAAGAATCACCAACCGGACTACAATCAAGAAAGCTGTCAAAACTACACGCCTTACCGGACATCAATGGCAAGGAGAGGAAACGTAACTGACGTTACATACACTTGCGCCCAGGGCCAGGTAACTGGGGCGTTAGCGGCCACCAGGCAAGAAAAATTACCGCTGGTTGAACTTAACAAATTGTAACAAGTTGAACGCAGTAAACAGTAATAAGAAGTCGAGGAAAGCTAATCAGATCCGCCTTCCCCAAGCACTCCAATCGCTGCTCTTCGCCTCGGCGACACTACGAGCAGCAACACGAAACCAGGTCACTGGAGAATGGCTAGATATCACAATGGTGGAGGTTGCTCTACTTGGACTGAAAAGCACTGATCTTAAAGCTTGCTGGATTCGGTTTACGACGAGGTCGTGCACCCTCGTGACCACAGCCCTTCCATCTGGCAGTCCATCCGCGCCAGCGGTCGCGGCGTGTTCTGGCACTGTGCGGACCTGGCTCCTCGTGAGTCCCCAACCGAACTGGCCCACTCACACGACACGGAAAACGACGTCGCCCCAAAAATAGGGCAACAGTTACTACGTATCGATAACCGCCACTGCTGCCACTAGCGGACAGGCAACGCTTGCGAAACTGAGTGGCTCCAGTGAACACGAGAAGAAGATAAACAACTACAACCATGCCAACTAAACGATACCGTCCTGCCACCAACAGAGGGCAGAAACCTACAAACAGCACCAATGCGAGCCGCAACACGGCTTGGCATCCTTCCACCAAACTCAGCATGGCGCATTGCTGCGTTGTTACCTTCAAATGCTGAAAACTAATTGTCGCATGATACTACACTTTATGAATGGGCCGCAGTATTTTGTTCTGGCTCCCATAACCGCGTGCTGTGTTGCTGTGATTCAAGGCTTTCGGTGTATAATAAGACTGCAGACATGTACTAACAAAGAAACAAAAAATTAATTACTTAACGTTAATTTTCTTAGGGACAATTAAAGCTTTATGACTACTCCTCCTAATCATGTTGACGGGCTGTGAAACCGTTACCTTCGTCCGAGGTTGGTAGTGATTCCTTGAAACGTCTTCATGTGAGCTGTTCCACTGATCTTGGAAAGCAACCTTAGGTTTTGCTACAGTTCTTACAGGACTCCAAAGTTCGATACGGTTATGTCTGGAGAGAAAGATGGACGAGAGAGTGCGTGATAATACAGCTGCATTTCTCACAGGCATTTCAACGCCAAAGGAAAATGTCTTCTTCAATTTGAAATTAGAAACCATGTTCTCAATGTATCTGTGTAATCGATTATCATGTATTCATGTCGTATCTTTCCTTTTCCCAATGTCGTCTGCTAGTATGAATGTGTGGTTCGTCTATTGTTGGTACTTCGGATTTTCTTAGTTGCCAGGGGGTTTCCTTGAATGTTAAGGGCAGCTTAGTCAACTTTTCAGTACGGCTACATTGGATCAGAGAGACATTAGTGGCCACTAGTCAGCATCCAAAGTGAGGTCGCTACAGATAGGAACCTCTTATGCTCTCTGATACCTTCCAGTTTTCCGTTTAGACCCGGGCGACGGAACAGGTTAGTTTGGCTCTTCCCTACGACGCCGGAGAGAAAGGATGCTCTGAGTAGTTGCTAAGTCAAAATGTGTAAGAGTTAACTTTTTTGAGTTTCCGGTAGTGGTGTGTGGCAATGGTAATCAAGCCGCACCAACTATCTCAGTCAAGGAACGTGAAACGTCTCTGTTGGATTCCTTTCATGTTAATTTGTTAAATCTGTTGTCATTTACGGCATAAATTCCTCTTCTAAATTTACTGTGGTGTTTCTGACTATCTGGGAGGAGACTGAGCAGTGGAACGCGTTACTTTTACACACAAACAAGAACGATCTCTCACACTACTACACGTTAAAACACAGTTTATATGTAATTCGTGTCACACAGTCTCATACGGAACCTACATCCGCTTACTTTTATATACTGTATATGATAAGATACTGTCATCCCCCTTCCCTTCTGTGTGAGAGGATGAATGAGCAAATGTATGTCTAGTTGCATGCTGGATGGTAGCAGACAAGCCTGTCTGCTAGAGAACAGTAGGACCAACGTCGGACCAGGTAGCTACGCTTTCTAAAAGCAGAGAGGTTTCTATTCTTAGTATGGTCCTGTCCGTCCCTTGTCATGTTGGTATAGGAGGCTGCCTCTCTGGTCAGTTCCGTTTGTATCTGTTAAGCACGCTCGGTAGGATCCCAGGTCAGTCTGTCTGCGGCGAGCGTCTGAAGTGGTAAGATCTCCGGCTAAGCGCGTGTCTGCTAAGTCCGTAGGACAATGGGTTTCTTAAGTTCAGCCTAACTGAAAATTTAATCGCCTTTATTTGACGTTTAGCTCTAAAATATCTAATGTTTTCTTGAATTGCAACGCAGTGTAATTCGAGTGTGAAGTTCAGAATATCTTCCGGTAGTCGCTTTGTCACTACTTTATGAGTAAAGTGGAACCACGTGTTGATCAGTAACTCTAACTAAGATCATCAATCTTAAATGCGAATGTGCGTGAGATTATAATGTCACGTCTTGACAATATTTTTCAATATAGCAACTTTTCTTTTTGTTCAACCCACATGGGGTGTACTTTGTGAGACCAGTACCAAGTGCTTATACAATTGTTTGACCCATCAGGTTAATAGTAAGACAATAGTAAGCAGTTCGAGGTTTTTCTTTTGTAACTTGCGTTTCGATGTAATTTATTTTAATTATCAAAATGATTGTGGAGTTACACTTTTTGTGTAAACCAAGTTGACTACGTGAAGCATGTGGTGTAATCATCAAAGTAGCCCTCAGCTATTCTTTTTGGGAAGATTTCACAGAGAGTTAATATGAATTTAGTATACCAGTGTGTGGTAATTTCATGATGGACAGGATTGCGCTACGAACGTAACTTCTTTGGGTGAAAATTGAATCAGTTGGTTGTGGTTAATTTGCTCTTGGATATGTTTCAATGTTCTTCGTGTGTTATTTTATGAATGCAGTGTTGTAAGTAGTCTCCCAATCTTGGCTCCCTATTTGATGTGTTCCGTAAGATTACAAACTCACATTTTCACAATCCTAAATAAGGCACCGGTTTATTATGAATCAAGTTTGATATGCTGAAATTTTAACGGACAATGATCAATGTTAAAATAAATGTCCAAATATAAACTGATTTATTTATTTTTATTTAAATTGTCTATATATCACTGGTTATCGTAAGATGAGTACTAAAAGATTATAATTAATGTTAGTCTGGTTGGGAATTTGGTAAGCTAGACTGGATACCTGGTGAAACAGTTGCGCAGTAATGCAAGGTTAACTTCCTCAGATAGCTCACAGCTCTTAACCCACTTTTATGGTCTTGAATATCAGCACCGCTTTCAGAACAAATTAATGCAACAACAATACAAACGATGTCAAAGTATTCAGTTTATCCGATGAGACCTTTTGTGCAACTGCTACTTGGCGTGGACGAGGTGTGTCGCCACGTGATGTACAGTTTCAGTTAGTTTCGTGTATCGTGCATGTATGTGCCGTGTTCTTTGTGGAATGTTTGAGTTACAATTTATTTAATTGATCGTCCAATTTGTGTTTCATACCTACAGACTTAGGAGCCCACATTCTGATGTACCAAGTGCGTGTCTTTGTAAACCATGAGGCTCCAATTCGAAGTAAACACCTCTCGTCTTCGAATTAAATTCTCAGTATCGTCGCGGAAGAGATGTGCACGCGATCGGTAAATTTTGTACAAAATTATTGAGTTTTATGGAATTTCGGGAAAGGGCTTTGTTCTCTGGAACTGCCAGTTAAAGCCAATTGCGCTCTGGCCCAGTGAGTTTAAATGTGTAGTACTGAAGCTTTCTTTTTAAGTTCTATCTTTTGTTATGTGAGTGATCAGTGTGAATGTGGTATTGGCGATCTTGGTAAATTGTAACCATTATTTTAGCACATCTGCCGCCACACGTGTCGGTTCAGTGGTTGCGTTGTATGGCATATGGTATGTGTCGAGATTGACGAGCCAGTATTCTAAGTAGCTATTTTTTAAGTTAACGTGTGTGTGTGTGTTACTTTTAATGATGAAATAAATGTTAATTATTGACAAATTCGTTATTATTACGTCTTACAGTGCCATTCTGCTTCGAAGTCAGAAACCTTAAAAAAATCGGTGAGTTTGCACCTCCGCTTAGTAACGCTTCAATGAAATTTATCACGATTATGGTATATTCGGTGGCCGAGCGGTTGTAGGCGCTCCAGTCTGGAACCGCACGACCACTACGGTCGCAGGTTCGAATCCTGCCTCGGGCATGGATGTGTGTGATGTCCTTAGGTTAGTTAGGTTTAAGTAGTTCTAAGTTCTAGGGGACTGATGACCTTAGAAGTTAAGTCCCATAGTGCTCAGAGTCATTTGAAATATTTGTATATCCAGTATATGGATTGACATTTTATTAGATCAAGAAGTTATCTGTGAGGTGGTACCTTTTTATCAGTGTAATTAATTAATATTTAAAAATGTGGCGCGCTAGTCTGAACTTTTGTTTTAGGTACTTGTTCGAGGGAACCGAACGTAGGATCTACTTGCGCAGTCATTCTTGTGAATTAGGAAATCAGTAAAGAGATATTTCGCGATGTTGATCCTACCAGTACCTTGAAGTGGTAAAACACAACAGGTATAATTCATTCTCACTCATCGTACGGAAAAGAAGGGAGTAATGTACTGCTAAGTGCTTGTCGCCTCCGTTTCGTTTCTAAACAAGACATAATTCGGAGGATATTAGAGCACGGACGGGGATATCAGTGTTATTAAAATGGATTTACGAGATACCCATGAGAATATAGCGCCCTCGTTGGTAGGGTATTGAATTCTGAGTGCGTATTGTGTCGTTCACATTAATGAAACACGACGATTCGGCATTTCACTTTGAAAAAGAAAAATGTTAATCATGATCATGGACAACTAACCACGGAAGTGTTAATACAGACTTACTTGCTCACAAGAGAAGAAACGGATTTCATCGTCAGTTCACTGACTAATCTACGACATGCTGACTTGTGCATTACTGCACCTAACAACGTAGGTTCATTATACTCTACCGAGCGGTTCTAGGCGCTACAGTCTGGAACCGCGCGACCGCTACGGTCGCAGGCTCGAATCCTGTCTTGGGCATGGGTGTGTGTGATATCCTTAAGTTAGTTAGGTTTAAGCAGTTCTAAGTTCTAGGGGACTGATGACCTCAGCAGTTAAGTCCCATAGTGCTCAGAGCTTGAACCATTTTTTTTTTTTTTACTCTCTTCTAGTTATAGAAATATGTGCCAAGATACACATTAGCCTTTCCTTTTTTTGATCAGGAACGTATTGACGAGAGGCTAATGTTTAAATACTTTATTTCATTTCTTTTTCAGTTATGTACCTTGTGCCTTAGTAATCGAAATCACACAAAAATTAAGTTAATTGCAGGTCTCTATCCGCACGGCAATGTGGAAAGATTATGATGCAATAGTTTACTCGATGAGAATACAAGGTGAGCCTTCAAAGTAATCACCATTAGCTACAACACACTTCTGATATCGGTTGTAAAGCTGTTGAAAATTTCTTGCGGAATCATTCGGGGCACCGTGACAACGCATTGCTGGACATCAACTTCATTACTGGAGATGAGACACGGTGCAACCGCTACGATCAGCAGACAAAGCGACAGTCAATGACACGGTGTTCATCGTCTTCCCTGCTTCCCAATAAACGTCGGCTGACAAAATCTGTGCAGTCCGAAAAGCATGACTGCCCACCAACCAGCGCAGCTCCGTGAAAAGATATCAAGAAGGCGCTGGCCCGCGCGCCAATGGAAAGAGCGGGCAGCGCCACACCTCCAGGAAGACAGACTTCAACGCCCCCTGTCGAAGCTGATTTAATCAGGAAACCCATCGCTGGTCGGCTCCAGTTCGGTCGCAGACTTCAAAAGTGTCAGTACCGAGTAAGAGGAAGGCGACACCTAGCCTGCATTCTGCGAGTAGTAGTAGTGGGTAAAAGTAATCGTACAATAAAATGAAAACCCTTAACTGCTTACAGGCGTAGACATACGTCAACGGGGACAGGTGAAAATTATGCCCCGACCGGGACTCGAACCCGGGATCTCCTGCTTACATGGCAGAGATTCGGACATGTCCGAAAGAACAGATACCATCTTAGTATATATATAGTTAAGGCTCACCAGCCACTTGACCATCTTCTTCTTCTGTGCGGATGCACAAACAGTACCCGAACTCTTACGGGAATCGGCCACGCGCCGCGAGTAATGAGTATAATGGGCAGGGTCACTACGAATGTAGTGCGGGACAATACGTTGAGAATGTTGTATTTCGGGGGAGGCGTGCCAGAGATAAGTCCCTGTAGTCGCACTCTCATCTGTGTCCTCGGTAGCTCAGATGGATAGAGCGTCTGCCATGTAATCAGCAGAAAAAACTGTTCGGCTTCCACAGCAGTTAACGTACCCCGAGTATGGAAAAATGAATCTGACGAAAAACAGGGGGCCGGCCGCTGTGGCCGACCGGTTGTAGGCGCTTCGGTCCGGAACAGCGCTGCTGCTACGGTCGCAGGTTCGAATCCTGCCTCGGACATGGATGTGTGTGATGTCCTTACGTTAGTTAGGTTTAAGTAGTTCTAGGTCTAGGGGACTGATGACCTCAGATGTTAAGTCCCATAGTGCTTAGAGCCATTTGAACCAAAACCAGGGAAGAGGCAACTGTGGAGTACCACGGGCCATGAGTGACAGAGGTAAGTGATGGCTGTGGATATATGTATCGGCGAATACAGGCGCAACTGTTGAGCAACTGAACACCCAGATGCACCGAGGGTCTGCCAACAGTGTCTGCTCAACGACTGTTCAGCGAACGTTGCTACATTTGGGCTTCTGCGATGCCTTGTACAGGCACCCAGACTGACTGCTGTTACGTCTGCGATGGCTGGAATTAGCACCACAAGTGGACGTCCGCTTAGGGGACACAAGTGGCCTTTTCAGATGACAGATGGCGTGTACGGCGTGACACATCTGAAAGCAAAGGTCCAGTCAGGAGGAAGGAGCGTTATGATTTCGGTAATGGTTTTCATGACATTCCCTGAGTGGTATCATCATTTTGGAAAGCATAATGGACCATCTCAAGCATGCATTATCCTGGGGAACCATGTCCACCCCTCCAAGCAGTTTGTTTTTTCCTCAGCACTACAATATCTACCAACAGGACAACAACACGTGTCACACAGCTCGCACTGTACTAGCGTGGTTCGAAGGGCGCCATAATGAGTTTGCCGTACTGTCCTGGCCATCAAACTCCTCGGATTTAAGCCCAATAGAGAATCTATGGAAGTACCTCAATCGGGCTGACCCAATCGAGAATCTGTGGGACCACCTCTATCGTGCTCTTCGTGCCATCGGTCTCAATCAGAAACCTAGCACAGCTGGCTACGGCACTGAAGTTTACATGGATCCGCATCCCTGTCAGTACCTTCCAAAACTTCACTGACTCTCCTCCTTCACTTATCGCGCTGCAAAAAGCTGGTTATTCAGTATTTTGACAGATGAACATACACTACTGGCCATTAAAATTGCTACACCACGAAGATGACGTGCTACAGACGCCAAATTTAACCGACAGGAAGAAGATGCAGTGATATGCAAATGTTTAGCTTTTCAGAGCATTCACAAAAGGTTGGGGTCGGTGGCGACACCTACAACGTGCTGACATGAGGAACGTTTCCAACCCATTTCTCGTACACAAACAGCAGTTGACCGGCGTTGCCTGGTGAAACGTTGTTGTGATGCCTCGTGTAAGGAGGAGAAATGCATGCCATCATGTTTCCGACTTCGATAGAAGTCGGATTGTAGCCTATCGCGATTGCGGTTTATCGTATCACGACATTGCTGCTCACGTTGCTCGAGATCCAATGACTGTTAGCAGAATATGAAATCGGTGGGTTCAGGAAGATAATACGGAACGCCGTGCTGGATCCCAACGGCCTCGTATCACTAACAGTTGAGATGACAGGCATCTTATCCGCAGGGCTGTAACGGATCGTGCAGCCGCGTCTCGATCCCTGAGTCAACAGATGGGGACCTTTGCAAGACAACAACCATCTGCACGAACAGTTCGACGACGTTTGCAGCTGCATGAACTATCAGCTCGGAGACCATGGCTGCGGTTACCCTTGACGCAGCATCACAGACAGGAGCGCCTGCGATGGTGTACTCAACGACGAACCTGGGTGCACGAATGGCAAAACGTCATTTTTACAGATGAATCCAGGTTCTGTTTACAGCATCAAGATGGTCGCATCCATGTTTGGCGACATCGTGGTGAACGCACATTGGAAGCGTGTATTCGTCATCGCCATATTGGCGTGTCACCCGGCGTGATGGTATGGGGTTCTATTGGTTACACGTCTCGGTCATCTCTTGTTCGCATTGCCGCGCGGGATTAGCCGAGTGGTCTTGGGCGCTGCAGTCATGGACTGTGCGGCTTGTCCCGGCGGAGGTTCGAGTCCTTCGTTGGGCATGGGTATGTGTGTTTGTCCTTAGGATAATTTAGGTTAAATGGTGTGTAAGCTTAGGGATTGATGACCTTAGCAGTTAAGATTTAACACACATCTCAACATTTTTTTCTTGTTCGCATTGACGGCACTTTGAACAGTTGACGTTACATTTCCGATGTGTTACGACCCGTGGCTCTACCCTTCATTCGATCCCTGCGAAACCCTACATTTTAGCAGGACAATGCACGACTGCATGCTGCAGGTCCTGTACGAGCCTTTCTGGATACAGAAAATGTTCGACTGCTGCCCTGGCCAGCACATTCTGCAGATCTGCCACCAATTGTAAACGTCTGGTCAATGGTGGCCGAGCAACTGGCTCGTCATAATACGCCAGTCACTACTGTTGATGAACTGTGGTATCGTGTTGAAGCTGCATGGGCAGCTGTACCTGTACACGCCATCCAAGCTCTGTTTGACTCAATGCCCAGGCGTATTATGGCCGTTATTTCGGCCTTAGATGGTTAGTTTGGGTACTGATTTCTCAGGATCTATGCACCCAAATAACGTGAAAATGTAATCACATGTCAGTTTTAGTATAATATATTTGTCCAATGAATACCCAATTATCATCTGTATTTACAGCTACATCTACATCTACATCCACACTCCGCAAGCCACCTGAGGGTGTGTGGCGGAGGGTACGTTGAGTACCTCTATCGGTTCTCCCTTCTATTCCAGTCTCGTATTGTTCATGGAAAGAAGGATTGTCGGTATGCCTCTGTGTGGGCTCTAATCTCTCTGTTTTTATCCTCATGGTCTCTTCGCGAGATGTACGTAGGAGGGAGCAATATACTGCTTGACTCCTCGATGAAGGTATGTTATCGAAACGTCAACAAAAGCCGTACCGAGCTATTGAGCATCTCTCTCGCCGAGTCTTCCACTGGAGTTTATCTATCATCTCCGTAACGCTTTCACGATTACTAAATGATCCGGTAACGAAGCGCGCTGCTCACCGTTGTATGTTCTCTATTTCTACTATAAACCCTATCTGGTACGGATCCCACACTGCTGAGCGGTATTCAAGCAGTGGGCGAACAAGCGTACTGTAACCTACTTCCTTTGCTTTCGGATTGCATTTCCTTAGGATTCTTCCAATGAATCTCAGTCTGGCATCCGCTTTACCGACGATCAACTTTATATGATCATTCCATTTTAAATCACTGCTAATGCGTACTCCCAGATAATATATGGAATTAACTGCTTCCAGTTGCTGACCTGCTATATTGTAGCTAAACGATATGGAATCTTTCTTTCTATGTATTCGCAGCACATTACTCTTGTCTACATTGAGATTCAAATGCCATTCCCTGCACCATGCGTCAATGCGCTGCAGATTCTCCTGCATTTCAGTACAATTTTCCATTGTTACAACCTCTCGATATACCACAGCATCATCCGCATAAAAGCCTCAGTGAACTTCCGATGTCATCCACAAGGTCATTTATGCATATTGTGAACAGCAACGGTCCTACGACACTCCCCTGCGGCACACCTGAAATCACTCTGACTTCGGAAGACTTCTCTCCATTGAGAATGATATGCTGCGTTCTGTTATCTAGGAACTCTTCAATTCAATCACACAACTGGTCTGATAGTCCATATGCTCTTACTTTGTTCATTAAACGACTGGGGGAACTGTATCGAACGCCCTGCGGAAGTCAAGAAACACGGCATCTACCTGGGAACCCGTGTCTATGGCCCTCTGAGTCTCGTGGACGATTAGCGCGAGCTGGGTTTCACACCATCGTCTTTTTCGAAACCCATGCTGATTCCTACAGAGTAGTTTCTAGTTTCTAGAACTGTCATTATACTCGAACATAATACGTGCTCCAAAATTCCACAACTGATCGACGTTAGAGATAAAGGTCTATAGTTCTACACATCTGTTCGACGTCCCTTCTTGAAAACGGGGATGTAGCAATTTTAATGGCCAGTAGTGTATTAATGGGAATGGACAGTGTAAAGGCGCTTGTGGAAGGATCGGTAAAGCTTTGTGAAACAGTCTACTCGGTCTTCCGTTTGCAAACTGTACCTTTTCTGCGTTCTCCGACTAGTACCAAACGGAACACGCGTACTGTCCGAGGCAGTAGCAGGATTGCCATCAGTTTTTCGAACAGAGTTGAGGGAAAGGCGAGCGTCGGCCCGCGGCGTGGCGACGACCGGCAGTAGACGCCTTTGTCACGGCCGAGGTGTTTCCGTGGCGGGGCGCGCCCTCGCCGGGCTGACAGACAGGCCACCATTGTGTCTGGCCGGCGCCGCCCATGCCGCCCGGATCCTTCTTCCTCCGGGTGCGCCGCCACCGCCTGCCGACCCACTCACTTCGCCGGGACAGCTGGAGGGACGCTCACCTGGCACGCACAGCGCGTGTGGACTTCGCACATTACCAATTTGGTAGCCCAGACGATTACGCTCACGCTGCCGGTACAGCTCGTGTTACGTTGAACTCACAGAAGATAAGATATTAACCTAAACTGGACGTCAATAGTGTACTCATTTTCTAACATGCTGGTGACTTGACGATCGGTGTATTCGTTGGGTGTATTGGAAACTCGAAGTGTGGAAACAATTCTGTGTCCTGCTCTGGTATATCAGGCACTGCATCATAGACACTGTCTGTGTGTCAACTCAGTAGTGCCGGTGATGAATACAGTTCTGAATGCTGACTTGATCTCCTCTCCAAAATGTCGAGAGCCGCATCAGGGAGCGTGTCTGCACGCTCGCTTGTTATCTGCTGCTGCTGCTGCTGCTGCTCCTGCTGCTGCTCACATATATCAGACACTGCATCAGACCTGTCAGGGAGCTGTTGAACTCAGAGAGAAATAAAAGAAAACCATGAGAAATACATACATACACATAACCAATTCTAAACATTGAGAGAGAAGAATGGTTTATTACTTGCATTGGATGTGTCGGTCAGTTCCTTTTGCATGAGGTGTTAGATCTCTGATGACGTTTCATGATGATGATCAACCTTTCACTAAGGTGTATGGGGCGGAAATGATGGATTCGTTTGAACTTTAGTAAGCCTGGACGCTGAGGATGAGTAGTGGGGATAGACGACAGTACGCCACGAAAATTGGAACAACTTTTTTGGGCAGCACTCATATCCCCAGGTAATCTGCCCTGGATTCTGATGTCACTGAAGATGTTATCAACCCTAAATTTAGAACCAAGTGGGTTAGTACCTGTGGGCGACTTCATAGAAATACCGTTCCCCTGATCAGTGGTTTACTAAGTGAATAACATGCTGAAATTCACATAAAAGACTTCATCTTCTGAATTGTTCTGAAATCTGAAATATTTCGAATAAAGTCTGGAATTTGAGTAATTTTTATGAAGGAGGAAATAGATCAATGTAGACTACATAGCACTTCATCCCAAACATGTTAAAGGAAACAACACTGTATCAAAATGTCTCCACACTATGCCAAAATGTCCAACAAAATACACCCTGAATGCAGCAAAATGCTTCCCAAATTACAGCTTCCATCATCATCACCAATGTTCTCAGCACCCTCACCACCACAAGAGCGTCCCTACTTTGTAGCTCCAATTGGCGGTCTGTGAATTACACCAGTGCAATGGTGACTAAGATGGTTAAGTTGGCCAGTACGTTGTTGATGGCTAGTAAGCCTGGAGGGGATGGTAGGAGGGACGAGGGCTGGGGGTTGGAGGGTGAAGGGAGGGAGGAATCCCGTGAAATCCTTGATGACTTCATCAGTGATGCCGTCATTGACATACTTTGGGCCAGAATTGTCCTTACAGATGATGCTGCAGTCCACAAATAGCCTCGATGTGCACATGTGCCATTGATACTTGGCTCCAAAAATACGGGGTGGGCCGTAAGTCAGTTGTCACTAGCAATTCATTCCCTAGCGTAGTGGTAGTCAATCGTGAGCTTGACAATTGCGTAGTACCCGTAAGTCAGTTGAAACTATTCGTTTGAAGTTACGCTGTTGGATGTTATCTCAGAAAAAGTGTATGGGAAGTTAACTAAAGAACAGCCTGTATTTGTTTTGCAAACATGATGGAAACATGACCATAATTAGTTATGTTTATTATTTGTTTGTGGAACGGTTTTCAAACATGCAAACTCCATTTGGACAAGTTATTTGCGCACTGAAATTAAGATTTGAAGAGACTGTTTCGGCAGTTAATCTTAATGTAGTCGCGTAATGTTTTATGCAGTCGCCGACTAAATCTCAAAGAAAAGCGTCCAAGGAGTATGGAAGAGCTAAAAGAAAATCTCCGAATGATTCAGAAACGCTGGTGAGACGATACGGGCCTACTTTGCTTTACAACCTAAATCAACATGAGCCGGATATGTGCATGGAATACTGCGAGTTGTACACAATCCAACGAGAAGCGGATTCTAAGTTTTACAAAAGCATTCTTTGGAGCGACATAGCAACTTTTAAGGTGAATGACAGAGTGAACAGACTAAACTGTTCCAACATTCTGCGTGGTGTCTGTTTGTTCTATATCGTGTCTCCCTACCACTTTCGCGCAACGACGCTCTGAGCGTGTTTTTTAGGGAACTGACTAGTTTGACCCTGGGACCTGTTGCTGGTAAGGAGGCGCCAGACTACACATGACATGTAGAGTTCAGAAGAGTTCAGTGAGACTAGCCATGATATAACCAAATACTTAATGATTTCAGCGTCGCTCCACTGCACTCCCTGTAAAAGAATTTTAATACTAACTAAATTTAATGGAAGGGGTTCAAGGCTTTCCTATTTTTAGTTAGCTGGTAAAATAACGTCGAAAAAGCAGTTAAGTTTACCATTGGACATTTTATTCTACTCACAAAACATTGTTTATAAATTGCACTATTGATAAAAGGAAATATTTTAATACAGGACGATAAAAACCAACTTGGTTCAACAAAAATGTGAACGAATATTCCCTGAATGGGTTTTCAAGTTCTACAATGGATCGAAGGATGACCTATGCCATATCACATCTATAATCTAGATTTAAATTAAGTTTCACAAAAGAGAAAACTATCAAAATGGTCTACAGTGCCCCTCAGTTATCTGTAATTACTTATGTAACTTGTCGTAAATTACAGTGGCTGATGTGGCTTCTCAGTAATTATATAACAGAAAAATCATCGCGTTTCAGCTTTTAACTTACGTAGCAAATGTGAATACCATGAACTTCAATTGACGATCGACACTAGTACTACGTAAAAAGGGGATGTAACAGATGAGACTTCTGCAGTTCTGAGTGAAGCCTTATGCGCTCAAAAATGCGGCATCGCGTTCGTTCATTAACTTGTCGGTGTTTAGGCAGCGTCAGGGGACGGCGGGCAGCGCAGCTCCACACCTCGCCGTCTCGGAAGCAACTCCCCCTAACTCTCCTTACTACAATTTATCGAAGTTGTTTTAAAAAAAGCTATCTGACTGTGTTTCCAACTGGCCAATCAGGGTCTCAATGTTAACTTTAAGCTCTGCCTACAAAATTCTTTCTATCCAATGAGAAACGTTATACTTTTCGTGGTGGGGCAATGTTTTTAACGTTTGCAACGTAACAGAGACGCGAAAAAGTCTCACGCTAAAACTTGCAGCTGGTGTAACCCTTTAGTGTTATCGTAAGATCTATACTGTTCTTCTGGAGGGCTCTATCTTTCAACATTGGCTGGGGTGTGGTCCTGGTGATCGGCAGGCGATGTGGGTGTCCGTCCCTTATCGTAGGGTCTTCTAGCTTAACACGGTTCTGCTCTCGGCTTCTGTTCTCGTTTCTTCCCTTGGAACTGCGTCTGTTTCACGGTGGGAAGGTATGACATGCATTTAGGTGTTCTTGTGTTAATCTGTGGTATTCCATTTCCTCACTCATTGATCGTATTACTTTGGTTAAATTAATGTCAGGATTTATCCGGAGCTATGTGACATACTGCCGGATTTGCTTATCATGTCAGGCTTTTCATGGAAGGTGTTGGATTTGCCTGACACCTTACAATTTTGCCAAACGTCTAACATGAGGAGGCCACGACTTTTGGAACGCGGATTTGCTCTAAAATTCGTACACACGTAGTACTGCACGAGGACAACAAAATGTGTAAGCTGTAGGGCGTACTTCTCAAGCGTTACTGAGAAAATCGCAAGATAATTTCGGTCGTCAAATACATATCTCATCATCAACATCATCATCATCAGCCAATTCAATCATTAAATGATGTGGCCTCTTCGAGTCGTGGATTCAGGTAGGCTTTCAGCAGTCTTCTCCAAGTGGGACGGTCTTGGGCAGTTCTCTGGCAGGTGTTACCAGCGATCTTCTTGATGTCTTTGTCCCATCTTGTCTGGTGGTCTTCCTCTAGGCCTCCGGTGCTCTCTCGGACTCCACTCCAGTACTAGCTTCGTCCATCTGCTGTCTTTTCTTCTTGCGACGTGGCCAGCCCACTGCCATTTCAAGGAACCTACTCTCTCTAAGATGTCATTAACCTTCGTCACAGACCGGATGTCATCAGCCCTTTTTCCTATCCTTTCTTGTGTAGCCCAGCATTGATCTCTCCATGGCTCTCTGTGCTGTCCTAAGTTTCCCTTTTGTAAATGAGTTCAGTGTCCATGTCTCGCAGCCATACGTCATCACAGGAAGAATGCATTGATCAAATACTGATTTCTTCAAATTTACTGGCATTTTTGATCTGAATACTTTTGAATTCTTCTCAAATGCTTGCCAGCCAAGCTTGATGCGTCGATAGATATCTGGCCTTATGTCTCCGTCCATATTTATAATCTGACCAAGGTAGACATATTCACTGACCTCTTCTAGTAGACTGTCCTAGACAGTACATATCTGTGCGTGGCCATTTTAACCATGAAGCGACTGCAGCCGAGTGTTGCCGGCACGGTAGCTCAGCGTGTTCGGTCAGAGCGTTAGTTTCCCTTTCTAATAAAAAAAAAAAAGAGCAAACGGATGAACGAACAAACTGAACGTGTGTCATCGGACGTCCGCCCTCAACAAATTCAGCGAACAAAAAAAATTTTTTTAAGTCGCTATTAAAATACACTCGATACTGCATAACCAATTATCAGCGCCGATTTTTAAGGAAATACTGCGTTATGCATGGTTTGCCTCCAAACTATCGTCTGAAAGAGAGGTTTTTTAAAATGTTAACAAGGTTTTTTTTCACAGAAAACGTCAAAAGACCTTGCGTATGCGTAAACATAGCATTTATTCAATGGAGCTGGTGCCGTTTAATTTCATGTTTTGCATGTGTTTACGAAAAATACCGTCCTGCAACTTGTACTCTTAATGTCAAAACCGACGATTAATTGTACATCTTTCGAAAGCCGTCTGTGCCGGTCGATTGGAGGTAACAAGTCGTTTCGGGCTTTTTCCAGGTATAAAGGATTTCTCATATCACGGACAAGCATACATTTTCAGTATGTTTTTATGCATTTGGTCGTTTACTAGTCGATAGTTATGATTATTACATTATTTGTGATAGTAAAAATTAGTAGACTGCCAAATAACATTGTAAATTTAATAAAATATCATCCGATTACACGTACTTTCCCCATTATATCAGTTACAATATAAATAATAAAGAAAATGACTGTGTTGAAAATTAAAAAAAAAACTGACGAACGCAACTCGATCCAGCGGCTTCAACGCCAAACACTTTTTTTAAAAAATTGTTCTATATTGTTCGTTGAATTTGTTCATAGCGGACGTCCAATGACACCCATTCAGTTTGTCGATGATCCGTTCGCTCAGTTTTTTTATTATAAAGGGTTGCTCACGGTCTGATCGAACACGCAGAGCTACCGTGCCGTCACCACTCGGCTGCAGCGGCTTCATGGTTAAAATGGCCACGCACAGCTATATATATTCGACTACCGAAATTATCTTGCGATTTTCTCAGTAACATTTGAGAAGTACGCGCTACTGCATACACATTTTGTTGTCCTCATGGAGTACTACGATTGTACGAAGTTTGCAGTAAATCAGCGTTCCAATCGTCGTGGCCTCCCCTTGTAAAACAACTGTAGCGCTGTTAGTAGCTGCATGAATACAGCGAATGTAATGTACGAAGAAGAGCCACAAATATCTACGCGGCTTTAAAATTCTCTCACAGCCTCCTTGCGAGCACGCTTACAGTCGGTACCACGACCACTTCAGTTACATTCTGCCAGTGACAGCGCAAACAAGTCTATTGTGCAAATAGTCTGCATCGAGGAAGAACAACGAGCCCGCTTCGATTTCTTTAGTATTTTTACGAAGGAGAGAATGGGGCTAAAGTTCAGCGTAGGCTTTCAGCACAATACGGAGGCAGTGCTGTGTCACGTAAAAGCGTTTATTTGTGGATGGAGATACTTTAAAGTGTCCGGATAAGCATGATATACGAAGACGGAGCATGACGGCCGACACCGTCCACCATGGTGCAGAATATTCAGCAAGCTCAATGAACGGTTTTCGCGGAGAGCCGAGTTACCATTGATCCTCTGATATGGTGGTGTCTCCTTTGGACATAGGAGGTGGTTCTGCCTATTAAATCATCCACGATGAACTCGCCTTCCATAACGTTCCAATGTGAAGGGTTCAAATGGCACTGAGCACTATGCGACTTAACTTCTGAGGTCATCAGTGGCCTAGAACTTAGAACCAATTAAACCTAACTAACCTAAGGACATCACACACATCCATGCCCGAGGCAGGATTCGAACCTGTGACCGTAGCGGTCGCTCGGCTCCAGACTGTAGCGCCTATAACCGCACGGCACTCCGGCCAGCTGTGAAGGGTTCAAAATGGTTCAAATTGCTCTAAGCACTATGGGACTTAACATCTGAGGTCATTAGTCCCCCAGCCTTAGAACTACTTAAACCTAACTAACCTAAGGACATCACACACACCCATGCCCTTGTCCGCCGCTCGTGGTCTCGCGGTAGCGTTCTCGCTTCCCGAGCACGGGGTCCCGGGTTCGATTCCCGGCGGGGTCAGGGATTTTTATCTGCCTCGAGATGACTGGGTGTTTGTGTTGTCCTCATCATTTCATCATCATCCAGGAAAAGTGGCGAAATTGGACTGAGCAAAGATTGGATAATTGTACGGGCGCTGATAACCACGCAGTTGAGCGCCCCACAAACCAAACATCATCATCATCACACCCATGCCCAAGGCAGGATTCGAACCTGCGACCATAGCAGCCAGTGAAGGGTACAAAGAAAATTTAGTGCAAGACTTGCCAACACGTCGACATCTTCCAACGCTCACTCGATCATTTCAGTAGGGAAGGCAACACATTTATGACGAAGGTAATCACCGGTGATGAAATGTGTGTTCACCACTGAGAGCGATTATGAAAACGCCAATGAATGGAGCGGAAACATCCCAGGTAATCAGACAAGCCATTGAAGGCTCTGCCTTCGACGGGAACGGTTACGTTAATGAGTTTTTGGGGAGTAAATGGGCTTATACTGGAAGAGCTCATGGCAAACGGAACAACGATTAATAACGTCTCTAAGCGAATAGTTGCAAAACAATCTAACTGTTTATAACTGATGACATGTAGTTATTCTTTGACTATTACAATTTCCTTGAGTTGCTATTTAACTGAAAGGTATTTGTTCACTGTGAAATATCCATTTAAAATTACGCCAGGGCAAAATTTACCAATTTTGTGGTGTTTTCGCCTTGCAGCATGACCAAGCATTCTTACGTAAGTTTCTCAGTATTAACAGAGAGTAATTATAGAGAGAAAAATTTTGCTCACGCAGTGAGCAGCCGACCGTTAATTTTCATCGATTCATTAATTACATTGATAATATTTTCCGAACTTAACTAACTACTGTAATCCCATCGAGTCTAATTTTCTATTCCTTTACTTTAATCGAGTTTTCCTTTCTTGTCATCATTGTTGCTATTAGAGAACAATAGTGATTTCGTTATAACTACACCTACATTTCACGGGTTTCATTTTTTGTTCGTAGTAGATGTCTTTCTCACGCATCAGGTACACGGTTAATTTAAGTCCTAATTACCCGGAAGTGTAGGATGTTGTTATAACCTCCCATTCAGATTAGCCAATGAGGCCTTCCAGTCATTCAGTCAACAGGTACTGATGCGATGGCCCTTACCTGAAATGTGGGCGTTCGCTTTGGTCATCCATTTCACCTGACAGAGCATTGCTGTGGACAACACTGCCTCGTCACAGGACTTTCCGCGGTATTATCTTTAAATAATAAGTGAAAAAACTAGTTTGCTTTTGTTCTACAGTATTAATTTATTGTGTTAACCGGTGTTCGGCTTACATGGCCATCATCAGATGTTTACTGATCATTGTCGCCAAAGAAGTTACAATGTTTGCTAACGACATCGGACAAGAAGTTATATATATACACTGAAGCACAAACGCACAGTAGATGACATCTCTGACAGTGCGGTGTTAAGGGAATGTAAAAAGTAGAAAATTGAACAGTTAATAAGTATAAAGGTAGTAAACAGGAAAAAACTAACACAGTAGAGGAAAAGCATGCCTGCATAAAAGTTTATAATAATAAACAAAACGAAAAAATTTAATGAAATTAGTACTTCACAATGCTACAAGAGATATGAAACTTGGGAAGTGATACATGAACCAATTAAAAGAAAGAATTATCAGCTGTAGCTACAAAATATATGAAGCACTTAAGTAATATCAGTAAGATGAATAGTAATGAATAAATGCAAGAGAATGGAGGGATGTGAGGGAACATCTTTGTAAGTGGGTGTTGCTGCATTTCAAAAAATAAAAAATGAACAATATAGAAATATAAAAGGAGCAGATAGGAAAAACATTATCACTATACTCAAAAACTGTGCCTATATTTAACAGCTTGCATTAAGTAAATGAACCAAGTCAAATAAAAACAGCACTTGAGGAGGGAGACCACTTTAAGAGGTACTAAAAATGGAAAGTAATACAAGTACCAATGAAAAGAAAGACTTAACAACTTTACCTACACACTTTACGAATACATAGGCAATTTCAATAAAATAAAAGATCTCAATGAATACGGGAAAACGGGGGAATATGAGGGAATATGAAGGAACAGACAGTGTGGGAAGCAATGAAACACTGAGAGGATTGTGTGAAGTTCAGAAGAAAGGAAATATTAAGCTGCATCTAGTCATTTAACATTATATCTGGACAGTGAGCTAAATGTTTGTTAATTTCCAGCGCTTCAATTGATGCTGCTGGGAGAATACATAATACTAAGTTCGTAATATTACTGATGCGTTACGGAGCCTTGTAGTCTCCGACTACAATATTCAGCATACAATCGCACCAAAAAGTATTTGCACAGTTACATTTTAGTGGTTGTAGGTTAAACAAAACATATATTTCAGAACAGAACCCAGACACGTGCCACCTTACATTACATACGTTACAAATATGTCCAAATCACCTCTCCGTAAAGTAACATACAGTGTTATGAAAATAAACGTCGCTTTTCTGCATCCAAAAACGTATTGGCACACGCGTATGAATTGGACAGTGTGTTCGTTTTCTTCATTGATGTTCACCTTTTAATAGCTAGTGCGCATCCCTGTAGCATCTATAACATCACGCAAACGCCTAGGAATGCTGTGAATTAAATTCCGGGTGATATCAGGTGTAATTTTCGACCATTCCTCCAGGCGCACTTTCTCCAGGTAGTTTTTACCGGACGGACGCCTTTTTCTGACTTATATGCCAAGATGAGCCCACAGGTTCTCAATGGGGTTCAAATCAGGTCTCTGAGGTTTTGTTAGAATTCTTTTCATGGTGGTATGTTTTGGGTCGTTGTCTTGCTGGAAATTAAACATCCCAAGGCCCAATGTCTGTAACGTGTAAATTACCTCGCAACACGTCGATGTACCTCATATGATCCATTGTACCGTGGATTACAGTTAGATTCCCAACGTTGGACGCTGCCATATAGCCCCAGACCATGATACCACCCCCACCGTGTTTGACTGTGGGATGCATGTGTCGAGGTGCGTATTCGGCTTGCGCCAAACTTTCTTTCTTGCATCAAATCCGAACACAATGAACTTCGATTAGTCGCTAAATATCACAGTGTTCCAAAACACCTTCGGCTTGTTGATGCAGTCATTGGTAAACTGCAGGCGCTTCTGCCTGTTACTTTCCGATATGTATGGCTTTTTCCCGGGAGAACGTCCATGCATGTCAACCTCACTCAACACATTTCCTATAGTTTGAACACTAACCGTCTTGTCGGACGTTGTCTGAACAACCTCAGCAATAGTTGCTGCAATTGTAACAGGTTCCTTCCGAGTAAGTGCGATGATACGGCGACTCTCTCGGGTTGTAAGCACTTTTGGACGTCCAGGACGACACTTATTAACTGTTGTTCCACTCTCTTTATATTTGTGAATGATGGCTCGTACCGTGGTGTAGCTAACAGACACTTTGGCTCCGATTTGTCGATAGCTTCTCCCTTGTGGATGGAGCAATAGCACTCTCTCAAGCAACGCCACTGAATGTTCCTTCTTCTTCGGCCCCCTGCTGACCACTATCGCGCAATACAGCAACGTATTAGCGACTGGGCCGTCAACAACACGCAGTGTCCATTGTGTCAGCAGATGGCGTTCCGGTAACTGAAAACCCAGCAATATACCGAGAAGCCGTGCTCTGTGCCAATACTTATTGTCTGCAGAGGAGAAACATGTTTGCCCTTAAGACTGCATTTCTTTGTTAATGGTAGGCACTGTGGGCAGAATTGTAATGTCTGGTATGTGAGGTAGCACGTACATGTGCTGTGTACCGGAAAGTGCGGCGTTTGTAACCAGCAACGATAAATACTCACGTGTGCCAATACTTTTTTGGTGCGATTGTATATCGTACATCTCCCCTACACAATCCCGTGTGCATATTAGTGAAATACAGGCTCTCAGTTCCAGTCTTGCAAACACAAATGCGTTGATTTTTGAGAACGTTAGAAGCAATTCTGGTGAAAAGAGCTGACCTTTTTTCTGGTACTTTGTTCTTAGCCAGATTGTGAACAAGAGTTGTATCGGCCAGGAGGCTACTCGTGGGCACAGTTGCAGCCAGCACGGTCTGTGCCGGTTGCATTCGGAGCGAGCAGCGAGCGGCGAACACCGGCCGAGGCCCACGGAGCGGCAGCTCGGTGAGCCGTTTAGGCCGCATTTAGCGGGTCGCCGCCTATCCCGCCAGATTACCAGTTTTCAATCGAGTAATCCCGTTGGGCCCGAATTGATTGGGCCCCCTGCTTTACGTCCGCTCCGACTGTCGCTAACACGGGGCAATGGCGTTCCAACTGCCTAGAGCCAGTTGCCTCGCGTGTAACACTGAATTAATTAGGTTTTCCATTCCGTCCCTGTCCAACTCTGTTTAAATTTGATGATGCCCGCCTCTGCCGCCTACCGTACCCGAAGCGGACGTGGAACAAAAGCTGGATTATGTTGCAAGTAATAAAGCTGTTCGCAGTAACATTAGCACTAGGGTTATTCGAACAGTAGGTCATTTTCGCAATGATGAACAAATCCGCTTAACGACTTAAATTGAGTGACAACTGTTTAGTATCAAATTCATTGTCTCTGTGTTTGCACTGAAAAACTAAGAGCTTGGCACATATTGCGATTTCACAGATTATAGAATAGGCCTACATCTTACCTTTTACACGAATTTAAATTATTTACCGTCTAGTGATTGCAGCGTGGTAAAAAAACGAGAAAAACAAAGCAAAAAAAACAAAAAACGGGACAGATATACAAAATTACTGCACTATTTGAAGAGTTGCAGAGTATAGGTACTGAATAATCATCTCTATGATTAAATCTAAAGTACATGTCACATACATTACGTTCGTTCATAAGTTCCAGGGTCTTTTTTTTCATATCAGTATTCCGGTCACTATGGGCTTATTTATCTGTCTTCATTCTTTATTTATAGTTCGTTGTTGCTATTTAAGTATCGTCATTCTGTCATCTGGAGATAGTGAGTGGAACTGTGGATGCTAGAAAATGAAATGCGAAATGTAGAAATCGGAACATTTCCGACATATTCTTCCGTTTGAGCGGAGGCAGCCAGAAACATTTACGGCGTGTACGAGGATAGTGCAGTTGGACCGAGCACGAGAAGAAAATGGCTTCTCGTTTTCAGGATGACCGTTTTGACGTTCAGGAAGACCTTCAGGGTTTGATGAAGATCGTAAATGCATTAATCCACAAATCTCCGCGTCAACTTACCCGAGAACTGGCAAATGTGATCAACTGTGATCTTTCCACCACCGTCCGACACTTGAATGCAACGGAGAAAGTTCATGTATGGATTCCGCACGCACTAAACCTATATCACAAAAATAAAAATGTACATACCTGCTTGTTCGTCATCAGCTGGCTCGTGAACAAAACCGACCATCCGTATCCTGTATCCTTACGGGTGACAAGAAATGGTGTCTTTATGCTAATGTAAGGAAAGGAAAGAAATGGTTGAGCTCAAATAAAGCAGCAACTCCTCGCAACAGACCTGTGTGCCTCCACAAAATATAATGTTACGTATCTAGTCGAGCAGAGAGCTGTGGTGTGCTAGGAATTGCTTTCCCGAGGTGTAATCATCACTGCTGACACTTGTCATCATCTGAGACGTCTTGCACACTCAGTCCAACACCAGCGACAGGGAAGACTGAATGAAGTGATGCTACTCCACGACAGTGCGCGCCCACATCCTGCTACACTAGTAATAAAAGCTGTACAGGAGCCAGGTTGGGCAGTTATGCAGAACTCACCTTATTCACTTGATCTCGTGCAGTTAGATTTTCGTCTTTTCCGCTCTCTGTCGAACAACCTTCAAGGAACTTCCTTTCCGAATGCAACTGCACTCTCAATGCTGCTCGACGCGTTCTTCGCCTCAAAACCACATGATTTCTAAAGTCTCGTAATCGAAAAGTTACTCCAGCATTGGCAAACTGTTGTGAATAGTGAAGGAGAGTTTATTATTGACATCAGCATAGCTGAACTTCCTTGAGATGGTTTCAGGCAGATCAGAGATGTAAAGATTAGAGAGCATTGGTGCTACAACTGATCCTTGAGGCAGTCCACTGTTCAGTTTCCTCTGTTTGCTTATGTCATTACCCTGTATCACCTGGAAGTATCTATCCGAAAGCATGTTGCTGATAAGTCTCAGTGTCATACGGCAGACATCCTCACAACTGACATAAACAAAATGTATGAGTATTTCGCCAAATTGAGGCTAATACCAATTCCCACCAAGACTGAAGTCAGCTGTTTTCATTTGAACAACAGAATGGCGAGATATGAGCTGGAGTTTCATATGAATAACAGTCAACTGCGATGTCAACCATATCCAAAGTACCTGGGGGTCACTCTAGATAGGACATTATACTTCAAAAGACACCTGGAAAATGTACCCAGTAAAATAAGCTCACGCAACAGCCTCAATCAGAGGCTCTGCAGCACTAACTGGGGAGCAGCAGCAGACACACTACGAACCTCTGCACTCGCCTTAGTGTACTCTGCAGCCGAGTACTGTGCACCAGCGTGGTTAACCAGCAAGTATGTAAACAAGGTGGACACCCGGATCAACGCTGCTATGAGAACCATAACTGGATGCATAAAGATTACCCCACTATATTGGCTTCCAACACTTAGTCATATAGCTCCACCCTCCCTGCGAAGACAGGAGGCTCTGATGAAGGAATACACAAAAATAATGAATAACTCCCTACTTCCTATCCATGAAGATGTTCCAACTTTGGAAAGAACACGACTCCGCTCCAGAAATCCCCCTTTAAGACTGGCCCAAGAACTGTAAGCTGCCAACTTCAGCAAGGAGACTAAATGGCACGAGAGCTGGGGTGATAGTGGCTCCCCTGACAGCCGTGAATTTATCTGTTCATCAGAGAAACCTAAGGGCTTTGAACTTCCACGACAGCTATGGAATAGCCTAAACAGAATCCGAACAGGACATGGACTATATGCACACAATCTACACATGTGGGGAAAGCTTCCCAGCCCTAGCTGCGACTGTGGGGCACCTAATGAAACAATACAGCACATCGCCTAGGACTGCTAATTAAGAGCCTGCCAGGGTAGTCGGGCTGACTTCTTCAACGCCACACCGCCCTGCCTCGAATGGATCGCCAATTTGGACGTCAGAATTTGAAGACTAAACAAGCAAAATATCTGCTGTGATGTTGCTTTTTATTGTGTTTATGTATTATCTTTTATCTGAATATGTATCCTTCACTTATGTATTTTATAGTGTATTTTAACATTAATTTAATAATGTAATAAGTGTAAACCATGTATGTAGTGCCATACGCTAAATAAATATTATAGACAACTCAAGTTTCTATTATCTGTACGTGTTGACTTTATTAATATAATAATATCATCCAATGTAATAATAATACCGTCCCAACATCATTACACTCACTTATCCATGAACCCCTCCACAGAATAATGAAACTAAAAGTCAAATGAGCTGTCATCAAAGCTTTCAAACACTCGCTAACTGCTAGTACATTCGTATTTCTCACCATACAATTCAAACCCCCAACCTCCACAAAAAGAAAGCTCTTCGGCTCTCTCTCTCTCATACACACACACACACACGGTATAAACATCATGAATCGAAGTCAGTCTTGAACATATACTTCTTTAGGTTTGCAACATATGGGTAAACACACCCAAGAGGAGGAAACACGTAGTGGAGTTGCAATATTTACGTTGTTAAAAACAGCGTCCAACGAAATAGTGGAACCGAGTGACGAAAGAACAAGAGTACACAAAAAAGAGAGATAAATATACTGAACAGAGCGTAGAAGGTCAGAACGCCAAATTGTGCTTATATATCAGTAATAAAGTGGTAGTGTGATCTGCAGACCAAACGAGAGGAAGAACAGTTCAGCAAATGGTAAGTAATTACTATTTTACAGAAAAAATCGCGACGTGAACTGTTTAATAATCTAAAGATAACAAAACTCTATCGTTATAGATCCCACCAATGATGCCTTAGAACAAGAAACAGGGGAAACGCTTCCGGGATAACTAAATTAAGTGACAGCAGGAAAGGCTGTTCTATTTACAAAACAAGTATTTCTATGCTTGCTGCGGAGGATGGCCAAGCAAACAAACTTGTGACTTTATTTTGCTACGAACTTATGCACCAACCCTGTACCTCATCTGCGATAATGAGGTCCCCGGCATCAGCATGATACGTTTTCATGGAGCAAACATCAAAAAAATCTGTCTGCTCCCCAGCAGAACAATCACACTTTGATGTGCTTGCTTTCTTCCATCTGTACAGTATATCGGTGCATTTCTCGCGTCCGCTTCCGATTCTGTTCGTCTAAGATCACGCCCTCCTCAGTAAGTCAAAGTCATGGAGAATTAGTAACGTTGGAAAAGAGAGCTATTTGTTCACCAGTCATTCCAAATATGTTTAAGGACAAAGTTCTCTCTCCATAGATGTTCATCCGATGGGTGTTCAGAACGAAATCGATTTGCCTGACGATTCTCTGTTCCATCATCATAATAGCGTTAGTTATCCATGATTATCGTATATTGTTTTTCCATGGTTTTATTAAACCGAGGATTAATTTTGGAAAAGAAATTGGCATTCATGAAATAAAAACTGAGGTTTGTCGATGACATTGTAATACTGTCAGAGACGGCAGAGGACTTAGAAAATCAGTTTAACGCAATGAATAATCTCTTGAAAAGAGGTTATAAGATGAAGATCAATAAAATTCAAAAGTGGCAGATGAGATTTGTTATTTGTGCAGCAAAATAACCGATTATGGAAAAAGTGGAAAAGATTTATAGCGTAAAATTACAATTATTTTCGGCTATAATGGATACGTTTCTGAACCACGACTATGTGGAATAATTATTTATCTCTAATTTCTGCTACCAGTCACTTTTGTTTTTGTTTTATGTTTAACCTAACATAATACTAACTGCTAGTACATTCGTATTTCTCACCATACAATTCAAACCCCCAACCTCCACAAAAAGAAAGCTCTTCGGCTCTCTCTCTCTCTCATACACACACACACACACGGTATAAACATCATGAATCGAAGTCAGTCTTGAACATATTCTTCTTTAGGTTTGCAACATGTTCTGTTTCTAACATGTTCTGTTCATCATACTAACTCACATGCTACAAGTGCGCCATCTTGTATTAAGTGCATAATGTTTCTATCTATGTCGAAATAATTCGTGCAGTGAATTACGTCGGAAAACAGAGGCAAAATACAAAGTACAATCATGTAATGTTACTCAACAGCTCCGCCATTACACCAGTGACGGAAGTGAGGCTGCAAGCCGACAAAATCGTAAGTGATCAACTGTCACATAAAAGTCTTTCGCACGAATTTCGCAACACACATCTGATGCAAAACTACCTGCTTCTATACAGGCTGTGATGTCATATATAACCACCACAAGAAAAACCAGCAAAAGACATCACTGACATCGATTTTTGCCATCCACTGCCCCCCTCCAGGCCAAATGGCACACCAGCCACTACTTTAACCAAGAATTGACAAAAGTTCTAGGATAATTTAGTTAATTTATTTTAAATAACATTTCTCTGTGTGTATGTACACTCCTGGAAATTGAAATAAGAACACCGTGAATTCATTGTCCCAGGAGGGGGAAACTTTATTGACACATTCCTGGGGTCAGATACATCACATGATCACACTGACAGAACCACAGGCACATAGACACAGGCAACAGAGCATGCACAATGTCGGCACTAGTACAGTGTATATGCACCTTTCGCAGCAATGCAGGCTGCTATTCTCCCATGGAGACGATCGTAGAGATGCTGGATGTAGTCCTGTGGAACGGCTTGCCATGCCATTTCCACCTGGCGCCTCAGTTGGACCAGCGTTCGTGCTGGACGCGTCCCTCCATTCACGCCTGTCGCGACACCACTGGAGGCGGGCTGCACGATGTTGGGGCGTGAGCGGAAGACGGCCTAACGGTGTGCGGGACCGTAGCCCAGCTTCATGGAGACGGTTGCGAATGGTCCTCGCCGATACCCCAGGAGCAACAGTGTCCCTAATTTGCTGGGAAGTGGCGGTGCGGTCCCCTACGACACTGCGTAGGATCCTACGGTCTTGGCGTGCATCCGTGCGTCGCTGCGGTCCGGTCCCAGGTCGACGGGCACGTGCACCTTCCGCCGACCACTGGCGACAACATCGATGTACTGTGGAGACCTCACGCCCCACGTGTTGAGCAATTCGGCGGTACGTCCACCCGGCCTCCCGCATGCCCACTATACGCCCTCGCTCAAAGTCCGTCAACTGCACATACGGTTCACGTCCACGCTGTCGCGGCATGCTACCAGTGTTAAAGACTGCGATGGAGCTCCGTATGCCACGGCAAACTGGCTGACACTGACGGCGGCGGTGCACAAAGGCTGCGCAGCTAGCGCCATTCGACGGCCAACACCGCGGTTCCTGGTGTGTCCGCTGTGCCGTGCGTGTGATCATTGCTAGTACAGCCCTCTCGCAGTGTCCGGAGCAAGTATGGTGGGTCTGACACACCGGTGTCAATGTGTTCTTTTTTCCATTTCCAGGAGTGTATATATAAAAGCCTGATGATAAACATAAAATGTCAGAAACGCGTTTCATTATGTTATATCAAAAATAAAACAAAAATAAAAGTGGCTGGTAGCAGAAATTACAAATAAATAAGATGGCAATAGTAAGAAAAGCATTTCTGAAAAAGAGGAATTTCTTAAAATCTAATATTAGTTTAAGTGTTATAAAGTTGTTCCTGAACTTTTTTGTCTGAAAAGTGGAGTACTATAGAAGTGAAACGTGGATGATAAGCTGGTCGCAGAAGAAGATAACAGAAAATTTTGAGCGGTGGTACTAAATAAGAATGCTGAAGACCGGATGGGTAGATCAAATAATTAATAACGAAATACTGAATAGAATTTTGGACAGAGATATTTATGGAACAAATTGAATAAAAGAAAGAATCGGTAGAGCGAACATCCAGAGGTATTGAAGATTCGTCAATTAACATATGGAAGGAACTGTGGGGGCGAAAAACTGAAGAGGAAGAGCTAGGCTTAACTACAATGTTAAAATGAATACAGGTTGTAGCTATGCAAATGTGAACAGACTTGCTCTGGGTAGAGTAGTGTGGATAGCTGCATCAAACCAGTCTTCGGACTAAAGACCAAATGACAAGCAGCATCAAACTAGTTTTCAGACTGAAGACCAAATGGTAAGCTGCATCAAACTAGTCTTCAGACTAAAGGCCAAATGGCAAGCTACACCAAACTAGTGTCCAGATAAAAGACCAAATGGTAAGCTACCTCAAACTAGTCTTCAGACTTAAGACCAAATGACAAGCTTCATCAATTCAGTCTTAAGACTTAAGACCAAATGGCAAGCTACATCAAACCAGTCTCCAGACTAAAGGCCAAATGGCAAGCTACATGAAACCAGTCTTCAGACTGAAGAACAAATGGCAAGCTACATCAAACCAGTCTTCAGACTAAAGACCAAATGGCAAGCTGCATCAAGCTAGTCTTCAGACTAAAGACCAAATGGCAAGCTACATCTTACCAGTCTTCAGATTAAAGACCAAATAGTAAGCTGAATCAATTCAGTCTTCAGACATAAGACTAGATGACAAGCTACATCAAACCAGTCTTCAGACTAAATGCCAAATGGCAAGCTACATCAAACTAGTCTTCAGACTGAAGACAAAATGTCATGCTACATCAAACCAGTCTTCAGACTAAAGGCCAAATGGCAAGCTACATCAAACCAGTCTCCAGACTAAAGACCAAATGGCAAGCTGCATCAAACTAGTTTTCAGACCGAAAACCAAATGGCAAGACCAAACAGCAAGCAGCATCAATTCAGTCCTCAGAATTAAGACCAAATGGCAAGCTACATCAAATCAGTCTTCAGCTAAAGACCAAACGGCAAGCTGTACCGAACCAGTCTTCAGGCTGAAGATCGAATGGCAAGCTGCATCAAATCAGTCTTCAGACTAAAGACCAAAGCAACAACTATCCCAAGTGCATAGATGGGCAGATATGAAGGAGAGGTAGAAACTGTGTTCGAGTTGATCTTACATATACCAGAGCTGTCAGTAATAGTGCATATTGCGTAACTGACTCCATTGTTCCCAAACTTTATATCGCTAACGTTGAGCCACACAGGAGAGTAACATATGTCAATGGAACACGTATATGGTTATAGCATGGACATGTGTGCAAACTAGGACGTGCCAGGTCAGTCGGGCTGGATGTGGTCCCAATAGATTGGTGGTAACCCTACACTGGTCCTCCTTATAATATTTGTGATCTGTCCCATACTACAACAAGGTATTTTGTTCTCAAGTTGTTTCCCACTTATGCAAGTGAATATATTCTGATCATTGTGTGTTTCAGAGCTGGAGCATGGAAGGGAAGTAATGCTGCAAAGTCTGGGGCCCCGCGGAAGTCAATCATGTACTCACAAAAGAGTTGTGAGCACTTCCTTTCCTGTACGAATTTCTTGTATGTTCATGGAAGGTGACTGATGAGTAGAAGAACTGTTGGTTTCATTTGCCACACACAGTATGAAACCACAGCCCCACACAACGTTTTTGTTTGCTATAAAGAGGCCAGACAAGGAACTAATAGCCTAGAAGGCATCCTTATCCTACTGTTACAACGTCTAATTTCTCGTAAAGGTCTCCATTACTTTCCGATTCGCCAAATCCGGCATCTTTTTCGAATCATCCTCAAGCATTCGGGAAAGTACAGACCAGATTTCTTTTCTGTCAAATTGCTACGTAAGCATCTCAAACTTTAGTTGACCTAAAAGATGTCTGATAAGTTTGAGCTTTTTAAGCAGCCTGTTTAAAGAAACACACCATGTTTCATTATTTCATTTTTATTTTTGGTAAGTTCCAATTGAAATTTTCCCGCTTTGGCATAGTAACTTATATATATATATATATATATATATATATATATATATATATATATATATATATATATATATATATATACGAATCATTTAATATAAAATTATTGTGATAGTGGAGGAAAAATGCTATTGTCTGTAATCCATTCAAGAGTACCTGTAATCTTTTCGCCATCAACCAACACAGTTCGAAACTCAAAACAGGATAAGACACCATATCATTACTTCAACGCACGCAATTGCACTGTCGTCGTAAATACCAGTCACCAGACATTCGACAAGCCCACATAGTACCATACTGAGTGCCGGATTATACACCGTCACACATCACTCTGTAAAAGCTTCTTCCGTTGCCCCACAAACCAATGATGGAGATGTTTACACTGATGTAACTAGTGAGGCGTGTCCCTTTCCTCGGTACCAATGTTCTCTGGGGGCAATACGATCACGAAAACGGGATCATAGCGATTCTCGCTATACCTGCGTAACAGCGTTGTAAAGAAAGTCAGCTGATGATATAAATGTCTCTTGAGTGGTTCGTTAAAATTCAGGGGGTCATATGAGTGCATTTTACTCGAGTCTGTCAGAGCGATTATGACTGTGAATGTTCCCTGATTGTTTCTCTTTGTAATAATACATCTAACAATTCACGTATCCACAAGAAAATTGCAAATATACTATCTTGCAACCCGCAGCAATTTAGATTTGTTCAAATTCAGTTCTCTTCCTTGGTTTATTCTGATAAAACCCATCAATAATGTCGATGTTTTGTACCTCTAAAAACACCACCAAACAGAAGACCCTCTCAGAGGACTCACAGCTTGCCTTCTACTCTCAGGGGACTGGCAGTCGACTCACATTTGGCAGGCTCCAAGCGGCTCCCAAAATTGTTTTCAAACGTTCCAGTCAAACTCATTTCATACACCTAGTGTTCGCAGCGTATCTTGCATACTTGTTCTAATTTTTCGCGGTACAAGTTACTCTACACTGGAGTTACCAGTGACCTCCGGAGAGAGGATGGACCAATCTGCTCATTTATTTTCTCAATAAACTCCGTTGCTATCCCTATCCATTCTACACTTGATCGTGGTGAACTGATATGTGTGTGTCGGCAGTTCTGATGTTCCCACAAGCAACCACAGTTATGATGGATGGTGTGGATTCATTGCCAACTTAATCTGGTGGCGTCGTGTGGCAAAGAGCGAAGTTGACAGCAATGCCAAAAATAAGAGCTAGGTTCAGATTTGGTTGTGCTTTAGTTGGACAGAGTCAACTGACCTGTCTGTCCACCACCGCGGTATGAAAGTGGGACCCTTTCGGCGAGCTGCCACAGTCGACTCTTTTTGGTGATGCTCTGGAGGGCTGGTTCATTACTGTGTACTGGTATAACAATATGTGGTTTAAATTTAAAGAAGTCTGCTATCCGTTCTGTTTCGGTATTAGTTCTTATAAGAAGACATTTGATTTTCCATATTATGGTCATTTAAATTAATTTTTTGTGGGAGAGCAGTTGGGCAGTTTCAGCTTTGTGTGGTATACAACCTCCTGAGTTATGTGCCATAAACACTGTGAGCTCGATTTCATGTCAAATCTGTTTGCTTAATAATGTTGGTGTTGTGTCGAGAATTTTTCGTGAAGTTAGTGCCGTCTTTAAATTATCATTACTTGTGTTTAAGATAGTGACCTCTGTCTGCCACGACGCCACGTGTTCGTGATGTCGTAGCTTTTGTACAGTGCTCGAAAGGTGTTTCCAATCCTTGAAATTCTATATCGATCGAACATCCACACTCATTAAGAATTATTGAAGCTAAGCCCTTTTTCTATTTGTAAGTGAGTGATAGAAATTGTATGCACTTCCAAGAACTGCGGCCACTTACCTCTGCCTTTGTTCTCTGTTTGTTGTAATAATCAGTGGGGACAAAACAAATCGTTGCACACTTCCTCACTGGTGCGAATGTGCATGAATTGCATGTTGGCTCTTAGTGATTCTGTTTGGAATCCTAGTCTCTATGACGCGAATCTGCATCCAAACCATGTTCGCCGTACCGTTGTAGTTCAGTTACAATAATATTCTAACGGACCTCCAAGTAATAATCGTTTGCAAATAGGTGTTCATATTTGCAGATTGCATTTTGTCTGATAAATGCGTTGCGAAGTGGTGCTGGTGACGTTCCTATGTGTTTGATTTACTTCAGTAAACAAATCGTTACCAGTAATAATGAAAAGTACCTCTGCGTTTTGGCAGCTGATTTTCTATCATGCAGACCTCTTCCATCTTCTCAATTGTGCCTGGTTACGTGTGAGATGGATGCAAACCGTATGAGAATTAATCTAAAATTTATAGAGTCGAATGTATTAGAAAGTGTGGAACGTAATAAAGATCGTTGCAACGTTCAGTGCGTTCCCTTCCCTGGCATGCTAGCCTCGTTTTAACTGTTGTGCTAAGTAATCAAATTCTTTCTTTCTGAGTCATATCCGTTGAGTTTAAACGATTTCTGCTCATCTACAGTGTGTGAGTGAGTCCGTTATTATTCTTGTTTGTCGTATGCTGATCCTTCTGTGGAATATTTTGTAACAAACGATGCTTGATTGTGAGTTAACTGTTGTGCTAAGTAATCAAATTCTTTCTTGCTGAGTCATAACCGCCGGCCGGGGTGGCCGAGCGGTTCTAGGCGCTACAGTCTGGAACCGTGCGACCGCTACGGTCGCAGGTTCGAATCCTGCCTCGGGCATGGATGTGTGTGATGTCCTTAGGTTAGTTAGGTTTAAGCAGTTCTAAGTTCTCGGGGAATGATGACCTCAGCAGTTAAGTCCCATAGTGCTCAGAGCCATTTGAACCATTTTTTTTTAGTCATAACCGTTGCGTTTAAACGATTTCTGCTCATCTACAGTGTGTGAGTGAGTCCATTATTATTCTTGTTTGTCGTATGCTTGTCCTCCTGCGGAATATTTTGTAATAAACAATGCTCTAAGGCACCATCTTTCACTTCAGTATCTAGAGATGAGCCTCTTGATCCATGTTATCACTATTAATTTCGACGGAAACCACGGCCTCGACTCAATGGTCAGGGCCACCCTTCTCCTTTCCGTTTCCTGTCGCGTAGCTTGCTGAATACATCTGAGTCGTAGTGGGGTGGTGATACGTGTACCGAACGAGTTCAGTCCATTCAGATCAAAGGAACTGTTTATGTTTAGCCATAGCCCAATGGAGTCTTATAGCGTTATCAGTCTTTGATCCAAGCATGATAGTCAGCTTATAACACTAACGTATTTCACTCTCTTCCCTAACAACCGAACGTTTAGTCCTGTCACGGGAAAGGCACATATGTGCCGCAAAATCGGCTAATGTTACCCTCTGAGAGGATTTCGAAGACTGACAGCGCGTGTGTCTAATGGACAAAGGTATCGGACTATAATTTCGAGTTTGGTTGAATTAACAGAAAAACCAAACGAACTTTAAAATTTTTGAAAACATACTCAGCGATTTTAAAATTTGTTAAAATTAAAATTTAAAACAGTCTTGATCGCAATTTTTTTATTTATTGGAGTGAGTGACAGGTTTTGACTCTTTCATAGAGTCGTCTTCAGACTCCAGAGGGGTGAATGGACACTGCCAGACGAGTTTCGTCGACCCTCGACGCTCGTGTTCACACGAATATGACTCTATGAATGAGTCGAAACCGCTCACTCACTCCAATAAATAAAAAAATTGCGATCAAGACTGTTTAAAATTTTTAATTTAAACGGGCTTTAACCTTGGGAGTTAATGAAAGTGGTAAAATCATAAATGGATGAAAAAATGAACGGTCACCAACCCAATTAGGTACATTAATTTGGAAACATATATTTAAGAAAATTGAATATTGCTTATTGAAAGTACTTTTGTTGAGAATTCCCTTTGAATAGCAACTGGATATAAACTGATACAGTGCATTCTGTACTGCATGTAGCAGCAGTTACCAATAACACTCACACCAGCAAATCATGGGAAGTAAATTTGCACCAAGCCCATACTAATGGCAGCCACACTCAAGAGTATTTCGTAATCAAATAATGAAAAGTTACTGCATGAAGTGCTGAAATAAATTTGGACATGAGGGTCTTTTATCTTGACTGACATGAAAAAACACAAATAAAAAGGAATAAAATCATAAATACATTGTATAAGCTCCTCTACATATACCAGTTTTCCTAATCAACAGTAATAGTTCAATTTCTTCCTAATAGGTGGCGAATATAATGGGGACCCATAAACTAGTATAGTTTCACCAGTCAGTGCTCTTTGATTATTAGAATAACAGAGGCTAACTGTAAAAGCTAATCGTTCAGTTCACTTGGAGTAGTTCATATATTACTTTGCAAGACAATAAAATACAACATTGGGTTTAATTAACTTCGAAAAAGGAACCTTTCATGATGGATGCCAAAAATACACCTTCTTTAATAAAGTGCATAAGTTTTCTTCTAACAATACAGTAAAACTGTTCATTAAAGATTTAAATTAATTTGAACTTGGATTATCTGTGAAGCAGGTATTCTTTGCAATAATATTTACACAATATTTCTCTGTAATCCTACAAAATTATATTTTTTAATAAACTAAGGATATTTTAGAAAAAGTCTATCCAACTTCACTTTTGTGGATTTAGCTTTAATTTTAACTACTGCTTTTACTTTAGACTAAAAATCACTTTTAAACACATGAATGCAAGAATTGTTCATTTAAATCAGGATACTCGGTTTTAGTAGCACTTAGGTGAGGACCCAGCATAGGTTCGTGATCAGGGTAGAAGATATGGTTCTGGACTCGAATTTAGGTTTTTGTGATTATTATCGAAACAACACACAAATTAACTGCTCCATGCCCATATACATTACTTATCTGAATGTATGAAGTTTGTGAAGCATTGGCAAAGATTGGTGGCAGGCGACATGGCTGCTAACTGTACTCGCGCCTCTTGATGTACGAATGCTCTATAAAATCTCTACTTGGTGTCGGATTTTCAACATATTAGAGCCATTCCATTTTGCCGTGAATACCAAATAATAGCCAGCTCCACATCTGAGGCCTACAACTGCCTCTCTTATCACCGTCGAAGTGTACCGTTCTAATACTAGCCACATACTGCGTGCCGTTCACACAAAGGAGCCGCTCACTTCGACCGCCAACCCCACCTTTTACATCGCGCCGTGCCACTTCCGTTGCGGAGGGAATTCTCTACAGCCTTTACATGTTACAAATACAGTTGCCCTAAGCCTGAACCAGCTTTTAACAAACATTTTCTTCTTATGATTATATGCGTATTATAATAATTGACAATTTAAACACATTCTTTTGATTTTTCATATATATGTAACAAAACTCTAATTTTCTTGCCGTAGATCAAGGAGTTTAAACAATAGAGGATACACACTTCATAAATTGCAGATACACTTCTACATAATGTAAACCTACTTCTAATTGGTATAAGTGTTACAAGCTAATGTAGCGTAACTGGAAGTGCACATATTCATGTAAATTTAAATGAATATGATTTCCTCTATTCAATACGTAGAGGAATTACAAAGAAAGAAAAATTATTGAATCAGAGTTAACACCCGTCGCACTTTCAGTATAAACACCGAGGCCTTCCACTCATTCGTGCCAACAGCGCAGACGCGATACCATTTGATTCAAATATGGGCATTATAATCGGCCATCCATTTCAACCGTTAGTAACACTTCTGTGGAGTATGTTCCCTTATCTCAGGACTTGTCGCAGTATTATTTTGTACTTATTGCTGCTGGGGGTATACCTAACACCGAGTTCCAGAAACTGTCTGACCCCTTACATTTACGGAGCCTTGTACCATCCGACTATAACATTCAGTATATATTATGTATCTCTCCTACACAAACCTATTTTGAGAACCCTGCCTATCAGTTGAAGTGTCGCAGACAGGACACTCGGAAACCCACCGAACACTGCCCGGATCTTGCGTGGCTAACAGTGAAAATAACCCTACCACGCCGTTGCCGTCTGTCGTGTCACATCTAGAATTAAATCGGATCTCTAATGTAACATATCATTTCCTGGTCGCACCAGGACGTGTACGTTACAGCTAGTTCCCGGTATCTGGGAAGGGGGGGGGAGGGGGGGGGAGGCTTTTGCCAGGCTGTAGATGATGATCCCAGTCTTTCCGTAATCCTTCTAAATGATTTGTGGTCTGGTGTGGTAAGAAATAAACACTGAAGAGGTTTGACGAGAAGCAGTTCATTACTTAACAGTGCTTCAGGTGGAGCACAAAATGACCAATGGAAATATTTGAACTCTGTTCATGTTCGACAGGACTTACAGCGTTTTATACGTCAGTAAGTGACATATTTATAATGAGTGGCCAGAATTGCTGCTGTGTGATATAAATTTTTGGTCTTTCTCTTTCACCACAGGTATTTTTCCGCTAAACATCCATTGTCGAGTGACCTGTGGTACAGTGTGAGGGGCATTGTTTTGATTATACATACTCCCATTATCATAGAACACTGAGTAAGGATTGCTACTTATGTGTATATTTTCTAGATGTTGAAACGTCCCCTTTGAACAATTATGCATGACTGCCCTTAAACTGACACACAATATTTTTAGCGCAACGAAATCTGACTTTCAAAAATCCCTACAAAAGAATGGCCCTGACTAACATTAACCTATACCTTTCACAAATCACTTATCTCACCAAAAATCTTCGTTACTCGAACTACTGCAATACAGCGAGCGCCACTACTGCCAGCTAAATAAAAGATTCAAACTACTGAAGGCACTAACTACTGATAGGCATAGTTAGCAAATGGAAGATTTTGATAGAGAACAAACAATGTATTTACCTTAATAGTGTTGAAAAATCATAATATACATAGCAGTTCATGACATCCAGTCTTACAAATTTCAAAACTCCGCCATTTCTCTCCCCACATCCACAATTGCTGGTGGCTCACCTCCAACTGCGCAACGCTACGTGCTGTTAACAGCCAACTGCCCAACACTACAATAGCAGACAACAATGCAAACTAGCCACAGACTGCACACAGCACAGCCAGTGATTTTCATACAGAGCGCTACGTGGCGTTAACAATAAGAAAACCTAAATAGCCTACTTACATAGCCACCATGCTCTCCACAAAAAATTTTACAAATTGTTTTGGGCAGTGGCCAATAATGATTTGTTAAAATTTTTCATAATTACAATAACAAAGATATCAAATGCACACACTTATTGATACAATGTCGGTCAAAAGCTAAAATTTACTCACAGTCCCATAAAGACAGTCCTGATCGTTCATCACAGTAAAATAGCAGTGTTTTTCTCAAAGTCTGAGCCATAAAAGAAAATGCACACGGAAGTAGTGGATTTCCATGCATTCTTGAAGAAGTAGTGTTGTCCTTCCAACGGAAAGACAGTGCTGACTCTCGACATGCAGACAGGTAATGGTCTACAACAGAGCAAACCCACAGCAGAGTCAGTCGAAGTTTTGAAGAATATTGGTAGATATGTCATCACAGAGCAGACCCACTGTAGTCCTGGTAGAGATTACGGTATTGGTGGGTCACCAGAGCTGCAGACCCACTGCAGTCCTTGTAGAAATAATGGTATTGGTGGGTCATCAAATGTGCAGACCCACTGTAGTCCTTGTAGAAATAATGGTATTGGTGCGTCATCAGAGGAGCAGACCCACTGTAGACCTTGTAGAGACGGCCAACAGCCATCTGTTGCGATTGTGCAGGTGCACAATCACCATCGAAGGGTCTTGCAGAGAATATAGCAAGTCCATAAACCACCACTTGTGCACGCACAAAGTTTTTGGAATTGTCCTTAGAACCCGCAATGCTGTTGATCAGTCCCTTGCTGAATTATTAACACAAGTCCAAACACTATCAATCCCTACTTCTCGCATATTGTCCATATACTATGACCAACAGAAACGTGTGCACTGAAATGTAACTTATAAGTTACTTAATTTGATGAACTGGTGTCAATTACAATTTTATAACATAAGAATACAATAACAAAGGTACAAAATACATCATTAAAAACATAATAATACAGATAACATTAGAAGTAAAACAGGCTTTACAAAAGAATCGAAATAACATATACATCAGTGTTAGAGGAATTATGACATAAGTACACACATAAAATAATGAAAACAGTTTTCGAAACATTAATTTCACACATGAGCATTGAAACAGAACAGAATAAATAATGTCTAAACATCTTTACAAAGTGAATAACATATTATTAATGCAAATTATATTTGAGGATAACAGTATTCCTCATCATAGTGAATGTACCTTAGTACTAGAAAAATTCTACAACATAAATCGTATTAGCTAAACACATAAAGACAGGAAGAACACAAATTAACAAGGGTACACAAACACATAGCAGATTAACATACGAGGAAAGTGCAGGGTTTGTTTTCAGTGTAACATTTGGTACTGCAGTCCTAACCAAAACTTCAATCCATAGATCTTTCGTCTTATTTCAACATTTGTTTCCACCAAAAAAATCCTATCCAAGCATGCTTTCTGTATTCTGTTCTCATCCTCTTTCAAAAATAGTTTTTATCCACTGTACACTACTTTTTTGGCCAAACCATATTTCTTATAGCTTCTCAATACATTTCTTCCAATTCATCATAGTTAGTTTCTTATATAGTCTACCCCCTCTTAAGCTAACTTAAATCTACTGAACTCAGATATATGTACCAAGGGACGAGGCAATGCAGCAGCCCATAACAAATGAACACAAACAGCAATGAAAAAAATGCAAATTGGCAAAGCTAGCAGCAGAATATCTAAATTAGCAGAGCAATTGCAATATTACAACTAATATAAGGCAATGTGCAGCAAACATTAAAAATAAATCATTAGTAAAACTGACTTAACAGAGTAATACAAAGTCAAATTTAGTGGCACTATGCCTGGCATGCAGCAGCAGCAAATGCAATAACCTATACCTAAACATGACAAAGCCCAAGCAGAAAAAATATTACAGTAAAAATGGCCATGTCTAATACCTATGTCACATCTTAACACTAGAGTGATGCATCACAAAAACTTACTCTGCAAGAAAGTTACCAAGTAATTAAAAAAATTATTTATGCAATTCCCGTGAAGGGAAATGTCTATTTGTGCTGTCTTTTCTACGAAAGTACATCATAAAATTATTCTTTACTGGGTCTGTAGACAGAAAATAGTGATATTAGAACATCTATTAAATTTTATTTTAACCAATGCTGCAGTGCAGCTACAAACTAGATATTAAAGAAAATGAGCAAATATGTACAAAGGAAGGCATGAAACATCATTCATTAGCCATATGGCATTTCATAAGGTAGTAAAAAAAATCTCTCAACTAGAAAGACAGTAGTCATAATCAGGTGTATAGACATAAAAATATTTGTCGTCATTTCATTAGGCATTTCAGTAAATATCATAAATTAAGAGCTCCACAGTGTAATTGTATATTTTCAAGTTTGAGCATGTCATACTTGCAATGCTTTCTACAAAGAAACGTCAATAGCGAGGATAATGGCCTCCTTTTTTTTCTCCACCTTTGCCTCTGAAAGGCATACACTAATGGCTTTTTCCCAGGAGACTATCGCGCAGCTGGGTGCCCACCATGCATTACGTGAAGGTCACTTAAATCTCCTACCGAAATATTTACGACAACAGTTTGCGCTACAGTGACAGTCTCATATAAAAAATTTCACAGGTCGAGAATTTGCGTTGCAAATCTGTAGAAACAAAATCCTGTTAATATAACAGTGTCCAAAAATTTTTCGCCGGCATTGTGATACATTCAGGCATTTACACACATTTCATAACTCTTAAAGTACGATTCTTGGTTTCCAACATCCTTTTCCACAAATCAGAGTCCCTAACCACTACTCATTATTCATATACATATTCATCAACACTTCTTCAATATTTGATCATAATAAATATGTAGCATAATCAAATTCCTCATATAGCATCAGCTTATTGATCATAAACATACCTCAACAGCATAATACAAATCGTCGTCGTAATAATAACATCATAACACCTCAGTCAAATCTCAAAATCGTCGTAGCTTCCTCCAATAATTTCAAAACCTAAAAAAATTCTCTGCTCATTTCAATAGTGTCATCTACCTCAAACGTGCGTTAAAAATCGTGATCCCATACCAAACATATCATTCAAAGCCCTCATAGTATCACAATGGTTCTAAAAAAACATGAACAGATCACAAAGTACAGACAAAATACAATTTCATAAGTGTGAAGTCATCCATCTATGTAATTGCGTAAACATGTGTCACCGATGTAATAACAAAAATGTTTGTTTCTCTGTTAAATAATCAGATAGCAGTGTAATTTATGTGTTAGAGGAATATGGTACCGATGTGTAAAGTTGTATAAGCAAATACCATATTAGCTAGGGCTCCTTGTGCTTGCCAAACACATGATACACAAAGTAGGCGTGTACCCCCTGAGGATTAATGTAATTATACCCTCAGGTGTTACAGATTACAGCAATGGAATGAAATGTATCACGGAAAACCTTTGTATCATTTTACTTCAAATATCTTTAAAAATAAATGTATTAAGTACAAAATTAATCACTCAAATACGTGTACTGTACCACTAAACTGTGCGTCTTGTTGTAAGATAATCTCTGTGGAAATGTCGTATTTATCGTCCTCCGAAAGCTAAGTTCTTCAGAAGTCAATGTACTTACCTCATGATAAACAAAAGTGAAATGCTTTGTGTATAGATATCTTAGTTATTACGCTTATTGCCTTGATGAAGAAAGTACTGTGCTGTAACGTATTGTTGTGCTACGGAAAAGGCAGTCTCTTTGTAGCTATACCACAAAAGTTACTACTAAAACATATTTTACTTTCCAGAATAATAGAGAAAAACTGTGCAGATATATAACAGAAACACCGCAAAAGCAACATTGTAAATTGTCACTCATTAGTAGCATCGTGATAAAATCGTGTAGCTGTCACATAAACTAACCACTGTGTCATCTGGTATGTCACTGAAAGTACTTTAAATCTAGAATGTATTTTCAAGTCAACCAAAATGTTGCATTAAAATCTCATTAGCAGTACCAGTATATGTTCGAAGTATGTAAGCCTTATAGTCGTTACATAATCGTGCAACTAACAAGCAAGAATGTACACACACAATAACACTGTGACTGTCTGTTCACTATAACAATGCATTCGTAATTTCTGTTTAAATAAGTTCTCTTGGTTCTTGATTGGATATTTAACTACAAAACATTGTTGCATGTTAACAGTTTCTCAGTGTGACAAATTGTACTAGTTACATGAAGTGAAAAATTTTATGGCAAAGACTAAGTTAAAAAGCAGATTATCTCTCAATAAACGGTTTTACATGGGACATGTGGTGCAATCCTTTACCCTCTCTAGTGAGCAGAGTTTCAACTTCAAAGTAATTATCATGTTGTGTACGTTGGTAAGGAATGCTAAAAATTTTTCTCAAGCTTAACGTCTATGTAATTTTTCTCTGAGCCAGCCGGCGCACGTGGCTGCCTGCAGTGCGAGTCATTGTCTGCTATCTCTTTGTTGGCGTGCGTCGTTATTGGGATTAGGAGACCTAACTTCTACAAATTCACCTTGCCGAGAGGGCCCAGCTCTGTTTGAATCCCGCCAGTTCTGATGAAATTCAGGTCTGTCGTTATAATTATATCGTCTGTCGTCATGTCGGTAGTTCCTGTAGTTTCCTTCTTGTCGGTTAAGTGCTGGAGAATTTCTCCGTGAATTATCACTGCACGGTGGACCGTTGCGTCTGAAATTATTCTGTCTCCCGTGATAATAGTGGCTCTGGTTGCCAAATTGTCTGTTTCTATAATTGTCTCTGTCATATCCATTACTACAGAAATGCGATCTTTCTCTCTAACTATTACTCTGCCAGTGGTTGTCATACGGGCGGTGTCTCTTTTGGTCACGGTTTACGTTGTAAGAATAGAATTGTCGTGTCCAGTTATTGTTTCTGCCGTCACGGAATTGTGACGGATGTGACCTGTAGTGATTCTCTCTACAATTACGCGCTAGCAATAAACAAAAGCTGCACTAATTGCACAAACTACAAGAAAAAAATCAGAAGATTCCAGTGAGGTATCCTAGGCTAAGGGTCGACATATGAAACGTCGCCTTAGAAAAATTAATGAATTACAGTGCTGATAAACCTCTTACATTATTTGCTTTTCAAACAGCTGAGCAAAACTGAACGTACTCAAACATTCACAAAATTGACACACAATATTTTTAGCGCAACGAAATCTGACTTTCAAAAATCCCTACAAAAGAATGGCCCTGACTAACATTAACCTATACCTTTTACAAACCACTTACCTCACCAAAAATCTTCGTTACTCGAGCTACTGCAACACAGCGAGCGCCACTACTGCCAGCTAAATAAAAGATTCAAACTACTGAAGGCACTAACTACTGTTAGGCATAGTTAGCAAATGAAAGATTTTGATAGAGAACAAACAATGTATTTACCTTAATAGTGTTGAAAAATCATAATATACATAGCAGTTCATGACATCCAGTCTTACAAATTTCAAAACTCCGCCATTTCTCTCCCCACTTTCACCACTGCTGGCGGCTCCCTTCCAACTGCGCAACGCTACGCGCTGTTAACAGCCAACTGCCCAACACTACAATGGCAGACAACAATTCAAACTAGCCACAGACTGCACACAGCACAGCCAGTGTTTTTCATACAGAGCGCTACGTGGCGTTACCAATAAGAAAACCTGAATAGCCTACTTACAATGTACCGGCGCACATGTAGCGTCATTGTATTTTGATTGTCGTTGTATATTTATCGAATTAAGATAGTAACTAATTCGATACGACAGCAAGTTGAGTGTTCTGGAGCTACGGTATCATATGTTTGCAACGTATAAGCGCTGTTATGAAGACAATACTTGGCTGCACGTGTATCTACTGTTTTTGTATGTTTGTAGTAGTCCATGTTTATAGCGATCGTAGGTGCTATTAATTTATAGGTGTTTATTCGACGAGTGTGCATTTGTTAATTTGCGTATTCGATAATTTTTCGTAGCTTGTGACATTCACCTACGTATTGTATTGACGCTCTGACACATGTTCCCAGAATAAGCGTCTGAGTAAAGCAAAGATGATGCACACTAAAATAAAACCTTATCGTCGTTTGTCTCGGCGAGTTTCGGTTGAGAAAATGTGAAATTTCTTGAGGGACATTTTGGAATTTTCCCGCTTCGGCCCCTAGGGTTCCATCATGTTCCTATAAGTGGCGGGGCTATACATCGCCGTGAAAATGACGTCTGTGACGGAGGTGCTATTCATGCAGAAAGCTGTCATGGAGTTTCTTTTGGAAGCAAACCACAGCGTCGCAGATATTCATAGGTGCTTGCAGAATGTCTACGGAGAGCTGGGAGTGAACAAAGGAAGGATGATTCGTTGGGCGAGGCTACTGTCACTATGGCAACAAGGTCGAGCAAATCTGTCCGATCCCCAGCGTAGCGGCCAGCCGCAGGCAATAGTGACTCCTGCAGCGTTGGAACGTGCAAACTCTCATTAGAAAGATCGAAAACAAAAGTGCAGACGAACTTCTCCTTCTACATGACAACGCAAGGCCTCACATAAACCTGTGCACCCGAGACGAGCTCACGGAACTTCACTGGACTGTTCTACCTCTTGTTCAAAATGTTCAAATGTGTGTGAATTCCCAAGGGACCAAATTGCTTAGGTCATTGGTCCCTAGACTTACACAGTACTTAAACTAACTTATGCCAAGAACAACACACACACACACACACACATACCCGAGGGAGGACTCGAACCTCCGGCGGGAGGGGCTGCACAGTCCGTGACATGACGCCTCAAACCGTGCGGCCACTCGACGCGGCTCTACGTCATGCATCCTACAGCCTCGATCTTGCACCTATCGTCTTCCATCTGTTTCGCCCAATGAAGGATGCATTCTGCAGGAAACAATATGTTGGTGATAGACAGGTAATTAAAAACAATCCTTTTGGCAGAACATCCGCAACTGAACATTATAGCAGAGGTTCAAAATTCCGCTTCAGTAGTAAATTACTTTATTTTCACCCGACCTGTTTCGGACTGTTATAAGCCGATCCTCAGGTGTCGTAGCTGTGCTGTGGTCCCCGAGCGCCGTGTGTACCAGGCGCGGTGTGCTGCCTATGAGCGCAGAACACCCAGTTCTGCGCTCATAGACAGCACACCGCGCCAGTTCTGCCCTCATAGACAGCACACCGCGCCAGTTCTGCGCTCATAGACAGCACACCGCGCCAGTTCTGCGCTCATTGACAGCACACCGCGCCAGTTCTGCGCTCACAGGCAGCACACCGCGCTTGGTACACGTGGCGCTCGGGGACCACAGCACAGCTACGACACCTGAGGATGGGCTTATAACAGATCGAAACAGGTCGGGTGAAAATAAAGTAATTTACTACTAAAGCGGAATTTTCAACCTCTGATAGAGAGGTTATTGATGAGGCCAGAAGTTGGCTCCGACCTCGAGCAGTAGAGAGATACCAAACAGGCATTCAGGCCCTCCAGTGAGGTCGCGTAAGGCCTACTCATTGAAAGAAGATTATGTTATGCGAAATATACGGTATTGTAGCTAAAATAATGGAGAATAATTTGGTGCATTGGAATTTCACAGAAACCAAACTGCCTCGAAAGAAGAAAAAATGAGTTTAATTTTTTTATCGAACGCCCCTTATCTGTTAAAAGGTCTCTGTTGGATTCCTTTCTTGGTAGTTTCTTTGTAGTCATTTACGGCACACATTCTTCTAAATTTACTGTGGTGTTTCTGACTATCTGGGAGGAGACTGAGCAGTGAAACGTGTTACTTTTACACATAATCAAGAACAATCTGTCACACTACTACACTTAAAAACACAGTTTATACGTGATTCATGTCACACAGTCTCATACAGAACCTACATACGCTTTCTTTTATATACTGTATATGATAAGATACTGTCATCCCCCTTCCCTTATGTGCGAGAGGATGAATGAGCAAATGTATTTCTAGTTGCATGCTTGATGGTAGCAGACAAGCCTGTCTGCTAGAGAACAGTAGGACCAACGTCGGAACAGGTAGGTACGCTTTCTAAAAGCAGAGAGGTTTCTATTTTTAGTATGGTCTTGTCCGTCCCTTGTGATGTTGGTATAGGAAGCTGCCTCTCTGGTCACCTCCGTTTGTATCTGTTAAGCACGCTTGGTAGGATCCCAGGTCAGTCTGTCCACAGTGATCGTCTTAAGTGGTAAGATCTCCGGCTAAGCGCGTGTCTGCTAAGTCCGTAGGACAATGGATTTCTTAAGTTCAGCCTAACTGAAAATTTAATCACCTTTATTTCAGGTTTAGCTCTAAAATATCTAATGTTATATTAAATTGCAACGCAGTGTATTTCGAGTGTGAAGTTCAGAATATCTTCCGCTAGTTGCTTTGTCACTACTTTGTGAGTAAAGTGGAACCACGTGTTGATCAGTAACTCTAACTAAGATCATCAATCTTAAATGCGAATGTGCGTGAGATTATAACGTCTCGTCTTGACAATATTTTTCAATATAGCAACTTTTCTTTATGTTCAACCCACGTGGGCTGTACTTTGTGAGACCAGTACCACGTGCTTATTATAATTGTTTGACCCATCAGGTTAATAGTAAGACGATAGTAACCAGTTCGAGGCTTTTCTTTTGTAAATTGCGTTTCGATCTAATTTATTTTAATTATCAAAATTATTGTGGAGTTACACTCTTTGTGTAAACCAAGTTGACCACGTGAAGCATGTGGTGTAATCATCAAAGTAGCCCTCAGCTATTCTTTTCGGGAAGATTTCACAGAGAGTTAGTATACCAGTGTGTGGTAATTTCATGACGGACAGGATTGCGCTACGAACGTAACTTCTTTGGGTGAAAATTGAATCGGTTGGCTGTGGTTAATTTTCTCTTGGATATGTTTCAACGTTCTTCGTGTGTTATTTTATAAATGCAGTGTTGTATGTAGTCTCCCAATCTTGACTCCCTATTTGATGTGTTCCGTAAGATCACAAACTCACATTTTCACAATCCTAAATAAGGCACCAGTTTAGTTATGAATCAAGTTTAATATGCTGAAATTACAATGATCAATGTTAAAATAAATGTCCAAATATAAACTGATTTATTTCTTTTTATTTAAATGGTCTATATATATATATATATATATATATATATATATATATATATCACCGGTTATCGTAAGATGAATACTAAAAGATTACAATTAATGTTAGTCTGGTTGGGAATTTGGTAAGCTAGACTGGATACCTGGTGAAACAGTTGCGCAGTAATGCAAGGTTAACTTCTTCACATAGCTCACAGCTTTTAACCCACTTTTATGGTCTTGAATATCAGCACCGCTTACACCTCAAATTAATGCAAGAACGTTACACTGTCAGCGTGTCAATACCATATGTAGTGGACGTCGTAATTTATGAAACATTACTGAAAACAGAAGTTAACAAAAACACTCATGTCAAATAAAAAGCCCCTAGCCAGTAAACTTCTATAAATTAACCCTTTTAGACCTTTTTTATTTCGGTTACAGTACCCGATTTTTCGCATAATCTTTTCCTATGTGAGGGCTTGAACTCTGCTGGGGACACTTTTAGCGACACGCGCGAATGTCGGTGGAAGAATGGTTGGCCATTCTTACCCATTACCAGAGAAGGTGGAGTAATATTGTACATTGGGCTCCGGAGCGACGGCTGCATTGTCTTACAAACAAACACTCATCGTCTCCGTACAGCTGCTCTAGTGTACGGAGTTCATAGTGCCATAAAATGAGTTCTTATCCTTCCACATTTAGCGTTCTTTTAAGTCCGATAAAGGCTCCACACCGTAACTACTAAAAATACTCATATACGATAACACTACCAGCTCCTTACTATGCTGTTGGCACCATACGTGACGGCAGGTAATGTTCTGTAGACATTCGCCTGACGCAAACCATTCCATTGTATTGCCATTACTCATTTTCAGACATCCACTGTACTGTGACATCGCTCTTTACACCATCTGAAGAGTCTCTCAGCACTGGCTAAGGAATGTGACCTATGAGGAGCTGCTCCTTCGTTCTACGCAATTCCTTTTAACACCCTACGCATAGTCACTGGGTCAGCTTGACTTTGGAATTCATGAGTGGTTCCTTCCAGTGATCTCACGTGGTTTTTTTGCAACCATCCTCCGCAGTGCTCAACATTTCCTGACCGTTAGTACGTCATGTCCGTCTGGTTTCGATTTAGCTATGGTTATTCCTTCGCATGTACACTTCACAATCGAATCACAAATTGTCTACTTCGACAGCTTTAGAAGGATAGAAGAGTCGCTGACGTATACTCTGAGACAAAAAAAAAAAAAGACACATCATGAAGGAGTTATCCGAATGGGATGGAGATCGAGGGATGTGATGTACGTGCACAGGCAAACAAAGGGTTGCAATTTCAGAGAAAAATTTGGATGATTTATTCAGGAGAAAGAGCTTCACAAATTAAGCAGGCCAATAACCCGTTGGACTACCTCTGGCCCTATGCAGCAGTTATTCGCCTTGGCATTGATAGACACAGTTGTTGGATGTGTTCCTGAGGGATACCCAAGCTAATTCTGTCTAACTGGCGAGTTAGACTGTCAAAATCCCGAGATGGTTGGAGGTCCCCGCCCACATCACACCAAACGTTGTCAATTGCAGAAAGATCGGGCGCCGTTGCTAGCCAAGCTAGGGTATTGCAAACATGAAGACGAGCAAGAGCAACTCTCGCCTGGTGCGGGCAGGCATTATGTTACTGAAATGTAAGACCAGATACTTCGCCTCGAAGGGCAACAAAACGGGGCAAGTGATTCAAATGACTCTAAGCACTATGGGACTTAGAAAGGTCACCGAATCTCTCCCCAATTGAGAACTTTTGCAGCATTATGAGTACGGCCCTCCAACAAGCTCAGGATTTTGAATTTCTAACTCTCCAATTGGACAGAATTTGGCATATTATTTTTGAAGAGGATATCCAACAGCTCAGACAATCAATGCCAAGCCGAATAACGGTTTTCATAAGTACCAGAGTTGGACCAACGCATTATTTGCTTGCTCAATTTGTGAAGCTCTTTCTCATCAATAAATGATGCGATTTTTCTGACATTGTAATCATTTGCTTGTCTGTATGTGTACTCTATCGCATTCCGTCCCATGCGGATAACTCCTTTGTGGAGCGTCTTATGTGAATACCTGTTACTATATTGACATTCTATCACTAGCCCTGGTTCGAAGTCACTGAGTTCTGCTGACTGACACATTTTTCAGTTACTGCTTCTCTACTCACAATGCTCCACTCCTTCTTTCACCCTGGCTGGTCAGTCTGCCACTCGCAATATCTAGCCGTAAATTCCGCATTCTACAGGGAGTCCGGATACTTTTGATCAGAGAGCGTAGTCACTGCAATCTTCAGCTCTGGGCTTGGTGTACTCAAGTGCTGAGTATTCTGCACCTGTTTGGACGAACAGTCATCATACAAGGCTTGTTGATACCCAGCTGAATACAACAATGCGCATAATATCTGGCGCAATCAGATCTACTCCAGTTAATTGGCTTCCACTGTTAACCGGTATAATGCCTCCTGATCTACGCAGATGTACTGCCCTTATGAGAGAATTCCACAAGATCCCCGGGAATTCTAACCTACCTGTGCATAGCGACCTACCACTTTTAAATCGTAAGAGACTGAAATCACGCCCTCCAACACTGTGCGATGCTGCTGACATGGTAGCTAAGGATTTCAAACCTCTTGAAGAATGGAAAGGTCGGTGGGAAGGAGTGACAGATATGCACCTGCATAACATCTTCTCAGGTGCTAAACGTCCAAGTGGATTCAACCTACCGCGCAAGACCTGGACTACTCTCAAAAGAATCCGTACCGGCCATGGCCGATGCAAGGATGCTCTCTTTAAGTGGATGAAGCTACCTGATGCAGCCTGTAACTGCGGGGCTCCATACCAGACTGTTCACCACATTGTCAGTGAATGCCGGATTCGAGCCTATCACGGCGCCAAAGAGGACTTCCTGCTAGCAACTCCAGATGCAGTGAGCTGGACTGAAGGACTGGATATTTAGTTGTAAAGACAAACTTAAGTTTCTTGTGTGTCAGTATGTACATATGTATATGTAATTTAATTTCATAATACGTCTCTATTAGCCATACGCTAAATAAATAATACACTACTGGCCATTAAAATTGCTACACCAAGAAGAAATGCAGATGATAAACGGGTATTCATTGGACAAATATATTATACTATTATACTGACATGTGATCACATTTTCACGCAATTTGGGTGCATAGATACTGAAAAATCAGTACCCAGAACAACCACCTCTGACCGTAATAGTGGCCTTGATGCACCTGGACATTGAGTCAAACAGAGCTTGGATGGCGTGTACAGGTACAGCTGCCCATGCACCTTCAACAAGATACCACAGTTCATCAAGAGTAGTGACTGGCGTATTGTGACGAGCCAGTTTCTCGGCCACCATTGGCCAGACGTTTTCAGTTGGTGAGAGATCTGGAGAATGTGCTGGTCAGGGCAGCGGTCGAACATTTTCTGTACCCAGAGAGGCCCGTAGAGGACCTGCAACATGCGGTCGTGCATTATCCTGCTGAAATGTAGGGTTTGGCTGGGAGCGAATGAAGGATAGAGGCACGGGTCGTAACACATCTGAAATGTAACGTTCAATGATCAAAGTGCCGTCAGTGCGAACAAGAGGTGACCGAGACGTGTAACCAATGGCACCCCATACCATACCGCCCGGTGATACGCCAGTATGGCGATGACTAATATACCCTTTCAATGTGCGTTCACCGCGATGTCACCAAACACGGATGCGACCATCATGATGCTGTAAACCGAACCTGGATTCATCCGAAAAAACGACGTTTTGCCATTCTTGCGTCCAGGTTCGTCGTTGAGTACACCATAGCAGGCGCTCCAGTCTGTGATGCAGCGTCAAGAGTAACGGCTGCCATGGTCTCCGAGCTGATAGTCCATGCTGCTGCAAACGTCGTCTAACTGTTAGTGCAGATGTTTGTTGTCTTCCAAACGTCCCCATCAGTTGACTCAGGGATCGAGACGTGGCTGCACGATCCGTTACAGCAATGCGGATAAGATGCCTGTCATCTCGGCTGCTAGTGATACGAGGCCGTTGGGATCCAGCACGGCGTTCCGTATTACCCTCCTGAACCCACCGATTCCATATTCAGCTAACAGTCAGTGGATCTCGACCAACATGAGCAGCAATGTCGCGATACGATAAACCACAATCGCGATAGGCTACAATCCGACCTTTATCAAAGTCGGAAACGTGATGGTACGCATTTCTCCTCCTTTCACGAGGCATCACAACAACGTTTCACCAGGCAACGGCCGTCAACTGCTGTTTGTGTCTGAGAAATCGGTTGGAAACTTTCCTCATGTCAGCACGTTGTAGGTGTCGCCACCGGCGCCAACCTTGTGTGAATGCTCTGAAAAGCTAATCATTTGCATATCACAGCATATACTTCCTCTCGGCTAAATTTCGCGTCTTTAGCACGTCATCTTCGTGGTGTAGCAATTTTAATGGCCAGTAGCGCAAATAAATAGTAGTTACTCCTAGTTCGCGAAGCTGATGCAGACTTAGAGAAGCCAACATCTGAGTTCTGGGATCAGGATATTGCCATGCGCCTCCGACACAGCGGCCAGAGAAGCATTCCAACGCCACAGAAATTAGCTAAGCGCGGACTTCATCTTCATTAGCGCACGCCACGCGGCCTAGGGTGCAACCCTTCCGGCCCAGCTCTCCGGCCGCGTCCCGTCTTTATACAGTGCAACTCTTTCCCCCCACGCGCCGCGCCGAGGGTAATCTGCAGTTTTCCGGTCGCTTAGACGCGAGGCGTCGCGGATTAAAGAAGCGACTCCTCCACTCTTAACGAGGGCGCGCCCGCCGCCGTCTCTTCATCCGCACCCCGCCCAGGTTTTTCGCTTGTTATCCGGGATTCCAGAGTCACAGCCCGACGTTTCGTTCTGGTCTTCTGGGCGGGTGCTCAAACTTAACAGCTCAAGGTCGGCTCAGAAGTCTTAAGTAGCGTATTTATTTTCCGAGGCGCCTCGGAGTTAAGAAGCTGAGCGGAAGCGAGATGTTGGTTTGTCGGCATCAGGAGACGTCGGTTATTCTCTGTTCCTTCAGCCCAGAGATGCATAAAAAGCGGCCCTGTTTCTTGGTACACGCACTGTTTCGAAGATGAGTGACGCATTTATACTTGGATGTCAGCATCTCAGTAGGCGGTGCCACATACTGCTGGCTGGAAACACACTCTAGGGAAAAAAATAAGAGGCGCTCCATATGAGGACTAGTGGTTTTGCCCTTAGGATGTGAGCCTGACAGTGTGTAGCTTGTAATATAGTGTTACAGCCATACCCTAACTAACGCAATATTCGTACTCTCTTTCACTCTCTCTCTCGCTCTTCGTTTGTGTTTGTGCGTGTGTGTATGTTTGTGCGTGATCTGCGCATATGCACGCAAAAGTGCGCTTCGACCTGAAAGAACTGTGTGGAAAGTGTGGAAAGTAAAACTGGAGTGGAAGATTGCACAGTTAAGGCAAACTAATGTGGCATGAGAAATGTCCTTAAAGTAATACTGTTGCTTGTCGACCACTCTCATTTCCACCAACTGCTTTGTAACCATAATGTTGAAATGTTCTAATGCTTGTTTGCAAATGGTGTTTTGTCCGCCAGCAAAGTAATTTCTGTGAATAAATTTGATTTTCTTCTGACTCTACTTTCATCTCTCGGGACGATAACTCAGCCCAATCGATACTTTACCGTTGTTTAAAATTGAGGCCATATGTTTCCATTGGCTATAAAAATGAGACCGTTCAAAGGTTAACTCGAATGCATCAAAAAAGTACTTCACAATCAGATCGCATCAGTTATCGACCACCTTAAACCGCTGCCTCGCAATAAAACGATTTCTGTCGTTAACTATAAGGGACTGAAGGGAATTGCCTTAAACGAAGAAACATACTTCTAATGTAGAAAACACACACACAAACTTACAGGATGTTAGGGGCACAAGTGGAGATATTTTTATCCGCCACTGAGAACAGTGTACTGAACAACATCACAACACTATTTGCTTTATCTGCAGACTAATGATTATACACTATGTGATCAAAAGTATCCGGACACCCAGCTGAAAATGACTTACAAGTTCGTGGGGCCCTCCATCGATTATGATGGAATTCAATTGGTGTTGGCCCATTCTTAGCCTTGATGACAGTTTTCACACTCGGAGGCGTACGTTCAATCAGGTACTAGAAGGTCTCTTGGGGAATAGCGGCCCATTCTTCACGGAGTGCTGCACTGAGGAGAGGTATCGATGTCGGTCGGTGAGACCTGCCACGAAGTCGGCTTTCCAAAACATCCAAAAATGTCCTATAGGATTCAAGTCAGGACCAGGACAGTCCATTTGCAACGTCCCCTTAGAAAAAATTATGAATTACTGTGCTGATAAACCTCTTACATTATTAGCTTTTCAAACAGCTGATCAAAACTGAACGTACTCAAACATTCACTAAAGTGACACACAATACTTTTAGCGCAACGCAATCTGACTTTCAAAAATCCCTACAAAATAATGGCCCTGACTAACATTAACGTATACCATTCACAAATCACTTACCTCACCAAAAATCTTCGTTACTCGAACTACTGCAATACCGTGAGCGCCACTACTGCCAGCTAAATAAAAGATTCAAACTACTGAAGGCACTAACTACTGATAGGCATAGTTAGCAAATGAAAGATTTTGATAGAGAACAAACAATAATAATCATAATATATATAGCAGTTCATGACATCCATTCGTACAAATGTACTGTTTCTGATGGACACACCTCCAGATTATCCATTCTCAAAAATCCGCCATCTCACTTCTCCACATCCACCACTGCTGCCGGCCCGCCTCCAACTGCACAGCGCTACGCGCTGTTCACATCCAGCTGCCCAACACTACAATGGCAGACAACAATGCAAACTAGCCACAGACTGCACACAGCACAGCCAGTGATTTTCATACAGAGCGCTACGTAACGTTGCCAATAAGAAAACATAAACAGCCTACTTACACATTACAAAGATGTTGTCGCGTCATCACTCCGCCAAAGGCCGTGCGTTATGAACAAGCGCTCGATCGAGCTGGAAGATGCAATCGCCATCCCCGAATTGTTCCTGAACAGTGTGTAACAAGAAGGTACATGAAACATCAATGTAGGCCTGTGCTGTGATAGTGCCACGAAAACAACGAGGGGTGTAAGCCCCCTCTATGGAAAACATGACCACACCATAACACCATTGCCTGCGAATTTTACTGTTGGCGCTACACACGCTGGTAAGCGACGTTCACAGGGCATCCGCCATACCCACACCCTGTCATCGGGTGGCCATATTGTGTACACCGCACATCGTTTTTGCACTGCTCAATCGTCCAGTGTTTACGCTCCTTACATCAAGCGATGCAATTAGCGGCGTGATGCGTGCCTTACGAGCAGCCGATCTACCATGAAGGCAACGGGAAACGCTCACATACTATGGGATATATATATATATATATATATATATATATATATATATATATATATATATATATATAGGGTGGTCCATTGATCGTGACCGGGCCAAATATCTCACGAAATAAGCGTCAAATGAAAAAAACTACAAAGAACGAAACTTCTCTAGTTTGAAGGGGGAAATCAGATGGCGCTATGTTTGGCCGGGTAGATGGCGCTGCCAGAGGTCAAACAGAAATCAACTGCGTTTTTTAAATAGGAACCCCCATTTTTATTACATATTCGTGTAGTATGTAAGGAAATATGAATGTTTTAGTTGGACCACTTTTTCCGCTTTGTAATAGATGGGGCTGTAATAGTCACAAACGTATAATTACGTGGTATCACGTAACATTCAGTCAGTGCGGACGGTATTTGCTTCGTGATACATTACCCGTGTTGAAATGGACTGTTTACCAATTGCGTAAAAGGTCGATATCGTGTTGATGTATGGCTATTGTGATCAAAATGCCCAACGGGCATATTTGGCCCAGTTACTATCAATGGAGTGTGTGTGTGTGTGTGTGTGTGTGTGTGTGTGTGCTCTTCTTTAATTTGTATGTGTGCACTTTATTATTTCTCACATGGGTGTTCAGAGAAGCATCTATAAAAAGTTGAAATTATTTGCCTTATTTGCCTGCTGGTGCTCACTGAGTTGTGAAGCGCAAAATTGTTCCTCACTCTCTGAAAGAAATTTTATGTATTGCCGTTTAGACCGGTTTCGGCAGATCTATGCTGTCATTATCGGAACATATAACAGAAGTTCATGTTACGAGATCCGATGATGACAGCACATATCTGTCGAAACCGGTAATCAGTCAAAAGATTTGCGAGCGATGTTGACGAACCTGGTTTTTAAGAATTATGTAACAACTGAGATCGCCCCGAAGAGCTGACACAATATCAAACATATAAATTTTATATGCTTACAGATGACTAGGGACATTCAGTTTATCGTCGAATTTTTTTGCGAGTAGCCAGCAAATGAGGAACATTCTTAGATCCTTTTCTTTCTGCAGCTTAGAACCGTGTTTAATTCTTAAGTAGAGACTGTAATAATTTCATTCAAATAAACCTTCTCGCAGTTTATATTTGACCTATTTTTGCTCTTTTTACGTTCTTTTTAATGAATGGGGTACCACAGTGGTTGGGGCATTCGGCAGGAGTACAATTCAGACTCCTGCCCGCTCACTTAAATTTTCGTTTTCTGTAGTTTCCTCCAAGCCCTCTACAGCTAACTTTTGATGATGCCACAATCGATTTCTGTCTCCATACTTGTCCCACCTGATCATGTGCTCCGTTCGTCTTCGTCGACACAGTGTTCACTCCTAATCTACCAAACTCTCCTTTGCCGTTTTGGTCTCATTCCATCGTTGATTCGGAACGGTACTCCAGCCTCAGGCTTACGCTGAGCTAGTCGAGAGAGATGACTGGATAAGCAGTAGTCGTGGTATTAAGGGCAGACTAGTGACAGATCACAGTCACTAACTGAAGTCGATGTTTAAGAATCAAGTTCTGTTTGCTAGGCAGAAATTCCCATACCGTACCGACGTGAAATCCGCTATGTTTGCTTGCCAGATACTCACTGAGCCGTACTTCCAAACCATTTTCGAAAATGCAGAATCACAAACTGTCGCAATCATCATCATCATTATTCGCTATTCGACATCCACTGTAGACTGAAGATTTCCCTAGACTCTTGTATGCACAGTAGAACTCAGCTACAGCTATATTCATAAATGTAACATCTCCGATTCACCTAACGTTAGATGGCCATCCTCAATTATGACTTTCCTGTCATTTCTTACCTGATGGAATCGAACAGAGAACATCCCTAGTCATTCTACCATTAACTCACCCTTGCCACGTGTTCTGCCCACCTCAATTTCAGTTTAATTACAAATTACTTCTTCCACTCCAATTTGTTCCCTCGCTTGTTATGCCGCCGCTCTTAATAATTCCCTACACGTCGCCATCCATTGCTCACTGACCAACCCCTAGTTTGGAATGCTTTTTGCAATTAAACCTAATGTCTCAAGGCCATAAGTCTAAACAGGTTATAACACTACTGTCTGCTACAGCAATACCATAACCTTAAAGTTGTAGGCAGGTCGTGAAATAAAACTATCTTGTTAAAGCAATTATGGTATAAAGCAACAGAGCAGTGTTACCCTCGGAGAGGAATTTTGTTGTGTTGACCGTGTTGTAACTAACGAAGGTGGCTTATCGGAAATGAAAGTCAGAATTACGTAAATATTTGAAAAGTAACAAACTAAATTTTGCCTATCTGCACTGTTTAACGGATAAAGAAAACGGTCGCCAGCCCAACTACGCAAAAGAATGATTAACATTCGCGTTCAAGAAAATAGTTATTAGTAACTTTAATGGATAAACACAACCTATACTTTGCCACACGCGAGTGCAGTGAACTCTGACGCATACATATGTTTACGGTAAGATTGAAACTAACAGTTAGAGCAGCACAAACTATTTGCAAAACTATAACAGATACCGAAACACACTATTACTTTCAGGGCTTACAGAAACTGAATGGCCTTTATAACGTTATTATTACTATTCACTGCAGAATCATTAATTGGTTATAGATTAAGTCTCTCTCAGTTAAATACTTTACTATTTAATATGAAAGTTAATTGGAATCCACTAACAGGTAGCTTCTCACTACCATTTGAATAAAGAAATTATGGTTTTCATAATTAGTGATCTTCCCATTACTCGTTACCTAGCATTAACACAACAGACAAACTGTGGATCCTGTTATATTATTAATATGCACTTCCAATACACAAGAGAGACAAACACTTAGCAAACATTAGTATATAACTTTTCACAACTGCAGTTTTCCACTTTTACTGCAATGAGAGACAAAATTAACATATATGTAAGTACTGAGTCACCTTCTGCGATTCACAACAGACAGTAATGTGATCATTTACTAAGCAAAACTTTATAAGCCTCAGTCTTAAGAACTTTTAATTTGAAGTTGGCAAAAACACATTAATAAGCAGTTTTACTAGGAAAATTATTTTCAGCAACCATCATTAACTTTAACTCACTCTCTTGCTACATTAACTTTAACTTTCTTTCTGTTATGTTCAAGAGGCAGTAATTAGCAAAACACTGGGCTTTAATGTTCTTTCAGTAAGGAAACTCGGAAATCACTTTACTTCAAACGGAGAGGAACCTGAGAGGTGTTATGATAAGGAGAAAAATCAAGGTAGGTACATAAATTCAATTATAAATTACCTTATATTTGAGCACACTAACACATCCATTAAGCTGATACTTCACTGTACATTACTATAGTGCTCCATTACAGTGATTGCGCAATATGGTGACGATTGCATGTTAGTAGGTGGAATTGCAGGTAGAATTGCTGGACTCTGTCGTTTCTTGGTGGCGATCATGGATACCAATTCCAGAATCGTTCCAGCTATTTATCCATCCATCCGAGGCATTGGCAAGCGGCAGAAAAAGCCTCTCTCGGAACCAGCACAATATGCAACATTTACATGGCAGTGCACAGTTTGGTAGCTCGTCCCCGACTGACTCTCAATTCCACCTTTTCTACCTAGGCCAACCACAATTTACGCGCGCTACACAGTTCCGTTCCCGAGGGGAACCACTACACCTTTTACATACAAACCCACTAAGAACCCTAAGTGAGGATCAGCAATTTACATAACAGCAAACAAACATTTTAAATAAAACAGAACATTTGCACATATTGACAATTCTACAAAAAATTATTCACACAAAATTACAATTATATACAGTAAGTTTTGTTCCCTCCAAATGGGACAAAGAATTTAAATGACAGATATACTACATTGCATAGAATCAAAGCACGACATCAAAGTTTTAACAAAGAAGGGAGTATACAATTTTGTGTTATCGATTCAAACACATTTACAGATACTCAATGTTATAACATTAAACAAAAGCAAAAAAGCAAAATAAATCCGTACAGCATTAGAGCTATGGTGTTACAAGGTAGTACACACTGACTGTGTACTTTCCTCTTTAGACACAACGGAAGTTATATTTTTTAACCCTATTTAAACCATCTAATCTCTTACACTGGCGGCAACATTTCGTTTCTGTTTAAGCTAGGACCCGATCAACACAATTCGATTTGATAAGAATGTTGCGTTCATTACCGATTGCGTCTAACGTAGCTGTCATTCTGGAGGATTAAGCCAGCTCGTCTTACGTCTTCTGGAAATGCTCTTCCCATGATCATACTACCAACCTTGAACGTATTACTGCTTTGTGCGGACAAGATGAAAGGGGTCGTATTTTTCTTCCCCCCTAAATAATGTTACAAACTTCCTAGTGTTTTATTCAATATGTCTGTCAGGTACATTTCTGTTGTCACATGCCGATGCTTGGAGAACGATTTTCTGGAGGACATCTGAGTTTTTTACTTTCCATTTAATTACTGGGATCAGCAGCCTCATTCCTTTCCATATACCAAGTCCCAATAAAGTCACCTGCATGAGAAGAGAACATGGAGGCATAGCTCCAAGTTACAGGCAGTCTCTTTCTTTATTTCTCTGAGAACCATGGGAGAGTTCGTTGTCTTTGATTTTGCCTGCCTGGCGCGAACAAGTCTCAACGGCAGCAGCGAGCCTTCCCAACGTTTTTAAAATTGACACCTTTTATTTGTCCTGTAGAGTCCCATACAGAACTTCCGAATAATTTCTGAAATTTATCTGTGTTCAGAAAGAACATATGGATAACGACTCCCATGCGTTTTTCAAACCCGTCCGGTTAGCTTAGCGACTCATACTTTTTGATAGGCGTCGAGGATTGGTCAGTTGTCGACACTCCATAAAGAACTGACCTTTGACACACCGTCGGGAGGCGGGGTGGGGGGAGGGGGGGTTAATGGGAGGCAAGTGAATACACACATTCTGGTGCAAGGTGGCGTTAAATATTAAGTCAGGTTGGGATTTATCAGCAATCCAACGTTGATAATGTGTCCTGAATACAGGAAATTGCTTCGTAACTGAATGATGATGATGATGTTTGGATTGTGGGGCGTGCAACTGCGTGGCTATCATTACCCGCACAAATTCTCAAACTTTGCTCAGTGCAATCTCTCCACTTTCCTGAGTGATGATGAAATATGAGGACAACACAAACACCCAGTCATCTCGAGGCAGGTATCGTAACTGAATGGTCGTGGCGGATCTTAGTATATACGTTGCGTTTGTGTATAATTTTTCCATTCTTCAGTTCGATTGCGAAAGGTGAGGCTTTGATAACGTCATATCTCAACGTCACAATTTCTTCAAAGTTCATTTGTAAATATACACTTAAGCACTAAAAAAACTGTTGTAGGCGTGCGCATTCAAATACAGAGATATATAAACAGGCAGAATACGGCGCTGCGATCGGCAACGCCTACATAAAACTACAAGTGTATGGAGCTGTTGTTAGATCAGTTACTGCTACTTCAATGGTAGGTTATCAAGATCTTAGTGAGTTTGAATGTGGTCTTATAGTCGGCGCACGAGCGATGGGACACAGCATCGCCGAGGTAGCGATGAAGTAGGGCTTTTCCCGTACGACTATTTCACGAATGTACCGTCAATTTCAGGAATCCGGTAAAAGATGAAATCTCCGATATCGATGGGACCGGAAAAAGATCCTCTAAAAAAGCGACCAACGACGACTGAAGAGAATCGTTGAACGTGACAGAAGTGATACCCTTCGGCAAATTGCTGCATATTTCAGTACTGGGTCATTAACAAGTATCAGAGTGCGAAACATTCAACGAAACATCATCGATGTGGGCTTTCGGAGCCGAAGGCCCATCGTGTATCCTTGATGACTCCACGACACAAGGCTTTACGCCTTGTCTGGTCCCATCGACACCGACAATTGAGTGTTGATGACTGGAAACATGTAGTCTGGTCAGACGAGTCTCGTTTCAAATTGTGTCGAGTGGATGGACGTGTACGCGTATGGAGACAACCTCAGGAATCCATGGACCCTGCATGTCAGCAGGGCACTGTTGAAGGTGATGGAGGCTCTGCAGTGGTATAGAGCGTGTGCAGTTGGAGTGATATGGGACCCCTGATACGTCTAGATACGGCTCTGACATGTGACACGTGAGAAAGCATCCTTTCTGGTCACCTGCATTCATTCGTGTCGATTGTGCATTCCGACAGAGTTGGGTAATTTCAACAGGACAATGCGGCACCCCACATATCAAGAATCAGTACAGAGTGGCCAGGAAAACTCTTCTGAGTTTACGCATTTCCGCTTTCCACCAAACTCTCCAGACATTAGCATTATTGTGCATATCTGAGATGCCTCGCAACGTGCAATTCAGAAGGGATCTCCACTTCCTCGTACTTTTACGGATTTATGGACAGCCCTGCAGGATTCATGGTGTCAGATCCATCTAGCACTACTTCAGTCATTAGTTGACTGCAAGCCACGTCGTGTTGCGGCACATCTGCATGCTCGCGGGGCCCTTCACGATATTAGGCAGGTGCACCAGTTTCTTTGGCTCTTCAATGTATTTAAGAGACACATTTATGGATCCACTCATTGTATAGTAAATATTATTTATATGCACGTAATGCCAATAAACGGTAAACCAACTATTGACTCTGATATTCAACATTTAACTACAAAGTAATTAATATTACAGATATTTATAGACACGCTTTGTGAAGCATTTGAGGTAGTTAGTCTGAAGAAGATCTAACTACGTTATGAATTACTCGCAGTAGCCGGGGTAGGTACTTTGAGATCTGCACCGTTGTCAATATTGGGCATGTAAAACTACATAATTACTGGATTATTACTGACTAGGACATGACTTTCAGATAATTTCATCATCAATGTTTCTTTTCTTAATGTTATGAATGTATCACGCAGCTGTTCAGACGAAATAATTTGCATTTCACAATCGATTAGAGTCGGAAATCTACCAACAGTTTACATAAGGATTAAATGTACCTACCAGAGCTCAAGAGGTTTGTTAGTACTCCTAATTAAGACTTGAAATATCCTAAGATCTGACCACGTACTTGAGTGGCAATAGCAACCCAATTTATATTGCTTGGTGTAAAACGTCCTGTAAACTGAATGGAAAGACAATATACGATGTTCATTCATTGTACGTTATCACTTCTTGTTGATTTATTTTATTTTTCTAGCAGTCTGTATCATTGGAACAGCAGAGCGATAAACTCAAGAACGTCAAAATATAATTAACAGCTGTTAGCCACCGCCTTTTAACGCAACTGAAATAGGAAGTTTTTATAAAATAAAATAATTGTAAGTTGATAAAGCTGTTTCATGATTTTCCACACGAGAATCTTCTTCTGTGAGTCTATTTAGCGGATTATGCTGCGTGCAACGCGAGCCGTTTTCTCTCAGAAGTGAGGTCCATTAAGTTCATTGTTCATGTAAAACTGAAACTAGACTTCGTCATGTCGTATTGCAGTTGATTCAAACTAGTCTTCCTGCTACAGGCGAGGATCGAACCTCGAACAAACCCGACCTTCTATTTTTAATTAGTTCTTTCGCTGGCGTCTGGATTTGTGTGTGTGTGTGTTCGCGCGCACGCGTGCGTGTGGCGAAGCTTCAACTCTTGTGTACTCCAGAAGCTACAGGGTCTCTAAAAAACCAGTGCAGTCCAATGAGCCAATGCAAATAGGTCCTTCTTCTGAGATTTATATATATATTAAAAGCACACAGCGAAGTGGTGAAGATCTTGTAGGAAAATTATGCTAAATTACTACATTTTCACTATGGAAATCGAAGGACCTGACATGGGAGATGTATTTCCGGACGAGAAATTGTGTTCCACATAGTTAAAGGGTAGGGGAAACTATGGAGATGGAATTACATGTTGAGGTGGATGGTGGGAAGACAGAAGTTGGGAAAGAGAGAGTATGGGGAGGAGTTTGGTATGTGTTTAGGGCAGTGAAAAGCGGAGGAAAAGAATGGGAATGGATGGAGACGAATAGGGAAAGAGACGTCCTGATGTGGAGTGGTATAGGTGGAGAAAAGTTAAAATTGTTAGGAGGGATAAATATTGTCAGGGAGAGGGAGTTGGTTTAAGTCGCGGTGGGATGGGATATGGAGGTGTAGGGACAGAGGGATCTATGTGCGAAGACGTGGCAGCCTACCAGGATTGGTGGTCAGAGAGGGGGACAATACGGTTATAGGAATCTAGTTTGCGGATGGTATAGGAGACGTGTAGCTATTCATTGTGTGTGAGAAGGGGTGGGAATTTGATGGGATGGTAGAGGATCCATGTGAGGGAAGGTAAACGGAAGCGGAAAGCAAGACGGAATGAATAGCGTTCGAGGATTTGGAGGTACTTGCAGATATTTGGTGGGACAGAGATCCATTCAATAGTTGTATAGCAGATGATGGGTCGGATGAGGATTTTGAGGTGTGGAGAACAGTGGAGGCGTGTAATCCCCAAGTTTGGCCCGTCAGTAGTTTTAGTATATTATGGTATTTCGGTTGGATGGTTAGTCGGTGAGGCTTTCACGTTAGTTGCCAGTTGACGTTAAGTCCAATACGTTTTAGTGTGTTAGCTAACTGGTTAGGTCTATCGTAAATTATAAGGAGGCCGAAGGTGTGGGTAGTTCGTCATATAATTGTTGGCGGAGTCTTGGAGGGGCTTATCTTGCAGAGCCATTGGTTACACCAGGAGGTACCAGAAATTAATTATTCTGAGGTTGTTATGAAGAAGCTGAACTTGGGTTGCTGAGATGAGAAGAGCTGGGCTGGTGCAGCGAACAGGAAAGGGAAGATGGAAGCAGGTAATCGCAATGGCAGGCTCGTTCGCGTGTAGTTACGACCTGGTGAGGCAAGCAGTTAAGTGCACCAGTTCCTAATGCGGCGCCGTTCCACGCGGCTAGGACGCCGTCTTGCCCGTGTGCGGCAGGCTCCGCTGCCTGAGGTAACTGCCGCGCTGAGTGGTCAGAGTGGCAACTGTGTTGCTGTAATGCCCGGCTATCTGTTGCCTGACTCACTGCTACTTACCGCGAAGCACAATATTGGTCTCTTATTCTACATGATGTGACTTTCAGGCGAGTTCCAATAGTTACATCAGAGGCTATAGGGTGGAAGAAGTAAAGTCTCTGGATAGTGACGATGCGGAAATATGATGTCGGCCGCCGAAGTATAGTTAGTTTACTTTTTATCAGATCAAAACCTGAGCAGTGAACTAGAAGTATACCAGTAGTCAATTGGAGCTGCAATGTTAGTGAACGAAGTCATTGGGAGATGGAGAAAAAACTCAGAAAAGACATGAATGGGGAAGAAAATCGGTGGCGTCCTTTTAAAAAGAACAGTTCCAGCATTACCGTGAATGTGTTAAGGACACCAAGGAAAATATGAATAAAAATGGGACTTGAGTCTCTCTCCCCAAGAATGCAAGTTACTTTCTTTAATCTCGTTCGGTACAAATAATAACCATCTATTACAGCGGGTGTACCAGAGATCCTAGGTTAAACATAACAAAAATATGAACATAGGAAAGTGAATTCGAACCATATTTCGTGAAGCGAGCTAGTAAGGCAGCCTTTAGCTCTACCCCTTTTTTTAGGCTAACTGTAGAACATAAATCTGCAATTTCAATAAATACGCTTCACCCACTGACGGAAGGTGATTTCATTGTACAGCAGCCAAACCCTAACCAAGGATGCGTGTCATCGTAGACAATAAACCAACAATGCCTTTAATCAAAATATCCACGGGTGTGCTGCCGGTCTATAGTGTCCAACGGGCACAATATTTCGGCGATCATACATGTCGCCATCATCAGGTGAACTGACGGACTGATCTCCTGTGAACGTGCCGGCACGGAGATCCGTACGCTATGGCTGCTCAGAGGGAACTGGGTTCGGTCGCGGCGGCGGCCGATTTAAATACCCTCCGCCCGCGGCGCGCTCCCTCCGTCGTCCGCGCCCCGCGCGAACTTGCTTTTTCCGTTACGTGGACGACACGTTCGTCATCTGGCCACATGGTATGGATAAACTCCTTGACTTCCTTACACATCTAAACTCCATACACCCCAACATCAAATTCACTATGGAGACTGAAACGGAGGGTAAATTACCTTTCCTTGACGTCTTGGTCAAGAGAAGGGCTGACGGCACCCTATGTCATGGGGTGTATCGGAAGACAACGCACACTGATCTGTATTTGCACGCAGACAGCTGCCACCACCCTTCACAGAGGAACGGGGTACTTAAAACTCTAGTACATAGGGCGTGCACTATCTCTGACGCAAAGAGTCTACCCCAGGAATTGGAACATCTGAAAACTGTATTTCGAAAAAATGGGTACTCAGAATGGCAGCTTCAACGTGCTCTCCGCCCAACCACTGCAGCACAACCTGTTGAGATGGATGAAGTCACGAGGGAGGAGGTAGGCACTGCATTTATTCCATACACAGGCGCACTCTCGGGGGAAATCGCCCGCATTCTGAAGAAACACCAGGTCGGAACTGTGTTTTGTCCTCCAAATAAAACTCGTGCACTGGTGGGGAGCGCCAAAGATGACCTCGGTTTGAGGAAGGCCGGCGTGTACCAGATTCCGTGTCAATGTGGCAAGTCGTATATTGGTCAGACGATGTGTACCGTCGAGGATCGATGCCGTGAACACCAGAGGCACACTCGACTGATGTATCCGAGCAAGTCGGCGGTCGCTGAACATTGTTTGTCGGAAAATCACGCCATGGAATATGACCGCACGAGGATTCTGGTACAGACGTCGAGATACTGGGACAGCGTTGTTAGAGAGGCCATCGAAATTCGCACCAATGACGACCTCATAAACCGTGACTGTGGCTATAATCTTAGCAAGGCTTGGGAACCAGCGATTGGGTTAATCAAGAGTAAATCGAGCAAACGTATAGTTGTGACGACCACGGCGGACAGAGCCATGACACCGACGTCATCTCAGACGCCGTCGCAATCTGTTCCACCACGCGACCGTGGCGCGGGGCGCGGACGGCGGAGGGAGCGCGCCGCGGGCGGAGGGTATTTAAATCGGCCGCCGCCGCGTCCGAACCCAGTTCCCTCTGAGCAGCCATAGCGTATGGATCTCCGTGCCGGCACGTTCACAGGAGATCAGTCCGTCAGTTCACCTGATGATGGCGACATGTATGATCGCCGAAATATTGTGCCCGTTGTACACTATAGACCGGCAGCACACCCGTGGATATTTTCATTATCAAATACGCCGGGAGAAACTCAAGAATCACAACAATGCCTTTGTTAACAAAACAGTTTTTTTCTGATTCCAGCCTCGTAGCTGATGGCAGAAGAAGTTATTCTGTATACAAACCGAGTGATTTTACAATCGTACGCCTTCACCAAACATCTCTACAGGGTAAAATGAAAATAAAATAACAACAGAACCACGCAACAGCCGTGAATGAAAATAATTTGGTTTCGGCATAACAAACTAAATAACGGACAAATTCATTGCCCATGAACGAGCGTGGTGATGCATCAAGACACAGGCCACGTACTTGAGTGGTACAGATCCCTACCGAACACATTGCTTTAGGTCTTCCTTGGTTTCGTTGTTTTAGTTGCGTTCTTCAGTCCAAAAATGGGTCTGATGATCTCCAGACAGTGTTGTGCTAGTCTCTTTATCTCTACATAACCACTGAAATCACCTGAATCTGCTAACTGTAGTAAAACACCCGCGACAGATATTACCTCCCACATTTCTGTCCATCAGTAAATTGAATATTCCTTGATGCCTCAGGATTCGTTCTGGATAAAGTCGTAGGAACATCAAATGGAATCGGTTATTGCAATAATATATGTGAATTTTCGAAATTATCTATATAAAATAACCAGGTATAAGCACAGCAACTTGGCAAATATCGTCAGAAACAGAAAAACAAAAGAAAGTCATTTCGCTGTTTTATGATTCCATATGCGGTGACGACACGCTCATCCTGAATTCAGCCTCTTTTTATTTGTTGACTGTTGGATGATCTTCCTAGTCAGTATTATGAAGGAACAGTTAGTAACTCTGCAAATCGAGTAAATTTTGCTTTCGGATTACAGCTCTTAGCATGTTTACCTTCTGATACAGAGAGGGGTAGGTATTAGTTTACTCAGGTGTTAGTAACCATCTGAGGTCTCACCCATGCTGACTGGTGTAAGCACAACAATGATTGTTAATTTAGCGTGAAGATTCCTCCATAATATATCATTCAACCAAAATTATGTTGCTTCCACAATGTAGAAGTGACTTGTCATAAGCTCCAACATTACAGTAGGGATGAAATAGGAATCTTCATGGCTTCATTTAAACAAAAACTGCATGGGCAGAATTCCTTTCTACAGTCAGAGCATTGGTGCAAACAGCCATCCCATGCACCTCCAGGTACCACATCACACCAGCCTTGCTCGTATCAAAGAACTGAGATCATGGGATGACAGCAGATCTCTAGCCATGGGACTGTCCCAGTGTTTGGGATTCGAGCGAGCACGGAGGCTTTGCGGCAGTCGTTCTTCCCGCGAACCATACGCGACTGGAACAGGAAAGGGGGGTAATGACAGTGGCACGCAAAGTGTCCTCCGTCACACATCGTTGGGTGGCTTGCGGAGTATAAATGTAGATGTAGATGTGGATGTTGGGCTGCTTTGCCAAGTTCAGCCATTGCTACACCAACTTCACTTGCCCAGCCACCCCAACAGTCCACAGGTAGCTCACCGATGCTAACCACAAATTGCTGTGAAATTCATGTATGAAATGGTTACCCTGCAGATCAATCATATTGAGATGCAAGTTTTAGAATCCATGAGCCATGTGCCTTGTGTTTAAAATGATGGGATATTCAAGAACCTAACTAACTTGCCCCCCTTCCAAGCTCAGATGTCCTAAATTTAAAATGCCATCAGTTGTACAACAGCCCACACATACATTCTACAGTATTGCATTATTTCAAGTCTCTCAGAGGGAGATTGGGAGATGCACACTTATCTTAGGTTAATCACCTTGGATCCTGATGTCAGACAGTGGGGAAAGTCCATGAATTCTGACAAGCATGCAATCTGTGCCAGCTGTGGGATGTTTGTGCACTAGAAAGCTCATGGTAGGCGCTTCTGATTTAGACATCTACATCTGGGTTACTACCACTAGGTTGATGGCATAGAAATACCTTTACCATGCTAAGTGGTTTACAGTGTAACACTCCTGGTGGGAGAATAACATATTTGCAGAAATGGTATGGGGAAAGTAGGTCAGCTACAAACAGCTACCATATTCATGCAGGTTACTGGCTCTGTGGTAATGGTGTAGGGTAGAGTACATCAGAAATAGCATGTTTGTACTTGTCTAAGTAGTTTACTGTGTTGAAATATATTTCTGGTGAGTAACTAACGTATTGGAAATTCATTACGTAGACTTTTTCTGATGTGTGAGGTCTATAATGCTTCATCGACCAATTCCATAGTATCTGTATGTGTAAGGAAACGACTTTATTTGCTCACCATATGCTGGTGGGTTTCTAGCATACATCACGTTCCTAAATGTGAATTCCGGAAAGTCAGTGCACTGCATAGTATCTTCTTTATAGCATATTTTACTTTTTTTGGGTAGTTCACTACACATATTGTATGGCAAATCAGTAACACAGTCAGTATTTGAGAAATGAACGTTACAGTTGTACATACTGATAACAGTTAGTTCTGAATATTGTCAACATAAAGCAACAAAATATTTATGTATGTTGAGAGGCAGTTTGCTAAAATTTTGCAGGAATATGATGTAATTTTCTACAGTTTTACTGTAACATGTGGCTCTTGTCAATTTTTTGATATAATGTAAGCTATATCATTACAATTTTTCCTGAAACATTAGACATTCTTGTTGTAACATAGTTTGCTTTGTTACAATTTCGTTGTGACATGAGCAGTTGCTTACAATTTTGCTATAACGTGTCGATGCATTCAGGTGAAGTTCATGTAGTGAGATAGTATAAGTTAGCATTATCTGTCCACTGCATTTATTAGTTCCACAACAGAATCATACATTGTGAGTTGTATGTAAGTCTAACTACAATTGAGCATATTTTAATGACCCACAACTTAGCAAGCTTCTCCCAAGCCCAAACATAAGGCTATTTCACACGTCGCCGCTTAACAATAGCTATTATGACTGTCCACATCCTTCACTAGGAAAAGGCTTCCTGCATGAGTGCTTTTGTAACTGTATGTAGTATAAGGCTCAAACCACGCTACAGTAGGCTGAGGAGCACACATGTTTGTACCTTAGCCATGAAATTCGTTCTATCTGAATGCATCTGGGATGCTATTGGACTCAGCTCTGCACCTGTAATTTATGGGAGTTATACAGCCGATACCTATGCCTGATAATTCACTACACGTCTTGTATAGTGAAAGGTTTCAGCAAAAAAAAATTCATTACATGCGCAGCTCTCGTCAATACCTAAGCACCAGTTGTACAAAAAAAGGTGTGAAGTAATATACACCACGCATGTATCAAATGCATTTGAGAATAAGACACGTTTATAATTATTTACGTATTGAAATACCATCAACAAAAACATTGCGAGAACATCAGTTTTTAACATAGTTGTGTTCAGCATAATGTGATGGAAAATAGTTGACAGTGCTAGGCACAGGCCTGAGCGCCATCTGATATCTGAGTGGTGGATGAAATGCTTGTTGGTCTAAGTGTCAAGTGACAAAATACAGTACTGTAATGTCACCCCGCCGCTATGGTGGTCATCTTTACTTACAGCACAGAATCGCACCAGTTCCTTCCAGCTTATGCTATGGAACACCATGGTTGGTGGCTGTCCACCTCTTGTGTTATCATGATATTACTTACGTCAACGTATATGTCCGTTAAGATGCCCTGAGTTCTAAGAGCGTGTAGTAGCTAAGACCCCAGTAAAGTACGACAAAGAATGCCATGATGTAACAGCTTGTCATTGTTTCTTGTAATGAAAGTTCTCGGAAAATAACGAAAAGTTCACACAAAACAACAGTTTCTCCATCTACCCAAATCTCCTCCTGTATCAAAGGATTGTGATCAGATAAAAATAGTGGTGTAATATATCTATTTGGACAGGCAATCATCGTCGGTCATATCACTCGCTCCTTCCAGCTCCTTGATTTCTCCCTCACCATCTGCGCCTGTCCTGTCTGCATCTTCCCCACCCACACCTACCTTAGCCTCACCATTGACAGTCACCTCACTGATTCCTCATCTCCGCTCTATCCAATCCAAAGCCCACAACCGCCTCTGACTCCTCAAACTCCTTTCTGGCTGGACTTGGGGGTTGAACCCCTCTACCATCCTCCACACCTACAAATCCTTAATCTGTCCCATCCTCTGTTATGCCAGTCCCACCTGGATATCTCCTCCGCCCCCCAAGTTCTATACGTCCCTCCAGATCCTTGAGCGCCATGCTTTCTGCCTCGCCTTCAGTATATGCCTCCCGTCCCCCATGCAGATCCTCTATGACCTGATTCCTTTCCTCCATCTGCTCCTATTCCTTGACATATCCACATACTCTACACCTCCTGCCGCCTTGATCTCCCTCATCCCATGGTTGCTCCTCTCCTCTTCAACCCCTGCCCTCTTCCGCACCTTCACTGTTGTGTCCCCCCTACTTTCCATCTCTACATCCTTCATTTCCTTTCCTACGGTGGCTTCCGTCGACTCACCCTCCTGGATGATGCCCTCTCTCCCTCCATTTATCCCCATTATCAACTCTGTCCTCACTTCCCCCTCCCTTCCTCTGTCCTTTTCCTGGACTCCCTCCCCCCCTCTTCCATCCTGCTTTTTCCTCGCCTACCCTCTCTCTGCCTCCCTTCTCTCCCTGAGTCCTTTTGCATTTACCTCCTCTGCCTTTCCCCATTACCTCTCGCGTTCGCCCTGCTCCCTTATGAGTCCTCTCCCTCCATCAGTCCCCCCCTTTCTTTTTTCCTCTCCTCACCCTTTTTCCCCTCATTTGTCCTGCCCCCCCCCCCATCTGCCCTTGGCCGTGGTGTGTCATCTTCGTGCTGACTTTCTAGTGCAGTGTTTCCAGTGAGTGTTCAATGGTGCGCATCTTTCCTGAAGTGTTGCAAAAGGAAATCATACTGTTGCAGGGTGTGATTCTTATACCTCTTGCGAACAGAAACCAGTCTGTGGCCATGTTTTTCTACTTGTCTCTCTACTATTTTACCTGTCTGCTTCATGTGTATTTTATTAGTATCGTCAACCCTTTATTTTATGTTTTAACTTTCCACAATTTTCCGCCGTTTTAATATTTAAGTCACCGTTTTATCACCTGCTTTTATTGTTTCTTATCTACTTCTTATGTTTTAAAAATTATGTAGGCTGAAGAGCAGCGTACTAAGCTTCTGCCAGCCGGAAATTCAATATAGGAAAAAAAGGACTATTTGGAAGAATCACACTAGATGAGCAATGAGTTAACTATCATATAAGGACATCATATTTTCCTGCAAGATTTCTAAATCATGTCTGACAACCACTAGAGGGAGTCCTTCAACAATTTCACTGCAGATTAATAAACTCCACAGAGTGAGCTCTCATTTTTTCATAACAGTCTCTACCAAACAGAGTGGTGCAGTGGTTATCACAATGAAGTAGCAGTTGAGAGGATAGCTGTTAAAATTCATGTCTGGCCATTAAGATCTAGGTTTCCCGTGATTTTCTTAAATAGCTCCAGAAAGGCCATCCATCATTTCTGTAAACAGAAGTTGATGCTGTGTTTGGAACAGCATTGCATTTTTAAGTGTCCCACAGATAAATGCAATGATCGACTTAATCATGGGATGTTTCTACTAGATTTCTGAATAATATCTGATGAATCCTGATGTGATTCCATCAACTACACCACAATCGAGAGGTGTGTATCTCTTGGAAATAGCAGAGCAACCAGTGATGCTTGATGCTGAAAGGCAAAATTTCCGTTCCATGTTGGCGACAATGAGTGATGGAGATGTCATCCATCTCTGGAGGAACATAGGCACTCGTTCGCACCTAACAGTCACCAAAAGTTACGATTAAAGACGTGAGAGTGCTTTCCTTATTTTGTGGTCTCGCCATTTACACCCCTGGAAATTGAAATAAGAACACCGTGAATTCATTGTCCCAGGAAGGGGAAACTTTATTGACACATTCCTGGGGTCAGATACATCACTTGATCACACTGACAGAACCACAGGCACATAGACACAGGCAACAGAGCATGCACAACGTCGGCACTAGTACAGTGTATATCCACCTTTCGCAGCAATGCAGGCTGCTATTCTCCCATGGAAACGATCGTAGAGATGCTGGATGTAGTCCTGTGGAACGGCTTGCCGTGCCCTTTCCACCTGGCGCCTCAGTTGGACCAGCGTTCGTGCTGGACGTGCAGACCGCGTGAGACGACGCTTCATCCAGTCCCAAACATGCTCAATGGGGGACAGATCCGGAGATCTTGCTGGCCAGGGTAGTTGACTTACACCTTCTAGAGCACGTTGGGTGGCACGGGATACATGCGGACGTGCATTGTCCTGTTGGAACAGCAAGTTCCCTTGCCGGTCTAGGAATGGTAGAACGATGGGTTCGATGACGGTTTGGATGTACCGTGCACTATTCAGTGTCCCCTCGACGATCACCAGTGGTGTACGGCCAGTGTAGGAGATCGCTCCCCACACCATGATGCCGGGTGTTGGCCCTGTGTGCCTCGGTCGTATGCAGTCCTGATTGTGGCGCTCACCTGCACGGCGCCAAACATGCATACGACCATCATTGGCACCAAGGCAGAAGCGACTCTCATCGCTGAAGACGACACGTCTCCATTCGTCCCTCCATTCACGCCTGTCGCGACACCACTGGAGGCGGGCTGCACGATGTTGGGGCGTGAGCGGAAGACGGCCTAACGGTGTGCGGGACCGTAGCCCAGCTTCATGGAGACGGTTGCGAATGGTCCTCGCCGATACCCCAGGAGCAACAGTGTCCCTAATTTGCTGGGAAGTGGCGGTGCGGTCCCCTACGGCACTGCGTAGGATCCTATGGTCTTGGCGTGCATCCGTGCGTCGCTGCGGTCCGGTCCCAGGTCGACGGGCACGTGCACCTTCCGCCGACCACTGGCGACAACATCGATGTACTGTAGAGACCTCACGCCCCACGTGTTGCGCAATTCGGCGGTACGTCCACCCGGCCTCCCGCATGCCCACTATACGCCCTCGCTCAAAGTCCGTCAACTGCACATACGGTTCACGTCCACGCTGTCGTGGCATGCTACCAGTGTTAAAGACTGCGATGGAGCTCCGTATGCCACGGCAAACTGGCTGACACTGACGGCGGCGGTGCACAAATGCTGCGCAGCTAGCGCCATTCGACGGCCAACACCGCTGTTCCTGGTGTGTCCGCTATGCCGTGCGTGTGATCATTGCTTGTACAGCCCTCTCGCAGTGTCCGGAGCAAGTATGGTGGGTCTGACACCGGTGTGTCAATGTGTTCTTTTTTCCAATTCCAGGAGTGTAGTTGTATCCGTGACGTCAACGACAGTTCATGAAAATGAGAATGGCTGCTTAACAGCATGTTGGTCCTTGTGATTCATCGCCGTTCAGGTGCAAAATGAATCTAATAAATGAAAATAGATGTTAAACTGTAACTTCTCAGAGAAATAAACGCACGAGGTGACCACTATCTCTTACGGAGCTCTATTACCGAGTTGCAACTACATCTTACGCATCTTCTCGTTCTCTGGATCTCGCAAGAAAAATATTTCAGGAGCTGTACAAATGTATTTGTACACTGTGGCACTAGACACTATTTATAATCCATTTTCTAATACATAAATTCCAAAATAATCTATCACTGTGAATGAGCTTGGTGACAGTAGGAGCAGCACACTAACCAGTGCCTTCACAGGCCGCACAAGACTCAAATGAAGCGTTTTAGCAGGCTTTCAAATTATGTTTTCCGTTACTTTTTTAACACTAAAGTTCGCAAGGAAAGAAATTTGTTATGAGCGTAGAATGACATAATTAATCTTTAAGACAGATTCCAGAAAACACTCAAATAGCCTGTCTCTAAACAACGCTTCGCATTTGTTAATGTTGATGATCAACTTCCAATCTCTGCACCAAGCAGCGATCCGCAGCACGTCTTCCTGCATATCAGTACAGTTTTCTAGCGTTGCAACTTCTGTGCAATAGCATCATCAACAAAAAGCCTCACTTCTGATACTAAGCACTAGATCATTTATATACACTGAAGAACCAAAGAAACTGGCACACTTGCCTAAAATCGTGTAGGGCCCTCGCGAGCACGCAGTAGTGCCATGGACTCGACTAGTGTCTGAAGTACTGCTGGAAGGAATTGACACCATGAATCCTGCAGGGCTTTCAATAAATTCGTAAGAATACGAGGGGTAGAGATAACCTCTAAAGACCACGCTGCAAGGCATCCCAGATATGCTCAATAATGATCATGTCTCGGCAGTTTGGTGGACAGCGGAAGTATTTTACTCAGAAGAGTGCTTCTGGCGCAACTCTGTAGTAATTGTGGACGTGTGGGGGGTCGCTTTGTCCTGCTGGATTTTCCCATGTCCGTCGGAATGCAAAATGGACATGTAGGACGCAGGTGGTCAGACAGGATGACTACGTACGGGTCACATGTTAGAGTCGCATCTAAACGTATCGGGGGTCCCATATCACTCCTACTGCACGCGCCCCACACCATTACAGAGCCTCCAATAGCTTCAACAGCCCCCTGCTGACATGTAGGGTCCATGGATTCATGAGGTTGTCTCGAATACACGTATACGTCCATCTGGTCGATACAATTTGAAACGATACTCGTTCGACGAGGCAACATGTTTCCAGTCATCAACCGTCCAATGTCGGTGTTCACGGGCCCAGGCGAGGCGTAAAGCTTTGTGCTGTTCAGTCATCAAGGGTACACGAGTGAGCCTTTGGCTCCGAAAGCACGTATCGATCATGTTTCGTTGAATGGTTCGCACGCTGAAACTTGTTAAGCGCCCACTTCTGAAATCTGCAACAATTTGCGGAAGGGTTGCAGTTCTGTCACGTTGAAGGATTCTCTTCAGTCGTCGTTGGTCCCGTTCTTGCAGGATCTTTCCCCGGCTTCAGCGGTTTCGGAGATTTGATTTTTTATCGGATTCCTGACATTCACGGCACACTCGTGAAATGGTCGTAAGGGCACATCATCACTACCTCGGAGATCTTGTGTCCCATTGCTCGGGCGCCGACTATAACACCAAGTTCAAACGCACTTAAATCTTGATAACCTGCCACATTAGCAGCAGTTAGCGATCTAAAAACTGTGCCAGACACTTGTTGCTTTATAAAGACGTTGCCAACCGCAGCGCCATATCCTACCTGTCTACACATATCTGCCTATACCCGTTTCCTTGGCGCTCAGTGTATATTGTGGGAAGTAATGACCGAACAATACTCTCTTGTTGTGTGCTCGAAGATAATTCTGCGTCTGAAGATTTCTCTCCGTTAGGAATGACATTGTTTGTTATGTTTCCTCGAAAACTCTCCAAACCAGTCTGATATTCTGTAGCTAGTACTTTGTTCATCAGTCGGCAATGCGGACCTGTGTCGAACGCCATCTCGAAATGAAAGAAGGAGACGTCCATTTGGCAGTAGTATAGTGTATCTACTTTTTTTTTGGGTATCTTGGATTTACAGAGCGAGCTGGATTTTACACGATCGGTGTTCTTGGAACACATACTGATTCCTACAGGGGCGATTTTCGGGCTCTAGAAGTATGGTCATTCGCGAGCACAGAACCTGTTTCAAAATTCTACCACAGACCGACGTCAGAGACACATGCTTATGGTACTGTGCGTCTGTTCGAGGATCCTCTCTGGGATCAGGAATGACCTGTGCTCACTTCCAGTCACTAGTAACGCTTTTCTCCTCCAGCGACGTCCCTTATACTGCTGCCAGAAGAGCAGCAAGTTCCTTCTCGTACTCTGTGTACAGTCGTATTGGTAGACCATCAGGTCCAATTCCCTTTCCTTTGTTGAACAATTTCAGTTGCCTTTCTGTCCCGTCGTCACTGTTTCAGTAGCTGTCATTCTGACGTTTCTGGGGCGAGTTCGAGGTGGAACCACAGTGCGATCTACTTCAGTGAAACATTTTTGGAGAATGAATTATTAGTATTTTGGTCGTCTCTCTGCCTACCTTCGTTTCGATGCGATTATTGTCACACAGTGCTTGGACAGATGGATTCGATACACTTACTGATTTAAGATTAGAGCTTCTTAAAACGTGAACTTTAAAACCAATTGTCTTTTTGAAGGTATTGGACTCGCACTGTCCTCTGCGTCCTCGGTGGCTCAGATGGATAAAGCGTCTGCCATGTAAGCGGGAGATACCGGATTGGAGTCCCGTTTCTAGGCGCTACAGTCTGGAACCGCGCGACCGCTACGGTCGCAGGTTCGAATCCTGCCTCGGGCTTGGATGTCTGTGTTGCCCTTAGGTTAGTTAGGTTTAAGTGGTTCTAAGTTCTAGGGGACTGATGACCTCAGCAGTTACGTCCCATAGTGCTCAGAGCCATTTGATCCATTTTTGATTCTAGAGAAACTGCACGTCATAAATGGTATCTGTTCTTTCGGAAACACATACTACCTTCATAAACAGTTACAATATAGCTACCCGGCCATTGACCTCATCGTGGGGACGCATACGCTATGCCCCAACTCATACGGGACTTGGTAGATTAATCTACCACGAGTAATGAATGTGATGGGCAAACATCTATTAAGCACACTACGAATGTAGTGGTGTCGACATGTTGGAATGTTGGTCTCAGCCGGCCGGAGTGGCCGTGCGGTTCTAGGAGCTACAGTCTGGAGCCGAGCGACCCCTACGGTCGCAGGTTCGAATCCTGCCTCGGGCATGGATGTGTCTGATGTCCTTAGGTTAGTGCGGTTTAATTAGTTCTAAGTTAAGTCGCATAGTGCTCAGAGCCATTTGAACCATTTTTTGGGTCTCACGGGGAGCGTGCAAGGGATAAGTCCTTGCAGACGCACTGTGCTCTGTGCCCTCGGTGGCTCAGATGGATAGAGCGTCTGCCATGTAAGTAGCAGATTCCGGCTTCGAGTGCCTGTCGAGACACACATTTTTAGCATGTCCCTAACGATGTATATCAACGCCTGTTTGCAGCTAGGGTGTCGATTTAATAATCATTTCATTCTAGAGAAGCTGCACGATCATCAAAGGTATCTGTTCTTCCGTGAACCGATACTGCCTTCATATACCTTTGAGATGAGTTAGAGCGTCGACTTCACTTCAGACCCAAGTGTTTTCGGCTGTTGAGGAAGAATTAATGGGTTGACACCCCACCGAAAGAGCCCCCAGCAGAGTTCAAGTCATCCTAAAGGCGAGGACTGGACACACCCCATATAACTGACCATCGACAGATATCCAGATGCCGTTTGTAAAGAAGAAGAGCATTCCTGTTACACTTCCCAGATAATATTCACGCAGAGCTGTAACGATGACGAATCTTTGACCGCAGTCGTTGGGCTGCAGTTGGTGGGCGGACTCCTGTCGGCCAGGTACAGCTGCGTGGGTGCCGGGGCGGGTGGAGGCGTCAGGGTGGGTCGGCGGCGCGCGCCCGCGGGGAAGTCGAACCGGGGTCTCCGCGGGCGGCCCAACAGGTGCGTGAGTGCGTGGCGTGGTGCGCACCCCGCGGCCAGGGGCGGGACTAGGCGCTAGCCGCCCGCGTTGCCACGTTGCTCCGGACGCCGGCCGGGCCTCCCAGCAAAGAGCTGTCACAAAACGCCGCAGCTGCTCGCCCAACCACCGAGGCCAGCGTCAGTATGATGGCCTTGATCCATAAGCTGTTTGACTGCATCTTCAGCAGCCCTAGGTCAACCGAATCTCGGCGCCTCCTCCACTGTACCCAGTTCTTTACTACCTTTGCAAAATCACTCACTTACTAGTTATGCACAGCCATTCTCATGGATAGTCTTAGTTGAAAAAATTAGCTTCTCCTACTGCGTGTTTTCACTACTAAGTGAATTTAGCGTCGTGAAGACAACTGACTTCACCTTTTCAGCCTTCCAAATTGCTCGGTAAGTTGGTGTACTGTAAACCTCAGGAGATCCCGGCTACTACAGTCTCGTCACTCTAGTATAACACTGTCAGCTTTTCGATATGTTGGATAATCTGGTCGGATCTGCGGGCTTTACATTTCTCCCTCTTCTTAATCGTCGTTTTGACCGGGGAGACCATGTTCGTTCTCTACATTCCCACACAAATCATTTCTGTTCCTGGCTTTCGTAGTCCGTTCTCCTTTTCTCAGACCCATCGCACTCCACATCCTTGTTGACGGCATCCTTCCATCTTGTCATTGGCCTTCCTCGCCCCCTTCAGCCATCCACGGATCCTGAGAATGCTACTCGAGGTAGTCATTCCTCTTCCATCGTAATTATGTGTCCAGCCCACGTCAATTTTCTTATCTTTACCCTTCGGACAATATCAGCTTGCGGATATGGGTGTGCTAATTCCTTGTTTTTTAATTCCTATTCCTATGGGAAGATGCCCTCTTGCGGCCCAATATTTTCCTTAATATCTTACCCTCAAAGACTAGCAAGTTTTGTTCAGCTTCAATATTCCAGGGCCATACAGAATTAGCGGGGGGAATTACTTTCGTATATCCTTCTCGAAACTGCCCTACTGCACAGCGTGTCCCGTAAGCCAAAATATAATCTATTTGCCGCTGCGATCCTAGCCTTAATCTCAATTTCCATTATATTCTGCTTGATAAGAACGATTCCCAAACATTTAAATATGTCTACGCTATTAAGAGTGAATTCATCCACTATCAAGGTGGTTTGATCATTGGCTGCCTTGCTCACAACCATATGCTCCTTCCTCTCCTCGCTAGTTTGTAACTGTCCTTCGAAGGAAATATTTCTGTAAAATTTGTCGTGAGCTCCAAGTCCTCTTTGCTATCATTTAATTGTGCTGGCGAGGGCAGCAGTCGAACATTTTCTATAACCAGAAAGGCCCGTACAGGACCTGCAACATGCGGTCGTGCCTTATCCTGCTCAAATGTAGGGTTTCGCAGGGATCGAATGAAGCGTAAAGCCACGGGTCGTAACACATCTGAAATGTAACGTCAATGCAAACAAGAGGTGATCGAGACGTGTAACCAATGGCACCCCATACCACCACGCCGGGTGATACGCCAATATCGCGATGACGAATACTCGCTTCCATTGTGCTTTCACCGCGAAGTCGCCAAACACGGAAGCAGCCATCATGATGCTATAAACAGAACCTGGATTCATCCGAAAAAATGACGTTTTGCCATTCGTGCACCCAGGTTCGTCGTTGAGTACACCATAGCAGACGCTCCTGTCTGTGATGCAGCGTCAAGGGTCGTCGAACTGTTCGTGCACATGGTTGTTGTCTTGCAAACGTCCCCATCTGTTGACTCAGGGATCGAGACGTGGCTGCACGATCCGTTACAGCCATGCGGATAAGATGCCTGTCATATCGACTGCTAGTGATACGAGGCCATTGGGATCCAGCACGGCGTTCCGTATTACCCTCCTGAACCCACCGATTCCATATTCTGCTAACAGTCATTGAATCTCGTGCAACGCGACCATCAATGTCGCGATACGATAAACCGCAATCGTGATAGGCTACAATCCGACCTTTATCAAAGTCGGAACCGTGGTGGTACGCATTTCGCCTCCTTACACGAGGCATCACAACAACGTTTCACCAGGCAACGCCGGTCAACTGCTGTTTGTGTATGAGAAATCGGTTGGAAGCTTTCCTCATGTCAGCAGGTTGTAGGTGTCGCCACCGGCGCCAACATTGTGTGAATGCTCTGTAAAGCTAATCATTTGCCAATCACAGCATCTTCTTCCTGTCGGTTAAATTTTGCGTCTGTAGCACGTCATCTTCGTGGTGTAGCAATTTTAATCGCCAGTAGTGTATCTTTGCAAGAGATTTATTTCTTCTTACTAGCTTCTTGCAATGCTCTGCAGATATAAACCTGATTGAGAATGATACATAACAGCATTGCAGAATACGAATCATGGTGATGATGATGATGATGATCATGATCATGATGATGTTTGGTTTGTGGGGCGCTCAACTGTGCGGTCAACAGCGCCCGTACAGAGTCCCAGTTTTTTCACAGCCCAATTTTTTTCACTGTCCAATCTAGTCACTGTCACTAATGATGAGGATGCTGATGAAAACACAAACACCCAATCCCCGGGTAGAGAAAATCCTCAACCCTGCTGGGAATCGAACCCGGGTCTCCGTGGCAGAATATGAATGAAAAACTCTCAGTTAAAGCCACCACGTAGTGAAATATTAGTTTACTGTCATTTTCACACAGCTCATTGTGTATGACGTCGTTTCTCTTGAACTCTGTGCTGTGCAATGATATAACTGTGTGTATTTACATCCTGTGGTGTATGTGAATATTGTCAGCAAAATGTGTCGCGAATATAGCTACTAATAAAGAAGTAATAAATTAAAACATCATGCTTCATGTGACAGTTTTCTTGCACGAACAGCGAAAATGATGTAACTGAAAAAGATTTTTCCTTTCATAATTCTGCGAGCGTTGTCAAAGAGAAAAAGTTTTGGGAAGATTTCAGTTTATGTGTAAAGTTTGTTCCGAGGCTGTAAGTGCTGTCATTCTCAAGTATTGGATGACAGCGGTACGGGTATTCAAGCGTTGTGTGCAGCATCGCTTTTTCACCCCCACCCCGTTCACAAGTAACTGGTCATTACCCTCGCACCGATCCTTTTCAAACAGTAAGTGATATGTCTACCAAGTCTGGTTGAAAATGATTCGTGGTTTAGGAGGAGATGTGAAACATACATACATATATACCTACACACACATGTACATCATTATACTGAAGCGACAGACAAACTGGTACTGACAGGCATATTCAAATTCACAGATATGTAAAGAGGCAGAATAAGGCGCTGCGGACGGCAACGCCTATAAAAGGCAACAAATGTCTGGCGCAGTTGTTAAATCGGATACTGCTGCTACACTGGCAGGTTATCAAGATTTAAGTGAGTTTGAATGTAGTGTTTTAGTTTGTACATGACACATGGGACACATCATCACCGAGGTAGCGGTGAAGTGGGGATCTTCCAGTACGACCATTTCACGAGTGTAACGTGAATATCATGATTCCGGTAACGTATCAAATCTCCGACATCGCTGCGGCCGGAAAGAGATCGTCCTAGAACGGAAGCAACGACGACTGAAGAGAATCTTTCAACGTAACAGAATTGCTACCCTTCCACAAACTGCTGCAGATCTCGATACTGTGTAATCAGCAAGTGTCAGCGTGCGAACCATTCAACGAAACATCATCGATATGGGCTTTCGGAGCCTAAGGCCCACTCGTGTACCCTTGGTGATTGAACGATATAAAGCTTTAAACCTCGCGTGGGCCCGTCAACACCGACATTGAACTTGATGACTGGAAATGTTGCGAGGTCGGGCGATTCTCGTTTCAGAGTGTATCGCAGGCATGGACGTGTACGGGTGTGGAGACAACCTCGTGAATTCAAGGACCTGCATGTCAGCAAGGGACTGCTCAAGCTGGTAGAGGCTCTGTAACGGCGTGGGGCGAGTGCAGTTGTAAAGATATGGAACACCTGATACGACTCTGACAGGTGACACTTATGTAAGCTTCCTGTCTGACCATCTGCATCTATTCATGTCCACTGTGCATTTCGACGGACTTGGACAACTCCAGCAGAGCAATGCGACATCTCACATGTCAAGAATTGGTACAGAGTGGCCCAGGAAATTTCTTCCGGGTTTAAGCATTTCCACCAAACTCCCAAGACATGAACATTATTGAGCACATCTGGGATGCCTTGCAACGTGCTGTTCATAAGAGGTCTTCATCCTCTTGTACTCTTGAGGATCTATGGATAGCCCTGCAGGATTCGTGGTGTCAGTTCCCTCCGGCTCTACTTCAAACATTAGTCGAGTCCATGCCACGTCATATCGCAGCACTTCTACATCTACATCTACATCTACATACATACTCCGCAATCCACCATACGGTGCGTGGCGGAGGGTACCTCTTACCACAACTAGCATCCTCTCTCCCTGTTTCGCTTCCAAACAGAACGAGGGAAAACTGACTGCCTATATGCCTCTGTACGAGCCCTAATCTCTCTTAGCTTATCTTTGTGGTCTTTCCGCGAAATGTAAGTTAGCAGCAATAAAATTGTACTGCAATCAGCCTCAAATGCTGGTTCTATAAATTTCCTCAGTACCTATTCACGAAAAGAACGCCTCCTTTCCTCTAGAGACTCCCACCCGAGTTCCTGAAGCATTTCCGTAACACTCGCGTGATGATCAAACCTACCAGTAACAAATCTAGCAGCCCGCCTCTGAATTGCTTCTATGTCCTCCCTTAATCCGACCTGATAGGGATACCAAACGCTCGAGCAACACTCAAGAATAGGTCGTATTAGTGTTTTATAAGCGGTCTACTTTACAGATGAACCACATCTTCCCAAAATTCTACCAATTCCCACAACTGCCATTACATGCTTGTCCCACTTCATATCGCTCTGCAATGTTACGGCCAAAAATTTAATCGACGTGACAGTGTCAAGCGCTACACTACTAATGGAGTATTCCACAATTACGGGATTCTTTTTCCTATTCATCTGCATTATTTTACATTCGTCTGTATTTAGAGTTAGCTGCCATTCTTTACACCAATCACAAATCCTGTCCAAGTCATCCTGTATCCTCCTACAGTCACTCAACGACGACACCTTCCCGTACACCACAGCATCATCAGCAAACAGCCGCACATTGCTATCCACCCTATGCAAAAGATCATTTATTTAGATCTTCCCTGGGGCACTCCAGATGATACCCTCACCTCCGATGAACTCTCACCATCGAGGACAACGTTCTGGGTTCTATTACTTAAGAAGTCTTCGAGCCACTCACACACTTGGGAACCAATCCCATACGCTCGTACCTTAGGAGTCTGCAGTGGGGCACCGAGTCAAACGCTTTCCGGATGTCAAGGAATATGGCATCCGCCTGATACCCTTCATCCATGGTTCGCAAGATATCATGTGAAAAAAGACGAGTTGCGTTTCGCAGGAGCGATGCTTTCTAAAGCCATGCTGATGCATGACCAGCATCTTCTCTGTCTCAATGATATTCATTTTATTCGAACTGAGAATATGTTCGAGAATCCTGCAACAAACCGATGTTAAGGCTATTGGTCTGTAATTTTGAGGATCCGTCCTTCTACCCTTCTTATATACAGGCGTCACCTACGCCTTTTTCCAGTCGCTCGGGACTTTACGTTGGGCAAGAGATTCGCGATAAATGCAAGCTTAGTAAGGAGCCTGCGTCCTTGCAGGGGTCCTGCAAGATATTGTGCAGGTGTACCAATATCTTTGGCCCTTCAGGGCACTTGCTACGATCTTTAGGGAAACGTGAGTCAGTAGTCGATGCTGATTAATCCTCCTGTCCGAGAATCCACTGAACCGAGAATGCTACCACAGCTGACACGAAGAACGTATTGCTGCTTTTCACTTGTCGCGTACTGGTCATTCAAATGTACACAGAAACACTAGCATCCTGCCTCGAAGTGGTAAAACCAGTGGAATGCCGCAAACGGCATCGCCCTGTGAACTCCAGAACCGACTGGTTGTCTCTGAGTGGCTGGTACAACAATTGGTCGCATCAGATACAAAGGGCCGGGCCTGGCCGGGCAGCCTGCCAGGGCCGCACCTGGTAACATCCTGAGTAACCGGAGCCGGCGCGCGCTGCCGCTGAATAGACTGTGTCGCGTCGCATCGCGAGGAACCGGTGAGCAACACAATGGCTGGCTGGACGGACGCCGCGCTCCCAGGAGCGGGTGGGCCTCCAGGCGAAAACCCGCGTTTCCGCCCCGCGGCCGAGCATAACGGTCCGCCACATTCCACCAGCATTACCGGCATCCCGCCACGCTGTCTCGCCACGATTGTGGTTTGAGTCGAAGAACTATTGAGTACTGGACGTTAGAAATCTTCTTCGATGTTGTCGCGCTGCCGAGGGAAGTCTTAAGCCGTCGGCACACGGACCGTGCTGTCGAACGTCAACGTTGAGCGTGCCAAGTAAAAAAAAAAAAAAGGTTTAAATGGCTCTGAGCACTATGGGACCTAACTTCTGAGGTCATCAGTCCCCTAGAACTTAGAACTACTTACACCTAACTAACCTAAGGACTTCACACACATCCATGTCCGAGGTAGGATTCGAACCTGCGACCGTAGCGGTCTCGCGGTTCCAGACTGCAGCGCCTAGAACCGCACGGCCACTCCGGCCGGCTATGGCAAGTTCAACGTGTTGCTGAACGCTCTGGAACGATGCGACTTGTGCATACGGTACGTGGGCCCCAACGTGGAATACGCGATCGCAACGCACTCCAGCGGCAGTCGAGGGATGTTTCTGGTTCGTAAATCACACTGTTTACTCAACGGGCGCGCATAAAATTCCCACTTTAGCTCTATTAGAACGCACATTACCTCCATCGTCCATGAAAAGGAAAGTACCATGTCCAGTCAATAAGGACACAGCCTTACAAAAGTTCCATTACAAACAGTGCGGTATAAATTTGGAATACTTCTCCGCATAAGATAAACATTATATCATCATTCCCACATTTTAGTAAAACCCCAAGCTCAGTCTTACTTGATCACTGTTCCTACCCAGTAGCAGAATCTTTGTAACATGTGAATTACGAAGCGTAAAAGGAAAAGCAGCAAAATATCTTTATACAAGTAGCTCAAGCTGTCCTGTAGATTAAGCCAATCGAACAAAATCACCTCTAAAAAAAATGTGAACTTATATTTACATAACATCAAATATTATAGCATATACTGATATTAAACTAATAATAAAGTATCAGAACCTAATAAAAACGTGACATTTAAAAAAAAATGGAAGTGTTTAGACGCGAACCACCGCCCCAACAAAAACTCATTACTGGACAAAGACGCTACTCCTTACGATAAACGAACAACACGCTTCTTGTACTTAACCGTATTGTGTTACTTCTTGCTAAAAACGTTAATCGTAGATAATTATGTTACTAATTGAAATTTAATTATAACAAATTGTACCAAAAACAATGTGTTTTGGGTGGATCTTCAGTGTGTCGCTGCCTTCAAACAGCCTACTCTCATAATACGCAAGTTACAATAATTCTTTCGCCACGAATATGATGTCTCTCATTACTTTATTGGAACGAATCACACAACTAACAACGGGTTTTCCAGTGATTCTCAATTTGCTGGTGCTCAGAAACGGCATATATACATATATGCTTGAAATGAACGCCAAAATGGCGCCTCACAACTCTGTACTGAAGGGAGATGGCGTGCGTGTGACGCAGGTGGCGTTGTGCCATCTCATTGGTCAACGCTCAGACGCACGCTCAGAATATCTGACATGCCAGATATAGCTCTGAACGCTCGGAAAGACTCCCGAACGTGTTATTCCACGCTATGACGGCAGAACCTCGGCACGCTCAGCGCTCAACGTTCGGATGCACGGTCCGTGTGCAGACGGCTTTAGGATCGTTTGAGCAGTTGCCAGAAAGGGACTGAACACAGGCGTTACACTTCTACGATGACGTATGAAGCAAGTGATTGGTGTTTACTCAGCTGTTACGCTTTCCGTCGCATTTATGTTTGGAATTTCATGCGTGCTGAGACATCACGTGGCCATGACCAGCACTGTGGCATGCCGAGTTATCGCGCTTCCGGCTTATCACACCCTTTACAGACAAGGAATGCAAATTAAGGAAGTAGTTCTTGGCGTGATATTCATTTGAAAACAACATTCTACAGCCAAAGTACCATAATATATCACTATGTTGTGTGCGACGACAGAACAAAAATACCCTCAAGAAATATAAATCCACGTGACGAGTTAAAATGATAGAACGCAGTGTGTGGCCAATCTACAGTTTACCAAAGAATGGCATTCTGTCAGTTTAAAAGATAAACGACACAGGTTAAGAAATAACGTCAAGCCTAAAGGAGGAACCAGATAGGTGTCCTGTGACCTTAAGACACTGTGTTTCACTAAAGACGGATTTCTAAACTTTTCCTAAAGGTGTCAATATATTTGAAACTAAATATTTTATTCAATATTACTGACCAAATGTGCCTGCTTAGTAAATAAGCGGCGCTCAAAAAGAAACGGGCCGGAGGCATAATTACAGAAACCAGTACCTCTATGTTAGAAGGACTGACCCTGGCTGTTACGACACTTGTCACACTGTGACACAAGGCGGTGAGCGGCTGTCTCATAAAATTCCCGGCGCTGCAATCTTAACCAGTTTCGCACGGACATATCAGAGAATAGTCCAAGACCATTGGAATTTCGTAAATCATACTTATGCATAATTCCGCTTAAACTTCACATTCATATGTCCAGATCCACTCTGAAGAGTCTGGCATTAAACTTTTCAGTGTGGTTTTCGGGATTCCAATATTCGTCGAGTACAAGAACTGCATCATCTTAAGTTTGGTTTTATTTTTTTTTTATATAATGTCTTAATGTCATACGACCTAGAAAATGAAAATGTGCACTTGAAATTGAGCGAATAGTTGAAACTAGCCTGTAGTATGGAATGAAATACTTTTTTTTCAAACAAATTAGCTACATCTGCAGAAAATATGAATGAAAGACAAATTTCTTTAGCAAACAGACAAGAATAACTTCATTTTTTTGCAAGACGATTAATGCTTGATTGCTGATAACGTGTAAATAAAATAAGATGTGAAAACTGAAACTAATAGCATATTTCAGTCTTCCATGGTGACATGAATGTATTTTAATTCACCTGATAGCTCCCAGATACAGAAATTCGCTTTATTTCGTTTGGTGTGAGAGCTGTAAACGAAGAGAAAATAGCAAAATAATTAAGTGTAAACGAACACGGGTCACGTGGAGACTACCCTACACTACAACTCAGACAGCTCTGCGCATGTCCGAATCTGGCAGCTTCAAAGCGCCAGACAATTTTTTTGCGGTGACATCTGGCTGCTTGCTGCCACTACTCGTAGAGCTAACAGCCACGCTTCAAGTAATCAGAAGCGGGAGAAAGCACTGCTCATGCGCGACTTCAACTCTGCTCACGCGCGTGAGCCCGCCGACAGCGGCTGAGACGAACCTCACGAATCTGCTTCGGTTCTGTCACGCTATGAAAGGAATTCTCGTGAATTTCGTGACGTCACCATAGTTGAGGCCGATTCACAGAAGACGTGAACGGAACGGAACAGAACGGCACGCGACGTGATGACTTCACTCTAGCCAGAACGTCAACACCACGTCATTTCGCTTAGCCCAGTACAAACGGGGACAGTTATGTTATCAGATACCATGGTATAAGTCAAAATAGACTAGCATAAGTCAGGAACTAGTGCTAACAGTGTTTATTAATGACCAAAGCAAACTTCATAGCGGATGTTCTTGATGCAGATTTGTGGTAAACGCCCGAAACTGGAACAATAGGTCAATGTCATCCCAAAATTTCAAAATACTTTCATTTACCTATTAGCGAAAACATGAACATACAAACACTTCCAACTTTTCTTAGTATGTGTCACATTACATCAAACACAACTGTATTTTTGTCCTTCAACAGAACTATTTTTCACCGTTAGAAAAGGATATTTAATGAAAGGAAATTGTTTTAACAATTTATTTTCTTCTGTGTTCAGGTATTGACAGATCCGTCAAGGAGACCGACAGCTAAAATGATAAGAACTAGCTGTCTGGGAAACAGATGGTCTACGCCGGCCTGTTGAGTATCGAGGTAGGGGCGTAGTGGTAAGGCTACCAGACTAAATTTGTTCCATTCGAATTAACGCTTCCTGCGGTTTCTCATTCCAGGTGAACGCTGGGGTGGTTCCTTCGCTAAGGTACAGCCAATTCTTACTTCCATCCTTATCGATATCAACCTGTGCTGCAGCTTAAATAAGTCCCTTAACAATGAGACGTTAATCTCTCACCTTCCTTCCATTATGAATAGTAAAAGAATCGCACTTCGTTTAGGAATGGATTGAAACATTTACAGTGGTGCTCCTCGCAACGCAAATACTAAACGAAGAAAGGTGCTTCTACACGAGCTCATGCTGAATACATAGTTCTTGCAGCTCACATTGAATTCAGCACCAGCATCTGACTGAAAGGCTATTACGTCCCACGTGACGAGTAAGTTAACAGAAAGTCAACATCATCGTGCAAGCCACGGACGGTGCTCCGTCAATTCGCACAGACGCACATTCTCGGGAGATAGGAGACAGTTTCGCGCACTTAAGAACCACGCTAAATGGTAAATTACGGATGAAGGATGTTGTATGGAATATGATGGGTTGTTCGTGTGCCATATTCTTTTGCGAGCTGCGATGTTTGCCTTTGGGCATTTTGTGCTCTCTCTCAATATTGCAGTGCCAGCCAGAGCGAAAGGTCACAAGTCGTTGATTTCCTCACATAGTCACTTCTGCATAGCATCAATTTTTCACCCTGAAGCAACCACATAATTAAAGGCTTAGCTATTATCGTTAGTGTGTAGAACATCAGTAAAATTAAAAGTATTGATGTATCAATCAAATTTACTTTCTCTTCCAAGGAATTCCGTGGACGTTATGTCTGTGGATGTTATGCCTCAATATTGATATGCGCCCATACGTTTTTAATTTTTTAAAGAAACTGTAACTTTATGCAATTTTGTCATATGATGACATGTTGGAGACCGTGGCTGTTTTTGAAGACAAATGTTGATGGTGTAATGACAGCAACCAGCCACAAATTTACTTGAGTTCCTTTATTCAAAGGAAACCGTTACCGGTTTCGAATCGTTGCGATTCATCATCAGACGGTTTACATGCTTTCTTTCTGACATTTGGTGTGTTTTTTTATAGATTAATTGCACCTATCTGCAGATCAAGTAGAAAATTTATATGTTACTATAATTCTCATGCTGCCAAATGTAATAAAATAATATACTATTTTGCCTATACAGTTCTACATATATATAAAAAACTTTATAATTCAATTAGCAATAACAGATATATATTAAAAAAAATTCAATCTCTCTGTACTAATGTAATAGACATTACAGTTTTGTAAAAGAATTTATGATCCAGTTTTGTAAAAGAATATATGATCCTTTCCAAACATAGGACATCATCGTCTAATGTTACGATATATCATAGCATCTGTGACACCCATATGTTTGTAAACTCTTTGTATGTACCAAAACATGTGGTGCGTGGTTGGAATGATCTCAGCGACAAATCTAAAGTGTACAGTGAGAACTATTACGTGTGCAACAACGAGGATGCAGTGGAAATGCATTTACATCGATTGGATGAACGTTATGGAAACAATCACTCGAAACCGACGTTTCACGTAAGTCACATACAACGAAAATCTGCAACGCAACCATCTGTGTGTGGCGTGTTTGTAATTATGTTTTATTTATATTTTAGGACAATTAATCTATAAAAAAACACACCAAATGTCAGAAAGAAAGCATGTAAACCGTCTGATGATGAATCGCAACGATTCGAAACCGGTAACGGTTTCCTTTGAATAAAGGAACTCAAGTAAATTTGTGGCTGGTTGCTGTCATTACACCATCAACTGTAGCTTTGTACTTCACAGCTACCGCACTTCGTAAAATACTTCCAAACTAGAGATGGTACCACCGTGCACGACAATTATGTCCAAGGACGAGAGCGAGAAACTACCGTGTGTATAGACCAGGTGGGGCTGGTCTTGCATGCTGCATGTATACGCGTACTGTGTAACAGACCAGTCACCACGGCAGCAGGTATAATATTGTCTCTGCTGTGCTTTACTGATTCTTATGTCACGTGTCTGTGACTAGCTTCTAACATGAGGCGTGCTGATCGCGTTCCCAAGTTTCTGTAATCCTCCAGTTTTTCAAAGGAATGGAAATTTTACGAATAGACATGCCTCGTTTAGCAAAATATTTAAAAATAACACTGACGTGTCTGTCGTTTTACTCGGTTATCAGTAAAAAATGAAAACCTGTCATAACGGGGAACAAATACCGAAAAATACCGGTTATGTAGCATTAAAATACCGGTCACATGCCAGTGGGCACGGGTTCGATTCCCGGCCGAGTTGGAGATTTTCTCCGCTCGGAGACTAGGTGTTGAGTTGTCATCATTTCATTCTCATCACCGGCGCACAAGTCGCCCAATATTGCGCCTAAAATAAGACTTGCACTTGGCGGCCGAACTTATAGGGTCCTCCCGGGCAACTCTGCCATACACTCATTTCCATTTTTTACCGATATCGGTTTTAACTGGTCGTTTTTCCCATCCCTAGAACGTACCGTTATCTGACGGTGACATCGCCTTACCTTCCGTTCCGCCGACGTCCAACGTGACTCTTCGACCGCTGTTGAGTAATCTGTGAAAATGAAGAAAGGGCACATACGTGAACAATACGTGGTGTCAGTAGCGGCCCTTAGTCGGCAACAGTAGCGGCTAGGACGAGCGGCTCGTCCTAGGAAAACACGGACGCGCCCTCCGGAGAAGGCGAGAGGGTGAGAACGTCTCTCACCTCCCGGTGCACATAGCAAATTGGATGCCAAATATGCGCAGAGCGAGTTTTACGACCAGACGGGGCGCGCACTTGCCGGCCGGCTGCCCCCTCTTCCTTTTTTCGGACTTTCTCTCCTGTTTTGGCTTTTTCTCGCCCCCTCCCCCCTTTCCCCCCTTGCGGAGAGGCATTTCATTGAGAGCTTGCGGGCCCGGTCGCCGCTCGAGCCCCGTCCGTAGTTTTTGCTGCTTCAGGCCACGGGGCACTATTTTACCGGCGGAATGCCGACGCGTTTAACATTCCAGCGGCCGTTCCAGTTAACGTTCCAGCGCTTATTACCTGAACCCGCGCGGGCTGCCGGCTGCCGCCTGAGCGCTGCCACCGATATCCCCGCCCCCTGCCTCCCTCCGACCCTTCCCTAATGTCGGAGACATATGTCTCGATAGATAGCGAGCCTGACAGGTACAAGAGTTCGGATAAATTCCAAACTATTTTTGCTTCGACCAAACAACCTTCCTCGGCAGCCTGCGAATGCAGAACTTTGCTTCGCTTAACACGTTTCCCTTTTTTTAATTTTTTTTTTAAATAGATGATGTCCAGCCGCTAGGTTATTACGGAAAATATACAATTGTTATTGGAAGCGTGAGATTATAAAGGATGTTTCTCTTACAGCGTGTAAAAATTTTAAGAGGACATAGAGGATGCTCCACTGAACAATTTGAGGCAGGGAACCTTGGGCCGGAGAAGCCAGCGACCACATGGCAGTTACTGCTAGGCTGAAAACTGTCAACACCCACAAACGTCAAAAAGAAACGCCTAGTACATCTGTTTAAAAAAGCTGATAAAAATTCTCTTAATACGTTTTTAAGAGACAGTCTTCACTCCTTCCGATCTGATCACGTAAGCGTGGAAAAGATGTGGATTGTTTTCAAAGAGATAGTATCGACGGCAATTGAGAGATATAAACCACATAGATTAGTGATGGTACTGATCCCCCATGGTACACAAAACGGGTCAGATCGCTGTTGCAGAATCAACGAAATAAAGCATGCTAAATTTAAAAGAACGCAAAGTTTCGCAGAAGTTCGAAAAATGGCGCGTACTTCAATGCGAATGCTTTTAATAATTTCCACAACGAAACTCTGCTTCAGAATCTCACAGAAAACCCAAAGAGATTCTGGTCATACATAAAGCACACCAGAGGCAAGACGCAATCAATACTTTCACTCGGCCATAACAACGGTGAAGTCACTGACGACAGCCCCACTAAAGCAGAATTATTAAATACGGGTTTCTGGAACTCCTTCACCTAAGAAGTCGAAGCCGCACATAGTGGCCGCGTGGTTTGAGGTGCCATGTCGCGGATTGCGCGGCCCCTCCCGCCGGAGGTTTGACTCCTCTCTCGTGCATGGGTGTGTGTGTGTTGTTCTTAGCATAAGTTAGTTTAAGTAGTGTGTAAGTCTAGGGACCGATGACCTCAGCAGTTTGGCCCCTTAGGAATTCACACACATTTGGACATTTTAAGAAGTCGAAGTAAATACTCCGGAATTCCAATGAAGAACAACGGCGAAGATGATAAACGTAAAAGTAGATATCCTCGGTGTAGCAAAGCAGCTTAAATCACTTCAAACTAAGGCCTCCGGCCCAGATTGTGTACCAGTCAGGTTCCTTTCAGAGTATGCTGATGAATAGCTCCCTATTCAACAATTATATACAACCGCTCGCTCAGAGAAGGATCCGTACCGAATGACTGGAGAACTGCTCAAGTCACACCAATACCCAAAAAGGGAAAAAGGAGTAATCCGCTGAATTACAGGCCCATATCACTAACGTCGATCTGCAGTACGGCTTTGGAACATATACTGTGTTCGGACATTATGAATTACCTCGAAGAAAACGATCTATTGACACATAGTCACCACGGATTCAGGAAACATCCTTCTTGTGAAACACAACTAGCTCTTTATACTCATTAAGTAAGGAGTGTTATCGACAGAAGATGTAAAATTGATTCCTCACAAGGGTCTTCTAACAAAACAGCCTGCCTATGGAATATCGCCTCAGTTGTGCGACTGGATTCGTATTTCCTGTCAGAAAGGTCACAGTTCTTAGTAATAGACGGAAAGTCATCGAGTAAAACTGAAATAATGTCCGGCGTTCCCGAAGGAAGTGTTATAGGCCCTATATTTTTCCTGATCTGTATTAACAACGTATAAGACAATGTGTGTAGCCCTCTTAGATCATTTGCATATGATGCTGTCATTTACCGTCTTGTAAAGTCATCAGATGACCAAAACGAATTCCAAAATCATTTAAATAAGATATATTTATGGTGCGAAAAGTGGCAATTGACCTTGAATATAGAAAAGTGTGAAGTTATTCACATGAGCACTAAAAGAAATCAGCTAAATATCGATTACACGATAAGTCACACAAATATGAAGGCCGTAAATTCAACTAAATACTTAGGGGTTACAATTACAGATAATCTAAATTGGAACCCTCACATAGATAACGTTGTGTGTAGAGCAAAACAAAGACTGCGATTCATTGGCAGAACACTTAGAAGGTGCATCAGTTCTACTAAAGAGACTGCTTGTATCACACTTGTCCGCCCTATTCTGGAGTATTGCTGTGCGGTGTGGGATCCACATCAGCTGGGACTGACGGTTGACATCGAAAAAGTTCAAAGAAGGGCTCCTCGTTTTGTATTATTGCGAAATGGGGGAGATAGTGCCACAGACATGACACGTGAACTGGAGTGGCAATCATTAAAACAAAGGCATTTTTCGTTGCGACGTGATCTTCTCATGAAATTTCAATCAGTTTTCTGCTCCGATTGCGCAAACATTCTATTGACACTCATCTTCATAGGGAGAAATGATCATCACCATAAAGTAAGAGAAATCAGGGCTCGCACAAAAAAAATTAAGTGCTCATTTTTTCACGCACGCCGTTCGAGAATGGAACGGTAGAGAGACTGCTTGAAGGTGGTTCATTGAACCCTCTTCCAGGCTCTTAATTGTGAGTAGCTGAGTAATCACGTAGATGTAGGTGAAGAAGGAGATAACAGGAATAAAATCACATTATGAGTACTTTTTATTTACATTAGTTACAGCTAACTCCAAATACCGTCATTCACATAATGAATGTACAATTTGTACTGAATCTTACAAAATGTTTTGAAATTGACGGTCATCAACCTGAATTCAAGCATTAAGTCGGTGAACCAGATTCTGAACCCCCCGAAAAATATCGCTGGTGTGTTTCGAATCACATCACACGCAACTACAATTCTGTCAATTCCTAGTTTCCCTACAGGAAATAAAGAATATACTTGTAAATAAACAGCACAGTAGGTGTAAACTTGTACGCATGTTAGCTGTAAATAAGTTGGAAATGAGAAATGCTAGACAAAGCAATGGACAAATTTACTTCCGTAACTCCTTAAGCTGGCTTCTGCGACCTCAGGTGCTGTTACATTTTTACAAGCTCTTACACCTTGTTTACACTGCCTGAAAAAAAGTGAGGCAGCCCAAAACAAGGCTGGATGTCAGTGTAACTTGGTACATGACGATACCATCAGGATATACGTAAATGATTAGACTTGAAACTCTCTTTAACAGGCAGAACGGACACTAGACACCATTGGCCTTGTTCGCGTTTAGTGTTGTTACCAGGCCTAGTAGAGTATATACATGGGGAGTGAACAGTACCAGATATTCAGTCATCACTATGAAGGACAGGAAGAGACTCTATACTCTTGTGAGGCACCATAATCAGCATCTGACGGAGTTGTGGATCTTTATTTGGCCGATTGGTCCACTATTGGAAATCCAGATTTGTAGAGCGTTCGGATGTGATTGTAGTCCAGTATTGGAGGGTATGGGAACGGGAGGGCAGACACACTCGTCAAGTTCCAGTCCACCATGTCTGACCGCTACAAGAGAAGCCCAAAGCACAAATTAAGCTTTCCATATCTTCGCCTGCCATCCGAGGACAAGTAGGTGACACACTGCACCACACTGAGCTATCCCGCACCATTTGTCGGAGACATGCAGCACCCGTACTAGGGAATTCCCGTCCTATGCGCCTAGGGCGCCAGTATCACCAAACACAAGTAGCTGCGTTGGAGTGGAGCCGTGACCAGAAAGCATGGACTGCTGATAAATGGCGTCGCTCTGTCTCCAGCGATGAATTGCGGTTGAGCACTACCACGGATGACAATCTTTCGCAGATATGGCAGCGATGAGGGGAGAGGCTCCTTTCTTCCAGTCTTTTGGAGAGTCCAAGCGTTGTTGCTCCTGAAGTCGTCGTGTAGGGAGCCATCGAGTATGACGTCAGTCATGGCTGCAAGTGGCTGAGGGAACTGTGACTCTGATCCGTTACCTCTCATGACACAGTACTGTGGTACCATTTTTCAACAGGACAACACTTGTCGGTACATGGCACGTTCTTCTATAAGCTGTCTGCATTCTGTTGAGGTACTTCTGTGGATATCAATAGTCCCAGATCTGTCCCTTGTACGATACGTTTGGGGCCACCTCGCACGTCAACTCCGTCTGGGTGCCATTATATAGGATATCAAAGACCAGTTGCAACTGTTACGGGGCAACTTCTCTCAGGAGAGGACATAACGACATTGTGACACTGAAACATCCCCTTTGAAAAATTAACGAATTACTGTGCTGATAAACCTCTACGTTATTTGATTTTCAAACAGCTGAGCAAAACTGAACGTACTCAGACATTACTCTCTTTACTTATTCTGATCAACACTAAACTGACACACAATATTTTTAGCGCAACGAATTCTGACTTTCAAAAATCCCTACAAAAGAATGGCCCTGACTAACAATAACCTATACCTATCATGAATCAATTACCTCACAAAAATCTTCGTTACTCGATCTACTGCAATACAGCGAGCGCTACTACTGCCAGCTAAATAAAAGATTCTAACTACTGAAGGCACTAACCACTGATAGGCATAGGCACCAAATGAAAGATTTTGATAGAGAACAAACTGTGTATTTACCTTAATAATGTTCGAAAGTCATTATGTATATATATAAGTTCATGATATCCAGTATTACAAATTTACTCTTTCTGAAGGACACACGTCCAGATCGTCCGCTCTCAAAATTCTGCCATCTCTCTCCCCCCACATCCACCACTGCTGGCGGCTCACCTCCAACTGCGCAACGCTACGCGCTGTTCACATCCAACTGCCTAACACTACAATAGCGAATGTTCCAACAATGTAAACCAGCTACAGACTGTACACAGCACAGCCAGTGATTTTCATACAGAGCGCTACGTGACGTTACCAACATAAAAACCTAAACAGCCTACTCACAACACCATTCCCTACTGAACCGGTTCAAGCGTCCGGGGTAGAGAAGATGGAAAAGGGTAAGAGGGATCATACCGCCTAGTTCTTTGTAAATTTGACTCGATATTGTTATCACGGAAAAAACATCAGATATGCTCTCAACCAGTGATGTTTGATTTCGTTTCGTGTTCCCCTTCTGGGCGCTCATCTTTCTTTCAGGCGGTGTACACATACAGCTGATGGCAACTGTAAATGTTACGCCATGAATCACCAGTGCGGTGTTTGTCTAAAACTGTGGTGATGTTCATAACATAGCGGGTATACATGATTGAACTTTTACTAGCATCAGTATGAGGTGTGACACCCACAGGCCATAATACACTCTCGTATTCGTTACGGCATCGAAGGAAACTGCCACGGAACGCAGTCTTGTGGAATTTATTGCCTTGCCTGAAACACATACTTGCACACTGGCCGCTTACCAAAATTTGATCTTATTTCGTAGAAATTTCGCACTTTTGTCACTTCATCGCTGAGGTGCACTCCAAGAGATACCGTCCATCAGCTCTGAGGCTACAGGTGTACATAAAACTTAAAAAAACAAACGTTTCACGTATTTTTCCCGTTCTAAAAGTCACTTTCCCAGAAAGGTGAAGAGCGGTTGGCGGAGCCCTCCTCCGCCTCCCGCGCCGATAGCCATCGGGTCCAGGAGCGGCGGGCGCTTTTTGCCGCTTCTGGCAGATCCCGAGGAGGGTGGGGTGCGGCCCGCGGCTCGGCGCGCCGTGCCCTTTCTCTTCCGAAGCGGCCACCTCCTTAATGGCGCTATTGTCTCCTGCGCTAGGCGTGATTGTTTTCCGCCAGCCCGAACCGCGCCAACGTCCGGGGCTCCGAAAGCACGCTGTCACAGCAACTATCGCGCTGGGCGCCATCTGTATCTACACAGTGAAGTTGCACTGGGAAGTAGATCGGATAGCGCAATGCTCGTTGTACTAGTCGTAATAGTCCTGCTGAAGCGCCACATTCAGGTAGTAACGTTTCTGGACGGTTTATATGAATAAAAGTGCCTCTGAGTGCTATCCTTGCGGAAGACGCTAGAAAACCCCGCAAGGTAGTCCTGGGAACTTACGAAACGTCAAGAAATGTCCTACGTACTGAGAAAAAATGGTTATGGGACTTAACTTCTGAGGTCATCAGTCCCCTAGAACTTAGAATTACTTAAACCCAACGATACCACACACATCCATACCCGAGGCGGGATTCGAACCTGCGACCGTAGCGGTCGCGCGGTTCCAGACTGTAGCGCCTAGAACCACTCGGCCACCCCAGCCGGCTACTGAGAAACGTCCAAGGCACACTAAGGGTTGTTTAGGTCACTGGACACAGCTCTAAAAGAGCACACTGATCGCTATGAAGGGCTGTACATGGTGCAGAAATGGTGGCAAGAGATCATGTGACCCTTCGTCCTTGAAGTTCGTCACGGCAGTGTAGCGGTGTGCAGATGGCATTCGGTTGTATGGAATCAGAGCGCTGAGCTCGATCCACAAGCAAACGTGATAGAATGGCGAAACTGCGCTATCGCGTTTGTTCATGTCTATGATCTCACAGTCAGTGACGTTGCCTAATAAAATAAAGCGCCAAAGAAACTGGTATAGGCATACGTATTCAAATACAGAGATAAGTAAACAGCCAGAGTACGGCGCTGCCTTCAGCAACGCCTATATAGGACAACAAGAGCCTGGCGCAGATGTTAGATCGGTTTCTCCTGTTACGAGGTGCATTGAAGTTCTAAGGCCTCCGATTTTTTTCCTAATTGACTACTCACCCGAAATCGATGAAACTGGCGTTACTTCTCGACGTAATCGCCCTGCAGACGTATACATTTTTCACAACGCTGACGCCACGATTACATGGCAGCGGCGAAGGCTTCTTTAGGAGTCTGTTTTGACCACTGGAAAATCGCTGAGGCAATAGCAGCACGGCTGGTGAATGTGCGGCCACGGAGAGTGTCTTTCATTGTTGGAAAAAGCCAAAAGTCACTAGGAGCCAGGTCAGGTGAGTAGGGAGCATGAGGAATCACTTCAAAGTTGTTATCACGAAGAAACTGTTGCGTAACGTTAGCTCGATGTGCAGGTGCTTTGTCTTGGTGAAACAGCACACGCGCAGCCCTTCCCGAACGTTTTTGTTGCAGTGCAGGAAGGAATTTGTTCTTCAAAACATTTTCGTAGGATGCACCTGTTACCGTAGTGCCCTTTGGAACGCAATGGGTAAGGATTACGCCCTCGCTGTCCCAGAACATGGACACCATCATATTTTCAGCACTGGCGGTTACCCGAAATTTTTTTGATGGTGGTGAATCTGTGTGTTTCCATTGAGCTGACTGGCGCTTTGTTTCTGGATTGAAAAATGGCATCCGCGTCTCATCCATTGTCACAACCGACGAAAAGAAAGTCCCATTTGTGCTGTCGTTGCGCGTCAACATTGCTTGGCAACATGCCACACGGGCAACCACGTGATCGTCCGTCAGCATTCGTGGTACCCACCTGGATGACACTTCTCGCATTTTCAGGTCGTCATGCAGGATTGTGTGCACAGAAATGCCAACTCTGGAGACGATCTGTTCAACAGTCATTCGGCGATCACCCAAAACAATTCACTCCACTTTCTCGATCGTGTCGTCAGACCGGCTTGTGCGAGCCCGAGGTTGTTTCGGTTTGTTGTCACACGATGTTCTGCCTTCATTAAACTGTCGCACACACGAACGCACTTTCGACACATCCATAACTCCATCACTACATGTCTCCTTCAACTGTCGATGAATTTCAATCGGTTTCACACCACGCAAATTCAGAAAACGAATGATTGCACGCTGTTCAAGTAAGGAAAACATTGCCATATTAAGTATTTAAAACAGTTCTCATTCTCGCCGCTGGCGGTAAAATTCCATCTGCCGTACGGTGCTGCCATCTCTGGGACGTATTGAGGATGAATGTGGCCTCATTTTAAAACAATGCGCATGTTTCTATCTCTTTCCAGTCCGGAGAAAAAAAATCGGAGGCTTTAGAACTTGAATGCACCTCGTACAATGGCAAGATATCGAGATTTAAGTCAGTTTGAACGTGGTGTTATAGTCGCCGCACGAGCGATGGGACATAGCATCTCCAACGTAGCGATGAAGTGCGGATTTTCTAACATACCTTTCATCAGTGTACGGTAAATATCAGGAATCTGGTAAAACATCAAATTTCCGATACTGCTGCAGCCCAAAAAAGATCCTGGAAGTACGGGAACAACCACGACCGAAGAGAATCGTTCAGCGTGACAGAAGTGTAGCTCTTCCGCAAACTGCTGCACATTTCAATGCTGGGCCATCAAGTGTCAGCGTGCGAACCATTCAACGAAATATCATCGATATGGGCTTTCGGAGCCTGAGGCCCATTCGTGTACCCTTGATGACTGCACGACACAAAGCCTTACGCCTAGCCTGGGTCCATCGACACCGACATTGGACTGTTGATGACTGGAAACATGTTGTTTTGTCGGACGAGTCTCTTTTCAAATTTTATCTATCAGATGGGTGTTTACGGGTACGGAGAAAACCTCATGAATCCATGGACTTTTCAAGCTGTTGAGGCTCTGTAGTGGTGTGCAGTTAGTGATGTGTGACCCAAGACACGTCTAGATACGACTGTGACAAGTCATATGTACGTAAGCATCCTTTCCGATCATCTGCTTCCATTCATATACATTGTGTATTCCAAAGGACTTGGGTTATCCCAGCAGGACAATACGACACCCCACACCCCCAGAATTGATATACAGTGGCGCCAGGAAAACTTTTCTGAGTTTAAACACTTCCGATATCCACCAAACTCCCCAGACATGAACAGTACTGAGCATATCTGGTATGCCTTGCACCGTGCCGTTCAGAAGAGATCTCGACCCCCTGGTACTCTTACGGATTTGTGGACAGCCCTGCACGATTCATTGTGTCAGTTTCTTACAGCACTGCTTCAGACAATAGTCGAGTCCATGTCACGTCATGTTGCGGCACTTCTGCGTGCTCGCAGGGGCCCTACGCGATATCAGGCAGGTATACCAGTTTGTTTGGCTCTTTAGTGTATGATGGTGCATGACACGTGCTGTCCTGCGACTGCAGAAGGAATGGAGTACTACACGCAGCCATGAGACAGAGTATAAGAACAGCGTTCATGAAGGCATCGTCTGACAGTGACTGGAGGCTAGCGCACACCTTGTTCAGTGACAGTCAGTTTCAGATTTGGTAAGAATTGTTGCCGTCAGGAAATGCAGCGCTATCTCAGCCAGTAACCGAGTCAAAACTGCGAAAGCTACTGGATGCAGCGGACATATGGAGCCAGACACCAGTAAAAAGGGCATCGTTTACCAAAGAATCCGGAAACTGGGCGGTAGTTGACTGGAGGGGACTATTGTTGCCCTATAAGTCACGATTTTACCTCTTCTCAAATAATTCAAGGCGTTGAGTGTCCCGTCGACATCTTGGACACTAGAGAAGGAGCACAAGTTCTGACTGTGGCAAGGATGGGGACAGAAATGGGCCTTGCCCTTTCAAAGGAACCATCTCGGCATCTGCCTGGAGCGATTTAAGGAAAACACGGAAACCGAAATCTGGATGATCAGTTGGGAGTTTGAACTGTCGTCCTCCCAAATGCGAGTCCAGTGCTAACCATTGCGCCTTCTCGCTCGGTATCTAGCGTACCGACGAATGCTGGACAGTTTGCTGTCGGGAGGGGGGGGGGAGGGGGGGGCAGACATTTGCTATTATCCTCTTCACCAGGAAGTTTGAGCAGCGATCCCTTAGGTAAGCGACGCCCTTCCGCAGACTCATTGTGTACCAAACCGTTCGGTGCAGGTAAAACTGCATATGTTGGGGATCGAAAGTATTTGCATTTGCAAGTGTCCGGACACCGCACCGATGACTCACTGAGGTGCTCGAGGGTGTCGGAGGTGGTTCTGTGATGTTTTGAGCATATTATTCCTTGCAGTAACTTGGGTGCACCCATACAGGTTAACGTCAACAAGAACCAGGAAGTTTATCTAACATTTTCGGTAAAAGGTGTTGCCCTTCCTTCGTCGCCTTGAGAGATTGCAGGGCACTCTCACTTCTGATTCGGTTTCATGCCACTTCGTGTTCATAGGGAATATGATCTTTACTGCAGTTTGACTTCATTCATTATGATGAAATGATGGGTGGTAGTTAATGATCTTGTCTGCATGCTCTAGGGAAGCTTTACCTGCATTCAAAGGAATAGGGTGCCGACTTAAACTACTGCAGTAAAAGCACGGCGTTGGTGGGCCGACAAAGCACGTTTTTCTGCGGAACGGTGTGGAGACATTTCCCTACTGCCCCTTGACATGGTCGCATTGTGAAAAACACATAAAGTTTTCGCCGGACGGGAGGCAGGCGTCCAGGTATACAGGCTAGCGCCGAGAAGTCGCCTCTGCACCGGACAGTGCGTTGTAGGCTGGGGATAAAGCAGAGGATGGGCCCTTGTGAGGGAGCAAGCCGCCAAAAGAAACGTAAACGTTCTGCGAATTTCTGTGGGACAGGGAAACGGGCGTCCAGACGTCCAGACTCTGTTTCAAACATGTTTGTGAAAGCACGAGGCTATTGGCGTGTTTATGGCCATTTTTTGGAAACTTTGAAATGGACGCAACAGGGGAGATAACAAGCTGTTTATGGAGGGCTGTCCGCCCCCGGTAGCTGAGTGGTTTCTTTGCCCCCCGAGCCCCCACCGGTCCACTACAAAAAAATAAATAAATAAATAAATAAATAAATAAAAAATAAAAAAAGTTGGTAGAGCACTTGCCCGCGCAAGGCAATGGTCCCGAGTTCGAGTCTCGACATTAAAAAAAAATAAAAAAAATCGATAAGATGGCCGGCGAAACCTTAGTAAGGACATGCCGAATCCGAAGCCTTGCCTGGGCTGAATCCTCTGTCCTGGTTCATTAGGTGTTTTGGTATTTTCATTTCGATAGACCCCTTTCTCACCCTATTCCACAAACTTGGCATAAAAAAAATAAATAAATAAAATAAAAAAAAAGTGGTCAGTGCGACTGACCGTCAATCCAAGGGCCCGGGTTCGATTCCCGGCTGGGTCGGAAATTTTCTCCGCTCAGGGACTGGGTGTTGTGTTGTCCCAATCATCATCATTTCATCCCCATCGACGCGCAAGTCGCCGAAGTGGCGTCAAATCGAAAGACTTGCACCACGCGAGCGGCCTACCCGACGGGAGGCCCTCGCCACACGACCACCATGGAGGGCTGTGCTTTCACCCTGTATTATGTTAGCAAAAGACACGGCAAACGCGTGGGAAAGAGGCCGAAAAGCTGAATCTTTTTTCTGCTTTCTGCCAAATAAGTGTATAATCTCTGATTGGTCAAATGAGTTTGCAGTTCAAAGACCATTCTCTGAACTTAGAATGCCGGGCTCCAGCTTTTGATTGGCTTGTGCGAAAGTGGGGGAAGTCAAAAAAGGGAAATGTGCTTTTGTAACCGAGCTGAGGAGGAAGTGAGGAGAAAGGAAGAAGGACTCTTGTACAAGTCTCTTGTACTGGCGCTTCGCTACTAAAGACCTGCAGGTCTCTACCTAAACAGTGAGACTTGTGCCCTTTGCTAGTGTGCCACTTAGAGCCTGTGCCAGTCACGTTCTGAACTGTCAGAGGTACTGCTTATATCATCACGGTCTCTCAGAGTGACGCGTGCGTCTACTTATTTGTCTTGAGTCGGCCGTCTAAACTTTTGACGCACAGTCGTGGCACGGAGTCAAATTGGTTTAGCAGACCAGCAAACGGGTCCACCTGCAAACTAGAATGCATCGGGGTTTCAGAGGCTCTTAGGGAAGTACCTGCATTCTGAATTAACCGAATGCGAAACTGCGTACTTGCATTTGTTGGGAATGGGCATTTAATTTCTCTGCACCCTTTTCTTTCGAACCATATTTTTATTTTTGTATGGTAGAATGTAGATGCTTGGTGGTGGCGTAGTTTGGTGCCATAATGTGAATTCATGTGTATGAAGTCAGATAGAGCGACTAGAGTTCTGGTTAGTGTCATGTGTCGATACCCAGCAGATCACTTTGTCCACCATAGATTCCATGTTAGTAAGGCGTTTGTTAAATAAAAATGTTTGTGTGATGTTTGTTTAATAATTTTGTTGTCTTGTGATGTTTAAGATGAATAACTCGAGTGTCAATTAGACTACAACTTCTCCCTGAGTTCTAATTAACAGTTCCTTCCCATTTTATTATTGCAGTCTAGATCTGAAACATAAGGAGTAGCTCTTCACTTGGTGTCCACTGTGTGGATCTTTTATTTCATTTACGATAATCATCCTTCAACTTTTATGATGAGTATGTTGTGGACACTCCTTCTTTGGGTGTGCCAATAGCCGCATTCACAGGGTTTCTTGCAGACGTTCTGGAGCTGATGAACACTCACGCACCATATCGCACCTTGAGTGATTCATTAAATAATCCCTCCCCCTCTTCCTGATCGGATTTGCATAGAAAATGCCTGGGAATGTTTATAACAGCGGATGAAACTTAGCAGACTACATTGAAACGTCCCCTTAGAACAATTATACATGACTGTACTTAAACTGACACACAATATTTTCAGCGCAACGCAATCTGACTATCAAAAATCCCTACAAAAGAATGGCCCTGACTAACATTAAACTATACTTTTCACAAATCACTTACCTCATAAAAATCTTCGTTACTCAAGCTACTGCAATACAGCGAGCGCCACTACTGCCAGCTAAATAAAAGATTCAAACTACAGAAGGCGCTAACTACTAATAGGCATAGTTAGCAAATGAAAGATTTTGATAGAGAACAAACAATGTATTTACGTTAATAATCATAATAAATATAGCAGTTCATGACATTACAAATTTCAAAACTCCGCCATCTCTCTCCCCACATCCACCACTGCTGGCGGCTCACCTCCAACTGCGCAACGCTACGCTCTGTTCACATCCAGCTGCCGCTGCCCAACACTACAATGGCAGACAACAATGCAAACTGGCCACAGAATGCACACAGCACAGCCAGTAATTTTCATACAGAGCGCTACGTGGCGTTACCAATATAAAAACCTGAACAGCCTACTTACATAGCCCCCATGTTCCCCACAAAAAATTTTACAAATTGTTTTGGGCAGTGGCCAATAATGATTTGATAAAATTTTTCATAATTAAGATATCAAATCCACACACTTATTGCTACAATGTTGGTCAAAAGCTAAAATTTTCTCACAGTCCATAAAGACATTCATGATCGTTTATCACAGTAAGATAGCAGTGTTTTTCTCAAAGTCCGAGCAGTAAAAGAAAATGCACACGGAAGTAGTGGATTTCCATGCAGTCTTGAAGAAGTAGTGTTGTCCTTCCAGCGGAAAGACAGTGCTGACTCTTGACATGCTGACAGGTAATGGGCCACAACAGAGCAAACCCACAGCAGAGTCATTCGACATTTTGAAGAATAGTGGTAGGTAGGTCATCACAGAGCAGACCCACTGTAGTCCTGGTAGAGATTACGGTATTGGTGGGCCACCAGAGGTGCAGACCCACTGCAGTCCTTGTAGAAATAACGGTACTGGTGAGTCAGCAAAGGTGTAGACCCACTGTAGTCCTTGTAGAAATAATGGTATTGGTGGGTCATCAAAGGTGTAGACCCACTGTAGTCCTTGTAGAGATGGCCAGCAGCCATCTGCTGCGACTGTGCAGGTGCACAATCACCATCGAAGAGTCTTTGGGCCGAAATGAGTATTGTACAATCAGAAATAATTATTTTGAAAGAAATAGGAATAGCATACAGGAAGGAGGTATAGATAGGACTTTTTGGGAATAATGATGAATGAAGGGAGATCTCCAAGAAGCAAAGAAAGTTTTGTTTGCAAAATACTGCAATAAAACAAAACCTGTCCTTTCCTTGTGTTATCCCACTATGTGTTTATGTACCCTTGTTTATTTGTCTTTTTCCTGTTTTATGTGTTTAGCTGATGAGAGCTATGTCGTAGAATTTTTCTGATAATATGTTATTTTCTTTATAAAGATGTTTAGACATTATTTATTCTGTTTTGTTTTAATGCTCATCTGTGTAGTTGATGTTTAGAAAGTTATTCTGATCTTTTATGTATGTACTCATGTCATAATTCCTGTAACACTGATGTATATGTTATTTCTATTCTTTTGTAAAGCCTGTATTACTACAAATGTTGTCTGTATTGTTATGTTCTTTAATGATGTATTTTGTACCTTTGTTATTGTATTCTTATGTTATAATATTGTAAATGACACCAGTTCATCAAATTAAGTAACTGGTAAGCATTCATTTCACTGCACACATTTCTGTTGGTCATAGTAATGCACAATATGTGAGAAGTTGGGACTGTTAGTGTTTGCACGTGTGTTATTAATTCAGCAAGGGACTGGATAACAGCATTGCTACTGTAGTTTTAAGGACAATTCCAAAAACTTCGTGAGTGTACAAGTGGTGGTTTATGGACTTGCTATATTGTCTGCAAGACTTCTAAGGACAATTCCAAAAACTTTGTGCGTGCACAAGTGGTGGTTTATGGACTTGCTGTCTTCTCTGCAAGACTCTTCGATGGTGATTGTGCACCTGCACAGTCGCAGCAGATGGCTGCTGGCCATCTCTACAAGGACTACAGTGGGTCTACACCTTTGATGACCCACCAATACCATTATTTCCACGACTACAGTGGGTCTACACATTTGATGACCCACCAATACCATTATTTCTACAAGGGCTGCAGTGGGTCTGCACCTCTGGTGGCCCACCAATACCACAATCTCTACTAGGACTACAGTGGGTCTACTCTGTGATGACCTACCTACCAATATTCTTCAAAACGTCGAATGACTCTGCTGTGGGTTTGCTCTGTTGTGGCCCGTCACCTGTCAGCATGTCAAGAGTCAGCACTGTCTTTCCGTTGGAAGGACAACACTACTTCAAGACTGCATGGAAATCCACTACTTCTGTGTGCAATTTCTTTTAGTAATGAGACTTTGTAAAAAAAAAAACTGTAATTACTACTATGATGAATGATCAGGACTGTCTTTATGGACTGTGAGAAAATTTTAGCTTTTGACCAACATTGTATCAATAAGTGTGTGCATTTGATATCTTTGTTATTGTAATTATGAAAAATTTTATCAAATCATTATTGGCCACTGCCCAAAACAATTTGTAAAATTTTTTGTGGGGAACATGGGGGCTATGTAAGTAGGCTGTTCAGGTTTTTATATTGGTAACGCCACGTAGCGCTCTGTGTGAAAATTACTGGCTGTGCTATGTGCATTCTGTGGCCAGTTTGCATTGTTGTCTGCCATTGTAGTGTTTGGCAGCGGCAGCTGGATGTGAACAGCGCGTAGCGTTGCGCAGTTGGAGGTGAGCCGCCAGCAGTGGTGGATGTGGGGAGAGAAATGGCTGAGTTTTGATATTTGTAAGAATGGATGTTATGAACTGCCATATATATTATGACTAAATACAATGTTTGTTCTCTATTAAAATCTTTCATTTGCTAATTATGCCTATCAGTAGTTAGTGCCTTCCGTAGTTTGAATCTTTTATTTAGCTGGCAGTAGTGGCGCTCGCTGTATTGCAGTAGTTCTAGTAATGAAGATTTTTGTGAGATAAGTGATTTGTGAAAGGTATTGATTAATGTTAGTCAGGGCCATTCTTTTGTAGGGATTTTTGAAAGTCAGATTGCGTTGCTTAGTGCCTTCCGTAGTTTGAATCTTTTATTTAGCTGGCAGTAGTGGCGCTCGCTGTATTGCAGTAGTTCGAGTAATGAAGATTTTTGTGAGGTAAGTGATTTGTGAAAGGTATAGATTAATGTTAGTCAGAGCCATTCTTTTGTAGGGATTTTTGAAAGTCAGATTGCGTTGCGCTAATAAAAAATATTGTGTGTCAGTTTAAGCACAGTCGTGTATAAATTGTTCTAAGGGGACGTTAGAACATTCCCACAATTTAGTAGTCCTATAGAATGTAATCATCAATAAGTGACTTCAACCAGATATAACTGAAAAGTCGTGGGGATTCTCTTCTTTCCTGTATTGAAGCTAGTGAAACTTTGATTTCTATTCTTTGCCTTCAACAGTTATTCATTCTACCTTAGAAATGTTGAGGAACTGAATACATGTTAAGTTGCTCTAAAACACTCAAAGAACTGCTCCTCATGGCCCTGAGATTAAATATTCTACCTTCGCAATGGAAGATCTGCTCTGCTCTGCAACAGTACGTGAAATATAATCGTCTGCATCTGCACCTGAAGCAAACGGTTTCGATAATTTGTGCAAATTGGTTTTTCAGTAGCAAATGTGAACTTTGGATTTGTGTGGTATAGTGAATCAATAATTTATATCGGATATTTTGCATCGAATCTAGAAAAACGAATATATGTTTAAAGGGCTCTGTTTATATTTTCAGTTTCAAGTACAAACTTTTCTAGACATACTTGTCGCTAACGACCAAGTGGAAGCCAGCATGGAATACAAAAACCGTGAGACAACAATTATCTGAAATCAGGCAAGAAATCAGTTGTCGTCCGTCAACTTGTATTACGTTTAAGTCCACAGCACTTAGACAGTATATGACCACATTAAACCACATCACTGAGTGCCTCGAAAGAGAACCTGACTCCTCATATTAATTATCCTGTTAAACTCTGCTATGAAAACAAGCTGTAGCCCCAAATAGACAATGCTAAGGTCTATGTGGTTACCACGAAGAAACGGCAAATACAGTGATTTTCTAATCACGTAACTGATATGAAAAGAATAACTCACATTAATATTATTCCGCTCTAAGCATATGACAAAAATTTGAGATGACGGCGAGTGCAAAAGTGTCAGTATACGTTACCTCATTCAGCACGCAGAAGGCAGCCTGCACAACGGCAGAAGTCAGTCCATTCCAATCGATGTCCCGGGAGCACGTGTTGTGCCCCAGCCAAATTCTACCTGCCCGTTAACTTTGCCAGGAAACCTCTGACATCATCCATCAACAACTGAGAAAGACAGACCGTGACGCGTACGCCAGAGCACCTGACGCTGCAGGTGTTACGACTGTCAACAGCCGTCTCCGACAGGGAGCGAGGAACTGTTTCAGATCGGTTTAATAATTCTCGACTGCGCGTTTAGATGCCTGCAACCTCTCTTAGCACACTACAGAGTTAACACCCTTAGAGCGTACCTTTTCACTGACATCTTGATTTCCCGTGGGCCCTGCCCTGAGCCAAACATTCTCCAAGTATGGCTGACAGGGCGACTAGTGTGACGTCACAAGTTCGTTGCGGGGGCCTGTATATCTCATGGGCCCCGTTACCAATCTGACCAAGCCTATCACAGAAGCCTGCCCAAAGCGTGTGTTCAGGTAGAACGTTTTCTGGTAAAATTAGCAGACGAAAGCTAATGCTGTAGTAAACTAATATTCTAGTGGATATGTAATCACAATGCAAACCACAACGAGCTCTCACCATTATTAGGGCTACAGAGGATGTTCCACAATATTAACGTGATGTGTTCTGCGGAGGGGTGGGGGGTAGGGGGGGGGGGAGGGCTTTCGTGCTCAGGTACTTATTTTGCCAGTAGGATACTGTATTAGAATAACCATTGGCGTATAGTATGATAAATTGTTCGCGAAATTGCTATCAGCAGTCAAATTGACGAGATCGTACATATTCAGATTACTGCTGCACATTTATGACAAGAAACAGCACATCTTTGCAGCTAGTTTCTGTAGGATTATGGCAGCTTTCTGCGGAAAACATTTTTCAAGTAAATAAGTGACTAACGTCATTATCATCTCCCACCGTAAAACTCCTGAGACTGTTGGGAAACACATGGAATAATCCTGTGGCATTATTGGCTATGAGAACACGTCCAGGCTGTTCGGCCACCTCATGCAATCTTTTTTCTTATCCCACTTAGGTGACTTGCGTGTCAACGAAGATGAGCTAAAATTATTAGGAAAACACGAAAGCCCAGTCCCCGAGCGAAGAAAATATCTTGCTCGGCTGGGAATCCCGCCCCGGGAACCGGAAATCTAGAACCAACGACGCTAATCGCTGTTCAGGTTCTGTCTTGCTCGCTATGAAGAGGAGGCTGTTTGGTAAGTCGTTCATATACATCGACGGTGCCCTGTCTTGTGATGAATGATAATTACAGGGTTTTTCTGTTTTTGGTCACTGGCTTCACTAGTAAACATTATGTACTTTACTTTCAACTGTAATACTACACCTCCAACTTTATAATATGTCCCGAAACAGTATCGTCTCCAGATATCTTCCCTTCTTCGTACCTCGAAAGGCTTTGTACACTTCATCTGGCATTATTTCCAGAATTTCATTATTTTCTTCATTTACTGTCATTTCTGATTCAGCTCTTGAAAGACACAGACACTTTAAGAAATTTCGAATGACGTGTGTAATTTTATTCCCCTCAACCACTGAAATATCGTCTCCTTCATACTATTATTGTTTTCAATTGTTTTCATATGATCTTTCTCTCGTATCGATTCAAATTATCTGAAAGACATTTCCGAATACTGCTGTTTATTTCTATAACGTTTCCATGACTTTCGCCACTGCACGTACTTGTGTTATAATCAACTATAGATTTTCATTTATTTACTTTATATTTTCCCCGAATCTCTGTCTAAAGATGCAGCAATTTAATGCAGATGTATTGAGCTGAGATTACAAGTCTAAATCATGCTGGCATGGCTAATAAGGTTGCTTAGTAGTACGAAGTGTGATTTAGAATTCTTAATTGGTCTTTTCGCAGAAGAGGATATTGGAAGGATGGAACGAAGAAAGTTTAGGGTTTGACTACCCATCAACGATGATGTCATTAAGGGCAGGGCACAGGTTCGGTTTATGGAAGGACGAGAAAAAATATTCCTTTCAAACGAACCGTTCCAGCATGCGTCTCAAGCGATTTAGGAAAATCTCGGAAAACCTAATCTGGATGGCCAGATGGTAATTGGGGGAAATCAGCTAGCGTTCTCCCGAATACGCACTAGTGTCTTACGACTGAGCCACTTCGATAGAAACGGATGTAGGAAATGATGCTGATAATTACAGTTGTTACGAATCCCACGCAACGTGTCGACACTCGCTTCCGGCCGTCTACGCGACGACGTCGTGTACGTGATTGTGGACTGGTCCAGTGTAGACTGGCTAGGGGCTCCGGGGCGTGGTCACTGAAATTTTTACGCCCTCCTCCCTACGGTATTACCACAGCGTCTCCGGCGCGCCCACATTCTTCTCTCCCTGAAATAAAAGAAGATACAGCGGGATGTTTTGCTGGGATGTGGAAGTGAACAAAATAATCATTTTATTGTTGGATGATATGATATCCACTAGTCAAATTCTAAAAAGATTCTGCCCAGTATCGGACACCTTCGTTCCATAAAAACTTCACCGCATTTGATTACGAACCTTAAAATGGGCTATTACGCAATGAAATAACAGTCTGGCAGAAGTTACAGAAGTTGCCTTAGCGAATACCTACGATAAATGTTTATAGTTATTCAACCATCTGACGACAGAGCATACTGTACCTCAACGAAATATCACATGAAGCATCGTCAATAGCTGCTATCGATTTTGTCATTCTAATTGTTGAATGAGTGGAGAAAAGCTCCCAAGTCAAACGTGTATAAACGTGTAGTGTTTATGGATAATAAGGTGAAACAATGCTCTAACGGACGTCTTTACCCACACATTCAGTATATTACCAATCTATTTTTTTTTTCCTTTTATGAAATGTTATACTGCTAACCACGACTATATCATTATTTAGAATATATCATAAACTCCGTCATACAACGAGTTATCCTCACTGACGATCAGTCGTAATGCCAAATGTCCGCCAAGCACCCACATTAATGTTTTCCTGGTTTTCCTAAATCATTAGGAGTGAATACCACATATATTCTTCAAAATCTGCGGCTGCTGTCCTTTGTAAGCCTGAATTCTGTCTCCAATTACATCATCGTCGACTAGACCTACCGCCTAATCTTTCTTATACCGTTCTTGTGAAACAAACACAGTGCTGAGTGTTACTGACAAGAGAACTCAAGCTGATTCCATATTTGTGAATTTCCAAAAAAAAAAAAAAATCAAATGGCTCCGAGCAGTATGGGACTTAACACCTGAGGTCATCAGTCCCCTAGAACTTAGAGCTACTTAAACCTAACTAACCTAAGGACATCACACACATCCATGCTCGAGGCAGGATTCGAACCTGCGACCGTAGCGGTCGCGCGGTTCCAGACTGTAGCGCCTAGAATCGCTCGGTCACCCCGGCCGGCCGTGAATTTCCAGAAGGCTTTTTACACCGCTCCTCAAGCGGCTTTTAATTTGATTGCGAGCCTACGCGCGATTCAAACTGTCATATTCTGTCCGTAGGTTCGTAGAGGTTCGCGGTATGTCATCAATTGAAAACTAAGTTAGATCTGGAGTTCCCCAAGGAGGCGTTATACAAACTCTGATGTCTTAGAATGTTTGCAGATGATATAGTAAGGTCATCAGAAGATTAAAACGATCTGCAAAATGATTTAAACAAGATATCGGCATGGTGCAAAACTTGGCAGTTTACCCAGAACAAGAATAAGTATGACGTCCTCTACGGGCATACTACACAAAATTCCGGCAAAAAAATTCGATTACACGATACATCATGTAACTAAATCCGAGGTGAATTCGATAAGTAATGCAACAATTTTTTTTCTCGAACTATTCCGCTTGCAAAAGTGCGGAATTTTTTGTGGGACATCGTGGAATACTCCCGCTCCAGCCCCCATAGTTTCATGAAGTTTTAATACGTGGCGACTGTACATGCAGCTTTCAAAATGGCGTCTGTGACGGAGGTGCGTGTCAGGCACAGAACGGTCACTGCGTTTCTCTTGGCGAAACCCCAGAGCATCGCAGACATTCATAGGCGCTTGCAGAACGTCTACGGAGATCTGGTTGTGAACAAAAGCACAGTGAGTCGTTGAGCGAGGAGACAGACAATCATCATTGCAAGGTAGCACAGACCTGTCCGATTTCCAGCGTGCTTCGCAGAAACTCACAGGCTCTTGCAGATTGTCTACAGAGGACAAAAGAACCGTGAGCCATTGAATAAATCGTCAGTCACTATCGCAACAAGGTGAAGCAGACCTGTCGGATCTCCCCCGCGGGCCAGCCGGCCGCACTTGTAGCTGTGACTCGTACAATGATGGAACGTGTGGACACTGCCATTAGATGTGATCGACGGGCCATTGTCAAAAACCTCGCTGCTCAAATGGACATCTCTGATGGTGGTGCTGACACACTTGTCCCCCAGTTGGGGTACTCAAAAGTGTGTGTCCACTGGCTTCCTCGGCGACTAGCAGAAGGCCGTAAAGAACAACGACTGAGCGGAATTGCTTTCGCGCTACGATGCTGATCGTGACTTTTTTGTCGAACGTTGTCAGAGACAATGAGACATGGGTTTTATCACTTCGAATCGGAGACGAAAAGTCGGCAGAGTGGCGCCACATAACTTCTCCTTTAAATAAAATTTTCAAAGCCAAGCCTCTGCCGAAGTCATCGGGACGGTCGTCTGAGACTCTGAAGGGGCTATTCTGTTTGACTTCCTCACTCATAGTGCAAACATCAACTCTGACGTGTGCTATCCTCAGGACACTGAAGGAACAACTTCAGCGTGTTCGTTACCACAAAAATGCAAACGAACTTCTTCTCCACTGCAACGCAAAGCCTCACAAAAGTCTGCGCACCCGAGTGGTACTCACATAACTTGATTGGACTGTTCTTCCTCATCCACCTTAAAGTCTGAATCTGGCACCTTCCAACTTGCATCTGTCTGTCCCAGTGAAGAATGCACTCCGCAGGAAGCGCGTGGATGACGGGGCGGTTATTGATGCAACAAGATGTGGGCTCTGACGTCGACTAGTAGAGTGGTATCATGCGATCGTACAGCTCCCTCTCGCCCCAGTAAAGTGGCGTAAGGTCGTCACATTGAACGCAAATAATTTTGAAAAATTGAAAAATAGGGATCTGTAGCCAAAAGAGTGGGGAACAGTGTGGTGTACTAGAACCCTGAAAAAAACCACTCCGCTTTCAGAATAAAATTTCTATTACTTATTAAACGCCCCTCTTAGCTAGGGATTACAATTTCGAACAAGTTAAATTGGAACCGCCACACAGAAAATGTAGCAGGGAAAGCGAACAAAAGACCAGGTTTGAATCACAGAACACTTAAAAGTTTGTAAGTTCTTCTAAGGAGACCACCTATACAGCGTTTATCCGTCTTTTTCAGTATCACTGCACAACATGGAATCTTTTCCAGACAGGATTGACAGAGGACGCCGAGAAAGTTCAAAGAAGGGCAGCTTGTTTTGTACGGTTGCACCGTACTGGAGAGAGTGTCATGGATATGGTAAGCGAGTACGTGTGCCAATCATTGAAACATTTTTCTTTACGGCAAGATCTTTTCACGAAATCTCCAGCACCAACTTATTCTTGCGAATGCCCAAACATTTTGTTGACGACCACTGACACAGCGAGGAATGACAGTTGTGACAAGAGAAGGAAAATCGGAGGTCGCGCGGAAAGATTCACTAGTCATTTTTCCCTCGTGCTGTTCGAGAGTGGAGCGGTAGAGAAGTAGTTGGAAAGCGGTTTTATGAAGCTTCTGTCAAATATTAAAGTGTGAACTGCAGGGTGATGATGTAGACGTAGATGTAGATTGGTAAATAGATCGTAGTTGTTTCAGTACCTCTCTGGACAAAAAAAGTGAAGAAAACTGACGATTGCAAAACACCCATTCCTTTAGGTAAGTGCATGTCAAAAACTTTTGAAACGATCCTTCGTCTCGTCCTCGGCGATATCGTGCAGCTGCGATAACACGACGCTCAACCTCAATCATAAGCCAGGCCTTCCTAGCTACGTGAGGCACGCGGAACAAATTATTCTTCATCTTATTTTCGTCTTTCTTCAAGAGTTAGGTGTTTGCCTATTACATCCTGCTTTTCAGTGCTTATATTTTCTGCGCTTAGTTGCTCTTCTATCTCTATATATCTTTCTTGGTTGTTATGTTGCGTATTAGAGCTCTCTTTGGTAGCGAAACGTTCATTGTGGACTCGAATCAATTTTCAGTACAATTACACTTATAAAAATCTTCACAAAGGTCGCCAGCATCGTTTTGGCCCACAGGAGCATGTTAAAATTGTCGCTACTGTTGTATCAAATGATAAATTCCCTGCAGTGATCTAAATGCACTCAGTGACTCTAAAATCTGGCCACTGGACTGCAAACGTACACTGCTAATAATCATAGCATCATGTCCCACTGATTTACTGCGATTTTCGCAGAAATTTCTAGAAAGACGAAACAGAACACTCGTTCAAATCAGTGAAGGTCGTGAGTCACATCAAAATCATTATATTTCAAATAGAAGGAAAAAAAACATAATGATGCTATTTTAAATCTCTGACTGTATCAAGCTCTTAAGTATCCACAAACTCTTCAACGAGTTCTTTGTACCTATCGTCAATGATGACAAGCTTGTCAATGACGGAAGAGCATTAGTTCGAAAGTTTGTGGATATTCAACCACTTGACGCGTGTAGAAGCAACAGAAAATTTTATTCTCTTTTCGTTTTTTGCATAAATGTAATGTTTAGACTCTGAAGGCACTTTATAAGTATGGATAAGTGCAGCATTTCAGAATGTTAACAACTGGATGAAAGAAATCAATTTCTGAGTCAAAGGCGTGACAAAAAGTGTATCCGGTACGATAGTTATCTAGTGCACCACTTAGAATCCTTCTGTTAATATGTTTGCAAATACCCTCTCTTCAATCAACGCGAAGTTGCTGTACGCAATAAATCGACAATCTAATACATTCACTTGCATTCCAGTAACATGCGATCGCACTAAGACGCAATATTTGTCTACAGAAAAGGAAGAAAAACTAATCAGAACCCACAGAAAAAGTACTTGCTAATTATTGTAAGCTTTCCATGCTAGTGAATGACACAGTCTAGCACGGTGGATCACTGCCTTCAGCTTTAAGACTATATGGCACAGTTAATTATTATCGCCGTCTAAGATGGCTTACGGCTCCGCAACCTACATCCAAGAGCGCTGCCGACGCCTGGATGTGAAATCGCGACAACTCTTGAAAACTTTTATTAATTGATTTATTTTTCTCAGCCAAGCAGCAAGAAGCGCAGAATGATACACTTTTAACTCAAACATGGCCCTAGTCATCGACCATCCCCTATTCTGCCACTAATAGTATTCACTGGGAAGCTTTGCTCTTGGCATGGAATCTCGTATTTCTCACTTACGGTTTCCGCGAGGAAATCTCATGTAGCCGGAACAACATGCTATTTATGAATTGTTAAACCTCTCTTCGACATTTCAGCAGTTGAACTGTTAACTTTCATCTGATGTAAAATGTGCTAAGTCTCTTCGACATAACAATAACAGGATTGCAACGATGGGACCCCCCCCCCCCATCTAAATAACTGTTCTATTATATATCAAATTGTTCAAATGGCTCTGAGCACTATGCGACTTAACTTCTGAGGTCATCAGTCGACTATAACTTAGAACTAATTAAACCTAACTAACCTAAGGACATCACACACATCCATGCCCGAGGCAGGATTCGAACCTACGACCGTAGCGGTCGCTCGGTTCCTGACTGTAGCGCCTAGAACCGCGCGGCCACTCCGGCCGGCTACTAGATATCCTGCGCATGGACAATTACTCAATTAAACTTGAGATACAGTTCTTCTAAATGCTTTCGTCGGTACGTAAATCTTACCAGTTCCTTCCTGCGAGATATGCGACTGCCTCTTTATCTAGATTACTGAATATGTTAAGAATTTTTGTGTCATTTGTACTTTAGAAATGTTAATTATATATTTTATTCAATATTTTTGAGGTTTTATGATGAAATGAAACACAGTTTAGATAGATTCACCTTTTAAAAATTTTATTCAACATTGTAAAATACAGAAATGTGCAAGCAATTCTCTAACTATCCCAGGCAGTGATGCTGCAGATGAATCGCACATGCTCCGTCCTGAAGCACAGCATGCACTGATATTCGTAGCGAAAGCTTCCTCTGAAGTGTTCTGACGTGTAAGCTCTGTAAGCGCATGCCAGACACTTCCAGGAAATATACACTCCTGGAAATTGAAATAAGAACACCGTGAATTCATTGTCCCAGGAAGGGGAAACTTTATTGACACATTCCTGGGGTCAGATACATCACATGATCACACTGACAGAACCACAGGCACATAGACACAGGCAACAGAGCATGCACAATGTCGGCACTAGTACAGTGTATATCCACCTTTCGCAGCAATGCAGGCTGCTATTCTCCCATGGAGACGATCGTAGAGATGCTGGATGTAGTCCTGTGGAACGGCTTGCCATGCAATTTCCACCTGGCGCCTCAGTTGGACCAGCGTTCGTGCTGGACGTGCAGACCACGTGAGACGACGCTTCATCCAGTCCCAAACATGCTCAATGGGGGACAGATCCGGAGATCTTGCTGGCCAGGGTAGTTGACTTACACCTTCTAGAGCACGTTGGGTGGCACGGGATACATGCGGACGTGCATTGTCCTGTTGGAACAGCAAGTTCCCTTGCCGGTCTAGGAATGGTAGAACGATGGGTTCGATGACGGTTTGGATGTACCGTGCACTATTCAGTGTCCCCTCGACGATCACCAGTGGTGTACGGCCAGTGTAGGAGATCGCTCCCCACACCATGATGCCGGGTGTTGGCCCTGTGTGCCTCGGTCGTATGCAGTCCTGATTGTGGCGCTCACCTGCACGGCGCCAAACACGCATACGACCATCATTGGCACCAAGGCAGAAGCGACTCTCATCGCTGAAGACGACACGTCTCCATTCGTCCCTCCATTCACGCCTGTCGCGAAACCACTGGAGGCGGGCTGCACGATGTTGGGGCGTGAGCGGAAGACGGCCTAACGGTGTGCGGGACCGTAGCCCAGCTTCATGGAGACGGTTGCGAATGGTCCTCGCCGATACCCCAGGAGCAACAGTGTCCCTAATTTGCTGGGAAGTGGCGGTGCGGTCCCCTACGGCACTGCGTAGGATCCTAAGGTCTTGGCGTGCATCCGTGCGTCGCTGCGGTCCGGTCCCAGGTCGACGGGCACGTGCACCTTCCGCCGACCACTGGCGACAACATCGATGTACTGTGGAAACCTCACGCCCCACGTGTTGAGCAATTCGGCGGTACGTCCACCCGGCCTCCCGCATGCCCACTATACGCCCTCGCTCAAAGTCCGTCAACTGCACATACGGTTCACGTCCACGCTGTCGCGGCATGCTACCAGTGTTAAAGACTGCGATGGAGCTCCGTATGCCACGGCAAACTGGCTGACACTGACGGCGGCGGTGCACAAATGCTGCGCAGCAAGCGCCATTCGACGGCCAACACCGCGGTTCCTGGTGTGTCCGCTGTGCCGTGCGTGTGATCATTGCTTGTACAGCCGTCTCGCAGTGTCCGGAGCAAGTATGGTGGGTCTGACACACCGGTGTCAATGTGTTCTTTTTTCCATTTCCAGGAGTGTATATCCACAGGCCACCATTCGACACACTCATACACTGTACATTGGACGGCTCAACTATCGCACATAAAGTTTCTCAACATACAGTAGATTCCTGAAAGTGAATGCGCTGCGTGGTATTCTCGTTGTTGTATGTTTTTACTGTTCTCGGGTAGTCCCCCACACATATTGTACGACAGTATACTGACACTGCAGGCGTTTGAGCGTCGAATACAGCAGTTACTTGCGTTGAACTGACGTAATTGATACAATTCATAGTCTGAAAGCACTAATTTCATACCACTAAATCGTGGGTCTTAAAAAATTATCATTACGTTTAACTCATAATCTTAGAAGATGCCAAGAAGTACGTGTTTGCTGTCACTCGCATTCAACTTTTACGTTGTAGCGAGTAATACCACTTTCGTAGCGGCATTAAACCATGGTACCGGCTTGACGAATGGTGCAGGCGATGGTGATAATGTAAGTTCATAGTATGCAAAGATTTCTGCAGGTTGGACTGATATCTGCTCCTACGAATCAGGTGCATTGTGCAATGCTGGTGACTTGGCGATCGGTGTATTTGTTGGGTATATTGGAAACGCGAAGTCTGGAAACAATTCTGTGACCTGCTCTGGTATATCAGGCACTGCATCGTAGACTCTGTCTGTGTGTCAACTCATTAGTGCCGGTGATGGATACAGTTCTGAATGCTGACTTGATTTCCTCTCCAACATGTCGAGAGCCGCATCAGGGAGCGTGTCTGCACGCTCGCTTGTTATCTGCTGCTGCTGCTGCTGCTGCTGCAGCTGCTCATATATATCAGACACTGCATCAGACCTGTCAGGGAGCTGTTGAACTCAGAGAGAAATAAAAGAAAACCATGAGAAATGCATACATACACATAACCAATACTAAACATTGAGAGAGAAGAATGGTTTATTGCTTGCATTGGATGTGTCGGTCAGTTCCTTCTGCCTGAGGTGTTAGATCTCTGATGACGTTTCATGATGATGATCAACCTTTCACTAAGGTGTATGGAGCAGAAATGATGGATTCGTTTGAACTTTAGTAAGCCTGGGCGCTGAGGATGAGTAGTGGGGATAGACGACAGTAGCGCCACGAAAATTGGAACAACTGTTTTGGGCTGCACTGATATCCCCAGGTAATCTGCCCTGGATTCTGATGTCACTGAAGATGTTATCAACCCTAAATTTAGAACCAAGCGGGTTAGTACCTGTGGGCGACTTCATAGAAATACCGTTCCCCTGATCAGTGGTTTACTAAGTGAATAACATGCTGAAATTCACATAAAAGACTTCATCTTCTGAAATGTTCTGAAATCTGAAATATTTCGAATAAAGTCTGGAATTACAGTAATTTTTATGAAGCAGGAAATAGATCAATGTAGACTACATAGCACTTCATCCCATTCATGTTAAAGCAAACAACACTGTATCAAAATGTCTCCACACTATGCCAAAATGTCCAACAAAATACACCCTGAATGCAGCAAAATGCTTCCCAAATTACAGCTTCCATCATCATCACCAATGTTCTCAGCACCCTCACCACCACAAGAGCGTCCCTACTTTGTAGCTCCAATTGGCAGTCTGTGAATTCCACCAGTGCAATGGTGACTAAGATGGTTAAGTTGGCCAGTACGTTGTTGATGGCTAGTAAGCCTGGAGGGGATGGTAGGAGGGACGAGGGCTGGGGGTTGGAGGGTGAAGGGAGGGAGGAATCCCGTGAAATCGTTGATGACTTCATCAGTGATGCCGTCATTGACATACTTTGGGCCAGAACTGTCCTTACAGATGCTGCTGCAGTCCACAAATAGCCTCGATGTGCACATGTGTCATTGATACTTGGCTCCAAAAATACGGGGTGGGCCGTAAGTCAGTTGTCACTAGCAATCCATTCCCTAGCATAGTTTTAGTCAATCGTGAGCTTGACAATTGCGTAGTACCCGTAAGTCAGTTGAAACTATTCGTTTGAAGTTACGCTGTTGGTTGTTATCTCAGAAAAAGTGTATGGGAAGTTAACTAAAGAACAGCCTGTATTTGTTTTGCAAACATGATGGAAACATGACCATAATTAGTTATGTTTATTATTTGTTTGTGGAACGGTTTTCAAACATGCAAACTCCATTTGGACAAGTTATTTGCGCACTGAAATTAAGATATGAAGAGATTGTTTCGGCAGTTAATCTTAATGTAGTCGCATAATGTTTTATGCAGTCGCCGACTAAATCTCAAAGAAAAGCGTCCAAGGAGTATGGAAGAGCTAAAAGAAAATCCCCGAATGATTCAGAAACGCTGATGAGACGATACAGGCCTACTTTGCTTTACAACCCAAATCAACATGAGCCGGATATGTGCATGGAATACTGCGAGTTGTACACAATCCAACGAGAAGCGGATTCTAAGTTTTACAAAAGCATTCTTTGGAGCGACATAGCAACTTTTAAGGTGAACGACAGAGTTAACAGACTAAACTGTTCTAACATTCTGCGTGGTGTCTGTTTGTTCTATATCGTGTCTCCCTACCACTTTCGCGCAACGACGCTCTGAGCGTGTTTTTTAGGGAATTGACTAGTTTGAACCTGGGACCTGTTGCTGGTAAGGAGACGTCACATGACATGTAGAGTTCAGAAGAGTTCAGTGAGACTAGCGATGATATAACCAAATACTTAATGATTTCAGCGTCAGCTCCACTGCACTCCCTGTAAAAGAATCTTAATACTAACTAAATATAGTGGAAGGGGTTCAAGGCTTTCCTATTTTTAGTTAGCTGGTAAAATAACGTCGAAAAAGCAGTTAAGTTTACCACTGGAAATTTTATTCTACTCACAAAACATTGTTTATGAATTGCACTATTGATAAAAGGAAGTGTTTTAATGGCTTGGTTCAAATGGCTCTGAGCACTATGCGACTCAACTGCTGAGGTCATCAGTCGCCTAGAACTTAGAACTAATTAAACCTAACTAACCTAAGGACATCACACACATCCATGCCCGAGGCAGGATTCGAACCTGCGACCGTAGCGACCGCTCGGCTCCAGACTCTAGCGCCCAGAACCGCACGGCCACTCCAGCCGGCGGAAGTGTTTTAATACAGGATGGTCAAAACTAACGGCGTTCAACAAAAATGTGAACGAATATTCCCTGAATGGATTTCCAAGTTCTACAATGGATCGAAGGATGACCTATGCCATATCACATCTATAATCTAGGTTTAAATTAAGTTTCACAAAAAAGACCCTCAATTATCTTTAATTACTTATCTAACTTGTCGTAAATTACAGTGGCTGATGTGGCTTCTCAATAACTATATAACAGAAAAATCATCGCGTTTCAGATTTTTACTTCAAGTGGCAAATGTGAACACCATGAGCTTTAATTGACGATAGACACTAGTATTACCCAAAAAGGGGGTGAAACAGATGAGACTTCTGCAGTTCTGAGTGAAACTTTATGCGCTGTTATGCGGCATCGCGTGCGTTCATTACTTTGTCGGTGTTCGTCAGGGGGCGGCGGGCAGCACAGCTCCGCTCACCTCGCCGTCTCGGAAGCAACTCTTGTCCCAACTTCTCCTTACTACAATTTACCGAAGTTGGTTTAAAAAAACTATATGGCTGTGTTTTCATCTGACCAATCTTGGTCTCAATGTTAACCTTAAGCTCCACCTACAAAAATTCTGTCCATCCAATGAGAAACGTTATACTTTTCGTGGTGGGGCAATGTTTTTAAAGTTTGCAACGTAACAGAGACGCGAAAAAGTCTCACGCTAAAACTTGCAGCTGATGTGGTCCTTTTAGTGTTATCGTAAGATCTATACCGTTCTTCTGCAGGGCTCTATCTTTTAACATGGGCTGGGGTGTAGTCCTGACGTAACAGAGACGCGAAAAAGTCTCACGCTAAAACTTGCGGCTTCGTGTGGCCCTTTTTGCGTTATCGTAAGATCTATACTGTTCTTCTGGAGGGCTCTAGTTTTTAACATGAGCTGGGGGGTGGTCCTAGTGGTTAGCTGGCGACGTGGGTGTCCGTCCCTTATCGTAAGGCCTTCTAGCTTAACACGGTTCTGCTCTCGGCTTCTTTTTTCGTTTCTCCCCTCGGAACTGCGTCTGTCTCCCGGTGGGAAGGTATGACATGCATTTAGGCATTCTTGTGTTAGACTGTGGTATTCCATTTGCTCACTCGTTACTCGTATTACTTTGGTTAATTTAATGTCACGATTTATTCGGAGCTATGTGACATACTACTGGATTTGCTTATCATGTCAGATTTTTCATGGAAGGTGTTGAATTTGCCTGACACCTTACACTGTGTCTAATAGGATTCCCTCCTGACGTGAGTGTATGGACAGGGCTAATCGGGTCTCATTTTCTTGAAGGTACTGTCAGTTTTGGAAATTACATAGATATTCTTCAAGAAGTGTTGTTGGCGCTGGAAAATAGTCAAGTTTTTTATATCTACAGCCGGTTGAAGAAACGTTGATGTGGCGAGAAGGTGGAATAACCCCACAGTAAGCAGTTGTTGTGAGAGACTTTCTAAATGAAAAATTTGATGACTGCATTGGTGTATAGGATACATACAATTGAATAGCCTCCACGATCCCTTGATATCACATCCATGGATTTTTCAGTCTGGTTAAACTAAGAAACGAGATTTATTCAGTCAAATTCCTAACGTTGACCAATCGGAACGCACTGCTCTGGAAAAATTATGACAATATTTGTGGGTGTTGAAAAAAGGCAAGGTTTGCGTAGAGGAGATAGGAAAGCATTTTGAGCATTTTTTGTGGGTTCACTGAACTCTACATGCATTTACGTTTTGATAATGAATTTCTAATGTCATTTGTTTGTTATTATTAGGCCAACACTGTTTAACAATTGACGTTGTGAAGTGCCGTTGTGAATCTTAAGTTGATTTGCGTCAGTCTGGCCCCGCTATGTGGCAGATCACTCTCCGAAACTCAGTAGTTAATCAATGTTACCCAACGGATTTGACTAACGCTAGTGTGGCACTAGCATTGAATTCCAGATACTGGTATTCTCCTGATTTGCTGTTAACTAACTTCATCAAAAGGGTTGTGAGGAGAAAATGGGGGCCTACCTGTACATTGATGTAGCCTCTCGGTAGCTGCGGCCCGGTCTTTTAGCTGAAAATGTTCGTGAAAGGATTGTGTATCTTAGCACATAAAAAGAGAAGTCCAGTAGTTCTTTTCAAATCTTCTCACCAAATCACTTCACATATTTATTTACGGAGTTTGATTCCTATCGCTAAAGACCAGATCTGATTACACATCAAAAATATTTATACAGGTCTCATTATACTCACATTTGACCGATAACTTTAGATTATATTCCTCCAAAAGGATCATAATGATGAATTAATTGGCACCCAAAGTAATTTTTCCCATAGCAAATCAACAAGTTTTCTGCAACGCACACGGAATGATGATGATTATTCGTTAAGGAACAGTGACATGATTACAAATGTTACTTGTGAAATCTATCACTGATTCTATTAGTTACTGCTCACATCCTCAAATAAATCTGCTGTTAATTCAAACAACATTCGAGCACACAGCGTAGAGAATATTGAAATCCAGGAGCAAGTTACATACTGACCAAGAAAAATGAAAACCTTAACGACGCAATGCGAGCGTTTCGTCCTCGTACAGACGGGCACTGGAATATTATTTGATTCTGGTTATTTTATTATTGTTTGACATTTCCCTAGGTAAAATTATTCCTTTTTAAATAGATGTAATAATTACTGCCAGACTTTATCAAATTACCGATGTGAACAGTGGGTATTAAAATATACATAATCAAGATTCTTGACTTTTAGATACGGTATCCATACTGATTATTAAAAATCGGATATTAAAAATTACGAAGTTATTAATTATAGCAACAAAATATTTGTTATTGGAGTTGTTGGGTTCAGAAAATATAGTTCAGCAATATTATGTTAACTTATTCCATAAATTTATAGTGGTTTGGTCACAATGGGTACTGAAAGTTTGGGTTGGTTGAAATGTTTAGTTAATTATATGTCCTGAATTAATTTGGCTTGAGCAAAAATGAACAAGTCTTTGAAACGGGCAAAAATTGAACTACCATTTAGAGATAATCTACTTTTCTGAATCTATTCATTAGCACACTAGACTTTCATGGATGCCTTCTTGATCAAAGACTTTGAAATTCAATAAATTTTGAAATACATCATTTCCAGCGAAAATAATTAGTACAAAACGTTCAGAACAGTGAACTGCATTATCTGAATAAATAGGTTTCAAAGGAGAAATTAGTTCACATTAGTTTGTAAACTGTGGGCTTAGATAACGGTTTCTACCATCAAAATAACTGCAACTGATTTCCCCCTCCCTCTCTCCCATCGTGATTCTCGGAATGGTGCGAGCAGCGGGCAGGAAAGCGGATGATTGGAGGACGAAATTTAAGCAGCACATATTCAAAGAAATTACACGATTGGCTAGCGCCAAGCAAAGTTTGTGCTGTTTAGCGGGCGATGCTTTCTTGAGGGAGAGACTAAGCAAAGCAGGCAATGGAGAGGCGCTGTGATGATTCTCGGGACATTCAAATCCTGGTATCGAGTCTAGTGGCATTCACCCTTCGAGCATTCTGGTGGTATATGATTTCATTCCAGTGACAGCTTCACCTTCCAGCTGCCGACCTCAAATCTGGCAGCAGATAGCTACTGGATGGATGACTTGGAAATAAGGAGATTGAGTTCACTTGCAGAGCAAAATGGAGCAAGAGATCCATGTGCAACACTCAATCTACATGTCCATATGCACATAATAGTGAGAATATATAGTGGCATCAGCTGGATAGGGAGGAACGAAGTTGAATATTTTCTAAGCACATAGTCAGAAAAAGTCAACATAAAATTACTGAAACGTTAGAAAATATTCAAATTGTGGTGCGAAGACCGTGGAGATTGCGACTTTCCTGGCATTGAGTAGCTTCAACGAAGGGTATTCAGCAATTCTGAAGACCATGAAAACGATGGACTTCACCCTAGGACTCTATTCGACGCAGTTCACCAAGCATTCGGACGACCACCGGATTCAAGCGGCCGAAAACCGCCCGTCACTGGCCGTACGAGCGGCTCTGGAGCAGCGCAGGATGGCCCAGATCGAGCAGAACGCCCTCTGTGAGGAAGAGGAAGGACTAGTTCATGGACCTGGAATAGCAGATTGAACGTAAGTTGCATATTATTGCATTTATATGTAGTCAAAACTTCAAGCGCGTTTTTCTCGAAATGACGTTTTTCTTATGACGCAGTATGGTAACTTAAAATCTACTGAACCAATTGGCATAATTCTTTGTTTCCGACGAAGTTAACTAAATTGTCTAGGAGTTGTACCACTTTTATTCCGATCCATCAACTATAACTATTGTTTTCGGCGCTGAAGTCGAAAAATCATGGAAAAAAAAACATTTTTCTTTAAATCTCCGCCATTCTGTTTCCTATGGTCCAAATGACTTAAGCGATGTACAACTCGTAAAGAATCTTATATACTTCGCTAACGTCAACTCAATTTTGATTTCAGACCTGTGACATATAGCACGTGGAGGTCTACATCGAAATTTGGTTTTGGTCCCACGGCATTTCCGCCTTTGCTCTTCGACATTTCCGGTCGAAAAAATTACGGTTTGTAGAGGAAATATCAATAAACATTTTGAACAACTTTGACATTGATATCTATAACACTTCCCGAGAAAAATATTCTCAAAGAACATGCTTTTTACGGGCCAAAGCTAGTAAACCTCCCCTTAAGGCCCACCATGACGTTTTGTTCACTGTTGTATAACATACACTGTTAGAAAAAAAAAGTGTACTCTTTTACAGGCTTCCAATTCACTCAAGGTTTGTTGTTGCAACAGTTCATGCGGAGTACATGAAATGATTACATTTACAGGTCAATAGTACAAGCGGTTCTGAGGTACCAGGTACCGATCCATACTGAAACATCTATATTAGTACATGATGTAGCCTTGACGGGCGGCAATGCAGGCGCCGACTCTGACATCCAGTCGATCATAAAGATGCCGAACACAGTTCTGAGATGCGTCATGTCTCACCCGCTCGACCTGCTCATACATTTCTGTAAGAGTTGTTGGCTGACAAGTATCACGAGTCACTTCTCATCCAATTATATCCCACATGTACTAGATTGAAATCAAGTCTGGAGAGCGCGCTGGCCAGGGAAGATGCTACACATCTTGCAGAGCACGTTGAGTTTCACGGGCAGTTTGTGGGTGAGCATTATCCTGCTGGAACAACACGTCACCTTCCTGCTGCGAGTACGGAAACAAAAACGAGTCTAACGACATTCTATATGTGCCGAGAGCTGGTTAGGGTCCCCTCCAGAAACACCAAAGGTGAAAGAGAGGTATAGGTTACCGCAACCCACACAATATGGTCTGGGGTGGGGCCAACGTGTGTTGGACAAAAGTAGTCTAAGAAACATTTCAAAATGGTTCAAATGGCTCTGAGCACTATGGGACTTAACTTCTGAGGTCATCAGTCCCCTAGAACTTAGAACTGCTTAAACCTAACTAACCTAAGGACATCACATACGTCCATGCCCGAGGCAGGATTCGAACCTGCGACCGTAGCGGTCGCGCGGTTCCAGACTGTAGCGCCTAGAACCGCTCGGCCACCCCGGCCGGCTAAGAAACAGTGCTTAGCAGGTCTACGTCATACTCACAAATGACCATCACTTTCGTGCAGGCAGAATTTGCTTTCATCGCTGAAGACCACGGCGCGCCAATCCATCTTCCAGGTGATCCTCTGATGGCACCAGTAATACCGTGCACTGCGATGGTGTGGCGTGAGTGGAAAACGTGCTAGAGGCATGCAAGCCCGAAGACCCACTGCTAATAACTGGTTCGAAACAATTCATGTTGATACAGCCGGTCTCACAAGCGTTCTTATCTGTGCTGTGGTAGTTGTACGACCTGTATCAGTTGCCACTACAATCCGACGATCCTGGAGGACGGGCGTCTTTGCTGCGTGGACGTCCAGAACCTCGTCTACAGGCTTTATAATGTTCACGTGACCCTTGATACCAGCATCACGGCACAATCGACGCAGCACGTCCAACTTGCAAGGTTTCTCCGAAAGGACCATACCGCCACTAGGAAGGCCACAATCTGACCGCTTTCAAACTCGCTCACTTAGCTGTAGAAAGCACGAGTGTGTCTCCATGGCTTGGTTGCCTGCTTACTTCACACGTTTGCGTTACACTGAGCCTTTTAGTTGTGAGCATTCAGTGTTAAAGATTAGACAGAAATGGCCCTCTAGTAGGTATTCCACTACGCTATCTGTTAGTGGACATTATCAGTACACCGGCTACCACACAGGCGGTATATGTCGTCATCGGATCAAAATCGACGTTTTGTTTCCAGGTGTTCTAACTTTTCGTCCAACCATGTATAATATCGCCGATACGTGTCAAAAGAACGGGCATGCAGTGTAAATTGGGACGACGCTCTTCGGAAGCGGAGAATGTGGAGCGTGAAGCAGCCTCGGTACATGTTTAGTGTGCGCGTGGAGCGGGCAGGGGTTCGGGTGGCGGGCACCTGCGGCAGGTGTAGCCGGCTGGCGTGTATCTCTGCGGCCGGCTTTCACGCGCCACCACCTGCTGCAGATGGACGCTCCCGCCACGGGCTGCAATTAGAGCCCGGCCTGCCGGACGCCGGCCTACAAGCAGATTCGCGCGTTACAATTTTAACTGCCGCTAACGTACCACCATCGCCCACTTAGACAGTCCTCTGGACATGGGCTCCCTTGAGTGCGTCTTCCCGCCAAAGTTCCAGTGGCAGGGAAGTTCTCCTTAATTTTCTCGGGCAATTTCCGTTTCCGGAATCTGTACATTTGGCTCTACACCTATTCCTCTCCGTCCAAACAGGCGTCGGAAGGCCAAACACCGGCCGATCGCGCGGCATCATCAGCCGTCACTGGATGCTGATATGGAGGGACACACCGCTCTCCCGGCCGTTGTCAGTTTTCGTGACCGGAGCCGCTACTTCTCCATCAAGTGACTTCTCAATTGGCCTCACAAGGGCTGAGTGCACCTCGATTGCCAACATCGTCGGCGGACCCGCACGGTTACTCATACAAGTGCAAGCCAAGCCCGACAGCTCATGACTTCCGCGATCTGACAGGAACCGGTGCTACCACTGCGGCAAGGCCGTTGACCGCTCTACACGTCGGTTGTCTGAAAAAAAAGAGAAAATAAAAACACCCAGAAGAAGAGAAGGAATACAAAATGAAAATTCCGGATTGAGAGGATATGTGACGAAGTGATTATAAAATCGAGATAAATTTACAAAAAACTTGACGGTTACGAGCCCAATTCACTACGTTTGGCTATACGGGTCAACAAGTGTCTGGCGCAGTTCTTAGACCGCTTGCTGCTGCTACAATGGCAGGTTATCAAGAATTAAGTGAGTTTGAACGTGGTATTATATTCGGCGCACGAGCGATGGGACACAGCATCTCCGATGTAGCGATGAAGTAGAGATTTTCCAGTATGACCATTTCACGACTGTATTGTGAATATCAGGAATGCGGTAAAACATCAAATCTCCGACATCGCTGCAAGAACGTGACCAACGATGACTGAAGAGAATCGTTCAACTTGACGGAAGTGCAACACTTCCGCAAATTGCTGCAGATTTCAATTCTGGGTTATCAGCAAGTGTCCGTGTGCGAACCATTCAACGTTACATCATCGATATGGGCTTTCGGAGCCGAAGGGCCGCTAACGTACCCTTGATGCCTGCACAACACAAAGTTTTACTACTCTCCCGGGCCCGTCAACGCCGACATTGGACTTTTGACGACTGGAAACATGTTGCCTGGGCGAACGAGTCTCGTTTCAAATTGTGTCGAGCGGATGGACATTTAGGGGTGTGGAGACCTCATGTACTAGGGGACCATGCATGTCACAGGAAGACTGTCCATGCTGGTGCATGCTCTGTCACGGTGTGCGGCGCGAGTAGTGGAAGTGATATGGGACCCCAGATACGTCTAAGTATGACTCTGACGAGTAACACGTACGTAAGCGCCCTGTCTGATCAGCTGCATCCATTCATTTCCATTGTGCATTCCGACGGACTTGGGCAATTCCAGCGGGACAATGCGACACCCCCAACTTCCAGAAATGCTACATAGTGGCTCCAGGAACACTGATCTGAGTTTAAACACTTCCGCTGGCCACCAAACTCCCCAGACATGAACATTATTGAGCATATCTGGGATGCCTTGCAACGTGCTGTTCAGAAGAGATCTCCAACCCCTCGTATTCTTACGGATTGATGGACAGCCCTGCAGGATTCAGGGTGTCCGTTCCTCCAGCACTACTTCAGACGTTAGTCGAGTCCATGCCACATCGTGTTGCGGTACTTTTACGTGCTCGCGGGGCCCCTATACGGTATAAGGGAGGTGTACCAGTTTCTTTGGCTATTCAGTGTAAATGGTATTTGATATAATCGGTACCGGCACTGGGCTGGAGCTGATATACGCAGCTTTTCTATTGCGGAGAGATGTGTGGATCTTTCCGGCAACCGAAGTACCTCAGCGTCAGGCAGACGGTTCACTGAGAAACGCACACTGAACATCTGATGAAGAGCGTGACAATGAGTGTTAGAATGCGAACACTACATACTCAGAAAAACCATGAAAAACCAGAATCGCCAATAAATGAGTAACCGGGCCAAGATATCGGTTGTGCTACAACTGTCAAGAAGCCATATCAACTTCAATATGTACACCAACATCTACATATACGTGATTACTCCGCTATTCACAATAAAGTGCCTTGCAGAGGGTTCAATGAACCACCTTCAAGCAGTCTCTCTACCGTTCCACTCTCGAACGGCACGCGGGAAAAACGAGCGCTTAAATTTTTCTGTGCGAGCCCTGATTTCTCTTATTTTATCGTGATGGGCATTTCTCCCTATGTAGGTGGGTGCCAACAGAATGTTTTCGCAATCGGAGAAGAAAACTGGCGATTGAAATTTAATGATAAGATCCCGTCGCAACGAAAAACGTCTTTGTTTTAATGATTGCCACTGCAATTTACGTATCATGTCTTTGACACTATCTCCCCTATTTCGCGATAATACAAAACGAGCTCTCTTTCTTTGTACTTTTTCGATGTCATCTGTCAGCACAGCAGTAATCTACACTCCTGGAAATTGAAATAAGATCACCGTGAATTCATTGTCCCTTGAAGGGGAAACTTTATTGACACATTCCTGGGGTCAGATACATCACATGATCACACTGACAGAACCACAGCCACATAGACACAGGCAACAGAGCATGCACAATGTCGGCACTAGTACAGTGTATATCCACCTTTCGCAGCAATGCACGCTGCTATTCTCCCATGGAGACGATCGTAGAGATGCTGGATGTAGTCCTGTGGAACGGCTTGCCATGCCATTTCCACCTGGCGCCTCAGTTGGACCAGCGTTCGTGCTGGACGTGCAGACCGCGTGAGACGACGCTTCATCCAGTCCCAAACATGCTCAATGGGGGACAGATCCGGAGATATTGCTGGCCAGGGTAGTTGACTTACACCTTCTAGAGCACGTTGGGTGGCACGGGATACATGCGGACGTGCATTGTCCTGTTGGAACAGCAAGTTCCCTTGCCGGTCTAGGAATGGTAGAACGATGGGTTCGATGACGGTTTGGATGTACCGTGCACTATTCAGTGTCCCCTCGACGATCACCAGTGGTGTACGGCCAGTGTAGGAGATCGCTCCCCACACCATGATGCCGGGTGTTGGCCCTGTGTGCCTCGGTCGTATGCAGTCCTGATTGTGGCGCTCACCTGCACGGCGCCAAACACGCATACGACCATCATTGGCACCAAGGCAGAAGCGACTCTCATCGCTGAAGACGACACGTCTCCATTCGTCCCTCCATTCACGCCTGTCGCGACACCACTGGAGGCGGGCTGCACGATGTTGGGGCGTGAGCGGAAGACGGCCTAACGGTGTGCGGGACCGTAGCCCAGCTTCATGGAGACGGTTGCGAATGGTCCTCGCCGACACCCCAGGAGCAACAGTGTCCCTAATTTGCTGGGAAGTGGCGGTGCGGTCCCCTACGGCACTGCGTAGGATCCTACGGTCTTGGCGTGCATCCGTGCGTCGCTGCGGTCCGGTCCCAGGTCGACGGGCACGTGCACCTTCCGCCGACCACTGGCGACAACATCGATGTACTGTGGAGACCTCACGCCCCACGTGTTGAGCAATTCGGCGGTACGTCCACCCGGCCTCCCGCATGCCCACTATGCGCCCTCGCTCAAAGTCCGTCAACTGCACATACGGTTCACGTCCACGCTGTCGCGGCATGCTACCAGTGTTAAAGACTGCGATGGAGCTCCGTATGCCACGGCAAACTGGCTGACACTGACGGCGGCGGTGCACAAATGCTGCGCAGCTAGCGCCATTCGACGGCCAACAGCGCGGTTCCTGGTGTGTCCGCTGTGCCGTGCGTGTGATCATTGCTTGTACAGCCCTCTCGCAGTGTCCGGAGCAAGTATGGTGGGTCTGACACACCGGTGTCAATGTGTTCTTTTTTCCATTTCCAGGAGTGTAGAATAGGGCGGACAAGTGTGTAAGCAGTCTCTCTGCTAGACCTGTTGCACCTAAGTGTTCTGCCAATGAATCGCAGTATTTGGTTTGCTCTACCCACAATATTATCTATGTGATCGTTCCAGTGTAGGTTATCTGTAATTGTAATCCCTAAGTATTTAGTTGAATTTACAGCCCTCAGATATGTGTGACTTACCGCGTAATCGAAATTTAGCTGACTTCTTTTAGTACTCATGTAGATAACTTCACACTTTTCTTTATTCAGGGTCAATTGCCACTTTTCGCACCATACATATATTTAAATCATTTTGCGAGTCGTTTTGATCATTTGATGACTTTAGAAGACGGTAAATGACAGCAACATCTGCAAACAATCTAAGACGGCTACTCAGATTGTCTCCTATGTCGTTAATATAGATCAGGAACGATAGAGGGCCTATAACACATCCTTGGGGAACGCCGGATATTACTTCTGTTTTACTCGATGACTTTCCATCTATTACTACGAACTGTGACCTTTCTGACAGGAAATCACGAATCCAGTCGCGCAACTGACGCGACACTCCGTAGGCACGCAGTTTGTTTAGAAGACGCTTGTGAGGAACGGTGTCGAAAGTCTTCTGGAAATCTAAAAATATGGAATCAATTTGACATCCCCTGTCGATAGGACTTATTACTTCATGAGCATAAAGAGCTAGTTGTGTTTCACAGGAACGATATTTTCTGAATCCATGCTGACTATATGTCAATAAATTGTTTTCTTCGAGGTACTTCATAACGTTCGAATATAGTATATGTACTAAGACCCTACTGCAAATCCACGTTGGTGATATAGGCCTGTAATTCAGTGGATTACTTCTACTTACTTTTTTGGGTATTGGTGTGACTTGAGCAATTTTCCAGTCTTTGGTTACGGATCTTTCAGAGAGCGAGTGGTTGTATACAATTGCTAAATATGGAGCTATTTTATCAGCATACCCTGAGAGGAACCTGACTGGTATACAATCTGGACCGGAGGCCTTGCCTTTATTAAGTGATTTAAGTTTCTTTGTTACATTGAGGATATCTACTTCTATGTCTCTCATCTTGGAAGTTGTTTTTGATTGGAATTCATGAATATTTACTTCGTCCTCTTTGGTGAAGGAGTTTCGGAAAACCATATTTAATAACTCTGCTTTAGTGGCACTGTCATCAGTGACTTCACTGTTGTTATCGCGCAGTGAAGCTATTGATTGCGTCTTGCCACTGGTGTGCTTTATGTATAACCAGAATCTCTTTGGGTTTTCTGCCAAATTTCGAGACAGAATTTCGTTGTGGAATTTATTTAAAGCATCTCGCATTGAAGTACGTGCTATATTTCGAACGTATGTAAAACTTTGCCAATCTTCGGGATTTTGCCTTCTTTTAAATTTGGCATGCTTTTTTCGTTGTTTCTGCAACTACGATCTGACCCGTTTTGTGTACCATGGGGGATCAGTACCATCACTTATTATTTTATGTGGTATATATCTCTCAATTGCTGTTGATAGTATGTCTTTGAAAACATTCCACATCTTTTCTACACTTACATGTTCAGATCGGAAGGAGTGATACCAAGAAATTAAATGAACCCACTTACGAAGCTGAAACTTCACTGGAACATGTTTGGATATCAAACAAGAACCACATTTCCATAATTATGAATTAGGCAAGAAACATGGACAAAAATGAAGCTTCAGCCACAAGACGAATAGACAACTCTATTTATAGGGTTGGTGCACAAGTTCGTAGTGTTTTTGGGTAAGTTTAATAAACGCAACAGATGCATATAACACAAACTTTGGTCATCAATAATAAATTCTCCTTCACTATTTACAACAGTCTGCCAACGCTGGGGCAACTCTTCGATTCCACGACTATAGAAATCACTTGTTTTTGAGGCGAAGAACTCGTCCGTCCATGTTCGGAGCGTATTTTCATCCGGAAAGGAAGACCCTTGAAGGCTGTTAGATAAAGAACGGGAAAGGTGGAAATCTGAGGGCCAAAGATTAGGTTAATAAGGTGGGTGCCAGATGCGAAGAACTCGTCCGTCCATGTTCGGAGCGTATTTTCATCCGGAAAGGAAGACCCTTGAAGGCTGTTAGATAAAAAGCGGGAAAGGTGGAAATCTGAGGGCCAAAGATTAGGTGAATAAAGTGGGTGCCAGATGACTACCCAGCCCAACTCCCGTATAGTGTTTTCTGTCAGTATAGCAGAATGCGGGCTGGAATAATCATGGTGTAGGATTACTTCACACAGTCTTCCTGGTTGTTGTTGTTGGATTGCGTCTGCAAGACGTCTCAGTTGTTGACAATAAATGTCAGCTGTGATGATTACACCTCGGTGAAGCAATTCGTAGCACACCACACCGTCGCTGGTCTACCAGATGCATAACCTTATCTTTTATCGATGCGCGCAGGACTTCTTTGTTTGGACTCAACCATGCCTCTCTTTTCCTTAAGATAGCATAAATACATCATTTCTTGCCACCAGTAACGAACGATACAGGTCTGTGTTGTCCAAGAGAAAACTGATAACGAGCAATCAGAGATGCACATATGGCCACCCGTTGAGTTTTGCGATTTTGGCTTAGAGCATACAATACCTATACATCTGACTTTCGAATCTTCTCCATGGCATGCACACGTCGCACGATGGTGGAACGATGACAGTTCATCACATTTGTCCGTTGTAGAGTAGACTGGCGGTGATCATAGTAGATTAAAATGTTTAAACGATCTCCATAAATCACCAAAGGTCTTCCTGGTTCAAAAAATGGCTCTGAGCACTATGCGACTTAACTTCTGAGGTCATCAGTCGCCTAGAACTTAGAACTAATTAAACCTAACTAACCTAAGGACATCACACACATCCATGCCTGAGGCAGGATTCGAACCTGCGACCGTAGCGGCCGCTCGGTTCCAGACTGTAGCGCCTAGAACCGCACGCCCACTCCGGCGGGCAAAGGTCTTCCTGATCTAGAAGAGTCAGTAATATCTAAATTATCCTCCTTAAAACGAGATAACCATTTTCTTTCTGTGCTGTGTCCAATGGCGCAAATGTTTCTGGCTGCCTGCGCTGCTATCACCTCTCTATTGAACTCAAAGGAAGAATCTGTCAGGAATGTTCCAATTTCTCAACTCGGCCCTCCGTTTTCTAGCGTCCACAGCTCCATTCACTATCTCCAAATTAGACAATGGCAATATCTGAACTCAAATAGCAACAATGAGCTACAATAGTAAATGGAAATTGATAAATAAACTGATATCATTCGGAATATGAGCATGCAAAACAAAAGCGCTACGAATTTTACAATGGAATGAACACTCTTAGCTGCTTACAGGAGTTGACATACGTCAACGGGGATGGATGAAAATGTGTGCCCCGACTGGGACTCGAGCCCGGGATCTCCTGCTTACATGGCAGACACTCTATCCATCTGAGCCACCGAAGACATAGAGGATAGTGCGACTGCAGGGATTTATTTCTGGCATGCCTCCCGCGAAACCCATATTCTCAATGTATTGTCCCGCACTAGTTTCGCAAGTACCTAATACATACCCGCCAATGGTGTGAATCTACCTGTATGATGTTCTATTGATTTCCGACCGTGTCTTCCGGGTTCTTCCCTTCTTTTGTCAGTCCGTGTACACATATGCGATGAAACGAACTAACCACTGTAAAATGCGTGCTACTGGGAACTTTCCATTGAACCACGTAACTTATTAGGACTTCTATCTGTTCCATTCTCGTTTTTAGTGCGGGGAAGATGATTGTGTGAATGCCAGTGTGAACGTTGTTATTAGTTTCATCCGACTTTCGCGGTCCCTACGGGAGTTATACGTCGAGTGTTGTGTATTATGAAGTTTCTCACTTAATGCTGGTTCTTGCAACTTGGTAAGCAAGCTTTTTGCATGATATTTGATGTCTGTTTTCAAGTGTCTGCCAATTCATGTTCTTCAGTTTCTCCGTGACTCTCTCACGATGATCGACCAAGCCTGTGACCATTCTGGCTGCCCTTCTTTGTGTAATCGTACGCTCCGTAGCATTTGTTGGTACTATTCATTACGAGTCCCGCACCCTTAAGCGATACGCTGGAATGGGTCGCACGGACTTATTATTGGCAGTCTCCTTTGTAAACTGGTTGCCGTTTCCTAGTATTCTACGAATAAACCGAAGTATGCCATTGGTTTTACTTATAGCAGGGTCTATGTGATCATTCCAGTTCACGTCCCTGGAAATTATTGCACCCAGATATGTACTCCAGTTGCGACGAGATGAAATTGCTGTTGTAGTACACAAAGGGTTTTCGTGTAGTGTTTCCGATCATTTTAAAGTAGATGTCGGTCTTTACCCCTCTTTGAAATCTTGTCAAGACCCGACTAAATTTATGTACCTTTTTCCAGACAGGACTTCATTGCATAGAACTGCAACACCTGCGTGTAGCCTGACATTATTATTAACGTAGTGTGCCAGGCCATTAGTATACAACAAGAACAGCATGGGTCCCAACACACTCCTCTGGGGCTGGACTCAAGTTGCGTATAGGTCTGTTGATGAGTCTCCATGCAAGATAACATGCTGCGTCCTTCCAACTAGAAAACCCAAAATCCAGTCATATATTTCACGTGGTACACCATACGCTCGTACTTTCTAAAATAACCGTAAGTGCGGTACACACTCAAATGCTTTCCGGAAGTCAAGAAATAATACGTCTACGTGACTGATCTGATCCGTGACTTTCAATATTCCATGCTAGGGAAGTGCGAGCTCTGTTTGGCATGACCTATGTTTTTGCAATCCGTGCTAGCTGACTTGCAGAAGGTGATTATGTTAGAGATGCATCATTACGTTTAATCTCAGATTATTCTCTAATATTCTACAACAGAGCAATCTCATAAATACGGAACGGTGATTTTGTGGATCACTTCTGCTAGCTTGCAGCTAGTTGGGTGCGACCTTTGATTGTTCAGCTGGTGACAGTTCATCAGAATCCTGACGTGGCAGATCTCTGACAGGATATTCATAATATCCCACTATTGCAGTTCAAAAATTTGTATAAACTGTTTCCCGGGCATATTTAGAAATATTTTTAACCGGTACACGTACTGTCCCCGTTGATTATTTATGGGTTATAAAAGATCACACAGTGACATGAAGGTAACTTTTTTTACAATTCCATACAATTTCAAAAATTATGTGTGTATACAAGAACGCGCGAAGCCTGATACCATAATAAAGTGAATGGGTTTACTATTTCGTCATTACTCTGTCACAGAATTCACTAGAGCTTTTGACGTTTCTTCATTCATATTGCAATCTACAAGACGTGCATTCCTCCTTCATATTTGGCAGTTCTCACGAGTTTTTCTCCATCCTTATTTGCTGGTAGACAGCACATTTCTGAGACTAAGGGTAGATGGATAGACGGGAAGGACATGGATAGCGCTTTGGGTAGAAGCTGATTAAAGCTATCTCTACAATTAGAATTTTATCGACGGTCTGCTCCAGCGGTACACTGGAATATGTTTGATTCCTGCGGTTTCATTCCTTTTTGTCGAATGAGCACCTCAGTTAATGTACAGAGATTATTTTTTAGCAGAAAAGCCAGCCGTCGTGACATACTAGCCATCTGTTGGCCTCTGATTAAGAAGCTGAGTTTATTATACAGAGTTCATCTGCTCGCTTGTGAAATTTTTGGTTGTCTAATGCACTCGTTTGCAACAAAAGTGTATTCAGACACAAGACAGAAGAACTATTACTTTGTTACAAACACATTTCCAATTACTGTTCAAAAAAGTGTGCAACACTTCGCAGCTCTCAGTTTCAGTAGACCTCCACAAGGCTAGAAAGCTGTTAGTAATAAAGAGTAGCTGTTTTCCTTTGTAACCTAACTTAATAGTGTTCCCTTCATAATCTCATGTACGCAAACTGAGGTCCATTTGATTGTGTTTGTAATGTTATAGGCTGAAATAATTGGAATGATAGACGATACTATTCATGTATGGATACTTCAGGAACAAGTCTTGATTGACACTAATTTTAATCCACTGAGATGCAATGAAACATAAGAAAACTAACCATGTAAAGTGAATTCAGGTTTTATTTCTCGTTATAGTTATCTTGATGTGGATTTACCATGGTTCAATCTAGTCATTTCAGGACAATGCCGCGATGTCTTCCTACAGACAGACCAACACTTCACAATATCCTTCTCCACTACTAAGATGTGCAAATTCTTATTTAACAAACTTCTCATGGTTGGGATTCACAGTCATATAATATTTCTTAAAAGACGTCATAGTCGTCGTTGACTGTTTAAAATATTTATTGTTACTATTGCAATTTCGGCTTTATGGCCATTTTCAAGTAACACTGTAAAGTCACTTTCTGTCCGAAGCTGACAGAATGACTAGTTAATGGGCGTACTCAGTGCTCAGTGAGACACAGGAGCGGGCAACTGCCCCTCCCTCGTCTCCCCCCCCCCTTTTTCCGGACAAAAACCTTCGCAAACAATACTAGCATTCTGCCCAGTCAGACATCAGAATTCAGTATCAGTTTGAAGAGATACGGGACTTGTAATGGATACTGACTTGTGGCAAGAGCCAATTGCCGTGAAATCTCAAAAATATTTCGACATTTTACGCGAAGCTAACGTCAGTTGATCTTAATCGTAGCTCAGCTCCAGCGTAAGCTATTGATTGATTGCATAAAAAGGAGTGTAAAATGCTTTTTTTCTAAACAGTATAGTATGTACAACAATATATGTTATGAAACTTCCTAGCAGATTAAAACTGTGTGCCAGACCGAGACTGGAATTCGGGACCTTTGCCTTTCGCGGGCAAGTGTTCTACCATCCGAGCTACCCAAGCACAACTCACGCCCCGTGTTCACAGCTTTGCTTCTGCCATTACTTCGTCTCCTAAGGGCATAGGTCCCGAGTTCGAGTCTCGATCCGGCACACAGTTTTAATCTGCCAGGAATTTTCATATCAGCGCACACTCCGCTGCAGAGTGGTTGGTTGGTTGTTTGGGAAGGAGACCAGACAGCGAGGTCATCGGTCTCATCGGATTAGGGAAGGACGGGGAAGGAAGTCAGGCGTGCCCTTTGAAAGGAACCATCCCGGCATTTGCCTGGAGCGATTTAGGGAAATCACGGAAAACCTAAATCAGGATGGCTGGACGCGGGATTGAACCGTCGTCCTCCCGAATGCGAATCCAGTGTCGCTGCAGAGTGAAAATCTCATTCTGGGAATATATGGTATACAAGCAAAGAAGAGCTTTCTTTCATTTATCTTCTGTCTATAGACAAATTATTTGCAGTAGGATATACACTGGTAAGCCAGAACGTTATCTCCACTGCCCACCGCGAGGTTAGGTGTTGCCTGGTGGCATTGCGGGAACATGACAAGGTAACGAAAGTAAATCAGTGGATCAAAGGTGGATACTGAATCATTCTAGAAACTATATGGACAGCAAATGGGGAAATCTAATGACATAAGCTACTCTCAAAAAGGTGATATTATTATTATCCAGAGTCTGAAGTCGAGTACCTCGAAAACAGTTTAGCTGGTCGAATATTCACGTGCTACTACAGTAGCATCTATGGAAAGTGGCAGAACGACAGTGAAACCGCCACTGCGCGATAAGTGGTTGGACGTCCACGACTCTTCAGAGAACCACAGAACGTGAGATATGGAGGCTTCCCTGCTCTGTAAAGCAGGATTGGTGGTGGTTTGTGGCATCTCTGCCGAAGGAGCACCCTGCTTGTGCACGCGTAAGTATTTCGGATCATTTCGTGCACTGTCGAACATGGAACTCCGCAGCAGACGACCTCCACGTTTTCACATGTTGGCCAACGACATCGTCATTTACGATTGCAGTAGCCAAGTCATCATCTAGATTGGACCCTAGATCAACGGGAACGTGTCGCATCGTCGGATGGTCGATGGTCAAACGCCGTCATCCACGCGAACGGCGGTTCGAAACGTGGAATGCGTCAAGGACGCACGCTGGTGATAGCAGTATTAAGCTACTGGAGACATTGTGCTGCGCTCGCGTGGGACCTCTCGTAGTAATCGAAGTCAAGCTGACAGCTGTGGACCACCTCCACCCGTTCATACTTGATGTCTTCCCCGTTGACGACGTCATCTTCGCGAAAGATAACTGTCCGTGTCTAAAGATCAGAACCGTGCTACAGTGGTCTGAGCATGATAGTGTACTCAAGACGACGTTTCCGCCACGAAATTTGCTTGATGTGACACCAGTGGAACCCGTTTGGGTCGCTATGTGGCGCCATCACCGCGTACACAGATCAGCCGCTGACTGTTTACAGAAATTACGTGACTTGTGTGACATACTTCCGCAAACCTACCTAGCCTATCGGATCCATGATACGCAAAATCTGTGACGTGTTACCTTCCGACGATGGAGCGGGTGGTCATAATGTTTCCGCTCGTCAGTGTAGCAGTTCTGCGTTATTCAGAAGCACATGCAGCAGGATGTTCGGTAGATGTACTGGAGCATTACGTTGCTGCAAAAAATGTTTTCGAGGAAAGAGAGGTGATGCTCGACTCCTTGACGAATAATGTGCACATACGTACGGACTGACGTCAAGTGTATCTCTGGCAAATGAGCGGTTCATGCATTTTTTGTCGGTCATCAGTCTACTGACTAGTTTGATGCGGCCCGTCACGAATTCCTCTCCTGTGATAATCTCTTCACCTCAGTCTAGCGCTTGAAACCTACATCCTCAATTAATTACAGGATGTATTCCAATCTCTGTCTTCCTCTACAGTTTTTGCCCTCTACAGTCTCCTCTAGTACCATGGAAGTCATTCCCTCATGTCTTAACAGATGTCCTGTCATCCTATCCCTTTTCCTTGTCAGTGTTTTCCACATATTCCTTTCCTCTCCGATTATGCGCAGAACCTCCTCATTCCTTATCTTATGAGTCCACCTAATTTTCAACATTCGTCTGTAGCACCACATCTAAAATGCTTCGATTATCTTGTTCCAGTTTCCCACAGTCCATGTTTCACTACCATACAATGCTGTACTCCAGACGTATGTTCTCAGAAATTTCCTCCTCAAATTAAAGCATATGTTTGATACTAGTGGACTTCTCTTGGCCAGGAATGTCCTTTTGCCATTACTAGTGTGCTTTTAATGTCCTCCTTGCTCCGACCGTCATTGGTTATTTTACTACCTAGGTAGCTGAATACCTCAACTTCATGTACTTCGTTTCTTGCTGCTCTCAGTTCTGATACTTCTCATTTCTTTCGTCTTTCTTCGATTTATTCTCCATCCATATTCTGTATTCATTAGACTGTTCATTTCGTTCAGCAGATCATGTAATTCTTTTTCACTTTCACTCGGGATAGCAATGTAATTAGCGAATCTTATCATTGGTATCCCTTCACCTTGAATCTTAATTCCACTCCAGAACCTTTCTTTTATTTCCATCATTGCTTCCTCGATGTACAGGTTGAACAGTAGGGGAGAAAGACTACTTACCTGTCTTAAAATCTTTCTAAGTCGAGCACTTCGTTCTTGGTCGTCCACTCTTATTATTCCCCCTTGGGTCTTGTACATATTGTATATTAGCCACCTCTTCGTATAGCTTACCCCTTTTTTTCTCAGAATTTCGAACATCTTGCATCATTTTACATTGTCAAACTCTTTTTCCAGGTCGACAGATCCTATGAGCGTGTCTTGATTTTCCTTTAGTCTTGCACTCGTGCATTACAATGAGCTGGATTGATGGAAGACTGCAGTATATTCTAAAGATTGTCATTTAGGAAAGTAAACAGGAGCTCAAGGACTTCCCGACATCCCCCATCGATTCCTGTGGATTTTCAGTAAATTGCCGGTTTGTAATCACATACTTCTCGAATCAGCGGAAGGCATTAACTAAAATGGAATCTTCCATTCCTAGTAAGAAACTATTTGTAACTGATTGTAATGCGTGACTACAATCCTTTAAATATATTTGTTTACTAGGAAAGGAAGATTCCATTTTAGTTAATGTCTTCCGCTGATTCGTGAACGATGTAATTACAATCCGAGAATGGCAGTGTTTTTCAGAGGGTTATGAAAGTTCTTTCTATAGCGTTATCCGGGAAAATCGAGAGGAGATCTAAGAAATGGGAACAACAGAACAACTACTGTCACTTAGATGATGAGCCATCAAGCGTTGACCCATACTACATAACGGCAATATTTGTCACGGATATCAAGAACGCATAGCGAAAAGATTTTGTTGTTTATATGTTACAGTATTTGAAGTCAGACAACGTTTCAAAAACGGTAACTGTTAACACGATATGTGCCTCGTCAGACATCGGTGTATGACAATGGTCTATCCATTCAGGCCGTGTTAGATACCAGTGACTGACAGTATGAAACACGATTGAAATCTGAAAAATTACGTTGCTTTAAATTACATTGTTTTCAGTAATTACTTGCAATTTAGTAATGTTTACGTAATTTTTATTCATTACAGGTTCTTATGATTAATGTACTTAAATGTTTCAGAACAAAAAATTTTAATGGATCTTACTGAAACATCGTAAACAAAGAAACAGTTGTCCTTCACGTGTATCACAAGATCAAACTTCCTTAGTCAATTTTATGGTTATTTCTGTACAAAATTTTGCTGTATTTTCTTCATAACATAGTTCACGACATCTTCTCACTGTAGAGATTTTTCCACTTGTTTTTAAGTTTCTGTAATGCTTTTTTACAAATGTTTACTGTATGGCCATAGGGATTGTCTACCTCTCGGTAATGTGTGAGATATGAGGCTAATTTCTTCTGGTATTCGGTAATACTGGTATCCTTCTTCGTAATGTTTTTGCATATTACAAAAATGGACGTATGTATGTTTTTATGTTTCACATCCTCTCCGGAACCACTGCACAGATTTCGACCACATTTGATATACGTGTCCTTATTGTCAAGCAACAATAGCTGTGGGGCTGAGAAGTAGCTACTTATCATGGTTCAGGAGATATGACGTCATAAACAATGACATTCGTGAAAAACTGTCGCATTATACATGACGTTTAAGTTTATTAATTCTGTGCTACTAAATCTATTCGCAATAAATTTCTCAGACGAAATCCAAATATGGTGGTAAATGTACCTGCAAAAATTATATCGTAATACCACACATAGATCAGGAGATATGTCGTCGTAAACACTGAAATGCATGAAAAATTGCCGCAACATGTATGATGTTTAAATTTGTGACTTCTTTTCTAGTGACTGTGTTCATCATAGCTCCTGGTCTTATTATTGTTTATAATGAAGTTGTGAGTTACATAATTACACTCGCAAATCATGGAATAATTATGAATAATTATTCCCTTCTGAAGAAGAGCACTAGGTGTCTGAAACCAGTAAAGGAAATAAAATCTCTTTTGTGCAACTAGTTGCTGATTATTTCAAGAATCAGCCTTTGCTATATTAACATAAGTGTTTGTCGAGATATTTTGTAATATGGCCTCTCACTCGCCCAAAAATCTCTCTCTCTCTCTTTCTTTCTTTCTGTTTACTCTCAATTGTCAACAACTAGATAAGAACGAAAGATAAAAGAAATTACGGTCTTATTTCCAACCGGCACGACGTTAGGGAAAAAATACGAACCATTGATTGCATAAAACTGCAGCGCCGATTTCATCTGCACTGGAAAGTCGTGTCAGCTTCGTTTTATTAACAAATCGAAATGAGAATCACTTAACTGCGACTTCAGAGCAACAGATGAGATTAACTCTCCCGAACTCTCGTAAATCAGACATTCCCTCAGGGCGCGAAAGCGGCTCTGTGATTATATATTACCTCTCAGGAGTTGGTGATGAATGCGCTTCCAAAAGTAGCTGGTAGGCTTTAAGCCATTAGCGGGTACAATAGAATAGCAGTGCATCCTAATATGCCTATGTTGGTAACATGCTAGCAGGCACTTCCGTTGCAATGCCACAACTCAGCACGTTGCAGACTTAGTACTTACTAATGACATTTCTCCTTCATTTCGTATAGGTAACATTATTTACCATTTTATTACAGACACACTAAGTCTAATAAAAGAGAATAAATGAGCGTATTTACTAATATTCAATTGTTAAAGACAACAAATTGTACAGACCAACTAATCCGTAAATTATAGAAGTGAGTGTATTCTCTAGTAGAAAGTGTGGGTCGGATTTCCTCTCCTATCATTTATAAAATGGAATTACCAAAGTTATCGAACAATGTCTCCAATCTGTAAATTGTTACCGGGCGAATTCACCCTAGTTCCAGAGAATTTCGAGGATTAAACTCTTTGAAATGTGTCGTTACGAGAGATTGTTTATCATGTGGATGAGTAAGAAATTAAGATATGCTGCATCTGTCACCGAGAAACAATGACTAATAAAGAAAATACATAGGCGTTTTCTTAAGACATTAGTAGCTGAAGAGACTGTTGAGGGAAAGCGTGGTAGGGTGTGGCCCAGATATGTGGCAGATCAGTTAATGATTTAGGATGCAGCAGCTGTTCTAGATTAAGGGGATGATTAACAAGAGAAACGACTGGATAACTGTAGCAACAAAACATTCGAGTTATTGACTGAAAAACCTACTATTAATTCAATCAATTTCTGACGTTCTAACATTATATTCATTTTTACTAAATAATAAGACACATAAACGCTGGCTGCTTATAGCTTGGCTCGCTTTCCACTTCATGGGAAATGCGATAGAATTACAGGTATTGTTTCTATTCGTAATGTGTAAGGGGCTCACTTCGAATATATTTATTTATTTATTTCATTTATTTATTGCTTATTTAGCTTCACCAGATTAGAATCTGAAGGATGTCTCCTAAATTTGACCATGAACAACAACCCCCACAAAAAATACATAACAACCACAATAATAATAATAATAATTCTCATTTTAATAAAAATAGTAACTGGTAATAATAATAATAATAATAATTATTATTATTATTATAACAAACATAGTAATAGTAATACCAATAATGGTGACAAAATAATGAAAAAATAAAGAATGATATTAATTAGTTGTTACATAAAACTCAACAATAATAATAATAATAATTTGCATTATTAACGAAAGTAATAATTTGCGATAACAATAATAGTAACAATAATAATAATTAAGAATGATATTGATTAGTTCAGCATTTTTGATGCCTCATTTGGTATTACAAGAAGTGGAAGGGATAATGAAAGACGAGAGGAGAGGATTGAAATGAAAGTAACAGTGGTTACTAGGAGAGTAAATAATTTCAAGGCAGATTGTAGACAGTGGGAACGGAGAAGTGGTGGAGGAAGGAATGACGAGAGTGATAGCTAGTGTGCAGAGAAGATGGGCCATTAGCTGTCCTCTGAAATTTAAAAGGATTTTAATTTCTCTAATATTTTGAGGAAGATTGTTTCAAAGTCGAGTTCCTGATATATAAAATGACTTAGACAACATTTCAGTGGTCTCAAGTGGTACAGAGAGGATTTTACTTTGTTGGGAACGATTATTTCTGCTGTGTTGTTCAGATAGTAGGTAAACGTTGTTGATGAATAGGAAGGTGTGCAATGATTGAGAAGATGATAGTGAATTCATCGTCAGCACCAGCCGACGCGACCTGTCATATGAAGGGAGAACAGGATCACCATAATCAAGGAAGGGGAATGTTAGTGATTCGAGTTTTGTTTTTAAGCTCGAGAAGAAATACTCTTTTTAAATTTCTGTAATGAATGAAATGACGCTGACACCTATTTACAGACTGCAGTTGTGCGTTCAGTCCAGTGTAGGGGATGGTCCAGACTTATTCCCAAATTCTTTGCAGAAGAAGAAAAGGTGATTTCTGTGCTTTTTAGGATTAAGAGTGGAGACAATTGAACTGAGGAGTGTTTATTTATTTATTTTTCAAATAATGACCTGCTCCCTCTCGTTATATATGAGGTATGGTTTTACATGTTATATCATACAAATTCAGTTTTATTGCAAGTACATTTTTGTTGAAAATATTACAAAAGGATGAAATAAAAAATTACAAACAAAAAATATATGAAAGGAACAAATGTATACATTCAATTTTGTTTAAACTTGTTGCTATCTTAGATAATGATAGTAAATAAGATATATAATAGGTTGTGGATGTATTTTGAGTTAAAATTTAAAGTGTGTTTAATGGAAGACACGAGAGATGGCAGTCTGACAGAGGAGTAAGAAAATATTATCTGAGCCATTTCTGCTAACCTTCAAAGCCCAAGAGTGAATTACTGCACTTAATAACAGTGAACACTCGTAGCGTCAGTGTCTAGCATTATCTACTCTCGTAATGCGTTTTGAAATATGTCTATAACACTCATCATCACCACCATTGTCATCATCATCGTCTTCTTCTTCTTCGTCTGCTATAATACGTTTAAAGCATCAATTTCTTTATCGTGCAACGTCTGATCAATACTACTTCGTTTATGACCTCTTTGTTATTTCCTCTCTTTGTCCACGTGTTTTTGACTTTCCTTGGAACAACAGTTCTGGCGTCACTGTAGTTTCTTCCTGAAACTGGGGATCTTCGTAACTGATCCACACGCCCGGACAGGGAATGGTGGAGGCAGCTATTTGCACGTAAATTCGAATCCGTATGAGCCTGCTTGAATTTTCTTAATATTGTGATTTACAGTGGATATAGCACCATGGACCTTGCCGTTGGTGGGGAGGCTTGTGTGCCTCAGCGATACAGATAGCCGTACCGTAAGTACAACCACATCGGAGGGGTATCTGTTGAGAGGCCAGACAAACGTGTGGTTCCTGAAGAGGGGCACCAGCCTTTTCAGTAGTTGCAAGGGCAACAGTCTGGATGATTGACTGATCTGGCCTTGTAACATTAACCAAAACGACCTTGCTGTGCTGGTACTGCGAACGGCTGAAAGCAAGGGGAAACTACGGCCGTAATTTTTCCTGAGGGCATGCAGCTTTACTGTATGATTAAATGATGATGGCGTCCTCTTGGGTAAAATATTCCGGAGGTAAAATAGTCCCCCATTCGGATCTCCGGGCGGGGACTACTCAAGAGGATGTCGTTATCAGGAGAAAGAAATCTGGCGTTCTACGGATCGGAGCGTGGAATGTCAGATCCCTTAATCGGGCAGGTAGGTTAGAAAATTTAAAAAGGGAAATGGATAGGTTAAAGTTAGATATAGTGGGAATTAGTGAAGTTCGGTGGCAGGAGGAACAAGACTTCTGGTCAGGTGACTACAGGGTTATAAACACAAAGTCAAATAGGGGTAATGCAGGAGTAGGTTTAATAATGAATAGGAAAATAGGAATGCGGGTAAGCTACTACAAACAGCATAGTGAACGCATTATTGTGGCCAAGATAGATACGAAGCCCACACCTACTACAGTAGTACAAGTTTATATGCCAACTAGCTCTGCAGATGACGAAGAAATTGAAGAAACGTATGATGAAATAAAAGAAATTTTTCAGATAGTGAAGGTAGACGAAAATTTAATAGTCATGGGTGACTGGAATTCGAGTGTAGGAAAAGGGAGAGAAGGAAATGTAGTAGGTGAATATGGATTGGGGGTAACAAATGAAAGAGGAAGCCGCCTGGTAGAATTTTGCACAGAGTACAACTTAATCATAGCTAACACTTGGTTTAAGAATCATGATAGAAGGTTGTATACATGGAAGAACCCTGGAGTTACTAAAAGGTATCAGATAGATTATATAATGGTAAGACAGAGATTTAGGAACCAGGTTTTAAATTGTAAGACATTTCCAGGGGCAGATGTGGACTCTGACCACAATCTATTGGTTATGACCTGTAGATTAAAACTAAAGAAACTGCAAAAAGGTGGGAATTTAAGGAGATGGGACCTGGATGAACTGAAAGAACCAGAGGTTGTAGAGAGTTTCAGGGAGAGCATAAGGGAACAATTGACAGGAATAGGGGAAAGAAATACAGTAGAAGAAGAATGGGTAGCTTTGAGGGATGAAGTAGTGAAGGCAGCAGAGGATCAAGAAGGTAAAAAGAAGAGGGCTAGTAGAAATCCTTGGGTAACGGAAGAAATATTGAATTTAATTGATGAAAGGAGAAAATATAGAAATGCAGTACGTGAAGCAGGCAAAAAGGAATACAAACGTCTCAAAAATGAGATCGACAGGAAGTGCAAAATGGCTAAGCAGGCATGGCTAGAGGACAAATGTAAGGATGTGGAGGCTTATCTCACTAGGGGTAAGATAGATACTGCCTACAGGAAAATTAAAGAGACCTTTGGAGATAAGAGAACCACTAGTATGAACATCGAGAGCTCAGATGGAAACCCAGTTCTAAGCAAAGAAGGGAAAGCAGAAAGGTGGAAGGAGTATATAGAGGGTCTATACAAGGGCGATGCACTTGAGGACAATATTATGGAAATGGAAGAGGATGTAGACGAAGATGAAATGGGAGATACGATACTGCGTGAAGAGTTTGACAGAGCACTGAAAGACCTGAGTCAAAATAAGGCCCCCGGAGTAGACAACATTCCATTGGAACTACTGACGGCCTTGGGAGAGCCAGTCCAGCCAAAACTCTACCATCTGGTGAGCAAGATGTATGAAACAGGCGAAATACCCTCAGACTTCAAGAAGAATATAATAATTCCAATCCCAAAGAAAGCAGGTGTTGACAGATGTGAAAATTACCGAACAATCAGTTTAATAAGCCACAGCTGCAAAATACTAACACGAATTCTTTACAGACGAATGGAAAAACTAGTAGAAGCCGACCTCGGGGAAGATCAGTTTGGATTCCGTAGAAATACTGGAACACGTGAGGCAATACTGACCTTACGACTTATCTTAGAAGAAAGATTAAGGAAAGGCAGACCTACGTTCCTAGCATTTGTAGACTTAGAGAAAGCTTTTGACAATGTTGACTGGAATACTCTCTTTCAAATTCTGAAGGTGGCAGGGGTAAAATACAGGGAGCGAAAGGCTATTTACAATTTGTATAGAAACCAGATGGCAGTTATAAGAATCGAGGGGCATGAAAGAGAAGCAGTGGTTGGGAAGGGAGTAAGACAGGGTTGTAGCCTCTCCCCGATGTTATTCAATCTGTATATTGAGCAAGCAGTAAAGGAAACAAAAGAAAAATTCGGAGTAGGTATTAAAATCCATGGAGAAGAAATAAAAACGTTGAGGTTCGCCGATGACATTGCAATTCTGTCAGAGACAGCAAAGGACTTGGAAGAGCAGTTGAACGGAATGGATAGTGTCTTGGAGGGAGGATATAAGAGGAACATCAACAAAAGCAAAACGAGGATAATGGAATGTAGTCGAATTAAGTCGGGTGATGCTGACGGAATTAGTTTAGGAAATGAGACACTTAAAGTAGTAAAGGAGTTTTGCTATTTGGGGAGCAAAATAACTGATGATGGTCGAAGTAGAGAGGATATAAAATGTAGACTGGCAATGGCAAGGAAAGCGTTTCTGAAGAAGAGAAATTTGTTAACATCGAGTATAGATTTAAGTGTCAGGAAGTCATTTCTGAAAGTATTTGTATGGAGTGTAGCCATGTATGGAAGTGAAACATGGACGGTAAATAGTTTGGACAAGAAGAGAATAGAAGCTTTTGAAATGTGGTGCTACAGAAGAATGCTGAAGATTAGATGGGTAGATCACATAACTAATGAGGAAGTATTGAATAGGATTGGGGAGAAGAGAAGTTTGTGGCACAACTTGACCAGAAGAAGGGATCGGTTGGTAGGACATGTTCTGAGGCATCAAGGGATCACCAATTTAGTATTGGAGGGCAGCGTGGAGGGTAAAAATCGTAGGGGGAGACCAAGAGATGAATACACTAAGCAGATCCAGAAAGATGTATGTTGCAGTAGGTACTGGGAGATGAAGAAGCTTGCACAGGATAGAGTAGCATGGAGAGCTGCATCAAACCAGTCTCAGGACTGAAGACCACAACAACAACATAACACTAATAGCGAGAGCGGGCTGCAAGATGATCTTTCACATTTAAAAAGACTTTTTTGAAGACAGTGGGTACTATCCAAAACAGATTTACCCGGCACCACGGACTTAAGATAGAATATGAGGAAAATGAAGTAGAAAGTTCAAACTCCGTGGCTTCCCTGCCGTATAGGTCGAATCCCCAAGAAATGTATTAAGTTAAAATGATCTTTCGCCCTCCACCGAATACAGCATCACTTTTTTTTCAACCAAGGACAACTTGATGGTCCGCTAGGATGTGATTTGTACGATCCACTGTCAATGTGGCTTTTCTTACATTGGGCAGAAAATGCGTATAATCTACAGAGATGCTCGGACTACCGAACATACACCAGATTACTTCAGATCAATAAATTTGCTTTGCCAGAACTCCACGTCGACACCGGGAATTCTGTGCTGTAGACAGTATCGATATTCTAGCGTAGACTTCGTCAGTCAAGAGCTCTTTGCTGGAGGAAGCAGTGGAAATTCGTATAGCGAAGGATTTAACTGATAGAGATTGCAGGGACAAAGCATAGTATCCAGTAGTTTCTTCGATCAACTAGCCAAGACGCCGCAACAGTGCAGCTCCTGTCTCTGATCACAGATTCAGTTCGCACAGAGTTCTTTGCCGCCGAAAGACATCTTCATTCCTTGAGTATTGGCGTGGATCCCGTGTTTTCGGACGATGGCCGCAGCTATTGTTGGACTGTTTGAATCGGTGAACATTCTGTAAATAATTTTGCAAATTCCTTTTTAAGTACTTCAGTACATTTAATAAACCCTACTGAAACACAATTACTCCTTGGTATTATTCCTTTCTTCGTTTCTGGAATGAATTAACGAGGGTTTCCCTGAAACTAATGCATCGCATTTTCTTTTTCTCAGCCGAAAACAATGCTGCTGATGCAAAACGTTACGTATGTATTATTCAGAAGCACATGTAAACACATTAACATAACTCAAGACACACTTCAGAAATGGTTCAAATGGCTCTGAGCACTATGGGACCTTAACTTCTGAGGTCATCAGTCCCATAGAACTTAGAACTACTTAAACCTAACTAACCCAAGGACATCACACATATCCATGCCCGAGACAGGATTCGAACTTGCGACCGTAGCGGTCGCGCGGTTCCAGACTATGCGCCTAGAACCGCTTGGCTACTCCGGCCGGCAAGATACACTTCCATCGACTACGACGCCACAGCAATGCAGGAGATGTTTTGCTGAAACACGATAACCCTCGGCCCCACACAAGTCTTAGGACTCTGAACACATCGCGAAACCAGATGGGACAGTATTAACCCATCCACCCTACAGCTCTGACCTTGCCGGTTGGACTTGCACTTGTTTGGGCCATTGAAGGCCATTCGTGGAGACATTTTGAGGACGATGAGGAGGTGATTCACACAGTGACACACTGACTTCGCCACCAGGACCACGATTGGTACTGGCAAGGAATACACGCCTTTGTCTTGCGCTGGAGGGAGGCCTTTTAGCGGGATGGAGATTATGTGGAAAAATAGGGTGTGTAGATAAAACACCATTCTTTCGTGTGTGTAATTCTCATTATGTTCAATAAAGAATTGTTGAAGAAAAAAAATGTGGTGCATAAATTTCTGGCCAACCCTCGTATATACGTCAACTGTAATTACCTCGACAATACCATTATTTTCATTTTGAACTTCTGTGTATCTGATTCCTCTGTTGAACTATACAAACATTTAATGAAGTGTAGGTATTCTTGCTGGATTTCTTCTCTGTTGTTGGTTACCATACCATCTGCCATCTTAACAGATGACATCTATCGAACCTAAATTTCTGTTCTTTATTTCTTATTGTCTTTCTATTTTCATCTGTTCCTCTTACAACATTTTTGTTATACGACATTCATTTATTAAGAAGATTGTGTCACATCTCCTAGAAGGCTTTTCCTAATATTTTTGATTAATTGGGCGAATTGTAGTATGTTCCAGTTAATTTTTCTTTGAAATTCACTCTGTTTGCTTGACAGCAGCTTTCCTACATTTCCGACTTGCTTTTCTTTAGATTTCTTTGTACGTGCAACATCTCTTGCTGTTTGCATAATTACCTTTGCTAAATAACTGCACTTTTCGTCCATATCTACATAAGATTCATTTGCTGTCTGCTGATATTGTTGGTTCTTCTGTAATCTGGGGTACATACGTCTTAAGTTATGTTAATTCAGAATTTCCTCTTTTATGAGTTTTTATTTTCTTACTTTTGTATATATTTTTAATGTGTTTCTTGTTAGTCTATAATGACTCGAAAATCTAAGATGCTTCAGACGGTCACAGCCTATTTGGTTTGCATTCTTCTTAGTTTCGTCGAATGCTGGATTACCTTTTTTGATGTTTTTACCTCATTAAGAAACTGTATCTAGAAATTAAGTACGCAGGAGGGAAGTATTGGTGAAAGAGACGTCTGACGAAAATTTCTGAATACAGTATATTGCGCAGATTTTTGCCATTAAGAGTTCAGTGCGACTGCAGACAAAGGAAAGAGAGGGGAAGATTTCTATATTTGTGGTGAAAAATTTTCCGACAAAGTAGCGCGAGTGTAATATGAAGATTCTTGTACTGAGGAGTATTTTTGTCTTTTATACGTTGCGAGATGGCATCGTACACGGGATGAGTAGGATGAGCTTTTAACGTAAAATACTTGTGGAACTGATTCAGATATAATAATTCTATTTTCATTCAGATGAACTGAAATAAATTCTCATTACACGGAGTTTATTTCCTTGCCATGGCAGTGTTAATTTCTAATATATCGCAATGAGCTCTTTTTCTTCAAATGCAAGATTACTGCTTTCGCATGTAGTATCTTGGTTCTGAAAGAGACACATATAATAGCATTTCCTTCCTAGAAGTCCGACAACTAGTTTCAGAGAAGTTCTATTTAGAGTATTAGGACCTCTTTGCTCGAAACATCAAACTGTTGAGCCCCACTCTCACCGTAGCTATTTGCAGCTGAGTGAGACTAATTACAAATTCAAAATAGTGGAAGACAGAATGCAAAGCATCGTTTCTTCTCTACAGCTTTTATACCAGTATTGGGGCGATGCAGCTTTCCTTTTTGTCCTTATGCGAAATCACAAACGTCCTTATAAGAGCAGCTTTCAGTTTGATATTCAAAACAAGCTTTAAATTTTAGAAATTGTAATTTATCTGAAATCACTTACCAGATTTTTGTGGGTGAGACGTTGATGATTTTGCTCCTTACAGCTTCCGATGTCAGCGATAAATAACTAACATGGCACTCTTTGAAAAAGACGACGTGTTACCGATATCTGTGTAGTTAACATTGCTATGACAATGGGCTATATGACATTTAGTGGCGACTTCCTTGCAAGTCATCAGGATGGAACCACTAATACGCCATCTTAGTCGCAGAAAATATCGAAGTATTTTGTTCAGTGCTCAGTAGGTAGAACCAGAGCGTGCCGGTTAAACATCTGCTGTGATGTACGAAGGACAGTTCAGAGTTCTTTAAACAGTGGTTTTATTTACCGCCCTGCGCGGCTTCTTACGAGCAACGAGTCAGTGTTCGTTTGGGCTATCGTCAACTGCCGACGAAGCAGTAAATATAAAAGCAGCAGCGAGGGCGAAAAGTTTGGATTGAGCCGACTGCTCATGAACGTCCGCTACCAGCTGACATAACACTGCTCATCAAAGGAGCAAGTCTAATGGTTATGGGTTTTCCATAACAGAAAATTGATTTACTACACGTAATGCGCTGTGTTGTATTTGTTGGTCTGCTAGCTGTTAAAAAATTCGCTCTTAGTCGTAATTTAACTAAAGACCCGCCAGGGTAGCTGAGAGTGCTAATGCGCTGTTTCCTGGACTTGGGTAGGCGCGCTGGCGGATTAACGACGAGAGCCGCTGTGCGGCCAGCCTGGATGTGGTTTTTAGGCGGTTTTCCACACCCCGATAGGTGAATACCGGGCTGGTCCCCACGTTCCGCCTCAGTTACAAGGCCTGCAGACATCTGAACACATTTGCACTTTTCCATGGGTTACACTAAATGCAGACAGTTGGGGTACACTGCTTCCTTCCCGGGAGGTACATTGTGGCGTCAAGAGGGGCATCTGGCCACCACTTAAAATTAACATGCCACATCTGATTAACCAGCAGACGCCATAAGTCAGGACAAATGCTTGAAAAGAGAGACAGAGAGTGGCAATATAACTAAAAAAAAAAAATTGATGCACAGTGTCGAGCAAGCACGAGGAAGTTGCCTGCCTTTCGTCTGGTGCTTATGCAAGCAGTTATTCGGCTTGCCATTGATTGTTAGAGTTATTGGATGTCCTCTTGAGAGATATCATGCCATATTCCTTGCAAGTGGCGCATTAGATTGTCAAAATCACCAGCTGGTTGGAGGGCCCTGCCCATAAGGCTACAAATGTTCTCTATTGGGGAAAGATCCAGAGATATTGCTGGCCAAGATAGGGTTTGGCAAGCATGAAGACAAGGAGTACAAACCATTGTCATGTGTGGATGGACATTACGCTGTTGAAATGTAAGTCCATAATGACTTGACCTGAAGGCCTGAAATATCAGTGGATTTGAATGGTTTTCAGTGATGAGTCCCACTTCGAACTGAGCCCCAATGACCAGGAAAGACATATCTCGATGGGTTACCTGCCTGACTGTCGACCATCATACGGACTAACAACCAGGAGTGATGGTCTGGGTGCCACCACAGCAGGACCATTTTGGTTGTTATTTGTGGCAGCCTTACAGCACAGTAGTAGGTCGGCGATATTCTACGCCCCGTTTTATGCACTTCATGGCAAGCCATCCTGGGCTTACGTTTTCGTATGATAACGCCAGCCCACACACGACGAGTGTTCCTACTGCTGGTCTTCGTGCTTGCCAAACCGTACCTTGGCCAGCAAGGTCGCCGGATCTCCCCCAATGGAGAACTTTTGGAACATTATGGGCAGGGTCCTCCAAACAGCTCGGTATGTTGTCGATCTAAGGCACCAACTGGGCACAATACTTCTCGATATCCCTCAGGAGAATATCCAACAACTCCATCAATCAATGCCAAGCCGAATAACTGCCTGCCCAATGGCCAGAGTTGGACCAACGAGTTATCGACTGCTCAATTTGTTAAGCTTTTTCTCTTGAATAAATCATCCAGTTTTTTCCAAATTATAGCCATGTGTCTGTCCGTACAATTACTTCGTACCTACCGAATTCCGTGCCATTTGGATAATTCGTTCGTGGGGAGCCGTTTTTTATTTGTCTTAGAGTGTACTGAAGAAAGTAGTATTTGCTGCGACTTTCTCAAAAGATTACTCGGAATCTAGTGGGGCGTCTACGCGGCTGTGGACTGCGGCAATAGATGCCCGCATTTTCCTGACATACGGACACGCCGCGCTTTTATCAAGGCGTCGCTGCTGCGTACTTCCGCAGTCAGAACCAGTCCACCCGCGAGATAAACAAACGGGCTCCTCCAGTCCACCTCGCCCTGTATAACCGGCCTCCACAGGCCGCCTTTTCCAGGATTATCTCTCCGCGTTGCTGAGCTGCCAGTCGCTGCCAGTCGCACAAGGAGATCGTGAAATCTACCGTACACGTCACTTATTTTACTTCCGAACATCGAATCTTAAATCGCTTTTAGGAAAATCACAGGACTTGGCCAAACCAGTAAATGTGATAAACCCTTGATAATTTCGGTATATGAAAGAATGGTATTTCGAAATACTTCACTGTAGAGTCGTAGCGTGAGCCAACAGTCTTCTTCTTTCACCGAAAACAGAAGACAACTCCGCGATTAAAAATGAAAGAGATGTTGCACGACATTTTTTGAGTTAGACAGTCTATTGAAGAGAAAATTTTGGATTAGTTCTAAACACACTAACGGTCATTAAGATTCGGAGAATATGAAGATGGCATATAACAGTCATCAAACGGGCATATGGGGTACTTCATATTTGTATAGGTAGATGATAAGCTGAAAACGCGTCCTCACAAAATATCTAAGAGTAACGCAATCTGCTCTCTTTGAATAAGGGAAGGCAGCCGGTTACTCGTTCGGAATTCGCATCTGATTATTGTTATGAGGATATCGTATTAGCCCTCGTGTAACAGGCACAAACCCCAACCAAGAGTTGTCGGCATTCGAGAGCTGCTGGATCGTGACAGTCAAGGACTGCTATTTACCGTTTAGCGATATTTATGCACGCGTTGGTCGGGATGCCACAGATGTCATGCTAATATGGAATCGATGGGGCCATGAAGTCTATGCACAATGCCATGCCGGATCGCAACGGTCGCACACAACTAGCGAAGAGAAGACAGACATGGTAGTTGATCGGCCGTGCAGGATCGTACACCCTTCCTCGAACCTTGAGTCAGGAAAGGGACCGTTGTTTTCCGGTCTTAGGGAACGTGAACTTTTACGTAGGCTTGCCAAATTTTCTTTTGGGTCCAACGCCAGGACATATTATCTTACTTTTTTGGCTAAAACCTGGGACATACTTTTGAAATTGCTTAAAAGTCTCAACATTTCACTCAGAGGCTTATCTTTACATATTCAGTGGTATTTTTCACTAGTATGACCTTTTTTCAGATGTGGTTTGTATATAATGTGGAAGGATCAACCAGTTTCTACAGTACGTCTACCTAAATCATTGTTAACTTCTGTGAATGCGTTTTCATTCCCCTTTCGCTTTACGCCACCAGGTATACTGTTCGTGTTATCAGCAGTATAACCAAATTTTTTTCAGCTTTGTATTCTTTCACAGATTCCAAAAGATAATGAGTCAAAATTTGAGCAGTGTTACCTCCATTGACATATAAAAGTTTAACTTTCAGACTCCACACTAAGGATACACCGGGGGTTTACGAGTAAATCTTCGCTATTTAACACATTATAATACGGAAACTAATTACCGTAGGAGGACCAAACTTGGTAGCATTAATATCAAGGACATGAGGAAGAGAAATATTGCAGAATCAATTCAATTGAAACAATTTTAATTTGCTGCTACGGTACATTATTCCATTACATACCAGTACCTTTACTGCTAAAAATATGGCTCATTATGGCGCCCATCTGTGTCCAGAAGAGTCTGAAAGCGCAGGATATCATTCTGCATAGCAATACGAAGCATTTCCTTAGGTATGCTGGCTACTTCCCTTGAAATGCTGCGTTTCAGGTCAGCACATGTGTTCCCCTAGTAAACTCTGTCCTTCAGGTAGCCGCACAACCAGAAATCACAGGGAGTGAGATGATGTGATCGTGCCGGCCAAGCATTTGGAAACGATCGGCTGATAATTCGATCGTTTCCAGATCTACTTCGAAGAAGCAGGTGAACTTCACGAGCGATATGCGATGGGGCCTTATGTCGCATGAAAACTGTTGAGTTCAATGCGTTTCTTCTCTGTAGAGCGGGTATGACATGCTGGCGAAGCATATCGCAATAACGCTGGCCAGTTACACTGCACGTCTTCGGTCCTTTAGCTCCAACCCGTTCAGAAAAGAATAGGCCAGTGATGAGCGTATCCGTGAAGCCACACCATACGGTGACACATTCACCATACAGAGGAACTTCATTCACAGTGACTGGAGGTGAAGATTCGCACACTCGGCAGTTCTGTGTGTTCACTTCCCCCGTTAGAGAAAAATGAGCTTCGTCTGTCCATAGAATGGTCCAAAACCAGCCCTCGTGAACTTCAATCCTGGCGAGAAAGTGGAGAGCTGCTGCACGTTATGGATCCTGTACGGATACCATTTGAGAATGCTTCGAAGTACCTTCCGTACAGTGGACACGGGATGTTCAACTGTCGTGGTACAGCACGCGCTATGAGTGACGTTCGGGAATGACGCACAGCGTTGTCTGCCATAGCAACAGCGATTTCATCAACCACCTGTGGTGCAACAGGTCGTCGGCCTCTTCCCGGAGCTACGTCCAGTTCTCCAGTTGATTCTAACTTCTTCATCATGCTCCGCACAGCAGCTGTAGAAAGAGGAACCTTCTCTTAATTCTTTTAGCTGGCGATATTCTCAAAGTGCAGCTGCGGTATTACTTTTGCTTTCATAATAGAGATTCGCCAGTAGTGCCCTGCTCCTTTTGTCCAAGCTCTCGCTGATACAGCAACAAGTGCAGTGCGACTGGTCATGTGTGTGGGACTACACTCCTGGAAATTGAAATAAGAACACCGTGAATTCATTGTCCCAGGAAGGGGAAACTTTATTGACACATTCCTGGGGTCAGATACATCACATGATCACACTGACAGAACCACAGGCACATAGACACAGGCAACAGAGCATGCACAATGTCGGCACTAGTACAGTGTATATCTACCTTTCGCAGCAATGCAGGCTGCTATTCTCCCATGGAGACGATCGTAGAGATGCTGGATGTAGTCCTGTGGAACGGCTTGCCATGCCATTTCCACCTGGCGCCTCAGTTGGACCAGCGTTCGTGCTGGACGTGCAGACCGCGTGAGACGACGCTTCATCCAGTCCCAAACATGCTCAATGGGGGACAGATCCGGAGATCTTGCTGGCCAGGGTAGTTGACTTACACCTCCTAGAGCACGTTGGGTGGCACGGGATACATGCGGACGTGCATTGTCCTGTTGGAACAGCAAGTTCCCTTGCCGGTCTAGGAATGGTAGAACGATGGGTTCGATGACGGTTTGGATGTACCGTGCACTATTCAGTGCCCCTCGACGATCACCAGTGGTGTACGGCCAGTGTAGGAGATCGCTCCCCACACCATGATGCCGGGTGTTGGCCCTGTGTGCCTCGGTCGTATGCAGTCCTGATTGTGGCGCTCACCTGCACGGCGCCAAACACGCATACGACCATCATTGGCACCAAGGCAGAAGCGACTCTCATCGCTGAAGACGACACGTCTCCATTCGTCCCTCCATTCACGACGCGACGCCTGTCGCGACACCACTGGAGGCGGGCTGCACGATGTTGGGGCGTGAGCGGAAGACGGCCTAACGGTGTGCGGGACCGTAGCCCAGCTTCATGGAGACGGTTGCGAATGGTCCTCGCCGATACCCCAGGAGCAACAGTGTCCCTAATTTGCTGGCAAGTGGCGGTGCGGTCCCCTACGGCACTGCGTAGGATCCTACGGTCTTGGCGTGCATCCGTGCGTCGCTGCGGTCCGGTCCCAGGTCGACGGGCACGTGCACCTTCCGCCGACCACTGGCGACAACATCGATGTACTGTGGAGACCTCACGCCCCACGTGTTGAGCAATTCGGCGGTACGTCCACCCGGCCTCCCGCATGCCCACTATACGCCCTCGCTCAAAGTCCGTCAACTGCACATACGGTTCACGTCCACGCTGTCGCGGCATGCTACCAGTGTTAAAGACTGCGATGGAGCTCCGTATGCCACGGCAAACTGGCTGACACTGAAGGCGGCGGTGCACAAATGCTGCGCAGCTAGCGCCATTCGACGGCCAACACCGCGGTTCCTGGTGTGTCCGCTGTGCCGTGCGTGTGATCATTGCTTGTACAGCCCTCTCGCAGTGTCCGGAGCAAGTATGGTGGGTCTGACACACCGGTGTCAATGTGTTCTTTTTTCCATTTCCAGGAGTGTATAAATCACGATTACTGATCAAGGCACCTGGTGGCTATAGTTGGAACTGTACGGTGGCGCTGTGACGCTTGAAAGTCTTGCACCCCATGCTCTGGACATTAATGCTGTCAGTTTGATGCTCGTACTTTAATTGGTTTCTGTGTTTTAATGTGATAAATCGGGAAAGTTTAAATAAAGCCATCCGGTATAGCAGTCAAGCTAACAGATATCCACTGAGCAGCCGGAACATTATCAGCACATACCTTACAGCCGGTACGTCCACCTTTGCCGCGGATAGCAGCGGCGACGCGCCTTGGCATGGAAGCCACGTAGGTCGCTGGAAGGAGTTGGCACCACATCTGCCCACACAAGTCACCGAATTCCCATAAATTCCGGTGATGGGGCTATGAGTTTTAAGGCCACGTTCAGTTACATCCCAGATGTGTTTGATCGGGTTCGGATCCGGCCGGATGGAGGGCCAGCACATCAATTGGAACTCGACACTGTGTTCCTCGAAGCACTCCGTCACACTCCTGGCTGAAACCTGATTGTCAATTTTAGGCAGGATTCAGTTACGATTGTGGACGGGGCCGTAATCAGTTACTATAGGTTGCCTTTTACAGTTACACATATTTATTTTTTAAAACAGTGGCAGTCTAACGAATGATTAATGACAATTTTGCTGAAGCTACCTGACGTCCGATAAATCAAATGCAACGATGGAACAATACGCCACAGCCGAAACCGGCGGTCTGCACTATTTCCCCAGAATACTGTGTTTAGAGCGCCTGGAACGAGAGGGGAACCACTACCAGATTTCCGTCCGATTCCACAAACCCGAAAATCTGCACAAACAAGTCACAGTACAGAACACCAGACAAACCAACAGTAACTAAAACCCCACTCAATTTGCGTGAGAGGCAAAACCGAAATGTAACCAACCAGAATCAGCAACCACACGACAATGCGGAAACAATCGCAAAGGGAGCCAAATCCAGGTACCAAATGAGTGACATCAAATTCATTAGCCACAAACGCACACTGAACTCATTGTGACAACTTTGATGATGGTTGGCAGCATGAAGCAAATCTCTTCACTGATTTGTTAATTCACAGCTGAGTAGCCACAGCGTCTAGTCACTGCTCCAAGTGCTATTAACACAATAGGGTCTTCAAGTACTAAGTGGTATGCAGATCCACGAAACCACATGACGGCACGATGATAATCCGTCACAACATTACATATGTACTACGGGGCCCACATGGGTGACTGACTCCGTTCTACTTGGGCTGAAATGCACTCATCTTAAAGCTTGCTGGATCCGGTTTACGACGAGGTCGTGCACCCTCGTGACCACAACCCTTCCATCCGGCAGTCCATGCGTGCCGGCAGCGGCCCCGGCGTCTTTCGCACTGTGCGGACCTCGCTCCTCCTGAGTCCCCAACCGAATTCGCCACTGACACAACCCGGAAAAACAACGACGTCGCCCCAAAGATAGGGCAACGGTTACTACATACCAATAACTGCCGCTGCTGCCACTAGCAGACAGGCAACGCTAGCGAAACCGAGTGGCGCCAGTGAACGCGAGAAGAAGACAAACAACGGCAACCATGCCAACTAAACGATACGGTCTGGCCTCCAGCAGAGGGCGCAAACCTACAAACAGCACCAACGCGAGCCGCAGCACGGCTCATTGACCTTATGACATGGCGCATTATCTTGCTGCAAAATACTACTGTCGTCGGAAAACATGATCGTCATCAAGGGGTGTACGTAGTATGAAACCAGTGTACGATTCTATTTGCCCTCATGGTGCCTCGTACGAGTTCCACTGGACCGATGGATGCCGACGTGAATGTTCCTCAGAGGATAATGGAGCCGCCGCCAGGTTGTCTCCCTCCCGCCGTACGTTTGCCAAGGAGCTGTTCCCCTGGAACACGACGGATTCGTGCTCTCCCATCACCATCATGAAGAAGGTATCAGATCACACCGTGCTACGCTCTGCCACTGCGCTAATGTGCAGTGCCGATGGTCACATGCCCATTACAGTCGTAGTTGGGGAAGTCGAGGTATTAACATTGGCCCGTGTATGGGTCGTTGGTTGCGAAGGCCCAGTGTTAGGAGCGTTCGGTGAACTGCGTCTCCAGACACACTTGTACTCTGCCCAGCATTAAAGTGTGATATTACTTCCGTCACAGTTCGCCGCCTGTTCTATTTTAAGGGCACTCCCTGCCTACGACATCCGACATCTGTGACGAGGGGTGGCCGCCCAACCCCACGACGTCTGGACGTAGTTTCACCCTGGTTTCGCCACGTGTTGAAGACTCTCGCCACAGCACTCCTCGAACGCCCGACCATTCGTGCAGTTTCCGAAATGCTCGTGCCGAGCCTCCGGGGCGTTATAATCTGCCCTCGGTCAAATTCAGGTAGACCGTTAGCCTTCCCCATGCTAGAGAAGGACAGTATGCTCACTCATACTACATGCGTTGTGCGTGTATCGTACTAGTAGTCATTCCTCTCCAGGTGACGCTGCTATAGCCTGGACGGGTTTATAACGATAGTAGGTCAGTGGTCACAATGTACTGTGTGATTAGTGAACTATATATGTGAGGTGTATGTTCTGACGCACATGTCCTCAGTGCAGTTGGTGAGTTGGGCGCGAACCTCTTACGGGAATGCGGGAAATGAGCAAACAAATGACGTAATTGAACAGAGATGCTACTTAGTAGATCTCTGTATGTTGAGAATTTTGATTGGACGGAAAGCGGTTAAGGCTACAACGAGCACTGACGTGGCACATGTTTTCAACTTTCACCATTGATGTATTTCAGTGCCCAATTTGCGGCTGACGTCGATATCTCACTCGAAATATTGCTGTTTTAATTGTTCAACTGGAAGCCCGTCCCAGCTTCGCCAGGGTAGCGCTAACAACCTACAGCCAGATGACTTTTACAGAGTACTGTAATAGATTATTCACACTAGCCTTCCTCGTGAATCAGTGTATCCAGCAGTGGAAACCGTATCGGTGTTTGCGATTGAGATTAGGCTTCACATATAGACATGAAAACGTTACGGGAGACTTTAATTCAGCCAGTTTGTACAAAATCTTCCTCGTTAACCAGTCTCCTTGTTAGCGAACACCGCATCAAAATCTCCTGAGAATAGACTGCGCATACAGATTGAAAACACGGCGGGGGAATTTAATTTATCGCATGTGGAGGTGTAAGATATTCGAAAATGTCTTGGAACAGGTTCACACGGCAAATTGTTGTTCCTGAGATTTCGAGTGAGCACTACGAAATCCATAAACAATTCTAAGCGCGAAGATAGAGGCTTTGAGCAGGTCAGTCCACCAAATCCGCATCGTTTTTCTGTGACCGCAGTACAGTGGGCAGGACGATTATCTTCAGTAGAAAGGGAGACCTAACACCAATTACCCTCAAATTTCTGGAGCCATTTTATTTTATAAATAGCGTTCGTTTCGTCATTAAGAAAAAGTAATAGTGTGATTCTAACGCAGAAAAAATATCTATAACTCAGCACATTACCTTTACCGACTATTAATGTAATCATAGCACAATGGGGAAAATATAGTCCACCAACCTCTCACGTATGATCTTGACTGACTCATCGCTTCATGAATTCGTCTTTTTCTGCTCCACAAGTATTCTGCGCTGTTTACAACACTCTGAACGACTCTGCAGGTTCGTCCTTGTCATCAGTGACATCTGGCGGCAGAAATGCTAAGGAAGCTACTTGATGTGTTGTTTTGACATCGATCTCTGTACTTGGGTCCCATTGGAAATCCTCAGCAGTAGACGCACCAGTTGATTGAATTGTGGAAAATACTCTAATGTTCAGGTGCCATTGTGAGTGAGAGCCTTTGGTCTACCGCGACGACGACTGGGTTCAGTTCTCTACTGACATTAGTACTTCACTGTGGTATCGTTAAAAGACATCCGAAGTACGCGGAAATGCTGTAAAATCGGCCTGAGCTTGTATCACTTTGTAACGGTCCCCATTCGAACTCAGTGAATTATCTACAACGACGCACAACGTCCGAAATGACGTGATCGTGAAAACTTAGGCCTTAGGTATTGGAGTACACAAGAGACGGAGATGTCCTCTGTAGCTGCCGAACAAGTGCTCGTATAGCAGTAGCCGTGCGTCTACACAGATGTAAGCCTCAACTTGATAATAATTCGCATTTCGTTGAGTGAGAACTAAGAGATAGCGGAGGAATGGTGTGAATAAATAGTAGCCGAAGGTTGGAGGAAACATGAAAGATCTGTAAAATTTAAAAGGTTCGATATTCTAGTGCGCTGGCAGTATGAAACAGATATGTAACACCAGGCAAGCGATGAAATTCATGAACCGAGTCCGAGTTACAGGGCCCTCTTTGATGAGTGCCTTCTATCTGTCGAAGTGCACGTAAATCCGTACACTCAGATGGAAATTTTCATTCTTTGTGCATTCCACATGTACCAGCAGCTTATGTTACAGACAACTTGAAGAAAGCGCAACGGATCCACAGAAAGAAACCCTAAATTATTGACGTAGTCAGCATTATCCCATTACCGAAACAATCTGCTGCAGGATCGTATAGGATCTAGCGGAAAATTTTGCACCAATAAACTATTACCAAATGTATCGAAAGCTACAGGAAGCAGCAGAGAGAGTATCCACGAAGCCTCGACTGTCGTGAGAGAACACCTGTGGCCTGACAGGTCATCTCTTGCCATCGATTTGGTTGTCGCTTCGGACATATAAAATGACATATGACCGTTTTTGCCTAAGGAGTAATAAAACAAAATTATCTTCTATTTGCAGATTTATAAACTGCTATATATGGTTTGTGAATCCATAGATGCTCAGGGATCCGATGCTACAGCAGCGATCCCTCAATAGTTACCAACCTCATTCAAATTCCACAATTCAAATTCCGAAAAAAGCAGTTGTGTAACCATTGTTGCAAATGGATCAGACCACGTTGGCAGATGGAAAGACCGAATTTCAAACGCATATTTATGCAGCCGATAATCTAGTATTGCCTATTCATTCATTCATTTCCGTGTCCGGTCAGCATTTCCAGAAAGTAGCAACTCCGATGGCCTTGTTGTTTTCCTCGATCAGGTCCTGTGTTGTGCAGGGCTGTTCAAGTTGAGGACAACTTAGCAGGTGGGCCGGGTCTTGCGTTGTTCCGCACTCGCAGGATGTACTTCCACCAGCTGGAAGAATGCCCCATTTTCTGCATGTTGGTCTTGCAAAGAGGAACGCCCACTCTAAGACGACTGAGCGATCTCTAAATAGGGTAGGGCAAGTCATTTCCTGGGGCTAGCTCTTCCTTTACAGGGATATCAGGTGGTTGCTTGCTCTTCCACCTGGTGATGCGGTTAGACTCTGGTGTTCCATCTAGTGGCTGAGTCCTGGCGATGAAGCTCGTTCTCGACTTCAGTCGACGGACTATAGCCTGATGATCGTGCAGTGGATGTCGGGGATCATAAGTTTGCTTAGCCCTCTCTACATCAGCTTCAACAGCCCTTCTGATAGTGGGGGGAGCTACTCCAACAATCGGCTAGATTTTATCGACTGGAGTTGGCTTCATACATCCCGACAAGATTCATACGGTCTCATTGATTGCAATATCAACATGTTTGGTGTGAGTGGATGCACTGCACACAGGTGAAGCGTACTCTGCAGCGGACACACACAAAGCAAGGGCCGAAATTCTCAGGACGGGAGAACTTGCTCCCCAGGCGGTGGATGCGAGCTTCCTCAAGAAAGAGGTTTCTAATAAAGGTCATGGGACGGTGATAACACTGCTAGAGTTTTTACAGATGAACTATTATTTGTCACATCCTCTTTAAAATATTTGCACATACTTATTTATGATTAAAAATTACTCAGTATTAGATTATTCTTATGTACCTCATGTACTATGAAAATCTATTGTGAAATGTTAGTGTATGGAAAACAGTAGCAGGAAACAAAATACAAAATCATGACAATCTAATATTGCTCGGTAGACTTTGGAGACAATGTGGCAATCCCGTATTGTTTTTGCGGGAAAATCACAGGTGGGTTTGGTGTCTCATTGTCTTATTGCTATGGGTTATGGTGTGTCACTTTTGAGGCGAGTACTTGTTGAGTGTACTGTTGAATTAGAGTGGTTGTGGATGAGTATGTATTTAAAAATTTTCAAAACGGTCATTTAGCCATACAAAACGTCTGATGGACGAAACACCATCAATAATGTCACGTGCCTCCACTCACCCCCCAAGACACGGCAGAGAAGTGTGAAATGGAAACCATTGCACTATCACAGTCTTCATATCTGAAACCCTTCAGAATCTCTCTCTGCATGCTAGTTTTATTCTCTTATTAAAACTTCACTCTACGATCAGTTTTAGTATCGGGAAATTTCGGATTAAGCGACACACCTCTAGCATTCATAGCGACCTCGGATAAGGACGCATATCAAATCTGAACTGACGTTCGATTGAAAAAGGTAAGTTAAATGCAAAGTATATTTTATGACAACAAAATTTTACGGTATAAAATTTGATGTGACGTTTGTCACGTATCTTGGGGATAGCAAAGTGAGATCGACTGTTAAACTGTCTGCTGATGCGATAAAAGAAGAAGTGAAGGTTGATTTGGAAGTCATAGAGCATCCAGTTTTACAGTAAGAGTACGATAGAACGACTAAATAAGGCGGAAGGCATATATAACATTCCTTTAGATTTTCTATAATCGTTGGGTGAAGTGGTAACCATACGACTGTTCAAGATGGTGTGTATTATCTACGAGACCGGAGCCATACCGTCAGACTTTCGAAAAAACATCATCCACACAATTCCGAAGACGGCGAAGGCAGAGAAGTACGAAAATTATCGCATAATAAGCTTAACAGTTCATACAGCCAAGTTTCTGACAAGAATAATTAACAGAAGAATACTGATGTTCCCTTAGGTGACGATCAGTTTGGCTTTAGGAAAAGTAAAGGCACCAGAGACTCAGTTCTGACGTTATGCTTCATAATGGAAGCAGGACACAGGAAACGTCAGGACACTCGGATAGGATTTGATGACCAGGAAAAGGGTTTGACAACGTAAAATGGAACAAGATATTCGAAATACTCAAAAAAGAGGAATAAGCCATCAGGAAAGACTGGTAATATAACCAAGAAGAAATGTCAAGAATGGAAGCCCGAGTACGATGTGCTCGGATTGAAATGTGTGTAAGACTAGGTAGCAGTTGTTCTCTGCAACTGTTCGTTCAATCTGTACATCGAAGAAGCAATGACGGAAATAAAAGATAAGTTAAAGGGCAGGATTGAAATACTAGGTGAAAAGACAATAATAAGATTCGCTGATGAAAATTCTATCCCCCGGGAAAGCGACGAAAAAGTACCGGACACGCTGAATGGAATAGACAGACTATTGACCACGGCATGTGGGCTGAGAGCAAACGGGAGTACAACGGAAGTAATGAGGTGTAGCAGAAATGAGGCAAGTGACAAGCTTATCAAAACTGGGGGCCGAAAAGTAGACAAAATGTATGAATTCTGTAACGTTTATCGTAAGACGGACGAAGCAAGGAGGATGCAAAGAGCAGGCAAGCACAGGCAAAGAGGGGATTCTCGGCCAAAAGAACTCTACTAGCTTCAAACACTGACCTAAATTTTACGAAATTTTGGAGAATATACGTCTGAAATACAGCGTTGTATGGAAGTGAATCATGGGCTGCGGGAAAACCGGAGAAGAAGGGAACCGAAACGTTTGAGATGTGGTGCTACAGAAGAATGTTGAAAATTGGGTAGACTAATAAGGTAAGGAATGAAGGGGTTCTCAGTAGAATCGGCGAGGAAAGTAATAAGTGAATAAGACTAACGAGAAGAAGGAACAGTGTGACAGAGCTTTCGTAAATACATCAGGGAATAACGTCCCTGGTAATGAAGATGTAGAGGTATAAATTGTGGGGGAAGACAGAGAGTGGAATATAGCCAACAAATAATTAAGGGCTTTGGACGTAAATGCTGCTCTAGGATGAGGCGGTTGGTGCAGGAGAGGAAGTCATGATGGGTCACATCAAACCAGTCGGAGTACCGAAGATCCAAAAAAAGAAACAAGGGAGAGATGAGCTACATTCGCTCAAGGGTAGGGACCTACAGGGAGCACCGGATTGGTTTCGTGGTCTCGTCACTGCTACTACTCACGGGGCAGGTGCCGTGAAACATACCAAGCACTGACACTGAAGTTGCGACATCACGTGAATCGTTTTGTTTCACACAAGACTGATCCCACCGGTACAGTTATGGCGACGGTTCATTTCTCACGAGCCAGTGCGGTTAATTAAGTTGGGCAACGGAATTTAATGAAACGCTATCTGTTATGGGGCCCTGATTACTGTATCCTGAGGTGGTCTCACTTTCTCTTACTCCTACCTGTGAACATGTGATTCGTTTATTATGAAAGGAAATCACAGAGTAAAACATATTTATAATTTATTCCATAACTGACGTATTAAATCTTGGAAGATTATGAACATCGATTGCTAACAGTTTCAAGTCAAATAGTACATAGATGGTCACATTAATGACAGGGACTAGTTGCTGGCAAGTTTCTGAGATGGATGGGAGTGGCCGAGCGGTTCTAGGCGCTACAGTCTGGAACCGTGCGACCGCTACGGTCGCAGGTTCGAATCCTGCCTCGGGCATGGATGTGTGTGATGTCCTTAGGCTAGTTAGGTTTAAGTAGCTATAAGTTCTAGGGGACTGATGACCTCAGAAGTTAACTCCCTTGGTACTCAGAGCCATATCGCTCTCTCTCTCTCTCCCTCTCTCTCTCTCTCTCTCTCTTCTCAGCGATCACAGGCCCTGTAGAGCACGCGCTGCATCAACGATCTGCTTCCACCGCCTTCTATCTCTCGCAGCCTCTCTCCACCCTGTGCAAATTCCCAGTGCTGCGAGGTCCTTCTCAATGTCATCTTTCCACCTTGTACGGGTCGGCCCAATGGTCTTGTTGCCTGGAGAGTTCTTTCAAATGCTTTCTTGGTGATTCTGTTGTTTCCCATTCTAGCCACATGTCCAGCCCATTGCAGTCTTCTACTTTTTGATTTCTGGATGATAGTGGGTTGCTTCATTAACTGATAAATTTCATTGTTCTTTCGAATTCTCCATACAAAATTCTCCAACACAGGTCCCCAGATTTTTCTCATTACTTTCCTTTTGAAAACATTCAGTTTTTCTTTTTCATTCTTTGTAGGTGTCCAGCTTTCTGAATCGTACAGTACTGCGGGGCAGATGATAGTGATGTATATCTTCATCTTTGTGGTGACTGACCAAGCTTTACATTTTATTGGATTGCTTAGTGCGTACATCTGACGCTATTCTTTCATTTATATCCATTATTATGTTACTAAATCACAATGTTATATGACAGGTATAACGCTGGTGCTCCAATGTGAGCTGCGGTGATCAGCGTCGAACCACAAAAGCGTAACTCGAGGGGGCTCCCCATCTCTGCCGATGAAGCGAGTACTCCTCTTGAGTCCGCCAGTCTCCGAATCTCCAGGTCTGAAAGTCTACCCCGAATATATCTTGCTCCGGACTCCATGACTGAATGTCTGGAAATGTCAAAACCCAACTGTTCAAACCGGAATGCCTGTGACTGTCCTGTTCTGCATTCTATGCCCGTATCTTCACGAATCGCTAATAATGTACTCCTCCGCGCGAGGCGATAGTTTTCACGTGCCTAATATTTCCGGCCTATCACCCAATCTGACGTCAACACTGGGAAAGTGTATAATTTTGTAATGTATTTTATCCTCTTTCCAGTGGCTCCGTAAAAACTCCTTTCCCAAATCAACTTCTGTCACCTCCTTCTCAGTCTAAAAAGTGGAACTCAGGACATAGGTAAAAGACCGCCTACCACTCACTGACCGTGCTATTCCCGCCAGCACGTTTTCACCTTTATGAGAAACAAAATAAAATCACAGTCGATGGTGTTCTTAGTACGCTTTACAGAGATGTTGTCTGCCGGCGGAGCCTATTCTTCTGCACATTCAGTGGACCAGTTTTTCTCATCAACCTGAGGATAAGTTGTATGTCTGAAAGGTTAGATTGGGGAAGCAAAGTGGGGATAGCGTTTTCAGCACAGCAACAGCGTCCGACATTGTCCTCGATCCTGCTCAAGAAAATGGTTCAAATGGCTCTGAGCACTGTGGGACTTAACTTCTAAGGTCGTCAGTCCCCTAGAACTTAGAACTACTTAAACCTATCTAACCTAAGGACATCACACACATCCGTGTCCGAGGAAGGATTCGAACCTGCGCGCGGTTCCAGACTGTAGAGCCTAGAACCGCTCGGCCACTTCGGCCGGCCGATCCTGCTCACATTGTAGCACCAGAGTGATAGGGATGAATAGGCGCGAAAACTTGTTAATTGGCGTGCAGCGACTGCACGTTTGCATGCACAAAGCCCCGTTCTTACGCTTTCCCTCAGCAGTGGGTTCAATGTCCAATTTGTAAAATACATCATCTCCATTTCCCTAGGAATGATCCCCAAAGCAGTGCTTTGCTCTCCGTAGTGTCTGACAGCCCTTGATGGTCCTATGTCTGTCTCTACACAACTTTATACTACCTGCATGACATCTCATTGGAATAAAATCCCACAAAGAGTTTGTACGGCCCCTGAAATCTCTGCCATATAGCTCCTTAAGATTCTAAGAGTAGTTGGTTTGTTTAATTGTGACTGACATACGAATTCGTTCCATCATTGCTTACACGGATGAGATGTGGTTAGCTGTAATGGCTAGCCGGCTCTCAAAGTCTACTAGCATCGTAATATTTTTCGGATAGCCTACAAAACAAACGATAGGTAGCTGCAGGATTGAGTGGAATGAGGCTACTATGTCTCCACTCCGCTCCTTACGTACCGCAGACTGTCTTTTTGGTTGCCTACTGTGGTATGAGGGGGGTTCAATAAGTAATGCAACACCTTTTTTCTCGGCCACTTTCGATTGAAAAAATGAGGAAATTGTTCGGGGACGTCGTGGAGTACTCCCCCCTTCAGCCCCTATAGTTTCACGAAGTTCCGATAGGTGGCGGCGCTATGTGTAGTCTTAAAAATGACATCTGTAACGGATGTGCGTTCCAAGCAGGGAGCTGTCATTCAGTTTCTTTTGGTGGAAAACCAGAGTATCGCAGATATTCATAGGTGCTTGAAGATTCTCTATGGACATCTGGCAGTGAACAAAAGCACGGTGAGTCGTTAGGCGAAGCTTCTGTCATCGTAGATACAAGGTTACAGAAACCTGCCCGATCTCCTGCTTGCCGAGCGTCTTCACACAGGTGTGACCCCTGCAGTGCTGATACGTGCGGACACTCTCTTTCCAAGTGATCAGCGGATCAAACTAAAATATCTCGCTGCTGAAATGGACGTTTCTGTTGGTCATCCTGACACCCTTGTCCACCAGTTGGGTTACTGAAAGATATGAGTGCTATTACTGAAAGGTATTACTGATAGGTATAAGTGCTATTGACAAGGGATTTCAGATCGATTCCGTATTTCCGGAAAGCTTTTGACACTGTACCACACAAGCGGCTCGTAGTGAAATTGCTTGCTTATGGTATACCTTCACAGTTATGGGACTGGATCTGTGATTTCCTGTCAGAGAGGTCGTAGTTCGTAGTAACTGACGGAATGTCATCGAGTAAAACAGAAGTGATTTCTGGCGTTCCCCAAGGTAGTGTTATAGGCCTTTTGCTGTTCCTTATCTATCTAAACGATTTTGCAGGCAATCTGAGACGCCGTCTTCGGTTGTTTCCAGTTGACACTGTCGTTTATCGACTACTAAAGTCATCAGAAGATCAAAACAAACTGTAAAACGATTTAGAAAAGATATCTGAATGGTGTGAAAAGTGGCAGTTGACCCTAAATAACGAAAAGTGTGAGGTTATCCACATGAGTTCTAAAAGGAACTCGTTCAACTTCGGTTACACGATAAATCAGTCTAATCTAAAGGCCGTAAATTGAACTAAATACTTAGGTATTACAATTACGAACAACTTAAATTGGAAGGAACACTTAGTAAATGTTGTGGGCAAGGCTAACCAAAGACTGCGTTTTCTTAGCAGGACACTTAGAATATGTAACAGAACTACATCTACATCTACATACATACTCCGCAATCCACCATACGGTGCGTGGCGGAGGGTACCTCGTACCACAACTAGCATCTTCTCTCCCTGTTCAACTCCCAAACAGAACAAGGGAAAAATGACTGCCTATATGCCTCTATACGAGCCCTAATCTCTCTTGTGGTCTTTCCGCGAAATATAAGTTGGCGGCAGTAAAATATTACTGCAGTCAGCCTCAAATGTTGGACCTTAAATTTCCTCAGTAGCGATTCACGAAAAGAACGCCTCCTTTCCTCTAGAGACTCCCACCCGAGTTCCTGAAGCATTTCCGTAACACTCGCGTGATGATCAAACCTACCAGTAACAAATCTAGCAGCCCGCCTCTGAATTGCTTCTACGTCCTCCCTCAATCCGACCTGATAGGGATCCGAAGCGCTCGAGCAGTACTCAAGAATAGGTCGTATTAGTGTTTTATAAGCGGTCTCCTTTACAGATGAACTACATCTTCCCAAAATTCTACCAATGAACCGAAGACGACTATCCGCCTTCCCCACAACTGCCATTACATGCTTGTCCCACTTCATATCGCTCTGCAATGTTACGCCCAAATATTTAATCGACGTGAATGTGTCAAGCGCTACACTACTAATGGAGTATGCAAAAATTACGGGATTCTTTTTCCTAATCATCCGCATTAATTTACATTTATCTATATTTGTAGTTAGCTGCCATTCTTTACACCAATCACAAATCCTGTCCAGGTCATCTTGTATCCTCCTACAGTCACTCAACGACGACACCTTCCCGTACACCACAGCAACATCAGCAAACAGCCGCACATTGCTGTCCACCCTATACAAAGGATCATTTATGTATATATAAAACAACAGAGGACCTACCACACTTCCCTGGGGCACTCCAGATGATACCCTCACCTCCGATGAACACTCACCATCGAAGACAACGTACTGGGTTCTATTACTTAAGAAGTCTTCAAGCCACTCACATACTTGGGAACCAACCCCAGCTTAGTTAGGAGTCTGCAGTGGGGCACCGAGTCAAACGCTTTCCGGAAGTCAAGGAATATGACATCCATCTGATACCCTTCATCCATGGTTCGCAAGATATCATGTGAAAACAGGGCGAGTTGCGTTTCGCAGGAGCGATGCTTTCTAAAGTCGTGTTGATACATGAACAGCAACTTCTCTGTCTCAAGGAAATTCATTATATTCGAACTGAGAATATTTTCGAGAATCCTGCAACAAACCGATGTTAAGGATATTTGTCTGTAATTTTGAGGATCCGTCCTTCTACACTTCTTATATACAGGCGTCACATGCGCTTTTTTCCAGTCGCTCGGGACTTTACGTTGGGCGATAAATTCAAGCTAAGCAATGAGCCAATACAGTAGAGTACTGCTAAGGAGACTGCCTACACTACGCTTGTACGTCCACTTTCAGAATACTGCTGCGCGGCGTGGGATCCTTACCAGATAGGACTGACGGAGTACATCGAAAAAGTTGAAAGAAAGGCAGCACGTTTTGTATTATCGCGAAATGTGGGAGAGAGTGTCACAGAAATTATACAGGATTTGGGCTGGAAATCATTAAAAGAAAGGCGTTTCTCGTTGCGACGGAATCTTCTCACGAAATTCCAATCACCAACTCCTCCGAATGCGAAAATATTTTGTTGACACCGACTTACATAGGGAGGAACGATCACCACGATAAAATAAGAGAAATCTGAGCTCGCACGGAAAGATGTAGGTGTTCACATTCTTTCCACGCGCTATACGAGATTGGAATAATAGAGAATTGAGCAGGAAGTTCGATGAACCCTCTGCCAGGCACTTGAATGTGATTTGCAGAGTATCCGTGTAGATGTAGAGGCGCCCAGTGGGTCAGTCGCCACCTAGCGGAAGACTCTAAAGAATGATGGATGCAGTCCACGGAAAGTCGTACGTGATGGGGAGGTTACTGATGCATCAAGAAGTTGGCTCCGGCGTCGACAAGTGGAATGGCACCATGCGTGTATACAGTCTTTCCTAGTGAGGCGGCTCAAGGCTGTCGTATTACACGGATGTTACGTTAAAAGTACGGTTTTTTAGTCAAATGAGTGGGGAATAACATGGAGTATTGGAACCCGGAGTAAAACGAAGCTGCTTTCAGAAAAAAAAGTGTTGCATTACTTACTGAACGCCCCTAGTATATGGAAGGGCAACTCTTTGAGAGTTGCTTTCCATTAGAACATTGTAAACGGGGTACTAGCAATAATGGGCAGCCCGGGTGGCTGACTAGTGGGATAAGGATATCATGTAGAAGAAAGCCGGAAATATATAAAAATGTTAAAAGTAGTCACCATGAAGGTACAGTTGCCCATTGCAAACTGTATTGTAAGGTGCTTAAAAGTGTTATTAGGAAGGCAAAGAGTATGTGGTATGTAAACAGAATAGCTAACTAACAGGATAAAATTAAAACCATATGGTCAGTCGGAAGGAAGTGTCTGGTCAGCAGCAGAAGATCGACTATATAAAGTTAGTTCACAGTAAAAGTATTTCTGTTACTGATAAATCAGATATATGTACAATATTTAACAATCATTTTCTGAGCATTGTCGGTGAATTAAATAAAAATTTAGTTTCTACAGGAAATCATATAACTTTCTTTGCAATTGCCTTTCCGAGATTGATGTCTGAAATACTCCTCTGTGATACAGACAAGAGGGAGATTAAGGCAATAATTAAATCACTGAAGACTAAGGACTCTCATGGTTATGACGGAGTGTCTAACAGAATATTAAAGAACTGTGCTGCATATGTTAGCCCTGTATTTAGCCATATTTGTAATTTTTCCTTTAGGAATGGTCGGTTTCCTGAGCGATTAAAGTACTCATTAGTAAGGCCGCTTTATAAAAAGGGAGAAAGGGATAAAGTAGATAATTTTAGACCTATTTCTATACCATCAGTGATTGCAAAAGTTATTGAAAAGGGTGTGTATGTAAGGAAAATTGATCATTTTATATCATACGATTTGCTATCAAATGTACAGTTTGGCTTTAGAAGTCGTTTAGCAACTGAAAATGCTATATTTTCATTTCTCTGTGAGGTACTGGATGGGATAAATGAAAAGTTAAGGACGCTTGGCGTAGTTTTTGATTTAACTAAGGCATTTGATTATGTTGATCACAAAATATTGCTCCAGAAGTTGGACCATTACGGAATACGGGGAGTAGGTCACAATTGGTTCACGTCTTACTTTAGCAACAGACAGCAAAAAGTCATTATTTACATAGTTGATAATGGCTGTGATGAGGGATCTGAGTGGGATACTGTCAAGTGGGTGGTGGGGGGGGGGGGGTGCGGGGGGGTACCCCAGGGATCAGTGTTGGGGCCACTCCTGTTCCTTGTTTATATAAATGATACGCCCTCTAGTATTATGGGTAACTCTAAAATATTTCTGTTTGCTGATGACACTAGCTTGATAGTAAAGGATGTTGTGTGCAACATTGGCTCGGTTTCAAACAGTGCAGTACATGCCCTCAGCTCATGGCTTGTAGAAAATAAACTAACGTTAAATCACAGTTAGATTCAGTTTTTACAGTTTCTAACACACAATTGAACAAAACCTGACATTTTAATTTCACAGAACGAGCATATGATTAGTGAAACTGAACAGTTCAAATTTGTAGGTGTTCAGATAGATAGTAAGCTGTCGTGGATATCCCACGTTCAGGATCTTGTTCAAAGACTTAATACTATTTGGACGCTATCAGAAGTGAGTGATCGTTCGACACGAAAATTAGTCCACTTTGCTTATTTTCATTCGCTTATGTCGTATGGTGTTATATTTTGGGGTAACGATTCCCATTCTACAAGGATATTTTTGGCTCAGAAACGGGCGGTTCGGGCGATAAGTGGTGGGAGTTCACGAACCTCTTGTCGACCTCTGTTCAAGAGTCTGGATATTTTGACACTGGTCTCTCGATATGTATATTCCTTATTGTCGTTTCTTATTACCAGTATTAGTTTATTCCCAAGAATAAGCAGCTTTCACTCGGTTAATACTCGGCAGAAATTAAACCTGCATTTGGATCGGACTTCCTTAACTATAGTAGCTGGCCGCGATGGACGAGTGGTTCTTGGTGCTTCAGTCCGGAACCGCGCGACTGCTACGGTCACAGGTTCGAATCCTGCCTCGGGCATGGATGTGTGTGATGTCCTTAGGTTAGTTAGGTTTAAGTAGTTCTAAGCTCTAGGGGACTGATGACCTCTGTTGTTAAGTCCCATAGTGCTCAGAGCCAATTGAACCATTTAACTCTTGTGCAAAAAGGTGTGCAGTATACTGCTGCATCCATTTTCAATAAACTGCCACTCGAATTTAAAAATGTGAGCAGTAATCCACGCGCTTTCAAATCGAAACTGAAGAGTTTCCTCATGGGTCAGTCCTTCTGTTCTGTCGAGGAGCTCCTTGAAAAATTAAGCTGAATCTTATTGTATTGCTGATAGCACTTACTTAAACTTTTAGACTGACTTTTTCTGAGTCTCATGGACATTTATTTTTGTCTGTTACTATTTTTATGTTGTAATTTCATGTACTGACGCGTTCCATGACCTTGAAGTTATGCTCCTCAGTTTGGTCCTACGGAACTTGGCGTGTAAATAAATAAATAAACAAGGGTACGGGGAGCCCTAATGGGAGCACGGGAGCGGCCTGGTGACCTCGCCGCCGCTGCTACTCGGAAGGCGGGCGCCTCGACGCCGCGGCGGTCGGACGCACCTGCATCTGCGGCTGCGTCTGCGGCGGGCCGCGCCTATCTGGGCCATCAGCGCTGTCCCCAGCCGGGCCGGGCCGGGCCGCTCCGTGACACAACTCGCAAGCCGCCTCATAGCCGATTCCGGCGGCGGCGCCGCGCTTGGTATTCACCGCGGCAGCGCCTCTTGTTTGGCTGGCGCACCGCGTACTCGCCGCGTTTTATTATACGCACACTGCCCGCCGGGATTTCGTTTTGTTCCCTTTCGTTTCTCCTGTACGTGAACGCTGCTCGCTCCTGCCGCTGATGTCAGTGCTGCCGTCGGCGACGATGCCCTCCAGTTGCCAGCTTTAGGTCACCTTAAAGAGCCTAGCAACAGGCGTAGCCTTCGCCCTCACTCGCAGTCACCCGCGTGGTGTCTCTCGAGTCCCGCTCTTCCCTCTCACAGACGGGTTGACACTGCACCTTAATGTAATATTACATGCTCGAAAGAAAATACGATACTCTCCGTAATATCCTCTTGCTTCTGTCCCTACAGTAATTTCATTATAGGAATTACCACACTAGCATGATCACATCAGATATGTCGTACAGAGAGACGAATCTTTTCTCGAAATGCTGTTGAGGAAATTGTGACGGGTAACGGTGTTTTGCAGCTCTCGCATATACAAAAAAGTGACAAAAATCATGGGATAGCGATAGGTACATACACAGATGGCGATAGTGTCGCAGACACAAGGTACACTGAAGCGCCAAAGAAACTGGTGTAGGCATGCGTATTCAGATACAGAGATATGTAAGGCAGATTACGGCGCTTCGGTCGCCAACGCCTACATAAGCCAACAAGTGTCTGGCGCAGTTATTAGATCGGTTACTGCTGCTACAATGGCACGTTACCCAGATCTTTGAGCGTTTGAAAAAGTGGTGTTATAGTCGGCGCACGAGAGATGGGACGCAGCGTCTCCGAGGTAGCGATGAGTCGGCCGTTGTGGCCGAGCGGTTCTAGTCGCTACAGTCTGGAACCGCGCGATCGCTACGGTCGCAGGTTCGAATCCTGCTTCGGGCATGGATGCGTGTTATGTCCTTAGGTCAGTTAGGTTTAAGTAGTTCTAAGTTCTAGGGGACTGATGACCTCAGAAGTTAAGTCCTATAGTGCTCAGAGCCATTTGAACCATTTTTGAGGTACCGATGAAGTGGGCATTTTCCCGAACGACCATTTCATGCGTGTGTCGTGAAAATCAGGATTCCGGTAAAACATCGAATCTCCAACATGGCTGTGACCGGAAAAAGATCATGCAAGAACGGGACCAACGACGACTGAAGAGAATCGTTCAACGTGACAGAAGTCCAGCCTTTCCGCAAACTGCTGCAGATTTCAATGCTGGGCCATCAACAAGTGTCAGCGTGCGAATCATTCAGGGAAACATCATCGATATGGGCTTTCGGAGCCGAAGACCCACTCGTGTACGCTTGACGACCGCACGACATAAAGCCTTATGCCTCATCTGGACCCGACATTCGACTGTTGATGACTGGAAACATGTTGCCTGTACAGGTATCTAGACAACCCCATGAATCCATGAGCCCTGCATTTCAGCCAGGGACTGTTAAAGCTGCTGAAGGCTCTGTCGTGTTGTGAGGCATGTGCAGTTGGAGTGATGTGGGATCCCTGATACGACTAGATAAGACTTCGACAGGTGACACATACGTAAGCATCCTGTCTGATCACGTGCATCCTTTCACGTCCATTGTGATTTCCGACGGATTTGGACAATTCCAGCAAGACAATGAGACCCCCACGCGTCCAGAATTGCTACAGGGTTTCTCCAGGAACACTCTCCCGAGTTTAAACACTTCCACTAGCCACCGAACTCCTCAGGAAAATACATTATTCAACATGTCTGGGATGCCTTGCAACGTACTGCTCAGAAGAGATCTCCACCCACTCGTACTGTTACGGATTTGTGGACAGGTCTCCAGGATTCATGGTGTCAGTTCCCTCCAGCATTACTTCAGACATTAGTCAAGTCCATGTCACATCGTGTTGCGGCATTTCTGCCTGATCAGGGGGTGGGGGGTGGCTACACGATATTAGGCAGGTTAGTTCGAGCAGTGCATACAAGGGCAGTGCATTCGCAGAGCTGCCGTTTGTACGCAAGTCATTCATGTGAAAAGGTTTCGCACGTGATTATGGACGCACGACGGGAATTAACAGTCTTTGAACGCAGAATGGGAGTTGGGGCTAGAGCCATGAGACATTCCATTTCGAAAATTGTTGGGAGATCAATATCCCGACATCCACAGTTTCCAGAGTGCACCGACAATACAAATTTAAGGCATTACCTCTCTCCCCAGACAACTGAATTACCGACGGGCTTCACTTAACGACCCACAGCAGCTGCATTTGTATAGGTTTGTCAATGCTGACAGACAAGCAACACTACATGAAAAAACTGCAAAAATGAATGTGAGACTTATGACGAACTTATCCGTTAGGACAGTAGCGTAATTTGGCGTTAATGGGCCATGGCAGCAGATGACCAACGCGAGTGCCTTTGGTAACAGCACGACATGCCTGCAGTCCCTCTCCTGGGATGGCGATTATATCGGTTGGACCCTAGACGGCTGGAAAACCGTGTCCTGGTCAGATGAGTCCCGTTTTCAGTTGGCAAGAGCTGACTACAACGTTCGAGTGTGGCGCAGGTAAGACGAAGCCAGGCACCCAGAATGTCGTCAAGGCACTGTAGAAGCTGGAGGTGGCTCCTTAGTGGTGTGGGCTGTGCTTACAAGCCATGTTTTGGGTTCTCTGACCCAACTGAACCGATCATTGACTGGAAACGGCTATGTCCGACTACCTGGAGACCTTTTGTGGACATTCATGGTCTTCGTGCTCCCAAGAAACATTGGAATTGTCATGGATGACAATGCGCTATGACATCCGGCCACAATTGTTCGCAGTTTGAAGAACATTCTGGACAATTCGAATGAACGATATAGCTACCCAGATCGCCCGTCATTAGCCCCATCGAACATTATGAGAGTAATCGAGAGGTTAGTTCGAGCACGAAATTCTGCACCGCAGCACTACCGCAATAATGCGCGCCCAATGGGCCAGCATGACTCAGTACTCCCGCAGGGGACTTCCAACGGTTTGCTGAGCCCAGGCCACGTCGAGTTGTTGAACTGCGCCGGGCGTAAGGTGGTCCTATAGGATGTTAGGAGGTATCCTACGACTTTGGACACCTCAGTGTATGACCGTATTCCAAATGAGCTTCTTAGTGCTGTGGAATTGCTTAGATAGAGTAATAGGTTCTTGCTCTTACACAACTTAGAACCTGAGCCGCCCTTAATATGTTAACTAACGGTTCGGTGATCTTGCTGCCATTTTTCTCACACAGCAGTGTCTTTCAGGATTTATTTAAATGTAATGACGGACGTGCAGGTCACACAGAATTTCTTGTGGTTCGCCAGTCCAGTATCACGCATCTCAGGACGCGATCGACTTGAACCTTGACAACGAATATGCTTGTTCTCATTTTTCCAGGCATTTCAACATCGGTCCACTGTCACATCCGAGTGCCCCAGAAATCCGGATGTTACACGATTCGACTAGCCGACCCCACAACGAAGCCTCTTTCAAACTCTGTCAGAATGTTGATAACGCAGTCAGACAAGGGTGCATGGCATCTCCGTCACCATTACAATGGCCACTCAAGTGACGCATTTGCGCCCGTAATATACTCTACTAGTAGAGGTAACAAATGTACAACACTAATGCACTCTGTTTGCCGTTTTGCCATTCTGTCTATTACAGAGGACTGGAAGTCTCATCAGTAGTGTGTATGTGACTAAGTCACAATGACATCCGATCATTTCTCCTGGATGCTTCAATTCTTTGCACGTCTGCAGCTGTCCTCCGCATGAAAACTCACACGTTTTGGCTGAGGAAATGTCTCAGACCGTTGTCATTCACCCTCGTCTCTAACCTCTTTAGATGTATTTGCGATTGGGGCGTTGTTAAAACGGCTGTCAGTAAGCTTTCGTGTGAGCGTAAATTTCTGATGTTCTCACCTTGGTCATTTTCCGTGATGTGTGAGTGTGTGGCGGGTGGGGGAATGGTAGGGTATGGTAAGTGGGAGGGGGGGGGGAGGAGGGTAGCAAGAGAATGTTGCCCGATTCTGCTCGTACTTGGAACATACGCGTGCGGAAGTTGTGCGGTAAACCTCATCCTTATGTACAACGACTCCCCTGCAACGTCCGCCACTGAAGGTTAACGAGAATCTGTGATGCTAAGCAGTTAGTAAACGAACCCTTGACGAAACGCACCTCCACTACTAATTCTACCTCGAAAGTATCCCAGACCAATGAGCAGAACATACGAATGGCTAGGAACGGGTGTTTTGTGAGACACGTCTGTCGTGACGAGCGTTTCTTTTTCACATTCGAATCGAATCCCTATGGAATGCGATTTAAAAATCAATATCATTTTCCAGTCTTAGCACTTGTTAGATTCGTGGCTTTGATGTCCTGCCAGTATCTCTTGAGCCCATCACTCAGTGTCTTCTTCCGGCCTTGTGACTGAGGCCCCTTCGTCTTTCAAGTTCCTCTCCCAGCAGAAAATCACGGCAGTCTTTCTCCATTTGTTTAACTTCACTCCGATCCATTGTTTTGTCCTCAGGGGCATCGATATCCTTAGCATTTTAATGCCGTTCTTAGAGTCATCCCAATCTTTTTCCCTTTGGTCTTATGAAACTCCAGATTTGCCCTGAAACATGATCATTCCTCATTCTGAACATTTGCCCGTATAACAAGAACCTTTTCTTTTTAATCGATGAAGTTAATGGTTCTATCGTTCAGTAAAGTTCCTGATTTAATGTCAGAGATATGTTCCTATTAACCAAGCTATTGAAGACAGATCCTAAAATCGATACGTTCCTGTTCTAAGCCAGTCAGTTGGATTACTTATCTAGAGATCTAAATTTCTTCACACGATTAATCTTCCCTTGGCTTAAACGTATTCATTACGGTCCATCGTTGACATTTGTCATGTTTTTGTCTTCCTAAATAAGACGTAAAATCCTAATATACCAGCTATCGCTGTAAATCGATGAAACTTTATGACTGCCGAGTTCAAATAGTTGGGAAAAATGCCATGCAATCAGTGCACACCTCTTCAAGTTTGGGCCCTAGTCCGAGCTGTTCTTCATTCCCCTCTTCTTGACTTAGTGTCTTCCACATTCTAGAATGACCTTTTTCAATGAGCAGTTAAAAATGAATGGAGAGCGGCCATTGCATTGTTTGAGTGTTTGAGGCCAGATTTGATTTCAAAATCGATCGAGATCTTTCCAGAAAATTTCACTTCCCACGCGGTGTCTTGATGTATTATTCTCACTAAATTCTTTCAGTACACTGAATAATAACCCACGGTCAACTGAATCGTACGATTTTTTAAAATCAATGAATACTGACACACAGGAGTACCTACTAATCGTGATGATATTTCTCGGGTTGAAAATTTTCATGCTAAGTTTTATTTCCTTCCAATGCATCTTTGCCTTTCATTCGCTAGTTACATGTTGTCGTTCAGCTTTAGGTTGCTCTTAATGGATACTCATAGATTTTTTATGATTGTCATTGTAAACCACTATTTGCCACCAATCGTGTAATGGGTCTCCACATCTATTTATTGACCACACATTAGGTTGCTTACTCTGAGAGTCTCCTGTATTCATGGCACAATGCTGCCAGATTAAAGCAGTGGCTCCCATCGTTGGATTGATTACCACTTGAGGCGTAAAACGAGACTTTCTGAGGAGTTCAATTGCGTCTCGGTCACGAACCTAAATTATTTTTAAAATATCATTACGTTTATCGATACGTCTTAAGACTGTGATACTGATTCCGTAAGTTACCAATAATTACATTTTTCTAAATTTCAAAACTAGCATTAATGAGTGACACAGCGTGGTGGAGGCTACAGTTTTTAAAACGAATTTATAAACAGCACTTTCCTCACATAATCCACCTACAACACTCATATTTTGTACTATGCATGTATGACAGTAAAACAGAGACGTATATCATGCATGCTTGAATATTTAATAAAAAAATCCTTGTCCGATTTGTACGTATTTCCTGCAGTAGACCATAAACTGATTATTTATGCACTTCGCAAAAATAAATGGACTAACTCACAGTACAACACAACAATAGCTATATAATTACTACAAAAGTGCTGTAGGGCCCGCGCAGTATTATTATTGCGGGTATTATTGTGGTTGTTGTTCTTAGTGGCAGTAATCAGACACTAAACATTGGGCCCTGGTCTTCCAACCTCTGCCATTTCAGAAGTAAGGAGTCCAGCAATCTTGTGATTCACAAACAGTAAGAACAGTGCTCAACTTTTTTAATTTGGTTGAATTTTAACGGAGCTACAGGCTTCAGGCGAAGGAAGTGTCACTAAGGAGAAGAATGGTGAAGAGATGTAAAAAAGTCTGCTCTGACTGTCATTTCTGATGCCCAGTTGTAGGTGGGGTTCCCAACGCACTGAGAACTATGTCATTATACTTCTGACAAAAAGGATTGTTAGAAATAAGCGGTACCAATTGTCTCGTTGACTCATTAGTACATGTTTTAATAAAACACCTACAAAAGCTAAACACCATTCACCTTTCATAATTTTAAAAACAAGAATCTTCAAAGAAAATTCTTTTTCATTCTGAAGTTCAGTTCGATGATAATGTTGACGACGGTGGGGGAATGAGGTAGGACTGCTACCTAATATGTGATGGCACTCAGGGGTAATGGTCTTAGAAATGTTGGGAACCACTGTATTAAGCAGAGAAACCGTATATAGCGTTAGAGTCGTAAATTCGGTTTTACTAACCTGTTTCTTGTGGTCTGATATAAAGAAGAGAGAACCTGAACTGTATTCGACAGTTATATCAATCGACTAGTGCAACCCATAGTGCAAACGGTTTCTTACCCGATTCCTGAAGTGTAAGATTATGTTCTATTATGTATTAATAATATACTGGTTGTAACCGATATAAGTGCAGATATTGCTGTTGGTGACTGAGCACGGTGTACTGAACAACAGTACATCAGCATGTATTTCATTTGCAGACTTATAACTATAGCTATTATATGTAGTACGTGTTTTGGTTGGTTAGTATCTCCAAGTAAATGTGGCAAGAACAAGCCATTAATGCTTATTTTCTCCAGGGTAGCAGGTCAGGTGTTGAAATTTGGTCACTTGGTCGATAAACGGTTAGTCTAAACTGACAGGTGTAGTCAATTTACTGGTACAGTCACAGCCATGCAAACAACATCAAGTCGTAAAGTTTGTGACATGTTTGTGGGAAGACTGGTCGACGCAGAGAAAAAACAATCAGCACACCTTTGTGTGTACATATTGAGAAACCACGCATAAAAATATGTGTACTTACACACTTTACACCCTGTGTGAGTAGTAAAGCATTCATTATACCTCATCAGGGTAACTGTAAACTTACAACTGAAGTAGGAGTGAGATAAGTATGGTCCACATCACCAACACAATTCTCTGCAACCCTAAAGGAAATTCTAAGATCCACAAACCGGTAAAAACATGATCTACGTCTCAGTGAAATATGTAGGAACACACATCAACAGTTGGCAACGCTATAAACACAAAATGCACACAACCAAAGCAAACACACAGTGAAACTGAGGTATATAGGTGGAACGTATTATCAAACGCCTAAAATCGGACGTGCTAGTGTACGCAGGAAAATGAAATACAATTCCGCGCAGACATGTGTTCGATAACACGATTACAACAAATCGCAGGTAGAATCAAACAGTAATTTAACCCTATAAAACTTACTCTCGAAACGGTTGTTTCTGATCTAACAATAGCAGAATAAAAAACAATAATGTCGTTCTAGAATGAGATTTTGACTCTGCAGCGGAGTATGCGCTGATATGAAACTCCCTGGCAGATTAAAACTGTGTGCCGGACCGAGACTCGAATTCGGGAGCTTTGTCTTTCCCGGGCAAGTGCTCCATCATCTGAGCTACCCAAGCACGACTCACGCCCCGTCCTCACAGCTTTACTTCCGCCAGTATCTCGTCTCCTACTTCCCAAACTTCACAGAAGCACTACTGCGAACATTGCAGAACGAGCACTCCTGGAAGAAAGGATATTGCGGAGACATGGCTTAGCCACAGCCTGGGGGATGTTTCCAGAATGAGATTTTCAGTCTGTAGCGGAGTGTGCACTGATATGAAACTTCCTGGCAGATTAAAACTGTGTGCTGTACTGAGACTCGAACACGGGACCTTTGCCTTTCGTGGGCAAGTGCTCTACCATCTGAGCAGGTGAGCACTTGCCCGCGAAAGGCAAAGGTCCCGAGTTAGAGTCTCGGTCCGGCACACAGTTTTAATCTGCAATGAAGTTTCATTAATGTCGTTCTGTATCTCTACACATTATACAACACATTTTTATATGCACACAGCAAACATATATTATAGGCCATTCATGATGCTTCGTAAATAAAAGGAAGCGAAATGCGCTTGACGTAAAAAATAATAGGCTTTTATTTAGTTGCGTGGACGGACCACATCTTCAAGAATAAGATAATAATAGTAATAATAATAGCAGTAATGATAATAATAAAGAAGCAACAGAAGACAAAAATTACGAAATATAAAGATTATCCTTTAATATCATGTTAACAACAATGACATTAGGGATGGAGGACAAGATCGTATTTGTTTCAAAGAAACCAACCTTGCATTCGCTCAAAGAGATTTAGTAAAATCACTCATCACCTACATCTGCATGGACGGGCAGTGCTTACGATTGCAGTGCTTTACCACTGCACCACCGCACTCAGGTCTCATGAAACAGTAAAAGTATGTTCACTACTAGTGAATGATGTTTAATGTGTGTATGTCTGATTTTAGGCAAATGAAAAGAGAGAAAATTAGTAAACTATGACAGCTTTATAAGATATTTTGAGGCTCCTGTGACTTATTCTTTACGTTAGTCACCAGCATTTCGTTAAACATCTGAACTCTTAACAAACAATGGCTATGAAAAGAGAAAATTAAATGTTTCATGTAAGACGTTGATTTATTGCAGCTAGCAGTAACACAGATGTGAAGTACGGCTAAGAAACCTTCATTGCCAGTAAACAGCTTTGGAATTCCATCTTTTGACGTGTGCATGTAAGAGAACTGTGAAAACATATATTGGATTATATAAACGCAGAATAAAAGTAAAAAGACCCTAGACAGGTACTATTCGGGAAAAAGAGAGTATTTACATGAGCCAAACGGTGAGCTGACAGATTAAATTATGGAGGCTCGAAGAGGAGCAGACAGAGTAATAACAGAGGGAGTCGATTCTCGTCAGTTTCACTCCAAATGTATGCAAGCTGTCTTATCTCGGTTGGGGCCAAGAGCGCCAGTAGGTTAATGATGAATGGACAGCGCATCGGAACGATAGGGGACGGTGATGATTAGGAGCCAGTACGACTGACGTCGAATGAACACAGAAAATATGTAGGAAGCTCCTGATTAATCTCAGAGAATGTGTCATAAAGGTAAATATAGGAAATGGATGGGCACCTGGGGCGGCTGGAAGTCGTTGGGGCAACTTACAGCCGAGTTACAAGCAACGATCACGAGCGCTCCCACAACTCAAGTTTTTTTGTACTGCTATGACATATGACCGAAAAATAGAAAAAAAGTTAACCGGACAAGATAGCAGCAGCTGATGAGCAGTAATCACTAGGCTGTTTCATCGTTCGTAGTTTTTTAAAAGAAAGAAAGGCATCAGATCAACTGATTTTTTTCGTTCTCTAAAGGATTTCAAAAAATTTTTTACTGTTTGTATGAACAGCACATACACTCGTGGAAAGACTCTGGAAACAAAACACTAGCACGATGGTTAGCATTATGTATGGAAGACTGTTACGCTGAGGTGTAGCTTTGATTTGGGTAATCGTACTTCAGGGATGTAGCGTAATGCATTAGAACTATGTTGCAAAATTTAAGTCCCATTCAGTCATTTCAGGGGAACATTTAAAATCTGAAGATGATAGCAACAGAATGCAAGACTCACATTCTGCCTTGTACTATATTCGCATGTAGTAATCGCAAGATTATAGGAAATTACAAAATATTGTGAACTACGGTTGAATACAGGTTCTAACGCATTTACTTCACGACTTCCAAATTTAACATAGTGTAGTTATGTAAAAATGAAGTCATCAGTCCTATTTTCAGCAATGGAATTTACAGTCAACTGTGATTTCTTTGCGTGGAAGACAAATGCCGTGTAACTGTCGGCGTCTTGATGTCATTGTTGGTTAAGTTTATTTGGAAATTAAAATTTGATTCATTCTTCAGACCACCTGTCTGGCAATCTTAAAAGCGTTTTTGTTTTAATTAGTTGATGATGTTACCAGCCAGATGCATTTTCTACAAAGTAAGAAGGAAAGAAGAAAGAAAGTAATATTAATCAGTGTCATTAGAGATTTAACTTAAGCTCTAATTGGAAAGAGAGTCGGCTGTGTTCTTTACTAAGGAATTATCTCTGTATTTGCTTTAAAATATTTAGGGAAATCAAGGAATAGTTAAATCTGGATTAACAAGCAGGAATTTGAACCATGATCCTCCTGAATGACAGTTTCGTGCTTTAAACACACCAGCGACTCGCTCATTATGCGCGGCTTGCAAGCAGCTATAGACCCCAGAGCCTCAATAAATTTTACTGTGGCCGGAAAAAAGTAAAAAAGCGCAGCGGTTGTGTTATTCACGTTTTGAGTAGTTCCCAGAAAACACTGAGTGGCCTATCATTTTAGTCAAGTTCACAATACAGTCTAAATTCATTCACAAAATGAACAATTTCTGAGTTTCTCAGAAAATATCGGATCACTCGTTGCACGAATAATAGTCTTATTCTTCTTTCATTTACTTTCCTGAGATACATTAGCGGCAATAAAAAACTTCATCCAGCTATGGTTAAACACGGGTTTTGCCTTACGATATATTGTTAATTATTCCTTTGAGGCTGTCTGATCACAACTAAATAAAACACATTTTTGTGTAATACGAGTTTCGCATTTAATCTAGGCGAGGCATCTACAGTGGCAGGGAATATGTAAGTTTTTTCTTAATGCTATTACAAGCAGCTGGTGACGACAGATCTATAAAAGTTGAAGATGTTGCTGCAGTCGGGTTTTGTCATTTTTACTTAATAATTTTGAAATTTAACGGAGTGTAAATATTTGATAGTATAGATACGTTACGTAAGTGGGCTGCTTCTGTGTTGGCAGCGCTATGTAGCGCTTTACATTGGATCTCTGACTGCGCTCTCTTTGTAACAGACTCTGTGGCAAGCTGGACTCGTTATTGGAAGTTAGTCGCCAGCAGTGATGGAAGTACTGTTGGGCAGTTGGAGGTGAACAGCCAGCAGTGATGGATGTTGAATGTGAGAAGTTAGCATTGATGGAGGGTAGAGGTCTGAAGTGTTAGCATGAGCTAACGATCTGGAAGTATCCGACTTGGAGAATGAAAATTATTCATGATTATATATCTTTGTACTGGATGTCAATGACGATTTATATTCGTGTTTGAACTGGATGTCATATTATTAAGGTAAAAAATTCATTATTTGGTTTCCAACAAAATCTTTCCTTTGCTAACCACATGCGTATTAGTTGTTAGTGGCTTTAGTAGCTACAATCTTTTAATTAGCTGGCAGTATTGACGTTCGCTGTATTGCAGTAGTTCGCGTAATGAAGATTTTTGTGAGGTAAGTGCTTAGTGAAATGTATAGGTTATTGTCAGGATGGCTTCTTATTCAGGGCCATTCTTTTGTATTAATTATTTGAAATCAAGTGGTATTTTCCTCTTTTTTTGTTTTTTTGAGGAGTCAGATTGCCTTGCGCTAGAATATTGTAGGGTGGTGTTGACATGATAAGAAAAAGTAAAGAGAAAGCAGTCTCAGTACGTTCAGTTTTACTCAACTGTTTCAGAATCAAATAACACAGAAGTTTCACCTGCTCAGTAATTCAACAATTTAAGTACAGATTCACACATTGAAATAATGAAGTTTCACTAACTCTTGCAGACGTGCGTCATTATTCTTAATAGTTGTTCCCAGACAAGTGGCTCTTACAGACCTGCGTAGTTACAATAGTAGTTCCGTTCGTTGTAATCATCACCAGCAACGGCAGCCACTTCAGGATGACTGTCAAATAAAGGCCGCTTAATTCTGGTTTCGGCTATACACATCCATGTTGATCCTGGATATGTTCTGATGTCATCAACGAATCTTACACTGCATCTGCGATTGGCCTTTTCTTATGTCTAGAAATCCATCTACCATCGTTTCACCCAGCAAAATGTGCTGTTCATCTTGATTTTACTTTCATTACAATAATAATGTCTTCCACTTAAGTATATTCCCTAAACCAGTTGTTTTCTTGTCTTCCCTGTTAGCAAATGATAAACAGAGTTATAAAATGGCAAGTATGTAAAACGCTGGCTGTGGGCGTGGAGGAGACGAAGTAAAGTTTTTAACCGAAGGCATTCTTGCTCTTTTTCGTTTAAGAATTGCTTTTATTTACAGGAGGACATAAATTAGAGGTCCCACGAATAAACGCCGATGTATTCGCAGCGAAACAGCTCTGCTGGGCACAAAAGATGTGTTACTGCTTTAAAACGCCTCAATTTTGCAAAATGTTCACAAGATTCTTTACGGTCGATTACCTTTGTTTAATCGAATAACAATCACAAATATGTAAGCAAAATCTTTTAAAACTGCACTAAAAGCTAAACAACGATATCTGCGCCGTTTCAATCAAAATCGAAGTGAAATTTCTTATAAATGAAACAATATCTGCCATTTCCGCTTCTTCACGCGAATTCGACCACGTTTATATTACTCTTGAAGTGGAGGTGGAGGGGGGCGCTGTCTTGTAGTCATTCCATTTCGTCATATTCTACTAAAATACTTCTCTCCGAGCTCCCAGCCATTCAACAGGATACCGAAAATGGCTGCTACATACTACCTCCTAAAGGAGTTTCAAATTTAATGGGGCATGTAGAAGGATATTTTAGCAGCAGTTACAGCTATTTTTTATTACAAATACTCCAGCAATTTCATTAAAAAGGGAACAGTCATCACAATCGCATAATTCGGTCAGTGATTGTGGCCTCTAAAAACAAAACATTGTGGTAAACACACATTGAGTTTCTTCTCTTCTGTAAAGATATCTTGTGTATTATCAAACAGCTGCAAGAATATGAATGGAAAACATGGAAGATGCTTCAACTACATTCATCGTTTGTTTTTCCAATACTGATACAGAGATGTGGGGAAGGTTCGTACCTTGGTAACAACAACTTTTTGGATTCAATACTGTGTCTAAGGGTTCTGTAAAATTATCCGAGTAACATCCGTAGTTTGTAATGAATGCACGTACTTTTTGAGGAAATGTTCTATCAGTAGCTCATGTACAGTTTTATAGAAGTAGACTTTCCAGAACACTTTTACTTTGACGTACTAGAAAACCATTTTTCAATACCACTGCAGCATAATTTATTACAGCACGGTCTCGAGTATATGATAAAATGCAATGCAAAGCCACAGTTCATTACAGAGAGCGAATGCAAATTATTAATATACCAATTAAACGCCAATTAAAAAAAACAGATACCTCTAAATGGGATCTGCCTGCGCATGCGAAGTAATGACAAAAACCTGCAGAGCGCTTAAGGAAAACCCTCACGCATTATGAAAAGTATGCGACTTAGGAGACAATGTATGATGGCTATAAGAATTCTTTTCAGCGCATCTGAATGCTCATTCCATAGACATTATTCCTATATGCACGAAATCGAGGAATATGACAGTGTCGCATCAATGACGTTATTTGAACAAAAGTAATGAAGTCAGAGTAAGAGGAACGTATCTTAAAAGATTACATTTGTAGAGCAATAAAATTAAAGCTAAAGAATTTGACGGGTTGCACCGTGGTTTCCCTGTAAGTGCCTGCGAAAATGAATTCAGAGGTCGGAGGAAGGCAACGGATTTCTACCTCCAATATCGCCATGAATAGTGTAACACTGTGGTATTCAAACCAACGCCCTGCTTAATGTCAGCTTTACCTTATCTACTTATCTCTTTTTCTTCAGTAACAAGGGTAATGTCAGACTAGCAAAGACTTCGTGTATATTAACACTAAATAAGTTCTAAATGTTTTATTGACGTTTACATTATTCTCGAATCTGTAATTCATATTGTTCGGCCGAAAGATGCTCTAAGTAATGTATTGATATTTGGCTTATCAGCGACTTTGGAACAATTTTGGACAATTATACAGACTTACAAACGTTGTTCCCTACTCATGTAACAGAAATTCGTAATTAAAAACTTAAATACACAGCACTGATGTTCCATGATAATATTAAATTTATAGTTCGTTGTGAACCGGCTTTAGGACTTCTGGTCACTCCTTGGACAACTTAAGGCTCAAGAGACAGTTCAAACAACATCAGCGAGACTTTATAGTTGTACAGATATTATTTTATCTAAAAAATTAGACCTTGTACAACTACATATCAACACAAAGACACAAACATAATGAAATTCACAAACAAGCTATAAAGAAATAAATCTTACATTACTCTATATTAAAAAATCAAATGGATAAGTGTGTGGAGGACCGAAAAGACGCACAAATATGTACCGGGACAGACTACATGTTACATGGACAAAACTACAGGTGAATCGGATGAATAGGCAGCTAGAAAAATATTAAATGACTGCTGCTACTTCAGTAAGGGAGAATAATGGAACTGTTTACGTCATTAAGGATGAAGCCAGAATTCTTTTACTGGTGTTTATTGATAATAATGTCAATTTTCAGACAGTAGTTGTATCTCTGTGGACAACATCGCATTTAATATGATATATTATATATCAAATGTGATCATCTTACTAAGGTTTGAAGCTCTTCTTGATATTTTGTCGTGTTTACTGTTTAAAATTTTGCTTGTTTCGAAAATCCACCTTATGAAACACTATTTATTTCTTTTTATTCACCTAGATATGTTGAGACATCTTATATGGGTCAAAGAATTTACTTAATAGCTACTTTTCAGATGACATACTGTCAGAGACGACAAAAAAGTGATCAGAAACCCATCTATAATAACGCACTTTCACTAAAAATGTATACTTCAGATAAGCAATCGAAACAAACCAAGTAAGGCGCACATGTTACAAATTGTAGAACTACAATAGATCCACGATTATAAATATACTTTACTGAATTATACCTTACAAAAATTAAATTTGACCCACAGAAGACGACACGTAAGTGTCGAAACACGTCTGAGTCAATAAAAAGAAATAATTACTATTTGCATAAGGCGGATCTTCAAAACAACCCAAATATTAAATGTGATATTCTCTATAGAGGAAGGAAAAACAAATAACTAAGATTACTCGAAGATATCTTGACCTAGTTCTTAATGACCAAATGCACTTCCATTATTCACCCTTAATGAACGAGCAAAATCCACTCAATAATTTTCTCAACGCCTGTTTTAAGCCATCAGTAACTTCTTCTGCCGATATATCAAATTGTTCCCTTATATCAAATTGTTCCATATATCAAATTCACGATAAACGTTGTGATGTGGAAAGTGTCACAAAACAACTGTAAAACACCTGCATACAACTGAATTAAAATGAAAATATATAAAATAACAGATAAATATAATATCAGAGGGCACGAAGAAAAGCAGTAAATATCATATACCGTTCTTCCACAAGAAGGGCTTAGCTTAGGCTTTAGAATGTAAGATATAGTTGAGATGGAGCACTTGTTGAATTAAAAAGCATGTGGAATGAAGCGAATGTTTGAATTTCCGCCTCCCAAACCTCATGAAGCGATTGAAGGGAACCACGATGTCGAGACCGTCATTAGGAACGTACAGTTCCCTAATACAAGTCCAGAACACGAACCGTTGCCGAGGGATGTGGCATTTAATCCACAAAAGCCAATCATATGATCAGTAAAGTACGCTGTCAGCTCTGCTCACCTTGACGAACACATGTCGATAAATGCAAATCGCTTACACCAGTGGGCTTCGAACTACGTTCGCAATATCGTGGCTGCTATTTCAGTAGCGTACGGACTAACTGTTATTATTCGCACGGTTATCATGCTGACAGCTTCTATGCGTACGTGGTAATGATAAAAATTACCCTAGTGGGGTCTGCACTGGCTATTTAAACATCGTCATCTCGTAATAATTTTACATATTTGTTTTGAACCACGTTATTTCGGCAGTATTAATGAGCCAGAAAACTGCGATTCTTTATAGAATCGAACTCCCATGTATGGAATCAGCTTCAAACGTCTGATTACTTCACAACTGAGGCAGTATGTTAATTACTTGACGTTAAACATTTAAACGAGAAAACCTTTCGAGAAGGTGTGAATTTATGCAAATACACCTCTTGGGTTTGCCGCTGGATCGTATTATGTAAATCTCACAATATTTCGTCGATGCACCTTCTCGACATCTTCGGGTGGTGGTATTTGCAGCATATCCGTCGAGAAAGCCTAAAAATTCAACTATGAAATGATGTTCAAAGTTTGCTGGAAGTCGCTAAATGCTCTCAATATTAAACTCTCAATGAATGTAGTGTGATTGATTTACTCTCCATTTTCACCAAAAGCTGCTTTCCACGAATCTTATTACTTATTACGTTATTTATTGTATAATTATATGACTTGAAACATCCCCTTAGAAAAATTACTGTGCTGATAAACATCTTACGATATTTGACTTTCAAACAGCTGAGCAGAACTGAACGTACTCAGACATTTCTCTCTTTACTTATTCTGATCAAAACTAAACTGACACAAAATATTTTTAGCGCAACGCAATCTGACTTTCAATAATCCCTACAAAAGATAGGCCCTGACTAACAATAACCTATACCTTTCATGGATCACTTACCTCAAAAAAAATTTCGTTACTCTAACTACTGCAATGCAGCGAGCGCCAATACTGTCAGCTAAATAAAAGATTCTAACTACAAATTTACTGTTTCTGATGGACACACGTCCAGAACGTCCGCTCTCAAAATTCTGCCATCTCTCTCCACACATCCACCACTGCTGGAGGCTCACCTCCAACTGTGCAACACTACGCGCTGTTCACATCCAACTGCCCAACACTACAATAGCAAAAATTCCAACAATGCAAACCACCCACAGACTGCACACAGCACAGTCAGTGATTTTCATACAGAGCGCTACGTGGCGTTACCAACATAAAACCTAAACAGCCAACCTACAGACTTTGCAGGTAAGTTTGTTGGTAAATGTGGATATTTCTACAAAATGTGTTGCGAAGTTAGCAGTATAGAAGTAATGATTAAAAACTCAGGCCTAATGCTGAAGTTGTATTATATGAACAGTGAAAATAAAATTTTGTGAGGGACAAACTTTTCGCCTTTCGTCGTATAGTGGGAGGGGGGGGGGGGGGTGACAGCGAGAAACAATTTTTTTAAGGTTTGAAATTATGTGTGAAGCTTGTTGGTAGCAGGTAAGTGCTCTCATTTGCTAGTACTGGATCAATACATTTTGGATAATTGTCGCGTAGCGAACTACATTGCCTCAAGACACATACAAAGTTTTTAACCGTAAAACTTGGCAAACCTTTGATGTAGGATTATGCCTTGTAATGAGTACAGATGACAGCATTTTAAATTTTTAAATTCGGCCGAAAATTATATGAAATGCTGAAAATCAAATTTTTGTTGCCTCTGGAAAATGTTACACTGGTGCCCAAAATTAAAGGAACAAACGAAAATTTTGAATGGTTACGTTCATTTTACCAGAAAGCAGTACAGACAGGTGATGACAAAGTAGAAACAATGTTAAGAATACAGAATGTAAACAACTGAAACATGCATAGCGGAAGACAATATTGTTCTTCGTTTTTTCCAACTTGGCGGAACTGCACACACCTTCTGAGAACTGGTTAATATGCTCAATATGGGGTGTGACCACATCTGGCAGCAATATAGGCCTGACAACGACGGAGCAAGCTGTAAATGTCATCAATCTCATGTTGAGGCAGTAACGCCCTTTCTTCCTGCAGAGCTGCTCACAAGTCTTGGAGAGTGGTTGGTTGGATGCTGTTGTGATGCGACGTGTCTCCCTAGTGGATCCTAGACATACTCTATGGGATTCAAATCGGGAGAGCGAGCAGGCCACGCCATGCGTGTAATATCTTCCGTTTCCAAGGGAACAACAACCATATGTGCTCTACAAGGTCGAGCATTATTGTCCATCAGCACTAAGCCTGGGCCCACAGCTCCTCGCAACAGCCACACATGATGTCCCAAGATCTCGTCACGATACCTGACGCCACTTAAGCCTTGCTCATTCACCCATACAATTTCACGGGAAGTCATTCGACTGGTCGATACAATCCCTGCCCACACCATTAGGGATCCTCCTCGATATCGGTCTGTTACCACAACGTCTGTATCCCGAAATCGTGTTCCACATTCACTCTAGATGCGAATACGTCGAGAATCGTTCTCCAGATCAAATCGGCACTCACCTGTGAAAATGACATTGGCCCACTCTTCGACCGTCCAAGTGACATATTGGCGACTCCGCTCTAGATGTTCCTTTCTGTGAAGACGCGTCAGAGGTACACATGCAGCTTTCTCCGACAATCAAGACCACTCTGTCGAAGCCTTTTCTACGGTGTTTGTCTCGATACAACACGTTCAGTGGATGCTGCGAGGCCAGATGGTTGTTGCCCTGCAGTACTAAGGCGGCTCCGTCGTGCCCTCACAGCCAAAAACGGTACTCTCTCTCTGATGTCACCCGTGGTCGACCCTGTCCTAGTCTTTGGGATATACTTTTGGTCTCTATAAACCGACGCCACGTCCGAGAAACAACAGAACTATACACATTAAGCCATCGGGCCACATCAGTTTGCGACTGTTCTGCTTCCGTTTTTCCTGTGGCCCTCCACCACAGAGATTGTGGTTAGCGTCTTCTATGTGCATGCTGCACCGTTTGTGACTATGTACACGGCTATTGTGGATGTGGGACTACCCGACAAACACTACCTCGTTTGAGAGGTGCCCTGACGCCATCGTTGGCGTTGCTGTCCGTTGATCCGAATGCCATCTTCCTTGCAGAACACAATCGACGGCTACTGGCTACCAAACTGCCCAGACACATGAACATTATTGAGCTTACCTGGGATGGCGTACAACGTGCTGTTCAGAAGATAACTCCATTCCCTCGTACTCTTACGGATTTATGGGCAGCCCTGCAGGATTCACAGTAACAATTCCCTCGAGCACTACTTCAGACATTAGTCGAGTCCATGCCACGTGGTGCTGTGGCACTTCTGGGTGCTCAGTGGGAGGGGGGGGGGGATGAGGGAGAGGTAGGAGGTAGGCTACACAATATTAAACCAACATTCATTATCTGGGTTTGCACCTCTTGTAATTTTCGTGTTTGAGTTAAAATTGTTGGTTTTAAGTTCCGCCAGTTATGCGTAACACCGCTTTTTCAAAGTTCCCAAACATGTTTCAGCACCTCTGGGCCATCATCAGCGGGTTTCTGTTTTATTTAATCTGCAATGTGAAATATATAGGTCAAACAACTATTTGTTTCTGTTAGTCAATACCTTTACATTCGGTTGGTTGCAGATGACAAGTTACCACTGCGAAATAATACGCAAGTGGTCCTGCAAAACCATGCAAACCGCATGTAAAGCTATTGAATAACAGAAACAAATAGTTGTTTGAACAAAATATTTCCGTAATTTTGTAATCGTTTAGGAAAATGTTCTCATTACAAATTAAATAAAACTGAAACACAATGATGATGGCACAGAGATGCTCAAACATGTTTGAGAACTTAGGAAAAACGGTGTTTTGCATAGCTGGTGGACCTTAAATCCTACGATATTAGACAGGTGTACCAGATTCCTTGGTCGTCTGTGTAGAACGGCTAGCAGAGTGCGTTAGGGTTGCGCGTGCATAGTGTTGAGACCATGCCTGGTAGGGTGTACAAGGGCTGCGATTTGGGTCAGATGTTGAGAGACACTGTGCAGGACACGAGAAGCCGCGTACTAAGCTGAGACAGCGTTAGCAGCACCTGATAGTTTGAAAGTGGCCTCGTCGTGGATCTTCATTCTACTGGCTGGTCTTATTGTACAGCGTCCAGATTTGTGAGGAATCTCGATGTGACTGTCGCGGTGTTGGGCTGGATGGGAACGTGAGTTCCTGGTCAAGTTTCTGGTCGACCACGTCTGAAAACAGCGAGGATGGATCGCCGTGTTGAGCACTAAGCACATCATGACACCTTCACATCTGTGCCTGCCATCCGAGAATAAGTAATAGACTGACAGTAACATTCTTTGTAATACCGCCCCATTGGCCAGAGAATGGCAGCAGCTGGACTTTGGAATTACTGCCCCATGCGTAGGCTGCCGTTAACATCTAAAGGCGAATGGCTGCGTCTGGAGTGGCACTATGACTGTGAAGCAAGGACTGCTGATGAATGGCGTCGCTCTGTGTTCAGCGAAGAACCGCAGTTTTGTACTAACCCGCATATTCACGGTCGGCGAGTATGACGTCCTAGGCAGAAGTCCCATTCTTCCAGTGTTTTGGAGAGGCGTTACTGCTGGTGTCATGGTGTGAGGAGACATCGGGTAAGACTTCAGGTCACGACAGGTAATGATTGAGGGTCTCTGACAGCACAGTGGTACCTGAAGGACAGTCTGCGTCCTCATATGTTACTTCTCATGTGATAGTCCCGCGGTGGCATTTTTTTTAACAGGGCGGTACTCGTCCACATGTGGAACGTATCTGTACGGACTATCTGCCTGATGTTGAGGACTCCTGCATCTTACTCGATCCCCTGATCCGTCCACAATAGGACATGGGAGGACCAGCTCGGGCGTCAGCTCCATCCCACTGCCAGTATCCCGACAATGAAAACCTCGTCATTTTTATCTGTTTTCCGCCCTTCCCTGTTGGCAATAAACAAACTGCCTTCATTTAGCCGCATAGACGGTAGATACCTCCACAAATAAAGATTTTATTACAATAGTTCTTGGCCAGCTTGCCTCAGGGGAGGATACAATGTCTTTGTGATACCCTTACCAATGGAATCAATGCTGGTATCCAGCCTGACTGGGTGCAAAGTCTTACTGAGAAATGGGCTTACGCTGCCAAGTTCTTTGTAAACTTGACTCTATTTTGTAATCGCCGATGCAACATCACATACCGTCTCAACTCAACAGGTTTCATTTCGTTTCCTCCTCCCCTTCTCGATACTTTCCTTTTTATTGTCCAACTGTGAACAATCCACAATTTCTTAACTAGTATTTTACGTTTTAGGACAATATCTTTTGACGACCCGAAAGTTCTAGCCATATTGCTTGTGTCCCAACTTGACTCTGATCTATATAAAGCTATTTCGGCTACATTCAATTGCCAAGTAAGAGGGCTAGTATAAAGGGTGACTATTGGCTCAGTCACACTTCGAAGGTAAAATTGTTTTTCGCACTGGACTTCTAACACTTTTAATAATCGACGATTTATAACAAATTGCAAGTCTATTTCATTGCCTACTATCGTAATTTTTTACATGTCTGGGAAAGGCAGACGTTGGGTTATCTGCTCATACTATAAAAAACAACAGTTTATCTTTAAACGATTTAAAACACAGTTTCATCACATATGTTTGTCTTTTTCCTGTAGCCACAACTGTAAATAATTCAGTTTTTCCATTGTACCTTTGACCAAATACAGATCCACTAGCCGGCGAGAGTCCACTTGTTTAGCAGAACGTTTGCTATAATGTACTGAGATAATTATATATTTCTGCAGCAGGTTTGCAAACCTTGCTAGTACTCTGCCTCATATTAAAAATGAGATTAGGATCCTCAATCCTTGAAAACACGGTGTTGCAAAGGGGCTGCTGGTATCACGGATGCTGTTTCTGCAATTACGTTCATGGCGTGTCCAAAGAGCAGCACTCAAAGCTTCTTGGTCTATAATGCAATGATACGACACGTAGTTTGGAAATGCTTAATCTTTCTAACAAACGACAGTAAATACACAAATATTACCAACCGTAGTTGGTATGCTGTACGACATCCCGCGCTGAAGCATTCCTAACGACTCTGTATATATTCTAAATATGTTACAGATTTCCTCACTTGATTTCGTATTGTCATCAATATTATTTCTCATCAGTATTATTTTCAGTGGCTCTTCTTTAACAGTAAATTAACTGAATACCTTTATCACCACAAAGATCAGTTTAGCTGTGCCTGATATATTTGCAGACTCCACAGATTATAAAGAGAAATAGTCACATAATTGCACGTCATTTTGTAACAGAGTTTACACTTATCCTTCTTGTAAATCCTTTAATACAGCGATAAGGCAATATTCGTTTTATGAAGTTATTATCCGACGACTGCAATTGTAGCCTCATGTTGGTTCGAAAATTCATCAAATAATAAATCGGCACCTTCTTTTACAAACTTACCAGCTTGGAAACAGTTTTTCTTCCTTACGATCAATTGATAAGCTTTTAGAGCAGCAAGAAAGGTATTTTTAGATTTGATCTCAGAGCTAGCAAAAACCGACTGCTACTGTTGAGCTGAGAGAATTGATTTTAGTTGACTGATTTAATTTCTTTCTTACTGAAACTGCAAATCTACTTTCATACAACAAATCGAAATGAACACAGCTATTTTTGCAACTGATGAAAAACATACGGTTTCTCCTGCCTCTCTAGTCGACGTCAGTATCGCACGCTTGTGCGATGTCGCCCGACTTTGAGGTACGCCCCTTCCAGTCCTGGTGGAGGACAATTTTCGCTGGTAGTATTTGGCCGGTTAGACGAGGAGATCTGGTGGCGTTAAGTTTTCTATGTCGTTTTAATGCGTCGCCTAAGAAACCTGCGTTAGTACCTGAACAGCAGGAAAGAATGTAGCAGTTAAAGAAAACTGCCGTTCTTTGCGGTAATCTTTTCTGAAACTATGGCTAGCCGAAGCGTGTTCCCGGTAATGGCATCGCTGTCCGACGCTGTCACAGTCTTGAACATACACTGCAAGGCCTATGATTTGAAGACAGAGGAGCTATTTTGTGTGAAACGGGGGATACTCTGTGCTCTGAAATTAGATTACTGGATTTCAAACAATATACGTTTTGTGCGAGAACCTATTACTTAGCATTCTGATAACTCATCCATCCTTGTCACGTACGGTAATTGCGACAACAGTTTCAGCCAATAATCAAAGCGTCTGTAGCTTATATTTATTAACTTTCACAATACCAAGGGTGAAGGGGTACTTTAGGCCCACCTTCTAAAAATATTTCAGTACAGACAGTTGACATATATTTTTAAATTAAAAAAAGTATTTATGGTTTTTAATAATTCTTCTACTAGTTTCCTTACTTTTTTTAAATTTTTCGAGTAAACTGAACCCATAAATGTAAGTCTCAGTAAGATGTCAATTTCCCCAATGAATGTCGAACTCAGTATTTCCAGGTTCAGGGGCTTACTAACACATCAATATTTCTTTAAAAAATGTGTTGTGAGTAAAAGTCAACAACTATGAACCAAACGTGTGGTGCTCATGAAGCCGGTAGTACACGTTACTGGAAGTGCGTTGATATTGTCAAGAGTGTGCTAAAGGGTATTTTCAGGTTCTGATCCCTACTTAGACATCAGTACCTCTTTAAAAGTACGTTGTTAATGCAATTCAACAAAAATAAAAATTCTTTAAACATTTTAGGTTCATTATGTAGTCGCTACTGAAAGTAAGATTTTAATAGCACATCAAAACCTGGCGAAGCATACCGTATGTTTCGTAAATGTAAGCGAAACTGAACTCATAGCTGAAAGAATGAATTATCAGAAGCATTATCGTTCGAAGAACCATTAAAAAAATGGCTCTGAGCACTGTGGGACTAAACTTCTGAGGTCATCAGTCCCCTAGAACTTAGAACTACTTAAACCTAACTAACCTAAGCACAGCACACACATCCATACCCGAGGCAGGATTCGAACCTGCGACCGTAGCGGTCGCGCGGTTTCAGACTGTAGCGCCTAGAACCGCTCGGTCACCTAGGCCTGCCGAAGAACCATTATTCTCAGATATGGAAATTCGATGAGTTTCTGATTATACCACTTCTGATTATACAGTATTACCACCGACAGAGTTGCCGGCCCAAAGACGGAAGAATGTAAGAAGAGGCATGCACTGTCTTCTTGTTGGAAAGGCAGGTATGTAGGGAGGCGCCAAATGATATTCCTGACAGATGCAGACAATGCTGGCAAGCCATTGTGTTATTCTCAAACAGGCAGTGACAAGCCCAAGACCGGTGCCATAAATACTAAGTCAGGGGTGCGGGAGGACTTACAAATTCCGCATTTGCCCACACTCGCGTCTTCTGCAGTTTTCGCAAGGAAATTCTGTCACTTCATGGAAGGGAACGAGAGACAGGTAGTGACTACCAGTACGTGATATGATTCCTCCCTGTTTTCTGGCACTGTATCGAGTGGCGACATTCGTCCCATTTTCGATGTCGAAACACGAAACACTGATTTATAGAGCTTTTGTCTCTCGCTGATATTTATCCTTCTGTATATTCTGCATCTTAATTTCCTGGAGTTACAGAAACAGCTAGTTACATGTCCAAAAGTCATCCACTTTCCATTGTTACACCTATACACTGAAGTGCAACAGAAACTGGTTCACCTGCCTAATATCATGAAAGGCCCCCGAGACCACGCTGAAGCGCCGCAACACGACGTGGCATGAACTCGACAAACGTATCAAGTAGTGTAGGAGAGAACTGCCCCCATGAATCCAGCCGAGCTGTCTATCAATCAGTAAGAGTACGAGGGGGCGGAGACCTGTCCTGAAGATCGGGTTGCAAGGCGTCCTAGATATGCTCGAAAATATTCATTCCTGGGGCATTTCGTGGCCAGCGGAAATATATAAACTCGAAAGAACGTTCCTGGAGGCATACTGTAGCAATTTCTGACGTGTAGGGTGTCGCATTGTCCTGTTGGAATTGTCCAAGTCCGTCGGATAGCACAATGCACACGAACGGCTCCAGGTGACGAAACAGGATGCTTACGAACATGTCACTTGTCAGAGTCGTATCTGGACGTATCAGGGGTCCCATTACACTAAATCTGCACACTGTCATACCATTACAGAACCTCCACCACCTTGAACAGTCTTCTGCTGACATGCAGCGTCCATGGATTCATGAGGTTGTCTCCATTCCGGTACACGTCCGCCCACTTGATACAATTTGAAACGAGACTCGTCCGACCAGGCAACATATTTCCAGTCATCAAGAGTACTTTGTCAGTGTTGAAGGGCCCAGGTGAGGAGTAAAGCTTTGTGTTGTCCAGTCATCAAGGCTACACGAGTGGGCCTCCGGCTCCGGAAGTCCATATTGATGATGTTTCGTTGAATGGTTCGCACACTGACGCTTTTTGATGGCCCCAGCATTGAAATATGCAGCATTTTGCGGAAGTGTTGCACTTCTGTCACGTTGAACGATCCTCTTCCACCGTCGTTGGTCCCGTTCTTGCCGGATCTCTTTCCAGCCGCAGCGATGTTGGAGGTTTGATGTTTTACCTAGCCGGCCGCGGCGCCCGAGCGGTTCTAGGCGTTTCAGTGCAACTGCTACGGTCGCAGGGTCAAATCCTGCCTCGGGCATGGATGTGTGTGATGTCCTTAGGTTAGTTAGGTTTAAGTATTTCTAAGTTCTAGGGGATTCATGAGCTCAGATGTTGATATGTCCCATAGTTCTCATAGCCATTTGAACCATTTGATGTTTTGCCAGATTCCTGATATTCACGCTACACTCGTGAAATGGTCGTACGGGAAAAATCCCCGCTTCATCGCTACCTCGGAGATGCTGTATCCCATCGTTCGTGCGCCGACTATAACTCACTTAAGCCTCGATAACCCGGCTGTTCATTTTTGGACCACAACGTACGACAAGCTTAGAGACAGAAGTGATGACACATTCTGCAGGACCTGACCATCATTTTTCAACAAGTTAAACCAATGTGGTGGCCTAGCAATGTGACACTGTATCAAGGACAATCGAAGAAGAAACGACATAGTTTAAGGGAAAATAGATCAAAGGTAAGTTCAGTAATAAATAATAAATATTGCTATCGAAAAAATATGGCTGATTTAAAAGTCAACGTGGGTCCTTAAAGAGACAGAAATCATGCGTGAATTTCAGAATGAGCAATCGGAATACTAAGTTCTCTGTACGCAACACTTAATTAGACAAAAAGTCTTTTGTAATATAGAGACACATTACTGAGAACTGCTCAACTAGATCTTATTATGAGAGGTGGCATGAGCCCCCTCTCATATTTCTATCTTACTCTGAGTAATTCGATTTTCCTATCTAATTGCATGAAGTGAAAAGTCACTATTCCTTCACACGCGGATTTCCCACGCAGCGTCTCTCATCACCCGGGTGGTCCGGTGACAGGTGGATTCTGCTGATCTTGAAAGGGTTAAGCCGACGGGTGTGAGGGAGTCAAGTGGATGCTTTCCAGGCGCCGACATTGTCATAAGAGCGGGGGTGACACGTCCAGAGGGGCCTGACGGAGCAGCTGGGCTAGAGATTCCGTTACTTCGCAGAAACTTAGTGAAAACACTTTCTGGCGGGCTACGAGCGAGGCGTGGGAATGACTTGTGTTCCCAGGCAGTCTTGGCGGGAAAATTCCCGCGTTTTCTGCAAAATCATAACTGTGATTGGCTTGCCCAGGGAATAGCTCCATGACGTAGCAAAATCGGTGCTGAAATTGGCGCCAAGTATGTCCATTGGTGGAATAGTACTGCTTCGGCAATAGAGGGGAATTTTCCGCCGGTTTTAGAGTTGCTGATTGGAGCGCTTAACCACGACCACTATCGTGGGGGCGGGAATGTTCTGTGTTCGGCTTGTACGGGTGCTCTTGAGAGAGTCGGCTCTCGCCTTTTGGTCGGAGTAGGTTACAAGATTGAGCTCTCGCTGCTCTGGACAGCCTGCCTTCCGTTGGCTGTCTAATATGCTTTCATTTAATTGTAACTGTTTGAAGAGGTTACTGAAGTTTCGAGTTCAACGTAACTTTCCGAGTACAGTTGGCAATGGAGCGTTCTGCGTACAAGCAGCCTATGATGTCCGTCTTGAGCAGTTTTGGCTAAAATTGACTGTACCGGAGTTACTGTGTGACTTCTCTTGTTAAAATCACTCACTGTACCGTTAGTGATTGTGTAGCGAGCCTTCTTCGTCTCCCTTAGAGGCGTATTTGTGTTGCTAGGAAGTCTTTAGTCTGGAACAACCAGACCAGGAGAGTTTGTTTCGGGCTATACTCACGACATTATCACCATGACAGGACATCGAAGCAACCAGCCATCGCCTCCAGTATGCCAGATCGTGTACTTGCAGTTAAGAAGACAGTTTGGTAATGTACGTCCGCAGCACCGGAAAATCATGAAACTTTGCTAGGTGATAATCAGAGCTCAGCAGAGCGCGCCTGTTCGTCTTTTCTAACTTTGTTCTGTTCACAATCTAGTTTATGGACAACTTCACCTTCACAGCACTTATTTGAATATCCAATTTGATGTATTGTAAACGTTTCATGTGTTTTGTTTATTATTTTGAGTTTAGTCTTAATAAATCAAATTGTTATTTTGGACAGAACTTCATTCTGTTAATCGGTAGAGCAACCCTTTCATTTCTCACTACATTAAAGAAACTTTCCTTTATCTAATTAATTTCTATCCAATTAAATTGTTGCAGGTGCCAAACTCTTTTCTACTCCACTTGCAGGGTCGATTACAGTCAGTTCGCATTTCTTCTTAATCCATGTGCAATAGCAAAAGTCGGAGTTAGAAAAGGGTGGGGTGGGGGCTTAAAGCATCATTTCCATATGAAGATTCGAGAAGAATTTAGTATTAAATACACTGCTAGCCCTGGCACCTTGCAATTAAAGAAAGATACCGAAGCGATTTAAGGATGAACTGCTATATATATCACCAGTAGATATGCTCAACAAGACGTTCTTTTCGAGAAATACTATTGACAAAATTTAGAGTATCGGTATTTGATAATAACCGTAGAACAGTACTACTGCCACTAATGTACTTTTGTCGCAGGGGTCACGAACATAAGATATGAGAAATCAGGGCTCGTATGTATGCATATAGATAGTCGTTTTTCGTCTTGCGCTATTTGCAAGTGGAACAGGAAGGGCAACGACTAGTACTGGTACAACCCACCCTCCTCCACGCACGGTACGGAGTACGTATGTAGATGTAGATGTGGACGCAGATAATTCGGGAGAGAATGACAACTTTGAAACTACAGCACGACATACCGAAACGATAACATTTAACGCTATAATCAGCTTCCATCTATCCAAAAATGAACAATTCAGTTTCGCTGTGCTGAAAAATAGCGCCGCAAACCTGAACGTGGAAATTTGAGGGTGGGTCGTGAGTCGATATCTCAGTCAGTAAGAGCAGTTATCTATAAATTTAATGGGCAAGATTATAGTTTTCGGGAGCTATCCTGAACCAGTGAATTCAGGGAACATAATGAAGGTTACTACAAACTACACTGAAGCGCCAAAGAAATTGGTTTAGGCATGCGTATTCAAGTATAGAGATATGTAAACAGGCAGAATACGGCGCAGCGGACGGCAACGCTTATATAAGACAACAAGTGTCTAGCGCAGTTGATAGTCGGGTAGTGCTGCTACAATAGTAGGTTATCAAGTTTTAATTGAGTTTGAACGGGATATATTCGGCGCACGAACGATGGGACACAATAACTCCTAGGTAGCGATGAAGTGGAAATTTTTCCGTACGACCATTTCACGAGTGAACCATGAATATCAGCAACCAGGTAAAACATCAAATCTCCGGCCGGAAAAAGATCATGCAAGAACGAGACCAGCGACGACTGAAAAGAACCGTTCAACGTGACAGAAGTGCAACCCTTCTTCAAGTTGCTGCAGATTTCAATACTGGGCCATCAACAAGTGTCAGCGTGCCAACCATCAACGAAACATCATCGATATGGGCTTTCGGAGCAGGAAGCCCAATCGAGTACCCTTGATCACTGCACGGCACAAACCTTTACCCCTTGCCTGGTCCCGTCAGCACCGACATTGGACTGTTGCTGACTGGAAACATGTTGCCTGATCGGAGGGGTCTCGTTACAAATTGTGTTGATCTACATCTACATCCACATGGTTACTCTTCAATTCACACGTAAGTGCCTGACAAAGGGTTTATCGAACCGTTTTCATACTACTTCTCTACCATTCCACTCTCGAATGGCTCGTGGGAAAAAGGAACGCCTAAATCTTTCCGTTTGAGCTCTGATATCTCTTATTTTATTATGATGATCATTTCTCCCTACGTAGGTGGATGTCAACAAAATATTTTCGCACTCGGAAGAGAAAGTTGGTGATTGAAATTTCGTAAATTTATCTCGCTGCAAAGAACACCGCCTTTGTTTCAGTGAATGCCACCCCAACTCGCGTACCATATCAGTGACACTCTCAGCCCTATTGCGCGATAACACGAAACGAGCTGCCCTTCTTTGCAATTTTTCGATGTCCTCCGTCAGTAAGGATCCCACACCGTGCAGCAGTATTCGAGCAGAGGACGGACAAGTGTAACGTAGGCTGCCTCTTTAGTGGGTTTGTCGCACTTCTAAGTGTTCTGCCAACAAGGCGCAGTCTTTGTTTCGACTTCCCCATAGTATTATCTGTGTGATCTTTCCAATTTAAGTTGCTTGTAACTGTAATTCCTTGGTATTTAGTCGAATTTACGGCCCTTAGATTCATGAGAATTATCGTATACCCTAAATTTATCGGATTTCTTTTAGTACACATGTGGATGAACTCGCACTTTTCTTTGTTTAGTGCCAATTGCCACTTTTCACACTATACAGAAATTCTCTCTAGATCATTTTGTTCTGACTTGGCAAGACAGCCAAGCCACTATGATTGGTAGCCGAAAGGCACGCGTTAAGCTCATGCAGGCTGGCGTGAGGTCTGGAACAGGTAAGTGAATTTATAGTAGTAAAGAACGTAAGTAACTACTGGAATACTTAACTTTAATTCATAATTGGTGAACATCGGTCTGACGGTACATGCATCACAAGATAAATAGCAAATGATAATGGCGCCTTGCTAGGTCGTAGCAAATGACGTAGCTGAAGGCTATGCTAACTATCGTCTCGGCATATGAGAGCGTAATTTGTCAGTGAACCATCTCTAGCAAAGTCGGCTGTACAACTGGGACGAGTGCTAGGAAGTGTCTCTAGACCTGCCGTGTGGCGGCGCTCGGTCTGCAATCACTGATAGTGGCGACACGCGGGTCCGACGTATACTAACGGACCGCGGCCGATTTAAAGGCTACCACCTAGCAAGTGTGGTGTCTGGCGGTGACACCACACATTTTGTAATTTGAATTGATCGTCTGATGATTTCACTAGACGGTAAATTACAGCATCTGCAAACAGTCTAAGGGGGCTGCTCAGATTATCACCTAGATCATTTATGTAAATCAGGAACAGCAGAGGGCCTATGACATTACCTTGCGGAACGTCAGATATCACTTCTGTTCTACTCGATGATTTACCGTCTGTCACTACGAACTGCGACCTCTCTGAGAGGAAACCACGAATCCAGTCACCCAACTGAGGCGATACACCATACGCACACAATTTGATTAATAGTCGCTTGTCAGGAACGGTATCAAAAGCCTCCTGGGAATCTTGATACCGTTTGGACGTATATAGATATGGAGACAACCTCATGAATCCATGGACCCTGCATGTCAGCAGGGGACTTTTCAAGCTGGTGGAAGCTCTGTAATGTTCGGGGCGCGTGTAGTTGGAGTGATATGGGACACCTGATACATCTACATATTGTTCTGAAAGGTGACACGTACGTAAGCATCCTGTCCGGTCATCTGAATCTCTTCAAGTTCATTGTACATTCTGACGGACTTGGGCAATTTCAGCATAAAAATGCAACACCCCATCCGTCCAGAATTGCTACGGCGTAGCTCCAGGAACAGTCTTGTGAGTTTAAATATTTCCACTGGCCACCAAACCCCCCAGACATGAACATTATTGAGCATATCTGGGATATCTTGCAACGTGCTGTTCAGAAGAGATCTCCACCCCTCGTACTCTTACGGCTTTAAGGACAGTCCTGCAGGATTCATGGTGTCAGTTCCCTCCAGAACTAATTCAGACATTAGTCGAGTCCATGCCACGTCGTGCTCCGACACTTCTGTTTACTTGCGGGTCCCACAGGATATTGGGCAGGTGTACCTGATTCTTTGGTTCTTCAGTGGGTGAGTGCTACTTTTGTGTGCTCTGTGAGGAGTTAGACAATGACGTTAGGTTTTTGGTATTTATTCATTCACTCTGTTCTACGTATTATATAAAGAAGGGAAATCATCGGGAATGGCTAAAGAGTCAAGACAGAAGTCGGCCAAATCACAGAAATTTAATCAGTACAGTTCACTAACAATGAACTATCACTAGACTGGTTGGTAGCATTTGCGTTTATGACAGCTAAGTGAAACATGGTAAGTTTACACTATTGAGCTGTTGCTTCATCAGTAATATGAAATGATATCTCTTGTTTCTAGCTTAACATTTTCTTCATTTTTTGAATTCAAGTGGACAATGACGGAACGCAGAGTCGTTGTTAACGTTCACTTTAAAGGTTTCAGGAATTGTTGCAACCAATCTACATTTTCTTGACCGGTTTCGAATCGCCTGGTGATTGATCGTCAGGTGATACAATTTAGTTTGGAGCATTGTGGGGGTCGTGCGTCTGTGGCACTTACAGAGACGAAAAAGTTAGCACTATATTTGGGAAGAATATTAAGGTTGAAAGATTAGTTTGATGGTATTACTCACTGTTTTTATTCTTGTGGCAGTCAGTGCTCTGGGAAACATAACGGATGCTTACCAGTATCGTTAAATATCAAGGGAAACAGGAACTTTTCTACCGATGGCGACTCCCACATACTTTACAAAATATAAACAAACCAAAAAAACCAAAGAGGGTGGCTGTTATCTCCATAGAGTTTTGTGGGGCAGAGATTTTATTTGCTCATTTTTCGTTTTGTGTGACATTCGTAATAAAATATATGTATAATTACTTTCTTTATAAAATTATTACTATGTTTTTACATTGCAAAATTTTCTTGTGCTATTTGCAAAATCTACAACAAAGAGTTTAGGACAATATTTCTAGTAGTGAAGTTATGTTTGGCATGTGTCTCATTGCTCAATAAGCAGGATAGTATACATATGGAAAAGGATGGGGAGAGAGGAGGAGGGAAGGAGAGATGGGAGGGGGGAAGAGAGAGAGAGAGATGGGGGAGATTGTGTGTGTGTGTGTGTGTGTGTGTGTGTGTGTGTGTAAAAAAGGTAGAATGGATGGTGTTTAGGTGTGGTATGAGCGAGGTAGGGAATTCTACTGAGATGATTGATGTGAAAAGGTGTCCGACGTGATTATGGCAGCGCGACGTGGATTAAGAGATCCTGAACGCGGAATAGTACTTTTAGCTGGACGCATCAGAGATTCTGTTTCGGAAATCGTTAGGTAATTCATATTCCGCGATCCACAGAGTCAAGAGAGTGCTGATAATACTATATTTGCGGCATTATGTGAACAACGCAGTTGCCGATGGCCTTCAGTTATGGACCAAGATGGTTCAAATGTCTCTGAGCACTATGGGACTTAACTTCTGAGATCATCAGTCCCCTAGAACATAGAACTACTTAAACCTGACTAACCTAAGGACATCACACACATCCATGCCCGAGGCGGGATTCGAACCTGCGACCGTAGCAGTCGTTCGGTTCCAGACTGAAACGCCTAGAACCTCTCGGCCACCGAGGCCGGCGCTAACGGCCAAGAGCAGCGTCGTTTGCGTAGAGTTCTCAGTGCTATCAGACAATCAATTCTCTGTTAAATAAGCATAGAAATGAATGTAGGACGTAGGACGAACGTATCGGTTAGAACAGTGCAGCGAAATTTGATGTTATTGGGATATGGCAATAGATGATTGGTGCGAGTGCTTTTGTGTTCAGCACGACGTCGCCTGAACAGCCTCTCCTGGGTTAGTGACCATATCGGTTGGACGCTAGAGGACTGGAAAAGCGTGATCTGGTTAGATGAGTCCTGATCTCAGTTGGTAAGAAATGATGGTAGGTTTCGAGAGTGGCGCAAATCACACGAAGCCATGGAGCCAAGTTGTCGGCAAGGCTCTGTGCAAGCTGGTGGTGGCTCCATAACAGTGTGGACTGTGCTTACATGGAGACTCACATTCCTGGGCCCTCTGACTAGGCTGACCCGAAAACTGGCTGGAAATAGTGATATTGGGCTATTTGGAGACCAGACGCAGCCATTTACTGGACTTTATGAGAATTCCTTGTGTCTCCGCGTACAATTGTTCGCAATTTGTTTGGGAAACATTCTGGACAGTTCGAGAGAACGATTTCGCCGCCGATATCGCCCGATATGAATCCCACTGAAAATATGTGGTGCACTACAAATGGTCTGTGCGTGCACACAGTCCTCCACTGGCTACACTTTCGTAATTATGGACGGCTATGGAAGCAGCATGGCCCAATATTTCTGCAGGGGACTTCCTAACGACTTTTTGAGTCCATGCCACGTTGAGTTGCTGCACTACGCCGGACGAGAGGTGGTCTGAGACGGTATTAGATGGTATACTATGACTTTTACCCCGTCAGTGTATTTTGAAGCCTTTTTACGACGAGGGATTGAACGAAGGTGCTACAACGCAGAACGTAGTCTGTTGATCTTGGATGGGAGCTGCGGAGGTGCCGTGTGGACGTGACAGCGAACGCCGCCCGCTGGCGGAGACGGGCGGCCAACCGCTACCGCGAGGTCACTGATAGCTCACTGTCGCGGGCGCCCGCGCCGGCGATCCGTCATCGGCGGGCATACCGCGCATAACGAGCTGCTTCATTACGGGATTCCGGCCGACACGTGGGCCGGCCGGCCCACGTGGACCGCGGCCGGGAGAGCCCGGCGGAGGTGAGGGCGGGTCGCTCCAAGATTGATCGGCGCGGACGCGGCCGGCGGTCGGCGCTAATTAAATCCGTGCTAGGCGCTGCGAGCGCCAGATAAATGCAGCGCCTATCGGAGGCGCGCAATTTCGTTAGCGTCCGCGTAACGGCCGCCCACGCCGCCGCCGCTGCGCGACGCGACCCGACGCCCAGGGCCGGCGTCAGATACCGCGCGACCGCCGGCGCGCCGCCGCCGCCGCCCGGACTGGGAGTAACCGATTACCCGGCGCAGATTACCCGCCTAATGGGCTGCGGCGCGCTTCCAAATGTACGGCCGCGGTTAATTAGTGCGTCGGCGGTAATGAATGACGGCCCGGAATGTACCTGGCGTTTCACTTTTGTTTCGAGTCGCGTTTCACCCTCCCGCACGGCAACTCCTCCCATTTAACCTGCGCGTAACGCGTGACCTGCGGGAGAAAAGTGACGACGTGCGGCGGCGCGTCGCAGTATAGGTTGCGGTAATCCGGGTGTATATTCTTCTACCTACGATAAAGAAAGTATGTTGCATTAACGTACACGAAGAAGCGCCAACTATTTCGTTGGAGCATAAGTTCGTAGCCTTATTGTTTTCATGTTGGTATTACGGCTTATTTATGGATTGTCATTTTCATTTGTAGATCACTGTTTCCAATTGAGATTAAATATTGTCGTTTCGTCATTTGGAGACGGTGAGTGGAGCTGTGGACGCTATAAAGTAGAGTACCAAGAGAAAAAATCGGAACCTTTCTTTCATATTCTTCTGTTTGAGGTCAATAGAGGAGTGACAGTAGCTCAAATGGTTCAAATGGCTCTAAGCCCTATGGGGCTTCACACTTGAGGTCATCAGTCCACTAGACTTAGATCTACTTACACCCAATTAGCGTAAGGACATCACACAGCCAGCTGGAGTGGCCGAGCGGTTCTAGGCGCTACACTCTGGAACCGCGAGACCGCTAAGGTCGCAGGTTCGAATCCTGCCTCGGGAATGGATGTGTGTAATGTCCCTAGGTTAGTTAGGTTTAAGTAGTTCTAAGTTCTAGGGGACTGCTGACCACAGCAGTTAAGTCCCATAGTGCTCAGAGCCATTTCAACCATTTGACATCACACACATCCATGCACGAGGCAGGATTCGAATCTGCGACCGTAGCAGCAGGGCGGTTCCGGACTGAAGCGCCTAGAACCGATCGGCCACAGCGGTCGGCAGTAACAGCAGCAAAGGCAGCCAGAAACACTTGCGTCGTGTTTGGGGATAAATAAGACCACCGGACAGAGCACGGCAAGAAAATGGTTTTCTCGTTTTAAGAAGGATCATTTTGATATCAGTGGCTCCCCATGTTTTGGGAGACCTTCGGGATTTCATGAAGATCATTTAAACGCATTAATCCATAGCGATACACGTCAGTGTACTCGAGAATTGGGCAGTGTGATGAATTGTGATCATTCCACCATCGTGCAACATTTGTATGAAACGGTGAAGGTTCAAAAATTGGGCATATGGATACTGAATGCCCCAAGTCAAACACAGAGTGTTTATAAATGAATACCGAGGTTTTAACGCTTTATAATAGTTATTATATTAAATATGCTAAATGAAAGAGCAACTCAAACAGTTTTACCAAGTACCTTATAAATGTTCAATGTGAGCACCATTTGTCACACGGCACACATCAAGTCTATAGCCGAGTTCTTCCCAAACGTTGATAAGTGTGTCTTCAGTGATTGTAGCAACAGCTGCTTCAATCCGGTTTCTTAATTCAGGGAGGTCTCCTGGTAGCGGAGGCACGTACACACGATCCATGATGAAGCCCCAAAGGAAAAAATTGCATGGCGTTACGTCGGGTGAACGTGGAGGTGTGTCATTGGGCCCCTTGCAGTCTATCCAGCGCTTGGGTTCAGAGAAGTTCAACCAATCGCGTACTTCGCTATGCCAGTGAGGTGGCGGGACATCTTGTTGCATAATGAAGTTCTCTGGCTAATCTTCTTGCAACTGAGGGAAGAGCCATTGCGCTAGTGGATCAGCGTAGGAAGTGCCAGTTACAGTAGGTTCACCAAAAAAGAAAAGCCCATAAACTTTCCGCTGGGATACGGCACAAAAAACAGTCACTTTAGGGGAATCTCGTTGCATTTGTACCACCTTGTGAGGATTTTCTGAGCCCCAGATGCGCACATTGTGAGTTTTAACATGTCCACTACGAGGTGCATTCAAGTTCTAAGGCCTCCGACTTTTTTTCTAATTAACTACTCACCAGAAATCGATGAAACTGGCGTTACTTCTCGACGTAATCGCCTTGCAGACGTACACATTTTTCACAACGCTGACACCATGATTCCATGGCAGCGGCGAAGGCTTCTTTAGGAGTCTGTTTTGACCACCGGAAAATCGCTGAGGCAATAGCAGCACGGCTGGTGAATGTGCGGCCATGGAGAGTGTCTTTCATTGCTGGAAAAAGCCAAAAGTCACTCGGAGCCAGGTCAGGTGAGTAGGGAGCATGAGGAATCACTTCAAAGTTGTTATCACGAAGAAACTGTTGCGTAACGTTAGGTCGATGTGCTGGTGCGTTGTCTTGGCGAAACAGCACACGCGCAGCCTTTCCCGAACGTTTTTGTTGCAGTCCAGGAAGGAATTTGTTCTTCAAAACATTTTCGTAGGATGCACCTGTTACTGTAGTGCCCATTGGAATGCAATGGGTAAGGATTACGCCCTCGCTGTCCCAGAACATGGACACCATCATTTTTTCAGCACTGGCGGTTACCCAAAATTTTTTTGGTGGCGGTGAATCTGTGTGCTTCCATTGAGCTGACTGGCGCTTTGTTTCTGGATTGAAAAATGGCATCCACGTCTCATCCATTGTCACAACCGACGAAAAGAAAGTCAAATTCATGCTGTCGTTGCGCGTCAACATTGCTCGGCAACATGCCACACAGGCAGCCATGTGGTCGTCTGTCAGCATTCGTGGCACCCATCTGGATGACACTTTTCGCATTTTTAGGTCGTCATGCAGGATTGTGTGCACAGAACCCACAGAAATGCCAACTCTGGAGGCGATCTGTTCAACAGTCATTCGGCGATCCCCCAAAACAATTCTCTCCACTTTCTCGATCATGTCGTCAGACCGGCTTGTGCGAGCCCAAGGTTGTTTCGGTTTGTTGTCACACTATGTTCTGCCTTCATTAAACTGTCGCACCCACGAACGCACTTTCGACACATCCATAACTCCATCACCACATGTCTCCTTCAACTGTCGATGAATTTCAATTGGCTTCACACCACGCAAATTCAAAAAACGAATGATTGCACGCTGTTCAAGTAAGGAAAACGTCGCCATTTTAAGTTTTTAAAACAGTTCTCATTCTCGCCGCTGGCGGTAAAATTCCATCTGCCGTACGGTGCTGTCATCTCTGGGACGTATTGACAATGAACGCGGCCTCATTTTAAAACAATGCGCATGTTTCTATCTCTTTCCAATCTGGAGAAAAAAAATCGGAGGCCTTAGAAATTGAATGCACCTCATAAGGTGAAAGATCGATTCATCACTGAAGACAACATGATCCAGAAAATCTTTATCGCCATGAAACAACATTTCGTTTGTGAAATTGGCACGTAATCCATGGTCTGCCAGCTTTAGAGCCTGTAATAACTGTAAACAGTAAGGACGTAGTTGTACGATGTTTCCTAAAACTTACCAAACAGTAGACACAGAAACTCGTAATTCACGACTCGCGTTCCGGACTGATTTCTTTGGGCGATGAGTGAACGACCCTCTCACTCGCTCAACAGTCTCTTCACAAACTCTTGGTCGTCCTGTGCTCTTCTCTTTACGAAGGCAGCCGGTATCTTCAAATTGATGATACCATATACGAATGTTATTATCACTTGGAGGATCACAACCGAACCTCAGCCGGAGCGTACGTTGCACAGTAACTACAGATTCGCTATTTGCAAACTGCAAAACACAAAACGCTTTGTGTTCACTAGTCGCCATCTTCTCTACTACCGCTGTCTAGCGGATTGCGGCGGCAACATTGTGCGCTGCGCATTTGCACTGGTGCAAAACACAACTGTCTGAGTTCCTCTTTCATTTGACATATCATTTAGAACTATAAGTTTAAGGTAATAAATATTATAAAGCGTTAAAACCCCGATATTCATTTATAAACACCTTGTATGTCATATGTCCATCTCTACTTGCTCGTCATCAATTGGCTCGCGAACAACACCGGCAATTCCTGTCCTGTATAGTTACTGGTGACGAGATGTTGTGTCTTCATGGCAACACAATGAAAAGAAAGGAATGGTTGAACCTAAACAAAGCAGCAAGTCCCTGTACAAAGACCTGTAGGCATCCACAAGAAATAGTGTTATGCATCTGGAGGATCAGCGACTGTCTGGTGTAGTAAAAATTCCTTTCCCGAGGTGTAACAACTGAGACATCTTGCAGACGCAGTCCAAGAACAGCGACCAGGATGACTCCGTGAAGTGATGATACTCCACGGTAACACCCGCATGTATCGCGATAGTCTGATGAAAAACACTGTACAGGAGTAGGGTTCAGAAGTCATTTCGCAGCCACCGTATTCACCTGATCTTGTGCCCTCAGATTTTCACCCCTCCCACTCTATAAAGAACAATCTTCTAAGAACTTCCTTTACGGGTGAAAATGCCCCCCAAACATGGCCCAACGAGTTATTTGCCTCAAAACCATGCGATTTCTACAGTCTAAGAATCGAAAAGTTTCCGCAGCGTTAGCAGAATGCTGCAAATAGTGAAGGTGAATATATCATTTATAACTGATATCTTTGTTGTGTGTATCTGTTGCTTTTATTAAACTTATAAAAAAAACACTACGGACTTACGCACCAACCTAATAAACCTGGAGACTTTCAGGCACTGAAAAGTGGCGAGCCATCTGGTATGTTCCTTTTCATTATTATTATTAGTAGTAGTAGTAGTAAATCATTGCATTGTCCGACATAACGAAAAGCGAGGCTTCTGGCAACTGCACAGCCAGGAAGCCTCAGGTGTTGTCTCCATGAAAGTCGGCTCTCCTGGGGAGCTTCAGGGGTCGGAATTCTTGTGCTTTCGAGCCGCCCCCGCCCTGCGGCTAAACAGAGGACAGGGAAGAAACTTTATCAGTGGGAAGCCGTGCTTTTCCCTGTTCCAAATTCTGTCTTCAGCAGTTAACACTTTTACACTTTTGTAAGCAAACTTGGCTTGCAGAAAAATAAGAGCCTAGCCTCGGGTGCAGTTTTTCTGCTGCAAGAGGACCTCTGATGTGAGGCTAGTTACTGAGCAAAAATACGTATGATGCGTAAAGTTGTTTGTGACTTCACAAAGACAAAGTATAAGCAGTAGCTTTTCGAGAAAGAAGGGCAAATCGGAACGTTATTAGCACTTTGACGTGACGTGCTTCCTTGTTGGGATTTTTGTGCAAGAAGAAATCACGCCATTTGCCGGCTGAATATTCTTATTCACCAATTGGTGGGCACAATCTCTTCGGCAGGAAAAAACAGACTGTACGTTTTAGCAGCAATATAGAGAGCGAGTCGTTAGACGGATATGCAGACCAGTTGAAGGGCAGTAAGATGTGGTGCTGGTGCACATCCTAGCAGGTAGTTGGGGCCGACAGTTCGTGTTAGTAGGAAGCATGACCTTCGCTCTGTATCACAGGGACCCAGGCAGATGAGAAAAATCATAAGTTTGTTATCTGCTGAAGTAACTTCAGAAGGTGGGAAAGTGCCAGCCTTCTACTGGCGAAGTTCCTTCCCTGGCCTCTGCTTGGCTGCAGGTCTGGAGGCAGCTCATAAACGCTCAACAGCGCTGACCCCTGGAGCAGAAGCAACACCTCAGAGTGCCTGCCGGTGCGGTTGCCAGAAACCGCATTTTTCGATACGTCGGACATTGCTGTGCCGATCCCAGATTCAGTGTCCTGTCCCGTTCCCATGCACTTCCAAAAGTAATAAAAAAGGATACCCACTCCATGTCAAATGACGTTAAGATTTGAAGTAAGTTATACGTCTGTAAGTACAGTCATTGCATTCCAGTTCGCTTTTATAAACTTTATTTTCATGTTGTACTACGCAGGAAGTTATTCTCATACTGAATAAAAAGGGACGTGCCATGTGGCTTGAACTCTACAAGACTTTGTTACAAAATTGAGCGTTTAGAATTAAGAAACTCATGACTGCTGAATACTTACTACCAAGTAATGAGATTTTAACATTTTGTCGGCTTACACTTTTTTTTTTGGTCATCAGTCTACTGACTGGTTTGATGCGGCCCGCCACGAATTCCTTTCCTGTGCTAACCTCTTCATCTCAGAGTAGCACTTGCAGCCTACGTCCTCAATTATTTGCTTGACGTATTCCAATCTCTGTCTTCCTCTACAGTTTTTGCCCTCTACAGCTCCCTCTAGTACCATGGAAGTCATTCCCTCATGTCTTAGCAGATGTCCTATCATCCTGTCCCTTCTCCTTATCAGTGTTTTCCACATATTCCTCTCCTCTCCGATTCTGCGTAGAACCTCTTCATTCCTTACCTTATCAGTCCACCTAATTTTCAACATTCGTCTATAGCACCACATCTCAAATGCTTCGATTCTCTTCTGTTCCGGTTTTCCCACAGTCCATGTTTCGCTACCATACAATGCTGTACTCAAGACGTACATCCTCAGAAATTTCTTCCTCAAATTAAGGCCGGTATTTGATATTAGTAGACTTCTCTTGGCCAGAAATGCCTTTTTTGCCATAGCGAGTCTGCTTTAGATGTCCTCCTTGCTCCGTCCGTCATTGGGTATTGTACTGCCTAGGTAGCAGAATTCCTTACCTTCATTGACTTCGTGACCATCAATCCTGATGTTAAGTTTCTCGCTGTTCTCATTTCTACTACATCTCATTACCTTCGTCTTTCTCCGATTTACTCTCAAACCATACTGTGTACTCATTAGACTGTTCATTCCGTTCAGCAGATCATTTAATTCTTCTTCACTTTCACTCAGGATACCAATGTCATCAGCGAATCGTATCATTGATATCCTTTCACGTTGTATTTTAATTCCACTCCTGAACCTTTTTTTTTTATTTCCATCATTGCTTCCTCGACGTACAGATTGAAGAGTAGGGGCGAAAGGCTACAGCCTTGTCTTACACCCTTCTTAATACGAGCACTTCGTTCTTGATCGTCCACTCTTATTATTCCCTCTTGGTTGTTGTACATATTGTATATGACCCGTCTCTCCCTATAGCTTACCCCTACTTTTTTTAGAATCTCGAACACATTACCCGATCAAAAACATCCGAAAATCACTACGTAAAGCGAAATAGATTAGTAGATGTCAGGAGAAGTGGGACTGACAGTGTAAAAGCGGGTGGGGAGTAGTGTGTCGTCAGTGCAGAAGCAGTGTCGGTAGAATGAGTCACTCGGTAGAGCTCAGTGACTTCGAGCGTGGACTAATCGCGTGACTAACAAATCTATCGGGGGCATATCCACCCTCCTACAATTCCCCATTTCCACTCTTTGTGATGTGATTGTGAAGTATAAATGTGAAGAAACAATTATAACCAAACCAAGACCTGCCAGCCCGGCTAGCCGCGCTGTCTAACGCACTGCAAACCGAGCGGAAAGGCGTGTCTGTCCCCGGCACGAATCCGCCCGGCGGATTAGTGTCGAGGTCCGGTGTGCCGGGCAGCCTGTGGATGGTTTTTAAGGCAGTTTTCCATCTGCCTCGGTGAATGCGGGCTGGTTCCCCCTATTCCGCCTCAGTTACACTATGTCGGCGATTGCTGCGCAAACACTGTCTCCACGTACGCGTACACCATAATTGCTGCTTCACTCGTCTGGAATGAGACGTTCCCCCGTGGGAAGGGGGGGGGGGGGGAGGAGTGTCCACTGTGGGCCGAACCGCACAATAACCCTAGGTTCGGTGTGGGGCGTTGGTGGGGGAGTGGACTGCTCTAGCCTGTTGTGCGGTTGTGTACTACTGAGGGCTACGGCGCGATGAAGCCCCTCCGTCGTTTCTAGGTCCCCAGTTCAATACACAATACACAACCCAAGACAAGGTAAACCCCATGTAGTTATGGACAGGGACCGTTGAGCATTGTGGACGGTTGCCATACAAATTCTCACGAAACCGAGAGCTCCGAAGTGCTATTGGCATCTTAGCTAGCACAATGACTGTGCGTAGGAAGTTAGAAAGAATGGGGTAAAGTGACTGAGCTGTTCCTCATTAGCCACGCAATTCTGCAGTCAGTGCTAAGCTTGAAATGGTGTAAAGAGCAACGCCACTGGACGGTGGATGACTCGAGACGAATTATTTGGTGTGGTGAACCACGCTATACGCTGTGGAAATCCGGTGGAAGCGCTTCGTTTGGGTAACTGCCTGGGGAGCATTACCTGCCATCTATCATGTGTAAGGAGGTGACGTCATAGTATGGAGGTGTTTTTCGTGGTTAGCGTGTGGTTCCTTTCTTACACGCAAGAAAGTGCTGAATGCTGAATGACATAAGCACATTTTACAGTATTGTGTAATAAGGACAATAAGGGAACAGTTCTGAGACGAAAAACGTTCGTATCAACATGACAGCGTAGCCTTTTATAAAGCATCATCTATGAGGAAGTGGTTTGTGGACAGTAATATTCCTGACATGACTGGCCGGCCTAGAGCCCCGACATCACCTCTGGAATAAGATAGAACGTCGACTTCTATCCAGACCCGAGCCTCCAACATCACTGCCTTCGCTGGTTATCGCTCTTGAGAAAGAGACATTCACACACTCCACCGAAAGTGTTCCCAGCGGAGTTCAAGCCGCAGTATAGGCGAAGGCTGGACACACCCTATGTCGATGTCCACTAATAGCTGTAACAATAGTAGTGTAAATTGTTCCATGAAATTTCGGGCGAACTGCAATATCTCAGTAATTTGCTGCCATAATATTCCGATGCAGAGTGGTCTGGATATATTCAGGAACAAAAAATTATGGCCATTGTCTCAAATTTTTAGAACTCCTTTATTAATTAATCAGGGGAAATGCGACTCTCTGACGCCCTTATCATTGCATGGAATTCTGTTATAGAAAAACTTCTTTTTATGCATAAGCGGAGTCGTTCCACGATTTTAACGAGTGAATAGCTAGCAATCTAGCATCGATGCGGGGAGATTTCAGCACGGAGGGCTGCGCACAGTCTTGCAGCAAAAGCGCAACTTCAAAATGTTCGAATGTGTGGGAAATCTTATGGGACTTAACTGCTAAGGTCTTCAATCCCTAAGCTTACACACTACTTGTAAGTAGGCTGTTTATGTTTTCTTATTGGCAACGTTACGTAGCGCTCTGCATGAAAATCACTGGCTGTGCTGTGTGCAGTCTGTGGCTAGTTTGCATTGTTGTCTGCCATTGTAGTGTTGGGCAGCTGGACGTGAACAGCGCGTAGCGTTGCGCAGTTGGAGGTGAGCCGCCAGCAGTGGTGGATGTGGGGAGAGAGATGGCGGAGTTCTGAAATTTGTAAGACTGGATGTCATGAACTGCTATGTATATTATGATTTTTCAACACTATTAAGGTAAATACATTGTTTGTTCTCTATCAAAATCTTTCATTTGCTAACTATGCCTATCAGTAGTTAGTGCCTTGAGTAGTTTGAATCTTTTATTTAGCTGGCAGTAGTGGCGCTCGCTGTATTGCAGTAGTTCGATTAACGAAGAGTTTCGGTGAGGTAAGTGATTTGTGAAAGGTATAGGTTAATATTAGTCAGGGCCATTATTTTGTAGGGATTTTTGAAAGTTAGATTGCGTTGCGCTAAAAATACTGTGTGTCAGTTTAAGCACAGTCATGTATAATTTTTGTAAGGGGACGTTTCATACTTAACCTAAAATTATCCTAAGAACAAACACACACACCCATGCCCGAGGGAGGACTCGAACCTCCGCCGGGACCAAAAGCGCAACTGCTCAAGCAGCGCATGCCCAGTAACAGCTGTGAATACTACGCATGTTGCGTCGGTGTCTTAAAATGTGAAGGTCAAAGTATATCCGCCAATATACGCCTGAAGATTGTCAGAAGACTTGGGCGGAAATACTGTGGCAGCATTTCTTCCGAAATTCATCGTTTCGAAGTGATTTTTTATTACGCTAAATTATGTTTCGTACAAAAGAGTGGTTGTAAAAGAATATTAAAAATTTCATAATGTTACATTACTAGGCATATGTTCAAATATACGGTTGGCCATTAAAACTGGAACATCAAGAAAGCAGAACGCAGCAAACATCAATCTGGTTTGAGGTACACTACATGGTTGGGTATGCAATTGATTAGCTTTGCAATGCAAGATTAAGCAGCTGACTTTTCATTCCGATATTTCACTTGGTCTTTGTTACTTTGTGAGAAGATCGTGTTCAGCCTTGTGTAAGAACGAGAAAGGCCGACCAGCATCCGACGGATTTCGACAGCGGCAGGATAGATAGGAAGAGCAGGATCTTTTCATCCGGATGTAGGATCTCAGTAGTATCACGCTGCTATTGGCCGAGTAGAGAACTTCAGCTCAAGATCCGCGCGGGCCAGTGTCTACACAATACCGCAGAGTACCTCTAAATCTTCCTCTATTCCTCCATTTCAATTGCACGCCTCTTGAACGAACCACTCAGTAAGCTGCGTCTGATCACATGCCACTCCATGTTCATGATGCTAGATAAGATTAAAGACTGAACTGTTGGCATAGCTGCGTCTGCTAAAATCGTTTTGAAAACTTAGATCCAAAACTTTCCGTAAAATTGAAACATGTCTTTCATGTTGATTTTATCAAGACTCGTACGGGTCCCGCTGCATATCGTATAGTACTATATTTTCAGTTTCAAACAAAACCTGTGCTTTTCAGAAATGTGATACACTGCGTAGTATTTTATCGACAACAGTAAACTTAACCTGTGATTTTTCAGATACGTTTGTTCATAATAACCTTGTTCAAAACCGACAGTTGCTTACTTCCATTTTATATATTCGTCAAAAAATAATGTTTTTGAGGCTTTTCGTTCGGTTGCAAAACGTATAATTTCGAAACTTTTCGTTAAGTTAAAAGTATTGTGCAAAACCTATTATGTAGTAAAACAACGTATGTGATTTACAGTTGCTGTAAGCCGTGTCACATTAGTTCTCTGTTTTAAAAGGAGTGTATAGTCTCTCCATTTATAGTAAATTAACGCTGTTGTAGAATTTAGAATTTGTTAGCGACCATAAACTGAGAACCGTTTCAGAGAAACGACAAAAGTAGTACCAAGTTTCTGACATCTTAATAGATATATCGCTTTGTTGGTTAATCGCTTTAGTTCTGAAAGGCTACTTGTAATACTTTTAGCGTATCAGAATCACAAATTAAAAGGGAATCATTAAGCATAGTATGAAGTTATTTGAATACTATTGTGTTAAGTACTGCACTAGTCACAATGCAGCCCCACTGTGTTTGGTGTTCTCAAGTAACGGATGAAATGGTTGCTATTCGTAAGCTGCTGTCAAATGATTGGAAACTCCTGCAAATGGATGTGGTGGGAGAGTTACCGAGAGTTGTTTAGCAGGGATACGAAAAGGTACATCAAGTATTATCCTCTCCTTTGAATACCGCCTCTCCTACGGGGAATAAAAGCCCCTTCAGTACTCATCCACTTCACTGTCAGTGATGTTTCAGTGGTGGAGCTAGGCGTCCTGTACAAGGGGATAGAGACCAGGGAAAAATCAGGATGTTATACCCATCCTGTTGGCCAAAAAGTTCGAGGTTCTGTCTTCCATTCAAAACCGAAACTGAAATGGTGAGACTCTTTTCACATTTTCGGAAACCAACTATTACTTAAATCAAATGGAGGACAATGTGAATGGGCAGGGATCTATTAGTCGTCGATAGTACAAATGTATGGGAAATGGCAGCAAGACGTGGGGAGGAACACCAGGTGCGCACAGTTTGTATGCTCAGTGCACGACCCAGCATGATGAAGAGACTCTTCCAGCAGTCATTGAGGGAGCAGGGCGCAACCAACTGCCGATTGTGGTACACTCGAGAAAAAACAGCGCCAGTCATCGGAGCACCAAAGTCAAATTGAGTCGTTCCAGCGACTAGCAGGGAAGGCTGAGAATACCGGCCTTGCTCAAGGTGTTTTTGTGAAGCTCACGATCTGCAGAACTGTCCCCACAACAGATCGTGTGCCGTGGTACTGAGTTAAGTGGAAGGCTTGAACAAGAGGCTGCAAAGATTCTCTGACAAGTCTGGTCGTAACTTCCTAAACTTGCGCCATAGGTATGAGAACTGTAGGGTCCCCTAAACTAGGTCAAGAGTGCACTACTCATCAGAAGCAGCTACCAAGGTCGCTGAATGTGAACTGGTGCACTCGAGAGTTTTCTTAGATTACGTTACTCTCCATTCAATGCAGGTAACACCAGCTGTGTGCACCACACAGGTGAGAATATTGAAGTCCTAGTGATTAGCTGACGAAGTATTCACAACAAAATGCCAGTTCCTAAAAAGCAGTGAAGGTCACATAATACTACACTCCTGGAAATTGAAATAAGAACACCGTGAATTCATTGTCCCAGGAAGGGGAAACTTTATTGACACATTCCTGGGGTCAGATAAATCACATGATCACACTGACAGAACCACAGGCACATAGACACAGGCAACAGAGCATGCACAATGTCGGCACTAGTACAGTGTATATCCACCTTTCGCAGCAATGCAGGCTGCTATTCTCCCATGGAGACGATCGTAGAGATGCTGGATGTAGTCCTGTGGAACGGCTTGCCATGCCATTTCCACCTGGCGCCTCAGTTGGACCAGCGTTCGTGCTGGACGTGCAGACCGCGTGAGACGACGATTCATCCAGTCCCAAACATGCTCAATGGGGGACAGATCCGGAGATCTTGCTGGCCAGGGTAGTTGACTTACACCTTCTAGAGCACGTTGGGTGGCACGGGATACATGCGGACGTGCATTGTCCTGTCGGAACAGCAAGTTCCCTTGCCGGTCTAGGAATGGTAGAACGATGGGTTCGATGACGGTTTGGATGTACCGTGCACTATTCAGTGTCCCCTCGACGATCACCAGTGGTGTACGGCCAGTGTAGGAGATCGCTCCCCACACCATGATGCCGGGTGTTGGCCCTGTGTGCCTCGGTCGTATGCAGTCCTGATTGTGGCGCTCACCTGCACGGCGCCAAACACGCATACGACCATCATTGGCACCAAGGCAGAAGCGACTCTCATCGCTGAAGACGACACGTCTCCATTCGTCCCTCCATTCACGCCTGTCGCGACACCACTGGAGGCGGGCTGCACGATGTTGGGGCGTGAGCGGAAGACGGCCTAACGGTGTGCGGGACCGTAGCCCAGCTTCATGGAGACGGTTGCGAATGGTCCTCGCCGATACCCCAGGAGCAACAGTGTCCCTAATTTGCTGGGAAGTGGCGGTGCGGTCCCCTACGGCACTGCGTAGGATCCTACGGTCTTGGCGTGCATCCGTGCTTCGCTGCGGTCCGGTCCCAGGTCGACGGGCACGTGCACCTTCCGCCGACCACTGGCGACAACATCGATGTACTGTGGAGACCTCACGCCCCACGTGTTGAGCAATTCGGCGGTACGTCCACCCGGCCTCCCGCATGCCCACTATACGCCCTCGCTCAAAGTCCGTCAACTGCACATACGGTTCACGTCCACGCTGTCGCGGCATGCTACCAGTGTTAAAGACTGCGATGGAGCTCCGTATGCCACGGCAAACTGGCTGACACTGACGGCGGCGGTGCACAAATGCTGCGCAGCTAGCGCCATTCGACGGCCAACACCGCGGTTCCTGGTGTGTTCGCTGTGCCGTGCGTGTGATCATTGCTTGTACAGCCCTCTCGCAGTGTCCGGAGCAAGTATGGTGGGTCTGACACACCGGTGTCAATGTGTTCTTTTTTCCATTTCCAGGAGTGTAGGTACAGAACGCAGGTTAAAACCTGCAGACGGCAGCAGTGAGAGTTTGTGGGAAACTTCAAGCGTGTAGGATAATGACAAATGGAGGTGTGTTTTAGTCGCACTAGACAAGAAACTCAAATCCACAGAGGGAGAAACAGAAGCTGCTAGCTAGGTTATTCAGGCAAGATTCATTATCCAAGGTGAAAGTATAATTATAATTGGATCCTTCTGTCGGCCAGCAGACTCACTTCTTAATATGACAAAAACTGTATAGAAAACCTCAGTTTGCTTGTATGTAAGTTTCCTAATCGCACTAAAATCATCGGAGGAGACTTTAATTATCCAAAAACCAATTGGGAAAATGTCAATTTTGTTAGTGCTGGGGATGAAAAGACATCCCGTGGAACATTTTTAAATGCATTCTCTGGAAACTACCCCCAACATATTGTTTGAAACCCCACTAATGATGGAAATATATTAGATCTAATGGCAACAAATAGACCTAACCTCCTTGTGGCAGCCACATCGAAACTGGTATCAGTGACCGTGAGGCAGTCATAGCAACAGTGAATACCGAAGTACCAAGGCCAACTGAAACAAGTGTAAAGATTTATATGTTCAGCAAACTAGACAAAAAAGTAGTAGAGTCATATCCTAATGAGGAACTTGAACCTTTTAGGTCAAGACAGGGGCATTTAGAGGAGCTATGGCTCAAGTTTAAGAGAACAGTAGACCAGGCACTGGATATATACGTACCTAGTTAGAGCAGTTCATGTTGGGAAATATTATCCACGGTAAACTTCGAAAGAAACAGAGATTGCTGCATAGTAGGTGTAAAACCAGGCACCGGGCTGCAGATAAGGGATGCTGAAAGGAACGCGATTAGCTGTTAAGAGAGCAATGCGCGAAGCCTTCAGTGATAACTGTAGCAGAAAATTATTGAATGATCTTACGCAAATCTCGAAGAAATTCTGATTATACGTAAAGGCTATTAGTATCACCAAAGTTAGTGTCTAGTCACTCACCAATGAGACAGGAACTAAAATTGAGGCTAGCAAAGCCAAATTAGCATTGCTTAACTCTGTTTTCAAATGTTCCTATACAAAGGAAAAGCCAGGAGTATTGCTCAAGTTTAATTCTCCTGCCACTGCAAAGTCGAGTGAAATAGAAATTAATGTCAGTGGCATTGGGGAACAGCTCTAATCGTTAAAACTGGAGAAAGCCCCAAGGCCTGAAAGAATTCCTATCAGATTCTATAGTCAATTTATGCCTTTGTTAACTGTAATCTGTCATAGATCCCTCGAACAAAAATCATGTCCGAACATTGAAAGAAAGCACAGGTCACACTTATCTGCAAGAAGGATAGCAGAAGTGATCATTGACGTCCATTAGTTTCAGAATCTTAGAACATATTCTGATCTCAAACATAATGAAGTATCTCGAAAAGATTGACCTCCTCCGTGCCAACCAGGCCAGATTTCGAAATCATGGTCCGCAGCTCGTGGTTGTGCGGTACCGTTGTCGCTCCCCGCACCCGGGTTCGCGGGTTCGATTCCCGGCGGGGTCAGGGATTTTCTCTGCCTCGTGATGACTGGATGTTGTGTGATGTCCTTAGGTTAGTTAGGTTTAAGTTGTTCTAAGTTCTAGGGGACTGATGACCATAGATGTTAAGTCCCATAGTGCTCAGAGCCATTTGAACCATTTTTTTCGAAATCATGTGAAACCGAACTAGCACTTTTCTCGCATGACATGTTGAAAGCCATGGATCAAGGCAGGCAGGTAGATGCAGTATTTCTGTAGCTCCGAGAAGCGTTTGACCCACTACCTCATCTCCGCTTACTATCAAAAGTACAATCGTATAGCATATCAAGGAAAATTTCTCACTGGATTGAGGATTTTTTGGCAGGGAGTATGCAACAAGTTATTTTGGATGTAGCGTCATCGATGGCTGTGGAAGTTACTTCGGGTGTGCCCAATGTAAGTGAGTTGAGTCCCTTGCTGTGCGCTGGCCTCTGTGGCCGAGCGATCCTAGGCGCTTCAGTCTGGAACCGCGCGACCACTACGGTTGCAGGTTCGAATCCTGCTTCGGGCATGGATGTGTGTGATGTCCTTAGGTTACTTACGTTTAAGTTGTTCTAAGTTCTAGGGGACTGATGACCTCAGATGTTAAGTCCCATAGTACTCAGAGCCATTTGAACCACCTCTTGCTGTGCATGTTGTGTGTTAATGACCCTGCGGACAGTATTAACAGTAACTTCATATTCTTTGCAGGTAATGCAGTTTAATGAAGTACAGTCTGAAAGAAGCTGCACAAATGTTAAGTCTGATCTTGATAAGATTTCAGAGTGCTGTAAGGATTGATAACTTGCTTTAAATGTTCAGAAATGTAAAATTGTGCACGTCACAAAATGAAAAAGAGCGTAGTATTTTATGGCTATAACATCAGTGAGTCACTGTTGCTATCTGTCAATTCATACAAATAACTGGGTATAGCAGTTTGTAGGGACATGAAGTTGAAAGATCTCAGTGTGGGTAAAACAGGTACCAGGCATCGGTTTATTGGTGGAATAATAATGCTATTAGTTAACAAAGGAGATTGCTTACAAACCACTTGTGTGGCCCATCCCACAATATCGCTCATGTGTGTGGGACCCGTACCAAAGAGGAGTAATTACGGATTTTGAACATATACAGAGTAGGGCCGCACGAATGGTCACAGGTGTACTCGACCCTCGGGAGAGTATCACGGAGTTGTTGCATGAACGTAAATGGCATGCTCTTGAAGATGGACGTAAAAAATACCGAGGAAATCAGCTTACAAAGTTTCAAGAAATTGATTTAAACTATAACTTTAAGAATATACTACAATCTTAGCATATCACTACCACAAGGATCCTGAGGACAAAAGTTATATTAATTACAGCATGGGCTCAGACATTTAAACATTCATTATTCCCACTCCCCATAAAAAGCCCTAATAAGTGGTACAAGGGAGGTACTGTCTGCCATGTACATTGCAGTGGTTTGCAGAGTATGAATGTAGATGGAGATCTTACTGCTGTCAAAAAGGAAATAACGATCTGAGTCCCATTGTCAACACACTCAGGTTTATAAAGGCTTATGCTTCCGCGCCCAGAGTCAGTTGACGTTATCTGAATTTAGTAACGCCTCACTACATAAAAAACTAAACTGGAAAAACCAGCCCAATATCGAGCAACGTGGTATCAATACCAGCAAAACTTGAAAACGTAAACCCACATATATTCCCAGGTAGGCTCTTGAAGAAAAAACGACGCACCGCGTAGCAATTATCCAAATGGACGGAAATCGGTTGATGTCACGTACATGTACAAACAAACAAATGACTACAATTACAAAAAAGTGGATGATTTCTTCAAGAGAAAAATTCCACAAACTGAACAAGTCAGTAACGCGTTGGTCCACATCTCTGGCATTTATGCAAGCAGTCATTCGTGTTGGCATCGATTGACAGAGGATATCGCGCCAGATTCTGCCCAACTGGTGCTTTAGATCGTCAAAATCCCGAACTGGTTGGAGGCCCTTGACCACTGCTGTGTAGATCGTCTGCTTTTTACGATTTATACTAACAATCTGGTTGATGGTATTGACAGCGGTATTAGACAGTTTGCCGATGAGACTGTAGTCTAAAGTAAAATAGTATCACACGAAAGTTGGGAACAAATCAATGACGATTTGCGGAAAATAAATGCGTGGTGTAATGAATGGCACTTTAAAAAAAAATCTTATGGTACTTAACTGCTAGGGTCATCACTCCCTAAGCTTACACACTACTTAACCTAAATTATCCTAAGGACAAACACACACGCACACACCCATGCCCGAAGGAGGACTCGAAACTCCGCAGGGACTGGCACTTATCTCTCAATATTAGTGTTACCTACTGCGTATAACAAGGCGAAAATCCCCATTAATGTACGAATACAAAATAAATTCCCAATCTTTGGAAGCGGTAACTTCTGTCAAGTATCTGGGCGTGACTGTTCGAAATGATCTCAAATGGAATGATCAGATTACACAAGTAACGGACAACGCGAAATCTAGATTGCGGTTTATTGGTAGAATCCTGAAGCGATGCAGTCCTTCAACAAAGGAAATTGCTTACAATACGTTAGTTCGTCCAGTCTTAGAGTATTGTTCGTCTGTATGGGATCCTTACCGGTTGGGTCTGATTCAAGAGACTGATAAGAACAGCGGCAAGATTCGTCAGTGTCAGATTTAGCCATCGCGAGAGCGTTACAAATCTCATAGAAAGTTTGAAGTGGGACACACTTGCAGCTAGACGACGCGCTAGACGGAAGGGTCTGCTCACTAAATCACGAAATCCGATATTCACCGAGGATGTAGAGTATATATTATTACCACCATTTTTCAAATCGGGAAATTATCACCATTCAAAGATAAGGGATATTAGAGCTCGTACTGACGCCTTCAGACAGTCGTTTTTTCCTCGCGCGATCCATGAGTGTAACAGAGGGATGGAAATATGACTTTGGCCCGAATTGCGCCCTCCACCACACACCGAGCATATTTACAAATCATGCGACAACAGCTTTCCTTATTGTGTAATTTTTAGCTTAATGCCGATTTTTCACATTTTTTTCTAGCTAGTATTTTCGCTGAATTACTTCAGGTCCTATCCACATGCTCCTTAAAATGACACCCAAACAATGCTTTAGCTAAATGCAGCTCTACACTACACCAACTTACAGCGTTACACAAAGATAATTCATAACAATCAAGCGCATGTGCCTACCAGTGCTGCTCTGTGGTGAGCCGGTGGGAGGGTGAGGCGTGCCACCGCCCAGAACGGTAGGTTTTTGAGACCTGCAAAATCTTAAACAAGGCAATGAAAGTCTTACGTAGATGAAGCAGTGAGAGGATAAGTGTAAATACAAATCAGACTTCAAATGTAGTGTCTCACTGGAAACTGTCTACGGTATTGTGATACAAATGACAAATGGAGCGCTGGAGTTGATCGCCTAGGTTCCGTCTTTCAAAATAGCAAAGATCGCAAATGGCAGAGTTGGTAACTCTGTTTCTACCGTGCTTCTACACAACACTTGAAATGTTCCCCCAGAGAAGCGAAAAACTTTATGACAACGAAATAAAGATAAATGTCAGCCCATGACGGCCTAACAATTCTTTTATCCCTATAGGTATATAGCTGAGATAAACATGTCGCAATGAATAGCGAAAGAATAAGTAAACTATGTACTCTCCATCACGTGTCCTAGTCTCCTGAACTCAGACGTTGCGATTAACGGGTGTTTACACGCGGAAAGATGTACGGCATCCTCCCCCCACCCCCCAACCCCTGCTCCACCGCTCTTTCGTATTTAGATCTGCCATTAACATGATTGACATTACACTACGTCTTCTCCTGGTCCTCTGAATGAATTTTGTCTGCTTTGTCTGTAACTTCTGTTAAGTTTTCCCCTTTTTTTTCTCGGTGTTGAAGCCCTAATCAATAGACCCTAATATTTAATATAATTCTATAGCTGTTACTTTCCACTCCAATAAGTGAAAGTGCTTTCGAAAGCGTTTATTTTAGATCCACGAATCATACTCGTATCCTGTCGGAAAGTAAGCCTTTTCAATATTCGATCATAGCCGTTTTTCATTTACGTACTAAGGACACGTCGGCCGCTGTGGCCGAGCGGTTCTAGGCGCTTCAGTCCGCAACTGCGCTGCTGCTACGGTCGCAGTTTCGAATCATATCTCGGGCAAGGATGTGTGTGCTGTTCTTAGGATAGTTAGGTTTAAGTAGTTCTGAGTCTAGGCGACTGATGACCTCAGAAGTTAAGTCCCATAGTGCTTAGAGCCGTTTGAACGGTTTATTACGGGCACACTAAATGAGCACTGGCGACTTATAGATTTTCTTTCAACAAATAAAGCATTAATACCTAATTAACTTGCTGTCCTGTGACCATCCACTTTGTTTATTTTATTTATTTATTTATTTAATTATTGTTCCGTGGGACCGAATTAAGGAGAAGTCTCCATGGTCATGGAATGAGTCAATATATGAAATTATAGTCGTTTAACGCCTCTCTGTGTTCGTGATCTATAGTTTTGAATTGGGCGAGTGTGATCCCAATTGTTTTTTGCACCCTAAAGCGAAACGAAACAAAACAAGCAAGAAATACCCACACGATGATAATTCCAGGAGGCTACAAAGACAGTTATTCTAAAATCAGTAACAGAAACCGGTTGTAATAGCAAAGAAAGCATTAGTTCTTAACAAATCTCATGACTTTCTGGAATCTCGCAAAGTCTTTTGCGAATACTATATAGAAACAAATATCTATCCTCATCACTTAACGTTGTATTAAGAACTACACGTGGAGGACTTTCAAAACCGGCTGCAATTCAGACTATGATGATTGTATTTCACACATACTTACCTCTTATGAATCAACTCTTATGACTCACGTTCAACCGAATCGGCATAACATGCGTTATTGGTCAGCGGAGAAACCCATTGGTTGAGAACAGTCAAGCATCTTCGGTGAAAGAAATTACACCAAAAGCGTGAACAAAGTAATATATTTTGGGCTGGAGGATCAAGCTGTTTTGTTATAAGAAACCGGTTTCTCATTAATAATTTTTGAATAACTGCCTTTCTAACCTTCTGGGATCCTTATCTGATGTGTATTTCCTTAGATAATATTATTCACCAATAATTTCTAACCCTTTTAGACTTTCGTTGCGTGATACACTTCGATGTAATCGACAAAAGTATGTTAAATACAAACATTCTGCTTCTTTTTCTCGGGGAATCCGAACCCGCAATGAAATATGGAGATTCCCAAATAATATTTCATTGTTAACAGCCTCCCTCTCGCCCCCTGGGGGGTGGGGCAGGGCGGTAGAATTTGGTGATATTGGACATCCCGCTTCGAGACGAACAACTCTTATTACAACGTTTTTCAAGCGTAGCATTTTTCATAACGCGCATTACCAAGAGATGGAGGGGGTTGCTTTGTGTCCACCCAAAAGAAAAGTTATAAAAGCCATAACTCGGACAATTCGTTAATTGTTGTTGACACATATAGACAGCATACTTTTTAAAGAGGAGTGATGAGTAAGAAACCTCCAAAAGCTGAACATATCTTTTAGCTCACTGGTAGCATTATCAACGCGTTTTCAATAACGTGTAGTATGAAAGCTGGGGATAGTTCAAAACCACCACAATAAAATCGTAAAAAATGAAAACTTCACTAATTGTTGTTGACACTTACTCACAACATACTTTTTAAAATGATATATGTGTAACTAAGGGTTTGAACATAAAAATATTAAATATGTCATTCATTTTGGATAGTGGCATTTATTATTAAAGCCGGCCGGCGTGGCCGTGCGGTTCTAGGCGCTTCAGTGTGGCACCGCGTGACCGCTACGGTCGCAGGTTCGAATCCTGCCTCGGGCACGGATGTGTGTGATATCCTTAGGTTAGTTAGGTTTATGTAGTTCTAGGTTCTAGTGGACTGATGACCACAGATGTTAAGTCCCATAGTGCTCAGAGCAATTTGAACCATTTTTTTACTATTTAAACTTAACAGTTTTTGCTTGAGTTTACCAGAAAAATTTATAAAATTTATGGAATCTGGTAGAAGAATTAATCAAAAACAATAAATATTTTGCAATATTTTGCAATTGTCTAGAATGCAGTAATTTTAAAAGGTGAGCATAAAGTTCCCCTTCTCCGTCTCCCCTCCCCCCAGCCCCTCTCCCCCCCAGGTAATGTGATGGTTAGCTGATTTGTATTTATCCAGATATTTCCAAAAACAATTTTAAGTTCCTTGTATAGAGAGTCAGCCTATAGCACAGATAAAGCTGGTTCACCATAACATCAGCGGATGTCAACATCATGTTACGATCTCAAAATCGACGACAGTGTGCTTTTTGGCCCTTATGGTTCTCAGCGCCTTATTTGCTGGATACAGTTTTTTGTTTATTTTTTCGGGACAAAAATGTATTTTGTGTGGTCAAGATAAACGAGCCACCCTGTATGGATACAAAATAATAATTTAAAAAATTTTGTTTTACGGCAAGGTTCCTACTGATAGTCTGGTTCGCCAGAAGTTTTTTTGCTACCGCTGAGCGTCCCCAGAGCTGTGTCGCGACGCGAAAAAGCAGCCGGCGGACGGAGCGGAGTAAGACTGCGTGCACAGGCCGAAAAAGCAAACGCGGGCAGCTGAGGGCAGGGCAGAAGAATTGCCGCTCGCCGTTTATCGACGGACAAGTTGCGCCTAATGACGGCGAACGGCGGCGCGCGTCGCGACGAGTCTATCGGGCCGTCACCGCGACGCCATTCTGCCGTCCGTCCGTCAGCCGCGGAGCGCCGGCAGCGGCAGCTGCAGCGGCAGCGGCGGTTGCCGGGCCTGCACGCACGCACGCACCCCGCGCACGCACCGCCTACGTCTTCATACGCCTGCCTGTTGCGTACCGCGGCTTCACGTGATTCCTATCAGGGGACGCTTGCCACGAAAGCCAACTTTAGTATCCGACAGAGGTACGGATTCCCCTCGCCGCACCACTATCGATATGGAAAAAGGCTAACAGGTAATCGGGTTCCACACCATTGCCGTAGCTCGCTCCCGCGGAGAGCGCTGCCGCAGATGCAGGCATGTCACGTGGGCCCGCCAAATCCACACCGTATAACTAGCTACTAATTGAGCATCCGGATGCGCTGAACAAAAAATCTGTTCACAACATTTCCTGCGCGGCAAGTCACGTGATTCTGGGACGGGCCATTTCAGCCTGTGTCATTACTTCGCTGCTACAGGTACATCACCTTCACAAATACCGTGAAACTTGGCATACACTTTTTGTAGCCGTCATAATAATTTGATACCAGAAACTGTAGTTGGATTGAAGTTAAGGATATCTTGTAGAACAAAGCGGGAATTCCACAACTGGCCATTAAGATTGCTGCACCAAGAAGAAATGCAGATAAACTTGTATTCATTGGACAAATATATTATACTAGAACTGACATGTGATTGCATTTTCACGCAATTTGGGTGCATAGATCCCGAGAAATCAATACCCAGAACAACCACCTCTGGCCGTAATAACGGCCTTGATACGCCTGAGCATTGAGTCAAACAGAGCTTGGATGAGGTGTACAGGTACAGCTGCCTATGCCGCTTCAACACGATACCACAGTTCATCTCGACTGCTAGTGATACGAGGCCGTTGGCATCCAGCACGGCGTTCAGTATTACCCTCCTGAACCCACCGATTCCATATTCTGCTAACAGTCATTGAATCTCGACCAACGCGAGCAGCAATGTCGCGACACGATAAACCGCAATCGCGATAGGCTACGATCCTACCTTTATCAAAGTCGGAATCGTGATAGTACGCATTTTTCCTTCTTACACGAAGCATCACACTTAATAATGCCATTTTTACTATTCGAACAGTATCTGAAGTGAGTGATCGTTCGCCACTAAAATTAGTCAACTTTGCTTATTTTCATTCTCTTATGTCGTATGGTATTACACTCGTATTTTGGGATAGCTCTTCCATTCTAAAAGGATATTTTTGGCTCAGACCTGGCGGTCTTTGGAATAAGTGGGGTAAGTTCAGGAACTTCTTGTAGTCTCCTGTTCACGAGTCTGAGTATTTCGGCAGTGGCCTCTCGATATATACACTCCTGGAAATTGAAATAAGAACACCGTGAATTCATTGTCCCAGGAAGGGGAAACTTTATTGACACATTCCTGGGGTCAGATACATCACATGATCACACTGACAGAACCACAGGCACATAGACACAGGCAACAGAGCATGCACAATGTCGGCACTAGTACAGTGTATATCCACCTTTCGCAGCAATGCAGGCTGCTATTCTCCCATGGAGACGATCGTAGAGATGCTGGATGTAGTCCTGTGGAACGGCTTGCCATGCCATTTCCACCTGGCGCCTCAGTTGGACCAGCGTTCGTGCTGGACGTGCAGACCGCGTGAGACGACGCTTCATCCAGTCCCAAACATGCTCAATGGGGGACAGATCCGGAGATCTTGCTGGCCAGGGTAGTTGACTTACACCTTCTAGAGCACGTTGGGTGGCACGGGATACATGCGGACGTGCATTGTCCTGTTGGAACAGCAAGTTCCCTTGGCGGTCTAGGAATGGTAGAACGATGGGTTCTATGACGGTTTGGATGTACCGTGCACTATTCAGTGTCCCCTCGACGATCACCAGTGGTGTACGGCCAGTGTAGGAGATCGCTCCCCACACCATGATGCCGGGTGTTGGCCCTGTGTGCCTCGGTCGTATGCAGTCCTGATTGTGGCGCTCACCTGCACGGCGCCAAACACGCATACGACCATCATTGGCACCAAGGCAGAAGCGACTCTCATCGCTGAAGACGACACGTCTCCATTCGTCCCTCCATTCACGCCTGTCGCGACACCACTGGAGGCGGGCTGCACGATGTTGGGGCGTGAGCGGAAGACGGCCTAACGGTGTGCGGGACCGTAGCCCAGCTTCATGGAGACGGTTGCGAATGGTCCTCGCCGATACCCCAGGAGCAACAGTGTCCCTAATTTGCTGGGAAGTGGCGGTGCGGTCCCCTACGGCACTGCGTAGGATCCTACGGTCTTGGCGTGCATCCGTGCGTCGCTGCGGTCCGGTCCCAGGTCGACGGGCACGTGCACCTTCCGCCGACCACTGGCGACAACATCGATGTACTGTGGAGACCTCACGCCCCACGTGTTGAGCAATTCGGCGGTACGTCCACCCGGCCTCCCGCATGCCCACTATACGCCCTCGCTCAAAGTCCGTCAACTGCACATACGGTTCACGTCCACGCTGTCGCGGCATGCTACCAGTGTTAAAGACTGCGATGGAGCTCCGTATGCCACGGCAAACTGGCTGACACTGACGGCGGCGGTGCACAAATGCTGCGCAGATAGCGCCATTCGACGGCCAACACCGCGGTTCCTGTTGTGTCCGCTGTGCCGTGCGTGTGATCATTGCTTGTACAGCCCTCTCGCAGTGTCCGGAGCAAGTATGGTGGGTGTGACACACCGGTGTCAATGTGTTCTTTTTTCCATTTCCAGGAGTGTATATTTCTTAGTGACATTTCTTATTAACAATATTAGTTTATCCCACAGAATAATCAGCTTCCACTCGGTTAATATTCTGCAGAAATCAAACTAGCATTTGCATCGGACTTCCTTAACTCTTGTGCAGAGAGTTATGCAGTATACTGCTGCATCCATCTTCAACAAGCTACCACTCGAATTCAAAAATCTTGGCAGTATTCCACGCGCTTTCAAATCAAAATTGAAGAGTTTCCTCATGGGTCACTCCTATTCTGTCGAGGAGTTCCTTGAAAATTCAAGCTGATTCTTGTTGTCTTGTTGGCCCGGCCGGAGTGGCCGAGCGGTTCTAGGCGCTACAGTCTGGAACCGCGCGACCACTACGGTCGCAGGTTCGAATCCTGCCTCGGGCATGGATGTGTGTGATGTCCTTAGGTTGGTTGGGTTTAAGTAGTTCTAAGTTCTAGAGGACTGATGACCTTAGAAGTTAAGTCCCATAGTGCTCAGAGCCATTTGAACCATTTTTTTGTTGTCTTGTTGATTGTGTTTACTTAAACTTATATCGGGTTCATAAACATTTATTTTTGCCTGTTGTTACTTGTACCCTGTAACTTCTTGTACTGACACATTCCATGACCTTGGAGATTTCCTCTACAATTTTGTCCTACGGAACTTGGTGTGCCCGCATCTCGTGGTCGTGCGGTAGCGTTCTCGCTTCCCACGCCCGGGTTCCCGGGTTCGATTCCCGGCGGGGTCAGGGATTTTCTCTGCCTCGTGATGGCTGGGTGTTGTGTGCTGTCCTTAGGTTAGTTAGGTTTAAGTAGTTCTAAGTTCTAGGGGACTTATGACCACAGCAGTTGAGTCCCATAGTGCTCAGAGCCATTTGAACCATTTTTGAACTTGATGCGTAAATAAAATAAAAACAAAATGTGAGAAGTGATGGTATTGTGCTTTTTCGCCACATTATCATAACACAGATACCGCTTTATTTACGTTTTTTTGGTAACTGGTTAAGAATTAACAGCCAACAATACTATTTTACGTTTTATGTTGCAATTTTTTTTATTGGCCGGTCTCAGTTGCAGCTAATTACGTTACAATGACGTTTCAGACGGCGCCGAAGTGTCACGAAAAAACAAACCATTTGGGACTACAGAACAGTTGCAGCAAATGTGTAAGTGATTTGCACCACATCCTTGTCTATTATTACATTCAATTTTTCTTTAATTACCCGTTTGCTTTTCATAGATAAGTAAAATATTCTATAACATTTTCTCTTCGTTTCGTCAAAACAGTAAAACCATACACCCGTATACTACGCTTAAGAAAAAATTGTTATATGATTACAGAGGATAGGTACAATAATGTGAACATCTGTAAAATCCCCATTTGCCCTTAATATAGCTGCGATTCTTCTTGGAATACTGGCATGTAATGATTGTATAGTCTCCAGTGGATTGTTATGCCATCCTTCGATCAGAACCTGTTCTAACTCATGTAGTGACCAGGGAGGCGGAAGTCCGCTCCGAGATCTGCGCTTCAATACCACCCACGAGGGTTCGATAACGTTCGAGACCAGTGATTGTGCGGGCCAGGGAAAGCGCTGCACTTCAGTTGTGTGCTCCTCATACGGCCTTTTGAGAGCAATAATGGGACCAGCAGAATACCATGATATGCCTGCCCATAACATCACACGTCCACCTCCGTGTTTAACCGTTGGAATGAAGCAATCAAGATTGTAGGCTTCTGTTGGCGTTCTCCAGACATAAACCTGGCCCAGTGTTGGAAATAATGAAAACGTTGACTCGTCGGACCGCATGACGTGTTCCCACTGATCAGCCGTCCAGGACTTGCGCTCCTCACACCATGTTTTACACTTCTTTGCATTGATTGTCATCGCTAACGATTTCGGTATAGCAGCTCGTCCATGAATATTCGATTTATGGACTTCTCGGGGGCAGTGTCGACAGATACGGAGGTTCGAAGATCGCTATTGAGCTCTGCAGTCACTTTAGCAGCCTAAGTTTTGTGTTCTTTTGACACAATTTGTCTTAGAGTAAGATGATATCTGACATTTAGTTTTGATTTGTGCCCACTATTATAATTATACGATAATGTCTTTCAGTGTCTTGTGTAGGCAGTCATAACTGTTGAAACAGTTGCTCTTGAAGTATTCAGTAAGTTTGCTGTCTTCGTTACTGATGCCCCAGCTAATCGGGCCGCCAAAATCTGCCCTCCTTGGAGCTCTGTTAGTTCTTTCATTGCACGTCGATCTCGGCCTCTGAATGCAAATACGAAGTGTGCACTACTCGTAAACAACCTGCATTGATGCCTAGTCCGTACTGAACACGCACAGTCCAGCGCGACACGTGCCCAACTTGAGTTGTTGACCGTCAAACACAACTATCCCATTAATACCGCTGTTCACATTATTTTGTCTATCCCCTGTATATATACACACAAGATCAATTTTAGAATTTAGGAATGATAAAAGAAGTGACAGTCAAGAATATTTTTTTTAACTTTTCTATTGCACTGATGCATATTGCCGAATCCGTTTTAATTAATTATGTTACAATTACACTGTGCAGGAAACTGCAGAAGTACTTATATACACACAAGGGTTTCACAACTTTCGTAGAGAACGTTAATCAGACTATCTTGTATATGAGCATGGCACCCATATGTATAAACTGACTGGTAGTTTTCTCAAATACACTTGTAAATTTATCTGGCACTTGTCTCGCAAACACATGATCATAAGATCGCAGACATTATCTCTACAACACAAGACTTTATAATACCGTGTCTCGATGTTTTTCAATACATAAAGTGCCTCATATCAACATGACATTCACAATTATACATTTGTTGTATATATCTATGAAGACTAACAGGTATTTATCGTACATACTTCTCATTGCATTAGTAGCAGCGACCACAGTTCAGCATAGCTGATACTAAAACACAAACCTGCAGAAACGTATATAAAACAAGGTAAATATTTGTAAAGTTAGGGTTTCGCTATTACTGTAAATTGTAGACAATGAGTGTCGTCCCAAAATCAGATGACTAGCCCGGTTTGATGTTGAGATCATGCGCAGTAGGCTATGCTCATTCCACAGAGCTACATACTCCATGGTGCAATCACGCAATCTGTAAATACGGCGGCGCCGCACTTGTCCGGCAACTCTCGCCATTTCATTCAGGCCTTCGATATGCGCCATTGATAGCAGTAATTGTTCTTGCCTGTGTTTCCGTTTCTAGATGCGGATCCCTCCCTGAAGTGTTTTGTGCAAGCTTATGATAATTTGCGCTACACCTTGGAGACTGCTTCTGGCTAGCCGTTCACTTCGTTAAATCTGCCGTCATCGGCCACAGCAACCATCTGTTGCCCATAGTTCCATCGGTCTCTGCGTCACAGCCAGTGCGAGTGATCATGAACTGAATTCTCTCCACTCATAGCAGGACAGAAGAACAGCGTGTCAAAAAATGCTAATCTGCATCGGTTCTGAACAAGTAATTAACGGTCGCAACGACTTCTGCTTCCAATAACTGCGTAATTTGCAGCTATTACAAGATTAGTGGCGAACACCTTCAGCATGTCTCATCAAATAAGCACGTAGGGCTAATACTTAGAGGTGGTATGAAGTGGGAGGATCATGTGAGATCAGTATTAAGAAAAGTCAGTGGCTTTGCTAAGGTAGATACAACGGTTCCCGTGAGATCGGTAACGTTTCGCATCGACGGGCGTGGTCAGTACTTGGATGAACGACGCTCACGGTACGCCGCGTGCTGTTAACAAAGTTCCTTTTGGTGACGTTACGTACCTCATCACCAGTCTGCACCAGTGTCCTGGGTCATTTCCGCATTGTCTTGTGGAGTTAGGACATACGATGCTGTGATCCGTTCGTCAAATGGGGTCGTTAAGCTTGGTGCTCTTCGATAGGAGAAGTCTATGTCCCGGCTCTGTGTTTCAACCTTTTCCTTCTCTCACCATTTTCATCTCGAAGGCGACACTACACTACACACACACACACACACACACACACACACACACACACACCATTAAAGTCATCTACACCCAACCGATACATTTCCACATCCACTTCTCATATTTGGCGAAGGAAAGGTGCCTGCAGGCAAGAGAGGTAAGGAAAACATTTCCAATTAGACGGCTGAACCTGCACTTTGGGATCTCTTAACCATTCATGTTATACGACCTTATTTTGCTATGGTATTAAGAACAACGAATGGAAGATCTAGAGCCGGCCAAGATGGCCGAGCAGTTCTAGGCGCTACAGTCTGGAACCGCGCGACCGCTACGGATTGGATGTATGTGATGTCCTTACGTTAACTAGGTTTAAGTAGTTGTTGTGTACATAGTTCCGCGTAGTCAGTGCGTACACAACTTTCCCACTAGAGCGCGCCCCGCTAAGCACAACAGCGCAGGCGCAGCACTCTTTGTTATTATTTTAATAAATGTGTGTGAAAATTAATCAAGTTCTGTTTAAAGTTGGTCACCGTCAGTCTCCTACTCTAAGCGTGCAAGTGTCATTTCTATCGTCTGTCCTAACGGCAGAAGATAAACACGCCACGATAAGACCACGAGACGGTTCCAGATAGTAGCGCCTAGAACCGCTCGGCCACCCCGGCCGGTGGAAGGTCTTCCACTCCTCTGTTCGTTATGAACGTTTGTTCTGTCTCCACTAAACTCCTTACACCACTTAAACGTACTAGTTTTGTTCATAATACCTTCGCCGCCATTTGTTTTCATGCGCGAAAAAATTCAGTACTTGTTTCGCCTCCGAGCAGGAAGTGGATCACGACACGTCGTTTGCACTTATCAGGACTTCTTACCGACATCTTTCACGCAACTGAAAGTGTGTTTACGTGCTAACGCGTTCCTGCGATGATCGCCCGTCTGGGGGTCCCCCCTCTACCACTCAATGTTGCCAACCCTCAAAAAACAGAGAAACCACATTTCATTATGGAAACAAATATACTTAATTTCTGAACGTGCCTCGTAGATTGCTGGCCAAAAGTGTAGGTTCTTATTATTTCTTTATTTTATTTATATTTTTCTGTTATTTTCTTTATTTACATGTTTCTGTTACATTATTTATCTATATTTTTGTATATTTATTTATTATTGCATTTCATTATATTGTATTTTCTGTTTGCAATGAAACCATAAAAAGCAACTGCAGGACAAGAGATACAGATCAATACAATACGCTCGCAGGTTCGAATCCTGACTCGGCCATGGATGTGTGTGATGTCCTTAGGTTAGTTAGGCTTAAGTAGTTCTAAGTTCTAGGGGACTGATGACCTCAGAAATTAAGTCCCATAGTGCTCAGAGCAATTTGAACCATTTTTTGAAGACCTTCCATTGTGACTGATGAGTTGGTGCAAAAAAATCAGGAAACTGTTCGTAAAGACCGCCAGTTGACAGGGGACGAAATTTCTGAGACGTTTCCACAGCTCTCCAAAACTTTAGTGTACGAGACATCCACGGAAACGCTGGGATATTGGAAACTGTCAGCAAGACGGGTACCAAAACAGCTGACTGAACAGAAAAAGGAAACTCGTAGGAGCAGCGCCCGCGAGTTTCTTCAGCAACTTGAATTGGAAGGTGAGGATTTTCGAGCTGTGTTGTGACTGGAGATGAAACGTGAGTGGCTCATTACACGTCTGAGGGAAAAGCACAATTGTCACAGTGGTGCCACATCAATTCCCCCTCTACGACAAAACTCAGATACACAAATTTGGGCAAAAAGGCCATGGCCTCGGTGTTTTGGGACAGAAAAGGCATAGTTTAGGCCGAATTTCTGCCTCAGAGTGAGAGCATCAATCCACAACGATGTTGTTAGATCCTAATAAAGAAACTCAGAAAAAGCATTCAAAACGAAAGGAGGGGAATTCTCACGAGAGGAGCGTGTTTGTTGCACACATTTCCCATCCTCACCCAGACTTCACCACCAAGGTGCTCTTGGTCTGATTTGGTTTGGATGTTTTGAACCAGTTCACGTATTTCCCTGACTTGGCGCCTTCAGATTATCGTTTTGTTTCTCTTCCCTCAAGGCACACATGAATGGAAGTAAATTTTCAACCGACAAGGAGGTGCAGAAAGAAGTTGTAAACTTGGGGAGGGAACTGGCGGGAGAGTTCTTCGAGAAAGGGATAAAGAAGCTTGCGCCAAGGCTCACCACATGCATTGAATGGGTGGCGATTGTGAGGGGAAATAGTCAACAAGTGTATCGACAATACCCCATCATTTTTTCAAATACACTTTTTCGAAATAAATATAAAAATCCAGTACACTTACTTCCTGAATATGTCTCGCGTGCACAAACGGCACTAAAATGTTGTGACAACCCATTAAGCTAGAAATCATAAGACACCCTAATAGGATTGGAATAAATGCCTCCCATACTATAGCCTCCTCATATTCATGCATTTACGGTACAAGCACAGAATATTTCGCTCCCTCCAGGAAAACGGCCTAGCAATCGACAGACCCTGCCTGGGAATCTCCACGTGAGCCAAAAAGTAAGTTTACAGTAAATATTACTCCATGAGAGATGGACTTTAGGTCAAGTAATCAGTGATGAGCAACAGGCTGAAGCCATCATCAGCCTGAAGGTTGGTTTGAGCATCACGGCGCCTTACTAGACGTAGCCCTATTGGAGCAGGTATGCCGTTACTTTTCTCCAACGTGTGAAAAGACTTACCGAGCCATTCGTAGGAGGATCTACTGTTTAACTTGGATTATGAACCACGGTGAAACTCAGAATTTTTAACACTGAAAGACAATCACGAAGAGGCAAGATGCGACAAGCGACGATAAACATCCTAGGACTGACTGACCATCGATCCAGATGAATTTCGAACCATATTCTGGCAATTTACCACTGAGCCCAAAATGAGAAAGTACTGCCTCGAACTGGTAAAAATTATCTTTCTGACACGCCTTGACTAAAAGAAGGGCTAGGTTGACAGGGAACATCGTGAGGTAATAAGGCTTAGTCAATTTGGGGTAATGGAGGGAGGCTGCTGAGTGGGGCGGGGGAGGAGGGGAGGGGGAGGGAGAGAGTTCGCCAATTGTAGATGGACAGCGAGCAAGGCTTGACTACAGTAAGAATGTTAAAGGGGATGTAGGTCACTGCAGTTCTACGTAGATGAAAAGATTTCCACAGAACACAATGTCGTGTGTCAAACCAGTCTTTCGAGTGAAGACCTCATCAACGTTAACATCTTCAGCCAGGTGAGGATCCTGGGATCGGTCCTGAAAGGAGGAGGCAGTGGGGTTGGAGATTCACAGTTCGTTATTATTCCTCCCTCCCCCAAACATAACTTGCAATAAGGCGTAGTCAATCTGTGGCGATGTTAACGTGCCGCAGATGCCTATCAGGTTAATAATAACACTGGTAACGAATATATGTATGAAATGTTTTATAAAAAATAATCATTTGGCTACATTAGTACCTAGTATATTATCATAGCACAAATTCCGAGAAATTGTTGTTAGTGAAATACTTCATTTGAAAAGCATTTGTCCCAGAATTCGAGAAGCAGATGTGTTGTGAAACTGATTAAAGAGCTTCCAAGATGCTACTCCAGGCGGGTGTAAAAATGAATGTGCGCAACGGAAAATACTGAATGCGAAAATGAAAGATTTGGCCCTGTCTGAATACCCCCTGAAGCAGATCTTAGATGATATCATCTGCTCCTTCTTACTCTTTAACATATAAATTACAACCTTAACATAAATGAATGATTAAGGGAACTAGTAACTACAAAATGATAAATGCTTTTTCTGCTTTTACATTTATTGTATACTAAAACCCTTTATATATTGCAAATGTGTATATATCAATGTCCAATGTACATAAAGAGATACAAATGAATTTCCTAACTAATATAATTGATCAATTGCCCAAATCTGCCTCTCTTTATGGCTACGGGACGTAATACAAATAACACGAGATTACTGACATCATCTACGTATCAAACACTAGAAGACACTAGTTTCAAAGATGATCTACAGTGGTGTGCAATCTCAGTGGAAATAAAAGTTACGTCATCACAGCTGTTTAGCTTTATAGCCCTAATAAGCCGGAGCAGTTAGCAATATCACCATATGTACTGCGTCCGGTGCGTCGAAGGGATGGATCTCGCACACGTCTGCGACGACGGCAAATCTCCAGCCACAAAATATAAAAACAACTCACACGAACACTAGGACGGCAGAAGGCGATCCTCTGACCAGCATAATCTAATGCTGCCTTCTCCTCCCTGTGTTCTACAGAAAAGAAACAGGAATTCCCAGCCACAAAGGCGGAATTCAGATAAAGTCTCTATGTGATTATAGCCAGAATAAGTGCTCTCAATCACTGAACGCTACGTACTCAACGGCGACTCCCTACCCAGAGGCGAAATTCAGATTCGTATAAGTTCGTAGCAGTACGTTGCCTAACCGTTCTAACTATAAAATCCCCAGAGAGAAAAGACAGCAAGTCAGTCAGTGCCAACAAAAGCTGATACTGAGCGACCGTTAAACACGGGAGCTCAAAACGGAAGAGTTTCTATCCACCGTTGGCTTCCCAGCAAAGCTTGGCTCCCCTCCCTCGTAACTGCAGAAGCCGAACCAAAATCTCGAAACCACGGAATATTCTCTCTCTCTACAGATTCTTCCAAACGTTTACCAACCATATTTTAGTCTTTTGTCGTGCAGCGCAGAAAGTTTGCGAGGAAATACCTATTCTTGTTAATTAGGAATACATACAAAGGTGCATTCCTCAGAGTAAAAATCCTCAGAAATAACCTAGCCAGTGCGATTTCAGAGGTAATACTTCCTTGTTCCTGCCTGCTGCATCCAACATTTTCAGAGTTTTCGAAATATTATCCGGTTATCCTTCCGACCCAGCTACATCACATGCCGGCCACCGCTGTATTGTGCTTCAGCGGTCAGGTGCCCTGACCGTCCATCTTGGGCTACTTCCAGTGTAGCAGACCCACACATCTGTGCGGGCTTTTCCACCCAGGGCCTGAGACTGGCTTTCCAACCTCTGCTAGTACAGGCAATCATTCATTACGCCGTTTTGATAATAAATACAATTCATCATCTTTCATGCAATAAGCGTTAACAACTATTTACAAGGTGTCTAACATTCTGCGTGGTGCCTGTTGTTCTATATCGTGTCTCCCTACCACTTTCGCGGAACGAGGCTCTGAGCGTGTTTTTTAGGGAATTGACTAGTTTGAACCTGGGACCTGTTGCTGGTAAGGAGACGTCAGACCACACATGACATGTAGAGTTCAGAAGAGTTGAGTGAGACTAGCGATGATATAACCAAATACTTAATGATTTCAGCGTCAGCTCCACTGCACTCCCAGTAAAAGAATCATAATACTAACTAAATTTAGTGGAAGGGGTTCAAGGCTTTCCTATTTTTAGTTAGCTGGTAAAATAACGTCGAAAAAGCAGTTAAGTTTACCATTGGAAATTTTATTCTACTCACAAAACATTGTTTATAAATTGCATTATTGATAAAAGGAAATGTTTTAATACAGGATGGTAAAAACCAACTGCGTTCAACAAAAATGTGAACGAATATTCCCTCATTGGGTTTCCAAGCTCTACAATGGATCGAACGATGACCTATGCCATATCACATCTATAATCTAGGTTTAAATTAAGTTTCACAAAAGAGAAAACTATCAAAATGGTCTACAGTGACCCTCAATTATCTTTAATTACTTATCTAACTTGTCGTAAATTACAGTGGCTGATGTGGCTTCTCAATAACTATATAACAGAAAAATCATCGCGTTTCAGATTTTTACTTCAAGTGGCAAATGTGAACACCATGAGCTTTAATTGACGATCGACACTAGTATTACGCAAAAAGGGGGTGTAACAGATGAGGCTTCTGCAGTTCTGAGTGAAGCTTTATGCGCTGTTATGCGCCATTGCGTGCGTTCATTACCTTGTCGGTGTTCGTCAGGAGCAGCGGGCAGCACAGCTCCGCTCACCTCGCCGTCTCGGAAGCAACTCTCTCCTAACTTCTCGTTACTACAATTTACCGAAGTTGGTTTAAAAAATCTATGTGGCTGTGTTTTCATCTGACCAATCAGGGTCTCAAAGTTAACCTTAAACTCCGCCTACAAAAATTCTGTCTATCCAATGAGAAACGTTATACTTTTCGTGGTGGGGCAATGTTTTTAAAGTTTGCAACGTAACAGAGACGCGAAAAAGTCTCACACTAAAACTTGCAGCTGGTGTGGTCCTTTTAGTGTTATAGTAAGATCTATACTGTTCTTCTGGAGGGCTCTATCTTTTAACATGGACTGGGGGGTGGTCCTGACGTAACAGAGACGCGAAAAAGTCTCACGCTAAAACTTGCGGCTAGGTGGCCCTTTTAGTGTTATCGTAAGATCTATACTGTTCTTCTGGAGGGCTCTAGCTTTTAACATTGGCTGGGGGTGGTCCTAGCGGTTAGCTGGCGACGTGGGTGTCCGTCCCTTATCGTAGGGCCTTATAGCTTAACACGGTTCTGTTCTCGGCTCCTGTTCTCGTTTCTCCCCTCGGAACTGCATCTGTCTCACGGTGGGAAGGTATGACAAGCATTTAGGCATTCTTGTGTTAGTCTGTGGTGTTCCATTTGCTCACTCGTTACTCGTATTACTTTGGTTAATTTAATGTCACGATTTATTCGGAGCTATGTGACATACTACTGGATTTGCTTATCATGTCAGGGTTTTCATGGAAGATGTTGGATTTGCCTGACAAAAGGTGTAAGTGACAATGTCAGTCTTCTTCAAATATTCATATATACATTGTACAACCTATCAAATGATACCTAATTCCGGTTGTAAATCACGGTAGAGTATGTAGATGAGTGTTCGTCAAGGTGCGAAATTATACCCACCGTACAAGCTGTGAACCGACAAACTCGAATAATTTTGACACTGTCACAGTTTCCACGATATGAAATCGAAGTGTGACCTCATCATTATCAGTATTTCACTGAGCGCTTCAACAGTGCACATAGATCACTAGGCTATGGCTCTGCGAGTTTGTAAGCTGGCGGAATTTCGTTTCTTTTCATCTACGATAGCGGAAGTAAGTATTATCGTTAAGTGGAAGGTTTTTCCCTTTCTGTCTTCATTTACTAAACTTCATAGGTTTGTCGGTTCTACTTGTGAACTCAGAAACTGTGCTGGGTTTATTATCAACAGCAAGTGCAGTCAGCCTGTGAATGAGGTGCACATTCCTGACTTAATTGTTTTCTGCAGTCGGTCTGGCAACAGGTCCACCCTCCTTGGCAAGTCCTCAGGCAAGCAATTGAAAAGAATTCTGGATTAAACACAGCTTACAGTTTCATTGCTGTTACCGCGACTTTTACTTTTCATGATTTCTTTATTCTCCCAAAGTAAGCGGTGAAATTTGAAAATGGACATTACGTAAAAAATTTGAGGCCTTTAGTAAAATGTTCTCTTGAGGACGAGGGATGATGTGGATGGGGGGGAGGGGAGGAATGGGGAGGAGAAAAAAGCGTGTGAACAGGAGTCAGAATGCGTCTATTCCAAACAGAAGGTTGTAAGTGACTTCGAACGAGTCTACAGTGTCGAACCATTTCAGCTCTCATTGGAAATGCTGCTAATACAGTAATTCTCCCATTGGACAGAAGCGAGTTGAAAACTGCGACTAACAGGTGCTGCTCACGCGATGTGACCATAGCACGAAGTTCCTTCAGCGTTCAACTAACTTCCTTGTTGTTTGTAGCGAATTTTCCTAGTTTCATTTTCAGTATTTGAAGCAGTAGAAATATAAATATGACTTACAGTGATGATTGTATAATATGTTACATTTAGCTGAGAATAAAAGTACAATTTGAAATACCGTCAACTGTTTTCCATGTTCCATAACGATAGGATAGGCCTTTAAAATCAAATTCGTTAACTCGAAACGTTTTTTATTAAGTCAGATGATTATCCTTGCAGATATGATAGTATCTGCATTCATTTGGGGAAAAAAGGATAAAAACGAAAATGTGAGGTGCCATGCAGTGAGAGTGGCCTGAGTTTTGAGGTAGTTTTCTCCTACGGGCCAGACGCGACGAGTCATAATGCAGATATTGTCACCCGCGGTTTTGGACATCAGCAGAGTCTGTTGTAACAACATGTGGGTGGAAGGAGGAGACGCGCCATTTTTGCAAGGCCTGGAGAAACACTTTTGTGAACAGAACCATAGAAAGCCGGGCTTCTTTGCAATACACGGACTGCTATACATACCTTCTGGAAGTGGAGTGAGAGCCAGGGAAGTTAAGACACATTTGAGGGCATAAGTTGCCGCCAAGCTCAAGCATTGCGAGACAAAAATGCTTAACACAATGAAAGACCTTCGGCCGTAGATACAGACATAACCTTTTAGAGTATTAAGTGACTGCTAACATTAACCTTTCGGCAATTTTCAGAAATGGTTCAAATGGCTCTGAGCACTATGGGACTTAACATCTAAAGTCATCAGTTCCCTAGAACTTAGAACTACTGAAACCTAACTAACCTAAGGATATCACACACATCCATGCCCGAGGCAGGATTCGAACCTGCGACCGTAGTCGTCACGCGGTTCCAGACTGAAGCGCCTAGAACCGCTCGGCCACACTGGCCGGCTCGGCAATTTTGGTATAACTTTGCACATATAATGTTTTGTACTGAAACACGTTTATTAGAACCAGTCACGACATCATTTAAATAGACTTATCAAGGTATTAGTTTAGCGTTGTCAATGTTTGTTAGAACGTTTAACAAGCACTTTTATATAATAAAATGAGTTAATTGTGATTCTTGTTTAATTTTGTAGATAACGAATCCTTTGTTCATTATGTTAGAGGGCAACGATTTAATTATGTAAAGCCAACAGGTCCGCTTTGCATATCTCTTGTTAACATCCACCCCACATACCCTCTCTGCCTAATTCTTTACTTTTCTGAAGCCTGTAAGTCAGCTGCCGGAAATCTACAGTCTGCATGGAGTGCTCTCTGCAGGAGTCTGTTTCACATCGTTTGGAGTCCTTTTAGGTCTGGTTTTGCAACGTATCCCGAGAGAGAGAATAGATACTTTAATGTGGATCTTGTGAGACAGTACACACGGATCCTTATTTCTGCTGGTAAGACACTTCTTGGATTTAGTAAGGGAAAAGTGTGATAAGCTTTTCACTGTATTTTTTCCTCATGTTTGCTGTGTGTGTATGCCATGTGAGACGTCAAGGTTCGATGCTTTTTCCATGTCTGGCTCTCTGAACGCTACCTGCGCACTCTTATCAGGATTCCTGTTGGTGTCTGGCATCACAGCCCGGGAAGCGAAACCTCACCGCAAGTGTGGCTATGCTAGGAAGGACTTCACCTGCATTGTCTTTTAGTTGCTGCAGATAACTGCACAGTGAAGCAACGAATGAATCATTGTTTTTATTGATACATATGGGGAAGAATCTCTCTTGTGTACAAAGAAAAACGCCAGTTATTTTGAAATATCCATATTTAAAGCGGACACATTTTTTTGTGGTACAAGTTGCAGCAGATGGTAAGGGGTCTAAACTCTTCATTATTTATTGACAATACTAATTTGTCGAACTATCAATATATTCAAGCGACTTTCACACCATCAATTATATTGCCAGTTGGCATTGGTTTTCACAAACAAACAAATTGTCGAACACCCAAAAGAGATCGCATACCGCCATTTTACTAGCTATAGTTGGTATAAAGCAAACAGAAATCGACGATATAGTGCAAATGAGTCAGAAAAAAAGGGGGAAAGGGAGTGCCTTGTCGTATGCTTATTCTGGCTAAAATCATAACTACGACATTGTGAGATACCATTAACTCTTTTCGGATGAGTCCTACATCTTACGACAAAGTCTGAGTGTTGATACGACATAAATAGAGAAGCAAAATATATTACTGAAAGTCGATTAGGTATCGGGAGTAACTTTCAGATATCTGGCGACAGGTAGGTCACTCGTATGCTTGCAGTTTAGCACAATCGTAAGGACTTGCGGAAAGGCACACGTTTTCATTTCTGCATGAGAGGATAACATTTGTTAATTGTGTGCCTTGTTTACGTTCCAGGTTACAAACGTTGCTCTGTGTGACGACAGCCTGGAATCGCACTAGTGATTGCTCTCCTGCTGCTCGAAATATCTTAGTTGAGATGTTGGCTGCATCCCTCGCTACGCTCAATTTGAACCTCCAACCCTGCCCTTCAAGTAACTGCACAGCCACAAATCCACACGAGTTCAAATCTGGTGCTCTCGTTGGCTATGCAGTTTGGAACTATCGGCCACAGATTCGGTGCTATGGAGTAACCGAGTGACATCATGGGTCCAGTATTGCGTCCAGCATTCCCAGGCATAATAGCAGAAACACCTTCAACAATTTTCTGGCGCACAAGGCCGTCGACGAATCCCAGGAGCAATTCCCAAATCGCCAGTTAATTCGGTCTTCCGAATCATATTCATCAACCCTGGAGCGGAAAGAGGACCTCTCCGTATTCCTTTCATACATCAGTACTCGCGAACAACCCAGGTACTATTGCTGTTGTATTGATAAAACAGCTTTACGAGCTAAGCTCTGCTCACCTACCCAGATCCATGTTGACTGTCTGCAATAGTAATGCATACTGAAGCTTGCTTGAACCCTACTTCCCCGTACCAATTCCGGCACCTAATGACACGTCATGACATTTGACAATACTACCAACGCAAATCCAGCAGCGCACAGTCCGAATGTCATTCCTATAAGGTTGGGAACCCGTAAGGTAATTAGTTATTCGTCTACACTGGCTCAAGGAGCGAAAGATTAATTGCAGCCAATCTGTATTACAACACTCTACACGTCACTCCCAGAGGCAATTTTGGACTAATTTCATTGTGCACAGAGACGTTTAATCAGCCCTTCTTCCCGAACACCACACGTGAATGGAACGGGAAAAATAACTGGAAACTGATAAAAACGGAACGTACCCTCTGGCATGCGTTTCCAGTTGTTTGCAGAGTATAGATGCAGATGTAAAGGCAAACTAAAAATATAAACTGACGCCGTGCGTTTGATTCATGAAGCTCTGTCAACATCTGAAAGGCAAACATCGTCAAACCCTCAATGCTCGGGCTCATACGCAAAGTTCGTACTCAGAAATCTAAGAGCATTTTTGGAATACCGATACTGCTCAACAGCATTTCTAGTACTGACAGTACGCCAATACGCGCCTTGAGACATAAAATATGCCGGCCGGAGTGACCGTGCGGTTCTAGGTGCTACAGCCTGGAATCGAGCGAACGCTACGGTTGCAGGTTCGAATCCTGCCTCGGGCACGGATGTGTGTGATGTCCTTAGGTTAGTTAGGTTTAATTAGTTCTACGTTCTAGGCGACTGATGACCTCAGAAGTTAAGTCGCATAGTGCTCAGAGCCATTTGAACCATTTGAACCACATAAAATATGTTGACTGGTTGACAATAGTATTGAAAGTGTGTGGCCTCTTTACATCTTACACCACTGGCGAGCAATCGGCTGCCCATGTAGTTTTCCTCCCGTGATGCATTTTAGTATATTATATCCGACGCTCGGCTTGCAGTGGGTTTGCAGCTCATAACGCCGACCAGTGAAAGTTTTGTTTCTTCCGCACGTGCGCAATGCCATTTCGCGGCCACTATATTGAACAAGAAAGAAAAACTCGTTTCCAGTCTGACCAGGATGTTATGTTCCATGTGCTCACGTCCGTGCGGAGAATGGACGAGGAAAGAGCTTACTGCCTTGAAGAGCTCTCGGGATAGCTATTTTCGCGGCTGAATCAGTGGTGATTTCACACAAATGTTGTTTACTGCTTGCCCCCTCGTTTGTGCTACACGCTGATAGGCAGCAAACGTTGCTAGTACGCGACAATTTTACGAAAATTACCAACTACATGGAATACGCCCTTTTTCTCAATGGCTGCAGGGGCCATAACTTGGTGAACAAATTACTTATCTGTTGACTAGGATCACGAACGGAAGTACAAATGGGGGTGGAGGATCCTTTGTACTAGTTGTCGTTTCGGACCGTTTGTTGACCGTGCGCCCTGTCCACACCACGTACCTGATAATCCCGCGGCGGTCGTACTGTTCTGCTGCGCACTGCTGCTGGCTTGCCTGAAATTATCTATCGAAATATGCAAGCGAGTTTAGCGGAGCCACTCAAGTTTAAAACACAACACTGTCCGACGTCTGGTATGAACAACTATATTCTGAGACGCTAAAAGAAAGTCGCAGGTTGCACTGTTTACACTCTATGTCGTAAATGTTTATCCCAATTAACAATCTTGATGATTATCTGTCCACAATACCACTCGGACGAGCGTACGCGTACCGAACACGACGCGGGTGATTGATGATGATGCGGAAGCCGAATGATCGCACGAAAGTTCTTACGCTCGTCACACATACATAGATATTTGGTACCAGTCCTCCTTGACACTAGTAATAAATTTTAACGCTGTTCACAAAGTTAAATTTACAGTTCACAGTTCTCAGTTGTACGAGCGTGCGCGTAACCGTCGCGGCGCGGTTGATGGTTGATGATGCGGAAACGCGATGATCGAACGCACGTCCTCACGCTCGCTACAAGACACTGGCACTTGACTGCATTGTTTTATGGTAACTTATTTCTACCGATTCTCATCAGCTCATTCTGGGAGACCGAACGCGGCGCTGACGATTGATACAGTATGGTACGACACGCAACGAGAGGATACACAAATACGCTATCAGCAGCACTACTCATTTTCAAATTACTTATTGACGCGCTTTCCTCTGAATCATTTGCTTATTTTATCACTTTACTGTAATAGCACTTGTAGCAACACTTCAATTTCCATACTAACAATGCCTCTCACATGTAGAGCTACACACTACACAACATGACAGGTCCGTGTCCGATGCTCGACTATGCAGACGCGGCTGCCCGCAAAGATACTCCCCAACTAAGCCAGCGATATGACAATTCGCTTACAGTCTCTTCAACCGTAAAGTTCTGTGCTACCTGTTTCTTGATTTCGTCGTGGATGAAGGTTCAATGTTCACGTGGCATAATCGTCAGAAGACGGGATGAACATAAAATGTATCTATTCACAGTAATTGGGTGTTGTGTGATGTCCCTAGGCTAGTTACGTTTAAGTAGTTCTAAGTTCTAGGGGACTGATGACCATAGATGTTAAGTCCCATAGTGCTCAGAGCCAAACCGTTATTCACAGTAACACGTGTTTCGAGGCACAATTTGTGAGTGTTTAGCGTCGAGAGAGGGGTGCCATTCATATCAGTACGTTGTCCGATAAGCTTTAACATCACAGAACAATATGGTTTTGACATTATGCGCTAGAAGTGCTGCTGTCGCGTCACACGATGAAGCGGCCGGCGAGTTTAATTAAGTATGTGAATTAGGTCAGCGGGTCACCAAGATGGTCCATTCCTGGCTTAAACCATGTGACAGCTTTGTCATGTGAGCTATTCGTCCCCAATATTCAAAAGTCAAGGGCGTCTCAAAGCAAAGTTACGGCAAATCTTACTCCCTGTTAGACGTACTTAACCAGCTAACGTTAATACTTCGGAAGGAAGCAATTCCAGTTGCGAAACCGATAGTTTTGGAAGGCAGAAAACAGGCTGACAAATGGGAGGTCGCCAGTAGGTGGTATTCGCGCGACCCTGAGGCCAGGAGGAAGACCGCGGCGCGAACGGAACTGGGTTGGGGGCGCGGTCGCCAGCTGGCGGAGGAGATTCCGTGATGCCATCTCCAGAGGCTGAGGCGAGCCGGCCCGGCCACTCGGATCTTTGTTGGCTGCGCAGCAGGCGGCGTGGGAGGACGCAATCAGCGGCCGGCGCGTCGCATTCCTCGGCAGACACCTCGGGTGTTAACGAGGAGGCGGACAGGCCGGCGGGGGGCGGCGCTCAGCCCCCGGGGGGCCGCCGCCCCCCGCAGCACCGAATATGGGCCCCGCACGCCACGCCGCGGACTGCGCCCGCCCCCGCGCCCCCGGCGCCGGGCGTCGCACGCACACACGCACTCCACGCACGCACCCCGCAGCCGTCCTCGTCCGTGCTGACTACCCACAACAGCAGCCGCGGGGACCACATTCCTGTGGAACCACAACCTGCCCTCTGACCGGGGCACTTTGCGAGCGTCGCCGCCGGGTCTGTTTTGAACGGCGCACTAGCACTATACCAAAAACTGTCACGATCGAAGTGATAGTGCGATGTTCCTACTGGAAGCACTTGTCTACATCCATGGCCCATAAACACGAAACTAAACTTATTATGTGAAACATAGGTAAGGTGACTGCCTATCACCATTACTTTTCAACTGTGTACTGGAATACATAATGAGAGAATGGTACAAGGACAATCCAAAGAGGATAAGAATTGGAAGTGCAAAAGATGATATTAGCTTAAACTGCTTGGGATTTGCTGATGATCTTGCTCTCCTAGCCAACACCGTTCAGGAAGCCAGGCAACAAGTGAAATCACTACAAGAAATAGCAGAGAAAGTAGGCCTTAGAATATCATTTGAAAAAACGGAGAGTATGCTAACTGATCCACCACTTGCAAAAAAAATTACAATAGGAGAACAGGAAATCAAAATTGTTGATAAATTTAAGTATTTAGGCGAAATAATAACATACAATCTAAATGAGAAGCCATCATGGCAAAATAGAACAAAAAAAAACTGAACTATGCAAATTACATTACCAAAACTACATACAACAAAAAAGCCTATCTATAGATGCAAAATTAAAACACTATAAAATAGTTACACAACCAGAAATAACGTATGCAGCTGAAACTATCTTGAAACCAACCAATACAGCAGAAATTGACAGAATACTAAAAATAGAAAGAAGAATAATTAGGACATGTATAAATAAACAGTATAAAATAAATGGACATTGGAGAATAGCATCAAATGAAACGGTATACAAGAAAATAGAACCTGTCATGAGCACAATCAGGAAGAAACGCATCTCATTCTTTGGACATCTGATGAGAACTCCAGAAAACAGAATTAGTAAAAAAATAATACAAAAATTGTGGAATAGCAAGAGCGACATTAAATGGATCACAGAAATTAAGGAAGATATAAAAGAACTTCAAATTACAGTAGATGACCTAAAAAACAGGACAGAGAAAACCAGAATACTGCAAGAGCTGCAAACCAGACTACAAATGAAAATCAATAAAAGGAGTACAGGAAGAGTTGTCTCAGATGAAGAAAGAAAGAAAATATCTGAAAGAATGAAGAAATATTGGGCAGACAGAAGAGCAAAACACCTTTCATATAAGAATAGCCTCTAATAATTATATTACCTAAATATATTAAGTTATTGTCGAACCAAATTGTATCCATTTGTAACAACTTGTTTAGAACTTTGTATTTTTGACTACAGTGGTCCAATGAAGGCCATAAAATAAATAATAATAATAATAAAGGGGGGAGGGGGGAAGGGAAGAAAAGGGAAGGAATTATTGATTATTGATGTCAGCTGCGCGGAATCAGCGGCGACGAGTGAAAATGTGTTCCAGACTGGGACTCGAACCCAGGATCCCTTGCTTATTAGGCAGCTTCTTAACCACTGCGCCATCAGAACACAGCCTTTATTGCAATTGTGCGGAATACGTCGGCACGTCTACCGGCCGAAACACATTCCCATCTAGTGCCACCTTTTCACAGCCCCGTCCATGTCCGCCATGCTCGCTACTTTGAGACTGCCGCACGAGGTCGAACATAACAGTGCATCCTTACTGAAGGTGATGTATTGAGGCACGCCCGAAAGAACAGACACCACGCAGTAATATACTCGCAACTGATTCGCACCTTCAGTGCGGTTGCATAATTACGAGGGTGAGTCAAATGAAAACCTTAAATATTTTTTTAAATATTATTTATTGTGCAGAAGTGGTAAAAAGCTGTATCACTTTTCAACATAATCTCCCCCAGGCTTACTGCAAGTCCTCCAGCGCCTAAAAAGTGCATAAATTCCTTTAGCAAAATATTCTTTTGGTAGTCCGCGCAACCACTCATGCACCGCGCGGCGTACCTCTTCATCAGAACGGAACTTCTTTCCTCCCATTGCGTCTTTGAGTGGTCCAGACATATGGAAATCACCTGGGGCAAGGTCTGGTGAGTTAGGTGGATGAGGAAGACACTCAAAATGCAGGTCTGTGGTTGTTGCAACTGTTTTACGGGCAATGTGGGGCTTTGCATTGTCATGTCGCAAAAGGTCACCTGCTGACAGCAATCCTCGTCGCTTTGATTTGATTGCAGGCCTTACATGATTTTTTAGGAGATCTGTGTATGATGCACTGGTGACAGTGGTCTCTCTAGGCATGTACAAAATGACGCCTTTTTCGTCTCAAAAGAGAGTCAGCATAACCTTCCCTGTTGATGGTTCTGTTCTAAAGTCCTTTGGTTTTGGTGATGAGGAATGGCGCCATTCCTTGCTCACTCACTTCGTTTCCGGTTGGTGGAAGTGACCCAGCTTGCGTCCCCAGTAACGATTCTTGCAAGGAAGCCATCACCAAAGCGCCGAAGAAGTTCTTCACAAGCATCAACACGTCGTTCTCTCATTTCAGGAGTCAGTTGCCGTGGCACCCATCTTGCAGACACCTTGTGAAACTGGAGCACATTATGCAAAAAGTGGTTTGCTGACCCATGACTAATCTGTAAACATGCTGCAATGTCATTCAGTGTCACTCGGCGGTTTTCCTTCACTATGGGTTCAACAGCTGCAATGTTCTGTGGAGTCACAACTCGTTGTGCCTGACCTGGACGAGGAGCATCCTCCACTGTAGTCACGCCATTTGCGAACTTCCTACTCCATTCGTAGACTTGCTGCTGTGACAAACATGCATCACCGTACTGAACCTTCATTCGTCGATGAATTTCAATAGGTTTCACACCTTCACTACGCCAAAACCGAATAACAGAACGCTGTTCTTCCCTGGTGCAAGTCGCAAGGGGAGCGGCCATCTTTATACGGTCACTGTGACGGTATGAGTGCATCAGCCTTCTGCACTACGCTGCCGCCTACAGGCCATTCTGCACGCTGTTTGTAGCACGCTTACCAACTTCCAGGATAATGGCGCGAAATTTGGATTTGTTATTACAAATTTAAGGTTTTCATTTGGCTCACCCTCGTACATCCGACTTCCTGTGGGAATCTCGAAGTAGCAAGCAGGACATGGTGGGAACTGCGGATAGGTGGCGCTTGGTAGGAGTTTGGATCTGCCGGAAGGCGTGCAGAAATACTCTTCGAAATTGTGATAAACACTGTGTCCGGATGGCGCAATGATTAACGCAGCTGCTTAGCAAGCAGGAGATCCCATGTGGGAGAGTCATGGTCAGACACACATTTTCACTTGTGGCTGCTGATTCTGCATAAGTCCCGATGCAGCTGACATCAATAAATCCTTCCATCTCTTTTCCTTTCTCCCACCTCAACCGTCAATTCCACGCGGTGTCTATACAATGATAACATTTAGTTATAACCTACTCACTTTACAATAGCCACTGTAGCTGAGCGTGTGCGATCTGTTCCTACGAATGACTCACGAGCGGTATGACTGCGCTCAGCCAAAATGTATCACAATTCTTGAACTGTACTTAGTATACACACAGAAGATACATCAAACATCCATTATGTTAACTCATTATTGTACGGACAAACAATACATATCAGCAACAGAAAAACAAAACAGTTATCTTATGGCCGCACAAAGAAGCTGTACGCGAAAGAGATAACATTATATTTGCTTTTAATATACTCCGATGAGCCAAAACATTGTGCCCTCCTGTTTAATAGCGAGTTGTTCAACTTTTCAGGCACATTACAACAGAGATTCTGCTTGGCATGGACTCCTTGACAGGATTCCAGAAGTATGTAGCACTAGACGTCTACGCACAGGTCAACCGATTCCCGCAAATTACAGGCTCGTGGCTGGGAGACACGCAGCTGGCGCCCGATATATGAAGGGCTTATTTCAATAGTGGTACAGGTCCACTTTTGTTCATTCTGAGATACGGAGTCCTAAAGTTAAATGAGTGCTGAAAAATCTGCAGTTGAGATACCAGAAATATTCAAGCACATGGCTTCTTGCTAGAGATATACCTTTCTTTCTCTTTGTTTGGACCTTTCATGTCAGAAGCATTATAGACAGAAAAGTGGAGGCAATGGGCTTGCACCACTATTGAAATAAGCCCTTCGTATGCTCCAGTGGGTATTGATCAGGCACGTTCGTTGACCAAGACATCAGTATGAGTTTAATACAATGCTCTTCAAACCATTTTAGCACGATTCTCACCTTGCAACCCGAACAGTCATCCTGCTAGAAGATGTCACCGCCGTATGCGGAGACTTCAAGCTTAAAGCGAAGCAAATAGTCGGCAATAATGTTCACTTAGTTCACTGTCGTCCGATGCCTTCGATTACCACCACAGATCCCACGGAAGCCTAATTCAATGTACCCCATATCACAATTCTGCTCTCACTGACCTGCATCTGTGGCACGGTGCTTATTTCGTGCACCCATTCGCCAGGATGACGATGGGTAATGACCCAACCACCGACTTGGTGTAACAAGAAATGCGAGTCATTCGAAAGGCGACACGTTTCTATTGATCCACGATGTAGGCTCAGTGATGCTGCGCTCACTGCCATCATAGCTGACGATGTTGTTGGGGCAACACAGACACACACACCGGTCGTGTGATGTGGAGCTCCATGTTCAACCGTGGCCTCTGAACTGTGTGCTCCTGAACACTGGTGACTGCACCAGCATTGTACGCTTTCGCCAGATCTGCCACAGACCGCTGTCTGTCCGGGATTACACAATGGGAGATCCTCCGACCTCTGCTTTTTGTGATGAGGCGTGGTCGTCCAACACCATACGGCTTACGCGTTATTTCACCACCCTTCAATCACTTTCCATAGGTGCTCACGGCAGTAGTACGCCAACAGGAGACCAGCTTCGCCGTTTCGGAGATTCTCGTTCCCAGCCGCAGGGCCGTAACAATGTGCACTTTGTCACAACCGCTTATATCAGTCAATTTCAGTATTTGCGATGCGTATCTTCACTACAGTGACTCCCCATTCATCTCTCTTCCTCTTACCTTCTTTCCTTATTGCGTCAGGTGCCCACAATACCACCAGGACGCATTCAGCCTCGCGTAGGCAGTGGTATAATGCCTTAGCTCACCAGCGTGTTCTTCTACAGGAAAGCGTAGGAAATAAAAGTTAAAATTGTTTTGTTACGATCTAGTAACTGAAGCGGCATTGTAATGCATCTGGTATTAATACACTGTTCTACAGCGAAGCGTACTAAATTAAAATAAAACTGTTTTACGATCTAATAACTTGAGTTGGTTGTGCAGTAGATAAAAATACATTTACTGTTAATATAATATACTACAGTAAACCGAAATAAATGAAAATAAATACAAAATTTGTTGTACGATCTAGTAACTAAGGTAGACTAACAAACATAAAACTACATTTTTACTAACACATAATTTTGCAAAGCAAAATTTGCCTTATAATCAAATAGTTCTTACATAAAAGTTGATATGGTGAGATGCCGCATAATAAGCATGTACTGTACCTTTAATCCCTATGTAAGGGCTGGACACCTAGCTCTTCTGAACATTATTCCGTTTCATCTGCTGCTGCTGACGTCCGAAGCAGCAGTCTCTGTCGACTTTCAATCTGCCTCGTCAGATATGTCATCAGAACTACGCGAGGAAATTTCACTGTCACTGTTAGATTCAAGTTGAGTAATTACGCTCTGAGTAGTTCCGTCTATCAGCGCGTCTCTATGCCAGTACTCGTCCGTAATACTTTTCACTTTATTACACGCCTTCGTCCAATCGTCTTTCGTATTGCTCTGAATTACTGCCGTAGTCATTTGTTTAAGTTGGGGAAGGGTGCCGTTAACATTGTTATATGAAATTTTTTGTTACATTAAATTTCAGATAAGTTCGATGAGGCTTTGATCAGAGCCGTGGAATTGAAGGCGTAACACTGTAAATCCCGTACCGGGGCCGGCCGTTGCGGCCGAACGGTTCTAGGCGCTACAGTCTGGAACCGCCCGACCGCTACGGTCGCAGGTTCGAATCCTGGCTCGGGCATGGATGTTTGTGATGTCCTTAGGTTAGTTAGGTTTAAGTAGTTCTAAGTTCTAGGGGACTGATGCGCTCCGATGTTAAGTCCCATAGTGCTCAGAGCCATTTGAACCATTTTTTTTTCTCTTTTTTTGCGGATTCCTCATTTTACGAAATGGAGTTGTGCAGTTGTGGATGCTCCACAAGAGTAACTCTTGTACATTATAAAAAGTAAAATTATAAACAGAAGTTAGTCAGATCACGTTTCGTTCATTTGTGGGCCTTATTTCATAAAAAGGGGAATGTTTCCAGAGCATTAATATAGAATTATAGTATATTGTGAACGTTGCTGCTGATTGAGTCTTTAAGGAGACCAAACAGCGAAGGTCATGTCTGCTATTCTTCCCTCCCATCCCCCTTTCCCCCTCCCCAGGAGACAGAAGCAGCCTATCCAGTCTGTTATGGTATGAGAAAGTGTTCTTTTGCACTGTCTGTATCTGAGGCGGAACATGAGAATCAGCCAGGTACTCACCTAGGTGGGAGATGGGACACCATCTGAATCAGCAGCACATCCCGGCTGGCCGGCACACCTACCCTCGTGGTTAATCCGACGGGCGGATACAATCAGGGGCCGACGTAACTACCTGTCCTGAAGACGGCTGCGTTAACAGGCGGGGATATTTGGGCGGCTATATTATGAACACACAGTTTAAAATTTTGTGGTGTTTCGAGAAGCAGATTAATAAACGGGAAGAAAATCCAAAATATTTTTACTGTTGTGAAGCCTTGGTTATTTCTTGGTCGATGCTCATGTTCCTCGTTCGCTGTGGTTGGCTGGTAGCTACGAGGACAGAAGCCTATAGCAGTCATCTCTGTTGAAACAGTACTCGTTCTTAGATGTTTCATCTGCTTCATAGGCTATCTTTCTATAAACACTCTGGAATGCTAGCACGTGTATCAATCAACCACGATTTTATTGCACTGGTCCGTTACCGATAAACGCGCAGTAACGTTACAGCAGCCCGCATCTCGTGGTCGTGGGGTAGCGTTCTCGCTTCCCACGCCCGGGTTCCCGGGTTAGATTCCCGGCGGGGTCAGGGATTTTCTCTGCCTCGTGATGGCTGGGTGTTGTGTGCTGTCCTTAGGTTAGTTAGGTTTAAGTAGTTCTAAGTTCTAGGGGACTGATGACCATAGATGTTAAGTCCCATAGTGCTCAGAGCCATTTGAACCATTTTTGAACGTTACAGCAAACAAGTACAGTGGTGACTATCGGAAACTCTCAATCCTTGCAGGTCAGCTGTGCATATACTGTCAATCCTGATTACCGCTGACCCAAGCACCCTCAACGCCAGATGCAGTGGTATTAAGGTTGTCTAACATGTTCTTAAAATCCATAATCTGGTCAAATTCCTCATGAAGCTCCGCTAACGCTGCTTGTACTTCTTATCTTAAACGCAATTGGTGTTCGTAATCTGATACGTTCTGTTATTGTACTTCAAACGACGTCGTTACATACTTTGCCACAACCTTACGGAACTCCACATACTCCCGCTTTGTGGAGGCGGTTCGGCATGTCCGTTATAGGTGGAGAGAAGTCTTTGACCTTGTGTCGACTGTAAAACGTAGACCTTCCACCAGTCTTGCGAAGGATTCAGTGTATTCGGTCGGTTACTCTGGTTACGGGCTAATCCGGAAAATAATGTTACAAGAAATTTCTGAAGCGCAAAAAATTAATTTATTTTAATGATATTTCTATGCGTTGTAGTGTATGTCTTGAATTATTTTTCCAGATAATCACCATTTACCTCAGTACATTTTGTCATCGGTTGGACGGGCTTTCTGATTCCTGAGTCATAGACGTCTCCTGCCGTCTTTTTCAGCCAGTTCTTCACTTCGATTTTCACCTCGTCGTCGTCGTAAGTGTTTTCCACGAAGGTGTTCTTTCAGTTTAGTAAACAATGGAAGTCACTAGGTGCAAGATCGGGACTGTAAGAGAGGTGGCTTAAAACATCCCAACCTAACAAAGTCAACAACTCTTGTGTTGCACGAGCGGTCTGCGGACGCGCGTTGCCACGAAGGAGACAGACTCCCGTTGTCAGCATCCCACGACGTATGTTTTGTTGGGCTATGAGAAGTTTCTTCATGGTCTCCCACTATCTTGCAGCATTTACTGTTTCACAAAATTGTTAAGGCTTTCGTGGCCACTTGTTGACAAACTGCCTATTGGCTTCTGTCTCGGGTTCTTCGGCCATTTACTGTTTCACCTCCGTCCAAAAAATCAACTAGCAGAACGCCTTTTCTGTCCCGAAACACTGACACCATTATTCTCCTCGCTGTTTGCTGTGCTTTGAATTTTTTGGCTGAAGGAGAATGAGTAGGGCGCCACTGCATTGGTTGCCGTTTGCTCTCAGGAGTATGGTGATAAGCCCAAGTTTCACCTCCTGTCCCTATTGAGTTGAGAATAGATTCACTTTCAGTCTCAAAACGGTGAAGGAATCCGCGACTGGCACTGAATCTGTTCAATTTGTGTGCTTCGGTAGGCATTTTGGGCACCCATCACGCACACAACTCGCGATAATTTAGTGGACCAGTTACAATTTCATGATCAACAGTTCGTGAAATCCAGAATGAGATTTTCACTCTGCAGCGGAGTGTGCGCTGATATGAAACTTCGTGGCAGATTAAAACTATGTGCCCGAGCGAGACTCGAACTCGGGACCTTTGCCTTTCGCAGGCAAGTGCTCTACCATCTGAGCTACCGAAGCACGACTCACGGCCGGTACTCACAGCTTTACTTCTGCCAGTACCTCGTCTCCTACCTTCCAAACTTTACAGAAGCTCTCCTGCAAACCTTGCAGAACTAGCACTCCTGAAAGAAAGGATATTGCGGAGACATGGCTTAGCCACAGCCTGGGGGATGTTTCCAGGATGAGATTTTCACTCTGCAGCGGAGTGTGCGCTGATATGAGACTTCCTGGCAGATTAAAACTGTGTGCCCGAGCGAGACTCGAACTCGGGAGAGCTTCTGTAAAGTTTGGAAGGTAGGAGACGAGGTACTGGCAGAAGTAAAGCTGTGAGCACCGGGCGTGAGTCGTGCTTCGGTAGCTCAGATGGCCTGCGTTCGGCAGGGCAGCAGTGCGCACCGCGCTCGGCCGTCCACGCCGCTGCGCGCGCGGAGTGTTTTGTTTACTTCCTCGTCACAGCGCTTCTCAGTCGAACAAGCTGTAATGGCCAACTCTTACAGAAAGAACACTCTTAAGTTCACCTTCTCAAACGAATACGCACGACCCAAAGCACTGGCCGTCGAACGCTTCCTACGCGAAGACGTGAAGATCCCGTGTGACGAACTCATCGGCATACACCTATCGATCATTAGCAGCGTCGTTTATGTTAAGATGACTTCCGACGCTGCCTGCAATGAGATCATTCAAAGGACGCGACATGGACTAAAATTTCGGCACTCCGACGGAAACGTCGGGCCTGTGGATGTCGACCATGCAGGACTTGGCCTACGGACGATCCGTGTATTCGAACTGCCTTTCGAGGTGAATGAAGATGAAGTCATCGCGGCGCTAAGCCCGTTCGGAAAAGTCCAGAGCCACGTAGCCGAGACATGGGCACAGTTTACGACGTATCCGGTACTTAATGGTGTGAGACAAGTCCGAATCGATCTCAAACGGCACGTTCCATCGTACATTTCTATCGGCGGCTGCCGTGCGGTGGTCATATACGACGGACAACCTCGAACATGTTCCGGTTGTGGCAAAGAAGGACACGTCCGTAATGAATGCCTGCAACGCCGCATCACACAACTACGGCCCGACGATACGACCACCGACAGAACCACGACCACCCTTCCCGTCACCTATGCGGCGACACTGCACGTCCAGCCCTCACAAGGCGCCGTTCATGAGCTTCTCTCTGGTCCGATACACCCGGAGGCGTCCCAGCACCTTGACACCGGCGATGCCGCCCGTGAACATGTCCAACAGCCGGATACACCAACGATAGAAGATCACAAGGATACCAATGAGAGTGTTCTGGAGAATGAAGACCGCATCACAGCACCCGCGGCTTTTGTACCGGAACGACGTGAATCTCTTCCTTCCTCAGACACCGAAACTCATTGCCGAAAGCAGAAGTCGCCCAAACGACGAAAAAAACGCCGCAAGACATCAGACTTGACTATTGAACCCCCTCCGCAGGACGAAGAGATGCCACATCACTCCGACGGAGAACACGATAACACTTTCTCCTCTGCCACGGAGACGCGTCATCCACAAGACGGTGAACCGGCCAACAGAGATCGTGCGCAAGCCCCGCGCCCAGAAGCCATGGAACATAGCACGCCTGTTGTCACCGACGCCATTGAGCCGACTCGGCCAGCGCTGCCACCTCTCGCCGATGTCAAACCTGTCGGACACCTTTCATGGGCGGATGACACGGATTTCCCACCTCCATCTGATGCGGAAATGAGATCTGTTTCTCCGTTAGACCAACACTAAAATGGGGGAAGTTTCTACGGCGACTCCTGCGACTTCTATGGACTTCCAGCATCCACCACAACAATCTTCACCAGCTACGAACCTATCGGCAGCACGGATCTCCCATCAGGCGTACCGAATAGCTACTATCAATACTAATAATATCGGCTCCCACGCTAAACTTCAACTGCTCCGTGACACGCTACGAGCAGCGGACATCGACATCGCCCTGTTACAAGAACTGAGAACAGCGACTTGGACTGGGTGTTATGGGTATGAGACGTACGCCGCCCCTGCAGCTATGGAACACTCAGGCGCAGCCATCCTCCTCCGAGAAGGAATTGCAGTTTCCGATGTCGCATACCTCCCAACAGCGCGAGGGGTGGCCATAACAGTTGAAGGACTCAAAATCATAAATCTCTACGCCCCATCGGGCACTGATAAACGGAGGGATCGCTCCCATTTCTACGCAGAAGATATAACGCCTTTATTCCTCGGTCGATACGATCATCTCATCGTAGGTGGAGATTTCAACTGTGTTCTCGAGCGCACAGACCAATACCCTCATTTCACCACATGTCCCGAACTTCGCTTCCTCGTCCGCCGCCTTCGTCTCCTCGACACTTGGCGAGTGGTACACGGCGACCGCCCGGGGTATACACACATCACGAGCCACTCCGCCAGCCGACTTGATAGAATATACATCTCTAACGCTCTAAAATCAGATCTCCTCGACGCGGAACGTTGGCCGTCTGCCTTTTCGGATCATGACATCTATATCTGTACCATGAACCTACGTCGACAATCTATATGGCGCAGTGCAGGACTTTGGAAACTCAATGTCGCGCTACTGCGGGACCCTGAATGTCGACAACAGGTCACCGACACGTGGCACACCTGTGTTCGACGCATTATGCGTTACGAGACCACACTGCAGTGGTGGTTGCTGTGCGCCAAACCGGCCATCCGACGCACATTGACACGCTATGGCAGAGACAAAGCCAGGTGGAATCACCATACAACTGATTTCTACTATAGCGCTCTACGTGAACTCATGGATCATCCTCCATCCCCGGATCGCCTCCAAGAAGCTCAACGCATCAAGGCAAAGATTTTATCCTTGACCAGATGCCGTCTAGAGGGAGCCATTGTACGAGCCCGCAGCCAAGACAGGATTAACGGTGAAGAACCTTCTATGCATCATATTGTTCAAAATGTTCGTCGACGCCGACAGGCTTTAATGACAACTTTAGACTTACCTGATGGACGACGGCTGACTTCGCAAGCTACCATTGCGGATGCATTCACAACGCACTATCGACTTTTCTATCAAGAAGTACCTGCCGGTGCAGAGGCAATTGCTGAGGTTGCCCAGGAGACACTTGGTACTCTAAACGCAGCAGCTGCAACCCTCCTGACTGCTGAAGTGACCACCGACGACGTCCAAGGCGCTGTGGCCAAGGGGTCTCTGAATCGATCTCCCGGCCCGGATGGTTTACCTCTCGAATTTTACAGAACCTTCCAAGATTTGATGATGCCACGATGGAGGGACATGTACTGGGAACTTTCGTCCGGCGCGGCGAACTCGCCACCAATGTTCATGGAAGGCTTACTTGTACCAGTCCCGAAACCCGCAGGAGGAACACGACTCGACAGTTATCGGCCGATCACGTTACTCAATTCGGACTTCAAGATTTTCACACGCCTTCTAGCAGTGCGACTCAAACGTGTCTTACGGGACATTGTTTCCCACGAACAAACATCCTTAGGCGGCGATCGTAATATACAGACAGCCCTCAGTGAATATCGAGATGTGATCGCTGTGGCAACACACTCGCGACTGCCAGGCGCTTTAATCTCCATCGACTTCAAACAAGCGTTTGACCGCGTCAATCATGCATTCCTCAACGCAGTGATGGACCGAATGGCAATTCCCCCGACGTTCACGCAGGTGATTATGCGGCTCCTTCGTGGAGCAACGTCCAGACTTCTCGTCAACGGCAGACTTACGGAACCTATACGGATTGAACGATCAGTACGGCAGGGTTGTCCATTGTCGACGGTGCTTTATGCCATTGCGATGGAACCACTCATTTGCGGATTACGGCGACGTTTGACAGGTATTCCACTCCGGGATCATATGTTCCCCTGCCGAGCTTATGCGGACGACTTGGCCCTCGACGTACGTTCAGCGGCTGACGTACAAGCTGCGATGCAGTGGATTACCCGTTACAGTGCAGGGGCAGGGAGCGTTATGAACGTGGCAAAATCATGCGCCATGAAGATCGGCCGCGGCCTTCCCGCAGACAGCGTAGTTCCATTTCAACTGGTGGATACCCTTTGTTGTCTCGGATTGGTGTACACCCGAGACATTCGCCGCACCTCGGCGATTAATTTTCGGGCGCTGCTGCAACGCATCCGGGCCAACATACAAAATCACATACTACGCCCGTTGAATATGTGCCAGAGAGTCACCTTCGTCAATACCCATCTGGCGGCTCGGATACCCCATATAGCGCAGATTCTGCCCATCACTGCGACAATGGCGGCCAGGTTACAGGCGGCATTCGGCTATTTCATTTGTTCTGGACACATCTTCAAAGTCCAGTATGAAGCTCTCACCTTACCGAAGCGGGATGGTGGCCTCGATCTGGTTAATGTGAGAGCCAGGACTACGGCACTTTACACCAATACTATGCTCCGGTTATGGAAAAGCCAAAATGCTAGTTTTACTGGAATGTTGACCACCGAGCTCGCACCTGTTTCGAGACGCCCACCGACGTCTTTGGCACACATCCCACCTCCGATGTCACACATCGGCCGTTTCTTTTTGGAGTACAGCTACATATGCACCGAACTCCCCGGACCAGGAAGACGACCACCCGCGACATCTACCGCCTTCTCCGAAAGTCTCCACCCCGCAACCCCGTCGAAACACGTCACCCCCAGGTTTCATGGCCTACAGTTTGGAAAACGATCCACCAACCGTATCACACCACTGACACCACCTCTATGTGGTACCTTCTCGTCAACGGCAAGTATACTACAAGACAGAAACTGCATCGCATCGCACTGGTGGACTCACCCCTGTGCCTCAAGTGCAATGTCGAAGATACCGGTTTACATCGTTTTGAGTGTGGGCCAGCAGCAGCTGTCTGGACCCTCGTACAGAAGATTGTGGCTTTCTACCTCCGAGTACCACCACATCACGTTTCTCCCACACTGATGATATATCCCGACACGACCTACTTTCCATCGGCTAAGTGGCACGCCATCACATGGATCAGTGGCATGGCTGTCAACTACCTCTTCCGGGACGACATTGTCGATCCGGCGGACTTTTGGACACGCCTCCACGTACATCACCACACCCTTCGCCGGCATCGACACTATCGGGCCACTTTCGCGAACTATTTACAGAGCATTTTCACCAACCCGCCTCAAAGCTGGAATCTGAACGAACCGTGCCAGCCAAGACTGGACGATCCCACGTTCCCCTTCAATGGTCAATGATAGAATGCATTTTGTTCTAATGGCGCGCCAAAGTGGAGCATGGCGCGGAAAGTATTCCTATTTTATTTCACTTCTCTTTTCTCCTCCTCTTCTAAGTTTTTTTTTCTCCTTACACATGTTTATCCTTTTCACACATAGCTCTCTATCTGCAGCCTATTTGTTTTCTTTCTCTTGTGCTCCCAAAAAAAAAAAAAAAAAATTGCTGCTGATGGTGAGACTGTATACTCATTTATGTTAACAAAAAACATAAAAATACAAAAGAAGGCCGTTCCGGAAATATAGCTACCTTTTATGTTTTACGTTTTCAAAGAATATTGTGTTATTTTATGAAGAACGTCGTCTTTTATTTTCGTACCCATGAGGTTTTTATTTGTTTTCTAAAACAAAAAAAATAATTAGTAGAACACTTCAAAAAAAAGAAAAAAAAGAAAAAAAAAGAAAAAAAACAAAAAAAGAAAAAAAAAGAAAAAAAGAAACAAAGATAAAAAAGTTGGTAGAGCACTTGCCCGCGAAAGGCAACAAAAAAAAAAAAGATGGCTGAGCACTTGCCCGCGAAAGGCAAAGGTCCCGAGTTCGAGTCTCGGTCGGGCACTCAGTTTTAATCTGCCAGGAAGTTTCAGTTCGTTAAATGTTTGGACAATGTGTCTACAAGTTGTCAGCTGCCGAACCGCGATCACAGAGATGTTCCTCAATTTTCTGCACCACGTCATCACTCACAGCAGACGGCATTCTGCTTTTGTCTTCATTGTGAATTTCTAACCATCCAGAATTGAAATTCCGTACCCATTTCGTCACATGCTGCCTCGACATCATGTGCTCTCCATACACTGAAACCATTTCGCGATCAATCGCAGTGGCGTTCATGCCCTCAGCACTTACAGCAATTAAAGTTCGCACTTCGCACTTGGCGGGGTCCGGAATGAGAACGCTCATTTCTAACAGTCACGACGAGCTACTGATTGTCGGGAATGGTCGTTCCTTCCGCTAGCTTCCCGCTACGCGGCAGTGGTTCCAACTTCCCCCACGGATATTCCATGCTGAGGCAAAGTGCCTTGTAACGTTAGTTTCCGGATAACATTCGTACAAACGGTAACTTTAGCGAATGTATAGGAAGTTTCTCGTTCTTCTTGTTTGCGTTATTTGAAGTAAGTATACAGGTGCGCAGGATGTTACAGCACCTCAGCAAACCACTTATTTCCGCCGGACGATTACTGACAGGACCGAATCATCCCGTGCAAAGTGGAGCTCTCGTCGTACGTAAGTGTGGCGATTGCGAGCAGGGGAAAAGACACGCTCGCGGTTTGCCACCGCAACCGGGAGCGATGGAGCACGGCCGCAGACAAAAACGCATAACATAATTAGGTGGAGTCGCGCGTGTGTGGCCGAGCGCCGTGAAATTGTGGTCAATTTGGGGCGCGTGCCGCGGGCCACAAAAAGCCGCGGAATGCACGGCGTGGGCCAGCGCACGGCGGCCTGCCTATCCCCTATCCCCGCTCCTAGCCGCGCCGTAACGAGCCATTAGCGGCCGGAAGCGGGCCCTGGCGTTCCGGAACCGTCGCGGCGCCCCGTTAAGGATCTCCTGCCAGATAGAGAGCGCCGCTCCCTTTTTGTACGGAGCCGCCGCTCCGCCGCTGCCGCCGAGCCGTCACAGTAATAACACGCGCCGTGTTCCGGTGGGCGCAGGACTATCTGATACCGGGACGGCCGCAGGTGCGTGCCGACGCCACCTGCCGTCGAGGAGGAAGAAGGCCGTAAGCTCTGCCTCCTTGGCAATGGCCTGGCCTGGCGATAGGGAGTACATTAGTAGAGCACTCGTTTGGGACGCAGACGTTACTACCGAGACGGCGTCTTTGCAAATGCAGCGTTGCCAAACGCATGGGCTTCATCAGACACATGGGCGTAACCGGACACATGGGCGTCATCAGAGGCATCAGCATCCCGTGACACTTCAGCGTCACCACATATATCAGTGTCACCATACACGTCGGTGCCACCAGACAGACTGTGTAACCTGAGATACTGGTGTCACAACACATGGGACTTAACTTCTGAGGTCATCAGTTGGGTTCAAATCGCTCTGAGCACTATGGGACTTAACATCTGAGGTCATCAGTCCTCTAGAACTTAGAACTACTTAACGTAACTAACCTAAGGACATCACACACATCCATTCCCGAGGCAGGATTCGAACCTGCGACCGTAGCGGTCGCCCGGTTCCAGACTGTAGCGCCTATAACCGCTCGGCCACTCCGGCCGGCGGGTCATCAGTACCCTAGAACTTAGAACTACTTAAACTTAGCTAACCTAAGGACATCACACACCTCCATGTCCGAGGCAGGATTCGAACCTGCAACCGCAGCGGTCACGCGGTTCCAGACAGTAGCGCTTACAACCCTTCGGCCACTCCGGCCAGCGAAGTCTAAAAACAGCTTGGTTTAGTTCGTCCGTGTGTTTCCTATACTGCCTCACTAATGTCCACTTGGCTTCTTCGAAAAGCCATTTAGTGTGTGCCCTTTTCCCCCTTTAGCTACAGAAAGACGTCTGTAAGAACCAGCGTGGCAACGGGACACTAAGCTGTTGTGTTCTTTCACCCCGATCTCATTGAAATTTTCTTGCCAGTACAACTCACATCATCGAAAAGTTTTCAGAAGCTACACATGACAGCTTAATACTCGCTAAAGACTCCCCAGGGTGGAGAGACTATCGTCTAACTTCTACACAACCCTCTGTGCAGTAGCTCAGATGTGGTTACTGACGTTAAACGATCTCGGAAGCTAGGAAAGCTCTAGTATGTACAACGAGCAGCAATTGCAGCCACTCATTTTGGGAAGGAATGGGTGTCCAGTGGGTTGTTGTAAGAGAACAATAGATTTTCTTGATGTAAAACGTATTCTTTAATCCTTCACCGTTAGGCGACGGTACTGGCGTAACCAGTGGTTTTATCGCCGCCGCACTTAAATTTTCCGCACACAAGGACATCTTACTGGTTTCAACTGTACCTGTATTTTTTCTGTCGTGTGCTGTTCTATCAATTTGTAACCTTTCGCTGACAAGTACAATATGGCTATGAACTGAAGAACGACTAGCTCTCGGATGAAGGAAGAGGACTTCCCAAGCAGAACGCTACAGCTGCCATATAGGATGACTTACAATCAACTTCCCGTGTAGCGGTGCGGTGATTCACATACGTTCCGTTCGTGTGCATGTCCTGCATTAACTACATTTATTACCAATTTCGGTATCGTGTCCAGTCTTCATACATTTAGTATAAAATAAACACGTCTCCCCTCCCCCCTCCCCCCCCCCCCACCACAGGGCTGGTCTGTTCATTGCGTCGACACTAATTTCTAAGGGAACGCTTGGAAGTGTCTATTGGTTCAAATGTTTCAAATGGCTCTCAGCACTATGGGACTCAACATCTGAGGTCATCAGTTCCCTAGAACTTAGAACTACGTAAACCTAACTAACCTAAGGACAGCACACATATCCATGCCCGAGGCAGGACTCGAACCTGCAATCGTAGCAGTCACGCGGTTCCGGACTGAAGTGCCTAGAACCGCACGGCCACCAAGGCCGGCTGGAAGTGTCTATACAGCATTGTGAAACAATCTGTAGTTGTTGCTTGTGACGTTGCTGGGTAGAGTGGGGACTCGCCTGCTCGCTCTTCGGTTTACAGACAGACTACTGTGGTATTCATCAATACTGGTGTGGCGGGTAACATACGTGATAGCAAGAAGCAAACCCCCTGCCACAGGAAAGTACTTGGCGTACAGACATAGCTTGTTTGCACGCTAGCAACACAACAGGTCACAGGACGACGGTATCTATAAATACGAGCACCACAAAATGAAACAAGTAAAAAACATTTACTAAAATAAGTATTCAGCTTTGAGTGATAAATGATGCATGATACTGTAGTTGAATTCTTATACACACGTCTTCGCCAACACAATGAAAGAGACGTATCTGATCTATAGAAATTCAGTCTGGATAGCTGTCGCTAACTTTAACTAATTCAGGCTCGAGTTCCAATAACACTCTTATGCTTGGTGTTTACTGCCTGACGTTCACTCGTTGACAGCAACTGGCTACGACAGCGGTAATCGGATCTAGTCGGTTTGCGAAGAGCTGTAGAACTGGAGATGCTGCTGGTGACCAGTTGGCCGAGTGTTACAGTGGGGCACTGTTAACCACGAAGGACGGAGCGAAGTTGATTAGTGATCTATATTTCGTTGGCAGAGAGTAGTTGCTGGTGTCAGCGACCTTTGTGGTGGCTTACATAACTACATTGAGGTGACAAAAGCCATGAGACACCCCCAAATATCGTCTCAGAGCTCATTTTGCCCGGCATATTACAGCAACTCGACGTGTCATGCACTCAACAAGTTCTTGAAAGTTCCCTGCAGAAATACTAAGCCATGCTGCGTCTACAGCCGTCCGTAATTGCGAAAGTGTTGCCGGTGCAGGATTTTGTGCACAAATTGACTTGTCGGTTATGACCTATAAATGTTCGACGTGAATCACGTCGGACGATCTAGGTGGTCAAATAATTTGCTCGAATTGTCCGCAATGTTCTTCAAACCAATCGCCAATTATTGTGGCACAGTGACATGGTGCATCATTGTCTGGAAACATGAAGTCCACGAATGGCTGCAAATAGTCTCCCAATAGCTGAACATAACCATTTCCAGTCAATGATCCGTTCAGATGAACCAGAGGGCCCACACCACCATGGAGCCACCTCAAGCTTGCATAGTGTCTTGTTGGCTACGTAGGTCCATCACTTCGTAGGGTCTGCGCCACACTTCAATCCTACCATCAGCTCTTACCAAAATCGGGACTCATCTGACCACGCCACAATTTTCCAGTCGTCTAGAGTCTAACGGCTACAGTCTTGGTTCCAGGAGAGGCGCTGTATGAAACGTCCCCTTTGAACATTATATACAAGACTGTGGTTAAACTGACATGCAATATTATTTACTCACCAATACCATTATTTCTACAAGGACTGCAGTGGGTCTGCTCTGTGATGACCTACCTACCAATCTTCTTCAAAATGTCGAATGACTCTGCTGTGGGTTTGCTCTGTTGTGGCCCATTACCTGTCAGCATGTCAAGAGTCAGCACTGTCTTTCCGTTGGAAGGACAACACTACTTCTTCAAGACTGCATGGAAATCCACTACTTCTGTGTGCAATTTCTTTTACTAATGAGAAACTGTAATTACTATTATGATGAATGATCAGGACTATCTTTATGGACTGTGAGAAAATTTTAGCTTTTGACCAACATTGTATCAATAAGTGTGTGCATTTTATATCTTTGTTACTGTAATTGTGAAAAATTTTTTTTCAAATCTGTATTGGCCAGTGCCCAACACCATTTGTAAAAATTTTTTGTGGGAAGCATGGGGGCTATGTAAGTAGGCTGTTTATGTTTTCTTTATGTAAGTAGGCTGTTTATGTTTTCTTTATGTAAGTAGGCTGTTTAGGTTCTTATATTGGTAACGCCGCCGCCACGTAGCGCTCTCTGTATGAAAATCACTGGCTGTGCTGTGTGCAGTATGTGGCTAGTTTGCATTGTTGTCTGCCATTGTAGAGGGGCAGCTGGATGTGAACAGTGCGTAGCGTTGCGCAGTTAGAGGTGAGCCGCCAGCAGTCGTGGATGTGAGGAGAGAGATGGCGGAGTTTTGAAATTACATATATTATGACTTGTGATGATATTAAGGTAAATACATTGTTTGTTCTCTATTAAAATCTTTAATTTGCTAATTATCCCTATCAGTAGTTAGTGCCTTCCGTAGTTTGAATCTTTTATTTAGCTGGCAGTAGTGGTGCTCGCTGTATTGCAGTAGTTCGAGTAATGAAGATTTTTGTGAGGTAAGTGATTACTGAAAGGTATAGCTTAATGTTACTCAGGGCCATTCTTTTGTAGGGATTTTTGATAGTCAGATTGCGTTGCGCTAAAAATATTGTGTGTCACTTTAGTGAATGTTTGAGTACGTTCAGTTTTGCTCAGCTGTTTGAAAAGCAAATAGTGTAAGAGGTTTATCAGCACAGTCGTGTATAAAATTGTTCTAAAGGGGACGTTTCATATGGATAGTCAGATTGCATTGCGCTAAAAATATTGTGTGTCACTTTAGTGAATGGTTGAGTACGTTCAGTTTTGCTCAGCTGTTTGAAAAGCAAATAGTGTAAGAGGTTTATCAGCACAGTCGTGTATAAGTTGCTCAAAGGGGACGTTCCATGTAGGCGATGTCGTGCTATTAGCAAATGAACCCACGTCGGTCGTCTGCTGCCATAGCCACGTTCTGCCGCGATGTCCTAACGGATGCGTTCGTCGTACATCCCACATTGATTTCTGTGGTTATCTTGCACAGTGTTGCTTGTCTGTTAGCACCGACAAATGTACGCAAACGCTGCCACTCTCAGCCGTTAAGTGAGGGCCGTGGGCCACTACTTTGTCCGTGGTGAGAGGTAATTCCTCAAAATTTGGTATTCTCGGCTCACTCTTGACACTGTGGATCTCGAAAAACTCAATTACCTAACGACTTCCGTAATGGAATGTCCCATTATTCTATCTGCAGCTATCATTCCGCTTTCAAAGTCTGTTAACTGTCATCGTGCGGCCACAATCGCGTGGGAAACCTGTTCACACGGATCACCTGGATACAAATGATAGCTCTGCCAATGCGCTGCCCTTTTATACCTTGTGTACGCTAAGATACTACCGCCATCTGTATTTGTGTACATCGGCATCTCTCAACTTTTGTCACCTAACTGTATTGATGGATGGAAGGCGGGCGCTATTTGTGACTATTGTGACAGAAGCAGCAACAAGTTCCCGTTTATGACCACCCTCTTTGTGATTACAGATCTGATCTTTATTGAGTTTATTTTCATCTCTGTTGTGTAGATTTCGTGGCTGCATACACAGCAAGAATACGAGCAACCGCCGCATGTAATCAGTCATTTGTAGGCAATAGTTTCAGTAAATATCATACGGTTTAACGTAGTATCTGAAGTTTTTGTGACTGGGTAGTGAAACAATTTACCTCTTCAAGGCTGACGTCATCTAGAAAGGATGAAAGGGAAGTACTCACTGGTTTCTACTTACGACCAAAAGAAATAAGAGCTTCATAGTGCATTCGGAACGGTCAGGAACTGTATGAGAGGCTAAATGGCTACAGAATTCTGATGGCAGTTATAAAAGTGACAAATATATATCAATGATAATAATTACATTGAAGCAATGAATTAAACTTTGCAACAAGACAAGGATTCGAATCTGGATCTCCTGTTCACTAGTGTGATGCACCTTTCGCATTTCTTGCTTTTATGTTTTCGTTTTCTTCAAAGGCAAAGAGAAAAGGTGAAGCCGTAGCCTAGTGTAGAGACTGCGCCTACAGTCATGTATTTTTGATTTTCAAATGTTGAAAAACATAAGATCTTTTTCCTGTTACTCGGTAAGAGGAAGGACTCGCTCTCTGTTAATGAACGAAGGTAGACGCACGTTACTTTAGAGTGTAATCGGCCATTTTCGTTGTGAGAATAAGTAAAAAGTCTGTATTATTGATGTGCATCGAAGGACGAATACAATTTATTTTATAAATTAAACACTATATGAGTTATTATTCGAAGTCGTACTGTAATATATAAAACCCAAGAAGCCCGCCTGTTTACTTCGGAGTTACAACGAAGATCCGATTACAATATCATGGACACGGTCAAGATTTTGTAGGTGGATACAACGATCGGACGTAGTATTATTAATTGCTAAGCATAAATCTACAACAAGAGAAAGACTATTTCGTCCATGCAGAACTAATTTGAACTTCTATGGACCCATTTACAGGCATAGCTCAGCTTATTGCTCTTGTCCGAGCACCGAAAAATTGATCTAATTGTTTCCACACATATTAACATTTATTATTGTATATTTTTTATGATATTATACCAGGCAAATGCGCAAACCATTGCACCACCTTGACAATACCGCTAAAACAGCTCTACGGACTATCCTAGTATGTCTGCCTCCATAATACAAACTGCAATTTACGCTTCAGTCCATCTTGATGTTCCCCTTTTTAACACTTACCTGTTTAACAGGGGCTCTCCACCACTGGAATAGCACCTTGCTACAAATGTTAATTCATTGCTCCGGCCTGTGTTCGCTGTCATAGATGGAGTTGGGAAGTGATTTGTTTCTGGTACATATAAATTCATTTCATTGATATATCACCCATGCCTGACACAGAGGCAGGATTATCCCCATTTCGTTCAATGCTAAGGCGCTATTCCAGGGTCTGCACTACTGATATGAGCTAAGAAAAGAAACATCAAGATGGACTGAGGCGTGGAGAATGTATTAGGATGGGAGACATACCAGAGTAATCCTGCTGCTGTGTTAGCTGCAGTGTCAGGGTGACGTTGGGTTCGAATCCTTCACCGACACGGTAGCTCAGCGTATTCGGTCAGAGGGTTAGCTGCCCTCTGTAATAAAAAATAAAAAATAAAAAAAAGTGAGTGACTGGATCAACTATTGTGTTTAGACTTCGCCTTAAAACCCACTCCCTCTACATTCCATTGTACCCACTGTCCACCTATTTTTCTTTTTAGAAATGCCAGTTACCTTCTAAGTTACTTCTTTCCTTACAGTGGATGGTGATGATGATGATGTTTGGTTTGCGGGACGCTCAACTGCGCTGCCATCAGTGCCCGCACAAAGTCCCAAGTTTTACCCAGTCCAATTTTTTTTACACAGTCCAATGTAGCCACTGTCACGAATGCTGATAATGATGATGAAATGATGAGGACAACACAAACACCCAGACCCCGGGCAGAGAAAATCCCCAACCCGACCGGGAATCGAAACCGGGATCCCGTGATCCAGAGACAACAACACTAACTGTGAATCAGAGACCCCCCATTGTCCGAATAGCAATGTGTTCTGCAATAAAACATCAACAAAATGTTAATGAAGGAAGTATTTATTATACAGTGTAAGAAATGAGAGAATTTTTAAAATTAAAATATTTTCTTCCCAATGTTTCACACCAAAAATTCTATAAAATGCACGAGTCCTTCAATTCTTCGGGTACGTAGTGTTTCTTCTAAAGGATCGTGGATATCAGCGGCAGTTTCTCCACATTAGAATTGTCATAAGGGCATGTGATACAGTAGGCTTATACTGTCAAAATTATCTGTCATTGGTTACGTTCATCCAGCAGCAGCAGGTGGCCGCGTGACATGGCGCAGTGGTTGAAACTGAACTCATTTTCCGGAGGCGTGTGGTTCAAATACCCGGTAGGCATCCAGATTTATGTTCAGTGTTGTTTTTTTACATCACTTAAGGAAAATGCTGCCACGATTCCTTCGGGAAGGATACGGCCAATTTCCCTTCCCATTCTACCTCAAGCCCAGCTTGCGCTCCACCCCTTATGGCATCTTCGGTGGCGCGTGGTTGATCCTCTCACTGTTGTTCACTTGTATACACGTAAAACTACCCTTTCCGCAGGTGCTGTTGACGTGTATGCAGTCGCCGCATGGGTTTTCCTACAGTGCTGTTGACATCTATATGTGTCTTGAGCAGCCGACACCACTGCGGCAGATGAGTTACTTCCATTTTTCTGCTAATAAAAAAGTCTCGAATATTTATTATGCAATATACACTGAGATAACAAAAGTCATTGGATACCTCATAATATCGTGTCAAGCCTCATTTGGCACGGCGTAGTGCAGCAACTCCACGTGGCACATGACTCAACAAGTGGCTGGATGTTCCCAGCAGAAATTTAGAGCCACGATGCCTCCATAGCCATCCATTAAAAGCGAACGTGTTGCAGGTACAGGATTTTGTGCACGAACTGACATCTCAGTTATGTCCCATAAATGTACGATGAGTTTTATCTCGGGCGTTCTGGGAGGCCAAATCATTCGCTCGATTTGTTCAGAATGTTCTTGAAAGCAATTGTGAACAACTGTGGCTAGGTAACAAGCCGCATTTTCATATATAAAATTTCCATCTTTGTTTGGCAACGTGAAGTCGATGAATGGCCGTAGATGTTCTCAAAGTAGCCAAACATAACCATTTCCAGTCAGTGATGGGTTCAGTTCATGTGAACACAGCCCACGCCACTATGGAGTCCTTACAAGGTTGCAGTGTGTGTTGTTGACAACTTGGTCCACAGATAAGTGGGGTCTGCGCTACACTCAAATACTACCATCAGTTCTTGGCGACTGAAGTCCTGACTCGTCTGACCAGAATACGGTTTCCCAGTCGTCTGGGGTTCAACAAATATGGCCACGAGCCTAGGAGAGGCGCTGCAGACGATGCCGTGCTGGTAGCAAAGGCACTCGCGACCGTCGTCTGCTGGCATAGCGACATTTCGTCGCACTGTCCCAACGGATACGTTCGCAATACGTTTCATATTTATTTCTGCTTGCAGTCACAACTCTACGCAAACGTCGCTGGTCCCGGTCGTTAAGTGAAGGTCGTCGGCCACTGCGTTGTCCGTGGAGGAAGGTGATTTCTGAAATTTGTTATTCTCAACACGCTCTTGACACTGTGGATCTCGGAATATAGAATTACCAAACGATTTCCGAAATGGAATGTCCCATGCGTCTAGTTCCAACAACCTTTCCGCGTCTGTCAATGCCCGTCGAGCGGTCATGATCACGTTGGACACCTCTCCATATGAATCACCTGAATGCAAATGACAGCTCCGCCAATGCAATACTCTTATATATTTTATGTATGCAAAATACTGCCGTCTGTATATGTGTATATATCATTTGTTAGCTCTGTATGTAAGCCTCTTTGTGCGCTATCATTTGCGACAAATCTCATTTACGTATCTCGAAACGTTTATGAAATATTACTATTGTTATGACCACAGAATTACTGACGCACATGCTTGGGAATGGGCACTTTCTGGCAACCATCCATCAGATATAATATCATACAACTCAAGAGTGCAATGAGATACTGTTCCACTCTCAAATTCAAACAAAATTTCTTTATCACATCTACATTAATACACTACATTGTATGAACTAAAATCAACCACACGCAAAATTTCCACAATGCGTTTTTACCTCTGCAAACTCTTCAAAATTTTGTAAAGTGTTTTACTTAATGTGATGCAATGCAATAACTAAAAGGGATAACGAAACGGAATTCACTCCTTTATCGAATGAAGATGCCAGACAGTAACACATGCAAAAATAAAATATTTCAGCTAATAATTTTCTTAAAATCAGACCATAAGTAGACTGTCGGAAAAAACTGCAACAAAAAGAAGAGTTGTGCGTTATAAACGAAAGTCGATAGGCGTGTTTTTATATCGCAAAGATGGTGTCTAGAAAAATTTGACTAAAGCCGGATAAGAGTGACGCCAGTAGCACCACTGTAAGGATGCAAATTAGGTTTGCTTTCAGTATACGCCACAACGGTCGTGAGCGTTAGTTACCTTTGAGGTTTGATGTGGTGAGTTGATATCAAGCAAGAATGCCTTTAAGGCGGCAAAGATGGCATTATCATCAAAAAATCGTTCAAATGGCTCTGAGCACTATGGGACTTAACTTCTGCGGTCATCAGTCTCCTAGAACTTAGAACTACTTAGACCTAACTAACCTAAGGACATCACACACATCCATGCCCAAGGCAGGATTCGAACATGCGACCGTAGCAGCAGCGCGGTTCCGAACTGAAGCGCGTAGAACCGCTCGACCAGAGCGGCCGGCCGTCGTACTGCACTTACAGGATAAATTAAATAAAATAATGGACAGCTCCGTGCTGCGTGCATTTTACTGACCCCAAACCACCGCCATATGCCACTTCAATGGTGTAAAGCGAGAGCTCTCTCTGCCTGCTCTGCCACTGACGGCCGTGTGTTGGTTAGAAAGAGGCCAGTTGAGGGCCTACAGTCATCATGTCTGCGTGATGTTTTTCACACAACTCCTTCCTGTTTCCTCGATTGATCTGTGTTCAGTTTTTCAAGGCCTATCCACTGTGCCAGCTTATAACTAAATCTGAGGGGGGGTGCGATGGGAAGGTTCCCTTGTCAGAACCATTTGAACCTTTTTTTTATAGCAGCGATAGGGTTAAACGCTACGTTTACTTCCTTCCTTCGTTTCCGTGTGTTTGTGTGCCATATCAGGGGTTCCAAAACCACGCTGCCACGTCCCCGCAGTGGCCGCAGAGACAGGGGCGCGTAGGAGCGGCGGGCAGGTGCGTGTGTCTGCGGGGAGGGAGGCGGGCGACGGATTTTCATTCGGCGGTGCGTGGCAGGTGCGAGGAAGTCACGGCGCGCGGCGGCCACCAGGGGCTCCTTATTTATCTGCGGCGCGCAGTGTGCGCGCCAGATAGGCATCGGCCCGCGTCGCACAGCGGTAACAATAGCAAACAAATTAGGGAAGCAGCCGCTGGAGACGCGCCCGGCTCCGGGCGGGTGACACACGGGGCGTAGCTCTGTACACCTGTCTGCGGGCCGCGACTGCTGCCGACACCTAGAGACGGTAGTCCCACGTTAGAGGACCGTCACCCGTTGTCACTCGCAATCCACGAGGCTCGTTCAGTGGATCATGCGCCATTCTTACACCTACACTGCCCGACAAGAAAAGTGAAGCACCCAGAGGACATGGCTGGATGTCAGTGTAATTTCGTACACATACACAGCGTTGGCGGGTGTGTAAATGATTAATTGCAATTCCCTGTGGGAGGTAAATGGCCATCAGAGTGCTCAAGGGTGTTTCGTGTTTACTGTAGTTATTTACGTGTTCCACACGTAATTTGAACGATTGTTTTGTTGTTGTTGGTGGTGTCTTCAGTCCTGAGACTGGTTTGATGCAGCTCTCCATGCTACCCTATCCTGTGCAAGCTTCTTCATCTCCCAGTACTTACTGCAACCTACATCCTTCTGAATCTGCTTAGTGTATTCATCTCTTGGTCTCCCTCTACGATTTTTACCCTCCACGCTGCCCTCCAAAGCTAAATTTGTGATCCCTTGATGCCTCAGAACATGTCCTACCGACCGGTCCTTTTTTCTTGTCAAGTTGTGCCACAAACTCCTCTTCTCCCCAATTCTATTCAATACCTCCTCATTAGTTATTTGATCTACCCATCTAATCTTCAGCATTCTTCTGTAGCACCACATTTCGAAAGCTTCCATTCTCTTCTTGTCTAAACTATTAATCGTCCATGTTTCACTTCCATACATGCCTACACTCCATACAAATACTTTCAGAAACGACTTCCTGACACCTAAATCTATACTCGATGTTAACAAATTTCTCTTCTTCAGAAACGCTTTCCTTGTCATTGCCAATCTACATTTTATATCTTCTCTACTTCGACCATCATCAGTTATTTTGCTCCCCAAATAGCAAAACTCCTTTACTACTTTAAGTGTCTCACTTCCTACTCTAATTCCCTCAGCATCACCCGACTTAATTCGACTACATTCCATTATCCTCGTTTTGCTTTTGTTGATGTTCATCTTATATCCTCCTTTCAAGACACTGTCCATTCCGTTCAACTGCTCTTCCAAGTCATTTGTTGTCTCTGACAGAATTACAATGTCATCGGCGAACCTCAAGCGAGTCGTATGGGACTACATGGTTCCAGAGACCTTTTCAAATGTCTGACATCTTTGATGTATACATACAGACTAAAATGACGAATGGGAAAAACGTACCATGGCCAGGATCCGAATGATGAATCTCCTGCTCACCGCTACGTCACATGGCGACAGTGGCTCTTCACAAGTCCACACACTAACCTAGTATGTCTCCCTCGTCATTCGAATTCCCATTAACGCCTCACAACTGCTCGGAGTACCCCTGCGTGCCTTCTTTCTCAATCCGAATACCATCACGCCTCAAATAACTTGGTATTCCCTCTTAACTCGAACACCACTGCAAAGGTTCTCTAACTGTACTGGAATAGCCTTTCAGGATCGAACAAAATGGGGGATTCTGCCTGAAATTGGTATAAATTTTCATTCATCGCTTCAGGCCGCATATATGCATAAGAGATGTTTGAAACTTGATAAGGTCTCTGGATCCATATAGTTTCACTTGATTAAAAGAACCTATGCCTCCCTCATTTCTTTCGATGCCGAGGTGCTATTCCAGTACAGTTTTAGACCCTCTGCACGCTGTTGGAATTGAGGGAAATACAAAGTGGGCTGAGATCTGAATGGGAATTTGCACCGAGGATAGAGGCATGCTAGGATAGGCCATGCCGGTGTGCAAAGTCACTGTGTCAGGGTGGTGTATTGGTTTGCACATATGCCTAGTGAGCAGGAGACCTGGGTTGGAATCTCGGCTTTGGTACAAATTTTCATTCGTCGCTTCAGTCTGTATGTCACACGATAGATGTAGGGGAGTTCAGAAGGTCTCTAGAGCTAAATAGTTTTATTTCATTAAAGCAACTATGCCTGGATTTCAGGCGTGATTCCCGATTTCATTCGATACCGAGATGCTATTCCAGAAAAGTTAGAGAGCGTCTGTAATGCTGTTCAAGTTTAGGGGGAATACCAAGTAGTCTAAGGCGTGAAAGGGAATTTGAATTGAGGAGGGAGGTGTACTATGGTAGTCTGTGCACTTGTGTAAATCCACTGTACGAGAGTGGCGTAGTGGTTTCAACATCTGGCCACTGAGCAGAAAAACTGGGTTTGAATCCCGGCCTTGGTACAAATTTTCATTCATAGCTTCATTCTGCATATATTCATGATGGAACGAGACAGTTTACAGGACATATATATATATATATATATATATATATATATATATATATATATATATATATATATATATATATAACTAGATCACAGCTTCTAAGTGGAAGTTTGTCAATAGAATAGAAGGAGTTGTCTAGGAGAAATGATTTGAAGTTATATTTAAAGCTGGCTTTGCTACATGTCAAACTTTTATCTTATTGGGCAAATGATCAAACATTTTCGTTGCTGCATGTCTGCACATTGAACTCCTTTCTGAGGCAGTTGCAGATTTAATAGTGGGTAATTAGGATAATTTTTATGGTTCCTTACCTCTGTCAGTAGCAATGAAACTCTTATACCATCACTACGCTATCCGTCAGTCTGCCTGTCTGTCTGTCCCACTGTTCGAACTCTTCTTCTCAAGAACGAGTAGACCTATCAAGTTGAAATTTATGTCATATATTAATTTCTTTAGTCTCTTAGCTTCTACGTCAACGCAAGTAAGAGACACTCCCATTTATATCACATATTTTGATACTCGGAATATCACTCATCAAAACCTGTAGGGTATTTCCCGTTGGCCTAGAATAGTGAACTATGGCAAAAAACTAGATATCACACTACAACCACAGGAAAAAATCCGAAAATTGTGAACATGTAATTATATTATACGAATGAAAACCTCAGGAAAAAGTCCAAAAACTGTGAATATGGAATTATATCAGATAAAACAAAATTTTTCGTCATTTGTTATCTGAGTTACCGCGTGTCCATCCGTTTGCCAAACGCCCTTTTACCTAAAAACGATTTCATGTATCAAGCTTAAATATATGTCACATACTGCAAACTAGAGTACTTTGGTAGCGCAAAAATTTTAAGCTGTTAAGCCAGAGCAATGAAAAGATGCGGCGATCTATGCCACATATCTTGATACTCGGAAACTCATTCACCTTAACGTACGAGTATGGAGTACTTCGTCTTGACTTAGAATCATGAAATCTGGCAAGAAGAAAAGTTTCACAGTACACGTAAAGCGAAAAAAATCAGAAAATCGGTAATCTGTAAATATAACACACCAAAAAATTTTATATGGAAATGATAGTTGCCACTCATCATAAAGCGGAATTTGTTATCTGACTTCAAACTTGAAATTAAAACATTCTCGAAAATGTTGGAATCCCTGTGACCCATTTAGCATCAGCTTCGATAACTGGCAAAAATCGTCGAAATCCTCGATTTCCGGAATGGATGAACAGTTCATAATAACTAAGTTTGTACGGAACCCTCAATGCACAGGTCCTACGTGTACCTGGCAAATTTTCCCGTCTAGTGCAGGTATGGACATCACTGTTCTTCTCAAGTTGTGATAGATTATTTATGGCGAATTTCATTAGCGAATGTGTGTACTGTGACATCGCCATTAGAGAACCTAGATGCTTGAAGAGATTCGGGGTGAACACCACATGTAATTATTACTGATCAGTTTTGTGCAATCAATAGTTTCTTTCTAAGAGATTAGTCACCACAGAAAGTTATTCTAAAATACATTACTGAATGGAAACGTGCAAAATATGCCAGGAGATTGTTTCGTTTGCTTCCAAGATTAACACTTTTACAAAGAACAAAAGTAACTGAACTGTTTAAGAAGTTCAGTAATACGCTTCTTCCAATTTAAATTTTCTTCAGTATGTTCTCCGAAAAATTTGGATCATTCTATGCTATTTACCGTCTCCTGCTCATGTGCTACATCAGTTGTTAGTGTGATCGTTTTTGTATGCAAGTGAATATGGTAATTTTTTTGTAAAATTTAGGGAGAATCCATTTTCTGAGAACCACTTTACAGTTCTTTGGAGAATATCATTTGACATCTTTCTGCTGTTTTCACCGTAATATGATTTACTATAACACTAGTACCATCTGCGAAAAGAATGAATTCTTCTAGCTGAATGTTAAGTGGAAGATCATTCACGTATATAGGAGTGGATACAAAGCTGAACCCTGTAGGACTCAGTTTCTGATTTTTTTTTCCTGAGTCCATAAAATAGTCTACCTTTTTACAATTCTAATAATTTCAGTGAAGGATATTGGTGGTACATCTATTTGCTAAAAGTTTTGTGTAATGATATTTTTAAGATATTGTCTTGATTCTACAACTGAACCGTTTAATCCTATTATTGCTGCTACGTTTAGAAATTAAGCTTGGTAATAAAGTTGTAAATACACTTCTGTTTGCAGATGATCAAATAATTCCCGAGATAAATTATATAGAGTAATTCGGTTCTTGCACAGGATAGGAAACGATTATAGAATGAAAATATTTAAAAGTAAAACTAAGATAATGATATTCCATGGTAAGGAGCATTTAAGAGCAAAAACAATAATTAATGTTAAACCACCAGAACAAATAAATCGCTGTGGTCGCAGGTTCGAATCCTGCTCCGAGCATGGATGTGTGTGATGACCTTAGGTTGGTTAGGTTTAAGTAGTTCTAAGTTCTAGGTGACTGATGACCTCAGATGTTAAGTCCCATGGTGATCAGAGCCATTTGGACCATTTTGAACAAATAAATACTTTTAACTATCACAGATGTGTGATCTCATATACCACACATAGTGATGAAGAAAACAAGTTGCAAAAATTCCAGCAATTGGTAGGTACCTTAAGTCACAATCTCCTCAGTTAGAAAAAATACAGTACTAAAATTTTATAATGTGATGGAAGTGCCAATTCTAATGAATGGGTCAGATGCTTGCACGCTAACTGCCAGTTAAAGGAGGAGGATAGAGGAAGTAGAGATGAGCCTCCTAAGACCTCTAAGTACAAACTCACAGATAGGATAAAACATGATGTAATAAGGAATGAACTGGGTGTCAAAAGCATAGTTCAGGAAATAGAGGTGTACAGAAGAAAATGGCATGAACACATTCAATGGATGTCAAAAGAACGAATACTTAATTTAATATACAAATATACACCTCGAGGGGAAAAGAATGTTGGGCTTCCTAAGGAGAGATGGAAAGATCAAATACATTCTTCTTGAAACAGGTGCAGGTGAGGATGCCTACATCGAGACGGGACATGATGACGGTGATGAAATTTAGAAAGTGATCGTTGAAAGTATTTGCAACTTTCGAATTATCAGTCACAACGGAAAGAAGCGTGAACAGCGTCAGAATTTGAATAGTCACTGTGAACATGTCTACAACATGTGTGAGACAGATTGATCAGAACCTGGAAAAGGTTGAAAGGAGCCTAATTGTTGGCCTCTATTAGGCTGTCTGGTCGGATCATGCAATATTCTGTTTTTGGGGGCATCTCTCGCTTCCCACGCCCGGGTTCCCGGGTTCCCGGGTTCGATTCCCGGCGGGGTCAGGGATTTTCTCTGCCTCGTGATGACTGGGTGTTGTGTGACGTCCTTAGGTTAGTTAGGTTTAAGTAGTTCTAAGTTCTAGGGGACTGATGACCATAGATGTTAAGTCCCATAGTGCTAAGAGCCATTTGAACCATTTTGGGGCATCCAGATGTGACTGCGCCTGATACCGGACTGCATCAAAATGTGAGATCAGGCGTACTCGACGTCAAGGCTGCGGCCGACCACGACTGGCTATCACAAAGGAGGATCCCCGTTCTGTGCACCAACCACATCGTAACCCCGTGCACATCTGCTCCAGCCATCCGAGAACAAGTAACGGACACCCTGCAACATTGTGAGCCGTCCCGCGCAATTGGTCGGAGACTAGCAGTAGCTGGACTAGGTAAGTACCACCCCCTGCGTAGGCTGCCATTAACGCCACATCACACACGGCTGCTTCTGGAGTCGTGCCACTACCAGCAACTATGAACTGCTGACGCATGGCGTCACATCGTGTTCACCAGTGACTCGCCGATCGGCAGCTGTATCGTATGACCATCATCGGTGAAAATGGTGGTGACCTATGGAGATGTATCGTTCTTCGAATGTATTGGAGAGACACAGTGGTGTTACTTCTGGCAGCATGGTGTGTGGAGTCATCGGGTATGACTTCAGGTCGTAGATGATACTTATTGAGGGTACTCTGACGGCACAATGGTACATCAAGAACGTCCTGTACCTCATCTACATCTACATCTATTCTCAGAAAGCCACCTTATGCTGTGTGTGTGTGGGAGGCGGGAGGGGGTGGGGGCGGCTTACTTTGTGTCGCTTCCCCTATTCCTGAGCCAATCGCTATGGTTGGTGGGAGAAGCGATTGTTCGTGAGCCTCTGTATGGGCTCGAACTGTATAACTCTGTCTTCATGGTCTTTTCGCAAGATATACATAGGAGGGAGCAATATATTGGTTGACTCTTCTAGTAACTTACGCTCCCGAAACTTTAACAGTAAACCACACCATGTTACGGAACGCTTGTCTTGAAGGGACTGCTGGTGGTGTTGGCTGAGCATCTCCGTCAAACTTTCACGCCTATTCAATGAACCAGTAAAGAAACATACTGCTCTTCATTGGATCTTCTCTATTTCCTCTATCAATCCTATCTGGCACGAACTATGCGACAGTATCTTGGTGCAATTTTTCAACAGGATAATGTCACCACCCAGAAATGACACTTGTGTCAATAAACTGTCTGCGTGATGCTGAGCTGTTCCCATGACGAGCAAGATCCCCAGGTCTGTCTCTGATAGGAGATGTGTGGGACCAGCTCCCACGTCCGTCAACTCTGTCCGAGAGTCAGTATCCACAATATCGAGGACCAGTTTCAGCAGTTGTTGGCCAGCTTGCCTCAGGGGAAGATACAACACTCTTGCGACACCCTTCCCCACCAAATTTGTGCATCTATCCAGGCCCAATGCAAAGTCTGGTTTCTACTGCCAAGTGTTTCAAAATCTGACTCGATTTTGTAAACACTGTGTAACATTTATGTAACACCCCACCCGTCACTTATCTGGTTTTGGTGTGTGTTCACCCCAGCTAATTGACTAACAGATCAACAGAGAGTGAAAAACTGCCGCAATGTCGGATAATACAAAGAAAGTAATTAGGCCCTGTGACTCCTGATTGAACTGTGGTGGCAGTGTTGACATTAATTGGTTCAGAATTGACCCCTTTTAATTAAAAAGGGGTGCACATTGATGTTATATTCAGCTATTGAACACAGATGCAAATGTTGAACATAAAATTAATTAAGAAAGTGACTTGGGATTTCAACTACTTGATTGAAAACATATGCAGTCGATTAGCACAGATTTATTTTAACTCACGACCTTCAATCATCACATTACATGAGTCTCCTAACAGGCAGTGGTAATAAATTGCGTTAACGTGGAGTAAAGCGCGATAAATCAAAAGTAATTCCTATCGACTGACCCAGGCGTAATGCAAAGTGCGAGAAGAATTCTACAATACATGGCCCACGAAACCCTCGTGGAAACTTTGCCGACGTGATCCAGCAAATTAATCAATGGCCGGAGTGGATGCAATATCACCGAATACAGCGTGGCGGAGCAGTGTCATTGTGTGGACATTGGCCGACCTCGTGGTTCTGCAAGGCTGCACTCATCTTCTCACTCCAAGCTATCTTGCTCAGTACATAACTGAACCAAAACTTCCCATCTCCAAGCTCACTCTTTCTCAGGCAAGCTGAGTAAAGAACGCCACGTCTGCACTCTAGGCAAGCTGGGAACGGAAGACCTCTACGAAGACTTCGCACAGTCCGCTCTTCACCTCGGTCCCCCCCCCCCCCAGCAAAATCACTTACGCCAATTGCAGTGCAAGTCGCGTTAATTATGCGTCGCTTCCCAGTGATGACCAATGCCTGCTCTGGGAAGTGAACAAATTCCCACAAAATTTCCCTTCCTCTCAACTTCCGTTATTTAGCTCCTCCCAGGCCACCCATCAAGGTTAGCGTCTGTAAAACACCAAGTTTTCCGGAATTCTGACTCCCAGGAGAGTACTTCAAATTCCTTGGTCCTATGTTCCCATCAGAGGCCGGCGTATTTCATTCTGTCGCTCTTCACCTGATTTGCTTCAGACTCTGCGGACCGTGAATTCAGCGTAAAGTTGCTATAGTCACGAACACGCATATTTTGACCTCTGTTGACCGCTCCACCATAGCTTTGCGCAGCTTTCTCGCATGTTTCCCAGAAAATGGGACGATGGACATTTATCAACAGGCATACAAGTTGTCCGTCTGTTTCCCGGTACACCAGCATGGAGTCGGGGTCAACCACCCACTCACTGTCACTCATCTAAAGGCGGCTGGAGGCTGCACCCTGTTACCACTTTCTCAGAGCTTGAGCTGCCCTAAGCTGCCTATTGTTGCTTCCCTTAGCCGCTCCCCCAGCGGCCACAGTCAATTCTGAGTACTCCCCTGGGGTAAACTAGCCTCCAGTAAATCGACGCGTTTCCATAAAGTTGTCATGCCATGTGAATTACTTTAAAACCATCACTCATCATTAATTATTGCAATACGTCCATACTCTACCCTCAACAAGGTGCATTGTGCCTTGTCAGTCATTTTTGTTCAGCCCTACTGTTCGCTCAACGTGAGTTAGGTGATCTTTAATGACTTCATGTAAGGGGCATAGTTCTTGCCATCTTACAACTGCAATAACATCACATATCCTATCAGCCCGTGGAGTTTCATTTCATTTACTCATCCTTTTCTGGATGCTTCACCTCTTCTGTCTCGCATTAAACACTGAAGCGCCAAAGAAAGTGGCATAGACATGCGTATTCAAATACAGAGATATGTAAGCAGACAGAATACGGTGTTGCGGTCGGCAACGCCTATATAAGACAAATGCCTGGCGCAGTTGTTAATCTGTTACTGCTACTACAACCGTAGCTTATCAAGATTTAAGTGAGTTGGACGTGGTGTTACAGACGGCGCACGAACGATGGGACACAGCATCTCGCAGATAGCGATGAAATGGGGATTTTCGCGTACGACCATATCACGAGTGTACCGTGAATATCAGGAATCCGGTAAAACATCAAATCTCCGATATCGCTGTGGCCGGAAAAAGATCCTGCAAGAACGGGACCGACGACGACTAAAAAGAATCGTTCAGTGTGACAGAAGTGCAACCCCTCCGCAAATTGCTGCAGATTTCAGTGCTGGGACATCAAGTGTCAGCGTGTGAACCATTAAAGAAAACATCATCGACATCGGCTTCCAGAGCCGAAGGCCCTCTCGCGTACCCTTGATGACTGCACGACACAGAGCTTGCACCTCACCTGGCCCCATCACCACCAGACGTGTCTCGTTTCAAATTGTATCGGGCGGATGGTCGTGGGTGTGTAGACAGCCTCATGAATCCATGGACCCTGCATGTCAGTACGGGACTGTTCAAGCTGCTGGAGGCTCTGTAATGGTGACGGGCGTGTGCTGTTAGTGTGATATGGGACCCCTGATATGTCTACATCCGAATCTGATAAGTGACACGTATGTAAGCATAGTGTCTGATCACCTGCAATCATTCAAGCCCACTGTGCATTCCGACGGATTGGAGCAATTCCAACAGGACAATACGACACCCCAAACGTCCAGAATTGCTATAGTATGGCTCCAGGTACCCTATCTGAGTTTAAACACTTCTGCTGGCCACCAAATTACCCAAACACAGACATTATTGAGCATATCTATCATGCCTTGCAGCGTGTTGTTCAGAAGAAATCTCCACCCTCTCGTACTCTTATGGACTTATGAACAGTCCTGCAGGGTTCATAGTGTTAGTTCCCTCGAGCATTCCTTCAGACATTAGTCGAGTCAATGGCACATCGTGTTGCGGCACGTCTGCGTGCTTGCAGGGGCCCTACACGATATTAGGCAGGTGCACTAGTTTCTGTGGCCCTTCAGTGTATATAGGAAAACTTAGATGCTTCAATGTGATGTTTCTTCTGCATGAATGCCAAGTTTCGAACAATTCCGATAGGTATCAGAGGTGTAGTAAGGCATTGAAATGTCTTATATACAAGACACTCGTTACAAGAAACGTGCTGTAACTTATTTCTTGGTTGCGGAAAAAGAATCCGCGGAGAGTACCCATAAACATTTGTGTGCAGTGCATGATACTGACACGTTTGTGCGCAGTGTAGATTAATAATACAGCTCACAGGAGTACAGTTGTGCTATGGTTACACAGAGTTACGGCGTTGGGAAGTGCAGAAACTTAGCTCCATGATCGGCCACGTCCGGGACCTCCATTCACACCCACTGCTCCCGAGGTGGTGAATAACGCGGGTGCCGTTATGAGATGCAGACCGCTTAGTCGTAATTCGACAACTGTTCTAGAACTATCGGTAATCATTGCAAGTACGTTTTCAGTAACTGAGACTCTTGGATATTCAAAGGAATGCTCAAGATGGTTGTTACGAATGCTCATAACAGACCACAAGATTCATCTGAACTGTTGGAACAGTCTAAAGCAGATTGCAAGCCCCTCCTCTCACTAAAAAGTACAGGTGACGAAACCTGTATTCATCAGGTTGACCTAGAAACAATAAGGGAGTCACCAGTAACTCATGTGGATGTGTTGCCAGAAGGGTCAACCATTAAATCAGGACTGAACAAACTAAACAAACGTTTCTGACGTGTTCGGTTTGACAAGAATCCAAAAGAAATGTCGCTCTAACGTGACAGTGAGCACCAACACACAAGTCTCAGAACCAAGGAAAACATCCCGTAGGGGTTGGAGGTGTGGGCAGGGAGAAACGGTTTGCTTTTCGTCCTGCCACCTTCGAGACGACCTCATGTGATCAACTAAAATCGTTCCTCAAGGAGGTAACGCTGCTGCACTGCCTTGCAAATTGTTTGTTTCGTTTGCAGAGGTTCCACATCTTCATTGCTGTAGTATGTCGCGGATTCAAGAGGTGACATAGTGAATTGATTTGAGATACTACATGTGTCACTGACAAAGGGTATCAATTCTCACCTTGCAGTGAGCCAAGTTCAAAAAATGGTTCAAATGGCTCTGAGCACTATGGGACTTAACATCTATGGTCATCAGTCCCCTAGAACTTAGAACTACTTAAACCTAACTAACCTAAGGACAGCACACAACACCCAGCCATCACGAGGCAGAGAAAATCTCTGACCCCGCCGGGAATCGAACACGGGAACCCGGACGTGGGAAACGAGAACGCTACCGCACGATCACGAGATGCGGGCAATATGAGCCAAGTCATTGATAGACGTGCACCACTTATTTTACTGTACATTAACGTTTTCGTTTCTATGAACTGTTTTCCAAATTAACTAACTTTGTGGCATCAGGAATATGTTATTTGAGATCCTTCGTGTTTACGAATTCGTTTGCTTTCTTCGAGTAGGCAATAACTAACTGCCTTATGTAGTAACTTGGTAGAGATTATTTGTGATTCTAGAGAGGATTCTGAAACGAGTGAGAGTATTTTTAACAAAATAGAACAATAAATATGTTCGCAACATTTTTGAAAAGAATTAATGTTACATTTGAAATCATTTATTGGAACTTCTGCTTAACCCTTAATTAATATCCTACTTCCCTGTGAACATAAGAATCCATTAGTGCCTATTTAGGAAGGAAGTTGCGCTCAGTTCTAGGATGGTAGGGCCTGATTAAATCTATTGAAATGATGATACAACTAGCTTCATGATAATATAACAGTTAAAACGGCACGACAGTTCATTAAATCCGGAATGCTTTATCGGGTGGCGTAGAGTAGTTAGATTATCTACGGACAGATTGCGTGAATAATCCAGTACAGTTGGAACAGATAATCAGATGTGCGGAAATTGAATATCCAGATTGCTTAGATAACTAGTAGTCAGAGTTGTGTGAATAATTATATAAACAGAGGCAAGCAAAATAATATAAATGTTAACGTGGACCTCATCACTTCCCTTTGCTTGTTAAGCGTTTGACAGAGTTGTCTGAGCCTTGCATGTGTTCTGTTATCTGCGTGTTGTGTGTGGTCCACCACTCGGCTTTCTACATGCACAATACTATAACTGCAAGTTAAGGCAGGCTGCTGCAGCAACTAAGCGTTCCAAGTGTTTAGAAAGTGGTGAAGGTAAAGAACAGCGATGTCTCATCAGTTATAGAATCACTGAATACATTTTATGTTTGCATATTATCACCTTTTCCGAGAACGAAAATTTCTTGTGAAGGACCCTACATTAGTTGTGTGTACTGAGATTTTATGAAACTGAACTCGCATTTTTCGCCGTCGTGGTCAAGAAGGCAGTGTATAGTGGCTACAATACTGACAACGTGTTGTTTGGTTCCCATCAGGCTTTCGGATACGGTTCCACAGAGTCCTGTAGACAACAAAATGGGGAAAATATGCTATTGTAACAGTTTTTTGATTGGACTGAACACTTCCTAGTATCCAGGAGTGAACACTTACTGCTGACGGCGTTAAATCGTCAGATACTACACTGAATAGCCAAAGAAACTGGTACAACTGCCTGATATCGTGTAGGGCCTCCACGAGCACGCAGAAGTGCCGCAACACGACGTGGCAACTATTCGACTAAAGTCTAAAGTAATGCTGGAGAGAACTGACACCATGGATCCTGCAGGGCTGTCCATAAATCCGTAAGAGCACTAGGGGGTGGACATCTCTTCTGAACAGCACGTTGCGGGCATCCCAGATACGCTCAATAATTTTAATGTCTGGGGTGTTTGGTGGCCAGTGGAAGTGTTTAAACTCAGAAGAGTGTTCCTGGACTCTGTAGTCATTCTGGACATTTGGGGTGTCGCATTGTTATACTGCAGTTACCCAAGTCCGTTCGAATGTGCAATGAACTTGAATAGATGCAGGTGACCAGACAGGATGCGTACGTACGTGTCACCTGTCAGAATAGTATCTAGACGTATCAGGTGTCCGATATCACTCCTACTGCACGCGCCCCACACCATTACAAAGACTCCACCTGCTTGAACAGACCCCTGCTGACTTGTCGAGTCCATGGATTCATCAGGTTATCTCCATACCCGTACACGCCCAACTGCTCGATACAATTTGAAACGAGACTCGTCCGATCAGGCAACTTGTTTCCAGTCATCAAACAGTTCATTGTCGGTGTTGATGGGCCCAGGCGAGGCGTAAAACTTTGTGTCGTGCGGTCATCAAAGGCACACGAGAAGGCCTTCGGCTCCGAAAGCCCATACCGATGATGTTTCGTTGATTGGTTCGTACGCTGACACTTGTTGATGGCCCAGCAATTTGCGGAAGTGTTACACTTCAGTCAATTGAACGATTTTCTTGAGTCGTCATCGGTCCCATACTTACAGGATCTTTTCCTGGCGGCAGTGATATCGCAGATTTGATGTTTTACCGGATTACTGATATTCACGGTACACTCGTGAAATAGTAGTACAGGAAAACCCCCACTTCATTTCTACATAACTCGGAAATACTGTGTCCCATTGCTCGTGCGCTGACTATACCACCACGTTGAAACTTACTTAAATGTTGATACCTACCGCTGTAGTTGCAGTTACCGATCTAACAACTACGCCAGACACTTGTTGCTTATTTAGGCGTTTCAGGCCACGGCGATATTTTCTGCCTGTTTACATATCTTTCTGTATTTGAGTACACATGCGTATACTAGTTTCTTTGGATCTTCAGTGTAATACTGGGGTACCGCAAGGGAACGTTACAGTGCTGCTACACCTCTTGGTCGGAAATATCAAAGCTCCGCAGAGATTTTTGTGACTGACGCTGTAGCGTATAGTGAAGTCGCAAAACTATAAAACTGTAAAGAATTACATGAAGACGTGTGAGGATTGACATTCCTCTACATGGACTGGGAACTGACCCGTAACATAAACAAATGTAACGCACCACGAATGTATGGAAAAAGATCTATTATTGTTGATCACTTGATCGGCTATCTATATCCGGAAACAGTCACAAACGTCAAAAAATATCGAGCGGTATCGTTTGGATGTAATCTGAGATGGGGAGAAACATAAAATCAATTACACGAAAAGACGAAATCAGCTGAGGTTCAGTGGAAGAATCGTAAGGCAATGGATTTCTTCAGTGAATAAGGCAGCTTACGAAATTCTCATTCTATCGATTTCTGAACATTGTTTACATGTCTGAGAGCATTAGCAGGTAGAGTTAATGGAGAAAATCCAAAGAAGAGCAACGCATTCCGTAACGATTCGTTTAGAAAGTGTGAGAGCATCATAGGGGTACGTACTGAACTCCAGCTGCAGAAGCTGCCAAAGAGGATTCGTGCATCACGGAGAGGTTTAATTTTAAAATTTCGAGGATGTACGTTCCAGGAAGAGTTAAGCAAGATACTCGTTTCTCCAAAATATAACTCGCAAATCACCAAGGCTAAAAATATCAGATAAATCGAGCTCGAACAAAGCTTTCTGTTAGTCGTGCTCTCAACACGTCATTCGCGAACGATGCGGGGAAGAGAAGAAATGGTGGTTACAACCCCTAAGATGGCTTGCAGAGTGTATATGTAAGGCGAAGACGTAGACCCTCTGCAGTCACCACCTACATTGTGACTCATATCCATGAAGTTTATGCAGTAGGCCCCAAACGTAAAACTTTGGGACCGATATTCCTTGGATTCCTCTGTCTAAATGGTGAAGCCGACAATAATGTCTGTCTGCTGCCTTTTAGATAGCCTTTGTAATGTTTAAAATTTTATTCGTCAGTTTACAAAAACAACATGATCATCACGGCTTCAGCTGGATAACGAAAGGACTGTACTGTTGCATAAATACGCCAAAAACGCAGATTCCTGAATTTTGTCAAAGTTCTGATGATGAACTATGCTTCGAAATGTACACTGGTGAGTTAAGTACACTACTGCAAGACAACATTTCATTTCACTTTTCTCGTTTTTCCAAAAATACCATGCAACCCTCTGTCTAAGTTTAATGGCTTACGATAGTAATCGAAAAGAATATTTATCCATCTGGACCAGTGGTCCCCAAACTACACTCCTGGAAATTGAAATAAGAACACCGTGAATTCATTGTCCCAGGAAGGGGAAACTTTATTGACACATTCCTGGGGTCAGATACATCACATGATCACACTGACAGAACCACAGGCACATAGACACAGGCAACAGAGCATGCACAATGTCGGCACTAGTACAGTGTATATCCACCTTTCGCAGCAATGCAGGCTGCTATTCTCCCATGGAGACGATCGTAGAGATGCTGGATGTAGTCCTGTGGAACGGCTTGCCATGCCATTTCCACCTGGCGCCTCAGTTGGACCAGCGTTCGTGCTGGACGTGCAGACCGCGTGAGACGACGCTTCATCCAGTCCCAAACATGCTCAATGGGGGACAGATCCGGAGATCTAGCTGGCCAGGGTAGTTGACTTACACCTTCTAGAGCACGTTGGGTGGCACGGGATACATGCGGACGTGCATTGTCCTGTTGGAACAGCAAGTTCCCTTGCCGGTCTAGGAATGGTAGAACGATGGGTTCGATGACGGTTTGGATGTACCGTGCACTATTCAGTGTCCCCTCGACGATCACCAGTGGTGTACGGCCAGTGTAGGAGATCGCTCCCCACACCATGATGCCGGGTGTTGGCCCTGTGTGCCTCGGTCGTATGCTGTCCTGATTGTGGCGCTCACCTGCACGGCGCCAAACACGCATACGACCATCATTGGCACCAAGGCAGAAGCGACTCTCATCGCTGAAGACGACACGTCTCCATTCGTCCCTCCATTCACGCCTGTCGCGACACCACTGGAGGCGGGCTGCACGATGTTGGGGCGTGAGCGGAAGACGGCCTAACGGTGTGCGGGACCGTAGCCCAGCTTCATGGAGACGGTTGCGAATGGTCCTCGCCGATACCCCAGGAGCAACAGTGTCCCTAATTTGCTGGGAAGTGGCGGTGCGGTCCCCTACGGCACTGCGTAGGATCCTACGGTCTTGGCGTGCATCCGTGCGTCGCTGCGGTCCGGTCCCAGGTCGACGGCCACGTGCACCTTCCGCCGACCACTGGCGACAACATCGATGCACTGTGGAGACCTCACGCCCCACGTATTGAGCAATTCGGCGCTACGTCCACCCGGCCTCCCGCATGCCCACTATACGCCCTCGCTCAAAGTCCGTCAACTGCACATACGGTTCACGTCCACGGTGTCGCGGCATGCTACCAGTGTTAAAGACTGCGATGGAGCTCCGTATGCCACGGCAAACTGGCTGACACTGACGGCGGCGGTGCACAAATGCTGCGCAGCTAGCGCCATTCGACGGCCAACACCGCGGTTCCTGGTGTGTCCGCTGTGCCGTGCGTGTGATCATTGCTTGTACAGCCCTCTCGCAGTGTCCGGAGCAAGTATGGTGGGTCTGACACACCGGTGTCAATGTGTTCTTTTTTCCATTTCCAGGAGTGTATATTCCGGGAAACACTGGTCTTCCGCAGGAAGTAAGTGTTTCACAACGAACTTCTAATAACACCGCGTTGCTTTCGAAATTTTACTTATTTTCTTAAATCTTTGTTATGAATTATGTGTTAGTAATTAAAATTTAATGCCAACGGCCTTCCCGCAGAGGTAACACCGGATCCCGTGAGATCAGCAAAGTCAAGCGCTGTCGGGCTGGGCTAGCATTTGGACGGGTGACCACCCGGCCTGTCGAGCGCTGTTGGCAAGTTGGCTGCACTCAGCACTTGTGAGGACAATTGAGGAGCTACTTGACTGAGAAGCAGAGGCTCCGGTCTTCTAAACTGACGAAACGACCGGGAGAGCGGTGTGCTGACCACATGCCTCTCCATATCCGCATCCGGTGACGTCTGTGGGCTCAAGATGTCACGGGTGCTGGTCAGTACCGTTGGACCTTCTGAGACCTGTTCGGGCGGAGTTTAATTTAGTATTTTAGTTATGATTTAAAATTGAAGTATCACTGAATAGAAGAATTTTTTCTCATTTTTTAAAAATTTTATTAGCTGTATTAACCTTCAGAACAATCAAGGCGTTCCATCGATGTACCAGAATTCTCAAAGTGTTCCGCCAGCGAAGAAGTTCGGGAGCCCTTGATCTAAAGAATCTTAGTCTTCAACGAAATCGCGAGGTATGCGTATGAGGCTGAATGATTAGTCCCATGTTTTTAGATGAAAATCGTCACACAAAAGACATATTCTCACGTGGCCAAAATATCACACACGCGTTAGATTTAAATAAATGCACAGTGGATTTAATAAAAGCAAATGTTAAAGTTGCTTATGTATCTCAGCTGTTACCTGAAAGAAAAGCGGTGAACAGAAGAAGCGGTTTCACTGGAGGTAAGGACAAAAAAAAATCTCCTTATGTCATGAGATTTACGGAATTTATGAAACACGGTTACGGCAAAAGACTCAACGACTGCCTTAGTTGATGAAAGACGTACAGCGGCACGAAAGCTGTGAGGGATAATACGGCGGCGCGAGACAGAGGGGTGAGAAGTGTCTTACAAGGCGATATTTTTGTGTCAGGACGAAGAAGGGAGCCGGACGAAAGGACAGCAATTTATCAACGGGGGAATGAATAACCTGCACCAGACTCTTAGGGGAGGTGAGATCTTCAGGCACGGCCGAGGCAGCCGGCATGTCCTCGGTTTCGAAGCTACCGACCGAAATATATAGCCGTAACAAACAAAAGCTGTCGGCGGCCTCTCTCGGACTCCACATGCTTCCCTTCGAAGGCAGCTTCAGGAGCTACTCCAAGGAAAAACAATTATCCAACGAAAGGGGCATAGCGATTGGTGCTTATGGATCTCCAACTGTATTGCATCTAACTACGACACATGTGATCCACCATCGGAAATGGTAATGAAGAAACTCTAGAGACTGTATTCCTCTCATTTATAGCCGTCTCATTTGTTTATGTGGTCTGAAGACAGACGTCACATAAGACGATTCTGAAGATGGCGTGTGTCGAACTAAGTTCCCCGTAGCGTCAGTTATTAGGTTGGTGGATAAGTTCGTAGCGTTTTTCCCATAAGTTTAATAAGCACAACGGATACTCATAACAGTGACTTTAGTCATCAATGATATATTCTCTTTCACTATTTACGTCAGTGTGGCAACGCTGGAGTAACTTTTCGATGCTGCGACTGTAAAAATCACGTGGTTTTAAGATGAAGAACTCCTCGAGCCATGTTCGGAGCGTATTTTCATCCAGAAAGGAAGTTCCTTAAAGGTTGTTCGACAGAGAGTGGAAAAGATGAAAACCTGAGGGTGCAAGATCAAATGAATAGGGTGGGTGCGGAATGACTTCCCAACCCAGTTCCTGTATAGTGATTTTTGTCAGTCTAGCAGAATGCGGGCGGGCTTGATTGTGGAGTTGCATTACTTCATGCAGTTTTCCTGGTCGTTGTTCTTGGATTTCGTCTGCAAGACGCCTCAGCTTTTGACAATAAACTTCAGCAGTGATGGTTACACCTGTTCCCGCTGTGAATGGCGTCTGAAGACGGATGACCACAGAAGTTAAGTCCCATAGTGCTCAGAGCCATTTGGTGTCTGAAGGAGACCCGCTATTCGGCGGGATTCTTTGATTGGAGCGAATCCTTTGATTGGTTGGCAGTACTTTTTAACTTTCCAATTGGCAAGTGTTTGGCGGAAGGAATTAGGACGGCGTAAGTGAGCAACAAGATGGGAGACTCGGCGTTTGGTCACGGAGGTATTTACATCGTATTGCGTTTTGGTTGTAGACCTGTCTGGATCGAATCCGTGGAAGGTAGCTGTAGAGGACGGATCGACTTGGCATTGGATCGTGGTTGGGCCCTCAACGTTTTTGAGTTGCAGCAAGGTGACGATCTCGTCTTCGCGAAACTCAGCGTTAAATCCTGAGCTTTCTGGCGTCGTGTTTCGTGACGCCACATCACCAGGTACCTTGCGCTGCCACTAGATGTCACAGTGAACGAGTTGTCTTTAAACTCTAGCGGTACGCACCAACGAACGAAAGCCGAGTGCTAACTCCCTTGTTATACCTCTGGCACTGAGGCAAAAACGTAAGACCAGATTGCGGAAAATACGCTAGTAAACATGAATTGAACTACAGTATGTCTACTGCACCAACAATATATCTCCTCAGCGTTATTTACATTAACAGTATGTGGAGTTCAATGCAGAGAATGTAAAAGATGTTTATACAGGTAGGCCTACATTAAGCTCTTTCGGAAGACAAATCACTGAACTAACAACAACACAGACTACAAATTTAGATGTTTCAACTTTTGTTTTCCACCTCAAGTGCAAGAACTTAAACATGAAATACACATTACGCCAGATTATACAAAACAACACAATAAATATTAATGTCTTAATTTAGCCAGCAAATCTACATTTATGCTATGTCATGACTCTGTGTTGTCAAGGCAATTTGTTCAGCAAAATTTCTTCAACCAGACGCTTATTTATAGTTAGGACTGTTACACCAACCATCTATCTACAAGTGCGAGAAAAATAGAATAAGTGCTGAAAATTTATCAGAGCCAACCGTCAACGGTAATAGCGAAACCGAAGCAAAACTCGATAGTCTGGGTCGTAATAAAACAGAGATTGAAACTTTTCGCCACCAGCAGTGACTGGGAGGTACAGCCTTTATAAAAGTCTGGAAGTTGTAGGCACGAAATTTTAAAGAGCTGTGGTCCATGAAAAAATCAGTATATCCCATACTTGGTGGAATAAATGACATTTACACAAACAAACTCATATAGTCACGTAAAACATTGAGAGACCCTTTGAGAAAACTGAAAAAGCAAAGAAATATTGTGACAGGCATCCCTCATGTTAGTCATCTAGCACTATCTAGTAATATAAGTAAACTAAGTAAAAATTCAGAAGGCTGGGCTGTATCTACAGAAAGATCTGCTGGCCAACTGAAAATGCATTTTTTCGTGAGTATTCTGTATCTTCTCTATTTACTGCTAACGCTCACTAACTTCTTCGTTGCATGGAGAAACGAGCATACGAAATGCACCAGTATTATTAAGGAAACGTCCTAGCAGATTAACCTGATTTTAAATGCGATGAAGTTTCATTTCAGTGCATATCCGCTGCAGACTGAAAATGAATTTTGAACTAGTATTGATGTATGTATATATGTAATTTCATACCTCAATATCAAATTTTAATTTGTTTCACGTGACTGAAAACAAAATTATGTTACTTTCTTTAGAAAATTATGATTCAGTATTTCTTTATTATAATTTCCATGTGACAAAAATATAGAACTCAAATAGAAATAAAAAGAAAGCTTGGTGACAATAGAGATTTGGACTTAAGATCATTGTAACAGAAAGCTTCAATGCTATTTATTAAGCTACTAATATCAACATGACAAACATGTACTGGTTTGCACTTAACAGCGCTCAGTAGTTATCTCATATTTACAGGCAACTTCATTGAGTTTTCCTTTTTTGACATTGTGTCACATAGTTTTAGTTTTTTTATTGTAATTTCATTTCCCTACCCCACAGGGGCAGGGGAGGGCTGCCAATGGCACAGTCCACTGCTCTTCAGCTGAAGGGCTTTACAAAAAGATACAGAAAGGCGAACTCTTACATAAAAGGGGGATAAAAAGGGGGACATAAAAACACTGTAAATAGAGATTATGGAGGTTAAAATACACGCTAATACAGGGACATACACTGGGGGACAGTTAAAATTCGACATCAGGTTAAAAGAACACAGCTGGCAATTCGAAGTGCACTTAAAAAAAAAAACACTGGAGACAAAAACAAATTCAGCCACAGTATAAAAAGCACATGAGTAATCATGGACTATATACAGATTGAGCAAACAATTAAAACCACATCACTTGATGACACCATATAATGGCACTGAACACAACACTCACACAGCACACTTGATAATGAATAAAAACCCAGGACGATCTGTCGGGAGGGGGGGGGGGGGCAAGGGAGAAGGGAAAAGGAGGTGAGAAGGAGGGGAGAGAAAGGGGGACGAGGTGGGGAGGGCAAAGCAGGACTGGGGAGGGAAGGGCTGGGAGAGGAAAACTGCTGAGGAGAGGGTTCAGGGACTTAGGGGGAAGGAGGGAAATCCACTCCGGGAGAAGGAGGGGAGAGGAAACGGGGGGACCTGCGTAGGGAGGGGGAACAAGGCATGGCTACAGTTTGTAGGAAGGGTAGATGTCATAGCAAAGTTCAACATCTGGGAGAGGGAGGTGCTGAAAATTTCTCTGATGAAGGAGATGGAGGGTGTGGAGGTGGAGATAGGGAGGGATACAGCAATAGAGGCATGGCAATGGGTGGACGGTGGAGAGGAAGGAAGAAACCAGGGGTTGGAGGAATCAAGCCTGCGGACAGTTTCAAGGATGTGGAGATGTTTGAGGAAAAGGAGGAGGTGGGGGAAAGTGGATGAGGACATACAGGAATCGTGTGGAGAAGGAAGGCAGATACGGGAGGCAAGGTGGTGTGTGTGGCATTCTATGATTTGGATACCCTTATATAAGCAATTCTGGCACAACAGAGGATAGGGTAGGTGAGGGATTTGTTGGTATGGAGTATTGTGGAAGGATGGAATCCCCATGTCTGGCCAGACAGGAGTTTCAGGACGCAAAGGCAGGAATGGGCTTTCTGCTGGATATCCCAGGAAATGAGGGGTCAAGGTGAGGTGACGATCGAGGATGAGGAAAAGGTATTTCAGGTTGGGGGTGAGCTGGATGGGACAACCATAAATCCCAAGGTAGAAATCATTCAGACGGAAAGAGTGACCTTTGATGATTGCCTGGGTTTTGGAGGGGTAGATACGAAGGAACCACTGGTTACACCAAGTGGTAAACTGGTCAAGGTGAGTTTCGAGGATCCGTTGGGTGTGTTGAAGGGTAGGATAGAGAGCCAAGAAGGAGTGTCATCAGTACATTGGAGGAAGTGGACAGGTGGTAGTGGTTTGAGCATATCTGCCATGCACAGGAGATAGGGGGCTGGGGTGGGGGGGGGGAGAGAGGACCGTGGCATGGGGAATACCAACAGTGGGATAAAAGACATGGGATTTGGAGTCATGGGGGGTGACATAGGAAGGATGGTGTAAGAGCAAGGAAGCGATCAGATAGACAAAATTGATAGACAGTGCTTAGGTTTGGAGATTAAAGAGTAGACCGGCCTGACATGCATGGTCGTAGGCATTTTGGAGATTGTTGTTGGTGGGGTCTTCAGTTCTGAGACTGGTTTGATGCAGCTCTCCATGCTACTCTATCCTGTGCAAGCTGCTTCATCTCAAAGTATGTACTGCAACCTACATCCTTCTGAATCTGCTTAGTGTATTCGTCTCTTGGTCTCCCTCAATGATTTTTACCCTCCACATTGCCCTCCAATGCTAAATTTGTGATCCCTTGGTGCCTCAGAACATGTCCTACCAACCGGTCCCTTCTTCTTGTCAAGTTGTGCCACAAACTCCTCTTCTCCCCAATTCTATTCAATACCTCCTCATTAGTAATGTGATCTACCCATCTAATCTTCAGCATTCTTCTGTAGCACCACATTTCGAAAGCTTCTATTCTCTTCTTGTCCAAACTATTTATCGTCCATGTTTCACTTCCATACATGCCTACACTCCATACAAATACTTTCAGAAACGACTTCCTAACACTTAAAATCTATACTCGATGTTAACAAATTACTCTTCTTCAGAAACGCTTTTCCTGCCATTGTACCGAGCGAGGTGGCGCAGTGGTTAGACACTGGACTCGCATTCGGGAGGACGACGGTTCAAACCCGCGTCCGGCCATCTTGATTTAGGTTTTCCGTGATTTCCCTAAATCACTCCAGGCAAATGCCGGGATGGTTCCTCTGAAAGGGCACGGCCGACTTCCTTCCCCATCCTTCCTTAATCCGATGAGACCGATGACCACGCTGTCTGGTCTCCTTCCCCAAACAACCAACCGACCAACCTGCCATTGCCAGTCTACATAATATATCCTCTCTGCTTCGACCATCATCAGTTATTTTGCTCCCCAAATAGCAAAACTCCTTTACTACTTTAAGTGTCTCATTTCCTAATCTAATTCCCTCAGCATACCCCGACTTAATTCGACTACATTCCATTACCCTCGTTTTGCTTTTGTTGATGTTCATGTTATATCCTCCTTTCAAGACACTGTCCATTCCGTTCAACTGCTCTTCCAAGTCCTTTGCTGTCTCTGACAGAATTACAATATCATCGGCGAACCTCAAAGTTTTTATTTCTTCTCCATGGATTTTAATACCTACTCCGAACTTTTCTTTTGTTTCCTTTACTGCTTCCTAATATACAGATTGAATAACATCGGGGAGAGGATACAACCCTGTCTCACTCCCTTCCCAACCACTGCTTCCCTTCCATGTCTCTCGACTCTTATAACTGCCAACTGGTTTCTGTACAAATTGTAAATAGCCTTTCGCTCCCTGTATTTTACCCCTGCGACCTTTAGAATTTGAAAGAGCGTATTCCAGTCAACATTGTCAAATCTTTCTCTAAGTCTACAAATGCTAGAAACGTAGGTTTGCCTTTCCTTAATCTTTCTTCTAAGATAAGTCGTAAGGTCAGTATTGCCTCACGTGTTCCAATATTTCTACGAAATCCAAACCGATCTTCCCCAAGGTTGGCTTCTACTAGTATTTCCATTCGTATGTAAAGAATTCGGGTTAGTATTTTGCAGCCGTGGCTTATTAAACTAATAGTTCGGTAATTTTCGCATCTGTCAACACCTGCTTTCTTTGGAATTGGAATTATTACATTCGTCTTGAAGTCTGAGGGTATTTCGCCTGTCTCATACATCTTGCTCACCAGATGGTAGAGTTTTATCAGGACTGGCTCTCCCAAGGCCGTCAGTAGTTCTAATGGAATGTTGTCTACTCCCGGGGCCTTCTTTCTACTCAGGTCCTTCAGTGCTCTGTCAAACTCTTCACGCTGTATTGTATCTCCCATTTCGCCGTCATCTACATTCTCTTCCATTTCCAGAACATTGTCCTCAAGTACGTCGCCCTTGTATAGACCCTCTATATACCCCTTCCACCTTTCTGCTTTCCCTTCTTTGCTTAGAACTGTGTTTCCATCTGAGCTTTTGATATTCATACAAGTGGTTTTCTTTTCCCCAAAGGTCTCTTCAATTTTCCTGTAGGCAGTATCTATCTTACCCCTAGTGAGATAAGCCTCTACATCCTTACATTTGTCCTCTAGCCATCCCTGCTTACCCATTTTGCACTTCCTGTCGATCTCATTTTTGAGACGTTTGTATTCCTTTTTGCCTGCTTCATTTACTGCATTTTTATATTTTCTCCTTTCATCAATGAAATTCAATATTTCTTCTGTTACCCACGGATTTCTACTAGCCCTCGTCTTTTTACCTACTTGATCCTCTGCTGCCTTCACTACTTCATCCCTCAGAGCTACCCATTCTTCTTCTACCGTATTTCTTTCCCCATTTTGTGACAATTGTTCCCTTACGCTCTCCCTGAAACTCTATACAACCTCTGGTTTAATCAGTTTGTCCAGATCCCATCTCCTTAAATTCCCACCATTTTGCAGTTTCTTCAGTTTTAATCTACAGCTCATAACCAATAGATTGTGGTCAGAGTCCACATCTGCCCCTGGAAATGTCTTACAATTTAATACCTGGTTCCTAAATCTCAGTCTTACCATTAGATAATCTATCTGATGCCTTCTAGTATTTCCAGGATTCTTCCATGTAAACAACCTTCTTTTATGATTCTTGAACTAAGTGTTAGCTATGATTAAGTTATGCTCTGTGCAAAATTCTACCAGGCGGCTTGCTCTTTCATTTCTTCCCCCCAATCCATTTTCACCTACTATGTTTCCTTCTCTCCCTTTTCCAACTCTCGAATTCCAGTCACCCATGACTATTAAATTTTCGTTTCCCTTCACTATCTGAATAATTTCTTTTATCTCATCATACAATTCGTCAATTTCGTCATCATCTGCAGAGCTAGTTGGCATATAAACTTGTACTATTGTAGTAGGTGTGGGCTTCGTGTCTATCTTGGCAACAATAATGAGTTCACTATGCTGTTTGTAGTAGCTTACCCGCACTCCTATTTTTTTATTAATTATTAAACCTACTATTGCATTACCCCTATTTGATTTTGTATTTATAGCCCTGTATTCACCTGACCTAAAGTCTTGTTCCTCCTGCCACCGAACTTCACTAATTCCCACTATATCTAACTTTAACCTATCCATTTCCCTTTTTAAGTTTTCTAACCTACCTGCCCGATTAAGGGATCTGACATTCCACGCTCCGATCCGCGGAACGCCAGTTTATTTTCTCCTGATAACGACGTCCTCCTGAGTAGTCCCCGTCCGGAGATCCGAATGGGGGACTATTTTACCTCCGGAATATTTTAACCAAGAGGACGCCATCATCATTTAATCATACAGTAAAGCTGCATGCCCTCGGGAAAAATTACGGCTGTAGTTTCCCCCTACTTTCAGCCGTTCGCAGTACCAGCACAGCAAGGCCGTTTTGGTTAGGGTTACAAGGCCAGATTGACTGTTGCCCCTGCAACTACCGAAAAGGCTGCTGCCCCTCTTCAGGAACCACACGTTTGTCTGGCCTCTCAACAGATAAGCTGGAGAGAGAGGAGGTGGATGAGGTTAATTAGTTGGTTTCCAGCGGAGAAAGATGGTTGGGTACGGGGGAGGTGGTGGTGTTGATTAAGTTGGCGATGGTTATGACACGAGAGGATAGATTCAAAGACTTTACTGAAGACAAACGTGATGGACATGGGACGATAGGAGAAGGAGAGGGAAGGGGGTTTATTGGGTTTCAGGAATAAAAAGATGCAGGAAGTCTTCCACAGGTCAGGGTAGAAGCCGGTAGAGAGAATGACGTTGTAGAGATTGGCAAGGGCAGTCAGGAAGGAGAAGGTGTACTCTCTGAGGTGGCTGCAGGTGACACAGTCACGACCAGGGGCCGTGTTGCGTTTCGACCAGAGGATAAGTGTGATGTCTTGTGCTGTGATTGGAGTGTTGATGTCAGAGGGGGGCAACTGCCACAAGTACTGGAGACTGGCGACAAGTGGAGAGAGCGGGGTATTGGTCCGATCCATGATGTTGGGGAAAAGAGAATAATCAAAGTGGGGATTATCAGGAACAGAGAAGATCTCAGAAAGGTGGGAAACAAAGTGGACTTACTGAGGTTCTCGAGAAGGAGGCGGTCGTTATGGAAAAGGGGATAATGGGGAGCGGAATGGAAACCAGCGAGGCGATGGAAGGCTGACCAGTACTTGGAGGAATTGAGTCGTCTACAGGTCTGGCGCCAGACCCAGCGTTTCTTTGATGTAATAAGGTTCCATACATGTCACTGTATTTGCCAATAGTTTTAGTAAACTGAGGTCTATAAACATAAAAATGACAGGGCCAGTCCACCAGGTCCACATATCAGATAAAAGCTCACACATACACTCAGAGTCGTAAAATCTATAGAAGCTTCTGTTTGACCAGGGTAACACATACAGAGCTCGTAACAAATAAATTTAAGTCATTTTGAAAACTCTGGAAAAGAAAGACTCGTTAAGTGGTACCTGAGTTTGGAAACAGAATTTTCACGATTTTCGTAGTTGAATTTAAATGTTAACTAATGTGTTTATAACTGCATTTCAGTATTTGACGAATCAGTGTTTCACTTTGGTACCCTCACTGTATCAAGTAAAGTGCAATTAACCAGGATTCAACTATAGAAAAACATACACAAATAAATTATTGCAGTTAGATAGCGTGAATCACATTCAGATTTTTACAGATCCCCCACTTTAAGGCCTATGGTGAGGGCCGTAATTTCGCTTTATCTGCTGAACTTTGCGGCATGGTTTGAGGCGCCATGTCACAAACTGCGCGGCTCCTCCCACAGGAGGTTCAAGTCCTCTCTCGGGCATGGGTGTTTGTGTTGTTCTTACCATAAGTTAGTTTAAGTTAGTTTCAGTGGTGTGTAAGTTTAGGGACCGCTGACCTCAGCAGCATTTTCTACTTAACTTTGTGCACAATTGAAATTTAAAGGGTAGTTCTTAATAGAGTGGCCTGAACGCAATTAGTTTTGAGGGGTTTGGAATAAAACTACCACTGCGGTTTTCCAGTGATCCATTCTATTACTTCATATCATATGTTTTATTTGTAGCGACGCACAGCGTCTCCTGATTTTTCCATTTTTTAACGCCACAGCAATAATGATACTATATAGACTTTTATGGGAACATGTTACATATGAGTTAAGACAGTTTCTGCGAGAATGTTCACCAGATAAGGTGGGAAAAATGAAGCTCGCCTGGCAAATTTATAAGGCAGATGGCAAATTGGCCCTTGTTAATGGGCACGAGAACTGACAGTCACAGAAAATTGTGTCGTGTATGAGTTAAAGTGTCCAGACGAGTGTTCAGGTGTTGAGTTCCGTCGTTAGTTTCTGAGTGGTGTGAAAACAGTACTTTTGGCTCCTCTGTTATGCATTTCTTCAAATGCGCCCTGGTTCAGCCCGTCAGGGCACGTGATCTTACAGAACATGTGCCATTATGCATGAGAGGATCCTCATCAGTACTTCGAAGGGTATTATCACAAGATTGGTGTTTGGCGTCCCCATCGTAACACCATTCTTTCACCAAACTTTTAATGCTAACCAATACGTTCAGAAAGTCTTCAATGCATATACGGGTCAACTCACATAAGATGAACACAATTGTAGGGCCGGTGGATATTTTCATCTAGGCGGCGTAGAAGCACACACCGCTTTGACAGTTTTGTCACGTGTGCATGAAGTTTTCGGTGAGGAGAGGACGTTGATCATGGGCAGTGGAACAACCTGGCCACCTCGATCTCCTGATTTCTCTTCCTCTGATTTTTACCTCTGGGAAAAATTGAAACATTGGATGGACACAAGTAGTCCTCACAAAATGGAAGAGCTACAGCAGGACAATGAAAACCCTATTGTCTCTGACCTTTGGGCAGAGCTGCTCCGTGTGTCTCAGTTTTTCTTACATCGAGCACACCACGAATCGAAGTCCACGGTGGTCATTTCCATGATATTCAGTGATATCGATTAACATGGGCCAATTCCGCGCCAGTCGTATTATGAATGTTTTCCGGGGCAGTTGCATTTTGGCCAACGGTCTTGCCTTTGTGGTCACACTAGTTCTCGACAGATCACAGGAGTTCAGCACTGTTGGGTTTGGCTAATACTTGAATGGGTGACCATCCGGGTCTGCCGAGTCCCATTGGCAAGTGTGGTGCACTCAGTCCTTCCGAGTCTAATTAAGAAACCATTTCAGAAGTACGAGCTCCAGCCAGGAGAGAGGTGTGCTGACCACATGACGCTACTTACCTGTATCCAGTGATGCAAACAAGATGAGGATGACACGGTGGTTGGTCGGTACTCCTGGCGTTCAAGGGTTGTTCGGACAGAGTTTCAGTTCGAGTTTCATCTTGCCCGCCCTGTATATCTTTTACATTATCTTCGTTTCCAATAGAAGTTGTCTGATGATGATAAGAAGCCAGTAGTTCATATAAAGGTTTATTTAAGAACAGTTCATGGTCTAATATAAAATAACTTTTTTTTACATTATTTTAACGTCTAGCACACACATCCGGAAAATAACACGATTAACTTAAGTAACAGGACGCAAGGAGGGTTTCTTCTAACAAACACAACCTGCAAGTAACGTGAGTCCCTAAAGTTATAGGATAAAGGCAGAGCTATAGCTTTGTTACCTTGGTAGAAACTGCATTATTATATTCTGCACTTGCTTAATGATGTTAATTTAATCTTACGACTGTAATGTAGATGTTTAAAGTGCGTAAATTTCTGCACAAATTCCTTTTTTATACATACAACGCGATTCAATTTCGAGAGTTTGTTGTCATTGAAGAGCATTGTCACCTCTTAATTATGCGAAAATGATGACGGCATGCGTGTAGTTCTGGATTAAAGAGAGCTCAGCACTAATTCCGTGTAAGGAAAGCAAATTCTACCATGCAGCATGTGTATTTATTTTGTAAACTGGGATCAAATCATTAAAGCTTTATTTTCAATGCAGAAAATTCATTTGCGATTATACAAGCAGAGCAATAACCCATCGAAAAACACGAAAAATACGAAAACAGTACAAACACCTTTGAAGAATGGCAAAGGACAATTTAATATAAATGTCTGAATAGTCAGTGATGACCATTACAAACGTCGGATGTGGGAAATTATCTTCACAAATTTATGACCTGTGTAATTTTCATGTTGGTCAGTGGGACATTATTCTTACGTTAGATGTTTACGCTACTTGTACAGTCAAAAACAATTTTTTGTGTTGAAAATTAAGATACACTGTTTTGAAATGTGTTAGTAAAATAGACACATATATAGCTACTGGTACATGGTGGAATTTATTTTCCTTATCCAAAAGAAGCGAACATCAGCAGGCCCAGCACTTTACACTACACAATTTAAAAGACATATGAATATCTGGAAATCTTAATACATGTGGGAAAACTTCAAGTTAAACATACACTGATATCATTGGTTTCGTGCGACGAACTGAAGGAGGAACCGTAGCATGGTCTTACTCAGTGAAGCATTTTCGCAAGTTTGATTTGTACAGGGTGACACAAAGAAACGGGAACATTTCTACAATTCAATAAAACTAGAAGTGATGAAGGAAAGAAATTGCGTTCATAGTAATTGAAACTTTACAACTTTTCCATGTACGAAACATTGATGACATTTATCATTTTTTTTTTAAATTACTTCGTTTAGATGGCGTCCTCCTGTACGAATACATTCGTGAAATCTGCTGTTGAGATTCCTCATTGACTGCTGCAACATCTCATTTGGGATACTGTGAACTGCATCCCGAATTCTCTGTTTTGACTCGCCTAGGGTTCTTGGTCGAGTCGTGTAGACTTTGCTCTTGAGGTAGCGCACAAGAAAAAAATCACAAACGGAGAAGCCTGGCGATCCAGGGGCCAGGGAATGTTACCGAATCGTGAGACCACACGGTTGTCATACAATTCTCGCACATATGCCATTGATTGCAGTGCAGTGTGTGATGTCGCTCCGTCCAGTTGAAACCAGACTTCTTGAACGTTTGGAAAGTTGTTCAATGCAGGTGTAACGAAAGTTCGTATCATCTCCACGTAGCGATCGGCATTGACAGCTATCGTGTTTCCCTGTCCATTTGCGAAAAAATACGGTCCGATAAGCCCACGGGATGAAATACCACACCAAACTGTCACTTTACTAGCGTGTAAAGGGCACTCATAAACGTCATTAGGATTTGTGTTTGCCCAGTAACGGTAGTTCTGTTTATGCACATAACTTGTGAGATGAAAATTTGCCTCATCTGACACCCAAAAGTTTAGAAATCCATTATTGTTTATTTTTGTTGTCATTTGTTGACTGAATCGTAATCGTAACCGGTAATCGTTGTCCTTCAGTTGTTGCACCATATGTAGTTTGTACGGATGAAATTCTATATCAAGATGAAGAATTCTGTGAACACTCTTCCAGGACATTCCAACCACTGCTGTTTGCTTACGAATTGAACGCCGTGGACTCCGTAGTCAGACTAGCGTACAACATCAATGTTCGCTGGAGAACGCACACTTCTTGGTCGTTCTGTTCGTTTCTTCTTGAGGGCAGATCCAGTCTCTTCGAAGATATTGATCCAACAACACCATCACGACGTCCTAAATTATAAAATCGTCGAAAATCCCTCTGCGCTGCTACCAAACTATAATTGTTTTTATAAAACATTTTTATTGCTAACGCACGCTGTTGTCCGTTCCACTGATCCATGATTATTGAATTGGCGCACTGTTTACTCGCTAACAGTCACGAATCCGCAGTGCTGCCACTAGCCCATGGCTGTCACTACTCATTTCAAACATTCTCATTATTCTGTGTCACCCTGTATTTAGGTACGTACTGCATCATCCTACGTTTCAGTGCCAGTATGACTGGTGAACGACTGGATGTATGGTTCATCCGTTAACTACCTTTGCAAAACATCGAATTAGCTGATGATTTTAGTTTAGACCGGGAGACGGTTCCATTTTCGAAATCTTTGAATGTTTGTGGTATGCTGTTGTCACACTCATTTTGATTAATATATTATAGAGCATTGTCGTCAGATCTTTGCATTAGTCACCTGCATCCTCCTCCTAGATTTTTCTTTAGTTAACTGGCGTCTGCGTGGGAGCTCTCATTAATTTATTATTAAAAAGTTACGTATTGCTAACCTTTGTTAACGCATATTGCTCACCTCCGCTACCCCCAACCACCCCCTCTCCCCCCCCCCCCCACTCGTTCTCACAAATGTGAACAGACGGCATTACTCGCAAATCACCTCACTTGTTATCCACTTATTACAGGAGTTGTAACTCGTATAACATTTATTTACTTAATACACATCGTTTCTTTTGTGTGACAGCTATTTTAATGTGTGATGTAGTTTTCTGTATCGTGAACTTCTGTAACATACTATTCACACTTTAGTTCTGTCCCGATAACAATATTTATTTGGAAGCTAGCAATAAACAGTGTAGTTTCATCAGAACTTGTAGCAAGGCAGTAACCAAGACAGAATACTTTAGTCAGGAAAAGAAAAAAAAACCTAATTCTTCTCCGCATCAGCAAAGGGGAAAAGTAATCTGGCTAGTAGGATGGATATACTTTTTGAAGTCACGAAGCTCATTGCCATTGTTCGCAGCAGTCTTTCTAACTTTCTGCACTTGAAGAAGGAAGCGTCGGTCGAAACGAAGGATGACAGATGCCATAGATTCCACACACCTGCGTTTGCGACAGGTTTTCACGGAATAAGGAACGACAGGGCGGAAGGGACAAGGCGTGGGATCTAACCCACTGTCCGCAGCGGGTGGTGGACACTGGCCATTGTCCAGCTAACAGCTGGACCCAGAGAACAGAGTCAGACACCGAGCGGTCGGCGACAAGTGGCATTGTTGTTGTGGCTGCCACAGCGCGACTACAAAGGGTGGGACGGCCTCTCGTTGGGGCTCCACGAGATTACTGTTCTCGCTGTCACTTTGTTGTTCACTCTCCCTGTGAACGACTAGGACAATTTCTCCGTCCCAGTTCCGTGAAGGTGAAGAGACCCTTTCTCAAGAATAGCTACGGCTCCTACGCGGAGGAAAATACTCCCGTGCGAAAATTGACATAAAGGGGAGTTTATGTGGTACCGACGATAATTCTTAGTCAGCAAACGCAGTTGTCTTCCCAGTCAGATACGGACGTGAGCAGACTTTTAAAGACACCGCAACTAAAGTTATGAAACTTCCTAGCAGATTAAAACTGTCTCGGAAATTGACTCGAATACGGAATCGTGCCTTTCTTGGACAATGTCCTTACCGACTGAGCTATCCAGACACGAATCAAGACCCTCCTTCGTCACTTTACTTACACCGATGGAGGAAGTGATCTAAATTTCAGATAGGGTCTGAATTTGGACTAGCTAGGTATTTAGTTATGGAAGGTGCTGCCGCCAAGCGGAAAGAATGTTAAACAGTGTTTCAGGTCAGGTCAGTTTTACTGGAAAACTGCCACGTCAAATTAGTGTCATATGCGATTGTAGTCAACAAAAATTCGGTTCCGACCATCTCACAACTTTTGTCGTTATACGTTCATTATTTTTTTCATGCTGTTCCTTTGTTTACGAATACTCATTTCGCTAGTGTCTCGTACTGTAAGGATTATCCTAGCTTTTAGAATATCATTAGTTTTAATATCGGTTATTTTTTTGCTAGAACCGATTTTGGACCATTTTATCAATATGACTAGCCAGTGCTGGTTTCGTCCTGCCGAGAAGAAAGCCAAAAAGTATCCCTCAGCGAAAGAGAAAGAAATGGAGCGAAACAGAAATGAGCATGGCGATTTGCGCAGTCGGATATAAGACTTTGGCGATACTGAACGATGCTTAAATATTTTACGTGCCACGATCGACGTTACAATCATTCAGCAAGGCTGAAGATTACCCTTCAAAATTAATTTCTCGAAAAATTGGAAGGAATCATTTCCTTTGTGTAGAATAGGAAAAGCAGTTATTGTCTTACCTACTTCACATATAAGAGAGATTTTATGGTTTTCCAGTTGGTGACCTATGTCGAGCAGCTTACCACTGAGCGACAAGGAATGGTTTACAACAACTGCTTAAAAACGGAGAGAAATGAGAGTTTGGGTGGATCTGTTTTTGCAACATCACAAGAAGGCCAAAAACTTAGAGGTCGAGAAGGAAAAGAAAAAAAAAGACAGAAGAAAATGCAAATAAAAAGTAAAAATATAGTTCAGATTATTCACAGATAGACAAAACTCCCACGCCATTCGCTGACGAAACATAACAAACCGGACACTGATGAAGAATGCATTTTGTATAAAGGAAACTTCTCAGATGAGGTCCAAGGAGAGCTGCGGGTTCTGTGTATCATGTGTCGTGTGTGAGCACAAAGCTAATGTGCAGTGACTCATAAGCACATTTATATTTGTGAGTTTTGTCAATAGGATAGAATGTTTTACACTGTGTGACCAATTTTTTTTTTCATTAACGGAAAGGATTTAAAACCAAAAACACGTCATATCATTTTTCAACTGCTGTCTAAAATATTTGTAAAGTTGTTTTCTTTAAATGTAATGTTTTCAGACATTTTACATTTTTATTTCAGTGATACCTCAACATTTTAGGATTATCCCAAATCTAGACTACACTTCAAAGTTGGGTCTACTTGCCAATACTTTTCTTTTAAATCCAAAATAAGAAAAAGTAATGGGAGTAAGTTACATTCCACCATAATGGTTTGAAGCAGGGTACTTCAAAGTATTGTTTACTATACCAAACTTTAATTTATTTTCAACAGAACGTGAGTTACGCTATGTGATCAAAAGTATCCGGAAGAGAGAACTGCGAAACATGATGATGCTGTAGTATACAGAGAAGTTGCAGCATTAGAAAATTGCATCGAAATGCAGAAAGATCTGCAGCGGATAGGCACTTGGTGCAGCGAGTGGCAACTGACCCTTAACATAGACAAATGTAATGTATTGCGAACACATAGAAAGAAGGGTCATTTATTGTATGATTATATTATAGAGGAACAAACACCGGTAGCAGTTACTTCTGTAAAATATGTGGGAGTGTGCGTGCGGAACGATTTGAAGTGGAATGATCATATAAAATTAATTGTTGGTAAGGCGGGTACCAGGTTGAGATTCATTGGGAGAGTGCTTAGAAAATGTAGTCCATCAACAAAGGAGGTGGCTTACAAAACACTCGTTCGACCTATACTTGAGTATTGCTCATCAGTGTGGGGTCCTTACCAGGTCGGGTTGACGGAGGAGATAGAGGAGATCCAAAGAAGAGCGGCGCGTTCCGTCACAGGGTTATTTGGTAAGCTTGATAGCGTTAAGGAGATGTTTAGCAAACTCAAATGGCAGACTCTGCAAGAGAGGCGCTCTGCATCGCGGTGTACCTTGCTGTCCAGGTTTCGAGACGGTGCGTTTCTGGATGAGGTATCGAATATATTGCTTCCCCCTATTTATACCTCCCGAGGAGATCACTAATGTAAAATTAGAGAGATTCGAGCGCGCACGGAGGCTTTCCGGCAGTCGTTCTTCCCGCGAACCATACGCGACCGGAACAGGAAAGGGAGATAATGACAGTGGCACGTAAAGAGCCCTCCGCCACACACCGTTGGGTGGTTTGCGGAGTATAAATGTAGATGTAGATGTAGACATGCACTTGATTAACGATGCGGCCGAAGGCAGTAGACAGAAGGCGGATGTGGATTCAGCATGATGGGGCCCCAGTGCACATTGCAGAACCAGTCCGAGCAGTAATAACCAGCACTTTTTGCAACCGGTGGATGAGCCGGAAAGGAGCTCTACATTTGCCTACAAGATCTCACAACCTCACCCCATTAGAGATTTGTCTCAGGAATTGCCTGAAACCCGAGGTGCATTCTGCCCCTGTTGACACGGAGGCGGAACAGGTTTCAAGAATTCGTGCAACAGTCACACTAATACAGTATACACTACGTATTTTCCAGAGATCACGGGCCTCCCTGCTACTTCGATAGTGGCTTCGCACTGTGGCTGAGGGTGCTCATTTTGAACATTTATTGTAATGTCATGTTGATCAGAACAATAAAGCAGTGAAAAACATTTAACGCCGTTTTATTCTCAGTTACAAACAATAACCACCTCCATACTCAATATCCCAACAATATGTGTTTCAGACACTTCGTTCCTTTATGCAGTGTATTTGTTATTGTCACCGTCATCATCCCTGTTAGTTGGGGCAATGAATTTTTGAGCACCCTGAAGTTCATAAACGTAAAAAATAAAAAAAGGGTTTGAACTACCTTCTAGTGAATCTAATTTTGCCACAGAAATAAATACGAAACAATAAAACACAGCCGGCCTGTGTGGCCGTGCGGTTCTAGGCGCTACAGTCTGGAACCGCGAGACCGCTACGGTCGCAGGTTCGAATCCTGCCTCGGACATGGATGTGTGTGATGTCCTTAGGTCAGTTAGGTTTAAGTAGTTCTAAGTTCTAGGGGACTGTTGACCTCAGATGTTAAGTCCCATAGTGCTCAGAGCCATTTCAACTATTTTGAGAATAGTGACCATAGAGTACGAATATGACTGAGTCCTCCACATATGGACGAACGCGCTCGATGAAATGCCACAGCCATTCTGTGAGCACCGGAAGCTCAATGCAACAGGACGGTCGGCAAGCTGTGATCGTGCCTTGTGAAGCACCATCTAACAACTCGGCCTTCATATTTTTTCTACGAAAGATTATTTAAGGTGGAACAAAGCTTTCCTCAGCATTCATACTCGTTACCAGGATTATCAGTATAGTTCTCTCTGCAGAAGCGAACTTTGCGACTAGCTTTCTCCCTTTAATGCTGATGACTTCAGCGCGTGACTGGTTCTGAGCACTAAGGGACTTTAACATCTGTGGTCATCAGTCCCCTAGAACTACATAAACCTAACTAACCTAAGGACATCACACACAGCCATGCCCGAGGTAGGATTCGAACCTGCGACCGTAGCGGTCACGTGGTTCCAGACTGAAGCGCCTAGAACCGCACGGCCACACCGGCCGGCTTAGCGCGTAAGTACTGGACTACAGTCAGCCCTGTCTCATCTACATTATACACTTTCGGCGGAGCACACTTCATTCCTTCGAGCTCTGGTTTCAGAATACTGAAAAGCAGATCAGCGTTTTCTTTCGTGAAACATTTCATCCATGCTAACGCGATCGACTGCGGGGTTCTCAGATGGTTCTCGGTGTCTTCTCATGAAGTTCCGGAGCCAATTATTTTTTAATTTTTTTTTTGTCCGAATAGACCTTTTCAGGATTGAAAGCATAATCGAGGCCGTTATCAACAACCACCTGAAAAGCTAGCTGTGTCAAATGCCTCATCCGAAACCCATATATACCTTTACCCACAATTTTGCAGTAGGAAAGTAGTTCGTCTCCTAATTTATCTCCCAGAGCACACTTCCTGCCAATCTGTGTTTAACAAAGAATGAATGTCTTTGCTTTTATGGTTCACGTAGTTTTCCGCTGTAGACCGTGCAACGTTAAAACATTTGGATGCTTTTACGAAGCCCATTTCCTTACTCTTTACTGCTTCAATAGCATTTTTCATAGATTCTTGTGACCTACGTTTTCTAATTTCGGTTGCCGTCTGCAGTAATGATACGTCTAGGATGAGAAAATTAGGTAAAATGAATCAGTGAAAAGTATTATAAGCTGAATATGGTATTAACACGTTTATACAAAACAGGATTCGACTAAAACTAATTTGGAAACTTCCTTAAAGTATAGAAGTTTTTGACACCCTTCAATTTCAGATACTTGTGAATTAGTTCTTATTTAAACCATACTTTCCGTAGTAACAATTGCTTCCTATCAAAATAACTCAATGCCTTAAATACCACACAAAATAGTTCCTAATTTCGTGTATCTGAAAATAAGCAACACCAGTATGCGAAATTGGGAATGCTACGTCCAGTATTTAACATAGCCGTTTCCAATGCATTGGTTATGTGATTGTAATTTCACTTATATAAATCAATATTAGAGTAAATATATTGTTTAGACGTAGCAAATAAGCTGTCATAAAACTGACTGATGACCTCAGATGTTAAGTCCCATACTGCTTAGAGCCATTGGAACCATTTGAGAAAACACAAAATGTATCTGAACTGAACAAAAGACTTTGAACGCTTCCAAGTCCACTGTATCTCGAAGTGCAAGCGTACAACTCGCAGCAAGCTCTTCTACCACTACTAGAAGCTAATTGTAATGATTTACAGTGGAGAGCAGCACCTTATTACAAGAGAAATCACCCTGTTCTAAATTGGGAAATTATCCAAAATACAGCCCCTTCATCTGACGCCACGGTTCAACCCTTCCAACGACGAAAAACTCCTTGGAGTGCCAGGAATCGAACCCGGGTTCTCCGCATGGCGAACGTTCTTTCAATGGTGCCCTTGTAGAGGTAAAGAAGGTAACTAAGAAACAAAAAAAATTGAAGCATAAATAGAGCGGCAAGGTCGTCCTTCTGGCGGAACCAACATTACACAGATACCCACTGCTGCCATCGATGAACATGTCCATGGATCCTTCTAACCCCTCATTCAGGTCGGGCACGTGTTCACGAATAAAGAGTTCATATGATTCTATCACTTGTTACGGTCCGTACCGTAAATTAACATGCACCTCAGGTTAACTTCTCATACACGGCACTCCCCATCTGTGGGGAGGGTCCAAGAAGACACGACCCAGATATGTGACAAAGTACTGGCGGTAGTGCGTGTCGCGTCGTAAACGAGTTAAAGGCAGCTACACAAGCGGACTTCGTAGGGAAGCAGTTTCGTCTAAAATGGGGAAATTCTAGGTCGCGTTCTGTAGGATTGTTCCGTACATCTCCTGCGTCTTGCGATACATTTAGTGTATACTTGAAATACCTACTCCATTTGACAGTAATGTTCCTGATGGAGCGATACGCTTTCTCCATCCACATTAGATGTGTATCATCAAGATGAACGTATTTGTGCAGGTAGCGTGTTGCGCTGTGGCCGCCCACATAAAGAAACGTCAAGTACGCGACCAGTTCCCGAGAAGCGGCGTGAGCAGAGGGAAAATATTACCCGCCGGGCGACCGCCCTAGCACGACTGGGCGACGACGCGGCAGCGCGGCTCCGCTCGGATACCGGGCTGAATTTATTCGCCGGTTTCGGTAGCCGGTTAGACAAAATAAGAGCCTTCGTGTCGACGAAGCATTTCGAAGGCGGCAGAGGCGCTGCGTGCGCGTACCGCGTCCGCCGGCCGGAGAAAGAAAGTAAATAAACGAGGAAAGTCAAATAAAACACCACCGTAATACCCGACATCATTCATTATAGAACAGTGTTTCACAATTAAATATATAACCGGTAGCTGTTAACCGGTGGCTGCGTGGCCGCTATAAGCTGTGTGTTGTAATTGTCAAAGATGACAAGTTGCCCGGGAACGTCGGGCATAAAAACGGGCAGCGCGCGGCACAAACCTGCCTCGCTGCGGCGGAGCCGCCTGAAATATCGCGGACCGGCCGCCGTCTAGCTACCGACCATTCCGTTCCGCTCCGCTTCGCCATTCACCGTCTCGCCGACCCGCCTCTGCCCATTTCTTGCCGCCGACACGCCAATCAGGGTCGGGCTGCTCTGGTCTCATTCATTCCGCAGCCGAAAGTCGCTCACCGACGCTGCTGCTCTCTGGTGAAGACTGTCAGTCCTGTCACGGTCGCCATCTAGAGCTCTAATTTTTCGAAGAATGCGCTCCTACTTTTCAGAGTCACCTCTTTTTTTACTCAGTCTTTGTCATTTATGAAGCTCTCTCCGGACACATCTGACAATAATTGACTCGTTTCTATAGTGCTAATACTACATTAATTAAGATTCGTAGCGGGTAGCCTGCATTTTGCTGAGATCTTTACCTACTTTAAATGCGATCATTTGTAGGTTAGGTTTGAGGGTGACAGGTATTGATATGTTTGCTGTTACCAGTAACACTTCATTATATTGCCACTACACCTTTCGGAGCTTTAAACCATCATCACCAGGTGGATTTATGTGAATTGGTACGATACGTACGTATTTTGCTTATCACCTTAGGTTAACCTGCGGCATTATCTCGAGTAGCCGAAGCCTCTTTTTTCTGTCGTATTACATCAAACACAGCGTCAGACCCACTTTGTAAATAGTACTCACAGTCGTATTGACAACACATGCTTGTAGTAATTCACATAAATTCTTCTTATGATGAGGATTAAACCTCGTTACTGAGGTATTCCTAGACATCTTTCAGAAGACTGTGTAAAACTTACGAGCCATACAGAAAAATGACACATATCAGTAGTGCTTCGAAATTAATTCGATGACGGCGAATTTCTTGACAACAGCTGTATAGGTAGGTGTAGATCCACTATTTTATAGTGACATATGAAAGTCTGTGCCGGACCGGCACTTGAACCCTGATTTCTCGCTAATCATAAGTGGTCGCCTAAACAACTTCGGCTATCTGTGCAGGCATCGCAGCCGGCGCTGTGGCCGAGCAATTCTAGGCGTTTCAGTCTGGAACCGCACGACCGCTACGGTCGCAGGTTCGAATACTGCCTTGGGCATGGATGTGTGTGATGTCCTTAGGTTAGTTAGGTTTAAGTAGTTCTAAGTTCTCGGGTGTTAAGTGCCATAGTGCTCAGAGCCATTTGAAACATTTTTTAACCACGCTACCCAGACCAGCGCTAACTTCCAAATGTCACACTGTCTACATCCTCATATCGTAGTCAACTAAATTCATCACTTAACTCTCGCAACATTATTTCGATTCCCACAACAAGGAGAATGATGCAAGAAATCGAGACCAGTGATGTTACCTTCGCGTGCCCGTCTAGCCTTGTAGTACTTACGTGCATGTCTGAAATAAGAGACTCTATTGGCGATCCACAGCTGTGCGAAATACATCGAAAATAATTTACTGACTGCAAATTTCTTGACATCAAGTGTATTAAGGGTTAAATCCAGCTTCGAGTCCTTGTACGGCACAAATTTTCATAGTTCAATAATGGGTACTAGATCTACACCTAATACAGCTAATGCCAAGACATTCGCAGACAATCAATTAATTTCGAATGACAGGGTGATTCAAGAAAAGTAAACAGGTTTTAAGTACTTGTACACTAACTTATCGGAAGTATACGGGCTCCAGCCGGCCGGTGTGGCCGAGTGGTTCTAGGAGCTACAGCCTGGAACCACGCGACCCCTACGGTCGCAGGTTCGATTCCTGCCTCGGGCATGGGTTGTGTGATGTCCGTAGGTTAGTCAGGTTTAAGTAGTTCTAAGTTCTAAAGGACTGATGACCTCAGAAGTTAAGTCCCATAGTGCTCAGAGCCATTTGTACCATATACGGGCTCCCTGTAATGCGAGATTCACAACTAGGTGTCAAGAGAAGTCCACCTGCCACTATAAAAATAGGCGAGGAATATTGTGTTGTTACTAGAGCAACTGAAAAGCAAAATCTGTCGGTCAAGAGATCTCAGTGACTTGGAGTGTGGAGCTGGTATTGCGTCACCAGAGTAACAAATCCATGAGAGATAATTCAACCACTCTGAAGCTGACCAAGTCGACTGCCGATGATGTGATTATCAAGTGGAAATTCGAAGAAACATCGAAGCCAAATCAGGACCACGCAGACCTCATGCACTGACAGAAAGAGACCGTGGAGCAGCGCCAGGGGTGGTGGTAAAAATTTCCGTAAAATCAGTGGAAGGATGCAAATTGTTACCAGCCGTCCAGCTAGAACAATGACCTGCTTAGGGAATCAATGAGAATGGCGTACAACAGTCCAGAAGCCCCTCCCAACCTACCTCGCCGATTAGGTAGCAAATGTGAGAAACCAAAAAGGAGGATGATATCATAAACTGACCAGCGATTAGAAACGAGTGATCTGGAGTGATGAATCACGCTGTATCCTGTATCAATCGGATGGAAGCGTTTGGATTTGGTGGACGCCTGGAGAACTTTACCTGTCATCACGTATAGTGCCACCACTGAAGAAAGAAGAAGGGATTTTTCCTTGTTGAGAAGACTGGTACTGGGTGCAGACAGCTTCGTGAATCCAACTGAAAAGCTTCTTGAACGATTAGTAGCGATTCCACGGTCAAGTACCCCGAAAACGACCGGCAGAGCGGTGAGCTGACCATATGACTACTCGTACCATATCCAGTGACGCCATTGGCAGAGGGTGACCCTGCGGTCTGTCGGACCCGGGCGGCCCGTCTACGGCAGCAAAACGGAACTTCACCTTATGCTGAGCCAATTTCCTTTTGCTGCCTTCCGAGACTTCTTGCAATACTGAAAACCTTTCTATCGTGAAAATAAAGTCGTTCACTGTGGAAGCTGAAACTGAGCATTCTTGAAACAAAGTAAATAAATAAATAAAAATTAAAGGGCATAATTTTTCTGAGGTTGGTTATTCCTTGCAGTTACGTATATTGACCCTTAAAATTGATTCTTTTTTTCATTTTTAGGAGAACTAAAAGTATTCCAAGAGGGCTTAAAATAATCTTCGTAGGGCCGCATAACTGAACAACGTAATTACAAAATTCATTGATTAAAGATTAAACATCACGCGTAACATCTGTTACACATGAACAGTGTGGTTTTATAATTTTTTTTAGATTGTTTTCTGTACTGAATGAGCAAACAGAAATGCTTATTATATCGTGTAGTAGCTGGTAAGAAATATACATAGTTTTCCTTAGAACAACAGACTCTCACCTGCTATTGCTGCTTCATTTTTCGCAAGCTAGTTGTCTTGCTGTTCACCGTTTCATATAGCAAAGAATGTCAAAAATTGTAAGGCTAAAATACACGATTTCTGTTAGTTCGGAAACAACGTTACAAAAAATATGTGTTACGAAACATATCATTATAGTGTCGTAATCCACTGTGCCAGTCCATCTAAAGCGGCGAAAAAGAGCACAATACTAACCCTAACCACTGAGTTGTTACCTGACCCATTCACATTATATATATTTAGGCTCTGAGCACTATGTGACTTAACATCTGTGGTCATCAGTCCCCTAGAACTTAGAACTACTTAAACCTAACTAATCTAAGGACATCACACACATCCATGCCCGAGGCAGGATTCGAACCTGCGACCGGAGCGGTCACGCGGTTCCAGACTGAAGCGCCTTTAACCGCACGGCCACACCGGCCGGCATATATATTTACCCGCTGAAAACAAGAACAGGTAATTAGTTAACATTATTACTTTCCACTCTGTTGTAGCAACGTCATAATCTTGTATTTTCGTGTCGTCAGAGTTTTGTGACTGGATGTGTGGTCAGGTTCTTTTTAATAGTTCCGCTTACCCGCAACAGTAATGAAGACATTGGAAGACCGCAGCTCTGATGGCTTGCTTCCGGCCGCTCAGTCGATACACAACGTTGCTTTCAGACTGTTTATCTTCGGATATTTTCTTTCTTTTATGTCCACCCTTGCGTTAAACGACAGGTAGTCAATTTGCTTCCCAACAAAATGTTATTCTGTTATTCTTATGTCAAGACCACAATATGAGGGAGTGGTACTACCCTGTACTCTCTTCGCCTCTTCTCCACCGGTAAGTAAGATTACTACGCTAAGAAAAAAAAAAAAAAAAACGGTGCTGTGGTTAACGAATTGAGCTCGCCTTCGGGAAAAACGGAGTTCTACTTTACGTCCATGCATCAAGGTTTCTGTGGCTTCTTCCAATCGTTTAAGGTGATTTCTGGAACAGTTTCCTTGGAAAGGACACTATAATTCTTTTCTGTATTCTTCCCATTCAAACGTTGTTTACCAAGTCTAATGAGGTCGTTGTCCACAGTGAAACATGCACATTCCTTCTTCCTTCGGTTACAAGCTGATGCTTCCAAAGAAAAGACTAATCAGTGACTTCTTAGTACCGATTGTTGAATACATTCATAATTGATGACCACCGTATCACAGTGTTTAGTCTTTTGAAAAGTTCATGGCCAAATGACATATAAAGTGATCGAACAGTTATCCAGCAAAATTTTTCTAAGGAATATCCATAATTTACTTAATTCTTTTACAAATTAATGAACTATATTATATTTACACTGTTTAATGAAGTTTAACTAAACAGTCAGTAATGCACTTACTAAATAACCATAATTAGCACACTACAAATTCATGCTAAATAATTTCAATTTCTTTTAGTCAAACAGAACCTTAATCTAGGAAAAGTACTTTCAAAAGCTGCGAGTAAACTACTTCGGCCATAGATATAACTCTCCAGCGTAAACAATGATGTCAGTCAGCAACACGAAGGACACAGCTCTGTTTTTGTGCAAGACGCGCGGGAAAAAGTGTATGTGCAACAGTTATAAATTCTAAAATCGGAACAACAACAACAACGAGAGTAGGATTTAATTACATCTAAGCAGTAATATATTCTAAATATACCGCTTTCGAAGTGTAGGAGCTATGCAGAATTGTTAATCTGCTTAGGCAAGCTGCAGATACAAATTGACATCGATGTTTTAAAAATGAACTAACTGAAGGTGGAAATATCTATTTCGGGAATTAAAGATGGATGAAAGCCTGAAACAAGTACAGACATCAGTAAAAATTCATGAAAAGCGGCTGGTTGTTGTATTTCTTGAAATAAAATAATAGTTCCAAAATGTGTTTTCACAACGAGCATAAGCCTGTAATACACTAGCCTGAGAGGACGTTACCAAAACGTCCGCCAATGATTTCAGTTTTGCAGTAATTTGTTACTACCCTTTCAACACCGTACAGTTTGACGTTAGGCATGTCATATAATTATGCTCTTTTCTATACAATTTAGGGACTATCAAATGACCGGGCTAATTCAGTTTATTTACAAGTAATTAACCAGTTACACATATCTGATATACAGTGTCTTTCAACTGGTAGTCTGCACATAGTGTCATTGTGAATGCATCGGTGTCGTTACACAGTGTTCTACTGCGTCTGCGAATTTTGAAAAGGCTAACGAGAAGGGAAAAAAGGCTTGTATTACGTCTTGTTTTAAGCTTCGCAAAACTTCAGTGGAAACTCACTGAATGCTAAGGAAGGTTTTTAGTAAGCTTTGTGGCAAGCAAGGGCATGTGAGTGGTTTAAGTGACTGAAAGATGGCCGGGAGTCTTTGGAAGATGACGAACACTTGAGCCCACCGTCATCACGCACAGCTCAAGAAACTATCGCGATTTAGTGCTTGGTGTGATTATCTACACGGACGAATGACAGGCAGTCCATGACGTCTACGAAATGTTTGGAATTTTGTATAGGACTTGTTCAAAGATTATAGTTGATGAACTGAACAAAACACGAGCTGCAGCGAAGTTCGTCCCTTGTACTTTTAACGCCGACCAATGAGCGTATCGGGTTTAGGTGTGCACTGGACTGTAGATAACAATTCGAGATGATCTAAATTTCCTTTCGAGGATCATAAGTGGCTCCGAATCAGGGATGAACAGTTACAACTTTGAAACAATTTGACAATCTTCACAGGGAAGACTCCATCCCCTACGGTTCAAACGACCGTGCCAATTTTTAGAATTTGTAATTCTGCACAGTGATCATTTGGAAGAATTAGTGATGCGTAATTCACTGCTTCGGACTTGACAAGCAAGTGATACTAATGCTCGTCTCTCAGCCAGTGTGAATATGCCTTTAAACCACAGTGAGTGTACCTGCTTGTATTTCTTCAGTTCCCACCCTGTCTCCTTCCTCCCCTCTCTTCTAGCCACGTATGCACACACACAAACATTAGTCGCTCTGTTTATATGTGAACAGACATCAACACGCTGACTATAGACTTTTAATGGTTTGTCTGACGAACTATACCTCGAAATTTGACAGTCATCCGCAGTTCGCAAATTGGTAAACTCATTTACCATTGTGAACGCTTCCTGGGGCATCCTTAGTTTTTTCGTTACTTATCAGATTTTATTTAGCCGTCTTTACATCTACGAGAGGAATGCCAAGGACGGTATATGAGCCGCCCGGTGTGGCAGAGCGGTTCTATGCGTTTCAGTCTGAAACCGGACGACAGCTTGCCTCGGGCATGGATGTGTGTGATGTCCTCAGGTTAGTTAGGCTTAAGTAGTTCTAAGTTCTAGGGGACTGATGACCTCAGATGTTAAGTCTCATAGTGCTCAGAGCCATTTGAATGGTATAAGATTTAGAAAGCTAATTAGTGGACCATACCATGTTGTCACAGTTTCTTCGATGAATTGCACTAACACGCGCTGATACATATTTAAATAAGTGTGTTGGAAAAATGTATTAAAAAAGCGTTGATTGTTGGTACAAGTAACAGAAAAGGTGTAAATAGATTAAGAATTAGTCATTGCTGGACGTGGCGATTCTGGGAAGGAAGCTCATCTAGTTTTATGCCAAGAGTGCTACGTCCCTGAATACGTTTTAATTTTTCATGTAGGCCTAGATGAAGTACTGCGGCAATGGGAGCTTGAGGCTAAGAAGTGCACACTCAACTTTCAGAACATTATATATCTAATGACTGTTTTAGATGCTGATGACCACATAAAATTTGCTGTCAACGAAGAATGTAACGACTAGCCACTCGTGAACTCCATAGAACAGCTACGTTATATTAACTCAAGATGTACTAACTCAGTAGCCGGCCGGGGTACCCGAGCGGTTCTAGGCGCTAAAGTCTGGAACCACGCGACCGCTACGGTCGCAGGTTCAAATTTTGCGTCGGGCATGGATGTGTGTGATGTCCTTAGGTTAGTTAGGTTTAAGTAGTTCTAAGTTCTAGGGGACTGATGACCTCAGAAGTTAAGTCCCATAGTGCTCAGAGCCATTTGAACCATTTTGAACTTACTCAGTATTTTGACCAACAAGATTCAGTCCATCCAACTTCCTTTTCGAAGTCACAGCTTCGTAATGAGGGCTTCAGATGTTGAGTAACGCACCGCATTGCGATATGAACACGACATAAACGCATATCTGTGGTAGCTTTGTTCAGTTCATAATTGTATTTTGCGAAATTATGATGCAACATATAATGACTTACAAAAATAATACACACAGCCTCACAAAAGAAAGTGATACACCCATACGGGAACAAAATGAAGCGCCGGCTGCTGTGGCCGAGCAATTCTAGGCACTTCAGTCGGGAACCGAGCTGCTGCTATGGTCGCAGGTTCGAATCCTGCCTCTGGCATGGATGTGTGTGATGTCCTTAGGTTAGTTAGGTTTAAGTAGTTCTAAGTTCTAGGGGACTGATGACCTCAGAAGTTAAGCCCCATAGCGCTCAGAGCCATTTGAACCATTTGAACGAAATGAAACATTACGTGTTGAGAGGGTATATGATGTTATTCAATTGAATACAAGATCCAATTAAGTTTACAAATAACTTGAACGTACGAGCCCACTTATTAATATGCCGTTGCATCCGCTCTGGTCTGGATGCTTGCACTGTAGCTGGTCCTGGGTATCAGTGATTATGACACTAGGACGCTGTTGACATCCGAGGGCGTCGAACACATGTTCTGTTAGGGACATATCTGGGCATGTTGCTGGCCATGAGAGTACCTCAGCATCACGCACGCAGTTCATGTAGACGTGTGCCATATGTGGACGAGGTTTGTCCTGTTGAAAAATGGCGTCACTATACTGTCCAATGACAGGTGGCGTAGGAGAACGAAGGATGTCCGTGTCGTATCGTTGTGCTGTCAGAGTGACCTCGATCTTTATCAGCCTTGACCCGATGCCGTGAGTGATGGCTCCCTATAAAATGACGCCAAGAATAAAATCACTGTGCATATCCAAAGCACTGGAAGAATGGCACCGCCCCCGAGATCGCCGCCATACTCCCCAACGATGGTCATCTGTGGTAGTAAGGAACAGCGATTGATCGGTGAACACAACGCGTCGCTAGTTACCAGCAGTATATGCTTCCCAGGCACGAAACCACTCCAAACATAGCCGCTTTCGCTGTGGTGATAATGGCAGCCTAGGTACGGGCGTTAATACCCTGGTCCAGCTGCTGCTATCTCCAACCAGTGGTGCAGGACAACACAAAACCTTTGCAGGGAGACCATTACTTATTCTCGGATAAGGGCACAGATATGAATAGTTAAACTGTGCCTGGTGCACAATACTGCGATCGTCCCTTGTGGTGGTCAGTTGCGGTCGACCAGAACCTTAACGAGGAGTATGCCTGCCCTAATGGTTCCATGCAGGCTAGCTGGGGCCACCGTCACATCTGAACGCCGCACAAATTTGAATTTCCACGGTTCAATCAACCGACCAAATGTAGAACCTTTCAAACTTTGTCAGGTGCTGATAACGCTGTCTCTGACGAGTTTCTCTGCGTCCTTCACAATGATCAGTCGACATCTGACGCTGTTACCGCTGCTTCTATACCTTACCATGGCTAGTAACAATACTAAACACGAACAACACCAATGCACTCTGGAGGTCGTTCTACCACTCACAGAAAAAATGCAGCTCTAATCATTTAGACAACCGCCAATGATGCATACATGTATGAAGTCACATCGGCGTCTGACCGTGTCTTCTAACTACCTCCCTCTTTCTGCCAGGCAGTACGTATATATTTTTATTAATTCTTGGGTACAAATGAAAATTTGTCATAAACCTATGACTTCGAAATGTACATTTGCAATCTAGAAACGCTCTTGAAAACACTGTAGACGAATATAAATAGTAAGGTTTCCAACCGTATTTGCTCTTTGAAATATAAAGAGTGTGATTGGTATAAGAACAGATTTTTTAGTTGATGAGTGAGGAGGATGTACTGAACAACATTAAATCAGTATTTACGTCATTTGGAGGCTAATAATCGTAGCCATTAGAAGCTGTATGTTTTAGATTGATTAGTACTTCTATGTATGTGTGACAAGAGCAAGCCCATTAATGCTTATTTTCCCCTGAGTAGCAGGTCAGGTGCTGAAGTGTGGACACGTGCATGCGAAACGGTTCGTCTGTAGTGATAGGTGCGGTGCAGAGGGACAAATACGACCATTCAGAAAACATCATGTGGTAAGATAGGTTGCAGAGTAGATAGTGACAAGAAACAGTTGTTAAAAAAAGTTCAATACATACCACTGTTTATGATTTAATAAACACTGAAGTCACCCAATCAATTTGTTGCACACGCTAATTCAAAGCACCCTGCCAGAGGCAGTGTTGCCAAAAATGTTCTTCGTTTTGCTTCCTCAAACCAAACAAGACAGCAATACAAAAATTGAACATCTGGTGCTAGCAAGGACCGAACTCGCTACGGACCTGTGGTTTCCTGTGCTCTTTTCTCTTCGGTTTCAGCAGGCCAAACAAAGGACATATTTCAAGGTACTAGCTCTGGCAAGCTGCTTGGATTTGCACACGCAGGTCCTGGTTGGCCAACTTCGTAGCTAATTAAATCGAAATAACGCAAAGTAACGAATTTTTTTTCTTAACAATTATCTCTCAGCACAACCTACAGTGCAGCACCCTTATAAACTTTTCAGACTGTTTCTAGGTGGAACGGGTATAATGGCAGATACTTTCATATGTGAAAACATCAGTTTGTTCGTCGTTTTTCCCGTGTGCCGAACAGTCTCTCAGCAAACACGTCATAAGCCTTCTCACCTGATGTTTTTTGCATGGTCGTAATAGCACCATTGCATTACGCCTGTCAGTATAGATTGACCGTGTTCCGTCCACGTGTCCACACTTCAACGCCTTACACGCTATTCAAGGGAAAATAAGCATAATCATTAATAGCTTGCTCTTGCCATAGATACTTGGAAGTACTAACCAACCAAAAAGCACAGACAACACACACACTCATATATATATAAGACCAGTAGCATTCCCAGACAAAAGTAGGAACATTATCACTATCTGTAAGAAACTGAAGGCGTAAATTTGCATGAATTTATAACGTGAAGAAAGAAGCAGTAAAGAAATCTTTTCTTTCTTTGGGATACCGTTATGCTTTAGTTAGCGTTAGAGACTACATTAACGGATTAATTAAGTAACTGTAGGGATCAAGTGAGTTGACACACACATTTCAACACGTAAAAGCATGAAACAGCTATAATTCATGTACTTCCTGATAAAGTACATTATAACTCTATTTTCCTTTTTCTGCATCTACATCATACTCCGCAAGCCACCTAATGGTGTGTGGTGAAGGGTACTTTCGGTACTACTATGTGATCCCTGCAGCCCTGTTCCACTCGCGAATAGTGCGTGGGAAGAGTGATTGTCGGTAAGCCTCTGTATTGGCTCTAATTTCTCGAATTTTCTCCTCGTGGTCAATACGAGAGATGTATGTGGGAGGAAGTAATATGTTTTCTGACTCCTCCTGAAAAGTGCTGTCCCTAAATTTCAACAGTAAATCTCTTTGTGATGCATAACGTCTCTCTCGTAACGTCTGCCAGTGGAGTTTGTTTAGCATCTCCGTAACGCTCTCTCGCCAGCTAATCGATCCCGCGACGAAATGCGCCGCTCTTCGTTGGATCTTCTCTATCTCCTCTGTCAGTCCTACCTGATAGGGATCCCAGATGGATGAACAATATTCAAGAATCGGGCGAACAAACGCCTTATAAGCCACTTCTTTCGCGGATGAGTTACATTTCCTTAAGAATCTTCCTATGAATCCGAGTCTAGTGTCTGTTTTTCCCACTATCTGTTTTATATGGTCGCTCTGGATAGTTACGCCTAGATATTTTACGGTAGACGCTGTCTCCAGCTGTTTGTCATCAACCGCGTAGCTGTACAGTAGTGAATTTCTTTTCCTATGTGTGCACAATATGTTACATTTGCCAGCCGATGTGGTCGAGTGGTTCTAGGCACTTCAGTCTGGAACCGTGCGATCGCTACGGTCGCAGGTTCGAATTCTGCCTCGGGCATGAATGTGTGTGATGTCCTTAGTTTAGTTGGGTTTAAGTAGTTATAAGTTCTAGGGGACTGATGACCTCAGATGTTAAATCCCATAGTGCTCAGAGCCATTTTTTTTTTGTTGCATTTATTTACGTTCAGGGTCATCTGCATGAGTCTGCACCATTCATCAATTCTCTGCAGGTCATTCTGCAAATTCTTACTATCTTCTGGCGTTGCTTTTTTGGTACAGACAACTGCATCATCTGCGAATAGCCTTATAGAGCATCCGACGCTTTCTATTAGATCATTTATATATATTGTGAACAGCAACGATCCTATCACACTTCCCTGTGGTACTCCGGATATTAGCTTTACATCTGTCGATGCAGTTCCGTTAAGAGCGACGAGTTGAGCTCTATCTGCAAGGAAGTCTTGAATCCAATCGCAGGTCTGCTCCGATATCCCGTAAGCTCGCATTTTCTTCATTAAACGGCAATGCGGGACGGTGGCAGATGCCTTACTGAAATCAAGGAAAACGGCATCAACCTGAGCCCCGTTGACCACTGCGCTGAGGATCTCATGGAGGAACAGAGCGAGCTGAGTTTTGCAGGCTCTCTGTTTGCGGAATCCATGTTGATTTTTATAGAGGACCTGTTCATTTCCCAAGAACGTCATAATTCTTGAGCATAAAACATGTTCCATAATTCTACAACAGATTGACGTCAACGATATAGGGCTATAATTGTGTGGATCTGTCTTACGGCCTTTCTTAAAAACTGGAATGACCTGGGCTTTCCTTCCAGTCGTTAGGTACCTTTCGTTGCTCAAGCGATCTACGACAAATTACTGCTAGAAGAGGAGCACGTTTTTCGCATAATCTTTATAGAATCTTATCGGTATCTCACCTGGTCCTGAAGCCTTTTCACCATTAAGCGATTGTAGCTGCTTTTCAGTTCCGCGATCAGTTATCTCAGTGTCTGCCATTTTGACGTTCACACGACGATTGAAAGAAGGGACAGTGTTACGATCTTTCGCGGTGAAACAACATCGGAAGACTAAATTCATTATTTTGGCCTTCTCTCCGTTATCTTCCGTTTCGATGACGGTGTGGTCGCTGAGAGAATGAATAGACGATTTTGACCCACTTATTGATATTAGATACGACAAAAATCTCTTAGGGTTTTTACTCAGGTCGACTGACAACGTCTTACTTTCGAAATAATTGAACGCGTCTCTCATTGCTCTCCTTACGCTCATTTTCGCTTTGTCCAGATTTTGTTTGTCAGTTAGGTTTTTACTTCTCTTGAAACGCAGATGAAGTGCTCTTTGTTCACGTAGCTCTTTTCTCACACAGCTATTAAACCATTGTGGATCTTTCCCATACCTTAAAAACTTTCTCGGAACATACTTGTCTAGGGCATATTGAACGATGCCTTTGAATTTTTTTCCATTTGCTCTCAACATCTTCATCCTCATCACCGAATATTTGATGCTAACTACTGAGATATTCTGCAATTTGTAGCCTGTGACCCTTGCTGAGCAAATGTATCTTCCTACCTTTCTTAACATTCCTTGTAGGACCCGTCGTCATAAATGCTTTCACAGCCTTATGATCACTGATACCTTCCTCTACGTTAACTGATTCGATAAGTTCAGGACTGTTTGTTGCCAGGAGGTCTAACTATCTACTCAAGGTATTTTCGGACAAGACTTCTAGAACAATGCCGCTCCCAATCTACACCTGGCAAGTTGAATTCACCCCCTATTACAAAGGCATGATCAAGAAAATTACTAATGATGATATTCTGCACGGTCTGTCTACAGCTACAGATCCTGATCCAGGTGCTCTATAATAGGATCGGATCACCATTATTGGCCGTTCTGTTATCCTCAAATTCACCCAGATTAATTCACATTCGGAATCCATGATAAACTCGCTAAATTTTATCGAATGTTTTACTGCGATAAACACGACGCCACTATTGGTGACTAACCTATCTTAACGATAAATATTCATGTCTGAACTTAGGATTTCGTTGTCATTGACATCTGGCTTCAACCAGCTTACTGTTCCCAATACTATCTGTGCATTATAACCTTCAGTAAGCGATACTAATTCTGGGACAAATACTTGGATGCTCCTGCAGTTTACTAAAATCATATTAATCTTTTCTATTTATGATCTGCGAGGACTAAGATTCTCTGAGGACGCTGTAGCTGATTTAACAGGGAAATCATGTTCGTTCCCAAGCGAGGAGTCCTGTAACCTAAAAAAGCCCCATATGCACACCAAACGTACTCCGCTACCCTAGTAACCGCTTCCTGCGTGTTGTACACGCCTCACCTATTAAGGGGAATCCTACAATTCTGCACCCGATAGAGGAGGTCGAAAAACTGGCATACGATACCGTCCCAGAACCGCCTGAGCCTCTGGTTTAGACCTTCCACTCTTCACCAAACCAGAGGACAGTGATCAGCCCTGGGTATCGAGCGAGGTGGCGCAGTGGTTAGCACACTGGACTCGCCATCCTTATTTAAGTTTTCCGTGATTTCCCTAAATCGCTTCCGGCAAATGCCGGGATGGTTCCTGTGAAAGGGCACAGTCGATTTTCTTCTCCATCATTCCCTAATCCGAGCTTGTGCTCCGTCGCTAATGACCTCGTTATCGACGGGTCGTTAAACACCAGTCTGCTCCTCCTCCTCAACCCTGGGTACGATGCTGCTAATAGACAGCTTAGCCTGCACCCCGCGTGCGTCACTAGTTGCCTTCACCAAATATGCCAGCCGCAGGAAGGAGACGAGGATGGCCTCAGAAGCCAAGCGGCATGCGTCATTCGTGCCGACATGTGCCACTATATGCAGCCAGTTGCACCCACTGCACTCGATAGCCGCTGGCAAAGCCTCCTCCGCATCGCGTATGAGACCCCCCGCCAAATATACCGAATGCTCACTGGAATTTTATTCTCGCCTTGCCTGCTATCTCCCTGACTGGCTCCATCACTCGCCTAACGTTGGAGCTCCCAATGACTAGCATACCCACCCTCTGCACTTGTCCCGACTGGGAAGGAAAATCGACCGCTGGCCCAACAGGAGAGGCATCCTTTGCTGGCTCAGAGTTATCATCAACAATGGGAAGCACCTTGTACCTGTTGCTAAGACGTAGTGGGTCAGCTCGCTCTTTCGCTTTCTGCCCGTTGACACACGAACGCAACACTGGCTGACACGCACTCTAGAATGAGGACAGTCCGGTCAGATGTGGCGTATCGGAAGCCGCAGTGACGTCCGGACCACCAGGGGAATCCAGTGCCACCAAAGGTGCCGCAGGTCTCGTCACTGGCTCCCCGACGTCACCGCAACTTCGAGCATTAGCTAGAAGCTTGTCGACGGTAGCCAACACAGCTTCCAGCTGTTTACGGACAGCAGCCAAGTCTCCTTGTGTCCGCTCACAACAAGCTCAGTCCCTAGCCATATCGTACTGTGTATAAAATAGATATAAGGTCTCATATCTGGGTACTGAATTTGAAAATATACCAAAGAAGAATAAAGTAACACTAAAAGTTGGTGTGCAGATTTCTCACTGAACTCTCAGACCGCAAGCCGTTAAACGGAAATAAATTACTCTACACGGAAAATGTATACAGGGAAGCCACCCTACACTAAGGATATTCGCAAGACTTATGCTACAACGATTAATTTTCTAACCACCAGTATAAACAGCAAAATACACACGTACAGTTCACTTCTTAGCAGAAGCACGTGAACAAAAAACGCAGACTAAGTTTGTCACACAAGTGCTGCCGCTGCTCCGCTGCGCGTCCTCTCGGCTCGGTGGCTGCCGCTACACTCTCCTTCTCTGTTTACGGTTTCTATTATAGATGCGCACCCGACTGCCTGCAGCTGACATTATTTTGAAGGGTAACGTTACAGTAAGAATGACAGATACTGCGGTTTTCAGAAATGTGAGCATTCTTTGGGTTTACCCTGGGAAGGAGTAGAAAAGCAAATGGAATCACTCAACAGAGGAATGTGCACTGGACCTGACGGGATACCAGTTCTATTCTCCACAAAGCACGCGAAAGAACTTGCCCCCTCCTAACACCCGTGTACCGCAAGTCTCTAGAGGAACGGAAGGTTCCAAATGATTGGAAAAGAGCAAGGGTAGTCCCAGTCTTCAAGAAGGGTCGTCGAGCAAATGCGCAAAACTATACACCTATATCTCTGACGTCGATCTGTTGTAGAATTTTATTACAAGTTTTTTGCTCACGTATCATGTCGTTTCTGGAAACCCAGAATCTGCTCTGTAAGAATCAACATGAATTCCGGAAACAGCGATCGGGTGAGACCCAACTCGCTCTATTTGTTCATGAGACCCAGAAAATATTAGATACAGGCTCCCAGGTAGATGCTATTTTCCTTGACTTCCGGAAGGCGTTCGATACAGTTCCGCACTGTCGCCTGATAAACAAAGTAAGAGCCTACGGATCATCAGACCAGCTGTGTGGCTGGATTGAAGAGTTTTTAGCAAACAGAACACAGCATGTTGTTCTCAATGGAGAGACGTCTACAGACGTTAAAGTAACCTCTGGCGTGCCACAGGGGAGTGTTATGGGACCATTGCTTTTCACAATATACAGGGCGTTTCAAAAAGAAAGAGCAGATTTCAAACATTTATTTCTCAAAAACTACAAATGATAGAAACACAATTCCAACGGTCCTTCACTCAATATGAGTACCAAATGTTACACAACAAATATCAAAACTGTACCTCAATATGAGCACCATTTGTTACACGACAAATATCAAACCGGTATCTCATTTCTTGCCACACACGACGCAACTGGTCTTTAGTTACCGAATTCACGGCCGCAACAATTCGATGTCGTACCTCTTGAAGAGTAGCGGGCATAGGTGGGGCACAAACACAGTCCTTTATGTACCCCCACAAATAAAAATCGCAGGGAGTAAGGTCTGGTGACCTGGGAGGCCACAGACGATGACATTGATCTTGTGCTCCTGCTCTTCCAATCCACCGTCCTGGAATGGTGTTATTTAGGTACCGTCGTACAGGTTCAGAGAAGTGTGGTGGGGCGCCATCTTGCATGAAGATGAAGTGATTTGAATCTTCCTGAAGTTGAGGAAATAGCCAGTTTTCTAACATGTCCAGGTAAATGGTTCCTGTGATAGTTTTCTCCATGAAAAAGAAAGGTCCATAAACTTTGTTTACCGAAATTGCACAAAAGACGTTAACCTTTGGTGAGTCTCTTTCATGTTGAATAACGTCCCTCGGAGTTTCACTCGCCCAAATTCGTACGTTATGCCGATTAACTTTACCAGAAATGTGAAACGTTGATTCATCTGAAAAAATTAATCGTTCGGCAAAATTGTCCTCTTCCATGTCCTGTAGAATTGCAGTTGAAAATTCGAACCTTTTGTTGTGGTCGTCAGGACGCAATGCTTGCAATAACTGCAGTTTGTACGGCTTCATGTGCAGACGGTTACTCAGAACGCGCCATACCGTTGTTTTAGACATGTTTAGTTCGTGACTTGCCCGTGTCGTGGATTTTCTAGGGCTCCTTTCGTAAGCTGCACGGACACGCTCGACATTTTCATCCGATGTGCGTGGACGACCCGTGCTTTTTCGCTTGCAGATGCAACCATCTTCTACGAATCTGTGATGCCACTCATAAATTTGCTTATGACGAGGCGGCTGTTTGTTGAATTGACGGCGGAATGCACGTTGCACACCAACAATGGACTCTAACTTTGCAAATTGCAGCACACAAAATGATCGTTCCTGTGGTGTCGTCGCCATTTTCCTACAAACAAACGCCAGCGCCACTGCGGATTTGCATGGAACTTCTGCGCGGACCATTGAAAAACTTTGAACCTTTCTCTGACAAGAAACGTTTGAATTGTGTTTCTATCATTTGTAGTTTTTGAGAAATAAATGTTTGAAATCTGCTCTTTCTTTTTGAAACGCCCTGTATATAAATGACCTAGTAGATAGTGTCGGAAGTTCCATCCGGCTTTTCGCAGATGATGCTGTAGTATACAGAGAAGTTGCAGCATTAGAAAATTGTAGCAAAATGCAGGAAGATCTGCAGCGGATAGGCACTTGGTGCAGGGAGTGGCAACTGACCCTTAACATAGATAAATGTAATGTATTGCGAATACATAGATAGAAGGATCCTTTATTGTATGATTATATGATAGCGGATCAAACACTGGCACCAGTTACTTTTGTAGAATATCTGGGAGTATGCGTGCGCAACGATTTGAAGTGGAATGATCATATAAAATTAATTATTGGTAAGGCGGGTACCATGTTGAGATTCATTGCGAGAGTCCTTGGAAAATGTAGTCCATCAACAAAGGAGGTGGCTTACAAAACACTCGTTCGACCTATACTTGAGTACTGCTCATCAGTGTGGGATCCGTACCAGATCAGGTTGACGGAGGAGATAGAGAAGATCCAAAGAAGAGCGGCGCGTTACGTCACAGGGTTATTTGGTAAGCGTGATAGCGTTACGGAGATGTTCAACAAACTCAAGTGGCAGACTCTGCAAGAGAGGCGCTCTGCATCGCGGTGTAGCTTGCTCGCCAGGTTTCGAGAGGGTGCGTTTCTGGATGAGGTATCGAATATATTGCTTCCCCCTACTTACCTCCCGAGGAGATCACGAATGTATAATTAGAGAGATTCGAGCGAGCACGGAGGTTTCCGGCAGTCGTTCTTCCCGTGAACCATACTCGACTGGAAGAGAAAAGGGAGGTAATGACGGCGGTACGTAAAGTGCCCTCCGCCACACACCGTTGGGTGGCTTGCGGAGTGTAAATGTAGATGTAGATGTAGAACTTGCCTTCTTCTCAGATTCACACGATTACCGTGTATTACAGGCACAGTAAGGACGCGGTGCGTGCTGGCCTGGTCGTGTGAGACGTACGCTGCGGCTCCGCAAGGCCGTGGAGGCCGTCCTGAGTGCTCGGTCAATCATGGTCAGTGGCGGCGGCGCTAGTTGCGACATGGCAGCCGACCTCTGATCTTTGGGCGCTCGGGCCGCCTTGTCTTGCCTCGCCGCCACGCTGCCATTGCCTCTGGAAGCCGTGTCTGCCACGCCACGCACTAACCACGGTCGCGTCTGCACCAGACGCTCTAACACCAGACGCAAAAAATTACGGAGAAACCGATCTCAGAACGTGGTGAGTGCCAAGCGCCCAGTTTATGTGACACGCAGCGGAGTGGTAAACAAGGCCAGAACCGCTTCGGCAGGCGCCAGATGCGTTCCTCCGAACGATCTTCGAGCTTCAGATTGTGTGTAGGTCGTCTACATTATCCCAGTTGAAAGTCTCCCGTAATAAGTCCATAAACGATATCTTACCTCACACGAAGTTGTTTCCGTTGTAAATTCGGAGGCTTCCACGGTCAGTATCGACATCTACACCTGCATCTTCGTGATTACTCGGCTGTTCACAGTAAAGTGCCTGGCAGAGGATTCAATGAACAACTTTCAAGCTGTCTCTCTACTAATCCAATCTCAAACTGCGCGCGGGAAAAACGAGCACTTAAATTTCTCTGTGCGAGCCCTGATTCCTCTTATTTTATCTTTATTATCATTTCTGCCTATGTAGGTGGGTGCTAACAGAATGTTTTCGCAATCAGAGGAGAAAACTGGTGATTGAAATATCATGAGAAGATCCCGTCGCAACGTAAAACGCCTTTGTTTTAATAATTGCCACTCCAATTCAGGTAACATGTCTGTGGCACTATCTCCCCTATTCCGCGATAATACAAAACAAGCTGCCCTTCTTTGTACTTTTTCGATGTCATCCGTCAATCCCATTTCATGCGGATCCCACACCGCACAGCAATACTCCAGAATAGGACCGACAGGCGTGGTGCAAGCAGTCTCTTTAGCATACCTGTTGCACGCTCTGAGTGTTCTGCCAAAGAATAGGAGTCTTTGGTTCGCTCTACCCACAACATTATCTGTGTGATCGTTCCAATTTAGGTTATTTGTAACTGTAATCGCTAAGTATTTAGTTGAATTTACAATCTTCAGATTTGTGTGACTTACTGCGTAATCGAAATTTAGCGGATTTCTGTTAGAACTCATGCGAATAATTTCACACTTTTCGTTATTCAGGGTCAACAGTTACTTTTCGCACCATACAGATATCTTATCGAAATCATTTTGCAATTAGTTTGGTCATCTGATGTCTTTAAAGACGGTAAATGACAGCAACATCTTTAAACAATCTAAGACGGCTACTCAGATTGTCTCCTATGTCGTTAATATAGATCAGGAACACTTCATTGGGGAACGCCTGATATTAATTTTGTTTTACTCGATGACTTTCCTATTATTACAATGAACTGTCACCGCTCTGACACGAAATTACGAGTCCAGTCGCACAACTGAGGCGATATTCCATAGGCACGCAGTTTGGTTAGAAGACGCTTGTGAGGAACGGTGTCGAAAGCCCTCTGGAAATCTAAAAATTTGGAATCAATTTGACATCTCCTGTCGATAGCACTCATTTCTTCACGAGTATAAAGAGCTAGTAGTCTCTCACAAGAACGATATTTTCTTAATCCGTGCCGACTATGTGTCAATAAATCGTTTTCTTCGAGGTACTTCATAATGTTCGAATAAAGTATATGTTCCAAAACCTTACTGCAGATCGACGTTAGTGTTAAGAGCCAGCAATTCAGCGGGTTACTCTTACTTCCCTTTTTATGTATTAGTGTGACTTGAGCAATTTTCCAATTTTTAGGTACTTGTCTTTCTGTGAGCGAGCGGTTGTATATAATTGCTAAATATGCAGCTATTGTACCAGAATACTCTGAAAGGAACCTGACTGTTATACAATCTGGATCGGAGGCCTTACCTTTCTTAAGTGATTTAAGCTGCTTTGCTACACTGAGGATATGTACTTCTTAGTTTCTCACCTCGGCAGTTGTTCTTGATTGGAATTCGGGAATATTTACTTCTTCTTCTTTGGTGAAGGAGTTTCGGAATACCGTGCTTAATAATTGTACATTAGTGGCACTGTCATCAGTGACTTCACCGTTGTTATCGCGGAGGGAAGGTATAGATTGCGTATAGTTTTAAAATATATAATTTTAGGCATTAGGCCACGTCGTTATAGAACACTAAAACAACTAAACCACCGACGTTTCGACTGACTCTGCAACGTTTTTCTTCAGTGCATTTAACTCTACTTCAGGTCACTTAAGCGGCCTCAAGAGGACAACTGCAAACTCAGGCGAAAAACCAGCAGTTTAGTTGCTTTGTTTTGTAATGACACGTACTAATAACCCAAACTGTTTTATTCAGAATGGTTGTTTCTGCGTAGGGCTCTCAAATAATTTCTAATTTATTTTATTTTTTCGCGAGAAAAAATTAAACACAGCCAAATCAGTTGCTATAGTAAGGTTTTGTTAAAACTCTTTATCTAGGTTTCGACGTCTTTAGGAATATCTTCTTCAGCTTGATCTAGGTTTCGAGGTCTTTCTAAACGTCTCCTTCAGGACAATCAATGATTAACACTGGTTACAATTATTGTGGATGTAAGTTAAATATGTAACCATCAGGCGCAGACCAAAATCAAATTCACCTCCACAATAACAGAACCACAAATGGTTCAAATGGCTGTAAAAACTATGGAAGTTATCATCTGAGGTCATCAGTCCCCTAGGTTTAGAACTACTTAAACCTAAGTAACCTAAGGACCTCACACACATCCATGCCTATGGCAGGATTCGAACCTGTGACCGTAGCAGCCGCGTGGTTCCGGACTGAAGCGCCTAGAACCACTCGACTACAGCGACCGGCTAACAGAACCACAAAATATCGTGCTAACTGTCATTAGAAAGTGCTTCACGAAAGCAAGTAGCGAACTGCGTCTCTGGTGGATTTATCTAGCCTATTACCAAGCTGGTTGTCAGCTAAGAGATCCTCAATTACCTTGTCCATTCTTCTGCATAGTACATCTGTCTGAAACTTGTATGCATGAGCTGTGTAGTCGACGGTGCGGTTGTTCTCACTTTACCTGTATTTGATATCGTCCAAACATTCTCCTGAAAGTGCGATGGTATGCCTCCAGCCTCGTAGATTATACACTTAAAGTTGGCTTTCAGTTCCCCCTATAATTTTACAGAATTATCCATCCGCTCTGCCTTGTTTATTGGCAATTTTCCCTGTACAGCTGTATAATGCGTCCAACAGTTTGCAAATGCATTGAACTACGACTTGAGAGTCCTCACTCATCTGTCTCCTCTAACGCAATGTTACCTCTCATTGTTTTCTCCTAACGGTCCTGCATACGTGTCGCACGTTTATCTCGACAGGCACTGTACAGTGGCTAGGCTGGTTCATGCACTGTGGCATAGCGCTGGCAGCTTCCGTAATGTGGGTCACCAGTTCAAACCAATCTACCCTCAATTATTCAGTAATTATTATTTCTGGACTGTTCTCTAATTTTATTATGTTTGTAATTTTTACACATTTTACAATATTCAATGTTCATACAAATAGTAGCACACGCTGTTCAGGAGGGTCGGTACGCCGAGTACAGTAACGAAACGCGAATTAGTACTAAGTGCTGAGCTTCATGGGTGGCTCTGCTTTAGGATTTCGACTTGATTGTCATTACGACATGAGAGTACTTTCGGCATCTTGTGGGTTATATTCTTTTGAAAGTGCGATGGTGTGTCTTGAGTCTCTTGGATTCTACACATTAACTTGGATAGTAGCTTTGTTTCCAATTCCCCCAGTAATTTTAGAAATTCAGAAGGGCTGTTACCTGTCCCTTCTGCCTCGTTTATCCGTGAGTGTCGTTAAACAGTTGCCTAATGCGTTCAGCCGTTAATCAGATACAGTGATGTATGGCTTCATGGTCCTCACTCTTCAGACTCATCTCGCACAGAGTTAACTCTTACTGTTTTCTCCTCTCGCCGGACTTTTCGAATCCACCTGATACCGTCTGCGTTGCCAATTTAAGCAACACTACCTTCATCCAAATTTGTTGTAATTTTTCGGGAAAACTTAGACAGATGTCACGACGTGGTAAACTCTCGTAGTAACATTAGTGAGGGAACATCTGGCAGCGGGTGCGCACTTGCGAGCCGTGCGCAGTTTCCGCGATCGTGGCGTTGAGCAAGCAGCAGGCGGCGAGCAGATGCCGAGATAGCAACAAAACGTATTGGCTTGTCTCCACCTGCCCGGAGCCGCTACCTGGTAAGAACCGGAGGCAGCCAGCGAGCACTGTGCTAGAAAGTCGGCGAACGGGCCGTTGTTGTTGACATTCCTATTCTGCCCCGACGATCGTCGTAGATCGCATCAGTCGGTGAACGCACAAATCTCTCACAAAAGGAACGTACTAACAGGTATTTCTCTGTTAGAAACTTTAGGTACACGAGGACCATCTCAACACAATGACGCATGTACGAGTCTCATACAAGATAATGAAATAAAACTTATTTTACAACGTGACTTGATATCTTGGCCATTTTTATACGAAGCCACTTGCCACGGCCCTTCATCAAGTTTCCCTACGCATTCTGCACACACAATTGGTGCCATAAATACATCAATACTTTTTCCGTAGGTCGTGACTACGACATTCCGTAATGATTTGGAACGTGTCACTTTAACATAGGTTTTCTTTACACAAAATAATTATTTTTTTACCGTTGCTACTTCATGACTAAAAATTCATCAATGGGTGGAAGAAGTTGTTATTCAGAAATTCTTTCAATTTGTTTTTAAATGCTGGTTGTATAACGGTATTTTGCTGGCAGGCGTGTCAATTAGCATCATATTAATTAAAATGGGGGATAAATAGACTTTATTTTGGAAGAATTAAAATGGGGAAAGTAATACGAAACTGTAATAACTGCACAGTATTACTAAGAAGCAATATCATGAAAATTAATAAAAAGCAAAGTAGCAAAGACCAAGCGGGAAAGAAAGATGTAGGGGCGCGTTTGTTTTTTAATACATATAAAAGAACATGTAACACATTATTGAGCTCTCTACCTTCAGTTATAGCGATCGGGCTAGTCGATGAAAAAGTTACGCGACTGCGAAATTCGTTAAGGAGATTATTTAAAAAGACTCTTCAAGCACGTTTAAAATACATTACGTGTGACGAAGTGATCATAGACGTTTATTGTCGGGTGAAGTGAAAACGATTCCGACAACATAATTCGAACTTTGTGTTAGCTGGGAAAAATACCCTTGGGAAACTATTATGATTGTGGAACCCTCGAAAGTTGTACGCAACGGAAAGCTATAGTTTAGGTAATTCTGCATTTTATAAAATTGTGAAACGCGTGTGCGCGGAACATTAAGAGAATCTTATCCTTGGACGGTTGCGGGGGTAACTGATACAAATAACGCGCCAGCATAAAAATATTTCGCTTATTAACTACCAGATATTAATTAACGGGGACCTAAAGTACTAAAAACAGTGCATACACCGTTAAATTGAACGCTGCGTGTGAAAGACAATCAGATCGAACATTTCGAGAGCGAAGAATAGACATTTAAGTACCGAACTGAGAGTCTGGGTCCTGTCGATATTTGGACATTGTATGACACGCGTTATTCAGAACACGATATCGACCATTCTAATACTGAAAAGAAGGATAGGATCATCACCTCCAATCCCGATTCATATTTCATATTTAGTTAGTGAAAAGAAAAGTGTTAATAAAAACAACTACATTTCAATTTTATCCACGATTTTGGCTTCATTACGTAGTCTTGACTACATGATAAACAATATCTGTGGAAGTTGTATACAACGTATCGTCATAATATTTAGCCAACCAATATTGTGGGACACCAAAAACGTAAATGCATGGAATTGTTCTTACAGCGGATGTATAATGTGTGAGTGCGACGAACTATATTGAGAAACTGAACATCCATTACGTACTTGCATGTTTATCTGCGAAAATGGTCCTTGTCGGTACATCAGCATAGAGTTCGAATAGAATCGCTGGAACATTGTAAACCATTCAGATTAGTCGAATATCTAAATACGCATAATGCTGGTATCACCAGGATGTGTCCTTTCTCCTCACCCTCTTGGCAGTAATTGATTTAAGAGTCAGCCGGGAATAACATTTAAATCAATGGACGACCATTGAGCTAGCGTCACGAATTTTCTAACGTCCACTGTCATGTATGAAGGCGAGTGACACCACGAGTGCTAACGTCGATCGAGGGGTGTCGTCGTGATAGTATTGAATGACGTTGAGCGGTCACAGTTGGCTATCTGTCAGACTTTTAATGCTGCTTGGCAAATGACCAAAGGTTTTTGTGGCAGCGTAATTCACGTCTTTCTCTGCCAAAGTCGAATTTAACACAGAACAGTGAAGGTCATCCTTTCTTCTGGTGTTGTAGCTATGCAATTCGCTACATTTTTATTTGTGACGCGTTATTAATAACAAAAAAAAATGGTTCAAATGGCTCTGAGCACTATGGGACTCAACTTCTGAGGTCATTAGTCCCCTAGAACTTAGAACTACTTAAACCTAACTAACCTAAGGACATCACAAACATTCATGCCCGAGGCAGGATTCGAACCTGTGACCGTAGCGGTCTTGCGGTTCCAGACTGCAGCGCCTTTAACCGCACGGCCACTTCGGCCGGCCTATTAATAACAAATTTCATAAGTATGTATAGGGAAGGTACTGGGAATATCCCGAGTACCTTAACTTACATTTCGCGGAAAGACCACAAAGATAAGATAAGAGAGATTAGGGCTCGTACAGAGGCGTATAGGCAGTCATTTTTCCCACGTTCTGTGTGGGAGTGGAACAGGGAGGGAAGGTGCTAGTTGTGGTACGAGGTATTCTCCGCCACGCACCGTATGGTGGATTGCGGAGTATGTATGTAGATGTGGATGTAGATGTAGAAATGTCTGCAAGGTGATCTAGGGTGGGTCCCGCTACTATTCTGATTACACGCTTTTGTGCATTGAATGCGTTCCCTCTTTATGATGAGTCACCTCAAAATATGATGCCATATGAAAGCAGTGCATGAAAATAGGCATAGTTGGCTAATTTGCTGATATGTTTATCACCAAAATTTAGAGCAACCCTAATAGCATAAGCAGCTGTACCCGTTGTTGAAGCCGTCGCTAACGTCGTGTTTCAGTTACCTGTTACTTCCTTCTTGCTTACAGATCAAAAAAATCCTTTTATTAGGAAAACAAAAAGATGGTAATCATTTGGGAGCCTAGTCAGAGCTACAAGGCTTATGTTCAAAACCTTTCCGCTTAACCTGCCGAACAAAATCCTTCATCAACGCAGTAGAATACTGGCGAGTCACAATCCATGTCGTTTGTTTAGGACGGCGTGATGGGGTAGTCCGTGGAGGGTCTCAATCGCTATACTTGTCATGCATTGCCTGCTCGGAACCTGCGCCAGTTAAACATTAAAGCATTATTCCTTCTTAACATTACGGTGCGGAGCTGTGTTTTTCGTGACGCGCTGGGTTCGCCTCAGGTAATGTGTAAATGATTGTCCTCATGTTGCTGCAGAAAAAAAAAAAATTCTCCAACAGGACTGGCCTCTGGTGATGGGGAAGTGAGTTTACCTCAGGCTGTTGCGGAGGCAATTATACTCACACAGGTCAACTTGTGTCCCGTTGAACGATTCTCTTCAGTCGTTGGTGCCGTTCTTGCAGGGTCGTTTTCCGGCCACAGCGATGTCGGAGATTTGTTCTTTTACCGGATTGCTGATATTCTCGGTACACTAGTGAAATGGTCGTACGAGAAAATCGCCACTTCATCGCTAGCTCGGAGATGCTGTGTCGCATCGCTCGTGCGCCGCTTTAACACCACGATCAAATTCACTTAAGTCTTGATAACCTGCCATTGTAGCAACCACTGCATCAGGCTCTTGTTGTCTGATATAGGTATTGCCAACCGCAGTGCCGTATTCTTTCTGTTTACATATCACCGTATTTGAATACGCATGCCTGTACCAGTTTCTCTGGCGCTTCAGTGTAGATGGGGTATATTTTCGTCATTCAGCTATGGAGAAGAATTCGCTATGCTTTGTACATGAAAAATCCTCATAGCGCCGGAGTGTGATGTACGATATTCAAATATTTAAATCTGGCACTAGACCCGGGTTACGGCGAAACCGACTGGCCGTGTCATCTACCAGATGACGCGGCTGGCAACTAAACTGCAGAGTTTACAGTACACTGGGTTTACCACAGAAGTTACCTGCCGCCGTCGGCACCGTACCCTCCGGGCTTCCCCGACATTTTTCCGGAGCGCTGGCCGCTTATCGGTATGCCCCCTGCACGGCAGCTTTTCCCGGTATTCCTCAGTTTCCCGCCGACGCAGGCACCGACTCACGGAAGCGGCGAACATTCCTGTGGCAGCGCCGGGACACACACTTCCTGGAACCGTTCACCAGCCTATTCTTGTGCCTGTCCGTGCAGTAAATTATAGGTTTTCTTTCCGATTCCTCTAAATCGGTATTTTCCGTGAGATACCTCATTCTGATCGCTCAGCAGACAGAATACCTGAAGGCGTCGCTCTCCCCTCTTCCCATCCCCTATCGCTCCAACTCTTTCTTTCTGTCTCTCAGTCTCTCTAACTTTCGCTCTTCAGTTGAGTTCTTGAAAACACGAAGAAACGTTCAGGAGATTAACTGATCCTTCAGACGGCTATTTTGATGTGTCCTAACGCACCCTGCTTGACAAAAAAGTAAATCGCCCAGAAGACAAGGTCCGATGTCTATGTCACTTCGCACAACTACACGCCATTGGACTAGCAATTCCCTGCCACTGGTAGAAGGTCCTTCAAAGTGCATTAGTGCTTTTTGCATTTAGTGTTGTTACCCAGGCTTGTAGAGTATATAAGCAAGGTGAAAATCGTCAGCTGTTGAGTGATGACTGTGAAGGACAGGGAGGCGCCGCGTTCTCGTACGAGACAGCGTTATCAGCTCCAGAGAGTTCAAAATTGGCCTCGTCGTGGGTCTTTATTTGGTCGGCTAGTCGAATCGTAAAGTATCCAGATTTCTCGGGCATTCAGATGGACTGCATGGAAACATTAATGTAGACATAAGTTGTAAATGTAGAATCGGTTAATTGCTGTTTTCGTACAAGAAAAAGTTTTATAAACATGTTTATAGAAGCGTTTATTTTAAAGCATCTTCAGTGGTCATTTTAACAATACGTTTTTTTTGTATCACAGTTTTATTGGTTATGATCGTTAAGAGCTTGTATGATTTGCTCATTACTATAAACAGTTGTTAGACTTTCCGTTACTACTGTTTTATTAGTGTTTTTTTGCATTCTTCTTTGTCTTCCATGTGTATGTTTTGAGTTATTGTACACAGCTATTTCGTTGCACTTAATAAACTCCCATTTATGTATTGGGAAGTATAGCCGTCCTCTCGCCATTTCGCGTGTTTTGCTTTGCTACTGAACGAATTGTGATGGTGGAAGCACCTGCTCTCGCTAAGTGAGTATTTATTTTTTTCAAGTAGTGAGAAGGAAGGGGGGAGGGAGAGAGAGAGAGAGAGAGAGAGAGAGAGAGAGAATACATTTTTTAAAAGTGAGGTGATTATCTTTATATGTATGTGTGTGTGCGTGCGTGTGTGTGTGTGTGTGTGTGTGTGTGTGTGTGTGTGTGTGTGTGTGTGATTGGGGTGTCTGTTTCTGTATGTGTGTGTGTGTGTGTGTGTGTGTGAGAAGGAGAGAGATATAGATTATTATTATTTTAAAGTGGGTTGTCTGTGTGTGTGTGTGTGTGTGTGTGTGTTTGGGACAGCTAGTGTGTATGTAAGATACTGCTTTACTGTACAGTGGTGGATGATCTAGAGTGGTGATATTGCCTAGTTTATGATATATTTTTGTAGCGTCTATGAGTGCTGGGTGTTTCTAAACAACGTGTTTCATTAGTTTAAGTAAGGCGGGTTTGGCGATGCTTGTCTGGTCACTTATTACATGTTTCTTCTCCATTATTGTTTTTTGAATTTGGAAGTTTTTTTGTAGATTTTATATATAGGTTATATACTCGTCGTCAAGTTTCTGGTCGACCATGATTGATCACCACAAATTGTGATCGTCGTATTGTGTACAAGCACATCATAAACTCTTCACATCTTATTGTTTTTATAGTAATGCGTCCCATCATCAACAACTTTCATCTTGCCACAGTTCAGTGCAGCTATAACCCATACGCACAGAGACTGTGATTCATTTACTTTACGACAATTCATTGTCCTAAGAACCAAAGGTGTTGTAGACGTGTGGTAAGGTGAACCACGACCTCTGTTATACACTTCACATAACTGAAATGTATGATAAGCAATAACTTCTCGGCTGTTAAAAGTATCGAGCCCTGATACAGTCTCTACTTTACCACCACGAACTAGAGCCACAGCAACCGAACCATTACCATGTGTACTAGCATCAGCACGTACTAATGTACGATCTATTGACGCACAGTCATAGGGATTTAGAAAACATCGTTCCTGTAAAATACAACTAGCTCTTTACTCACACGAAGTGTTGAGCGTTATTGACAAAGGATTTCATATTTAATCCTTATTTCTAGATTTCCAAAAGGCTTTTGACACTGTATCACACAAGCGGCTTGTAGCGAAATTGCTTGCTTATGGAATATCGTCTAAGTTATGTGACTGGATTCGTGATTCGCTTTCAGAGAGGTCACAGTTCGTAGTAATTGACGGAAGGTCATCGAGTAAAATAGAAGTGATTACTGGCGTTCTCCAAGGTGGTATTACAGGCCCTCTGCTGTTCCTTACCTATCTAAACACCTTAGGAGGCAATCTGAGCAATCGTCTTAGGTTGTTTGCAAATGATGCTGTCGCTTATTGTCTAGTAAACTAATCACAAGATCAAAACAAATTGCAAATCTATTTAGAAAAGATGTCTGAATGGTGCGAAAACTGGCAACTGATCCTAAATAATGGAAACTTTGAGGTCAACCACATGAGTGCCAAAAGGAATCTGTTAAATTTCAGTTACACGATAAAGGAGTCTACTCTAAAGGCAATAAATTAGACTAAATACCTGGGAATTGCAATTACGAACAATTTAAATTGGGAAGAACAAATAGGACATGTTGTGGGGAAGGCGAACCAAAGACTGCGTTGTCCTGGCAAAATACGTAGAAGATGCAACAGATCTACTTAAGAGACGGCCTACACTGCGCTTGCCCGACCTCTTTTCGAGTACTACTCCGCAGTGTTACCAGACAGGATTAACGGAGTAAATCAAGAAAGTTCAAAGGAGAGGGCACGTTTTGCATTATCGCGGAATAGGGGAAGAGTGTCACGGACATGATACAGGATCTGGGATGGACACCATTAAAACAAAGGCGTTTATCGTTACGGCTGGGTCTTCTCACGAAATTTTTTCAATTACCAACCTTCTCCTGCAAATGTGAAAATATTTTGTTGACACCGACCTATATAGTGGGAAACGATCACGATAATAAAATAAGGGAAGTAAGAGCTCACACGGAAATACATAGGTGTTCGTTTCTTCCGCGCGCTGTTCGCGACTTGAATAATAGGGAATTATTGTGAAGGTGGTTCGATGAACCCTAGCCAGGGACTTAAATGTCATTTGCAGAGTATCCATGTTGGTGTAGATGAAGCTGCAGATGTGGATGTACATGTAATCTTGTTCTTCTCATTACTCGTTCTTCCCTACTTTTCGATAAATTTCATCACTACTTCATAATTTCCTGAAGTCCATAGTTCTTCGTGCACATAATATTTTACTATGACTTCCGTTTATAGTATTTTTAATGATATAAATTACAGTTTGGTGCTAGACATTCACTCCCATTTAGATGTCCTGGCTTCACTGCTGTGCTGTGAAGCCTTACCCTTGCACTTCTTATTGTAAAGGTCTTTAGTTTTACCATATGACCCTAACATTTTATTCATTCCTTGGCGTCTCGTGACTGTTTCCGAACCATTTTCTTGGGTGTCTCCACTAGATATTTAAATTTTTAACCTACTTTATTTGGTCAGTTTTTATTTTCAGATACTTGAATGCATTTCATTTCTTTAGTTTTTCTCCACTAATTCTGAAGTCGATCCTATTGACTATTGTTCCTAAAAGATTAATTTGTATCGCAACAGATGTCACATTTTCAGAAAACACAGCGAAGTCATTGGAACTGGAAGTAGCGTTACTCCAATATTTTTATCTACTCTTTCCAAGTTTATTGGTGATATCTTACTTGCATTCAGATTTTTATTCCGAATTCTAATAATGCTTTCCAGAACACAATTAAAAAATCTTGGTGATTGGCTTTCACTTTACCGCACAATTGTGTTTATATTGAAGGACTCAAATATTCCTTTCGTAAATGCTGTGTCACTGAGTGTTTCATTAATCAGATTTGATAATTTCGACTTTACACCAAAATCTCGAATAGTTTTATTTCTAATTCCTCTGTCATCAGAGCCTGAGGTCTTTTTTCAAATCAACAAACATCATTACAGTATCTTTTGAACTCAGTAATCTGTCGCGAATTACTAAGTTATTATTACATCCACTCCACTGAACTGAGCTCTGGATTTGCGCCTGCTTTCGGAGTGATTATGAAAGTTCATCATCATTAAATCATCCTAATTTTTATCTTTCCTTTCTCTGTATTATCTGAAAAATCTTTGACTTTTCTGAATGAATTCTTTGAGATGGTATTCTTTAACTGACTTTTTAAACATTCGGATGTTAGTTGTCTGTTTAATATTCTTGGGAAATTTATAGTACAATTTTATTCCCATGTAGAAAATGCTATTTTCTGTTTTATGTTTGTGTTTTCTTCGTAAATGTAAGCTTAATTTGGCTCTTGTTTTAAGACCATGAATACTGCTGTTTGTGAGATAACTGCTGATGTTGTTCTTGATGTGCATAACGGTTTGGTAGAATGGTGCAGCTAGAATCCATAGCTGTCTATACGGGTACTTTCTGGGAGTTCAGTTACAATTTTAGTTGCTGTTCTAAAAGCACTTTGCTGTAGTTTTAGGGCTGTGTCCATGGTTTGTGTATGGGACCTACAAAAACTTATTCTTTAGCTACAGCTGGAGTGCTTACAGGTAGCGTATGTAATTATGCGTCACTGTGTTACACATTGGTAACAAGACTCTAAGACCGTGACAAGCTGGTGTTATTTTCTTTGTTAGTAGGTTTATGTATTCGTTCCGCTTCAGGTGACTATCAGTATTAATTCCTAAATATTTTGTGTCTGCTATACCATCTATGAAATTTTCATTCATGTTTAATTTTACAGAGTAATTTTCCTTCTTTTAGCAGAAATTCATGCTATTTTCTTTCTTTGTGTTCAGTGTAAGTTTACTGCACGATGGCTAGTTACAAAAATCCCTTATGGTGTCATATGACTTGTGTACTAGGAGTTCTGGTGTTTCATCTATGATTACAAGGCTCCCGTGGTCAGAAAAAAGAAATTTTTCCTCATTTCTATCGTTGATTGGAAACTGATTGATGTTTGTTAAAAACGATATTGGTCCTAAGTTTCTGCACTGGGTGGGTGGGGGGGGGGGGGGGGAAGAACAGCCCTACCTAATATGGAAACGAGACAGAGAGAAAACAAGAAAGTAAACGGTATATTAAATCAAACGTAATCGCCACAATATTAACGCCTTCATGAAAAAAAAATCTACAGTTACCTACGGAACCAAGATTGTAGCCAGGCGTGTATCTCTTCGACCGGATCAAATCGACAGCCACGAATATCTTTCTTCAAGGCTCGAAAAATACGGAAATTGCATGGGGAGAGTCTGGATCTGTATAGAGGATGTGAAAGTGCTTCCCAGTGAAACGTATCCAGCGTAGTCGAAACAACATTGGCAGTAGGAGGGCGGACGTTATAATGCAACAGAGTGATGCCATCCGTCAACATTCATGAACTTTTTGGACTTAATGGTGCGCTTAGATTTTTGGAAAGTGTCCACGTACCGTTGTGTTACAGAAAGTCAGTAAGCAGCAGGTTGACCAGTGGCATGATTCTGTTGCAGGATAGTGTGTCTCGCACAGTTTGACTGCCTCTTACGCTAGGGATCCGGTAAATGTTCCACGAAAAAGTTTTGCTTTGTTTGTAGCCTGTGCTGGGTGCTGGCAGGATATACGTCCAGCGGACTGTTACGTATGCGAGTGAGATTCACTCCGGCGCACACCGAGTTCCGTTGTGGAAGACTTCACCCTGGCAGAACCGTCGGCATTGCCGGCCAATGCCGCGAGAAGGCCACGTGGGGCGGCCGCGTGGACTGCAGATGTTTGCTGGCAGACACCTCTGGTGTCGACCACGGTGCCAGCACCACAGCACACTAACGGGAAAAAGACGCGCTATGGCCGGCTGCACTTGGCACACGCCGGGAAAGCGGGCTACTGTTTTAGGAGCCTGGACTCGCAATCCAAGTAGCATCTTTAAACCGCGATCACGTGAAACCAAGCCTCGTTGTAAACAAATACGTGACTCAATAAGCAATGTCGCAATGAAATCTGACTTTGAAAAAATAATAAGAAATTAACGCACTGGCTCACACTTACCAATAAATCGTGCAAGTAACAAATAGCGTGCACATCTTATATAACCGAACCGACTGTGAAAAATTTCTCGGAAGATTGCATAAAATTACAAGAGAGTAATGGAGACCAACTAGTAGTTGAACACTATACGAAGTGGATCTGTGGGAGCAAAAAAATGGCTAATATGCTCCTGTTTTGAAAAACTCAAAAGAGTCTGCTCATTCTACTTTCCTCAGCACCTTTAAAAATATCCAAAAAATTTTGGCTTCCGAACTTATTCGCGCTGTTATTAACACACAACCATCACTGTAAGGCGCTCATATCCATCGATTCCCACTTGCCTATTCTAGCTTACTCAGTCGGCCCACCTGATCGCTATTATCTCTTTGCGTCTCTCAAACTGTAACTGTCTCCAGTCTCAAAGCCACTGTCTCCTTCGTTCTGTCCTGATACTATTCTCTCCTAAAACTTCCTGGGAAGTTAAAACTGTGTGCCGGGCCGAGGCTCGAACTCGGGACCTTTGCTTTTCGCGGGAAATTGCTCTACCGACTGAGCTACCCAAGCACGACTCACGCCCCGCCCTCACAGCTTTAATTCCGCCAGTACCTCGTCTCCTACCTTCCAAACTTCACAGAAGCTCACCTGCGAAACTTGCAGAACCAGCACTCCTGGAAGAAAGGATGTTGCGGAGACACGGCTTAGCGATGGTAGAGCACTTGCCCGCGAAAGGCAAACGTCCCGAGTTCAAGTCTCGGCCAGCACACCGTTTTAATCTGCCAGGATGTTTCATATCAGCGCACACTCCGCTGTAAAGTGGAAATTTCATTCTAGAAACTATTCTCTCCTCTCACAGTCACTATCCCCCTCTTGCTCTCTCTTACTGCTCTAACTCATTAATTCTTTCCCGCTGCTGCTGCTTCTTCTCACTGTCACAACTCTCCCTCGTTGTCACTGTCACTGAATCTGTCCCTCTTTATCACTGTCTCTCACCCAGTGCCACTTTCTCTTTCTCTTTATTCCTCTCCCAATTTCACTGTCTCCTTCACTCTCCTTCACTGTTCTGTCACAGTCAAATATGTTCCGCTACCTCTGTGTCCATATCTTTCTCTCATGCTGCCGTTTTCTCCTTCGCTCTTTCTATACTACAATATTATCTTCCAGTATTTATTACTTTCTTTTCTCTTTTCCTTTGCGACTGTCTCGTTCCCTTTCAGTATAAAGAGAGCGAATATTTTCGCATACCAAAATTATTGGGAATATTTTTAAAGGTGCTGAGGAGTGTAGAATAAGGCAGGTGTTCTACATTACTCGTCAGAGTCTTTTAAACAGGAGCATAATCGCCTTTTTTGGGCTCCGTTAGGAGCATCTTTCCGCTGGTCCCTTCCTTTTCTTTCCTTCGGAAGATCATGTCACTTATCTAAAAAGAACTTTATGGATCAGTGAAAGTTTGGTAGTGTGCTTAATGTGAAATTGAATGAACGCAAGACTAATATTACACCTCTTGCCGGATTTTACGTGCAAAAAAAATTATGTGTGGTTCAGCACTACAACATGGGGAATCCCTGTAATGATAACAGAGACACTTTACAGCATATTTATCCGCGCTACGTCATTTTATAAACTATGTTATCGCCTCATATTGCAGTTTACGTGTGTATTTTGCGTGTAAAAGTAGGGCAACTTTGAACCTCTGTACATATAAACGGATAAAGATTCGTTGCAGAAGTGGATCTTAGAAATCCAATGTAATAATTTCAAACACTTGCTGTTTGATGTTTCTGTATTCTTCGTAAATGTGAGTTTAATTTGGCTCTTGTTCTATGACCAAGAATATTGCTGTTTGTGAGATAATTCCGCGGCTCCGTTTTGGTGCCCAAAATTCATGTTTCCGGGTCTTCATAGGAACCAAATGGCTCTGAGCACTTTGGGACTTAACATCTGAGGTCATCAGTCCCCTAGAACTTAGAACAACTTAAACCTAACTAACCTAAGAACATCATACACACCCATGCCCGAGGCAGGATTCGAACCTGCGATCGTAGCGGTCGCGCGGTCCCAGACTGAAGCGCCTAGAACCGCTTGGCCACACCGGCCGGCTCTCACAGGAACCACCAGTGAACTAAATGTGGGCTCCATAATACCGATGGCGCGAGACAAAAGCTGCACCGTAAATATTGAAATATGAGTTGGGGAAGTAGAGATGAATAACAGCAAAATATGCAATTAATTGATCTATATTGATTTCACGTTAACTAAGCTAAGGACTTGAGCTGCTTGCCTTCCAAGATACAAATGAGATATAAGTCGAGAATTTCAGTAATCACACAGACTCAAATTTATGTGTAGGACTTCCAGCGAAATACATTTCCTGTCTGTCCGAAGGGCCTTGGAAGGCCTCGGTACCGATCGACCGCCGTGTCATCTTCAGTCGACTGACGGCATCAAACTGTACATGGAGGGGCAAGGGTTTAGCAAATTATGTCTTGAAGAAACCTTGGCAATAAAGAAAGCTTATTAATAAAAATAAATGGTTCAAATGGCTCTGAGCACTATGGGACTTAACATCTATGGTCATCAGTCCCCTAGAACTTAGAACTACTTAAACCTAACTAACCTAAGGACATCACACAACACCCAGTCATCACGAGGCAGAGAAAATCTCTGGCCCCGCCGGGAATCGAACCCGGGAACCCGGGCGCGGGAAGTGAGAACGCTACCGCACGACCACGAGCTGCGGACCATTAAATCGACCAAGACTTATACGAATAATTGTAAGAATAGTTATTATTATTATTTTCTTTAAGTTTGTTTTTGGGTTTTCAGAAATACTGTGGGAAGAAAGTTTATTTATGTTGCAGAGAACGTGAAAGACGTTGCCCAACGATCACCACAAAAGTTCGACGTAGCAGCAAGTGGGCAAGGAATAAAACGAATGCTGCAAACTACCGCGAGCCATGGAAGTGCCTGCGCCGCGAGGGCGTCGAGCTTCCTAGGTCGTTGTTGGACAACGTCAAAGGAACAGATATTCTGCTTTCTCTTTGTAAACAGATCGATCGAGTCTTGAAAGGTTCATGTAAAACGTATAGGCGGGTGACACATTAGGTGGGACCCGATGCCTGTAATACTTCCACAGTTATTAAAAAGTTGTTAAACGGCAAAACCAATAGTTCATCATTTATATAGATAAAAAGTAGTAAAGATACAGGAAAGGAAGAGTTGCGGCGTCAGAACGGAAAGTGATACATCGTTCAGCAACGAAGAAGGACGCAAACCGCGGGCGTTACGTGGTTAAAACAAATCAACTAATAAAATAATAAGTCTATAATTAAGCATAAAGCCACGTAACACTGCAAAGTGTCTGGGGAGGAAGGGCAGCCCACCCTCCTCAAGACCGGAAATCAGAGAAGGAGTTATGAAGCTGGGGCCTCCACTGAAGTCGATCTTCTAGCTCATCCAAAAGGAGTTCCATTGGCTTCAGGTAGGCACTCTTGGAAGATCAGTTCATTTACGTAATGTCGTTGTCCACAAGCCATTGCCTCAAGGATACCGCTTTATGAGAGGGGGCATTATCAAGCTGATACAAGCAGTCCTCGTCTCCGAAATGTTTCTCTCTTCTAAGCAATACACAGTGCTGTAGAACACGGTCATGCCCATCCTTACTTAGGGTTTACTTAAACGCAATAATAGGACCACACACTTCCCACCAGAGACGGCTCCATACAGTAACACCACCTGTTTCGTACTTCCCTGTTAGTAATACACATCTTGGCACGTAACATTCTTCAGGAATCCGCTAAACCCAAATTCTTCCATCGGATTGCTACAGGGTATAGCGTGATTCGTCACTCCAGATCACCCATTTCCATTTACGCACTATGCAACGGCATCGCTCTTTACACCATCTCAAGCGTTTCTTTGATCTTGACTACAGAAATGTGTGGATTATTTGACTGCCTACAGAGAGTCATGCTAACTGGACTGCTGGTGGGAGTCTGGGTTCACGGATGATTGCTTACGTTGACGTCATTTGATTACCCTACGTAATGCTGGACGGTCCCTTCCATCGGGACATGAGGTCTGTCTGATATTGTTTTAGCTACAGTCGTTCCTTCACGTTTACACTACACAGCAGCAACAACAACAGTCGACATGAGGAGCTTTAGAAAGTTGAAATGTCTTTGATGAGGTCGGTGCTCAGGTCACATCCAATGACTAATCCACGTTGACGAGCCATTATGCCGACGGTCTGCCGAGGGTCGTTGGCAAGAGGGTTGCACTCAGAACTTGTGAGGCAAACTGAGGCGGTACTTGATTTGAGAAGTAGCGGCTCCGGTCTCGGAAACTGAAATACGGCCGGGAGAGCGGTGAGCTGACCCCATGTCCCTCCATATCCGCATCCAGTGACACCTATTGGCTGAGGATGACACGGCGGCCGGTCGGTGCAGTTGGGCCTTCATGGTCTGCTCGGAAGTAACTAAGTTAAGTTAGTGTATATGAATGATGCTCGTGAGATTTAACTCCCATTTTCGGCAGATAGGTAGTTTTAGTCTGTCGTAGCTTCCTTTGGGGTGTACATGGTATTCCGTCCCTGTCTCTTCAGCTGTAAACGACGAGTGGTTCTTGAATGCTGTCTATTCATTGGACGAGAAGATCGAGAAACAGACTTCAGATTCTCATCGCTAGGAATATTTGACGTCAATTTTTATTGGTTGTCCTCGATGAATACTGTGGAAGCTGCCACTGTGACGTAGCGCTGCTCACGTAATAGCTGCTGGCACCAGAAACCTGTCACTATTTCCTGTTGTCTACAGAACTGTTTTCAAGACGTGCGATGGGGCAGCTCCACTAGTAGAGTCAGCCCTCCGGCTTTCAACCTACAATGACTAACAACTTACACGCTGAGGTTCTGTAGACCCTCTCACAGTTCATGTTGGTCAGTCGATGTACCATCTCAAGGGCATCTCTGATTTTTCTCTTAGTGGTAAATGGGTGCCTATGAAATACACGAGCTTTTTTAAACTCGTGCATAGCAGAACGTTTATTGGTAGGGTGTCCATCCTGTCTCACCCTTATAGACCAGTCCACTTTCTCAACAGAGCTGGCGATCCCTGGCGTGTGAACTATAATGGAATCCCGGCTGGGCCTGATGTCTAGGGGTAAGGTGCGTACCTGAAAACTGAAATGTCGCGAGATCGAATCCCAGCCTGGCCACTGAACTCCTCAGTGTGCCTTAAAAACAGGCATTCACTTATCAGTGACGTGTGGAGTCGCCAAGAGAGACATGTGGCTTGAATTCCACATTAAATTGTGGGTCCCGTTCCTTAGTTAGGTAATTGGCGTATGTGAGGGATACATAAGTCGCTGAAGTGGCGTCCAGTGGAAAGAGCTGGTCTCGGCCATTGAGCCATAAGCAATTATCATTAGTGGAACCCAGGAAGTCCCTTATTTTGTAGTTGTTGGTTTGGTACTTCCTCAGCATGGAATCTTATCCACCCTATCCCTAACGCCTCACATATAATAGTTAGTGATTTGCCAATGCTTTTTTCCTGGATGCTCTTGATCTGGAAGCCACATCTCTCCTTTTGCTTTTCTCACTACACCCATTCGCCCTTAAAATGATTTTATCGCATCACAACGCTGTCCCACACCCAGAAGAATTTTGTTGAAATGGAATCGTGCCAAGAAAGCCTACGTTCTTATACGCCAGATCTGACAAAGTGCTGCACGATCGAACTAGCATAATTGAATCGAGAACTAACGAAGGTTTGTTGACCTATCACCATCCACGAACAAATACAATTTTACAACAGCTGTAAAGACACTCAAAAACTGGACATCAAGAGAAAAATAAATTTACTACGGAGATTTTAAATAGGTATTATCAAGTGCTAATAGCTGAAAAACTTTCCAAGAAGTGTAACATACGATATAAGGATAAAGAAAAAAAGGTCCTAACAATAAACCGCCTGTAGTCATAAGCGTTTATTGCTTTTACGTTGACGAGACATTTCGCAGCTTAAACTCCACCTCCGAAGACCACAATTGCTGTTTTCATCTGTACATATACTTTTCTTAGTACAATCCTATTCTAATACTGTTTGCCTAATATAAACCGTAACAATTGAGCATGAGTGCGCAAATGAGTTATTGCTCAATTTTTTCTTATTAGAAACAATCCTAGTATTTGTAGCAGTTTTAACAAATTTTACAGCATTTTTGTCATAGCACATATAGCTTTTCCATTTCCATTCAGAAGACATTTCAGAAATAATGAAACTATGCACATCGTTTAATGACTTTCAGTATCCTCGGCAGGCTTCAGTTTACGTGTATCGATTCACTCAGATAAGTTGCAAGGGCCTGAAACGCGACCATGGAGTGAATGCAAACAGCTTTGCAATACTCTAAGGGTGATCAAAAAGTTTCCATTCGAAGGAGTGCCTGCAGCGTTTATCCGGTGGAGAACGACTCCAATGCTGGTATATAAGCATCGGCGTGTAGATAAGGGATTAGTGTATGAAACGTCCCCTTTGAACAATTGTACATATGAAATGTCCGCTTAGAACAATTATACAAGCCTGTGCTTAACCTGACACACAATATTATTTAGCGCAACGCAATCTGACTATCAAAAATCCCTGCAAAAGAATGGCCCTGAGTAACTTTAACCTATACCTTTTACAAATCACTTACCTCACAAAAATCTTCGCTACTCAAGCTACTGCAAAACAGCGAGCGCCACTACTGCCAGCTAAATAAAAGATTCAAACCACTGAAGGTACTAACTACTGATAGGGATAGTTAGCAAATGAAAGATATTAATAGAGAACAAACAATGTATTTACCTTAATATTCATAATTGACATTCAGTCTTACAGATTATCAAAACTCCGCCATCTCTCTCCCCACGTCCACCACTGCTGGCGGCTCACCTCCAACTGCCCAACGCAATCTGCTGTTCACATCCAGCTATAGCAGTTCATGACAACAATGGCAGGCAACAATGCAAACTAGCCACATACTGCACACAGCACAGCCAGTGATTTTCATACAGAGTGCTACGTAACGTTGCCAATAAAAAAACATAAACAGCAAACTTACATAAAGAAAACATAAACAGCCTACTTACATAGCCCCCATGCTCCCCACAAAAAATTTTACAAAATGTTTTTGGCCAGTGGCCAATACAGATTTGAAAAAATTTTTCATAATTACAATAACAAAGAAATCAAATGCACACACTTATTGATACAATGTTGGTCAACAGCTAAAATTTTTTTCACAGTCCATAAAGACAGTCCTGATCGTTCATCATAATAGTAATTACAGTTTTTTTCACAAAGTCTCATTAGTAAAAGAAATTGCACACAGAAGTAGTGGATTTCCATGCAGTCTTGAAGAAGTAGTGTTGTCCTTCCAACGGAAAGACAGTAAAGACTCTTGACATGCTGATAGGTAATGGGCCACAACAGAGCAAACCCACAGCAGAGTCAGTCGACGTTTCGAAGAATATTGGTAGGTAGGTCATCACAGAGCAGACCCACTGCAGTCCTGGTAGAGAGTATTGGTGGGCCACCAGAGGTGCAGACCCACAGTAGTCCTTGTAGAGATAATTGTATTGGTGGGCCATCAAAGATGCAGACCCACTGTAGTCCTTGTAGAGATGGCCAACAGCCATCTGTTGTGACTGTGCAGGCGCACAATCACCATTGAAGAGTCGTGCGGATAATAGAGCAAGTCCATAACCACCACTTGTGCATTCACAAAGTTTTTGGGAATTGTCCTTAGAACCAGCAATGCTGTTATCCAGTCCCTTGCTGAATTATTAACACACGTGCAAATACTATCAGTCCCTACTTCTCACATATTGTCCATATACTATGACCAACAGAAATGTGTGCAGTGAAATGGAACTTCCAAGTTACTTGATTAGATGAACTGGTGTCAATCACAATATTATAACATAAGAATACAATTACAAAGGTACAAACTACATCATTAAAAACATAATAATACAGATAACATTTGTAGTAATAGGGGCTTTACAAAAGAATAGAAATAAACATATACATCAGTGTTACAGGAATGATGACATGAGTACATACATAAAAGATCAGAATAACTTTTGAAACGTCAACTTCACACATGAGCATTAAAACAAAACAGAATAAATAATGTCTAAGCATCTTTACAAAGAAAATAACAGAGTATTAGAAAAATTCTACAACATAGCTCTCATCAGCTAAACACATAAAGACAGGAAAAACACAAATACACAAGGGTACACAAACACATAGTGGGATAACACCAAAAAGAAAGGACAACACACAATTACATATTGGGAAAAAGCAGCAAAGAGGAAAGGACAGGGTTTGTTTTACTGCAGTATTTTGCTTGGAGATCTCCCTTCATTCCATAGATCGTTCGTCTTATTTCAACCTTTGCTTCCACCAAAAAAATCCTATCCAAGCATGCTTTCTGTATTTATGTGTTCACATATTTCTTACCTCATTATTTATTTCCAAGATAATCCTACCTATACCTCCTTCCTGTATTCTATCCATATTTCTTTCAAAATAATTATTTCTAATTGTACCATACTCATTGGGCCCAAATCTTTTTCATGTAACCTTGCAAAGCATACTTTACCTATTCTCCATAGTCAGTATCTTATATAGTCTACCCCCTCTTAAGCTAACTTAAATCTACTGAGCTCAGATATATATATCAAGGGACGAGGCAATGCAGCAAAAAAAAAATAATTAACACAAACATCAATGACAAAATATAGAAATGGCAAAGCAAGCAGCATAAATTAGCAAAGCAAGTGCAATATTACAACTAATATAAGGCAATGCAGGAAACAAGAAAAACTAGCTTAGAAGAGTGACACAAAGTCAAATTCAGTAACACTATGCCTGACAAACAGCAGCAACTTATACCTAAACATGACATAGCTCAAGCAGAAAAAATATTACAGGAAAAACAACAATGCAGACAAGGGAAATGCATATTCACATCTTAATGTCTATGTAATTAAAGTGGTGCACCATAACAACTGATTGTAAAAAAAAATATTACCATGTACTTGAAAAGAAAATTAAGTGTTACTGTTACGAGTTACTTCTTATTGTTCTTTCCTTTCCAAGTGCTCCTTTTTTAAAGAATGTGGATTACAAAATTATCATTTAATAGATCTGTTGACAGAAAGAGTTCACATTAGCAAATGCATCTCATTTTATAAAAGCAATGCTGCAACACAGCTGGAAACCAGACATCAAATGAAATAAGCAATTACACAAACCAAAGCATAAAAATGTCATTCAGTAGTCATGTGACATTTCATTTCATAAGTTAATTGCTCTCAACTCTCGTACAAAGACTCTTGTCATAATCAGGTGTGCAGATGTAAAAATATTTCTTGTCATTTTGTTAGGCATTTCAGTAAATATCATAAATTTTTAAGTAACGAGGGTGTCGCATTAGCGATGAAAGGCACATCCTAATGGTTTATTCTCCAGGTGTTTGACACAGCTGTGTGCCCACAACGCATTACAAAAATCATATGTTTTCAAGTAACGAGCGTGTCGCATTAGCGATGAAAGGCACATCCTAATGGCTTTCTTTTCTACCTGAGCGTCTGAAAAGGCTTGTTCTCCAGGTGTCTGACACACCTGGGTGCCCACGTCGCATTATGTGCAGGTGGTCACTTAACTTTCTTACGGAAATATTTACGACAGCAGTTTCCGCTACAGTGACAGTCTCATATAAAAACATTTCACAGGTCAAGAATTTGCGTTACAAATCTGTAGAGACAAAATCCAATTGACATAACAGAGTCCAAAAAATTTTCGTCGGCATTGTAATACATTCACGCATTTACATACATTTCATAACTCTTAAAGTACGATTCTTGGTTTCCAACAACCTTTTTCACAAACCAGAGTCCCTAACCACTACTCATTATTCCTTACCTTATTCGTCGACACTTCTTCAATGTTTCATCATAACACATACATAGCATAATCAAATAACTCATATAGCATCAGCTTATGGATCATAAACTTACCGCAACAGCATAATACACATCGTCGTCGAAAAAATAACATCATAAAACCTCAGTCAAATCTCAAAATCGTCGTAGCTTCCTCCAATAATTTCAAAACCTAACAAAATTCTCTGCTCATGTCAAAAGTGTCATCTGCCTCCAACGTACTTTCAAATCATACTCCCTTACCAAATACATCATTCAAAGCTCTCATAGTATCACAATGGTTTCAAAAAAATATGAACAGTGCAAAAAGTACAGACAAAATACAATTTCTTAAGTGTGAAGTTACCCAACGGTGTAATTACGTAAACATCTGTCACTGACGTAGAAAAAAAATGTTTGTTTCTCTGTTAAATGATCAGATAGCTGTGTAATTCGTGTTAGAGAAATATGGTACCGATGTGTTAAATTGTATAAGCAAATACCATATTAGCTAGGGCTCCTTGTGCTTGCCAAACACATGGTACACAAAGTAGGCGTGTACCCCCCTGAGGTTTATTGTAATTGTATCCTCAGGTATTACAGCTTACAGCAATGAAATGAAATGTGTCACGAAAAACTTTCTTTGTAATTCAAAAATCTCTTTAAAAATAAATGTTTTAAGTACAAAATTAATCACTTAAATACGTGTCCTGTAGCGCTAAATGTGCGTCTTGCTGTAAGATAATCTCTGGGAAGTGTCGTAGTCATTGTCCTCCGAAAGCTAAGTTCTGCAGAAGTCAATGTACTTACCTCATGATAAACAAAGTGAAATGCTTTGCGTATAGATAACTTAGTTATTACGCTTATTGCCATGATGAGGAAAGTACTGTGCTGTAACGTATTGTTGTCCTACGGAAAAGGCTGTCTCCTTGTAGCAATAGCACAAAAGTCACCACTGAAACATGTCTCACTTTATAGAAGAATTCAGAAAAAACTGTGCAGATATAAAACAGATACACCGCAAAAGCGACATTGTAAATTGTCACTCATTAGTAACATCGTGATATAATCGTGTAGCTGTCACATAAACTAACCACTGTGTCATCTGGCATTTCACATAAAGCACCTCAAATCCAGAATCCACTCGTAAGCAAACCAAAATGTTGCATGTTAACAGTTTCTCAGTGTGACAAATTGTACAAGTAGCGTGAAGTGAAAATTGCAAAGACTAAGTTAAAAAGCAGATTATCTGTCAATAAATGGTTTTACATGAGAAATGTGGTGCAATCTTTTACCCTTTGCTCTTCTCAGTACGCAGCGTTTCAACTTGAATGCAAGTATCATGCGGTATTCGTCCGTAAAGAATACGGGAATTTTGCTCAAGGTTAGCGTCAATGTTATTTTTCTCGGAGCCAGCCGGCGCACGCAGCTGCCTGCGGTGCGAGTCATTGTCTGTTTCTTTGTTGGCGCGCGCCGTTATTGGGATTAGGAGGCCTAACTTCCACAAATTCGCCTTGCCCAGAGGGCCCAGCTCTGTTTAAAGCTCGCCAGTTCTGATGGAGTTCAGGTCTGTCGTTACGATCATATCGCCTGTCGTCATGTCGGTAGTTTACATAGTTTCTTTCTTGTCTGTTACGTGGTGGAGAATTTCTGCCTGAGTCGTAACTGCGTGCTGGACCGTTGCGTCTAAAGTTATTCTGTCTCCCTTGATAATAGTTATTTTGGTTCCCATATTGTCTGTTTCTCTGATTGTCTCTGTGATAGTCATTACCGCGGAAAGGTGATCTTTCCCTGTAACTATTACTCTGCCAGTGGTTGTCATATGGGTGGTGTCTGTTTTGGTCACGATTTACGTTGTAAGAATAGGTTTGTCGTGGCCATTTATTGTTTCTGTCGTCACGGAATTGTGACGGATGTGACCTGTAGTGATTGTTTTCCTGTTTTCGCATCCCGCGACTGTCTGTGTCAATTTCCAGTTCTTGTAACAGTCCCTGAAAAGCTTCAATGTCGTCTTTGCAACGTCCTGCCAAAATAATATGTCGTAAATGTTCAGGCAGTTTGATTAAACAAATGCGGATGAGTTCTGAGGGGCTGTATGGGTTTGACAGGTACTGATTCTTGTGCAACATGTCTTCAAAATATTTCACAAGACTGGAAAATTCAGATTGTTCGAAGTGTTTCATCATCATGATGCTATGTTTTACGCGATCTTGTGTAGCTTGTGACCAATATGCTGAGAGGAACGCATGGTAAAATTCTCCTTCACTGTGGCAATCGTGAATGACCGATCGCATTCTTACAGCTGGTTCATTCTCCAAGTAGCCACACATAAATTCTAATCTGTGTTCTAATGACCAGTTGGGAGGAAAACAATGAGAGAATTGATGGAGCCATGCTTGTGGATGAATGTCGTTGCCAGAATTCTTAAATGTTTTGAATTTACGTGTAGTAATGAACAGCTTATAGTCAAAGTCATCATGTCGGCGAGTCACATATCGGTCATTGTTACGTCGTGTCGGCGGTTCCATCTCAAAATTCGGTGCACCTCGCCAATTCCTTTCATAATTACCGAAATGCTCTGTGTTATTATTTTGTGGCTGTTCCGTATTTCTATGTCCCTCTTCCCTTATTGGGGCGCGAGTGTCCTCTGAAATACGTAATTCTTGTATTACCTGTGTCAGCTGATCTTGTACTTCCCGCATTTCTCTTTTGTATTGCGTATTAATTTGATTCTGATTTTGTTTGAATTTTCTTATTTGTTCATACTCTTCTGTGTCAGTGAAGGCTACGGGTCTTGTGTCATTTAGATCATCATGTACCTTTGTAGATAAGTTAGTGACCTGATCCGAAAGTTCAGCTACTTTCTCCGATAGTGAACACATTTCCTCAGTGTGTTTTTCTGAACCAAGTTTCAGAGTGTCCATTTGTGTTGAAATCGAATCTACTGTGTTCTTTAAGTTTTCCTGAGTTTTTGCCAGTTGCGTAACCGAATCGGTAGATGCAACTGAGTCAATTTTAGCCCACAAGGTCTCATGATTTTCATGAACAATGGTTTGCAGCTCTTTTATGGCTGCTTCGTGATTCTGTAATACATTCTCATGACGCGAAAAAATAGGTTGGAAATGCTCACAAATTTGTGTTTTTACGTCATTACAGACTTTCTGACATTTCGATTCTATTTTATGTAACTCAGTAGTTAAATCTTCACGTGTTTGTTCAAGCATATGTTCCACTGAGTCTAACTTTTGAAGCTTTTGTTCCATTGTGTCTAACTTTTGAAGCTTTTGCTGTGTTTGTCTCTGATTTTGTTCCATTGTGTCTAACTTTTGAAGATTCTGTTCCATTGTGTCTAACTTTAGAAGATTTTGTCCCATTTGTTGCATTAATTGTAATAACAATGCATTAGTGTCTGGAATCTGTTCCTCTACGCTTTTCGGTAGTGCATTTGCACCAGCAACATTCACATTTTGACAAGCAGAAAATGTGTCTTGACTCATTTGAGAAACCGGTGAGGACCCAAAACCGAAGTCTACAGTATTTGCAGTATTGTGTTCTGTCATTTCGGATTCCTGAGGCGAGCTGTTGCCGACCGATCGATTGATAATGCTTCCCTGTTCACTACCTGTTTCACTGCTTACGCCATTGTTTGACGCCCGCTCCATTTCCCTGTGCACAGTTACCAAATTACTACTTTGAACATTAGTTAACTCATTACATGGTGGGGCCAACACACTGCTTTCGTCTTCACTGTCATTTCTTAGTTTACTTTGGAGCCGAGTGTTACGTTTTTCACACGCCATTATTGTCACAATATTTCACACGATAACACAGAAAAGCACAATTTGAATAGCAAAAATAAGAGAACACATTAACATAGCACTGAAAATAATATCTAGTTAATTGCAGCTGCGAAATACTTGGTGCAAATCTACATGCATGCCACAACTGTTTTACAGTACAACAATGAAAGACTGCAACTACCAAGGAGATTCTCTCTACAATTACGCACTAGCAATAAACAAAAGCTACACTAAATACACAGACTACAAGAAAAAAATCAGAAGATTCCAGTGAGGTATCCTAGGCTAAGGGTCGACATATGAAACGTCCCCTTTGAACAATTGTACATATGAAATGTCCGCTTAGAACAATTATACAAGCCTGTGCTTAACCTGACACACAATATTATTTAGCGCAACGCAATCTGACTATCAAAAATCCCTGCAAAAGAATGGCCCTGAGTAACTTTAACCTATACCTTTTACAAATCACTTACCTCACAAAAATCTTCGCTACTCAAGCTACTGCAAAACAGCGAGCGCCACTACTGCCAGCTAAATAAAAGATTCAAACCACTGAAGGTACTAACTACTGATAGGGATAGTTAGCAAATGAAAGATATTAATAGAGAACAAACAATGTATTTACCTTAATATTCATAATTGACATTCAGTCTTACAGATTATCAAAACTCCGCCATCTCTCTCCCCACGTCCACCACTGCTGGCGGCTCACCTCCAACTGCCCAACGCAATCTGCTGTTCACATCCAGCTATAGCAGTTCATGACAACAATGGCAGGCAACAATGCAAACTAGCCACATACTGCACACAGCACAGCCAGTGATTTTCATACAGAGTGCTACGTAACGTTGCCAATAAAAAAACATAAACAGCAAACTTACATAAAGAAAACATAAACAGCCTACTTACAAGTGTGACATTCGTGTTTTTTCGACGTGATTGCGGTAAATGCGGACCGTGAACTATGGCGTCGTTATTATCAGATGTGCCCAAACAGGACCAACGTACTGTAGTTCTTTTCTTGCCTGCCGAAGTACAAACAGCGGTAGACATCCAACGGAGAGTGAAGAATGGTATGGGGCAGCATTTCTATCCAAAACCACTGTAGTTGAATAGTGTGCCAAGTTCCACGCTGGTCGAGATGGGCACAGGACGCTCGTCGCCATGCGGGATATCAGAAGTTACGTGGGAGGCACTCGAGCACCCGTCGTATGGTTCTGATTCCTCTCTATGTGATTATTATGCTTTCGATCCCTTAAAAAATATCTTGAAGTGTCGACGACACCTGCAGGACGAGCATGTGCAATAAGCAGTTACGGACTTCTTCATGCAGCAGGACGCGGTGTTGTGCCGAACGAGTATCTTCAAGCTGATGCTCCGTGAAGAGATTGTCTAAGTCCTCACGACGATTTTACCTCATTGGTTCGAAAATGGTTCAAATGGCTCTGAGCACTGTGGGGCTTAACATCTATGGTCATCAGTCCACTAGAACTTAGAACTACTTAAACCTAACTAACCTAAGGACATCACACACATCCACGCCCGAGGTAGGATTGGAACCTGCGACTGTAGCGGTCACGTGGTTCCAGACTGAAGCGCCTAGAACCGCACGGCCACACCGGCCAGCTTACCTCATTGGTATATTGAGTCTGGACTGTACGGCCTTATAACAAAAACATGTTGATCGCCCCTTGTAACATGCCCTGTGTCACCACACAATCATCCTCCAATAGTAATAACAGCGAATATTTAAAAGGCTCCTGTGAGAGAGGACATTAAAGTTAATTCCTTTCACATATCATCACAATAACTAACTTGGAGTGGAAACATCTCTCATGATTGGTCCATGGATTTCCGCCAATGTTGACATAACTTCAAATGACAGTGGATAGAATTATCGAAATAACTGACGACTGGCTACTACTCATCGACACGTTTCCTGTGTTCTAGTGGCCATCAGCATTAGTGAAACCGTTACCTCTGCCATTTCCAAAGAACAGTTAATCGTCACCTGCTGACAACAAAACACATTTACGTATTAATTTTTTTGAATACAAGAAAGCATCAATTAAAGCCTCAACTTATAAATGACTGTCACAACCGTAGATTAATATATACAAATCAGTTGTGACTTTTTCAATATACTATTGTCTTCCTGTAATTATTTACCTTTCTCATAAGTGCGCAAAGTAGTCTTAAATACACACAGCAAACAGGGAAAAATGTCTTCGTTTAAAACTAAGCTAATATTCTATGCAATATGATTAATACTTTCTAATATTCCCAGTAGGTCATCTTTCTGACTTTTCTCACTGTATCCGGTATGACACATTGTATAATATATTCGCGGATGTTCATGAAAATATGCCCAAGAAAACTCGAATGACATTACAATGAAATGAACACCCTTAGCTGCTTACAGGCGTTGACATACGTCAACGGGGACAGATGAAAATGTGTGCCCCCGACCGGGACTCGAACCCGGGATCTCCTGCTCACATGGCAGACGCTCTATCCATCTGAGCGACCGAGGACACAGAGGATAGCGCGACTGCAGGGATTTATCTCTGGCACGCCCACCGCCCATTATACTCATTACTCGCGGCGCGTTGCCGATTCCCGTAAGAGTTCGGGCACTGTTTGTGCATTCGCACTGAAGAAGAAGATGGTCAAGTGGCCGGTGAGCCTTAACTATATATATACTAAGATGGTATGTGTCCGAAAGAACAGATACCATCTTAGTATATATATATATCGAATGACATTGTTGTATCGTCCAGCTTCTCTTACATTCAGACTACTTACATGCCGTAGTTCGACACGAATTATCTAGCACACTTTTCCATAGTTCTTGCACATGATCCGGTGTACAAAATTTACTGTAAAGAATTGGTTTTGGGTATTAAGCATTGTCGTTTTGTTTTATGTACGCAGTGAATCGACAGTGGTTACAGTTTCCTCGAGACATCAAGTCTTCAATTACACTGCACAAAAAACTTACCTCTATAAGTCTGGTAGTTATGTGCGCTAGCTACGTTTAATAAATACATTACTACTGTTATGAAACTTGTGGCTCTCTTCGAGGAAGTTAATTCTTTCCCAAGAATCTCCGCCTTTTGCTAACGATCGGAATACCGTACCGTTTTTTTATTACCAATAACCGTATCGTGTTGACTAACTTCCGCCTTTTCTCTGTACATAGGATCTTGTAAATCAGGTGAGAGCTGTTGTTGTAATTTCTGAAGGTGATGTATCGGATCATTCATAAATCAGTTTGACACACTGATTCTCTTAGTGCATGAGATATGATGATGTTTCGGATTGTGGCGAGCTCAACTGCGCGGTTAGCAGTTGCCGTACAAAGTACCAAACTTTACTCAGTGCAGTCTCACGATTTTCATGAATGATGATGAAACAATGGGGACAACACAAACACCCAGTCATCTCGAGGCAGATGAATATCCCTGACCCCGGCAGCAATCGAACCCGGGACCCCGTGCTCGGGAGCCGACAACGCGACCGCGAGACCACGAGCTGCGGTGATGGTGTGTACTGTGAGGTTACAGGGGTTACAGTATCGTTAGCTTGTGTACACCCTGCAAGTCATGTTTAGCCTAATGCGACACATCAATATCGAAGAAACGTAAGTATTTTTTTGGTGGCAAAAGTATTCAGACTGAAAGAAATGGCGCACGTAATTCGCTAATAAAGCAAAAAAGGGCAGAAAAACAATTATTAGCACACCTATTACTGCACATTTGTGCGTCTAAAGATAGCTTTCATGCTATTCAGAAGCGGAATAATCACATATTGTAGCTTTACGTGATGTACCGACATCGTTAAGGTTTGTATTGTCAAAAGAGTTACATAGTGTTAAGAGTAATTAGGGGTACCATTATTTTCATACTGGGCAGTTGCATGCCATCAATTAACGATGCATTTATCGCTTTGCTCCCTACAACAATGTGCCGAGTGTTCGTAATCGGCTGCGAGTGACATGTTAAGCAGGGAGCTTACCGAATAAATGTTGCGCTAATCCTGTGTACAACTGCATCGGAAAACCTCCGAAGAGAACGAGTATGCTATTGTGTGTTTCAACAGCTTTGGAAAAACATGTTGGGTCGTGCTTTCTGGTCCACGCAACTGTATCTCTACCGGCTTATGCGCCACGTAATAATTTGCAACAAATGGGTAAACTGGTTGAAAGATTCAGAAATAAATTCCCTCAAATAGAACTATGAATACTACAGTAATAATTACAAACAGCAGTTTGTCGCATATGTTCCACATCGACATACGGGCGAGACTGTGGATAGCTTCGTTTATTTCCAAAATTGCACAACTAAATTTCTGGTAGTTGGTCTAATTTTCTATTTTTCTCTCTGTTTTCTCTTTTACAGGATAGTGTTACCGAAACCTCGGACGTCGATGTGTTGCTCGCTTAGATTGCTTCCTGTAGTCAGTGCTGACTGAGACGAACAGAATCATCAAACACTCAGCAGCCCTTATTCTCATCCCACTCTTACACAGCAAGTACTTCCAAGTTCACTCTCGACAGACAGAAAATGACTAAAATTAATCACAGTGAAACTTTCTAAAACTGCGAATAAAATATTTCATCGACGTTGGTTGTATGTACGCAAACGGACTGTCGTTGGCTGGAACCTGCTGAAGACTTCAAAAAGAAACGATAACAGTCTGTGACAGAAGGTAGTTCTGTAACGACAAACTGATCCCCCCTTCCCTGTTCCACTCGCAAATAGCGCGTGCGGAGAGTGACTTTTGGTTAGCCTCCGTATTGGTTCTAATTTCTCGAATTTTCTCGTCGCGGTCATTCCGTGAGATGTGTGTAGAAGGAAATAATATGTTGTCCGATTCTTCCAGGAAAGTACTCTCTCGAAATTTCACTAGTAAACCTCTCCGCAATGCGCACAACGCCTCTAGAGTTAGTTGGGCATCTCTATAACGCATTCGTGCCAACTAGACGTACCCGTGACGAAAGTCGCAGCTCTTCGTAGGATCGTCTCTATCGCTTCTGTAAGTCCTACCAGGTATGGCGCAAACATTTCCGCTTTTGGAAGGATTAATTCCATATCTTCAAGAGCAATGAAAAGAAGGACCTAACGCCCATCGATGATAACATCATTAGACACAGATCCAAGATCGGAATTGCAGAAGATGGACTACGCACAGCTGTGTAAACTGAAAATTGTAACATAGCCAAGACTGAAAATTTTATTTGTTCAAAACAGCACACTACAGTGCACAGATAATAAATCCGTCTTTTTTTATTAAGAAAAGGAAGATAGAACCTAATGATTCTAAGTTTATTTACTACCTAAAAAGACTTTAAATGCTAACATTTTAGGTTAGGCTTTACCGTGACTGTCATTGACATGAAATGAAACGACAAGTGTACTGTAACCAGTCACTGTTTATTTATCTCCACGAACCGTTTCAAAGGTTTAAACCTCTATCATCAGGTAGATTTACATTTGTTAATATGACATTTGTGTGTGTGTTGTGTTACGATTTTTTGGAGGAACTTGTGGAACTGTCCGGAGGAGAAAAAAAAAACACTTTTCAGAAAATGGTTTTGGGTTTCTTTTGACAAAAAATTAAACGTGTATCTAACGGTAAACATAAAATAAGTAAAGTAAAGTACCTCCAGTGGTCACAGGTTCCTTTTACAGTCGTATCACATCACAGGTACACTGTCATATTTTGTAAACAAATATGGCGTCGGAATCTATTGGGTGCATGGATCGTATAGCAGAAGAGAAAACATTGTCACAAAGTCCAAAGAATATACGACCTAACAACATTATTACAGAATAACACACAAATGTCATATTAACAAATATAAATCCACCTGATGATGGAGGTTTAAGCCTTTGAAACGCGTCGTGGAGATTAATAAACAGTGACTGGTAACAGTAAACTTGTTGTTTCATTTAAAGCTAAAAAGACGACGGTTGTTAAATTTATATTGCTAAAGTCGTTAGCAAAAACGGTCATCCATGAAATACATGAAACGTATTCGCAGTTGCGAACAGGGACTACCATCATCTGTAAAATGGAATGATGACAATCAAAATCTATGCCAGACAGAGACTCGAACCCGGTCGTGCCATCATTTTCTTCTTTTTCTTGTTTCTTTGAAATTTCATGGGCAAGTGCTCTATTGACTTCTTTTTCGAGGGCAAGTGCTCTATTGGCTTTTTTATTTTATTTTATTTTTTATCTCTTCTTGAAATTAAGAATAATGTCTTTCTCGTACAGAACAAATAAATAAAAATAAATAAATAAACACCTGCAACATGAGCAAAATGGTGCAGGTAATAAGAATACAAATAAAAATCTCTGTTGTTTGAAAATAAAAGACGACGTTCTTCATAAAAAAAACAATATTTCTTGAAAACGTAAATGAGTATATCCGTCAATAAACATGTGTAAGGAAAAAGATTAGAGGGTGATGAGAAAAGAGAAGTGAAATAAATTAGGAAGACTTGCTGAGCCATGCTTCACTATGTCGCGCCGTCAAAACAACGTCCATTCTATCACTGATCATTAGAAGGGGAACGTGTGAACTTCCAGTCTTGGATTGCACGTTTCGTCGAGATTCCAGCTGCGAGGCGGGTTAGCGAAAATACTCTGTATATAGTTCGTGAAAGTGGCCCGATAGTGTCGATGCCGGTGAGGGGTGTGGTGGTGCACTTGGAGACGTGTCCAGAAGTCTGTCGGATCGACGATGCCGTTCCAGAAGATGTAGTTGATAGCCATGTCACTGACCCATGTGATGACGTGCCACTTAGTTGATGGAGAGTAGGTCGTGGCATGGTAGGAGAGACGTGATGTGGTGGTACTCGGTTGTAGAAAGCCACAATCTTCTGTACGATGGACCAGACAGCTGCTGCTCCACACATAAAACCGTGTAAATCTCTATCTTCGACATTGCAATAGAGGCACAGGGGTGAGTCCACGAGCGCTAGGCGATGCAGTTTCTGTCTTGCAGTATATTTGCCGCTGACGAGAAGGTACCATGTCGCGGTGGTGTCAGTGGCGTGGTATGGTTGGTGGATTGTTTTCCAAATTGTAGGCCATGAAACCTGGACCTGGGGGCGGGGCGGGGTGGGTACGTTTGGAGAAGCTGGTAGATGTCGCGGGTGGTCGTCTTCCTGGTCCTGGGGAGCTCGGTACATATGTAGCTGTATTCCACTATGTGCGACGTCGGAGGTGGGATGTGTACTAAAGACGTTGGTGGGCGTCTAGAAAGAGGTGAGAACTTGGTGCTCAACATTCCAGTAAAACTAGCATTTTGGCTGCCCCATAACCGGAGCATAGCATTGGTGTAAAGTGCCGTATTCCTGGCTCTCAAGTTAACCAGATCGATGTCATCACCCCGCTTCGGTAAGGTGAGGGCATCGACTGGACTTTTAAGATATGATCGCCTGTTGTCTGGCCGCCATTGTCGCAGTGATGGGCAGAATCTGCGTGATATGGGGTATCTGGGCTGCCAGATGGATACTGACGAAGGTGACCCTCCGGGACATATTCAGCGGGCTTAATAGGTGATTCTGTATGTTTGCCCAGATGCGTTGCAGTAGCACCGAAAGATTGATCATCGGCGTGCGGCGAATGCCTTGCGTTTACTCCAGTCCGAGACAGCGAAGGTGTCCACCAGTTGAAAGGGGCCTACATTGTCTGTGGGAAGGCCACAGCCGGTCATCACGGCGCAGCATTTTGCAGTGTTCATAGCGCTCCCTGCCCCTCTACTGTAAAGGGTAATCTATAGCATCGCAGTTTGTATGTCGGATGCTGAACGTACGACGAGGGCCAAGTCGTCAGCGTTGGCTCAGCACCGGAACACCATCTGCCTATCCGAGCACGACTCGGGACCAGAGCCAAGCTTCCATATGTTGTCAACCACGCCTGTACAACCTATACTCGTACATCCATTATATATATTCCCGCACAGGGGAGACATTTCACTTGAAAGTCGCCTGGCCGGTGTCGGTGTATAAATACGATACTGCAGTGCCTGTTATATTCCTAATTACGAAGTAATTTCCTTCTGACATGCATGTGTAACATCCCCCTCGCTTATCGACCTTAATGACAGTGAAAAATTAAACTGCGTGTACCTAATGGAAATTTGGGAAAAGCAATCGTCACCGAAGTTAATTTGTCGCTAAAGAGGGAGGAAAGGGTTACATCTAAATGAAAGGAAAAATGCTAATGAAACTGGTGGAAATTAATTTTGAAAAGGGGTAAAGTTAATAAAGAAAGTAAATGTGCGGCCGTTACGTTAACAATTAACTAGCGGTAATTAGATATTTGAGATTTGGGGAAATTACAGTCGCCAGTCCTAAGGACAATTACTATAGTAACTGAAAAAGAAAGGTTATTACACATATAATTAGCACTAGAAGCGTGGCAACTGAAGGTTGACACGTGTAGTGTGAAAACTGAAAGTTTGTCAGAAGTAATAAATTTCGCTACACTGTGACTTAATTTAGCAAAAGAATTAATAAAACCGGAAAATGGAAAGTTAATTTAGTGACTGAAGTTAATAGTGAGCTTTCTTTCTTAAGCACATCGAAATTCAGTAAAATACGGTTAGTCTTGGACTACCTCAAGAATCATTTCAAAAGCTACTTGAATCTACGCAATTTAGAAATAAGAGATTTAACTTTGAACTTGAATTAAATGATTCTGAACAATTAACAATAGTAAAATTTAATACGTACCAAGCTGAGCTGCAGTCACAGCTAAGCTAAAATACGGTAACAAAACTCGCACTCTTAATTTGTGCTTGTGTAATCTAAATATTGTAGCCAGCTATGAATACCTTAACTGAACTTTGAAATTAAAGCAGTGAAATCGAATGATGCTGGCGTTTGAATTTCAATGACACTCGGGTTCATTCCGGAAAAGGAAGGGACCCTGCTTGGTAATGCAATTGGGACAATGAGCAACAAACGTTCATGCTAAGTTGCTGTAATTTTGTGATGCAACAATTTTAAAAGTTTGAAAAGCTGAGGTCTGCAATATAGGTCTAAAACTTTACGTGCTTTCAGTCTTCCTTGCTGGTTGATTGAAGGTTTGAAGCCGTCGATCTAGGAGGTGGCGACAGTCACTCATTGTCGGCCGTCGCTGTTGCAGAAGCTGGATGTTGGCAGCGCCTTCTTCTCGACACGGTCATCAGACGAAACGGGTTCTTGATGTGCGCCAGCTAATGCTTCCCGTCCGCGACACCATGTCAGAAACTATCATCGCAAGTCGAGCGCAATTACATGCTGCCAAACCCCAAAAGCGCGGCAACTCGCGGGAGCGTCACACAACACACCTGTTCCACTCGCTACTCCAGCTAGACTCCCCTGCTCAGCCCGCGCTCCACGCGGCAGAGTTAACACTACCAAAGATCCTAAACACTCTGGTTCTCCACACGACCTATCGACGTATTCGTTCGATAGCATAGTTTTCCCTAGGCAAGACCCAGCGTAAAAATACAAATAATACACTCCTGGAAATTGAAATAAGAACACCGTGAATTCATTGTCCCAGGAAGGGGAAACTTTATTGACACATTCCTGGGGTCAGATACATCACATGATCACACTGACAGAACAACAGGCACATAGACACAGGCAACAGAGCATGCACAATGTCGGCACTAGTACAGTGTATATCCACCTTTTGCAGCAATGCAGGCTGCTATTCTCCCATGGAGACGATCGTAGAGATGCTGGATGTAGTCCTGTGGAACGGCTTGCCATGCCATTTCCACCTGGCGCCTCAGTTGGACCAGCGTTCGTGCTGGACGTGCAGACCGCGTGAGACGACGCTTCATCCAGTCCCAAACATGCTAAATGGGGGACAGATCCGGAGATCTTGCTGGCCAGGGTAGTTGACTTACACCTTCTAGAGCACGTTGGGTGGCACGGGATACATGCGGACATGCATTGTCCTGTTGGAACAGCAAGTTCCCTTGCCGGTCTAGGAATGGTAGAACGATGGGTTCGATGACGGTTTGGATGTACCGTGCACTATTCAGTGTCCCCTCGACGATCACCAGTGGTGTACGGCCAGTGTAGGAGATCGCTCCCCACACCATGATGCCGGGTGTTGGCACTGTGTGCCTTGGTCGTATGCAGTCCTGATTGTGGCGCTCACCTGCACGGCGCCAAACACGCATACGACCATCATTGGCACCAAGGCAGAAGCGACTCTCATCGCTGAAGACGACACGTCTCCATTCGTCCCTCCATTCACGCCTGTCGCGACACCACTGGAGGCGGGCTGCACGATGTTGGGGCGTGAGCGGAAGACGGCCTAACGGTGTGCGGGACCGTAGCTCAGCTTCATGGAGACGGTTGCGAATGGTCCTCGCCGATACCCCAGGAGCAACAGTGTCCCTAATTTGCTGGGAAGTGGCGGTGCGGTCCCCTACGGCAATGCGTAGGATCCTACGGTCTTGGCGTACATCCGTGCGTCGCTGCGGTCCGGTCCCAGGTCGACGGGCACGTGCACCTTCCGCCGACCACTGGCGACAACATCGATGTACTGTGGAGACCTCACGCCCCACGTGTTGAGCAATTCGGCGGTACGTCCACCCGGCCTCCCTCATGCCCACTATACGCCCTCGCTCAAAGTCCGTCAACTGCACATACGGTTCACGTCCACGCTGTCGCGGCATGCTACCAGTGTTAAAGACTGCGATGGAGCTCCGTATGCCACGGCAAACTGGCTGACACTGACGGCGGCGGTGCACAAATGCTGCGCAGCTAGCGCCATTCGACGGCCAACACCGCGGTTCCTGGTGTGTCCGCTGTGCCGTGCGTGTGATCATTGCTTGTACAGCCCTCTCGCAGTGTCCGGAGCAAGTATGGCGGGTCTGACACACCGGTGTCAATGTGTTCTTTTTTCCATTTCCAGGAGTGTATTTACAAAACAACCAATTATACATTGACATAAATGCATAAATATATATATACAAACAGTAAAACAATTACAATATATAAAGAGACAGAAATGTCATATCTTGAGGTAACAAAACAAGGAAAAAAATTATTGTACAATAGATGGAAATTGGAGGATATGCATTTCCGGCGTTACACATGCATGTCCGAAGGAACGTCACACCATAATACGGAATAACACAGACACTGCAGTACCAAAATCGTCATTGGTTTCATAAGCCTACGACACCTGAATGGCAGGAACTACTCGCGCTTGTGCTTTTTCAGTTGTTTCATAATTTACATCGTAGTATAAATTTGGATCTTCCTTTAGTATATGGCTGAACAAACTATGGTACTTCATTCGTAAATGCGGATGTTTTGTCGTAACTGAATAATTCCTTTATCCATGGATAAAGTCAACTCGAAAGTGAAACAATACAGTTTGATTGCCAAATTAGGTAAACAAACTAACAGTATACAGGGCTTTTATCTGGACTCAATTCGAGAACCCAGCTTCGTTTCCAGTATAAAAATTGCTGCTGTATGAGTCGCAGGACAGGCTAGCTGATGATATAAATCCGATCACATTTATTGTAACTACAAGAGAACGCAAGGTTCTAATGTGGGCTGCGAAAGACTAGTAGTACACAATCAGACACAAATAAGCCCTACGTCCGTTATCTTAGCTGAGCGGCAGCGCTGAGGACAGTCATGCGGAGAACCAGAGTTCGTTTCCCGGGACTGCCAGTTTATTTTTCTTGTTTTTTTTGTTTGTATTTTATTTGGGGGGGGGGGGGGCGCACTCAATGGTACCAACTGAGAAGCTTCTTGGCTGAGCAGTACCGGCTCTAGTTCACGAAGGCTGACAACGGCCGCGAGAGCATTGTGCTGACCCTATACCTTTCCATACGGCATCCAGTGGCGTGGTGGATGACACGGAGGTCGTTCGTTACCGCTCGGCCGCTAGGGCCTGTGTACGGAGTTCACGTTCACGCTATGCAAACTGTGGAAATGGGCTAACATATTATGCGGCGTATTCAGTTTATCAGTATCACTCGTGTAATCGAAAAAATTCTGCACCGAATGTTGGCTCCAATCTTTTCCAGGAAAAGTCTTGCTAATATACAGGGTGTTTCAAAAATGACCGGTATATTTGAAACGGCAATAAAAACTAAACGAGCAGCGATAGAAATACACCGTTTGTTGCAATATGCTTGGGACAACAGTACATTTTCAGACGGACAAACTTTCGAAATTACAGTAGTTACAATTTTCAACAACAGATGGCGCTGCAAGTGATGTGAAAGATATAGAAGACAACGCAGTCTGTAGGTGCGCCATTCTGTACGTCGTCTTTCTGCTGTAAGCGTGTGCTGTTCACAACGTGCAAGTGTGCTGTAGACAACATGGTTTATTCCTTAGAACAGAGGATTTTTCTGGTGTTGGAATTCCACCGCCTAGAACACAGTGTTGTTGCAACAAGACGATGTTTTCAACGGGGGTTTAATGTAACCAAAGGACCGAAAAGCGATACAATAAAGGATCTGTTTGAAAAATTTCAACGGACTGGGAACGTGACGGATGAACGTGCTGGAAAGGTAGGGCGACCGCGTACGGCAACCACACAGGGCAACGCGCAGCTAGTGCAGCAGGTGATCCAACAGCGGCCTCGGGTTTCCGTTCGCCGTGTTGCAGCTGCGGTCCAAATGACGCCAACGTCCACGTATCGTCTCATGCGCCAGAGTTTACACCTCTATCCATACAAAATTCAAACGCGGCAACCCCTCAGCGCCGCTACCATTGCTGCACGAGAGACATTCGCTAACGATATAGTGCCCAGGATTGATGACGGCGATATGCATGTGGGCAGCATTTGGTTTACTGACGAAGCTTATTTTTACCTGGACGGCTTCGTCAATAAACAGAACTGGCGCATATGGGGAACCGAAAAGCCCCATGTTGCAGTCCCATCGTCCCTGCATCCTCAAAAAGTACTAGTCCGGGCCGCCATTTCTTCCAGAGGAGTCATTGGCCCATTTTTCAGATCCGAAACGATTACTGCATCACGCTATCTGGACATTCTTCGTGAATTTGTGGCGGTACAAACTGCCTTAGACGACACTGCGAACACCTCGTGGTTTATGCAAGATGGTGCCCGGCCACATCGCACGGCCGACGTCTTTAATTTCCTGAATGAATATTTCGATGATCATGTGATTGCTTTGGGCTATCCGAAACATACAGGAGGCGGCGTGGATTGGCCTCCCTATTCGCCAGACATGAACCCCTGTGACTTCTTTCTGTGGGGACACTTGAAAGACCAGGTGTACCGCCAGAATCCAGAAACAATTGAACAGCTGAAGCAGTACATCTCATCTGCATGTGAAGCCATTCCGCCAGACACGTTGTCAAAGGTTTCGGGTAATTTCATTCAGAGACTACGCCATATTATTGCTACGCATGGTGCATATGTGGAAAATATCGTACTATAGAGTTTCCCAGACCGCAGCGCCATCTGTTGTTGAAAATTGTAACTACTGTAGTTTCGAAAGTTTGTCTGCCTGAAAATGTACTGTTGTCCCAAGCATATTGCAACAAACGGTGTATTTCTATCGCTGCTCGTTTAGTTTTTATTGCCGTTTCAAATATACCGGTCATTTTTGAAACACCCTGTAGGTAGCCAGGTGGTTCTTTGTCGTACTGAAGGGAGTAAGATTAAGGCACAACGAACAGTCCATGAAGAGAACATTATGGATGAAGGTGCTTTCTGGACTAGAGCAAATTGGTAAAAAAAAGTCATCCGAGTCTCTTTCAAGGGAATCAACTCAGCATTTTCCTTCAGTGAGTTGAGAATATTAGGGTAAAACCTGCATCTGGATGGTTGCACTGAATTTGGAATCAAGATCTTCGCGAAGGCAAGTCCACTGACGTAATAACTGCGCCATCTCACCAACTTTCTTACACGTCTAAATTGGAGAGCACTGTAGTGCTCTGTTTTCAACAAAGGAAATGTTCAGTCTTGCCTTTCTTGCAATTTTCGTAATACACAGCAGTGCTTGCCACATCTATCGGCGTATAGCCTTATTTTACTTCCTTTCTTACAAGTGAGAACAACTGGAATGATCTACGACCATTTAGAATGAAGGCTACCAAGCTGTTACACGCACAGCGTAGAAGTTTCCATCGCTGTATAAATACTGAGGTAAGTGCTGTGTATGAGACCTTACTACGCTTAAATCAAACAGCTACACGTCTTTCTGACATCTGGAGTTGATTTATAAGTACATGGAACATTAGGCGTGAAACCCTATAACGCAAGGTAAGACCGCCCTGACGAGTTATCGCGTTTTCTTTCAGTCCCACAGCGCCATAAAATATGTGATTATTACGCAAAGAAAATTATGGTAGATAAAATAAAATTAATTAGGACAATGAAATGTTTTGATAATCGTAATTATCTCTTTAAAACGACTAGGTCAGTTAATAACGACCTTGCAAACGTGAGCATCGTTTTTTTCTTCGATTTCGTCCGTTTTCTTCCGTTAACATCAGTTAATATGGGCTCAAGAAGAAATATCTTTCGCGCTCGTTGTCGCGTACTCATACAAATGTGTTATTGACATGCGTTTCATTTAAGAGAAATGGAACCATCTCCATTGGTCAAATGCATTAAGTTTCTTTTCAAAACTGGCATAAATTGCTTGTTTTCCTCCGTCAGACCGTAAAACTAATGCTGCAATCTTCTCCCAGCTATAAATTTTTGTCGCTTTGTTCCTCAATCAGTCACGCAACCTTCCTTCTCCCTACCTCCCTTCCTGCCTCTTTCTCTGTCTGTCTCTCTCTCTCTCTCTCTCTTTCTCATTACTTCGTCATATCACATTTGTCTTTTTCTCCCTCGCTCTTCCCTTAATTTAAAACCATTGCTGGTAGTACACTCATTTTAAATCTGTGTGTTGGTAATTTGTCTTTGCTGTTATACTTTTCATGAAGGAATACGATTTCCTGCTACTGCTGTTTCTACTTACACTGTACACCATTCGATCAAAAGTATCCCTTACGTAATGCGGAACTGATCACCAGGTGTACCGTCAGTTTACCTGGTATTGCCAACAGTGAACTGTGGAAGAGATACGTTACAGCATGGTGGTGTTTTTCATAGTTAAGGTGTGGTCTCTTTATTCTGCTTAAAAGAAAGACGATGACTGCATCAGAATGACAGAGCACCGTGTTATAAAACAGCATATGTAAGACAACTGTTTATGGACAACAATATTTCTGAAATTGGCGGACCCGTCCACAGTCCCTACCTGAACCCAACGGAACACCTTTGGTGTGAGTTTGAGGATCCGCTTTGCTCCAGGGCCCAATGACCAACATCACTGCTGTCTCAGGTGTCGACATTCGTGGAATAAATGGTTGCCATTTCTCCACAAACATTGTCATCTCACTGAAAGTGTACCGAGCAAAGTTCAGGCAGTCATAAAGGCGAACTGAGGTCACACGCCATGTTGTTGTTGTGGTATTCAATCCAGACACTGGTTTGATGCAGCTCTCCATGCTATTCTATACTGTGCAAGCTGCATCATCTCCCAGTAACTACTGCATCCTACATCCTTCTAACTCTGCTTAGTGTATTCATCTCCTGGTCTCCCTCTACGATTTTTACCCTCCACGCTTCCCTTCAGTACTACATGTTTGATCGCTTGATGCCTCAGAACGTGTCCTACCAGCTGATCCCTTCTTCTAGTCAAGTTGTGCCACAAACTCCTCTTCTCCCCAATTTTATTCAGTACCTCCTCATTAGTTACGTGATCTACCCATCTAATCTCCAGCATTCTTCTGTAGCATCACATTTCGAAAGCATTTATTCTCTTATTTTCTGAACTATTTATCGTCCATGTTTCACTTCCATACATGGCTACACTCCATACAAATACTTTTAAGAATGAGATCGTGACACTCAAATCTACACTTGATGTTAACAAATATCTGTTCTTCAGAAACGCTTTTCCTGGCATTGCCAGTCTACGTTCTATATACTCTCTTCTTCGCCCATCATGAATTATTTAGCTCCCTAAATAACAAAAGTCATCTACTACTTTAAGTGTCTCATTTCTCAACCCGATTTCCTCAGCATCACCTGATTTAGTTAGACTGAATTCCATTATCCTTGTTTTGGTTTTGTTGATGTTCATCTTATATCCTCATTTCAAGACACTGTCCATTCCGTTCAACTGCTGTTCCACGTCCTTTGCTGTGTCTGACAGAATTAAAATGCCATCGGCAAACCTCAAAATTTTTATTCCTTCTCCATGGAACTTAATTCCTACTCCAAATTTGTCTTTTGTTTCCTTTACTGCTTGCTCAATATATAGATTGAATAACGTTGGGGGTAGGCTACAATTCTGTCTCACTCCCTTCCCAGCCACTATTTCCCTTTCATGTCCCTCGACTCTTATAACTGCCATCTGGTTTCTGTACAAATTGTAAACAGCTTTCCGCTTCCTGTATTTGACCCCTGCCACCACACGCCATATTAATGTCCATTTTAGTGTCCGGATATCTTTGATGAGCTTATGTATGTATCACAGTTGCTTTTCTGTGTTGGATTCTGTAGTAAATGTAAATCAACTTACAATATTTATGCCGTAACGAATGTAAGGTAAAATATGTAGTGTCTGGTTATATGCATTGAAATTGGGAAATGAAAAAATACGTAGTAGCTTAACCACGTAATACCATATGGCTGTAGACTTACGGTGCTGTACATTTCTTAATCTCCTATTCGCACTGTACTGTAATGCCATTTATGGGTTTAAAATGGTCAATCAGCTTCATAAAATGTACGACAGAATATGATAGTATGAACTTACATACATAAATATATGGGTAAACTCATAAAAATCAATAGTTACACTAATCAGCCAGAACGTTATGACCATCGAACTACTATCGATATAAACCTCTTCAGTCGTTAGCAGCGTCACCTAGAGAGGTATAAGGGCTAGTCTGACACACGCACGATGCATGTAATATCAATCAGCGTGCTGGCCTTATGTAGAATGTGTAAGGCGTGCGATCTATCTGAGTTTGGCCGACGGTGGACTGTGATGGCTCGGAAGCTCGGAGCAAGTATTTCGGAAACCGCACGACTTGTCGGGTGTTCTAGGAGTGCTGTGGTGAGAGTCTTCAACACGTGGCGAAACCAAGGTGAAGCTACGTGCAGACGTCGTGCGGTTGGGCGACCACCCCTCATTACACGTGTGGGACGTTGTGGGCTGGGCAGTGTGGTAAAGCAGAACAGGTGGCGAATTGTTATAGAAATAACATCAGACTTTCATGCTGGGCAGAGTATAAGCGTGTATGAACACCCCGTGCACCGAAAACTCCTAACGATGGGTCCCCACAACCGACAACCCATACATGTACCAATGTTATTACAATGATATCGGCAGTTACGACTGAAATGGACACTTGACTATCGGCACTGGAAGTTGGCGAATTGTCATAGCGTTGCATGGTCTGATGAAACGCGATATATTGTTCAACATGTAGATGGTAGGGCGCGAATCCGTCGTTTTCCTATGGAACAGCTCCTTGACACCTGTACTGCGGGATGGAGACAAGCTGACGACGGTTGTATTATGCTCTGGAAGACACTCACGTGAGCATGCATTGGTCCAGTGCAGCTCGTGCAAAGCACCATGACGGCCAAGGAGTATCGTACACTGGTTGCAGATTACGTACACCCCTCCATGACGATTATGTTTCCCGACAGCAGACACAATTTTCAAAAAGATACTACACCATGTCACAAGGCCGGGAGTGTGATGGAATGGTTCGAAGAAAAAGTTAGTGAGTTCCAGTTCATGTGCTGGCCCTTAAACTTGCCAGATCTGAACCCGATCGAACATGGGGATGTGATTGGTCGTGTCGCGAGAACTCATTGCCCTCCGCCTCCCCTCCTCCCCCCACAGCCCCCCTTCACCCGTCCATCCACCACCGAATTTACGGGAATTACATGACTTGTGTGTGTGCAGATGTGGTGCCAACTCCTTACGGCGACCTAACAGTGGTTCATTGCCGCCGCGCCACGGCGCGTTGCCGCTGTTAACCGTGCCAAAGTTGGACATACTGGCTATTACACTGAAACGCTAAAGAAACTGGCATAGGCATACGTATTCTCGTACAGAGATATGTAAACAGCAGAATGCGGTGCTGTGGTCGGCAACGCCTATATAAGACAACAAGTGTCTGGTGCAGTCGCTAGAGCGGTTACTGCTGTACGATGGCAGGTTATCAAGATTTAAGTGACTTGGAACGTGGTGTTACAGTCGGCGCACCAGCGATGGTACACAACACCTTCGAGCTAGAGATAAAGTGAGGATTTCATCGCACGACCATTTCACGAGCGTACCATGAGTATCAGACATCCGGTAAAACGATAAATCTCCGACGTTGCTGCATCCCGAAAAGGATCCTGCAAGAACGGGACCAACGACGACTCAAGAGAAACATTTGAAAGGTCTCTGTTGGATTCCTTTCATGTTTAATTTCTTAAATCTGTTGCCATTTATGGAATACATTCCTCTTCTAAATGTACTGTGGCGTTTCTGACTATCTGGGAGGAGACTGAGCAGTGGAACATGTTACTTTTACACATAAACAAGAACGATCTGTCACACTACTACACTTTAAAGCACAGTTTATATGTAATTCTTATATGTAATTCATGTCACACAGTCTCATACGGAACCTACATCCGCTTTCTTTTATATACTGTATATGATAAGATACTGTCATCCCCCTTCCCTTTTGTGTGAGAGGATGAATGAGCATATGTATTTCTAGTTGCATGCTTGAGGGTAGCAGACAAGGCTGTCTGCTAGAGAACAGTAGGACCAACGTCGGAACTGGTAGCTACCCTTCCTAAAAGCAAAGAGGTTTCCATCCTTAGTATGGTCCTGTCCGTCCGTTGTCATGTTGGTATAGGAAGCTGCCCCTCTGGCCACTTCCGTTGGTCTTTGTGAGCCACCCCCAGGAAGCATGCTCGGCAGGAGGGCAGTTGCAGTGTGGCCGTGGCGAGCGTCTGAAGTGGTAAGATCTCCGGCTAAGCGCATGTCTGTTAAGTCCGTAGGACAATGGATTTCTTAAGTTCAGCCTAACTGAAAATTTAATCACTTTTATTTCGGGTTTAGGTCTAAAATATCCGATGTTATCTTAAATTGCAGCGCAGTGTAATTATCGTGTGAAGTTCAGATTATTTTTCGGTAGTTGCTTTGTTACTACTTTGTGAGTAAAGTGGAACCACGTGTTGATCAGTAACTCTAACTAAGTTCAACAATCTTAAATCCGAATGTGCGTGAGATTATAACGTCTCGTCTTGAGAATATTTTTTTAATATAGCAACTTTTCTTTATGCTTTTCTTTATGTTCAACCCACGTGGGGTGTACTTTGCGAGACCAGTACCACGTGCTTATATAACTGTTTGACCCATCAGGTTAATAGTAACACGTTAGTAACCAGTTCAAGGTTTTTTCTTTTGTCAATTGCTTGTTGATCTAATGTATTTTAATTATCAAAATTATTATGGAGTTGTACGCTTTGTGTAAACCAAGTTGACCACGTGGAGCATGTGGTGTAATCATCAAAGTAGCCCTCAGCTATTCTTTTTGCGAAGACTTCACAAAGAGTTAATATGAATTTAGTATACCAGTGTGTGGTAATTACATGACGGACAGGATTGTGGTATGAACGTAATTTCTTTGGGTAAAAACTGAATCTGTTGGTTGTGGTTAATTTGTTCTTGCTTATGTTTCAATGTTCTTCGTGTGTTATTTTATGAATGGAGTGTTGTATGCAGTTTTCCAAATCTTGGCTCCATATTTTATGTGTTCCGTAAGATTACAATCTCACATTCTTTTCAATCGTAAATAAGGCACCAGCTCAGTTATAACTCACGTATAATATGCTGAAATTTCAATGAACAATCTTAAAATAAATTTCCAAATATAAACTGATTTCTTTCTTTTTATTTAAATTCTCCTTTTTATATATATATTTTACCGGCTTTGTATGACTATTAAAAGATTATCATTAATGTTAGTCTGGTTGGTAAACCTAGACTAAATATCTGATGAAACAGTTGCCCAGTAATCCACGGTTAACGTCCCCAGACAGATCACGGCTTTTAACCCGCTCTTATTGTCTATCAGCACCGCTTACATAGCAAAATAAAGCAACAACATTACACATTCAACCGGACGGAAGTGCAACCCTGCAACAAATTGCTGCAAATTTGAATGCTGGGTCATCAACAAGTGTCAGCGTGCGAAACGTTCAACGCATTATCATCGATATGGGCTTTCGGAGTCGAAGGACCACTCGTGTTCTCTTGATGACCGCACGACACTAAACTTTACACTTTGCCTGGGCCCATCAACACCGACATTAGACTGTTGATGACTGGAAGCAAGTTGCCTGGTCAGACGAGTCTCGTTTCAAATTGTACCGAGCAGATGGACAGATGGACGTGTGCGGATATGGAGTTAACCTCAGGACTCCGTGAACCCTGCATGTTAGCGGGGACTGTTCAAGCTGGTGGAGGCTTTGTAATGGTGTGGGGCGTGTACATTTGGAGTGATTGGGGCCCATGATACGTCTAGATACGACTCTAACATGTGACACGTACGTAAGCATTCTGTATGATCAACTGCCTCCATTCATGTCCATTGTGTATTCCGACAGACTTTGCCAATTCCAGCAGGACAATGCGACTCGCCACACGTCCAGAATTGCTACAGAGTGGCTTCAGGAACACTCTTCTGAGTTGTAACACTTCCGCTGACCACCAAACTCCCCAAACATGAACATTATTTAGCGTTTCTGGGATGCCTTGCAAGTGCTGTTCAGAAGAGATCTCCACCCGCTCACACTCTTCAGTGTAGTTAGGTGGTCATAATGTTCAGGGTTATCAGTGAATCATTCTTCATTTACTCTCTTTTCAAAAATAAATATGGTTGTGTGTTATTTACACGTCCTCTAACTTCACATTTTCGTGTATTACATGCTCATAGGTAAGTCTATATAGGTTTCTATATTCTTCGCTTCTATGTTTTTTATGACTCCAGAGATTCGCCTTCTTTGACTATGGTTAACCCACACAGAGTGACTATGGAATGACTTTTACAATCTTCGACACCCTTTGCTGATACAAGAGAACAAGCTACTTCAATATGGCTTCCTGCATTGCCCAGTTAACAAGTTGCTTACTATACAAAACGGATACACTCGCGTATTCTATAATGTTGATGCAATTAATGTACAAGTTTCATTCACAAGTTGCATCGAAATACGAGTAATTAATAGTAGGGAAAACTGACACGAATAAAAATATATAATAATATGTATGAAAGCGTTCCAGCAACATAAGTCGTCAAATGAGCAGTTTACGAGCTAATTCCGAGTGTGTATTTGGGAGCCACAACTGACTTCAGTATGAAATGTTGATGTACTTAGCAGAGATCTGTTTGGAATTTACACTTTTCGATTAAGTCACCATCTAATTGGAAGCAAAATTACCCATGGTCTGCCTTCACTAGAATGATTATTTAAATAAAAATTAATTTTTAGTATAACTCGCTTTTAAAATGGAGCAGAAACGGAAACTTCTTATAATGATAATAACTGAGGAGGAGCACTCTGTATGTACATTAAAGAAACATTTTGGGCAAAGTCCCGTTCGAAGCTGTTTCATTTTGATCAGTTTCGAAGGATAGTATGGTTATCTCCAGATCTGTAAGAAATTTTCGGTTGTACATAAGGTTCCATTGTATGTCCATGAACATGCCATCATAATGAACGCACAATGGAACATGATGTACAACCAAATAGTTTTTAAAAATCTGAAACTGACTGTTTTACCTGTCGAAACCAGTAAATACAAAAAACAATAATAAAAAACAGTTTTGAATGTAATCTTTGCTATAAAATATTTCTCCTAGCCCCATTAAGATTATTAATCCTACACAGACATTCCTGAAAATACGTGACTGCCAAATTTTAGTAACGAAAACACCTATAAGATTTAAAACGAAAAACATTGGGTGCATGCTAGAGATAATAGCAAGGATGTGAGCTATTCATACACCAGTTAATTAGTAATATAATAAGGAGGTGAAACTTCAAACATAGCTGACACCTCGATGACAGTGCAATAATAACTGACTTTTTTGTCTGCTGTGTGGCATAGTGTGGTTTGTTTACCACAGTCGTTTCCCAGTGAGTTAGAGGCATGAAACTTCCGACAAATCCAGAATTGGGCAACATTTAATGTTGCAATATTACCTTGCTTTCTTTTCTGGTGTGTGGCGGAGTGTGTATTGTGTACCACTACCATTTCCCCTTTTCCTATGCCAGTCCCAAATGGTTTACTAGAAGAAGGATTGCTGAAAAGCCTTTGTGTGAGTTCATATCTCTCTAGTTTTTACCTTCACGGTCCTTTTGTGATGGATGTGTAGGAGAAAGCAATATAATGGGTGAGTGAACTAAAATAAAGGTGCAATTTATGTGTCTCAGTGGCAATTTTCTCAAAATATTTGAAATCGACTTAAAAATTACATATATACAAGACTAATTAGCAGAAAATAATTATCTAAATAAAAATGAATTTTTAATATACCACATTCATAAGTCGGACTTAAAAGTATAAAAAAGGTTTCTCCTAGCCCCCGCCGACGCCTAACTCCATACCTTGTTCTTGTTGTGGGAATCCTACTACTGTCGCCGCATCCTGCATCTCTGTCGCTAAACACCTCGATCTTGTCATTCTTCCTCATCTTCTTTATTCATCTTCTCTCCATCACTCTTGGATATTCCTTACCCACACTTTTGGCATCTTCTTCTCCTTCTCATTCCAAAAGGTTGCCACGAAAGTACTCTCTTGGGCCATCAATCTTCATCCGTTCTTTTGAAATGCTCAAAATATTATAGCTGGCTTTCTTCCATTCTATTGGTAATAACCCTATGAGTCTGCATCCTTTATTTTATTTCCTCATTTATTATTTGGTCAAGGCAGGAAATTCTACGTGCTCTTCCCAAGTAGACAATTTTGGAAGCTCTAAGTCTCTTTTTATTTCTTTCAGCGAGTTCCGAGCCCTCACACATATATCTTGTTATTGGTTCCACGATGGATTTGTATAAATGCATTTTAACCTTTCAACTCAGTTTTGAGGACCAAAGCATATGATTTGATATTTTAGTAGTTGCCCTTCCTTGCCTAATCTTCTGTTCAGTATCTCTGTCCCATGTCCCATCACATGATAGCATACTGCCAAGATGATTAAACTCTTAACACACTTTAATAAGATGTCCACCAATGCCCAAATCACTTCCCTCTGCTTCACAACATAGATTTTCCATGTTTTCAAAATTAATTTCGAAACATCGCTTTCTATACTCTTCCATCAATTCTACATCTACATCCATACTCCGCAAGCCACCTGACGGTGTGTGGCGGTGGGTACTTTGAGTACCTCTATCTGTTCTCCCTTCTATTCCAGTCTCGTATTGTTCGTGGAAAGAAAGATTGTCGGTATGCCTCTGTGTGGGCTCTAATCTCTCTGATTGTATCCCCATGGTCTCTTCGCGAGATATACGTAGGAGGGAGCAATATACTTCTTGACTCCTCGGTGAAGGTAAAGAGCTACTGAGCGTCTCTCCTGCAGAGTCTTCCACTGGAGTTTATCTATCATCTCCGTAACGCTTTCGCAATTACTAAATTATTCTGTAACGAAGCGCGCTGCTCTGCGTTGGATCTTTTCTATCTCTTCTATCAACCCTATCTGGTGAGGATCCCACACTGATGAGCAGTATTCAAGCAGTGGGCGAACACGTGTACTGTAACCTACTTCTTTTGTTTCCGGATTGCATTTCCTTAGGATTCTTCCAATGAATCTCAGTCTGGCATCTGCTTTACCGACGATCAACTTTATATGATCATTCCATTTGAAATCACTCCTAATGCCTACTCCAGATAATTTATGGATTTAACTGCTTCCAGTTGCTAACCTGCTATGTTGTAGCTAAATGATAAAGGACCTTTCTTTCTATTCTTTCTTTTAATGTATTCGCAGCACATTACTCTTGTCTACATTGAGATTCATTTCCCATTCCCTGCAGCATGCGTCAGTTCGTTGCAGATCCTCCTGCATTTCAGTACAATTTTCCATTGTTACAACCTCTCTATATACCACAGCATCATCCGCAAAAAGCCTTAGTGAACTTTCGATGTTATCCACAAGGTCCTTTATGTATATTGTTAATAGCAGCGGTCCTGCGACACTCCCCTGCGGCACACCTGAAATCACTCTTACTTCGGAAGACTTCTCTCCATTAGATCCTAACGATCTAAGATAAAATGTCGCCATCGGCATAGAAAAGTGTGTACATACACTCGTTCCTCAGATGACTCTGAGCACTACGCGACTTAACTGCTGAGGTCATCAGTCACCTAGAACTTAGAACTAATTAAACCTAACTAACCTAAGGACATCACACACGTCCATGCGCGAGGCAGGATTCGAACCTGCGACCGTAGCGGTCGCTCGGCTCCAGACTGTAGCGCCTAGAACCGCATGGCCACTCCGACCGAAACACTCGTTCCACGCTTCAGTCTTTATTCTCATGCACTATCTACACCATTGGTCCAGGACCTTCCGCACATACATCTTAGAAATATGGGGGACAGGTAGCATCCTTGTTTCATTCATTTAGATATTCTGAAGACCCCTCCAGAAATTTCTTTCATCACTTTAATGAGATATTCTGCTGACTTGTAGAGGTTCATAATACTTCTTATACAAATTTTTGGCATTTCTCCTAACCACATCACTTCGAACAACAGCCTCAGTGGTACTGTGTCATATACTTTCTCAAGATCTATGATGACCAAATTACTGCTTAGATTCCTTTCCAATCTGTTTTGCATTATCTGTCTTACGGTAAAGATGTTGTCTAGAAATTGTCTGCATCTTCTAAAGTCGCTTTGTTCTTACACTTCATTTACGTACTTTTCGATTCTTGATTTTAAAAGCCTCCCAAAGAGCCTGCTAATTGAACCTGTGACACGTATGCCACAATAATTGTTACACACTTTCTTGCTTCCTTTTTCTCAATGTAATACCTCAGTATCCTCTGCAGTGAGTTGCAAATGATTTTAAGGACCCTCAGATCATCGCGTAAATCTTGACAAGACCTTAATAATTCGCTACTCAGGTCTTGAACGGTATCAACGGAAGTGCTGTACACCCCAATTTTGAAATGACTCCGAACAAAAAAATCAAGAGGACTGAGATAAGGTGATCTAGGATTCCAAGGCACAAACCCTGTTCGAACTATCTATTATGGATCATATTCTCATATTATTTCAGCAACAAAATGTGCCAGTGTCTTATTTAAATGTACTACGTTCCCCAACCGTGGACTACGGGTGAAATTTGAGTCAAGATAGTTGGGGACTCGGCGAAAGTTTTGCATATCAAATACATTTGTATTAAGTAAGACTATATTCCTACTGAAGCCAGTGACTGCTATAATGGAACTAATCACATACTGGAGTACCTGGTACATGCGATAAATTCGCAACACGCTGTAATAAAGTTCCAATTGCAGTCTTGCATTTCGTATTGGCTTAAGGATATTAATTAAATGGTTGTATACAACTCTAGCCAAAATACGTGTACAAACATGAATAGAACATAAATGATGTTAATTTTATTATTTTTTTAAAAAACTTAATTATTTTGTAATATATTGCATTTATTTCAAAATTTAGCTATTCAGTATTAATTCATTTGAAGCCATTGACATCAAAATCCGTAATTTTAACTTTTAAAATAAGTAAAAGAAAAGACAATAAATAAGTAATTCATTTGTTATATAAAATACTCTCTTTGGTGTACACAAAATGTTTGGCCTTCTTATTGGTGGGTGTGAGAGGTAGGTGTTAGCACATACAGACCTGTTGGGCAGTTATAATTTCTTGATTTTATATTTGGAACTTAATTCAAGTGACTCTGTATGACGAAAAGAGTTCAATAACGCACATATGTGGTAACTTATGTAAACTTATTTTTTGGTTTGTTTGAAGAGATAGCATAATTTTTTTATTTGTGGAAGCGTGACTGAAAATAATGAAGAAGTGGTAAATCTGAAGACAATATTGGAAGAAGAATATTAGTATGTTTGAAATGAATACAATAATGAACAAAATGTTTACCACACAGTGTTCTTATCTGAAAATCAAAAGCTGAAGGATATTACTTAGACATAGGTTATTCTTTCTCTGAGCCATGCTTTCATCTAGTATCCAAAAGACACAGAGAGTAGTAAAATGCTTATTGTGCTGTTTCTTTTCTCAGACATTCTGGCTGCATTGTACTAGCGTTGTGACTGCTAAATTAATGCACTTGATTTAAACAACAATTAAAGACATTTCTCATGATCGTACATTTCATTATTTTGTGCATTAACGGACAGGACGATCATCACATTGTTCATAACCACACGTTGGAAATAATTTATCAACTGGACTGGAACGTTTTTGCTTCAATTGTCGCATATTTTAGCACGTGTAAGTTTTCGTTCTTAATTATGGTACACCGTAAAGATACAAATGATCTGTATTGGACGCATGCCCTGTATTTAATATAGTTTTTTGTATGTAAATGCTGTGTAACGGATGTTTTATGGATATTGGCTGGTGATCTTTGTGCCCCATTATTGTCTATTTCATAGGACATAGACACGTTAGAATGGTCAGTTATTTGTCCTAAACTATAATTTTGACAAAAAATAAAAAAGTACCTAGGTTGTGAACAGTCTAATTTTTTCAAAAATATTTAAGCTGCAAGTGATCTCATTTTTAAAATAATTAACAATTTGAGTGGTAGGCGATAACGACTATATCTTGAGCGTACACAAAGAAAGGAAGAACCTTTTACGTTTTACGACAAGCGAACGATACTGTTACACAGAAGCCACGTAGTACGTTCCGAAGAGCAGTGAGTTAGACACGTACAGTTCTGTAAACAATGGTAGCAAAGTGGCAAATTGCTGTGTGGGTGTTCGAGAAACGAGAGTTTCTGATCTTGTTAAGATTCCGAGCGCGGCACGCGAGATAAGAAAATAGCGGCGACAGTTTGGCTATGACTGATGACGATACAACAGATAAGATCAGGGGGAGCTCACAATACTTCTGAAGGAGAGAGCACAATAAGTAAAAGATAACTTCACAGAACAGCTTCTTTCTGAGGCGACTGCACACACGTGCAGTCGTATAGGTGAGAATAAACACTTTGATACATACTACTGTGGAAATACTTTAATACTTCGCAATACCCAGCAACAATTAGAACAGGGACAATAGCAGTTTTAAAACACAGCAAAGAGGCAATGGATGAAAGGTTTGATGCCGTCACTGCAATTCGTCATTTTATTCATACGTACTGTTTCGTAGTTCCAATCATAAAGGAGATTCATCACGAATGTGTACCGACTTGAAACGTATAAAGTTCAGAGGTTTTGTGATAAAACTGTTTGCATAAGCTACACTAACGATCAGTGCCGACAACCAGCTTGTGTTCTCTGTCATGGCCGGCTCTCATGCTATGAATGAATTTGCAAAAGGCTACAACTTAACAGTAAAGTACTTACTGGAGCAACCACGCATACGAAAACAAGATCGTACATTTCCGGCTGTCTTGTTCAGCTGCAGTTCATCTACAACATTCGCAACAATTACGTAAGTTTGCTAATGATTGTTGAAAAGCACTGTCATTAAGAACTGTATTCATGAGAGCTTGTTTACAGTAAACGTTTGCTGGTGGATCTCTAATAGCAATTATCGATTCCAGCATAGATATATGTTTCCAAGATCTATCTTTAGACTCAGTATGCACTGTATGTGGATGCTATTCTGTTTATTTATGACAGAGAAAAAGAAAACAATTTCCAGAAAACCTCGACAGTACAGAATTTTTCACATTTTCCTCCGTTGCTCTTAAGGTAACATACACTTAAAGATAAATTACACACTTTTTTCCTTGTGTCTGAAGTCAGCTTTTAGATACATGAAAAGCAGAACATTCCGTAATCTCGAAATGGTTTCTTGCAGCGTCGCCCACGGATTGCAAAACTTTCCTCCTTTCCCCCTTCTACTCCCTAATATTCGTTAAATTTATTACTCGCGACAGCATTCGTCGCCTATTTAGAGTAAAAAAAATCAATTAAAACTCTTCTTTTCCTCATCCAGATATCATTACTGTGATTGTGCGGACGAAGTTGAAGCTTTAAATTTTTCTTTGATCCTTAATGCGTGTGCGTGTGTGTGCGAGCCGAGCATCCGGTCACTTGTATACTTGAAAAGAAAATCCCGATGCTGTTTATTTACACCCTGCCGATCAGTTACCTGGATCAGTTACGTCGGAGTTTAAGTGCATGGTAACCCATCGCAGAGATTTAACTACATAAATCCAATTCTGGGGCGGCAGAAGCGTATTGCGATGTTCCTGTGCAAGCCAAGGAACAAAAGATGTCTTTTTTTAAACCGTTATTTGGCTAATTTCGGAGTTCTTTTCACTAGTAGGGTATCCATAGGAAGTTGAGTTAACAGAAATGTGAAAGGCATTTAGTTCGAATAATAACTGCCCTTTCCGTCACTTTTTTTAAGTAAACAGGTCGAAAAATCTCTTAATATTTCTGAAAAAAATCGTCAAATTTCGAAAGTGGAAGTCCAAAGGCGAGTCCTCATTCACATTACCGTGTTATTTTATCCACGATCCTATCAGCTAGAGATTTCTAGGTAACAAAATAACTGGCCACCACCTGCTTAAATAATTTTATGATTTACAGGAGCAGACGACATGGTGCTATTCCGACATGTGCTAGAATGGTGTCCAAATACGATGCGTACGTGAAATGGTGGGGAGGGGGGAGTGGACCGGAGGGGGGGGGGGGGCTGCCTGCTGCTTTCTGTGCAGACAGAAACGGAGAATACTTTGCAAAGTCACCGGTATATGCTCCGAGACTCTCTCTCTCTCTGTCCGTGCCATACACTGCAGCCGGTGCCTACCCAGGTAAATGGCAGCGCAGGGGTAAGCGCTCAATTGGGCCACTTATTCTGCTCCTGACTTTTCCTAGATACATTTACATGCTCGGAATTTGTATTTGCCACTCTAGTGGCTAAGTAGCTTCATCATAAGTTAGCTAACATGAAAATCGACGCTAACTGGTCTACGCGTATCCCACATTGCACCCTACAGACAGACGCTATTGGTTGTAGCGTCACGTGCTTCACTGCCTGTTGCTACAATGTGTGTATCGTTCCACCACTTTCCTCTTACGTGCACATCACTAAACAAGAGTAGCCATCTGAAGAGGGAAATAATGCCCTGAAACCAACCATGTCAATAAAGAAAACTTCTTAATAGAATCTGTGGATGGCTGCAATCTCTTTCATCGATCGTTGAACGTACTCTGCCTGGCAAATAAAGTGAGGAACCAGGAAGGGGAGGGGAAACGAAATGATATTTCACGGGTTGAGAGGATAACTATGTGATGTTATTTCAGTAATTAGTAAATCGAACCAGTTTTAAAATAGCTTGACAGTATCTGCCCACTCATCAGTATGACGTTGTACCTCCTCTAGTATGTAAGGATCCACTGATTCGGTTGGGAACCATGACATAAAATCGTTGTATCCTAGCCGGTAGCTAACTGATCCGCAACTGTTGTAACTGGTGTTTGATATCATGTATACTGGCGCCGGGATGGAGATGACGTCTGATCTGTTTCCACACCAGTTATAACGGGGACAGGAATTTGGACCTTGCTGGCCACAGGAGTATCTCAGACATTTCTTAGAGACACATGCCATACGTGAACAAGCATTGTCCTGCTGAAAAATGGCACCACGGTATGGTATTGTTAGAGGTAAGACGTGAAGATGCAGGACGTCCGTGGCATGTAATTGTGCAGTCACAGTTCTCCCAATCACTACCAGCCGTGACCAGAAGTCATATCTGATGGTTTCTCACACCATGACGCCAAGAGTAGCACCGCTGTACCTTTCCAAAACACTGTAAGAATGGTACTTCTTCCCAGGTCGCTGCAATATTCGCCAGGAATAGTCACCTGGGATAGGGCGGAAAGGTGATGCATCGCTGAACACAATACGACGCATTTCATCAGTTGTCGACGCTTCCCATACGCAGTCGTTTGTGTTGTGGAATTGACGGCACCTTGTACATGGGACGGTAATTTTCTAACCTGGGCCGTGCGGGATTAGCCGAGCGGTCTGGGGGCTGCAGTCATGGACTGTGCGGCTGGTTCCCGCGGAGGTTCGAGTCCTCCCGCGGGCAGGGGTGTGTGTGTTTGTTCTTCGGATAATTTAGGTTAAGTAGTGGGTAAGCTTAGGCACTGATGACCTTAGCAGTCAAGTCCCATAAGATTTCACACACAATTTTTCCAACCTAGCTACTAATAGTGCCAGGCCGATGGTGGAAAGTGCGCGATAACACAGAATTTTGCAGGGAATCCATTACTTATTCTTGGACAGAATGTGCAGAAGGGAAGGGCTTACAATGTGTGCATATTGCACAGCACGGCGATCCTCCCATGTGGTGGTCAGACGTGGTCGACCGCAAACTTGATGAAGACTATACCTGCCATTATATTCCCATGCAGTACCACATGGGGTCACTATCAAATTCGAATGCCTCACATATCTGAGAACTGGGTGAGTCGACCATTCGGCCAATTGTAGACACACAATGAGACCCCTTTCAAATTCTTTGGAGTGATGATAACACTATCTCACACAAGTACATAGCTTCTCTGTATGTTTCGCAATGAACACTCAACGTCTGACGGTGTTTACGCCCATTAATTACCCTCATAGGTCTTATAAGAACACTAACCACGAATGCACTCTACTGGCTGTTCTACTTGTTACTGAGAATTGTAACTCCACTCATTTACACTCCAGCAGATGGTTTGTGCTTGTAGAGAGATACACCGACATCCGAGCATGCCTTCAGGGTGCTTCATATTTTTTTGCAAGGCTGCCTGTTATTTCCATCCTCGTAATCTCGTGTAAGAACTATAAGGATAATGAAGTGGTATTGACAGATGAGACAGTCATCTAGATCGTAGTAAAATCAGAAAATGCTAGAATGGAGACTGGCTGGGTAAAGAGCAGTTTTTGTGATGTGAAAAAGGCAGTCGGGACTCAGTCTCCGACAGGTCGGTGCGCACGCAAAGTGATGGGGCCTTACCACCGCATGCTAGGGAAGCGGGCTCCGGTCCGCTGACCGGCCGGACCTCGCCCGGAGCCGTGGTTCCAGGGCAGACGCCGGGCACTCGCAACCCCGTCGACGAAAATATGTTCATAAATTGCTCCGGGAAGCTCCTGGTGTCTACCCACTCCAGCACTTGAAGCGGCGAGCTCCCGCGTTTTTTTCTCTAGGCATTTTTATTTTCTCTTTTTCGGACCCGTCAGGAGTAGTCCCGCGCGCATAAAGCCTGTGTGTGTGTGTGTGTGTGTGTGTGTGTGTGTGTGTGTGCGGCGGGCCGGGCAGTAACTTAGTATTCCGGAGAGCGTTCGGCGGGCGGGGCGCAGCTAAAACCAGTAGCAGGCTGCTGGTAGCGGCGGCGGGGCCACGAATCAAACCCCCCATTAATGACGACCCGGCCTGGACCTGCACGATAATCAATCTGGCCGGCCGCCCCCCCCCCCTGGCCCCCCTGCCCCCCTGCCCCCCTGCCGGCCCCGAGCAACCTGCCCAGGGCGGCCTGTTGGCCACGCCGGGACCGCGGACCGGCGAATTCCTCGAGCACGCGCGCCCGCTCCGCGTGGGCCACGACAGCGTCCCAGGCTCCGCTTGTAGCGCAGCAGGACTGGCCCTCAGGAGTGTGCAGCCACTGTAGATTCATATACGTCAGGCGCACTGGAACATTCCACCTACATTTTTTTCAGCCACTTTCGGTTTAAAAAAATGCCGAGTTGTTGTGGGTCATCGTGGAATAGTCCCGATTCAACCCCCTAAGTTGGATGCAGTTCCGATAGGTGGCGGCGTTATACGTTGCCTTCAAATAGGAGTCTGTAAAGAAGGTGTGTTCCAAGCACAGAGTTGTCAATCAGCATGGTTTCAGAAAACATCGTTTTTGTGCAACGCAGCTAGCTCTTTATTCGCACGAAGTAATGGCCGCTATCGACAGGGGATCTCAAGTTGATTCCGTATTTCTAGATTTACGGAAAGCTTTTGACACCGTTCCTCACAAGCGACTTCTAATCAAGCTTGCTGGTCTATGGGGTATCGTCTCAGTTGTGCGACTGGATTCGTGATTTCCTGTCAGGAAGGTCGCAGTTCGTAGTAATAGACGGCAAATCATCGAGTAAAACTGAAGTGATATCAGGTGTTCCCCAGGGAAGCGTCCTGGAACCTCTGCTGTTCCTGATCTATATAAATGACCCGGGTGACAATCTGAGCAGTTCTCTTAGGTTGTTCGCATATGATGCTGTAATTTACCGTCTAGTAAGGTCATCCGAAGACCAGTATCAGTTGCAAAGCGATTTAGAAAAGATTTCTGTATGGTGTGGCAGTTGGCAGTTGACGTTAAATGACGAAAAGTGTGAGGTGATCCGCATGAGTTCCAAAAGAAATCCGTTGGAATTCGGTTACTCGATAAATAGTACAATTCTCAAGGCTGTCAATTCAACTAAGTAGCTGGGTGTTAAAATTACGAACAACTTCAGTTGGAAAGACCACATAGATAATATTGTGGGGAAGGCTAGCCAAAGGTTGCGTTTCATTGGCAGGACACTTAGAAGATGCAACAAGTCCACTAAAGAGACAGCTTACACTACACTCGTTCGTCCTCTGTTAGAATATTGCTGCGTGGTGTGCGATCCTTACCAGGTGGGATCGACGGAGGACATCGAAAGGGTGCGAAAAAGAGCAGCTCGTTTTGTATTATCAGGTAATAGGGGAGAGAGTGTGGCAGATACGATACGCGAGTTGGGATGGAAGTCATTAAAGCAAAGACGTTTATCGTCGCGGCGAGATCTATTTACGAAATTTCAGTCACCAACTTTCTCTTCCGAATGCGAAAATATTTTGTTGAGCCCAACCTACATAGGTAGGAATGATCATCAAAATAAAATAAGGGAAATCAGAGCTTGAACAGAAAGGTTTAGAAGTTCGTTTTCCCCGCGCGCTGTTCGAGAGTGGAATGTTAGGGAGATAGTATGATTTTGGTTCGATGAACCCTCTGCCAAGCACTTAAATGTGAATTGCATGTAGCTGTAGATGTAGAATGAGTTTCTTTTCGCGGAACCAGACCATCGCAGATATTCACAGGCGCTTTCGGAATATCTTCGGAGACCTGGCAGTGAACAAATAAGCGGTGAATCTTTGGGAGACGCGTCTGTCATCACAGCAACAACGTCACGCAAACCTGTCCCATCTCCTGCGTACCGGCCGGCCGCATGTAGCCGTGATTCCTGCAATTTTGGAACGTGCGGACCCTCTCACTCGAGGTTCTCGGGGGATCACAGTCAAACAATTCGCTGCTCAATTGCACGTCTACGTCGATATTGCTGACACACTCGTCCACCAAACGGGGTACTCAGAGATACGTGACTGCTGGATTCCTCGCCTCCTAACAGACCATAATGAACAACGAGTTACCATCTGCGTGCAACTGCTTGCGCTTTGCGACACCGATCTTGACAATTTTTGGTTGAACATCATCACAGGCGACGAACCGTGGGGTCATCACTTCTAACGGAAAACAATACGACAGTACATGGAATGGAGCCACACGATCTTTCTTCCGAAGATAAAGTTCCGCCTGTAAAATCATGGCGACGGCCTTCTGAGGCTATGAAGGAGTTATTCTGTATGATGACGTTCCTCATGATGCAACGATCAACTCTTGAAGTATACTGTGATACCCTCTGGAAATTCAAGAAAAGACTTTGCCGTGTTCGTCGCCGCAAAAATGTAAACGAACTTCTCCTTCCCCACGGCAACGAAACGCCTCACACAAGGCTGCGAACCCGAGAGAAGCGCACAAAACTTCATTGGGCTGTTCTTCCTCATCCAATCTACAGTCTGGATCTCGCACGTTCCGACTTCTACCTGTCTGGCCCAATGAAGTATGCACGGTGCGGGAAGCTACAAGTGGGTTATTGACGCAGCAAGTTGCTTTCAACGTCGACCTGCAGAATGGTACTACGCAGGCGTACGGGCCCTTGCAGTAAGGTGGCCTATGGCCGTGGCACTGAACAGAACATATGTTGAAAAGTAAAGATTTGTAACCAAAAGGGTGGGAAATAATAAGGCCTATTGGAATCCTGAATGAAACCAATCTGCTTTCAGAAAAAGAAAAAAAGTATTTCAATACTTACTGAACGCCCCTGGTAGTTACAAATCTTGCAACAGTTTCTTTTAGACATGTGAAGACAGTAAGTTTACTGTGACCACAATGGGCTGTTTTTCTTTTCTTTCATCTTTTTGTTTTTTGAGAGTTGGCAACACTGAGTGGTAGAGGAGGAGGGGGGGGAGGGAATCCTCTGAGCGGAGCGAGCATCGTAGAAACATGGTAGTACGTAAACTCACGTTTTAGTGTCTAGTCGTGTGAAAGATGTGGGTAAGAAATCCTGCTAAGTGCGAGCGACGTGCTGTGCTCTGCTTTCTACTCACGGAAAGAACAAAACCTACCGAAATTTTTTCGCAAAGTGGGACTATTCACGGCGAAGGTGTTATGAACAGAATGAGTGTGTTTAGGTGCTGTAGAGCGTTTAGCGGAGGCAGAACAAATATTCATGACGCGTAGAGGAGTGGAATACCTGCCATTTTCGCTTACGAACTGGTCAAAACAATTGAGGAAACTTTTCGTTAAGACCGCCGTTAGAGTGGATGAAATTTCTGCCTCGTCTACACAACTCTCCAGAACTCTCTTATGCGAGAGACTCTGAGAAACACTGGGATGGGTCCCAAAACAGCTGACACAGCAACACAAGAAAAATAGTATCTATAGCGCCCGCGAGAATCTTGAGCGACTTGTCCTGGAAGGTGTGGTTATTTTGAGCTGTATTGTGACTGCAGACGAAACATGGGCAGCTAATCACATGCCAGAGAAGAAGACAGTAGTCACAGTGGCGTCACACCAGTTCCCAATCCGTCAAAAAATTCAAAATCACAATTTCGAGTAAAAAAACCGAAAAGGCATGATTCTGCCTCATGGGGGACATTACTCGGGGAGGGGGAAGGGGGAGGGGGAGAGGGGGTGAAATACTGACGAGAGGAGTATGCTTGTGGCATGACACGCCCGTCCTCACACAACCTTAGTCAACAAGGCGCTCTTGGACGCTTTTGGTTGAGATGTTTCAAACCACTCCCCCGTATTATCATCTTTTCACTTCCCTGAAAGCAGTCGTGAGTGAAATTAAATTTTCAACTGATGGCCAGGTGCAGAAAGAGATTATGAAGTGGGGAGAGGATCTCGCGGGACAGTTCTCGGAGGACAGGATGGAGAAGCTTGTGTCACGGCTCACGACGTGTATTTAATGGGGCGACGATTTTGTGGAAAAGTAGTCAACAAGCGTATCAACAGTAGCCTGTATTTTTTTTTTCAAATATACTTTCTTTTGAAAAAATAATAATAACCTTGTAAGCCGGCCGGTGTGGCCGAGCGGTTTTAGGAGCTTCAGACTGGTACCTCACGACCGCAACAATCGCAGGTTCGAATCCTACCTCTGGAATGGATGTGTGTGATGTCCTTAGGTTAGTTAGATTTAAGTAGTTCTAAGTTCTAGGGGACTGATGACCACAGATGTTAAGTCCCATAATGCTCAGAGCCATTTGAACCATTTGAATAAGCTTTTAAACAGGCTTTCTGATCACGCCTCTTGCAAGTTGTCCTAAGGTACAAATATGACGACTGCATATAAAAGGGCTGTTGATGACTGTCAAGGCTATAAATTCACAATACAACTCTGACTCTCAACCACCTGGTTTGTTCGACGGGCTTCTGAGCTCAGCGTTACTGTAGCCTGTAAAACTCACCTGCAAGAGCTGCACCGATGTTGTCCTCCTTCTGGGGACACATTCGTATCCAATGAAGTGAGTTACAAGCCAGGGAAGAGGTTGGTTGGCCACTAAATACACTACTTGACAATTATTAAGGATTAGAGACAGTGTTGGACAGGAATAATCATAGGTGATGATGGACGACGTGGAACGTAGCACATACTTAACAGACGTGCAATGGTGTATTTTAACGGCAAATGTTAGAGATATCACCTCATGGAAGTGCAGGATAACATACATAAATAAGTTCGTGACTGACACAAACCAAACTCCCAACATAAAGCTCGACGTCGGACTCTCAGTACAGAATAGCCCTCCTCGGATACGACTGCACATTTTGCACCTGATGAGAAGTCTCTGAATGCTGTTTTCAGTTCTTACACGGTTCTGAGAGAGGCTGTTCGTTGAGAAACAAGTCTGCCAAGAGCATCCCAGGCATTCTGTAAAGGGTTTCCGGCCGAGGAGTGTGCAGGCCACTCAATACGTTCAATGTCTTCACTTTTCATTGTGTTCGACACCTCAGTCGTCGTGTGTGGGCGGAAATTGTCATTAAAAAAGAAAAAAGAAACAGAAAGTCAGGACCTACAGCACCCCTAAACAGACGGAAATGATCCAGCACCATCACACTGTAATGCCGCTTTGCAGTAACGGTACCTAGCGCAAAGATGTGCAGTGGTACTCGGCCATTGTTCATAACCTCTGCCCACACCACAATGCCTAAGCCATACTGATGATGTCATGAACATTCTGTGGTGTGTAACGTGTTCCCTCTGTCTCCACAGTAGCTAGTGGCCAGTATCACTTGCCAAAATGAAACGGGATTCGTCTGAGAACATCACTCTGTACCACTGCTGCTGACCTCAACTAAGGTAGTCCCTACACCAACGAACACATTCTCGACGACGGTGTCGTCGACGTGAAACGCTTTTAACAGGCAGGATACGAAGCAGCCTGATTTAATCGCTGTGAAATGGTCTTGTCTGAGGCACGTGTATTGGGAACGGTTGTAATGTCAGCAGCGATCTACCCAGGAGTGGATGTCTATTCCTTTTCGCCTCTAGGGCGTATCGATCCCCTTGCGGCGTGGTGGTCCATATACGACCACAGGCGTGGTTTCGCATATCGTTTTAATCGGGAGATGACACTTTTTGGCACAGCAATTACCATGGCCACAGTAGTAACACTTTGACCGGTTTCGAGCCGTACAACTGCTCGTCCACGACCGCAGGCACCCAAATGATGTCTAGCACACATGTTGTCATACAGCACGGAACGTCAGAATGATCGGTTTCACAAGAACCTTAGTCAAACGTGGTAGTACATAAGCTACGGAACAACCGACAATTGCTATGGAACACCTGACCATTCATAGTAAAAGGAAATGTGGAGGGCGGGATGTATTAACTGCAGCGAAGACTGTGCACCAATGCTCTGTGTGCATTCGTACAAATATACTGTTCCAAGTAAAAAAAAATCGTAAGAAGATCGGATTGTGTGTTCCCATTGCATGGTAATTGTTTCGAACGCTTCTCGTCGGGTTCTCTTCAACGTAACGCAGTCAAGAGCAGGGCGCGTCGGTGGTCCACTGCACTCGACCCTCCTAGCTCCGAACGTTCTAGTTTCTCGCAATCGTCGTAATCGGACGAAAATGGTTGTTGTTGTTGCTTTTGTTGTTGTTGTTGTTGTTGCGGTCTTCGGTTGGAAGACTGGTTTGATGCACCTCTCGATGCTACTCTATCCTGTGCAAGCCTCTTCATCTCCGAGTAAATGGTTCAAATGGCTCTGAACACTATGGGACTAAACATCTGAGGTCATCAGTCCCCTAGAACTTAGAACTACTTAAACCTAACTAACCTAAGGATATCACACACATCCATGCCCGAGGCAGGATTCGAACCTGTGACCGTAGCGGTAGCGCAGTTCCAGACTGAAGCGCCTAGAGCCTCTCGGCCACACCTTCCGGCATCTCCGAGTAACTATTGCAATCTACATCCTTCAGAATCTGTTACTGCATTCATCTCTTGGTCTCTCTCTCTCTCTCCGTATGGTTTTTTACACCGAACGCTTCCCTCCAGTACTAAATTAGTGATCCCTTGACGTCTCAGAATGTATACTATCAGCCGATCCCTTTTTCTAATCAGGTTGTGCCACAATTTTTTTTTCTCCTCTGCTCCGTTCAGTATCTCCTCATTAATTACTCAATTACGCGATCCATCCATATAATCGTGAACATTCTTCTGAAGAACCACATTTCAAGAGCTTCTATTCTCTTCTAGTATAAACTGTTTATCGTCCATATTGCAGTTCCATACATGGCTACACTTCGTACAAATACTTCCAGAAAAGACTTCCTGACACTTAAATGTATGATCGATGTTAACCAATTTCTCTTCTTGAGAAGCGCTTTCCTTGCCATCGCTGATCTACATTTTATATCCTCTCTACCATCATCATTTATTTTTCAGCCCAAAAGGGGGGGGGGGGGACTTATATGACGTGGTAGAAAAATTTGTATCATTGGAGACAGCTTTTCACAATGTTGCCTTAAATACACTCTATGAAATCATTTTCGACGTGTCAGTGACTGTTTACGTCGGAATTAAACATAATGTGGCAGATTTCATACAAAGGTAAATGACTGTTAAGAACATAAGCTGAATACGTTATTTGAGAAAAATAATATTAAATACAAATAGATTTGATTTTAAACTCGAATGCAGAATTGTCTCACAGTCAAATGTTTTGGTCTACTATTTAATTCAAGCAATGAAATCCACCTGCCCATGTTAGGCAATAAATTCTGCCTGACTCATGTAGTACTATCACCGTCAGAGGGTGGTACGGGACTACAAGTCCCACCGCCACACCTCCAAAGTGAATTGCAGTGACGCAGTCACTGCACAGTGGAAATTTACTGGCTCACCAACACAGTTAGACCGCAATAGACCGGTGATGCTGTATTGTAACATATCACCCCGGACTACAAGTCCATAAAGAAAAATAAAAACACTCCATACCTGTCACCAAAGCGGTTAATGGAATGTTATTATTTATCTCAAGTAATTTAAATTTGTTATATTAAAAAGTGGTTCATTGTACCTCATCACGCTAAATTATATTAACAAAACTGAAGTTGTCTGACACGGTTCCGTGCAATGCAGCTATAATCTTTCGACAGACATCCCATGTCCAAGTGTCACTCCCATTGTTGCTCTATGCTCAATAAATTTTAGTAATTCACATTAATTTATAGATTCCTAATTCTATACGAAAGAAGCAGTGCTAACTATAGTGACACATAGTGATTCAGTGGAAACAGACAAATAACTTATCAAGTATTATTGTAGTGCTAACTACAGTCACACATAGTAATTCAGATGAAACAAAGAAATAACCAAGTATTATTGTATTTATCTTACGTAAGTGTGTCATTAATATGTGTGTGGTAAACTAAGTCACCTATCATAGGCTAGAGCAGAAGTGAAAGTAGCCATGTGTAGGTTAGGTGAAAGTATTTGTGCAGTAATGAATTTCTTTGGTGAAGCAGCAGCATTTCGTGTGTGTTCATTAACAGTGGCCTCTGTCCAATGGTTTTCAGGCGTGCTTCAGTAGTATCACAGTAGTATTCCAGTGCTACTCAGGTAGTCAGTTAGAAATATTAATATGAAATAAGTTATTACGATTTTACTGTCAGTTTTACAAGTACATCTGTACTTGTACTGAAAAGAACATTGTGGAAGCTATTTGATACAAGTCGGTCCCACCATGTGTTTGTGTTATCCTCATCATTTCATTATCATCATCATCATTCGTGACAGTGGCTAGATTGGACTGTGTAAAAGAATTGAACTGTGTAAAAAATGGGACTTTGTACGGACGCTGATGACCATGCAGTTGAGCATCCAACAAACCAAACGTCATCATCTGTTCTGTAGAGATTTGCTGCTATTTCAGGACGCTCTGCATGTGGTATCTTCAAGGAATACCATAAAATTATGACCAACAATCCGACAATCAACAATTAATAGCCGGCCGCACTTGCCGAGCGGTCCAGGGCGCTTCAGTCTGGAACCGCGCGACCGCTACGGTCTCAGGTTCTAATCCTGCCTCGGGCATGGATGTGTGTGATGTCCTTAGGTTAGTTAGGTTTAAGTAGTTCTAAGTTCTAGGGGACTGATGACCTCAGATGTTAATCCCCTTAGTGCTCAGAGACATTATTTGCACAATAGATAACTTTTTTTTTCAAATTAATGTATAGAAACAACACGTATAACGGATAAGAACTGTTGTAAATAACAATATGCGTTCTAATTGAAGAAGAGCGCCCTCATTCATTTGTACCCATAACAAGAGACAAACTGAACTCAATGCCAGGCATGTAGTATACAGAAATTATTAATACATGGCGTTAACCAGTATCAGCCAATAAAATGGTAATTAATCTGATGTGCATCATAGACACTGATCAAATACAAATATAAATGTAAAAGAATGTTCTTGTATGTGGCGAAATCTTGCTGCCTTTCAGTAGTACCGTGAGCAGTTTAAAAAGGATGTGGGTCGAAAGAGCTATGCCGAAATGAAGAGGCCTTTCACAGAACAGACAAGCACGGAGAGGAGCACCAAACCGCCCTCAGACGGAAGACCGTGGAACAACACTCGGAGTGATCGTACCTTGATTGGTTGTCGAAGCTGTGGTACAGTGTCCAACGCCTTGCCGAAATCTAAGAAGACGGAACCACCTGTTCAAACGTGTCTATTGTTTGTAAGACACTGTGTACCAATAGATCGCTACATGCCTCGCCCGATCAGCAGCAAAGCGGATTTCGCGACCGGCCTGTACACATTTCCCCTCCCAGTAGCCTCCTTCCGCACCTGTGCCCCCGGCGGCAGGTCCACCCGTATCGCGGCTGGCCGACTCTCCTTTGTTTTTATCGGGGCAGGTCCCGGTCGGTCCTTATTCCTTTTGGCCGCCCTGGTCCAGCTCCCGGCGGCAGCTACCGTTGTACAGTTCCCTCCCCCCTGCCCCCCTCACCCCCTTTTCGCTCCTACCGCAGTGCCACTCTGCAGACCGTGTTCCACGAGCCCGCCACGGTAAAGACCTAATTAAGATAAAGTTTTTGCGCCGCGCTGCTCGCCGTCGGTCCGATCGGCCGCTGCGGGGCCTTTTTTCCGCCCCGAAAAATTCCGCTCGCGCGTCCTGTCCTTGTTTAGAGCTGAAATATCGAGCAGGCCGATTCGGTTTAATACGGGACGCTCGGCTACCGCGGCTGCCGGGATAAAACTGTAGCCAGCCGAGATGGGTGGGCAGGAGGAGGGGGAGGGGGAGACGTCACTCTCGGAGAGCGGAGAGAGAGAGAGAGAGAGAGAGAGTCCGCGAACGAGAGGAGAGCCGCGCAGCAACAACCAGTCTCGGAACAAAAACGCTAACAAGCGTCCGGTCTGCGGAACTGATGAAGATTGATCGCGGAGACCTCTGAGCGGGGCCGTGCGGTCTTCGATCTCTGCTCCTCTTTTCTTCCCTGTGTCTGTCTCTGTTTCTCCCTCTGTCTGGCCCGCCGCCGAGTGTTGTTTGGTCTACGAATCGCGGCTCTGTCCATTAATTCAAATTTATTCTCCTCCGGTGGCGGCGTGTAATTTTCGATTTTCCGACAGCAATGCGGCCGGCCACCTCTAATCGAAAAAACTGAGTGCCCGTGAGAGGGAGCCGTTCATGAGAATTGAAAACAGCGGCTGTTTAGCGCCGTGACCGTTGGTCTATTACGGTGTGGTCCCGAAAAAAGGTGCCATTCCTCGCCCACTCCGCTGATGACTCGTATTTCTGGCTGATACGCTCAGCTGAACTATCACCCCAGCTATCTATTTCGTATAATCGATTCCCATCACTCTTTCATACCAACATTGCCTCGTATAAAGTGATTAAACGCTGCCTAATGCGAGAAGGCGAGGCTAGACGGTGGACTTAATGATGTACACGCGCCCCCACTTGCCCGTTGATCTAGACTTTACACCGTGCATAAAATTTAATACCACACCATCTACAGAATATTATTGATATCATACAGACACCTTGTACATCGGCCATCATTGTCAGGACTCGATTTTCTCGATGTTTTTAAGGTGCAAAGTATGGTGGTTCAAATTGATTTCCGCAAGACGAAGCTAGTAAAAATATTAGTCCGAATGAATCATTATGTCAGAACCTCAAACACATTTTACATAATTTCTTAATAACATTTTCATACAGTAAAGCTGAATCGGACAAAACAAGTTAACAACCTAAAGTAATCAGCTGGATACAAAACGTAAACAACAGTGGAGTAATAATTTTTTGCTGAACAACAGTGGAGTAATAATTTTTTGTATGGAGTGCTGTAAACTGTGCAGTCTTTATGGCTATTATTGTTATTATTAAATATTTTATTTTCCATGATCACCGCTGCATTACCACCTGATTACGGAAGAGTGGACTACATTCAATGATAACAGTAATAATAGTGAAAGTAATAATAATAATAATAATAACAATAAAATCTGTCTGTCTAAAAATTTGACGATACAGCACTACAACACAGTAGTAAAACCAGAATGTTCTTATGCAAGTGAATGTTTATTACTGAACTACAAATTACACTAACTTGAAGTCCTAGGAAGAAAAACCATTCGAAAAATACTTGAGCCCCGAAAAAATACAGAGGTATGGTAATTTAGGAGCAATGAAGAATTTTATCGCAGCATAGAAAACATAAACGAAACACTACGAAAGAGGCGACGGCTATTTTTTGGACACTTTCACAGAATGAACAGCAACAAGTTAATCGTACAGATTTTTAAATATCTTTGGGACAAGAAGTCACCAATAGCCTGGATACAAGAAGTTAGGAAAGATTTGGAAATAAGGAACAAAAGTGAAAAAGATGCAACAGAAAGAGAGAGTTTCAAGAGGAAAGTGTTAAAAATGGAACGATTCCAAGGCGAGAGGGAGAAAAAGACAGGGGCAAAATGGTCCAAGGAGAGAAAAAGGGATACATAGTGAAAAGATGAAAAAATACTGCAGGGAAAAGAAAGAACAACAAAGAAGGAAGCATTGAAATTGGTGCATGGTCCTTAGATGACCCAAACGAAGAAAGAAGAATATTAATAAGTGAGAACGAAGAAGTAAGAAAAGCTGCAACAAATACTACACATAATGACAGATAAAGCTTTCGTGGAGTACACGTGAGACCATGGATCACATTGCAATGGATAGACGCTGTGGTGTCCTGCTCACTCGACGCTTATACGGTGCCTAAAACATTCTGCTTTCTCGGGTGGCTATACAACAAGTGAAGCAAATCACATTAATAGTTTTTATAACAAGAAAGGTGCTTGACGATACTTAACTTTGTATTTATAAGAACGTGTCGTAAGCAATGGACGACAGGTAAACAGTCAGTGTCTGGTTGGTTGGTTGGTTGGTTTGTGGGATTGAAGGGACCAGACTGCTAGGGCCATCGGTCCCTTTTTTCAAAACATTCAAACACCCACAAAGAATAAAAACGAACAATGGAGACGACAAGAGACGACACAGGACAAGAAAGACTCAGACAGAGACCAGACAAAAAGAATTAAAATCACACAGAGTCTTTCTCTATATACTATGTCCATACAAGCAATCGATAAGGATGACTTATAACTGCTCTCGTAGTGGTCTGCTAGTACCGGTCTAGTACTGTGCGGCAGAGGCTGGCAGGAGCGGCGCTTATGTTCTCTTCTTGTAGAAGCCGCTCCTGTCACGGACTATTGGCTGACGTCGTCTCACAGCCATCTCTGCTCTTGTGTTCCTCATCTTCGTGCCGGCGCTTGTCGATACGCCGGGACAGACGCTCCTTCCTTCATTGACAAGTATGCAGAGATCTAGTGCTCCCGCGTCTTTCCAACAAACAGTACAAAAACACGTCTATAGCGGTGACTCTATAATAAAAAAATAAATACTGACAGAATGGTTCAGCTAACAAGACATTGTAGTACGTAGACCAGATAGAATACTGTGCCTCATCAGTCAACCCTGAGATCGGGCCATTAATGACAAGCATCTCAGAAGAAATTGAAATATTAGGAACTAAGCGTCGAGACCGATCGAATGTAATGTATTAAAAGTGACGTCATCCCCGCCGTCATTGTTGCCCTGATATGAGTACCACATAATCTGAAGCGAGCTCTGTCTAGATATATTCCCAACCGTTCTTAGACCATTACGCCTGAGTGCAATGAGACATCAGCTAGTACCCGAGCCCTGTCCCCCCCCCCCTCCGCCCCGCCCTGCCGTCTGTTGCCCCCCACCTTCCCCAACATTATCAGCAACTTCAACACCTAACTAAACTGTAAAATGAAAGACGTTTCTTAGAACACTTTTAGTTTTTAAATGATGAAAGATGAATGATACGTAATTTGTGTGTGTGTGTGTGTGTGTGTGTGTGTGTGTGTGTGTGTGTGCGCGTGTGTGCGTGCGTCTGTGCATCGCAACTACTACCCACAACTCATTCTCAGATGAGAAAGCTAAATATCTAAAGTGATGGTATATACTTGTTGCCAACTTCCCTTGCATTACTCCTCGCCGTTGCGGCCCTTGCTTGATATGCACACTGCAACCCGATTTAAAATCAACCTAGCTGAAATGTGTACGCTATACTTATTTTTTGCAAATCAACTGATTGCTGCACTCCTTACTTCTGAACTGGCACGAATTGGAAGACCTCAGGCTGTTAATGCTTTGTGTCTGAGCACAGCCACTAACAGTAATAATAATAATAATAATAATAATAATAATACTTGGTCCTTTATCGAAGGAAATCTTAATGGCGGGAGTACGCCAGATCCCTGCAAGAAACATTAAGTCTGGAAGAAATACCTTTAGGAACAAGGAACAGAATGTGGTATCAACACGATGGGTGTCCGGCACATTTTGCGCTGATGGCTAGATATGAGTTGCAGAGAGAATTTCCAAATCGTTGGACTGGACGCGGAGGTGATGTGTCGTGGCTGGCTCGTTCACCAGACTTTACGCCTCTGGATTTTTTGTTGTGGGGATTCGTAAAAGACATTGTTTATAAAGATGTTCCAGCTACACATGAAGATACGCTAGAGAGAATTGTCAGAGCATGTGCTTCGATAAGTGCCAATGTGATAAGGAATACCATTCATTCAATGAAAAGAAGATTGCAGCACTGCATTGATACCAATGGTCATCACTTCGAACACCTGTAAATAGACGTTCATGCCACCTTTGTGACCTTCGTTGACCTTCAAAGACCTTACTGTTACGCATCACTGTATTCATCTCGATAGCCTCTATAAGAAAATAAGTAGCAAACTATAGCATTTAAAAAAGCAAAATTGACCTTCATATCTCTGATGCGAACCCACCTAGCAACAAAAAACCAACGTCATATAATGGCCCCCATTGTCCCATGCAACTTTTGTCCCACAAACTTTTCAGCTCCTGTCATACTTTCGGAGTTATTCTTGGTGGCAATAGTTAGTGACTCACCCTGTATATGGACATCATTCAACACGGACTTGTGACACTTTTGCCAGAAAACAATTCGTCCGTAGGGTCAAGACAATTTTGTAAGGCAAACTGAACGGTGGTAGCATTATCAGGTTCACTGATACCAGGACCTTACCTGTCATCTGATGGCACTCTGAAGTGAACGCTGAAAATACGGAAAATTTGGAAAGGAGAGGAAGGAATCTCGAGATGATTTCATCACCCAACACATTCTCCCACTGGCGCGGACAGGCTGTGCACGCAGGGAAAAATCAGGTGACAGAGGACTTTTGCAAGTTACGTACACATCGTAAGAAGCAATACACGCACTAGTAGACCATGTAAAAGAAAACTGCTTCGATGGAAGGCGAAACCTGGAAAGTAACGGAAGTGCAACAGAGGGGAAAATCAGTGACTGTGCAAAGTTTACCATTCTGTGTAAAACTGTAATGGAGATGAACACGATAAAAGTAATATAACAATCATAATGATAGTAATAATAATAAAAAGTAAAATAACAACCAACAAAATGGCGACACAGAGCAATCGTATTGCTGATTGATCTTCATGCTGGATTATTACAACGAGAAATTATCACAACTGTTTCTGTTGCAAACTACAACCGTCGGTATGGTTACAATATTCCAAAGACAACACAGCACATTCGCAACGCGCAAGATTAATCAATGAGGAAATAAGTTTCAGTTAAACTGATTGCTTGCTAAATAACCAACTTTTTTTAAAAAAAAAAAAAAAAGAAGAAGGAAGTTTGGAATACAGCCTCCCGTTGACGTCAAGAGTTTTGGATAGAACGAACAAGGATGAAGAAGAAAATCGAACGTAGCCTTCTTTTTTTCCCCTTCCTAACGTTCCTTGCACTCAGCGCGGTTGCTTTTGCAGAAACAAGGGTAAACATAGTTACTAATGGGGATCTGAGTTCCACTCATTTCCAGAAAAACTCTAGTGTCTTTAACTGAACAGGGGTGCATCAAAATGTCTAGTTTATGTCTGTCCCTTCTGATAAAATGTGTAATATGGCGTCAGACATTTTTAGTAAACACCTAAGGACAGTGAATGGTAGAAAGGAGGACAAGAAAAGAGGGCCTTTGGCGAATGGAAGGAAAGCGTTTCCCTGACAGCTACGATAAGCAGGAAACTGTTTTCCCCGTTCTTTTGTTTTAAATATTTCAAATATTAATCCGCTCAGGTTTAATTTTTACAAGTGACACTATTTCAACAACACCATAGTAGATTCTAATTATGACTCACTGCATTCTGTCGCGTTCAGAGAAGGTTTTGCCACGTAATAGCGGATTTTCGAAGTTTTGATGGGTGCGTGTGGTCAATAGATCATTATCTTCCAACAATAATAAAGCATTGAGAATATCTGAGGCCCATGGGCGTACTAATGGACGCTGCATTCTTCTGAGCGTCATATAAAAGTTATAACCGATCCTAGAAAAAGCACAACTGTAATTAATGCTACCAGAAAAGTATTCGAAAATGGCTCTGAGCACTATGGGACTAAACATCTGTGGTCATCAGTCCCCTAGAACTTAGAACTACGTAAACCTAACTAACCTAAGGACATCACACACATCCATGCCCGAGGCAGGATTCGAACCTGCGACCGTAGCAGTCGCGCGGTTCCGGAATGAGCGCCTAGAACCGCGAGGCCACCGCGGCCGGCAAAGTATTGGAAAAACGATAAAGTGGAGTATTAAATGTCTGAATGCTACTTGATATTGCATTTATCAGCGTGTGCGTAATGCATCCGGATTCAACACTATACATTAACCTTGAAAAGGAAGTGACTTAATATCAATTATACAATAAAGAAGTACAATTCCACAGTCCCTACTTTTAAGCTGTTACCTTCAGCTGGTGACCCACATATCACAATCAGTTTCACAGGTTTATTCTAATTACGATATTCTGTCAGATGTTACTTCTGTTGTCCACATTTCATGGCAGATATCTCTAAAATGCGAATGACAAGCAGTATCATTAAGTATTTGTTATAAATACTCTATCTTGAACTTCTACTATTTGAAAATGATTCAGATACATCTTATAGCGGAATACTGCAGACTTCGTAGGGCGTATATACACAATTGGCGGCAACGAACTTTTTTTTTTTTTTACGCCCAGCTGTAAAGATGTTAAGTACAATTGTGTCGAGAACTTACTTTTTTATATTGTTAACAATGCCAATGCCACATTATAAGGCTGCTAACAAACTTTAAGGTCTGAGAATGGCCCTGGTAGACTAAATTGTAATTCCAGATAAACATATCTTCTAATTACGGAGTTGGGAGATGAACCTTCAGTTTTCACACTAATCCATGTCTCTCCATCGCATAGTCAAGCAAAGCATTTCCAGGCGTTTTACTTGCTCGATCTTCGAAGACTTGTGTGTCATTGGTTCTTTTAAGATATTTTTCTGAAATTAGCTGCTGTACGTACGGCACGTGTTATGGTCTGTCTTAATACCACAACAAACGCTTGAGTTCAGCAATGTATACTCTACGCGTAATTGCCGATTTCCCTTGTGAAATATGGTTTCTGGCAGATGCTGATGATTTTAAAAACGAATTGAAATCATTTATGCTTGACAGCTCCTACTCCAAAGAGTGATTTATGAATTTACAGTACCTGTGTGTGTTTGGATTACATTTATTACATATTGCAGTCGATTAAACTTTTAAAATTCCATTGTTGTAAACGGTCAGTATGCAACTATGTTTTCACAGCAAAAGTGTACGTTACTTGTAAACCTATTGACAGGTTGCCTCCACTAATTGCCGTGAATGTGCTCCACGGAAGGGACAAACAAACAACTAAACCAGTCTGCCAGTCTCAGCCACACAACTTACGCTATGGAATTCAGAAAATGTCTTATCCTCCTGTTCAGAAAGCTCAAAAACTTCACTGTTACACAGCCGTTGATGAATTAACTGTCACATATCTACTTTGGGCAATAGCACCATATTAACCGACCTACACGCAACTGACGCAAAAGTTAGTTAATATGCCGCTATTTTTTGTCTGTTACGGCACGCGTGAAGTAGCAGTGAAGCGCACTTACCAAAGAATGTTCGAGCTCTACGAAGCTCCAGAACTATTCTTCACATTCAGTGGAAATCAAACTCTCCGCGTAGCAGAACGTTACGGGAATATAGCAAACTGACATTGCCTAGCAACGGTAAACAAAGGTTTCGTTAGGATTCTTTCTGCGAGGAACAATGAAAATACTTGCCGAATTATTACAGTATATCTCTTATAGATTGGACATAAGTCAAATTAAATTATCTTTTATTATTATTTTCAGTACCGGTACTACGGAACGGTGAAAGTTTAGAATACAGAGCTTCATGTAGCGGCGAAGAAGTAGATTTTAATTACAACTGAACAATCAACGACCAGTTCATAGTATATCTTAAAGAACAATGTCGCAATTATATGAAGACGTGTAATTTACGAAGACAGAACTACGTGAATTATTAGAATCAAGCACGGTGCACGGAAATGAAAAGGCTATTATTTTATTGACGTAGTTCTTTGTTCAAATACCATTTTGTCTCGTAGCTCCTATAAGATTATCAGGAACACCAAAATCACCAATATTTTCAAAAGTAAATGTAGTTTCTCCAATACTACTTTGGTACTCATCACAAAGATATAAATAACTGCAGGAGGTTGGAATCTACTTGTCTCCCACGTTTACTTTTAACCCAAGAACTTTACTTTCAATCATAATCGATGCATAAACATTTAAAGCAGCACGATTCGATGGCACCCCGAGGATGAGTCACTGACTGTGGACCGCTTTAGAGTGCCTGAAAGACATTACGTTCTCGTTTCTAAGTGCATCCTCCCCAATAATATTTACAGTTCATGACTAGAGGTACACTGTCAGCAAATAGTGTTGGCTGATTTTATGAAAACTGTGCGGTTTAATTGCTGGTAAGGATGATCTTATCAGAATAATTTAACCATAAGCCTTTTATAAAATATTTCTCGTCTTGAATTTTGCGAATTTACTTACTTCGCATAAAAACGTATTATAAGAAGAAAAGGTTTACTTCTTCTTTAAAGACGGATAAGGTTATGATCCTTAAATAATAATTACAGGGAAAAAGCGCTCAGTTTTAAATTGAATCTTGCTGATTTGCGATGATTATTAAAACGTAATGGCAAAATAACTTTCCTAACAAAAATGTTACCCTTCCAGGAAACTGTTATCCTTAATGATACGCAACAGATACACAACAGTCTTACACTGGCGAAAAGTAGTGAATAAAATTTGGAGGTAGAACATGCTCTCTGGAATGCATCTATGGTTCAAATGGCTCTGAGCACCATGGGACTTAACATCTCAGGTCATCAGTCCCCTAGAACTTATAACTACTTAAACCTAACTAACCTAAGGACATCACACACATCCATGCCCGAGGCAGGATTCGAACTTGTGACCGTAGCGGTCGCGTGGTTCCAGACTGAAGCGCCTAGAACCGCTCGGCCACTATGGCCAGCAATGCATCTATGATCAACTAAAATTATGCCACTTCCTTCATTACAAGAAGAACCTGTAAATCTGCATGACGCACTACAATTTTTAGTTCCCCTTAAAGAAATGAAATATATGTACATTTCGCTTTTCTTTGATTATAAGGGCGGTGAAACGAAAAAGAACCAGATGGAAAAAAGTAAATTGGCTGTTTATCATTTCAAAAGCGTCGCCACAACCCGTAATACATTCATCCCACTGTGATACAAGACGGTCAGTGACTTTACGGAAAAATGTTTACAGTTGGTTACGAAACAATGATTGTACACAGGCGTGTACTTCTTCGTTCAAAGCAGGTCGTCAGCCACCAACGCCTTTCTTCAGGGCTATAAAAATATAGAACTCACATGGGGAGAAATCGGGACTGTACGGAGGATGTGTAAGGGTTTCCCAGCGAAACATCTGTAGCGTACTCGAAACAACACATTTGACATGTACGCAGGTCCACATATTGCCTAATTTGTTTGCGCTTTGGCACCCACTTATCGCACCATGAAAGTTCCTTGTTTCAATGTCACTGAATTGACATTTATGCACACAATACGGCAACTAGAAATTTAAAAAATTAGAGGTCAGTTCTAAAGCACATTCGTAAAGATGGTGTACGACACTCATCTGAATATCAAATAAGTTTTTTCCATAAATCAGTGAATTAAGGCAGTATTCTTACTAACTGATCTGTAGTTTGGATTAAAGAATTGCCAATTAATTCGCAGAGCTCCACTAGCAATTTGTGTGAAACAATATAATGTTCGGATTAAAAAAGAGACAATTTCCTGCGGTTCAAGAAAGGTATTTTGATAGTTTATCCTGTGGAACACAGTAGCACAAATTACAGCGTTGTGGCATTAAGGAAGAATCATGAGAATTATATCGGTCTTATTATGTTGGCCCTGAGCACTATGCGACTTAACGTCTAAGGTCATCAGTCGCCTACAACTTAGAACTAATTAAACCTAACTAACCTAAGGACATCACACACATCCATGCCCGAGGCAAGATTCGAACCTGCGACCGTAGCGGTCACGCGGTTCCAGACTGAAGCGCCTTTAACCGCACGGCCACACCGGCCGGCTGTCTTATTAGGTACTACGACGCAGATTGTAACTTTTTTTTAAAATAAAATAAACTTTAAGATTACGTTGAATGAATGTCTGAACTGTGGAATGGATACTGAACTTGAATTGTCGTGTTACGTAATGTGAGAGCAAGTTGTGTGCTTACTCTGTATTTACGCGAATTGATTGGGCAGTGCAATTTACAATACCAATAAAGAAATACGGCACTGAAATATACATTCAGCCCCTTAGGCATTGACTCATCTGACTCAGTTCAAAACTGATAACTTTGCTCCCTGTGCACGTAACAAATAAATTAATCTGTGTTACCTCTAGAGCAGCGATGGTGGGACGCTATATATTCTGGTCTCTCAGAAAAACAAGATATGAATGCTAGCTACAGGCTCAGCAGTGTGCAATGCTGGCCATAACAAATGAAAAGCACATGAAATTGTTTTGGCTGATAAACGAGAACATTTAAGAAAATCCAACCTCTTTAAAAAATATATGACCTGGTCAGGTAGGCGGTGTTGATTATGGTGAATTACTAACACTGAATTTTTTTAGCAAAATTTATATTGCAACTTAAGTTTGGCTTTTGAAAAACAATTGTAGTTACATTACTAATAATTGATTCACAAACAATGTGATTTAAACAGCAATTATTATCTGACCTCATTAAACCATCATAAATGCAAATCATCACATTACATATAGCTCTGTTAACAAATCTTAGAAGCTTTGTTAATGAATACCTAATTAACCGTCTTATCAAAACAGTTTATGTACATTCTGGGGTTACTCAACAATTATAAAGTTTGAGCCAACTCATCTATACGAACACGCTGGCAAAAACAAAAATCATACTTATTTGACATCTTTACCTTCCTTTCATGAAGACTTCTGCTTCCAAGTTCAACAGTAATGACATTAATCTAACACTTTGTGTCTTCACACAGCACACCACAAAAACTGCGTACTCCATCGTCTTTCTCTCGCAGACAGTAACCTACAACTGAGCGCCCAGTGGTCTCTTACTCCAGCACTACAGTCTCTGATCAGAAGCAGTATCTTTGGCTCTGTGTTCGTGCACAGTCAGCGATCCGCATTATAAAGCCTATCACAGACATACATATTTTATCAGACTCGGGTGTCACATACAAATGTGCCCCAGTAGACTCCTTTCAGATAGTAGTTTCTCACTGTCATAGGGTAGATTGCGAACTTAATTGTGCGGACACTGTGGGTTGAGGTGTTCGTCAGTCATTCAAAACTAGACCATTTGTTGTTCCTACACCCTTTAATCCTTATTGTAGGGAATCATAGAGAGCCTATAAATACACTGCAACTAGAAAGATGTGAATTATCCAGAAGGGGATGAGTAAACAAAATGAAACTTCACGGGTTGAGAGGGTATGAGACGTAATTTCAGTTATTATATCATCGAGACAAATTTAGAAAGAACTTGCCGTAGTGAGCTCTTTTATTAGTACGACTTTGCACACTGCACTGATACAGTTGGGGAGTGTGTCATAAATCCTCTGTATCCTCTCCTGAGCCAAGTTTGCCCACAACTGTTGTAACTGGTCCTTGATGCCAACAATACTGACACTAGGACGGAGTTGACGTCCGAGCAGCTCCCACACACGTTCCGCCTGGGATCACGCTGGTCGCGGGAGAACCTCAGCATCATTCATGCAGTATACAGGTACATATGTCATGTGTGGACGAGCATTGTCCTGTTGGAAAAGGCCACAACTGTACTGTCCCATGACAGGTAACACATTGAAGACGCAGAATGTCTGTGACGAGCCGTTGTGCCATCAGAGTACCCTCAATCGTTACCAGCCATGACCTGAAATCACAACCCATGCCACTCCACACCATGACGCTAGGAGTAAAATTGTTGTGCCCTCCAAAACATTGGAAGAATGGGAGCTCTCTGAAGATCGCCGACATACTCATCGATACAACTCACCTACGATGGTCGTCCGGCTTAGTATAGGACCCTAATTCCGCAATAAATCGCTGAACACACTACAACGTCATTCTTCAACAGTCCATGTTTCCCGATCATGCACCACTTCGAACGCAGCCGTTTGTGTTGTTGTATTAACAGCAGCCAACGCGTGGGACGGTAATACTCTAGTTCTACTGCTGCGATTTTCCAGCAAATGGTCCGGCAAGACACAGAGTACTGCAGGAAGTCCATTGTTTGTTCTCGGATGGCCATCCTAAGTGTGAAGGGATTACGATGTGCTTCGTGCTTAATTCGGCGGTTCTCCATTTCGTGCGCGACCGAAATCTTGACAATGAGTACGGTTTTTCTCATATTCTCACGCAATCCAATATCGAGCCACTGTCGCATCCGAATGCCTCAGAAATCAGGGATATAATACGGTTCGACAAGCTAGCCAAATGGAGACCCACAATGAGGCCCCTTTTAAACTATGTCAGGAACTGATAGCGCCGTCTCACACATGTACATGCAATCTCCCTGCCCTTCACAGTGACCACTGAACATCTGACGCAGTTCACGCCATTCATATACCCCTCTGGTACGCTAACAACACTAAACACGAACGACACTAACGAAGTCTGTGGCCGTTCCACCTGTCACAGAGAATTTAAGTTCTTAATTACTCTACCCTCCTATGTTGCGCAAGTGTACGAAGTTACATCGAGAGTCGACCATGCCTTACGAGTGCTTCACTTTTTTCGTCAGGCAGTGTGTGTATACCCCCACATAGCTCCCTTGCAAGTCCATTTATCTTCATATGTGGTCGGATAGTTTCTTGTTGAAGTATAACATACGGTGTTATCTACGTAAGTGGCTATATCTTGGCCCTGATACGTCCTTGATATAAAGTTGCAATTTACATACACATTGAGATAGTCTGTTGTGTCCATTGGTGTCCCAGGCCATTATATGACTTAAAGGCAAATAGTAAAGAGAACTTATTTAAAAAAAATATCTTTTTACTGGCAAAAATTGCAAGTAGCATAATTTATATAAACAATGTCCCTCAACCAGTAGGCAATTGGTCCATTTCTTGCCTAACTTAATAATTTCATCCCGGAAGAAGGTTTCTGGCATTGAGTGCATTTACTCTTACATCGCCTGTACAACCGCGCCATCCAATAAACACTTGGATCACACAGGTGCTTCTTCATCGGCCCAATAACGTGAAAATCTGTTGAAGATAGGTCAAGACTAAACGGTTAGTAATCCAGCAGCTCAGAACCAAGATACTGAATTTATTGGATTGTTTCCCTAGATGACTGAGGTCGGCAAAGTCACCTTTCGAAAGCTTCCCACTCCTCTTCATTTCGATTGTAGATTCCAGACTCACAGTAGAGTTCATAATTAACTGCTTCGGTTTTAATAGTGTAATGAATCAGCAGTGGACCTTTCATATCGCAAACCACTGTCACCATTATCATGTAGAAACTCGGATTTTGAACTTTGTTACTATAGGTGAACGTGGATGTTTCCACGCCATGTTCTCTGCCAACTAGTTTCTATATCTGCATCTACAAACATACTCCGCAAGCCACCGTACGAAGCCTGGTGGAGGGTACCCTACACCAGTGTCAGTCATTTCCTATCTTGTTCCACTCTCAAATAAAACGACGGAAAAACGAATATCTATATGCCTCCGTGCTGATTTCTCGTATCTTATCTTCGAGGTCTTTATCCGAAATGCAGTAGAATTGTTGTTCAGTCACCTTCAAACGCCGGACCTCTAAATTCTCTCAATAGTGTTCCTGGAAAAGAAAGTCGCTTTTCCTCCAGGGATTCCCATTTGATTTCCTGAAGCACCCCCTAACAATTGCGTGTTGGTCCGACCTACCGGCAACAAATCTAGCAGACCGCCTCTGTACTGCTTCAGTGTCTTCCTGTAATCGGACCTGATGCGGATCCCAAGCACTCGAGCAGTACTCAAGAACAGGTCGCACTAGCATCCTATATACTGTCTCCTTTACAGGTGAAACACACTCTTCCAAAATTGTCCCAATAATCCCAAGCCGACCATTCGCCCTCCCTATCACAATCCTCACATATTCATTCCATTTCATATCGCTTTGCAACGTTACACCCAGAAATTTAACACCAACATTATCACAATCGTTATCATTCATTGTCACATCAAGGTAACGTGTTTTAATAACAGAAATCTTAACTTTCATCACCCATTAATGTTTTTATTTTCCAGTTTGTTATATTTAAAATCAGTGTCTCTGAAGAAAAGCTACTTAACTGCTACGAGAGCAAAACTAGGAAAGAAAACCGACAAAGAAAAAAAAATCAAACATTGCTATTCACATGAGACTTCCTGGCAGATTAAAACGGTGTGCCGGATCGAAACTCGAACTCCGGACCTTTGCCTTTCTTGGGGAAGTGCTCTATGAACTGTGCTACACAAGCAGGACTCACAGCCCGTCCTCACAACTTTAATTCCGCCAGTACCTCGTCTCTTACCTTCCAAACTTTACAGAAGCTCTCCTGCGAACCAAGAAACATCCTCCAGACTGTGGCTAAGCCATGTCTCCGCAATATCCTTTCTTCCAGGAGTGCTAGTTCCGCAAGGTTCGCAGGAGTGTTTGGAAAGTAGGAGACGAGGTACTGGCGGAATTAAAGCTGTGAGGATGGAGTGTGAGTCGTGCTTCGTTGGCTCAGTTGATAGAGCATTGATCGCCAAAGGCTAAGGTCCCGAGTTCAAGTCTCGGTCCGGCACACAGTTTTAATCTGCCAGGAAGTTTCATATCAGCGCACACTCCGCTGTAGAGTGAAAATTCATTCTATACATTGCAATTCTTGCCAGTCCTACCTTGATATCCACTCCATACATTTCTATGTGTCGCAAAAAATCCCGGTACCCTGGGTAACTAAGCGAATCCACTTACACTTTTCGAATCATTTACCAAATCATGAAATTCACCTCCATTGTGATCCGCGTAGAACATCTCCATACATCCTACACATCCAGCTAACCTGGCTCTAACACTCCAACATTTTCCCCTGCAGTTATCATGCTGTCGAGCCAAGACCCAACTAGTGCTTCCTCAAAGGTCTACTACACTCTCTCCCAAATCGTCAAGCTAGGCTTGCCGGTGTGGCCGTGCGGTTCTAGGCGCTTCAGTCTGGAACCGCGTGACCACTACGGTCGCAGGTTCGAATCCTGCCTCGGGCATGGATGTGTGTGATGTCCTTACGTTAGTTAGGTTTAAGTAGTTCGAAGTTCTAGGGGACTGATGACCACAGATGTTAAGTCCCATAGTGCTCAGAGCCATTTGCCCAAATCGTCAACACGATCTCCATAGAGACAGTGCAATGAAATCAACGCTGACATTTCACCACCTTTTCAGATCCAACATTCCCCCGTACCCTCTACCATACAGGGTTCCCTACTCATTAACCATTCTGTCATTTTATCCAGCCGCCACAATCATAGCCTCGTTTCTATTCTAGTTATCACTACACAAAACCCCATGTCTCCTACCATTCATCCTCCCACATTAAGCTTTCCCACGTAGAAACCCACCAGCTCAGTTGCAAACACACTCGTCACACTACTAGTTAACCCATCTGCTCCCAAACTATTCTCTCCCGGCGCTAGTCGTGCAACATTTGGTGAACGGAAAAAATTATTTTTAAACACGCAAGCCATCATTTAAGTATAACTGTACTTTTTAAAACTTTTAACACATGTTTTATTGTAGTACAAGACTTTCTCGGACTTCTGGCCGCGTCAAATCATGATAAAACCTCGAGATTTCCTCCATGACTTCCATCGTCTTCGTCAGAATGAACTGACTGTCAAAACATTTTTTCTTCCTTTATCGGATTTCAATTCTCCTCAGAGGGGGATGGGGGGGGGGTGGCAGGCAGCAGCTTAGTACGCCGCTCTTCAGCCTACAGAATATTTAAAAACAGAATAAGAAGAAAATAAAGAATAAAAATAGGCGATAAAAACGGTGACTTTTAAACTATTGTGAGGGGTCCACTTGTACGTGGAACCCGATTCTGAAATACATTTCATGAGAAATGACATGAAATGGTTATCACATGTAGAAGAGATTGTATCTTTGACGCCACTGAACCAAAGATGTTGCCTGAGGGGCAGAATCGATAGTAGGTAGGGGCGCGCGGAGCGCAGAGACAGTTGCCGTTGCACTCTGTTAAATGAAGGAAGTAAGACGTTAAGTCAGTGGCTAGTTGTGAGAATTTAGCTGTTGGCCTACGTGGATTTTGCTAAATTTAACAGTACCGACCCTTGAATGTAGGAACCAAGTATCTTACGTCAAATTTAATGTATAGGTTGATTAAGTGTACCCGTTTTGTAATATTTTGTATGCTTTGTAAACCTGATACAAGGACGTTAAATTTTGGAATCTATTTTGTCAAACGATCTCAGACCTTTTGTCATGTAACAGTCCAAGTATTGTTAACTTAATCAGTAAGTGAGAATTGTAGAACAGTTGAGAAGTTCACTGATTTTGAAAATAACGTAAAATGTTTCATATCACATTTTGTAAAGGAGAAACTTTATTTTGAATACAAGTTTCAAACTGAACCATTCGGTCTTAGCATATCCCATTATCAGTACTTCATCCTCTTCCACATCGTGTTTATTTAAATTCAATGAATATTTTTTAAAAGAAATGATTTTTCAATTAGAGTCAAAAAATATTAATATGTCAGAATCAGAAAAGTAGTAATGTTTGTAACAGTTTTAATGCGGGCAGCATTCCACAGCGCTGAGCCAGTATCCAAAACTGTCACTGAACATTTCCAAGGTTATTCATTTATCAACTAATCTACTGACATTATTAGTATGAAGTGAAAGGTCTCTGTTGGATTCCTTTCATGTTAATTTCTTAAATCTGTTGTCACTTACGGCATACATTCCACTTCTAAATTTACTGTGGTGTTTCTGACTATCTGGGAGGAGACTGAGCAGGGAAACGTGTTACTTTTGCACATAAACAAGAACGATCTGTCACACTACTACACTTTAAAACACAGTTTATATGTAATTCATGTCACACAGTCTCATACGGAACCTACATCCGCTTTCTTTTATATACTGTATATGATAAGATACTGTCATCCCCCTTCCCTTCTGTGTCAAAGAATGAATGAGCAAATGTATTTCTAGTTGCATGCTTGATGTTAGCAGACAAGCCTGTCTGCTAGAGAATAGTAGGACCAACGTCAGAACAGGTAGCAGAGAGATTTCTATTCTTAGTATGGTCCTGTCTGTCCCTTGTCATGTTGGTATAGGAAGCTGCCTCTCTGGTCACTTCCGTTTGTATTTGTGAGGCACCCCTCAGGAGGGACCCACGGCTGGCTGTCCACGGCGAGCGTTTGAAGTGATAAGATCTCCGGCTAACCACGTCTCTGCCAAGTCCGTAGGACAATGGATTTCTTAAGTTCAGCCTAACTGAAAATTTAATCACCTTTATTTCAGGTTTGTATCTAAAATATCTAACGCAGTGTATTTCGAGTGTGAAGTTCAGAATATCTTCCAGTAGTTGCTTTGTCACTACTTTGTGAGTAAAATGGAACCACGTGTTGATCAGTAACTCTAATTAAGATCATCAATCTTAAATGCGAATGTGCGTGAGATTATAACGTCTCGTCTTGACAATATTTTTCAATATAGCAACTTTTCATTATGTTCAACCCACGTGGGGTGTACTTTGTGAGACCAGTACCACGTGCTTATACAATTGTTTGCCCATGAGGTTAATAGTAAGACGATAGTAACCAGTTCGAGGTTTTTCTTTTGTAAATTGCGTTTCGATGTAATATATTTTAATTATCAAAATTATTGTGAAGTTACACTCTTTGTGTAAACCAAGTTGACCACGTGAAGCATGTGGTGTAATCATCGAAGTAGCCCTCAGCTATTGTTTTCGGGAAGATTTCACAGAGAGTTAGTATGAATTCAGTATACCAGTGTGTGGTAATTTCATGACGGACTGGATTGCGCTACGAACATAACTTCTTTGGAAGAAAATTGAATCGGTTGGTTGTGGTTAATTTCCTCTTGCATATGTTTCAACGTTCTTCGTGTGTTATTTTATGAATGCAGTGTTGTATGTAGTCTCCCAATCTTGGCTCCATACTTGATGTGTTCCGTAAGATTACAAACTCACATTTACACAATCTTAAATACATATATATACAGTATATATATCACCGGTTATCGTAAGATAAGTACTGAAAGATTATAATTAATGTTAGTCTGGTTGGGAATTTGGTAAGCTATACTGGATACCTGGTGAAACAGTTGCGCAGTAATGCAAGGTTCACTTCCTCAGATAGCTCTCAGCTTTTAACCCACTTTTATGGTCTTGAACATCAGCACCGCATTCAGAACAAATTAATGCAACAACATTACAGAAGCTATTTTACGGCCGGCACTGCACTTCGCTGTGCCAAAACTGAATATTTTGTATGCCTACTGTGGATACAACAGAATACCAAGATTACATCCGTTGCGACTCAAGAGCAAGGAACATGTGTTTCTCTGTTTATTTGAATAAGGAATGTTATCAGTTTATTGCACAGGGCATGAAACTTCCTGGCAGATTAAAATTGTGTGCCGGACCGACACTCGAACTCGGGACCTTTGCCTTTCGCGAGCAAGTGCTCTACCAATTGAGCTACCCGAACACGACTCACGCCCCGTCCTCACAGCTTTACTTCTGCCAATACCTCGTCTCCTACCTCCCAAACTTTACAGAAGCTCTCCTGCAAACCTTGCAGAACTAGCACTCCTGAAAGAAAGGATATTGCGGAGACATGGCTTACCCACAGCCTAGGGGATGTTTCCAGAATGAGATTTTCAATCTGCATGGGAGTGTGCTCTGATATGAAACTTCCTGGCAGATATTGCACAGGGCCATAGAACTCGGTGCTCACGAGACTGAGTAAATTTCAGAGGGAATGATTTCATTATACGCATTACATACTGATTTTCCAGATTAAGTTGTTTAATTTTTCTTTCTATTACAGTAAAACTCATTAAGCACACCATCTGCTCAACAACACATTACAGAGTAAATTTCCGTAAGACAGACATTACGCATAACATATCCAAAAACAAACACAAGTATTATATAAAAAGAAGAACGTTGCACTATAAAGCGTCGGAGTCAAAGCTGCTGCTGTGATGGCCCTATATAGCCCGTAGACGGCTTCTGATTGGTCGATAGTCACGTAATGCTGTCGCAGATGTGTCAGCATCTCCGCTGGTGGCGCCACCGCTCCCGCCGCAGCGCAAACCTTGCGACGAGTATCTCTGACTGTTCTTTCCATCGAGAGCTCGTTTCGGTGCGCCGCTAAGATTATATCCGCTGTGACAATTGAAGATCTTCTCACAGATATTAATTTCTACAGCCTCTTTAACTCTCCGATGGTAACAGGGGTGATGCGACAACCCAGTGATAGATTGTTTGTTCTGTTAAGTTGGCAATAATGTCATTTTTTCTGGCAGGCTTGTGTATTCTTTCGTCATTGTTGTATAAATTAGTCACTGGTCTGTCGTGCTGCTGGTCAGTAGTGTTCAGCTGCTACTTGAGATCGATTAGCTCTTGGGGTTATAGATTACCCCTGTTACCATTTTCGTAGGTGAAAAGTATTTGCTAGACTTCATTATCTCTTCGAGTATGGAATCTGTATATGTCAATTATCCAAGGTTTTAGGACTCTGTGACAAGTGCTTTGGAGGAGATAACGACGACTGCAGTGGAAATGACTTCTTTTCAACCGAGGAAGATAATTAGGAAATACTATCTGAACATACTGTAGTTCTGAGTTTGAAACTACGACGTCAGAAGATGGTGGTGATGATGAGGAGGAGGAGATATCATCAGCAAACACTATCAAGGGCAAGAACAGATTTTTATAGTCTAAAATACTGCCTAAGAAAGGTAAAATCCAAAGTAGAAACAATGTAAGAATTCCTAAAGCTCTTAACTTTGCTCAAACCATTGACTCGGAGGCAGATGCTATCGAAATATTATTCGATACAAGAATAGTTGATATGATTGTAGCTCATACAAATGAGGAGATCCCAAGAATAAAAAATGTGCATATACTAACCAGAGGTTTCTTGGTGATACGGACGAGGAAGATATCTGTGCACTAATGAGACTGCTTTATATGTAATGTAGCAGAAAAGATGGTCATCTCAACACTGTTCACCTATTCGTGAGTTCTGGACAGCTTTCGTTAGTAACTGCCGCTGAAGTTAGTCTCCTCATATATATGTAACAATCTATGAGCAGCTTTTAGGATTTCGTGCCAATGGCCATTCCGTGTTTACATTGCTTCGAAACCAGATAAATATGGCATCAAAATAATCACAATGTGTGACGCCACAACATATTATTTGATAGATGCTATACGGAATACCATACGTTGGGAAGGAGAACAGGAACACAAATGAATGTCTGCCAACATACTATGTGAAAAATTTGTCCAGAACTATTCGTGGGACAGATCGAAATATCACTTGTGGCAATTGGTTCACATATATACCTTTGGCAGTCATGTTGCTGAAAGAGAATTTGACAGTTGTTGGTACGTTGAGGAAAAATAAGGAGGAAATCCCACCAAGTTTCCTGCCCAACAGAAGTAAGTGCTATCATCGGAATTTGCTTTTAATCAGAATAAAACACTTGTCTCCTTCACTCCTAAAAAGTGAAAATCTGTTGTTCTTTTGTTTGCAGTGCATAGTGCTCCTGAAACCTGAGATTGTTGAATTTTATAATAGTACGAAAGGACGTGTGGATGTATTTGACAAAATGGTACATGCGTACTCTTCCGTGGAGTACACGACGCTGGCACTTCGGATATTTTATGGAATACTGGACCAAGCAACAATAATTTTTTTTATTTTATTACTTTAAAATCACACCAAAAAGTGAAAAGAAAAGATTTTCTATATAATCTTGGATTTAAACTTGCTTCACCTATAGAAAAATTTGCCACGAGAGCTTTCGCAAAATATAGCTTTACTCTTAGGAACGATGAGAACAAAAGGACCCAGAAGACCAGGAAAAGACGCCCACAGAACTGCAGAAGCATGCAAGACGTCATGTATGCTCTAGAGATAAAGACAGAAAAGTGAAAGTAGCTTGTGTAAAATGTTATAGGCCTGCATGCAACGATAATAGAAAAGAAATTTGTATAACTTGTTTCTCTTAAAGAACAATTTCCTAATAATTATTATCCAATTACTGTAAAGTGTTTATATGTTAATAAGAATATTAATGACTCTAAGCAGATCAAGCTTCGTTCCGTGAGTTTTGTAAAGTTGTAATTATATGCAAAATAAAACTGTGCGGTGACGAGTCACCCCTGTTACCATTAAAAGATGTGTTAATCATGTTACTAACGGAGGGTTAATTACAGAATCTTCGCATGCAGGAACCTGAGAAAAGTTTCGCTTCGTCAAACGGCATTTTCTGTTTACCTACGAGGCTGTTCTCAGCAACTGATGAGTTCTCCAATTCTCGGTTTTTAATACGCTGTGGGCGCTCTCCACAGCGATCGGAAACGGTGTGGATGGACCAATCATGAGCCGTCTGTGGGCCATATAAGATCGGTACAGGAGCACTTTTGACAGTCAGCTGCTCCTGACGAAGTTGATGGAAGTAATCGTCGAAAGCTCGAGGTCTTACTCTGTGATCTGACGCGGGAAGAAGCCCGAGAATGTCTTACACAACAATGCCGCCGCGGGAGACTTCGTTCACACATGTTTTATCACTTAAATACATTAAAACAACCATTATTTTTTAAACGATGTCGGCTGAAGAGCCACCATTACGCGGCTACCAGACCACCCACAGGAGAATGAAATGATGACGAAGGGGAAAAATGTATTTGAAGATGAAGGGGCAGCATGTTCGATCTGTTTACGGCTTGAAAGAACTATTCTGTAAGAGTAGCCGAGAAGGATTGCCGTGGCGGACGCTTGTCCGTCGCCTTGCCACACCAGGCCTGAGAGTCACTCGGAGTTGCGCAACGGCCAGCCTCCCGCCTCCCACCAGTTCTCCTTCATAAGCTCACCGCAACACTTTGTTTATCACGTTCAGCAGTGACGCACAATCACAGTGTGCAGCAAGGACTGCCATGTGGTAGAGGAAAACACCACCGAGTGCTGTGTTTCCTTCGCAAGTGTTCTACTCTAGAAGACAGCGTCTCCACACTGCAGAAACTGTCATTAACTTCCCACAAGGTATGAACAGTACACCTTTCACACAAACCGAAAATTTCATAAATACCACAACGATCCGATGCTTTCTTCCAGAGCGCCTGCGTCATGTCAAAGGAATCTCTTGAAACAAATTACAAAGTACGCTCTATCAGCAAATGAGACTATGGATGCTTCGTACCCAGAGAGACGATGGAGGAAGGAAGGAAAATTTACGCTTACAGTCCTTACGGAGAGAGCAGATCCCTCGCAGTTAACGAGAATGAGATTTGCGCAGCTGCTTCGCGCTTCTACCACGATATATCAGGTCAGCAATTGGAAGCAGCTAATTCCATAATTTATCTGGGAGTAGGCATTAAGAGTGATGTAAATGTAAAATGGAATGATCATATAAAGCTGATCGTCGGTAAAGCAGATGCCAGACTGAGATTCATTGGAAGAATGCTAAGGAAATGCAATCCGAAAACAAAGGAAGTAGGTTGCAGTACACTTGTTCGCCCACTGCTTGAATATTGCTCAGCAGTGTGGGATCCGTACCAGATAGTGTAGATAGAAGAGGTAGAGAAGATCCAACGGAGAACAGCGCGCTTCGTTACAGGATCATTTAGTAACTGTGAAAGCGTTACGTAGATGATAGATAAATTCCAGTGGAAGACTTTGCAGGAGAGACGCTCAGTAGCTCGATACGGGTTTTTGTTGAAGTTTCGAGAACATACCTTCACCGAGGAGTCAAGCAGTATATTGCTCCCTCCTACGTATATCTCGCGAAGAGACCATGAGGATAAAATCAGAGAAATTAGAGCTCACACAGAGGCATACCGACAATCTTTCTTTACACGAACAATACGAGACTGGAATAGAAGGGAAGAACCGATAGAGGTACTCAAGGTACCCTTCGCCACACGCCGTCAGGTGGCTTGCGGAGTATGGATGTAGATGTAGATATAGATGTAGACATGTCATGCGACGCTATTTTGTTTACGTTTCTATGGAAACGTCTCAGAGTTTCCACAGCTGCAGGCAACCTGAACTTTGTGGCAGAACTGAGGCAGCCCTTTGCATTTCGCACTTGAAAGACGGCAACTGTGCTGCCAGCTATCAGAGATCTTCTCTCGCCGTGTGGAGTGTAGAGTTTCGTACGGAGTGAAGAGTTCCGTCGACGTCGAGGTCACTGGCGGCCGAACATCAGTTCAGGTTGAAACACTTCTTCCATGTCGTCCGCGGATCTTCCTACTCACAGCCGAGGCTAGAATGTACGCCCACACAGCGCTGTGCGACAAATTACGCGACGTAATGTTACGAAGATTAGGTCGGAAACGTTTATTGGCGGACCCAGATTAACTTACTGCACTGTTAAATATAAATAACTCTAAATACGGATCGCCAGCCTCGCTTTGACTGTCGAGACAGGGTTAAAATTTATCCTGACTCGTACACCGCTAATAAATGTTCTGTAGCAATCCAACCACTTTTAAAAAGACTCGCAGAACGGACCACCAGATTCCAAAACGCCTCCGTCTCGTCTCTAGCAAATCCCAAAGATAATCACCTCCACAAACAAAATAGGACAGAAGTTAAAAGTCAAAAACGAAGAAGACCCACAGATTTCAAGTTTTTACGGCAATGAAAGGAATTGTTCCATAAAAACATGGGAGAACCGCCGGATATCAGTAACGCCCTGCCACGACATTTCGGCGCAGAGTTTTCTGGGCATCTTCAGGTGAGTGCCACTATAGTAGTACTGCTACAGTGGCACTCACCTGAAGATGGCCAGAGGACTCTGCGCCGAAATATCGTGGCAGGACGTTTCTGATATCCGGCAGTTCTCCCGTGTTTTTATGGAACAATCAGTACGCCGGGAAAGCTTTAAACGTCACAATGAAAGGAATTCATTGTCTTCTGTTAGACCTCATAGATTCACCTCTTTAATTAAACATCACCTCTTGCTGCGCAATGGCCCCACGTTCTGCTGCGCGGCCTGTACCTAGTGAGCACGTGCTCTTTGACTAAACAGCAACCCTCCCAACCTTCACCTAGAATACCTCCAACTTCAGCAGAATTACACGTCCACACAAAGGAAAGGCATAGGTTAGCTCTTTCAAAGTTCTTTCAAACCCTCCCGTACAGGCAGAAAAGATTTACTGATCGCTGAATACCACCACAATTCAACACACACAACACTTAAAAATTTGTCTAGGTAACTAACTACAGCTGTCAGATATTTAAGAAAGCATTTTTACTTGCCACCAGCTGTATGTTTGGTTGACGCATAATTTCGTTGCGATTTTTCCATAAGTTTGATAAACACAACACACACACATAACAGAGACTTTAGTCATCTATAAAATGAAGGGCTTATTGCAATAGTGGTAAAAGTCCATTACGTCCACTTTTCTGTCTATAATGCTTCTGAAATTAATGAGCCAAACAGACAGAAAGAAAGATTCACCTCTAGCAAGAAGCCATTTGCTTGATTATTTCTGGTATCTCAACTGCAGATTTTTCAGGGCTCATTTAACTTTAGGACTCTGTATCTCAATATGAACAAAAATGGACTTATACCACTATTGAAATAAGCCCTTCATATGTTCTCCTACGCTATTTACTACAGTCTGCCAACGCTGCGTAATTTTCGATCCAGCGACTGTACTCGTAGACATCAAGTGGTTTTGAAGCGAAGAACTCATCGAGCCATTTTCGGAACACGTTTTGATCTGGAAAGAAAGCTCCTTGAAGGCTGTTCGATAGAGAGCGTAAAACTTCAATTTCTGGTGGCACAAGATCAGATGAATAAGGCGGGAGAGCAATGACTTACCAACGCATCCCCTGTATAGTGTTTTTTTTTTTTTCAGTGTGCCAGAATGCGGGAGCGCGTTATCGTGGAGCAGCATCACTCACGCAGTCCCCCTGGCCATCGCTCTTGGACTGCGTCTTCAAGACGCCTCAGTTGTTGATAATAAGTATCAGCGGTAATGGTTACTCCTCGGGGAAGCAATTCGTAGTACCGTCGCTGTTCCTCCAGATGCTTAACATTATATTTTGTGGATGCCCGAAGGTCTTTGCACAGGGAGTTGCTAATCTATCTTGACTCAATCATTCCTTTCATTTCCTTGTGTTAGCGTAAAGTCATTGTAAGTAGGCTGTTTAGGTTTTTATGTTGGTAACGCCACGTAGCGCTCTATATGAAAATCACTGACAGTACTGTGTGAAGTATGTGACTGGTTTGCATTGTTGGAATATTCGTTACTGTAGTGTTGGGCAGTTGGATGTGAACAGCGCGTAGCGTTGGGCAGTTGGAGGTGAGCCGCCAGCAGTGGTGGATGTGGGAAGAGAGATGGCGGAGTTTTGAGAGCGGACGATCTGGACGTGTTTCCATCAGAAAGAGTTAATTTGTAAGACTGGATGTCATCAACTGATATACATATATTATGACGTTTGAACACTATTAAGGTAAATACATCGTTTGTTCTCTATCAAAATCTTTCATTTGCTAACTATGCCTATCAGTAGTTAGTGCCTTCAGTATTTCGAATCTTTTATGTAGCTGGCAGTATTGGCGCTCACTGTATTGCAGTGGTTCGAGTAACGAAGATTTTTATGAGGTAAGTGATTCATGAAAGGTATAGCTTATTGTTAGTCAGGGCCATTCTTTTGTAGGGATTACTGAAAGTCAGACTGCGTTGCGCTGAAAATATTGTGTCAGTTTAGTGTTGATCAGAATAAGTAAAGAGAGAAATGTCTGAGTACGTTCAGTTTTGCTCAGCTGTTTGAAAATCAAATGACGTAAGGGGATGTTTCCCCTAAGGGGATGTTTCAACATCATTTCTTCTCACCAGCAAAAATGCAGCTAGGAAAGGTCAGAGTTGTTCACAAGCCAATTGATGACGAGAAAGCAGAGATACACATTTGGCCACCCACTGAATTCTCTGATGTAGGCTTACAGCAGGGCTTCCCAACCTGTGGTCCGCGGACCCCTTAGGGGTCCTCCCGCTCTTTCTAGGGGATCCGCGGCCACCTTTCACCAAATCGTCTAAAATAATGAGTAATATTATTGAATAAAAATGTGAAAATCAAATTCATCACTATTTTTTTCTTGTGAAAAACAAGTGTACTCTTACTTCAGGTCGTATCTCGAAGCAGCCTTGGCGGTTCCTAAGTGAGAACGTATACACAGTTTAGTGCCGGAGAATGCGGCTCCTCAGATCGACTGTTTCGCAACACTACGGGGGTCGTTTGTGCCCCGGCTCACGGCGCTAGATGCGCTGAAGCCTTTTACGCACGCGCTCAGCGAGCTTCGTCGACCAATCACAGCGTTTGCGGCCCCAGGCATCATTAAATCTTAAACTTGCTTTGTCAATGCACTACCTACACTCATGGAAATTGAAATAAGAACACCGTGAATTCATTGTCCCAGGAAGGTGGAACTTTATTGACACATTCCTGGGGTCAGATACATCACATGATCACACTGACAGAACCACAGGCACATAGACACAGGCAACAGAGCATGCACAATGTCGGCACTAGTACAGTGTATATCCACCTTTCGCAGCAATGCAGGCTGCTATTCTCCCATGGAGACGATCGTAGAGATGCTGGATGTAGTCCTGTGGAACGGCTTGCCATGCCATTTCCACCTGGCGCCTCAGTTGGACCAGCGTTCGTGCTGGACGTGCAGACCGCGTGAGACGACGCTTCATCCAGTCCCAAACATGCTCAATGAGGGACAGATCCGGAGATCTTGCTGGCCAGGGTGGTTAACTTACACCTTCTAGAGCACGTTGGGTGGCACGGGATACATGCGGACGTGCATTGTCCTGTTGGAACAGCAAGTTCCCTTGCCGATCTAGGAATGGTAGAACGGTGCGGGACCGTAGCCCAGCTTCATGGAGACGGTTGCGAATGGTCCTCGCCGATACCCCAGGAGCAACAGTGTCCCTAATTTGCTGGGAAGTGGCGGTGCGGTCCCCTACGGCACTGCGTAGGATCCTACGGTCTTGGCGTGCATCCGTGCGTCGCTGCGGTCCGGTCCCAGGTCGACGGGCACGTGCACCTTCCGCCGACCACTGGCGACAACATCGATGTACTGTGGAGACCTCACGCCCCACGTGTTGAGCAATTCGGCGGTACGTCCACCCGGCCTCCCGCATGCCCACTATACGCCCTCACTCAAACTCCGTCAACTGCACATACGGTTCACGTCCACGCTGTCGCGGCATGCTACCAGTGTTAAAGACTGCGATGGAGCTCCGTATGCCACGGCAAACTGGCTGACACTGACGGCGGCGGTGCACAAATGCTGCGCAGCTAGCGCCATTCGACGGCCAACACCGCGGTTCCTGGTGTGTCCGCTGTGCCGTGCGTGTGATCATTGCTTGTACAGCCCTCTCGCAGTGTCCGGAGCAATTATGGTGGGTCTGACACACCGGTGTCAATGTGTTCTTTTTTCCATTTCCAGGAGTGTATTTCATAAGTCGATTTTTGACCAGTTTATTACTTCTAACATGTATCGGCGGCCGAAGTCAGGATCATTGAAGAAGGGTGCAGTTTCTCCATCGCCTTCACAAGGAAAGTTTCCAGTTGAAATGAGTTAGGAGGGAGGACGACCAAAGGAAGACTTTACATACATTTGAACATTTTTCTTCGGATTTCACGAAAAGCCACACATACACACACACACACACACACACTCACACACACACACACACACACACACACACACACGCGACTGTTACGAAATATGCATGCTCCTTACACAGCAGTAGCCAAATAGTGGAAGTGAACAGACCATAAGCGGCAGCTTGTCAACAGCGAACAGTTTGGACGTGACGTTGATTGCTCTTGGAGGAAGACAGCTCCATCGTGTGAAATTTCAATTACCAAGTAATTTTTATCATCCTATAGTGTTTTGAACAAAGTGACTAAATCCACTACTAAATGTCTGGATACAGTGGGAATTGAAATTGAATCGTTAATTTCAAGTTGTTTCCATTCTTCTCTAAACCAAAGGCTATTGATACTTCTGGGGGGGGGGGGGAGGGGAGGGGAGTCATTGGGAACATGGCACTTGCATTAAGAAGCTTTCAGTTCCCATGGGTTTCGCTCTGAAATTTAAAGTTACTGTGCTCTTGACTCACCAGGGGTGCGCCTTGGATTTTCGACTGAAGAAGGGGTCCGCCAGCTGAAAAAGTTGGGAAGCCCTGGCTTAGGGTATGTGGTACCCACACACTCGATTTCTAAGCCTTCCCCATCTGATGCAAATGTCGCACGATGGTGGAATGATCACAGTTCATCACTTTTGCTGTTTTTCAAGCACACTCACGTGGATCATTGTGGATTAATGCGTTTATACGATTTTCATCAAAGACGAAGGTCAGAAAATCATTTTCTTACCGTGCCCTGTTCAGTAGCATATCCACGCACACGGCGCAAATGTTTCTGGCAGTCTCCGCTGCTGTCACCCCTTTATTGAAATCACACAGCAGAAATGTCGGAAATGTTCCGATATCGCCAAATGGCATTCCATTTTCTAACGTCCAAACCTCCTTTCACTGTCTCCATATGATAAAATGACAATATGTAAACTCAGATATCAACAGTCAATCACAAATAAAAATGACAATCGATTAATAAACCCACAACTGCTGGAACACCGACATGCAAAATAAAACGCTACAAACCGATGCTCCAACCTAAAATATTATATTTATTTTTGGCAAATTCCTGTTATTTCACCCATCATCAACTGGAAGACTGAAGAATAAGAAAAAATTACACAGATTAAAAATCCGAAATATAGGAGTTGTACCTCTGAACACCATATCATGTACAGCATTTACAAAATCGTGACATCTGTTGGTTTCAAAATGCATATTTCTTATAGAGCATACTTTCGTGTACTAAATGTAACAAAACCAAAACATGGAATGCAACTTATCCAGATACTGACAGTATCTTGAAAAACTTAGGTAAGTTGTACAAACCCTTCTGACAGTTGGCAGCTGGCTGTCATCTCAGGTCTATGTATCCTCAGATGATCACAGAGTCTAACATCCCAGAATAAAAACATAGGAAGCGCTGCAATACAATCAGTTCAGTGATAATAAGAACTGAAGCTGATCACTTGATCAGTGACTTATAAGAGTGCCAACAGCCATTAAACTACATTTTTAGCCTTATCATTAAGTTTATTTGCAATTTTCGAATTCTTAACTTGTATTACGGTTTCGTCAAATATAAATTGTTGTCCTTATCTTGTTATATCAGTTACATACACACGAGATAACACAGTTAATGTGGCCATGTTCATCACATGTGCAGTGTTTTTTACTAGCAATAGTTTATAAAACGTTTTGCAGAATTTGTAACCTGGAACCCAGGTATGCATATTGTGTCTAGTCCTTTTGACTGTTCAAAGGTCTACATCGTTCCTTCCAATCTGTGGGTGTTCTTTACCTCTGTATATATAGTACCTACAGTTCAAGTAACTTGAGGTCTTTGTTTTCCTACACTTACGTTACACGATGGATTATTATTGGTGTTAGCTGTAGTTTCACGGCATGTGTTAGTCGTGTCCTATGATGGTGAAGTTGTGATTTTTCATTACGGAGCAGTTCATATTTCTGCTTGTACATAATTTTGTTCTTAGGCCTATTATTCTGTACGTGTGATTTGTTTATATAATTGATACAATGATGTACAAATGATTTTCCTGTGTGTATCATCACCGAGATTTTTCTGTTTTCATCATTAATGTTATGTTAATATTGTAGTTCTAATTTATAATCAGTTACACACAACGTTCGTATCTTACAGCTTTAGTCTGAAGTCTAGATTTTATGTTATTTGTAGCCTGAGGTCTTCGTTTTATGATTGTTATAACCAGAGATCTACGCTTGACTACATGCATGCCTTATTGATATCTAATATAATTCCCTAACATCCACTGTTTCTACAATTGTGTATTAACTTGTGGTATTATATATACAATAGTTTGACCTAACTATTTTTGAGCCCTTGTTATCCATGGTGCAAACAAATCTATCTTACTTTAATGATTTTACATAAAAGCTCATTTTTCCACCTGATATGTGATTACGCAAAACTATTACTAGACCATTATATGTCTCTTATGAGACATTTTCTGGTGTATATTTTACTTCATTGACATGCTCAGCAGGTTAGTGTCATTTAGTCTTTGTTTTCCTTATGCTACAGTCATAGAATATTGTTTCTTGATTCTAACCACATGTTGACAGTATTGAATTTTTTTTCTGTTCATTAGCGTTTCCTCTGACTTAACCAGCAATTGTATTACAGGTCTTCTTATGTCTTTATTCTGGGATGTTAGACTTTGGTCATGAGACTGCTTAGGCCTGAGACGGCGGTCGCCTGTTAACCATCAGGAGCGTATGTGCAACCTTTCCCAAGATATTGTCAGAGTCTGGTTGTGTTGTATTCCACGTTTTGTCTCTGTCACATTAGATATACGAAATTGCGTTCTACAGGAAATATGCATTTTTAAACCAACAAACGTTTCAATTTAGTAAGTACTGTGCCTGATGTTGATGTCACCAGCACATATGGATTTTTCTTAATTTTCAGTCTTCCACTTGATGATGATTGAAATAACTGAAACTTATTAAGAATAAATATCATATATACAGCAGATGGAAAACAAAAGTAATTTTCTATAAACACTCAACACTCTCGAAATACCACCCCCGCTGCAGAGGGCCAACGAATCACTACCTCAAGCCTCCGACGGCTGCCCACTGACCTGTGTAAATCATGGAATACTTCTAGATAAGCTCAAGTACTGTGGTATGAGTGGGGCAGCGCTCCAATGGCTTAAATCATACCTAACTGGAAGTGTGCAGAAAGTTGAAATAAGCAGTTCACATAATATGCAAAAACCTGGTGATTTCTCAAACTGGGGAACAATCAAGAATGGGGTGCCGCAAGGTTCGGTCTTGGGTCCTCTGCTGTTCTTAATATATATCAATGACTTGCCATTCTATATTCACGAAGAGACAAAGCTGGTACTTTTTGCCGATGATACAAGTATAGCTGTCACACCCGACAGTCAAGAATTAACTGGTGAAATTCTAAACGATGTTTTTCAGAAAATCATTAAGTGGTTCTCTGCAAATGGGCTCTCATTAAACTTTGACAAAACACAGTATATACAGTTCCACACAGTAAATGGAATCATGCCATTAATAAATATATACTTCGATCTGAAATCGGTAGCTAAGGTAGAATATTCCAAATTTCAAGGTGTGTGAATTGATGAGGGGCTGAATTGGAAAAAACACGCTGAAGATCTGCCGAAACGTTTGAGTTCAGCTACTTAGGCTATCAGGGTCATTACAAATTTTGGCGATATACATCTCAGTAAATTAGCTTACTACGCCTATTTTCATTCTCTGCATTCGTATGGCGTCGTATTCTGGGGTAACTCATCACTGAGTAAAAGAGTGTTCTTTGTACAAAAGCGTGTAATCAGAATAATTGCTAGAGCTAATCCAAGATCATCCTGCAGACACTTATTTAAAGAGCTAGGGATCTTCACTGTGGCCTCACAATATATATATTCACTTATGAAATTTTTTATTAACAATCCGAACTAATTCAAAAGTAATAGCAGTGTACATGGCTACAGCACTAGGAGAAAGGATGATCTTCACTACTCAAGATTAAATCTAACTTGGGCTCAGAAGGGGGTAAATTATGCTACCACAAAAGTCTTTGGTCACTTACCTAATAGCATCAAAAGTCTGACACATAGTCATACAGCAAGAAATTAAAAGAATTTCTGAATGACAACTCCTTCTACTCATTAGATGAATTTTTGGATATAGGAAGTGGGTAATTTCCCCACCCCCACCCAGATAAAAAAATTATAAATATTAAGTGTCATGTGATATTTTGTGTAATGTAATATCTTGGATAGACACCTTTTATTGACCTGACTCGTTCCACATCATTACGAAGTGTCGTATTCGTTATCTATGGAACAAGTACTAATCTAATCTAATCTCAAACTCACGAGCCCAAAGCAGCACCTCGAAACTAGTTTTTGCGTCCAGGACCATCAGACAATAATATTCAGGAGCAGAATACAGGCAGCTTGATTGCTTTGTAGTAATGACAGTCTGCGAAGTACCACTGCCTTCCAGGACCTTTTAAAATTTTTTTCGCAACAGGTGTAGAGAAACACCTGCCATCGTTACAAATTCACTAGGCCTCAAGATGCTGACCACAACGCATTTGCAAGAATTATGGGAAGACGGACCCACTATCTCCAGGCCGAACAAAGCCCCTTTCCCATGGACATCAGAAACTGGTTATGGGGCCTATAGTAGTCAAGCAGATAATCTTGAAGGAACATACAGCAATGATATGTTGCAAGCTACTCAGACTGACGATAGTAACTGACTGTGTTCGAGGGTAATCGGTCTGTGAAACGAACCCTACTTGTTCCAAATATGGTGTTCCCACTGCACCAACGAGCTCAGTGGACTGTGAGCAGGAAATTTGCGGGATGAACCTATATGGGGGTGGGGACAGGCGGAGAAGAAGAAAATTGACAGTTATAGCACCTGCACACTGTGGCACAAACCCTAAATGCGTTACGCAGTATACGTGTGGATGTAGACCACTAACGTCCATGCGCATAGGTCGAGACTAAGTCTCCTAGCCATGTGAAACTCTGATTTCTCCCAGCCTATCAAATGTTGATAAAATTTAACGGGGATGCAGCTGGGTGACGTCTTCGTGCAGGTGCACTGGTCAGATGATAAGAAATGGAAGGGGGGGGGGGAGGGGACGGTAAGAGGGCAGAGGGCCGTATACTGAACATAAGCATCAAACATGATTGCAACTGACAAGCAGATCTGCTATTGCGGAACACTGTCTCGGCACTGGTCTTCCTATTGAATATAACAACACGGAGATTGTGGCGTATATTTCCAGCTACTAGACTAGTGCTGTTACGGAAGCGGATGAGATTAAATTGGCAACTGATTTTATAAGTGGAGATGGAAGTTTTTGCTTAAAATCTGGCTGGAATCCTGCTCTCTCCATGGTCAATCAACAGAGGACAAAATTAATGCTACGTCACCCATTGGTAGTTAACTTTCACCATCGGTAACGTCTGATGTTGGTCGTATTTGTTTGGGCGGTGGTATTAGTCTTTGCTGTGTGTGTGTGTGTGTGTGTGTGTGTGTGTGTGTGTGTGTGTATTTATGTGTCTATGTGTCTGTTGACATTCGGAATATGCCTCGCTAACCGAAGTTATAAAATTTCTTGGTCAGCTCTCCCTCATTGCAATTGTACCATGAAAATTAGCAACTGATTTTATAAGTAGAGATGGAAGTTTTTGCTTAAAAACTGGCTGGATTCCTGCTCTCTCCATGGTCAACCAATTTGCGGAACCCTACCTGTCAAAGACGTTACCCGGCAGCATTCCCGTAAGCTGTCTGTTCACCTGTCGAAATAACGGTGATAGCAGGGATAAAACACAGGCATCAAAAGGTGATCCAAAACTAGTACAGAAACCAGCTACTATTAAAACAGTCGACGGACATGAAAGGGAACGAGTGATTGACAAGGGAGTGAGACATGGATTTACCGTGTACCCAGTATTGTTCAATGTGTACATTCAGCAAGAAGTAAAGGAAATCAGGGAGGTATTTGCAGATGGGATAAAGGTTCAGGTAGGAGAAATTAAAACGTAGAAGTTTTCCGATGATGAGGTAATTCCGAAAGAGATTGAAAAGGCCTTGGAAGAGCAGCTAAGCAGAACTGTTAGTGTTTCGAAATGAGTTGTAAGATAAGCTTAAACAAAAAGGAAAACATTGATAATGGCATTTCCTCGATTTAAATGAGGTGATGCTGAAGGATTTAGATTTAGAATGAGACAGTAGAAGTAGTAAATGAGATCTGCTACTTGGGCAGCAAAATGAATGATGATGGCTGAAATACGGAGAATATAAAATTCACGCTGGCCATAGAAAGAAAAGAATTGCTGAAAAAGAGGATTTTGTTAACATCTAATATGAATTTAAGCCTTAACTTTTATGTAGGCACTTGTCTGAAGTGTAGCTTTGTATGGAAGTAACAGGTGTACGACACGTCCTTCAGACTAGAAGAGAACAGGAGCTTTTAAAATGTGTGCTGCTGCTTTGAGGGGTGGATCGAACACAATTGGGGGAAAAAAAATTTAAGACATAACGTGACTAAAGGAAGGAATAGGTCAGTAAGACACCAGGTTGGTAATTGGTTTCTGCTAATGAAATGTGGCGGTATCTCGACTGAGCTGTGCACTACAAATAAATTTTAATATCAGAGTTCTAGTTATTTTCGTCATTCGTTCAACTGGTTAGTTACTTTGTTATATCTTCCATAGACAATTTGCGCTGTACCCAAAGTTAACGACGCGGAGAGAGTCCGTTTTCAAGATATTAAAATACTCGTAATTCATTTATGTTCATAGATACACGGTAGAGTAGCGTATAAATGGAAACTGTGGAAAAGATGAAGATACGAATATGAAGCATTTTTGTTGTTGGTATCATTACCAACATCTGATCAGGAATTTATAGAATAAGGCAGGTGATGAAATATTAAGATCGTGGCATAATATTTGTTCCAAAGCATTTCAGAAAATCAGGAGCAACTCAATTAATAATTCTTTAAAATCATAATTTACCAGTCGTGTTCGTGTCCCAAATTCAGAGTAAGGAACGCTTATTCAGTATCCAAAGAGACCTGCTCATTACCTATTGTAGCCCAGTGTTAAGTTCTGGGGGCAGTATGCCTCGTTTTGGATTAATGCGTCAGTTTTGTAAGGGGAGGATCGTCTATGAATCTATTTGGTACTTGGGTGACGACACACATAGTGAGAAACGTCTAGTAAGTCTTCGTTTTGAAACTTCCTGTCAGATTAAAACTGTGTGCCGTGCCGAGACTCGAACTCGGGTCCTTTGCCTTTCGCGGGCAAGTGTTTTACCCAAGCACCACTCACTCCCCGTCCTCACAGCTTTACTTCTGCCAGTACCTCGTCTCCTACCTTCAAGTCTTCGTTTGTTTTCCCGACTTCTACGCAGAGTAGTGGGGAGCAACACTTAGAGTGGTCATTAAACCGGCGTTAGAAGGAAAGAATCGTTTGGCGTTGCTGTCTGGTAGAACGTAGAATCCTAAGATTAACCGCCTAATCAGGAAACGTTTCCTCCCTAGATACACATTGGCACCTACACTAACGGTGTGTGTCTTAAATGTGTCTGTTAAGTGAAAATGACTGTAATCGAAGTGTATGACATCGTACCTTGTTTGTATTGCATGATGATAAGAGACAGCGAGAGAGAGTTGGATGTTTGTCGTCTCCGATCGGGAGGGAAGTGTCCCTTGACCTGCGTTACGATATGACGAGTATGACATGATTATAAAGGAAAGAGAGAGAGGGAGTGAGGGAGAAGGGGGACGTTGAAACGCTGTGCCGGCGCATAGCCTACTCCTTGCGAATAAAACTAAGGGCGCCGCCAAACTTGAAGTTCCCATCCGATGGACAGGTCAGCATCAACAGTGTCACATGCAAAGTCTAACAGAAAGAAGAAGGTTCTGTTGCTAAGTAATTCACACGGTACAGGTGTGGGCAAGAAGTTGCAGGAAGTGTTGGGAGTGAGTACCAGGTCACCAGCATTGTGAAGCCTGGGGCAGGGTTGGCTCAGGTGACTGACAGCATAGGGGAGTTAAGTAGGAATTTTACGAAGGAGGATCAGGTAGCGATAGTGGGTGGAGCAGGGAATATTCTTGATAGGGACGGGGAATATGATGTATGTGGTGACCTCGTAAAGATAGCTACTCAAACTGGTGGCAGTAATGTGCATTTCATGCAGCTGTTACAGCGTCATGATCGACCTCATCTTAATGCGACTGTTAGGCGTGTTTACATGGAGCTGGAGAAAGCGTTGATGGCAGAGGGTATGGGTGATATTGCAGTGGTGCCAGTTGAGTCTATCAGTACATCGGGTTTCACTAGATATGGTCTTTACCTCTATACGTATGGGAAGAGGAGGCTGGCAAAGTTCACAGGTGACAGTGTAGTGGGTGGTGATGGGATTACTCATGGAAAAATTCCTACAGTATTTGGTGCTAGAGCTGCACCTCTTTTAGATTTAAGTCAGCTGATAGGTATACCGGCTTAAAGGAAGTACCTCTAACTAAGGAATCACCTTCAGAGGACGTCATGTTTCCAAGTAGAGAAGGAATTAACATATTTCATCAGAATACAAGAACTGTTAGAGATGAAGTTAGTGAACTGCTTATAGACGTTGACTCTGGAAATACTGATATATCGAAGCACCACTTAGATAATTTGACAATTCAGAGGCTTCCTTTACCACGGTACAGATTAGCTGGCTGTACTTCAAGGAGTTCCTTGCGGGGGGGGGGGGGGGGTGGCCATGTATGTAAAGAACAGTATTCCGTTTGAGTCCATAGACGTATCTCGGCATTGCACTGAACAGATATTTGAATGTTGTGCAGGGGCAGCTGAATTTATAGGTCCCCTAACTCTGACTTCAGAGCATTTCTGCTCAAGATAGAGACGGTTCTTCGTTCACTTATAGGAAGTGCAAGAAATTAGTTACATGTGGTCACTTCAATATTAATTTTGTGCAAGAAAAAGTATCTAGAATGAAATTTTCACTCTACAGCGGAGTGTGCGCTGATATGAAACTTCCTGGCAGATTAAAACTGCGTGCCGGACCGAGTCTCGAACTCGGGACCTTTGCCTTTCGCGGGCAAGTGCACTACCAACTGAGCTACCCGAGCACGACTCACACCCCGTCCTCACAGCTTCACTTCTGCCAGTACCTCGTATCCTACCTTCCAAACTTAACAGAAGCTCTCTTGCGAACCTTGCAGTTTTAATCTGCCAGGAAGTTTCAAATCAGCGCACACTCCGCTGTAGAGTGAAAATGTCATTCTAGAAACAACCCCCAGGCTGTGGCTAAGCCATGTCTCCGTAATATCCTTTCTTTCAGGAGTGCTAGTTCTGCAAGATTCGCAGAAGAGCTTCTGTTAAGTTTGGAAGGTAGGAGACGAGGTACTGGCAGAAGTAAAGCAATGAGGACGGAACGTGGGTCGTGCTCGGGTAGGCCAGTTGGTAGAGCACTTGCCCGCGAAAGGCAAAGGTCCCGAGTTAGAGTCTCGGTCCGGCACACAGTTTTAATCTGCCAGGAAGTTTCAAGAAAAAGTATGTTGGTAAATCTCCCATACTCATATGGTCTGATGCGGACTGTGTTTTTCCAACTAGGCTGCAGGGAAACAGTAGCACAACGATAGACAATGCTTTTATTCATTCTTCATTACTAGATGGGCATTCTTTTAGTAAATGGGTGAATGATCTTTCAGACCATGATTCACAAATTTTAACACTAAAAGGTTTTTTTTACTCAAATAAATGACACATATAATAACAAAATAGGTAGGAAATCTAATCAAACGGCAATAGGGAGTTTTTTAAACCTCGTCAAGGAACAAGAGACGCTGTATGTTTATAGACCCAGTAACATAGATGGCAAACATAACGCTTTCCTTATCACATATCTCATGCTCTTTGAGAGTTGCTTTCCATTACAACGATCTCAACACGGTACTAACAGTAAAAGGCAGCCTGTGTGGCTGCCTAGTGGTACGAGGATAGCATGTGGAGCAGAGGGGGAATTATAAACATCTAAAAAAGCTTTGCATCACCCCGGTTCCCAGATCACCTGAAGATAGACGTTGATTGTGGACATTATATCACAGACATAGTCCCTCTGACTCTTCAGAGATGTCGCTACACCCGCCCAAAGATGTAAACAATCATGCATGAGCAGCGCCTATTAGACGGAGCGGGTCGACAGCCGACCATTTCCAGTCATTCCACCATGAAGAAGGTACACGGCTCGTATTCTCTGTAGTTCAACCATGGCTAGATGGTCAATACCGTGGTTCCATCGCGTCCGCGTTGTTACTTTGTGCCAGGAAGGTCTCTCAACAAGGGAAGTGTCCAGGCGTTCGGAGTGAACCAAAGCGATGTTGTTCGGACATGGAGGAGGTACAGAGAGACAGGAACTGTCGATGATATGCTTCTCTCATGCCGCCGAAGGGCTACTACTGCAGTGGATGACCGCTACCTACGGATTATGGCTCTGAGGAACACTGACAGTAATGCCACCATGTTGATTAATGATTTTCGTGAAGCCACAGGACGTCGTGTTACGACTCAAACTGTGCGCAATAGGCTGCATGTTGCGCAACTTCACTCCCAACGACTATGGAGAGGTCCATCTTTGCAATCACGACATCATGCAGAGCGTTACTGATCGACCCATCAGCATGCAGAATGGACGTTCAAGATTGGCATCACGTTCTCTCCACCGATGAGTGTCGCATATGCCTTCATCCAGACAATCGTCGGAAACATGTATGGAGGCAACTCGGTCAGGCTGAACGCCTTAGACATGCTGTCCAGCGAGTGCAGCAAGGTGGAGGTTCCCTGATGTTTTGGGGTGGCATTATGTGGCGCCGACGTACGCTGCTGGTGGTCATGGAAGGCACCGTAACGGCTGTACGATACGTCAATGCCATATTCCAACCCATAGTGCAACCACATCGTCAACATATTGTTGACGCATTCGTCTTCATGGACGACAATTCGCGCCCCCATGGAGCACATCTTGGGAATGAATGCCTTCCTTCAGAGTAAAGACATCGCTCTACTAGAGTGGCCAGCAAGTTCTCCAGACATGAACGTTATCGAACATGGATAGATTGAAAAGTGCTGTTTATGGACCACGTGACCCACAAACCACTCTGAGCGATCTACGCCGAATCGCCGTTGAGGAGTGGGACAATCTGGACCAACAGTGCCTTAATGATCTTGTAGATAGTATGCCACGACGAATACTGGCATGCATCAATGCAAGAGGACGTGCTGCTAGGTATTAGAGGTACCGGTGTGTACAGAAATCTGGACTTCCACCTCTGAAGATCTCGCTGTATGGTGGTACAACATGCAAAGCGTGTTTTGCATGAGCAACAAAAAGGGCGAAATCATGTTTATGTTGATCTCTATTCCAATTTTCTGTACAGATTCCGGAACTCTCGGAAACAAGGTGATCCAAAACTTTTTTTGATGTGTGTATATTAAAGTGTTAGAAGTATTCACAATCAGATCACAATCAAGCCACAGTAGCACATTAAAAACAGTATTGTAACGTGTTTAAAAATGTTATTAGGAAGGCAAAGAATATGTGGTACGTAAGTAGAATAGCTGATTCAAACGATAAAATTAAAACCGGTCGGTTGTAAAGGAAGTGTCTGTTCAGCAGCACAAGATTGGCGATATAAAGTCAGTTCGTAGTAAAAATATTTCACTTTCTGGTAAATGAGGTATATGTACATTATTTAATAATCATTTTCTGAGCATAGTTGGTGAATTAAATAAAAATTTAGTTTCTACAGGGAATAATACAACTATCTTGGCAAATGCCCTTCCGACATTGATGTCTGAAATACTCCTCTGTGATACAGACAAGTGGGAGATTGAGTCAATAATTAGATCACTGAAGAATAAGGACTCTCATGGATACGATGGAGTGCCTAGCAGAATACTAAAGTATCGTGCTGCACGTGTTAGCCTCGTATTTAGCTATATTTGTAATTTTTCGTTTAGGAATGGTCAGTTTCCTGAACGATTAAAGTAGTCAGTAGTAAAGCTGCTTTATAAAAAGGGAGAATTTGATAATTTAGACAATTTTAGACCTATTTCTATGCAATTAGGGTTTGCTAAAGTTACTGAAAAGGCTGCGTATGTAAGGGTAATTGATGATTTTATATCACATAATTTGTTATCAAATATACAGTTCGGCTTTAGAAGTCGTTTAACAACTTAAAATACTGTACTCTCTTTTCTCTGAGATGGATTGAATGGGTTAAACAAAAGGTTTCGAACTCTAGGCCTATTTTTTTGATTTAACTAAGGCGTTTGATTGTGTTGATACCCAAATATTGCTCCAGAAGTTGGACCATTACGAAATACGAGGAGTAGCTCACAATCGGTTCACCTCTTTCTTTAACAACAAACATCAAAAGGTCATTATTTGCAGTGTTGAGAGTGGCTGTGATGTGGGGTATGAGTGGGGTACGGTCAAATGGGAGGTGCCCCAGGGATCAGTGTTGGGGCCATTCCTGTTCCTTATTTATATAAATGAAATGCCATCTAGTATTACGGGTAACTCTAAAATATTTCTGTTTGCTGATGACACTAGCTTTGTAGTAAAGGATGTTGTGTGGAAACTATGCTCGGTTTCAAATAGTGCAGCTCATGACGTATGTTCATGGTTTGTAGAAAAGCTAACGCTAAATCTCAGTAAAACTCGGTTTTTACTGCTTTTGACACACAATTCTACAAAGCCCGACGATTTAATTTCACAGAATTGGCATATGACCAGTGAATCTGAACAGTTCAAAAATATAGGTTTTCAGATTGACAGTAAACTGTCGTGGAAAGCCCACGTTCAGGATCTTGTTCTAAGACTTAATGCTGCCATTTTTACTATTCGAACGGTATCTGAAGTAAGTGATCGTTTGACACAAAAATTAGTCTACTTTGCTTATTTTCATTCCCTTATGTCGTACGGTATTATATTTTGGGGTAACACTTCTCATTAAAAAAGGATGTTTTTGGGTCAGAAACTGGCGGTTCTGGCAATAAGTGGTGTACGTTCGCGAACCTCTTGTCAACCCCTGTTCACTAGTCTGGGTGTTTTGACGTTGGATTCTGAGTATATATATATTCCTCACGGTTATTTTCTGTTAACAATATTAGTTTAGTCACAAGAGTAAGCAGCTTTCACTCAGTTAATATTCGGCAGAAATCAAACCTGCATTTGCATCGGAATTCCTTAACTCTTGTGCAGGAATGTGTGCAGTATACTGCGGCATCCATTTTCAGTAAGCTACCACTCGAATTCAAAAATCTTAGCAGTAATCCACGTGCTCTCAAATCATGGGTCACTTCTTCTATTCTGTCGAGGAGTTCCTTGAAAAGTGAAGCTGATTCTTCTTGTATTGTTGATTGCGTTCACTTAAACTTATGGATTGACTTTTTCGGCTTAATAAATGTTTTATTTTTATCTGTTATTACTTTTACGTTGTAATTTCATGTACTGACACGTTCCATGACCTTGAGGATTTGCTCTTCAGTTGGTCCTACGGAACTTGAAACGTAAACAAATAAAAAAAATAAAACGCCCTCACTTCACATGACACTGCGGAGAAGTTAGATATTTAACCCAAAATAGTAGCTACAATCTGTTGATGCGGAGCATTAAGTCATCAAATCTCTTTCTCTTGCTGGCCAAATACTTGCAGTGAAAATATCTTCCGCTATCAGGATTCGAATCGGCTGTCTCCAAGTTGAACGCAACTGCTTAGACGGGTATCAACAGTCTCGGCTTAGTAAGCGGGCGCAACAGTTCTTATGTAACAGACCTGTTCCATTTTGTAGGCCTTTCGGCAGTTTTCACCCTCATGTGAAATTCTTCGTTTCTGTCTTGCGTTAATTGAGCCACACTATATGACTACACCACAATGCAAACGCTAACACTGACAGTAAAAGCTTTTCTCTATTCATGTCATTCTTATTTCCTTGTGTAAATTTACGGAGTTGGTATTCGAAGAAGACTATGTGACAGTCCTGCTCCTGCCATTGTTAAAATCTCATAGGAATCACGAGAACAACATGGGAGTGGAGGAGGAGGTGTCGGAGGAGGGGAAGGGGAATGGCGGTTATCGTCCCGTCGACAAAGAGAGCATTAGAGGCGAAGCCGAAGGTCGATTTAGGGCAGGATGGAGAAGGAAATCTGCCGAGCCATTTCAAAGGAACCACCCCGGCATGGGCCTGAAGCGATCTATTGAAATCACGGAAAAAATCAAGACGGCCGGAAGCGGAGTTGATCTGTCGTCCTCCCGAAATCAGTCCAGTGTGCTAACTACTGCGCCACCTCACTTCGTAAGATGAGAGGGATTAGAATCACGTAGGCAGTTATTTTTTCCTCGCAAAAAGGACAGAAAATTATTAGATTTCTGTTTGTACTCTGTCCCCTTTGCACTGTATAGGGAATTGTGGAGAAATGCTGTCAAATATCGCTAATCGATATTGTTTCATGTTTCCTATCACCATTTTGTGGTTATTTTATCGCGAGTACTGGAATCATTTGCTAAAGAGAAAAGCTTTGCGTGTTTCTTGCTGCGGAGGTGCACTCCTTGTGTGGTTTGTTGTTACTGTTGGTCAGCAGAAGGCAATCAGGAAACACCCTCAGGAGTGATGAGCCTCATTCAGGGAGGTGGGCAGTTTTGTCGAAAGTGGGGCTGTGTTCTGCTTTTCTGGGCAGAACCTGAACATGTCCTCACTGAGGGCAGAGGATGTCGTACCACCACTGCCATCCCCAAAGAATAGCTGAGAATGAAATTTTTGACTTTTCAACACAAATATCAAAGGACAAAGTGCAGCTGCACTGCCCGACCAGCATGAGAAAGCCAGTTGCTATAACTCATAAAATTTTGGTGTATCCAGTGAATGTGTATCCCCCACAACCGCAGATTGCATGACGAAGGAGAAACTGCTCCAGGTCAGTACCAATCTTTGTTAATGTGCATTTTGTACACCACGAGTGGGAAGTTTCTGCTGCGTTTCCTTGTGTTTTTGCGAATATTCTAGTCCATAACGTTGGCATCAGCGCTGATTCATCCCCTTCAAGTAGAATTTCTGGAGGGTAAAAGTTGTGGAGAGACAACTAAGATTCGTGGCGACTCGTCATTCGCCTTGTAGATACCGTATGCTGCTGATGTACGCACACTTTGATGGTTTTGGGGAAATGTATCACAACCCGCTGTAGCCCAGCCCATATTCTGAGCAGCTCACTACCTACTTGTTCAACTTTAGTTGCCAATTTGACTTTTAATTTGTAATGTTGCCCCGTTAACTCTGAATTTTAGAGTTGCCCAGATAGGATATCTTGTTTTTCCTCCATGTAGTCTTCCATATATTCTGATACGGTCCCAGATTGTTAGCGTCAATTAGTGTAAATCTGATCGAGATTTTAGAGAATGTAGCTCTCTCTCAATTTCTTGTGAACTATGTCCATAAATTAGAGCCAATTATAATCTGTTATTAACAGACGTCTTTTACTTCAAAATACTCTGTCTACAACTTTTCAATGGTTAGGCGACCCACTAATCACGAATGAAGTCAGTCGTATACTGAAGTTTGTTGTTTTTACTGTGATGGTGTTGTCGTTTTGCACAGTGGCCAAACTGTACGATCTATTACTTGTTATTCAGTGAAGGCAACGTGCATTGGCTTGCTCATCTTGTATCATCATTGATTTGTTTATCGACTAGGGAGAGTTCTGTCGATTTCTCACAGGATTATAATTTTGTAGTGTGTTGTTTCACGGCAATTTGGCTAATGACCTTGCTCTATTTAGACGTAATAAGCAAAGAAATTTTCATAGCCACGTCATATCATAAAACAAGCCAAGGAACACTTGCCGCCCGACCAGAGACGAAAAACACGAGTCTTTCGCGTCTTAGGTGTAGACTGGAAAATTTTCAGGGTCTGTTAAAGATTTAGCTCTGGTCGTTGTGTAGTTATCTGTAGCCTTGTTAAGTGCATCGTAAATAGAAATGAACCTAAGATCGAACAGAGCATATTATCATTGACGACCCTAGTCGCACATCCCTGCCACCCTATTCCCTTTCCCCCTTAACCCCGTGATGTCTGGAGGACCTCTCATGCGTGTTTCAGATGTCTAGTTAGGTTCAACACACTTCATTTTTCACAATATCCAATTGTCACTTATTTTTATAAGCGTCAGACAAAGAAATACAAAAAGAAATTTAGGAACACACAAAACAAGTACGTTAAATTAGACTTGATCAGCATACGCGCATGTACGGTTACATCATGGACGACCAATAGCAGCTGACCTCCAGGGCAGTCAGAGCTACTTGGTACAACATTGCCCGCAGCAAAAGAAATGCTCCATAGTTTGTGTTTATCCGCAGTAGCAAATTATGGTGGCGGCTGATAATATCAATTTTTGCAATTCACGCATGTATCTCCCGACTCCAAACCGTAGATGAGTGAAGCGACATGTAACCACTTCTTTGGTGACCATGAGGAATATTTTCAGAAGTGAGCCAATGATGATTATTTACTATCTGTGCCTTCAGTGGATCGAGACATTGGCAAGATGTTACTGATTTACATGAAGCTTTTCCTGGGCCTTACTTCTGGACAGTTACTGCATAATAATGTAACGGATGGCAAGGCCTCGTGACCAATTTAGTCCTTTCCACAGTGGAGGTAATTTCATGACATACGTTTGGTTGAGCAATACCTACGAGGTGATATACCTTAGCTAGTTGCGTGGGCACGAGGCATCCAGTAACAAACCAGCACGCCTCATTTAGTGCTTCTTCGACTTCTTTGGCATCCAGTAACAAGCCAGCACGCCTCATTTAGTGCTTCTTCGACTTCTTTGGCACGGGTAGACCTTTATGATACTCGGCATGCATCTTCTGGCACGGGGAAATTACCGATAATGCCTTTGCACTTAAAGCTTGTGGCCGGGAGCCCTACGTGTTGCCGATTATTCTCCTTAGGATCTTATTTCTATCTTCCTTTCTCAGCCTTGAGCTATGGCAATGCTGCTAGTACTTCAACCTGCTACTAATTGTGACACCTGGATATTTTTGGTATGGTGTGGCATTCAAATGCACTCGTTGCCATGGGACACAAAGCCTACGATGTGCTTCCCTGTGCATAATGTGAACTCCTTGTGTGGTCTGTTGTTACTGTTTGTCAGCAGAAGGCAATCAGAAAACACCCTCAGGAGCGGTGAGCCTCATTCATGGAGGTGGGCAGTTTTGTCCGAAGTGGGGTTGTGGTCTGCTCTGTGCTTTTCTGGGCAGAACCTGAGCATGTCCTCACTGAAGGCAGAGGATGTCGTACCACCACCGCCAACCCCAAAGAATAAATGATTTTTACTGTGATGCACTCTAAGACAAAAAAAAAAGACGCACCGCGAAGGAATTATCCGAAAGGGACCGGTATCATTAGATGTGATACAACGTAGAGACAAACAAATGATAACTAAAACTACTTCATAAAATTTTGATGATTTATTCATTGGTCATCGGAGCTCAATTCGATGCGTGACTCATCAATGAAAACAGTTTTGCTCCAGTCAGTGAAATTCCAGGTGGAAGATGTATCTGGGGATGCCCGAACAGCTATGTGGTAGCAACCTGGCTGTCGTCCGCCATACCGCCCACCAGCTAGGAATGATGTCTTGGGGTGTCATTTCTTTTCATAGCGGGAACACTTTACTTGTCATCCATGGCTCCCTTACAGCACTGTGGTACGTCGACGGTATTCTACACCCCGTTATGATGCCCTTCATGGTAAGCCATTCTGGCCTTACATTCAGCAAGATAATGCTCGCCCAAATATAGCGGGAGTTTCTATCGCTTGTCTTTGTGCTTGCCAAACACTAAGTTTGGCAGCAAGGTCGCCGGATCACTCCCCAAAGGGTAACGTCTGGAGCGTTATGGACAGGGCTCTCCAACAATTTCAGGATTTTGACGATCTAACGTGCCAAATCGACAGGTGTCCCTTAGGAGGGCATCCAATAACTCTATCAATCAATACGAAGACGAATAACTATCTGCCTAAGGGCCAGAGGTGGACCAACGTGTTAATGACTTGTTGAGTTTGTGAAGCTTTTTCTATTGAATAAGTCGTCCAATTTTTCTGAAACTGTAATCATTTGTTTGACTCTGTATGGACATCATATCTACCTACACTCCTGGAAATGGAAAAAAGAACACATTGACACCGGTGTGTCACACCCACCATACTCGCTCCGGACACTGCGAGAGGGCTGTACAAGCAATGATCACACGCACGGCACAGCGGACACACCAGGAACCGCGGTGTTGGCCGTCGAATGGCGCTAGCTGCGCAGCATTTGTGCACCGCCGCCGTCAGTGTCAGCCAGTTTGCCGTGGCATACGGAGCTCCATCGCAGTCTTTAACACTGGTAGCATGCCGCGACAGCGTGGACGTGAACCGTATGTGCAGTTGACGGACTTTGAGCGAGGGCGTATAGTGGGCATGCGGGAGGCCGGGTGGGCGTACCGCCGAATTGCTCAACACGTGGGGCGTGAGGTCTCCACAGTACATCGATGTTGTCGCCAGTGGTCGGCGGAAGGTGCACGTGCCCGTCGACCTGGGACCGGACCGCAGCGACGCACGGATGCACGCCAAGCCCGTAGGATCCTACGCAGTGCCGTAGGGGACCGCACCGCCACTTCCCAGCAAATTAGGGACACTGTTGCTCCTGGGGTATCGGCGAGGACCATTCGCAACCGTCTCCATGAAGCTGGGCTACGGTCCCGCACACCGTTAGGCCGTCTTCCGCTCACGCCCCAACATCGTGCAGCCCGCCTCCAGTGGTGTCGCGACAGGCGTGAATGGAGGGACGAATGGAGACGTGTCGTCTTCAGCGATGAGAGTCGCTTCTGCCTTGGTGCCAATGATGGTCGTATGCGTGTTTGGCGCCGTGCAGGTGAGCGCCACAATCAGGACTGCATACGACCGAGGCACACAGGGCCAACACCCGGCATCATGGTGTGGGGAGCGATCTCCTACACTGGCCGTACACCACTGGTGATCGTCGAGGGGACACTGAATAGTGCACGGTACATCCAAACCGTCATCGAACCCATCGTTCTACCATTCCTAGACCGGCAAGGGAACTTGCTGTTCCAACAGGACAATGCACGTCCACATGTATCCCGTGCCACCCAACGTGCTCTAGAAGGTGTAAGTCAACTACCCTGGCCAGCAAGATCTCCGGATCTGTCCCCCATTGAGCATGTTTGGGACTGGATGAAGCGTCGTCTCACGCGGTCTGCACGTCCAGCACGAACGCTGGTCCAACTGAGGCGCCAGGTGGAAATGGCATGGCAAGCCGTTCCACAGGACTACATCCAGCATCTCTACGATCGTCTCCATGGGAGAATAGCAGCCTGCATTGCTGCGAAAGGTGGATATACACTGTACTAGTGCCGACATTGTGCATGCTCTGTTGCCTGTGTCTATGTGCCTGTGGTTCTGTCAGTGTGATCATGTGATGTATCTGACCCCAGGAATGTGTCAATGAAGTTTCCCCTTCCTGGGACAATGAATTCACGGTGTTCTTATTTCAATTTCCAGGAGTTTATTTCCGTGTCGTTCAGATAATTCCTTCAAGGTGGGTTATTATTTATTTTTTGCTTGAGAGTGTAAACACTCACTTTCTTGAAAAGGTATTACAAGGAAGCATACTATCTTGAAAGTACAAGCACGAAAGGACGATTCAGCAGTCCAGAAGGTACACTAACAACGCAGACTGGACCTTCTCGGCAGTGCACCTAAAGCAAATAAAGTGCTTTTTCAGCAGAACTGATCAATGAGAATATTGTGTAAAGTAGATATCAGCACACCTTGATAAAGCTTTTTTTAAGAATCTTGGAATTCTTACACTCCCTTCCAACTACATTTATTCCTCAATGGCTTGTGTTACTCTTAACAAAAATCAGTTTAAACTGAAGTGTGTTATGCATGGTCACAATGCAAGATACCAAAATAATTGTCATCTAGACTTTGATTTTACTCCTTCTCTAGAGTCCAGGGTCTAGTTAGGCACTCTGGTGGTGAGAAATTCAACAAGCTCCCGTCTAATATTAAGCAAGAAAATGAAAATTTCTACCAACTGAAAAAAGAATTAAAAACATGCCTCAGTAACCACTCTTTCTGCAAATTATCTGAACCTCTAGATTCAGAGGCCGAAAAATTTGTGTTAGCCACATGCCAAGTTGCAATGATGGATATCAAACTGCATTACAAGTAATAATGTACTACAAAAAGGAAGTAGTAAACACAGATGTAACAATATTTCTTTGAAAAAGAAAACCAATGTAATGGAGCAAATATTAAGTTACTAATAACAGATAAATAGGAGCTATACAGGACGTTTGAAAATCTTTGCATCCGACGTCTAAGGGTGATAAATCGCCTAATGGGGAACAACTGTTGTTAGAGAAAAATATTCACTGACCGTTCCCAGAGACAATAGCCACCTTGTTGTTGAATATGCGGCCCTGGAATGACGAGATTCCACAGAACAAGCAGGGACTACGAAACAGTTGTGCTGCCCCTGCATGCTACTTACTGCAGTAAATAGAGTGATTTCCTACAAGAAAACATTAAGAGTGAATGTCTCCAAGGTGAAAAAGATATTTGAGAAACGACCAGGACCTTTAAGTTCCTCTTGCACACTGAGCAGATGACTGGATTATAGGCAGCACACATTACATACTCACATTGCTGAGTGCCTACCCCTGCCTTCTCACAGTGGCATAACAACATTAAAAGATGACTTGCGTCGCCGAGAAGCCTCAGTGAACATTTTGTCTCTAACAAAAGTAGTTACCCATGAGATGATTTATCACCTGTAGATTTTTGATGCAAAGAATTTGAAACACACTGAGCAGCTTTTTTCATACTAGCGGTTTTCTTAGTCATTTACTTGATTAAAATTAGATGCCATAGTGTGAGTAGCGCTAAACAGTTTGTGTCAGTTTATTGTTAATACTCTATAGGGATTAAGTGTCTATGAATTCTCTGTGCTATGTTAAATTATGCTCGCCTCGTAGTTGCTACGTCTTATCGATGACATTTTCTTGCTCAAGGACATATTGGATTCCTTTTGTTCTCTCTCTGGGGCCAGCATTAATAAGCGGAAATGTACCCTACTATCCCTGCAGGATTTTCGACACGTTGTCATTTCATGGGCAACGATGGCTGCTCGCCACAAAACGTTGGGGTTTACCCTGGATCACTGCCCCATGAAAATCGCTGCAATCATGACAAATCGAATTCACGGAATAATTCGTGTACATGAACGCCGTTGTCTTAGTCTTCTTCACAGAGTACGGATCTTAGATTCCTACATTTGCAACAAAGTGTACTACATTGCACAAACATTCTCGCTCTCCACGATGATGGCACGCAAATTGCTGCAATTGTCCGATCGTTTCCCCCGGAAAAGTCAGATTTTTCAACCTCGTTATGAATTAGTTGCGAGGTCCCGTCCACTTGGAGGGGTGAAACTTACTAATATCAAAATGAAGGCTTCAGTATTATTTATACGGCGGAACGTTTCAACATGTACTCGAGCTACTCATTCCATCACTACTCGCTTTGCTACGGTCGCAGGCTCGAATCCTGCTTCGGTCATGGATGTGTGTGATGTCCTTAGGTTAGTTAGGTTTACGTAGTGCTAAGTCTAGGGGACTGATGACCTCAGATGTTAAGTCCATAGTGCTTAGAGCCATTTGAACCACTTGAACATCTCGCTTATTTCCGTGTCTTCGACCGGCCAATCTGATTCCCCCTGTCGATGTTTTTAGCATCAACTCTAAATTGCGACACGTACGTGAATTTTATATTATAATAAGTCTTTTGGCAGCCGACATGTTAAAGATGATACAATTTACCTCCAGATCTTTGCTTGCTGTTGGGGAATACAATTATCCCCCTTCCCAGATGAAATGGCCACGCCTTTGATATCCCGGAAAACAGTGTGGATTCACGTTGGTCTTCCTATCCTCCCGATGGAAGTCGCCTCATCGTGGTGTAGGTCCATTCACAATCTGACCCCAACCAACGAACGCCTCCGTCGAATTGGTCTTAGCCTCTCTGGTCTTTGCGACACGTGTCATCAACCTGATGTATTGTGTGTGTGTGTGTGAATTTCAAAGAGACCAAACTTCTGAGGTCATGGGTCCCTAGACCTACACACTACTTAAACTAACTGACGCTAAGAACAACACACCCACCCATGCCCGAGGGAGGACTCGAACCTCCAGCGGGAGGGGCCGCGCAGTCCGTGACAACCCCGCCTCTAACCGCGCGGCCACTCCACACGGCCCTGATCCATTACCACACAAGTTTGTCTCTTGTGAACGTGAATAACATTGGATTCGCCGACAACTGGCTTTCCTCGCCCGTTCAGCTGAAGCTGATGTCTCTGTTGAACTTCTTTTGTGTCCGGACTTTTCCGTCTTCCCTGGGACGAAGACTAATCCGATCGCATGGCTCCCAGGACGCTACGTCCGCTACGTAGCTGGGTGTGACAACGATCCTGACGCCCGCGTTTTTCGTCAATATATGATGAACGCTCACTGGAAGTGGTAAAGGCTACCACGCTACCGTTCGTCATTTGCGAAAATGTTGCACCCTGTCTTCAGTCGTGAAGGAATTGGGAAGGCTTATTTTTCCCTTGTTTTGGAACTTTCTCTCATCGTGTTCTTCCTAGAGCTAAGTTTTGTTTTCCTTGAGTCCCGGAATTGTGAAATTTCTGTCTATCAACTTTTCTTTTCATAAAAAAATCAAAACAATAATAAAGAAAATATTTAAAAAATATAACAATAATGAAAGAATAAAAAAACCAACTTAGCATTACATATACGTGAGGGACCACACAATTGTGACAGCCGGGGGAGAGTCATTGTGGCCAGGCCTCCAGTTTCGATCCCTACCCACCTTGTCTTCTGCACCCAGCCTGAAGATGTCCTGACTGCTCTTTCTTGGGGGGAAAAAAAAACGGTGGTGCAACGGTTAATGCAAATGGCCAGTACGCAGGAGATCCCGAGAGCGAATCCAGTCCAAAACTTTTTTTTGAAAAAAAAAAAAGTAGCGGAGTGCTCTAGAGGACGTGAGGACATCTGACTCCCATGCAGTGCACCCGGGTTCGATTCCTGGTAGTACAGTAAGAGATTTTTTTCCTTGGTGTGAGAAATGGAACGTGGGGCACTCAGTCTCGTGAGGCCAGTTGAGGAGATATAGGACCGAGCAGCAGCTGCTCCAGGTCATGGGTTACGAAAACTGACAACGGCCGAGAGAGGGATGTGCTGACACCGCAGCCCCCCATACAGCATCCAATGAGGCCTTTGGCGGAGGTTGAGACTGTGGCCTGTCGATATCGATGAGCTCGCCAGGATCTGTGCACGGAGTTTTCATTTATGTTAACGTATACCACGACTTGTCCACATCCCTGGAGAATCTCCCTCTGCTTGGAAACTACGGAACACAGTCAATAGAAAAGCGATCTCAGCAGGTGACTGGTAGCTGCTGTAAGACGCTTCGCACAGACCCAGGGAGGGCACGGGATGTGAGTGGCAGGGCATGGGCCTTCTGGCTTCTGGCCGACACTGCTGCTGCCGCTGCTGCCACAGCAGCCCGTGTCGCCGTCGTGTTCGACAGGCCGCTATTGAATCGGCCGGTGCGGGACCGGCGCCCACTGCTTCTGGTAAGAATGCAATTTCCCAGCGCGGCGGCGCATTCCGACGCCAGCCGGCGCCGCCGGGCACAGCTTTCCCATTGTCCGTCTGCGCCTCCCCCGGACAGGAAGAGGGCGCGCGCCCCTCGGACCGGCCGACACGCCTAAATTAAAAATAAGACAAGGCGGCGAGGCGGCCGCCACCGGCCACTGCCCTCGTGATAAACTGCGGCGCGCGCCCCCGGCCCCTTCTGTTGACTCCCACCGCGCCGGTTCTCGCGATCCTGGCATCCGACATCACTGTACGCATAAACGCCATTCAATTTCAGTGCAAAAAGTTACAAGGGGACTGTTCAAACCGGTATATCGAAACATGACCTGTACAGGAAAATTACACCGAAAAAACACGTAAAAATTTACTTGCCAAAACGTACTGCAACTATTTTTTTTAAAGTATCGAAAATTGTCAAATACATAGCTCGCCAGGTGGCTGGAGGAATGTACACTCCTGCCGTAGATGCGGCAGACAGCGAACGCCCAACACGGCGGTCTCAGGGCATTGGTTGACGGCACGACGGTAAACAGGTAACACGGGCCGCGCGGGATTGGGCGAGCGGTGTAGGGCGCTGGAGTCATGTACTGTGAGGCTGGTCCCGGCGGAGGTTCGAGTCCTCCCTCGGGCATGGGTGTATGTGTTTGTCCTTAGGATAATTTAGGCTAAATATTGTGTAAGCTTAGGGACTGATGACCATAGCAGTTAAGTCCCATAAGATTTCACACACATTTGAACATTTTTTGAGATAACACGGCACAACGTGATCATTATTTCTAAAGTGAATTTCCACTCCCGTAGATAGGTTTCCCGACAGAATTGTTCACAATCACTTTTTTTTTCAGATTTACAAATCATTTAATTATATTGCTGTTAGCAGTTTCTCTAAGTGTGGACGATGGAGATAAAACTGAATTATTATTATTACTATTATTTGCGTTTTCTTCGTATATGCCACCTAATGGCATTTGTCTTTGCGTAAGTTCCAAAGTTTCACAACATTGTGGAATTCAATGAATGTTCAAATGGTTCAAATGGCTCTGAGCACTATGGGACTTAACTTCTGAGGTCATCAGTCCCCTAGAACTTAGAACTACTTAAACCTAACTAACCTAAGGACATCACACACATCCATGCCCGAGGCAGGATTTGAACCTGCGGCCGCAGCGGTCGTGCGGTTCCAGACTGTAGTGCCTAGAACCGCTCGGCCACTCCGGCCGGCTCAATGAATGTTATCAACAATGGATTGGATTGAATTGATTTGGGGGAAGAGACCAAACTGCGAGATCATCGGTCTCATCGGATTAGGGAAGGATGGAGGAGGAAGTCGGCCGTGCCCTTTCAAAGGAACCATCCCGGCATTTGCCTCAAGCGATTTTAGGAAATCTCGGAAAACTTAAATCAGGATGACCAGACGAGGGATTGAGCAGTCGTCCTCCTGAATGCGAGTCCAGTGTGCTAACCATTGCGCCACCTCGCTCGGTATCAACACTCCTAAGATGAAATATAAAGAACGTGGCATACTGTCGACATCACCTACTGCTTCCATAGCTATTATTTATCAGTTAATTTCCTGGGCTTTCATTCGAATGATGATGACATTTCGTTAGGAATTGTTGAAACATTAGAAGAAACAGGTGATAGCTGACGATTCCGCGAACTGTGCTTCAAATGGTTCAAATGGATCTAAGCACTATGGGACTTAACATCTTAGGTCATCAGTCCCCTAGACTTGGAACTACTTAAACCCTACTAACCTAAGGACATCACACACATCCATGCCCGAGGCAAGATTCGAACCTGCGACCGTAGCAGCAGACCGTTCCAGACTGCAGTGCCTAAAACAGCTCGGCGACAGCGGCCGGCGAAACTGCGTTTCGAACTTTCTTTCGAAGTATGCTAATAGTGCTAATTAAAGTACAGAACTAAAAGACAGAACTTTCTTAGTCCGAAGGAAACAGTTACGGTAGTAGATTTCAGTGTCAAAGAAAAGGCCGCAGACTTTTTGGTTAAATGAAAGAGGAAGAAAACGCTTAAGTTAGCCAGTGTACAAAGCCTTTTCAGTTTCGAACTTGAATTGTATGAAAGGAGTAAACTTTTATACAAGTACAAAATATACGCCAAAATGAAACTCTCAAAATTGTGGAAGGATAACTATTCGAAAGATTTAAAACTTCCGGTGACAGTCAATTCCACCGTTACCGAGGAAGATTTACCTGACTGGGCCCTTCTGAATTGCAAGTGAGATTCTTGTTGTTGTGGTCTTCGCTCCAGAGACAGGTTTGATGCAGCTCTCCATGCTACTCTATCCTGTGCAAGCTTCTTCATCTCCCAGTACCTGCTGCAACCTACATCCTTCTGAATCTGTTCAGTGTATTCATCTCTTGGTTTCCCCCTACGACTTTTACCCTCCACGCTGCCCTCCAATACTAATTTGGTGATCATTTGATGCCTCAGAATATGTCCTACATATCGATCCTCTCTTCTAGTCAAGTTGTGCCACAAATTTCTGTTCTCTCCAATTCTATTCAATACCTCCTCATTAGTTGTGTGATCCACCCATCTAATCTTCAGCATTCTTCTGTAGCACCACATTTCGAAAGCTTCTATTCTCTTCTTGTCCAAACTATTTATCGTCCATGTTTCACTTCCATACATGGCTACACTCCATTCAAATACTTTCAGAAACGACTTCCTGACACTTAAACCTATACCCGATGTTAACAAATTTCTCTTCTTCAGAAACGCTTTCCTTGCCATTGCCAGTCTACATTTTATATCCTCTCTACTTCGACCATCATCAGTTATTTTGCTCCCCAAATAGCAAAACTCGTTTACTACTTTAAGCGTCTCATTTCCTAATCTAATTCCCTCAGCATCACCCGATTTAATTCGACTACATTCCATTGTACTCGTTTTTCTTTTGTTAATGTTCATCTTATATGCTCCTTTCAAGACACTGTCCATTCCCTTCAGCTGCTCTTCCAGGTCCTTTGCTGTCTCTGACAGAATTACAATGTCATCAGCGAACCACAACGTTTTTATTCCTTCTCCATGGATTTTAATTCCAACTCCGAATTTTTCTTTTGTTTCCTTTACTGCTTGCTCAATATACAGATTGAATAACATAGGGGATAGGCTACAACCCTGCCTCACTCCCTTCCGAACCACTGCTTCCCTTTCATGCCCCTCGACTCTTATAACTGCCATCTGGTTTCTGTACAAATTGTAAATAGCCTTTCGCACCCTGTATTTTACCGCTGCCACCTTCAGAATATGAAAGAGAGTATTCCAGTCAACATTGTCAAAAGCTGACTCTAAGTCTACAAATGCTAGAAACGTAGGTTTGCCTTTCCTTAATCTATTTTCTAAGATAAGTCGTAGGGTCAGTATTGCCTCACGTGTTCCAACATTTTTACGGAATCCAAACCGATCTTCCCCGAGGTTGGCTTCTACCAGCTTTTCCATTCGTCTGTAAATTAAACAGATTCAGGAAATTACGGAAAGAAAGTCACAAAATTATTACGATTATTTCAAGTAAAGGGGCAGAAGACATGTGATTAACAGGTGATACCATAGAGAAATTCGTAGCTGACGTGAAGACAAATGTTTATATTATCGCCTGCAAATTCTGTGTATAAAGCCAACCAGTCAGGTTTCATGCAAGAGCTGTGTGTAAATCGCTCTTCGTCATTTCGGGCAAAAGAAAGAGAAAGTCGCTTGTGCAGTTCGATAAAAGCTATGGTACATTCGTATACAACAACGACAGTGCGTAAATGTTTCTGCTGTCTTAAGGAATCTCAAGGCAAATAATGACCAAAAGTTTAAGAAAGAACTATATAGCATTTTTGTTTCAACTACTGGGAATAATCAAGGAACTGTTTCATGTTAGTAAATTGTACGTTATTCGAAAATTACTTTAATGTCTATGCTACAGAATTCGTTACAATTTATTTCATATCAACATATTAAAATCTCGATTGATGGAATTCGCTTGTAATCATCGATCACTCCGTTGATATTCTTTCCTCTGCTAGTAAAGTATGTAACAATTACATCTCAACATTTCAGCTGACGATGCGAACTGCAAGTAATTCCAAATAACTAAAGGTTTGAGACATTTTTGGTAAGGTTCATCTCGAGCCATGTTTGTGTCTGCTTGTTCGCCAGTTCGCACGCCAAGCAGGAAGGATCGTCCGTACTGCTGTTATAAGCGGTTCTTCGTGTGGCAAAAATGAGTAAATTGCACTTTTTTCTTTTTTTTTATAATAGCAGTGCGCTTTAGCAGGTAAAATTTTGATGGTGCATTTCTTTCAGTGCATTCTTCCTGTATGATAAATTTCAGGTTAGATTTTAACATCACGGGTTGGACCATTTCTAGTTAACTTTTGTTGTTGCCGAAGGTGACCGTGAATGTTTCCACACCGTATTATGCTGATTACTTTGTGGTTCACAGCGATGGTACCACGTCTTCTCGACACAAGAGGCGACTGAGAATGTCTTCTTACACTTAAGGGGGGACGTTGATGAAATTGACCAAGAATGTCAATTTTCGATTTACTTTTTATTTGTTAGTACAACTCATGGACAATAAGTTCCCAAAGTTTGAGTGTTGAAACCGCATCCGAAGCGCCTGAAAATTAATTAAAAGTGTGACGCGGCCACATTAGCTTGTGTAAATACACATAAGCTCAAAGCGATAACAACCCCTACATTCACAAGGAGAGGCTTCCAAATTGTATCCTGGATCTTGTCAAGCCCACTTACAGGTTTCTGGCCGATCCTGCACTTCTAAAAAACTGTGTTCGTGGCAAAACCCAAAATCGAAATGAGTCTCCAAATTCACTCATATGGAAAAACGATGCCCTAAAAACACATTTGCATGTGCTACAGTTGTCAGAATTGCAACTTATGATGCAGTTAATGTATTTATTGATGGTAACGTCGGGAGGATAAGGTATTAGAAAGAATGGGCTTCAAGATAAGAAATTTTATTCAAGTCACCTGAGAGAACTAGATTTACAGCGCGTCTCTGCACCTGAAAAGTCAGTTGAAGACCTGGTAAAGGAAAGAAGAAAGACAACAAGAAACCAGAAGAGAAGCCTTGAAGTGAAAGACGACCTAGAGTACAAATGTGGTGCCTTCTGAAGAACTGACATAAGGGAAAAAAGTTATTTTGAAGTTTAAGTTGGATTGTCTGAGAAGTTTGTTTTTTAAAGTTTATGTACCTTTTCCTCAGATTCTATGAATGCTAGAATTATGAAACTTCATACACATATTTCTGTAAACCTAACAAACGTTGTCTCAAGAGCAAATTTTGAAATTCTGAATGCAAGCTGAGATATGGGGCAAAGTGCTTGGAATTTTGCATGAATTTAAAATTGTACTTGTGGAATTATAATTTAAAAAATTATGAAAATTCTCCTATTTGGCCCATTTCGAAAACCTCAAGAGAGAAGCTTACAACGTATAAAGAGATGAAACAGAGAAATTTTTGTAGTAATCTCTTGGATACTTTCTGAGAAGAAGGAACATACTTTATTTTTGGAAAATAAAACTTCAAATTTCATTTAAAAAATTTGAATATATATAATCAAAGGATTTTATTTGTAAATGTGCTACTTTCATGTAAAACGTGGTGTAAAATTTCATTGCCATATCTCCACAACTGTGAATTTGGCGCTTTTTTGAAATAGTGTGTGTTTTTTATCAACGTGCCCCCCTTAAGAAAGTCCTAAATGTGATTTCGACAATTACAGTTCTGGCACAACAATCACCACGAATCATTCAATAATCTGTCTCGGCGTCCGTATCCGTTTCCCAAGTAGGTGGCCTACCCGCAGGCTCTTCGAATCAGACAGGTACAGTCCCAGTTGAGTTGTCCAGTCACATCAATGTGAGCACTTGTTAAAAGCCAAATACACACTCTTCGCAGTGCATACTGCTGCAAGACTTGCAGGAAGAGAGTCAGTAAGGTTCTGGAAGATGCCGGCAGGGATGTGGAATCATGCCGACTCCACTGCCCTGGCCGGCTGCGCTAGATTCCTCAGTCGAGGATCCATGGTGAGTACAACCCGTTCGAGTCAGTCCCATATACTCCAGATGCGGTTTCAATCCGGGGTGTTTGGTAGCCAGGGAAGCAGGTAAACCTGGTACTCTTCCACTCACATACGTACACTGCGAACTGTATCACATGTTGCATTGTCCTGATGGGAGATGCTATCACGCCGAGGAAAAGGGGTGGACGCGGTCCTCGTTCACAGGTGCATACATGTGTTGATTCATTTTCCCTTCCAGAATAATGAAATCAGCCGGGATATGCGACGAAAACAATCCCCAGATCATAAAACTCCCTCCCGCCGCCTGAACCCTTCCCACATTTGTTCCTGAGTGTTTCCTTTCTGGCATTTCACGGCGTACACGCAAACGACCCTCTGTCCGATGAAGCATCAATCGTGATTTACCTGATAAGGCCACCAGGGGGCACTCACAGGTACTCCAGTCACTGTACTGGTGGAAATTCCAACCTTCGTCTCCGATGAACAGCAGTCAGCTTGGGTGCATGAACTAGCTGCCTGATGCGGATACCCTTTACTGCAAGAAAGGAAGAATGAATTGGTTGTTATTGTTAATAACGATCATCCTCCTTTACCTCCTCTGCATCACTGCAGGTGACGTGTCACTGAGCACATTTGTTCTGTGCCTGCAGTACACGTGAGGCGCCTAGTTGTTTCCACTGCACTGTGTGGAATACGAAGGTTCTGTTATAGTTGACCAACCTGCTGTCTTCAAGTTGATGTAGCCAGAGCAGAAACCAGCATGCCGGTCGTAGGTTCTGTATCTTGAGGCTGAAACTGACTTTTAGCGAGGTTCTTTTCTGAAATAATGTATCACTTCTTTGGGATGCCACTCGCGTATTTTAATATAGCCACACGAGAAGACTACATGATTTTAACACAACACCTTCTGATACAGCAAAGTAAATGATCAAACACAATGTTTACGAAAATGTATCTTTACACTATTTGTGGCACTTGTCTGTGCCTCAGCCGGCCGCGGTGGCCATGCAGTTCTAGGCGCTGCAGTCCGGAACCGTGGGACTGCTACGGTCGCAGGTTCGAATCCTGCCTCGGGCATGGATGTGTGTGATGTCCTTAGGTTAGTTAGGTTTAAGTAGTTCTAACTTCTAGGGGACTGATGACCTAAGATGTTAAGTCCCATAGTGCTCAGAGCCATTTTTTTGTCTGTGCCTCATGACTACCGGAGTAAATCTTTTAGTACTGAAAACTGGCAAACACATCCTGCCACAGACAACATGAGTGCACATTTAGACTGCCTAATCCAGAGTGACGAACAGGAACTTAATTAAGAATTGGAAACACATCCTACGACCAACAACATGTCTGTTCTTCTCGACTGCCTAATCCAGAGTGACGAACAGCCCGAAATACTGCGCGCGCCATACCAGAAAAGAACGCTTCGGAAGTGCTTCGTCTGCAATTACATCAGTGTTTTGTTTATGATTTAAATTGTTTTTAATAATTCTAAAATGACTGATTGATAGTCAGCTGTTGAGAGATATTGATATTAAAACGTGAAGTCATTCCAGTGAGTAGTTTAGCTAATAGTAATAACTATACTTTGATGTTTTGGCGCCCTTGCTCCGAACACAGCAGCCAATCACAGAGCAGTAGCATTATGCAGTCGGTCTTTCTCACGGGAATGGTACCGAATCTAACATCTGTAACAGGTACCTCACCCCACATTTCGTCATCTATATACTTCTTGCATCTCCACTGCGCTGGGAACAGCTTCTTGGAGCGTAATATGATGGCTGACTAAGCCAGAAATATTACACCATTCGTTGCAATGTTCGCTAAACAGCCGTTGAGGAGAGACTGTTGGTACCATCTTGGCTCATCTGGGCGGTCAGCTGCTAAACGGTTGCACGTCTATTCGCCCGCACACATGACCGCAGCCGTAGTGCACCTCTGTCATCAGTGGCCTGTGGTGTACAACAATTGCCTCGGCGCCAATTTTGGATAGCGCCATTTTGCCATGCACGGTATACTTTAACCACGGTGGTACACGAACAGTTTCCAAATTTAGCCGATTCGGAAATGCTTCCATTCTTTTCCCGAAGTCCAATGATGATGCTCTTTTGGACGTCAGATAAATCGCTCCGTTTCCGCATTACGACGACTGCACCGTTTTCCGCGTCCCACCGTCGCGCTTTATATACCTTCCACTGCTTGTGCTGTCATCTGCCGTTTGTGACTGGTTATTACATGTTGATGTGGAACATAAGCGCTGATTACATAGCGCTGGTCACATTAATGTGACTGGACCACGTACAAAACGATTTTCTTGGGAGTCAGCAGTCCTCTTAGTTTGATGTGGCACTTCACCATTTCCTTTCCTGTGCCACCCTCTTCATCTCACAGTAGCGCTTACACCCTACGTCCTACATTATTTGTTGGATATATTCCAGTCCCTGTCTTCCCCTACGTTCTTACAGCTCCCTCTACTACCCATGAAGCTATTCGCTCGTGTCTTAACTCACGTTCTACACTCCTGGAAATGGAAATAAGAACACATTGACACCGGTGTGTCAGACCCACCATACTTGCTCCGGACACTGCGAGAGGGCTGTACAAGCAATGATCACACGCACGGCACAGCGGACACACCAGGAACCGCGGTGTTGGCCGTAGAATGGTGGTAGCTGCGCAGCATTTGTGCACCGCCGCCGTCAGTGTCAGCCAGTTTGCCGTGGCATACGGAGCTCCATCGCAGTCTTTAACACTGGTAGCATGCCGCGACAGCGTGGACGTGAACCGTATGTGCAGTTGACGGACTTTGAGCGAGGGCGTATAGTGGGCATGCGGGAGGTCGGGTGGACGTACCGCCGAATTGCTCAACACGTGGGGCGTGAGGTCTCCACAGTACATCGATGTTATCGCCAGTGGTCGGCGGAAGGTGCACGTGCCCGTCGACCTGGGACCGGACCGCAGCGACGCACGGATGCACGCCAAGCCCGTAGGATCCTACGCAGTGCCGTAGGGGACCGCACCGCCACTTCCCAGCAAATTAGGGACACTGTTGCTCCTGGGGTATCGGCGAGGACCATTCGCAACCGTCTCCATGAAGCTGGGCTACGGTCCCGCACACCGTTAGGCCGTCTTCCGCTCACGCCCCAACATCGTGCAGCCCGCCTCCAGTGGTGTCGCGACAGGCGTGAATGGAGGGACGAATGGAGACGTGTCGTCTTCAGCGATGAGAGTCGCTTCTGCCTTGGTGCCAATGATGGTCGTATGCGTGTTTGGCGCCGTGCAGGTGAGCGCCACAATCAGGACTGCATACGACCGAGGCACACAGGGCCAACACCCGGCATCATGGTGTGGGGAGCGATCTCCTACACTGGCCGTACACCACTGGTGATCGTGGAGGGGACACTGAATAGTGCACGGTACATCCAAACCGTCATCGAACCCATCGTTCTACCACTCCTAGACCGGCAAGGGAACTTGCTGTTCCAACAGGACAATGCACGTCCGCATGTATCCCGTGCCACCCAACGTGCTCTATAAGGTGTAAGTAACTACCCTGGCCAGCAAGGTCTCCGGATCTGTCCCCCATTGAGCATGTTTGGGACTGGATGAAGCGTCGTCTCACGCGGTCTGCACGTCTAGCACGAACGCTGGTCCAACTGAGGCGCTAAGTGGAAATGGCATGGCAAGCCGTTCTACAGGACTACATGCAGCATCTCTACGATCGTCTCCATGGGAGAATAGCAGCCTGCATTGCTGCGAAAGGTGGATATACACTGTACTTGTGCCGACATTGTGCATGCTCTGTTGCCTGTGTCTATGTGCCTGTGGTTCTGTCAGTGTGATCATGTGATGTATCTGACCCCAGGAATGTGTCAATAAAGTTTCCCCTTCCTGGGACAATGAATTCACGGTGTTCTTATTTCAATTTTTCAGGAGTGTATCATCCTGTCCCTACTTCTTGTCAATATTTTTCACATGTTTCTTTCCTCTCCAAGTGTACGTTAACTTCCTACTTTCCTATCTTGTCAGTCCACTAATTATCAACACCTTTCTGTAGCTCCACATCTCTAAACCTTCGATTCCCTTTTTTCCAGTTTCCCCACAGCCCATGATCTACTTCCACACTACGCTTTGCTTCAGACGCACATTCTCAGAAATTTATTCCTCAAGTTAAGTCTAATGATAGTAACTGACTGATTTTGGTCAGGAATGCCCTCTTTGCCTGTGGCAGTCCACTCCTTACGTCGTCTTTGCTTCCTCTGTCATACATTACTTAACTTCTAAGGTTGGTGAATTCCTTCATTTCACCTACTTCGTAACCATAAAGTCTAATAGTGGGTTCTCATTAGTTTTGCCTTTCTAATATTTAGTCTCAATCTATATTCTGTGCTCACCAGACTGTTCATTCCATTCAGTATGTTCCGAAGTCTTCCTTGTTGTGACTAGGGGTAGGAACGTCATCAGCTAATTTTATCATTGATATTCTTTCATTCTGAATTTTAACCTCACTCTTCAACTTTTATTTCCGTCATTGAGTTTTCCATGTACAGATCGAATAGTGGGAAAGTGAGGCAATATCCCTCTTCTACTTTCTCTTTAAATCCTGACATTCTTCAGTTCGGTAGTACGAAAAATAAGGAAGCATTTAGAAATAAAGAAAATCGCCACATGATTTGCAACAAAGGCTGAACAACGAAAATGAACAAATAATAATGTTGAGCCGCGAGCTCGTCACGTGGCGGAAATGGATGAGATCTAATCCGGATAATAAAACACAGTGTGAAATACCGAATTCATGCTCGATATTTAAACAAAACAAAATTACACTTCCACGGAAAGCTGTTAAAAAACTAACAAAATGAAAAGAATTAATTACTGGAGCAAAAGGCTCAATATAGCACATGAGAAGCATCTGGTTGCACTCACTAGTTCACATGCTACAATGTTTGTCAGATGAATATATCACTGCACTATCCTTGTGTGAAGAAGATACTGACACCTGCTAAACCAGTGATAAGTATGTTTCTGTAATATGCATCTGAAACCTTACATAAATGTGTAGCCAAGGTCTAAAAAATTATAACAGCCTTCATTTTGTTGGCTTCTGTAGATGACAAACTAATCTGTTTGAAACCAGTAAAGAGGAATAAAAACATACGTGTAACTGATGACTAAATTTTATTCTGAAATATATACTACAGTTACTCAAAGATAACAGCCATGAATAAAATAATAACTATTATAAAATCACCAGTGAATGTTAGGTAGTTTATTGCAAAACCTTTATTATTTCTTCCTAGCATGAGTGTTGATATTTTGGATTCTTTCAGCTGCTCATTCCAAATTTTTATGATTTTCTGTATGATACATTTGAAAAGAAGTGTGAACAAGCCACTGGTAGCCGAAACATGTTTATTTATTGTGAATGGTCTACATATCTTACCCTTAAATTTTACTTTTGACAGTGTGTTTGTTAACTTAGTTTTAACTTCAGATTCATTTATTAACTTACTCAGAGTTTCCTTATCAACAGTCAAATGCTTTTTTAAAATTAATAAAAGTTACAACTACATATCTGGAGTTTGTTAATCTGTAACAAATTCTCTTCCCTTTTAAATTCACCCTAATGTTCACCCAACTGATAGCTAGCTATAGATTGTTGTTAAGAATTTCTGCTGAGAATATCTTTAAACATTTGGTAAGAGGGATACACTTCTACAATTAACAAAATTTTGCTTGTTAATATTCTTGTGCAGTAGCTTTATTAGAGTTACTAACCACTCCTCATGTATCATTTCGGTTTTCCAAACTTCTACAAATTTATTTGGGGACCTTCCATGATTTTTTGTTCAGAAAATTTAAGTTTATCTATTATGGAGAGTTTCCCACAAGCTTGTTATCTTTTAGAGGTTTTATTCCATTTTGAATTTCTTCAATACTAGGTGGATAATCAGCATCTAGTATTTCGTAAGCCTCTGGAATTTCTAATTTATGATTTGGCTCTGGATAGTTCAAAAGCAGTTTAAATATTTTTGCCAGTATTTTGCAGGTTTCAGTTCTGTTAAGGTTACTATTATGTATCTCTGATGAAAATACATGAAAACTGATAGCTTATAGTTAAAGGCCTGGCAGAATTTTCTTGAGTTAAGTTGTACAAAATTATTGTTGGTTTCCACTTGATGTGAATTTTTAAAACCTCTTTTAACACTCCTTAATATTAGGCAACACAGTTTGTTCATATCAATTGGTGGTTTTAATAAACGTAATTTTTTGTTTTCTCCCTTGTCTACTTCTGTTTCAGTCATACAGATAAATTTACCAACAGTATTTGGGCTCCATACTGGCTTAGATTACACAACTGAGTTAATATGTATCCATTTTCTCCTGTAAGTTTTCTAAATTAATGCAAATGATGAGGTAAACCCTCTTGGTGTGTTCATCAAAAATTAGACTTGATGTTTTGTATATGAAACAGTCTGGAATATAATTCATTATCCTGTGAATGAACTTTGAGTTGGCTCATATTAAATAGTTGTTTTTTTACAGACTTTTATCGATTTCAATCTTAACAGATTTTGATACCAAACTATTAAGTCTTACATACAATTAATAACACAATTTTCTCATATTTTACAATATATAAGGAAAATAAAGGAAAATTTTTCATGTATTTCATCATATATAAATATAAATACCAGGTTTACAGTCAATATTTCAAACACATATGTTAACTAGAAATTTGAAAGATGAATATTTATTTAGTTTATTTACTTCATCATACATAATTTTACAGTGATACTTTATACACTGAATTCACCAACAGAAATTGAGTTATTAAAAAAAAAACAGAATTTTTTTTTTATGTTTCAAGCAGTATTTAAAATAATAACTTGCTGTAGTCCAGATTTGATCATAATTTTACCACTTGTATTACTATCTTATCTTAAATTTTAATTGAAGCTTCCACTTCCACAACTTTCATAGCACCAAGGCTTTCTATTTGTGATCTTTTGATCAATTAATATGACAGAGAAAAACGAAAATGGTTTGGAAAATTATGTTAAGTTCTTAATTAGTCTGCATGTTTTATGTACTATACTTTATGTTTTAAATAGGGTTAGTATCTACTAATTTCGTCTATTTTACTAACAACTTCTTTGACAAATTTCCTTCAATAGGCTCATAAATATCTATTTCCATTGATACTTCATCTAATTGTAGTTACACAGGCTTCCAGCATCTCATTCAGCACCATCAATTTTAAATATTATTCCAAATCCTATTTATTTCACCTATATACTTTTGACACAGATATAAATATCAGTTTATTTAGATAGTCATTAAAATTACCAAAGATCTTTCCATTGTTGTAACATAAGCTGATTTTAACATAGTTTAAAGCAGGAAGAAATTTTAAAATCTAATAACTACACTGAATACATAGTCTGTACTATCAATTTTTTCCATTCTTCCTAGTTATTTTGAAGAGCCTTTCAACTAATATAAAATTTTACTGCTTTCTGTTTATGTCATAACATTTTGTGGAAAGTACCCTAAAACTTATCATTTTGAAAATTTGGAACTTGTTTGTAAATACTGGTGATGAAAATAACGTTGGTAGCTTCCAGACTAAATTTTGTGATTTTTTTTCATGTCAGACTGCTAAACTGACAACGCACAGAACTGTGCATGCTATATTTTTTTCTTAAAAAACGGTCAACATTGCCTTTTATAAATTTTTTTATTGAACTATGAGGTTGGTTTAACAGCTATTGTTTTATTATTATGTATTTTGCATCATATCGTAACACATGTGAACTTGTGAGAAAAAGAGAGAAATGTTCTATACCGAATAGCCTATCAAAATCGATGTCTAAGGAAGATCAGAAGGATTGTACTATGCATTTAAAGTTGTATATAATTAATGACATGTGTAACAACTTGTGCAGTGGCTTGTATCATACAACATTCATCTGTGAGGGATATGTAGTGGTACGACTTTTGACTCGTTGACTGAGACTGTGATTGAACCAGATTATCAATATGTTCTGGCGTCAAGTGTCTTTCCACTGACGCTGTAATGCTGACTACAGTGGATTCTGTCGTCTTTCGTTGTCACTTTTTTCTTAGAGATAATTGCTTATGAATTTTGTGTCAGATCGAGTAATAGGTAGGGTGGAGTGGTGGCTCTCTATAGTGTGGCCAGAAGTGTTTCTGGTGCGTGTTAAAACTGGTGTAGATGTAGGTAAACGGATTCAATTAAGGGAAAACTTTCATTCTACAATGGTGTGTACGCCGTGATATAACATTCCTGTCGCATAAAAAATGTGTAGTAAGAGGATTCTCCAATACAGCGAGATTCTACGTTCATGTCCCACTTTGCATAAAATTATTAAGTTTCAAGAACGTTCCTAGAATATTTACAACTGCCTTAAAAACAAGTAATCACAAAATGTAAAACATTAACACTGTAGAGTAGCAACATTTTCACTGACAGGTTCAGTCACTAGGTGACGTACGCGACAAATACACTCTAAGAAAAAAAGAAAGAGAGAACACCGACACACCTCGAAGGATTTATACAAATGGGTCACAAACTGATATTCACACAGATATCGACGGAAAAAGAGAAAATTTAGCTGCCAAAGAATGAAAGTGAGATCCCGCAGCGCGGGTCCACCGCACAGCTGGCAGTGACAGTAAAGAGCGGACATGTCGATCCCAGGGCATAAGTTTTTGCGAATTTCATTTCGTGTATTCAGCTGGACAGTGACAATGCCCCGCACACAGGCGCGTGAACACTGTGTTCAGATGTCAATGTTTTAAGAGGGGACGTGTAATTGGGTTCAAAAAAGCCGGTTGTAGTAGTCGGCAAATCGCTAGATATTCCAAAGGAAGCGACTCTACGTGGACGATGTTGGCAGGAATGATTGAAACGTGACCGAACGTAGAGTCAAAAAGGAAGCAGTCGACTTAGAATGACAGAACGTGAGAACCGAGCAATCGTCAAAGAGGCACGGAGAGGCCCGGATTCATCATTTCCATCGATCCTACTTGCTACTGGCGCTTCAGTGACAGCAAGGACCATTAATAGGCGGCTCACAGAAAGGGAGCTGAGCTTCTGACGCCACTTGTTCACTACCATCGATGTCTGTACACCAAAAAGCCCGTTTGCAGTATTGTTGGGCACTTTCGGCTTAGAATCTAATTCACAGGTTTAGAATTGTCTTCAGTGATTCGCCCTGCTTCTAACTCAGCCCCGATGACCAACGAAGACTTGACTGAGAAGCTCCAATAGTGGGATACCAACCTGACCGTCGCCCGCCATACTGCACGACAATTACGAGTGACAGATGGCGTGGATTGTCGTTTCATTTCATAACAGGACCCCTTTGGTTGTAATTGGCGGCACCCTTATAGCACAACTGTACTGCGACGATACTGTACGTCATGTTTCGTTGCCATTCATGGCAAGCCATCGTGGGCTTACATTTCAGCAAGATAATGCCGACCCTAACTCGGCGAGAGTTACTACTTGTTTTCGTGCTCGCCAAATACTACCTTGGCCAGCATGGTTGCCTAATCTATCCCCAGTTCAAAACACTCAGAGTATTACGAGCAGAACCCTCCAACCAGCTCGGAATTTTGAGGATCTAACGCATCACTTGGAAAGAATTGGACACGATATCCCTCAGGAGGATAACGAACAATCAACGCCAAGAATAACTGCTTCCATAAGGGCCAGAGGTGGACCAATGCGTTATTGACTTGCTGAATTTGTGCAGCACTTTCTCTTGAATATGTCATCCAACTTTTCTGATATTGTAAACACTTGTTTGTCTGCGCGTGTACATCACATCTACCGATTTCTGTGCTTACTGATAATTCCTTCGAAGAGGATCTTCTGTTTTTTTCCTTAGGGTGTATTTTAAGTCCGCAGGAAATGCCAGCGACACTGTGGCCTCTGAAACGATCGCCGCTGGCTCTCATCACCAGCAGGCGTTTGCACACTGTTCTCCTGAATCAGTGTCGCAGACATTGCTATGAAGCAGCAGAGAGCGCTCTTGCCGACCTCTAAACTATGTTTTCCTTGGACTAGATCCAAATGATTGACTGATACGTTACTACGTTGCAGAACACTCGTTCTGCTGACCACGGAACAACATCCTCAGTAAATAGACTATAGTTATAAGCACACCTGATCATTCGACGTTAATTACTAACCACACACGCAAGATTACAGCACACGAATTTACGTAACGTACTTAGTAAGCTCCTACGCTATACCGCTGTTGAAGCTTCGGAAGACTATGAAGTCGGAGCGCCTTGGCTTTGTAGAGTGTATGCCATCGAAGTATTTAGTGACAGCTCTTATCAAAAAACTTTATGATGCGAAATGAAAAGTCAAGTCTGTCTGCAAACGGTCTTGTAAGCTAAGGCCCACATAATACGGCAATATTCTCTAACTGCCAAAGTAGCTGCTACCCGTGTCTTTCATGTTGTATGATTCATAGTGGCATCGGAATGAAGAACTGAAATATAGGAATTTCCGATTGTAAAAAGTAAGTTTCGATTTAATTAATCTCCACTCTTTTTGCATACCTGAGGTCTGTAGCAATTCCACCTTTGTCGGTGAGACTATAAATATTGTATGAATGTTATTGACCGACTATTAATATTAATATTATAATATCATCAAAACTATGAGACGTAACGTGTTAATGACCTCTACAGCAGAATAACTGTGAAAACACTGAGTTCTATGTAAAAGCAGGCCGCTGTGGTCGAGCGGTTCTAGGCGCTTCAGTCCGGAACCGCGCCGCTGCTCCGGTCGTTTATCTTTTCCGTTACCTATTTAGGATAGACACGCGCCTTACATTTTGTATGTTGTTACACTTTGGCAAATGTATGTGCGACAGACAACTGTCACATCAAGCGTTGAACACAGCCCATCTGGTGCATTCCCACGCCTAAGCATTTCTGCTACCTCATAAAGCAGAGATATAATATATTTGAATAACGATTGCTATTAGAACGGTCACGGGACGCTCCTTTAAATGAAAGCCCATGGATATTTTTCCAAGAGGTGTAACGGCATCCCACCTCAGCTACACTGACCGATCATCTGAGAACAACCTTCAGGAACCTACGAATAGGAATTTATGAATTTTTAAAAACTGTACGCAACCAATTATACGAAATCTGAGGCTGTTAAAGAAATATCACGCAAAATGGTACTTTCCCTTTTCTCGAGAAAAAACGTGACTCAAAGATTAGTTAGTCGACTAATGTTTGTTCCGTGAATTTTTTAGTGCGAAGACAGATATCTGTGATCTTGCAACCTATGCATACTATTTAAAATACGCAACATCTGAAATCTTTAGCAAACAATTAGTTTCCTGATACCGTTTTTAATAAACAAATACTCGTCTACTATAAATACCACGCCATTAAACCAGTAGTGAAATCAATATACACGATTAAAATAACTTTTCTCTTATTCTCAGTGTAACTTAAATAAATGTAATTCACCATGTGAAGTAAACATACTATCAGTAGCAGGCGCACTTCTTTTTTCAACGTAATACAGCAAAGCAGCGAAAAATGCAAAAACCATAAATAAAGGAAAATAAGCTACAAAGAAACAAAAGAAAAAAAGAAAGAAAGAAGAAAAGAAAACTAACGCTACATACAATGAAACCAGATTTTTCTCTCCCAATTAAATGTCAAATGTGACCGCGGATCTTGGCCACCGAGACCACTTTGCTTCAGACGCCTGGGTTACTTCCACGGGTGCCATATCAAACAGCTCGTCCATCATCCACATAACTTCGTTGTAATAGCGGTCGTCGCTGTGGGTTCACATTAGGACTTTTCTCAACGCAGTCAACGCTCATATCTAGTGCTGTATGCATTAGGAGTTAGTTGCCATACATAGTAACAACTTCTGTATATTTCACAACTGTTCGTCTCATATGACAACAGCATATTTATTTTATTTAGCGTATGGCATTACATATGAACAGCGACATGTCAATAGCACATCAGTGTTTAGTAGTCTCACACCCTGACAACAGCGAGCATATGTGCCTGTTCTAATATTGTTTGGTTTGGTTTTCTACAGCTTTTGGATTAATCTGAACACAAAATTTTCCATTATTACTTGTCTTCCACCCGCAACGATTGCGCCATTTTAAAAATAAGAAAGAGGGAAATACGCTACTCAGGCTATGAGAATGTGTAATAAGTAATGATGGGATATTCAGTCGGTAAATCAACGTTCAGGATTCGAGTCCTGGTCTGTCACATTGTTTTCATTTTTCACGTGGCAGGATGTTAGAAACAGCACGCACACCGCTTCAGAATGAAAGACTCTTTATGGAACAAAAGAAGTGCTTCTGTATTCAGTCTCATGCTGATGGGGCTTCACTTGAGAATCTGGAGAGTTGGATCCTGTACCTCATCTTTTTCCTTTTTTTTTCAAATAAAATACACTTTACATTACATTAATTGTATTCAACGAAGCGCGTGAAGAGACGAAAGATTGCTGTATTCAGTGCTAAACTATTCTGCAAAGACACCCCTAAAACTCTTAACACACACAAGCCCCATAACTGAAATAAAACCTTTACGCTTCAGAACTGAAATGTGAAAATATTAAAGACTGCTGCTACAACCAAGAAGATAATGTATGTTACTCTCCCGTATCAAAGGTGGTTCAAATTCAGAATGGTTCAAATGGCTCTAGGCACTCATGGACTTAACATCTGTCATCAGTCCCCTAGACTTAGAACTACTTAAACCTAAGTAACCTAACGACATCACACACATCTATGCCCGAGGCAGGATTTGAAGCGGCAGCGCGGTTCCGAACTGAAGGGCCTAGAACCGCTCGGCCATAGCTACTAACGTATCAAAGGTGGCTCACAGAGATCATGTTAGGAGAAGAGTTTGGTTACGCAAATACCACTGGCGTATTTCCATGCATGAGAAAATGTGATTCTATGCATGGCGAACCATCAGTCCGTGAGATATACGATCTAAGGGAAAAAAAGAAAAGCAAGCCAATTATCCGAAAGGGACAGATATCGGTCTATGTGATACACAAGTACAATGACTACAATTCCAGGAAAACCCTATGATTATTCGCGCGAAAGAACTTTAGAAACTGAGCATGTCAGTAACACGTTTGTTCAGCTCTGGCCCTTTGCAAGCTATTATTCGTTCGGCTTGGTATGCTGGATGTTCTCCTGAGGAATATGCCGCCAAAATCTGTCCAATATGCGCGTTACCTCGTAAAAATCCCTATGTGTTTGGAGGTCCCATAATCCTTCGATTGGTCATCGGGGCTCAATCGGAAGCGGGACTAGTCACTAAAGACAATTCTACTCCAGTCAATGAGATCCAAGGCCGAAGACATATCTGAAGATGCCCTAAACAGTGATGGTATACCAACCTGACTGTCGCCCGACATACAGCCAGACAACCAGGGGTGAAGTTCTGGGGTATCATTTCATTTCGCATCGCGATTTCTTCTGATGTCATCCGTGGCGCTCTTGCACCACAGTGATACATCAACAATGTTCTAGGCCCCATTTTATTGAGGCTCATGGCAAGCAATTCTGGGCTTACTTTTCAGCAAGACAATGCCCGCTCGCACATGGAGAGGATTATTACTGCTTGGCTTCATGCTTGTCAAACCCTAACTGCCCAGCAAGGTCGCTCTCCCCAACTGAGAATGTTTGGAGTATTACGGGCATGGCCCTCAAGCCAGCTCGGGATTTTGACAAACCAACACGTCAACTGAATAGAATCTGACACGATATCCCTCAGGAGGACATCCAACAACATTTTCAATCAATACCAAGCCGAATAACTGCTGGCATAAGGGCCAGAGGTGGACCAAGATGTTATTGACTTGCTAGTTTTGTGAAACTCTTCCTCTTAAATAAGTCATCCAAGTTTTCTGTAACTGTATGTTTGTCTATATATGTACATCACATCTACAGATTTCCATCCCATTCAGATAATTCCTTCATAGTTCCTTGCTTTTGTATCATAGTGTACTATGTACTGGTACCACCTTGTTGCTATTGAAAGGAAGCAGCAAATGCTTTCAGTCCTACTCTTACTTTAATTTCTGCAGGCTTCCACAACGTTACACTACACTACTCAATCTTTCATCCACTCTCCAACAGATGAGGTAGACTTCAGAGGAAGACCATGATATCTAGCCTTAAATTCTTGTAGGATGCATAATGAAAGAGATATACTGAAAATAGTTTATTTTGCGCTGTACCTTTGTCTTTGCCTCTTACGGATCCTAAAAGTACAAACTTACCCACTTTTATGTCACTTCAAGCATTTTCCTCCCAGATTCACAGGTCGCCCAATTTCACTGTTCACATTTGTCAACAAACAATTACTTTCGTACTTAAATACATTCAAAATAAGTAAAGTTTCATTACTTATACCAGCATTCATCCATTGAAGTCTATCTGTTTATTGTTGCTTCATAACAGTTTCATATTTGCTTTGTAGTATTTTTATAGTTTCTTCTATCTAAAGCTCTTTCATACGCAGCCCATTATTCCACTTAAATAACACATCAATAGTGGCTCTGGAATTCTATGCACTTACGAGATCTCGAAAAGTTCAAATGGACTAAATTGCCAAAGCTTTACCACCGATGACATCACAATTCCCAAAATGGCAGATATCAAAAAATTAGAAAATGTTAGATTGTGGTCGTGGGATATTAAAAAATGCACCATAATAGGAAATTCAACAAAATTTAAAAATTAACAAGGTTTAAAAACTTTAAAAAAATGTTTTAAAAATCCAAGTTGGCTGAACTAGTCCACTTGTGTTACGTAACCCCGTTTCGATGAAGGATACAACGTACACCAATTAGAGCTACGCTGCCAATGCTTTCTAGAACTGTACATCCTATAATCACCAACTAAGTAAACCAACATCTAATAAAATTATGCAATGTGGGAACACCTCACTCACTCACAAGATAGACAAAAAACAATCGAGTTGGTGAAATATGATTGAAAGAAGGCAGGAAGAATGGGTTTTGAGACTTTATTTTATTGTGATACAGCACTTAAACTGCATTGTTTCATAATATACAGCGACAGCTTCCGCTACGTTTGCATTCATTCACCAAAACACAACCAAAGACAGTGCTGTAACAGCACGGCGATAGAACGTGGATAAAAAAGATGATGCAACAAGAGTCAGATGAAAAGGTCATCCCTCAAAAATAAACTCTCTGCCACAGAAATAAAATGATTTACCATTTATCAAATACATAAGACATGCAGGTTGATTATCGTAATACACGATTGTAATAAACAATTATGATTGCAAAAGCAAAATCGAACTTTGCTGCAGAATAAAATTGTATTATTTCTTAAAATATGTAAGAATTCGAGGAGAAAGCACACCGGGTGCTACTGTTATAACTTAACTGTTCTACAAGATTTTTAAAGAAATACGCATGGGTTCCTTATTGGCAGCACTTATAAAACTTTCAGGTTAAACAGCATTTGTTAACAGTGAGCACATTCGTTGGTCTGAGCTACAGCTCAAAGCGAACTTATCGACAAGAATTAGCAAAGTAAACAATGTTATTCGCATATCTAAATTCATCAAAAACTCATCTCTAAATCAAAAGTTTGATGTATACAGGGTGGTTTTTTTCCACCGTGTACAAACTCTATGGATGGATCGATGAGAGGATACGGAATATAAAAGGTCTAATTAACTTATGTCCGAAAATGCATCGTTTCCGTACTAGTTACCATTTGTTCAATCGTACATTGTTATAGAGACTGCGGTCTAATACAAGCTGTACCATGCAGCCATCGTTACAGTATCTATTGAAAATGGTTTCCAAGTTCCTCAACGATGCGTGTGCGCGCAGTAGCATGTTCTGTCACACACGTTCACATCGGCCAGGCTGCATCCGAACAGAGTCAAAGACAGCATGAATACGCTGCCCCAGTGTCTCCGTATCTGGAATAGGCTCTGCACACACGATGCTTTTGAGATGGCTCCATAACCAGAAATCGCATGGGTTGAGATCCGATGAACGAGCAGGCCATGCATCGACCAGGGAAGATACGAATGAGATGCGTCCGGACGTTATCGACAAAGTGGACTGGAGTACCAACAAATAGAAGCCACATAAACCTTTCAATTATCAATGGCGCTTCTTCCAGCAGGGGAGGAAAAGTCACCCACAAGAAACGCCGATAGTTCCGACCTGCTAGACGACATGGATGGAGACTGGTCCCAAAATACGGCAGCCTAATATCACGGTCCACACATTCCGGCTACACCGATGCTGATGATTCGCTGTCAAGACCTGAGTCGAAACAAGGCCCCGGGAGTAGACAACATTCCATTAGAACTACTGACGGCCTTGGGAGAGCCAGTCCTAACAAAACTCTACCATCTGTTGAGAAAGATGTACGAGACAGGCGAAATACCGTCAGACTTCAAGAAGAATATAATAATTCCAATCCCAAAGAAAGCAAGTGTTGACATTTGTGAAAATTACCGAACTATCAGTTTAATAAGTCACAGCTGCAAAATACTAACGCGAATTATTTACAGACGAATGGAAAAACTCGTAGAAGCCGACCTCGGGGAAGATCAGTTTGGATTCCGTAGAAATGTTGGAACACATGAGGCAATACTGACCTTACGACTTGTCTTAGAAGAAAGATTAAGGAAAGGCAAACCTACGTTTCTGGCATTTGTAGACTTTGACAGTGTTGACTGGAATACTCTCTTTTAAATTCTAAAGGTGGCAGGGATAAAATACAGGGAGCGAAAGGCTATTTATAATTTGTACAGAAACCAGATGGCAGTTATAAGAGCCGAGAGGCATGAAAGGGAAGCAGTGGTTGGGAAGGGAGTGAGACAGGGTTGTAGCCTCTCCCCGATGTTATTCAATCTGTATATTGAGCAAGCAGTAAAGGAAACAAAAGAAAAATTTGGAGTAGGTATTAAAATCAAGGGAAAAGAAATAAAAACTTTGAGGTTCGCCGATGACATTGTAATTCTGTCAGAGGCAGAAAAGGACTTGGAAGAGCAGGTGAACGGAATGGACAGTGTCTTGAAAGGAGGGTATAAGATGAACATCAACAAAAGCAAAACGAGGATAATGGAATGTAGTCGAATTAAGTCGGGTGATGCTGAGGGAATTAGATTAGGAAATGAGACACTTAAAGTAGTAAAGGAGTTTTGCTATTTGGGGAGCAAAATAACTGATGATGGTCGAAGTAGAGAGGATATAAAATGTAGACTGGCAATGGCAGGGAAAGCGTTTCTGAAGAAGAGAAATTTGTTAACATCGAGTATAGATTTAATTGTCAGGAAGTCGTTCCTGAAAGTATTTGTATGGAGTGTAGCCATGTATGGAAGTGAAACATGGACGGTAAATACACTCCTGGAAATGGAAAAAAGAACACATTGACACCGGTGTGTCAGACCCACCATACTTGCTCCGGACACTGCGAGAGGGCTGTACAAGCAATGATCACACGCACGGCACAGCGGACACACCAGGAACCGTCGAATGGCGCTAGCTGTGCAGTTGACGGACTTTGAGCGAGGGCGTATAGTTGGCATGCGGGAGGCCGGGTGGACGTACCGCCGAATTGCTCAACACGTGGGGCGTGAGGTCTCCACAGTACATCGATGTTGTCGCCAGTGGTCGGCGGAAGGTGCACGTGCCCGTCGACCTGGGACCGGACCGCAGCGACGCACGGATGCACGCCAAGACCGTAGGATCCTACGCAGTGCCGTAGGGGACCGCACCGCCACTTCCCAGCAAATTAGGTACACTGTTGCTCCTGGGGTATCGGCGAGGACCATTCGCAACCGTCTCCATGAAGCTGGGCTACGGTCCCGCACACCGTTAGGCCGTCTTCCGCTCACGCCCCAACATCGTGCAGCCCGCCTCCAGTGGTGTCGCGACAGGCGTGAATGGAGGGACGAATGGAGACGTGTCGTCTTCAGCGATGAGAGTCGCTTCTGCCTTGGTGCCAATGATAGTCGTATGCGTGTTTGGCGCCGTGCAGGTGAGCGCTACAATCAGGACTGCATACGACCGAGGCACACAGGGCCAACACCCGGCATCATGGTGTGGGGAGCGATCTCCTACACTGGCCGTACACCACTGGTGATCGTCGAGGGGACACTGAATAGTGCACGGTACATCCAAACCGTCATCGAACCCAACGTTCTACCATTCCTAGACCGGCAAGGGAACTTGCTGTTCCAACAGGACAATGCACGTCCGCATGTATCCCGTGCCACCCAACGTGCTCTAGAAGGTGTAAGTCAACTACCCTGGCCAGCAAGATCTCCGGATCTGTCCCCCATTGAGCATGTTTGGGACTGGATGAAGCGTCGTCTCACGCGGTCTGCACGTCCAGCACGAACGCTGGTCCAACTGAGGCGCCAGGTGGAAATGGCATGGCAAGCCGTTCCACAGGACTACATCCAGCATCTCTACGATCGTCTCCATGGGAGAATAGCAGCCTGCATTGCTGCGAAAGGTGGATATACACTGTACTAGTGCCGACATTGTGCATGCTCTGTTGTCTGTGTCTATGTGCCTGTGGTTCTGTCATTGTGATCATGTGATGTATCTGACCCCAGGAATGTGTCAATAAAGTTTCCCCTTCCTGGGACAATGAATTCACGGTGTTCTTATTTCAATTTCCAGGAGTGTAGTTTGGACAAGAAGAGAACAGAAGCTTTCAAAATGTGGTGCTACAGAAGAATGTTGAAGATTAGGTGGGTAGATCACATAACTAATGAAGAGGTATTGAATAGGATTGGGGAGAAGAGAAGTTTGTGGCACAACTTGACTAGAAAAAGGGATCGGTTGGTAGGACATGTCCTGACGCATCAAGGTATCACAAGTTTAGCATTGGAGGGCAGCGTGGAAGGTAAAAATCGTAGAGGGAGACTAGGAGATGAATACACTAAGCAGATTCAGAAGGATGTAGGTTGCAGTAGGTACTGGGAGATGAAGGAGCTTGCACAGGATAGATTAGTATGGAGAGCTGCATCAAACCAGTCTCAGGACTGAAGACCACAACAACACAACAACATAACATGAAGGATCTGCATTCTATGCCACAGATGACTAGTATGAAAGTTAAAGGATACCATTCTGCGAAAAGGTCGCCTCGTCTGTGAAAAGGATGGATGACAGAAATCCCGGAATCGTGGTTGCTTGATGAAGAAATCAGTGATAAAACTGCTCCCGATGTGGAAAGTCTGTCGAAGGTGAGCCCTGCACACGCTACAAGTGATAAGGTAGTAACAATTGTCACGCAGAATGTTCCACACGGTCGGCTGTCTTATCCTGTGCTGACGGGCCAATTACCTGGTACTGACACGTCGGTCACTGTCCGCACTGTTAATCACATTATTCTTCTAGCATGGTTTCCGAAAGCTTCGTGTACGTCCTTGATGATTTCCTGTTTCCTGAAACGACCCTGTCTCATACAACCGGTGAAACACTGCTGCAAACATTAAATGCTGTGGTTGTTGGCGGCGGGGATATGTCTGCTGATACGACGTTGCTGCCCGCCGCCAGTTGCCATTTGCCTTTCCGTAAGTAAACAGCACGTCGGCAAGCTCTCGATTCGAATACGGAACCATTGTATGCAACGCTGTATCACATCCTCTTGACGGTGAGTCACCAAGAGAAGTGATACAGGTGCAACATTACCAATAACTATGGCAGGAGAGGGTACTAGTGTATGACATACGAGGAACAGTACCACCCTTTATGGCCGGTCTCTGTAGCCGAGCGGTTCTAGGCCCTTCAGTCCGGAAACGCGCGCCTGCTACGGTCACAGGTTCGAATCCTACCTCGGATATGGATGAGTGTGATGTCCTTAGGTTAGTTAGGGTTAAGTAGTTCTTAGTGGTCTGATGACCTCAGATGTTAAGTCCCATAGTGCTTGAAGCCACCCTTTAGGAGGAAACCATGCAAACTCTAACTATGGCTGCATGGTACAGAGCGTATTACACCGCAGTCACTGTAACATTGTATGATTAAACAAATGGTCACTATCATGGAAACGATTCATTTCCGGACATAAGTTCAATAGACCTGTTTTGTTCCATATCCTCTCACTGACCAATCCCTAGAGTCTGTACATTTTGGTGAAAAACATCCTGTATACCAAATTTTTGTCCGCAGCTCGTGGTCGTGCGGTAGCGTGCTCGCTTCCCGCGCCCGGGTTCCCGGGTTCGATTCCCGGCGGGGTCAGGGATTTTCTCTGCCTCGTGATGACTGGGTGTTGTGTGGTGTCCTTAGGTTAGTTAGGTTTAAGTAGTTCTAAGTTATAGCGGACTGATGACCATAGATGTTAAGTCCCATAGTGCTCAGAGCCATTTTGAACCAAATTTTGTAAGCACAATGGATCTAAAAATTTAATATTTCCACATCGAGGTTGTCTTTATTACTTATTAAAATAGAACTGAGGTACTTAATTTGAGAGTTAAAAGTCCCGTTTTAGGCACTAGTTTAACAGATGAGTGTGTGAATGTGTGTATGCGTGCGTGTGTGTGTGTGTATTTGTGTTTTTCTGTTGGTGAATCAATTTAGACGCCGAAGTACTATAAGATACACTCATTATTTACTTTTTGGGATAAATAGACTGAAGCGCCAAAGAAAAATATTATAGGCATGCGTGTTCAAATGTAAGTAAACAGTCAGAGTACGGCACTACGGTCGGCAACGCCTATGTAAGACAACAAGTGTCTAGCGCAATTGTTAGATCGGTTACTGCTGCTACAATGGCAGGTTATCAAGGTTTAAGTGAATTTGAACGTGGTGTTATAGTCGGCGCACGAGCGATAGGACACAGCATCTCCGACGTAGCAATGAAATGGAGATTTTATCGTACGACCATTTCACGAGTCCACGGTAAATATCAGGAATCCAGGGCAAAATCAAATTCTGATATCGCTGCAGCCGGAAGTACATCCTGCAAGAACGGGTCAACGACGACTGAAGAGAATCATTCAACGTGACAGAAGTGGAACCCTTCCGCAAACTGCTGCAGATTTCAATGCTGGGCCATCAGTAAGTGTCAGCGTGCGAATCATTTAACGAAACATTATCGATGTGGTGTCACCGCCAGACACCACACTTGCTAGGTGGTAGCTTTTAAATCGGCCGCGGTCCGCTAGTATACGACCCGCGTGTCGCCACTGTCAGTGATTGCAGACCGAGCGCCGCCACACGGCAGGTCTAGTGAGACGAACTAGCACTCGCCCCAGTGGTACAGACGACTTGCTAGCGAAGCTACATTGACAAATACGCTCTCATTTGCCGAGACGATAGTTAGCATAGCCTTCAGCCACGTCATTTGCTACGACCTAGCAAGGCGCCATTTATCCTTTGCTATGTATCTGATGAAGCATGAACCATCTGACCGATGTACACCAATTATGGAATAAAGTTAAGTATTACTTCAACTACGTACTTTATTTGCTACTATAATTTGCCGTTAACTGTTGCAGACCTCACGCCAGTCTGCGTGAGCTTGCACGCGTGCATTTCGGCCTCCTCTAGCAACACAGTGTTGGCTCTTCTGCCAACACTTCAATCGATATGGGCTTTCGGAGTCGAAAACTCACTCGTGTACCCTTGATGACTGCACGACACAAAGCTTTACGCTCCGCCTGCGTTCGTCAGCACCGACGTTGGGCTACTAATGACTGGAAACATATTACCTGGTCGGAAGAGTGTCGTTTCAAATTGTACCGATCTGATGGATGTAAACGGGTATGGAGACAACTTCATGAATCTATGGACCCTGCATGTCAGCAGGGGACTGTTCAAGCTGGTGGAGGGTTTGTAATGGTGTGGGGCGTGTGCTGTTGGAGTGTTATAGGGCTCCTGATACGTGTAGACACGAATGAAACAGGTGGCACGTACATAAGCATCCTATATGATCACCTGGATCCATTAATGTCCATTGTGCATTCCGTCAGACTTGGGCAGTTTCAGGAGGACAATGCGACACCCCATAAGCCCAGAATTGCTATATAGTAGCTCCAGGAACGCTCTTCTGAGTTTAAAGACTTCCGGTGTCCATCAAACGCCCCAGACATGAACATTATTGAGCATATCTGGGACGCCTTGCTCCAGTCCCTCGTACTCTTACGGATTTATGGAGAGGTATACCTAGTGTGGATCCCTGGTCACGCAGGGATTAGTTGCAGTGAGCGAGTCGATAGGTCTCCCTGGATATGTGCGATGACACCATTTATTGGACCGGAACTTGTCCTGACAATCACCAAGGCGATGATCAAAATAAAACTACGAGACTGGACAAGGAGACAGCATGTAGAATATTGGGCTGAGGTCCAAAAGCAAGCATTTGGCAAAGTATTGATGCGGAAGCCATGTTCTAAGAGAAGTCTCTCACTTCTGGGCTTGAACTGGACAGAAATAAAACTCATGGTTAGATTATTGACAGGCCATGGGAATTTCAAAAAACATCTACATACAATGGGGATAATAGAAGAAGATCCCAAATATAGGATAAGTGGTGTGGTCGAAGAAACCGCATCGCGTTTGATCTTCGGATGCGAGGCATTGGAGATTAAAAGACACAGAATATTACGATCAACCACATCTGAAGAAATTGTGTCTAACAAAGCACTGCAAAGGATATCCTTCCACTGTTCAAGGGCATTGGTTGGCTTTACTAGAGACACAGGAAACGATACCGCACAATAACTCGGTGCGGGCAGCAGCGAGCTTGAAGAATGTTTTTTTTTTAATTTTTTTAATTTTTTTATTTTTTTGCTTCCCTGATAAAATCAAATCAATGTCCATTGTGAATTCCGATGAACTTAGACAATTCCAGCACGACAATATGACACCCCAAACGTCCAGAATTGCTACAGAGTTGCCCCAGGAATGCTCTTCTCAGTTTAAACACTTCCGCTGGCCACCAAACTCCCCAGACGTGAACATTATTGAGCATATCTGGAATGTCTTTCAACTGGCTTTTCAGAGGAGATCTCCACCCCCCTCGTACTCTTATGGATTTATGGACACCCCTCCAGGACTCACAGCGTCAGTTCCCGCCAGCACTGCTACAGCCATTAGTCGAATACATGCCACGTCGTGTAGCGGCACCTCTGCGTGCTCGCGGGGGCCCTGCACGATATTAGGCAGGTGTACCAGTTTCATGGTCTCTTCGGTGTACTTTTGAACAGGGTGCAAAAATTGAGATTTTTCAGTTGCTTTTGAATGTCTGCTTTGGGGCTACACTGTCATTCCATTTTAAAGCCCACTAACAGACAACATTGGGAATGATTGTCTCATTTTAATACAATGCTGATATTGGCCGAAGAAGGAAGGGAGATTTTTAATTCTTATTTATATTCCCACACTCTTGACGTTTTGAATTTCCCACCAATTACATGTTGCAGTTTATAATTTTCCACCATCCGCATCTCTTTACTGCGTTGTCATTGAAAGCAGAGCTATGGCGATTGAAACCCACTTGTACCTTTTACGGTTATTTAAATGCAATGTGCGCCACAACCGCAGTAAATATACTACTCTATTCCCTCAATACCTTTCATTCTGTACCCCTAAAAGCAGAAGAAGTTGTTTCAGTAGTAATCCTCTGGAGAGTCTCGGACCTCTCAACCAAACACCAGTGGGACAGAATTAGTACCAAGTGGGAACATTTGAGAAGGAACCTACATTTCCTGTATTTGCCTTACATGCAAGAGAAACCTCCCAAAAATCTTTCTCAGGATGGGAACTACCTTTAATACTATTATGGGACTACGTGTCACAGCCAAAAAATGAAAGGCATAGTGTGTGTGTGGAAGTATTTGTTTATTGTGTACAAAGTAAAGTAGATGACATTCTCGACTTGTGCAGTTTTGTGGTTTTTAACGTTATAAGTCAGTATGAGTGTATTATATTCGTGCTTGAGGTAGTTAGAGAGAGTTTGTTACTAGTGCATTTGCTGCTTTCAAGTTACGAAGTTCATCTGTATTTGAGATCCGTCGTTGATATAATACAACATCCCTAACCACTCTTTTTGGAAAATAGAATCTCCCAAGAAATTGAGCCATCAGGTGCCCAATCGGAGAGGGAAATTTGGACCCTCGACTGACTACGTACAAGTGTTGCACCAGTAAAGACAGCGATTTGTGATGAGGTGTAATTTTGTACCCTCTAAGATCAATGGGACACAGTGCAACTGTTGATTTCACCCAATGTTTGGCTGGGAATATGAGAAGTGACAATAAAGATAAGAGACCATGGCTGAAACTTCGCCCGGACACGATTAAGTCATGTAAGTAAGTATTTCGTGTTGTTGAAGAGGGTGCTGTTCTCCTGAATAACCAGTGAACTTAGATAAAATGCTCTGATCTTCGATGAATTAAATCCTCTGTAATTACCAGCTGAGGATCAGCGACATTTTGAAGAAACGTTTTGACATGTCACCTGCTTCCTATCGTCGGCTGTAGAGCGTGGTTGTAATTCAACTTCTGCTATCTGAGAGCCTCCAAGAAAAACGTTTGATCGTAGGGCAATGAAACCTTGTGGAAACATTCGTAAAGGCTTTCAGAAGATAAACACGTTACAAATGTTAAGCAATGTGACGACGATCTGCATCCACGACAGCCTGGTACCGCACTAGAGATCGCTCGACTGCCGCTCGAAACATCTCAGGTAGGATGTTGACTACCTCCCCCTATAACTTTCAATGTGAGTTAGTGTCATGTTGATAAATCCTGTCTTTCAGGTAACACCAAAGCCAGAAATCACAGTTTCAGATCTGGTTATCTCGGTGACCACGCAGTTTTGAATGTTCGGAAAATGATTAGATTTCTCCATGTGTGTTACGGAGTAACAGAGTGACGTTACGAGCTCCATCGCGCATCAAAACAGTTGAGTACGTAACACCTCTCTCCCGTAGAGCAAGGATCACATGTTAGCGACGCAGGTCACAGTAACGTGTGCCGTTCACATTGCATGTCCTTGGGGTCCTAGTTCCTCCTACGTCGCCGTACCAGTACCGACGCCTAACGGCAAGTCACGACACTAACACTGCTAACAACGAAAATCCTGCAGGGCACAGTCTGAACATCGTTCCTGTAAGGTCGGCTACCCATACGATAAATTGTTTCCCGTCTACACTGACAAAAGAACCGACAGTTTAATTATAACAACAGTGTAAATGACGAGTAGGAAACTTGTTGAACATCGCTTAAAGTTGATGGAATTATTCTGCTGTTTATTCACGTAGATTTTGGGAACCACTTAACCTCTACTTCACTTAGTTTGTTCACAAGTAATCGGTTAGTGGTATACCTAGCGTGGAGTATAAATTTAAAAACATATTGTCTCTGCATGGTAGCAATTCTATCGCGACAGAATAAAAGATTATAGGCCGAATTAACAAATATGAAATCATGGTCGTCCCTATATAAAGAAGGGCAGCTCGAATGGTCCTGGAGATGTTGGAAACTCTGAATAGGCAGACGCTTGGCGATAGACGTCAACCATCCCGTTAGCTTTCACAGTTTCCAGAACCAGTATTACGTGAAGAATCTAAAGAGAGTCTTCAACACACTACATATGGCTCCTGGATGGGTCTTGAAGACCGAATGCCTCATTACAGCACTTATAGGGACATTTAAACTGCCATTGTTTCTGGGTTTCAAACACAAACGGAAGGGAAAGAAATTTTGATACACTAACGGAAAAAAGTCGCAGCACCAAGAAGGAGCTGTCCGACATGAATGGAAGTTTTCAAGCATGTTATTACATCTGTAAGATGACGTCTTTTCAGACTTCACGCCAGTTGCATAAGAGTGGCGCTGGTCTGCTTTAAGTACGTGCTGTAATGATAGTGAGCATTAGTTTGACGCTGGACGTGGTGAGCTGATGTAAATCGAGATTGCCTTTAAGGCGACAAAGACGCCATTATCAGCACCTCACTGAGTTTGAACGAGGTCATGGGATAAGGCGACGAGAGACTGGATGTTCCTTTCGAGATATTGAAGAAAGGCTTGGTAGGAATGTATCCACTGTACATAATTGGTCGCCGCCTTGGTCACGGAAATGTACGGTCAGCAGAAGAGCGGGCTCCGGACGCCACGTCGCACTACCGAAAGGGAAGACCGCGTTCGGCGTATGGCTCTGGCGCATCGTACTGCATCTGCATCACCCATCTGAGCAGCAGTTGGTGCTACAGTGACACGACCAACTGTACAAATCGGTTACCTAAAGCACACCTTCGAGTCAGACGCCTTCGAGCGTGCATTCCACCGACCCCAGACCACAGCCATTTGCAAATTCATTGGTGTCAAGCGAGAGCTAGTTGGAGGGAGGGTGGAGGACTGTTACGTTTTTCTGATAAAAGCTCGTTCTGCCTTTGTGCCAGTGATGGCCGCGTGTTGGTTAGAAGGAGGCCACTTGAGGACCTGCAACCAACCTGTCTGCATGCTAGACGCACTTCCTGCGGTTATGCTCTGATGTGCAATTTCGTATGACAGCAGGACAAATCTCACGGTTACCCCACGCACCCTGACTGTAAGTTTATACGAGGTGCATTCAAGTTCTAAGGCCTCCGATTTTTTTTTTTCTAATTAACTACTTACCCGAAATCGATGAAACTGGCGTTACTTCTCGACGTAATCGCCCTGCAGACGTACACATTTTTCACAACGCTGACCACATGATTCCATGGCAGCGGCGAAGGCTTCTTTAGGAGTCTGTTTTCACCACTGGAAAATCGCTGAGGCAATAGCAGCACGGCTGGTGAATGTGCGGCCACGGAGAGTGTCTTTCATTGTTGCAAAAAGCCAAAAGTCACTAGGAGCCAGGTCAGGTGAGTAGGGAGCATGAGGAATCACTACAAAGTTGTTATCACGAAGAAACTGTTGCGTAACGTTAGCTCGATGTGCGGGTGCGTTATCTTGGTGAAACAGCAAACGCGCAGCCCTTCCCGAACGTTTTTGTTGCAGTGCAGGAGGGAATTTGTTCTTCAAAACATTTTCGTAGGATGCACCTGTTACCGTAGTGCCCTTTGGAACGCAATGGGTAAGGATTACGCCCTCGCTGTCCCAGAACATGGACACCATCATTTTTTCAGCACTGGCGGTTACCCGAAATTTTTTTGGTGGCGGTGAATCTGTGTGCTTCCATTGAGCTGACTGGCGCTTTGTTTCTGGATTGAAAAATGGCATCCACGTCTCATCCATTGTCACAACCGACGGAAAGAAAGTCCCATTCATGCTGTCGTTGTGCCTCAACATTTCTTGGCAACATGCCACACGGGCAGCCGTGTGTGTGGTCGTCCGTTAGCATTCGTGGCACCCATCTGTAAGACACTTTTCGCATTTTCAGGTCGTCATGCAGGATTGTGTACACAGAACCCACAGAAATGCCAACTCTGGAGGCGATCTGTTCAACATTCATTCGGCGATCCCCAAAAACAATTCTCTCCACTTTCTCGATCATGTCGTCAGACCGGCTTGTGCGAGCCCGAGGTTGTTTCGGTTTGTTTTCACATGATGTTCTGCCTTCATTAAACTGTCGCACCCACGAACGCACTTTCGACACATCCATAACTCCATCACCACATGTCTCCTTCAACTGTCGATGAATTTCAATTGGTTTCACACCACGCAAATTCAGAAAACGAATGATTGCACGCTGTTCAAGTAAGGAAAACGTCGCCATTTTAAGTATTTAAAACAGTTCTCATTCTCGCCGCTGGCGGTAAAATTCCATCTGCCGTACGGTGCTGCCATCTCTGGGACGTATTGACAATGAACGCGGCCTCATTTTAAAACAATGCGCATGTTTCTATCTCTTTCCAATCCGGAGAAAAAAAATCGGAGGCCTTAGAACTTGAATGCACCTCGTACGTCAGTCTGGTGATCCGACCTGTTGTGCTGCCATTCACGAACAGAACCCCAGAGGGATTCTTCCAATGGAACAACTCTCTCCCACATACCGCTATTGTAACACAACATGCTTTATAGAGTGTAGAAAAGTGGTCCTGGCATGCTCGATCACCAGATCTGTCTTCACTCGAGCACATATGGGAGATCATCCGTCGACAAATCCAGGGTCATCCGACAACAGCGTTAACCGTCCCTATATTGACCGACCAAGTGCAACAGACATGAACTCCATCCCACAAATTGACATCTGGCACCTGTACAACACAATGCATGCTCGTCTGCGTGCTGTCATTCAACAGTCTTTCGGTTACACCGGTTAATATACCAGCATTTTATATTTGCAATGCCTTATCTCGTGCTTACATTAACCTGTGATCTTGCAACGTTAGTCACTTAAATACGTTATCGAGATAAACGCATTATCAAAATTTCATTATTCTACATTAATTACTTTTTGGTGTTGCAATTTTTCTCAGTCAGTGTCTATGGTACCAGAGGAAAGTACCCCTGGCACCGCTGGTACTTTCACACTGGTTTGCATGTGTGGATGTAGTAGCAGCAGCAGTAGTAGTAATACTGCAGGGTGTCCATAAAATCTTGCTATCATTTCTAAAAGACTTAACTTCGTAACTCTTAGAAATAGAGGAACGTGGTTTGTTAAAAAAACATTTAGCAGTTCTCAAGAATTTTTCCTTTCTCCAGTCTAGCAGATTTGAGATGAAGTGCATCAAAAAGGCGACTACCAAGGATAGGGTGCAATGCGTCCTCTGGTAAGCAGAGTCCAAAACTACGACATCGGTACTGCGGGATTACCGACTCCAGTGTGGGAGAGCGCTATCCCGCAAAAACAAGCATGATGATACGGTTCAAAAACATGAAAGCGACTGGCAGTGTCAAAGACCTTCCTCGAAGTGGACGTCCCCCTCTTTCCCAACCACGTGTTGACAGAGCGCTAGATGTATTTCAGCTCAGCCACGAGAAGTAAATTCTTGCAGGAAGCAAGATCAACTGTCCTCAGAGTTAAATAAGCGGCTACGTCTTTTTGCGTATAAAGTACGGATAGTTTGCAGTATGCTTTCGCGTGTTACATGCTGACCTCCGTGGAAGCTGACAATTTCTATCCGAAGAAGTGCCTGTTTTCAGATGAAGCAAACGTTCCGCATTTCTGGAAACGTTAGTTGCCACAACATAAGAATTTGGAACTCCTAAAACACACAGAAGAAACGTAAACACATTCGTGACAGCCCGAAGCATAATGTTTCGTATGGCCTAAAGCACGACATAGTGACGAGCCCATTTTTATTAGCAGACAAAATCATAACGGGAAATGTTTACTTGGGCATGACCGAACAGTTTCTGCAACCACAGACTGAAGCCGTCCACCATCTTTCAGCAGAATATTGCACTCCCACATAGGGATCTGAACACGTGGGACGTGCTGAGTGACATATTTCTTGAGAGGTGTATTCGATCGTGTGGTACCATCGCATTGCCTCCAAGATCTCCCGATGTCATGCTATTAGACTTCTTTTTGTGGGGTTACGTCAAAGACCGCGTGTACAAAAGACCAGTGAATGACATTGTTACCCCTCGTGGCCGAATCAGTGTAGCAATCAGAATTGTTCACGCTACAATGATGATCCGTCAGATAAGCAGAATTCAAATATTGCCCTGATTTTCACCGAGCAATGAGTGGGACACACACTTAGATCCTGGTATAATAGAAAAGAACTCCCAGAGCTGTTAAAGGTTCCACTATATTCCACGGTGGTCTCTGTCTATAATAGTGTCCAAGTTATGATAGTGACAATTTATGGACACCCTGAATGGAACCATGCACTTGACAGTGGTTTGCAGAGTATGCGCAATATAGCAATAGCAGTAATAGTGCTAGTATCGTACATGACGACTAACGCACTATGTTCTTACTCGCTTCTTCTGTTACACGTTTCTTAAAGGCAAGGGGCTATTTCCTAAATAGTTCCACAGATGTCTGAGCTAGGCTGACATGACCAGCCGGCATTATCAGGACGACACTTGCCATCGGCACCGCATCCAGTGACGTCAGAGCCGGCTAGTGGCTTGTCCAGAGCCTGTCTCCGCGCGAACTCCTCCAGATTAGGTGTGGCTAAGACACCCATCGCTAAAAAATCACAGTGATAGAGAAGGCGCAGTTTTCAGAGTGAAAAATTTAAAGTACCTGGCCGTGATTTCAGTCACACCTAGAAGCCAGAAGTAACAAGTAGCAACTAAATACTGCCTTCTGACGTTCAGCGCTGTGTGCCATCTATCGGCCGAAGTTCGTACTTATTTCTTAAAAATTTGTGTCACGCTATTTAGTCTGGCTGCGATATCAGTGAGAAGTCGCAACTATAAGTCAGAAGTCATCTATAAGTCATCTGTTGACTAACATTCGTACTTGTTCTCCGACCCTCGTGTCTCACACTTTGGATGTACCGTATAACATACCTACGACCGAAAAAGTAAACAAAGAAGCTGACTTGGTATGAGAAAAATTAAAATTTTACGCTTTATGTTTCACCTGGCAGGAGTACCGATATTTGTTTGGCTAGAGTGTGATACTGAATTTCCTCCGCCCCACCCCACTCCCTCACAAACGAGCCGAAAATTTGGCTGTGTGCGTAGCCGTAATCTAGGTTGGGATGAAAGCTGATAAATAATAATTCGTTTGAGAGTCGGTGAAGCCACCAATGTCAATGCCAGATAGAGGTTGTACTAACAGATTGAGCTATAGTCTAGTCTAATATTTACGTTCGCGCCGTGTTTAAACACATTTTACGCACTTCTGGTCATAAAAAGTAAAGCTGTAAAATAAATTCAGAAAACGTAAATGAGATGACGGAGAAGGCTATTAAACACATATATCGTTTATACACATCGAAAGATGCAAAGCGTCTTCATTACCTAACATCAACATTGCAACAAACAGTAAACTTTTGTTTATTATCTTCAAGTATTGCACTTAAACCATTCCTGATGTCAACTTTCAGCTGGACGACGTCTCTCCCCAGTCTTTTCACTTACATATTATCAACCTTAAACAAAATAACCAAGTCTTTATCAGCAACAACTTGTCAGAAAATTTACGGGTAGGGACGGCTTTATCACGAGTTGTAAGTGAAATAACAACTTCAATGACACACTGTTGAAGTACGAGCATTTACATTGGATATCTTACAGGTCACAACTGCCACTTTCGTTGCAATGCCACAGTTCATTTGCCCAAACCAGTTACCTGCTATACACACATCGAAACAAGTTTTGCATCACCCCATTTCCCAGAACTTCTGAACATAGACGTTCACTGTGGATATTGTATCACAGACACAGTCCCTTTGACTTTTTAGAGATGTCACTAAACTCGCCCAAATATGTAAACAGCAATGCATGAGCAGCGCCTATTAGACGGAGGGGGTCCGACAGCCGATCAGTTCCAGTCAATCCACCAGGAAGGTTGTATACTGCTCTTGGTGTCTGTAGTTCAACCATGCCTAGACGGTCAATACTGCGGTTCGATCGCATCCGCATTGTTACTTTGTGCCAGGTAGGGCTTTCAACAAGGGAAGTGTCCAGGCGTCTCCGAGTGAGCCAAAGAGATGCTGTTCGGACATGGAGCAGATACAGAGAGACAGGAACTGTCGATGACATGCCTCACTCAGGCCGCCCAAGTGCTACTACTGCAGTGCATGACCGCTACCTACGGATTATGGCTCGGAGGAACCCTGACAGCAACGCCACCATGTTGAATAATGCTTTCCGCGTTGCCAAACTGTGCGGAATAGGCTGCATGATGCGCAACTTCACTCCCGACGTCCATGGCGAGGTCCATCTTCACTACCACGACACCACGCAGCGCGGCACAGATGGGCTCAACAATATGCCGAATAGACCGCTCAGGATTGGAATCCCGTTTTCATCACCGACGAGTGTCGCATATGCCTTCAACCAGACAATCGTCGGAGATGTGTTTGGAGGCAAACTGGTCAGGTTGAACGCTTAGACACACTGTCCAGCGAGTGCAGCATGGTGAAGGTTACCTGCTGTTTTCGCGTTGCATTACGTGGGGCCGACGTACGGCGCTATTGGTCATGGAAGGCGCCGTAACGGCTGTAGCCTTCCTCCAACTGATAGTGGAACCATATCGGCAGCATATTGGCAAGGCATTCGTCTTCATGGACGACAATTCGAGCCCCCATCGTGCACATCGTGTGAATGACTTCCTTCAGTATAACGAAATCGCTCGAATAGAGCGGCCACCACGTTCTACAGACATAAACTCTATCGAACATGCCTGGGATAGACTGAAAAGGACTGTTTATGGGCGAAGTGACCCAACAACTACTCTGATGGATCTACGCCGAATCACCGTTGAGGAGTGGGAGAATCTGGACTAACAGTGCCTTGATGAACTTGTGGATAGTATGCTACAATGAATACAGGCATGCATCAGTGCAAGAGGAGTGCTACTGGCTGTTATAGGCAGCGGCGTGTACAGCAATCTGGACCACCACCTCTGAAGGTCTCGTGTATGGTGGTACAAATTGCAATGTGTGCCCGCATCTCGTGGTCGTGCGATAGCGTTCTCGCTTCCCACGCCCGGGTTCCCGGGTTCGATTCCCGGCGGGGTCAGGGATTTTCTCAGCCTCGTGATGGCTGGGTGTTGTGTGCTGTCCTTAGGTTAGTTGGGTTTAAGTAGTTCTAAGTTCTAGGGGACTTATGACCACAGCAGTTGAGTCCCATAGTGCTCAGAGCCATTTGAACCATTTTGCAATGTGTGGTTTTCATGAGCAATAAAAAGGGCGGAAATGATGTTTTTGTTGACCTCTGTTCTAATTTCCTGTACAGATTTCGGAACTCTCGGAAGCGAGGTGATGGAAAACTTATTTTTATGTGTGTACATTGTCGGATCTCATATATGATCACCTGTCAAAGGCCAGAACAACCAGCTTTTGCAGCGCTAACAGCTGCGAGACGTGTTGGAAGAGAGTTAATGGGATTCTAGAAGGTATCGGCAGGAATGTGGATTCATGCCGACTCCAGTGTTGTGGTCAGTCTAGCTAGGTTTCTCGGTTGAGGAATCATAGTGTGAACACACCGATCGAGATGGACCTACATAATCTAGACTGGGTGTGAAAATAGGTAGTGTGGTGGCCATGGGCGTACGGTAAACTTATCTTGGTCCCCTTTGAACAACGTAAGTACGTCGAGAGCTGTGCGACACGTTGCATTGTCCTGTTGGTAGATGCCACGGTACCGAGGAAAAACAAACTTAATAAATCCGTACTTGTGTTGATCTATTGTGCCTTAGAGACTGACGAGGTTACCCAGGGGATACGACGAACCGATTCCCCAAACATAACGCTCTCTCCTCTAGCGTGAACGCTTCCGACGACTGTTGTAGGATGTTTGCTTTCAGACGTTTAACGCAGCACACGTCAACGGTCATCTGTCCTACTGAGCATAAAACGTGACTCATCTGAAAAGGCCACCTGTCGCCACTCAGTGGACGTCCAGTTGCGGTACTGGCGTGCAAATTCTAGCCTTCGTCACCAGGGGTCAATGAACCTGGCACCTGCTGCAAAGCCCAATAAGCAGCAATGTTGGTAGCCCGTTCGTTCATCTGGGTGGTCATTTGTTGGACAGTTGCACGCCCGTTCGCCCGTACACATCTCCGCAGCCATCATTCACCCCTGTCAGCTATGGCCGTTGATGCACCACAATTGCCTCGGCACCGACTTGGGTAGCTTCACTTCACCACGAACGGTATACTTCAACAGTGGCGGCACGCAAACTGTTTGCAAAGTTCACCGCTTCGTAAATGTTTCCACTCTTGGGCTGCAAGCCAGCGATCATGCTCTTTCGGACGTCATAGAGATCGTTCCCTTTCCACATTACGACAACGACTGGAGTGTTTTCCACGTCCCTCTGATATGCTTACAGCCGCTGGCAAAATAATGTGTGACATGTTTTTCTTTTTTTTTAATTTCTTTATTCAAATCATTACATTATACTTATTAACCCACTACCTGAGTACTGTGTGACTTGTTTACAAGGGATAGGCAAAATAATACGAACAGTGGTAGTAATTGGATGGTTGTTTTTGACGGGCAACAACGCAGGCAAGACGCGTGACGCGCTGGACTGTGCGTGTTCAGTACGGACTAGGCATCAGTGGAGGTTGTTTACGAGTAGTGCACACTTCGTATTTGTATTCAGAGGCCGAGACCGACGTGCAATGAAACACCTGACAGAGTTCCAAAGAGGGCAGATTGTGAAGGCCCGATTAGCTGGAGCGTCAGTAACCAAGATATCCAAGTGTTTGAATGTTTCAAGAGCAACTGTTTCAACAGTCATGACAGGCTACACAAAACATGGAAAGACATCATCTTTCAAAAATGGTTCAAATGGCTCTGAGCACTATGGGACTTAACTGCTGAGGTCATCAGTCCCCTAGAACTTAGAACTACTTAAACCTAACTAACCTAAGGACATGACACACATCCATGCCCGAGGCAGGATTCGAACCTGCGACCTTAGCGGTCGCGCGGTTCCAGACAGTAGCGCCTAGAACCGCTCGGTCACTCCGGCCGGCGACATCATCGTGTAAATGTAATCGTGGGTGCAAATCAAAACTAAATGACAGACATCGTCGCACGCTAACACAAACTGTGTCAATACAACACAAAACTGCGGCTGCTAAAGTGACTACAGAGCTCAATAGCCACCTTCGAGACCACATATCTATCGACACTGCCCATAAAGCGAATGTTCATGGACGAGCTGCTATACCGAAACCATTAGTGACGACAACCAATGCAAAGAAGGGTAAAACTTGGTCTCAGGAGGATCAATCGTGGGCGGCTGATCAGCGGAAACACGTAATATAGTCTCACGGATCAACGTTTTCGTTAGCCGGCCGCGGTGGTCTCGCGGTTCTAGGCGCTCAGTCCGGAACCGCGCGGCTGCTACGGTCGCAGGTTCGAATCCGGCCTCGGGCATGGATGTGTGTGATGTCCTTAGGTTAGTTAGGTTTAAGTAGTTCTAAGTTCTAGGGGACTGATGACCACAGATGTTAAGTCCCATAGTGCTCAGAGCCTTTTTTTAACGTTTTCGTTATTCCCAAAATCGGGCAGGGTTTACGTCTGCAGAACGCCAAAAGGAGCCCACACTCCTGATCGCGTGATTCCAGTGGTTAAGTACGGATGTGGAAGTGTGATGGTGTGGGCAGCCATATCATGCTATTCTGCTGCTCCCATCATTACTCTCAAAGGCCGTGTTACAGCGAACGATTATGTGAAAATTTTAGGTGATCATGTGCACCCCATGACTCAAAAATTGTTCCCAAACAATGATGCCATATTTCAGGACTATAATGCACCCATTCACACAGCCAGAACAGTACGAGCGTGGTATGAGGAGCACGCAACTGAAATGCAGCGTCTTCCCTGGCCCTTGAGGGAGGTATTGGAGCTCATACTCCGGAGCAGGAGTTAGAATAGGTTCTCATCGAAAAGTGGCTAAACATTCCACTGGAGACTACAGTCATTATATGCCAGTATTGCAAGAAGAATCGCATTTTATTTTGGGCACATAGGGATCCAACACCTTATTAATAAATCATTCCCAAGTAAGAACAGCTATTCACATTATTTTGCTTGTCATCTGTGTCTATGCTCGATTGCATGTGTTGCCATCAGCTGTCCGTGTGTGGTTCTTGCGCTGTGACGCCGAACACAGGCGGTGGTCAGATTAATCCTACTGTAGCGCGTAATTTGCCAGTGCCAATTAGTTGCTACTTGGGACTGACGGCAGTGTAACATCTACGGTGATAAATCGCAGACACTGGACTCGCATTCGGGAGGACGACGGTTCAATCCCGTCTCCAACCATCCTGATTTAGGTTTTCCGTGATTTCCCTGAATCGTTTCAGGCACATGCTGGGATGGTTCCTTTGAAAGGGCACGGCCGATTTCCTTCGCAATCCTTCCCTAACCCGAGCTTGCGCTCCGTCTCTAATGACCTCGTTGTCGACGGGACGTTAAACACTAACCACCTACCTACCCTAAATCGCAGAAATCGTATCCGTTGGTGGAGTGAGGAGGGGTGCAAACTGTGAATTAGTGAATGACTAACTGAAACCGCAATTAAAATCGCAGTCTACATCTACATCTACATTTATACTCCGCAAGCCACCCAACGGTGTGTGGCGGAGGGCACTTTACGTGCCACTGTCATTATCTCCCTTTCCTGTTCCAGTCGCGTATGGTTCGCGGGAAGAACGACTGTCTGAAAGCCTCTGTGCGCGCTCTAATCTCTCTAATTTTACATTCGTGATCTCCTCGGGAGGTATAAGTAGGGGGAAGCAATATATTCGATACCTCATCCAGAAACGCACCCTCTCGAAACCTGGCGAGCAAGCTACACCGCGATGCAGAGCGCCTCTCTTGCAGAGTATGCCACTTGAGTTTGTTAAACATCTCCGTAACGCTATCACGGTTACCAAATAACCCTGTGACGAAACGCGCCGCTCTTCTTTGGATCTTCTCTATCTCCTCCGTCAACCCGATCTGGTACGGATCCCACACTGATGAGCAATACTCAAGTATAGGTCGAACGAGTGTTTTGTAAGCCACCTCCTTTGTTGATGGACTACATTTTCTAAGGACTCTCCCAATGAATCTCAACCTGGTACCCGCCTTACCAACAATTAATTTTATATGATCATTCCACTTCAAATCGTTCCGCACGCATACTCCCAGATATTTTACAGAAGTAACTGCTACCAGTGTTTGTTCCGCTATCATATAATCATACAATAAAGGATCCTTCTTTCTATGTATTCGCAATACATTACATTTGTCTATGTTAAGGGTCAGTTGCCACTCCCTGCACCAAGTGCCTATCCGCTGCAGATCTTCCTGCATTTCGCTACAATTTTCTAATGCTGCAACTTCTCTGTATACTACAGCATCATCCGCGAAAAGCCGCATGGAACTTCCGACATTATCTACTAGGTCATTTATATATATTGTGAAAAGCAATGGTCCCATAACACTCCCCTGTGGCACGCCAGAGGTTACTTTAACGTCTGTAGATGTCTCTCCATTGAGAACAACATGCTGTGTTCTGTTTGCTAAAAACTGTTCAATCCAGCCACACAGCTGGTCTGATATTCCGTAGGCTCTTACTTTGTTTATCAGGCGACAGTGCGGAACTGTATCGAACGCCTTCCGGAAGTCAAGGAAAATGGCATCTACCTGGGAGCCTGTATCTAATATTTTCTGGGTCTCATGAACAAATAAAGCGAGTTGGGTTTCACACGATCGCTGTTTCCGGAATCCATGTTGATTCCTACATAGTAGATTCTGAGTTTCCAAAAACGACATGATACTCGAGCAAAAGACATGTCACCGGGAAGTAGCACTCGCAGAAATCACGGATGGCGGACAGTCACAGTTTAGCTACTCCAGACGCGGGCTAGCTCGCCTCGCCTTAGCTCGCGTCGCCTCGCAGCGGCTGGCCGGTCTTCTAGGCGGGAAATGGAGAACCGGTCACAGCGGGGAACGCCCTGCCCGCCCGCCAGCCCGGCTGCGCTGCCGGCTAGGACGCAACCGCCGACACTGCCGCCTCTCCGAACCTGAAGTGAGCCAGGAAAGAGGACGTACTACTCCGAGCAGCTCGGTGTCCCACACGCAACGTACAGGGCCAGATGGCGCGCTACTAAGGTGCGAGTTCAATTTCCCGCCTGGCTGCCGAGGTTAAGATTTTCAAGGCACCGCTTAAAGCGAATGCTGAAATGGTCCTCTTGAAAAAAGAAAAAGAAAAGAGCGGGTTTGACGATTGTCTCCTCGGATGAGGTCAACCGATTGTCAACCATCCAACAGATACACGGTTACAGTGTATTTAAACAAAAATATTGAAAGGTCTCTGTTGGATTCCTTTCATGTTAATCTCTTAAATCTGTTGTCATTTACGGCGTAAATTCCTCTTCTAAACTTACTGTGGTGTTTCTGACTATCTGGGAGGAGACTGAGCAGTGAAACGTGTTACTTTTACACATAAACAAGAACGAGCTGTCACACTACTACACTATAAACACAGTTTGTATGTAATTCATGTCACACAGTCTCATACGGAACCGACATCCGCTTTCTTTTATATACTGTATATGATAAGATACTGTCATCCCCCTTCCCTTCTGTGTGAGAGGATGAATGAGCAAATGTATTTCTAGTTGCATGCTTGAGGGTAGTAGACAAGCCTGTCTGCTAGAGAAAAGTAGGACCAACGTCGGAACAGGTAGCTACGCTTTCTAGAAGCAGAGAGGTTTCTATCATTAGTATGGTCCTGTCCGTCCCTTGTCATGTTGGTACAGGAAGCTGCCTCTCTGGTCACTTCCGTTTGTATCTGTTAAGCACGCTCGGTAGGATCCCAAGTCAGTCTGTCCGCGGCGAGCGTCTGAAGTGGTAAGATCTCCGGCTAAGCGCGTGCCTGCGAAGTCCGTAGGACAATGGATTTCTTAAGTTCAGCCTAACTGAAAATTTAATCACCTTTATTTCAGGTTTAGCTCTAAAATATCTAATGTTATCTTAAATTGCAACGCAGTGTATTTCGAGTGTGAAGTTCAGAATATCTTCCGGTAGTTGCTTTGTCACTACTTTGTGAGTAAAGTGGAACCACGTATTGATCAGTAACTCTAACTAAGATCATCAATCTTAAATGCGAACGTGCGTGAGATTATAGCGTCTCCTCTTGACAATATTTTTCAATATAGCAACTTTTATTTATGTTCAACCCACGTGGGGTGTACTTTGTGAGACCAGTACCACGTGCTTATACAATTGTTTGACCCATCAGGTTAATAGTAAGACGATAGTAACCAGTTCGAGGTTTTTCTTTTGTAAATTGCTTTTCCATCTAATTTATTTTAATTATCAAAATTATTGTGGAGTTACACTCTTTGTGTAAACCAAGTTGACCACGTGAAGCATGTGGTGTAATCATCAAAGTAGCCCTCAGCAATTCTTTTCTGGAAGATTTCACAGAGAATTAGTATGAATTTAGTATACCAGTGTGTGGTAATTACATGACGGACAGATTGCGCTACGAACGTAACTTCTTTGGGTGAAAATTGAATCGGTTGGTTATGGTTAATTTCCTCTTGCATGTGTTTCAACGTTCTTCGTGTGTTATTTTATGAATGCAGTGTTGTATGCAGTCTCCCAATCTTGGCTCCATATTTGATGTGTTCCGTAAGATTACAATCTCACATTTTCACAATCCTAAATAAGGCACCAGTTTAGTTATGAATCAAGTTTAATATGCTGAAACTTCAATGATAAATGTTAAAATAAATTTCCAAATATAAACTGATTTATTTCTTTTTATTTAAATTCTCCTTATATATATATATATATATATATATATATATATATATATATATATCACCGGTTGTCGTATGACTATTAAAAGATTATAATTAATGTTAGTCTGGTTGGGAATTTGGTAAGATAGACTCGATACCTTGTGAAACAGTTGCTCAGTAATGCAAGGTTAACTTCCCCAGACAGCTCACAGCCTTAAACCCGCTTTTCTTGTCTTATCAGCACCGCTTTCATAACAAATTAAAGCAACAACATTACAATATATCTGTTGATTTAAATATCCTAAAAAGCTCGTTCATTCATTTTGTCAGTCCCAGATTATCTTGAAAGTATACCACATATTTAGAGTAACACTGCATTTCAATCTCTCGACTGCGGTCTAGCTGGGACTACTGTCTGATTGAAAGAAGTTAATATCTGGAGTATAAGATCCAAAGTAGCATCGTTGTCGGAACAAATCCACTGGTGTGAAAAACTAAAGGATTTTAGTACCGTAACTCTATGAAACGTGGACCATACATAGCCGGCCATTGTGACCGAGCGGTTCTAGGCGCTTCAGTCTGGAACCGCGCGACTGCTACGGTTGCAGGTTCGAATCCTGCCTCGGGTATGGATGTGTGTGATGTCCTTAGGTCAGTTAGGTTTAAGCAGTTCTAAGTTCAAGGGGACTGATGACCTCAGATGTTAAATCCCATAGAGCTCAGAGCTATTCGAACCAAACAAAGTATTTACCTTAATAGTGTTCAAAAGTCATAGTATATATATCAGTTCATGACATCCAGTCTTACAAATTTCCTTTTTCTGATGGACACACGTCCAGATCTTCCGCTCTCAAAATTCTGCCATCTCTCTCCCCACATCCACCACTCCTGGCGGCTCACCTCCAACTGCGCAACGCTACGCGCTGTTCACATCCAACTGCCCAACGTTACAATAGCAAATATTCCAACGATGCAAACGAGCCACAGACTGCACACAGCACAGTCAGTGACTTTCATACAGAGCGCTACGTGGCGTTACCAACATAAAAACCTAAACAGCGTACTTACAATGTTCATGACAAAGTTTCAAAACATTTAATTTCTAGGCCAACTGCTTTGCCGCTGTGGTAACGCCGGTTCCAATTGGATCGGCGAAGTTAAGCACTGTCGGGCTTGGCTAGGACTTACAGCCGGCCGGTGTGGCCAAGCGGTTAAAGGCGCTAAAGTGTAGAACCGCGTGACCGCTACGGTCGCAAGTTCGAATCCTGCCTCGGGCATGGATGTGTGTGATGTCCTTAGGTTAGTTAGGTTTAAGTAGTTCTAAGTTCTAGGGGACTGATGACCTTAGAAGTTAAGTCCCATAGTGCTCAGAGCCATTTGAACCATTTTTAGGACTTACATGAGTCACCATCTGGTTCTGTCAGCAAACGGGGTGTACTCAGCCCTCGTGAAGTCAGTTGAGGAACTACTTGATTCAGAAATAGCGGGACCGGTCACGAATACTGACAACGGCCAGGAGAACGGTGTGCTGACCGCATGCCCTGCATCCGGTGACTTATAAGGTTGAGGATGACACGGCGGCCGGTCGGTACCGTTGGACCTTCAGTGTCTGTTCGAACCGTGTTTGTTTGTTTTATATCCATGAAACAGTGTTTAGAAGCTAATAAATAAAATTTTTCTACTTTGCCCATTAAGATTATCTTTCCTCTAAGGATCAAACAACGTCAGACTCTTTCACCAATTTATTTCCTTCATTATGCGCAGACAGTCTTTTCCGTTGCCTAGATATTGCGTAACGTATTTTTAAGATATCTGGCTCATTCGTAGAATAATATTCACGGAAAAAGTATCGAAGTCGTAATAGAACACTTGCAGTGTGTCACAAAAACAAAGTAGACAATAAAGTAAAGACTAAGAAGACACAAATGGCGAGTTCACTACCCTGACACATTACTGCGATTAGGTTGTCTTCTTTTTTTTACGAAAGGCTCCACCGTCACCCACCAAAGTCAACATTAAAAAAATTCTTCAATAGAAACCAAGACGTCAACGTTAACATTGACGTTGCCGTCGCTTTGCGACCCGTCCCGTTCACCATCTGTTTGAATGCCTCTCTCTGTAATGCACTGTGAAGTACACTCCTGGAAATTGAAATAAGAACACCGTGAATTCATTGTCCCAAGAAGGGGAAACTTTATTGACACATTCCTGGGGTCAGATACATCACATGATCACACTGACAGAACCACAGGCACATAGACACAGGCAACAGAGCATGCACAATGTCGGCACTAGTACAGTGTATATCCACCTTTCGCAGCAATGCAGGCAGCTATTCTCCCATGGAGACGATCGTAGAGATGCTGGATGTAGTTCTGTGGAACGGCTTGCCATGCCATTTCCACCTGGCGCCTCAGTTGGACCAGCGTTCGTGCTGGACGTGCAGACCGCGTGAGACGACGCTTCATCCAGTCCCAAACATGCTCAATGGGGGACAGATCCGGAGATCTTGCTGGCCAGGGCAGTTGACTTACACCTTCTAGAGCACGTTGGGTGGCACGGGATACATGCGGACGTGCATTGTCCTGTTGGAACAGCAAGTTCCCTTGCCGGTCTAGGAATGGTAGAACGATGGGTTCGATGACGGTTTGGATGTACCGTGCACTATTCAATGTCCCCTCGACGATCACCAGTGGTGTACGGCCAGTGTAGGAGATCGCTCCCCACACCATGATGCCGGGTGTTGGCCCTGTGTGCCTCGGTCGTATGCAGTCCTGATTGTGGCGCTCACCTGCACGGCGCCAAACACGCATACGACCATCATTGGCACCAAGGCAGAAGCCACTCTCATCGCTGAAGACGACACGTCTCCATTCGTCCCTCCATTCACGCCTGTCGCGACACCACTGGAGGCGGGCTGCACGATGTTGGGGCGTGAGCGGAAGACGGCCTAACGGTGTGCGGGACCGTAGCCCAGCTTCTTGGAGACGGTTGCGAATGGTCCTCGCCAATACCCCAGGAGCAACAGTGTCCCTAATTTGCTGGGAAGTGGCGGTGCGGTCCCCTACGGCACTGCGTAGGATCCTACGGTCTTGGCGTGCATCCGTGCGTCGCTGCGGTCCGGTCCCAGGTCGACGGGCACGTGCACCTTCCGCCGACCACTGGCGACAACATCGATGTACTGTGGAGACCTCACGCCCCACGTGTTGAGCCATTCGGCGGTACGTCCACCCGGCCTCCCACATGCCCACTATACGCCCTCGCTCAAAGTCCGTCAACTGCACATACGGTTCACGTCCACGCTGTCGCGGCATGCTATCAGTGTTAAAGACTGCGATGGAGCTCCGTATGCCACGGCAAACTGGCTGACACTGACGGCGGCGGTGCACAAATGCTGCGCAGCTAGCGCCATTCGACGGCCAACACCGCGGTTCCTGGTGTGTCCTCTGTGCCGTGCGTGTGATCATTGCTTGTACAGCCCTCTCGCAGTGTCCGGAGCAAGTATGGTGGGTCTGACACACCGGTGTCAATGTGTTCTTTTTTCCATTTCCAGGAGTGTATTTTCGCATTCCGTTCTGACAACTGTGAATCTACCTTTAGTCGGCTGCGGCAATTTCCCTCTCGCGCGTTCGCTCTTGTATGGTATTCTACATGATCATAAAACAATGACGTTCGATTTCTCGAAAATTCTGGAAAACGTATAGTGCTAGAGCAAGTTTCGTTACATGTAAATAGCTGATGTATTACAATCGTGGGAAAGATGAGAAACATCAGTGACCCGTTGGAAATATTCTTCCCCTGTAAGACGCAAAGAAGCTACCGTAAGGCCTCTTTGATTGTGTGGTTCCATCCTGTTCGGTTCGTTCTCGGTTGTTTTTCTGTCATTACTGATAAATGTGAAACGGTGCTTCGGTTTCTATCCGATACCTAATAGAAGCAGGAGTGCCGAATACTCCCTCGACACGAAAAGGATTGATCACTTTGCTGTAATCTGCGAACTTGTGAGCAGGGAACAGAAAGCAAGCATACACACGGTTCAGTTTCTGTTTTAACCTGACAGTGAGCAGATCTCTTTAAAAATTGTCTCTTATTATTAATTTTTGAAAACTGTTGTCGCAGTTTTTGTGATAAAATGAGCGTCTGATGACATGTTGATGCGTATCAATGGCTCTGAGCACTATGGGACTCAACATCTCAGGTCATAAGTCCCCTAGAACTTAGAACTACTTCAACCTAACTAACCTAAGGACATCACACACACCCATGCCCGAGGCAGGATTCGAACCTGCGACCGTAGCAGTCCCGCGGTTCCGGACTGCAGAGCCAGAACTGCTAGACCACCGCGGCTGATGCGTATCGACTGATGTCTGCAGCACAGTCTGAACCAGTGCTGTAGGACATAACTTGTGTGAAATTTAAGGGTAAATTTAAGACGCAGGAAGAATGGAAACACTTTTGTTTTGAAATTTTCAACGACTTCGATGAATTTGACGTCACTAAAAAAACCGAATTCAGTAAGTATTGAAAAACATATTTTTGTCGAATATGAGACGTAGTACGTTACGACAGTTGATAAACTGAGGAAATTTAAAAGGAAATGATCTTAAAACTAAGAAAATATCAAAGACATGTGTTTAAAATACATAACAAGTTATAATACCGTACATCATTTTTAATTCTTCTAAACAGAACGAAGAAGGCAACAACTTGACTTCTCTCCATAATCAGTATTGAGCCTGTGTACGGAAGAAAACACACTAAACTTAATCTCCACCGTGCGAGTACCGTGCATGTGTGACAGGGTTTCAATTGTTTTCGGTTGCAACCGAAAACGGAACCAACCGAATGGAACCGCATTCGTGTGAAACGGGTCTAAGTCGGACCGAAGCATCCATGCTGTGGACGAAGTCGCCAACGCTACACGTTTATAATGAGGTAACGCAACTGCTGTGTCAATTGCTGCGGCTTCGAGTGCCGCCGACGGCCTTGACAGGGGTCCCGGAGGGTCGCCTTCCATACGTACGGAGAGAGAGAGACAGAGACAGAGATCGCTATCGGCTATAGGAGTGGCCGCGCCGGTCGCGGCCCGATGTTAATCGAAGCGAGCCGACTGCAGCCGAGCGGCTAGCGGCCGCAGAGAGCCTTATGAATGGATCCTGTCCCGTCCCGTCCCATTCAAGGCTCTCCGACTCTCCTCTCGTCTCTCTCTCTCTTTCTCTCTCTCTCCTTCTGTCTCTCGTCCCTACTCTGACGAGAAAGGGAAAGAGAAAACGGGAAAAAGAGATAGCATCACGCCGACATTATTATTATTCGCGCATGCGCGGCAGAGGGCCCGCGCCGCGCTGCGCGGAAATCAACATTTTGTTAATGAGCAGGTGGGTAGCCGACCGGTCGCCGGCTCGGTTGTATTAGCATAGCGCTGCAGCGCACGGCAGGGTCTCGGCCGCGCCGCTATCGCTATCACTGTTTGTTTCCATTATGAGCATATTATAATGCGCGCCGAGCGGGATACAAATCAGGCGGCTACGGCTACCGGCGGCGCAGCCAGTGTGAGTGCCCGTCTCAATGAATTATTTATCAAGGCGGGGCGCGTGTTTGCGGTGCACGCCCCCCTCACGCGCCGCCGTAACAGGTGGTCACCCGACGAAAGCGAGAGCTGCCTACCTACCGCCACCTCCTGTCCGCTCGTCCGTTAAGAAGGCCACTCAACCTGACCCCCGCCATTTCTTTTTTGCGCTAGGCTTGTTTACCGTCGCAGACAGACAAGATTTTACGATAACCGGTCAAGGGCACACGGGCTGGTCTCTCTGAGCAGCTTACCGCTCGGCGCGAGTACTGCCCGGGCTAACGGACGCACACTTGGCATCTGCTTTCGCGTCCGGTGGAGCATCGAAAGTTCGTGGAGTGATATCGTTCATACTTCTGTCGACTAGAGTGCGGGGTAGAGGGACGAGAAAAGGGATACCGAGAGAGGTTAGAGTCCCTACTGAAGGAAGTCGAGGTCATCAAGACGCGTCGTCTTTAAACTCCATCGGCAAAATTTCGACGCTTGTTCATGGCTATTATCTGAGCATTTAAGTGTGTGGGATCAGTGTTCTCCTCTGGAACGTTACAGAGTGATTGGATACGTATTGGTTGGTGCGTAAGTTTGTTGGGTTTTTCCTTAAGTTTAATAAACCCGTGCGATTAGATGGGTAGATCATATAACTAATGAGGAGGTATTCAATAGGATTGGGGAGAAGAGAAGTTTGTGGCACAACTTGACCAGAAGAAGGGATCGGTTGGCAGGACATGTTCTGAGGCATCAAGGGATCACCAATTTAGTATTGGAGCGCAGTGTGGAGGGTAAAAATCGTAGAGGGAGACCAAGATATGAATACACTAAACAAATTCAGAAGGATGTAGGATTTAGTAGGTACTGGGAGATGAAGAAGCTTGCACAGTATAGAGTAACATGGAGAGCTGCATCAAACCAGTCTCAGGACTGAAGACCACAGCAATAACAACAATAAACCCAAGTTCCTACATAACAGAAAGCAGCATGTCATTCTCAATGGAGAGAAGTCTTCCGAAGTAAGAGTGGTTTCCGGTGCGCCGCAGGGAAGTGTCGTAGGACCGATGCTATTCACAATATACTGGGTGATCAAAAAGTCAGTATAAATTTGAAAACTTAATAAACCACGGAGTAATGTAGATAAAGAAGTAAAAATTGACACACATGCTTGGAATGACGTGGGGTTTTATTAGAACCGAAATGCAGGATGGTGCTTCACCCCATATTGCTTGACGCGTGAAAGATCTCTTGCGCGCGTCCTTTGGTGATGATCGTGTGCTCAGCCGCCACTTTCGTCATCCTTGGCCTCAGTCCGTGCGATTATTGGCTTTGGGGTTACCTGAAGTCGCAAGTGTATCGTGATCGACAGACATCTCTAGGGATGCTGAAAGACAACATCCGACGCCAATGCCTCACCATAACTCCGGACATGCTTTACAGTGCTGTTCGCAACATTAGCCCTCGACTACAGCTATTTTTGAGGAAAGATGGTGGACATATTGAGCATTTCCTGTAAAGAACATCATCTTTGCTTTGTCTTACTTTGTTATGCTAATTATTGCTATTCTGATCAGATGAAGCGCCATCTGTTGGATTTTTTGAACTTTTGTATTTTTTTGGTTGCAATAAAACCCCATGTCATTCCAAGCATGTGTGTCAATTTGTACCTCTCTGTCTACATTATTCCGTGATTTATTCAGTTTTCAAATTTATACTGGCTTTTTGATCATACGGTATATAAATGACCTTGTGGGTAACATCGGAAGTTCACTGATGCTTTTTGCGGATGATGCTGTAGTATAACGAGAGGTTGTAACAGTGGAAAATTGTACTGAAATGCAGGAGGATCTGCAACGAATTGTCACATGGTGCAGGGAATGGCAACTGAACCTCACTGTAGACCAGTGTAATGTGCTGCGAATATATAGAAAGAGAGATCCTTTATCATTTAGCTACAATATAGCAGGTCAGCAACAGGAAGCAGTTAATTCCATAAATTATCTGGGAGTAGGCATTAGGAGTGATTTAAAATGGAATGACCATATAAAATTAATCGTCGGTAAAGCAGATGCCAGACTGAGATTCATTGGAAGAATCATAAGGAAATGCAGTCCGAAAACAAAGGATGTAGGTTACAGTACACTTGTTCGCCCACTGCTTAAATACTGCTCACCGGTGTGGGATTCGTACCAGATAGGGTTGATAGAAGAGATAGAGAACATCCAACGGAGAGCAGCGCGCTTCGTTACAGGATCATTTAGTAATCGCTAAAGCGTTACGGAGATGATAGATAAACTCCAGTGGAAGACTCTGCAAGAGGGACGCTCAGTAGCTCGGTATGGGCTTTTGTTGAAGTTCCGAGAACATACCTTCACCGAGGAGTCAAGCAGTATATTGCTCCCTCCTACGTATATCTCGCGAAGAGACCATGAGGATAAAATCACAGAGATTAGATCCCACACAGAGGCATACCGACAATCTTTCTTGCCACGAACAATACGAGACTGGAATAGAAGGGAGAACCGATAGAGGTACTCAAGGTACCCTTCGCCACACACCGCCAGGTGGCTTGCGGAGTATGGATGAAGATGTAGATACACACATAACAGAGACTTCACTCATCAGTAATACAGGGTGTTTGAAAATGAATATACGGGTTCTAAATCTTTGTATCATTTATCACATTCAGCTTATAATTGTAGACAATATATCAGATGAAAGAGCAGCTCAAACAATTTTGTTTGTATACCTGTGCGCAAAGGGAAGAGTATGAAACAACCAAGAGCTACTAAACTAATGATAGTCTTTCACTCGTAGCCCAAAGAAATTATTTCGGACAGATTCTCCTGAATTAACAATTCCAGTGACGTCTGTGTGTAGACTTTTAAGGAAACGCTTCCAACTACGTCCTTACCATTTCCAGTTTTTACAACCTCAAAAGCCTACAGTTTACGTGCCAACTTGGCAATGAAATGTTGCAGCATCACAATGTATTTTCTAGACCGTGTATTCTTCAGCGACGAAACGACATTTCATCTGAGTGGAAATGTGAACAAACATAATGTATGCATCTGGGGATCTGCAAGTTCGCACGAGATGGAACAACTGCAACGAGACTCTTCTAAACTGAATGTTATTTGTGCCCTAGCCACGGAGTAATATTTATGGGCCTTTCTCTTTCGGTGAAACAACCATCACTGATATTCCTTATCTCGATGAGTCAGAGCTATGGCTCTTTCCTCAGTTGGAAGAAGCTGAACCACAAAATTTTATTTGGCAGCGAGATAGTGAGCCGCCTCACTGGCGTAACTCAGTACCTGACTGGTTAAACGACTTTGAACCTAGCAGCTGGATTACCCACAAGGGGCCGGCTGACACAGTTCGGTTTGCATCACCTCCACGTTCACACACGATCTGACGCCACGCGATTTTCACCTTTGGGGTTTCATAAAGGATCATGCGCATGCGCCTCCGCTACCAGCTGATATACCTGACTTTAGAAACAGCGTTGTTACAACAATTACTCCACTGATCACGGTTCGAGAAAAGCTTGCCTATAAACTTCATTTGTGACGAGTAGTATTCGCATTGAACACTTGTAAGACAAACTGTTTGAGTTGCTCTTTCATTTGCTGTGTTGTTAATAATTGAAAGTTGAATGTACCAAACGCTATAAAGCCTTAAAACCCGTATATTCATTTTGAAACACGCTGTATATTCTCCTTTCCTGTTTACAACAGCCTGCCAAAGTTGTGGTTAAATTTCGATTTCTCGACTATAGAAATGATGTGGGTTTGAGGCGAAGGAGTCATAGAGCCACATTCAGAGCGCGTTTTCACCCGGAAAGGAAGTTCCTTCAACATTATTCGATAGAGAGAGGAAAAGGCGGAAATCTGAGGGCGCAAGATCAGGTGAATAAGATGAGTGTGCAATGACGTCCCAAACTAACTACTGTACAGTGTTTTTTGTCAGTCTAGCAGAACGCTTTGCCGTTCACGCAGAGTAGCATCATTCCACGCAGTCTTCCTTGTCGCTGTTCTTGGACTATGTCTGCAAGACGTCTCAGCTGTTGACAATAAATGACAGCAGTGACGATTATACCTCGGTGAACCACTTCGTAGTACACCATACCGTCGCTGTTCCACCAGGCGCATAACACTATCTTTTGTGGATGCGCGCAGATGTTTGTCCGAGGAGCTGCGGCTTTGTTTCGGCTCTATCATTCCTTTATTTCCCTTGTATTAGTTTACAGATACGTAACATTTTTCGTCTCCAATACCGATACAGGATACGAATGGTCGGCGTTGTTCACGAGCCAGTTGATGACGAGCAAACACATACGCACATATGGCACCTGGTGATGTTCGTGATTTTGGCTTGGAGCATGCGGTACCCATCCACCGGGGTTTTGAACTTTCCCCTTTGCATCCAAATGTAGCACGATGTTGGAATGATCAATGTTCTCTTGTGATATAGTTATAAATTAACTATTTCCTGTTTTTTTTTTTTGCCCTTACTTCTACTGTGACAACTTTCCTCTTGCCAAATTCACGAGTCTCCACCAAGGAGAAGTGTCCTACAGATATCATGAGTGAGCTTGTGAGTATCGAAACATGTTACATAAATGGCCGCATCTTTTGGTTGGACTGAGTTAAAGGCGTAACGGTTTTACACCACTAAAGGACTGTAGGCCTCAGTATGTGACATAAATTTCAGTTTGATACGTTTACCCTTTCCTGAGAAGAAGGCGGCTTTACACAGGAACAGACAGAGACGGTCTGTCAACAAGCGATAAAGATTTTATTTCCTGTGTCATAGTTACACATTAAGGATTTTTGGATAGTTTGTTTCTTGCCAACTTTCACGATTCTATATCAGCGGGGTATACCATGTAGGTTCTCTTGATTGAATTTGCGATTTTCCAAGTATGTGACAAATGGACGTGTAATTTGATTACATTGACTTAAAAGCTATCGTTTATTATACCGAAAAGGGACCACAGACATTAGTACGTGACGCAAATTTCTACTTCAAACTTTTCCGCGTTCCTGGAAGAAAGGGACCTTAACTGCTAAACGGATTGAGAGATACTCTGAGAACAAATGTCAGTTTTTTTTTCCTTTCATATTTTTGGATTGTTTAACAATTTTTGGATTTTTCTTAATGTTATAATGTGGAACCTTGCTTCTTGGCAAGGCTTCCGTCAACGGAAAGTACCATTTAAGTTTTAATAGGCGTATTTCCGAATATCAAAAATGTTAAATGGCTCTGAGCACTATGGGACTTAACTTCTGAGGTTATCGGTCCTCTAGAACTTTGAACTACTTAAACCTAACTAACCTAAGGACATTACATACAACCATACCCGAGGCAGGATTCGAATCTGCGACCGCAGCGGTCGCACGGCTCCAGACTGCAGCACCTAGAACCGCTCGGCCACTCGGGCCGCCGCGAATATCAAAATAGGTGCCATAATTGACCCTATTTTTTTGTTGCACTGCGTGCTTCATTTTTTTACGTCACCGAGGGACCGTAAACCTTAATACGTGAATATATTTCAACTTGATACGTCCAACCGTCCCGAGAAAAGAGTTTGAAACTCTCGGAAAGACAGACATGCAGACAAACGGACAATAAAGTGATCCTATAAGGCTTCCGTTTTTACCGATTGATACACAGAACCATAAAAAAATAATCTTAATCAAAACAGCAGTATGTACGTATTTTTTAAATTTAATATACACTACTGGCCATTAAAACTGCTACACCAAGAAGAAATGCAGATGATAAACGGGTATTCATTGGACAAATATATTATACTGGAACTGACATGTGATTACATTTTCACGCAATTTTAGTGCGTAGATCCTGAGAAATCAGTACCCCGAACAACCACCTCTGGCCGTAATAACGGCCTTGATACTCCGAGGCATCGAGTCAAACAGAGCTTGGATGGCGTGTACAGGTACAGCTCCTCATGCAGCTTCAACACGATACCACAGTTCATCAAGAGTAATGACTGGCGTATTGTGACGAGCCAGTTGCTCGGCCACCATTGACCAGACGTTTTCAATTGGTGAGACATCTGGAGAATGTGCTGGCCAGGCCAGCAGTCGAACATTTTCTGTATCCATAAAGGCCCGTACAGGACCTGCTACATGCGGTCGTGCATTATTCTGCTGAAATGTAGGCTTCCGCAGGGATCGAATGAAGGGTAGAGCTACGGGTCGTAACACATCTGAAATGTAACGCCCACTGTTCAAAAGCCGTCAATGAGAACAATAGGTACCCGAGACGTTTAACCAATGGCACCCCATACCATCACGCCGGGTGATACGCCAGTATGGTGATGCCGAATACACGCTTCCAATGTGCGATCATCGCGGTGTCGCCAGACACGGATGCGACCATCATGATGCTGTAAACTGAACCTGGATTCATCTGAAAAAAAAAATGACGTTTTACCATTCGTGCACCCAGGTTCATCGTTGAGTACACCGTGGAAGGCGCTCCTGTCTGTGATGCTGCTTCAAGGGTAACCACAGCCATGGTCTCCGAGCTGCTAGTCCACGCTGCTGCAAACGTCGTCGAATTGTTCGTGCAGATGGTTGTTGTCTTGCAAACGTCCCCATCTGTTGACTCAGGGATCGAGACGTGGCTGCACGATCCGTTACAGTCATGCGGATAACATGCCTGTCATCTCGACTGCTAATGATACGAGGCCGTTGGGATCCAGCACGACGTTCCGTATTACCCTCCTGAACGCACCGATTCCATATTCTGCTAACAGTCATTGGATCTCGACCAACGCGAGGAGTAGTGTCGCGATACGGTAAACCGCAATCGCGATAGGTTACAATCCGACCTTTATCAAAGTCGGAAACGTGATGGTAAGCATTTCTCCCCCTTACACGAGGCATCACAACAACGCTTCACCAGGAACACCGGTCAACTGCTGTTTGTGTATGAGAAATCAGTTGGAAACTTTCTTCATGTCAGCACGTTGTAGGTGTCGCCACCGGTGCCAACCTTGTGTGACTGCTCTGAAAAGCTAATCATTTGCATATTGAAGCATCTTCTTCCTGTCGGTTAAATTTCGCGTCTGTAGCACGTAATCTTAGCGGTGTAGCAATTTTAATGGCCAGTAGTGTATAACATTACTGTCTAATCCATTGTAATGCTTTAGAATGTGCATCTGAAGACAGACATAAGGTGCGAGACGAGTTGCTGGGAATCAAACAAACAACACGAACAGTCTTTTGTTGTTGGTTTCACTGTTTTGTTGGCCCAGTCGCATAATAGCGAGGCTAGAACCAGAGACAGCGACCCCCTGCGTTACGGCCAAACGGATCCTCAGCCCTCGGTGCAGACGGCGGGCGGCTTTAAGCCGGGGCGGCTCGGCAGGCAGGCTACGCAGTGCGGCCCCACGTACGCACACCGCGCCGGCAGCCAGGACGCCGTGTCGCGCCGGATAACCCACTTTCTACGGCCGGGCCGGCCAGAGCCTTGGACTGACACAGTGCGCCGGCCGGCAGGCAATCCGTTGCGCAACGCGAGCCGCACGAACCGGCTCCCGAAAAGCCACGCCGAGTCCCCGCTGTCCTCACGCCACGCCACGCGTGTCACACTCGTCCAATTCCGCTCCTCCGGCGTCGAGATTCTCTCGCAACATTCCTCTCATTCGCTCTCGCAGCATCTGTTGCACCAAGTGATGTTCCTTATACGGATGCCGCAAGAATCCACACGCTTTTAGCTACGTGTGGCACGCTACACAAATTACACGACGTATTGCTTCGTAGATTTATTCAGGAACGTTTATTAGACGACTCGCATTAACCAGGTGCACTGTCAACTCAGTTTCAATAAAGGATCCTTAGTCTCGCGTCTACTTGCGAGGCAGGATTAAACGTCTCACACCATTAAATGTTTGGGGTGGCGTTGTGCAGTTTAGCATACACATTGTAAGTAGGCTGTTTAGGTTTTTATATTGGTAACGCCACGTAGCGCTCTGTATGAAAAGCACTGGCTGTGCTGTGTGCAGTCTGTGGCTGGTTTACATTGTTGTTGGCTATTGTAGTGTTGGGCAGTTGGATCTGAAAAGCGCATAGCGTTGCGCAGTTGGAAGTGAGCCGCCAGCAGTGGTGGACGTGGGGAGAGAAATGGCGGAGTTTTCAGAGCGGATGATCTGGACGAGTGTCCATCAGAGACAGTAAATTTGTAATACTGGATGACATGAACTGCTATATATGTTATGACTTTTGAACACTATTAAGGTAAATACATTGTTTGTTCTCTATCAAAATCTTTCATTTGCTAACTATGCCTATGAGTACTTAGTGCCTTCACTAGTTTGAATCTTTTATTTAGCTGGCAGTAGTGGCGCTCGCTATATTGCAGTAGTTCGAGTAACGAAGATTTTTGTGAGGTAAGTGATTGATGAAAGGTATAGATTATTGTTAGTCAGGGCTATTCTTTTGTAGGGATTTTTTAAAGTGAGATTCCGTTGCGCTAAGAATATTGTGTGTCAGTTTAGTGTTGATCAGAATAAGTAAAGAGAGTAATGTCTGAGTACGTTCTGTTTTGCTCAGCTGTTTGAAAAGCAAATAACGTAAGAGGTTTTCCAGCACAGTGTAATATTGTTACTTTAATTTTGGTATGCTGATGTGTAATGTTGTAACTTTAATTTGGTATGCTGGATTCGGTGCTAATTGACAATGAAAGTGGGTTAAAAGCCGTGATCTGTCTGGGGACGTTAACTGTGGATTACTGGGCAACTGTTTCATCAGATATTTAGTCTAGGTTTACCAACCAGACTAACATTAATGATAATCTTTTAATAGTCATACAAAACCGGTAAAATATATATATAAAAAGGAGAATTTAAATAAAAAGAAAGAAAACAGTTTATATTTGGAAATTTATTTTAAGATTGTTCATTGAAATTTCAGCATATTATACGTGAGTTATAACTGAGCTGGTGCCTTATTTACGATTGAAAAGAATGTGAGATTGTAATCTTACGGAACACATAAAATATGGAGCCAAGATTTGGAAAACTGCATACAACACTCCATTCATAAAATAACACACGAAGAACATTGAAACATAAGCAAGAAGAAATTAACCACAACCAACAGATTCAGTTTTTTACCCAAAGAAATTACGTTCATACTACAATCCTGTCCGTCATGTAATTACCACACACTGGTATACTAAATTCATATTAACTCTTTATGAAGTCTTCGCAAAAAGAATAGCTGAGGGCTACTTTGATGATTACACCACATGCTCCACGTGGTCAACTTGGTTTACACAAAGCGTACAACTCCACAATAATTTTGATAATTAAAATACATTAGATCGAAAAGCAATTGACAAAAGAAAAACCTTGAACTGGTTACTAACGTCTTACTATTAACCTGATGGGTCAAACAGTTATATAAGCACGTGGTACTGGTCTCGCAAAGTACACCCCACGTGGGTTGAACATAAAGAAAAGCATAAAGAAAAGTTGCTATATTAAAAAAATATTCTCAAGACGAGACGTTATAATCTCACGCACATTCGGATTTAAGATTGATGAACTTAGTTAGAGTTACTGATCAACACGTGGTTCCACTTTACTCACAAAGTAGTAACAAAGCAACTACCGAAAAATAATCTGAACTTCACACGATAATTACACTGCGCTGCAATTTAAGATAACATCGGATATTTTAGACCTAAACCCGAAATAAAAGTGATTAAATTTTCAGTTAGGCTGAACTTAAGAAATCCATTGTCCTACGGACTTAACAGACACGCGCTTTGCCGGAGATCTTACCACTTCAGACGCTCGCCACGGCCACACTGCAACTGCCTACTGCCGAGCGTGCTTCCTGAGGGGTGGCTCACAAAGACCAACGGAAGTGGCCAGAGGGGCAGCGGACGACAACGGACGGACAGGACCATACTAAGGATAGAAACCTCTTTGCTTTTAGGAAGCGTAGCTACCTGTTCCGACGTTGGTCCTACTGTTCTCTAGCAGACAGCCTTGTCTGCTACCCTCAAAAATGCAACTAGAAATACATATGCTCATTCATCCTCTCACACAAAAGGGAAGGGGGATGACAGTATCTTATCATATACAGTATATAAAAGAAAGCGGATGTAGGTTCCGTATGAGACTGTGTGACATGAATTACATATAAGAATTACATATAAACTGTGCTTTAAAGTGTAGTAGTGTGACAGATCGTTCTTGTTTATGTGTAAAAGTAACACGTTCCACTGCTCAGTCTCCTCCCAGATAGTCAGAAACGCCACAGTACATTTAGAAGAGGAATTTATTCCATAAATGGCAACAGATTTAAGAAATTAAACATGAAAGGAATCCAACAGAGACCTTTCAACAGTAACTCATAAATTTTTCTAAGGGGACGTTTCAACATCAGATCCTTTAAGTCTGATCTCTGGTGACCTCTGAGAAGAGGGGCAACCCATAAGACGATGCAAATAATGTCACACAGCAGAAACGTCTTACGGGAACGAAAATAATAGGGTTGGCCCATTCAATTATGCAAATACGGGTACCACGCCACACACAATAGACATACACTGAAAAGCCAAAGAAAGTGGTACTCCTGCCTAATATCGTGTGGGTCCCCCACGAGCAGGCACAAGTGCCGCAGCACGACGTGGCGTGGACTCGACTAACGTTTGAGGTAGTGGTGGAGGGAATTGACACCACGAATCCTGCAGGGCTCTCCATAAATCCGTAAGAGTAGGAGTGGGTGGAGATCTCATCTGAACAGCATGTTGCAAGGCGTCCCAGATATGCTCGAGAACGATCATTTCTGGGGAGTTCGGTGCCAGCGAAAGTGTTTAAACTTAGAAGAGTGTTCCCGGAGCCACTCTGTGGCAATACTGGACGTGTGGGGTGTCGCATTGTTTTATTGAAATTGCACAAGTCCGTCAGAATGCACAGTGGACATGAATGAATGCACGCGACTAGACAGGATGCTTACGTACGTGTCACTTCTCAGAGTCGTATCTAGACGTATCAGGGGTCCCATATCACACCAACTGCACATGCTCCACCCCATTACAGAGCATCCACCAGCTTGAACAGCCCTTTGCTGACATGCAGGGTTCATGGATTCATGAGGTTGTCTCCGTACCTCTACACGTCCACCCGGTCGATACAATTTGAAGCGAGACTCGTCCGACCAGGCAACATGCTTCCTGTCGTCAACAGTCCAATGTCGGTGTTGAAGGCCTCAGGCGAGACTAACAGTTTTGTATCGTGCAGTCATCAAGGGTACACAAGTGGGCCTTCGGTTCCCAAAGCACATACCCACGATGTTTCGTTGAATGGTTCGCACGCTGACACTTGTTGATGGGCCATCATTGAAAACTGCAGAAATTTCCTGAAAGATTGCATTCTGTCACGCTGAACGATTCTCTTCAGCCGTCGTTACCCCCGTTCTAGGAGGATCTCTTTCCGGCCGCAGCGACAAAACACTCGCAAAATGGTCATACCGGAAAGATCCACACTTCATCGCTACCTCTGTTATGCTGTGTCCCATCGCTCGTGCGCCGACTACAACACCACGTTAAAACTCTCTTGAATCGTCATAACCTGCCATTGTAGCCGCCGACCGCAGCACCGTATTTTGCCTGTTTACGGATCTCCGTATTTGAATACGCATGCTTATTCCAGCTTCTTTGGCGTTTCAATTTGCAACGGGTGGGTAAGCATGATAAAAGCTTAATTCTGAGAATAATTTACGGACACTGTCAATGACTGCAGGATGGGTTAGTGTATTAAAAGAGAGAACACAGAAAAACAAGTAAGAACGTCAGTAAGAGTGCAATAGTGCATGATGGAAGCAGCCTGCTGCCTGTGAAACATTAAAACTGTACATTTGGCTACCGACGGGAATTAAGTAACATCGCATCCCTACCTAACCAGTGATTGTGATACTGCTTCAACGTTACCACACTCATACGGCATGAATGCGGAAGTCAGCGGTGGTAATGGCCCTAGATTTTGTGTCCAGCCCGTCCTCTGTACTCAGCAACACCATTCTGTGCAACACCAAGTCCTGTCTGACAGCAAGTCATTACGCTTACATCGTCGGCTAGCAAGTGTTCTCTATGAGGACCTAGCCACAAGTGTTCTCTTTCTTAATGCCCTGAAACTTAGCTGTTTCTGCCGGAGCAGAAATGTCGCTAGGCATTAGTAGCAGACACTGTGAGTTCCATCCAGTAATAATTTTGTAATATGAGTAACGACACGTCAGTCACTCTATGGTGGCATACCGATGCTGACAACTAGGAATGCTTGCATGTAGACATGCACACATAAGAGCATGCTCTACAGAAAATAAAACTGTGAACCAGTGAGGAAGACTGTTCTAATAGTTACTCCACAATGTGGCTGCTGAGGGAACGGCACTTCTCACATTTTAGTGTCTCTCAAAGACTGCAGTTGGTGTAGATTTTTCTCTTTCTAAATGGATATTTCCCAGACTAGTCCTTTCGACTCCTGGTCAGTTGCGATGAAGCAAATTCTGTTCTCGTTTACCTGTGCTGAAACTCAGTTTTTGGCACTAATATGTTTATTGTGCTTCTCCCTGTTCCATTAAGCCAACTTGAACACTTTCAACACTGCAGAAAAACAACAAGCCCTTAGTAATAAAAGGAGGGAAGAGGAGGAGCAATTAGCTGGGCAGTCACTGTTTCAACTGAATAGTGTCTGCAGTTGTGTTACAGTGCAAGAGTGCAACTACCTTGACCGAAGGGGATGAGCATATAACAACATGAAACATGTTTCGTGACAGTTTAGAGGAAAAGCTGCCATATAACGGAAACCAATAACATTAGTATCAATTTCGGAAGAAAACAAGTTCGCGCAGAACCACGGAAAAGACAAAAAATCGTAATAGCATTTCTGTCAAGGAATAAAATTACATAATAAATTAACCAATGAGACGAAGAAAGATTACTTAAACTCATCTATTACAACTGAGAGTTACAACACACTTCATAAGTAATGCAAGCTCCATAACTACAGATTACGTGTAGGACTAAGAGTAGCGGTTAATAACTGAAAGGGAACAACTGCAACAACTTGTTACATGAATTATGTGCCAAGTTAAATACTGCATTGCAGTAACATATCGTCGTTCTCCAGAGCTCAGCATCTTACTCATCAAGGGAGGAAAGTGACCTAGTTTTCCATACGGACTGAAGGAAGTATACGGAGATTTGCATGAGACGTCGTAGCATAGTTCATACACATGGAGTCATGTTCCCAAACAGACTGAGGAGAGTTGAATAGGTGTAGCAACACGTTCGCAGTTCTGGAGTTACCAGTAAGGTCCTTTGTATATGCAGTAATGCAATACGGACCTGCGTTTACATTATATGTTACCTTTAGAAAATTGTGAGTAATCCAAAACACGATGTAGAAAACCATTCAACCAAATGAGACAGTGTAGTTGTTAAGACACTGACGTATTCAGGAGGATGGGGTTTGTTCTGTCCTGTTGTCTTGATTTAGGTTTCCTGTGGTTTGCCCAAATTATTTCAAACGAATGTCAGGATGTGACTATGTAGACCTCCCCGGTGTAATAGTATATCAAATTCCTGTCGGGTTTCCAGCCGGATCAAACTGTCATCTCGGCACAATATTTCAGCGGTCCACCTGGCCGCCATCATCAGGCGAGAAAAGCTACGCTGCTCTCGGCGAGAGCAACTGTATATTGTTCTGAATACATAACAGAATGTCTTCAGAAAAAAAATGCTGTGCAGAAGTACCCCTCTCTGCAAAAAGTTTTCACCTAAGAAATATGATCATATTTCATGTACACTCCTGGAAATTGAAATAAGAACACCGTGAATTCATTGTCCCAGGAAGGGGAAACTTTATTGACACATTCCTGGGGTCAGATACATCACATGATCACACTGACAGAACCACAGACACATAGACACAGGCAACAGAGCATGCACAATGTCGGCACTAGTACAGTGTATATCCACCTTTCGCAGCAATGCAGGCTGCTATTCTCCCATGGAGACGATCGTAGAGATGCTGGATGTAGTCCTGTGGAACGGCTTGCCATGCCATTTCCACCTGGCGCCTCAGTTTGACCAGCGTTCGTGCTGGACGTGCAGACCGCGTGAGACGACGCTTCATCCAGTCCCAAACATGCTCAATGGGGGACAGATCCGGAGATCTTGCTGGCCAGGGTAGTTGACTTACACCTTCTAGAGCACGTTGGGTGGCACGGGATACATGCGGACGTGCATTGTCCTGTTGGAACAGCAAGTTCCCTTGCCGGTCTAGGAATGGTAGAACGATGGGTTCGATGACGGTTTGGATGTACCGTGCACTATTCAGTGTCCCCTCGACGATCACCAGTGGTGTACGGCCAGTGTAGGAGATCGCTCCCCACACCATGATGCCGGGTGTTGGCCCTGTGTGCCTCGGTCGTATGCAGTCCTGATTGTGGCGCTCACCTGCACGGCGCCAAACACGCATACGACCATCATTGCCACCAAGGCAGAAGCGACTCTCATCGCTGAAGACGACACGTCTCCATTCGTCCCTCCATTCACGCCTGTCGCGACACCACTGGAGGAGGGCTGCACGATGTTGGGGCGTGAGTGGAAGACGGCCTAACGGTGTGCGGGACCGTAGCCCAGCTTCATGGAGACGGTTGCGAATGGTCCTCGCCGATACTCCAGGAGCAACAGTGTCCCTAATTTGCTGGGAAGTGGCGGTGCGGTCCCCTACGGCACTGCGTAGGATCCTACGGTCTTGGCGTGCATCCGTGCGTTGCTGCGGTCCGGTCCCAGGTCGACGGGCACGTGCACCTTCCGCCGACCACTGGCGACAACATCGATGTACTGTGGAGACCTCACGCCCCACGTGTCGAGCAATTCGGCGGTACGTCCACCCGGCCTCTACCCGGCATGCTACCAGTGTTAAAGACTGCGATGGAGCTCCGTATGCCACGGCAAACTGGCTGACACTGACGGCGGCGGTGCACAAATGCTGCGCAGCTAGCGCCATTCGACGGCCAACACCGCGGTTCCTGGTGTGTCTGCTGTGCCGTGCGTGTGATCATTGCTTGTACAGCCCTCTCGCAGTGTCCGGAGCAAGTATGGTGGGTCTGACACACCGGTGTCAATGTGTTCTTTTTTCCATTTCCAGGAGTGTATGTGTTCAAGAGTAGTTAGAGCTTATTTGGCACAAGAGAAGGAATTGTGGTCTTAATAGTTGTTTCGGGTAATGCCATGATTACATTTACTTTTAGCAATTTCATGTTCTGGTGTGAATCATGAATGTGCACTGCCTGAGAAAAACGTGAAACACACAGAACAGGTGAATGGGCTCAATGCGGATTATTACACGTACACACTACTGACATGTGTGTAAATCCACAGCTACATCTACATACATACTCCGCAAGCCACAGTATGGTGCGTGGTGGATACCTTGAAGCACTACTAATCATTTTCTTTCCTGTTCCACTCGCAAACAGAGAGAAGGAAAAACAACTATCTGTATGTTTCCTTACGAGCGCTAATTTCCGTATCTTATTATCATGCTCCTTATGCGAAATCTATGTTGGCGACCACAGAATCGTCCTCCAGTCAGCTTCAGATGCCGAATATCTAAATTTTCTCAGTAGCGTTCCCCAAAAAGAACGTTGCCTTCCCTCAAGGGATTCCCATTTGAGTTCCCGAAGAATCTCTTTAATCCTTAAGTGCTGTTCTAAGCTAAAACAAACCAATCTAACATTCTGCCTCTAAAATGGTTCGATGCATATCTTCAATCCAATCTGGTGCGGATCCCAAATACTCGAGCAGTACTCAAGGATAGGTCGCATTAGCGTCCTACATGTGGTCTCTTTAGCAGATGAATTCTTTCCCGAAATCCTGTTTTTGAGAGGGAGTACTTTATCTTGGAATAAGTTGGCCATTACATGATGTTCAGTATAAATAAACTTTACTCTCTGGTACGGTTAGTAAAGTGTGTCAAGAAAATTTATGGAGCACAATTGTGTGAACTGCGGGACTGAATGTTATATTCTTCTTGGAATTTGAAAACTTGAAAGTGGCTCGCTTTGTTCAGCTAGGACGCCATGTGACCAGTAAATGAGGACCACACCTTCAGTGCTTCCATAATGTATTTGCAGATTTTGAAATTTAAACTGATTCCTCTTCTGGATGAGAAGGGGTTTCTTTTTTTGCGTGTTGGTATGTTTGACATCGTGTTACTCAAAGTACATTGAAATACTGCTCATTATTAATAACTGAACAGCTCTAAATTTGAAGAGAAAAACGAATACTAACATGCATGGATGATTCTTCTTAATTTTTGTGCTGTGGGATTTTATGGATTTTTTCACAGGATGGGTTATGCCCAGGATTCATCCAAGAGTTCTCTGCCGAGAAAGCGGTGGGCTCCATAGCAACTATTATAAGTGGAGATTTACTTCCATCGCTATATCTTCAATAAATGGGTGAGTGTTTTCTTACTATATTTCTATTCAAAACCACCTGTCATTTTGTGAACTGATCTCAGCCTTCCCCAGTTACTATTCAGAGTTAATATACTTAAAATGTTATAAATTTATTTATAAAATATTAAGATGAACGCATGAGTAATATTATATGTGTGCAGTGAACCTTTTTGTGAATGATTGCAGTAAAATAAAGTTATCCACTGCATTTGTATGAGGGGCATAATCAAATTTCAATCACAATATGTAGGCCAGTACATCAAATAAGAAATTAAAAAAAAAGGAAAATTAATGGAGATAAAGTAACAGTTGATGTTATGATGATGCTGGAAGGTAGATACATTTCTTATAGTCACACTTGCCTAAATTACTAGAATGTAAGGGCTTTTTCCATCACTCCCCTTTCTATGAAACGCTAGTTCAATTATAATTACCATCTTCTACATGGTGACCCTGCCCAGGATAGAGAGAGGATAGTAATACAAAAAGACTTTTTATACAGGTGACCCCAATGGGATGTACTGCCATAAAAGTAGCAGATTTAGCGTAGATGATACCATTAAAATATATTTTTATCATAAGGAGGAATCATCTAACATGTCAACAGAAACAAATACATATCGAGTCGGTGATACTTAAGGAAGAAATCCTATGAATTATGTACTATTGTACGTAATTCTGCATTGAGAAATACTCCTCCACACAGCTTGAAACCGAAAAGTTGAGTCAATATATTGTAAGATATCATTATGTGCACAATTGCAATAAGTATTGTCCCTTCACTATAGCTTGATAGTGAAATCAGTGCCAGTACCCATATGAAATGCCAAACACCCCACATGCATAACACATGTCTCACTTCAGTCCGTACTCAATGCATAAAATTCAATCAAAACGAACCTCACAAAAAAATTCATGAATATAATTGCTCTAATCATACACATGGTAATTTCTCCACACATCTGCAGTGATTGAGGTCTTATCTTGTCATATTGTCCTTAGCGCCTTCTACAGTTGTTCTTTTACTTGTACTATCTCCTGTGTAATTTACTAATTAATCCATCAACTTCTGTCTTTGTATTACATTCAAGGTCCTTCAAACTTCAGTGCTGTTCTCAGTAGTCTTTCAACCACCCATAATCTACACACATATAAATCACACATCAGCATATACATCTGATATTGTGTTAAGGATTAGTTACATACAATTAATCGTCTTCCCTGTACACATTTCAAATTAACCTTGACATGTGGTGCAGATCCCATGGTCTCTTGGTCTTGTTCATCAGCACTTACAAAATTGGTTGATACACTACTCGCTTTATGGTGAATGGATTCACATAAACAGGAAAAAACTCTATAATTTATGGCAATTCACTAGCAGCTATTTCTCCATGGTGAATCACTTCACTGTCCTCTTAGTATTATCACATATTTCTTGCTTATCAGCATCCCTCAACATGTTTACCAAATCTAATTTTACTGTATTCTGTGCCGCAACCTCTCCAGTCTTATATGGCAAACAGTAGCCCCTGTTAAAAATACAGCTACAGCGGACTACTGGATGTTTCATTCTTTTTTACATTTAATAAATTGAACACCTCTATTAAAACTGTTCACCGTATGAAGTGTCAATGAATCATGCAGTCTCCATAAGTCCAAGAAATTTCACTCCGCTGACGAAACTAGCTATTTGGGCTCCCGATTCTGATCCTGGTCATATTCCAGAGGGCCAGGGTCTTTGGTCGAGAAGTGCGTTATTGGTTTTTGACGGGCTGTGGTACTGACAGTCAGCTGGACGGCAAGTGGCTGGCAACTTGGTAAGTTGGTTTTGGGGCAGTCCTGCTGTCCGGTACGGGCCTTGAGGAGCCGCAAGGGATTAAATCGGTCAAAGGCAAGCCTTGCCGGTTGGATTAAGGATTGATAGCGGCGAGTTACGGAGAGAGCGGTGGACGCCGCGTGCAACCTGTCGGCAAGTTCCTGGCCTACTCTGCAAGCTTACGTTTTACCGCACCCCGAAGACCGCCTGTACAGATTGGAGGCAATAAAGTACGGCCTGGAAACCTGGAAGTCACACCTCCTTCACACCTGAGTGGAGTTAAGTGTTGTTTTTTAATTGGTACTTGTTTATCGTAAGGCCACGTCTGTGTGAATGTGGAACTGGACCTGTTATACTAACGCGCCTCCGAGTGACTGTGTGTATGGTCATCAGTCAGTGTAACTTTTAGAGAAAGTAATTTACGGGCAGCTTCTCAACCATCTGACTAAAAATAACATACTATCAAGAACACAGTTTGGATTTCTGAAGGGTTCTGATATCTAAAGGACTATTTACACCTACAGCGAAAATGTACTTAATTCATTATATAACAAATTACAAGCAACAGGTATTGTCTGTGATTTGTCAAAGGCATTTGATTGTATGAAACACAACATCCTTTTAAATAAATTAGAATTTTATGGTGTCACGGGCAGTGCTGCAAAATGGTTCAAGTCATACCTCACTAACAGGAAACAAAGGGTGTCAGTGCAAGGGACTAGTGAATTAAGTCATCAGTCATCATCAGAATGGGAAGAAATTACATGTGTTGTCCCACAAGGATCCATCTTAGGGCCATTGCTTTTTCTTGTGTACATTAATGATCTCTCATCAGTTATACAGTGCCAGAAGCAGAGCTCGTTTTGTTTGCAGATGACACAAGTATTGCAATAAATAGTATGTCGAGTGTAGTTCTAGAAAGATCTTCTAATGATATTTTCATGGATATTAATAAATGGTTTAAAGTCAACTCACTGACACTAAACTTCGAAAAGACTCACTATATGCAATTCAGAACCTGTAAGAGGTTTTCACCCAGCATATGCATAGATTATGAAGAAGAACAGATAAAAGAGGTTGACAGTCTTAAATTCCTGGGATTACAACTTGATAATAAATTCAGTTGGTAGGAGCACACCACAGAACTGCAGAAACGCCTTAACAAATCTGTATTTGCAATTAGAGTGTTAGCAGACATAGGCGACATAAAAATGAAAAAGCTTGCATACTTTGCCTACTTTCAATCCATAATGTCATATGGTATAATATTTTGGGGTAACTCTTCAAGTCAAACAAAAGTTTTCAGAGTCCAAAAGCGTGTAATACGTATTACTTGTGGAGTAAATTCACGGACGTCCTGTAGAAACCTCTTCAAGGAAATGGATAGACGAACTACTGCCTCAGTATATTTACTCCTTAATGAAATTTGTCCTAAATAATATATCTCTTTTTCCAAAAAAGAGCTCAGTTCATACAAACAAGGAACAAAAATGATCTAAACAAGGACTTAAAAGCACTTACTTTAGTTCAAAAAGAGGTCCATTACTCAGGAACACTCGTCTTCAATAATTTGTCAGCAAACATAAAAAATTTAGTTACAAATAAAGATCAGTTTAAAAGGAGCCTGAAAGACTTACTAGTGGCCAACTCCTTGTACTCCACTGACGAATTTTTTAATACAAACAAATGATGTGTTGTATATACTCATACTATTAACATTGTTATTTCAGCTTAAAAAATGATGTATCGTATATACTCATAGTATTGTTATTTCAGCTTAAAAAAAAAAAAAAAGAATTTGACATGTTCCGCATTCACGAGGATCTCCTCAGCACGGATCTATGGAACGAAAAACTAGCCTAATCTAATCTAATCTAATCTATCGTAATTTGTCGTTCCAGGCCATATTCCGTGTAAGTGTACGAGTATCCTCTGTTGTAAACTGAGTTGATGAAATTGAAACTGTAACTTAGTCTATGTCAAAGGTAAGACACCATTACTGCCCTAGTCACTGGATTAGCAGGCGCTGATATTTCACCTTTTAATTTTCAAGTAATTTTGAGGAGTGTTAAGCTTGTAACTTGTAGGCGTAGTCGCTTCGACATTAAGATAATATTATCTACATCCTAAATATTTTCGTCTGTAGCCTTATCTGGGCAGATTACTGTTGCCTTCTGATGTGTGTTGGCAGGGTTATATCGGCAGTGGAAGACGCGTTCCTGTTTCCTGGTCCCGGAGCAGAGATATGTTTTCTTTCTGCTGCGGCGACGCTTCCGTCGTTGCACGACTTCTAGGTTGGCCCGCAATCTGGCGCCAGCACCAGCTGCAAGGTTTTGGCTCAGGAAAAATAAATTTGATCGTTTGGTACTTGCCACGGCGGAGTGTCGCCAAATTAATAGGGAATTATTGATCTATCTAATATTGTGAATTCAGTAAGCACACAAGCTTTGAAGGGTGTTCTGTAAGCCCGAAGTTTCTCATCACTATACCTGCTCTTTTACTACTCTTTTAAACCATGCACCCTTACTGCTACTTGCGGAGCATGTTGAGTTTTATAGCCTTTTACTTATGAGAATGAACTGTTAAGTTTTTTCTTTTTACCCACAGTCAGTAGCTAACTCCACTCACTGTATAAAATATCTGCTTGTTGCCTGTTGACTGTGACAGTTGCCCACTGTATTTGCCAGCTTATCTTTTATTTTGTGGGATTGTATATTTACTTACGGGTCACTGTCAATGTTTCTGCTGGTGTGTGCCAGTTAGGAGTCACATTTCAATGGCATGTCTTCCCGGCTTATCTTGTATTCTGAGGGTTTGTATATTTACTTAAGGTCTTTGTCAATGTGTCTGCTGCTGTGTACTAGTTGGGAGTCACGCTTAAACTGCATGTCTTCCCAGATTTTCTTGTGTTTTTGCGGCTTGTGTATTTTATTGCTTGAGGGATTTTATTAAGGCTTGTAGATTGTTTAATTTGAAGTCCTTACTTGGAATATGTTAGTACTTTTAGTGGCTATCATTTGTAATTCATTTTGCTGGTAAAACTCAGTTCGTTGAATCCGCTTGCAGCCATACCTAGTTAGGATGACTTCTGAATTGTATTTGGGGGACTGTATGTTCCTGGTTACAAGCCCAGTTCTTAATGCTATAAATTGTTAAAATTTGTTATTCATGAATTCATCCTGTTCTAGTTCTTAAATTATTGTAAGAACTGTTGTTCTTTTTAAAAAGGTTTTTAATTTCTAATCATAGTAATTCTTGTTAGGCAATAAAGTGTATGCCATGAAACAACAAATGGCGAAATATGTGAGTCGACCTTCCGTGTGTTTTTCCTTAAAATTATCCCAAGCCTTCTTGTGTGGTTTCTTCACATTGTTTTCTGCAATCAAGACAACAATGTCATTATCTTCCCCCTTAAAACAGCAGCCGAAATACTGCAGAAACCTATAACGAAAGCAACTGGATACACTGAACGGCATCTTAAGCAATTAATAACAAGAGCCATAACACAAAAATGCCAATAGATTGCTCTTAGATCAGTGGATGACAGAATACACTTACATGAAATTTCTGTAAAATGTAATAAGATGGGGGCCTATCAGTTCCAGACATAGTAATACTTTTCATCTGTCATAAATCCAGCACATGTCTAATACCATCTTCTTTCTTCAGAGCAACTGATATTGGATTATTGTGCGAACTAACAGCAGGTTCCATGACACGCTGTTGTAATATCTCTTGAACCTCAGCTTCTGCTCTCTCGTTAGAAGCCAATGGTATACGACACGGCTTCAAAAAGAAAAACACTCCTCTGCGCCGTTACATTAAAATGATAATGTTTATATATCTTATGAGAGTATTGATGAATGATGCTGCAGTAGACCTATGGTAACATCTTTTCAATATCTGTTTCTACATTCTGTTTGTGAACCGATGGTGTGAACAAAATCATTCCTATGCTCCTTGGCTTCAAAAATGATAAGAAAACTCTCTACTCCTATTTGGTTGGGCGGAAAGTTCTAATGGTCTTGGCAGTGTCCAATTAAAACTTTTTTGATTGCTTCATCTACCTCCTCAACACAACGAACACGAAACTGCATTTCTTGCGTAGTACAACATATCTTTCGTAATCCAAAAATATAACCACACCAGGGCTGCATTCAGTTCCAGAAAATCCCAGATAAACAGCCAATTCAGCTCTGGTAAAACACTTAAGACAACAGCTTGAAGCCTTCTCCCTGTCTGTGCATTCATCAAACAACTATTTCGTCATACATCCGTTATCCAACTAACCGACTTCACTGCAACCCAAATCTATCACTTCTAGGAGTATCTTCGAGACAAATCCACTCGTCAAATTATACCAGTCGCCAATCTCGGTACAACAAAGAAATTCAAGCAAAACCTGTAACCTTCACACTGAAATTCCGTGTCAACTTGTCTTCTCACTTCAACACTTCTCTGATATTTGCCCCTTTTACTTTAGTCCACTGTAAAGGCAGAATACGCCACGAACCCACCCTTCACTCCTATGACATGCCGACACCTATCTACTTGTATTCAGAACACTCGAATAAACAACGCCGTTCACATCTCTTGCAAGTAATGGATTCATTTAAGATTTTAAGAGCGTGGATGGTCTCACCTCATCATCAACATCTACATCCACTAATGATTTTACTTTTACCAGATTTTCATTAAGCAACAGCTCCTTCACATCTTAAAAATTCAACTTATTCACTTCGTCAGAACTGTCATCTACCCCATCACCAGCTCCTACATCACCTACTTATGAAATCTGTCATTCCCTGGGCGCAGGTTCTCCACTCGCTTGCTATTCCATAGATCCACTGACTGCACTTCAACAATTTCATGATCTGAATCTTTATGCTGTCATCTATAAATATCACCATTAGCCTTGCTTTCATGGATATGCCCAAACTTCCTCTTATTCGATTTACCTCGTCCTCTCCTAAAACTATTACTTTCGCTACTCTCAGGGAAACCCTCCCAGTGCCTTCACACACTATTACCATTTCTATCTATGTGTTAATCTTGACGCCCACATAACTTTGATTCGTCTGTGGCCTGGGATCAGGATATTCATATTGCTTGGCTTCTTTACTGCGATGAATTCCTGCCCAACTCCAGTTCCTGAAGTAGATTCTGAAATCCTTCAAAGTCATCTTTGCAACATCCAGGAAGAAAGATTTGACATAAATGTGCAGATAAATTCATCAAGCATATGTGAAGTAGGTCAACGGAATTATATGGGTTGCACAACAGTGATTTTTTAGATTCGTGTTCTCAAAGAATCACAAAGGACTTGTGAAATTAGATTAATTAAGCTTTGAATCATCAATATTCCATGCTTTACTCTGTCTTAGGCTACTTCAGACCACTACACAGAGAAATAAGTGATGAAACTCTTCATATGACTCACAGTTTTGAGCAAATGCATCCATATGCACTGCCTTTCGCCTTCTAAATACCCAAAATAAAATTCAGTCTTATGTCCAACTCGGGGGAAGTCAGGAGTCATATTCTTTTAACCACGGATGGGGATGCATATTATTTGACTGTTATGAAACACTTGACATTTATGTACTGACAAAAGATGATTTTAATATAATCCTGGCATTCCCTTTCATGTCACATCTTTACGATGAATTTGGATTTTTTTTTTTTTTGTGACTATGTCTGCTCTTATAAAGAGAATCTGGTTCTGGTTCATCTTCATGACTGAATTCTATGTCAGGCAACCGAATTCTAACGTAACAATGACTTCTGGACGTACCTTCTCCTAGCTTCTCCTCAATCTTGGAAACACTTTCCTGTAACTTCTGACCTATTTATTACCTCCTCCCATTGATTTCGATGTTTCGCTCGTTAAATCTTAAAAGTGATCTAAGCTATTCTAAATCAGCAACACCTGCAGGCGACGTGACATGTGATCTCTGCTTAGTATTGACAGTCAGCTACTGGGCTACAAAAACTGAAAGTTTATCAACCTTTTAAAAAAGCCTTCTGAACCTCATGTCTATATTCTGAAACTCCTTTTCTTTATTTACCTTCAAAATTTCTTTTCCCTGCTCAAGACCTCACAACACTATTTTGTAGACAGACATTTGCTAATAAATATGACTCTCCTCTTTCTAACACAGAACAGAATCTAGCTTATCTGAAAATTCTGCTTTGTCGTGTATGTGTTCCTCTCTCGAAGTATGTAAGTCGCCTTGCAATTATTTATTCTCGTCGTTCACGGCTTCTTTTAACTTAATTCTCTTCTACTTCAGCAAGTGCGTTCTCTCATCATGTTTATATTGAACTGACCCTTCATCTGGTTTTTGATTGCATCAAGCATCTTTCCCAATATATTGAAATTTACTTTCTAAATTTTGTATCATTCTCACTAGCTTGCTGTTCTATTGCATGAGCCTCAAATTGCTTTCTTGTACTAGCTTCAATTCATTCAGTTACCTTCTCTGCGATAACTTAACAGTCTGTTCCCTCGTATTAACCTCTAATTTCACATAATGTTTTATTGCATTAGCTGCTATCCGTTTCCCTAACTTATTTAATTACTAGCCTCAATTTTCTCCTCTATAGATACCAATAACACATTAGTAAAGTTCTGATCAGACGTACCTTTAGGAGTTAAAATAATCTTACGCTAATCACCTTCAACATGGCAGGCAGTAGGAAGAACAGAGTTTTACAAGCTATTCAGCTGCTAACACCAACTCAGAATTAACTGCCTCTCCAATAACATTAACAAAAATTGCTTTCTGAGTCAGAACATTAGGACTATTAGCGTCACCATGTCCATTTGACTATCCAACATCTTTCTAGAATCTCTCGACGGAGTATGCTCATTATTTTCAGTAGCAGCACAAGACAGAGTATTATTAGAACCACAGTGTACTACAGACCTCGGTTTTTCGTTATTGTCCATACTCCTCTCCAGTCAACTTCTCTTTGTCTCCCTATAATTTGCTACACTTAACAACACTTACAATCATGAATCTAACTCAGGAATACCACAGTGACCCAGACGCAATTGCAGCAAGTGTTGAACGAAATTTTCACTCTGCAAGGGATTGTTTGCTGATATGAAACCAAGACTCGAACTCGGGACCTTTGCTTTTCGCGGGAAAGTGCTCGACCATCTTTTTTTAGTTATTGTTAATCTCATTTTGTATGTAATTGATCTTTTTTTTTTACAAAGGAGGAGCTAACCCTCTGACAGAACACTCTTGAGCCACCATCTGACCTACCCAAGCACGACTCACGTCCCGTCCTCACAGCTTTACTTCTGCCAGTACCTCGTCTCCTACCTTCCAAACTCCACATAAGCTCTTCTGCGAACGAATTCGGTACGGCACACAGTTTTAATCTGCCAGGAAGTTTTGCAACAAGTATAGCTCAAACAAATACAAATAAAGAAATAATCTTCTACTGTGCTACCAAAATATCTGTACAGCACCACAAAGGCAAAGACGTCAAGCAAGAGTATCCAATATCGTCCGTCAAGAACCTGCAGTAGGGTCGATAATCAAAAAATGAATCCAGACAAGTCTAAAAAAGAAAGGTCTCCACAAATACACTCCAATGTTGTTGTTGTTGTGGTCTTGTCCTGAGACTGGTTTGATGCAGCTCTCCATGCTACTCTATCCTGTGCAAGCTTCTTGAACTCCCAGTACCTACTACAGCCTACATCCTTCTGAATCTGCTTAGTGTATTCATATCTTGGTCTCCCTCTGCGATTTCTTCCCTTCACGCTGCTCTCCAATACTAAATTTGTGATCCCTTGATGTCTCAGAACATGTCCTACCAACCGGTCCCTTCTTCTAGTCAAGTTGTGCCACAAACTCCTCTTCTCCCCAATTCTATTCAATACCTCCTCATTAGTTATCTCCAGCATTCTTCTGTAGCACCACATTTCGAAAGCTTCTATTCTCTTCTTATCCAAACTGTCTATCGTTCACGTTTCACTTTCATACATGGCTACACTCCATACAAATACTTTCAGAAACGACTTCCTGACATTTAAATCTATACTCGATGTTAACAAATTTTTCTTCTTCAGAAACGCTTTCCTTGCCATTGCCAGTCTACATTTTATATCCTCTCTACTTCGACCATCATCAGTTACTTTGCTCCCCAAATAGCAAAACTCCTTTACTACTTTATCTCATTTCCTAGTCTAATTCCCTCAGCATCACCCGACTTAATTCGACTACATTCCATTATCCTCGTTTTGCTTTTGTTGATGTTCATCTTATACCCTCCTTTCAAGACACTATCCATTCCATTCAACTGCTCTTCCAAGTCCTTTGCTGTCTCTGACAGAATTACAATGTCATCGGTGAACCTCACTGTTTTTATTTCTTCTCCATGGATTTTAATACCTACACCGAATTTTTCTTTTGTTTTCTTTATTGCTTGCTCAATATGGAGATTGAATAACATCGGGGAGATGCTACAACCCTGTCTCACTCCCTTCTCAACCACTGCTTCCCTTTCATGCCCCTCGACCCTTATAACTGCCATCCGGTTTCTGTACAAATTGTAAATAGCCTTTCGCACCCTATATTTTACCACTGCCACCTTCTGAATTTGAAAGAGAGTATTCCAGTCAACATTGTCAAAAGCTTTCTCTAAGTCTACAAATGCTAGATACGAAGGTTTGCCTTTCCTTGATCTATTTTCTGAGATAAGTCGTAGGATCAATATTGCCTCTCGTGTTCCAACATTTCTACGGAATCCAAACTGATCTTCCCAGAGATCGGCTGCTATCAGTTTTTCCATTCGTCTGTAAGAAATTCCTCTTATTATTTTGCATCCGTAGCTTATTAAACTGATTGTTCGGTAATTTTCACATCTGTCAACACCTGCTTTCTTTGGGATTGGAATTATTATATTGTTGTTGAAGTCTGAGGGTATTTCGTCTGTCTCATACATCTTGCTCACCAGATGGTAGGGTTTTGTCAGGACTGGCTCTCCCAAGGCCGTCAGTAGTTCCAATGGAATGTTTTCTACTCCGGGGGCCTTGTTTCGACTCAGGTCTTTCAGTGCTCTGTCAAACTGTTCACGCAGTATCATATGTCCCATTTCATCTTCATCTACATCCTCTTCCATTTCCATAATATTGTCCTCAAGTAAATCGCCCTTGTATAGACCCTCTATATACTCCTTCCACCTTCCTGCTTTCCCTTCTTTACTTAGAACTGGGTTTCCATCTGAGCTCTTGATGTTCATACAAGTGGTTCTCTTTTCTCCAAAGGTCTCTTTAATTTTCCTGTAGGCAGTATCCATCTTACCCCTAGTGAGATAGGCCTCTACATTCTTACATTTATCCTCTAGCAATCCCTGCATAGCCATTTTACACTTCCTGTCGATCTCATTGTTGAGACGTTTGTATTCCTTTTTGCCTGCTTCATTTACTGCATTTTTATATTTTCTCCTTTCAGCAATTAAGTTCAATATTTCTTCTGTTATCCAAGGATTTCTACTAGCCCTTGTCTTTTTACCTACTTGATCCTCTTCTGCCTTCACTACTTCATCCCTCAAAGCTACCCATTCTTCTTCTGTTGTATTTATTTCCCCCATTCCTGTCAATTGTTCCCTTATGCTCTCCCTGAAACTCTATATAACCTCTGGTTTAGTCAGTTTATCCAGGTCCCATCTCCTTAAATTCCCACCCTTTTGCAGTTTCTTCAGTTTTAATCTACAGTTCATAACCAATAGATTGTTGGCAGAGCCCACATCTGACCCTGGAAATGTCTTACAATTGAAAACCTGGTTCCTAAATCTCTGTCTTACCATTATATAACCTATCTGATATCTTCTAGTATTTCCAATAACAGAATAAAAATCACTCTATCCTCCGCATTAAGCACAACCACTAGATAGTCAATAGAAGTAGTACGAGACATATAAGAAATTTCATAGTTCACTAGTCATAGCCGAACAGCATTCCACATCTCATCGTCTTACAAAATCTTCGAAGTCCAATAAGCACTTTCCGTTAGTAACAATTTCAGCAAAACTGTCGATTTCAATGTATTCAGCAACCATAAGCTACGTGAAAATGATTATACACCGAACTGCCTCCAAGTCACACTGAAGACGAACATGGAGTATGTATTGTCAAAGGGGAGGGGTTGTTAGCTCACTCTCTAACCCTTCTAACCCTGACAAAGCTACAATTTCACGCCACTGAAAAGTACAACAATGAAACTGAAAATCAGAGTTATCCCTATTACTTCACAATAATCAAAGCTCTTGCTGGAGCAACCCACAAGAACTGCAATAGTGAATTTCATTAAAGATACTAGTACCACCAAATGATAACATATATAGTACTTACCTGCATGAGTACTCAGTAGCACACATACAATTCCAATCAATCATCTTCGAAAGTTTTAACCCTGGATCCCAGATGATGATGTACATTAACCCCACACTAATACAAGGTGTCCACACAAAAACGTCTTATTTTCAGTTTGTTCCCAACACAATAGTAAAGTATATAAATTTCCTTTTCGAAAATATATTTTATGTCAGGTCAAGTTTCCTTTAAAAAATTACAACATTAAATCAAAACACTTCCATGTGTAGCCCGGGGTGACGCGAAGAATGCGTAGTCTGCATTCAATTTCAGACCATGTCTACTGCAACACGTCCAGATAGATGCTACCAATGATATCCACAACCCGAACACGAAAGCCTTGAAGATACCGACAGTGCAGTGAAAAATTCCATGTCCTTCCCATAGTCCAAAGAAAAAATCCAATAGTGTGATGTCGGGAGAATGTGGAGGGAAATTCACGGATCCATCCCTTCCAATCCAGTGACATGGAAATGTTCAATTCAGAGTTTTCCGAACAACCAAGAGTTCCATCTTGCTGAATCCAAAGGTTTGGTTGCAAGTCTTCTACCTGCGGAAAACCAAACGTCTCCAAGGTGTCTAGGCATGTCATTCTTGTGACAGTCTCCACAGCGAAGAACGACGAGCCCATTGTCTTGTAGCACAAGAGACTACACCAAATGTTCATTTCTGGGCTAACTCGCCACTTTTCCCTGATACTGTGTGGATTCTGTCGCCTCCAATAGCGAACGCTATGCATATTCACCGTTCCAGAGACATGGAATATGAACTCATTAGTAAATATTACACTTGATAATAGAGCAAGATTCTGGTAGATTTCGTTAAGCATGTCACATGCAAATCTATATTGCCATTGCTTGTCATTGGCCATTATGGACTACAAAATCTTCACGTTATATGAATACAGAAGCAGTCGCTTTTTGGGGATCTTATGAATAATTGCACGTGGCATCTGAAGTTCCTGTGCAGCCTGAGAACTGATTTGCGAGGACTTCATTGGAACGCCTAGGGGATTTTCTCAGTTTCTTCTTCAAAGACACACTGAAATCCTGCATGACGCTTCGGAATGCTGCCATTGTCCAGAAACTGCTTGTGACATGCCTGTATCCTCTTCGTACTTGGCGTTACTTTCTTGTGAACAGAACTACACTGCCTTTGTAGTAGAAACTTTAACAGAGCACAGTTCGTGCTTTCTCGTGAACTGAAGCCATTTTCACTTGGACGGGCAACAATGAAACAATGAAAATACGCCAAACGTGGACAAAAATACGACAGCTTCCTTAGGTCTTTCTACACCAACTGGACAAGGCAGACCTGAAACAAAGAAAGAGCGACTATTATTGATCTGCAGTTGTCTGTAAGCACTGTTAATGTACATTACACAGTTTTTAACATCTTCGGAAATGCCATTTTCGACTTTATTATGCTGAGTTGAAAATGGGTTTCGGCCCGAAACTAGTCATCTAATGGAAAACAAAATATTTGCAACTTGGATTGGTTTTTCGTTCTATTATTAAACTGCCTCATAAAAGGGTATTCAGTAGAGATCTACACACAGCACTTACCAACAGCAAATGTACCTTTCAAATTCTAATTAAAACGCAAAAATGTTATTTAAATGCAAAACTAAATTATTATTCATTCTGCAAGATCGAAAATATCACACAACATCAACAATATCACACAAAGATGAAGTCTGCTCTGCAAGATTATCATCACTTGACATGACTATTGACACACAGACAACTCTGGAAATTCTGATAAATTTCTGAAAATGTTCACAGTCTCTGGGTATTGCACATTTAAATCTCTTAAACTGTACAGTATCCCGGAGTATTACACTTCTACAAAATATCCATGTGTACCTTAAGTTTCATTTAAATTGACAAAGAAATCTCAATATGAATCACAGAATCTCCTACTCACATCTGACCTTTCAGTACCACAGGTTCCTTTAGCAGTAAAGCACATGAAAATTACTGATCTTAATTAAACACAAGAAGTAAATGAATGAAAGTATTCCTGCACACAGCTACCCGCTTCAATAATATTATATACAAACCTAGGCTCGTGTAATCATTCCAGCATCTGTTAGAAATATATAAGCAATTTCGCTGTTTAAAATTATTTTCGAATATAAACCCTTGTACTCCTGCAGCACACGAAAATATGTTTTAAAAGACAGGAAGAAATTAATTTCGGAATAACGTATGCATTTTCACCTGACCACGTAAATCGAAAATTTCCCTTAATGCGTGCTCAACAGATTCCAGGATCAATATGAGAACAATGAAAGATACACGTATTCATCATTACTGGTATCACTATCGAATGAAGAGGACTGCACAAAAAAATATCAGTCATTAATATCAGAAATCATGAAAAAAACAGAATTAAAATAAAATGTGATAGTTTCTTACCAGTGTATGTTTGAAGTGAATTAATTATCCATTACGAACGCCATGCCACAATATCCGTGTCAAGAAACTTAGTAGAAGTAGTTCCAATTTCCATCTAAAGTCATTGCTAAGCTCTTGCTGTAAAATGTGATACTCTTATGCTGAAGCATGTAATGTGACGCAGTTGTATGTGAAACTTGTTAATCCGTAACTTTCTTTCCAACAGCGAAGATTTTACAATGTGTATATCCATATATTTAACCCTCGTCGTTAACTGTTACTGATTCCACCTTGTAACTTACACAAAAGTGGATATATGTTCCATGGTCCAAAACCGCACAAACGAATTGCTCCACATGCACCTAAAACACAAAGCTTACATGAACAACAGAAGGTACGCTCAGTTGTGCTACAGCATCTGAAATATAATTATCTGCATCTGTACCTGGAATAAATCAAGCTGCATTACAATTCCATTGGGTAAACACGTGTAAGGTGGCTTTCAGTAGTGAAAGGGGGTATGGAGACTCGGGATAAAGTGAATTAAAATTTTTTCTAGTCATGAATCAAGCCTCCACAGAACACCTAGCAAAATGAATAATGTGACCTAAACATATTACACAAATATGCAAGGGCATGGATATTCATTACCCAATAAATACTCATATGTGAGCAGAGCGGATATCATTTTACACGAGGCGGTGTCAGAAAACGAGAGTCCACTCCGTGCCCGCGAAAGGTTCTGCCTCTCACTAACTTGGTTGGTAGTCTCCTGATTTCAGTTAATTCCAACATATTCGTTGCGAAAGAGATCTACTCAAACACCGGTGTTCAGGTAAAAATCCCTTTGCTTTAGCTACCAAACCGTAATGCCTTAGTAGCCAAAACGTAAACACAACAAAAACCAAGGCCACCTGTCACATTAACGTATTTTGTTTCTCTATTTTATGTTGTATCAACATCCACAGTTGCCGTAAGAGGCTGTGCCCACTCGAAACAGTATATGAAATATTTCAAGTTCGTGACTCTGTAAACTAACAGGCTATAATGTGCACCTATTTTTCAGCCATTCTCGGGCGAATTTGTCGTTTTTCATTGTTTCCTGATGCATGTTGCGAACTGTAACTAACAAACGGTCCAGTCACAATAAAGTGACCCCACCTATGTCAACGTGTAATAAACACACGTAAACGGCAGAGAGCATTAATAGCAGTGGAGACTGAAAGAATGCTGTGTGTGTGTGTGTGTGTGGGAGGGGGGGGGGAGTAAAAAAGAGGGGCGCGGAAAACAATGCAGTCGTTGTCGTAATGAGGAAACGAAACGATTTGCCTGAGGTCCAAAAGGGCATGATCATTGACTTTTGGGACAAGGATGCAAGGATTTCCTAAGTTTGTAAAGTGTCCGTGTGCCACCGTGGTTAAACTATACCGTGGATGGCAAAATAGCGAAAACCGGCGTCGAGGACGGGGGTGAATGGCGGCTGCAGAGATGTGTACCGGCGAAGATACGTGCAGCTGTTGAGCAACAGACAGCCCAGATGATCGAGGGGGCTGCCAATAGTGTCTTCTCAACGACAGTTCAGCTAACTTTTCTGCGCGTTGGTCTCGTTCATGCACCCACGTTGACTGCTGTTCAACGGCATTTTCAAGCCAGTGCTGCGACTGAACGTCCACTGAATGGAGGCAGAAGGGTTTTCAAATAAATCACGTTTTACGCTCCACTGGACAGATGGCCACTGTCGTGCACGCCTTGAAAAGTCTGAAAGCAATCACCCTGCAACAATTGTCAGAAAGGTCCAGGCGAAAGGAGGGAGCGCTATGGTCTGGTGAATACCTTCGTGGCATTCCCTGGGTGGTCTGGTCGTTCTGAAAGGCACAGTAGATCAACACAAGCATGCGCCTACACCTAGGTGCAGTCTGCTACTCCACAGCACGAGAGCATTTACCAATGGGGCCATGCCAATGTGTCACACAGCTCGCTGTGTGCGTACGTAGTATGAAGAACACCAGGGTGAGTCTACCGTATTCCTCTGGCCACCAAACTCCACGGATTTAAACCGAGTCGAGAATCTGTAAGTAGGCTGTTTATGTTTTCTTATTGGCAACGTTACGTAGCGCTCTGTATGAAAATCACTGGCTGTGCTGTGTGCAGTCTGTGGCTAGTTTGCATTGTTGTCTGCCATTGTAGTGTTGGGCAGCGGCAGCTGGATGTGAACAGCGCGTAGCGTTGCGCAGTTGGAGGTAGAGTTGGGCAGCACGATTCTTTTTCCCGATTCGATTCCTACGATTCAATCTCACATAGCGAATCGATTCCTACGATTCGTTCACGATTCATTCTAGTCTGCGATGGCACGATTCTTGCGGAATGCAAAAGTTCTACATCTTACTCACAGATGGCAGGACATGTCTGAAATTTTCAATGGGGTTAGAATCGAACTGTGTCATGATAAGATATGCCAGAAATAGTTTATTTATGAGTAAACATGCAATAACGTTACAAGTGTGATTCTCGATTTATACGTGTAATGCCTTAATTGATGAAAGGTCACGTTTGATTTGATTGCATCTATTGTTTTATTTCAGTATGCCTGTAAAGAGGAGTCGATTTGTGCGAAAGGTGGTGCAAAATTGCTTCCTTTGTTCACTCGCATCCTCCACTTGACTGCCATCTGGCGGTCGTAATCATTCGGCACGACTCGGCATGATTCGGAAGTTGCCTTCGAAGCATAGCGTACTAAGAATCGATGAATCGTTGGAACTTGGAATCGTCACGACTCGGAAACACGCAATCGTTCTTACGATTCTTTTGAACGACGATTCGTCCGGATCACGATTCGATTCTTACGATTCTTTATTTAGAGTCGTTCAAATGAACGACTCATTGACGAATCGCCACAACTCTAGTTGGAGGTGAGCCGCCAGCAGTGGTGGATGTGGGGAGACAGATGGCGGAGTTTTGTAATTTGTCATGAACTGCTATATATATGATGATATTAAGGTAAATACACTGTTTGTTCTCTATTAATATCTTTCATTTGCTAACTATCCCTATCAGTAGTTAGTGCCTTCCGTAGTTTGAATCTTTTATTTAGCTGGCAGTAGTGGCGCTCGCTGTATTGCAGTAGTTCCAGTAACTCCTCTGGCCACCAAACTCCCCGGATTTAAACCGAGTCGAGAATCGTTCTGACAACCTCGATCGGACTCTTCGCGCCACGTAGCCGCGACTGGAACACTAATGACGGCACTGTGGTCGGATTGGCTCCACATCCCTGCAGGTACTTCCAGAGCCTCATTGACTCTCTTTCTGGACGTCCTGCAGCGCAAAAGGTGGCTTTTGAGGTCGTACTAATGTGGCTAGACAGTGCATTACTGTGGGACTCATTTTCTTTTCGGTGTTCGACAACCTAATCCAGTAAAATCTCCTCGCAAACTAACAATATTACTGACAGGGTGGGGGTTATTTCAATGTACTGAAGACCTGACAAGGTAGTATTGTCAATAAATATTGAACACCTGCTCTTTTACCCTTGTCTGGACGGCCCTCGGTACTGGAAGAAGCGAGGAGACGGGCGGGTGGAGGCGTGCAGACAGGGCGCACAGTGGCGACCCCGTGTGCAGCAAAGGCGGCGCGGCGACACGGCTGCCGGCCACGCAGCGCACAGCACGCAGCCAGCGCACAGCTGCCCAGCCCGCCGGCCCGCCAGCCCGCGCCTGTGTGTAACGGTACCCGCGGAGGCGCGCCGGCCGCCGGCCGCGCAGCTGATAGCATCGTCAGCGTTATTATAATACGCCTGCCATACCCCGGCAACAGCCGACTCCATTGAGCGCCGGCCTCGCTCCAGCGCTCATTCATGCGCATCTCGCTCCGGAAACTTCCCTCCACGACCGCCGGGAGCCAACTAAAACGCACTTCTCTTCACGCGCATGATTAATACACTACTGGCCATTAAAATTGCTGCACCACGAACATGACGTGCTACAGACGCGAAATTTAACTGCCAGGAAGAAGATGCTTCAATATGCAAATGATTAGCTTTTCAGAGCATCCACACAAGGTTGGTGGCGGTGGCCACACCTACAACGTGCTGACATGAGGAAAGTTTCCAACCGATTTCTCATACACAAACAGCAGTAGACCGGCGTTGCCTGGTGAAACGTTGTTGTGATGCCTCGTGTAAGGAAGAGGAATGCGTACCATCACGTTTCCGACTTTGATAAAGGTCGGATTGTAGCCTATCACGATTGCGGGTTATCGTATCGCGACGTTGCTGCTCGCGTTGGTCGAGATCCAGTGACTGTTAGCAGAACATGGAATCGGTGGGTTCAGGAGGGTAATACGGAACGCCGTGCTGGATCACAACGGCCTCCTATCGCTAGCTGTCGAGATGACAGCCATCTCATACGCATGGCTGTAACAGATCGTGCAGCCACGTCTCGATCCCTGAGTCAACAGATGGTGGCGTTTGCGACACAACAACCATCTGGACGAACAGTTCGACGACGTTTGCAGCAGCATGGACTATCAGCTTGGAGAACATGGCTGCCGTTACCCGTGATGCTGCATCACAGACAGGAGCGCCTACGATGGTGTACTCAACGACGAACCTGGGCGAACTAAGGCAAAACGTCATTTTTTCGGATGAGTCCAGGTTCCGTTTACAGCATCATGATGGTCGCATCCGTGTTTGGCGACATCGCGATGAACGCACATTGGAAGCGTGCATTCGTCATCGACATACTGGCGTATCACCCGGCGTGATGGTATGGGCAGCCATTGATTACACGTCTCGGTCACCTCTTGTTCGCATTGACGGCACTTTGCACAGTGGACGTTACATTTCAGATGTGTTACGACCCGTGGCTCTACCCTTCATTCGATCCCTGCGAAACCCTACATTTCAGCAGGATAATGCACGACCTAATGTTGCAGGTCCTGTACGGGCCTTTCTGGATACAGAAAATGTTCGACTGCTGCCCTGGACCGCACATTCTCCAGATCTCTCACCAACTGACAACGTCTGGTCAGTGGTGGCCGAGCAACTGTCTCGTCACAATACGCCAGTCACTACTCTTGATGAACTGTGGTATCGTGTTGAACCTGTATGGACAGCTGTACCTGTTCACGCCATCCAAGCTCTGCTTGACTTAATGCCCAGGCGTATCAAGGCCGTTATTACGGCCAGAGGTGGTTGTTCTGGATACTGATTTCTCAGGATCTATGCACCTAAATTGCGTGAAAATGTAATCACATGACAGTTCTAGTATAACATATTTGACCAATGTATATCCGTTGATCATCTGCATTTCTTCTTGGTGTAGCAATTTTAATGGCCAGTAGTGTAGGTTACTTGGCAGTATGTTCAAAATAGACCGCAGCAATATGACACCTTCTTTACATTTTTGACAAAATTTGCTGCAAATTCTTAATTACTCAAGTTCACGACATTCTTGTTTCGGCATAGGTGAATTTACTGGTGTTCCTGGGGACATTACATTTCGTATCATATTATTAATGGGTTAATGCGGAACCGATTTATGCTGGAAAAAAGTAGTTCCATATTCGGCCACCAGGTGCAAATCTGGTGCTGTACAGCGTCTTGTAGACGTCTCCGGTGCGCGTGCTGAACTACCTGTGTGAGCGGCGGTTGATCAACATTGTGCCTTTCTCACTTGCGTGGCCTTTTCTTCCCACGTCCTTTTCCTAATCCATTACATATACAAACATATCTCCACGTCTTTCTCGCATCTACAGCGCCAGATTGGCACCTGGTAGCCAAACTTCCAAATATTTTTTTCCAGCGTAAGTCAGTCCCGCATTAGTGCATTAGAGTAACTACAAAGTACGTTAATTACTGCCCACTCTGGACCTCGGTGAGTAGCTGCAATTTAATTACAATGTGATGCTATAACATTTTCTCTCGTATTACACTTACGTCTAGACGGAGTGACGTCCATAAATCTTCTTGGAACATAGTATGTTGTTACGTACTATGTTGGGAACACATGTCATGTATATACTTTCTACAGAAGAATAGTAGTGAAATTTCATATCGTTTGTGGGCAGTTGCAAAATTATAGATGGTTCCACTGATGTTTGTATTTGCAAGTAATTTATATCTTAGATAGACACATTTTACGTTTTGCGGATATGCGATCTTAATACTGTTTAGTGTCTTTTGTTTATCGTGTTATGTCAGCTTTTTCTTCTTCTAGTATGTCAATAAGGTTTTGCAGATAATTTTTATGTTTTTGGTCCACCTGTTCCTTTAGGATGTCATTCGCATAGCTATTTGTGAGTTCATAAATTTCCAGCTGCTCCAATACGTTCATGGTTTGACCTTCGGGTATTCCATGTAGAATTTTCATAGCGTTTTCGGTTATGTTCAATCCATGATTTTTATTTTTTAAGTGTAGATGGCAACTTGATTGGTTGCTTTCACAATCTCTCGTACTTTCCTTAAATTTGATATGCAAACTCCGTCCTGTTTGTCCGATGTAGAAACTATTGTAGTTGTTGATGTAAATTTTCTACACAGCTGGATTAGAAAAGTTGGCGATGTCGTTTTTCCCTGATCGCAACTTTGTTTCTAAGTTATTACCTACACTTAAAAAATAAAAATAATCGAGCTAACGTAATCAAAAATGCTATGAAAATTCTACGAAGGATACCAAAACGTGAAATCATGAACATTTTGAAAGTACTGGAAATTTATGCACACAGAAATAGATATCCGAATGATATCCTAAACGAACAGACGGACCTCAACCAAAAAAATTATCTCGAAAACTTTATTGATGTAATAGAAAAGGAAAGGAAATAACGCGTCAAAAAAAAAAAAAAAAAAAACAGAGAACAACAGTAAGATCGCACGTCCACGCAATTAACAATACCGCTGGCAAGAAATGCCAACTTCTGGAATTTGTAGGATTCCGCTTATTTGTTGGAAGGTGTACATGGGTGTTACAAATTAAAATTGTCAAAAAACGACTCGAAGAGCACAAAAGCAATCGAAGAAGAGGGGAGACTGACAGAACAGCTGTTGCGGAACATGCTTTACAACGAGGATACCACCACATTTATTTTGATACGACTCAATTACTGGCAGCCACAAGCGGATACCACGAACGGCGATCCTTAAGATGATGTGTACCAGACTTCCACCATAGGATGATATTAACAGCGGACGACGGCAGTCGACAACAGCCAATTGCGCTCGAGTATTCAAAACATGTGACGTCACGCCACTGCGCGGAAGCTCGCAGAAGCGAAATTTTGCTGTAGTCGGTAGTGTGCCAGGGTGTGAATCGGACATTCGACTATCCTACTTAAAAATGTCCTCCGCAGATGGGGACGAAACATGTTTTAAAGTGAAATCCCTTCGATCACGGCATAACAGCCCCGAATATTTTATTAATTGTGACAATTCGGCCGCGAAAGTTTAGTTTTTACATTAACGTCTCAGACAACCTAAGATAGAATTTACCTGCAATCATAAAGCGTCTTTGAACGATCTGCCAAAATACAGCACGAAATTTCACTAATATTCTTCTCTAGAATGTAAATATGTGACCATTGTTATCAATATAAAAAACAAAAGGGTGATTTATGGATTTCACTCCATCTAGACGTACGTATGATAAAATAAAATCTCATAGTACTATTACATAGAAGTAACATAAAATTATATGTAAATGTAATGTCAACAGGAGCAGTTGATAATGGCACATATGCCGGAACAAGCATGTCGTGAACTTATATCATCAACAAGAAATAAACAATTTGCTGCAAATTTTGTCAAAAGTATAAAGGTGATGTCATATCATGACTTATGCAAGCTGCGGGTCCATCACAGACGAAGAATGCAGCTAATACACGATCCCTCCAAATGCGACGTCAGCGCACCCTAACCTTGTTGCCAACTTGAGCCAAGAACTGTAGACAACAGATTAAACTTCAGATGTGTACTCAGCCATTCAGCTGTGAGCAGGCAGTGCAAAGTGGTCGACGTGCAGCCTTAGTCTGTCAACGTTGTTGTGGCACAAATTGCTCTCGAAATAAAGTGTTCAGGACTTTTTCCGGAATGATTTGAAGAGGAGAAAAGTGTGTAATATAAAAGAAAGTTTCATAGTACTATTACATAGACGTAACATAAAATTATATGCAAATGTAATGTCAACAGGAGCAGCTGATAATGGCACACGTGCCGGAACAAGCATGTCGTGAACTTATATCATCAACAAGACAACGTGGCTCTCGAAGAAAAAGAATGACGCCTGTGCGTCTACAGCAAATTGACTGAAACGCAAAACACGGATAATTATTTTTCTCATCACGAGTAACGAGACTTGATGTTATCAATACGAACCTACCATAAAAGTACAAAGTACAGAAATTCTCAAGTAGGACAACACTTTAACGACATTACTGACATTCAGCCAACACGACGCGCGAATTGAACTGCCTCCCAAAGTAGGACTTTTCTGAGAATCTCTCATAGCTGTGTGAGCATCTTATTCGTTGTACGCAAGTGGGGTGAGACTATGTACAACAAATGAAGCGTTAAAACCACTATTTCAGTTTTTCTCAATTTTTAATCCACTCTCTATACCTTTTGGACTAACGGGAAGTCTGTTAGAACGACAAAACTGGACTAGTGTAGATGGAAGCAGAACTGCCACGTTAGGGTGCAAGTGCATCAGAGGCCTACAGTAAGTGATCCCAACAGTCAAACGGCCACCTCTCTTAAATACACAGAGTGCTAAAAATATTATTCCGTATTTAGAGGAGTGGGAGTATGGATCAACATGAGACGAAAATAAATATATGACACATGAGTATCAAAGTACACTTCATTAGCTGAGTTTATACTGTGCAAAATAGTTCATGGTTATTTACTTGGTATCTGTAAATCATATTACTAAGCATGGCAGATTTAGTTTTCTTTTTAAATGAAGAGATGTAAATAGGTGCCAGAATGTGTATACAACTATGTCAAACATGTATTCTGATGTGGAATATTGTTATATTTTTATGAACTATAAACATGGAATATTATTTGAATAATTTACATATTTTCAAGCAAACAGATACCACATTAAACGTCAACTTTGGGAAGAATTAACTGAAGGTAATGATTCTGTCCATGTACTGTGTTGCAAGTAAGCAACTTTAGAAAACATCTCATAAGTAACAAGTAAATGAAATTAAATAAGGTCGAACAAAATGCCTGAAGCAGAACTATTATGGATATAAGTAATCTGAAAAGTAATTTATTAAATTAAAGTAGGGCACTTGTTTAATTAACTAAGATACAGCAAACAGCCACTGTACATTATACCTAATTATTTTTAATCACCACAATCATTAAAATTTTCCACACAATATTTCACGGATAACATAGGCTGCAGTACCGGTAGTGTCCTGGACTCGTCCTACTGTGTATACACACAAATCTTTTCCAGTGTGTCAAGTCTTCCAGCTGCAAGTCTTCTGCTGTATGACACTGTAGTATGTTTGATGTCCTGGGCTGGTCAAATCCTAGTGAAATGTTTTTCGGGAACTCATGTGCCTATTTAGTTGTTTCTTGCCATCTTTACTTTTCTTCCAGGTAATGGATTCTTCTCTTGATACTCAAAATAATGAAGTTAATGACGGAATCTCCATCAAACACTCATCTTCATCCAGTTCAAATACCTGTAGAAAGAAACAACAAATGAATTTCACTGATAAATGTTGCTATACAAAGTAATAGCTTAATTACAGGTATCAAAAACAGAAGAGGAATGGGAAGATATCGCTCGTAATTTTGGTATAAAATGGAATTCTTGCAAATGTCTGGACTCTACAGATGAGAACGACATATGGCTCGGATAACATGTAAACTTGCGATCTATTTATCACATTTACAAGGGTTATTTCAGTGTAGTTTTAATTACAGTATTGGACGATTAATTCGAGTTTCAGTCTGTTGATGCTTGAGTCAATGGCAGAATTTTTGTGGTGGTTTCATTCGTCCCACAAAATGTTGGGAAATCTTATGAATGGATATTTACATGTTGTTGAACGAGATCGGTACACAAGGAAATGATTTTTTTTTCCTCTGGCGTCTATCAGTTTTTATTTGGTGCCGTACGTCTTATATATATCGCTTAGAGGACTGATTTCAGATTGATTAGTTTCTTATATAGATCTGGATAAATTATATTACCAGTTCTTAGTTTATTTCCAAAACTAAAAACTTAAACGAAGCACTTTAACGCCATGTTCCTAGTTCATGAGGCCTCTGCTGACAACTTAAAGGTGAATTCAGTCAAACCGCCAATTCTAGACCTGACACACTCGCAACCTACCAGCGATATTGAGAATATTTCTGGGGCTATCAATACTGCTCAGTATATTGACATTATGACAATGTTATTGAACGTTTAAGAGCCCTTTTATGATTCTGTGACCTCTCAGCTGCTTCACTCATCCTTCACAACGTCGCATAGACGCTCAAACCCGACATTACACTACAACGCAATCTGACGAATTAAATGTGAATACTTTTCGTTTTCTTGTGAATATATTTATATTGAGACAACTGTTAAGGAGAATGCTTTGGAGCTGTAAGCTGTTTGCGTGAAACACAGGACATTAAATTTAAATGTCTTGATATATGAAGTGAAATTTATTTAATTCACTCATTAATCTCTGTGCAACTTGCGCTGTACATAAAACAATCGCTGTAAAAAGAATTGGTTAACTGATCAAACCATGTAGATGACTTCTAGATATAAATCATATAAACAGTTACGACAAACGCTGCCGCACACAAATAAAAACAACAGCGCCTTATTTGTTGATGACAGAAAATTTATTTCCTTTTCAGTTGTATACTACAAGGAAAGCTCCTGTTTGGGTTACAGTGAAATAGTTATTCCCGTATGAGGATACGACGTACTTCTGCTGGCTGTAACTTAAGGAGACAAGACATCGATATTTAGTCTTATTCTCCCCGGCACAAAACAAACTTACATGCCACGCATTGATCTAAATCTGCAGAGATAACTGAAATTTTGTCCAATAATTCTCACGATATGGATGTTGTTTTGAAAACTATTTATTACTTTTATGCCAACAGCGAATGTATGGCCTCCACATTTTACTCTCCTAACTATCAGCAGCGCCAAATAATTTTCTTGTATGTCGATGTTAATGAGGTTGGAGAATGATCTGAGGCGTACAGTCCCATTAATTTTCGCCAGTCCATAAGCATGACATTATTCCAGCTCCGTGTAGTAATCACATTCGGCATCTCAAAACTCGTTCGATTTAACACAAGCAACAAGCTCATGTTCTCGTGCATCAGTTCTTTAACTTTCGAGCAACTACAAGGAAACAAGACCGCTACTCGATTATTAGTATAAGAATGTATCGGGAGCTTTATTTCGGTTATCACTCTGTTGATCCACGTCACTATGTGTACACGTAATTTATAGCATGAAATTTTGGTCTTTGTCTTGCGGTGTAAAACTATCAAAAAATGTTCAAATAAATGTACAAGGAATCGCGCAACTCCTCTCTGTATCTGCCATCCAGTTACCTAAGCAAGGCTTCCAGAGAATGAAAGGCCGGCCGGGGTGACAGAGCGGTTCTAGGGGCTACAGTCTGGGCCCACGCAACCGCTACGGTTGCAGGTTCGAATCCTGCCTCGTGCATGGGTGCGTGTGATGTCCTTAGGTTAGTTAGGTTTAAGTAGTTCTAAGATCTAGGGGACTGATGACCTCAGCAGTTAAGTCCCATAGTGCTCAGAGCCATTCGAACCTTTTCTGAGAATGAAATACTCAGTAATTGTGTGACGGTTAGTCTAGAACGACCGTCAGCACTTCATTTAACTCGCAAGTATCTCGCCAAGAGGGTAGATTTTTAACGACAGGTACTGCTGAATGATAAAGCAAACAAAAGTGAGGGGGGTGGGCCGGGAGGCGGGTGTATTTCTCCTGATATTTGTGGAAAATATGGAGCAGAACGATATAGGTTGCACCGCCACGCTGTATCCAGAGGAGCTGGAAGAGATGAAAGCATCCAGCCAAAGCTGCGTGAGTGGCGACATTTGCCTAGAATATTTCAGCAGCCATTGGCTGTTGGGTGGTGATGCTGCAGTATGAAACCTTTGAAACAGTATTACGGACCAATGTAACTGATTCTGCAACAGGCCAAGATTTTTATTAATGTCTAATACTGGATTGGAATTAATCAGTATATATGGAGCCAGCTAGGAGAACACGAGGCGTAGTGATGTAATTTGTGGTTTTAGAGTATACTAGCTAGAGTTAGAGTATGTACACCCATGTGATTGGTAGTTTTGTATTATTGATTTGATATATCTGCAGTGAGTATTGGTTTGATGTTAACATTCTGAACATTTTAGTTCATGTGCAAAATATTTACTTGACGTAAAGTGAAGATTAGTTTCTCAGGGAATTGAAACTTTTTAGATCGCGTGCTGTGATGCAGGTTTATCAATAATTGGCACTCAGTTTATGGTTTTAGTCAGTTTCAACAAATAAACTGATCATTGCGGCTTTATTAGGGACAGGTTTTAGGCCCCTTTTGCTGGTGATCGCACATGGATCGAGTTTAATATTCCTTGAGCGTCCAGATCGCGAAGATGTTAACTTGGGTCGTCAAATGAAAGACATTTTAACATTCACTACCGATAGGCAGACGGTCATCATTGGTGAGTTCACTTAAACTTGTTTATGGTTCTTACCTATTTTTAATCTTTTATCTTTCCTGAAGTACACATTATGAGTCAGGAGGAAAGATACATGCTTTGAGGGATGATAGTGTTAGCGATTTTGAACTAGAACCGTCACATGGGCATATGCCATATTCCGAATGGTTTCCGTGACATAACACATTCAGTACCCTACGGCGAAACGTTTAATACCCTCCAGCGAAACGTGTCACAATAGAAAATTGAACGACACTTAATTTCCTACAAAAAAGATCCAATATTTTTCTCTAGGACTAATAGTTTAAACAAAGAGAGCCGAGAATATTGAATTTGTCGTGCGACGCGCGAGCGCTATAAATTACGTAGTTTTTGTACGCAACTTGTGGTAGTTTTCCAGTTTGATAGACCACACGTGTCCCGTGTCAAACTGTTCATCTCAACGCCCTCTACATTACTGTGGTACGTTATAAAAAATGACAATGTTTGAAAAATACCGAAAATAAGTAACAATGTATATTAAATGTGTCCTACCTACGAAACATTGTTTTTCCTTTCCTCCTAGCTCATACCGTATCTTTAGAATTTTTTTTATTGTAACTGATTCTAAGGGTAGGATTGTGATACTGTAGTTAAACAAAATGCGATATTTTCATCTATTTACCCTTACCGCATTATATTTTGCTGTGTTGAGGATCAGCTAACTGTCTATTTACCAAACGTTGATCATTTGCTAATCTTAGAATATTGCTTAAAATAATTAAGTAATATACTTAAAACGGTAAAGTTTCCGCCACGCTTTTCTGAGGTATGTCCGACTCAGGTTTCTGTGTCAAGAACTGTTACATCCAGTCGCATTCGTGATCAATATTCAGTCCTCACGCACTTAGTTCGTTAGGCACTGCAGGAATGTGTGTCGACGGCGACAAAAGTTTCACGTCAGCACTAACGTTTCAGGGCTAGTTGTATTTTACACCGGAGGTGGTGGTGCTCACACGAACCATTATTAATAATCTTAGCACGCACTCCAATTACAACTGGAGTTCGTTAGCCGGTAACATGTTCCGATGATCACGTGAACGATAACACGCTAAGATGCGGAACGCGTCAGCGTCTTCTCATAATAGTTAATTATTCCTGTCCGGATACGCAACAACGATGTAGACGGATGTTAAGTGTTTACAACGGAGAAATATTTAAGACCAATTAATCCTAATTTAAGTTCTAAAGTCACGCAGAAACATACACATACAAAACATGCGGAGGAGTAGGAGGCGGTAAAGGAGGGGAGAGGAAAGGAACGTAGGGGAGCGAGACAGCGGTATGCGGGTGAGAGGGACAGGGGGAACCATTGACTTGGCACAGTTTTTGAGGAATTCGTCTATGTAAGTGTAGGAGCTACACCAGGTATATCGCTTTCCCGGCTTCTAACGCAGGTCACGCACCTAGTCTGTGTTCGTCACTGAACTGGCTCTTGTTTCAGTTACAGGATGCTCTTCCCGATGTCCATACTTAGCCTTCAGAAAAAGGATTTCGCACACGACGTTGAAGTGTGAAAAGTCAGTGACGTCATTTTCGTCATTTAAGCGTGTACGTGCTGCGTTTTTCAAGCAGAAATAAGCTGACAGTCATTCATCGGTTTAGACCTGTGCGGGAAACCATACCTTAAACAGATCCCAACTTTTGTGCGCTGATACTTTAAACGTCGCGTAACAAGACCAAATTCAGAACTAAGTCTTCACTTAAAATTATTCGTCATCAACCAAATGTAAAGAAAAGCAACACTACATGAAATTGTTCCTTCTTTATGTTTCCAGCTTTTTGCTGACCTGTACAATAGCAGTATGATTTTCTGTCACAATATTATCAGAGCAAGTGAATTTACTCTGTTTGCCTGAAGCCACTGAGTCAAGAACTCAGTCTTACTAACGATTCCACTACTATTTTTACGATAAGGGCGGTGCTGTATCTTCTGTCATGCAGGTTCATATTTCATTTTACTGCAAAGAAGTAAGCCAAATGCTGAAGGGCTCCGAAAAAAGAAGAGATTTACAGCAGCTGTCTCCCACTCTCTCTATCTCTCTGTCACTCTCTCTCTCTCTCTCTCTCTCTCTCTCTCTCTCTCACACACACACACACACACACACACACACACACTAGCTGTGTCTCACTCCCTCTATATATATATATATATATATATATATATATATATATATATATATATTCACTCCTGGAAATTGAAATAAGAACACCGTGAATTCATTGTCCCAGGAAGGGGAAACTTTATTGACACATTCCTGGGGTCAGATACATCACATGATCACACTGACAGAACCACAGGCACATAGACACAGGCAACAGAGCATGCACAATGTCGGCACTACTACAGTGTATATCCACCTTTCGCAGCAATGCAGGCTGCTATTCTCCCATGGAGACGATCGTAGAGATGCTGCATGTAGTCCTGTGGAACGGCTTGCCATGCCATTTCCACCTGGCGCCTCAGGTGGACCAGCGTTCGTGCTGTACGTGCAGACCGCGTGAGACGACGCTTCATCCAGTCCCAAACATGCTCAATGGGGGACAGATCAGGAGATCTTGCTGGCCAGGGTAGTTGACTTACACTTTCTAGAGCACGTTGGGTGGCACGGGATACATGCGGACGTGCATTGTCCTGTTGGAACAGCAAGTTCCCTTGCCGGTCTAGGAAAGGTAGAACGATGGGTTCGATGACGGTTTGGATGTACCGTGCACTATTCAGTGTCCCCTCGACGATCACCAGTGGTGTACGGCCAGTGTAGGAGATCGCTCCCCACACCATGATGGCGGGTGTTGGCCCTGTGTGCCTCGGTCGTATGCAGTCCTGATTGTGGCGCTCACCTTCACGGCGCCAAACACGCATACGACCATCATTGGCACCAAGGCAGAAGCCACTCTCATCGCTGAAGACGACACGTCTCCATTCGTCCCTCCATTCACGCCTGTCGCGACACCACTGGAGGCGGGCTGCACGATGTTGGGGCGTGAGCGGAAGACGGCCTAACGGTGTGCGGGACCGTAGCCCAGCTTCATGGAGACGGTTGCGAATGGTCCTCGCCGATACTTCAGGAGCAACAGTGTCCCTAATTTGCTGGGAAGTGGCGGTGCGGTCCCCTGCGGCACTGCGTAGGATCCTACGGTCTTGGCGTGCATCCGTGCGTCGTTGCGGTCCGGTCCCAGGTCGACGGGCACGTGCACCTTCCGCCGACCACTGGCGACAACATCGATGTACTGTGGAGACCTCACGCCCCACGTGTTGAGCAATTCGGCGGTACGTCCACCCGGCCTCCCGCATGCCCACTACACGCCCTCGCTCAAAGTCCGTCAACTGCACATACGGTTCACGTCCACGCTGTCGCGGCATGCTACCAGTGTTAAAGACTGCGATGGAGCTCCGTATGCCACGGCAAACTGGCTGACACTGACGGCGGCGGTGCACAAATGCTGCGCAGCTAGCGCCATTCGACGGCCAACACCGCGGTTGCTGGTGTGTCCGCTGTGCCGTGCGTGTGATCATTGCTTGTACAGCCCTCTCGCAGTGTCCGGAGCAAGTATGGTGGGTCTGACACACCGGTGTCAATGTGTTCTTTTTTCCATTTCCAGGAGTGTATATATATATATATATATATATATATATATATATCTTTCTCTCTCTGTCTCTCTTTCTCGGACGCAAACACACACTCATACACACAATACACACACCCGTACCTCGCATTATGGCGAATAGTGTTCAATTTTTCATTTTGTAGGTATTTTCTATTTAAGATCTGAATTTTCATTTCGAACTATATTCTTACCACAAAGCTCATCTAACCGAGATTAGCGCCAAGGGGGGCTGCACAGCAACTGAAATAGAAGCGTCACTCCCCTGAATATCGTACTGCTCTTTACTATGGACGTAGAACTCGCTATTTGTGATATGGACTGCGCTACATAAACGAGAGTTGTGGAGACGGGCCGCAGCTGATATGGATTATTTAGTACAAAACCAAGGAACACATTCGTCTCGATCGCACAAGGTGAAAAAATGGTTCAAATGGCTCTGAGCACTATAGGACTTAACTTCTGAGGTCATCAGTCTCCTAGAACTTAGAACTACTTAAACCTAACTAACCTAAGGACATCATACACACCCATGCCCGAGGCAGGATTCAAACCTGCGACCTTAGCGGTCGCGTGGTTCCAGACTGTAGCGGCTAGAACCGCTCGGCCACTGCTGCCGGTGCACGAGGTGAACTTTGAGCCAGTAATGCATCCTCAAATTCTGAGTCTTAGTATAACCACCGTGACATTGTTTGAAAGCCATTGTGTGCAGCACGATCTTGGTAAACATTTACATTCCAAGAGCGATTTAGTAAGCGAAGAGACTAACAGTAAGTTCTTGTTTCATCTCTAGTGCCTTTCAACGTTCTTATATCAATTTGTGCAATGACCACTTTGACTCGGCTCACACGCCAATCGGATTTTTTAGTTTTTTCGTATACACTGTTCAGCGATAATATTATGACCACCGAGCTACTATCGATATAAACACGTCCAGGCGATATCAGTGTCACCAGGCGAGGAATGACTGCTAGTCAGGCGCATGCACGGTGCACGTAGTACCACTGAGCGTACTATCCGTGTGTAGAATGGGAAAGGCGTGCGGCGTATCCAAGTCTGACCGAGGGCAGATTGTGATGGCCCGGAGACCGTTTTGGAAACTGAGCGACTTAACGGGTGGTCGAAGAATGTTGTGGTGGGTGTCTTCAAAACGTTCCGAAACCAAGGTTGAACCGTGTCCAGACGTCGTGGGGTAGTAGCCTGGGCAGACTGATGAAACAGGACAGGCGGCGAACTGTGGAGGAACCAACTTTAATGCTGGGCAGAGTACAAGTGTGCACCGAACATAACGATGGGCCTTCGCAGACGATGACCCATGCATGTGCAAATTTTAACGCCATGACATCGGCGACCACGACTCAAATGGCCACTTGACATCAGCACTGAACGTTATAGCAGTGGCAGAGCGTTGTATGGCCAGATGACACCCGACACCTTCTTCATCATGTCGATGAGAGGGCGCGAATCCGTCGCCTTCCAGGGGAACACTTCCTTGACACCTGTACTGCGTGACGGAGGCCAGCTGGCTGTGGCTCCATTATGCTCTGGGGAACATTCACGTGGTAATCCATGGGTTCATTGGAGCACGTGCAAGGAACTATGACGTCGAAGGAGTACCGTACACTGTTTGTAGACCACGTACATCTCTTCATGATGATGATGTTTCCCGAAAGCAATGGCATTTTTCAGTAACATAATACGCCATGTCACAAGGCCAGGATCGTGTTGGAGTGGTTCGAGGAACACACTGGAGAGTTCCATTTGATGTGCTGGCCCCCACCTAGCCAGATCTGAAACCCATCGAACACATTTGGGATGTGACTGATCATTGCGATACAACTCATCGCTCCCCTTCCCGGATTTGCGGGAATTACACTACTGGCCATTAAAATTGCTACACCAAGAAGAAATACAGATCATAAACGGGTATTCATTGAACAAATATATTATACTAGAACTGACATGTGACTACATTTTCAAGCAATTTGGGTGCATAGGTCCTGAGAAGTCAGTACCCGGAACAACCACCTCTGGTCGTAATAACGGCCTTGATACGCCTGGGCATGGAGTCACAGCTTGGATGGCATGTGCAGGTACAGCTGCCCATGCAGGTTCCACACGATACCGCAGTTCAAGAGTAGTGGCTGGCGTATTGTGACGAACCAGTTGCTCGGCCACCATTGACAGACGTTTTCAGTTGGTGAGAAATCTGGAGAATGTGCTGGCCAGGACAGCAGTCGTACGTTTTCTGTATCGAGAAAGGCCCGTACAGGACCAGCAACATGCGGTCGTGCATTATCCTGCTAAAATGTAGGGTTTCGCAGGGATCGAATGAAGGGTAGAGCCACGGGTCGTAACACATCTGAAATGTAACGTCCACTGTTCAAAGTGCCGTCAATGCGAACAAGAGGTGACCGAGACGTGTAAACAATGGCACTCCATACCATCACGCTGGGTGATAGGCCAGTATGGCGAAGACGAATACACTCTTCCAATGTTCGTTCACCACGATGTCGCCAAACACGGATGCGACCATCATCAAGCTGTAAACAGAACCTGGATTCATCCGAAGAAAATGTCGTTTTGCCATTCGTGCACCCAGTACACCATCGCAGCCACTATTGTCTTTAATGCAGCGTCAGGGGTAACCGCAGCCATGGTCTCCGAGCTGATAGTCCATGCCACTGAAAACGTCGTCGAACTGTTCGTGCAGATGGTTGTTCTCTTTCAAATGTCCCCATCTGTTGACTCAGGGATTGAGACATGGCTGCACGATCCGTTACAGCCAAGCGGATAAGATGCTTGTCATCTCGACTGCTAGTGACACGAGGCCGTTGGGATCCAGCAAGGCGTTCCGTATTACCCTCCTTAACCCACCGATTCCATATTCTGCTAACAGTCATTGTATCTCGACCAACGCGAGCAGCAATGTCGCGATACAATAAACCGCAATCGCGATAGGCTACAATCCGACCTTTATCAAAGTCGGAAACGTGATTGTATGCATTTCTCCTCGTTACGCGAGACATCACAACAACGTTTCACCAGGCAACGCCGGTCAACTGCTGTTTGTGTTGGACAAATCGGTTGGAAATTTTCCTCATGTCAGCAAGTTGTAGGTGTCGCCACCGACGCCAACCTTGTGTGAATGCTCTGAAAAGCTAATCATTTGCATTTCACAGCATCTCCTTCCTGTCGGTTAAATTTCGCGTCTGTAGCACGTCTTATTCGTGCTGCAGCAATTTTAATGGCCAGTAGTGTTGGTACCTTGCGTGTGCAGACGTGGTGGCTACTCCATCCAGTGACCTACCAAGGCCTCATAGCTTCATCATCACGTCGCGTCGCCACTGTTATCCGTGCCAAAGGTGTACATACAGGCTATTACGTAGGTGGTCATAATGTTCTGGCTGATCAGTGTATGTACTAACGGTATGCGAAATTCAGTTCTCAAATGTTAACTTACCAGGGCAGGTCGACAGAAACTTCAAAAATTCTCGAGAAAATAGACTCTGAAGTTCTTCGAGAGTCTTTCATATCCTTATATAAGATCAATCTTTCGACGGACACTGTGTCTTTGACGTAGAACGCATGCCTGCCAAGTGTGAGGGTAGGGGGGGTGGAGGGGGGTGAGGGTGGGGGGAGAGGTTGGAGGGCTGGATTCGATTCCTGAGCGAAGCAAATTTTTAAGCTGAGGTACATATACGACGAGCATTTTCTTGAAGCGTAAAACACATAAAGATGAAAAAACGGACTTGTAATTTTTTTAAATTCAAATAATCGTTACTGACCATCTTTTATAAAAGATCAGTGATTAAGAATTTATATTTGTTATGTAAACCGGATTATTCTGTGCTATAAGTAAGTAGAAATAACCAGACCTGCACTTTTCAAACAATTGACTATTTCATTTGTATTAATTAGCATGTGTTTGATTAATTAGGTTTTTAAATGATGTAAGTATTGGAACAGAACGAAAAAAGTAGTAAAAATGGCCGAAACTGGACTGGAACCAGTGATCCAGCGACTGCCAGTCTCACTTATGGCTTTTTCCATCTGCATGTAGATTACGCTTCACTGAAATGCTTGCAGAGCATAGTCGATGGTTTAAAAGGGTGCGTCGGCCGGAGGCTGAACCTAGGTTCCAAACGTGGCAGGGAAGCATACTACCACAGAGCCACACTGCCAAATGAACTAACCGTACTTCACGGTATTGAGGACGCTTCAAAGTCGAATTTCTCGTGAGTTCTTTCGAGGTAAATGAGGTAGCTTTAGTTTATCGATTTCTAAATAATAAAAAGTACAAAAATCTTACTGCCCCATGGTCTACTTCTCAGACAGTTATGTATTCACGTACATGGTAAGCCAAGTCCTGCAACGTGTTATTCTCAGAATTACTGGAGTAACGACTCTTTCCTGTTTATCTTATAGCAAGGAGATAGTTAGGATGGTGTAACTTAACTAAGTGTTGTCGTTTATTATTTTAGGGCTTGAAGACATGATAAAAGTCTACGAACCTTCTTTAGCTCCAAAACATTTGACAATTGTATAAATTGCAGTTGGAGATCTGTAAGATTAGTTGCAAAAAGGAAGGGACGAATTTCGATAGTATGACGTAGAAGCGTTTGAAACATGTGATTATGTTGACCACGTTATATGTTTGCGCAAGTCGGAACCTCAGGGAATTAGAGGAAAACCGGAACAATGATTAATTTTATATCTAGAAACAGCGGAAACAGGTCTCTCTTCCAGTGTGCATGACCAAGAAACAGATTTGCTTCTGGCAGGAGTGTTGTAAAGAACAATTGTGAATGGGGAACAGCAGAATTTGCCACACGCTTTTGTTTTGCTTCTGTTTCGTTTCATAATGTAGCAATTATCTGCCTCTGAATATGGCATATCGTTAAAAAATCATTGGAAAAGACATGAAATGTAGTGTGAACTATTTTGTAGAAAAGAAATTTTGCTGTCACAAAATGCTCAATAATTACTGGAGGCGGAAGTTTTAGAGTCTTAGTTCCACTGGAAGTATCATATTAAGGATCTACTGAATGCTGCTCTCTTAACTATAAGAATGATTCCCACCATATGTGACACTGAAACTTTGCGTACCTTCACTGAATGCTTCCAACGTCACCGTCATTGGAGGGTACCGAGTGCATCCGTACAAATCCTTATTAGTACAGAAAGAGCCAGTCATAGCAGTCTGCGGCTATAGACGGCGATTTTCGTGTAGGCAGTTGCTCCAGCAACTCACAATTTGAACTCTATCATCTGTATACACGTTTCCTCATGGGATCTGTGCTTAAAAAGTAGACTAATCCGAAAAGTCCTGTTACATTCATCCAGAACACTAGACGGAAAATACTACTTGCTTGTGTGTAACATTTACTTAACCGAAGTACAGAAAGACCTGCACTTATCTCTGGCTTTCATTTTCAGTAGTCTCCCATTAAAAGTGAAATATTGTAGACGTAATGCTAAGATTTTCTAATCAAGGTTGAAAGGCTTGCTTGTGCCACTTCTTTTTATTTTTTCCAGGAGTTGTTCGCCATGCTTTAGAGCTTTGCAGTGTGTTGTATATATTGTTGAGATCACATTTTTAGTATTTAAATTTTCTTGTGAGCTCTCTGTGAATTATCTAGCGACTCGTTCGATGTGCAAGTTATTCTGGCTCAAACGGTCCTTTGGAACCTGGCGAATTAATTCCGTAAATCAAAAAGACCCCGTATGGAATCTTCATGGTGGCGAATTCTTGACATTCTTATCACAAAAAGAGAAGAAGAAATATAAAATTGAAGCTTTTGCACAGAAATATAAATACAAGTTTACAACATTAGATCATACTGAACCACTCCAAGCTGCCTGTTATGTTTTTGAAGTTCAGGGCGCAGTTTCCAGACATAGTCACTCTCAGTGTGCGTCGGCTGCTTCAACTTTATGACGTGCAGTGAACGGCTTTCGCTCAGGACACGTGTTGGGAAGCCGTGGGAACATTGTGTGTGATTTCCCTGCAACTGTATCAGAAGTATCGGCACACCACACTGACGGCAGTTGCGTCAAAACGAATGTATCTACAAACAGAAAACAGGCCGTAACGTGTTGCACTTAACGTTGTTGCAAATGCGCTCCTAGGTACGAACGTTCTGAAACGGCTCAACATAATCACTTATTTGGTTTGCAAAGCAGCCTCTAACGCAAGGTCGGCTGCCGATTTGCAGCCGCACGTAACACAACGTAACATACTAAGCGACAGCAGAGGACTAACGTTGACCCAAGATAAAGCAGAACAAATTTACAAGGTATTTTGTATCCACTTGACACAAACTTCAACGTGACTCACGACTAGAGAGAGGTCACCAGAAGGCGAGGAACCGACATATTATGTAACTGTAGTGTCGATGGGATACGAAGGAAGTGATTAAGATGAACACGTTACCTGAAGAAAGTGGAAAAATAAAACGGTAATAAACATTAACCAATTGGAAGGGCTTAATGCGAAAATACGTGGAAATACTGACGGAAAAAGGTGAAGAGTATGAAACATGAAACAGTGTCTGAATGTACCACCGAGATTACGGACAACCATGAAGCAAATATGTCCTTAGAATATCAATACTCGTAATATCGACATTTACATCATACTCTGCAAGTCACCTAATGGTGTGTGGCGGAAGATACTTTCGGTACCACGATCTGATCACACCATCCCTGTTCCACTCGCGAATAGTGCGTCGGAAGAATGATTGACGGTAAGCCTCTGTATTGGCTCTAATTTCTCGAATTTTCTGCTCGTGGTCAACACGCGAGATGTATGTGGGGGAAAGTAATATGTCCCACTCCTCCCGAAAAGTGCTGTCCCGAAATTTCAGTGGTTGATCTCTCCGTGATGCACAACGCCTGTCTTGTAACTTCTGCCAGTGGAGTTTGTTTAGCATTTCCGTTACGCTCTCTCGCCAGCTAAACGATCCCGTGACGAAACGCGCCGCTCTTCGTTGGACCTTCTCTATCTCCTTTGTCAGTCCTACGTGATAGGGATCCCAGGTAGATGAACAATATTCAAGAATCGGACGAACAAGCGCCTTATAATTCACTTCTTTCGCGGATGAGTAACATTTCCTTAAGATTCTTCCGATGAATCTGAATCTTGTGTCTGCTTTTCCCACTATCTGTTTTAAATGGTCATTCTACTTGAGGTCGCTCTGGATAGATAAGCCTAGATCTTTCATGGCAGATACTGTCTCCAGCTGTTTGTCATCAGTCGTATATCTGTGCAGCAGTGGATTTATTTTCCTATCTATGCGCAATATGCTACATTTATTTACATTTACCATTCTTCAATTCTCTGCAGGTCGTTCTGCAAACTCTTACTATCTTCTGGCGTTGCTACTTTGGTATAGACAACTGCATCATCTGCAAATAGCCTTAAAGAGCATCCGACACTTTCTACTAGATCATTTATATGTATTGAGAACAGCAACGCCGGCCGGAGTGGCCGTGCGGTTATAGGCGCTACAGTCTGGAACCGCGTGACCGCTATGGTCGCAGGTTCGAATCCTGCCCTTTTTGGTCATCAGTCTACTGACTGGTTTGATGCGGCCCGCCACGAATTCCTTTCCTGTGCTAACCTCTTCATCTCAGAGTAGCACTTGCAACCTACGTCCTCAATTATTTGCTTGACGTATTCCAATCTCTGTCTTTCTCTACAGTTTTTGCCCTCTACAGCTCCCTCTAGTACCACGGAAGTCATTCCCTCATGTCTTAGCAGATGTCCTATCATCCTGTCCCTTCTCCTTATCAGTGCTTTCCACATATTCCTTTCCTCTCCGATTCTGCGTAGAACCTCCTCATTCCTTACCTTATCAGTCCACCTAATTTTCAACATTCGTCTATAGCGCCACATCTCAAATGCTTCGATTCTCTTCTGTTCCGGTTTTCCCACAGTTCATGTTTCACTACCATACAATGCAGTACTCCAGACGTACATCCTCAGAAATTTCTTCCTCAAATTAAGGCCGGTATTTGATATTAGTAAACTTCTCTTGGCCATATATGCCTTTTTTGCCATAGCGAGTCTGCTTTTGATGTCCTCCTTGGTCCGTCCGTCATTGGTTATTTTACTGCCTAGGTAGCAGAATTCCTTAACTTCATTGACTTCGTGACCGTCAATCCTGATGTTAAGTTTCTCGCTGTTCTCATTTCTACTACTTCTCATTACCTTCGTCTTTCTCCGATTTAGTCTCAAACCATACTGTGTATTCATTAGACTGTTCATTCCGTTCAGCAGATCATTTAATTCTTCTTCACTTTCACTCAGGATAGCAATGTCATCAGCGAATCGTATCATTGATATCCTTTCACTTTGTATTTTAATTCCACTCCTGATCCTTTCTTTTATTTCCATCATTGCTTCCTCGATGTACAGATTGAAGAGTAGGGGCGAAAGGCTACAGCCTTGTCTTACACCCATCTTAATACGAGCACTTCGTTCTTGATAGTCCACTCTTATTATTGCCTCTTGGTTGTTGTACATATTGTATATGAACCGTCTCTCCCTATAGCTTACCCCTACTTTTTTCAGAATCTCGAACAGCTTGCACCATTTTATATTGTCGAACGCTTTTTACAGGTCGACAAATCCTATGAAAGTGTCTTGATTTTTCTTTAGCCTTGCTTCCATTATTAGCCGTAACGTCAGAATTGATTCTCTCGTCCCTTTACTTTTCCTAAAGCCAAACTGATCGTCACCTAGCGCGTTCTCAGTTTTCTTTTCCATTCTTCTGTATATTATTCTTGTAAGCAGCTTCGATGCATGAGCTTTTAAGCTGATTGTGCGATAATTCTCGCACTTGTCAGCTCTTGCCGTCTTCGGAATTGTGTGGATGATGCTTTTCCGAAAGTCAGATGGTATATCGCCAGACTCATATATTCTACACACCAATGTGAATAGTCGTTTTGTTGCCACTTCCCCCAATGATTTTAGAAATTCTGATGGAATGTTATCTATCCCTTCTGCCTTATTTGACCGTAAGTCCTCCAAAGCTCTTTTAAATTCCGATTCTAATACTGGATTCCCTATCTCTTCTAAATCGACTCCTGTTTCTTCTTCTATCACATCAGACAAATATTCACCCTCATAGAGGCTTTCAATGTATTCTTTCCACCTATCTGCTCTCTCCTCTGCATTTAAAAGTGGAATTCCCGTTGCACTCTTAATGTTACCACCGTTGCTTTTAATGTCACCAAAGGTTGTTTTGACTTTCCTGTGTGCTGAGTCTGTCCTTCCGACAATCATATCTTTTTCGATGTCTTCACATTTTTCCTGCAGCCATTTCGTCTTAGTTTCCCTGCACTTCCTATTTATTTCATTCCTCAGCGACTTGTATTTCTGTATTCCTGATTTTCCCGGAACATGTTTGTACTTCCTCCTTTCATCAATCAACTGAAGTATTTCTTCTGCTACACATGGTTTCTTCGCAGCTACCTTCTTTGTACCTATGTTTTCCTTCCCAACTTCTGTGATGGCCCTTTTTAGAGATGTCCATTCATCTTCAACTGTACTGCCTACTGCGCTATTCCTTATTGCTGTATCTATAGCGTTAGAGAACTTCAAACGCATCTCGTCATTCCTTAGTACTTCCGTATCCCACTTCTTTGCGTATTGATTCTTCCAGACTAATGTCTTGAACTTCAGCCTACTCTTCATCACTACTATATTGTGATCTGAGTCTATATCTGCTCCTGGGTACGCCTTACAATCCAGTATCTGATTTCGGAATCTCTGTCGACCATGATGTAATCTAATTGAAATCTTCCCGTATCTCCCGGCCTTTTCCAAGAATACCTCCTCCTCTTGTGATTCTTGAACAGGGTATTCGCCATTAATATCTGAAACTTGTTACAGAACTCAATTAGTCTTTCTTCTCTTTCATTCCTTGTCCCAAGCCCATATTCTCCTGTAACCTTTTCTTCTACTCCTTCCCCTAAAACTGCATTCCAGTCGCCCATGACTATTAGATTTTCGTCCCCCTTTACGTACTGCATTACCCTTTCAATATCCTCATACACTTTCTCTATCTGTTCATCTTCAGCTTGCGACGTCGGCATGTATACCTGAACTATCGTTGTCGGTGTTGGTCTGCTGTCGATTCTGATTAGAACAACCCGGTCACAGAACTGTTCACAGTAACACACCCTCTGCCCTACCTTCCTATTCATAACGAATCCTACACCTGTTATACCATTTTCTGCTGCTGTTGATATTACCCGATACTCATCTGACCAGAAATCCTTGTCTGCCTTCCACTTCACTTCACTGACCCCTACTATATCCTTGCATTTCCCTTTTCAGATTTTCTAGTTTCCCTACCACGTTCAAGTTTCTTACATTCCACGCCCCGACTCGTAGAATGTTATCATTTCGTAGATTATTCAATCTTTTTCTCATGTTAACCTCCCTCTTGGCAGTCCCCTCCCGGAGATCCGAATGGGGGACTATTCCGGAATCTTTTGCCAATGGAGAGATCATCATTACACTTCTTCAATTACAGGCCACATGTCCTGTGGATACACGTTACGTGTCTTTAATGCAGTGGTTTCCATTGCCTTCTGCATCCTCATGTCGTTAATCATTGCTGATTCTTCCGCCTTTAGGGGCAATTTCCCACCCCTAGGACAAGAGAGTGCCCTGAATGTCTATCCGCTCCTCTGCCCTCTTTGACAAGGCCGTTGGCAGAATGAGGCTGACTTCTTATGCCGGAAGTCTTCGGCCGCCAATGCTGATTATTTATGAAAATTTAGGGAGTGGCGGGGATCGAACCCGGGACCGAAAACGTTTTGATTATGAATCAAAGACGTTACCCCTAGACCACGGGTTCTATCATTACCTTTAAAACTATCGATTTAATTTCGTTAAGAGCGACGTGTTGAGTTGTATCAGCAAGGAAGTCTTGAATCATATCGGAGGTCTGCTCCGATACTCCGTAAGCTTGTATTTATTTCATAAAACGGCAATGCGGGACGGTGTCAAATGCCTTACTGAAACTTAAATAAACACATCAGTCTGAGCGCCGTTGTCCACTGCGCTGAGGATCTCATGGAGGAACAGAGCGAGCTGAGTTTCGCAGGAACTCTGTTTGCGGAATCCAAGTTGATTTTTATAGAGGAGTTGTTCATTTTCCAAGAATGTCATAATTCTTGAGCATAAAACATGTTCCATAGTTCTAGAACAGATTGACGTCAACGATGTAGGTCTATAATTGTGTGGATTTGTCTTACGGCCTTTCTTAAAAACAGGAATGACCGGCGCTTTTTTTCAGTCGTTAGGTACCTTCCGTTGCTCAAGCGATCTACGATAAATTACTACTAGAAGGAGAGCAAGTTCTTTCGCATAACCTTTATAGAATGTTACAGGTACCTCACCTGGTCCTGAAGCCTTTTCACTACTAAGCGATTGTAGCTGCTTTTCAATTCCGCGATCGGTTATCCCAATATCTTCCATTTCGACGTTCGCACGACGATTGAAAGGGCGGACAGTGTTACAATCTTCCACGGTGAAACAACTTTGGAAGACCGAATTGAGTATTTCGGCCTTCTCTATGTTATCTTCCGTTTCGATGCCGGTTTCGTCGCTGAGAGAATGAGTAGATGATCTTGACCCAATTACTGATTTTACATAGGACCAAAATCTCTTAGGGTTATCACTTAGGTCGTTGACAACGTCTTACTTTCGAAATAATTGAACGATTCTCTCATTGCTCTCCTTACGCTCATTTTTCTTTCGTTCAGTTTTTGTTTGTTAGCTAGGTTTTTACTTCTCTTGAATCTGAGATGAAGTGGTCTTTGTTTTCGTAGCGCTTTTCTAACACGGCTATTAAACCGTGGTGGATTTTTCCCATCCCTTGAAACCTTACTCGGAACATATTTGTCTAGGGCATATTGAACATATTGAACGATGCATTTCAATTTTTTTCCAATTGTTCTCAACATCTTCGTCCTCACCACCGAATATTTGATGCTGACAGCTGACGTATTCTGAAATTTGTACCCTCTCACCCTTCTTGAGTAATATTTTCCTACCTCTCTTAACGTTCCTTGTAGGACCCGTCTTCATAGATACTGTCACAGCCTTATGATCACTGATACCTTATTCTACTCTCAGTCTATACCGGGAAAGTTGAAGTCACGTCCTATTTCAACGGCATGATCAGGAAAATTATTAATGATATTCTGCAAGCTCTGTCTGAAGCGCTCTACAGCTACAGATCCTCACCCCGGTAGTCTATAAAAGCCTCCGATCACCATTTTTGACTGTTCTTTGATACTCAGTTTCTCCCAGATTAATTCACATTAAGAATACATGATAACCTCACTAGATTTTATATATTTTTTTATTGCAATAAGCACGCCGCCACCATTGGCGACTAACCTATCCTTACAATAAACATTCCAGTCTGAACATAGGATTTCGTTGTCATTGAAGTCTGGCTTCAATCTGCTTTCTGCTCCCAGTACTATCTGTGCCTTATAATCCTCAATAAGCGATACCAATACTGGGAACTTTCCTTGGGTGGTCGTGCAGTTCGTGCAGGTTACTATAGTCATATTGATCTTTTCTATCTCTGATCTGCGAGGACCAAGATTCTCTGAGGATGCTGTGGCTGATTTAGCAGGCAAATCGTGTTTGTTCCCAAGGGAGTAGTCCTGTAACCTAAAAAAAACCCATGTACACGCCACACGTAGTGCGCTACCCTAGTAGCCGCTTCGTGCGTCTACTGCCCTCCTGACCAATTAAGGAGAACCCTACAATTCTGCACCCGTTAGCGGAGGTCGAGAAATTCGCATCCGATACCGTCGCAGAGACGTCTGAGCCTCTGGTTTCGACCTTCCACTCTGCTCCAAACCAGAGGACCGTGATCAACGCTGGGTACCGAGCGACGTGGCGCAGTGGTTAGCACACTGGACTCGCCATCCTCATTTAGGTTTTCCTTGACTTCCCTAAATCGAAACTTCCTGGCAGATTAAAACTGTGTGCCCGACCGAGACTCGAACTCGGGACCTTTGCCTTTCGCGGGCAAGTGCTCTACCATCTACTTCGGTAGCTCGATAAGCTGATTCTGGGCGTCTTCTCATGACGTTCCGGAGCTATTTTTTGCCAACAAGACCCTTTTCGGGATGAACAGGCTGACCGAGGCCTTTAGCAACCGCCAACTGGAAGGTTAACTGCCTCGAATCCTGCATTTGAAGTCCATAGTAAAACTCATCTGTAATTTTGCAGTAGGATATTAGTTCGTCTTCTAATTTATCTCCCAGAGCGCACTTCCTGCCAATATGTGTCTTTAACAAAGAACAAATATCTTTGCTCTTACGGTTCACGTAATTTTCTAGAGAAGACAATGGGATGTTAACATACGATACTCAGTACTTCGATGCTCTTAGAGACCCCATTCGCTTATTCTTTACTGTTTCAACCTTTTTCATAGATTCTTCTGATCAACGATTTCCAACTCCGTGTGCCATTTGTAATAATGATAAGTCCACAATACGAAAATCGGGTAAAATGAATCACTGGAAGTATTTTAACTTAAATACGTTATTAACGGGTTTATACCACACAGGATTCGAGTAAATATGTTTTGAGAGCCCTCTTAAAATAAAAATTTTCGACACCTTTTAATTTCAGAGACTTATATATTAGTTTTTGTTTGAAGCATATGTCCGTAGTAATAATTACGTTTTATGAAAATAGCGCAATGCTCTAAAAACCACATGAAATAATTTCTAATTTTGGATCTTCGAAAATAAGCAACGACAGTAGCCGAAATAAGGAATGTTACAAGCCTGTATTTAACACGGGCGATTTGAATGTATTGGTTATGTGATCGTAATTTGATTTACACGCAATAACATTAGAGTAAGCTAAATACGTTGCTTAGACATATCAAATAAAATATTATAAAACCTTATCTGTCGCGTAAAAACTTGGCTCAGAAAACACCACAAAATCTCGGAAGGAACAAAATACACATGACGCTTCCAATTTCACTAGATCTCAAAGTACAGATGAATAAACCCCAACATGCTCCCCTATCGCTACTACAAGCTATTTGAAATGATTTCCAGTACAGGGCAGCACCTTTTATGTGTTAAGTCCCCCTATGTGAAATCGGGTAACTATCGGAAAGACTGCTCCATTACCTTACCTTTTTTATATGTTACTAGTCGATTATGAATGAAACGCACAATATTATATATGTGCTATAGGATTAATTTACCTCGTCGACCATTGCCTGGTTATTTATTATTATTCTTGTTGTTGTTATTTCGACCATTTTTACATGGCACTTCCTTCACATCTCCATCCTTTCCCTACGCCCAACCCCATCTCTAGGACTGTAAGGGTGTCATACTCTCAGATTTTTTTTCAGATAGAACGTTATGTTAGTACATACTAGTGGTGGCCAACCCGTGGAGGAGGGGAGGGGGGGGGGCGGAGGTTTAATAATCTGAAATTTTCTGAATACTGAAAACAAAAGCGTTCAGTTGTGTTTCGGCCGTAAAACTAAATAATTTTTAAGATATCATCATTATTGTCACTGTTTCGAAGACTGATTACACAAGTTACCTTAATAACTACATATTTTTCAAATACCAGCTTTAACGCGTTACATTATCGACCATCGTGAATCGGGTGTGACGAAAATAATGAGGTGGTACCTGGGTCCATTGTCTTTTTGCCTTTCGTAGGTAGCATTTTCAGCAAGACCATTCGTATTCTGGGAAAACAAGGCGTGAAATATGTTTTTCTATTACTATCTAAGATTAGAGCGCTTTTAAGACACGTGAAGGATCTTGGTGGGTGTCTGCCGTATTCCTTCCATCTGTGGCATGTTATACAATCAGACAATCAGGACCGCTTAGAACAGAGGGTTTCTTTTCTTTTTTTTTTTAATTGCGCTTGAAATATCGCTTCCTCCATTTTTCAAACAACAAAGGGACAGAGGCAATGGTACTTCTTCATCGGATGGTAGTTTTTATTCACAAGCAATATTTTCTAACGTAAGTCGTCTTTGGTTGTTTGGTGGTGCTGGTTGTTTATGGTTTGTGTGTGTATGTGTCTGTGTATTTCGCCTTTCTGCATACGTCTTATAATGGTTCTTGATCGTCCTAGATCTGCCTGTGGATGGTTGAAATTTCCTTGCACAGCGCTCTCTCGTTGCATTTATGTCTTGAAAATGACGGGGTCTCCATCTCTTTAGGACGTCACGCAGTTACATTCTCGTGTTATATGAGCGTTTTATACTCCACTAGAAACTCAAGTTTCAAAAACTAGAAGTTGAGCACAAAATAGTCCGGTCTGCCGTTGGAAATCACCATACCTATGTTTATTTCGTGGTTCCCACTTTACAAAACGTGGAACAAAATTTCTCTCTTTGTTTCTTTATTCATTTGTATCTTTCGGAATTTGAGGTATACAACTATATTTTAAAATTATGGAATAATTTTATCTGATTCGTTCACATTTTACTAACATTTTAGCAAGATGCGTGCATTACCATTACATGTACATTACGTATTTTTTGCTGGGTGTACTAGTGAGGTTATGTATCGCAGCTGAACCGTTTTCACTGGAAATTTGTGTGACACAAAGAGCACACTGACAAAGACATCATCTTACCCCAGAATTTTCACATTAAGATGTTTACCCCATTGGAAAATTTCTGGACTGATGTAAACATCTAAATATGAAGCTGTTAAGGGAAGGTTATGTATTCACAACTCTGTTCTGTGACAGACAAGCAAATTTCCGTGAAAAATGGCTGCCACATTTCATTCGCCACTGCCGTACGGTCCCAGTAACCAGCGTGATGGTATAGTGTCCCACTGGTTACACAAATGTCTCCTCTGGCTCACATAGCTAGTAATTTGGACAGTAATCATTAAAATTTTAACGTGTTTCTCTGTGTCCTGTTTTCGATCTCCATGAGGCTAACTTTCAACGAGATAACGTAAGATAATATATTGTTACAGCTGCCCTGAGCTAGCTCGGCACAGAAGGTATGTGACTGCTGCCCTGGACAGTGTGAGATAACGATCATTTCGCTCTCATTTAAGGGGGGTAGGACGTCAAACGGGCCGAGTTGGAGCAGAAGAGGCATCACATGACATTTTAATTTCCACTGTCTATACTTTTACAAATAAATTCATAAAACCTTGTCATCATCACCAGGAAGGATTCAGGATTCACTCTCATTGCAGTGGAAGTTCGAAAACATGACAAAATAATTTTTTTTACGTGTGAAATTTCATAATTTTTTTCACTTACTAATGGCTGCATTTGTTGCTGTAGGTACACTTTTCTTCATAAGTTAGAGAGATTCTTCAATGAATTTTGCACAACATACATACCATACTTACAGGTGTATGAAACCCTAGAATTTATTTAATTTCTGAAAAAACGAATGAGCTGTTATATTTTAAACTTCATGTGTAGAAAAACAAATTTAATAGTTAATTACCTCAATTTTTACCACAGTTTTTAATAGATTTTGAAAATTCTAGAGTTTCATACACCTTCAAGTATGGTTTGTATGCTGTGCAAAATTCATCGAATAATCTCTCTCACTTATGAAGAAAAGTGTACCTACAGCAACAAATGCAGCCATTATTAAGTGAAACAAATGATGAAATTTCACACGTAAAAACATTTATTTTGTTATGTTTTCGAACTTCCGCTGCTATGAGTGTGAATTGTGAATCATTCCTGGTCATGCTGACGAAGTTTTATGAATTTATTTGCAAAAGTACAGACAGTGGAAATTAAAATGTCGTGTGGTGCCTCTCCTGCTTCAAGTCGGCCCGTTTGACGTCCTACACCCCTTAAGTATACGGCCGAAAGAGTCAGTCTTCAGGAATTGTGAACGAACCCTGTCGTCCAGTCCCATGTGCTACAAAGAGCCCAGACTCTCCACGAAATGGGGAAACCGCCTATTGTGCTGAATGAGGCCTAAGCGCTCTAGTGTGTGAGTGAGACAGACAAGAACCTACGTCATAAGGAAACCTCTTAGAAGGCGTTTATGCCCAGGGAGACATATCAGTGTTAAATAAGGCGGGCCTAAGATCGGTCATAAGGGAAACATTTATGGAAACTATTTAATGCTGTAGTAATTCAGGGAATGAAGCCACAGTAATTTTAATCTGCTATCCTCCATAAATATTCCTGGTGATCCAATAAAACTTGAATTTTGATCATATCTGTAATACTTTAGTATTTCCTGTTAAAGTGAAATTAACAAGTTTTGTACGCTAAAATTTTAATGCTAAGATCTTAACGATCGATATTTCATATAGAATCACATAATTAAAATGACAATAGTTGTAAATATCAACTCTGTAACTGTGTTTGCTTAAAAGATATAATAAATTTAAATTATCAGTATTTTCAGTTAAGCGTCAGATCATCATTTCCTCCACACAAAACACATTGAACGATGACAGTGCGACACCTTACGGAATCATTACATAATAGAATATTTGTTGTAAAGTTAGTGCATAATAGATACTTTTGTTCTTTATTTATTTATCAGAAAGGGCAGTGGTGCAAGGTTACTGGCAGTGGCATTCAAAGCTGAGAAGGAAATTGTATTGGTTTTGTGTAAAAGAATTTAACGTTTGATATGTAATGGATATTATTGTCACTTTATTTAGAACGTGAAATTGGTCAAGCTTTTATTATTTAAATATGTTAAAATGTGAAATAATGTAGAATAAGCTGTAGGCACTCAGATGGACGGCTTAAGGAAAGGGAACTGCCCTAGTCAGTTGAGCGATATTCGGGGCGCAAGAAACGCAGCCGGGACGAGCCGTGGGCAGTTCGGCTGGAGACACCAAAGTGAACAGTTCAGATTGAGACGCGAAAGCGGACAGTCGGTCTTTAGGCAGCTAGGAAGTGAAACGACTTAGAACATTTCCCGTCGTGTGGTATCGCGGGACTTAGTCTCTGAGCGGTGAGCAGCCGCGTGCCTGGTGTGAACTCTTAACTTTTCGTATAAATGACGAGGTGGAGTATCGGACTTGCGTTTCGAGATGATATTGTGAATGATCGAACTGTGTCAAATGGATATGCGCTCGAGTCGAACAGTAACTCTAAATACGAGCACTTTCGCTATTAGTTTGCTTTCTGAATAAACAGTATTCTAACCAAATCGAAACTAAGTAGCCTACATCATTTATGGTTTGTTAATTTAGTTCACGATATTATTATTACTGTTTTTGTATGTTATATTAACTATGTGTTTCGCAAATTTGTCATCAGCCAGACAATTTAACCAAAGGGTCACAAGTGTTTAATTTAGGGCGTGTAATGTGACACGTGCGGTTCAACCCCTAGAGGAGTTTGAGCCAAGACATTCCGATAATGGGCAACCGCGTGTGAGTCCGAACATCTTTGGGATGTTAGCTTGCAACAGCAGGTCTCCTGATCTTCGACTCAGCGAAAATATCCAGTTAAAGATTTCCGAGGTGCTCCGACACAGCCAGCCGCCGACCACGGCAAATGATGAAACGTCACTTGGAGCTGAAGTGGTGTGGAATGATGAAACTTTGTCCGTCACTCCAGTTCAGTTCGACTCAACGCTTCCCACGCCCGGGTTCCCGGGTTCGATTCCGGCGGGGTCAGGGATTTTCTCTGCCTCGTGATGGCTGGGTGTTGTGTGCTGTCCTTGGGTTAGTTAGGTTTAAGTAGTTCTAAGTTCTAGGGGACTGATGACCATAGATGTTAAGTCCCATAGTGCTCAGAGCCATTTTTTTGACTCAACGCCCAATCGCGTAAAAGTTATTGTTAACGCCAGTGGTGGACTCTGCGAGTACGAAATTTCACAATCTGTATACCTATAAATCACTTACCAATTAAAGAACATGTTTTCCGTCCGATACTGAACATGCACAATAAGTATGATTTCGTATTTGCAGTTTTAATGGCCAGCAGTACACATTTATTACTCAAAGGTTACAAATAATACGTACTGACGCTGTATGAAGCTACGTGGGCACGACAAGAACATACAAACGAAAGTACAAAAGAATTGTATGAGGGAATAAACTGTATGGAGTAAATTAGTACGCCAGTAAGATCAAAATGTTTCTAAAGAACGGAGCTGAGTTATGATCAGCCTAGAGTCTTGTAGTTTAGAGCACGTATTCAAAGTGGCGTCATGCATTGATCTAAAAATGTGAAGAGAAGGACTATTAGGCCCAGAAAGTGTCGATCCGCAATGATTTCCTTTCTTGCAGACAACGGGAAAGTTCGGACACAAATTAATCGACGTAAAATCTTTGGTCGATCCAAAGAGAAATTTTCAGCAAGTTCGACTGAATATACACTGATGGGAAAGAATCGCAGTACTAAGAAGGAGTTGTGCGACATAAATGAAAATTCGTAGACGTTTTTCTACGCGTGAAAGACAATTTCTGTTCGAATTTTACGCCAGATACATAAGAGTGGAGCTAGCAGCGCAGCTTTGAGAATGGAAATCAGGTTCGCTTTGAGTACACGCTGTAGTGGTCGTGATCGTTAGTTGCCTTTGAGATTGGACGTGGTGAGTTCACGTCAATCAAGAATGCCTTTAAAGCGACAAAGACGCCATTATCAACACCTAATTGAGTTTTAACGAGATCTCGTAATAAGGCTACGAGAAGCTAGATGTTCCTACTGCGATACTGTAGGAAGACTTGACAGGAATAGAGTCACTGTACATGATTGTTCGGGAGCGTAGCTCACGGGAATGTACGGTCGCAAGATGACCGGGCTCCGGACGCCCGGTGGCAATACCGAGAGGGAAGGCCATCGTGTTCGGGGCATGGATCTGACACGTACTGCATCTCCAGCATCTCTTAGCAGCAGTTGGCATCACAATGACGCAACTAACTGTTGAAAAAACGGCTGCTTCAACGAGTGTTCCGAGTCGGACTCCCTATAGCGTGCATTTCACCGACCCCAAACCAACGTCATTTAGAGATGGCAAGCGAGAGCTCATTGGAGGGAAGGGTGAAGGGCTGTTGTGTTTTCTGATGAAAACTGGTTCCGCCTTGGTGTCAGTGATCGCAGTGTGTTGGTTAGAAGGAGGCTAGTTGAAGGCCTGCAACCAACCTCTCTGTGTGCTAGCCACATTGGAACTATACCTGGAGATAAAGACTGGGGTGCGATTTCGCATGATGAAAATTTGTACTTAAGCCTGATAATTTGGCGTGTTGCACTGAGATTCATGAACACTAGCCCAGAGGGTGTTTTCCAACAGGATAACACTCTGCCACTTCCCACTGTTGCAGCCCAATGTGCAACATCCTCTACAGAATGTCGAAATGTTACTCGGCCTGCTCGATCACCAGCACATGTGGGACATCATCGGGCGAGAACTCTAGCATCGTTCATAGCCAGCATTAACCATCCCCGTGCTGTTGAGGAAGTGCAACTCTATCCCACAAACTCACATCGAGCACTCTACAGCACTTTGGAAACATGTTTGAATGGTTGTATGTAACAGTCTGGCGGTCACACCTGATATTAAAGTACCAGAATTTCATATTTGTAACGGCTTATCTTGGGCTTACAATAACCCGTGATATTGCAATGTTAATCATTTAAATACGTTACCTAGAGAAATGTATTCCCAAAATTTCAAAGTTGTACATTAATTCTTATTTGGTGATGCTATTTTTCCCGTCAGTGTACAAGAAAATTGCTTGTGGAAATCTTGTTGATTTCTACGTAGGAGTGGTTCGATTTCGCGAAAAGTCACCATATGGCTTCAGGCTTGGCATACCGTCTTCCTGGGTGCCGGCAGTTGCTGTGTACAGTATTATGGTTCAAATGGCTCTGAGCACTATGGGACTTAACCTCTAAGGTCATCAGTCCCCTAGAACTTAGAACTACTTAAACCTAACTAACCTAAGGACATCACACACATCCATGCCCGAGGCAGGATTCCAACCTGCGACCGTAGCGGTCGCGCGGTTCCAGACTGTAGCGCCTAGAACCGCTCCGCCACACAGTTTCATGGAGTACTGTGTTTTCCAAGGAGACAAGTGTAGCGCACGTGCCGTGTAGGGGCAGTACGCTGTCCGTACGGTCTGCATGGTTCGCCTTGCGCAACGTTACGAGGGATAGGTGGCACGCCCACGGCAACGGACACGACTGCGCCAGCAGCAACTTTCGCACAAGTGCCGCCGCCCATCTCCGGTCCGAAACCACTCTGATAAAACAGATAAAGTAGAGGGATCTCCAAGAAGATACTGTCGATTCACATTATTACGTCCTACTGCCAGATGCGGCAAATTTAGCGCCCAGACCGTATAGCCGTAGTGGGACATGAGCTCGTGAAATAGGTGTAATGTATGTCCCGGCAAGTGGGCGTCAAATTTGCATAGAGACTAATAATTAGAGTACTCTGAAGAAAACAATGGTTGGAAATAAATATTTCAGACGCTGTATGGCCTTCATGAGCAATATTTGAGATTAAGGTGTTTGATTACATTACATAGGGCGGAACGGAATGGACAGACTGCCTGACAAATAAAGTGAAACACCCACAAGTCGTTAGAGAACGGCCACCAGGTAGCAGTAGTGTTTTTTGTGTTTAGTGCTGTTACCAGGCCTAGCAGATGTTGAGTGATAACTGTGAAGCACACGAGGATGCCACGCAGTAGTGTGAGACACCATTATCAGCAGGTGATAGAGTTCGAATGGGATCTCTTTATGGGTGTCCATTTTGCTGGTTGTTCGAGTCGTGCGACGTCCTGATTTGTGGGTCATTCGGATGTGACACTGACCCTACATCAACATCTACATTTATACTCCGCAAGCCACCCAACGGTGTGTGGCGGAGGGCACTTTACATGCCACTGTCATTACCTCCCTTTCCTGTTCCAGTCGCGTATGGTTCGCGGGAAGAACGGCTGCCGGAAAGGCTTCGTGCGTGCTCAAATCTCTCTAATTTTACATCCGTGATCTCCTCGGGAGGTATAGGTGGGGGAAGCAATATATTCGATACCTCATCCAGAAACGCACCCTCTCGAAAGCTGGACAGCAAGCTACACCGCGATGCAGAGCGCCTCTCTTGCAGAGTCTGCCACTTGAGTTTGCTAAACATCTCCGTAACGCTATCACGCTTAACAAATAATCCTGTGACGAAACGCGCCGCTCTTCTTTGGATCTTCTCTATCTCCTCTGTCAACCCGACCTGATACGCATCCCACACTGATGAGCAATACTCAAGTATAGGTCGAACGAGTGTTTTGTAAGCCACCTCCTTTGCTGATGGACTACATTTCCTAAAGACTCTCCCAATGAATCTTAACCTAGCACCCGCCTTATCAACAATTAATTTTATATGATCATTCCACATCAAGTCGTTCCGTACGCACACTCCCAATATTTTGCAGAAGTAACTGCTACCAGTGTTTGTTCCGCTATCATATCATCATACAATAAAGGATCCTTCTTTATATGTATTCGCAATACATTACATTTCCCTATGTTAAGGGTCAGTTGCCACTCACTGCACCAAGTGCCTATCCGGTGCAGATTTTCCTGCATTTCGCTGCAATTTTCTAATGCTGCCACTTCTCTGTATACTACAGTATCGTCGGCGAAAAGCAGCATGGAATGCCCTATTTTGGACTCCATAGTAACGTATGGGACGGCATCACGTCGGACCACCACAAAGAAGGACTGCCGAATTGCGCTCCCAGCATATCGTAACCCCTTGTACCTGCGATCCGAGAACAATTAATGGGCTCCGTGCATCCCATTCCATTAGTTGGGCAATAAGAGCAGCCGGACTAGAGAACTGTCTTCTCATGCTTACCATGTCGTTAACACCACAACACAAACGGCTTCGCGAGCAATGGTGTCGTGATCGGAAAGCATGGACTGCTTAGCATTCTGCTCAGTGATGGATCGCGGTTCTGCACTACCTCCACATCACCGTCATGGACGAGTAAGGCGGGCATCTGGGGAGAAATCCCATTATTCCAGTATTTTACAGAGGTACAGAGGGGTTACGCCTGGCGCTATGGTGTGGTGAGTCATTGGATAGGACTTAAGGTCATGACTGGTTGTGACAACTAGAACTTTGACGTCACAACGGTAATTGGCGCACGTCTTGACTCCTCAAGTATTACCTCTCATGCGACGGTTTATTGGTGCCATTTATCAGCAGGACAATACCCCCACTACACGTCTCTCTATGAACAGTTTGTTGATTTTGAGGTACTACCGTCTCCAGCAAGATTTCCAAAACTGTCCCCGATAGAACATGAGTGGGATAAGTCCAGTATTAGTATCCATTGCCGGCTGGGGTGGTCGAGCGGTCCTAGGCGCTACAGTCTGGAACCGCGTGACCGCTACGGTCGCAGATTCGTATCCTGCCTCGGGCATGGATGTGTGTGATGTCCTTAGGTTAGTTAGGTTTAAGTGGTTGTAAGTTCTAGGGGGCTTATGACCTCAGAAGTTAAGTCCCATTTCGCTCAGAGCCATTTGAACCATTTAGTATCCATTATATCAAGGACCAATACCAACAATATGTGAATGTATGAAGATGGTATCTGTTCTTTCGGACGGGGACAGTTGAAAATGCGTGTCCCGATCGGGATTCGAACACGGGATCTCCTGTTTACATGGCAGACGCTATATCCGACTGAGCCATTTTTGTTTCAATCTCATTTTGTTTGTTACCGTTCGTTGCATTTGTTCGGGGCGGACGTCCATATGACACCCGTTCAAGTTCATCCTTGTTTCTTTAACTCAGTTGATTTATTACAGAGGGCACTGCGCCAACCGCTGCGTGGCACATGACTTTTGCTTCGCCCTATGGCCACCTGGAGCTCCCCCTCCCGTCACTTTCACAACTGGCCCAGCTCTGCATATGATACAAATTTCAACTAGGTCGGTGATGACGATTAGGCACGGTCCCCTCGTAAGGCGACAAATAGTTAGTGTACATACCTCTATAACTATGGTAGAGAATCTCGACGTTCATAAAGCGACAATAGGTGTTAACCTGTCATGAAAACAGATGCAAAAACTAACATTGTCTTTAAGTTGGCATAGAAATGGCTTTATGAAACATTTGTACTGTACAAATGGTCGATGTTGTTATCTACAGTGAGTGCGGTAATTTTTCATTTCAACTGCAATAAACTGTTCGGTTTAAAATATTAGAAATTTCTGCAGCCAAATCCGGCGTAAACTAAGCAGTTCATAGCACATGACAACAAGGTAAATAGTTATTCGTAAGCTATATTACCTTCATATTTATATCCAAGCTAACAAGAAGTATTCATTTCAAACCCACAGTCTTCCAGTCCAAACATCACATAACCAAATTTAAGTTACAGTTATTCTTGTAGCGCCTAGAACGGCTTGGCCACCTCGGCCGGATACAGGGAATTGTATAGACTGATGAGCCAAAAGAACATGACCACCTGCTTAATAGCTAGCTTGTCCGTCCTTGGAACGAAATGCATCACTGATTCTGCATATCAGATGTCTACGCTCAGGTCATGTACCTCGCGTAAATAACGGGCATCCGATTTGAGTACGCGATGTTGGTCACAAATTTCTTTCGTTTAGTTGCTTTTGTGTTCCTGAACAGCTGAACACATGCTTGACCAAGAGTGACTAGGATGTAGAACCATAAGTAAAATTGCACACTAATCCCTTTAAAAAGTTCTCTTTCTCAGTATGCAGCGTGTGAAACTTCTTTATTTAATAAAATAAATTTTTTACTTAAATTGCAGCAACTGAGATTGAATGCAAGTGTCACTTGGTTATTTTTTTATCATTTCATTTCTGACCTGCAGAATTTTCCCTGACTAGTACAGCTCAAACTTGTTCTATTCATTAGTTACTCATAATATTCAAGAATAACATGAGCTGTTGCTTTAAAATTAACTCGAAAGAATGGCGCTGAATTAGTAGAAATCCTGACAATAATCTATACATATCATAAGTCACTTACCTCACAAAAATCTTCATTACCCGAACTACAGCAATACTGCCATTACCAATACTGCCAGCTAAATAAAAGATTTTAACTACTGAAGGCTTTAACTACTAATAGGCACGTGGTTAGCAAAGGAAAGATTTTGTTGCAAAGCAAACAATGTATTTTTACCTTAATAATGTGACATCAAGTTCAAAAAAATATATAATCGTCCGTGACATCCAGTTACAAAAATTATATAATCATGAACAATATTCAATCTCCAAGTCGGACACATCCAGATCGTCCGCTTTCGCATACACTTCAATACTCTAACCTCCATCACTGCTGACTATTCACATCTAACTTCCATCACTGCTGGCTGTTCAGCTCCAGTTGCGTGTCCAGCCAGCCGCAGATCTCTTACAGAGTGCGCACAGCGCTGACGGAGTTACTATGCAGAGCGCTACATAGCGCTGCCAACATACAAAAACATAAACTGCCTACTTACACGTGTCCCAGGAAGGATGGTCAGTATTTAGGGATGTAACAGGACCGATGTTTCGAAGCACAAATGTCTGGTAAGCAGTCGCTCTAAAATGCAGACCTTAAGAGATATGAGTTCTTCGATACTACGAAAGAAATGTCTTCTACTGCAAGCTCCTTGCTTCCCATGATTTAAAAGGTGGTTGTATGTAGCAAAACAAGGAAAAAGTCCAGTAAACTTGGGCTGTAGAGTACATAACCTTAAAGCAATGAGTGCTTGTTCATCTCCACTTCTGTGAAAAACATCTCTTCTACTGAACAAGTTATCATAGCTCTTAAGGTATGCATTTTAGAGCCCTTGTTTGTTAGGCAATGATTTCTTTTTCTTTTGGTCCGTACTGCCCCCTCCCAATATGTGGAGATCCTAAGATCCTGGCCGCTCGCTCCCAGGCGGTTTGTGGCTTCCCCCGTCTCAGATTCGAGTCCTCCCTCGGACATCGGTGTGTGTGTTGTCCATAGCGTAAGATAGTTTAAGTCAGATTAAGTAGAGTGTAGACTTAGGGACCGATGACCTCAGCAGTTTGGTCCCATAAGACCTTACCACAAATTTAAAAAAAAATCCAAAGAGCGTGCAGTGGAAGAGATTTGTTTCACAGTACCGTAGAGAAAGTAGAGCCCATATCTCTTAAGGCATATATTTTAGAGCCCACGTTTACTAGGCTTTTTGCTTGGAACGATCGTTCCTGTCATATAGCTGACTACTGAAGTTCGTCCCGGGAGGCACGGTATATCTGCTTGTATCTCTCTATCAATCTGAACGCACAGCAATAAGAACCACTCGGTTTTGAAAAAGTTGAGCTGATTTTAGGTCACAATTCATGATGGCGTGCGGGAAATTGTCGATCATCTGACACATTCACGACACTAGAAGAAACACCGTTTCTAACGGTCTTTCATGGTTACATCAGTGCAAAGTCAGAATACGATTCAAACTTTGTTTTTATCTAAGCTGACAGTTATTGGAAACTCAATTAGAAAATTTCAAAATGGTAACGTAAATGGTAACGTCTATTAGAAAAGTCAGGGAACAAGTTCGACAGTCCTACACACACACACACGCACGCACACACACACACACACACACACACACACACACACAGAGAGAGAGAGAGAGAGGGAGAGAGAGAGAGAGAGAGAGAGAGAGAGAGAGAGAGAGACAGAGAGAGAGAGAGAGAGAGAACTTCAACTTATCTACAATGAAAGAAAGACGAGATGCACTAATGAAGAAGTATCTGCGGACCGACAAACTTTTTAGGAAAGGCTGAGTTTGTTCTCACACGAAAATTAATATCGACAGAACTGCGAGTAGTAAGAGGCTCGTTCAATAGGTAATGCCGCACAGATTTTTAAAAAGGTATTAACATACATTGATAAACGTCCTTATTGGTGCTTCACATCTGATGTTTGTTGTGTGCGCTGGTAAAACTTCGAACCGTTCTGGCAGATGGGGGAGGGCAGAGCGTCAAAATGGCGTCTACCTACGACTCACGTTACAAGCAGCATTCTGTTACTCTATTATTCTGTGCAGAAAAAGAAAAAATGGTTCAAATGGCTCTGAGCACTATGGGACTTAACTTCTGAGGTCATCAGTCCCCTAGAACTTAGAACTACTTAAACCTAATAACCTAAGGACATCACACACACCCATGCCAGAGGCAGGATCCGAAACTGCGACTGCAGCGGTCGCGTGGGTCCAGACTGTAGCGCCTAGAACCGCTCGTCCACCTCGGCCGGCGCAGTAAAAGAAGCCGTGGTAAACATTCATAGGCGTTTGTGTGCAATGTATGACAGTGGTACAGCGATAGGAGTGCAGTCGGGCGATGAGTAAAGAAAGTTACAGCCTCAGGAAATGCAGAAACAGCGCTCCATGATCAGCCACGCTCGGGACTTCCAGCTACAGCCACTGCTCCAGACAGGCTGAATCGTGCGAATGCCATTATTCGTGCCGACCGGAGCATCACACCTCGATAATTGGCTCTGAAGTTGTCAGTCAGCATAGGAAGTGTGTCTGCAATGATCGAGTCTCTCGGATATTCAAAGAATGCTCGCAGTGCCCCATAAGATTCACAGAAAGCTCATTCCATCTGAATTGTTGTAGCGTTTTGAAATTCTCGACGGAAAATACACTTGAAGATGACGAGAGTGTCAGTCATGGAGTGAAAAAATGGCTACGCCTACAGGACAAAAGCCTTCACCAGCAGGGAGTACATGGTCATCCACATCGTTGGGGTACGGTCATAGAACGTGATGGAAACTACGCAGAAAAATAGGACACGAACAAGACATGTTCATGTATGTTTTCACCAAATTCTGACTCTTGACAATAAATACACTACTTGCCATTAAAATTGCTACACCAAAAAGAAGACGTGCTACAGATGCGAAATTTAACCGACGGGAAGATGCTGTGATATGCAAATGATTAGCTTTTCAGAGCATTCACAGAAGGTTGGAGCCGGTGGCGACACCTACAACGTGCTGACTTGAGGAAAGTTTCCAACCGATTTCTCATACACAAACTGCAATTGACCGGCATTGACTGATCAAACGTTGTTGTGATGCCTCGTGTAAGGAGGAGAAATGCATATCATCTCGTTTCCGACTTTGATAAAGGTCGGACTGTAGCCTATCGCGATTGCGGTTTACCGTATCGTGACATTGCTGCTCGCGTTGGTCGAGATCCAATGACTGTTAGCAGAATATGGAATCGATGGGTTCAGGAGGGTAATGCGGAACGCCGTGCTGGATCCCAATGGCCTCGTATCACTAGCAGTCGAGGTGACAGGCATCTTATCCGCACGACTGTAACGGATAGTGCAGCCACGTCTCGATCCCTGAGTCAACAGATTGGGACGTTTGCAAGACTACAACCATCTGCACGAACAGTTCGACGACGTTAGCAGCAGCATGGACTATCAGCTCGGAGACCATGGCTGCGGTTACTCTTGACGCTGCAGCACAGACAGAAGCGCCTGCGATGGTGTACTCAACAACGAAACTGGGCGCACGAATGGCAAAACGTCATTTTTTCGGATGAATCCAGGTTCTGTTTACAGCATCATAATGGTCGCATCAGTGTTTGGTGACATCGCGGTGAACGCACATTGGAAGAGTGTATTCGTCATCGCCATACTGGCGTATCACCCGGCGTGATGGTATGGGGTGCCATTGGTTACACGTCTCGGTCACCTCTTGTTCGCGTTGACGGCGCTTTGAACAGTGGACGTTACATTTTAGATATGTTACGAGCCGTGGCTCTACCCTCAATTCGATCCTTGAGAAGCCGGCTGGTGTGGCCGAGCAGTTCTAGGCGCTTCAATCTGGAACCGCGCAACCCGTACGGTCGCAGGTTCGAATCCTGCCTCGGGCATGGGTGTGTGTGATGTCCTGAGTTAGTTATGTTTAAGTAGTTCTAAGTAATAGGGGACTGATGACCTCAGATGTTAAGTCCCATAGTGCTCAGAGCCATTTGAACCATTTTTGATCCCTGCGAAACCCTACATTTCAGCAGGATAATGGACGACCGCATGTTGCAGTTCCTGTACGGGCCTTTCTGGACACAGAAAATGTTCGACTGCTGCCCTGGCATGCCAGTCACTACTCTTGATGTACTGTGGTATCGTATTGAAGCTGCATGGGTAGCATCCAAGCTCTGTTTGACTCCATGCCCAGGCGTATCAAGGCCGTAATTACGGCCAGATGTGGTTGTTCTGGGTACTTATTGCTCAGGATCTATGCACCCAAACTGCGTGAAAATGCAATCATATGTCAGTTCTAGTGAAATACATTTGTCCAATGAATGCCCGTTTATCGTCTGCATTTCTTCTTGGTGTAGCAATTTTAATGGCCAGTAGTGTATGTTCTGAGAAGAAAATGTGGGGCGTTACTTATTGAACGACCCTCGTAGCTACAATCATCGCTGTGTGACCTGCAAGTAAGAGTCATTAGAGCACGCTAAACTCGAGATGTACTTGCGTTTTTGTTTCGTGAATACCAGGATTAATTGAACAGGCAGTACGACAGCAATAACTGACAACCGTGAACAGGTTTGCTACCGATTAGACGCTCATTGCGAGGTGATGCCGCAGGTTTCCGTGCGCTTTGGCCTCCTTTCTCGTTTTACGGTGCTGCTTTGTGCTCGCAGGCAATCGGCTCATACAGCAGAATTACGACCGGGTTCACTCGGCAGGTAGCTCATTAACGTCGCGGCGCAGGTGCGGAAGTGGAGACCTCAGTCAGCATGCCGTCAGCCCTCTTCTGCACGCGCGTTTTATTGCAAACCGGCGTCGTAAATTCCGCTTGCCTACAGCTGAAACGTGGACTTCGGAGCTGCGACCACTTCAGCCGCAATGCTGTGGCCCGTGTTATTAAACCCGAAGAAGTCCTGTAACAAATTATTTTTTGACAGGTCTCTGGAACGTGACGATGATATGGAATTGATCATTTATTTCATTATGTGCGTTTCGTTACTCTGCAAGTTCTCTGTCCCTCTTTGTGCAGTGGGACAGTGATTCTAATGAGAGGTCTCATCTCCTACCAAGTTCTAAAAGGAGAGGCCTAATAAAATCACCTAACAAACCACTGGTTCAGGCAGCTCTGCTTCAGTGCTACTAATGCAACGTTTTACCCCGTAAATCAGGTAGTAAAATGGCGATAAAGTGCTCCGGTGCAACTGAAGCTCATGGCATTCTCTCTCTTTCTCTCTCTCTCTCTCTCTCTCTCTCTCTCTCTCTCTCTCTCTCTACCACTATCTCTCTATCAGTCTGTCCCTCCTTCCCGTCTCTAGTATTTATTCCATCGCACGGAGTCTGCTGTTTTTCACGATTTGGAAAATTTATTTTGTTTTAAATTTGTGGCCTGTTGCCCTTCCGTGTGCTGAATCGTCACTGAACCTAAGGAACGAAAGTTGTGCGCGCTATCCGTCTAGGAAAAGTATAAAATTTGGGTAGTGTGTTGTCGCATTTTATATGTTCGTGCATCATATTTTTTGAGATGCAGATTGGGGGACAGCCGAGCATTTGCCTAAACGAGCGTTGAAAACTGCAAAAACGTCGCACGCCACATAGCCGATGTAACAGAGGTACCGAGCGTGGTGGCGTAGTCGTTAGCACACTGGGCTCGCGTTAGGGAAGACAACGGTTCAAATCCGCGTCCGGCATTCCTCATTTACGTTTTCCGTATTTTTACCTATAAAATCGAGGTCTCTAATGACATGGAGGTCGACTAGACGCTAATTCCTAGTCTTCCTTCTCTCTTTTTTTAGCAGACGTGCGGTCATTAATAAGCATCGCAGAGTCCAAAAGTTGTGTATTCTCTGCTCGATGCTAAACGCTCTGAAGCTACCCAAGGACACCTCACGAGCGACATGTTTCTTGTTCACTGAAACGTGACGTGCCAAGTCTGCTCGAAATTTCTGTTCTACAACACTACCACCACCAACAGACAAATACACTAATAGCAAACTCGTTGTTACAACCAAAACGACCTTAATAGGTCCTGAACACCAATTTATATAAGTTATATACAGGGTGTTACGAAAAGGTACGGCCAAACTTTCAGGAAACATTCCTCACACTCAAATAAAGAAAAGATGTTATGTGGACAATTGTCCGGAAACGCTTAATTTCCATGTTAGAGCTCATTTTAGTTTCGTCAGTATGTACTGTACTTCCTCGATTCACCGCCAGTTGGCCTAATTGAAGGAAGGTAATGTTGACTTCGGTGCTTGTGTTGACATGCGACTCATTGCTCTACAGTACTAGCATCAAGCACACCAGTACGTAGCATCAACAGGTTGGGCCCCATGTACTTCCACCTACACTCAATGGAGCCTGTTATCACGATTTCATACGGGATACTCTATCTGTGCTGCTAGAACATGTGCCTTTACAAGTACGACACAACATGTAGGTCATGCACGATGGAGCTCCTGCACATTTCAGTCGAAGTGTTCGTACGCTTCTCAACAACAGATTCAGTGACCGATGGATTGGTAGAGGCGGACCAATTCCATGGCCTCCACGCTCTCCTGACCTCAACCCTCCTGACTTTCATTTGTGGGGGCATTTGAAAGCTCTTGTCTACGCAACCCCGGTACCAAATGTAGAGACTCTTCGTGCTCGTATTGTGGACGGCTGTGATACAATACGCCATTCTCTAGGGCTGCATCAGCGCATCAGGGATTCCATGCGACGGAGGGTGGATACATGTATCCTCGCTAACGGAGGACATTTTGAACATTTCCTGTAACAAAGTGTTTGAAGTCACGCTGGTACGTTCTGTTGCTGTGTGTTTCCATTCCATGATTAATGTGATTTGAAGAGAAGTAATAAAATGAGCTCTAACATGGAAAGTAAGCGTTTCCGGACACATGTCCACATAACATATTTTCTTTCTTTGTGTGTGAGGAATGTTTCCTGAAAGTTTGGCCGTACCTTTTTGTAACACCCTGTATGTTATGCTTAATAATCTAAGGGTAGAATATCTGCGGACTGAACGGAGCTCTTCAATTATATCAGCCACACTAAACGTCACTGCAAGTACTCTCCCGTAATATCCTAACCTGTGGTCTAAGTAGGTAACTAGTTCATAGCAGAATCGCTCGGCGGAAGAAAGTTGCAAGACCAGATATTTGGTCACGGGGAGAGCTTCGAAGCATTGTGATAAGATGTCGCTTGGCCATTGTTGTTGTGGTCTTCAGTCCAGAGACTGGTTTGATGCAGCTCTCCATGCTACTCTATCCTGTGCAAGCTTCTTCATCTCCCAGTACCTACTGCAGCCTAAATCCTTCTGAACCTGCTTATTTTATTCATCTCTTGGTCTCCCTCTACGATTTTTACCCTCCACGCTGCCCTCCAGTACTAAATTGGTGATCCTTTGGTGCCTCAGAACATGTCCTACCAACCGATCCCTTCTTCTACTCAAGTTGTGCCATAAGCTCCTCTTCTCCCCAATTCTATACAATACCTCCTCATTAGTTATGTGATCTACCCATCTAATCTTCAGCATTCTTCTGTAACACCACATTTCGAAAGTTTCTATTTTCTTCTTGTCTAAACCATTTATCGTCAATGTTTCACTTCCATACATGGCTACACTCCATAAAAATACTTTCAGAAACGACTTCCTGACACTTAAATCAATATTCGATGTTAACAAATTTCTCTTCTTCAGAAATTCAACTATCCTCGTTTTGCTTTCGTTGATGTTCATCTTATATCCTCCTTTCAAGACACTGTCCATTCCGTTCAACTGCTCTTCCAAGTCCTTTGCTGTCTCTGACAGAATTACAATGTCATCGGCGAACCTCAAAGTTTTTATTTCTTCTCCATGGATTTTAATATCTACTCCGAAATTTGCTTTTGTTTCCTTTACTGCTTGCTCAATATACAGATTGAATAACATCGGGGAGAGGCTACAACCCTGCCTCACTCCCTTCCCAACCACTGCTTCCCTTTCATGCCCCTCAACTCTTATAACCGCCATTTGGTTTCCATACAAATTGTAAATAGCCTTTCGCTCCTTATATTTTACCCCTGCCACCTTCTAAATTTGAAGGAGAGTATTCCAGTCAACATTGTCAAAAGCTTTCTCTAAGTCTACAAATGCTAGAAACGTAGGTTTGCCTTTCCTTAATCTAGCTTCTAACATAAGTCGTAAGGTCAGTATTGCCTCACGTGTTCCAATATTTCTACTGAATCCAAACTGATCTTCCCCTAGGTCGGCTTCTACTAGTTTTTCCATTCGTCTGTAATGAATTCGCGTTAGTATTTTGCAGCCGTGACTCATCAAACAGACAGTTCGGTAATTTTCACATCTGTCACCATCTGATTTCTTTGGGATTGGAATTAATATATTCTTTTTGAAGTCTGAGGGAAATTCGCCTGTCTCATACATCTTGTTCACCAGATGGTAGAGTTTTGTCAGGACTGGCTCTCACAAGGCCGTCAGTAGTTCTAATGGAATGTTCTCTACTCCCGGGGCCTTGTTTCGACTCAGGTCTTTCAGTGCTCTGTCAAACTCTTGATGCAGTACAATGTCTCCCATTTCATCTTCATCTACCTCCTCTTCCATTTCCATAATATTGTCCTCAACAACATCGCCCCTGTATAGAGCGTCTATATACTGCTTCCACCTTTCTACTTTCCCTTCTTTGCTTAGAACTGGGTTTCCATCTGAGCTCTTGATATTCATGCAAGTGGTTCTCTTTTCTCCAAAGGACTCGCTTGGCCACAGCCAGCGTTTTATGCTCTTGGAAATCACAAATAAATGTATATTTCTGGTACATTAACAATTACAACCAAAAATATAAACATTTTTGTCATGTCTCCTGACTGACTTTAGGCGGCCCGGGCACGAATTCCTCTGTTGCGCCATCGTCTTCATCTCAGAATAGCGCTTGTACATTAAGTTCTCAGTTATTTGTCGGATATACTCCATTTTCGGGCTTCCCCTACAGTTTTTATCCTCTACAGTTCCTTCTAGTACTATGAAAGTTATTCCATTATGGTCTTAACACATGTAATATCAACCTGTCCCTCTTTTTGTTAGTGTTTTTCCTATGTTCCTTTCTTCGCCGCCTCGACGGAGAACCTCTTCATTCCTTACCTTATAAGTCCACTTAATTTCCAATATTCTTCTGTAGCACCATATCTCAAGCGGTCCCATGATTCATCACCATACGATGCTGTGCTCCTAACGTACACTCTTAGAAATTTTTCCACAGATTAAGGCCGACGTTTGATACCAGTACACTTCTCTTAGCCAGGAATACCCGCTTTTACTGTGCTTTTTCTACGTCGTTGGAAGGTATTATTTTTCTGTAGCTTTGTTATCATTATCTAGCGTAACTTCAGAAATGCCTCTCTCGTGCCTTTACCTTGTCTAATACCAAACCTATCATCATATAACGGACCCTCAATTATCTTTACTAACTTTCCGTGAATTATTTCTGTCAGAAATCCGGATGTATTGGCCGTGTAGTAATAGTGTGATAGTTCTCGCTATTCTCTGCCCTTGGTATCTTGAGGATTCTGCGGATGATACATAAACAATTAGAAAAATGAAAACATTAAAGAAAAATTCCTGAACTTGCCAGATACTTGACTGCTTCGGACATTGCCATCTGTACTACTCGCAGGGATCTGTTAAAAACAGGCAAGCGGGAAATGTCACATCGTGTGTAGCTACTAGCTGCTGTTACTGTTTGTGAAATCTCGTATTCACCAGCTGCGGTGTGCAACGAAAGTTCTATTTGTCCTATATTTGAAGCACTTGGGTTGTCTCAAGGTGGCTCGAGGAAGCTTTAAACCTGAGATTTGAAAAGTCGGAAGTTCGACTTGCAAAAAGCTTTACTGGGATGAAGATGACAACTCAGTTTCCAAGCAGTCATTATATTGAAAGAACTTTTTAAGAGACTCGTAGCCTTTCTCCAGCTGATTGACAAGTTTACAGTTAAATTGTAGTTTCATGCTGAATTGTGCGGCCGGCGGGAGTGGCCGAGCGGTTCTAGGAGCTACAGTCTCGAACCGCGCGACCGCTACGTTCGCAGGTTCGAATCCTGCCTCGGGCATGTATGTGTGTGATGTCCTTAGGTTAGCTAGGTTCAAGTAGTTCTAAGTTCTAGGGGACTGATGACCTCAGAAGTTAAGTCTCATAGTGCTCAGAGCCATTTCAACCATTTGAATTGTGCTCGTGTGTCCGATACGACCAGAAACTGGATTTCTGCGTTCCTGAATATAACAGAATAAGAGCTTGCTGTCTTCATATACGGACTAATAGTGTACAGGCATAGGCAGAATTGTGCCAGGTACAATACATATGTCATGCAGATGTTGAACATCCACTACAAGGGTGTGGTAAATCTTGAGCCATAATGCTGAACAAAGCTCAGCTGATGAATAAACCGAAGCAGATGTTCTCTGACGGGGAGTTTTTGCGTCCGCACCCCACAAAGTTCCAGAAGGCCTTTGCAATAGACAATTGCGGAGACTGGTGTGGTAATGTCCTGCCCATACACTTATCTAACGAAGCCTTACGCCTCTTGGCCGAATCGCGTAGTCTCATAGGGATGGTAACACTTGCAGGCAGCTTCTTATTTAAGTAAAGTGCAACAAAACATTACTGTCTTTGGGAAGAAGGAACAGCTGGTGAATGAATCATGAATTTTCTACCATACAGACGATGTTGTAAAAATAACGGAGAAGTGTGGATTTGCTGGTCACGAAGCAATCACAGCAAGAAACCAATACTTCAGGCTATTCTTGTGCAGTCTAAATACACGGTGGTTTCAACTAGACTTGCGCTATTTGAGAGGTCTTGAGAGGGCCGAAACGAAAAACAAGTGATCCTAGAGCACGTAAACTTTGTGGAAATACTTGTAAAGATATGCGAATGAAAAATGACAAATAAACCACTGAAATAAACAGGGAGGTTAAATTTGTTAACTACGTACTCGTACTATGTTTACGTTCCAGGTTGCAAAATTTGCTTAATGTAACGACCGTTTGTATCCACGACAGCTTGGAACCGCGTTAGAGATACCATTTCACAACATTTCGTAGCACTTTTCAAACGGTGGACCTTGGAATTTCTGACACACGTGACTCAGCTGGTGCGATGCTTGAAGATCGCACATTGTGTCAGTATTCTCAGCCATGGCAACATTAACTTCTTCAACAATGAATAACACAACTGACCGTCGGTGTCTCCCAGGCGGAATTCCCAAACTGCTAGTAATTCTAACTCCCGAATCATGTACTTCCACCCCGGTGCAGGAAGAGGACCTCTCCGTATTTCTTTAATGCTTCGATGCTCGCAAACAGGAGCGGTAATTTTGCTCTTATCTATTACTCAAAATGACAGTTGAGTGACCAATCGTGCACAGGCAGGGTGACGACTCCAGCAAGTGACCAAATGGTGTTAATTGCCCTGAAGATGACCCCATCGCGGGCTGAAACCGGTTGGCGCCGAAATAAATAATGCGAATGTGACTGTCATTTTGAATAATTGATTATAAGTAAATTAATCGCTGTTTATCTCCATACAACTATGTTGTCTAAAAAAATATTGCTGTGTTTATCTCCATACAACTATGTTGTCTAAAAAAAATGTTGCCGTTATTTCGATACAACAGCTTTACTAGTAAAACACTGTTTACCTTGTCCAGACCCATGCTGACCACCTGCAACTGTAATGCGCAATATTCTTGTGTTTCAACCCTGCGTCACTGTACGATTAGGCACCTGTCGCCAAATCATGACACTAACACTGTTAGCAACGCAAATCCTGCAGAGCACAGTCTGAACATCATTCCTATAAAGTTGGGTAAGCACACCGTAAATACACTATGCAACCAAAAGTATCCGGATACCCCCAGAAACATACGTTTTTCATATTAGGTCCAATGTGCTGTCATCTACTGCCAGGTACTCCATATCAGCGACCTCAGTATTCATTAGACATCGCGAGAGAGCAGAATGGTACGCTCCGCGGAACGCACGGACTTCGAACGTGGTCAGGTGATTGGGTGTCAGTAGTGTCATACGTCTGCACACGAGATTTCCACAATCCTAAACATCCCTAGGTCAACTATTTCCGATGTGATAGTGAAGTTGAAGTGTGAAAGGACACGTACAGCACAAAAGCGTACAGGCCGATCTCCTCTGTTGACTGACAGAGACCGCCGACAGTTGAAGAGAGCCGTAATGTGTAATAGGCAGACATCTATCCAGATCATCACACAGGAATTCCAAACTCCATCAGAATCCAGTGCAAGTACTGTGACAGTTAAGCAGGAGGTGAGAAAATTTTGATTTCATGGTCGAGCGGCTGCTCATACGCCACACATCACTCCGGTAAATACCAAACGACGCCTCGCTTGGTGTAGGGAGCGTGGAAAAACGTTGTGTCGAGTGACGAATCATGGTACACAATGTGGCGATCCGATAGCAGGGTGTGGGTGTGGCGAATGGCCGGTGAACGTCATCTGCCATCGTGTGTAGTGCCAACAGTAAAATTCGGAGGCGGTGGTGTTATGGTGTGGTCGTGTTTTTCATGGAGGGCCTAGTTGTTTCGCGTGGCACTATCACAGCACAGGCCTACATTGATGTTTTAAGCACCTTCTTGCTTTCCACTGTTGAAGAACAATTCGGGGATAGCGATTGCATCTTTCAACACGATCGAGAACCTGTTCATAATACACGGCCTCTGGTGAATTGGTTACACGACGATAATATCCCTGTAATGGACCGGCCTGCACAGAGTCCTGACCTGAATCCTATAGTACACCTTTGGGATGTTTTTCAATCCCGACTTCGTGACAGGCCTTACCGACCGACATCGACACAGCTCCTAAGTGCAGCAATCCTTGAAGAATGGGCTGTCATTTCCCAAGAAACCTTCCAGCACCTGATTGAAAGTACGCCCGCGAGAGTAGAAGCTGTCATCAAGGCTAAATGTGGGCCAACACCATACTGAATTCCAGCCTTACTGATGAAGGTCGCCACGAACATGTAAGTCATTTTCAGCGAGGTGTCCGGATACCATTGATCACATAGTGTAATTTTCTGACTACAGTTGTCAAGATAGCGAAACTTTATTTACAACAACCTTGTATAATAGGTGCAAAAGAATTCAAATTCAAGTGAACGTGTCTGATATCGACAAAACTGTAACCTGGAGAGCCCTCTTAACTATTTCCGATCCATCTTCTTTACAAATATTCCTGTTTGCGAGTGTTAACAAAGTATCTACTTATTATTTGTCGATTTTTTAAACCTTTCCCCGAAGCATATGATACATAAATGTTGTAATTTGCTTCTTCCGTAATAGTTGGCCACTAGTCAGGAGTAATTACTAGGACTCTTTCGTTGACTTCATTTCAGTATTTCTGACTAGATTACTATGTGGGGTCACCTATTGCGGAAGTGGCTTTTAGTCTGGCTTCGAGAATGGATGCAAATACAAACTGTTTTCATCTACTTCTGCATACGCCACAGTGCGGAGACACGAATTTCTCTTGCAAGATAATGAGAAAGAACCCCCCCAAAGTCGGAGCTCTGTTTCAGTACATTCAAAACACTGGTGCCGGCATTTTACCTTCACTGCAGACATGCAGCACAGAGGTTAATGTCAGCATCTACACATCTGCACCCCAAATACAACACAGTAGGAGCCTAAAATAAATATCTTTATGTGAGGTTGTACAAAATACTTAATGTTAAGGAGCACTTCTGTAGAGTCGCTGGCAGGAGCTGCCGTGCATTGGGGTGTCAAGGCCAACAACCTGTTTGTTACTCTGGACAGGCACTTGACTTGGCACCAACGTGTCTAAGAAGTGAGGGTCGAAGCAACGAGTTGGCTTCGCCAGCTGTACCACCTGCTAAACCCGACGTCAGCTCTCCCGCAGGACCTTGGAAAGTTGCGTGCAAGACGCTGCAGCGCTCAGGTCTGGCGTACGCGGGGGCAATCTGAGTAAACGAGACCGACATATTTAGCGATCGCCTACAGATGATCTAAAATCAAGCTCTTAATTTCTCCTTAGACCTCTCGTGATATTCCCCGACAGATAGGCGGAATAGGTTTGCCCTAAAGAGCTTTACACGATAGGCGGCTAATTTATATGTCAAGTGCGAAGCATCACGGAATCGATACATCTGCAGCCTAACCCGATTGTGAGCTAAGCTCGTTCTTCCAGAATGCTAATATTGGACTGTTTTTTCTTACAAGTCGCCACCAGTAAAGACCATCGAGAGAAATGTGACCATAGCATACACATTCCAGATCGCCTGAAAGGGAATCCCATCCGAATAAGCACTCTCTTGAGACCAGAATACCAAAAGTATCTCTAACGAGCGGATCTCATGGACTAGCAGTCTTCGATTTTCTTATCATTATAACATTCGAAGATCTCTTCTGAGACATCAGTTTTCTAAATCAGTAAGGAGCAGTTCATTAAGAACAATAAAAGTTTACTTTGAAGAGCAGAATATTTCCGAGCGCTATTAAGTGCTAAGTTTCATAACGTATTGAAAGAATTATATGTACAAACTTTTAATTTACAAAATTTGGACAGATTGCTTTCAGCTAAAAAAAAAATTCAACAACTCATTCATGAAATTAACGTAAATATGGCTTGTTCATTGTCGTGAATTGCTCATGCAATTATTATGTTTAACAAAAAAAGTTAAATCGTATAGTAACAGTTACAGTTTTTCTGTTTAATTTCCCTGCCTTCCTTCTAAAAGTAGTTGAAACAATACGTACGCAGCATTAAGGAAGTGTTCTCCAAGACGAATTAAAAGCAAACTCTATTGTTTAAAAGATATACAGGACGGTCCATTGATTGTGACCGAACCAAATATCTCACGAAAGAAGCGTCAAACGAAAAAACTGCAAAGAACGAAACTTGTCTAGCTTGAAAGAGGAAACCAGATGGCGCTATGGTTGGCCCGCTAGATGGCGCTGCCATAGGTCAAACGGATATCAACTGCGTTCTTTTAAAATAGGAACCCCCATTTTTACTGCATATTCGTATAGTACGTAAAGAAATATGAATGTTTTAGTTGGACCACTTTCTTCGCTTTGTGATAGATGGCGCTGTAATAGTCACAAACATATGGCTCACAATTTTAGGCGAACAGTTGGTAACAGGTAGGTTTTTTAAATTAAAATATAGAACGTAAGTACGTCTGAACATTTTATTTCGGTTGTTCCAATGTGATACATGTATCTTTGAGAACTTACCATTTCTGAGAACGCGTGCTATTACAGCGTGATTACCTGTAAATACCAAATTAATGCAATAAAAGCTGAAAATTTTGTCCGTCAACCTCAATGCATTTGGCAATACGTGTAACGACATTCCTGTCAACAGTGAGTAGTTTGCTTTCCGTAATGTTCACACATGCATTGACAATGCTTTGACGCATGTTGTCATGCGTTGTCGGTGGATCACGATAGCAAATATCCTTCAACTTTCCCCACAGAAAGAAATCCGGGGACGTCAGATCCGGTGATCGTGCGGGCCATGGTATGATGCTTAGACGACCAATCCACCTGTCATGAAATATGCTATTCAATACCGCTTCAACGGCACGCGAGCTACGTGCCGGACATCCATCATGTTGGAAGTACATCGCCATTCTGTCATGCAGGGAAACATCTTGTAGTAACATCGGTAGAACATTACGTAGGGAATCAGCATACATTGCACCATTGAGATTGCCATCGATAAAGTGGGGGCAAATTATCCTTCCTCCCATAATGCCGCACCATACATTAACCCAGCAAGGTCGCTGATGTTCCACTTGTCGCAGCCATCGTGGATTTTCCGTTGCCCAGTAGTGCATAATATGCCGGTTTACGTTACCGCTGTTGGTGAATGACGCTTAGTCACTAAATAGAACGCGGACGAAAAATCTGTCGTCGTCCCGTAATTTCTCTTGTGCCCATTGGCAGAACTGTACACGACGTTCAAAGTCGTCGCCATGCAATTCCTGGTGCATAGAAATATGGTACGGGTGCAATCGATGTTGATGTAGCATTCTCAACACCAACGTTTTTAGATTCCCGATTCTCGCGCAATTTGTCTGCTACTGATGTGCGTATTAGCCGTGACAGCAGCTAAAACACCTACTTGGGCATCATCATTTGTTGCAGGTCGTGATTGACGTTTCACATGTGGCTGAACACTTACTGTTTCCTTAAATAACGTAACAATCCGGCGAACAGTCCGGACACTTGAATGATGTCGTCCAGGATACTGAGCAGCATACATAGCACACGCCCGTTGGGCATTTGGATCAGAAAAGCCATACATCAACTCGATATCGACCTTTTCTGCAATTGGTAAAAGGACCATTTACCCACGGGTAATGTATCACGTCACACAAATACCGTCCGCACTGGCGGAATGTTACGTGATACCACGTACTTACACGTTTGTGACTATTACAGCGCCACCTGCCACAAATCGAAACAGTGGTCCAACTAAAACATTCATATTCCTTTACGTACTACACGAAATGTAATAAAAAATGGGGGTCCCTATTTAAAATAAAAAAACTCATTTGATATCCGTTTGACCTATGGCAGCGCCATATAGCGGGCCAACCATAGCGCCATCTGGTTTTCCCTTCACGCTAAATAAGTTTCGTTCTTTGTAGTTTTTTCGTTTGATTTTTATTTCGTGAGATATTTGGCCCGGTCACTATCAATGGACCAGAGTGTATATGCCCCTGAGGAAATAAAATGTTCGCTTCTACAGTCGGCATATCTATCGTATTATTATTGTTATTAATTGCATGTTTAATGTAAATAATGCATGTATAAACTTATAACTCTTGTATTTCAATTCAGTAAAAGATATAGTTAGGAAAGTATTAGCTGAATGTGTAGTGTAAAAGTCTTGTAATGTTGGGTTTTTCGGTTGGATTACCGCCTCACCAATGATAATTATCCTCAGTTTTATTTATACATTACATTAAATCATTATTATTTGTCAAAAATAAATAAAATTAAAAAATTGCTACTAGCACAAAATTAATCAAAGAAAATGTGTTATACGCTACGCATTCAGCCACCAGCTATTCATTCAATATGCTGCTAATGTTTCATACTTAATGGCGCTTGGATTTCTTTTAATTTTCCAAAGCGATTTTCGGAGTATTTTTTAGAACTATTTCGTAGTGCTACGGGAAAGTGATGTTTGATCACCGAATTTCATAGCCCGGAAATATGAAAAAAATCGAAGAGGGCCAGTAAACAAGATGCTATCTTACGACAGATTGCGAACAAACCAAGTGACAATCGCTGAGGTGATTTGTTTACAAACTGCGATCATCGGAAATGTGTTTCGTGTATTCCTTTTTTTTTTGTAATTTTATACTGACCCTATGGCTGAATTATACATAGTGGAGGCGCAGCTTAATCAGTCCGTGCGCAATATTGTTTGTAGTCGAGGATCAATAACGACATATTTTTTCTCAAGTCCTCAGCTACGCTGGCCTGAGTGGCCGAGCGGTTCTAGGCGCTACAGGCTGGAACCGCGCGCCCATTACGGTCGCACGTTCGAATCCTGCCTCGGGCATGGATGTGTATGATGTCCTTAGGTTAGTTAGGTTTAAATAGTTCTAGGGGACTGATGACCTCAGAAGTCCCATAGTGCTCAGAGCCATTTAAACCATCCTCAGCTACACACCCCAAACGAAAGGGGAGAAAAATGCACTTGTGAGAGAAGATGCCCGAATGTTGGGGAACCAAGCACAAAGACCCTCGACACGTCCATGCTAATCAACTTAATTGAAGGCAACCTTGAACCGAACCTTAAAGATGCCCGGAAAGAGTGTAGGACATCTCGCCTGTTCTCCCCCTCCCCCCCCCGCCCCCCCTCCAATAACTGCCTTCACTGCAAACACACGCCGACACTTTCAGTGTTATGACTGGGCATTGATTTTTCACATCGGTGTGGTTAAAGATGAACAGAATATTAACTGGTTATGACTAGTGGTATGTATGGATATTCTGCTTCCGCTGAGGAAACCAATACCAGCAAAGAGCGACAATGGTGAACAGAAGCAGACAACCTCATTTAAGTTTGCTCATATTAGCTATGCTAATGATGCTTTGGATTTACTTGGTGCAAAGAAACCGTCTGTGAGCTTTTGCTGCCGTTGCCGTTTGATAAATACATACAAATCTTAATGGCAAAGTTTTAACTATTGCAACATAGCATGGTTCAAAATCTTCAAAATAAGCTTAGAAGATGTCGCAATAACGTAAGAGTGCCATCCAAAATTATGACTGGGGAAACTTACGGCTACTAAATGGGTCACCAATCACAAGTCCTTTGATTTATTCCGATAAAAATTATTAACAAAACTAATGACAAAAACGGCATATGTGACATAAGGACCGAGGGTAAAGAGGCTAATGATCGTGCAAGTGAATTAATTGTAATCGCGAAGTGCCAATTGATTGCCATCAGGTTAATTGAAAACATATAGTATTACAGAAGGGATTACGTCTCATCTGTGGTTGAAGTTGAAAGCAGACTGTTCATTGCTGTTAAAATACTAGTCTTCAGAGTGAAACTTGAAGTACTGAAACCAAAATAACGTCTTTAATGCCCCTACACATAATCTCTTTGTTGATGCTCTATCTCATCATGGTATTGCAGGTGGAGGCTGAAGTTGCTGCACAGTCAGCCATTGGCGGAGCCAACGACCCCAGCCAGCGGCTAAGGACAGATAAGCCCGAAATTTTTCCAAGCCCTCAGCACACCAGTTCAGGTGGCGCTACTCTCAGAGTGGCAGGCTGGTGGCAGAGGCTCCTAAATATCGAGAAGCGATTTCTGATCCAATGTTTACTACAAGGAAATTTTGCACTGCCTTGTTTTCCATCTCTTACTAAACTGAGTTAGGTGGGCTCTGGGTCTTCCGAGTGCTGCCCGATAAAAGTAATCTTTAGAGAACACTGGTCCCCTTCCTCTAGCTGGTTAACCAACAACATTCATTCAACCATATTCGACAGAAAGAAAATGCTTCGCTCTCTTTCTCTCCGGGTCCAATGAGGCGGTCTTCGTCATCGTCATCGCATTTCTCTCTCTAACGTCCAATTTATTTATATTACCAAATACTTGCAGTTCCAATACTGAATAAACATTTCATTTTTCTTAGAGTCGACATCTTCAGCAATGTCTCTAGTTTTCAAAAGCTCAAAAATGTGAGACCCTCAATGGCCGTAACATACTCATCTCTGTCATTTGATGGTTTCTGAGTAAATGTCGCACTTTCCACATTTTATCACAATAGTGCCTTCCGCCAAAATGTGAAATATTTTCGCCAGGAGTTTGCACCATGGGAGATTTTATCCGTGTTCATTCAGGTCAAAGTCGAACATCCTGCACGGCACTACAAAATCATGGTCGATGGCCGGTGGACTGTTCACCCTTGACTCTCCCTGGGCAGGCCTTCTGTGAATTGGGTGTAGAGGTGTCGAGCGACTTTATTAGCCATGGACAGCCACGTGCTTTCAACGTTCTCTCTTCTTCAAGGCACGCAAATTCGAAACAAAAGAAAAAAATTGAGTAATTTTGCATTAGTCAGTTACTGATAATCACTAGTACTGCTGCTTATCACATTCTTCAGGGTTCTCTCTAACGATGGATGGCTTGGCGGAGATCTTGATTGTAGAAGTCTATACTGTAGCTGTTCAAGAAACGTTCCACCTGAGAAATACGCTCATTCTCATTCTGGAAATGCCTGGCGCACAATGGTTTCTTCATCCGAGGAAAGACTAATAGGTCACTGGGTGTTGTGTCAGGAGAACAGAGAGGATGCGGGGAAAGTTGGTGACCCAAAGAAAGTGCATGTGTGACTGTGACACACGAATAACGAGCTGGGGTCTTGCTGTGGAGCAAAACCAACCCGTTTGACTACTCTTTGCAACGCTGTTGACAGCTTCCCATCAAAACGTCAGGAGATTTCAATAGAATGCTCCTCTGACTCTTTGCCCCTTACAAGCATATATATTTAAAAAAGAAAAGTCACCTTCTCCGAAGCTGGCTGGGTCTTCGCCGCTTTCGGCGATGTGAGTCCTCAAGTTTCGACTGCATGATTTCCTTTACGCTACTAAAGAGCTCTGCGGGATTGGCCTGACACAGCTGCAACATTTTCGCTACTGTCTCCGTTCAGTGGGCTTTTTGGATTAGTGTGAGCCACCTTTTTTGTTTAAACAGTTTTCCCCTTCTGATGCACAAGCCGAACAACAGTCCTACACTTTATCAATCGGCCTGTCTCGTTTTGTTTTCGCTCCCCTAGCTGCATGCTACGGCTGTGTGGCACGAGGATTTCAGATGGTTCAAGTGGCTTTAAGCACTATGGGACTTAACATCTGAGGTCATCAGTCCCCTAGACTTAGAACTACTTAAACCAAACTAACCTAAGGACATAACACACATCTATGCCCAAGGCAGGATTCGTACCTGCAACCGTCGCAGCAGCGCGGTTCCGGACTGAAGCGCCTAAAACCGCTCGGCCACAGCGGCCGGCTACGAGGATTTCAGTCTGTACCAGAACTGAAAACAGGTACCTGCAAACAAACAAAATCCTACAATAATTTATTGTCCGGCACTAACACACTATCTTCGAAACACTGTGACGAGTTCTGGCTGTCCCCGTCCATCTTCATATCATGAAACAGATGCCACAGTTTACTCCCACCAGAGAGGTATTGAACCACGGCATCCATTTAATGATCTAAGGGGGCTCGGTGACAGACATAACCCGTCATTTAGTTCCGAAAGTAATGTGATGGTGGCAGAAAATGAAATTTTTAAAACTAATAATCACTGCGTGTCTCTAGTCGATTGCAATCAAGTTCTTTACAAAATAAAAAGAATTAATTACGTAACTTCTTTAGTTTTGAATTGATAATTAAATATTTATCGCCTTTTTTATGTTTTCCATCGTTCCTTAGCACCTTCTGTTTTCCTCGATGAAAGGCCCGTTGATTTGCGCCATACACGTTTCGATTATTTTCTGTGGAGTTATGGTTCAAATGTCTCTGAGCACTATGGGACTTAACTTCTGAGGTCATCAGTCCCCTAGAACTTAGAACTACTTAAACCTAACTAACCTAAGGACATCACACACATCCATGCCCGAGGCAGGATTCGAACCTGCGACCGTAGCGGTCGCGCGGTTCCAGACTGTAGCGCCTAGAACCGCTCGGTGTGGAGTTATGTTCAGCTGCCTATAATACATATTTGTCTTTCTGTGTAGTAAACTGAGTTCGACAGTAACCACAGATTTGTTATAACATTACGGTTTTTTCTTATTTTCTTGTTGTCAGGTAAAAAACTACTTTTTGCAGAACATATTTCTTGGGGTTATAGTACTATTCGTTTTTACGTATTATTTACTGTATTATCCGGGCGTTGTGGCATCCTGAAGTCATACTTAGTTGGTCTGCGTACTCAGGATGTCCGATTTTCGTCATTTTTCGATCACATTTCGACTTATCACCTCACTTTTAATGTTCACTGTATTTTAATTTAGTGTATTTAGAATTTGTAGGGTTGCCAGTTGTCGCTCTGTATTTTTCGTCCATCTTAAGTTTGTATTACGGTGTCTGTAGTTCAGTATTATCTCGTGTGTGTGTGTGTGTGTGTGTGTGTGTGTGTGTGTGTGTGTGTGTGTGTGTACGTGCGTGTAAGAGGGAGACAGACAAACAGATTGACATTAACAGAGAGACAGAGAGAGAGAGCCTTTTTTTTGTACTGAGTTAGTATTTTTACTGGTTCTGTTCTGCATCTGTGTTTTGTATTGTTTTACTGCCTAACATGACGGGTAAGTTCTTAGTTATATCTATTTCGTCGTTCGTTAGTTTCTTGTTCATTATGAGCTCTCTTTGCAAGGCGTTAACTCGAAATGTGTTAGAAAACCGACGAAAATCGGCAATCCTGGGGCGGCAGACAAACTAAGTACGACCCCAGAATGCTGCACATGTACTAATAAAATAACAAACCGTAAGGAAAGACAAATAGTAGTTTAACCTCGTAAAACGTGAGTTAGAAAACGTTGTTTTTCACGTGACCAGTAGAGAATAACATCAAACTGCAACGTAGTAATAAATGTGTAATTATTCTACAAGGTGTCGCAAAAATCGACGGCAAAACTGCAGAAATGGATTCCTCATACAACAAGAAGAAAAATGTCTTAGTAAACGTGGGTTCTAGAATGCTTGCCTTAAGAGCTACGAGCACCTGTTCATTTTCGATACTGTGAAATACTTCTCTTCCACTGCAAGCTCTTTTCCTTGTATATTTTGGGAGGAGGATGTATATACCAAAACCAGAAAAATATGTCCAGTAAAGACAGGATCTACGAGGGTTGCCCAGAAAATAATGCGCAGCTATCCTTTATTGAACGTTATGAGAATTACACAGACGAAAGAATGGTGTTTTAGCTATACGCTCTATTTCCCAAGTAATCTCCATCCCGTTCTATGGCCTTCCTCCAGCGCGAAACAAGGGCATGTATGCCTTGTCGGTACAAAACCTTGTCCTGATGGAGGAGCCAGTGTTTCACTGTGTGAATCACCTCCTCATCGCTCTCAAAATGTCTTGCACGAATGGAACCCTTTAATAGCGAATGACAACGTCAGCTCGCTGCAACATGTTAGGTGTGACAGCCGCGGATGGTCGCCCCGACCGCTGCAAATCGTGGAGCTCCGCCAGACCGCCTTCAGATGACCTCACCCTCCATGCCCGGCGACTAACTGTGCTTCTGTATATAGCAGATGCTCCGTAGACTCTGCACAAGCGTTTGTGAACATTCCCAACAGTTTCTTTCTGTGCAGTGAGAAACTCAATGACGGCACGTTGCTTGTAACGTATTTCACTTACGGACGCCATTTTGAAATTGTCCTGCAGCTACGCTATCTGTCGGAAGTGACGGGAACTTCGCGCGCTCACACAGGAGACTTCAGATAATGCATACGTAAGGTTTCGCATTCGTAGCATTGTTTTCGGCTAAGAAAAAAAAAAAATGCGGTGCATTACTTTCTGGGCAGCCTCCGTTAAATACATACCTTAAGAGCTATGACATGTTCAATATGAGAGTCGTGTTTCACTGTTGCTCATACCAGGTGTACCGGTATGAAATGAGCGTTAAGATACAAATGTGTCGATAGGGAACATTTGTTGTGAACGAGCCTTAATTTTTTTTTTGTTTGCTTGGTATGACATGTGTCAAAGGTATTTAGTATACATCAAGTCATGGAACAAACTTCATCATATGTTTTCATCGTCTTAACAATGTCGAATTTTGTACCAGAAAGTGATGATTTGCGGAAAGCATTAATTTTTTGTTTTCATTTGCAAAAAAGTGCTGCAGACTCGCGTCGAATGCTTGTCGAGGCAGATGGTGATCATGCTCTATCAGAAGCAACATGCAAAAGATGGTTTCAACGGTTCAGAAATAATGATTTTGATCTAAGAAATGAAGAACGTGGAAGACCACCAAAAATGTTCGAAGACGCCGAATTGCAAGCAATATTGGACGAAGATGATACTTTGAGTCAGAAGCAAATGGCAGGAATGCTAAATGTTGCACAACCAACAATTTCTGACCGTTTGAAAGCTATGGGAAAGATCCAAAAGTGTGGAAAGTGAGTGCCACATGAATTGAACGAAAGACAGATGGAAAACCGAAAAACCATTTGTCAAATTTTGCTTCAAAGACATGAAAGAAACTCAATTTTGCATCGAATTGTTACTGGCGATGAAAAATGGATTTATTTTAAGAATCCTAAACGGGGAAAATCATGGGTTAATCCGGGACAACCATCAACATCGACTGCAAAACCAGATCGATTCGGCAAGAAGACAATGATCTGTGTTTGGTGGGATCAGAAAGGTCTGGTGTATCATGAGCTTCTAAATCCCAGCGAAACTGTGAATACTAATCGCTACAGACAACAAATGATCAATTTGAAGCATGCATTGACCGAAAAAATACCAGAATGGGCCAGAAGACATGGCAAAGTAATTTTTTTACACAATGCACCTGCACACAAAGCAAAACTGGTGCAGGATAGACTCAAAACACTTGGCTGGGAGCTGCTACTCCACCCGCCGTATTCGCCAGACTTGGCCCCTTCCGACTATCATTTGTTTTCATCAATGGGACACGCATTGGCTGAGGAACACTTCTATTCCTACGAAGAAGTCGAAAATTGGGTGTCTGATTGGTTTGCTTCAAAAGACGAACATTTCTATTAGCGTGGTGCCCACAAATTGCCATAAAGGTGGTCAAAATGTATAGAAAGCAATAGTCAGTACTTCGAATAAAATGTTTTTACTTTTCAATTCAAAATTAGTGTTTCATTTTCACAAAAAACGCTCATTTCATACCGGTACATCTTGTGTTTGTTAAGGTGTGCCGGCCGCGGTAGTCTAGCGGTTCTAGGCGCTCAGTCCGGAACCGCGCGACTGCTACGGTCGCAGGTTCGAATCCTGCCTCGGGCATGGATGTGTGTGATGTCCTTAGGTTAGTTAGGTTTAAGTAGTTCTAAGTTCTAGGGGACTGATGACCACACATGTTAAGTCCCATAGTGCTCAGAGCCATTTGAACCATTTTTTTTTTGGTTAAGGTGTGCATTTTAGACCCTGTGTTTAACAGAACATTTTTCCTAGTTTTGATGCATACAAACTCCCCCCAAAATACTGAAAGAAGCTTGCAGTAGAAGAGATTTGTTTCACACTATCGAAGATGAATAGGTGATCATGGCTTTTAATGAATGCACTTTAGAGCCCAAGTTTACTAGACTTCTTTTCTTCCTGTTATATGAGGAATCCGTTCCTGAAGCTTTGCCGTCCATTTTTGCATCGCCCTGTAGAACGTAGAAAAGAACTACACCTCCAAGAATTAAAACCTTACGACAGCCCGTCGTAATTTCTCGGAGTCACTTCAGAGAATGTGGGAGGTCGCAGCAATTGGCAACTATTCATCGCCGACATGGCCTCGTTCCCTTCAGGGTTGGCACAGAACGCAGGGAGGTTAAAGCAGCTGCAGCACAGCGCAGCTTGTGCAAGTTACGCCTCTGGTGGCAGACGTCCGCCCCCGCACAGCCGGCAAAGTGGCCGGCTCTCCGGCTCTCGGGTCCAGCCAGGTGAGAGTTTGAAAAGCCGCGAGAGGCTGCGGGACGGGTCGGAGGCAGTGGCGCTGCTGGCTCTTACGTAAGGCGGCCGCCTCGGCACCGGCCTTGGGATTATTTATAGCGACTCTGCACACACACACACACACACACACACACACACAAACACAAACACGCTCGAGCGCGCTCAGCGGTGTTGGCGGACGCGAGTGTACGTACACGGGTGTCCACCGCTCTCTCTCTCTTTCTTTCTGGGCGCCAGCAGACACGTTTTAATGAATAGCGAGTTGCCGGACCCAGCCTCGAGGTGTCGCTTTCGCCAGACACCCGGTTGACCGCGTCGCGAAAACAGGTGGTCCGTACGGAGTGCCCCCGCCTCCGCTGCCACGCGGACCGCTTCCTCGCGTTTAGAGGCGGACGGCCCATGGCTCGCGGTCCCGCCCCGGTGTCGTAAGCGACGCTCTCAGTGTCTCCGCTGACGGCTTTACGGCCCGTCCGTGTCACTACTCGCGTGCGCCGCTACATTCCCGCATTCCTCCTGTCAGACGTCGCCCGTGTTACTCGGTCTGAAACTCGGGACGTCAGGCTACCTTCTTCATAGCTGCGCTAGCCGTACATTCAGAAATCGAAACTCCTCGGAGGTGTGGTAAATTAGCGTCATAAAAATCGACAGCAGCCAAGGTTAGAATCGCTCTGAGCGCTATGGGACTTGACTTCTCAGGTCATCAGTCGCCTAGAACTTAGAACTACTTAAACCTAACTAACCTAAGGACGTCACACACATCCATGCCCTGATGTAGGAATATGGGGCAATGAACAGGCCGATCGGGCTGCCAAGGAGGCCTGCAGAGAGCAGGATGTGGTCCAGTGTCCTATTCCCTTCCGGTCTGTCATTTCTGCACTCCACAAGAAGTGCATGGAGATGTGGGAGGAAGAATGGCTAGCGGTGACGGCCAGTAAACTGCGGTTGGTGAAGTCAACAACTCGGCCGTAGTGTACCTCCTGCCGGGTGCTCAGGCGTGAAGAAGTGACCCAAACGCGTCTTCGGATTGTGCACTGTCCCCTCACACATAGCTTTCTATTACGGCGGGAGGATCCCCCGATTTATGATGCTTGTGGTGTGCACATCTCTGTCCGGCACATTTTAACAGGCTGCATTTTATACCGTGATGCAAGGGCAGAAGCACAAGTTGATGGGGATCTGCCCTGTGTTTTAGCTAATGATGAGACGTGCTTGTCTAGGGTTTTAAAGTTTTGTGATGTGTCTGGACTCTGGCCTAAACTTTTACGTTGGATGTTTTAGTGTATTGCACAGCGGCTGGCTCCTCTCCTTCTCCTTGCGGTCAGCCAGCCACTACCATATGCTATATTGCTTTAGCCTCCTCTACCACTTTCTTCCTGAGTTGTCCATGTTTTACTGCTGGCGGCATGTTTCGTCCCACCCTTCGGTGTGGGTAGGCACATAGTTTTCCAAGCTTGTTTCCTGTGTCTTACGTTCTGTTTAATCTTACTGTTCTGAGTCTTTTCTTGACACCCATCTCAATGTGTTACTGAGCGGGCGCTGAAGACCTCGCCGTCGTGCGCCCTTAAAATCCTCTCCATCCATCATCCGAGGCAGGATTCGAACCTGCGACCGTAGCGGTCACGCGGTTCCAGACTGTAGCGCCCCGAATCGCTCGGCCACTCCGGCCGGCCCTGGATAGAATGACCGGTAATGGAATGACAGTAGCTGATGCGAGGACAGAGTTGTATATAGTTTTTCTTTCATGTTTACGTTTCAATACTAACTTAGCTTCTGGAATCTGTTATTCGTCTGACGAACTTTTAGCAATGAGCAGTGATAGCGCTACTGTTTATCGATAATAACAATGAGGGAACGGGGGATCATAGCTTCTGGTTTATCGATAGTAAAAAAGAGGGAGGGGGGATCATAGCTTCAAAATATTATTTTATGAAAGATCCTTATTACAGAACACAAATTTACTTTCAGATATTGCAGTAAATATTAATTCTATAACAAGTAGTAATTCCACGTGTCATACTCATACATACGCCCTTGGCTTCCCCCTTTCCAATTCCTTCCCCATTTTCACCTCTCGCGGCTAGTTCACCAACTGTAAGAACTTATATAAGTCGTCGTGCAAGAGATAATACCGATTACTTGCAGTGACACGCGCATACGAACCCAGTACACATACACAGTACACAGACAATAAGCTTAGTCTCTGACCGAGACACTGGGGAACAATAATATAAAAATAGTTCCAATTCCCTAACCGTACATGGGCCTGGATCAAGGTTTTCGTGAGGTTTCCCTTGGTTAAAAGGCAAATGCCGCAACTGTGTATTAAAATCCTTCAACACTAATACCAGCTCGGCTGGAAATTGGATGAAAAGAACCGCCACTCTACAATGCGTCGAAATTTAAACAGCCCGGTTTTGGAGTGATATATATATATATATATATATATATATATATATATATATATATATATATATATATATATATCGCATCGTCAGCGATCCGCAACGCTATATGGACACTGGACATTTCATCTGCTCTGTATACCCATACCGGAACAAAAATATTTTTACTGATGCACTAGGCATCGACACTTTCGCCTCGAACGTATTATACTAGAATTTAATAAAAAGTAGATCTCATCCTTCGTTTCTGATCACCGTCCGGAAATGCCAGCATTGAAAGTTGTCTCTCTAATATTCACAACTGGTTTTACTTTTGTACCGCAATCGTCTCGCCTGTCATTTGACTGGAAAGACCTACACAGCACGTTCTACACTTACTACTAGAAAATGAAATGTGTAAAAATAATACAAACACTTCAAGTCATATTTCGAGCAATTAATCGACTTTAGTACGTCATACTCACAACAAACTACACAATACAATTTACAAACACTATTTAAAATATTTCTAACCCTCATTTTCCGGCTACAGTATGCCGGAGTTCTCTCATGATTGTAAGACAAGTCCTGGAAATTTAAATTTGCTCTCTAATACTCCTGATATTCGTTTGAAAAGAACTGGGCCCTGCACCTCGTCGCATTTCGAACAGACAACTCTACCCACAACGGTAGTATTATATACATTACATAATTCCGCACTGGCGCATACCTGACGCAGTTTTGTATGGGACAAAAACTTCCTAGCAATTAATTAAACAGAGCTTCAATCAGGTGATGCCAACCGGGAATCCCTTACTCGACTCCCGGCCTGATGTGACGTTTGGCTGGCAGTAATAAGTTCGTACAACATCCCACCTTGCTCTCACGACTAAATAAGACAAAGAAAACTTTGTATGCACAATGCATTACATGTCGAGCAAGTCATCAACTCTGCTCTGCTGCACTCTCACACCAACATATATACGCACACACGTTAAGTGTAACATTGTTCCAGAAACAAAAGTAGCTCCTATATGCTGGTTCTGGCCAAATTTTTGGGAGCTTTCCCTAGCATGCAAGCAAAGGGCTGCAACTACTGAAACTATCCCATATATTGCAGATTGTTAACTTCTGCACCAGTCTCAGATCGGTGGTGTAGAAAAGATCTGAACTCTAGACTGGTACGAGATCTCAAACATGCCACCCTATCCTCTGATAAAAAAAAAAGAGTAGCATCGACATTTTTGCCGTCGTTCTCTTTAGAATATTTTCAACTGAAAAGCAAGAAACTTATTCCCTGAGCGCCGGCCGTTGTGGCCGAGAGGTTCTAGGCTCTTCAGTCCGGAACCGCGCTGCTGCAACTGTTGCAGGTTCGAATCCTGCTTCTTGCATGGATGTGTGTGATGTCCTTAGGTTAGTTAGGTTTAAGTAGCTCTCAGTCTAGGGGACTGATGACACCAGGTGTTAAGTCCCATAGCGCTTAAAGCAATTTGAACCATTTTGTTTCCTGAGTTGGGATTTAAAAATCTTCCATTAAGATACGACCACCTTCATCTTTCTGAGGTTATTAATTTATGAATTATAAGTGATATATTTCTGTTTGCTTCCGAGCTGGTCAACGATTGTGTACGTTAATTTGAATCTTAAAACTATTACAAGACTAAATATTGCATGTAGATAAAATTGCGTGAATGTCATTATTTTATACATGATAACTGTAACACATACATATGTTTCCTTAAGAATTCCCAGTGAATATAATTTTTTTCAAAATCCCTCGAGGGTGAGCCAATGATGTTATTATACCTTCGTCCGATATTTCGAATACAAACGATACAGATATCGTTAAAACAATGTCACTAACTAACTCTTGAGTGTCTATTACTTCAGATTACAATGCGACTGGACAAAGTAGTCACAGAATACGTTCAGAAAGCGAAGTTTACAATGATTCTCAAAATTACCCCAACATTTGTTTCGCGCAGGAATGTTCAACTATCGCTCCGAGTAAAAAAATTAAAATGCCATTCTTTTTGTTCTGATTTCGGGAATTAGCTCTGCAGGGAATAGTGAAAAATAATCTTCTGTAAGTTAATGGCCGATTTCATCCTACACGCTCCTTTGCACGAGTTATTAATTACACAGCTTTCATTAGTATTTAAACCGCAATAGGAGTTTGTCATACAAAATTATTCCGCAATGCAACACTTTGAATAACATAAAGTTACACTAAGAAGTCCTTAGGCGTTTGGAAATGTGGTACACCAAAACTTTAAGAAAATTAAATTCTGATTTAGATGTGGTCGAATCGAGACATCGTCCGACAGTGGCGTGAGTAGCACAGAGAAAAGAAAAACAGGCCAATAAATGAGTAAAGAAAAAAACTACGCAGTGTAATGTTTGTCAGCCAATCAAGGCAAATGTCTGTCTTCTTCCGTGACTCGGCCATCAATCTACGAGCAGTGGAATTGTATCCGATAATAGCGTCGCCAAGCACACTCCTTCAAACGTCAGACGATGACTTGCGAAATACAGTCATGTCTGGGAGAAAAACGAAGTAATAAGGGAGAAAAAGAATAAAAAAGCAATGTAGGTAGTAAGAATTATGTAAGACCTCGTTCTATGCGGTTAACAAACACAGGGCAGAGAGAATCTTAAGTAATAGCCAACCTCACGTAGATAAATAGCCACTTTGTTAGAATCTTGACAATAAATTTACTGCAGCACAGACATTAAACTTGACAGTACAGAGAAAAGCGAAGACGCCAGTAAATCACACTTAAAGGAGTACTGTATAAAATGACGCATACCTGAAGTGCGAACCTCCTTGTGACTATTTAAAATTGTGCGTACAAACAGAGGTCCAACTCAGGACATTTAATTCCATGCAGTTCTTGTACCTACGTGCTATCGAGATATACTTCGCAGACATCCACAAAGCTATACATTAGCGTAAGATTATATGTGTTGCTGACATGCAGTCTTGGATCAGGCGAAAGCCTCATTCCAATAAACACAACGGGCGGAAACACAAACACGAAACATTACAAGATAACGTCAAAGAAATATGCAAAAATGAGAAACCTACTGACAGGAATAAAGCTGACACCTCGAATGGATAGAAAAATGAGTGGATTATGTGTTTACAGCATCTTCACGACCATAATTTTTCTTTTCTCCAGCGAGTTATTAGAGAACGCACATCGGCGGCGAAGATTCTGTGGGGACGCCATGGTACTTTACGCTACTTCCAGGGGGAACTAACACAAAAGCTTCAATAGTTTATTTTTGCGGACCTCCGGGTTAGATTATCGATATTACGTTGAAGATATAACGGCTGATGTGGGTTCTCTGATTTTCGTAAGGCACTGGCTGATAGATTTCCGTGTCTACGAGAGATAGATTTTTGACAAGAGTAGACGGAAGCTTATCAGAGGACACGATGTTATAGATCTAAGTATTTTTATTTTGGAGTTAAGAGCTAATTACGATACTGGAAGGCTCTGTGGGCATTCTTATCATGTTCGATAGTGAACCTCTCTGGTAAATTAAAAATGTGTTCCGGACCAAAACCTTTCTCTCTGACAAGAGCTCTACCGGTTGAGCTATACAGGTATGAGTCACGACTTGCCTCACAGCCAGTACTTTATCTCCTACATTCGAAATTGTCATTCTGTAAGTTCGACATTGCTATTACACTGCGCAACAAAATTAAAGAATAACTTTTTAGAAACCCTGTAACTGTCCCGCATTCCAACGCACATGTTTAAAATTTGGCTGAAAGGTGCCCAGGATATTTGTCTGTAATGGTGAAAAAGGGTGTCACCCTTCGGAGTCCGAAACACACTTTAAAGAACGAAAAAAAGGGTCACAGATCCAAAATTTATGTCAGCTTGAAAATGGGTTAATGACGTCACATTTGCACCAAATTTCACCACAACTCTGCCCGTTGACGTTGAAAGTTTACCGTTTTACCTCCTTGCCTAGGGATGGCAGAAGAAAGTTGATGTCGTCAAGCCCTGAATGAAAATTGCACAACGGATAACTGGGAGGGGAGCTTGAGAGCGCTACCTAGAGAGCGTGCCCTTTCTGTACGATACTAGGCAAGGGGCTGGAGGGCTCACACGCTGAAATGTGGGTCCCTGCATCCTATATATTTCAGCCGGCCGGAGTGGCCGAGCTGTTCTAGGCGCTACAGTCTGGAACCGCGTGACCGCTACGGTCGCAGGTTCGAATCCTGCCTCGGGCATGGATGTGTGTGATGTCCTTAGGTTAGTTAGGTTTAAGTAGTTGTAAGTTTTAGGGGACTTATGACCTCAGCAGTTGAGTCCCATAGTGCTCAGAGCCATTTGAACCATTTTTATATATTTTATTTTAAATGAATTCCTTTAACATGACTTCTTTGTGATTCTTAAGGTATGTTAAAGATTGATGACAATTGTTTACCTATTTATTTTAAACATTATCACTCGACTTTACAGCGATATCAGCAATTTTCCAGTTTACAGATATTACAATTTTACAACTTATAGCTCGGGTGTATTAAATACTGGCTCAAATGGCTCTGAGCACTATGGGACTCAACTGCTGTGGTCATAAGTCCCCTAGAACTTAGAACTACTTAAACCTAACTAACCTAAGGACATCACACACATCCATGCCCGAGGCAGGATTCGAACCAGCAACCGTAGCGGTCGTGCGGTTCCAGCCTGTAGCGCCCTTAACCGCTCGGCCACTCCGGCCGGCTATTAAATACTAATCTCCACGCACATTTCTACGGGCAAGACGAAATTGCGTTGGCCAAATGTATACCACTAAAGTCTCCCAATATTTTACATGGGACATTCACTATGTGAGGAGGACAACGGGCAAACAGGGGACCAGATACATTAACACAGGTGGTCAAATTTCCGAAATTAAACGAGAAGATTCATTTCCGTACACAATTCGAAGCTGGAAATAAAAGAATTCGTACAAGTATTCAAATACCTCTCTTCCATGCGTGAACATTGAGACAGACGTACTGAGGGCACGTCTGCTCACTTACCCGTCTTCTGTAACACTCCTCAAATATGGCGGGCACCCGGAGGCTTTCCTGGGTCCCGGTGGAGGGGATGGTGGAACCACTTGGCCGTGACCAACCTCTCCACCCCAAATCTTGTGACACTGGAACGTCTTTGACTTTTACCTGCCTGTGATATCTCTCTGACCCTCTACTCAGGAGTGAGGTTGGCACTACTATTCTACAGAACCACTTCCCAACTAAGATTTACGGAAAGGTGTGAGAAGGATTAGGAAAGTTCATGTGCAGATTCACATCCACGTACAAGAAATGCATAATACACGACACATATAAATACGTATTAGGAAGCCTGACACATTTCTTTCCACCCGTCCACATGGGTTCTGTTGCACCCGCGGCCGGCCGCGTCGTGTAATAAAATTGGCGGCAGAGCCGCGAAACCTGCTGCTTATAGAGTGGAAACTACTGTACCGTTTCAACGTGTCTAACGATGAGAAGGTGGTCATGCCCTCTCTTACCCACATTTCATTCCTTCTTTAGCCGAATCTGCGATGGAGGTCGGAACAGCGACATCAAGCGTTGAAAGCACCCAGTTTTCTTATGGGGTAGCCGAGGGAAACATCTCGGTAACACTGCCTCTCAGAATCTACACGAAAGCGCTTCAGGGGGTGGCATAAAGGGCGTCAATGGAACCACACCGCCCCTTGGGGCGTTGACTCCCACACATTTCGCTGTCGAAAACGACATATTGAAGTGCGATAAGCAATAGGACGATGTTCTTGACAACGTTCGACGCTCTGCCACCTCCTGGACGTTTAGGTTCTACCCTAAGGATACTGTGGGACTGCAACCCTATTGGATGTGATCTGACCCCTTTTGGAGTAGAGTGCGACCGCAATTTTTCCTCTTCTGTACAGGGTTGAAGCACTAGTGACCGTTCGAAACCATTCGAGAAAACTGGAACGTGATCCGAAGCATACTTTAAATAGTGCAACGAGTCTAATACAGATCTCGTGACGAAGAGAAAGGGATGGATCACTTTTCTAACTTTTACGTATAACTATTAGAATTTTATTTGCGGAGGAATTAGGAAGCTCTTGCGTATCAAATTCCAACACCAGTTTCAATGATACTTCTTCGCTGTAGTGCGCTTACGGAACACGTGTTGAACTTCTCGCTTAAGAAAGAAATGAATGTTGTAGGCTGACACTGTTCTCAATATTTCATATGAGTAACGTACAATGAAGAGTGGTCTAAACCGAGACGCAAGGAAATATAGCGTCTCCCGACTTATATCTACGTGACGTATTTTCTTCACCTGTGTGATGGAAATGTCGAGAGATTATGGTTACAACATATCGAGGAAAACAGACCAAAAATCTGTAACATCACGAGACATCACTGCATCTAACTTTGATCATACTCTGAATCCGGCGAGGAAGAGTCCGCAAGTTTTGATATGGTCCATATCCAACTGAGGCCATAAATTGAATATTAGACTCTGTACAGGAACCAATTTGCTGAGATACTGATTGGTACGTTTTACACACTGTGCCACGTAATTCCAGCTATTTTCTATGTCATTAAGATCTGGTGACCTAGCGTGCCATTAGTACTACTGTAGGGAATCTCGCTAATTGTCAAACCAGGAAAGTAAGCGAGAAGAATGTGAAAACGGCTGCAATTATCTTGGAAGAGGGGTGTCTCTATAGCGTACTAAAGTGGATGTAGAAGAAACGGCAACTTGTGGTCACAGGGAATGAGGAAGTAAACATCCTGGTTCATCTTGAGGGTAAACAATATGAGTCAGGCCGAATCATATTACGGAAAAAGCCCCCAAAATATCAGAGAACATCCTCCGGGCTAATTTCGTTGTTAGCACAATACAGATTAAACACCTCATTTAGCCGTGAGAGCACCCTAGCTCTGTGCATCGTTTGAAAAGTGGCAATAATGTCGTTCCCCTGACGTCACCAATCGCCACCAGTCAGTCACCGTGGAGTTTCAGATTTATTTGGCCTAACTGCAGACTGGAGGTTTATGTGCTGCTGAGAGCAGTGGCTTTTTGTGGGGTATCCGGATCTAGATATCCACTGCAAGCAGTGCCCTTCGCGATGTTCGCTCGGAAGCTGGTAGTAGCAGTTCCTGTCGGATTTGAAAGGGGCTGCCATTAGCAAGACGTGTGACTTATTTCCGGTTCCTGTAGGCAGGATCTCTTCATTATCAATATTCTTACGCCGTGTTACGTGGCTGGGAATGGCACTCTATTCGTTGAAGACATGTTGGACAGTACGCTTTATAGACCAATAGGTGGGTCAAGTTTATTCACAATGTGGTGAAAGGCACATCGAAGCACCATTCTCTCAACACGTCCACCCAGACGGCTGAGCGGTTCTACGCGCTACAGTCTGGAACCGCGTGACCGCTACGGTCGCAGGTTCGAATTCTGCCTCGGGCATGGATGTGTGTGATATCCCTAGGTTAGTTAGGTTTAAGTAGTTCCAAGTCTAGGAGACTGATGACCTCAGATGTTAAGTCCCATAATGCTTAGGGCCATGTGAACCATTTGTTTGAAAAGTCATGGGATAGCGATATGCAAGTTAACAGATGGCGGTAGTATCGCATACACAAGGTGCGAAAGGACAACGCATTGGCGCAGCTGTTCTTTGTACTCGAGTGAGTCATGTGTAAACGTTTCCGACGTGACTTAGGCCGAACGACGGGAATCAGCAGAATCTGAACGCGGAATGGTGGCGGGAACTAGACGCACAGGACATTTCATTTCGGAAATAGTTAGGGAAATCAATATTCAGACACCAACAGAGTCGAGAGCGTGCTAAGAATGTTAGATTACAAGCATTATCTTTGAACATACACAACGCTGTTGCTGACGGTCTTTAGCTTAACGACCGAATGGGTCTGTGCACTATGGGACTTAACATCTGATGTCATCAGTCCAATAGAACTTAGAACTACTTAAACCTAAGTTACCTAAGGACATCACACACATCCATGCCCGAGGCAGGATTCCAACCTGCTACCGTAGCGGTTGCGCGGTTACAGACTGGAGCTCCTAGAACCGCTCGGCCATTAACGATCGAGATCAGCGACGTTTGCGTAGAGTTGTCAGTACTAACAGACAAGCAACACTGCGCGAAATAACGGCAGAAATCAATGTGGGACGTGCGATGAACGTATCCGTTAGGACAGTGCGCGACTGCCATAGCTAAGAGCACAACATCGTGTGCAGCATCTCTCCAGGACTCGTGAGTATATCAGTTGGAGCGTAGACGACTGGAAATTCGTGTCCTGGTCGAACGAGTCCCGATTTCAGTTGGTAAGAGTTGTTGGTTCGGTCCGAATGTGGCGCAGACTCCACGAAGCTATGGACCAAATTTGTCAACAAGGCACTGAGCAGCAGGCCGATATGGCCGATCGGTTCCTGGCGCTTCAGTCCGGAACCGCGCGGCTGCTACGGTCGCAGGTTCGAATCCTGCCTCGGGCATGGACGTGTGTGATGTCCTTAGGTTAGTTAGGTTTAAGTAGTTGGGTTTAAGTAGTTCTCAGTCTAGGGGACTGATCACCTCAGATGTTAAGTCCGATAGTGCTCAGAGCCATTTGATTTTTTTAAGGCACTGTGCAAGCTGGTGGTGGCTCTTTAATGGTGTAGGCTGTGTTTGCTTGAATGGAATGGGTGCTCTAGTGAACCAGCTGAGAGCATTTACAGCCATTCATGGCATTCATATTTCCAAACAATGATGTAATTTTCACAGATGACAATGCACCGTGCACAGTTGTTCGCCATTGGTTTGAAGATAATTCTGAACATTCGAGCGAACGAGTTGTTCACTCAGATAGCCCGACATGAATGCCACCGAAAATTTTACGGAACATAATTGAAAGATCAGCTCGTGCGCAAAATCCTACACTGGCAATACCTTCGCAATTGTGGATGGCCTACAGAAGTAGCATTACTCCAAATTTCTACAGGGGACTTCCAACGACTCGTTGAGTGCCACGCCGAACGCCTGTACGAAGCCGTGCAGCAGGAGGTCCGACAGGATGTTAGCTGGTATCCCATGATTTTTGTTACCTCACTGTAAAATCTAGTGAGCTCATTTCCGATTGGTGGCTACTTGCAAGCTGCTGCTCTGGCGCCTACGGCCTAGCTGTTCTCGGTGGCACGTTCCTGTCTTCCAGGTAACGATCTGAACCCATGCGGGAGCAGCAGGTGCGGCGCAGCAGTGGCCGCCCGGCGCTGGCATCGCGCCCGCGTCGCAGGAAGCGCCAAGGCCTGGCCGCGGCTGCCGCTGCGACTGCGGCGGCGGCGACGGCGGCTGTGCCTCTGGCTGGCCGTGCCTCCTTGATCTATCTGTTTACCGGCTGGCACGCCGACAGCTGATGTCATCCGCGCGAAGGCGACGCGGCCTCCACCGGTGCGCCTGGCGCATCCTCGCCGCCGCCCCTGACTCCGCAGTCCGTAGCTGCTGCTGCAGTCTTCCAAGTCGCCGAACGTGCACGGCACGCAAACGATCTCATAGCTGCGACGGCACAAAAAAATAAAATTGACCTCCCATCATCACCCACACTGAGATCCCCCTGCAACAGCATCTTACTCACCATTTTTATACCCTACTGGCCATTGAAACTGCTATACCATGAAGATGACGTGCTACAGACGCGAAATTTAACCGACAGGAAGAAGTTGCTGTGATATGCAAATGATTAGCTTTTCAGAGCATTCACACAAGGTTGGCGCGGTGACGACACCTACAACGTGCTGACATGAAGAAAGTTTCCAACCGATTTCTCATACACAAACAGCAGTTGAGCGGCTTTGCCTGGTGAAAAGTTGTTGAGATGCCTCGTGTAAGGAGGACAAATGCGTACCATCACGTTTCCGACTTTGATTAAGGTTGGATAGTAGCCTATCGCGATTGCGGTTTATCGTATCGCGACATTGTTGCTCGCGTTGGTCGAGATCCAATGACTGTTAGCAGAATATGTAATCGGTAAGTTCAGGAGGGTAATACGGACCGCCGTGCTGGATCCCAACGGCCTCCTGTCACTAGCAGTCGAGATGACAGGCATCTTATCCGCATGGCTGTAACGGATCGTGCAGCCACGTCTCGATCCCTGAGTCAACAGATGGGGACGTTTACAAGACAATAACCATCTGCACGAACAGTTCGACGACGTATGCAGCTGCATGGACTATCAGCTCGGAGATCAAGGCTGCGATTACCCTTGACGCTGCATCACAGACAGGAGCGCCTGCGATGGTGTACTCAACGACGAACCTGGGTGCACGAATGGCAAAACGTCATTTTTTCGGATGAATCCAGGTTCTGTTTACAGCATCATGATGGTTGCATCCGTGTTTGGCGACATCGCGGTGAACGCACATTGGAAGCGTCTATTCCTCACCGCCATACTGGTGTATCACCCGGCGTGATGGTATGGGGTGCCATTGGTTACACATTTCGGTCACCTCTTGTTCGCATTGACGACACTTTGAACAGTGGACGTCACATTTCAGATGTGTTACGACCCCTGGATCTACCCTTCATTCGATCCCTGCATAGCCCTACATTTCAGCAGGATAATGCACGACTGTATGTTGCAGATCCTGTACGGGCCTTTCTGTATACAGAAAATGTTCGACTGCTGCCCTGGGCAGCACATTCTCCATATCTCTCACCAATTGAAAACGTCTGGTCAATGATGGCCGAGCAACTGGCTCTTCACTATACGCCAGTCACTACTCTTGATGAACTGTGGTATCGTGTTGAAGCTGCATGGGCAGCTGTTCCTGTAGACGCTGTCCAAGCTCTGTTTGACTCAGTGCCCAGGCATACCAAGGCCGTTATTACGCCCAGAGGTGTTTGATCTGGGTACTGATTTCTCAGGATCTATGTACCCAATTTGCGTGAAAATGTAATCACATGTCAGTTCTAGTATAATATATTTGTCCAACGAATACCCGTTTATCATCTGCATTTCTTCTTGGTGTTGCAATTTTAATGGCCAGTAGTGTACCATACGTACTTGAGTTTTGTAATTCCGCAGGGATTCGTTCTAACTCCATTAATGTCCAAACATGAGATGCAACATTTGCACCATTAATAGCAAACTTATGCAATTCTGGGAGATGATAATACACAACTGGAAGATTAATACGTACACACAAAGGCCGTCCACCGAGCGAGATGGCTCGGTGGTTAGCACATTGGTTCGCAGTAGTTAGGACGACGGTTCAAACCCTCGTCCAACCATCCTCAGTAATGTTTTCCGTGATTTCCCTAAATCGCATTAGGGAAATGCCGGGATGTTTCCTTTGAAAGGGCACTGCCGACTTCCTTCCCCATCCTTCCCTAATCTGAAGGGACCGATGACCTTACGTTATGTTTTGTTAACCGGGGACCTAGAAACGACGGAGAGGCTCTGTCCCCGCCGTAGCTGCAGTGGTCCGCAACCCCACGACGACTACCGCACTCCACTTCACCCCTCCGCCGCCCCATACCGAACCCAGGCTTATTGTGCGGTTCGGCCCCCGGTGAACTCCCCCCCACCCCACCCCCCACCCCCGGAGGCGCGGGAACGTCTCACACCAAACGAGTGTAACCCCCCTATGTTTGCGTGGTAGAGTAATGGTGGTGTACGCATACGTGGAGAACTTGAAACGGTACAGTAGTTTCCGCTCTATAAGCAGCAGGTTTCGCTGCTCGCTCGCACCGGGAAATAGAAACAGAGGCGGCTCCGCAGCCAATTTTATTACACGACGCGGCCGGCCGCGGGTGCAACAGAACCCATGTGGACGGGTGGAAAGAAATGTGTCAGGCTTCATAATACGTATTTATATGTGTCGTGTATTATGCATTTCTTGTACGTGGATGTGAATCTGCACATGAACTTTCCTAATCCTCCTCACACCTTTCCGTAAAGCGTGGCAAAATCTTTGTTGGGAAGTAGTTCTGTAGTATAGTAGTGCCAACCTTACTCCTGGCTAGGGGATCAGAGAGACAGCACAGGCAGGTAAAAGTCAAAGACTTTCCAGAGTCACAAGATTTGGGGTGGAGAGGTTGGTCACGGCCAGGTGGTTCGACCACCCCCTAGACCGGGGCCCAGGAAGACCTCCGGGTGCCCGCCACATTCTTGGAGGTGTTACAGACGACGGGTAAGTGAGCAGACGTGCCCTCAGTGCGTCGGTCTCAATGTTCACGCATGGAAGAGAGGTATTTGAATATTTGTACAAATTCTTTCATTTCCAGCTTCGGATTGTGTAAGGTAATGAATGTGCTCGTTTAATTCCGGAAATTTGACGCCCTGTGTTAAAGTATCTGGTCCCCAGTTTGAACGTTATCCTCCTCACATAGTTAATGTCCTATGTAAAATATTGGGAGCCTTTGGTGGTATACATTTGGCCAACGCAATTCCGTCTTACCCGTAGAAATGTGCGTGCAGATTAGTATATGATATACACGAGCTATAAATTGTAAAATTGTAATACCTGTAAACTGAAACAATTGCTGCTATCGCTGTAAAGTGGAGTGATAATGTTTAAAATAAATAGGAAATCAGCTGTCATCAATCTTTAACATACCTTAAAAATCACAAAGAAGTCAAATTAAAGGAAATTATTTAAAATAAAAGCTATAGAATGCAGGGACCCACACATCAGCGTGTGAGCCCTCCAGCCCCTTGCCTAGTATCGTACAGAAAGGGCACGCTCTCTAGGTAGCGCTCTCAAGCTCCCCTCCCCAGCTATCCGTTGCGCAATTTTCATTCAGGGCTTGACGACATCAACTTTCATCTGGCGTCCCTAGGCAAGGAGGTAAGACGGTAAACTTTCAAACTTGATTGCGCAGCAATCGCGGACATAGTGTAGCTGAAGCGGAATAAGGGGAACCAGCCCGCATTTGCCGAGGCAGATGGAAAAACGCCTAAAACCCAGGCAAAGACTGCCTGGCTCACCGGTCCTCAACACAAATCCGCCGGGTGGATTCGTGCGGGAACCGGCCCTCCTTCCCGCCCGGATAACCGTGCGTTGGACCGCACGGCCAACCGGACGGGCACCGATGACCTTTCTTTTTGGTCTCCTCCCCAGAGTCAACCAACCATCCAACCAGTGTTTACCGTCATGTCTTGGTTGCAAGTAAATTAGAAACAGGTGTTAACCCATTCATGGGAAAACACGTGATCGAATCTGCAGATGGGTCTTAACAGACCGACCATTATGGGAACAGACGCCTTTCGTAGCCGACCACTTTGGTAGCCGGCCTCTGGTGGCCGAGCGGTTCTAGGCGCTTCAGTCTGGAACCGCGCGACCGCTACAGTCGCAGGTTCGAATCCTGCCTCGGGCATGGATGTGTGTGATGTCCTTACGTTACTTAGGTTTAAGTAGTTCTAAGTTCTAGGGGACTGATGACCTGAGAAGTTAAGTCTCATAGTGCTCACAACCATTATAACCATTTTGGTAACGGACGCTACTGATTTTTGCAGCTACCATCAACGAGTAGAGAGATGTTTCCAGAATGAGATTTTCACTCTGCAGCGGAGTGTGCGCTGATATGAAACTTCCTGGCAGACGGGGGGTGAGTCGTGCTTGGGTAGCTCAGTTGGTAGAGCTCTTGCCCGCGGAATGCAAAGGTCCCGAGTTCGAGTCTCGGTCCAGCACACAGTTTTAATCTGCCAGGAAGTTTCAAGTAGAGAGATGCATTGAATGTAAGCACGACAGAGAAAAATATAGTGCACAAACACAACACGGAAACATCAGAATAGCTGATAAGTTTAAGTATTTGGAAGAATGGATACAATAGAACGCGTTAAGATCGAAGAAAATGGAATTGGCATACAAATTCACCCAAAACCGACATAATAAAAGATCGGTATCGTTACAGGTAAAAAATAAACACTAGGCGACAGCAATTACACCGAAACCACTTTACGGATCTGAATTTCTAACACTGAATAAAAGGAGTGAACAAGAAGAACTGGAAAAGAAAGAAAGGGAAACACTCAGAAAAATTTTAGGACCACGAAAGAACAAAGATAACAACAGGACGAAGAGGAGAAATCAAGATCTGTTTAGAAGCATGGAAACAATCACAGACACAGTAAGAAAGAGGAGATTAAAGTCTTACGGTCATATTTGCTAAATAAATTACAACAAGCTAAGGAAGAAAATTATTAATTTCATTTTCAAATTACAAAACACCACGGGATTGATGAAAGAGGCATAAAGGGACTTGAGAAAACTTGACACAGAAGACACCAAATAGGACAGGGAACGTTTCAGGATTCTGATCAATACTGCAAAATTTCCTGTCGAGCAACAAAATTCGTAATGTAGGAGGGCAATGTTAAACGAACAGAGGCATATCGTTAGCTAAGACATGAAGAGGTTCTGGGACAATAAGAAGAAAGAGACTATACCTGTGTCTTTTCTTCTGGGCCTTCTATAATTAGCCAGATTCTGCAAAAAGCTAAAAAAACATACAAAGTCCTAACAGCAAATGTTGGAAGTGCCCTCCACCAGCGTCAGTGCACAATTGTACACGTTTCATCACATTTCACGACTTTCTGCAAAGTGTGACCTCTCCGAAGCAGCTTTTTTCGTGTGTGATGGTGTCACGGAGTACGGCAGTTGTTCCTGGTTCTGTTTTGTACTCTCGGCTTTTATGATAGCCACACGGTTTTGTACAAGTAATCGGGGGGTCTAAAAATTTATTGAGTTTATTTAGTTACCAAAGGAACTGGTTACAAGTGACTGATTAGACGTGTTGACACGTAGTTCCATCTTGTTGGAAGTAACCTCCCTTAAGTTTGAGATCATCCAGCTGCTCTTCAAGTGTACTGAAGATTCTCGTACAAACTATAGTGTCTCCGGTCGTATCGAAGAACATAGGGCCTACAATACTGGAAGTTTACACCGCGCACCGCACTCCAACCTTTTCATCGTGCAGTGGTGTTTCGTCGATAATTTGGGGTTTACAGCAGCTCAATACGTGCTGTACAGTAAATGTATTCACAGTTCCGAATATCGCCAATCATCAGCTTTAGAATGCAATGACAACAATGAAGATTTGTGTCGCACCGGGACTCGAACCAGGGCTCCCTCTTATCGCGAGCGGTTGCCTTACCATTTGGCAATTCGTACACTACTTACAGCTAGACCCGAACTTCTATATTTCGTGTACCAACTGTACTCGTACATCCACTATGTATATTCCCGAACAGGAGAGACAATTCAACTTCAAAGTCGCTTGCCTACTGTCGGCGTGTAAATACAATATTGCAGTGCCTGTGTCCTGTGTTATTCAGAATTACGAGGCCAAGTTCCTTTGGACATGCATGCATGTCCGAAGGAACGGGCACTGCGGGAATTACAGCCGTTATGAAATAAAATAAATTTACTCGCAATTGTGAATATGGACAACCATCAGCTGTAATTCGGAAAAAACACAGGCACAGCAATATCGTATTTATCCGCCGGCAATGGGCTAGCGACTTCCAAGTAAAATGTGTCCGCTGAATGGGAATATACATGGTGGGTGTACGAGTACGGGTTGTTGACTCATGGTTGACGATATATGGTAGCTTGGGTCTGGCCGTGAGTCGTGCACGGATAGCCAAATGATTAGGAAATCCTTGTTCGAGTTCCGATCCGGCAAAAATTTACATTGTCATCATTGCTAGTGTGCACTTAGAATAATCTAGTCGCAAGTTAATTCAGACAGTTCAGTGGGGACTCTGAATACCATATGGTAGTCGGCTATTAGAATTATTTCGTTATTTGTCGAATGAACTAGCGTTTATCGCGATTAGCGCTGAACTGAACGCTTAACAGTTTGGTATAGTATATTCGTGAACTGTAAATAATTTTTGCTGCATTTCCCAATTTATTTAAACTTTATAGTGAGTGTCTAACCACTATACGGGGGCTAGAGCTATTTTTAATCTGGTTACAAACAATCCTACTGCAAGAACATCCGCAACTGAGCATTATACCAGAGACTGAAAATACTGCTTGAGTTGTAAATTTCTTTTATTACTACACGACCGGTTTCGGGCTCTTATAAGGCCATCTTCAGGTGTCATAACTGTGCTGTAACACCCGAGCGCCCGGGTGGAAGTGTACTAGGCGTGGTGCGCTACCTATGAGCGCTCATAGGTAGCACACCACGCCTAGTACACGTCCACCGCGGCGTTCGGGGGCCACAGCACAGCTACGGCAACTGAAGATGGCCTTATAAGAGTCCGAAACCGGTCGTCTAGTAATAAAAGAAATTTACAAGTTGTTAGTTCCAGTGAGTGGAAGTTCACCAGTCTGCCGTTTAATATGTGCATTTAGTGAATCAACCGTGTTTCGTACTGAACTCTAAACTCATTGTTGAACAGCATTATTTGCATGTAGCACCTGTGAACCATCCTAACATTTTTATGTTTTGATTTTGTGTTTCAGGAACAATTAGTCTGAACTTTATTAAAAAAGCGACAGATACAGACTCGCAACCCAATGACAGCGACACAAGCGAAAGACAGTAATACACTATTATTACTATGCAACTGCAAGTTGCTGATAACTTCTTTTAAATGTTCAGAAATTTTAATTTGTTTACACAATGCAATCACTTCGTATTTTATTACTACAATATACATGATTGACAATTGTAATCAGTCAACTCATAGATATACTTGGGTTTATTAGTTTGTTGGAATAAAAGTGGAATTATAAAATATTCTCAGTAGCAGGTAAACTAGATGGCAGATTCGAGCTCATTGATAAGAAACTGAGACAACTCACTCAGTCTATAAAGCACATTGCTTACAAAACACTCGTGCTACCCATCCTGGAATATTGCCCAAGACTATGAGATTCCTCCAGACAGGAGTGGCAAGGGACATTGAACATTGCTAAACAAAGGCAGCACGAATGGTCACTCGTTAATTGGACCATTATGAAATGTTCCAAAACCTGAACTTGCAGATAGTTGAAAACAGATGTCAACTAATTCGTGAAAGGCGAAAGTTATAAAGAAAGACTTAAAAACATCCTTTAAGTGTGGAATCTAGTAATATGTTACAGCCTCTTACATATCTTTCCCGTAGGAAGAGTCTTCTTGATCAGTTATTCATCCTGTCTCCATTCGTGAACAGAATAGGAAAAAAGCCAGCACCGTATACAGGTAGGTAAGAAACGGCCTGAAAAGCTTGTGAGGGTGTTGAAAGTTAGGTCGAGTTGAGAAATTAAATGCTAAGGAAAATTTCGATACTTCGACCCTTTCTGAGATAACTGACGTTGAAGTTAGCCAATCTGGTCGTTGCGCGCGCTAATTCAAGCGCCCCGATGGAGACGGCGACGTCAAAGGGTTGTTCGTTTGCTTTCCTAAAATCGAATAAAACAGCGATACACAAATTTGACACCGGACAATAGTAAGGGTGGAACTCGAACCAAAGTGGTAAGGATGGAACTCGAACCAAGGTGAGCAGCCTGTAGACTGTCGTCTATGAGAACGACTGACAGTAATTGTATCTGGTGGTTCGCTTGAATCTGCGCGCGTAACGGTCTGATTAGCTAACTTCAATGCTAATTAACTCGAAAACGGCGCAGTGTAAGGATTATTTTTGTCAACAGTTACTTCTCAGCACATACTACACTGCAACACCCTTACAAGCTTTTCAAACTGTTTCTGACCACCCTGTATATGACCTGATGGAAAGTACTCTTTGCCGTGGCTTTCATAGTATGGATGTAGACGTAGTTTAAAAGCTCTCAGTGCACGTATGTTACGACTTGCGACAGTTTCCCGAAAAAAAAAATGTGAAGGTAAAGTGGCTTCCATTGAATCTGTGTTTGGTGAGCGCCACTTAGACACTTGAGTGGGACAACCACTGCTAATTGATACGACGTGGAAGCGGAGGTAAGAAAAGGAGCGCCCGAACGCCGGAGACCCCAGCCAGTTCTTCCGCTCCGGACCCCCTCCTGCCTTCACTTCGCCCTCCGCCCCCCACCCCTCCATCTGCTAAATTGGCAGCGTCACCCACTAATGGGCACGTTCTGTTATTCTCCGACAGCGACCTCTTAGCCTGCTAGTTAGCGGCTTCATCTGCTGACGAACATTCATCGGGTCACTTCGCTGTCGCGCACTCAACAGCTCCAGTTGCGATAAGTCGCACAAGAAAGTGCGACTTCATTTCCAAATCACTACAAAATAAATCGTCGTGCTTGTACTTACGTGCTTACAAACAAAGTCTAGCACCAAGTACCGTCTGATAACTTACTGTCAAACGTAATAAAGTTGTTACTGTTCGATGATACTGCAAAGAATCAAAAACGGAGCTTTGACAACCCAGTTTCAGAGATGAAGTCTGAAAATTAAACACAATAACAAGAAGTGACGAGGAATAGCAAACATTTACTCTTCAGACGACTATGAAAATGTGAAATAAAACGACAAAAATATAGAATATAGCTTTATTGTATTGTGTAAGACACAGGTTATTAAGCAGAATAATCCTATGGAATGGATGAAGTTGCCATAAGGAGTTTTCCTCAGCCTACTTTTGAAATTAGATTTTCTTACTGTTAGTCATTCCATATAAAGGAACACCTGGTTAAAGCCCTTTGTCACACCGTATTAATTCCTATATATTTCAAAGCCAGATAATTTAGGTTGTTTTTCTCCCTAATTTCCTAGTTACAGACATCATTATTCAGCTATTTAAACAACTGCATGCTAGGCAATCGTGCACAGGCATCTCACAGTGCTCTTACAGCAGGCCATCGCGTAACAAAATCTTTTTATTCTAAATATGAATTACCCAAAATAGAATTACAAAGGACGTCACTGAACAAAATTAAGTAAGGTATATTGCCTTATTCTTATAAACACGAAAACACAAAAAATTAGATGATTTTACCTTACTTAATATGTGTTGTCAGTTTTTGGATTAGCCATTTGATGGACAGAAATGAATATTCTGTACTTTTTTTTTTCTTAAACTGAAGAAAGATAAATCCCTACTAACGCAGTCAACAGCTCCTTCGCATTTGTTTATTTTATTTTATTTTATTTTCATTTCTTTTTTTGTTTTGTTTTTAGAGCGCAAGAATAAACGATGCACGTGACTTGCATAAAATTGCAAGTCGTATTTCTTAGGTTAGACAACTAGATAATAAATATGGCTTGTTGCATGTTTTTCAATTGCACAGGCCTTCGACGACTTCCATGCCCCTAACCCATCTCACTAAACTTATCGGTGAAAGGGGGCCTACAGTTTAACGTGGAATCCAAACCACGTGTCGTTCCTCGTGAATCTTCACATCGTTGAGAGGTGAAGGCTATGTTAAAGGCAGGCTGTAATATTCCATAATCCGACCGGGATTAGATTTCGCTTTACCACTAGACCGCCATTCCTAGCAAAGCACCAGGTGGTAAAATAATTACTGAACAGTCTTACAACAGGAATTCAAAAAGAACTGCCAGCACTCGATGAAGTTTCCACAGCAATACACGAGGAAAACGTGGTTCTATTTCAATAAAGGTACTGCCAAATAATCACTTGTTACACCAATATGAAGCCTTATAGTGCCTCTGGTGGTTATGCCCATCATCATAGAGCCGCTGAGTGTATCAAATGAAAAATAATGTAAATTAAACCCCGTGTAGACAAATGTGAAACGCTTTTCGCTTATTGGAAGTGTAAATGGACAGAATTTTGGACTCTGTCACATTATTAGATAAACGAGCAACGTAACTAGATCTAGTTTTGCCTCCACATTTCCCTCTGCTTTCAATACAAATCGAATCATTACTATTGTCATTTTGTCAGCATTTAGCTAATGCATAGAACTGGAACATCCATTTTTCATAACAATCACGACGTTTGTCCCTACGGAAAACCAGTTTGAGATCTTTATATCTTTGTACATACTACAGTGTTACCTTTCTCGATACACACTCATGCCGTTCAATACTTATTTCTCAGTCACCAAAATGAATTAGACCAGTAAAAAATACTTAGATTAAATTTTGGTAACATCACAGCACTCGTTACATAAAGTTCTATGTCGTTATTTATACGAATACCGAACCAATTCCTAAATTATGTCTAAAACAAACATTCGCAAGCAGTATTATACTAGGCGACATGTTACACTACGAACTCAGATGGGAAGCTGATTCACAAATTGTGAAAATATCAAGCAGGGGAAAGATTTCCATAAACAGTGAACAGTTCTTCCATTGAATGACTATGTGAACAAGGTGTGTTATCTAAGATCACTATGGTTTCTTGTGTCTTCGACTACTAGAGAAAATAGAGAAAAATTTCGCTAAATAGGAAATGTGGACCCTTCTCTGGATGAAGGCTACTGCGTGCTCTGTAAGCGGTGATTTCAACGCGCGGTAAGGACAGCAACTTTCGAGCAACAGTGTGAAACGTGCCAACTGCACCAAAGAGCAATCACGTACACTCGCTTCTGTGTGTGTGTGTGTGTGTGTGTGTGTGTGTGTGTGTGCGTGCGTGCGTGTAGCGAGTTACCTACTATTTAAATAATCCTTTGGATTGTGTAAAGAAACACACATCATCACGTAAATTTAAAACAAAAATCGACGCTACGGTAACGAAGTAAAGGTGGATTTCAATGAAGGCTGAAGAGGAAGGAGCAAAGGTGCCTCTACTTCGTGACCTCGCGTGCTGGGCGCTGGCAGATGGCGCAGGGCGTGTCTGCTGGAAGGACGCCCACGTGCCGCCTCACACAATGGGACTGGGACGGCCGCGGCAAGGCACGGCACGGCGACGCACTAAGCAGCCGTCAGTGCCCTCCGACGGCGGCGAATTTCCTCCACTTACGTTAACCTCGGCACGTGGCTGAGCTCCAACGAAAAGATCAGATTCCAACAATCTTCGCGACAGACCAAATGTTAATTCCCTTCTCTGTCAGGTTCTTCCAAATCAAAGGCGCTTTGAAGGAAGTGCTGAAGATGTATCAGAAGCTATAAAATAGGTGTAAGTAAGAGAATTTTGAAGAAAGACAAGAAGTGACTGAAACATTCATGCCAGTAACTAAATGACAACCATTTCTTTATTGCAAGCGTTAATATGCTACGGAGAAGCGCAGCTTGTCTTCTAAATCACTAAGATAAATCAGATTTCTCTACTGTGACCCAACTAGCGTAAAGATTACAAAGACGTGTATAATGCAATATAGCAGCGCATAACCATCAAATTCTGTTATAAGTTGCGAAGAATCACGACGGACACGCATGCGATATTGGTGAAAGAGCGTAGAAATCAGCAGTGCGCAAACCATGTGGAAAGAAAACTATTTACGTTACACGTACTCGCCAGTCGTTAGCTAGCGTAGCAACAAACAACAACATGATACGCTGGCGCCAAGTCGGTTACCATACTGGAGATTGTTACTGAGGTGTGTGGGATACAGGGAGGACAGTGTTGACGCCACAACTGGCGGGAGCAGAGTACATATAACTCATCTGTGATAAACCAATGAACAGGCAGAAACTAATATGGATCGGATTTGAGGAATATTTCATTGACATTTATCACTGAAAATTATATTTTCTATAATGAACCACTACGTGGGATAAAAAGTCATGCCACCAGTTCTGTGCAGAGAAGGGTAACAAACCGTCAGTCACAGAACAAAGATATCTCCTTCGCCATTTAATAGACATTCGGATATGTGTGATGTGAATGCTGTGAACGATTATAAAAGACGAGTCGGCAGGAAGTTTTCTGAAGGCTTGCGAGCGTTAAGGAAAGCGTGTTATAGCCTGTGAAGATTAACTTGAAAGCGAATCAAGACACTTACGTGACGTACACACTCAGGAAAAAAATCTGCTACGTGAGTCAATATTTATCGCTTTCAGTCAAATAGTTGGCATTTAAAGGTCTTCTTGGCATGCTGGTAGGAAACGAACTTATTTGCTCCCACTATATGTAAAATGGAAACATATTTCAGCGATGAAATTATCATTTGCCACTCATGCAGTAGGAAAATGTAACGTGTTGCGTGCAAGTTCAGGTGTTGCAGTGAGGACATCCGAGGCTAAGAATTATGCCATGCTTACTGCTAAGTGCAGTAAACGGACCGCCCCCTTCGTGAACGGCTTCCAGTTTAATGGTGGCAGCTCCTCTCGAGACAATACAGTTAACAGTTCTTATGTTGATACTCATTAAATCTGAAAGCCTAACTTTTGTTACGCCTTGATAAGATACAACTGAACTGTAGTGGTACCAGATATAGAGAAAAGGGTAAGGAAACGTGACACATAGAGTTGACATCATAATACAGACTATGATTCTGAGAACTGTATTTAGATATGTTTCGTCACAGCGAACCTAGGAAAGCTGATCAGTTATTATTTACAACCATTTTTCCTTTATTCTAATTCAATGACGTTAATGTTATAGATGATAATAAACCAAACTTGCGTCCTGCAACTTAATTTTATTTCTATTCTCATCCAGAAACTTTAATACTGAATACGAGAGTAAAAAATCCAAAAATACTTCTACTGCTAGTGAATAACATGTTCTCACTTTCTTCATTTTTCCCTCTCTTCTCTCTGAAACACATCGATTATTGTTGTGGAAAACTAATCACTAACAATTAAATGGCTAAAGAGAACATTACGTTGGTATTTTATACTTGCTGGAGTGCAGCCATTCAAATAAAGATTGTTGATGTAGAACGCAACTAGCCACAAATACTCTTGAGAAGATTTTTTGCTACAGTGGGTGTTTTCGAGCCGTAGTGCCGATCTTCAGATGGCTGCTCTTGTTTTGGTACTGTATCTCAACGACAACAGCATGTAGTCTGCTCCTGTACTAAGAATATTTAAGCATTTAGCGTCACTATATATTCTGTAAGTGTGACAGAAAAATATGCTAATGTGCTGTTAGTGAACTCTAGAACAGTAACTTACTTGAGCAACAGTGATATTCTCATTAAATCATATAGCAGATTGTTAGAAAATCTCCTCCAAATAAGTACACCACTTACACGTTCAGTCACCAAATTTTATAAGCATTAAATAACAAAACAGCTCCGGTTGGTATTTTTTTGTGACCTATCCATGGCATTTGACTATGTGAACAGTAATATCCCCGTACAGAAATTGAGGTTTTATGGAGTTGATGGTATAGCCAACCAATGGGTGACATATCTAACCAGGAAAATGCAAAATGTTGTACTTAATTATTCAACTAAAGTAACTGGGTGAAGTCCTGTCTCGGTGGGGAGGGGGGGGAATAACTTATGGGGTCGTACAAGGTTCAATCTTAGTCCATTATTGTCTCTCATATATGAAAACTACCTTTCGTCAAATACAGAATTAGCAGGATTAGTTATTTTTGCACATGACACTAGTATTGTAAAGAGCTGCAACATACAGAAATACAAGAAATGGTAAACAATGTTATGAGAAGTAATATCCAGTGGTTTTCTGCAAATGGTCTCACTCTCGATTTCAAAAAGGCACAATTTATTCAGTTCTGCACATCTGGAGGTACTGCCCTAGTGATACGTTAAACACGTGGTGTGGAAATAATGGCTAGGGCGGAAAATTGAAATTTTTTAGGTTTCCGTACACATAACAGATTAGAGATTAGATTAGCTTGGAGAATTAAAATGAAAAATTAGAAAGAAAAACTTATTTCTGAGCTCACAGAACAACACTGTTCAGTGACATTCGCACTTTAAATCACTGCAAATCTTGAGGAGAGGCATATCAGTAAGTTAACGTGTTCTACGTATTTTCATTCACTAATGCTGTATGGAGTAATGTCCTGAGGTAACTCATTTTAAAGATAAAATGTTTCTATTGTTAAAACATCCTATATAAATAATACGTGGTGCTCCTCCATCACCATTCTGCAGATATCTATTTCAAGAGCTAGGCTTTTTGACTACTGCTTTACACTACATTCAATCCCTTACGAAGATTGTTATAAATAACCCACTACAATTCAAAAGGAACAATGATATACATCTTTAGCACAAGAAGAGGTGTCACCAAAATTTTTTATCATTTACCCAGTGATGTTAAACGCCTCACGGCAAGCACAGTTAAATTTTGAAGCAAACTAAGAAAAAATTCTGTTTGACAACTCCTTCTGTTCTGTAGAAGTATTTCTGCTTATCTAATATGTCAAAGGTAGTGGGCGAAAATTACCAATTCATGTTTATATTTAAACAAAACAAAAGAAATACAAATAACAATTGTATATGGAACTTCCTGGCAGATTAAAACTGCGCGCCGGACCGAGACTCGAACTTTGGAACTTTGCCTTTCGCGGGCAAGTGCTCTACCAACTGAGCTACCCAAACACGGCTCACGCCCCGACCTCTCAGCGTTACTTCTGCCAGTACCTCGTCTCCTACCTTCCAAACTTTACAGAAGCTCTCCTGCGAACCTCTCTTTCAGGAGTGCTAGTTCTGCAAGGTTCGCAGGAGAGCTTCTGTAAAGTTTGGAAGGTAGGAGACGAGGTACTGGCAGAAGCAAAGCTGTGTGGACGCGGCGTAAGTCGTGCTTCCGTAGCTCAGTTGGTAGAGCATTGGCCGCGAAAGGCAAAGGTCCCGAGTTCGAGTCTCAGTCCGGCACACAGTTTTAATCTGCCAGGAAGTTTCATATCAACGCACACTCCGCTGCAGAGTGAAAAATCTCATTCTGGAATTGTATATGGTCACCACGTAGCAGTATTTGCATATGAATGTGTAATTTGAAGTGACACTATTCGTTTCAACATCATTATGCTTATAATGCTGCATGGAATATAAACCAAGTGTGTAACTAGCTCGCTGCAGTTCGAAGCGCATAAAGTGTTACGGGCACATACATTTATTGTAAAGAAAATTATTTTGTTATGTTTTGGCCTTAATGCGTATTTAGGAGGGAGCATAGACTTAGTACACAATCAGCTGTGGCACACGAACATTTCGTAACACTGTGCATGGAAGTTTCAGCTTCAGTCCTGTCCTGGGCAGGTAACATTTCTGTTTACAATACAAACATGATTCAGACTAGTTGATAATATTTTCCTTTTAAACTGAAGCTGCGACTGCATGAAAAAAATTACGCTTATCGGGAACAGATGACATACCGCCGTCGATTGTGATCCCGTAATGAAATAAACTGCAACTGACTCTGTGTTCTCCATCAAAAGTCGTTAAACATATTACTTAACAGTACTACAGTTTGGCCTCTTATCTCTACGCCTTTCGGTGTTAACTACACTGGCTCTCCCACCAACAGCAACCATCGTAATGCTATTGTACTTGAATACAAGGAGAAATAGTAACGCCCGATGCGCCTGTATCGTTAGTGGCTTGTAGGTAGCTAGGTACGCCGCAGCCAACTAACGGCCGGCGACACCAGTAGTTGCGCAAGAGAACCGCGTGGGCGCTCCTTGGGTAAGGCGCAGCTCAGCTCATACGATATACTTGGCGCCAGCGCCGCGGTGTAAAAGCGCTGACCCAGCCTTGATAGCTAGCCCATCGCCAGCGGAGAAGGCTCCTCGCAACGAAAGGGAACTCAGGTGTAGCGACAGAAATCATTAAAGACTGCGGTGAGCCGACGCCGAATGAAAAAGTAACAGCTGTATACGAATTTAATTTACAAAAACGAATCAACACGGAGGTACGGGTAAATTTTCCTCTTCCTGGCGCATAGCTGCGAGGGGTTTATTAAATTGTTTCGTCTTGTTACGGAGTCTAAGGGGTTTTTAAACGGTAAAGTATATGATGTGCAAGGCTGGCGTTTTTTGCCGCACCTGCCCCACCTGCAGGGGTGTCCAGCTGCTCGCCACGCTACGCCTCTTCGCTGTCACTCGACTCTCCCGGACCGTCTCGCACGTAAGCTGTCCGGCCGGCTGCTGGCTCATCGCCCCCTAATGCTCTGCTGACGCTTCTCATTAACTTCCCGACCCACGAGGAACACTTCGTGGTACCTCAAACGTGTATTTTTGTCTTTATTTTACAACAGTCTCACCGCTGTTTCCTACCTCCATGCAACCGATATTGAAATAAAAGTTCATTGCAGAAATAAAATAATGTGACATCCAAGAGTGAATCGGCAGAAGCAGATGTAAATAAAGCCACAGGACCATGTTACAATCTTAGCGTATTATCTTACCCAATAAAGAACAATAAAAATCGCGGAGGTCTAAATCGTTCCCTCATACCTAAAAACAAATATACAAGAAATTCTAAAAGCACCAAGCAAATAAATTAAGCAGTCGAAGTAGCAGAAACTCAAGACGTGCTTCTCGGGTAATTTTATAAACGAGAACTTTGGTTACTCTCTTCGCATTAACGTTTTGCCTCGTCCTCCAGTTGGCGACCAGAGAACAATTCAATTATTTCGGTGAATATGCGTTTGGCTATCAACGTGATGTAGAAGACAGAGGGCATTCTGTCTCTCTCTCTCTCTCTCTCTCTCTCTCTCTCTCTCACACACACACACACACACACACACACACACACACACAATCACAGACCACCGCCCCCGCCCCCCCCCCCCCGCACACACACACAGACACATACACACAGACTGCAACATTTCATAAATGATATATGAAGTAACACACACATAAATTTTAGCTAAATGAAGTATGAAGTTCCTGAAGCTGTGTACTCGCTGTGGAGTTAATATGAAATTTCATATTAACGATACTAACTGAAAAAAAATATCTCAAGAACATGTGTTTCTTGCCGGCTAGAGTGGCCGAGCTGTTCTAGGCGCTACAGTCTGGAACCGCGCGACCGCTACGGTCGCAGGTTCGAATCCTGCCTCGGGCATGGATGTGTTTGACGTCCTTAGGTTAGTTAGGTTTAGGGGACTGATGTTCTCAGAAGTTAAGTCCCATAGTGCTCAGAGCCATTTCAACATGTGTTTCTTGGTTCCATAATTTGTTGCTAATGCATTTGTACGGGAAAGCAGTTATAACAATGTCAACGACTAGTCGTTCGGTTCGGTTTTATGGTGTACATAATAACGGTAAAGTGAATTTCCATTTGCACTGGCCATAGTTAAAGCACAATCTGCTCGCCGTGACGAATGGACGAATACCAAGAGACACGTGATAGCTAATCATACGAAATGCTGTTTTTTTGTAAGTAGATTCGTCTGTAATGAGTCTGAATGGCCTCAAACAGATACCGTAAAGCTAAGTAATATTCAAAACCATTAATTGTTGGTTAGAGTAGTTTCTGTCGTTCTACATCTATAGATAGTTTCAAATATTATTTGGGTATGATACTTAAAACTAGTTTCTAGGTGAATCCCACTCTGAAAGCAAAATTGTTATTTAAGTGTTATACACACTGTAACCAGTATAAGTGCAGATATTTTTATATGCGGTACCTTAATGCGTCCACACATCAGTTTGTTGGTTGTTTACCTTGCGTCGAATACTCTTCCCACAAACATGTCGCAAAGCTTACGACCTGTTGTTTTGTGCATGGTCGTATCTGCGCCACAAAATGAACGACGCCTGGCAGTATACACTATCCATTTAGCGTCCATGCATCTACATTTCGCCACCTGAATAACTTCCCGGGAAAAATATGCATTGATGCCTTGTTCTTGGCATATCTACCAGGAGGTACTACCCAGTCTAAAAACATGCATGTTGTAATAGCTATAATTACGTCTGAATCTGACGTAAATCTGATATGATGATGTTCAGTACACTTCCACTGTCACCAACAGAATTATTTACTCTTATACCCGTTACGCTGTGTACTGCTGACACTGCGCTGTGGTTTACCCGAAATTGCGTTTTACAGACATTGGCACAAGTTGTTTGAATAATGTTTGATGTTATTCCACCGAAATCACTTCCCACTGTATATTTAACTGCGCCACAAAATCATAAAAATTCTACAGTCTAGATCTGTAGAGATATATCAAATTGCAAAACAGCTTTTATATACACTTCCCTACATGTCAGAGTAATTTGGTCGGAAATGTGTACCTTGAAGTGAAAGCAGTTATGAGAACGAAATCCATAGCGCACGGCACGCCGCCTTTCTGAGTTTGGAGCACAGCCTGAGCCGGTGGCAGAGTGACGGTCGTGTTTGCCGACCTCTGCAGGTGCCTCGTGGTCCGTTAGCCCGCTCCACATCGCAGGCGCTGCCCTGGAACAGGGCCAGATCACACACTTCTTTGTCTGGGGGGACCCACTTCTCGACACACACATACACAACAAACGTCCGCCGCTCGTGGTCTCGCGGTAGCGTTCTCGCTTCCCGAGCACGGGGTCCCGGGTTCGATTCCCGGCGGGGTCAGGGATTTTCACCTGCCTCGAGATGACTGGGTGTTTGTGTTGTCCTCATCATTTCATCATCATCCAGGAAAGTGGCGCAATTGGACTGAGCAAAGATTGGGTAATTGTACGGGCGCTGATAACCACGCTGTTGAGCGCCCCACAAACCAAACATCATCATCACTTCTTACACAACAAACGGATATTTCTCACTACGGTAAAGGAATCCACACAACTTTTACATACATCCGAACGGCTTGTGGAAAAAATGTCTGCACGTAACACTCACTCTTCCATCTTTCCTTGCATTCCTCATTTCCACTTCTATTTTGACAATTGATGATAAACAAAGAATACAGACCTAGCCTTATTCAGAATGACCGAAAAATTAAGGGCACAATAGTCAGACACAATTTCGATACTCGATAATGGGTTTCATAATTTGCAAGAAACATCATTGGAAACACAAAATCTGTCTTCCAGCACACTCTTCTTATTTTGAGTCTATAGTTGTAACAGGTCTTCCGCGCATTGTAGGTCCTACCATGTAACGCCTGTCACTACACGATAAACATGAATTTTAAATCTTAAATTATCTTTCGCAGTACTTGCATAGACTCTTAACAGGTGTTGATGATAAAGGAACTGATGTTCTCGTGAAAAGTAAGAGTGATCGTCACTAGAGGTAAATTAACGGTACCTGTGGGTGCCATCAGAAGTCAAAATAGAGAGATTAAGTAATTTGTATTTTTCAACTGTGAGATAATACAGAAAGGTGACGTTCATATTGGTCTCTTAAGGTCAGAATGAAGGAAGCGAACCGGCCAGTGTGGCAGAGCGGTTATAGGCGCTAAAGTCTGGAACCGCGCGACCTCTACGGTCGCAGGTTCGAATCCTGCTTCCTGCATGGATGTGTGTGATGTCCTTAGGTTAGTTAGGTTTAAATAGTTCTAGGGGAGTGATGACCTCAATGTTAAATCCCGTAGTACTCAGAACCATTTGAACCATTAGAAAGAAGCGATCGACGTAACTGAAGCGCGTTGTTAGGCACGGAACGGGATGACCCGTCAGTACGGATATGTTAAACAAAAATGAATTACACTCCCTCGAAAGGTAACGACTTCTTCTCGAAAAACGGTTCGACAAGTTTAGCGGCGTGGAGCCACTCCCAGCCCTCCAGAGTTGGGTTTTTCGTTACTTCCCTAAATCGCTGAAAACAGATGCCGGGATCGTTCCTGTGAGAGCGTATGCTTCCCCCACGTCCCCCATTCTATGATTGTGCTCCGTCTGCAACGATCTCGTCATCAGCGGGCCCTTAGCTTCACGAAGCTTTGTTCCATGTTTTGCTCCACTTTATTCTGAAAACGACAGTCTACTTTCTGTTGTATACTTACTAACAAAAGCTGTAAAACTATCAGCGATAAAGTCACATGAATCCCACTACACCTAGATTGGTTGATCCCTAAATAATAGTAGAAAAATAGTCTGTAAGTGGTTCCATGAACACTCTTCCAAACACTGAGGTGTGGATTGCAAATCATTCGTGTACATGTAGATTTAGTTTTAAGTACTGAAACATAGTGCCTAACAGAGGGATCCACTTCTTGAAATCGGTAGACGGCAGAGTGGCGGTCAACGCCAAAAGCACATGCTCTCGTATAACCAACAGAACCGGACACAATATCTCGACCTGACAGTATAGAGCCCACGTGGTCCCACATGCTTGCCATTCAACAGTCAACACACTCTGCGCATCCTCAACATCGCCAATAACAAAAATGTGTCGGCAATCAACGATCTCACCTCCGACCAGCGCCCAGTGCTAGCCGTCTTGCACAGCATCGCTCTACCCACCAGTGATAGTACTAAAAAGACAACAGATTGAGACCAGTACAGCCGAATCGTGACAAACTGCACTCGCCCCACGCGAACCCTGAGATCGACAGAGGACACAAACACAGCAGTCAGGTATGTAAACACCAAAATCCAAACAGGGATTCGTCGTGACAGCATGACTACCGTAATTACTGGACAGCCACCGGACGAATTATCCCGATCACTACAGGAGTTACGTCATCAGAAAAAAACAGATACCGGTGAAGGTGAATAGATGGTGGGATCTCATCTTCGGCAATAGCTAGAATGGCAACTAGGGAAAACACTGCGGATGTCTCAACGACTGGAAAGAGCACTACAAAATGCGCAGGGACTGCTCTCCGGTCCCCTCTGGTGAAGTGGTGGAGGGCCTCCCTGAGACGTATGAAGAACAAAATACCCTTCCGGACTATGATCTCGACGTTAACGAACGACGCGAGGAACAACGAACACTGCAATTCATTGACGAGTTCCGGCGGCGACAGATAAACTGCTTACTTCTACTCACGACTACCACGGAAATCGAGAAAACCATTCGGAAGAGGAAAGGCTACTCGGCTCGAGAGGTAGACCTTGTAAGAAATGATCACCGAAAACAGCTAATGCGAAAGGCATTGGTTCTCCTGAACAGAACATTTAACAAGTATTCGCAACTGAGCTTCTTTCCACCTCAGTGGAACACAGCCAGAATTGCTCCCCTACCCAATCGTGGAAAGAACCTCAGGGATGCTCCAAACTGTAAGCAAGTCACTACTGTGGGTAAAATGTAGGAACGAGTAGTGCTCCACCACGTCCAACCGCCTCTTGCAGCGGACGCAACTGTTAGGCCCGAACACTACGGCTTTCAAAAGAAATTACCTGTAGAAAAGCAAGTCATCCGCGTGGTGGAGCGCGTTAGCAGTAAATTCGTCACTTCAACATCCACGGCTGGGGCCTTCCTGGATAGAGAAAAGCGTACAGTAAGGCGTGGCGGGAACGGCTCGTCCTGAAGGTGATGTCTCAAAAATCAGTTCTGGGTCGTTACGCACACCTCGTCGACATTATCTGCAAGCTCGGAGGAACACAGTGTCCATCGGAGAGCGAGTTGCTTTCAGCTGGGGTCTACCAGTCTCGGTCCTATCATCGGTGCTATTCAATAAATACATCAGTGGTCAGCCCCTAGAATCAAACGTGCATCTAGAGAAATTTCCAGATGGTACTGTGCTCTTTAGCAGCGGTCGGCGGAACCATACCAGGGCCAACTGCCTCCAGATTTAGCTTAACAATATGGTCACCTGACACAGCAGTAATAAAGTGGCACTGAACGCCCACAAGACCACGACGGTGTACTTCTCTATGAAAAGACATCGACCAGCTCCCACCCACCTTAAGGAGCGACAGAAACCATGGACGCCCGATTCTGATATCTCGCCGGTCTCTACTTTCATGTGTCACGTCCACATTCGAGAAAAGAGGAACAGGAGCCTTTAAGTGGCGTGAGGGTTGGCTCAGATTTTCATCAGCGACCACTTGCTCATGAAAAACTAGTTGATATCGTATAAAGCCACGGCGCTCCCGGCCATGATACACGGCAGGTCAGCTAGGGGAATAGCCTCAAAGATTCGTCTTAACTCACTGTACGTCATCCGAAATAAAATTCTTCAGTGGGTTCTAAGCGCACCAACTTTGGAGAGAAAGTACGTTATGAATGCTGTTACCCACACAGAAACACAAGAAGAGGTAATCGAAGATAAAGCCTTAATCACTTCGAGAATCCGAGTACGCTTCAAGAATAGATGGAAACTTTCACTCCATATGTCACGTAGTCACAACCCTTATTCTCGCACAATTCGTAATTCACGCGTAGGGAGACAAACGTTGTATTGCATGTCAGAAAAACACTGCACTTTGAAGATATAGACGCTGTATAAATACAGACATTGCAACTGTGACTGACGTATCCATGCCTCTACAAGCTGAAGTGACGATATAATATTTGCCTCTGCGCGCGGGAATCACTAACTGTGAGAGCATGAGGGTCGTGACTACATGACATGTGGAAGTTTGGATCGGTCCTGAAGGCGTGACCGGATACCCGAAGAAGTTGAGGCCACAGCTCTAAATAAGTGGGAAGGCCGGTTTCGAGTCCCGATTCGGCATAAAGAATGTGAAGCTGTTTCATAACCACTAGTGTATGATCCTTCATGTGCAACGTCTGTTTGATGCAGCTCTACATGCTACCCTTTCCTGTGCAAGCAACTTCATCTCCGAATAATTACTGTGAGTACTACAACCTATATCCTTCTAAATCGGCTTACTGTATTCAACTCTTGGTCTCTATCTACGATTTTTGCTCATCAACTTCCCTCCAACACTAAATTGGTGATCTCAGAATGTGTTCTATCAACCGACTCCTTCTTCTTGCCACTCTGTGTCATAAATTTGATTTCTCCTGAGCCCTTTTTAGTACCTCTTCATTAGTTACATGATCTATTCATCTAATATTCCACATTCTTCTGTGGCACCACATCTCAAAAGTTTCTGTTCTCTTTTTATCTGTTAATCGTCCATACTTCACTTCCGTATATGGCTGTACTCCAAACAGATACCTAACACTTAAATCTGTATTCGATGTTAACAAATTTCTTTCCTTAGAAAAGCTTTTCTTGTCACTGCTAGTCTACTTTTTATACCCTCTACTTCGGCCATCATCTGTTATTTTACTGCCAAAACAGCAAAACTCATTTACTACTTTAAGTGTTTCGTTTCCTAATCTAATTCCATCACCATCACCTTATTTAGTTCGACTACATTCCATCATCCCTATTTTGCTTTTGTTGCAGTTCATATTATACTCACCTTGTCCATTCCGATAAACTGCTGCATGAAGTCCTCAGCTGTCACTGACGAAATTAGAATGACATCGGTAACCTCCAACGATTTTATTTCTTCTCCCTGAACTTTAATTCCTGTTCCAGACTTTTTTGTTGTTTCCTGTACTGCTTCCTCAGTAACATACTGAATAACATTGGGAATAGGCTTCAACCCTGTCTTACATCCTTCTCAATCACTGCTACCCTTTCGTTCCCCTCGACTCTTATAAGTAAAAAATAGCCGTTCGCTCCCTGTATTTTACCCCTGCTACCTTCAGTATTTCAAAGAGGGTATTCCAGTCAACATTGCCGAAATCGAAAATAGATAAAAACAACCCACCCTCACGTAACGCTATTTCATGGCAAGTCGGTAGAGATGAGGGCCTGATAGAAAAAAAGTGACGGTCGTCAAAGGGCAAGAAACACTTGTCTCCGTCACCAGCTTCATTGTAAAAGAATCGTACATGAGCTGAGAACCACAGAAAGAAGATTCTCATCTCCCTCCATTCAGTTTGCGACGATTTTACTATAGTTTCCAGTAATCTGTGTGAATGATTTAGGAAACAATGTGAGAGTCGCATGTAGATAGGCGTGTAAGTATTGTACGTGTGAGTGTAACAGAAAGACACGTCAGGAGAGGGAAGCATGTTTACTAGCAGAGTGGGCCCCAGCAGTGGAGTGAGTCGACCTCCGTGGGCAGACGAGGGGCAGGTGAAGAATGGCGCACGGACGGGGCAGCAACGAATTTGATACGGAACAGGTAAAGGACGGCGCGGCGCGGCGCGGCGGGACACGGGCGGTGGCGTGTCGGGAGGTGGCGGAGCAGCCGCAGCCGCAGCCGCAGCCGCTGCAGAGTCGTGGCACCGCCCGGCGAGCGCGGGCCCGCGTTGGACACCTCCGCGGGGGACGGCCGAGAAGTATGTTTGGAGTGGCGGCCCAAAATAAGAAGAAACAAATGGCTCGGGGAGAAAAATGAATAGAGGGAGTTGTTAGAGCCGTGAGCCATACCACGCGCTGGCGTAGCGCGGGCCAGCCGGCCGAGGAAATTCCAGGTATACAGCGGCGAGTAGCGGGGACCGGAGCGGAGGGGCCGCAAACCAGTTTGGCTGAGCCGCACGCGCGTGGGACGGCCGCCGCCGCCAGCAGCCCGCACGCCGCACCGGCGCGTCGCTCCGTGCCACCCGCACCCTGCGGCGCCCGCGACGTCGACAGCTGACAGCTGCGCCCGCGATCGGCGCGCGTGCTGCCAGCCGCTGCGGCCGCAAAGTGCCAGCGTTCAGCGAGGCCAGTTCGCCACAAGCTTTCCTTCCATTGCATGACAGTGGTGCCGCTCCAACCTGACAGACCCAAACAACGTGTAATATCTCAAACTTTAAAGTCACATTGGAACAGGCACCACCAGTCTCCCACTGGGTTCGATACTAGGTCCGATATTCTTACCACTCTACGTCACTGACTTGAATGACACTGGTCTGGGTAATACGCTGGAGAGCCAAAGAAACTAGTACACCTGCCTAATATCATATAGGGCCCCGCGAGCACGCAGAAGTGGCGCAACACTACGTGGCATGGACTCGACTAATGTCTGAAGTAGTGATGAAGGGAACTGACATCATGAATCATGCAGTGCTGTCCACAAATCCGTAAGAGTATGAGGTGGTGGACACCTCTTCTGAACAGCACGCTGCAAGGCGTCTCTGATATGCTCAATAATGTTCATGTCTGGGGAGTTTGGTGGGCCAGTGCAACTGTTTAAACTCAGAAGAGTGTTCCCGGAGCCACTCTGTAGCAAGTGTGGACGTGTGGGGTGTCACGCTGCCCTGCTCGAATTGCCCGAGTCCGTCGGAACGCACAGTGGGCACGAATGGATAGAGGTGATCGGACAGGATGCTTACGTACGTGTCACCTGTCAGAGTCGTATCTAGACGTTACAGGATTCCCATATCATTCCAACTGCACACGCCCCACACCATCACCATCACCAGTTTAAACAGTACCCTGCTACAAACAGGGTCCATGGATTCGTGAGGTTGTCTCCGCATCCGTACAGGTCCATTCGCTTGATACAATTTGAAATGAGACTCGTCCGACCAGGCATCATGTTTCCAGCCATCAATAGTCCAATGTCGATGCTGATGGCCCAGGCGAGGCGTAAAGCTTTGTGTCATGCAGTCATCAAGGGTACACGAGTGGAGCTTCGGCTGCGAAAGGCCGTATCGATGATGTTTCGTTGAATGATTCGCTAGCTGACACTTGATGGCCCTGCATTGAAATCTGCTGCAATGTGCGAAACGGTTGCACTTTTGTTACGCTGGCCGATTCGTCGTCGTTGATTCCTTTCTTTCAGGATCTTTCACTAGGCGCAGCGACGACAGAGATGTGATGTTTTACCGGATTCCTGATATTCACAGTACACTCATGAAATGGTCGTACGGGAAAGTTCCCACTTCATCGCTACCTAGGAGATGCTGTGTCCAATCGCACGTGCGCCGACTATAACACCACGTTCAAATCCACTTAAGTCTTGACAAAGTGCCATTGTAGCAGCAATAACCGATCTAACAACTGCGCTGGACAGTTGTTGATTTATATAGGCGTTGCCGACCACAGCGCCGTATTCTGCCTGTTTACATATCTCTGTATTTGAATACGCAAGCCCATACCAGTTTCGTTGCCGCTTCAGTGTATATGAAACTTCAAAGTCGCAATAGAGATAGGTGTCGAGTGTTCCCCAGGGTTTTATATCAGGACCGATACTTTTATCACTGTACGTCAATGACATGTTGTTACTACTGGCGCACGAAGTGATGATGGCCTGGGTAACATATAGAACTCGAAAGTCGCAACAGGGTCTGATATTAGGCCTCACCGAATAATACTGGCGTGTACAATACTGCAATATCGGGGTCGCAATGGAGACAGGTGTCGGGTGTTCCCCAGGGTTCGATATTAGGTCCTATATTCTTCTCATTGTACGTCAGTGGTGTGTTGTTACTTCTGTCCCACTGGGTAATGCTGACCTAGGTAAGCTTTGGAAACACAAAGCTGCAATGGCGAAGGTACTGCCGAGTAATGCTGGCATGGATAATATCTGCAACTTCCAAGTCGCAATAGACAGAGGTATTGAGCGTTCCCCCATGGTTAGATATCGGGGCCGGTTAACACTTACCTGACCCAAACATGAGAAACACTCATTCGACACCTGATTTAATCTTTGTCACGTATTTCGTAGTGTTTGACAGAGGATGGAAAATTTCTGCCACCATAAAAATATCCTTGAACTACTCTGAAATGCTTACCATATCAGACCCTTCTCTCTCCTTACCCTTTGAATTCAGCCTTTAGAAAAGCAGTAATATAAACTGATAACATTCAGTAGAGGCGTTTCGTAATTTCTTAATTAATCCTTGTTGATACGATGTTCACGTTGTGAATAAGCTGTAATGCTGTACATATAGAGCCAGATTAAAACTGTAAGTTCACAGCACACAGATAATACTGCTACTCCCGAGATCCTTGCACATCCAATGGACACTGTTACTGGAGTCCTTAAAGTACATTTTGGGGAAATAGAAAGTTAGAAGTGTTCTTGTGAAAAGTGTTAAGTATGTTATAAATATTTTTTGAAATTATATTTCTGCAGTTATCCTCCTGCTTTTACAAGCTCTTGTAAGCGATGTTTGTAATTCTACAAAGGCTAAAAGTATTTTTTTTTTGTTTACTCACGCAGATTTCGACCAAACGTGTCACCTTTTGTGGATCTAATTTTTTATTTATATAAAAGTATCATCCCCCCAAGAAGCATGGATCTTGCCGTTGGTGGGGAGGCTTGCGTGCCTCAGCGATACAGATAGCCGTACCGTAGGTGCAACCACAACGGAGGGGTATCCGTTGAGAGGCCAGACAAACATGTGGTTCCTGAAGAGGGGCAGCAGCCTTTTCAGTAGTTGCAGGGGCAACAGTCTGGATGATTGACTGATCTGGCCTTGTAACACTAACCAAAACAGCCTTGCTGTGCTGGTACTGAGAACGGCTGAAAGCAAGGGGAAACTACGGCCGTAATTTTTCCCGAGAGCATGCAGCTTTACTGTATGATTAAATGATGATGGCGTCCTCTTGGGTAAAATATTCCGGAGGTAAAATAGTCCCCCCTTCGGATCTCCTGGCGGGGACTACTCAAGAGGACGTCGTTATCAGGAGAAGGAAAACTGGCGTTCTACGGATCGGAGCGTGGAATGTCAGATCCCTTAATCGGGCAGGTAGGTTAGAAAATTTAAAAAGGGAAATGGATAGGTTATAGTTAGATATATAGTGGGAAATAGTGAAGTTCGGTGGCAGGACGAACAAGACTTATGGTCAGGTGAATACAGGGTTGTAAATACAAAATCAATTAGGGGTAATGCAGGAGTCGGTTTAATAATGAATAAAAAAATAGCAGTGCGGGTAAGCTACTACAAACAGCATAGTGGACGCATTATTGTGGCCAAGATAGACACGAAGACCACGCCTACTACAGTAGTGCAAGTTTATATGCCAACTAGCTCTGCAGATGACGAAGAAATTGAAGAAATGTATGATGAAATATAAGAAATTATTCAGATAGTAAAGGGAGACGAAAATTTAATAGTCATGGGTGACTGGAATTCGGTAGTGGGAAAAAGGAGAGAAGGAAACATAGTAGGTGAATATGGATTGGGGCTAAGAAATGAAAGAGGATGCCGCCTGATAGAATTTTGCACAGAGCACAACTTAATCATAGCTAACATTTGGTTCAAGAATCATAAACGAAGGTTGTATACATGGAAGAAGCCTGGAGATACTGACAGGTTTCAGATACAACACATAATGGTAAAACAGAGATTTAGGAACCACGTTTTAAATTGTAAGACATTTCCAGGGGCAGATGTGGACTCTGATCTCAATCTATTGGTTATGAACTGTAGATTAAAACTGAAGAAACTGCAAAAAGGTGGGAATTCAAGGAGATGGGACCTGGATAAACTGAAAGAACCAGAGGTTGTACAGAGTTTCAGGGGGAGTATAAGAGAACAATTGAAAGGAATAGGGGAAAGAAATACAGTAGAAGAAGAATGGGTAGCTTTGAGAGATGAAGTAGTGAAGGTAGCAGAGGACCTAGTAGGTAAAAAGACGAGGGCTAGTAGAAATCCTTGGGTAACAGAAGAAATACTGAATTTAATTGATGAAAGGAGAAAATATAAAAATGCAGTAAATGAAGCAGGCAAAAAGGAATACAAACGTCTCAAAAACGAGATCACCAGGAAGTGCAAAATGGCTAAGCAGGGATGGCTAGAGGACAAATGTAAGGATGTAGAGGCTTATCTCACGAGGGGTAAGATAGATACTGATTACAGAAAATTAAAGAGACCTTTGGAGGAAAGAGAACCACTTGTATGAACGTCAAGAGCTCAGATGGAAACCCAGTTCTAAGCAAAGAAAGGAAAGCAGAAAGGTGGAAGGAGTATATAGAGGGTCTATACAGGGGCGATATTCTTGAGGACAATATTATGGAAATGGAAGAGGATGTAGATGAAGATGAAATGGGAGGTATGATACTGCGTGAAGAGTTTGACACAGAACTGAAAGACCTAAGTCGAAACAAGGCCCCGGGAGTAGAAAACATTCCATTAGAACTACTGACAGCCTTGGGAGAGCCAGTCCTGGCAAACTCTACCATCTGGTGAGCAAGATGTATGAGACAGGCGAAATACCCTCAGACTTCAAGAAGAATATAATAATTCCAATCCCAAAGAAAACAGGTGTTGACAGATGTGAAAGTTACCGAACTATCAGTTTAATAAGCCACAGCTGCAAAATACTAATGCGAATTCTTTACAGACGAATGGAAAAACTAGTAGAAGCCAACCTTGGGGAAGATCAGTTTGGAATCCGTAGAAATACTGGAACACGTGAGGCAATACTGACCCTACGAATTATCTTAGAAGAAAGATTATGGAAAGGCAAACCTACGTTTCTAGCATTTGTAGACTTAGAGAAAGCATATGACAATGTTGACTGGAATACTCTCTTTCAAATTCTAAAGGTGGCAGGGTAAAATACAGGGAGCGAAAGGCTATTTACAATTTGTACTGAAACCAGATGGCAGTTATAAGAGTCGAGGGACATGAAAGGGAAGCAGTGGTTGGGAAGGGAGTGAGACAGGGTTGTAGCCTCTCCCCGATGTTATTCAATCTGTATATTGAGCAAGCAGTAAAGGAAACAAAACGAAAATTCGGAGTAGGTATTAAAATCCATGGAGATGAAATAAAAACTTTGAGGTTCGCCGATGACATTGTAGTTCTGTCAGAGACAGCAAAGGACTTGGAAGAGCAGTTGAGCGGAATGGACAGTGTCTTGAAAGGAGGATATAAGATGAACATAAACAAAAGCAAAACGAGGATAATGGAATGTAGTCGAATTAAGTCGGGTGATGCTGAGTGAATTAGATTAGGAAATGAGATACTTAAAGTAGTAAAGGGGTTTTGCTATTTGGGGAGTAAAATAACTGATGATGGTCGAAGTAGAGACGATATCAAATGTAGACTGGCAATGGCAAGGAAAGCGTTTCTGAAGAAGAGAAATTTGTTAACATCGAGTGTTGATTTATGTGTCAGGAAGTCGTTTCTGAAAGTATTTGTATGGAGTGTAGCCATGTATAGAAGTGAAACATGGACGATAACTAGTTTGCACAGGAAGAGAATAGAAGCTTTTGAAATGTGGTGCTACAAAAGAAAGCTGAAGGTTAGATGGGTAGATCACATAACTAATGAGGAGATATTGAATAGAACTGGGGAGAAGAGGAGTTTGCGGCACAACTTGACAAGAAGAAGGGATCGGTTGGTAGGACATGTTCTGAGGTATCAAGGGATCACCAATTCAGCAATGGAGGGCAACGTGGAGGGTAAAAATCGTAGAGGGAGACCAAGAGATGAATACAGTAAACAGATTCAGAAGGATGTAGGTTGCAGTAGGTACTGGGAGATGAAGAAGCTTGCACAGGATAGAGTAGCATGGAGAGCTGCATCAAACCAGTCTCAGGACTGAAGACCTCAACACAACAACACAAAAGTATCATAGAGTCGTTCGGTTTCTATTCTATTTGAATCTTAAAGCTATAACTGCTCTGTTGTGATTGCTCACTTGAAGCGACGTCATTTAAATATTGGGCTTTATAGGGCGACTACTGGTATGCTTTTATGATTTGACTCCATCTCGTCTGCAGAGTAGTTGGAAAAAGTATGTTTCTTTGCTCAAATAGTAATTTTTTCGGGTGTAGCAGTTACGGATGTTCTGTATTTATGGTTTTTGCCACATTGTGCATTCTTGAGCGATAGGCTGAACAGATGCTCAATTAGCAATCCTGTGACTTAAAGTAGTGTAAATCTAGATCACTTAGTACGATCCTGTTTTACAGACCTATCATTAATTTTAAGTTCAGACAGTGTGCGTTGACAGTTGGATTGCTTATCACCTTTTAATTTATTGCTGTAGTGTCTGCATACGTACTTTAAATGTCTAATACATTCAAATACGCCAATGTGCTCATTCTCTTCCGCCGGATGCCAGAGTGTAAAGTTTCCAGCTTCCACCAGTGGTATGAGACTTACGTGAGGAGAGACACGAAGTTCTCATTATCTACCCAGGCAAGGAGAGGCAAAGTACATATATATGAATAAATGCGTAATTAGGCAGCAACTTCTGTGATATTATCAACAATAAAAACAAATACGAAATTTACGAAAAACTTCATATCTTTTGTCGGACAGAACATGACTTTAGTGCAAGCATGGTAACTGCGGAAAATTATTCTGTTTAATGGATTTCGCGTTCAAAAGTTCCAGAATAAAATAGTTATGTGCGGACGGGATGACATTTAGAAAAAATGGATATTACATTAATTTTTTTTTCGAAAAAATTAAGCGGCCAGTGGTTTAATCAGATTCATGTAAGACACTTTACACTGCAAATAAATCCAGCTCAGTGATAGGTGTATTGCCAAAAGTGCCAGTTAATGTATAACTGAGCGTACCCGGCAGTGGTGTATAGACATATAGTGTGGACAACACTTTACTCCTAGAACTTCACAGTGTACGGAACTTGACTTCAAAGCTGGCAAACTACGTCTGACAAGCCGATCGCTTGGGGTCGGAGATGGGGGCCCGAGAACGCTCTCAATTTCAATGTAATCTAAGATGCCCGGTACCTCACCCTAAAACCGTTCATTCTATTGCTGTTTCGTTCAAGATAATCGACGAGATGAATATACTTATGGTCTACTAAATGTCCGTAGCGGGCGAAACAGCGCAGTAGCGTAGTGTGTAATGTCGTAAGGTAGTGTGTCAAGGGTCGTGGGTTCGTTCCACGAAATAAAATTCTTTCTTTCTCTCTTTTTCTTTATTCTTTATGTACTTACACTTCTGATGACGTCTGACAACCGTCATAATTTTGTTGCTCACAAAATAGATACCAAAGAGATAAATTGTAACTGATTCCGTATTCAGTAAGCCACAAGTAAATACTGATAACTTATCACATTACGATTTATAGTTTTTAAAGTGGTTGTCGTCATAGTAACATTAATAAGATAAACTGTGCTCTGACGAAGAATGGTTATCTTGCCGCAATGGCAATTAATTTTCAATAAATTGAAGGAGAACCTTATGTCATGGACATTCTGCAGTACTCGTTTCTCGCATATTAATATTGCAGTCATAAACCAGTATCTAATTTGTATTCAGCGGTCATCCTCCTTCTTTTCGATCGTATAATTCAACGCACTTTGACGCCTACAATCGTTTTCCTTTTTTTTTTTAATTATGAGGTATAACGCATCAGACTGACGCTATGCAGTCTCTAATATCTTACCACTGTTAAAGCAGTTACTGTTGTAATGGATGGCAGTTAAACTGATGTCGTCCGCTTGCCGAGAATGAAGCTTGCGGATGAAGGACCACGAGTGTACGCGGCTTCACTGTTGGGAAGCTGGCAGCTTCCAGTTCAATACGTTTTCCGATCATCATCCGGACCCGTGTCCATTTGCGAGAAGAATTCATTTCTCTACGAAATTTGTTTCTGAATAGTGCTTCAATGAACGAATTATGACGTACAAAAGAGATGACGTACTTTCAAGAAAGGCTAATTACGTTAGATTTTTTACGAAATTACGAGGCATGCAAATTACGAGGGGTGTTTGAAAGGTCCATGCAAAATCCGAGAAATGGCACCACCGGCGCATATCGAGGTCATGTTTAGTTAGTAGCATCTTTGGAAAGAACACAAACCAAGTTTCAGCCATATTGGTGTATTTCTTTGAGTTTTGCATTCGTGTGAATCATGGAAGTCGAGTGATTGTCAAAAAATTGACTAAAAACAATTTCGTGTGGTGATTAAACATTACTTTATTAAAAGCACAACGCCTCAAGAGACCAAAGAGAAGCTTGATAAACATTACAGCGACTCTGCACCTTCGATTAGAATAGTTCATAAGTGGTTTCAAAATTTTCGGAGTGGCCATATGGGCACAAGCGACGCTGAACGTTCTGGATGCCAAGTGGACGTTGCGACTCCAGGACTCATTGATAAAATCCTTGATATGGTGATGGATGACAGAAGAGTTAAGGTGCGTAAGATTGATAGTGCTGTGGGCTTCCAGAATGAATGGGTACCTAATATTTTGCATAAACATATGGACATGAGAAAGCTATCCGCAAGATGGGTTCCGCGATTGCTCATGCTCCACCAAAAACGGAATCGTGTGAAGTGTTGCAAAGATGGTTTGCAGCTGTTAAGGAAGAATCCGCAGGACTTTAAGCGTCTTATCGTCACTGTTGATAAAACATGGATACATTACTATATTACTGAGACCAAACAAAGATCTAAACAATGCGTTACCAAGGGAGAATCTGCATCAGAAAAAGGCGAAGATCAGTCCTTCGGCCGGAAAGGTTATGGAGACCGTCTTTTGGGATTCGCAAGGGATAATCCTCATCGACTCTCTGGAAAAGTGTAAAATTATTACAGGTGAATATTATTCGTTGTTATAGGACTGTTTGAAAACCGAGCTGCAAGAAAAACGCCGGCGATGGGACCGCGAAGAAGTCATGTTCCATCACGATAATGCACCAAAACACACCTCAGCAGTTTTGGTCGCAAAAGTAATGGAAATAGGATTCCAAATCGTTTCACATCCCCCCTATTCTCCAGACTTGGCTCCCTCGGACTACTATTTGTTCCCCAATTTGAAGAAATGGCTGGCGGGGCAAAGATTTTATTCAAACAAAGAGGTGATTGCAGCAACTAATAGCTATTTTGCAGACTTGGACAATTCCTATTTTTCGGATCAACAAATTAGAATAGTGTTGGACGAAGTGTATAAGTCTAAAAGGAGATTGTGTCGAAAAATAAAAAAGGTTTAACCAAACACGTAAGTAGTTTTAATTTTTGCGTGGACTTTCGAAACGCCCCTCGTAAAGTGGACATTGATTTATTTAACCGAAACGTTGATTCATACACACCATGACCTCTGGTAAACTGAGATCATCCAAGGACTATTGTCAAACAAAAGAGCACATCTACATTCATCTGTTGTGCTATGCGGGACATATATTCTGTCCAGACACATTAATGAGGCCACCTATCACAAGCCTGAGTAACCACCTTTAGTAGTGCAGACCACGCGAGACCTGCACGAAGCGGGTGAGTGAGATTCTGGAGGATAACGACAGGGATGCGGAACCATGCCGACACCAGTGCTGCGGCCGGTTGCTCTCAGTTTCTCGGTTGACAGCCCGATTGACGAGGTCACATAGACTCTCGACTGTGCTTATATTTGGCGAGTCTGGTGGCCAGGGGGTACGGTATACACGTCCTAGTGCTCTTAGAATAACGCACGTACCCCGCGAGCTGCGGGACACGCCGCGTTTTCCTACTAATACACTAATGGCCATTAAAATTGCTACACCACGAAGATGACGTAATACCGACGCTAAATTTAACCAACAGGAAGAAGATGCTGTGATATGCAAATGATTAGCTTTTCAGAGCATTCATACATGGTTGGCGCCGGTGGCGACACCTACATCGTACTGAAATGAGGAGAGTTTCCAACCGATTTCTCATACACATACAGCAGTTGACCTGTGTTGTCTCGGGAAACGTTGTTGTGATGCATCGTGTAAGGAGGATAAATGCGTACCATCACGTTTCCAACATTGATTAAGGTCGGATTGTAGCCTATGGCGATTGCGGTTTATCGTATCGCGACATTGCTGCTCGCGTTGGTCGATATCCAATGACTGTTAGCAGAATATGGAATCGGTAGGTTCAGGAGGGTAATATGGAACGCCGTTCTGGATCCCAACGGCCTCGTATCACTAACAGTCAAGATGACAGGCATCTTATTCGCATGGCTGTAACGGATCGTGCAGCCACGTCTCGATTCCTGAGTCAACAGAGGGGGACGTTTGCAAGACAACAACCATCTGCACGAACAGTTCGGCGACGTTTGCAGCAGCGTGGACTATCAGCTCGGAGACCGTGGCTGCGGTCACCCTTGACACTGCATCACAGGCGGGAAGACAATCGATGGTGTACTAAACGACGAACTTGGGTGCACGAATGGCAAAACGTCATTTTTTCGGATGAGTCCAGGTTCTGTCTACAGCATCAAGATGGTCACATCCGTGTTTGGCGACACCGCGGTGAACGCACATTGGAATCGTATATTCGTCATCGGCATATTGGCGTATCACCCGGCGTGTTGGTGTGGAGTGCCACTGGTTACACGTCTCGGTCACCTCTTGTTCGCATTGACGGCACTTTGAACAGTGAACGTTACATTTCAGATGAGTTACGACCCATGGCTCTACCCTTCATTCGATCACTGCGAAACCCTACATTTCAGCAGGATAATGCACGACCTCATGCTGCAGGTCCTGTACGGGCGTTTCTGGATACAGAAAATGTTCGACTGCTACCCTGGCCAGCAGATTCTCCAGATCTCTCACCAATTGAAAACGTCTGGTCAATGGAGGCCAAGCAACTGGCTCGTCACAATACGCCAGTCACTGCTCTTGATGAACTGTGGTCTCGTGTTGAAGCTGCATGGGCAGCTGTACCTGTACACGCCATCCAATCTGTGTTTGCCTCATTGCCCAGGCGTATCAATGCCGTTATTACGGCCAGAAGTGGTTGGTCTGGGTACTGATTTCTCAGGATCTATGCACCCAAATTGCGTGAAAATGGAATCACTTGCTAGTTCTAGTATAAAATATGTGTCCAGTGGATGCCCACTTATCATCTGTATTTCTTCTTGGTGTAGCAATTACATGGCCAGTAGTGTAGATGCGATCGTGCCGAGGAAACATAGACTGAATGTAGGGGAGCACATGGTTCCCAAGGATATAAGCATACTTGTTTTGATACAATATATACATACTTGTGTTGATCTACTGTGTCTTCCAGAATGATACGATCAGCCAGAGAATGCCTTCCGTCCTGGCCGACCACTATGGAACCACGCAACCGCTACGTTCGCAGGTTAGAATCATGCCTCAGGCATGGATGTATGTGATGTCCTTAGGTTACTTAGGTTTAAGTAGTTCTAAGTTCTATGGGACTGATGACCTCAAATGTTAAGTCCCATAGTGCTCAGAGCCATTTGAACCATTTTTGAACATTCCGTTCTGGATTCTTCCGACGACTGTTGCAGGTTGCTAGCTTTCAGACGTCCCACGCCGTACGCGTCAATGGCATAAGCCACGACTCATCTGTAAAGGCTATCTGTCGCCACGCGGTGAAAGTCCAATTACGCTATTCAAGTGCAAATTTCAGCCTTCGTCACCGATGAACAGCAGTCATAGGTGTACGAACCAGGTGCCTGGTGCAACGGTCCATACGCACCAACGTTCGCTGAACGGTCGTTGAGGAGGTAGTGCGATGCATCATTTCGGAGGTCAGTTGCTCAACAGTTGTACGTCCGTTCGCCCGCAAAAATTTCAGCAGCTGTCGTTCACCCGTGTCATGTGTGGCCGTCGTGCATCACAGCTGCCTCAGCTCCGCTTTGGACAGCGCCATTTGTCCATACACGGTATACTTTAATAACGGTGGCACGCGAACAGATTACAGACTTAGCCGTTTCGGAAATGCTTCCATCCTTGGCCCACATCCTAATGATCATACACTTTCGGACGTCAGATAAATCGCTCCGTTCCCGCATTACGACATCGACGTCACTGTTTTCCGCGTCCCCCTGACGCGCTTTATACAGGATGAGAATTAATAAAACCGGGAAACTTCAGGTACGAATTCCTGACTCGAAATGTAGCAAAACATGTCCCATGAACAAGTGTCTGGAAATGGACTAAAATAAAACGCTAGTTTGTCAAAAACTACCATATTGAGCCCGTGGCTGTGTACAAAATATATGTTGACTCTTAACACAGAAGATTACAACAACCAGCCACATTTACAGTGCTATTTAGTAATGTGACGAAACTTCTAAGTATATACGAAAAGTGCATTATACAGTCTTGGATGTTGCAAGATGATATGCAAGCTGCACTGGAACGTAATAGCGCGGATTCTTCATTCGCATCACCACCCCAAGAAAGTTTCGTCAAGTGGGGAACCAAAACATGAAATTTGATGTAAAACGTGAGCTAGTCGTCTGAAGATGAACCTATCGGCTCGAAACCGGTAACGGCGTTGCTTAATATTAATAAATAGCATGAAATGATAATTAAATCGAAACCCTCAGCTACCGACAGGTGTTGTTGATATACATCACTGGGGACCGCTGAAGATGTGTGCCCCGACCGGGACTCGAGCCCAGGATCTCTTGCTTATATGACAGAATCTCTGTGCATCTGAGCCACCGAGGGCACAGAGCATAGTGCTACTGCAGGGACTTTTCCCTTGCACAATTCCCGTGAGAGCCACGGTCCTAACTGTTAACAACCTACATTCGTAGTGTTCCTAAGAGATATTTGCCCATTCACCCATTACTCGCGACAGACTAAGCTGACGAGTCCCGTAAAGAGTCCGGGCAAAGTGTGCGCATTCGCACAGAACAAGGTCAATCGCCAGGTAGGCTTTAACTATATGAAGATGATATCTGTTCGCGAAAGAACAGATACCATTGATGACCGTGGAGCTTCTCTAGAATGAAATGATAATTAAATCGAAACTCTTAGCTGCCGACTGGTGATGTTGATATATTCGTAGTGTTCCCAATAGATATTTGCTCATCCACTCATTACTCGCGCCAGACAGAATGGGCAAATACCTATTAGGAACACTACAAATGTAAGTTGTGGACAGTTGGGAAGCGTGCAAGGGATAATTTCCTGCAGTCGCACTATCCTCTGTGCCCGAGGTTGCTCAGATGGGACCTGAAGTATTGCACCCACCCAGGATATACATTTTTTACTAGCCACTCCGCGGGCCGTTTGGATCGGATCTACGTTTCAAGGGCGTTAGCAATGTCGACGGTGGACGCAGAAATAGACGGCGTTTACAGACCACGAGGCATATATTTGTACGGTTAACCTTGATAGACAGCAGGTATGGAGACGGCGGGGTACTTGGAAGATGAACGTCTTCCACCTGCGAGATGCAGAATGCCGACGCATGGTGGAGGACGCGTGGCATGGCTGCCTCCCTCGACAAAATTCTTTCGGTTCTGTCCTGCAGTGGTGGATCGAGTGCGCGAATCCAGCTTTACGGAGGACGTTAATAGGTTACGGGAAGGAGGTTTCTCAATGGCAGCGCACGACCACTGAGTTTTACTTTACGGCTCTCCGGGAAATGTTAGCTCAGCCACCTACACCAGAACGCCAGACGGCCGTCCACCGAGTTAAGGCGAAGGTGGTACAACTTGCGACGCAGAGGATGGCAGGTACGATGATACGTGCGAGGTCGCAGGATTTCCTGCCCAACGAGGTTCCCAAGATGCATTACGTGATAAAGGAAAGACGAAGAAGACGCAGGAATTTAATGCATGAGATCGATCTCGGCGATGGCCGTCGTTTTACAACACAAAGGGGCATAGCACAGGCGTTCACGGATCATTTTAGCAGATTCTATGCGAGCAACGGGGAGGGTCAGAGGGAGCTGGGGAACGTCCTGGAAGAGATCCCAGACGCGACGAGTGTGAACGGGGAAGCGGACGGGTTATCTGAAATTACGTGTGAAGAGCTGGAGGAAGCGATTACACGAGGTGCCTGCAACAAATCCCCAGGTCCAGACGGATTCCCGTTGGAATTTTACCGTGCCTTTGTGACCATTATGACACCGATGTGGCTATGTATGTTTAATGAGCTTCTGCGGCAAGAAGTACCGGTTCACATACAATTCACGGAAGGGCTCATGATACCGATACCGAAGCCTCGTGGTGGCAAACGGCCTTGTGATTACCGACCCTTGACCCTCCTTAATAGTGACTACAAGATCTTCATGCGCATCCTGGGAAGTCGTATCAAAAAGTCGCTGGAGAATCGAATACATGCCGATCAGACTTGTCTTGGCGGCATCAGTAATATCCACACAGCCTTGGGAGACTATCGTGACGTCGTCGCCCTCGTGGCTGCATGCCGCCTCCGGGGGGCGATAGTTGCAGTAGATTTCGATCATGCTTTTGATCGCGTGGATCATGTGTACCTCGTGGCGGTGATGTACAGGATGGGTGTCTCGCCATTATTGACCAATGCTGTGATGCGACTGTTGCACGGCGCCAGATCAGCGTTGGTGGTCAACGGAGGGAGAACTGAGTATTTCAAGATCTTAAGATCAGTGAGACAGGGTTGCCCCTCGTCGAACCTCCTTTATGCGATCGCCTTAGAACCGTGCCTCGCAGGCCTTCGCCGCCGTCTTACCGGGATCTCCCTACGGCATTTATCATTCAAATGCAGAGCATACGCGGATGACATTGTGTTCCTAGTACGGAATGAGGGGGAGACTCAAACAGCACTGGATTGGCTACAAACGTATGGGATGGCAGCTGGAAGTGTGGTCAACTACCGAAAATCACAATTCATGCATGTGGGGCGTGGACTAGAACCAGGAACGGAAGGACCCTTACCTGCGGTGGAAACCCTCTGCTGTTTGGGTATCACCTTTCATAAAGAGACAGCGAGAACGGCTGCGGAAAGCTACCGAAGAATGTTACTCAGAGTCCGCACGGCCGTACGACTAAACGCCTTACGGTCGATGGATATGCTGCAGCGAGTGTTACTCGTCAACCTTTATCTCGTGCCCATGATGTGCCACCTGACACACCTTCTCCCATTGACGCGCACGATAGCTATGAGGATTCAGGCGGCTTTTGGGTACTATGTGTGCCTGGGACCACTCTTTAAGGTACAGTACAACACACTTATCCTCCCAGCGCGAGAGGGGGGCGTTGGTTTAGTGAAGGCGCGTGCCATGTATATTAATTCTATGCTTAAACGGTGGCGCAACAGGAATCACTCGCTTACGGGGACGATCATCGAAGAACTCGAACCAACATCGCATCTTCCTCCAGTCAGTGTCGGCCATATATCGCGCCCCTTAACGTATGTGCGCACGTTAATCGTGGAACACAGTTACGTTCGAGAGCGTTTACCGACGACCCGACAGTCGACAGCGAAGGACGTGTACCATCTGCTTCCTCGACAGATCGCCCGGAACAGGGTGGAACGGAAACATCCAGATGTTAATTGGCACGTGGTGTGGCGCACGGTCCGCCACCCCCACCTACCTACAACAGTCAGATCAACATGGTACATTGTCGTCAACCGAAAATACCCTACAAATGATAAAAAGTACGCAATACATTTGGCGGATTCGCCCTTGTGTCAGCAATGCGGCGTGCTGGATACGGACGACCACCGGCTGGTCTGCGGCGAGGCATTGGCTGTCTGGACTCTCGCAAGAAAGATAATAGCGTTCATGCGGCGCACTATCTATACAGCGGTCTGTTCTGACATAGTATTTTTTCCAGAGGAAACGTATTTTCCGCGTCATAAAACGAATGGAGTGGCGTGGATCACAGGTATGACGGTCCATTACATCTATAGAGACCCACGAACGAACTTATTGAACGTCGCGGATTACTGGCAATACTTGCAAGATGGACACACAAAACTATAACGGCTACAAAAGTACAAGGAATGGTATGCCAATTTCCTAGTAACGGTTTTTGCGGACCCGCCATATACTTGGGGTGTGCCGGGTGAGGAAAGATGGGCGGCGGTGCTTTCGTTGTGAAACCGACCAAGTAAAGTGATCGACTAAGAACACTATGCGAGTATGCGACCTACGAAAAACTCACGCTTGAACAGTTAGCAAATGGATGTACTTCCAATTTGGTTTTCATATCCAAAATATTTTTCTTTAGGGTGCCGGAGGTGGCCCCACTTTGACTTTGTTGTTATTCATGCCGCATGGTAGGACGGCAGCGAGGTTCCATCCAGGACAGTTATAATGTGTCAGGACGCAATATGTTTACTTTGTGAATAATAAAGGTTTCTGTTTCTCCTACCTTCCTTAATATAGAAAAAAAATAAAAAAAAAATGAAAAGTTGGTAGAGCGCTTGCACGCTACTCAATTATCAATAAAAAATAAAAAAAGTCGGTAGAGCGCTTGCCTGCTAAAAAAAAAAGATGGATAGAGCGTCTGCATATTTATTAAAAAAAAGCAGGTAGAGCACTTGCCCGCAAAAAAAAAGTTGGGTTTAAGTAGTTCTAAGTCCTAAAAAAAAAATATGGATAGAGCTTCTGCCATGTAAGCAGGAGATACCGGGTTCGAGTCCCGGTCGGGGCACACATTTTTGGCTGTCCCCATTGATGTATATCAGCAACACCTGTCGGCAGCTAAGGATTTCGATTTAATTGTCATTTCATTCTAGAGAAGCTGCACGGTCGTCAATGGTTTCTGATCTTTCGGGAACAGATGCCATCTTCATGTTAATAAATAGCATTATAAAAAGGGGCTGATTGCTGTAATCCTCCGTGTAAGAGTCAACCCATATACCACAAATCGTCTCGGAATGCAGTACAGAGCTGCATCGCAGGGAACTTAAATGTGTCCTCCGTGGGACTGGAGGTGTGGGATAGTGGCGGTTGACATGCAGGATACACATAATTGTACGTCGGCCTACAGCATGTTGGCGGGTCCCTAGACTGGAGATTGTACTAGGGCTCGTCTCAGTATCCTGTAGAACCCGGTCCTTCAGATCTGTCGCCGCCTCACTGCACATTCGTCTGTCTGAAATGAACCATCATAATATTAATGCCCTTAAAGGCTTGAAATGTTGTGTGACGTGGTTGGTTCCTGTAAGGGTACTTGTTTCGTTATACCCAAGCTGCCTCTCGACCGTTTGCATCTGCTTGCCCATACACAAACACAATTTCGTCTTGTTCCCCCACATAGCCGGCCGGTGTGGCCGAGCGGTTCTGGGCGCTTCGGTCTAGAACCTCGCGACCGCTACGGTAGCAGGTTCGAATCCTGCCTCGGGCATGGATGTGTGTGATGTCTTTAGGTTAGATTTAAATAGTTCTAAGTCCAGGGGACTGATGACCTCAGATGTTAAATCCCATAGTGCTCACAAGGGAACCTCCCCATCGCACCCCCCTCAGATTTAGTTATGAGTTGGCACAGAGGATAGGCCTTGAAAAACTAAACACAGATCAATCGAGAAAACAGTGAGAAGTTGTGTGGAACTATGAAAAAGTAAGCAAAATATACAAACTGAGTAGTCCATGTGCAAGATAGGCAACATCAAGGATAGTGTGAGCTCAGGAGCGTCGTGGTCCCGTGGTTAGTGAGAGCAGCTGTGGAATGAGAGGCCCTTGGTTCAAGTCTTCCCTCGGGTGAAAAGTTTACTTTCTTTATTTTCGCAGTTATGATCCGTCCGTTCGTTCATTGGCATCACTGTTCACTGTAATAAGTATAGTGTCTGTTTTTTGCGACCGCACCGCAAAACCGTGCGATTAGTAGACGAAAGGATGTACTTCTCCAATGGGAACCGAAAACATTTGATCGCAAGGTCATAGGTCAACCGATTCCTCTACAGGAAAACACGTCTGATATATTCTATACGACACTGGTGTCGGCATGTGGGTCACATGACAAGAATATGTTGTCGACCCACCTAACTTGTACACTTGGCGAATGAGTAAAAAGATTTTTCTACCTTGCCCGATTTAGGTTTTCTTGTGGATGTGATAATCACTCCCAAAAAAGGGATGAAAACATAAGCGTTTGTCACATAAACTGAAAATAAAAAGTTAAACTTTTCACCCGAGGGAAAGCTTGAACCAAGGACCTCTTGGTCTGCATCTGCTCACGCTAACCGCAGGACCACGGCACTCCTGACCTTGCTCTTTCCTTGTTGTTGCCTGTTTTGCGCATGGACTACTCAGTTTGTATATTTTGCTTATATTTTCGTAGTTCCACACAACTTCTTCCTGTTTTCTCGATTGATCTGTGTTCAGTTTTTCAAGGCCTATCCACTGTGCCAACTTATAACTAAATCTGAGGGGGGTGCCATGGGGAGGTTCCCTTGTCAGAGCCATTTGAACCACTTGTTCCCAACACGAATAGCGGACCATTCCTCTGCTTACAGTACTCTGCATCATTACACAGCCTGCAACCAACAAGGAACACACGGCACATCGCCAGAGGAAGTGATATTCCTTCACAGGAGCTGTCGTCCTCCATTTCCAATCTGGAATCCGCTCCTGCGATTTATCAGTTTTATTAATGTTCACACTGTATGTCCTCCACTGCTAGTGTTGACACCTGTGGTCTGAGAGCTGCTGAGGTCGAAAATATTCGCTGGTCACATTATATGCCTGGAACGTGTACTTACAGACACGTAGTGAGTGACAGGGCTCCACTTATCACGATAAGGAAAGGTACGCGGTTACTGTCTGCCTTACCTGTTTCTCGGGAGAAAACAAGGACTTGGTGCTACGGTGGCCACGTCTTCAGTTCGCTTTCATCTTCGCATGCACTTCTTTGTTTAGGATCCACGCACCGATTAAATGCAGTCCGCACTTTCTCCGAATACCGTAGCGGGATTGCGTAGACGGCACGGCACGTAAGAGCAGCTCGCGAGAGGTAGGTAGGTATTGGGGCCAACGTGTGCGGTACGGGCCGTACAGCGTGTGACACATTCCACGTGTCGGCTCGTCAACAAGGCGACGGCGCACGTGTCTGGCCGGCCGTGCCCTGCCACTCCCTGCTAACTACTGCAGGCCACAGGCCACACAACAAACAGACAAACCTGTGGTCGCGCTGGGCCCGCCGAGAGAGAGAGAGAGAGGGAGAGAGAGAGAGAACGCGACACAGCGCTCCTACCTCGACACTGCTAGCCCATTCGTCGCACCGTGGGCACAAAGACTGCAAAATTACAAAATAAACCGCGTCATCCTCCGTGATACAGCGCGCGGGGAAAATAATTACTTCTTCCGTTAACCGCACACTTCGTTTGTGAATGTAACACGAAGCAAGGTACAGTCACATACAGTGAGTGTCATTAGTATTCGGGCAGTCAGGGATTTTATTTCATCTTTATATTTTTATTTACAAAGTCAACGAGTATTTACGTATCGTGTGTGCACAAAAGTGCTTCGGACCGTGAGAGAGACAGGTCTTTCAATGACCCATTGTCACTGCATCCGTGTAAAATCTTAACAGAAACTATCATCATTTCATCGTCACTCAGCTCCTGGCGAAGTGCGATACTTAGTAGGTACACACAGGATCTGAAGATGACCTGTAACAAAGTCCGAAACCAGTAGTCCGAATAATGATGCCGCAAGTATCTGCATATACACAAATACTCTACAATTCACAGTTAAGTGCCTGACGGAGGGTTCATCGAACCACAGTTAAGCTACTTCTCTACTTTTCCACTCTCGAACAGCTCGTGGTAAAAATGAAGACTTAAATCTTTCCACATGAGTTCTGTTTTCTCTTAATCTATTATGATGACCATTGCTCTCTACGTAGGTGGACTCCAACAAAATATTTTCACACTCTGAGGAGATAGTTGGTATTTGAAAGTTCACGACAACGTCCTGCCACAGCGATAAAGGCCTTTGTTTTTTAATAATTGCCACCCCAATTCGTGTATCATATCCGTGGCACTCTCTCCCTTATTGCGCGATAATACAAAAAGAGCTGCCCTTCTTTGAACTTTTTCGATGTCCTCCGTCAGTCCTATCTGATGCGGATTCCACACTGCACAGCAAATCCGTAGACGAAGGCGGGCAGGCGTAGTGTAAGCAGTCTGTTTAGTAGACCTGTTCCATTTTCTAAGTGTTCTGCCAATAAATCCCAGTCTTTGATTTGCTTTCCTCATAACATTATCTCTGTGATCGTTCCAATTTAACTTATTCGTGACTGTAATACCTAAGTATTTAGTTGAGTTTCCAGCCTTTAGATTTATGTGATTTACTGTGTAACTTACATTTAGCTGATTCCTTTTAGTACTAATGTGGATGGCTTCACACTTTTCATTACTTAGAGTCAATTGCCAGTTTTTGCTCTACGCAGGTATCTTGTCTAAACAATTTCGCAATTCGTTTTGATAATTTGATGACTTTACAAGACGGTAAACGACAGCATCAGACCGCCTCCTAATCGTTTAAGTTAATCAGGAACAACAGAGGGCCTATAACACTTCTTGTGGAACGTCAGATATTATTTCTGTTTTATTCGAAGACTTTCCGCCTATTATTACGAACTGTAACAGTTCTGACAGGAAATCACCAATCCAGTCACACAACTGAGACGATACTCCATACTCACGCAATGCAATTAGATGTCGCTCGTGAGGAACGGAATCAGAAGCTTTCTGGAAATCTAAAAATTTGGAATCAATTTGACGTCCATTGATTTTAGATAAGTTCTGTGGTAATGGGCCTCTGCCAGGAGACAGATTAAACTCATGGTAGGTCTAAAGCGTGGCCACGCGAATTTCAGGGACCGCCGACACGTGATATGTATAGAGAATCAAGCCATCAAGTGCAGACTATGTGATAGAGAAATGAAATAGACCCACATTTAATCTCCCAGTGCTTCACACTGGAGCCGAAAAGACGCCAAATATTAGGATCGTTACTTCATAGAGAAAGTACGGCTAAAAGAGAGCTAGTAAAGAAACTCCTGTTCTTTAAGTGTACTGACTGGCTTCTCTACAATAACAGGGAAAGATACCACACAGTAACCTAGGTTTCGGTGTGGGCAACAGGTGGCAGGGACCACTGTTCTTTTGCGTTCCTGGATTGTCAGTCAGTCAATCCGAATAAACATAAAAAGTGACCGAACAGTGTCCGTCTTCCTTTACCATATAAAAGTTGTCACGGTTCCCTCAAACGGCATACATTCAATTATGATTTCGTATTAGTTGCAGACGACGAAATCTGCCGAAATATCACTTTTACTACAAATAACAAACAGCTACAGCAAAAACAGTATGAACTCTTATGGTAAAAAATTTATTGAAATTTTATGAACATGATTACCACAATCCCAAAACTACAGAGATTATCCTTTAACGTTTTATCTGTTCTTCGCCACAAAAATAACAGGACTGTGCAGATGATAGTCAGACACCACTGTAACATGCACGGGTGAAAACCGAAGAAAACTGCACTTTATCTATACAGAATTCTATTTCAAAATGTATTTATCTGAAATTAAACACAAACCCAATAAGTCAGTTTTAGCATTTCATATTACAGTATTTTGCATTTGCGAAGCACATCCTGCATACATTTTCGAAAAAAGACAGGTGTCAGTCCTTGCTGAACTTCAGGGATGAGGGATGTCAGTGAGGAAAAGACTTGTAAAAGTTTTGAATTACCTGTAAAGCTTATTGGAAGACGTTAAGTGTTTTAATTACTAAGTACTGGATGGATATACACACACCAAAAAGAGTTTAACATCACCCCAGTTCCCAGAACACCTGAAGATAGACGTTGACTGTGGGTATTGTATCGCAGACACAGTCCCTTTGACTGTTCATAGATGTCACTAAACCCGCCCAGAGATGCAAACAACCATGCATGTTGTTGTTGTTGTTGTTGTGGTCTTCAGTCCTGAGACTGGTTTGATGCAGCTCTCCATGCTACTCTATCCTGTGCAAGCTTCTTCATCTCCCAGTACCTGCTGCAACCTACATCCTTTTGAATCTGCTTAGTGTATTCATCTCTTGGTCTCCCTCTACGATTTTTACCCTCCACGCTGCCCTCCAATACTAAATTGGTGATCTCTTGATGCCTCAGAACATGTCCTACCAACTGATTCCTTCTTCTGGTCAAGTTGTGCCACAAACTTCTCTTCTCCCCGATCCTATTCAATACTTCCTCATTAGTTATATTATCTACCCATCTAATCTTCAGCATTCTTCTGTAGCACCACATTTCGAAAGCTTCTGTTCTCTTCTTGTCCAAACTATTTATCGTCCATGTTTCACTTCCATACATGGCTACACTCCATTCAAATACTTTCAGGAAAGACTTCCTGACACTTAAATCTATACTCGATGTTAACAAATTTCTCTTCTTCAGAAACGCTTTCCTTGCCATTGCCAGTCTACATTTGATATCCTCTCTACTTCGACCATCATCAATTATTTTTCTCCCCAAATAGCAAAACTCCTTTACTACTTTAAGTGTCTCATTTCCTAATCTAATACCCTCAACATCATCCGACTTAATTCGACTACATTCCATTATCCTCGTATTGCTTTTGTTGATGTTCATCTTATATACTCCTCTCAAGACACTGTCCATTCCATTCAACTGCTCTTCCAAGTCCTTTGCTGTCTCTGACAGAATTACAATGTCGTCGGCGAACCTCAAAGTTTTTATTTCTTCTCCATGGATTTTAATATCTACTCCGAAATTTGTTTTTGTTTCCTTTACTGCTTGCTCAATATACAGATTGAATAACATCGGGGAGAGGCTACAACCTTGTCTTACTCCCTTCCCAACCACTGCTTCCCTTTCATGTCCCTCGACTCTTATAACTGCCATCTGGTTTCAGTACAAATTGTAAATAGCCTTTCGCTCCCTGTATTTTACCCCTGACACCTTTAGAATTTGAATGAGAGTATTCCAGTCAACATTGTCAAAAGGTTTCTCTAAGTCTACAAATGCTAGAAACGTTGGTTTGCCTTCCCTTAATCTTTCTTCTAAGATAAGTCGTAAGGTCAGTATTGCCTCACGTGTTCCAGTATTTCTACGGAATCCAAACTGATCTTCCCCGAGGTTGGCTTCTACTAGTTTTTCCATCCGTCTGTAAAGAATTCATGTTAGTATTTTGCAGCTGTGGCTTATTAAACTGATTGTTCGGTAATTTTCACATCTGTCAACACCTGATTTCTTTGTGATTGGAATTATTATGTTCTTCTTGAAGTCTGAGGGTATTGCGCCTGTTTCATACATCTTGCTCACCAGATGGTAGAGTTTTGTCAGGACTGGCTCTCCCAAGGCCGTCAGTAGTTCCAATGGAATGTTGTCTACTCCGGGGGCCTTGTTTCGACTCAGGTCTTTCAGTGCTCTGTCAAACTGTTCACGCAGTATCGTATCTCCCATTTCATCTTCATCTACATCCTCTTCCATTTCCATAATATTGTCCTCAAGTACATCGCCCTTGTATAGAACCTCTATATACTCCTTCCACCTTTCTGCTTTCCCTTCTTTGCTTAGAACTGGGTTTCCATCTGAGCTCTTGATGTTCATACAAGTGGATCTCTTATCTCAAAAGGTCTCTTTAATTTTCCTGTAGGCTGTATCTATCTTACCCCTAGTGAGATAAGCCTCTACATCCTTACATTTGTCCTCTAGCCATCCCTGCTTAGCCATTTTGCACTTCCTGTCGATCTCATTTTTGAGACGTTTGTATTCCTTTTTGCCTGCTTCATTTATTGCATTTTTATATTATCTCCTTTCATCAATTAAATTCAATATTTCTTCTGTTACCCAAGGATTTCTACGAGCCCTCGTCTTTTTACCTACTTGATCCTCTGCTGCCTTCACTACTTCATCCCTCAAAGCTACCCATTCTTCTTCTACTGTATTTATTTCCCCTTTTCCTGTCAATTGTTCCGTTATGCTCTCCCTGAAACTCTGTACAACCTCTGGTTCTTTCAGTTTATCCAGGTTCCATGTCCTTAAATTCCCACCTTTTAGCAGTTTCTTCAGTTTTAATCTACAGGTCATAACCAATAGATTGTGGTCAGAGTCCACATCTGCCCCTGGAAATGTCTTACAATTTAAAACCTGGTTCCTAAATCTCTGTTTTACCATTATGTAATCTATCTGATACCTTTTAGTATCTCCAGGATTCTTCCATGTATACAACCTCCTTTCATGATTCTTAAACCAGGTGTTAGCTATGATTAAATTGTGCTCTGTGCAAAATGCCGCCAGGCGGCTTCCTCTTTCATTTCTTAGCCCCAATCCATATCCACCTACTACGTTTCCTTCTCTCCCTTTTCCTACACTCGAATTCCAGTCACCCATGACTATTAAATTTTCGTCTCCCTTCACTATCTGAATAATTTCTTTTCTTTCTTCATACATTTCTTTAATTTCTTCGTCATCTGCAGAGCTAGTTGGCATATAAACTTGTACTACAGTAGTAGGTGTGGGCTTCGTATGTATCTTGGCCACAATAATGCGTTCACTATGCTGTTTGTAGTAGCTTACCCGCATTCCTATTTTCCTATTCATTATTAAACCTACTCCTGCATTACCCCTATTTGATTTTGTGTTTATAACCCTGTAGTCACGTGACCAGAAGTCTTGTTCGTCCTGCCACCGAACTTCACTAAGTCCCACTATATCTAACTTTAACCTATCCATTTCCCTTTTTAAATTTTCTAACCTACCTGCCCGATTAAGGGATCTGACATTCCACGCTCCGATCCGTAGAACGCCAGTTTTCTTTCTCCTGATAACGACATCCGATATGCATTACGAGCGCCAATTGGACGGAGGAGGCCAGACATCCGATCAATTCCTGTCATTCCACCAGGAAGGGGTACATGGCTCGTTTTGTCTGTAGATCAAGCATGCCTAGACGGTCAATACCGCGGTTCGATCGCGTCCACATTGTTACTTTGTGCCAGGAAGGGCTATCAACAAGGAAAGTGTCCAGGCGTCTCTGATTGACCCAAATCACAGTTGTTCGGACGTGGAGGAGATACAGAGAGAGGAGCTGTCGATGACATGCCTCGCTAGGGCCGCCCAAGGGCTACTACTGCAGTGGATGACCGCTACCTATGAATTGTGGCTCGCAGGAACGTTGCCAGCAACGCTACGATGTTGAATAACGCTTTTCGTGCAGCCACAGAACGTTGTGTCACGACTCAAACTGTGCACAATATGCTGCATATGCACAACTTCACTCGCGACGTCCATGGCGAGGTCCATCTTTGCAACCACGACACCATGTTGCGCACTACAGATGGGCCCAACAACATGCCGGATGGACCGCTCAGGATTGACTCAAAAATGGTTCAAATGGCTCTAAGCACTATGGGACTTAACATCTGAGGCCTTCAGTCCGCTAGACTTAGAACTACTGCAACCTAACTAACCTAACGTCATGACACACATCCATGCCCGAGGCAGGATTCGAACCTCCGACCGTAGCAGCATCTCGGTTCCGGACTGAAGCGCCTAATACCGCTCGGCCACATCGGCTGGCTCAGCATTGGCATCACGTTCTCTTCACCGATGATTTCGTATATTGCTTCAACCAGACAATCGTCGTGTTTGGAGGCAAGCCGGTCAGGCTAAATGCCGTAGACACACTGTCCAGCTAGTGCAGCAGAGTGGAGGTTCCCTGATGTTTTCGGGTGGCATTATGTGGGGCCGACGTACGCCGCTGGTGGTCATGGAAGGATCCGTAACGGCTGTACGACACGTGAATGCCATCCTCCGACCAATAGTGCAACCATATCGGCAGCATATTGGAGAGGCATTCGTCTTCATGGACGACAATTCGCGCCCCCTTCTTGCACATCTTGTGAATTACTTCCTTCAGGTTATCGACTGCTCTCGATTAGAGTGGCCAGGAAGTTCTCCAGACATGAACCCTATCGAACGTGCCTGGGATACATTGGAAAGAGCTATTTATGGACGACGTGACCCTCTAACCACTCTGAGGGATCTACCCTGAATCACCGTTGAGGAGTGGGATAATCTGGACTAACAGTGCCTTGATGAACTTGTGGATAGTATGCCACGACGAATACAGGCGTGCATCAATGCTAGGAGACGTACTACTGAGTGTTAGAGGTACTGGTGTGTACAGAAATCTGGACCCACCACCTCTGAAGGTCTCGTAACGTGGTACAACATGTAATGTGTGGTTTTGATGAGCAATAAAAATGGCGGAAATGATTTTTGTGTTGATTTCTGTTCCAGTTTCCTGTACCGGTTCCGGAACTCTTGGAATCGAGGTGGAGCAAACCTTTTTTTGATGTGTGTATATCGTATGTGTAATACTGAAGTCTGGATAATTTGCGCGCTATGAGGGTCGCTGAGTGGGGGTAGGGTGGCGAGTCGAAATGTAATGCCTTACAAAGTCCCAATTGTTACACAGTCCAATTTGTTACACAGTCCAATCTAGCCACTGCCACGAATGATGATGATGAAATGATGGGGACCACCCAAACATCCAGTCCCCGGGCAGAGAAAATCCCCAGTTCGGTCGGAAATCCAACCCGTGACCCCGTCATCCACAGGCAGCAACGCTAGCCACTAGACCGCGAGCTGCGAACAGAATGTTTGACTTGGTTAACGAAGCCACAACCTCACCTCTGTTTCACCGCGTCATCACTATCAAAGTCAAGTCCTCGAAGGATTCTTTGAGCTTTGGAAACAGATGAAAAAGCGCATGGGGCCAAGTCGGGATTGTATGGCGGATGATCGGTAACATTGAACATTTCACTCTGCCATGTTGCAGGCCACAGTTCAGAGCACTCTTACGGCAGATGACTGTAAATATGTGAACATGAAGAATAAGGATGTAGAATGTTAATAACGTTGGGTTTATTGGAAAAATCTCAACAGTTTTCATATAAAAAAATCGGAGACACTGCTTTTCAGCACCTCCTAGTATATACACATTTTCTAACTATTACTGCTTGTCCTACCGTGTTAGAAAGTTCAACACAAAATTATGCTTCTTACTGAGTGGGTAATGATAGTATTTTAAATTTTTAAACTCGGACAGCAGTTATATAAAATTTTGGAAAATAAATTTTTTGTATTCCATGGGAGCGTTAGATAGGTAACCTGCAACTTGGACCGTGCCCCGGACTAATCTTTTAGTAAAATAGTCGTCAAGTGTGACGTAACAGATTATCCAACACTGGAGGTTCTTGGTGGTCTAACGCCCGGCGGTCCCAGCTGTTTCTACAGCAGTGCTTTCCCCTGCTTCCGGCGCCCTGCATGGCCAATTAGAGCCTGCGGCGGTGACGACGCAGCACCGACTGCCGACGGTCGTGTTGCGGCGAGGCGACGCGTGTCCCTGCCGCCGCAGGGGCACTTCCCGCCCCCGGGCCCCAGGCACCGCCACAGGCTCGTGCGCCTCCCGCCCCCAGCTCCCGACTGCGGTCTCCGGCATCGCTCATTACTGCCACCCGCTCCCAAATTAACGGCCGCTTACGCAGAGCATGCTGAGAAGACGGAGCCGTGGTCTCTTGTCTGCTAACCTCGGTGCTTTGCAGGCAAGACTGCAACTACGGAAGAACACGACGTGGAGAAGCCGAGTGACACGCTTACAAGCCACTCAGACCTCATCCACGAAACCAGTAACCAGGAGCGAATGTACTCGCCCCGGAACACGTTTCCCGAACTAGATGACGTAACTTATATTATGCGTATGTGGTGTACGCATGAGTCATTAGTGATGTGTGTCCGTAACTAACGAATTATTAGTCGACCAAAATATTATTGCTCCTGGGAATGAGGGTGATTTGGTCGGCTTATCGTGAGTTCTCGTCGCTACATTTCATGAGGGCACGCTGAACCACTTGATAGTATATGCGCAGCTATCATGGATTCACTCGCAGTGCAATGTGCTTTCCTTAGTCTCCACTGCTTGTTTGCTGTAACGTCACCTGGTGTGTCTGATAACCATTGGAGACCAAGTGCAATAATACCGTGGTCAGATACTACACGACATGGCTAACTGAAGTCAGAGACAGAAAGTCGCTACTACGACGTGTTTACTGTCGATGAAGTTAGCGCAGATGAGTAGTAAAAACAATCCTATAATATCGGAATAAAGTTGGTGGTGTGCTGCTCGATACAGTCATCTCGATTAAATATCTAAGATTAATGTTGCAAAAGAAATATGAAATGCAATTTGTTGTTAATGTCGGTAGTAAAGAAGGCGCCGGCCGCTATGGCGGAGCGGTTCTAGCCGCTTCAGTCTGGAACCGCGCTGCTGCAACGGTCGCAAGTTCGAATCCTGCCTCGGGCATGGATGTGTGTCATATCCTTAGGTTAGTTAGGTTTAAGTAGTTCTAAGTCTAGGGGACTGATGACTTCAGATGTTAAGTCCCATAGTACTCAGAGCCATTTGAAACATTTTAGAGAAGGCCCTTGGTCGACTTCCCTTTATTGGGACCATTCTATGGCAGTGTAGCTCGTCTGTAAAGAAGATCACGTATAGAACGCTAATGCAACCCATTCTTGAGTACTGCTCGAGTTTTTGGGATCCTTTACAGGTAGGATTAAAGGAAGACCTGAAACACTTCAGAGACGTGCTCCTAGAATTTTTACCGATAGGATCAGTTACCAAACAAGTATTTTGGGGGTGTTTCGCGAACTCAATGAGAATCCTCGAAGTGAAGACGACATTCTTTTCACGAAACACTGTTTTTGCGGCTGACTGCAGAACGATCCTACTGTCGTCAACGTAAATTTCGCGTAAGGACTGAGAACAAAATAAGAGGAATTTGGACTGGTACATAGGAATGTAGACAGTCGTTTTTCCCTTCTTTCATTTGCGAGTGAAACGGGAAAAATGTTAAATAGTAGTGGTGCAGGGTACCCTCCAACATGAAGCGTATAGTGGCTTCCTGCGTTTGTAAGGAGATGTAGGTAAGGAAGAGGGAGCCTGGCACAGAAGCATCCTTTATCATAATTTACGGATGCACTCTGCAAGCCACCGCGTTGTGTGTGGCCGAGGGTAGATACTGTATCGATACAGTTTGTACTATACGCTATTTCCAGTCGTCAATGGTAAGCATGAAGAACTGTTTCTGGATTGGTATTCGTTGTTATTGTTGTCATTGTCATTGTGGTCTTCAGTCCGAAGACAGGTCTGATTTGTTCTCCACCGCGTCCTGTGACAGCCTGTTTATCTCTGCCATACTATGGCTGCCTACATCAATATCAACAAACTTAGTCCAATACATATCTCCCTTTACAGTTTCTCCCTACAGCCATACCAAACAGGCTATTCCCTTATGCCTCGGGATTTTTTTTTTTTTTTTTTTTACGGATTCCTTCATTTATTGCCGGCCGGTGTAGCCGAGCGGCTATAGGCGCTTCAGTCTGGAACCGTGCGACCGCTACGGTCGCAGGTTCGAATCCTGCCTCGGGCATTGATGTGTGTGATGTCCTTAGGTTAGTTAGGTTTAAGTAGTTCTAAGTTCTAGGGGACTGATGACCTCAGATGTTAAGTCCCATAGTGCTCAGAGCCATTTGAACCATTTTTGAGCCTTCATTTATTCAAGTTGTGGCATAAATTTCTTTTCTCCTCATTTCGTTTCACCTCCTCTTCGTTAGTTGTCTGATGTATCCAATTAATCGTCAGCGTTATTCTGCAGCACCACATTTGAAAAGTTTCCATTCTGTTCTTGTCTGAGAAGTTTATCGTAAACGTTTCAGTACTGTAAAAGGCAACCCTTTGGGCAGTTACTTTCAGAAAGCTGAAATTTATATTAGTTGTTAACAAGTTCACCTTCTTTCAGAAATTCTTTTTTCTTGCTATTTCCAGCCTACATTTTATATCCTACTTCTGTCGTCATCAGGTATTTTGCTACTCAAAAAGCCAAACTGAGCTTTTACTAATAGTATTTCATTGCCTAATTTAATTTTCTCAGCTTCGTCTGATTTACTTCAACTACATTCCATTATTCTTGTTTTATTTTCGCTGATATTCCTTCTATTCCGTTCAATCAATTCTCTTCAGTTAATATCACAATTTATTTGCTGTCCCCGACAGAACTACAATGTCATCGGCAGTTTCTAGTTTTTATTTCTTCTTCCTGAACTTTAAGTCCCTTTCCGACTTTCTCCATGGTCTCCTTTATTGCTTGTTCATTTTACAGATTGAATGACAATAGCTACATGAAACTTCCTGGCAGATTAAAAACTGTGTGCCGGATCGAGACTCGAACTTAGGGCCTTTGCCTTTCAGGGCAAGTGCTCTACCAACTATTTTTTTTAAGTCTCTTTTTGTTCGCTTTTGCTCGTTGCGTCTGCTCGGGGCGGACGTCGTAAGGCATCCATTTAAGTTCGTTGATGATCGATTAACTCAGTTTTTTTTTTAGTACAGAGGGCACGTAACCCTCTGACCGAACACGCTGAGCTACCGTGCCGGCTACCCAAGCACGACTCACTCCCCGTCCTCACAGCTTTGCTTCTGCCAGTACCTCGTCTCCGGCAAAGGTCCCGAGTTCGAGTCTCGGCCCCGCACACAGTTTTAATCTGCCAGGAAGTTTCATATCAGCGCACACTCCACTGCAGAGTGAAAATCTCATTCTGGGTACTAGCTACATGCTACAGCTCTTCTTAATTACTGACTCCCATTCATGTCCTTCGACTCTTATAACTGCAGTGTTGTTTCTGCACAACTTGGAAATAACCTAGCGCACGCTGTTTTTAAACCACGCTACCTCCAGAATTTCAGAGAGTGTGTTCCAGACAACACCGAAGCGTTAGAGATTGCATCAAATGCTGTGAACGTAGGTTTCCTGTTTGCTATCCTGTCTGCTAGAGTACATCGTAGAGTCAATACTGCATCGCGTGTTGTTACATTTTTTCTCCTTAATCCGAGCCGATCTTTCCTGAGGTCGGCTTCTACAAGTCTTTCCATTCGTATAAGCACGAATTTCTGTCATTTTTACGCTGTGGAATTACTCGAAGCGCGCACAACCGAAATTTTGAGACTGAGGATCTTCTCTAATTACAGTGCTTTTCTAGAAGCGTTTCCGGTAGCATTTTGATTAACATTTCTATGACTCTCTAGCACTGACGATTCGAACTAGTGACGAATTGCAAAGTGCTTCTTTGAATCTTTTGTTTCTTCCGTTAACTGAAGATGGCAGTCGCAAGAAATTTTTCAAAGAGGTGCCCTCTAGAACACCCATTTCGCCGGTGTAAAACTGCTCCTTTGGTTTCTTTACATAAAACTGAGTTTGGCATCTTTCCCTCTGGCTACAGTTACGTGGTTATCCACGTGAAGGCGCGCTGGACTGAATCCACTGACTGATAAGTCATCGTGTTGTCCAATGATACTAGTTGATTTCTGGTATTTACTCGAATTACATTACATAAATTTACGTTTCTGGTCAGCTGCCAGACTTAGCGACGAGCATTGAAGCCTCCACGCGCTTCATAACAATTTTGAAACAATGTAGCTCTCCGTATTCACCTGTGTCGTCTGCCTTAGGGAGCTACAACCTAGTTTACCCGGTCATATCGTTTGCATAAACGGTCCATTCTCATTTAGAATCACGTTCCGTTATCTTTACTATTTTTGAGGTCACGAATGATGGTGGTCTTGTTTAGGCTGGTTCTGTGCACCTACCTCACACATTCTCCGACAGCCACCGAGCGTTCAGTAGTGTCCTGAACGCTCTGCTCTGAATGCCATAGCTAATAGGTAATGAGAGCGAGTTGTTTAGTGAATTTTTATTCCATTTGTGGCGAGGTGTCATGGCTGCTGTTGGTAGTAAGTGAGACATCCCGCATAAGCAAACGAGAGACATAATTTTCATGATATACGCTCTCTTCAAGCGGGAAGCACGCCCATGGGCATATTCCAACTGTCGCTTGGAATCGCCAACAGTCTTCATTCCTGCCTTGACATGGGCGAACCACCATCGTTCGTGGATCGGACTATAGTGCAGTTCTGGTGTGTCCTCAATGTCAATAGTTAAATGATGATCGATGCACGCTTTCATTGTGTAATGCTTCTTGGACGTTGTAACTATGCTAGCGTCTGTTCTGATCGATAAGCACGCGACAGCATGCGGTACTAGTGTCTTCCAAGACGCCACGCATCGAGAACTGGATTTTTCCGGGGATCTCACTACGAGTTCTATAGTTGATAGAAAAGTAGGGTGAAGTATTCTGGATTGCCCTTGGGCTAGGAATCATTGGAACACCCAACAGGTTCCTGAGAAAACCAGAAAAAAGTATTTTTCACAAGTTTCTCGCCGTCAGTTGCGGCGATCAAAATAACTAACAGCAACAACTTGCTCAAGTTTTAACATTATATTCTCCAGACTTTTATCTAGAAATGACATCTTCCCGTTCTCATAAATCTTTATCCGTTCTCGGGAAAAACAAAAAAAAAGTTTCTCGTTACAAAAACCGAGCTGCGGATTAACTTGAAATCTAGTCTGAGATGTAAAATTAGTTTTGTGCTCTTTCAACTTCATTTGAGTAAACTATTAAAATGTTACTGATCAATAAGATTCCTTTCATATGAGTCACATGCCCTTCCGTAGCAGTGAAAAACCGGGAACCAGCCGGCAAATGCTCCTATCGGAGCACAAAAAAGCGAATGTGCTCCTGTTTAAATGATTATGATTGAATATTGGGTGCAGGCGGCCTCTGTCTATCTCATTCAGCACCTTTAAAAATTTTCCCTAAATTTCTGGTATGCGAACATACTCGCGCATATTTATGCTGAGAGAGAAACATACAGTGGCAGTGGGAGAGAGGCGGAAAAGTACTAAATATGCACTGCAAAATAGTAGGAAGTTGTTATAGTAGAGAAAGGGCGAAGGAGATGATGGCAGTGTGAGAGAGAGGGACACAGTGGAACTGGAACATAGTTGACAGTGACAGAATAGTGCAAGGGAAAAAGTGAAGGAGAAAATTCCAGTGGGAGAGAAATAAAGAGGAGGAGGAACTGGAAGTGGGTGTGAGCTGGTGATCATAAGAGACACAGTCTATCACAATGGCAACAAGAAACAGAGACACAGTGTCAGCGAGAACAGAGAGCAGCAGTGGGAAGGAATGAATGAGGTGGTAGCAGTAAGAGAGAGCAAGAGGGACACAGTGGCAATGGCAGTGAGAGGAGACAGTTTTAGTAATAATAGAAGTAGTAGTAGTAGTACAGAATGAAGAGGACGTGTCTGTGAGACAAGAGACAGTGACACAGAGACACAGTGAGATAATTACAATGAGTTGGGCTGATGGAGTGAGTAAGAATGGACAGGTAGGAGTGGATGGGTATAAGAGACTTACAACGAGTAGTGGCAGTGAGCAAGTTAGTGGAGCCTGTGAGAGCGAGATATGAATTCCATCTTAAAAAGAGAGCGAATAAAATGTTCGCAAGCCAAATTTTTTGGAAATTTTTATAGGCGCCGAGAAGGGAAGAATGAGGCAGCCGGTACCCCATTTTCAGTCAGTCTTTTAAACAGGATTATATCCGCCTTTTTGTGCTCCGATAGGATCGTTCTTCCTCTAGTTGTAATATGTACGAATCCACGACTTCTACAAAACAAACCGTTGTTCACTTAAATCCAAATTCTTCATTTATAACAAAAATTATGCTCTGTGCCCTGTTTCGAATTGCTTTGGCATTCACACCATCATGGCATCTTTTTAAAACCGAATTCCTTAAATGATGTTGATAATTTTCAGGTTATGTCCGTCTAATTACAATGGGATAAAACGAATATTTTCATGCCATACGAGTCTCTCTCTCTCTCTCTCTCTCTCTCTCTCTCTCTCTCTCTCTCTTGGCCTGGAAATGAATTATGCTATTTAATGTTACATATTAGTCATTGTCTATGAACAGTTTTGGCACTTTCTGATCTTAAATTTCCACTGACCAAGGTTGTAGAAGCGATTCTACATGTTCTCGTTTTTGTTCTAGTAGATTGTTCTTCCACTAACTGTTATTCGAATGTTCATTAGCACAGCACTAAGAAGTAAAGAAGTAAACATTCAAATCACAGTAACCAAAATAAGAGCTCTAAAACCAAAACAAGAAACACATATAATGTCGTCGTCGTCTTCGTTTTCCTTTTGTCCAACATCAGGTTGGATTGGGATATTAATGGTGCTTCTCCACTTTCATCTACCTTTCCACCATTGTTCGTCTATAACGGTTTTGTTCCAGATTCCTTCTTCTGAAACTCGTCTTTGCTGAGTGAACCCATCCGTGTCTCGTCTCCCACTTGCCCTCAAACTTGGTCTCCATCACTCATTTCGATATTCTTCCATCTTCCATTCTCTTTTCATGTCTAAATTATTTTAACCTTTTCTTCTCAGTTCCTTCATTCATCTTTCGTGCTCCAGTTCTGTTCCTAACATATCTGTAGCGCATCATCTACAAACTTCGGAAGAAGAAATTTAAATTGTTATTATGTCATAAAAAGAGGAAAATGTCAGAAATATTTGTACACTCGATATAAAAGGTCTATATTCTAGGTCAATGACGGTGTCTTTCAAAAAACGGGGACGAAACGCTATTTGCACGAAGAAATGCGTTTTATTCTGTTGAAGTTGGAAACTGTCATAATAATCGAGCACAACTGCGAACGACGGGTCAATAACAGTTTAAGATGGTCCCTCAGATTATTTTAGACTAGTTAACATTAAATGTACATGAAATGATATAAGTCATGGGATAGCGATATGCACATATGCAGATAGCGGTAGTATCGTGTAACATTGTAAAAAAAGGGCAGCGCATCAACGCAACTGCCACTTGTACCAATGTGATTCATGTGAAAAGTTTTCCGATGAGATTATGGCCGGAAGACGAGAATCAGCAGACTTGGATCGTGGAATGGTAGTTGGAGCTAGACACATGGGACAGTCCATTTTGTAAGTCGTTACGGAATTCAGTATTCCGACATCCACAGTGTCAAAAGCGTGCTGAGAATACAATATCTTAGGCATTACCTTTCACCATGAACAATTGGAGGTTGACGGCCTTCACTTAACAACCGAGAGCAGCAGCGTTCGCGTACAGTTGTCAGTGCTAACACACAAGCAACACTGCGTGACACAACCGAAGAAATCAATGTGTGACGTACGACGAATGCATCTGTTAGGTCAACGAGGCGAAAATTGGTGTTATAGGCTATGGCAGCAGACGACCGAGGATAATGTCTTTGCTAACGGCACGACATCGCCAGCAGCGTCTCTCCTTGTCTCGTGATCATGTCGGTCGGACCCTAAACAAATGGAAAACCATGGCCTGATCAGATGAGGCCCGGTTTCAGTTGTTAAGAGCTGATGGTAGGGCTCAAGTGTAGCCCATACTTCACGAAGCCGTTGACCCAACTTGTCAACAAGGCACTGCACAAGCTGGTGGTGGCTTCATAATGGTGTGGGCTTTGTTTACATGCAACGGACTGGGTCCTCTGGTCCCATGAACCGATCATCGACTGGAATTAGGTATGTTCGGCTACTTGGAGGGCATCTGCAGCCATTCAAGGACTTCATAGTCCCAAATAACATTGAAGTTTCGTCGAGCCACAGTTGTGTGCAATTGGCTTGAGGAAAATTCTGGACAATTCGAGCGAGTGATTTGGGGACTCAGCTCATCCAACATGAATTCTATCCAACATTTATGGGACATAATCGAGAGGTCAGATCGTGCACAAAATCCTTCACTGGAAACACTTTCGCAATTATGGACGGCTTTAGAGGCAACATGCTTCAATATTTCTCCAGGGGACTTCCAAAGATTGGTTGAGTGCATGCCACGTCGTGCAGTTGCAGGTCCAACAGACATTAGGAGGCATGCCATATCTTTTGTTACCACAGTGTACAGTGAGGATAGCCTCAGGAACAGGATATTGAACATCTTATAATATGAGAATAAATGATACGTAGTTACTAGAAAAAAAAAGAGAGAGATGTTAAGGTTCCTTCCACAGAACCTAAATAAAGTGGTCCTCGTTGAGTGGAATAAGTCAAAAAATCTATAACTTATTTTAATTTAAGTGGTAATACGGCATTCATCACGGAGGTGGACATCGAGTTGTTTAAAATTATTTTTAGGCTACTGTACGTACGCATTGTCGAACAGAACTCAGTTTACAACGCTTACTTACAATTGTTACATTACTACACTGCACAGAGCTCTGATAATGGATAACTTACTGTCTGCAAGTTGATTCTTAGTGAAGTTACACACCTGCAATAAAGGAAGGAAGATATTGGCGTCCTGACCCGTCAACGACGAGGACATTGGAGACGGATCACAAGATCCAGCTGGCGGATGGTGAGAAAGGCAACACATCGAGTCGCCGAGGAAACCTCCAAAACTTCTGTACTCTTCTTGTTTAAACCGTTTATCATGCACGTTATCTACCCATCTGATTCTCAGCATTCTTCTGTAGCACCACATTCCAATACTTTTGTACTCTTCTTGTTTAAACTGTTTATCATCGACATTACACTTCCACACAAGGCTACATTCCATACAAATAATTTCACAAAGGACTTCCCGACACTTAAATCTATACTCGATGTTAATAAATTTCTCTTCTTCAGAAATGCCTTTCTTGTCATTGCCAGTCTTTTTTTATATCCTCCCTACTTCGACCATCATCCGGTTTTTGCTTCCCAAATAGCAGAACTCATCTACTACTTTAAGTGTCTCATTTCTTAATCTAATTCCGTGAGCATCACCTGATTTAATTCGACTACATTTCATTATCCTCGTTTTGCTTTTGTTGATTTCATCTTATATGCTCCTTTCAAGATACTGTCCATTCCGTCGGTGCAGTCTACTGGCAGTAAAATCAAAGCGTTGGGGTTGGTAGGCTTTTTACCCATCTCCCAGCGTGGACGTCGGGTGGAATGTTCATTGATTAGTAGCGGTTTGTTGTATTTGTAGGGCGGGTCTGTATTTAAGTTTTTCAGAACAGCTAAAAGTTGCACTTAGTATGTTTCATTGGGCAGTTTCGCTCTTCTGTTTAACAAAAGCATCATCAGAAGCTCTGGGATTGGCATTTTAAGGTACAGTACTTCGCTGTTACATTAAAAAGCGGAAGCAGTCAGTTAAACATAGTGGGTGAGATTTGTGACTGTTCTAAAAAATTTAATTTCAATTGTCACTGTTTCCCCTGTAGGCAATGCCTTTCCTCGCTAAGGATGTGTATTTATTGTGTTAGAAAACACAGGAGTAAGGAGTGGAATATGGTGAGAACATTAAATCAGATAGACTTTTATCATGAATATTAATGTTTATGAGCACTTATGAACAGCGATTATTTAAAAAAAATAAATAAAATAAACTGAAAAGACTAGACGTTTGGAGGGAAATAACACAGCTATTGGAAAGTGATATGATAATATACACGATGTAAAAATGAGAATGATGTCTTTATTGACATCTTTTCGCCTCGAACGACGAAAAGAAACAAACAGAACTGCGAGTGACTATTAACTTTCTCTTTCAGGTACACCTCTCCTAAAAAGGCGTTACCTTTGGAAATTTTAGGGCGTACCACAACTCAGTAAAAATTCGAAATCGGAAATTTACATGATGGAAAAAATTATGAAATAGCCCATATTCCGCTTTAGTTTTAAGTTAGACATTAATTTTGTCCCAAGACGCTGCTCTCTATTTTTTAAAAGAGACGTCGTCCACCAGATTCGCTTCTTCTCCTTCTTTTTTTCTGGTGATCGCCTTCTAGCAGTATAATACTTTTTCGTAATCATAAATTTCTGTCATCAATTGCAAATAAAAGCATAATAATATTTTTTGCACCTGATGACTGAAATTTATCCTGAAAAACAGTATCACAGTTGATTAATGAAATAGTAAAATACATGCTGTACATGTGACAACTGCCAAATGCTCTCCTTTACTCAAAATATCGGTCGGTGAAATTGTAACTAAAACGCTATTTTATAATAATAACAAAATGTGTGCAACGTCGGCAAGTTATCAGAGTCAACTGGAATTCCACGTGGCCGATTTCCTTACTCCAAGCCCTTCGTTTGGTGTGGCTGAGAAGCTGAACGCCAGCACGTTAACAACCAATGTTCGGCATAACCCAGTCTCTCCGATTCGTTGGCCTTCGTTGGCCTACTGTGTACGCGCCTTTAAGTGATTCAGGGAAACCACGAGAACTCAAAATCAGGATGACCGGACGGGGACTTCGACACCAGTTCTGATGAAAGCGAGTCCAATCTTTTACCACTCCTCTATCATGTTCGCGAAGATACACTAATCCTAATCCGTTCGGCATCACGAGGTCACTCCTGTAATACGTACTCGAGCGATTTATCTTCGAAATCTAGCAAGAGTGTTCCATCGCATTATCTTTCACCTTTGTCTCTCATTTCTCCCTCTAGATATTAAACAGTTTGATGAAATTACTGGGAAAACATCGCGGCCGTGCGAAACATATCTTCGCCATTGTTTCTCTGCTTGCACTATGAAGCAACGCCGGCCTAAGTGGCCGTGCGGTTCTAGGCGCTTCAGTCTGGAACCGCGTGACCGCTACGGTCGCAGGTTCGAATCCTGCCTAGGCATGGATGTGTGTGATGTCCTTAGGTTAGTTAGGTTTACGTAGTTCTAAGTTCTAGGGGACTGATAACCTCAGAAGTTAAGTCCCATAGTGCTCAGAGCCATTTGAACCATTCATGAAGCAACAACGCGCGTTACTTCGGTCTAGGACGAGGTAGTGCCTAGCAACATGATACTATTATTTCACGCTACTGGTTAGCATTGCGGTATGTATTAACGAGTAATACAGGCTCATACCCTTGCACTGCATATGAACTACATCTCTAGTGAACTCAACGCCGAACGGCAGTGCAAACTCACCACTCTTTCCTTTCCTCTTTCAATACAAATACACGTGAACTTGTGAGCATGTCTGCAACTTTTCTCAGTCGCTTCCATCTTTCAGAGAGTGCTTAGATGTGACATGCATTTCAGACAACTTTTGACATTTTTTGAGTTACATTGTAGGTTTTATTCCAAATTAAACTGTAAGTCCACATACCCATCTCAGCTCCACACAAATGTACCCGCTTTTCGCGTAGTGGAAGAAGAATAGCTGAATATGCTCGTTGGCATAATTCATGAGATGTATGTGGGAGATATTTAGAATTTTTCTAGGACACAATAAAGTTATCGGAATGTATATTAATAGCAAAAACTGTAACGAACGAGCCGTTTGCGAGGTAACCAGTCGCCAATGAGTTAAGTATGAAATATAGTTATTATAAACCTATCCATCTGGACTCAAGATTCGGATCACTTGCCAATTCAAATAATAATAAGTGATCAATCTAGGGAGACTATCAGACACGCAGTCAGCCGGAAATGGAACACAAACAAAGCCTTTTGGAAGCTATACGAAGTACTACTGGAAGATAAACTAAAATCGATCATCGAAACTAGGGATTCCGAAATAGACTATGGGGTCTTAGTATCGCTTATCCATGAAGCAGCAGAAGTCTTAGGACCTCAAAAAGGACATAAGTGGACTCCTCATAAGACATCGCTCTCATGGTGGTATTCAGAATGTGACAGCCCTCAAGGAAAGAAAAGAGGCGTTAAGAAAATAGAAAAAGTCCTCTAATGCTCATAACGAGACACAAGCTGAAGCCAAGAAAATTTTCAAGTACAAAAAAAGAAAATCGTAGCAAAATTTCTGGCTGCGGTCTGCAAAGAAACGAAGTTAATCAGGATATGGAAAATTGTATGGGACAAAAAAAAAAAAAAAAGAAACGGTCTCACAGTGGGCATGCACGCACCTCCGCCAGCCATCGAATGTTTAGAATCGTTCATGTGTATGATATCCCCACCAGATACAATGAACGACGAAGATGAGGAGGTATACGAAAAGGACAACACTGTAATTAGACGATCCTCTTCGTTGGGAGAGCTCCAGATTGCGTTCTCCCAACGGAAGGGTACTGCACCTGGCCCGGATTATACTGACGACCGAGTGCTGCGACAACCCGACACAGAGAGAAGTTTATGCTCTCAAATTTACAATAGCGCATGAACTCAAAGATTTAAATCGACTCGCTGAAAACATGGCGCGTCGTCCCCATCGACAAATCGGGAAAAATATGTGATAGAGCAGAGTAGTATCGGCCTATCACCTTACTACAGTGCTCGGCGAAGGTAAGTATTATTATGGGGCGTTTAGAATGATGGTGTGAAAACAAGAAAATCTTAGCGGAAAACAACGTGGGTTTCACACAGGAAAAGGGACAACAGAAAATCCTGTTCGATTAATTAGTGACATACAGCTAATTCTCTGGGAATAACTATATGATAGCTGCGTGGATAGACTGACTAAAGCATACTCCGGCATCGTCTTGTCAGTATTAGGAAAAAAAACTGGAGGAACTTCAGATTCCAAAACCAGTCATCCATCACATGGCAAGCTTCCAGAGCAATGGGAAGACAATCACTTTGCAACACGGTACTCCTTTGGGACCCAGAGAAACTACTAGCGGACCTAGGGATCGGTCCTGGCTTCCTTATGACGTCGACCTTAATGGCGTCTTCACCAGCACATCCAAATATTGCAATACGCAGACGACGTATGCAACTGTTTCCCTGTCAACTGGAAACGCATAGCACACCGCTCTCATAGTCTGCATAAGTGGATACAGAAAGTGACCTCGAAATTTCCGACACCAAGTTTACTCTAATGATGTTTATTCGCCACAGGATTCCACTTTCCCAAACAATGCACCTGGGACAACATAATATTCCAGTTGCGAAAACAGTACCGTTTCTTGGGACGATCATTAACGACAAAACTAAGATTGGGTCATCATATCCGACATATCATTACCTGGTGTGAAAAAACATGCAGTCTCATCAGAGCTTCGACTGCAGTATTGTGGGTCTCTGATCGGAGGACGGCGATGACTTTACACCGATCTCTAAGGGCTCACTTTGACTATGGAAATACATGCTACGCATCAGCGTCACATTGCACGCTCCAAAGACTCGACGTTACGCAATACAAAACATTGTGTGTCGTTACTGGGGTGTTCACGTCAACCACAAAACATAGTAAGTCCGGGAATTAACATCTTACTGCGTGTGCGGAAGATATTGAATGAATAAGCAACTTTCGCCACTCGCTGCTGATTATATGGAGATACAGTCATTAAGGTACAAGGTGTGGAAAAACAGCATTACAACAGACCGTACGAATCGTCGATTCTGCAAATTGATTCCAGGAGCAGTTTAAAGTTCCAAGACCAGAGTCCGACTAACGCAACGGCAATGGAATTCCTGTCTCTCTATCACGATGGGAGCGTGGTGTATACAGATGGGGCCAATTCTTGTGATGGCAATGATAGTGCCTGTTGGGTACCTAGAAGCAAACGACAAGGCATACACAAGCTGGATCCACACTTTACTATTATGACACATTGCCATCTTGAAAGCTTTGATCTTCGCACGGACGACTATAGTCAGAATCTTTGATGGTATGTCACCTCTGCAACTGATTAGAAACCGTCATAATAGTTGTGCCAAACTTCATAGTTGCTGCAGTTGTCGAAATTGTGTTTCGGGTGAAGAGGAACTGATCCAACACTCTGATGGTATGGATGAATGGCCACTCTGGGATACATGGAAATGAACAAGTAGATGTTCTAGCAAAGCAAATATCTCTAAATGAAGCTAATAAGTATGATAAACGCCCTCTCACAGATGTAATATCCATGCTGAGAAAGAGTTTGTCATAGAGCTGACGAGAGGAATGGCTGAGTACAGCTAAAACCAGAGGCAGTCACTACGCACTACTTCATCCCACAATTCCAAGAGTACCGTGGTATAATAAGACACAAACATCCAAGAGCTTCACGGCAGTTATAATACGGCTGAAATTTAATCATTGGAAGATTAGCAAATAATTCTATCTGTTCAACCTAAACGCAACCATTCTATGATTTTGCGGAGAGGAAGCCATATATTCCTACAGTCTCTTCGGAACACGTATCACATCAACTTCCATACAAGCAATCTTCGGGCGCTTGGTCATCAGTTCCCAAGAAGCCTCCAAACCTTGTTATATTCCAACGATATAACAACGCACAAAATATTGTACGAGTTCGTTAACAGCGTCAACATGCGCTGCTAATCTAGTGCTCTTGGTAATTAAAATGCCAGGAGAAGGCCGATGCCCGACTAACTGATTGCATTCTAGTACTAGTTAGCAGGATATGGAACGCTTAGTTTATAAATGTACGTCACTGTATTGCTCCTGTATGCGTGTGTCTAAAAACTGATGTATGTGTACATATGGCTGTAACAGTCAAATCTGGTTATAGCATACTGTTCTCATTTCCCATCTAGATTGTACGTACAAAAAATATGCAGTTGTCTGTCCGCAGCTCTTGAAACGATTCGTACAGGACATACAAAATAACATTTTATTGTCAAATTAGATTCATAGTCATTAATATGGATTGAACTGTAAATATCCTAAATGTGTGCCGACAGCGTTTTGTCATTTTTATTGTGCTACCAGTAGGATTTTTATAGCATACCGCCTCTGAGTATTCTGTGTTTCATTTTAGCCTTGTTTACTGCTTTCAGTATGCTGTGGGTGTACAATTTGTTCAATATCGGAATCTGTTCTTTGTTAAGCTTTTGTAACTTCGTATTAGGCTACGAATTAAGCTAATGTATAATCTGAATTATTAGAACAAACTGTAGAATCTTATTTCCAGTATTGGGATGGCTGTATGTGCACGTACTGTAGGCCAGTAAAATAAAATACAGTATCCAGTAAATAGTGGAACATTTTCCAGTTATAGGTAATCTTTTAAAGATAAAAAGTCAGAGGAATAAGAAATATTTTAAAGAATGTTTGGAATAAATGACAAAAATTTTCACTGTCATATCCACGAGCAGTCTACTGGTAAACCAGTTCTTTTTACGTATGAATATGAGCAAGTGCAGCAGAAACGGGTCTCGAAGGATGATACATTACACATAGGTGTTATGAAGAGGCACAGAAAGAAGTCCATGTCTGACGCTTTCTTTGAGGTTGATAATTTGTTGTCATCCACACCGTCGCAGACAGACCAAAATATTCACGCGTTTTTTGCTTTAGTTCCACCTGTTTCACTGCACAGCTAAAAAAAACCTTGCGAATGTTGTTTTGAATAGTTGTTATATTATGCAGATGCGATTCTAAGCAAACAGGTTTCTATCAGAGCTACGCAGCAGCCCACAATGGCATGACGCAGCAGGGTACTTTAGCATTCGGCAGGGACACTTCATTACGGGGTTGAAGTACTCGGCTTCCGTGCTCCTCTTCCGACGTAATGAACCAGACCGAGCAAGGTGGCACAGTGGTTAACACAATGCACCCACGATGGAGATGGGCAGGGCCGCGACACGCTTTCCGATTGTTGTGATAGGGGCCCTCTATTGGCACTTAATAATTTCATGTAATTATGGGAATGATTTCTCCAACATCACTGCAGTAGATTTTTACTACGATCATTGTCACCTGTATGTCATGCACAGATCATCCTAGTGACCTGGGAAACGCTTTACGACTATCTTCTTAGCTAGAACGGACTGAGTCTGGTAGACTCTGACCGAGAGGTAGCCTATATATAAATTTTGAGCAGTAACCGATGAACAGCGGGAACTCTGTCGAAACTTGTTTTTGTTGCACACACCATGTAAAAAATTATGCACCACGTTTTAATATTACACTAGGTACTTACAGTTTAACGAAGATTGTGCTGAAACTAAATTATAGTACAGGTTTAAATAATAAAATTTTGTAGAGTATTAAGGTTTTCGATGACGATATCAACGAACGTAGTATCGACAGATTTTGAAGATTTACTTTCGTTCCAATTCTGAATGTGTTACAGTTACACGTACACTTATGTTACTGGGGTGGAGAAAATGGGCTTTGGAATACATTGCAGCATCCCATAGCTTGGTTTGAACTTCACTTTCCAAAGAACAGTTTTACTCGAAAGGATGGCTTTTCTTCCTGTCCTCCGACATCGAAACGGGTCACCCAGCTAAATAAGAGGAGCTTGTCCATTGTAGATGATCTCCAACGGTGTGACTATAGTGGAGTTTGTTGATTAGCACGTTTTCAAGTCCCAGCATCATTTTCAGTGTCAATTATTGAGTGAAACCTAAGCAGGCAGCTTTGAACGCAGCCTCGGCGGAAAAAAAAAACAGCAGCATACAGAGCTAATTCTGCAAAAAGGAAAAAAAAAAAGATAACTTAGATGGAACCCTCTATTACAGTTAGAAAACTTGGATCAGACTAGTTAGAAACAATTTGAACATGATAAATTTTTAATATTAGAAAATGTTATACCAATGCTACCGAGTGATTTGACGCTAACAAGGAAATCATTGATACAGCAATGTGGTTATGGACAGTTCGAACCGCACGTATTGCCACCGATGGAGTAAAACGGGTTATAGTCATTTACATTGTTTGTTACTATAAACGTAATCAGATAATTGTTAGTTTGTCAAGCCTAAAAATGAAGGCAAAGGACAATAGACACCTTAAAATAATCATTCTCGAAGGCATGAGTGGAATCCTGCTTGGCAAATATCGGCATACAGGAGACATCAGCACAAACAAAAGGGATCAGTAAGAGTCAGTCGGTATAAATGCAGACACCTCTGGGTCCAGAATTCGGTTGAGAAAGAAACTTGAGTAACCGTCCCAAAACCTTCGATTCGCTGTGTTACGCGCTGTTTGCCAACCGGTATTAGACAGTACAGTCGATAACGGATGTAACAGTTCCAGGCATTGTTGTAAATCAATATCTTAACCGGCTGTAGAGTTTTCAGTGCGTGTGTGTGTGTTCACCAGCGTCTAACCGTCACGAGATCCACCTTCGAAGCAACTGTAGGTCGTCTCGTGTGTGTGGAAGATTTTAACGTGAGCAACGAGTTGAGGAGACCTCTGACCGACAATGCAAAAGACGGCGACCGTTTTCTTCCACATCGACTTCGTTGCACATCGCCGGCATAGAACCGCCGGGCTCCGAAGTGGTTCTTCCAACGATCGACGCCGGATTATTGATGAGTCATTGTGTAGCAGTACGATAACGCCGAAGTAGTTTGGAAGGGTGGAGGGAGGGGGGGGGGGAGGAGGTGAATATCGAAGAAGTTGCCTAACGGGCATTCTCGTGGAGGATTCCCAACCGCCGAATGCAAATTCCATCCACGAACTATTCACCGATCGAAAGCGGCAGCAGGTAAGAAATACGGAGACACATTAGTTCCCCCTGCCCCTACCACCGCGTCACTAACCCCTTTCGCTATCGGTCCCGGAAGATTCATCCACGGCCAAAGTCGCCCCGGCACTGCTGTCAGTGCCGCCGCCGGTAACGAGGAAGTTCTATGCACGGGCGGCCGTTGCCGTCCGGGTCTGAATGCGGAATATTCGCAACGGCACCCCACTCTCGACCGCCGGCGCGCCCTTTCAGATTTGGGTCCATGGGAATCTGCATGAGCCGGTCCGCGAGCAGATGATGACGCGGCAGAGCCAACCCTTCCGCCGGGCCTACCTCCGTGGGAAGATGCCATTAGAATACGCACCTAAGCGACCGGCCGGGCCCGGATTGATATATGCAAGGGATGGCAGGACAGATAGATAGTGGCGCGGAGGTCTTTTGCCGATGGCGCATTGATCGGGCCCGGTGCACACACTACGTGTCGCCTTTATGTCCCGGCTAGGGGGCTGGCGCGGGGCAACCCCCGGCCGGCGATCCTTTATGCAAACTTGTCGTTGCATAGGCAACGCGCCGCTCATCTGCATCGGGCCGGTGTGTTTTTCCCAGGCGGGCGCGAGCAGGTAGTCCTCGGGCAGGTACATCTCTCGGGCGGCGCTCTCAATGGCGGGCGCGCCGGGCCCGCTCGCTCGCTACATTTATCGGCGATATTTAGATGCGGTCGAGCGAAGAGGCGCACCGCGGCACGGCGGCGTCTGCTGCCGAGTGGGGAGGCGGCAGCGGCGCGACGCCACGTCCCTGCCGTTCGCAGGCGCTGAGAAACTGGGTGACGGGGGCTGTCGGCAAGTGATATATTGGCGGGACATTTCCACCGGGCCAGGAGGACCGGAGGCTGCTCCTGGGATCCCGTGCCGTGTGCAAAGAGTACATGAAGTGCAGCGCTATGGACAGACCATCTACGTCTGCAGATATACGGGGTGAAAAGTATTTAAACCGACAAACTCTGGGAGGTTGTAGGGGACATCAAATCATATATTTTTCGCTAATGTCATTTTTTCCTACGAGGAGTATTTAAATCGGTAGAGGAAGATATCTCTGGCGGCAAATTGATTAAACCAACAAACACTTTTCCATTTTTTTATGACCAAGAGACAACACATTAACACAACCCAATTTCAATTACAGTAGATTTTCAAAAATGCCTCCATTGACACGTAAACAAAGGTTACACCGTCGGATCATGTTCTGTCTGACACCGGCAAAAACCCCAGGAGTATCCTGAATTGTTCCTGCTGCTGCTACTATCCAGGCAACCAGACCCTCTTCTGATGCAACAGGAGTTGCGTAAACAAGATTACGCATCTCTCCCCACACAAAAACTCCAGAGGAGACATATCTGGGGATCGGGCAGGTCATGGTACAGGACCACCTCTGCCAATCCACGTTTCTGGGAACCGTCGCTCCCGGAATCGACGCACACGATGGCTGAAATGTGCCGGCGCCCCGTCATGCTGGAACCACATACGTTGTCTTGTAGGGAGCGGGACGCCTTCCAGCAATTCTGGCAAAGCTCTGGCGAGAAAATTGTAATATTGCCTGCCATTTAATGGCCTAGGTAGCAGATGCGGCCCAATTAAACAGTCTCCAACAACACCGACCCACACATTAACGAAGAGCCGCACTTGATGAGCGCTAGTAACTGTGGCATGCGGGTTATCCTCACTCCAAACATGCGAATTGCGCATGTTGAAGACTCCATCACGCCCGAACGTTGCTTCATAGGTAAACAACACAGAGGATGGAAATGTAGGATGCATTGCACACGGTTCCATGTACCACTGCGAAAACTGTGCTCTGGGTGGATAATCACCTGGTTCCAGGTTGTGGACACGCTGTAAGTGAAATGAACGTAACAATTGCTCTCGATGGACTCTTCTTACATTCGTCTGATTCGACCCAATTTTACGTGCAATTGCACGTGTGCTGATTGAAGGATCCCGCTCCACATGCTGCAAGACAGCTTCCTCAAATTGCAGCGTTCTTACCGTGCGACAGCGCCCCTGTCCAGGTAATCTGTTAAATGATTGGGGCTCACGCAGACGTTGGTACACAGCAGCATAGGTCGTATGATGCGGGATACGGCGATTAGGATATTGTTGTTGATAAACCCGCTGTGCAGCTCGTCCGTTGTGGTGCGCTACGTAGTACGCACCAACCATATCAGTGTACTCACTCCAGGTGTATCACTCCATTAGTAAACAGAGACAATGCACTACTACACTGGTGGACAGCAGTTGCCTACAACTGAAGAGCGTAATACGGCCTCCACCGGTTTAAATAATCCTCATAGGAAACAATGACATTAGGGAAAAATATTTGTTTTGATGTCCCCTACAACCTACCAGACTTTGTCGGTTTAAATACTTTTCACCCTGTATTGCGCAATGAACTGGACAGCGCGTGGTGCAGGGTACATCGTGGCAATATAATCTACTTTCTTTCCAAGACCATTCTTACGTTGAGAGAGGGAATAGTGACTATACAGGCTGTTTAAAAGAAGTTTCTTATATTCCTACAGTAGGCAGTGTTGATCACTACTAGAAGAAAAGTTCCAATAACTACATGTCGGGTAACCAGTACCTACTTAGATATTGCCAGTTTTATTTGTGATTAATGTATAGTATTTGGTAGTGTACGTATAGTATTTCGTAATGAAGGAATAAAAACTTTGAGGTTCGCCGGTGATATTGTAATTCTGTCAGAGACAACAAAGGACTTGGAAGAGCAGTTGAATGGAATGGACAGAGCCTTGAAAGGACGGTATAAGATGAACATCAACAAACGCTAAACGAGGATAACGGAATCTAGTCGAATTAAATCGGGTCATGCTGAGAGAATTAGATTAGGAAATAGCACGCTTAAAGTAGTAAAGGAGTTTTGCTATTTGGGGAGCAAAATAACTGATGATGGTCGAGGTAGAGAGGATTTAAAATGTAGGCTGGCAATGGCAAGGAAAGCGTTTCTGAAGAAGAGAAATTTGTTAACATCGAGTATAGATTTAAGTGTCAGGAAGTCGTTTCTTAAAGTATTTGTATGGAGTGCAGCCACGTATGGAAGTGAAACATGGACGATAAACAGTTTGGAAAAGAAGAGAATAGAAGCTTTAGAAATGTGGTGCTACAGAAGAATGCTGAAGGTTAGATGGGTAGATCACATAATTAATGAGAAGGTATTGTATAGAATTGTAGAGAAGAGAAATTTGTGGCACAACTTGACTAGAAGAAGGGATCGATTGGTAGGACATGTTCTGAGGCATCGAGGGATCGCCAATTTAGTATTGAAGGTCAGCATGGAGGGTAAAAATCGTAGAGGGAGACCAAGAGATGAATACACTAAACAGATTCAGAAGGATGTGGGTTGCAGTAGGTACTGGGAGATGAAGAAGCTTGCACAGGCTAGAGTAGCATGGAGAGCTGCATCAAACCAGTCTCTGGACTGAAGACCACAACAACAACATTTCGTAGTGGAGGCATGATTCACAGGAGACAGCACAGTAAATTACAACCATACGCACGTGTGGGCACATGAAAATCCTTGAGCAGATATCGAGGTGACACATCACGATCGCTTCAGTATCGTTACAGCGCGGAAGTGCTGCATCATAAATGTCTGAAAAGGCCTAATGGTTTAGGTTGAGAGAGGGGGCGAGTGGGAGGATCTTGGTGCTCGGTTGCTATATGGGCTAGAAAAATGGGTTAACTGCTTTTGGTTCAGGCCGGACTAGCGGCGAATTCTATAGTCATTCAAACATCTGTCTCATTCTAGTGTGCTATATTATGTTAAGCAAGGTTTGAGCGACGAACCAGAGCTGGTGCCCTAGCAAATGGTACAAAACGACTAATCGTACGTAATACGTTCCAAAACGCCGCACATGAGAATGGGATTTTCCGGTGCTCATATCTTGGGTTCCATTCGTGATAAAGGATCTAGTGTCTTGGATAGTCCATGGGCTAGGGACCATTCGCATACCTAACAGAAGCATCGTCTTAGTGTTACTATCCTACAGTACAGCGTCAAAGTACTAATATTTCAGACTTCCTTCTGCTTAGACAAATGGAGCAAATCGATTGGTTCATATTGCATTTGACTTGATATACAGTGGGCTTTGTGGGACTTAAGGAGGCACCATTAGTACATGGGTGTTCCCCGGAAAACACCCAAAATTGAGTTCCTTTACTACATTTCCGCCGTCACCAGTGGGCCAAAATCCAGTAGAGGATTCCAAGATGGCTACGCACACAAACGGATGAAATTCTTAAGATATATTCCTAGGTTTCCGATGTCGAACTATCTTGAAAATCTTCTTGATATCTTTATCCCTTTCTCAGATGCAAGGCTTCAAATTTATGAAACCCGTTGTAAAATATCTACGTAAAATTTAAGTAAATAGGTTGGTGACGGGTATCACCCAAACCCATGATTTACTTAAACTGATGGATATACCCATGAATGAATGAATGAATTATGCATTTGCGTAAATCCATGGGTGGTTCCCGAGGAAACCCCCAAACAATGGTTATTCACAATTTTTTCGCCATCAGCGGCGGACCTAAACCTGCCGACCGTTCCAAATGCTTGCAACTTCTGCGATATATTCCAAAGATTCCACTCTCTTAATTTTCTGGATATCTTTATCCGTTTCCGAGATACAGAGGTTCAAAGTTACTCTACTTGTGAACATAAAATATACACTTAAAATACGGCTTGAGGCAAAAACTTAGTTTATCCAGGAGAAATGTGACGTAAAGTGTCTATATTATCATTAGAAGGGTCCTGGAAACAACACATTGTGCTACTGAAGCACACGCATAATTTTAGTGCACCTAAAATCCAGTCTGAGGGTGTAAGATCAGTTTTACATTATCTCAATTTCAAAGGAGAAAGCTGCCTAAATTTTACTGACCAATACATTTATTTTTTCATATGACTGATATCCCCTGCTGTGGCAGGAAAACAAGGGAAACAACGGAACAATGCTCCTATCGGTGCACAAAAAATTTGAATATGTTCCTCTTTATTTAAAAGATTCTGGCTCAGAAGTGAGGAACCAGGTGGTTCATTGTCCCATCCTCAGCATCTTTAAAAAATTTTCCAAAGATTTTGACGTGCGAACATACTCGCCCTTTTTTATGTTCAGACATAAAAAGACAGTGGGACTATCAACGAGACGGAGAAGTATTAAATGCTGGAAGGTAGTAGACAAAGACTATGGTATAGAAAGAGCGAAAGAGTAAATGGCAGAGTGAGAGATCGGGAGCCGTGGAACATAGCTGACAGTGACAGAACAGCGCTCGGAGAAGAGACAGTGCCAGTGGGAGAGGAATAAAGGATAGGAGGGGTGATAATGAAAGACAATGTATATGACAATGACAACAAGCAAGAGATGGATAGTGACAGTGGGAAGAGACAGCAACAATGGGAAGGAATGAATAAGGTAGTGGTGGCATATTAGCAGTAAGAGAGAGCAAGAGGGAGACAATGACAGGGAGAAGAGGTAGTAGCAATAAGGTAGAACGACACAGGATACGGTGACCGAGAGGTACAAAGAGCTAATGACATTGAGTTGGGCCGAATGAGTGAGCGATCAAGGGAAAGTGGGAGAGGATGGGTATGGGCGACTTACAGTGATGGACTAGTAGTGTGGGTGATGCAGAAAAAACAGTTTATGCGTTATTTTTGCCGCTAAGCTTCTCAAATGGTTCACATCATGATCTTCAGGCGGACAGTTGTTTACTTACGAGACTAGTGTTGCTGAAGAGTGCTGACGTCTCTTTATAGCCGCAGACTGAGGGCAGTGGATAGGACGTGCATCAGGCAACAGTACGCAGACCTTTTACAACTCTATCGTCCTCAAAAGACGTAAAATAATCTACGCTCCCCTTGGCCTGTGACTGTGAAAAGATGTGTCTACTCTTCACCAACACCATCCATGTGAACTAACAATTCTCCACCTGAAGATGATGCTGTGAACCATCGAAACGCTTTCTAGCAAAATAAAATAAACAATTGACTGACATAAAAACTGTTTTGTTTGTATTGTGGAACAGTCGCAGCCCTTCATAATGTCGTTCTTTATGGACCAAATTATCACGGGTATGAGTGGGTTACAGTTACGGGAGCTTATGGGAGTTGGAGGTGAATTTAATTTCAAAAAGAGCGCGAATATGTTCGCATGCCAAAATTTTTGGGAAAAATTTTAAAGGTGCCGAGGAAGGTAGAAATAGGTAGCTGGTACCCCACTTTTCACTCAGTCTTTTAAATAAGCCGGCCGCTGTGGCCGAGCGGTTCTGGCCGCTTCAGTCCGGAACCGCACTGCTGCTACGGTCGCAGGTTCGAATCCTGCCTCGGGCATAGATGCGTGTGATGTCCTTAGGTTATTTAGGTTTAAGTAGTTCTAAGTCTAGGGGACTGATGACTTCAGATGTTAAGTCCCTTAGTGCTTAGAGCCATTTGAGCCATCTTTTAAATGAACAGGAGCATATTAGCGTATTTTTTGTTCCGAAAGGAGCATTTTGTGCTGCTCAGTATTTGGACGCTAATTGTCAGTGCCACATTCATAGAGCCATGCACTTTACCAAACAGATTAATGCGCTGATTGCCACGAAGTCGCCGGCGGCAACAGCAGAGACTTACGTCTCACGCCGTGGCCTGCCTGGCCTAAACTGGAGATGAAACGTCCGTCACTGTGCATGAGGCAGTCAGGGTGTTATCGGATGCTGTCTGTCACCGATTTCTGCGTGATAAAATTACCCGTGGTCTTTGAGAAAGTTACCTTTGCAAATGGAAATGCCGTGTGGCTACGGCCTCCCGTCTGGTAGACCGGTCGCCTGGTGCAAGTCTTTCGAGTTGACGCCACTTCAACGACTTGCCTGTCGATGGGAATGAAATGACGACGATAAGGACAACTCAACACCTAGTCCCTATGCGGAGAAAATCTCCGACGCGGCCAGGAATCGAACCCGTGCCGTTAGGTATGACATTCCGTCCCGTTGACCACTCAGCTACCAGAGGGGGGGGGGGGCTTATCTTTGCAGAAAGATGACGACTGGTTTGCGCACGACGAGGCACGACACACTTTGTGCATATCATGAGACAATACCTCACCGCAAAGTATCGTCGGTGATGGATTGACTGGAAGATGGAATCTACCTTTTCACATGCACAAATTCTTTTGCACATATTATTTGCAACATGTCACTCATCAATGAAGCGAATTGGCAGTGTTTACTAACAGCCAGTAAAATACAGCTCCATTATCATAATAGTGGCAATCAGAAACAATTATACCATTAGTCAGGGACGAGAATATATATTTTTCTTGCTGTCGTTCCACCTGTTTCGCTGCACAACTAATTATCCATGCGAAGGTTGTTTTAAACCGCTGTTATGTTATGCAGATGTGACGCTAAGCAAACAGGTTTCTGTCCGACTACCGGATCACAATGGTACGTCTGAGCAAGGTACTTAAGCATTCAGCACTTCCGGTTTAAAAAGATGAACGAAGATCTGGGTTTAACTTCATGTCGGCCGTAGGTGTAGCACAAGCTCGGGCTGTGTAAGGATGCGGAAGGAAACTGTCAGTTCTCTTTTATAGAAACCATCCCTGAGCGACTTAGGGGAATCACAACCACTGCGCCACCTCACTTGACATTTCTCGTTCTGTGTAGGCATAAGCGACGGGCTACTTGTAAATTAAAATGTTTTGAATGATGTGAGGGAATATAACGGAAAGTGTAAAATCTTTTAACTGTCACCACAAGAAAGGCAGGCTACTCTCGTATATCGCTAGAGCCTGCTAAAAAGACTTGAAGAAACGTCTTTCATGATAGAAACAACAATTAATTTGTCTGGTACGTATGGATCACATAGAAACTATACATATAAAGTTTTGCATAACCTCGGTTTCGAGAGTTCCGGAACCTGTACAGAAAACTGGAATATAGATCAACATAAACATTATTTCCACCCTTTTTATTCCTCATGAAAACCGCACATTTCATGTTGGACCACCATACAGCAGAACCTTCAGAGATGGTGGTCCATATTGCTGTACACACCGGTACCTCTAATACCCAGTAGCACGTCCTCTTGCATTGATGCATGCCTGTATTCGTCGTGGCATAAATGGTTGGTGGGTCACGTCGTCCATAAACAGCCTTTTTCAATCCATCCCAGGCGATGTCATTACACTGAAGGAAGTCATTCACACGATGTGGACGATATGGGTGAAAATTGTCGTCCATAAGGAGGTATGTCTCGCCAATATGCTGCCGATAAGGCTGCACTATTGATCGGAGGATGGGATTCAAGTATCGTACAGCCGTTAACGCGCCTTCGATGACCACCAGCGGCGTACGTCGGCCCCACATAAAGCCACCCCAAAACAGCAGGGAACTCCACCTTGCTGTACTCGCTGGACAGCGTGTCTAAAGCGGTCAGCCTGACCGGTTTGCCTCCAAACACGTCCCCGACAGTTGTCTGGTTGAAGGCATATGCGACACTCATCAGTGAAGAGAACGTGATGCCAGTCCAGAGCGGTCCATTCGGCATATAGTTGGGTCCATCTGTACCGCGCTGCATGGTGTCGTGGTTGCAAATATGGACCTCGCCGTCGATGTCGGGAGTGAAGCTGCGCATCATGCAGCCTATTGCTGCACGACGTCCTGTGGCTGCACGAAAAGCTTTATGCAACATGGTGGCACTGCTGTCAGGGTTCCTCCGAACCATAATCCGTAGGCAGTGGTCATCCTCTGCAGGAGTAGACCTTGGGCGGCCTGAAAGAGGCACGTCATCAACAGTTCCTGTCTCTCTGTATCTGCTCCACGTCCGAATAACATCGATTTGGTTCACTCTGAGACGCATGGACACTCCCCTTGTTGAGAGCGCTTCTTGGCGCAAAGTAACAACGCGGACACGATCGAACCGCGGTCTTGACCGTCTATACATGGTTGAACTACAGACAACACGAGCTGTGTACCTCCATCCTGGTGGAATGACTGAAACTGATCGGCTGTCGGACCCCCTCCGTCTACTAGGCGCTGCTCCTGTATGGTTGTTTATATCTTTGGGCGGGTTTAGTGACATCTCTGAAAAGTCAAAGGGACTGTGTCTGTGATACAATACTCACAGTGAACGTCTATCTTCATGAGTTCTGGGAACCGGGATTATGGAAAAAAAAAAATTTTGATGTGTGTATAATCAGACAAAATAACTGATCGCACAGAGGCATACAAGCAGTCAATCTCCCCATGTTTCAACCGTGAATAGACGGATAAACACCTCAGTATGTGGTATAATAATAATCATCTTCTGCCATGCACGAGTGAGTCGCTGACTGATGTTATACACGTAGATGCAGGCTGGCAAAGGAAACAGGCTCCACTTTTGTCACTGATTTGAGACTGTGCGATTAATGTACATTAATTATTAGCTGTACCCGCCCAGTCTTTGCTGTGGCTCGGTCTGCTTAAATGGAAAATGAAGAGAAATGAAAGCACACGATTCTAATATGTATGTCAATTGGCTGTAAGTGCTGTTCTCCTTCTCTCCCCTTTCTCTGTCCATCTACTCCTCCCCTCTCCTTGTCTCTTCCTTCCCCCTGTCTCTGTCCATCATCTCACTCTTTCTGCCTACCCATCATCTCCTCTCCCCTCTCTCTCCATCTCCTCCTATCCCCTCCCTCTCCCCCTCATTCAGTTTATCACCTCCTCCTCCATTCCTCTGTCCACCTTCTCCTCACCCCTCTTTCTCCATCTCCTCCTCTCCCTCTATCTGGCCATCTCCTTCTTCCCGTTTTCTATGTTCTTTTAATCCCACCACTCCTGATATCGAGCTTCGACGTTTCACTTCAATGTATATTGATACAGACATCATCACTAACACTTGGCTTAAAAAATCACATAAGAAGGTTGTATACGTGGAAAAGACGTGGGACACTGACTGAAAATACGAAGGCGAGACCGATTTGGAAACAATATTTTAAACCTTAGGACATTTACAGCAGCAGATGTTGACACTGAGCATAATTCATAGGGTATGAACGGCAGATTAAAACTGAGGAAATGGCAAAAATGTAGGAAAGTTAGGAGGTGAGAACTGCATAATCTGAAAGAACCAGAGGTTCTTGAGCCTATCAGAGGGAGCACTAGGTAGCGTTTGATTGAAACAGGGGGAAGGAATAGCATCAAAAACAAATGGGTAGTTTCTGGAGATGAAATAGTGAAGGCAGCAGAGGACCAAATACGTAAAAAGACAAGGTCTAGGAGGTACAGAATTAAACTGACGAAAAGAGAAAATTTAAAAATGTTGTAGACGAAAGAGAATACAGACTTATAGAAACTGAGACTGACAGAAAATGCAAATTGGGTAAGCAGTAATGGCCAGAAGCAGAGATGATTAGGGAAATGATAGATGACGTCTATAGGAAACTTCAAGAGGACTTTGGAGAAAGCAGAAGCACTTATATAATATCAAGACATCTGATGGCAAGCCAGCAATAAACAAAGAAAGGAAATCTGAAAGATGGAATATGCAGAAGGCTTATACAAAGGAAATGAAGGCAATGTTATAGAAATGAAGGAGAAGCTGCATAAAGATGAGACGGGAGAAAAAAATACAGCGAGAAGACAGAGCGCTGAAAGACATAAGATTATACGACACCCATGGAGTTGACGACATTTCTTCGTAATTATTGAGATCCTTGTGTCTAAGATATATGAGAAAGGCGAAGTACCCTCGGAGTTCCAGAAGAATAATAATTACAATTCCAAAGAAGGCGAGTGCTGACATGCGTGAATATTACCGAATCATCGGTTTAGTAAGTCATGACTAAAATACTGACACGAAGAAGAAGAATGGAAAAATGGTAGAAGCCGATCTCGGAGAATATCAGTTTGGATTCCGGAAAAATGTAGGAACAGGTGAGGCAATGCTGATCCTACAATTTATACTACATAACAGACTAAAGGTGAGCAAACCTACGTTTATGGCACTAGTAGATAAACAGTAAGGTTTTGATAATGGTGTCTTTACTATAGTCTTTGAAATTCTGAAAGTAACAAGAGTAAGATCCGGGTAGCTAAAGGTTGTTTACAGCTTGTACAGTAACTTGACTCCAATAACACGCGAAGGTAATGAAAAGAAAGCGGTGGTTGTGAAGGGATTGAGACAGAGCTATAGCCTATATCCAGTGTTATTTAGTGGGGACATTGAGCAAGCAGGTACAGAAATCTGAGAGATATATGGAAAGGGAATTAAATGTCGGTGAGAAGAAATAAAAATTTTGAGGTTTGTCGATGATGTTCTAATTCTGTGAGAGACATTTTTCCAGAGTGATTACACATGCATTTATTTCGTGTAAGTAAATGTTCTGTGCTTTTCATTTCAATAGTCTGTATTGTTCTGCTGCTAATTTTTATACGTGGTGGAATTATTTCCTCTTTAGTGGTATTACTTAAAGAATTTTAGAGAACAATCAAGTGCTTCTTATAGCTAACAGGTCTGACTTGAAGTAACTTAACAGGTACACACCCATTTTTATGTAATTTGAAGGTTGTATCAGTTCCATAATGGACGCTGTAAAAACCGTGGATTACTACTTTCTTTAATGACGCGTCTAATTTTATACATCATGAAATTAATTCGAGAAAGCCCGTAAGGAGCCACAAACAACACATTGTGCGAAATAGTAGTTAAGTAACCACTAACAACAAACAGGAAATAAATCAATGTACATTATTAAAATATACGAAGGTTAAGGGAAACACGTCATACATTGTAATTATACGCGGCATCCAGTCGTGTCTTTCTCATTGTTCATGGGAATATAATAATTATGATTAAGTCGTGAGTATTAATGCTCACCACAACCACCACCTTGTGGCCTATTTGTCTTTCTCAAAGGCGCAGGCGGCTCAATGATTCAGTTTCACAAGGTCTGATAGACGAGATATTTGACGCTATACCTTTGTATGACGTGTTTTCGCCTTAACCTTGGTATGTTTTCACATCGTACTTTGATTTCCTGTTTGTTCTTACTGGTCAGCCAACTACCATTATGCACTATTTGTTATCTGTGGCTTTGCAGATTAATCTGATAATGCATAAATCGAAAAGCATCATTAAAGAAATTAGACACCACACAATCTGTGACTTTCGTATATTTTTTAGAGTGTGTGTTATAGCACTAATACAACCTTCAAGTTTATGATTGTGTCGAAGTTTCCTGCAATTTTTTGTTTTAATGTGAGTATTAAAATCCTGTAAGCGAAAAAGAAAAACAACCGCTTTTGTCGGATAATTGCATCCAAGATAAGACGGAGAAGTTGATGAGTGACCAAATGCAGATTGTTGCTATGGTTTACGGTGCAAATGTTGTGTTATGGCCCGTGCGTTGTTCAAATGTTCAAATGTGTGTGAAATCCCAAGGGACCAAACTGTTGAGGTCATCGGTCCCTTACGCTAAGAACAACACACACACCCATGCACGAGAGAGTACTCCAACCTCCGTCGGGAAAGGCCACGCAACCCGTTGCATGGTGCCTCTAACCGCACAGCCACTCCGCGCGGCGTATGCGTTGTATCACATGTGCTACACTACGGAGCGGATGACTTTAATGAATTCCCTTGGAGTGAAATATTCTGTCCTGTTGCATTCTTATGGATGAGGATGCAAATGAAAGGAGAGGAAAAAGTAGGTGTTGAGTTTCCGAAAGCAACAGGGTGGCGCCGCGGGAGGGCTAGGGGAATGGGGAGGGGGAGGGGGGTAGGTGTCCCTGGTCTTTACTTGTCCACCCGACGAACAGGTCAACATCAGCTGTTCCAGCCGCAACTGTAGCGGGTAGCGCAAAGTGCAAACAGATATGCGTACGATTCATCACCCTGGTTCTATGACAAAGACACACGCTCTGATTATCCATACAAATTGCGCCGGGAGATGTTTCACATAGGACGGCCAGCCTAGCTTTGAGTTTTGCTCAACAAACGAATGCAACTTAGGCTTTGAAATTTAGGTTTCAAGTAATAACAAACTGAAAAGGCAGCCATTGAACTTCTTAGTTATACTTTGGAGACAAAATGCACTTACAGATTACGACTCCAGCTATCTGCCAGGGGTCTGGACATGTCACCTGTGATCTGCAGTGACAGATATTTGTAACAAAGGGGGTTCAAATGGTTCAAACGGCTCCAAGCACCATGGAATTTAACATCTGAGGTCATTAGTCCCCTATACTTAGAACTACTTGAACCCAACTAACCTAAGGACATCACACACATCCATGCCCCAGGCAGGATGCGAACCTGCGATCGTAGCAACAGCGCGGTTCCGAATAAAAGGGGGATCAAAACCCTGCCACCAGTTACGATTTAGGTTCTTCGTGATTTCCGAATGTCGCTTCAAGTGAATGCCGAGAGAAATATGGAGACCAGCGGTGTTACCTTTCCCAAGCATTCCTAACTGAGATTGTGGTCTGTTCCTCACTACACGAGAAGTCTTAAACTTTCTCCTTTCTATCGTTTCCTCCTTACTTCCTCCATCCTTCTCCTCCCCTCTCCCTCCCCTCCTTCACAGCCCAAATTTTTGAAAGTGTGGAGAGGCAGAAACTTTCATACGAGGCAACGGCGTGTAGCCATGCATCTATGGACTTTAGGGTGCCACTTCTCATCATGCTGACCGGATATTGGAGATGGAGATCTCGTTCTAGATAAAAAAAACATAATGTAGCAAAATCGGTCGATAACGCTAGTACATACTTTCGCAGCTTTCATCGTTGTGCGGGACTATTCTTGTTGCGTTATCGTTGTTGTTGTTGTAGTCTTCGGTCGGAAGACAGCTTTGATGCCGCCCTCTATCCCATGCAAGCCTCTTCATCTCCACGAAACTTCATCTACCTGAACCAGCTTATTTCAGTAAAGTGTTCGCCTCACTCCACAATTTTTACCCCTCATACTTACTCCATTTTCAAACTGATGAAGTCTTGATCCTTCAGGATGTCGCCTGTTAGCCGATTCTTTCTTTTAGTCAGGTTCTGTCAGAAATATAACTTTTCCCCAATTCCACTCAATACCTCTTCATTAATTACTCGATATACTGAACTTACCTTCATCATTTTGCTGTAGCATCATATTTCAAAAGATTCTATTCTCTTCTTGTCTGTAATGCTCATCGTCCACTGTACAAGGCTAAATTCCTGACAAATACTTTCAGAATTAATAACCAACATTAACAAATTTCTCTTTTTCATAAAATATTTACTTGCTTTTGCGATCACGCATTTTTTCTCCTGTTTTCATCTGCAGCCGTCAGTTATTTTGCTCACGATAGCACGCATACTACTTTTAAGTGACACGTTTCCTAACATACTTCCCTCAGTATCGCCTGATTTACCTCGACTTCATTCCAGTACTGTTTTTCTTTCTTGTTAAATTTTGTTGATATCCAACTTGTAACTTCTTTTCAATATACTAACCATTCCACTCAATTAATTTTCCGCGTTCTCTGTTGTTTGTGAAATACTTACAAAGTCATTGGCGTATCCTTTATTTAGTCTCCGTGAACTATAATTCACTTCCGAAATTTCTCCTAAGTGTCCTTTACCTATTGACTATTGAATAGACTGAATATCACACGGAATAGGCGGCAACCCTCTCTCACTCTGCTCTCGACTACTGGCTCCCTTTTATGTCTTTTTACTCCTCTAACTACAATCTGGTTTCTGTATAAGTTGTAGACAGCATTTCCCTTCTTATGTTTCAAATCAGCAAGTTTCGAAGACTGTATTCCAGCCAACATCGTCAAAACCATTCTCAAAATATGAAACTGCTGTAATTGTAGGTTTACCTGTAACCAGTCCATTTTCTAAGTTAAATTGTAGTGCTTGTATTGCATCTGTGGCTACTACGAGGGCGTTCAGCAGGTAATGCAACACATTTTTTCAGTTGAAAAGATGTGGAATTTGTTGTTAGATATCGTGGAATATTCCCTATTCAGACGCTTTAGTTCCGTGAAGTTTAGATTGATGGCGGCATAGACGTAGCCTTGTAAATGTCGTCCCTAACGGAGATTCGTTCCAAGCCGAGAGCTGTCACTGAATTTCTTTTGGTGGAAAATCCCAGCATCGTAGATATTCACAGGCACTTGCAGAATGTCTACGGAGAATTGGCCGTGAACAAAAGCTCGATCAGTCGTTGGGCGAGAAGTCTATCATAATCGCAACAAGACTGCGCAAACCTGTTCTATTTCTCTCATGCCGGCCAGTTCTAACTCCTGCAATGTTGGTACTTGCGGACACTCATTCGAGGCGATCGGTAGATCACGGACACCTGGCTGCTTAACTGCACGTCTCTGTGGGCAGTGCTGGCACCAGTCCATCAGTCGGGGTACTTAGAGATGTGCCCGCTGGTTTGGTCGCCGCCTAACAGAAAACCACGAATAGCAACGAAGGACCATCTGTGCAGCATTGCTTGTGCGTTACGAGCTGATTGTGACAATTTTTTTATCGAACATCGTCACAGGCTAGGAAACACAGGTCCATCACTTCGAACTGGTAAGAAAACAGCAATGCATGTAGTGGCGCCACACCATCTATCCGCCGAAGAAAAAGTTTAACGCCGCACCCTCAGCAGGTAAGGTTATGCGTCGCTTTTCTGGAACCCTGAAGGGGTTATCCTGTTTGATGTCCTCCTTCATAGTGCTATGATCAGCTGCGATGCGATTTGTGCTACCCTCGGGAAACTGAAGAATCGACTTCAGCGCGTTCGTCAACACAAAAATGAAAACGAACTTCCCCTTTCCATGAAACTTAAAGCTTCACACAAGTCAGCGCACCCGAGAGGAGCTCACACAGATTAATCAAATTGTTCTTCCACATCCACCCTACAGCCTGATCTCGCGCCTTCCGATGTCCATCTGTTTGGCACAATGAAGGTGGAACGCCGTGGGAAGCAGTGTATGGATGTTTAGGAGACTATTGATGCAGGAAGACGTTTGCTCCGGCGTCGCCCAGTGGAGTAGTAGCATGCGGGCGCATAGGCCTTCTCAGTAACGTGGCGCAGGGAGGAGAGAGATATGTTGAAAATTAGTCTTTTGTAGCCAGAACAGTGGGGAATAACATGGTCTATTAGAATCCTGAATAAAATCAACCTGATTTGAGCCGGCCGGAGTCGCCGAGCGGTTCTAGGCGCTTCAGTCTGGAACCGCGCGACCACTACGGTCGCAGGTTCGAATCCTGCCTCGGGCATGGATGTATGTGATGTCCTTAGGCTAGTTAGGTTTAAGTAAGTTCTAGGGGACAGATGACCTCAGAAGTTAAGTCCCATAGTGCTCAGAGCCATTTGAACCTTTCTGACCCAGATTTGAGAAAAAAAATGTGTTGCATTACTTATCGAGCGCTCCTCGTTCATTTCACCTCTTAGACCAGCTTCTAGAATGTTTCTCATTCTATCGTAAATAATTCGTGCTAATATTTTGCAACAAAATCGTGTTAATTTGGTGGTTCGATAGTACTCGAACAGGTCAGCACTTGCCTTGTCTGGAACTGGAAATACTTCCGCGTCTACCGTAGTCTTCGTTCGTTCGTGACACCTGCCTGCCTGACGGCTTCCCTAGAGCTGCGTCGCTCAAAATCACTCTCCTCGCTGCGGTGTTGTCCGCCGTATCGCGAGCCCGTCCGGGATTGGTGGGCGGGTGGACGTTGTAACGAGGAGCGCCGCTAGGCGCGTGACAGTCGCCCTGTATTTACCGCGGCAGGTAATCGAGTTATCGTGTCGACCAGCGCGCGGGTGACAGTTGACAGGCGCCCGGTGGCGTCACGTGACGCGCCCGACCGGCCGGCCATGCGTGTTTTCGATAAATGTCACGGCTGCCGGGCCAACCGGGACAGCCGGCCGGGGGCTCCAGATCGCTGGGAAGACCCAAGTCAGCGACACACTGAGCGAGTCCACGTCAGATCAAGTTCGACACACCTGTGGAAAAGCGTCTCTGGATTCTTGAAATGAAGAGATGATTAACTTGTTTTCTTCTTGGATGTAGATGCTTGTCTAAGCGAAGCTTCGTGAGAAATAGCTTTTGCACAGAGCATCATTTTGGAATGTTACATTTTTTCAACAAAAGGATGATTGAGTGAAGAGACAAGGCAAGTAATTCGAACCGCTGTAGTCACCAGCAACATCAATCATAACGTACATCGTATGAGTATCCACCAAACTCACAAGACGTATCTGGTGCCTGACGAGAGAAATCTAATTATTTGGTATGAAATCTAATTATTTGATACAAAGATAAACGTGCGTGTTGAAGTGCCACTTCCGGAATTCACAGAAGTGAGGCGGTCTCCGATCGAACCCTCCTCACTGACTAATGACAGGAATCGGTATGCCAACCAACCTGGATTTGGTTTTGGCCTGTTTCTTACATTCCACCAGGTGAATACCAGGCTGGTTCCGCAGTTTCGCGTTAGTTACACGCTTCGCAAATATTTAGAAAGCTTTCGCTTGCTTTCACATGGACACCACTACTAGAAGAGGGCTGGGGTACTCGTATTCCATCCCAGGGCAACGGGGTGGCGACAGAATGGGCATCAGGTTATCCCTTAAAATTAAACGTGCCAAATCCGTTCATAGCCATCCTGACCGTGCGTCGATGCGGGAAAATACACAAAAAATAAAGAAAAAAAATTGAGGATGTCACATGTGTATGCATATTATGGAAGTGAGGTGACGCAATGGTTACTACATTCAGCAGCAGGGATCAAATATCCTTCAGGAAATAATACCTTAGGTTTATCGTGGCTTCCTTAAATCACTCCATGTCGATGTGGTTGAGATTTTCTATTATTGTTTTGTCAGTTTTAACCACACTCCTATTGTATGAGATTTTAAAAAATGGTTCAAATGGCTCTGAGCACTATGGGACTTAACTACTGTGGTCATCAGTCCCCTAGAACTTAGAACTACTTAAACCTAACTAACCTAAGGACATCACACACATCCATGCCCGAGGCAGGATTCGAACCTGCGACCGTAGCGATCACGCGGTTCCAGACTGTAGCGCCTATAACCGCACGGCCACTCCGGCCGGCTATGAGATTTTAGTACAGTCGTTAAAGATCTGGCAGTTGTGCTCGTAAGCCAACCTACTATATCATCATCATCGCATCTTCATCTTCATCTAAACTGATGAGGCGATGGTTCTATGCTCCGGTCGTCGTCCGTTGCCCGTCCTTTAACTGTAACGTGTGGTTCATTAAATAAACTTTTTTAAAAGTAAAAAATCTTCTAATGCCTAGACCGCAATTTTCCTATTAAAATTAAAGTACGATAGCTAGTTGGTTTATTATCTACAAGCATAAAAAAGCGGCCAACCCATTGAAAAGCCCCATTAGATGTGGTCATAGAATAGCATGCATTCATAAGAACCAAGATAGTACGTAGTTTCAAAACATCACCATGAGCAAGCCAGGATGTAGACTGTGATCTCGCAGGATAACTGTAATAATGATAACTAAATTAGTTTTTTGGTGTGTTGTTACGCTGGTGGACGTGCAGCATTTTCCTATTATCCTTCAACCTGCAAACATTTTATGAGGATGACTACTTCATACGCCATGCAGGATTATTCTTGCATAAGTCGGGCTACGGAACAGCTACTAATTTTTGGAACCGTTGCATATACTGTTCTCGCTATAATACCTGCTATATTACTTCAAAAAATGGGATTTTATCCACCTCTTACTTATGCAACCGGACATTTTCCTGTTATCGTTATCCCGCGAGATTACGGTCTACAGCCTAGCCTGCTCACGGCTTTAAACTACATGTTGTTATTGTCTTGGTATTTAGGATACAGCTTATGGAATGGATACAGTTTTCGATGCTTTACAATGCATATTCACCGATTTTCCACATTTTGAGCGATCTGAAGTTGGTTGTAGATAGCAATCGAAATTAGTTATCGTACCGGTACTTTAATTGTGATAATAAAATTGTGGGCTAGACATTAAAAGCTTTTCTAACTTTCAATTTTTTTATTTAATGAACAACATTAAGAACTCCGTCTCCTCCCTCACACTGTAAGGTTTCACTAGCATAAAATTTGCTCTAATATAATTCTTCCTTCCAACTCCAAAAACCATACTGTTGTGTACTACTTCCGTAGACAACATTAAGGATGTCTGGGCTACAGAATGCTGTGGCAACTGTCGTCGTAGGAATGCTGGACAGGAGTAGAAATGATTAGTGAACAAGTAACACAGCAAACAGAAAATGTACTAACTTGTTTTTCTCAAAGCGAAGGAAGACTCAATACAAATAATGCAGCAAGAGTGACTGACTAGTGGGCGTTTCTCTCTTTCCGTGCTAACTGCGCGACCTCACGCATTTTACTTCGGTGCGCTAACCACCCTCCAGCTTTTCCTTACCTAACGATACATTTCCACTCATCGCTAGGGCCGAGATCATTTATTACAAAAAAACCACGCATGAAAAATATTCGTCATTATTACAAACAGTGAAACAATGTACTCATTTGTAAACAGGCAATAATAGTAAAGCAATCGTTATAGTCTATTAATAGCATGAACATCACTGCTAGGATCTTCCTCGGGTGATTTTCAGAGAGCCTCTTGAAGGTTTTCAGCCATCTTAGAAATATCCTACGAAGATGAAATAGGTGGTGTTAAGATTTTAAATTAGTAAAGAATTAGTAGAAAAATATAAGTAAATATGCAGTCACGTCCAGAGGAGCACACAGTGCCGACTGGTCACCATGTCATCCTCTGCCAGAACGCTCAATTCGGGTGCGGCAAGAAGGGACATGGAGTCAACGCACTGCTCCATTTCATTCAGGTAGCTCGTCTATTGGCTTTAGGAGGCCGAGTGCGTCCCGTCCCAATCCACGGATCGAAGGAAAAAATTCATACCAGTAACTGGAATTGAAGCCCAGTCAACTCTATTGCGCTGGCTCTTGAATGCTTATTTATAGAAAGGTACAAAGAGGTGGCAGAAGCTCTCTTAAACGAACTGATTTGTATCATTCACGTTTGATGCTGCTTATCCGATCTCTTTTACTTTTGGGTCCAAGATGAATTGCATTCTGTGGACTGCAACAGATTCTTAAATAAGATACTGTCGTACATGAAACAAATGAGAACGGAGGAAGTAAGGAAGAAACGAAGTCAATTGAGACGGAATATAAGCCCGAGCAGGGACAACGATGAGAATGAAAACAGCCGTGTCCTTCTAATTTATTTCAAACAAATTTAGGCCAATAATGCAAACACTAAATTTAGAGTACTGAGCTGTGATTATAACTGCCGCTCTTCGAATGCAAGTCCAGTGTCTTAATCACTGCACCGCCCCGCTCGGTCTAAATACACACATCAAAAAAAGTTTTGCATCACCCCAGTTCCCAGGACTCCTGGAGACAGACGTTGACTGTTGATATTGTATCACAGACACAGTCCCTTAAACTGTTCAGAGATGTCACTAAACCCGCCCAAAGATGTAGACAATCATACATAAGCAATGCCTATTAGGCGGAGAGGGTCCGACAGCCGATCAGTTCCAGTCATTCCATCATGAAGGAGGTACACGGCTCGTCGTTTCTGTAGTTCAACCATGCCTAGACGGTCAATACCGCGGTTCGATCGCGTCCGCATTGTTACTTTGTACCATTAAGGGCGCTCAACAAGGACAGTGTCTCGGAGTAAACCAAAGCGATGTTGTTCGGACATGGAGGAGATACAGAGAGACAGGAACTGTCGATGACATGCATCGCTCGGGCCGCCGAAGGGATACTACAGCAATGGATGACCGCAACCTACGGATTATGGCTCTGAGGAACCCTGACACCAACGCCACCATGTTGGATAATACTTTTCGTGCAGCCACTGGACGTGGTGTTACGACTCAAACTCTGTGCAATAGGCTCCATGATGCGCAACTTCACTACCGACGCCCATGGTGAGGTAAACCTCTGCCACCACGACGGTACTTATGGGCTCAACAACATGCCGAATAAACCGCTCAGGATTGGTATCACTTTCCCTTCACCGATGAGTGTCGTATAGCCCGGCCGGGGTGGACGAGCGGTTCTAGGCGCTACAGTCTGGAACCGCGCGACCGCTGCGGTTGCAGGTTCGAATCCTGCCTCGGGCATGGATGTGTGTGATGTCCTCAGGTTAGTTAGGATTAAGTAGTTCTAAGTTCTCTGGGACTGATGACGTTATAAGTTAAGTCCCATAGTTCTCATAGCCATATGAACCAAGTGTCGTATATGCCTTAAATCAGACAATCGACGGAGACGTGTTTGGAGGCAACCCGGTCAGGCTGAACGCCTTAGTCACACTGTGCAGCAAGTTGGAGGTTCCCTGCTGTTTTGGGGTGGCATTATGTGGGGTCGGCGTATGCCGCTAGTGGTCATGGAAGACGCCGTAACAGCTGTACGACACGTGAATGCCATCCTCCGACCAATAGGTACTTGATGGCTTTACCTACTTGCGCTCTACAATACGTAGCAGCTTGTCTGTGGACACTGAAATTACTAATAGAATTGCAAAAGAATCACCTGTCATGTATAAGTTGAAAGACTACGGAACAATGGTCTGTTCACAATAAAATTGAAATGTAAGTATACATTGGTTGTGTTGTCAGCACCCTTCTCTATAGCTGTTAGACGTCGACAGCTCTTACTAAAACAAATCTCGACTGAATTAGTTTTATCTCTGCTGTCTTCGAAGGATGTTAAAGAACTCTTTCATAGATAGAGTACACAACACCGAAGTCTCACAGCTCTCAAGCGCAGTCATCATTCATGCGCCGCTGAGCCACCGACGTCTAAGGTGGCTGGGACATGTCAGGCGCATGGGTCCTGAGCGATTACCGAAATTACTGCTGTACAGAGAACTTCAGGAGGGTTTGAGACCTGTGGGAAGACTGTAGGGTCGCTTCAAGGATGTCTGCAAGAGAGACCTGACCGAGGCCAGTATTAATCCAAAACACTCGGATGGTACTGCTGATGACAGCGTCAAATGGTGTCGGACTGTGCGGAATGGTGTCAAGCTTGCAGAGGACGAACGTGCCCGAGAAGTTCGAAGTCCCTCGCGTTTCACGTGCCCAAACTGCATTTCAGACTGGCACTCTCGAATAGGAATTTTCAGAAACAGCAGGCGTTGCAGACTCTGAACCAAGTATGCTACACCATCATCCTTCGAGGATGGACGGATGCCAAGAAAACGGATTTCCCGTCAGGAGAAACTATTCGTCGAGGCTGGAGTTGTGTTTCGGGACAGTGTTGTAGTTGGGCGACAGCAGAGGGCGGCAGGAGGCTGCGCTGGCGAGACGGCAGGTGAGGAGCCGGCCAGCCACTCGGCATGCAGCGGGGGACTTCCTGGAGGCGCAGCCGCCGCGCCGTGCCACGCCGGGCCAGCCAGGGCCGGCCTTCGCCGCGGCCCCTGTGGCGCGGAGCCCACCGAGCGCCGAGCAGGCCGGCAGGGAAGCGCCGCAGCTGCAGCAGCCCCGCACTCAAGGTGGCGGCGCGCCATTGTGGCCGAGGTCGCCAAAGCGTGGTAGCACTGCACAGTCCGACTTACAGGTAGCAGGTTCCGAAACCCGATAGCGAATCATATTTCCATCTCTGCTATGAGCGCAAGGAGGTGAGTTCCCGGCCTGGCAGGAAGACGCGGCAGGACTTTCGGGAAAAACATTAGCTGTTTTTGACCTAACTGCAGCGCATTGGTACTTATGCGACAGCATGCGCTACCTAACATGTTACGAAACTCTGCGAATAACAATGAGGTTTTTCCGATGCTCGTAGCGGATGGCCACGGCCTTGCCGCAGTGGATACACCAGTTCGCGTCAGATCACTGAAGTTAAGCGCTGTCGGGCTTGGCCGGCACTTGTATGGGTGACCATCCGGGCCGCCATGCACTGTTGCAATTTTTCGGGGTGCACTCAGTCTCGTGATGATAATTTTGGAGCTACTCGTCCGAATAGTAGCGGCTCCGGTCAAAGAAAACCATCATAACGGCCGGGAGAGTGGTGTGCTGACCACATGCCCCTCCTATCCGCATCTTCATCTGAGGATGACACGGCGGTCGGATGGTAACGCTGGGCCACTTGTGGCATGAAGACGGAGCGCTTTGCATACCGCATGATTGTGCTTTAAGTGCAGCTACTCAGTCCAGATCCAGTGTGGGTTGTAACTGTCATATGGCAGCGAAACTTGATAGATGTTCTAAAGTGTTAATGCAGAACCTATTTTAAAAAAAAAAAATTTGCCACCAGGTGCAAATCTCGCGCTGTACAGCATTTAGCATTTCGTCGATGACTCAGGTGCTCCTATTGTACAAACTGTGTAAGCGGCATTAATAATAGCATAAACATTATGCCGTTCCCACCCGATTCACCTTTTCTGCCTTCATCCCGTTTCTTATACATTACAAATCGAAACATTTCTTTACGTCTTTGCCGCGCGGGACTACCCGAGCGGTCTAGGCGCAGCAGTCATTAACTGTGCGGCTGGTCCCGGCGGAGGTTCGAGTTCTCCCTGGGGCATGGGTGTGTGTGTTTATCCTTAGGATAATTTAGGTTAAGTAGTGTGTAAGCTTAGGGACCGATGACCTTAGCAGTTAAGTCCCATAAGATTTCACACACATTTTTTACGTCTTTCTTGCATTCACAATGCCAATTATGCATCTGCTGGCCAAAATTTGAACTAATTTTTTCCAGCGTAGATCGGTTCTGCATTAACGCATTAACATATTTACCAAGTTTCGCTGCCATAGGATATAATAGCCCACACTGGACCTCTGTGAGTAGAGCCTTTCAGTAGCTCGGATTCTATCAGTGATAGAAGGGTAGAATCAAGTGTTTTGGATAGCCCTTGGGTTAGGGTCCGTTTTTATATCCAACAGACGTATCGTCTTACTATAACTATTCAACAGCACAAGGCCAAAGTCACACTTCCTCCAGCTCACCAACATGGGGAAAATCAAATCGGTTGGTTCTTTTCGCATTATATGTGGTCGCCGCGTGGGTTTAGCCGAGCGGTGTAAAGCGCTGCAGTCATGGACTGTGCGGCTGGTCCCGGCGGAGGTTCGAGTCCTCCCTCGGGCATGGGTGTGTGTGTTTGTCCTTAGGATAATTTAGGTTAAGTAGTGTGTAAGCTTAGTGACTAATAACCTTAGCAGTTAAGTCCCGTACTATTTCACACACATTTGGACATTTTATATGTGGTCGATGATACGCTTTAAGAGGTGCTTCTGGAGGCACTATTTAGTTCACGGGAGGATCGTGAGGAAACCCTAAAAACATGGTACAAAGTCGCGGATTCCGTGATGGCTGTGCACACCATATGGCTCAAATCATTTACATATATTTCTTAGATCCCGATCTAGAAAAAACTTTTAAAATTTTCTTTATACCTTTATCCGTTTCCGAGGTACAAAGGTTCAAAGCTGCGCGATCTGTATAAGCGAAATACGAACGTAAAATCCGGCTTGAGGTGAAATCTAAATAACAAATAACGATAGAAAGTAGCTGAAATTTTAATGTTGTTTTCTCGGGGCATTTATCTAAAACTGGCATCTTCCTGTTTAGAAAAAATTTTTATCCGTTGCCTTGAAACACCCTAAACACGTGATTTTTGGGGACCAAAACCAAGCCGCGGGTTGCAAGACGGCTTTGCGTAGCAAAATGCTGAAATCTTTGCGATGTATTTCTAAGATTCAGATCTGGAAAATCTTAGAAAATTTTCTTGGTATCTTTATCGGTTTACGAGGTACAGAGATTCAAAGTTACCCAGCTTGTGCACGCAAAATACGCATATCAAATCCGATGTGAGGCGAAAGCGTGGTTTATAAACTGACGTAGCATGGAGAAATATGCTCTGAAGTGTATCCGCTACCATCATAAGAGTTCTGAGAATCCCATGTTTTAGTACTGAAGCACATGAAAAATTTTCGTGTACTTAAAATCGAGTCTGACGTGTAAAATTACTTTTACCTTATTTCAACTTCGCATAAGTAAATTGTCAATATTTTACTGACCCATAAAGCTCTTTTAATGTGTGACATGCCTTGCTGTAGCAGGGAAAAGAAGGCAACGAGCCAAAAAATGCTGCTATTAGAGCACACATTCCGGCCGCGGTGGCCGGGCGGTTCTAGGCGCTTCAGTCCGGAACCGCGCGACTGCTACGGTCGTAGGTTCGGATGTGTGTGATGTCCTTAGGTTAGTTAGGTTTAAGTAGTTCTAAGTTCTTGGGGACTGATGACCTCAGATGTTAAGTCCCATAGTGCTCAGAGCCATTTTAGAGCACAAATGAGGAGAATGTGCTCCTGATTAAAAAACTCTGACTGAAAAATCTGTACCAGATCCCTCATCCTACCTTCCTCAGCAATTTTAAAAATTTTCGCAAACGTTTTCGCATTCGAACATATTCACACATTTTTAAGCTGAGAGAGAAATGGGAAAGAAATGGAAAAGCAATGAATACTTAGTAGACAGTGGTTGTGGTATAGAAACAACGAAAGAGGCAATGAGATTGTGAGAGGAAGAGAGGGACACAGTGACAACAGCGGGACATAACTGACAATGAGTATTTGGCAGACGGAACAGTGCTAATTTTTTTTATGGTTTTTATTGAACGACGCAGTGCCAGTGGACAGGAATAAAGAGAAGGAGAAAGTGAAAGTGGACAAGAGTCAGCGAAAATGAGAGACAGAGTCTGTGACAAAGACAACGAGGAAGAGAAAGATACTGACGGTTGGCAGAGACAAGAGCAGTGAGAAGAAATGCATCAGATAGTAGCGTAAAGAAGAGCTGGAGGGTGACGGTGCCTGTGAGAGGAGAGAGTAGTGGTAGAACAGAACGAACGAGACTGTGTTGTGAGACAGGAGACAGTGACAGAGAGACACAAACAGATCATAAAAGTGAGCTGGGTTTCATTTAGAGAGATACCTTGACCGGGAAGCTTGTGCCTCTGATAAATGTCACTGTGTTCAGCGATGACTCGCGGTTCTGCAGTATCTCGGGTGACCATCGTCAACGAATATGGCGACGACCTGGGAGATGCATTCCCGTGTTTTGAAGAGGAATAGCACTGTTTCTACTGACGTGACGGTGTGGGGAGCCATCGGGTATGACTTCAGGTAACGGTTGGTCATGCATGACGGAATTATGACAATTCGACCTTACTTTACGGACATACTGCGTCCTCATGTGTCACCTCCCGTGCGCAGTACCTTTACGGCATTTTTCAACATGATAACGCTCGTCCATACATGGTAAGTTTATGAACTATCTGTGAGACGGTGAGTTACTTGCATGGTTAGTAACACACCCAGACCTGTCCCCGATAGAACGTCTGTGGGACCAGGTCGGATGTCTACTCCGTCTCAGTGCCCTTATCAGTACGTGAAGGATCAGTTACAAAAGTTGTAGACCACCTTGTCTCAGGAGAGGCTACAAGGCTTTATGATACTCTCCCGAACCAAACCTGTGCATGTGCCAATGTTAACACCACGACATCGGCAGCTACGTCTGAAATGGGCACGTGACCGTCGGCACTGGACGTTGGCGCAGTGGCAGAGCGTTGCAAGGTCTGATGAATCCTGATACCTTCTTCATCATGCCGATGGGAGGGCGCGAATCCGTCGTTTTCCTAAGGAACAGCTCCTTCACACCTGTACCGTGAGGTGGAAACTACATGGCGGCTGCTCCATTATGCTCTGGGGAACATTCACGAGGGAATTCACGAGTCCATTGGAGCTCATGCGAGGCACCATCATGGCCAAAGAGTATCGTACACTGGTTGCGGACCATATCCACCCTTTCACGGCGACCATGTTTACCGATTGCAGTAGCACTTTTAAACCAGATAATGCGCCACGTCACAATGCCAGGAGCTTGATAGTGTGGTTCAAATGATTCAAATGGTTCTGTGCACTATGGGACTTAACATCTGATGTCATCAGTCCCGTAGAACTTAGAACTACTTAAACCTAACTGCCGGCTTGATAGTGTGGTTTGAGTAGCTCGAGGAACACAGTAGCGAGTTCCGGTTGTTGTGCTGACCCCTCAAGTCGCCAGATCTGAGCACTGTCGAACACGTCTCGGACGTAATTGAACGTGGCTTCAGAGCTCATCGCCCCCCTCCCCTGAATTTAAAGGAATTAGATGACTAGTGTGTGCGCAGTGCTGCCAACTCCCTCCAGCGACCTACCAAGGCCTCATTGCTTCCGTGCCATGACGCGTCGTCGCTGTTATCCATGCCAAAGGTGGACACAACCGGATATTAGGTAGGTGGTCATAATGTTCTGGCTGATCAGTGTACGTCTAAGACACAATTCTCGCGTTTAGCTAAGGAAAGGTATAATTCAGTAGTAATAAAGGGAACAATTCCAAGTAAGCGACTGAACTTACTCTTAGGGGGGCTTCCAGACAACAACGCCACATGATTTTTACTTGACTCAGTATTCTCCTTTCCTTCCATTCATTACCATAACCATCCACAACACAAATGCAAAATTTCACTACCGCGGCAGTTATCACAATTGTCCACACAACAAGGCGAAACATCTGCCATCTTTTTCGTGTATAGCAGATGACTAGGGTCGCACCTAAGGACGAATGCGATACACATTACTTTTTCTACAGAGAGGAAGACAGAATTCAAATCTCCGCCGCCAGTTTGTTCTCTGTTTGTTTGATATCTCCTAATTTACATATCCTCTTCTGGGATAAATGGTTCAAATGGCTCTGAGCACTATGGGGCTTAACATCTGAGGTCATCAGTCCCCTAGAACTTAGAACTACTTAAACCTAGCTAACCTAAGGACTTCACACACATCCATGCCCGATGCAGGATTCGAACCTGCGACCGTAGCGGTCGCGCGGTTCCAGACTGAAGCGCCTAGAACCGCTCGGCCACCAGCGGCTGGCTCTTCTGGGATACCCCCTACTGAGATACGTTCAATGGAGATATTCCTTGTGTGATTCCTACTGAGCCGGCCGCTGCGGCCTAGCGGTTCTTGGCGGTTCAGTGCGGAACCACGCGGCTGCTACGGTCGCAGGTTCGAATCCTGCCTCGGGCATGGATGTGTGTGACGTTCTTAGGTTAGTTAGGTTTAAGTAGTTCTAAGTCTAGAGGACTGATGACCTCAAACGTTGCGTCCCATAGTGCTTGGAGCGATTCGAACCATTTCCAACCATTCCTACTGTTTTCAAAATATTATAAACATGGAGAGCTGTTTCTCTAGATACTTTGTGTAGTGGTTATCGTCTTTCCTTTCTTTCGATGGTAGTGGGCACTTAGATAACAACTGTTACTGACATGTGTTAGCCGGCCGCGGTGGTCTAGCGGTTCTAGGCGCGCAGTCCGGAACCGCGCGACTGCTAAGGTCGCAGGTTCGAATCCTGCCTCGGGCATGGATGTGTGTGATGTCCTTAGGTTAGTTAGGTTTAAGTAGTTCTAAGTTGTAGGGGACTGATGACCTCACATGTTAAGTCCCATAGTGCTCAGAGCCATTTGTCATGTGTTATTACCATAGGCGTCAAGATGAGCTTCTCCCTAGTAGCTGTTATCATGTAAGGTATAGTAACAGTTTTGCTTTATTCTGATAGTTTCACCTCTGGAGCGTATTCTCGACGCAGGAGTAAGCCGAAATTGGCTGCTACCGAGATCCTCCTGTTACATGCTCCATATAGAAAAGAGGCACTAAAGCTACTGGCTACAAACAAGACAGTACAGGTAGGCGACCTCGCGATAGATTTCTGGCAGCTTCATTAACAGCCGTGACGCCACCTAATCCATTGAACGGGTGCGGCCGGCGCAGTGCGGTTTGCGAACGGGCCCGAGTTTCCGGTCCATTACGCCACGCCGGTCCCCAATCCGTCACACGCAGAGCCACTCGCGATGTAGTCTACGTGTATCCGACTTTACGTTCTCCTGTAATTTGTTTCATAACGTTTCGTTTTTCTCCGACTCGTAACTCTACCAGTTTGAGAGAGTCTAATGTCGTTTTTCACTCTCAAATGAACTTCTGAACATCGCAGAGAACTGAAACGACTTAAGCCGTCTACAATTGCGGCTACAGCGTCATTACAGAAGGAAATATACGTTCTGCCTGTGGAGAAAATACAAAACAAAATGCGTAGTAATGGGGTGTTGCTGTTTGGCAGAATTAATGAAGCTGTTTTTGTCTCAACTGAGAAGTGTAACACTCGTACAGAACGGCTAGTCTTTCTCTCTCTCCCTCTATATCCTCCGTCCCCCCACCCCCACCACTACGTCACCCGTCCGATTCTTACAACACCTACTTTTCAATCCTCTGCTAACACTGCTACCTCGTCTTTTAGCTCCCATTGCCTGAATACATTAAAAAAGGGAACATGAGATTCTGTCATTGCCAAAATGAAAAAAAGCAAAATCAATCGCTACGCTCACAGATACGAAAGTTAACTAAAATTCTACTGGAAATAGTAATGATTTATTTAGAAAAAAGATAGCATATTAGACTGAGGTCCTTTCAGGTGTATCTGCAACACACTTTTCAATTAGCAGCACGTCACGAAAAAGAAAATAATAAAATCGGTATTTATTGTAAGACTCATCAGTAGTTTTTGAATAGCCTTAGTCACAGCATATAAAACTGACGAATTACTCGCTCGTAACAACTATGCACGCCTTACTGTGACTGTCTCTGAAGGTCGAGTAAAAATTATTTCATCTGCCTCTAGCAGATCAGAATCCGAGACTAAAAGTATGACAGATTTAAATTAACAATGCTGCACCTCTGGTGCAGCAGTCGTTCGCTGCTACACCAGAGACGCTGTTTATTCTCTTTCATAAAACATATCCATCTTTAAAAATATTTCGTGACAGAGAAGCTACATTCCCTGTCACCCTCCCCATCTCTATCTTCTTTCCACCCTTTATCGCTTTTATAATCTGGATGTCTCACTCTTTGATTCCATACATGTTTACCAGACATCTCTATGCTCCCTTTTCTTACCCTGCGGAGCTTCATAGCCACAACGCGAACAGTTATTGCTACACTTTCTGTGAGCTAGGAACATACCTTCCACTTATAGCTCGTCTTTAATGAACGCAGTGTGGTATACGAACACCGTACCTCTTAGCAGGACACGAAACAAGTTAAGATTTGATAGAAATTACAATGGAAATTAGTGTAAATTACAAGTTCATTCAAAAATACAATAAAGACTACCTTTGAAAATATTCTCTCCGTTATTTATGCGAAGCTGGCCCATGCTTTGCAAGTATTTAGTCGTGTGCTACCATCAAACGAGGATGGTGTGGTGTAAATAGTTTTCCTGTGAACTGAGCAGCATTCACATATTGTACGTTCTAAAATGTGCTCATTTTAAAAATCATAACAAAAAAAAACAGTGTGATTTCGTCCCACGGAATCATACAGCACGTAAGTTTTCATCATATTTCACATAACTTAAAAAATTTTGCATTGATGTTTTGATAGAGGTCAAAAGAACTAAATTCCTAGTAAATTATATCAAATAGTGAACAAACATTTGCGGTCTCTACAGTGAAGCAAATCAGAAACCAATGCAAAACGAGACCCCATCCAAGAAAACAACGGAATTTGTAACACCTATCTGAAGATGGATTTTTAAGAAATCCGAAAAAGGTCATGGTTTGATTCATAGAAACTTTTTTAAACCTAACCTGCGGCTGGTTTCTGTCTCATTTAACGGGAGAGATGGGGAGATGGAGAGGAAGGGTGAGAGAGAGAGACAGAGACATTCATTAAATTAATACTTGTTCCATAGATCATGAATGGAAAATATCGTAATGATGTGGAATGTGTCAGCTTAACAGAGGTTTTCTTTACACAATACATTTTTTCCTACTTCATATCCTAAACTTTATCTTTTTTTTCTTTTACAATAACTATTTCGTATCTAAAATTTCATCTATTGAGTAGAAGGAGTTGTTATTCAGATATACTTTTAATTTGTTTTTAAATGCCGTTTAGCAGTCTGTCAGACTTTTAATGCTATTTGGTAGATGAACAAAGATTTTTGTGGCACAATAATTCATCTCTTTCTGTGCCAAAGTCAGATGTAACCTATAAAATGAAAATAATCCTTTCTTCTAGTGTTGTAGCTATACACTTTGCTATTTTTTTTTAAAATTGGGATGGATTCAAATGGTTCAAATGGCTCTGAGCACTATGGGGCTTAAAATCTGAGGTCATCAGTCCCCTAGAATTTACAACTACTTAAACCTAACTAACCTAAGGACATCACACACATCCGTGCCCGAGGCAGGATTCGAACCTGCGACCGTAGCAGCAGCGCGGTTCCAGACTGAAGCGCCTAGAACCGCTCGGCCACACCGGCCGGCCTGGGATGGATTAATAATAACAATTTTCATAAATGAATATATATATTGCGAAGGTACTTTCTTAAATAAATGTCTGCCAAGTGTCATTGGATAGGCTCCAGCTGTTATTCTGATGACAAGCTTTTGAACAATGAATACTTTTTTCCCTTAATGATGAATTACCCCAAAATGTAATGATATACGAAAGAAGTGAATGAAAATAGGCACAGTTGGCTAAGTTACTGAAATGTTTAGCACCAAATTTTGCAATAACTATAATAGCATACCTAGCTGAATCTAAACGTTTCAGCAGATCATCTGTGTGTCTCATCCAATTCAATTTCTTATCAATGCATACATCCAGGATTTTTGAATATTCTGTCTTAGCAGCAAACTTCCGTTCAAAGTCTATATTTATCAATGATGTTGTACCATTTACTGTACCGAACTGTATACACTGTGTTTTCTTAAAATTTAGTGCGAGTCCATTTGCAGAGCCACTTACAAAATTTTCTGAAAGTCGTTATTTCCACTTTCCTCAGCTAATTCTTGCTTGTTGAGTGTGGTGCCTATACTTGTATCATCAGAAAAAAGAAGTGGCTTTGCATCTTAATAAATATAGAGTGGTAAGTCATTAATGTATATTAAGTTACCCAAGACTGAACTGTGTGGGACACTGCTCTTCATACTTCTCCAGTGCCCGCATCTCGTGGTCGTGCGGTAGCGTTCTCGCTTCCCACGCCCGGGTTCCCGGGTTCGATTCCAGGCGGGATCAGGGATTTTCTCTGCCTCGTGATGGCTGGGTGTTGTGTGCTGTCCTTAGGTTAGTTAGGTTTAAGTAGTTCTAAGTTCTAGGGGACTGATGACCATAGCTGTTAAGTCCCATAGTGCTCAGAGCCATTTGAACCCATACTTCTCCAGTTAGAGTACTCTTCTGATTTTTGCAGACTGTCTGTACCATTAATTTCAACCTTCTGCATTCTTCCAGCTAAATATGAATTAAACCATTTGTGTACTGTCCCAATCATACAACAATACTTAAGCTTATCTGCAAGAATTTCGCGATTCACAGACTCAAAAGCCTTTCTGAGAGCACAAAAATCCCAATGTGTGACGTTGTTTATTGAGAGCATTTAACATTTGATCAGTGAAAGAATATATAGCATTTTCTGTTAAAAAGCCATTCTGAAAATCAAACTGTCACTTTGTTAGTACTTCATTTTTACAAATATGTGAAGATAGTCTTGAACACATAACTTCTTCAAGAATTTTGGATAAAGCTATCAGAAGTGAGACTGGGTGGCAGTTGTTAGCATCTGACCTATCCCCCGTTTTATGCAATAGTGTAACAAATGCATATTTCAGTCTATCTGGAAAAATGTCCTGTTTCAGTGAAATACTGCATACATGACTGAGAATCCTACTTACTTGTTGGGAACAACCTTTTGGTACCATCTTGGAAAGCCATCAGTTCTATGCGAGCTATTACTTTTGAATGAATATATTATTTTCTTAATTTAATTAGGAGAGGTGGGTTGAATTTCAAATTTATCAAATTTCATAGGTATTGCCTCTTCCACATACAGCGCTGCGTTTTCTAACGAACAGTTGGAGATTGTTTTCTCTACAACACTTAAGAAATGATTATTAAAAATATTTTCTACTTCTGACTTTTTGTTAACAAACTTCTCATTGATTCTGACAGAAATACGTCCTCCTGTGCTCGCGGTTGCCCTGTTTCTCCTTTAGCAATATTCCAAATTTCAGAATGATTTCGAGTCTCGGCCAGGCACACAGTTTTAATCTGCCAGGAAGTTTCAATATTCCTAATTGTGTTTATTTTATTATTAGAGGCGCTAATCTCAAACATAATGCACGTACTTCTGAAGGTTTTAACAACTTTTCTTAAAACAGTGTAGTAGTTTTTATAATGTTTGACTGTTTTTGGATCATTATTCCTTGTAGCTATAAGGTGTATTTATCTTTTCTGTTTACAAGGTATCTTTATTCCTTTAGTAGACCATGGCTTTTTAGATGGTTTCTTACAATTATGTTTAACTGTTTTCTTAGGGAAACTGTTTTCAAATATGCTCACAAAGGTATCATGAAATAGACTAAATTTTTAATTAGAGCCAGGTTTTGTGTACAGCTCATCCCGGTCTAACAGTTGCAAGCTTTCCCTAAAATTTTCAGTTGTTAAATCGCTAACTATTTTGGAGAAATGTTTTTCATTAGAGTGTAGAGTTGTGTCATATACTGTAACTGATTGTGCGTCATGATCAGAAAGAGCGTTCTTAACAGGAAAAGTTTTTACTTGATTAAATTTATCTTGGTCCATAAAAATATTACTTATCATGTGCTGCTTTCCTGTAGTATCCGAGTAGGAAAATCAGTAACTGATGTCAGATTGAAAGAAGCAAGTAACACTTCAAGGTCAAACATTCTACCAAACTACCAGAAAATGTGCTTTGAAATCCCCACAACCAATTACCTGCTTCCCTCTGTCTGACAGCTAGCACAACCTAGAATCCACGGTTTTCAGTCAGAAATAGATGAAAATTTTCCAGTGGGGAACTATACACAGCTACAGAAAGAGAGAGAGAGCGGGGCAGGGGGGGGGGGGGGGGGGAGACATAGTGTTGGGACATAGTGAAAAACGACAAAAGAAAGAAGACCAATTATGAGAAGTAAGCAAGTAATAATTCCGGTTCATTAGGTTTTATGTACTACAATGCGTATTCCCGTGGAAGGAACACATATAGGACCAGTATGCTTTCAATAGTATTTGTTACATTGCATTAAAATTGTCTTTCTATATGAACACGTTTCTAATAGTTTATTTAAAATTACTGTGTACCACGAGCTGTAAGAGTCCCTGTACAAACGCTTCAATCCGTAAGTGTATGTTCATGAAGAAAATATTAATTCTCACTTCAAACGGCTCTTACTGCCTCTAGATAATTGCCCTGTTTATGGATTGGTACATTAGCTGTTTAGGTGAAGTACGTTTTACCCTGCTCAGTAATTTTTACTATGCTGAAGTGACATACCATTACTGTGTCACATTCTCATGAGTACTAAGTAGGTTTTTGCACATTACCTAAAGCTAAAACTTTGTCGTGACAAGTTCTTTAATCTATAAAGGAATTACAAGCGTAGAACCCGCTTATAATTTGAACTAGTTGTTTTAGACTGGCTAATCAGTGACATTCAGTGTTATGGCGACACCTACACGGTAAAGTAATGTTGATGTAATTCTGCATCATTTTATGCTTATGCTGAAAAATTGGAAGAAAGAAAGTAATCGGCAATGTTTTCAGAATGTCTGACAGCTGTGTGAGCTCGGAAGTACCCTCACTGCAGTGAAGCATGATAAGCAAGGAAGTGCTCTCGCAAATGAGCTGGTACAGCTTTTGCATCTTCAGTCTACACGGCCGTTTAAAAGCTTCCCTTGTATGTGAGCAGCGTCCTTGCGCAGTGCTCTGCGGCACGAAGTTTTCCTGGAGATCCAAGGAAGCGCTAATTAACGGTGTGTCTGACGCATGCTTGACGAATTTATGCGTACTGCAACGGCCGTGTTGTTCCGTGAAGCAAAGCTGAGCGCCGAGGCTTCTCACCTCGCTCCGTTGTGCAGCAGACAAAACCTCCCGGTGTGTTGCAGATCTCTAGTGGATGCTAGAGAGGCTTCTCGGCCTACGGCTAAGGTTCCCCGTGCTGGCAGATACGCGATGGCTACTACAATCCCACTTCCAGCTTAAAGGTGTCCCATATTACCGAGTACTGTGGTTATGACCACCTGTTGAAATGCATTCTAACCACCGTGTAAGGCACTCAAATTGTCTGGTCGAGATAAATGCGATGTAAGCAGGTACTGATGGGTTCCCACGGGTATACTGAACACTGTAACGTATGCTGGGTTAGGCAGAGTAAAACAGTGAGCACACATTTTAGCGTAGAAGTTTATTACGGACATACTGTGTTTAAAATTTCTGTGTGTGTACTGGTTTCGACTTAACAGCCATTCCGAACAGTTCATAGAATGGGTATGAGTCCAAGATTGCAATAATACACTCCTGGAAATTGAAATAAGAACACCGTGAATTCATTGCCCCAGGAAGGGGAAACTTTATTGACACATTCCTGGGGTCAGACACATCACATGATCACACTGACAGAACCACAGGCACATAGACACAGGCAACAGAGCATGCACAATGTCGGCATTAGTACAGTGTATATCCACCTTTCGCAGCAATGCAGGCTGCTATTCTCCCATGGAGACGATCGTAGAGATGCTGGATGTAGTCCTGTGGAACGGCTTGCCATGCCATTTCCACCTGGCGCCTCAGTTGGAGCAGCGTTCGTGCTGGACGTGCAGACCGCGTGAGACGACGCTTCATCCAGTCCCAAACATGCTCAATGGGGGACAGATCCGGAGATCTTGCTGGCCAGGGTAGTTGACTTACACCTTCTAGAGCACGTTGGGTGGCACGGGATACATGCGGACGTGCATTGTCCTGTTGGAACAGCAAGTTCCCTTGCCGGTCTAGGAATGGTAGAACGATGGGTTCGATGACGGTTTGGATGTACCGTGCACTATTCAGTGTCCCCTCGACGATCACCAGTGGTGTACGGCCAGTGTAGGAGATCGCTCCCCACACCATGATGCCGGGTGTTGGCCCTGTGTGCCTCGGTCGTATGCAGTCCTGATTGTGGCACTCACCTACACGGCGCCAAACACGCATACGACCATCATTGGCACCAAGGCAGAAGCGACTCTCATCGCTGAAGACGACACGTCTCCATTCGTCCCTCCATTCACGCATGTCGCGACACCACTGGAGGCGGGCTGCACGATGTTGGGGCGTGAGCGGAAGACGGCCTAACGGTGTGCGGGACCGTAGCCCAGCTTCATGGAGACGGTTGCGAATGGTCCTCGCCGATACCCCAGGAGCAACAGTGTCCCTAATTTGCTGGGAAGTGGCGGTGCGGTCCCCTACGGCACTGCGTAGGATCCTACGGTCTTGGCGTGCATCCGTGCATCGCTGCGGTCCGGTCCCAGGTCGACGGGCACGTGCACCTTCCGCCGACCACTGGCGACAACATCGATGTACTGTGGAGACCTCACGCCCCACGTGTTGAGCAATTCGGCGGTACGTCCACCCGGCCTCCCGCATGCCCACTATACGCCCTCGCTCAAAGTCCGTCAACTGCACATACGGTTCACGTCCACGCTGTCGCGGCATGCTACCAGTGTTAAAGACTGCGATGGAGCTCCGTATGCCACGGCAAACTGGCTGACACTGACGGCGGCGGTGCACAAATGCTGCGCAGCTAGCGCCATTCGACGGCCAACACCGCGGTTCCTGGTGTGTCCGCTGTGCCGTGCGTGTGATCATTGCTTGTACAGCCCTCTCGCAGTGTCCGGAGCAAGTATGGTGGGTCTGACACACCGGTGTCAATGTGTTCTTTTTTCCATTTCCGGGAGTGTATATGTCGAGCGAGGCTGCTGCCAATGGAATTATTCGAGCCGCTAGCCTTTACAATACCTTATGTAATTAGACGACGTCTCAGGAGCGCTAACATTTTGGATTACATTCATGCTTCAGGATCAAAGAAACATTAAATAATACAAATAAATGCTTTAAAATAGTGTCATTCTGTTTGAATTATTTCGTAAGTAAAATACAAATATAAAAAAAAAACGTTTTATACTTTATATCTTACTCACGAAACAATTACATTTGTGTACTTCATTATACACTGAAGAACAAAAGAAATTAGTACACCTGCCTAATATTGTGTAGCGCCCCCGCGAGCGTGCAGAAGTACCGCATGTGGCATTGACTCAACTAATGTCTGAAATAGTCCTGGAGGGAACTGACACCATGAGTCCTTCAGGGCTATCCATAAATCCGTAAGAGTACGAGGGAGTGGAGAATAGTACGTTGCAAGGCATCCCAGACATGCTCAATAATGATCATGTATGTGAAGTTTGGTGGCCAGCAGAAGTGTTCCTGGAGCCATTCTATAGTAATTCTGAACGTGTGGATTGTCGCACTGTCCTGCTGGAACTGCTCACGTCCGTCGTAACGTGCAATGGACATGAATGGATGTAGGTTATCAGACAGGATGCTTGCATATGTGTCACCTCTCAGGTCGTGTCTAGACGTATCAGGTATCCGATATCACTCCAACTGCACACGCCTCACACCGTTACATAGCCTCCACCAGCTTGAACAGTACCCTGCTGACATGCAAGGTCCATAGATTCATGAGGTTGTCTCCATACCCATACACGTCTACCCTCTGGATACAATCGGTTTTGGTGGTCCCAGGAGAGGCATAAAGCTGTGTGTCGTGCAGTCACAAGGGTGGGCCTTCGGATCCGAAAGCCATTATCAGTGATGTTTCGTTGAATGGTTCGCACGTTCACACTTGTTGATGACCCAGCATTGAAATCTGCAGCATTTGCGGAAGGGTTGCACTTCTGACACGTTGAACGATTCTCTGTAGTCGGCGTTGGTCCCGTTCTTGCAGGATATTTGACGGCCATAGCGATGTCGGAGATCTGATGCTTCACAGGATTCTTGATATTCACGGTACACTCGCGAAATGGTCGTACGGGAAAATCCCCGCTTCATGGCTACCTTGGAGATGGTGTGCCCCATCGTCCGTGCGCCGACTGTAACACCATGTTCTAACTCACTTAAATCTTGATAACCGATCTAACAACTGCGCCAGACACTTCTTGTCTTATATATGCGTTGCCGACCCCTAGTGCCGTATTCTGTCTGTTTACATATATCTGTATTTAAATACACATGCCTATACCAGTTTCTTTGGCGCTTTTATATTTGAATACTGTTCTTCACTATGGAATCCGTACCAGTCAGGGTTGATAGAGGAAATAGAGAAGACCCAACTAAAAGCAGTACATTTTGTTGAAGTTTCATTTAGTAAGCACGATGGCGTCCAGTGGCAGAGGCTTGCTGCACCAGGGAGTTGTTTACATTTAAAGTTCCGAGAGCCCACATTCGTTGAAGCGTCAACTTCCTCCTACGTATATCTCCGCAAGAAACCTTGAAGATGTAGTTAGAGAGTGTCTAACACAGACCGAAGCTTACCGGCAATCGTTTTCGCCGCAAACCATCCGTGACTAAAACGGAAAAAAGGGGGGGGGGGTTACACTGCTACTCAAAGTACCCTCCGTCACACACCGAAAGGTTGCTTGCGTAATGTAGATTGTAAAGCACTCTTATGAATTATTTTCTGTTACCGTAGTATTGAATTACGCTTGATCACCTCGTTTAGCTTGTCGAAACAAGGTAGTGAGACAAAAACCAAACCGAAACGAATCTAAAAGAATCCGCAGAGAGGATTAATTACCATAGATATGGCAAATCCGCTAGCCTGAGTGGTTTTGAGGCTGTTTTCACGTTCATTTAGTTAAACGTTGGGCTGGTCCCCAATCGCTACCTCAGACAGAAGGAAACACAAACAGTTAAAAAATAAAACGGAGAACAAAGTTTACACAGTTCACAGACAGGTGACGCACACAGCTCCCAAGGTAGAGATTAACGAAAGACTATGGTGACAGGTAGGATATCCGGCCACAAAGTTAAAATAAAAATAAAGTTAGCAAATCATGAAACACTGTAGACTCCGTCCTCGTGCTATTCCAGTTCCTTGAGAACATTTCTAGCTGTCTGGCATGCCATATTATCTTCCTGAAAGAACTCATAACCAACAAGGAGGACTACTGATACTCATTTGTTAACATGATAGAGAGAAGGGGCTCGTAACCAAACCAAACAGTCAGCGGTCGATAATTCCGCCGCATCAACGCCTTCTGTTGCAGCACCAGTTGCACGCGCTCCAGACACTTCAGTTTCGTCAAAATTTCTCAGCTCCAAGTAAATAACAAATAATGACACATATTAGTATAATTATCTTGTATTATAAATTCTCACCTCTAAACATATTCCCCATACATCAGTCTATATTAAATTGTGAAATAACAAAAGAAAAATGGCAGTTTCCCCTTACATTGCCAGTGAATTTTTCAGCGGAAGAACGCCAAGTGAACGGAAAAGTTTCGACACCTACAACTGGTAACAGAATCACTGCTAAGGAAGAAAATGTTCTACTCACCATATTATCAACAGAATTTCGTGAAAGATGGTGAATGCTAGACAATTTCTTCAGGTTGTGTAGGGAGTTATATTTTAATGGCGCAGGTCTTATCGCTTTCCCCCGAGCCGTTAATCCAAAGATCCAGTAATTTTCTGTTCCTTGTCTTCATTGGTGACCCATTCCCTGAACCATGACACGTGGACTCTACACCAAAGTGGAGCTACAGAGATGAAACAGAAAGATCGACAGCTGCGGTCAAAAGAAGAAAGTTGCGTATTTTCTTTCTTTGGTTTGTAACAGTAAACTGCTCAATAGATTTAAGACCTCCATGACTTGTACAGCCTGTGTTCTTTTAATCAGAAACCCCTCTGTCATTACTCGTTGGCTCACAGGAAATTGCTAGCAACAGATACTTGTGCAGTGGAAGTAAAAGAAAACCCACATTCCCAGACTAAACTGTGCTTTCATTCGTGAATTAGACAACGCGCACGTTTTCACAGTTTAATCTGTCAAAACGCCTCGGCGTATAACTTTCAAGCTTGGATAGCGCATAACATGATGCAATTACGAGAGATTCTCGCGGTTGTTCTCTGCGAAAATCCGAGTTTTGACTCGTATCCACTATTGTTCGCATCAGGGAAGCAACTGACTGTCGAAGAAATAATGGAATCGCTGCGATATAAATGATGGAGTAATGCCTATTATAGCCAGGAATTACACTGGCACCACCATGATATCTCTCCCGCAGTGCTTTTGTTTCGATCACTTTGTAAAATACGCGACATAACAACATCTGATTATACTCAACACACGTCCTGTCCTGTACGCCATGCAACGGTTTAACATGTAACAGTGCACATGAATTGGCGACAGTCTTAAAACGTCAACGGGCTGTCACATCTCCGCACAGCACGTCGAGTTTTTCGGGGAAGAAAGTTTTGACGGCATTGTCGGTTGCTAATAACGATAAGTTAAATTAGATTTCCCACTCTCACTCATGCTACAGTAGTAGGTTTTGTGCTTCTGTTTCTTCTTAACTTTCATTTTATTATTATGCTCCATTTTCGTGGCAAACTGCAAATTTTCCATGACGACTTGCATATTTTTCCCATTCCGTGTTCTTATACAAACGAGGCCAGTTATCTGAAAGAGAAGAATTAATTTGGTTTAACAATAACAGGATAGAGCTTCGCTACAAACCTCATTATGTTTCTTTCTTACGTAACTAATTACTTCTCCTTCATTAAAACTGATTTGTTAACACTTTATTTAATGGCCTCCTTCATTAACTTATGGAGAAGGGAAAGAGGCTCCATTTATTCCTTTATAGCTACTGTTTAAGGTGAAACTTCTTGACAGATTAAAACTGTGTGCCAGACCGAGATCTACGAACAACTGAGCTACCCAAGTGCGACTCACGACCCGTCCTCACAGCTTCAGTCCTGCCAGTACCTCGTCTCCTACCTTACAAACTTCAGAGAAGCTCTTCTGCGAACCTCGCGCTTGGGTAGCGCAGTTGATAGAGCACTTGCCCGTGAAAGTCGAAGGTCCCGAGTTCGAGTCTCGGTCTGGCACACAGTTTTAATCTGTAACGAAGTTTCATATCAACGCACACTCCGCTGCAGAGTGAAAATCTCATTCTATTGTTTGAGGTGTTTGCATGTTACTTTCCTTTGCAAACAAATGTAGATATTTTGAAATGTTGTTACACTTCTCACCACTTTAACAAACAAAATTGATTAAGAACATATGTTATGAAGTTTCCTTCGGCCATTAATAAAATTTCTATCACTCAAGGTGGTTCATAACCACAACTCTGCCATACGGTGCTGGGCTAATGGATTTGGTGTGACGTGACATGTTGGACAGTGTAAATGCACTCTGAAGCGACGGTGCCATGACATGATACCCGTTCATTTTGCTATTCAAAGCTAACAGCCCACTTTATTCCAGGAATCAAATGAAAATTGTTATGATATCTACAAAACGTCTGTACCAAATCCACAGCATCTACGAAGGCAACCTGTCTATAATTGCCGTATAATGACATACGAAATTTATATGATGAATTACGGACAAACTTACGCCGCTTCGAGATCATGTGATAATGGTGAGCAATGCATGTTGACAACACAAAATCAATTCTGCGCGTCTGTATGCTCACTCCAGAGGTATTTCTACTCTATAGACGTAACATACTACATAGGTTACAGTAATTCTGATTGGACGGACTCGATGAAGACTTTTTGGGAGGTTTACCTTGTCTGTCTGATAAATGTCAGAATTGTTAATGTCCTCACCCCTCCCCCTCCCCTACACACACAGACGCACACACCCATCCCCCCAATTAATTCCCTATCGGGGCACCAACTGCCTGCAAATTATTTCACGGTCGTTGCGTAAGTAAAGTCCGTACTAATGAAGATTCAGACTAGGTAATGACGCTACATGAAACAGAGAACCGATGAGAGTAATTATGTCTCGAAACTCACTCTGCAGACATAATACTACTTTAGATATTGATGGTAAGACATATGAATATACCCTTTACAGTTAAAAATTATGTCTCGTACCTGTCAGCTGATATGGTATAAATTATGAAACGGAAGTAACATGAATTCGTGAATGCGCGTCGGTCGTCTTCAAATGCGGTACATCACTGTAACAAGGAATATAAAATCAAATTAAGGATGCTGTAATACGGAGCAATATGTAGAAGGTAAATGATTTTAAAATCATTTATTAAACATCTGTCATCGTGTCACGTACTGCATATTGCATTTAAATGTAGGTACTGTTAGTGTTATTAATCAATTGACTATCCATTCCCGCAGACAGTACAACTACACTTCATCAGGCAATTCCAGTTTCATGGCTTTCGGGTCTCTAATATTTCCAGCAATGTCTAAAACGAAACTGTGGAGTCGTAATGTTACGAATGGTGCCGACTTTCACGATCTGTACTTGGGGCTGGCGGCCAGCTTATCGAGTTCTTAGTGCAGCTAGTCTATTCAGGGCTCATAATATACCCGGTAATAATACGATCGGTACATCTGCGGCCCGAGATGTCGCCCCTCAGTGTTTTGGACCGTCACAAAGAAAGTTTGACGAACACTGGCCCAGAGGTATGAGCTTGCTAGCATAAATGATGTAGAGTATTTGTGTGTGTAGTTTTTTATAATAATATACACTATGTGATCAAAAGGATTCGGACACCTGGCTGAAAATGACTTACAAGTTCATGGTGCACCCCATCGGTAATACTCGAATTCAATATGGTGTTGGCCCACCCTTGGCCTTGATGACAGCTTCCACTCTCACAGGCATACGTTCAATCAGGTGCTGGAAGGTTTCTTTGGAATGGCAGCCCATTCTTCACAGAATGCCGCACTGAGGAGAGGTATCGATGTCGGTCAGTGAGGCCTGACACGAAGTCGGCTTTCCAAAACAGCCCAAAGGTGTCCTATAGGTAGAGGTCTGCGCGGATGCGGATATCCGCGGATATATCCGCGGATATATCCGCGGATATCTGCGGTATTTGTTACTTGGCGGATAAAATCGCGACCGACGCGGATATCCGCGGGTCATCTGCGGATAATGAACAAGGCATCTGCCCAGTACGTATGTTGCAATGTTAGTTCAAAACTTCAAGTCTGTTGACATTCTTGGAATCCTGCAAGGCCCGGGTAGAGCGGATGTCTAGCCCCTGGCTACGACCGACGCGTCTGTGGTAAATGACAGAATTTTTACGTCGCGACGTAGCTGTACCCAAGAGACCTGCGCCTAATCCGTTTCCGCGACCGTGTCTGTTGTGTGGCCTGTGAAGTGCTCTCTGGGTGGCAAACCTGCCCACTGTCTACCAGACAGGTGCCCGTTGCAATTTTCCGCTGCCCTCAGTTAGTGCTTTGCAGTGACCGAGTGACAACGTGCATCGTAGCAAATATCAGTGAGAGATCTTTCTTCAAATGAACACCATATCGATGGATACAATTTCGTGTAAGGTGAAAAAAGGTGATTTTACATTAGTGAAGGTAAACAAATTGAAATCACCAATTTGGAAAGAATTCGCATACGTATTTGATGGCAACGAAAAGATAAAAGATGTAGTGGCTTGTTTTGCATGTAAAAAAGTATATTCCTACACCGGACACAAAAGTGGAACTTCAAATTTGCTAAAACATTCGTGTGAGGCTCGACAAAGTAGCATAATTACTTATTTAAATACCAAGAGAGACTTGTAAGTTCCTGAAGTTCCGCCAAATTTGAAGACAGCCGCGACAGAAAAACTTATCAATCTTGTCAGCTAAGACATTTTACCATTCGAAGTTGCGTGTGGATCTGGGTTTCTCGAGACGGCACAGTTTCTTATTGATGTGGGGGCCAAGTGCGGTGCAATGAGTGCTAAGGAACTGCTACCTCATCCAACCACTCCTAATTTCTATAGCCACTGATTTTGTTGTCACTCTTCGGAAGACGAGTTATTTGTACCAGACAACGTCAATTATTGCTGGCAGTTTAACTTTTTCACAGGTGCGTCAGCGTTTTGCAGTGTAGACCTAATACTGTAAATATTTTCACCTGAAAATGACGAGGACTGAACGCGTAAGCTATGATATAATCATCAGATGACATGAATGGCTTCAAAATTTGACACATCCAACCAGTGAGTACAAAAAAAACTGTCGGTAAATGACGCAATGTGCTAGTAACAGTTTAAAACCATCGTCATTTTCAGCTGCCTTGGCACAAGAGCAGCGAAATATAATTGTTTCTATATACGTATTCTCATCATTTAATACTATTACATTGAATTTTATTTTTTTAAATAGCGTTTCCAATCTCACGAGATCCGAGCCGCTACTGTGTGTGCTCCGGAGCGCCAATGCTTTCTTGTTTGGAATGGTCTGCTTTAGAGTAGGTATAGAGCATTTCCTGTCTTTTAAGAAGTCAAAAGTAGTTAAGCTGTCGCAGAAATGGCACCCTAACAATAACTATGTCATTACATACCATAATTCTAAGTACTGCTGTCTATCACTGTTAATTACTCATTCAGAACTTAAATATATGCGGATGCGGATAAGGAACTTGCAGATGCGGTGGGGATACGGATTGCACTTTTCTTATCCGCGCAGACCTCTACCTATAGGATTCAGGTCAGCACTCTGTGCAGGCCAGTCCATCACTGGGATGTTACTTTCGTGTAACCACCCGCCACACCGAGCGGGGTGGCGCAGTGGTTAGACACTGGACTCGCATTCGGGAGGACGACGGTTCAATCCCGCGTCCGGCCATCCTGATTTAGGTTTTCCGTGATTTCCCTAAATCACTCCAGGCAAATGCCGGGATGGTTCCTCTGAAAGGGCATGGCCGACCTCCTTCCCCATCCTTCCCTAATCCGATGAGACCGATGACCACGCTGTCTGGTCTCCTTCCCCAAACCAACCGACCAACCACCCGCCACAGCCCGTGCATTATGAACAGGTGCTCCTCTTCAACAGTGGGAAGCAAAAGGTGCTTAAAACATCAATGTAGGCCTGTGCTGTGAGAGAGCCACGCAAAACAACAAGGGGTGCTATCCCTCTCCATGACAAACACGATTGCACCATAACACCACAACCTCCGAATTTTACTGTTGGCACTACACACGCTGGCAGAGGACGTTCACCGGGCATTCGCCATACCCACACCCTGCCAGCGGATCGCCATATTGTGCACCGTGATTTGTCACACCACACAACGTTTTTCGACTGTTCAATCGTACAATGATTACGCTCCTAACACCAAGTGAGGCTTTGTTTGGCATTTACCAGTGTAATTTGGGGCTTATGAGCGGCCGCTCGACCATGAAATCCGTGTTTTCTCACCTCCCGCCTAACTGTCATAGTACTTGCAGTGGATCTTGATGCAGTTTGGATTTCCTGTGTGACGACGACCCTCTTCAAACGTTGGCGGTCTCTGTCAGTCAGCAGTCGAGGTCGGCCTGTACGCTTATGTGCTGTACGTGTCCTTTACATATCCACTTCACTATCACATCGGAAACAGCTGACCTAGGGATATTTAGGAGTGTAGTAATCTCGGGTACACACGTATGACACAAGTGACACCCTATCACCTAACCACGTTCTAAGTCCGTGAGTTCCGCGGAGCACCCCACTCTGCTCTCTCACGATGTCTGATATCTACTGAGGTCACTGATATGGAATATTTGGCAGTAGGTGGCAGTACAGTGCACCTAATATGGCAAACGTATGCTCTTGGTGTGTCCGGATACTTTCGATCACATAGTGTAGAATTACGTTGTGTGTGTTTTGTGGGTTTTGTAACGACAAATCAAATCTATGTATGGGCAATGACCATGATGGCCTAAGTCAGTTTGATCTGAGATGTCGGCGAGTAGGGTCGTGTCCTGACGAGTGACGTGTGAGTCGTGACTAAAAATTTTTCTAGATGAAGCTGGTATCTGTGCTGATATCATTGGTGACCTTGCGGCTTTCGAAGAATGAAATTGCAACGAAATCCTGATCTTTAGCTGCTTTACTGTCCCCGTTGATATTTATCAACGCCTGTAAGCAGCTAAAGGTCTGGATTTCATTGTAATTTAAAAAATTTTCTGGTGACAAGTCTAGGGGCTTGTAGAGTTTCTGTAGGTGTTTGGAAGCTTAGAAAAGTTTCGACGCTTACTTTCTTCGACTATAACTTTGAACTACAGCGACTTGTTTAGAGACTCGTGAAATTTCAACGCATGTTCGTTGACTTTTAAAAGTTATCCAATCCTAACTTTCGAACTTTACCTTTGGACAGTAGCGTTGCGTGCCGGACTTAGAGCATTCTTGATTGGGATAGTAGTTCAGGCTGTTGTTGCTCTCACAATATTATTCAAGGGTTCATGAACATTTTTGTTACAAAACGGTACCCAGCTTTAGGCAGTGCCATTTATTCATTTATATATATGAAGGTGGCGTCTGTTCTTTCTGACATGTCCGGAAGAACAGATACCATCGGTGACCATGCAGCTCGTTAGAATGAAATTACAATGAAATGAATGCCCCTAGTTGCATACAGGCGTTGATATACGTCCACGGGGACAGATGAAAATGTGTGCCCCATCGGGACTCGAACCTGGGATCTCCTGCTTACATGGCAGACGCTCTATCCATCTTTTTTTTTTTACTAGCACCGCAACACGTAAGAGAACCACTTTTTTGTTTTTTTTGCTTTTGTTTTTTTATTTTTTTATTATTTATTTATTTATTTTTTCCAATGTCAGGCTTACCACCTTTGCTGACATACATTTTGTTGTACTACCGCATAAATAGTGTCTACAATGTCCATATGTTGACATATAGTGGCGAATTAGAAAATTAATTAATTAAGGAAATGAATAAAACTGAAAATGCCCAAATGAAAGACATGAAGACATTGCGGATAGTACAAATACAAAAGAAACATGCTCCAGTAACAATGAAATGAAATTCGTGTCGGGGGCGACACCTGCTCACGACCCGACGTTCGATAGAGCAAGAGAACCATCTATCGACTCGTTCTCCAGACGTTGGTGTAAGACTGGGTCGTCTTCTCGAAATTAACTAAGGGTCCGTAAGTGTGATCGATGTCTATCTCGGCTTCTTCGTCTATCTCATCTCTCACCCGTCACACCCCATCTGGCCGGCGTGTCGGTAAATGTAAGTCGCAAGTAATTAGCGAAGTCTTGCCCATATTTCTTATGCTGTTGCAGCTTCGTGTGTCCATCCAGGAGAAAATGTCGAAAATCAATTTTGTCCTTTTCCGATTTATTATACACGTAGCCCACCAACATTCCCCGTACCCATGTCACTGCATTGGTTTTTTGGACCGGAAAATAAGATTCTTGAGGGAAAAAAAGTGTGTCTGATGAAATTGTGTGAGGGGCGGAGCGTAACAGGAACGCCAATATTTGTTGTGCCAAGTGCAACACTGGAGCCGTCCCACTACATGCTAAACGCTGTTCATCAGTGTCCACTGTTGCGCAGCCTAAACATAGTGGAGTGTCTGCCAAATGAATCGCGTGCCGCCGTTGATTCGTTGCGAACTTCCTATTTACCATCACATACCATGTTGAGCGTACCGACGTTGGGAAGTAAACGTACCGTATAACGCGCCATATCTGTCGCCTCCATCTGAGCCACCGAGGACACACAGGATAGTGCGACTGCAGGGACTTATTTCTGGGACGCCTCCCGTGAGGCCCACATTCCCAGCTTATTGTCCCTTAGATAAATACTTTCCGAAGAGACGGTGCAACTCCATGGACACCACATTCATAAGACGTCGCTCAGCTTGATGACATTTTTTGCAAGGTTATATTAAGGACATGGGGTTCTGTTCTAATTTTTCATATGGGAGCTCTTACGGCACAAATATGTCATGCTGCAGAGGAGCTGACGGAACAGATGTCAGCAAAGTCATGGAGAGACATCGAATAATGCCTAAACCTGAATCTAGCATAGCTCCTTAGAAACATTTATTTGTAATCAGGGAAATACTTCATGCTCAGCTTGTGTGTTGTCGAAATCATTGATCTTTTACAGAAAATAAAAGCGAAAGGTGCATCGAAAACAGTTAATACAACAAATCAGTCACGAAAGGCTTTGTAGTTATACAGCTCCGTGCGGTTATGGGCGCTTCAGTCTGGAACTGCGGGACCGCTACGGTAGCAGGTTCGAATCCTGCCTCGGGCATGGATGTGTGTGATGTCAAAAATGGTTCAAATGGCTCTGAGCACTATGGGACTCAACTGCTGTGGTCATAAGTCCCCTAGAACTTAGAACTACTTAAACCGAACTAACCTGAAGACATCACACACATCCATGCCCGTGGCAGGATTCGAACCTGCGACCGTAGCGGTCGTGCGGTTCCAGACTGTAGCGCCTTTAACCGCTCGGACACTTCGGCCGGCCTGTGTGATGTCCTTAGGTTAGTTAGGTTTAAATAGTTCTAAGTTCTAGGGGACTAATGACCACAGAAGTTAAGTCCCATATTCAAAAAATGGTTCAAATGGCTCTGAGCACTATGGGACTCAACTGCTGTGGTCATAAGTCCCCTAGAACTTAGAACTACTTAAACCTAACTAACCTAAGGACAGCACACAACACCCAGCCATCACGAGGCAGAGAAAATCCCTGACCCCGCCGGGAATCGAACCCGGGAACCCGGGCGTGGGAAGCGAGAACGCTACCGCACGACCACGAGATGCGGGCTAAGTCCCATATTGCTCAAAAGAAAAATAAATAAATGAATAAAATGTTATACAGCGTATCCCTGGAAGAATGGTGAGTATTCACGGATATGACACGAACGACCACTCGAAGCGCTAAAATATAGTAAACTTCGGCTCTAAAACGCATACCTTAAGAGCTATGAGCACTTGTCCATCTTCGCTATTGTGAAACACATCTCGTCTACTGAACGAATGATCATAGCATTTAAGGCACCCATTTTACAGCCCATGTTTACTGGACATTTTTTCCTTGTTTCGCTCCACACTACCTCCTCCAAAAATAAGGGAACCAGAAAACTTGCTGCAGAAGGGATATGTTTCATAGTATCGAAGATGAAGTGCTCACAGCTCTTAAGGTATGCACTTTAGAGGTCATGTTTACTGGACTCTTTTCTTCGAATGGTCGTTCCTGCCCGGAATATTGACCATTCCTTCCAAACACTGAGTCCCTTAAACTACGAGTTACTACTGTGGAAGATACTTTTGGTAGACAGAGAAGTGTAGCATTTGTTTCGGTACTGTTAGTTGCGGCCTTTACATCAAACGCAGGCGAATTCTGGCGATGGTCCAGGAAGACTCAACGAGAGAGATGACTGGAAAGGAGGGGGCAGGAGTGCAGAGGGCGCAAGCGTGCGCCAGTAGAACAGAACAGAACAGCAGAGCACAAAGGCACAAAGGCCGCGGCAGCCAGGGAGCGTACAGCACACGGCACACAGCGCAGCTCACGCGGAAGTGAGAGCGCGCGCCCAGCTGGGCACCCACGCACCTGCGTCTGCACACACACACACACACACTGACGTCAGTGCAGCTACGCCTACAGTTGACAGCAGCTGCGGTAGCTGAGGTCATCGTACATGAAATGTCGAACTACGAGAACTGAACTTTCTTTAGTTGTTTCAGACGGATCCCATTTGCTAAATGTATACGCAGTTGAGCATGGACAACCATCAACTGTACAATGGAATGACGACAACGAAAATTTGTGGCGGACCGGGACTAAAACCCAGCTTCCCCGCTTATCGCGAGCGGTCGCCTTACCATGTGGCTACCCGAGGACGACTCACGGCCAGACCCAGTCTTCCATATGTCGTCAACGACGTGTGTACAACCTGTACTCGGACGTCCATTATTTATATTCCTGTAAAGGGGAGATATTTGACTTGAAATTCGCTTGCCCAGTATCGGCGAATAAATACGAAATTGCAGTGCATGTTTTATTACGAATTACGATGCTAGGTTCCTTCGGACATGCATGCATCCGGGTTCGAGTCCCGGGTCGGCAAAAATTTTCATTGTCGTCATTCCATTATACAACTGACGGTTGTCTACGAATATATTTAATGTAACTGCTGTAGTCGCCGCAGTAACTGTTCCTTTGGACATGCATGCATGTCCGAAGGAACTTAGCATCATAATTCGAAATAACGCAGGTACAACAATATCGTATCTCATTTGTAATCAGAGTTGCAAGAACAGTGGTTTTAGCGAAACTGAAATCTTAGTCTGCAATTATTTGTACTGAATAACGACTGGACGGTGTAGCGTAGTTGCTTCATATATTTATTTGCAAAACGCTGGCTGCGCTCCGCGGTTTAACAGTTACTTTTAAGAAATGTTTATGTCGAAAATCACTATCCAGGAGAGTGTATCATCAGAAGAGGTTTTCTCTTGGAAGTCTAGTGGTGCGTACAAACTTAACGATATCGAAAAAAAGGAAGAAACACCAAATTTTGAGATGGTGGGAAGAGCTGAAACAACTCATCTTGCTCGCAACTCAGTTGTTTTGCTTCACGAAAATCATATTTACGTGAGCGAGTAACGAATTACAAATTCCTCCAGAAAAGCCACTAAATAATTTCATGACTGTGTGCGAGATGCTTTGCACGAAGAAGGTCGCAGTACTCTCGGCGTTTCCCAGAGCGAGAAATGTACTGCAAAAGGTTTTCGTAAAGTAATATATGTACTAAACTTGACTGAAATCGTTCAATGAGTTTAGGCCGTGGCTTTTCCCGCGTATGCATAAGTCAATTCTGTTTCACACACGTTGAACATATTTCCCATGTATTTGTGCACGTATTTCACCTGAACCTCTTCATTTTCATGCAGCTCAGCGTTTATGACGTCATAATTCCAGAACTATGATGTACAATGATATGATTTCGCTGGTTTCAGCAGTGGTATACGTGGATACGTCGCGCGGGAACAGTTAGTAGCAAAGAAGTAATAAAATTAAAATACTTTTAGTATGTGAACAGTTTTAATATATGAACAGCGCAAATATAGTAAACGATAAACTTTTTTTTTCTTTCATCATTTTGTGGTGGTTGTCAGCGAGAAAAAGATTCTTAAAGGTTTGATATTATATGTGAAGTTTGTTGCAAGTCACCAAGCGCTCTCATTCTCAGCTACTGTATGAATAAAGTCTCGGTTCTCGCTAGTCTTTTTCACTCCTACCACTTTGATCTTAATTAAGGTGTAAGCAAACCCCATTCGAAATTTCATCCAGCTACATCCAGCCGTTTCAGCGTGAAGGAGTAATAAACATACCAACATCCACCCACCCGCCCACACAGACAAATTGGAAATTTGTGGTAAGAACTATAGGACAAAACTGCTGAGGTCATCAGTTCCTAGGCTTACGCAAGACTTATTCTAACTTAAACTAACTTCGCTAAGGACAACACACACACCCATGCCCGAGGCAGCACTCGAACCTCCGACGGGGGCAGCCGCGCGAACCGTGACAAGACGCCCGAGACCGCAGGGCTACCCCGAGCGGCACTCAGTTTTGTCTGAAATTATTTTTCTGATCACAGTATAAACTAAAAAGACCACGTTATGATTAGCGACCATTTCGTGTTGCCAGTTACAAAAAAAAAGCGTTCTTGATGCCAAAAATTTTGTTTAAATTTAGAAGGACGCGTTTTGGTAAATCCGTAGTCAGACCTGCGAACAAACTGAAACGGATGTACATCAGAAACTACGTTTTAAAATATTTTTGTTGACTGTGTTCCACAGCTTTTACAAAATGTAGAAAAGACATAATGTTGTGTAACAGGTTTCAGTCAAACACCATTTCCCAGCACTTGTTATACACGTGTCATGGATACAGGAAAATTTGCAGAGAAAAAGATCTTTGAAACTTCTAATAAAAGTGCAGTTAGTATTTATAGACTTTTGTCAACAGCACGAATGACACCCGTACTATAAAAAGTACAATGTGAAAAACATAACACTTATAAATAACGTCTTGACATGATATGACATGACGGGAACCGGCCTCGACAGCAGATATCTTTAATCCAATGCTTCCTGTATTCGGCGAGGTGAGCAACATCCAGATATAACCCGCCTCGTGGAGTAATGACAAGGGCTGCTGAGGAAGAAAACTTGGATGTGGTTTTAGGTGGTTTTCCACATCCAACTAGATAAATATCGAGATGGACCCAGATACATACTATGGAAACATTGAGAAAAGGTCCACACACTTGTTCATGAGGACTGCTCTGGACGCAGACAGATCGGGTACACAGATTTCGCTGAAAAAAAAAAGAGTAAATAATGTTCAGTCGTGCAGAGGTACTTGCAAGTTGTGTCAATTTGATATATGTCACCCTTGTAGATAAACTGAGTTTTTATGGACCCGTGTATCTCTTGCTGTTAATATAAATCTGCAAATATTGCGTAAATTTTTACTACAGTTTTCAATTATTCACCGTCAATTTTCCTGTATCCATGAAGTGTGTACAGCCGGTACCGGAAATTGACCTTTCACGGAAACCGGTCGCACGGTCTATACACATTATAAAAATGGATGTCCGTATGTTCCACATCTCCTCTAAACCAATGAACCAATTTCAACCAAACTTGGTACACATATAAATTAGTGTCTGTAGAAAATCGGTGAGGGTAAGAACCACGTGCCCGCATCTCGTGGTCGTGCGGTAGCGTTCTCGCTTCCCACGCCCGGGTTCCCGGGTTCGATTCCCGGCGGGGTCAGGGATTTTCTCTGCTTCGTGATGGCTGGGTGTTGTTTGCTGTCCTTAGGTTAGTTAGGTTTAAGTAGTTCTAAGTTCTAGGGGACTGATAACCGTAGCAGTTAAGTCCCATAGTGCTCAGAGCCATTTGAACCATTTTTAAGAACCACGTACCTATCAAAAGGGCGGTTGTGGGGGTGAGAAAGTAGTGTAGCTCACGACGCACGAATTCCTAGACTTTGTTCATCCAGTATTTGAGAATGAGAGCCTTTAGTGTCGCGCAACAAACTTTACACGTAGTTTCAAATCCATACGAAACTTCTCCTCGCTGGCAACCCCCAGAAAGTGACGGAAGGAAAAAAGTTTGTCGCTTACTGCATTTTCGCTGTTCATGCAGTAAAACTGCGGCATCAAGCATAACGTTTTAATTTATTACTTCTTTAGTACTTACTCTGTTCGCAACACAGTTTGCAGACAGTACCCACATATACCAATAAATAACCTTTCAAAACTATAACACTCTGCGACGCATAGTTCATTAGATATGACGACATAAACTCTGAGATGCGTGAAAAATTGCCGCATATGCATGACGTTAAAATTAATCACTTCTTTACTAACTGCATTCACAACAAATTTCGCAGACAATATACACGTATTCCGCTAAATGTATCTACAAAATTGTATCATTTTACGATACATAATTAGGATATATAACGTCAGAAACATTGAGAAGCATGAATAACTGTGGCGTCATGCATGATATTTTAATTTATTACTTTTTTACTACTTACTGTATTCACGATACATTTTCCGGGTAGCATTCACCTACATTACTGAATGTACCTGCAAAATTATACCATTGTAGGACAGATGCTGAGGAGATTTGACGTCATAGAGATTGAGCTGTGTGAAAACGAAATTGCAAGACAAAATTCGCTAGAGATAGGGGAACTCGGGGCGGACCGGGATACTTAATGTTTAACAATTTCTATAAAATAAGGGAACACAAGGAACCACTTCTTAAAGTTATAAAAAAACACCTTGTACCCATTAGAAACGGCGTATAAGTCCCAACAGTAGAGACACTCAGCATCCTCTCTCTCTGATTCTCTCTTCTCCATCATATTCTTCCTTTTATTTTTCTTAAGGTCTTTGATGTCCTCTGTTTTGGTTCTTTTGTGTGTACAGTTTGATATTTTTGCCTTAAGTTGCATTGCACCTGACGTTTCTGTCCTGACATTGTTTATATTTGTGCACCCTCCTCCTTTCTGTTGGCCTACTTTACGTGCGACAGCATTCTGCAGTTCCTTCTTATAAGGAGAATCTGTTAATACGAAGGTTTTTCCTTGTCGTCTTGTAGTCCGCCGAGTATTTTGACAGATTTGTGGGACTGGAATGACAGCCTCGGGCAATATCTGGAAAGCTCAGTTGTTCGGCGAACATAGCTGGTTGGGAGAGTCTGGCATACATGAACATCCAGGCTGGGTTTGCTTTCTACTTGCATCTAAATATGACGGGGCAGAACTGGACACTATCCCATTCTGCCTCGTCCCGTTCCGCCCCAAGAGCACTTTTGAGGTTAACAACTTTTATGGAGTGTAATAACTGACGTATTTAAACGCATTAAATAACTAAAGTATAACAAATGCCATGCACTTTAGGGGAATGTGTCATTTTAGGATATACAATTGTAAGTAGGCTGTTTATGTTTTCTTATTGGCAACGTTACGTAGCGCTCTGTATGAAAATCAATGGCTGTGCTGTGTGCAGTCTGTGGCCAGTTTGCATTGTTGTCAGCCATTGTAGTGTTGGGCAGCTGGATGTTAACAGCGCATAGCGTTGCGCAGTTTGAGGTGAGCCACCAGCTGTGGTGGATGTGCGGAGAGAGATGGCGGAGTTTTGAAATTTGTAATACTGGATATCATGAACTGCTATATACATTATGACTTTTGAACATTATTGAGGTAAATACATTGTTTGTTCTCTATCAAAATCTTTCATTTGCTAACTATGCCTATCAGTAGTTAGTGCCTTCAGTAGTTTGAATCATTTATTTAGCCGGCAGTAGTGGCGCTCGCTGTATTGCAGTAGTTCGAGTAACGAAGATTTTTGTGAGGTAAGTGATTTGTGAAAGGTATAGGTTAATGTTAGTCAGGGCCATTGTTTTGTAGGGATTATTGAAAGTCAGATTGCGTTGCGCTAAAAATATTGTGTGTTAGTTTAAGCACAGTCAGGTATAATTGTTCTAAGGGGGCGTTTCACAATTAACAATTAACAGCTTATCTGGCGTTGATATTCACCAAACGTTAGACCAATGCAATCGGTAACGTGACGGACAACAATTCACTTAGATCTCGCACTTCAAACTAAATCAGAATGGCTGCCCTCACTTCCCTTCCATTCGGAGAAATAGTTACATGCCCATACAACAGGTTGCAACATAGTCCAGTCTAGAAAATAGCAATTTCCCATTGCGCCCCGCTATCCCGTTCTACCCTGAGTTCCCCTACGGGTGACGTACTTTTACAAATATGCGTGAAATATGTGAAACACATGTGAAATGTATGGGACACATGCATACTCCACAAAGCTCTGATTAAAAGGTTCCTCCTAAATGCCTGATTCGATATTACTATCTAGAAAGAATCTCCTGACGGGATGGGGGTAATAATGTGGAGACAGCAGGTGAGAGGGAGAAATGACCAGACAGATAGGAGGAAGGAGGACATGGACACTGACACGAGGGTGGAGGAGTTGGACTCAGTGAGTGGGAGCAGGAAATGTATAGAGAAAGGGAAAAGGAAGAGAAGGAGATAGAGACAGCGGAGAAGGAGATGGACAGAGTGTTGGGAGAGGAGATAAAGAAAGTGAGGAGGGGACAGGAGGAGATGGACTCAGAAGTGGAGGGGAATATGGATAGAGGGACAAAGTGAAGATGACCATGGAGGTAGGAGCAGTTGGAGAGAGAGAGGAGGGATTAGCAGATGGACAAAGAAGGGGAGTAGCCGATGGACAGAGACAGGGACAGGGGAAATAGAAGGTGGTGGGTTGTGTGGTGGAGGTTGTCGGAGGGTGGGTGCGGGTGGGGAAGAAGGAGTCAAAGAAGGGAGAGGATGTGATGAGCAGAGAGAGTGTGAAGGAGGAAATGGGATAAATGAATAAATACATACCCTTGCAACGCCGCGTAGTCAGCTAGTAAAGAAGTAAAGAATAAATTGATCAGCATCTTAAGGTGTTACATGACGTCATTTCTACAAATATCTGTTTTTCCGACTTGCTGAAGATTAGAAACATAAAAATGTGAAGAATTCTCCCAGAAATGCTGGACAGAGGAAAAGAACCTGACAGGAAGGTCAGAGAAAGATAGGGCACGTGGAAGGCAGCGATAAGTTTTCAGATAACTGCAGGTCGTGTATGAACCGTTGTGCAGCTAAGCCATAAAGCAAGCGACAGCCAATCAGCAGTGACTGGGCGGAAGCGTACCTGGTAACCGAACGTGTCTTGGTGTGGTGTCTAACAGTGTGGTTTTGTCCCACTAAGCCGCTGCTTTCCCCGTACTCCACTGCATTTCTGTCACAGTTGTTTTACTACTGAACCTTTACCTAGTAAACATCATACAAATTTTCTTATTCAACCATGAAGAGGAATTTATTCCCGAAACCGATATCTTCAGTTCACTTAACTGGTTACAGCACTTTACAACAGAATATTTATTAGCTGGGGCAAGTTCGCTTAAATGAACACACATCTGCGCCCTTGTGTTCGATTCGCTGTCACTCTGTATCCGTAGCCCATTCACTATGCATTTCCGTCGTTATGGTTACCTGGAAAATTGTGATCGATGTGACGTTCTCTGTCCTATACCGAAATTATCGGACTGTTTTTCTGCACACTGTAGATTCGCTGTGCTCTGCTAGATCCGTATTTCCTTGAACAAACGTAACTGCCACACTGACATATAACACAGAAGACGGGGGGAGGGAATTCGGGGGGGGGGGGGAGGAAGGGGTGGACGGAAGTGTTTGAAGAACCCGTTTGCATATATTTGATCTTTATATAATTTTGGTTCTCTTTTATCACAGATGTGAGTGGAATTATCAAAATCGCAGCATGTGTGTGTTTCCACTAAAGGTAATAAATTTTGTGCGATCGATGCCGAACCATTGAAGATATCCAACTTACGCGATTAACGATCATAGTATAATATAAATACGTGATTCAAAATAAATAAGAAATCGAGTTTCCGTTAGCCACCATTTCGGCGTAGCATATTAAATTAAGGGTTCATACCCTAGAGACCCTCCACGAAATTGACAGATCTTGAAGGAGAATCATTTCACATGTCGACTTGTCAGAGTCACTTTATGTGATGAATGAAATATCCATATCATGATTTCTAATCAAACCGTCTTCCCAACACACCCGTGTATTCATGATATTTTGTCCGTGCTGGATCTCAAGAATTGCGCGGCTGTTAAGTATTGTTAGGATATAACGTCACCAGTCAAGAATAATTTTAAAAAAGCGTTATTTCACTGTCATAATTGGTTTCTGGTTCAAGTGCGCTTCTTCATTTGGCTAACGTTTCCGATTACATTAATATTTTAGGAAGCAAGATTAATGTAATCGGAAACGTTAGCCAACTGAAGATGCGCACGATAGTCAGAAACAGGTTAGAGCATTGAAACAAACCTGGCTGCATTATTCACAAACAACCTACTTCTTAGTCACTTGTACCGTGACTGCAGTGGAAATCCTTCGTTCATGTTCGACTTTGCTGCGTTCGCCACATCGTTCTACACCGGCTTGCCACTCCTCATCTCTTGCGTCGGCATACGCCATTCTGTATGTCTCTTTCTGCCATACAGCAGCGCTATTCAGTCGCTGTTGGCGTACTGCGTACTCCTAGCTTGATGAGCAGTGTCGGCCGCTGTGGCCGAGCGGTTCTAGGCGCTTCAGTTCGGAACCATGAGGATGCTACGGTCGCAGGTTCGAATCCTGCCTCGGGCATGGATGTGTGTGATGTCCTTAGGTTAGTTAGGTTTAAGTAGTTCTAAGTCTAAGAGACTGATGACCTCAGACGTTAAGTCCCATAGTGCTTAGAACCATTTGAAACATTTGATGAGGAGCACTTATTTGGATTGACTCCATATGCCCTTAGGGAGAACGACACTAAAAATATCGGCCTAAGTATGAGGACTCCTAGAAGGAACGCCATATATACCTTCCGTCTAAAGAGTTCCGTGACTGATTTTATTCCTGGCGTGTAAGGGATGTCAGCGCATTAACTACAGTGGCAACAACATTACTGTAAAGAACAGCATTGTTAAATACTGGATGTGAGGCCGTTCCATGCCAACGTTGTTGTGTCACTAATAGCAATGGGACAAAATCTCTAAATCAAACGTTCAATACATTCTCCAGAATTCTTCAAAGAAGAGAAAAGCATGTTCAAAGTTTGGCCACAAACCTCAACTCCGGAACAAAAACAACTATACTTGGTCGCCTCACACGACTTTACTGAAATGCAAAATGAGGACACAGCTTTTCTGAAAAAGATTTTCACGTTTGGTAAGACTGGATGTTATCAATAAGAACCTACCAAAAAGGACAGAATAGCAGAAATTCAAATAAAATATCAACGCTTTGACGATATAATAGACATTCAAGCAAACGTGACGCAGTAGTTGAACAACATCCCGATGAAGGACTCTCCTGATAGTTTCATATGATTATCTGAACGTTTTGTGGTACTCAAGTGGGAGAGACATTTATTTTTACTCTGTAATTTCTTGTAGATCTACATAAAAGTTATACCTCCGAATCTATGTCATATTGACCTGTAGACCTGGAGAAAAAAAAAATCTAGGCTCACTTTAAAAAAATTCTAGCTACTATTGTGTTTTCCAGAATGTGTCATTTAATTGATTTTTCGGTAGTGTATCAGATAGGGCATTTGGAACCAAATTACTTTAATGTACATCCAAACTGAAACAATTTTCGCAGACGGCTAGAGATAGTTTGGACTCCCCGTGCACAAGTCAGAGTTTATGGAACTCAGGCATGCGCAGTGTTTGATGACTCTGTGGCTAGATGCCCTCCCTGAGGCAGTTGTTACATTCTGAATGACGAAGGCTTCTCTGGCGTTAGCCCTGCAACTAGTGAAGTAAGATCGAAGAAGAAATCAGAATTACTGAACGTGCTATAACATATAAATCCTGGCCGCAGCCATGTACTCGTCTTTTGCTAGTTGTGGGTGATCGATTTTGCTTCCGAGATCTGAAGTAGGTGGATGTAATGGCCTGACACCACACGCAGTGCTGTCGTGTATGGGTTGAGCACTACACTCACGAGTCCTAGAGGATTACAGCTTCTGCACCGAGAATGGCGTGTGTGAGAGCTGTGCGGAATCAAGAATGTTTGCTCAATAAAATATTCTTTTATTTTCGTATTGACCAACTAGGATCAGGTAACAACTTCAATTCCTCTTCTTTCCCTAATGTTGTTTCCTATTTTTCGAGTACTCCCTCATCTTCTCCCCATGTTGTCTTCTCCTTTCTTATGCTCATGCCGCTGCCAATTTCTTATTTTTTCTTCTTTGAAAGCCTATTCAATTTCCCATTTTATTCTTAAAAATGTTTCAGTTTGTTATTTACGATTCTTTATAGTTCTTTCCACATTTCTGTAATCCATGCTATTGTTGATTTATTCTTTCAGAAATGCAGGAGTATTTGTTTCGTTAGTTTGTTCTTATTTATTTGGCAAAGGTTCCAAAAAAAAAACGTTACTTTTCTTTTAGCCATTATTTCTCATATTTTCTGTGCATTTTTCGCCCATCTGCAATTTATACTGCACTCATTATTTTTCTAACAACCCGTCTTTCATATACCTATATTCTGTCCAGCTTACAGTTCACCGTTACGTATTCAAATCCATATAAATATTCTGGTTTTTCCACTGTGGTATCGCATTTTAGTTTTGTTTTTCTATACATACGTTTCTTGTTGTAAATATTCGTTGTCAAATCATATGCAATCACCATTTTGTTTACTCATACATCTACTGAAATTTTTCTAGCCAATTCTGTTCTACAATTTCTTCAGGATATTTAAATTAACTTGTTCGTTCTATTTTATCTATCTGTGTTTTTATTAATTTTGGTGTACTTCTTATATTTGTCACGATTTTTGTTTTTTCAGTTGAAATTTTGAGACCAGTTCCGTAAGTTATTTCTTTCAGAAGCTTTGTTTGAGTAACTGCGTCTGTCAGATTTTCTGGAAGTATCGTAATATCGTCTGCAAAATCCAGGAAATTTATCTTAATTCCGTTTACTTTCCTTCCTGCAATTAACGTTTCAGTTTCGTGACTTTGTAGCTCCAACCATCAGAACCCTACAATTTTTTCTAGAAAGTGGTTAAACAGTAAAAATGATAAAGTATCCCCTTATCTGACCGGAGTTTTTATTTGACGTGGCTCCCATAAGTTTCAAATCAAGTGGCTCCAGGCACTATGGGACTTAACATCTGATGTCATCAGTCCCCTAGACTTAGAACTAGTTAAAACTAACTAACCTAAGGACATCACACACATTCATGCCCGAGGCAGGATTCGAACCTGCGACCGTAGCAGTAGCGCGGTTCCCGACTGAAGTGCCTAGAACCTCTCGGCCACAGCGGCCCGCTCCCTTAAGTTTAATTTTAGGTATCGTATTTCTTAGACTTCCACAAATTACGTTTGTTAATTTTGCTTTGGCACCAAATTCTTTAATAATTTTATCTGTTGTTTCTCTGTCTACCGAGTAAAATACTTCCGAGAAATTAATAAATGAAGTAGTTATAGGTTTGTTGGTAAACTTTCAGTGGCGAATTATTGACTTGAAGTGAAAAATCTGTTCTGTGCTGGAAAAGCACCCTGATAATCGCACAAATCTTTGTCTAAAATGTCTACAGCTCTGTCCAGGAGAATGTTACATAATATTTTGCACGCCACTGGCAGAAGTGGCACTCCTCTTTTATTTTGACATTTTGTTTGTCTCCTTTTTTATGTAACTGGTGGATTAATGCTATTTTCTGCTCTTCTGGAATGTTTTCAATTTTGTAAATAATCTCAAAAAGCAGTTGCGATCACTTATTATGCCTGGTTCTGCCCACATCAATAATTCTGCTGCAATGCGGTCTGCACAACTTGATTTGTTGACTTCTAGGATTTAATGGTTTAATGAATTTATTATGTGATGCTTTCACAGAGTGGGTAGGCGGCTGCGTCCAGGTGCTGACTGTGGCTGGTGACAGCGACTAAATCCGTTGCAGCAGCAGAAAGCTGAGACAGCGTATGAGCAGTTGACAACGATGTGGCCAGGCTGGTGCAAGGTGGCTGTCCGCTTTACAGCAGGTGTGGCTAGGCTGCTGAGTGGCGAGGCATAGGGAAACTGGCAGGGGCTTGCACAAGCTCCAAGCCGAACCCAGGACTCTCAGAGATTGACTGGAGTGTCAGGTATTGTTACTCAATCAGTAGTCTTGCCCTGGAGGCACCAATTAGAACTCTGGGACCATCAGAGGTAGGTGACGGCTCATATGCTAGCGGCTTCATCTAGCTGATGACGCTGCTTGATGAAGGCAGTTGCTGCTTGGCAACGGATTCTACTGGTGACTGGTGTGGGGGCTCTGATGGAGAAAATCACGACGCCGGTGGAAGTCACAGCGCAGTTGGAAGTACTGCCAGTGGCTGAGTGTGCTATAAGAGGTAGTATCTCATCGCGTAGCCAGCTGCGTAAGTGCAGTACAGTGTTGCAGCACGTAGCAATGCAGCCTGATGCTATGGTAGACCGCTCTCTCACAGATCAGCATGTCAGCGCTATTTGCAGCATCCTGCTGCAGAATTAAGTAGGTAGCTGAACTGCATGAACCTTCGCTGCCTGAGCCTGATGCCGCAGCGGGGGTTTTGATAGTCTAGAGGCGGTGCTCCACCCTGTCTGTAATCCTGCGTGGCTTGTGGATGGGTCATGTTAGGCTACCGTAAGAGCGAGTTATTTTCCCGTGATGGCAGATGAATTGCACCTCCTGTTGGAATTACATTACTGGAAAGTCCTGAAAGGAAGTAGCACTTTGCTGAGGTGTGTTATTAGTTGCAGCACGAATACGACAGTGAGCATACCTGAATTCTCGCTCTGAGGTAGACAGGTTGAAAATCACGTATGTAAAAAGAATTTCGTGGAGTATTATTGCAACTCGCCTAAGTGAGAGTCGTCCAGCAGACTCTGTGAGGATAGGTTCGAAATGGCTCTGAGCACTATGGGACTTAACATCTGAGGTCAGCCGGCCGCGGTAGCCGAGCGGCTCTAGGCACTTCAGTCCGGAACCACGCAACTGATTCGGTCGCATGTTCGAATCCTCCCTTGGGCATGGATGTGTGTAATGTCCTTAGGTTATTGTATGTTGTATGTTAACCGGGGATCTAGAAACGACGGAGAGGCTCCGTCCCCGCCGCATCCGCAGTGGTCCACAACCCCTAGACGACTGTCGCAGTCCACTTCATCCCTCCGCCGCCCCACACCGAACCCTGGGTTATTGTGCGGTTCGGCACTCGGTGGACCCCCCAGGGAACTTCTCACACCAGACGAGTGTAACCCTTATGTTTGCGTAGTAGAGTAATAGTGGTGAACGCGTACGTGGAGAACTTGTATGCGCAGCAATCGCCGACATAGTGCAACTGAGGAGGAATAAGGGGAACCAGCCCGCATTCGACCAGCAGATGGAAAGTCACCTAAAAATCATCCACAGACTGGCCGGTTCACCGGAATTCGACACAAATCCGCCGGGCGGATTCGTGCCGGGGACCAGGCGCTCCTTTCCGCCCGGAAAGCCGTGCGTTAGACCGCACGGCCAACCGAGAGGGCTTCTCCTTAGATTAGTTAGGTTTAAGTAGTTCTACGGTCTAGGGGACTGATGACCTCAGATGTTAAGTCCCATACTGCTCAGAGCCATTTGACCCATCTGAGCTCATCAGTTCGCTAGAACTTAGAACTACTTAAACCTAACCAACCTAAGGACATCACACACATCCATGCCCAAAGTAGGAATCGAACCTGCGACCGTAGCGGTCGCGCGGTTCCAGACTGAAGCGCCTAGAACCACTCGGCCACTGTGGTCGGCTGTGAGGGTAGGAAACAAGTGGAGGGTACTGTCACGTTAAAGCGGCGTTTTGAAAGAGTTTCTGTATCAGGGATTCGCTGTTCAGTCCATCTACGTCTCCAGAATATTCTCTGCAATTTTCTCTACAAATCTTCCACATTGGCCGTCAGGGCTAATGCAGCTCGTCCATTTTCGTATGTGCGCCAGATGTAGCTGACAACTGTCAGTTGGAGAGCGCTGAGGTTGAAGATCACGTTCTGACGCACGCCCCGTGTGATGTGTCAGCTTGTATCTCAGAGTGCAGCAGTTGCCTGTTTCACGCTGAGAAACACTTCCGTGTGAGTACGGAGCCAGAAACGGCCGCCCCCGCCCGACGCCGCGGAAGCTCCGATGACGTGCCGAGAGGAACCCCTCGCTGTTGGTCACGACCAGAGAGGCTAAAACTAATTACGTCATCAAGTACAGACAGTGGACCGCCCCAGAGGCCGCGGAGTGAGGATCCGGTAGCGCGGCACAGCGCTGCGAGCGGGTTCTCCAGGCCCCGGCGTTTGGCACCTGCCGGCCGCCGGCGCGTCCCCCGTTACGTTGCTTTACGACGCGTCCATCGGAGGGACTCGGGACGCGGACTGGGAACAAAAGAGTTTATTCGAGGCCGAGGAATGTGCCGGCCGGTGACAATGGGCCAGAGCCGGAGCCGGGCCGGGCCCAGCCCGCGCCGTTTACGATCGCACACAGCGCCACGCCACGCCACACCGCACCACGCCTCACCTCACCGCACTTCGCGCGCGCCCTCCGCTGCAGAGTGCCTCACGTCAGCAGCTTCTTCGTCGTTGAAGCCGCTAACGGCGTCCATAAAGCCGTCGCCACGGACCTCGCACGACACGATCCACTGCCGCGTCACCGGATCTCCGGCGTCGCTCTAGACAGCTATCACAGTGAGGTACACCCCCGCGCCCCACAGTTTTCTGTTCAACACTGACCAAAACTTGTGCCTGCCTTTCAGTTGTGGGGAGCGAGAGGGAGGCTAGTGTTTGTTACTCTCTAACCCACAGCAAATATAACTTGCCCTCACGCTCCCTTTTAGCGTGAAACAGATAAATATGATTTTAAGAATAATAAATAGACTGATGAGCCGAACCATTATGACCACCTGATTTTCAACTTGTTGGTCCATCTTTGGAACTCAATAGTCACCAGTTCTGCGTAACATTGAATCTACATCCAGTTGGTAGGTTTGTGGAGGTTTATTGCACCAGATGTCCATTCACGAGTCGTGTAATTTCCTTGAACAGCTGACCGCTGATTTGTGTAGGCGGTGATGGCGTCTGACAGTAATCCAAATGGAACTTCGAGTGAAATGCAGTCTTTCATCGTAGGAACCACGGGAAGTTTACGTCATCGCCTGTAGTCATCCATTACAGACGTCAACAAACCAGCGGTACAAAATTGTTGAGGCTTTCGTGGCCACTTGTTGACAAACTGCCTATTGGCTTCCGTCTCGGGTTCTTCGGCCGACGTTCATCTAATGATTTTTCTGACGTTTCGCCAGCACGAGTGGCTGGCATTGTCAAAGCTTCACCCTCCATTACCGGCAATGGAGGGTGAAGCTTTGACAATGCCAGCCACTCGTGCTGGCGAAACGTCAGAAAAATCATTAGATGAACGTCGGCCGAAGAACCCGAGACGGAAGCCAATAGGCAGTTTGTAAACCAGCGGTACTCACAGTATTGCTGAGTGATGCTATTGAATACCAGACCCCGCAAGCTGTCGCTCCCTCCTCCCAGCGAGATCGATGTCACAGTACAACGCCTCAAGAAATTGTGAAATTATGTGTTAAGTATGGCTCAACATGTAGACAGAGTATTAAAAGCAGGCCAGCTAGTAAAGTGTTTACGAAGCTTCCACAATGTTTTCCTTAGTCCCCGGTGGCATCAATGTCACAGGCCAGTGCTTCACGAAATTTTGTAATTGCTTGAGAAATATGGGCCAACATGTAGACAGGGTATTAAAAGTGGAGCAGCTTATGATGTGTTTGCGATGATGATACAGTGTAGTGTACCGATGACCAGTGTTTCGTGATGTGTAAAAATTATGTTTTTAGTCTCATTCCCGTGACTGGATCAATTCAAGGTATATAAATTCAAGGTATTGGTAGAATGTAAACTGTGAGCCAGTTTAGTTCTCTCTTTCTTTCTTTCTCTCTCTGTCTCTCTCTCTCTCTCTATCTATCTCTCTCTTTTTCAAGCGATGAATTTCAAACTTATTACAGTATACGTTGTACCATAATATTTTTTGAAATACGAAATGTATATTGATAATTATAATATACTTGCCACGAAATTTTATTAGCAGTCATATAACACAAAAATTGCATCTGATATATGTTTAGGCCCACCTGGTTGACATACTCACATCTGCTATATGTACAGTGAATACATTGCTTGTATTTACATGATTAAGAACTCCATGTTTCTGAAGTTTTTGTTATTTATGCTGACCCTTCGACGTGACACAAGTTCAGTATGTTTATGTATGTATCTAAACGTTACCCTACCATCAGTCAAGTATTTAATTGTTAGCATTTATATATCTAAAGTGGTTTAGATGTACCGTGTCTCAGTATTTCACTGTTTACGTAATATTGCACTACAATACGCTGAACATATACAGTCTATTGCTCTCTTCTCTCTTTTACTACTTTTATTTTTAAAAATGCTTCACTAATAATAATAGCTTGTATGCACACTTTTAGTTATCATGGAACTTACCTCGTGCTAAAGACACACTAATATACATACCTGCGCTCTGAGACAGGGTATGACAGAACATGTACAGTAATCATATTCTGTGTATTCACTTTTTTGATATAAAATAATGTCTTCAGTTATGCAACTAGTACCGAATTTAACATATTTTTAACGCGGGATTTAAATATTTTGTTTCACTAAGCTAAGGGATACTTCTTATACATGTTATAGCGGTATATACGACGACGTTTAATGACTCTAGATTGCATTTTTGTACAGTTGCTGTAACATTGTTCAATCACACACACGGCTATGACATTATACAGTTCAGGAATTAGCTGTTCGCCACTCACTCGCAGTTGTTGCTCTTTGATTACTGGCAGAGTTAATAATTTTAAGTCTATGATTAAGTAATACTCAGTGATTAAACGAATTACCATCTTTCATTTCGAAATGTGACTTTTAAAATATTAATCGTAATTTCATTTCTCAGTTTAATTTGTATGAAAATTTTTAATTTGGCGTGGATATATAAGGGTACAGTACCGTTACATAGAATGATTATTGTAACAGGACATGAATGCAACATATCTTACATTACCAAGTTTATCGGTGATGCCAACAGTACTTTTCAGGGAGCACAGCACACACGGAGCCACTTCTGTGTTAGCTACGGCCTGGTTAGGACGTGAAGGTAGCTTATCTCTACTGTAATAACTTAGGAGTGCAATTGAAGCACATAGAAACAGTAAGGATCTACTTTTATACACAAGGTGTAACTAAATTCCCTTTACTGACGTCGAGGATATGTTCCTAGCACCAAAACAAGGAAAAATGAGCAGTAAACATAGGCCCTAAAATGCATACCGTAAACGCTATGGACACTTTTTCATCTTCTGTACTGTGAAACACATCTCTTCTAACGGAAGATCTTCGCTTTTAATATTTTTGGACGAGGTAGTATAGATCAAAACAAGAAAAAAAAGTCCAGTAAGTATGGGCGCTAAAACGCATAGCGTACCTTAAGAGCTAGGAGCACTTGGTCAGTAGGAGAAATGTGTTTAAAACAATGCAGTGATCAGCAAGTGTTCATAGGTATTAAAGTATGCACTTTAAAGCCCATGTTTACTGAACGGTGTTTTTTCTTATTTCGGTCCTTACTACCTCCTCCCAAGATGTGGAAAGTAAAGAGTTTGCAGTAGAAAAAAACGTGTTTACCGTTAACGAAGATGAACCATCGTTCGTAGCTCTTAAGGTATGCATTTTAGAGCCTATTTTGACTTCGGTTTTTGGTTTTTTTTGTTTGTTTTGGTGTAAGAAACGTGTTTTCGAAGTCTGTAAATTTCAGTTAAGTTACAGTGTGCATGTGACGTGTAAAGTTAATTAGCACTTTTCATCAATAAATAATGTGTCAATAAAACTTATAGGTACTTCCTCAATGTGACTTAGTCATTAGCTGATCCCCAATTCCATCACCAAACCGTATAAAGAGGAAATCGACTGCTCACCACAGGAGGTGTAAGTATAGGTGGTGGTTGTACGCTTACAACTTCTACAAACACTCATAACAACACAGAAAGAATGGTTAGTGCCTAACGCCCTGTTGACAGCTAAATTAAGAGACAGAGCATAAGCTCAAGGCAGGCCAGAGAATCAACCATTCCGGAATTTGCCTAAAACGATTTGGTAAACTACGGAAAATTCATATCTGCGTAGCTGGACCGAAACTTGAAATGATGTCTTCCGCAACACAAAGACATCGATAGATGCCCATTATTACAGTTATAACATTACGCACATGCTCGTTTGACGCTGTATGCTGAGGAATATAGTAGGGCGCCACTAATTTCACTTTGCCTCACAAACACTCACGAACATTAATGTCAGCGTCCGGTTTCGACGTAATGCCTGTGTAATAATGAGTCTGAAGTGACTTCTTCGAGAAGAAAAACTTGTTTGAAGGGTGAGAGAAGATTTCCTCCAAAGAAGTGTCTTACTGTGTTTCGAAATACTAGGGTTTTTTTCTTAACGACTGCAGACGCGCTGGACGAAAAGATAGTCACCTCATACAGAATTCATGCTAATACCGTGTAGCCCCGAACCTAAATGCGATAGCAGGTTCTACTTGGCTTGGAAGAGAGCTTAGAAGTTTTTCAAGATATGTAATATCCCATTGAAGTTAGACACTGATGAAGCCACTCTTGGCGTGAATGTTTATTGCTACGTCTCACATGCTGTTACAGTCCCAGTCGCTTTCTGTGGGACTAGGATCGTGTGATTTAACTGGACAGTAGAGGTGCGAAATGTGTGAGTGCTCGCCAGTCCAGGAACGTATGCGTGGTGATCTGTAAACGTGTTGTTATATTCTTGCAAGACGAGTGTATCCAACAGCATACCCAGTGTGAAGATGTAGAGGAAAGGACGACACATTAGTAATGACAATGTTCAAGTAAATGCCTTGGTCCACGTTCACAGTAACCTGAACGAGTGGGCCCGAGCCGTGGTAGGAATAACACCCCCAAAACTTGACAGAACCGATGCCGGCCTGAATGACTCCCTTCACAGAGTGGTGGTTAAACGCCTTATCGGCTTGCCGATGCACCTGATGCGTTGCGTCATCTGATAGAGGCTAAAACACCACTCACTGGACCGCACTGGATCCCTCCAGTCAACTATCGTCCAGTTCCTGTACTGTTCGGCTCTTTGAAGACGTGAAACTTCATGCTCTGCTTTGAGAAATGGTAATGCATGCAGTTCCCTTCGCCAGGTTCACTCGGAAACTGTTGAGACGACAGTACATTCAGTGACAGTAGCAACTCCTGTCGGAACTTAAACCAATTTTCAATGTTCTGACGCTTATCGCTGGTCCCTGATGGTTAAGTTATTTTTTACGACCATTGATCTTACCTCGTTAAATATCTGCGAGAGGCACACCATTCGTTATAGACATTGCACAGTCCTTATTTATACACTAACAAATTGGGGAACTACATTCACAGTGCTGGTAAAAGGCAAGTCTCAATAGAACAGCTGCTTCCTGGAAGCAGCAATTCTGTCACGTCTTCACGTCGACACGCCTTTCTGCGCTGAGTCCACAAAATCGACTGCTACACATACGGCATCTTATTACCATATCGTGCATCCGATATAGTCACCTGGGCACATTATACCAATTACACACCGTCTGCCGCTCTCCATAATCGAATGGTTAATGTCGTTGCGGTCCCAAAAAGACCCGGGTTCGGTTCCAGGCACCTCCACAGATTTGTCTGAAGTAGGGAGGTGTAAAACGGGGTCCAGTCAGCCCTGTGAGGCTACACGAGGAGCTGCTTGATAAGGAATCACCGGCATCAGCTTTCGCCTACAGGCAATAACGATTGGAGGGCTTGGTGACAAAGTAATTACATGTGCCACGATCGTAGGTCGCTCTATACGCTCCCTTGTAGGTATCAGTCGGAACAGACCTATCAACTAATAGGTTACCGGTTTTTCCAGTTCCTACAGCGCTCTAGAGCGACTAGTGTATTCTCTTTCGAGTGGCTGATGAGTACTCTAAGACAAAAAGAAAAACGACGCACGGCCAAGGAATTACCGGAATGGGACGGAAATAGGTAGACGTGGTGTACCTGTACAAACAAACAAGTGATTACAATATGAGAATAATTTGATGATTTATTCAAGAGAAAGAGCAAATTGAAGAAAATTGAGGAAATCAATAATGCGTTTTCTACCTGTGGTCACTATGTGAAAAATCATTCGCCTTGACACTGACTGATAGAGTTATTTGATGTCGTCCTGAGAGATATCGTCACAAATTCTTTCCAATTGGTGCGTCAGAGTCCATAATGCCCCAAACGTTCTCGATCACTCCTGGTTGTCGGACCGTATAGCGGGCGAGAGTCAGGTGTCGGGTGCCATTTCTTTTCATATCAGGCATCCTTCCGTTCCTATCCGCGGCACCATTGCAGTACGGCGGTACGTCGGCGATGATCTACACACCATTTTGTTGCCCTTGATGCAAACTTCCAGAGCTTCCATTTCAGCAAGATAATGCCTGCCCGTGCACGGCGAGAGTTTCTACTGCTTGTCCTTATGCTTGCCAAACCCTGCTTTCGCCAGAGAGATCGTCGGATCTCTCCCCAGTTGAGAACGTTTGGAGCACTATGGGCAGGGCCCTCCTACCATCTCGGGATTTAGACGATCTATCACGCCAGTCCCACAGAATTTAGCACCGTATTCCTCAGGAGGACATCCAACGAGTCTGTCAATCCATGCCAAGCCGAATAACTGCATCCACAACGGTCAGCGGTGGACCAGTGCGTCACTGACTTGCGCAGTGTGTGAACCTGTTTCTCTACAATAAATCAGCCGATTATTATGAAGTTACTTCCATTAGGAAAGTGGGTGCACTCAGCACTGTGATATGATTTATAAATTATAGAGCGCTGCAATCAATCGTCCTTTCCCTTCAGGTTTTATTTGGCAAATCCAGATTTCGGCTATTGCCTCGACATTATCAATGCACCATTTTCTAGTCTCGATGAATGTCAGTTCCCTGTTGATCGGGCGTCAGTCACAGTTCTTTGAATCTGGGACAAAGTTTTTATACCTTAAAGAGAACACTGCTTCCTTATACCCAAGTTCAGTTTGTATCATATGAGAAAATTTTTTCTGTAAATAATAGGTGTGGTAGTGGAGGTTTCTACTAGGCTAGCGTATTTCGTACACTTGAGTCTCTAGTCAACATATAACTAATTCTTTGCAATTTGCAACAGTAGTTACCAATGAGTACGCTAAACGATCTCTGCATCCACAACGTGCTTTATATCATTCTGCTTTTCATAATTAAGATGATTTTTTGTAATTAAGTCTCAGAAACAGTTATAATGTGTTAACATGTCCAAACGGGACGAATGAGATATGTGTATCACCACGTCGTTAAACACGATAAGAAATTGTTAGTCGCACCCAAAAAAACTTTTTCTTACAAAGAATATTGTGTTTCATGACACTTTGACCTGTTAAATCGTGGCATAATGTACAATTACCACTATTTATGAATGAGACTTCTTGGTTTCAACGTAACATTTTACGTAAATTAAGAACTTTGCACCTCTGACTTCGCGCGCCAGATGGCGGTTACTGTGCTATAACAAATTCTGTTATATTTGATGTCATGTTATTTGTATGTTTTTCTTTTTTACTAGCCCTGTAATCTGACACCTTATTATTTACCTATTGATTTTTATTCTTGCATGTTTTTTAAAGTTGTTTTGTAAATAACACGCCAGTGTATGTTGGCAGGATGTGCATTTCCCCCTTCCTTTTTGCTATGCGCTTTTAATATACAATTTTAAATTTGAAATATTCAATTAATGATTTGTAAGTGGACATTTGGTATTTTGTGGTAATCTCTTGCCAAATAATGTTAAGTCTTTACGTGACACATGTCACACAGAGGGCCTTTCAAGCCCCTGTCACACCGAGGGTTGCTGTATAGGTGAATGTAAACAGCGGCTTCAGTTGTTGTGGTCGTTTCATAGCTTTTGTTACTGCTAATAACTAGACACCAGTGTCTATGAGCTTTAATTTGTTCGCTGAAGGTGTGTTCTTACCAACAGTTGGTTTATACTCAGGTGTATTTGTGGTCTTTTGTTTCTTATTCACTGATCGCTATGTGAAATGCTTAACTTCCAGCACTGAAGATGATCATTGTGTGATCGAAAATCGATTTTGCTGTTAATAAACCATCAAAATAACGGCCAATTCTGACCTTTTCTTCTAACTTATATTGGTTCAAATGGCTCTGAGCACTATGGGACTTAACTTCTGAGGTCATCAGTCCCCTAGAACTTAGAACTACTTAAACCTAACTAACCTAAGGACATCACACATATCCATGCCCGAAGCAGGATTCGAACCTGCGACCGTAGCGGTCGCTCGATTCCAGACTATAGCGCCTAGAAGCGCTCGGCCACACCGGCCGGCAACTTATATTCACTTTTTATGTGGAACATTCATCAGTGTGGCTAGAGCAAACTAAGGAAATGATAGCACAAAAGGAGACTTAGTATGTTCACAGAGGGTAGCATAGAGTGTTTGGCAGTGGAAATTTGGACTCAGCAGTATTGGCGCTTCGGTGACCCTTTGCCCATAGATGGAGGGTTTGTGTACAACGGCTGGTCCGGTCACGTGTCCCTCGTGCAGTGACGGCCCGCTCCCGGTTGCTCACCTCGGCGAGGACCGAGAGCCCCGGGAAGAGAAGGGAAGAGACGAGGGAGCGGCAGGAGCAACGGGACCGGCCGTCCGCGCCTGCGCTGTGAGAATGGGCGAGGGCCGAGAGGGGCCCGGATGCAGGTATAGCTCGGGGAGACCCACCTGCAAAGTAAATTGAATGTGGCTTTCAAAAAACCCCCGGACAATGCGCCGCGCCTGGCTGGCCGCGGCGGGCCTCAACAACTCTGTCGTGTTTTTTGTTGTGGGAGGCGGCTGCGAAGGCGGCGGCTGCGGCGGCGGGGGCGGGGGCGGGGGTGTAGGAGGAAGAGGCGGTGCGCTATGGGCCCGCGTCTCCGTAACGTAATACCTGGCGTGCGGTGGCTTTTAAACGTAATAGCCAGCGCCTTCCGAAATAAAAGCCGCTGCAAGTCACTTCTGACTGCGAACCCACACCAGAGTCATCTTCCGAAACGGAATCGCGCCGTTTAGTGCGCCTGAGAGTGTCGTCGGCCAGGCCAACCACATAGTGTGGTTTTCGCTATCCGGGTGCATGAAGCTGGCCACCACCCAGGAGATATACAAGAACGCAGATGGCCTTCGAAACCCTTCCTTCTAATCAAATTGCTTGCCTATATAGTATCGTCTCAGATGCCCTAGTGAATTCGCGATATCCTTTCAGTAAGTAAGGAAGGAGGGAAGACTGGGTTCAACGTCCCGTCGCCATCGAGGTCCATAAAGCCGGAGATTCAAACTGGTTCAATTGGCTCTGAGCACAATGGAACATCTGAGGTCATCAGTCCCCTAGAACTTAGAACTACTTAAACCTAACTAACTTAAGGACATCAGACACATGTATGCCCGAGGCAGGATTCGAACCTGCGACCGTAGCGGTCGTGCGGTTCGAGACTGAAGCGCCTAGAACCGCCCCGCCACACCAGCCGGCCACAGACGGAGGCCAAGCTCTGATTGCTTCAAGGATGGGGAAGGAAATATGCCGCGCTCTTTCAAAGGAACCATTCCGGCATTGGCCTGGAGCGATTTACGAAAATCATGGGAAACGTACACCTAGATGACCGGTCGCATGTCTGAACCGTCGTCCTCCCAAATGCGAGTTCAGAGTTTTGACCACTGTACCAACTCTTCGGTCGATTTCCTGTCAGCAAGGTCACAGTTAATAGTAACTGACGGAATGTCATCAAGTAAAAGAGAAGTGATACCTTGTGTTGTCCAAGGAAGTGTTAAGTCCCTCTGCTCTTCCTAATCTCTATAAACGATTTAGGAGACAATCTGAGCAGACGCCTTAGAATGGTGTGGTGTTGTCATTTACTGTGTAACGAAGTCAAGAGAAGATCAAAACCAACTGCAAAATGATTTAGACAGAAACACCTGTTTGGCACGAAGAGTGACAGTTGAACTTAAATAATGAGTATTGAAAGGCATCCGTTTATTTGGGTTACACGATAAATCATAAACCTATAGGCTGTCAGTTCATCTAAGTACCTAGATGTTATAATTAGGAACAACTTATAAACTGCAACGATGACACTGAAAATGTTACGAGGCTGGCGAAACAAATACTGCATTTTATTGGCAGAGACCGTAGATGATGCAAAAAGTCTACTAAAAAGAATGGCTTCAAAAATTTTTGACCATTTCCGTAATAAAATAAAACGTCTGGCACGTAACAAAGCAAGTTTTAAAGTGGTATTTAGTCTGGTTGCATGAGTACTAGTAAAGCAATAATGTTTCTATTGACGTTGACACTAATCATGCATTCATACCAGTAAACTGACTCGCTCTAAATTGTTTCCTATAAGAATCGTTCAAATCATCTGTGGAATACGTAACTAGCGAATTAGTCATGTCCGTCCTCCTCTCGAGTACTCGAATCCGTATTAGACGGGATTGACGGAGGACATCGAAAAAGGTTCAACAAGGCGACCTCGGTTTACAACTTTACATCATGCCGAAATAGGGTAGAGAATGTCACAGATACGAGACGCGAGCTGCAGTGACATTCATTAAAATTAATGCGTTTTTCATTGGTCTGCGGCATGGTTTCTTCACGAAATTTCAATCACCACTTTTCTGCTGCGAATGCGAAAATGTTCTGTTGACGCCACCATACATTGGGAGGAATGACTGCCGCAATAAAATAAGAGGAATTAAAGTTCCCACGAAAAGATTTAGGAGTTCGTTTTCCCCTCCCGCTTTTCGAGAATGGAACAGCAGTAGTCTGAAAGTGCTTCGATAAACCTTCTGCCAGGCACTTAAATGTGAAATGCAGAGTAGACATATAGATGTAGACGAATTTACCACTCTACATAAATAGCCAGAAAGTATAAAATTAATATCATAGATAAGAAATTCCGCTATCGTTCATGGGCAAAGACTATTTGCCATAGTATAACTCTACCCTAATACCATAGAACCGGTTTACCATTTGCGTGAGTGCTTATGACGAGCATATTTCGTGGAGCAGATAGTACTGAGGCCAATACAGAAATGTATTTCGTGCGAAAACTGTATATAACTGTTGATTAAAATGATAATTCCTTTTAGAGTTTGCTTTCTACAGTGATGATTAAGACAAAATCCTCAGCTGATGTGATGAATGGTAGATAAATCTAAATGTAAGAAAATGTAAGTTAATGCTGACGAGTAAGAAAAACAAGCCCGTAATGTTCGAATACAGTGTTAGTAGTGTGGTGCTTGCTACAGTTAGGGGGTTACAAATTTAGGTGTAACGTTGTAAACAGTATAAAATAGGATGAGGATGTAAGGACTGTAGTAGGGAAGGTAAATCGTCGATTTCAGTTCATTGGAAGAATTTAAGCAAAGTACGCTTCATCTGTAAAGGAGGTTGCAGATAGAACTATTGTTGAGTGCTATTCGAGCGACTGAGATCCACACCTGGTCGAAAAAAATGGTTCAAATGGCTCTGAACACTATGGGACTTAACATCTGAGGTCATCAGTCCCCTATAACTAACCTAAGGACATCACACACATCCATGCCCGAGGCAGGATTCGAACCTGCGACCGTAGCGGTCACGCGGTTCCAGACTGAAGCGCCTAGAACCGCACGGCCACACCGGCCGGCACAGCAGGTCGGATAAACGAAGACATCGAAGCAATTCACAGACGAGCTCCTAAAATTGTTATCGGTAGATTCAAACAACACGTAAGTATTACGGAGACACTTCGGGAACTCAAATGGGAATAATTGGAGGAAAGGTAACGTTCTTTTCCAGGAGCACTAGTGGGAAAATTTAGAGGCCCGGCATTTGATGCTCACTGCAGATCAATTCTACTGCCGCCAACGTACATTTCGCATAAGGACTATGAGGATAAAAATAGAGACATGAGGGTTCGTACGGAGGCATAGAGGCAATAGTTTTCCCCCCGCTGTGTTTGCGAGTCGAACAGGAAAGGGAAGGACTAGCAGTGCTAGAGGGTGCGCTCTGCCACACACCATACGGTGGCTTGCGGAGTATTTATGTAGATGTGGCTGCACACTGAGGTGACAAAAGCCATGGTGCAGACCCTAACATCATGTCAGACCAATTAAAAGTGTAAATTGTTCTTGCATTGGGTCGTAGCTGTTGTGTACCAGGATGTAAATCCAAACTACGGCAAAACATACGATACTTCAAAATTTAACAGCATTGAGGAACAAATGGGTAAAACTAATTCATAGAGATAATTTTGAAGTGAACGATGAAACTGTGGTATGCATGAAGCATTTTGAACCTAAGTTTGTGGTTTGGGAAGACACTTTTCCTGTGGAAAATAGTGAACCCATACGCGTGCCACGAAAAATACCAAAACTAACAAATAATGCAATTCCAACTGTCTTTCCCAATCAACCTTCTTATCACACAGTACCAGTTCCTAAGGAAAGGAAGAATCCTGAAGAACGTATTCAACAACTACTGGAACGTGATGAAAGTAGTTTCAGTAATTGGTGCGAAAATGACAATATACCTGATTTTCAGCATTTTAAAAGCGAAGTGCAGAAGAGGAATGTTTATCCATTTACACTTTTAGTAAAGGATATCTACGTGTCTTTTATTAAATTAAAGGATGATTTAGTCTGTGATGTGCCATGAGTTTGGGTGTGCTTCAAGATTTCAAGTTCCTTGGAAGTAAAATTGTTTCACAAAAATGTGTGTTAGTCTACGGAAACCTTGATATTACAGTCTGGGGAGCAAGAGAACTTGAAATGTGACAAGTGGAAGAAATTTGACAGTCTGGTGATTCACCTAAATGGTTTCACAGATAGCTCTATTGGTACCACTGACAAGATTATAATTTTAGTCAATGTTCTCAAACAAGCAATGAAAGTTGGTAGTGATTATGATGATGATATAGCAATTTGCAGTAACAAAGCAAAGTAGATATTCTCCTGCGTTTTCGATGTGGGCAGCAAGCATTTGCTTTTCATTTCCTGGTGCCTATCATCACTTGAGAAAAAATAAATGTGTTAACATTATCTCATCCTGTCTATTCAAGGCAGTTTCTATGCAAAATGGGTCCAAATAAACCTTCTATTCGTCCACACAGAAAGCTTTTTTGAGGGGAAAAAATTAATTTCATCAGGAAAATGACAAGGTAATTTCAGTGATGCTACATGCAGTTTATGTTAACTCAAAATTCTCTTATAAGGAAGGAGATATGCTTGGTGGTGCTGAGATTACTTCAGATAGTACAACAGCAGGTACAATGCAGGTTTCCATGGCATCATCTTTATATTCTGATTGTAAAGAAATAAGAGCTGTCTTTCCTGTAAAAAATGTAAATTCTGATACACTACTTAAAATGACAATTGACATATTAAAGATAATGCATGAACTTGGATATGATGTAATATGCCTTGTAACAGAAAACCATAGCACTAATAGGAAAATGTATCAGCTTATGTGTGGCGGCACTTTACAGCCGTGTATTACAAATGCAATTGCTCCATCCAAATTTCTCTTTCTTCTGTTTGATAGAAGAATGAATCATTCATAATTCCAGTTATTGAGAATACATTTGCTTTCATTAATCCCTTTCTACACAGTGATGAAGGGAATGCTACATCTGAATATAACGTAAGTGGAGCAAAATTTTTAGATTTGAGGAACCTGTTCCATTCTGAGAAACATAAACTGTGTTGAAAATTGCTCCAAAGCTAGTGAGAAAGGCAATGTAACCAACTTCTATTGAGAGACAGAATGTTACCATTGCTCTCAGTGTTTTTGATTCTAAAAATGTGGCAGCACTAGAATTTTTGGGAAGTCAGAGTATTGAGATTTTTGATTGCACTATTCAGTTTTTAAAATTAATCATTAAATGGTGGACAGTTTCTAATGTACAGCATCCCATGAAAGGCAAATACACATTGGATGATAATGCTAGCCCATTCACTGGACCTACTCACTCCAAACATCTGATTCTTGAGAATTTGAAAACATATGTCAATATCTGACATGCATTGTGTACTCATGGGAAACTAACCAATGAAACATATACTGCTTTCTCTCACACACTTGCAACAACAGTTCAGTTATGCAGACATATTTTAATGCATACAACTGGTCCTAGATTCTTACAGCAAAGTTACACACTGGTGCTTTAGAAGCAGGATTAGGAGCCTATAGAAGGCTAAGTGGCTGCACATGTAATGTTTCAGTCGAGCAAATCTTGGAAACTGAGAGAGAACTCAATGTAATAAGTCTACTGAATCTCAGATCCACTAAACCTGGTGAATTTACTTTAGATGATTTTGTAGCAAAAGCAAATTACAGCATAAACACCAAACGTATGAAAAATTAGATAAATTAGAACCTGCTCTAGAGGAACTAGCAGACATTCCCATGATGAACGGAAATTTGAAAGTATGGTTTCTATTGCTAGCTACACTAGCAAAACAGTGCTTGAAAAACTGAGAAAGGTGAAAAATGTTCATATTGTGAAGAAATGTCACAAACAGAGGATGAAATTTTGTTGCAGTATGAAACCAAAGAACTCCTCTCCTACTTCAACCAACTGATTCGTGGGGGATTAAAGTGTCCTTCTTCAATCATGATTTCCTTGTAATATATATAAACATTTTCAAGTTCTGATTAGCAGTATATATGAATCAGAATTCCTCAAACTTGAAAATCAAAAATCAGTAAAACAAAAAAGCAGAATTCATAAAGACATTGTAGCAAAAATAACAAAACGCAAAGAGGCCAAGCTGATCAGTAAATAAATCCAACAGGTACTCAGAATCAAACCACTTCTTGCATTAGGAACTGAATTGTGTGAAAATACCCTTAGTAACCTCAGTGATGTGTGCAGATGTGGCATTCCTTTAAAGACAATAACCAAGAAAAGTATTAAAGTGCCATCCAATATTTTTATTAATAATTATACAAAACTCTTGAATGAAAAATGTTTTTCAAAGGAAATTGCTCGTACACCAGTAAAACAAAAAAGAGGAATTCATAAAGACATTGTAGCAAAAATAACAAAGCGCAAAGAGGCCAAGCTGATCAGCAAATAAATCCAACAGGTACTCAAAATCAAACCACTTCTTGCATATTACATAATGACAGTGACTAGAATTAACTGCATGTTGTTTAATACAATTTTGAGCTCTAGTGCACCCTTCACTAATTATTGCTATGTAACTCATATTTTGCAAATTAGTCGTAGAGTCCAAGTGCTCAGCATTTGATTACGATATGTAAGGCTGAGTTACACGAAGAGAAATTTTTTCAAGAAGAATATTCAGTATTTCATATATAGACGAGTAAAATAGAAAGCTTACAGCCTGGGGCGTGTTGTACAGCCCGCATGTTAAACTGGGTGGGGGAGGAGGTGACAGGGGGCGAGGCGTTCCTAGCACCACGACTGCGGCTCTGTGTCTTGTCCTCTGCCCTGGTGGCCAGTGGTCAGGGCCCACCTGGTGACAGCACGACTGCACGACAGAGCCTGTTCTGCTTTCTGTCAGCTGTGAGGTCACTTCCCAGTACGCAAAGCACACTGTCCCCTACGTCCCAAGGGAACAACCCCTGTTACTTCCCTCCTCCTGCCAAGACCACCTACAGTAAATCAGACCACAACACGGAAACCAAGACGGTGGCAGTCTTAGGGCAAGTATTTCCGCGGTAGCCTAATACGAATTATTTACAAACTTCACAAATGGAAAGTAGATTCTAAATTGCGTAAGAAATGTCGTATTGTTATGTATTTTTCTATATTCAAACTTAAATAAAAAGTCGTACTAAAATCACAAATTACGTAATAAGTACTACGACGAAGTAAAATTTGGAGATGCAACTCGAAATCAAATCCAAACAGACTACTGCACAACACATGCAAGTTGCACTATCTTAGTCAAACACTTACAAATGGTTCAATTGGCTCTAAGCACTACGGGACTTAACATCAGAGGTGATCAGTCCTCTAGACTTAGAACTACTTAAAACTAACTAACCTAAGGATATCACACAAATCCATGCCCGAGACAGGATTCGAACCTGCGACCGTAGCAGCAGCGCGGTTCTGGACTGAAGGGCCTAGAACCGCTAGGCCACAAAGGCAGGCAAAAACTTACAAAATGTAATAGTGATATTTGTATAAATTTTACCCAACTATTTTGTGAATTGTAAAATCATAAAGTAAACAGAGCGTTCTATCCCTCAGCGCTTTCGACTATGATTTCATTGCGCCTCTAAGTATCAAGTTCGGACCGAACAGACAACGTAATTAGTTTTAGCGTAACGTTTAGAGAAGTCGTTTCTCCTTCATTACCCTCACGAACACTTTGAAATTAGGAATGTTAACGAAGTAGCTATCTATGCTGGTGGCGTAATAGCCCAATCACAAGAGACCAAAAAATGTTGAATATCGGGAATAATTTGTGCAGTCATAAATTTTTCATCATTCGTAGGAGAGAGTGCCATGAACTACATACTAAAAATCTCAGGCGTCTTGTCCCGTTTCGCGCGGCTGCCCCCGTCGCAGGTTCAAGTCCTCCTCGGGAATGGGTGTGTGTGTTGTGTTGTCCTTAGCGTAAGTTAGTTTAAGTTATGTTAAATAGTGTGTAAACCTAGAGACCGATTACCCAAGCAGTTTGGTCCCATAAGATCGTACCACAATTTTTAAATTTTCCCCTAATGGTGAAGGATGAGTGTAGGGTGGAGGTGCGTTTGAAGTTCGCTTTTGAACGAATTTCTTGAATAACTCGAAATCACTTGCCGCCAGCGGAAAAGTATGCTAGTACAATAGTCAACTGCATCAAATTTTCTTCACAACGGCCTTGCTCATTTTTTCTGCAGTTAATAGTTAGCGGGTAGCGAGTGAGAGAATATGAAATCTCGCGCATCGTTTATGAAGGCCAGATATAACATTGCGAGTTGCATAAAACCACAACGGTAGGGGCAACTGATTCACTTTGTACAAAATGGACCATAATCAGGGAATATGACAGATTCTTGATACTTTAGCGGATAATACATTTGAAATTTAATTGAATGAAGATCGAAGTATAAGAAGACTCGAACAAGAATGTAAAGTCGATGACAGCCAAAACACTTCACTAGGAATTTAAGACCAGCAAGTTTTAACGAGATATTGAGATGACAAACAAAGTAGGGGCCATCTCGGAAGCTGGATCACACGTGGCCATTACTGCTATTTGAGTAGCCAGGAGTCTATGGAATATCACAACAAACGATTTACTAACACAAGACAGTTTTTGACAGCTCACTTGTGGGGGGAGTGTTGGGCGTGCAGTACCGTGTACTCTCGGGAAATTTCAAAAGGGAAAACTCCTGATGAGCGTGGTGGTGATGAAGCGTTGGATGTTGCTACAGCGCCTTTCCGAGGGTGTAGAGCCACCGATAGGATAACAGGAAAACTTTTCTCATAACACGATGGTCATATCACACAGAGAGAAACACGACAATTTCGTGCCAGAAAGACATCTAATGAGAGGATAACGTAACATGAGACAGAGAAGATCAGTCGTAGTCCCAATGTAGTATTACGACTTGTAATTATGGTGAGTAGTTATCCTTTGTATTGTTTATGATCGCATGAGAATCTGTTGCCCCAGCAATACGAGGTCATCATTCCAATACGATACGTACTCGAAATAACATAACACAGTCCCGATATTTAGTTGATGATGATGATGTTTGGTTTGTGGGGCGCTCAACAGCGTGGTTATCAGCGCCCGTACAATTACCCAATCTTTGCTCAGTCCAATTGCGCCACTTTCCTGGATGATGATGAAATGATGAGGACAATACAAACACCCAGTCATCTCGAGGCAGGTGAAAATTCCTGACCCCGCCGGGAATCGAACCCGGGACCCCGTGCTCGGGAAGCGAGAACGCTACCGCGAGATCACGAGCGGCGGACCCGATATTTAGTTGTAAGACGTTATGAGGTAAGGTGTTAGGGTAGATCATCTAGTGGTACAAATTTATTTCAGACGCTAATATGATCTTATGTATTACAGGACCTGTATTACTTAACGAGATTGTAGGATTAGTTTGTAACAGCAATAAATAAATAGATAAATAAAAACCCCAGAGACACTAAAAATTATGCCGACACCAAAACTACAGCAACGTTTGATTCTGAATGAAAAGGTAAGCAATGAGTACACCAAGACCGTTGAGTAACATTAAAAAGACGTGCCTCTTTCCGGAAAGCGCCACAAACAGTGCTGACGCATTATAATTTTATTGGATATCTTGTGCTTGTACAGTCGTGTTCAAAAGTATCCGAACGACCTGAATTGCATTTCGCCTGATTCGCATGCAACTGGCATAACGCAGCTGTCTAGCAGGTCTTCTAATCGCTCCTTGGTACAGTCGTTTGACAATTGAAAATGGTTCCAACAAGTCACCGCTAGAAAACACTGCTCTGTATCGCAATAACACAAGATGTAAAGTAATACCGCGATACTACAAATATCACGGAACACCTTATCACAGATAAGACTGTCCTTAAGCTTGTAAGCTCACATTTATTACAATAAATGATCTGTGCTTTCGGTCGCCAGACGTCATATTAGCTAGTCTCGCGTTTGATATTAACATGAAAAGGAATCCGCAGACAGGGAAAGAACCTGTTCTTGGGAAACTACTTCTATAATGACCAAAAGGAATTAAATGATCTTCAAGCAATGTGTTCCAGCAGCGATATGAAGAAAATGATAGTAATAATGACGGTAATAATCGAATTATCCGGTAACTTCACACTTCACAGTGGATTTTCTCGAACTAAGAAATTTGCTGAATTTGTGAAAAATCAAAATGGCTAGCCTATGATGCCTAGAAGAGTCTTTACATCCTCCTGACATGAGAATAGCATAATATCCACGTCAGAAGCTTGCTTCTACTTAACCATTGAATAGACCCGCATTTTTTCCACCGTGACTAATTTTGTAAGCTAAGCACATTATCTGTTACAGTACACTCCTGGGACTGGGACATGTGGCCAAAATGGTCTGGTGGAACGAACTGTCACAGGTGCAATGCGTGGGTTCAGGCATTTACTTTTAAGAGGCACAAACAGATTTTCTTTACCACTAGTAACCTCAAGAGAAAGATGTTATGATCCAGAATCCGCATTAAACATCCCGTTCCTTGATTACCAACTGGGCAGAGCCGGTTTACGTTGGGAAATGACATAGCGGAAGTCATGGTAAACAGAAATACAGTCGCCAGTAAGCTTACTTACATTAAAAAATTCTATTTTATTTGATGAACCGATAGCCATTTAAAGGAACAGGGCTCTTATTTTACTGATACTTGATTGAATTAGAGACGTTGAAAATTTGGTGCTGGACTGTGATTCGAATTCGTATCTCCTCTTTCAAGGATCTGAATCTCTCGGAATAGTATAGTTCAATCATTTCGTTCCTTTTCCCAAGACTGCAATCTTCTCTAGGTCTCCTCCAAAGGTAAGTATGTGGGCACTGATCCAATACAAAAATATTCATAATATCATTTCAAGCCCTATCACGTGCTTACCGGCCTGCCAGTGAAAATTAACCTGTCATTTCCATTGAATAATCTGAGTTATTATCGCTTGAGATGTAATAAAAGATTGAAAATTTACGGTTTCCAGCCCAGAAAAGTCGTTGCACGTGGAAATCGCAACTAATCTCGTCCTTTAAGTAGCGGTTTACGAGTTCTACTAACTATTGGAATCGTTAGACGAAGCTAAGACACATACCTCTTCGCCAGCTCTTTGGTAACGTGCTGACCTATGAAAAACTGTCCATTATGCATCGCAGTTCCAGTCTCACTAAGTGTAATGTTTTTATCCCTTCTGTGGAAGAGCTTCAAGCAGTCAGGTCAAACTTTGATAAGGAAATCGCAAGAAAATAATTTCGGCTAATAGTGCAATGATGAAAAACTTACAATGCTGCACAACAGGTAACGCCTCTTTCCGCTGCTGGCAAGCCAATTTTGGGTTCTAGGAATATGTAACTTTATCTATGAAATGCCACATTTGTATACCCCTTGAGTATGTCACAGCGTACCAATTAAACACAGACCCAATCTAAATGAGTAGTATTTTACTAATTCGTGTCCATAAGGCACGCTTGTGTGCAGATACTCAGTTTTATTAAAACAGACTTTCGTCGTAAGGTTATCGTGGGTAGTTTTATTTCATTTCTTATAATACAGTGCATAATTTTCGTAAGTTTTCCTTTAGTGTTGTTAAAACAATAGTAAACATGAGAGACATATTAATCATCAAGGATATATGCGAATTCTCGGATGTTATCTATAACAGTCTGACAATGCACATGCAGTTTATTGATTACATCATGTAGAAAACTTGTTCTGAGTTAAAGCTGTCAAACAAGGTTTGAAGAAGAATAAAATGCCACTACCACACGACAGCTAATGTAGAAAGTACTTTTCTGACGTATTTTGGCACGATGCGCGCTCCCCATACATAATACAAAAGTTTCGAGATGCATCTGCTGCCTGGCTGTCTATTAAACCTGAAGAGAACAAAATGTCGCAGAAGTTAGCTCTTTTTTGACATGCGACTAATTTGGGTTGAAAAGTGAAGGGAATTATGTTCAAAGTTAGATTGATAACTTTAGCAGACAGCAGAATTGCGTTTCAAAAAACGTAGCAGTGAATGTACTCGAACTCGCGACATCTTATCTACAGTGCGCGACACTTACCATGAACTCAACAATTCCTCCAGAACTTCTGGAGGAATTGCGCTGTGATATAAGGCATACGGCCGGGTCTAGACCTGTGAGAGACAAAGAGTTACAGCTTATCTTTTGCACTGCACGACGTTTTCAACAAACAGAAAGCGCAATAGAGTAGCTCAAGTGGAAAGGAACACTTCCTATTTAAATTTCTGCATCCTACACTGTTGGCTGTTCTGTGAAGGTGGCAGTTACGTGATTTTATTTCGGTGATTACAAAATTGAGTCGAATGTATGCACTGGATAGCCGAGGCAGCTAGTTCATGGTGATTCGGTCAACCAAGTAAATGAATTTACTGAACATGCTGCAAATTACTACAGGGAGCCTGTGTGTAAGAATTCTCATCCAGTGTGGCGGAACAGCGTTATGATAGAAAAATGAGTCACAGAGAAGAGGATTTGGTGGTCTGTTGGACTGATGATAGGTTCATATATCTACGGTCTGGGTTCGATTCCAACTCCTGTCAATGATTTTATATAGGAAGAGACAGATTCCTTTCTCTTCTGGCTACACCTAGTGAAGAAGATATAATGGCACTGTGGTCTGAAATTCACATTAAAGATGATATTCCTTCTCTACCAAGTAGACGTTAGTTTGAACCACAATAAAGTCTGGAGTGGCGACATGTAGAAACTCTATCACCAGTAACCTTTCTTATACTAGTTATTTATTTCTAGTGACGAAACAAACGTTATGTAGGGTCACAGGACACTTATTCCGTCTTTTATTTGAGCTTCTGTATGTCGATAAAATTGGTTCTGAACTCAGACCGCCCTTAACGCGGAATTTGATCCCTTCGTGACAATACAGCTCGGCTGCAATTTGTTGTTTGTTCAAAACTGCAGATTCCTCAACATCTCCACATGTTGCGCGTAAATGGTTTCGAATCCTGGTCCGGCACTAAAGATTTCATTATGTATTATCAAGCTCTAGCATGAGAACACCTATCTGCTGGTGGATAATAATTTTGATATTTAATGTATTTTCATTCGTTGTCAACACTAACGATATTTGACGTTTTGACTCCCAATGAGACACAGATCTATTTGCGAGATCACTATAAGTTCAAGATGTTATTCCGAGCTTCTTGTGGAGAAAAATTCGATAGCTGACGTCTCTTTGTGTGTAGTCAACAACGATATGTGTGGGGCTCTATTCCCTGTCAGCACTGAACTCTTCGTCATATTATTTCTAGTTCAAACATGCTCACATGCCACTGCTGTTGCAACAAACCCATATTTAACGTTCGTTTTCTCTAGAATATAACAGCGATGGGTGCCGGGTTAGAGTCCTGGGAAGGAAAAAATTAATGTTTCGTCTCGTCGTTTCAGTTAAAACATCTAGCTACTGCCGAGAAAATCCGATATGTCATAGTTGATTCTGCTTCGATATCAATCCGATTAGGTTCTGGGTTCGAATCCCTGTCTAACACAAAGCTTTACCTCACGGTATTTCAAGTGAGTTACTTGTGAAGAAGCAATATTTGACATCTCTCGTAGTTCATTAACAGGGACAGTAGATGCTGGGTAGGAATTCGCGTCCGTTAAAAATTTCTGCGTTGTGTAATTTAAAGTTGATATTTGTTAACTGATACTGTCTAAAATCGAGGTATATCACTCTCTGTATGCCTAATCAGGAATGACTGTTAGTTTCCGTCAGTCACGAAATCTTTGCTTAGTCTGCATGAGCTGGGTTTGAATCCACATGCAGAACGAGACGGTTCGTCGTGTCATTTGAAGTTCATACATATTCTCAACTAGCTGCTCGTGAATAACTTAAATTTTTTATGTCATTTTCTGTTAAAAAATAAGTACGGTATGTTACTTCCAACAGTAGATCATGAATACGACGAACGTACTACGTGCATTACCTATCTGACGTAATAATGACAGTGGTAAAGTTTCAGATATGTCATTCATTGTAATAAATATGAGCTTACAAGCTTAAGGATAGTCTTATCTGTGGTAAGGTATTCCGTGATATTTGTAGTATCGCGGTATTACATTACGTCTTGGGTTATTGCGATACAGAGCAGTGTTTTCTAGTGGTGACTTGTTGGAACCATTTTCAATAGTCAAACGACTGTACCAAGGAGCGATTAGAGGACCTGCTAGACAGCTGCGTTATGCCGGTTGCATGCGAATCAGACGAAATGCAATTCAGGTCGTTCGGATACTTTTGAGCACGACTGTACATCGAATAATACATATTAATTTCCTAATAGTAAAAATAATTTTCAAAAAATATGTGCTTAAAATATTTGTTAATAAAGTAATAACATGCTTCAGAAGGAAGGAAGATTAAAGTTTAACGCCCTGACGACAACGAGGTCGTTAGACACGGGAACACAAGCTTGTATTGTTTTAAGAGCGGGGAAGAAAATCGGACGTACCTTTCTCAAAGGAACCACCCTGGTGTATGCTGGATCGATTTAGGGAATTCACGGAAAACCTACATCTCGATAGCAGGACGAAACTTTAAACCATTCACCTCCCGAATGGGAGTCCAGTGTGCTAACTAAAGCGCCGCCTCGCTCAGTAACCTGTTTCTCTAGTGTCGAAATGTATTCGTGTAACTTTGCAGAAGGCTCTGCAAGCCTGAGGATGACTTTGATTCTATTCTGAAACTCTCTTGAATCCGGTTGAAAAAAGTCCTTAGAACAGTCTACAGACAAATGAGTTACAAGCATTAACCAGGCAGAGTAGTGCTCTCAACTCTGTTTCCCATAAATGTTGAAACGGCAGCTACATTTAAAATTATCTGCCGAAACGCAAGTGAAACGCTGGCTTTAGCGGACAATTCCCTTATCTCCCGAGTTATCCATCCACGGTTCACAGCGTCAGTTTGTCAATACCTCCCCCTACTACTCCCCAGACTCCTCGGAAGTTCTCTCCCACTGTGGTCTGGCCCTTCTGACGTAAAGCGTATGGCGGAGGATGGTTTAGCAGGTATTGGCAACCTTTGGTGACCATCGGGCCGGATTCACATACTTATTTAAGCTCAGGGGACGCCTTTTCACGACGTGACATGAACGCGCACAAAACCAAAATTGTGGCGTCCGTCACTATAGCGTATATTGGATAGCACACCGATATTAATGGTGCCCATTTCCCGACGCGTTACATCGACAAATTATACATAAAATACGTGTTTTTCAGAAACATTCGTTTTATATGCTCACCGAAGTTCTTCTGCAGGCCGCATCGAAACCAGTCACGGGTCAAACGCGACCCGCGGGCGACGGTTGCTATCGGTAGCTTAGACAGGAATTAAGTATTGTCTGTGGAATGAATCAAGTCGGGTTAGTGGCTCGATACGGCTAACGGACACAACAAGTTCCAAATATACACTCCTGGAAATGGAAAAAAGAACACATTGACACCGGTGTGTCAGACCCACCATACTTGCTCCGGACACTGCGAGAGGGCTGTACAAGCAATGATCACACGCACGGCACAGCGGACACACCAGGAACCGCGGGGTTGGCCGTCGAATGGCGCTAGCTGCGCAGCATTTGTGCACCGCCGCCGTCAGTGTCAGCCAGTTTGCCGTGGCATACGGAGCTCCATCGCAGTCTTTAACACTGGTAGCATGCCGCGACAGCGTGGACGTGAAACGTATGTGCAGTTGACGGACTTTGAGCGAGGGCGTATAGTGGGCATGCGGGAGGCCGGGTGGACGTACCGCCGAATTGCTCAACACGTGGGGCGTGAGGTCTCCACAGTACATCGATGTTGTCGCCAGTGGTCGGCGGAAGGTGCACGTGCCCGTCGACCTGGGACCGGACCGCAGCGACGCACGGATGCACGCCAAGACCGTAGGATCCTACGCAGTGCCGTAGGGGACCGCACCGCCACTTCCCAGCAAATTAGGGACACTGTTGCTCCTGGGGTATCGGCGAGGACCATTCGCAACCGTCTCCATGAAGCTGGGCTACGGTCCCGCACACCGTTAGGCCGTCTTCCGCTCACGCCCCAACATCGTGCAGCCCGCCTCCAGTGGTGTCGCGACAGGCGTGAATGGAGGGACGAATGGAGACGTGTCGTCTTCAGCGATGAGAGTCGCTTCTGCCTTGGTGCCAATGATGGTCGTATGCGTGTTTGGCGCCGTGCAGGTGAGCGCCACAATCAGGACTGCATACGACCGAGGCACACAGGGCCAACACCCGGCATCATGGTGTGGGGAGCGATCTCCTACACTGGCCGTACACCACTGGTGATCGTCGAGGGGACACTGAATAGTGCACGGTACATCCAAACCATCATCGAACCCATCGTTCTACCATTCCTAGACCGGCAAGGGAACTTGCTGTTCCAACAGGACAATGCACGTCCGCATGTATCCCGTGCCACCCAACGTGCTCTAGAAGGTGTAAGTCAACTACCCTGGCCAGCAAGATCTCCGGATATGTCCCCCATTGAGCATGTTTGGGACTGGATGAAGCGTCGTCTCACGCGGTCTGCACGTCCAGCACGAACGCTGGTCCAACTGAGGCGCCAGGTGGAAATGGCATGGCAAGCCGTTCCACAGGACTACATCCAGCATCTCTACGATCGTCTCCATGGGAGAATAGCAGCCTGCATTGCTGCGAAAGGTGGATATACACTGTACTAGTGCCGACATTGTGCATGCTCTGTTGCCTGTGTCTATGTGCCTGTGGTTCTGTCAGTGTGATCATGTGATGTATCTGACCCCAGGAATGTGTCAATAAAGTTTCCCCTTCCTGGGACAATGAATTCACGGTGTTCTTATTTCAATTTCCAGGAGTGTATACACTTCACATGACGTAAATTTGAGGTTGAGGGGGAGCACCGAAGCGAAAGGCTGCATCGAGACTCTATGCGGAATCAGAGGTGACGAGAGCAGCTGTGTCCCGCGCGTGGACTCAACGACAGGATTACCTGCTTACTAGACAGACTTTTCCGTCATGCTCCCTGGGTGATCCACATTCCCAACTAGCGCCACCTATGCGCTGTCCCCGTCAACGTCCACCACGGACACCATGCTCGCTAATTTTAGATGCCCGCTGAGGTGGAACATAACTGTGCATGTGCGCTGAAGGTAGTGGATTCATTGCCCATCTAGGCGAATCAATTATACGAATGCGTGGTATCTGTTCTTTCGGACATGTCCAAAAACAGGTATGTCCGTGATTCTCAACTACTTTGTACTAGCAGGCTGCAGCTGTAATAAGCACATAAACCAATCTTGCTTAAAAAAATAAATAAATAAAAATAAAGAGATAGATGTTATATACGCACATCAAAAGAAATAAAGAGATAGATGTTATATACGCACATCAAAAGAATTTTTGCATCACCTCGGTTCCGAGAGTTCCGGAACCTATACAGAAAATTGGAATAGAGGTCAACAAAAACATCATTTCCACCCACATGAAATCCAAACTTTGCATATTGTACCACCAAACAACGAGACCTTGAGAGGAGGTGATCCAGATCGCTGTACACACCGGTACCTTTAATACCCAGTAGCACGTCTTCTTGCATTGATGCATGCCAGTATTCGTCGTGGTATACTATCCACAAGTTCATCAAGGCACTATTAGTTCAAATTTTCCCACTCCTCAACGGCGATTCAGCGTAGATCCCTCAGAGTGGTTGGTGGGTCACGTCGCCCCTAAACAGCCATTTTCAGTTCCAGTCATGTCCGATAGGGTTCATGTCTCGAGAACTAGCTGGCCACTTCAGTCGAGCGATGTCGTTATCCTGAAGGAAGTCATTCACAGGATGTGCACGATGGGGGTACGAATTGCCGTCCATGAAGACGAATGTCTCGCCAGTATGACGCCGATATGTTGTACTAAGGTCGGAAGATGGCATTCACATATCGTACAGCCGTTACGGCACCTTCCATGGCCACCAGCGGCGTACGTCGGCCCTATGTAATGCCACCCCAAAAATAGCAACCTCCACCTTACTGCACTCGTTGGACTGTGTGTCTAGGCGTTCAGCCTGACCGGGTTGCCTCCAAACACGCCTCCGACGATTATCTGGTTGAGCCGGCCATGGTGGCCGAGCGGTTCTAGGCGCTACAGTCTGGAACCGCGTGACCACTACGGTCGCAGGTTCGAATCCTGCCTCGGGCATGGATGTGTGTGATGTCCTTAGATTAGTTAGGTTTAAGCAGTTCTAAGTTCTAGGGGACTGATGACCTCAGAAGTAAAATCCCATAGTGCTCAGAACCATTTGATTGTCCGGTTGAAGGCATATGCGACACTCACCGGCGAAGAGAGAGTGATGCCAACCCTGAGCGGTCCATTAGGCATGTTGATGGGCCCATCCGTACCGCACTACATGGCGTCGTGGTTGCAAAGATGGACGTCGCCATGGACGTCGGGAGTGAAGTTGCGCACCATGCAGGCTATTGCGCACAGTTTGAGTCGTAATACGACGCCCTGTGGTTGCACAAGAAGCATTATTCAACATATACTTATATGGATATGGTGTCTGTTCTTTCGGACATGTCCGAAATTAGAATTATATTAATACCTTCAGCTCCTAACGGGCGTTGATATATATATCATTTGAGATTAGATTCAAAGTACATATGGTACTACTAAAAAACAAAAAATACCACACATCAGCAATTGCCACCCACCTACATGAAACAACACACCATGTTAACAACACAAGTATTAGCATCCTACATATCCAACCAGAATGCGGAAAACTAGACATCCTTGAAACACTCCAAACATACAAACACCAAGCAAAACAACCTAAATCCATCTTAAATGACAAAAATGACCATTTTTACAATAGTATCATCTCTGTTTTCAGCAGCTGCCTACGTCATTAAAATTGCACACACACACACACACACACACAGACACACACACACACACACACACACACACACACCATAATATTTACCATAAATATTTAGTCATGTTTCCATGACGGCCGCCAAGAGTACAAGAGATTGACCTCATTTACAGATATTTCATCACACCAATAACTTATACCACTTGTCAACTTGAAACTATATGTACATCAACTACTGACACAAATTGTACGTCCATCTTCATATTTTAAAGCATTAACCAATGTATTACCCTAACCTTTGGGCACCTAATATATGTAACAGATATAATCTTAAGACCCCTTCCCATGTTAAGTTTGCTCTCATACAATCACTCTTTCCACCCTCTCTCTCCCTCTCACTTCCTCTTCCTGTTCCTCTCCTTCTGCCTCCAGCCTTTAATATCTATCTACTAATCCCAATCTAAATTGTTATTTATGTGTAATTTTTCCGCTGTAGCCAATACGATTATTGTACTTAAAAGTCTGTAACATTTCATCTGATTGTTATAAACAAGTATGAAGTTTAAGCCGTTTTAACATTTCACCTGACTGTATAAACGAGTGTGAACTCTAAGCTTCTTTAACTCGTCAAAATCGGATTGATATGCCACCTGTAGTATTTAATCCAACACATGTATTCGACACTTCAAAACAAACACCTCCAAATACTTTGAAATGTTATTCTGTAATAATGTTGTTACGGTGTATATTCTTTGTACTTTGTGATAATGTCTTCTCTTCTGCTATACGAACCTTGCACCCAGTAATTTCCAGACGCCATATTTGTTTACAAATATGACAGTATACATGTGATGTGTTATGACAGCGAAAGGAACCTGTAGCCACTGGAGGTACTCTATTTTACTTATTTTATGTTTACTGTTAGATATAAGTTTATTTTTTTGTCAGAAGAAACCCAGAACCATGTTCTGAAATAGTGTCTTGTTTCTCTGATAGACAGTGCCACAAGTTTCTCCAAAAAAAGAAAAACCGTCACATAACACACACACACACACACACACACACACACACACACACACACACACATACATACATACATACAAATGTCATATTAACTAATGTAAATCCAACTGATGATGGAGATTTAAACCTTTGAAACGCGTCGTGGAGGTAAAGAAAACAGTGCAATTGAAGCTGTTGGTATCTGGTGTTAGGGAAAGACGCTGAAGATTAGACTAGTTGATCGCGTAACTAATGAGGAAGTACTGAAGAGAACTTTTGAATGACAATGAACCATTATTTCGTATATATTACAGACAAATGAGCATGGACTAAGTTTAAACCTGACTATCTGTTTTACACGAATGCAATTTACATTTTCTTTTTGTGACTGCTACTGAGCACATCCATGCACTATAGTACTGTGAGATCCTCCCAGGCACACCAAATGGAGTTTCTAGCTCCATGCAACGCCTGCTGCAGGGTACGGATGTTTGCTCTCGATCTCCTTCCACGTCACGCCACCGAAGGAATATGTAGAACATATAAGAGAAACACAAAAAATTACTTGAACATATATATATATATATATATATATATATATATATATATATATATATATATATATAACATTTATCGCCAATACTTTCTTCCCATTTATTTATTATTTTAACTGTAACAAAACTAATAGTACACACGATTCCTCGTTTATAGGCAGTGATACAGAAAATTTCGCATCTCTAATGCTCATGGAAAATTCCCGAAATTAATTCAAATGAAATCTGTAACCCCACACTATCGATGAGTAAGATCGCTTTCAGAGCTATTCACTAGTACAGTTCACTCTTTGACGTACTCAGTTAAGCCTGGTAACAGGCATGTAAGCCAAAATAAATTAATCCTGTAGAACATTCACGACAGTGTGCTTTTCATCTACAACTATATCTACATCGTGTTACAAAAACTGTTATTCATCCATTTTGGACCGTGGATGTGTTAGGGATCGTCACAGGGACGAAAACCAAAAACTTCGCAGATTTATCTGACAGGCAACGCGTGGCAGCTGCGGACAAGAAACGTCTCAGTTTGTTAAAGGTGCTCAGATTGGAAAGTTACAGCACCTAATTCAGAGCCGGTGCATGTACAAGTAAGACAAAAAGTGCCTCTACAGTCTAAGGATCGCAGATTAACGGTAAGTTTAAAAAAAAAACTTTTTCTATTTACTCCAAATTTTAAACGTGTTTTTTTTATTTATTTTCCTAGAAACGATATATTTCAGCATGCAAAGCGCTCAAGAATGTAGGCACAATAGCCTAGCAGATTAACCAGTTCAACTTATATGATGAAAAATAATTAAATTTAGGGTTTTTTATATTCGGATTTTAATTGTTTGTTTTAACCATTTGAACATAGGAAAACATGCCAAAAATTGACGTGTTTTTCAAATAGCTGTCTCTTTTTTTCGAGTTACTTTTCAAAACTCCATCGTGATGGCTTGCCAAATTCGTTCTACTTTAAGAACTGTCAATGTTTATGGGCGTCAGAAATGGCCACGAGTGTGTACAACGCTTCGCGCAAAGCGGGGCTTCCAACGAGGCACATAAGTTGAGAGGGGCTGCAGCCACCATTTATTTTTGTTGTTGTTGTTGTTGTGGTCTTCAGTCCTGAGACTGGTTTGATGCAGCTCTCCATGCTACTCTATCCTGTGCAAGCTTCTTCATCTCCCGGTATCTACTGCAACCTACATCCTTCTGAATCTGCTTAGTGTATTCATCTCTTGGTCTCCCTCTACGATTTTTACCCTCCACACTGCCCTCCAATGCTAAATTTGTGATCCCTTGATGCCTCAAAACATGTCCTACCAACCGATCCCTTCTTCTAGTCAAGTTGTGCCACAAACTTCTCTTCTCCCCAATCCTATTCAATACCTCCTCATTAGTTACGTGATCTACCCACCTTATCTTCAGCATTCTTCTGTAGCACCACATTTCGAAAGCTTCTATTCTCTTCTTGTCCAAACTAGTTATCGTCCATGTTTCACTTCCATACATGGCTACACTCCATACGAATACTTTCAGAAACGACTTCCTGACACTTAAATCTATAGTCGATGTTAACAAATTCCTCTTCTTGAGAAACGCTTTCCTTGCCATTGCCAGTCTACATTTTATATCCTCTCTACTTCGACCATCATCGGTTATTTTACTCCCTAAATAGCAAAACTCCTTTACTACTTTAAGTGTCTCATTTCCTAATCTAATTCCCTCAGCATCACCCGACTTAATTTGACTACATTCCATTATCCTCGTTTTGCTTTTGTTGATGTTCATCTTATATCCTCCTTTCAAGACACTGTCCATTCCGTTCAACTGCTCTTCCAAGTCCTTTGCTGTCTCTGACAGGATTACAATGTCATCGGCGAACCTCAAAGTTTTTACTTCTTCTCCATGAATTTTAATACCTACTCCGAATTTTTCTTTTGTTTCCTTTACTGCTTGCTCAATATACAGATTGAATAACATCGGGGAGAGGCTACAACCCTGTCTTACTCCTTTCCCAACCACTGCCTCCCTTTCATGCCCCTCGACTCTTATAACTGCCATCTGGTTTCTGTACAAACTGTAAATAGCCTTTCGTTCCCTGTATTTTACCCCTGCCACCTTTAGAATTTGAAAGAGAGTATTCCAGTTAACATTGTCAAAAGCTTTCTCTAAGTCTACAAATGCTAGAAACGTAGGTTTGCCTTTTCTTAATCTTTCTTCTAAGATAAGTCGTAAGGTCAGTATTGCCTCACGTGTTCCAACATTTCTACGGAATCCAAACTGATCTTCCCCGAGGTCGGCTTCTACCAGTTTTTCCATTCGTCTGTAAAGAATTCGCGTTAATATTTTGCAGCTGTGACTTATTAAACTGATAGTTCGGTAATTTTCACATCTGTCAACACCTGCTTTCTTTGGGATTGGAATTATTATATTCTTCTTGAAGTCTGAGGGTATTTCGCCTGTCTCATACATCGTGCTCACCAGATGGTAGAGTTTTGTCATGACTGGCTCTCCCGAGGCCATCAGTAGTTCAAATGGAATGTTGTCTACTCCCGGGGCCTTGTTTCGACTCAGGTCTTTCAGTGCTCTGTCAAACTCTTCACGCAGTATCTTATCTCCCATTTCGTCTTCATCTACATCCTCTTCCATTTCCATAATATTGTCCTCAAGTACATCGCCCTTGTATAAACCCTCTATATACTCCTTCCACCTTTCTGCCTTCCCTTCTTTGCTTAGAACTGGGTTGCCATCTGAGTTCTTGATATTCATACAAGTGGTTCTCTTCTCTCCAAAGGTCTCTTTAATTTTCCTGTAGGCAGTATCTATCTTACCCCTAGTGAGACAAGCCTCTACATCCTTACATTTGTCCTCTAGCCATCCCTGCTTAGCCATTTTGCACTTCCTGTCGATATCATTTTTGAGACGTCTGTATTCCTTTTTGCCTGCTTCATTTACTGCATTTTTGTATTTTCTCCTTTCATCAATTAAATTCAATATTTCTTCTGTTACCCAAGGATTTCTATTAGCCCTCGTCTTTTTACCTACTTGATGCTCTGCTGCCTTCACTACTTCATCCCTCAGAGCTACCCATTCTTCTTCTACTGTATTTCTTTCCCCCATTCCTGTCAATTGTTCCCTTATGCTCTCCCTGAAACTCTGTACAACCTCTGGTTCTTTCAGTTTATCCAGGTCCCATCTCCTTAAATTCCCACCTTTTTGCAGTTTCTTCAGTTTCAATCTGCAGTTCATAACCAATAGATTGTGGTCAGAATCCACATCTGCCCCAGGAAATGTCTTACAATTTAAAACCTGGTTCCTAAATCTCTGTCTTACCATTATATAATCTATCTGATACCTACTAGTATCTCCAGGATTCTTCCAGGTATACAACCTTCTTTTATGATTCTTGAACCAAGTGTTGGCTATGATTAAGTTATGCTCTGTGCAAAATTCTACAAGGCGGCTTCCTCTTTCATTCCTTCCCCCCAGTCCATATTCACCTACTATGTTTCCTTCTCTCCCTTTTCCTACTGACGAATTCCAGTCACCCATGACTATTAAATTTTCGTCTCCTTTCACTACCTGAATAATTTCTTTTATCTCGTCATACATTTCATCTATTTCTTCTTATTTTTGTTATGAGATTAAAAAAATGTTTTTCGTAACCGAATGTATGCAAAAATGGGAAAAACCTCCGTTTGATAAAGACAATCCTTGTGTGAAAAGAAATTCTGAGCTGTATCCAATTTTTGTGGCCCTCGACTAGAATCTCTTATTACTCCCACACCGTAAGGATCAGACTGATGGGAAACACTCAAGAATCCGTCGAACAACTGGCTGGCACTTCGTTTGTGGATGAATTATATTACTCTGAGATTCCTCCAATTAATCTCAGAGAGGCAACCGCTCGTCCTACAATTTCGAGGTTCGTTCAGCAAGTAATGCAACACATTTTCTTTCTGAAAGCAGGTTGGTTTTATTCAGAATTCCAATACATTATATTACTCATTGTTTTGGCTACAAAACCTTGATTTTCAATGTAACTTCCATTAAACGCGACGGCCTCACGCCACCTTACTGGAAGAGTCTGTGTGCCCGTAAGCTACCACTCTAGTGGTCGACGTCGCATCTACGCACTACTTACCGAGGAGTGCGTCCTTCATTGAGCCAAACAAATGAAGTCGGAAGATGTCATATCCGGGTTGTAGGGCGGATGACGAAGAACAGTCCACTGAGCTGACTTATGTTAGGCCTTGTGTTGTCCTGGAGAAGGAGAAGTTCGTTCGCATTTTTCTGGTTACAAACACGCTGAAGTCGTATCTACAGTTTTCTGAGGGCAGCTCATGACTCTTTACAGGAACTGGTGGACGAGTGTGTCAACTCTACCTACGGAGACGACCAGTTGTGCAGCGAGGTGTCTGATTGTGACCTGCCGATCGCCTCAAATGAGAGTGTGCGCACTTTCCAAGATTGCAGGAGTCACTCCTGCGTGCGGCCGGCCGGTACGTGGGGGATCGGACGGGTAGGCGCGAACTTCTTGTGATGAAGATAGACACCTCGCCCAACGACTCACCGCGCTTTTGTTAACTACCAGGTCACCGTAGGCATTCTGCAGGCGCCTATGAATATTTTCTATGCTCTGGCTTCCGTCAAAAGAAATTCTATGACAGCTCTTTGCTCGGAACGCACCTCCGTTTTGAAGGCTACGTATAGCGTCCCTAGCAACCGGAAGTTCATGAAACTATAGGGACTGAAGCTGGAATATTCCACGATGTCCCACAATACATTCCGCCCTTTTTCATTTGAAATTGGGCGATAAAAATTTGTTGCATTACTCATTGAACGCCTCTTATAATTTAGTCTCGGACCTACGTACCATATGCATTGATCCGGCTCTGGATTCGACCACGCCCTTCCAAATGTGACTACACTCTCGTTCAACCATTTGGTTTTGCCATGCGCAGGCACAACAGCCGTACAAGGGTCTCCTCACGCCAGCCGGCAGCGCATCCCAGAGCAGGATCCCGTGAGAGGTGCAGGAGAGAGTCGTTGGCACCCCGAGGCGGAAGCGGAGGGTGTCTCGGTCGTCAGGGCCCCAGTTCCTTCGTCGTCCCGTTAGCTGCTGGCGCCGGCCCGACCTCTGCGCGGCGGTCCCGGGTTCGTCCCGGCAGGTATTGGCGACATTCCACGGCCCACGCGGCGCGCTCGCCGAGGCCTAAGTGCACCTGGCGAAACATGGCGGCTGCGGCGGCCGCACTCACTCATCAGCATACAATGACAGGCGCGCCGACGACGCCCAGCCACAGCCCTGCCCAACCGGCGCGGCTCCAACCCTCCCCAGGGGGGCCCCGCACCACTGGAGCACACTCGAGGCGGCCGCTGCACCGGATCCTAACCTCCGCTCGCCGCTCCGCCACCGTGGCCCACAATGGGATGTACCGGAGTCCAACCCCCCCATTCACTTGCGCACGACGGATAATCTATCCATTGCCTCACCCTTGTCATTAGTTTCGACAGATACGGGACCGCTGCTGTAGAACATTTTGTTTCAAAAACATGCAAACACCAACGGAAAAAAAAACTGCGCAGCCAGCAAGGAGTTGTGTCGGCAGGCTTGTTTCTACATCTCAAAAACAATGTCTACCCAGATCTCGCTCAGTAGTGGCACTACTTTCGTCACTATAAGGATGCAAGTCACGTTTGCTTTTAATACACGCTGTAACGGTCGTGAGATTGGACGTGGTGACTTCATGTTAGTTAAGAATGCCTTTAAGGTAACAAAAAAGCCATTATCAGCACCTCACTGGGTTTGTAGGAGGTCGTGTATAAGGGCTACGGAAGTTGGAAGTTCCTTCTGGAATACTGCAGAAAGACTTGGCAGGAATGTAGCCGCAGTACATGATTTCTAGCAGAGATGGTCACGAGAATGTACTGTCCCAAGAAGACTGGGCTCCAGAAGGACACGTGGCACTATCGAGTGGTGGGAAGACCATCGTGTTCCGTGTGTGGCTCGGTCTCATCGTACTACAACTGCAGCAGCAATTTGAGCAGCACTTGGCACCACTGCGACAAATTGGTTTCTTCAAGTACATCTTAGAGGCAAACTCCCTGTAGCGTGCATTCCACTGACCGCAAACCACCGCTACTTGCGACTTCTGTGGTGTCAAGCGAGAGCTTATTGGAAGTCAGGGTGGAGGTTGTAAGTAGCCTGTTTGTATGTTGGCAGACTGTATTAATATCGCTGACAGCGCTCTTCGCCCTCGGTAAGAGACTCTGTGGTTGGAAAGACTAGCACCGGCCGCAGTGGCCGAGCGGTTAAAGGCGCTACAGTCTGGAACCGCGCGACCGCTACCGTCGCAGGTTCGAATCCTGCCTCGGGCATGGATGTGTGTGATGTCCTTAGGTTAGTTAGGTTTAAGTAGTTCTAAGTTCTAGGGGACTGATGACCACAGCAGTTAAGTCCCATAGTGCTCAGAGCCATTTGAACCATTTTTGAAAGACTAGCAGTTAGCAGTTAGCGGCATCGCGTGATTAGCCGAGCGGTCTGGGGCGCTGCAGTTATGGACTGTGCGGCTGGTCCCGGCGGAGGTTCGAGTCCTCCCTCGGCAATTATTGCAGTCAGTAACACTATCATTCAATATAGTTCCTACTGTGGAAGGCCATTTACCCATTTCTTGTAGCTTTATTGGAAAGCTGTGTCAGTGAACAATTATTGCAGTCAGTAACACTATCATCCAATTTAGTTCCTACTGTGAACTTTTTTACTTGGATATGTAAATGCTCTGAGACTGCTATTGATAATATCTTCGTAGACAAATCTAAGGAAAAAAGTCATATCCCAAAACCAATAGTAAATGGGCTATCTGATCATCACATGCAGCATCTTGCGTTAAATGTTGAAACTTGTCAGCATAAAATTCTTGAGTACAGGAGGGTAATAAATAAGTCAAAAATTGAGAAATTCGGGATATTGCGCAAGGACATGAACTGGATTGATGTTTACAACACTTCTGACTCAAATGGAAAATAGAAAGCACTCACTAATTAAGTTTCCTCCACTTTAGAAAATTGTTTTCCCTAAAGGTAACTCAAATCACACAGAAGTAAAAAAAATAAACCATGGAATACACAAGGAAAGAAGATATCATGTAGGGACAAAAAGGAGACTGTATCTACTATCTAGGAACAGCTCTGATGTTAGAATTGTAACGCATTACGAAGAATACAGCAAAATATTGAAGCAATTAATCCAGAAATCGAAACAGCTTTGTTATGAGAAAAAGATAGTTACATAAGGCAACGAAGTAAAAACTGTATAGCATATAGCAAAGACAGAGACAGATCGTGCCAAAAAGGAAGAGGAACAGATAGCACTAAAAATAAATGAGACTTTGGTACAAGCGCATATAGTGTTGCAAACCTCTTAAACAAGTGCCTCGTTTCTGTTACTGACAGCTTGCGGTTATCAGATTCAGTGAACAGTGCAATGGATTATCTGAGACCAGTCTCTAAAAATAACTTCAGTAAAATATACACTCACGTCTCCCAAAGAAGTAACAGCCTTCATAAAATCCTTAAAATGTAAGTATTCCAGTGGGTATGACAACATATCAATGAAGTTAATCAAAGAGTGCTCATGCTAGTTGAGTTCTATCTTAAGTTATTTGTATAATCAGCCTCTTATCAGCTAAACATTTCCAGACTGTCAAAAACACGCTGAAGTTAAACCTCTTTACAAGAAGGGGGACAAAGAGATACAATCAAACTATCGACGAGTTTCACTGTTGCAGGCTTTCTCAAAAATATTTAAAAAGGTTGTGTTCAAGGGTTCCTGAAGCTTCTGACTGCAAATAATATATTGTCCAAGTCACAGTTTGGATTTATTAAGGGTCCTGATATAGAGAAAGCTATTTACACTTACAGTGAGAATGTACTTAATTCATTAGATAATAAATTGGAGGCTACTGGCATTTTCTGTGACCTGTCAAAGGACTTTGACTGTGTGAACCACAGCATTTTCTTAAGTAAATTACAATATTATGGTGTCACCGGCAATGCTGCGAAATGGTTTGTCTTATCTGTCTAACAGGAAACAAAGCATGTCGTTGCGAAATACCTGTGCAGCGAGCAGTCAGTCTTCATCTGACTGGGAATTAATTACCTGTGGTGTTCCTCAAGGTTCCATCTTGGGTCCATTGCTTTTTCTTGTCTACATTAATGGCCTCTCATCTGTTACATTGCCACATGCTAACTTTGTTTTGTTTGCAGATGACACAAATATTGCAATAAGTAGCAATTCAAGTACAGATTTAGAAATAGATGCTAATCAAATTTTCACTGACATTAATGAGTGGTTTAAAGATAGTTCATTGTCATTAAAGTTTGAGAAGACCCACTACATGCAGTTCACAATCTGTAAGAGATTTCCTTCCAGCATGTGTATAACATATGAAGACGTGCAGATCTAAGAGGCTGACAGTTTTAAATTTCTGGGATTACAGCTCAATAATAAATTCACTTGGGAGGAGCATACCATAGAACTATTGAAGCGCCTAAACAAGTCTGTATTTGTAGTGAGAGTGATATGAGATGCAGGAGATATAAATATAAAAAAACTTGCATACTTTGCTTACTTTCATTCTGTTATGTCATATGGGATCATATTCTGGGTCAAATCATCAAACTGAGCTAAAGTTCCTAGGGTGCAAAAGCGTGTGATAAGAATGATTTGTGGTGGTGTAAATTCAAGAACATCATGTAGAAACCTGTTCAAGGGACTTTGTATTCTAACCACTTCTTCTCAGCATATTTATTCCTTAAAGAAATTTGTTGCAAGAAATACATCACATATCCAGCCAATAGATCAATACATAGTATCAATACCAGGAATAAGAACAATCTACATAAAGATCTAAAATCACTTACCTTCTTCAAAATGGGTCCAATATTCAGAACCAAACATTTTCAATAAATTTCCAGCAAACATTAAAAACTTGGTTTCAGATAAAGCATGGTGTAAACAGTGTTTGAAAGACTTTTTGATAGACAATTCCATCTACTATATAGATGAATATCTTTACAGAGACTGTTAAGCCAGCTTAAGCAAAAATGTCTGTAAGATTTCAATTTTGACAGCACTTGGCCACAACAGTCAATATGAGGTACTTTGTGTGTGATAAATATATTAACAGTGCATAACAATGTTTCATTCTGACAGCGTGATAATTCTGTAAATATTAGGTGTTCCAGTTTACTGCATTGTATTCACATATTTCAACAATTTACTGACAAGTGATCAGGGTAGCAAGTATTATATTCAAATGTTTTATGTTTTATGTTATACACCCATGAGAGCCATCTCATTTTTAGGGTGTATAGAACGAAAACTGAATCAATCTGCTCTTAACAAAATATCCCTCAAGCAATCAATAATGAGCAAAAGTCTTGTCAATAGTTGTGTTACTGTTCCCTGGACTCTGACTGTAAAGGGGACGTTCTGCACCAGATGATAAGAATTTATGAGGCATTCCGACACTGACACACACACAACTAAGTTTTGGTCCTTTCTACAAAATGAATCATGAGCTCTTTTGCCTTTAGCAGAAAAGCCCTGAAATCAGAGGTCAGTGACTAATAACTACGATAAAATGTGTATTTTCACTAACTTCAACTGTTACCGGACAGCATTCTGTGACCAGTTCAGTGCAGTGCTTTGATACATCAGTTAATTCAAAGTAAGTACCTTTCTTCATGTACATATGTGGCCAATCCCTCACTGCGCAAAGAGCTCCTTGAAAAATTGCCAGCTGATCTGTATCTCGATATGGGAAGCCTCTGAACAGTCATTACTGATATACCAGTAATGTCAGAGTCAACATCGACAAGCAGTTCACTAAGTTGATCTCCAATATCTCTTATATTTTGATGAAATATGCTAATTCTTAGAAGCCTGATCTTTTTTGAAGGTGGTTCCCTTGTCAAAAAGACTGCCGTTAAGCATGGATACCTATTAGCTGACTTTAACATAAAAAAGGGCAGCTCTAAGACCAATTATCTTTTCTGCTCATTCTTTCCTTACGATACAACCACCTACCCCCATCCCTTGCCCCCCCCCCTCCCCCCACCCTATTAGAATTAAGAGTAGGGCCATTTAAAGTCCAAATCCACGTTTGACCGTTCTGTTTTGGTTTTCCGTGGTTTTGTTAGGTCACTCTCGTTCGTTTGAAGAAAAATGGAACGGCTAATTTCCTTCTCTGCCCCATTTCTATTACGGCTAATGCCCCTTCACTGATGCTGTCGTCATCGACGCGATATAAATCCTTATCTTCCTTCCATCCTTCCTTCCCAAAATTTACGTTCGCGAAAATTTCTTTAATTTGAGCGTTTCTGCGCTCTTTGCGTTCCGTACACGAGACAAGTATTAGACCCTTTCAGTAGAATTCTGGCTTCATTTCTATCGTGCCTGTATATCTAAAACGGAGTGTGATGTATGTGTTAGATCGCTAACTGGTATGTACAACGCTGCACATGATAAAGCATCGAACGGGGGAGGAGAGAGGGACTGAAAGGCAAGCTAGGTCTCCAGAAATATAAAGCCCCACTCCAGACGTAATCCCGGGATGACTGAACCACAGCAGATGCCGCTGGCCGCCGTTTTGATGCGGGGACTCCGCCGTGAATGCAGCAACGCGGCTAAGCAAAGTGTGCACAGGATAGGGTTTTGTCCTAGCGGCGACCACCGGCTGCATCCCTGTAGCACCCTTCTCCAGGTCCGCTGCTCAATAGCGGGAGGGAGAACTTCAGACAGAAAGCCGACGCAGAAGGCAAGGGGCGCAGCCTCCCTCTTGCTTTGGAGAACACGACTTATATAAACCGCCGCCACAAAACGCATTTTTGTGACGGGATCAGAGCGCAAAGGTGCCTGTACCCTACAGTGTCACGAATACATTTGTAACATTTGTCCGTATTTCCCGATAATTTCTGAATACGCCCTTACAAGTGCCAGCAGAGAGCTGAAGGTTATCTAATAAAGACAGTAAATTACTAAACTGACTTTACGAATTAGTATACTACCATGTATATCATACTAATATACTATAATACTAATATACTACATGTACTTATATTAATGAGCTATACCTCAGTCTTCCGGATTTTTGTGTGGAGAACTTGTAATGATTTAGTACCTAATACAGGACGGAGCACCTAAGATAGGCCACTCAGAATACCGGATAGTTGTAATTACAGTGCAGCTACACACAGAGGTCTAGTGTGGCATCGAATGTTCGTAAATATTGTAATGCTTTAATGTGGAAGCGATTTAAGCCGGAAAAATTACGTGAAAATCTGGCGCTTTAAATGATAGACAGACGTACAGGAATGTTTGCATATGTAATGGATTAGGAACGGGACGTGGGCAAGAGAAGTCAAACAAATGAGAAGGGCATTATTTTCGTATTATTATTAATCACCGATTGCACAATTTGTTCAATATGAACACTGGAGACGTCCACGGGATGCTGCATAAAACGACACAATCGCAGGTTGTTCGCAGCAGTTTCGGTGGAATATGAGCAATGTGTTGCTGTAAACTGGATTCATACCTGGCAGGGAGGGAACGAAACGCGTTCTTTTTGGTATATCCAGAGCTAAAAGTCACATGTACTCAGATCAAATCATCTTGCAGGCCATGCATCTGGAAAACTCCGGGAGATTACACGTTCGTGGAAGGTTGTACTGAACAGGTCTTTCACTTGGCGAGCGACATAAGGTGTTGATTGCCCCGACTCGCATGATAACAGTGGTTTCTACGCAGCTGGGCTCTTATAAAGCAGAAATCACATGCTGTACAAGTTGGACTCAATAACGCGTCGCGGTACACCTGACAGGCCCTCTGCGTGTATTCTCTTCAAAGAAGAACGGACAGTGAACGATGGTACTTGTGAATCCAAACCACACAGCTACGTAAGGCGAGTCCAGTGATACCTATTGCAAAACAAGCTGTTCAACAATACGATAAATTTGCCGGTTCTGGCGTATTCATCGCACCCTGTGGTGTAAAATTTGCCTCGTCATTCCATATAAAATTGCCCAGCCACATGTCAACAACTTCGATCCGTGCCTGAAACCGAACGTTGCTGAGGATGATGAGGTTTCAGTTCCTGCACCATATAGATCACTTACAGCTACCAGCTTAATATATAGTGCAAAGCTTTCTGTACTCTTGATCATAGGACGAACAATTCCCGTGACACAGCACGAGCACCAGAACTATCTGAGGCTCGTTGTGCATGGTTGGATACAGCAACTGCAACCTCTTCAGTAGCTTCCACCGGCACACGATGGCTGCCTCTTCCAATTCCACATCAAGCTCACCAGTGTTTTCGAATTTCATTATCAGCGTCTTCAAAGCATTTAATGACATCGGGTCCCTCCTCACATCTTTCAGTCGGCGATACTCCTTCATTGCAGCACTGTACTTGCTGTCGTTCACATAAAACAGTTTCGCTAACACCACACTGTTTCTTTTCTTGATAGCCATACTGTTTCCTCACTCTGTGGCTTGTCAAATGACAATATCGACGCCATAGCATTGTACAAACAGTGTACAGCACCAGATTTGCACCTGGTGGCCAAGACTGAAACTAAATTTTTCCTGTGTAAATCGTTCCGCATTAACGCCTTAGCATATCTAGCAAGTTTCGCTGCGATACAATAGTTACAGCCTACATTGGACCTCTGTGAGTACCAACATTGTAGTTGTAACCACCTGGTATAACCAGAAAATGAGTACCAAACATATCGATCAGCGGTATTGTATAAACTGTAGGAGACAATTTGACGAATTGTCTGACGCATGCAAGAGGCTTTTCTGACATTTGCAAACACCGGCTTATGACAGTGTCTTCCCGTGTGTGTGTTTTTTTTTTTTTTTTTTTTTTTTTGTGGTCTTCAGTCCTGAGACTGGTTTGACGAAGCTCTCCATGCTCCTCTCTCCTGTACAAGCTTCTTCATCTCCCAGTACCTACTGCAACCTACAACGTTCTGAATCTGCTTGGTGTATTCATCTCTTGGTCTCCCTCTGCGATTTTTACCCTCCACGCTGCCCTCCAATACTAAATTGGTGATCCCTTGATGCCTCAGAACATGTCCTACCAACCGATCCCTTCTTCTAGTCAAGCTGTGCCACAAACATCTCTTCTCCCCAATCCTGTTCAACACCTCCTCATTCGTTATGTGATATACCCACTTAATTTTCGGCATTCTTCTGTAGCACCACATTTCGAAAGCTTCTATTCTCTTCTTGTCTAAACTGTTTATCGTCCATGTTTCACGTTTATACATGGCTACACTCCATATAAATACTTTCAGAGACGACTTCCTGACACTTAAATCAATACTCGATGTTAACAAATTTCTCTTCTTCAGAAACGCTTTCCTTTCCATTTCCAGTCTACATTTTATATCCTCTCTACTTCGACCATCATCAGTTATTTTGCTCCCCAGATAGTAAAACTCCTTTACTACTTTAAGTATCTCATTTCCTAATCTGATTCCCGCAGCATCGTCCAACTTAATTCGACAACATTCCATTATCCTCGTTTTGCTTTCGTTGATCTTCATCTTATATCCTCCTTTCAAGACACTGTCCATTCCGTTCAACTGCTCTTCCAAGTCCTTTGCTGTCTCTGACAGAATTACAATGTCATCGGCGAACCTCAAGGTTTTTATTTCTTCTCCATGGATTTTAATACCTACTCCGAATTTTGCTTTTGTTTCCTTTACTGCTTGCTCAATATACAGATTGAATAACATCGGGGAGAGGCTAAAACCCTGCCTCACTCCCTTCCCAACCACTGCTTCCCTTTCATGCCCCTCAACTCTTATAACTGCCATTTGGTTTCCATACAAATTGTAAATAGCCTTTCGCTCCCTATATTTTACCCCTGCCACCTTCAAAATTTGAAAGAGAGTATTCCAGTCAACATTGTCAAAAGCTTTCTCTAAGTCTACAAATCCTAGAAACGTAGGTTTGCCTTTCCTTAATCTAGCTTCTAAGATAAGTCATAAGGTCCGTATTGCCTCACGTGTTCCAACATTTCTACGGAATCCAAACTGATCTTCCCCTAGGTCGGCTTCTACTAGTTTTTCCATTCGTCTGTAAAGAATTCGCGTTAGTATTTTGCAGCCGTGACTTATTAAACTGACAGTTCGGTAATTTTCACATCTGTCACCACCTGATTTCTTTGGGATTGGAATTAATATATTCTTTATGAAGTCTGAGGGAAATTCGCCTGTCTCATACATCTTGTTCACCAGATGGTAGAGTTTTGTCAGGACTGGCTCTGCCAAGGCCGTCAGTAGTTCTAATGGAATGTTCTCTACTCCCGGGGCCTTGTTTCGACTCAGGTCTTTCAGCGCTCTGTCAAACTCTTCACGTCGTATCATACCTCCCATTTCATCTTCATCTACATCCTCTTCCATTTCCATAATATTGTCCTCAAGTACATCGCCCTTGTATAGAACCTCTTATACTCCTTCCACCTTTCTGCTTTCCTTTCTTTGCTTAGAACATGGTTTCCATCTGAGCTCTTCATATTCATACAAGTGGTTCTCTTTTCTCCAAAGGTCTCTTTAATTTTCCTGTAGGCAGTATCTATCTTACCCCTTGTGAGATAAGCCTCTACATCCTTACATTAATCCTCTAGCCATCCCTGCTTAGCCATTTTGCATTTCCTGTCGATCTCATTTTTGAGACGTTTGTATTCCTTTTTGCCTGCTTCATTTACTGCATTTTTGTATTTTCTCCTTTCATCAATTAAATTCAATATATCTTCCGTTACCCAAGAATTTCTACTAGCCCTCGTCTTTTTACCTACTTCACCCTCTGCTGCCTTCACTACTTCATCCCTCTAAGCTACCCATTCTTCTTCTACTGTATTTCTTTCCCCCATTCCTGCCATTTGTTCCCTTATGCTCTCCCAGAAACTCTGTACAACCTCTGGTTTAGTCAGTTTATCCAGGTCCCATCTCCTTAAATTCCCACCTTTTTGCAGTTTCTTCAGTTTTAATCTACATTTCATAACCAATAGATTGTGGTCAGAGTCCACATCTGCGCCTGGAAATGTCTTACAATTTAAAACCAGTTTCCTAAATCTCTGTTGTACCATTATATAATCTATCTGAAATCTGCCAGTATCTCCAGACTTCTTCCATGTATACAACCTTCTTTTATGATTCTTGAACCAAGTGTTAGCTATGATTAAGTTGTGTTCTGTGCAAAATTCTACCAGGTGGCTTCCTCTTTCATTTCTTAACCTCAATCCATATTCACCTACTACGTTTCCTTCTCTCCCTTTTCCTACCACCGAATTCCAGTCACCCATGACTATTAAAATTTTCGTCTCCCTTCACTATCTGAATAATTTCCTTTAATTCGTCATGCATTTCTTCAATTTCTTCGTCATCTGCAGAGCTAGTTGGCATATAAACTTGTACTACTGTAGTAGGCGTGATCTTCGTGTCTATCTTGGCCACAATAATGCGTTCACTATGCTGTTTGTAGTAGGTTAACCGCATTCCTATTTTTTAATTCATTATTAAACCTACTCTTGCATTACCCCTATTTGACTTTGTATTTATCACCCTGTAGTCGCCTGACCAAAAGTCTTATTCCTCCTGCCACCGAACTTCACTAATTCCCACCATATCTAACTTTAATCTATCCATTTCCCTTTTTAAATTTTCTAACCTACCTGCCCTATTAAGGGATCTGGCATTCCACGCTCCGATCCGTAGAACGCCAGTTTTCTTTCTCCTGATAATGACGTCCTCCTGAGTAGTCCCCGCCCGGAGATACGAATGGGGGACTATTTTACCTCCGGAATATTTTACCTAAGAGGACGCCATCATCATTAACCATACAGTAAAGGTGCATGCCCTCGGGAAAAATTGCGGCTGTAGTTTCCCCATGCTTTCAACCGTTCGCAGTACCAGCACAACAAGGCTGTTTTGGTTAGTGTTACAAGACCAGATCAGTCAATCATTTAGACTGTTGCCCCTGCTACTACTGAAAAGGCTGCTGCCCCTCTTCAGGAACCACGCGTTTGTCTGGCCTCTCAACAGATACCCCTTCGTTGTGGTTGCACCTACGGTACGGCTATCTGTATCGCTGAGGCACGCAAGCCTCCCCCACCAACGGCAAGGTCCATGGTTTTTAATGGAACTTTTTACTTTTCCTCAGGTACTGGTTAGAGCAGTGAAAGAAGACCTCAGGGACATAACCTACGTGGAACTTTATCAATTAGTTACTAGATGAAAATAGCACAAACCACCGTCCTGCCATCAGGAGAAATGGTTTCACGAACGGCCGTCCTGCTGTACCAAGTGTACGCAGTAACTCGGGTACGGTTTGTGTGTTTATGACCGTCGTATGAAGTCTTCAAAATAGAGTCCTTCAACAATAGTACCGACTTTAACTGGGTTAACAGTAGTGCACTTAGAATTGCGTCTGGCCTTACGTACCAATATTATGTGGTATTTAATGTCCGCGGGATTCGTCGATGTTTCCTAACAGACCTTGTAATGGAACTGGTCAGTGACTCATTTTTCGTTACGTAATAGACTACTATGTATATTCCATAAATTTCCTCTGCGATATAGATAAATTCAAAACTGTAATCTCGCATTTCGTATAGTTATAATGACCCAAATAAAATGGTTTTTTACGCTTGTATACAGAAAACGTGTTGAAACAGGAGTAATGTTAATTTTATGATTTTTCAAAAAAATTAAATATTTTTCGGATATTCTATTCATTTCAAAAATGGTTCAAATGGCTCTGAGCACTATGGGACTTAACATCAGTGGTCATCAGTCCCCAAGAACTTAGGACTAGTTAAACCTAACTAACCTAAGGACATCACACACGTCCATGCCCGAGGCAGGATTCGAACCTGCGACCGTAGCAGTCGCGCAGCTCCGGACTGAGCGCCTAGAACCGCGAGACCACCGCGGCCGGCTATTCATTTCAAAATTTGGTTATGTAACTATAATTATTCTTGAAGTTATGGACATTGTAGTTGTTAGTTTTGGAGATTCAAAAAAACTCCAGAATATATTTTACGCATACATCACCTTTGCTCTTTTTTGCTAGAAGTTGGAATTGTGCTGTGTGTTTCAGTCGTATTCCAAGTTTCAGATATATTTGAATGTGCAAATAGTGTTGTGTTAGAACGAAAAGAATTAAATGTCGTATGTGAAAGATAATGTGTCCGCAGCAAGTTATTATGCGTACATATTTTGAACTAAAACCTGAATATCATACTGCAGGCAGAAATTTACTTCCATTAGTTGAACCAAAAAAGACGTCAAAATTAAATCTTATCACAGTCTTTATTTTATGAATAATTCAGTATTTGCTGGTGTTTGTTCTCAGTGGCAGAACAAATGCAAAAGTAGATGCAAAGGATAATATGTGAGGTTTGTTATATAATTATATCTTGACAAACCAGTAGACATGATTAAATGAGTTTCAGTTTTCCTCACAAATGAAAGTCCATAGGTATTAGGTGTGGCTGACGTGCAGACCACTTTGTGTCTCCCGACCAGTCCAATGATCCCCAGCGTGTGACCATATATGGAGAGACGCCTCTCTCCCTGCACCTAGTCTCTGCGAAACTAATGGAGAGTACTGCACAGTCAGAGCCAATGATGTGGCGAGAGGCCTTCGGCGTCATTTCATTTGAAGGACAAGCGAGTGAAAGCTGAACAAAACTCGGAGGCAGGACGCTGCGATGGGGACAAGTGAAGTCAAGGGAGAAGTGAAGTCCGGGGGCCGGGGGGGGGGGGGGGAGAGGGTGAAGTCGAGAAAGTCAGAGAGCCAGAGAGAAGGAGGTGAGTAGCCAGGCAGGGCTAATCAGAAGTAGCTGTAGTATCAGCTCAAATAATGATACCGTAGGCGAATAGCTGGAGAACTATGAGTGCCGTATAATGGGTGTGATCTCAGTTAACACAGACAGTTGCATTGCAAAGCAGAGGAATGGAGCTAGGAGGTCACCACCTCTGTACTACGACTTGGCTTCTTCTTTCAGGCAAGGAGAGCAAGAATTGGAAATTTGGAAATTTGTGATAAGTTCCTATGAGACCTAACCGGGTCCCTAGGCTTGCACACTACTTAATATAACTTAAACCAACTTACGCTGTGGACAACACACACACCCATGCCCGAGGGAGGATTCGAACCTCCCACACGGGGAGCCGAGCGGACAGTGGCAAGGCGCCTCAGACCGCATGGCTACCACGCGCGGCGGCAAGAGTTGAAACTATTTCATGAGTAAATTTAGAAGCTGCAAAACGCTTTTAATTTCTTAGTAAGGGGTTTAAAACTATAGCCAGATCAAATACCCACTCTCATGTGTCAAACGGCTAATTCTCGTCTCACGAACCCTGTAGCCCAGTCTCAGGTGATACACACGCTTGGGAAGCTTCAGACGCCCAACGACAACACTGGACACGGAAGTAGAACCACGTCGTCTTTTCAGACTAGTCCCAGTACTGTGTACAGCACTACGATGGTCGTATCCGTGAGTGGAGTTCTGAGGATAAGGAATATCGTCAGACTGCACACTTTGTCGTCATACTGTCCCTACAGATGGTTGAGGGCGCTATGGGATACACAACACGATCACCTCTTTTTCCCACTTACAGTAGTCTGAACAGTGGTCGGTAAACCGCACATCGACGAGTGTCTTTGAAACCGTTAACAGGACGGAGAAAGTTATTAGGAGACAGACACACTTTCAAGACTCAAGCTGCATTCCACATGGATTATCTAATGTGTTGAAAGGTTGAGGCCCTAGCTCGTCGATCTTACAAAGGATAACGCCTAAAACTGAAAACTTAATTAATTGTAAGTGTCAACAGAAACAGGTTTTAAATGAACACATCATCTTCTTCAGAGAAAATACAAATGTGAAACACGTACGACTGTCTGACAATACCAAGGTAATACTAGAAAACTGCACAGTATGATTACAGCAAGTGAACCTGCTCGTTCCCACAGTTAACTGAAAGGTTTGCCCCATAGCCGGAACTGACACGACACTCGAGTTTCTAACTACAGGAACGCAGAGACTGTTTGCCTCACTGTTAGACTGTGAAACGCATGTCTCTGCCAATGCTCTGGTGGACAATGCACACGTAACTGTAATGATGTGACTAAAGTCTGCCCAGGGATTGTCCCAAGGCGCCTGTGTCGGTAATGTACTCAACATAAATTATAAGCGCGAGACCTGCTGAGTGATGCCGTCGTGACCGGCTCTCTCAGGTACAGGGCGATGGTCATGGCTCTGCTGATACAAAATCTGGACCCCTGGTCGGAGGCTCCAGCGGCCACTGCAGACCACAGAATTCCGTAAAAAACTGAGACCCACGTCTAGCTCCCTAATTTTCTTTTTGAATCGTACAGCCTGCACTTTCCTTCCCGCCAAGTAAGACGTCACCGCCAATCACTGTGCGATTTGTGCTTTTACCATTGGGGGGGGGGGGGGGGGAATGTCTTAGGGGGTTAGTATAATTATATATGTTACTAGCTTCGACCGTGGCATTACCCATGGTTAAACAGTTATTTATAAACATATGTTAATGCCGAAACTCACTGTTCACGCTTATGTACTATCAGAAAAGTCATCCCTCGTTATATCTTTAAAAGAACATTACAGGTAAGGCTTATTTACAAAATCATCTGCATACAGGTATACGAGGGGAATTCAAAAAGTAAAGGCACATTTGTGAAAAGCTGTACTTATTCTGATGATAGAAAACTGAAACATGCGTTATTTTTCTACGTAACCTCCCTGGACTTCAATGCAGTTTTCCCGACGTTTTACGAGGTTTTTTTTTTTTTTTTCATCAGAAAATACGTTCTTCGGTTGCATCTGTAATCAATTTTACACCGCAGAAATGACGTCTTCATAACTTTCAAATTTTCTTCCCTGTAGTGCTTCCATTAAGGGTCGAAACATGTGAAAATCCCTTGGAGCCAGGTCTGGACTGTATGGTGGATGTTTCAGCACCTCGAATCTCAACTCCTTTATTGCGTCGGCTGCCCGTTTGGCAGAATGTGGGCGAGCGTTATCTTGCTGCCTAATGACACCTCTTCACAGTTTTCCACGACGTTTGGATCTGATTGCAGGTTTTAGTTTCGTACGCAACACATCACATGCACCATACAATACAGACCTGGCTCTAAAGCATCGTTTACGCTGGGGTGCTACGGAAATGTGGTGTGCGTCCTCTTGTAGCATGCTACAACAGGCAACATCTTGCGGTGTATGTTGCGTGCGGCAGGTTAATTTATACCAAAGCAACAGAATTTGTGCCACACGTGTGTCGGTCTTGCAGTATAATGGATGATAAAGTAATCGCAACGGTGGCCTACTTGGTACTTGCACATGCAGCTAACAACAGAAATGAATACTAAAGGAAAAGAAAACGATGGTGGAAGAGAAGAGTATTTAAAGGAGGTCCGCGAAATAGTATCCTAGGAACTAGAATCATATGATGGTGCGTTATTTAGTAATGCGTGCTTTCGTCCCAGGCGCGTCAGTCCGCGCCATACCGTTGCCAAAAGGTGGCCTAATGGTAAATGTTCGCACAGGTACCGGGCCGGTCAGCACCCTGTGTCAGGGCCCGGCGTGGGAACTTCAGCCCCTAGCTCACCCAACTCTGCGGTACGACTGCTGCGGTATGACTGCCACACTACTTCCCTCGCAAGCTCGCAAGTAATCGGATGACGCACCTTAGACGAAAGCAACAATGACAACATGAAAATGATGATTTTAGTTCTAAATGTTTTAGAACACTTAACTACTACATTACACTTTTTCAAAATTTATAAGCAAACATATTAATAGTATTAATAGTAAGACTGTATTAAAAACTTTCAGTGTTCGGCTCCACAAATTTAAATTATATGTAAAATTTTACTGCAGTGAGTGGGAAATAAACATCCCAGGTTGGGATGCATAAACTAAAACCAGAGGAGGGGATGGTCTGATGCAGGGGGGGGGGGGGGAAATCCCCTCCATCCTCTCCTGCAAATCGCACACTGCCACCAATCGTTGTTTAAGAATTCATAGTCCACCAAAGGCAAAACTGGATCTTCTGCAAATATCGCACCAAGAAAAACGCGTAATAAACCTCCAATAACGATTCGATCTACGCTTCTTTTCCAAAAAACTTCTCCCTATGATCCGTTGTTCTGACGTCACAAGCATTTTTACGAATCGCGCGTTTTCGCGACCACAAGCTACTCCTACATCACAGGTCCTAAAATAATTGAATATTGCACTCGTGCCAAGGCTCTTATTTTGCTGCACCCCATATTTCTTTTCGAAAGCACGAGAATTTTATCTGGTGAAGGCACTATACTGAACACTGCAGAGCACCGTCTCTCACTAACAAAAGTTCTTTTCCTCAGCACTGCCCGGCCGTTAGGCACGACACGTGTCATAAACAAACAACAGCACCCGTCCCCTAGGGACTTATCGGCGACTGACTTTCACACTGACAACACCTTATGCCACCTGCCCTGTTTCCACGAATGCCAGCGCCTCTGCTGGCTGCTCAGTCCTGCTTTCTCTTTCTGTCGGACACTCCCTTGTACGTCCCAAATCCAGCATACGCTCTGTTCCCAAGCACTCTCAGAAAGGAAAGAAAAAGAAGACCTGCACCGTGCTGAATGTATTTAAGACATAAAGTTAACTAGAGGTCAGTTTGTATAGTGACTGCAGTCCACTTTATCTTTGTAACCCATTATTGCAATATTTTGCAGACTTAGTTCAATGTAATTCTCATATTAAATTAGAAGGAACACACCAGGTGGCTTGACGCTTTTCAACATTTCTGTTGGGTCAAGGCTGTGCCCTATTATCGAGGTCTGCATAATGCTATCTTTCAACAATACAAAACCGTGCTATCATGACTTACTCCAATACAGGGGGTGTTTAGCTGTAGCCCATATCAGCACTCAGCAAGTTCTCCATGTCTCTCACTTACTGAAAAAATCTCGTTATGGGATGCCGGGAGACAGGCATTTCACTTGTTGCGGCCACATGTAGTACGCATTGCTTCACACAGTGGAGAATGGCAAAACAGAGGCACGCCGGCGACCGAGGCGTTGCGAAGTAGGCAGACACAGATGGCCTTGCTGACAACAGCAGTCTACCAACAGGTTGACGCAAGGACGCACACAGACCGAGCGCCGAGCGAATCCTGGAGAGTGCTGAGTAAGGGGAAGTGAGACCAGCACGCTACGTTACGCTGCAATATACTGCGGGAGTAATAACAAAAAGCTACCATCGAGGGTAAAAAACGTCCTCCTGCCGGATATAAATAGTGGAGCGCAGGCAGCAACAGACCGAAGCCATTAAGAAGCAATTCGGATCTGAGGACGGATGTGGTCCGTGTCCGAATGTTCGATCTTCGAAGGTGACGATTCCGGAAGTCTGTTCCAGCTCGCAGGAGTCATCCGTTCGCCGCCAGATGTCAGCTCTGGAAGTCGGCCCGAGTTCGTTTGGCACCATGGCTGACTAACTACAGCGAGAACTTCCAGCAGGACCGGCCTCAGCGCGGTCTCGGTCACAGGAACCGCCAGAGACTGACGCCCGGACGTCACGGCAACCCGGCCCCACCGGCGCGTCGTCCGTCCAAGACGGGACCTCGCGGACATCTCGACTGACGGCTTCCCAGCAAGCGTCGGCAGCTGACCTCACGGCGACGTGGCTCCGTTGGCGTGCCCATACGGGGCGCCGAGCGGCGACGAGTTCATCTCAACCACAGGGCATCCTGGCTTCAGCGGAGCACTGGTGGCCTGAGGCTCCCGAGTGCGACCAGCGGCGCGCGTTGCGCGCATTGTCGGAGAATCTACACAGCAGCCAGGAGGAGGGATCCGCAGGGCTGGGCAGCGACGACGAGGGAGAAATTGTAAAGAAAGTTCAATAAATAATTGTAAAACTCCACGTTGCCTCAGTCTTTGGCGCAGCCACTGTGTCTGCTGCTAACAACTGGTGCAGAAGTCGTAACACATTGCTCACCAGCCACTACGATTGATGGACTGTGGCACTACTGGCCTGAGGCAACACGGAATGACGTACTCGTATCTATCACCAGAACTTAATTCGACTACAGTCCCATCAGGTTGAGTTATTGTCGCTACCAGAGGTATTAGTTCTGAGTACTAAACTTCTGACCCTAATGAACGTAATCTATACTGCAGCTGAACGGGCTTCGGTGTGCCCAGTGGTACCACAGACTGCCATCCTATCTTGATCCCGATAGGCGTTACTAGGTGGTGATATCGAAGGGCATTAGTCTGCACACTACTCTCTGGGCCATTGTCGGGTTTTGCGACTAAAGCTGCTTCACTGACAAGTAGTTCCCAGTATTAGTTAGAAGGGCTGAGAGCGCCACACTCGCCAGCAGGGCTCGGAAGACCCGGAGGAGAAACCAAACAAGTGCTAGTCAAGTCCGCCAGTGCTTATCTTTTGTGGTCTCAAGACAACAGATGCTACTGTCCGCAGCTCGTGGTCGTGGGGTAGCGTTCTCGCTTTCCACGCCCGGGTTCCCGGGTTCGATTCCCGGCGGGGTCAGGGATTTTCTCTGCCTCGTGATGACTGGGTGTTGTGTGCTGTCCTTAGGTTAGCTAGGTTTAAGTAGTTCTAAGTTCTAGGGGACTGATGACCGTAGATATTAAGTCCCATAGTGCTCAGAGCCATTTGAACAGATGTTACCACTGCGGTGTTACACACACACACACGCACACACACACAAAACAAAACAAAAAAAAAGAAAAAATATGTTCAAATGGCTCTATGGTTCTGAGCACTATAGGAGTTAACTTCTGTGGTCATCAGTCCCCGATAACTTAGAACTAATTAAACCTAACTAACCTAAGGACATCACGCACATCCATGCCCGAGGCAGGATTCGAACCTGCGACGTAGTGGTCGCGCGGTTCCAGACTGTAGCGCCTAGAACCGCTCGGCCATTCTGGCCTGCGCGGTGTTACCACTTCACACTCTATGTATCCCAACATTATCTACGATTTTGCTTTCATTTGTTATTTTTCCCACAGTTATAAGTATTGCCAATAAAAATTCGTTATTTGCTATGATCCCTGGTGTTGCAATTTTAACTGTCGGCAGTGTGTTTGGGGAGACCTGTCGTGGCTACCTCACCCTGTAAACGTGCTTCGCGTACAGCAGCCGGATATAAAGCCAGCCGCGCAAAGAGGCAGATCGGCCTTGGGAGAGATGATGGATCGGCCCGTTGCGTGCGCGTTAATCCCGACTGCCAGCGCGGCGCCCCCGCGGCGCGTGCGGATTGCCGTGCCGCTGCCGCTGCTGCCGGCGGCCCACGGGACGGGGGAGGCGCTGATCGGCCAGCGGGGACGCCAGGCGACGCGACGCTCTCCGGCCGGAAAATTAATCAGGAAGCGGCGCGGCGCGGCGCCCCGCCCCGGACCGTTTGCGTCCTCCCGCGGGGGCCCTGCAGGTGCCACCAAGATTGCCGCCGCTTACCGCGTGCGTCACCGGCGGGGCCGTACATGTCCGCCTGCTACGTCTACATCTATGCCCACACTGTGCAAACCACTGTGAAGCGCAAGGCAAAACGCACCTTCCATTGTTCCGCGTATTAGGGTTTCTTCCCAGACCTTTGGCGTATGGGTCGTGGCAAAGATGACTGCTTAAAAACCTCTGTGCTCTGACGCGAAGCCGAGGTTGTTGGGAAAGTAAGAAGGAAGATTGGGTTTAACATCCCGTCGACACCAAGATCATTAGGGACAGAGTGCAAGATCGGATTGTGTGAACGGCGGGAAAGGAAATCGGCTGTGCCCTTTCAAAGGAACTACAGCGGTTCAAATGGTTCAAATAGCTCTGAGCACCATGGGACTTAACTTCTGAGGTCATCAGTCGAACTTAGAACTACTTAAACATAACTAACCTAAGGACATCACACACATCCATGCCCGAGGCAGGATTCGAGCCTGTGACCGTAGTGGTCGCGCGCCTCCAGACTGTAGTGTCTAGAACCGCTCGGCCACCCACTACAGCGGCATTTGCCTGGAACTATTTAGGGAAATCAAGGAAAAACCTAAATTTGTAAATCTGGATGGGCCGGCGCGGGATTGGTGGGATGGGTGACAGTGGGGGGGGGGGGGGGGGCAGGGGGGGGGGGGAAAGTTTAGGAGTAATATGGGTCACGACTAACAAAAGTAAAATAAAGGCAATGAAATGTTGCGTCTATCGAGACGTGACGGTTGAAAGTTTGTGACAAGGCTGGGATTAGAACCCACATCTGCTGCCGACTAGGTGGCGAGGTGCTATTCCAATACAGTTGGAGAGTCTCTGTAATGCTGTTCGAGTTCAGGGGGGGAATAACAGGTGGGACCAGGCGTCAATGGGAACTTGGATTGAGGAAGGAAGTGTTATGTTATGTTATATTATGTTAAATGGGGACCTGGAAACGACGCAGAGGCTCCGTCCCCGCCGCAGCCGCAGTGGTCTGCAACCCCACGACGACTACCGCATTCCACTTCACCCCTCCGCCGCCCCACACCGAACCACTCTTTCAGGGTTATTATGCGGTTCGGCCCCCGGTGGACGCCCCAGGGAACGTCTCACACCAGACGAGTGTAGCTCCTATATTTGCGTGGTAGAGTAATGGTGGTGTACGCATACGTGGAGAACTTGTTTGCGCAGAAATCGCCGACATGGTGTAGCTGAGGCGGACTAAGGGGAACCAGCCTGCATTTGCCGAAGCAGATGGAAAACCGCCTAAAAACTGTCCACAGACTGGCCGGCTCACCGGAACTCGACACAAATCCGTCGGGCGAATTCGTGTCGCGGACCGGCGCTCCTTCCCACCCGGAAAGCCGTGCGTTAGACCTCACGGCCAACAGGGCGGTAAGGAAGGAGGTGTACTAGGGTAGTCCGTGCAGTTGTACAAAGCCACTCTGCCAGGGTGGCGTAGTGGTTGGCGCATCTGCCTCGTGAGCAGGCGATCCAGGTTCCGGGAAGAAATGGCACACAATCATCAGTCGCAATCCCGTTAGTTTTTATTTTTCTCGCCGATATAGATTTCCGCTATAAATAGCCGTCTTCAGTGCATTTGAGCTACAATTCAACGGATTCGCGGCAATAAATTTCACCATGTGTTCTTACAGGTGCAGTAGCAGAAGGAAACCGCCTACACACCTGTAAGAACACATGGTGAAATGAATTGCCGCGAGTCTGTTGACTAGTAATTCAAATGCACTGAAGACGGATATTATATCCGAAATCTATATTTGCAAGAATAACAAAAACTAATCGGATTGCGACTGATTGCTCTGTGCCTCACCTTCCTAATAGTCTACCGTCGCTGTGCACAACGGTTCTGCATGGAATCAAAGTTGGTTGCCCGAGTTCCAATCCTGGCCTTGGTAAGAATTTTCATTCCTCGCTCCAGTCTGCATGTATACATCATAGATGTTTGAGACTTGGAAAGTCTCTTGAACCATATAGTTTCAGTAGTGGAATGTAGTCGTACTAAATACACTGTTACTGAGGGAATTACATTGGGAACTATAACACTAAAAGCAAATCAGTTTGGTTTATTTGGGCAGCACAGTAAGTGATGATCGCCGAACTAGAGAGGAAAATAAACGCAGTCTGGCTGTAACAAGACAATCAGTTCCGAAAACAGGTGCCTTCATTCCTTACTTGATCTATCGGTCTGGTCATCGACAGTTTGTTATAATATCATTTCCCAAAGGGTACTGATCAATTGATTTCTTTCTTTCCCAATGTCCATGTTTCGTTTCTATACAACGGCGTGCTCCAAATGGTAAGTTCGCTAACAAAAGATAATTCTGGGATATTGTTTCTAGATGTTGGTTGTGCGAGGTAGTGAAACACCCTGTATAGCTTTCGTGATACTGGCAAATAGGTACCAAGACGCTCAAAAACATCCAGTTGTCAGGACAGATCTGTGGCCGACTATTGATATAAGGTAACGTTCAATCGTCCTTAGTTAATGTAATAAGAATATGAGCTGAGAGATTGGAGAGATCGAGAAGTGATATCTGAGGGAGGTGGAGGTTTCGAAGAAACTGGCACATCTGCCTAATATCGTGTAGGGCTCCAGCGAGCACGCAGAAGTGCCGCAAGACGACGTGGCGTGGACTAATGTCTGAAATAGTGCTGGAGGGAACTGACAGTATGAATCCTGCAAGACTGTCAATAAATCCGTAAGAGTACGACGGGGTGGAGATCTCTTCTGGACAGCACATTGCAAGGCCTCCCAGATATGCTCAATAATATTCGCGTTTGCGGAGTTTGGTGGCCATCGGAAGTGTTTAAACTCAGAAGAGTGTTCCTGGAGCCACTCTTTAGTAATTCTCGACGTGTCGGGAATCGTATTATTCTGCTGGAATTGCCAAAGTCCGTCGGAAAGAACAATGGATATGAATGGATGCAGGTGATCCCGTTAGAGTCGTATCTAGACATACCAGGGGTTCCATATCACTCTAACTGCTGTCGCCCGCCAGCCGGAGTGGCCGAGCGGTTCTAGGCGCTTCAGTCCGAAACCTCGCTGCCGCTGCGGTCACAGGTTCGAATCCTGCCTCGGGCATGGGTGTGTGTGATGTCCTTCGGTAAGTTAGCTTTAAATAGTTCTACGACTAGGGGACTGATGACCTCATATCTTAAATCCCATAGCGCTTAGAGCCATTTCAACCTTTTTTTTTTTTTTTCAAAGCAGTAGCAGTCATAGTTTGTCTGGCGGTGTTGTCGCCGCTGGTTATTCTTCGTATATTACTGTTCGTAACTGGAAACAAACCGACGCTTTTCACCGCAAAAACGAATTTGCAAGTATCTGGTGACACCCCATTGAAAATGCACCTGATGACTCTCACGAGAGACACGTGGTGTATGTATAAATGGTACTTCAAAGCCTTTGTGACTAATTCTACGGGTTACAGATGACGTCTTTTGCAGCAATTTTTGTGAGAGACAGAGTGTCGACTGACGCTTACCAGCCAAGCTAAGTGCCGTTTAAGACTGGTTATGCCCCTGAGATGCGGCAGAGCGTAGACAGTCTGCAGCATTCATATGCAACATGTGTTGCGTATCATCCTGTCATTCACCCTGTATTAAAGATACACTACTGGCCATTACAATTGCTACACCACGAAGATAACGTGCTACAGACTCGAACTTTAAGCGACAGGAAGAAGAAGCTGTGATATGCAAATGATTAGCTTTTTAGAGCATTCGCACAAGGTTGGCACCGGTGGCGACACCTACAACGTACAGACATGAGGAAAGTTTCCAACCGATTTCTCATACACAAACAGCAGTTGACCGGCGTTGCCTGGTGAAACGTTGTTGTGATGCCTCGTGTAAGGAGGAGAAATGCGTACCATCACGTTTCCGACTATAATAAAGGTCGGATTGTAGCCTATCGCGATTGCTGTTTATCGTATCGCGACAGTGCAGCTCGCGTTGGTGGAGATACAATGACTGTTAGCAGGATATGGAATCGGTGGGTTCAGGAGGATAATACGGAACGCCGTGCTGGATCACACAGCCTCGTATCACTAGCAGTCGAGATGACGGGCATCTTATCCCCATGGCTGTAACGGATCGTGCAGCCACGTCTCGATCCCTGAGTCAACAGATGTGGACGTTTGCAAGACAACAACCATCTGCGCAAACAGTTCGACGACGTTTGCAGCAGCATGGACTATCAGCTCTGACACCATGGCTGCTGTTAACCTTGACGCTGCATCACAGACAGGAGCGCCTGCGATGGTGTACTCGACGACGAACCTGGGTGCACGAATGGCAAAACGTCAATTTTTCGGGTGAATGCAGGTTCTGTTTACAGCATGATGATGGTCGCATCCGTGTTTGGCGAAATCGCGGTGAACGCACATTGGAAGCGTGTATTCGTCATCGCCATATTGGCTTATCACCCGGCGTGATGGTATGGGGTGCCATTGGTTACACGTCTCGGTCACCTCTTGTTCGCAATGACGGCACTTTGAACAGTGGACGTTACATTTCAGATGTGTTACGACCCGTGGCTCTACCCTTCATTCGATCCCTGCGAAATCCTACATCTCCACAGGATGATTCACGATCGCATGTTGCAGGTCTTGTTCGGGCCTTTTTGGATACAGAAAATGTTCGACTGCTGCCCTGGCCAGCACATTCTCCAGATCTCTCACCAATTGAAAACGTCTAGTCAACGGTGGACGAGCAACTGGCTCGTCACTATACGCCAGTCAATACTCTTGATGAACTGTGGTATCGTGTTGAAGCTGCATGGGCAGCTGTACCTGTACACGCCATCCAAGCTCTGTTTGAGTCAATGCCCAGGCGTATCAAGGCCGTTATTACGGCCAGAGGTGGATGTTCTGGGTACTGATTTCTCAAGATCTGTGCACCCAAATTGTGTGAAAATGTGATCACATGTTAGTTCTAGTATAATATATTTGTCCAATGAATACCCATTTATAATCTGCATTTCTTCTTGGTGTAGCAATTTTAATGACCAGTAGTGTAGTAGCCCAGGCTATCTTAATGTTTGTTATTCGTTTCCACAGTATCTTCCTCCGCTTAGGAACACCCAATCTTCAAGTTTTCATGTAAAAAATCACTCTATTAATTTACTGGGGTACGTAATATGCTTTAGATCTAGCTAGGAGACCATGCTTGTTTAGTGAAATCTCTTCCTACTGTGTTCGACGAATACTAAAGCAAGGCGTAGCGTCGCTGGGAAGCATCGGCTAACATTTTGTATCTGACAAAAGTTGCTCTTCGTGAAATGATGTGTCACCCCTAGACATCAGTTGCAAAGGCTTTGAAACCTCCTGTGTGTGTGTTTTTACAGCGCGATTACTTGCATATTAACATATCTTAATATATTAGCTCTGTGCATATCTTTGGCAGAAAATTAGCATTAAGAAACAGCAGTTTGGTAACACTGTAGTTGTATACATGGCAATGAATTTTCATTCATTAATATGAGGTTGTGCTGCTTAGTGGAGTGGATAGAGTCTTGCATTGGAATATTCGGGTCAGAGGGCTCGATTTGGGTCTATGTGTATTTTCTTTTTATCTACTAAGTTTCATCTGCCCGTTAAGGTTGCAGTATATATTGTTTCTTAAGCGATTAATATCATAAGACTGCAGTATGCTAAACATAACAGCTGTTGATCAGATATATCAGAACTATTTGTGATGGATAATAATGAGGTACGGAATGTAATATGTATCCTTAATGCATCAACATTGGTAAATTCTATAGTTATTTTTGGTTCCATGGTAGAGTCTTTACTTCACGAAAGAGATATTCCGACATCAGCTGCAATCGGGCATTGATATCAGTCCAGTGGCGACATCTGAAAAATTTGTGCCGGACCGATACTCGAACCAGAATTTCCTACTTATCGCGAGCTGTTGCCTTAACCACTTCGGCCATCCGAGCACACCTCCAGTCCAACACAAATTTCCATTACTTACATAGTATCCCCCGTCCATTATCCTCGCCTGATTCCCGTAAGAGATCGAACGAAGTGTGTGTCAGCACTGAAGGTGTCACTATTTGCCTTCGAGGCACATATGTGTGGTATCTGTTCTTTCGGACATGTCCGAAAGAACAAACATCACACATACAAATAAAACACAGAAACAACATCCGAATAGGCCTGAAGGCCCAACGGTACCGAACATGTATGTGCGTGCGTGTGCACGTGTGTGCGTTTGCGTGTGTGTGTGTGTGTGTGTGTGTGTGTGTGTGTGTTTGTGTGTGTGTGTGTTTTTTTCTGTGTACTCGCAGTTTGTGGCCTTAGCTGAAAATTGTTTTCAGTGCTACGGACAGAACAACAGCTTCACCATCAGCACAGCAAGAGCACATGTACTCGTAGAACCATATCAATGCACACAACAAGTAATTAAACAAATACTGAGGTTAGAACCGTTTGTAACGCACACGCACTGTAGCAGAATATGTAAGGTGATAATACTGCATAGAGATGAAAACACAAGTCTATTTCAAACTACTGAGGCAACTTTAATAAATTTATACGAATCTCATCTCACAACACGAATACTGTCTTTATTCAGCAGCGTATAGACGGTACGAACCAAAAAATGATTAACATTACCACCGAAACATTTATGGTTGAAAAATGAAGAAACTGAGTTTTGCTAGAGCCAGAATCGTTTTCAGTCATATTTATGTTTGCTTGGTTACACACCGCTCAGTCACATTAATGTGATGACTCGTCAAAAGCCTGAACAACCACCTTTTGCACAGCGAGTATCGCTGGGGGACGCACATGAGGAGAGTCAGGTTCTGGAACGTACCGCATGGGATGTGAAGCCATGTCGTCTGCAGTGCCGTGACCAGTTGCACTTCGTTTCTCGGTTAAGGGTCCATGGTGAGAATAGACCGATCGATGTGGTGTCACAGATTCTCGATTGGGTTTAAATCTACCGAGTTAGGTGTCCGGGCAGAACGATAAACTCATCCTGATGCTCTTCGAACCACGCGCATACACTGTGAGCGTGTGACACGTTGCATTGCCCTGCTGGCAGATGCCATCATGCCGAGGAAACCGAAACTACATGTAGCAGTGGACATGGATCCCAAGGGTAGATGCATAATGGTGTTGATCCACCGTGCCTTCCAGAATGACGAGACCACCCAGGGAACGCAACGAAAGTATTCCACAGACTGTAATGCTTCCTCTTCTGTCCTGGACTACCGACGATTGCTGGAAGATGTTTCTTTTTAGATGTTTCACAGCGCACACGTCAACGCGCCGGGCATTTGTCCGATGGAACATAAAACGTGATTCATATGAAAGGGCTACCTGCAGCCACTATGTGGACGTCCAGATGCGGTATTGGCTTGAAAATTCCCCCCTTCGTCGCCGATGAACAACAGTCACCGTGCGTGCATGAACCAGGCGCCTACTGCGGAGGTCGATATGGAGCATTGTTCGATGAATGGTCGTTGAGGAGACACTGTTGATAGCCCCTTGGTTACTCAGTTGCTCTAACTGCTCGTCTACTCGCCTGAACACATTTCCGCCGCCATCCTTCAACCCTGTCATCTATGGACCATGGTGCACCACACTTTCCTCGGCGTCGGCTTTGGATAGGGTCATTTTTCCATGCATGATATACACGGTGATTATAATTAAAGTTAAACTTTCAAAACGCTGTAGAAATAACGTTACTGGTCAGAATGATGTCAAATTGTAACGGAATATTATCGAAGAAGGGGGAAAACATAGCGCACAGAAAAAATAGTGTGAAAATTGATCAATAGATGGCGCTGTATGTGTCAGAATACGTAAATGAAAAGACCCGTCGGGCACACGACCCACTGAAGTTGGTATAAACACGCCGGGTACACAGTTTTTCCTCCTTTCGCGTCTGCGACGTTCGCAATGACTGTCTCAATGCAGGATCGTGCTTTGCTTGTAAAGCTGTATTACAAGAGAAGTTCCGGACACTGAGAGTTTGAAGAAAGGCGTTGGTCCGATGACTACAGTGGGTCTCGAGAAAATGATTTGGAAATTCGAAAAGATGGGTTCTTTTGGTGTGCAACGTGTTAGAGGGATGTGGCCGAGCGGTCCTAGGTGCTTCAGTCTGGAACCACGCTTCTGCTAAGGTCACAGGTTCGAATCCTGCCTCGGGTATGGATGTATGTGATTTCCTTAGGTTAGTTAGGTTTAAGTAGTTCTAAGTCTAGGGGACTGGTGTCCTCAGATGTCAAGTCCCATAGCGCTTAGAGCAATTTGAACCATTTTGTTAGAGGGATGAAACGAATTGATTCGACGTCAATGGAAGCAGTGGTCACAGTAGAGGGATGAAACGAATTGATTCGACGTCAATGGAAGCAGTGGTCACAGCAATACAGGAGGAGACTAGTGGTGTTGTGCAAATGTGTAGTGCAAAGAGAATTGCCCGAACACTGGACATACCAAAGAGCACGGTGCGTAAAATCCTACGAAACATCTTTCTTTACTATCCATTCAAAATCATTCACGTGCGCGAGTTGCTTCCTGTTGACCTGCCACCAAGAGAGACCTTTGCTTTAGAATTTCTTTCTCGTATGGAAGTGGACAATGATTGGCCGTGGAAGATTTTGTTGACAGACGAATCCCACTTCCATCTGACAGGATATGTCAATACACTGAGCTCTCGAATATTGGCAACATAAAATCCACAATCAAATCAACCAGTACTACTTCATCCTTAAAAGATCACTGTGTGGTGCGGGTTTACGGCATCATTTATTATAGGGCCATATTTTTTCAAAGATATATATGCTTCCGGTCCTGTTACCTTTACCGTCACTGGTAAGCTCTGTGATTGTCTTTTGCGCAACCACGTCATTCCAGCTCTCCAACAGCGTGTATGTGTGGATGGGATCATTTTTATGCAAGATGGCTCACCTCCGCACATTGCAAATCCAGTTGGGCAGCTGCTGAAGCGTCATTTCGGAAATGCTAGAATTATCAGCCGCCATGTCCCTACAGCCTGGCCTCCCGATCACCTGATCTTAATCCGTGTGACATCTGGCTGTGGGGCTATCTGAATGTGTTCAGTGTTCCGACTGCAGTTGTAGCTGCATTGAAGGCACGCATTGGGCAACATACTCTGAACGTGACCACGGAAACACCTCGATCAGTTGTGGAACATGCTGTTTTTCGATTTCAACTTGTTTCAGAAAACGGTGGACAGCGTACTGAACATGTTTTGCGTCAGTCAAATGTTCAAATGTGTGTGAAATCTTATGGGACTTAACTGCTAAGGTCATCAGTCCCTAAGCTTACACACTACTTAACATAAATTATCCTAAGGACAAACACACACCCATGTCCGAGGGAGGATGGTTCAAATGGCTCTGAGCACTATGCGACTTAACTTCTGAGGTCATCAGTCGCCTAGAACTTAGAACTAATTAAACCTAACTAACCTAAGGACATCATAAACATCCATGCCCGAGGCAGGATTCGAACCTGCGACCGTAGCGGTCACGCGGTGCCAGACTGAAGCGCCTAGAACCGCACGGCCACACCGGCCGGCTCCAAGGGAGGAATCGAACCTCCGCCGGGACCAGCCGCACAGTCCATGACTGCAGCGCCTGAGACCGCTCGGCTAAACCCACGCGGCTTTGTGTCAGTCTCACGGAAATTAATAATCTGATTTCATTTTGATTGATGCTTTTTATGTGGATTTTGGCCGCAGGACAATTACAAACCGATGTGAGTGATGCTTTTTGTGCGGATTTTGGCTTCAGGACAACTGAAAACAGATTTCTCCCATCCGGTGTGATATGACCTTGCCGTTGTGGATGGGTTTACGTAACTAACAGCATCACACATATACACCCACGCACACTGAGTAGTACAGTTTGTTTAACGTCGAACGTACACTTTGGGCATTGCTATATGATTCATTTGTCATTTGTAGTCGAACACTATTAGATTATGATGCTTACAGTGCCATTTATTCCTACATTTCATATATATTTATTTTCCTTCTGCCATACATTTTCCCCCTTCTCTAATAATATTTCGTTGCAATTTGACGTCATTCTGACCAGTGCTGTTATTTCGGCAGCGGTTTGAAAGTTTGTTTAATTATAATCACCCTGTACTCTAACCAGGGTGGCACGCGAACGGTTTACAGTTTTAGGCGTTTCGGGAATACTTTCACCCTTGGCCAAAAAGCCAATGAACATGTAGTTTTGGACATCAGATAAATTGCTCCATTTCCACTTTACAACAACAACTACACTGTGTTCCGCATCCCCCCCCCTTCCACTCCTCTCCCTTCCCCCCCCCCCCCCCCCCCCAGACACTTTATATACCCTCCACAGCTAAGCTCTGCCACTTGCCGTATGACTGGTTGCTGTATATTGACGTCGAACATAGATGGTGGTCACATTAATGTGACTGGACCGTATAATTTTGTCCCACACAAAACGTAGATCAAAATATTCTCTCTTACTCAACTCACAGTCATTTCTCTCCTTTCTTTCCTACCTCTCATCCCTTCTTTAGTAACAACTCTACAACTCTCTCTCTCTCTCTCTCTCTCTCTCTCTCTCTCTCTCTTTCCCTCCCCGTCCCCCGTCTCCTTATCACTCTTCCTCTCTGCAAGTTACTGAGTGAGTGCCTGTATGACTGAGTATCAGAAAGAGGAAGGGAGAAGAGAGAGAGAAGGAGACAGAGAGAGAGAGAGAGAGAGAGGGAGAGTGGACGGAGATGACAGGGATGGAAACTGTAGACTGCTGTGCTCTTGATCGTAATCACGCTTCTGCTATTAGCAATGGGTCGAACTACATTTTCCAATCACTACGGCCGACGCCTGGGACATTCGACGCTGTTGCCGTGAAGTTTCGCACCGCGGGACCCTCGTCAGGGAGCAAATCGTGGCGTCGCACAGTAGCCAACTAGGCGCGCAGTCGGCGGAGACGGACGCGCCTCGGCGTGGCGCGGCCATGTTTTGTCGACTGACGCCGGTGGCTATCGGAAACTGGCGCGTGCCTCGAATCGCAATCGAGCTTCAAGCCGATAGCCCCTCGCACTGCGCCTACCGGGGAGCTCGGCCCTGCTGCAGGGTTCTCGGTATAAAACTCTGGCGTAGGCCACCCGCAGTATTGACTCTGCACCGCACTTATTAACCAAAGTATTGTCATACAGGGGTAACAAACGAAATTTATGAAGGGTTTCACGATTTCTTAGTAGGTAGACCACTATACGTAATCTTGCATGGTGAGTCAATGATAGCCGTAGATCTAACTTCACGGGGGCTCCAGGGAAGTGTGTTGAGAACATTGTTGTTCACACCGCGTATCCGCAACCTTGAAGACAATCTCGATAGCGAACTCAGACTTCCTGCTAGTGATACAGTTGTCTAAAATGGAGTCTCATCACAAAAAGGCTCCAAAAATATTCTGTTAAGTCTTGATAAGATTTCTAAGTGGTGCAGAGATTGGCACATTACCCTGAATTTCAGAAATGTAGGATTCTTCACATCAAAAAACAAAAAAAGCAAAAAAACAAAAAAAACGTCGTATTGAGTGATTATGCCGTCAATGATTCACAATTTGAATCACTCATCTCATACAAATACCTGGTTGTAACAGTTTCTTGTGATGTGAAATGCAGCGATCACATAGACTCAGTAACAGGTGAAGCAGACCTGTGTTTACTGGCCGCGTACTGTGAAAATGTAGTCAGTGGACAGAGGTGACTACTTATGAAATACACTTCAGTCTTATCCTCGAAGATTGTCCAAGTCTGTTCGTCTCACATCAGATAGAAATAAGAGGGGATATTGAGGGTATACAAAGACGCGTGGCTCTAGATTCTTCTATCTTGATGCCAATAATCTCGCGAAAACACACTTACGAAGTTTCAGAAGCCAGTATGACGTGAAAATTTAGAGATATTCCTTTTCCCTCTACGTATAGCTCACGGAGCGAGCGCAAAGACAAAATTAAGCTGTTTAGATCGAGCGTAGACGCACTGAAGCAATCATTCTTCCCACACGCCACGGAGGGGGAAGAGACCTTAATATGTCGTACAACGCGAAGTTCTCTTACCTTGCACTTCACAGCATTTCGTACAGAGTACATAGTGTAAAAGATAACTGTTTACAACGTACCACAGCAGTAAAAAGGAGGTCGAGACGAACAGTTTGATTTGAGAAACCTGTAATCTATCAACTTGGGAAACTACCTCAAACTGACCTACAAAAGAATGATCTAAGCTATATTCTCTCGCTCTCTTAGCGCAGATTATTAGTCATAGAGAGAAAATGAATGGGAACTCTTTTGTATGTAATTTAATGTTGATTCATTTCGTTCTGGGATACATTTCCGCTAGAGCCGCGGTTTTCGAGTAATTCGAGAATAAGTACAAACGTGACCTTTAAACGCACACCTACAACAACACCATCTCACCACCCCAGCCGAACACGATTTTTAGTATGATGTTCATGGGCACTTCTTCTTACCACTGTACAAATAATTACGACTACACTTATTATTTCCCATGTTCGACGTTTTATGGTTCAAATGGCTCTGAGCACTATAGGACTTAAAATCTGAGGTCATCAGTCCCCTAGAACTTAGAACTACTTAAACCTAACTAACCTAAGGACATCACACACTTCCATGCCCGAGGCAGGATTCGAACCTGTGACCGTAGCAGTCGCGCGATTCCGGAATGAAGCGCCTAGAACCGCTCGGCGACAGCGGCCGGTACGACGTTTTATGGTGTTCATTGACTGGGCTACTACATGACCAGCTTAGTCATGCACTTGCAAATTGTAAAACTGACGTTTATGTAAATGTTGTCTCACAGTTTTGTGAGACAAAATTAACAGTTACATAGTTTCTCTTGTCTAGCCCTCTTACTACGGAACTACCCTGCTTGTAGGGGTTAAATACTGATACAATGGTAATCATAATTAATTTTGAATAATGTTTAGGAAAGTCTATTTTTCTTAGTACCCTCACGCGAACGTCAACGCAATAGGCGAATAAGTCGGAGACTTAACAGCTCACTCAAGCACGACCAAGAAGGTCGAAACATCGTGACCGTTGGGGGTAAGTATAGAGAGTCACGGTGCGTTTGGATACCATTTTTTTTTTGTTATATTTTCCTTGAATAACTCGAAATCCGCGGCCTCTAGCACAAACATATTCCAGTACAACATTAAATCTCACTATTTTTCATACAATAAGGTCCATCCCATTTTTTCTCTAGGACTAATAGTTTGCACACGAGAGAATATTGGAAACATTGCGCGATGTGTAACCGCCGTAGCTTAGGTGGTTTATTTTATTTGTTTATCTTTTGCCAGTTTGTGGCAGTTTCTCAGCTTGATAAACCACACGTGTCCTGTATCAAATCGTTCGTCTCGAATTCCTCCACACCACGGTGGTATGTTGTAACTAATTAGTACTTATACCTTTATGTATAAAGGACTCCTTGTCCGTTGTCGCAGTTGAATGTTTGCTTCGAAACGAAAAAGGTAAACATAACTGATACATATGCATTATCGTATCTGTACGTTGTGAATGTAGTGGATGGTGCGTGGCACTAAGGAAGTTTGGGTGTAGTTTTACCTTTTCTGTAGTCCCGGTCGTTGTTCATGATCAGTGGGTTGCTAGATAGGTACGGGTGTTGCAACAATACGTGCTGCCAAATATCCCTACTGAAACACACTACAGTATTTAATTTATTCAGCAGATGAGTGTATCTGTACGTTACGCCTTCACTACTCCTAAGGGTAAAACGAGCTGTTCAAGTATCGACCCACATACAGGTACAACGTGAATCACCTAAAATTTTGCGGAAATGGAAAGTGCTATAGATGTGCGGTTTCCACGCAATGGATTGCTAGTCAGTGGCTCATTTTGTTACGCAATAAATGTATCGTAAAAATGCGTACAAAGTGTATTTTTTGTTCAAACATATTCTTTTTTAAATGGAACAGTACACACTAAAATGCAGGGTGAATTAGAATTTCAGTGGTGTTTGTTTCAGGATTCTAGTTCAAGTCGTTTACGAGATATCGTATTTTGTAAAGGTAGCACATCGACATTTGAACAATACCTGTGGTCGCACACACTAGGAATAACACAAATGAACTGACTAGTTGTGCGGATTCTAACCAGTCACGAGACAACTGACCATCACAGATTGTGTTCAAAATGTTATGTGGAATCCGTCCAGTCACGAGAGAACTGATTGTCATAGATTCTGTTCAAAATGATCACCAACAGCAGCAACACGCTTCCGGTCTGGTATGGAACGACTGCTGAACACGTGCTAGCATTTCAGCACAGATGTCCTATCAGGTGTATCACTACCACCGACCACCTCAAACGATAATCGATTCTAATGTTATACTTCTGCGAGGAATTTTTGAGAAAGTTGACCGTGAGATAACCTAATGGGAACGGGACAATCAAACTCGTATTCGTTTCCGAAACACTTCAGCACAGTATAACCAACTGTAAACGATGGGCCAGGAACAGACGTTCTCCCTGCACAAAAGCAAGTTGTAACATTATACACTCCTGGAAATTGAAATAAGAACACCGTGAATTCATTGTCCCAGGAAGGGGAAACTTTATTGACACATTCCTGGGGTCAGATACATCACATGATCACACTGACAGAACCACAGGCACATAGACACAGGCAACAGAGCATGCACAATGTCGGCACTAGTACAGTGTATATCCACCTTTCGCAGCAATGCAGGCTGCTATTCTCCCATGGAGACGATCGTAGAGATGCTGGATGTAGTCCTGTGGAACGGCTTGCCATGCCATTTCCACCTGGCGCCTCAGTTGGACCAGCGTTCGTGCTGGACGTGCAGACCGCGCGAGACGACGCTTCATCCAGTCCCAAACATGCTCAATGGGGGACAGATCCGGAGATCTTGCTGGCCAGGGTAGTTGACTTACACCTTCTAGAGCACGTTGGGTGGCACGGAATACATGCGGACGTGCATTGTCCTGTTGGAACAGCAAGTTCCCTTGCCGGTCTAGGAATGGTAGAACGATGGGTTCGATGACGGTTTGGATGTACCGTGCACTATTCAGTGTCCCCTCGACGATCACCAGTGGTTTACGGCCAGTGTAGGAGATCGCTCCCCACACCATGATGCCGGGTGTTGGCCCTGTGTGCCTCGGTCGTATGCAGTCCTGATTGTGGCGCTCACCTGCACGGCGCCAAACACGCATACGACCATCATTGGCACCAAGGCAGAAGCGACTCTCATCGCTGAAGACGACACGTCTCCACTCGTCCCTCCATTCACGCCTGTCGCGACACCACTGGAGGCGGGCTGCACGATGTTGGGGCGTGAGCGGAAGACGGCCTAACGGTGTGCGGGACCGTAGCCCAGCTTCATGGAGACGGTTGCGAATGGTCCTCGCCGATACCCCAGGAGCAACAGTGTCCCTAATTTGCTGGGAAGTGGCGGTGCGGTCCCCTACGGCACTGCGTAGGATCCTACGGTCTCGGCGTGCATCCGTGCGTCGCTGCGGTCCGGTCCCAGGTCGACGGGCACGTGCACCTTCCGCCGACCACTGGCGACAACATCGATGTACTGTGGGGACCTCACGCCCCACGTGTTGAGCAATTCGGCGGTACGTCCACCCGGCCTCCCGCATGCCCACTATACGCCCTCGCTCAAAGTCCGTCAACTGCACATACGGTTCACGTCCACGCTGTCGCGGCATGCTACCAGTGTTAAAGACTGCGATGGAGCTCCGTATGCCACGGCAAACTGGCTGACACTGACGGCGGCGGTGCACAAATGCTGCGCAGCTAGCGCCATTCGACGGCCAACACCGCGGTTCCTGGTGTGTCCGCTGTGCCGTGCGTGTGATCATTGCTTGTACAGCCCTCTCGCAGTGTCCGGAGCAAGTATGGTGGGTCTGACACACCGGTGTCAATGTGTTCTTTTTTCCATTTCCAGGAGTGTATATTAAAACAGGTCGCCACGCTAATTAGACATTCTTGTGTCAAGCAAAATGATAAAGCAAAAGGCACTGCTAACGCTGACACGCACACACTAAACTCTTTCCTTACATCTGTTCCTACTACAACACAGTAACCTAACCTTGCAGATAAATGTGCTACTAACAAACAAATGGCCAATGAGATAGTAAACAGTAACATACGCCTCTCAACAACATGTACCTTAAATGAATTATGTGTAACAGTTTATAAAACCAATTACCGACACACATCAAACTAGTAGCAATACTGAACAGGGAAAAGCTTGAAATGATTCTGAATTTAAATCAGAGGATCTGCTAATGATCATAACCTCATTGCTGCTTAGTACGGTATCTCTGTTCCTGTGCATTAACCAACTTCCATTAGATTAGATAACACAGTAAATAGTTCTTTCTTAAACTCGGTTTGAAGCAACTAAGCATAATGCAGATCCAACTGCACTGGCTCTGAAGGAGCCTTTGCAAATGGTTCAAATGGCTCTGAGCACTATGGGACTTAACTTCTGAGGTCATCAGTCCCCTAGAACTTAGAACTACTTAAACCTAACTAACCTAAGGACATCACACACATCCATGCCCGAGGCAGGATTCGAACCTGCGATCGTAGCGGTCGCGCGGTTACAGACTGTAGCGCCTAGAACCGCTCGGCCACCCCGGCCGGCGAGCCTTTGCATTTCTTGAATAACTAATTAGCCTAGTACATGAGGACCCTTAAACTTTCATGGTCTAAAGACTCATTATCACAGACTCATTAACAAAACTACCAGTATATATGAGAAATTGGAAGAATTCTTTCATTAATTATTAATTAAGTTAAGCATAACAAATTATAACTCTTTAAATAACAAAAGTGCTTTCATAAGTAGTCTTCTGAACTAATGAAAAGTATAATTGGCTGTGCAAATGTCAATAGTGCTCAGAGCCATTTGAACCATTTTTTTTTTGCCCGCATGTTGTGGTCGTGCGGTAGCGTTCTCGCTTCCCACGCCCGGGTTCCCGGGTTCGATTCCCGGCGGGGTCAGGGATTTTCTCTGCCTCGTGATGGCTGGGTGATGTGTGGTGTCCTTAGGTTAGTTAGGTTTAAGTAGTTCTAAGTTCTAGGGGGACTTATTACCACAGCAGTTGAGTCCCATAGTGCTCAGAGCCATTTTTTTGAACCATTTTTTTTATTGTCAACAGACAAATAGTGTATATTTCGGCGGTTTACCTGGCCGTGGTTGGTACGTGTGACTGAATCACTGAACCAGATTCATGATACAGCTGTCTTAATGTCCAAGTACAGAAGTTATCAAGATTCCCATAATCGTTCCCACGCAGGTCTTGATGGAGAGAGATGTGATGGGGATGGAACCTATGTCGACGGGAAATGTGTACGACAGTTGCCTGACTCATGCCAATTCCTCGTGCGATTGTGCGGGAGATAACGAGCGGACCAACCGCAACAAGAGAAAGGATATTAATTTCCCCCTCTTTCGTCGTCACTTGTTTCCTTCTGTTACATTGTCTAGGCGTTACACTACCACTTGCAAGTAACTGGTTGAAGAGATTGATATATAATGTACCTCATACACCGTACGAGAAAGATCTGCATTATTTCCATAGTTTCTACACAGGATGAGCATGTCGGTTTTCTCTGCACTGGTAAACCCCATCGTCCACCAGCGACCTATTGCTGGGACTGTCACACACTAACTGATTTGAAAGTCGCAGTGCACTAAAGCAACATACAAGGACACTGTAAAAAAAACATAACAACATCGATCTAGCAACTACGCAGACTGAGTAGCACGAAAACATGTCTGTGTGGACATATACGATATCTCGTAAACGATTCGCGCTAAAATCCTGCAACAAACACAGCTGACATTCTACGCTGAAGGTCCAAAGAAATTGCTATAGACATGCGTGTTCAGATACAGACATATGTCAATATGCAGAATACGGCGCTGACGTCGGCAGCGCCTATCTAAGACAACAAGTGTCTGGCGCAGATGCTATATCGGTCACTGCTGCTACAACGCCAGGTTATTAAGATTTAAGTGAGTTTGAACGTGGTGTTATAGTCGGCGTACGAGCGACAGGACAAAGCATCTCCGACGTAGCGATGAAGTGGGGATTTTCCCGTACGCCCATTTCACGAGTGTACCGTGAATATCAGGAATCCGGTAAAACATCAAATCTCCGACAACGTGACGGAAGTGCAACCCTTCCTCAAATTCCTGCAGATTTCAGCGCTGGGCCATCAATGAGTGTCCCGTGCGAACCATTCAACGAAACGTCATCGATATGGGCCTTCGTGAATCTCTGATGAGTGCACGACACAAAGCTTTACGTCTCACCTGATCCCGTCAACACCGACATTGGACTGTAGATGACTGGAAACATTTTGCACTGTTGTTTCAAATCCATCGAGCGGATGGACGTGTACGGGTATGGAGACAACCTCATAAAGCCATGGACATTGCATGTCAGCAGAGGACTGGTCAAGGTGGTGGAGACTCTGTATTGGTGTGGGACGGGTGCAGTTGGAGTGATATGGGACCCCTGATGTTATATCTAGATACGACGCCGACAGGTGGTACGTACGTAATCATCCTGTCTGATCACTTGCACCCATTCATGTCCACTGTGCATTCCGACGGACTTGGCCGATTCCAGCAGGACAATGCGACACCCAACACGCCAGAATTGCTACAGAGTGGCTCTAGGAACACTCTTATGAATTTAAACACTTCCGCTGGCCACCACACTACCCAGACATAAACATTATTGATCAAATCTGGAACGCCTTTCATCGTGCTGTTCAGAAGAGATCTCCACCTACTCGTAATCTTACGGATTGTACATGTGTACAGCCCTGCATTGTTTATGGTGTCATTTCCCTCTAGCACTACTTCAGACATTATTTGAGTCCATGCCACGTCGTGTTGCGGCACTTCTGCGTGTTCGGGGGGACCATACACGATATTAGGCAGGCGTACTAGTTTCTTCGGCTCTTCAGTGTAATTTGCCCCACTTTTAGCCTGTTAATGCCAACGGGCATTGTTCCATTTAAAAAAGTGTATATTTGCACGAGAAATAGACTAAGTATTATTACAATCTGTTTATTGGTCTATCAATACGAGCGTCTGTCTACCAGCCCGTTCGGAGAAAACCGATCAATTACACTTTCCATTTCCGCAATTTTCACTGTACAATTGTTGGGTGATCCATACTGTATAATGAAGTTCTGATAGCATGGAAGAGTTACAATTGGATATCTCTCGCGAGGGGATTCCCAATTCCCGCACGTACTTTACAGACAAAGGGGAACTCCCTGAGAAGTTTTGCCAGAACTGGAGTACTGGAACAACCTCTTTTCGAGACTATGGGGATACATGTCCTAGTTACAAACAAGAAATTCAAGAAATATGATGAAACTCAAGTTTGCACTTTTTGATGACAATGAAAAAATGGTGCAAATGGCTCTGAGCCCTATGGGACTTAACATCTACGGTCATCAGTCCCCTAGAACTGAGAACTACTTAAACCTAACTAACCTAAGGACTTCACACAACACCCAGTCATCACGAGGCGATGACAATGAAAATTTGTGTCAAACCATGACTCGAATACGGATTTCCCGCTTTCTGCGAGCGATCGCTTTAACCACTGCTATCTGAACACGCTCCCAGGAAGGACCCTACCTTCCGTGCATCACCGTTTAGTCTACAAACCATACTCGAAGAAATACCGTCATTCTTGTACAGGGAGCGACGTACAAGCTAAGTCGCGTCCTTGTTTATAAGGCGTGAAATATACTGGTGTCCAAAATTAAAGCAACAAACCGATATTTCCCTGTTCTTTGTCTAATTTACGATACAATCGTACAAACTGCCAACAGATTTCCAGAATGAGATTTTCACTCTGCAGCGGAGTGTGTGCTGATATGAAACTTCCTGGCAGATTAAAACTGTGTGCCCGACCGAGACTCGAACTCGGGACCTTTGCCTTTCGCGGGCAAGTGCTCTACCATCTGAGCTACCGAAGCACGACTCACGCCCGGTCTCACAGCTTTACTTCTGCCAGTATCTCGTCTCCTACCTTCCAAACTTTACAGAAGCTCTCCTGCGAAACTTGCAGAACTAGCACTCCTGAAAGAAAGGATATTGCGGAGACATGGCTTAGCCACAGCCTGGGGGATGTTTCCAGAATGAGAATTTCACTCTGCAGCGGAGTGTGCGCTGATATGAAACTTCCTGGCAGATTAAAACTGTGTGCCCGACCGAGACTCGAACTCGGGACCTTTGCCTTTCGCGGGCAAGTGCTCTACCATCTGAGCTACCGAAGCACGACTCACGCCCTGTCTCACAGCTTTACTTCTGCCAGTATCTCGTCTCCTACCTTCCAAACTTTACAGAAGCTCTCCTGCGAGCCTTGCAGAACTAGCACTCCTGAAAGGAAGGATATTGCGGAGACATGGCTTAGCCACAGCCTGGGGGATGTTTCCAGAATGAGATTTTCACTCTGCAGCGGAGTGTGCGCTGATATGAAACTTCCTGGCAGATTAAAACTGTGTGCCCGACCGAGACTCGAACTCGGGACCTTTGCCTTTCGCGGGCAAGTGCTCTACCATCTGAGCTACCGAAGCACGACTCACGCCCGGTCTCACAGCTTTACTTCTGCCAGTATCTCGTCTCCTACCTTCCAAACTTTACAGAAGCTCTCCTGCGAGACTTGCAGAACTAGCACTCCTGAAAGAAAGGATATTGCGGAGACATGGCTTAGCCACAGCCTGGGGGATGATTCCAGAATGAGATTTTCACTCTGCAGCGGAGTGTGCGCTGATATGAAACTTCCTGGCAGATTAAAACTGTGTGCCCGACCGAGACTCGAACTCGGGACCTTTGCCTTTCGCGGGCAAGTGCTCTACCATCTGAGCTACCGAAGCACGACTCACGCCCGGTCTCACAGCTTTACTTCTGCCAGTATCTCGTCTCCTACCTTCCAAAGTTCCGTACTACCGTGTTCTGCACGCAAGATGGCATTCTGGCCAACGTACAACCACTCCTGCGATGACGTCAGGGCACTTATCGAACAGAGTAGTGTTTGCCGGGTAGTCCCACATCCACAATCGCTGTGCACATAGTCACAGACGGTGCAGTATGGCACAGAGAAGACGCCCACCAGACTCTCTGCAGTGGAGGGCCACGAATCTTTCTATTGCTTCTCCGATGTGGCGAAAGTTTATAGAGATCGAAACCGTATCCCAAAGACCAGGGCAGGGTCAACCACGTGTGACATCAGAAAGGGAAGACCGTTATTTGACTGTAAGGGCACGACGGTGCCGCTTTAGTACTGCACGGTAACTTGAATCTAACCTCACAGCATCCACTGGACGTGTTGATCGAGGTATATGGTGTACAGAATGCTTCAGCAGAGTCGTCTTTATTGTCGGAGTTCTGCTGTATGTGTAGCTTTGATGCGTCTTCACAGGGGGGAACGTCTAGAGTGGAGTCTTCAACATGCATCCTGGACAGTCGAACAATGGGCCAAATGTCCTTTTAACAGACGAGTTCCGATTTGATCTGGAGAGTGATTTGTAGTGGACTGACAAGACAGCCAGTCCACAGTGACGGGTAACCGAAAGGCACGCGTTTACACACGCCGGCTGGCGTTAGGTCTGAAACAGGATACGTAATGAATGCTATAAAGAAAAGTACGTAGCTGCTGGAATACTTAACTTTAATCCATCATTTGTATACAGCATTCTTGATGATACAAGTGAGACTCTCTATAGCAATGGTTAATGGCGCCTTGCTAGGTCGTAGCCATGGACTTAGCTGAAGGCTATTCTAACTATCTCTCGGCAAATGAGAGAAAGGCTTCGTCATTGTAGTCGCTAGCAAAGTCTTCGTACAACTGGGGCGAGTGCTAGTACGTCTCTCAAGACCTGCCGTGTGGTGGCGCTCGGTCTGCGATCACTGACAGTGGCGACACGCGGGTCCGACATGCACTAATGGACCGCGGCCGATTTAAAGCTACCACCTAGCAAGTGTGGTGTCTGGCGGTGACACCACATGATTCTCGGCGGATACGCATCTGGAGGGAACGTGGAACACGATTTCGGCACCCAGACATTGGCATCCGATATCGAGGTGGCTCCCTAATGGTGTGGGCAGGGATTATGTTGACCACTGGAACACCTCTCCATGAAACTGTACGGGTGAATCGGCGAGGCTTAACTACTGTCAGGTATCCTGACGAGATCCTGGAACCCCATGTGCGGTCGTTGTGAGATGCTGTGGACCCAGACTTCGGTTTTATGGACGATAAGGCTCAACCTCAAGAGCACAGGTGATTGTAGTTTTCTTGAAAACGGAGGATATTACACGCATAACGTAGCCTGCTAGCTCTCCCGATTTGAATCCAATACAGCACGTATGGTATGCCTTAGGGAGATGGGTTGCATCACGTCAGCATCCACCCAACCACTCTCGAAGGCTTGAGAGTAGCTCTGCAGGAAGAATGGGCGTTATTGCCTCGATATGAGATTGATAACATCATTCAAAGCATGCCCCGTCGTAGTCAGGCCTGTATTGCTGCCACAGATGGTCACACCCCTTACTGAGCATATTATACAGTTGTTCAAATGTGTGTGAAAATCCGTTTTGTTGCATAACATGGAAGAACATTTTTGTCTACCATTATGCATGTTGCAGTTGTTTATATTATGTATTCTTTAGATTGTTTCTACTTTATTATCAACTGTTTATATTGTATTGTATAGCACAGAGAAGACGCAGCCTTGCAACATTTCCGTTTGTGGATTTAATTTTGAACATCGATGTATAATATCGCAGTGCCTGTGTTGGTTCGATGTACTCTGCTATGTTCTTCAAATATGCATGCGTGTTGAAGGATATTGCAGAGTACATCGAACCTACGCTTGCAATGTAATATAATATGACAGCCGGCCGATGTGGCCGAGCGGTTCTAGGCGCTTCAGTCTGAAACCGCACGACCGCTACGGTCGCAGGTTCGAATCCTGCCTCGGACATGGATGTGTGTGATGTCCTTAGGTTAGTTAGATTTACGTAGTTCTAAGTTCTAATGGACTGATCACCTCAGATGTTAAGTCCCATAGTGGTCAGAGCCATGTGAATTATAATACAACATATAAGGAAGTCTAATATTTGTTAGTATATTTGTTTATGTGTATAACAGCTTAAAGCTTATGTCTTGCTAGAAATTGGTTTTGATGCTTTTCATTCCCCACAGTAAGGGGTAGAGCTGTCAGTTTGGCATTCACCCCGTTACTGAAACTCGGTCTCCTTCAGTCACACACCAAGTGAAGTGGTTGTTGGGCAGAGGAGTTTCCACTTGGGAACTCAGCGTTTACCTTACAAACAAGGGGAACGTTCCATAAACCTTGGTAGAAACTTTGGGACAGGAGATATTTTTATGTGTGGAATATTACTTAAAATGTCTCACTCAATAAAAATAAAAAAATTGGTAGCCTACTGCAATGTAAGTATACGGCTGGAAGGACTGAACATTCGCCTTACGAGGTTGACGGACAGACTGAAGCACTCCATCTTCACTGTTCTTAATTTTGTGCTTCACAAATATATTCGCGTGAGCAAGCTATACTGGGATACACTGTTAGAGTAGCGTCATAGGTTCAACAAATGAATATAACTTAGAAGTAGCGCTTACTGCGACGCATTTTGATGGAAATGGTTAACGTATTCTGATCCCACAAATCAACTGTCTCCTCTCTAACATGCCGCACGACAGACATTAACCATAACCCTGAAACACGTAATGCAGCTCTACAGTCTGACTGAATTTTCTCATTTTGAGACGACTTGCCGGAAACATTGAGAAACTAGGATCTCATGAATATTTCTTTATTTAAAACAACCAGTTTCGAGAGACTTCCCTGTCATCTTCAGCTCTTAAAAATCTTTTTGTTATGAAACGTGTTCATTTTACATTGGACCTCACACCAAGTTGACATGTGAATACTGTGCTGATTTTTATCCACATGAAAATTTTGTGAGAGGTCCAATGTAAAAGGAATACGTTTCATAACAAAAAAAGTTTTAAGACATGAAGATAACAGCCATGTTTGTCGAAACCGGTTGTTTCAAACAAAGAAATATTATGCGATGTTGGCTTTCGAATGTTTTTAGCAAGCTCTACTGGCATCAGATAGACTGGGAAGGACGTCCAGAGGTAAGGCGTTGGCTAGCGAACTGCTTCCAGGTAGCAAGCGTTATTGCGCTCGCAGCATGGAAAGCTACAACCGCCGCTGCGCCCATTCACTTGTTGAACGCGGCCCGCGGACGAGTGCCGGGGCGACCGCTGCGCGCCGCAGGTAGATGACTGGAGAGCGGCCAGCTAATGACGGCAGGTCCGCAGCGTCCAGCGGCCGACCGCGAGTTACGAGCCGGGCTAATCCTGCCGCGGCCGCGTTATTAAATACAGATAAGCGGCCAAACAGCGCCGCCGCTCATTGTTTAGATCGCTGTTCCAACGCGCGGCGCCCGCACACACCGCACCACTACGCAACAGGGACGCTGTGATCCACCACCGAATGTTCCCGCCGTGACATTAAACCGCAGCGTCGACCTGCCCGTGCACTAGCAAAAATGCACTGTCGAATGGAGTGTGACATTTGCAACGAAATCTAAATTTTGATCAAGATCAACAGGTCTCACACCGACACAGTGAAGGAAGGCTGTGTATTTGTTTGTTCTTAGAATATACTCCTTCCATCACCTTCATTTAAATTTAATACATTTATTCTCTTTCTCTTTCTCTCTCACACACTCAGTCACTCACTCCGACCTGAGGTGTTTAGTGTTACATTAATATCGACTGTAGTCGCGTTAAGATTTTTGACCAGTGTAACCTCCCCACAAATTTTCGAAAGACAATTATTTAATATAAATAGAGCCAAGTATAACCTCCCCAGAGAATTTTGAAAGACAATATTTAAATGTTAATGAGAATAGAACCTATTGTAACCTACCAGCAAACAAAATAATTTATTGACAATGACAATTAAATGAGAACTAGCAATCTGATCCATGTGCAACCTCCCACAAAAAAGAAAGTCAATTCAATATGTAAGTAGGCTGTTTATGTTTTCTTTATGTAAGTAGGCTGTTTAGATTTTTATATTGGTAATGCCACGTAGCGCTCTGTATGAAAATCACTGGCTGTGCTGTGTGCAGCCTGTGGCTAGTTTGCATTGTTGTCTGCCATTGTAGTGTTGGGCAGCGGCAGCTGGATGTGAACAGCGCGTAGCGTTGCGCAGTTAGAGGTGAGCCGCCAGCAGTGGTGGATGTGTGGAAGGAAATGGCGGAGTTTTGAAATTACATATATTATGGCTTTTGATGATATTAAGGTAAATACAGTGTTTGTTCCCTATTAAAATCTTTCATTTGCTAACTATCCCTATCAGTAGTTAGTGCCTTCAGTAGTTTGAATCTTTTATTTAGCTGGCAGTAGTGGCGCTCGCTGTATTGCAGTAGTTCCAGTAACGAAGATTTTTGTGAGGTAAGTGATTTGTGAAAGGTATAGGTTAATGTTAGTCAGGGCCATTCTTTTGCAGGGATCTTTGATAGATTGCGTTGCGCTAAATAATATTGTGTGTCAGGTTAAGCATAGTCTTGTACAATTTTTCTAAGGGGACGTTTCAAATAAAAAGAATGAAATCTCAATGACAATGAAAACGCAAATAGACCGAAATGTCGATCTTAGGCCCTGTTCTTACCTCAGTAAAAATTGCATCTGCTCTTATTTTTTCGCCATAGCTTGGAGGAAATGTATCGCAAAAATTCTTTGAACTTAAGTAAATTTTTTTCTTTACGGAAATGCAAGGGAAATTTTCTTTCAATAAAATGTTTGTTTTATTAAAATGCTTGGTTTGAAAACAAAATTATTATTAGGGCGATTCTTGAATAAATTAATTACAATTACAATACATTATTAGCTGAGCGCAATGCTGTTTCATTACCTTATTTAAAATATATACCTCGTCCTGAATCTCGACCATAGAGCCATGTCGACGCCCGCCGACTCCTCACACACAACAGAACTCGCAACTGCGTCTCACTCGCGACTCACTCTCATTCGCAACAGAACCTACCGACTCGCTACATGCAACTGCACTGAACTCTCGCGCGGTCAAGCGCAGACTAGCCACGATAAATAACTCTCTGGTCAGAGATTCTGTCATGCCTCGCCATCGCTGCTACTGAATACATACGTGTTTCACCAGTCACAACCCGCTCTGTGGCAACGTTGTCTTTGACCCTTCCGGGAGTAACACCCTTATCAAACTGTAAAAATCTTTATCAGATATCTTCTATAAAACACGATTTATAAAATCTTTGACGGTGCACTTGGGTACTTTACAAATGTTTTATAAAAGTTAGAGCGTGATCTTTGCTTTTAAAAAAGATTTGTAAAAGCAGTTAGACAATGTAATACGAGCTTCAATGTTTCACGTGTAGCCTAGGCGTATTCTCTTCAACCTCCTGAGCCCACGCGGAACATGCAGTTCACCAGTCTGTAGTGATGTCCCACGACTTGGGAGGCATCCGACAAACTATCAATGTAGTCTGTCCAGTTACCTATTTCTGATATTTGTTGTCATTATTCTTATTCTTGTTATGTGAGCTAGTCGTTGTTATCGTTAGTAGTATCACTAAAGCAATGGTTCGACAGTGAAGTCCATAATTACACGTCGTGATACAAATCAGGCAATATAGGAGGGTTGGAAGTTAAATAGTGGCAATTACTTATTCACAACCGATACAAAAGAGTTACATGTTTGCACCTGTTACTGTCCTTCAAAGTAGTCACCAGCGTTGTGTAGAAACCGTTGCTAGCGATGTGGAAGGCGTAGTATACCGTTAGGAGAGCCTGTTCTGTTGATGGTGCGAATGGAGTGGTCTACTGCTTGTCGAATCTCTGGAACAGTTCTGAAGCGAAAGCCACGAAGTGTTTCCTTCATCTTCGGAATCAAATCAAAGTCACAAGGACTTCAGTCATGGGAATATGGTACAGTACTTCTCAGTCCCATCGACTGAACAGAGCAGCCACAGCTTGCGCTGTATGCGTCCGCGCATGATGGGTGGGTTGCTCAGAAAGTGTCGCCGCTTCTGTCGCAAAAAGTAATACTGTGCATTGACGGTCTGCCGTGGAGGAACGTAATGCGTTAGGATAACACCATCACAGTCGTACACGAGAATCTTCTTAACATTCACCACACTGGGGCTCTGATGCACATTCGACTTTCGCTGTGACCCTTAATGACGTCATTCGTTGGATTGGCGTTTCAGTTTTGGCTCGTACGATGTGGCCCATGTGTCATGCAGTGTTACAATACGGCGTAAGAAAGCCTCTCCTTCGCGCTCATAGCGCTCCAAGTGCATCTGAGCAGTGTCGTAACTCATCCATTTCTGATTTTCCGTCAAGTCATGCGGAACCCATCGTGATGCAATTTTTCGTATGCCCAGGCGAAGCACAGTCGTATGCGCAGATACGATTTCGTGGGCGATCTCACGAATCGTATGGCGTCGATCACTGTCCACTAACGCGGCAACAGCATGCACTTCTTCAGAGACGCTAGGACGACCTGCCCGATGCATATCTGCCAAAGTATGCCGACCTTCGTTGAAGGCTTTTACCCAACGTGCCACTGTCCTGTACGGCAATGCAGATTCTCCTCACGGCTCTTGAGGACCTTGATGACACTGTCGTGCTGTACGACCTCTGGCACATTCAATCTTGATCCATCTCCGTTGTTCCAGTGACACCGTTAAATTAGACCGCTCGCTCACAAGTGACGGTGTTGCCCTCGATTGTGCACACGCCGGTGACGTGGGACGGGCGAGTCCATCTGCTCGGAGGTAAGGTAGGTATGTCAACAACGTGTGCTATCAGCGACAATATTATATTCCATTGCATAGTGTCTCCACTATTTAAGTTCCAACCTACCTATATTAGTACATCTCCTTCTTCTCCCCCTCTGTCAACCTCCTTCATCCTGCTATCTCTGTCCATCTACTCCTGCCCCATTCTCTGTCCATCTGTTCATCTCCCATCGCCCCCCCCCCCCCAACTCTGTCCATCTTCTCCTCCGACCCTCTTTGTCCATCTCTGCCTAACACCATCTCTACCTATTTGCTCCACATCCTCTTTCTGCCCACTGCTTTCTCTTCCTTCCTCTGTATATCCGCTCCTCTCCCTTCTCTCTGACCATATGATCCTCCCTCCTCTCTGCCCATCATCTTCTCCGCCGTTTCAGTGTCCATCTTTTCGACCTTCTAAATCCACAATCTCCTGCTCGTCTCTTCCTTCGCCTCTCTCTTTGTCTCTCTCTTTCCCCTTCTGTCTTCCTATTTCCTCCTTCTCCATCGCTGACTGTCCATCTTGTTCTGCCCCCTTATTTCTCTATCACCACATTATCATACCCATCCCAGTAAGAAATTGTTGGTTCTCTACCCCACAGTATTTCTTCGCGGATAGTAACATGTGTACCAGGTTTGATTGAAACAGAGCCAGGAGTTTAGGAGGATATTTTTATCCGAGTCTTTGCCTAGGTTTAGCCAATTCACATACATTTGACCTATATTGAACATATTTCACACATATCTAGCTCTAGCTAATTTAGTCTTACAGTTTCGTTTCCAGGTAGTACAATATTTCTGAAGTCGTGTCTCGTACAATCATATATTTTTGCAGGTACTTTCAGTGGAAATTTTGGAAACGTGTTGCGAATAGAATTACTAATAAAGAAGTAATAAATCAAAACGAATTGCATAAGGCAATCTTTTTCTCGCATATAACTGTTAATGGCATATCTCCCGAACTATGTTCCGTACGATGGTATATTTTTGCAGGTACATTCAGTGATATATGTAAACACGGTCTGAAAAATGCGTTGCGAATGGAGTTAGGAGTAAAGGACTAAAATATTAAAAAGTTATGGCTGACACTGAAGGTTTTGCTTATGAACAGTAAAAATGTAGTAAACTATAAACTTGTGTCCTTTCATCATTTTGTTGGAAGTGTTAGCAGGAAAAAGTTTCTTAAAGGTTTCAAATTGTGTGTACCGTTGGTTGCAAGTAATTGAAAGCTCTCATTCTTAAATTCTGTAGGAATATTATATGGCTTTTTGAACGTCGTCAGAAACGCTCCTTTTCTACCCCCATAACCGCCCCTATGAAAGGTAAGTGGTTCTTACCCCACAGTGGTCCTTTCCAGAGAGTAAGTGATAGGTGTACCAAGTTTGGCTGAAGTCGGCCCAGTTGTTTAGGAGAAGATGTGGAACATAGACACTGTGGTGTCACCGCCAGACACCACACTTGCTAGGTGGTAGCCTTTAAATCGGCCGCGGTCCGCTAGTATACGACGGACCCGCGTGCCGCCACTGTCAGTGATGGCAGACCGAGCGCCGCCACACGGCAGGTCTAGAGACACTTCCTAGCACTCGCCCCAGTTGTACAGACGACTTTGCTAGCGATGCTACACTGACAAATACGCTCTCATTTGCCGAGACGATAGTTAGCATAGCCTTCAGCTACGTCATTTGCTACGACCTAGCAAGGCTCCATAGCATTTGATATTTATCTTGTGAAGCATGTACAGTCAAGAGAGATGTTTACCAATTGTGGATTAAAGTTAAGTATTCTACCAGTTACCTCCTTTTTTTACTAGACTCAACTCCTATAACTGTTCCAGACCTCACGCCAGCCTGCGTGAGCTTAAACGCGTGCATTTCGGCTTCCTCCAAACTCCGTGAATTGGCTCCTGCCAATTCACAACAGACACATAGATACATACAGGCATACATTCTTGTATATGGTTCTTCAGCTGCAACTTTTGATTCTGTTTTTCTTTCTTTGTTAGACCTACCTTTGTTCAACTGGTTCAAATGGCTCTAACCACTATGGGACTTAACATCTGAGGTCATCAGTCCCCTACACTTAGAACTACTTAAACCTAACTAACCTAAGTACATCACACACACCCATGCCCGAGGCAGGATTCGAACTTGCGAGAGTAGCAGCAGCACGGTTCCGGACTGAAGCGCCTAGAAACGCTTTCACAGCGGCCGGCCTACCTTTGTTGACTGCGCTTGACCGAAAGCACGAGCTAATGACTGGGCCTAACACAATTCCTTTACTTTAATTTCTATATTTCACACGACTCAATCCCATTAGAAATACTCTTCTGATTGTTTTGTATAAAACATCAAGAAGAAGGTAGCATAGTCAATCAATCATTTAACTTCCTTAAAATGTATGTCAGTTTGTTCGTTATAAATGTATCTGTAATTTGCATTAGTCCTTCTAGCAGTTCATTTGTTAAATACATTGCCGCTAGTTTATAATTAATTTTTAACCCTGACTACACCGAGTTAGAAGCATGTGATTCCATCGCTTTATTGTAAGTTGTATTAATTTAATGTGAGTATTATGTAACTGAAGACATTCATTTTGTAATTTTAATCCACACATTCTCATTACCATGAGTCTCCAGCTAAGGTAGAATAAAGCGCACAATGATTCATCAGAAAGCGAAAAAACGTAAAACATTTGCGTTTCAACAACGTGGCTCAATATCAAAATACTATTCGTACACTTCCTAAGATCCGTTCTAAAACTATAGGCTTAACAAGTTAACAAATATAAGCAGACCGATAAAAATATGTTGTTGAATCTTCGGGAACACAAAGTCAGCGAGAAAATCTGCTGATCTGTAACAGTGATGACGTTGAACTCAATGGAACTTTGAATTGTAATGTTAGTGGATGAAAACTTTTGTCAACTGCCACCTTCAGCTGGGTGATATGGTTCTTTATGGGGCTTTTTTTTAAAGTAGTTGTGTTCAGTTGAACTGGCTGAAAGTATATCGGCAGTTTCTCTCTGCATTTATTTTCAAACATTTTATAAGTGCTCTTCTCTGAATGTTTGTGAAAGGTAAACGAAAACTTTCTTCCTAAAAGAAATTGTAGAAACTAAGCTGTACCTGCATGCGTATAAAAGATGTATCCACGTAAAGTCGGAGGTTCTCTTGAAAATTTTGTGCCTCTACTCTCAAATTAAAATTTGCTCCAAGTTACTATCTTCGATATCCGCAGCTACATTTATATGATTACTCTGCAGTTCACACTTTAGTTTCTGGAAATTTTTCACGCAGAAGATGTAGCCCTCTAAAATTGGAACCATCTTGTTGGAATAGCAAATAATCAGAATTGAGTTTGAACCTTATTTGTCCTGAAAATAAGACATGGTAACCAAAAATTTCGAAATCTGAATGTTGGCCGTAAATGATTAGGAGTAAACTGAAATATCGCTATACGTCTCCCCAGATATACTTCTTTAATCAGTATGAGCTCTTAGGAAAACCGCCGCCGAAACGAACGAAATGCTGAAGCAAAATTTTGGAGACAAAGCGTTATTTCAGATATAGACTTACGTCTAGTATAAGCATTTCAAAAACGGCTAAAAGTCGCCGTCGTCATCGACAATGACGATGATAATCGTTGCAGTGGTCTGTCCACTGTCAACACAACTGAAAATGTTCAGTAAGCGAGGGATTTAATTCTATAAGAGCGTAGGCAGACCATCCAGGAACTGTAAAACAACTTGCGAATAAGTTGTGGAAGTATTCTGCCTGGAGAACTGAACATAAGAAAGACAGCGGCGAAGCTTAGCAATGACACGATCTATTCAAGATTAGCAATAGCTGCAAGTCTGCAAGGAACTTACACAACTGCTTCAGGACTAACTAAACGTGCTTTCAAAGACTGGCAGTGGTGACGGAGGACTGGATTTGCGATTAAGATCCTGAAAGTAAAAAGTAACTGTCGGAATGGAATATTTCATCTTTACTAGGGGAAAGAAAAGTTCTACAAGTTGAAAACAACATTAATATGATGTTCATATTTTTTAAATTATACTGATGGTATTGTTCATAAAAATTTCTTCGCACCTGGTAAGACGGACAGTGAAGAGTACCGGCACTGTCCCGAAATTATAAGACGTTTGAGGGAAGGCTCGACTAGGAAACGTCCTGAGAAGTGGTGTACGAACAACTGAGTACTACAGTACGACAAGGCATGACCGCTTTCGGTATACATAATTGAGATATTTTTGACTAAAATTAAGTTCATACCTGTCCCTCGGCCGTCTTACTCACCAGACTTATATAAGTGTGACTTCTTACTCTTCTTATTCCAAAATATGAAAATAAAGTTGAATGGACGAAGACTTGATACAGTAGATTCAGTTGTAATCCCAGAGAGTACTAAACACGCTACCCGAGAAAGACTTCGAGGATGCATTCTGAAACTGGCAGACTCCTTGGCATCTACGTATTGGCTCCCAGGAGAACACCTTCAGAGGTGACTGAAATGTAAACGTAAACACCTCCCACGTATTAGGCCCTAGGCCTGTTCCTGTTGACCAACTGCTGCTTACAAGGCAGTATGAGGACCGATCTATGATCGTGGGACCTGTGACCAACACGTCAAGAATCCCCCCAGCTGTTATTGCCAGTAGATGATACCTGGTGATGCCGCTGCTTCTTTACTCAGGCAGGTCATCATTTGGTCCCATGAAACTAAGTGGTTCCCGTTTTGGACTTTACTAGCCCATCTGAGGAGTTACCAGGTATCGAAGCCGGGTCCTTCAGCACCGAAGTCAGCGATGCTAACCATTCGGCTACGAAGTAGGGACGGCGGTTATTGCTGAAGCAACCGTTCTTCATTTATAGCGGTTTTTCTGGCCCTTAGTTGACCCTGACATCTACATCTACATCTACATCTATACTCCGCGAGCCACCTTACGGTGTGTGGCGGAGGGTACTTATTGTACCACTATCTGATCCCCCCTTCCCTGTTCCATTCACGAATTGTGCGTGGGAAGAACGACTGCTTGTAAGTCTCCGTATTTGCTCTAATTTCTCGGATCTTTTCGTTGTGATCATTACGCGAGATATATGTGGGCGGTAGTAATATGTTGCCCATCTCTTCCCGGAATGTGCTCTCTCGTAATTTCGATAATAAACCTCTCCGTATTGCGTAACGCCTTTCTTGAAGTGTCCGCCACTGGAGCTTGTTCAGCATCTCCGTAACGCTCTCGCGCTGACTAAATGTCCCCATGACGAATCGCGCTGCTTTTCGCTGGATCATGTCTATCTCTTCTATTAATCCAACCTGGTAAGGGTCCCATACTGATGAGCAATACTCAAGAATCGGACGAACAAGCGTTTTGTAAGCTACTTCTTTCGTCGATGAGTCACATTTTCTTAGAATTCTTCCTATGAATCTCAACCTGGCGCCTGCTTTTCCCACTATTTGTTTTATGTGATCATTCCACTTCAGATCGCTCCGGATAGTAACTCCTAAGTATTTTACGGTCGTTACCGCTTCCAATGATTTACCACCTATGGCATAATCGTACTGGAATGGATTTCTGCCCCTATGTATGCGCATTATATTACATTTATCTACGTTTAGGGAAAGCTGCCAGCTGTCGCACCATGCATTAATCCTCTGCGGGTCTTCCTGGAGTACGTACGAGTCTTCTGATGTTGCTACTTTCTTGTAGACAACCGTGTCATCTGCAAATAGCCTCACGGAGCTACCGATGTTGTCAACTAAGTCATTTATGTATATTGTAAACAATAAAGGTCCTATCACGCTTCCTTGCGGTACTGACTGTTAAGACCGCTCAAAATAACCGGTTTCTGAAATTTTTATTGGTATTATTTGCTGTAATAAACGTGGATTTCACCTTGAATAACTCTATTGATAGTGTAGGAGTACGAGACCTCGATCAAAATTATGCTGAGGCTGTGGCAGAAATCAGTTTCAGTGTCTCCAGTAAAATGGCGAACATGAAGGAGACGGGCACCACGAGAAAATGGTCACGAACTGATGACTTCCATGCATCTTACTTTTTGGATGGTATCAACTTTTCATCATGAAATTAAGGGTTCAGCTATAATTCCAACATCACAGCACGTCAATACAACTATATATATATCAATCAAATTTGCCTTCTCTTCCAAGGGATGAGGTACATATTTTCTCCTTATAATTCATGATGTCACACGTTTGTTGCACCCAATGCCGATTCTAATTTTTAAAGCAAATGAAGCATTGTACTTCATTGTTACCGCAATTCGTATAATACTTCCAAGCTAGGGATGATGTCCTTCTGCAGTTAGTGTCGGGTGAAAAACAGCAGGGAACTACCGTATAGACGACGTGTGGCAAGTCCTGCACGAACATGCGCACTCTACATTATTGTTTCAGTAATGCTGTACCAGCTCCTATCTGACGTGTTTGTTGCACGTTTCTAACAGCGTCGCTATTAAAAGCTTGTTCCATTTTCTACAATAACTCAGTATTCTAAAGCAGTGGAAATTTTACGAGTAAGTATTACTCATTTTAATTTAAAAACAAAAATTTTAGCGCTCCTGCTATGGAAAATTGATATGCCTTTCTTTCTCGCGTTATTAGTAAAAACAGGCCGTGTGGGAGTAGGACATGCGCACTGAGGGTTCCGTATGATCTTCATTATGTATGTAGACGGTTTGTACATTCTGGAAATCGAGAACCTCCACCATTTTTGCCTGTTATCGACATTGATAATGGCAAGATATCGATTCCAGGGATTCCAAGATTTTCGCGAATGTTTTAATTTCAACAACGTAAATGTGACGTTAGGTCGTCCAGAAGGTAGCTGACCATTATTATAATAATCGGTAGCTCTCCATTCGGGCAGACAGGGTCGCAGTGGTAAAAGTCAAACATCAGGTAAGACAATCTGTGAATGTTTGTTTCGCACACAACTTGAAACACCATATGTACTTGCAGTAATCACTCCTGGATATCTGATGACGGATAAATTCCAAAACGCGTCATAAGAGCAATATTATATCATATAATCGTGTCCAAGTAATGGCTTGGTGGTAGCAGAATCAGCAGGACTACAAGTAGTCCTCCCAGGGCCGCGACGTGGGCGCTTCTGCTGTGGCCCCATAAGAGTAATAAAGTCATTCCTTGCCAGTAGTTTGACTTCTATTATTGCGAGTCACTTAGCCTAACGGCAGAACTACTGATTTTTTAAATTTCGGGTTTGATGTTGGACAACAAATGGCAAGAGAAATATGTTTTCGATTGATACAATTACGAATTAAAAATTTTATTGTTTTTTATTTTGATTGTTACCAAATTTCGTCATTCTAGTTAAACGGGAAGTAGCCTATTGGTTCTGATGAGTGAGTTTGCCAGTATCGAAATATTTGACATAAATGGACGTATCTTTTGGTGGCAGTGCCTTAGAAGCTTCAATGTATTACGGATTTGATTGCTCATTTAGAGACATGTTGCCTTACATTTTATAACAGGTAGTTCATTTTACTGCTTCTCAAGTAGATTACAAAATATATCGATGTTACAAACAGTGATTTTTTTTTCAGCATTTACACTGGAAGTAATAATAAATTATAAATCCATTAGACACTGAAAGAAAAAAAAACACAACAAACATTCAAATTTTAAGAAGATATGTTAATGGATAATAGGAAAGACTTGGATAGAAAGAGAGGGAGAATTGTTACTCTATCTGAGCCAGCCTGATCTGAACTACGTATTAACAATTTTATTGTTTTTTTTCTTTTGATTGTTACCAAATTTCGTCATTCTAGTTAAACGGGAAGTAGCCTATTGGTTCTGATGAGTGAGTTTACCAGTATCGAAATATTTGACATAAATGGACGTATCTTTTGGTGGCAGTGCCTTAGAAGCTTCAAGGCTACTCAGAGCCTTGCAGTGCCGGTTCGCTACAGTTTAATGTACGTATTAATATTTCTAAACACTACCTGCAAAAGCACTATAATTAACTATTTTGTTTTTGTAAACAAGAAAACGGACAACAAAGTGGTCCTATTCGGGTTCTGTTTTCACCGACTGACGTAAGGAACATGAAAAAGTGGAAGAAAAAAAACTTTTATAAGCGAGACCAAATACCGAAAAATGCTGGTTGTTCAGAACTTAAATACAGGTATCGGGTTTAACCGGTGGCGTTTACCCATCCCTACTACGGAGGTGCTGTGAGGGTGCAGAATAATATCTACGAGAAACGTAATACACTGAAGCGCCAAAGAAACTGTTATAGACACGCGTACTAAACTACACGGATATGTAAACAGGCAGAATACGGCGCTGCCGTCGGCAACGTCTATAAATATGTTCAAATGCGTGTGAATTACTAAGGAACCAAACTGGTGAGGTCATCGGTCTTTACACTTACTCGCTACTTACACCAATTTAAACTAACTTATGCTATGAACAACACACATCCATGCCCGAGGGAGGACTCGAACCTCCCGCGAGAGTGGCCACGCAGTCCGTGATATGGCGTCTCAAACCACGCGGCCAATCCGCTCGGCCAATGCCAATATAAGATGTATGTTCTTTTAAAAAATTAAGAGAAAAATTACGTTAAATGAAGTCCGAACTGTGGAATGGATACAAAACTCGAACTGTCGTGTTAAGTGTTGTAAGCGCAATAGGTGTGCTTACACTGTCTTATTGTTAGCAAAACTTTACAAGAATCGATTGGGCAGTGCAACTCCCAGTACCAATAAAGAACAACAGTCACTGCCAAATATATTCAGCCCATTAGGCACTGAAACATCTGGCCCTGTTCAAAACTGATAACTTTGGTCCATGTGCACATAGCAAATAAATTAAATTAGAAAGTAAATCTTATGCAGCAACGTAGTGACGCGATATATTCTGGTCTGTCATAAAAAAATTAAAAAAATATTCAAGCTACAGGCTCAGCAGTACGCAATGCTGGCCATAATACTTGAAACGCACATGAAAATCATTTGGCTGATAAACGAGAACATTTAAAAACATCCAACGTCTTCAAAAAATATGACCTGGACAGGGAGGCAGTACTGATTATGGTGAATTACAGTACTAACACTCATTTTTTTAGAAAAATTATATTGCAAGTTAAGTTTGGCTTTCCAAAAACATCTGACAATTTAAGTTACATTACTCTCAGTTGATTCACAAACAATGAGATTTAAACAGGAAATATTATCTAACTTCATTAATCCAACATAAATGAAAATCATCAAATTAAACATAGCTCTGTTAACAAATCTTAAAAGCACTGCAAAATGGAATATTTACTAGCCTCTTTCTCAAAATCATCTACAATAATAAATTATCAGCCAACTCATCTACAGTAAAGCACTGGCAAAAACATATATCATATTTATTCAAACCTTTACCTTATTTCCAAGACGACTTCTACTTCCATGTTCAACAATATTGACATACCTACATTAATCTAACCCTTGGTGGCTTCACACAGCACACCACAGAAGCTGCCTACTTCAGCGTCTTTCCCTCACAGACGGCTACCAACGACTGTGCGCCAAGCGCTCTCTTAATCCAACACTAGCAGTACAGTATCTTTGGTTCTGAGGTCGCGCACAGTCAACGATCCACATTATCGAGCCTATCAGAGACATTCATCGTTTATAGTACACAAGCTTCATTTTAATTTATTAATATTCTTATCTTATTCTGGTGCCTCATACAAGTCTGACTCAGTATACTCCTTTCAAAGATAACAAGTGTTTGGTGCAGTTGTTAGATAGGTTACTGCTGATACCATGGCAGATTATCAAGATTTAAGTGAGTTTGAAGTGGTGTTATGGTCGGCGCACGAAAGATGGGACAAAGGATCTCGGACGTAGCGATGAACTGGGGATCTTCCCATACGACCATTTGACGAGTGTATCGTGTATATCAGGAATCTGGTAAAACGTAAGATCTCCTATATAGCTGCGGCCGGCAAAAGAACGGGACTGAAGAGAATCGTTCATCGTGACAGAAGTGCAAACCTTCCGCAAATTGCTGCAGATTTCAATGATGGGCCATCAACAAGTGTCAGCGTGCAAACCATTCAATGAGACATCACCGGTGTGGTCTTTCGGAGCCGTACGGCCGCTCGTGTACCCTTGATGACTGCTCAACACAAAGCTTTAAGCCTCTTCGTCAACATCGACATTTGACTTTTGATGACTGGAAACGTGTTGTCTTGTCGGACGACTCTCGTTTCAAATTGTATCGAGCGAATGTACGTGTACGGGTATGAAGACAACCTCATGAAACCATGGACCCTGCATGTCATTACGGTACTGTTCAAGCTGGTGGAGGCTGTATTATGGTGTGGGGCGTGTGCAGTTGGAGTGATACGGGACCCCCGTACATCTAGATACGACTCTGACAGGTAACTAGTACGTAAGTGTCCTGTCTGATCACGTGCATTCATTCATTCCTTTGTGCATTCCGACAGACTAGGACAATTCGAGCAGGACAGTGCGACAACCCGCACGTCCACGATTACTACAGAGTGGCTCCAGGAACACTCTTCTTACTTTAAACACTTCCGCTGGCCACCAGACTCCTCAGACATGAACATTATTGAGCATATTTGGAATGCGTTCTAACGTGCCGGTCAGAAGAGGCATCCATACCCCCCCCCCCTCCGTATTCTTACGGATTTATGGACAGCCCTGCAGCTGCAGGATTCACGATGTCAATTCCCTTCAGCACTACTTCAGACATTAGTCGATTGCATCCCACGTCGTGTTACGGCTCTTCTGCGTGTTCGGGAGGGCCCTACACGATATTAGGAAGGTGTACCAGTTTCTTTGACTCTTCAGTGTAATGTCAATAAACAATGTTGGGAATGTTTTAGATGTTCTGGTAGATGCCCCTGTGTGTCCTCGATCAGTCCCTGTACGGGGGCAAGCGACTAACCGACTGTAACTAGGCCCTAAATTTCGAAGTTACCGCCGAGTAATGGTTCTCCCTAAAACGGTCCCATATAAAGTTACGGGTATGTGTTACGAGAATGCGACACCTGCTTCCGCGTGCGACTCGAAACTTACTGCCGCGAGTCAACCGCACGTGAGGTCGCGGTAAGAGGCAAAACAGGCGAGAGCAGTGACCGCGCCCGGGCCATTCCGGCGCTCGTTCCGTATGCGGAGGGCGGTCCGCACGACTGAATGCCGCCGCGGAACACAAAAGTGTCCTACGGCGTCGCGTCGCTGCGAACTGCGGCGCTGCACGAGAGGCCAGGCTGCCCCGCCTTGCCCCTCGCGCAGCCATAGCAGTATTTCACCTCACGAATTCCCCCGTATACACAAAGCGGCGAATGCGCGAGCGGGTAGGCCGTTGCGGCAGGGAAGAACAACGAATTTCCTCAAAGCGTGCAGCTGGTTTGACAGTAATCTGTGGCGGCGGATCTGCGGGCACGCGGCCATAAAATTTAACTAGGCCCGCCGTGACGGATGCTCGCCGGCCTCCAGGGCGCCCTCACTGCAATATGCGGCCTTTATTGCAGTGCCACCCCGGCGCAGGGGCGGCCGCTCCTTGCCGAGGACCGCCTCCCCCGCTCCACTTTAAACTCCTCCGATCACCGCCGCGAGACAACTGTGCGTCGCTTCGCACCCTCGCCCAGTAATCCAATCGAGAACCTTGTCCCCAGGTTTCTCCCGGCAACACACCAGGAGAAGTGCGCGCCACCTCGCTACCCGGAAACCAGAAGAAATTCTTACTATGGAAACTCAGTGACAAACACACTTCGCTGGATGTGCAAATTTCTCAGGATGTTTGCTTACAGTTACACCTTGGAAACCACTGTAAACTGTGTGAAGTGGGACATTAATAGCACTATTCGACATTTCTTGTCTTACTCTCATCGAGTATGGAGCGAGAGAAAATTGACTATCTCTCTCTATGTACCCTACCCCTCTCTCATCTGACACTAACTCTTACCCCACAGCTTCGCCCAAGTATGTCTGCGACATATACATTGAACGCACCTTCTCTCTGTGTCCACCTCTTCATCCCTCTGTCTGTGCACCAAATCCTCTTACCTCTATCCTTCAATCTCCTCTTCCCCTTCTCCTTCATATCCTCCTCCCTCTTTCTTTCATTTTCACCCCCTCCCTCTGACCACATCCTCCTCCCCTTTTTCTTTCCATCTCTGCCTCCCCCTTTTTCCACCTGACCACTACCCCTCTACATCTTCCACTGGCCTCATGCATCTCTGCCTCCACCCCCTCTCTGTCCATTACCTCTTTCCCCTCGCTCTCTCTCCTCTATCCTTCTCAACATATCCATGGCCAGTCTCATCGACATATGCAGCTCCTGCAATACAGTTCCATAGATCAGGCCAATACCACACTCACAACATGCCTGTCACGCACAGCTCGATACACATCACAGGCTTGAAAATCATTAATTGGCCCCTGATGCAAAGCAGGTTGGTGAAGCAGGCCGATCCTACTCCAACACAACACACCTGTGAGTCATGGCAGTTACATGTCAGGGAGCAGAAAAAGGTTTTTGACACTCTCATGTAGGCCTGCGCAGCAAAGAAGATTGATTTGGCAGGCTGATACTATTCCTACACAACATGCCTGTTAAGGAGGGCAGTCTATACACCAGGGGCTAATAAAAATATGTTTTTTCCTTATCTGCACTCCTATTGGAGCAAGACAGTTATAAACCCAACAGTATTGGTACTTGTGATGCCTGCTGTTTCTGTGCCACATTTGGTTGAAATCTACCTAGTAGGATATATCTGCGATCGTTTAAATAAAAAAGAGAACATAACCAGTCACCAAACCTCAAGATTTTACCCAAACAGCATTTGGGAGGTCTGCTCCCTCATTTTGTGGGTCTTCCAATGTTTACCTCATGCGTTTTACTCCTAGACAACCGACATTGTGAAGATATCATTTTGATTTTTGGACGCTTTTCGAGAATTATTAGTCCACTACTAATTAATTAGTAACCCACTAAACGCATTCAGTAAACAAAATGATAAACATATTATTCTAGATATATCGACACTATTGATTGTCTCGGACCAATAGACCTGAGGTAAACACCGAAAGTGCCACCTAGTGAGGGAGATGGGCCTCGAAAATCGGCGTAATTAAAACCTTAATATTTAGTAACTGCTTATGTTGTGTTTCTTATGTACATTCTAATCTCATAACCCTTATGCATTAAAAGATAGTAAACCCACATTTATAGCAATGGTAGACCTAGAGAAAGCTCTTGACGATATTGTCTGGAATATAGTCTTCGAAATTCTGAAGACAGCAACGGTAAAATACAGGGAGCGAATAGTTATCTGCAAACTAGATTGTAATTGTAAGGATTGCAGGAGATGGAAGGGAAGTAGCAGTTGAGATATGCCTGAGACAAGGCTGCAGTGTCTGCTCAGTGTTGTTCTATCTGTAGGCTGAGCAAGCAATAAAAGACCCCAAGCAGAAATTTCCAAAGATAATTGAATTTCAGAGAGAGATACTAAAACCTTTGCGGTTTGCCGATGACATTGTAAATCTGTCAGAGATGCCAAATGATTTGAAAGAAGAGTTGAACGCAACTGATGGTATCTTGAGAGATGAACACAACAAAACTAAAACAACGGTAGCCGAACTGCATCAGGCTATGCTGATGTAATTGGATTAGGAAATGAGGCATTAAAAGCAGTTTGGTATACTGTGCTATTTGGACAACAAAGTAACCAAGGACAGCAGAAGTGGTGAGGATATAAAATTCGGCCTGGAAATAAGAAGAAATATGTTTCTGGAAATATAAATTTGTTAACACTGAGTATAAATTTAAATATTTGGCTTTTTACTGGAAGTATTTGTATGAGACGTAGCCTTCTAGAGAAATGAAACGTGAGCGACAAAGAGTTCAGAGAAGAAAATAGAAGCATTCGAAACATGGTGTTGCAGAAGAATGTTGAAGATTAGAAAGGTAGATCGAACGTCTTAGGAGGAGTTGTTCAATCGAACAGAGGAAAAAAGAAATTTTTGGCACAACGTCATTAAAAGAAGGGAATCAAAGCTTAAGTGAAGTGAGCAAGATGAAATAGATGCAGGTGTAGAAGTTATGCAGAGGGTTAGAGAGGATAAAGTAGCGTGAGGAGCAGCATCATACCAGTCTTTGGACTAAACACCACAATAACAACAATGTTTATGCAAGGTACATGAGGCAGCAACATTGCTGTATGTCCTACATCGAATACTGGTTCTCTCCGATACTCTCTCTAAATGCACTCAGCACACACCACAATCTATCTTCTCTCAACTAAATGAAGATGAGAAATGTGAAGAAGCAGTCAATCAGACAATTTACATGGGAGGGAATAATGGTCCAGCGTAAACACACATCCGTATTGAACCTTCTCAAATTTCGAAGCGATCACGAAAGCTGTCTAACACATGCTAAGTATTAGTGCGCTATTCGGCCGTCTAGAGGACGCAATGGTTAAGTCAACTACATTCCTGCATCCCAACCAGCCTCTCTGTTCGGACGGCTCCTGCCGGTAGCTGGAAACGTGAATCATTCCCGCCACAGGCCACCGCCACCGCCGCACCAAGCACGCATAGGCAAAATCGTCCTACGAAATTGGCCACACACATATTTGATCGCTAAACTTACAATTAAATGCTACCATTGTGCTCTCAGTTGAACGACATTCAACGATGAGTGAAGTATTAGAAAGACACCCTACTGATGGCTGTGATTCTTGAAACAGAAATATCTGTACCATTCTTATGATTTGACATACTGTTCCCTTTGCTACCACAGTATTCCATGTCAACTCCATACCTTCCACACGACAGGACATAGCCATTTCCTTTGCGCATGTCGGTACACAAACACATACTTTATAAGCCTGATGCTCAAGGCGAACTTATAACGCATCCCCTGCTGCTAAGTACAGTATAATACTTCGCTAATAACTGATTGCCGGCGATACGAAATAGTACTGACTGAAAATCAGCAATGGGTGGACATGTCTCATAAGTTTTTCTTGCGAGTGGTACCACTGTCTCTTAGAAAGAGAGGTGTAATCGTCTTACAAACTGCCGGATGTTAAAAAACAACTACTACATGTTACTGTCAACAGAGGTCTTGGTTCTAAAGGCGCTTACAAGAACCCATGACTCGGCTAAGGAATCGCCAATTTAAAGCGAAATAGCACAAGAAAAAACTCCACTGTAATAAGCCTTCTAGTATCAAATACAGCTGTTAATTTGAGGAAGAAATTTCTGAGAATGTTCATCTGGAATAAAACTGGAAAACGAGAGAACTGAAGCGTTTGAGATTTAATGTTACAGGAAAGTGAAGCTCTGCGCTCTGGTCGAGATGGACCAATCGGGACCAACCGACCACCGTGTCATAATCTGTTGTTGTACCATTTGGATGTGGTATGAAGTTATATTATACAAAGGGAAGTAGATACAAGTGAAGATGAGATGGAGATACGATACTGTGAGAAAAATCTGACAGAGCTATGAATGATTTAAGTCGACACAAGGCCCTGGGAATAGACGATATACCGTCAGAACAACTGACAGCGTTAGGAGAACCAGCCATGGCTAAATGTTTCCATCTGGTGTACAAGACGTGTGAGACATATGAATTAGCCTCGTACTTTCCAAAGAAAGCAGGTGTCAACAGGTGTGAAAATTACTTAACTATCAGGTCAATAAGTCATGACTGCAAAAACTAACACAAATTATTTGCAAAATAATGGAAAAACTGGTAGAAAAGTAGGGGCACACGAGGCAATACTGACCCTACGATTTGTTAGATAGGTTAAGGAAAGATATACCTATGTTTATAGCATTTGTTGACTTAGAGAAAGGTTATGACAATGTCGACTGTAGTACTCTCTGTGAAATTCTGAAAGTAGCAGGGGTAAAATACAGGGAGTGAAAGGCTATTTGCAACTCCTACAGAAACGAGATAGGTGTTATAAGAGTCGAGGGGCATGTAAGGGAAGCAGTCGTCATGAAGAGAGCAGAACGGGTTTGTAGCTTATCCCCAATGTACATTGAACAAGCAGTAAAGGAAACTAACGAAATATTTGGAGTAGGAATTAAAATTCAGGGAAAATAAGTAAAACATCGTAATTCTGTCAGAGACACCAAAGGTCTTGGAAGAGCAGATGAACGGAATGGACAATGCCTTGAAAAGAGGATATAAGATAAAAATCAACATAACCAAAACAAATATAATGGAATGTAGTCGAATTAAATCAGTTGATGTTAATGGAATTACGAGTAGATCAGGAAACGAGACATTTAAAGTAGTAGATGAGTTTTGCTATTTGGACAGCAAAATAACTGATGTAGATCGAAGCAGAGATAGATTTAAGAATTGGGAAGTCTTTTCTGAAAGTATTTGTCTTGAGTGTAGCCATGTACGGAAGTGAAAAATGAACGATAAAGAGTTTAGACAAAGACAGAATAGATATTTTCAAATGTGGTGCTACAGAAGAATGTTGAAGATTAGGTGGTTAGATCATGTAACTAATGAGGACGTAGTGAATAAAATTTTGGAGACAAGAAATTTGTGGCACAACTTTACCAAGAGAAGGGATCGGTTGATAGGATACATTCTGAGACATCAAGGGATCATCAGTTTAGTACTGGGGGAGGAGGGGGGAGTGTGGGGGGTAAAAATCGAAAAATCTTAGAGGGAGAACAAAGAGAAGAATACAGTACGCAGACTCAGAAGGATGTTGGTTGCAGTATTTCTAATGAGATGAAGAGGCTCCCACAGGATAGAGTAGCATGGACAGAAGCATCAAATCAGTTTTCGGAATGAAGACCACAACAACAACAAAGAAGAGGCACGAGATCAGCACACCGCACTCCAAGTCGTCGTCTTCTTTGTTGTGCTTGGAGCAGCTGCTTCTCAGTCAAGTAACTTTTCAATTGGCTTCACGAAGTTGAGCGTACTCCAGTCCAAGCCACCCACTATCGAAGATTCCTTGTCAGTACTTGAAACCAAACCAGATTCCTCCGCAGAGCAGCCAAACAGGCTGCTTATTGAAATACAGAGGGGAACAACGCTTCAGAATGTTGCCTAAAATTAAGTGTATTGATAAGGTAAGAAATGTGGATGTTCTCTGAACAATATGCAAGAAAAGGAATATTTGGAAACACTGGCTAGAAGTGTAAGTAGGCTGTTTATATTTTCTTATTCGCAACGTTACGTAGCGCTCTGTATGAGGATCACTGGCTGTGCTGTGTGCAGTCTGTGGCTAGTTTGCATTGTTGTCTGCCATTGTAGTGTTGGGCAGCGGCAGCTGGATGTGAACAGCGCGTAGCGTTGCGCAGTTGGAGGTGAGCCGCCAGCAGTGGTGGATGTGGGAAATGAGATGGCGGATTTTTGAGTACAGAATGGATATTATGAACTGCTGTATACATTTTGACTGTTAAGGTAAATACATTGTTTGTTCTCTATTAAAATCTTTCATTTGCTAACTATGCCTACTAGTAGTTAGTGCCTTCCGCAGTTTGAATCTTTTATTTAGCTGGCAGTAGTGGCGCTCGCTGTATTGCAGTAGTTCGAGTAACGAAGATTTTTGTGAGGTAAGTGATTTGTGAAAGGTATAGGTTAATGTTAGTCAGGGCCATTCTTTTGTAGGGATTTCTGAAAGTCAGATTGCGTTGCGCTAAAAAATATTGTGTGTCAGTTTAATCACAGTCGTGTACAATTGTTCTAAGGGGACGTTTCAGAAGAACCACGTTAAGACATTATCAGGAACTGACTTCCATGGTATTGGAGGCAGCCGCAGAGAGGAAAAATTGAAGAGGAAGATAGAAATTTTGGTGCGCCATCGAACAGTTGAAGATGTTGTGTTATGTGCTACTGTGGGATGAAGTGTTTGACACAGAAGAGGACCTGGTGGGCTATATCAAACCAGGTGAAACACTGACTAAAATAGCCATTAACCTATAAACTACAGTACTATGGACTTAAAATCTGAGGTCAGCAGCCCCTAGCTACTTAAACCTAACTAACCTAAGGACATCACACACATCCATGCCCGAGGCAGGATTCGAACCTGCGACGATAGCAGTCGCGCGGTTCCGGACTGAAGCGCCTAGAAACGCACGGCGAACGCGGCCGGCGCCAAAGTTATGCTTGCTATGATTTTCCACTGTTTGGTCTTACCATTGCATGGTTTGTCAGATGTGCTTCTTCGCTATGTGGATGACGTGAATGACTGTTTGTTCAATATAATACAGTGTGACGTTGTTCAGGGGCAAGGGGCAATAGGACGTGAGAAGTCGAATGTCCCAGACAGATCAACAGCAAGTACGTCTGCGCTTCCCAACTAGCTGCGGTCAGATTTATAATTCATAGCATTTGGTACCGCTTGGTGATTTGGGACTGCATGCTGGAAGGTATTACTCGACCGAGATCCTGGACATCATTACTGCCCCAGCCGCAATAATTTGAACTGTTTATCTCCGAGTAGAGCGTGAGCTCTTCGAAGTCATTATCTTCGTCGTCGCTGTAGTAGTCACGGGCTGTTCAACTTTAAAACGGTATTTGTTTGTAGTCTCATTACGTTACACCAACCTCAGGATTAATATATTACGCTCCCTTTAACTGTGACCTCAGGATTCATGTTTTACGCTCCCTTTAACTGAGCCGACCGCGGTGGCCACGCGGTCCGGAACCGCGAGATTGCTACCGTCGCAGGTTCGAATCCTGCCTCGGGCATGGATGTGTGTGATGTCCTTAGCTTAGTTAGGTTTAAGTAGTTCTTAGTTCTAGGGGACTGATGACCTCAGATGTTAAGTCCCATAGTGCTCAGAGCCATTTGAGCCACTTAAGTGTGAATTTTCTTGAAACTGAACGAAAATGTTAATTTTCAATTTATTTTATAATTTTTAGTAGAACTCATGGACATAATGTTACCAAAGTTTTAATAATGAAGTCGCATCGAAAGTGCGTGAAAAATAATTAATTGTGTGACGCGAGCTTCCTGTGACGCCCACTTTTTTAAGCAAACTTTAGTATTTATTCGATGATCAACGGTTCCGTGGATTACTTTCAAGCAAACTGCCGCGGGACACATCTAGAAGGCTGTGATATATACTATTTGGTTTTGCATATCATCCAAGACACTGTTTCATGTCTCTCTAAAAAGTAACAAACCTATTTCTTTGTTTATGAAGAAGCAGTTTTAGTTTTGCCTTGTGCTTTCATGTACTACAGTTGTCAGAATTGCAACTTATGATACAGTTCTTTTATTTAAAGATGGGAACGTAGGGAGGATGACAATTATGGGAAATGGGATTTAAGATAGGAAATTTCACTCAGGGTTTCTTGAGAAAAGTAGATGTCAGCGCGTCTCTGCAGCTGAAAAGTCAGTTGAAGAGCTGGTAAAGGAAAGAAGGCAGAAAACAAGAAATGAGAAGAGAAGTCTTGAAGGGAAAGAGGATCCTAAATACAAACGTGGGGTCTTCTGAAGAGGATACATGAGAAAAAGCACTAGGTTGACCTTCAAATTACATTTCCTGAAAATGTGTTAGAATGTGGAATTTTGTACTCTTATTTCTATCAACCAAATAAATGTTGCATAAAGAGTAAATTTTAAATTCTGAGTGTAAGCTGAGGTATGGGGCAAGGCGCTTGGAATTTTGCATGAATTTAATATTATACTTACAGAATTATAATTAAAAATTATTAAAATTTCCTGTTCGATGTATTAAAAAAACCTCAGGAGAGAAGCTTGCTATATGCAGAGAGATTAAACAGAGAAAATTCTGTACAAATCTCTGGAATAACTTCTGAGAAAAAGGTACATATATTATGTTTTGAAATCAAAATCTTTAAATTCGATAAAAAGTTAAATACATCCAATCAAAGGAACTTAACAGCTAATTTGTTAATTTCATGAACAGCATGGTCCAAAATTTCATTGCTGTATCTTCAAAATTGCCGGTTTTGTGTATCTTTTAAATATTTGTTTTTCATGGACGTCTCATCTCAGTTAGTTACCGAAATATATCTCAAACTTGCCGATATTATCATTTTTAGCTTTAAGATAGTTTTATTAGGGATTTTTAGTTTCTTCCGTGAGCCCCATTACATTCCTATGAGATGTGGGAGGATACGCCTACTTGAACTGAATTATAGATACAACTTCCATCTTATGACTTCCAAACCATTTTATCCGTCCCCGTCCACTTGAAGACAAAACTCCTGTTGCTCGGTGAGCATTCTTTATACTCTTTAAACGGTCGTATAAAAGAAGCTGTTTTGGATGGATGCCAACCACAATAAAGACGTCCACCCGCTTTCGCTCTTTTATGTTTTTATTTTTCGCTGGAGACATTACTGTCATTCTGCCGTGTCGTCTGCAGAAATTACATTCCCCTACCTCTCCAGCCATCTAAACTCACGTGAGTAACTAACGCACACGGCAGATTACTCTAAAATGACGCAGTTTCGTACCACAGATTCTTGTCATCTTCCTTCCCCAGACAGCCGGTACACCATAAAATCTTCTGTTCTCCCTTTGAAAAAAATTTATAACTGTAAATACCTTTATCAACGCATAGCTCACAATTTAGTACCCGTACATACTGTTTGAAACTTGTTTCTATGGTACAGCACAAGCAGCTCATTTTATGTAGTTTCCTTTCATATATATAGGCAGACCACTTACTGAACTCAGATATTTCGCCTTCCCCAGTTAAGACTAGGATACTGGTATCATTTCCATCTTTTTTTCCTTTTCATACAGTTTTCCTAGAAACAGCGACACTATCGGATTGCTCACTGGAAGGACACCACAGCAGTCACTTTAGTACTGTAGAATTTCGCACAGGAGTTTCCATTTTATGGGGATAAACATCGTCTCATTAGCCTGTTGTTATTGCGGAGCACTATGAAAACACAACCCCTACAGCTACATACTGGCCTTTGATATGAGGTGTGTCCAACCTTCACCTTATGATGCCTTGATGTCTGCTAGGGTCACTTTCAATAAGTTGTCTGAATGTCTGTGGAGGAATGGCACTCCATTCATCCTCAAGAACCGAAATCATAGAATTAATCATTTATTTATTTATTTATTCTTCATAATTACCGCCTATTATCTGAAAAGCTAAAACAGGCCATAAAATCACATTTCCTTGATTAGTAATAAATTATGTATTAATTATTTGTTTCTGGTGCAACTAAAACTACTTTTATTACTGTAAAACTACTTAAACCCTTGTCAGTTACCCAGCTACTAATCTACTACAAACACTACAGAATTTGTTCTCTGTTTGTTCATTGATTTTGGTGAATTTAACTTTTATACGGTTGTCTCCGCCACTGGGTCCGTCCTCATACTACCCAAGTCCACAGTCATAGTCGGCTTATTTCTTGGGTTTTGGGCAGCACGTCAGCTGCGTTTCCACTAAGGCGAGTAATTCCACCCATCACTGTAACTTCGTGAAGTCCACACTTCCATGATCTCTTGCACCAACGCAATGTAGATACTAGGGACAATATTTCACTCGCTGGTCGCAGAACTCAATTATTTTCTCCGTATTTACAGAGTACGTTGTTTAGCCTGGATGACAGCATGCTGACTTATGGTTGAATGCCTCGTGAAGTCTTCTTTGGCCTTCCTGGATAATGAGGCTGCAGTATCGTCCAAGATGCGCCAGGTCGACTCACTCCTTAGTGGTGCTTTGGGATACAGTATCCTTAATACCTAACGTCCATTGCCCAGTGCATCTTCATAGAGCGTCCAGTCCCAAAATTTGTTTTCTGATGAGCCCACACTGCCGCAGACGCAGTTATCATTCATATTTTGTATAGATACGTGGCATAACGGCCATGGCCAGTCAGGTAATGTATCAATCTACTCGATGGATTAAGAAATCTCATTTCTAATCTGTCCCATGTCCTACAACTTATGCTAATATTTGTAATATACTCTGCTTGTCTTCAAGGGAAGAAGTTAATCTTGTTGGACACTGGAGTCTGAAGCAATGTCGACGTTCTAACTCATCCCACAGATGCTCCATTGGGTTCAGGTCTGGATTTATGGCAGGCCATTCCATTTCAAGAATTTTATTGTCCACAAATGATTGCCTCACAGGTGCTACTTTGTAACTTGGTGCACTGTCATGCTGACACAAACAATTATCGTCTCTCAACTGTTCCTCTACTTCACACAGCATACAGTGCTGTAAAATGTGTTTGGATCCTTTCACATGAATGTGACCACACCGTAACCACGATAAACAGCCCAATACTATAACACCACCTCCACCATACTTAACTGTTTGCACTACACATGAGGGCGGGGAACTTTCTTCAGGTATTCGTTATGCCCAAACCATATAATCGCATTCCATGGACTATGGGGTGACACAGCACTCAAAATCACTAATTTCTAGTCACCCACTATCCAGTGAAGTTATCTTTTACACCATGTCAAGAGCCGTTCGGGACCAACTACACAGATGTGTAGCTTATGAGAAACTGTAATGTTCCCCATTCTTTCTAACAGTCATTAAGCTAGCTGGACTGTCGGTAGCACTTTGGAACTCAAATTTGATTCCTTCTGTTTCCATGCGATTTCTTTTCACAACCACCCTCTGCAGTTCTCGACTGTCCCTGTTCGCCAGTTTCAGGTCTGCATGGTTTTGATACTGCTGTCGTTGTTCCTTCGCGTTTTCACTTCATCCTCACATCATCAGCTGTTGACTTGGGCAGCTGTGGAAGTGTTGAAATGTCACTGATGGATTTTTTACGCAACTGGCATCCAATGAGTAGTCCACATTCGAAACCAATGAGCTTCCTGGCCGACCCATTCCTCTGTTTCTGCTTCACTACTGACAACACAATGCTCCTTGCTTCCTTTTATACAGTTCTTAGAAGAGCTATAATGCCACGGATGGGTTTGTTTTTACGTGTCATCCAATGACAAGTCCACATTCGAAGTCACTGAACTCCCTTGACAAAGCTGTTCTACCGTTACAGTTTCTCCACTGGCTGTGGCCTGTTCAGGTGAGCCCAGATTATAGTTGCTAAGAACTGAAAGTAGGGTTCGAGTGTGGCACAGACACCACGAAGCCAATGACTCAAGATGTCAACAATTCACTGTGCAAGCTGGTGGTGGTTCCAAGTGGGTGTGGGCTGTGTTTACATGGTCCGACAGTGAAGTGTTCGGCTACTTGTAGACCATTTGCAGTCATTCATGGACTTCATGTTCCCAAACAACGATGGAGTTTTTTATGCATGAAAATAAACAACGGCATTGGGCCGCAGTTGTTCGTGATTGGTTTAATAATATTCTGGGCAATTCTAGCTAATGGTTTGGTCACCCAGAGAGATCGACATAAATCCCACCCAACATAACCAAGAGGTCAGTTCGTCCACAAGTATCTGACACCGGCAACACTTTCGCCATATTGAACGCTTCAGAGGCTGCATGACTTCTTGAGTCCACGACCTCTTACCCTCCTTGAGTCGACGCCACGTCAAGTTGCCGCATTATACCGGGCAAAAGGAGGTCGGACACGATGTTACGACGTATTCCACGACTTTTGTCACCTCAGTGTAAGCCAAAAGGTACATCTAAGACTTTTATTTTATCCGTGTGACACTTAGCCTTTAAAATACTTCGCCTTTATCGCAATTTCCGAAAAAGTTAGCTCCAATTTTTTTCCAGTCATATTGCCAAACCAGACCGTTCTGTGTTCTGCGATTGCCTCGCACCAATGGCGGGGCTCATCTCAGAGCTACAGATCGTTGGCCTGTGATGTAGTACGAGCGAGGGCAGCAGATCTCATTTCTAGGACCACGAGAAGCAGTGCCGGGGAGACGCGTGGCTGCGGCCAAACCAGTAGGACGGCTTGTGAGATTATGTCACCCGCTGACGACGACGACACCAAGGTGACCCGTGACAGCTGCCGCGCCGCCGCGCCGCCGCGTGAGTGCGCGTCCACTCCAGAGGACCCTCCATCACGCGGCTCACAAAATACCTGCAGCCTCGCACCTCTGGAACCGCAGCCTCCAACTACGCTCCTGATGTCTTCAGTAACAAAGGGAAATATACAGTCGTCATTGCACTGTGAGCCATTGGCTATGATCAAAAGGGCCAGTCTTTGACATTTACAAATTGTAAAGCATCACACCTTGGGTCCATCTTCCTCCTTAGACGTTCCCTTTACCAAGTGGTTTGGATTCCCTTTGACATAAATTTCGCTAGTGACGAAAAGCCAGCTTATAAGGCGAGATATACTAACTTTTCTTGGGACTTAGAGAAATGCGTGATACACACTATGAGGTTCCGCAGCACATTTATTCACTACCGGTTTCACACTGGAAAAATATCTATTTAAGTATCGATTTCCTCACGTTTTCAAGTCAGCAATGGAGCATACTTTTCAGGTTAAATACCTTGTACACCATGTGAAGTTTTCACAACAGATATTTTTCCACATTGAAGATGGCCTATGATCGAAACCGGTAACGAGTAAATGTATTGTGAGACAGAACAGTGTGTATCATTTCTCCAAGGATACCGAGGTTGTAGATAACTGCCTGAATTTCTTTTCCCTGGGAAGTTTCGTGGAAGCCGGAGCAGCTTGGGTCACGGCCTCGTCGTCACCTTCATTACGATCGCCGTTGCAGTCGTCGTCATCATTGAACGTTTGTTTCAGTATCTTGTCTGATGGCCATAGTTTCATTGGTCTTCTCAGTTCTTCCTTGCCGGTGGCTCTACTCTAAAAAGCACCATGGAATTAAATTCAAGAGTCTTGGTAGCCAGCGATGTCGCCCACTTCCCGTTTAATGTTGCGAACACATAGTCTCGGCCGGAAGTTGCACGCGGTCTTGTTCAGTGTTCCTTAGCACGCTTGTATTTGCAAGGAAATCAGGTATCTCTTACTTGGTAGGTTGGGAGGAAAGCTCTAAGATCCAACCAAATTGCCATTGATGGCTCAAATGGCTCTGAGCACTATGGGACTCAACTGCTGAGGTCATTAGTCCCCTAGAACATAGAACTAGTTAAACCTAACTAACCTAAGGACATCACAAACATCCATGCCCGAGGCAGGATTCGAACCTGCGACCGTAGCGGTCTTGCGGTTCCAGACTGCAGCGCCTTTAACCGCACGGCCACTTCGGCTGGCAAATTGCCATTGATAGTTTCTGTCCAAATCGGAAATATCTAAGAATATGTGGCATGAGGATTTACCTCAAACCAAATTATGTGACTGTATTGGTTGTTGGACACAACTTTCCTGCCAAAATTCACACACGGAAACAAGGGAATGCATACATAACCGTACAGGGACCATGATAGCATGTAGACAACCTACTCACAGGTGAAAAACGATGCGTTATTAACTTCAGTATTACCGGAAGGAACGAAATCGTACATCGGTTTTTCTTCTCTTGTTGCATGGAAGCGGAGCGTTTCTATATATGTATATAGATACACTCGGTAAAGAAAATTGTGGGTTAGTGTACGTCACACTTGCTCTCTCGACACAGTTCACGTTCCGTCGACCCTGTTTGAAATAAGTGGTCAACAACCATAAAATTGGTTTGAGCACTAGTGATTACATCATAATCGAACAGCTGCAAGAGATATGACCTACCTGGGAACCAGTTTATTCTGCCAGTGGCAGCCACTCTTAGCGTACAATTATAAGTGTGTATTAAGTTTCCGTAACGTAGTACAGCATAATCCGTGAAACATTGAAAATTCGAAACCTGGGACTCCGTACTGTCATTCGACAACCGATTAGATTAGATAAGATGGACTCTTCGTTCCAAGGATTCGTGATGAGAAGAATCTCGCGGATGCTGAACATGTCACCCGTTTTTAATTATGTGATATTAACACAAATGCAGTAATAATAATAATAATAATAATAATAATAATAATAATAATAATAGCATACGTAGTACATCAACTGGTTCCACTTAAAAATTCTTCAGTGGAGCAGGAGTTGGCCGCAAAACTGAACTTTTTATTGTTGCTGGCAAGAATTAAAAATGCATTTTCCTGAAAAGTGGATCTGTTTTCTGACCAAATAAAGCGCAGTCGGATATTAATACAAGCACAGAATCCACTCCCATGGTTCCTGAAACTAAAGTTGTGGTTTAATTGTAAGAGACAACAATTTCCTTGCCTAGACTGGAAAACATCTACATACCTCGAACAGCATGCTACTGAACGTTACAGACAAATGCTGCAGTAAATACGTAGGATGTTATCTAGTATCGTTGTACTTCCATGGAGTTAGCTCAGCTTCATTTCCTATGCCACAGCACCATCCAGAAGCCGATTAATTACAAGCTAATTGTTTACAAGTTGTGAGACTATGCGAAGGATCTGTGGGGATGTCAATTAGCCTTTCCCTTGGTGTTTAGCCCTCCTTTTTTTTTTTTTTTTTGCATCATGAGAGATCCTCATTGGTTCTCTTCACCTGCTTACATCTTTTTCTAGAACTTTCCTTCAGGAGTTCCACTTATATTACCTCTTTACCCCTTTCATTTATCATTTTCTCCATTTTTTTTACACCTTACAACCTCTCAAATTCGTTGTATCACTCGCCTGCACCTCTGTCTTTTCGTTAGCTCCTTAATCCAGGTTTCTGCAGTGCACAACAGAATTTGTACATAATGTTTTACGTATCCACCTTCTTACTTCTGTGAGTAAAATCTTAATTCCGTATAATTCCTATGACACTCCTCATAAACCTATCGGCTTGCCCTGAGTTATCTTCTAAGTTCGCGATATCATTTAATTTCCTGTACTATAGTCTATAAGTACTCGAAACTTACCATCGTTTCAGCTGCTTCCCACCCACTGTTACATTTACTGTAGGCCTATCCTTTTATTTTTCTCTTGTGACCATAGCCTCAAGCTTCTTTGCATAAAAATTCATCCCATACTCTTGTACAACGTCTTCCCAAACACAACTGCCTTTGTATTCTTCCTCGGTTGCTCCTCCTTCCCACCTACAAGTAGTTCAAATGGCTCTGAGCGCTATGGGACTTAACTTCTAAGGTCATCAGTCCCCTAGAACTTATAACTACTTAAACCTAACTAACCTAAGGAGATCACACACATCCATGCCCGAGGCGGGATTCGAAGCTGCCACCGTAGCGGTCGCGCTGTTCCAGACTGTAGCGCCCAGAACCGCTCGGCCACCCCGGCCGGCAGAATGTTACAAAGCTGTTATTCAGTCCACAGTGGATCACTTCGTGCTCGTTAATTAAACGGCTGCAGTCTGACGTAAAAGTTTCGACTACCTATTTAAAAGACTTTGGGTCCGCCTCTGGAAGCGATACTGCGTGATATGAATACCACAAGTATTGGTAAGTTTCCGGAGATATGTGGCACCAGATGTTTATGGAAATTGCCGTAAATTAAGGGGCGGTACTTTGAGATGGCGGAGGAAGCATTCCATAGCGTCCCAGGTGTGTTTCATAGGGTTGAGATGCGCTAATCTGACGGTCAAGACCTCATCGTGGTTCACTATCACGCTCCTCAAACCATTGTATCGCAGTTCTAGCCCTGCGACAAGGTCAGTCATCCTCCTGCAAGATGTGTCCTTCGTCTGGGAAGATAACAACCATGAAGGGCTGCAGATTGTCTGCAATATTGTTAACATAATTTACAGATGTCATGTTGCATTCTATTACTATCACAGGACCCATGGATGTCCAGGTGAATGTGTCTACGTGCGTGGGACGGTGCTTGTTTCGGGAAGTCTTTCGCCTGGATTATGGCGAATAGTTACAGCACAACGTCGCCTGCAGCGCCTCTCCAGAGCTCGTGACTATCGGTCACTCAAAAACCGTGGCCTGTCCAATGAATCCCGATTTCAGTTGGTAAGAGCTGATGGTAGGGGTGGACTGTGGTCCAGACCCCATGAAGTCATGGACCTATGTTGTCAACAAGGCACTGTACTAAGTGGCGGTGACTCGATAATGGTGTGGGCTGTGCTTACAAGGAATGTTCTTGGTCTTCCGAACCGATCGTGGGCCGAAAGTGGTTATGTTCGGAGACCATAGGCAGCCTTTCATGGACTTCATGTTTCCAAACAATGATGGAATTTTTATGGATGACAATGCGCCGTGTCACCGGGCCACAGTTGTTCGTAGTTAGTTTGAAGAACATTCTGGACAATTCCAGCGAATGATTTGGCCACCCAGCGAACTCTATGAGACACAATCGAGAGGTCAGGTCGTGCACAAAACCTGCACCGGCAACGCTTTGGCAGTCATGGATGGCGATAAAGGCAGCATGGCTCATTATTTCTGCAGGGGACTTCCAACGACTTTTTGCGTCCATTCCACGTCGAGTTGCTGCATACGCCGGAAAAAAGTAGTCCAGTACGAAATTGTTAGGTATCCCATGACGTTTGTTACGTCGGTGTACTATGTAGCGTGTGCGTGTGTGTGTATGTGTCTGTGTATGTGTATGTGTGAGAGAGAGAGAGACAGAGAGATGTTTGATTATTATTACGTAATTCTTAGCAATACTTATCGTAACCTGTGAATTAATTAGAATATTGTCCACACTGTATTTCTTTTTTACTGGTGTATTTTAGTTTAACGTTATGTTGCTCGAAAATATTCCTGTCGCCAGAATAAGAACAAGTCACCACTAGATCGAGACTCTAGTCAAGCAGGAAACGGAATTTTAGATTTATCACTTATAGTCTTGATACTGCGCAGTTCATTACTGTCACATTACCTGTTAAGTACGCTGCCTTGAACAAGTAAGAGCTGAGACATGTTAACTATCAGTAAATCATAAATAAGCTGACATATGCATGTAAGAATGATTCTCGAAGTGACTCTCACTCTGTGGGAAGGCACTTACCCAACGTTTGCTGCGAATGCACCACCAAGAGACTTCGTTTACTGCCTAAGCTGGCCGACTGAAACCTATAAAGAAAGACAATAAACGATATGAAGGGAGTTATTTCGTAACACACAAGGACTACGGTTCCATTTTGTTTGTGAGTTAACACGTTTAGCTCTTTAGTAGAGCAAAAGTCAGTTCCGAGTTCGCTTTGAGGATTGTCTCTAAGATTTTGGAGGCTGGATGTTTGGAACATTCGTAAAACATCTGGCAGCAAATTTAAGTTTTCACCGAGGTACGCTCTGATGGGGCTGTTGTTAATGCGTCTGCAAAGTGTAATTCTTATCTATCATGAAACATCCACATCGAATTTCTGTGTCGCCACAACCTTTGAACAAGTCCTTTTCGTCAACAGCTTCAGTTGCTATCTAACAGTGAACAGTTGCGATAGTTTGATACTGTTTATAAGAGTCATGCCAAAACGGTATCAGTAAGCGTAGTTAACGTCCCTTTTATAATGTGAATAGTTCCGTACTCGCTTAATGTAACATATTGTTTTCATTTATGTACTCCGTCAATGCAGATGGACTGTGTGTCGATGACATTTACTTGTCTGATATTTTAAGCAAGAAATACATGTCAAGAGACCATTTGAACTTGAAAATAACCAAATGCGTAAATCGGATTAGTGGTTTTGTAAACAAATAAATTCAGATGTCAAAGTTGACAATTACGTCTCTTAATGAGTGTTACAGGACTGTGAACGTCACTCAGGAAACTATACTTGGAACTAGTGAATTATCAATCGCAGTTCAAATGGTTCAAAAGGCTCTGAGCACTATGGGACTTACCATCTATGGTCATCAGTCCCCTAGAACTTAGAACTACTTAAACCTAATTAACCTGAGGACATCACACAACACCCCAGTCATCACGAGGCAGTGAAAATCCCTGACCCCACCGGGAATCGAACCCGGGAAACCGAGCGCGGGAAGCGAGAACGCTACCGCACGACCACGAGCTGCGGACTCAATCGCAGTGTAGCCATTGAGTTCAGTATAATATTTTAGGCATTGCGTGATTGTCCTGTGTTCCTTTCCACAACATTCCGCGTAGTTTTAATTACACTGTAAATATCAGTCACCCACTACCCTGATGGGAGTGTAGAGACAGCACATTGCATGTACTGTATGCCCGTCTTTTCAGAGACGGTTGCGGGACTCGGCTGTTTTATACAGAATGTCAAATCAGACACCTTTCAGCCGTTTAGTTTCTCAATTTATTTTGTTTGGCTACCAGTTTCGACGATTTACTACGTCATCGTCAGGCCCCTGACCGACATGTAAGAAGAGTCCTCTTTGGTTCTGGTCAAAACAGTGGCCAGTAATACTGGTGTTAGTAGACTTCTGCTTGCTATAGCGATCGCTTCGAGCATCATCTGCTTACATGTCGGTCAGCGGCCTGATGATGCCATAGTGAATCGCCGGAACTGGCAGCCATACAAAATAAGTTTGGAAACTAGACGGCTGAAAGGTGTTTCTTTTGACATCCCGTTGCATATACGTGTTTGCCTCATGTCTACAATAAGAACACTTTTTCTCGGATGGAAAATTTCTGATGTTTTTCGAGTGGATCGCGTTTTAGGCAAACAGGAAAGATCGAATAGAATGATGAATCTTCCATGACCTGCAAGCTGCTGAGAAGTAGGGAAAAGAAACACAGTTTCAGAATTTCAAATGTCACTGTGGAAAACTTCGTACCATTGCAGAAGATTTCCAGAATTGAATGTCTGATAATTTGCTAGTTAAAATAGCAAGTCAGATGGGGAACAACAGGAAAAAGTAACAAATGGCTCTGAGCACTATGGGACTTAACATCTGAGGTCATCAGTTCCCTAGAATTTAGAACTACTTAAACCTAACTAACCTAAGGACATCACACATATCCATGCCCGAGGCAGGACTCGAACCTGCGACGGTAGCGGTCGCGCGCTTCCAGACTGAAGTGCCTAGAACCGCTCGGCCACACCGCTTGGCTAAAAAATAGCAGAAAATGAATAAATGAGTGGCGGAGACGTCACAGGTTGTGAAAATGCCTAGAGGTATGAGAAGTCTATCTCCGTGACAGTGCCAGCTCTTAACTTAGTTGTTAGGGTTGGTTGTGTTCTAGACCGAATCTTCTCTAGCTTAAGGTACCACACTGATAACCAGATAGCTCGATAGTGTAGTGCATTCTTTCTTATTCGAAGTATTATTGTTTCCTCGGAACGGGTCTGAGGAGTGGTCCCTAAATCACTTAAGAGGCTGGTTTACTTGGAAAGGCCTCTGTAGATTCTATCGCACCAAACTTATTTAATTTCTGCACATTTATTTATCGTATTAGAAGCAAACAATGCATGGCATATATGAGCACAGCTTAATTATGGACAAAATATAAATACTATAAATCTTGAAGCACTGCAGACCAGCTCTTGGTTAAGTCACCCGTGGTGAACAATACCGTACTCAGGCGACCTATCAAAATCTGGACTGTGAGCTGTTCAGCCCCATATTCACGATACACGGACTGCATACTGGAATCCTCACCTCTGGAGATTGGTGTTTCTCCTTGTGACTGATGGATGGAATGTGCTGAGTGACTTCCAGGTGCGTCTACTATTTTGTGTGACGAAGAGGAGAGCCTTCAGTTCTATATGCTGGGTTCTATCGCCTCACGGTTTATTACGCGGCAAAGCGAACTGAAGTATTGGTCGGGGTGGCAGTGCTGTGGTGTGTGCCCCCCCGAGACAGAGGGGGAGGGAGTAACAGGGCATACTCTAGTACCCTTACGAGTAGATCATTGTCACACGCTACACGTCTGCACGTCAGTACCTTGCACAGGACAACATTTAAGCACTGACCAACACGCTTTTTGGTACTACTGCTGGTATTCCACCTATCAGAGAACATTTATTCATAGTGTAAGGTGTATGGAAGCACACTTCTTCTAAATAAAACACCAGCTGCTTTAAATCAGAGTTTTTAGTAACAATCTAATGTAGTGTCCCGATTTTGAATCTTTTCTCCCACGACGGCCGGCCGCGTGCGATTTTTGAGATCAATTTTCTAAGTCATATATATTTTTTTTATCTTTGTTTCCTTCATAGCTTTAGAAAGAGTGGCTCTCTCTCTTTTTGAGACTATTACCACTCACTCCAGTCAGCTAGAACCCCCCTCCAATCCCCTCCCTCCTCCATCCGTTTTCAACATTACCGCCAAGTTTAGAAAGATAAGTTATATTTAATATTTGTATACCACTAACTAATGGGGCAATGATACAACTGGTACTGCTTATTTTTACCAACCTGTTTTTTGTATATAGAGTGCCGGCCGCGGTGGTCTAGCGGTTCTAGCGCTGCAGTCCGGAACCGCGAGACTGCTACGGTCGCAGGTTCGAAGCTTGCCTCGGGCATGGGTGTATGTGATGTCCTTAGGTTAGTTAGGTTTAAGTAGTTCTAAGTTCTAGGGGACTTATGACCTAAGATGTTGAGTCCCATTGTGCTCAGAGCCATTTGATTTTTTTGTATATAGAGTGATGAAGAAATTGTCAGTGTATCACGAGTGCTACCCAAAACTCCTTCACAGGGGAAAAAGTTAACTGTCCACATTGGTAGTAAACACTTGTTAAAAAACACGCTTTCTCTGAAACACTCCTGTCCCGACCGACTTTGCTTCAGCCACTCATTGCACCTCCATTTAAAACAAACCAATTTAAAATGCATGCATTATTTGATCATCATTTGATCGCTGGATTACTTCAAGCTACCAGTGCTTTGTGCACGAACTTCCAAAATAGTAATAATAATTATGTTTAGTTTGTAAGACAATTAATCACTGTACCCCTTACTTCTGAATTGGTAGAAACTGGGAGACTTCAGGCTGTCAGTGGTTTGTGTCTGATTTCTGTAAAATAATACTAATAATGATAATAGTACTGTGTGGGCCCTTCAGCAATGTCGTAGCCATTACGTATCTGTGTTGCTGTGCTGTCAAGTAGTTCGTTTATCTCTTGCCAGTTGAATTATGAAGTAATTCCACGTCCACTGCGGAAACTGCCTAGAACTCACTAAAGGCGTTTTCATGAGATATTTAAGCATCTGTGTTGAGTGCGACCAAATTTTATTGCCACAGATGCATGGTACAAAACACAAAACATATAAGTAGTGTGTAGAAGAGATTCATAAATTCATTTCACAAGATGTATCCTCCACCGCACTGTACACATGTAAACGCTAGTATTAAAAAATGTAGTTCTTGATTACTTATGTCATTAGTATTACAGTCTTATGAAATAATGGCAACAGTGACGGTGTTTTAAAAATAATTTAGTTTAGTGACTTTAACACAATCGAACACTTTGTTTTCACCCCTCATAAAATTTAACTTTACCCTTCAAGGGGTATTTATTCCCAGATTGGGGACCATTGCCCTAAATTTATGTGTCACAAAAGCTGTGAAATTTTCTTTAACTGATAGTTTCTTTGTATTGTTCATGTATCGCATAAATTTCTGCCTAGTAACACAATGATCCATACTGTCACCGGGATAATAATTGTCCACAATTTTCTTCTTCTTCTTTTGAGACAGGTACATGAATCCGGCTCCGTTCAGCCGTAATTTTCACATCATCGACTGACTCAATGTTGATTTCCTTTATGTTCTGTCACCTTTTCCGTCAGCACAGTCGCTTTCTTTTCCTTCTCGTCGTCCATAAATTTAATTGTCTACAGTGAGCTGCCGCGTGTGCCCATGAAGACATTTTGCATAGTCGCTTTGCTTGCCTGCACTGCGTTGCTAGAGTTAGTCACGTGATAAAATTAATTCCCACTACGACTGACTCTACCCTTCGCTATGTCGCGTAATAGTCTGGTTCGCTGTGATCGAGATACTAGTCCCTTAGACGGCGTACAGAATGTCTTTCTCAATTTTAACCGTCGAAGATCCTTCTTATAATCTGGCAGGCAATGACCTTCTAGTGCTGTTGCTTTCGTCTTGTCTTTTCTAGCCGTTACTTCTGATGGTACGTCTGGAGGAGTGATTTAAGCGAGACAATGTATCCTCACCGGACCCCTTTAAAGGGACACACTGCTCAATTGGAGAGCTGCAGATGGGGTACAGGTAACACCAAGTGATCACATGACCCTTCAGCGATGCGTAAGACATGGTAGTGAAATGACGCATATATGCCTATCGTCTCTATGCAATCAACTAAGTGAGGCGCGTCGACGTGGAGACGGTTGAGAATGGCTGGAAGGTGTCGCAAACCATAGTCACGTAAGAGGTAAAAAGTTTCGAACTCAGAAGTTGTTCTTAACCTGCAGCTGGGAGCTGGGAGCCAGAACCAGCCGGAGCGTTGCAACATCATTTGAACAAGTACGTCCAAACTGCTGACATCCCGGCGACCAGCGACAAACAGGCATCGCACACACAAATTAAGGGAGGTTGTGCTGAATACGTGACTACAGACGCGCCAGACACAGACGTCAGAGGAGAATGTTTCCTAATACGGCATGGTCCAAGAGCGCGAACTTTGTGTCCAATATAAATACGGCTCCGTCCGCGACCCAGGAGAGGACAGGCCTGCAGTAGAAGAGAGACATTACCCCCCGTCGCTCGTCGTCCGGTCTCGGACGTAGAACATTTGTTTGCCTCGGTATGCCACCACTGCTAACGAGATAGATTCTAAGGAATATTTATCCGAATTTCATCGGCACGAGATCGGTGTTGGACACAGAATTTAACTAAGTAAGTCTTAGCCTTGAAACAGTGCCTGAAGTAGAATTCCATTATTGCATCTCCAGTCTGAATTTGATTTATATCCTGCTTTCGTGAGATTTACACTGAATTCTGGACTTGGAAATACTTTTAGGTTGTATTCGGGCCACCCCACGCTACTTTCTCTCGTCGACTGCGCCGACTGTGGTGAGATCCGCTGTCCTCTGCTTCCATCTGCCTCTCGGGACATGGCAGAGGATCTATCACGTTTGGACGTGTCCATGATCACACAGTAATGAAACTGCCCGACTTGCTGGTGCATCAAATCGCAGTGTCTAACGTATCTACAAGGAATAGTGTACCACTTGCAGCCATGTAACACGGCGTAAGAACGGTGGTCGCAGAAAGATCAGAAGAGACAGGTACAGGAGATATGTGTCACGCCATGTCAATGAGAATCGGTATCAACACGACTAGAATTGGAACTATCAGAGAATAAAGTTCAATTTAAATCATTTTCCAAGAGAAAATTTGGAAGGGATTTGCGTACTGTGGATATTTACAGTCGAGTATGTCACAAAAGGCCAATGTTCACGGCGGTACATAAAGCCAGACAGTTTCAATCGTCCTCACAACACATAAACTGAACAGTAGCTTATTATAGATGTATAGTGTGGTATGATGGGTCGCAACTTTGTTCTTTTCAGATGATGCAAGGTGTCGAGTGCACCAATGACCTAATGAGGGATCTAATTTGCAGTGTAAGGAAACTTTAGTTCACGGTGGAGATACTTCTGTGAAGTTTTGATGGTTTTTCTCACGTACCACCTACACCTATATCTACAAACAAGTCATCGTACTGTGCATGGCGGACGGTACCCTGTACCACTACTAGTTGCTTCCTTTTCTGTTCCACTCGCAATGACAGAGAGAAAAAACGACAGTCTATGTGCCTTCGTAAGAGACCTAATTTTTTTATCTTATCTTTGGCGTCTTTACGCGAAGGTGTACATGGGCGGCAGTAGAATCGTTCCGTCATCAACTTCAACCGTCTGATCTCTAAATTTTCTCAACAGCGTTCTTCGGAAACCACGTCACCTTTCCTTGAAGGATTCCCATTTGAGTTCTTGAAGCATCTCTGAAATAATTGCGTGTTGCTCGAACCTACAGGTAACAAATACAGGGGCTCGCACCTGACCTGCTTCGATATCTTCCTTTAATCTGACCTGCAGCAGTACTCAGGAATGGGTCGCACTAAAGTCCGAAATGCCGTCTCCTTTACAGATGAACCACACTTTCCTAAAATTCTCGCAACAAACTTAAGTCGACCATTTGCGTTCCCTACTAAAATTCACACATGTTCATCCATTTCATATCGCTTTGCAACGTTACGCCCAGATATTCAATCGACGTGACTGTGTCAAGCAGCATATTACTAGTTCAGTATTCGAAAATTAACTTCCATTTTTCTACTTTCAGAGCTAGCTGCCAGTCATCACACCAACTAGAATTTCTAAGTCATCTCGTATCATCCTACGGTCACTCAACGACGACCCCTTCCCGTACGCCACAGCGTCATCAGCAAACAGCAGCAGATTGCACTGGAGCACTCTCGACGACACCCTTGTGCCAGATGAGCACTCGCCGCCGTGGACAACGCGGTACATTCTTTCACTTAAGAAGTCTTTCTAGCACTCACATATCTGGGAACCTGTTTCGCACGAGCGATGCTTTCTGAAACCGTGCTGATTGTTAGACAGAAGCCTTTCTATCTCAAGGAGATTTATTATACTCGAAGTGAAAATGTTTTTAACAATTCTGCAGGAAACCAATGTTAAAGATACTGATCCGTAATTTTGCGGGTCCGTTGTTTTATCCTTCTTATGTACAAGAGTCACCCGCACACGTATCCAGTCACTTGGGGTTTTGCACTGAGCAATAGATCCGTGATAAACGCTAAGTAATAAGGTTCAAATGGCTCTAAGCACTATCGGACTTAACATCTGAGGTCATCAGTCCCGTAGAACTTAGAACTACGTAAACCTAACTAACCCAAGGACATTACATACATCCATGCCCGAGGCAGGATTCTAACCTGCGACCGTAGTGGTCGCGCGGTTCCAGACTGAAGCGCCTAGAATCGCTCGGCTACACCGTCCGGCAAGTAATAAGGGGCCAATGCCTTAGAGTACTCTTTGTAAAACCGCACTGGGATTCTATCCGTACGTGGCGACGTATTGGTTTCAACTCTTTCAGATGTTTCTCTACTCTAGGGGTGCCTATTGCTATGTCCTCCTAGGGAAGCCTGTGCAATGGTCAAACGAGGCTATGTTTGTACGATTCTCTTGCGTGAGCGATTTCCTAAACGTGAAATTTAAAGCTTCAGCTTCCTTTCCTTCTTGCTCTCACTCATTCAAGGAGCTATCAACATAAACCATGATGTTTGTTTCAACTGTAGCCCCGCCACACGCGAGAAAGTTAGAGCTAATGGAACAAGGACATAGGTTGCTACACATCCAACCCACAGGCTTGTTATGGTATACGTGGTGTAAAGAGCTGCTTCGGCAAAACAAGTGCACACCGAGTTGGTATGAACACTTGTCATTTTTAGTCAAAGGGATAGCAGTGCAGCAGGCACAATGTGCGAGGTCGACACCAGACGACCAGGCGATACGGTTCTGCAAAAAACCACCACGAGACTTGACCTTCTAACTGCAGGCCTACTGCTGGCTCTAAGTCCAGTGCTGTAGACTTCCAGTTGGTGGGCCACCTCGAGGGCTGGTTCAGCCACAGGCGAGCTTCTGCTCTGTAGGGTAGCCATTCAAGGCCAGGGCGGTGCAGCCGATACTGCTTAGGGCTGTCTTCCTCTACAAGTACCACAGTGGGCTACTGCGCCATCCCGTACATCCTCCTATCGGCTGCAAGACTGTACCCGGACGTCACACTCACTGCCACATACTCCACAAATCTGCTGAGCTGCTAGCGCCACAGCATGGAACAGCCGCCCGCTGCACCAGCGCCTTCCGTCTCCCTGCCTTCAACACACGCCCTGGTGGGCAGTGACATCACGGAGCACCACTACGAATGCTACGTTTTGATCTCAATGAAATGTATGACTAATAATGAAGTTCCTCTGAGCAGCCATCGGCCATCATCCTGAAAACTACTTCCACCCTCAAGTCAACCCTGAATGTGGACAGGTCGCTCACCCCGGACCTCTAAATAAACTTCATGGGGTGTTTATTGGGACCATTTTCGTCTTCCAAGACGACGATAGCCGTATATTCCCGTTTTGACACCACACTGACACCATATCGCACTCGACTGGCCCACTAAATCACCCCGATCTGAATCCCACTGAAATTGTCTGGGTCTTTGTGGAACAGCGGGTGAAATGTAGCAATGAACCCCCCTTCACTTTGGTAGCTCTATTCCTCAATGAACGATTCACCTGGATGTAGTGATGCAGTATACGCGGAAAAAACTGTAGACATTCTTGCTCATAGAATTAAGGTCATTATGAAGGTTAGCTGCCATGTATTAGCGTGATGTCTCCTGGGGGTGACTGTGTGGTGTGCTTATCAGCTCCAGAAGGCAAACAAACCGTAATGTTGCGGCGTGTCTCGTTTATTTTAGGTTGATGCATAAGATTGTAGTGTTACTATTTTCCATGTTGATGTTCCGGTTGCAGTGGCTTTATTTATCGGCTGCCATTTGCATTTGTAGTTGAATGTTGCTATTTCACTTCAGATATTGTTTCTTTTGTCATTCGGTGATAGTGAGTGGAATGTGGACGCTACAAAATGGAAGGCCAAGCGGAGAAATCGGAACATTTGCCACATATTCTTCTGTTTGAGGTCAGGGGTGACGGCAGCGGAAGCAGCCAGAAACATTTGCACCGTGTATGGAGATAATGCCATTGATCAGAGAACGGCACGAAAATGGTTTTTCTCTATGTTCAAAAAACATTTGGAGTTTTGTGAAGATCGTTTAAATGCATTACTCCAAAATGATCCACGTCATTGTACGGGAGAACTGATAGATGCGATGAACTGTGGTCATTCCACCATCGTGCAACATTTGAATGCTGCTGGAAAAGTTCAATTATCGGGTGTATTGGTACAGAATGCCCTAAGCCAAAATCACAAAAATCAGCGGGTGGCCATCGGGCGTATGTGCTTGCTCGTCATCAATTGGCTCTTGAACAACACCCACCATTCTGTGCTGTACCGCTACTGGTGCCCAGTGATGGCGTCTTTACGCTACCATAACGAAACGAAAGAAGTGGCTGAGCTCAAACAAAGCAGTAACTCCTCGTACAAAGACCTGCACGCATACAGTAGATAGCGCTACGCATCTGGAGGAACAGCTGCGATGTGGTGTACTACGACTTTCTTCCACGAGGTATGATCACTGCTGCCATTTACTGTCAACAATTGAGACGCCTTGCAGACGCAGTCGATGAACAACAATAAGAAAAACTGTGTGAAGTGATGCTTCTTCACGATAACGTCACTACACAGGAGTTGGGTTGGGAAGTCACTGCGCGCCCACGTTATTCACCTGATCTTGTACCCTCATATTTTCAGCTTTTCCGGTCTCTACCGAACAACGTTCAAGGAGCTTCCTCTCCGGATGAATATGTGCTCTGAACGTCAGTTGACGGGTTCTATGCGTGAATACCACGTGATTTTTACAATCGCTGAGTCAAAAAACCTATCCCAGTGTTGGCAGATTCTTGTAAATAGTGGAGGACATATTATTGATGACTAAAGTCTGTATTACCTGTACCAGGCTGTATTTACACTACGGGCTATTAAAATTGCTACACCAAGAAAAAATGCGGATGATAAACGGGTATTCATTGGAAAGTATACTAGAACTGACGTGTGATTACATTTTCACGAAATTTGGGTGCATAGATCCTGAGAAACCAGTACCCAGAACAACCACCTCTGGCCGTAATATCGGCCTTGATACGCCTGGGCATTGAGTCAAACAGAGCTTGGATATCGTGTACAGGAACAGCTGCCCATGCAGCTTCAACACGATACCACAGTTCATCAAGAGCAGTGACTGGCGTATTGTGACGAGCCAGTTGCTTGGCCACCATTGACCAGACGTTTTCTATTGGTGACAGATCTGGAGAATGTGCTGGCCAGGGCAGCAGTCGAACATTTTCTGTATCCAGAAAGGCCGGTACAGGATCAGCAACATGCGGTCGTGCATTATCCTGCTGAAATGTAGGGTTTCGCAGGGATCGGATGAAGGGTAGAGCATCGGGTCGTAAAACATCTGAAATATAACGTCCACTGTTCAAAGTGCCGACAATGCGAACAAGAGGTGACCGAGACGTGTAACCAAAGGCACCCCATACCATCACGCCGGTTGATATGCCAGTATGGCGATGACGGATATACGCTTCCAATGTGCGTTCACCGCGATGTCGGTAAACACGGATGCGACCGTCATGATGCTGTGAACAGAACCTGGATTCATCAGAAAAAATGACGTTTTGCCATTCGTGCACCCAGATTCGTCGCTGAGTACACCATCGCAGTCACTCCTGTCTGTGATACAGCGGCAAGGGTAACCGCAGCCACGATCTCCGAGCTGATAGTCCATGCTGCTGCAAACGTCGTCGAACTGTTCGTGCAGATGGTTGTTGTCTTGCAAACGTCCCCATCTGTTGACTCAGGGATCGAAACGTGGCTGCACGAACCGTTACAGCCATGCGGATAAGATGCCTGTCATCTCGACTGTTAGTGATATGAGGCCGTTGGGACCCAGCACGGCGTTCCATATTACCCTCCTGAAGCCACCGTTTCCATATTCTGCTAACAGTCACTGGATCTCGAGCAACGCGAGCAGTAATATCGCGATACGATAAACCGCAATCGCGATAGGCTACAATCCGACCTTTATCGAAGTCGGAAACATGATGGTACGCATTTCTCCTCCTTACGCGAGGCATCACAACAACGTTTCACCAGGCAACACCGGTGAACTGTGTACGAGAAATCGGTTGGAAACTTTCCTCATGTCAGCACGTTGTAGGTGTCGCCACCGGTGCCAACCTTGTGTGAATGCTCTGAAAAGCTAACCATTTGCATATGACAGCATCTTCTTCCTGTCGGTTAAATTTCGCGTCTGTAGCACGTCATCTTCATGGTGTAGCAATTTTAATGGCCATTAGTGTATTGAAATTATAGAAAGACGGTACGGAGTTAAACACCAACCTAACAGAATTAATGAAAATGACCCACTTCTGGCGATCACGTTGGTTACGTTGGTCTGAGCTCAGAACAGTGACAAACTGCGGAACACGTTGGCACACTTGGGGTCCCCGGCGCGGCGGTCCGGGGTCTCGCTGGCCTGGGCGGTCGCGGCAGGAGGAAGCGGTGGGCCGCGCGCGGCCGGCCGGGTTTGCTGGCCGGGGCGTGTCGCCGTCGTGACGCGCCGGGTCACGAAGCGCCGACACCCTGGGCGCAGCGCAGCGCTTTGTCTCGCCGCAACACCCGCCTCACCCACAAATCACCGGCCGTAATTTAATACGACGCCCGCCGCCAACCGCTCTCGCCCGCGGGCTGCGTCGCGGCTGTTGACGGCGCGACCTCCTGGTAAACAGAGAGGTAATCGGCGCGCAGCATCAGCGGCGCCGGCCGGCAGGTAACGAGCTGTGCGACGCGGCGCGCGACGCCTTTGGCAGCCGGGCCGCCTCCAGCCGCGGCTCAATTCGCAGCCCCAGCGGGGCGCACCGCCCTGCTGCACGCCTCCCCGTCGCCTCCCAGAAATGGAGCGCATCCATTGCGGCGGAGCACCGGCCACAACTTCGTCGTCCCTACCACTGTGGTCACCCCAACTCGTAGCGGTCCCTCACCTCACGAACGACTTTCTGCCGGTTCGGTGTTGTTCTCGTCACCCATTCTCAGCTCAAGCCGGGCTCAAGCTGGACACGTTTCTCATCGTTAACCACGACAGACGCGGCTTACATCGTGGTTACCTCGATTCGAAAAGAGTTGGTGCATGACACGAAACGTGCCCCTCACAACGATCTGTGATTCCACTGCTGTCCAGAGGCGGTTTCCACTGTATTTGGCTCCTAAATCACACAGTCTGTCCACGAAAGCTGGCGGGCTTAGAATTACTTCAAGATTTTAAACATGGCTGAAAGAGGAACTGTTGAAATTCTTCACGGTAAATGATAACAACCAAACGGTTGCAGGATAAAAAAAAATGGTTCAAATGGCTCTGAGCACTATGGGACTTAACTTCTGAGGTCATCAGTCATCTAGAACTTAGAACTACTTAAACCTAACTAACCTAAGGACAGCACATACATCCACGCCCGAGGCAGGATTCGAACCTGCGACCGTAGCGGTCGCGCGGTTCCAGACTGAAGCGCCTAGAACCGCTCGGCCACACCGGCCGGCCTGCAGGATAAAGATTTATTAAAATCCTTGACCACGTTTTCGGTATATCTAAATATACCTTCATCAGAAGTAAAATACACTAAAATCACATCATTTAGTGGAGATACACAAAACAATTGTGCCACTACATGATGTGATTGTACTGTATTTTACTTCTGGTGAAGGTATAATTAGATATACCGAAACCGTAGTCAAAGATTTTAATAAATATTTTTCCTGCAACTGTTTGGCTGTTATCATTTACCGTAAAGCTCAAAATTACAATTGTTGCTATAGTAAAACACACATATTTAGTCCATTGTCCGTGTGCTATCCAAGTATTAGTGTGAAATCAAATTTTCACTCTGTAGCAGAATATTTCCTGGTATGAAACTTCCTGGCAGATTAAAACTGTCTGCTGGGGCGAGACTCGAACTCGGGACTTCTGCCTTTTGCGGCCAAGTCCTTCCTCAATCTTTTTTTTCTTTTTTTACTGTTGAAAATCGTATGACTTAAAAAAAAGATTTAGCGGGGCTCGATTCAGGGATAAACCGATTGTGGAGCTTTTTAATTTTTTATTAATATTATTTTTGTTCCTTTTTTTCATTTTTATGTTTTTTATTAACGAATTAGCGCGGTCTTCATCAGGCTCGTGACGACAGGGTGGCAGGGATCGAAACCCGATTCTAAGCCTTCCGTTTCCTGCACCGCCCCCTCTGGATATTTTCTTTTTTATTTTATAGATGACTTTTGTAACATGGCTCTTGTTTAACAGTTATTCTCATTGTACATCAGAACGACAATGAAAATATATGTATCGAATGATCCTCTATAATAACCAACTGGACATTTGACAGGCTTTAAGCAACAACAAGAAAAACAAAGCTAAATAATTCAGTCAATGAGATATTGTACCACAGCAATATGATGGCGTCCTCTTGGGTAAAATATTCCGGAGGTAAAATAGTCCCCCATTCGGATCTCCGAGTGGGGACTACTCAGGAGGACGCCGTTATCAGGAGAAAGAAAACTGGCGTTCTACGGATCGGAGCGTGGACTGTCAGATCCCTTAATCGGGCAGGTAGGTTAGAAAATTTAAAAAGGGAAAAGGTTAGGTTAAAGTTAGATATAGTGGGAATTAGTGAAGTTCGGTGGCAGGAGGAACAAGACTTTTGGTCAGACGAATAGAGGGTTATAAATACAAAATCAAATAGGGGTAATGCAGGAGTATGTTTAATAATGAATAAAAAAATAGGAATGCGGGTAAGCTACTACAAACAGCATAGTGAACGCATTATTGTAGTCAAGACAGACACGAAGACCACGCCTACTACAGTAGTACAAGTTTTATGCCAACTAGCTCTGTAGATGATGAAGAAATTGAAGAAATGTATGATGAAATAAAAGAAATTATTCAGATAGTGGAGGGATACGAAAATTTAATATCATGGGTGACTGGAATTCGGTAGTAGGAAAAGGGAGAGAAGGAAACGTAATAGGTGAATATGGATTGGGGGTGAGAAATGAAAGAGGAAGCCGCCTGGTAGAATTTTGTACAGACCACAACTTAATCATAGCTAACACTTGGTTCAAGAATCATAAAAGAAGGTTGTATACATGGAAGAAGCCTGGAGATACTGACAGGTTTCAGATAGATTATATAATGGTAAGACAGAGATTTAGGAACCAGATTTTAAATTGTAAGACATTTCCAGGGGCAGATATGGACTCTGACCACAATCTGTTGGTTATGAACTGTAGATTAAAACTGAAGGAACTGCAAAAAGGTGGGAATTTAAGAAGATGGGACCTGGATAAACTGAAAGAACCAGAGGTTGTACAGAGTTTCAGGGACAGCATAAGGGAACAATTGACAGGAATGGGGGAAAGAAATACAGTAGAATAAGAATGGGTAGCTTTGAGGGATGAAGTAGTGAAGGCAGCTGAGGATCAAGTAGGTAAAATGACGAGGGCTAGTAGAAATTCTTGGGTAAGAGAGGATATATTGAATTTAATTGATGAAAGGAGAAAATAGACAAATGCAGTAAATGAAGCAGCCAAAAAGGAATATAAACGTCTCAAAAATGAGATCGACAGGAAGTGCAAAATGGCTAAGCAGGGATGGCTAGAGGAAAAATGTAAGGATGTTGAGGCTTGTCTGAATAGGGGTAAGATATATACAGCCGACATGAAAATTAAAGAGACCTTTGGAGAAACGAGAACCAGTTCTATGAATATCAAGAGCTCAGATGGAAATCTAGTTCTAAGCAAAGAAGGGAAAGCAGAAATGTGGAAGGAGTATATAGAGGGCTATACAAGGGCAATGTATTTGAGGACAATATTATGGAAATGGAAGAGGATGTAGATGAAGATGAAATGGGAGATATGATACTGCGTGAAGAGTTTGACAGAGCACTGAAAGACCTAAGTCGAAACAAGGCCCCGGGAGTAGACAACATTCCATTAGAACTACTGACAGCCTTGGGAGAGTCAGTCCTGGCAAAACTCCACCGTCTGGTGAGCAAGATGTATGAGACAGGCGAGATACCCTCAGACTTCAAGAAGAATATAATAATTCCAATCCCAAAGAAAGCAGGTGTTGACAGATGTGAAAATTACCGAACTATCAGTTTAATAAGTCGCCGCTGCAAAATACTAACGCGAATTCCTTACAGACGAATGGAAAAAATAGTAGAAGCCGACCTCGAGGGAGGATCAGTTTGGATTCCGTAGAAATATTGGAACACGTGAGGCAATACTGACCCTATGACTTATCTTAAAAGCTAGATTAAGGAAAGGCAAACCTACGTTTCTAGCATTTGTAGGCTTAGAGAAAGCTTTTGACAATGTTGACTGGAATACTCTCTTTCAAATTCTGAAGGTGGCGGAATACTCTCTTTCAAATTCTGAAGGTGGCAGGGGTAAAATACAGGGAGCGAAAGGCTATTTACAATTTGTATAGAAACCAAATGGCAGTTATAAGAGTTGAGGGGCATGAAAGGGAAGCAGTGGTTGGGAAGGGAGTGAGACAGGGTTGTAGCCTCTCCCCGATGTTATTCAATCTCTATATTGAGCAAGCAGTAAAGGAAACAAAACAAAAATTCGGAGTAGGTATTTAAATCCATGACGAAGAAATAAAAACATTGAGGCTCGCCGATGACATTGTAATTCTGTCAGAGACAGCAAAGAACTTGGATGAGTAGTTGAACGGAATGGATTGTGTCTTGAAAGGAGGATATAAGATGAACATCAACAAAAGCAAAACTAGGGTAATGGAATGTAGTCGAATTAAGTCGGGTGATGCTGAGAGTATTAGATTAGGAAATGGGACACTTAAAGTAGTAAAGGAGTGTTGATATTGGGGGAGCAAAATATCTGATGATGGTCGAAGTAGAAAGAATACAAAATGTAGACTGGCAATGGCAAGGAAGCGTTCCTGAAGAAGAGAAATTTCTTGACATCGAGTATAGATTTAAGTGTCAGGAAGTCGTTTCTGAAAGTATTTGTATGGAGTGTAGCCATGTATGGAAGTGAAACATGGACGATAAATAGTTTAGACAAGAAGAGAATAGAAGCTTTCGAAATCTGGTGCTACAGAAGAATGCTGAAGATTAGATGGGTAGATCACACAACTAATGAGGAGGTATTTAATAGGATTGGGGAGAAGAGAAGTTAGTGGCACAACGTGACTAGAAGAAGGGATCTATTGGTAGGATGCGTTCTGAGGCATCAAGGGATCACCAATTTACTATTGGACGGCAGCGTGGAGGGTAAAAATTGTAGAAGGAGACCAAGAGATGAATACACCAAGTAGATTCAGAAGGATGTAGGTTGCAGTAGGTACTGGGAGATGAAGAAGCTTGCACAGGATAGAGTTGCATGGAGAGCTGCATCAAACCAGTCTCATGACTGAAGACCACAACAACAACAACAACAACAACAACAATAGCTTTTTATTTTTATTTCTATTTAATAGATGCGAACAAAGAAAACAGGAGAGCCTCTCAATCAAAAGTAAAACTTTTCCGCGTCCACAGTATAATGAAAAAAAAAAAAGACTGGTACATCCCCAGCACACCCTGAGACGAAGAATTTTCGAAGACTATGTTCGTAGTTCCGTGTTCCATGTCAGGGTCCATAACAATGGTAGCATCATGTCATCTTCTCCTGGACTGTATGCCTTACCTGAGGTTGGTTAAAGGGAAGGGGTGGGGGGTTACCGTGAAAAAACTACTCAAATGACTGGCAAAGAGCTGCTGGTATCGTGAAAGTTTCATCAAAGACTTATGTCCTTTCTGTAAGGATACCCAATATTGGAGTACATCCTTTGTACCGTAGCGAAAGAGATAGTAAACTACTACTGTTTTGATACCCAAGCACTATTCAAGACCCGTCCTGGTAACTTTACTTTCGCAAATGCCTCTTCTCCTACATTTCAAACTTCACAGGAGCTGTCTTGCAAACTTGCAGGATTAATGCTCCTGAAACAAGCGATACGTAATCTGCCAGGAAATTTTATACCAGCGCACTTGCCACCGAAAGGCAAAGGTCCCGACTTCGTGTCTTAGTCCGGCATACAGTTTTAATCTGCCAGGAAGTTTTATGTAGTTGTGTATATAGTACACATAAATAAAAGCATCAATATCCATGAACATATTATAAGGAAACTACGGAAGTTCTGTATCCAATCACCAGTAAGAACGTCACTAAGCAAAATGGTGCAGTGGGTAACACAGTGGACTTCCGTTCAAGAGAACAACAGTTCAAATTCACTTCCGATCGTCCTTATTTAGGTGTTCCCTCATTTCCTCAAAACACGCCAGGCAAATGCCTGGATGGCTCCTGTGAAGGGCACGGCAGATTTCCTTCCCCATCCTTGAAACAATCCGAGCCTGTGCACAGTCTGTAGGAAATTCCATGTTGACAGGACGTTAAACGCCCATTTCGTTAGTAAAGACTGTATCTTAGAAAATCTCCATTGCAAATAGTACAATACAAATTTAAATTATTTTTTCACATAAGACAAAAATAATTTTATCATTCTCACCTTTTGGTAAAGCCCCTAAGGTTGTTCTTACTGGACTATTTCATTTCGTTCATTGCGCATTTAGAAACCTGCTGTCTATTTTAAAAAGCAGGTGGTGCGTTTTACAATTTTACGTGTCACAGTACAGTGTTCCATACTTCTAAAAATTTTGTTTTTAATAATAAAACAAGAGCAACAAGCAATAAAACAAGAGTAACAACAATGAGTCAATACTGGTATAAAATGAATATAATTTGAGGAAAAGAAAACGGAAGCAATTAGCTTGTTTAAGAGGAAGCGAATTGATGATAGGAGAGGCTTTTTAATAGAAGGTGTCCCGCTACCTGGCTGTTCCAGGACATCGGATCAACTTCGAGCCAGTCCCAGATGGAACAGCAGTTTGCTTAGGTCTAAGTGCAAATTGTACTGTATTACGTTATTTACAATTTTTCATTACATATAATAAATTAGTATACATTTCTAATATTAATTTTACCGTTATAATGCAGTTATTGGCAATGCTTTATGGAAAACGATCTACTGTGGGATATTTTCAGCTTAGAAGGCATTTGACAGTAGTATGATATTCTTGAATAATTACTGGCAATGACATAGGTTTTCCTGTGCAAGGGGAGCTTCAGAAGTTCGTCGGTCCTCGCCTCCCCAGAAAGATTTAGTTCAGCGTATTGCTTTAATGTAAAGCGTTATGAAATTAAACTTAGCAATTATTTACGCGTTACTTATATACAGTTACAATCCTTATATATTTTGTATCGTTGCCATATATATATATATATATATATATATATATATATATATATATATATATAAGCATGACATTTATAGATCCGACACTTGGTATGGTCCACTTTCTTACAAGGCATGGACCGAACCCACAACATTAACGAGACGCGGACATAGGCAGATATGGAGAAATAGGCGCAGTGGAACACATCAAATTACACTGCGACATGTTTAGACATGTACGACCACAACAACACGACAGTGATGATAAAACACAATGGATAAGACACCAGGTATATATACTTCAATTTTTCATTCTTCTGTTACTTAAATAATTTTTTCATTCTTCTGTTACTTACTTTTATATTGCTCTTTGTACTCATATCGTCTTGTTCTGACTTCGTTAAGGCACCCGAATCAGTGGTTGTGTTGTTGTCGTGTCGCCTTGTCTTGTAGGGTGATTCCCTATTCTCCGTCTCATGTATGGTCGTTCCTGTCTGTATGGTGTGTGGAGTGCTTGTGAAATTTGGTCTGTGATGGTGTTTAGTTCCAACCAGTTATCTGGTGTCTTACCCATTGTGGTCTATCATCGCTGTCGTGTTGTTGTGGTCGCATATGTCTAAACGTGTCGCAGTGTAATGTGATGTGTTCCGCTGCGTCGATTTTTTCATATCTGCATATGTCCGCGTCACGTAAATATTGCGGGTACGGTCCATGCCCTGTAATAAAGTGGACCATACCAACTGTCGGATCTATATATTTCATGCTCATTCGTTCTCGGATGTTCGGGAAGAATGTGTGTACTAAGCGTACTTTTTCTGCTTGTCTCATTCGGTCTGCCAGGCCTCATTTCGCCATTCATTAAGTTGTTCCTTGTCAGTTATCTACTTTCCTGTAATTTCCTATACTTCGTCCTGTCGTGCCTGTTTCGTCTAGTATGCTGCAGCTCTGAAACGTACGGTAAAGTACATTGGGTACATACCCAGGGTGACACGTAATGTTTGTATAGATGTGGCCCCAAACGCTCCTGACATTCTCAAGAGCGTGCTTCTCTGGCCGCATAGTACTATGGTTTTCTGTGATGTGAGGCAGAAACGATGGGCCCATGTGCTGAACGCAAGGCTCAGAATGGACTCCACCATGGTGATATTGTAGATTCGTATTATGTGCAGTGGTAGCCTAAACTGAGCAGTGTTGAATCTGGCTAGTACATGCATCAGTTTCGACGCTTTGTCAGTCGCCGGTTTTGCGTGGTCTTTGAATGAAAGCTTTCAGTCGACATATGCTCCGAGGTGTCGTGTCGTAACTTCACAAACCTTAAGTCTGGATCACTACTTCTGTCCGGTAGGAGAAGTTCTAACATAAATTATACTCCGTCCGAACAAGTCTCGAAAGACATAACGGTACTGACCGACCTCCGTGTCATCCTCAGCCTATAGGTGTGAGAGGACGCGGATACGGAGAGGCGTGAGGTCAGCACACCACTTTCCCGCCGTTGTCAGTTTTCGTGACCGAAGCCGCTACTTCTCAGTCTTACCCAGTGTGCCTTCAAATTTTTCGAGTGAAAACCCATAAAGCTTTTAAAATAAAATAAAGATTGTAAACATTCCACATCTTTACTCTTCATGTCTACACTCCTGGAAATTGAAATAAGAACACCGTGAATTCATTGTCCCAGGAAGGGGAAACTTTATTGACACATTCCTGGGGTCAGATACATCACATGATCACACTGACAGAACCACAGGCACATAGACACAGGCAACAGAGCATGCACAATGTCGGCACTAGTACAGTGTATATCCACCTTTCGCAGCAATGCAGGCTGCTATTCTCCCATGGAGACGATCGTAGAGATGCTGGATGTAGTCCTGTGGAACGGCTTGCCATGCCATTTCCACCTGGCGCCTCAGTTGGACCAGCGTTCGTGCTGGACGTGCAGACCGCGTGAGACGACGCTTCATCCAGTCCCAAACATGCTCAATGGGGAACAGATCCGGAGATCTTGCTGGCCAGGGTAGTTGACTTACACCTTCTAGAGCACGTTGGGTGGCACGGGATACATGCGGACGTGCATTGTCCTGTTGGAACAGCAAGTTCCCTTGCCGGTCTAGGAATGGTAGAACGATGGGTTCGATGACGGTTTGGATGTACCGTGCACTATTCAGTGTCCCCTCTACGATCACCAGTGGTGTACGGCCAGTGTAGGAGATCGCTCCCCACACCATGATGCCGGGTGTTGGCCCTGTGTGCCTCGTTCGTATGCAGTCCTGATTGTGGCGCTCACCTGCACGGCGCCAAACACGCATACGACCATCATTGGCACCAAGGAAGAAGCGACTCTCATCGCTGAAGACGACACGTCTCCATTCGTCCCTCCATTCACGCCTGTCGCGACACCACTGGAGGCGGGCTGCACGATGTTGGGGCGTGAGCGGAAGACGGCCTAACGGTGTGCGGGACCGTAGCCCAGCTTCATGGAGACGGTTGCGAATGGTCCTCGCCGATACCCCAGGAGCAACAGTGTCTCTAATTTGCTGGGAAGTGGCGGTGCGGCCCCCTACGGCACTGCGTAGGATCCTAAGGTCTTGGCGTGCATCCGTGCGTCGCTGCGGTCCGGTCCCAGGTCGACGGGCACGTGCACCTTCCGCCGACCGCTGGCGACAACATCGATGTACTGTGGAGACCTCACGCCCCACGTGTTGAGCAATTCGGCGGTACGTCCATCCGGCCTCCCGCATGCCCACTATACGCCCTCGCTCAAAGTCCGTCAACTGCACATACGGTTCACGTCCACGCTGTCGCGGCATGCTACCAGTGTTAAAGACTGCGATGGAGCTCCGTATGCCACGGCAAACTGGCTGACACTGACGGCGGCGGTGCACAAATGCTGCGCAGCTAGCGCCATTCGACGGCCAACACCGCGGTTCCTGGTGTGTCCGCTGTGCCGTGCGTGTGATCATTGCTTGTACAGCCCTCTCGCAGTGTCCGGAGCAAGTATGGTGGGTCTGACACACCGGTGTCAATGTGTTCTTTTTTCCATTTCCAGGAGTGTACATATTGGTAGCCTTCTGCCGCCAGAGGGCTCCAAATTGTAACGTGTAACATGGCGGTGTGTAACGTATTTCGGTGCGTGAGGACCAGCGCGCTGGAATCGAATTTAGATTTCGAAGAGTTCGTCCACACATTGAGCATCTTCTACTTCGGCATGATAAAGCCAGATCACAACGAGCGCTGCGACATCTGCGACTACCCGACGCTTTGGGTTCACTGTCGTCACTTATCCTCCATACATTCTTGACTTGGCCCCATTCGATTTTCATCTATTTCCAAAACTTAAAGAAAGCCTTGAGGACTTCACTTTGATAGTGATGAAGCGGCGCAACGATACGTGAGGTTGTGGCTCCGTCAACAAAATCAAACATTCTACAGCGACGCTATCTACGAACTACTCTCTCGTTGAGAGAAATGTGTTCGTCGTCAGGGTGAACATCTTGAGAAATAGACAGGTAGACATGAAGAATAAATATGTAGAACGATAATAATGTTTATTTTATTTAAAAAGCTTTGAGAGTTTTCACATCAAAAATTCGGAGGCGTTACTGTTCAGTACGCCCTCGTAGGTTGCAATACTTTGCAGCGATGAAGTGTCTTGCACGTGATAGGCTATCGAGTAGGCTGCCTGAAACTCTTCTTCGTACTGAAAACCGTAACAACAACCACACCTAATTCGTTTGTCTCGGTCCTTTCCTCGATCACACTGCATCCGTGTTTCATTTAATCAACGCTCGTCCAATTTCTTCACAGCTCTGCGTTACGTATCCATTCCTGGTTAATCGCTTTTGTTTAATTGTACTACTATGTCAGGTGCTCTACTCATTACCCACAGCTCACTGTTCTCTTTTTCCTCCACACTTATTCTTCTTTGACAGTTCCAGTCATGGCTGTGTTTTCTAAAGGTCAGTGACATTCTCTAACATTAGTACGAGTGAGTGAGGACGTAAGGGACAAGCGGATGGGAAATCTGCCGTTACAGCCAGCAGTGATTAACGTAACCGTGGAAGGAAAATTACTGGCGGAAACCAGTAGGAGCAGACAAATACTACTAGAATACGCAAACTGATTTTAGAGAATTTTGGATGTCAAAATGTATCGTGTTTCTGTGGTTATTTCGTTTTGTATATTTTACTATTATTGTGATGCTGCGTTAATTGTTTTAGAATTCAGTTTTTCCGCGCCAGAATGCCACAATTTCGTGCAGCTGTCCCGGAAGCTAAATAATTTATTGTTAAGAATATGCACTGTTCTGTATTTAATGTTCATAACAAAAAGTAATGTGTAAGAAGGCTGTTTAGGTTTTTATGTTGGCAACCTCACGTAGCGCTCTGTATGAAAACCACTGGCTGTGGTGTGTGCAGTCTGTGGCTGGTTGGCATTGTTGCAATATTCGCTATTGTAGTGTTGGGCAGTTCGATGTGAACAGCTCGTAGCATTGCGCAGTTGGAGGTGGAAGTCGGGAGAGAGATGGCAGAATTTTGAGAGCGGACGATCTGGACGTTGTGTCCATCAGAAAGAGTAAATTTGTAATACTGGATATCATGAACTGGTATATATATCATGACTTTTGATCATTATTAAGGTAAATACATTCTTTGTTCTCTATCAAAATCTTTCAATTGCTAACTATGCCTATCAGTAGTTAGTGCCTTCAGTAGTTAGAATGCTTTATTTAGCTGGCATTATTGGCGCTCGCTGTATTGCAGTAGTTCGAGTAACGAAGGTATAGGTTATTGTTAGTCAGGGCCATTCTTTTTTAGGGATTATTGAAAGTCAGATGGCGTTGCGCTAAAATTATTGTGTGCCAGTTTAGTGTTGATCAGAATAAGTAAAGAGAGAAATGTCTGAGTACGTTCTGTTCTGCTCAGCTGTTTGAAAATCAAATAACGTAAGGGGTTTACCTGCACAGCCATTTATAATTTTTCTACGGGGACGTTTCAAATGTCATTGGGCGCCATCTGGAAATCAAGTTGGTGTAGCATTTTGGGGCTTGAAATGACGTAATTAGTTAAAGCCGATGAGTGATATCGCACGCTTTGGTTCATCCGACACCTTTACCTTCCACACACAGTATTTTGTAGTTACCGCTCCAACATTTAGCGTACTTATACGAAATGTATTCGTAGTTGCGAAGATGGACAACCATCAGCTGTATAATTAAATGAAGGCAATGAAAATTTGTGCCTGGCCGGGAATCGAGCCCGGATTTCCCACATATCGCGAGCGGTAGCCTTATTATTAGGCGATCCGAGCACGCTTCACGCCCATACATAATCTTCAATATGTCATCAACCATGCCTCTACAACCTGTACTCGTACATTCATCACGTATATTCCCGTACAAGGGAGACATTTAAATTGAAAGTCGCTTGCCCGGTGACGGCGGATAGACGTGAAACTGCAGTGCTTGCATTGTTCAGAAATCAGGCCGTGGAGAGCGCTCGAATAGGCTAATGGTAAGGCGACAGCTTGCGATAAACGGAAAATCCGGGTTCGAGTCCCACTCAAATACCAATTTTCGTTATCGTCATTCTACTGCATAGCTGATGGTTGTCCACATTCGCAACTGCAAAATTAATTGATGTGTTTGATAACGGTAATAGTCGCCGCAGCGTCTGTTCTATCGAACATGCATGCATGTCCAAAGGAACTTCGCTTCGTACTTCTGAACAAGAAAGGTGCTGCAATATCGTATTCAGCGTATTTTGCGCTACCAGCATTGTCATCAAGTGTGAGTTACAGGGAGCCGTGGTCGGCTCCTGAGGAAGAAGCGGGGGCTCGGACGACACCTCGGCAGGAAGTGCGCGCGCCGGACACACATCCGGACCCAGGCGGCGGGTGCTTTCTACGCGTCCCCCTGGAGCTGTCCTACACCGACCTCAGGAGCGCGGGAGATCGCTCCGCCAGCCGGGAGTAACGGCTCCGCCAACGAGGTCACGTCGGACATGGAGGATTTATCGCACAGAAGGCCTTTCACCTGATAGACCTTTATGTCTGTTTGTCCCCGATACTTTATGGTGCCATTCCGCTCTTCACGGAGGGTGGCGGTCTGTGCTCGCAGATCCTGAAACTAAGTTTCCCGGCTTGTGCCAACAGTTTATTTCCACTTAAATAACGACGTGTCTCGAGACGACAAACGCCCGACCTACTCTCTAAGAGCGCAAGTTACTGTCCACGACGTACGGCTACTAGCAGGTGCGGCCCAGCTCCACGGACCTAGTTTTGATCGTCAGGCGGTTAACCGTCGTAAGAAGGCACCAATTTGCGAAAAAAATGTCTTAATGATTCGAAGAAGAATGAAAGGAGTCAGTTTCAAACTAGAAACCTATTCTTGCGAGTAAATATTTTCACAGCGTGGGAAGCCTCATTTTTGCCGGCCGCGGTGGTCTAGCGGTTCTGGCGCTGCAGTCCGGAACCGCGGGACTGCTACGGTCGCAGGTTCGAATCCTGCATCGGGCGTGGGTGTGTGTGGTGTCCTTAGGTTAGTTAGGTTTAAGTAGTTCTAAGTTCTAGGGGACTTATGACCTAAGATGTTGAGTCCCATAGTGCTCAGAGCCATTTGAACCATTTTTTTTTGAAGCCTCATTTTTCTCCAATTTACTGGAAGACACATTGGGCCGATAAAAATATAACACTTTAATTTGAAAGGAACTGATGAAAGAGTATCGTAGCTGTCTAAACATTGTGGTGGTGGTTTGCAATATTTGTGTCATACCGGGAGTGTACCCAGTATTTGTACTATTGGGGTAGGGGGTTGTAGGGAGCTGCAATAGGGGGACGGTGGGGGGGGGGGGGAGAGGAAGCTCATGTTAGATTTCGCGATGGTAATAAATGACTCCGGTTATACACACTAGCTATCATTCAATGTCCATACGCTCTAATTCTCTTGTAACAACCAGCGAATTTGTATGCCTACGACTGTCTGTTTCGCGTACGGGGTTCGAGTTCTGTTGGCTAAAAATTTTGCGAAGAGCGGGGAGGGTGTGGAGCTGCGGTACGCTGCGTATTTCTTTGTTTTTTGAGTGTATTGAAATGAAATAAACTTTAAGTTCAGTGAACGATTCGGATACATAATTTACATATAATCGATCGGTAGAAAGAACTACCTCAGCACAAATTTCAGTAATCTGTCTTCTAACTCGCCATCAAATCGACTCAGTGATCTAACCATCAGTGCAGATTTAACAGAACCTTCATTAATGTCACCATGTCAGGAAGGTTCTCCCTCCATTTCCAACAACTTTGACCGAGATGTTCTTCCACATCATTCAATGCGTTCTAAAACCTATTCCACTGCTCTTAAAACCCTTTGGCTAAAATTTCTGAATATAGAACTACCTATGCATTATTAACAAACGGTCGCGGTTTTGAGTCTCGCTCTTTCACACAAACCTCACACCAGCTGTCCCCTTCTACCAAACCCACGACCACTGTACACGTCAGTACATTTCCCCACCTTCTCCCATCCTACTCCCTTGCCATCTCCAGTCTCTGCCTCTCTCTCATTACCAACAAGGACACACTGCTGAAGGCACTCGCTTTTGTCTACATAGATTTCCTAAACCATCAACGAAACTGACGTTTCAGTTTTTGAAAATCTCATCGTATATCAACTGTATTTCAGTGAATAAACATATGCATTTTAAAACCTATTCCACTGCTCTTAAAACCCTTTGGCTAAAATTTCCGAATGATAAACTACCAATGCATTATTAACAAATAGTCGCGGTTTGAGTCTCGCTTTCAGCAAGGGCGGGGGTTTCAAGTGTAGAATCACTTAGCATCTGTTTTCACTAACTGCTGAAGGCATTACTATAATCTCGTATGCGCTGTACGATGAAACATACATACGAGGCGAATTTCAAAAATAAAAGCTGTAGGTTTATACCGAGTGGTTATAATTAAAGTGCAGCTACTCACAGAGGCCCGGTGAAGCTGTAATTATCGTATGGCAGCGAAACTTCGCAGATATGCTAATGCCTTAATGCGGAACCGATTTACGCTGGAGTTGCTTGTGAATTCACACCACACAGTTACATACCGCGAGTGCAATGGCTCTTCGTGTACAACACGCCGTTTAATAGTACCCCAACTTCAGCGTCAGTGTGTATACAATGTATCCCGTAGTGTAAAATGTGTTTCATCAGTACAAAGAATATTGCCCGGTCACATCTGTCAGTTTCGATCTGTGCCTGAAGCCTAAGTGAAAATTCAAAACGTTATTGCGAATCATGAGGTTTCAGTTGCTGCGCCTTGTATACGTACCAGTATAAAACTGACAGCGTAACTTTCCGTACTGCTGACCATGGAATGGACAATTCTAGTGACACAAGCTGCAGCATGGTCGCGAATAAAAGACTGACCCGAATATAGAAAAAATTTCCTTTACTTTACGTCTGTGGTTACAACTTTTTTGTCATCAGACTACCATCTTCAAATCTTCATCAGGTTACTTTCCATTAGGAAAGTGGGTGCACTCAGCGACTGTGATATTACTTATAAATTATAGATCGCAGCAATCAGTCGTCCTTTTTTGCAGGTTTTATTTGGCAAATCCAGACTGACGCCCGAACAACAGGGAACTGACACGAATCGAGACCAGAGAATAGTGCACTGATAACGGCTAAGCACTAGCCGAAATCTGGATTTGCCAAATAAAACCTGCAAAATAGGACGACTGATTTCTGAGGTCTGTAATTCATAAATCTTCAAATCTGTTCTATAACAACATGTTCTAATTTACTGCAGCCATTGTGGTATCGACAAAATTCTGTGTTTAACTTTTGACGATGCCAATATGGCTGCAGTACATTAGGAGATGTTTTTATAGAACAGATCTGAAGATGGCCATAATAGACCGAAACCGGTAGTCAGATGACCAAAAAATTGTGACCACAGACGTAGAGTAAAGGATATTAATTCTAGTGACACGGCGCGAGCCATAGCGTGTGCTGCATGGTGAGTTACAGCGACAGCAACTTAGTGATTAACTTCCACCTGGATAGGACGTCTTCCTTTTGCACGTCCTACAACAAGCTGACCCATATTCCTGAATTTCATTAGTACTTTCTTTAAACCATTTAATGGCATCGAGCCTTTCCTCAAACTTTTCAGTCGTCGGTACTCTCTCAACTCAGCACTGTACTTCGTGCCATTCAGAAGAAAGTAGTTTCGATAACAGCACACAGTCTCCCTTCTCGATAGTTATACCCATACTGTTTACTCACGTTGTGGCTTGTCAAATGACACCATGCATGCCATACCCTCATACGAACAGCGAACGGCGCCAGATTAGCACCTGGTGGTCAAAATACGAACTAATTTGTTTTCCAGCGTAGATTGGCACCTCATTAATGCATTAGCATATCTACCAAATTTCTCTGCCGTACCAGAATTATAGCCAACTCTGGATCTATGTGAGTAGTTGTACTTCAATTACAACCACCCGATATTTAGATATTGGCAGATTAAAACGAGACTGCACGAATCCAGCGAAATATACGAATTCCTTACGAAGCCACAGGAAACGTTACAATGATTCAGTAGTCAGCTATGACTGAAAGCAAACAACAATTAGCTTTGTAAGACGTTCATCCCGTCAGTCGCTAGGTGCGCGCTGTAATTCGATATATCTGTGCAAAAGAATAGACGCTTGCGCAAATTGATTATTTGTGGCTGGTTTATGAGCCTAAAGTAATAGTGAAAGAGAGTTTATACAGTTGTGTCGAGAGTTCAAAATTTCTCGAGCAAATGTGCATTGTGAAAAGCGGAGTCACAAGCCCAGCACCCATACTAATGAAATCGTACAGAACAGATGTATCAAAAAACTGAGATCTGATTCACAATTGGTGCTATGAGTGATGAATTTCTTCCTGGTGTTTGTGTCACTATTTACATGACAGTCACGGAGAAGTTCGGACATCGCGGATTGTGTGCAATGTGTATACCGAAATCGCGCGTCCATCCCCCCACCCCCCTTTCAATTACCTAGGATAATATTCAGAATTTTCATTGGGAACTTTTCGACCACCCACTGAATAGGTAAGACCTCATACAGTTTTACTTTTACTTCTTCTTGTACCACAAAAAAGACTGCCTTGATGGACAACAGTTTGTAGATGAGAGGAACTCGAGGCAGACATTATCAGCTGGTTCATTTCCCTGACGGAGAACTATGCAGGAGGACTGTAGACGTCGACGGAATTTACGTAGAAAAGTGAAGTGGGTTTGTAGTGAAATATATCCGCCAATCAAAGCTTTTTCAAACAATATATATTTTTATATCAAACAGTCCTTATTTTCCGGATACGATTCATGTAATAAGTGTCCTAAAAGGAAACCAGTAGAACTAGCTCAATGTCTGCGCTGAAAAAATAAAAACCTAAAAAAGTTTAAATAAAATGGAAACACATTGAGTCACTGCACTCTTATGTTAACATGCCCATTCCTTCAGTTGCGGAGAGCAAATCAACTTAAAACTTTTTGGATTAGTAGACTCTATGGTTAAGAAAAGGAAATGCTACCTTGTGATCACGCCCAGAGGGTAAAAATTACGTAGTGCTCACCACCTCCCCTCCTTGCATTTTTCATATGTACCAAACTGCTCATCGGAGGACTGGCGGTAAGCTAAACATTGGTTCTCTGAAGTTATCTTTCAGTTTTAGGTTATCTAACGAAGTGCATTAAATATGTCGAAGTACGTTACATGTGGCACGGACGTAGCTATTAAGATAAGCTACACATCTGTCTGTTACTAAAGCCTTTCTTTCGCATTTGTATTCCTTGAGTTCTCGAACTCGCAATCTACTTGTCACTTTTCAAGATAACGTACAACTCGAGCCCCACTACCATCACGTAAGAATATAAACTGAAGAATCAGAGACTGGTACACCTGCCTAATATCGTATAGGGCCCCCGCAAGCAAGCAGAAGTGCCTCAACACGACGCGGCATGGACTCGACTAATGTCTGAAGTAGTGCTGGATGGAACTAACACCACTCTTCAGGGCAGTTCATAAATCCGTAAATGTACGAGGGTATGGAGATATCTTCTGAACAGCACATTGCAAGACATCCCGGATATACTCAACAATGTTCATGTCAAGAGGGTGGGGGTTGGCAGCCAGCGGAAGTGTTTAAACTCAAAAGAGTGTTCCTGAAGTCATTCTGTAGCAATCTTAGACGTGTAGAGTGTCGGACTGTCCTGCTAGAATTGCCCAATTCCGACGGAATGCACAATGGACATGAGTGGATGCAGGTGATCACACAGGATGCTTACGTAGGTGTCACCTGTCAGAGTCGCATCTAGACGTCACGTATCACTCCAACTGCACACGACCCACACCATTACAGAGACTTCACCAGCTTGAACAGTCCCTGCTTACATGCAGGGTCTGTGGATTGATGAGGTTGTCTCCATACCTGTACACGTCCACCCGCTCGATACAAATTGAAACGAGGCTCGTCCGACCAGCCAACATGTTTCCAGTCGTCAACAGTCCATTGTCGGTGTTGACGGGCCCAGGCGAGGCGCAAAGCTTTGTGTCGTGCAGTCATCAAGGGTACACGAGTTGGCCTCAGCTCCATAATCCCATATCGTTGATGTTTCTTTGAATGGTTCGCAAGCTGACACTTGTTGATGGCCCAGAACCTTCGACCATAGATACTAGTAGACTGGCCTTGCTGTGCAGAAGCTATGGGGCTAGTGTGGCTCCAATATAAGCCACGTGACTGTTGGCAAAACGTGGCGGGATTTCAAATCAGCGGTCTGCCATCCTGTGTTTGTATCGGATTTTCCCCACATTTCTCAATTGACTGCCAAACGCTTCCAGCAAAAACTACTTTTTTATTTGTGAAAAATTATGCCAGAACTACATCTGACCTGGATTTGTTCAAATACCATTTATAAAATCTAACAAATACATCGAACGCCACTCTGGTGGGCAGCGGGACGAAATTACTATAAACTATCAATTATAGTAAAATGTCGTGAAAATTCTTTTAAACAGTAAAAGTGGGCTCGTGTCAAAACTTTAAACATTGTATTCGCCATGTTTCGAGCTTTAGTCACTTATAAAAGAAAATGGTCTATGGGAATTATGTCAACTATAGGTTTCAAAATTGTTTACTTTAGGAGCAGGTCCATTTAGAGTATCAATTTTAGGTGCACTTCAAAGGTTCAGTTCCCACTATTTTTACAAAAGTTTAAACTATCAGTTTAAAAAAATATTTTAGATGAAAGGTGAGACTTTGCAGTTTCAGAAAATAATTTTGGAGCCTAGGTTTAAAAATGACAGACACTGTAAATACAAATTATAGATATACATTGTAAATAATAACTAACCTATCAAAACACTTCTCCGCGAAGTGCTTCGAGCAAAGGCGCGTATGTGCAAACGGCTTAAAGTTTTTCCGTTTCAGGGCCTGTATCCAAAGCTACCTTCGGTTTTCATCCTTACGGAACCTGTGAGTAGGAACGAGAAACGATTATACTTACTTCTGTAACCGAATTATCACAGATACTTTCCAAAATGTAATATGAGTCTGACTTTACAGGCATCACTTTCAACACTTTAATTTACGAGATACTATATTTCAAGAGTAAAAAACATATAAAAGTCACTTCAGCAGATTTCAATAAACGCATCTGCACTATCTTAGACACACTTACACGTGAAATGTAATGCCATTTCCCCGACAAAACGCTGAGTACAGCCATAAGCGCAACACGAAACAACCATGTTTTGCCAACATTCACGTGACTTCAGTCAGTCCAGAGATGTTGGAGCCACGAAAATGACGTCAGGGCCAGTCTATTATATTTATGGTCGAAGCCCAGAACTGATATCTGCAGCAGTTTTTGGAAGTGTTGCACTTCTGTCAAGTTGAACGATTATCTTCAGCCAAGTTGGTCCCGTTCTTGCAGTATCTTTTTCCGACCGCAGCGATGTCGGAAATTTGGTGTTTTATTGGTTTCCTGATACTCACGGTAACTCGTGAAATAGTCGTACTGGAAAATCCCCAATTCAACGCCAACCTCGGAGATGCTGTGTCCCATCGCTCGTGCACCAACTATAACACCACTTTCAAACACACTTAAAACTTGATAACCCTGTAGTAATCGATCTAACAAGTGCGCCGCACACTTGTTGTCTAATGTAGGCGTTTCCGACCACAGCGCCATCCGTTTTCTGCCTGTTTACATATCTCTGTATTTGAATACGCATGCCTTTACCAGTTTCTTTGGGGCTTCAGTGTATTTTACTGACAAAATAAGTCTGACGACGGCAAAAAGCACTCTAACGTCGACGTACCACTTTGCCTGGCAAGTGGCTTGCGTGAGTGAGAGAGTTATCGTAAACGTTCCGGTGTACGCAGGAGGACAGTCACCCGTGCGGCCGACACCGAAGGCTGTGATTGCGTAAAAGCGGAGGAGTGCGCGGAGCAGCTCGGCCGGCAAGGGCGGCGCAGCCCAGAAACGTCGACGCCGTAAATATGGGCGGCATTCCAGCGCCGGCGAAGGACGGCGCCGGGTCACGCGACGCTACGCAGCGTCCAGCCACGCGCACGCAAAACAAGGAGGAAGCGTACCTTGTGCGAATATCACCTGCCACATCCATGTCGGGCAAGCCACTGACAGCCCTCTGCCAACAGCTTGTCGTACCGGCACTGCTGTGTAGAAAATCTCTTGTAATGCCACTTCCTCGGACGAGAAATAAAAATCAAAAATTAGTTCCCAATACCCCAAAGATTTCCCCCCAAGTTCCAAATTTCCAGAAAAGTGAATAAGCGAACGAAGTTCCATTTATCACTATTATTAGGACAATAACGAGAAATTAAATCAGGAATCTAAGACTTGACAATTTAGCAATCTACGAAAGAAAGATTAAATTTCAGTAAAATTAAAATCAGAATCATAATAAATCGCAAAATTAGCATAAATTATCATTCGCAAAGTAGAACCAACGATCCCAAAGATTACTCCGTGTGAGTACTCTTTGGAAATCGCGAGTAATGACTAAGTATAATTCAATGCATTGTCACTACGTTACGAGAGTTAGCAAAAGCAGGTCATATATTTGAATGCTCGTACATGTAGGCGCGCTTAGATTATTTTGAGATTGAATAATTGTGATATATTATGACGCAGTATTACGATCTTCTGACTCCAAATATCACGGCATTAGAATTCGAACGGAGGACTTTTACCAACTAGAATAAAGTGAACTTTTAACTAGATAATTGAACTAAACATTACTTAGACAGTGATTTGGGCAACGAACACTGATAGACAATTTTCATTCATAATAGCCAGTGGTTTATGGAACTTCAGTGATAGGTCCGAAGCATATAATTTAAATCCCCCTACCGAGCGAGGTGGCGCAGTGGTTAGCACACTGGACTCGCATTCGGGAGGACGACGGTTCAATCCCGTCTCTGGCCATCCTGATTTAGGTTTTCCGTGATTTCCCTAAATCGCTTCAGGCAAATGCCGGGATGGTTCCTTTGAAAGGGCACGGCCGATTTCTTTCCCCATCCTTCCCTCACCCGAGCTTGTGCTCCGTCTCTAATGACCTCGTTGTCGACGGGGCGTTAAACACTAATCTCCTCCTCCCCCTTAAATCCCCCTAACACCTGGGAAAGTTTTCTTCTCAAGGCTCGATTAGGAAGTGACTCATATTGTGCAATAAAACACCCCCTCGTGCCCAGTCGTGCATTTGCGATTTAATTCTATCAAATTACTGACATGAAACTCCCGAGTAATAATTACGCGCAGCGATATTTGACTGTAGCGCTCGGCGCATGTGTAGTATCTTTGACTCAAATAACAAGCCCACTGTTACGATTTCTTAGATACGTGAAATTACGACCAGCTTGTAGGGAATTTGTTGTGGATGTGACTGTATTGTTTTTATCATTAATCTTTCATCAGTAATCAGTTGAACATCGATTACGAACGATTAATTACGATTCTTGGTGAAGTAAATATCTCTCGCACATCGACATTTCGGTTCAGCACTGTTATTTTGTGGAACGCCGTCTTCGTAACTTGGTTCAAAAATGGCTCTGAGCACTATGGGACTTAACCTCTGAGGTCATCAGTCCCCTAGAACTTAGAACTACTTAAACCTAACTCACCTAAGGACATCACACACGTCCATGCCCGAGGCAGGATTCGAACCTGCGACCGTAGCGGTCGCGCGGTTCCACACTGTAGCGCCTAGAACCGCTCAGCCACTCCGGCCGGCTTCGTAACTTGATAACGATCTCAACACTCTACCGACTGTCGCCGAGCTTTAGCCGAGGCCAAGTACAAATCAAAACAAATCATCAAGAAGAAGAGGCGTTATACACTGACGGATTCACGACACGCACATATCCTTTCGAGGGTTGATAATTTGTGTCGTGTTGCCGTTTGCAAGGCCCATTACAGTTCGAAAGGTGCCTCTTTATTCGGCAGTTTAACTCTTTTTCACCTAGGATATAGTTATGCACGTAACCACCCAGGTGTGCTCTGGGAGACAGCAGTTGAAATTAAATAATTGCATGGAACGTTTAAACTTATTTTATTAACACCTCTACATGCATATAACATGACTCATAACACTGAAACTCAATAACTGTAAATATTAACAATCATAAAGTGAAAAAAGTTATGAGATAACAGTATTCACACAACACACCGGTATTCGAGTATACAGATAGCTGTGCTATCACGTACACAAGGTAAAAAAGGGCAGTGCATTGGAGGAGCTATCATTTGTACACTCGTGATTATGTGAAATGGTGTCCCATGTGGTTTTAGTGGCACGACGGGAATTAACAGACTTCGAATGAGGAGTAGTAGCTGGAGCTGGACGCATGGGACATTCCATTTCGGGAATCGTCAGGAAATTCGATATTCTAAGATCCACTGTGTCAATAGTGTGCCGTAAACACCAAATTTCACAGATTCCCTCTCACCAAGGACAACGCAATAGCCGACAGCCTTCACTTAACGACCGAGGGCAACGGCGCGTGCGTACAGTTGTTAGTGATAACAGACATGCAACTCTGCGTAACACAACTACAGTAATCAATATGGGACGTCCGACGTACGTATCTGCTAGGACAGTGCGGCTATTTTGGCGTTAACGGGCTATGGCAGCAGACGACCGACTCGAGTGCCTTTGCTTACATTACGATATCGCCTGCTGTGCCTCTCCAGAGCTCGCGACGAATCCGTAAGACTCTAGACCACTGGACAATCGTGGACTGGTCAGATGAGTGCCGGTTTCAGTTGGTGAGAGCTGGTGGTAGATTTCCCTTGTAATGCAGACACCAAGATGTCAACAAGGCACTGTGCAAGCTGGTGGTGATTCCACAGTGTTGTGGGCTATGTTTTCCTGGAATGGATTGATTATATTTGGTTCCTTGGAGACCATTTGTAACCATTCATGAAATTCATTTTTCATATACGTATATTTATATGTTAGTTTATATATATATATATATATATATATCTGTACATGATATATATATATATATATATATATATATATATATATATATATATATATATATATATATATATATATATATATATATCATGTACAGAGTGGTCCGTTGATGGTGACCGGGCCAAATAGGTGGCGCCATGGGTGGCCAGCTAGATGGCACTGCCATAGGTCAAACGGATATCAACTGCGTTTTTTTTAATAGGAACCCCTATTTTTTATTACATATTCGTGTAGTACGTAAAGAAATATGCATGTTTTAGTTGGACCACATTTTTTCGCTTTGTGATAGTCACAAACATATGGCTCACTATCTTAGACTCTCTCTGCAAAATAGTTGCTGCTCAGTTAACGATGATGGACGTGGATAGCGATTACGTACCCTTCGGTCAACAACAAACTACAAAGACTCTATAATATTGAGATCTGGTGACTGTGGTGTCCAGGGGAGATACGAAGATACGACGATTCATCCTCGCGCTCACAAAACAAGTCCTCGACGACACGTTATTACGGCCAGAGGTGGTTGTTATGGGTACTGATTTCTCAGGATCTATGCACCCAAATTGCGTGAAAATGTAATCACATGTCAGTTCCAGTATAAAATATTTGTGCAATGAATACCCGTTTATCAGCTGCATTACTTCTTGGTGTAGCAATTTTAATGGTCAGTAGTGTATTTTCGTCAGCGTTGTGACTTAGCGGATGATGTTTTTCCGCTTTCCCTGTATGCGGTATAAATCTTCGATACGGTGCGTCATGAAACACAAAACACTTCGGCTCCCTTTGTTACGGAAGCATTCACAATACGAACACCAATACCATGCCCATGTTCGAATTCAGTTAACTTCGGCACAACACAGTCATAACTACACAGAACATCGTTCTGTCGACGACTACTGCTGGTAACATATTGCGGCCCTTGCACATGTACAGTTGCAGGCCAAATACAACAACACAACCTTCAGGCTTAGCTAACATCTGCATTTATGTTTCAAGCACTCTTTTCTCGCTGTATTTCCACGTTTTTTTCCCAACTCTTGCATGTAGCGATTTCCTGTGGTCACTTGAGAATGAATAAGCAAAGGTATACAAAATATGCAGATAATTAGACGCGTCACGCGTTGCCTTGGAAACGTGCCGGTGCAGACGGCGCACAGGTGCACGGGGCGCACAGCGGCCGCTTCCCGGCCAGCTACGGCGGCGGCGGCGGCGACGGCGGCAGCGGCAGCGGCGGCGGCAGCGGCAGCGGGCTCCCCTGGCGACACGCCAGCCAGCCTTTCCGCCTGCTTGTCTGCCAGGCTTTCTCCAGCGACGCCCGCTGCACGCTCGCCGCGCCGCTAACAGCGTTTTTCAAGGCGCCGACCTGCAGGCGACAGCACTAAATTCTGCCCATCCGCGGCTCGGAAAAAGCCGGCCTGTCCGCCGCGAGTCGCGCCGCACTCAAACCCAAGGTTTACAATCGTCCGCGTGACAAGTGCTCTCTTTTACTGTTCTTTCTACATCGCCCTCCGCTCTGTTGCAGGTACACTCTACACTAGATTTCTCCGTTACAGCAGACACTTCACCGAGTCCTGTTACGAAAGGCATCTGCGACAGCAAAAAGTTCTCGCACTCTTACCACTACGCTATGACAAGGACTCCTGAAACATTTGCTCATTTGCGGCCGTAAGATTAGATTTAAACGCCTAAGCAAACCGATCTTTCCATGTAGCTTTTAACAAAAAGGAATCATCAGAAGTAAAAGTGACGTGGGGTCTACCTCAACAGTATGTGGTAGGACCACCGCTGATATATTTACAAATGACCTGGCGGATTACACCTGTAGAGTTACGAGGTTATTCCCAGACAACAACTGCCTCCAAGAAGGGGCAGCTTCTAGCAGATACGAAATGTACAGAAACTTCTCCAGTATCGCAATGAGTGTGAAATATTCACCAGAGCGGTAAATAAAATCTCTGAATTCACTCAACTAGAATAAGTGTGTGAAAACTAAGCAAAGATAGAAAACACGAGCGTCGTATTAGATGTGTAAGTAGGCTGTTCATGTTTAATTATTGGCAACGTTACGTAGCGCTCTGTATGAAAATCACTGGCTGTGCTGTGTGCAGTCTGTGGCTAGTTTGCTTTGTTGTCTGCCATTGTAGTGTTGGGCAGCTGGATGTTAACAGTGCGTAGCGTTGCGCAGTTGGAGGTGAGCCGCCAGCAGTGGTGGATGTGGGGAGAGAAATGGCGGAGTTTTGAAATTTGTAAGGGTGGATGTCATGAACTGCTATATATATTATGACTATTAAGGTAAATACATTGTTTGTTCTCTATTAAAATCTATTATTTGCTAACTATGCCTATCAGTAGTTAGTGCCTCCCGTAGTTTGAATCTTTTATTTAGCTGGCGGTAGTGGCGCTCGCTATATTGCAGTAGTTCGAGTAACCAAGATTTTTGTGAGGTAAGTGATTTGTGAAACGTATAGGTTAATGTTAGTCAGGGCCATTCTTTTGTAGGGATTTTTGAAAGTCAGATTGCGTTGCGCTAAAAATATTGTGTGTCAGTTTAAGCACAGTCATGTATAATTTTTCTAAGGGGACGCTTCATATGTCGACCCTTAGCCGAGGATACCTCACTGGAATCTTCTGATTTCTTTCTTGTAGTTTGTGCAATTAGTGCAGCCTTTGTTTATTGCTAGCGCGTAATTGTAGAGAGAATTTCCTTTGTAGTTGTAGTTTTTCATTCTTGTACAGTAAAACCGTTGTGGCATGCATGTAGATTTGCACCAAGTATTTCGCAGCTGCGCTTGCAATTAACGAGATATTATTTTCAATGCTATGTTAATGTGTTTTCTTATTTTGATTTTCAAATTGTGCTTTTATGTGTTATCGTGTGAAATATTGTGACAATAATGGCGTGTGAAAAACGTAATACTAGGCCCCAAAGTAAACTGAGAAATGACAGTGAAGACGAAAGCAGTGTGTTAGCGCCACCGTGTAATGAATTAACTAATGTTCAAAGTAGTAATTTGGTAATTGTGCATAGGGAAATGGAGCGGGCTGCAAATAATGATGTAGGCAGTGAAACAATTAGTGAACAGGGAAGCATTATCGATCGATCGGTCGGCAACAGCTTGCCTCAGGAATCCGAAATGACAGGACACAATCCTGCAAATACTGTAGATTCAGGTTTTGCGTCCTCGCCGTTTTCTCCAGTAAGTCAAGACACATTTCCTGCTTTTCAAAATGCGAATATTGCCGGTTCAAATGCATTGCCGAATAGCACTGAACAACATGTCTCAGACACCAGTGCATTGTTATTACAATTAATACAACAAATGGGACAAAAGCTTCAAAAGTTAGACACAATGGAACAACACCAGAGACAAACACAGCAACAGCTTCAAAAGTTAGACACCACACTTGAACAAACACGTGAAGATTTAACTACTGAGTTACATAACATTGAATCGAAAAGTCAAAAAGTCTGTAATGACGTAAAAACACAAATTTGTGAGAATTTTCAACCTATTTTTTCGCGGCATGAAAATGCATTGCAGAATCACGAAGCAGCCATAAAAGCACTGCAAACCATTGTTCATGAAAATCATGAGACCTTGTGGGCTAAAATTGACTCAGTTGCATCTACCGATTCGGTTACGATACTTGCAAAAACTCAGGAAAACTTAAAGGACACAGTAGATACGATTTCAACACAAATGGACACTCTGAAACTTGGTTCAGAAAAACACACTGAGGAAATAAGTACACTTTCGGAGAGAGTAGCCGAACTTTCGGATCAGTTCACTAACTTATCTGCAAAGGTAGATGATGATCTGAATGACACAAGACCTGTAGCCATCACTGACACAGAAGAGTATGGACAAATTAAGAAATTCAAACAAAATCAGAATCAAATTAATACGCAACACAAAAGAGAAATCCGGGAAGTACAAGATCAGTTGGCACAAGTAATACAAAAATTACATATTTCAGAGGACACTCGCGCTCCAACACAGGAAGAGGAACTTAGAAATACGGAAAAGCCACAAAACAATAACACAGGGCATTTCGGAAATTATGAAATAAATTGGCAAGGTGCACCGAATTTTGAGATGGAACCGCCGACACGACGTAACAATGACGATGATTTTGACTATAAGCTGTTCATTACTACACGTAAATTCAAAACATTTAAGAATTCTGGCAACGACATTCATCCACAAGCGTGGCTCCATCAATTCTCTCATTGTTTTCCTCCCAACTGGTCATTAGAGCACAGATTAGAATTTATGTGCGGCTATTTAGAGAATGAACCAGCTGTAAGAATGCAATCGGTCATTCACGATTGCCACAGTGAAGGAAAATTTTATCATGCCTTTCTCTCAGCAAATTGGTCTCAAGCTACACAAGACCGAGTAAAACATAGCATCATAATGATGAAACATTTCGAACAATCTGAATTTTCCAGTCTTGTGAAATATTTTGAAGACATGTTGCACAAGAATCAGTACCTGTCAAACCCATACAGCCCCTCAGTACTCATCCGCATTTGCTTAATCAAATTACCTGAACATTTACGACATATTATTTTGGCAGGACGTTGCAAAGACGACATTGAAGCTTTTCAGGGACTCTCACAAGAATTAGAAATTGACACAGGCAGTCGCGGAACGCAAAAACAGGAGCACAACAATTACAGGTCACATGCGTCACAATTCCGTGACAACGGAAATAATAACTGGACACGACAAGGCTATTCTTACAATGTAAATAGTGACCAAAACAGACATCACCTGTATGACAACCACTGGCAGAGTAATAGTTACAGAGAAAGATCGCATTTCCATAGTAATGAATATGACAGAGACAATCATAGAAACAGAGAATATGGCAACCAGAACAATTATTATCAAGGGAGACAGAATAACATCAGACGCAACGATCCACTGCGGAGTGTCCGCCGCTCGTGGTCTCGCGGTAGCGTTGTCGCTTCCCGAGCACGGGGTCCCGGGTTCGATTCCCGGCGGGGTCAGGGATTTTCACCTGCCTCGAGATGACAGTGTTTTTGTGTTGTCCTCATCATTTCATCATCATCCAGGAAAGTGGCGGAATTGGACTGAGCAAAGATTGGGTAATTGTACGGGTGCTGATAACCACGCTGTTGAGCGCCCCACACACTAAACATCATCATCATCATCCACTGCGCAGTTACGATTCCGGGAGAAATTCTCCACCACATGACAGACAAAAAAGAAACTATGTAAACTACCGAAAAAACGACAGACCTGAATTTCATCAGAACTGGCGGGACACAAACAGAGCAGGGCCCTCTCGACAAGGTTAATTTGTAGAAGTTAGGTCTCCTAATCCTAATAACGATGCGCGCCAACAAGGAGACAGACAATGACTTGCACCACAGGCAGCAGTGTACTCCGGCTGGCTCAGAGAAAAATAACATAGACGCTAACCTTGAGAAAAATTCCAGTATTCTTTACCGACGTATACCGCATGATAATTGCATTCAAGTTCAAACTCTGAGTACTATGAAGAGGAGCGGCTGTAAAACCGCTTATTGAGAGATAATCTGCATTTTAACTTAGTCTTTGCCATAAAACGTTTCACTTCACGCTACTAGTACAATTTGTCACACTGAGAAACTGTTAACATACAACAATGTTTTGAAGTTAACTATCCAGCCTAGAATCTAGGAAACATTTTTAAACTGAAATTACGAATGCATTGTTATAGTGAACAGACGACACAGTGTTGTTATTTGTACATTCTTGCTTGTTAGTTGCACGATTATGTAACGACTATCAGGCTTACGTACTTAGAACATATACTGGTATTGCTAATGAGACTTTAATGCAACATTTTGATTTACTTGAAAATACATTCTGGATTTAAAGTACTTTCTGTGAGATACCAGATGACACAGTGGTTAGTTTATTTGACAGCTACATGACTATATCACGACGCTACTAACATGTGAAACAATTTACATTGTTGCTTTTGCGCTGTATCTGTTTTATATCTGCACAGTTTTTCTGTATTATTCTGGAAAGTAAAACATGTTTTAGTAGTAACTGTGGTATAGCTACAATGAGACAGCCTTTTCTGTAGCACAGCAATACGTTACAGCACAGTACTTTCTTCATCACGGCAATAAGCATAATAACTAAGATATCTATACGCAAAGCATTTCACTTTTGTTTATCATGAGGTAAGTACATTGACTTCTGCAGAACTTAGCTTTTGTAGGACGATAACTACGACACTTCCACAGAGATTATCTTACAACAAAACGCACAGTTTAGCGCTGCAGTACACGTATTTGAGTGATTAATTTCGTACTTAAAAGATATTTGAAGTACAATGATACAAAGGTTTTCCGTGATACATTTCATTCCATTGCTATAATCTGTAACACCTGAGGGTATAATTACATTAATCCTCAGGGGGTACGCGCTTACTTTGTGTACCATGTGTTTGGCAAGCACAAGGAGCCCTAGCTAATATGGTATTTGTTTATACAACTTTACACATCGGTACCATATTTCTCTAACACAGAATTACACAGCTATCTGATTATTTAACAGAGAGACAAACTTTTTTTTACTATGTCAGTGCCACATGTTAACGCAATTACACAGTTGGATAATTTCACACTTATGAAATTGTATTTTGTCTGTACTTTGTGAACAGTTCATATTTTTTCGGAACCATTGTGATACTATGAGAGCTTTGAATGATGTATTTGGAATGGAAGCATGATTTTTAAAGTACGTTTCAGGTAGATGACACTACTGAAATAAGCAGAGAATATTTTTTAGGTTTTAAAATTACTGCAGAAAGCTACAACATTTTTGAGATTTGACTGAAGTGTTATGATGTTATTATTACGATGACGATGTGTATTATGCTGTTGAGGTATGTTTATGATCAATAAACTGATACTATATGGGAAATTTGATTATGCTATGTATTTATTATGAGGAAATATTGAAGATGTGTTGATGAAAATGTATATGTGTAATAAGGTAAGGAATAAGGAGTAGTGCTTAGGGACTCTGATTTATGAAAAGGATGTTGGAAACCAAGAATCATACTTTAAAAGTTATGAAAAGTTTGTAAATGCATGAATGTACCACAATGCTGACAAAACTTTTTAGACACTGTTATCTATGAGATTTTGTTTCTACACATTTGTAATGCAAATTCTCGACCTGTGAATTTTATATGAGACTGTCACTGTAGCGCAAACTGGTGTCGTAAATATTTCGGAAAGAAAGTTAAGTGACCACCTTCACGTAATGCGTCGTGGACACCCAGCTGCGCGACAGTCACCTGCAAAAAAGCCATTAGTGTGTGCCTTTCAGAGGCACAGGTGGAGAAAAAAGGAGGCCATTATCCTCGCTATTGACATTTCTTTGTAGAAAGCATCGCAAATACGACACGCTCGAACTTGAAAACATATGATTACACTGTGGAGCTCGTAATTTATGATATTTACTAAAATGCCTAATGAAATGATGAGAAACATTTCACATCTATTGCCTTGCTAATTGAAAGATTGTTTACTGCATTATGAAATTCCATATGGCTAGCGAATGACGTTTCACGCCTTGCTTTGCCTATTTTGTTTAATATCTAGTTTCTAGCTGCACTGCAGCATTGGTTAAAATAAAATTTTATAGATGTACTAATATAGATATTTTCTGTCTACAGATCCAGTAAATAATAATTTTGTGATATACTTCCTAAAAATGAGGGAGTACAAAAAGATATTTCCCTTCACAGGACCAGTATTTGGTAATTTATTTCGTAGAATAAGTTTTTGTGGTGCATCACTTTAATGACATGGATATCAAGATGTGAACAGACATTTTCCTTATCTGCATTGTTGTCTTTAGTGTACTATTTTTTCTGCTTGAGCTTTGTCAAGTTTAGGTATACGTTATTGCATTTGCTGCTGCTGTTTGCCAGGCATAGTGCTACTAAATTCACTTTGTATTACTCTGTGAAGCCAGTTTTACTACTGATTTATTTTTCTTTTTGTTGCACATTGGCTCATATTAGTGATAATGTTGCATTTGCTCCTCAAATTTAGATTTACTGCTGCTAGCTTTGCCAATTTGCATTTTTTTTGTCATTGCTGTTTGTGTTCATTGTTTTGTGCTGCTGCATTGCTTCGTTCCTTAGTATATACATCTGAGCTCATAGATTTAAGTTAGCTTAAGAGGGGGTCGACTATATAAGAAACTAACAATGATGAATTGGAAGAAATGCATTGAGAAGCTATAAGAAAATGGTTTGGCCAAAAAAGTAGTGTACAGTGGAGAAAAACTATTTTTGAAAGAGGATGTGAACATAATACAGAAAGCATGCTTGGATAGGATTTCTTCTTTTTTTTGTGGAAACAAATGTTGAAATAAGAGGAAAGAATGAGGTTTTGGGTTGGACTGCAGTACCAAATGTACACACTGAAAACAAACCCTGTCCTGTCGTTTTGTGCTATTCCACTATGTGTTTGTGTACCCTTGTGTATTTGTGTTCTTCCTGCCTTTATATGTTTAGCTGATAACAGTTATGTTGTAGAGTTTTTCTAATACTATGTTATTTACTTTGTAAAGATGTTTAGACATTGTTTGTTCTGTTTTATTTTAATGCTCATGTGTGAAATTAATGTTTCGAATCTATTCTCATTATTTTATTTATTTATGTCATAATTCCTGTAACACTGATGTATATGCCTATTTCTATTCTTTTGTAAAGCCTTTATTACTACAAATTTATCTGTACTATTATGTTCTTTAATGATGTATTTTGTACCTTTGTAATTGTATTCTCATGTTATAAAATTGTAATTGGCACCAGTTCATCAAATTAAGTAACTTGTAAGCATTCATTTCACTGCACATATTTCTGTTGGTCATAGAATATGCACAATATGTGAAAAAAGAGGACTGTTAGTGTTTGGACATGTGTTAATAATTCAGCAAGGGACTGGTTAACAGCATTGGTGGTTCTAAGGACAATTCAAAAACTTTGTGAGTGCACAAGTGGTGGTTTATGGACTTGCTATATTCTCCGCAAGACTTTTCGATGGTGATTGTGCACCTGCACAGTCGCAACAGATGGCTGTTGGCTGTCTCTACAAGGTCTACAGTGGGTCTGCACCTCTGGTGGCCCACCAATACCATACTCTCTACCAGGACTACAGTGGGTCTGCTCTGTGATGACCTACCTACCAATATTCTTCAAAACGTCGACTGACTCTGCTGTTGTGGGTTTGCTCTCTTGTGGCCCATTACCCGTCTGCATGTCAAGAGTCAGCACTGTCTTTCCGTTGGAAGGACAACATTACTGCTTCAAGACCGCATGGAAATCCACTACTTCCGTGTGCATTCTCTTTTACTGCTCAGACTTTGAGAAAAAAAAACAACACTGCAATTTTACTGTGGTGAATGATCAGGACTGTCTTTATTGACTGTGAGAAAAGTTTAGCTTTTGACAAAGATTGTATCAATAAGTGTGTGCATTTGATATCTTTGTTATTGTAATTATGAAAAATCTTATCAAATCATTATTGGCCACTGCCCAAAAAATTTGTAAAATGTTTTGTGGGGAGCATGGGGGCTATGTAAGTAGGCTGTTCATGTTTTCTTATTGGCAACGTTACGTAGCGCTCTGTATGAAAATCACTGGCTGTGCTGTGTGCAGTCTGTGGCTAGTTTGCATTGTTGTCTGCCATTGTAGTGTTGGGCAGCTGGATGTTAACAGTGCGTAGCGTTGTGCAGATGGAGGTGAGCTGCCAGCAGTGGTGGATGTGGGGAGAGAAATGGCGGAGTTTTGAAATTTGTAAGACTGGATGTCATGAACTGCTATATATATTATGACTATTAAGGTAAATACATAGTTTGTTCTCTATTAAAATCTATTATTTGCTAACTATGCCTATCAGTAGTTAGTGCCTTCCGTAGTTTGAATCTTTTATTTAGCTGGCAGTAGTGGCGTTCGCTGTATTGCAGTAGTTCGAGTAACCAAGATTTTTGTGAGGTAAGTGATTTGTGAAACGTATAGGTTAATGTTAGTCAGGGCCATTCTTTTGTAGGGATTTTTGAAAGTCAGATTGCGTTGCTCTAAAAATATTGTGTGTCAGTTTAAGCACAGTGATTTATAATTTTTCTAAGGGGACGTTTCAGATGCAGAGCCTACAAGCGCAGAGGCGTCAAAACTTTGACAAACGCCGATTGATACTGAACAAGAAGGACTCCACGCAATGACAGCCGATCAGAGCTGATCCTGGTCGGTCGGGTAGAAGGCGAATGCATGCTACTGGATGTCCAGAAAGCTGATGGATGGTGAAATTGTGACATCTGTATCTACTGCAAACTAGATTAGGGGTATCGAAAGCATATACTAAGTAGAAGACAATGTAATGCTCCGAAGATTTACTCGAAATGCTTATTACCGGGCCAGAATTAATTCTCTTCACTACTACCGTGTTATTTTGACCGGCGAGAAACTTGTCACGACTCTAAACCAACAATTATGCCCTTTAGCTATCAAACTGCATTGAAAAAATTCAGAGAACTGACCACTGGTCCAGTGTATGTTCATAAAAGATGGTTAATACTTCTCAAGCTGCTTTATAGTGGCATATCCTGTCGGCCCAAAAAGTTTCGAGACTGCTGTAATGAAAAACAGATCAAAGTTAAGATGATGGTTGTAATTTCATAGCCGCGCGGGATTAACCGAGCGGTCTCAGGCGCTGCACTCATGAACTGTGCAGCTAGTCCCGGCGGAGGTTCAAGTCCTCCCTCGGGCATGGGTGTGCGTGTTTGACCTGAGGATAATTTAGGTTAAGTAGTGAGTAAGCTTAGGGACTGATGACCTTAGCAATTAAGTCCCATAAGGTTTCACACACATTTGAATATTTTTGATCTAATTTCGCAGGTTCTACGTTGTCTTTCCTCACTTGAGTACAACCCACAGAACGCTTGTGAATCTCTCTGGGAAGTCCTCCTTTGGGAAGATGCTCAACTCGTGCGTAATCTTGGCTTGAAGGTTCGCTATGTCATCAAAGCTTTGTCCGCTTATGTCAGTTTCTGCATTTTCTCGTTTTGTGAACTTTACACATTCACAACGCCAACTCTCGTCATCTTTCATTATTTCGTTCCAGAACAAAATTTTCCATGTTCTGCATTTCAATCTAAGCGCAGCACGCGTTGATGCGTCTTTACGTTTGGTCGAAAGTCAGAGCGTGCGGGACTAATCTTCCACAAACTTTTTCTCTTCTTCAGAACATTTGGGAGTATGTCTCGAACGCTTCATTTAGAGATCTTGCCCCACTGTGATTTGTGACGTAGCAACGTTGACCAACTACAGCCGATGGTCTGCTAATTAACACTGCCTGCTCATAACTGGTCGAATGCACATCTGTTGTTTACGGTTGTTAGTTCAAGATGCCACTATGGTTACTGTGCTGGCGCCGCTTATACGACAGGAATAAAATCATTCTTAGAACTTTTTGGACGGTCAGTGATGACGGTAATCTCCACATATACGCCAAGAGATAGAAACTATTTAACGCGGAAAAAAAATCACACAAACACTACAGTTATATTGCTACAGAAACAAGTGTGATTTACTGGCTTGTATTAAAATTCGCCAAACCTGTCACCTCCATTAAACATCGTCTACAGTTACACTATGCGATCAAAAGTATCCGGACACCTGGTTGAAAATGACATACAAGTTCGTGCCGCCCTCCATCGGTAATGCTGGAATTCAATATGGTGTTGGCCCACCTTAGCCTGATGACAGCTTCCACTCTCGCAGGCGTACGTTGAATCAGGTGCTGGAAAGTTTCTTGGGGAATGGCAGCCCATTCATCACGGAGTGCTGCACTGAGGAGAGGTATCGATGTCGGTCGGTGAGGCCTGGCACGAAGTCGGTGTTCCAAAACATCCCAAAGGTGTTCTATAGGATTCGGGTCAGGACTCTGTGCTGGCCAGTGCATTACAGGGATGTTATTGTCGTGCAGTCACTCCGCCACAGACAGTGCATTACGAACAGATGATGATATATTATCCATGTTTTGCATTTCAATCTAAACGTAGCATGCGTGAAACAAAGTTTTGCATCACCTCGATTCCGAGAGTTCCGGAATCTGTACAGAAAATTGGAATAGAAATCAACATAAACTTCATTTTCGCCCTTTTTATTGCTCTTGAAAACCACAAATTGCATGTTGCACCACTATACTATAGACCTTCAGAGATGATGGTCCAAATTGCTGTACACACCGGCACCCCTAATACCCAGTAGCACGTCCTCTTGCACTGATACATGCCTTTTTTCGTCGTGGCATACCATCCACAAGTTCATCAAGGCACTGTTGGTCCAGATTTTCCCACTCCTCAACGGCGATTCTGCGTGGATCCCTCCGAGTGGTTGGTGTGTCACGTCGCCCATAAACAGCCCTTTTCATTCAATCCCAGCCATGTTCGATAAGGTTCATCTCTTGAGAACATGCTGGCTACTCTAGCCGGACGATGTCGTTATCCTGAAGAAAGTCATTCACAAGATGTGCACGATGGGAGCGGGAATTGCCGTCCATGAAGACGAATGCCTCGCCAATATGCTGCCGATATGGTTGCACTATCGGTCGGAAGATGGCATTCACGTATCGTACAACCATTACCGTGCCTTCCATGACCACCAGCGGCATACGTCTGCCCCACATAATGCCACCCCAAAACAGTAGGGAACATCCAACTTGTTCCATTCGCCGGACAGTGTGTCTAAGGCATTCAGCCTGACTGGGTTGCCTCCAAACATGTATCCGACGATTGTCTGGTTGAAGGCATATGCGACACTCATCGGTGAAGAAAACGTGATACCAATCCTGTGCGGTCCATTCAGCATGTTGTTGGGCCCATCTGTATCGCGCTGCATGGTGTCGTGTTTGCGAAGATGGACCTCACCATGGAGGTCGGGAGTGAAGTTCTGCATCATGCAGCCTATTGCGCACAGTTTGAGTCGTAACACGAGGTCATGTGGTTGCAGCAGAGTGTGCATTGATATGAAACTTCTTGCCAGAGTAAAACTGTGTGCTGGACCAAGACTCGCACTCAGAACCGGAAAGTTTCATTCTGGAAACATCCCCCAGGCTGTGGCAAAGCCACATCTCCATTCTCCATAATATCCTTTCTTCCAGCAGTGTTAGTTCTTCAAGTTTCGCAGGAGAGCTTCTGTGAAGTTTGGAAGATAGCAGATGAGGTACTGGAGGAAGTAAAGCTGTGATGAGGGGTCGTGAGTCATGCTTTGGTAGCATAGTTGGTACAGTGCTTACCCGCGAAAGGCAAAGGTCCCGAATTCGAGTTTCGCTCCAGCACACAGTTTTAATTTGCCAGGAAGTTTCAAGGAATATCAGTCTCAGCGGGTGTTTTCAGTAGGTAGAAGCAGTCGCAGCATCCAGAGAGCGGCGACCTATGCAATGAGCATAATTTCTTGTCTTAAGGGATGTCTTTAATCTGTCCTTTTTCTCTCCTTTCTCGTTAAGAGTTCCCATTGAATCACCCTATATATACGTATTGTAAGATGGCAAGAACTATGCCCCTTACATGAAATCATTAAAGATCACCTAACTCACGTTGAGCGAACAGTAGGGCTGAACAAAAATGACTGACAAGGCACAATCCATCTTGTAGAGGGTATAGTATGGACATATTGGAATAATTAATGTCGGGTGGTGGTTTTAAAGTAATTCACATGACATGAAAAACTTTGTGGAAATGCGTCGATTTACTGGAGGCTAGTTTATCCCAGGGAAGTATTCAGAATTGACCGTGGCTGGCTGTGGAGTGGCGAAGGAAAGCGACAATAGGCAGCTCTGAGAAAGCGGTAACGGGATGCGGCCTCCAGCTGCCTTAAGATGAGTGACAGTGAGTGGGTGGTTGACCCCATGCTGGTGTACTGGGAAGAAGACAGAGAACTTGTATGCCTGTTGATAAATGTCAGTCGTCTCGTTTTCAGTGAAACATGCGAGAAAGCCGCGCAAACCTACGGTGGAGCAGTTAACAGAGGCCAAAATATGTGTGTTCGTGACTATAGTAACTTCACACTGAATTCACGGTCCGCAGAGACTGAAGTAAATCAGGTGAAGAGCGACAGAATGAGACACGCCGGCCTCCGATGGGAACGTAGGACCAAGGAGTTTGAAGTACTCTCCTGGGAGTCAAGACCTGAACAATACCCAACAGTAACTACACACACACACACACACACACACACACACACACACACACACACACACAGCCGACTCATGAACAAACGGCGAGCCAAAACGCGTCGATTGGTGGGACGACCGATGGACGATCCACCAAGACCGGGGCTGGTCAAGTGATGCGTGGCGGGAATGGTCGGGCGAGCCGTGTCGATGGAGACCTTGTAACTAGGCTGTTTAGGTTCTTATATTGCTAACGCCACCGCCACGTAGCGCTCTGTATGAAAATCACTGGGTGTGCTGTGTGCAGTCTGTGGCTGGGTGGCATTGTTGGAATTTGCTGTTGTAGTGTTGGGCAGTTGGCTGTGAACAGTGCGTAGCATCGCGCAATTGGAGGTGAGCCGCCAGCAGTGGTGGATGTGGGGAGAGAAATGGTGGAGTTTTGAGAGTTGATGATCCGGACGTGTGTCCATCAGAGACAGTAAATTTCTAAGACTGGATGCCACGAACTGCTATATATATTATGACTTTTGAACACTATTAAGGTAAATACATTGCTTGTTCTCTATCAAAATCTTTGATTTGCTAACTATGCCTATCAGTAGTTAGTGCCTTGAGTAGTTTGAATCTTTTATTTAGCTGGCAGTAGTGGCGCTCGCTGTATTGCAGTAGTTCGAATAACTAAGATTTTTCTGAGGTAAGTGATTTGTGAAAGGTATAGGTTAATGTTAGTCAGGGCCATTCTTTTGTAGGGATGATTGAAAGTCAGATTGCATTGCGCTAAAAAAATATTGTGTGTCAGTTTAAGCACAGTCATTTACAATTTTTATAAGGGGACGTTTAATCTTGTAATTTGTGTAATTAGTGTAGCTTTTGTTTATTGCTAGTGCATAATTGTAGAGAGAATCTCCTTTGTAGTTGCAGTCTTTCATTGTTGTACAGTAAAACAGTTGATGGCATCCAGTCTTACAAATTTACTGTCTCTGATGGACACACGTCCAGATCATCCGCTCTCAAAACTCCCCACTTTCACCACTGCTGGCGGCTCACCTCCAATTGCGCGATGCTACGCGCTGTTCACAGCCAACTGCCCAACACTACAATAGCAAATTCCAACAATGCCACCCAGCCACAGACTGCACACAGCACAGCCAGTGATTTTCATACAGAGCGCTACGTGGCGGTGGTGTTACCAATATAAGAACCTAAACAGCCTACTTACAACCTCTCTGCTCCAACCCGACTGCACTAGTGCTGCATTGCAACTCCCCGACTGGCAGGTCCAGACACGTTCCAACTGACTGCCAGCCCGAACTCGCGACGCGAACTCCTTACGACAGACAACGACCGTTAAGTAATAGCAGTCGACCAAAGATACAATGAGAAGGGATATATCGATACGCGCTGCTAACGCCGCTCATGGTCAGGCAAAGCAGCAACTCAGTGACAGTAGTAATTTAAATTAGCGTAGTGAGGTGGAAGTACGTTGAAAACAGGGTGAAAAACAGATTAAAACTGTGTGCCCGACCGAGACTCGAACTCGGGACCTTTGCCTTTCGCGGGCAAGTGCTCTACCATCTGAGCTACCGAAGCACGACTCACGCCCTGTCTCACAGCTTTACTTCTGCCAGTATCTCGCCTCCTACCTTCCAAACTTTACAGAAGCTCTCCTGCGAACCTTGCAGAACTAGCACTCCTGAAACAAAGGATATTGCGGAGACACGGCTTAGCCACAGCCTGGGGGAAGTTTCATATCAGCGCACACTCCGCTGCAGAGTGAAATTCTCATTCTGGAAACTTCCCCCAGGCTGGCCCACGGTCGCTAGCTGGAATGGCAGCTCGGTACGTGCCGGTAGTGACAGGAGCAGTGCGAGGTGTGAGGTTAGGTAGCCGCGAGCAGGAGCAGCCGGAGGCTGGGAGGCTGGGAGGCGGTGGCGCGGCCGCGTCTCGTTAGGAGTGCCGGGTGTCGGCTAATTAATCGGCGCGCGACACGTCAAGGGCGCGCGCGGCCGGCGCTCGCTCAGGGACGCGGCCGCGATGTCCGCCGTTCGCCGCTCGCGCGCGCTCCGCTACTCCACGGCCCCAACTACCTGTCTGCAGCGCTCTGCGCAGTTTCACCTGTTCTGGACGACAGAGCGAAGCTGCATATTGCCTTAAGAAACAGCAGTCCTGTTATGGCAGAAGGGGGTAGCTTGTATTAACCGCGAATCTCCCGGAAAGTCTTCACGCTAAATAGATCGTTGTGACTTGTCTGCATTCTAGTAGCCAATCGGTGCTCCAGAGTCCGTATCAGCGGAAGACTACCCCTCACCCTATGCTTCTGAGAGACGGTTGTGATGGCAATGCTCTGCGCGCCTCTCGCTTATAATTTAAGGTTAACATTATTAGCAGCACCGGCACCTTAGAGAACCATTGGTCAGAAATTAATCACACCATTCCAGTCATCTTTCTCGAGTCCAGCAGTGCATTGGGAGATGCATGCGTTACTTAGTCCGCTGGTCAGGCCAACACCGACTGTGTCGTTTATTTAAAAGCTCGCGAGTCATTGTTAGAAAGTCAATTGCGTGTAAAGGGCACATTCTAAAGAATTTCAAGTAACTCTGAGGACCAGCAGGTTCACTTTGTGTAATCCATGCCGTGTAGCTTTGTAATATTCACTGAGGGGTTTTCTGAGCCGCATTTAATGATCGTACTTTAACTGAATGAAATTAATGTGTTCATTTGAAACTCGTTACTGTTAACATCTTCAGTTAATCTCATTTTTAATGTTATGCAACTCTCCACTTTAGGATCTATCGCTAGGCGGCCTTAATTCTTCGTGTTCGTTAATCCGTTCACTCGCGGTAATTCAGCTTGCGCCTTAAAGGTGCGTCCGGCTCTTAATTAATTTTCTGGGTCAAGATAGCCATTTGAACACACGTGCGATTTGGAATTTTAATATCATTTCTTTCTCACTAACAAACGTAATTTCTCTAAATCAACTGAAGTGAAAACTGTCCTCAATCTTCTCCTCTCTCTGTACGTACTTCCAGGCGCTTCAGTAAGGAACCGCGCGACCGCTATGGTCGCAGGTTCGAATCCTGACTCGGGCATGGAAGCGAGCGATGTCCTTAGGTTAGTTAGGTTTAAGTAGTTCTAATTCTAGGGGACTGATGACCTCAGACGTTAAGTCCCATAGTGCCTAGAGCCATGTGAACCATTTTTGTACGTACTCCGTTTCTAATTACCCTATTGCGCACTGCATTTAAATCTTAATTTTCATTTCATAAAAGTGCGCAATAAACCCACCTTGGCTAAAAGTGAGGCAATTTTTTTTTATTATAGTGCTTAAACATCTCACAATTACTCGCAAATATTATCCGCATGCCGTAATTTTTCTCAGTGCTTGGCTGTCGAAAAGCAAAAATTAATGTTCTGCTGCTCGCTACCACGTCTGAAACACATACAGTACACCCTACCTTACCACTGCTAAGTCACTCTTCATCATTATTCCCTTAAATGTTACTACTCGTAACGTTTCCAGGTCGAATTTCAAGTGTCCAGAGTAAAATTTTCTTGTGATTCTCGAGAATGATGTTAACAAACTCAGCAAATTTTATAAGGGGTTCGGTGCGATGTGTATGTGCTTGAAGTTACTATGCGAGAAAACTGAAACGATTTTAATGCGTTTGGACTTCGTGACCTTTGTCGCACGCACAGGAGAGATCTAATAATAAGAATCGTAGGTATCGCTCCAAACCGCGTTTCCAGAACTGTCATATATCTTTATTTTGCGGTGACTCCACCGACACCCGCTCCAGTCGCCCAGTCATTTAACGGTCACGTTTCTGCGCGTTATTACTGTTATTATTGCTACTTTCCAGTCCATAAATCGTACTTGTCGCTCTGAGCGTGTTGTTGGCTTCTTCAGCCTCTTACTTCAATGGGATTTGTAGCACCAGGTTTTTGTCCTGAGATCAGCAGCGAGAAACCAGTTTGTGGTGGCAGGCTTCATACCTCTCTTCTGGTATGGCTCTCCTCTGGCAGTAGAGAAATAGCTCTTATTAACCACAAGCAATAACTTCAACAAGTAGTTTAGCCAAAATCATATTAAGCAATGTGAAACAATAGTTCATCACTCACATTTCCGCATTGATACAGCTTTCCACTTATTTGTCTCAGATGCAGAAAATGGACATTCACAGCGATTCGTAACCAAGCCCGCTCTTACACCCTTAACGTGTTAGTACGAGGTCCTCGGTAAGCAACCAAGAATATTGTTTGAGGTATCAGTATCATCCAAATTGCCGAAAAATTTAGTCAGAATATCACAGATGGAAGACAGTCCTAAACTGAGTGCTTTACTTCCTGCACCAGTAATACACATCAGGTTGTATTCTTTGCAGTGTGCTTTTTGGGGCAAGTTGACAGGTTTAATTTATCTCACTCACACACCTCCCCACATCATCTCTCAAATTCTGCTGAGCGAAAAGTTCTGTGTCAAAACTATTGGATCATTCTTTGTGACTTAAATGACTCATTTTCACTAAAGTGTCTATCCATAATGGTAAACTTCTTAGAAGTGGATGATGCATCTCGTGCAAATTTTCCCTGTGCACTTGTTTGGCTTCCCGAGCTCCACATCCTGCTACACCATATTTTGAATGTTGTTGTTGTTGCGGTGTTCAGTCCAAAGACTGATTTGATGCAGCTCTCCATGCTACTCTATCCTGTGCAAGCCTCTTCATCTCCGAGTAACTACTGTAACCTACATCCTTCTGAATCTGCTTAGTGTATTCATCTCTTGGTCTCTGTCTATGATTTTTACCCTCCAAGCATCCCTCCAATACTACATTGGTGATCCCTTGGTGCCTCAGTAACTGACCTACCAACCGATCCGTTCTTAAATAAACGTTTGTAAATTCCTTTAAGAAGTAAAGCTCCATCTTCGGCAACCGACCATGTAAGTGGCAAGCAGATACACCACAAACACGCAGATACGTAACCAACACCTTTCTATTATTTTTCAAGGTTTTGGCACCAGTTTCAAAGAGATACACAGTTGTTTATTATAATACATAAGACTTTTGCAAACACTTACTTTAAACGTGCTGTTGATTCGAACTCCATACCGATTGAAATATTCATTCCTGGCTATAGACTGCATACTTCAAAGTGCTCCGTTTAGGAACTTACTCAACCAGCATACATGTGAAACACATAACATTTTACTGGAAGTCTTAGAACGTACCTATTAACCAAGAAAGTGTCTGGGACAAAAATGTTTATAGCTCCCAAGTAAGAGGAGTATTACATTAGAGAGAAAATACACTGCTTGACAAAAAAAGTAGGCACACACAAGACGTAGTCGGATTTCAATGTAAATTCGAACAGGTACAAACCATAGGTGAGCATGTAAATGAGTTTCAATTCTCTGTGACAGTAGAACAGCCATCAGAGTGCATCTGTGTTGCTTGTATTTAGTGTTGTTACCAGGCCCGGTAGAGTATCCAAGATGCTACTCCAGGCGGGTGTGAAATGAATCTGCGCAACGGAAAATAATGAAAGCTAAAATGATGATTTGGCCCTGTCTGACCATCCCCCTGAAGCAGATCTTAGCTTCTGTAAATGCTCTTTTTTAACACGTAAATTACAAAAAAATGGTTCAAATGGCTCTGAGCACTATGGGACTTAACATCTATGGTCATCAGTCCCCTAGAACTTAGAACTACTTAAACCTAACTAACCTAAGGACAGCACACAACACTCACGTAAATTACATTCTAAACATAAATGAATGATGAAGGCAACTAATACTGCTCAGTGACAAACGTTGTTGTTCAATATACAGGGTGGTCCATTGATAGTGGCTTATTTTTAAACCCGTACAAACAGGCAGGCTGTCAGCAGCATGTTACGCCGCTCTTGGTTCAAATGGCCCTGAGCACTATGGGACTAAACTTCTGAGGTCATCAGTCCCCTAGAACTTAGAACTACTTAAACCTATCTAACCTAAGGACATAACACACATCCATGTCCAAGGCAGGATTCGAACCTGCGACCGTAGCGGTCGCGCAGTTCCAGACTGAAGCGCCTAGAACCGCTCGGCCACACCGGTCGCCCTACGCTGCTCTTCAGCCATCGAATAGATAAATAAATAACAAACAGGGGAGGGGAGCCTGGGGGAGGGGTGGGGAGAAATGGAGGAGGGAGGGAAGAGGGAGAGAAGGGACGGAGGGTGGCAAAGGAATAAACACAGGAAGAAGGAGGGAGGACAAAGTTGGTAGGAGGGGTAGACGGAGGGAGGAGGGCATCATCAGGGAGAGGGAGCTGGCGGAAGCCACCTTGGGAGAGGGTAAGGAGGGTGGAGAGATGGAGACCGGGTGGGACGTTGGAATACAGGCGCGGCAGCGGGCGGGGGTGGGAGAGGATGGGTGAGACAAGCAGGTGAGGAGGATCGAGTTTTCGGGAGGTGTACAGGATCCGTATCCGTTCAAGGAAAAGGAGGAGGTAGGGGAATAGAATGAGGTAATACAGGATCCGCGTTGGAGGTGGCAGACGGATGCGATAGATGAAGCGGAGAGCATGGCATTCAAGGATCTGAAGGGATTTGTAAAAGGTAGGGGGTGGGCGGAGATCCAGGCAGGATGGGCGTAACAGAGGATAGGGCGGATGAGGGATTTATAGGTGTGGAGTATGGTGGATGGGTCCAGACCCCACATACGGCCGTAAAGGAGCTTGAGGAGACGGAGTCGGGAGCGTGCCTTGGCTTGGATTGTCCGGAGATGGGGGGTCCAGGAGAGGCGACGGTCGAGGGTGACGCCAAGGTACTTAAGGGTGGGGGTGAGGGCGATAGGACGGTCATAGATGGTGAGATAGAAATCAAGGAGGCGGAAGGAAGGTGTGGTTTTGCCTACAATGATCGCCTGGGTTTTGGAGGGATTGACCTTCAGCAAGCGGTGAATCAGTCAAGATGGGATTGGAGAAGGTGTTGGGAACGCTGCAGGGTGGGGGCAAGGAAGGCAGTGTCATCGGCAAACTGGAGAAGGTGGATGGGGGATGACGTAGGAAGGACGGTGGGAGAGAAAGGAGCCGATCAGACAGATGTAGTTAATGGGAAGGGCGAAGGTTTGGAGCGTGAAGAACAGACCAGAATGCCATACGCGGTCATAGGCTCGTTCGAGGTCCAGGGAGAGGAACATTGCGGAGCGACGGGAATTTAGCTGTTCGGAAAGGAGATGAGTGAGGTGGAGGAGAAGGTCATCGGAAGAGCAGGACGGTCGAAAGCCATCCTGGGTAATGGGAAGGAGGCGGTGCTGGCGGAGATGCTGGTGGATGCGTCGGGTGAGAATGGATTCCAGGACCTTGCTGAAGACCAAGGTAAGGCTGATGGGACGATAGGAGGAGACAGTGGACGGCGGTTTACCAGGTTTAAGGAACATCAGGATATGGGAGGTTTTCCACAGGTCGGGGTAGTAGCCGGTGGACAGGACTACATTGTAGAGCCTGGCCAGGGTGGAGAGGAAAGAGACAGGAGCTTCACGAAGGTGGCAGTAGGTGACACAATCATGACCAGGAGCAGTGTTGTGTTTTGTGCGGAGTGTAGCAATGAGATCCTGTGTAGTGATAGGTGCACTGAGTTCCGTGTGTGCAATGTTGTCCAAGTACTGAAAACCAGGAGCAAGGGGAGGAACAGAGGTATCAGTTCGATCGCGGACATCCGGGAAGAGGGAGTAATCGAACTGGGGATCATTGGGGAAGGAGAAGACATCAGAAAGGTAGGAGGCAAAGTGATTGGCCTTACTAAGGATGTCAGGAAAGGGGTGATCATCATGGAGAAGAGGATAGTAGGGGGAGGGTTTAGTTCCAGTAAGGCGACGGAATGCTGACCAGTACTTGGACGAGTTTATAGGTAGGGTAGCATTTAAATGGGTGCATGTCTGTCGCCAGTCCCAGCATTTCTTAGCTGCGAGCAAGTTTCAGATGTGTCGCTGGAGTTTCCAGTGGCGTCGTAGTGAGTCTGGGTCATGCATGTGGAGGAAGGCATGGTAGAGACAGCGGGATTCACGGAGGAGGAAGATGGCCTGTGGGGGTAAGATAGGGCCGTGGGGGTGGATGGCGACAGTAGGGACGTGGGCCTCCACAGCCTCAGACAAGGCCTGCTGGAGAAAGGAGGCGGCATGGGTAACATCATCAGGGTGGTGGTAGGTGAAGGGGTGGCCTTCGACACAGGTGGAGAGGGCATCCCGGTAGGCATTCCAGTCGGCACGGGAATAGTCATGGACGTACTTCGGGGGAGGGTCATTACGAGGGTCGGGCCAGGGGCGACGACCGTCTGAAACAGTGAATAGGACAGGGAGATATTCGCTACCAATGGGGTCCAGGACATCCAACGCTATGCGGCCAAGAAGGTTTGGGGAGGAGAGGATGACATCGGGAGTGGAGTTGGATTCAGGGCGGGTGTGCTGGGGAATGAGGACGAGGTCGCCTTGGAGGGTGGAGAGGACCTGATGCCACCGCCGTAACTGGATGGCGGAGCAGCTATGGATGTTGAGGTCAGCGGCGATCATGTAGGAGGAGAAGGTACGATCAGTGTGGGAGAGGAAGTCTAAAGGAATAGGGGCATTAGGGCGGACATAGGTGGTGGTGCAGGTGACGGTAAGGCTGGGGAAGAAGAGACTAAGGATCAGGTGTTCAATGGGGTTGGGAAGGAGAGGTTGGAGCCGAACCGGGATCTGGCGGTGGTGGCCAAAGGCAACTCTGCCATGAGCAATCGGGAGGGGATTATAGGAGTGGTGGAGAAGGTAGGGCGAAGTGTGGACGCTGTGGTGGGGTTGGAGGAAGGTTTCATTGAGGAGGAAGGCATCCACGCGGTGGGTGGCAAGAGTGTGCATGAAGAGGTTCTTGTTGGCAGGAAGGGAACAGATGTTGTTGAACAGGATACGGTGCTGTCGCGCCATGACAGGGATTTAGACGAGGGTATTGAGATGGGAGAAGGTGAAATGGGCCTGGTTGTGGGAGTAGGTGTCATACATTTTTAGGTGGAAGACGGAACGGGCAGTGAGGGAGACCTGTTGGAGGGTGTGAGGGCGCTGGAAAGGTTGGACGTTTTGCAGGACAATGGTGAGGAACCTGATGATGTCCTCAGCGGTGGGGGGGGGGGGCGACGAAAAGAATTGCCAGGAGGGGTGGGGGCATCCAGAGGACAGGCAGGGATGGTGAGTTCAGGAGTGGTCGGAGGGGGTCGGGCTTTACACTTATGGGAGTAGGTGGGATGATGGAGATTGCAGGTATTACAGGAGGGAGGGGATTGACGGTTAGGGCACTGCCGGAGGAAGTGTGCTTGCCTACAACGCGGGCAGGTGGGGGCCTCGTGGCACTCGGCTGTTGGGTGCATGTTATAGCGCAGACACCTCTGGCAGCGCAGGGATTGAGGAAGGAAATGGGAGGGGTCGACCTTATAGCGCTGGTTGAAGAGGAGGGCACCCTCCTTCAGGAGACAGTCAATGGAGGGGGCGTGCTCGGAGAAAACCCGAATAAGGTGGGTGGGGCCAGCCGAGTTAAAAATACGGTGGACCGCCCACACCTCCAGCAAGGGATGCGCCTTGAGCTCCGCCAACACCTCCTCCTCCGTGATCGTCGGACTAAGCCGAGTGATCATGGCAGTGAGGGTCGGCGGGCGACGTGGGGGTTGGGGTTGGCGGGTAGGAGATGGAGAAGGTGCAGGGGTGAGGGAGGCGATGGGGCCATACCGGGTGATGGGGGGGCGAGAGAGGATGTCAGTATGGAGGGTGGGGCTGGCGGAGGAGATGAGAACGGAATCCTGTCTGGGAGTGAGGAGTGAGATGGGGGCACCAGGGAAGTGTTGGTGGAGGAGGAGGGAGAGGTTCGGGGCATCGAGAAGGGAAGGATCGGGATCGGGATGGGAGAGGAGGTGTTTGTATAAAGAGGGGGGAGGAGGAGGAGAAGGCGGAGGGAGCAGGGCCAGGTGGGGAGACATCCATGGCATCCTTGGGGAGGAAGGAGGATGGGGCGGGGCCTTTATGGGAGCGGAGGAGGTGGTGGTGCCACTAGGGCTTTTAACGGCGGCAGAAGGTTGGGTGGTGACATGAGGGACAGGAGCTATAGGGAGGTGGCTGGAAGTCGCAGGTCCTGGCGTGGATGCAGCAGTCGGGGCTGGAGATGGTGAGGGTGAAGGCGACGGCGACGGCGACGCTGGTGGCAGTGATGGCGAAGGCGATGGGAAGAGCTGGGCATGGGCAGTGGGCCGACGGGCCACCACCCTAGCTGGAGCTGCAGTGACAGGCTGGGGGAGTCAGGGGAAAGGATCAGAGGGAGAGGAGCGGTAGGAAGAAGTTGGAGAGGGGGCGACAAAGAGCGATGGCGAAGGGAGAGTGAGAAGAGGAGGGATGGAAAGAGGGGTGGTGACTGGGCACACCATGTAATGGTGGTGGGGGCGGCGGAGGGGGAAGTGTACACAATGGCAGTGGTGGTACTAGTGGCAGTGGTGGTGGGGGCTGACATGACGACAGGGATGAACGAAAAAAGCACAGGACGAAAAGGAGAGGAAAAAACCGGGGATGGACGAAGACGGACGAAGACCAGAGTCCCACGCTTCTGGCGCTGGCGCTGGCGCTGGCGACGGCTGGCAGGAACGCCGCAGCTGCTGCTGCTGCCGCGGACGGGGCCGGGGCCGCTGCTGCCGCTGCTGCTGCTGCTGGAGGGCTGGCTGGCTGGACCGCTGCTGCTGGCGGGACCGCTGCTGCTGGCCGGGACCGCTGCTGCTGCTGCTGCTGCTGCTGCTCAGCTGGCTGGCTGGCTGGCTGGCTGGCTGGCTGGACGGCTGGCACCTGAAACCCTAACGCTTCGATTAGTGCTGGAATGGCACAATCGAAGGGCGGTATCCTTCCGAATTACCGCCGGAGATGTTAATCAATTGTCCAACTCTGCCCCTTATTATGACTGCGCGAACTAATATCAATAACGCGAGATGACTGACATCATCTATATACAAAACACTAGAAGATACTACTTTCAAAAATTATCTACGGTGGTGTGAAACCTCAGTGGAAATAAACTAACGTGATCACAGCTGTTAAGCTTTGTAGCCCTAATAAGCAGAAGCAATTTGCGATATCACCGTATGTACTGCATCCGGTGTGTCGAAGTGATGGTTCTCGTACTCGTCTGCGACGATGGAAGAACTCCAGCCAAAAATAAACTCTTTCAAAGACTAGGATGGCAGAAGGCGATCCTCTGGCTAATATACTCTAATACTGTCTTCCCCTCTGTGTGTTCTACAGACGAGAAACGCGAACTCCCAGTCACAAGGACGGAGTTCAGATAACGTCTCAACGTAAGTATAGGCAGAAGAAGTGCTCTCAATTACTGAACGCTGCGTACTCAGTGACGACTTCCAACCCGGAGGTGAAGTCCAGAATCGTATAGGTTCGCAACAGTACAGTGCCTACCTGTTCTAATTATAAACTCTCCTGACAGCAAAGACAGCAAGTCCGTCTGTACCAACAAAGCTGGTACCGAGCGACCATCACACAAGGGCGCTCACACAAGGGCGCTCACAACGGTTACCTCGTCTCTCCACCACTGGCTTTCCAGCAAGGCTCGGCTCTCCACCCTCGTAATGCCGAAAACCAGTCATATTCCCGAAACCACGGAATATTCTCCCTCTCTACAACTTCTTATGAACGCCGACAGACCATATTTTAGTTCTTTGTCGTCCAGAGCGTAAAGTTTCCCAGGAAAAACCTATACTCGTATAATAGTATGCTTCTGAGTAAAAATCCTTGGAAATAACCCAGCTTGCGTGGTTTCCGAGGTGCTGCTTCTTCCTTCCTCTCGCCTGCGTCTAAGATTTGCTTAGTTCGGAAGTATTATCCGGTTGCCCTTACGACCCTACGACCCTGTATTCTGTCTTGGCACTTCCTGTGTGGAGCTGGACTACCACACCTGTGTGGGCCTTCCACCCATGACTTGAGTTCCGCCCGCCGTTTTATTTCCACTGTCGTTCCAACCCCTACTAGTGTACGGCAATCATTCATTACGCCATTCTGATAATAAAGACACTCCGTCTCCTTTCATGCAATAAGCGTTAACAATTATTAAGGTATATGTGACAATGTCAGTCTCCTTTATATATTAGTATATACGATGTACAACCTATCACATGATACCTAATTCTGTTTGTAGATCACTGCAAAGTATGTGGATGAGTGCTTGTAAGGTGCGAAATTATAGCCACCTTACAAGTATATAGGGGTCGTGAACAGCGTTAGATGTTAAGTGATCACTGCAATGGACAAGAAGAATCTGCGTATTGGTATGATACAAGGTTATCAGCACCTGACAGAGTCTGAAAAGAACTTCATTGTGGGTCTTCACTTGACCAGCTGATCGAATCGTACAGTATCCAGATTTGTGGGACGTTCGGATTTAATTATGGTCCAATGTTGGACTGCACGGGAATATGAGGTCAGATATACTCCTCATCCAGGTTCCAGTCAGCCACATCTGACCACCACAAGGAATGATAGCCGTATTATGCACCAAGCACATCATATCTCTTTCATATCAGCGCCTCCAATCCAAGTACAAGTAATGGGTCCATGCAACTTTCTGTGTCACCACACACCACTGATCGGAGATTAGCAGTAGCAGGGCTAGTGGTCATTATCCCATGTGGCGGCTGCCGTTAACAGCGTAACACAAACGGAAGCGTTTGGGGTGGTGGCGTGACCAGCAAGCCTGGACTGCCGATGAATGGCATCACACTGCGTTCAGCGAGACATCACGGTTGTTCCCTGCACCAGATGACCATCGTTGACGAGTATGGTGGCGACCTTAGCAGAGGTTACATTCTTCCAATGATTTGGAGAGGCGCAACGGTGTCACTCCTGACGTCATGGCGTTGGGAGCCCATATAATATGACTTCAGGTCACAGATGATACTGATCTAGGGAGTCTGACGACACAACGGTACGATACGAACATCCTGCGCCCTCATGTGTTATCTATCAAACGACAGTACGGTGGTGCTATTTCTAAGAAGACAATGCTCGTCTATGGACCGTCTGCGTGATGTTGAGATACTCACCAGGCGGCCATCAAGACACTCCAGAGATGTCCCGATAGAACATGTATGGGATCAGGTCGAATGCCAGCTACTTACCATTGTCAGTATTCAAGATAGGCTTCTACAGTTGTGCCCCAACTTACGTCACGTGAGTGTACTAGGGCTGTTTTGTTCTTGTTTCGTTTTTTATGATGGCAAGTTTAAGATAAAAACGTGCCGCTTTGAAATTTTGTTTTCTACTCGGTAAAAACGTTGCTAAAACTGTTTTAATATCCAACCGCTTTATGACATCCTTCCCAACCGAATCAGTGCATGCATCCAGACCAGAGGGGTTTAACGTCGTACTGGTAAATAGGCTCTTACTGGCAAGCTCTTTATAAATCTAACTCGATATTGTTATCACTGAAATTTCCTTACCTCCTCCCCTTCCGGGTGCTCCAGTTATTTTGTTTTGTTAGGCATTTTATTAATTTATTTCAGGTTACTGAAGATGCTTCAGTACGAGAGGTAGTCAAGGTGTGTTGGAGTTACTGTCTTGAAAAAATAGTTGCGTAATTATTTATTTGTTTATTTGTAGTTACGGGTCTGCGGTTCTGAAACACACTCAAATTCCCACTTGGAAGTACCGTAGCATGCCGCCGGATGAGCCAAAGCAAAAGGCCGCAGCCAATTGACACGGTGGAGTATCTGGTGGTAATCCGTTTTTGGTTTTGAAGGGCAACAAATCTACAACAATATACGCCGACTCGTGAAAGTGTACTGCAACAATACAACTTCCTATGTCACAGATGGCAATTGTCGCCGACGATTCCTGTGTGATGAAAGACTGTGGAAGATGGCACACCATGTCTCCTTGGAGAACCCCGAAACACGGGCCAAACGGAGGCCCTGGTGCTCGAATATCGTTGTACCGCAATCGCAGTGGTACTGAAAAGTGAAAATCAATTATGGATAATTTTCAACACATTGCATGAAATTTGGAAGATGACAAAAGTCCGAACACCCTGAGTTCGACGCTGCTACGTTCGAAAAGCTGCGCAGACTGAGGTGGCAGAGAAAATGTTTCAAGTACCTTGGACGGGTGGTGGGTGTGTCACTGTGACCCCGTAACAAAGGAGCAAAGCAAGCAGTGGAAACGTGTGGATTCACCACGGTTGAAAAGAGCGAAAAGTCAACCGTCATCGGGCAAGATGATTCTGAGTATTTTACGGGACTACCATGGTGTGCTGTTAAAAGCTTATGATTGTAAAGGACAAATGACGCAGGAGGATGGTTATGAGAGACTGAGGACGAAGAGTCGTGGGCAGGTGTCCAAGGATGTATCTTTGGACTTTCATGCCCAGTCCCTTCTGTAAAGGACAGTCACACATGCTGCCTCTATGGGCCATTAAATTTGGATCCACTTCCCCTACTCCTACCCCTCCCCAACATATTCTCCTGACCCGGCACCCACTGAACATTTCCTCTTCCCTCAGATAAAGAAATCACCGTGTGGGGTCATTTCCAAAATGACGACGAGGTGATTTTTGAGCTGGAATGTTTCCAGAACATCGTAAATGCAGACATCTACAACCTTGGTGCCGGTCAGATCCCTCATCGCGCAAACAAGTACGTCGCTTTTGAAGGCTGAAAATTTAGAGACAGACAAATTTCCATTTTTCGCTTCACTCTGCATACACACATTATACACTCCTGGAAATTGAAATAAGAACACCGTGAATTCATTGTCCCAGGAAGGGGAAACTTTATTGACACATTCCTGGGGTCAGATACATCACATGATCACACTGACAGAACCACAGGCACATAGACACAGGCAACAGAGCATGCACAATGTCGGCACTAGTACAGTGTATATCCACCTTTCGCAGCAATGCAGGCTGCTATTCTCCCATGGAGACGATCGTAGAGATGCTGGATGTAGTCCTGTGGAACGGCTTGCCATGCCATTTCCACCTGGCGCCTCAGTTGGACCAGCGTTCGTGCTGGACGTGCAGACCGCGTGAGACGACGCTTCATCCAGTCCCAAACATGCTCAATGGGGGACAGATCCGGAGATCTTGCTGGCCAGGGTAGTTGACTTACACCTTCTAGAGCACGTTGGGTGGCACGGGATACATGCGGACGTGCATTGTCCTGTTGGAACAGCAAGTTCCCTTGCCGGTCTAGGAATGGTAGAACGATGGGTTCGATGACGGTTTGGATGTACCGTGCACTATTCAGTGTCCCCTCGACGATCACCAGTGGTGTACGGCCAGTGTAGGAGATCGCTCCCCACACCATGATGCCGGGTGTTGGCCCTGTGTGCCTCGGTCGTATGCAGTCCTGATTGTGGCGCTCACCTGCACGGCGCCAAACACGCATACGACCATCATTGGCACCAAGGCAGAAGCGACTCTCATCGCTGAAGACGACACGTCTCCATTCGTCCCTCCATTCACGCCTGTCGCGACACCACTGAAGGCGGGCTGCACGATGTTGGGGCGTGAGCGGAAGACGGCCTAACGGTGTGCGGAACCGTAGCCCAGCTTCATGGAGACGGTTGCGAATGGTCCTCGCCGATACCCCAGGAGCAACAGTGTCCCTAATTTGCTGGGAAGCGGCGGTGCGGTCCCCTACGGCACTGCATAGGATCCTACGGTCTTGGCGTGCATCCGTGCGTCGCTGCGCTCCGGTCCCAGGTCGACGGGCACGTGCACCTTCCGCCGACCACTGGCGACAACATCGATGTACTGTGGAGACCTCACGCCCCACGTGTTGAGCAATTCGGCGGTACGTCCACCCGGCCTCCCGCATGCCCACTATACGCCCTCGCTCAAAGTCCGTCAACTGCACATACGGTTCACGTCCACGCTGTCGCGGCATGCTACCAGTGTTAAAGACTGCGATGGAGCTCCGTATGCCACGGCAAACTGGCTGACACTGACGGCGGCGGTGCACAAATGCTGCGCAGCTAGCGCCATTCGACGGCCAACACCGCGGTTCCTGGTGTGTCCGCTGTGCCGTGCGTGTGATCATTGCTTGTACAGCTCTCTCGCAGTGTCCGGAGCAAGTATGGTGGGTCTGACACACCGGTGTCAATGTGTTCTTTTTTCCATTTCCAGGAGTGTAGATGTTTGAGTCTTGAAAACATATCTGGAAGCAGATAATTTTATTTGAAGTCACTCACAGTTGGAAAAAAATGTGTCGGTTTTGTAGGCTGAAGATTTAGAGAGAGAAGTTTTTAGCCCATCATTCTAGTAAGGTTCGAGACTGGACTCATAAAAAATACAGAAACAACCAAATGGTAGTTTTAAGGCATCACGTGTCCCACATAGCCTCCTCCGACGTGAGCAAAGCACACAGAACTTTCATACAACCACGTGAAACTGTCAGAAATATCCTCTTGTGGATGTTGTTCAATTCGTGCGTCACACTGGCTTGAATATCGGTTATGTCACCAAAGCGTTGACGCTTCATGCGAATTTTTACATTCGCTTGGTCATCCGTGCCGATTTTTGTTCTTCAGAAACTAATTAGGAACGTGTTGCAGTTTATCAACTCGCGACAGGCATCCACGCGTCATTCTTTCTGTTCTTCAAAAGAGTCTGAAGAACGTCTTGAACATCTGATTTAGAGATTTCACTACAACTGGCTCGTCGATGCACTTCTGTTCTCAGAACAACCACCCTAGGTACAACCCTGACGTCACTTTTACGCCAGGAGTAAAATCAGTCTCGAATCTTTTAGGACTGACCGTACATGATCGCAGCTTGATTTCTCTCGAAGTGATAAAGATAATGACAACCTGTCATAAATTAATGCCAAATTGCACGTTTTCAGTTCCAAATAAACGTGCATAAGTAAAATATCCATGAATGCACGAGGACTATTCGGAAAGTAAGCAACTATCGGTTACAAAATGGAAACCACATTGAAAATCCCATGAAGCTTTGCTCAAATGTGTTTGGTAGTGTCTCTAGAATGCCCGTATACAGCGTCACGTCACTCTCCCCTGTTCTGAGCCCTAGAAGAAAGTGGCTCTGGCCAAGTAACGGTGTGCGTCAAGAGATTTCGCGATGCCGCCCGGTGTAGCCGCGAGGTCTCAGGCACCTAGACACGATCCGCGTGGCTCCCTCGTCGGAGGTTCGAGTCCTCCCTCGGGCATGGTTGGGTGTGTTGTCCTTAGCGTAAGTTGGTTTAAGTTAGATTCAGTAGTGTGTAAACTTAGGGACCGATGACCTCAGCAGTTTGGTCCCATAAGATCTTACCACAAATTTCCAAAACTTTCCAAGAGATTTCGCCTGATTTCATACAATCGCACATAATGTAACTGTCATGCAGTACCTTTCTCACGACTGTTCTTAGTCGCACACTGCAGGGGCAATAAATCAGCTCCTGCACTGGTAAGTATTTGATCACTCACGATAGAGCCCAGACTTGGCTTCCTCTGATTTTCATCTCTGCTCAAATGAACCGCTAGCTATGAAAACAACATTTTATAAGAGGCAACAAGATGCTGTCAAGAGTAGAAAACTGTCGGAATGCACAGTAGGTTACCCTCTACGGTGTTGGAACGTCGGTACAGCTTTACAACACATGTCTAAGCTGGAACGGCAACAAAGTAGAGAAATAGCTGGAAGGTCTGGGTAACTGTTGCAAATAAAACGAATTCGATTTTCACTGTGGTATCCATTTCACGATCGATCGTTTCTTAGTCTCCGAATAGCCCTTGTAATACAAAGCATAGGCAGTGGATACCGTTAGTCACGCAATTTAAATGACGTTGAGAGATACTTCAGGGACACTGGCCTTAGTGTAGGTTGATTTACCATAATATGCGATATCCCGAAATAAATAACAAGTTTAAGGTTATAAATCATTATTAATTTATTTCCACGACGCTTTACGGGGGGTTTGTGCCTCCATCGCCATCTGCATTGCCGGCCGGGGTGGCCGAGTGGTTGTAGGCGCTACAGTCTGGAACCGCGCGACCGCTACGGTCGCAGGTTCGAATCCTGCCTCGAGCATGGATAAGTGTGATGTCCTTAGGTTAAGTTAGGTTTAATTAGTTCTAAGTTCGAGGGGACTGATGACCTCAGAAGTTAAGTCCCATAGTGCTCAGAGCCATTCTCATCTGGATTCGTGTGAATCAGTATGGCATGTACTCTATGTGAACAAAAGCATCCGAACACCTGGCTGCAAATGACTTAGAAGTTCGTGGTGCCCACCACCGGCAATGCTGAAATTCGATATGGTGTTGGCTTACCCTTAGCCTTGGTGACAGCTTCCACTCTCGCAGGCATACGTTCAATCAGGTGCTGAAAGGTTTCTTGGGGAATGGCAGCCCATTATTCACGGAGTGCTGCAGCGAGGAGATGTATCGATGTCGGTCGGTGAGGCCTGGCACGAAGTCGGCGTTCCAAAACATCCCAAACGGGTTCTATAGGATTCAGGTAAGGACTCTGTGCAGGCCAGTCCAATACAGGGATGTTATTGTCGTGTAACCACTCCGCCGGTCGGAGTGGCCGTGCGGTTCTCGGCGCTCCAGTCTGGAACTGAGCGACCGCTACGGTCGCAGGTTCGAATCCTGCCTCGGGCATGGATGTGTGTGATGTCCTTAGGTTAGTTAGATTTAATTAGTTCTGAGTTCTAGGCGACTGATGATCTCAGAAGTTAAGTCGCATAGTGCTCAGAGCCAACTTCTTGTTTCATTCAATATCAGTAACATCACGGTAAATTATATTACATATGAATCCGAGGCGTCTGTCCTTTCGGACATGTCCGAAAGAACAGACAGCAAGCGGAATCCACACCTGTGATACATATTATATAACTTGGATGTGGACGGGGAGGAAGGAAAGGAAGTATATTAGCTGCATCGGGACTTTACGCGGAATCAGCAGCGACCAGCTAAAACATGTGTCGGATTGGCACTCGAACCCGGGATCTCTTGCTTACTAGGCAGTTGCGTTAATCACTGCGAGACCCAGACACAGTGTCTATCACAAATGCGCGGACTATTTCGGCACGCTCTCCGGCCGAGGTACATTGCCACCAAGCGCCACATATCCGCCTCCTGCAGGCTCACCAATTTTATATTCGCACTAAAGGACGAACATAAATGAGCATCCGCAATGAAAGTAGTGGATCCATCGAGGCGAATCAGTCTTACGAATGCATAGTGGGCAAAGTTTTTTTTCTTCGGCCACAGTGAACACATACAGCAAACAGAAAGACAGAAAAACAAACAAACATGGTGGACAAAAACGGGAGAGAGACATAGTAAAAATAAATGAAGCGTACTGGTTGGATAAAAAACGTTCATCACTGTATACAACGGGGAAGAACGAGTTTACACACGTGAGTGGAGGAGCACAAACGGAGAGAAACTGAAGCAGTGACGCGAAGACACACACGAGCACTGGGGACGACCTCTGGCGCACGAAGATCCACTGTTCACGCACAGAGCCGGGGACCTGCCAAAGGGAAGAGGTGCGGGTAGGAAGGAGAGGGGGAGGGTGTTGATGCCAGTGGGAGAGGAGAAGGGAGGGGGAGGGGAGAGGGTAGGGGTTTTTTGGAAGACCGGGAGGGGTAGGGAAGGCAGGGACGAAGAGAGAAGGCAGAAAAGGGAAAGAGGGTGCCCTGGAGGAAAAACACAGGGGGAGGAAGGGGAGGATCAAAGTTGGTAGGAGGGGTAGATGAAGGGGATGAGGGCATCATCAGGGAGGGGAAGTTGGCGGAAGCGACCTTGGCCAAGGATATGGAGTGTGGAGAGATGGAGAGCAGATGGGAAGTCGGAGTACAGGTGGACAGGGGCGGGAGCGGGTGAGGGGGATCAAGTTTGCGAGAGGTTTAAAGGATCCGTATCCGTTCGAGGAAAAGGTGGAGGTATGGGAACGGAATTAAGTCGTAGAGGATCCACGTGGGGAGGGGAGGCGGATGCAATAGGCGAGGCAGAGCGCATGGCGTTCCAGGATTTGAAGGGGTTTGTAGAAAGTAGGAGGGCCCGCAATCCAGGCGGGATGGGCATAGCAGAGGATAGAGCAGATGAGGAATTTATAGGTGTGGAGGACGTGGACGGGTCCAGACCTGATGTGCGGCCAGAAAGGAGCTTGAGAAGTTGGAGTCAGAAGTGTGCCTTGGCCTGGATCGTCCAGAGAGGGGGGGTCCAGGAGAGGCGACGGTCAAGGGAGACGCCAAGGTACTTGAAGGTGTGGATGAGGTTGATAGGATGGCCGTAGATAGTGAGACAGAAATCGAGGAGACGGAAGGAAGGTGTGGTTTTACCTACAATGATCGCCTGGGTCTTGGAAGGATCGACCTTGAGCAGCCACTGGTTACACCAAGTGGTGAATCGGTCCAGACGGGATTGGAGAAGGTCCTGGAAGCGTTGCAGGGTGGGGGCAAGGAAGGCGGTGTCATCGGCGTACTGGAGACGGTGTAGGGGAGGTGAAGGTGGCGGCATGTCCGCCGTGTAGAGAAGGTAGGGAACGTGGTAGAGGACGGAACATTTTGGCACAGCGGCGGAGGGGTAGAAGGTGCAGGAATCTGTGTTATGAATGGTAACATAGGTAGTGTGCAAAGAACAGACATCATAAAAATTATGCAACAAGGGAAGAGATAGGAATGGAAAGGGAAGGAACTGATGGTATCAGCTGCATTTGGACTTTACTTGGAAACAGCGGCGACGAGTGGAAATGTATGAAAGAACAGATACCATGGAGTCGTATAAATGATTCGCCTCAATGGGCAGTGAATCCACAACCATGAGTGAGGATGAACTTTTACGTTGGACCTCCAGTGGGAATCGAAAATTAGCGAGCATGGAGGATGTGGACGAGGACTGTGGGTAGGTGGCGCTAGGAGGGAATGTAAGTCACCCGGACTGTGTGCCAGGTAGTCCGCGCATTTGCGATAGACACTGTGTCCGGCTCGTGCGGTGGTCAACTGCCTAGTAAACTGGAGATCTACGTTCGAGTCCTGGTCCGACACACATTGTCACTCGTCGGCGCTGATTGTGCATAACGTTCCAATGCAACTGATATCATTAGTTCCTTTCGTTTATCCCTCTCCCACTTCCAGTTTACATAATATTCACGGCGAAATCTAACTAATAATGTTCATATGTAAGGTTAATACGGTAGCGAACAGGCGAAGCTATTGGAGATGTTGAGGAGCGCCTTGACTCCAAGCGGTGGATGGACGCGCGCAGAGCCGGCGCGGTGTGATGAGTGTGCGTATGGCGAGTGGGCCGGGTGCCCGACTGCTCGCTGTCAGTTAGCGCCGTCCCGAGGCCGGGGAGGTCCTCTCGTTTTCAGCGGGCCGTAAATCATGGCCCGGGAGGGTCCGGGACCGGAGCCAGCGCGGCGCAGCTCGGGCCTAAGTGGTTGCGTGTCCGCCGGCCGCGCCGCGCAGTTAATGGGCTGCCAAATTGGAAAGTAGCGCAGCGCGCGACGCCCGCCCCTATTTGAGAAAGCCGCCAAATGAATACTTATGCTAATGGCGAGATGCGCATCTCGGCCCGGGACGGGACTGGCCGCGCGCTAATTTTATATTTTACTGTTGTCCCGCGCCCAGCCGTCCACATCCAGAGCCGGCGCTCGTTGCTAATTGACCACTTGACCGTCGCTCTGCGGAACGGTTCCTCGCGGGGCATACGAAGCGAATGTGTGCCTTCCCACAAGATTACACAGAGTGTGACTGTATGAGATCTTCGTGCCTTGCCTTCACCTCATATTTTCTCGTTCATATTCAGTTTCTTCTTACTATTCTACCACAACCTGTGACATTGTCTAAAAGTTCTCGTCACCTTTCCACACACGCAACTATTCCACAGCTACTATGAGTCACAGACTTTGCACCTCTACTATCTGCACTTACACGGAGCTTCCATTAAACAACTAACAGAAAAGAACAGAGAAATCAAACTCCCCATATGGTACTTGTAGTGTTGTCTCCAGTCCCAAGATACAGCCCTTCACGCTAGTCAATTCTCTGAGACTCTCTGCGTAAGTACTACAACCTACATGCATTTTAACCTGCTTACCAATCCTTTGTCTTCCTCTACATTTTTTACCCTTCATTCTTCCCTCTATTACCAAGTGGATGACGCCTTAAAGCCTCAGAATGTCTCCTAGCAACCGATCATTTCTTTTGTTCTGATTACGTCATAATTTTTTTTCCTTTCGGATTCTATTCAGTACTTCATCTTTGTTTATACGATCAATCGATTTGATCTGCAGTATTCTTGTGTTGCACCATATTTCACAATCTTCTATGCCCTTCTTTTGTGAACTGTTTATTATCCACAAGGCAAATACAGTCAGAAATTTATATTCGATGTCAATGAGTTTCTCTTTTTCTGAAAAGATTTTCTTGTTGTTGTAAGTCTGTGTTTTACAGCCTCTCTACCTCTACCATCATCAGTCATTCTTCTGTCAAAATACCGAAACTCGTCTTCAATTTTTTGTGTCTCATTTAGGACCTAATTCCTTCGGCATCCTCTGATTCCATTCGTCTACATTCAATTACCTTCATTTACTTCTCTTGATATTCTTTTTGTCACAGGTTTTCAATTTACTATAGATTCGATTCAAATGATTTCTTAAGTCCCCTGCCGTCTCTGAAAGAGTTACAAACTTATCATTGAACCTCATTTTTTATTTCCTATACCTGACCTTTAATTTTACTTTCAAATTTTTCCTAATTTCTCATAAATATATTTGAAAAATCCCTTAGATCGAGTGAACAGAAAACTCACGTGGCAGATCCTTCAACAACACGGCAGCACAAAACACTAATAAACTTTATTAGAGCGTTACACTATTAAAATAGCAATTGACCTTCCAAAATTAAGTTGTTAGCAAACACTTACAAATCTAGGTGTCTAACAGGAATGTTGCTTTCAGCTACTTTTTTTAACATACAACTAGGCGTGGTCTGATGTAGTTGCAAAACATGATGCGACCATCATGATGCTGTAAACATAACCTGGATTCATCAGAAAAAATAACGTTTTGTCATTCGTGCACCCAGGGCCGTCGTTGAGTACACCATCGCAGGCGCACCTGTCTGTGATGAAGCGTCAAGGGTTACCGCAGCCATGGTCTCCGAGCTGATAGTCCATACTGCTGCAAACGTCGTCGAACTGTTCGTGCAGATGATTGTTGTCTTGCAAACGTCCCCATCTGTTGACTCAGGGACCGAGACGTGGCAGCACGATCTGTTACAGCCATGCGGATAAGATGCCTGTCAACTCGACTGCTAGTGGTACGAGGCCGTTGGGATCCAGCACGGCGTTCCGTCTTACCCTACTAAACCCACCGATTCCATATTCTGCTAACAGCCATTAGATCTCGACCAACGCGAGCAGCAATGTCGCGATACGATAAACCGCATTTCGCGTTAGTCTACAATCCGACTTTTATCAAAGTCGGAAACGTGATGGTACGCATTTCTCCTCCTTACACAAGGCATCACAACATCGTTTCACCAGGCAACGCCGGTCAACTGCTGTTTGTGTATGAGAAATCGGTTGGAAACTTTCCTCATGTCAGCACGTTGTCACCACCGGCGCCAACCTTGTGTGAATGCACTGAAAAGCTAATTATTTGTATATCGCATCATCTTCTTCCTGTCGGTTAAATTTCGCGTCTATAGTACGTCATCTTCATGGTGTAGCAATTTTAATGTCTTGTAGAGTATTTCTGAATCTTGGAGGTGTGATGAAATATTTGCATTTTGTAACAAGATCAACTGTGGAAATACTATCATGCCCTGTGGTAAGAGAGGAGTGGACGTTGTTTGGCAGCCGCCTGCGTGCCGAGTTGCCTTGCCAAGACTCTCACTTGCTGGTCTCCAGGAGGGACTCGGTGGCCGCTGCACGGGGTGGGGCAGCGTCGCCGGCCTATCGCTTTCCCTGATTCTCGATAGCCTGCCCTGCGCCTCCCTCCCTTGACCTCGGCGCGGACCCGGTGGCTCGCGGTCAAGCGGGGCGCATCCTCCCCTAACAGCCGCCGTCACTCTCGGAAAACTCTTAAAGAGGATTTGCCGAGATTTAGCCAGTTCGGCGAACACCCGTAGAGCCCGTAAACGAGGTGGAGCCGTGGCTTTTCCCTGCACTGCACTATTAGCTATTCCTTCCCGTTTTACCGCTAGGTGATCAACCACAGATTATTCCCGCTCTCTAATAAATTTGTTTCCAGATTACTGGAATGTTTTTCTCATGTTTTTGAGAAAAACAGTTCTCATTTACATCTTTACTCGAATATAGTTCCGCGTGCCTCTGCCATTTGTAGTTTTCCACTTTAATTTTTGTTTTAATCTTTGATTTCGTTGATACAAGATTAACCATTATACTAGGCAACCTTCCACGGGTGAAAGTCGTCAACGAAAATAAAGCGCAAAAACGTGTTTGGATACTTGCTGCTCCATCCAGGAGAACTAAACACTTACCGATCCTGTATTTAATAGATTCATTAACTGATCTCTTCATTAGTTGTAGCTGGACTAAATAAGTCTTTTTCATGTTTAATTACTGTTTCTACAATGTACAGACATTTACAGTGTACATTCCTCTTTCTTCAGGTGTGAAACAAAGTGATCACCTCAATATTGACCTGTTGTTGGTGGTGTAGTCGTTATTATTGTTCCAGAATGAGATTTTCCCTCTGCAGCGGAGTGTGTTCTGATATGAAAGAACTTCCTGGCAGATTAAAAGTGTGTGCCGGACCGAGATTCGAACTCGGGACCTTTATCTTTCGCGGGCAAGTACTCTACCATCAGAGCTACCCAAGCTCGAATCACGACCCCTCGTCACAGTTTCAATTCTGCCAGTACCTCGTCTCCTACATCCCAAACTTCTCAGAAGCTCTTCTGCGAGCCTTACAGAAGTAGCACTCCAGGAAGAAAGGATATTGCGGAGACATGGCTTAACCGTGTCGTGCCTGGGTAGCTCTGATGTTAGAGCACTTGTCCGCGAAAGGCAAAGGTCCCGAGTTCAAGTCTTGGTCCGGCATACAGTTTTAATCTGCCAGGAAGTTTCGTTATTATTGTTGTTTTTGTTGTTGATGTTGGAGGTGGTAATGCTGCTGCTGCTGATGTTGTTGTTGCTGTTTTCAGTCCGAAGACTGGTTTCACGCAGCGTTCCATACTAGTCTATAGTGTGATGGTCTCATCGTCGCTACGTTGTTATTGCAAGCTAGATCCACCTCACCTGTTATACAATAATCTGCCTTGGTCTCCCCCATTACTTTTTATTCCCCATTAATCCCTCCACTACCAGGTCAACTACTCCATCGTGCTGTGGGGTATGTCCTATTAAGAGATTCCTTCTTTCGGTCAAATTGTGCTATAAATTTCTGTCCTTCCCGATTCTGTACAAAGCACTTCATTAGCTATCAACTGCACACATCTACTTTTTATCACTTTTCTGAAGCATCACTTTTAAAACGCTTCTACAGGGTGTACATAAGTCAGGGAACACTTTCAATTATTTATTGCACAAGAACCAAATATTGTAAAGATATACATATTTCGTTTTGAAGAGAAACTCTGAAAGTTTTTTTTTCATGTATACCGCTACAGAATAGTTTGGTAATTTGCCGATAGTCAACGCTAGTCGCAAACATGGCGAGTTCAGGTGCGAAGCGAGCTTTCTGTGTGTTGGAGTTCGACAAAAACAAGTAAGCTACAGCTATTGAGCGGATGTTAGAATCAAGTTAGGTAAGTAGCCACCACCAAGAAAGGCCATTTACCATTGGCACAAAAAATTCCTTACGACAGGTTGCTTGAGCCCGGCAAAGAGAAGCGGACGTCCCAGTGTGAGTGAAGTGAATGTGGAGCGCGTACGAGAGACATTCATAAGGAGTCCAAAGAAATCGGTGCGTCGTGCATCCCGTGAATGAGGATGGGGATGGCATTTTTGATCACTTTTCACACTAATGGGAAAGTGAAAAGGCATAATTGTTGAATCTGGGGTACAAAGCATCCACAAGAATGCATTGAACTTGAGTGTGATTCCCCAAAGTGCCTCCTCACGTCGAAAACTGTATGGACCATTCTTCTCCACCGAGAGCACTGTCACCGGATATTCCTACTTGGACATGTTGCAGCAATAACCGATGCACGTACTCTCCGTTAATCTTTAAGCAGGTTGGGGCTCCACCCCATTTTCATCGTGAAGTTCGTGGCTACCTGAACACGGAGCTGCCGCATCGATGGATCCGCCGTGCTACAGAAGGGGACAGCTGTTTCAAGAACCGTCTGCCACAACCGACAATGCCATGCTGGGACGGGTACGGCAAGAATTAGAATACCGTATTGACGTCTGCCAGGTCACTCATGATTCGCATATGAAATGTTTGTAAAAAAAGAACTTTCAGAGTTCCTCTACAAAATGCAATATGTATGACACCTGCACAATTTTTAGTTCTTGTACAATAAATTTGAAAAGTTTCCCTGACTTGATGTACACCCTGTATTCTCTTAATGTCTGTACTGTTCCTCGTCCAAATTTCTCTCCCGTATAAAACTACGCTCCAGACAAATCCTCTCGGAAAAGACTTCCTAACACTTAAATTTATATTAGACGTCAATTATTTGTTTCTTTTTTAGGAGTGCTTCATTTTACTGAAAATCTGCATCGTATGTCCCCTCTATTTTTGCTCTGTTCTGCAACCCGAATAACAAATTTGTCTGCTACTTTTAACGTCTCATTTCTTAACAATTCTCTCGGAATCAGCTAATATGATTCAGCTGCACTCCTTAATTTCCCTTTACTTTTCTTGATACTTACCTCATAACCTCTTTCCTAGAGACTCCGCATTCCGTTCGACTTACTTTCCATGTCATTTGCCGTACCGAAAGAGCAGAAATGTCATCGGCAAACTTTAAATTTTTTTTTTTCCTCCATGAACATTATTTCCTTTTCCAAATTTAACGTTGGATTACTGTGGCTAGAAATAAAAATAAATTATCAGCAGCATTATGTCGTCTTACATGTGCGTTGATTTGTAACCCTGTTCAGTCCACGACAGTTACAACCATGCTTTGTTCCGAAGATGCCTGGGTTTCTAGTATTAATGGTTTCGCCTGCGGCTTATGTACCCATGCCGCACCGAGACTATTTTGTGGTGACTTTTCTGTCTCAGTACATCAGACACTGGATGGTTCTCATTTAGAGAGGGAGCACTTTTTTTTCCAAAGCACGTCCACAGTTGGAGACGTCCTCTTACATTCTCGAGGCCTCCAGACTTCTGTGTGAGTGCATAATACCTCGACGCACTAACCCACTGTTAAGGAAGTACTTATTTGGAGTATTGCTGTGCGACTGCGCTCGAAATAAAACTATGCCTTTATGTAGTGATAAACAGCATCAAAATGTCACCCCTGTGGCAATGGACGAGCAGTTTACGACGCTGCTGTTCTTGCACTCTGCTATGAAGTTTGTATGAGATTACACACTAAACAAACGAGGCTCACGATTCAGAACTTTTTTTGCGAATAAAGCCTAATATTATACGAATGTGTGATGTCTGTTCTTTCGGACATGTCCTGACTAGTAAGCAGGAGATTCAGGTTCGAATCCCAGTCTGGCACACATTTTCACTCGGCGCCTCTGACTCCTCATAAAGTCCAGATGCAGTTGACGTAATGAGTTCCTTCCCTTTCCTTTCCTCTCTCCCACCTCCATATTTAATTTACACGAAAAGCTGAACGATTCTTTTCTCTTTATTACGAAGTATTAGGTACTGATAACAGCAGGTCCAACTAAGATTAAAGTAACATACGAATGAGAAAAGTTACACAGCGTGATCCCGAACTACATGAGAAAATTTTCAAAGACGTTTGCTCACTCAGCTATAGAATGAAAAATTAATTCTGGAAACAATCCCGCAGGTTATGGCTAAGTCATTTCTCAGCAGTATGCTTTCTTCTAGGAGTGCTAGTCACTAAAAACATACAGAACAAAATCTGTGAGGAGAGAGGCGGGGCGTAAGTAAGTCTTTGAGTTGGGCTCATGAGTAGAGAGTGAATAACTCAGTTGTTGGTAAGAGCAATGCTCTTGTTAGAGTCCCAGCGCGGTACACAGTTTTAATCTTCCAGGGAGTTTCGCACAGAGCACACTCCGCTGCAAGGATAAAAATTCATTCATTAAAGCTGCTTACATCCTCAAGTACGAATCCTGAGATTGGAAAAAGTACATGAAAGTCTATTTTTGAAGTGCAACTCAATATGGCTGTGAAACTTAGACTGTGAGAAACACAGTGACAACGAAACAAAGAAACGATTGGAAAGCTTTGAAATATGGTGTTAAAAGAGATTTTTCAAGATCTGTGACATTGATGGATTGAGCAATGAAGCCATCGTCAACGAGAAACGAGAAAAAAAAGGTTAGAAAAGATATAATGAAGAGGTAAAATGTTTGGACACACAGCAGGGCATGAGTATTTGCTAAAACTGTAGTTAAATGTATGCTGGAAGCAGGCTAGGCCTGAATGTGAGTAAACAAAGCAGATCTTCAGTGGGGCGAGATGAGGCAGGATAGCTGTCTAGCAACAGAAAAGAAAAACTGTATCAAACCAATCTTAGGGTTGATGAATGAAGCAACAAACGAATGTCTCTATTCATACAAGCAAATTTGATATTTATAATCCGAAATGCGTTTTCCTTTTATGTGTAAGACGTCTTCAGTAGCTGATCGGATGTTGCACACAGTTTTTGTTGTTGTAAGAATTAATTGTAAACGTCAGATGTAACGACTAAAGACTGTCGACTGTCGCTGAACCTATGTTAACAGATGCGGTATATAGTTTTCGTAAAGGAAGATGATGCTCAGTTCGTACGTTCACTGCAAAGTAAGTAATAGGAAAAGTGACTAAGCAAAGGCGTTTGATAAAATACGTAAATCAAAACAAACTATGGGAAATTTTAAGAAACAAATGTATGCCATCTCGTAAGACCTGTACAGTATTTATAAATGAAAAACAAAATAAAAATAAAAATAGGGGACAGCCAGACATAATATTACTGAAATTAACCAAGGAGTTACAGAAAGGTAATACCTTTCATAAACTCCTTTTATGTGATGTAGTCAGAACATGGATACAATCGTTAAACATTTTAAACTTACTACTTTGGTTTTTACTACAATGCTTTTTCTTGGTGAACAAGTAATTGTTAGTCAGAATGAAAATGACCTACGAGAAGCTGGCTTTATGTAAGTAAAACAGCCAGAGAATACAATCTGAACATAGTCATTGCGAAAAGAAAATCAACAGCATTTTTGGGACACTAGCCTGTGCCTACTGAGATCGACATTGATAAGGGGATCATAGAGCGAGATAAAACATTCAAATACAACTTCATATAAGAGCAAATAATAAAATACAAAATAAGTTACATCTAATTGACTATTTCTGCACAACGACACACAGAACTTTGGGAAAGGAAGCCCGCAGAGACAATCTACTGAAGTACGTCAAAGTTATCGCTATACCTGCGCTTTTCTATGCATGTGAAAACTGAATCCTTAACAAGAGGGATGAAAGTAGAATAGAAGCTTGTGAAATTAACTTCCTTGGATACGTGGTTGGATATACTTTAACGGATAAAAAGAGAAATGGTAACATTAGAGATGAACTGAATACGCAAAGCATAGCTAATACAATAAAACAATATCAGTTAAGGTGGAAAGAGAACGTAAACAGTAAGACAGATCCACAGAACCACTAAAACAGTTAAGCAATATAAACCAAGAGGCAAAAGATCTTTAGGAAGAGCAAAGCACAGATGGCTTGAACAATTTTGGATGCGACAGAACGTACCATAAAACCCAACCCCTGATGCAGATGATGATGAAGATTTATGACATTCATATGTATCTTAAAATTAATTTTTACGTATATTGACGACACTTGTGTTATTTCTTACGTGGTCGCAGGTCGAATACGCGCTTGCCGACCCCTTCACAATTTTCGGCGTATTGGCGTTGAATCATTCGTTTTGTTGCGGTTTCAGACATTGTTCTATGTGCATTGAGCAATGCTAACATTTCACTGATGATGAGGAAATCAATTAAGATATTTAATAGTAGAAATGTGCTAATTTTGATTCCAGGAGCGCTTGTTTGCAGAGCGTCTGTTGTCTTGTTTGCATGCTGAAGTGTTAACAAAGTCGTCAACTTTTTTCTTGTCACCGTTTTCAGAGACATTTTACTAAGCTGCAACGACCTTAATGATGCTTACTAATAATTAAAGCGTCTCAAAGCCCATATCGCGGCTATCATAACTGTAAGCTAAAATGCACTTTTCGCATCACATTATGTACTTTTGGGTGTGTTTTGGAATCATTGGACCAGTTATAAGTGCGAACATACTGTTAATCTGACAGAGTTATGCATTTGCAAAGTCAATCTACAATACGGCACCACCTGCTAAAGCAGAAAGTCATTCCAATTTCGGTTGCATTTTTAATCTGATTTTCAATGTTTATTTTTCTTTCATGATTTGAATGGTTCAAATGGTTCAAATGGCTCTGAGTACTATGGGACTTAATTGCTGAGGTCATCAGTCCCCTAGAACTTAGAACTACTTAAACCTAACTAACCTAAGGACATCACACACATCCATGCCCGAAGCAGGATTCGAACCTGCGACCGGAGCGGTCACGCGGTTCCTGACTGCAGTGCCTAGAACCGCTTGGCCACTCCGGCCGGCTTTCATGATTTGACATTTTGTCTTGAATGTTATGTACTTCTCATGACTCGAAACTGTCTGAACAATTTAAAGATGGTATGAGGTCATATTTTTGAGTATTGAAGCGTCAGTAATGTAATTTCAAGTCTTGTTTCTGTCAGATCAGAAGAGCTCCCTCCTGTACAGGTCGTTGTTCGGCTGGGCAGGCTATTAAAAAGCACTCGGGCGCGTATTTCAGGCGCAGGACGTACCAGAATGAGCCCTCGTGTAGTCTGCGGCTGCGGGACGTCTTGCTGCTGCCCATGTCAGTACTCTAATAAAACATGCATTAACCGGGGAATCTTCACAGAGTGGAGTGGAACAGTATCAGCCGGCATCATTTTGTCGTCTAGTATCTTCACGGCTGTGACGTAAACAACTTAATACCTCCTGAGTTCCTCGCTGCACACAGGCACACGAAGGTTCAAGTGTACCGTAAAAAGCTGTGTAACGACCACTGTAATCTCGGCTATGCTAAGTGGTCGGCTGCGTTCTCCGGTGACAGACTTCTTGTTTTATGGACGACCGTCTTCTGTCTGCTAACTAGGTGTAAACGCTGACTTTCTTAGGGACCTAACCATTGCTTTGGTTTGATGAGGTCCACTTGATATTTACTGGGTGCTACTGTACAATGTTGCGAATGAGTAACGAAAAGCAATGATTTCTCCTCAACTTTTTAAAATCTTACTGATCCACATTTAAGGCCATTAAGAAGATTCTTGCAGATATGAAATGTATAAGAAAGCAGAACTGGTGAAGATTAAATTAGACGTTTTTGAAATACGGGATGTCTCAAAAGGTACAATATAACTTTAACGTGTTATAGCAACCAAACTAATCAAGATATTCACACCATGTTTGGCTTATGTGACACAGTATTTCTCAGAGTTTTTACGCCATTCAGTCCTCTCCGTAATGTGCGCCTTTTCTGGCACACACAGCATCCAGTCTGTATTCAAGCACCGTCCGCACTCGGCACAACATATCGACACCAACTGCGGCAATGGCAGCCACGATTCGGTTCTTTATATCAATTATGCATAGACACTATCCTTAATACAGCCCTATTCAAAGAAGCCTATCGGTGTGAGGTCAGGTGACCTAGGAGGCCAGGGAATTGGACCACCCCTGCCCATCCAGCGATCTGGAAACAGGTGTTCTAGAACATTTTGCACTGTCTGAGCCCAAAGTGGTGGTGCACCATCTTGTTGTAAAACGACTGTAACTTGGCAGCCAGTCAGTTGTGGTAATGCAAACAGCTCCAGTATATCAGAGTAATAGAATTATTTTTTTAAAAAAAAAGACGTTCCACAGTGCCATTAACCATCAAACAACACATTCACTTTCGGGCGGCAACGTGCTTCTTCTCTCACAGTATACGGATTGGTTGTGCCCCAAATGCAAATATTGTGTTTGTTTACCTTACCACACAAGTGAAACGTTTCTGCGCCAGAAAATTCTAGCTTGTTTAGAAAATATCCATCCTTCTGTCTCTAAACGGTAAAGAACGTCCACGGCGAACAGAATACGTTGCGGCTCGCAGTCAGGTTTCAGTGCTTGCAACAACTGCAGTTGCCATGGATACATCTGCACACGTTGCCGAAGGACCCGATGCACTGTCGCTCCACGGATTTGCTGCTCCTGCGACGGTGTCTGAACCGACTTCCGCGGAGAACGTTGAAAAGCCTACCGTATCCGTCCTGTTTCGGGTTCACTTGTTCCATGTCGTCCAGTATGCTTCACATCAACGCTTCCTGTCTGTATAAAACTTCTGTAACACCGGCGTATCGACGTCTGCGACGGTGGGTGTTTCCGATACCATGTCTCGAAGTTCCCTTTGAATCTATTTGTCCGATTTGATCTGAGTGAACCATTCCACACACTGAGCCTCTTCTTCAAGCGTTATCATTATGCTTCACTCACGACAACCTGGAACACATACAAACAAAACTTCTTGAGGTTGTCTGTTACATAAGCGAAACATGGTGCAAATATATGAATTAGTTCTGGTGCTGTCACAAATTGCTGTTGTAGCGTACATTTTGAGAGACACTGTACATTATTACAAAAGGATATTACAAAGAAATGTACTGCAAATGTTCCGAAACAGGATGTCTTTACAGGAAACGTTTCGGAGGTCTGTACGTCTATGATCAGGCAGATTTTCTTAAAATTAACGTAACACAGATGGTGGTTATGTTCTACTTACCGGGCAAATTCTGCTCTGTTTCTCGGTGGTCAAAGACTGTTTCATCGAATCGTATTTACATTAAATCATTTGCTTTGCTTCTTCAAATCCTATGAATAAAACGTAAATATGATTCGGAGAAACAACCATAAACCACCATTAAACGTCAGCAAAAGTACAGAAAATCACGCAAAGAAATCAAGTAATACACTATTACAGAAACTATCATCTTGAGCTGACATTTCTCTACGAAATCTCATTATTTGTGTCTAGGCAAATAGATATTTTTAGAAAATTCTAATTTTTTCCACCTGTGTATGTTTCGGTGATATGTCGTTGTCGTTAGTGGGTGTAGGTAATATGTCAGTACCGTTGATCTTCTTTTATTTTTTTGGTTGCAGTCCCCACATTGTCAAAAATTCTATGATCGAAATACCTCTACGAGAACTCCGTTGCCAAGAAGTATTATTATATTGTTACTCTAGCTGTTATTATTATTATTATTTGCAGCAGTAGGCGAAGTAGTAGTAGTAGTAGTAACAGTTAATCTCCAGTTATTATACATTTTAGTTGGTATCTGTAGTCTACTAATCGACATCACGGTAGAAACAGTCTTCTCGGGTACTCTGTTTCCAGGCCATATTCTTGTTGCAGTCTTCAAACTAAACATTGGGAATACACATAAGCACAATGTCTGCGTTGGGGACTGCCAGCACAATGATTTTGAGTTACAGATTGCTAAAATATTCACAGATTGTTGGAACAGAACGTACTCATCCTTGTTTATACACTGCCTAAAGGAAAATGTAGAGCACCCACAACACTCCCTTCGGGTGGCACTGTAGCCTTGCACACACACAAACACACACACTCATACACACACACACACACACACACACACACACACACACACACACACACACAAACACACACCACCACCACCACCACCACCACCACCACCGGTGGTTATGTAAATAATTAGAGTTACATTTCTCTGTGACAGATGCAACGGGCAACACACTACATTGCTATTCTTAACTGGCGTGGCAGGGTATATGAGGAGGCATAAACAGTGTCACATATTGAGTGATCCTTGAAGGACACGTTGTAACGTTTATTTAAAAAATAACTTGTGTTATCCAAATTTACTGTGTGATGTCTTGTTGAGCAGTCTAACATCGTTTACCAATATAGATTCCAGAATTTAGCTTGTCTGTACCAAGATTACAAAACACACAAAATATTACAAATCGGGCATACCTAATCAACCTATACATTAACTATGATGACAAATACTTGGTTCCTTCATTCAAGAGTCAATAGTGTTAAATTAGTAAGATTCACATTGCGTTGCTGCGTACTTAAAACCATATATACAAAATTTCATTACCTTGCAAAACTGTATTATGCTGTGCCCATAGGACAACAGCTAAATTCCCATAGCTGGCCACTAGCTTTAAAGTCTTACAGCCTACCTTTCACAGAGTGCAACGGCAACTGGTACTGCACACCGTGCGCCCCCACGTACAATCGATTCTGCCACTCAGGCAACATCTTTGGTTCAGTGATGTCAAAGATATAATCTCTTCTATGTATGATAGCCATTTCATATCATTTTTCATGAAATATATTACAAACTCGGGTTCCAGGTACAAGAGGATCCCTCACAACGTAAATGCTTAGTAGCCATGTAAGACAGCGTCATCAATGCAGTTCCTTCTCTAAATCCTCGCACAAACGAAAAAATGACTGACATCGAAATAAGTGTCCAAGGAACAGAAAACAGACTGAAATCACTCAACAGAGGAAAGTCCACTGGACCTAACGGGCTACCAGTTCGATTCTACACAGAGTATGCGAAAGAACTTGACCCCTTCTAACAGCCGTGTCCCGCAAGTCTCTAGAGGAACGGAAGGTTCAAAATGATTGGAAAATATCACAGGCAGTTCCCGTTTTCAAGAAGGGTCGTCGAGAAGATGCGCAAAACTATAGCCCTATGTCTATGACATCGATCTGTTCTAGAATTTTAGAACATGTTTTTTGCTCGCGTATCATGTCATTTCTGGAAACCCAGAATCTACTCTGTAGGAATCAACATCGATTCTGGTAACAGCGATCGTGTGAGACCCAACTTGCTTTATTTGTTCATGAGACCCAGAAGATATTAGATACAGGCTCCCAGGTAGATGCCATTTTCCTTGACTTCCGGAAGGCGGTCGATACAGTTCCGCACTGTCGCCTGATAAAGTAAGAGCCTACGGAATATCAGACCAGCTGTGTGGCTGTATTGAAGAGTTTTTAGCAAACAGAACACAGCATGTTGTTCTCAATGGGAAGACGTCTACAGACGTTAGAGTGGCCTCAGGCGTGCCACAGGGGAGTGTTATGGGACCATTACTTTTCACAATATATATAAATGACCTAGTAGATAGTGTCGGACGTTCCATGCGGCTTTCCGCGGATGATGCTGTAGTATACAGAGAAGTTGCAGCATTAGGAAATTGCTGCGAAATGCAGGAAGATATGCAGCGGCTAGGCACTTGGTGCAGGGAAGTGCAACTGACCCTTAACATAGACAAATGTAATGCATTGCGAATACATAGAAAGAAGGATTCTTTATTATATGATTATATGATAGCAGAACAAACCCTGGTAGCAGTTACTTCTGTAAAATATCTGGGAGTATGCGTACGGAACGATTTGAAGTGGAATGATAATATAAAATTAATTGTTGGTAAGGTGGTGCCAGGTTGAGATTCATTGGGAGAGTCCTTAGAAAATGTAGTCCATCAACAAAGGAGGTGGCTTACAAAACACTCTTTCGACCTATGCTTGAGTATTGCTCATCAGTGTGGGATCCGTACCAGGTCGGGTTGACAGAGGAGATAGAGAAGATCCGAAGAAGAGCGGCGCGTTTCGTCACAGGGTTATTTGGTAAGCGTGATAGTGTTACGGAGATGTTTAGCAAACTCAAGTGGCAGACTCTGCAAGAGAGGCGCTCTGCATCGCGGTGTAGCTTGCTGCCCATGTTTCGAGAGGGTGTGTTTCTGGATGAGGTATCGAATATATTGCTTCCCCCTGCTTATACCTCCCGAGGAGATCAAGAATGTAAAATTAGAGAGATTCGAGCACGCCTTTCCGGCAGTCGTTCTTCCCGCGAACCACTCGCGACTGGAACAGGAAACGGAGGTAATGACAGTGGCACGTAAAATGCCCTCAGCCACACACCGTTGGGTCGCTTGCGAAGTATAAATGTAGATGTAGATGTAGAATGCCTGACCGTTTGAAAGAGGCCTCACCGTGAGTCTCAATTTGGTGGCTGGTCTAATCCTGCTATATCCAGAGATGTGGCGAATTCGAACGTGACAGTGGCCCGATGTTGGACTGCATGGCAGCGTGAAGGGCATGCTCGTCGTCAAGGCTCCGATAGACCGTATCTGACCACCACAAGGAGGGACTGCCTTTCGGAGCACCAAGGACATCATAACCCCTTCACATCTATGCCTGCTATTCGAGAACAAGTAATGGAGTCCCTACAACACTCTTTGTCGTTCCGCACCATTGATAGGAGACCAACAGCAGAAGGCTAGGGCATTACCGTTTCACGTGTAGGCTGTAGCTAACACAACAACAGAAACGGCTGGATTTGGTTCCGTGACCGGAAGGAATCGACTGTTGATGAATCACAACGCACTGTGTTCAACGACGAATCGCGGTTCTGCTCTACTATGGATGACCAACGTCGGCGAGTATGACGGCCACCTGGACAGCGGTCCCATTCTTCCAGTGTTCTGGAGAGCTACAACGGGGTTATGCTGGCGTCGTAGGGTGGGGAGCCACCAGGTATGGCGTCAGGGCTTCGTAGTAAGTCATGGACATCCTCCGTGATATTTTCTTTAAGGAGAATGTAAAAAGGCATCAAGATGAGCAACTGTATTGACTATGATAATGATCGAGGACTCGAATTATGATTTTATATCATTTATAGATACAAATCTTGTGTTACCTCTAATGCAGCAGTACCGTGATGCTGTTTATCAACTGGCTGTGCTCGTCCACACATGTCCGCAGCTCGTGGTCTCGCGGTCGCATTCTCGCTTCCCGAGCACGGGGTCCCGGGTTCGATTCCCAGCGGGGTCAGGGATTTTCACCTGCCTCGAGATAGCTGGGTGTTTGTGTTGTCCTCATCATTTCACCATCATCCATTAAAGTGGTGAGATTGGACTGAGCACAGGTTGGGAATTTGTATGGGCGCTGATGACCGCTCAGTTGACAACCCCACAAATCAAACATCATCATCATTATCATCGTCCACACACAGTTCGTGTCTCCATAAACTGTCTATGTTATGCTGAGGTACTCGTGTGATCAGCAAGATCTCCAGATATGCCCCCGATAGAGGATGTGTGGGACCAGCTTGGACGTCACCTCCGTGCCAGTGCCCGTTTTCAAAATAACAAAGACCAGTTACAACAGTTGGGGGGCCAGCTTTCCTCACGAGAGGACACGGTCGCCTTATGGCATCCTTTCCAGTCTAATCGGCGCATACCTGCGAGCCGGAAGGGGTGCAATGACATGTTGAGAAGTGGGCGCCTACTGCAAAGTTCTTCGTAAAAATGAGTCGAATTTGTAGTCACTTAAATAATATCACATACCCTCTCAACACGTGAAGTTTCATATCATTTCCTCCTATCTCAGGCAGAGTACTTTAGATTCTCCAGAAGTTATGAGGGCACAGCAAAACATGTACGAGGATTTTAAGTTCTGACATGGCGGTATTACTAAAGGTGTTAAGGGAGAATGGGCAGCTCTTGGGGAAAGGATGAATCATCAGTGCGGAATGCTGGTGGGCTAGCAGTTTTCATTCGCAGCCGCAGGACACGGGCCGTCGAGATGGGGCGTGCCTCCGGCGGTCAGTGGAATGCGCGGGGGAGGCGGCGTTCCGCACGCACCTGACGTCACGTCACGACACGCACAGCAACACGCGTGCGTGCACGCACACGGCTCTCTCCGCCGCGACGGCCTTCCTCTGCGCTTCGGCGGTCATCGACTTCTCAGTGTCCATTCGTGACCAGCTACCTGGCATTCAAGGGACCCTTTGTGTTACAGTGCCATGAGGGACAGAAACAATGGAACTGTTCAACCTTCCGTGTCGAAGTTCTGTTTCGTTAGTAATGGATATTCTTTTGTCTTATCATACACCAAACTTGTGGATGTCATACTTTACCTAAATCATAAGGTGAAATATAATGCCACCGATCAATCTCTATAGACTGTACGCAGAGGGATGGAGTTAGCAGGAACACGAAAGTAGTGAGTCGATCAGAGCAAGGTTTACGGGCACCAGAGCTTCGATTTTTCGTATGATAAGAGAGCATTTAAGGCAACTGTGAAAGTTACAGCTGTCACCGTAGCGACAACTAGGAAAATTCTTCGTTTGGCAGCATATTTGGACACCTCCATAGCGCACTAATGAACAATGAAAGGTCAGTAATGTGTACACGGCTCCCGATGTAGTGCAATGTGATGTGACTCACAGTGTGGGTGAGACTTCCGACTTTATGGTACTTCAGTGGCTTGCGATTTGGGTGTCTCACATTTTACAGTAAGTAGAGCGTAGTGGCTATGTCGTGTTTGAGGGAGAATGAAAAAGGGGAGCAAACAGCAGTTGTCGCCGAACTTTGTCGTCATCCGTCTCATCATGAACAGTATCCGACATCTTTTAAGACATTAATGCATAATTTTATGGTCAGCAACCGGGTGAAGACCTCCCCACGTCCACCCCACCCCAACTGCACTGATAACAAGTGCCGTTTTGCCACTTACCTGATAGTGATTCTCACAGTAGAGGTGTACATGTTTAAGGCGTTGAAGTTTTGTTTGTGAGCAACAGGCTTCACGTTCCTCGTCCCGTCATACGGGTTGACTTTTGTGGCTAAGGCCAATACCGGGAGGGTACCTTAGAAAACAAGACGTCCTATTTCCTTCCCCATTTCTGAACCACCCGGTGTTGTTCGTTGTCTGAAATGACATCACAACTGATGGGGCATTATAAGACTCTAATTTTCATTCCCTGAATTTTATGTTTATACGTCTGGTCAGACACAAACGAAGTGGATGCTGAAGTGCATAATTCCTAGGACGGTGCATACAAGCAGTATTACTCATAACGTGACAAAACACGATGACCAGACTGTCAGGTCAAACTCCTGGCATACAGAAAAAGGAAACTGCTCTCTGCATCTTTTACTGGGGTTCGACGCGCAAAAGCGTTCGCACGACTCTACAATTGAAAGTTTCGTCGGTCTAGGTCCAGAGGAAGTGTACGCCAAATAGCTAGTCCATTGTTTTTCTATCGCAGTCTTTCGTAGATTCTGTTATGTAGAAGTCGATTTCCATTATCACTGAAATAAGCGAATGATATGAAGAACACGTTTCGTCGCACTGATGAAGACACAGCTTCTAGTAGATTGGCGGAGTATTCTCTGAATAAGCACTGTAGATTCATCTGTTGAGCTTGGCTGAAAGAAAACGACGGCTCAAGCATTCACAGAAAAATCTTAAGGATGCCTAGCTTCGGCGGTTGCTTGTGGACTGCTGGCACCACTTACGTAATTTATAATCTGATCACATAGTAGAAAATGAGTTCTAACATAAAAATAAAGTGTTCGAGGTCCCATCTCCAAACAAAATTATCTACATACATAAGACATGTCTCCCTAAAGTTTGACCGTACCTTTCGCTCCGTTTACTGTTCCATTCGCGAATGGTACTTAGGAAGGAGGACTGTAAATAAACCTAAGCATGAGCTGGTATTTCTCTGATTTTTCCTTCATAGCCATTTCGAGAGAAATGTGTGGGAAGAAGACAAATCTTCCCTGATTCTTCTTGGAACGGACATTCCCGGTATTTTAACTCTAATACTCACCGTGCTGAGCACCAACAACTCAGCAGCAGTGTCTGAGTCGTAGCCGATGGGACGCTAAGCCCTAATCCCTCTTTCCTCCATTACTCGCCTACATTACGTGATCAAAGATAATTGAACACCTATTACGGACTTTAATGTGAGCTGTGCGTACCCTTAGCCTTCACAAAGTCTTCAGCTCTGATGGAGAAATTTGGAGAAATTTTTAACGACGTTTCTGAATCTGTAGAAGAATGACAGCCCATTCTTCGTCCATAGCCGATACCAGAAAAGGTAGTAATGATGGACTCTGGGGTCTGGAACGGATTCGAAGTCCTAACTCATCCCGAAAGTCTTTCACTGGGTCATATTCTGAGCAGGGAGGCCCATTCAAACAACATCCTTGTCCACAAACCATCGTTTCACAGATGCCCCCTTCTCACAGGGTGCATTGTCAAGCTGTTACATACACTCATGGTCTCCGAACAGTTTGTCTACTGTTCATAGAACCCATTGCTGTAAATTGTGTTCATGTCATTCCTCATTTATCCTTTTCTTAAGCTTAATAATGGGACCATACCCTAACGGCGAAAAACGCTCCCATAAAGAAACACCACCTCCTCGGTGCTTCACTGTTGGCACTTCCCACGATGGCAGGTTCGCCAGGAATTCGCCTAACTCAAACCTTTCCGTCGGATTGCCTCAGAGTATCATCCGCATTGCTCGACAGTGCCTATTTGTCAGTAAATGAGGGCTACCTGCTTTTCGTTTAGGTTTGGTTGTTAATTCGCGCATCCGTGTCATAAACACAATTTCAACAATACACTTGGGCAGCTTTAGAAGAGTTGAAGTGCCCCTGATGGACATGTTTCTCAGGTGTCATCAAATGACTAGTGTCCGCAGCTCATGGTCTACTGCCTCTGGATCACGTCGTCCCGGGTTCGATTCCCGGCCGTGTTGGGGATTTTCTCTGCCTCGGGACTGGGTGTTTGTGTTATCCTCATCATTTCACCATCATTCTTCAAAGTCGCTGGATTGGACTGAGTAAAGATTGGACGAAGATGACCACGGAGTTGAGCGCCCCACAGACCAATCATAATCCAGTGATAGTTCCACGTTCAACGTCATTGTACTCTCCTGAAAGACGCATTCTGCTGTTACTTCATCTTTACTGGCAACACAGTATTCCCTGCTTCCTTTTATAGTGCTGGGTCCTGCTCTAGTGACATCTCGCGGTCTCGTGCTAATTTAGAACATCTTGTGTGTGTTATATAGTGGTGTCCAGATGCATTTGAACAGATGGAGTTCGTCGCTAAGTTGAGAAGTGGGCATGTGGATAATATAGAGGACAAATAAGGAGACTATCCTCACTAGTCCCCCTATACAGAAAGGCCAGCCTACCTTTTGCATCAGCAAGAATTCTTAATTTTGATGTGAAAAGAAATTGGCACAGACAAGCATTGTTTGGTTTCAAAAGCCGTACCTGCGAACGCTTCGAAAAATACCTGCGAATGCTACGAAAATCATAAAGTAACATTCTAAAAAAATTCAACGATCACATTCCCTTTTTATAAACTGGTATCATGGTACCTTTTTTTATTTCGTCCAGAGTACCGTATCTATACGAAGATAAATCCAGTGATATAAGTCTTTTGTAGGTATGACAATAAAATGCGGTATAAAAATACACTGGGCGCAGTGACTTGGTGCAGTTGTTGCTGCATTTAGGACGGGGTGCCGCCCAGAAGTGTATTCCACAATCCATTCTCGGTCGATGTTGGTGTAAACATAACGTATATATAATCCCGGAGGCGATAGTTTCTCTGGAGAATGTTGCAAGCTTCCGGGCGGAGCTGTATTTAAACGGGCGCAAAACACCTCAGGAATACCTGAATTTGATAAAGTGTTCACCATGATTTACGCGGATCTACAAAAGAGTCATATGACTGAATTTGTCTTGCTCAGAAACATTATTCTCACTATTCTGATGGTAAGATATGCCGTAGTTGGTTTCTTAATGATATTGACCACTACAACCTTTTAGAATGTTTCATTCATGTGATTTTCGCTAGCGTAAGTACAGAAGGTGAAAGAATCCTTATGGTGAATAGTTCTCCCATTCGGATGTGTTCCTGTTGTTTTGATTTACTTGAAGTCAATTTCGAAGCAGCTAAGGCTTCAACTTCCGCCTCTTGAGGACTGTGATCGATGTGATTTACCGCTACAAGTATTATCCGTTAATGAACTCTTAGTCTCCTCTAGTATGGTAGCGGTGAGTCTAAAGTCCGTGAGCCTTGTAGTTACATCACTAAAGGATGCTGGGGTACATTAACAGGATGTAACGTACTTGCAGTGCCAAATCACAGTCACTAAAGCGCCTCAATATAAGCCGTGCTTGCTTCGAAATCAATTGAAAATAAATAAAAAAACACAATAATCTCAACTGGATGGAAGAAATTTAGGTAGGCAATAGACTTTTACAAAACAACACTTTCTCACATTTAGTCACATTTATTTTCCAATGCTTATCGGTACTACGCGTTTTATCATATTAATGGCCTCATGATAAGCCTAAATGCAGCATGTAGCTGAACATGTGCCAACAAATATGGGAAAGCAAGCATGACTGAAGCTGAGCTAGCGTCATTTTATACATTTCATGCTACAGTCAGAGGCTTAAGCGAGTTTCATGCATAACATATAAATTTAGAACATCCCTTATCCTTCACAACAAAAAATGTCACTACTAACACTCCCAATTTCCAGCCCTACAAACGCAAAAAAGAAAACATCCAACTTCTGCCTGACACATTTCTGTAGCATTAAATTTAACATAGTTCCTGTAAATTCCAGACTTGTATGGGATTCTCTGCATATTTACTTTCCTGGTGTACAAAACGTGGCATATATGAGTTTATTTATTTGTTTGTTATTGGCTGTTAGCATACGTAAATATCATCACGAATGAAATGGGTTTCAAAAATATCAAAGTAACATTTTACTAACTTCGTATATACATTTTAGGGGATGGGGCCTCCCGGCCAACAATGCCACACGATCGTTTCAATGTTGTTGGAGACATACAATTATAACACCAGATATAAATTTATGGCTATACACTTGTTGCCTCAAGACTTTTAATTCAGGTATTTCATTGCTTTCAACGTCAATCATTTCTCTTACATTTTTGTGCCTTCTTATGCTATAAGCAGGGCTACGGTGACATATGCACTCCTGGTTGTATCCCCAAAAACTGAGGTAGCGGAAAGCAACAGGCAGTGACCAAGACTCACGAACTCCTTTAAAAAATTGATTCTACTTTTCTGAAAGAACTTGCACTGAAACAGAATGTCATTTACAGAATCGCATGTGAGTTGTGTCTCCCTATTGGCAGTAGGCTGTGTCCAAAATACCGATTTTAAGTAATCAAGCGTGGAAGGAAATGTGACTGAGACGCAGTCTTTCATTGGAAACTTGTTTTTCTCGATTTTCTGGACTTTGCACAGCATGGTTGTCTTGACACGGACAGCTGTAAACTTGCATAGTTTCTACCTCTTGTTTTTCAACTTTTGTTCCATTCTTTCAGCGACGAGAGAATCGCTCGTTGTTTTATTTTCAGGAGGTATGGTGGGTATGGTTGATTTATGCCCATGTGTCATAGGCTCCTAACAGCTTCTTTTGCTAGTCTTTCTGCTGATTTTATTTAGTGCGAGAATATTTGATCCAACCGAATTCTATTATTTGATCACTGCACTTAATGATAGTGATCTGTCAGTTCCAGAATATATTTATTTGTTATTTTGTTCCAATTCCTGTAACTGATTGAGCCAAGAACAGTATGGAAGTCGATAGTTATTATTGCTATGGCGATTTTGGGGAAGATGGTTGAAATGGCTCTAACCACTATGGGACTAAATATCTGAGGTCATCAGTCCCCTAGATTTAGAACTACTTGAACCTAACTAATCTATGGACATCACACACATCCAGGCCCGAGGCAGGCTTCGAACTTGCGACCGTAGCAGCCGCGTGGTTCAGCACTCAAGCGCCTAGAACCGCTCGGCCACAGCGGCCTGCTTTTGGGAAGACTATAAGTTTTACTGCCTCCATAAGTGCGAATGTTTCAATTTTCATTTCTTCCGTAGTTTGTGGACATACGAAAGGCACTCATTGTGATATTACGTGAACGTTTTTCATGGGTCTGTATATGACTCAGTGTAACGCGCCTAATTTTGTTCGAGGTACAATGCAAATGAAAAGTGTCACTAACTCTTTTTGTTTTAGTGGATAAATCGACATACACTATATGATCATAACCATCCGGGGTGGAGTTATTGGATACCACGTGAGCAACATATCCATCAGTGATATTTCAGCTCTTCTAAAGGTGCGCAGGTCGACTATTGGTGATGTGATGTGGTTGTGAAGCGGAAACGAGAAGGAACAATCACAGATAGGCCCAAACCAGGCAGACCTCATATGCTGACAGTCAACACCGTCGAGCACTGCGGAGAATGACTATGAAATATCGCACAGAATCTGCGGAAAGAATCACTTGTGAGCTGCACAGTACTGCCAGCAGTCCAGTTACCACAATGAGTTAAAAATAAAGGGGTTCAATGGCTGAGCAGCTGCTCGTAAGCGACTCGTTTCTGTAGTCACTGCTACGCGACGTTGGAGGTGGTGTAAAGAACAACGCCAAAGAACAGTGAATCACTGGAGACGAGTGATTTGGAGCGATAAACCACGCTATACCGCGCGACAATTACATGGAAGGGTTTAGGTTAGTGGAAAGTCTGAAGAAAGTTACCTGCCATAATGTGTTGTGTCCAGGAGGAGAATGTGTTATGCGTTGGGGGCGTTTGACATGATTGGGGTATGGTTTCCTTAATGCACTTCAGAGAACGCTAAATGCGGAAAGATATGAACACACACTACACCAGTGTGCACAGCGTTCAGTAGAGGAACAGTTCGGAGACGATGACTGCATCAGTATGACAGTACGCCCCGCCACAGAGCAGCATCTGTGAGGCGATGGTTTTTGGGCAATAAAGTTTCTGAAATAATCTGGCCTGTCCAAGGCCCCTATCTGAACACTATGCGAAACCTTTGGGATGCGTTATAACGTCGAATTCGCTCCAGACCCTAGCTCCTAGCTTCACACCTTCTTTCGTTTCGGCTCTTGAGGAAGAATAGGTTGCTATTCCACCACAGATATTCATATCCCTCACTGAAAGAGTACCTAGCAGAGTTCAAGCCGTTGTAGGGACTAAGGATGGACACAACCCATATTAATATCAACTATTTGTGTCCGGATACTTTTGATCTGATAGTGTAAGGTAAGATGGGACTAAATGAATCGTTTTGCCTTTTTGGGCCCAAAATGTGTGGTAAACTACCGGTGTAAAATTGTAATGGCGAATAGACCACAATTATAATTTTTGTATGATAAAGCTACAGTGCTACTGGTAAGCATTTCTGAGTATAAGGTCGGGGTCCACGAAACTCTTCTTCTCCTGACGTTTCGTACAGAACTGCGCTGGTTGCCGACTAAGGGGTCGGAAGTCTGAGAGCAACATACGTACTGAAGAAAATGGGGGAGTGGAAGGAGTTACACGTGATAAGCAGAGATGATCCTTGGCAAAGAGAAAACTTAACTATCGGTTATCGTCTTGTCAAATGCAAGAAGCTGCTCAGCTATTCACCAGAGCTATTGTCCATATGGCGGTAAGTCTCTTCTTTCCTATTAAAATTAGCCCTATGTTTACAATTTTCCATTGGCTTCTCTAAATAGCCGTCGTCGAAGATAAAATTTTTGTTTCAGAAAATTTCACTTCGTGACTTCCTGGCTGTTTTCCCTAGTCGGCAAAAACGTTTGTGTTTCCTTAGACGTGTATTCATGCTTCTCTTCCCAATATAAACTTTGCCATACGTACACGGATTTTATATACGCCACAAGCTGATAAAAGAGGGCGTTTGTCCTTCACAGACTGGAGTGCTTGACCTATTTTCATTCGTTGGTCTAAAAACCGGTCTACTGTCATGTTTCTGCAAAATCTTTCCCAAGTGACCTGTTCCTTTTTTTTATTAAAAGGGAGAGAAACTGTATTCTTCCATCGTTGTTTTTCATACTTGTCTTTTGGCCTTCCGTTATTTGGTCGTAGCGTTCTGTTTACTTCTTTCCCCGAGTAGCTATTTCTTTCGAAAGCCTGCCTTACATATTTTAATTTGGCGTTCAGGTATTCAGGCACACAAATCCTTTTGGCTCTGTCTGCAAGACTTTTAATGACGCTTCTCTTTTGCCGTGAATGGTGATTAGAGTTCTTACGTATGAATCTGTCCGAGTGCGTTACCTTTCGAAAAACCATATGTTCCAAAATTCCATCGATCTGCATCATAACAAAACACTAGGAACAGAAGAGCTTCGTGGACCACAACTTTATATCGCGAAAAGTTTACCAGCAGCAATGTCATACAGTCGTGAAAGTCTTCATTCTAACGCCATAAAGGTACATTGCTGAAGTAGTGCTCGAGGGAATTGACATCATGAATCCTGGAGCGCTGTCCATAAATCAGTAAGAGTACGAGAGGGTGGAGATCTCTTCTGAACTAAAAGTTGCACAGCATCTCAGATATGCTCAATAATGTTCATGTCTAGGGAGTTTGGTGGCCAGCGGAAGTGTTTATACTCGTAGTGTTCCTGGAGGCACACTGTAGCAATTCTGGACATGTAGGGTTTCGCATTATCCTACAGGAATTGCCCAAGTCTGTCGGAATGCACAGTGGATATGAATGGATGCAGGTCATCAGACAGGTTGCTTACGTACGTGTCACCCGTCAGAGGCGTATCTAGACGTACCACGGGTCGCATATCACTCCAACTACGGACGCCGCACATTATTACAGAGCCCCCACCATCCTGAACAGTCCCCTGCTGACATGCAGGGTCCATTAATTCATGGGGTTGTCTCCTTACTCGTACACGTCCATCCACTAGATACAATATGAAACGAGACTCATTCTACCAGGCAACATGTTTCCAATCATCAACAGTCCAATGTCGATGTCGGCGAGCCCAGTCGAGGCGTAAAGCTTTGTGTCGTACAGTCATCAAGGGTAAACGAGTGGGCCTTCGACTCCGCTCAAATGGCTCTGAGCACTATGGGACTTCTACGGTCATCAGTCCCCTAGAACTTAGAACTACTTAAACCTAACTAACCTAAGGACAGCACACAACACCCAGCCATCACGAGGCAGAGAAAATCCCTGACCCCGCCGGGAATCGAACCCGGGAACCCGGGCGTGGGAAGCGAGAACGCTACCGCACGACCACGAGATGCGGGCGCCTTCGACTCCGAAAGCCCATATCGATTATGTTTCGTTGAATTGTTCGCACGCTAACATTTGTTGATGGTCTAGCATTGAAATCGGCAGCAATTTGCGGAAGAGTTGATTTTCTGTCACGCTGAACGATTCTATTCAGCTGTCGTTGGTCCAGTTAGTGCAGGATCTTTTTCCAGCCGCAGTGATGTCGGAGATTTCAAGTTTCACCGGATTCCTGACGTTCACAGTACGAGAATGGTTCAAATGGCTCTGAGCACTATGGGACTTAACCTCTGAAGTCACCAGACCCCTAGAACTTAGAACTACTTAAACCTAACTAACCTAAGGACATCACACACATCCACGCCCGAGGCAGGATTCGAACCTGCGACCGTAGCAGTCGCGCGGTTCCGGACTGAAGCGCCTAGAACCTCTCGTCCACAATGACCAGCTTTCTCGGTACGCTTGTGAAGTCGTGTCACTGGGGCTTCCCGTGAGGTAGACCGTTCGCCGGGTGCAAGTCTTTCGAGTTGACGCCACTTCGGCGACTTGCGCGTCGATGGGGTTGAAATGATGATTATTAGGACAACACAACACCCAGTCCCTGACCGGAGAAAATCTCCAACTCACCCGGGAATCGAACCCGTGCCCTTAGGACTGACATTCTGTCGCGCTGACCACTCAGCTACCAGGAGCGGACCGCTTGTGAAGTGGTCGTACGGGAAAATCCCCGCTTCATTGCTGCCTCGAAGGTGCTGTGTCCCATCACTCGTTCGCCGACTATAAATCTTAAATCTTGATAACCTGCCACGGTAGCAGCTATAACCGACCTAACAACTGCACAAGGCACTTGTTGACTTACAAACGCGTTGCCCATCGCAGCGCCGTATTCTGCCTAGCCGGGAACGGTTCCTGGCGCTTTAGTCCTGAACCGCGCTGCTGCTACGGTCGCAGGTTCGAATCCTGCCTCGAGCATGGATGTGTGTGATGTTCTTAGGTTAGTTAGGTTTAAGTAGTTCTAACTCCAGGGGACTGATTACCTCAGATGTTACCGAGCGGTTCTGGGCGCTACAGTCTGGAACCGCGCGACCGCTACGGTGGCAGGTTCGATTCCTGCCTCGGCCATGGATATGTGTGATGTCCTTAGGTTAGTTAGGTTTAAGTAGTTCTAAGTTCTAGGGGACTGATGACCTCAGAAGTCAAGTTCCATAGTGCTCAGAACCATTTGAACCATTTTTTGAACCTCAGATGTTATGTCCCATAGTGCTTGGAGCCATTTGAACCATTTGTATTCTGCCTGTTTAGTATCTCTGTATTTGAACTCGCTTGCCTATACCAGTTTCTTTGGTTCTTCAGTGTATTTTGAAAAAACGTCTTGTCGGTTGTGCACGGCCTGTCTAGCAACGGTCCTGTAAGATAATGTCGTCCAGGATGCGCACATGGGCTGAGCAGTGGAATATTTTCTTGTTTTTCCTACACAGCCATATTATTCAGAAGGCACAACCCTACCCTGATTAGAAGTACAATTTTGTAGGCGCTGTGACAGTCATTGTATTGTATTGTATGTTAACCGGGGACCTAGAAACGACGGAGAGGCTCCGTCACCACCGCAGCCGCAGTGGTCCACAACCCCACGACGACTACCGCAGTCCACTTCACCCCTCCGCCGCCCCACACCGAACCTAGAGTTATTGTGCGCTTCGGCCCCGGTGAGGCCCCCAGGGAACGTCTCACACCAGACGAGTGTAACCCCTGCATTTGCGTGGTAGAGCAATGGTTGTGTACGCGTACGTGGAGAACTTGTCTGCGCAGCATCCGCCGACATAGTGTAACTGGGGCAGAATAATGGGAACCAGCCCGTATTCGCCGATGCAGATGGAAAACTGCCTAAAAACCACCCACAGACTGGCCGGTTCACCGGACCTCAACGGAAATCCGCAGGACGGATTGGTGCCGGGGACCAGGCGCTCCTTCCCGCCCGTAAAGCCGTGCGTTAGACCGCACGGCGAACCTGGCGGGCTGTGATAGTCATGTTGCAGCATTGGAAGGACCAAAGATCGGTGTAGCTGGCCGGAGTGGCCGAGCGGTTCTAGGCGCTACAGTCTGGAAACGCGCGACCGCTACGGTCGCAGGTTCGAATCCTGCCTCGGGCATGGATGTGTGTGATGTCCTTAGGTTAGTCAGGTTTAAGTAGTTCTAAGTTCTGGTGTGCTGATGACCTCAGCAGTTAAGTCCCATAGTGCTCAGAGCCATTTGAATTTACGCAGTGCTGGCACCACATGTGGGAGACGCGTCTGCACAGTGTGGGTACACTGGTTCCAGTTCCGAGGTGTCGACGCGACGGCGTGGAGCGGGGTTCAGCCGGGCCGCCTCGGACGCAACGCCGCGTGGGCCGGCGGGGATTGAGCCGTCGCGCCCTGAGGACGCGGGACGCCCACGCGCGCCCGTCGCGCTCAGGAATTAATCGCCACGCGGCCGGAGAGCAACAACGCCAGGCCGCAGCCGGGCCACAAGTCATCACGCTAGCGCCGCGCGCCGTCGCTGCACACACACAGCCTCCCAGCCTTTCCGAAACCGGAGCCATCCATATTAACTCGTTTCGGGTCCGCGCGCGTAGAACTCTTACCGCCGACCTCCTCGGGGCCGAGGAGGTGCGCGCACGAGACGGCCGCGAGAGTTTGTCGCGTCGGAAATATATTACGCGATAAATTCAATTTATTATTCAAATATTGTACTATTACATTCACAGTAAGAGGAAGTAATTACGCGCATAAATCGCGGGGTGACGCGGGAGCGCGTTCCCGCTATGCAAATGTGCGTCGGTAAAACTGAGCCGGGCCGGCAGCGCGACCCGTCTCACCTTGTCGCGGCGACAGCACTGCTCGGCAGCGTCGGATAAATTTGTAGCGCGACGGCTGGAGCGCGGACATAGCGCGGCCGTGTAGGCGTGGCGGCGCGGGGCGCCCCGCAGTGGCCGAGCAACGGCCGACCGCGCTCGCCTACCTGTTGACCCAGCGCCACCTGCCGCTGCTACCTTCCTAGGACCTTCCTCACTCCCACGCCATCCCTTAAGTGTAGTCACGATGGTTGTGTTCTAACCGGTGGTGGTCCAACACATCCGTGGTTGAGGCTGATAGAGGGCAGTAGATAATTTCATAGGCATTTCTCTAGTAATTTGCTTTAATGAACTTCGTAAGCGATTTTGTACTGTTTGAAATTATAAGTGTGCAGTGTCATCAGAGATGCTGTGTCGCCTGGAAGCTTGCTTGGACCATTTCTACCTTGCAAGATGCGCGCGAGATGATGCACATTGTTAATCGTGAGATGAACAGGGGACTTGATGGTGTAAGAAGGCTGTATAGGTTTTTTTATTGGTAACGCCACGTAGCGCTGTGTATGAAAATCACTGGCTGTGCTGTGCGCAGTCTGTCGCTGGCTTGCATTGTTGTTGACTATTGTAGTGTTGGGCAGTTGGCTGTTAACAGCGCGTAGCGTTGCGCAGTAGGAGGTGCGCCGGCAGCAGTGGTGGATGTGGGGAGTGAGATGGCGGAGTTTTGAGAGCGGATGATCTGGCCAGAGACAGTGGATACACCGATTTCCGTGAGATCACCAAAGGTAAGCGATGTCGGGCATGGTCGGCACTTGGATGGGTGACCATCCAGGCCGCCATAGGCTGTTGCCATTTTTCGGGGTGCACTCAGCCTCGGGATGCCAGTTGAGGAGCTACTCGACCGAATAGTAGCGGCTTCGGTCAAGAATACCATCATAACGAGCGGGAGAGCGGTATGCTGACCCCACACCCCTCCTATCCGCATCTTCCTTTGAGGATGACACGGCGGTCGGATGGTCCCTGTAGGCCACTCGTGGCCTGAAGACGGAGAGTGAGAGCAACTGATTTCAGATTTTGTACATTATTGACACAGCCTGTAGTTGCGCATTCTCGGTGCAGACATCCAGAGACTTGAGTACAGGAAAAGATGAACAGCCATGCATAATTTTCCGTTTCAATATGGAGTAGTAATAACTGGTTAGTATTTAACGTCATTTTTATAAGTTGTATTTGCAAAAAGATCTATTTTGAACTTAAAGAGTACTAATTTTGTCCACTCAAGAACTCTAACTTTGTGTATTAATGTTTGCGAGGCAAAAGTAAAACAATTAAATATATGATTTTCTAATCAGAAAACTAATTGCATTTGATATTATAATTCATCCGAAGTCGTTGTCCGCATCCAAAGTCTATGCCATAGTACGTTTTACGAGTTATATTCGACTCGCTTTCGAGGCAACACTAGTGTCACTGTGTTTCCATTATGCAACAGGTAAGCCACAGTTAAATAACAAAAAAAAAGGAACACTGTGTTTTTCCAGGACCAATTTATTAGTTTAAAAGCTTGATGATGTAGAGTGTTGAATTTAGACAGTAATTCTTGCCATTAAGGATGTCTGAACTGACAGGAAACCAGATAAGCAATTTCAAGTTACTTTCTGGCTATCAGATTTTGCAACACATTCTTGCAATCGAATTCAAAGTTCATGAATTTTCAGTTTAATGTTATCGTGTAGTGAGAAGCTTTGGCCCTGCAGGAAACATACTCCGAACCATCGAGTGGGCATACAGGCTCTCCCGGGACGGATAGTCAATATTCAGGATTATGTAGAAACTTTCAATCTCGAAGTTGTACGTATTAGGGGAAAATTTGATGAAAGCTTTATATATCGTGAGAAATGTCAGTTCGTTCCGCGTATTTGACTGTTTATTTGGAATGTTTACCACTTTGAGCATCTTTGCATGCCGAACACATGTGTGATACGTACTCTTTGGCTACCAGAGCTCGGCCGAGCGAAGGAGTTGCGAACTGTAGTGCGCCAGAGAGCGACAGTATAGTGTCAGGGCAGCGTGAGGAGTCTGGATGGCGGATGTGCTGCACAGAGAATGAATTTCTTATTTGGGATGATGCAGTTTGAGGATTAAGGAGGAACTGAGATGATTCCGTAAAGAGACGGCTCGTTTAGAAAAAAGGAATCTGTATTTATAATATATACTGCAACAGTCACTTGTTACTAATATTTTATTAGACGACGCGTTTAGGCAGCATGCTGCCGTCATCAGGGGCATTTACAGTTACTTTCAGATTGTAATTAATATGAAGTGATGTGAGTTTCCTTCGCTATTTGTGACATTAAGGCTATATTCGAACAAATTACAAGGACAAATTTACAAGGACAAATATGTTATAGTGCATACACTATGTGCTAAGCATGATAAGGTTTCGGTAGTGTATTATTGTTGGTAATTTCGTTTTCTGGCACACAGCGCACAGTAAAACGTACATCGTAAGTCAAAGGATTCATAGGCGTATAATGTAAAGCAGTTACCTGTAGCGGCCGAAAGTGTGTGTTATATTGCATCAGAATTTACTTCTATTACATATGATTTAGGTTATGATGAACAAAGCATTATTTGGAATAGATTGACTGGTCGCAGTCGTTCTCGGATACACGAAAACGCGGCGAGTTTAACAGAATTATATCGCAAGTTACCAGTGCACGTTTCAGGCATGCAGTCCTTCCGATTCACTAACGAAATGGGCCATTCATATTTAGGGTCGATCCCACGAACGGATGTTGGCGATCTCACATCCCTGTCGAGAGCAGTGCGGTATTGGGACGGGATCCTCTACCCTTTCGTCCATTTCTACAGTCAATATTTCCCTAATAGGTTAGTATTTTCAGAGTATAATGCACGTAAGCATTGCTGCACATATTCTTTCATCCGGAGGAAATCAATCTGTTTGGCTGGTCGGCACTTTCTGCCACATCTACATCTACATGGATACTCTGCAAATCACACTCAAGTATTTGGCAGGGGCATCATCGAACCACCTTCACAATAATTCTCTATTATTCCCATCACGAACAGCGAGCGTAAAAAACGAACACCTATATCTTTCCGTGCGATCCCTGATTTCCCTTATTTTATTATCGTGATCGTTTCTCCCTACGTTGGTCGGCATCAACAAAATATTTTCGCATTCTGAGAAGAAAGTTAGTGGCAGAAATTTTGTGAGAAGATTCTTCCGCAGCGAAAGGCGCCTTTGTTTTAATGATGTTCACCCCAAATCCTGTATCATTTCACTGATACTCTCTCCCCTATTTCTCTATGATGCACATCACCTCTCGTGTAACGTCAGTCACAGGACTTAGAGGAGCATCTCCATAATGCACTCGCTGTTACTAAACGAAGCTGTGACGAAAAACGTAGATTATGCGTTGGTAATATCTTTTTGTTGTAAAGTAGCACTTTTGCATAGTATTTTAGATTAAACAGGACTTTGTCTGTTATAGCAAAATGCACTGATGATAAATGATTCATTTACTAATTCTGATTGCAGAACACAAACTAAGTGTACAGTAATGCCACGACGGCGGATGAACTGATCTGATATCTGGTCTGGGTTGTGGGAATACTGGAATATTTGTTTTCTAGTAGGTTAAATTGCTTTTATTTACAATACAGTCATTAGCTTTCTTTTATGTAATAGTCAGTGTAGCTTCTGGTTCCGTTTGCTGTTTAGTATCTTTCGCTTTTGAAAGTGCAGTGACAGGATTACTAAGTATTTGACTATTGTCTATAGTTATATTAATTGACATTCCTAAAAAGATTTGCATGGGTAACCTATTTTGCCTGTAGAAGGCAGATTCATGCAAATTTTGCAAAGCAAACAAAAGAAATTATCACTGAAACTATGAGACATTCCAGCAGCACAACACACACTATGGATTCCGACATTTATTGTGATGAGCCGTCTTAGGAACGTTACACTGGATTGGCAAGTACGGTTTTCGCACGAGAAAACGATGAACTTTTGCAGACAAGATCATCCGCAGAAGTAATAAATAAGTATGGTCATAATGAGACATAATCCTTTACTACTTTAGAAAATATCTGTGGCTCAGTCGTTGAATGGATAACACTGCCTCAGGCTAAATTGTGATTATAGTGGTATTAAATATATCGTCCACAACTTACTCTCTGTAGAGTCTGTGAGTCTGAATCCGAAAAGTGGTAAAATAACTGAAGTACGAGAGCAAGTTAAAAAGTAAAGGAACTTCTGTTATTTCCCGCCATAGAGCGTGGTAACACCGCTAGTATCCAGGGCTGAAGAATTGTCGTCTGCAACAATTATATAAAATATGTCACTCCTATTCTCATGTTAGTCGTTGTTTGTAGCAAACCGCAAAGTATGGCAGCTCCATTGTCGACCTACACCAAGAAGGAAGCGAGAGCAGTGATACGCTTTTTGTTTGCCGGAGGTATTTAACCTGCGGAAATTACTTGTCGCATGCAAGCGCAGTATGATGACAGCTGTTTATCGCGAAGCAAGATCTACGAAAGGCTAGCGCGCTTCAAACATGGAAGAACTTGTCCATGTGACGAAGAAAGATCGGGCAGGCCATCGAAATCAACTAGTGAGGACAATTTGGAAGTCGTTGAGGGTACAGTGATGAAAAACAGACGAATCACGTTCGACAAAATCACCAATATTTTACATATCAGTCATGGTTCATTGTACTCCATCTTATATGACAGGTTAAATTTTCGGAAAGTGTGCCCAAGATGGATCCCGCAAACATTGTCAGCGCAGCATAAGGAGCAACGGATGGGTATCCCTCGTGAACATCTGGTCCGTTATCATCGCGAGGGAAATGGATTTCTACAGCAAATCGTTGCTGCAGTAGACGAAACGTGGTGCATTATTACGGGCCGGAAAGTAAGGCTGTGAGCATGGTCTGGAAACACCATCACCACCAGAAGTTAAGAAATTTAAACGTCAACCATCAGCTGCTAACACTATTTCGGACATGGAAGTTGTGGTAGGAGGTCATTTCACGCCAAGAGGAGAAACTGTAAACCGTGAGAACTATTGTGACGTGTTGCGAAACTAAACTGTAACGTGTAATCAGAGCCATACGTTGCGGAAAACTGCGAAAAGGTGCCATCTTCCAGCAAGATAACGCTCGGCCACAGTCTGTCAAACGGACGGCCGAAATAATAAAGGTGTTCGGATTCGAACTGCTGGAAGGCCCCCCATACATCCAGACCTGGCTCCAAGCGATTTCCATATGTTTGGACCACTGGAGGAAGCGTTTAGGGGAAGAAGGTTTGCACCCGATGCAGAAGTCAGTGGTGCAGTGCAAAATTGGTTTCAGGTGCTACCAAAAACTTTTTTCCGACGGAATCAAAAACCTGTGAAACGTTGGACAAAGTGCGTTGAACTGCAGGAAGTTTAAGTAGAAAAATAAAGTATGTTTCAGTTTTCTATCATTAGGATAAATAGTCCTTTTCTCAGAGGCCCCTTTACTTTTTGACTTCCTCTCGTAAAAATAGAGATTCGGTTTTGAAGTACGTAGATTGTTTGCTTACAGGTTACATACACTACTTTCTAGACGTTGAACAGGAAAAAACCACAGACACTGAAGCACCTCATGTTCTAGAACTGACTAAATCAAAACGTTACAGTGAGGATATCTGTCATACGACGTTATTTCCCTCTTTAGTATTAACTTCAAACGCATACTTTTGTCTTCCAAGACTAACGTCTTCGTGATGCAAAATCGAACACGATAAGAGAGATATTACGAGGAAAATCTTAGTACTACCAGTCTTCCTTGTGCCATAAAAGTGACTTCATCGTTGTTCACCACTGACGCAGAAGCAAGAACTAAGCGACTGTCATCTGAAACCTTCACGGCGTTTTACGGTGATCAGTGAAAATAGTACTGGCTTTTGCTTCTACGGAGGTACGTCTTTGGAAGTAGTGAGCCACAAAAATTTTAAGAAATTTCATCGACATTTCTACTATGATGCGAAGTTCAGGCTGCAGTGAAACTACTGAAAGCTTCCGTGAAATGTCTGATCGTTTACCGTAATGAATTATCTTCTAACATGTGATTACTAGAGTCATGTGTAATATAGCGCGCTGTGGAATACAAGGTAATGCTAAAAGTTCGTAGGCTTCCTCGGCCAGTGATGTTTTGGGTATCAGGCTGCGCCTCTGTAAAACACTAAAGCAACGAAACTGCCGACGTTTCGACACACCGAAATTATTTAATTCGAAATAAGGTTACAAATTCGGTAAATACAGGCGTAAATAAACAGGAGGGTAGCTCACGTGGTAGACATTTACAGCGAAAGGAAGTTTCATTTTCTATATATGCTCTAAAATTTGGTGGCAGTTAAATCAAAAATAGAGAATGCACTTACAAGGACTACGTGGCAACGAACACCCCTATCCGCTAAGCCATCACAGGTAAGGAATTTATCAGTTGAAAGTGTTTCTTATTAGGTAAATTCCGAATTTCTTCAAGATCCAAACCACGCGAGCGTGAACACCACTCACAGTTCACACCTTAGGCCTAGTCCCATTGGCTGACAGTTCGTGTAAGACAGTACTACGAGCAATTTATGATCGTCGGACATGTTATTGGTATTTGGCCAATGTCTGCAGCCGTTTCTGATAGATGATTCCGCTACTTCTTTACTCAATCAGCTCCTTATTTGGCCGTACGACGCTGTGTGGCCCCTGTTCCATACCTCACTACCTCAGAAAAAGACTGAAGAGGCATCGGGAATCAAGCTCGGAGCTTTCCGCACCGAAGGCAGCAACGGTGACTATTCAGTTACAGAGGCGGTTTTAGACTGTGTTTGGAGTAGAGTTATTTAATGATTGCTCCATTTGCAAATGTAACTTCTTCTGAGAAAAAATTCAGTAATCTACACATGAAGCAATAAAGTTTCATAAGGAAAAAAAAGAAAAAAAAGGAACCACTGAAGATGGCGGAAAACGCTGAAACAAGTCCGCATAAAACAAAACTATAGAAGTTATCTTGCATAAGACGGAGTTCCTCTCCAATTTTTCTCAGAAAGTACAGAAATAACAAGAGCTACAACATCCTAAAGATAATTACTACTTAAGTCTGCTACTGAAACCAGAATAATGACAAAAATGGATGATGTACGTGTGAAGGGTATGAAAGTAAAATTATCATATGTTTATCAATAAATGTACAACTTAGGACAACGTAGAAACGAATGTACTTAGAGAGAAATGAAAGCACCTACAGAGAAATTGCGAATTTTGAAAAGTAACGACGGATTAAACTACTACAAACTTAATCTTATGGAAATTTGTAAATCCTATAATATATAAATAACCTCAACATTTACAGAGTGCTAGGAAAGTATCTCCAACAAGAGCACAATGTATGATTTCCCACATCTTCCGATATGTAGGAGTTGCCTCCCCGACTCCTAAAAGTACTTAGATGTAGGATGAGGGAAAGAACACACCATCTCCTCTACAGGTGCGCTAAGCTTTCTCAGAATTCTCATAGCAAATCGAAATCGTCCGATTCGCTTCACGGTGTGAACTCAAAATATTTGACCGATACGTTTACAGGCATATCCTTGTGGTAGTAGAATGCTGTCTAATAACCTACTGATCATCAAACACGAATCAGTAATAGCATTTCCAGTAGTGGGAGAAGGAATATGAAGGACATATTCAATGATACTTCTGTCCATTGTCTGTAACATTTTAAAAAGAGACAAAGGGCAAAAAGGTACCGAATCTACCTTTAATAAGCCTGTCTTGCAAAAATACAAACGTTCCAATTGTAAAATTAGTGGCCCAACGCTGTAGCCAGACATATGCATCGAACTAAAGAGTAACGTTGTGACTGTGTAGTTGTTCGACTCCTTCTTGGCTTCACATTTCTCCTACAGATAATATAAATCACAGAATAATCTTGCGAAATATGTGTAGAACTTCGCTGAATATATATTGACGTAATTCAGGAGAATAGCCTTGCAAACCATAGTATATGATTCCACCAGTGCAGACTTTTTCTTGGTTACGTGTTTATACAAGCAGTGTATGTGGTTGCGATGTAGTTTGTGAAATTTCTAATGAGTTGTTTAACGTAAATAAGGATGCCTGCATATTCACTGCTCATTGTAAAATGAAACAATTAGCATCTCGAACAAAAATTCATTATTGCATCTAGTACTAGACTTTTTAATGTTATATTTATATTTTTTCAGAATCTCTCAATGGACCCAATTACTTGTAATACATGCTAGCATTCTATTCTGTTGTCAGTGTATTTCTTGCGTTATCCTTAGTTGACGAATTGTAAACTTCCATATTCAGGAATGAATAGGTTAGTAGTATTATGGAGCGACATGTTTTCTTACTCCTGCTACACAGTGCTAAGTGTGCTTGAGGTAACTTCCATGATACGAATGTTTTGGAGTATTTGCTATATCCTTTTGTTTTGAGTCAGGTTATGCAAACTCTATACCAGGATTATCAGTATTTTAAATCTTCTTCCGATGTCCGATGCTCACCTTCCAAACCATGATGATAGGAGATGTTCTACATCTTGTACAACTGGCATATGCAATAGAGTAGCGTAAAAGTTCTCCAGATACCAAAACTTGCCAAAATCTCAGCGCCAAGACCTACTTAGCCACAAACGGACATGTGCAAGAATTACTGTGTGTAAAAGGGATGAAATCTGCTACATACAGTTTTCAGTCAGAAAATGAGCTACAGAATACCTAACCCAAATATATGAGAATTTCTGCATCACGTATACAATTAGTATTCTGAGTCCAAGAACCAATGCACCACAACTCAAGTAAATAAATCAATAAAAAGGAAACAGAAGGAAATCATGTCTATTAATCCTCATCTTTCTCTTTGTAAAACCTGTAGGCAGTTAGTAACAGAGGGATCGAAACGCTCATCTGCCAAAATTAAGTTACGGTTTCCGCAGTTTTTCTTGTTATAAATCCGTTATTTGCTTTTCTGATCCGCTCTTGTCTTACTGTTGCAGAGCTCCATCGCTAAAGATCTCTACGCCGAAGGAATGTTAGATTATACACTATCGAATTTTTTCTGAGTGACCAATGTTGAGCAGTATTTCTACTTTTTTTTGCCTTGCTTGGTTTACACACTAAGCGCTCACTCAAACTATCTGTGATTCAGTCCATTATACCTTTGATGTTTACACCGATACACTGATATGGAAAGTCGCTCGTAATCGTTTTTTTTTTTTCTCCCCGACGGTCACGTCTCTAAATTCCGAATATTTACGACATCCTCAGTACTCCAACTGGTCTGTAACGAGAAGCAGCTCTTGCTGGACGCCCGTGATGTCTTCATTAGAGTTTTGAAGGAATGTGCCACAGTCTTCCCCTGACCGTTGCAAAGTGATAGAACTGAAACGCAGATGCTGTCGTAATACCAGAGGTGCGGCAATTCAAACAGTCAGACTCGTTCTGCCTACTTTATCAAAAGGAATCACTTCCTCTATGTTTTATCTTCTTAGCAAGTCATCTCATTTGAGAAAACACCACGCAGGCATTAAATCCTTCAGTTTACTCCCCATAATTGTGCCTAAGACGTACTTATGTGATAACTGCTGTACAAAATTCGTAACAGTTATGAAGCAGCAGTTAGTTTCTTAGCTAAAATTTTCTTACTTTAGACAGTTAGGGTGTCTGTAATGAAGGCACAAAACTGCAGATGAATCTAATTAAAATATAATATATTCTCAAATTGTAACTGGCTTGTGCGTGTCATTTTATAAGAGCGAAAGCCTTCGTAAAGATAATTTAATTTGTAGAAGGAAATGGGTTAACCGATTCTCTGGCAGTACAAGAAAGACGTATTTACTGAGTGTCCACTATGCTGATTGTGTGTTGCATGTGAAAGTATGTATGCCAATGGTACTCAAACCCTTATACCATTCTATACCGTGCAATAGCGTTCTGCATGAAACATCTTACCCGACTTATGGTCTGATACAAAGCTGCAACCTGCCATTTGGTGCTCTGCATCCCTCAGTGCTTCGATTACTTTTCACTACGTATCGTATGTGGATAAAACACTTCATATCAGAAACGAAAGATCAATGCACCGAAAAAGACAAAATCGAATTCGTCTGCCGAAAAGGTTAGTAGCAGCGTCTTCTGAGATGAAAAAGGCTTTTCTTTTTGTTACCCACTAACAAAATGGTAAAAAACATCGGTTACCAAAGAACGGAATTACAAAATCACAACACGATTAAATGTGGTGTTAAGAATGGTAGTGCTAATAGTTCTTTGAGATAGGCATTTAGTAACCAGTCGAACAACTGTTGAATGAAATGTGTGGTCAGCTTACAACTGATTCCTTCTAGGGAAGGTACAGGCGAACCATGAAGGTAACGAAGTTAATAACTTTGCAAATATCAAAATGAATGAGACATAACAGGCGTAATTTAATTGCTTAGAACACCACTGCACAAAGTGGAGGAATCTGGGGGGAGGGGGGGTTAGGGGGAGGGAGGGCTGAACTTAAGGAAAAAAATTACAAACATTATTCAGATTGCATAAAATGAAACTGATCCTAAAACTGCGCATCAAACGCCAGTCGGAACTTCATGCGTCAGCTGTTCATTCACTGATGTCTGATAATGTTCTAACACGACAGTTATTTGATTTTCATTCGTACAGATAACCAGCATTTCTGCTGAGTTGGACTTTTGCGCTGGCTATCTATCACTTCAGCATCTACAGGGTGAGCGAAATTAAAGTCACTCGGAAAAAAATTTGTGTGCCTTAAGACAGGCAACCCAGCTTACATCAGCCGCTCTCAGGTGTAATGACGTAAGTCTGATGGCCTATCTTAAGCTGCCCAAAATATTTTCTGGGCCAGTTTCGTTTGCCCTCCTTGTTAGTTTCAGATAGTTTCCTAGTTATTTCCTTGCTGTTCAGATTACGTTGTCGTAAAAAGCCGAAAACACTTGTCAGAATAGTTTCATTTTGACCATCACGTACATTTTTAGGAGGGCAGTGCATGAAAGTGAAACATGGGCAACAGTGAGACTGAAAAGGGAAAGCAGAGCGTTAATACTGTAAAACCGCGTACGTGGAGTATTGATACAAGGCTCGTATGTACTAGCTTGACGCACATGCGCTATAGCTTAGGTGGTTTTCGTAGAGCAGTTTGTGGCAGTTTCCCAACTTGACAGACCACAAGTGTCCTGTACTGAATTTTTTGTCTCGACTTTCTGTACACCACTGTAGCACCCGCTGTACGCTCTGTATAGCGGATGACCAAAATTCCACCGACAAAATCAAAAGGGTTAGTATGGAACAAAACAAGAAAAAAGTCTAGTAAGGATATGCCTTAAAATACATACCTTAAGGGGGATGAGTCACCTTTAACTACTACAAAAAAACTCTTAGCCGGAAATCTCTTTGCTTTCCATATTTTGAGAGATGGTATTATGGTCCAAACAAGGAAAAAATGTCCAGTCAACAGTAACTCTAAAGCGCTTACCTGAAGAGCAGTGAACACCCGTTCGTCTTCGCCACAGTTGAAGACATCTCCTCTACTGAACAAGCTGCCATCTCTCTTAAGGTATGCATTTTAGAGCTCGGATTTACTGGATTTTTTTCTTGTTTTCGTCCATACTGGCACCTCTGAATGTTTTTCGGTGGTGTTCTGGTTCACCCTGTATGCTGGAATATACGTTTATGATCGCACATTGCTAAACAGAAACCTGTTTATTGACACTGTGTTTGACGTTCTCCATCCGATATTAAAATATGAAATGTTTTACGAAAGATTATTTCGTCTTTTATTTAATATACGGGTGAGCAGGGTGGGCCGTTGTACTCTTCATCCTTGTCAGTGAAATACAATGAAGGTAGGTTTAGGGAAAAGGAGTCCCAACTGGTGGCAAAGTTGAGAACAACGTTGTCAGTTCCACTGCTTGCCTGATAACCAAAATGGAAAAACTTCATAAAATTTGTGTCAGAACCGACTGATTTAGGCTCTTTTCCAAACATCGGTCAAATACTACGAGGCATGTCCACACAGTAAGCCTACTAGATATTAATATTTTCTTAGAAAAAGTGTATTTGAAAAAAATTGCTTGGTACTGTCGATACACTTGTTATTCTTCCACGTAATCGCCATTGCGGTGAGCTTCTTTATGCGCTCCTAGAATAACTCGTCCGCCGCTCGTGGTCTCGCGGTAGCGTTCTCGCTTCCCGAGCACGGGGTCCTGGGTTCGATTCCCGGCGGGGTCAGGGATTTTCACCTGCCTCGAGATGACTGGGTGTTTGTGTTGTCCTCATCATTTAAACATCATCCAGGAAAGTGGCGCAATTGGACTGAGCAAAGATTGGGTAATTGTACGGGCGCTGATAACCACACTGTTGAGCGCCCCACAAACCAAACATCATCATCATCATCATAGAATAACTCTCCCGCCATCTCCTTTCCCCACTTCACAACTTCTTTCTGCACGTGCTCGTCTGCTGAAAACTTAACCCACACATGTGTGACAAGTGTGCCTTCAGGCAGGTGAAAAGATGATAATCTGAAGGCGCCAAGTCAGAAAAATAGCCAAATGAGTCCAAGACCGACCTGATGGCTAAGGCTGTGAGAGGACGGGCGTTGTCGTCCAACAACCCCACTCTTCTCGTGAGCGTTCCCCTCCTGTTATACATGCTCCTTCATGCTCCTTCTGAGCCCCATAACATTGTTGTGAATTGATGGTCTCACCCTGAGGCAGGAATTCGATCGAAATCACGCGTTTATGTTCCCAAAATTTTGAAGCCACGATTTCTTAATCGGAAAAGGTAGTTCTGAATATTTTGGCAAATGGGGAATTTGTATGACGCCACTATGACGACTGTCTTTTTGTCTCAGGCGTGTAATGAGCCACCCACGTCTATTTCCAGTCACAACACTTCTCATAAAATCCTCACCTTCCAGTTCAACTCGCGTAAGAAACTCGCGGGCGCTATTGACCCGATTTAGTTTTTTGTGATGCTCAGTCAGCTGTTTTGGGACCTATCTTGTGTACAATTTCCGGTATCCCAGTGTTCCAATGCGTGTCTCCACTGCCAATCGGTGGCCTTGACGAGTAATTTCCTCGATTTTTTTACAGCAACTCCTCAGTCAAAATGTAAGATCTTCACTCCTCTGTTCGTCATGAACATTTGTTCTGCCTTTACTAACCTTCCTACATTACCTAAACATTCTCTTTCTCTTCTTAACACCTTTTTGATTCGTGAAAAAAACTGGTAGTCATTATTGCTTACGCGAGGAGAAACGAATGCCGGCCGCGGTGGTCTAGCGGTTCTAGGCGCTCAGTCCGGAGCCGCGCGCCTGCTACGGTCGCAGGTTCGAATCCTGCCTCGGGCATGGATGTGTGTGATGTCCTTAGGTTAGTTAGGTTTAAGTAGTTCTAAGTTCTAGGGGACTGATGACCATAGATGTTAAGTCCCATAGTGCTCAGAACCATTTGAGCCATTTTTGAGAAACGAATCACAGCATGTGCCTCGCACTTCGCGGGATTTCTTTCCGATATCTTTTATGCTAATTGACACCATAACGTGTGTTTACGTACTACTGCATTCCTGTGATGCTCGCTCTGGTCGGGGGATCCTCTCCAATATTCAATGTTGCCGAGACCCCCACAAAAAAAAAAAAAAAAAAAAAAAAAAATGGAAACATGGCAGCCCGTTATAGTCACAGTACACTTACTTTCTTAACAAACTTCGATGGGGGGGGGGGAGGTCGGAGGGGAGAATAGGATCACAATTGAGAATATTGAGGAGGACGTTCCAGTTGCTACGTTTGTCTCAGTATCAGGGAAAACGTCCAGAAAATGTCTATCAGAACCGGAGGATTTAGCTGATTTTAATTTACTTCTGAGACAATGTGTCCTGAACAAAAATATGAAAGCCTGGTGTACCTTCAAGTATCTCTGTTCATGTGTGTACCTTACTACTAAAAGAAATGTGGAGTATACCTATCCGCCGGTCCAGACACGAGCGAAAATAGGTAGTAGTCTGATCACACAACAGAAAGTAAAGAGATGCTTCAACAGGGAATTAGCGATGAACAATGGCGTGCGCTTTCTGTAATGACCACGCGAATTTCCGGTAAAAAAGCAAGCGGACGGAATCGCTCTCGCTCATCCGCAATATGAGCTGAGAATGGAGGGGAATTTGAGCGCAGAGACTGCGTTGTATGGTGTTGCATTGTGCTGTATTATAACGCCGTCAGGCTGACAGGGTGCAGGAGACAGCGACGGAGACGGAGACGGGCGGGCGTTGTGATGCACGGCACGTCGCCCATTGTTTTAATAGTCGCCTCACTTCCGCTATCCTCCGCTCCTCCCCTCTCGTCCCTCCCAGTTGCCTCCCTTTCCGCTGGAGTCTGGCCTAGGCGCTCCTACCTGCTGATTGTCGGATATTCACTGCTGGGGGAGCTCCACCTCATCAACGATACGCACACCGTCAGACACACTAAAAACTCAGCAGTATGCCTCCCGAGATGCTAGCGCCATGCGATCGAGACGCCGTTTACATAGTTCGTCTTTTATGTTAGCAAACAATGTGCACGTCCGTACCTAGTCTGGACACGCAGCAACTAACTTAGCTACACTTCGTCGGACGATACAGTGCCGGAAACAAAACTGCAACACTCTCAACTACAAGGTCATTTTATTGACAAGTGAGGTGGCAGGTAGTTCGAATACGATAAATTCAGACCAAGTGTCTGCCGGCAACGCAGGCGTGTATTCTTGCATGCAAACGATCATAAAAATGTCGAATCTTGCGACACACTGTCCCACGCATTTTTCGTCTTTTGTTGCTGTTGTGTACATAGAGTTCCGCGTAGTCAGCGCGTACACAACTTTCCCACTAAAGCGCGCCCCGCTAAGCACAACAGCGCAGGTGCAGCGCTCGTCCATCTCCGCACTACGAGATGGCGCTGCCTTCGAGACGGACCAAATTCTGATTCCGCCGATCCGCGTATTAATATGTAATGCAGCCAATGAGATTGCTGCTAACGGAGGACCTTTTCTCCTCGCAGATCACACTCGCACAGTGATACCTGAACGCACGAGGTATTAAACGAGTGTACAGACCTCCGATTAATCAGTCTGCATTTGTCTGCACCAGTATGTACCAGTCTGCATTAGTCTGTACCAGTCTATAGTCAAGTTTCAGTCTGCGCCTAATAAGATTATCATATTCCTGTACATAGCCATGAAGAGAAATGTATAGACACTTTGTCAAGTGTCAGAGGTATGTGAGAATAAGATCAATATACCAAGACCAAAGGAACTTCAGAGTATCAATTGTAAATAGCATCCAGAATCAAGTTACGTAAGGTTTATGCTTTTTATTATTTTAATAAATGTGTGTGATAATAATCAAGTTCTGTTTAAAGTTGGTCACCGTCAATCTCCTACTCTAAGCGTGCAAGTGGCATTTCTATCGTCTGATCTAACGGCAGAAGATAAACACGCCACGATAAGACAACGAGACAAAAAAATGGTTCAAATGGCTCTGAGCACTATGCGACTTAACTTCTGAGGTCATCAGTTGCCTAGAACATAGAACTAATTAAACCTAACTAACCTAAGGACATCACACACATCCATGCCCGAGGCAGGATTCGAACCTGGGACCGTAGCGGTCGCTCGGCTCCAGACTGTAGCGCCCAGAACCGCACGGCCACTCCGGCCGGCCACCACGAGACATATTGCTGACACTCGCCTACTTCGTTAGAGCGACAAGTCAAACAATCTGATGGTGTGTGTAGCGAAGATCTTACAGTACGCACACCACAGTTGCAATTCGGCAATGGTTCCTGCTTCCCGCTTCATCATGTCCCATACATGTTCAACTACTGAGAGACCAGTTGACGTTGTTCGCCAGGGCAACAGCTCTACATCACAAAAAGCACGCTGCTTCGCAGTAGCTGTATGTGGTCGTGCGTTGTTCTGTCGGAAAAACACGTCACCTTCCTGTCAAAGAAATTGCAGTAGCACAGGGACAATAACCTGTGCAATGGGCCGGGCTACACCAAATGTGACCATGAATTATAGCTTGTGCTCAACCCACCAAGAAGCCTAGGACGGGACCTGTGTGTTGTTGACGAACACTCAGGAATAGGCAGCTTACCATGTGTGCTCCATATACTTGTACGTCTATTACTAGCAAGCAGACAGAACCTACTCTCATTACCGAAAAATCAGAGCGCCATTCGACTCTCCAGTCAATTCCTTTACGACACCAGAGTAGCCATGACTGGTAGTGTCGTGGTGCCAGTGGTAGCCTGGACAGATTCGCACGTGTTCTTAGGCCTCCTGCAACCAGACGACTCCCAGTGGTCCAAAATGCGCCCAGATTTCGTTCCTCGATGATGTTGGGTTGGTCACTACTGTGACGATCTTGACTTGCATCTGTACGGCGCGCACGTTCAGAACCTGGTCTACAGATGTGGCAATGCTGCACAAAACACTGCTGAAAGTAGCGACACGCCACCGATAGATTGTGCCCAACGCGTGCAGCCATACGTCTATATGTCCTTGCAGCTTCCCGTAGTCCACAACGTGATTTTGTTGAAATGGCTGTAGGCGTCCATCGGGAGTGCTTACCTTCGGTAGGACATCACTGTACCCTAGAAATAATTTTGCAAACACTGTTCACCTCTGAACTCAGCACAGTTACTGCCTGCTCAATACAGAGGGCTGCACACACAAGCCTGCTGAGTGCCACCTGGTCGCCGACGAACGTGCCTAATAAAGTGTTAGTGTTCATCACGAACGTGGTTTTGCAGTCAGTGCAATGTTTACAAATGCTGAGTTGGCAGATGCCCATTTATGTATGGATTAGCACGGGGAAATAGCCGTGGCGCCGTACGTTTGTATCGAGACAGATTTCCAGAACGAAGGTGTCCCGACAGGAAGACGTTCGAAGCAATAGATCGGAGTCTTAGGGAGCACGTAACATTCCAGCCTATGACTCGCGACTGGGGAAGACCTAGAACGACGAGGACACCTGCAATGGACGAGGCAATTCTTCGTGCAGTTGATGATAACCCTAATGTCAGCGTCAGAGAAGTTGCTACTGTACAAGGTAACGTTGACCACGTCACTGTATGGAGAGTGCTACGGGAGAACCAGTTGTTTCCGTACCATGTACAGCGTGTGCAGGCACTATCAGCAGCTGATTGGCCTCCACGGGTACACTTCTGCGAATGGTTCATCCAACAATGTGCCAATCCTCATTTCAGTGCAAATGTTCTCTTTACGGATGAGGCTTCATTCCAACGTGATCAAATTGTAAATTTTCACAATCAACGTGTGTGGGCTGACGAGAATCCGCACGCAATTGTGCAATCACGTTATCAACACAAATTTTCTGTGAACGTTTGGGCAGGCATTGTTGGTAATGTCTTGATTGGGCCCCATGTTCTTCCACCTACGCTCAATGGAGCACGTTATCATGATTTCATACGGGGTACTCTACCTGTGCTGCTAGAACATGTGCCTTTACAAGTGCGACACAACATGTGGTTCATGCACGATGGAACTCCTGCACATTTCAGTCGAAGCGTTCGTACGCTTCTCAACAACAGATTCGGTGACCGATGGATTGGTAGAGGCGGACCAATTCCATGACCTCCACGCTCTCCTGACCTCAACCCTCTTGACTTTCATTTATGGGGGCATTTGAAGGCTCTTGGCCACGCAACCCCGGTACCAAATGTAGAGACTCTTCGTGCTCGTATTGTGCATGGCTGTGATACAATACGCCATTCTCCAGAGCTGCATCAGCGCATCAGGGATTCCATGCGACGGAGGGTGGATGCATGTATTCTCGCTAACGGAGGACATTTTGAACATTTCCTGTAACAAAGTGTTTGAAGTCACGCTGGTACGTTCTGTTGCTTTGTGTTTCCATTCCATGATTAATATGATTTGAAGAGAAGTAATAAAATGAGCTCTAACATGGAAAGTAAGCGTTTCCGGACACATGTCCACATAACATATTTTCTTTCTTTGTGTGTAAGGAATGTTTCCTGAAAGTTTGGCCGTACCTTTTTGTAACACCCTGTATAAGACAACAAGTGACTGGCGCAGTTGTTAGATCGGCTACTGCTGCTACATTGGCAGACTCAAGAGAGTTTGAACGTGGTGTTATAGTTGGCGCACTAGCGATGGGACACAGCATCTCCGAGGTAGCGATGGTTCAAATGGGTCAAATGGCTCTGAGCACTATGGGACTCAACATCTTAGGTCATAAGTCCCATAGAACTTAGAACTACTTAAACCTAACTAACCTAAGGACATCACACACACCCATGCCCGAGGCAGGATTCGAACCTGCGACCGTAGCAGTCCCGCGGTTCCGGACTGCAGCGCCAGAACCGCTAGACCACCGCGGCCGGCGGTAGCGATGAAGTGGTGATTTTCCTGTACGATCATTTCATGAGTGTACCATGAATATCAGGAATCCGGTAAAACATTAAATCTCCGACAACGCTGCGGCCGTAAAAAGATCCTGCAAGAACGGGAACAACAACGACTGATGAGAATCGTTCAACTTGACAGAAATGCAGCTCCTCCGCACATTGCCGCAAATTTCAGTGCTGGGCCATCAAGATGAGTCAGCATGCGAACCACTCAACAAAACGTCATCGACATAGGGTTTCGGAACCTAAGGCCCACTCGTGTACCCTTGATGACGGCACGACAGAAAGCTGTACACCTCGCCTGGGCCGGTCAATGCCGACATTGGACTGCTGTTCACTGGAAACATGTAGCCTGGTCGGCCGAGTCTTGTTCAAAATTGTATCGCTTCGATGGACTTGTACGAGTATGAATATAGCCTCATAAATCCATGGACCCTGCATGCGAGCAGTGGACTGTTCAAGCTGGTGGAGGCTCTGTAATGGTGTGGGGCGTGTGCAGTTGGAGCGATATGGGACCACTGATACGTCTAAATACGACTCTGACAGGTGACACGTAAGTAAGTATCCTGTCTGATCATCTGTATCCATTCATGTCCATTGTGCATTGCGACGGACTTGAGCAATTCCAGCTGGACAATACGACACCTCACACGTCCAGAAGTCCTACAGCTTTGCTCCAGGACACTCTTCTGAGTTTAAACACTTCTGCTGGCCACCAAATTCCCCGGACGTGAACATTGTTGAGTATATCTGGGATGCCTTGCAATGTACTGTTCAGAAGAGATCTCCAGCCTCTCGTACTCTCACGGATTTATGGACAGCCTGCAGGATGCATGGTGTCAGTTACCTCCAGCGCTATTTCAGACATTAGTCGAGTCTATGCCACATTGTATTGTGGCACTTCTGCGTGATCGCTGGGCTCCTATTCGACATTAGGCAGGTATACCAGTTTCTTTGGCTCTTCAGTGTAGTATTTTTTTATGCCATGCATCTTTTCTGGCGGCTGGAGCAGTGTCATGTCGCGCCGACTCTGCTTGCAGAAGCGAGCGCGAAGATTCAGCAGTGGTTATTCAGTTAGATTTTGAGGTCTAATTTAACGTTTGTAGATAGGATCGCGGCAAATGGGCTCGTGAGATATAAGGTAGCAAGTATTTATGCACTTATCTCGCCGGGTATATTATTTGATTCATAAATATTAATTAAAATGCTCCCATTTCGAGTTGAGAGAAGTAAGTTTACAGGGTCAGATGTCGACTTACGCAATTTATGTGAATACTCATGTAAGTGTGGGTACAGGCACGTGAAATAATTCACGGGAGGCGTTCCTGTGTTTATGGTCATATTTGTACTGAACCAGCACGAGGAGAGTTTGGCTTCTCTAGAATCAACTGATGTTAAACTGCTTATTATAGCAGTGTAAATGAGGGTGACATTGTCAGGTGTATTCTATTGTTTCATGCTTCATAAACAAAGTCAGTGGACGCCGTCTTTTATCTCAGAAGACATTTGTTGTCACTGGTTATTAATTTTGTGTAGCAGCTAATTACAAACATGTCACGAGCAGTAGGCACACGGTTTCGTCATTGTTTCGGGCATGGTCTGTTTGCACGATGTTTTCCTTCGAAATATCCGATTAAGTGAATTTTAGTATTTAGCGAAAAGGAGAGCAGCTTACGTATTTCAGTTGGAAATTACAGTGTTGTGTTCTGCGTAATGAAATAAGGAGGGCTGTTTTAGTTCTATTTCATACACCAGGACAGGCAGTAATTCATTAACGTGGGAGATTTATAAAACCTTTACTTTTATATAAATTCAGTTTATATCTCATAAGAACATCATACTGTGAACACACAACATGCTTGCTGCTTTGTATGAATAAGTTATCACAGTAAATTTTGTCCAGTTATATAAAAAACGATAGTGTCGTGTAGTACGGCTATCAATACACAAATCATTTTTAAGCATCTCTGTTTGTTCATTACAACAACTGACTTCTTCTGTTGAAATAAAAGAAACATTTTCGTAACAATTTTTACTTTATTGTAAAAGACAGATAATTAAAGAAAAATAATTCATCATATGAAATTAAGTTATAATCACTGAGATTTTGTTACCTTATACAAACGATTACTTCATTGCACTCCTGAACTGCGATTATTTAAAACCTTGGAAGCCTGCATCCTAATGACACGTTTCAGGTGATAAGAAACATAGCAACGCCCTTACAGCGACACATGAAATGAAAGAACTCATACAGTACTTCTGCGCATGCTAGAGAACACAGTAACATGCAGGAAATATCCGGCGACAGGAAATGAAATAAATTACGGAAAGATTATGAAATGAAACAATATTCTGCGCACTGAAGAAAGGAAACTTTTTTAAAACTTCTAGTTGTAATTTACTATCTTGGTTACTTTTGTAATGCAGGATCGTTTCTTTAGATCAAGTGTAGCGTCCTTATAAATGTCTACACATTAGTGTCTCGGAGTAAACGAAGCGTTACGGTATTCACTTTTGAGCGTACAATAATACAGTTAATATTGTCACTGGTCCACGTCGTGATATACAGTTGGATTCGTAGCATACATGTTGCCTTGACATGATGAAGATGATATGTAGGCAGTCGTGAGACGACGCTGGTAGCGTCGTTCACATGTTATTCCACGCAACGCTCACACATTATTGTTATCATCTTAAGAATACCGAGGGACGAATACTGCTGGCGTATCCATTGGTCCAAAAGTATCATGGTTATCAACATTGTAAGTCCTTCAATGGACTTTACTGTAAGTCCGCATAATGTTGCGACATCCGAGGCAGTGGCTTGCACGTCCACTCGGTCAGACTACCCTTAACAGACCTCTCCCAGTTTCGAGCGCTCATTTCCCTTGCTGCGCCCTGCAAGCTCCCCTAATTGAGGTGATTCCCCTAGCTCCAGCTCTTAATATCGGGTGATATACAATTTTTACACATCAGGCTTGCTACTTTGTCTAAGGCCTGAAGAGGAGTCAGTGGTCATACAGTGCCTGTATATGTGATTCTTAAAATAACAAACTTTAGAAATGTGACAGGTTGTGCGTACAAGAAGAATGAACAAAAATAATAATCTACAGTTTTCGTGTTACAGAAAAGAGCGAGAGTAGCACTTTTTTGTAAATGTTATCACTAGATCACTATACCTTTTCCATTCTACATTTACCATTTTTTATCTGGAGTCGAATGTAGCCTTTTCTTTATCAACCGTCGGTAAAAAAAAAGAAACCCACACTTGCCCTGCTGGTGAGACTTTTAAGATAAATCTAAAGCTAATGCTCGTGAAAATATGTTGCTTTTTTCTTTGAAAGGAAATAATACGCTCTTAGTACCCCTGTAACGTTCCTGAATTTTGTTACAGTGTAAAATATTAAAAGAAAAACAATTCATTTCCATTAAAGATAATTCCCGAGATCCTAAAAAGCCTAAAGCTCTTAGTGAAAGCGGAAAGTACGAGGCCTATTGTATTATAGCTTCAATAGGATAGTAATATCTATTACACTGAGAAAATAATAGTGTAAAATTTCTATAATTTTTAGTTTAGTGGTGGATCCTTTTAATGCTAAAATTAACTAATTATTTTACTGTCCACCCGAAAAGTTGCACAAGAAAAAATTTATATTGACATGTTGATTATAGGACACTTTAAATCCGGAAGTCGTATCTTGTACGTGAAGAAAACTTACCAACAAGTTGCCACGTTTTAGAAATTTTTCATTAAAGTTATTGAATGTGCCTTCGAAATCTAACAGCCGTTTTTATAGAATGTACGTAATAGCTGTTTATCTTGCGGATAAGAATAACGAATATCAGTCTTTTGTATCTGAATTTCATTTTTGGTTTAACGAAAAACGTGTCCCTTAACTTGTGACTATGTTCTCTGTTCGAAATTGTTATTTTGCTAATGATTTGCTTAGCTGTAAATATTTTGTTTTGGGTTATTTGAATTTGTGTACGTAGTACTGCGTAGCATCACTTTAATGTAAAAAATGATTTAATCTAAAATTGGTGATATGAAATATTATGTATCTTATTTCAAACCAGTTAAAAAACGTACTTTTAGTTAAGCAGATAATAATCATAATGATTATTTCCTGTCTAGAAGACTGTAGATGCCTAAAACCATTCGGAAAAACGTATGGTTAAAGCAAAAATATAATTAAGTTGTAGAGGACGAATAATAGTAATTCTTATCAATAATATAGCCAGTTTTTAAAGTACAGCCTCTAAAGGCGCCTGTAATTCCTGAGACACTAGTAAGGGCACAAGTTTCTTGGTACAACGGAAAACCATCCAAAGTACCAAGTTTCACTTTTCTTATTCACTCGATGACTAGTTTCGGGCCGGGACCCATTTACAGATCACCGTAATATAATCATATCACCGTATATAATCAAAAACGGTGTTTCCGAAAATACAAGAACTATGTCAAAATCGTGCAAACGAACGGTTACAGAGCATACAGATAATCCGTATGTCTAATCTATATATTATCTGTGCGCGCTGTAACTGTTCGTTAGCATATTTTTGACATGGTTTTTGTATTTTCAGAAATACCGTTTATGACTGTGTTACGATGATTTGAAAATGGGTTCCGGTCGGAAACAAGTCATCGCGTAAATAAGAAAAATGTGAAGTTTGTAACTTCGACCGGTTTTTCGTTGTACTGATTAACTTACAATGCTGCTGACTTGGAGTGCTGACTTAAATTATTTCAGTATGCTAGAAGTTCACAGGGTCCTTGCTCACATGTGGCACGCTTAAATTTTAGTTAAGCTACTACTCCAGACAGTAGGGAAGAGCTTGACACATAAAAAATGAATAAACTCTCTTCTTCTTTACGAATATATATATAGATAGGCCGAAAATGAGTTCAAGTGTGTACTCTTTTTTCGTGATAACTACATACTTACTCCGTATTTCTAACAGAATAACTGGAACAGAGTATATGGTAAAAGAGTTGATGAAACTATCGTCTACATATTAATTAGAGAAGAGGTTGCTTTGAAGTGTAGCTTTCTATAGGCATTTAACAGGCTCACTAAACGATAAAAAATAAGAACAGGACAGCTTTAAATACAGGTGTTATCGAGCTTGGAGAACATTTCGCAATGTAGAACATGGAACAGTGTTGTATGTTATTCAACTGGAAACACTTCCAGATAGGATACACAAGCACGACTGTTTCCCTCTTGTCTGCTTGTTTCCAATAAGTAACGCGCGGAAGGTAACTGGGCTCGATTCTTCGTTATGGAAATAGTTCCAGACTGTCAGAACGGTACATTCCAGCTGTGATTTATCTGTATTGTGAATCTATTATTCCTTATATGCTGAATAGTGATGCGAATTGTGATTTCACAGTACAAAGACAACGCGAAATGAAAACAGAAGTGTTATCGGAATTAGAAGAATTCCTATAAAAAGACATCAACATTGCAATTGAAGGATTATCATTCTACAGGAGCTAAGCACCAGTTTTTCATAAAAAGTTTTTTCTGTTTCTTTAGGTGGTGTGTGAACAGGGCGTTTACATACTAAAATGACTTTCTCCAATGATGGCTTATATAGGTGCTACGAAGGCACGGCAGGTAACTCCTATGACTTGTTCATGCCAAATGGGATAAGTGCAGAATGCGTTTACCATTTCGGTACAAATTTGTTTAGAATAGTCAGTGTTTAATTGCTATTTTTGGTTCATGTCAAGTAGTAACTTGCTTTCTTAAAGTCGATGAGCAAGTGTTAATGAGGAGTTACTGCAAATTTATATTCATATTATTTGTATAAACTTCTTTGTGGATATCCTACAAAGTACGTTTTGTTATTTACCACCCTTATCATGATAACCCTTCAATTGTATTTCACGTAAGTCTGAAGACTTCGTCGGAAAGAATAGCAGAATGTCGGAAAGAGAAGAAAGGCTGAACAAAACATTGAAGTAATGAAAATTGATTAGTATACATGGCTGAATATTAATAAAACGAATAAAGAGAGGCGTCGAGAAGTTATGGCAGAATTAAATTACGCTAACAGCCTTCATCACTGCTCACTAAATGGAATTACGTGCGACACCTGTCAACACTGCATTGTTCTGAAGTAACACCTTGTCCTTGCGTAACGAAAGGGCTTGCAAGATACTGCCGGAAGAAATACGCACCTGGCATTGTTCGAACCATATGTAACTTCCTGTAAGCAAGAAACGACTACCCGCATAAAATTTTTCGTTGTGCTAATACGAACAATGACGAGGGATAATGCGGGTCATAAGGGTTATAAAGCTCTGATCAGATATTAATAGCTTTTGTTTCTGTGCTTGTGTTGAAGGAACCTATGCTTCGTTCATTCTGGAAAAGATTTTTTTGTTGTTGTTGTAATCATTAGCGCAAATATAGAACGTTCTCTTACTCGATCTTAAACATGACATCATTCATTTAAGCAGTGTCCTTTCGACGGAACTGACCGCATGGCAGCAAATCGACCACAGAGTTCACAATTGCAGTGATACCTCCAATAAATTTCATGTCAGTCATTTATTGGCGCTTTCCCCATACGAGTAATTCTGACGCTTGCCTAAATTACTATAAAATTGCCGGCCGGCCGCGGTGGTCGTGCGGTTCTAGGCGCTGCAGTCCGGAACCGCGGGACTGCTAAGGTCGCAGGTTCGAATGCTGCCTCGGGCATGGATGTGTGTGATGTCCTTAGGTTAGTTAGGTTTAAGTAGTTCTAAGTTCTAGCGGACTGATGACCTAAGATGTTAAGTCCCATAGTGCTCAGAGCCATTTGAACCATATAAAATTGCCGTGAGCCAAATATTCGAAAATAAATCGTAAGTATGGCTCTATTAACTAATTGCGTGAATGACTACAACGACATGAGACTCATGTTACAATATGTTTAATGAAACATCTACCGGATGGGTAGCTTATTACTGGGGGCGACCATGAGAATCTGAATACACCTTAAATGGCTTCAAATGGCTCTGAGCACTATGGGACTTAACAGCTGTGGTCATCAGTCCCCTAGAACTTAGAACTACTTAAACCTAACTAACCTAAGGACATCACACACATCCATGCCCGAGGCAGGATTCGAACCTGCGACCGTAGCAGTCGCGCGGTTCCGGACTGCGCGCCTAGAACCGCGAGACCACCGCGGCCGGCTGAATACACCTTACCTTAATCGACTGCGTTAGCACCTACTGTGCTTGATGTCAAAGTAAGTCGTTTCATAAAGTGATTAAATGTATTCTGAATTAAACTCTGAGTTTTCAACCGGTTTTTGGGAAACGACTTTTGAAGCAGTTGATATCCGATTTAAAACTAAGCCATTAGATTCTCGTGGATGTCTTTCTGACTCAATGGTACTGTCGTTTTATTTGGCACACTGCTAAGCTTAAATCAACATTATGCAAATATCGCCCAGCACATCCCTCGCTTACATTCGTTTACATAGCTATTTACGATTTCCAGAAACATAGAATATCTGTTTACTCGTGGTTAACAAACAAAAATTGTTGGTAATTCAGATTTTTAGATTCTTTTGATATTAAAAAGAAAAAATCTCGCCATCTAGTGTACACAGCTCGTAAGACTCTCGCAGTTCCTTCATCTTATCCCTGTGTTCTTCAAGCAACTATTGCACTACCGAAAGCATCTTAGACACATTTTAAAAATAGTTTTAAAAATAGTTGCCACCTGTAGGACTCGTGAGAGAAATGTATTCTTCTAACTAAAAATTACACCATTCTAGAAAAACCTATACGATGTGAGTTGGGTGAAACTAGTATAGCACTCTGACAGTGTTCCGCAAAGGTTAAGCCGCCCTACTGCTGAACTATCATGTTAGCTGTCATGAAGATATTAATCTAATGAAGTGGCGCCTGAGTTAAAAGATGAATTTTCTTGCTGTTATGTGAGTATCTTATAATTATCTCACAGATTCAGTTTTATGAGGCGGATGGCTGGAAGGAAATGAGATTGAGGTTTCACATCTAGTCACGAGGACGTCATTAGAGAGAAACCACAAGTTCGGGTGGTAGAGGAAATCTGTGGTGCGTGCCTTTTCGAAGGTATCATCAGGGCGTCGGCTTTACGCGTAGTAGAGAAATCACAGAGAAACCTAAATTTGGATGACCCAACGGGGATTTCAACCGCCTTTCTCTACAACATGTATCTATATCTACATCACTCAAGCAGCCACACAGGTTATGTCGATTGGTACATCTGATACCATCTTCCTTCCCTGTTCCATTTACGAATGCTATGTGTGAAGCGACGGTCGATAAATCTTCGTATGACCTCTGCTTTCTCTGATTTTTCTCGTCGTGGTCATTTCCAGAGATATATCTTGCAGGAAATAATGTGTTGTCCGCTTCTTCTTGGAACGTACTCTCTGGGAATCTCAACAGTAAACCTGTCCTTGGTGGACATTCGCTTCCTTGCAATGTCTGCCAAGGGAGTCTGTTGAATATCTCCGTAAGGTTCTTGCGGTAAATGAACAATTACCCGGCGAAACGCACCACTCTTCGTTGGTGGGGCTTCTCTGTATTTTCTGTTAATTTAGCTTTGAAACGACCTCAAACTGATGAACAATACTGAAAAAATGGCCGAGCAACTATTTTACAAGACACCTCTTTAATGGCTGAATAAGATTTACGTATGATGCTCCCAACGAATCTCAGTCTGTCATTTGTTTTTGCTACTATTTACTATATACAATCATTCCACTTCGACTCGCTTTGGGCAGTTGTTACTAGGTGTACGAATCCAGTGTATTACCACAGTCCACAGCGCACATTCACTCGGTCAGCGTCGTGGCGTAGTTCGTACATTGATGAACCAAAACAGTATGACCACTGCCAACCGCAGCATTACATGCCGCTTGGTGACGTTGCGAGCACGTAAAGCGGTAACAGAAGCTTGCAAAAGGAGAAGACACCCTTGCGAGGATATGGGCTGCAAATGGGGAAATCCATTGAGATAAACGACTCTAACAAATGGCAAATTATTACTACGCATAGCCTGTGAACGAGTATCTCGAAAATGGCAAAACTGTTCAAATTTTCACGTGCTACTGTCGTGAGCATCTACGGAAAGAGGTAGAAGGACAGTGGAACTAACGCTAGGCGCTAAATGGTTCGGCGTCCATGACTCACAGAAAGTGGAGTCCAGAGGCTAGTCTGTTGTGCAAAGTGGGGTAGATAGTGTGGCATGTCTGCCATAAGAACACAATACTGATGAATGTACAAGTGTTTCGGAGCACACCGTTCATCGTATATTGGTGAACATGGAGCTCCGCAGTAGACCATCCCCACGTGTTCAAATGTTGATACAACGGCATCGTCAATTGCGATTGCAGTGGGCACGGAACTATCGGGATTCGACCATCGATCAATGGACACGTTTCGGCTCTTTGGTTGAATCACATTTTTGCTACACTAAGTCAATGGTCGTCTCCACAAACGCAGTAATCAACATAAAAGGCGGCTCGAAATGTGCAGCCCACCACGGACGCAGGCTGGTGGGAGCATTATTATGCTACGGGAGACGTTCTCCCGCACTTGCGTGCGATCTGTGGTAGTAACCGAAGACACGCTGGCAGCTGCGAACCACCTGCATCCTTTCATGCTTTATGTCTTCACCAACGGCAATGTCTTCTTTCAGCAGTAGAACTGTCCCTGTCTCGGAGACAGAACCGTGTTACAGTAGCCTGAGGAGTATTATAGTAAACTCATGTTGATGTCTCGGCGACCAAATTCGCCTGTTGTAAATCCTATGAAACCCGTCGGGGTCGATGGGTCGATGTCGTGCGCCATCACCAAGTATGCCAAACAGCGGCCCATTATTTACACGAATTACATCTCATGCCACACACCTTCATAAATCTACCAACAAACTGTGGGATTCCTGATATGCAGAATCAGGGATGTATATCGTTCCAAAGGCGGACAAACAAGCTGTTAAGCAGGTGGTCATAATGTTTTGGCTCATCAGTGTATGTTTCACAGCAAATTCTACGTTCTTATGGAAAGTAATCCTAAGAGACCTATTGGATTTTTCGAAAGTGACGTGCTGTTTCCTCTTCATAAATTTTGGTTCAAAGTTTTCGGTTTACGAAAAGGCTACAACATAGACCATACGTATTGACGGTAAACACCCTAAGAATCGATCATATTTCTATCGATTACATCGGAAAGCCTGAGCTTACAAGTGGCAATGGCATGATACTCCGTCGTAGCACTTTGTCGGATCCGTCGTAACAGGACAACGGTGTTCTAATTTCGATTTACTGATTCTAGATTCACCTGGTATGGAAGATGGTTTTAGTTTGAGGTATGTGTCTCTCCTTTTTCTCGTTTTCTCGACTGGGATAAAAATGTGTGTGAATTCCTAAGGAACCAAACTGCTTAGGTCATCGGTCCCTAAACTTATACACTACTTAAACTAACGTATGCTAAGAACAACACATACACCCATGCCCGAGGGAGGCCTCGAACCTCCGGCGGGAGTGGCCGTCGACTGAGATAATAAATCAAGTTAATAAATGTGATAGCTCTAATTTGCAAAGATGTTACCTAAAGATTGGATGTCACCCTTGCTACAGACGATAGTCGCATGAATCCCAGGTACGGAGTACTCACAATCTACACCATAAGAAACTAAAACCATTAACCATTAATGGTGTTGGAGTCTCAGTATGGAATGTAACACTGCCGCACACCTTGTTCGGTGTGTAAGACTGTTGTACTGCATATCGGACGTCGCTGGTTAGCATTCATGGTCTAAGCATAGATGCGAGATTGAAATGTTGGTGTTAATCTGTGTCCATACTGAGATACATCCTGTAATGACAGACACGTGAACTAGTCGTCTTTGAGTCTTCTGCTTCGCTATCGGTTTAGGGGACTTCTAGTCGTTGCTGGGTACCCCCAAACAGGACTCCTAACACACGACTCTCTTGCTTATTTTTACTTTACTCTGAGAATGAAGATTCTATTTCTCTTTCCTCGTTCGTACTCTACGTAATTTACACAACCTAGCATCAGTTCTTCTATGCTGGATGTCTCTCTCACAGGCTATGTCTACTTCTGCGTGGACTTAACCTAACCTCTGAAATTTCATGCTGGATAATTATTTCCAAGTTCCGTCTGTAGTGTAAGACATTCATTCTATTGTTTTCGACATCATGCTTTTAGCAGATGCATTGATAAGCCTTTTAAATTAGTATACAACACCCTTCATGTAAATACATCGCAATAATACTAGAAATCACACGAATTAAAGAAATAATTGCTTACTATTAATACATGCCTAGAATCATAAGGTAGACTCACCAGAAGTCATATTTGCAGTATCTTTGTGGATGCAGTGTGGGAAGGGCAACCATTATGCGTCGCATATGAATGAACTCTACAGAAAACCACATTCTAAAATTAAATAACGTAAACAAAATTTAATCCTTTTCTCAGAAACTTATAAATATTTCAATGCTGCTTGAGTATACAATTGCCATTCCGCGGCTGCTTTATTTTATTTTAGCTCGTTTATAGACACCTAATTGGATTAAATTTGTTCTTCTGATACTTGAAATATCTCGTGTGTTTGATATGCTTTAATGAGTCGAACAATAACAATATTCACCCATATGGCTAGAAAGCTTTGTTTCAGATAACCTATCTCCGATTTTCATTCTGCTTTGGTTAAACTGGTTGATTCATACCAAGTGCACAAAAAATTTTCTTGGTCGAAGCATCTGCAAAAGAAATGTGAACCTTTACTATAACACAATAATTTAGTGAAATTTCTCCCGAAATGATACCCTAGCCCCTTGTTTTTTTTATTGAAATATAGAATCGAACACAATTTTTCCAGTTTCAGGACCAACAAACACGCCTTATTTAAATTTGGCTTTTGATAAATGAGGAAAGCACTCGCTGGGATACTTCAAACACTCTCCGTGTTTCGGTAAGGCTTTCGCAGATTGTTCCATTAGGCCCTTCTTAATTTGTAGAAGTGACTGTATTCAGATACACGAGGTTCTCGCAGAAAATGAAAAAGAGCCAAGAGCTTGTCGCAGTTGTTATGATATATACTAGACAGTTGCACCACTGCTACCAAAATGAAATATGTGTAATTAAAACTGATAAAAGTTCATTTGAATTATTGAGTTTTGGTTGTAAAATTACTGGCAGGAGATATGGCTTTAAAAAAAAATATTATTCAGCACACTAAAATCGACGGGAATAAGCCATTTTCAATACAAAAGATTTTACGTACTTGGCTTGTGTTCTTAATCACTGAGTGGAGTTATTATTCCGTTATAGACTTCTTAGATCAGTGCCGATGTTCTGTGGTTTACGTCTCCACGCTGTCCCGCAAACGTTGAGTGAGGGCTGTCATTTATGAGCGCCATTATGAGAAATTTATACCTCATTAACCTTGTGCAAGGTTACACACATCGCAGCGTAATGCACTACACGGGAGACCTGTAGCGGTATATACCATAGCTTCACCGTCAGTGGACACACGTAGAAGATAGAAGAAGCAAAAACTGTTGAAGATGTCCAAGTTACGTAGGTGAAATATATACGATTGGTAAAGAAAATACATCTGAAGTACGAAACACGAGTAATACAGTAGTTAATCTCATTTCCAATATACAAGCAATTGTCCGAAGCGTTCGTCTCTTAGTGACTTTTCATAGGTTTCATTTTCAGTCAGTTTCGCTGTCCTTTCTTGAATGGAGACATGGGCTACGTAAGACACCTTCACTTCGTTCTTAGAGCTACTACAAACTGCTTATTTCATTTACCATACGCTTTTCGTTTCATTCCTTTAAAACATCGTCAGTGGTTATAGTATCGTGTGATTCCCACTCACTCCTAAAAGTGTCGTCTGCATGCAAATTTTTCGGTTATTCTTGCGTTTGAAAATTTTGTTTGTCACGTAATTTCACTTCGGCTTGCAGCGCCACATATTTAATGACGTAAAACAAGACTAAATGACGTTTTACTTCAAGAAACGTTTAATGCTGCAAGCCGAAGTGAAATTAGGCCAAAAACCTAAGTGATAAACCCAAGAATACCTGAAAAATATACATGCAGATCTCACTTCCAGGTGTAAGCGGAAATCAGACCAAATTTCAACCAGTGACGATGGCTTAGACGAATAAAATGGAACGCGTGTGGTAAAACAAATACGCAGTTAGTATTTGTTACGAAGATGGATTTCAAATACCTTTAAGAACTGCACAGCAAAGGGACCACCAGTGAAGAACTATAGTTGATGTGTGTTTCTTCTGGTAACTTCTCAAGCTTTTGTTCTGAGCGATCTGGAGATAGAACTATCATCAACCTGAAGGTTGGTTTGACCACTACAGTTTCACTAAGCAGGGTCCTATAAGAGATGAATGTCCTAATTTTAACCATCCATTATAGGGGAACCTACAGTGTAACGCTGACCCCAAACGAAAGGGCTATTAATCATTTTCATATTAGGAAACATTTAAAGAGGTGAGAGAAGTGAAGCGTCAGAAAAAAAATCCTTCGTTTAAGCAAGACCCGAACACCAGGATTTTGGATCTGTAGTCTGACACTTCGGCAATGAGCCACTGAGCCGCCCTAGGGATAGATATAACAGTTAAAAGAAAAAAAAATCTAGGAAGTAAACAAATTCTCGCCTAAGACTGATGCCGTTTTCTATCTACTGTGTTCTTTCTAATGATGAACGGAGTTGCAAATAAATGATGAGTATTTCTTCTGCTAATTCCCAAGGCTCTGATTCTGCTCGATCTAGCAGCTGACCCCAAATTGTTTCCGAGATGGACATCTTGAGCCCAGTAACTGCCACAGTATTTATTCGACAGTGAACGTATTGATTCCCTTTATTTCCATAGCATACGTTTTGACTCTTGTAAGCTGTCAACAGTGCCAAAACATTTCCCCTCCAACTTTACACAGACTACATGCAGTAAATATCGTTAATAATGTTTGGATTTATCATATTCTAATAAGGTATGTACAGTACATGCAAAGCTGCGATTGTCAAGCGTAAGTAATAAAATTTTGTAGGTTGGAGAAACTTGTAGTACACGTTTTGAAGGTGTTCATGCTGTGTAATGGTTGAATTACACAGCTTTTCCATTTGTTCTTTTATAGAGTTTTGTTTGTCCACAATTTTTTGGAAGAAGTTTTCCTCCCGCTTCTCATTTTAACTTTAGGTTGAGTTTGAACATTCTTTAATATCTGTAATAGGAGGAATGTGTTGGGACGGGAAAAGCAAAATTGAGTGTTCACCTGTGAGTGGAATGCCTCACATCAGTAGATAGTCCGTTCAGTACTACTACTAAAGTCTGTCCGTGTATTGGATAGAAAGTCGCTATCAGCTATGGTATAAGTAAGAAATAAATAATCGAAAGAGTCATCCAGACGTTCGTTGTTAGGTTTGTGAAACATTAGGTCTTCGACGAAGCAGTCTTCAATTTGGTCAGAGGGCAGGAGAGGCTGTCTAAACAAAGTTTTCAAAAGTCTCCCAATTTCAGATTCCTTTGATTTAAAATCATTTGGTAATCCCAATGATGGAATCTTTTTCCACGAAGTGTGTCCAAGATGAAATCTGGGGCAAATGTAAGTAACTGTCTGGTGAACTGCCGTCTCAAGGTCGACGTATGTACTGTTCGGATTGGTGTTACTTGCAATTAAGGACAAAGCTCCCTTATATGTTTCACTCTTTTGTATGGAAGCATAAAAAGACCAACGGTGAACAGTTTTCGCACTTATCCCATGAATTATAAATATGTGGTGGGACAGCTTAGGGCAACACTTGACGGTCGCATCCATAAATAAAGTTCTCGACTCTTGCAAAAAATGGTTCAAATGGCTCTGAGCACTATGGGACTTAACATCTGTGGTCATCAGTCCTCTAGAACTCAGAACTACTTAAACCTAACCAACCTAAAGACATCAGACACATCCATGCCCGAGGCAGGATTCGAACCTGCGACCGTAGCGGTCGCGCGGTTCCAGACTGAAGCGCCTAGAACCGCACGGCCACACCGGCCGGCCGACTCTTGCAGAAAAATCACAGTACTTTTGCGTGAGAAACCGACTACATTCATTTCAATGTCGTACACTGATTAAAATATTTTCTCCTCTGTTTGTGCTTCATGTACTTCTGGTAAGTCTCTTGTCAACTTCATAAGCTTGCGTAATCGAGTGGCATTAATATATTTCCTTATTCGAACAAAATCTTGAGTTGTGAGAGTGTCAATAGCACCATTAGGTAACACGAGGCGTATCAGTTTGGAGGGTCACTCACACAATTTTTTTCGGCCTTACAATAATTCCCTGACTCTCTGTTGGTTTAATACGCCATAGTCATACCTTTCGTGATAATGGTCTAACTGTGGACCGACTGCGCAATTTTAAGAATTCCACAAAACGCTTACGTGTTCTCCTCGCACACTTTCATCTCTGAACGCCATCGGCGAGACACTTACGGAAACAGAATTTATAACCGTCTGTCACCAACAGTCTCCTGCCCTTTTCACTAGTCATTATATATATCTCCATCGCTCCCTCACAGGGTGCTGACTACTTAAAACCCTGAGTGACCTGTCTGGACGACGGTGGAATGGAATGGGTAAGAGACCCAGCCGAAAGTTAGCGGAATCAGCGTAATACACTAATGGTCATTAAAATTGCTGCACCAAGAAGAAATGCAGATGATAAATGGGTATTCATTGGACAAATAAATTATACTAGAACTGACATGTGATTACATTTTCACGCAATTTTGGTGCATAGATCCTGAGAAATCAGTACCCAGAACAACCACCTCTGGCCGTAATAACGGCCCTGATAGACTGGGCAGTGAGTCAAACAGAGCTTGGATGGCGTGTACAGGTACAGCTGCCCATGCAGCTTAAACACGATATCACAATTCATCAAGAGTAGCGCCTGGCGTATTGTGACGAGCCAGTTGCTCGGCCACCGTTGACCAGACGTTTTCAATTGCTGAGAGATCTGGAGAACGTGCTGGCCAGGGCAGCAGTCGATCATTTTCTGTATCCAGAAAGGCCCGCACAGGACCTACAACATGCAGTTCCTGCTGAAATGTAGGGTTTCGCAGGGATCGAATGAAGGGTAGAGCCACGGGTCGTAACACATCTTAAATGTAACGTCCACTTTTTAGTGCCGTCAATGCGAACAAGAGGTGACCGAGACGTGTAAACAATGGCACCCCATACCATCACGCCGGGTGATACGCCAGTAGGGCGATGACGAATACACGCTTCCAATATGCGTTCACCGTGATGTCGCCAAACACGAACGCGACCATGATGATGCTATAAACAGAACCAGGATTCATCCGAAAAAATGATATTTTGCCATTCGTGCACCCAAGTTCGTCGTTAAGTACACCATCGCAGGCGCTCCTGACTGTGATGCAGCGTCAAGGGTAACCGCAGCCATGGTCTCACAGCTGATAGTCCATGCTGCTGCAAACGTCGTCGAACTGTTCGTGTAGATGGTTTTTGTAACTTCTTGGCAGATTTAAACTGTGTGCCGGACCGAGACTTGAACTCGGGACCTTTGCCTTTCGCGGGCAAGTGCTCTACCAACTGAGTTACCCAAGCACGACTCACGACCAGTCCTCACAGCTTCAAATTCTGCCAGTACCTGTGAGGACGGAGCGTGAGTCGTGCTTGGGTGGCTCATTTGTTAGAGCACTTGCCCGCGAAAAGCAAAGGTCCCGAGTTCGAGTCTCGGTCTGGCACACAGTTTTAATCTGCCAGGAAGTTTCATATCAGCGCGCACTCCGCTGCAGAGTGAAAATCTCATTCTGCAGATGGTTGTTGTCTTGCAAACGTCCCCATCTGTTGAGTCAGGGATCGAGACGTGGCTCCACGATCCGTTACAGCTATGCGGATAAGATGCCTGTCATCTCGACTGCTAGTGATACGAGGCCGTTGGGATCCAGCACGGCGTCCCGTATTACCCTCCTGTAGCCACCGATTATATGTTTTGCTAACAGTCATTGGATCTCGACCAACTCGAGCAGCAATGTCGCGATACGATAAACCCCAATCGCTCGCGATTGGCTACAATCCGACCTTTATCAAAGTCGGAAGCGTGATGGTATGCATTTCTTCTCCTTACACGAGGCATCACAACAACGTTTCACCGGCGCCAACATTGTGTGAATGCTCTGAAAATCTAATCATTTGCATATCACAGCATCTTCTTCCTGTCGGTTAAATTTAGCGCCTGTAGCACGTCATCTTCGTGGTGTAGCAATTTTAATGGCCAGTAGTGTAAGTATTTGTGTTCGCCGAACTTATAGGAAGTGAAAATCAAGCCGTTCACTAATTGCCTGCAGGAGCGCAAATTCGGCAGCAGCGAACCTACGTACAATAAAGCTCGAGAAACCTAGTAAAAACTACAAGCATCTCACCCCGACCCCCACGCACTCACCGAGTCAAGTAGCGCAGAGGTCAGCACCCTGGACTCGCATTCGAGAGGACGACGGTTCAAACTCGCGCCTGGGCGTCATGATTTAGGTTTTTCGTGGTTTCCCTAAATCGCTTCAGGCAAATGCCGGGATGGTTCTCATGAAAGGACAAGCCGGACTTCCTTCCCCATCCTTTATCAATCCAATTGGAGCGATGACCTCGCTCTTTGGTCCCCTCCCCCAAATCAATCAACCATCTCACCTCGCTCCTCCCCCACCCCCCACCCCTCCTCATCCATGCCGGTGCCCTATGTATGAGTACACGACGAGCAGTCCTGACTGTGCTACTTCTGTAGTTGAATGTACAGGTATTAGCCATAAATATTAACAGTGATTTTCTGCTCTTTCAATGCGTAGCGGATACAGTCTTCCGTTAAAGAGTTTCCTTTGCGCAAATGCACCTGCTTTGCGGCCGTCTGACGTGTTAATGGCGCTCTTGCGAAACGGGCTGCCAACGGTGAATAATTACTCGGTTTCATTCTCCACTACAAGCCATTAGCTGAACCTCCGAACTACGGAAAACACGGCGGAGTTTTGTTGCTAGAGAAGTGGGCGAGAGGCATTCGCAGGTAAGGCCGGCGCAGAGCAGACGTTTCGTTTCGTTTCTGTTCCTTTGTCCCGGCGCGAGGCGCGAGTCGCTACCTGCCCCACCCACCCAACAACCACCCTCTGGCCATGGTAAGCCCGCGCCTACCTGCAGAGAGGTCCTAATACTTTTCCGAGCGTTTGAAAAATTTCTTGTTAGCTCAGCAGTCAGACTCGTCTGCGGGGTGGCGACTTTACGTCCTGTGATTGATGGTTAATTTACAGGAGAAAATTGGCCTCGAGATCTGCTTCACCCCAAGTATCTCCGAGACGAATTACAAGACTTCGCTGCCTAAAAAAAAGTTCTCTCTTGGTGCTATATTTCTTTTGAAATATAATAAAAAGATTCACGTAACTTTTGCGAACATAAACATTACGACGGAATTTCGTAGACCTTATATTTACTTCGCATGACAGAAAATAACACTCACAGACTTACAGTGTTGGAAATACTGCAACCAGCGACAAGTTTTAAAATGATTTTATTGTACCGTTAACATTTTCGGGCCTGAGCCTATCGCCAGACAGTAGCGTTGAGTTGTTTGCAAGCTTTACATTTGTGCCCTAAAACATAAAAAAATTCTGATTGCATGTTTTACAAAGGGTTATCATTTGCGTCCTGAAATATAACAGATTTCATGTGATTACATCGTTTTACACTTATATATCCTATTCATTGTACTTACTTCGTGAAAAGTCCTCCTTCACATATTATAAGACAGTGATTTGATTTTCTTTTACGGTCCATGCTGGTCACTGAGCTGAACTAAGTACAAGATAGCGATTACATTTCTTTACATCGGCAGCTGGTCTGATGAGCCTAAGAACGTGATGTGTGAACAGATTTGGCAAAATTCTGTAGTTATTCCAAAGACACTTCTTCATAGTGCAGGTAATTTTATACATCTGTACATTTAATTATTTAGGTTAGAAAGATGTTGGTAATGAACAATGAAGAAATTTATCTCTATCAAATTAATTATTATTTCTCTCATTTCAAATTATAAAAGTTGTATGAAATTCTGAACTTACATTTCTTTATTTAATTCTAGTTGCTCATTCAGTATACCATCAGATTTATTGTGAATGTGGTTGTATACTTATAATTTCTCTAACATCTGTACTTTGTTTTAACGCGATGAATGAGAGTCATTCAATAATTAAAGAGACAAATTAGTCTGGATAAAAAAGCGTTTATTTTTACATAACAATATTTCTTCTACTTTCCAGCATAATCCAATTGAACTTTTATGCAGTCTTTTTTATTCCGGCTGCAGAACTCTTTATCTTGATGTTTTAACCAATTTCTTATAAACTTTTTCACGTCCTCGTTGTCATGGAATCTCTTCCCACGTAATACCTCCTTCAGTGCACCAAAAAATGGAAATCACTAGATGTTAAATCAGGACTGTAAGTGGGATGAGCCAGTACTTCGCAGCCCATTTTGTCGATGATTTCACGGCTTATTTGAGCAATATGAGGACGTTCGTTGTCTTGCTGGAGAATCGCACCTCTCCTTTGAGTTCCACGACGTCTCTTTCTCATGGTTGGCTTCATCTTGTTTAAAAGCAAATCCGAGTAGTATTGGCTGTTCAATATACGCTGTTCTTCTAGATAATCACAACAGACTGGACGTTCAGCATGCCAAAACACAGTCAACATGACTTTTCCTGCTGATGCTACGGTTTTGAATTTTATCTTGACAAGTGAGTTGCTGTGCTTCCACTCCATGCTTTGTCTTTTTAATACTGGCTGATAAAAGTGAACCCAAGTTTGATCACAACTTAAAATTTTGTTGAGGAAGTGCTCACCTTCTCTTTCATAATATTCTTTTAGCTCTGTGCACACTCTCAACCTTGTTTCCTTGTGTAACCGCGTCAACTCCTTTGGGACCCATCTTGCACATGTTTTGCGGTACTTGATCTTGTTACAGATAATGTTATGAACTGTACCAGTACTAACTTGAATCTTATCAACTATCATTTCCACAGTCACACGGTGGTCGGCACGAATAATGTCATCAATTCGACTCTCAGGTGAGGTAGTAGAAATTACAACTGGTCGGCCAGAACGCTTTCCGTCAGTCACTGAGTCGCAACAATTTTTGAACTGCTCTACCCACTTGTAAAAATTTGCACTATTCATACAACCTTCACCATAAACTTTATACATTCTACAGTTAAATTCACTGGTTTCTCGCTTTCAGCAATTAAAAAAACGAATAACAGAACGTTGTTCAACTAATGTGGACGTTTCAAGCGGACTCGCCACTTTCAAATGCATTTTTGAAGATATAAACAAAACAATGTTGATACATCAGCTGGTCAGGGCTGGTCCCAGTGATGCCAACTTAAAGTCATGAAAGTACTAAACTTGCCTTACTAACAGGTTTTTTCCCCAGGGCTATTTGTCTCTTTAATTATTGAATGACCCTCGTATATTTGAGTTTTCTTCGATGCTTATCTCTGTGCCCGCGTTTTGGGCAAGTAAGTAGAGAAAATTGACTTATTTAGGTTGTTGAGCCTGAGAGCATTCACGTGTTCGCAGCATCGAACATTTGCCAATGTAAAAGTTGGGGCGCACGTAACAATTTAATTTGTAACTGCCATATCAGTGGTGAACTTCAGTTTTAAAATTTTAACTTGTGAACAACTTTGTCTTTCATTTTATTGTTTGTGGAGAAAGTAAGTTTGTTGTTTTCAGTACAGAATAAGTTTGCAATCTTTTTTTCAGTTATCAGTTTTCTGATTGGTTTGCTGCGGCGTGACACGAATTCCTCTCCTGTGCTAACCTCTTCATCTCAGAAGATCACTTAGAAACTACATCCTCCGTTATTTGCTGTATGTATTCCAATCTCTGTCTTTCTCTACAGTTTTTGCTCTCTACAGCTCCCTCTAGTACCATTGAAGTCATCCCCTCAAGTCTTAACAGATGTGCTATCATCCTGTCCCTTCTCCTTGTCAGTGTTTTTCACACATTCCTTTCCTTTCCGATTCTGTGCAGAACCTCCTCATTCCTTACCTTATCTGTCCACCTACTTTTCAACATTCGTCTGTAGCATCTCATCTCAAATGCTTCGATCCCCTTCTGTTCCGGTTTTCCCACAGCCCACGAAACATGAAACATGAAGAAGTCACTATGCATCTCCAGAAGTGTGCCATATATATACACATATCAAGTTCTTCGGCACATCAAGCAAGCAGGCGATGAAAACAAATGTATCCGGCAACATATATTTAGTTCAGTTCATATATCATAAGAGCAAATCAAACATCTGTCTTATAATACGTAAAGGAGGACTTTTCATGAAGCAAGTTTGTACAATGAATGGAGTATATATAAGTATAAAACTATTTAACCACAAAAAGTTTGTTACGTTTCAGGATGCAAATTAAAAACCTTTGTAAACCATATAGTCACGAAAAAACTTATTTTGGTTTAGGACACGAACGTAAAACTTGTAAAGAAGTCACAGCTACCTTCTGGTGATGGGCTCATGTCCGAAACTAGTAACGGTACAATAAGACCATTTCAAAAAATTTGTGGCTGGAAGCAGTATTTCCTGAAATGTAATTCACGAAAACACCTGCAGTGTTTCTGTAATCAAAATGAGTGAAATAACTTCACACACTTTTCTGGGAACAGGTAAGAAAGTCACATGGCTGACAATTTTTGGCTTCTTCTGCGTCATTCTTGCTTGTTACTCTGGAAGACACTAATTACGGTATAAGCTTATCTTCCACAGTTCCATTTCGTAAGTCACTTAACGCTTCATGCTTTGTACCATTACGTGTGCATATGGAGACGTGATAATGTCGCCCAAAACGCTTGGATTTAAATAGACATTTATACGCAGTTATCATTCAATATCATGGACTCCTACACTGTAATCATTTAAAGAATTAATTCAACCAGTAGAGAATTTGATAATTTTAACAAGGAAGCTTAAACATTTGTATCATGTTTCAGGTCCAGTCAGCGACAGCGTTCCATTAACGAATTAGTGCAAAGATATTCTGTTAATTTCTGTCTCATATGAAAAGTAGCAAATAGTATCTGCTTTCCCAGTCTCACATTATATGAATGATCTTACATTTGACTGGAGCAAAACATACGTTGAAGACTTGTCCTTAACTACAGTTGGCAATCCCATCAAACTAGTTTGATGTCAAATTACAAAAGTATAGTTGCTACAAATCCTTTTCAGGAACTGTCTAATGTAGCTGATCGTGTTTTTAATGCAAACAGCTTCTGTTTCACAGGCAAATACTTGGCCATGTTCGTGAAACCATCCTACCATACTTTTTGATTCTACCTTTAATCTTGTTAGAAAAACAGTAAAAGACCTCACCATAAACTTGGAGCATATAAATTGACAACAACGATCTGTCTCTTGCCTTACATGCAATTCGAAAATTCAGAGAAATATTTTCATCTAAAATCAGTCATTAGCTCTGCCGAATCGCCATAACTGTGATTTAATTCTCAACACGACACTAATGAGAAAACTCCAGAAGTAGACGTTAATGAATTCATAAGAGACGTGTGTGCCCATAAGTTACTACATGTCGTATGTAAAACACTGGTTTGTCTGATCACCTCAGAACTTCATTTCTTCAGTTATTGTGAATGCGGCCGAATATACATTTAGATTTTCACACGCTCTATCTTCTTCATCCATTTTGAACTCGCTTGTGTTCTCAATAAGTCTCCTCGAAAATCAGATAATTTTCATTATTCCACAACTGCAGTGCAAGGTCCGATACATACTCGCTGTACCTATACATAAAACTAATCCTTTCTCCATCTGTTGCTCCATTTCAGCCACACGTACCTAGAACAAAGTACCCCGAAAACCACTCAGCATTCAATATGAGATTGAAACCTTACGTGTGATTCGGCAATAACTTCCCTCTCAGCACATTCCAGTTATCGTCCTTTCCAACAACGCCCAGTATTTCTGTGACACTGTTAACACAATCCTAATATCCCTCATTCATTTCCCGTTTTCCGTCTTTCCTACTAAACTTGCCCACTTTATTATTCGCTCATATCCGTATCAGTCCACTTCTTCTACAGATATCATTCTGTCGCTAACCCACTCGACCCTGCTTAGCGTAGTCACTCGTTTGTCTCTCTCTATAATTTTCCTCCTTCCATTTCCTCCCCCCCCCCCCTCTCTCTCTCTCTGCCAACCCAACACGCAATTGCGTCCATTACCAAATTAACCAATAAGTATATCATAGATCATTGCTTTTCAAAAACTTCTGTTATCTTTTTGCCTGCTATATGATTTACCGTCCTCGTTTCACTTACACATAAAGCTACTCTCCAGGAAAATATTATGAGAAAAGAATTTCAAAGTATTATTAACTTTCCCTTCCCAGAAAATTGTTTCTTGCTGTCAACTTTTGTTTATTTTCGCTACTCGGGGAGCTGTTGAGATAATTGAAGGGAGGAGGGGGAGGGCAGTGTTTGGCCGGAAATTAATGACCAGTGATGTCTTCTCTTCGGTAGCGAGCAGTAAACCAAAAGTTCTATGTTAATCTAGTTTAAGAATATTTATTTTTGTAAGTTACAATTTTCTGTATGCACAACCGCGTGAAGTTGGGCAGAACTTTCGCGAAACGCATTGGGCTATGTTAAATTAAACGTAAAGCAAAAGTGACTGTTAGCAGAAAATACAAACAAACAATTAATTACATTACATTCCTTCAACCTTGTGTCTAATTTTGTGAATGTTGGTTTTACAATCTCTTTTCAATACCCTGTAAAATCCGTTCATGTTATCCTCCAAATTTGTGAAGTAAGTTTTCTGCTAGTAATCAAGATTACTTATTGGCAGCAGAAAAGTTATTGCGTAAACAGACCCGCCTTGATTTACAATCGTAAGCTCTTAGTAACCATTTATAATAAATCAGCTCAGATCTCCCAAGTATTTTACCTCCTCTGAAAAAATGTCACGGACGACTCATTAAGTTTTTACCGAGATTTCTTCGCTCTGAACTTTAAGTGCATTTGCAAATCTCCCTTTTGTTTCCTTGAATGTATGTTGTATGCACAGATTGAATAACTTGGTCTGTAGGATTCAGACACGCCTCACTTACTTTGTAACTAATGCCTTCCGTGCGTGACCTTCGACTTTTACAGCTATTGTCTTGACTTTGCTCAAGCTGTACACAACTTTTCGTTCCTGTACTTTATTTATACAGATTTTCAAAGAGCGTGCTCTAGTCAAGAATCCAACCAGTCTGAAGTCGTCTTCGCACATCGTGTAATGATTTCAAGTGGAAGTAAAATTTATGCATCTACGTGAGACTACAATTCAGTCACTGCTTACCAGAAATCGAATTTTAACATCTGCCATGACCAGATATTTAACTGCTCCTGTTACCTACAACTCTACATTTTACTAGGGGTACTTAATAGAGATGAATACAACTTCAAGAGAATCCGTGAATCTTCCATAACAGGGTAACTTCCAAAAGTCGTGATAGCCATAGCGGACAAACTCGCTCTAGATACAAGCGGTGTGTCATTTATAGTTCATACAGTGCTGTTTCTGCTCTTAACGGCTGTAGCTGAAGATAAAATTAGAAGTGCAATAAACATGCCGAACCATAGATTAACACCGGCCGTTGTGGCCGAGCGGTTCTAGACGCTTCAGACCGGAACCGCGCTGCTACTACGGTCGCAGGTTCGAATCCTGCCAGGGGCATGGATGTGTGTGATGTCCTTAGGTCACATAGGTTTAAGTAGTTCTAAGTCTAGGGGACTGATGACCTCAGATGTCAAGTCCCATAGTGCTTAGAGCCATTTGAACCATTAGCCACCCCCAAGAGACATCAGACTAATGCCGTGCAGTACCGCTTGTATCCTTGATAATGGTCCCAATAATGCGAGGAAGGGAGTCCACAGCGGCGATGTTACCTTCAGAAATTAAGAAAATTATATACTCCCTCAAAAACACATCTAGTTTTGACGGTGTTTCCAATAGAATACTAAAGATTTGTTTCCATAATTATAACACGCCCTATCTTATATTGAATATGTAATGCGTCACTAACTCAAGACTGTTTCCAGAGACAGTGAAATATGCCGTTATCAAACCCCTTCGTAATAAAGGTGGCAGGAAAGATGTCAATGTCTATTGGTCTTTTTCACTGCTGACATCATTTTCCAGAATTTTTGAGAAGTTGGTGTATTCTAGATTAATATCTCACCTGAGCAACAATAACATCCTCAGCAAGTCACAGTTTGGATTTCAAAAGAGTTGCTCTACTGAGAATGCCAATTAAATGTTCACTCACCAAATTTTACAAACATTAAACAATACAACATTACTGGTTGGTAGTTTCTCCGACCTATCGAAGGCATCTCACTGTGTGAATCACAGTATTCTCCTAGATAAACTGAAGTTTTATCGGACTGATGGTATAGCCAGCAATCGATATTGTCATGTCTAATCAAAACAATGTATTAAGTTATATTCAGTAATTCATCCAACGCATTCCACGGACATTATTCTGACTGGGGAGAAATCATGTATGGGGTTCCCCAAGGCTCAATCTCAGGTCCACTATTTTTCCTCATGTACGTAAACGATCTTCCATCTAGTATACGACGAGCAGAATTAGTCCTTTTTTCTGATGACGATAGTATGGTAATCTTTCCAAGCATCCATACAGAAACAGAATAAATTGAAACAATGTTCATAAAAGTATCATTGAGTAGTTTCCTGCATATAGCCTCACTCTCAGTTTTAAGATGACTGCATGTCTATGGGTACTACACGATTGTTAGGTGTACTATATAGCGAGGAAATAATAAATATTGTGGAAACTTTAAAAAATTTTGGTGTCCGTACTAACGAGAATTTGAACTGGAAAAAATTATATTTTAGAACTCCTAAAACAACTTACTTCGGTCACATTTGTACTTAAAATCATTGAAAATCTTGGGGAGAGACAAATCAGTAATCTGACATTTTTTCACCAATTTTCATTCAGTAATGTCGCATGGAATAATGTTGTGGGGTAGCTCATCTTTAAGAAAGAAAGTCCTCATTACCCAAATCGTGCTGTAAGAACAACATGTGGTGTTCACTCACGATCATCTTGAAGACATCTGTTTAAGGAGTTTGGCATTCTGACTACTGCTTCACAGCACATTTATTCCCTCATAAAGTTTGTTGCCGTGGTTATCCACTACAGTTCAAAAGGAACAATGATTTAGATAAATACAATACAAGAAGGAATAATGATATTCATTAGTCCACCTTACGATTTTATTTAGCACGAAAGTGGGTTTCTAGTGCAGCAACTAAAATTTTTGATAACTTACCCAGTGACAGAAAAAAAACTGAGACTGCATAGAAAAATTTAAAAAGAACTGCAAAATTTTCTCCTTGACAATTTCCCGTATTCCGTAGAAGAATTTCTATTACTGTAATGTGTAAGAGGTGGTTGGTAGAAATTACTAACTCACATCTGTATATTACAAAAAAAACTCACAAATATTCAGTATGTTGCCATATTTACAAATTAATTTGCGGTGTGGAGGTAACATGAATTTTTCTACATCATTACGATTTATCGTGCAAATGATGCATGGAACATTAGAATACCTAATTTAACACCTTCGACAGTTCCAAAGTGACTGGAGCATTATTTAAGTGGCTGACTAACATTTTATTTTTTTTCAATTTAGCTTGTTAATACGGAAAAAAAGAATAAATATGTAACGTAGCGCTCGCAGTTGATATTAGAATGCGAATCGAGAGAAGGAAGCAGAACTGTGGTGAACGCTCGCGGCTGTGAACACTGTTCCTAGCGTTATCTCCTTGACGACGTGATAGCAGCAACGGGGGACCGGTCCGGTTGCGTTTCTAAACAGGTCGCACCGCTCTTGTCAGAGCAAGAGACTTGCCCTGCGGGACTGCCTGTCGCTTCAGTGCGCTTCGCTGACGCAATCCAGCACTGGTACACTATCAGCTGATATGCCTCAACAATTATTCCACATATGGTCCAATGTGGAGCTACGTGTAAACCTATGACAGTATTTGACTTCTATCAGTGTTTAAAAGTAAAATTTCTCATGCTCTTACTTGTTTCTCAGATTCTTACTAGCGAAATCCAGAAAATATGTCACACACACACACACACACACACACACACACACACACACACAAGGGAGCACGCTTACACACACCTACGAGTCAAATCATGATGATCGCTGCCCACCGCGAGACAATGCAACCCGGTGGCGTTGTAGGCATCTCAGACAGCAAGGAAAGTACATAAACGGAGCATAGACGTATGAGGAATCATCCTAACAGCGACACGGCAAGTGGGGAAATGCACCGAAATATCCCGTTTGACTATGGGTAGATTTTAGGACTGGGAAAGAACATGTCGGACAAAGCGAAGCTTGTGGGCTACTCGCACGCTACCGTAAGTGACCAGCTGTGGGAAGTGGCTGCAGTACATTACGCAGAGAGCAAAACCAGATCGCGTACAAACTGAAGACACTGTAGGTAAAATATTCTGGGTTGTTAGGTAACGTCATAATAAAGAAAGTTACTCCACATGTTTTTGACTTAGTTGCATTATGTTTATGATAGAGCTATTTCCAATATAGAGGAGAACTTTATGAACAGTGTGACGGTCACCCTTGTCGTCAGTAGCAGCTGACATTCTTATGGAATATTTTGAGCAACAGGCATTCCATAGAGCTTCTTTAAAGCCTTCGTGCTGATTCCGCTATGAGGATGACACAAAATGGCCATACATCGAAGAAGAGCTACACAGTTCCACAATTTCTTAAATAGTATTCACGCCAAAATCAGCCTTACCTTGGAGGATGAGAGTGAGATCTGTCTCCTGCTCCCTGGAGTTTTGGTGTATAGAAGTTACGGCAACTTTCTAGGACACAGTGTGTATAGAAAGCCCAGAAGCAGCGGTGCTCAATATTCTTCCTTCACGTGCCCTTCCGTATCAGCGATGTCAAGAACTTGGTGTCTTAGTTGGATTTCTTAAAGAAGAGATGAAGACCGATCGCTATGATAGTTAGTACACAGACAGGGTTTTTAAGCGAAATATTAATTGCACTGACAGGAATGGCGAGGCATCGCCTTTTCATTATGTTAAGCTATCGTTTGTTTCTGGGGTCAATGGTCGCCTAATAGAATTTCTACGAGTTATTGGTGTTCAGACATCTTTCTCCAGACAAAACAAAATAAAAGACTTTTCCTGATGCAAAACGGATGCATCCCATTACTAATTTTTTCATAATGCGGGGCCACAGTCATAATATATTTCTTTAAAGTCAATACCGCCATTAGACTGTTGTTTATTTACAGTGTTACATTTCCACTTTCCCAATTATGATATCGGATTCAAAGTGCCATTATCAAGTGTTTTAAGTGTTATACATTGCCTAAGATGGCCACACAGCAGGCGTCTATGAAATGACGTGTGGCTATGGTGAAATGTATGTAGACGAAACGTAAGGACTGTTAAACAACGTATCGAAGAACACGAATGCTACACGCGGCTAAACGTGTGAAATCTACGGCACCGGAACACAAAGAGGACTGTGGCCTTGACATTTATTTCAATAACGTACGTGTGCCGGCTAAGGAAATCAACATTTATAGAAGAAAAATCCGAGAAGCGATTGAAATTTCTGAGAACGTATGTGACTTCAATAGAGAATACAGCTATGGCCTTCCGGCTTCGTGGCTCCTCGCTGTCAAGGAAGTAGCTACGCGACTGCAGTGAGCGAACAATACAAACAACGTCCAGGTAGCCACTTCTATGCACAATATTTTTTTTATGGACATTTCCCCTCTCTTCCTCTGTCCGCTTCGCTTCTATCCAAAGACGGTGGCCCACCAATACTAGCAGGAAGCATTTTAACCAGTAACTCTTCTACAGCATAGGAGTGGGAGAAATAATTTTCTATCCAATGACGATGGGCTACCAATGATAGCCACAATAGTTTTAAACAGTCAATCCACTTCTCCAGCATAAGCACAGGACAACTTTCTTTTATAAGAGAATGTGTCACTGGTCTCTGACAGTGTTCAGTCAACCGAGGACACCACAAAATCCTGAAGGAGATCCCACCAAAGGGTTGAAACGTCGATCGCATAGAAGAAATATGACGCAGCCTCTGAACCCAAAAGATTTTACCTTCAGTGACAACGGCCACGAAAACCTGCAGACGTACGTAAAGACAGTTCAAATGTCAAAGTCCTAGCAGCAAATTGTCGAGCTTTCATAACAAAGTTCCCGATTTAACCACCTTCCAGGAAAGTTGTCACGCTCAAATCACACTCCGAAGCGAGAACTGGATGAAACCCTAAGTAGAAAGATGGGATATATTTAACGAGGAATGGACTGTATACCGGAACGGCATGTTATATGTCATGGGAAGGGGACTGTTCATTGTAGCAGAGAAAATCATTATGCCTATCGAGGTTGAAATTAAGTCTGACTGCGAAGCAATCTCGACTCGAATGACCTACGTAGGTGAACTCCACTTAATCATAAATTTTTTTCCCCAACCACCTCATTCCACCGAAACAGTTGTAGGGTCATTCAAAAAAGGCTCTCCTCATTAGCGCAGAAATACCCCAACCATGCAATATTAGCTGGAGGCTTCTTTAACTTACCGAGCATTGACAGGAACGTCAATGGATTCAGCGAGGGTGGTGTCGACAGTCGGCCTTGCGAAGTATAAGGCAAGATCAGAAAGTTTCCGTTCGAAAGCCGTACAGTCCGAAATCGATATGTTAATTAGGCAAAATTGCCGTGAGCGTGGAGACAATCACCCTACAGACAACATGTTCGTCCTGTTTGCACGCATTTCGTAGTAACGTCACCATATTTGACGTTTCCGCATTTTCCGCACTCAAGTCGGAAGACAAGAATGCGACACTAATCCCCTATCTACACGTCTGTGCTTAGATGCCCTCAACCAAGACGCGTTAAGTTGCGTATACAGTACGCTGCAGCAACGCCATCAATCGGAAAACTTTTTATCGCCTGATTACAATTCTGAACACATTATCCGAAAATTGTCTCCAACGACTAGTTCGACACATAATGGAAATATTTTGGACCCTGGACAGACGTGACCGTATAGACAGTACGACATACGGATTAGTGATCATGTCATTGCGACGATGATTACTTAAGTTACTAATCCATCAAGAAGGCTAGGAGATTTGTTATGTTGCAAAGAGTAGATGGGCAGTTGTTAGTATCCTACTTAGACACCGAATGAACATCGTTTATCTCCAGTATTATGGATGAAAAGGAATTGTGGGCAAAGTTTAAACTGAGTGTAAATCGTGATTCGGAGAAGTGCGTGTCGAGTAAGTGTATTAAGAACGGAAAATATCCGCGGGGTATAATAACAAATTACGGAAACTACTGAGAAACAAGAGATTGTTGCGCACTCGGTTCAAAATCGAAGTCATAAACGTCGACAGCCAAAAGCTGGTAAAAATTCGTGTGCCTATAAAAAGATCGATGCGCAAAACACAAAACTTCAAACGCGTTTTTCTTGAAATGATTTTTTTTTTATCGCGCGGTATGGTAACTTCAGATCTCTGAACCGATTGGCACGATTCTTTAATTCCGTCGAAGCTAACTAAATTATCTAGGAGTTGTGCCACTTTTATTCCGATCCATCAACTATAAATATATTTACTTGGCCGACGAAGTCGAAAAATCGATAAAAAACCCTATTTTTTCAAATGACCGCCATTTTGTTTCGGAGGTCTACATCGAAATTTTGTTTCGTTCCGACGGCACTTCCGCCTTTGCTCTTCGGCATTTCCGGTCGAAAAAATTCCAGTTTGTAGAGAAAATATCAATAAATATTTTGACCAAATTTTACATTGATATCTATAGCACATCCCGAGAAAAAAATTCTCATAGAACATGCTTTCTTCGGGCCAAAGATAGTAAACCTCCCCTTACCGCAGAAAGATTGTACAGACACATCATCGTTTGACCGTCGCACAAACTCTTGTATGCGGTGAGAAGCAACTGAAAAGATTGAAAGAAAATATGTCGCGAGATCCAGATGTAAGCCCAGTTCGGTTTTACAGAGCGTACGCTTAGGCAGTGGTTCCTTTCTTAGTTTCCTTTCATCGCCAGTCTCTCGCCCGCCACAAAGTTCCAAGCGACTACAAAAAAGTGCAGCTGACTCTTGTATATAAGATGGATATAAGAATGGACCCGCTAAATTACAGACCAATATCCCTAGCACCCATCAGCTGCAGAAAAAAATGTTTGTGAAATCTTACGGGACTTAACTGCTAAGGTCATCAGTCCCTAAGCTTACACACTACTTAACCTAAATTGTACTAAGGACAAACACACACACCCATGCCCGAGGGAGGACTCGAATCTCCTCCGGGATCAGCCGCACCGTCCATGACTGCATTTGCTGCAGAATTCCAGAGTATGTTCTAAGTTCGCACCAAGTAAATTTCCTTGAGTGAGAAAATCATGTGTCCACACATCAGCACAGATTTACATAGAATCGTTCGTTGAAATTTATTTTGTATTTTTCTCACGCGATATCCTGTGACCAAGGATGAAGGGCAACAAACAGATTTTATATTTCTAGATCACTGGAAAGCGTTTAATTAATAGACTCCAAGCCGTTTTTCTGGACTGCGAGTGTTTATCAGAGACAAGGATATTGTCAGCAATGCCCCAGAGAGCTGCGATATGTACACTCCTGTTCTCTATACACGGAAGTTATCTCATCCATCTGCGAATGTTTACTGATGAAGCTGCAGTTAACAGGACATTGTCATCAGTAACTGATTGTAGGAGACGACAGGATGACTTGGATATAATTTCCATTTGGTGTGATGGTTGCTCTACATGTGAAATGATGTAATACAATACGGGTGAGTACAAAAAACAATTCTGTAACGTTCGAGTCCAGTTGTAGTGGTGTGCTACTTAACATAGTCACGTCGATTAAATATCCAGGCGTAACGTTGCAAATTAGTAATAACTGGAAGCAATACGAAAGGATCGTAGTAGGTAAGGCGAATAGTCGACTTCAGTTAATTCTGAGTCTTGCAGGAAAATAAAGCTCACCCAGAAAGGAAATCAGGTACAGAACACTCAATTGTCACGTTCTTTAACAGAGCTCAAGTATTTGAGATCCCCATAAGGTCGGATAAAAGTGTAAAGCGGCGTTCTTCGGGAAGGAGTGGGCAAGTGGCTCCCTGCTGGTGAGTGGGAAGCAGGCGATGTCGGCAGCCATTCTGTTCTCGAAACACTTTCTTAACATTCATACACGAACGCTGAGCAGAGCATCTGCGGCAGGCAGGCGGTACGCTGTTATAGTGGTAATTCATGCTCTTTTTCTGCATTGATTTCCCCAACCCCCACTCCCCCTCCCTCATCAGTGAATAACTGAAATTTCGTTAACAGAATTTGCTGCAACGAAAAATGCCGTTGTGTTAATGACTGACACTCGAACTCGGGTTTCTTATCCTTGAAATTCTAACCTCTGTTTCGCGATACTACTAAACGAGATGCCCTTCTTTGAACCTTTTCAATGTCAATCCTACCTGGCACAGATCCCATTCGTACAGCAGTAATCTAGAAGCTAACTGTAGACAGACCTGTTTCATATTCTACCAATAAATGCACCGGCAATATAACGCAGTCTTTGGTTCGCCATCCCCCAATATTTTTTATGTGATACACTACGTGATCAAAAGTATCTGCACACTTGGCTGAAAATGACTTACAACTTCGTGGTGCCCTCTATCGTTAATGCTGGAATTCAGGATGGTGTTGGCCCACTCTTAGCCTTGATGACAGCTTGCACTTTCGCAGGCAAACGTTCAATCAGGTGCTGGAAGGTTTCTTGGGGAATGGCAGCCCATTCTCCACGGAGTGCTGCACTGAGGAGAGATATCGATGTCGGTCGGTGAGGTCTGGCTCGAAGTCGGCGCTCCAAAACTTCCCAAAGGTGTGCTATAGGATTCGGATCAGGACTCTGTGCAGGCCAGTCCATTACAAAAAAATGGTTCAAATGGCTCTGAGCACTATGGGACTTAACTTCTAATGTCATCAGTCCCCTAGAACTTAGAACCACTTAAACCTAAATAACTTAAGGACAGCACACACATCCATGCCCGAGGCAGAGTCCATTACAGGGATGTTATTATCGTGTAAACACTCCGCCACAGGACGTGCATTATGAACACGTGCTCGATGGTGTTGAAAGATGCAGTCACCATCCCCGAATTGTTCTTCAACAGTAGGAAGCACGAAGGTGCTTAAAACATCAATGTAGGCCTGTGTTGTGATAGTGGCACGCAAAACAACAAGGGGTGCAAGCACCCTCCATAAAAAACATGACCACATCGTAACACTGGCAGATGACTTTCATCGGGCATTCATCATACTCACACACTGACATCGGATCGCCACATTGTCTAGCGTGATTCTTCACTCCACACAACATTTTTCAACTGTTCAATAGTCCAATGTTTACTCTCCTTACACCAAGCGAGGCGTCGTTTGGAATTTACCGGCTTGATGTGTGGCTTATGAGCAGCCGATCGACCATGAAATCAAAATTTTCTCACCTCCCGTCTAAGTGTTACAGTACTTGTAGTGGATCCTGATGTAGTCTGGAATTCCTATGTGATGGTCTGGATAGATGTCAGCCTATTACACATTACGACCCTCTTCAACAGTCGGCGGTCTCTGTAAGTCAACAGACGAGGCCGGCCTATGCGCTTTTGTGCTGTACGTGTCCATTCACGTTTCCACTTCACTATCACATCGGAAACAGTGGACCTAGGGATGTTTAGGAGAGTGAAAATCAAGCATACAGATGTGTGACACAAGTGACACCCAATCACCAGAGCACGTTCGAAGTCCGTGAGTTCCGTGGAGCGTCCCATTCTGCTCTCTCGCAATGTCTAATGACTACTGAGGTCGCTGATATGGAATACCTGGCAGTAAGTGGCAGAACAATGTATCTAATATGAAAAACGTAAGTTTTAGGGGTGTCCGGATACTTTTGATCACATAGTGTATTTCCATTTTAAGCTGTTTGTAGTTGACATCGCTAGGATTTTAACTGAACTGTCAGATCTTAGATTTTCGTGGTTTAGCGTTTAACCAAATATCATTAATCCAATTTAATTTCACAGTTGGCGAATGTAGCATTACTGTTACAAAGTAAAATGTCTGCATCAGCAGAATATCACGCACCCACAATTAAAAGACAGTTAAAACCATCTCACAAGCTCACTATTAACCCAGTGAATCTACATGAACGCTCACGCAGGTATACGAGCGAGACAGCACAGGTCTAACGTTCGAGGACAACTAGGGTGTTACAACCGCAAATTCCAAATACGCTCGTACACTCGCCAGCAGTTCAAGAGCAAAATATTCATGTAAAGCTAAAAATATATAAGTGTTGTACTGTTGAATAAATTCGTTATAAAAATATCAGCCTATTGCTAGTTTTACACAATTAAACTCAAATGTAAATATTATTACTAAATAAATATGGGTCGCTAAAAATATAATATCTTACAAGACAAAAAAGAGATTTGTGAACCGAACTAGTTAATGTTTTCCCTAACACGATACAGAATTACAGCTACATTACTTTCAAACACTACCTAACTTTATGTGTATTCTGAAATAGGACGATAACAAGAGAAACTCTTAACAATGGTCATCATAGATCTTTAAGCAAATAGTCAAAAAGTCATATTCGACACATGCCTGATAATTTGGGAAAGCGAGAATGCTAGTAGGATACCTGTCAAAAATAATTTACAAAAATGTAATAGTCAGGGAGTAAAAATATAGTGCATTTCCTCGACGGCATCAAGAAAAATAGGATAATGGTTCACTACCTCACTTGTACAAGGCATGCAGTAGAAAATTGATGCAATTTATTTACGGAAACACCCTGGAATCTAGAAACATCACTGAAACGATAGGGCAAATGGTGACCAATTAAACAAATATTTCAGACCAACACACCGGGGTTACTGCCAAATATAAGTTTACGATGTAACAACGATCTGGTGCAAGACATACTTAACGTCACTATAATAAACGAGACAACAGTCTCATGTGCCTTTGAGCTTCACATACAAGCCTATTCAGATTAGAGTTTACAATTTATTTGCGCTAGTAAGTAAGGATGATCTACTCGTTAGAAAACGTGCTGTAAGAATGGGTTGTGCGGCTGTTCCCGGCGGAGGTTCGAATCCTTCCTCGGGCATGGGTGTGTGTGTTTGTCCTTAGGATAATTTAGGTTAAGTAGTGTGTAAGCTTAGGGACTGATGACCTTAGCAGTTAAGTCCCATAAGATTTCACACACATTTGAACATTTGCTGTAAGAATGATATGTGGTAGTCTCCCATGATCATCTTGTAGACATTTAAAGCATTAGGAATTTTGACTACTGCTTCACACTATATGTATTCCCTCATGAAGAAAAAATGACACTCACTGTCACAAATTAAAGTTGACTTTAGTCGAAAAAGAGGGGCAGTACGTTTCCAACAAAATCGCCATTACCTGCGCAATGATACAAAATGTCATACAGACAGATAGTACATTAATATTTGAAAACAAACTGAAAAAGTTTGTACTTCACAGCTCCTCCTGCTTCATAGAAAAAGTTTTGCTTACGTAATATGTAAAAAGCAGTAGGCAGAAATTACTAAATTATATTATAGATGGACGCATGTGGCTACATTTACATAAGAAACTCTCTGAAATTTCCACCCTGTAGGCCGGCCGGTGTGGCCGAGCGGTTCTAGGCGCTTCAGTCTGGAACCGCGCGATCGCTACGGTCGCAGGTTAGAATCCTGCGGACATGGATGTGTGTGATGTCCTTAGGTTAGTTAGGTTTAAGTAGTTCTAAGTCTAGGGGACTGATGACCTGAGATGTCAAGTCCCATAGTGCTCAGAGCCATTTGAACCATTTCCACCGGGTAGTTGTTGCGGCAGTATACTGTAATCTTCCTATATGAATACAGGCGTTTGCTGGAAGAAGAATGCCGTTCAGTTTTCTCACAATTTCCGATAGTTGCTGTTACGAGAGAGAACTACGCGTGTGAATGAAACAGTAGGATGGCACTGATGCCCGTCGAGTTGTAAGTCTTTTCAGTTGACGCCAAATTGGGCGACTTGCGTGTCGATGATGATGAAATGATGATGAGGACAACAGAACATTCAACGCCAAGGGGAGAAAATCTCCGACCCGGACGATAACGAAACCCGGGCCCATTGCATAGCATTCAGAGGCGCTGACCACTCAGCTGACTTTTCTGGAGACTAGAAATCTACTCTGTAGGAATCAGCATGGGTTTCGAAAAAGACGGTCATGTGAAACCCAGCTCGCGCTATTCGTCCACGAGACTCAGAGGGCCATAGACACGGGTTCACAGGTAGATGCCGTGTTTCTTGACTTCCGCAAGGCGTTCGATACAGTTCCCCACAGTCGTTTATTGAACAAAGTAAGAGCATATGGACTATCAGACCAATTGTGTGATTGGATTGAGGAGTTCCTAGATAACAGGACGCAGCATGTTATTCTCAATGGAGAGAAGTCTTCCGAAGTAAGAGTAATTTCAGGTGTGCCGCAGGGGAGTGTCATAGGACCGTTGCTATTCACAATATACATAAATGACCTGGTGGATGACATCGGAAGTTCACTGAGGCTTTTTGCAGATGATGCTGTGGTGTATCGAGAGGTTGTAACAATGGAAAATTGTACTGAAATGCAGGAGGATCTGCAGCGAATTGACGCATGGTGCAGGGAATGGCAACTGAATCTCAATGTAGACAAGTGTAATGTGCTGCGAATACACAGAAAGATAGATCCTTTATCATTTAGCTACAAAATAGCAGGTCAGCAACTGGAAGCAGTTAATACCATAAATTATCTGGGAGTACGCATTAGGAGTGATTTAAAATGGAATGATCATATAATGTTGATTGTCGGTAAAGCAGATGCCAGACTGAGATTCATTGGAAGAATCCTAAGGAAATGCAATCCGAAAACAAAGGAAGTAGGTTACAGTACGCTTGTTCGCCCACTGCTTGAATACTGCTCAGCAGTGTGGGATCCGTACCAGATAGGGTTGATACAAGACATAGAGAAGATCCAACGGAGAGCAGCGCGCTTCGTTACAGGATCATTTAGTAATCGCGAAAGCGTTACGGAGATGATAGATAAACTCCAGTGGAAGACTCTGCAGGAGAGACGCTCAGTAGCTCGGTACGGGCTTTTGTCAAAGTTTCGAGAACATACCTTCACCGAAGAGTCAAGCAGTATTTTGCTCCCTCCTACGTATATCTCGCGAAGAGACCATGAGGATAAAATCAGAGAGATTAGAGCCCACACAGAGGCATACCGACAATCCTTCTTTCCACGAACAATACGAGACTGGAATAGAAGGGAGAACCGATAGAGGTACTGAAGGTACCCTCCGCCACACACCGTCAGGTGGCTTGCGGAGTATGAATGTAGATGTAGATGTAGATGCGAACGTATATGCATTTGGGTGAACTTGGATCAGCAAAAGAAAGTGAATACTCCTGACAGCATAAAGCTACTTTGCAAGTACATGATACCGAAATGCACTTACAGAGATTTCAGCCAAGTGACGTGTATATGTGAATCATTGTAACGAACAAAAAGCTAAACTTTGTACAACGCGGCCATTACTTACACTCGTCCAGGCATTCCAGCCTCAGATGTCGTCGGTTCAGGATCATATACAACAAGAGCGAATAACGGTGTTGACTGGACGTATTGGTCACCGCGGGTTAATGTAACGCACTGGTGACACTTTGCGTTGTATAAACGAGTGTGGGTAAACTTCAGGCACTAAGTACTTTGGTCGCTGTATTCCAACATAGGCCAACACCATACCGTGACACATTTCTTTCCATTTATGCCCTTCTGGCATGCATGTTGGCAAGTTTTTCAAAATCGCACGCAATCATTTGTCACTAGCCCAGTCGCTAGTCACAGGGAACATGAATCGGGGTGCTGTTGGAGGTAACGTTACCTGACATCAAGTGTCTTTGATCTGATTTGTTTAGGTACAGAAGTTGCTGTACCGTATCTCAACAAAAAATTGATCGTATGGTGGTAATTTGGTCGTACCTATTAATCTTATATCGCAATAGGTACTCTGCCCACTCTGGAGTTCTTTTCTTGTAGCACCTGCATCCGGTTCATTCTGTCTCTCTGTCTCCCTCTCTCTCTCTCTCTCTCTCTCTCTCTCTGTCTGATTTTCTTGTAGTTTCTGTCTAGCAATACAGAAGCGTGTCGCAAACTCAGTGGGATTATTTCACCTCCTTTTATTGACCATACCTTCCACGCTTATTTTGCACAACGTGTTTAATTTTTTTTTACCGCAGCTGGTGTCATTTGATTACCAGTTCTCACTTTGACAACTGGTTCACTCTATACTAAAGACACCAGACTGAAAAAGGTGCAAGGAAAACCAGTAATCTATACTACATCAGCCCCAGATTCCTGAGACAACTAACGGCACTGCATCTTAATGAAAGAGTAATGCTTCATTTTTAGTTCTGAGGATAATGAATGATGTTTCATTACTCATGAAACATAATCGAAATATAAACTGTTTCAGCGACTCTACCTGCCACTGATAAATCAATGATACATACTGTTTCTTTTGTTTTTAAAGGTACCTACGTAGGATCTGAATGAATTTTCTCCAAAATTTATGGTTTCAAAGCGATCGCAACAACTCTACGCAGCAGCACCAGTTTTCATCGAGATATACTCAGAGCAAGTTCTGAAGACTTGGGAGACAAACGTGGTAGCGTGCGAAAACCTATTAATAACTGCATCCTATATGCTCTTCCTTTTCCCTATGATCAGGAGCTGGAAACACAGAAGATGCAAGATGTACGCTGCTAAAGCTGAGAGAAGATCATAATAATTTGGGTTCGTAATCAACAGAAAGAATAATAATATCTTTATGTGCGTCACAATGACGCTAAAGAACTTGGATTTTGAAACAGAGAGGAGCAGAGGCGGAAAGTCATCTAAGTACCTGGCAATCACATAAACATCAAACTATAAAACTAAGTTTGATATAAACAGCAATATCGTTTCGGATAAAGGCGCAATACTTCAAATGAGCTTCGCACCTTTCAGCACAGATGTGTAAAACATTATTAAAATGTTATCTAAAAGACTACAGGTGAAAAAAATTGCCACTTACGGCTAGAGATTTAATAGCTGAACTAGAAGCACAACAGACATTACTCGCTCTGAGAGTAGACTTCTGTTGGAGTAGTACCGATATCTCTTGGAGAAACCATGTGCGAAACGACGCCGTAAAAATCAATGAGAATTTATAAGACAATAATAGAGAGAACAACTTTAGGAGATAAAAAGAGGATGAATGAAAACAAATTGTCGAAAAGAGTGTGGAAAGGTTTTATCACAACAGAGAGGACAGCGTGGACGATTTTCTAAACGCCGGTATGAAGATGTTTGTGATTTGATGACAGCAAGAGGACTACATGAAGGCATTGCTAAGACTGGAGACGATGAAAGGAAGTCAGAAAAAGAAAGCATTATCAGTTGCAGAGCAATTACATAAGTAAGATGGTAATGACATCTACATCTACGTGATTACTCTGCTATTCACAATAAAGTACCTGGCAGAGCGTTCAGTCAACTACATTCAAGACGTCTCTCTACCGTTCCATTTTCGAGCGGCACGCGGGAAAAACGAGCACTTAAATTTTTCTGTGCAAGCTCTGATTTCTCTTACTTTATCGTGATGATCATTTCTCCCTATGAAGGTGGGTGCCAACAGAATGTTTTCGCAATAGGAAGCTAAACCTGGTGATTGACGTTTCATGACAAGATCCCGTCGCAACGAAAAACGCCTTTGTTTTAATGACTGCCACTCCAATTCACGTATCATGTCTGTGAACCTACTCCCCTATTTCGCAACAATACAAAACGAGCAGCCCTTCTTTGAACTTTTTCGATGTCATCCGTCAATCCAACCTCATGCGGATCCCACACCGCACAGCAGTACTCCAGAATAGGGTGGACAAGCGTGGTGTAAGCAGCCTCTTTAGTAGACCTGTTGCACCTTCTAAGTGTTCTACCAATGAATCGCAGTCTTTGTTGTGCTCTACGGACAACGCTCTCTATGTGATCATTCCACTTTAGGTTATTTTTAATTGTAATCCCTAAGTATTTAGTTGAATTTACAGCCCTCAGATTTGTGTGATTTACAGCGTAATCGAAATTTATCTGATTTATTTTAGTACTTATGTGGATAAATTCACACTTTTATTTATACAGGGTCAGTTGCCACTTTTCGCACTATACAGATATCGTATCTAAATCATTTTCTATTTCGTTTTGGTTATCTGATGACTTTACAAGACGTTAAATGACAGCATAATCTGCAAACAATCTAAGAGGGCTACTCAGATTATCTTCAATGTCGTTAATATAGATAAGGAACAGTAAAGGGTATATAACGCTATCATGGGGAGCCCCGGACATTACGTCTGTTTTACTCGATGACTTTCCGTCTATAACTACAAACTGTGACCTTTCTGACAGGAAATCACGAATCCAGTCGCACGACTGAGGCGATATTCCACAGGCACGCAGTTTGGTTAGAAGGCGCTTGTGAGGAACGGTGTCAAAAGCCTTCTGGAAATCTAAAAGTATGAAATCAATTTGACATCCCCTGTCGATAACACTCATTAGTTCATGAGTATAAAGAGCTATTTGTGTTTCACAAGAACGATATTTTCTGAATCCGTGCTGACAATGTGTCAATAAATCGTTTTTTCGAGTTAATTCATAATGTTCGAACACAGCACATGTTCCAAAACGCCGCTGCAAATCGACGTTAGTGATATGGGCCTGTAATTCAGCGCATTACTCCTACTTCGCTTTTTGGGTATTGGTGTGACTTCAGCGATTTTCCAATCTTTAGTTAAGGATCTTTCTACGAGCGATCGGTTGTACATAATTGTTAAATCTGAAAGGAACCTGACTGGTATACAGCCTGGACCAGAGGCCTTGCCTTTATTAAGTGACTGAAGCTGCTTTGTACACCGAGAGTATCTACTTCTATGTTTCTCATCTTGGCAGTTGTTCTTGATTGGAATTCAGGAATATTTAGTTCGGCTTTTTTTTAAGGACTTTCGAAAAAACATGTTTAGTAACTCTGCTTTAGAGGCACTATCACAGTGATTTCACAGTTGTCATCGCAAAGTAAAGGTATTGATTGAGTCTTGCCACTAGTGTGCTTTATGTATGACCAGAACCTCTTTGGGTTTTCTGCCAGATTCCGAAACAGAGTTTAGCTGTGGAAATTATTAAAAGCATCTGACATTGATTTACGCGCTATTTTTCAAACTTCTGCACACTTTGCCAATCTTGGGGATTTAGCGTTCTTTCAAATATGGTATACTTTTCTCGATTCTTCTGCAACAGTGATCTGACCAGTTTTGTGTACTACGGGGGTTCAGTACCATCACTTATTTATTTACGTGGTATATATCTCTCAATTGCCGTCGATACTATATTTTTGAAATCATTCCACATCTTTTCTACGCTTACATGATCAGATCGTAAGGAGAATGATTTTCTCTTAAAAAGACGTTAAGAACATTTTTATCAGCTTTTTAAAATAAATGTGCTTTGCGTTTCCTTTTGATGGTTGTACGTGTTACGGTATTTAGCCTAACAGCAACTGCCTTGTGGTCACTAATCCCTGTATTCGTCACGATACTCACTATTTGTTCGGGATTCCAAATGGTTCAAATGGCTCTGAGCACTATGGGACTTAACTGCTGTGGTCATCAGTCCCCAAGGGCTTAGAAATACTTAAACCTAACCAACCTAAGCACATCACAGACATCCATGCCCGAGGCAGGATTCGAACCAGCGACGGTAGCGGTCGCACGTTCCAGACTGTAGCACCTAGAACCGCTCGGCCACCCCGGCCGGCTGTACGGGATTATTTGTTGCTAAGACGTCAAGTATGCTTTAGCAACCATTTACGCTTCGAGTGGGCTCATGAACTAATCGTTCAAAAAAATTTTGTGAGAAAGCATTCAGTACAATTTCGGATAGCGTTTTATGCCTGCCGTCGGCTTTAAACGTATCATTTTTCCAGCATATCGAGGGTAGACTGAAGTCACCACCTATTATAATAGTATGAGTGGGGAACCTATTTGAAATGTGACTCCAGTTTTCTTCGAACTGTTCAGAATCTTTATCTTCTGAGTCGGGGGGGGGGGGGGGGGTCGGTAGAACGATTCAATTAATAGTTCAGTCCGATTGTCAAGTATAACCTCTACCCATACGATTTCACATGAACTATCTACTTCAATTTCTCTAGAAAGTAAACTACTTCTAATAGCAATAAATACTCCAACATCAACTGTATTTAATCTGTCATTTCTGAACACTGTTGGATTGTTTGAAAAAATTTCGGTGGAACTTATTTCCGGCTTTAGCTAGCTTTGTGTACCGACAACTATATGAGCTACAGTGCTTCCTGTTAGGACTTGGAGCTCTGGTTCTCTCCCAACACAGCTACTACTATTTACAACTACAATGCCGATCGTTTCTACAACTACCTTACTGTGTTTTACCTGCCCCCGTTTAGACGGACGCCCTTTCTGTGGTTTCCTGAGACACTCTAACGTCTAACCTAAAAAAAAAAAAACGCCCAGTCCCTTCCACACAGCCCCCGCTACCCGTGTAATCACTTCTTGTGTGTAGTGGACTCTTAACCTATTAAGCGGAACCCGAACACCCACCACCCGATGGCGCAAGTCAAAGAGTCTGCAGCCTACACGGTGACAGAACCGTATGAGCCTATGATTCAAATCTTCCACTCGGCTCTGCGCCAAAAGACCAAGTCGGTTCTATCGACGATGCTGCAGTTGGTGAGCTCCGCCTTAATCTCGCAAGCAAGACTGGCAGTCCTTACCATCTCCACTAGCGCCCGAAACCAGAGAGAATCTCCTCCGATCCAAAGCGACACACATCATGGGTACCGGCATGAGCTATCACCTGTAACTGGCTGCACCCTGACGGCGGGAATGGACACAGAGGTAGAGGGGATGAGAATAATGAGGACAATGTTGCTCGATAACAAAGACCAGGTCGAGAATCGAACCTGGAACCTCGCCTCTTGTAACTCTTCCACCAGTGCGGTTGACAACTGCTGGGTGATCGTTGGTGAAATACATCCCCCCAAAGTATCCCACACGTGCTCGATGGAATTTAAGTAGAGGGAATGGGCAGGCCAATCCATTCGCTGAATATCTTCTTGTTCCAAGAGCTCTTCCGCCTCAGCTGTTCGTTGATGTGGCGCAATATCATCCATAAAAGTGGAGTCAAAAGTGAATACACCACAGAAAAGAGGCACACGTGGAAGGAATACGGCGTCATAATAATGTTGAACGATGAGTGTACCGTCTTCAATGAGCTGGAAGTCAGCACAATAATGCAACGTTTTGCCACACCACACCATTATATCTGGATCACCAAAATGACTATGTTGGATAATTTTCCTGGGTGCAATACGTGCTCATATCTCTCGGTGTATAAGGGTTCGTCCAGCAAAGTCGAGCATGATTGTTCGTCCAGGTATAGTGGTGTAGGGACCATAATGTTGAATAGGAGTACTGGCCTCCAAATCTTTGAACACGTTACATTCAAAATGGTTCACATGGCTCTAAGCACTTTGGGACTTAACATCTGAGGTCATCAGTCCCCTAGACTTAGAACTACGTGAACCTAACTAACCTAAGGACATTACACACATCCATGCCCGAGGCAGGATTCGAACCTGCGACCGTAGCAGCAGCGTGGTTCCGGAGTGAAGCGCCTAGAACGCTCGACCACAGTGGCCGGCCACGTTACATTCATCGGTCAACGTTATTGTGACACTGCACTTCTTCCCCACTTGTACCTTTTGATGGGTGCATTCAGCCCAGAATTAATTTTTATGTATGACAATGCACGACCTCATCAAGCAGCGCATGTGGAGGATCTCGTGGAACGAGAGGCTATTCGGCGCATGGAGCGGCCTGCGCGTTATCAGTACTTAAATCCCAATGAATAAGCGTGCCATACGATGTTGTGATGGACTGCAGCACGTTCACATGCACTAACGAGCATCCAGCTGTTGTCACTCGTGTTGGTGGAGGAAACGATAGCCCTATCACACGAACTTCTTGCCTACATTCTTGCCAGCATGGGAGCACGTCGCAGAGCATGCACAGCCATCGGTGGTGATCACACACTATATTATAAACCATGTCCTGCCATTTGTAATGTCTACGGGACCATCATTAATCGCAGTGACTTCAGTATTATTATTGTGTTCGAATAAAAGTATCATTCCTCTTTGTCTCACTGAGGCCGGCCGCGGTGGTCTCGCGGTTCTAGGCGCTCAGTCCGGAACCGCGCGACTGCTACGGTCGCAGGTTCGAATCCTGCCTCGGGCATGGATGTGTGTGATGTCCTTAGGTTAGTTAGGTTTAAGTAGTTCTAAGTTCTAGGGGACTGATGACCGCAGCTGTTAAGTCCCATAGTGCTCAGAGCCATTTTTTTTTGTCTCACTGAACTATAGTGGAGCAGTTCTTTCTATGTTTTGTCCAAGTTTCAGCGAGCTATATTACTTAGTAGTGGCGCATCATGCAGAAGTAACTTTCGTCCTTAAATTTTGCACACCAGTGGTGTGTAAGTCAGTGCACCATCTTCGAAAAATGTGAGTGTATTTTTAATATTGCGAGCTCGTCATTAACAAATAACACGAACAGCAATGGTTCCAGTACACTTCCCTGGGCACACCTGAAGTTACTTCAAGATCAGTCAATCAGTCGTCATCAAGGACAACATTCAACGTCCTCTTTACAATGATATCGTCGATCCAATCAAAAATTACGTTTGATACCAAATAAGCATTGGCACTGTACTGAGTGAAATGCTTTTGGTAAGTGGAGAAATCTGGTGTGTGATTGACTATCTTAATGCGTGGCCTTCATCAAGACGTCCAGTGAGAAAAGTTGATTTTCGCTCGACCGGTGTTTTCGGACTCCACGCTGATTTGTATGGAGGTGGTCATTCTTTCGACCTGAGAGATACTGCCTTCAGTATAATATGGACATAATCATCAACAAACAAACGATATAACTGCCACTCGCGCAGTATACAGTCACCACAGCTGGCCGGGTGATAAAACACGCGCTTCGTGACGAGCCATTCGGCGGAGAGGTGCGCTGGCATTCGAATAGAAGGCCGCTTTATAATCGGTACAATTATCGCCGCCGCGGCACCACAGCGCCGCTGTAAACTTGTTAATTGCAGCCAATAAAAGCTGACACATCGCAGGATTACAGGCGAGGCGGTGCCGGCCGACACAAATTGTCGAATGATCTCTTAATTCGTGGAAGCAGCCTGCTGCTGTGGACGCTCAGGTATGGGCTCCGAGTTCCCCCAGACTGTTTGCACAGGAACAGACACGTTGCCGTGTGTTAGATACTGACTGTAATTGACTTTCTTCATCTGTATGTGATTCTGCACGCCAGTGGTCAAATTCGCGTTAGACGCCTGCACACAAAGTGCACCTACACTGTGGGATCAGGGTTTCTACCGGCGCGTGCAGTGTTCAAATAATTTACGGGAATGCAGCCGGTTGACGTCCTCTACAACTACCGATATTTCGATAGGAATATATCCAGCCATTTTCAAGGCGTAATTGCGAACAGTTATGCCCTGAAAATGGAAGGTTGTGCTCCTGTCAAAATACCTGCAGTTGTGGATGACGTCATCCGGATGGATTCCTGTTGCTTATTAGGATTTCCACATACACTGTTAGAAAATTATACCTACAGTGTGAAACTTAGGATATACGCAATTTGACGTCTACTGGAGAACTACACTGAAGAGCCAAAGAAACTGATACACTTCCCTAATAACATGTAGGACCACCGCGAGCAAGCCGAAGTGCCGCACCACGACGTAGCATGGACTCGACTAATGTCTGAAGTAGCGCTGAAGGGAACTGACACCATGAATCCTGCAGAGCTTTCCATAAATCCGTAAGAGTACGACGGGGTGGAAGTCTCTACTCAACAGCATGTTGAAAGGTATCCCAGATATGCTCAATAATGTTCGTGTTTGGAGACTTTGGTGACCACAGGAAGTGTTTAAACTCAGAAGAGTGATCCTGGAGCCACTCTGTAGCACATCTGGACGTGCAGGGTGTCGTATTGTCCTGCTGGAATTGCCCAAGTCTGTCGGAATGCACAATTACATGAATGGATGCAGATGATCAGATACGATGCTTACGTACATGTCACCTATCAGAGTCGCATCTAGACGTATCAAGGGTCCCATATCACTACAACTGCACACTCCCCACATCCTTACAGAGCCTCCACCAGCTTGAACAGTGCGCTGCTGGCGTACAGGGTCCATGGGTTCATGAGGTTGTCTCCATATCCGTACTCGTCCACTCGTTCCATACAATTTGAAACGACCAGGCAACATGTTCCCAATCATCAACAGTTCAATGTCGATGTTGACGGGACCAGGCGAGGCGTAAAGCTTTGTGTCGTGCAGTCCTCAAGGGTACACGAGTTGGCTTTCGGCTCCGAAAGCCCATGCCGACGATGTTTCGTTGAACGGTTCGCTCGTTGACACTTGTTGATGGCCCAGTATTGAAATCTGCAGCAATTTGCGGAAGAGTTGATTTTCTGTCACGCTGAACGATTTTATTCAGTTGTCGTTGGTCCAGTTCATGCAGGATTTTTTTCCGGCCGCAGCATGTCGGACATTTGATGTTTTGCCGGATTCCTGACATTCACGGTACACACGTGAAATGGTCGTACTGGAAAATCTCCACTTCATCGACACCTCGGAGATACTGTGTGCCATCGGTCGTGCACCCATTATAATATCACGTTCAAACTCACTTCAGTCTTGATAACCTGCCCTTGTAGCGCCAGACACTTCTTTTCCTATATAGGCGTTGCCGATCGCAGCGCCATATCCTGCCTGTCTACATATCTCTGTATTTGAATACGCATGAATATAGCAGATTCTTCGGCATTTCAGTGTGGTTACGTAAAAGGACGATAGGCTATGTGTCTCCTTTCTGAGCACTACTATCGGGGAAAAATTAAACAAGTGATCGGCACTGAAAAAAGGGGCGATGTTTGGCTTGGGAGCAAATCTGTAAAAGAACAATGTTTGTGAATTATTCGTAAAAACTTTCCCTCTGAAACTGAACTGTCAGTGAAGTACATGTACCATCGGAAGTTGGCTGCGTGGCAGCTTTTTACGAACAGATCTTCCCTAAACTCAAGCACAAGCACCGAGCAATAGACGCGCAAGAACATAGTTTTCGATAAACTCAAGCCGTTTGCGACTAAAAGCTTCTCGTGTAGTGACTCGAACGGCAGTCTGAAACCCTCATAAAGAGGGCAAAGATTTTTGTCAATGACTGATTATGAGCTCTAGTACTCACAATTAAGCTAGAAATTATTCTCATGTTTGTATATTACGCAACGGAAACGGATAACGAACATCTAACTATAAGTAATTTACACAACTCTGATTGTTCACTACGCACTGGCAATACCACATTTTCTTTCTTAGTCAACGGCTTTGATCAACACGTGGCCATCGCACTGAATGTGAATGGCGCACACATTATAAATTCTGGATATCATGACAACATACTATTCGAAGGAAAAGGCGACTAATCTTTTTCTTTTCACTATCTTTTTTATTCCGATAAATTCTATAGCGTAAACACACCATTACATTTTCTACAACAATTGCACATGTGAAACTCCGCCCAGTGGGCATGGCCTTACATTGGTGATTCTCTATCTTATGGTCTCGTAATTATCTAACACTACAGTGCACTTTCTGGATAGGATGGTGGATCTTTTCCTATATCTCTCACTTCGACTCTCACACCCATCATCACGAAAATTTCCTCCAGAACGAGCGGTACAAATAGGAACATGCATAACCCACTGCCTCTGAACCTATCTTGCTACTCTCCCATGCAAACCACACATACTTAAATTACATGAAATATACCACACTGGCAACATGGAATACAACACAAGGAATAGTCACAACGTTATAATCATATCACTTTCAGCTTTCCCACTTCAATTAGTATTCATCCGAGTTTCACACGACACTGCCCCACTTCGTAACTTTTCTTTCCTACTATGAACTCTGGAGGATATATGCACGTCTTCCTGTGCAATGCAAGCCAAGTGGCGTTGCTGGATAGACGGCTGACTCACCTTGCTTCTCTCTCAGAATATTATAGTTTGAATCAAGCGTCACACGGAAACATAACACGCAAAGTAGTATTAAGAACATATTCGTCACACACGCGAGTCCTCAACTGATACCATGGACGAGTACTTCTCTTTATCCTTTGTCTGATACCAGATTGAGACTCACACAGTACTCACCACGTGGAAGTACTCGTCTCTAATTTCAAGTCCTGCACACGCCATTTCTTAAATATTTCCTACTTATAGTACACACATCAGTAATTCAGCTTAACTTTAGCACTCGCAAGTATTTCAACTTATTGCTACACGTGGTTTCACTGTGACTGTTGGTCACTTCCGAAGATTACTACGATCCCCTTAATATTACCTGCCTGACATTTAATTCTCCCCACAAAGGTTCCTGAAATAGAGAAATTATTATTCTAAACTACTCTTAAGTATTCCACATGCGTACCATTCTCTCCACTCTTTTGTCTTTACGAAGCACACCTAAAACAGGTCTTGCCAACACAAGATCCAGCGGCAGAGTGCTGAAACAAGGCCGTTCTTCAGGTCATCTCGCACCTCCGTCGAGGTGAGGGCGCACCATGTTATCGTATTGGTCAGCCACATTTCAGGCGCTCAGAACTCAGGTAAATTTCATCTCTTTGGTTCCACCAAAGGTGACCAAAGGACCATCTCAAAGATGATCATATATTGCCCATTCACTATCTGTGGTTAGCAGATGACCATACATTCATTCATTTCGCAGATCTCACCAAATTGGATATAGGGATTTATTTTGTGGGAGTGCACATGTGATCAATTAAATAAATAAATAAATTGTCCTTCTTTCCTATACTGGTATCCGGCTTCGGTGTATTAAGTGAAATTGAGTTATTATTACAAAAAATATGTTGTTCTGACAAGAATAACGAAGAATGTTGTACCTATTTTCAATGTCGGGTGGTACCGTACCCTTTCAGTTGAACCATGTTGCATTTCCGTCAGAAGGTAGTGGCTCTGAGCACTATGGGACTTAACATCTGTGGTCATCAGTTCCCTAGAACTTAGAACTACTTAAACCTAAAGACATCACACACATCCATGCCCGAGGCAAGATTCGAACCTGCGACCGGAGCGGTCTCGCGGTTCCAGACTGAAGCGCCTAGACCGCACGGCCACACCGGCCGGCCGAAGGTAGTAATATTGAATTTCGTGAGTACTAAATGATAAAAAATGATATATTTGCAAACACAGTATTCGTAGATTAAACAAGACGATGTGGTATTCGTTAAACAGATTCTTTAACCACATTTTGACTTATTTTAAACTTATTAGTTCTCCTTAGACCAGTCATCTCGGTGGATATAGTGTTAGTTTCGTCGGTTCGTAGAACAAATTTAGTATTTTAAATACGTCTTCTGTAAAATTAATGCATTTAATTCACAGGACGTCAGAGTGTAGCAAATTAGGAACTGACAGTATGTCACGCTTTACTGTCGTCTCCATTATCCTCTCGACTCTTTCGTTATTTCGTTAATATTGTGGGCAGGGTCCTCCAACCAACTCGGGATTTTGACGATCTAACGTGCTAATTGGACAGAATTTGGCATGATATCCCTAAGTAGGACATCCAACAACTCTGTCAATCAATATCAAGCCGAATGACAGCTCGCATTAGGGCCAGAGGTGGACAAAGACGTTACTGACTTTCTCAATTCGTGACGCTCTTTATCTCGAATAGATCATTCGATTTTTATGACGTTGTAGTCATTTGTTTCTCTGTACATGTACATCCCATTCGGGTAAATCCTTCGTGGAGCGTCGTTTTTCTTTCTTTCTTTGCAATTTTTCTTAGAGTGTGTTTAGGTGTTCTAAATACATTCCGGGTGACCTGTTTGGTGATGTTCACACACTGATCCTTCCTTAGCAATGACATTCCCTACTACCTCTCACTAGAGACGGTGAGTGCTAAGAAGCGTTGCGAATTTTGAAGAAAGTAATTTAGAGATACGTGAACCATTAGCAGTTGGAAATTCGTTTCACCCTGCAACTTTTCTGTGTGTGTGTAAGTACTAGTAGATCAGTACTTCCATATAAACTTCTGGTTTGCCCTGTTTATGGTGGAAATGGTACACAGCGATGTGAGCGAGGAATTAATAGGGTGGGTTTCGCGGTTGATGCGTCCAAATGAGTGCACTCTCATCGTTATTCGGGTAGCTCTATTGCAGTGCCCCCTCAACCGTCAGAGCTGTGGTGTAAATATCAGGTTACTGAGTGGGATGACGTAGAAAGGATATTCCTAAACGAGAGTAAATGGAGCCAGTGCATCGGAAACTGGAGGGCTCTTATCTCCTGAATACGATCAAGCGGTTAGCTGAGTGCTAGCGTGTTGTGCGGTCGTGCCAGTCACAACAGATCGTAAGTATATTATCACTGCTTTACGTTTGTGCCTCTAAATTTTGCTACTGCCGATCACTGGCTAAAGGTACCATGAAATAGACCATTCGCTGCAGACAGATAGAATGAATACGTAACACAGCAATTATTCGAAAAACTTCGATTGAGTGAAATGAGTCCCGATGAAATGATGAACACAAGTATTAATAGCCATCGAGTCTGGCGTACTGCGAGCAGTGATTGTTAAGTTATTCTTACCAGTTGTACACTAATTACGGTTGCCTCACCTGACGTAGTTTATGTCACCATCTCCCAATGCTTGGAAGGACTTGGAAATTTGAAGAACACATGCAAACGAGGTTTTCATGAGTTGAAAAACAAAACATTTTGTTTTATATTCATTTGAGCCTTTCTCTTCTACCCTTACAAATATAGTTATGTGTAAAGTGCTGCCGAGAGATGGAAAACGAACACTGTTACCACATAGATGGTGTTCTACACTATAACTAAATGTACCATCCGATTCTACACTGTGGAAAGCTACGTACTTGTTGGTTCCGCCGTTAGCATTATTCATCAAGGTCTTATCTTGAATGATCCGTGTCTACAGGAAATAATATGAGATTTGTCGGTGCGCTTTAATGCAGACACTTTCTTTCTTATTTATAAAGTAGTTTCAGCGGTAACCCTCCATTCTCCGATTTTCCATTGATTCTTTTTACTTTTTGCATTCCACCCACGTTACAAAATTAATAACCTGTTGTGTTTCCTCACACAACATGCCGTGTACTGGATTCAATTTGCAGAAGACTAACATTTGCTGAAGTAGTAAATGAAGCTATAAATTTTCTGGAGTACGTGGAACAGAGAAAATTGCAAGAATTAAAAAAGAGAACGCCATTGAAGACGAGTTATCTCTGAAGCTATTTTGAAGATAACAGAGAAAGTGGTTACGTTAAGGCAAACTCACATATCTCTTATCCAGTTTGGTCCTTCAAACTTCGTAAACAGATAACTTCCGAAAAAATCCTGATATTTGATCCGTATTAAAAATTATGGTTAGTAAAGCCCAAGGTTATTTATAGAAATTCTATAGATACTTGTCGCTGTGGAGCTTCTATGGAAAGAAACTGGCAATGTGTTGCAAAGCTTATTATTTCCGTGGCTTTCTAATTCGCCTTGAGTGAGTGGCGGGCTCATTCTTTCGGTAAGGCCACGCATCAGTCTTTTCTTCGTCCTTCTCTAAATGAAGTGTGACGTGACGATTATTTCCTCTGATATAGAAGGAACTGACACAACTTGTTCGCTTTGTGTAACATGGTTAAGACACGGGACGCGTTTTCGGAAAATTTTGTCATGATGCCTAATATTTTTCTGTAATTCTCCTAAATTTCGTCAGGGGAATCCGGGACGGTAGCTCTGACGATATGAATGCCGCTGGAGGACGAACTCCATCACTGACTAAGAAAGGTAGTTTTCCGCCTCCGATATCTCTGCTACTGATACTTTAAACTCTAATCATGCCTTCTCTTCTAGGTCCTGAGTGATTTCTTCGTACCTGATGGTGGAATACCTATGAATGCTGGTTAGTACGCTAGCTCCCTGTTAGGTGCTGTGTACGGCACCGTAAAATGTCTATTCATATTACAGAAAAGTTCATTTCCTTCTGTTTGCTAGTGTCAAAGGCCATTTAGAACCAGACAATCCGAAAACAACGCGTATATGAGCTTAAGAAAGGCTGTACTCAACCGCAGCGACACAGAACTCGAACTCGTGAATGTAGTTTCCGATGTACTGGAGATAGCGGGTCCAGACTGGAACAGTGTTTCAATTGTGAAAGTCAGCCATAAGATAAGACTGTGGAACTTATTTTAGAATAAGAAGGTACGTTACGTTAATTAAGCGTCAAATGTAGTAATTTAGAAACATAGCGCAAAACACGTATACAGGGTGGTCAGAAACATTCTGAAAAGTTTGTAAGGGTGTTGTAAGATAGGCTCTGCTAAGTAAAAGCTGCTAAGAAAAAATTTCGACATTTTGCGCCGTTTGCGAGTTAATCAACATTCAAGTTAGCTAATCAGGCCATTGCGCGTACAAATTCAAGCGGCCCGCCAAATACGGTTAGTGCCAGTTGTTCTCATAGCGTAGATGATGTTGCACGAGACTGCTCCGTCTTTGGCTCGGGTTCGATTCTTACTATCGTCTCAAGTCCAATTTCTGTATCGCTCTCTTGTTCGGTTCCAGGAAATCTAATGAAGGACACTTTTGGAGATACGTCTCTGACGGATCGCTTTAATTTGTGCGCTCAAAGCTTGGCTAACTTCAATGACAATTAACTCGGAAACGTCGCAACGTGACGAAGTTTTCTTAATAATTGTTTCTCAACTTAACCTGCCCTAAAATATGCTTACTAATTTTTCAGCCACCCTGTAGAAGGACGTGATATTAACAAAGGTATCTGAACAAACAATAATATATGTTGCAGGTATGAAGAAAGAAACTGTACAAAAAAAAGAGGCGTACGTACGTAAGAAAAAGCCAGTTTCAATAAAACAGTAGTAGCGGCGTGAGAGAGTATGATGAGTCAAAGACAACTGTTGGAAAATGTCCTTGAGAGGATGTGAGAAAATACAAAGAAAATTGTAAAAATATTCAAAAATTGCCTTAAATATTTATATAGTTCCAAAGATGAATCACAAAGAAAGATAACAGTAAATATCATGGCACATCAGAAGTAATCCCAGATGAGATATACAACGCTACTCTTTGTATGGAGGAAGGTGAATTGCTTCAATAGAAAAGATTAAGCCTAGAGGAGTAGTAATAAAAGAGCTTACAAAATTATTTATAGAATGTTCACGGCCGAAGGCAAATTCCACAACTCGTGCAGCACTGGTTGTACTCCACAAGACAGGAAAAATACACAAAAATATTACAGGGTGTCCAAAACCGGCAGGGTCAGTATTAAACCGACGGTAGAGGACGGGAAATGAGGTAAAAATGGGCCAGAATGATTGTTTTTATTGTTGTATGTAACTAACACTTTATAGCAACAACTTAAGATCACAGCAACTGTTTAGGATGGCGATAATCAGTATGTGCTTGCATTACAACAATTAAGAGTTATCTCGAAGAAAACAATCTACTGACACACACTCAGCACGGATTCAGAAAATATCGCTCTTATGAAACACAACTAGCTATTTATGTCACGAAGTAATCAGTACTATCGACGGCGTATCTCAAACTGCTCACATATTTCTAAGATTTCCAGAAGTCTTTTGACGCCATTTACTCACAAGCGGCTTTTAATCAGATTGCGTGCCTTTGAAGCATCGTTTATGTTGTGCGACTGGATTCGTGATTTCCTGTTAGAAAGTTCTGTTGACGGACAGTCCTCAACTAAAACAGAAATGATATCTGGCGTGCCCCTTGGAAGTGTTTAGGCACCTTTATTTTCTTAATCTATATAAACGTTTTCGAGGTCAATCTGAGCGGTCCTCTTAGACTATTTGCTCCTGACAGTCATTTACCACGTAATAAAGTCATCAGACGACCGAAACCAATTGCAAAATGGTTTAGTGAAGATATATGTAGGAGGACAAAAAGTGGCAACTGACTCTGAATACTAAAAACTATAACGTCATCCACATGAGTACTAAAAGGAATCCGTTAAACTTCGGTTATACGATAAATCACACAAATTTAAAAGCTGTCAATTCAATGAAATGTCTAGGGAATAGAATTATTAACCACTTAAACTGCAACGAGCACACAGAAAATGTTGTCGGGGAAACAGAACACTCAGAAGATGCAACAGATCGACTAATGAGAGTGCTTACACCACGGAACTCCAAAATATAAGAAGCACCGACCCTAGTTGTCTGGCAATGAACTCCGAATACGAGAAAATTTTCCGTTGAAATCCGTATTTTTAATTCGAAATTCGCTATTTGGATGACAATACTTCTCATGTGACCTTGCAAACTAAGATTAACCTCTCGTAGCTGGAGATCACAATCGTGTAAAACATGGCAAATTACTTCATGGTCGGCTTTTGACTGTAAAATTATTTATTTGTAAAACACAATATTGCAGTTTTGATCTTGTGGCCATCATCAGGTGGAAATAATTGCACCACGTCAAAACCTAAAAATAATCTGATATGACATGACACAGAAACTGGTTTCATTGCATTACGTTACTGATTCTTCTGTGTATAACACTCTTTGAATTGCATTTTGAATTTGTTATCTGTATTCTGGGTTAATGTCTATTTGCTTTTATTTCATATAAAGCAGAATCTCGTTCCGCTACATAGTGGTCTGTGGGGCAATGTACATTTATTCCAGCTTATGAATCCGTGTGTGAACTCTCCGATTTAAATATGTTGCAAATATATTGTTCGTACTGCGACGGTACCTAACGGTTACTGCTATGGAGCTGCTCTGTATAATAGCATCCTCTATGAGCAAACCAGTTGCGACTTTGTCTGATATTGCTTGTAGCTTAGGTACTTGGGCTACACACGGCTCTATTTAAATGAATAGCTCGATGTAGCCACAGGGTCGAGCCACGCACCTCTCCTTTAATGCCCCACAGCTAATTCGCTGCAAATAATAACCTGTGGCTGTGATCCCGCAGTCAGATAGTCTATGAGTTGGCCAGAATTGTAAATTATTGAAATTCACAGAAATACAAAATAAAAGTTACATGACTAATTTAATAGCAAAGGTTCTGTTCTAAGGTAGGTAATTGATGTAGACGACAGAAAATTATGCTGAATAACGTTTATTCAAGAAAGATATCTCAAATAAACGGGAAGTGAAGCTGCTAACAAGGAGGTCTCCAGTAAACGCTAAAAAGTTCTAAAAATGGGTACGAACTAATACACATACTGCAACGTTACGCGTATTCAGACGAACTAGTAGGCCGCGCAGTATTGGTACATGGTAAGATGGATTTGTTGTGCGGCTGAACGCTAGCGTGCACAGGTGTCAAGGCGTGCCGTGGCATTTCTAATTCCGGCTGGGTGACTGGCGAGGGCAAGTCCAGGTACAAAGATGGGCAGCATCGCTGGAAACGAGTAAATACCAAAGTTGAGATTTTGATGACTGCTGCTCGTATGGCCTTTGTGCAGGAAAAAAATGCTCCAAGAAATGGTGGCGTACCGGACAAGCCGAAAGGTAGCTTCATACAGCTCTATAAGAGTCTGTAATAATTCACATCAAGCATTAAAGCAAATCTGAATGCAGTGGCGATCTCAGGTAAATGAGGCGCATCCAATGACACAAAAGTATTTCGATATCCTTAAAAATATAGAGGACAATATCGCACAGTTACTAAACATTTACGCAATGGACCTCTTAATTAATAAATTTTAATCGCTTAATGCCATTTCATCATGCGATTTCTCAGGTGATAGCATTGCTCTGTAGCTATGATAGCTGAAACCTACGTATCTGTTTCTATTTATTTTATTTATTTATTTTATTTTATTTATTACTTTCCTAATATCTTTCCATTATGCACATGTTCATCAGACATCGTACCTGGCCGGCCCTTTTGGCCGAGTGGTTCTAGGCGCTTCAGTCCGGAACCGCGCTGCTGCTACGGTCGCAGGTTCGAATCCTGCCTTGGGCAGGGATGTGTGTGATGTCCTTAGGTTAGTTAGGTTTAAGTAGTACTAAATCTAAGGGACTGATGACCTCACATGTTAAGTCCCATAGTGCTTAGAGCCATTTGAATCATTTGAGCATCATACCCTCCACAATTACACGGCAAATGAATACTGCATGAATAAATCACACTTTGTCATACTCATGTATTTATGTAATGAACAGTTTACTATTTCCCAGTAACTTCATTTAAATGCTGTGCTATTAAAAACTGTTATAATTTAAAAGTGGTCAGTCACATTTGTTTGTGGACACCGCAATTGAAAAGAGAACCAAAAGACACTTCTGTCAAGAACGCTTAAATAATTGTTTAAACAATATATAAGGACAGTCTGTTGTCATTTATCGTGAGAATACTTGCACAAGTGTGCTGGCTTATTTATTTAGGAAATAATTATTAATCATATTTATTATAAGTGATCTGAGTGTAACTTATTGTTCATGACATTTCTTTATTTACTGTTATAATACAAAAATATATTAGTTTAGTCTGGGAAGCGGTCAAATTGAATCAAACGATGTCTGTAGATCTTAAGAACGATGCATTTTTGGTGGGGTCGGTCTTCAACCAATGGAAAATCAGACAGCAGTTGAGGACTACAGGTGTCAAATAGAGATTGGGAGTTTGTGAGTCAAGAGCTCAAGAGAGCGATTCTGGACACTTTATGTCCAGTTCTTGAAGAAGGCAGTTTTTGAATCACAACCGGGTTTTATATTTCCCTCAAGCGTTTTCCTTGCAATATTAAACTCTATAGAATCTTTTCTGATTGAATAACTTTCTTTTCTTACTTTATTAATAGCACCTTGAATTCTTCTTCTCTCCATCTGCCTTTAATAGAACAGTCTTGAGAACGTTCTTAGTTGGCGCATGTAAAGAAAGTTCCCGTCAAAACCAAAAAATTAGGTTTTATGGGATGGCTAACTATGTCAAAGATGGTACGGCCATCTCTCCCAATCGGCAGGGAGAGATGACCATAGCGCGTCATCGAACATGGTAGACGAGAACGCAAAGAGAAACAACACGATGGTGCACAGCTAGACCTACACACCGTGAAATATAAATTTTAGTACCTATTCACAGTCCGACTGACGGAAAAACGGAAAAGTACTGACATGCTATACAGCATGAATCTGTATTAAAAACTAAAATCATGAAAAGTATTTACTTTTTTTATATACTGAGAGTCAAGGGAGGCATCAACGTGTCTCTCGCGCCGAACACTCACGATCACCTGATAGGAAGCGCTGTAAGACGTAGTTGGAGAGCCACAGCCTTTGACTATCTCTCCCGTTTGGCTCTCTATCATTGTTTTAACCTACACATATTCATTGAGCCCCAGTTTTGGTGCAAAGACTCGCCCCTCCCGTTTACCTACCAATTTTACACTAAAAAAAAACAACAACAAAAAAACAGTTAAAGCGTAAGACTTTCACCGTGAGGCATAGGGTGTTGTGGAACAGCCTCCAGCCTACATCGTAAGAATATTTTGATAGTCAAATACAATTCGGCCTGAAGAAATACATACACTGATGTACCTGCTCGAATATTAGCTACGCCTTCTTGTAACTGGACCAGACATTACCTATGTGGACAATTTACCTGATACCTGCAGTCTCAAATGCAAGAAATTACGCCCATGTTGAGGCTCGCTCGCTCTTTCTCTCTGTCTCTCTCTCTCTCTCTCTCTCTCTCACTCACACACACACACACACACACACACACACACACACACACACACACTTAATGACTGTAATAATATTCCCGAAAATAAACTCCAAAGCAGGCAATTAACGAAAAACTCGTCCCGGCAAAACTCTGAATATTTTTATTCCTGGGGGAATTTCTGTTCCGTCGTTACAGCTGCAAGAAAATGCGCATTTTTCTCGCCAGACGCGTTTCGCTTTATTGAAGCAAAGCTCATCAGTGGTCTGTAAATAAATATATTTACAATCTGATTTGTTTTCTAGCTCAAAAAAACTCGTTAGAAAATCGTTGGTTTTTACTTACGGCAATTTCTGATTTTTCCACCAATTCACTCTCCGTAACACTACTGTGCACTTTCTTTCAACTCATCTTTGCTTCTCCCCGTACCCTTCCCCCACCTTGTCACCACACAAAATTAAAATTGTACCACTACTCCTTCACTTCTCTTGTGCAGTATATAAATATACAGTACCATAATTAATTGGACTAACACACATGTAATAAGCTATAGAGAGACAGAGAAAAGAAAAATTTAGATAAAAGGAAAGCTAGTGGTAATGTTGAGAACACTAAGAAACACAATACACGCTTAAAAGTATCCAAATAAACAGTGAACAGTGGTGTACGAAATAGTGCTGTGTTAAACATCAAAAATACTTAGCTCTGCAAAGCAGCGTAAAATTAGACCACATTCATCAGTGAATAACGAAGAAAGGAACCAAAAAAGTTCTAGCAGACGGCATTTCCCTATGTAGGGGAGAAGCGAAAAAGAAATTACCATAAGTAAATGCCAACAATTTGTTGCAGAACCATTTTTCGATCTAAAAACAAATCGGATTGTTAATATCTTTAATCGCAGACCACCGTTGATGCTTTACTTCAATAAAGCGAAACGCGTCTCGTAAAAAACCACGCTCTTCCTGTAGCTGTAACGACGGAACAAAAGTAGACACAAAAATCTTAAAGAAACTACGGACAAATGAGAAATATTTGTGTTGGTTTCTGTAATTATTTCACCTGTCGAGATTACGGACTTTAGGCCTTCTCTTACGTCTGACCCGACATACTTAGAGTTACCGTCCGCCGACGTAAATATAAATCGTAAATTTTCCGGAGGACTATCTATTTAGGAAGACTTGGTAATGGCTCGAATTCATTCTGACTAAATGAATGACGACAGTTGTGATAATAACTTATTATTATCAATTAGATTAATATTTACAAGTAAAAATATACGTATCTGCTGTTTTACAAGGCCACGAGCTAAGGGCAGTCAACCAATCGACAGTCCATTCACAAACTGTTCTCACCCTCGCCGCTGTGAGTGTACCGTTATGTTCCCATGGAGGGGTGGCCTACTGACCAGTGCCCCTTAGGTACAAATATCTCCAGAGAGAGCAGCACTCTGCAGTGGTTCGGTCGAATGCAGCGATCGAACATTTAGTGAGTCAACATAGTTTGTGTAGCATACGAGTAGTATACAATAATAATAACGATAATAATAACAATAATAATAATAATAATGACGACACGTGTAGCAATGAATATGTGAAAGTTAAGTAAAACCAATTTTATTAACATTAAGTAATTTCCTCATTGTGTTTATGTGGAACATGAGAAGTGACATCTAGCAGAAACGTGTGACAGCAAAACTGAAGGAATGAAAGTGAAGCAGAAACACTGGTCAGAAGAAGGGCGATAATTAATATAGTAATATTAGCATACAGTGGAAGGAGAAAATAGAAATAGGCGATGAGGAAAGCATAGTTTACACTGTGACAGGGATACTGCTTCTCTGACGGACGGAAGTAAAACAACTGGGATAGGACGAGAGCAAAGCTACGCCGATGAAACAAGATATAGCTTTAATCTCCTCCTGAATGCTGAGTGGTTATGGATAAGACGCAGGTTACAGGGAAATTCGTTCCACGGTCGTCTGACTGAAATGGAGAAGAAAATAGAGAAATATTTCGCATTATGTAAGGGTACAGCCGAGATGCTGGACGTATCCAATGTTCTGGTGTTACGGGATGATGTTTGGTGTCAGATATGTGGGAGAGGTTTTGAGGAAAAACCAGTGATTCAGAAGCCTGTGAGGTAAAATGAATGTGAAAATCTATCCATCGCTTCCAACCAAACTGAGTATAGAAAGGACTAAGACGATCGAACAAACGAGTGCTGTACAATTACCTCATGCAAGCTATCGCAGATGGTTCGAGTCGCCTGGAATTGTTATTATTTGTGTCACGTTGAGCTACATCACAGTAGTGAAGAACAGGCAGAACTAAAAACTGTATTTCTTTAAAATCTGAGTGTGAATATATTACCCTTATGCTGCACCAATTTGATTTTCCTGATTTAGATGTGTATCCGATACTATGCCAAGGTCCTTAACAGTTTTTTGAAACAGTGATTAGGTACCATTAAGACGTATTCGAGAAACTGTTTCGGACAAACGCTCGCTGACCAACTGATAAGACGATGTCCTGTGACTTCTTAGGGTTTGGTTAAGACCCAGATTTTATGCCCATTATGATGCTGAATAAAGATCGACATACATACTTCAGACGGCAGGAGCCATATTCTTACGTGTGGCACTTAAGCACAACTGAGTATCGTTGGCATATGAGCGGTAGTTGAAAAATTGAAACACAGAAAAAATATCATTGACATATAACGAAGAAACAAAAAGCTCTAGGGCAAATGACTCTAGAGAACATACGTTTACGTGTTGACGTCTCAGACCCACAAATGACTCACTGAAATAAGGTTTTGAATTAGCTGTCGAACAACAACATTACGCTGTTCGAATAATTCAATTGCTTCATTTTAATGCATCCCCTGAGAAAAAAAAGTTAGGCACCCAGGAGAGCGGGAAGATACGAAATGAAATTTCACTGGTTTAGAAGGTATGTGATGTTATTTCAATGAATCCAGCCAAATTAACAAAGAACTTGGCAGTGTGAGCCCACTCATCAGCCAGGTGTACGTAGTGATTCGGTTCGTTTGGGCCTCATAAAGCCATTTTCTCATCTACTGTGGCAGGCTGGTCCATAACTGTTGTAACTGATATTTAATATCCTGTCGACATCAGAGCTGGCCCTATATGTGTTCTATCACGTACCCATCTGTGGCTCCTGCTGGCCACGGGAACACTTAAACTTGAAACTTCTTTATTTGAATGAGTGTGTCAGTACTTAATTTGCAGAATGACAGAGAAAATGAAACTTCTACGTTATTTTATTCCAAAACAGCTGAGTAAAACTGAACGTACTGAGCCTACTTTCTCTTTACTTTTTCTTATCATGTCAACACTGACCCACAATATTCAAGCACTACGCAATCTGACTGCTCAAAAAAATTACAACCTGACTTCAAATAATTAATTCAAAAGAATGGTCCTGACTAAAAAGAAATCTTAACAATAACCTATAAATTTCATTAAGCACTTACCTCACAAAAATCTTCATCTTCTTTACGCGAACTACTGCAATACAGCGAGCGTCAATAATACCAGCTAAATAAAAGATTATAACTACTAAAGCTACTAACTACTAATAGTCATGTGGTTAGTATAGGAAAGATTTTCTTGCAAACCAAATAATGTATTTTTTTACCTTAATAATGTGACATCCAATTCAAACACCAATATAAATAGTCATTGACATCTAGTATAAAGGTATATAATCATGAATAATATTCAATCTCCCAAGTCGAACATGTACAGATCTTTAGCCTACGCTAACACTTCAGACCTCTACCCTCCATCAATGCTAACTTCTCACATCTAATATCCACCACTGCTGGCTGTTCACCTCCAATTGCCCAACAGTACTTCCACCACTGCTGGCGACTAACTTCCAACTGCCCATCAGTTCTGGCGATTAACTTCCAACAACAAGGCCGACCAGCCACAGTCTCTTACAAAGAAAGGGCAGTGAGAGATCCAATGCAAAGCGTTAGACAGCGCTGCCAACGCAAAAGCAGCCCACTTACAAACTTCACACATACAATTCATCGGTACATGTGCAACATGCGGACAAGCATTGTCCTGTTGAAAAATGGTAGCATAATATCGCATGTGAGGTAGGATATGAGCATGCTGGATATCCGTAAAATACTGTTTGTACCATCACAACTCTCTCAATCATAACCACGCGCGGCCTGAAGTCATATAAGATGGCTCCCCACACCAAGAAGCCAGGAATAGTCATGATCCCTGGTTTAACATTTCTGTTCCTCTCGAAAACATTGTAATGATGGGACATCTTCTCAAGTCGGCGTCACACTTGCTGACGATGCAGAACTCTGATCGCCACTGAACACAATGTGACGCCATTCAGCAGTTAATGCTTCCCTGTGACAGCGCTTCCCCAAATATAGCAGTTGGCATTGTGGTGTCAACGGCAGTTTACGCATGCGACGGTAATTTCCTATTGCGGCTGTTAGCAATACTCAGTTAATGGTACAGAATGACACAGAATTTCGCAGTGAACCCAGTGGGCCTACTTGTTCTCCTGTGGAAGGAGCAATGTGAAGGGGTTACGATGTACCTGGTACACAATACAGCCGGCCGCGGTGGTGTCGCGGTTAAGGCGCTCAGTCCGGAACCGCGCGACTGCTACGGTCGCAGGTTCGAATCCTGCCTCGGGCATGGATGTGTGTGATGTCCTTAGGTTAGTTAGGTTTAAGTAGTTCTAAGTTCTAGGGGACTGATGACCACAGTAGTTAAGTCCCACAGTGCTCAGAGCCATTTGAACCATACACAATACAACGGTCGTCCCTACTGGGCAGGTTTGGTCGGCCGGACGCTGACTACGAATACGCACGCCCTCGTCTTCATACGCAGTCCAACATCGGACCACTCTCGCATCCGAATGCCCCACAAATCGAAATACTGCATGATTCAATCAGGCGGCCAAACGGATACCCACAATGCGACCGTTTTCGGAATCTGTCAAGTGCTGATGACAGTGTCCCACACACGTACGTGGCATCTCCGTGTCCTTCACAGTGATCACTCAAAATCTGACGCTGATCACGCCTCTTGCACACCCTACCACTCCTGGTAACAAAACCAAGCACGAACAACAGCTATTCACGCTCCAGCCCGTTCTACGTCTAACGGAGATTTCTCTTTTTAATTGTCAAGCCGTTCAATTAACATATCGAAATCAACAGTACCAAAAGCTTTGCTGAAACCAAGCCGTGTTTCAATGGTCGCTTCAAGTATGTCAATTTTTTTGCACCGCCGGGCTCAGTTTAGCCCCGACGCGAACACAGGAAGTCCTTCGGCGCAAGACAAAGTGAGCAATGTATCGTGCGGGGTACGAGACGAGATTTTTCAACGGCAGCCGGTAGGCGGTCGTAGGTCACCCGCAGTAGCTGAGTTATTGGTGGCGGACGAGCAGAAAGCTCGTTAATGGTCGCGCCTTCATTCCGGGGGGAACGTGTCTCCAGCGGCGCGGTAATAAGTTACCGATAATAGCACGTAATAACCGCTCCGCGGGCGTGCCTGTATAAGGGAGCCGGGCCGGGGTGTTTTCGCGACACGGGACTGCCCTGCTTCTGTGTGTCGCGTTAATGGAAGGTATCCGGAACATAAAAATCCATCAGGGCCGTCCTTGGCGACGGTGACAGCAGACCGGACCGCCAGGGACGGCCGGTGGTCTCTGAAACCTCCGGAGACAGTCGCCCTCCGAGAATTCCAGACTCCATGAAGATGCCGCTCGACCGAATGCGTTTGCTCGCAGTCCGTATTAAGTAACCGTCGCACAAAGCGGGAATCTTGATTTAAAGGCGCCACAGACCTCCTAAATCAAACTTTCTGGATGGAACTAATATCCACCCAAGCCACTCTGAACTTTCGCTTAGTAGAAATAAGACTATAACATAACAGTATTTTATGAGTTTCTCCTCATCTACATGCAATCCACATTGGAACTTTTCCAAGACCAAATCGAATTTCGGCGTAGAAAAGGAGCCCCCTGTTATTAAGCTTATCACTCTTAAACGATATCGAATTTATTGCGGCTTGAGAGCATTAGGGAACGGTTGACAAATGCAGGGGATAGAAATACAGTAGAAAAAGAGTGGGTAGCTTTGAGAGATGAAATAGTGAAAGCAGCAGAGGTTCAAGTAGGTAAAAAGACGATTGGTCGTAGGAGTCCTTGGGTAACAGAAAAGATATTCAATTTCATTGATGAAAGGAGAAAATATAAAAATGCAGTAAATGAAGAAGACGAAACGGAATACAAACGTCTCAAAAATAAGATCGACAGGAAGTACAAAGTGGCTAAGCAAGGATGGCTAGAGGACAAATGTAAGGAGGTAGAGGCATATATCACTAGGAGTGAGATAGATACTGCCTACAGGAAAATTAAAGAGACCATTAGAGAAAAGAGAACCACCTGTATGAATATCAAGAGCTCAGATGGAAAACCAGTCCTAAGCAAAGACGGGAAAGCAGAATGGTGGAAGCAGTATATTGAGGGTCTATGCAAGGGCGATGTCCTTGAGGGCAGTATTATGGATATGGAAGAGGACGTAGATGAAGATGAGATGGGAGATATCATACTACGTGAAGAATTTGACACAACACTGAAAGACCTAGCTGTAAAAAAGGGCCCGGGAGTATACAACATTCCATTAGAGATACTGATAGCCTTGGGTGAGCCAGCCATGAAAAACTCTACCATCTGGTGAGCAAGATGTATGAGACGGGCGAAATACCCTCAGACTTCAAGAAGAATATAATAATTCCAATTCCAAAGAAAGCACGTGTCGATAAGTGTGAAAATTACCGAGCTATCAGTTTAATAAGTCATGACTACAAAATACTAACATGAATTCTTTACAGACGAATGGAAAAACTGGTAGAAGCCGAACTCTGGGATGATCAATTTGGATTCCGTAGAAATGTTGGAGCACGCGGGGCCATACTGACCCTACGACTTACCTCAGAAGATAGATTAAGAAAAGGCAAACCTACATTTCTAGCCTTTGTAGACATGGAGAAGGCTTTTGACAATGTTGACTGGAATACTCTCTTTAAATTTCTGAAGGTGGCAGAGGTAAAATACATGGAGTGATAGGCTATTCACAATTTGTACAGAAACCAAATGACTGTTATAAGAGTCAAGAGGAATGAAAGGGAAGAAGTGGTTGAGAAGGGAGTGAGACAGGGTTGTAGCCTATCTCCGATGTTATTCAATCTGTATATTAAGCAAACAGTAAAGAAATCTTAAAATCCATGGAGAAGAAATAAAAACTTTGCAGTTTGCCGATGACATTGTAATTCTGTCAGAGACAGCAAAGCGACTGGAAGAGCAGTTGAACGGAATGGACAGTGTCTTCAAAGGAGGATATAAGATGAACGTCAACAAAAGAAAAACGCAGATAATGGAATGTAGTCGAATTAAATCAGGTGATACTGAGGAAATTATATAAGGATATGAGACACTTAAAGTGGTAGATGAGTTTTGCTGTTTGGGGATCAGAATAACTGATGATGGTCGAAGTAGAGAAGATATAAAATGTAGACTGCTATGGCAAGGAAAGCGTTTCTGAAGAAGAGAAATTTGTTAACCTCGAGTACAGATTTAAGTGTCAGGATGTCTTATCTTAAAGTATTTGTATGAGGTGTTGCCATGTGTGGAAGTGAAACATGGGCGATGTATAGTTTAGCAAGAAGAGAATAGGAGCTTTCGGATTGTAGTGCTACAGAAGAATGCTGAAGATTAAATGGGTAGACCACGTAACTAATGAGGAGGTACTGAATAGAATTTGGGAGAAGACGAAATTGTGGCACAACTTGAGTAGAAAAAGGGATCGGTTGGTAGGACACGTCCTGAGGCATCAAGAGATCACCAATTCAGTACTGGATGGAATAGTGAAGGGCAAAAATCGTAGAAGTAAACCGAGAGATGTGTACACTAAGCTGATTCAGAAGGATGTAGGTTGCAGTAGTTACTCGGAGATGATGAAGCTTGCGCAGGATAGAGTAGCGTGGAGAGCTGCATCAAACCAGTCCCTGGACTGAAGACCACAACAACAACTACTGAATGTCACCAAGGAAGGTAAAAGTCACACACCAACACCCAAAGTATCACAGAAAGTACGCAGTCACCAAAAACAAACCGTACTTAATAATATTCATGTTCTTGTTGTCAGTAACACACTTTCATGTTCTGTGGAATTTTGTAACTAATATGCGTAGTTACGGACTGCTACATTGTCATTTCATTTCCCAGACTCGCCTCCGTAGCAGAGGCCGCTATAGCATGCTCGTGTAGTAAAGCCGTCGGCTTGCGCACCGTGCATTCGAACGTTGAGGGTCGAGAGTGCCAAGTTTTTGACGTCACAGCGTGGGAAAAGCACGTTCGGAAGTCTTTCCGAACGTGCAGTGCAATATCTAGCAATATAGCTATGAACATGCTTTTGAACATAGACCGATGAGATGTAACAATAACACCAACGTCAGATGACGCCTTCGCTCTCCACTACAGAGCCGCGAAACAATGTTCTAAATGTGTGTGAAATCTTATGGGACTTAACTGCAAAGGTCATCAGTCCCTAAGCTTACACACTACTGAACCTAAATTATCCTAAGGACAAACACACACACCCATGCCCGAGGGAAGACTCGAATATCCGCCGGGACCAGCCGCACAGTCCATGACTGCAGACCCGAGACCGCTCGGCTAATCCCGCGAGGCGCGCGAAACAATATTCTGGCTTTCAATTGAAGCCCTTATGTATATATGATATCTCTAAGCATCTGCAAATTGCTGACCTCTCGAAAACCCGTAGTTAATTGTGCGGCTTGTTGTAATAAAATGACGGGAAATGACATATTACTGGTTAAAGTATTATTGGAACTTGCTTTTTATGAAACATGCCGTTAAAAGGCAGTGGGATATTGAGGATTCGCCAAAAATGCATTGTTCCCGGTATAATTAAATAGAATTAAATGTCAGTCAACAATATATCTACGATTAAAGCTTTCAGGGGATCGTAACATGCCACGTATGTTAACTAAATCACGTGTTGCTGTTGTAGCGTAATGAGTAAAGACGGAGATTAGTCCTGAAACAGATAATGTGTTGCTGGTTCGCACCAGACTCGATTCAAATCCTTCTTTTTACTAACCTTCACGTTCTCCAATACGTTCTGACCCTTTCTTACTCGTTTAACAGAAGAATATTCTACAACATTCGATTTTATGTAAATATAAGAGCGCTGTTTTTGAGGATAAATTCGTTCGATTGGGTTTATCTACAAGACAGCATTCACTGCATGCACTTCTTTGTTTCAAGTTTTGTATTTCACATGTAAGAATTCTGCTACTGAATAGAAACGGTTATGAAGTAGGAGCAACGGTAGGATTTTACTAAAAAGTGAGAGTGATGAATTAATTTTTATCTTACGTAGAGAACTATTGTAAATTTTCATCGCTCTGTTTGCAATGGAACTTTTATCAGGCGATGTCCTTATTCATTGGACATGGTAGACCGCACTTTCCTTTTTCTTTCATTTATGTGCGTTACAGACAGAATAACTCGACTAGCATGTGGAAAAGGGTGAAAATGTGCGTTTTAATAGAGCTAACGTAAGTCTTTTACGCCAGTCTGTTCCCTAAAACAATGTGACTTGCGAGCCAGTTTCAGAGGAAAATTGCCAGTGGAGCGCTCTGCGATCGCATATATCACGTTGAGGCACATGTACCGTATGCACAAGCCACATCGTCGCTCTAAGCGTCCAGTAGCACTTTGAACTCGGAACGCTGAACGTCGACGTTCGAAAGCACGGGCTTTGTGCCGACAGCTTAAGTTTCAAATGTGAAATATGCAGATCGAATCCTCCAGTATCGGGCCGGAAAGTGGAGGAGAGGTCGTGCTGTGTACTTCCGGATCACCAGATTTTGCGCCAGTGTCCTGGATTAAATTCCAGTGTCTCATGGTGTAATTGCATGTGACATCGCTGATGTTGATCCATGTGTCAGATGGGAAAGTTAAGCGCGGCAGCACCCTTTGTCATTTTCTAGAGGAGTGTGCTGTGTGCCGTCTCCGAGTTTCACCTTCTCCTGCCTCTCACTTTCATACAGGATAAACACATCACACTCTACAAACAGACCAGTTACAGTCATCTGCACTTAACAAATACACACAACTATCACACATTGCAAAGGACGAGAAACCTTTGCGATTAGGCGGCTGAACCTACCCCTGGGGATATTCCAGCTTACCATGACATACAAGGTTGTTTACTTTCATTTCATTTCTTGCTTTTTCATTAACCTAATATCGCTGTAAATTCACATACTGATTTGATTTAAGAAATCGCGCAGAGTGAAACTTCCTGGCAGATTAAAATTATGTAGTGGACCTAAATTTAAACCTGAAACCCGGTCTTTCCCGGGAAAAGCTATTTCCATCCTAGCTTTTAAGGAATGATAAATGAAAGTATCGTATTCATTATTAGCAGGGAGTATGGCTATTCGTCCACCTGGTGAAAGTCTTCCCATTTGACGCCACTTCACCTACTCTCTAATGAACTATCCTCATAGTTTGAATAAATTTTAAAAAGAAGAAGATAGATAGTGGCAAAACTGAAGGTGGGGCTGCGATTCATTAAGGCTAAAATGATAGCTTAATGCGTAAGATTACTGTAAGTCATTTTTCCAGATTCCAATACTGGTTAGACACACGCTTTTGATCAAGCAGTTTCAAAATAGCACAATCTGCGCTGCAAAGTGAAACATTCATCCTTGGTTCTCAGCGTGATGCTTCTTTCAGGATCCATTTGAATCGATTATTTCGTGTTTGTGCGCAATACTTCCACGACTGAGATAGTTTTCTTCGTCACGTCGTCTAGACGACAGCCGAAGCTGTTGATCTATCGATTAACACTAACGGATGTCTGGATTTGGATGAACTTCACTTCCACTGAAAAAAAAAAGAGGTCTGCTCGGACAAGCAGAAGGCGAGGCAGGACTTTTATTTCACTGCCAAAACCATGCACACATTAAGGAACTCATTATTAAACGAAAACTATTACAGAATTCAGCTGTTATCGAGCTGCGTCTACTAGGACACTCCAGTATTTTTGTATGCAGGTTCAGAAATAATGGCACTGCCTGATAAAGAACTCTGTTGGAAGTTTGATCGGAACAGTAGAGTCATAGTAAACAAGCTTTGGTATCCGGCACTAGATTTATGACTTAACCGTCAAAATCGAAAGGTACTTTGGCGTGCTTAAAAGTAACGTCTCCGAATTTTATATGTGAAAACTCTTGACGATTTTTAAATCAAACAAACTTGATAAACATTCTACATCTTTAATCTTCAAGTCTACGTATTTATTTCTCAATATAGTCACCCTGGCGATGAACACATTTCTCCCAACAAGAGACCAGTTTACTGTACCGTCACTCTAGAATGTTTGGTTTTGTTGTCAGATCCACGACCTAACCTGTAATTGCACCGTTTCGTCACTATCCAAGTGGAGCCCTTGAAGGCGTTCCTTAAGTCTAGGAAACAGACGAAAATCGAATGGGGCGTGGTCGGGACTGTATGAAAAATAATCGATGACTATGAACCCAAGACGTCGGACCGTTGTACATGTCGCAGCGCTGAAAGAGAGGGTGTTTAAATTATGTGTGGACGAACTCTTCGAATTCAAGTTTTCAGTTTCCTACGGATCTCTCAGTACCTTGCAGAGTTGTGTCTTTGGGCATGAATTCCAAATGCATCACACCTTGGAACATCCCAGAACATTGTGAGTTTGAGTCTGCCTGCTGATGGCATGGTCTTGAACTTTCGTGGCGTTGGTGATACTTTGTCGAGGGGTCAAAATGGTGAACAACCTACAACCCAACGTCGCACAGTACTGATGTCGACACAATCATCACCGTACACCGCTTCCATTCTTTTATGCATTTCAGTTGGAAGCATGTTTTCTGCAATCATAAACCCGATTACAGCACGCTATTTCTCTAGCACCAACATAGTTTTGTTACACACCGCCATGTTACACGCTACAATTCTAAGCCTTCTAGCGACAGAGAGTTTGAACTTGCCTCAGCGAAACGGGAAAGTCGATCGAGTAGTATGCATGACATGTGAATACTTCTACAGATATTCAGAACAGAATAAAAGATTCGGAGGCATTACTTTTCAGCATGCCCTTGTAACAAGAGATTCTCTCTCACGAAGTAATGGCACCGGTACCGAAAAAATATAAATGGTTCAAATGGCTCTGAGCACTATGGGACTTAACATCGATGGTCATCAGTCCCCTAGAACTTAGAACTACTTAAACCTAATTAACCTAAGGACATCACACAACACCCAGTCATCACGAGGCCTGACCACGCCGGGAATCGAACCCGGGAACCCGGGCGCGGGAAGCATGAACGCTACCGCACGACCACGAGCTGCGGACGAAAAAACATACGTTCCGAAGTACGGTGTAGGTGCTTCGATGTTTCTAGCTGTCTACAACATACAACATCCTACGTCCTGGTTGACGTTCAGTCAGGGAACAAGAACATTTAAGAAAACGACTCCCTGCTTCTGATGAGGGCAAAGTTCATTGTTGAAATACGTACCGTGCATGAACTTGTCAAATTTGCTGCAGTCCGAATACCAACGCCAAACTTAATTATTGAACTTCCATTTGGTAATTCTAAATCATTTATCTGCGGTAGTCTCGCAAACAATGCAAATCTCGTATATAAAATAATGTCGGTATTTTTGCCACTTTGACTCAAAATAAATTCGTCAACTTTCAATGATAACCTTTACCACCTTCCTCACAAAAGCTGACTGTCATAGCCTCTCCGGTGACGATAGTCAGACATTCCCGATGAAGATGAACGTTATCATCGAAAACTTGAGGTTTTCTTTTTCTAATTTGACCTATAAAGAAGGTTATGAATATTTTATTCAGTGCTGTCGCTGCCATGAATTTCTTTCCCATATGCCATGTTTCGTATTTGTCTGCCGCACATCTCATACAGAACATTGGAAAAATTATCTGCAGATAGCTTCGGCAAGCGCTCAACCCGCAAGCAAAGCTAGAAGATAATACTGAGTGTCCAAAATGGTAACATGTACGTACTTCATTTTTCAACTCTCTTCATATTACCGCAAAATCTGTTTCATTAAGGTATCTTTATATTCCCTTCATGAACAGAAGGAAGATCTTTCACATTCCCGTCTTCACAGGACATCTCAGGAAGTATTATACGGAGCTTAATGATATACGTAGGTTGTACCAAGGAAAGAGGTTCTAAGGATTTCTTATGTAAATTTTCGAGACATACTGGTAGCCTCTCTTCGATAGGCTACCAGTTTTGGTTTTGTTTTCATATTTTAGTTTCTGACATAGTTACTGTGATCCTTTATAGCGACTCCAAGCAAACTTTTAATCATACGCTCTCTCCTAACAGCAGGGTATCCATCTAACAAATCTAATAGTTCAGCATATGTATTGGACTGAGTTTGTAGCTTAATCTTGATCACTTTTGCGAACCACATACGTCACCCGTACGCATTTTGTGTATAGCCATAATTTGTCTCCAGCACTATCTGGCTCGTACATTTCCAAATTATTTTTTGCTTTTAGTTTTTCTAAAAATGTTATTCCAGTACCGTCAACAGTGCCGTGTAAAACATTCCCTAAAAAACTTCGCTGTTAAAGAGTGAATGAATTCTGGAGCTAAAACGACAGGTATGTATATCACAGACATACGTTAGGGTCCACTGAGAGAACTACACCGGTATCTGTCACGGCAGTAGTGCTCGTGTGAACTGAATATTCAGTATAAAGGCCCGTACTGACAAATAAACTATGACTGCTAGGTTGCAATCCAATAATTCGTCTATCCTAGTGAGGGCAGTGGAAGCACATTCTAACATATACAACTGGAGCATCCATCATCATTTTCTATTATTCATTGCGACATTATGCGGCCAGCTGGCGGCAGGCTGTACATCGGAATACAGAACCTGGATTGTACTGTTTTATATGGCTTTATGTAATAGCATGTTTAGTGTAAAAAATTGTGGAGAAGAGGGAAGTGGACAATGTGGGCCATTTTTAGGTTTCCTAAGGACGCTGAGAGGTCGTCAGCTTTAAGAGGCCTAACGTGAAACAGTAGTAAATAATGATCAGCAACAGCAGGTTACGTTCAAAATGGTTGAAATGGCTCTAAGCACTGTGGGACTTAACATCTAACGTCATCAGTCCCCCCTAACTAACCTAAAGACATCATACACGTCCATGCCCGAGGCACAATTCGAACCTGTGACTGTAGCAGCAGCGCGGTTCGGGACTGAAGTGCCTAGAACCGCTTTGCCACAGCGGCCGGCTGCAGGTTAGATACGTTAGTGCACTGTGCAGTCATATTAACGAGAACATCACCTATGTTCCACATCAACGTTCAATAACCACTCACAGACGGCAGGTGGCACCACTAGGAGTGGAGGGTATACAAAATGTGTAGGAGGGACGCGGATAACAGTGCAGTCGTTGTCGTAATGCGGAAACGGTGCGATTTATCTGACGTCCAAATGAATATGATCATTGACTTTCGGGTCAAGGTTCAAATGGCTCTGAGCACTATGGGACTTAACATCTATGGTCATCAGTCCCCTAGAACTTAGAACTACTTAAACCTAACTAACCTAAGGACATCACACAACACCCAGTCATCACGAGGCAGAGAAAATCCTTGACCCCGCCGGGAATCGAACCCGGGAACCACGAGCTGCGGACTCGGGTTAAGGGTGGAAGCATTTCCGAAAAGGCTAAATATGTAAACTGTTCGTGTGTCGCCGTTGTTAAAGTACACTGTGCAAGGCAAAATGGCGCTATCCAAAATCGGCGTCGAGTCAGCAGTGGCGCACAACGGGCTGTAGATTACGGGGAAAAAGACGGCTGAGGGAATGTTTACGGCCGAGTAGACGTGCAGCTGTTGGAAAACTGTCCACCCAGTTGAACCAAGGGATACCAACAGTGTCTCCTCAATGACAGTTCAGCGAGCGCTGCTGCTCATGGGTCTCCACAGCAAGCACCTGGTTCTTGCACCCATGCTGACTGCTGTTCATACGGCGACTGGACACAGGTAGTTTTCTCAGATGAGTCACGTCTTATGCTTCATCAGACAGATGGACGTTGTTGTGTACGGCGTGAAACATCTGAAAACAAACATCCTGTTGTCGAACGGAGGAGGGAGCGTTATGGTCCGAGGAATGTTTTCGTGGCATTCCCTGGACGGTCTCGTCATTCTAGAAGGTACAATGGGTCAGCACAAGTATGCGTCAATCATTAGGGATCATGTCCATCCCTACATGCAATTTGTTTTTACTCAACACGAAGGGATCTACCGGCAGGACAATGCGACTTAACACCAGCTTGCAGTGTACGTGCGTGGTTTGAAAAGCATCAAGATGCCTTTACCGTACTCCCATGGTACGCTGGCCACCAACGTCTCCCGATTTACACCAAGTCGAGAATCTGTGGAACCACTTCGATCAGGCTGTTCGCGCTTAGGGATTTCAGCTGAGACACCGATCACCACCGAAGTCAGCATGGAATCACACCCCTGTTGGTACCTTCCAGGACAACACCGACTCTCTTCCTGTGTGTCTCGCAGCGGTTCACGCTGCAAAAATGGTTCAAATGCCTCTGAGCACTCTGGGACTTAACTTCTGAGGTCATCAGTCCCCTAGAACTTAGAACTACTTAAACCTAACTAACCTAAGGACATCACACACATCCATGCCCGAGGCAGGATTCGAACCTGCGACCGTAGCGGTCACGCGGTTCCAGACTGTAGTGCCTAGAACCACTCGGCCACTCCGGCCGGCTTCACGCTGCAAAAGGTGGTTATTCGAGCTTTGACATGCGGCCACATTAATGTACGATCTCATTTTGACTATCACTGACTTCCTCTCATTGAAGGAAATGAGACATTATATTACATTTTATTTGAATTACGTATCTCCTGATCGCTGTTTGCCAAGTATGTTGTATTGTATGTAAACCGAGGGCCTAGAAAAGCCGGCCGGTGTGGCCCTGCGGTTCTAGGCGCTTCAGACTGGAACCGCGCGACCGCTACGGTCACTGGTTCGAATCCTGCCTCGGGCATGGATGTGTGTGATGTCCTTAGGTTAGTTAGGTTTAAGTAGTTCTAAGTTCTAGGGGACTGATGACCGCAGATGTTAAGTCCCATAGTGCTCAAAGCCATTTGAACCATTTTTTGAACCCAGAAACGACGGAGAGGCTCCGTCTCCGCCGCAGCCGCAGTGGTCCATAACCTCAGACGAGTGTAACCCCTATGTTTGCGTGGTAGAGTAACGGTGGTATATGTGTACGTGGAGAAATTGTTTGCGCAGAAATCGCCGACGTAGTGTAGCTGAGGCGGAATAAGGGTAACCAGGCAGCATTAGCCGAGGCAGATGGAAAATCGCTTAAAAACCATCCACAAACTGGCCGGCTCACCGGACCACGACACAAGTCCGCCGGGCGGATTCGTGCCGGGGACCAGGCGCTCCTTCCCACTCGGGAAAGCCGTGTGTTAGACCGAACGGCAAACCGGGTGGGCATGCCAAGTATGTTACTTTATCAGTCTAGGCTCACTTTACGGCATCTGTCTCTTAGTACATTATATATTTCTGTACATCCATATACTTTTCTTTCTAAACGATGATTTCTATATTCATCTCTGCATTAATAATTCATGTTCTTATACTACATCATGCAGTAAAGCCGTGTACGCTGTCAAATTTTACTTGCAGTACTCGTATAATAGTTTCATTTGACGATATTGCGTTGCCTGGATTTTTTTTTTCAGTTGCAGATTTCTAGACAATTATTGCCAAACATATGTTTTTAAGAAAATTGTAGTGTAATTAGAGCATAACAATAAAGTTGTAATGTTGATTGGCAATGTTTCGTATCACATAGAACAACTATAAAGACAAAAGACGTATTTTTGACAGTTGGTTTTCTAAGGACTACAAAGCAGACCCAAACGACAAATGGTGTCCATATTTACACATAAAAGCATACGTCCATGTGTGTTAAAGTTTTCTTTATTGAGGGGAATACTGATATCAATTTCGCAAATATTTCTTCATGATTACGCTGGTTTTTGCCAGTGCTTGGGTTTTAGCCATGTTTATGATTATTTTGTCATCTCTTAACGTATGACCAACACTTGGGAGGCGACACCACATCACTATTTCGTAAATTTCGTAGAACTTGGACGCGAAACTACGCTTTCTACGTCGTATGTAGTACTAGGAGGCGACCTGCTTTCTTGCCATCTCGAGAGCTTGTGTCGCCCCAGCTGTCAAACGATAAGTTTCGCGACTATATGTGCTGGCAGTATTCTGCAGTGTTGGCAATGTTTAATCAAATGTGTAACATATGGTGGCAATGGAATTAGACCTACTTCCCACGAATGACAACAGAAGGATAGCTCATGTTAACAGCCTCCCTGGAAAGATGGATCAACAGAATTATCAAGAGCCATCCCTACTCAAGAAAATATGGAGACGCATTATCATATGATCAGGAACTTAACCTTCTCGTGACAGCCAAGTTTAAACACTGGAAATACTTTCAACGCTAGGATGCGAATCACTCACGGTCGCGTCGGGTGACTTACTTCCTAGACCACAAATTTGGGACAGAAATGGTAGACCGTGCTTTTATGGACAAAAAATGTAGAATGGCGAGTACTAATTGAACTTCCAATGGAACGGTATTTCCGAACTGTTGAGATATTCTTTTGATCGCTCTATGAACGTATCAGGGCACATTTTGTGTTCTTAGACTATTACGTAATGTTCTACAGATTTGTCGTTAATAAATGTTTCACTTAATTAACATGAATATGTGTCAGTATTTTGTAAGATGGGGTATTTTACAGTGAAGTTTTAGGATCATTTCTACATCTCGGAAGACATTTCAGGTTCAGTTGCTTTCGAAGTGAAATTGCCGTATGGTGAACACGTTACGGTCTCTTCGTATTATTCATCTCATTATATGACACAGAAAAACTGCTGACTAGCAAGAAGCTTGCTAAGAACAAGAATATGCACTCCGCAGAATTAAAAGCAAAGTTTTTTTTTTTTTTTTTTTTTTTTTTTAATAACTGTCTTGGAACCACTTGTGATGCGTTACACAGGTTAGTCGGAAAGAGTCTGGAGAGATTGATAAGATGTTGCAGCAGGGTAGGCTGCGCAAATAAATAACTGTTAAGAAAAAATTCGATACGTTGCGCAGTTTCCAATTTAATTTGGAGTGACGTTCGACTTTCAGGCCATTGCACGTGCCAATTCAAGCGGCCCGCCGGAGACGATATCGTTAAACGCGTACTAAGTTTGGTTTCCTAAAACCGAAAAGAGAGCGATATAAATATTAGACATAGGACAGTACTAAGGCTCGAACCCGACACAGAGACTGATCAGTCTCGTGCGCTATCGTCTACGCTATGAGAACAACTCGCGTCAGTTGTATCTTGCGGACCAATTGAATCTGCGGGCGCGACGTGCTGATTAGCTAATTTCAGTGCTAATTAACTCGGAAACGGCGCAGTTTATCGAAATTTTTTTCTTAACAATTATTCCTCAGTACAATCTACCCCGCAAAACCCTTACAAGCTTTCTAGACTGTTTCCGACTACCGTAACTTATGCTAATTGTAATTATAGGAACCATATTCAATGTTCCGAAATTACCTTAGACGTGAAATAATCGTCGTATCAATTACGTTTAATAAGGGTCCACCCACCGACCCTTAAACGTTTTTGCTTTCCTGCCTGACACAAGCGTACGTTGAAGGAGTTACACAACGTGAACTTTATGAATGACGTAGGATATAGCTTAAGTACAACGTTCGGAAGCCATAAAAGCGACTGTCAAGTAGATTACAAATGTATTCAAACCTGCCATGTGTATGTCTTGAGATACGTCCTGCCTGTAAGTATAAATTAATGGGCCCAGTACGTCTTGATATTCTTAACATTCGATTAGAACGAAGACTTTAACATGAAAGCATTAGTATGACTGATATCTACCCTGGCGTGCGAAATTTTCATATGCTGGAAAATCTGACAGAAAAATAATCATATTCATATAAAATGACGATATTTAAAATTATTTCTCTGTTTCAAAAGTGGCTAACTGTATTTAGAAAGGAAAACTTTCCCCGTCATATTCGTTATCTCCACTACATGCAATACGGTTGTCAACTGTCTTATCACATTCCTATTTCAGTTTCAAGAGCGTAAACTAAAAAAAAAGATATTGTATGGTTGTTGTTACATCTAATCACATATGGAATTCCCGGAGAAAAATATGTAGTCAGATGTTAACCACGCGAATAGTTGCAGTGTTTATAATAGTATCGTATTTGGAAGTAAGGGCTACGTCAAAAGCTAAGACACTCCCTTTTAAAGCTGAATTCAAGATTAGCTGCAAGAGTGCGCAGCTGTCATAGCACCAGATAGAAATTACTGATTGCTTTTGTTTACAGCGTTGATAACAAAACATCCTGCAACAGTGAACTGTGTCAGCAGTGCTCTACAGTCGAATGAACTGAAGCTGGCCCAGTGTCTACAACTCTTACCTTGCTGGAGTTTATTGCCAGACAGTGTACTGTGGAAAGTTGTTTGGATTACATTTAGTGCCGAATCACTGTTTCAGGAACTGCCGGATTGTCATGGGGAGACATTTGTAAAACTTGGCAACAAAAACGATCAAGGTTGATTTCCTTTTTCAGTTATGTCCTATTGTATTAAATGTAACAAGAGAACTACGAGAGGAAAAAACACGTGGTTTGAAACATGTAAATTGTCGATACAGCAGAGTTTATTGTAGCCTCTTCCTGGGCTACAGAATGTGCGTTAGAAGTCTCTGCTTCAGAAACTGGATTATCCACAACTACTGTTTGCGATTATTATGGCTCTCTTGTCGTGAGGTCTGTTATGCTGTTGTGACGAAATACATAATTCAGTACTTGTATTGGCTAAGGCAAAAAAGTACAGCTCCAGTCTGCGAACATAACACGCGAAACTGTCGATAATGAAGCTCTGGATGTCGAGGATGGTAAGTTATACTGCTGTCCTCTTTTGTCGTTGTTGTTGTCAACGGTGTAAACAAAATCGATATCTGGCGCCATGACAGACGAGCGCTTAATATCGCTTGCAAGTGATCCTGGGAACTACCCTTTTAAATAAATTAAACTAAAAAGAAATCCGAACTGTTAACCGGTGAATTCAAAAACACTATCGTATCCCTTCAGTTTACAATGCATGCAAAAGCTGCAGATTAGGAATAATAATCGGCTATTTAACTTTGCAAGTACGTTTCTGGCCGAAGTTTGCCTCTAGTTGCATAAATTATTTCTTCTACACTTACAGTAACTTGAGGACGTACTTCAACAGTTTCTAAAAAAAGTTTGCTTAGACTCATTGTTACCACTACAATGAAGTTACGTCGTAAATAAGAGTAATTCTGAACAGTACTTACAAAAGTGCTGGGTGAAGCTCTAATTTTGAAGACACAACCCGCTGACAGCGCCCAATAAACAGCAGCTAAGCGCTCGAGTCGTTCCACCAGTTTTTTTATTCAGCTGTTTCAGATACAAAAACGTTATACACACGAGCAGAGATATAACGCAAATAGCTTGGGCAGACACCTCCATTTGGCATAGTAAGTAGGAATATCTCTGGAGTGAGCATTGCGTTCTGCAGATGTTATTAATATTAAGATTATATTGTCACGTGATCTCGGGACAACGCTGTTTGTTTAAGGCTAATTCACATTGGCCTTCACGTCATGTCGCGTCACGTGAAAACATTCCGCAATGCATTTCAAAAGGCGGTATTCTCACAGGTCGTCAATGAACCATCGCGTCATGTTACGTCACGGCACGGTACGTCAAGGTTTCTCGGGATGAAAGTTTTGACAGTATCAGCGTCCGTGACATCGTAAATTAACCTTTCTTCGCCTTGCTTGCTCGTGTTATAGTATTGGAATTCCTTTTTTTGCGTCTTCATAATATTTATTTTATCCCTATGATTTTTTTCGTGGCAAATTGCAAATTTTCCTTGACGACTTTGATATTTCTTCCATTGAGTGTTCTTAAACATGCGAGGAAAGTTATCTCAAAGCGAAAAATTATTCACATTTTACAATAAAAGAACAGAGCCGATACCCACAATGTATAAATACAAGAATATAAGTTCACGAGGCAGTTTCTATTACGCAACATTTTGAGTGAAAAGGTCAGCTTTAATGATGGAGAAAAATGCAGTTGTTTATGGTGTTGTTAGTTCCGCAAAGGGAAAGAAAAAAGCACAGTGAATATGGTAACAGGCACCGTTCATTCTTTACAGCCATTGTTTGATGTGTTTGTATGTATATACAGGATGTTCCAAAAATAAAAACACCGACAAACTCTAGGGACAGGTTCCTTACAACAAAACAAGGAAATATGTCTAGTAAACAAGCGCTCTAAAGTGCATACGGTACTTCAAGAGACATGAACACTAGTTCATCTTCGATACTATGAAAAACATCTCTTCGACTGCATGCTCTTTGCTGTTCATATTTTTGGAGGAGCTAGTATGGACCAAAGTAGGAAAAAAATTTGTAGTAAGCATGGGCTCTATAAAGCATACCTTCAGAGCTATGAGCACTTGTTCAATAGAACAGACGTGTTTCACACTATTGAATATGATCAAGTGATCACAGCTCTTAAAGCATCCAATTTCTTTTCTTTTTTTTTTTTTTTTTTTTTTTTTTTTGGTCAGTACCTCCTCCTCTCAAAATATGGAAAGCAAAGACCTTGCAGCAGAAGATATCTGATTCATAGTATCTAAGATGAACAACTACTCATACCTCTTGGGGTATACATTAAGATCCCATGTTTACTAGACTTTTTTACGTATTTCTGTAGAAGGAACCTGTCCCTAAAGTTTGTCGGTGTTTTCTGGGACACCCTTCAATTTCCCTAGCAAGCAAATGTCTATGCTTTGAAATGTTGTTTTACTTCTCATCACATTAACAACCAAAACTGATCAAGAACATACGTTATTAGTTCCTCAACCCAGATATTATACTCTGACTTTTTGTATCACGGATGGTAGCTAATGACCACACTTTCGCCATTCGGTACTGGGCTAAGCGAACTGACGTGACGTGACGTGACGTGACGGACAAAACGAATACATCCTGACGTGGCGGTGCGTGACGCGATACCCGTTCATATTTGCTTTTCAGAGCTAAGAGACTACTTTATTCCAGGTATAAAATGCAGATTGTTATGGTGTCTACAAAACGTTTGCACCAGATTCACAGCACCTACGAAGGAAATCTGTCTGTACTAGCGATATAATGATACTGAAAATTTATAGGACGCATTATGGACAAACCTTCGCCGTCCTGAGATCACGTGACCACGATGGTAATGCATGTGGACAACACAAACTTAATTCTCCGCGTCTGAATGCTCACTCCACAGATATTTCTATTCTATGATTTGGCATTGTGAACTGTTTGAAGATAAATGCGTTAAGAGCTAACAGTACATACTTATATCAAAGAACACATAAACAGGGCTAGGGTATCTACTTTATAAAATTCAAGAAATGACAAGTATATTAAATACATAAAATCAGATAGCAACTTACTGCTCGAAATTACTTACTTATTTTTCTGGAGGGCGTTAATTCTCGCAAATTAGTAACACCTGAAGGATAGACACATTTACCCAATGGTTTCTTCGTGAACATCCAGTCATGAAGTTCCAAAATAATACGATTTCTGCACATTTTAGTAATATTTGGTGAGAGGAGAAGCAGATGGTCGACCACCAAGGAAACCAGGATTAAGGCTAATTCATGTAATGCCGTGCGAATAATTTGGTGTATTCGGAGCCTGTTAAAACGAAGGAATATTTATTGGGAGAAGTGTTAGGAAACTTCGTCGTCGTCGTTTGGGCCTACTGATGACTACGTGTCTCGTATCTACTCTTCGATAAATATTTTATTCTTTTCTTGTCGTAGTACTCCTTAATTTACTTGCTGTAAGCCGAATTTCTATCCCCTGTCCACTTGGAACTAAGACTAAATAAATAGTATGCTATAATTATTTTTCACGTTATTTAGCTGACTTGGCACGAGCATGTACTAACATAAAAAACTGTGCCTTAGGTATAACCGAATGTAGTAGATGATTTATTAAGACGTCATCCTGACTTAGATTTTCCATGGTTTTTCTAACTCACTTCAGGTAAGTGCCGGAACGTTTCCTTCAACAAGACCACGGCTCACTATCCGTTCTCTGTTTCTCAATAGACATACGTGTGCATATTTACATGACTGTAAATAAGACTTTGATTCTTTCCTATACTGAGCTAAGAAATCCTACAGCGTTGTAAAATGCTCATTGGATGGATAAGTTACTGGTAGTAAGCTAATTGTGGTTTTCTAAATTTTCACACAAATGCCAGGAATCTTTGGGCATGTCCGACAGATTATTATCAGATCACTTGCTTTCTCCTTGAATTCCGGAGATGAAAATGTTGAGCCATTACTATTAGCTATTACTTTTAACACAGTATGTCACTTAAAAATTGATGACGTAATTGCTTGAGAGATCCAGATAGCCATGTTCAACTGTTTGCATGGAAAGATTTCTCGTGCTTCGTGCACCTTAGAGCTTCATTTCCAAAATGTGTCGTATCGTAGTATACCAGTCGAAGAAAAGAAGATTATTATTTGGGGTCTCGTCGATGACTGGGCCATGAAGTCGCACAACATGAGCTCGGTTTCATGAAGGATAATGGAGGAAATTGCCTCTGCCGATAGAACCGCCCCGGATCTTGCTGGGGTGTTTTAGGTCAAACACAGTGAACCTAAATCTTGATGACAGCTTAGGAATTTGGACCGCCGAACTCCAGAATGCTCGTACACTGCCTTAGCCTCCTCGCTCAGTCTGCGTGTAGGTGACTGTGACGAGTACGTGCAGAGCTTTTAACAATGACATTGCATTGTTGCTGGTGATGAGTGGGAAGGTAGAGGGTAAAATTGAATGCCATAAAATATTCTGCCCCTCTCGAAAAGCACCAAGGGGGCCACCCAGTTCAGCGTCACCATCCTACGGACGGATCACCATCAACAGTCTCAAATGCACTCACCCCATACAATACAGCGGTTCCTGGCGACCAGGAACTAAAGGCACCATCTCCCCTTCACTTACCGGACTAGTATTGGCAGTGAAATTATTTTCCACCAGCAGCATTTGCATAGGTATCTCCGAGATGATTGAAACTGCACAAGTGTGGGTAGTGCCCTAGGCTACGGATGTATGTTTACTTTACACTGCGTCATTAATAAAAAGATTACTGCTGGCGTTAGTATTTCCTTTTTCGTCTATCACTTTGTTTTTTTTTTATGTTAGCAGAGAATAATACTATCAACCATAGATGACGTTCATTTAAAATTCCTTGTTTTTCACGTGCGCCATCGCGGTGTCGTAAAAGTAGTTTTTCCTCATTTGTAAAAGTAGTTTTCTACAAGTCTTATACGCGCGGTGTGAGTGTTGGTACGATCAACATCACGCACGTTCATCAGCCTGCGATTTATGTATAGCTAATTTTCGACAATTTCTTCATGTATCACAAAATTTTATTTTTTATATCCTTTTTGTATGCCCTTACTATAATCATTAAATTAAGAACAACTGTATAAGCTTGCTTTCATTGCTTTAAATCTACTTCTGACGCATGTGTTGCTAGAATTTGTGAAACTTATGCCTTTCTCCATTTTTGTGACTTTTTCTTCTCACATGGTAGTTACACTGTTTCTGGTTATTTTTTATTAGACTATGACCAAAAATCAGAGTCCACATTTCAAAACTTTTCGCTACACGAGTTAATACAACGTCTCAAAATAAGCCTTTTCTGCCCTTGCCATACCATGGTATGCACTTCTGTCGTTTTTTATTCGTGTCTGTGGTACTTAATGAAGTCTTTTTATTGTCACATAAGTATTTTACGGCTTAACATCGTATACCGCTTTCTATCCCCTGATCGATCGTAGCACTCGGTAAGCATACCATGTGGGGTTTTGATGCAAGTTTATATCTTGTATATGAAACTGTAAAATATATTATGAAGCCCACAGCAGTTGTGTTACGTGACCGAAACGATTGTGCCGAAATTAGTGACTAGCGACATCAGAAACAGCCACAGGGATCTACGTACCCATTGTGGATGAAATAACTAATGGCATACTTTCACATTTTAGTCCAAAATGGCGAGGAAATAAAATGCACTGTTTCCACCCTATCCCCATTTTGATCTTATGACATCATATGCATATGTATGTACTTTAAGCAACGGAAATTCTTTTTACCGAAGAAAGTAACCCAAAAAATTTCATTTTAAGTACGTGACGGATTAAAACAATGGAACTTAAGTCAGCAGTCAAGATTTATAGTCTGATCGGAGGTTGAAAACAAAAGGTCGCGACGAATACCACGTCTGGTACGTAATTTTAGTGTGCTTAGTAGCTGCCTGATAGACAGCAGCGTGTTGTCTGTGGGGTTCACAAAGCGCCCTAGGAGGCATGTTCTCCCAGCATTGGGAAAGGGGTCGGCACAAGGTACATTATTGCTCTCCTTGTATGTGAGAGATACGTCGGTCGTACTGGTCTCTTGTAAAAACCGTTTCTGCGACGACGGCTACCAGAAGCTCGTACGTGCTACACTTAATAACGCCAATGCATCCATTAAGATGAATGATGACGTGTAAAGGAATACCTGGTTGTATCGGACAGCTGATTTTCTTGGACAGTTTCGCACTTCTGTGTGATTTGTGGGGGAACAAAATAGATACCATAAAAACTAAAGTTTTCTCGATTTGTTTCTTTAATAGGCAAAGAGAGAGAAGTCAGGTTATAACTAGAATAAAGAGCTGTAGAACGAGTGAGACGACTTGAAATGACAATAAGGGGACTGAATGAGCAATATTCTATTCCAAGAAGTACATTAGAAGTGTTAGACCTACAGTTTTAAGGAAAATAAGGAAGTGACTCTGAAATCTGTATTAGGAAATGATAAATTTTCTCCGAGAACATAGAGTGATGAACAGGAAATAGTATTGTACGATTATGTTAAAAGATTCGATAGGTATCTTATGCCTTTCAATGAGGATGAACTTTTCTTAATGAAATTTTAACGTCAGCTACACAATATTGCAATATTTTCTTGCAAGCGACGACAGAATTTGATTTTGAAAAAAAATACGTATACCACAGTTACTGAAAAAAAACGGATGAGTTCTTAAAATGAGTGTACAAATATGTATGCAGGGTAAATGAAAATTAATCTTCGGTTCAGTAAACAGATATGAAAGAGGGTAGGGTCTTCCACAACGATTTTATGAAACGGCATGAAGACCTAAGGCTAAGGAAAGCCGAATCCACGGCCTTACAGCTAGCAGCAGGATTGAGCAAGGGACAAGCAGACAGATTCTTTGTCAAACTAGGTGAGATGACGGAGAAGTTGAAGTTTATAACCATTTACGATCAACGTAAGACTTTTGCACCAAAAATGACTTTTCTACAGATCACAGTATGATGACCGATACAATTCTCCAAAAATTTAAATTGCAGAGGATGGGAACAGTGTTACAAAATCAACGAACATATATTCTAATGATACTGAGTTTAATAATTCTGTTAAGTGAAGCATGTTAGTATCGTTTTTTGTGAATAATGTCCAAATAAACCTGCAGAAAAATTACAACTTTGAAAAAGTTTAAGTGTACAATGCTATCCGACCGCCCCCTATCAAGTGTTCAGAGCGACCATGGAGAAGGATTGTCCAACACACTGAACTCTTTTTCAAGAGAGCGGCAGTTCGAATCTCCGCCCTGACAACAAGATTTAGCTTTTCTAAGACAGGAACATGCATACATGGAAGAATCCTGGAGGTACTAAAAGATACTAAAAGGTATCAGATAGATTATATAATGGTAAGACAGAGATTTAGGAACCGGGTTTCAAATTGTAGGACATTTCCAGGAGCAGATGTGGACTCTGACCACAATCTATTGGTTATGAACTGTAGATTAAAACTGAAGAAATTTCAAAAAGGTGGGAATTTAAGGAGATGGGACCTGGATAAACTGACTAAACCAGAGGTTGTACAGAGTTTCAGGGACAGCATAAGGAAACAATTGACAGGAATGGGGGAAAGAAATACAGTAGAAGAAGAATGGGTAGCTCTGAGGGATGAAGTAGTGAAGGCAACGGAGGATCAAGTAGGTAAAAAGACGAGAGCTAGTAGAAATTCTTGGGTAACAGAAGACATATTGAATGTAATTGATGAAAGGAGAAAATATAAAAATGCAGTAAATGATGCAGGCAAAAAGGAATACAAACGTCTCAAAAATGAGATCGACAGGAAGTGCAAAATTGCCAAGCAGGGATGTCTAGAGGACAAATGTAAGGATGTAGAGGATTATCTCACTAGGGACAAGATAGATACAGCCTACAGGAAAATTATAGAGACCTTTGGAGAAAAGAGAACCACTTCTATGAATATCAAGAGTTCAGACGGAATCCCAGTTCTAAGCAAAGAGGGGAAAGCAGAAAGGTGGAAGGAGTATATAGAGTGTCTACACAAGGGCGATGTACTTGAGGACAATATTATGGAAATGGAAGAGGATGTAGATGAAGATGAAATGGGAGATATGATACTGAGTGAAGAGTTTGACAGAGCACTGAAAGACCTGAGTCGAAACAAGGCCCCGGGAGTAGACAACATTCCATTAGAACAACTGACGGCCTTGGGAGAGCCAGTCCTGACAAAACTCTACCATCTGGTGAGCAAGATGTACGAGACAGGCGAAATATCCTCAGACTTCAAGAAGAATGTAATAATTCCAATTCCAAAAAAGGAAGGTATCGACAGATGTGAAAATTACCGAACTATCAGTTTAATAAGCCACAGCTGCAAAATATTAATGCGAATTATTTACAGACGAATGGAAAAACTGGTAGAAGCCGACCTTGGGGAAGATCAGTTTGGATTCCGTAGAAATGTTGGAACACGTGAGGCAATACTGACCTTACGACTTATCTTAGAAGAAAGATTAAGGAAAGGCAAACCTACGTTTCTAGCATTTGTAGACTTAGAGAAAGCTTTTGACAATGTTGACTGGAATACTCTCTTTCAAATTCTAAAGGTGGCAGGGGTAAAATACAGGGAGCGAAAGGCTACTTACAATTTGTACAGAAACCAGATGGCAGTTATAAGAGTCGAGGGGCATGAAAGGGAGCAGTGATTGGGAAGGGAGTGAGACAGGGTTGTAGCCTGTCCCCGATGTTATTCAATCTGTATATTGAGCAAGCAGTAAAGGAAACAAAAGAAAAATTTGGAGTAGGTATTAAAATCCAGGGAGAAGAAATAAAAACTTTGAGGTTTGCCGATGACATTGTAGTTCTGTCAGAGACAGCAAAGGACTTGGAAGAGCAGTTGAACGGAATGGACAGCGTCTTGAAAGGAGGATATAAGATGAACATCAACAAAAGCAAAACGAGGATAATGGAATGTAGACGAATTAAGTCGGGTGATGCTGAGGGAATTAGGTTAGGAAATGAGTCACTTAAAGTAGTAAAGGAGTTTTGCTATTTGGGGAGCAAAATAACGGATGATGGTCGAAGTAGAGAGGATATAAAATGTAGACTGGCAATGGCAAGGAAAGCGTTTCTGAAAAAGATAAATTTGTTAACATCGAGTATAGATTTAAGTGTCAGGAAGTCGTTTCTGAAAGTATTTGTATGGAGTGTAGCCATGTATGGAAGTGAAACATGGACGATAACTAGTTTGGACAAGAAGAGAATAGAAGCTTTCGAAATGTGGTGCTACAAAAGAATGTTGAAGATTAGGTGGATAGATCACGTAACAAATGAGGAGGTATTGAATAGGATTGGGGAGAAGAGATGTTTGTGGCACAACTTGACTAGAAGAAGAAATCGGTTGCTAGGATATGTCCTGAGGCATCAAGGGATCACAACTTTAGTATTGGAGGGCAGTGTGGAGGGTAAAAATCGTAGAGGGAGACCAAGAGATGAATACACTAAGCAGATTCAGAAGGATGTAGGTTGCAGTAGGTACTGGGAGATGAAGGAACTTGCACAGGATAGATTAGCATGGAGATCTGCATCAAACCAGTCTCAGGACTGAAGACCACAACAACAACAACAAGGCAGGAAAGGAAAATAGCCAATTTCTTTCTCCGTACTACCCGCTCCAAGGTTTTGCTGGGATCAGCAAGATGCAAGACTCTGATGTTGTGTTCTCTTTTTATTATTGAAGTAGGCACCAAACTGGACTAAAAATAAATTCAAAGAAGACCCAAGCGATTTTAGTATCTCATGGAAGTTGATTAGACGTCAACTCCGTGAACTTACTCTCTATTCTTCTGAAAGTGGTTAAGAACCTAATTAGCTTTGGATGATCATCTCATTTGCACAGGAAATACTGAAGGCACGCTCAGGAAGATTTCTAATCGCCTCTGATCCCTCCATTAAGTTTTGGAAGATATTTCCACAGAGAGTGACCAGAATCTTGTGCGGACAATCGTTTTGTTGGACCTCCGCCATTGCGACGTGATCCAACACTTCACGAGATCGCCTTTGTTCCCTCGAGAAATTTCATAAAATATTTCCATAGGGCGCGAGCCGGAAACTTGTGCAGCCATTCGCTTTCGCGATCAATCACCAGTACGACGTGATCGAACACGGCACGAGAAGAACCAACTATGAATGTGCGCGACTGCGTTTGCGGCATCCGCCTCTTCGACCATGCTAGAGCCTTATAGGCCGAGTTCGGATGGTTGCGGCTAGACAAGCTATGTGGCTAACATACGCTATGCCTACCACGTAAGCTTCTCAAGGTGTGTTCCTCTAGCGCCTTGTATCACAGATCGAATACCTATAATATCACCAAAATCGAAATACGAAGTCTCACTTACCAGTCTCCTTCTACAGTGGTGCAGTCTGATTCTGAATAAGTAGCCCCACAGTGTGCACTTAATTGAGTGCCAAGCGGCATAAAAAACTTTCTTTTAGCAGTCTTTTATATGTTTTCCTAAAAAACTGAGGTATACGGCCAATACTCCCCACCTAACAGCAGGCCTAATGCTCTCTTCTTCTCCTATGTACGCTTCCCTTTCTTTTAGTTTTAGTTTTTGAATCAGTCACGCGTCATTTTTTTCCCTTCTCTATTCATTACTTCTAACCTACTGCTTCTGCGTGTCCTTTCTCTCTCTCTCTCTCTCTCTCTCTCTCTCTCTCTCTCTCTCTGTCTCTCTCTCTCTCTCTCTCTCTCTCTCCGCCGGCCGCGGTGGCCGAGCGGTTCTAGGCGCTTCGGTCCGGAACCGCGCGACTGCTACGGTCACAGGTTCGAATCCTGCCTCGAGCATGGATGTGTGTGATGTCCTTAGGTTGGTTAGGTTTAAGTAGTTCTAAGTTCCAGGGGACTGATGACCTCAGATGTTAAGTCCCACAGTGTTCAGAGCCATTCGAACCATCATCCTCTCTCTCTCTCTCTCTCTTTCTCTCTGTCACTCATCTTATCTCTCGCTATCATTTCTACATAAATGAACATCGCCTAACATTGCACGAAAAGGTACTAAAGCTGATGAGATAAGGCATAGCTAATTTTTAGCGTTTTTTTTTAACTGTCGTGATCATTTATTAGAAGTTAAATACGTGTGCTGAACTGGAATTCGAACTCCGACTCTACTTTTCGCCACCATGGCGATACCAGCTTCACTACCTGGATATGTCTGTCAGTCGGAATAGAAGGAAGAACACTAGCGTTGTCGTTATATCGATGACGATGTCATTAGAGAGCACACACTTTGATCAGAGAGGAATGGGAAAGGAAACCGATTGTGCCTTTTCAGTGGAACCATCGCGGCATTTCCCCAAAATGATTTAGGGACATAGTGGAAAACCCAAATCGGGATAACCGACAAGGGATTTGAACTGTCATCCTCTACAATACGAGTCCAGTTTCTTACCACTATGCCACCTCGCTCTGTACTGACTAGAACTTCTGGGAGAGAGAATACAGAGGAAAACAGCAGCAAAGCAGGACTACTCCTGTGGAGTATCGAAGATACCCGACAGTCACAGAGGGCGGGCCTATTAGTTATAGGGAGCTCCAACGTTAGGCGGGTTATGGAGCCCCTCAGGAAAATAGCGGGTAGGTCGGGGAAGAATGCCAGTGTGCACTCGGTGTGCTTGCCGGGGGGTCTCGTCCGTAATGTGGAGGAGGCCCTTCCGGCAGCTATTGAACGCACTGGGTGTGACCGGCTGCAGATAGTAGCACATGTCGGAACGAATGACGCCTGCCGCTTGGGTTCTGAGGCCATCCTTGGTTCCTTCCGGCGGCTGGCTGATTTGGTGAAGACAACCAGCATCGCACGCGGAGTGCAAGCTGAGCTTAATATCTGCAGCATAGTGCCCAGAGTCGATCGCGGTCCTCTGGTTTGGAGCCGTGTGGAGGGTCTAAACCAGAGGCTCAGACGACTCTGCGACTATAATGGTTGCAAATTCATCGACCTCCGTTATTGGGTGGAGAACTGCAGGGCCCCCCTAGACAGGTCAGGCGTGCACTACACACCGGAAGCAGCTACTAGGGTAGCAGAGTACGTGTGGCGTGCACACGGGGGTTTTTTAGGTTAGAGGGACCCCCCCTTGGGCGAAACGATAAAATACCTGACGGCTTACCAGAGAGGACATTATCATCGTTGATAAAGAACGTCCGTCCTCCGAGACCAAAAACAGGAAAAGTTAACGTAATATTGGTAAACTGCAGGAGTATCCAGGGCAAGGTTCCTGAATTAGTATCTCTTATTGAAGGAAATAGTGCGCATATAGTATTAGGAACGGAAAGTTGGTTAAAACCGGAAGTGAACAGTAACGAAATCCTAGACACAGAATGGAATATATACCGCAAGGATAGGATAAACGCCAATGGTGGAGGAGTATTTATAGCAGTAAAGAATTCAATAATATCCAGTGAAGTTATTAGCGAATGCGAATGTGAAATAATCTGGGTTAAGCTAAGTATCAAAGGTGGGTCAGATATGATAGTCGGATGCTTCTATAGACCACCTGCATCAGCAACCGTAGTAGTTGAGCGCCTCAGAGAGAACCTGCAGAACGTCGTGAAGAAGTTTCGTGATCATACTATTGTAATAGGGGGAGACTTCAATCTACCAGGTATAGAATGGGATAGTCACACAATCAGAACTGGAGCCAGGGACAGAGACTCTTGTGACATTATCCTGACTGCCTTGTCCGAGAATTACTTCGAGCAGATAGTTAGAGAACCAACTCGTGAAGCTAACGTTTTAGACCTCATAGCAACAAATAGACCGGAACTTTTCGACTCCGTGAATGTAGAAGAGGGTATCAGTGATCATAAGTCAGTGGTTGCATCAATGACTACAAGTGTAATAAGAAATGCCAAGAAAGGAAGGAAAATATATTTGCTTAACAAGAGTGATAGGGCACAAATCGCAGAATATCTGAGTGACCACCATCAAACGTTCATTTCTGAGGAAGAGGATGTGGAACAAAAATGGAAAAAATTCAGAAACATCGTCCAGTACGCCTTAGATAAGTTCGTACCGACTAAGGTCCAAAGCGAGGGGGAAGATCCACCGTGGTATAGCAATCATGTACGAAAGGTACTACGGAAACAAAGAAAGCTTCATCATAGGTTTAAGAGTAGTCGAATCATAGCTGATAAGGAAAAGCTGAACGAAGCGAAAAAGAGCGTAAAGAGAGCAATGGGAGAAGCATTCAACGAATTCGAACATAAAACATTGGCAAACAATCTAAACAAGAACCCTAAAAAGTTTTGGTCATATGTAAAATCGGTAAGCGGATCTAAATCCCCTATTCAGTCACTCGTTGACCACGATGGCACCGAAACAGAGGACGACCGAAGAAAGGCAGAAATACTGAATTCAGTGTTCCGAAACTGTTTCACTGCGGAAAATCGTAACACGGTCCCTGACTTCAGCCGTCGCACGGACGCCAAAATGGAAAATATTGAAATAAACGATATCGGAATTGAAAAACAACTGCTATCACTTAGTAGCGGAAAAGCATCCGGACCAGACGAGATACCCTTAAGATTCTACAGCAATTTATCGTAGATCGCTGGAAGAACGTAAAGTACCTAGCGACTGGAAGAAAGCGCAGGTCGTTCCCATTTTCAAGAAGGGTCATAAATCAGATGCGAATAATTATAGGCCTATTTCGCTTACGTCAATCTGTTGTAGAATAATGGAACATGTTTTGTGTTCTCGTATTATGACGTTCTTAAATACAAATCTCCTTCATCATAACCAACATGGATTCCGCAAACAGAGATCATGTGAAACTCAGCTCGCCCTATTTGCCCAAGAAATTCACAGTGCCGTAGACACTGGCGAGCAGATTGATGCCGTATTCCTGGACTTCAGGAAGGCATTTGATACGGTTCCGCACTTACGTTTAGTGAAAAAAATACGAGCTTACGGAATATCGGACCAGGTTTGTGATTGGATTCAGGATTTCCTAGAAGAAAGAACACAACATGTCATTCTTAACGGTTCAAAATCTGCAGATGTAGAGGTAATTTCGGGAGTACCGCAAGGAAGCGTGATAGGACCTTTATTGTTTACAATATACATAAATGACTTAGTTGACAACATCGGTAGCTCCGTGAGGCTATTTGCAGATGACACGGTTGTCTACAAGAAAGTAGCAACATCAGAAGACTTGAGCGTACTCCAGGAAGACCTGCAGAGGATTAATGCATGGTGCGACAGCTGGCAGCTTTCCCTAAACGTAGATAAATGTAATATAATGCGCATACATAGGGGCAGAAATCCATTCCAGTACGATTATGCCATAGGTGGTAAATCATTGGAAGCGGTAACGACCGTAAAATACTTAGGAGTTACTATCCCGAGCGATCTGAAGTGGAATGATCACATAAAACAAATAGTGGGAAAAGCAGGCGCCAGGTTGAGATTCATAGGAAGAATTCTAAGAAAATGTGACTCATCGACGAAAGAAGTAGCTTACAAAACGCTTGTTCGTCCGATTCTTGAGTATTGCTCATCAGTATGGGACCCTTACCAGGTTGGATTAATAGAAGAGATAGACATGATCCAGCGAAAAGCAGCGCGATTCGTGATGGGGACATTTAGTCAGCGCGAGAGCGTTACGGAGATGCTGAACAAGCTCCAGTGGCGGACACTTCAAGAAAGGCGTTACGCAATACGGAGAGGTTTATTATCGAAATTACGAGAGAGCACTTCCGGGAAGAGATGGGCAACATATTACTACCGCCCACATATATCTCGCGTAATGATCACAACGAAAAGATCCGAGAAATTAGAGCAAATACGGAGACTTACAAGCAGTCGTTCTTCCCACGCACAATTCGTGAATGGAACAGGGAAGGGGGGATCAGATAGTGGTACAATAAGTACCCTCCGCCACACACCGTAAGGTGGCTCGCGGAGTATAGATGTAGATGTAGATGTAGATGTAGATGTAGATACCGAGACGAACCAGTGAAAACTGCCATAATTGAGTCGAGTCGTGAGGTGTCATCGGAAAGTGCAGTCTGAAGCACAGAATTCGCTGAGCCTTAGGTGTCATACAGTTTTAACTTGTAACAAATGGTGAGCTTAAGGTTCCATTCCAAAAATGTAAATCATAAAATCCGAAAACGATGATGTGTCACTTACCTCTTGTAAGCGGCACGGAAATCCTCTATGCACCTCCATCCATGTTAGTTCAGATGTGTAACAGATGACTCCATTACAAGTGAGAATGATGGCGTTGTTGACAAGTCAGCATCAACACCAACACTGTAAACGGGAACGTCAATTTAGCACACGTACTTCACACTTACACATAATACTTATGTTACAAATTTACAAAGAAAACACCAAAATAAGCATTCAGACTTCACGTTTTTAATTATGTTTATTTGTGAGAGAATTCACATTAGAGATAGTTTCTCCAACTAAACACTGTTGTTGTCGTTGTGGTCTTCAATCTAGAGATCGATTTAATTCAGCTCTCCTTGTTACTCTACAGGGTGGTCCCAATGATCGTGACCGGGCCAAACATCTCACGAAATAAGCGTCAAACGAAAAAACTACAAAGAACGAAATTTGTCTAGCTTGAAGGGAGAAACCAGATGGCGCTATGGTTGGCCCGCTAGATGGTGCTGCCATAGGTCAAACGGATATCAACTGTGTTTTATAAATAGGAACCCTCACTTTCTATTACATATTCGTGTAGTACGTAAATAAATACGAATGTTTTAGTTGGACCACTGTTTTTGCTTTGAACTGAAGATATTCAGTCCTCCTTCTTAGAAACTCTTGGCAGACGTGGAATGATGATCTTCAGGTTTGATAATTTTCACGTGCTTTGGATATTCTTGCTGCTCGTTCATAACTGTCTATGCCAGCATAAACTCCAAATGATGCGTGTAAAATGGCTGGTGCTGGAGACAGGTGTAGATGTCAAGTCTGAAGACGGCATCACAGCCAGAGTACCACATACAGTTGCAAACACAGCCAATAAGTAACAAGTAGTAAACGCCACAAGAAGACTGCCGGCATCGCTGGGTACTGATAGTTCTCAACATAAATAAGTCATCTACATCTACGTCCATATTCTGCAAACCACCGTGGGGTGCATGGCAGAGGGTGCATCCGATTGTACCAGTTGTTAGGGTTTCAGCCTGTTACATTCATGTATGGAGCGAGTGAAGAATGATTGTTTGAATGCGTCTGCGCTTGCAGTAATTATTCTAATCTTATCGTCAAGATCTCTATGTAAGCGATATGTAGAAGGTTGTAGTATATCCTTGGAGCATTAATTTAAAGGTCGTTCTCGAAACTTTGTTAATAGACTTTCTCGGAATGGTTTACGTCTGTCTTCAAGAGCCTGCCAGTTCAGTTCCTTCAGTAGCCCTGTGACACTCTCCCGCGGATGAAACAAACCTGTGACCATTCGTGCTGCCCTTCTCTGTATACGTTCAATATCCCCTGTAAGTCCTATCTGGTGTGGATCCCAGGCATTTCGGCGATATTCTAGAACCGGTCTCACGAGTGATTTGTCAGAAATCTCTTTTGTAGACTGATTGCACTTCCCCAGTATTCTACTCCCTGCTTTAACGACGACTGAACGTATGAGATCATTCCATTTCATATCCCTACACACAGGTATTTGTACGACTTGCCCGATTCCAGCCGTGACTCATTGATGATATAGTCTTACAATAGTATGCTTTTTTTCATTTCGTGAAGTGCAAAATTTTACATTTGTTAGCGTTTAGAGCAAGTTGCCAAGATTTACATTACTTTGAAATCTTAGCAAGATCGGACTGAATATTTATGCAGCTTCTCTCAAACAGCATTTCATTATAGATAACTGCATCACCTGCAAAAAACCTGATTTTATTATTTTTTCTGCAAGGTCATTAACACACAACATGAACAGCAAAGGTTTCAACACAACTCCCTAGGGCACACCTGAAGTTACTTCTACATCTGACGATAATGCTCCATCCGAGATAACATGCTGTGTCCTCCATATCAAAAAGGTCTTAGTCCAATCAGAAATTTCGCTTGATACCCAATATGATCGCAATTTTGACAATAAACGTAGGTACGGTACTGATTCAAACGCTTTACGGAAATCAAGAAACACTTCCTCTACCTGCCTGCCTTGATCCAAAGCTTTAATTGTGTCATGTGAGGAAAGTGCGAGTTTAGTTTCACATGATCGATGTTTCTGAAATCCATGCTGGTTGGTACTGAGGAGGTCATTCTGTTCAAGTGCCTCATTATTTTTGAGCTCAGAATATGTTCTAAGAGTCTACAACAAATCATTGTGAAGTATACTGCGCGGTAGCTCTGTAGATCACTCTTACTACCATTCTTCTAGACGGGTGTGACCTGTGCCTTTTTCCTAGAACTGGATACGGTTTTGTGTTCGAGGGATCTATGATAGATTATAGTTAGAAGAGGGGTTAGCTCATCCGCAATTTCAGCATAGAATCTGACAAGGATTCCATCGGAGCCTGGAGCTTTGTTCGATTTTAACGATTTCAACTGTTTCTCAACATCACTGACACTAAACTCATATCCCAGTAGATATTTGTTTAAGGATATAAACTGCCTGCAAAAGAAACAAGAAGCAGCCACAAGCATAGGAGGAAACGAAATGAAACTTCACGGGCTGAGAGTGTATGTGATGTTATTTCAGTGATTACAAAATCGAGACAAATTTATAATATAAAGAACTTGTCGGTATCAGACCACGGGTGAAATGAAACTTCACGGGCTGAGAGTGTATGTGATGTTATTTCAGTGATTACAAAATCGAGACAAATTTATAATATAAAGAACTTGTCGGTATCAGACCACGTATCAGTATGACGCTGCACTCTCTCTGGCCTGGACGTACAATGCGCTATCAAAATTTTTTGTGACTGGTGCTGCCATCTGTTGAAAACGTTCCCTTTGGACTAAAGGTCACCATCAGCGTGGAAGTGGTTCCCATCCGCACGTACAAAGCAGTCCCAGCGCTTCTGCCACTGGTCAAGCGTTTTCTGGAAGTTCTGTTCTTTGAGGGGGTTTAACACCGCCAGCGATGCTTCTTGAATCCTCTCTAGAGTGTCTAACCGACGGCCTCTCAACTTGAGTTTCAGTTTTGGGAATAGCGCAAGTCGCTAGGTGCCAAATCTGGCGAGTACAGAGGGTGGGGTACAACCACCATGTTGTTTTTTGCCAAAAAGGTCCTGGTGAGCAAGGACGTGTGACAGTGCGCGTTGTCGTGATGCAGCAGCCAGTTCCCTTGACGCCAAAGTTCGGACCGTCGTCGCCGCACGTTTTCACGGAGCCGTCGCAAAACGTCACAGTAGTATGCAGAATTCACTGTTTGGTTGGGTGGGATGAATTCCTGTGCACAACTCCCTTGGTATCTAAGAAAACGATGATCATGCTCTTAACTTTGCTCTACACCTGTCTCGCTTTTTTGGGTCTTGCAGAGCCTTGGCTCTTCCGCTGGGACGATTGTTGCTTTGATTCTGGGTTATAACCGTAAATCCATCTCTCGTCGCCGGTGATAACCCCTGAAAAGAAGGTTGGATCGTCAGATGCGGTTTGACGAAGGTCTGTGCACAATTCAATACGCTGTGCCTTCTCATCGGTAGTCAAGATCCTTGGCACAAATTTTGCGGCGACACGATGCATGCCCGATTCATCAGTCAACAATCGTTGACATGTCCCATAACGAATACCCACTTCATCCGCAAGGTCTTGAATAGTTCGACGTCGATCCGCACGAACCAATTGTTGACGTTTGGCAACAATGTCTGGCGTTGTGCGGCTAACGGGACTTCCAGTATGAGAATCATCTTCGACGTCTGTACGGCCGGGCCTGAACCGAGACTTCCACTCAAACACATGCGTACGGCTCATGCTCTGTCCCCCAAACACTTGTTGAATCATTGCAAGGGTCTCCGTAGCGCTTTTCCCGAGGTTCGCACAGAATTTGATACACACGCACTTTTCTGTTTTCGGATCCATTGTAAAATCGCCACACCACACACAGAGTATTACGGAAATCGCTGTGGACACGCAACAAGTCCTCCCAGTTGAATGCCACTCCACTCATTGACTCGTCAGATATGCAGTGCTCACCACCTAGCTGTGAAAAGATCTACTACTCCTACTTCCCAGATGGCACAACCAGTCCCGAAAATTTTGGATTCCACCTCGTATGCATTCGATAGGGAAGGGTGTCATAAAGCCGTTGCATCCTCTCCTGAGGACGGCTGGTCCACTACTGTTGTAACTGGTCCTTCACATCCTAGATATTGGAAATGATACAAAGTTGATGTCCGAGCTGCTCCCACACACGTTCTATCGGAGACACAGCTGGGGATGTTGCTGACAATGGGGCACCTTACCATCGCGTAGACAGTTCATAGAGACATATACTACATGCAGAGAGCATTGTCGTGTTGAAAATGGGACCATGATACTGTTGCATGAGAGATAGCACATCACGATGCAGGGTGTCCGTGACGTACTGTTGTGTCATCAGACATCCATCAGTTACTGCCGCTGAACATAATGCAACGCCATTCATCAGCAATCCATGCTTCCCGGTCGCGGCACCAATCCTATCCCAGTCGGTTGTGTGATGGTGTCAACGGCAGCCTACGCATGGGATAGTAATTCTCTAGTCCATTTGCTGCTACCCTACGGTAAATGCTGTGGGACGATACAGAATGTCGCAGGGGTCAACTACTGATTCTCGTATAGCAGGCGTAGATATGAAGGAGTTACGACGTACTTGGTGCGCAGGATGACCATCCCCTCTTGTGGTGGTCAGACTAGTCGATCGGGACATTGTCGACAAGTACGCCTCCCCTCACGCTCCCATACAGTCCTACATCGGGCCATAGACGCATCCGAAAACCCCACAAATCTGGATACTGCACGGTGCGACTAGCCGGCCAAATGGCGACACAGTATCATAATCTGTCAGTTGCTGACAACACTGTCTCATATGCTTAACGCGTCATCTTCGCTTGCTTCAGAGTGATCATCAAATATCTGACGATGTTGACTCCTCTTGCATACCCTACCAGGCCTGGTAACAACACTAAACACGAACAACACTAAAGCACCTCGATGGCCGTCCTATTTGTCACAAAGAATTGCAACTCTGATCATCTACATATTCGCAGACGGTGTGTACGTCTGCGATTTACATTGAAATCCAATCATGTCTTCTAGCGGCTTCACTTTTTTGTTCGACGATGTATGTTTGTAAGACTTTTATATTTTACCATGACTACCCCCTGTAACAATATGAAAACTGTTTTATAAATCTCTCGGTAGTTTTACGAGAAGGTCAGACTGGGTCAAAATACGTTACTTTTTAGCAATGATTTTTATAATCAAATTTTCCAGTAAGGATCTAATTTTTTTAACTTCATTATACGCACAAATACAGCCCTCCATCAGTTTATAAAACTCACGTAAATACTCTCCAGAGCACCATTTTAAGAAAAGGAAGATGAGTAAAAAAAATTATCAATGTCGTTTAGATTACTCAAATATCTGTTGGTGAGTGTGTTTATTTGGTATTGCTGACCTCTTCGTGCACGAGTGGAGTCCAAATACGTGGCTTAACGCATATGAACATGCAATCTGGTAGCCAATGATATATAATACTAGTAATCTTCATATTGCAGCTATGTGCTGTATTCTCATGCTGTCTACTTCTGATCGACAACTATGCTAAAGTTGAAAATTGGAAGTGATTGTCAGTATAATTAGTAGCAGCAAGCGGAAAATGACTTGTTTTAAAATGCATGTAGAGACTTAGAGACGTAGTGTGAAAAAAATCTTATCTTCTCCGACATTGGGGGTCACCTACATGCCACTTGTTTCCCGCTTTGTTTTAAAGAATACGACTAAAACAGGCATCAGAGGCGGATATGCGACTACATCAACAGGCAATAAAGTCGCCGTGAGGAGTAATTGGCGGTGTGAGCGGATTTCTGAGGTCCGGAAAATCAACCGTGAGGGTCAGCCGTGGCGTCGAGTCACTGAGTACTGCCGGCCGTAGGCTGTCATTTGTTTTTGTTTTGAGCTGCGCAGACGAGACGAGCGGGCGGCCAGCGATAATTGCAGTGGACTGGTCCGGCTTACGGCCGGCGTCCGGCCGAGCTCATACCGGCCAAGACGAACGCCTCGTTACGCCTGTCACCGCAACAATACCCGGTATTTATTTCCGTTTGTTTAATCTCGCGGAACACATGTACGGGGCACCCCAGTACCACTCCTGCGTTAAAACGATTTCCTTTTTCTTCGTCGCTGGCAATAAAAATTTCATTAGTTTCCTCGGCAAAACTAATAAATAATAATGTGCCCCGCGTTAATTAACGTGGCGATAATTCACCAATACCGTTACAATCCGCGGGCACTCTCCCCAACGGCCCAGCACCGGACTCTTTTACTCCTCAAAGAAGTATCGAAAGGGGGAAGAAGGAGGGGGGAAAAACGTAATTTAGTCTTAATAAAGCAGATAAACGCGCAAGTTTTTAATTTTGCTATTGTCAGGGAGGCCAACAGTTCATAAAAAGAGCCGGGTCCTTTTACTTGAGATTTTCCTCGGCTGTAATTGCTTGGGTAAATTTATTGCGGCCGGCAATATAGAGAGAGTGTTTCTTTTTGTGAGTAGGCGTGTTCGTGTGTGTGCGTGAGCGTGTGAGTGTGTGTGTGTGTGGAGAGAGGCGGCAGGCGGGCAAGGAAGCAGAGCCCGGTCGGGCAGATCATTAAGAGACGGCCAGTGCAACCCTTGAGGCGCGCGCCATTTTTAACGAGGGTCGGGGCTCGGGCCGAGTTATTGCACTCGCTGGGGCCGTCAGGAAAGGCTCCCGCAGGTGCCACAACGCTCGGGGTTGTGCGGGGGAGTTCAGTACGATGAGCGCGTGCCAGTCGGCTCCGCAATCACGGCAGCCGTTCAGCCGGAATCGCACCCCCAACGTCGTTCTCGTTAGCTCGTTTCCGATAGGTGTGTAATAAGCTTACCGGGCCAGAAATTAGTCATCCCCGTGACATATCACACTAACACCGTGTAACGCCGTCCTTAGCCTTGACAGTGGCGTCAATTTGCCGAGAAATAGAGCCCACAAATTTCTCAAGTATGTCATTTCTGGATGAACCACTCACCCATGATTAGATTCGGCACAGCTATTAAATTACGAGAATGTCTGTTGCCATGTTGCCGGCCGGAGTGGCCGAGCGGGTCTAGGTGCTACAGTCTGGAAACGCGCGACCGCTACGGCTGCAGGTTCGAATCCTGCCTCAGGCATGGATATGTGTGATGTCCTTAGGTTAGTTAGGTTTAAGTAGTTCTAAGTTCTAGGGGACATATGACCTCAGAAGTTGAGTCCCACAGTGCTCAGAGCCATTTGAACCATTTTTGTTGCCAGTTGTTTCATACAATGAAGAGCCAAAGAAACTCATATACCTGCCCAATATCGTGTACGGCCCCCGCGAGCACGCAGAAGTGCCGCATCACGACGCGACATGGACTCGGCCAATGTCTGAAGTAGTGCTAGAGGATAATGACATCATTAATCCCGCAGGGCTGTCCATAAATCCGTAAGCATATGATGGGGTGGAGATGTCTTCTGAACAGAGCATTGCAAGAGATCGGAGATATGCTCAACAATGTTCATATCTCGGAAGTTTGGTGGCCAGTGGAAGTGTTCCTGGAGCCATTCTGTAGCAGTTATGCACGTGTGGGGTGTTGCATTGCCCTGCTGGAATTGCCCAAGTCCGTCGGAATGCACAATCGACACGAATGGATGCAATTGATCAGTCAAGAAGCTACCGTACATGATAATTGTCAGAGTCGTATCAAGACGTATCAGGGGTCCCATGTCACTCCAACTGCATATGTCCCACACCACTCTCGAACCTGCACCAGCTTGAACAGTCCATTGCTGACATGCAGGCTCCATGGATTCCATGAGGTGGTCACCATACGCGTACACGTCCATCCGCTCGATAAAATTTGAAACAACACTCGTCCGACCAGACAACATGTTTCCAGCCATCAACAGTCCAAAGTCAGTGTTTACGGGCCCAGGCGAGGCGTAAAGCTTTGTGTCGTGCAGTCATCGACGGTACACGTGTGAGCCTTCGGCTCCGAAAGCTCATTCTATGATGTTTCTTTGAGTTGTTCGCACGCTGGCACTTGTCGATGGTCCAGCAATGAAATCTGCAGCAATTTGCAGAAGGCTTTGCACTTCTGTCACTTTGAACATTTCTCTTCAGTCGTCGTTGGTCTCGTTCTTGTTGGATGTTTTTCCGGCCGCAGTAATGTTGGAGATTTGATGTTTTACCGGATTCCTGATAATCACGGTACATTAGTGAAATGGTCGTATGGGAAAATCCCCACTTCATCGCTACCTCGGAGATGCTGTGTCGCCGGCTGCGGTGGCCAAGCGGTTCTAGGCGCTTCAGTCTGGAACGGCGTGACTGCTACGGTCCCAGGTGCGAATCCTGCCTCGGGTATGGACGTGTGTGATGTCCTTAGGTTAGTTAGGTTTAAGTGGTTCTAAGTTCTAGGGGACTGATGACCTCAGATGTTAAGTCCCATAGTGCTCAGAGCCATTTCAACCATTTTTGATTCTGTGTCCCATCTCTTGTGCCCCGACTGTAGCACCACGTTCAAAATCACTTATATCTTGATAACCTGTCATTATAGAGCAACACTCGATCTAAAAAACTGCGCCAGGCAGTTTTCTTATACAGGCGTTGCCGACAGTAGCGCCATATTCCGCCTGTTTACATATCTCTATATTTGGCGCTTGAGTGTATGTTGTTATGCAACTTTTTCTTTCAGAGAAAGTCAGCTAACATATTCCTGCACCCAAGGAACGTTCAGGGCGCCAATTGTAAATTTTTAAAGTTGTATTTCTACTGCATCCAAGCAGCTAGAACGTGCTAACCAAGTAAGCCATTGGACAGGATTGATGACTTTACATTAGAACATTCCCCCAGTGGGAGCTATTATACCAGCCATGGCCGAGGTGATTACGATCTTGATTCGTGAAGTAAGTCAAAGCATTTGCATGCTACTGAGAAACTCTCTCATTACGAGTCCTTGGGTTACGTCCTTGGGTTACAGAGAGCTTGAGAAAGCCAATAGCATAAGTATGTGGCAAACCTATTCACAGGACTATGTCAGAAGTATAGCTACAAGGGTATAAGTAATCCTGCTTAATGATTCGAAGCATTCAGTCAGATACCCATTCTGTCTGTGTTTTGAACCAGAAAGAATGACAGGCTTCTGGGATTGAGGAAACCATTGGTAGAATTGGGTGATGGAGATCGTCTGGTAACCTGCCCGCTGATAACACACCAGTTTTCAGCAAGAGGAGCGCCATACCTTTGGCGTGGTGGCTGCGAGCTTGCGGAAACTTCATCGATGCCGGTAACTGGTGTCTGGCCAGCCTCGACCCTCTGAGGGACTTTGACTGAAGGACTGCTAGATGTCTACAATCCGGTTGTTGGAGACATGCCTTCGTGGCTCGTTTTTTTCAGGTTATTAGGTAGTCTAGGCAACAGGGGACAAAAATATCTGTCTTGCACAAATCGAACCCAAAAGGCTTAAACTACGGTGTTTCATCACTTCGTTACACAGTACGATCCTGCGATCCGGCAGTAGGGAAGGGCAATGGTAGACCAGATTTCTTCGAAAATTCTGCGAGTCCACCTGTTCAGGAAACTGCATATAAGACTCTGGTGTGAAGTATTGTAGAGTACTTTTCCTGTGATCAGGATCTTTCTCTTGGCGGCGTGGCAGAAAATATCGAGAAACGGAGGAGACACCCGTCAAAAGTGTAACAAATCCTCAAGCCCATCAGCGTAAGAGAAAAGAGAGTAGAGCGTGAATGGAAACACAGTGATAGTCATGTCCCCTTCGCTGCATTTGCAAGTGGAATGGGTCTGAAGATGGATAATATCTGTGTAAATAACCCTCCGTCATTCACTGCACAGTAGCATGTATTTAATATCTGTGTAAATAACCCTCCGTCATTCACTGCACAGTAGCATGTATAGTTGATGTAGATGTAACGGTCGGAAATTTACAAATATGTCGCCCATAATGAGCTGCTTGTAACGGGCTGTGACTGATTAGATACAAACAGTTGCTGGTACAGATGGGTTCGTCGCAAGAAAATTGGACAACGTAAAAGTACCATAATCCACCTCAAGATGATGGCATGATCATTGAAATGTATAGTGGCGTTAAAATAAAGATAAATATGACTGACGCAGTGTACCAACATTTGCTTGAATCACACACTGTTATCCCATTCCTGATAGTTTCAAGTAGATGGTAGTGAAATGAAATGAAATGATCCACCTATGCAGGGATTTCGGCCGCCGTATTGCAAGTCTTTTTAATTGACACCACTTCGGTGACTTGCGAGTCAATGATAATGAAATGATGATAAAGGACACAGAACACCCAATCATCTAGAGGCAGAGAAAATCCCTGACCCCATCGGGAATCGAACCCGGCACCCATACGGGGGAAGCGAGAACGCTACCGCAAGATCACGAGCTAACTTGATAACAACTCAATATGGAAAATATCTTCAGCTGATATTTTCCACGTGTTTGGGTTTTCTCCTGAAACACCCTGTATGGAGTGTGTGAAACGTTGCAGAACAGCAAAGGCGTGAACGGAACACTTGTCATTCACCTTGGTCCCGAAGAAGGAAAGTCTTAACATGAAAGGAGAGGTGATGAGATCTTACATCTGTCAGTTCCGAGTTACGCTCTTCAGACGAGGGTGTTAGTGTAGTAAGAGCTAAACACTGAGCAACTGTCAGGCAGCCTTGAGGCTGAGTTGAGAGCACTTTTTTTCTCCTGGAATAGAAGTACACATGTGACGTAATCAATTGGTAGTTCGTTCTTCGTAAAGTAATTCCCTCACTCGATTTCTTTATCAGTATTACAAACTATGTTGAAAATCATCATTGACAACCTCTTCAAGATATTCGAAAGAGAGATATTTATGTATATGAAGGATATCAGAGACATTTCTTTTAACAATACCAATCTTTATTTTTGCAACATGTGCTATAACTGTGGCTTATGTTGCGTCACAAACGGTTTAGCAACTCGTACTGCGCTTTTAGGGTACTGAAAAATTATGAAAATGGGCTGTCAACACATTCGTCATTTGTAAAAATGACTGTGCACCTTAATTCACAACATAATTGTTTTATGAATGCACCTTATATTTAGGTCTTCGGTAGAAAGCGGTTCCACAGCACATCACTCAAATCCACCGACAAACAGCAGAGAATTTATTGATCATGGATCACTTACGTAGAAGATTCATAATTATGTTGAATATGGTATGACCTTCGGGTTACGTGCCCTTTTTCCGACAATTCCCTCATATTTTTTGGTCATACACATAAAATATCGCTCCATGTTTCACATAAATAACTGCTATTTTAGACCAAAACACAACACAGTTCCGTTAAAAGGAGACATTACACACTCTTCTCTCTTTCATCCGCCCATCGATCGAGAAAACAGCGGTACAAGTTACAGAGTAAGAATGCTTCCACTTCCAGAAATTTTTCAGTGAAACGTTTTGAAACATTTTTGTCTCTAACGACTAGTGGTCATACTATTCTGGTGATTTGTTTCTGTACACTGTATTCGTCAAGCGACTTCAGTAGGAAACCCAAAGAAGAAATTTGGCTGAGAGGGTGACTCAAGTGGATCATGTGGCCGCAATAAATCATAGTAGACGATCAATGTACTTTTACCGGGATAGGCAAAGGAGAATAGACAGATCATCAACTATGCACTCCATATTCTAAGGCGGAATATGGCAACACTTCGTTCCACAAGCGTCTGAGAGAGAGGTTCGTGAAAAATAGTGTCTGAGGCCTTGGCGCTGTTTGATTCGTAGTGATACTATTGATATTACGGACTGGAAGTAGCGGTTGTGAAGATAATGTTTACAGTTACTTAGGACGTTTCACACAAATGTAAGGAATATTATCCACAGCTACCCATCGCAATGGATTAAACTAAGGCATCAACATTATAGGAACTCGGCTCCCAGAACGTGCAGCTGTGGATAACATTCAAGTTTTTTTTTTTATTTTGTTCTTTTGAGCCACTTGTTGTAAACCATGTTGCTTGTGCCTTCCCTGTGTTATCGTCTGCCACTTCAGGTGTTCTTTTTGATGTTTAGTAACAGTTTTCATGGGTTAATATCTTGAGCTTTGTTATTAGCCTAGTATACCTTCGTTCTCTTGCTGAACTCTATTTTGCAGTTTCCTGGTCTCTTTGTGGTTAACTTCTGTAAGAGGTGTTAGGAGGGGTCTGGTTTCAATAGTTAAATTGTAGTCACCGCTGTTAGTTATAAGTCTTGCCTAAAATGAAACTCTATCAGATCTTCCTCTGTTTCTTTGATCCACAGCGGTCCAGTAGCTTAGCTTTGTTGGCTACTTTGAAGATCTTATAGGAAAAGCTACGGTGGTCCATTCTGTGTATGTAGCCATATAAAAGTCTTCCTTTGGTGGCATCGATGGCGTTGGTAGAGTTCACGATTAAGTCTGGTAGCATCCTTCGTCCCACTGCCTTTAATAGGAATTTGCTTTCTTGTAATTCGAGGATTCTTCCTGAGGATCTTCTTGGTTAGAGATGGGCATTCTGCTGCATAGAGGAATGACAGTCTGAATACTGTGTTATTGTGTCTTAATTTGATATTCGTCGACAGAAGTATCCAGTCGTACATTTTTCTGCAGACACAGTGTGTCTTATCTGTTTTAATTTCCCTTTGTTCGAGAGATACAACTTCACTGCGATTATCTGATATACATTCCCCAAGATACTTTTAGGTATTGGCTCTCTTGATACGCTTGGTAGTGGTAACTCATCGTTCTAGGGTCGTCCTTAATATTTATAATGAGTTCGTATTTTATGATGTTGATCGTTAGACTTGCTTTGCTACTAAATGCGGGGCGTAGAGGCCCCTTGCACGTCGTTTGCCAGTAAACAGGTCATCAGCAAAGCCAGGCATGGGATCCTAAATTTGTCTGCATAGATATCCGTACTTAATCCGGTGTTCGTTGGTAGAGATATGGCCCATTCACTCGTGATTTTTTTCCAGGACACAGTTTCTCCTTGCCTACACCTGCATTGATCTGGAAACTGTTTTAGAGTTGTCCTCTATGTTTTGGTCTTTGGATTTAGTGTATAATAGGAGGGGGGGGGGGTCTGCACCAAGCTACTAAATTTTTAAATGAGTCCCAGTTATCTTAATATTCCAAAGAGTGTGATTGCATCCACGGAGTCATACATCTCTTGAAAGTCTGCGAAGGTAGCTGCCCACGGTCTGTATTTATTCAATATAGGATCTCGATGCTCTGAAACTTGCTTCACATTCCCATAACTCTTTGTGCAGCTGTCTCGTTACATGTCGTTTGAGGATCTTGGAAAAGATTTTGTATGTGACAGCAAGGAGAGGTATTCCTTTGTAGTTACCGAGGTTTGTTTTGCTTCCTTTTTCGTGAATTTGTTGGGTATCGGCTGAGATCCGGTTGTCTTAGAGTTTCTCTCTAGCACGTATCTCCAGAATTACTGTATGTATAGGACTGTGTGTGTTTGCTCCTGTTAATTTCAGCATTTCTGCCACCATCCCATTGTCCCCAGAGGCTCTGTTGTTTTTGAGGTGATTTGCATCCTCTTGGACTTACTCGTATGTGGGAGGAGGGATGTGTTCGGCACTGGAATTAGAGAGTTGTCTAACGAGTAGTCGTTGAATGATTTCTTTGGCATTTAGAAGTTTCTGGAAGTAGTTAACTAGAGATTCAGCGCATTTGTTGTCATTGAGACACAGTGATTCATCTTCTCGCTGGATACGTAAGGTACGTGAACTGGGTCGTCTGTTATTTGAGACCCTTATGTATGTCTCTGGAGTTGTTCATTCTGAAGTTCTCCCCCACTTCCCGAATCAGTTGTTTGTTGTATTTCCGCTTTGTCTCTCTTATGATGCTGGCTGTGTAATAAACGCTAGTAGGTTGGCTTCATCCTTGTGTTTGTTCCATTTGAGTCACCTAGTCGCCTCGCTTCTATAGCTTCATCACATCCCCTGGACCACCAGTGGTATTTATTCCCCTTATCTCTGCTGGGATTGTCTCCTGAGCTGTTGCTACCATAGCACCCCTAAGTTGATTCCAGTTGGAAGAGATGTTCACCCTTCTGGTATTCTGGTTCAGTCTCTCTTGGTAGCTAGTACCATCATTCTTAAGTTATATGGTGTCAAATCTAGGGATCATCTTATTCTCCACTGTCATATTATTTGTCCTTTTTAGCGGCATTATAAGTGACAAGTTGTGATCGAAAACGATGTTATCTCCTTACTACTTCAAAATTCGTAATGTCACAGTTGTTCTGCCTACCTACTGCTGCGTTGTTCTTACATTTGTGTGCTCTATGATAGTAACTATAGAACTTCCTTTATTCCTTTAGCAGGTTGCATTGGAGGAAAACATGGAAACAATTCTAAGAAGAATGATTAACGTATAGCAGTGGGAAATGCTTCAAGGAAGGCACTGTGGATCTCGTAGAACCTTAAAAAGACCTGCACAGTCTATGAAAAATAACCGGAAGTTGTTTGGCGAGACGGGAAAGGAGGAAATTTGCTGCCTTTCTGTAGCTGTTAATGGTGAAGCAGAAATCTTAAAACAACTATTCAGGAATGCCATACAGTAGTTGTGTTTTCTAATTACAACGTTCAAATACAAACAAACGTTTCTTCAGTGACGTCAAATATATTTCGGACTATTTATGTACTTTATTAGCTGATGATTATTGTAGCAATATATTTATGAGCTGCAGATAAAAATATATATTAGGTAAATCTCACAGCATGTTAAAAATACATTCTCCATGAGGACAGAACAGAGGAGAGGAATATTCACTAATGTGCGGCAAAACTCGAGCGCAGAGAGTTATTAACTCGAACTTAATGAAATTTACGACGACAAGGTGCTAAAGGGAAAGAAACTGAAACAGCAGCGTGGAAAGGAGTTTTGAGACACCAGACATGTACCGTATGTACTTAACGAACGAAAAATTTCATCTGGATAACTATTCAATCTCCAGATGTGATAGATCGAAACCGATCATCATTAATAAAAGAAATAGCGATCGAGACGGAGTTTCTTCACTTATTATAAGAAGTGAGATCATGGTTTCCTGGGACTTTGCGTCATTTACAACTTAACATATCTTTCGTAAGGATAATGTAGGTCTCCCGAATCTACTGACTTTGCCATGCCGAATTCAAACGTCGCCATTTGAGCAAAATTAAAATTGAGTGAGAAAGAACGTAATGAAGGAGGAAATTTTATCGTGGTTGATCATCGAGAGCATAATGTCAGGAAGTGATTTACTTATTTTTAGCCTTTTGTGAAGTGTACTATTTTAGATTCCTGAGTTTTTAAAGCAAATCACCTATTTCTGGAGCATTTCAAAACTTTATCAAGATATGACTGGATATTTGTACAGCTTAGCTTTTTTTATAGGTAATACTTCTCTGTAGACAACTGTATTATCTGCAGAAAATTTGATGTTTCTATTAATACTGTCTTCCAGATCAGATTATTTATATACAACATGAACCCTAAGAATTCCAGTACTTTTCTCTGGGGCACGGCTGAAGTTACTTCGACGATTTTTGGTGACTCTACATCCAATATAACGTGCCCTCTTCCTCCTCCACGCCCCCCCCCCCCCCTCACACACACACCAAAAAATCGTCAATTCAGTCACAAATGTCCTTGACATCCATTGCGAGCGTGGCTCGTTAATAAGTGCTGGTATAGTACTCCCCTCCACCGATTTTCATGATTCCAGAAATATTTGATCCACCTTGTATTCCCAAGTAATGTGTACCTTTGACAGGATTCAAATCTAACAGTATTTGGCTTCTGCCGACTTTCCCTGGATTGATTTAGGGAAGGTACGGAAAAACTTAATAATTATCTCCGGAATGATAATCGGATCACAGCCATTCTTAAAGTGAGACATGTGCTCTATCAGTTTGACGAGTATTACTCTTTCATGGAATACGATCTTCATAAAAAAAATATCGTGGAAAACTATTAACAAACGTTCGATAACATGTTACGGATTGTGGTTAACTTCTAACGATGCGACTGTATTAAACAAAAAGAAATTTAAAAAAGTACCAAGCGCATCGACGTGGCGAGCCATTTAACGCTGTTCGGATTGGAGTCTAGACGGATGAAATGGAAATGGTTCTGTTTGCCAGATGAGTACGCGACTAACTCGTTCGTTGGTCACTACTGTTTATTTCCACCTACAAGCTGCTGGATTCAATGAATATGGAATCTTCTGCGGTCAGTGTCGTGTGGTGCAGAAGCAGCTGTTACTGCGCCTCTGGACACATTTTATGGACATAAAAGTCTTGTGCACGGCTGAAACTGAAATCAATTAGCCTTTGTACCAAGTGTAATATGTATAGCAAATCGTGTTTTTCTTCGAAACAATAACTTCCTCTGTTCGTTCACTAGATGTGAAATCGGTGTAGAGGTCAAACGTTTCACTGCGTGCAGTAAGAACGCAGACCTTGCCTTGACACACGCCTCATCACTGCCTACCTGCTGACGATGTCTTTTCAAATGTCGGAACCCTGGAAGAAAAACTCGGTGAAGGATACGCAGGAATCCGGTCGTGATGGATGTGTCCACGTAATTGCTCGGCCCGCTTCTTCTTTCCGTTTTCCCGTTGTCTTTTGCTTTCCCCTGCTGCCTACCTATATCAGCCACACAGGAAGGACATTCTAAATGCCAGCAGAAACTTATCATAGTCGAAACCATTCTGCTTTGTTTTCAGTGGATCGTTTGTTTCTTTCACGTAACTGATGGGTGTCAGTCCACCCAAACATAATATAAACCCTATACAAAGCGGACATGAAAGTGAAACGAATCAAAGAGTGAACTTTACCTGAGCTGCCATTCACGACGTCCGGGCCACCCGCCGCCGTTCACCGCGGGCCCTCAAAGCACTTTCAGTCCGCCACTTTCTCCTCAGACGTCGCCGCTGATGCCACAGCCGCCTGCAACACCCAATGCAGTTTCAGCCTAAATGTATTTACGTGCTTGGAAAGTTAAATACCTAAGTCAAGTTGTGAAATTAAGTTGCTATTCTGAGAGGACTGTTTTCTTCTTAGGTTTCATAAGAAATTACTGCACTACTGGCCATTAAAAATGCTACACCACGAAGATGACGTGCTATAGACGCGAAATTTAACCGACGGGAAGAAGATGCTGTGATATGCAATTGATTAGCTTTTCAGAGCATTCACACAATGTTGGCGCCGGTGGCGACACCTACAACGTGCTGACATGAGGAAAGTTTCCAACCGATTCCTCATACACAAACAGCAGTTGACCGGCGTTGCCTGGTGAAACGTTGTTGTGATACCTCGTGTAAGGAGGAGAAATGCGTACCATCACGTTTCCGACTTTGATAAAGGTCGGATTGTAGCCTGTCGCGGTTGCGGTTTATCGTATCGCAACATTGCTGCTCGCGTTGGTCGAGATCCAATGACTGTTAGCAGAATATGGAATTGGTGGGTTCAGGAGGGTATCACTAGCAGTCGAGATGACAGGCATCTTATCCGCATAGCTGTAACGGACCGTGCAGCCACGTCTCGATCCCTGAGTCAACAGACGGGGACGTTTGCATCACAACAACCATCTGCACCAACAGTTCAACGACGTTTGCAGCAGCACGGACTATCAGCTCGGAGACCATGGCTGCGGTTACGCTTGACGCTGCATCACGGACAGGAGCGCCTGCAATGGTGTACTCAAGACGAACCTGGGATGCACGAATGGCAAAACAACATTTTTTCGGATGAATCCAGGTTCTGTTTACAGTACCATGGCGGTCGCATCCGTGTTTGGCGACATCGTGCCGAACGCACATTGGAAACGTGTATTCGTCATCGCCATACGGGCGTATCACCTGGCGTGATGGTGTGGGGTGCCATTGGTTACACGTCTCTGTCACCTATTGTTCGCACTGACAGTGGACGTTACATTTCAGATGTGTTACGACCTGTGGCTCTACCCTTCATTTGATCCCTGCGAAACCCTACATTTCAACAGGATAAAGTACGACCGCATGTTGCAGGTCCTGTACGGGCCTTTCTGGATAGAGAAAATGTACGACTGCTGCCCCGGCCAGCACATTCTTCAGATCTCTCACCAACTGAAAATGTCTGGTCAATGGTGGCCGAGCACCTGTCTCTTCACAATACGCCAGTCACTACTCTTGATGAACTGTGGTATCGTGTTAAAGCTGCACGGGGAGCTGTACCTGTACACGCCATCCAAGCTCTGTTTGAGTCAATGCCCAGACGTATCAAGGCCGTTATTACGGCCAGATGTGGTTGTTCTGATTTCTCGGGATCTATGCACCCAAATTGCGTGAAAATGTAATCGTATGTCAGTCCTAGTATGATATATTTGTCCAATGAATACCTGTTTATCATCTGCATTTCCTCTTGGCGTTGCAATTTTAATGGCCAGTAGTGTATTGTTATCACAAGTTCTGTATCTATCATTATTAATTATCAAAGAGAACAGTAAAAAGATCACTATGTTTGATTTACTATTTCATCAGCAGTCCATCATCTTCCCAGTGCCTAACAACTAGCGCCGTGAATGTGTGGGCGGAAGAAGCGAAAAAAGAACTATTGCTTCAGAAATTTGTCTACCTATTCCTTGAAGAAACGTCTGAAGCCACGCCCAAGAAATGTTAATACGTACTTATGTATTACCACCGTTTTCAGTCCTCAGTCAGTCAGCTGGTATCCTGTGTACCAATGGTGGGAACACATGAAAAGCATTTCACCTGTCACTGTAAGAATAACGCTGTCGGTACGCACGCACACTCACGGAAACTTACATAATGAGATGTCACACACTCATTTCACATATTTTTCCAGCTAGACGAAAACGTATAAATATAGGTTGCTACTCATTTGCATTTCATTACTGTCAACGCCAATGTAATAAAATGCTAATGCATACAACGCATAGATTGCTAAGTTTTTATGTATGACTCACAAATTCTCATAGTTACGTGATACACGACATCTATAAACGTAAGTATGTTGCATGTTGTATGTTAACCAGGGACCTAGAAACGACGGAGAAGCTTCGTCCCCGCCGTAGCCGCAGTGGTCCACAACCCCACGACGACTACCGCAGTCCACTTCACCCCTCCGCCGCCCCACACCGAACCAGTCTTTCAGGGTTATTGTGCGGTTCGGCACCCGGTGGACCCCCCCAGGGAACGTCTCACACCATACGAGTGTAACCCCTTAGTTTGCGTGGTAGAGTAATGGTGGTGTACGTGTACGTGGAGAACTTGTTTGCGCAGCAATTGCCGACATAGTGTAGCTGAGGCGGAATAAGGGGAACCAGCCCGCATTCGCCGAGGCAGATGGAAAACCGCCTAAAAACCATCCACACACTGGCCAGCTCACCGGACCTCGACACAAATCCGCCGGGCGGATTCATGCCGGGGACCAGGCGCTCCTTCCCGCTCCAGGAAGCCGTGCGTTAGACCGATCGGCTAACCGGGTGGGCATCGTAAGTACTGTGTGATCAAAAAGTCAGTATAAATTTGAAAACTTAATAAACCACGGGATAATGTAGATAGAGAGGTAAAAATTGACACACATGCTTGGAATGAGATGGGGTTTTATTAGAACAAAAAAAAAGTATTGCTAGACGCGTGAAAGATCTCTTACGCGCGTATTTGGTGATGATTGTGTGCTCAGCCGCCACTTTCGTCATGCTTGGCCTCCCAGGTCCCCAGATCCCAGTCCGTGCGATATTGGCTTTGGGGTTACCTGAAGTCCCAAGTGTATCGTGATCGACCGACATCTCTTAGGGATGCTGAAAGACAACATCTGACGCCAATGGCTCACAATAACATGCTTTACAGTGCTGTTCACAACGTTATTCCTCGACTACAGCTATTGTTGAGGAATGATGGTTGACATATTGAGCATTTCCTGTAAAGAACATCATCTTTGCTTTGTCTTACTTTGTTATGCTAATTATTGCTATTCTGATCAGATGAAGCGCTATCTGTCGGACATTTTTTGAACTTTTATATTTTTTTGGTTCTAATAAATCCCCATGTCATTCCTAGCATATGTGTCAATTTGTAACTCTCTATCTACAGTATTCCGTGATTTATTCAGTTTCCAAATTTATACTGACTTTTTGATCACCCGGTATATTAGTCACTGCATTCAGAGTGTAAATATTGATGTATGCAGATGCCCAGTATATTCTTGGGTTTGCGCTATACACGTTAACCAGCTGTGGAATCGTATACGGAGTATGGAGTGCGTCTAAGCCGGCCGTTGTGGCCGAGCGGTTCTAGGCACTTCAGTCCGGAACCGCGCTGCTGCTACAGTCGCAGGTTCGAATCCTGACTCGGGCGTGGATGTGCGTGTGTCCTTAGGTTAGTTAGGTTTAAGTAGGTCTAAGTCTAGAGGAGTGATGACCTCAGATGTTAAGTCACATAGTGCCTAGAGCCATTTGAGCCATTTTTTTGAGTACGTCTACACAGCAAACTGGAGCAGGACTGTAGGAATAGAATGAAGACTGATATTTCTTGGCAAACTTTGTTATTAACTAATTAATGCATTTTATTACTTGAGAACAGGTAACACTGTTCAACTCCATTTATTTAAATATTTCGCTATTAGTATGATCACTGAAACGAAATGCCGCGTCGCTAGGGCCTTCCGCCGGGTGGACCGGTCGCCTGCTGCAAGTCTTTTGAGTTTACGCCCCTACGGACACTTGCATGCCGATGGGGATGATATGATGATGAGGACAACGCAACACCCAGTCCCTGAGCGGAGAAAATCTCCGACCCAACCGGGAATCGAACCCGGGCCCCTTTGCCCAGCATTCGGTCGCGCGTACCACTTAGCTATCGAGGCGGACTGTATAATCACTGACGCTGCCATAACTTTACGCGTCGTACTTTTATTTTTTCAATGACTTATATATGAGGTTGACTGTTGTTCGTATTCAGTACCAATAGCCTTGTTGCTTAGTAATTTATTGGTGTCATAATGTACCCTAATGAGTTAGATATCTCCACAGTCTCAAAAACGCTTATCAAATCAAATGTCAAATGTGTGTGAAATCTTGTGGGACTTAACTGCTAAGGTCATCAGTCCCTATGCTTACACGCTACGTAACCTAAATTAACCTAAGGACAAACACACACACCCATGCCCGAGGGAGGACTCGAACCTCCGCCGGGACCAGCCGCACAGGCTAAGACTGCAGCGACTTGACCGCTCGGCTAATCCCGCGCGGCAAATGCTTATTCATCAACGTGGTGAAGTTGCCAGATCGGTACTCAAGTCTGTGAATTCTTTGTGTTAAGCTTTTTTGTGTTCGCGGTTTGACGAACACAACATTTACATGATGTTCCTAAAGACTGAATCATCCCCAAATAACTGACTGACGTGCGCAGTTTAACATTAGTATTTATCTCTTTGTAAAACTGAAGTGTAACATATATACCTCAAACTCGCAGTTACTAGTAATATCCACGTTTAGACACGCACACTCACTCAGTCACACACACACACACACACACACACACACACACAAACACAAAATGTTCAAATCTGTGTGAAATCTTATGGGACTTAACTGCTAAGGTCATCAGTCCCTAAGCTACAAACACACACACACACACACACACACACACACACACACACACACAAAGCGCTGAAGATATCTTTCATGTGGAATAGAGAATGGATACTTCCTTTGCTGTCTTACCTCATATTCAAGTTGTGGTAGGCTGCTACATGATGCAGATGACTGTTCCCCAGTGGAAGACATCCTTGTACTTTGCGAGGTGAACGTCGTTTGCGGCTCGTGTTAAGGCTGCTTCAAAAACCAAACTGGAGCCGCGGCATCACCAACTTTGCGCTGCGGTACCTCGTTATCTCTGAGGGCTGCCTGCTTCCAGTAGATTGCTAAATGCTTATCTCCATTGGCTCAGCTGTACAACTGTAATCAACAGACAAATTAATACAGTGACAGACACATAACACAGTGATACTCCTGATCGAAATGATAGACTATCGACGGAGTGTAACTCAACATAGAGACAATGGTTACCTGACTGATGAAACAAGAAGGTAACCCGTTTTTTAAATAATTCATATTGGCCAAGACTATACGTTTGTTACAATACTCATTATTGCAGTTTCGACCTTTTAGTCATTTTCATATGGTTACAGGTGCTGAAAACGCATTAGTAGTCAGTATTAAAGGTTTTTTCCCTATTTTATCTGTCACATAACGATGGTGTGTGCGACAAAGGCTGACACGAGCCACAGAGGTTCAAGTCGTTTTTATTCTCTTCATGAACGATGACTACTGCCGTCTCTTCAGCGCCCGTAACCACTTAAAAATGACCAAAACGTCGAAGCTGCAATAGTGGATATTATAATAAAGGTACAGTCACTGGGAATATGAAGCCTTTTAAAAAATTCTACAAGTGTGTGAATTCACAACTGTGTGAAGGAGTCAACGATTCCAAGAGAAACGGTGAAGGAAAAGATGTAGCCATTTCAACAGAGATGAGATTAAGACGATAAGAGATATGAAACCTAAATGTCTGTAGTAGCGTTGACGAGTATCATAATGTTGCTTGGACAGCTGTCATTTAGAGAACGTGTAACAAACACCACAAAAATTAGATTCTGTTTTTACCTAATGTCAACAGATGTATACATTCTCCAATCTTCTATGAGTCTGTTGCTGTAACCAACAAAACCTAGTGCTAAATTCCTTTCCATCTATGAAATTTTTGATGATATATACACATACATATGTACGTCATTTTCTGTGTTGATCTCTCGTTGGTCGTTTCGTATTTTTGTAGTGTTTGAATGAAATTTTCTTTCGGGATTTTGAAGCAACAGTGTTATGGGGTGGAGAATAATACAAGAAGACTACAGATAAGTTTCATTATACATAAAGTATTTAGTGGCCAGCGTGGTGTACTTGTACTAAAGTGAAAATAATATTAATAATAATAATAATAATATTCGTCATGCTGACCATTTCCTCTCTGCTAGAGTATAAGAGTTGGAAGTCCGCATTAGGAAGTTTCCATTGCAACTAAACAAAAGCACTCTGATATTGGATGTCAGTAACAAGAACCCCACAGTGTTAGATCTGGAAATGAAGATATTGATCTATAACGAATGAGAACTGTCTATACAATTTCAGAACTCAAGTGTGGCTACGAAATTAAGACGTCATATCTTAACAGGCCTCCAATGTTCAAGGAAAAGGAAATAATGGAGAGGAAATAATACTTACCTTCATGCACAGTACTTCCGATGACCGATTTGAGCAAAACTGCAGTTCCAGTGGCGTAACTCTTCACCTCTGTGTAACTTTAGGATGGTTGTATGAGTCTACCAACGATGCAATAAAAGACGTACAACCTTCAGGTCATGTAATCACATAGAGGACCTTTGGTTCTTAGTAAGATTTCGTTGAAAGAAAAAAATAAGTCAGCATTGCAAATGTTTCAAGTGCTTAGTGCTATAAAACTGAAATTAATTACCATGTTTTGTCATTGTTGCACTCCAGTGTCGTCCTAAGCATAATGTCTCCCCTTTTTTATATTTTTCCTGTCATCTAATGCCACAGCGGCCAAGGAACTGAATATAGGATTTATCTCTATGCACTGACATACCTACTTCCATGGTACGACCCATTTCCCTAATATATATATTTCTAGAGCAGTTTAAATTTACTTTCATATACACTTTTGCTCCTGCTCTGTGTACAAACTTTTGTTTTATTCCTTCATTTTTAATACATATGTAATGTATCTTTACCTAAACAGAAAGAAGAGTATGTTAATTGTATATGAACTACGTGAAGCAGATGTGTAAAAGTGTTTGTGTTATTTTGTGCAGCACGTACAGCTTAACTTTTCCAGGTAACTTACCTGAACGAGCACCGCTTCGCGAAGGCTCAAATCTTGCATTTCACAAAGTGCCTCTTCTGGAGTCTCAAGGATGTCCTCCATATTAAGCGGTTTTTCTGGTTCTGAGTAAATGGAAGTCATTCTGAAGTACAATGAGGACCCATTTTCATGCCATGCTAGATGATAGAATCCAGACAGAACACAGAATGGATAGACCCGTAAAGCAGACTTAGCTTCGTTACTGGTTTTTGTTATTCATAAGTTTGTGTTTCAAAAGAGCATTTCACTTTTACAGACTGAGTACAGTTACTCATCAAATATGCACAGCTTGTTCATTTGAGACATCTCAAGAATGTCGCTGGTATGTAAGGTAAAATTTTGTCATTCCACGGTTGTGAAACTAAGGAATTATTCGAAAATCCTAGAATGTGTTGTACTGTCTGAAGATTTGGAAGTCAGGTGGTTGGAACTGGATACAGCACATCTACTTTTTCAGTTGTCTTAACAAAATTGCTGCTAAGGTGTAAAAAAGTATTGGAACGGATGGTAAAGAATTTTTCTTCGGTTGTTTCTAAGAGTCTTGAACAAGTTCGTGAAAGAAACAGTGTAAGTGAGAATGTACCAGTATGTTTTAGTGTTATGTTGTGTAATATGTTTAATTATTCTTCAAGGCATCTAAAAGTAAAGATCATGAATACTCCGAGAGTCTCTATGAGAATAATGTGGTAGAAGATGCAGGACATTTTCTCTGCAACTTCTCTTACATTTTGTCTATCTGGATCCCAGTGTTTTGAATAATGAGGTTTACTGCCAAAGTCTTGAGAGTCAGTGTTTGCCTTCACTCTTCCAGGTTTCCACACGTCGTCCTTGGTCTTCAGTCTAACGTCTGCTTCTTTTACTCCAATAGCATTATTTATCACTAGTGTACAAGGCATCGCGTGCATCACTGCAGGTTTCCTGTCAAGTTATTCTTACGTCTTTTTAGAGATGGGAAGATTCATATGTACTTTCACAACATCGGTAGTACTTCACTTTTGCTTCTTGTTGTGGACAATGGACAGCATGCATTCAAAGACCTTACAGTCTACCAATTAACTCTTATTATTACATTCTTTTGGTAGCTAATACTCGTCATGCTTGTTGTTTCGCGTATTCCTCTTGTTCCTTTGTTGTGTTTTTTTTTGTATTTTGTGTTTGCAGTTCAGGTTTAGGTGTTCTGATTTATTTTAGCAGTCTCAACGTTTCTTAGTGAATTCCTTTTAGCTTTAACTTATAGTATCTTTCAACTTATTATTTCCGTTAATGATACGTGATCTGACTGAAAGTATGCTACATAAATTACCAAAGAAACATCCAATACACCTGATGTGTGAGCCTGTTTACTGTGAACGGAGTCTAGCTTGGTTGAACATTGTTGTCATAAATCTGGACAATTTGCTGGCGTCATTGTGGCGTACTTGGCACACCTATTTTCTTCCTGCCAACCGGGTAGCGATTCTCGAGGAAGAATTTGACTCCAAAATAGTGATCTGTTATGTGTCGGCATTGGTTTCTATGTTTGCTAGTTCGAGCTCCTTGGAGAAGTTTTTTACACTGGTGGCCAAAACGCTAGGCTCGTAGCGTTTACTATAAGGGCTGTAACTAAGAAAAATTTGCTCCTGATCATGGGCCTCATAAACAGATTGCAGTGAGGTAATATAAACAGTTATCTGACTGAGTCACACAATATTTAATTCTCATCCTCGCAATACCAACAAGGTCGAGGCGCGGTTTGGGGGGGGGGGGGACGAGGTTCGCTGTACTCATGTTTTGAATATTTGAACATATCGTAAACTAGTCTGATGCTTTACATTTTAAAATTTTTAAAAGAATATTTCTTGTTTTTAATGATTTATCAGATGCTGTACTTGTTTTCAATTTTTCAGTAAGCCTTCATCCAAAAATTTAAGCCTTAAAAGTGAATGTAACTTCTCACAACAAATGTCATATTTATGTTTTCAAGTTCAGGGCCCTTTTTACACATCTATATAACTTTAAAAAGTGTGTTGCGAACTAAAATCAACAACAATAAACGAAACCTGTATTTTTAAAAATGTTTGTGGTGGTCGTTAAGTATCCTCCACGCGGTGTAAGCATTATGGAAAATGCATTGCTATCGCAAAGATTGCGCTAAAAGATATTATCAGGTTCTGTAAGCGGACTTACATATCATACCTGTTAAAAAAATGTTTTTAATAGAAATTAAGCACGTTTAACGAAATTTTATATTTTAGGTTTTTATGGTGTTGGCACAAAGACCCCACTGGTATTACTCGTTACGGAAAATGAATTGGAGCTGCTAGGGTTAGTAACTTATCGTATTGTACGTATTTGGAGGGCTAGCATCCTCATTTTCCCATTTTCCAGAGGGTTATAGTGGATTACGACGTAGCTGATTTAGTGAAACAGCTGCCGCTTGCTACACGTTTAGATCATTAAGAATATGCCACCTTAGCCGTACGTCACATACAGTAAAAAAATTACTTGCAGTATATTTTAGAGTATAAAACGGAAAAATGGCTTAGTAATTTTTTTTCAAATAATATATACTGCTACAGTCACTTGTTAGTAATCTTTTATTAGCATGACGCATTTCAGCAGCAAGCTGCTTTCATCAGATGTATTTACTGTTGCATTTACATTGTCGTTAAAATGAAGTGAGGCTAGTTTCCTTTGCAGTGTATACCAGGCAGGTTATGTATCGAAAAGGATGCGTGTTCGTGAACATAAATGTGTTATAGTGTATACATTAAGTGATAAGCATGATTAGGTGATTTTGTTAGTGCATTTACTTACGTTTTTCTTTGATAATTTCTTTGTCTGACATAGTTAGCATAGTAACAACTTAACGCTCTCACAATCTTTTGTTTACATCAATCCAAAAAGTCTTATAAGCTAAGAGAAACTAGTTTCTACTGTTAAAACAGTAGTGCGCAATGATGATGAAACGTTTACTTCTAGGTGTATTTCATGTCATGGCACATAATAGGTGAGTAGTTGATAAAGACAATAAGCCATCCTTTTCGAAACATAACCTCACTGGCACACGCAGTAAAGGAAACTAAGCTCACTTCATTTTAATTACAATGTGAAAGTAACTGTAAGTGCACGTCATGATGGCAGCATGTTACCGAAACACGTCGTGCTAATAACATATGAATTACAAGCGACTGTTGCAATATATATTATTTCATAAAAATCTTACATTTCAGTTGCAGTCCTCAAGTAATGTCCATGTAACATCGACAAATTTAAGTAGGCTTGGTGATAGCCATGGAATTATTTTTTATTTTTTTTTTCAGAACGGCGTGGATTCAGGTTCGACTCCCTATCAGGAACACAGTTCTGATGCTTCAGCAAATTTCGAAACATAGCACACTTCGTCGCAGAGCAAAAGGTTCATTCTGGAAATTAACTCGTTTCTAAAGTAAAAGCAGGGTCGTCGCGTGTACTGGTGTGTGTACTGGAAGTCAGTTGCGGCAGCGGCTTTGGGAGCTAATAACAGGTGCAGTCGGCGGACTGAATGGGGCCTAAGTTATTCGCACAGACAAGCAGGCAGGCTTGCCGTGAATGGGCGGCTCGTGATGCGCAGGTGTCTGCGTGCGCAGCGCGATGCGAGGCGAGGCAAGGCGGCGTAGCTCCAGGCTGGAGCCGGGGCTGGAGCGGCTGGAATCCAGCGCAGGTAGCCCCGTCCGCCCCTGCCCGGCTGCCACAGCCGGCCGCCGTCAGGCCCCTCGGATTTATGGGCCCCAACAGCGGGCCGCTGCCGCCGCCTTCTGTTTGTCTTGCTCACGGTCAAATTCTTCCCCGCCGATCGCCTCTTCCAAGTTTGGAAGAAAACGTGATCCGTATTGTGTGCCAAGACCCTGGCTCCGAAATGTCACTCCCAGTTTGAGACGCCCGACGTTCAACCAAGTACCCTAATTCTAATGACTTCTGTCAACCCTTCTTTGTTGCTACACGTCGGTATCTTTGACGTCACACGCAAGTCGTATTTATAATACGTACTAACATAAAATGTTTCCGGTTACATATCAACTACAGTTCTCATGATGGACGTATGATAGAAAAAGAAGGATACTTTTTCTGTTATTCAGTTGCTCTGATTCGTAAATAAACAGTTTATTTACTTGACTGGAATGTTGTTATCTATTACTCGACAGAGCCAGCTGTAGACCAGGGCGTAGTGGGGGCTAACTAGGTCACGTGATTGGGTGCAGTCACGTTCCACTTCAAGGTTGTGTACGTAGTTACCTCATGGTGTGAGCACGGAAAGTTATCATGGAAAAGACCTTCGTGGGCCTACACGACTACTACTTGTTTATGTCATTAAATTCATTGACCCTGAGAAGTACAAAGGAGAGGCAATGTCGAAGGAAATGATGACGCACCAACAAGAAAAAAACATTAAGTAATTAAAGTGCGTGTGAATTTTGACAGGAGAGATATGAAGAGTGGAATTCAAGCCTCTGCCCCAAAGAAGAAAATGAGTGCACACAATCTATATCCAATTGATAATAAGGATAACTGTGTTATTAGGCAGCAATTTCAGCAATATGAAGAACAATACGAAGAAATATAACGAAGTAGCTCTCAGGTGAACGGCCGGTGTCCGACGGGCACAGTAAAGTCTGTGCCTATTGGGCATTGGGTATTTCGGCATACGACCACATTACTATTATCGGGCGCGCTGACGAACTCAATGCCTATGTGCATCTCCGGGGATTCATTTCGCCAACGTATCTGATGATGACAACGTGGTCGTGTGCCGAAATATTGCGCCCGTTGGACACTGACATCCGTCCATTCACCCGTGATCTATTTCGTAATGAATTACGCCGAGAGAAGTTTAAGTGTCACGAAGAAATATACCTTTGCGAAAAACTACACAGCTTTTGTCGCACATAACTGTAGTTCGTGGCTAAGAAGGAAAGTGGTTGTGTTTATAGGATTCAGCTTTAACAGCTGACAGAACAAACGAATCATCGTATGTGGGAACGAGACAACGAAGTTTCAAAAAAGGCATATACTTTTTTTATCAAAACCTGAAGCATCGTTTAAAACTGCAGGTGGTTTATTCAGATGTAATGTGGATTCATCTACGTTACACTGCACATAAGTTTTGTCGAATTGTGTAGCAGAAGTTTCATTGTTGTTATATTCAGTGTATTGGCCTACGGACGTGTAGCGTGTGAACGCACTCCACTTGCGAGAATACTAGTGTACGTTATCCTGTTCCCCTTTCTCGAAAGTAAGTACTAAGGTAGCGCCACACTGGTCGGAACTTCAGTTAGCTTTTTCTGTGTAATACTGAACACCATACTGTAAAAAGATCTGTCAAAACACTGGCTAGTTCTTACAGAATGAAGTCATTATGTAGAGATGAGAACTGTCCATACCAATAAAGATTTCAAAATTCTTATTTTTCCTGTTGCTGTACTGTCATTTACTTTATGTTAGCTGATTCAAACTTTCGTTCAGATTGTTGGAAATATCATATGTCAGTGCTCTGTGATGCGTGGAGACTGTACTTGTACTCTAAATACTGAACTACTCATAAGATATGATTTGAGATTTGATTCTGTTGCTATGATAAGTGATATAATTGTCTATTATTTCTTTGTGTGTCTCTCTCTATTTAAAGTGTTGTTTGTAAGTAAAGGGTGTACATTTAGCAGCGGTCATTCCACAACACACTAAGTTTCAAAAAATCTAGTGAGATATTTCATACATTTGATGACTTCCCACTGCCTTAAAGTCATTAATTCTCTGAGTACTGTTTTTTCCGTTTTTTACTGTTTTTTTACTGTTTTCAGATTCACTAGGAAACAATATTTATTGTGCAAGAAAAATAAAATTTTTCAGTGTGAGATCTTCCTACCCTTTCTAGTGCCAATACTGCAGCTGAATTTCAGTAGAAACTGAATGGCTTAAACTTACTAGTCTCTTACCTTATGCTCGGTGTTTCTAGGATGATAATGTGTCGAAATCCTTTCGCTGGCCATAGAATGCCAACAGCAATGTTCCCAGAGAGCCTTTCCTTTTTTTCCACTTTCTGTCTCAGCAACAGCAGTAAATAATACTCATTTTAAATTAGGTGCTTAGCCATACCACTCACGACCACATATTAGTAGGAAACTCATTTCACATGATAATGTGTCACAATTTAACGTATCTTTTTTGAATCAGAGGAAATTGGAACAGTTCTGGAAAGGTATAAGAAAAGAAAACAATTAACATATTTGGAATGAAGTTTTATTTCCTTTTTTCATATTGCTACAGTAAAGAAAATCCAGCACAAAATGCTAGTCAGTGAAGAATTAAGAAGTAAGCTCAGCGATGAAATGTTTTATAGTAAAGTTGAGCCAAAAGAGAAATTTATGCCCTGTACATAATGATAAATCCTTCATATTGACTTAATTTATCTGTTGAAATTACACTGGAAAGACAGAACTTCATCAGTAACCCGTGTGGAAACGATACTCCAACAAATCAACACACGTTGTTGTTTCATCAAAAGCATATTCCTGCAACAAAGTCTCCAGTTTATACCAATCAACGTATGACTGTTTACTGTGAACTGAATACACCATACGAGACTAAACTTTTCGGGTCACAATTAAACACCCAACATCTGGTGACGCCACTCTGGAAGCTCAAAAGCTAAAACAAGGATGAAAATTTCTTTTTGGGGCAACGAATCGACTCTAGTGGCTGCTGCTGCTGCCTCTTTTGTCCTCTGTATTTTGGTCGTCGTCTTCAGCTCGAAGACTGGTTTGATGTAACTCTCTATGCTAGTTTATCCTGTGCAATTCTCCTCGTTTCTGCACAAATACCACAGCTTACAACCATTTTAAACTGTTTGCTTTATTTAAAACACGGTTCCCCTCTACAATTTATCATCCGTCCCCCCCCCCCCCCCCCTCGCATTTCCCTCTATTATTAAACTGATGAATCTTTGATTTCTCAGGACGTGTCATATCAACTTCTTCCTTCTGTAGTCAAACTGTGTCATAAGCCCTTTTTGTCTCCTAATGGATTCAACACTCTCCTACAAAGATGTCTTACATTTAAAAGCTGTACTTCAGAAGTCTCTGAACAACAACATCTTCGTCATTGACCTAACGTAAATTATCGTTCAAAAAGTTTAACGACACATTAATACCACCTCGTGATGCAATGTCCAGTGCCTAGCGTCATGCTATGGGTATGAATACGTAAACTTCTGCATGCCTCATCTTAAGGCAGCCTAAAATAGCTCGAAAGGTAGTTCTTGAAAATAAAATAATCTTTTCAAAGGTGATTTACCTGTTGTTATATTCCGTTTAAGCTGTCTTATTCAGTCAGTTTAAAAGGGGATGAAGAGGATAAAGGGCAGTTAAATTTCAGAATTCACTCGATCTGTCATCAGAAAAGAAAAGAACGGGGCGTCATCATCGAGGATTCTCGGCAAGAAAGTTTTTACGTTAAGATTGTTGTATGGTCAGTGGCGTCAGCTGACATTGGGAGTTAAGCTGTTCCCTCCGTGGTATCTCACGCTACAGTGGTGGATATTGTGTTGTTGTCTCTTCGTAATCATCATTTTTAATGCTTGATTAGTTTTCGTTACAAATTGCTCCTATGAGTGTAAGCCCACAAAATGTGGCCAAATATCTGAAATGGAAAAACTGATTTAGATTTTACACATCCTGTACAATGAATAAGCGTAAATAAGGCCTAAATAAGAACATAAAAACATGAAACGATTTTCTTTTTTAAAAAAAAAAAACTTCTTTTAAAAGTGCGAAGTCAACTCTGTTGATGGAAAAAGTACTTTTTTGTACGTTGTTTGATACGGCGAAAGAAATCAATAAATATCACAATGAATAAACAGACGCTATGTATTGTCTAAATATATTTTGATGCATCTTTGTGTATGTTCTTTGTAGGACAAATAAATACTGATGTTTTGAAATGTTTGGAACACACTATTCCTATTTCTTTAATTCTCAGCACAGCGGAAAATACACCACATAATACAAGTTTACAGATTCCGCTATGGCGTGTGATAAACATTGCTATCTTAATTAAGCTTCTTCGTTATGGATGTTCTAGAACCCGTGACTGTGTACCGAATATAAACACAGAAGACTATAGATAGTTACTGTTTGAAATACCTGTTTATTCCCATAAACTACTTTTCGAGCCTTTTTTGGGTTTTCTTCAGATGGAGCACTTCCAAGTTATTTATTTACTCCCACAACTTGATGCTAGTTACTGGCTCGGGCGATATATTAAAAGATTTTTGTCACAGAGCTGTACCCAGCTTCACAGAACTGAAATAAAGCTGTAACTTCTGGGTTCTCTGAAGATGAGCCAGAAGATTCTAAAACTATTTTATGGCATAAACAAATGTTTAATAAAAGTGGCTGGTTGCAGTTTTCTGTATTTATAATCAGACAGTGTGTTGCATAATTCATTTTATATAATTCTATGGCCTGTACTGGGGAGTCAGTAGATAAGTTTTCATAAGGAACCCATGTCGTAAAATGTACCGATTGGATGTAAGATAAGTTTGAAGATCGCGTTACTTTTAATAGCTGCGGCTTCAAAGTATGTGCACAGTGGAGACAATAAAGTCTAGGCTGTATGCTCTACAGAAGCATGTGCAGGGTGCATTGTTTCGAGTACCCGACGTCGGCTTCCGTTTACCTGACGAAGGATGTCCTCGTCAGAGTTGAGAGTGTGGAGCGTACGTGGAGCACCACAGTCAATTCTTATGTGTAGTTGCGCAAGTACCAATTTTTCGCGGCTGTAGTTGGTGCTGGATGAAAACGTATCCTGAAGTGAAAGATACGATCTTCAAACTTTTTTTGCGAGGGCTGTTTGGAAATTAAGTTCCGACCGGTCGCGAAATGGAAACCACAGTTAAAATCACAGATGTTTCGTTTGCAGTAGCTAGCTACAACTTGCAGCTGCTTCTCTTGATACTCGCCGCTCCGATTTAGACCCTCATCGTGCGTTGTACCAGCTTTCCAGTACCCTTGTCACAGTAGTCAGTCGCCTGCACTTTCCGCCAATTCTCTACGCTCCTCTACAGCTTCTTGTCTATATCAAAATGTTGTCTTCATACCCAGCGGTTCATGTGAGCCGAGATGAAACTCAGGACGAGCCAAATACAGGCTGTTTGTGGTTGTTCAAACACTTCCCATCGAAAACGCTGCAGGAGCATCTTCATTGCCCCTGCAGAGTGCAGCCGAGAACTGCCATGAAGAACGAAATGCATGACAGTTATGTTATGTGGGATGCACGATAGGCGAAATCTCTCACCAGGTCCTCATACTTGCCGAAAGACACTATGTTTGAGTGTTGTTTACGTGCTCACTGTACTCTCAGAATTGAAAAGAGCGACGTGCTGCCGTCGACAGGCATACTAGAGACTCTACCCAACATATCTGTACAAAACGTCATCGGATTTTCACAGTGGTTTCCATTTCGCAACCGATCGGAACTTACTTTCCGAATAGTACTCGTACAGGGAAACAATATATTTCCAGAGATGGGTCCCTAATCAAGCCTTTATCTATTAGTAGGGATTGAAAACACTGCTGCAGTTATAAGGTTTTTATATCTATTTTTCAACACTTAGACCACGCCTTGTTTCTGGCTACTACATGCTCATCATCAAGTGTGATACTGAAAATAAACAACAGGCCGAACCTCATAATAATTTTTACACCCACTTGTACACATGAGAAAACGAAAAAGAAGTATCAATTAAAGTTTTAGAAAACAGTGGTAAGTTAAACGTTAAGGCAATGCCAAAGCGATACGAAACGATACAACGGACGACAGCCTGAATTAACAAGAATGGAATGAACACCTGGACAAAAATGGTTCTAATGGCTCTGAGCACTATGCGACTTAACTTCTGAGGTCATCAGTCGCCTAGAACTTAGATCTAATTAAACCTAACTAACCTAAGGGCATCACACACATCCATGCCCGAGGCAGGATTCGAACTTGTGACCGTAGCGGTCACTCGGTTCCAGACTGCAGCGCCTAGAACCGCACGGCCACTCCGGCCGGCGAACACCAGGACACTTAAGTTAATTGGTTCAAATGGCTCTAAGCACTGTGGGACTCAACATCTGAGGACATCAGTCCCCCTAGACTTATAGCTGCTTAAACCTAACTAACTTGAGGACATCACACACATCCATGCCCGAGGCAGGATTCGAAAATGCGACCGTAGCAGCAGCGTGGTTCCGGACCGAAGCGCCTAGAGCCCCTTGGCCACAGTGGCCGGCCACTTAAGTTACCTGCTACCTTCCGTCTACAATCGCTAGAAGCCCGTAATAAGAACTGGGAAACTGACTGTATAACTCTATCGTGGCTTTTTGCTTTAGTAACGCTTCTCATGATAAATTAACCCCACTACCACTGTAGTTCTCCATATTCCGTCTTTTCGTAAGGTAGGCGGTATTTCACAATCTCGCCTACGGCCTTCATTACCGAATTAAGCGAGTTCACGTTGTGCTGACCTTCTAGGTACCGTAGTGTGAACAGGCAGCCATTTGACGGTGATGTTTCCCCCCATTCCGTGAAGTTCTGCTGACGCCCAGTGTGAATCGGCCACAGTTGGCCGTTTCCGGCTTGGCCGTCCTCAAGCATTTGGCAACTGGCAGACACAGGGCGCAGGCTGTGGCCGATCCCTGGAAGAGAGGTGCTGGTCCACGGGAGGGCGCACATTCCGGAGGGGTCCGCTCCTTTGTCGCCCGCGCCAGGGGGGCGGCAGGTAACGCTCTTAGGACGAGTCCGCCAGCGACAATACGTGACCTCCGGACAGGGCCGCTGGGTGTTTCCTCACACGGCCGCCGGGGAACTTCCCTGTCCCATCACACCTCGCAGCAGAGGGGACGACGCCACTGTCGCGTGCCCGGCAGCCGCCAGCCTCCCAGATGTCTGAATGTCTGAGCGACGCTGAGCTGACTCAGAAGAAGGGACTGTAGGGCAGTCCTCCCTTCGTCGGTCCTACAATGCAATATACCAGGTGGTTACAATTAAAGTGCAGGTACTGGCGCGGCTCCAGTGTGGGCTACATGTTCCTAAAATACGCCCAACAAACCGAAGTCAACCATTCGCTATCCCTATTGCCGTCTTTATGTCGTTGTTCCATTTCATATCGCTTTGCAACGTTGTGCTAAATATTTAATCCAACAATCCTTACACATAATTTCGAACTTTTAAGAACCGCTTCTCACTGACGCTTCCTCCCCCTTCTTTACAAAGTGATGGAAGGAAAAAAGTTTATCGAGCACTACATTTCCGTTGTTCATGCTGTAAAACATGTCATCCGTCATGACGTTTTCGTTTATTACTTCTTTACTACTAAATCTATTTGCAACACACTTTGCAGACAATATTTACATACACCATACACCATATTATATCACTGTACGGGATGCTTGAGGGATATGACGTCATGAACACTGAGATGCTTGAAAAAAGTAAATTTTGCTTAAAAAGGAGCCCGAATTACCCAGACAACACTCATCCAGTGTTTAATAATGAGAGCACTTAGTGACCTCGAAGAAGTTTTAAACATGATTTCAAACTTTTTCTAAGCTTCTCCTCGATTACTTGCTTAATGTCAAGTATTTAACGCGTTAACTCATCTGTAAAGCAATGTGCCATCTCAAGCTGTTTTGTGTATGGGAATTCGATTCTTTCAAGAATCCATGGTCGGACGTTTACTGATCGTGTTGCCATTTTCATACAGCAAAGAGTAGTCAGGTTTTTCTTTCCACCTCAGTTATTTGTTGAATACATTTCAGTCTCTATCTTGTCTTGTAAGTTTTCCCCTCTACAGTTCCCTCTAGTTTCTTGGAAGATATTGCCTGCTATCTTAATGCTGTCCTTTCTTCTAGTCAGTGCTTTCCCCAAATTCCTTTCTTTGCCTGATCGGCAGAGAGCCTTCCACTTAATTCTCATTATTCTTCAGTAACACAACGTCTCAGACCCTTCGATTCTCTTACTTTACGACCTGCCCACAGTCCTCGATTTAAAATTCATTTCATCGCTAATCTTATTTCTGCTATATCTCATTACTCTGGTATTTCTTTGGTTTACTGTCAATCAATATTCAGTATTCATTCGAATGTTAGTTGAGCTGAACTGGTCCTGTAATTCTTCCTCACTTTTACTGAGGACAGTAATGTCATCAGCGAATCTTGTCATTGACATTTTTAGCCAGAATCTTAATTTCATTTGTTTTCGATTAATTTAATTAAAAAACACCATTATCGCTCTGGAATTTAGAAATTCACCAACAGGAAGTTTGCGTGATTTTTATCAAAACACATCTATAATTCAGTATACCGCTTGAGTTGTGGGCCGGGATGTTTTCCTGGACCGACCAGACTTCAAACTACAAAATACTGAGGAGAACGGGAAAATATTTTGTAACTGTAGTTAGTACAAAAAACATAAGTCACCTCTGTCATATTGTGGTGCATTCTGCACTGTACAGGTTGCTACATTTCAAGGTAAAAATGTGGGTAGACGTGCACGTGGATGAAGCAAAAGAATAAGACGAAGAAGAAGAAGAACATCAGCAACTACAATAAGAGGAGAAGTACTTGGCTCTGGAATATAAGCACCTGATTGGTATAATTAAAGTGCAGATACTCACAGAGGTCCAGTATGGGCTTTAATCATCGTATGGCAGCGAAATTGGTAGATATTCTAATGCGTTAATGCGGAACCGAAAGAAAAGTTCCAGTTTTGGCCTCTAGGTGCAACTCTGGCGCTGTGAATGGAAGAAAGACGTATTGGAGTATTTCTATATGGAATGGGTTAGGAAATTGACTGTACAGCGCCGTATCTGCACCTGGTGGTCAAAAATGGAATTATTTTTTCCATTGTAAATCGGTTCCGCATTAACTAATTAGTAAATCTACGAAGTTTCGCTGCCATACGATAATTACAGCCGATACTGGATCTCCGTGAGTAGCTGCACAGTAATTATAACCGTCCGGTATATGGTTTCATGCTTCATTTTGTGAATGGTCTCGGACAACGACAGTATTCCCATGTGAGTTGCCAACACCTGCTAGCAAGTCGGAGTCAAAGAACAAAGAAGTTAACCTTTTGTTTTGCTACATTTAAAGATAATTCAAGGTGTCAAGTAATCATTCACGATCAACTGATACGCTGCCCAGTAATTTTACTTTAGATTTCTAGATAGCGCCATTTCGTGCCCACTTTGTGCTATGCAAAGCTTTCGTATTTGTGATGAGAAATTCGCTGTAATGTGTTACTAGCGGTGCTTTACTCGTTGAGCAAAGAATGTCGGTCCACGAAATGCTTCATTGATTTATAACTCCCATTTCGTATGTAGTGGTTCTTATTTCTCGTAAAGATTCAGGATGTTGAAACCCTGTCTTGTGCAGAATCAAGCGCTCCTTTTCCTTTTTTATTTTTGCTTATAAGACAGCTCACAGAAAAGCGTACAGCCCGAGAGACGGAGGGGAAGCGAGAAATCTGGAGGAGACTCATACTTCTCGTTTACAGTAACGCAGCGGATCCGCCTATAGCGACCTAAGAGTGAAGCTACACCGCCGAAGACGGTGGAAGGTATACGCGAGCCGTCAGCCGGGGCGTAAAAGTATATCATAGCCCTTCAGTCGCGACGCGGGGTTACGGTCTTCGATACTCCAAAGGCGGTCGGGGTTGACGGCGGAGATATCCTGTTATGGAGGGCGTGACGCCGTAAAGCAGCTAGCTGCAGTGTGCGGCTGTGCAGAAGAAACGAGCCAAGTTTCTGACGCACTCGGTTGACACCGACACCAAAGCCAGTCTCGCCATCACGCGAAGCACCTATCAGTAACCTGAACAACCACTCAGCTGAACGGAACAGCTTTTGTTTTGTTCTTTCAAATGCGCGGGGTATTCACAAAAAAGGGTCCCATATCCTTACAGAATGTAGTACCGACCAAAAATCTTAAGAAAATATTGATAAACATTTGTGTCGAAACACGCACGTTTTGAGATACGAGTCATTCTTTCCCAAGACTGCCACTAGTATAACATTCATCGTCCTTGTTAATGATGGTTCAAAAAAGTGGTTCAAATGGCTCTGAGCACTATGGGACTTAACTTCTGAGGTCATTAGACCCCTAGATCTTAGAACGACTTAAACCTAACTAATCCTAGGACATCACACACACCCATGCCCGAGGCAGGATTCGAACCTGCGACCGTAGCGGTCGGCGGTTCCAGACTGTAGCGCCTAGAACCGCTCGGCCACCCCGGCCAGCCGGCAATGATGGTTGGGCTAAGTGGCTATAGGTAAAATTACTTAAAAAATTACAGCACCCAGCTTCACTGATGCAGCCTAGCATTTACCGTGTGAGTGACGTAAGTATTTACGCTGAAGAGCCAAAGAAACTGGTACATCATCGTGTAGGGCCCCCGTGACCTCGCAGAAGTGTCGCAATACGACGTGGCATAGACTCAAATAATGTCTGGAGTAGTGCTGGAGGGAGCTGACACCATGAATCCTGCAGGGCTGTCCATAGATCCGTAAGAGTACGAGGGAGTGGAGTTCTCTTCTGAACAGCACGTTGCGAGGCATCCAAGATATGCTCAATAATGTTCGTGTCTGGGGAGTTTGGTGGCCAACGGAAGTGTTTAATCTCAAAAAATTGTTCCGTGGAGCCACTCTGTAGCAATCCTGGATGTGTGGGATATCGCAATGTCCTGCTGGAATTGTCCAAGTCCGTCGAAATGCACAGTGGACATGAATGGATACAGGAAATCAAACAGGATGTGCCGGCTGCTGTGGAAGAGCGGTTCTTCAGTGTGGAACCGCGCGACCGCTACGATTGTAGATTCGAATCCTGCCTCGGGCATGGATGTGTGTGATGTCCTTAGGTCAGTTAGGTTTAAGTAGAAGTTCTAGGGGACTGATGACCTCAGATGTTAAGTCCCTTAGTGCTCAGAGCCATTTGAACCAAACAGGATGCTTACGTACGTGTCACCTGTCAGAGTCGTATCTAGACGATTAGGGGTACCATATCACTCCAACTGCACACGCCCCACATCATTACACAGCTTCCACCAGTTTGAACAGTCCTCTACTGACATGAAGGGTCCATGGATTGATGAGGTTCTCTCCGTACCCGTACGCGTCCATCCGCTCGATACAATTTGACAAATACGGCCCTTCTCAAGACGACCATTCGCCGTAAGGCACGCCAACTATGCAGTAAAGTGGATGCCCTCCGTGAGACGATCACTGGACTATAAACCATCGGCATCACAGTTCCACAGCGCTGGCACCGACACCCCGCTCTGCTCACCATCCTGGAGGACTCGGATTCGGGCTATGACTGACGATAGGCCCAATACGACGACGTTTATCTGTCCGTTCCATACAGTCACTAGCAGTGGCCTGTTCTCGCCCAGCCATTTGTTTCCTTCACCATAGCCCGCATCTCGTGGTCGTGCGGTAGCGTTCTCGCTTCCCACGCCCGGGTTCCCGGGTTCGATTCCCGGCGGGGTCAGGGATTTTCTCTGCCTCGTGATGGCTGGGTGTTGTGTGCTGCCCTTAGGTTAGTTAGGTTTAAGTAGTTCTAAGTTCTAGGGGACTTATGACCACAGATGTTGAGTCCCATAGTGCTCAGAGCCATTTGAACCATTTTGAACCTTCACCATAGAGTTGGTGCATTACTGCACTAAAAATGGTTCAAATGGCTCTGAGCACTATGGGACGTAACCTCTGAGGTCATCAGTCCCGTTGAACTTAGAACTACTTAAACCTAAATAACTTAAGGACATCACACACATTCATGCCCCTGACAGGATTCGAACCTGCGACCGTAGCGGTTCCAGACTGTAGCGCCTAGAACCGCTCGGCCACACGGCCTGGCATTACTGCACCCCTCCTCTGTACTTCCACCGACGGAGGGTGACACGGAACTTAAAGTTCCACCGCCACACTGACAAAAAAAGTGTATTCCAACACCTCTGCCGAAAGAGGACCTCCCCGTATTCTTTTAATGCGTCGATTCTGCGAATAGCAGCAGCACAGCTGCTGTTGATTTGCCAGGACAGCTTTACGAATAAAGTCCTGCTCGTCTCGTCCAGCACATGTTGACAGCCTACAGCGGTAATGCACACTGGTACTAGTGCTTCAACCCTACGTAGCCGTAAAACTTCCGGCGCCTAGCAACAAATTATGACATTAACCTTATTAACAACGCAAATCCTGCAGCGCACAGTCAACATCATTCCTATAAAGTTGGAGAGCCATGCAATAAACAGTTTTCCACCTACACTGTCTCTAGTAACGAAAGTTTAATTATAGCCACCATGTACGACGCGCTGGCTTTTCCAGCAAGGCAGCGCTAGTCTCTTTCGCGGCGCCAGGTGAGTCAGTCGGCGCCGTAGCGGGAGGCCTTCCTGCCTGATTCACCCGTCGTGCGCACGTGCAGCGCCACGGGCCTAGTTCGACGGTGCCCGTCCCACGACCGTAGTCGTCACCGGACACTCGCCTGTCGCAATGCTTTACCTTCACCTGCTGCCGAAGTAGTCGTTCCGAGAAACCCTCTAGTTTCAAATTCTGTTGCTTCCGTTTAAATGTGAAAGCCCCACTGCAGGTTTGGAAGAAGCGAATTCTTGCTTCAACAGCACAAGACATGAATACGGGAGAGAATATTTGTCATTTTATGAGTGTTATGTCCGGAAGAACAGACACTACATGTAGAGTGTGAACATTAAGAAAACCGAGAAACTGCAGGGATGGATTCCTTGCTGGAAATGGAGGAAAAATGTCCTACGAACATGTGTCCTGAAATGGACGGTGTGTGTGGGAAGACAACAAACTGTCGCGGAACACAGTACAGAGCTGCATCGTATGCACGTCACAACACATGTTCAAAGTCTTTGTTGATCCATTATAGACTGTGGGACAACGGCTGGCATGTATTTCTTGATGCAATAATTTACCAACAGCCGTATGGGTTGTAGAAATTTATTTTATGAACTACTTATATGCTAACAGTTTCGGCATTACATTGATGCCATTTTCAGGCGCCATACGTCATAGTCGTAAAATCGATATACAGGGAAGGAGCCATATAACTGGATCCGTGAATCAAATCGCTATGCAACAGCTCTTGGTGGGCAGGCGACACAGACTCTGATACTGTGACGATTTGATTCACGGATTCAGTTATATGGCTCCTTCCGTGTATAGCGGTTATACGACTATGGCGTGTGGCACCTGAAGATGGCATCAATGTAATGCCGAAACTGGTAGCATACAAGAAGTTCATAAAATAAATATCTACAATACATATGGCTGTTGGTAAATTATTGCAATAAGAAAAAGATGTTCAAAGTGGCCTCCATGGGATGTAATGCACACGTTCGTATGTCGCATCATGAACTGCCAAGGTCTTTCGCACGTTCCGGCCTCTCTCAGAATAGCGTCACAGGCGTCGTGTACATGCTGTTGAAGCGTCTGCACATCAGCAACTCGTTCAACGCTTTTCAGATGACCCAGGAGATAAAAATCCAGGGAGTTTAAGTCCGGTGATCCAGCAGGCCATGCTACAGGGCGTCCGTGCTACAGGGCTCCGTCTTGCAGATACCACATAACCTGTCGTACCACCAAAGGCACATTCTCAACCAGCCGAGGCAGTATATTCCGCAGGAAGACTAGGTACATTCCTCCGTCGAGGAGTTGAGGAATAATAACCGATACAGTTATGTGGTCGCCAACAATCCCCAAAAAATGTTCAAATGTGTATGAAATCTTATGGGACTTACCTGCTAAGGTTATCAGTCCCTAAGCTTACGCACTACTTAACCTAAATTATGCTAAGGACAAACACACACACCCATGCCCGAGGGAGGGCTCGAGCCTCCGCCGGGACCAGCCGGACAGTCCATGGCTGCCAACAATCCCCACCCACACATTGTTGACATTGAGACGTATCAACCATTCCCCGAGGATTGTCTGTAGCCCATGATCGTGCAGATTGATGATGCCGGTCTTGGTAAAGGTTGTTTCGTCGGTAAAGAGGACGAATGACAGAAATCCTATAATTGTGATGGTTTGATGCAAAGACCAACGACAAAATGCTAGCCGGCCGGAGTGGCCGAGCGGTTAAAGGCGCTACAGTCTGGAACCGCTCGACCGCTACGGTCGCAGGTTCGAATCCTGCCTCGGGCATGGATGTGTGTGATGTCCTTAGGTTAGTTAGGTTTAAGTAGTTCTAAGTTCTAGGGGACTTATGACCACAGCAGTTGAGTCCCATAGTGCTCAGAGCCATTTGAACCATTTTTGACAAAATGCTTCCCGTAGAGGGAAATCCGCTACAGATGATCCTTGCACCCGTTTCGGGTGACAGGGATAGTAACACCGCCTGAAAAACACAGTACACGGCACGTGGTCAGAGGAACTTTCATTCGTCAGCGCAATCTGCTGTGGCAAGATGCATTTCCAGACACATGTTCATAGGAGCTTTTTTCTTCCAGTTCCAGTCAGGAATAAGGCCCTGCAGTTCGGCGGTTTTATTGTTGCTCACCCTATACTTAAAGCGAGAACGGCCAGTGATCTCTTCAGTGTGACTGCACACCAGGCTCGAACTCTTAAGGGAATCGGTGAATTGCTGCGAGTAATGACGGTAATGGGCAAAGGGCACTACATTATAGTCCGATCCACGAATGATGGCGCTTTGGCATGTCGAGGCGCGGACAGGAATGGCATTGTTGAAAATTCGAAGCGACAGTTGCGGTACGTCCATGCGTGTGATTTCCGCTTGAAGCATTATGTCTCTCGCTTGCGCATGCAGAATTTATCACTCACCAACACCATCAACAATGACAACTCAGAACATATGAACTATAAATTTACTAAGTAACTCGCAACGATCACGTTTAATGCTAGCATTAGCTACGACGTTCAGAGCAGATCGCTCAGTATGCTACTGAACGTTCACTGGCTATCGGAGTATGTGTGACGTAGGTGCGCAGGCCGGCCGCTGTCGCCGAGCGGTTCTAGGCGCTTCAGTCCTGCTATGTTCGCAGGTTCGAAAGGCATGGATGTGTGTGGTGTCTTTAGGTTAGTTAGTTTTAACTAGTTCTAACTCTAGGGGACTGATGACCTCATATGTTAAGTCCCATAGTGCTCAGAGCCATTTGAACCATTTTGTACGAGCGCAGAACGAGCCTAAGCTCTACCGCCATCGTTCATGACGCCAACTATAGTAGTATGTGGGTAAATTAGGAATTTGTGTCTGACGGGAGGCGCACTACGGTAGTCGGTGCAGCTGCGATGACGGCTGTGTCCGGATGGCGCAGTGCTCTGCGCAACTTCTTAGTAAGCAGGAGACCCAAGATTCGAATCCCAATCCGGCCCAAACTTTCAAGTTTTCTCATCGATTTAACTCAATGCCCGCTCGCAGCCAGTGTCTGTAATTCCTTTCTAAGTGGTTAGTTGAATTCACAGCCTTTCGATTGTTGGGATTTTTCGTATAATCGAAATTTTGCGGAATGCTTTTAGTACTCGTGTGGATGAGATTTATTTAGAGTAAATTGAAATTTTTTGGGAGCATACATATATCTTGTTTAAATGATTTTGCAATTAGTTTTGATCATCTGATGCTTTTACCAGAGGGTAAATGTCAGCATCGTCTGCAAACTATCTAAGAGGTTTGTTCGGATTGTCTCCTAAATCGTTTACATAGATTTGGAGCAGTAGAGAGCCTTTATCACTTCCTTGGAGAGAGCCAGATATCGCTTCTGTTTAACCCGTTGACTTTCCATCAGTTACTATGAACAGTGACCTTTCTGACGCGATATCACGAATGCAGTTTCACAATTGACACGATGCACCATAGGCACGCAATTTGATTAGAAGTCACTTGTGAGGAACGATGTCAAAAGCCTCCTGGAAATCTAGAATTATGGAGTCAATATAAGATCCCCTGTCGATCTAACTCATTATTTCGTGTGAACAAAGAGCTAGGTGTGTGTCACAGGAACAATATTGTCAGCCGGCCGGTATGGTCGAGCGGTTCTAGGCGCTTCAGTCCAGAACAGCGCTGATGCTACGGTCGCAGGTTCGAATCCTGCCTCGGGCATGGATGTGTGTGATGTCTTTAGGTTAGTTAGTTTTAAGTAGTTCTAAGTTCTAAGGGACTGATGGCCTAAGATGTTAAGTCACATGGTGCTCAGAGCCATTGGAACCATTCGTTAAGTCTAATAGTGCTTAGAGCCACTTGACCCATTTTGGAACAATATTGTCAGAACACATACTGACTATTCGTCGATAAATCGTTTTCCTCTTTCCCAGAGAGACCACGAAGAGAAGATTAGGCTGATAACAGCGCGTGAAACCGTCAACCTTTGGTAAAACTGTTATTGTAGTTCACAGCGAGATAATGGTCGCGTCCGATAACCTTACAAAACAACAAACTTTACAGCTTATCACAATTTCGTATAGTCTTCTTTGTGCGCGTGCAGCCATGTCGACGTGTACGTACACAGCTTTTCATTTCCTGAAAGCAATGTCACTTTTCGTTTGGAATTAAGCCGCTTTCGTAATTTGGAAACCGATACGACCCTACAGTAGCACAAAGGGAGAGAGATACAGCGCCGCCGATGCAGGCCGTCAGATAAGGCGGGGCCTCCATTTCGGCACGGAGCGACAGAGCCGGCGTGTGGCGGTACTGCGAGATCAGCTGTAGGGGTCAGCGGCAGCCGCAGCCGGCGTGCTCGCCGCCGGTTGCCATCTGTCCGCGTGGGGAGCAGCGAACGGGCCGAGGCCGGCTCTGAAAAGGCGGAAAGCGCGGCGCCGCCAAAAGCCGTGAAATTGTTTGCCGGGAGGCGCTGCAAACAACGGCCGCGCCGCTCTGCCCCGCCAGCACCAGCAGCAGCCGCCGCCGACCGCCGCTGCCGGCGCGGACACCCGTTCGCTTCGGGGCGGCGCCCACCCCACAGCGAATGCTCGGCGCTTCTCCGTTCCAATTAATTCCCAATAGCTCGCTCGGTATTGTGGCCCCCGCACGCACTGACGTCGGTCCCAGACCCCCCTCCCCACTCCTCCTGTGCGGTGAAGCTTGAAACGAAACTTCCCCTCATTTCGCGCGGCTTCTGCAGAAACCGAAACTGTCAAATTACTGATGCCGTTGATAGGCTTCCATCATTCGATTCGTCTGGGCCACTGAACAGGAATTCATTTCGCCGCCAAGTTGAGGTAAAATTATTGTAACAATCCTTATATTTACATACTAAGATCGTATCTGTTCTTTCGGACATGTCCGAAAGAACAGATACCATCTTAGTAGATATATAGTTAAGGCTCACCGGCCACTTGACCATCTTCTTCTTCTGTGCGAATGCACAAACAGTGCCCGAACTCTTACGGGAATCGGCAACGCGCCGCGAGTAATGAGTGTAATGGGCGGGGGCACTACGAATGTAGTGCGTGACAATACGTTGAGAATGTGGGTTTCGTGGGAGGCGCGCCAGAGATAAATCCCTGCAGTCGCACTATCCTCTGTGTCCTCGGTGGCTCAGATGGATAGAGCGTCTGCCATGTAAGCAGGAGACCCCAGGTTCGAGACCCGGTCGGGGCACACAATTTCATCAGTCCCCGTTGACTTATGTCAACGCCTGTAAGCAGCTAAGGATGTTCATTTCGTTGTAATCCCTATATTAACTTCCTCGTAGATTAAAACTGTGTGCCGGGCCGAGACTCGAACTCGGGAACTTTACATTTCGCGGGCAAGTGCCCAACCATCTGAGCTACTCAAGCACGACTCACGCCCAGTCCTCACAGCTTTACTTCTGCCAGTACCTCGTCTCCTACCTTCCAAACTTTACAGAAGCTCTCCTTTCTTTCAGGGGTGCTAGTTCTGCAAGGTTCGCAAGAGAGTTTCTGTCAAGTTTGGAAGGTAGGAGACGAGGTACCGGCAGAAGCAGAGCTGTGAGGACGGGGCGTGAGTCGTGCTTGGGTAGCTCAGTTGGTAGAGCACTTGCCCGCGAAAGGCAAAGGTCCCGAATTCGAGTCTCGGTCCGGCACACGGTTTTAATCTGCCAGGAAGTTTCATATCAACGCACACTCCGCTGCAGAGTGAAAATCTGATTCTGGAATTCTTATATTATTCCCATTTTTCTTCTGATGCCTAGCGCGGAAGGGCTTTGCCATGGGAACAGAACTCAGAAGTGACTTGAAACTCGTATTTGCCATCTGTAACGTCCCCAGGGGAATACTTGATTTTTTTTCTTTCTTTAATGTTATTTAACACGCTTCGTCCTATATGGACGAATATTTGTGTATGAGGAAGGAGGGGGGGGGGATGGAGGGTGGAGGAGGTCAGAGATAGAACATTCCGCTCTTCAACCAAGAGCTTTTCTAAAAACTACAACAACACGAAAATTTTGCAAATGGTTTTAAAAATTATATTTAAAAAATTGGCCAGGTGCGACAAAGATGCGAACTCTGAGGCCTCTGTACAAATGTATTTACGCATGTAAGTAGTTCATCCATCCAGGGAGTCGAAAATCTCAACGATTTTTGCCTGTTATAGATATTGATGCTGATAAGAAATCAGTCCTGGGAATTCCAGGGTTTCAAGGGATATTTTAAGTTTGAAGTTTGATAATAAATGACAAAGAAATAATAGTTTTTGGTGTGGTATGATTACGAATTAACCATTACACCACACCAAAAAACTATTATTTTTTGTCAGTTATTACCATTGTTATGAACTAACAATTTTCTGATTCTTTTTTTCCTTTATTTGTACTGTGAAACCTTGCTTCTTGCCAAATTTCATGACTGCACACAAACGGGAAGTACCGTACAGATTTTAATGGGTGAGTTTGCGAATATCAAAATATGTGACATAAACAGCCGTATCTTTTGACAGCACTGAATTAGAAGTTTACATTTATCCCGTACGCTGTCCGTTCGTTTCTTTTGTCAATCGACGTGACTGAATCGAGTTATCGAGTGGTTGTACTTTCCTTTGTAGGACCGCCTCCGCGTCATCGTATTTTATACGTTTCTGTCTGATACAAAGATAGCTAACACATACCTGCGAGAAAAGTCGCGGCCATTCTAGTGGTCTCGATACGTTATTCTGTCTGGAATTTGTTCGAGAAAAGTCGCAAATATTCTACTGTTTTGTTGTACAGAGAAACTTCGATGCGTAGCGTTAAAAATACGGGCTATTTGCCGAATAGGAAGCACAAATATTAAGACTGAAGAATGAATAAGTAAAAAGTCCTAGTTGTAGCAAGTGCAAGTGTGAAGATTAGACAAGAGTGAGAGTGATCAGTTGATTGTGAAGTATTAATCATAGTAATTTATAGTAATTTCTCAGTAAAAATATTGTAACAAGACGCGAAAAAAATGTGTGTGAAATCTTATGGGACTTAACTGCTAAGGTCATCAGTCCTTAAGCTTATACACTACTTAACCTAAATTATCCTAAGGACAAACACACACACCCATGCCCGAGGGGGGACTCGAAACTCCGCCGGGACCAGCCGCACAGTCCATGACTGCAGCGCCTCAGACCGCTCGGCTAATCCCGCGCGGCTACAAGACTCGTAACAATATTTTTTATTAATAACGTAACAATAGTTTCCCATACCTAACTCGTCCTTATCTTTAGCGCCCCCTCCTTGAGGTTTTTCTGTATCCTCCACTATGTGACATAAATTTCAACTCGATACGTCTACCCGTACTAGAGAAAATGGGAATTAAGAGACGGACAGACAGATAGCCACATAATAAATGACAAAAGTAATATTTTCTTCGTGTGTAATAACTTCAAATTAACACTTTTAGAGTTTTTCCTTTACTTATACGTTGAACCTTGCTTCCTGCCAAATGTCATAGTTCTACGACAAAGGGAAGTACACAACAGGGTTTAATGAGCCAGTTCTAGAGTATCAAAATATGTGGCATATATCGCCGTATCTTTTCATTGCATTGACTTAGAAGCCTACATTTATTACACTACCAAGGGACTATGCACTTTAGTATGTGAGATAAACTTCAGCGTGATACAGCTACCCGTTCCTAATAAAAACAGTCGGATAGACAGACAGACAGACAGACCAACCGACAGATGGACAACAAACTGTTCCTATAAACGTTCCATTTTCTCCGACTAAGATATACAACCCAAAAAGGATGGAATTTTTGAAGTTTAGATGAGAAATATTAAGACTATTTACCTTTTCATTTTTAAATTAAAAGTCGAAAGACTGAAAAGATGAGAAGCAAAACTATATGTATTTAAAATCGTATCCTTCTAAAAGTCACCACTGGACTTAAGCATATAAGATGAAGGGCCTCGGGAGAAAATTATTTAGGGTATTTTGGGAGGGAAATATCGGCTGAATTAAGGAGATGAAGGTAGTTGCTGGGGTAGATAGTGGAAAGACCGAAGGTGGGGAGGAATTTGGTGGCGATCATGTGATCTATGAGCTGGCCAGCTAGAGAGGAGGCGGCATGTGGCGGTAAAAGTAGTAAAGTAAACATCCGCCAAAACTTCACAGAGCAGTGAAGCTTGAGCGTCACGGAGATGCTAGAAAAGCGAGAGACTTTTGAAGATAGACACCAACCATCCCGAGAAAGCCTACTAATAAACTTTCAGGAACCACTACTGGGCGACGAAATCAAGAATACACTGCAAACCTGCACCAGTTACCAATCTCGTAGGGACCGCTAACACAGGAGTAATCTAATTACAGTGCGCGTACAGAAGATGAGTGTGCCCCAAAACTCCGTCCTCCCTTCCCTCTTTTATCTCCTCTACACTGTCGATATTCCCAATAACTCCAACAGTCTACCTCATTCAGTTCGCTAATGAAACCTCTTTCCTCGTCCACCTCTCTGCTTTCCAGGAATCTCAACGATTCCTCCAAATCCACCTCAATCAGTTTACCTCCTGGTGTTCCCAATGGCTCCTCGAGATTATCCGTTCCAAAACCCACGCTTTAACTATAGGAGGAATGGCCAGCAGCTCCACCTCCATGACTTCTACCACACCGTCTACAACCTTCCTATTCATTTAACTAATACACTAAAATATCTCGAACTAAAACTCGATCGCTAACTAATATAGAAACCCCATCTACTAACCTTTCAACGGAAAGATCACAGCAGAACAAAACTACTAAAATAACCAACTGGCGTAACTTGGGTATTACGTTCCTCCAATATCATCGGCACTTACAAAACCTGGATCCTACCCATCCTCTCCTATGCAAATGCTGCGTGGATAGCCGCCCCTCCCAAATGTTATCAGTCCTTCCAAACCATTGAACGTCATGCACACTGCCTCACATGGGTTCACTATCATGTAATCAGATTCCCAACCCCCTCAACCACATCGAACACCTCCGCAAATGCTATGCTATCCGCAAATTTGATTCCAATAACCCCAATGTCTCCTCTCTGATCACCAGTCCTCGTATGCTGCGGCGCCATCACAAACACATCCCACCATCCCTACAGATACACATAATGCACATCCTATCACAGAGCAACTTCAACCGCCTCCCTCTTACAGAAAAGGAAAGTCATTCCAATATTTACACATCCTACCAACTATATTTTGTAAAAACTTTTGACTCGAGAACAGGATACTGTACCACTGGCAGTGTATCGACCACCCAGTGGGGGGAGAGGAATGAAATAACTATACAGGGGAAAAGAAAAAAAAAGTCCAATGAGTAATTATTCTTCCCACGCTCCATACACGAATAGAACAGAATGAACGCTAACACGTAGTACCCTCTTTCAAGCTCCTCGCAGTGGTGTTCAGAGTAAAGACGTAGATATACATTGATACAGTGTGGGGCAAGAAATGAGCGGTGATCTTGGGGTGCTGAAGAAATTGGTCTACCATTTACCTTAAAGAACTTCCCAGCTCCTTGAAAATAGGAGTCTGGCATGTCTACAAGTGAGCCACCTCTGTTGGCACTGGGGTATTTGTGGTGGGCCTCAAGGATTACCAGAGTAACGCTATGCACTGTGCTCTGGCGTAGTGAGCAACCGTTAGCGTGACCTCGGTGTGCTGAATGATCCTGTCATGTAGGCAAGAAGCGCACAGGTGAGACATTCACGGATCGTTAGTCAGACGTCGCCGAGAACATGAGTATTCGACAACGAGCGTATTCTCCGGGCCTGCACCTCCATGGCCTAACATCGGTATCTGCCGTCTTGCTGAGTTTGCAGTTACTTCCAGCGGTAAATCTTCCAGCGGTAAATACTGCTAATAACATGCCGATAAATGAGACGCGGCTAGTCACGAATAATGGGAATGTTTATTCAGCGTTACTGCAGTCAACCAGTGACGTCTCCACCCACCGACATGGAGACTGCGACCAGACTAGTCTCCACATCAATTACGTACTCGCACTTTATGGACTGTGTGTTAATTAGAAACGGAAAACACACAATTACGCGTCAGTCACGAAATTTTATTTCATGCACTACGTGTTTCGACTGGTAATCATCGTCATTGTGTGGAAGCCTCTTTTTACATAGTTTTTGTTACTAGTAAACATTGGTGATTTCTTCCGCAACCGTATGTGGCTGCCCAGAGGTTTAATTATGACTTACAAGTGCAAGCAGGTGTGCTGCACTCTGCCTCCGAGATTGGCATATGCTTTTCACTGTACATCAACCACACATTGTCTTGGCCACCAATTTAACGTTATCTCAATTCCAAAGAACACACCTGGGATGATATCTGCGGCCAGCTATGCACCCACAAACCAACCTTTCGTATGAAACTTCCTGGCAGATTAAAACTGTGTGCCCGACCGAGACTCGAAATCGGGACCTTTGCCTTTCGCGGGCAAGTGCTCTACCAACTGAGCTACCGAAGCACGACTCACGCCCGGTACTCACAGCTTTACTTCTGCCAGTACCTCGTCTCCTACCTTCCAAACTTTACAGAAGCTCTCCTGCGAACCTTGCAGAACTAGCACTCCTGAAAGAAAGGATATTGCGGAGACATGGCTTAGCCACAGCCTGGGGGATGTTTCCAGAATGAGATTTTCACTCTGCAGCGGAGTGTGCGCTGATATGAAACTTCCTGGCAGATTAAAACTGTGTGCCCGACCGAGACTCGAACTCGGGACCTTTGCCTTTCGCGGGCAAGTTGGTAGAGCACTTGCCCGCGAAAGGCAAAGGTCCCGAGTTCGAGTCTCGGTCGGGCACACAGTTTTAATCTGCCAGGAAGTTTCATATCAGCGCACACTCCGCTGCAGAGTGAAAATCTCATTCTGCAACCTTTCGTAATTTACGTGAATTACTTGACCTGTGTGTAGACATCTAGTACTGCATACATTATCTGATCAGAAGTATCCGAATACCGTTATTTAATGTAGAATTGACCGCCAGATCTCACAGGGAATGGATCAGCATAAAAGAACAGTAAAGAAGGAGCAAATGCGAAGTAGATCATTCGAAGTAGCTCAGTCACTTCGAACGTGGACAGGTCTTTGGATATCACCTGAGTGACATATCCAAAAGGGACATCTATACCTTTCCAGAGCTGCCGAAGTCGGCTGTTCGTGAGGTGACTGTGAAGAGAGAAAACGCAGAGGAATAAACACAGGTAAGCCGGCCGGCGTGGCCGTGCGGTTCTAGGCACTTCAGTTTGGAACCGCGTGCCCGCTACGGTCACAGGTTCGAATCCTGCCTCGGGCATGGATGTGTGTGATGTCCTTAGGTTAGATAGGTTTAAGTAGTTCTACGTTCTAGGGGACTGATGACCACAGCAGTTAAGTCCCATAGTGCTCAGAGCCATTTGAACCATTTGACTGATGACCACAGATGTTAAGTCTCATAGTGCTCAGAGGCATTTTTTTTTAACACAGGTAAAGCAAGACCACGCAGACTTCATGTACTTACGGAAAGAGACCACCGAGCGAAATCGAATGAAAGCTTCGGAAGGATTAACTTAGGAATTGCAAAGTATTACTAGCAGTGCAGCTAGCTCAGGGTATACCGTGCGGCAATCCGATGGAATAATTTGAGTAATGTTAACAGTGAAGTACGAAGAAGTGGCATAATGGTGTAGGAGTGGTTTCCGTGGTTATGGGGTGGTAGCCTTATTGCATTTAAGAAAGCGCTAAATGTGGAAGGATGTGAACATATTTTACAGCAGTGTGTGCTGCTTACAGAATAGGAACGGTTCATGCCTGTATTGGCATGAAAAAGTAACCTATCATAATGCAGCTTCAGTGAGAGAATGGTCTGTACACAATAACAGGCCTGAAATGGACTCGTCTGCCCGAACTTCCGGCATGAACCCTTTCGAGCAGCTTTGGGATGAATGACGAAGTTGACCTCGCTCCAGACGCTAGCGTGCAACATCAATAGCCCCTTTGGTTTCGGCTCTTCAGGAAGAGTGGCTGCTGTTCGTCCACAGAAAGTTCAGACACTTCATTGAAAGCGTCTCAAGGGAAGATTGCAGAAGGAGATTTTCACTCTGCAGCGGAGTGTGCCCTGATAAGAAACTTCCTGGCAGATTAAAACTGTCCGCCGGACCGAGACTCGAACTCGGGACCTTTGCCTTTCGCGGGCAAGTGCTCTACCAACTGAGCTACCGAAGCACGACTCACGCCCCGTCCTCACAGCTTTACATCGGCCAGTAGGAGACGAGATACTGGCAGAAGTAAAGCTGTGAGGACGGGGCGTGAGTCGTGTCTGTGTAGCTCAGTTGGTAGAGCACCTGCCCGCGAAAGGCAAAGGTGCCGAGTTCGAGTCTCGGTCCGGCAGACTTTAATCTGCCAGGAGGTTTCAAGTTTCGTCTCAAGGGAACTTCAAAGCGTCATAAAGCTATCATAAAACACATTAATGCCCACTAAGAGGCGTCCGAATACTATTGATCGGGAAGTGTACGTCTGGAAACATGCTAATCACTTGTCGAATCTATGCCACACATAATTATTGCTGTATCACGTTTCAGTGGTGGACCAAGACAGTATTAATCAGACGCTCATAATATAATACCTCATCAGTGTAGATTCAGATATAGGGAGACGAGTTTCGGCGATTGCGAATATTCGTATGGCGGAGGGTTTAGTCCCCGAGGAGGTAGACCACAGTGTACGGACTCACGCTGGCCGGACAGTGCCACGCTTGGCACATCCTGCACGAGTGAGAGGGCGGCGCTGCGGCCGGCTGCGTACTACGGCGTTCCTTGTATTTTTGGTCTGCGGCGGCGCATCGATCGGCAGCGGCGGCGGCGGCGCCCTCTGGGGAGGAAGGCGCGTCCCGGCTGGCCACGGCGCAGCAGCAGCCGCCGCCGCCGGCTCCGCGGGACGTGCCCGGAATGCCGGCCGAGGGCGCAATCTCCAGAGATGCTATCAGCCGCGTCCCCCGCGGGCCCGCCTGCCAAACCGCCGCGCACGCACGCCCACGCACACCGACACACGCACACGCGCGGGCGCCAGCTACCCGCCTTCATTTACTTTTATAAATGGACGAAGATTGCGCGTCGCAGAGCCGATCCGATCCCTCCCCGTTTCGAAACCTAATGAATTCGACACCGGCCGTCCGACAGTATGCGCTCTCGCTATGCACGCTCCACCCAACCGATTCTTGAGTATTGTTCAATAGACTGGAATCCTTACCAACTGGATTAACGGGAGGCGTTACAGAGAAGAGCTGCGTCATCTGCCATAGCTCTTTTCAGCTGTCACGGCTGTCAAGTTTCAGTGTCCGCAGTTCGTGGTCTCGCGGTCGCGTTCTCGTTTCCCGAGCACGGGTCCACGTTTCAAAATGGTTCAAATGGCTCTGAGCACTATGGGACTTAACTTCTGAGGTCATCAGTCCCCTAGAACTTGTTGTTGTTGTTGTCTTCAGTCCTGAGACTGGTTTGCTGTAGCTCTCCGTGCTACCCTATCCTGTGCAAGCTTCTTCATCTCCCAGTACTTTCTGCAACCCACATCCTTCTGAATCTGCTTAGCGTATTCATCTCTTGGTCTCCCTCTACGGTTTTTACCCTCCACGCTGCCCTCCAATGCTAAATTTGTGATCCCTTGATGCCTCAGAACATGTCATACTAACCGGTCCCTTCTTTTGGTCAAGTTGTGCCACATACTCCTCTTGGTTCAAATGGCTCTGAGCACTATGGGACTTAACTGCTAAGGTCATCAGTCCCCTAGAACTTAGAACTACTTAAACCTAACTAACCTAAGGACATCACACACATCCATGCCCGAGGCAGGATTCGAACCTGCGACCGTAGCGGCCGCGCGGTTCCAGACTGTAGCGCCTTTAACCGCTTGGCTACCACGGCCGGCACACATACTCCTCTTCTCCCCAATTCTGTTCAATACTTCATCATCAGTTCTGTGATCTATCCATCTAATCTCCAGCATTCTTCTGTAGCACCACATTTCGAAAGCTTCTATTCTCTTCTTGTCCAAACTATTTATCGTCCATGTTTCACTTCCTTACAAGGCTACACTCCATACAAATACTTTCAGAAACGACTTCCTGACATTTAAACCTATACCCGATGTTAACAAATTTCTCTTCTTCAGAAACGCTTTCCTTGCCATTGCCAGTCTACATTTTATATCCTCTCTAATTCGACCATCATCAGTTATTTTGCTCCCCAAATAGCCAAACTCCTTTACTACTTTAAGTGCCTCATTTCCTAATCTAATTCCCTCAGCATCACCCGACTTAATTCGACTACATTCCATTATCCTCGTTTTGCTTTTGTTGATGTTCATCTTATATCCTCGTTTCAATACACTGTCCATTCAGTTCGACTGCTCTTCCAAGTCCTTTGTGGTCTCTGATAGAACTTAGAACTACTTAAACCCAACTAACCTAAGGAAATCACACATATCCATGCCCGAGGCAGGATTAGAACCTGCGACCGTAGCGGTCGCGCGGTTCCAGACTGTAGCGCCTAGAACCGCTCGGCCAACCCGGCCGGCGGTCCACGTTTCGATTCCCGGCGGGGTCAGGAATTTTCACATGCCTCGAGATGACTCGGTGTGTGTGTTGTCCGCAACATTTCATCATCATTCCTGAAAGTGGAGAGATTGGACTGAGCAAAGTGTGGGAATTTGTACGGGCGCTGATAACCGCGCAGTTGAGCGCCCCACAAACCAAACATCATCATCGTCATCAAGTTTCAGTTACGCTAAATATAGGAGAACGCATGGCATTACAGACGCGACCATGTAGTACTGCGTACCGTACAACGCGCTAGCTTGCGAAACTAGAAGGTGAGGCAAACCCGAACCGTATGTATTCAAATGGTTCAAGTGGCTCTGAGCGCTATGGCACTTAACTTCTGAGATCATCAGTCCCCTAGAACTTAGAACTACTTGAACCTAACTAACCTAAGGACATCACACACATGCATGCCCGAGGCAGGATTCGAACCTGCGACCGTAGAGGTCGCGCGGTTCCAGACTGTAGCGCCTAGAACCGCTCAGCCACCCCGGCCGGCGAACCGTATGGAATCCGCGCGGTGGTCTGATGGTCGCCGTTGGTGCACCGACCAGGCTGACAGTGGTTTTTAGGCAGTTTCCCACGCTCGTTTAGCGAATTATGTGCTGGTCTCAAATTCCAGCATCAGAAAAAAAAAGATACAGGAACGATCAAACAAGCAAACGGACGATTCTTTAAAGTAGCGAACTTCTTTGTATAAAACAGCTTCGCACTTCTGATTACTTTCGAAATTAGTTATATGTTAAATATTTGATGTTAAACATTTAAGCGAGAAAAAGCTTAGAAAATATTTGAAATTTTGTTTGAAGATATTTGAAAGTCGCTAAGTGTTCTCATTCTCAAGTACGAGATGAATATAGTCTGGATAAAGTGCGCGCCATGACTTTGCTGCTTCGGCATTTGTTCGGTTTGTAACTTTAGTTGTCTTACAGTGTTAATCCTTCAGCGTAAGGTTACACGTGGTAATGAATAGATCCTGACAGCAATTTAGATTTTTACGTTCGGTAAATAATTGTATGAAATATTGAAAATCAAATTTTTATTGCCCCTGGAAGTCGTTAGATAGGCAATTTGCAACTGGGAACATGCGTCATGAACCGTTAACCATATGTAGTTCGTAACGCAGTTAAAACATGATGACACACACAGCAGACTCTACGCAATTCACAGGCAGGTGGCGCTCATGTCTTCCCTCTTTCAGCTAACTGTCGATGCGACTACAGGAAGGACATCTGTCAGCAAAGACGAACGAAGGAAATCTGCAATATCTTGAGTACAGCGGATTAACGCTAAGAAGAAGACAAAGAACAAGCACGTTACCGATGTGAGGAAGGTTTACCATAAATATATATTACGCAGGACTAACAGGAAGCTGGCCAGGCAAGCAAAGGTAGCTGAGTGAACACGAAAAGGGGAAAGAAATGCCACATGGCCTCAGAAAAAAGTTCACTAAACTGTGATAACGTGCCACTCTAGGCAACAGCAGACGGCCAGACAGGAGAAACGCGGACATGCTAGCAAGGACACACGTCTTTGAAGAATGACTCCAACTGGGGTTAGATGTTCGCAGAAATTAGGAAATCAGTAACTGGTAGTAGTGACAAGGCACCCTGTGAACAGGTATCAAATAGCAATTGTAGTGCTATAAATAGGGGCCGTCACAAGTATCGGCAGTGGTATAGTAGCTATCGGAGTGCAGGAGCAGTTAGAGTTGGAAGCTATTCATAGATGTTTAGGAGTTCATCAGTCAAGCCTTGATGTCACAGTATTGATTGTCAAGCAGCAGTGAGGAATCTGCGAGGATGGCTGTATTCCACTTTGGAAAGCAGCTGACTTACATGTGTATAGATCAATGCAAATATTGAATGTCTATGTTTGTCAGAGAATAGAACAATAACAGTCTGCACTTGTCTCTACTAGTACACGGCTTTCTGTAAAAAGTTAGCATGAATCGTGGCTCAGTGGTCGTCTCTGACAAAACTGAGTAATTAAGGGGACAGAATGAAATATATGTATTCTCTGTAAGCAGGCAGAACGAGTGATGGAACAGTGCTCGCCTGTTGTGGCTACGAAGCACCATTGCTACTGTAATCAGGACAGTATTCTACGATGCAACTGTCTTTTGAAAGAGTTGGGCCAGTGGGCTGTAACAGTAAATCCACTGTGAGACACATCACCCACTAAGGTATGTACAGGTGCTAATGGGTATAAGTGCAGATAGTTCTATTGGTGACTGAGGGCGGTGTACTGAACAACATTATGTTGGTATTTACTTTATTTGCAGGCTAAAAATTGTAGCTATTACAAGTCCTATGCTTTTAGGTTGCATAGTACCTCCAAGTACAAGTGGGTAGCTCAAGCCATTAATGCTTATTTTCCCTTGGACAGCGGTCAGATGTTCACGTGTTGACGCATGGGTACAAAACAGTTGGTCTATACTGACAGGCGTTGTCCATTTGGTTGTTAGTGCTGTAGTTAGGACCGTGGAGAAAACATTAGACAGTAAATTAAATGACGTGTTTGTGGAAAGACTGTTTGACATAGAAAAAAAAAGAAACCAACACATTGCTGTATGTAGATATTAAGGTGCCACATATATAAATACTTGCACTAATACCCGTTACAGCCTGTATGTAAAACAAATCGTTGAACTGTTCGAACCAAACCTGTTTGAAATACCTAGTGTGAAAATGATTTTGTCCATTCCACTCACCTGTCCAAAATAACTGAAGAAGGCTTCTACGACCTTACAAAGGAGTCAGCCCACAAATCACTGACGGTCTATTCCTGTGTACAACTAATGGGGACATAATACGTCACGCCGAGACTAGCACAGAAATGCACAACTAACTCCAATGGGTGACTTTCCCAAGGCAATGTGTATCATAGCTGGGGTTGCCCTCCCCTCTCCCCCCCCCCCCCTCCACCTATATTAAAGGTCAAAATTTCGACACCTGACACCGTCATTCTACCGTGACTCTGTGCTCTATATGAACGTCTCATCCAAATGGTTCTTGACCACTGCTCGTCAGCCGAGTTGGTGCAACGGTTACAGCAAACAGGAACAGGACTAGACCTGATGTGCAGTATATCACAAGCCCTATGTTGGGGAGTACATTGCGACGTTGTGGCTTCTTGGTCGTGAGCTAAGGTACTTGGAGACAGCGTATCCATTTCCCTCTGGCTGAGCATAGCATGACTTTGTAAACTAACGTGAATTTTCCTGGACATTGATTGGTCAAGCAGTTCAAGACAGAAACTCCACTGTCACGTCTTCAGAAGTTGGTTAGCAGCTGCCGACGTGGTATGTAAGGCCGCGATAGTTAATATCTTGAGCACAAGCGTGTGGAACGCTGAGAATAGTTGCATTGGTCGTCATATTGATGCAGCGATCATAATGCGTGCTCTTTACTGCATTTTCCTACAATCTCAATAGTTGCAGCATCACTTTATAAATGGAACCACGATAGGGCGCGTTCTTCAGCTAGAGGGATACTCAGCTTAGAAGACGCAAGGTGAGCTATTACAACTTTGCGATGTACACCTGACACTCAACACATGTAACGATATTCCTCACATGTACGGCCGGTTGTTACTACCGGCCAACGGGGCACGGCTTTTAGAGTGCAGGCGTTTTACTGTATATCTTTTGTCGGCCCGAGAGTGACACAGAAATGCTAAACAAGCCCCAGTGGCACTGTGCCTTACAGGTTGGATTCCTCTTCCTCTCATCTGAACCGTAACTAATTCATTGAGCGGCCATGCCTCAACAGTTCAGTATAGCGCTGCATGACGTCATGTTTACTACACGTGCTGCCGTGTGCACTCGTCCAGACGGTCGACGAAGTGGACCATTGTGCTCGTCGTCTTTCAATATTCGCCTTTTAGCGTTTTATCTGGCGTTCAAGCATTTTTTGAGTCGTGACCCTGGCATATTTCGTTACGTGAAGACATTCGCTTAAAGCGAAACCGGTTGTGACGTAATGAATGCACGTGTAGCAACAGCTGTGGTGGTTTCATATTAACACTTACTTTATTCAGATGTGTAGACACAAAATGATCAAGACTATTTCGAAACGTAATGAATTCGGCGCCGGTCGTGGCTAACATGCCGCTATTTTACGCTCCGTATGTTCATCTCATCCTACTGACTTCAGATTATTCATCGTCACACTTCTATTACCCCCTTGCTCCCCTCCTTTCTCCCTCTTACTTGCAAAAAAACGGGAGAGAGACAGAGAGAGAGAGAGAGAGAGAGAGAGAGAGAGAGAGAGAGAGAGAGAGAGAGAGAGAGAGAGGGAGAGGGAGGATACATATAAAAGCTGTACTAACCACCCACAGACTTTTTTATTTTACGCCGGCGTTATAGTCGCAAAGGAAAACTTCTACATCTACATCTACATCCATACTCCGCAAGCCACCTGACGGTGTGTGTCGGAGGGTACCCTGAGTACCTCTATCGATTCTCCCTTTTATTCCAGTCTCGTATTGTTCGTGGAAAGAAGGATTGTCGGTATGCTTCCGTGTGGGCTCTAATCTCTCTCATTTTATCCTCATGGTCTCTTCGCGAGATATATGTAGGAGGGAGCAATATACTGCTTGACTCCTCGGTGAAGGTATGTTCTCGAAATTTTAACAAAAGCCCGTGCCGAGCTACTGAGCGTCTCTCCTGCAGAGTCTTCCACTGGAGTTTATCTATCATCTCCGTAACGCTTTCGCGATTACAAAATGATCCAGTAACGAAGCGCGCTGCTCTCCGTTGGATCTTCTCTATCTCTCCTATCAACCCTATCTGGTACGGATACCACACTGCTGAGCAGTATTTAAGCAGCGGGCGAACAAGCGTACTGTAACCTACTTCCTTTGTTTTCAGATTGCATTTCCTTAGGATTCTTCCAATGAATCTCAGTCTGGCATCTGCTTTACCGACGATCAACTTTATATGATCATTCCATTTTAAATCACTCCTAATGCGTACTCCCAGATAATTTATGGAATTAACTGCTTCTAGTTACTGACCTGCTATTTTGTAGCTAAATGATAAGGGATCTATCTTTCTATGTGTTCGCAGCACATTACACTTGTCTACATTGAGATTCAATTGCCATTCCCTGCACCATGCGCCAATTCGCTGCAGATCCTCCTGCATTTCAGTACAATTTTCCATTGTTACAACCTCTCGATACACCACAGCATCATCTGCAAAAAGCCTCAGTGAACTTCCTATGTCATCCACAAGGTCATTTATGTATATTGTGAATAGCAACGGTCCTATGACACTCCCCTGCGGAACATCTGAAATCACTCTTACTTCGGAAGACTTCTCTCCATTGAGAATGACGTGCTGCGTTCTGTTGTCTAGGAACTCTTCAATCCAATCACACAATTGGTCTGACAGTCCATAAGCTCTTACTTTGTTCATTAAACGACTGTGGGGAACTGTATCGAACGCCTTGCGGAAGTCAAGAAACAAGGCATCTACCTGTGAACCCGTGTCTATGGCCCTCTGAGTCTCGTGGACGAATAGCGCGAGCTGGGTTTCACACGACCGTCTTTTTTGAAACCCATGCTGATTCCTACAGAGTAGATTTCTAGTCTCCAGAAAAGTCATTATACTCGAACATAATACGTGTTCCAAAATTCTACAACTGATCGACGTTAGAGTTATAGGTCTATAGTTCTGCACATCTGTTCGACGTCCCATCTTGAAAACGGGGATGACCTGTGCTTTTTTCCAATCCTTTGGAACGCTACGCTCTTCTAGAGACCTACGGTACACCGCTGCAACAAGGGGGGCAAGTTCCTTCGCGTATTCTGTGTAAAATCGAACTGGTACCTCATCAGGTCCTGCGGGCTTTCCTCTTTTGAGCGATTTTAAATGTTTCCCTATCCCTCTGTCGTCTATTTCGATATCTACCATTTTGTCATCTGTGCGACAATCTAGAGAAGGAACTACAGTGCAGTCTTCCTCTGTGAAACAGCTTTGGAAAAAGACATTTAGTATATCGGCCTTTAGTCTGTCATCCACTGTTTCAGTACCATTTTGGTCACAGAGTGTCTGGACATTTTGTTTTGATCCACCTACCGCTTTGACATAAGACCAAAATTTCTTAGGATTTTCTGCCAAGTCAGTACATAGAACTTTACTTTCGAATTCATTGAACGCCTCTCGCATAGCCCTCCTCACATTACATTTCGCTTCGCGTATTTTTTGTTGGTCTGCAAGGCTTTGGCTATGTTTATGTTTGCTGTGAAGTTCCCTTTGCTTCCGCAGCAGTTTTCTAACTCGGTTGTTGTACCACGGTGGCTCTTTTCCATCTCTTACGATCTTGCTTGGCACATACTCATCTAACGCATATTGTAGGATGGTTTTGAACTTTGTCCATCGATCCTAAACACTATCTGTACTTGAGACAAAACTTTTGTGTTGAGCCGTCAGGTACTCTGTAATCTGCTTTTTGTCACTTTTGCTAAATAGAAAAATCTTCCTACCTTTTTTACTATTTCTATTTACGACTGAAATCATCGATGCAGTAACCGCTTTATGATCGCTGATTCCCTGTTCTGCGTTAACTGTTTCAAATAGTTCGGTCGTGTTTGTCACCAGAAGGTCTAATATGTTATCGCCACGAGTCGGTTCTCTGTTTAACTGCTCAAGGTAGTTTTCAGATAACGCACTTAAAAAAATTTCACTGGATTCTTTGTCCCTGCCACCCGTTATGAACGTTTGATTCTCCCAGTCTATATCCGGCAAATTAAAATCTCCACCCAGAACTATAAAATGGCAGGGAAATCTACTCGAAATATTTTCCAAATTATCCTTCAGGTGCTCAGCCACAACAGCTGCTGAGCCAGGGGTCCTATAGAGACATCCAATTACCATGTCTGAGCCTGCTTTAACCGTGACCTTCACCCAAATTATTTCACATTTCGGATCTCCGTCAATTTCCTTCGATACTATTGCGCTTCTTATTGCTATAAACACGCCTGCCCCTTCACTGTCCAGCCTGTCTCTGCGGTATACATTCCGATCTGAGTTTAGGATTTCATTACTGTTTACGTCTGGTTTCAGCCAACTTTCTGTCCCTAGTACTATATGGGCGTTGTGACCGTTTATTAATGAGAGCAGTTCTGAGACCTTTCTATAGACGCTCCTGCAGTTTACTATTAGCACATTAATATTGTTATTCACTGTTGCATTTTGCCTACTCCTACCTTGCCGCGTCTCAGGAGGCGTCATGTCGGTCCTAGGGAGGGAATTCTCTAACCTAAAAAACCCACATGTGCACTCCACACGTACTCCGCTACCCTTGTAGCCGCTTCCAGCGTGTAGTGCACGCCTGACCTATTCAGGACGACCCTACATTTCTTCACCCGATAGCGGAGGTCGAGAAATTTGCACCCCAGATCTCCGCAGAATCGTCTGAGCCTCTGGTTTAAGCCTTCCACTCGGCTCCAAACCAGAGGACCGCGATCGGTTCTGGGAACGATACTACAAATAGCTCTGATTCCACCCCGCGAGCGAGGCTTTCCGCCTTCACCAATTCCGCCAACCACCTGTACGAACTGAGGATGACCTCTGAACCCAGACGGCAGTAGTCATTGGTGCCGACATGAGCAACAATTTGCAGTCGGGTGCACCCAGTGCTCTCGCCGCCGGCCGGGCCTCCTCCACATCTCGGATGAGACCCCAGTGCAAGACAACGCGCACTCAAGAGGAGTCCAGAGTATACACGTACCACATACTCGCACATGAAATTTCTCGAATGGAGGGTTATTAGGATTTAGTTTTACATTGACGACGAAGTCATTTGAGATGGAGCTCAAATTCATATTGAGGTAGTTTAGAGCAGGTAATCGGTACTGTCTTTCTCAAAGAAACCCCCAAGACATTTGAATTAAGCCGATTAGGGATACCACGAGAATCGCAAATCTGCATGACTAGACGGGGATTTGAACGGCTGTCGTCTGGAATGTGAGTCCAGTCCTTTACCACTGCACCAACCGTCTAGGTTAGTAAATTAGATACACAGTTTCTACCAGAAGGGACATTGGCACACTCTCTTTCTGCCCACGTTAGAAATTATCAACAACGGGAATGGTTCGAGAAATATGACTGTAATACTCTGGGTGTCGGACTTGATGCGTCAAATAAAACAGAATCCGCCCAGTATGTTGTCGTGCTCTGACTCACTCCAAGAAATGAGTACTGCGAAGTCTCCGAGTTGCGACTGCGGTGCGCTGAAACTCTCTCTCACACATAGAAGAGAGGTGTGCGTCCTACGATGCTATAAGGGCCACGCCAAAGCCACAGCGGTGGATATTAGAAAAATAATATTAATTTTTACTCGGTATATTTTTGTTTTATGTAACGGCATTCATTACATATTAGAAATGCACTGTATGTGTGTGGCATACAAATGCTGATCTTCACACTATGTGCAAATACAATAGACATCAAGTACTACGCGTATTCTCCGCCTTATACCACTAGGAATAGAGACATAGAGTGCAGGTAGGAAATTATACCTACCCTCTTTGGAAAGCTACTCTCTGACACGGGCAACAAAAAGACGTTATAAAAAAGGCAAAGGGCGTCAAATAAAGGCTCAGTCTCAAACTTTTGAGGAGTATTATATCCTCTGGCATACAGGATGGGCGAAATAGAAATGGTCCAAGATATATTTCGTGCACCTTAAAATAGGCAACCAAACACATCATCTCCCCAGGTTCCGGTTATGAAGTTGGGTTGTCTATTTCAAGGTGCGTGAAATAATTTCCGGACCAGTTTTGTTTTGTCAACCCTGTAGATGTCGTCAGCTAAACACCACGTAAAGTTAGAAAAATTCCTAGCATTAAGGTGGGACAGTCGATTTTCGCAAGGAGAAACAGAGGAAGTGGTTCTAAGACACTGTTTGCCCTGTGTTTTCTGCGTCTTTTTCAAGGCAAGAGAAGACACTAGGCTAAAATAGCATGGTCTGTACAATGAACTAGCGGCGATCCATATGACAGAACTATATGGTACTTTCTTGGAGTGACTTGGCAAGACAAGAGAAGGAAGAGCTTAAGCAGGGTAACGGAACCCGAATATGATGAAAGGAAGATTATACGCATTAACATCATCTCGACTTCGCAGTTCATTCTGAAACCACGTCTGACTCATCGAGGTAGAACTGTTTTGAACCAATCAGTAACACATGTTGCCAAAGGTTTTGTTGCTCGGCGAATGATCCATTCAGCCGTCTCAACTGATCAGGACGTCGAAAACAAGCTAAATCCTGTGTCAAAAGAAATGCTCCAAGTATGCTCATGAAGTTAAATGTTCCAGAACCGAAAGCAATTCTCAGAAGCAGATAATATTGCAGTACACTTACGAATGTATACAAGATCAAATTTGGAATTGGCAGCTTTAAAAATAAATAATTTTTTCCTCCTACTTTTTGTAAATAAATATGGTTATTGTTGAAAGTGTTGGACCTTATTTGAAATATGTTGCCTGTAGGGGAACCACGATATTAAGATTTTGCTTATGTTTATTTGTTACATGCTCAAAACGTCGGTATCTAAAAATAAAGTAAAAGTGAAAGAAGTTGCTGGACGTGTGGCGACTTCGAAGTTCCCTGCCAATCTGACGTGCGTTTCCCATGGATTCTCTAAATTACCCCGAGCGTTCCAAGAACTCCATCTTCTTATTCAATGCCCTCTCATTTGATACCGTTCTGTTTTACAGAAACTAGTAGCCAAAATGAACTCATTCACAGACGACTGCCATGCCTACTGAAAATGCAAATGTAGGTTGTTTACATGTGTGGATACCTAACGACAGCCAAGAAGTTACTGTTGACAGTAGATCCGTTCTGTGAAATGTTTCTGATATATTGTAATGGGGGGGTTGCGTTGTGAGAACGGCTCGTAACTTGTCGCTTTCAAACAAGAGAGTGACGCGAAACATTTCTTTCCATCGGGCGTACAGCATTCCTCCCTGGATCACTATCGTCCGCATTCCAACGTAATGGCACCTGCGGTATTAGAAGTATGTAACGACAGATATCTGCACCTTAATTACCGGATTAGTGCTCTGCGTGGTCAGAATGCGTGGACTATAGCTTACGCTGTAGCCCCTTAAGTCTCAAGCGCGTCATCAATATCGCAAACATTGATGTCATTAAGGCACGATGTTTTTTATGTGCGTATGACGAAAACTGTTCAGCTACGGGACTTTGTAGAGAAATGCGCTTGGAATAGTTATCTCTGAATATTGGACGATAAATGATAGCTTCTACTGATGAGCAGTCCGCCTTAGTAGCTCAGTGTTCAGCATGTCTGGCTACCAGGCAAAGGACCCACGTTCGATTCAGAACACTGCCACAGATTTTCGGTTGGTGGTAGACTTGGAATGGGTTACACTGAGGAGCTACATGAGTGAGATAAAGTGGCTTCAAAGTCAAGGAAACCGACGGCGGCCGAGAGAGCGGTCTGCTGGTCCCATGCCCCTACATATCGCACCCGAGTGACGCCATTAGCGTAGGGTGACACGACGGTCGGTCGCTCCCAATTGTCCCGTATGGGCCAGACCACGGAGCTTTGCTTCACTTTGCTATTAATTACCAGGAATAAAAATGTAATTATCTTTGTAGTCCGTATCGTGCAGGACCAGGATGCAGTTCTCCACCTGATCGTCTTGATTCAGATGTCTCTAAACTACTTCAGATCAGTCACATAACCGCCAGGAGGCCGGCAGAATGTTTATGTGATCGTCGAATCAATATTTTGTCTCCAACCTTACATTAGACAACCAGACTTACTACATCATGATATTGGCACAACTCGGCAATTCGATGATGTTCTACAAGAACGAAACCTATCTTGACACAACGAATGTATATTACTAGAGCTGTAATGGTTTTAATTAATCATTAATAACCGCTACTTTAATATACAGGGTGTTCGGAAATTCCCGTTCAAACCTCTACTGCTTGTAGATGGGAGTGAGTACATAATATTTTCAATACGAACCCAGTATCCTTTCATTGCTACAGCTTTCTGAAAACGTGTGTGCCAAGTAGGTACGCTGCAGGGTAGTCAAGGTGGGAGGTGGTTACGCAGGATCAGCTGATGTCATTTGACGCTTGATGTTCGGGAGTGGAATGGTAGAGAGATAGTATGCTTGTGGTTCGATGAACCCTCTGCCAAGCACTTAAATGTGAATTGCAGAGTAATCATGTAGATGTAGATGTAGACGTCTGTCCTACCTCTCTGACCTGGTTCGAGCCACATTCACGTATCTGTGAGTGTTACAGCAACATGGTTGAGTACGTGTTTGTAGAAAACATCTACATGATCGTACTGAAGAGCGAAGCTCGTGGTATCAGACTACATTGCATACTCTTTTTGCCTCAATTACAAAAGGTACCTTCACCGTCAGCAGGTGTGATAGTGGTGTCCCAAGGAGACGCCGCACACCCGAATTGGACGGAGCTGTACTGCATGACGTTGAAGAGTACATAAACAATTACTTTGGCTGTTTACGAGTGGAACTAAAATAAGTGATATACTAGGTCACACCTAATCAATTCCTTGTAAAAGTGATAGCGTTACCAATACGTTTTCCAATGGCTGTAGCACGAAAACGGAAACTTTTCGGACATAGTTTCCAATTCAAAATATTAGGCTTATCTACTCACTTCCCTCCAAGAAGTTTGTAACGGGAATTTCTGAACATCCTGTATACAACAACCAGCCGCTATTTTATGAAGTTTTATTTATACCATCAGCCATGTAGTCGAATACTGCACTGTTTCTGTGCAACACGCAAAGGAAAAGTGTTTATGTCATGCTTACGAATGCGGAAAACAGAAGCCACAAAAGGACAATAGAAAAGCAACTGTAGCAACCAAATAGCATTCGATTTTTTAACAATGTGCTGATTGAAGATTTAAATACAAATTACTCCAACTGACGATGGGCGAAAGCCTGAAACGCATATTGGTATAAATAGAAATACATAAAAATGGCTGGCTGCTGTATTCTTCGTGTAATTTAATGCATAGCCACGGGATTCAACTACCATTAAAATGTTTTATAATTTCTGTTTACGCGCATCCACAGCCGAGCAATGTTTCAGAAAGAACAACGTTTTTGGTCTGTTCTCTTGCTAAATTTATTTGGTCACTGCGTTTGCTATTTCTACTTCCAGTGCTATTTTCAAATGACACCTGTAAGAAAGCAAATTGCGTAAAAACAGTTCAGGTAGGAATACAGTCTATTGTTGAAGTATATCATAAAAAACAAATGCGCGTCCGTCTCTCCTTCCTTTTATAAGAGGGTACTGTTCTTGTATCATTATTGCTTGAAAAATCCGTGCCTCGACAGGTGTCTTTGTCATTTATAACAGAACCAGAACATAATGTCAAATCGGGTGTGAATGCATGAATTCATTTAACGACCTGTAAACACCTTCCTTCCTAAAATAATTGCTGTGAAATTCATGCCATCTGTGCTCATAATTTATATCGCGCATGCATCAGGTGTGGCACTTAACTACTAAAGTTTAAAATAAATAAAATATTTTTAGGATTCCGTTTTTACGGATTGAGGTACGGGACCCATTATAGGATCGCTTTGTTGTCCGTCTGTCTCTCCGACATTTCTAAGGAACAGGTAGATTTACAAAGTAGACTTTTTGGCATATACTAAGGCCTATGGTCACTTGGTGGTACAAAAAGAAATGAAGTTTCTAAGTCAATGCCTTAAATAGATACGGTCATTTAAGTTACATATTTTGACACTCGTAAAGTGACTCATCAAAACCTATAGGGTACTTCCCGTCGTCCAAGGATGAAGAAATGTGGCAAGAAGCGAGGTTTCACAGTACAAGTAAACAAAAAAATTCGAAAGTTGCTAATTTGTAATTATATCATACGAAAAAAATATTTATTTTATGACTTGTTATCCGAATCAGGCTGGTCTGCGAATGTTTGTTTCACATAGAACTTGATACGCTTTATCCACTCAAAGCTGTCGCCCCTGGATATCTGATGATGGATAAATTCAGACAAACGCTATAGGAGCAATAAAGTCATCCCTCGCCTAATGTCTGACTTTCACCATTTCGACCCAGTCAGCCTGACTGTAGAACTACTGATTATTGTAATAATGGTCGCCTGGTTCCTGCATGACTTTACCTCTCATTTATATTACCGAAATTAAAACATTCTCTAAAATCTTGAAATCCCTGGAACTTATATCTTGCCACTATTGATCTCAATGACAGGGAAAAATTATCGAGATTCTCGATTCTCGGAATGGATGGACTGTCCAGATATATATAATTAAGTTTGTACGGAACCGTCAGTAGGCGAGGCCTTCATGCACCTGCCCAACATTTTATGAAGTATTTCAAGAACAGAATATATTACTAACTGCACTGATCTTCACGTAATTTAGGTTCGTTGAGCTGTCACTTGAAAATGGCACTGCAAGCTGAACTACCGATAGTGGAAACCGAATAAATTTAATAACAGGCCTGGGGAAAAACGTCCTTTGTTTTATCGTAAATCCATTTACAGATCACAAATGTCCGCGAATGCATTTATATTGAAATAAATATTTCCTGGATCACTGGAAAACCTTTTGGTGGCTCTGTATCAACTTGTTGTCCTTCGTACGAAGAAATGGATAAAATCATAAACCGATGCCGATCATTGAATTCTGCAGAATGACAGCGGAAAAGAAAAAGTTTGTTGACCGGATAGACAATGTTGTTTCGTCACGCGTCGTAGACGTTGATGTCAACAACGAAACACTGTCAAACCAGGACACCGTCGCCATTTTCGGCGCACAGTGACAAGCTTAGCCGGGAACACGACAGGCAACAAACAGCCCGCCGCCGTGGCTGCATCGCTACGACTAAATAGCGGCGGCAGAGAACGCGCGACGGACGAAGAGAGTGGCCGCGTTTTCCCTATGGAGAGATGCGTCGCGCCGGCCGCCACCCGCGACGGACACTTCATTAACCACGGGGCGGCGGCGGCGGCCTCAGCTTCTTCCGCGCCAGCCGGCCGCGTTTTGTGATGCAAATCCGCGCGCAGCCCGGCCGCGAGAGAGCAGTCGGATTAGGACGCGTCGCCCGGCAACTGGTTCCGCGTCCACGGCGATTAGCCGGCGCCGCCTTAGTGCGCACGCGTGCGCGCGGAAAAACGTGCGCGGGACACGTCTCTGTGTACGGCGTGATACTCGCTGCTCTCACTCCTGGCCGCTACAACTGATAACAATCTGACGGCGCGTTGTTACGGTCAGCGCTGGGTACTGTCGCTGTCCGAGAGTGGCAAAACAAGGAGCTCCTCAGGGCACTATACAGAGATCGCTGTACATGTGATTTACAATTATAAATAGCAAAATACATGATGTCGTAATGGTGTATAGCACCGTAGAGCAGCAACATGTGCGCTCTTGACTCCAGATGAGCAATTATGTGAACGCCAGGTGGCCAAGGATGGTATGCATGCCTGGAAATTGTGTCAGCACACATGTTTCGACTCCTCGTTGGGACTTTGACCACTTTGTAGATATTAAAAAAAAGAGCACTCCGTCTTCAGGCCACGAGTGGCCTACCCGGACCATCCGACCGCCGTGTCATCCTCAGTGGAGGATGCGGATAGTAGGGGCGTGGGGTCAGCACACCGCTCTCCCGGTCGTAAGATGGTATTCTTGACCGAAGCCGCTACTATTCGGTCGAGTAGCTCCTCAAATGGCATCACGAGGCTGAGTGCACCCCGAAAAATGGCAACAGCGCATGGTGGCCTCGATGGTCACCCATCCAAGTGCCGACCACGCCCGGCAGCGCTTAACTTCAGTGATCTCACGGGAACCGGTGTATCCACTGCGGCAAGGCCATTGCCGCTTTGTAGGTATGGAACTCGAAATTATAATAAATCCTATAGAACGTGAATGAAAAGACTAATTTGTTTGAATTGTTTATTGTTATTGTTTCTAAGGTTTTTAAATTTTTTGTACAGAACACAATTAGAACATTTCATAAAGTACTACATTTATCGTTTTTTGGATGCTATGTGGTTAGAGTATTAATTGATTTTCAAAAAAATGGTTCAAATGGGTCTAAGCACTAGGGGCTTAACATCTGAGATCAGCAGTCCGCTAGACCTAGAACTATTTAAACCTAACTAACCTAAGGACATCACATCTATCCATGCCCGAGGCAGGATTCGAACCTGCGACCGTAGTAGCAGCGCGGTTGCCGACTAAAGCGCCTAGAACCGCTCGGCCACAGCGGCCGGCAATTGATTTTCAGAACTACGAACTCGTGGTGAGGCAACATTCAATAGATCACGTGGAAAACACTCTGGTCATATATCAATTCCAACCTATTAAAATGTCTGACATTAAGCCCCTTTACTGTTACTGTGAACGAACCTTAATTCGCTTAAACTGAAAGAGTAAATGGTTCGGTGTCACTGGTATAAGGGATAGGAGAGGAACCTGTCCAGCTACTGGATCTGTAAGAGTCGTAGTTTCAAAGACGTTGTTTCTCACGCTTGTAATCAGCGAACGGTCAGGATTGCAAAATGTAGGACGATTTCTGATTGAATATTAGAATCCTAATCATAAGCCGATAAGCAAATTCACGGGGACGAGTATATTTCTTCAGGACTCGAAAAATATGGAAATCACATGAGGTGTGACCGGGACTGTAAGGAGGATGTGTAAAGACTTTCCAGCGAAACCTCTGCAGCTCAGTCGAAACAACCTTGGCCTGCCCGTGGCTTGCCAAGTTTGTTTCGACTAAGCTGCAAGTGTTTCACTGGGAGTCCGTCACACATCCTCGATACAGTCCCAATATCTCCCCCAAGCCATTTCTATGTTTTTGGAGCCGTGTGGAAAGACAATCGTGGCCGTACATTTTCTTTGGGCAAAAGAGTGCATGCCTGGGTAGAACCTTGGTCTGGTAAGCAGCTAAAAACATAATTCCATGAAGGCATTGACCGTCTCCCATTGGGGCAAATTTACTAACGGCTACGGCGACCACTTATAAAATAATAAACTGCCCTCAATACAGTCCCAACGTCAACCCCAAGCCATTTATTAATGTATCGGCACGAGCAGAAAAAAATCTCCGACCAGACCGGGAATTGAGCCCTGGCCTCTTTGTTTAGCAATATGCCGCGCTGTTCGTGCAGCTGCTGAGGCAGACAGCTGGCCTTCATTAAACACGAGCAAGACTTACATATTCTCCCGCTCGCTATGCGCGAACCATCAGTCCTACAGAGAAAATGAACATTACCTTTCTGTAGGACCGTTTTGGGTCACATTTTCGCTATAGGTTTTTGAGATTTTCAAGGAAAACGTAGAAAAGTGACCTTCAAACGCACCCCCACTCCCACCTTCAGTCGTCACCTGTCGGGATCTCTAGTATGTTCTTCATGGCACCGAGGCATTAAATTTCCTACAATAAAGTCCTGCTTATTATTTTCTGCAGGCCTAACAGCTAATAGTTTGCTCCTAGCGAGCGGAATAATATAGATATTTCGTGCGTGGTTTATGAAGACGAGATATTACATGGCGGGTTGCATAAACCGACATCAGTAGGGGCAGCTGAATCGCACTGTATATCAGGAAGCAAATACGGACAAAACTGAGCTTCAGCCGCAAGATGAATTAAAGCGTTTCTATAAAAGATAAAATGAAAGTAATCCAGTCAGGGAGGCAAAACTACAACAATGGAGGAAATAAAGTTGTGAAGTCTCTTAATGTATGGCAGATTCCTGCTGTGCGTTAGTTGCGCTGCGCCTGCTCGCTGTGTTAACAGAACGGACCAGAACGGCGCTGGCGAAAGCACCCAGCGGCGTGGCAACTCATTTCTGTCTGTCTGTGTTTCTGATAGAGGTACAAAACGTGGCGCCCGCTTCCCGTGGCCGAATTTCGCTGGTGCGCTCACAAAGGACGGACTGGGCGCAGCAACTGCTCGCCGCGGCCTGCAGTTCGACGCGGGTGGCAACTTGCTCGTGGGAGCGCCGCGCCGCGCAGCGCGGCTGAGAAAAGTTGGGAGCCTCTCCCTCGTCTCGCCCCGCCTGCCCGCCACCGGCGCGTGGGAGGCGGCCCGTGCCGGCTGCCAACTCCGGACGCCGCAAACCAACTTGCACTCCGCGGACTGCGCCGAAAAACTTGGCCGGCGCCCCGGCCCGTTCTCCTATTCCCCCAGCATCACAGGCCGAGCAATCTGCTCTGACAAGCACCGGACATGTCCCTTCTCCATCTCTACCCGCTTATACCTCTCACCTCAAAGGAGTCACTATCTGCAGGAAACAACGCAAGTATTTCTTGATAAAAAATGAAATAAGCTAACCGAAAAAAACAGTCGCTCCATTATGAAAAGGGCACGGCAGAACTGGCACCAGACGGTCTTGTGACACACCATGGCTGACGTCAATAGTGATGGTGAAGTGATTTGTAAGTGCTGTATGGAATCAGAGCAGTAAAATGAGTCGGTGAGGAGATGTGACAGCGTGGCATTACGGTTATCGCTGAAACAACTGATTCTCGTTTATATTGGTTTTTCCCAAACTAACAGATTTTCAGTTTTTCATTCCTATTATTTCCTGTAATAAACGACGAAACCCAACAAATATTGAAAAATTTTGACTCTCTCAGTTTCAAAGTACGTTGAATCAAAGTATTAAATTAAATAGGCAAATAAAAGAAAATTTGTTCACGGTTCGTTACTTTTCTCGAAAAGTGATAGATTGCTATATACTACAAAAACTAACCAGTTTTCTCCTATGGAATCTCTTTTTGTAACTCTAGTCAAATATCATATTGTAACTGGGGATCATATCACTATTTGGGACTTCCAATAGTCAGTGCTAAAGGTTGAAAACTGTGATTCAAGAATTCTGTTTTTCCTGTTAATTTGTCCCATTCCTGGACTACGAGCAGTAGCATATTATGTAGACACAGGCAATAGATCAGCTACTTTTTATTTCTAGTATTGTAAGTAGGTTGTTAAGGTTTTTATGTTGGTAACGCCACGTAGCGCTCTGTATGAAAATCACTGACTGTGCTGTGTGCAGTCTGTGGCTAGTTTCCGTTGTTGGAATTTTTGCTGTTGTAGTGTTGGGCAGTTGGATGTGAACAGTGCGTAGCGTTGCGCAGTTGGAGATGGAACCACCGACACGACGTAACAATGACCGATCGCATTCTTACAGCTGGTTCATTCTCTAAGTAGCCACACATAAATTCTAATCTGTGCTCCAATGACCAGTTGGGAAGAAAACAATGAGAGAATTGATGAAGCCACACTTGTGGATGAATGTCGTTGCCAGAGTTCTTAAATGTTTTGAATTTACGTGCAGTAATGAACAGCTTATAGTCAAAGTCATCGTGTCGGCGAGTCGCATATCGGTCATTGTTACGTCGTGTCGGCGGTTCCATCTCCAACTGCGCAACGCTACGCGCTGTTCACATCCAACTGCCCAACACTACAATAGCAAAAATTCCAACAATGCAAACCAGCCACAGACTGCACACAGCACAGCCAGTGATTTTCATACAGAGCGCTACGTGGCGTTACCAACATAAAAACCTAAACAGCCTACTTACAGTATATACTACGAAAGAATTGTTGTTAAGTTTTTAATTTGTTGCTGTTATCATAATTTAATTCCTCTTATTATTTCATAGAAATGACGGACAAAATTTTTAATCTTGTAATTCAAATGAAGCATTGTACTTCACTGTACGTCTCTATGCAAACACATTTCCAGATTAACATCGGAGCCATTCTGCAGTACGACGGATGTCCGACGCCGACAGCAGAAACTACTGAATAGACCAGTTGGAGGCAAAAGTATTGCACACTGCACGTACGTGCATATCTTAAGCCACAATACACGGCAACAGGAACATTATCTCTACAATGCTACACCAGTTTTTATGCCATGTGTTTCTTACTCCATTCTGTCAGCATTGTTACTAAAATAGCACTGATCACTTTTCCCATTTCCTGAAATAACGCTATATTTCAAACCAAAGCAAATTTTACGAATAATAATTACCTCATTTTTTTAGAAACGAGGTTAATTTAAAAACGAAATGTTTTAGTACTGTTGCTATGGTTAATTGATATTTCTGGTTGTTACTGAGCTGTTAGGAAAAAATAGAAAACACCTGCTATAACTGAACCAGAAAAATATCCAAAAATATGGGTTATTCAGAAAAAAAATACCGGTATCGGTTTTAACTGGTCGGTTCCTCTCATCTCTAGCTGGAAGGAACTCTGGTGTTCTAAAAATGTTCAAATGTGTGTGAAATCTTATGGGACTTAACTGCTAAGGTCATCAGTCCCTAAGCGTACACACTACTTAACCTAAATTATCCTAAGGACAAACACACACCCACGCCCGAGGGAGGACTCGAACCACCGCCGGGTCTGGTGTTCAGACGTTCTCATGACCACAGCGTGAATGATGATGTTTGATTTGCTGGTGTATAAAAACGCACTCACCACGGTGTGTATACAGTGAATGGCATATCACGCACATTCATGAAACACGGTATATGAACAGTAGTCGTAAAAAGATCCTATGCAACACGGACCGTACTCGTCATTGTCAGTGAGTGGAGTTATATTCACGCACGTGTTATTGTCACAGCATACCATGATCATGCCACATGAGGGCACCAAACAGAAACGATGAAAAAGCGTAAACCCTCTTTGCTACTTTGGAATTTAGTGAATTCTTTTTTCTTTTTAGGTTCGCTAGTGGTTCCACCTTGTACACTATTGCTTAAATTGCAGTCACAAAAAATTCCAAATGAGTCAGATTACATACAATGGAGTTGCAGCTCCACGATGTCTTTAGAGAAGAGTTTGTAAGTCCGATTGGTTTCAGTAGTGTCAAAGGTTGTCAAGACCGTCGTTCAGTCACACATAGCACTGTAACCTATCGTTTCCGACCGCATAATATGTATAAATGAAATCCCGAAGGGAAGGGTTGGTTGCGTTGACGCTTTTCCTCCATCTCCTGAGACCTTTTACTGTCGATACTGAGAGGCGGTGTGTATGAAATATCTCCTCAGTCACTCATAAGAAATCTGCGCGCAATTGCACGCAGGGTGTTGCGGTTCTTAACTGCATCAGAGAGGATTCATGAGAACGGGTAAGATGCGGTTAGTGTAAGAGGGGGGGGGGGGCGGTTTATCGACCTTCTCACTTCCCATAGTTTGATACGTCCACAGTTGGGTTGGGCAGAATTGTGATAAGATTTGGTGCCAACGTGACCTCATTAACCACCCTTACACCTTATAATTATGCATTTCTTACTCATGCCTCTTACTTCGCATGCGTCGAAACCTTGCTGTCTGATGCGTCTCCGCGACAGAAGGTAACGTAGCAGGGAGTCATGCTTTTTTGCTATTACATAGGAAGGTTGTAGGAACCATTGAGTCACATTTCATACTTCTGCTAAGCAATGAGGGAAAACGGAGGGGTTTGGAATAAGTGACCCTTTAATTCCTTTGCGCAGTGTAGCTTGAGGAATGCTCCCGACCGTAATGCCACTCAGCTGATCCAATAAATCTACCGATGTTAATCTCATTCAAACTTATGTAATTATGTGCAACAGCGGGTGAAACGTAGCAACCAACAACACCGCAATTTTATGACTCTACGGGATCTAATCATCAATGAGTGGCTTCAGCTAGATATGGCATACCTGAAGAAAGCTGTGGACGATCCTTCTCGCCGAAGTGAAGCCATTATAAAAATTAGAGGTCGTTTTATAAGGATTTAAAAGGATTCACGTCATGCCTCCTACGCCTAATATTTTGGCCAATGTATGCTGTCCACTGAAGGACACAAAAACATTAGAAAAATAGCTTCAGGAAGCTGTACCAATAAAATCCTTCGCTGCAGCAGTAAACTCGAATGAGAGGCAACAATACCAATGAAGAGCGGCGCTAACACAACTGACGAGTTCAGTGCTAGTTGTGCAGACAAGCAGCGGAATTTGCGTTACCAATGAATGTGCTGAACTGCAGCTAACGGCAGTAAATTAAGTCAGCTTGATGACCTTGTTAGGCTATCTGCTTGAAACACAAACAGAGAATAATAAGACCTCTGAATGGGAGGCGTGGTAGCTCGTGAGTCACAACCAAACAGCGTAACCCAAGCAGCGAGAACATATTCATGAGCCGCGGGCGCGGGGTAGCGTGTTTCCATCTTGTCGGCGGCCTTGCCGCGTCTTGACAAGGCCGTCGGTGCATGGAGCAAGAGACGCATTTCCCGCATGATACATAAGTACACGTCTGCATCTGTCAAAAATAGCTAGCCATTTCACTTTTTTGAGGCAACACAATCAATAACGATAATGACACTTATTTTTTGAAGTGAGCTATATATTTTTTTCTTTGCAGGCGTAGATTAACCGTCATGACTCTAGTACTTTTTGTAAGGGTCTCTTGACAGGGTAACGGTGAAGATGCCAACAGCAGGTTGCTGGAGAAATACGTCTTCGGTACGGCGCAGATAGCAAAAGAATCGTTCTATATTTTTTCAGTGGCGGAAGATGGAGACGACTATCTTTTGGTGAAGATAACCTCTTCGAAGGCTAGGGAAGAGACCTCTAAAATATTTGACATCACATTAAGCGATAAGAGGGCAATCTCGTCAAATGACTTAGATACAGGGTGTTTTCCTGCAATAAGAGCATATTAATATCTGAAAATCTTAGTAACACAGCGCCGGCTTGACTTCATAGAGAAAGATCTAACCGTTTTATGGAAAACGACTTGGCTTAGAAATGCATCAGTTATAAATGTCAGACTCCCATATACGAAATGAAATGATCACATAAGCTCTGTCGTAGTGAAATTGATTTGTGGACTTCGGTTCATTGGTGTTCATTCTGTGAAAATACAATCAGTCTACAAAGAAGATTGCATACAAAACACTCGTGCGACCCACCCTCGAATATTGCTGAAGTTTATGGAATCCATACCAAATAACACTAACAAGAAATGTTGAACGTATACAGAGTAGACTTAAAGAGTGATAATACTTTTGTCCGGACAGCGCCAGATGGCGTAGTAGTTACCATAATTGACTCACATTCCCGAGGATGGCGGATCAAATCCGTGTCCGAAAAAATGGTTCAAATGGCTCTGAGCATTATGGGACTTAACATCTTAGGTCATCAGTCCCCTAGAACTCAGAACTACTTAAACCTAACTAACCTAAGGACATCACACACATCCATGCCCGAGGCAGGATTCGAACCTGCGACCGTAGCAGTCCCGCGGTTCCGGACTGCAGCGCCTAGAACCGCACGGCCACTGCGGCCGGCTTCCTTGTCCGACCATCCTGATTTAGCTATTCCGTGATTTCCCCATATCGCTCCAGGCAAATAACGGAATGCTTCCTTTGAAAGGTCACGACCGATTTCCTTCCCCATCCGTAAATCAAAGTCCGCAGCTCGAGGTCTCGCGGTAGCGTTCTCGCTTCCCTTGCACGGGTTTCCCGGGTTCGATTCCCAGCGGGGTCAGGGATTTTCACCTGCCTCGTGATGACTGGGTGTTTGTGTTGTCCTCATCATTTCATCATCATTCATGAAAGTGGCGATATTGGATTGAGCAAAGGTTTGGAATTTGTACGGGCGCTGATTACCGCGCAGTTAAGTGTCCTACAAACCAAACATCATCATCATCCTTAAATCAATACGAGTTGATGTTCCGTCTCTAATGAGCACGTTGTCGACGGGACGTTAAAACCTAATCTTCCTTCCTTCATTCAGTTTTATTCGAGACACGAGCGAGTGCCATTACGATGTCCGAACATAAACTGAACATGGACACCAACTGCTCCGTGAATGTGTACTGACGGAGTTCATATAAACAATACTAACTGAGAAATATACGAACATACGACGTCTCACAACGTATCGCTCCCGTGGGTACCATGAAGACAGGATTAGAGTAATTACAGCACAAACAAAGGCATTGCAAAAATCAGGTTTTTTTTACTGCATGCGCAAATGAGGCGGGAAGAGACCTTAATAACTGGAACAGTGTGACGTAACCTCTACCATGTACACATACATATGTATACATACTCCGCCAGCCACCGTATGGTGCTCGGCGCAGGGTAGGCTTTATCACTACTAGTCACTTCCTTTTCTGTTCCATTCTCAAATAGAGCGAGGGAGAAACGACTGTGTATATTCTTCCGTACGAGCCCTAATCTCTCTAATTTTATTTTCATGGACATTACGCGAAGTATATTCTGCAGTCAGCATCAAATCTTAGTTCTCTAAATTTTCTCAACAGTGTTCTTCGAAAAAAAAAGTCACCTTTGCTCCACTGATTCTCATGTGAGTTCTCGAAGCATATCCGTAATACTTGCGTGTTGTTCGAACCGGCCGGTAACAAATCTGGCAGCCCGCCTCTGAGCTGATTCGATGTCTTCCTTTAATCCGACCTGGTGCGGATCCCAAACACTCGTGCAGTATTCAACAATTGGTCGTACCGGCGTCCTACATGCGGTCTCCTTTACAGATCAGCCACACTTTCCTAAAATCCTCCAGGTAAACAGAAGTATACCTTTTTCGTTCCCTACTGCAACCCTTACATGCTCATTCCGTTTCATATTACTTTGAAGTGTTATGCCTAGGTATTTAGTCGACGTGACTGCGTTAAGCACCGCACTAGTAATACTGTACTCGATCAGTATGGGTTTGTTTTTCCTACTCATCTGCATAAACTTACATTTTTCTATATTTAGAACTAGTTGCCATTCATCACACCAACTAGGAATTTTGTTGATGTCGTCTTGTATGGTCCTACAGTCAGTCAACGACAACACCCTCCCATGTAACACAGCATCACGAGCAAACAGAGGCAGACTGTTGCTTACTCTGTCCGCCAGTTCATTTATGCATATAAAGAATAGCAGCGCTTCTATCACACCTCCCTGTGGCACTCGTGACGATACCCATGTCTTCAATGACAAGAATACCGCAGGCGTGCCCGAGGGAAGCGAGATAGCACCGTTATTTTAATGCAGGATATATATGCACTCGTACAGATGTCAAATGTGAATGTTGCAAAAAATGGGTCAAATGGCTCTGACCACTACGGGACTTAACATCAGAGGTCATCAGTCCCCTAGAACTCAGAACTACTCAAACCTAACTAACCTAAGGACATCACACACAACCATGCCCGAGGCAGGATTCGAACCTGCGACCGCAGCGGTCGCGCGGTTCCAGACTGTAGCGCCTAGAACCGCTCGGCCACCAGGGCCGGCGTGAATGTTGCATTTGAAATAATCTGTACCGGTAGTAACTACATAATTTTTATTTAATTTTCTAATTGTAGACGGGGCGATACGATATCTGGTTTCATAATCATTATACGGCAATTACAGCAGATTTTAAACACAACGCGAGTAATTATTCGATACTAACAAGGAAATGAGACTACATTCGTTTTTGTTATTCCACTTTAAAGGTGTATTTTGCCTTTCAACGTTAACGCTGTTCTCTTCCACGTACTACACGCCTCCATGCTTTTGTAATTATTTCAGTCCTACGACAGCTAATTTATTTTTAACTGCTTATTAATACTTCTTACTTTCCTGGTCAATAATTGTTATGTTCAAAGTTTAAAACAACGTAGACGAGGGACATGTATCGTTTTGCTCTGCCAAAAATCTGCGTTTCAAAGCATCTGGTCATAGTATACAGAATGCACTTCCACTTCACTTACAAAAAATCGGCATTTATCCCCGTCGAGATCTTTTGGCAGGGAGGCAACTGATGTTAGCTTCGCCGTGAATGACAAAACAGTTTTGCCATTTGATGGCAGATAGCTCTGGGAAGATCTGTTGTTAAACTATATCTGTTTACTTGTCACCACTTTCAAAATGATTCAAATGGCTCTAAGCACTATGGTACTTAACATCTGAGGTCATCAGTCCCCTAGACATAGAACTACTTAAACCTACTAACCTAAACACATCACACACAGCCATGCCCAAGGCAGGGTTCGAAAATGGTTCAGATGGCTCTGAGCACTATGGGACTTAACATCTGAGATGATCAGTCCCCTAGAACTTAGAACTACTTAAACCTAACCAACCTAAGGACATCACACACATCCATGCCCGAGGAAGGAATCGAACCTGTGACCGTAGCGGTCGCGCGGTTCCAGACTGTAGCACCTAGAACCGCTCGGTCACCCAGGCCAGCGCAGGATTCGAATCTGCGACCGTAGCAGCAGCGCGGTTCCCGACTGAAGCGCCTAGAGACGCTCGGCCACAGCGGCCGGCCTGTCACCACTTTGACTTTACTTCAGTTTCATTCCTGTTACACTGTCACAGTAACCATAAATCCCCTGGAATCGACCCATCGAACTCGAGTATTCTAACACAAATAAAGACAGTTTGGCAACGCACTAACTCGATGTGCGCTAAGACATTGCAATGTTTCCAAACTAACTTTCTTTGACGTCCATATTTTCTACCAAAAATATGAAAGAGACAAAATTCAGTTAGAGAGGTTTTTGTGCTGGTACTCAGCAAGGATTTGTTCACCCTGTGCGTGTGTGTGTGTGTGTGTGTGTGTGTGTGTATGCGTTCGTGCGTGCGTGTTTGTGTGTGTGTGTTTTCCGGGAATAGCACGCATGAGAGTAGCCATTTTGTACACGCCATAGCGCTGAGCATTTTATCAGTACTAATTTAATCAGACAGATACTCTGTCACACTCCATTGTCGCGTCGATTCGTGTTTGCAGCAACATGCCCCGTTATCCGCGATAGCTGCAGTTCAGATGACAGTCTGATTTGAAAGGCAAATCGTCTACAGTTTCCTACCGCGTATCTCATATACATAGGAACCCTACCAGCTGATGACACGTCACACACCTCGTGCGCATGCGCAGGCGACGTCAAGCGAAGGAGGAGACAGCCGTGCGCGTAATACGCTCAGAGTTTATGGGGAAGACGCGGGCGGTGTGGAGGAGAGGAGACGTTTGGCCGGAGACGGAGGCAAGGACAGCGCGTACTGTACGTGGGCGCCGGTGCAGGCGGCGGTGCTTGAAGTCACCGCCCCCGCGATGCGGCGGGCCTGATACCCGCCTCTCCCACGGCCGGTGCCGCCCGTCAAACATCTGATGGCCGCGCCGCACCGGGCCCGCCGGGACGGGAACAAAGGCTGGACGGGCTAGGCGCTTCCTCAGCTTCTGCCTCTCCCCTGTCCTCTTAATGCCAGAGCACTCCGTTCTCTGGAGACACCAGCTGCAGCCGAGAGCCAGTGTTTACCACCCGCATCTCAAGTGAGACTCTGCTTTTAGCCTCCTAATTCTTCCAGTAATGTTGCACAGTTACTACTAACATCGAAAGAAGCTAATGTACCAGTTTATTGTTACTGTGGCAGTGTAACAGGGGTGAGATGGAAGTAAATTCAAAGTGGTGACAAGTAAACAGATATACACTATTGATCATTAAAATTGCTACACCAAAAAGAAATGCACATGATAAACGGGTATTCATTGGACAAATATATTGTACTAGAACTGACATGTGATTACATTTTCACGCAATTTGTGAGCATAAATCCTGAGAAATCAGTACCCAGAACAACCACCTCTGGCCGTCATAACGGCCTTGATACGACTGGGCATTGAGTCAAACAGAGCTTGGAAGGGGTGTACAGGTACAGCTGCCCATGCAGCTTCAACACGATACCACAGTTCATCAAGAGTAGTGACTGGCGTATCGTCACGAGCCACTTGCTCGGCCACCATTGACCAGAGTTTTCAATTGGTGAGAAATCTGGAGAATGTGCTGGCCAGGGCAGCAGTCGAACATTTTCTGTATCCAGAAAGGCCCGAACAGGACCTGCAGCATGCGGTCGTGCATTATCCTGCTGAAATGTAGGGTTTCGCAGGGATCAAATGAAGAGTAGAGCCACGGGTTGTAATACATCTGAAATGTAACGTCCACTGTTCAAAGAGCCTGCAATGCGAACAAGAGGTGACCGAGACGTGTAACCAATGGCACCCCATACCATCACGCCGGGTGATACGCCAGTATGGCGATGACGAATACACGCTTCCAATGTGCGTTCACCGCGATGTCGACAACCACGCATGCAACCATCGTGATGCTGTAAACAGAACCTGGATACATCCGAAAAAATGACGTTTTGCCATTCGTGCACCCAGGTTCATCGTTGAGTACACCATCGCAGGAGCTCCTGTCTGTGATGCAGCGTCAAGGGTAACCGCAGCCATGGTCTCCAAGCTGATAGTCCCTGCTGCTGCAAACGTCGTCGAACTGTTCGTCAGTTGGTTGTTGTCTTGCAAACGTCTCCATCTGTTGACTCGCGGATCGAGACGTGGCTGCACGATCCGTTACAGCCATGCGGATAAGATGCCTCTCATCTCGACTGCTAGCAATACGAGGCCGTTGGGGTCCAGCACGGCAACGCGATCAGCAATGTTGCGATACGATAAACCGCAACCGCGACAGGCTACAATCCGACCTTTGTCAAAGTCGGAAACGTGGTGGTACGCATTTCTCCTCCTTACACGAGGCATCACAACAACGTTTCAGCAGGCAACGCCGGTCAACTGCTGTTTGTCTATGAGAAATCGGTTGGAAACTTTCCTCATGTCAGCACGTTGTAGGTGTCGCCACCGGCGCCAACCTTGTGTGAATGCTCTGAAAAGCTAATCATTTGCATATCACAACATCTTCTTCCTGTCGGTTAAATTTCGCGTCTGTAGCACGTCATCTTCGTGGTGTAGCAATTTTAATGGCCAGTAGTGTAGTTAAGCAACAAATCTTCCCAGAGCTGTCTGCCATCAAACGTCAGAACTGTTTCGTCGTTCACGGCGAAGCTAGCATAGCTGCCTCCCTTCCAAGAGATTTCGACAGGGATACGCGCCGATTTTTTGTAAGTGAAGTGGAAGTTCATTCAGTGAACTGTGACCAGATGAGATGAAACGCAGATTTTTTGGCATGGCAAACGAGTAAGTGTAAGTAACATTTCATGCGCGTGAAAAGTATAGTATGAATTGTTTCGAGTCTGTATCATTTGTAAAAACAAAAGTGTATTAACGTTTTACAGGTGAAAGGCAGTAGCCTGTCAGTGTCTTACAGGGACGATACTTCGGCAAGTCACCACGTTGCCATCATCAGGTGCGCCGTTGAACTGACTGCTTGGGGTCCAGCACTGTGATGGAAACGTGTTCGCTTGTCGAAATGTTGTGCCCATTGGACACTGACATCCCGCTGTTCAACTGTAAATTATTTCGCCATCCGTTACGACAGGAGAGACTGAAGAATCAAAATACTGTATTAACTTAATTTTATTCATCTCCTTGACTGTGCTTTTCAGTTTAAAGGATAGTGTAGAAAAAATCGCTAACAGCCACAACTGAAAACGGTTTATTTAAAAAAAAAGAAGCCGATTTCGGAATTGTGATCGTCTTCAGGCGATAACATTCACTTTCATCTTTACACTTTCAGTGTTGAGGTTCGCAGATTATGTGGTGATGCCTATGGAAACTAAAGCAAAAATATAGCAAATGCCGATGTTGAATATACATTTACTTGCACATAGATCGAGTATCCAAATAGTAACTGCTTACATGACTCCAAGTCGGCTGAAGCGCCATATTCCTATTTTCACACTTTAACATTTTAAGCAGAATTAGTGAGTGAAAACAGAAATATGGTCCTTCAAATGATTACTTTGTAGTCAAGTATGCCATTACTGCTTGGATGACCCTGTTTTCACATTTTCACATTTTACGTGTAATTCATTATTGCTTCAAATGACTACTTTGCAGTCAAATATGCAATTACTCTTTCTATATTATTATATTCACATTGTAACGTTTGTGTCCATTGATCTAAGTAAAAGAAAAAGAAAGATCTCGGGAGTAAACAATATTCCATTAGAACGGAATGTAGTCGAATTAAATCAGGTGATGCTGAGGGAATTCAATTAGGAAATTAGACTCTTAATGTAGTAGATGAGTTTTCTGTTTGGGAAGCAAAATAGTAGGATGGTCGAAGAAGAGAGGGCATAAAATGTACACTGGCTCTGACACGGAAAGCGTTTCTGACGAAGAGAAATTTGTTAACATCGAGTTAGATTTAAGTGTCAGGAAGTCCTTCCTGAAAGTATTTGTATGGAGTGTAGCTATGTATGGAAGCGAAACATCGGCGATAAATAGTTTAGACAAGAAGAGAACAGAAAATTTCGAAATTTAGTGCTACAGAAGAATGCTGAAGATTAGATGCGTAGATCACGTAACTAATGAGGAGGTACAGAATAGAACTGGCGAGAAGAGGAATTTGTGACACAACTTGACTAAAAGAAGGGTAGGACACATTCTGAGTCACATAGGGATCACCAATTTAGCATCGGAGGGAAGCATGGAGGGTAAAAATCGTAGAGAGAGACCAAGAGATGAATACACTAAGCAGATTCAGAAGGATGTAGGTTGCAGTAGTTTCTCAGAGATGAAGAAGCTTGCACAGGTAAGAGCAGCGTGGAGAGTTGCGTCAAACCAGTCTCTGGATTGAAGACCACAACAACAACTACTACTACGTTTTAAGTGGAATAGTGATGAAAATAGAAATATAGTTCTTCAGATGACTCATTTGTAATCACATATCGAATTACTAATTGTATGCTGGATGTGTGTGTAAGCACACCAGTATCTTCAGCTGGTCACACTTTGCCATTTCTAATTTTTTTCACTTACATCTCTGTTGTTAACATCTATAATTTGCGTTTTATGTTAAACAGTGAACTCCAATATCAGTATCTAAACTTATTATTAAATTGAAGTCCCCCACCACAATTTCTATCTGTACTTGAGTACTAATCTCAAGAACTGTAGAATGAACTTTTATACGGCTTTACAAATAAACTCTGACTGATTCACGAGGTAGATTTGTACATGTAATCTGTTACCGCTACACTAGATACGCCGTCCGGGACGGGTCGCTCGTTTAATATATAAGGTGAAAATGAATGTAATTATCTGAAGTGGGCGTAAACCCGAAACGGGCTTGCTTAAAATAAACTGCCTTCAACTAAGACTGGAAGCGGGTTTTATTGAACATTATCCGTTAAACTTGTATTACCAAAAAAAAAAAAAAAAAAAAAAAAATCAGTGAAGATGTATTTCATACAAAAAGGTGATATAAGTCTGGAAGTAGATAATAATTACAATTCAGCAGGGAACAGACGTCTGAATTTAAGAAACGAGTAATGATAATAATAAAATGAACTGGAATGCATAAGGAGGGAATGGTAACAGGACAGTCCAAAGAATGTAAGGATCGAAAGTCCTAAAAATGACAAAAGTTTGAACTGCTTGGGATTTGTTGATGGTCTTGCTCTCCTAGCCAACAATGTTCAAGAAACCAGACCAGTTAAATCTCTACAAGGAATCGCAGAGAAAATTGGCCTCAGAATATCATTTGAAACAAATCGAAATTATGCTAATTGACCCATCACTTGCAAACAAAATTCGACAGGAGAACAAGAAATGAGAAACGTCGACAAATTTAAATTTTTAGGTGAAATCGTAACTTATAACCTAAATGAGGAACCATCATGGCAACATAGAATAAAAATCTGAACAAAGTAGCTTCTAATACCAAAATAACATAGAGCAAAAATGTCTCACCACAAATGCGAAATTAAAACAGTATAAAACAGTTACGCAACCAGAAATAACTTACGCAGCTGAAACCATCTTCAAAACAACTAATGCAGCAGAAATTAGCGAAATACTACAGACAGAAAGAAGAATAATCAGGACGTGCGTAAATAAACTATATCAAGTAAATGGGCATCGGAGAATAGCTTCAAATGAAACAGTGTACAAGAAAATAGATCTGGTAATGAGCACGATCAGGAAGAAACGTGTCTCATTCTTTGGACATGTGATAAGAACACCAGAAAAGAGAATTAATAAGGGAATAAAAGAAAAATTATGGAATAGTAAGACTGACATTAAACGGATCACAGAAGTTAAGGAAGATATAACACAACTCCAAATTACAGTAAATGATCTAAAAAAACAAAACACAGAAAAGAAGGATACTGCAAGACACACACACTACTCTACAAACTAAGATCAATAAAAGAGCTAGAGGAAGAGTGACCTCAGAAGAAGAAATAAAGAAAACATGTGAAAGAATAAATAAGTACTGGGAAGACATAAGAGCAAAACACCCATCATATAATAATAAATTGTAATAATCCTTGTATTACCACTGTGTTATTGAATTTCCTTATTGAATTATTATTGAACATTATTTTATTATTGAATAACAATAACTTGTATAAATCTTTGTATGATTCACTAGGGTGGTTCAATGAAGGCCATAAAATTAATAATAATAATTTAATAGAAGCTTCTCTACTAAACATTGACATACCGGGTGATAAAAAAGTCAGTATAAATTTGAAAAGTGAATAAATCACGGAACAATGTAAATAGAAAGGTACAAATTGACACACATGCTTGGAATGACGTGGGGTTTTCTTAAAACCAAAAAAAAAAAAAGTTCAAAAAATTTCCGACAGATGGCGCTTCATCTGATCAGAACAGCAATAATTAGCGTAACAAAGTAAGACAAAGCAAAGATGATGTTCTTTACAAGAAATGCTCAATACGTCCACCATAATTCCTCAACAATAGCTGTAGTCGAGAAATAACGTTGTGAACAGCACTGTAAAGCATGTCCGGAGTTATGGTGAGTCATTGGCGTCGAATGTTGTCTTTCAGCATCCCTAGAGATGTCGGTCGATCACGATACACTTGCGACTTCAGGTAAACCCAAAGCCAATAATCGCGCGGACTGAGGTCTGGGGTCCTGGGAGGCAAAGCATGACGAAAGTGGCGGCTCAGCACACGATCATCACCAAACGACGCGCGCAAGAGATCTTTCACGTGTTTAGCAATATTGGGTGGTTCTAATAAAACCCCATGTCATTCCAAGCATGTGTGTCAATTTTTACCTCTCTATCTACATTATTATGTGGTTTATTAAGTTTTCAAATTTATACTGACTTTTTGATCACCCGGTATTCATGGAATTTTAATGTATAATCCACGATTACAGAGGTTCTGTGTAGCGTCCCACGCCCGATCTATACGAACATAGCATCCTACAGCTTCTTGTACTATGCACTCCAATTAGACCCAAGCGGATAAGCGCAACGCAATGCAGTGTAAAGCACTGTATGTTCCTCTCGCACCCAGAGTGAAGACCGAGTGGTCGGGTACAGTGACCTGTTGGAACCATCTCACGGTAGAGCATGCTGTGCTGCCTGTCAGCACCAGGAAGACACACTCACACTCGCACACCACGCAGCCATGCAGACCCCGCACGCGTTCCCAGAACGGCCCGACGGGCTAATTTCGCTGCCCGTTTAATGTCGCTGATGCTATGACCGGGAGCTCCGCTGCTCTCCATAATGCAGCTAATAGCCGCTTATTACCGAAACGTAAAAAGGCTCTGAATTAATAAAGGAGAAAGACAAAGAGCCACAGGCGGAAGGAGACCGGCAAAAAGTTAATGCGGTTCGCCATGCAGCACAACGGAACTTCCTGGTCTACGACTTCCGCCGAGTCGCTTTCCGGTCCCTTCCTCCTCGGATGCAGGTACAATGGTCAGTAATGAACCACTTTACTAGCCAGCGCTCTGCTTGGGAAGCGGGGAGCCAGATCTATGAATAGAAAGACCCCTTGTGAGGTCTCCCGTCTTTTCCAAGATGTGCAGTAACAATTGCTTTTTTATTATAGCCACGCGAAAGACTGCAGGTCAATTTGAGACTACAAATATCACGCAAGTTAACGTAGCCTCCATCAATGCCAGGTTATGCTTCAGTCAGTAACACATACAACATGGCTCAAAGCATGACAGTCGCTATATCTGGATCGACACACCAAAGTATACAATGCATTGACAGTAAAAAATGGTTCAATGGCTCTGAGCACTATGGGACTTAACTTCTGAGGTCATCAGTCCCCTAGAACTTAGAACTGCTTAAACCTAACTAACCTAAGGACATCACACACACCACTGTCCGAGGCAGGATTCGAGCCAGCCACCGTAGCGGTCACGCGTTCCAGACTGCAGCGCCTAGAACCGCTTGGCCACTCCGGCCGGCCATTGACAGTATCTGGTGTCTCATTGCTGACAGGAAAACACAATTCCAATTCCGAATCGAGGATCACGAGTATGAAAATGTATCCGTAGTGGAATTAAATGAGAAGTTAGTAAATATAAACAATATTTCATTAAATACTCAGTTCGCAGTAATGGGGATTGTGGTCCAAATACGATCGTTTTTGACACGTATGTACCCAAACATTTAAGCCAAAGTTGCAGTGATTCTGCTAGAGCTACGACGTACGTTCCTATTCTTCGTACCTATTTCAACTAACTTCGCATTACATAATTATTCCCAAGTAGCTAATTAATGATAATAACAATAACAGCCGCACCGGGTAGCTGCGCGGTCTTGAGCGCCTTGCCACGGTTCACGCGACTGCCCCCCTCGGAGGTTTGAGTTCTCCCTCGGACATTGGTGTGTGTGTTGACGTTAGCGGAAGTTAGTTTAAATTAGCTTAAGTAGTGTGTAAGCCTACGGACCGATGACTACAGCAGTTTGGTCCCATAGGAACTTACCCCAAATAAAGACTAACTGAATCAGATGAAATACATAGGATTAGGGTACCCATTCGCTCAAAAGATCTGTGACCTCCCATGCCCACAAATTAAAATTATTACTATTATTTCATGGAACCATAATGACTCTGTTCAACTGGAACAGTACTGCTACCGTGTCTGGAGTCTTTATCAAGCAAACCTAACGGCAGACTACTAGGGATTCAGGTACATGCCGTTTGGTTTATACCATACGAAAGTGTAAGAGAGAGTACCAAGGAAGTTAAACATGAGTATTTCAAAGAAAGGCGCTGTTGTTTTCGTAATTTTAGACTGTGTATTCGAGATAGATAGTATAACAGTTCCTCTTCCTCCCTCACATATCTGAACTAAAAGTCACGAACGTAATACGAGAGAGATTACAGCACAGTTTTCATGCGATTCGTTTACAACTGAAATAGGGTTTTGATGCTGAATGTAGCTTCTAACATGCGATGTACAGAAGGCTCATTACGTATAAAAAAGTAGACGTAAAGCTAATTAGCGATTCTCCCGCTCTGGAAGGCTCATAAGACACTGTTCTCTTTTACAACGAGTGGATTGAAAAACCACTTCGATGATTTTGACAAGCATATTAAAACAGTACGACTATTAGACAATGAATGGTATGTTGTAAGACGTTGTAGTGTTAACTATAATACATGTGTGTGCGACATGCAAGTCTACCACATATCAACATGAAGGTTTTGGTGGACTGCAATGGCAGAAGAAAGGAAGCAGTCTGAAAACTTTCCACACCGTCGACAAAAGCTTATCAGAAACGGAGAACGGGTTTGAAACGGACAGGTATAGCCATCACATTTGAACAATCCTGTCATTACCTTCAAGCAGTTTAAGGATTTGGAAAACTTGCTTCAATGACAGTTCAGAGATTTGAATTCAACTCCTGCCCAATACGTGTCCATTGGTTTAACAACTGTGTAAACATATCCACGACTGTTATAACTATACTGAAACTACGCAAAACACATCACTCTGTCCATTCGTCTTGTTTTTTTTAGACTTAACTAAATCTTCGAAGTCTTTTTTGTATGTGAGAATGTTCATGAGCAGAGAATCGCCGTTCTCAGAGCGTAAATATGAGGTACAACACTTCTTGACGTTTGCTGTAATACTTGTTGTAAATCAAACCCCAGAGAAAATATACTTATTTCCCGACTGTCGATCGCTGTATCATTAGCTCATATTAGCAGTTTTCCGACAATGTTACCCCTTTTCAGAGCTCTTAAGAAACATAGAAGAAAATGAAAATCGGTTCTAAGCTCGTATTTACAATATTACAAAGCTAAAAAGGCTTTTCTATCTATTTACAATAGAAACGTTGTGTAACATTCATTTTTTTAATAGTTTCCCTTTAATAAAATACGTTTGTCAATCCAGGGAAGCCTCTGTATTGCTTTATATTTCGTAGACTGAAATGTTTTCGTATAAATTGTTTCAAGTTTGTATTTTCAAATAGCTTAGTACGTGTAGAGGGCATTCAATAATACTACAGGCTTTTTACACTAATCAAATTTCTTTCAGTTATTAACATAACGTAAAACCACACAGCCCGCATCTCGTGGTCGTGCGGTAGCGTTCTCGCTTCCCACGCCCGGGTTCCCGGGTTCGATTCCCGGCGGAGTCAGGGATTTTCTCTGCCTCGTGATGGCTGGGTGTTGTGTGATGTCCTTAGGTTAGTGAGGTTTAAGTAGTTCTAAGTTCTAGGGGACTGATGACCATAAATGTTAAGTCCCATAGTGCTCAGAGCCATTTGAACCATTTTTAAAACCACACAAGTTTGGTTTTAGTATATGACAGAGGAACTGGAAGCGTTCCCGTTAAGATAGGTGACTGTGTAACTACGATAAAGCTATTCTATACAGCGTTCATGCTACAAAAAGATATAAAAGTTTTCTTACTTTTCTAATATTGTAAACACACCAGCTTCTTAACAGATCTGAAGATGGGCGACACTACGAGAAACGGGTAATTTTGAAATAATAAAACAGCAATTGCAGATATAAAACAAGTGCATTTCCTAGAAATACGTATCGTGGATAACTCCTTACCGAGAAGAAAGTGTGGTTTTGATAAACCACATTGTGTGAGATCACGATAAAAGAATAATAGTAATAATAATAACAAGGAGAAGAAATTGTAAAACATTTTTTGCGCAGCAGCTAATTTTCTGTGCCGTTACGAGAAAAAGATAGTGTACCAATAGTTTTGGTTAAATCCTAAAGCTACATGTAGTGTCTCACAGAACGAGGGTATGTGACAACGCTCACAGTACTCTGTTCCTCGGAATCCTCCCCTTCCATCCCTTTTTCCTCATCTTTCCCCCTTTCCAATGGTCCAAGCCCAGTAGCTGTGCGACTGCGATGAGTTTCCCTGTCTTCCTTCTTCCATTTCCTTACCCATACGTAACAATACAAACACAACACCGTATAGCACAAATGACACGATACAGCTATAGATCCGACGCTCCACCCACGGTCTGTCTTATGAAGCACGCTAAGGCTATAAGCAGATCTCTGATAAATACAAATATTTACAGGCATGTCCTTAGAAAATGTTATGCCCACCCACGAGGTGGGATTAGCAACACACAGGTAATAAACAGAAGCGATTAGACGTATGCAGAACAATTACCATATAGGAAAAAACTGAGGAAATGACCAGAAGTATTCGGAAACAGCGCACAGCCATCAAAATGTCCTACAGAAGCGAAAAAATCAGAAGTTACTCTCTTCTGGTTAGACACACAGATCGAGGAGTAACCAGCAGACAAATCCACGCACAACCATCGTACGTGGCTGGATCTCTTGAGAATAATGCTGTTGTGGTCCCTTCAATAAAGAAGACTCCTTTCCCCTACTCCTATTCAGCAAAGATCGAGATCAGATATCACAATCCCCATGTGGAGAGGACGAAATACTCTCTCTTTCTTTCTTTGTCTGTTTATAAACTCACTGAAAAATTCACAATTAGAAATGCTAATTTCTCATTAACTTCCCAAACAGGCGAAGACAGAAAGCGAGAGTGTAACGCCCCATCCTCATAGGATCATGATATGTGAATCTACTGAAAGGTCTTTGCTTTCCGCATTTTGAGAGATGGTAGTAAGGACCAAAACAAGAAAAAGGTACTGTCCAGGAAACATGAGATCTGAATTGCATACCATAAGAACTTTTAGCACTTGTTCATCTTCGCTACTGTGAAACACATCTTCTCTACTGAACAAATGCCCGTAGCTCTTAATTTATGCACTTTGGAGCCCATGTTTACTGAAAAATTTTTTCCTGTTTTGGTCCACACTTCATCCTCCCGTAACATGGAAGACAAAGAGTTTGCGGTAGAAGGCATGTGTTTCGCAGTATCGAAGGTGAATAAGTGTTCGTAGCTGTCAGGGTATTATTTTAAAGCCATTGTTTACTAGGCCTTTTTATTCTATTGGTCCGTACTATTAGGTCTGAACGTTCATCGATGGTGCTCTGGTTCACCCTATAAACCCTTCGAAGAGTCACCAGGCGCATTTTCTCTGGTATTTCGGTAGATGTTTCCAATTTCATTTTTCCGTTGTGTGGTTGGAGACACAGCGCAAAATTAACAAATAAATCGTTAGTTTCTCTGGCCCTCTTTGCTAAGAGATTCCTAAGCTTGCCAGCGTTAAGTTAAGATCGAATTCTAAACTTTTTACGAAGCTCTTTTTGCTTTCATTTCTCTCATCTGACAGTGATAGTTTACTAATGTTGCCCACCAACAAAATAATTCGAAAATCTGACCAGCTAAGGCGGTGGTGCATGCATTGTAGCTTAGGTGACTGTATCCGTGCGTGATGAGTCACAAGTGTTCTACATCAAACTGTTCGTCTCTGTTCACGCTGCAATACAGTGGTACACTGTAAATAGTGAACGCTTAAACTCAGTTAAAATTAAAGAAGCTGGTTTCGTTTCATGTCAGCAGTTAGAAAATATCGTACTGAGTAAGTGAAAGTTGGCACATATTCATCTTGTATCTGCGCTGTAGCCGACCATTCACACAAAAGGTGAGAGGGAGGGGAATGAACGAGACTGAAAATCATTTAATTGTAAGATTCTGTAGACGACGCGACGCGGGTGATACGAAACACAAGCTTGCCGTAGCAAGAGTGGCTAGTAACTTTTACTGGACGAGCTGAACCGCGCGTTGGCTTTCTGTATCAGTCGAATATACGAGGGCAGTGGTGACGAGTGACGACCAGTTTGGCGTACCTCAGCTGTGTGGGGGAAGGGCGGCAGGTTCTGACCGCCCCTCGCGGCGGGGCCACCGGCGCTGGGCGCTCGCCACGGTGGGGGAACCGCACCGATGGCACTTGGGTGCGGCGGCGACTGTACGGTTTTCTTGAAGCCGGTATTCATATGGAAATACTACACACGTGCAGCCAGCCGGTTCCCATGGCAACAGGGATTCGAGTCCGGCAACCGCCGCGGCTCCAGCGCGGTCGTCGGCGCCTCCTGAGGCGCGGCTATAGCGCTCGTAGCGCCCCTCTGGAAATTCACGTCGTCCGCGGAGGAGAACGAACGCTTCACCGTGGCGAGGAGTCGGTGAGAAACGCCTCTGGCAATAACTTGCGAATATCAATATAACTTGCAGAGAAAATCCCTGACCCCGCCGGGAATCGAACCCGGGAACCGGGGCGTGGGAAGCGAGAACACTACCGCACGACCACGAGATGCGGGCGGGGGACTTAACTGCTAAGGTCATCAGTCCCTAAGCTTACACACTACTTAACGTAAATAATCCTAAGGACAAACACACACACACCCATGCCCGAGGGAGGACTCGAACCTCCGCCGGGACCAGCCGCACAGTCCATGACTGCAGCGCTTTACACCACTCGGCTAATCCCTTGCGGCTTGCAAATATCTTTCGAATAAGTCATAACTATCACATTTAGGCGAGTCAGTTGCCGGATTATTGGATCCAAAGGTGTTCGTTTCGATCCCCAGGTAGTCCTAGAATTTTTCTTTATCTCTTATCGCCGGCCGAAGTGGCCGAGCGGTTCCAGGCACTACAGTCTGGAACCGCGCGACCACTACGGTCGCAGGTTCGAATCCTGCCTCGGGCATGGATGTGTGTGATGTCCTTAGGCTAGTTAGGTTTAAGTAGTTCTAAGTTCTAGGGGACTTATGACCTCAGCAGTTGAGTCCATTAGTGCTCACAGCCATTTGAACCATTTTTTTTTTTACCTCCTTCACTTCTGACAATGCCTGTGGATGTGAAAAAACACTGAGCTGCACCGTGATTCGGTGGGTCGCCACATGATTGACAGAATAAGTCAGTTCAGTAGCTGGAGGACGGCAACTTTCAGCAGGACCATGCCTCGTAACGCATTTTGGTGTTGAAACCAGTCTCTGGAGTGAAGACAGTTTCCTTCAGTCCAGAACCGCGCTGCTGCTACGGTCGCAGATTCGAATCCTGCCTCGGGCATGGATGTGTGTGATGTCCTTAGGTTAGTTAGGTTTAAGTAGTTCTAAGTTCTAGGGGACTTATGACCTCAGCAGTTGAATCCCATAGTGCTCAGAGCCATTTGAACCATTTTTTTTACCTCCTTCACTTCTGGCAATGCCTGTGGATGTCTAGGGGACTGAAGACCTGAGATGATAAGTCCTATAGTGCTTACAGCCATTTGAACCCTTTGAAGACAGTTTCATAATTACCAAGGGAAAGATATAAAAATTCAACACACTTTCTTTTCAGATCAGTTTTTTACCTGCTTATATGTTTCTTGCGTAATTGTACGTACACTTTGTCAGTTATGTGTACAGTGACGACATCTGACAGCCTCACGTCACAAAGACATTTCTCGTCTCGCAACTGCACCCCGATTTAATGTGGGCAACAACGTCGTTGACATTATTACTTTCGTGGCTCTGTGGCTTGGGCTCAGATGTGTTACTAGTACCTGTTCGACGATGTCAAGATATTTTATTTATATGCAATGACGATGCCTCCTTGATTTAATCAGGGTAATACAAGGCTTTTCTATTTTTCTCAGGATTGTTTCATCACATTGATAAGTTCATGTTTTCCATATACATTGTCTGACAAAAAGAAAGTGAGGCACCCAGAAGACATGAAACTTCGCCCATGTTCAAATGGCTCTGAGCCCTATGGGACTTAACATGTGAGGTCATCAGTCCCCTAGAACTCAGAACTGCTTAAACCTAACTAACCTAAGGACATCACACACATCCATGCCTGAGGCAGGATTCGAACCTGCGACCGTAGCGGTCGCGTGTTTCAAGACTGTAGCGCCTAGAACCGCTCGACCACACCGGCCGGCTTCACCCACGTAAACACCTTATAGCGATTATGCAAACGATTAGACTTTGACACGTAGAACGGCGACCAGAGTGAATAGTGTTGTTTGTGTTTAGTATTGTCATCAAGCCTGGTACTGAGTATAAGGGGCGTAAACAATGTCAAATGTTGAGTGACCGCTGTGAAGGACACAGAGACGGCGATTAATCGTGTTAGACAGTGTTGTCAGCACCTGACAGAATTTGAATGGGTCCTCATTGTAGGTCTCCATTTGGCCAGCTGGTCGAAAAGTGCAATATCTAGATCTGTGGGACATTCCCTTGTGATAGTGACCCGAGTTGGACCGGTCTCGAATAGTGCAATATCCAGTTTTGTTGGACAGTCACTTGTGACAGTGACCCGAGTTGGAATGTACTGAACGTGAGGGTAGCCGTACTAGTCCTCGAGGCTACAGTAGACGGCGCCTGATCATCACAAGGTAGGATCACTATGTTGTTCACCAAACAGACCATAACCCTTTCTCATCTACATCTGCAATCAGAGAACAGATAATTCATTCCCTACAGCACTGAGTGTCATTCCGCGCCATTGGTCAGATAGCAGTTGCAACCGGACCCACTCGTAGGCTGCCGTTAGCATCACAAGACAAAAGGCTTCGTCTGGATGGGCATCATGTCCCGAGAGCATAGACTCTGATGAGTGATGCTGTATTGAATCACAGTTCTGTACAATCCCAAATGGCCATCTTGGGCGATTTTGGCGATGAGCTGGGAAGAAGTCCAAGTCTCAAAAAAAAAAAAAAAAAAAAAAAAAAAAAAAAAAAAAAAAAAGTTCAAATATGTGTGAAATCTTACGGGACTTAACTGCTAAGGTCATCAGTCCCTAAGCTTACACACTACTTAACCTAAATCATCCTAAGGACAAACACACACACCCATGCCCCAGGGAGGACTCGAACCTCCGCCGGGACCAGCCACACAGAAGTCCAAGTCTTCAATGTTTTCGAGAAGCACAACGGTGTTACTCTCGGTGTCACGGTGTGGGGAGCAATCGAGTATTTTTCAACAGGACAATGCACGTCCACATGCGGTACTTGTCTCTATGAACTGTCTGTGTGCTGTTGAGTTACTCCCAAGCCCCTAAATATCTCGAGATCAGTTGCCGATACAATGTGTCTGGGACCAAATGGAACTTCGTCTCAGCCCCAGGGGAAGTATACAGGAGATCATGGACCATTTACAACAGTTTGACTCAGGAGAAGGTACGATGGCTTAATGACACATTTCCTAGACAAATCTGTGCACGCATCTTACACAGAGCGTGTGTGACGTCGTACAGCTAAGTGAGTTCATCCTGTCAAGCTTTTAGTAAATGTTATGACCAGACGAAACTACAATAGTTCGGCCATAGCTGTGGGTTTTATGATTGCTCTGGAAGACGGTTTATGGGAACTACAACATAAGAAATATTAGTCCACTTTATTAGATGAATGGATAAAAGATTTGCTTAAGACGACACAATCCTTCACGACATGAGCGCTTGATAATTTACAATTTTCACTGACTATTAAAACATTGCTTGATGCACTAATTAACAAATTGTTCCCTTGAAGTACAATGTTTAACATTTACAAAAGAACATTTCCCTCTGAGACTTGAAGATGCTGACTGCTCTAGCTGAGGTGAGAAACTGAGGCAGAGTGCTTGCATGCTTGTCTCTATGTTGACCTCCGTGAGGACGTTGTTGTGCTGAGAGAGATGTCATATCTTCTTCAGCCTCTCCCATTCGTTGTTGTGGACAGCAGGGAGACATCGCTAATGTCTGTGGTATCCATGCCCATTGCCAACTTTGGTGTGACGCCGTGACCTCTGTATTACACCACACTAAGTATGATTCGATTTTGTAATCAGTGAAATGTATCATAAACCCTCTAAACCCGAGAAGTTTCGTTTCCATTATTCCTCCTCTTCTGGGTGCTTTTTTTTTTTCAAGCAGTCTATACGAAATTAAAAACTTTCCAGTATTTTGTAACTGATTGTTTACAAGTTGTTTACTGTCCCGAAGTTATGTATGGTTTCGCTTTCGTGACAGATCTGAAGAAAGTCATCATAGGCGAAAATCTACAGTTTGACAACAATTTGTTTGAGATCATTGACTGAAATTGAAGAAAGAAATTCAACAGCATGGCGGTCCTGGGACTCAAAGCAGTGCTCACGTTTGACTCGTCTGGTCCGATTCCAAGATATGAGAGACATAACCCGGACCGCATAAATAACAACATCAGCCATGACCCAGACTGGTCGACGGAAGGCGACAAGCAAAATGCTTGTCAAAACTTGGCTGACTTTCTGGAAATAATTTATCATTGCAGTCCGCTGAGAAAGACTGCATTCTCATAATGGTGATGCGCTCTTCTCGCCAGTTCTCGGTAACTTTAATTGGGCCAGCGAGCGAAGACGGCAGTCCTCGCATCCAGCAACTGTCCGCGCGGCCCTCTCCCCTACACAGGGGGCAGGCATCGCTCGCGCCCCACGGATCTCGTCCAGCCGTGCCGCCGCCCCTCTCGTTCCATTACGCCAGAGCTGGTCGGACCTGCACGCATTTGAATGCGCGCTGCGACCTGCGCGGCCGTCTTCTCAGCGCTTTCCAACCTCCCCTCCTCGTCAAAGCCGGATTTCGCCCTCCGTGTGACAGCAGTCGTCTCTCGCGACGCCCAACACACTCCCTCGCCACTCTAAAGCTGCGACAGAATCACGTCGATAAAACCGTACTACGACCGGCAGGCTGCTTCATTACTCGAACATTCGTGGAGAACAAATCTCGCCAGTCTTGTTTTCGTGGCGAGCTTCCGCAAACTGTCCTCCGATTACACTGCAAGAAGCGAAGAATATCCAAATGTTACCGGACTGCCTTCACCGAGCAAGCAGTGCTGCTGCTCCGAGCAGTTCCCCTACAAGCTAATCGCATTTCAGCGATACGCGGGGAGGAGACTCATCCTGCTACACCAGTTTCGCGACGAGAGGTACAACGGGGGCTGATCCCTACATCTTTATCCAAAAGGAAAACTTTACCATTAGAGCTCATCACCGAAGGCTTCCAACGAGACAACTGTTTTACCAGGGGCGTTCAGTAAGTAATGAACATTTTTCTTTCTTGGCCAATTTCGGTTGAAAAAAAATGCGTAATTTGTCGTGCGACATCGTCGAAAATTCTCGCTTCAACCCCTGTGGTTTGGCGAAGTTCACATAGGCGGAATTGTTATAAGTAGCTTTCAAAATGGCGTCTGTAACGGGACTAACCAGGAGTAACACCCGATATGTAAGAGTAGTAAAAAATTTTCTAATGGGGTGATATCCTTAAATCAATATTCGCGAAGTCGGATGGAAGACTTAAATTTGTTGGGGAAAATATATACGTAAAGCAAACCACATTCACGATTCTAGAGTAGCCTCCTGTTTCAGAACCTGAACTCCTTATCAAGTAGGTGCCAGGGCAGACATCAAACGAATTCACAGACGCCATGCTAGGATAGTAACTGATCTACATATCCCATACAAAATTGGTGGCACTGGCAAGTGACTGTGCAGAATAACTCTCTTAAGATGGTTTACCGTCACTTCCGACGTTACTAGACGGATGAAATAGAAGTCGCTAACAGAACAATCATTTCAGTTAAAGAAAAGAAAAATATTCTCCGTATCCCAGTAATGATTGAGTACTTGACAGCGTGTGAGGATTCCTTAAGCATACCACATAATATCGCCAGAAGGGATATTAACCTCGATACGAAAAATCTACCCTTCCAAATAAAGATCTTCCTGGCATGGTGGGTTACATTGCCAAGCCCAGAACTTAAAGTATCAGGTTATGCTGATAATTATTTTTTTACAACCGTCTATTCACAGCTGAATGGAACAAATTTTCATGTCCGTACGCGCTTCGCATTTATTATTTGCAAGGCATTTCGGAGGCATGGAATGTACACATATTTCTATTTACATTATTTTACGTTTATTGAAATAACCAGTTGCATCAAAAAACTATTTCCTCACCCGGTTTAAGGCACCTAGTTTTAACTTCTGAAGAAGCGAACTAGGAGCCTGAAACCGGTTCAGGAAAGAAAATTTCTTTTCTGAAATTGGTTGCTGATTATTTCAATAAATTATGTGTTGACATTATAAGCAGTTGCTACTCTTTCTTCTTATATGTGATGCAGTCATAGTATAAATTTCTACATAGAAATTTCGAAGATGCAAGTCTACAAGTGCTCTTTTTCCCATTTTTCATGTTTATTCTGCTTAGTGCCAACGAAATTTCGTTTTCACAGCACTAGGAAATGAAATTTGTTTACGTGAAGTAGTGCTTGGTATGGTTTTGCAGTTGTTGAATGTTATTACCAACTGCTGAATATGATATCGGTGATCTATCTCTGTGTGTGTGAATATGTATTTGTTTCAAAATGGGTGAAAGTACAACAGGATCTTTTTAAAATTATTTTTCATTGATTTTATTAAGTTCAGCAGAGAGTTTGTGTTGATTGGTGTCTGGTCGTTGATTACATGTTTGATCTCTGGTATGGTTTTTCGGGGAACGATATTGTTCCTGTATTGGTGTAAGACAAGAAAAATCTCAGCCTACGTACACCCCTGTTAAAACAAATTTATATTAACAAATGCAAACACACACACACACACACACACACACACACACACACGGACAAATTACCGATATCATATTCATCAATGGGTGATAACATTCAACAGTGGGCAACAATATCCAAAACATAACGTCAAGTAAACAAATGTCCATTTCGTAGCGCTGTGAAAACGAAAGTTCGTGCGGCAGTAAGCTGAAGAAACACGAAAATGGGCAGATGTAGACCTGTACCTACGAAATTTTAAGTAGGAATTTGGACTACCACTAAATCACAGACAAACTGAAAGAGCCAGTATTGTTTATAACCTCAGTATATACTGTCCAAAAGGTAAAGCTAAATAGTTTAAACAAAAATATGTATGTACTCCAAGCCACTGCAGAGGCCCAGCAAATAATACGAAATGGTTATGGAAGGAAAAATTTGTTTCATTCAGTTGTAAGTAGATGGATCTAACGTAGTAATTACTATCATAATATTAGACGCAAATGAGGCCGACAGGACAGCAAACATTTAACCATGTTGTTGTCTAGGAACTTAATCTTAGTATAGTAGAAATGCGACATTCCTCATTTGTCATGTTTTCGAGTAAGTTATGTTCGGAGGGGAGCGGACCGCTCGCGCTGTTATTTCGGAACACTGCGGAATGATCACGGAAGTCTTCTAAACTCTCTCTCCTTCTCCCTGTGTACATGCTTTTTCATTTCATTAAAAAAAAAAGAAAAGTTGACAGCTTTTGATGTCGTATACAGGGAGATTTTAAAATTTGCTGACCTTACCCCGGGCCTGCGAAGACCCTTCGCCAGTTGCGGTTGAAATTGAAGAAGGCGGAAGAGTCGGGTGGCTTTTACCACGTACTGCAAAAGAGACTGTTTCTCAGAGCGGCGACGCGTGCGCGAAATAGTTTCTCACTTAGACAATGGCAGTCAGCGTAAAACAGGGTGTACGCCAGAGTGGTCTGGCGCGCATCATGTTTATGTATGACCGGCGCCATTGGCATTCCCAGACGATGTCCGTGGCCGCGTTATGAGCAGCAACGGCACGTAGCGCAGGGGCAAAGGGCGGAACTGCCAGGCGGGGTACAAGGGGATGAGGTATACAGTGCGCAATCCGCGTGCGGTGTGAGGACCGGCCGACTTGTATTCTACACTTTCGCAAATTCCTCCTAGTGCGAAGGGACGGAGGAAGACCTGTTCTTAACTTCCATGCGAAGACGACGCCGTTAGAGGCGTAGCACAAGCATAAAAAGGACGAGGACAGGAAACGAAAAAAGAGGAGAAAATAAATAAATAAAAGGAAGGAAGATTAGTGTTTAACCTACCGTCAACAACGAGGTCATTAGAGACAGAACACATGCTCGGATTACGAAAGGACGGGAAAGAAAACCGAGCGTACAATATCAAAGGCACCATCCCGACATTTGCCTCAAGGGATATAGAAAAATCACGGAAATCGCAAATCTGCGTGGAATCAGATTTGTACCGTCGTCCTCCCGAGTGCGAGGCCAGTGTACCAACTACTGCACCACCTCACTCGATCGCTGCATTCCCCTTAAATAATTCAGAGAATCCACGGGAAATCCAAACCTGATTGGCGAACGGGGATTTGAACGCGACTCCTCTCGAATGCAACTCCATCAGTCAATGCAATAGCGGCAGATGCTTTCATTTCAAAAGCTGGAGTTTGCTGTTAAAATCCTGCCCTCTGACAGGTGCTTTAAGGTGTTACTGAATGGACAAGTTAGCAGATGCAGGAATCAGTTCTGGCCTCCTTCTGTTTAACATGCACATCCACGATATGTCAGGCATGGAGTCCACCAAAACACAGTATGCAAATTATCTTGCACTAGTCTTCCAGAGCAAAGAACCTACGCACTGTGAGAAACTGCTGACAAGTGACCTGACGAAGTGAGTGGCTTTTTCCCAAAACTGCGACTTCATTCGAACCCAAATAAAACTCAGGTCACTGCGTTCTATCCAAACAATAAAAAAGTACAAAGGAGACTACATGTCACTTTCGACGAAATTTAAGTATGCATAACTACAAAGCAATATATCTAGGAATCACTTTGTATCGGTCCTTCACATTCAAACAACAGTGCATCACGTTAACAAAGAAAGATGTCCCAACAGTGAATCTACTTCACAAGATTGTCGGAAGAAGCTGGAATGCTGACACCAATACTCTGAGCTCTGGTGCTCTCGCTCTTGTGTGATCTGCTGGTGAATATTGCGTTACTGTGTGGGAAAACAGCGCCCACCCAGCGAGGATAATGCGCAGTTCAATGGAGCCATGAGAGACACCACCGCGACTGTTAGAGGTACCCCCATAAAATAGTTACCTGCTCTATCTAATATTGCTCCATAAGAGCAAAGGAGGAAAGCGAGTAATATAAACTTGTACGAAAAGATTATATATCATCAGAACTCTCCATTGTACAATGTCGTAGAAGATCCGCCAACGACTCTTCTGAAATCACGTAAACCATCTTGCGTTGATTTGGAAATTATCGGTTGTTCCGACGTGACCTCCAAGTGACCACAAAAGTGAACGCACCTGGTTCAAGATCAACAAAGAAGGTTGAGGAATTCAAACTAGCGCACCAAACCTGATCGAGGCTGAACCGCTCTAGAACGAGTCAATGGAGGTGTGGTTACACCTTGAGGAAGTAGGGTTTCTGCTGGCTGCCATTAAGGAGTGGAGGAGCACACTATGGAACACATTAATAAGTAGTAACTACTGCGAGCATCTGACGGTGATCTGAGAACTTCACACCAACTGCCTCCTAGTGCTCTGGAGTGGTTGTCACATTTAGACGTTTCCATTTGATTATAGATACTTTTGTGTACTTGTAAAACCATACAGCAAATAAAAAAACTGATAATATACAGATAAATATTTGAAATGGGGTCAAACCTGAGAAACCTGAGAAAAGGAGCAAAAATGGCTGGAAATGCATAGCGAGGTAAGAATACCCACTTGAAGTTAGTAGCTAACGTGATTATCATATTCTAATTGTTCCCCAGAATTTCAAAACAAAAGCTTAAATGCGCGACGTTTTTAGTGTCTAATGAAGGTAAAATATCCGACAAAAAATACTTAAGACGCATAATAGCGCTGAAAGATGGAGATTCTGTCTGATATACAGATACCCCTCTACGGCGATTTCCCAGGAATCCAGAAGTCAACACTGCTGTATACGAGGCCGATTATTAATGGACTGGCGGCAGGCGGGTTAATGCTCTGTTTGTGTCCCCATTAAAAGTAATCGAGTATCAATTAAAAGGTAGCTCACGGCAGGACCCGTCCCGTCACTGAGGACGTCATCAATCCCAAGAGCGGTGAGGGTGGCGGAAGGAAGGGCGCGGTGAGGTAATTAATCACAAGCGCGTCAGGACGGCTGTGGCGATCTCAAACCTGGCGCTTTTTGTAGTCAATGGGATGCGGGTACCAAGCAGCTCTTTACAGCCGTCTACTTTATACTTACTTCTAGTACAAGTAACAAACTCCACTCTTGAGGAAGACGAAACAATGGGTACAACCGTACGAGGCAAAAGGGCACACTGTTCCAGACCAACACTTTAATCTCACCTTGCCTCCATAGGCATCAACCAGAAACGTCAAATTACACAAGGTGTATCGTAACTGTTAGCGGAAACTGCCACAGGTGGAAGTATACGGCAATAGAAGCAAAAGCATTCCAGTGAACATGCGTCTATAGACGAATTCTTTGAGAGATCACTGCAGAAGTATGGCTACAAGCTGCCAGTGATTTCAGTAAAAAAAAAAAAAAAAAAATGTCTTAGTCTGCAGAAATGTCTTCGAACTGAAAAGTTTTTGAGTTAAGTTCCCGTCTAACTGGACTCAAGTTACACTCATGGATCATGGGTGGAGAATGTGGCAGATGCAATACGGGAAAGCAGTACATTTTTCTGCTGATACACGACGACAGCTGAATTGCCATTATTTTTCAACGCGGATAGGTCGAACAGAGGCGGTACCTTCGGTTCCATGATCACCTGACCTCTATCTTCCTCGTTTTTCTGTCCGGGATCATCTCAGAAGTGAAATGTACAGATAAGACTGAAAAGAAGCAGCGAATTGCACAGTTTAGTTAAGACTCCCGCAGCGATCCGGGGGTTGTGAAAGAATGTGTAGCTCACTTCAGAGACAATTCAGTATTCCATCTAAATTCGAGGACAACATTTGGAAAACCTTCGTTAACAGGTAAGCATGTACAGTAACATGTAAGATGCTGAAGCAATATTACACAGGGTGATTATAAATTCGATTTACAAAAGTAATCTTTAATTGTGAAAAGTGTAAATAACTTACAGAAATGTTGGACATGGCACTAAATGCAGTGTATCTTCAAGTTTTAATCATTTCTAGCACTGTTAGTTCCCAACGATCCCGCTAGGTGGCATGAGCGAATGATTTATTCCAACAGTCATCACGGAGTCTAATGGTCCACAGCGTGCCCAGTGTCGTTTATGGTTTCAAGATTCCAAATTCGCTACTAGAGTTTGTAAACAGTTCAGAACTAAATACCGCAAGCCACCACCTCGAAGACAAACTGTTATTAATTGATAAAATCGTTTCACGGAAACTGGCTGTTTTTCACTTAAGACGCCAGGTCATGGGCGTGTAGCAGCCACTGACGCAGCAACTGAACAGCTTCAGCAGTCTTACATTCATAGTCCACATTGAACATCAGCAAAGAAAACTTGAAAATACACTGCACTCACTGCAGTGACAAATATTTCTGTAAGTTATTTATCTTTTTCACAAAGGTTAGTTTGTACAAGCAATTTATAAAGACCCGTATTTCTTGCTAACCTAGGTTATGGACGAAATGTAACTTCAGTTAAACAGGCATTTAATCTGAAAGTTTATAATTTTTAATATATTTTTTTACTAACCAGGGCAGTATTTTACGCCGAAGTCAGCTGGGACAACTACTTACACGTACACGAGACCCACGTCTACTGGGGCATCTTTGCTTCTATTACTGTATACTTTCACTCGTGTTAGTTTGTACGAAATAAATTCTTCTCTATAACTGACATAATCCTTTTGCGCATTTCTTTAACCAAGATGTGAGTCCTTTTTAATACGATGAAGTATCTTCGCTGGTCATGCTGTGTTGTTACAAGAGCATCTGTTTTACCAAAATCTTTAACAGCAAATTTATTACCGAATCTGGAGTTAATAGCGAAAGTGATTACCATTTACTAACTGTCCCCGAGAATCTCAAAATAAGAATACAAACGTGTAATATTTTAGTGTCTAAGAAGATAAAACTTTGGAGAAAAAATACTTGAGACGCACAAAAGCGCTACGAGATGAAGATCCTGTCGGATATACAGATAGCTCTTTACAGCGATCTTCAGCATCTGCTCGTACTATTAGTTACGATACACTCAACGCAAGGCCAATAACATGGCACGATATTTCAACTAAGTAACTTGCTGAAGTTCACCGTTCTCGAACATCTGAACTGGTATCCTGAAATTCAGTGAGTTCGTAATTATTAAGAAAGAAAGAACGATAAAACTGTCAGCCTTCCTGTTCCCGCGTAATCCTTGTTTTTAACTGTTTTTACTAATATCGGAAAAACGTGGAATCGTCATCGTTATATCAGCGATCACGGCACTAGGAAACGGAGACATTTTAGTCAAAAACAAAAATTAACAACTGTGTCCAACGGCAGCTCCATGTACAGGATGCGACCGAGCTCTGCGGCCGTTTTTATTGTCCATGAATAGGTAACAGTTATTTACCTCCTCAGAAAATTAATAAATAAAATAAGCCGTTACGAGTGGATTTTGGGTTCGTAGAAACTACGCGACACCACTTATTTTTGCGTGTTCTGCTATACTATCAGTATTTATCCCTCATAACAGCTAAGTTTTCGTCTACAAGCCCATTCTCCAGCTTATACTGCAGACAGTAAACTGCGCTTCAATTTTAAAGCTATCGTATCTTGAGAAATGTTTCTGATTGGAAGTTGAAATAATGTATCGACTGTTATTCGATTTACTGTAGATGAACGTATAGCACTTTCCCTGTCTGTCACTTCTGTTACCAGTGTCGCTTTTTATCGATTTCCAGTGAGAGCATGTACTGCGTCTATCTGCGAAGAACATACAGCGCCTGTTTGTAGGTACGAAATGCAAATTTTCTGTTGTCGTTACACACGGTAATGGGAATTCGAAGAAAAACATAAAAAGTTAATCATATTAACAACGGTCGCAGCTATGAACATTTGTAACAAATCAAAAATTGCGTGCGAAAGAGGAGCGCAAACTAGCATCCCTCTCTTTCGCAGGTATTCCGTATCCTGTTTCGGTATTTGCATACATCTCATACACCAACCCAAAGCTAGGACCTATCATTTCTTTCCTTCTGCACCTTTTCAGTTCCAAGGAGATTCTATTGCTAAACTATTAAGAGCAACTCTTTAGGGAGGGGGAGGGGAAGCACGCAGCGTGAGTCCGACTTAAACCTAGCCTCAGAGGTTGCTTTAGCGCTTTGGACATTTTCCTTGGATTAGTGTTCTTGTACTTTACTATAAAATAGCTGGGGAGATAAATTGATCAGACGGTGCAGCGTTTCGTATGATGGTAGAATCAGATACAGAATAACTAGGAATTAACAACTGGATGATTGGCCGAGCTGGAGGAGGGGACCAAACAGCGAGGTCATCGGCCCTATCGGATTAGGGAAGAACGGGGAAGGAAATCGGCCGTTCCTATTCAAAGGAACCATCCCGGCATTTACGTGAAACGATTTACGGAAATCACGGGAAACACAAATCAGGATGACTGGACGCGAACTTCACCCGTCGTCCTCCGGAACTAACAATTCACTAACGCCAACACCATTAAACGATTGCTCTCTTGTTGAAGAATTCGAGAAAGAAACGGACAAGGTTTATTTAAGGAGCCACCACAACATTCGACAGAAGTCAGTTAGGTAAACAACTAGAAATGGAATGAGGAACGCAGAGCGGGAATCCGAACAGCTCAGTTTCCGAACACAAGGGCAATAACTCACTGTGCCATTTATCTTTGTGTGAAACAGCTATAATATCCTGAACGAAAGCATTAAACGTGTTGCCAGACTTAACAATTTCGCACGACGGAAGAATTGACATCAACCACGTCTCTACCGTTAACTAGAGACACATTGGTTTTTGTACAGACGGCGGAGTGAAACTGTTGTCTTTAAGTTATGTCTGCGATCTATAGAGTACATGCTATCTTTAACGCATAGATTGGTTGGAACACCGTAGTGTCTTATTACGCATTTTCCTATTACTTATGGTATATCCTTACCTTTCTCGAATATCTGAACTGATATACGCAGCCAGTTATAAAGGGATCCTGCAGTTTAACGTGCGCTCCGAACCACGATGTAACTAACAAATAGGGGAGGGGAGGGGGATTGAAGGAGATCATGTGGGTGATGGATCCCAGCCACCTCCTCATAACAGTAAAATCACTGTACTAACTCCTGATGCAATACGAAAACATTACACACATTTCATTGTTATTGTTATTAAAATCCGCGCAGGATTAGCCGAGCGGTCCTTAGCGCTGCAGTCATGGACTGTGCGGCTGGTCCCGGCGGAGGTTCGAGTCTTCCCTCGGGCATGGGTGTGTGTGTTTGTCCTTAGGATAATTTAGGTTAAGTAAGCTTAGGGACTGATCACCTTAGCAGTTAATTCCCGTAAGATTTCACTCACTTATGAACATTTTTTGTTATTAAAATAATAGCCTTCTGTGGTACGACACGTTAAATGTTTTAGTGGCGGCAAATTAAATTACGTTTGTTGGAGTTCGGGGGCAACGGCCTTGCCGCAGTGGATACACCGGTTCCCATGAGATCACCGAAGTTAGGCGCTGTCGGGTGTGGTCGGCACTTGGATGGGTGACCGTCCAGGCCGCAAAGCGCTGTTGCCATTTTTCGGGGTGCACTCAGCCTCGTGATGCCAATTGAGGAGCCACTCGACTGAATAGTAGGGGCTTCGGTCAAGAATACCATCATAACGACCGGAAGAGCGGTGTGCTGATCCCACGCCCCTCCTATCCGTATACTCCACTGAGGATGACACGGCGGTCGGATGGTTCCGGTAGGACACTCGTGGCCTGACGACGGACATACTGAAAACTGTGAGCCTCCAAGAATCACACGGGATCAACGTCTTTTAACAAACACTGACAGCGATAATAGAAGCGATAAGTGACTCCCGAAACTGAATAGGAGTCGAACCAGCCTTTAGACACAGACCTTTAACAACTGAGCCGCCGATGTTAGCATCTTACCATGGCCCGATGTGTGAGAGAGTCTGATGGTACTCATCAGATCAGGTTCAGTAAATAAAAATAAAAATAAAAATAAAAATCAGTCGTTGGGAATAAAAATTTTGAACATGAGAGACACTAAGGGTCCAGCACTATTGTGTTATTGCAACTCAACAGTCTGAAAATAGCCACGGACGCGATACATGAAGCGAGATAGCGCGTATGTGTGACGCGGCTGCGTGGAGGCGAAAAAGAGGCACACGCACGCCTGGACGTGCAGATAGCCACGCATCCATTGTGTGCCACCATCCGAGTCTGTAATTTGGCGGGAACGCTGGCCGTCTGTAATTGTTATTTAAATGACGCAGCGGCAGATTAGCCGCAATTATGAGGGGCAGCGGGAATTAAAAAGGAGGACCCGCCTACCGCCTAGCGCGGAAACGATAAAAAGCGAGACGAAACGCAAGCGCACGGCTTGTAGCATGGCGGACGACCTCCAGAGACCCTTTAGTAGGTGCCAAAAGTAGGTAGGTGGTTTCTGAGTAATAGCAACTCTGCTAAACGAAAACAGCACTAAAACATTTTAGTTGACATCAGGACACCAAATTTTAAATTGTGCATACTAAAGTTCTATTGCTTCATGTCTACTTCATTGCTGTTTCAGTCTCATACGTGACAGATATTGAGAGGGGTAATATAAAGTTTTAATTATAACTCGCTACGTATTACCTCTGTTGTTGTTGTTGTGGTCTTCAGTCCTGAGACTGGTTTGATGCAGCTCTCCATGCTACTCTACCCTGTGCAACCTTCTTCATCTCCCAGTACCTACTGCTACCTACATCCTTCTGAATCTGCTTAGTGTATTCATCTATTGGTCTCCCTCTACGATTTTTACGCTCCACACTGTCCTCCAATACTAAACTGGTGATCCCTTGATGCCTCAGAACATGTCCTACCAACCGCTTCCTTCTTCTAGTCAAGTTATGCCACAAACTCCTCTTCTCCCCAATTCTGTTCAATACCTCCTCATTAGTTATGTGATCTACCCATCTCATCTTCAGCATTCTTCTGTAGCACCACATTTCGAAGCTTCTATTCTCTTCCTGTCCAAACTATTTATCGTCCATGTTTCACTTTCATACATGGCTACATTTCATACAAATACTTTCAGAACCGACTGCCTGACACTTAAATCTATACTCGATGTTAACAAATTTCTCTTCTTCAGAAATGCTTTCCTTGCCATTGCCGGTCTACATTTTATATCCTCTCTACTTCGATCATCATCAGTTATTTTGCTCCCCAAATAGCATGTATGTAACCCATCTTCTTCATTACAGTCACATAAAAATAGTTTTGCATCACCTCGGTTCCGAGAGTTTCAGAACCTTTACAGAAAATTGGAATTGAGATCAACATAAATATCATTTCCGCCCTTTTTATTGCTCATGAAAAACACAAACTGCATGTTGAACCACCATACAGCGAGACTTTCAGAGGTGGTGGTCCCGATGGCAGTACACACCGGTACTCTATTACGCAGTATCACGTTGCATTGATGCATGCCTGGATTCGTCGTGGCATACTATCCACAAGTTCATCAAGGCAGTTGTTGGTCCAGATTGTCCCATTCCTCAACGGCGATTCGGCGTGGATCCCTGAGACTGGTTGGTGGGTAATGTCGTCCATAAATAGCCCTTTCAAGTCTGTCCCAGGCATGTTCGACAGGGTTCATGTCTGCAGAACATGCTGGCCACTCTAGTCGAGCGATGTCGTTATCCTGAAGGAAGTCATTCACAAGATCTGCAGATGGGAGCGCGAATTGTTGTACATGAAGACGAATGTCTCTCCAATATGCTGCCGATATTGTTAAACTATCGGTCGGAGGATCTCATTCACGTATCGTATAGTCGTTACGGCACCTTCCATGACCATCAGCGGCGTACGTCGGCCCCATATAATTCCACCCCAAAACAGCAGGGAACCTCCACCTCGCTGCACTCGCTGGACAGTGTGTCTAAGGCGTTCCTCCTGACCGGGTTGTCTGCACACACGTCTCCGACGATTGTCTGGTTGAAGTCATATGCGACAGTCATCGGTGAAGAGAACGTGATGCCAATGCTGAGCGGTCCATTCGGCATATTTTTGGGCCCATCTGTACTGCGCTGCAAGGTGTCGCGGTAGCAAAGATGGACCTCGCCAAGGACATCGGGAGTGAAGTTGCACATCATGTACCCTATTGTGCACAGTTTGAGTCGTAACACTATGTCCTGTGGCTGTACGAAAAGCACAAAGCACTATTCATCATGGAGGCATTGCTCTCAGGGTTCCTCCGAGCCATAATCCGTAGGTAGCGGTCATGCACTGCAGTAGTAGCTTTTGGGTGGCCTGAGCGAGGCACGTCATCGACAGTTCCTGTCACTCTGTATCTCCTCCATGACCGAGCAACATCGCTTTGGTTCATTCCCAGACGCCTGGACACTTCCCTTGTTGAGAGCCCTTTCTGGCACAAAGTAACCGCGCTATTGACCATCTAGGCATGGTTGAACTACAGACAACACGAGCCGTGTAACTCCTTTCTGGTGGAATGACTGGAACTGATCGGCTGTCGGACCCCCTCCGTGTAATAGGCGCTTCTCATGCATGGTTGTTTACATCTTTGGAAGGGTTTAGTTTCGTCTCTGAACAGTCAAAGGGACTTTGTCTGTGATAGAACATCCACAGTCAACGTCTTTCTTCAAGAGTTCTGGGAACCGGAATGATGCAAAACTTCTTTGATGTGTGTAGTACTACAGCCACAATCATTGTGCGAGAGGATATAATTTGTTTCTAGATTCATCACGAAACGTTCTCTCTAGGAATTTGAATCCAAAGAATTTCATGGTATGCAACGTAATTATTGTAATAGTCAACGCGGATTTAGAAAACATCGTTCTTGTGAAACACAACTAGCTGTTTACTCACATGAACTGTTGTTGAGTGCTAATCGACAAGGGATTTCCAATTGAGTCCGAATTTCTAGACTTCCAGAAGGCTTTTGAAACCGTACGTCACAAGCAGCTTGTTGTCAAATTGCGTGTTTATGGAATATCGTCTCAGTTAAGCGACTGGATTCGTCATTTCTTATCAGAGAGGTAACAGTTCGTAGTAATTGACGGAAAGTCGTCGAGTAAAAGAGAAGTGATTTTTGGCGTTCCCCTAGGTAGTATTATAGGCTCTCTGTTGTTCCTTATCTATATAAACCATTTAGGATACAATCTAAGCAGCAGTCTAAGGTTTTTGCAGATGATGCTGTCGTTCCTCGTCTAGTAAAGTTATCAGAAGATCAAAATTAATTTCAAACGGATTTAGATAAGGTATCTGTACGGTGTGTAGAATTGGAAGTTGACCCTAAATAATAAAAATTTTGAGGCCATCCACGTAAGTGCCAAAAGGAAGTCAACAAACTTCGGTTACACGATAAATAAATCAAAAGTAAAGGCCGTAAATGCAACTAAATACTTAGGACTTACAGTCAGGAACAACTTAAATTGGAAAGAACACCTAAAAATGTTGCGGGGACGGCGAGCCAAAGGCAGCGTTTTATCTGCAGAGCACTTAGAAAATGGGACAGATCTACTAAAGAGACTGCCTACACTATGCTTGACCGACCTCTTTTGAAGTACTGATGGGCCGTGTAGGATCCTTAACGGATAGGATTGACGGAATACATCGAGAAAATTGAAAGAAGGGCAACACGTCTTGTATTATCGCGAAATAGAGGAGAGAGTCTCATGGACATGCTACACGATATAGTGTGGACATCACTAAAATAAAGGTGTTCCTCGTTAGGGCGTGATCTACTCACGAAATTTCTATTCTCTATGTTCTCCTCCGACTGCGAAACTATTTTCTTAACGCTGACCTACATAGGGACAAACGATCATCATAATAAAATCAGATCTCACACGGAAGATACAGATGTTCGTCTTTTCCGCGTGCTGTTCAGGAGAGGAATCATAGACAATTATGTAACTATGATGTTGTCAGGAGAAAGAAAACTGGCGTTCTACGGATCGGAGCGTGGAATGTCAGATCCCTTAATCGGGCAGGTAGGTTAGAAAATTTAAAAAGGGAAATGGATAGGTTAAAGTTAGATATAGTGGGAATTAGTGAAGTTCGGTGGCAGGAGGAACAAGACTTCTAGTCAGGTGAATACAGGGTTATAAATACAAAATCAAATAGGGGTAATGGAGGAGTAGGCTTAATAATGAATAAAAAAATAGGAGTGAGGGTAAGCTACTACCAACAGCATAGTGAACGCGTTATTGTGGCCAAGATAGACACGAAGCCCATGCCTACTACAGTAGTACAAGTTTATATGCCTAGCTCTGCAGATGATGAAGAAATTGATGAAATGTATGGTAAGATAAATGAAATTATTCAGGTACTGAAGGGAGACGAAAATTTAATTGTCATGGGTGACTGGAATTCGAGAGTAGGAAAAGGGAGAGAAGGAAACATAGTGGGTGAATATGGACTGGGGGAGAGAAATGAAACAGCAGACCGTCTGGTAGAATTTTGCACAGAGCATAACTTAATCATAGCTAACACTTGGTTCAAGAATCATAAAAGAAGGTTGTATACATGGAAGAATCCTGGAGATACTAGAAGGTATCAGATAGATTATATAATGGTAAGACAGAGATTTAGGAACCAGGTTTTAAATTGTAAGACATTTCCAGGGGCAAATGTGGACGCTGACCACAATCTATTGGTTATGAACTGTAGATTAAAACTGAAGAAACTACAAAAAGGTGGGAATTTAAGGAGATGGGACCTGGATAAACTGACTAAACGAGAGGTTGTACAGAGTTCCAGGGAGAGCATAAGGGAACAATTGACAGGAATGGGGGAAAGAAATACAGTAGAAGAAGAATGGGTAGCTCTGAGGCATGAAATAGTGAAGGCAGCAGAGGATCAAGTAGGTAAAAAGACTAGGGCTAGTACAAATCCTTGGGTAACAGAAGAAATATTGAATTTAATTGATGAAATGAGAAAATATAAAAACGCAGTAAATGAAGCAGGCAAAAGGGAATACAAACGTCTCAAAGATGAGATCGACAGGAAGTGCAAAATGGCTAAGCACGGATGGCTAGAGGACAAATGTAAGGATGTAGAGACTTATCTCACTAGGGGTAAGATGGATACTGCCTACAGGAAAATTCAAGAGACCTTTGGAGAAAAGATAGCCACTTGCACGAATATCAAGAGCTCAGATTGAAACCCAGTTCTAAGCAAAGAAGGGAAAGCAGAAAGGTGGAAGGAGTATTTAGAGGGTCTATACAAGGGCGATGTACTTGAGGACAATATTATGGAAATGGAAGAGGATGTAGATGAAGATGAAATGGGAGATACGATACTGCGTGAAGAGTTTGACAGAGCACTGAAAGACCTGAGTCGAAACAAGGCCCCGGGAGTAGACAACATTCCATTACAACTACTGACTTGAGGTTCGCCGATAACATTGTAATTCTGTCAGAGACAGCAAAGGACTTGGAAGAGCAGTTGAACGGAATGGACAGCGTCTTGAAAGGAGGATATAAGATGAACATCAACAAAAGCAAAACGAAGATAATGGAATGTAGTCGAATTAATTCGGGTGATGCTGAGGGAATTAGTTTAGGAAATGAGACACTTAAAGAAGTAAAGGAGTTTTGTTATTTGGGGAGCAAAATAACTGATGATGGTCGAAGTAGAGAGGATATAAAACGTAGACTGGAAATGGCAAGGAAATCGTTTCTGAAGAAGAGAAGTTTGTTAACATCGAGTATAGATTTAAGTGTCAGGAAGTCGTTTCTGAAAGTATTTGTATGGAGTGCAGCCATGTATGGAAGTGAAACATGGACGATAAATAGTTTGGACAAGAAGAGAATAGAAGCTTTCGAAATGTGGTGCTACAGAACAATGCTGAAAATTAGATGGGTAGATCACATAACTAATGAGGAGGTATTGAATAGAATTGGGGAGAAGAGGAGTTTGTGGTACAACTTGACAAGGAGAAGGGACCGGTTGGTAGGACATGTTCTGAGGCATCAAGGGATCACAAATTTAGCATTGGAGGGCAGCGTGGCGGGTAAAAATCGTAGAGGGAGACCAAGAGATGAATACACTAAACAGATTCAGAAGGATGTAGGTTGCAGTAAGTACTAGGAGATGAAGAAGCTTGCATAGGTTAGAGTAGCATGGAGAGCTGCATCAAACCAGTCTCAGGACTGAAGACAACAACAACAACATGGTGTAAGTGGTTCGATGAAACCTCTGCCAGGCTCTTAAATCTTATTTACAGAGTAGCCATGTAGATGTAGCTGTAGGTGCAAAATGTTGCCTCCCCCAAATGGCTTTCTGAGTATTTGTGCGACTCTCACCTTCCGTTCAAGAAATCGGCGCGAGCCGCAATCCATTTTATTTGTTAATCTAGTTAGTTAATGCTCTGAAAATGGCAAAGAGTACTTCAGAGCCTGTCGGATGAGAGTTTGCCATCGTGTTTGCTTTCAATTGCTTAGAGTCCTTCCAGTTAGCTTCAGTCTCTCGCCAGCCATATACACGACAAGATTTATGTAGTCGTTTCCCGTTAAGACGCTGCAGAAGTGTAGAGCCACTCTGAATATTAGAATATTATTTCTGACTGTACTGTATTAGTTGATTTCGGGATTGTGTACAGAAACAAATTTAGATGGTCAGATGTTTTCACCTAATTCATTATGTCCTATTTTTTCGAGTCAATTGAGAGTCCTTGCATCAAGAGTAAACCATCTGCGTCATTTATTAATATTTATAAAACTGTGCGGCTTTCCAGAACATAGCAGTATCGTCTGCGAAGAGCCAGAAAGCTTCACCAGTAATATCTTTCCATCGCTATAGTACTTCACCTAGACCCCATGCCACCTTCCTTTCTGATCTTGTCTCCCTACTGAGGACGACTTACTGCCTCCTGTTAGCTAAGAAGCCTGCTATCCAGTAACTGAATAACTAATTAGTAAGTATCGGATCAGGCGTAGTACATCGCACGAGACCTACTTCGTCCTTCGTCTATGGCGTCGATGAAAAGCACTGTTGGAGAAACGCGTGCACCGCAAGTCACTCGTACATACACTGGTGTTATTTTATCCATTTTGCGGTATTTCCTATAGCGTAGTTTACATTCGTGCTGTATACCACTGTTTACCCTTCAAGTTGCTTCAGAGTTGTACTCACGCAACAGAACGGACCCCCAGTCTCTGCCACCCACATCCGTTAAACCGAACCTAGCTGTCGATTTCTCCACTACGGAGTATGATCTAATCGTTTATTACTTGCCATTTTCATATTTTCATTGCAATAATATATTTTAACGCACTACGTGTTTCAAATCAAGTGGCCAGAAAAAAGGTTGAGAGCAACACACGCAAGCAGATAAAACACACATTAACTTTTTCTATGAGACTAATTCTCTGCTCTGATGGCCGTAGCGCGTATCAGAACATCCTTTTATTTCGTCTTTTTCATTACCGCACAGTTTCTACAGAGTAACTGCTTTGAAGAGTTAGCCTTCTAACGGAAATAGTTGCGTAAAATTAGAAACTTATATTAGTCAAACATTGTTAATTGCACTTCGGTTGACTGACTTCAAAATATACCACATGATACCAAGTGCTTCTGTAATAGCAGTGCCAGTATGCTATTAAACTTGTAAATGGTGGATTACGTCACTGTTATTCAAGAAAAAATTGGTGTCACGTGGTTTATTTTAAAATCTCGCCAAGTAAACGCTTTTTAACAAGTAAGGCGAACGTCTGTCTCAAAACTACGGAGACAAAATGAATGTGTTCAAATGTGTGTGAAATCTTATGGGACTTAACTGCTAAGGTCATCAGTCCCTAAGCTTACACAATACTTAACCTAAATTATCCTAAGGACAAACACACACACCCATGCCCGAGGGAGGACTCGAACCTCCGCCGGGACCAGCTGCACAGTCCATGACTGCATCGCCTCAGACCGCTCGGCTAATCCAGCGCGGCCTACGAAGACAGATTTTGTTCCTAACGTATAAGCTACGTCATCGCAGTAACTACAGTCGTAACTGGAACTAATGGCTGTAAACAGCAGACGTGAGTTGTGAGCAGCCAGTGTTAAGCATTAGACGTGCGACCTTTCTGTGTCGAAGTTATTGTGTAACAAATCGTATTGGAGCAACATCTCTAAATCCAGTGTTTCTCCGCAATGTACTAATGAAGAGAGAGTCATGTACAATGTTTGCACCTCAGACCTCGACACCCGTATACACACACACACACACACACACACACACACACACACACACACAAAAAAAAACTATGCGTGGGCGTCTGCCGCTACTGAATTGAAATGCAAAGGCAGATCATTCTTTCATGATGAAAAAAAAATCTTACGGACGACCAGAGAGCAGAAATTCACATGAGGTGTCAACGCCATGATTGGATGACCCACATTCAAGCCAATGAGACACGCGAGTTCTACTACATCCCGACAAAGGACTTTTTGACGATTTTGAGATTCTTGTATGAACGTTCTCTGTGTTGTACTAAAATGGAGCGACACTATGTGGCTTCAACATCTGAACTACTAAAATCACCATTTCCAAGTTCCTAAATTTTTTATCAACCTAGTCTTTAAGGTTGACGAAATATGTCCGTTTGATGGATTACACAATACACTATAAAGTGGTTAGGCAGCTGAAACTGTGCAGTAATGAAAACAAAACAATGAATTAATGAAAACGTATTCTGATAAAAGTTACGGTAGCTAGCGCGGCAGATTATAGTCACGAAACTTATTGCAGCTATGGATCCCGTTGTCAATTAAGTCTGTAATTTTCGAGAAAATTATGCAGTACTCCAAGTAGTTTTTCTCTTCAAGATAACTGATGACTCCGGAGTTTTAGCTGAAACGTTCAGAGGGAAATTTTCTGAAGGACAGTCAGATTGTTGATACTGAGTACTCATTAGTAGATTGAAGATAAGGTCGTTTTATGAAGTGTTACGAACTGTATCCCAGGGACGAAGCTGTCCCGGGATGACAGAGTGGAGTTGCTCACTGAAAACTAGAGGGTGTCGGAAAGGGCGGGGGCGGGGGGGGGGTGGAAGGGGTGGAGGAGGGGGTGGCAGGAAGTGGCGAAGAGGCGTCGGGACGCTCCAGCACCTCGGTACAAGCGTCGGGTTTGTCGGCGGCGTTGTTTGCGGTTTACAAAACAGCGGGCGCGCGCTCGCCGCCTCGAGTGGCGTGTCGCGCAGAGAGAGAGACAGAGACAGAGATAGAGAGAGAGAAGGAGAGAGAGAGATGTAGGGGGGGGGGGGTGGAGTGAGGGCAGATTAATAGCGGGCCCTCGACGCAACACGGCCCCTTGACGCCGCCGCATGTCGGCGCTGGAGAACCCGGCCGCGACCACCGCGTCGCGCGAACCGACCACGTGTCGTGCGGGACAGCACTGGGCGCCGCCGAACTGTAAGACCTCGCAATTAAGAGAAAAAAGTCCGCAGTTCCGCGAAGCCCTGGAGTGCTCATCGGACGTGGAGATCGCCCACAATGCCGTGTTGCTGGAAGTGAACGAGAGACGTGCCGGCCGGTGCACATAATAACGGACACCCCTCTGTTAACTGTGAAGATGCTATTCCTCTCATAACGCACATAAGCCACTACTGTACAGCTACTTTATTAACGACAAATCGCTGAAACAGTATCTACCGTAAAATATCCAGGAGTAACTATCCAGAGCGACCTAAAGTGGAATGACCACAACCGGCCGCGGTGTCCGAGCGGTTCTAGGCGCTACAGTCCGGAACTACGCGACTGCTACGGTCGCAGGTTCGAATCCTGCCTCGGGCATGGATGTTTGTGATGTCCTTAGGTTAGTTAGGTGTAAGTAGATCTAAGTTCTAGGGGACTGATGACCTCAGCTGTTAAGTCCCATAGTGCTCAGATCCATTTGAACCATTTCCTTTTTTGGAATGACCACATAGAACAAATAGTGCGAAAAGTAGATGGTTCAGAATGGTTCAAATGGCTCTAAACACTACGGGACTTAACATCTGAGGTCATCAGTACCCTAGACTTATAACTACTTAAACCTAACTAACCTAAGGACATCACACATCCATGCCCGAGGCAGGATTCGAACCTGCGACCGTAGCAGCAGCGCGGTTGCGGATTGAAGCGCCTAGAACCGCTCGGCCACAACGGCCAGCGAAAGATGCCAAACTCAGATTCTTATGAAGAATCTTAAGGAAATGTAACTCAATCACGAAGGAAGTGGCTTACAGGACGAATCTTCGACGGAGTCTTGAGTATTGTTCATCTTCCTGGGATCCCTACCAGGTAGGACTGATACGAGAGATAGAGCCGCGCTTTTCACCCGGGATCGTTCAGCCGGTGCGATATCATTACAGAGATGCTCAACATACTCCATTGGCAGACGTTACAAGAGAGGAGTTGTGCATCACGAAGAGATTTACTACTGACATTTCGAGAGACTACTTTCCGGGAAGAGTCGGACAACGTATTACTCCCCCACATACGTCTCGCGTAATGACCACGAGGAGAAAATTGGAGAATTTAGAGCCAACGATTCTTCCCACGCGCCATTCGCCAATGGAACAGGGTTGGAGGGCTCAGTTAGTGGAACAAAAAGTACCATCAGCCACACACAATTAGGTGGCTCCCAGAGTATGATGGAGATGTAGATGACGGAAACGAACGACGACGATGGCAATGATGATTTAAAAATGTAAATATCGTATGACATGGATTTCTCGAGCGGTGGTTCCAGCCGCCTGTTGATGAGGGTGCTCTTCCTCTGCGCCCACTGGCGCCTTTAGCGTTTCTGAAGAAGAGAAATTTGCTAACATCGAGTATAGATTTAAGTGTGAGGAAATCGTTTCTGAAAGTATTTGTATGGAGTGTAGTCATGTATGGAAGTGAAACGTGGACGATAAATAGTTTAGACCAGAAGAGAATAGAAGCTTTCGAAATGTGGTGCTACAGAAGAATGCTAAAGATTAGATGGATAGATCACATAACTAATGAGGAGGTATTGAATAGAATTGGGGAGAAGAGGAGTTTGTGGCACAACTTGACAAGAAGAAGGGATCGGTTGGTAGGACATGTTTTGAGGCATCAAGGAATCACCAATTTAGTATTGGAGGGCAGCGTGAAGGGTAAAAATATTAGAGGGAGACCAAGAGATGAATACACTAAACAGATTCAGAAGGATGTAGGTTGCAGTAAGTACTGAGAGATGAAGAAGCTTGCACAGCATAGAGTAGCATGGAGAGTTGCATCAAACCAGTCTGAGGACTGAAGACCACAACAACATGTCAGAGTTGTGTAATACTGTGTATTTATGGAGTGTAGGTGAGTAGTGGGTGCATGTGAGGGTAGTGTTGTGTTGCATGAAGAGGAATACAGAAGGGAGAGCGAGAAAACCGATACTGCCACGTAGGGTGACGTCTTTGGTGTCACGTGTTCTCACTTCGTGAGGCAATGCGGAGAGTTTTGGAATTTAATTCAAGACACTGGCGCAAAGACTCGTGATCAGGTAATTTACGCCACCACCTCTTCCGCCCTGCCGGCCAAATACTGGCACTGAAAATTTCATCCAGTACCAGGGTTTGAACAGGTGCAACGCCGAGTCGAGGGCCACCGCACACATGTGCGTTAGCGACGACGATGACGACGAACATGGTGGTGGTGGTGGAGGTTGTGTAACATTTAGGGCATCAATACCATGATCATCAGCGCCCCTCGTGGATATCAACATACACACAACTCCACGCGGGGTAGGCGCCTTGCCACGGTTCGCGGAGCTACCCCCGTCGGAGGTTCGAGTTCTCCCTCGGGCATGGGTGTGTGTGTGATGTCCTTAGCGTACGTTAGTTTAAGTTAGATTAAGTAGTGTGTAATCCTAGGGAGCGATGACCTCAGCAGCTTGGTCCCATAGGAACTGACCACAAATTTCCATACACACAACGTTATTTGAACGACATCTGTTTTCACAAGCGATCTGCCAGCGAGACATACAGTGCGAGTCAGGAAGAAAGATCCATGCTTTGGGGGCTGACAGTATCTACTATTCTGAAAACAAAACGTCATATGTACATATGTCCTGTTCTTAACAGTTTCAGAAGAAACTAATGAAAACAATTGGTAGTAGGACAAATGCAGGTGATAGTAACTGAAACAGTGTGATCTAATGTTTCGTTTAATTGTGTACATTACATAACAAAAGGTGCTGAAGGAGTCCACCACCAACTGCACTGCATTTAGCAGCTTTTGCAGACAGCTGGTGTGTTCCTGATCTGAGCTCACTCGTAGCGTCCTTTACTAAAACACACGCATTTACTCGTAAAATAAAAGCGATAAATTCCTCCTCTGTGTCCACTTTGCACCTGTAGACTTCGCTCTTAAGCCAGCCCCACAAACAGTTATTTAATGTAGTTTGGTCGGGTGACCTCGTTGGTCAAGAAATGACTCTACGGCGATCGGATACTTGCGGTAAGGGCTATGGGACCAAACTGCTAAGGTCATCGGTCCCTAGGCGTTCGCACTACTTAATCTAACTTAAACTAACTTATGCTAAGCACAACACACACATCCATGCCCGAGGGAGGACTCGAACCTCTGACGGGGGGAGCCGCACGGTGATCGATCCAACGCCCCCACTTCTCAGTGGGGTGTGTTTCAGTGAAGTGCGCACGGATATGGTCAGTAAAGACAACAATACGTGGCCAAATGTCGCTTTGGTTGTATTCGCTTGTGAGTGCTGGTCAAGATGGACGTGCGACTGACACTCGCGATTTTCTAACAGCCGTGCGGTTTTTTTTGTCCGGAATCACCAACACTATCACCCTCAAAGCATGTACCTCTCTTGGTTGGTTGGTTGATTTGTGGAAAGGGACCAAACAGCGAGTTCATCGGTCCCATCGGATTAGGCAAGGTTGAAGAAAAAAGTTTGACGTGCACGTTCAAACGAACCATCCCGGCATTTACCTAAAGCGATTTAGGGAACTCAGGGAAAACCTAAATCAGGATGGCCGCATGCGGTTTTGAACCGTCGTCCTCTAGAATACGAGTCCAGAGTGCGAACCACTGCGCCACCTCGATCGTTATGCACCTCTTATCCTGTCTCAGCCTGTTTTAGCAGTTTTCTTTACAATGTCTGTGTCGAAACAAATATGTGGTTTACCACTGATGAAATTCCACATTAAAAACCCCCCGATCGCTTAGAAATACTTGCTTATGACATTTATCTGTATCTACATCCATCTGCAAAACCACTGTGCCCTGCATGGAAGAGGGTACCTCCCATTTCACCAGACTTCTTCCTTGATCATACCCACTCGGAGAGCGGCAAGTATGATTGTTTAAATGCCTCCGTGCGTGCTTTAATTAATGCAGTCCTATCCTTGTTATCCCTATAGGAGCGATATGTAAGAGGTTATAGTACGTTCCTAGAGTTATCGTTTAAAGCCGGTTCCTAAAATTCCGTCAGGGTGACTGTCTCGAGAGAGTCTGTAGGCTTAGTTCTTTCAACATGTCTGTGACACTCCCCCGTGGGTCAAACAAGCCAGTGACAATTCGTGCTGCTCTTCTCTGCATACTTTCAATAACCCTTTTTGGTACAGATCCCACACACTTGAACTATTTTCTGGGATGGGTCGCACGAGAGATTTGTAAGCAAACTCCATTGTAGACTGACTGCATTTCCCCAGTATTCCACCAATAAACCAAAGTCTGTTACCCGCTTTACTCACGACTGCGCCTATGCGATCGTTCCGTTTCATGTCCCTAGTAAGTGTTACACCCAGCTGTTTGGATGAGCTTACCGATTCCATCTGTGACTCACTGATATAACGTTCATCGGACAATAAATAAATAAATAAATAAATAAATAAATAAATATATATATATATATATATATATTCGTTTTGTGAAGTGCCCAGGTTTACATTTTTGAACATTTTAAAAAGTTGCCGGACTTGGCACTACTTTGAAATCTTATCAGGATCAGACTGAATATTTGTGCAGCTTCATTTTAAACAATATTTCATTTCACACGGGAGGCGTTTCTACACATGTCAATGAATGTCCATCGAAGATAACATACTCTGTCCTCCTTGCCAGGAAATCCTCAGACCAGTCACAAATTTCGTCTGATACCCCTTACCATCGACATATTTGACATTTTTTTTTTGTTTTATGAGAAGCGTAGTTGCGCTTCTGAGCCAAATGCTTTCGAGAAATACTGCATCTGGCTGATTGCCTTGGCCCATAGTTTGCATCATTTGATGTGAGAAAAGTGCGAGTTGGGTTTCACATGATCTATGTTCTCGAAATTCATGCTGGTTGGCATTGAGGAGGTCGTCCTTCTCGAGATAACTCACTGTCATTGAACTCAGAATAAGAGCTAAGATTCTTCAAAAATCGACGTCAGGGGTATTGGACGGTAATTTTGCAAGTACGCTCTCTTTGGATACTTTATGTCTTCAAGTGTCTGCCAGGAGCCTCTGTGCCGCTCTCATGGGTAAAAAATTCGAGAACATTAGGTGGGGATCGTAGGTAGGTAGGTTAAATGCTGTTACATTAATTAAGACACCCAGAATTTAAGGAAGAATATGTGAAAATTTGGCTGCCATACCCCGTATTCTTCGCTCAGTACGAGAATGGATCAGGAGAGAAAATCTTTATTATTGAAAAGAAGTGTCTCGAGCCACGCGCTGTATCGAGGCTCACAGATGATATATGTTGATATAGAAGTCGAGCCATCAAGAAAAACTCAACCTAAGCTGCGACTGATTAACACACCAGGCTGTGAAGTTTGTAGATACACGTAATCTTCTCGACAGCAAACGCTCACGCTGCTGCACGAGAGAAATATATGCACACAATCCGGAGCTGTAGAGAAAATTTTAATAGCACTACAGTCACTTAGAGTCAGCATAAATAATTATAACGCCGAGAACTGTTCGCAGCACTCGGGTTTAATTTCCTCTGGCCGAGAAGCGGGCTGGTAATGGGAAGCGCCGTGCTTACAAATGCGAGCGATAAACGCCCCAGCATGTAGGATTTCATTCATTCGTTCAGCCATTCATTTATTCGTTCATTCAAAAGTTAGTGCGAGTTTTTCGGCACTAACCGGTTTTCTGAACTGTGAGGCATTAATAATGACGGGCGCGGAAAGGCCGTAAGGTACTGCGGGCCTCTTTCATAAATTCCGCTGTAAATCAGGAAACTTTATTTGTCAGTCGTAACGCGCCTTGAAAAATGGACGGAGCGGCACGCGCCACCAGCGCCGCGCCGCGGCCGTACTACAAAGTCATTCACGGGCGGGCGTTTTATTGTAATGTAAACAGGGAGCCCGCTATCATAAATTAACCGTCCTGTTTCTATCGCTTAAACAGCGGCGCAAAGTGCGCATGCGCGACAGGCCTGCGAGTGACGTCAGCTGACGCGGCAGTCAGCTGGGGCTATAAACCACTACTTTTAGTACGCATTTTAATGCCGGCTGTAATTGCTTATGCTTAATTCATTTATTCAAATGCGAGGTGCCCGCGCCCCCGGCCACTCGCCTCGACTTCGCGGCGGTGGCCGGTTGGCTGTTACCTGGGGGCGTGCGCCGGTTGCCGGGCGACTTCTGTGTCACTTGTTGTCGACAGGTCACCAACCTCACCTGTGCCACCGATTGTTAATGTTGTAAACAGTTCTGTGGCCTTCCTGCTGAAGACTACTCTCGCGGCAAACGTCGTCTAACCACACAAGTGACTCACTTGAAGTGGACATCTGCGCGAATACGGATATCGTCACTACACCACCACCACACACAGACGTCCGAAACACAAATACACTACCTTGTCAAAACAACAGATCAAAACAAAGCACAGATATAGGGTGTTGCAGGTATAAGAGCAGATATTTTTGTATACGGTACCTTAATATGTAAATACATTAGTGTGCTGGTTGTTTTTTTCTCTGGGTCGAACTGTCTTCCCACAAACTCATCACAAATTTTACAACCTGATGTTTTCTGCACAGTAGTAACTGCAACCCTAGGTGGATTATGCATATCAGTATAGACTAACTATTTCGCGTCCACGTGTCCACACATCAATACCCGACCTGCTGCCCAGGGGAAAGTAAGCTTTAATGACTTGCTCTTGCCACATGCGCTCGGAGATACTACCCAACATAAAAACATACGACTTGTAATAGCTATAATAATTAATCTGTAGATGACGTAAATACTGATATAATGTTGTTCAGTACACCATCCTCACCCACCAATAGTATATCAGCACACCACGAAGTGCAAAAAGCCAGAAAAATAGCTCGATCCCAAGCATAAAAAAGAGCTCACTGTTAAATTGTTAACCTTAATCTCTCCAACTTCCACGTCCTTCCCACTATATGTCACTAACCAGTCCCATAGTTGTAAACCATAGTTTTTATGTCTAGTTTGTCTTTTCTTAAACTTGTTGCTCTTACATGAAAATCCAGTAGAACCTACAAAATTACCTGTGTGTACGTTGTGGTCTGTTTTATCCTTACTCATATACCCATAACTTAAATCGTAGCTATTTCTGTAAGTATATCATAACTGTATAGCTGTAACCTATTGAACTCTCCGATAGCCATACAGCTTATCAAAACCTAAATTTATACAGTCTGTAGTGGGATAAGTGCAAATATTTCTGTTGGTGACTGACGACTGTGTACTGAACAACATTACATCAATATTGACTTCATTTGCAGAGTAATACTTATAGCTATTACAAATCGTATGATTTTAGGTTTGGTAGTACCTCCAAATACATGTGGGCGAGTTCAAGCCATTAATACCTATTTTCCCTGGGCAGAGGTCAGGTGTTAAAGTGTGGATGTATGAACGTAAAATGGTGAGCCTGTACTAAAGCCACAGTCCACTTAGTGGTGCATTAGTGACCTTGCAGAAAACATCAGGTCGTAAAATTTGTGACGTGTTTGTGGGACGACTGTTCGACGGACAGAAAAAACAACCAACACACTGATGTGTGTGCATATTAAAGTACCATATATAAAAAATCTCCACTTATACCCGTTATATCCTGCGTATGTAAAATATATGCAAACTAACATTACTATCAGCTATAGAAAGAACTAAGACCTAAATTTACATATGTATAAAACATTCAAAGAAACAAGGAAGTCCAAAACCAAACAATGTGGTTGCTACAATTAAAGTAATAACTGTAAAAATAAAATGTAATATAGACTAAAAATTAAAAATTGTTGAAAAACAACTGAACTAAACGGAAAATGTTATAAAGAATCAAACGTCAGCCCACCCTCCTCCATAAGAGAGCTCTATAGACAAAAGTCTGCTACAATTCTGATATCCATTAGTATATCTGCAAACATTTGTATTAATAATTAATTTTTTGTTAAAAGTTGTGGTATAATTCCGTTGAAATATTCGCTCTTTCCGGAAATTAAATATCACTTGCAAGAACTTCAGAAGGAAGCTCTTGGTTAATCATAACCTAAATTCTGCATAGTAAAAGTTAGTTCTGATGTGACTTCACAGAAACTTTCGGGCACTGCATACAGTAGCTTGAAATTATACGTCCACATACAGTAGCTTGAAGTTATCCGTCCAGTTCCATATCAATCTTTTTCCTTATGTACACTTTATCAGCTTCCTTTGTTCGTTCAATTTTCTGCATTTGGTATATCTTTCAGAAATTATCCCAAATTTTACTTGCATGTGTAGGAAATTACAACCACCTCTTATTCGCACTGAAGTAACGGTTCCGCAAGGGATGGCTTCCACCAGCTAACCCTGGAACAAATATGAGAACACTACCCATCCTAATTCTGACACGCCATCTTAGAAAACCCTTTGAAGCAATTGTTGTATTTCAGTCGAAGCAGTACGTCAAAGTACTTCCATTCTATTAATTAATATAACTTAAAAGACGATGTTTTAACTACCATTAATTAATTAAATCATAATAAAGATACAGCGATAACTTTTGTAACACTTTGTGTAGACGAAATAATTTTAATTTGAGGTCAGTGAACCTCTGATCAGACGAACTCGTTTAATGTACATCACGCTAGCATTAAGTTTAAATTTTGCTTTGACATTTTTCTTGTGATTTTTTTCGTATTTTCTTAGGCATTCTGCCACCATTCAACTCAGTTCAAGCATTGCACTGCAAACATAGTTTGCTTGCAATCAGAACTGGCAGTTTCTGATGGATCCACAATGCCTCTTGGGTGCACTGAATTACGTGTATAGTTAGCCATCAACGTAATCTAAATTTACATGAAACTTAATTTGAGTCGTATCATACGTCGTAATACTGACGTAGGGCTTGTCTGACGCCATGGCAATGACGTCACAGCCAGTAGCATTAAGGCAGCAGACTCAGCTGATGTTAGGCGCTTCGGTAATTGTAGTGTCATGATGCGTCATCATCAAGTGTAGCTACCAGAGGCTTTGACAGATACAGATGTGCGCATGTTTCTAAGACAACGTTATGTTGTTTTTGCCTAAGGTAAATGAGATAACACTGAGCCAATGAGAGATTTCAGTGCACCGTAATAGAAGCCTAACGATTTTAGAGACTCCATTTCTGTTAACGTAAGTGTGAGGGAAAAAGTAATGTGGATTTCGACAGTTCGTAGAATCGGAAGAAAGTAGCGTGGGATTTTGACTGTTCGTAAAATCTTTTAGTTGTTAGAAGGGAAATCAGTGCAATATTTGCAGCACTATAATACGTTTGTAACGAATAACCTATAGTAATAGATTTGTAGCACTAGTCTCCTAGTGACATTGTTGTTTCGAAATTCGGCTCTAAATCGTCATATACAGTCAATAGAAGCCAATCAAAATTTAAAAAATGTTTTCACAAACAAAATAGAGGTATTTAGGTAAGAGAATTTAATAGCAATAGTGATATATTGTAAGAGAAGCTGCTAATAAACATAGTAGTGTTAAATCAAAATGGTAACTAACAGTGTGCTGTAAGGAGTTCCTATTTTGTGTTGGATCGTTCTTTTTAAATGCACACCTGACATATTTTTAGTGTATATCTTCCATATTGTAGCTAATATTTCTTGAACTTTTGTGCATATGTCTGCCATTTCTGCGTCTGGCATTTTCAATACGTAAAGGTTCCCATATTTCGATTATCTTTAGGTGATATCAATACGTCCTCTAATCATGTCATGTTGTATAATTTTTAGTACCCGGCTTTTCTCACAGTCGTGTTGTCTCTCTTTGCTTCTGGTGAAAAAGGACTTCTTTTAAATATTGAAACACAGTTCCTTGAACGTTAAGATCGACAATAAAACCTATTTTCGTTTCAAGCGAGTGATAAATAAAATTTTCGAAATAGACACGATCTGGCTGAGGTTAGGGTTGCTATCCTTCGATTCACAAGTGTGCCCTGCTACAGCTCTTACGTGCCAAGTACACGGGCACCGTAATTACTTGAGCGGGTTACAGGGGACTATAAATAGCTCACGATGGGTATTATCCACTTTTATCTCCGCTAAACAATGACAATAATTCTGTCCTTGAGGGCAACAGTCCTTTTCATGGCGAAGAGCAGTTGTATTTTGTAAAAAAAGTTATATATATATATATATATATATATATATATATATATATATATATATAGATAGATAGATAGATAGATAGATAGATAGATAGATATCACTGAATAATACGCAGCATCATTTCACTGTAATCGAATGAGGCTGTTTACAGAATCATTCCACAACGACGAGTGGCATAGTCGTTTAAACTACCTCGGATGTCGGTAAGAAATGCTGACACATCAGTGTGTGTGTTAAATATGCTACTATGGCGCACTCAGCACTGAATTGCGTAGATAGATAACATTTCTAACTATTTTCTGACAGTAACACCAGAAAAACCGTCAGAGACGGTCCAAGCGCTCTCAACGGGCATTCTAAAACTGAGCGATAAAAAAAATTTTTTGCCCTTGTTTATAGTTCCCACCGGAATGTTATAATGAAATCTGTATTATAAAATGATAGTAACCAGTTAAAAGTCCCGAACTGCAAGAAAGAGAGAGGAAGATTGGAGACTGGCGTCGCTTCGTTGTTGAAATATTACAGACGGAAAATCATCTTAGATGGAGAAGCAACAACTCTATTTGGAGAGTTATCGCCCCATTCGCATCAAAATATACAAGAAAACTGAATCGGGTTGATGGGTACTTGATCCCTGCTTTTTCCTGGGAACTATTCAGGAATGTGCGGTAGGTCAATCAGTAGAAAACAGGGGAAAAACCAGTCTAACCCTTCAGCATCTGACTCAAATCTGTTTTAGTTTCATGTATTGGCAATTTACACAGTGAAAAAGAAAACCTGTAGTTTTTCACAAATATAAAATCGTATATATTTTTTAAACAGAAACATTAGAAATTTTCTCTTAGTTTACTCAGTTTCTGATGTTCCTGTTCTCTACACCATTGTTAAATGGAATGGAAAATAAGTTATGTCACAACAGAGCATTTTTAAATAAAACTGTTGAATGAAACTTCCTGACAGATTAAAACTGTGTGCCCGACCGAGACTCGAACTCGGGACCTTTGCCTTTCGCGGGCAAGTGCTCTACCATCTGAGCTACCGAAGCACGACTCACGACCGGTCTCACTATTTCTGCCAGTATCTCGTTTCCTACCTTCCAAACTTTACAGAAGCTCTCCTGCGAACCTTGCAGAACTAGCACTCCTGAAAGAAAGGATACTGCGGAGACATGGCTTAGCCACAGCCTGGGGGATGTTTCCAGAATGAGATTTTCACTCTGCCGGGAAGTTTCATATTAGCGCATACTCCGCTGCAGAGTGAAAATCTCATTCTGAAAACTGTTGAATGTATGTGATCGCCGAAATCCTTCCAGCTGTCGCGTCCAAAATTATTAAAAGAAGAAAAGTTTCTGCTTCGTTGTGGATAAGAAGCTGAGCACCTGTTACAGCAGGTTAGTCGGTTCGAATCCTGTATAGAAACCTATACACTATCTTTAAAATTCCTATCAGTATGGGAAAGAATTTCCCATTTCAGTGCGATACGGCAGCACTGCGAAGAATGCATTTCGCATTTCCAAAATATTAACACCATAATGCAGACCATACAGAAAATAAGTACTCCACTAAGCCCAAACAGTACTTCCGAGGTGACGAACAGTTAAATAACACTATTTGTCCAACTCAGTTGTAGCATTCTTATTTTCAGATGGCTTCTATCAGAGTCAGGAACGTCTGAGTGCCGTGCCTGGCGTTACACTGAAAAAAGACAGATCGTGGTGTACGTCACCTTCCCCTCTGGAGATACAATGAAACGCCCCAAGAGACTCTGCGCGTAGCAGCGGGCGGGTCACCAATGTTCTCGAGGCGATCCGCGGTCGGGAAATGGCCTTCGGAGGTGAAGCCATAACCGTGCGCGATCTTCGGGGATTTTGTGCCCTACGGGTAAAGATGGGAGGGAAGGCGGTCGGAGGCGAGGGTGCAGCGTCGTAGCGGCTCTGAATCTGCTGACGCGACACGGGAAGGCTGCACGGGGAGCCGGCGTGCGATCGACGCGTCGCGTAGGTTCGCCTCGCGCGACGCTATTTCCCTGTCGCGCGGCTCGACACCGCGGAGGCGCGCCGGGCGTCGAAGACGACGGCGTGGACGCGCCGCCGACGCCGGCGCCGTTTCCGTCATTTGTTCGGGCGCGCCATTGTTCGCCGCCCTCATTGTACGACTGCAGGTCGGCTCGACGCGTGACCCCTGGCCTTCGCGTGGGACGACGCCCGTAGCAGGCCGGCGTCGAAGGCGACTCGCCCCCACACTCGAACCGCCCGCTCTCGCCAACTGCTTCCAATACACTGTTGTCACGGAATTTGCTTCGCAGCTGCGACAGACGGCATGTGAAGTAAAAGGGGTGGACAAAATACGGAAAGCCCAAAACACAACACATTATCATGCCCAGTGCGGTGCAGGAAAACCGTTGGAGCTCAAAACAGCATCCAGTCGTCTCAGAATGGATAAATACAGGTTCTAAATGATTTTAAAGGGAATTTTATGCCGTTCTTCGTGAAAAATAATGGCAAGTTTAGGTAACAACGATGGAGGTTGATAGCGACTACACACCCTTCTCTCGGAAGTGAGCTACAAAGTCTCAGTAATATTGAGATCCGGTGACTCTCGTGGCATTCCTGGACGACGCGAGTTGTGCGAACAGGGGCGCTCTCGTCTTGAAAGACACGATCACGATTGGAGAGCGAACATTATACTACGGGATGGAGTTGATCAGCCAAAATCGTCATTACTGCGATATTGTAGCGTCAGTATGGTGCCCACCAAATAACACGATATCGCTGCTAAAATCATCACAGAACTCTCGCTGTTTTACTCTTGAGACGTAAACTATACCAGAAGTAGGAATCAGTGTGAAACAAAACTCATCCGGCCAAAAGACATCCTCCAATTGCTACCCAGTCCAGGTTTTGTGGCTTCGGCACCAAGTTTTCCTGCTCCGGGCATTTTCATCACTGATGAGTGATTTGGAATTGCAACTGGCCTTGCTATTCCCTACTTATGGAGCTGCCTACCTGTTGCTTTCGTGTTGACCAGGTTCATGAATGCGACTTTCTGCTCTGCAGTGGGTCTTGTCGCTATCGTCCTCTTACTTTCAGTCACACTCCTCTTCAATGACCGTCTGCCACGATCACTCAACACACACTTTCATCCACGTTGTGACCCACCGGATCATGTTTTTCTGCTTTCGCTGAAAGCTGTTCAAATCATCGATACGTTGCCTATTGACACACCAAATACTTCCGCTACCTTGCTTATGGAAGCAGCCACCACGTGACCCCAACAGTTTGCACACGTTCGGATTCACTTAGCTCCGACATAATGCACTCACAAGTACAGAGAGCACTGTTCTGACCACCAGTGACAATTGAAATCCGCTGAACACTTCGCTCTGGCGTCGTTCGTGGTCCAATACAACAGCGCAGCTAGGGCCTGTATTCATGTTTAAGTATGCATTTCTCGCTGTGTTTCCACTTTGTGGGCGGGGTGGAGGGGGGCTTGTCGAACCCGTTTATCTTGTACTACAGTAGTATAGCTCGTTTAGATTTAATTTTTAAGAACAGTATCATGTAAGCGTCGAAAGCCGTTGCAATGTACAATTCTTCACAGACAGTTAGACTCGATTATGCCGCCATCTTCAAGTCACGGATTAGACCACCTCAAGTTTAAGGAAGATTCCTTGCCGCCTAATACATAATTAATGGAAATCTCCTGCTCTTACTAGTACTAACTTTGTTAAGTCCACGACCGGTTCGGCCTTTACATCCTCAGGCCATTTTCAAGTGAATCTGAAATGCCACTATTACGTATAGGAGATGAAAACTAAATCTTAGGAAAGCTTAGAGAAGTACATTAGAAGTAAAGAAAGAATACATTATTTACATTGTGCTGTAGAGAAGCAACGTCAAATGATAAAAAACGTACAATCAAGTGGAGTCAAAAAGTTATGTGCGAAATGATATGAGAAAAATAGGCGTGTTAAGATCATGAAACCTGTGCAGTTCGATACACTAAAAACATTGGCATGTTTTATTTTAAGAGGAGTTACACTCTGATATGTTCGAAATATCAAATTGGATGTTTCATCAATAAATGACTAAAAGCAATTTTTAGGTTTATTAAAAGTGTGAAGTAGTTTCAGTTGACGGGCGGTACCCAAGTAATGCGTAAAGCTTAGTAGATTTGTTAAGAGTGTAAAACAGTTGCAGTGGACGGGGTCGCTCAAGGCGAGTGTAAAGTTCTATCCTTTGCGCGCATAAGTTAAACACAGTGAACTGTAGAGGGCTGCTCACAAAAGTGTGTTTACAAACGTCCTACAGCTCTGCTCCAACACGATATTATTGTGTTTGGGCATTATCTGAGATTTTTGGAAATTTGTGGTAAGCTCTTATGGGACCAAACTGCTCAGGTCATTGGCCCCTAAGCTTACGCACTACTTAATCTAACTTAAAGTAACTCACACTAAGGACAACACACACACGCCCGTGCCCGAGGGAGGACTCTTAACTTCCGACGGCGGGAGCCGCGCGAATCGTGATAAGGCGCCAAAGACCGTTCGGCTACCCCGCGCGGCAGCGTTATCTGAAACAAACGGTCATGTTACTGTAGACAAGTATAATGCTGATAAGGAAAGCGCATTGCACTCTCAGTCCTTTCAGGTCAATTATGTTCATATTCTATCAACCTCGAGTATCCGCTGACACACTGTAAGCCGACCGAAGAGTCCTATCTCCCGGGTGAAACAATATTGTGGGCCACTAACACGATTTGCACAGTAACTTTGACGTAAGTTGTCAACAAGGGGGTTGCATATGTCCAGGAAGCCGTTGTTTCTAAGTGTGCACTGCTCGCTGAGCGCCTTTTTCTTGTATTTTATCAGGACGCGCGTGAATTTCTTCATTTCTTCGTTGTATGAAGAACTACGAAGTTGTTTTCGATACTGTGCGCCGTTTGATATCTTGTATGGAGTGAACTGCGAAGGTGAATTTACTTCTAATTTTTCATCTTTTTTCGTTTCTGTGTTTGTTCTTTGTACCACTTGTTAATACCTTTTCGTACGTTCGATACAGCAAGGAGTAAATCTTACGTACGACACATTTTTGTTACGAGACTTACGTTGGGTTAATGTCGCGTGCTAAAAGAGGCAACAGCAAACGTTGAGATTTATCTCTGCAGCACAATCATATTATGCATTAACTATGGCAGTTTCAGATCCACCTGAAAATGCCCTGATGTAGAGGCCGAAACCGCAGTTTACTAAATAAAGCTCTTATTAGTAACTGGAGCGGCTTTTCATTAATTGAACATACAGTATCGGGGACAGCACCCTCTGAACATTGAAAATTAATAAATATATTATTGCTTTTAGTCGCGGCATCTGTGATGTACATGTATTTATAAGCACCAGTTTTTTAGCAAACCGGGACATTTATTTTACTGTTTCAGTACAACTGAATGCTATCGCACAATAATTAACCATTCGCCAGTTTAAACACAACTTCTTGTTGTTGCGGGGGTCCTACGGCTGTCACCACATCTCTGTCGCCAAACGCCTAGCTCACGCCATTCACACACTTCCATTTCTGTTTCTCTTCTCTTCATCGCTTCTTAGATTCCACTTAGTTACACTTTCCTAGCCCTCCCTTTCTTCTCCTTCCAGAAAACTGCCATCTGTCTTCATCCATTCTTTTGACATGCCCAAAACACCTTAACTGTCTTTCTTCTATTCTGTCTATAATACTATAGTGAGTCTGCATCCTTTCTCTTATTTCGTCACCTCTTACGTGGTCATGTCAGGAAATTCTACATGTCCCTCTCAAGCGCTTCATTTCTTATGCTCTAATTCCTTTTTCATTTCTTTCTGTTAGTTCCGACAACTTACAACCAGTGCTTGTTATTGGTACCACGATGGATTTTAACTTTTGAACTGATTTTTGATGTCCAAAGTACAGGATTATTCTGGGATAGCTGCCCTCCTCTGTCTGACCCGTTGTTGAACAAAATGTCTACCCAGGTACTTAAACTCTTACACTATTTGTTGCTCTTAAAATTTTATTCGACGGATAGCTGTATGGCGACAGCTGTATGGCAACAGCCAAACCCCGATAAAAATTAATAAGTAAATAAATAAAATATGATTCAGGATGAGAAATTTAACTTACACGTTAGTCAGCAACTTTCTTTCAATTATTATATCAGATTACAGAACAAACGGACGACATATTACTACGCTATTGACATGTGCCTGATTATCTGCATACCACGCGACTATTGCTAATTCTACGACATAACGATGGCAAGAGAGATCAGAAACCGATAAAGACATAATAAAAAATAAAAAAAAAGGATTCTGGTAGCTGTTTCAATGTTTCCGTGATTGAAATAGATTCTTACGAAAACAATGTTCTGTCTTTGACGTGTCCGTATAGTTTAACGTGCTAATTTTCGAGGCATGAAAGTGAGCCAGATGCGGACTGACGACTATTCGCACGGTTCAACGGCCAGCCGAAGAGTGATTTTACGCACTAGTTTTGGAAAATCCCCGTCTGGTCATCCTATCTCCCCCTCAGAAATGACAATGCACAAACAGGTGAAATAAAGGAAAACAGAGAGCAAATTTTCCACTGGTTACAGACAGAACTTACGATCGCTAGACTGTCTCCTTTCGTAGTAATGGATTTTGTGTCTCCTTAATCTTTATTTTGTTCTTTGTTTTGTTTTCGTGATACATCATAGCAAAGGTTGCACGAGGGCCTGGTATTTACCTACTTGTGCCCCCCCCCCCCCCCCCCCCCCAAGAGAGTCAAAGTATCTCAGAGCGGAAAGCTATTTCCGTTTTACAATACTTGGACAAAGGAAAAGCTGACAGGCATAAACAAAAACGTAAACACGTGAACGCTTTTTAATGAAAATTGTTTCAACAGAGAAAAAAAATAGATCTACGTAACTGAAAAATTATTTTTCGATGTCATTTGGCACTCAGAAAGGAAGATACAAAGCACAACATACAAACTTGCTATTTACTGTCTTCCAAACATTGTTTGACGTGTTTGTAAGTATAAATGATGTGTAAAAAAGCTACATATTCAAAATTTTATATCATTTAGTAGAGAAAAAAATGTTCAAATGTATGTGAATTCCTAATGGACCAAACTGCTTAGGTCATCGGTCCCTAGACTTGCACAGTACTTAAACTAACACAATCACATCTATGCCCGAGGGAGGACTCGAACCTCCGGTGGGACGGGCCTTGCAATCCGTAACATGGCGCCTTTAAACGCGCGGCCTCTCCGCGAGGCTTAGAAGAGATAAAAGTGTATACTTTTTTACATAACAAAAATGTCAGGCGTACGTCGTTTCTCCGTTAGGAGTCCGCGAAAATTTGTCGCTAGTGATGTCCAGAGACAAAGTTCGTACTGCCGTGTGGTGAATGTTGTTTTAGAGACTTGCTGACCTCCTATGGATATCTTTTCGTGGGAAGTTATGAGTCGTTTGGTGTACGATACATCGATAGACATTCCAGACGATCTGTTCGCCCCTTTAGCTGAACCTGCAGCCATTGTTCGTGAAACACCTGGCTGCTTTGAGCATGTTGTACAATCATTAGCACGCAGATGCCAGTTGTGTAGTAATATAAACGGAAAACATTTTCAGCAGCATCTCTAAAATGATACTTATCAGACGGAGGTTTGAACACCGTCTCTGAACATCATCTCGTGGGTCCTAGCAGGGAAACGGCGCACCTGTGCCATTTACGTGGCATAAAAAGCGTTTCTTTTTATCTCCCTGTTAAATACTCTATACAATTTTGTACACGTATCTTATACACAGAAGCGTCTCGAGAAGGTAAATGTAGATGTTTCGAAATGGTGGACATCACGTTTCGTGTTCTCCCAGATCTCAAGAGTATGAAGAATTAACCACACGACTTTTGAACTTGAACTTAAATTTATCCGTGTTACATGGAATGTTTCGAGCACTGAGACTGTGCTGAAAATTTATGAAATATTTCCTACTAGTTCAGTCATTTATTTACTAATATTTAACTAATACGACGCCCTTCAACAGCATGCTGGCATCATCAGCTGCATTCCATTCACACGTACATTACATTAATCTGAAGTAATATTACGTAATTTGCTGTGTATGCCATTGAGGTTTTGTATCGGCATACAGTCCTGTACACAAAGTAACAATATTGATTTCTTCAAAATCATGTCCAATGTTGAATGCTTATTTTATTGAAAATTTGTCTCTAGCAATAAAAAGATTGTCTAAACCAAGTAATCATATTATCTAATATGTACCATGATGTAATGGCATCTAGATAGAAAAGGTTTCATCTTTACTTTATATTACTATCATATCAATTAAAACTAGTTTATCTTAGCAGTCACGGTTCTTTGGAATGATGTAAACATCTGTATGTCGAAGTGTTAAGCGTTAATGTGATTGTGGATAGTCCGTCAAAAACTGAACACAGATCAAGCATGAAAACTGGAATAAAGTTCACTGAGCTGTGAAAAAAGAAGCAAAATCGAAACAGTGAACGGTCCACGCAAAAGATGTGCGCATCGAGCGAATTGCAAGCAACACAGCACCGTCATTGTGTTGTCCGCCGCTCGTGGTCTCGCGGTAGCGTTCTCGCTTCCCGAGCACGGGGTCCCGGGTTCGATTCCCGGCGGGGTCAGGGATTTTCACCTACCTCGAGATGACTGGGTGTTTGTGTTGTCCTCATCAATTCATCATCATCCAGGAAAGTGGCGAAATTGGACTGAGCAAAGATTGGATAATAGTACGGGCGGTGATAACCACGCAGTTGAGCGCCCCACAAACCAAACATCATCACGTCATTGTGTTGTCACGGTATTGGTCTGCGCAGCGGGAGATCTGTGTTCAAATCTCCCCTCCACTTCACGTTCATTTTTTTCTTTTTTTACACAAATTTGTGAACTTTAGGTCCGGTCACTGATGTGTCTGTTCTCTTTCTGCGATTTTGTCAATTGTCATATTACACATTGGTTATCGAATGTGAGTCATGTGTTAAAAATATATTTACCCTCCCAAGCAAAAGTGACAAATAATGAGAGCAGTCGAGATACCACATCGGCCTCTCGCAGCAATGAAGACAACAAACAATAGGATGTGAAATATTTTACACCAAAGAAATTCAAGATTCGAAAGTTCCGTAAGGGAACACAAGAGCCATGACTTGTGGTACCTGTGTAGAACAAATAGGAGGTAATTATGTCAGGAGGTCCCTTCCTTGCATCTCGCTGTTCCTAACGGACATTACACAACGACACAGACACAAATTTAAAAACAGCGAACAGACACGTCAATGACCGGACGGATCTCTACGTTCGTAGTCCTACACTCTGACAACATAACCACGATGTCACAGCTATACAAATGTTTCCGTTGCTGCACATCTTGAGCTTGCGCCGTTCGATTTTGCTTCTTTCATCACAGTTCAGTACACCTTCTTCCTGTTTTTATGCTTGACCTGTGTTCAGCTTTTGGCGGGCTGTCGACCGAGCCATCTTACCACTAAATCCGAGGGGTTGCGATGGGGAGGCTCCCTTGTCAGTACGCTTGTAATATACCAGGGGCACTGCGGTAGAGTAACTTGTCACGAGCAGTGGAATAAGACAAGGAAGTCACTCGTGTGAAATGGGCCTTATGTTACCTGACGACTGTGGCGGCAAGGAAATTAAAGTAGAAATAAATACGCCGAAACATGGAAACAGCTGATCACAGCGCGGCATGATAAACGCTAGGAAAGAGAGACATATAAAAAAAATGCAGTGCCTTTGACCGTGACCATATATTGAAGCAGCCCCATTGGACACAAATTCAAATTGGAGCGCGGCGCGGCTGGCGGAATAGCTGGTGGTGCGTTGGTTGCGGAGGGCCCCGGCACCTGCGCGGCCGTACAACCCCTGAGGGAGCGCCACCCTCCAAGCGGCCGTATTTTAAACGAGCGCCTTGTCTGCCCGCCGCGCTCCGGGCTGCAGCCTCAAATTATAGTGAACAGCCCCGCTCCGAAAAATTCCTTCCCTCGTCGTATCCACAAAACGAAAAAGGAGAAGAATAAAAGAATAAAAACAAGACAACAAAGGCGTAAGCGCCAGAGTAAGTTACTAATTTTGCCGGAAACATTTATTCGTGGCTCTACTTCGCAGACTTTCGACTAGCCAGTGGCGGAAAGTACTTGATACACATAACGTGTAGCATCTCTACACATCCTGATTGTGGTCCGCTGAGACGGATAGGTCTTCTTAGATTATCCCTTCCTGTCCGTGCAGTTGCGAAGAGATAACATCGTCAAAGTATCTTACTTCTTCATCAGCACTCAGTGGTACTTCTAGTACCACTATTATTTCTCTTTCTTCGCTGTTCCATTCGCGACTGTCGTATGAGCTGTATCAAACAGCCGGCCGCTATAGACGAGCGGTTCTAGGCGCTTCAGTCCGGAACCTTGCTGCTGCTACGGTCGCAAGTTCCCATCGTGCCTCGGGCATGGATGTGTGTGATGTCCTTAGTTTGGTTAGGTTTAAGTAGTTCTAAGTAAATGGAATTGATGACCTCAGATGTTAAGTCCCATAGTGCTTAGAGCCATTTGAATTTTTGAAACCTTTTCTATGAAGATGCATTTACATCGTGGTTCAAATGGCTCTGAGCACTATGGGACTTAACTGCTGTGGTCATCAGTCCCCTAGAACTTAGAACTACTTAAACCTAACTAACCTAAGGACATCACACACATCCATGCCCGAGGAAGGATTCGAACCTGCGACCGTAGCGGTCACGCGGCTCTAGACTGTAGCGCCTAGAACCGCACGGCCACTCCGGCCTCAATCATGACACATATTATATGATTACTTGGTATAGACAATCTTTTTATTGTTAGAGACAAATTTTCAATAAAATAAACATTCAATATTGGACAGGATTTGGTAGAAATCAATATTGTTACTTTGTGTACAGGACTGTGTGTCGATACATATCCTCACTGGCATACACAGCAAATTACGGAATATTACTTCAGATTAATGTAATGTACACGTGACTGGAATGCAGCTGATGATGCCAGCATACTGTCGAAAGGCGTCGTGTCACTAAAATATTAGTAAAAAATGACTGACCACGTTCGTAACGCCCTCGCGCTGTAGTTAACGATCCCGCGACGAAACGCATCGCTCTTCGTTGTACCTTCTCTACCTCCACTATTAATGCAATCTGGTGAGACCCCAGACTGTGTTCATAACGAGAGTTAATCGGTGTTCCCGTGTACTGGTTGCAAAGCAAAGTACTGATTCTAAGTATACTTTGCTTTGCAGCCAGTAAACGGGCCCACCGATTAACTCTCGTCACGAACTACTGTGCACGCTTCGAATTACTTTGCTTTGCAACCAGTACACGCATACGCCGATTAACTCTTGCCACGAACTATTGTGCACTCTTCGAATCAGTACTTTGCTTCGCAACCAGTGTATGGCCACACCGATTAACTCTCGTCACAAACTATTGTACGCGCTTGGTATCACTACTTTGCTTTGCAAACAAGTACACGGTTACATCGATTATCTCTCGTCACAAACTACTGTGCACTCTTCCAATCAGTACTTTGCGTTGCAACCAGTACGTGAGCTTACCATTTAGCACTCGTCACAAATATAATTGCCGTTAGACGTGGGCAAAGGAGTGTCCTACTTAGACTATCAGGGGTGTTCGGCACCGCACCTGAGGTAGCACTGCATATGGCGCTTGGAATATACCCGATTTGATATCACTGTCAGTGTACTAGTTAAAGACGAGTCTAGATCAGACTGAAAACCGGTGTCCTTATTAATAGCAAGCACCAACTTAAGCTCTGGCTAATGGAGTTCTGGCAAGGTGAGTGGAAGATCAGCGACACCAGACGAGGAGTCTATACATTTTTCTCTAAGCGATTAACAATGAAACGTACCGAGCCTAGCCGCAGCATGGCGTACTTCCTAACTGTTTGTGGATCGTAGCCCACGCACTTAAACTGCGTGAGTCTGTATTGGACACCAAACTGCTGGTGTGGGGAATCAGGAACCTGAACAGCCAGTCCCCTTCTGCGGGAATTACAGGGATATTACAGACACATCACAGATACACAACATAACCACTAAACGTCAAATATACGAAGACCTTAGGAACGTTGATCAGTGGACTGATGTAAACAAATCAGCAGATGAAATCTCTAAAATAGTTTACGAAGCATCTCATGCACTAGGTCATTCTGAGGGTGCCGGCACGGTAGCTCAGTGTGTTCGGTCAGAGGGTTAGTTACCCTCTGTAATAAAAATAACTGAGTGAGTGGATCAATAATGAACTTCAACGGGCGTCAGGGGACGTCCGCCACGAACAATTGCAACGAACTATAACGAACAAAATGAGATTAAAAAAAAGAGGGCAAGTCGATAGGCTTTGATGAAGGAGAAGAATAAGAATAAGATTAAATATTAACTGACAAATAAAGTACCTAGGCACCATGTGAAAATCTTAGTAGACGATTTTAATGCACAATTAGGGAAGGAAAAAAAATTCAGAGATACCACTGGACCCCACACCAAACACAAACGTACCAACAAGAATGGTGAAAAACTAATCGACTTCTGCAGAAACTTTGGACTTAAAATAATGATACCCAGTTTCAAAAACCTGCACATAAACTAACCACATGGAGATCACCCAGTCTTAGACAGGGTGAATACCAAATAGACCATGTCGCAATTTCCAAAGAAAACATTAAAGAAATTCAAAACATCAGAACCCGCAAAGGTGTCTTTGAATCAGATCATCATCTTCTCCAAATAAAAACAAAATTCCAACCCAACAGAATGCTAAAAAGGCCACCCAAAAGTACCAAACCAAATCCGGAATATCTGCAACTCAACAAAGAAAAAATCATCATGCAAATTAATCAGGAAAAATCAACAGACTGGAGGAAACTAACAGAGAAAATTCAGGAAGCCCTCAAATTAGGACAACCCCCTCGCAACAGGAAACGTCACTGGTGGAATGCAACCTGTGATGAGGCAGTCGACAACCGAATAACTGCATGGAAAAAATTTAGTAGTCACAAAACTGAAGAAAACTGGGAGAACTTTCTTAAAACTCAAAAACAGACCTCAAAAATAATTAGAAAAGAAAAACGGGGATATGACAACAACAGACTCTCTGAAATCCAGCAGGATTTCATAAAAAATAATACAAGAAATTTTTACAAGACTTTCAGAGAAAACTTACAGGGATACCAAGCGCCTAGCTTGGAAACCCGATGGCTCTTTGGATACCAACAGGAAAAATAACTGCAAAATCGTAGCCCAATATTTCAGTTCCCTCCTCAACTGCGAACCACCCCAAGATAAACTTATCTTCTCTTCTCCAGTATTCACACACCAAGACTCACATGCCCCGGATCTTGAAGAAATTATGGAGATAGTCAAGCAGTTGAAAAATAACAAAGCACCAGGAGAAGATGGGATCATTGCTGAGTTATGGAAACTAAACGGTCCTATACTTATGCAGAAATTACACCATATAATGTCAGACATATGGATAACGGAGCAGATGCCAGAGGACTGGAAATGCGCTCTAATTCACCCGCTACACAAAAACGGCGACAAGACAGACATGATCAATTACAGAGGAATTTCCCTGCTCCCAGTCGCTTACAAAATCCTTTCCAAAGCGCTTTCAAACAGGATAGAATCCCAAGCAGATACACTAATTGGTGAATACCAGGCCGGATTCAGAAAAGGACGCTCATGTGCGGAACAGATCTGGTGCTTAAAGACAATATTACAAATGAGGAAATGCAGAAACACGGTAGTTACATTCATCGACTTCAGGAAAGCATATGATTCAGTGGACCGTGGAACCCCGTTTAAAATCATGGAAGAATTTGGGATCGACCGAAAGACACGAAAAATCACAGAACAGACACTTACAGGAACAACGGCCAAAGTGAAATTCATGGGCGAAGTATCAGAACCCTTCGAAATCAAATCTGGAGTCCGACAGGGGGACGGACTATCCCCAATCCTTTTCAATATTGTTCTAGAAAAGATAATCAGGGAATGGGAACCTCACGTAAAGGGTATCCAAACTGGTATCAAGAAAGAGAATCGAATTAAAGTCAAGTGCCTTGCTTTCGCTGACGATATTGCAATTATCACCAATAACAGAACAGAAGCGATTCACGCAGTGGAAAAACTACATGAAATTTCACAAAAAACCGGACTACAGATATCTTATGAAAAAAACCAATATATACAAAGGCAGCCAGAAAATAAATCCCCTTTAATAACAAAATATGGTAAAATTGCACAAGTCTGCCATTTTAAATACCTCGGTGAAACTATACAGTCCTCGGGATTAAACCGAATTGCCAACGAACAAAGAATCACCAAGCTCCAAAAGGCCTACAAGCTAACATAGACGCATTACAACAAGAAATGCATTTCGCAGACGCAAAATTTAGGCACTATACAACAGTGATTCTTCCAGAAGCAATCTATGCAGCTGAAACAATGGTGATTGATGGTCATTCAAAAATTAAGGAAATAGAAAAGCAGGAAAGAAAAATTCTCAGGAAGATTTACGGTCCAATCAACAAATATGGCATTTGGATGAAGAGACCACAAAACGAACTCTATAGAAAGATCAACATAGTAACAGATGAAATCAGAAAGCGCCGAGCCAAATTTTATACACACATCTACAGGATGGAAGACTCCAAACAGAAAAGAAATTATTCAATACTATAACAAGGAGTAAATGTGGCACAGAATGGCTGAAAGATGTCTAGAGAGACCTACAGCAGATCAACATAAAAAATCTCGAAGATCGCACCGAGTGCCGGCATAAAATCACAAGTGTTAAGTTTGGGGAAAGAACATCGCGTCAGCCTGGTAAAAAATGGACAGAGGAACGGAAGAAGGAGTATTCTGAGAGGATGAGGAGGTTTTGGGAAGCAAAGAAGAAAAACATCCGAAGATGAAATTATGAATTCAAGTTCAATCGCTCTCCTAAAGGGGAACAATCGTTATAATAATAAATTAACTGACTATGAACTCCAGGCATTTTAAGAATAGATATACTGCGTATAGATACATAAGGCTAAACAGTAATCGGATAACGGTACCAAAAGGCTTCTTAAAAATTGTTTGTATGTATAAGGTAGTGTTTTAAACAGTGCTGGTATATTGTCACCTAACGCACGATGAATCTTTTGATCACCTTACTTATGCGTATACTATACCCGACAAGTTAGATCTACCTTAGTCCGATTACTCTAAAACATAATCGAGTACAGTGGTGTGTGGTCAACGGCTCGATGACAAATACTGATGTATTCACCCCCAGACATAAAGTTGGTGGCTCTAACATCTACCACCTATTCTATCTTCTGTTCTAAGGCCAGGTGCGACTAGAACACGCGCTCTGAAGGTTCCGTATAAACTAATGAGCGTTGTTACTGGCAAGATATCGGTCCCGGGAATTCCAAGACATTTGAGAATGTTTAAACATGAAGTTTGAAGTCAGATAATAAATGAAAAGTGAAATATTTTTGTGTGACATAATAAATAACTTAAGAATTTTCTGATTTTTTTATTTACTTTGACTGCGAAACCTTGTATCATTCCAAATTTCATGATTCTAGGTCAACGTGAATCTCTCTACGGGTTTTGATGAGTGAGTTTGTATCAAATTATGTGACATATATGGCCGTATCTTTTGGATACACTGACTTGGAAGCTTCAATTTCTTACACCTTCAAGGGACTGCAGACCTTAGCCTATGGCATAAACTTCAACTGGATACGTCCACCCGTTCGTGAGAAAAAGGGTTTTTAACAGTCGGACAGTCTGACAACAAAGTGATCCTGTAAGTGTTCCGTTTACACCGATTGAGGTATGGAATCAAAAAGGAAACGAAATTATAACCCGTCTCCACGTGTCGAGCAAGCGCAACGGTGCTTGAGGACGCAGGGATTGGTGGTGAACAGCTTTGGTTCCTCCAAACTCGGCGGACAAACGCAGCGGCTAAGAGGCCAGAGACTACCCACCATGAGAAACTAGGCTGTGGGTCTCCCACTGAGCAGCAGGTGGGAGGAAAGGTTTGGGCGTTGAGCAGACAATTCCAAATTTCGTCTGAGTGCGACGAAACACCGACATAAAGTACGATATATGCAGAGTGGAGAAAAATTGTGCCACGAAATTTTAACCCAAGATGACTGATGCCAGTAGGAACCAAATTACTGATGTTGTGTAGGTCGACAACGCACTATTTTTAAACTACGGAAACTTGGGACCACGCGCTCCGATTGGCCGTGGGATTGCCCTGTTGCCGTCCGTCGGTTGACGGGCAGCGCTATGGTTGTCGTTCACACATTCAAACGTCCCTCGACCCGTCACTGCCCCATCGTGATACGCACACATGTCGAAGCATTCGTGGCCATGCGTTGTCCAGAGCATCCGGCAACAGGTACATCCTGTCGGTGTTTCGTCGCACTCTCCCCCCCCCCCCCCACTCGCTCTAACTCACACACCCACACCCAAAAACACACACACACATACACGTATATATATATATATATATATATATATGTGTGTGTGTGTGTGTGTGTGTGTGTGTGTGTGTGTGTTTGCTTTCTTGTAATTCAAACAAATTTACAGTTTTATACCCATAGTGATGAAATTTTGCAGACTTTACCTTCAAGACAAGAGGAAGATCACGGTCTACATAAGACTGCGTAATCTGACTTGAAATATATATGTATGTAATATATAAAGCAGAAACATTGTTACCAAAAATCTAAAAGTTATTGGTTAATTTACTGCAAACTTCTTCACGATCCCTTAATGTGCATTTGAGCGGACATAAGTTACATTTTTTTTAACATAATGTATAGCAATATATAGCATACGTCACCAGATCGCAGGACGAGACAAAGCTCGAGACTATTATGACAGGAGCATTACTGCAAACTCACATTTATTGGTTAATTGCCATTGTTACTTATGGAAAATACCCTAGAACATATTTTAGTCCACATTTCACAGTTATTTTTAGTACTAAATGTCGTAAACTGTTCGAACAGTCTAAGTCGTGCTAAAACACAGCTCTACCTCACACAGTAAAAACTTTGCTGAAACAATAGAAGACGAAGTCTCCAAACCCGCAACGAGATTTTTATCACAAAATGTAACAACAGATGGTGCAACTAATCATCTTTTCGTACAGGGAAAATATGAAATTTGCGGAAATTTCCTTGAGGAAGTGAATTAAAAATGCTAGTAGAAAATCATCTACAGAAATGGTTCTGTATATCGAACACTCTTAACAAAGCACAACTCAGCTTTCTTCGGAAACGAACGTTTTAAAGTCTTTTACATCGCCATTTCTTATTCGACTTCTGCTTAGTATGGTCGGTAGGAAGCGTAGCTGTCAGCTTGGATAGACTACCATCTTTGACATAATTGTTATTACTAAACTTCTGATTGAAATTGGTGTCTGTTTGTAAAGGTCAGAGCCGGAAGCCTAGAACTTGATTTTTATATGAGTGCAACAGATGAAGACGAATTCATTCGTCGCATTCCGTTGACACTCAGTGATTCAAATATGCTCATCAGTATACAGCGATTGCACTTTCCCGAGCGGCCTGGATTCGCTACGAGTATCACCAAGGCACAGGGCCAATCACTTTGTGTGGCAGGTATTAAACGTAAGGGGCAACACCGGGCACTGCAGCTAGTTTATAACACAACAAAGGACAACATTTTTTTTCCTTGGCCTGTTATTAGATTTAATTGGACACCACCATTGCTGTTTCAGCTTACAGTGCCATTGTCAAGCGACAGCTCCAACAGCGCAAATTAAAGACCAGTAAAGCTGGGAATACAGTCTGTTCTTGAAATAATTTACAAAAAGTAAGTTTTTTTATTTTAAACTTTAGTGTTAGGTGTAACACCTAATGGACGCGCGGTATTAATCATGTGCATAGATAGTATGCATTTCATAGCAATTGCTGTAGGAAGTAATGTGTTTACAAGATGTAAGTGAATTCGTGCGTCCACTCCCGATTTTACATAATGTTCTCGATTTAGGAAAGCGCTACGTTCTTTTATAAATGATGAAGACTCCTGTTGTATTAGAGGCATGAAATATTTAAACATGAATGATGCAAGGTGTCCTCTTAAAAGGAATGGGATATAAAATACTTGTACTTCAACAATAGACTGTAGTCCTACCTGAACTGTCTTTACGCATTTAATGTTCTTACAACCTGATCTGATCCATTACAAATGGTTTGTTAAAGCCTGTGATTGACGCGGGGCATGATGGGAATTAGTATGCGTGTGCGAGCGTATCTTGTTGCTTTCGGCCATTTGCAAGTGAAAAAGACACGATACAGCGTGCATGAGCGTGTAGCGCTTGTGAAGACCTAATATGCGAGCAATAACAGCCCAGCCGCGGCTCAAAGGAAGTTTGCACCCGAGTTCAAGCTCAAGCCAAACGGTGCAAGTTTGATAATAATCAAGTACTTGATTCTCAATTTTGAGAGAACGGGTAGTGTTCATAATGACAGTGTTGGCAATGTCGGTCGTCCAAACAGGGTGAAACCGCCTGAAAACGTTGAGAATACACGCGCAGTGTTTCAAATCAGAACCAGGAAATCTGTCAGACGAGCTGCATAACAGGTGGAAATCAACCGCGAGACCCTGCGACAAATTGTTGTTGAAGACCTGCATCTCTTCCCATGCAAAGTTCAAACCAATGAGCCTTTAACCCACAGGGCCACGGAATAGCGGTTACGTTTCGCCAACACTGTTGCCACAAAATTGACGAACAAGACTTTGAAGTGAATTTTCTTTGGTTTAGCGACGAAGCCCACTTTCATTAGGACTGGTTCGTCACTAAGAAAAATTGGCGCATTTGGGGGACTGAGAATGCGCATTTCGCGATCTAAAACCCTCTCCACCCTCAACGGGTGACTGTGAGGTATTTAATGTTCAGTCACGGAATAATCGCTGCGGTACTCCTGGGGGGGGGGGGGGTACGTGAAGGTTTTGGAAGATGATTCCATCCGCATTATCCAAAGTGACCCTGATTTCGACAAGATGCATGCAAAACGGAGTTCCTCCATCGAAGCAAGGAGACTGTTTGATGTCCTGGAGGAGCACTTTGGGTACCGCATTCTGGCTCTGGGATACCCAGAGGCCACTGGTACGAGCCTCGATTGACCGCCATATTTTCCGAATCTGAACGCACGCTACTCCTTTTTGGCGGGTTGTTTAAAAACAAGGTGTACAATAATAAGCCCAAAACAATTGCCGAGCCAAAAACAGCCATTCAGGAGGTATCGACAACATCGATGTTCCGATGCTTCAGCGGCCATGGAGAATTTCGCTATTCGTCTGCGCCACATCATCGCCAATGATTGCAGGGGTACAGAACATGTCATAACCTAAATCCGAATATCTGTAGTGTCGTTTACATGTTGGATAAAGCGTGTGCACGCCATAGTTTGTAACTAATTTAACTTTTTTTCATGTAGTTCAATAGTTGCCAGCCTGTATGCCCCTCGATTTAAAGCGATTGGAGTTTCTCACGCGGCTTGCACTGGCTATTAGTATCAACAAGGCACAGGGCCATTCACTTTGTGTGGCAGATATCAGACACCCTGGACAACGCCGGACTAGTACACTACTGGCTATTAAAATTGCTACACCACAAAGATGACGTGCTACAGACGCGAAATTTAACCGACAGGAAGAAGATGCTGCGATATGCAAATGATTAGCTTTTCAGAGCATTCACACAAGTTTGCCTTCGGTGGTGACACCTACAACGTGCTGACATGAGGAAAGTTTCGAACCGATTTCTCATATACAAACAACAGTTGACCGGCGTTGCCTAGCTAAACGTTGTTGTGATGCCTCGTGTAAAGAGGAGAAATGCGTACCATCACGTTTCCGACTTTGACAAAGGTCGGATTGTAGCCTATGGCGATTGCGGTTTATCGTATCGCGGCGTTGCTCTTCGCGTTGGTTGAGATCCAATGATGGTTAGAAGAATATGGAATCGGTGGGTTCAGGGGGGTAATACAGAACGCCGTGCTGGATCCCAACGACCTCGTATCACTAGCATTCGACATGACAGGCATCTTATCTGCATGGCTGTAACGGATCGTGCAGCCACGTCTCGATCCCTGAGTCAACAGATGGGGACGTTTGCAGGACAACAACCTAATCATCTGCACGAACAGTTCGACGACGTTTGCATCAGCATGGACTATCAGCTCGGAGACCATGGCTGTCGTTACCCTTGACGCTGCATCACAGACAGGAGCGCCTGCGATGGTGTACTCAATGGCAAAACGTCATTTTTTCGGATGAATCCAGGTTCTGTTTACAGCATCATAATGGTCGCATCGGTGTTTGGTGACATCGCGGTGAACGCACATTGGAAGCGAGTAATCGTGATGGTGATGGTATGGGGTGCCATTGATTACACTTCTCGGTCACCTCTTGTTCGCATTGACGGCACTTTGAACAGTGGACGTTACATTTCAGATGTGTTACGACCCGTGTCTCTACCCTTCATTCGATCCCTGCGAAACCTTACATTTCAGTAGGATAATGCACGACCGCATGTTGCAAGTCCTGTATGGGCCTTTCTGGACACAGAAAATGTTCGACTGCTGCCCTGGCCAGCACATTCTCCAGATCTATCACTAATTGAAAACGTCTGGTCAATGGTGGCCGAGCAACTGGCTCATCACAATACGCCAGTCATTACTGGTGATGAACTGTGGTAGCGTGTTGAAGCTGCATAGGCAGCCGTACGTGTACACGCCATCCACGCCCTGTTTTGACTCAAAGCCCAGGCGTATCAAGGCCGTTATTACGGCCAGAGGTAGTTGTTCTGGGTACTGATTTCTCAGGATCTATGCACCCAAATTGCATGAAAATGTAATCGCATGTCAGGTCTAGTATAATATATTTGTCCAATGACTACCCGTTTATCACCTGCATTTGTACTTGGTGTAGCAATTTTAATGGCCAGTAGTGTATAAGATAGGAGCGGATGCGTCTACCGTTAAATTATCTGCAAGTTCTACTACGGCGTAACGTAAGACAGCTGGTAACAGAAGGAGAAGATTGACACCCCACCGTCGTACTCAGTGCCTCCCGCAGGCGGTAGAGCGAGGCAGACAAGACGAGACAATGCGCCGCTCCCGGGCCGTCTGACTGCTCCTTTTGGCGCGCACCGCGCTCGGCGTCCGTCATGGCGGCGGGCCGGCGCCGGGCGTCGCCTGCGGCGTCGGCGGTGGCGCAGCATCCCGATAGCATCTCCACGGTAGCCGCCGCGGCAGCACAAATTACCTGCCAATTATACCGCTGCGCCCATGCCGCTCCGAATTAGAACAATTTCTAAACATTTAGATGTAAATTCCACGCGGCCGCCCCGGGGCCGATTATCGAATTTGACCGCGACAAAAGACGGTTCGTGGGGCCACCGCATTGCCTTGCAAATGACGCCACCTGTCCCCTCCCGCCTGCTGCCTCTCTGGCCCACGCGGGCCGCCGCGGCAAGACCGAAGGCACGCTAATGTCCCATCCTTCCTATTTCCATACGGCCCGGGGCGGGCCCTTCAACGCGCCTCTTATTATTTAGTGATAGCTCCCGGTGGCCGGTATTGCGGCGGTAACATCTGGTACGGGGATACCGTCTTACCCTAATACCCTCGAAAAGAGGAGCATTTTCTTTTCTTATTTCTCCACCTCCGCCTCCCCGAGAAATCCTCATTTATGAGTATCTAAAAGGACCTGCGCGGCGAAACTACACATTTTCTGGTACAAGAAAAGCAAAAGCTCATCTCCGACGTTCGAAATAATTTGATAAACAGTTGGTGGCTGTTCCGACGACGTAATAACCCCCTCCGGTCACAATTTGATGGTCGATTCCTACCATCATCGGTATCGAATTAAAACATTACCGAAAATGCTGCTTTAACATATTTTTTTTTAATTCAGTGCTGCTACCGGCGTCGACTGGCAATCTCCGCAGTGCTGTATCGCGTGTCGGGCGTACCGAATGCTGCACAGGAAATGGATGCACCATTCAACATGCTGAGCGGAGCACTAAAAGGTTAACAAAAACAGCTGGCCGACAGAATGATATAAATCACCGTAAGTTACGGGCAAGATAACACGATTTGCCTAGGCTGAAATATAGTTCCAGTGTTACACTGAAACTACACAAAACAGTTTAAACTAAAGAAATAAAATGTAAACTGCACGTGTAACCGCTCCACATTTACATCTGTACTCTCTGAATCCTAATAAAGTTCATGGTAGCGGTTACATTCTGTTCTGCCATTTAATCCCGCCCCATTCTCATGTGAACGTCGAAGACCGTCTATTGGTATGCCTCTGTGATGCTATTATTACACTATAATTTTATTCTCACGGCCTATAAAGCGGCTGTGCTTGATATTATTAGTACAGTTTTATTTCCGTAATCTCTATAGCGGAGCTATGGAAAGACTGACGAATTTCTATAGATTCCTCCTTCAAAATCGATTTTTGTAATCAAGGTTTTTCATGAAATGTCAGGCACCTTTCTTGGGCCGTCTACCAGTCCAGTTTTTTTCACGATACCAACTACTTGCTACGAATTTAACTCAGTCAGCAAGATGAGGTGAGATTGTGTATACTTTCTACAGAAGAGAAAAAATCAGTACTGAGCGCTAAATACACATGCGATTCTGTAGTTTCTACAAACAGCATTATTCAAATGGTTCCAATGGCTCTGAGCACTATGGGACTTAACATCTGAGGTCATCAGTCCCCTAGAACTTAGAACTACTTAAACCTAACTAACCTAAGAACATCACACACATCCATGCTTGAGGCAGGATTCGAACCTGCGACCGTAACGGTCGCTCGGTTCCAGACTGTAGCGCCTAGAACCGCACGGCCACCCCCGCCGGCCAGCATTATTCGGTAACTGCTGTACATAGATGCAACGTTACAAAGAGATACGAAGTCGGTTGCACACAAAAACTCTGCCGTAAGAAGTTGACGTTTTTGGTTTCCCCTAAGAACAGAGTGTAAGTAATGCACACGTGTACAGATGTCTGTGCACGATACTTTTGTACGAAATGTTCTTGACTGCTGCTCTTGGTAATTGGGAATCTTAGCTGATCAGCTTTAAAGAGGAACAAACTAAGCTCCACAGGTTATTTTCCTTTCGAAATAGAACTGAAAATTTTCAAATGCTGTGTAGCATATAGCACAAAATAGAGAAGTGAAATTCTGAGAGGCTATAGAGTAGAACAAAATGAATTAAAAATATTGCATTAAGACAGATATCACGAGGAAGAAGAAGAGCTGTTGTTCTGCCTGAACGTTGCTCAGAGAGGATTTCAAAAATCGTTCTGACTGTGAGCATTAGCCTGATGTTCTCCGCCAACAAACGTGTGGTAAACGGGTAAAATACAAGGACAAATTTAGGACATCATGATTAGGACTCAAACACAAATAAATACAACAAAGGAAACTAAGCTTCGAACCTCAAATTTCAGTATCCCGTGCCAATTTAAATCAACAGAGAATAATTCAGAAACGAATAACAACCTGCTGTGATATACTCGGTGGACGTAATTTAGTACTCTATCAGTCAGAATTAGAGGCTCTGTGCACTAGTCATCAGAGATTTCTTAAATACAGAGACTCCCGTTGCGTGATAATTGTGAGCGCTTGTAAGCGGTTGATTTCAAAGGGATCTACTGAAGTACGCCAAAATACTTCAAATAAGGATCTTTAAAATTCTAATTAAGGTTCGTAAAATCCAGAAGATTGCTTAAAATAAACTGTGATGACAGTCGATTTTCGCTGAGATGAAAACGGCGCTTAAATTGAACGCCTTTTATTCGTGGTGTACAAATTGACTCACACAGCTTACATAACAATCCATACTGCCATATGGAAACACAGTTAGCGTCTCGTAATAGAAATTATTTTATTGTATGTTTCCATCCTACGGTCACACAGATGTGTCATGATCGGTTTAGATTTGTTAGAAACTCATCATTTGATGATTTTAACTTCGTAACTCTTCAAAACATACTTTCACGGAGGTGCTGTACGCATCTTTCTGAAAAGTTACTACGTAACGTTTTCATATCATCTGATGATTACTTTCTACGAATTCTAAATCGGTAATGATGCGGTTTGTGTGAGCCAAGTGATTCATTTCGGGTGATCAGATTTATTTACGCCACTGTGTAGAACGTGTCCACCAGCGACACGACATTTTGGTTATCAGGATACATTGTACTATAGTGCAGCATCATACGAGATTCCACACTATGACTGACGACTTACAACAACAAAATATGTTTCAAAAAGGTTCAAATGGCTCCAAGAACTATGGGACTTAACATCTGAGGTAATCAGTCCCCTGAACTTAGAACTACTTAAACCTACCTAACCTAAGGGCATCACACACAGCCATGCCCGAGGCAGGATTCGCACGAATCGCAGTGACTTCAGTGTAATTGTAGTCTCTGCATAAAAGTGACATTAGTATTCGTCTCATTGCGTATTTCTTAACTTCTGTACTGTACTACACGGTGCTTTACTTTAGCAAGTCTTTTTATGTATATTGCCAGTTTCTCCGAACTATGTTGCTTGACTGTGACACATCTTGCGAAAATTTCTTTCGTCCTTAAATTTTGCACACCAGTGCAGCCTTTCTCGACCGCCATGCCGCGACGTACTGGCGTGTCGCGAATATATGCCAGGTGTATCAAGACAGTTTTAATGTCTCCTAAGCTTCCGCTCAAAAAATATTCAAAACATAAAAAAATTTAACGTCAAATAGTTTATTTTAGTAACACAATTTGCAAGAATTCGATCGTTATTATACGAGATTACACGCGTAATAATGAATCCAGTGTACTGTGTGTGCTTCATGTGTTTGCTTTTTTGCGTCTAGGAAAACATCAGACGTAGGGATGTCGCCAAAGTTTGTAACGTATTTTGGTGCACCATAAAGGAAAAAGCGCTAAGAAACGCTGTTATGAAATTGAGGAATGGGAAGGATAAGGAGAAGGTGCGTCAGAAAATAGTAACTTCCAGCCGCACACGGCACTGTGGAAACGGAATGATGCAACGGCGAAAGTTGAAAATTTGTGCCGGACCAAGACTCGAAACCGGATTTACGGCTTCTCATGAGCGGCTGCCTTAACGGCTATCCATTTTTATAATTCTCCTTTTTTTTAGTATAATTTTCACCTGACAAAAATATACAATTGGCATGAAAGTCAAAAATATAAAACAGATTACAATCACACTGCGGCTACCCTATCGGTAGTAAAATATAAGGATGATGACCACTCGAAAACATCAGAAAATAAGTGTTGTCTCAGCTCTCCATTGTGGGGACTCGGATATATCTTGTCGGAATACAGTCTTGTGTAACTGTTCAAGTCGAGAGTCAAATCAATGTTCACCAGAAGCAGCTTCCCTTACCCGATACTACCCAGCTGCGGGGGGATCCTTGAATACAGCGTTCAAGTAATTAGCGAAGGGCCGGCCAAAGTGGCCGTGCGGTTTAAGGCGCTGCAGTCTGGAACCGCAAGACCGCTACGGTCGCAGGTTCGAATCCTGCCTCGGGCATGGATGTTTGTGATGTTCTTAGGTTAGTTAGGTTTAACTAGTTCTAAGTTCTAGGGGACTAATGACCTCAGCAGTTGAGTCCCATAGTGCTCAGAGCCATTTTTTTAATTAGCGAAGGTCTGACGATATCTGGATGTGCATTGCAACTGATCGTGCCGTTCCCGTGAAAAAGTCCAAAAGTATAGCACCTCTTGGAGACCTTCCCGAAAACGTCTTTTGATCTAGTTAATTGCATGTGTCTTTGATTGGGGGAAGTAGGTCTCAAAAAATTGTTCAAATGGCTCTGAGCAATATGCGACTTAACTTCTGAGGTCATCAGTCGCCTAGAACTTAGAACTAATTAAACCTAACTAACCTAAGGACATCACACACATCCGTAGCGGTCGCGCGATTCCAAACTGTAGCGCCTAGAACCGCACGGCCACTCCGGCCGGCCAAGTAGGTCTCAATCGAACGAAGGAACATTCCGGGCTTGATCGTGCGGGGCAGCGGTAGTACAGACAATACAAACATCTTCTGAATTTGAACCCACCCATCTGCGGAGGGCCCAAATTCCAGGAGATGTCCATCCATGTCTATCGCACAACACCGAATGCACAGTCGGGAGTCAGCTAGAGCAATGCTGTGCAGTCTTTGTCTTGTCGGAAACCTTCCGTTGACGACGGCTTCGGCCATTGGGGCACGGTTCCTGACCGACCCAAGTTTTCAACTTACCGCACGCTACAATGCAGCGTCCCTCGTCCATTACCCCCCCCCCCCCCCCCACTCGCAAACTATTGATTCCCGTAGGAAATCGGACGATATAAGTGCATCCGCAGTAATGCAAACATCAAGGAACCATCACACACATGCATCCCACCTACCTACTCAACCGGGGGGGGGGGGGGGGGGGGCGGGGGGTTGGGTGTCGGTGTGGGTGGGTGGTGGGTGGGTGGGAGTGCGTGCATGTGAGAGAGAAACGCTGGACCAGTATATTTAATGCTCCATGAGATAGGCAGTCCAACTTAACATCATCCACACGTGGGGCAGATGATGTGTAGTTGGGTTGCCTGTCTCAAGGGGCATGAAATATTCTCTGGACTAGTTTTATGTTGTCCGCCTTGTATTTGGAGACGTAAATAGAGGTAACTTGCTTAGTTAAACTTACAGCGGGAAACGGTTCTCTGCCTTTCCGTGCTTCTGGATAGAACGTGGAGCCGATCTGTGATGTCAGTCAGCGGCAGTTACGTGTTGCTCCTAGTAAGAAGTACTCAAGACCGTAGGAAGGCTGAAAGTACGGGCAGGAAACGGCTAGAAAACGATCCGCTCGCAGGACATTTCCGCAATTAGAGCAGCGCAGTGTGTGCGGTAGCGAGGCCTCGCTGCGAATTGACAAACAGGCGGCCCGGCCGGGCAGCCTCTGCGAGTCGGCATTAATGCCGGCTGTCACTCGCGATTGATGGGCGCCCGCCTGATACGGCTCATTACGCCGTACGCTACATAAAGCTGTCGCTAAAGCATTTATTACGAGCAAATTGCGACATAATATATGGCCATCCAGGTCCGCGGGCTTCGATAAGACCTGCCACGGCCGATTCGTAAATTATAGCGTAGTCGGGTCTCCACTTTGGTGTCCTCCACAGAATTTTATCTATTTGTAAGAGTCGCCCTCGCAGACCCGCTGTAATCTTTGTTTTGCGTTATCGCGAATGTAGAGCAGATCGCAAGAGCGTCTCTACGTAGCTATCGCATAAGTTCTGTACTACATACGAGCTTTATAGTGAGTAAGGTGAGACACAGGGAATAGCATGTAAACATATGCTCTATTCCTAATGTTTTCCCGGATGTGTGTATCTCAAAACAAAAACAAGTCGTGGAGGGTATTTAATAGATAATATTATTAACTGAGTGGCTAAAATTCATGGGGAAACGTCGCATTTGAAGACGTGCAATTACGAGGCGTCCTAGTGGAGCAGCTAGCTTTAACAGCTTTACCTATACGGCGACCCTGCCCGGATCAAGCTATAAAGCCGGCTTACGAAGAATACATAATTGTTCACAATATAAGACAGCAAGAAAATTACGATCATACACAAATCCATTATATAAATATGCTCTAACAGCTTAATGTAAGCAAATTTAATAAGCAGAAAGAAGTACCTACTGTCAAATCTTACGAAAAGTACATACATGCTCGTAATATAAGACAGCAAGAAAGTAGCGATCTCCAAAGATGCAATATCTACATATGCTATGAACAACTTCATGTTTTAGTGGCAATATCATCGAATAAAGTTTATAGTACGATGGAATAATAAATACTAAACAACTAAAAGAAATTAAATATTCACTAAAATATCGTATTGTGACCTGTATTACGTTGCAGGACCTACAATGCGGAAATTACCTAAATTTATGTTTTAAGTTAGACGAATTCCTCTCTCTCAGAAATGGAATTCTTGAAATGGTTCAAATGGCTGTAAGCACTATGAGACTTAACATCTGACGTCATCAGTCCCCTAGACTTAGAACTACTTAAACCTAACTAACCTAAGGACATGACACACATCCATGCCCGAGGCAGGATTCGAACCTGCGACCGTAGGAGCAGCGCGGTTCCGGACTGAAGCGGTAAGAACCGCTCGGCCACCGCGGCCGCCTGGAATTCTTCCTATGGCCTGTCAGCATGTGGTACCCTCTATACTTCGGAGTCATCAATTCCCTTGCTGTCCAAATACACATCTACAACTTTTAGCGTTTCAAAAATGTTCAAATGTGTGTGAAATCTTATGGGACTTAACTGCTAAGGTCATCAGTCCCTAAGCTTACACACTACTTAACCTATATTATCCTAAGGACAAACACACACACCCATGCCGGAGGGAGGACTCGAACCTCCACCGGGACCAGCCGCACAGTGCATGAATGCAGCGCCCCAGACCGTTCGGCTAATCCCGCGCTTTAGCGTTTCGTTTCCTATTCTAAATGCATCGGCTAATTTAATTCATTACAATTGTTTCACTTTTGTTGAAATTCATCTTTGTCAGTATAGCCTCTCCAGATATGAAGTTTTCTCGAATCCACACCTGCAGAGCTTCCGGTTACTTTGTGAAAACCAGCGGCGAGTGCAAGCTGGCAGGATGGGCACCACCGGACAAGTGGCGGCTTACCGGAAGGTGAGACATTGTCCTACCGAAAAGTGACAACCATTTTTTTTTTTTCGGAATCCTGAACGCGCTGTTTCGTCGGCGCATGACACGGAGATGTGTCGTCCCTGCTGGAACCGGTACAGTGTGGGGTGGGGGGGGGGGGGAGGGTGAGGGGGATTGCACCCCTGTTGGTGCCCCACCCCCGAGCCCCGCGGCCAGGCCAGGGTAGGCGAGGTGGAGCGGCAGCTGCTGCTCGCTTCCCTACCGGCTCGCTATTCCAGCTTCCTCACAAAAACCGAGCGGCCACGCCGCCTAGCGGCCCGCTTCCAGTTGACAACATCGGCTCGGCCCGGGGTCCGCCGCCTGCGCGATTCGTCGCGGCTTTTCCGCATTTCCCACCCATTTTCCCGACGCCAGAGGCAGTATTTCACGTTGTGTGTGCCGCTCCGGCCCCACCCGGCGGTGGCGGTGGCGGCGGCCGCGGCTACCCACGCGTTCCTTCTCCCTCTCCCTCTCCTCCACCGATTTTTCTTATTCTGTTTTCTTTTTCCCTCCTTTTTGCTGCGCTAGCGCCCAGGGCACCGGAACCGAGGCGCCGGGAATCGATTTGGCGTGAAGCTCTATGAGTGACAGCGAACCCACGTGGGGGCGTGGGTGTGCCCGGCTGACTTCTACCTGTCTCTCTCTCTCTCTCCTCTTCTCTTCTATTTCTTCTACCTGTCCCGTCCTCCACCTTCTTTCGGTATGTCGAAGGACCACCGGTTTCCCACTATGCTTGTCCGGTCGTGTCGGACACATTCTGCAGAAGTTAAAGCGCGCATCGCTGCACACGAGTGAAAGAAAACTGGGAACTTATTCTAGCGCTTGTACCAGCAGCCGCGAAAGGCTCTGGAAACATCATTTAGGGCAGAAAATGTGGTGTTTGCCTCGCAGGCATGATAGAGAAGCCATTTTATGAACGATGGCTGTGTACGAAATATTCTATTCCAGGGGGTCAAGGCCCGCAGCTCGTGGTCGTGCGGCAGCGTTCTTGCTTCCCACGCCCGGGTTCCCGGGTTCGATTCCCGGCGGGGTCAGGGATTTTCTCTGCCTCGTGATGGCTGGGTGTTGTGTGCTGTCCTTAGGTTAGCTAGGTTTAAGTAGTTATAAGTTCTAGGGGACTGATGACCATAGCTGTAAAGTCCCATAGTGCTCAGAGCCAGGGGGTCAGGCAATGAGACATTCCCAAGCCATGGCATGTGCGTTATTTCTTTTTTAGACATTAGGCCGCAATCTATGGTACATTTTTCGCCTTACGTCTTCTGTACAACTAAGGCAGACGCCTTAGAGACGTTGTCAGTTAATTTTCAAACGTTAACGCGTTGAGAAGACAAACTATCGCACAGTTCGGCAGTTTCAACAGATAGATGCTGCTTACTGCTACTCGTTCCGTGGACTGTTCACTGTACACAAAGTGTCACATTGTTACTTTAAACAAGATCAGAGATATGACTCTACTTACATTAAACTATCAATTATCTTTGTACTTAGCGTAAATATAGCCTCTTCTCTGATAAGTATAATATCGTTGTGTAATAATGAAACAGTGTAACACGTAAGGAACAGTGAAGACGCATCTATGAAGTTCTACTTTCGTAGTGAGCACTCCCTCTCTGGGAAAGGTGAATCTAATGAGACCGGACATTGCAGACAAAAGGATGCTGCATCATGATAAGGCCCCATGTCACACAGACACTTCCATCACGGAATTTTTGGTCTCAAAAGACAATCCTGTTGTTCCACAGCTCCACTATTCACCTGATCTGAGTCCTTCCCACATTTTTGTTTTCCATAACTCGAAAAAGTCTTAAAAGAACGTCATTTTGGATGTCTGGAGAACATTAAAAAGATTGTGACCGTCATGTTGAAGAACTACCAGCTGACGTCTTTCAGCGTTGCTACCAAGACTGGGAACAACAACTTCTCTCGTGTATAGGTGCCGAAGGGAACTACTTTCAAGGGGAAAATATTGTTGTCTAAAAAAAAGGCTTTGGTAGACAAAAAATCAGACTCATTATTTTTCTCACATTCCTACCATGTATCTTGGGATAGCGTAACTCTCAGCCGCAAATTACCTGGACTTTATCCTCCATTTTTTCATAATGAGCACACTTAGTGACTTCAACTAAATTCGAGCATAATTTCAATGCATTTTCAAACTTTCTCTTAATATCAGGTATTTAATACATTGAAATTATGTACACGGGAGTTCGGCTGTAAGATTCCGGGGTTTATTGGTACTTTAAGACATCTTCATTCACTGACATTATAGAGATCTAGGTTAACTAATGGGTTATTCAGCTGAAATGTCACTTACACTGCTAGGAGGAGAACCTTTCCTCTTTGTCCATGCAAGAATGAGTGCCACTAATGAAACACAGTTAAGTCTCAAAGGAGTCACGATATGCAGCTGCTAGTGGCCAGCGATTTTCATCAATGGGGAAAGCTGAAAATCTGTGCCAGACCGGGACTCGAAGCCGGGTTTCCTGCTTATTAGGCAGATGCTCTGACGTCGAGTCCGTGCAGTTGCGACGACAGCTGTGTCCGGATGGCTTAGTGGTCAGAGCATCCGATCAGTAAGCAGGAGACCAGCGTTCGAATCCCGGCCCGGTACAAATTTTCAACTTTTCCCATTGATAGAAATCAATAGCCGCTAGCAGCTACACGTTGTAAATCATTTGTCTCTTGACTGATAATGCTTTCGGACATGTCCGAAAGCGTAAACACAACTCAATGAAACGTAGCTGTTGACGAGCTGAGCTGATGTACGCGAGGAGACAACTGCACGTGGAGCGCCTGGGGTGAGGGGCTGCGTTCGCGCGGCCTGGACTGTACCGTGTGAAGGCAGGCGAAGGGGCAGGTGTGGGCCGACAATGGCGAAGCGACTGCCACTGGGGGACGCGGCGGTGGTGGCTGGCAGCGGCCAGCGTCCGTCTGCAGAGGGCGCCACACCACACGCCAGCTCTCGTTTGCAAACAGCGCGCGTCAACAAACACGCCGCGGCGCTGACCGGCCGAGGCACTCATTAACATAGGCTCGGCCACTCCAGACAAGCCGGCACGCCCACAACCTCAAGTATTACGTCGCCGCACGTGAAACGTCGGTACGTCGCGCAGCTGGACATTGCTAAAACACCGCCACGCACTGCCGCAGTTAGCGGTACCTTCAAATGAGAGCATTTTGAGTCAACATATTGTGATCGACAGTGGCGTATGATACCACACTCTCAAGGGATGGCGATGAACCTCATCATCATCTTCGCTTCGAGGATTTTGCTATTATCTGTTCCGAAATCACGAACAAAATCATTCCCATCTTTCACAAGGTCTTTCAGTTCAGGACCTTCTAGGGAATTCTGCGTTCTGGCTTTCCCAAGAGGTTTTGTCTTCAGTTTTCAAGATGCTTTTGAAGTTCTTCATTCATATTGACCTCCGAAGATTAATGTACCACCTGAACGAAATGTACAAGAAATAAAACTCGAAAGTTTTCAGTGATAAAACTAAAAAGTGGCATTCCGAGGAAAATATCTCATCAGATAGAAAATTTAAAATGTGTGGATTAAAATCCTATGTAAACATCGCTAAAATTCCTTTATTGATCACTAGTTTCAGCTCAGTGACGAGCCGTCTTCATATCTGAAATACAGAAAATTCTGTGATTGAGGTAAACAAGGGTATCATACATTTTGGATAGAAACTTCCGTTCTATGATACATACCAACAAAAACTGTTACTTAATTCAGTGTGTATCAGCCACCAAGCATTGCAAATCCTCATAATCCTGAGTACTTTACCCTGATAAAAGTCTGATTAAGAACAATCGTATTTCAGTGGTCACTGCAACAACAAAAGAAGCCGAAAACGAAAGGAGACAGCATCTATAACTAAAATAGTATCATGTATTGGTGGATAACTTGTTCATTTTTATAAACACTTTGTAACTATAACCATCGGCATCTCCCGTTGATCTTTACTCCATCCACATACATTCAGTGCCCTTTTTCAAGGATATAATTGAAGGTGTAGAGATTAGACAAATCTAAAAAGCTAAGAGGAAGCAAGAGCACCTGTTGGAATCTTGAGAACTATTAATTCATTCATCCATATTATAAAACCGAGATATTATTCACTACCTCGTCGCATTCAGTTACTGCAAATTGTGGGAAACGATAGGGACGACAAAGAAGTTAAAAATCAGCAGTGAAGCAGCCTGCACCTCTCGCGACGGAACTGTGTGTAGCTACAGCACTCGAGGAAGTAAGATGTAAAAGTAAGTGCCAACAGACCGGAGTAAGTAAGTGTAGCACGACAGCACCTGAAAATAATCATGAAATATCATTGGTTACAATACGTTAACCTTGATAATTTTCGCCTTAAGATAACATGTAGGGCCGGCCGGAGTGGCCGAGCGGTTCTAGGCGCTACAGTCTGGAACCGCGCGGCCACTACGGTCGCAGGTTCGAATCCTGCCTCGGGCATGGATGTCTGTAATGTCATTAGGTTAGTTAGGTTTAAGTAGCTCTAAGTTCTAGGGGACTAATGACCTCAGAAGTTAAGTCCCATAGTGCTCAGAGCCATTTGATCCAATTTTGACATGTAGGAAGTATCGAAGTGCTACGTCAAGACACTAGTGTAGCTCGACGAAAAGTAATGAAAGACAACGACAATGTTCATTTCAAATCAAACCATACCAGCATTCGCCTTAACTAAGAGAAACAACGGATATCTTGGACGTTAATTACCGGACTGGGATACGAACCATGGTCCTCGCGAATGTGAGTCCAGAGAGTTACCACTGAGCCACATCATTCAGTACGAACGGTATAATCGTTATTTCGCATCTTCCTTTGTGGATGTTTACACTCAGTGTAAATGCGGGATATGGACTGCTAGTGTTGGGAGCTGAGCTAGTACAAAGGTAGGGAGCCAGCAACCACGCAACGCATTATCTCGGCGCTAGATGACCATCACGACACTTTCATGAAAGCAGTCCCTCTTCCCCTCTGGGAAACAATGGAAGCTGGTGCAGCGGCGGGCACTCTGCCATCAGATGTTCTGTCTGCTACTGTGCTCGGCACGTCCTCGACTCACTTACATTGTTGACTCCACCAACCACCCAATAAGTTATCTCTTCTCAATCAGCGCTCTTCGTTCCAGATGCCACCTCACCCAGGTCTTCCAGAAAAGAAAACGATTCATGAACAAAATATAAAATCACCAAAGTTGCATAAAAAATATTTGGATGGTGGTTTCTTCAGTATTAGCGCAAACAACGTGTTTCGAGTTTCGCGTTACACATTACATCTGCTAGGCGGACAGAAAGAAAAGATGTCCGTGTATTGAGGGTCCTTTCTCCTCAGTCAGTTTATAATATAAGCGAGTTTTACGTTTTTTGGAAACACTAATGAAGCAATTAATTAGTTTTTTGCTCATTATTTATTTTTCTTGGACATAATTTTCTGATTTTTTTAAGGATTTTAGTCATCATTGAGCCTCCCGTCCGTGGAGTTAAAGTTACTCTGTTCAAACTGAGGTATGTGTATGATGAATGTTCTGCAATCTGCAAAAGTCCTAAAAGTCCTAAAGTTGGCAAATATCACCTGAAACCAAAACGCCAACGATTTTCTTAATCTATAGAACATTGTACACGGAATAAAGAACAGTCTTTTGAAATTTGAAAAAAAAATATTGACGTTTGAAACAAACGTATTGTTTTGTCGTGTGTTTTCGGTCTATTTTTTGGCTGTAATTAATGAATAAATTAAAATAAAAAATTTGCCTATACGCTCTGTGTCCAGCTGACGGAATGGATTACGCGCACACTAATAACTATGTCTTTCTGAAATTCGGTTAAATTATTACTGAATCATGTCCTCGAGGATTAATAGGCTACATTTTTATTTTTATTTATTCATGAGTTATAGAAAAAAACGTGAACAAATACACGACAAAAGTACATCTTTGTTTCAATGTCCGATATTTTATTATTTTTTGAAATTTGGAAAAAGCTGTGCTGTTACTCCGTGCGCAGTATTATATAGATTAAGATTTTTTTCTTTTTAAATTTCAGATAAGATTTGCAGACTGCTGAACTTCCGTCTCGGACAGACCTCATTCTGGACCGATCAATTATAATTCCTCGAATGGGGGACTTAATAATGACTGAATTTTCTTTAAAAAGTCATAAAATGTCCAATAATCAATAAATAATGTGCAAAAAGATTTACACTGATTTCTTTATTAGTTTTCCAGGACAAAATCTTATTAATCGCTTATTTTATAAGCTGACCGAGAAGAAATGACACTTATTCCCTCGTTGCTTGTTATCTCGTAGATCACCTCATTCCCTTTTGAGATTAAATTTAAATGTGTTACACGAGGTTCCGACTCATAGTAGCCACCGGTTGTTACTGTTAGCCTTCTCCACTATCATAAAACTTCACAGAATACTACATGCTACTGCTTTTATCGTAGCTGTTTGATCAGGAATTTCATTAAATCTTGAACCATTTCGCGCTATTAAGTTTCTTATCATCTGCAAGCGAATCATGACACAGTCCAAATTCTAGCTACCTTCCCGTATAATCATTCACTACGATACCTCGCTAATGATTCTACCTATCGATTCCCACTCTGCCCATGGCGCTACTCACCCATAGTCGATACTTGTTCTCACAACTCGCCGACGTTAATGCTCAGTAGGGTCGTATGAAAATGTCAATATTACTACTAGCTGTGACAATAATAACTTTACAAGGACCTAAGAGAAATTTGCGGGTACGCAGAAGATGGGAAGTACGTGGACCGGATCTCTCTCTTAGTGACGGGAAATAGTGACAAAAAAGTACGGGCAGCACGATAGCATTCGAACGAAACCATGAAATATCATTGGTTCTGATACGTGGCCCTTGTTGGACAACTGATAACTTTCGCCTGAAAATGACCTGTAGGGAGCATCGAAGCGTTATTTCAAGATTCTGTTCTTACTTGGATAGTAAACGAAGAAAATTTCTGGCATGGCTTCTCTCTGATGAAGTGATAAGGAGATGGAACAACAATTCAATATAAAAATAACGACAATCGGAAAATTGTTTGAGAAAGGAGACACAAATAATTCGTTGAATTGAAGAGTAGAGGGAAACACGCAGAGAAAGGATAAATCGCTCAGCTCAAAACTAACTGTAAACAGAACATTGTTTTAGAAGGAAAGCAAATATATTTAGTTGAATTTAAGTGTGAGCAAAAGCAAAATTCCTTCTAAGTTAACAGAATAAGGCACTAGGTGGAGGTTGACCGAAGATCTGATCGACCGTGTCCACAGCCGAGAGCTGGTAATCCTGGTGGTGAACGTAACCGTTTGAAAACCAGGAGATGATTTTTTTTTAAATTAATTTTTTCATATCCATAGTACTTGTTATATCCCAGTGAATGCGTCGCTTGAAATAATCAGATCACTTGTTGTTCAACAAATTATGGTTCAAATGGCTCTGAGCACTATGGGACTCAACATCTTAGGTCATAAGTCCCCTAGAACTTAGAACTACTTAAACCTAACTAACCTAAGGACATCACACACACCCATGCCCGAGGCAGGATTCGAACCTGCGACCGTAGCAGTCCCACGGTTCCGGACTGCAGCGCCAGAACCGCTAGACCACCGCGGCCGGCAACAAATTATATTTGACACATTTCGGGAGCAGCTCATCTTCAGAAAGTCATCCAAAAATGTCTTCATACAAAGTGTAACGTCACATACGTACGTCCTCAGCTGAGCACTTATGGTGAGGATGTACGTATGTGGTGCTACACTTTGTACGAGGATACCTTTTATGACGTTCTGAAGAAGTGCTATGCCTCTAACGCCTGAAACAGAATTTCGTCAACAACAAATGATCTGATCATTTGAAGGAACTCACTCATCCGTGCTCTCGATATACGAGTACATTATGGTCGCAGGCCTATTAAGCAACTTTGGGTCGCAACATCGGTTTTTTACAGATCGGTGGAGATATCAGTCCACAATCGGAAGGTGATGGCGCATCTTGATCTACATCTACAAAGCTCCTCTGAAATTCTTTTTTCAGTGCCTGGCAGAGGGTTCTTCGAGACACATTCAGACTATTTCTCTACCGTCCCGCTCTCTAATAGAGCGTCAGAAAAATGAACACTTAACTCCTTCTGTACGAGCTCTGATTTCTCGATCAGTTCTCCCTATGTAGGTTGGCGACATTAAAATATTATCATAATCAGAGGAGAAAGTGAATTAAAGTTGGTGGAAGGATTTCGCCGCATCGGAAAACGCCTGTGTTCTAATGACCGCCAGTCCAACTTGCTTATCATATTCGTGACACTATCGACCCTATTTCGCAATAATATGAAACTGAATGCTCTTCCTTTAACTTTTTCGATATCTTCTGTCAATTGTATATGATGCGGACCCCATGCTGCACAGCACTACTCCAGGAGAGGGTGGAAAAGCATAATGTGAGCAGTCTCTTGAGTAGACTTGTCGCATCTTCTAAGTGTTCTGCCAATAAAACGTAGACTTGGGATTTGCTTCCCTACAACACTATCTATGAGAAGTTCCAATGTAAGTTGTTCCAAACTGTAATTCGTAGGTATTTCGTCCAGTTGATAGCTTTTAAATTTGTGTGATCTGTTGTGTACCCGAAATTTAACGGACTTATTTTGGTACTCATGTTAATGACCACACTGTTTCCCTGACTGAGAGACAATTGGCGTCTCTTACGCCGTATAGTTATCGTGTCTAAGTCATTTTACAATTGTTTTGATCTTCTGATGACTTTACTAGACAGTAAATAACAGCATCATCTCCAAAAAAACTAAGAGGGCTCCTCAGAATGTCTCATAAATCGGTTATGTAGCAGCAGAGAGCCTACAACACTTTCTTGGGGAACACCGGTAATCACTTCTGTTTTACTCCATGATTTTCCGTCAATTAATACCTAGGCAAATTCTTGGAGATATTTCTTGTTTCCCCGGCAACGGCCTTGCTGCAGTGGATACACCGGTTCCCGTGACATCACCGAAATTAACCGCTGTCGGGCGTGGTCGGCACTTGGATTGGTGACCATCCAGACCACGATGCGCTGTTGCCATTTTTCGCGGTACACTCAGCCTCGTGATGCCAATTGAGGAGCTACTCGACCGAATAGTAGCGGCTTCGGTCAAGAATACCATCTTACGACGGGGAGAGCGGTGTGCTGACCCCACGCCCCTCCTACCCGCATCCTCCACCGGGGATGACACGGCGGTCGGATGGTCCCGATAGGCCACTCGTGGCCTGAAGACGGAGTGTTTATTTCTTCTTTCCCCACTCAGAGTACAGACCGAGGTGACCTAGTGGTAAGAACTGGACTCGTATTCAGGAGGACGGCGGTTCAGGTCCCCCTCCCGCGATCGAGATTGTATCAGTAAATCGTTTGAGACAAATGTGGGATTGCCGGACGACGCTACTGGCTACAACCTCACGTGAAGCAAGTTCTGTCTACTGCGCATCGCAACACCACCCATTTCCTTGCGTGTATCTCACTCTTACACAGAGAAAGGCATCTGCGTACGGTACCACACGCACAGTGCTGCTACGCCAGTGCGACCCCGCGCCTACCCCGTGCAGGGAGAGGGAAAGTGCAGACGCGCTGTCGCGTCCTTGGCGCTTGTCCACCCCTGGTGCCGGCCGCGCACTCACAATGGGTCCTTACTGGAGATGGCATCGCCGGCCGCCGGAGGTCTCCGACGCCCGTATCTGCGCATCGCGACGCCTTCAGGCGGGCGACCGGAGCGGCGCTGCACGCCACGGCGGGATTATTTTCGCAAACTGGTTCCGTAACTTAAAACTGCCGCGCCTGGCGCCTCGGGCGACACAACAGAACAGAAGGCGGTCGGAGCGTGTCGCCGGCGGGCCGCCGAGCGGTTGTTTCCACGTAGCGTGCGCCCGCCTCGGCAGTCGAACTCGAGTGCTGGCTCACTGCATTCGCGACTGGTCTGCATCCACTGGACCACTCGTCAACAGCCTCAACTAATCTTATCTGCACATCTTCGTCTGTCATTTCAAGCTACTGTACCCGCCATTGTAGCGTTGGCTGCTGCTGCTTGCTTCTGAATAAGGATGTTAAGATACAAGTAATTATTCGAGACATCTTTCCGACACTCAGTCGATATCGAATGAAAAGTTCGTGTATCGAACCGATTCTACCTCTAAGTGCAGTCGCACTGATTTTTGAAAACAAACACTCACTAGTCACAGATGTTGCAACGACGGTGAGACAGTGTTGAACAATTTGCACAGAGACGGAAAAATAAATTTAGCCGACTTACTCGTCTTGTGAGAAACAGAAACTATACTGATATTTCAGATAATTATCATTTATTTTTCCATCTCAGCTGCCAATTTTTAATTAGATTACATGTTTACGTAACTCAAGTCAAGCTCATCTTCAAATCTAAGTAGTTGCGTCACAATCCGCATTATCTACTCAGAATCACCTGCCTAATATCGTGTAGGGACCCTGTGAGCACGCAGAAGTAACGTAATACTACATGGCATGGACTCACCTAATGTCTGAAGTAGTGCTGGAGGAAACAGACACCACGAATTCTGCTGGACTGTCCGTAAATCCGTAAGAGTACGACAGGGTGGAGGTCTCTTCTGAACAGCACGTGAAAAGGCATCCCAGATATGCTCGATAATGTTCATGTCTGGTGAGTTGGGTGGCTAGCGGAAGTGTTTAAACGATTGTGGACGAGTGGGGTGTCACATTGTCCTGCTGGAATTGCCAGAATTCTCAATGGACATGAATGGTTGCAGGCGACCATCAGGATGCTAACGAACGTATCATCTGTCAGAGTCCTGTCTAGATGTATCAGGGGTCCCATATCACTCCAGCTGCAAACGCCCCACTCCATTACTGCAGAGCCTCCATCAGCTTCAACAGTCGCCTGCTGACATGCAGGGTCCATGGATTTATGAGGTTGTCTCCATACCCGTACACTTCCAACCGCTTGACACAATTCGAAACGAGACTCGTCCCACCAGTCCAATGACGGGCCCAGGTGAGGCGTAAAGCTTTGCGTCGTGCAGTTATCAAGGGTATACGAGATGTCCTTCGGATCCGAAAGCCAATGTCGGTGATGTTTCGTTGAATGGTTCCCACGCTGGCACTTGCTGATGGCCCAGCACTGAAATCTGCAGCAATTTGCGGAAGGGTTATAGTTCTGTCAGGCTGAACGATTCTCTTCAGTCGTCGTTGATCCGTTCTTACAGGATCTTTTTCCGGACGTAGCGATGTCGGAGATTTGATGTTCTATCTGATTCCTGATAGTCTTGGCACACTCGTGAAATGGTCGTACGGGAAAATCCCCACTTCATCGCTACCTCGGAGATACTGAGTCCCATCGCTCGTGCACCAACATTCAAACTTACTTAAATCTCGATAACCTGCCATTGCACCAGCAGTAACCGATCTAGCAACTCCACCTTTTTTTTTATATAGAGGTGGAGCCCCTCCACGCCCACACCGGCATGATGGCCAACACAAAAGGTCTACTGCCATCTCTGCATAAGGGTTAGTATTCACTAAAGTGAGGTGTCGCAGGATGTGGGTACTGCGATGTTTGCGTACGTCTGGTTAGGATTAACCAATAATACGCGCTCATCTGGAGATAGATTGGTCGAAATCTGACGAAGGGTAGCGGTTTGAAGGGCAGAGGAAAAAAAGTGCCAAGGCAAGAGCCAAGGGAAAAAAACCTCTGCGAAAGTTAGGTCGGACGGCAAGACCAGACACTCGTTGTCTTATATAGGCGTTGCCGACCGCAGCGCCGTATTCTGCCTGTTTACATAGCTCTGTATTTGAGTACGCATGCCTATACCAACCAGTTCTTTGGCGCTTCAGTGTATACCAATACATTACTCTTATAGACCCGGTTCTGAGCAGACAAGACAGTACTCTTATATGTGGTCCTGAGTAGACAAAACGGATTGCTGACGCAAGTACTTAGATCCGAAGATGCTCCTGAGAAATCGAAACATATAATCTGATTAAAAATGTGCAACTGAGACGGAACAACAAATGAGAGTTATCTTAAACGGAAAAATTTGTTTCATAACTTCCGAACCGGCGAATTAGTTCATTTTTATGGATATAACGAGGTTTGACAAATAAAGAGACACTTCGTCACTTTGGTATGTTTCCTTTTTCTTTTTGCGGCCGTGAGCTAGCCGCTTATGACGTCTCCAAAGTCCTATTCCTGCGTTACGGATGTAGTAACATCTTCCGATTCACTTGGACTACTTTGTGGCTCAGAAACCATACTTTTCAGTTTTTGTATGGTTCGCCGGCATGCTGCTAGACCTCGAAAAGGCAGTTTTTCAGACGTTGGATCCAACAGGGTAGCAATAGCTGCATGATCATGTACTTCGTCTAACCCGTACCTTTTCTTCAGCTCTGTCAATAAATTGTCCTTGCAATCCTTCCCAATTTGTGAAACTGGGGTGGGCCGGCCGCGGTGGTCTAGCAGTCCGGAACCGCAGGACTGCTACGGTCGCAGGTTCGAATCTTGCCTCGGGCATGGGTGTGTGTGATGTCCTTAGGTTAGTTAGGTTTAAGTAGTTCTAAGTTCTAGGGGACTTATGACCTAAGATGTTGAGTCCCATAGTGCTCAGAGCCATTTGAACCATTTTTTTTTTTTTTTTTTTTTTTGAAACTGGGGTGATACTGTTAAGTTCATCTGGCGAACAACTTTGGTATAATTTTGGCTATTGTAATAGCGTACTTCTGTCCAGACGATAGTCTTGTGACATATTCAAAAGGCATTTATAAAGCTGTAAGTTCATCGAGTGTTTTCATCTCTACAGCAGCATGCAAGTAAGTTGTCTCGTAAATATTTACAGTAATATTTCTTCCTGGGAAAACTTCCAAAACGTGATTCTTTTTCTTTTGGGAATATGATTAATATACAAATATAATTACTTAATGTGTTTATTAAACTAACTAAAATAAGCAATCAAGTAAAATATCGTATATAGGGTGATTCAGTTGCCTGTACCTAGGCGTTTTATGCAACCCGTAATGCCATCAGATACCACATGTAAGATTTTCATTTACAACCATTCGCTAGGCACAAACTATTAGTCCTACAGAAAAAATTAAAAGGATCATTTTGTACGAGATTTAATGTAGTTAAATTTTGTACTGGGATACGTTTTCACTATAGGTCGTAGTTTCCGAATTATAAAAAAAAATGCACAAAAGTGATCTTCAAACACGTTTCTCTTCAATAACTTCAAAACCGTGGCCTCGAGTGACAAAGTATCCCAGCACGAAATTTTACTAAAATAAATTTTCCACCAATAGGTTCTGTTAATTTGTTACGTAGGACTAACAATTTGCACATAGCGAGCGAGAGAATATGAAAAATTTGGCATGTGGCTGCTGAAGGCATTGAGGAATGCACAAAACCGATTGCTAGGGGCAGCTGAATCGTTCTTTATAGTCAGTATTACTTGGTTTACATGAAAAAATTTTAAAAATTATCAGTATGAATAGGTATCGATGATTTTGGAGTACTCATATGAACAGTCATGCTGGACGACTTGATTATTACACCAGATCATCCCTACAGTTCTGGAGTGGCGTTGAGTCGGAGACACGTATTTCGTAGCCCTGTAGCTTTATGGGTTTTACCGTCTGGCTGATACAGAAAGTGGGGGTGAGGAGAGCGGGGTGGCAGGTGGAGGGTCCTGCGAACAGGTGATAGAGAGGCTCTTCTCTATTACTGATGTTTCCTCTTGAAGGTACCGAACACAGCCATACATAGAATAGCGCCGAGATGCCTACTCAGGGGCAACCGAGTTAAGACTAGCCTCCAACAGAGGGCACCCAAGGCATGCACAATATTAGGCATCTAGCACACGCAACTCAGATAGTTCCCAAGTAGACATTCATCCATCAAATGCGGATATAAGCAGACATTTAGTATCTACATAGTATTAACCGTACCTCAAGAAAATGTCAGTAGTATGTCTATAGTCGCCAACGGGAAGAGAGAGACTCAACATCCTACAAGTGATGGTAGTTATTGGTCAGTGGTTTCGGTATTAGAGTAGAAACAGATGAGTTTAAGTGAACGCTGATCTACGGCCATACACTGTCTTCATACTTAAGTTAGGTACTGTTACGCTTCTGTTAATAAACTATTGATAATTGTTGCTAACATATATTGGCATCGTTTTGGCAGAGATGTTCCGTTGCCGTATTTGGCCTTGCGACAAGGCTTTGTATTTGATGAGTGTACGCGAGTCACCTTAATAATAACAACTACTGTCGATGGTAGAGGATTTTCATCCTGCCACATATTTATGATACCAAGAGTCGTTGGTGAACACAATAACTATCATAATAGGCACCAAACTACGGAATTAAATTCTACACTTCCCTTCTGTATCTCAAGGCACATGATATTGTTGCGGGCGATCTTTCCAACAAATAGGGATGTTAAGCTCGGCATAGTGGCATGCGTAAGTAGTAGTCTACGTGACGACATCGGGTTTCACTCTTTTTCTTCCCCCTATCACGTCAACAGTGGCACAACTATACGCTATACACACTTGTCACTCTCAGATACGTTGAGAACAGCTGACACGCATACCGCGTAAATGGCGCCGATTAAAGAGGAGGAGCCGGCCGCGGTGGCCGAACGGTTCTAGGCACTTCAGTCCGGAACCGCGCGACTGCTATGGTCGCAGGTTCGAATCCTGCCTCGGACATGGATGTGTGTGATGTCCTTAGGTTAATTAGGTTTAAGTAGTTCTAAGTTCTAGGGGACTGACGATCTCAGATGTTAAGTCCCATAATGCTCAGAGCCATTTGAACCATTAAAGAGGAGCGAGGAAAATCAAAATAATTTTCTCATCTCTGCATTGTTACTGCCAAAGGGCATTAGCAAGCACATTATCTTTAACTAGAAAATTTATTTCAGTCAACGTTAACGTAAGTTTTTCAGTGGCTATGCTTGGTCCAACAGAATCTTCCTTACAACATCACGTGAACAGTACTCTAGTAGGAGTTTACGGCCTCTTGATGATGACAAATAAATTGAAACTAATGCACCTATCAAACAATTTATGTTATCGTTGGCTGAAATAAAGTAAATATTTAAAAAGAAATAATAATATTGCAGTGTCAATATTTACAGCCATTCTGCCTCACCTGCTTCTTCAATACTATTTATCTCGTAAACAGGAATGAGTTATATTCATCTTTTGTAACTAATCTTTATTTTTGTTTTTAATTGAGGTAACCTAGCAGCAAATTCAAGTTGAGGAACAGTAGTGTTGTGTCAAATGCACTGCAACCAAAACTTGTATACTAAAAATTTTAAGTCACAAGTGCTTACAGAAGAAGCAAGGGAAATACGTAAGACATTGGTAGGATAAATACCAGTGAATTACTTGCGCTCTGTTTGATTAAATACAAACATAAAATTCACTAGCAAGTAACGGAAAAGAAATATTCCTATCTATAAGTGAATAGCATTTATATAAAGACAATGAGCTATTGCAACTCTCTTGCAAATTCCCTGCAGCGTTACAGATTTAAAGACCTATTTAATGGCAGACGCCCTTCTAGCGACACGATTTTGTTCCAGACTTTTATTGACAAATAATATTTTATTCTGAAAATTATTTACAGTTATGTAAGAGTAGTGAAATTAGTCTACAAAATAAGATGATTCTTCCTCCTAATAATAGATTTAAATCACAGTATTCCTTGTGTATGTATCATTTTTATAGGGGAAATCCAGTAATGCTTGAATACGTGCGAAAAGTTAAATGCTTTTTCTTACATCTGTAGTTCCATGAGGCAAGAATGCCCGGTCCCTTACACAAAGCATCAGTGCACAAAATGTGTGCACTGTATTGACGAGCCAAAACGTAAGTGTCGGTAGGATCTATGGACACATTTAAACGAAACGAAGGTCTGATAGCTGCATGAGAAGACCATAAAGCATCAGCGACTGGCGCGTACTGTTTTTTGTTCCAGGACTGAGGTTTCCCATACGCCAGAGCGTGACGTTCGCGGACCACTTCCCTGCTTTGCCCGAAGTGCGTTTCAAAGACCGTGCTTCGATGCTAATTCAGACGGCTGATTATAGCCCACGCTTATTACAGCGAATCCCTGGGGAGAAGCATGGAGAATGCGGGTTTCGATGCACGCGAAAACGCGGAACGGCCGTTCCCGCGATGCCCTTGTTCGTCTTCCGCGCGCAACACTCGTGATTAATTTCCGTGACTGCATCTCATCTCCGTTCCGCCAAGGAATGTTATTCATCGGCGAATCCAGTGGAGGGGGAAAGTGGCTGAGAGCGGATTGAACACTGTTCGAGGGGTGGAGCGCCGGGGCGTTGGAGGTGGGGGAGGAGCTTGCTTTCTCTGAACAGATCATTGACTCTGCGTGACACAAAAATCCCTTGACACTCGAACTTATCCTGTGGTATATTTTTCATTCAGAAGTATAGCTTACGTGAAGTAGCTACCTGATGATGATGAAGATGATGATGATGATGTCCCATACTCCGAGGAGCATAGGGGGCGATGCAGGAGGCACGCACCGCCGACTAGACAAGGTCCTAGCGGAGGTATATGCCGTTCCCTTCCTCCGATCGTAGGGGAATGAATGATGATGATTAATACGACACAACAAGACCCGGTCATCTCGAGGTAGGGAAAATCCCTAATCCCACCGGGAATCGAACCCGAAACACCGTGCGCGGGAAGCGAGAACGCTACCCCAAGACCACGAGCTAGTACTCCACAAATGTTCGACTACGTAGGTCACTATTTCATATTTACCTTTGAGTTCAGCACCACAGCGCAACCTTTACTTCATTAAACCTGATAACCCTCATTTTCTATGTCAAATTTTACCATTACTCAAGGTTGGGAAAGGTCTTAATTTCTTTTAGAATTTGCTGCACCGTAATATCTTACATTTATTCCCTTATTCGTTTCAATATTTGTATTCCCTACTGTCACTATAACTATTATTCATTATTATTATTGTTGGTATTAGCAATTATTATTATTATTATTATTATTATTGTTAATAATAGTCGTAGTAATATCACTTATTAAACAGTATTGGTTTTCCAGTGGGCACTAACGATGGCCCTGACATGAACATTACAAGAATTATCTATTCCTTTGATACCTTTATACCAGGTTGAGATCATTCTCTTAGTACCATTATTATGACAGTAATAATGTTACTAATAATTATTATTATTATGCGTGAGATAATAGTTATCGTCATTTGTGAAAACAGTAGTGCAAGAGGTTCTGAATGTGTAAAAATTAGGTCTGATGCAAGAGAGGGCCTTAAAGTCTTATGTCGATCAAATTACATAAACAAATAAAATGTTTTCGATAACACGTTTTTAAATACTATGCACCTTTCACAAAACATAATTATATTTGCGTAACCACGTGCTTTGGGGGGTTGCGCACCGCCATTCTGCAGACGAAATTGTTCACACAAACACACACACACACACACACACACACACACACACACATGCACCACCCACCTTCAATGTGGAACTCATCTTACTCATTACACAATTCTCAAGCATTTCTAGAAATAATGGTCTGTGCTGCTACTAAATTTCAATGGATGAGAATCTATATTTCAGAAATGTTCTGTGGGGGACATCAATCTTTTCACTACTGTTTGCTTGTGAAGACGGTCTAATTCGAGATGCAAAAAAGGGGTCCGCTCGAGCACCGAACAGATAGTTAATATCGTCGCGGTAGACTTGTCATTTGATGATGAGGTCCCATACTCTGAGGAGCATGGGGGACGATGCGGGAGGCCCGTACCGCCGACTAGGCAAGGTCCTAGCGGAGGTGGTTTGCCATTGCCTTCCTCCAACCGTATTGGGGATGAATGATGATGGTGAAGACGACACAACACCACCCAGCCATCTCGAGGCGAAGAAAATCCCTGACCCTGCGGGGAATCGAACCCGAGACCCCGTGCGCGGGAAGCGAGAACGCTACCGCAAGACCACGAGGTGCGGACGAGCTTGTCATATACCCGTCCCCAGTTCCGAGAAGCTCACACCTTTTCCCTGCTACATAGCTTAACAGCAACAGTAGTTTGCTATTCGTCTGAAGACAGGGAATGTGGCGACAGGGCTTGCTAAATGCTGAATCCGGTTTTAGTGCTTCTCACTCTTTCTGCATAAATTTATATACGAGGGAAGCCTTCACTCTCTTTTGTTGATACAGTTGTAATAATAATTGTCGTGTTGGTGTAATGCCCTATGAAAGACACCAGAATGGCTGAATGTCCTCACGAAACCCAAAGTAGCAAGGAATTAAATGTTAATTATTTAAAGCGCGCGCAGAAGAATACGGCGTAGATGGTGGCGACAGAATGCGGCTATTGACTGGTTCATCATATCACGTCATACTTTTTCCTCTCACACTCATAACTGTCACGCAATTTTCTTCTTTTCATTTTTTTTTTTTTTTTTTTTTTTTTTGCATTTTACTAGAAATGAAATGAGAGTGAGTATGAATGTATGTGATGACACTGTTCTTTTCGGGTTTTAATACGTAATCTCGTGAGATGCTTCTACCAGACGAAGGAGGCGTGCTCTTTGAACGATGGTCTGAAACAGAGAGCAGGAAACGGTTGTAAAAATCGCTAACGAAGAGGAGTTGGGGATCCAGAGACTGTTAAAGTGGAAAGCGGACCTTTCAAACAATTAACGACCGAAATAAAATTACTTCAACAGAGGAGTGCAAGGATCAAAGTTTTATCTAAAAAGGCAGATGTGTGTTTGTTCACAGGTAAAAAGTGTCTTACGTTGGTAAATTAAGAATGATTCAAACTGTTGCTGGTAATGTTTCATAAGAAAAAAGCTGTGTTTAGATTTATTTATTTGATGAACAGTTTATGATATACAAGTTTACGTAGTAACAATTTGAAGTCGATTTGAAGTCTTTGATACATTTTTCCCTACCATTGTATTTGAACACTACGAGTCTGATAAATCATCATTCTATTATGTCGTCACTGCGAACAGGGACAGTGTTGACTGAGAATTACATTTAAGTGCGGAAGAGAGCTGCGATTGTCTCCAATTGACCCTAACACTGCTTTACCCTAGAGACGATTGGTAGGCCCATTAAGTAATGAGGAGAAGTATTAACAATTTATCACGTTAATAGGAAGAGAATTGTAAATACGCGTCGCACCACCATCACAACCAGTCTTCTTACGTGCAGCACACCACCAAATCTATAACCACTAAAATTAAGGTGCAGCTAGTCACAGACGTACAGTGTGGACTGTAATTATAGTGTGGCAGCGAAACTTGATAGATATTCTAACGCGTTAATGGGGAACCAAGTTATGCTGGAAAAAGGTTCGTTCCAGTTTTGGCTTCCAAGTGAAAATATGGCGCTGTGATTGCAAAAAAAACGTATAGAAATGTTTCCATATGTAGAGGATTAGGAACTGGACGTGGAGAGAAAATAGCAAACAAGACAGAGACGAGTAATGCTGAAGTCATTATTAAATGCAGCTTACAGAATTAGTTCAGTATGAGCACCGGAGATGTTGACGAGTTGTTCTACAACTCCAGATTTGTACCTGGTGGCCAAAATTTAAGCTAAAATTTTTCCATCATAAATTACTTCCATACATCTACCAAGTTTCTCCATCATACGATACTTACAGACCACACTGATCCTCTGTCAGGAGCTGCGCTTTAATTAAAACCATCTGGTATCACAAAAATATATGCGTGAATTTGTTTATGTTCCACATCTCCTCCAAAACCACCGGATCGATTTCAACTAAACTTTGTAAATATGTATTTACCATGTGGATAGAGCAGTGTTTGAGTAAGAACCACTTCCTTCCATAGGGGTGGGAGTAAGAGCGAAAACGCGGTTACATAGACGCATAACTCATGGACGCTAATCAAGTTTGGTGTAAAGGAAGTGTGTGGGAGTAAGCTACTAATTACCGCTTGCGATGGTGACTGGGATGAGAAGGGGGTGATATATAATAATGTTATAAAATGAACTGTTGATTTTTCTTTGCTATATTAAGTTGACTTCGTATATTTTAAAAGAATGAAGAGCAGTTTGTCTCTTATTTGTGGTGTTTAGTATGTCAACAAGGTAGCGAGAATGAGCACTACAGGGAGCCAATAATTTTGTCAACATGTTTCTGGTCCTATGATCGTGCCGGACGCCTTAATACCAGAGGTAAATCTAGCATCGTCTCTGTTAACGTAACTTATCACACACACGCAAACCCACACAAACGTCACACCACTAACACCAAATACAATTCAAACTCGCGCGCCTCACCCAGCAGAACACGCTACGAAACAAATGAACGCCACACAGCCACAACAACACGTAATGGCAGCGAAAACTCCGCCTATGTTTTGAGTAATCGGAAAAACTGAATTGCCACGCGAACGCAGGCAAAGAAGTAAGCCTATTTACTTCGCCAACAACACAGGAAAACGTACCACAACTTCAAAACAGTAAGTTACAGAAAGCAAACGTGAAGCAATCTTATTTCCGTTCGTAAATGCATAACAAACAGAAAATAAATTACGTTTGGCTGTTTGCAGATGACAAGTTGCATATTGTGTAGCAGAACAGCTACCAAAACAAGTGGACAATAACATCATGTAAGGTATGTTACTTACGATTACACCCACTTTTCGCCAATTAAGTTACAAATGCAACTTTTACATAATGTTATAAACGACGCAAATGTTAATATGTTAACAACAAATTTACAGTTAAAAATAAAAATAGAACCCACTGACGATAGCACAAAAGTGGTGAAACATGTGTGGGTGAAACAAAAGAAAAAAGGTATCTTGCATAAGGCGGAACTTCTCATCCGATTTTCTTAGCAAGCACGGAGACAACAAGAAGAACTGCACCACAAGATGATTAGTAAGGAGTAAAACAGCTGAGAATTAGATATTTACGGGTTGCCTTATATGTGACAAATGTGTGCGGGAGAAGAAGCGAGGGAAAAGGTAGTGTACGATATACGCGGTTGTTTGTAACGATGAAAATGGCAGCAGCAGCTGTAACTAGGACGCGATATTGCCTTTCTTAACGCCGGACTCCCCGCCGCCGTCGCGTCCCGCAGCGCCAGGTATTTTTGTACATCCCTCGAGCGCGGCAGCTGGGCCGAGCTTTGTGGCGCGGACACGGGGAAGGCCCCCGGCCATTGAGGGTGCGCGCTACTGTCGCCGTGTCTGCGCGGCCGTCGCAGTCGCTGCTGCTGCGGCCGCGCAAGAAAAACCCGAGGACGAGGAGGAGGCTGCAGGCCGCAGCTCGGGGATTACGGCGGCCGCACCTGAACAAACCCGCAGCTGGTCGCGGGCAGCCGCCGCCGCCGCCGCCGCCCACGAGCGGCGCTGCGATCGCCCCACCGACCCCCTACCGCACCCTGGCTGTCACTCAGCGCCCTTTCTGCCCTCCGTACGGCCGGTAGGCAGCGCCTCGCGACCCTACGCGACCGCAACTGTTGGCCACCCTCGACACACAAAGTGGGCCGAAGAGAGGCTAGCAACTCACACACCGTACAAACTATTGCGACGTGCGGACAGACAAACAGTTCCCAAACCGCGCTGTCAGCTTTACTGCACGGTATGTGTGGTAGTAGTGGAGTGTAGCCATGTATGGAAATGAAACATGGACGATAAATAGTTTGGACAAGAAGAGAATAGAAGCTTTCGAAATGTGGTAGTAGGTATTAAAATCCATGGAGAAGAAATAAAAACTTTGAGGTTCGCCGATGACATTGTAATTCTGTCAGAGACAGCAAAGGACCTGAAAGAGCAGTTGAACGGAATGGACGGTGTCTTGAAAGGAGGGTATAAGATGAGCATCAACAAAAGCAAAACGAGGATAGTGGAATGTAGTCGATTTAAGTCTGATGATGCTGAGGGAATTAGATTAGGAAATGAGACACTTAAAGTACTAAAGGAGTTTTGCTATTTGGGTAGCAAAATAACTGATGATGAATGTCAGGAAGTCGGTTCTGAAAGTATTTGTATGGAGTGTAGCCACGTATGGAAGTGAAACATCGACGATAAATAGTTTAGACAAGAAGAGAAAGAGAATAGAAGCTTTTGAAATGTGGTGCTACAGAAGAATGCCGAAGATTAGATGGGTAGATCACATAACTAATGAGGAGGTATTGAATAGAATTGGGGAGAAGAGGAGCATGTAGCACAACTTGACTAGAAGAAGGGATCGGTTGATAGAACATGTTCTGAGACGTCGGTAGATCACCAATTTAGTATTGAAGGGCAGCGTGGAGGGTAAAAATCGTAGAGGGAGACCAAGAGAAGAATACACTGAGCAGATTTAGAAGGATGTAGGCTGCAGTAGGTACTGGGAGATGAAGAAGCTTGCACAGGATAGAGTAGCATGGAGAGCTGCATCAAACCAGTCTCAGGACAGAAGACCACAACAACAGGTGTTCGTGAAGCGGTGTCTCAACAGCATGCCAGATCCGTTAAAATAATATTTTACAATATTTATTGATGGAATGCGGTTCAAGGTGTGGGTTCCTGTTGTCATGTCCTAGTTCATTAACCACAGGCAACCTATGAGTGGCCAAGTAAGTGGTCCTGACAGTCGGGATACCAGTTACTTTGAAATTAGTCTGGGCATCTCGGACATATTCTGAGTCGTGGTCAGCTTTGTGCTCATACGGCAAAGACTACCAAACCCACCGGTTAGTCCCTCAACCGTTAGGGGTAAAACTCAATGGGACCCGGGGCAAGTAAGGCTAGCAGCCTGCCTCCCTGATTCTTTAAATATGATGCTGGCGATAAGGGGGACTATGCTCCAGACTGAACGCTGAAAGGCATAATCAGTCTTAAATGATGATGATGATGATATTGATGGAATGATGTTTGACCGTTAATTTGGCAACATACCTCTGAAGTAACATAGAAACCAGGAGTAGTTTACAGAACCGGATACTCTCTCCGAACCTTTCCATGGCACCGAAGTATACAAGAAACGGTTACTCTTATTAACTGAGACGCGCAAAAATTGTCAGCAACTAATTTCCGAGTTAAACCTCCTCCGACAAGGTGGATTGGGTGACGAGCTAGAAGGACACACTAGCTGGGGATAAGACTTACATAGCGCATACGCACTAGGTCAGGTAGAGCAGGTGGGTGGTTTCCCACCCAATCTTGTGGGCAGAAGGTTAAGAGTCTTTGCATGGCTGTCTGCATGTGGTACAACGTGTTCGTAGACCCACTTACTTATCCTGTGTATGTTCTGATCCACAATAATCTTGGCATTTATTTAACAGTAGAACTTCTAAGGTGAGTTGTAATGCAAAATGTCTGGTGGCTACACAATCAGGAGTATATAAATAAGGGTGGTTGAAGGCAACACTGACAATCTACAGTAAGTTTTTTTTGTTGGTTTTGGTCATCAAAAGCATTTTGCGTGACCACAACACAGCCAATCCTTGGTTCGTTTTCACAGGAGGAAATCGATGGCCAGAGTGGAATCCATGATGCGGGGGGGGGGGGGGGGGGTGAGGAGAAGGGGAGCAGAGGAATGAGAGAGGGAGCCATCAGAGCTCTGTCTGCAGGAGACCAAAACCGTACACTCTCTTCAGACAATTCGCCACCTTCGTTGCAGACTGGTCTTAGCTTGGGACGAGATGTGTAACTTATTTTCTGAAATCTTAACGTAGAACTAGCAATCGCAACAGAAAACTAACACTAGAGGAAAATTTTCACGTAGCAATAAACAAGAAAGTAATAGGGGACGGAATTAATGTAAGTGACTATCCACTGATAATGTCAGTCGCTAACACAATAACAAACCGCGGTATGGAAAACTACCAGATTAAATGATAAGTTCCTTAATCTCCCCAACACTGACACATCAAAATACAGAAAAAGCTATTTCCTTCAGCCAAATGTCCCCTTTTTCCCAGAACATCCCCTGTCACACGTACATACAGAGCTAAATAAAAAAAAATAAACGAACATGAAACTGCATACAGACACCACAACGCAAACAGAAGACGATCGGAAAACACACATCCACAGTTCGCAACATTGTCAACAGGAAAACACACACAAACAGCACAAGCAAAAAAATTACACAGTGAAAGTGAAGAATTTAGGCGAATTGTGCTAAAAAACATCAAAACTCTTGCGTAGGCAGGACAGCAAGGTACCATTCAAGAGCGACGCCTACGTAGTGGCAATATCGAAAAGCTCGTTAGCAGAACCAAACAGTAATTTAGCCACACGAAACGTACGCCCCAAAAGATCGTCTCTCAGCTAGAAATTAGAGAATAACGAAAAAACTGTGACATGGCAACACGTCTGGAAGAAATTATTATATGGACGCAACAGACTTATATTATAGGCCACTGAGAATTACACAGTAACAAACATAGATAATTGGACAAACTGTCCCACCGTTAACTGTGTAATACGAGGATCATTTAATAATTAATTAATAATTAAAGAGACAAATAGCACTGGGGAAAACTGTTAGTAGGGCATGTTCGGTACTTTCATGGCTTCAAGTTTGCATCACTGGGATGAGCCCCTATCAGCTTACGTATCAACATTGTTTTGTTTATAAACTCAAAAATACATTTCAAGGTGGCGAGTCCGCTTGAAACATCCACATTAGTTGAACAACGTTGTGTTATTCGTTTTTACTTGCTGAAGGCGAGAAATCAGTGAATATATACTGTAGAACGTCTATAGTTTACGGTGAAGGTTGTATGAATCGTGCAAATTTTTACAAGTCAGTAGAGCAGTTCAAAAATTGTCGCGACTCAGTGACTGACGAACACCGTTCTGGCCGACCAGTGATAGTTTCAACTCCCTCACTTGAAAGTCGAATTGATGACATTATTCGTGCCGACCGCCGTGTGACTGTGGAAATGATAGTTGATAAGGTGCAAGTTAGTACTGGTACAGTTCATGACGTTATCTGTAACAAGCTGAAGTACCACGAAACATGTGCAAGAGGGGTCCCAAAGGAGTTGACGCGGCTACACGAGGAAAAAAAAGGTTGAGAGCGTGCACACAGCTAAAGAAACGCTATGAAAGAGAAGGTGAGCACTTTCTCAACAAAATATAAACTTGGGTTCACTATTATGATCCAGAATCAAAAAGACAAAGCATGAAGCGGAAGCACACCAACTCACCGGTCAAGAAAAAATTCAAAACCCCATCATCAGCAGGAAAAGTCATGTCGACGAAGTTTCAGGATGCTAAAGGCCCATTTTTTGTGATTATTTCGAATAGCAGCGTACAATGAACCTCCAATACTACTAGGATTTACTTTCAAACAAGGTGAAGCCAGCCATGAGAGAGAGACGTCGTGGATCTCAGAGGAGAGGTGTGATTCTCCAGCAAGACAACGCACGTCCTCATATTGCTCAGCTAACCCGTGAAGCCATCGACAAAATGGGCTGGGAAGTACTACCTCATCCCCCTTACAGTCCTGATTTAGCACCTATGACTTCCATGTGTTTGGTGCAATGAAGGAGGCAATACATTTGAAGAGGTTCCAGGACAATGAGGACGTGTAAAAGTTTGCGGGAAATTGGTTCAGACATCAAGATCAAGAGTTCTTTGTAGCCGGAATAAAAAGGCTTGTAGCCCGATGAAACAAGTGCATAAATGTTCAAGGGGATTATGTTGAAAAGTAGAAAAAGTATTGTTTTGTAGAAATAAAAACTTTTTTCTCCAGACCAATTTGTCTCTTTAATTATTGAATAACCCTCGTAGATCTTAATCTCTCTTTATAGAAGAACTGTATGCGAGATGAAATATCCGACTTACCGGCCACAAAAAAGACAACAATACCTTATTGTACATTACTTTTTTACTTTCTTATAAACGCTGTAGTTTCCAAATTTCAATTTGCAATCTCTAGTCACTTCCCTAAAAGAAGCCGTTTTCAATATATGATCGTTTCCAAATATTTAAGGATGTGTTGGTCATTACGCTTGCAGATTTATCAGAGCGGATATTTTTTGTCAAATTGTACTTAGTGGAAAATAAGAACTTGTTTGTAACATCAGAACTTTGGTATTTGCCTACAGAGAATTGAAAGTAATCCCCGAACCACGTTACTGCAACACGTAACATTTTTTCGCATGCTTATTACGAAAAGTGGACCACTGCAAAAAAGGGAGTAAATTATTATAAAATAAAAAGTCATAAAATTACGACAGTGTGATGTGCGCCTTGTAAGTGTCAGTTTTCCAAAATACTGTTGCGTACAAACGTAGAAAATGCTATTTATACGGAAGAAAGACGAAACCATCTCCCGAAAAATTATTGAAGCACTTAATACGTGCAGTTACACATGTTTCTGTTGCAATTACGCGACCTTGAAAAAGACAATGCCGCTAATGCAAACAATAAGCTACCACTATGTAGTGAATGAGCATTAATTGAAATATGCTTACTAACGTTGTCAGGTTGCGGCAAGTTGTACGAAAGAACTAGAACCTGTTGGTGAGCTGAGGCACCTAATGGCACACGGCAATGCACTACAGCGTCATTTCGAACGGAGATGGCCTAGGCTAACGTCTTAACGAATAAAATGAACTGCTTGTTCTACGTATTACTTCTCCATAAATATTTCGCGGGATTGCATTTATGTTCGAAAATGTTGCTCCTCTGAGCCACAGTATACGTAACGAACGCATTCAGAGCGCCGTGTCTTCTAAATAATGCAACAAGTGTGTGCGTGTCGCAGGAAACGAATGATAGCATTAGCTGGGCCATGGTATACGTGTACAAGCAGCCTCTGGCGGCCGTGCATTCAGACACTTAGAGGAATTGCATGTAAGGCCTTTAACAGCGTGTGCGTGGATCTCTCGAATCCATCGCGTGTAGGCTAATAGTGTGCTAGATTATGTGATTTTATGTCCTTGCTGTGCGTCTCTCAGATATGGTATCTGCCCCTACGCAGGCAGAATATACGTCACTTTCATTCTCTATCGAAACGTCGCAGTTCAAGGTTGGTATACTAGTCTTATAATGACTGCACGAGCGAAATAAACAATAAACTTGCAACTTTGCAGATACACCCACAGCTCTGCAATACTTACCGAAATTATATAAATAACTGACGTAACCCATGTACCAGGGATTCCCTTGATTTCAGCCAACGATAAAATGTCATTTTATTAGAGAAATGAGAGAGTATTTTCATGAGATCTAATACTATTGCATCTGTTCTGTAACAAAATTACTCACTTTTTTCCGTTCTCCGTAGAAGCAGCGAGTAAGAAAACATTTAGGTTGATTGTACCCAAGTCTACGGTGTAGTGAAGCTTCATGCCTCTTTCGTTATGTTAACATAACTGTGTCGCGCTACCTGACTTCGCTTTCACGCTTCCACCTCTCCAGTTTATACTTGCAACTGCAAGCATTCCCAAATATTACATCGCTGCACTTCTGAGCTACCGAACGCTGTTTAAAGTGGAACATTTAACAAGAAACCATAATATCCCTGTATCTCGATAAATCGAAGATTTACTAGTATTAGTCTTATAGCGAAACACAATGTCATTTATTTATCGTATCATTCTGGGGCACCTCCTTTGATGTCTTGAATTTTATATGAAATGATACTGGTATCCATGTTAGATGGGACGATCTCTACATTGTAGCAATTGAAACTAAGGACGAAAGATTTGACTTCAGTTTTTTATGTCTTCTTTCAATTTATTTTTTGCACTATTTTGTGAAACCACTGTAAAAATTATGTTCAAGAAATAAAATGAACAAGGAAACTGTCGAACGTCTTTACGTAGCTATAACCGCTTGGACTGAAGATAATTAATGCCCCAACAGCAACATTCCTGGCAAAAACAATGTGTACTAATACGGCTACACTCTATTTGTACGCAATAAAATTACATTTAGGTAATAACATTTGATCTACAAATGACGAACAGCGGAAAACAAGTCATCGTCTTGAAATAATAATGAGAAAAACTGGAGGCCATGGGTCTGAGTCCCTAAATCTGTTGACCATCTTAGGCGTGGATTTTAAAAATACAGTTTCTGAGTGCATCGCTTAAAGAAGAGAGAAATATTACTAGACCTACTAATGGGTGTGTATCACGAATACAGCTGATAGAAGTAAAGTATAACGTTAATGTGTGAGTAGATGCAAGGTGAAAAATGGTTACACACTATTGTGTTAGAAGTCAACACGGTATCTTTGCACGTAGTAAGACAGATAAAAACATTTCCCGAGCTGTCCATGACAGCGGTATGAAAAGCATCAAATCAAAAACGGGAGAGTGATAGAAAAAATAAACAAGGTTCCTCACGTCGGCGAGAGCGCCCTTACGCTGTGACAAGTTTCGGTATGTTCCACGAGCTCAGTGGTATTGAGCCTTCAGTTTAGTGCAGGTATGAGCTTTTACTACGACGGAAGGCAAAAACGACGGAGCTCCTACACAGCCATCGAAAACTGAAGATATTTTCGGAATACATAAACTAGTAGCAACAGCCTTCTTCCTCTCGCACAGATTCCTGTGCAGTACAGAAGTGTGTGTGTGTGTGTGTGCAGCAAACTTTTCTGTAAATGCCACCCGAATGACAAAGTAAGTTGTTGTTTAACACACCGTACAAGGCCAGCAGCTACGCTCCTTTTCTTGTGAGATAACAGTTGTGGTTTAATGAAGAGGAGTGGATGGCGAACCACATAATGAGAGAGTAGACGGTAGGAATATGCAACATAGTATAAGATGAAGATAAAAAAAGAATAGAGTGAAGAATATAGAGTGTCAGAAGACAGGTAAGACGATGCCCTCTCCGTGTTCTGACGCGCAGTTTTATACTCTCTACTCTTCATAAGAAGTAAATAAATATTCCTGTCCAGTGGATCCACATCACCGCAAAAGCTACGTGAAAGTACTGTGTCATATAGTTACTGTGATAGGCGTATCTTTCGAGTCACGATAGCATATCTAGCTCTCTAAATAAGGTAGAGCTGTCATCACCCGAAATGTTCGTTTAACCGACACAGCGCTTTTTTATGGATATTCCTATCGTAGGCGGTATGCTCTTGCCGTCCTCCAAACTTGAAACTGAATTGTCCAACTAGTTATAAAGCAACCACAGTGCGACTTGGCATTATTCACATTAAGAAACTATTACCAGAGGCGAAAACAGGAAGGCTTAACACAGGACTTTTGGTTATGAAGCCCGACTTTCACTTACTTAGCCACCAAGATCTACTCGTATGGTTAATCTGTTCTAATTACATACAAAGTGTCACATTTTCCTGCAAACGCCTGACACGAATAAACAGACAGTTAAGACAGGAAGGAACATCACAGAGGCAATGAATGCTTCAGAGACACACTACAATCGGATTACAGGAAGGGTGGAGACAGGAACTGACCACGTCATTTGCAAAACAATCACCCTAGAGTTAAACAATTTAATGAAATCAAAGAAAACCTAATTATGTGAAGCCGGACGATGGTCTGAACTACAGTCTTCCAGAATGAGATCCCAGCCTGTTGCCCAAGTCGCCACCTCTTTCGAAACTACTAATTACCTCTCCTGTACATTTCAAGTTTCATATAAGATCTTAGGTCATGTTTTAAATTCATTGTTGCTGACATCAATCGTAATTACAAGTTTACTGTAAACAGTTACAATTTGTTCTGCTTCTATCACGCATTTCAGATACGGACACGGACACACACTCAAACACACACACACAAAATACCTCCTACTTCATATTTACCAAGTAACAAGTTACTCATTTGCACATTTACAAGATAGTTTCTAAATAGTTATACATGTGAAAGAGAATGAATGTGTGTATGTCGGGGATCTCCTCGAAAATATCTGGATCGACTGCAGCCAAAATTGTCACAGAAACAGCAGGCCCCATGAGTGTTCGCACTGTGGGGTTTTGGGATGGAGATATGAGTAAACACATGTTTTTTACAAGCCCCTGGCATATGGGCTGCCTCACTTGGCATGCATGTTATGTGAGGACAGTATCAGCCTGCAAAAACAACCAGCTTTGCAGGGCAGCCTACACATGAAGGGCAAGAAACGGTTTCCCAGGTATCCACATCTAGGGTGCCCTGCATGAAAGGTCTGTTGTGTTGGAGTGGTGTCAACCTGCTTTATTGACTGATTTTCAAGCTCCTGATGTGTAGGCTGCCTTGCATGACAAGCCTGTTGTGGGAGCAGTACCATGCGTTACTGAACTGATTTGCATAGGCAACATGTGCCAATGAACATGGCTAGAGACAGGCTGAGACAGACAGAGGAAGACTGAAGAGATCAAATGGGAGGAGCAGATAGCAAAAGAGAGGAGGAGGAGGAGGAGGAGATGAAGGCAGAGAGTTGGAAGGAAGAGACAAACAAGTAGATGTGGTAGGGTATGGTGTGCAGGCAGGGGGAGGAATTGGTGGACACAGAGAGAGGAAGACTGAAGGGTCTTCACAAGTGTCAAATGCATACGTGAGTGAAACTGTGGGGAAAAGGCTAGTATGTATAGAGACTGTAATATGCGTCATAAGTCTACAAAAAGAAGCATATCCTAAATGTCGTGCAGCTATGTTGTAATTTAACATATGCAAACTCTTCCTCTCCCTCCCTCGTTCCCTATCCCCGCCTCTCCGTCTCTCTCTCTCATTCTTTCTCTCTGTCCCACCCCCCCCCCTCTTGTTCTCTCTCAATGTCCCTTTTACTCCTTCGTTTGCAGTCAAAGAAATTTCAAAGAATTGAAGTCTGTACTAAAATAGTGTTTTCGTTTTGTCCTCTGCCTCTACACAGAGCTCGGTTGGAGGCTTAAACATGTGAAACTTGTAACTGAAATAAAATAAATTGTCGCTGCTAACAGTCTCCGTAGCTCAGCAGGAAGATTGAGGGGTCTTCAATACATGTGTCAGTTCCAAATATTGCCAGGTATATTTTTTCTTGGTGCGAAGACTGGAGCGGGATGAACTCAGCCTAGTAATGCCAATTGAGGATCTACTTAAGTAAGAACTAGTGGCCCCAGTGTCTACAAAAGCCGATAACAACCGGGACAGCAGTGTGCTGACCCCGAGCCCCTCTATACTGCATGGAAATGACGCCATTGGCAGAAGATGACACAGCGTCCAATAGGCTCCGATTTGCCCATCAGGACCAGAACACGGAGCTTAGCTTGTTTACGTCCTCACATGGTAGCAGAAAAGTTTAAGCTGTATAGCGTACATCAATCAGTCGCAAATGATGTTTATTGCATGTCTAGATTACGGCCTTGGGAGAGCGAGTCCTAACAAAACTCTACCATCCGGCGAGCAAAATGTATGAGACAGGCGAAATACCCTCCGACTTCAAGAAGAATATAATAATTCCAATCCCAAAGAAAGCATGTGTTAACAGATGGGAAAATTACCGAACTATCAGTTTAATAAATCACAGCTGCAAACTACTAATGCGAATTCTTTACAGACGAATGGTAGAAGCCGACCTGGAGGGAGATCAGTTTGGATTCCGTAGAAATAGTGGAACACGTGAGGCAATACTGACCTTACGACTTATCTTAGAAGAAAGATTAAGGAAAGTCAAACCTACGTTTCTAGCATTTGTAGACTTAGAGAAAGCTTTTGACAGTGTTGACTGGAATACTCTCTGTCAAATTCTGAAGGTGGCAGGGGTAAAATACAGGGAGTGAGAGGCTATTTAGGATTTGTACAAAAAGTGGTTCAAATGGCTCTGAGCACTATGGGACTTAACTTCTGAGGGCATCAGTCCCCTAGAACTTAGAACTACTTAAAACTATCTAACCTAAGGACAACACACACATTCATGCCAGAGGCAGGATTCGAACCTGAGACCGTAGAGGTCGCGCAGTTCCAACTGAAGCGCCTAGAACCGCTCGGCCACAACGGCCGGCTTACAATTTGTTCAGAAGCCAAATGGTTGTTATAAGAGTGGAGAGGCATGAAAGGGAATCAGTGGTTGAGAACGGAGTGAGACAAAGTTGTAGCTTATCCCCGATGTTATTCAATCTGTATATTGAGTAAACAGTAAAGAAAACAAAAGAAAAATTTGGAGTAGGACTTAAAATCCATGGAGAAGAAATAAAAACTTTGAAGTTTGTCGATGACATGTAATTCTGTCAGAGACAGTAAAGGAGCTGGAGCAGCAGTTGAACGGAATGGACAGTGTCTTGAAAGGAGGATATAAGATGAACATCAACAAAAGCAAAACGAGGATAATGGAATGTAGTCGAATTAAGTCGGGTGATGCTGAGGGAATTAGATTAGGGAGTGGGACACTTAAAGTAGTAAAGGAGTTTTGCTATTTGGGGAGCAAAATAAATGATGATGGTCGAAGTAGAGAGGATATAAAATGTAGACTGGCAATGGCAAGGAAAGCGTTTCTGAGGAAGAGAAATTTGTTAACATCGAGTATAGATTTAAGTGTCAGGAAGTCGTTTCTGAAAGTATTTGTATGGAGTGTAGACATGGATGGAAGTGAAATATCGACGATAAATAGTTTGGACAAGAAGAGAATAGAAGCTTTCGAAATGTGGTGCTACAGAAGAATGCTGAAGATTAGATGTGTAGATCACATAACTGATGATGAAGTATTGAATAGAATTGGGGAAAAGAGGAGTTTCTGGCACAACTTGACAAAAAGAAGGGTCCGGTTAGTAGGACATGTTCTGAGGCATCAAGGGATCACCAATTTAGTATTGGAGGGCAGCGTGGAGTGCAAAAATCGTAGAGGGAGACCAAGAGATGAATACACTAAGCAGATTCAGAAGGATGTAGGTTGCAGTAAGTACTGGGAGATGAAGAAGCTTGCACAGGATAGGGTAGCATGGAGAGCTGCATCAAACCAGTCTCAGGACTGAAGACCACAATAACAACAGATTACGGTCACTGTGTGGGCATCTTCAGTGCAGTAAATGTAAGTTAAAACATTAAAAACACATGGACATAGTCCCAACTGGACTACTTGTCTCAGAGGCTGACTTCACACACACTAACCTGAAAAAAGTTTTACTCTGAACTGAGCTTTTCCTTAGATGCAGACGTGACACCGAGGTTGGAGATGAGATGGAATAGTGGGTAGGCAAGGTCTAGTACCGAAACCTCTTCTTACTTTATGAGATTTCAAGCGGTCTGGGACCCGAGAGACGCGAGTCGGACCAGGAGGCCGCCCTCGGAGGTCACCGTCCCCCCCGGAGAGTGCGGCGGCCCCTGGGGCGTCCGGCGCTGGCCAGGTCGGCAAGACGGCACGGCACGGGACGGGCGTGGGTGGACGGCCGGGCTTTTTGTGTGAGCGCAGAGGGCGCGCGCTGTCAGCGAGCGCCTCGCCCAGCGCCCGGGGACTTTTTGTGGGCGAGCGGCCGCGGTTGGCGAGGAGCGAGGAGCGAGCCTGCGCACCGACGGCTATTTTCGTGCATCGGAATTAATAAAAGCTGCGATGGCAGCGCGCGATAGCGAGACAATAGCTGAGCGCCGCCGAGTCCGGTGCGGCCAACCTCCGGCGGAGTCATGCGGGCCGGCTGGCGAGAACTGAACTCTCCTCCCCCACTCTGGCGGCGATGACGACGCGCCGGACGTGCAGTCCCGCAGACATCTGCAGGCCGACAGACAGGGATCGGGTCCGGCGGCCGAACCAGAGCAGTTGTGCTGCGCTGTCAGCAGGGAGACCGCTTGCAGTCACTTGGAAAATACCTGCCACTCACAAGAATCTACATGTATAATCGGCACATTCTGGCGTGTGCCCATGGTAGTTCGTGAAGAGGGTTGTCAACTTCCCGGTTTTAGCCCCAATCGTCCGGCTTTTGACAAGTCCGGCCTGTGCGGCTTTTTGTAGGCCTTTTACAGATGTACCATAAAGCGCACAACTAAGTGCCCTTGCAAGCTAATGACGTAAGCGCGATGTATAAGTGTCAGAAGGAATAGCGAGATACATCATGAAGATACATTCTAACACAAAAAAAGAAACGACGCACCAAGATGGAATCATCCGAATGGAGCGAAAATCGGTAGGTGTGATGTAGATGTACGGACAAACAAATGATCAGAATTTCAGAAGAAAAATGGTTCAAATGGCTCTGAGTACTATGGGACTTAGCTTCTGAGGTCATCAGTCTGCTAGAACTTAGAACTACTTAAACCTAACTAACCCAAGGACATCACACCCATCCATGCCCTAGGCAGGATTCGAACCTGCGACCGTAGTGGTCGCGCGGTCCCAGACTGTAGCGCCCATAACCGTTCGGCCACCCCGGCTGGCTCAGAAAAAACGAGATTTATTCAAGAGAAAGAGCTTCACAGTCAGAGCGAGTCAGTAACGCCTTGATCCACCTTTGGCACTTATGCAAGCAGTCATCCCGCTTAGCATTGGTTAGCAGAGTTGTTGGATGTCCTCCTGAAGGATGTTGTGCCAAGTTACGTCCAACTGGCAAGTGTTATCGTAGAAATCCAGAGCCGGTTGGAGGGCCCTGCTCATAATGCTCCAGACTCAGAGAGAGGAGTGATTCGACGATCTTGCTGCCCAAGGTAGGCTTTGGCAAGCATGAAGACAAGCAGCAGAAATTCTGGTCTTGTGCGGGCGGGCATTATCTTGCTGAAATGTAGGCCCAGGATGGCTGCCCACGAAGGGCAACAAAACGGGGCGTAGAATATCGTCGACGTACCCCTGTGCTGTAATCGTGCAGCAGATGAATGATTGTCCTCGTATAGCATTTTTATCGATGAACCAACGTTTGGTAGTCGGCATTAAATATCTTTGATAAATTTGTAACATCTTCTGTGCATTTAAATTGTCGGTAAATACGTAGAAATCTCACTCAAGAATTCAATGTCAACTAATGCTTTACGGATATAGCATGAAGGAAAAAGGTTCCCTCCAGTTGGTTGTGAAAAAACTGAGGCAATATCGTTTACCATCTATGTGTAATGCCGACTACGCTCTTACTTAACAGACTGTATGTGGTCTTTCCATTTTAAATAACCGAGATCGCATACTCCCAGATATTTAATGGTTGTGACTGCATCCAATGATTGTTTGGTAATCGTGTAATTATATATCAACGGTAGTTTTCGTCTGTTTATGAGGAACACATTACATTTGTTTATGTTGAAGGCTTATGCCGAGTCCCTGCAACTAACTTCGATCCTCCCCTTCACGACGCCTGAGTGTCAAGCCGTTCATAAATGGACTGTGCCAAATTTGGAGACGCGTCAAGGTGGCTCAACCCGCATAGGACTAGCGGAAGTAGGCCCGTCAGCCGACTCTGCCGGACAGCTGGTTTCACTGACCGCGACCCGCCGTGCCTCATCGTCAGACACAGCTGAGTTTCTACCTCAGCAGCAAAATGACACTAATCTATCGAGCAGCTCCTCATCTGGCATCGCGAGGCTCGATGCATTCCGTAGGTTTCCTCCCAACCAGGAAAAAGTCCCTCGCAGTACCGAGCATTGAATCCTGGTCCCCCCCTGCATGGCAGCCGCGCCGAACTCTTTGCTCCGGAGACGGACTGCTCTTGTAGGGTGGTGACTAATGAGTGACTTTTCAAGCTTTCCCGACCGGTCTTTTGCGATTACCCAATTTAGCCAAATATTATTACCACCTGCTTAACAGCTTGTTTGTCCGTCTTTGGTTCAAAATGGCTCTGAGCACTATGGGACTTAACATCTGAGGTCATCAGTCCCCTAGAACTTAGAACTACTTAAACCTAACTAACCTAAGGACATCACACACATCCATGCCCGAGGCAGGATTCGAACCTGCGACCGTAGCGGTCGTGCGGTTCCAGACTGAAGCGCCTAGAACCGCTCGGCCATAACGGCCGGCTGTCCGTCTTTTGATCGTAATACATCACTGATTCTGCGTATCAGGTGTCCGACAGTTTGTTGGTAGGCTCCCGTAGCAATGGGGCATTAGATATATACACACAGGTCATGTAATTAGCTTAAATAACGGGCCTCTGATTTGCATACGCTGTGATGGTGCCCGATATCAACCCAACTTGCGTCTATCGTCTAATAAACTTTTCATAGCTTACGAAAATACCTAAGAATGGAAAGAGAAAGTGTCACTTTTCGGATGATTACACAAAAGAGCGGTCTTTTGTCAAGGAAAGACGTACGAATCCAGAAGCGTAATGTGAGATTTGTAGCTGGTTCATCTCAGTAACTCACGGAGATAAGGCAGACGTGAGGCATCACATTTTCACGAATAATCATACAAACAGATTTGCTGTAGCATGGACGTCAAAGCCTATTTCTACAAGTAATTGTGTTCTAACAAAAGTAATTACATTAATTTTTTTTCTTCATTTCTACACTCTCATCTCAGAATGTTCCGACGAGGTTCAAAAATGGTTCAAATGGCTCTGAGCACTACTGAGGTCATCAGTCACCTAGAACTTAGAACTACTTAAACCTAACTAACCTAAGAACATCACACACATCCATGCCCGAGACAGGATTCGAACATGCGACCGTAGCAGTCGCGCGGTGCCAAACTGTAGCGCCTAGAACCGCTCGACCACTCCGGCCGGCTCCGACGAGGTCCCAGCTAGATATGAAAACTCTAAGTAGGTGGCACTATGAGCGTCGCTTTCCTCTAACTGCGAGCATCGTCCCGCAAACGCTTATAGCCTGTTAAATTTCGACGTCACCACGCGCCAATCATCAGTCCCGTCTTGTAAAAGTGACAACAGCAGCTGCCACCATCTAAGGATATCGGGCAGCTCTATCGACGAAATGTTATTAGATTTGCACAATATGATTCTACGGCAAACTCGAAAAGAGTATTTGCGGGGGATGACTAACATGCTGTCAGGTGGGCTTAATTTAATGTGAAACGACCTGACGATGGGGACACGCGATCGAAACACATCCTGCTGATCAGAAAAGGCAAAATTAAAACAGTGACTGTGACAGAACTTCATTTTCATTCATATCTGAAACAGATGAACTGTTCATTTTGTCTCTGCTGCCGACAGTATTTTAAAAGCTGTAAATGTCCTTTTATTGGTCGAAAGGCACCGCGAAAACAACACCGGGAAATCGAACGGCTACAACAGCACTATTCTAAGCAACTCGCTTTGTTTTTACGTGAATTAATAAAGTGCTCCGCTACCGCGTTTCAACAAATTTTCGCAACAATCGCGGCGGCGACACCGAACCCACGCGACTTGTCCTGCGGCCAGCCGTGCCGTTTCACCCCTGACGCACAAAGCGCCGGCGCGGCGGAACTGCGCGCGGTGTGGATGTGGGAAGCCGGGCTTTCATTCGATGCAAATTACGCGCTCGCGCAACGCCGCGTTCCGGCGCTACGTGTCTGCAAATCCCTCCGGCGTGCCCCAGCCGCCTCTGGAACGTCCTCTCCGGGGAGGCGGCCCATTCTCGACACGGTGAAATCGCACCTGCTTAGCAAGCACGTATGCCGCCCGAAGAAACGGCACCTAACTGTTGTTCCCTCCGTACGCGCACAATTGATCCCTCCAACCGGTGAGTACGTAGAGACATGTCGTGCTCGAGATAATGAGGAAACGAAACCGCGCCGACAGTGTGTGTGACACCTCATAAGTCGCACATAACGACAGAACTCGCGCACACAAACACCTCATGGTTGGCCTCCGGCTTGCGTAAAGGCACGGCGGTTTGCAATTCAACTGTCGAGCACCATAGAGCCGTTGTGCAGACCGTGGACTGCTATTAGGAACGACCAGCAATCCCGATTCTTTAAAGAATCGTACTTCCACGAACAATGACGAAACAAGTCGTAAGACCAAAAACTAATTAAGGCATGGTAATGAAATTTCGCGAATGCATTTGTCTATGTTATGTATTTAACTGATTAACATTGCATGATCAAAAGTTAAAAAGTCTGCGCGAGATACGTCATTGCAAATGTAAAACCCTGGTACAGTAATTACCTGTGTAATCGCCAGAATGTTGAATGCAAGCATGCAAACTTGTGTGCTTTCTGTTTCACAGTTGTTCTTTGTGGGGTGGAGTTCCATGCTTGTTACACATGATCGGTCAATAAAGGAACGGTTAGTGCTGGTTGTGAATGACGCTAGTGATGATGATGATGATTTTTGGTTTCTGGGGCGCTCAACTGCGCGGTCATCAGCACCCGTACAAAGTCCCAAATTTTACGCAGTCCGTTTTTTCACAGTCCTGTCTAGTCACTGTCATACTTGATGATGATGATGATGATGATGATGAAATGATGAGAACAACACAAACAACACAAACACACCTCCAGTTGTAGGCCCAGCGCGCTTAGCGCACACACGCAGCCCCCGGGACCCCGTAATCCAGAGACAGCAACGCTTCCCACTAGACCACGAGCTGAAGACGATGACGCTGGAGTTGTCGCTTGATGATGTCCCATATGTTCTCAATTGGACACTGATATGGTGATCGTACAGACCGAAGTAACTTGTCGGCACTCTGTAGAGCATGTTAGGTTTCAACAGCGGTATGTGGGCGACCGTTATCCTGTTGGAAGACGCCATTTATAATACTGTTCATGAATGGCAGCACAACAAGCTGAATCACCATACTGACGTAAAAATTTGCGGTCAGGGTGCGTGGGATAACCACGAGAGCGCTTATGTTATCATACGAAATGGCAACCCGGATCATACCTCCAGTTGTAGGTCCAGCGCGCCTAGCGCACACACTGGTTGGTTGCAGGCTCTCATCTGGCCTCCTCTTTACCAACACACGGTCATCACTGGCACCGAGGCAGAACCTGCTTTCATCAGAAAGCACAATAGACGTCCTCACTGCGCTCCAATGAGCTCTCGTTTGACACGCTGAAGTAAATAGCCGTGTCTCACTGTGGTGCCAACTGCTACTCAAACGGCTACTGCAGCTGCAGTACTATGCGCCAGAGCCATACACCGAACATGATGGTCTTCCCTCTCGATAGTGTCACGTGATCGTCCAGAGCCCGGTCTTTCTGCAACCATACATTCTGGTGACCACCGCTGCAGCAGTCATGTGGCTACATTCCTGTCAGGTCTTTCCGTAATACCACAGAAGGAACGTCCAGTTTCTCGTACTCCTATAACATTACCTCGTTCAAAAAATGGTTCAAATGGCTCTGAGCACTATGATACTTAACTTTTAGGTCATCAGTCTCCTAGAACTTAGAACTACTTTAACCTAACTAACCTAAGGAAATCACACACATCCATGCCCGAGGCAGGATTCGAACCTGCGACCGTACCGGTCACGCGGTTCCAGACTGTAGCGCCTAGAACCGCTCGGACACTCCGGCCGGCATTACTTAGTTCAAACTCAGTGAGGTGTTGATAATGGCGTCTTTGTCGCCTTAAGCATTCCTGACTTACATCAGATCACTACGTCTAGTCTCAAAGGTAACTAACGCTCACGACCTTTGCAACGTGTATTTAAAGCAAATCTGATATGCATCGTCATAGTGGTGCCAGCAGCGCCACTCTTATGCGACTGGCTAGAATGTAAACAGACACCATAATTCAGATGGGGAGACACGCCTATCAGATTTCGTGTTAGAGGCACAGCTCCTTCTTAGTGTTGCGATTTTTTTCCGTCAATGTATAAACAGGTTCAAACGTCTGATAACTTTACAGCTTACCTAATATGTTAAACATTTGACATTAAGCATGTAACCGACAAAAAGATTAGAGAATATTTGAAGTCATGTGTACAATTTGATGGAAATTGCTAAGTGTTCTCATCCTCAAATATTGGATGAATATTGTCTGGGTAATTTGCGCGCCGTGAGTTACTCTGACTCGAGACTCCAGAAAAAAGATTGACATTTAGCGTGCCATCCACATAGAACTCAGGAATGACAAGAATGGCGGATAAAAATCACTGATGTTTAACGATCTTTGTTATTCGCCTGGAATGAGGTAGGAACACCGCAGCTGGAATGAGGCAGGAACTTACCAGAAGTCCTAAATTTCAATGACTGGGAGGTAATTCAGTGAAGAAAGGGAACTCGGAAAATAAGAGATAAAAAGTCCCTCACTTGACGAGGTTATTAGAAGCGGTTCACGAACTCGGACAGGACAAAGATGGAGAAGAAAATCAGCTGTATCATTTTCGAACAAACCATAACTTTAATCAACATATGGAAACCATGAAAAACCGAAAACAGAATTTTCGTGATGGCTGAAGCCCATAGCCCGAAAGTATCGAAAATCTCATATTTCAGACTGCCAAGAGCTGCTGATAAATAAAGCTTTTTTAAATACAAGGTTTACATCATATGATAACCTTCAGATATCATAAATTTATGACAAGGCCTGTGGGACAAAGTTCTTATTGTAGAATGTTCTTTTTGTAACGACAAATTAAAAAAAAATCCCGCGTCACAGACGTCAACAGGAAAAGCATAATTTAGACATTAGAGAAATGAACTGAAATAGCTAATTAATCTTCGCACACCGACGTAAGCACACTATATTCTTCTTTGTAAAAGTGTTTATTTTATTAATTTCAGTAACTGTTTTCAAAACTAGCGACAAAGAGGTAGGCAGTAATGAGTTTTGTGTTTTGTCGTAGAGAGGTAGGACTAAGAAGTAGTGAAGGTAAATAAGTAGTATTTACAAGTGATGATAGTGATGTAAAATTTGACATAGACTTAAGTTTGCATGATGACATGAATGACACCCAGGTAGCTATAGAAAGAGCGAGACTGTAACTGCTGAGCACTTTGCTGTTAGGAGTGAGGAAAATAATACCGTTGTTCTAGAGAAAGTTAACGTGGATAGGAATCACATGAAGAAAGTCAAGGGAGTAGAAATGGACTATTGTCAACAGTGATATTTTATTGCTAAAAGGATATCAGAATATGACCCAGATGAGCACTGAAATTGGGTTTTAATTCTGCAATGAATGCACAATGGGAGCGTTTGAGGTTAGGAATGAAAGAATCTAATGAAAAACAAAGAATGATGTCAGTAGTCTTAGTCAAACGATAGACATAACTAATAGTGATATCAGTAGTTTAAAATCACATCTGAGCAGTAGTATGACTGAACTGAAAACTAAACTGTTTGAAAGAAAATCGACATATTTCATAGTAAAGTAATAACATAGATCCAGTGCAAATTTACTTACATAATGAAATACAAGATGCAAAAGTAAATCTGGATTCAAAATTAGCAACTGTCACTAGCGACAGTGAACCCGCGGAAGACGAAATTGAAAACAGACGTAGTAATTAGATGGAAGTAGTCTTTCATTTGTCAGGCCAAGTCAGAAATAATACTACAAAACCTGTTCTGGTAGTAATGATAAACTGAAGTGATAATGATGTAAGTATGGTTGAGATGGGATGTATGTGGGCTGTAAAGGTAAATGTTGACAAAGTAATTGAAACTGTTAACAAAATCACAGTTACAAATGAAGTCGAAATTTTTGTAGTTCATTGGTTAGTTACATGTTCCATAGATCATTTGAACAAATTTTTTATCCAAATTATGTGGAACTAGTTACTTTACAGGATATGAATACATGGTTACTGTCAGAATTGATGAACACGTTATTATTTTATTCCTACGCATGCAACTACATTTAAAAGCAAGGTGTTCATATATACTGGCTACCGGTTTTTATGTAGAAATTCGTCAATGGAACAAAACGAGTTATTCAAGGGGATTGATTCTAACTTATATCTAAAACTTGTTTCGCTAACTTGTTTCGCTACCTGTCAGACATTTTATGTTATTGGGAAAATGATCCAAAATTTTTATTGCTGGTTATCGAATTCCTTTGTGAGCTAGTGACAGCTTTGACAATGGGTTATAAGGCAGTTTTTCAATGATAAAACTTAGAAGGCAGCACCTCTTCTTTTTTAAAATTATCCCGTTTATTACTAATTTACTCGATTACATTTAGATGGAATAAGCATAGATAACATTGAGCTGTACTGTCTCAGCTTATTGTTAATACAGTATGCAGACTGAATGTCTATGACGTATTTGTGTCATGTTAATGTACACTTTCATTCATTCCACATTCCTAAACGTTCTCTTTCGTCATGGGCTCTGTGGATCACGATGAATGAAAGAATGTGTGGAGAGCACTATGCATAATGACGTCAGTGTGAGGATTGGATTCCACACATAAGGATGTAACTTATTTATGACACATTCCGAACAAGTAGTTAAATAAACTACTAACCTTCATGCTTATGATGCTGCATCTTCTTACAAAATCATGGTTGATGTCTACATCTACATCTACATCCATAATCCGCAAGCCACCTGACGGTGTGTGGCGGAAGGTACCTTAAGTACCTATATCGGTTCTCCCTTCTATTCCAGTCTCGTATTGTTCGTGGAAAGGAGGATTGCCGGTATGTCTCTGTGTGGGCTCTAATCTCTCTGATTTTATCCTCATAGTCTCTTCGCGAGATATACGTAGGAGGGAGCAATATACTGCTTCATTCCTCGGTGAAGGTATGATCTCGAAACTTCAACAAAAGCCCGTACCGAGCTACTGAGCGTCTCTTCTGCAGAGTCTTCCACTGGAGTTTATCTATCATCTCCGTAACGCTTTCGCGATTACTACATGATCCTCTAACGAAGCGCGCTGTTCTCCGTTGGATCTTCTCTCTCTCTTCTATCAACCCTATCTGGTACGGATCCCACACTGCTCAGCAGTATTCAAGCAGTGGGCGAACAAGCGTACTGTAACCTACTTCCTTTGTTTTCGGATTGCATTTCCTTAGGATTCTTCCAACGAATCTCAGTCTGGCATCTGCTTTACCGACGATCAACTTTATATGATCATCCCATTTTAAATCACTCCTAATGCGTACTCCCAGATAATTTATGGAATTAACTGCTTCCTGTTGCTGACCTGCTGTATTGTAGCTAAATGATAATGGATCTTTCTTTCTGTGTATTCGCAGCCCATTACACTTGTCTACATTGAGATTCAATTGCCATTCCCTGCACCATGCGTCACTTCGCTGCAGATCCTCCTGCATTTCAGTACAATTTTCCGTTGTTACAATCTCTCGATATACCACAGCATCATCCGCAAAAAGCCTCAGTGAACTTCCGATGTCATCCACATGGTCATTTATGTATATTGTATATAGCAACGGTCCTACGACAATCCCCTGTGTCACAGCTGAAATCACTCTTACTTCGGATGACTTCTCTCCATTGAGAATGACATGCTGCGTTCTGTTATCTAGGAACTCTTCAATCCAATCACACAGTTGGTCTGATAGTCCATATGCTCTTACTTTGTTCATTTAACGACTGTGGGGAACTGTATCGAACGCCTTGCGGAAGTCAAGAAACACGGCATATACCTGGGAACCCGTGTCTATGGCCCTCTGAGCCTCATGGACGAATAGCGCTAGCTATGTTGTTCTAGAGGCCAGACAGTGCCATCCAAAACACAGCGCTATCGATTTTCGGTACCTGCCATTGCAAAAGCTGTCTTTTGCCGACTTTCCTTTGCTGGGAGCGAGGGGCAGCTCTGGGGATGACAAGACGGCTGTGGGCCCACGTGGAGCGGCGCCCGCATTTCGGCCCATGGGGGCGTCAGGAGCCAGGTGCAAACGCGGGCTCACGCCCAGCCGCCGTGTCCCAAATGCTGGCTGCCTCCGCTCCACCAGACAAGTTCAACGTCCAATTATCGCGTGCTACAAATTTCTAACGTGCACAACATGCCCCCAGGTTTTTTCCGCCCTGCCCAATTGGTAATAACTGCAATGTACCCCGATTACCATCGTGTCAACCAATTACATTACAAGCCAACAACGACAAATAACACACACGAGCTTGTGAGACTTGAAGAATGAGGCTTTTGAGATTGCCGCAAGGGTACTAATTTTTTTAAACTTGTGGTGCAGTCTTTTAAGTAACAAAAAACATATTTCAGAGAAGACAGACTCAGTTTTTTCCCAGAAACACATTATGGGACTATGTAAGCAGTTCAGTCTATTTTCCACTCCTTTCATCATCTTGCACATATTTCACAGTAACCATCTTTTTGAGCTCGATGGGCTTCATCCTCGCTATGCTACACTGTCTGATCAAAAGTACCAGGAAAATCAATGGGGAACTGATCACTAGAGTTGCGGACCGGCCAGTGTAAAACCAGGTGGGGAGTATTATGTTGTCAGTAGAGAAACACTGTCAGCAGTCATTGGACGTCACCTGAGTAAAAAATCCATTATGGACATTTCAAAATTTCTAAAGCTGCCCAAGTCGGCTGTTGGCGACGTGAATGAGCAATGTAACCGCGAAGGAACAACCACAGGCAAACTAACACCTGGGAGATCTCATATACTGACTGAAGGAGATCGTCAAGTATTGCAGAAGGTGGCTGTGAATTGACGCATGAAAGCAGGAGAAGAATAACTAGTGAGCTCCAAGGTGCTGCGAGCAGTCCAGCTAGCGCAATGACTCTGCGTTTGGTACAATGATGTGCAATGGCCGAGCGGTTCATCGTACATTTCGCCCTTCACAGGACAGTGAAATTATGTGGCTGAAGGGAAAGGATCAAATCCCCCAGGAACTCGAGCATGACACTAAAAAAAAGGTCGATTTCGACTAATAAATACGATGTACTATACTATGAGGTACAGTAAGTCTTACACGAAGGAGCTTACTATAATTGTGCTTAGCCAGAAAATGATGAACAAGGAACTCGTGGAAATGTCGCGGAATCACGACACTGCAGCACGACTGCACATTTCCATCAGTACCATGCGCCTGGCAAGCATACACTGACCCATACGCTATCTCTACAAAAAGGAGAGACTCTGTAGCTTTAAGTCTTTGGCTACCAACGGGGCGTGTATGTAACACAATACACTCTGTGATCAAAAGTATCCGGACACCCCCCAAAAACATGCGGTTTTCATATTAGGTGCACTGTGCACGGACTTCTAACGTCATCAGGTGATTGGGGTGACACGGGTGTGTCGTATGTCTGTACGCGAGATTTTGACACTCCTAAACATCCCTAGGTCCACTGTTCCCGATGTGTTAGTGAAGTCGAAATGTGAAGGGGTGCATACAGAACAAAAGTACCCAGGCTGACCTCGTCCGTTGACTGACAGAGACAGCCGACAGTTGAGGGGGGTCGTAATGTGTAATGGGCAGACATCTATCCAGACCATCACACAGGAAATCCAAACTGCATCAGGATGCACTGCAAGTACTGTGACAGGCAGGAGGTGAGAAAACTTGAATTTCATGGTCGAGTGGTTGCTCATAAGCCACACATCACGCCGGTAAATCCCAAGCGACGCCTCACTCGGTGTAAGGAGCATAAACATTGGACGACTGAACAGTGAAAAAAAACGTTGTGTGGAGTGACAAATCACGGTACTCAGTGTGGCGATCCGATGGCAGGGTGTGCGTGTGGCGAATGTCCGGTGAATGTCATCTACCAGCGCATATAGTGCCAACTAAAATTCGGAGGCGGTTTGTAATAGTGTGGTCGTGCTTATCATAGTGAGGGCTTACACCCCTTGCTGTTTTGCGTGGCACTATCACAACACAGGCCTACATTGATGTTTTAAGCACTTTCATGCTTCCCACTGTTGAAGAGCAATTCAGGGATGCCGATTCATCTTTCATCACGATCGAGCACCTGTTCATGATGCACGGTCTGTGGCGGAGTGTTTACATGACAATAACATCCCTGTAATGGACTGGCCTGCACAGAGTCCTGACGTGGATCGTATAGAACAGCTTTGGGATGTTTTGGAACGCCGACTTCGTGCCAGGTCTCACCGACCGACATCGATACCACTTCTCAGTGCAGCACACCGTGAAGAATGGGCTGCCATTCCCCGAGAAACCTTCCACCACCTGACTGAACGTATGCCTGTGAGAGTGGAAGCTGTCATCAAGGCTAAGGGTGGGCCAACACCATACTGAATTCCTGTATTACATATGGAGGGCACCACGAACTTATCATTTTGAGCCAAGTGTATGCATACTTTTGATCACGTAGTGTAGGTTTTCGGTGAACCAGTAGGAATTTGTTGAAAGTTCATGCAAAGCATCACCATGCAACTGATAAAGGAATGCCGCTAAGGTTCGCAGAATTCTTATTATTACTGATTGCACCTGTAGGTATTGCTGTTTTCAAGTTTCATTGTTAATCCACATCTCCGCATTATCACATCGAATTAGTTCAGGTCCGCTGATAGGCAATCCAATTGCCAGGTTTGCAAAGCGGACTGTGAACACCTCTAGCTGGACGCATTGTCTCAGTGAGCTGTGCACACATATTACGTTTGCCACATCACAAACGAAAATCACATTGTGCACCTGTAATATGAGTTGTAATAAGGGATGTACGTCTGTTTTCTGTACGTCTTGTACATTTTGCGCAGTCGTCTTCTGAAAGCCCGGTACTTACAAGTAATCCTGTTAGCCTTAACTCTCTCCGTGTTGCAAAATGAAAAGCCGGGGAATATTTTTATCACATCGTTACTTCTGACTATGAAATTAATTGAAATAATCATAGATTAATATGAAACTTCCTGGCAGACTATAACTATGTGCCGGAACGAGACTCGAACTCGGGACCTAAGTTCGAGACTTGTTCCGGTACATAGTTTTAATCTGCCAGGAACTTTCATATCAGCGCACACTCCGCTGCAGAGTGAAAATTTTATTCTAGATAGATTCATATCTTGGAAAAAATATTGGTAGCCAAGAGTCAAACTGCAGGGAGTTGAATCTTCTCATCTTCTTTGAAAAATGTCGAGATGGGGAAATAATAATAACTGGACACTGCCCTGAAGTATGATGTGTATGACTCCAGTCGAAGCGTGGCAGTATCTCAATAAAGCCACACGACTGATAACGGGGGAGGGGGGGGGGACGCTTGTCATCAGCTTCACACAATTCTATAAATAGATCTTGCTTAAAAAAAAAAGAGAAAAAGAGCCACAGTAATAAATTAATGGTTCCATTTACTGCAAGATCTCGCTGGATGCTGCAACAGTATATTAAGATCTTTACACCAGCAGAACGGTCGAGAGACAGGCTGAACTACTGTGTAAAGGTGTCACAGACTTGCAGACTACGGCAGTAACTCAGAACCTCGAAGCGAAAAATAGTGAGAAGCCTCACACTCCCGGAAAATATGACAACAGTTAGAGTTTGCTTCGGCGGAGTAAACACCTCCACAGCACCCGCCACCGGCACTGGCGCCAGCAATGTGTTGCTACGCCCCCTGAGGACACAAATCACTTTGGGCAGCGCATTAAGCTGTCGCCGGACGTAATTGCGACTGCAGGAAATTCCCGCTGGCGCGGGCGTGGAAGGGACCCGCCAGCCGATGGCCCCTTCTCCATTGACAGTCGTCCTTATAGACGACCGCGTAATTACAAAAACACGAGTAATTACGGAGACGCGGTAATGGCGGCCATTACTTGCCAGCTTCTTGCAACGGCCAGCCGGCTACTGTCGTCTGCATGTTTTGTTTCTGGGTTCGGGCCATTTTTCTTGCGCCGGCTTCGCCTACCGAGCACGGAATGTCTCGTGCAGCTGGGAGACCAGACTCTGGCTGGTTGGTAAGTGGGACACCGTCGTTGGGTACTAGGTATCGGTGAAGGTCCGTCAATTGCGGAACCCATCAAATATATCACTTCTCTATCTCTGAGACCGTGGCAAGAGTTTACACCTACATCTGCATTTACGTCGACAGGGTACGTCGAGGAGAGCGGAGAATGATTGTAAAAATTCATTCTAAATCAATGGGAGGAATAACTTGCGTGTTCCAAAGTGATACTATCAGTCGGTATAACGCAATGATGGTACGTAGGGGGTTGAAAAGAATGGGATACGTTGTTGGAGCAGCTTCTCATCAGCGACGCATTTATACAGTCATTGCTAAACGACGCTTGAGGTGGTGTAAAGAGAGTAGGTGACTGTAAACGAGTGAATTTGAATGATCGATCATGCTATACTCTGCCAGTCCGAAGGAAGGGTTTGGGTGTGGTCAGTGCCTGTAGAAAGTTACCCTTCATCGTGTTTAGCGCCAATAGTGAGGTACACGGGAAGTGGTGTTACAGTATGGGAGTGTTTGTTGTGGTTGCGGTGTCTTCCCCTTATTGGGCGTAAGAAAACCCCCAATGAGAAAGAATACGAACATATTTTACAACGCTGTTCGCTACGTACTGCTGAGAAACAGTTCGGAGACTACGACCGTTTGTGTGAGTACGACAGATCACCCTGACATCAGGCAGCATCTGTGGGGCGATGGTTTGTAGACATAATGTTCCGAAATAGAGTGGCTTTCCCAGAGTCCTAACCTAAGCCCAATGGAACACCTTTGGTATGAGTTAGAATGTCGATTTCACTCCAGCAGCCAACGCCCAACATCACTGCCTTGTCTGGTTTCGGCTCCTGAGTAAGAATGGGCTATTATTCCTCCACAGACATACAGATACCTCACTGAAGGCGTCCCCAGCCATAACAAAGGCTTCCTTTCTTCGCCTTTATGACGGCTCGAAGTCTTCTATGGTCTATTTCAATGACGTGTCTGAATGTCCGTGGGGGTATGACTGCCCATTCTTCTTCAAAAGTCGATACCAGAGAAGGTAGTGATGCTAGACACTGGAATCGACATTGTGAGCCATCCCAAATGTGTTTCATTGTGTTTAGGTCAGTCAGTTTCAAGAATTTTATTGTCCATGAACCATGCCACACAGATGTTGGACAGGGTGCATTGTCATGCTGATAAAAACAATCGTGGTCTCCGAACTGCTTCTCAACTGTACGCAGTGAACAACACTGTAAGATCACATCCTTTAACATGCAGCGTTTTGTTAGGCGCAATAAGGGAACCACACTTCAACCACGAAAACCACTCTCATTCCGCAATACTAACTCCCTGCCGTTGGCACTACATAGGGTCGTACTTCGTCACTCCAAGTCACTCGTTTTCTCATCTCCTGTACAGCGATATCGCTCTTTATATCAACTCATGTGTCGCTTAGCCTTGACTACAGAATTGTGTGGGCTACGAGGAGCTGCTCGATCTTACACCCTGTTCTCAACTCCCTGTGCAGAGTCAACGTGCTAACTGGAAGCACTCTGAAACTCACGAGTGATTCCTTCTGCTGATTTCATGCGATTTTTTACAATCACCCTCTGCAATACTAGATGATCCTTGTCCGTCACAATACATAATGTCTACATTGGTTTAGCTATGGCTGTTCTTTCGCGTTTACGCTTTTGCCCCTGAAGTTGGATATTTTCGTAACACTCTCGCGCATATAAAACGAGTCCGTTACGAAACGCGCTGCCCTTCAGTAGGTCTATTTTCTCTGCAATTTCTATCCCATATGGATCCCAGAATGAAGAACAGTACACAGACGAGATCTGAAAGCTATCTTATTCTTTGCTATAGTGGACTACACTTCTTGAGAATCCTCCTAAGATTCTTTAAACTGCTCCATACCCGAAGCACGTATTTAATTCCTTCTTCGTCAACTAGAAGTGCTGGACTGGACAACAGAGCTGTTAACCTGAAACCAATTAGTCTCGGTAAGGCCACACAAGGGGAGAAACTTGAGAACACGCGTATCTCATTCGCAACTGTTATCTTGCAACGACTCCTGTATTCCACAGAATTGACTGAACTGCAAGGCACACTTTTACACTTTTAACATTTCTTTTTATCTATGAATAGAGTGTGATAATAACAGCTGCTAAAATTCAATTACAGTAATTGATCCTTTAAAGGCGCCTTGAATTTTATATCGAAGATTTCTGTGTTTTCATTTTTTTTTTAGTTCCAATTATTTTTCCGAGGAAATAACTGCTACGAAAGCACATGTTGTAATTACTCTTATTTGGTCCACCACATGCCTATGTGAGTAGTGTATAGAACCCAGTATTCTTACTGTAGATATTTTGTCTGATAAAATTGAAATCTCTCGTCAAACATCCTAGATCACTTTCCTGTTACACTTTTGTTTAGTCTGACCAAAATCGGAGAAGAATGATGTGGCTGTTGGTTAATGATTTTGATTCAAATGGTTCAAATGGCTCTGAGCACTATGGGACTCAACATCTTAGGTCATAAGTCCCCTAGAACTTAGAACTACTTAAACCTAACTAACCTAAGGACATCACACATACCCATGCCCGAGGCAGGATTCGAACCTGCGACCGTAGCAGTCCCGCGGTTCCGGACTCCAGCGCCAGAACCGCTAGACCACCGCGGCCGGCAATGATTTTGAATCCGTCACTATTAGTCATGCTTTTTTTCTAATATCAACAAGTAACGCAGTAACCATTAAATAATAATCGCAGTGTGTAGTTGGAAAAAGGTAGGGGAGTTCGAGAGCATTTCGTGGCTGCCTTAATGCACACGCAAGTGCAACAAGTGTGCTAGTTTTACTTGTAATATCGTTCTGGATGCTCTGCTGTTTAAAATAAGGAAATGAAATGACTGATTCTGATTGTGACTAAGATGTTGCACAGCGCATGATGGAACGGTGGTTTGTGATGACAGCATTCAGATGATATGCCTGGCTTTCCAACCACTTAACGGGTTCACAGATCCTCCAACATAAGCACAGAGAACAGCCAACTGAAAAGTGATGTACACTTCCGTGATGCAGTACAGATAAACGCTAAATCTCTCATACGTCGTCTAGCACTGACTTACAATTCACGCCGAGTACCTCCATCGACACATCACTCTACAATAGTAATATCAACAACTGAGGTTACGTTTCCCATTTTCCTTCCCTGTTCCTGAGGACATAGCGTCTTTTTTAAAGATTTTAATCACCTGAGCCATAATTCAGTCCTTCACCATCATCATCCATTGTTGAACAAAAGCGAAAACTGTAAACAGTTGAAAGCTACTATAAATACAATTTAATCGACTGATGAGAAAGAATATGAACGGGCAATGAAGACAGTCATCGGAAAAAACATTGCGCCGCTTCTCATGCAGTAGCTTTCGTGGAACGTGTAAAATTTAGTTAGTTTCCGACAGAATGAGAAGTTATTGTGGTATATATTGCGACGATATTTGCCCAGCAACGAGGAAGACACTGAAACAGGCAGCCCAATATACCCCTACGAAGGTATCCAACACGAACGTCCCTCTCTTTGCAAATCCACACGTTAAATTGTCAGTAATATCGTTCCATGCTAAGCAGACAATAGTACAATGTAGTTGCATTTCAGCAAGTCCGGTATCCATCGTTGTACATGGAAACTAAAGCTCTGGAGATCTCCTAGCTTAATACCGTGTAATATCTACGATCTTTATACGGAGTTTCTGCTTGCTTCCAACAGTCTTCGGGTAATTAATTAGTTATTTTCAGATACCACGAGTGAGATGTGTGTGCGTGATACGTCGCTGACATGTGGAGCAGGGTTACCAGTAGCAATATCAAATATTTTCTAAGAAACTATGACAATATGCTGATTTTTCACACAAGTTATTTGTATTTAGCTAATTGACCCACTCTCCTGCACACACGCACACACACACACACACACACACACACACACACACACACACACACACACACATACATAATTCACGAATAGTAGAGGTTATTTTTAATGCTAGTGTTCACTTTGAACGCTACTGTTGGCTTGTTCCAACCTTAGGCTATAGCGTTCTGCCCCATAAATTGTTTGCTAGAAAGGAGTAGAAGGACCTCCAGGGAATGTTCTTTCGTAGCACCCTCTGAAGTTGACTGATACGTCGAAACGAAAGAGGTCTGAATAATTTAAAAACAGCCATTTTTTAATTTCGATAAACGGCTTTTAATTGGAAAGTGGCCACATAAAACGAAAGAGAGTTTATATCGCTACTGGAAGAAGAAACATACGTATCTGAAGACTGTTATCCCTAGAATCGGTCGAATGCGCTTGGAGCTCAGAGGCATATAAACTCCTTTAATATCACCATTAGGAAGACACCTACAATTTAGGCGAGATTCGTAAAACTAACAAAGGCGACGGTACAGTTAAGACTGCGGTACCAACTAATAAGAGTGTAGAAGAGAAAGTAAAACCAGTCACTGAGAGACGAATCCCATGAACGGTAAACTGCTCGAAGAAAGCACAGGGCTGTCACGAGACCGAAAAAAAAAGAATGGCGACAGAATGGCATCAATTTCGCGGCAGTCATTTAACCTGACTGCTACTGTGCGGTGTAATCGCATTTTTACATTACGTCCGCCCGTGCGCGAACAAACAACACGGGGGCTTATATTAATTACGGCCGCATAATTCGTGTTTGTTTTGAAGTGAGAGGTGCAGCAATTACGCTAATAAGCTGGTGATAATTTCGCCGGCGCCGCCCACCCACCCGCCGGGGAGCGCGCCGGTGCGGGCAAATTCCACGTTCGGCAAGTTGATTTTTAATTAGCGCGGGCAGTTTCGCGATAATAATTTAAAACGGCGCCTGTTTGTCTAACTTTTAACAGCGGGGCAGCGTCGACACCATGGCGGTAGCCAATCGGAGTCCGTGCTTGCGGGGGCGTTGACCGCTGACCGTTTCACCTGCCAAGGCTGTGTGTTCACTCAGTTTCTCACGTGCACAGTGGTTTTTAAGGTTCCGTATCTCAATCGGTAAAAACGGAAACAACCTTACTGTCTGTCTGTATGTCTGGCTGTCCGGCTGTTCAAAACACTTATTCTCTGGAAGGGGTAGACGCATTTTGTTGAAATATACATCACGTACTAAGATCTACGGCCATTTGGCAAAGTAAAAAGGTGAAACATCTAAGTCAGTCTAATCAAAAGAGACAGCCACTTACGTGACAAATTTTGGCACTCGAAAACTCACCCATCAAAAGCTACCGAGTACCTTCCGTTGACCTAGGATCAAGAAGCAAGGTCTCACATTACAACCAAAAGAAAACATTATATTGTCTGTCTGTCCCGCCTTTCTCTCAGGAACTGCTGGACGTTACAAGTTGAAATTTATGTCACTCACTGAGGTATATAGTCCCTTGGCGATATAACAAACGTTGGCTTTTTTGTCACTGAAACCAAAAGATACGGCCATTTACGTCACATAAATGGACACTCGCAAACTCACTCATCGAAACCTACGTGGTACTTCAGACTAGTCTAGAATCATGAAATCTGGCAAGAAGAAAGGTTTCACAGTACAAGTAAAGGGAAAAACCAGAAATTGTTAAAAAAATGGCACTATGAGAATTAACAGCCGAGGTCATCAGTCCGCTAGAACTTGGAACTACTTAAACCTAACTAAACTAAGGACTTCACACACATCCATGCCCGAGACAGGATTCGAACCTGTGACCATAGCGGTCGCGCGGTTCCAGAATGAAGCGCCTAGAACAGCTCGGCCACCTCGGCCGGCCAGAAATTGTTAATTTGAATTTAATTATATTGCACGAAAAGATTTCTTTGTGTCATTTGTTATCTGATTGGCTGTCTGTTAAGCTCCCTTATCTAAGGAACGGGTAGGTATATCAAGCTGAAATTACGTACTAGGGTCTATAGTCACTTTGTGGTGTAATAAAGGAAAGCTCCTAAGTCTGCGCAACCAGAAGATATAGCCACTTATGTCATGTAATTTGATACTCGAAAACTCATCCGTCCAAACTTACAGGTTACTTCCCGGTGATCTATAGTCACGAAATTTGGCAAGAAGAAACGTCTCACAGTAAAAGTAAAGGGAAAAATCAGAAATTGTTAATTTGCAATTACATTACACGAAAAAAATGTCGTTTGTTATCCGACTGTCTCTCTGTCCTTCCATCTGTTAAGATTCGTTTTTCTCAGGAATAGACAGGCTATGAAGTTGAAATTTATGTCACATATTACGATAGTCGCAAACTCATTCATTAAAGCCTATTGGCTATTTCCTCTTGACGTAGAATCCTGAAATTTAACAAGAAGAACTGTTTCTCAAAAAAAAAATCCAGAAAATTGTTAATTTGTGATTACGTCACACGGAAACAATATTCGCTTTGCCATCTATTATACGAATTCAAGATTTAAATTAAAACATTTTCTAAAATGTTGGAATTCTTGGGACCGATATGTTCTCAGTATCAGTGACGAAACCAGGTAAAAATCGTCAAGGTCCTCGTATCCCGGAGTCGATGAAATGCCCATATCCATAATTAAGTTTGTATGAAATACTCAAGAACGCAGTTCTTACACGCACTTGGCCAATTTTATTCTCTGTCGGAAGTATGCGATTTCTTCATTTACCAACCGCGCCTGGAGTGTGGCCAGTCATAAAATCAGGGATATATAAATTCAAGTGACAGGTGTCGGATAACAGATGTATTCATCTATACCTGCAATCTCCTAACTCTTTTGGTACCAGTAACATCTTGAACTATTCCTTACGTATCTTGGAACAGAAAGCGAATAACTCAGCTTCAGTTACCACAAAAAATCCCAAATTAGCGTCTTTAATTCAGATGCACCGTTACAGATACACTGGGAGCCCGTTGGCCTGTACCATATATCTTCAATGGAGCCTACGACAATATTGAACCACTGTTTCTCTTTATTCCGCTGGGACACAAAGGAAAAGTTAAGAAAATTGGGCCTCAGCTACAAATATTTTCCTCACACTACGCCTCAACACGAAGAAAATAAACAATGTATTGTACTTCCAAGCAATTTACAAGCGGCTCTGATTTCGATACCAATGAAACATTGTCGCCGATAAACTTGAAGCAATATATCTGTTAGCATATGTCACCATTGCATGTCACTAAATATTCCTTATGTAGCAGCTCAAAGTTCAAAACAGTACGGATTCTTTCTATTAACTGCTTGGCTACATAAACTCGCACACACGTTTTTAACAAGTTTCATTGTTTGTAATCCAGCTTGTTTGTAGTAATTTATTTGACAAATGATTTCTGTGCTTGGTAGATTTTTAACGACGAATCTAAATTCTGGTATATACTTTTCGGATTTTCTCTACTTATCCCCACTGTAATGTAGATTATTTTATAGTATTTTCAACTTTTGGTGGCCTAGGTGATGTTGCCTCTAGAAACTTTTTTAACATTTTGTTAATAAAACTGTCTAACTCGCTTATTAAAATATCTTTATTTATTGTGACGTTTCAGCTATTGCTATCATCAGATGTAAAAAGTTTATTAGAACTTACAAAAGAAGGTTCTGCGTCAATATGAAAAATTACACCTAATCCTTAGTACCGACACAGAACCTTCTTCTGTAAGTTCTAAGCTCTTTGATATCTAATGATGGTAGTAGCCTAAACATTATTTTAAATAAATAAAGAAATATTGTGGATCTATCTAGACGGTTTTATTTGCAAAATATTCGTAATGATCGCGGACTCATGCAGGATATTCATTTCCTATATTAACAAGTATTCCTTTTTTTTTTTTTTTTTTTACGGTCTGAGAATGCGACCATCAAATTTGATACTACTAAAAATTTCGTCAAGCAACTTCATTTTTATACAGAAATAGACTACAAGTAGTAATTAAGCTTCACGAGAAATAAACGGAGTGTCCAGAATTTGTACTGGCACACACTCCTTCACACAAAATGAAACGAGCGTTCAAATTCAGTAATTGGATTGAAAGTCAGCGCTCAATTTAAATAATCCTCGACGCATGTAATGTTGAAAATTTGTCTGTATCGTCTGCGTTCTTGCTAAATTTATGAGAAACTGCATTGTGATTAAAATAGTGCAAAAGTGGGAGAATGTATAATTGTCTGACACGTACGTAATGCAAAACACAGTGACTCGGTTTCAAATTCACTCAATAAAGAAGCTAAAGCGCTTCTGTCACGAAGTCCTGCTTCAAAATGTCCTCTGACTAAAATTTAAAGGCTTTCCATGAGATTTTCTCCTCTTAAATCTAATTTTAATAATAAAATTTACATTTCGTAACTACTGGCGAAACAAAGAGTTAAAGATTTTTACAGCAGCACATGTTATTTCTCGATATTCTTGCATATATAAATTTTTCTGCTTCAAGCATTTGTTTTGGGTAGGTTGCTAAAGCTGGTCTCTTCAATGTTTGAACTGTTAAATCAACTTGCTATCGGCATTTCAGTAAGCAATCAGGTCCAATGATCAGTTCCCCATTTGTATCGAGTATTATTATCAGCAAGACGTGTAACGGTATATAAAGCGTACGTACTTCTTTAGCGAAAGTTTTATGGAAGTTTCTGAAACAATTTTCAAACTGAAACCGTTAATAACGGTGTTTAACTACATATTTCCATGTTTGCAACGCTTTTGTGAGAAAATAACCAACACTGACAAAAATTCTGCACCGAAGGGAGACAACAGTTTCATAAGGACGTCTAATGACCAAGCCACAATCTTTTGGCAGTAATAATGAGGTTCTAATGATATGTTTAATGTTACGCACAATCCTGTGAAATGATGGTTTCACAGTACAGAACTGTGGCTACGTCGCTTTCGTCTCTCCCACTGATATATTGTTAAATTTAGTCTTCTTTGTAGTACTTCTACAAGAAATTCGTAAAAAATTGAGTCTCGGCTACTCAAAGTTTGTTGAATGTTGCTGTAAAGACCGCAGAATAATATTTCACGATCGTAATATTAGGTACAAGTCTCGCTTGTAAAATACGGTCAAAGATTCTTAATTTTTTATTTTAGTTCAACGATTAACAACTTTGTAGCGTGCTGTGGATATCTGTAGGATATAAAGGAATTTATCAGTACATACGTACCATATTGTGATGCGAGTGATGTCAGGTCAGGAAAAGAATGTGCAGTTAACTACAATACCAATTAACAATGATATAACGTTCGGTTGCAGTAAAATTGTATAGGTATTCTGACACCATTTTTTGTTGTTGTGGGGGAGGGGGGTCATTAGACTTCTGATTCCTTTGGCGAGGCCCGCCACGAATTCCCCTCTTGTGCCAGCCTCCTCTTCTCGGACACTTATTGGTATCTATTTGACGGCTGTTGTGATCACGTAGTTGGTTCTCCTTCTACTAAATGTATGAAATATTTGGTCTGCAACTTCCCTTGACAGATAAGCGTCAAAATCAAACCGTAGGTTACTCTGAATTTCACGGAAGCTAACATATGCGCGTGTCAAAGACACGGAATCAAAATAACTACCGCACGGCTAACATTTTTGTCTTGTACTGGTGTAGCTAAGGCAATAAAAATTTTAAAAGAAACAAGAACGTCGCTTCGCTTCCACGGAATAAAACTAAGAGGGTAACAGCAGCGGCGTAACGCGGTGGTGAGTGAGGAAGCGAAGGCGGGCGAGTCCCACGTAGCGCCTACTGGTGCTGATAAAGTGGTCTTCGGACGGAGGCCGCGACATGCTTTCTTAATTAACACTCGATAAAGACTGAGACCACCAGTCTCTTGTTTGGGAGTGGTGGGCCAGCCGTGGGCTGTCAGGTGATGGGGTGGGGGGGGGGGAGTGCGGGAAGTTGTCGGGAGGAGAACTGGCCGTAGCTTCTAACCAGCCACTGTTTACTAGCGTTTCGGACGTCTTTTCCATCTTAAGAACGCACTTTATTTTCCGTTATTAATTTAAGATCCCTGCTTGCCCGCATTGAAAGAAAAATTAACTACTTTGCACTTCCCTGGGAATGATAACACAGTGGATGAGTTTACTTCTTGAGGATCCCCGATCTTTGGTTGTTTTCGACGGGGTATGTTTGTGAACATATTTACTCGTAAAGTGAGCATGATCATTGAATATCCATCTTATGTATACACCGACGGATGGGTATTATTAAAGGTACCGGTTTGGAAAACTTCTGTTGTCATAATGACATTCACGTAATTATTCATGCTCAATACGATGTTGCTTTTCTTAAGCAGCCGGCCGGTGTGGCCGTGCGGTTCTAGGCGCTTCAGTCTGGAACCGCGTGACCGCTACAGTCGCAGGTTCGAATCCTGCCTCGGGCATGGATGTGTGTGATGTCCTTAGGTTAGTTAGGTTTAAGTAGTTCTAAGTTCTAGGGGACTGATGACCACAGATGTTACGTCCCACAGTGCTCAGAGCCAATTTTCTTAAGCATCTCTTTGCGAATGTATAATAATGAAGTCCTCAAGGGTAACAAACACTGTTACGTACAATTCAGTTTGTCGATGGGTCAAAACTAAATGAGTTTGCGATATTCGTACAATGCGCCGTGGTACCTAAAAGGAAACACCGTACGGAGAATTACAATGGGAGAGGAATTTGTAAATAAAGCAACAAATAAGCGATGTGGCAACAGTAGAAGAACTGCTACAAGTGAACCTCTTTATTCACTTGGTGTCCTGTTAGTATTGCTACTACAGGTAATCACAAGTGAATATCAGCTAATGTTAAAAACGTATCAACAGAACATAACAGAGCACGTAATCTCCAACTGAGCATGGTATCTGGTACCACCAAGCACCGATTGCTCAATAAATGTTGCCGGGTGTTTTACATTTTAACAGCAACTGCAAACACATTATCAAATAGTCTATTAACCTTAGCACGATAATAAGCTCGTAAACACTGAATTTTCACACGAAACGGAACGTATTGTTCCGTTTTCATAAAGTAATTAAATGAAAGGATTAAATTTGAAGACTATGAAAGGTTTGTCGCTAGCCGTTTCAGTGTTACATTGAACAGAAGTTAGAAATCTCTGCTTGAGAAAGCGAACGGAAAACATTCAGACTTTTGCAGCAATAAGTGTCTAGACATTAATCAAGTACGTAAATAAAGCTATTTTACATTGTAAAAGCTAGTACATTATCATAAAAACTGAGGAAAATATTAAACGGCCTTTCGTTTATTCGGGAGGTCGCATACCGTTTCATCGGTGCATCTAAGATTCATTTATCTTATATACTGCAAGTCAAATAATCGCAGCGTATCGGCAATAGAAAACGCGGAATTGGTCATTTGCTTCCACCAAATCAAATTACATCGTCTCTAGACTCCTGTAATATTTTTAAACAGCGGAAGTACGGAAATGTAGTGCCATGCAACACACATTTATATACTCTTCACTCAACCCATGAATGTTTCATCATGTTCTGTTTTAGCAGGAATAACACCATTTCAAAAGTTGCTGTTTACATAGTGGTAGATATAGAGGAAAACAAATAACCAAGAAAATCTTTAAGAAAATGTATATGTATACGTTTGTAGGAATGGCGGAAGAAGCCAAACAATAGGCCACTTTTTGAAGGATATAATGTGACAGAAAGGTTTGTCTTTGTTTCTAAGTATGCGGGTTAGGTAAACCACTGCGCGAATGAACAGAGTGCATGAAGCATTCACTAATGACAACGACTACAAGCACTATTACCTTTTCCCGATTAAATTTACATGAAGTTCTGCACTCCCGCGTAATAAATACACCCAGGGACCACGCAGTAATGCACTTCGTCGAAATATGTACAATTACAAGACTGGGCCGGCTGTTTTTGGGGAATTCTGCCTTCCATACATCTCTGATGCGACACGAAGCTAACGACAGCAGTCAGGGACCGTTTTTTTTATCAGTAGACTGTCTATCTCTATCGGTCAGTTTCTTATGCATGATCCCTAATATACATTAATAACCACTTTTAAGTATCGTTATGTTCAACAGTAAGGAAACGACGACTTGGAAATTTTGTTGCGTGAGATGTTTCACGTTTAGTGACATGATAAGTACAAGTCTTCAGTAAACTTCTCTTACATTGACAGTTAATCTATTTTGATGAAACTTGCCTCAGCGTAAGGACCTAAAAAAGAACGGTGATCAATAATACGGCAAATTATTTTATGGTAGTGCACGTAGGTTCGTTTCTACTCTGTCCTCGTAGCATGTAATAAAGTGCAGGACGTCGTTAACATCGAGATGCGTGAAAAATTAGCTTTTCTAAAATTGGAGTTCAGATTACCCACACTATACTCATACTGTGAATAATCCGAAATCCATAAAAACCAGAACATTATATCTTCTGCGATAGTGGTTCCATATAATTAACTTCAAATATTTAATACATTGACTCATTTGTAAGATAATCAGACGTTCGACGCTGTTTTATACACGGCAGTACGATTCTTTGAATGGGATGTGGGGATGTGAAGGAGGATACTGGATCTTTCTAAATGTTAATCAGTTTTTCCTTTTTTTTTGCTACATTTATTAAGAATAAAATGCGCGCGTCAAAAGGCAGTACTCATAAAATGTGCCTGGTGCACGTCTCTACCATGTTTTACAAGCTTTTACGACAGATACCAACCGAAATGCTTTACGACAGATACCAACCGAAATGCTGACTAACTTACACTGACGACGAAGAATTAAAGAAGAATTACAAGTTAAATAACTCACTAAGTTACCTTCAGTACAGGTGCATGGATGTACCGATAAATAAATGTCTGTTCCGTCTCGATTAGTTCTTACAGCTCGCCACGAATGCATCACTACGAACATCTTCTTCTTCTCCTTCGTCGTCGTCGTCTGAGGTTACTGTAGATCATGGGACTAATATCGGCTCTTCAGTAAACATTTTATTATTCTCTTCTTCCAGTACTTCTTCACTTTCTGGCTGTGTGTCACATTTCACTCCTTCGTCCACCTGGTCCCCAAAGGCTTCTTACTGGTAAGGGACATTGGGAAACCTCTTGTAGGATGGTTCTCCCGAACAACAGCCGGTCTTGTGATTCCTGCAGTGGCATCTCCAGGTTTTCCACATCCGACTTCACCGACGCTATGCACTTGTTTTTGGAGGCCTTCCACCTTATTGTGACTGTAAAGATCATATTATTTTCATCATAATTATTTTTATTGCTCCTCTCCAAACAAAGAAGATTCGTTCCAGTGGCTCAAGCCTTAGCCGAGTTCATTGACTCTGGTGTTAGACGGCTATCAGTCTCGTTTGGTATTCAAGGAGCTTGTAAAACGTTCAATTTCTCGAAAACACATCTACTGGAATAGTATTTGTTCGTCCTGGAATGTACTACAATGGCGCCAAAGATGAGCAAAACCAGTGTCTGGTGTGTATATGCTTCCTTCGCGTGTCAACTCAAAACACTCGGAGTAAAACATAACGTACGAAAGGCACCGGATTAGCGGTTGTGATTGTGTAGAAAAGTTTGGAGGGTGAGTATTCCTCGCCATGCGCATATTCTAACCAGATTCTAGGCTCCAGTAACAGAAAAATAAGCTGGTCCAAGCGCAAATGGGCAAATATTTCTTCTTTCACAAATGGGCCTTTGCCAGTAGAAAACGGGACAATTTGTGAGCGGAGTGCGTCCGGATGCCATGTACCGGTATTGAAAAGCTCCCGAAATAACTGCCGAGTGCGGCGCACAGTTGAAAGCCGGGGGCAGGTTTTACGTGCGCGGGCGTGTGATTCCGGCGCAGCTTCCGCCATCCTCGGCCGCTCGAAAGCCGCAGCGCGGCGTCGGGCATTACGCAGCGCGCCGAGCGGCGGCGCTTTTTCCGGCATTAGCTATGATATGTTACCTGACTAAATACTACTTGTCGGCGCGTTTTGAATGGCAGCAGAGCCCCCGGGATTAGCCCGGCGGGGCTTCGATTAATGACCGCCGCAAATACGCGGGGGCGCCGAGCGGCGACCGCGCAGACCTGTTGAGCGCCGGCAACGCAGCTGCGCCACCCGCCCCTGACCGGGGGCGGCCGAGCCCGCCCTAAAACTGCGCAAATGGGCTCCCTCCATCTTTATACAGGGTCACCCACTGATCACTCAGCCATCATATGACAGTGACCAGCATGACTGCCGGGTTTCTAATTTCGTTCGTTACGAGTAGCAGACTATCAAGTAGGTAAAAAGACGAGGGCTAGTAGAAATCCTTGGGTAACAGAAGAGGTATTGAATTTAACTGCTGAAATGAGAAAATATAAAAATGCAGTAAACGAAAGAGGCAAAATCGAATACAAACGTCTCAAAAATGAGATCGACAGGAAGTGCAAAATGGCTAAGCAGGGACGGCTAGAGAACAAATGTAAGGATGTAGGGACGCATATCACTAGGGTTAAGATAGATACTGCCTACAGGAAAATTAAAGAGACCTTTGGAGAAAAGAGAACCACTTGCATGAATATCAAGGGCTCAGATGGAAACCCAGTTCTAAGCAAAGTAGGGAAAGCAGAAAGGTGAAAGGAGTGTATAGAGGGTCTATAAAAGGCCGATGCTCTTGAAGACAATATTATAGAAATGGAAGAGAATGTAGATGAAGATAAAATAGGAGACATGATACTGGGTGAAGAGTTTGACAGAGCACTGGAAGACCTAAGTCAAAACAAGGCCCCGGGAGTAGACAACATTCCATTAGAATTACTGATAGACTTGGGAGAGCCAGGCCTAACAAAACAATCTGTATATTGAGCAAGCAGTAAAGGAAACAAAAGAAAAATTCGGAGTTGGAATTGAAATTCATGGAGAAGAAATAGAAACTTTGAGGTTCGCCGATGACATTGTAATTCTGTCAGAGACAGCAAAGGACCTGGAAGAGCAGCTGAACGGAAAGGACAGTGTCTTGAAAGGAGGGTATAAGATGAACATCAACAAAAGCAAAACTAGGATAATGGAATGTAGTCGAATTAAGTCGGGTGATGCTGAGGGAATTAGATTAGGAAATGAGACACTTAAAGTAGTAAAGGAGTTTTGATATTTGGGGAGCAAAATAACTGATGTTGGTCGAGGTAGAGAGGATATGAAATGTAGACTGTCAATGGCAAGGAAAGCATTTCTGAAGAAGAGAAATTTGTTAACATCGAGTATAGATTTAAGGGGTCGACAGAAGCGTCCGATCCCACTCGTCGACTTTGGCCCGTGACGTAAGGCTGTTGTCGTGTGTGACGTCATGACGGTGCGGAGTTTGGTTTGTGAGTGTGGCGGGTTTGTAGATGTCTTCGCGTTGTGGTTTGTTGTGCTCTCTGGTGGTATGTTAAGGGTTTTCGTTTGTGTGGTGTAATGGGCTCAGTTTGCTTTTGCTCATTATCCAGAATTGTTCGAGTGTCGGCTGTGTTTGTAGTGGAATTCGTTTCAGTGACTTATCGATTTTGTGTGAAGGTTAATTTAGTGTTGTTCGCTGTACATCGTGTGGTAATTTTAGTAAAATTCATCGGTTGTCGTTTTTGTTCAGGAATGGATATGACAGATACAATTAACAGTGCGCAGGTCAAGGGAAGTGTTCGATCACAATGTGTGGCTGTGTATGTTGATATTGGTATCGGGAGATATTTTTGAGCGATATAGGCCAAGGGAAGTGTTTGATCCTAATTTATGGGATCGGGAGCTGCTGTTGAGCACCACCTTTTGAGTGTGATAGGTCAAGGGAAGTGTCCGATTCCAGATGATATTGTGTTTAGTGGTATTTCGGGAGTTTTGTGATGTCGGTTTTTTTCGTCGTTTTGTGTGGTTTTGTGTGGGTTTGGGTGTCTAAATTTTTTTATATTTAGTTTGCCCCCCACCCAGAAACACCCCATTTCCCGCGCTTGTCTCGTTAGTGTCATTAGGCTTTTTGTGGAATGTATGTGTGTTTGTTTTTCGATGTAATTTCGTCCTCATAATGTGTACGTACCGACTTTATATGTGCCATATTGGAATCGTGGTTTATGGTCGTTTCCGGCATATTTGTGACGTCATTGGTCAAAGCAGGCGGGTGAGATCGGACGCTTCCGTATTTCTCCGAGCGTGCTAGCTGTGTGTTTTGGTTTGAAGAATCAAGGCGGTGACAACAGTTCAGCATAATTTCCGTACCAAGTAAGCTAAAGTTGCTCCTAATAGGCCTACAATTTAAGAGTGGCATAAAGGTTTTGTAGGAACAGAGTGCTCGGAAAGGCACGGGAAATCATCAGGTCGTCCAAGCACATCTGACGACGTTGATGAGCGAGTGAGACAACGTTTTGTCAACAGCCCTACGAAATCGACTGGGCGTTCATCTCGTGAACTGCAAATCTCACCTACGACTGTTTGGCATGTGTTAAAAAAATCGTTTGCGTTTGAAAACGTACAGATTGACGATCGTACAAGCAATAAAAGACATTGACAAAATTGCTCGCAAGAATTTCTGTGCGAGTATGTTAAATCGATTACATGGGGATGAACATTTCTTGGACAATATCATCTTTTCTGACCAGTCTACTTTCCACTTAGGTGGCAAAGTTAACACACATAGCTGTGGGAATTGGGGCAGTTAAAATCCACATCAAACATTGCAAAATGTTCGTGATAGCCCTAAACTAAACGTTTTTTGTCCATTGAGCAAGAACAAAGTGTACGGCCCCTTTTTTTCTGTGAGAGAACCGTCTATGGGATAATGTACCTGGATATGTTACAACAATTTTTGATACCACGGATCGTTGAGGATGACCAAGATCGAAATGTTTACTTCATGCAACATGGTGCGCTACCCCACTAATTGACCGACGCCCAGGATTTTCTCAGTGACCGCTGTCCAGGTCAATCGATTGGCCGTGATGCGCCAATTGCATGGCCCCCATTCCCCAGATCTGACACGACTCGATCTTTTTTTTGAAATGGGGATTCATCAAGGACATCGTGTTTGTACGTCCTTTGCCGGCTTCTCTGCGTGAACCTAGAGCAAGAATTTACGCCACCACTGAATAAGTTACACCTGCAATGCTACAGCGAGTTTGGGAAGAAACCGACTTCCGATGGGATGTGTGCAGGATAACTAACGGAAGCCACGTACAATATCTTTAGTTTAAGGTAAAAATCTTGATGTGTTTCCCCACAAAATAACACTAAACCAAACTCTATATCTTCTTTCAATAAATTGATATGATTTTTTTAAATTTGCAAAGTCGTTTTTGAAGCACTCTGTATACCTACATATGAGCCCTAATTTCTTGAATCTTATTTTCGTGGTCGTTAATGCAGTCGTTGGCGGCAGTAGTACCGTTCGGCAGTCAGCTCCAAATGCCGGTTCTCTTAATTTTCTCATTAGTGTTTCTCGAAAAGGACGTCGCCTTCCATCCTGAGATTCCCGGTTGAGTTCCCGAGGCACCTCCGTAACACTTACGTATTGTTCGAACCTCCCGCTAACAAAGCTAGTAGTCCAACCTGGTACGGATACTAAACACTCGAGCTATACGCAAGAATAGGCGGCACTAGTGTCCTATATGTGGTCTCCTTTACAGGTGACCACTCTTTTCTAAAATTCTCTCAATAAACCGAAGTTGACTATTCGCTTTCCCTACCACAGCTGTCAATTGCTCGTTTCATTTCATATTGCTTTCCAGCGTTACGCGCACATACTTACACGACTTGACTGTGTCAAGCAGAAGACTAGCAATATTGTAACCGAACATTACAAGTTAGCTCTTCTTACTCATTCGCAGTAACTTTCATTTAGCACGTATCGATTGAATTATTCATTCATTCTGTTGAGTGGAACCAGTTTGTGGGAGCAACCGAATGAAAATATTCGACATAGTTCGCTGCCTTCAGATCTGAGCGAAAACATTCCACCGTTTTGCCATTGTTAAACAATTGGTGTTGACTGCACTCCGTTATCGTTTGTCGTTGCTGTTACTGCCGTACCGATATTTGCTTTTTATTGAATGCCAATAAATAGGTTTTTGCGCAGTTTTTCGTTCATGTTTACGAAAAGGCGTTTTCTTAATAGTGAAATTCGTGGCCGGATCGGAACGCCAAAACACTCAGTGGCGTGGATTGAAGAAATGATATGACTGGTGAAAAACTGATCCTCAAGACAAATTCTCTGTGATGTATAGTGTCTGCAAGGAAAATTCATAATATGAAGCTATATTACTTAAAAAATTCAAAGAAAATTAATGAAGGAAGACAAGTATTTCTCACAAAAAAATATTTTCAACAAGTGATGGTGAATGCTTAAGCATGTGGTTGGATCACCAACCAATAAAAAAAATTGTATGTTATATCGGTTTTGCGTGCAAACAAGAGGGGAGAGAGGGACTTAGCTTCAATAAATTTAGCACTCGACACTGGTTTCTGCTTATTGTGGAGAGAGCGCCACGAAACACGTTTTCGTCCAATTTATTTGCATGCAGCTCGCATTTGAAGAGAAATGGCACAAGGTTAGTGCGATATTTACAGTGTGCTGTAGTATATTAGCACATGATAACCGGCTGTCAATGAACTTCAGTAAGAAATATCGTCCTAGTTATTACAAATGTGAGTAGTTTTTGAAGTAATTGTCAACATCTATTACGTCTTAATTAAACAGCAGCGTGTAACGCATTTTAAAGAAATTGTCCAGATGTATCTGAAATGTAATCTTTTCGATTACATCCCCGTTCACTTGTGCTCATCTTCATCCATGACTCACAGCTACGCGGTCGATGTATAAGTGGGCACTAGCACACTAATATGGCCCTAGATAGGTAAGTCGAGAGCGTCTGTACTTTGGACTTCGAGATCAACTGATCTAAATTCTTTAGATTTTCTGTCTGGAGTCGCCTTAGAAGCGAAATATACGGCACTCCTGTTGACACGACGGAAGAACTGGAAAGCCGGTTTTCAAAATCTTGTCAAGACCGACTAGATGATCCAGGTGGTATGTGAAAGAGTACGTTGCTCACTGCTGGGACGAGAAGGTACTGCACGCAAATTTGAGGTACACACGTGCAATTCCTCTTTCAGCAGTCACTTGGATATTGTAAATTGTAACATGTAACGTGCTGTAGTAATATTGTATTTCTAGCTAAGAAAGGCCATGGGAGAAATTTGAGTGCAATTAGACGGTGGGGTAATTGAAAGTTTTATATTTAAAATATATTTACACCGACTTGGGCATTATTTCACATTTAAATCGGTGGGGACTCTTTAAGATACATCCACTCTTATTTCACAGTCGGCTCATTTGACGTGTCATGTTTCCTGAAAAGTAGTGATGCACCCTATATGAATCGTCTTCACTGAAATTGCGGCCTTAGATCTTTGCATAAGTGGTGTTATTTTCAGCAACTTACATTGTGTTTCACCCGTTGTGCACATCAAGTGATACCATACTGACACGAGTAAACGCACAAAATAATGTTTGTAGATACCAAGAAAACAGAGCCTCTGAAAAAGTATCCACACGGTCTATAACGGCCGCTGTATTTTAAATTAAGGTCTTTTCTATAAAATTCTTCTTAATTATTACAGCGACATCGAACGACGTGGTGCAGTGATAGAGCACTGGACTTGTATTCTAGAGGACGGCAGATCAGATCACCGTTTGCCCATTCAGACTCACCGTAAATTATTGTGAATATTTAGAAAAGAGTCGTTCCTAGTTTATATCCAACAGGTAGATGTTAATGCCTCATACACTGTGCTGAAAGAAAGTACTTCGATTATATGTGGTTGACGTACGTTTGTGTCACGTGCACTTTAGAGCAAGCAAAGATGTTACAGAAATTATTACTTTTTCCCACATCAAATAACGAAGCACAACAGCGTATCGCACCTTCTAGGGGACCATTGATTTCTGATTTGTGGTTGCTTACACTGAAAATCCTATGTTACTTTTGAACGACTCATATCTACTGCGGAAGCGTTCGTTTTAGCTGTACTTAATTTTGAACAGCGAGTCGTAATTTGAACAACAATCCCATCCATCTTTTTTCCTTGAGCTACTTTAAATGCCTGCAAAGTAAACTACACAGCCAAAGACAGCACAGTTATCTATTCACACGTTTAGCACGAAAGCGCAAAGATTGAGATACACAGCACGTGAATTCCACAAGTCAGCGAAGTTCTTTCTCTATGAAACCGCCGTTAATGGAATGTTAAACCATAATCTTCCCTCTTTTTTTTCATTTTCAGTGACGATATTTCCAAAACAAGAAATAAAATTAAGAAATTGGTATTTCCCAAAATAGTGTTGGACCATATACTGACGCGTGTGGCGCAGAGTAACATAATGTACCAATACATATTTCTCACCTTCTTATGGGATTTACGGCTGGTGCGCGAGAAGAAAGACTGACGGTACTGCTGTTTACGAGCCCGGGTTTCTCCACTTTCAGTGCCATAATCAGTACGTGGTATTTTGGAGAAAGCAAAATGCTTCTCGGGTCGTTTTGGAACGGAAGCCAACGAAATTTTGTCGGTAAAGGTCTCGCAATGCACAGAGTAAAGGGCTCATTCTCCATGTTCTGCACGTTTCGGAGTTTACGTCCGGTTTTCAAGATTTCAAAAAACGCTGACTGACCATCTGCGACGAAGACAACGTACAGTTTTATTTAATGTCTACGATATCGATGACACTCTAAGGGACTATTGCGCGATTAGCAATCAGTCCTAACTTATCCGTGAAGAGTTGTGAGTGAGGGAACAGGTCAAGCGCCGGAGGAAAAAAGGAAAAGGCTGTCAACAGTCTAAACATAGCCACCAGGGGGACACAAATCATGGCCGTACTTCCTGCACGATAGCGCACACCGATACCACTGTCTTGCTGCCGTCGTCCGCCGAACGTGGCCCCCCCGCGCCCAATTTCCGCCGACGGGAGTGCCCGGAAAGTAAAAGCAGAAAACACGATAAAAAGGAGCGAGGCGGAACACAACAGTGGCCAGAGTAAGGCGCGTTTTTGCGCGCTGTGTAGATGGTAATCGCTGATGGTATTACAAGACACCTGTAACGCGATATTAATTACGGGCGGCCATTCTTTTTCTTTCTCCTCCTTTCGTTTTAATTTCCGCCGGCCTGTGCGGTCGGCGCAGCGGCCCGGCCGGCTGCAGGTGTGTGTCTTTGCGGGTTGGGATTACCATACAAAAGCGGCCGAGATGCCGCCGCTGCGACAATCACGTGCTGCCCGCGACCGCCTTTTGTTTCCGCGGTGGAACGTCTGCAGTGCTGACAAAACACGGCGATTGTGCTCCGCGCCGGCTGCTACAGCGAAATCTGCAGGCGAGCTCGCGTTCGCTAGCGGAGCGTACCGCCGTGAGGTCGCAGTATATTTCATACAGACGAGCCTCATCCAATATGCAAAAGAGTAGCGTCGTGCGATGTAGACATATCATCGGTGCTGATTTCAATTTCATCAACTATGTCTTCTAATCTGTAGCTGATCATAATCGTCCTCAAACATCGATGTTTTTAACATAGATGTTAAATGGTGAATATTTAGATTGGTGTAAAAAGCAACAAACAACTATATCTAATATCCTTTTTTTCCTTCCAAATCTGGCTATGGACCGCGTAGAAATTACGTTTTCTTGTCCTTTCTTTTCCTCTCTTCCCTTGGCCTTCCTTTTCCTCTCTTCCCAGCACCTCTACGTTCTTCCTCTTCTTTTTCTTCTCTCTCCTCCTCGGAAATATAAAGTCTGGATCTTATTTTTAGTGGTTTCTCTTCAAATTATATTATAATATTGACTTTGCTACTGAATACTTCTCTGTTTTGGATGACCTCTATTGTAATACCAGTCCCTTGTGCATCTCTTTTGACCTCTTCTACCTACTTAAAGGTGTGGTTTAATGATGTAATTTAGCCGAAAATCTTTTTGGCCGACCAGTTTTCGTCCATTGTTACCAGATGTCAATAAAATTCAAACCGCCATTTCTGCGTCGTATCCGTGATCTTTTCTATCTTGTTTTTGCCATGAGTAGTCTTCTGGGATCCCAGGATTTTCCAGAGAATCCCCCTTCCTTTCTTTTCAAATTCTTCGAGCTGTTTCTTTTAATTTAAAATAGGACACTGCGAAGCATAAAGTATTTCTCGTTTTGTAAGTGAAATATAGTGCCTGATTTTGGGCTAGCACGATATCGCTCGCTTATTGTACAGCCCTGTCTTAGCTTTTAAGCAAAGCCTAATTTCTCCCTTTGACTGCCTCTTTGTCCAGTCCCCTGGGTTTGCATATATTTCCCCAAGTACATGAATTTATCTGTCATTTTAATCTTCAGCCGCGCGGAGTGGCCGCGCGGTTTGAGGCGCCATGCACAGATTGCCCGGCCCCTCCCGCCGGAGTTTCTAGTACTCCCTCGGGCATGGGTGTGTGTTGTTCTGAGCATAAGTTAGTTTAAGTAGTGTGTAAGTCTAGGGACCGATCACCTCCGCAGTTTGGTCCCTTAGAATTCACACACACATATAGTCTTCTCATAGTTTACCCCCTAGCATTTCTCTCCTTGTTGTCTGAGATCCATATATTCTGTATCTTCATATAAAACTTATAGACGCGTTTTTCCAAACATTTCATGTAAGATCTCTGTCTAAAAGGGAAAGACCATCGGCGAAAACGTAACATCTGATTTCTAGGTTGTTTTCTTTCTTCCACTTATTCCTCCAAACTTTAGAGATTATTCGAATGTTTCCATTGTTTTCTCCACGATCATATTAAAAAATGAACAATAATTAGTATTACATATCCTAAAACATTTTGTCTGCAGACTCTAACACTTTGTTACTGTATGTTGGTAGTTCCAGTAATGCTCCAGGAATACATCGATTCCTTCTGCTCACTGCTCGTTCAATGTATCACGTAATTCTATTGCAATAGGCTTCGTAACAAAGTTAGGAAAAAAATAAAGTATCAACAATTCTCTGATATTGCATGCCGGCAAATACGACGTTTCTACGGTGCCGTGCCATTTCGTAAACTTGTTTAATATTAACACAGATCACAGAAAATAATTAGAGAAATGACAGAACAGAAACATGTGAGAAACCTTAATTTTTCGAACGTTACTTTCCTTAATATAACATATAATTACAAAGTACATTTAGGAACAGATTACAACATTTGGAAGGCTTTAAAGCCGAAGGAAGAACAGGGAAAAAAAGTCAGAAGGCCTTGAACAGGAGAAGAAAGGAACTAGTGAACACGTAAAACTGTATTGGATGTATTCATTGCCTGCACGCACTCGAGGTGAATGGGCGTCGAAGCAGCCTGTTCAGCTCTCCTTGATTTTGTAAACAACCTGAGACGAATACCATTATGGTTCTGTGAACTAGGTCACAGATGACTTCCTTCCTTACCATTGTCTCATGATGATGATGATTGGTTTATTGGGCGCTCAACTGCGCGGCTTTCAGCGCCCGTACAATTTCCCAACCTTTGCTCAGTCCAAACTCACCACTTCCATGAATGATGAAGAAATGAAGAGGACAGCACAAACACCTAGTCATCTCGAGGAAGGTGAAAATCCCTCGCCCCGCCGGGAATCGAACCCGAGACCCCGTTCTCGGGAAGCGAGAACGCGACCACGAGACCACGAGCCGAGCTGAGGACACTCTTGTCTCATTCGAGTGTATACTCTACCTGTACTGACCAGCATATAGACGGGTCGCAATGCGCTAACACCCCTTCAGTCGTTTCTTTGTACATGAACTATGTGGAGGTGGATTATAAGACCGGTATTTTTTTTTTTTTTTTTTTGTTTTTGGTTACACAACTGAGTTGTACACCGTCGATTATTGTTAGGTGGACGAACCCAAATATGACAAATATGAATTTTTTCTTTGTTACACAACTGAGTTATACAAGGTCGACTATTGTTAGGTGGACGAACAGAAATTGACAAATATGACCACAATATGACAAATATACTCGAATTTACGCTGCTGCAATGGCATGAAGATTGGAAAGAGCATGTATAACAACACTGCTTTTTTACGAAAATTTTGTCGTTTAACTGTTATGGACATTTCATGAAAACAAGAAAAATATATCCTGGCTCTAATTTCATAATTCTTATAGTAAATGACAAGAAACGATTTTTTCGACTAATCATTCAAACAGCTCTCTTTTTACACGAAAACGCAACGCAAAGACGATGAAGGACAGTCATTTTATAGAAGCCGCACAATATTTAGCCAACCTATTGGATGAAGGACCTCAGCAGAGTTCGTTAAGAGTTACAGTCGTTATTCACACCCAATCTTGTTCCTCTAATACGTTCTCTGTCATCATTTGTCCACCTTCCATCAGACGGTCGTCTCGACCTTCTCGGCCTTAACCCTAGGAATCCAGTAAAGACCATCCTTCGTCAAGCTAACAACCTTTCTTCAGGATACTTTTCCCGACCACCTCCATGTAGCTTCCATAATAGTCGTAATTAGCTCTTCACCATCTGTCTATCCCTTGATACATTTGTTGTTTCATGCATCCTGCAGTAATTCCTTGCTCCTGTAGTCGATGAACTTTAGCTGCATTGCAGACAACAGAACAGTGTCATTAGATTTCCTTTAAGGTATTTCTCCATATACGTATATTTATCTTTAGAAAAGTATTCCGCATAAATTTCAGAAAAATCTTCCGTTTGTTTTACCTACGAATAATATGTATGTCATATCATCACGTACATGCAACAAAAACACTATTTTTAATTACAAATAGGGTCTCTAGTTTTTTTCCCGTTCCTTTTTAAGTAGTCCTCTGTTTCGGTGAACTTGAACTGCAATTCGAATTACAGACAATAGAGACCCACAATCCCATTCAGCTCACTCTTGCTGCTTTACCTACTACTTTTTTTAATCCTCTGGCCGGTCCTCCTTTTATCCTCGCCGAAAGGAGATCTTACTTATCCTCTAACGGCTCAAGGCGCTTTCTCTTGCACTTGCCTTCCACATCTCTTCTGCTCCTCAGCACACTTTGAAAAGCTTTCCTGTTCAGGTGGCCAGTGTCCCATATCATGCTTCCTCTGTCTTGCTTCTTTACACGCATGCTGCTGTGTTTATCGCTGTCGATAACGACACAGATATCACGGCACGGTTAACAACAAAGGGGCAAGACAGCAGGAGCGAGCCGTTCAGTCGGCCCCGCTGTGATACGAGACAGGTTGGTAGGGAAATAGTTCAACCGACAGAACACGGCTGCACTCATAAAAAAGGAAAAGAATGCTTCAGTCAGTTGAACACACTGCAAGTTGGTGAAATTCACGGAACAGAAGCAAAACAATTCGTCATGAATTTTGTACTGACGCCATTATCATTTACTTATATCATTCGCTGCTATAAGAAGACTTTATCATAACTCGTATGAGCAAGAAAACAAGAGGCGTTCGTTTATAACTTGCAAACACTCGGTTAGCGTATAGCGAATAAAGTTGATGAGAAAAGACAGCGATCTACAATTTCTTACGGTAAAGGAACTCTGTTTATTCTCATTTACTGCAACCTTTTTCTCCAATCGGGTTTACTTACTGACTTCTAATGGTCTTCAAGACGAAAAAGCTTAATCTTCGTACATTTAGCGTGCTAATCAGGGTATTATACATCTGCAATTGTATCAGGTCATCGTAAGACAGAACCATCTCGTTTGGCTCCATGCCATGGTTTATTTTCTGTGTTCTCTTTTATTTTAGCTTTGAAATCGATCGCAAATATACGAAGTTAATAAACAAAGCTGGTTGGAGATAAAAATGAATGTATGCGGTATTAAATGATTTTTATTCTCCTTCATAAGAGATATATCAGCTAACATCTTCATATATGCTAGAACCATGAAAGCAACAACAGTAATCTACATGTTCCGTTTTCTGTCGTTTATACTTTTGGTCTGTGCAAATTTTCCGGGATGTACTGTGAAAACATATGGGCGTAGCTGCAAAGTAGCCTACAATACCAGGGCCATACATTAATCTCAAACTTCTGCTGGGGCTTGCCTGCACTGACCATGACAAACGTCTTCCGCCCAGTAAAATCGTTACTCGATTATACAAGACAAATAATGTTAGTTGCCGGTTACGAATGTACCTTGTAACGTCTTGGAAGTTAACTTTCAGTAACACCTTACAAACGAAGGATTTTCGGACTTATTTTAGTTCCCTTTTTGCGTTGTTGCGGAGTTAGGAATAAGAAATCAATATTACTAAAAGTAAGTGTATATTCATCCAGTACTTGAGAATGAGAAGAATTTCAAACCTTTTCGAAACTCCCTCCCCCCCCCCCTCCGTCCCCCACCCACTAAAAGATGAAAGGAAGAACTTCATTGCTTACTAAAGCTCTGTTCATGCATAATGAATGGCCTTTTAATTTATTACTTCTATATTAGTAACTATTCGCAAATTATTTTGCAGATATTATTCAGGAAAACCACTAAATCTACGTGCAAAATTATTTCGTTGTACGTCATAGGAGATATGACGGCATAAAAGGTTGAGATGCGCGGGAATCTGACTTTTACTTGAAACAGAGCGTAAATTAACCCACACTATACCGATACAGTGTTTTTTTGCAAAAACAGACATAATGTCTCATAGGATAGCCGCAATCAGTGATTTTACAATGTTACTTATAATCCGTTTTGGTTGCAAAATGTTTATTCATATTACCGGTTTCGGTTCATCTAGAACCATCTTCAGATCTGTAACGATAATGATAATAATTTACTATTTCACGAATGCAAATCTTTTTCATCCTATCTAACGTTCTGGTACATTTGATGTTCATTAGATAGGATGAAAAAGGTTTGCATTCGTGAAATAGTAAATTAGTATCATTATCGTTACAGGTCTGAAGATGGTTCTAGATGAACCGAAACCGGTCATATGAATAAACATTTTGCAATCAAGACGGATTATATGTAACCAGTGTTTTTTAATGAGAGAACTTAGCGACTTCCAACAAAATTTAAACATAATTTCAAACCTTTTCTAAAGTTCTACTCGCTTCTCTGCTTAACGTGAAAATTTTACACATTAACTCATTTGTAAGGTAATCAGACATTTTATACATGGGAGTTCGATTCTTTAATTACTTGGTGTTGGGAGGAGTGTTACTGATTTATACCTCACTCCCAAAGATTAACGCAGATATAATGGGAATTTATTTTACATTTAACGCTTCAAGATTACAGTTATCTATCCGATTCACACTGCGGCCCCTTACCTTGCGCAAAATTCAATCTCCTGCTGCTTTTAAGAAGAAGTTGAAGCATTTCCTACTATCATCCTCATAACGTTCCCCACAAAATTAATGTACAAGGCCAATCCTCTCATCTGTCAAACAGCAAAGCTAGCGTCTCCTACCTTGCTCCTGAGATGCCTTCCTCTTCATCTATCTCTATTAGCCACGCAATCTTCTTTTCCTTTATATTTCCTTAATTATGTTTCATCATGTCTCTCTATTCTTCTCCTCCCTTCACCATGAGTCTCCCTCATACTCCCTGCTGCTAGCACTTCTATCTAAAATCTGTCTCTTCAATAATGTCTAATTATAACAGTACTTATGATCTACGAATATAAACTCTATATGTATATATTTTTCCAGGTGTGCCTCTCTAATTGTTTATTTCACATTTTGTACTAGATGTAGGTTAACATGCCTACTAAAACATATGAACGTAAAATAAGTAGAGTGCCTGGTTAGATGTAAGAGAGGGCCTGATGGCCCTAATATTGCCAGTTTAAATAAATCAATAAATAAATAAATAAACAAATAAAGAAGGATTTACTACACTTTCGCAGCACAATCAGTTTTTTTTACGCTGTCGTGATAAGGGATTATGAGAAGGCGAATTATAATTTAAAAAATCAGAAGGTGGAGGCGTGATAAACTCGCACAGTTGAAAATTAACCGTGTTTTACTAAGGGGCGCTTAAACGGGGATTAAACGCCGAACCCCGGCCGCGGCTTGTATGCAAGTCGGACGCACAGACGTCAGTCAAGAATTCCCCGCGCCTGTCCGGCCGGGGCATTGCGTGCACGCGGACCGGAGCTAAGTGCCGTGAACTTAAAGCCGCTCGCCTGTAAGCGGCCTGCGGTTATCTAATAGCCGATAACCACCGGAATCGCCGTAAAAGCGTGTAATTAGCGCACCGAGAGGCAGCCGGCGCATGCGCGGCGACGAGCAGGTTGAAAAAAGCGCGTGGCGCCCGTCTAATTATCGCGGGCAGCGCTAAACGGCGCTACTTAGACGCGGCAAACGGAATGATAAAAAAAGGGGAATCCCCGTATTATGGAAATGAGGCGGCAGCGCCGCAGCGTCAATACTAGGAACTGCGCGGCCGACTGCTTGTCATCGTGTCCGCGGTTCGACGCCCGAGTTGCCTACTGTGTTTCTTGCGTTGACCGTTGCAGATTTCCATCCTTCATTCACGTTCGACACCGGATGTGTTGAACGTCAAAGAGGGAGTAACAGAACTGTGAGCTCAGCGTTTATCGAAGAAAGATCAAAATGGTTCAAATGGCTCTGAGCACTATGGGACTTAACTTCTGAGGTCATCAGTCTCCTAGAACTTAGAACTACTTAAACCTAACTAACCTAAGGACATCACATCCATGCCCGAGGCAGGTTTCGAACCTGCAACCGTAGCGGTCGTGCGGTTCCTGACTGTAGCGCCTAGAACCGCTCAGCCACCCCGGCCAGCTCGAAGAAAGAGAAGGGCTCGCTATCAGGCTTGGAGATGAGAACTAAACTGTCGTAATGAAATAGCTTCAGTAACTATGAAGGCTAACATTTCACGTTAGACCCATTACATCCATACAAATTTTGTTGTAATCAACCTTTACGAAATTCTTTTGACTGCAAAGAAACGTCTATTTTCCCCGAGCCTACAGTCTATAGGTACACTATCGCCACAAGTACAACACGCAGGTAAGTGTAACTATTGTATTCTTCCACCTCTTCTCGCTATATTTCGATCGTTATTAGTGGTCGAAATTTTAAGTAAAGACACCCCAATATCATTTTAGTTGGGGTGAAGAACTTACACAGAGATAAGGAAACGCAGATCAACACTGATGACGGTGTCTCTATTTCGATTTTAATACAGTTTGATTATACTGGAGAGGTTCGAAATTATTTAACGCAACTGGCGAATCTTTAAAAAAATGAATGGCTCTGTTTTGTGTGTTTATAACGGACGATTTTTATGTGAGATTTTCTGAGCTACATCTGTCATTGTCTCTCGGTGGTCGCAGGGTGATTTTCAGAGCAGTATTTGCTTTACGCACTTCACTTTTTACACACATCAAAAAAAGTTCTGCATCATGCCGGTTCCCACAAATCCTGAAGATAGACGTTGACTGTGGATATTGTATCACAGAGACAGTCCCTTTGTTCAGAGATGTCACTAAACCGGCCCAAACATGTAAACAACCACGTATGAACAGCACCTATTAGACGGAGGGGGTCCGACAGCCGATCAGTTCCAGTCATTCCACCAGGAATGAGGTACACGGCTCGTGTTGTCCGTAGTTCAACCATGCCTAGACGGTCAATACCGCGGTTCTATCGCGTCCGCACTGTTTCTTTGTACCAGGAAGGGCTCTCAACAAGGGAAGTGTCCAGGGGTCTCGGAGTGAACCGAACCGATGTTGTTCGGACATGGAGGAGATACAGAGAGACAGGAATTGTTGATGACATGCCTCGTTCAGGCCGCCCAAGGCCTACTCCTGCAGAGGATGACCACTGCCTACGATTATGGCTCGGACGAACCCTGACAGCAACGCCACCTTGTCGAATAATGTTTTTCGTGCAGACACAGGACGTCGTGTTACGACTCAAACTGTGCGGAATAGGCTGCATGATGCGAAGCTTCACTCCCGATGTCCATGCGAGGTCCATTTTTGCAAACACGACACCATGCAGCGCTGTACAGATGGGCCCAGCAACATGCCGAATGGACCGCTCGGAATTGGCTTCACGTTCTCACACCTATGTGTGTCGCATATGCCTTCAACTAGACAATCGTCGGTGACATGATCGGAGGCAACCCGGTCAGGCGGAAAGTTTTAGACATAGTGTCCAGTGAATGCAGCAAGGTGGAGGTTCCCTGCTGTTTTTGGGATGGCATTATGTGGGACCGACGTACGCCGCTGGTAGTCATGGAAGGCGCTGTAATGGCTGCACGATACGTGAATGCCATCCTTCGACCGACAGTGCAACCATTTCGGCAGAATATTGGCGAGGCACTCGTCTTCATGGACGACAATTCGCTCCCCCATGGTGGACATCTTGTGAATGACTTCCTTCAGGATAACGACATCGCTCGATTAGAGTGGCCTGCATGTTCTTTAGACATGAACGCTGTCGAACATGCCTGGGATGGATTGTAAACGGCTGTTTATGGACGACATGACCCATCAACGACTCTGAGGGATCTACGCCGAATCGCCGTTGAGGAGTGGGACAATCATGACCAACAGTGCCTTGATGAACTTGTGGATAGTATGCCACGACGAATACAGGCAAGCATCAATTCAAGAGAACGTGCTACTGGGTATCAGATGTGCCGGTGTGTACAGCAGTCTGGACCACAACCTGTGACGGCTCCGCTGTATGGTGGTACAAAATGCAATGTGTGGTTTTCATGAGCAATAAAATGGGTGGAAATGACGTTTATGTTGATCTCTATTCCAATTTTCTGTACAGTTTCCGGAACTCTCTGAACCTAGGTGATGCAAAACTTTTTTTGATGCTTGCATAAACTATAATTAATCTGCGGTTATTTAAGCTTATAAAAACTTAAGTAATTGGTGCAATAGGTGGGAAGGAAGAGAAAGATTGTGCACAACATACCATAACACTTAACACTTCACATCTTTCTCAGCTTGAGAGATTGGCCCTGCCTTGCCACGAATACTACGACAATTCCGTTAAATTTCTGTTACCCGATAAACTACAAGAATATAAATTTCGTCGATTCAGCTACAGATCTAGGTACCAGAATTACAAGCAACGTAATATGGAGCCATCACACAGAAAATGTTGTAGGGAAAGTGAACCGAAGACTGAGTTTCATTGGCAGAACATTTGAAAGGTGCACAAATATACTAAAGAAATTGCCTAGGCTATTGCTGTCCGACCGTTTCTGCAGTATTGTTGGACGACATTGGATCCTCATCAGATAGAGTTCGCGGAGGATATCGAAACAGATCAAAGAAAGGTAGTTCGTTTTGGCGAGATCTCTTCACTAAGTTCCAATTACAAATTTGCTCCTAAGAAGGTATACGTATTTTGTTGATTTCCACTTACTTAGTCAGAAACGATCATCATCATCATCATCATCATTTAAGACTGATGATGCCTTTCAGCGTTCAGAGTCATAAACGACTAACAGGTTAAAATAAATCAGACCTCGAACGGAAAGATTTAGGTCTTAATTCTTTCCCGCTTGTTATTCGATACTAGAACGCTAGTGGAAAGTCTGGAAATGGCCCAATGCATCGTCCGCTAAACGTTTACGTATGGATTACAGAGTCATCATGTAGAAGTGGATGTAAATCTCCTCATAATTCTTGTGCACATGTTTTCTCATATTTATTTTAATTTCTTGTTAGCTTTCCTTTTCATCTTAGTTAAAAGGTAGTAGGGCATACTACCTACTCAGCTTCCTCTCGTCTATCTTGAAAATGTAAGAAAGTGGCTATAAGAGAATTTTCTTACGCGGTTCGTCTTAAAATTTTTCAATTCGACATCAGCCAACTTGAACCATGTATTAAGCTGAGTCCTTATTTTATACTCTCCATTAAGTAAAGTTGCAGTCAGGCGTCTACAATAACACCAGTGTAGATGGAGCGACGCTATTAAAGGTAATTAGAATACAGAGATTTGTAATCCGGCACAATACGGCGCTGCGGTCGGAAAAGCCTGTATAGGACGAAAAGTGTCTGGCGCACTTGTTAGATAGATTACTGCTGCTACAATGGCAGATGATTAAAATGTAACTGAGTTTGAACGTGGTGTTATAGTAGGCGCAAGAGCGATGGGACACAGCGTCTCCGAGGTACCAATGAAGTGGGGATTTTCCAGTACGATCATTACACGAGTGTACCGTGAATATCAGGAATCTGGTACAACGTAAAATCTCCAACATCGCTGCGGCCGGGAAAAGATTCTGAAAGAACAGGACCAACGACAACTGAAGAGAATCGTTTAACATGACAGAAGTGCTACCCTTCCCCAGATTGCTGCAGATTTCAATACAAGGCCATCAATAAGTGTCAGCGTGCCAAACATTCGACGAAACATTATCAATATGGGCTTTCGAAGCCGAGGACCCACTCGTGTACTCTTGATGACTGTATGACACAAAGCTTTACGCCTCCCCAGGGCCCGTCAATATCGACATTGGACTGTTGATTAGTGGATACATGTTCCACGGTCGGACGAGTATCGTTTGTAATTGTATCGAACGTATGGACATGTACGGGTATGTGGACAACCTAATGATTCATGGACCCTGCAGGTCAGCAGGGGACTGTTCAAGCTGGTGGAGGATCTGTAATGGTGTGGAGCGTGTGCAGTTAAAATGATATGGGAGTCCTGATACGTCTAGACAGGACTCTGACAGGTGACACGTACGTAAGCATCGTGTCTGATCACCTGCATTCTTCCATGTCCATTGTACATTCCGACGGACTTGCGCAATTCCAGCAGGACCACGCGACACCGCCAGCCGTGTGGCTGAGCGGTTCTAGGCGCTATAGTCCGGAACTGCGCGACCGCTACGGTCGCAGGTTCGAATCCTGCCTCGGGCATGGGTGTGTGTGATGTCCTTAGGTTAGTTAGGTTTAAGTAGTTCTAAGTTCTAGGGGACTGATGACCTCTGAAGTTAAGTGCCATAGTGCTCAGGGCCATTTGAACCATGCGACACCCCACAAGTCCAGAATTGCTGCAGAGTGGCACCAGAAACACTCTTTTGAGTTTAAAACCTTCAGCTGGCCACCAAACTCCCCAGGGATAAATATTGTTGAGCATATCTGGGTTGCCTTCCAACGTGCTGTTCAGAAAAGATCTCCACCCCTTCGTACTCTTATGGATTTATGGACAGCCCTGCAGGATTCATTGTGTCAGTTACCCCCAACACTACTTCTGACATTATTCAAGTCCATGCCGCGTCGTGTTGCGGCACTTCTGCGTGTTCGCCGGGTTCCTACACTGTATGAGACAGGTGTACCAGTTTCTTTGGCTCTTCAGTGTAGATAATAATTGAATCGGGCGAGTTGTCGCAGTGGTTAAGGCTGTGAGATCGCATTCTGAGTACTGTGTTTTGAATACCCACCCAGTTATTCAGATTTAAGTTCAGATTTAGGTTTTCACTGACCTTGTCACGCGAACGGCGGCATTATTCTCTTGAATACACCACCGACGATTTTCTGCGCAATAATCGACCAGTAGCGAGCGAACTCGCGGTATTTCTGAGCTCCCCTCCGCCAAAGTAACGAACACTATCCTGCCAACGTTCGGAGCTTGCCTAGAAGCGTTTTGCTGGAACGAAACGACTCGATCAGTCGGACTGGGTGAGGGCTCTCTCAGAGAAGATTGTCGGACTTGTAGCACGTGGCGGCTGTTCGGCTGAGCGGGCCTCGCGAGCTTATGAATGAGCCATGGAGGCTGTCCCTCTCATTCATTATGCAAACATAATTTCCTTTTATTAAGCGACATTTGTATACGTGAGGTATTGGCAACTTGTTTTGTGTGTGTGTGTGTGTGTGCTTGTGCACAAGGTGTGCAGGGCGAACGTCAAGTGAGAGTCACGAGGCCTCAGAGGTGGCAATAACCTTATCGCAGCTCATTTGCCATCACTTAGTAATGCAGTCACTTTACAACCTCTCGCGACGAGCGGCGAATGAAAGACACTGGCTGGACCTGTGAGCGGTGGAACGGAATTCCCACATTACTCGTCCTTTTTTTTCCCCCCTCTCTGCCTCTCTCTTTCTTCGTCTTCACTCCGCCGCCTTGCTCCCCATCGCGCCTTTCTCTCGCCAGAACTGCGGCCGTGTACGAAACAATGGTAGAGGGGAGCCCATAAAGGTGACGGGACACTGTTTAGGACGTTTGGTGTAAAAGCAACAAAGCGCATTGCGCCGCATTCCGATGAAAGTCATTCCGAGAAGCCGCCTGCGGGTCGTAAGCTTTTACGAGCCGGCGAGCGGCGGGGTCCCCCGTGTCGCCTGTCCGCGCTGACCGCGCGTGGCGGCGTACCGTGGCTTGGCGTGGGCCGTCACCGGAGACCCGAGGCTCTCCCTCAGCCTTACTGACACTCTGGGCCTCCTCCACCGACAGAGATTTCTTAATTCCAGTCTCTGTACCTCCTCCTCCTCCCCCGTCCGACGCGGTATACGACCCACAAGGGGAGCATACACCCAACGGGTCACTGATCGAGTTGCGCACGATGCGTCAAGTTTCACATGATTATACTCTGAAGAGCCAAAGAAACTGGTGCACCTGCGCAATATCGTGCAGGGCCTCTCCGAGCACGCAGAAGCGCCGCAACACGATGTGGCGTGGACTCAACTACTGTCTCAAGTAGTGGTGGGCGAATCGACTACACGAATTGTGCAGGGCTGCCCATCAATCCGTAAGACTCCGACGGAGTGGAGATCTCTTCTGAACAGCACGTTGGAAGGGATCCTATATATGCTCACTAATGTGCATGTCTTGGGAGTCTGGTAGCCAGCGTAAGTCCTTAAACTAACAAGAGTGTGTCTGAAGCCACTCTGAAGTAACTCTTTAAGTGTGGGATGTTGCATTGCCCTGCTGGAATTGTCCAAGTCCGTCGGAATGTACAATGGACATGAATGGATGTAGGTCATCAGACAGGATGCTTACGTACGTGTCACCTGTCTAGTGCCGTGTCCTAGACGTATCAGGCGTCCAATATCACTCCGACTGCCAACCCCCACACCATTACAGAACCTCCACCAGCGTGAACAGTCCCCGGCTGACATGCAGGGCCCATGGACTCATGAGGTTGTCTACATACCCTTACACGTCCATTCGCTGGATGCAATTTCAAACGAGAATCGTCCGACCAGGCAACATGTTGCCAGTCATCAACAGTCCAATGTCGGTGTTGACGGACCCTGGGGAGGCGTAAAGCTTTGTGTCGTGCAGTCATCAAGGGTACACGAGTGGGCCTTCGGCTCCAAAAACCCATATCGATGATGTTTCGTTCAATGGTTCGCACGCTGACACTTGTTAATGGTACAGCTTTGAAATCCGCTGCAATTTGCTGAAGGGTTGCACTTCTGGCTTACTGAATGATTCACTTCAGTGGTCGTTGGTCCTCAGGATCTTTTCCCCGCCGCAGCGATGTCGGAGATTTGATATTTTACCGGATTCCTGATATTTACGGTACACTCGTGAAATGGTCGTACGGGAAATATCCGCACTTTATCGCTACCTCGGAAATGATGTGTCCCATAGCTCGTGCGCCGACTGTAATACCACGTTCAAACACGCTTACATCTTGATAACCTGTCATTGAGGCTGCAGTAACCGATCTAACAGGTGCGGCAGACACTTGTTGTCTTATATACGCGTTGTCCACCGCAGCGCCGTACTCTGACTGTTTACATATTTCTGCATATGAATACGCATGCTTATACCAGTTTCTTTGGCACTTCACTGTAATACGTTCACTATCCGATCAAAGATATCAGGATTCCCCAGTGAGCTCAGTGCTAAACTGGAGAGACTGGTACAGGAAGCCGAGCCGTGACGCAGTACATCACTGTCGCCGTGACAAGTCGGGACGGGCTGTCAAATTCTTCTACTCAAAAGGAGAAATGCAGTTACTGTTTACTGATTCTACGTGACGATGTCTAGATTTAGTTTGTGATTCAATGAAAGAATGTCTCGAAAGTCGCAAGCACAAGCAGTAGTAACAACCTGGAATGCCTCTTGCCAATGTCGCGTACCCGAAGAACATCGTCGCAGTTTTCTATCCAAAGACGCCTTTTAGTCTCCCCAGTTTATTCAGTTCACTGTGATGGGGTACTGGCCACTAGATTTCACGGGAGGTGGTCCCGCCGCTATGAAAGCAGGCGGGGAGTAGCGTGCTGCCAGCAGAGAAGCAATAACAGCAAAATGGGTCGGTCGGGAGAGTTCAGTGACCTCGTACGTAAACCAGTCATTGGATGTCGGCTGAGTTTTGGATCAACCAGGTTGGTTTCAATACTTCTAAAGGTGCGCGACAGTACTGTCGGTGATGTGACTGTGAAATGGAAACGCAAAGGAACAACCACATCACAACAGAGGCCCGACACGTTTCTTGTAGTAACGGACAAGCACTGTTGAGCACTGCAGAGGGTGCCTGTAAAAAAATCGTATGGAATCAGCGGAAGGAATCACTTGAGAGTTACGAAGAGCTACTAGCCAGCAAAATGACTGCGTGTACATAGTTAAATCGTGAGCAGTGGTGGATGCAGGTTCCCATATGCCATATACACTCCTGGAAATGGAAAAAAGAACACATTGACACCGGTGTGTCAGACCCACCATACTTGCTCCGGACACTGCGAGAGGGCTGTACAAGCAATGATCACACGCACGGCACAGCGGACACACCAGGAACCGCGGTGTTGGCCGTCGAATGGCGCTAGCTGCGCAGCATTTGTGCACCGCCGCCGTCAGTGTCAGCCAGTTTGCCGTGGCATACGGAGCTCCATCGCAGTCTTTAACACTGGTAGCATGCCGCGACAGCGTGAACGTGAACCGTATGTGCGGTTGACGGACTTTAAGCGAGGGCGTATAGTGGGCATGCGGGAGGCCGGGTGGACGTACCGCCGAATTGCTCAACACGTGGGGCGTGAGGTCTCCACAGTACATCGATGTTGTCGCCAGTGGTCGGCGGAAGGTGCACGTGCCCGTCGACCTGGGACCGGACCACAGCGACGCACGGATGCATGCCAAGACCGTAGGATCCTACGCAGTGCCGTAGGGGACCGCACCGCCACTTCCCAGCAAATTAGGGACACTGTTGCTCCTGGGGTATCGGCGAGGACCATTCGCAACCGTCTCCATGAAGCTGGGCTACGGTCCCGCACACCGCTAGGCCGTCTTCCGCTCACGCCCCAACATTGTGCAGCCCGCCTCCAGTGGTGTCGCGACAGGCGTGAATGGAGGGACGAATGGAGACGTGTCGTCTTCAGCGATGAGAGTCGCTTCTGCCTTGGTGCCAATGATGGTCGTATGCGTGTTTGGCGCCGTGCAGGTGAGCGCCACAATCAGGACTGCATACGACCGAGGCACACAGGGCCAACACCCGGCATCACGGTGTGGGGAGCGATCTCCTACACTGGCCGTACACCACTGGTGATCGTCGAGGGGACACTGAATAGTGCACGGTACATCCAAACCGTCATCGAACCCATCGTTCTACCATTCCTAGACCGGCAAGGGAACTTGCTGTTCCAACAGGACAATGCACGTCCGCATGTATCCCGTGCCACCCAACGTGCTCTAGAAGGTGTAAGTCAACTACCCTGGCCAGCAAGATCTCCGGATCTGTCCCCCATTGAGCATGTTTGGGACTGGATGAAGCGTCGTCTCACGCGGTCTGCACGTCCAGCACGAACGCTGGTCCAACTGAGGCGCCAGGTGGAAATGGCATGGCAAGCCGTTCCACAGGACTACATCCAGCATCTCTACGATCGTCTCCATGGGAGAATAGCAGCCTGCATTGCTGCGAAAGGTAGATATACACTGTACTAGTGCCGACATTGTGCATGCTCTGTTGCCTGTGTCTATGTGCCTGTGGTTCTGTCAGTGTGATCATGTGATGTATCTGACCCCAGGAATGTGTCAATAAAGTTTCCCCTACCTGGGACAATGAATTCACGGTGTTCTTATTTCCATTTCCAGGAGTGTATTTCTGCAGTCAGTGCAAAGCGAGGATTGAGGTACTGTAAAGAGCGACACACCGGACACTAGATTACCGGCAAAGAGTGACGAGGACTGGTGAAATCTTGCTATGCCCGGATGCATTCGGATGGAAAGTTGTGTTTCAAGAATGCATCGAGGATGTTACGTGTTCATTTGCAGAGCCAACAGTGAGGTACAGAGGAGGTGGTGTTACAGCATGGCTGTGTGTTATCGTGGTAGTGTGCGGGCCCGCTGTTGCGCTTAAGATACCAAAGGCGGAAGGATACGAACGATTTTTGCAGCATTTTGTATAGTAGAGGAACATTTCGGAAACAATAATTGTATCAGCTTGACAATGCACCCCTGTAATAAAGCATCATCTGTGAGGCAATGGTTTGCGAACAATGAGAGACTTGAAATGGATTAGACTGCCCTGATTTCGGACCTGAACGAAATGGAACACGTTCGGGACGAGCTGGAACGTCGATTTCGTTGCAGGTTCCAGCGACCCACAGCAGTACGTCTTATCTTGAGGTGCAGTGGGCTGCCATTCCATTACAGACATTCAGATTAAGTCACTCAAAGTGTCCGGAGCAGATCTCCAGCCGTCCTAAATTAATGTCCACTGATAGTGTAAGTAGGCTGTTTAGGTTTTTATGTTGGTAACGCCACGTAGCAGTCTATATGAAAATCACTGATTGTACTGTGTGAAGTCTGTGGCTGGTTTGCATTGTTGGAATATTTGCTATTGTAGTGTTGGGCAGTTGTATGTGAACACCGCGTAGCGTTGTGCAGTTTTAGGTGAGCCGCCAGCAGTGGTGGATGTGGGGAGAGAGATGGCAGAATTTTGAGAGCGGACGATCTGGACGTGTGTCCATCAGAAAGAGTAAATTTGTAATACTGGATATCATGAACTGCCATATATACGATGACTTTTGAATATTATTAAGGTTTGTTCTCTATCAAAATCTTTCATTTGCTAACTATGCCTATCAGTAGTTAGTGCCTTCAGTCATTTGAATCTTTTATTTAGCTGACAGTAGTGGCGCTCGCTGTATTGCAGTAGTTCGAGTAACGAAGATTTTTGTGAGGTAAGTGATTCGTGAAAGGTATAGGTTATTGTTAGTCAGGGCCATTCTTTTGTAAGGATTATTGAAAGTCAGATTGTGTTGCGCTAAAAATATTGTGTGTCAGTTTAGTGATGATCAGAATAAGTAAAGAGAGAAATGTGTGAGTACGTATAGTTCTGCTCAGCTGTTTGAAAATCAAATAACGTAAGGTGTTTACCAGCACAATCATTTATAAATTTTCCTAAGGGGATGTTTCAATAGGTATCGGGATGCATCTCAACAGATAATGTATAATAAAAGCATGCACAGCAATAATATAGTACCTCAACCTGTCGTACTCCTCCAAGTGGTAGAGGTCTTACCAGTAGATTTTACTTTCCATAAGTCTCCACTTTTTCTGGGCATTGTCAAAGTGCGTCTGAGAAGTGCGAACGGCGACTGGCAGTTCCAACTGGCCGGTCACGTCACGCACGAGCTTCCCTTGCGGAAGCATTTCGACCATGCTCGCGTAAGCTGGCTCTAAGTTTCGTTATTCATTCGTTACGTAGTTCTGTTACGATTTACTATGAAGTACAGAATGGGAAAAGCGCAGGATATACGTAAATGGTATTGGAACCCTGTTATTATCAGCTATTTTTAACTTTGAATCCAGTTATTCAGCCTATTGCTGTAATGGGAAAAAATAACTTTGATGAAGACTATTTTCAGAAACAAAATAATGGAATAAACGGGTGTCTTTGCTGTGAATCTGTCTTTCGGTTAATAACGACAAGTGTAACTAACCCGTTTCTACGGGTTATTACGTTAAGAGTGGGAATGGAAATGCTTATTGAGTGTGAAATTAACGTGAGAAGATTAGGGTCGCCACCGACTCTGACCATACAACTAATCAAAGGTTAGGCCGAGTCGGAAAATAAATTAATTTGATCACAGACCAAAAACTCATAAAAATACGTACGTCGTGATATCGCTCATAGGGGATGCGATGTAATTAATAGTATTTCCCGTGCACTGTCCACTAGAATCAACCATTTAAAATAAAATAGTACATGCATGAACACTGTGCAGAAGATCATCTTCCAGCAACACACCTGAAAATAAGACTTAATCTAAAGCATTTGTTTTAAAATAAAAGGAGAGACCAATCACTGGACCTGTGCGCAAGGAAACGCGTTGGATGTGCTAACAGGAAAGCTACGAGGTGAGTGGCTTAGGTGCAAAAACGTAACCTCAGAATGCAAGAGAAAATTGTGTATAAAATCATTTATTCCTACGATATGGATGTGAGGCATGTACACAATTCCTGATAACATTAATTCCTAAAACATTAAAGAAAAGCATCGAAACATACACCGTTATAATCTACACCTAAAATCATTGGTGTGAATCATTCATACAACTGCTGTTGCCTGATAACTGATCGCAATAACTCGTGAAAAGGTACACGTTTCGCAGTACACCCGCGTGCCCACGTGGTTTGTGGAGACGCAATTTCTAGGTATCGTGGCCAAGTTGCAACAATATCTCATCACACAATCATGAACAGTTAACATTCTTTAAAACAAACATGAGACGGGACAGTTAGTGATGACGGTAGCCCAACAAACTTTAATGTTCAACCACGTGGTCGGCTCCCCACGGACGAAAGATACATCAAGCAAGGGAAATTTACGAGAAGGCAGAGCTATTAATATTTAGAAAAATGAAAGCTTATACAGGTACAGCTGAAGGCAAACAGACATTCATACATAAGCGAGTGCTCACTTCTTATCGACACCTTTGTGTGGCGCTCTTCCGGTGGATCCAAGTCTGCTATAGAAATTTACTAAAAGAAAAATCTGCCAACGTTTTGCATTCCTCGTTGCGACAAGGCAAAACAATCTTTCAGAGTTGAAAAGCGAGACCAAAAGCTAACAGCTCTCCCCTCACCAAGTAACAACGCGCCACGCGATCAGTCTAACTCACCCTTCTTCGACTGGAGCACAGCTGTGGACGCTTCCCGTACCGGCAGCAGACTGCCTCCCTTTTACTTCTCCAGCCTCTTCCACGCTCCGCGTGACCCGGAAAACCACAAAGATACCATTTCCGTCACCAACCTAACACAGGTGGATTTGTCACAAGTAGCGCATACCTATTTGCCTACTTGACCATTACGAGAGTTGGCTATTCTGTACAACTGCTGCTGAATCTGTATGACTATCGCAGACTTTCTGCAGCAGACTACGCCACCGTCTAGCAACGTGACACACAACCACATTCATTCAATCGCACCATTATGAGAGTTATGAGGAAAGAGAAACAAGGAAAAGAAGGAGAAATGCTAGTGAAAATGGGCTACCGGACTACTGAAAGGTGGCTACAGGACCCTTTGACAAGTGCTGAAGGAAGAGCCGCTCATTTGCGCAATAGGAACGTGTCAAAAGAGGGGACGAGTGGCGACTGTGGGAATGAAATAGCGCGGCCGCTTTCGCGGCTGACTTGGCTTTTGGCAGGGGCCCCTCGTGGGCGGCGCTGGTCCCGCGCCAGTTGGACGCCTCCCGGAGTGGAGCGGCAGCGGCGAGCGCTCAGCGCCGAGGCGTCCGCCAGCCAGATACCCGTAGCGAGGTGAGTCGGCGCGAACGACGCCGTTGATGTGTTAATGAGCGCCGAACCCCAGCGCGGCGCGGCAGGTAGCGCCGATTTTAATGGCCCGCCGCCCAGGTACGGCGCCGGCAGGTGCCACTGTCGAGCAGCGAGCAACCGGCCACGTGCCGCGAGGATTTTGGGCGCAGGCGCGTGCCCGATCCGATACGACCGATCATCCGATCAAAGGGGAGTCGGGCCGGGCAGGGCCTTCTCATTCACCCGAGAGCGCTCCCCGCCAACACAATGGGCCAATGAAGTCGCACTTCTTTCATCCTCCGAGTAGCTGCCGTCACTGTCCGTCTTCTGTTGCGGAGCGAGGAGGCGGGATTGTTAAGACACTGCCGTCGCATTCTGGACGACTGGAGTCCAAATCACCGCCAGCAAAACCAGATCCATGTTGTCCGTTGCCAGTACAATTCTTTCTTTCTTTCTTTCGCTACTGCCTTTATCCCGCATTGTGCGCAGGGTCAGCAGATTTAAGGACAGATTTGGCATGGTTAATTTTTTAAGGGGTGGCCGGATGCTCTTCCTGCCGCCACCCCATACCCCCTGGGACGGAATCAGCGTACCCCAGCTGTCTGCATCTAGTGTAAATCGTGGAATAGTGTGAATGTGTTTCAAATGTCTGCGAGTCGTCTAACTGAGGAGGGACGTGGTGACCGGCCCGGTATTCACCTAGTGGTATGTGGAAAACCGCCTAAAAACCACATCTAGGCTGGCCGGCATACCGGCCGTCGTCGTTAATCCGCCGGGCGGATTCGATCCGGGGCCGGCGCGCCTACCCGAGTCCAGGAAGCAGCGAGTTAGCTCTCTCGGCTATCCTGGCGGGTTCCGTTGCCAGTACAATGAGGTGACAAAATTCGTGGGATACCTCCTAACATCGTGTCGGACCTACTTTTTCCCAGCGTAGTGCAGCAACTCGATGTGGTATGGACTTAAACGGTCGATGAAAGACCCCTGAAGAAATATTGAGCCATACTGGCTCTATAGCCGTCCATAACTGCGCAAGTGTTGCTGGTGCAGGATTTTGTGCACGAGCTGAACTCTCGATAACATCTCATAATTGTTCTATGAGATTCATGTCCGGCGATCTAGGTGGCCACATTATTCGCTCGAATTGTCCAAGAAAATGGTTCAAATGGCTCTGAGCACTATGCGACTTAACTTCTGAGGTCATCAGTCCCCTAGAACTTAGAAATGATTAAACCTAACTAATCTAAGGACATCACACACACCCATGCCCGAGGCAGGATTCGAACCTGCGACGGTAGCGGCTGCTCGGTTCCAGACTGCAGCGCCTAGAACCGCACGGCCATCGAATTGTCCAAAATGTTCTGACGTGGTGCACTACCATCCATAAAAATTTCATCGTTGTTTGGGCACATGAAATCCGTGAATCGCCACAAACGGTCTCCAAGTAGCCGAACATAACCATTTCCACTCAACTATCGGTTCACTTGAACCAGAGGACACAGTGTATTCCTTGTAAACACAGTCTACATCATTGTGGACCACCATCAGCTTGCACAGTGCCTTATTGACAACACAGGTCCATGGCTTCGGCCTGCGCCAATCGCGAACCCTACCATCAGCTTTTACCAACTGAAATCGGGACTAGTCTGACCAGGCCAGGGGTATCCAGTCGTCTAGGCGCTAACCAATAAGTCCACGAGTCCAGGCGAGGCGCTGCAGGTGATGTGCTGTTAGCAAACGCATTCGCGCTTGTCATCTGAAGCCATAGCCCATTAACGCCAAATTTCACCGCACTGTCCTGACGTTCGACACTGATTTCTGCGGTTATTTCACGGAGTGTTGTTTGTCTACAAGCACTGACAACTCTACGCAAACGCCACTGCGTTGTCGATCGTGAGAGGTAATGCCTGAAATTTTGTATTCTCGGCACACTCTTGACACTGTGGATCTCGAAATATGGTACTCCCTAACGATTTCCCAACAGAATGTCCCCAGGTCTAGCTGCGACGACCATTCCGTGTTCAGAGTCTGTTGATTCCCGTCGTGCGGCCATAATCACGTTCGAAATCTTTTCACGTGAATCACCTGAGTACAAATGACAGTTCCATCAACTCACTGCACGCTTTCACCTACTACCGCTATCCGTATATGTGGATATAGCTATGCCACGACTTTTGTCACCTCAGTGTTAGTCGATTAAGGCTGATGGGATAGGTCATTTGAAGAGGCCGCGGCCAGTTTCTCTCCGTAGCCTTCCGTAGTCCTTTCATTTCTGTACAGGTTTTTCGTTCGACTCTGTTTTTTTCCTTCCACCCCCACCAAATACAGCAGATACAACAGCACTGTGTCACAGAGAACGAGTACCTAGGAAACCATGAAATAAGACCTACACAAACTTCCTTCTCTGTCAGTTTCTGTTCGTCCTTAACATGGGAATCTTCTCACGTTTCGACTGCGGAACATTCTTGTTTGTCACCTTTACCCGTATCTCTTCTAAGAGCTATGAGGCGAATATCCTCCGGTGTTTCGGCGAATATTTGCAATTTCGTTTTTACAACGTACATTCTGTAGCAGTAATGAGCCCAAACAGACACTACTCACCACGTCTTTCATACGGTGTCCAATGTCGACGGAAAGAGTCAGTTTGTTTCCAAATACTTTTAGGGTTGTCTGGACATGCCAATTTCATACAGCTGTAACAAATTAGTCTAGTGTGATATTTGTTTCATCCGCATGTGTTCACGGGGAGAACAAAACATGAAGAACAATCAGTACTCCAGCGATGACAGCACAGGCCTGGGCAGTGCTGACTGCTACCCCGGTGCAGCCGCGCTGCTCAGTCGCTACAGGAGTAGTAGCTAACCCCATGTTCTGCTGGCTCTGTTATAATACATATCGACAGAACAAATATCGCTCTAGACTAATTTGGGACTGCTCTAACTAAGGTGCACGCAGATTCCCATTTTACTTTGTTTTATTATTATTATTTTTTAATGCGAAAGAAACCAACGTTTTCCGTCAAAACTGGAGGGTGTGGCATGAAAGACGTGATGAGCAATATCTGTTCGGGGTGACTCCACCTACGCAAGGCAAAAACGAAACACTGAAGGAGATGCTCGTGACGACTCTTCAGATGGACACCATGTATCTCAGTGGTCAACACACACGCACACACACACACACACACACACACACACACACACACACACACACGCGCACAGTTCTAGCATTTTCTCTATTCTCTCACTCTCTCTCTATCTATCTATCTATCTATCTCTGTACCTCCCTACTGACGGAGGTCCGGTATGGGCAGTAATTATCATATGGCAGCGATACGTGCAAGATGTGCTAATGCGTCAATGCGGAACCGATCTACAGTGGCAAAATTAGTTCTAGGTTTGGCCACCAGGTACAAATGTGGCGCTGTACAGCATCTCTGGTCCTTACATTGAACTAATTGTATGTGCCGCCGTTAGTAATAAAATCGATATTACGTCTGTATCATTTGTTTGACTTTTACTGCCCACTCCCCATCCTTAATCTATTTCAGGTGGAAACATTTCTATAAGAGTTTTCTTACCTTCACAGGGCCGGATTTGCACCTGGTGGCCAACATTAGAACTATTTTTTTTTTTCCTCTCCTAAACCGGTTCTGCATTAACACATTAAAATATGTACCAATTTTCGCTGCCAGACGATGATTGCAGCCCTCTCTGGACCTCTGTGAGTAGGTGCACTTTAAGAAACTTCCTGGAAGATTAAAACTGTGTGCCGGCCCGAGACTTTTGCCTTTCGCGGGCAAGTGCTCTCCAACTGAGCTACCCAAGCACTTTACTTATAACTGCCCCTAGTACAGTGAGGGAGTCCATCATATACCCGGAGCATTCTTGTTCGATGTAGGGAAAAAGGAAGAGGAGAGAGAGAGAGAGAGAGAGAGCAAGTAATGAAAACATGAAAACTATGGAACCAGGACGTAGCTGGCAATGAAGTACAGATTTAGATTATAGAGCAAAGAGCATAAGGATAAACATTAACTGCAGTGACGTTCAGGAGTAGTTGGTTACACTTTAAGAAGTACGGCATTTGAGAATTTCTTGCTTCATCAAGCTCGCAACCGCACTACTGTTCGTCGGCGACCTCCACAACAGAGGCTAGTAGACGTGAACGGTTCTCCTCAAGTCTGCACCCCAATAGCAAAATTTTCATCTCTTTAAGTTCCGTAAATCAGTACAGGTAACTGCGCCGTGAAAACGGGCTGTAATAAAGGGAACGCCCAGGGGTTTCCCATACATGTGAAACAGCAGCGCGCCTCGTTGATGGCAGAGCGTTTGGCGGCGCGGGTGCCCGCGGGCCCAATCACCGGGCGTCAGTCACGGCGCGCGCGCGCCTTAACCAGCCAGCAGCCATAAGACGGTAGCCGGTAGGGAGCGCGCGCGGGCGCCGGTGGCCGCTCGCGGCGCGCCGGGCTCATTTTCATAACAAACGGCAGAGGGCTTTCTCACTGAGCGGCCGTGGCGGGCGGCTATCACTCACCGCGGAGCGCCCGTGAAGCGGCGAATCAGTTAAGCGCGCGCCGCCCGGCGCTCAGTAGCCAGCAGCCTCTGAGAGCCGACGAGCAAAGTGACTGCAGTCGACTTCTCGATGCAGTGGCTGAAGAGCATCAGTGCTGCTAGGTAGCGTTTGGAATGGACCAGTAGATATACAAAGGCCAGCACTCACAGTCACAGATATTTGCTTTATTCGCCGGACAAGTTCGTGATGATGAAGTACAGAGGCGAAGTTTCAAAAACCAGTATTAAGTGAGAAACCTAAGAATACATTATCTGACGGAAAGTGTCCGGACAAGCACTACAGGATACTGATATGGGCTGGGCAGGGAATCAGTGATCATAAGGCCGTTGCAGCATCCCTGAATATGGAAGTTAATAGGAATATAAAAAAAGGGAGGAAGGTTTATCTGTTTAGCAAGAGTAATAGAAGGCAGATTTCAGACTACCTAACAGATCAAAGCGAAAATTTCTGTTCCGACACTGACAATGTTGAGTGTTTATGGAAAAAGTTCAAGGCAATCGTAAAATGCGTTTTAGACAGGTACGTGCCGAGTAAAACTGTGAGGGACGGGAAAAACCCACCGTGGTACAACAACAAAGTTAGAAAACTACTGCGAAAGCAAAGAGAGCTTCACTCCAAGTTTAAACGCAGCCAAAACCTCTCAGACAAACAGAAGCTAAACGATGTCAAAGTTAGCGTAAGGAGGGCTATGCGTGAAGCGTTCAGTGAATTCGAAAGTAAAATACTAGGTACCGACTTGACAGAAAATCCTAGGAAGTTCTGGTCTTACGTTAAATCAGTAAGTGGCTCGAAACATCATGTCCAGACACTCCGGGATGATGATGGCATTGAAACAGATGACAAGCGTAAAGCTGAAATACTAAACACCTTTTTCCAAAGCTGTTTCACAGAGGAAGACTGCACTGCAGTTCCTTCTCTAAATCCTCGCACCAACGAAAAAATGGCTGACACCGAAATAAGTGTCCAAGGAATAGAAAAGCAACTGGAATCACTCAACAGAGGAAAGTCCACTGGACCTGACGGGATACCAATTCGAGTCTACACAGAGTACGCGAAAGAACTTGCCCCCCTTCTAACAGCCGTGTACCGCAAGTCTCTAGAGGAACAGAAGGTTCCAAATGATTGGAAAAGAGCACAGGTAGTCCCAGTCTTCAAGAAGGGTCGTCGAGCAGATGCGCAAAACTATAGACCTATATCTCTGACGTCGATCTGTTGTAGAATTTTAGAACATGTCTTTTGCTCGAGTATCATGTCGTTTTTGGAAACTCAGAATCTACTATGTAGGAATCAACATGGATTCCGGAAACAGCGATCGTGTGAAACCCAACTCGCTTTATTTGTTCATGAGACCCAGAAAATATTAGATACAGGCTCCCAGGTAGATGCTATTTTTCTTGACTTCCGGAAGGCGTTCGATACAGTTCCGCACTGTCGCCTGATAAACAAAGTAAGAGCCTACGGAATATCAGACCAGCTGTGTGGCTGGATTGAAGAGTTTTTAGCGAACGGAACACAGCATGTTGTTATCAACGGAGAGACGTCTACAGACATTAAAGTAACCTCTGGCGTGCCACAGGGGAGTGTTATGGGACCATTGCTTTTCACAATATATATAAATGACCTAGTAGATAGTGTCGGAAGTTCTATGCGGCTTTTCGCGGATGATGCTGTAGTATACAGAGGAGTTGCAGCATTAGAAAATTGTAACGAAATGCAGGAAGATCTGGAGCGCGCACAGAGGCTTTCAGACAGTCGTTCTTCCCGCGAACCATACGCGACTGGAACAGGAAAGGGAGATAATGACAGTGGCACGTAAAGTGCCCTCCGCCACACACCGTTGGGTGGCTTGCGGAGTATAAATGTAGATGTAGATGTACCCTGCGCGTTTACGACGGCCTCTGCTCCTTTGTGGACAGTTTCAATCAAGTGTCTATACGACTTTGGAGGAATGGCAGGCCAATCGCCCTCAGGGGCTGAAATAATGGACGTTACTGATGTTGGACGCTGAGCTCTGTAGCAAAGTCGACGTTCTAATTCAGGGGTCTCCAAACTACGGCCCGCGGGCCGAAACCGGCCCGCGAGGGCCGGCAAACCGGCCCGCGTTAGCTGGCCGGACATCCCCGATATCCGGCCCGCCCAATACTTGAGGTGGTACCTATGCTGCCAACAATTGGGTTTTTAGCTGGCGTTTCGGAGACTCATACATTTCTAATCGTTTGCATCCTGTAAACAAGAAGTAATTCTGAGAGTGCTTGGACTCATAATGACGTTTTATATTGTATTCTTTGAAGACTGATATTGCTTCATTGCAAATAATATACATTGGTTTGTTGCTTGACTCCACCACAGAATATTGACATCTCCACTGCTCTTTAAAAATTCTACATTCACTGTCAACCTTTCGTTTCTTTTCCATATTTGTACAGAATTTCACAAAAGATTGTAACCTGAAAAAAAAAACAGCGCTATTTAATACTAATAAAACTAGAGAGTAGTCTGCCTAAACAAAATGCTATGAATTTATTTTAAGGTACTTTAATTACTAAATTAAATACAATTACATTATAGATCCACTAAAAATATAGTGAAAAATACTCAAGTGGTGCTATACGTATTTCGATTTTCAGATTTTCCTTGTCTCTTCGAATTCAAACTTTGAATTGTCCCACACTTCGTCGTCTCACCTACCAGTACACCGCATAAAACACTAAAAAACTCGTTAGACAGTCGCAACATAGACACAATCACGCAACAGAACTATCAAATATATGCTCTGGCTCTGCTACTCGCTACAAGACTACATAACTAAACTTATTGTTGCGCCGCTTGAAATATCAATGCGCTGACACACTCTACCTCTGATACGACTTGCATTAATAGTGTTGCTAACAATGATTTTTAGATTTCGTTAATTTTGCAGGGCGCTTTTGTGAAGAATGTGCAATGACATACTTTTTTGTCGGTGAAATTCGCCAGAATAAAATACGCCAGAATTTCGGTCAGGTACGTCCACCAATCAAAATTATGTAATTGAATAAAAATCGTAGTTCGTTTCAGTGCTAGCTATTCCCACAACCTTAGATTTTTGCAATTTCATCTTGCCTTTAGCCTTACATATAAATGACCTAGTAGATAGTGTCGGAAGTTCCATGCGGAATTTCGCGGATGATGCTGTAGTATACAGAGAAGTTGCAGCATTAGAAAATTGTAGCGAAATGCAGGAAGATCTGCAGCGGATAGGCACTTGGTGCAGGGAGTGGAAACTGACCCTTAACATAGACAAATGTAATGTACTGCGAATACATAGAATATATGATAGCGAAACAAACACTGGTAGCAGTTACTTCTGTAAAATATCTGGGAGTATGCGTGCGGGACGATTTGAAGTGGAATGATCATATAAAATTAATTGTTGGTAAGGCGGGTACCAGGTTGAGATTCATTGGGAGAGTCCTTAGAAAATGTAGTCCATCAGCAGAGGAGGTGGCTTACAAAACACTCATTCGACCTATACTTGAGTATTGCTCATCAGTGTGGGATCCGTACCAGATCGGGTTGACGGAGGAGATAGAGAAGATCCAAAGAAGAGCGGCGCGTTTCGTCACAGGGTTATTTGGTAACCCTGATAGCGTTACGGAGATGTTTAGCAAACTCAAGTGGCAGACTGCAAGAGAGGCGCTCTGCATCGCGGTGTAGCTTGCTCGCCAGGTTTCGAGAGGGTGCGTTTCTGGATGAGGTATCGAATATATTGCTTCCCCCTACTTATACCTCCCGAGGAGATCACGAATGTAAAACTAGAGAGATTAGAGCGCGCACGGAGGCTTTCAGACAGTCGTTCTTCCCGCGAACCATACGCGACTGGAGCAGGAAAGGGAGGTAATGACAGTGGCACGTAAAGTGCCCTCTGCCACACACCGTTGGGTGGCTTGCGAAGTATAAATTTAGATGTAGATGTAGATGTAGATGTACATTACGGTGATCAAGGAGTGCTAGAGTGCTCTAATCCCACTAGGTAGATCTTGGCGCTTATGACTTCGTGGAGGAGTCAATGTGGCCGGCAGACGAAAAAGTTTGGAGACCCCTGTTCTAATTCATACCAAAGGTGTTCCATTCGGTTCAGGTCGGGACCCTCAACAGGCCAAAGCGTTTTCGGAATTGTGAATGAAAACACACGCGGCGCTGGTGTAATATTCCATAACATTTATTATTTATTTCAGAAACAAGTTTTTCGACTGCTATGCCATCATCTATCTACTTGATGAAGGCGTAACAGCCGAAAGCAAGTTAGTAAACTACACACATCAAAAAAAGTTTTGCATCACCCTTGTTCCCAGAACTCCTGAAGGGTAGGGGAGCGTATTGCATCCAGTCACAGTTTCTTCTTGAAATTTTTGCTTGTCCTGTAACAGGCTTTCAGGTATCAGTATGATCAATTTCACATGGCAACTTTTACAATAGGCTACAGCAGACACATAACGAAGATCACCGCAATAGCTGTACTGGTAAGGAAATTATTTATATTTAGACAGAAACTGCCAGTAAATTAATCACGAAAAACATGGAATAAAGATTAGAAGAAAATGTATAGTTTCAGTTACTTAAAAACGTGAACTATTCGTTACAAACTGTGAAATATTTTAATTCGTAAAATTTGTTTTGTGTAACCTTGCCGTTTATACAACGCGAAAGAAGCAGTGACGCTTCCGGAAAAACTTCTCATAGAAATACACCATTTTCACTACCGCTACAACGTTTGCAATCGCCAGTACTTCATTAATGCTGTGAGGCACAGATGCAGTCGGCAAATATTCTAGCTGTAAGGAACAAGCCCACACTTTACAAAACTCTGGGATAACATTTATTTTTGTTTCATAGAGAGAGACAGAAGAATCATTTGCCTCACTACGATAAAACACTACAAGCATAGAATAGAACAGTTAGACCTCTGCGTGTTATCATTTGCATAGCTACTGGTTTATATACTACGCAAAGCAGTATTGCAGATTTATTTAACAATGAATGATGTTTTGAGATGCCTGTGTTACACAGGCTACCATGTTTGTGCTATCCCCGTATATGTGGCCAAATAATGGCTCACTGACGGCATAATGTATTCTGTTGTTGTTGTGGTCTTCAGTCCTGAGACTGGTTTGATGCAGCTCTCCATGCTACTCTATCCTGTGCAAGCCTCTTCATCTCCCAGTACCTACTGCAACCTACATCCTTCTGAATCTGCTTAGTGTATTCATCTCTTGGTCTCCCCCTATGATTTTTACCCTCCACGCTGCCCTCCAATACTAAATTGGTGATCCCTTGATGCCTCATAACATGTCCTACCAACCGATCCCTTCTTCTGGTCAAGTTGTGCCACAAACTTCTCTTCTCCCCAATCCTATTCGATACTTCCTCATTATTTATGTGATCTACCCATCTAATCTTCAGCATTCTTCTGTAGCACCACATTTCAAAAGCTTCTATTCTCTTCTTGTCCAAACTATTTACCGTCCATGTTTCACTTCCATACATGGCTACACTCCATACAAATACTTTCAGAAATGACTTCCTGACACTTAAATCTATACTCGATGTTAACAAACTTCTCTTCTTCAGAAACGCTTTCCTTGCCATTGCCAGTCTACATTTTATATCCTCTCTACTTCGTCCATCATCAGTTATTTTGCTCCCCAAATAGCAAAACTCCTTTACTACTTTCAGTGTCTCATTTCCTAATCTAATACCCTCAGCATCACCCGACTTAATTCGACTACATTCCATCCTACTTTAAAAGAAGCACTCGTGCGCTGTGCTTGTGGGTGCCATATCCATTCAATAAATTTTGAGTATGTTTGCGTGTATTGTTAATCAAATTTATTTGCACGCAATAAGGGGAACGATTTTGTAATTTCCGCGAGTCGCGCTTCAGCTCAAGGGTAGCTGCTACAACAGAAATAATTCATTTCGCGAAGTTGCCACTGGCATTTTGTATTTTTCTTAATCTCGTTTTTCCTCATTATGAATGAAATAAGGTTTCGGCAGACCTCCATTCACTTAATATGCAACAGAACCGCTACAGTTCCCCGTCCCCCTGTGGGTTCTACATACAGTTCTATTGGGGTATTTTTTGTCGTTCGGAACGGGAGATTTCCGTCAGGCGTCTTGCAAAGCACCGGTGACGTCTGCGCTACTTTAAAAGCACGCTTTCTCTTTCTCGTCATGCGGGCGAGTTTGTCTACGTGACCGGCATTTGTTAGTTCAGCAGTCCACAGGCAGAATCTACTGCAAATAAATCTCTCATATAGTTCCCCAGCAATGAAGAATGAGTCACGGTCCACTGCAAGTCTTAGAGTACGAAAATTGTCTTCTGCCTTTACGAACTAATATTTAATTTTACTTTATTTCCACAGCGCGTTTCCTTCTGTGGGTTCTTCACATGTTAAATAGTTCTTCATTGTTGCTATTTCAATAACGTTATGCAACTGCTGACTTGTAGCTATTCGGTGACCATTTTACATTTTACATTGTATCTGTACGACGCTTGCCATTGACAACTGTCATAACTGTGACTCATGATCTGTACCTGTAGCACATGTTTGTTTCTCACTTGTATGGGTTGGTCAGAAACAGTCTGAAGAAGCTTGTTTGCCTGCCACAAATAGTATCATCAAATAGTATCATCAAACGTGTTCTTCGTTTGGTTTCCTCAAACCGAACAAAACTAGAGGGTGTCAAATAAAACGAGTTTCAGCCTTATTTTATTGGGCAACCAGTTTCAGCGTTTTACCACGCCATCCTCAGGCCCCTGACCGACGTGTATGAATCATCTACCACGCTTGTGATCAAAACAGGGGCCAGCAATACTGATGTTAGTAGACATTTGTTGCAGTGACCATTTCAACCATCACCTGCCGACTGTTACACACTTGAAATAATAAGTTTGAAAACTGACGGCTAAAAGGCGTTAATTTTACATCCTCCATCGAACAGCTGAGTCCCGCAACCATCGCTAAAAATAAGGACATACAGAGAACAAAAGTAATTTCTGCTCATCTAGCTTCAATTTACGACTCCCACATTTTGACTAGTAATGAGCATTCGAACAAGTAGCAAATCCCGGACCCAAAGTTATCTGTCGATTTTGCATTTTAGCGCGTCCAACGAACTGACTGGCAACTTCAGCGCTAATTGTCCGGAAATGGCGCAACTGACCTTTTTTTTTTTCTTAACAATTATTTCTCAACTAAAATTACCCTGCAACAACCTTTCAAATTTTCGAAGACTGTTTCTAACCACCCTGTATTTAGTATAAGTGAGAATGTTTCACATTTTCATTGGTATGTTTACGCATTCTATCGTTGCGTAGCTAGTAAGTTACCGTAAATGCCACTACAGAAAAAATTATCATTATTTGAGGAAACAAAAACTTAATCATCAGTTGCAATGACTAGCATAACGTGAAAACTTCTGGTGTATCACTATCAAGTCGACTCGAGGTTTCCCCTAAGTAATTCTAAGAAACACTCGTGTGCTTTTGACTCTAGCATTTTTCTGTTCACAGATGTTCGAGAGCAGCCATGTTTTTAATGGAATCAGGTGAGTTTCAGAGCTGTTACAAGGAGGAAAGAAACTTGCATAGTGTTTGGCCGATTGACTTCGAGACAACGGAAGACGTAGCAAAGGTTCGGATTGTATAGCCTTCGTTCCGTTTTTTAAAAAATGTCCAGCTGCTTTTATGGAGTGTTTGTCGGCGAACGTTTAATGGTGTTGTGTTCTACACGCAACACTTCAGACGTTACTACATGCACCTGTACGTCGACCCATTAAAAAAAACTTAGTTCTTTCAGTAGCCCAGCATTTAAACAACCACAAGTGTCAGTACACTGCGAAATACAAGACACTTTACGACCAGTCACTTTGCTGAGGCATGGTTGCGGCATCTGAAGCCGTGTACGAAATACATGAACTCTCGAAGTTACGTGGAACTTCGCAATAGAGAAGACTCACTTTTCTTCGAGAGTAATACTTCGCTTCACAGTGGCGCCGAAAGTAGGCCGTTAATTTACCTCAGAGGGTTCACCGGCGTCGGAGTTTACAAGGGCAAACAGCGAAGAAGACACTCAACAGCGTGATGTATGCGGATTATTTTTGGGAAGTTCGCTAAGATTATTAATACTTTCTGAAGGCACTCTCGACGATCTACATGTGAATTCATGCAAGAAGATTACGTTCACTTGCACATAATGCCTATTTTATCAGGAGATCAAACGAGATGATAATATGCCTTGTTGCTAAGCTAAATCTATCGGGCTTCATAAAGAATGACACGTAAGAGCCCTAACAAAAATTTGTGGACCACCTCTTCATCGGAGGTTATATGCTACTCTGGCAGCCAATGTATGAAAACATTTCACGATTGAAGATACTTCCTACAAAAGTCAGCCCGTTTCTGTCCTATTACATTTGTCTGTCGACTTATGGAAAAAAGAACACTTGGTAATCACCTTAATTTATTCTATCCTGTTATTAAGATCACTGCACGAGGAATGCTTTAGAGGCAGTACAGTATAGTTTATTCCGAACATCAGTCCTCTAAATTTACAGGGTTTTGCGACAACAGAGTCGCCTTTCTTCCTACGGTTTAATTTACTTAGCACCCCTGTTATGGTTTCGTATGGGTTTGAATTCTGTCTACGTCTTCCGTAAAACAAACATGATAAGGTCGCCCAAACATTGCCATCGGACTTAAGAACAGATCGCTGTAGAGGCCTTTATTGTGTCTCCTTAACAGATTGTCTTCCACTCATCTTCCCTACTAGTGACTATACGCGATTGTATTATTTAACATCGCTTTGTAGTATTATCTCTACGTATTGAAACAACAGCTTTCTGAAGTTTTCAGCGAATGTTGTACTGCGGCACTTCATATATGTGGACAGTTGCTTCTATTTATGGTAATGTTCCCTGCGTGTAACCTCTACCAGCTACCTTTCAACAGCTGTTGGAAATATTGCAGGCAGCATGGTCTCTAATACCTGTAGAGACTTGTCAGTACTTGTCTCAGACATTTTCAGCATATGTAGCAACTGTGTAAACAGCAAACGCTGGCTATTCTGGTCACTACGAGGCGGTCGTAATATAGTGCGTTCAGATATAGATGTCGCCGAACGAAATCGATTTCTGCATCTACACTGGTTGTCTCCCCTAGGAGTGGTCAGGCGCATTTTGCTTGGTGTTTCGGTAGATATTTGAGGTTTCTATTTTTCACTGTGTAGCTGGAGTCAGCCCAAAGATTTGATTCTCATTGCGTCTTTCAAGCTATGACCAGTGAAAACAGAAAGCGTCGGTTTATTTCCCATTACAAACATAATTATTTTTAAATCGGAATTTTAGGTGCCCATTCGATAGAGCGCTCCCAAATTAGTCTAAGCCGATAATCGTTTTCTAAGTAGGTATTAAAAGGGATAGTAAAACACAAAGAATAAATAGCAATCCCGCAGCGACTCAGCACAGCTACTGCCGCTACTGGAGTACTGGCTATTCTTCAAGTTTTGCTGTACGTTGGAATACACATCGAGAAAACGAATACCGAACTAGAGTAATTCGGGAGCGCTCTAACGAAAGGGAACGTAAAATTCCGCTGTAAAAAGCATTTCGTTGACAATGGGAAACAAACTCGCTTTCCGCCGACACTGGTCGTCGCATGAAAGATGTGATGAGCATTACTTGTTTGGGCTGACACCACCTACACAAAAACGAAATTGCAATTATCTGCTGAAGCACCAGGCAAAACGAGCCTGAAGACTCTTAGGAGAGACACCTTGTACGTACTCCGTAAGACACTTCACAGTGTGTGGTGGAGGCTGTTTCTGGTACCACTATCCTTTCCCCCTTCCCTAACCCATGCGCGAATGGTGCGTCGAAAAAAATGACTGTCGATAAAACTCCGTATGAGCTCTAATCTCTCCGATTTTCTTGTCATGGTCGTATATGGTAGCACGTTATACGTTGTCCTAGTCTTCTTGGTACGGACGTCCTCGCCATTTCAGCAGCAAAGCTCTCCGTGATGCACAACGCTTCTCTTCCGTCTGCCGCTTGGGTTCGTTGCGCATCGGAGTAACGCTCCCCCGTCGAGTAAACTATCTCGTGGCTAGACACGCAGCTCTTCGTTGGATTTTCTCTATCTCTTCTATTAATCAAACTTGGTAAGCGTCCCCGAGTGATGTGTAATACTCTAGGAGTGGTTGGTCAAGTGTTTAGTTAGCCTCTTCTTTCGTACCTGTACCACATTTGCGTAACCATATGTCGTCCATGTTGCACCGTTTTGAAGAACTACGCCTGGTTGTGACAATAAAAGTTCAAATTAAACAATTACATGCGTCGGTCACTCTCTCTATTTCATCCCACGACGCGTTTAGAGAGTTTACACTCTCATTTGCAGGTAGAACATTCATATTATGCTTCATTTTTGCTAGCTGGGTGCAATCAGTTGTTTGTTGTGGTATCATTTTGCTACACAAACGTATAAGAGACAGTTGTTTGCACAATATGGTACTAAAAATATGAATTTTAAAAGCTGATAGAGTTACTTACAAACTGTTCCTGCGCACAGAACCCTGCGTTTCGTCATAACTATAATTTGTAACTTGTCTCGTAGAACACGAAGAAATAACATAAACACGTCCAAGATTATAGCGATGTAAACATACAGTGCCTTGCCTTAAAGATCATTACTACTAACTTACCTTATGGATCATAGATACGCAGAACAATTATAAAATTGTTTCAGTCTTAACAACAGCTTGTTAAAAGTAATACTGTTACACAGTAAAGACACAAATAAAAATAAAAGATATAAAAAATGTAAAACTTGCAGGCTTAGTATCGACTTCTTGTTATTTCTGTACGATGTTCTTGTTATTTCTGTCCGGTGCTTTAAGAATTACTTTTTTATTAAGGTCACTCAGGAAGGAGAAGTGGGACGTGTTATAGTGCATCATCTAGTATGTCGTCGAAGGTCTCAAAGGCAGTGCCAATGAGCTTCTTCAAGAGCTTTGCAGATATACTAGATGATGCACTATAGCTCAGTCTCATCCCAGGTACGCTAGATGATGCACTATAATTCTTCCCACTTTCTACTTCCTTAATGACCTTAATAAAAGATAATTATCAACGCACTTTAAAGAAACGATAAGAAGTTGTTTACGTCGATACCAAGTCTGCAAATTTTAAATTTTTTAAGTTTCTTTATTTTATTTTTATCTTTGTCATTACTGTCATCTATTTTAAAATAATAATACTTTTAACAAGTTGTTGTAAAGACTGAAATAATTTTATAAAGCTTATATGTATCTATGATCCACAGTCTAAGCTAGTAACGAATGATCTCTGAGGCAAGCCACTATATCTTTACATCGTTATAATCTTTCGCTTGTTTACGTTATTGGACCGTGCTCTGTGAGACAAATTAATTTAACACGGATGTTTATGACGAACAGCACGGTTGTGTGCGCTCGATTGTAGCTAACTCTGCCAGAATTTAAAATGTGTGATCTTAATTCCGTATTACGCTTACAAGTGCCTGTTATACGTGTCTGCAGCAAAATGAAAGCATGACAAATAACTGGCTGCATCCAGCTAGTAAAAATATGGCATAACACCATTGAATCACCTGAAGATGAGAGTGTAAACTCTCGAAACGCATTGTGGGACGAATTAAAAAGAGTGACTAACGCAAATAATTATTTCATTTGAACTATTATTACATTTCCGAAAGACCCCCCAAATGACTCTCAAACTAGTATTTTTGTTTCGCATAATTTGTTTCTTTTTTGGTCATTCCACTTCAAGGTGCACCGGATGCTATCTCCTGCTTATTTCACGATAGATAACGTTTCCAGGGTTTTGCCTCCGATAGTGTTATCGTACAGTAGTGCATTCCTTCACATATCTATGCGCAATAGGTTATTTGCTGAAAAGACACTCATACGTCTATTTTCATCGCGGATGGCGGCAGGCCGGCTGTCTAGCCAGTAGGTTCCGTATTCTGGAAATTCATTTAGGCATTCGCCACGAGTCACGGGCGTTCGGTTTGCCGTCGGAGCGGGCGGGGCCGCTACGTGTGCCTAATTGATCTACCCGTGACTGCCGCCCACGCGATGACGTCGGCAGCTGCGCGGACATCTGAAGCTACAGCTGGCCGGCTCCGACACTCTCCCTCTCTAGTCGGCGCCAGGGATCGCAGGAGAGGCAGCCCAGCCCAGCCCAGCGAACAGCGACTTGACGCTTCGAGCTCAGCCGTGACAAGGGCCACGCCGTGAAACAAATGTAATGAAAGCAGGTCGCAAATTGAGTGATAATATGGTAAAACGTATTCAGAATTAATCATAACTCTGCAGTGGCGTCTGCGCTTCCTGGAAGATTAAAACTGTGTGTCTGACTGGAACTCAAACCTGAGACCTTTGCCTTCCGCTGGCGAGTGTTCAAGTTCCGACCCGGAATACGGTTTTAATCTGTCAGGAACCATCAGATCAGCCCTCACTACACTGCATCATACTCCTCAAGCCACCTAATGGTGTGTGGTGGAGGTTACTTCCGGTACCACTATCTGATCCCTGCAACCCTGTTCCACTCACCTATAGTGCGTGGGAATAATGATTGTCGGTAAGCCCCTGTATTGGCTCAAATTTCTCGAATTTTCTCCTCGTGGTCAATACGCGAGATGCATGTGTGAAGATGTAATATGTTGTTCGACTCCTCCTGAAAAGTGCTGTCCCGAAATTTCAATAGTAAATCTCTCCGTGATGACAACGTCTCTCTTGTAACGTCTGCCGGTGGAGTTTGTTTAGCATCTCCGTAACGCTCTCTCACCAGCTAAACGATCCCGTGACGAAACGCGCCGCTCTTCGTTGGATCTTCTCTATCTCCTCTATCAGTCCTACCTGATAGGGATCCCAGACAGATGAACAATACTCAAAAATAGGGGGAACAAGCGCCTTATAAGCCACTGCAAGGTAATAATTAATTCTAGAAAGAATCCCCCAGGCTGGGATCAGCTACGTCCCCGCAGCATCCTTTCTTCCATGAGTGCTAGCGCCGCAAGGTATGCAGGAGAACTTCAGTGAAGCTTGGAAGGGAGAACTTACTGGCATGAGCTGAGAGGGCGAGTCGCGAGACGCGCTTCGATGTCTCAGTCGGTAAGGACGTGCCTGCGAAAGTCAGATGTCTCAGCTTCGATTCCCAGTCCGGCACACAGCTTTAATCTACCAAAATATTCCGTAGTAAAGAGAAGCTTGAAGTTCAGAGTGTCAGACTCTCTTTTTCTTATTCAAGTGGTGGAGTGAGATGCTGGACATCCAACCCTATCTAGTGCCACAGTTCCTTGGCTCTTCCAGTAGTTGAACTGAGAGCTTCCCAAGTGGGAATGTGCAGGACGAGATTACCAGACATAGAATTTTCTTTACAACCATGGGCAATCTCACGGATATCTTGGTCGGACGCGAGGAGTTTGAACTATTTTAAATTTATTTCTGGGAGAATTTTGTCCATTGCCTCAGACAAAAGTAAAACGTGTGTGTGTGTGTGTGTGTGTGTTAGTGACAACTCTGTCTTAAGTTTCAGCGACAAAAAGTACAAGCTAACAGTCGCTATATTGGTTTTCGTATGATCTCAAAGTTTAGTATCGTCTGCGAAACGAACTAATCATCTATCCCTCCTGAAACACATACCAGAAATAATCGGACTGAAGGATGTGTTTTGTATTACTCTGGCGCCCAGGAAGATTAAGTAAGACGCTTTTTTAATGCTGATCAGGAACTCCATTATCAAAATGGAGTTCCTGATCAGCATTAGAAAAGCGTCTTACTTAATCTTCCTAGGCACCAGAGTCATATAAAACGCTAACTTCTTGAAATATTCTTTATCTTGTAGATAAGAACACATGTTATTCGTAATAACATTTATTCTTAATTACAAGATAAATAGCATGAACGTAACAAATGAGGAAAATGATATAAAAGGATAATTCCTTCAAATACAGTTTATCCTGTAGGTATAAATAGTACTCGGAATAACATGCATTGTTATCTAAAAGCAAACAACACAGCAACAGCAACCGAGGAAGGGCAGCTGCAGGTATTAATCATACAACCCTACAAATACCTTCAAGAATTGATAACACTGGTGAGGACCTTGCAGCGACAAACACAGGTATCAGAATGGAGAGAACTGATCATGTAAGCTCGAGCATGTCCAAGTTTAGATCCCTTTCACTAAAACTTAGACACTGCAGCATTGCAATAAGATGGTGCTGGATTGCACAACGGTAGTTCTCAGTCGGTAGATGGATGCTTAGAAATTAATAATTTGTATTGCCTTTTTATCCGGTAAGATTTTACATCCTGTACTCAGTCGATATACACGTGATTACATGAGTGCAGAATTGATGAACCAAAGTACTGTGGCACTACAGGGGCCGTACTAGGACGCGGGATAGCACAGTATTTTCTGAATAACCAGTCAGGACGCGTGGGAGAGAGGCTATAAGACTGCCTTCCCTGTCTGGCTGCAGAGAGACTGTTCTGAATTATGCTGTCTGCTTTTAGCTCTCTGCAGTGCAAAAGGCTTACGCCATCTGCCACTGCTCTCTTGGATCTTGAGTCTGTCACTGTTTCTTTTCTAAATGCGACTGTCCTCTCTGCTGTTCTGCTTTCGCCCCTGAATATCACCGGTCCTTTCTAACATATTTTAACTTGCGGCCACTCAACCCAGTTGCCTATGCGACTGACGTACTGTATAACTACATCCTTCCTGTAGGCTATCAATGTAAACCCTAACATACATTAAACCCAGACATTGTTTCCGTGTATTCATGAGTTTAAGTCGCCGTTGACAAACCATCTCCACTATTCAGCCACACACCACTCGCCGTCCTATACAGGATGTACAGATTCCTCAAAGAAGCCCGAAACGGCCATCTCGAGATACTGGAAACAGTTAAAGACCCTGGAAAAGAGTTATCATTCCGCTTTAGATAGGAGGTACACATCCTGCCCTATTATAAACAACAAGGAGCTCTAGAGACAAATAGAGAGCAGCACAACAGCTGAAAGAAACGAGAAACAAATGTTCAATTGTCATTTAACGTGAACTGCCTGAGAATCCTCTCTAGTATCTTCAACAGTCTCAGAATTGATTAATCGAACGCTGAGTGTACAAAATCAGTTAGAAAAGACTTATAACACTAAAGCATCGACTCTAGTGATCCTGCAACGCAAGTGCATACATAACTTGGATCAGAATATCCGGCCCCTCTCAGTCAGTAACAGCTGAAACATCAGGTCAAAGACAGAGTAGGAGTGAAATGGACTTAAAAAAGAATACAACGAGCACTTGTTCCGTAGATTTATTGTGGAGTTTCAGCGATACAGTCCAATGTATTGCCAGAGACCTTTACGAATATGTGCTACATTTGGAAACTTCAAACAGCACACAAGAGAATCCATGGAATCGTTCGTACGTAAGTCTAAGATCGATTTTATCGTTTCCCACTCTGAAATGCTCTGCCTGTATTTAACTTAGAATCGACAACATACCAAGTATAGAAAAGAAGGATGAAGAGAAAAGAAGTATGCAGATTGTTTCTTTTCTAAATGCGACTGTCCTCTCTGCTGTTCTGCTTTCGCCCCTGAATATCACCGGTCCTTTCTAACATATTTTAACTTGCGGCCACTCAACCCAGTTGCCTATGCGACTGACGTACTGTATAACTACATCCTTCCTGTAGGCTATCAATGTAAACCCTAACATACATTAAACCCAGACATTGTTTCCGTGTATTCATGAGTTTAAGTCGCCGTTGACAAACCATCTCCACTATTCAGCCACACACCACTCGCCGTCCTATACAGGATGTACAGATTCCTCAAAGAAGCCCGAAACGGCCATCTCGAGATACTGGAAACAGTTAAAGACCCTGGAAAAGAGTTATCATTCCGCTTTAGATAGGAGGTACACATCCTGCCCTATTATAAACAACAAGGAGCTCTAGAGACAAATAGAGAGCAGCACAACAGCTGAAAGAAACGAGAAACAAATGTTCAATTGTCATTTAACGTGAACTGCCTGAGAATCCTCTCTAGTATCTTCAACAGTCTCAGAATTGATTAATCGAACGCTGAGTGTACAAAATCAGTTAGAAAAGACTTATAACACTAAAGCATCGACTCTAGTGATCCTGCAACGCAAGTGCATACATAACTTGGATCAGAATATCCGGCCCCTCTCAGTCAGTAACAGCTGAAACATCAGGTCAAAGACAGAGTAGGAGTGAAATGGACTTAAAAAAGAATACAACGAGCACTTGTTCCGTAGATTTATTGTGGAGTTTCAGCGATACAGTCCAATGTATTGCCAGAGACCTTTACGAATATGTGCTACATTTGGAAACTTCAAACAGCACACAAGAGAATCCATGGAATCGTTCGTACGTAAGTCTAAGATCGATTTTATCGTTTCCCACTCTGAAATGCTCTGCCTGTATTTAACTTAGAATCGACAACATACCAAGTATAGAAAAGAAGGATGAAGAGAAAAGAAGTATGCAGATTGAAAGTGGGGGTAAGTCAGAGGGAGACGGACAGAGAGAGAGAGAGAGAGAGAGACAGACAGACAGAGAGAAAGGGAAAGAGAGAGAGAGACATCTGCCAAACTCGCGTTGTAACAGTTACAGCGTCTGCTTGAAGTGTTCATTACTATGTACTAAACGTTAAAACGAGTGTAATCTCGTTCAGGAGGCTATATCTGTTAGCTGGAATGGAGACCGCATACTTTCATTGAACTAAGTTCGGTAAGTAGTTACTGAAAGTCAAGAAAATTTTATAATTTATTATCAAATCTGGTATTTGAAACTGCCACGAGCTCTCGTCCGAGTGCGAGCGAGCCGTTGTCGGGCAATAACTGAACACCGTGTGGTGAATGGTACGATCCTTACAAAGATGACGTCATTTAATCACATGGTATTCAGTTTCTCCTCGGCAATGACACAGTGGACTTCGTCGAGAGTTCGCCGTTATTTCAAACACTTGATACGACTTGAAGTCTCAACAACTAGAAATCACAGGAAGGGGAGATCTAAAAAGAAAGACAGCACGATAATGTTTGAGGAGAAATTGTGTAGACCACAGCACTGCGACGGAAAAAAAACTGTAAAACTTATAAGGCTGGAAGGCTTCGGCTTGTAACTTTCAGAGATATTGCTACCATGTTGTAAAAGCACGTCCGTTTCTTATGTGGCTAGCAACGTAACTACTATCTTGAAGTTACGAACAAAGAAGTTGGCAGTTTTCATATCACACGATATGAAACAGTGTAACTCATGAAAAACGATCTCTCGGTACGTTATTATGACACATAGTGGTTACTAGTATGTCTACAGATAGACAGACAGATTATAAAAGCAGGTCACGATACAAAGGGAGACCACCTTTTTCGCAGTATTTATCCATTACACGATTTGATGAGTTAAAGGTTATAGTGGGCACGATGGGGAAAGCGATGTGCATCTTACGCGAAGCATCACAGGTACCGAGACTAGCAAAGGCGACTACTTCTACTTTCACTTTTATTGATGTCTGAAAGTAAAATGGCAGTGCAACGGTATTCGACTACGTAATGCTGCTGTGCGTCCCAAAGTCAGGATGCAAAATCAATTCTATAAAAGTTAATAAGAAAAGGGCATATTATGGGAAGAATTGCCAAGAGTAGACAGTAAAAATTTCCACATATTGTCGATTCACAAACGTTTATCTGTTTACTTGGGAATCTACTGTTTCTCACACTAACACCTCTTCGTCTACGAGATTTGTCATTAACAAAATGTACTTGTTTAACAGCAACAGCAGCATCTATTCGTGAACGCAAGACGGACAAGACAACTTTTATACTGCGAGCGAGTACATCGTAAGTGCTCATGAGAATAAATATACTGCGCTACGAAACATATGTTTCAGACGGCTTCGGAAAAAATTTAAGGCTGTACGAAAGAACCACGTTTGCATCCAGTTTGATATCGATTCTTTTGCTGAACTTCTTGTACACCCTGTGTCCGTAACGTAGTTATGTCACGGAGCGAGAAGTTTTTCCTTTGCTAGATAAGACTCAAGAAAATGAATAGAAAGTAGAAAAATATTTTTCACGTATGAATATCTTAAGTGAAATGTGTTGTGTTGCAACATTTTTAGCTCACTAAAATTCCATAGTTGCTCAAATTATTTCAGCTGAATGCTGGGATAGTCTTCACTGGTAGGTCATGATCGACACTTTTCCTTTCCCACGGCCATTTTTAAGCTTTGCAAAATTATTTACCTAGTTGTACCGATTGTTTATTATTGTCCCCATAACATTTGTTTAAATTTTTAGAGCTCCGTGTGTCGATATTTGTCTTTCTTTTCCTTCATTTAAATATTTATAGGTACGTAATGAGTAGTTACATAATCATATGTCTCTGACACAGACTACCAACAGGCCGGAAGTAAAACAAATAAATGAATACAACTATGGTAAGCAGCGCATCTGGGGAACGTTCTCGTCATCAGCCTTTTGATGAGTTTGATGCTGTCTAGCTTTCTCTAATCTTTTTATCTCTGGAGATGTACTAATATCCTGTATAAACTATTTTGTGTATTACACTGTTTATTTGTATGCCCATATAAATTTGCTCTTTCACTGCTCCTTCGAGCGCCATGACAGTAGTGGATGAGAAGGAAACTAAGACAGTTTAAGGCCATGCGTAGTTACCCTCTCCTTGTCTGCACCCTCTCTCTCAATCCCAGATTGTGTATCTAGCCTCTTGCCGCTATGAAAAATTCTGGAGATCGAGCTCATAACATTCTAAGTATACCTACACTATTCCTGAATTGCACCAGAGTAAATGAGCCGGATCCGCTATCTTGGGGCAGGGGGGAGTGGCGACAGAAAGTATTTAAGGTTGGCGTTCACTGTCCCGGTTCCCCTCTTTGCCCACTACTCGTGTTAACTGTCCCTGGGTGCTGTAGAAGACATCTGAAGAACCTATCCCTATTTCTGGCAAGGAGTATCTAATAGACTTTTTTCCTCGCCTACTACATTTAAAGTGTCTTTTCATTCCATATCTCAGGTGTCCGCTAGTGATCTTAAGAAGCAAAATAATACAAGTTCTGTAAGGCCCAGCCCTTAGTGAAACATAGATTCCTTTTTTTAAAAAAAGGTGATACGTGAAGGAACAATACAGAATCGAAATTAGGATACCACATTACGAAAATACATTACGTGACACTACGAATTTCTGTTATTTCAACAGACAGTTAACTTACTTGGCTGTATCATTGCAAGGACAAACCTACCTAATACGATAAGCGGCCAGAAATCATGGGCAGCCTAAGGGAAGCGAGTGGGTCGTTGGATGCTGAAACTCGTGCAGTGCATTAGCCTCTGTCGTCATGGCGCAAATCGTATCAAAACACTCCGCATTCTTCCTGTTTCAGTCACGAATAGTTCTAGGGAAGAACAATTGCTAGTAAGCCCCGCGTGAGATCGAACCACTCCAATTTTACTTTCATGTTCTTTTAGTAATATGAATACATAAGAGGAAGCATTCTATTGGTTGGCTCTTCTAGGGACGTACGCTCTCGGAACTTCAACGGTATATCACACCGTTATACAGAACACCTCTCCTGCAGTGTCTTATAGTGGAGTTGGCTGAGTATCGCCGCAGCGCTTTCATACTTACTAAATGAATCTGTAACGAAACGCGGTGCTCTTCTTTGGATCTTCTCTATTTTCTCCGTCAATCCTATATTGTACGGATCGTACTGTACGGCTCTGTACAGGGGACGTGACTTCCTTACGTCAGACAATTATGATAGTCCTGTGCGGTAGTTTATGCGTATGGAAACACTGTCTCTGCAATACTGAAGACGCGTTATGGCTCTTTGATCTCGGAAATCTGAGTTCTCTTCAATCTCCGACGTACTACGATCCATGCGTCTTGCTAAAGTTATCACTCCGCCTTTAAAGTGTGTTAACTCGTGGCACACTGCCGTGATGGTACAGCTGTTTGCGACAGATTGCTTACAAGGAACACCTTGAGTGCGAGGTCTCAAGTTTAGTCTTTAGTAGGGCTCATTTGAAAATGTTAACAATTATGACAGGAAAAATATTAGTGGCTAATGACTCAGCATCAGGAGGTCGACAGAAAATGATTGTCCGGAATGTGATGCATGCATTACACTTCACAAAATGGACAGCATTGACTTTAAACAAATTTTCGAACAAAACTATAACTTGCACCACGAACACCGGATGACAAATGGTTCGCCATAGTGATGTAAAAGGCTTGCACCATGAAGATCGAAGTCGAACTGGTTGGGGTTACAAACTCTGCAGAACGTTTAGCTAGGTATGGAATCTTAAAGAATGCCTATGGATTCATATAGGTGCAACGGGATAATGAGAACTGATGGAATGTTATGGGATGCTACCGAATGCCAAACCGTCTGTAGTGGAGCTTATTGTGAAACTGGCTATCTCTTGCGGAGCAGCTGCAGACAGTACAATAATATGTTTTATAGATATGGAAAGGATCATCCAGAGACTGAATTTGTTCCGTGGTTCCAGTTGCTACGAATTGCAGTGTCGCACACTTTTCAGGAATCCAGAATGGTTGGGGTTGAAATTAAATTCCTTACTGAACAACGGGATGAGTTCGTTTATCTCATCCACAAATTTTCGGGTCGATTCCGCAGTTTGCTGTGCATCGTCAAATTGACGCTTTGTTTGAAATTTCGTTGTCTTAAATCTTTCAATTATGTAGCACTGTTTGAAGTTATACAGCCATCCACTGCTTTCCGTGAAATCACTCTAATCTATATCGCGAGCAGTTTGATGTGCATAACGTAGTAGGTCACGCACATTCTGTAAATTGTATCGAACATCTTTGAAACGTGCAAACACCAGTTTTTGTAACAAGTGCTTCTTGGCCTCCCTTGAATATCCGTAGTTTTTCTTATACACTACACGGTCACGCCGCTTCAGACTTATTCGAAACTTGTTCATAATGGTTTTCTTTACTGTGCTGCGGATGATTTGCGATGTATGTAATTACGTTTAGTACACGCGCCTCGGACCACGATTGTTCTTTAGTACGTTTAACTGCAGACGGTATCTGTAGCTCTCTGCCCAACATGGATGATGAGCTACATGACTCGCCACCTGTTTAATATCAATTTCACTTGTTAAGTACGTATCGTCAAAATTGTACTCCTCGTGCACACTGCCCGCACAGTCGAGCGCATTCGACACCACGCATCAAAATGGTTCAAATGGCTCTGAGCACTATGGAACTTAACTTCTGAGGTCAATAGTCCCCTAGAACTTAGAACTACTTAAACCTAACTAACCTAAGGAAATCACAAACAACCATGCCCGAGGCAGGATTCGAACCTGCGACAGTAGCGTTCGCGCGGTTCCAGACTGTAGTGCCTAGAACCGCTTGGCCACCCCGGCCAGCACACTACGCATCCCACTGACTTATCTTGCAGGAACGTTTTTCATCTGCTACTTCTTTCCCATTCTGAGATATTCCTTGGGTTCTTTCTGACGAAATGTCAATTTCCGCAACTGTTGCTGTAGATATAATGCAATGTTTGTTTCCCGTTGCCATCGGTCTGCATTGTGTCCACACCTCTAGCACTGTAGCATTGTTGTGAGTTCTCGTCAGCTAAGTAGTTCAACTACGTTCCGTAGCCTCATGCTATGTTCAGCATTGGATACTTGCAGTCCCGCCCCTTGTTGCTATTAGGTAGTACTGTGGTTGTGTGGTAGACAATATGTGGGGCGACGAATCTCGTAAACATCATTGGCATATTGCGACCTTGCAGTCGAGGAGTCCCTTGTACGATGTTGCGCCTACCATCCGCGTCTTATGCTGCATATAGCCGCTGCATTCAGGTGTCGTTCTTGGCACATCTTCAAATGGGACAACCCTTCTCTTGACTTCTGACCTCTCAGTTCAGATGAGATCTGTCAGTGAGAACTATTTCGGGGAACGCGAGGGCGCAGCCAGCGCCAGGGGGGAGGCGCGGTGTCTTGACCAGAGTGTCAGCCCGGTTGGTGTCCGACGTGGGGTCGGCGGCGCGGTCGGTGCGCCACAGGCAGCCGAGCGCCGCGGCGGCTGTGAAAACAGAGGGCAGATTACCGATCGCATTTCAATGACAAAGGCCGCGCGCGCGGGAGGAAGGGTCGCGCACCGCTCGCCCCACCCCCTCGGCTAATGCGCCAAAAATAATATTTATTGTTTCCGTGTACACACGTGCCGGCGACGCCGGTCGGCGACCGACGGGCTATTAGGTGCGCCGCGTCGCGACAGCCGCTGTCGGCCGGAGTGCTCTTCAGCCGCCACCGTCACCACAGCACAGTGTGGCGCATCACCCGAGTGCCTTCCGCCAGAGGCAGAGGGGTCAGGGCACTGCGTGTAGCTTTGTCCGTCCCGTCCGGGTCACAGCTTCGAAACAAGGGAGCGCAAGGGGAAAGAGCAGCGCGTTTTGTCACTGGTTCGTGTAGTAGGGGCGAAAGCGTCACCCAGATGCCAATCCAACTACAGCGGCAGACTCTACAGGAGAGGCATCGCGTGTCACCGAATAGTGTACTGAAGAACTCCAAGACCGTACATTCCTAGAAGAGTCAATCGATATATTGCTTCCTTCCACTTATACGGGATGCATAAAATGTGTCACATATTCCTAGAGGAGGTAGTTCTGGTTAACCTTGGAGAAAAATTCCTACAATCATATGTCCGGAAACCAATACCTGTTGAGATTTAGGCCAATCTGTCCTCTTGTAGCCATCCGTCTGTTACGTAGAAAGAGGAACTATAGACAGTGTTGTAAGCGGTTATGACACATCCCGACAATACCTTTTTTAACTGTATCACTAGCTTTCTCAGATATGAAAGTGGATCAAAAAATGATGACTCCTGTGTCATAAAAAATTCAGCAATTGATATAATTCTATACAAAGACAAGACAAGTGTTGCCAAAACATGTGTTACTAAAAATCTAAGTCGCTTAACCCTTTCGTTGTTGATGGGACACATATGTACCACTAAATTAATATGCCGTTTCGAGTGTTGGGATGTCTGTGTTCAAATGTGTGAAATGTTATGGGACTTAACTGCTAAGGTCAGCAGTCCCTAAACTTACACACTACTTAACCTAAATTATCCTAAGGAGAAACACACACACCCATGCCCGAGGGAGGACTCGAATCTCCGCCAGGACCAGCCGCACAGTCCATGACTGCAGTGGGACGTCTATATTTCATATCTCTCTAGTGTTACGATGTAGCAAGATGCTTTCAGAACATGCAGAAAAATACTACGGGTCACATGTTGGATATACAGAAGGCTGTGACTGATCAAATTTTTCACGAATATCAAATCAAATCATCTTCTTCTGCATTCCAAGAATGTCTGAAGTAAGTAATTGTGTTTTCTTATCCATCGTAGTCGTTATTTTGAAATACATCTACACACCTAAGTAAGTCAGGTAATTTGTACATAATTCCTATGTAGAGCGACATGTATGGCCCACAAAATTTCACAAAACGCAGAAAACAATTTTGTGTCGTTTCAAAGCCATCTTAAATGTTATGTTGAAATCCTGTGTGTAATATTTTCACTGTCAGGAGAGTAAGTGTGTTTTGGTACTGATTTGTTACACTTTCCCCATAACTAACACCATGATATTGCAATGTTAAAATTAAAAATTTCACTCTGAAAATCCTAGGTTCACACGAAAACATGGACGTAGTTAGATTCATAGGACTTATCTGCCCCATTTCACAGATTTCAAAATTGGTCAGCTAAAAATGTTTTGGTAGTGACTGTTGTTTATCAGACAGGAATACAGTTTCTAAACGTTTATTTTTCAGATATCTGTAAAATAAATTTTAACCATGATAGGGTTAACAGTGTTACCAAAAGTCTCAGATACTACTTGACCAATTTTCTTCACATTTTTACGCGATACGCTAATTAAAATTCGTACGGACATAATCTACATGTTTTTTGTAGAATAATTAATATATTAACATATATGTAGCACATAAAGAGGAAAAAGAGGAGACGTAGTACCAACAATCTCGAACAGTTCTCCACAGATTTAATTCGGTACAATCTTCAACTTTTGTAGTCCTGTCTTCCTCAGTTGCGTATAATATTACGGTACATTGATAATTTTTACTTTTTGGACCGTTTTCGTGCCATATGCGTTTCGCCTTTATTCTCTGCAAGGCATCTTCAGTGGCCTGGAATATGTACATATTTTTACTATTTATTTTACATTCTGGGGCAATGTCCCTATAGGTCATAAACAGTTCTGGTGGATGGTTTTTGCTATGATGTAGTAATATTTTTAATTCTACTTACACGCCGGGTGGATGATTGTCTACATATTACGTTTCTGTTCCATTTTTACGGTTCAGTGAGGTTAAAAGAGCTTTAAAATCATGGGTGAAGAAGCAAAACTCTCGATCTTCCTAACTGACTTGGATGCCTGGGTCCAACGACGGTGCCAATGCGTGCAAATGCGAGGTGACTGTTTTCTGCGGTGGTGTTGTATAGAGGACAGTTCAGCCTATTATCTGTACTAATTCCGCTGTTATATGGTCATTATAAATTTTTTATGACTCAGTTGCATTACTTTTTGATCCACCCTCGCACACTTTGTCCCATTAGAAGTACGTCATATGCATTAGTCACACACTCCTGCGACATCTGTACATTGTCGATGGATTAGCCGTATACAAATGCCTTCAAATGTTCTCATTAGTCCAGTAAACGATGGAAAATTAGGGGACAAAATTCATGAAGTCGCAAGGTTTGTAGAGTTGTAGGGGGGAGTGTAATGAATAAAATCCCGACTAGAGCGGGGTGAGCGAAGAGGTGGGGAACTACGCATTTAAATATCACTTTCTTATCTTTTTCTTGACTGTCTAGAAAACAGTGGTTTCTAGCGGAAGTGTGTCTTAGTAAAAAAGTTAAACTGCATTCAATATCCTTAAAAAAACCTCCTATTTTTTCTGGGAATACAGTTATAGGTTCCTCGTTGTAGGTAATTTAAAACCCGCTGATTATTAAAAATAGTGTTTTAATGTTATAAATTTATTGTTAAGTGAAGTGGGTAAAGAACAAACTTAATGTGGGTTCCACACCTAAGAGCAATAGAGCCGTTTTAAGAGATAAATTGTGTTCTGAGAATGTAGCATGGTTGAAAGGCGGGGTTCGAGGTTAGAGGCGTGAGGGAAAGTGGTTCGCATGATTGTGGTCATGCATTTCCCTCCTTCATAGGTCTGCAAAATGAAGAGCGAGCAGGGAATTCCCCATTCTCTCTGCTGCACTATAAGGTGTTTCACAAAGTTATACCGAACCTTCCGCAGCTCGCCTTATGAATCACTGGGCTTCCAAATACATGGTTATGGAAATATGATTCTGCCTTGAGCAAACTCTAATTCTTCTTGTTTCACCATCGTCAGTGGGTTCATTTATTTTCTTAATGTCACATACTGATGTTTATGTGGCTGTCTGATATTTGCAGTTCAGTTGATATTTTACTCCAGTTTGTCATATTTTGTTTGTATACCCCATAGAGGCATGGAAAAGCGGAAACAGGAAAAAATAGCAAACTGGAGCAAAATATCAGCACATTGGAAATTTCAAACAGGCACATAAACTTGAGTAGGTGATAGTAAGAAATTAAATGCCGGCCGGAGTGGCCGAGCGGTTCTAGGCGCTACAGTCTGGAACCGCGCGACTGCTACGGTCGCAGGTTCGAATCCTGCCTCGGGCATGGATGTGTGTGATGTCCTTAGGTTAGTTAGGTTTAAGTAGTTCTAAGTTCTAGGGGACTGATGACCTCAGAAGTTAAGTCCCATAGTGCTCAGATCCATTTGAACCATTTTTTAAGAAATTAAATAAATAAATCCACTTACGATGAGAAAACTTCACCGAAACATGTTTAGTTGTTAAACATGAAGAATTTGTGTTTGCTCAAGGAAGAATTGTACTTCCACAATTATACACATATTACTATTATATCATTTGAAACAATAAATTACTCTCTGTTAGTTTGTACCTATTCCTTTTGTCAGATTCTTCAACTACAGAGGTCACACGTAATAAACCCACATTTAAATACCCGACCGATGACGTAGTCAGTACCTGAAAGCTTGACTTCGTCTTTCCAAGGCAATGAGTGTAGTGAAACAATAGAGAAACAAGACTGTCACTTTGCTATACAGCGGTTTAGCGATCGGTAACTATCTTCCTTCAATACATATTTATTTATGCAGTTTTTACACAAGCTGCGAGATCTAATTCTTGAAGAAAAGTTAAACTATCTGTAAACAGAAATATTAGTTGAATGATATCTTATTAGCGGAACATGCTCACTCATACAGTAGCACCATACAGGTCAGGTTCTTGCCCATTCAAAGCTGCTGGACATTATTTATTTCCCCGCTATTGAAATTACTCCGACTTCTAATGCGGCTCTAGGCACCAGTATGCAAATCATACAGTATGCGAGGAGGATTCCACAGCGGAAGGGAGCGCAGGGCAGAACGTGCAGTCGTCATTAAGTTACTCCCCAACAGCAACGGCGTCTACGAACCTGACACCGAGCAATAACTGACTCTAAAGCAAGAAAAGCGACCAGTAGAATACCGTACCTTCTACTTCGAGGTATAACATTCGGCGAAGAGCTCCGTTTAATATGCGCTCATGCACTCGCACATGCTGTCGGCTATTACGCCATAAATAAGGAATAATCGCTTAGCCTTATGCGGCAGTAGGGACTAAGAATTTGTTCCCTGAGATTGTCTCTAATTTACCCTAACACCACTCGAAGATCTAATTTACAGTTGCCCACATCTGCGCTACAACCTAGTTGACCTGGTGTTGCATTGCTGAACCAACCGGATGGAGCGCTTTTCGATGGTATTCGTGTCTCTGCTCCTCGCCGTCAGGTAAAAAAGTACTACGCACCAAACAGGTAAAGAGAGTAGCGGAAACAACGTAAATCGCGGTAATTTCAGTGTACATCTTTATTTTTTCTAGGCTGTCAGAAATATTCATTTACCTGAAGGTGGAGCTTCGAACATTACTTTCTTGTATACGAGGCATATTCAAAAAAAGAAGCTACTGTGTCCATAACGGGTTGTGATTTCTTTATTTTTTGAGGGTTAGCAACACTGAGTGGTATATGCGGATCCCATAACTAGAGCGAGCATCGTAGGAACATGACAGTACGTGAACTCACGTTGTAGTGTCCAGTGGCGTGAGAAATGTCGGTAAGAAATACCTCCAAGTGCGAGCCACGTGCTCTGATTCGCTTTTTATTCGCGGAGTAAATAACAGCTACCGAATTTGTTTCGTTAATCAGAAAGGTTAACGGCAAAGGATTATGAGCAGAACAAGTATTTTTAAATGGTGTAGCGAATTTAGTGGAGCCAAAACAAATATTCAGGACGAACAGAGGAGTGGAAGATCTTCCATTTTGACAGATGAGTTAGTGCAAAAAGTTGAGGAAACTGTTCTTGAAAACCACCGATTGACAGTGGATGAAATTTCTGCGATGTTTCTGCAACCCTCCAGAAATCTCTGATACGAGACACTCACAGAAATGCTCTGCTACAGGGACCTGTGTGCAAGATGGGTCCCGAAACAGCTGACAGAGCAGCACACGAAGATGCGTGTCAGCAGCAACCGCGACTTGAATTTTCTGTGTTCTGTTTTAAGTGGAGATGTTACGCGAGTGGTTCATTAAACGCCTGAGACAAAAAGACAGCCTTTACAGCAATTCCCCTTGTGCCAAAAAAAAATTCAAAACCACAATTCGGGGCAAGAATATCACGGCATCGGTGTTTCGGGACCGAAAAGGCATCGTATTGGTCGAATTTCTGCCTCAGAAGAAGACTGTCAATGGACAACGATATTGTGAGACCCTAAAAACCACAAAAGGAACGTTGAAAACAAAAGGATGGGCATACCGACGAGAGGAGTGTGTTCATTGCACGACAGAGCCCATCCTCACACAGCCTTAGCCAGACAAGGCGCTTTTGGAGCCATGTGGTTGGGATGTTTGGACCACCCTCCCGTATTCCTCTGATCTGGTGCCTTCACTTTATCATTTTTACACCTCCCTGAAGGCACACCAGAGTGGAATTAAATTTTCAGCTGACGAGCAGGTGCAGAGAGAGTTTCGGAAGTGCAGGAAGGAGTTGGCGGGAGAGTTCTTCGAGGAGGGCATAAAGAAGCTTATGCCAGGCACCGAACGGGATGGCGATTATTAGGAGAAACGGTCGACTAATGTATCAAAAACTCCTGTAATTTGTTCCAGTTCTCTTTTTTCTTATTTTCTGAGCATGGGTCGTGTAACTCATCGACTTCCCGAATGATTTTATGTTGCCCTCCATCTATTCCTATCTTGCCCTTGGATCTTCATCTCCTACGTACCAACTACAACCAACATCTTGCATTACTTGTTTACTATATTTTAGTCATTGATAGCAGCTAGAATTTGTTTTCTCTTCCACTGTTCCGTAGAAAGTCAAGTCAATTATTCCGAAACGCTTTAGCAGATTTCACCAACTGCAACATAGTCGCGTATACAAACAGTGATCCAATACCGTCAAATGTTTTTTATTCCAGTCTCTAATCACGATATCAATTCTTCAGACGATGACCGGTTTCAGTCCGTAATGACCATCCTCAGTTCTAAAATATGCAAATATATACACCTTGTGAGCAGTATGTCTTTCAACATAAAACAGCAATATGTATCACAATATACTGTCATACAACCAGGGACATGTACAGATAAAATACAATAAAACGTACCTTTTCTTACACCATGTCCTAAAGTGATAAGGCCATAATGGCATCGTCAAAACATATAAATATAATCAGCACAGCATCGTCACATAGATCTAAAATAAGGTGTACAATAGGCCACATCGTCCACACAGAGATTATTGCAACTAGCTACTAAAGTACAGTAGCAACCAGAAGCCTGTTTGCCTACACACTCCCTAGATGTCGCTACTGTGGGCTTAGATATAGTCAGCATTTACGCAAAAATCATAATCTGATAAAAACACATTAGGTAAAGTGCATGTAGCAGACTTATTAAAATTGGTGACTATCATAGAAACCAACTGTGATAAATTAAAAGACGAATGCATTAGGTCAGCCGGGAAGCGTACCAAGATTGTCCACACAGTTGCGATAGACACCGTGTCAGGATGGGGCAATGGTTAACGAAACTGCCTAGTAAGCAGAAGATTCTGGGTTCGAGTCCTGACTCGGCACACATTTCCACTTGTTGCCGATGATTCCGCACAGGGCATCGATGCAGCTGGTGTTATTAGTTCCTTTGTCTTCCTTTTCTTTCTCTCCTCTCGCCTTTGAATTACATAATTTATATCACAGCTGCAGATCCCACGTGGTGTCTCTTCTTTCCACGCATTCATATGTTGTTGTTGAGGTTTTCAGTCCTGAGCTTGGTTTGATGCAGCTCTCCATGCTACTCTATCCTGTGCAAGCTTCTTCATCTCCCCGTACCTACTGCAACCTACATCCTTCTGAATCTGCTTAGTGTATTCATCTCTTGGTTTCCCTCTATGATTTTTACCCTCCACGCTGCCCTCCAGTACTAAACTGGTGATCCCTTGATGCCTAAGAACATGTCCTACCAACCGATCCGTTCTCCTTGTCAAGTTGTGCCACAAACTCCTCTTCTCCCCAATTCTATTCAATACCTCCTCATTAGTTATGTGATCTACCCATCTAATCTTCAGCATTCTTCTGTAGCACCACATTTCGAAAGCTTCTTTTCTCTTCTTGTCTAAACTATTTATCGTCCACGTTTTACTTCCATACATGGCTACACTCCATACAAATACTTTCGGAAACGACTTCCTGACACTTAAATCTATACTCGATGTTAACTAATTTCTCTTCTTCAGAAACGCTTTCCTTGCCATTGCCAGCCTACATATTATATCCTCTCTACTTCGACCATCATCAGTTATTTTGCTCATCAAATAGTAAAACTTCTTTACTACTTAAGTGTCTCATTTCCTAATCTAATTTCCTCAGCATCCCCCGACTTAATTCGACTACATTCCATTATCCTCATTCTTCTTTTGTTGATGTTCAGCTTGTATCCTCCTTTCAAGACACTGTCCATTCCGTTCAACGGCTCTTCCAAGTCCTTTGCTGTCTCTGACAGAATTACAATGTTATCGACGAACCTCAAAGTTTTTGTTTCTTCTCCATGGATTTTAATACCTACTCCGAATTTTTCTTTTGTTTCCTTTACTGCTTGCTCAATATACAGATTTAATAACATCGGGGAGAGGCTACAACACTGTCCCACTCCCTTCCTAACCACTGCTTCCCTTTCATGCCCTTCGACCTTATAACTGCCATCTGGTTTCTGTACAAATTGTAAATAGCCTTTCGATCCCTGTATTTTACCCCTGTCACCTTTAGAATTTGAAAGAGAGTATTCCAGTCAACATTGTCAAAAGCTTTCTTTAAGTCTAAAAATGCTAGGAACGTAGGTTTACCTTTCCTTAATCTTTCTTCTAAGATCAGTCGTAAGGTCAGTATTGCCTCACGTGTTCCAATATTTCTACGGAATCCAAACTGATCTTCCCCGAGGTCGGCTTCTACCAGTTTTTCCATTCGTCTGTAAAGAATTCGTGTTAGTATTTTGCAGCCGTGGCTTATTAAACTGATAGTTCGGTAATTTTCACATCTGTCAACACCTGCTTTCTTTGGGATTGGAATTATTATGTATTGGTGTAAAAAAATGGAAAAATCGTGAACTAACTGTGACACGGAGCGGTCCGGACTGAAAATTACAAGTAAAGTGATGTTAAAAATCATCGCGTACTGATCGACTTTACCGTGTACGGCTGGCGAGGTACCTGGCGATTGGGATTCGCCCCGGCAGCTGGCGGCTCTGGACATCCCTGGCGGTGGACGCGCCGGTAGCCAGTAGCCGGTAGCTGGGCGCAAGTATTTCATTACGAGCCGGCAGCCGCTCGCCCGGTAATTATTGCTGATGCTGCAGCGCGGGGCGAGCCGGCCACATCGGGGAAAAACCGAGAAAAACGAGCGCAGCGGCCGCAGCAAAAAGGAAGAAACTGGGGCTCATCGGCGCCCGGACCGCCGGCGACGGCGACGGCGACGGCGACGCCACCCTCCGGTTCGCGCCAAAAACTCGGATTTTGTGAGCAGCGCGTTCTCGGCCCTGCTATTTTAAAACCCGAACGGAAGCCGCGAGGTAGAAACATTCGGACTACGGTGCATTCATAGTAGATGAAACGCCAACTTGGACTTGGCAGAGACAGGGTTGTAAATCAATGGTGGAAAAGTTTTATTAATGTAATACAGGCATAGATTTGCACTTCCTATTCATCGACTTCAAGTAAATCTTTGACAGCGTAAGTCGACAAGAATTATGTAGAGTGCTAAGAGAAGATGGTGTAGAGAGTGCTTCAGTTGCCCCTACCGACTCGTTTTATGCAACCACACATGACAGCTGTGGAGATGTGAAGCATATTGTCAAAATGCCACAGAACAACTAGTGGAGCATTGGAAGATATCTTAGACCTATTGTAGAAATTTTGTTCAGGAAACTACTAAAGCACATTATTGTGGCGAGTCATATATTAATATTTCCACTAGATTATAAACCAGAAAACTGTAACTACTACGTTTCGCATTTTGATATCTCCAGTTAATTTCGTTGCTCCGACTGTGAAACGCACTTTACAAGGCAATGTTTATGAAGCATTTACGAAAGGTTGAGTACTATAAACGGAATAAACTTACAGAGACATGCAAAACCTGCATGAATACTCCGCTAATTACATAAAGAAAGACTGCAGACACTTAGATAAATATAGCACAAGTCAGGTATATCTTAGTCCAAAAATACCGTGTAACACATGACCAGTCCTCACTTGTATTTTTTGCAGTATGATTCCGTTTGCTAAAAGTCGCTCAAACCTCTGAGGGGGAACTTATATCGATTACTTGGCTGTTACCTCTATTGATACCGTTCCTGATGCTGTCATAGTTCAGGTTGCATAAAACATCATGGGCAGGGACATCTGGATCACCCTGTATTTGCTAAACTAATGAATCTAATGAGAATGTCAGTGAAAAGAGAGTAGAAAAAGTAAATATGTTCAGTAGTCAAGTGAAAGCTTTGTCTTTAATAAAGGGGTGAAGCAAGGTGACAACCTCTCCACTGCCTTATTCGATATAGCCCTACACAGCGAAGTAAATTTAATCAATGAAAGAGACATGTTCATAAAAACTAGCCAGGAATGTGTATGTGCTGATGATATTGCTATATAGGAAGAACTGCCAGCACACTAAAAAAAAAAAAAAAAAAAAAAAAAAAAAAAAAAAAAAAAAAAAAAAAAAAAAAACACCCGGCAATGAAAACACAATCATTAAAAATCGGCATATTAGAAAATCAAAATAAAACAAAAAATGTGGTAGTGTCAGACTCAGAGGCCGGAAGAACCCCTAAGGATCTGAAAATTCTATATAGCTATTAGGCTGCGTTTGGAGTTCTATCAAATATTAGATCTATAAAAGCGTTACTGTCCTACACGTGCATCGAAGTTACCGGACTGTATTAGTATTGTAAATTACTGTATCGTATCCGTCAGGAATGAAAGTATACAATGAAAGTTTGAACGAATGATGACAGGGTGGTTGGACTGGGTGGGAAAGTAAACAAATATGGAGGCTCCTGATGAAAACCTCTACCATCTCACGGAAACACTTTCCAAAAATCCGAGAATCGATTTTCAGCGTGTAAGCAGAGCAGATAATGTGCTATGCGTGTCACGTTGTATTAGGTTTTTTAAAAAATTCATCGACCTTGTTATTCGTAATTCACCTTATTTTGGGTTCTCCCAGTCTACATTTTCTGTGACATCAGTGTAAACGTCATATATTGCTGCGGTATAAAAATATGTAATGTTGTCTTATTAGTGAAAAATTTTCTTCATAACCGTATTTTTAGAGCCGCGTTCTAGAAAAGAGCAAATAATAGCTCCATTAATAATTTCCGCTATAGAAGTCTGTTGCAAAAAGTTTGACTTCTACCAGTCGACCGCTAGAATTTCATTACTGACGGACGAAATACTAGCTTCTTGCAACATGTGACCACATTGCCCGTGTAGTATTAACTGCACGAGCTACGGGAGAGTGAAATTTCGCAATGGAATGGACAATATCAGTATTCCATATTCGGAGGGAAGTGAATAGAGTAAATAAACAGCTATTTCTTCAAATTATCTGCTACTTGTGTGAAAAAAAATTCGCTATGTGTTGAGTGCAATCAGTTCACAAGCACAGTGTGACGCGTAACCTATAAATATATCTCACGATCGCTTATTTTACATTTGCCATGTGTTTATCGCAAGAAGTCACTATTTGTCATTGTCAGCCACTGTCACTAAGGAGCTGGCCTTGCACTAACCAAGATAGGCAGCCCTACGGCATTTTGCTGGTCTGTATATTTTCTAAGAATGCAGTGTAAGTAGATAAACATGCAAGAACGCCCGACATCCACTACGAATGGCCTATTTCTTGCCGTATGAATTTCTTGCACTTAGACGCCTAATGTAAGCATGTCAAAAGACTCTTATTGTGTTAACAGCTATTAGTAATAGGAGGCTAATAAAAATTTGTTATGAGAAAAGTGCTTGTCTTAAAAGGATCCGGAAAATGAGGGCAATGTTATCGACTTTCCATAGGTAGAAGTTCGAAGTTTCAAGAAGTTGTTCAGCGACACACTAACTGAACAGTTTACATAAGAAAACTTTGTGATTAGTGCTAATAATCAGTTGTGTACGTGAGGGACAAAAATAGAAACGGACATGCAAGTAAGAAAACTGAGCAATATTGGAGAGTCCAAAATTCAGTGAACGTATTGTTTGTTTGAAATTTGGACGTTTTTAGTAGTTTTCAGATGCAAAAGCTGATAGTTGGGGGTGGTCGGAAGATGGTAGGGGGGGGGGGGGGGTTGGCGAGAGAAGGTTGTGAACCACAACACAAAACAGTAGTCCAGTATTATAAGCTTGGTTTCACGAAGTCGATGATAGCAAGTAATTTATTGTAAATCTGAGCATCTCACATTGACACAGTTATGAAGAAATTAAAGGAAAACGAAACTTGTATCAGAAACGCGTTTGTGAATTTTCCAGTCAGATCTGTGGAACTTAGCCAGGAAAAATCATTGGGTGTCCACGATGTTTTGGACATATGTGTTCCTCTCGTGACAGCTAATGACAGTCATCCACAGATATAGGAAGATGGTTAAAAGTCTTATTGCCAAAGTATCAAAAATGCCGAAAAGTTATGTCCGACTGCACATCTGAGAATCACAGGTGATTTACTATTATTTAATACAGAATGCAGAATTAATTTTTGTAATTATCCTCACAAAAGAAAGCTATGAACTAGACAGAAATAGTTTTCTGAGCTATTAGGCGCTACGTGTATTACGGGAGAGAGAAAAAATACGGCTTTTGAATGGGGAGAAAATGATAAAGAGCTTTTTCCATGTTGCAGTTCTCACAACAAAGAACACAAGAAATTTTCCAATCAAGAAAAGTGTTCTTATTTTGTAATTGGATCTGTGAGGAAGGATGTCATAATTATATGCGATATGTGCTGGAGTATCGGCACTAGCAATAACAAGAAACGGCAGTAGCAATATAGTGGCAATTGGTTGTCAGGTGCGTAGTTTTAAGCTGACTTAGAACAAAACTGTTTGCAGATGACCAGGTACAAGACCAGTGTGTCAGCTGCACACAGCAACAAAACTGTACGACATGGAGGGATCCTTTAATGAAACCAGAGTTACGGCTCTCATCGGGGAAGAGCACAAGAGCGACAAGATTTCAATAAACACTACAACCCTCGAGCAATACCTAAGGTACAACCTCAGCTACATTCAAGAAAACGAATGCAATACAAAATCACAAATTTCGCAAAAGCCAAAGGACTCATAAATATCACCTTCTGACCACCTCTTCCCCAGCGGCACACCAGGCGTGACTGCAGAACACCCTGGCTAAAACTGTCCTCATGTACACAACGATGTTCAGACACTCAGTAGAGATAACGAACGGAAGTTAATAAGTGCAGGGATTCGGGTAATAAGCAGAACATCTGGCTGCACACAATAGGACTGGTGAAGATCTGACGACATCCTTATGGCTCTCAAAGCAAAACCAATTCTAAACGTAGTACAGAATTACAGAATATATTGGGAAGACCATGAACTACGGATGAAGACCGGCCGGAATCCCCGAAAAAAACATATACCAACCCAGAGGAAGAATAGATGTAGGAGGACCAGCAAGAAGATGAATAGAGAGCGTAACAGGGCACTAGTCTAAATACTAGATAGAAAGAGGAAGAAAGAGAAGGAGAAGTCTATAACGGACAAACGTCGTGTCTTCAATGTGGGGTATTCGGAGATGAATAACAAATATTGAAGAACTTCGTAATATCAGTAATGTGGGCTAGAACATTTATTCAGGTCTCAGTCTTACGGTGTAACCGACAACCGGTTGATATACTTCGTCTTACAGAACCGATCGACATGCCGCACGTATGTCAAGATTCCGGAAAATCAGCTTCTCGAATTGCCTAAAAGGTTTCGCTTGAATCTTCTCGAAATGTGCCAGGACACAACAATAGAACAGTGGAACCGTAACGGAAGCAGCAGGCGTCAGAGCTATAAATACTGGTTCGCCCGTCCTAATTTAAGTTTTTCGCGATCTCCTTCGAATATTTTAGGACAGTGCCGTGATTGTTGTTTAAACGGACGGTGACTGCTTCCTTCCCCCTACTTATCTACTTTGCCACCTCTGTAACTACGAGCTCAATGAGATGTTGAACTTCAATCTCACTTCCATCTTCCCTGCTGTCCTTTCTCCTTTTCTGTATATTCCTGTCGCGAGCTGACAAGCAGACTATATCTAGCATTCCCCGAATGATCGATGAGACCCGGCCGTGTACTTCACTGGCCTTCAGCCTCTACAGATCTTCCTTTTCTTTATGAGATGAGAGATATCTATAAAATAAAAGCGGCAGGTGACTTTAGCTCCCGCCATGAACTTTACTGCATTCAAGAGCTAATGTGAAGACAACCATGAAGAACATAAACTAATAAAATAAGACCTGAAGAAAATTACTGGAGTGTGCGGAGACATTTTCCAAAATTTAACATCAAATCATTTGTTTTTGAGACCCTAGCTTGAAGCGTAAGACTTTTCCATCCTCCTAACAACTTTCAAATGCATGTACTTATAAATTCCGCCACCAGTCAAAAGAATAATTTCATTTTAAATTCTGTTCCGTGGCATTTCGGTCATTTCAGCTGGTCTTGTGGCGGTTTTTCTCTTATAGCGTCTAAATCTGTGACAACATAAAACAGTTCCAGAAACACACATAGTGGTACAACTTCAAATAGTTTAATCAAAACAAAAAAGGACGGTACAGAATATAAACATCACATTATGGACATTTAATATTTAATCGTGTATTTAATCTACAGTAATGTTATTACCGTATTATGATGTGCAATTTCCTGTGTTCCTAGAACTGTATTACGTTCTCAGACTGATGCATGAAACTGTAAGGAAAGGATATACTAGAAGCCGTGAGTGCCAGAGCATCTGAAGATGAATTCACAGGGTATTAAATAATTTAAAACGAAGTTATTTTTCTGATTTAGGGTTGAATTAATGTACACATACTTTTGAATTATACAGATAATATAATGGAAGAGATTAAGTTCGAAGATACTTTTTAAGCTTAGCAATAGTGCCCTTGTAACCCCACACTTATTGAAAACTTAAAAAAGGAAAGGAAGTTGGAGGCTTAAAGTCTTTTGGATGACGAGGCTGAGGCGGATCACGCAAGTTAGGGCAAGCCAAAGATAAGAAAGGAAATCTGCGCGTTATTTCGGAAGGATTCACGCCAATAGCATGGAACGAGGAACCGAACACCTCTCTTCGCCATTCATTATTTAGAAAAAATGAAGAAGTAAGCAAAGGATAAGCTGTTTGTAAGAATTTTTCGCGTAAAATTCTCCATATCACAACCTCTTTAAATATTTACTAATCCACCCACACCCTTTTTATCTCTTAAAAAGGTACAGATAATTCTAGCCATTAGTGTAAGGGTACTTTGTCAGAGAACAAAATTTACACATTCATGTATTTTTACCTTTGCTTTCATGCATATCTGTTAATATAATGTTTTCGCTATCTTCTGTGGGTGCTCGCTCAGTGTCTTGGTAAAATTAACCACTGCCCTGTGTTGACAGCGCGAAAGACAATATTTTAACACCTTGCTATCTACAGCGCGAAACTCGCGTTACTTTTCGGTGTTTTATCCTAGTGTGAATGGTTTTATCGTATCATTTTGTCAAGCAATTGCTTTTCCTACTTTGCGTACATGTAATTAAGTTTCCTAATGCATTCAAACGTCAGTTTACCACTTTTTGCTTCATTTCGTGCTCTACTGCCATCTACTTCACATCTATAGCAGTAACAGTGTACGCCATCAATCCAAAACGTTTCGAGGCTGTATCATGTTAAGAAATGGAGAAAATTTAAGATGATGATTTTAATGCTTCATGTATTCTACATAGTCTCCTCCTATTACAGTACAACGCACAGAAAGTTTATACAACCACGCGAAATGACGAAAAGTCGTTGTCTGAGATGCTGAACTCGCGTGCCCCAACGGCTTGAATGTCGGTCATTCGACAAAGCGTTGACGCCTCATGTGAGCTTCTGCACTGTACTGTTTTGTGGTAGGTTCGTATTAATAACACCAAGTCTCATCACAGTGATGGTTTTTTCCAGAAAAGAATGTCAGCGTTTTTCATTTCATTCAAGTCTTGGCAGGCGTCCACTCATAGCTGTCTTTGTTCAAGAGTGAAGGTAGACGCAACAAACTTTGCAGACACTCTTCTCTTCTTCAAAAAGTTCTAGAGAATGTCTTGAATACTTTATTTAGAATTACCCAATTCGTTGCTCCATTGCAATTGGTGAGACGACAAAATGAACACTACGATCGCACGTCCATTTCTTAAAACTGAATGTTCACAGCTGACTGATCAAATGAGCATCTGTTGTTTACTGTTGTTAGTTGAAGCTGCGACGGTGGGTACTGCGCTGGCATGTCCTGTACGCCAGAAATAAAATCAATATTGGAACTTTATGGATGGCCGGTGAATTGAAAAGCTATAAAGTGTCACTTCTGTCGATCCATAAGGAAAGGAAATTACATGTGAATAATGCTTATGTTTCATTACAGATGATTTATTTCGCAAATGATACTGAAAGATATAAGCCAACAAGGAAAACAGGCCGTTGTTGCCAAAAGCAGTAGATGAAAGCACTCTGGAACTATCAACACAAGGCAGTGGCCATTTTTATCTGAGCCAACATGTAGCCAACAGTCAAGGATGACACATAAAGTATCTAAACTCGTACCGATTAAAGAAATAATAGAAATATATGCGCCTACTGCTCCGATAAGGTGCCTAATTTCATTGTTATAAGTTGAGAGCTCAAGTAGATGGTAATCAGATTAACCAATTGGAAGAGACTAAGGAGCACGTACAAGAAATGAACTTCGCATAAGACTTCAGAAGAAACGGTGTAGTGCTTTTAACACAAGTGCCGTAGCACCATTCCACACAGAAACTCAAATAGAATACTTTTCTGATATTGTCAGAAGAACAGAAAAATACTCGTAACACAGTGGATTCATGAAGAGATTTTGGGAAATGAATAACGTCAAAAGTGTAAACACTTCACAGCTTAACAAGCGCACTTTAAATGGGCAAAACATTGTTTACTGCACAAAGCGTAAAGGAACACCGTCTTTGCTTGACCTCCCGTCTTTGAATGACACCCCATCGACATCATTCACCATATATGTCCACAAAAAAGTTCAGTTTGTTTCGGAAATCAAATATACGCTACACACTATCATGTAGTTTTGAACTTATCGTGTTCCACCCCAGCATATCATACAGACAGTAGACCAAGAATCAATCCATGAGTAACCCTCTGTTTTGTACCTCCTTGTCATAAAGCTCTTATTGTGTACGTAGAAATAGTTGTGAACACGGCTACGTACACGCAGACACTGTTTTCCTCTTTCTGCCTTTCCAGTTGTAATATTTTTCCGTTTTCCGGATGTGCCCTTCAGCGAGCGAGGACAATTTTTGTAGCAGACTGTGGCATTCAATACATTTTGCATACCAAAAGTACACTACAAACTATAAATGTGTTTTAGTTTTATTTTGTTCGTCCTCTGCACATCATGAAAAACAGTGGACTAAGAATCAACTTCTGAGGAACTCTCTATTTTACACTACCGTCGGAAAGTTTTTAGGGTGTATGTCAAGACTGTTCTGAAGACAACAACGTGCACGCAGTGTTCCCTTCTTTTGGCTTTCCCATTTTTATAATTTAGTTTTTCTTAGATACGTTTTTCCGTGAGCGAGAACAATTTTTGTAGCCCTCTGTAGCATTCAACCAGTTTCGGATAACAAAGGTGCGCTACACACTATCAAATGCTTTTTAATCATATTTTGTTCGGCCCCTACACATCATGAAAAATATTAGGCCAAGGAGCAACGTCTGAGGAACTCTTTATTTTATACCTCGTAGTCGCAAAATTTTTAGGAAGTACGTGTAAATGGATCTGAATGCGACGACGTACACTCTGAGTTCCTCCCTTTCTGGGTTTTCAATTGTCATACTTTTACTTATTTTTGAATATCTCCTTCAGCAAGTGAGAACAATTTTTGTGGCAGTCTATGGCATTTAGTCTGTTCTGTATAAGAAATGTGCGCTGCAATTTGTAAGTGTGTTTTAATACAATTTTGTTGAACTCCTACACATCATGAAAAACAATGGACTAAGAATAAGTCCCTGAGGAACCTTCTGTTTCACACCTGCCTGATCAGAAAGCTTTTAGTGTATATTCAAGATATTTCTGAACACGACAACGCGCATTCAGTGTTTCCTTCTTTCTGGCTTTCCCATTTTTTAATACTTTTACTTTATTCGGCTATATCTCTCAATGAGCGAGCACAATTATTGTGACAGTCTGTGGCATTCAGTCAGTTTTGGATAAGAAATGTGTGCTGCAAACTGTAAATGTATTTTAATATCATTTCTTTAGATCGCTGCACATAATGAAAAACAGTGGACCAAGAATAAGTCTCTGAGGAACTTCCTATTTTACACCCCCTCATCAGAAAGCTTTTAGGGTGTCTGTAAGATAGTTCTAAACACGATGACGCGCATACAGTGTTTCCTTCCTTCTGGCTTTCTTATTTTTTATTACTTTTAGTTTATTCAGGCATATCTTTCAATGATCAAAGATAATTATTCTGACAGTCTGTGGCATCCAATCTGTTTTGGGTGCCAAATGTGCGCTGCCAACTATAAGTGAGTTTAAGTGTCAATTTGTTCGAGCTCAACACATCGTAAAATAAACATTGGACCAAGAATCGATCCCTGAGGAACTCTCTATTTTACACCTCCGTAGTTTTCGTTGAAGTAGTTCTGAACAAGACGACGTACACCTGCACAGTACGTCCCTCTCTCTGGCTTCCCCATTTTCATATTTTATCATTTTTTTTTTCGGATACGTCCTTCAGCGAGCGAGGACAATTTTTGTGGCGCGCATCCGCCGGCGCGGCCTGTCTCCGGCGCGGCCCGTTGGCGCCCGGCGCTGATTGGGAAGTTCACCCCCGTGTCCGAGCTTCCGGCTGGGAATCACATTATGCCGGAGATTGAACGGCGCGCCGCGATAAATTACTCTCCGCCCGCCACCCGATCTGTATGATTTGTGTGCGGCGCGGTGCGCACCACGCTTTGTTCCGCGGCGCACCAGACGGGAACCAAGGAATTTCCAGGGATAAACAAACGCCCGCTCCCGACCTACAGGTGGTCGCCGTTCTGTTCCCGAGGTGCTGAGTCTCGTCTCGTTGACAACCGGCTCCTCGCCGTCCAGCAGTCACTACTGTAGCCTGCTAGAGAATACTCACTTACGCTGAAAGTTTACGCCCGTCTGCAAATCCCTAGAAAACGCAGTTTTGTTTTATTTCATTGTACCGCAATTCCTTTTTACGCTTCATCGGGAGAAGTACTATAGGAGGAATGATCGGTGTGTATTAAAAAAAAAAAAGTGTCATATACTCCTACAGTAGGTTCTAATGGTCAAAACTAGAAATTGGAAATTTGTGGTAAGTTCCTATGGGACCAAACTGCTAAGGTCATCAGTCCCAAGGCTTATGCAATACTTAATCTAACTTAAACTAACTTACGCTAACGACACCACACACACCCATGCCCGAGGGAGTACTCGAACCTCCGACGGGGATAGCCGAGCGAGCCGTGGCAAGGCCCTATGTATCGCACCGCTAGCCCGCGCGGCGGTCAAAACTAGACGAAAAGTTGTTGTAAACATACGTCCTTGTTGGATATGGACCAACCTGGCCTCTCATTGTCATTTTAATAGAAGTAGACATTGCAGGCAGTGCAGAATGTCATCACCACTCATCCTGACACATCCCTCAGTCCTTCGCAGTTAATCAAGCACTCTTACAAATACACTTGTCTTCATTCGTATTACGTCAGATGGATTTTTCACGTGCTCTTCTAACGTCTGCACATTATCGAAGGGTTGGGGCATACACCAATGCCTTTAAATAACCGCACAGCCCGAAATCCAGTGAAAAGGGACGCCATGCCGCTGGACATCTTCGAGAATCTCATTAAATGTTGCGGCGTGGTATGTCGTTCCTTCTCTGCAGCAAGGGGTGCTGCCAGTCGTGCATAAACAAAGGTCGCTGTCTTTATTTTATTACTTTTTATGTTACACGTCTGTTTCCGTAGGAACAAACTAGGGAGCAAATCTCCAAGGTCATGGAACATGTCAGTACGTGAAATTACAACAGAAAAATCTTTATAAGTCCAAAAAAACAAGTCATAAGTTTATGTAAAAGCAATCAATAATATAATGCAAGAATCAGCTTAATTTTGCAAGGAACTCTTCGACAGAATAGAAGGAGTGACAAACGAGGAAAGTCTTCAGTTTAGATCTGAAAGCATATGCTAAGACTTTTAATTGTTGCGCTAGCTTACTGAAAATTGATGCAGCAGTGTACTTTAGACCTTTCTGCACAAGAGTGAAGGCAGCGCGATCCAAACGTACATTGGCTCTCTGCCTAGTATTAACTAAGAGAAAGCGGCTAATTCTTGGGAATAAGCTGATATTGTTAACAAGAAACGACAGTAGAAGATATACATATTGAGAGCCTAATGCTCTAATACTCAGACTAATGAACAGGGTTCGACAAGAGGTTCGCGGAGTTGCACCACGTATTCCCGAACCGCCTGTTTCCGAGCGAACAGTATTCTTTCAGATCGGGAAGAGTTACTCCACTTTTTACTTTACTTTTTGTGTCGAACTATCAAAGGTAATTTTTCCTATAGTGACGGTAATTCATCACACAAAAATCGGTTATACACAATACCTGTTAGTATGTTAGGTAAAATGTATGGTGCCATGAGTCTGTCGCCGACAATTCCTGCTCAGAAATTCTTTCTATAACGATACTAACGCCTGACGTCCATGACTGCCTGAGGATTTGTGTCTGCTCACACGTGCGTATTGCGGTAATTCACTACGCCTTCACATGTGAATCGTGCCTCATCTACATCGATACTAATAATAAAACACTAATTTTAAGTTTTATCGAAAACCGGCATGTTTGTTTACTTGTCTGTTTGAACACGCTACTCTCCAAAAGAACTAGACGAATTGTCGTGGGATTTCCACAGGTAACTTTAGCGAAGCTTGGAGGAACGTATAGGCTTTACTTAATCAAAATTGAGTCATCACAAAAAAGACAGTAGTGGTTTTTCTTTCGTCAGTCACAGAATTATTTTCAAATGTTTCGTCAGTGACAGAATGTAGCGCCGAAATCTTATCATTACGACTACAAAGCACCACTGAATTTGCTGGGATAGGATACAAGGATGAACTGATTTCACCTTGTGTATTAAAAACTTAACAAAATATCATTGCTTCTTTCGTTGGGTTTGCTTTGTATTTATCTTCTTGGCTAGGAAAAACGAATTTATTGACAAAGTGATCTAATAAGAGTTGCATCTTTACCAACTTGAGTACAGAATCCTGCAAAGCGACGGTATGCAGTGACTCTTCTTTAACTTCGGTTGCGAACCAAGGAAATAACAGCTAGTCTCTAAATAAAATATACATTACTCGTCACAAATAAAACGACCCATGTCTCAAAAGGTACTGGTTTCCGGCCGTATAATTACCGTATAGGAACCTTTCTTCTACTTTTAGCCAATGCTAGCTCTTGTGCGAATATGTGACTTTTTTTTTAAACATCCTGTATGTTCTAGGTGAGTTGTTTTGAGTATTATTTTATCTTTACGGTTACTGGTGGAAGGATTTATAGGGAAATGCGTCATGCAGACATAATCAGACGTGAGGGCCCTCTTGGAATTATCACAACGTGCCTGTACTATTAGGCGTCTTTTCTCGGATATCTGACACCTTATAAGCTCGATGCTAGTACATTGTTATCACTATGTAATTATTTTTGCCATTTTACTGTTTAACTGATAGTAGCCCTCAGAACCCCTGGTCATATTCGTTTCTCAGTTATGACTGCGTCACCTAGCCAACACGTCCACGCTAAAAGTCGTTTTTGCGAGTATGAACTCTTAATGACTATGACACTTCTGAATGATAACAGCTCAAGCTAAGTTCAACACCATTTTCGAACTCATCATCAGATATCATTCAAATGGTTTCTAGATCTTTGTCTCACACTGTCGAAATCACAGTTCAACCTTTCATACACTATACTCCACTTCCGGTTACATGGTATAATCAGTGTGAAATACATTCTGCATAAGTCTCTCGTGATATCATTTCGTCTCTTTCCTATTAACCAACTGCAGACCGATTGCATCTATTCTGATGTCACGTAACGACTTCTAGCTTCACGTCCACACTCCACACCCACATTCTACAGATTTTGCAACGCTGTTTCAAACACGCAATTGTGCTGACAATTTATTAAGCTACTGACCACGAGACTATGTAAATTAAACTGTAGGAGCCATCCTGCAGTATTGTAACTCAGCACACTACAAAAAATCCTAAACCTAGGCATTTTCAATGACTGCTTAACTAGAAGATGAAAAGTAATTCCAAAGAATGGTAGCGCCTTTCTCAGAATAGTGTTAAAGAACAACACAAAAATATCAAACGAAGAATTAAGGAAGCAGTTATCACGAAAATTACAATTCCAAAGAATGGTAGCGCCTTTCTCAAAATAGTGTTAAAGAACAACACAAAAATATCAAACGAAGAATTAAGGAAGCAGTTATCACGAAAATTACTATATTAAACACAATAATTTGTTGATGATAGCTATAATTTCTCGTTTAGTGCTAATAAACTATTACACATAGAGACAGTATTTTTAATAGAAATTTGTCACAAAACAGAAAATCAGAACAACACTCACTCTTTAGATTCTTGCTATATATGAATTTAGAAAGTAAACAAAATTACAGACACTCTGCGATGACTTCTGTCAAATACGTTCACGAAATGGAAGACTACCATGTATTTCCCACACCACTACTTTTAGTAACAAACTTTCATCTTCATTAATTGAGCGGAATTCTCAACTGATAAAATCTGAAGGTAAACTAGTGAAGCAGTGCTAGTACCTTGTCATGAACTCGTATAGTTTTATGACCACTTTTTTTATTGGTTGAGATCTTTAGTAACTGCCCAGCCTGATTCCAGAGGCAGGTGTAAAGCCTTTACAATAGTTAACCACGCATTTCACTTGTGGGCAGTCAAGGGTAACTATGATGTGTGTGCTTCACTCTACAACCTATTCACGTTTCTCTTCGCTCACTTATAGATTTAGAGGAAAAGCTTATCCTGTCACAAATGTCTTACTGGAATGTCACATCTGAAAAAGTAGCAACTACTTGATGAAGCCGTGCGGTTCTAGGCGCTCCAGTCCGGAACCGCGCTGCTGCTACGGTCGCAGGTTCGAATCCTGCCTCGGGCATGGGTGTGTGTGATGTCCTTAGGTTAGTTAGGTTTAAGTAGTTCTAAGTTCTAGGGGACTGATGACCACAGCAGTTGAGTCCCATAGTGCTCAGAGCCATTTGAACCATTTTTTTGAACTTGATGGAAAGTGTGTCATGATGAGGCTATTCGTAAGTTTAATGTTAATTTTGAGTCACTATCGCATTGCGCCTAATATCACAGAAATGATACAGTTTATCATTAACAACGTTGCCTAAAGTACCGGTGGCTGCATAACGAATCTGTTGATAAGGCATAGATCGAAATATCTCAAGCAAATGTTGCAGACAAGAGTTTGTATTGCCTTGTTTAGGTGGTCATGACTTCTACCTCTTTTAAAATGGAAATTTTGTGTTGTGTCAATCAGGCGACCACCTTCGCAAAATTTCTGACTCACTGAAAGGCAAAATACCAATGAAAGCCACCTTCTCACTATTGACCCAGAGAGTAAACAGTGCTACAGACTAAGATGACTATGTGCACTCACAGGAATGAAGAAGGAGAATGCAGCTGAAGAAAGAGACGAAAATTGAGAATATCAGCAAGAAACGAGCGTTCTGTTTCCCTGTTTTGTGCGCTCAGGTAATGGAAGATGATCAAGGCAATGGCTGTACAGTTTAATTTGCCAGCCTACAGTTTAGCAAGAAAATGAGAAAGGTGGATTCGACTATGTCAAACATGTTAGTCATCGATGAAAAGCTATAGGAATTGGAAGGGATACTCAGGTGAATATGTTTGCTACTCATTGTATAAACCTACACACATGCGTAATACAACTGCCTGTCTTGATCGCTATCTATACTTATTTATATTGTTTCATTATTTAAAAATGTACACCTATACGCGTTCAGGGCACAGTCATAATCAGAATCACATCTAAGACTTTGATACACTGTGTCTTGTCAGTTCACGTGTACACTTGTACCGTATGTTCACTTTATATGTACACGCAGCTGTATATAGAAAGCAGAGGAAAATATCGCTTCAGTTGTAAATTAATTTATTTTCCCACGACCGGTTTCGGACTGTTGTAAGCCCATCCTCAGGTGTCGTAGCTGTGCTGTGGTCCCCGAGGGGCGCTCGTACCAGGCTTGGTACACACGGCGTACGGGGACCACAGCACAGCTACGACACCTGAGGATGGGCTTATAACAGTCCGAAACCGGTCGTGTGAAAATAAAGAAACTTACAACTGAAGCAGTATTTTCAACCTCTGCTAAAATGCTCAGTTCCGGGTGTTCTTCCAACAGGATTGTTTGTATATAGAAAGCTCATTTAGCTAAAGTCGCTACGCCTTTCTCTGCATATACCTTTCAGAAAACCAGTGCACAGACAAACACTTTGAAAACAGCGAAACGGTAACAAATGACCCAAGTTTACTGCCGTTGTCAAGTATACAGAATGCCACAAGTAGTACTACATCTTGTTTGATTAGAACAAATGAAACAAGCCGAAGTAGCATCACTGAAAGAAGCACTTCAATAAATTTTGTTCAGTTACTTAGCTACTTGCCCGTACAGCATAAAGCGCAGTGCGCTAGCTTGCGAAGACAGGAAGGCGAGGCAATCCCGGATCAAAACCGCGCGTCGTATTAACGACCATGGCTGGTGCACCGGACACCATGAGCGAGGTGTTTAGGCAGTTTGCTCCTCTCGTTTAGGAAAATGCTGAGCTTATACCGGATTACCGTCCCAGTACATACAACACAAACAGTTAAAATTCGATCTCTCATAAAATAAGTTTTACACAGATCACAGAGAGGTAGCGCACAGAACTTGCCTCCTGTAGGGTACCTGGCCCAAAATAAACTAAACACAGTTTCCAAATCTTGAATACAGCAGAGACGGAGTAAGCGCTAACGAAAAGTCGAAGAACACTTAGGCAGGGAACTATATACGGGTTCATGTTACCGGCACGTCAGTATTTCGCAATAGGTTGTTAGTTTAGCACATGCAGAATTTTCTACTTCACCGCACTGCACCATACTTACTAATAGTAAAGAGAATTCTATGTTAAAACAAACAAACCTGTATTTTCTGAACGACTTTAAAATTCCTTAGGTATTTCTGTAGAAGTGGTGCGAGTTTTATATATGGGTCGTAACAACAGAATGGTCACAGTCTGAGGGACTACTGTGCCGTTGAAAGCGCGCAGTCCTGACACAGATCCGGCCGGCCTCTCAAAATAATCTGTTAAAACTCCGGAAGTATCGATCACAGCTCCGAGCTCGGTCCACCCCACCGGGTCTCCCTAAGCCACCCGCAGAGACTAGCGGCGCTGGGAAACCTGCGGCGGTTCAACTTCAGATTCAATTTCCCGGAAAGTGAAGCCCATTAAACGAAGTGCTGAAACACATGTCCAAGTCCGCCTTCTCTTTTTTATTTTCCTCCTTTTTCTTTTCCCTCCAACCTTTCGTTCCCTTTCTTCTGCCGCTACCTGGAAGGCGGCTTTCCCGGAATCGTCGCGTGGCCATCTATAAGGACGAGGTGCGCCTGTCAAATCCGCCATCTCCCAAGCCACTCACGTGGCGGCCGTCTCGCAGAGAACACGCGCGCCGGACGCATTCCTGGCGGGAGGCGCGTAGCGGGACCCACGCGGCGCTACGAAATGCACACATGCACGCACCTGCGCACTCGCTCGACAAGAATTCGGCGATCAAAATGTCTTTCACACTTCAAATTGCAATTCTCGGCATTAAAAAAATCTGAAACAGAGCTTAAAAATGGCTCTGAGCACTATGGGACTCAACATCTTAGGTCATAAGTCCCCTAGAACTTAGAACTACTTAAACCTAACTAACCTAAGGACATCACACACACCCATGCCCGAGGCAGGATTCGAACCTGCGACCGTAGCAGTCCCGCGGTTCCGGACTGCAGCGCCAGAACCGCTAGACCACCGCGGCCGGCACAGAGCTTAAAAGACAACTCCTTAAGTCTGAGACTTCTCCAGGAAATGCCAACACACTACAAAATGATGGAGAAGACGACCTCTCCTAATTAGTATAATGCTGGAAACAACAAACGTACTGAAACTTTCCTGGCAGATTAAAACAGTATGCCGGACCGAGACTCGAACTCGGGACCTTTGCCATTCGTGGGCAAGTGCTCTTGGAAGGTAGGAGACGAGGTACTGACATAAGTAAAGCTGTGAGGACGGGGCGTGAGTCGTGCTTGAGTAGCTCAGATGGTAGAGCACTTGCCCGCGAAAGGCAAAGTTCCCGAGTTCGAGTCTCGGCACGGCACACAGTTTTAATCTGCCAGAAACTTTCATATCAGCGCTCACTCCGCTGCAGAGTGAAAATCTCATTCTGGAAACATCGCCCAGGCTGTGGCTAAGCCATGTCTCCGCAATATCCTTTCTTTCAGGGGTGCTAGTTCTGCAAGGTTCGCAGGAGAGCTTCAGTAAAGTTTGGAAGGTAGGACACGAGGTACTGGCAGAAGTAAAACTGTGAGGACGCGGCGTGAGTCGTGCTTGGGTAGCTCATATGGTAGAGCACTTGCCCGCGAAAGGCAAAGGTCCCGAGTTCGAGTCTCGGTCCGGCACACAGTTTTAATCTGCCAAGAAAGTTTCATATCAGCGCACACTCCGCTGCAGAGTGAAAATCTCATTCTGGAAACAAACGTACTATCCGAAACAGCTGTACAGATCTAGACTGTGATATGTGTTTCAGTATTAGTTAAAATGAGGACAGTCGAAGAAGATTAAGTGGTTCTCAATGCCAGAAACTCGCGAAAGATAAGACAATGAAGGGAGAGGACATTGCGAGAAAGAGTGCAATAATTGATGTGCTATTTAAACAACAAAGCCCGCTAGTTCCAGGTCGAGCTCAAGTCTATAAACATCAGAGTGTAACAGTGTGGTGAACAGTATCGAAAACAACGCAGTTTGTGCCTTGTTTGTTTTGTATCCCGCCTGGAAGGCGCCGCGTGGGTCTGCTCCTGTATACTGAAGGATAGGCCGAATGTAGGAAGTGAGTAGGAGCAGGAAAACGTAAAAATATCTAGGTACTGCTCTTAGAAATGGTTTTACTATACCACAATATTAACTGAATACATAATAACGTGAATACCTAACTTTGCACTGAGGAGCACGTAGGCGCGAAGCCTTAGACCCGTCGTAAGCAGTGCAAAGTCTCTATATGAAGCGAAGCTGAAGCGAAGTGTTCCGGCCGTTTGCTCTTGAGCCAAAATGGCTGAATCTGGAGCGAAAAATTAGTACACTGACAACTTTATACGCAGTGGCTCTAGTTCGATGAATCAACAATACAAACCACTTCGGGAATGAAACGAAGAAAAATACAAAGTGGTGCTTGCTTAACACAAGACTTATGGCAAGCAACTACTTAAAAGAAAGCAATATTGAACACATGTATGTCACATAGATATCAAGAAAGGCGACTGATGTGATAAACGTAGTTTTAAAAGAGTCGAAGAGAGAAGATCCATGAACGTAGGATCACTTTGCTGGAAAATGAATGGAAAGTAACTGAAAATGCCTGTAACCTGGAGATACTTGGTTTTATGGACAGTTTACAGAATCTAAATTGCAATAAACCGAAAACTGTAGAATTTCGTATGGCTGAAACAACGAATTGTATGGAATGCTGGAAGAAGAACAAAGAAGACGTTGCAAGACAAAGAAAGGGAGGGGCCCTGCGCAGAAATAAGATGTACACTCTTTGTACGTAAATTACGCAGCGAAATGAGAGAGGAATGTGCTCAAGCAGGTTTTAGACGAAGATAACTGATTATTCATCTCTGTAAGCGTGCACCAACAGACTTTCGTTAAGTCACAGTCAACAATAAATGCCACATTTTGTGTATCAGTAAGAAATTCGTTCGAAATATCATACAGCATAAAGTGATATCGAATTGCAGTAGGTATATTACAACGCTTCTGAACAGTGCAAAAGAGTTCCGAAATCACAAACATTAATTGTGCATATTCTGAGGTTTCGAGGTATGTTTTATAAGTGCTAAGAGGTGCTGCTGTTCCTGTCACTATGTCAAGCTGGCCATTAATGGGAAAGGAGTACCCAAGCTACATCACATACACCATTATTTTGCTTGTTAGTAGAATCAGATAAGGCCGTAAACATTGTTAGCTGCCTTTCTTAAAAATATTTCCAAAACTGAATTTCGTTGGGGGATGTACAATTGTCAGCACCGTATGGAATCTTTATTTATTTACTAGTTTTTATTGCACTGAACACTCTTCGTGTCCGCTTTCAAATAACTTTTGTTTCTTGTTCCACTAAGCAAGAAGTTTTCTCGTTCAAGCATCTGCAATCCTAAGAAGTTTTATTTGTTGGCAGGAGAATGTAGCCAGATTAATTCCCCAAGTTCGTAGGCTACAAAACAAGTTTACTTCGTTTCACTTGTAATAAGCAGTAGGCTTCTTCTTCGTCGCAGTAACATGTTTAGACATATGGAGTTGATTAAATCGCATTAGAAGCAAAACTTTGGAGTCAAAATGAGAATGTGGATCTCTTTTGTACAGTGTAAAAAGTTGCTGTGAAGATAACCGTCGACATGTAGCTGCTTAATTTACCTTCAAGCACTTACATGTGGACACCTGTCTTCCGTCATCACTATAACGAATTAGTACTACACCAACGGAGACAACATGAAATTATTACAAAGTCTAATAAGAAGACACAGTACATGGACTCCAAACACGTAAAACCTGGTATCCCTCACGATAACATTAGGGAGTTTCAGTCAGGTTGAACAGTTCAAGTACTTAGGGAAAATTATTGGGGACAGTGACAATGTCAAAGTGAGCAATAGCACTCGTGAGGAAATGTTGCTTAATGCCTACATAATCATCCGGAACATTTTTAGAACAAGAAATCATTCTTCATCAAACTCAAACGACGTCAGTACAAAACTGTCGTACTCTCAGAGGCATTGTATGCACCTGAGACGCCATATTTAACAACGAGTGTCAGTGTCATCGAGGAAATGGAACGTCAGGTAAATATTCAGATCCAAAATTCCAGACTGTATGTCGATGGCAAGAGATCAGAAAAATTGTAACCTCAGACGGAGCAATTTAGTTCCACTTCCCTGAAAAGACGCCTGAAATTTTAAAAAACATACAGCACGAATGGACTACTCACAACTGACCAACCAAATCTTCGGCACAATAAACGGAACCCGAAAGCCCGAAGTGAGATAACACAAGGAGCTAATGGAAGTTGTTGTTGGGCCGGCCGGAGTGGCCGTGCTGTTCTAGGCGCTGCAGTCTGGAGCCGAGCGACCGCTGCGGTCACAGGTTCGAATCCTGCCTCGGGCATGGATGTGTGTGATGTCCTTAGGTTAGTTAGGTTTAATTAGTTCTAGGTTCTAGGTGACTGATGAGCTCAGAAGTTAAGTCCCATAGTGCTGAGAGCCATTTGAACCAAGCCATTTTTGAAGTTGTTGACGTACCGGCAACCACACGTACGATATATAGTCATAAGATCTCCTAAACTTACGTCCATGCAACCAGCAGAATGAAGTCTGAAGCTAAATCACACATAGACACAGCCGGCCGGTGTGGCCGTGCGGTTCTAGGCGCTTCAGTCTGGAACCGCGTAACCGCTACGGTCGCAGGTTCGAATCCTGCCTCGGGCATGGATGTGTGTGATGTCCTTAGGTTAGTTAGGTTTAAGTAGTTCTAAGTTCTAGGGGACTGATGCCCTCAGAAGTTAAGTCCCATAGTGCTCAGAGCCATTTGAACCACACATAGACACTAGAACAACAACGGACAAATAGTTGTTTGTTTGTAGGGCTTCGCGGTGCTAAACAGCTGAAGTCATAGCCGCCCGAAACTATGACCTAAAATTAGCCGTTTTCTAGGAAAAGCACCCCGTTTCTGTTGACGGTATTGACACCTAGGAGCTTAAACGGCATTAGTAAGTGAGTAGAACTATATTTCATTGTGGCAGTGAGCCTCAGTAGCCAGTTACAAAACCAAAAAACGTAGTGCAAAGGTAAAATGAATAATTACAATTACTTTCCTTTTTTTAAGAGGCTGTTCGGTGACGATCGAAAATTAAATCTCCTTTGACTTGTTGCTACGTCGAGTAAAGAGTAGAAGCGTTCCGCAGTGTTTGATGTATCTGCTAAGATCTCGGATACCTCAGATGAGAAGCACACTTCAAAGGGAAAGGGGTTAAAAACACTAGTACGGGGTAAGAAAGTGGCACATTGTCCGTGATTCGTTACAGTGAAGGCAATCTGGTACTTTACTCTCCATTTGGCAGATGTCAGTGGCTGTAAAAGAGAACGTTCTATATGTAGTCTAATTAAAATTATCTCCTCGCGACGAGATGGAAGGGAGGAAGTCTCGCAAAGCAATGCTCGTGAGCTTGCTCCCGCTGGGAGACGACCGATATTGGTACCAGAGTGATAGAATGTTCCTACGTAGAGCAACACTGAGATCGCCCGAGGGGAAGAAATGCTAAAAGGCTCAAGTAATAGAGTTGCAGCATTGGCAGCAGAAGCAGCAGCAACCTCATACACGACAAGCCGACATGTCCAGGAACTATACGAACGAGTCATTGGACAAGATGGAATCTTCGGGAACATAAGAAGAACAAGAAGTAAAAAGTAACTAGTGATCTTTAGTGCCTTTCAAAGAGCCAAACGAAATAGTAACAATAAATTAGTGCCTTGAAACCTGAATATGTTGCCCGACTGAAGAAACGCCTCGTTCCCATATTTATTCCCTATTAAATGCGCATAATGGGTACATTTACTGAGGTCATTTCATTTGTATAGCGCCATTAAGGACTTGCGTGTGTGTGTGTGTGTGTCTGTGTGTGTATGTGTGTGTGTGTGTGTGTGTGTGTGTGTGTGTGTGTGTGTGTGTATGTGTGTGTATTTAGAATGGTTGTCGATTACACGGTTGACTACTGCCATGGGGACTGGCGGTGTAACATTACCGGCACGGTAGCTGAGAGTTTTGGCGACGGGGCTGACTACCCTCTTTAATAATAATAATAATAATAATAATAATAATAATAATAATAAAAACCTGTGTTCCATCAACAAAATTTGGGAGACTGAATGCGACGTCTGCACAGAACCACTGACGAAAAAACGACGAAGAAGCAGATCGAAAGAACGAAGACAAAAAGAAGAGAGCTTGGGTGCCTATAAACCAAAAGGTCATGGGATCGAATCCCTGTCGATCTACTTTCTTTGAGTGCGCATCTAATCCAGCATCCATCTATCACTTAAGTGAAGATTAGCTAGGAACGACACGTGGTGCGGATTCGAAGATAAACTGCAGGTTCTCTTTCGCTGGTAGGATTAGTCTACTGGGGTAGGTTAGGGACACGCAAGTAGCCGAAGTTGCGTCCAATTGAAAGACTTTCATCCAGCTGTTGAGCCACACCCAAATTATTCTTAACTGCTGCCAAGAGACACCTTCCATGTTAGAAATGGGTATCAACGGGAATTCTGACAAGTCAACTTTTCATCTGTGTATAGAGGCGGATACCGACGAGATGTATGCGGCTAGTGCATTGGTTCCCAACATGGGTTTAGATACTCCCTAAAAGTTAAAATGAAATTTCCTGAGAGGTAAAAGCAGAAAGATGCGACTGTGTTTCGACCACTAATAACTATTACTACTGTCACTATTTCATGCCAACGTAATACTGATTACGTAAGTTACCAATTATTACATTTTTTTTTAAATACTGACATTAACGTGTGAATGATGTGATGGAGGTTAATGCTTGTCAAACAAATGTATGAACAGCATCTTCCTCACACAGTCCACTGACTACACACACAGACGTGCTGGGGAAACTAAAGCTGGCTCACAAAATACGTATTTCATGCACCTTAAGTTAAGCAACCCACCTGACATCATCCACACGTGGATCGGAAGTTGTAAGTTGGGTGCATGAAACATTTTCCTGGTCAGTTTTAGTTTGCCCACTACGTACCAGGCATATATAAACTGAGACACATACATCATGCATTCTTACGAGTGTCTTCTGTGAGTTAAAGGTAGTTACTGCAATTAATTCGAAATTGCTTTATTACACATTTCGCAACAGTTTAAGGAACTAATTGACAGCGCAACACAACAGTAACCCTGTAATCGGTACAACATTACAGGGGGGGCCTAACAGCGTCATTATTATTATTATTATTATTATTATAATTAGCAGTATTTGTTATGATCATAAATGTGGTGTCACCGCCAGACACCACACTTGCTAGGTGGTAGCTTTAAATCGGCCGCGGTCCATTAGTACATGTCGGACCCGCGTGTCGCCACTGTCAGTAACTGCAGACCGAGCGCCACCACACGGCAGGTCAAGAGAGACGTACTAGCACTCGCCCCAGTTGTACGACGACTTTGCTAGTGACTACACTGACGAAGCCTTTCTCTCATTTGCCGAGAGATAGTTAGACTAGCCTTCAGCTAAGTCCATGGCTACGACCTAGCAAGGCGCCATTAGCCTTACAGTGCTTGTATTTAAAGACTCTCAATTGTATCGTCAAGAGCGATGTACCACAATGATGGAATAAAGTTAAGTATTCGAGGAGCTACATACTTTTCTTTATAGCATACATTAAGTATCCTTTTCAGACCTCACGCCAGCCGGCGTGTGTGTACGCGTGCCTTTCGGTTACCCGTCACCGTGGACTGGCTGTCTTGTCAGTCCACAACAATAAATTTGTGTCAATTTGGGGGGAGGAGGGTACATTTCAGACAATAAATACAGCACATTTATTCTAACTTAGTTTATTTTAAACGAGTGCAAGATGTGGGATAAGAGTGTGTCGCTAGGGACAGGAGTGATGCAGAGAAAGCACGTTTTGTGACAAGTGGTCACTCTTACTGTGGACTGTTGGATTTCTTTTCTGAGAAAAAGTTGTAAGTAGCGCTCGTGATACACTGAAAATTCCTTCATCATTCTGCAGATAACAGGTTGTTCGAAATATGCAGTACCAGTCGTCTCACTGACTCATTAACTCGTAGTGTAGTAAGACAATTACAAAATAAAACAGGGTGAATCAAAATACAGCCACGCGGGATTAGCCGAGCGGTCTGAGGCGCTGCAGTCATGGACTGTGCGGCTGGTCCCGGCGGAGGTTCGAGTCTTCCCTCGGGCATGGGTGTGTGTGTTTGTCCATAGGATAATTTAGGTTAAATAGTGTGTAAGCTTAGGGACTGATGACCTTAGCAGTTAAGTCCCATAAGATTTCACACACATTTGAACATTTTTTGAATCAAAATGGACATTACAGCTTCGGAGTGATACAGAAATTTGTTGAGATATATTACAGAATTAATAGGTGTGTCATTTTGTAGCAAACAACCTTAAGTTTCATTCACGTAGTGCATCAGTAGCCCCTTCCGTCACTATCAGCGCCAGCGCGCTCTCTGCGTGTTTTGGGGTTCATGAAGCGAACTCTGCAACAATCTTTCGGCGTAAATTTCGCACCGAATACGCTACAGAACCTCCAAGCAGAGCTGCAATTTACTCTTGGCACAAGAACGTTGTTGAGAACGGTTGTTCACTGCGACAAGGTAAATCAGACGGCGTGTCTGCTGCTCCCATACCAAATACTTTAGCCAAGTTGAAAAATCGCCTCCGCTGCACAAGTTACGCCCGATTTGCTGCAATGAGTGTGGGAAGGAACTCATTACCGGTTAGATGTTTGCTTCATCACAATATGCTAGTCATATCGAATCCAAATGATACTTGCTGATACTTGACGCTTTTATGTGAACCTTGAGGCTGTTTGCTACAAAATGTCACATCTACTGAGTCTATAAGTGATCTCAGTAAATTTCAGCACCATTCCAAAGTTGTAAAGTCCGTTTTGACTCACCCTGTGTCATTTACCTACCATCATTTTAAAAATAAGGATGTTGAAACAAAACTCTTTCTCATTCTAAAGCTTTGTCGTGCATGGTGCATGATGTTTATGATGGTGGGATAATGGAGGAGTATTAGCTAATATCTGATTACACTCAGGGGTAATGGTTTCAGAAATGTTGGGGGCCAGTGGGCTAGTGGAACTGTTCTGGCTTTCATGCCTTTACCTCTGAAAACAGGAAATGAAGTTAAACGGATAAAGGCGTATTACGTAGATCGACAACGATTTGGAGACCGAGGGATAGGGACAAAAGGAAGTACAAGACGAATGCCGGCCGGACAGCTGTTTCCGCGCGGGTAACATGGCGAACGTAAATTGCAGCGCCGCGCCGACGAGGAAGCATTCGTCGGCGCAAGCACGCCGCGGCAAACTATTTATTGCGTCGCCGTAAAGGCGGCGGGGAAACGACCGGGTAATCGAGACTGTCCGTAACTGTGGAAGAATAGCGGCGTTCGTCTATTACCGAAATTTGTGAGGGGGTAGGGGGAGGCGAGGCGGCCGCGGCGCGCTCGGCGGGGAGAGCAGAACCCATTATGTGCCGTGATTGCGCCGTGATAGGCGCGGCTCAGCACATGCGCGCGGCGGTGGAGGGGGGGTAGGGGCGGAAGAGGGGGGGCGGGTACGGCCGGTTGGGGGCGGGAGTGGCGGAGGAGGGAGGGCGACAGGGGGAGGGGGCGGAGGGGGGAGGGGGCGCCCACGACATTCCGGCAGCCGGCTTCCGGCGCCGTCGCCGTCCGTCGCCCGACGCACGCACCCCGAGGAGTCACAACGCACTGTTTGCCGCAACTTTGGCCACATACTGTGAACAGCAAAGTTTCGCAAGGCTCTTTGCCTTGCGGTGTCCACTTCCGAACAGGAACATGCAAAAATCCATCCTTCTCTTTTTCACGAATACTGCGCCTGTGCTGTGCGTCTATTCTGCTGATTATCTTTGCGCTACGTTAAACAATTACAGCAAAGCGTTCATCTCCAGAGATTCGATCCATAATCTTTGGGCGAAAACGGCAACTGGCAAAGTTATACGAACAAGTATTTTTATCACTGCAGTTTTTTTTCGTTTTTCTGACCTTTATCCCGTATTTTCAAGTTGTCGGCATGTTAATTACTGGATCTGGTAGTGTTGTTAGTGGTCGTATGCCCTTCCGTCGCCACCCCTTTCTCCCACTGACGAAATGTTGCCAGCGTTTTCTAAATGCTTGCGAATCGTCTCAATAAGGGCGGGAAGTTGTTACCAGCTCGGTACTCACTTAGTCGGATGTGAGAAACCACTTAAAAACCACAACCATACCATCCAGCACACCGGACATCGGAATTAATCCGCCGAGCGGATTATTTCCGGGGCCTCCACTGCTCCCCGAACCCCGGAAGCGACGTGCTAAAGTGCGCGATTGCATGGGCGTGTCTTTGTTATCATTACAGTCATTTCTGATAAATAAGCAATATAATTACCAATGCAACCTCCTGAACCCAATGTGGGTCTGAAGTCAAGATTACTAGTTCCGAGCACTGTTCGTCGGTAATAAATAAATAAAAAGAAAGATAAACTTTGAAAATTACTTGCTGGATTAAAAAAATTGGTCATAAGCTACATTCGGATAATTTTTCTACTTTGTAAGTTTCTTAGTGAACGATGAATTAAAAAGAAAGTACTGACACACTTTGTCTTAAATTAATGTAAATAGTACCTAATATTTGTACAGAAAATCAACGCAAATATTACTACGCTATTCTTTTTTTTATCTTTACATGAATCTGCACTACTGCGTGATGTGGTATCGATAGCAACGCACAGTTTCAAAGGTTGGCACTACCACGAGACACAGACGACAGCGCCCTCTAGCCGGTGCTGTCGAGGCCTAAGAGCTCCGCGACTGCTTCAGCCCTTTTCATCAGGTGCAGCCAGCCAGGAAACTTCGCTTCAGTTTGCTCTCCATACGACGGGTCGAAGACTTCGCATCTGTACAAAGTTATGTATTGTTTCTCGCACCAGTAAACCATTTTTACTCGCTGCAGTACCGACGTATTTTTCCTGCTCCTTCTCCTACACAAGCGCTGCCTTCCAGACGGGATACAAAACGTGTACCATTTTATTAGACATGCGATTTTTATATATTATGCCCTTTAGGAGTTCAGGATTGTCGGTTATGCTATTTTCGGCACAAATACGCTCACTTTCCATAACCTTGTGCTGAGTGCTGCTTGTTATGTCCACGATTTCGGCGTGAATGTTGTTTTTGAGGTCCTCAATAGTTGCTGGCCTGTTGGCATACACTTAGGATTTCAGAAATCCAAATAGGGCAAAAGTGGTTGCCATTTCACGTCACCAATGCGGGACACAAAACGCTCTGGAGACACTGAATTTGTGACAGCCTTGCTGATCTCTGGGCAATAATTGTTGCACCATTTGGAGCATATAGGGATGGAAGTGAACATCCACACGCAACATATGTCGGACATTTCTGTCCGAGATATTAAGGACTTCTGAATGCTGGACTTCGATGAAAAATAGCCGTTACTTCTAAAGCGTCGTATGGGGTGTAAACTGTTCGTAGTCTACTGGGCGGCGACTTATTCGATACTTATTCGTTGTATACGCTGATGCTCTAAACTGCTGAACCCGTTCCTTAATCGATTTTTGGGGTAGAGCTTGATGATTACGACCAAGGCCCATGTGTTGCCGAAACAGACGCTGCGTTCGTACGACACGATCAGTGCACTTGAAAAACGTTTCAATTGCGAATGCTCCATGCTCGTTTAACAAACGAGTAGTACTGATTGAACCGCACTAAGCACTGGTACCAGTATCAGCTCTCTAGTGCGCCATTTAAAACAGTTCATTATGTCTGCCGCACGCTGTATATTCTTAACGTGATGTAAAAATTGTTGTGTCGTTTCAGTCACGACGTCTGGTTAGATGCAAACGACGGCTGCGAGACCCTAATTGTACCAGGTGAAAGAAATCTATAAATAACTGAAAGCCATAAAATGACACATCATTAAAGCTCTAGTACGTGCTTGTCTCTCATCTACGAAGCTGCACGGTTGCTAGGATTAAGGCCATCCCGCACAGCCGTTTCGTACAAAAAAAAAAAAAAAAAATCGAGCGTACCGAGTATCGGACCAGATTAGTGACTGTATTAAAGTCTTTCTTACAGAGGGAACTCAACACATCGCTCGTAAGGAAACAAAATTGAGAGATGTAAAATTAATTTCAGAATTACCAGAAGGAAATGTGATAGGACGGTTACTGTTTACAATATGTATAAACAATTTACCAACAAATGTTGGAAGGTCCATAAGGCTATTTGCAAAATATAGCAACTCCAATTTGCAAAATAATCGGCAGAGGATTGAGGAACTGTGCAGGGACTGGTAGCTGACCATGAACGTAAATAAATGCAACATATTGCGAATAAATATGAGAAGAAATCGACTACTGTACAATTAACCTATTAATGACAAATAGCTGAAAAGAGTATCTACCGTAAAACTTCTAGGAGTAGCCATCCGGAGCGACCTTAAGTGGAAGACCGCAAAAATGAAACAATAGGGAGAGCAGATTCTGGACTGAAATTTACAAGAAGAAACTTAATGATATGTGACACATCCACTAAATAAGGGGATTACAAAATACTTGTGTGACCGATTCTTGTGTACTGGTCATCGTTCTGGAGCCCTTACCAGGTAAGACTAATTGAAGTGATAGAGAAGATCAAACGAAGAGAACATGGTGGTTTAATTGAGCGTTCCAGAGAAGCCCAATAAACTCCAGAGGCAGACGCTATAAGAGAGGTGTTGTGCAACACGGAATGGGTTACCGTTGATATTCCGAGAGAGATTCGGATAACATATTGCTTACTCCTACATTCGTCTCACTAAATGATTCCAGCGAGGAAATTCGAGAAATTGGAGCTAATACAGAGGTTTACCAACTATCATTCTTCCCACGCGCCATTCGCAAGTGGAACAGGGAATGGGGTGGGCGGCGCGGGATTAGCCGAGCGGTCTCAGGCGCTGGTCCCGGCGGAGGTTCGAGTCCTCCCTCGGGCATGTGTGTGTGTGTTTGTCCTTAGGATAATTTAGATGAAGTAGTGTGTAAGCTTAGGGACTGATGACCTTAGCAGTTAAGTCCCGTAAGATTTCACACACATTTGAATATTTTTTGCATGGGGTGGGGGGATCAGTTAGTGGCGCCAGAAGTGCACTCCGCCATACACCATAAGCTGACTTGCGGAATAGTGATGTAGATGTGGAAGCGCATCAGACAAAGGCCACAAGTACACATACTACACTACTACTCCTATACGACTCAGTGTTGTGCATGCGCAAATCATCAGTCGCGACCCACAGAGCTGCACAGGGCTGCCGCATGCTGCAAGCCGAAGGCATCCTAGGCTGCACCTGGCAGCTAAAACACCAAGAACCGCTTCTCGACCTCTGGCAAGATCAAAGTCTTTTTTTTTTTCTTCAAATCACCAACAAGTCTTTCTGCTTCACAAACACCAGATCCCTTACAGCACACGCAAATAGCTTCATCTTGATCCCTTGCGCCATACACAAATAACTTTATTTCTATCCACCTTACTATGTCCACGAGTCCTCAACCATAATCCCCCCCCGGCATCCCTCCCCCACCCCCCAACAAAACTTCATATTGATATTGCCCAAAGCTGAAACGCGATTCTTAGTGTTGTATCTCTCAGGGGCATCCCGGGATACTCTCTTTGTGAGGCACCCCTCTGCATCTCTGACAAGGGAACCTCCCAATCGCACCCCCCTCAGATTTATTTATAAGTTGGCACAGTGGATATGCCTTGAAAAACTGAACACAGATCAATGGAGAAAACAGGAAGAAGTTGTGTGGAACTATGAAAAAAATAAGCAAGATATACAAACTGAGTAGTCCATGCGCAAGATAGGCAACATCAAGGAAATGTGAACTCACCAGCGCCGTGGTCCCGTGCTTAGCGTGAGCAGCTGCGGGCCGGGAGGTCCTTGGTTCAAGTCTTCCCTCGAGTGAGAAGTTTAATTTTTTTATTTTCAGACAATTATCAAAGTTCAGGAACTCAAATATAATCAGCTTCGCTCTCCAAAATTCCAGGACATGTTCAGATTTGCTTGGACATATGCAAGATTTGACGGTCTATACACCGAAAAATTTGAAAACGTTAAAAACATATGTTATGACAGAGCACGGGGAAAATCGTGCGACTGTGAAATTGTTGCATTCATTTGTTGCAGTTTATGTGACAAACTTTTATGTTTTCATCACTTTTTTGGGAGTGATTATCACATCCACAAGTAAACCTAAAGCAGGCAAGGTAGAAGAGTCTTTTTACCCATTCGCCAAGTGTACAAGTTAGGTGGGTCGACAACATATTCCTGTCATGTGACGCACATGCCGTCACCAGTGTCGTATAGAATATATCAGACGTGTTTTCCTGTGGAGGAATCGGTTGACCTATGACCTTGCGATCAAATGTTTTCGGTTCCCATTGGAGAGGCACGTCCTTTCGTCCACTAATCGCACGGTTTTGCAGTGCGGTCGCAAAACACAGACACTAAACTTATTACAGTGAACAGAGATGTCAATGAACGAACGGACAGATCATAACTTTGCAAAAATAAAGAAAGTAAACTTTTCACTCGAGGGAAGACTTGAACCAAGGATCTTTCGTTCCACAGCTGCTCATGCTAACCACGGGACCACGGAAATCGTGAGCTCAAACAATCCTTGATGTTGCCTATCTTGCGCATGGACTACTTAGTTTGTATATTTTGCTTATTTTTTTTATAGTTCCACACAACTTCTTCCTGTTTTGTCGATTGATCTGTGTTCAGTTTTTCAAGGCCTATCCACTTTGCCAACTTATAACTAAATCTGAGGGGGGTGCGATGGGGAGGTTCCCTTGTGAGAGTCGCGGACCATGATTTGCGCATGCGCAACACTGGGCCCTGTAGTAGTGTAGTTTGTGTACTTGTGGTCTTCGCCCGAGAAGGCAGAGAGAGGAGCGGGTCGACTGGCAATACTAGCTGGGCCGATAGGTGCGTCGGCGGCCGCGCAGGGGTGTGTGTGGTCGTTTTCCGCTCATTAGTGCCGCCGCGAGCCACGCGCCGGCCGGGGCGACCCCTCAGGAGCGCCGCGCAGGGGCGGACGCCCTCCGGCGCCACAATGGAACCCCCACCTATTGTTTATTTATTTGATTGTTTATTGGCGCTGCCGCTCTCGAGGGCCCTGCAGCTATTAACTAATTATTCGCACCGATGGCAAATTACAATCGCTCCTACTCCTCCGCCTCGAGCGCAGCACTTCGTACCGTTCGAGTGCTGAAGGGAGCGTTCCTACCTTACACTGCCACCCATTAATTTTCATTTGGCGTTAAATGGAGAGCTCTGATCGTAATAAACCGAGGAAGAAGCCCTCCGGCTTAACCAACCGCCGGCGGGAGATGGTAGTTAATAAAGCAGTGCCTAATAATAACGATAATGCAATCGCAAGATAGAACTGCGTGGAAGGAATTACAGCTTTCTCGCCATTCCGCAATAGATACAATTGCAAAAACTCGTCTAATTACGCATTTGATTAAATGACTTGGACGAACTATCATATTGGAGTTCTGATCTCAGTTCTAATGCTCACAGAAATATAGTAATGAATTAAGAATGGGTCCGTATTTTCGCATGTACACAAATTATTTTTTTGTTTTATCACCCAGGTATGTTTCACCACAGTTCTGCCATCCTCACCGAGCGAGGTGACGCAGTGGTTAACACACTGGACTCGCATTCGGGAGAACGACGGTTCAATCCCGCTTCCGGCCATCCTGATTTAGGTTTTCCGTGATTTCCCTAAATCGCTCCAGGCAAATGATTGGACGGTTCCTCTCAAAGGGCACGGCCGACTTCCTTCCCCGTCCTTCCCTAATCCGATGAGACCGACGATCTCGCTGTCTGGTCTCATCCCCTAAAACCACCACCACCTATCTGCAATCCTCAGTGGTTTTTTATTTTTATTTATTCATTTAGTTATTTATTTTTGTTATTAACCAAGACTGGATGCTAAATAAAAAATTGAATGCAGACTGTTTTCTAAAATCCCTCATGTTTGCATATGACATTGTGTACTAATTTAGACCCGTGGTTGATTTTTGTCGGCAGCCACAGGACACACGCAATATATAATAAAAGGTAAAGTACACATACAATTTAACTGACGACAAAATCTACGTGTCGTATTCTTTAACCTAAAAATAACCTGTACTTATATATTTCTGGAAAATAATAAAAAAACTCCCTGAGAATGCCACAACTGTGGTGAAACATGTTTGGATGATGAAATATAACTATAATTTGCGTACCTGCGAAAAGGTGGACCCATCCTTAATTTATTATTAGAATTCGTGGAAGATTTTGGCTACGTTGGCCGGAATACGCTCTTCGAAATACTGAAAGTAGCAGGGAAAAATACACGGAGCGAAAAGTTGTCTGCAACTTGTACAGAAAATAGACTGTATGTATAAGTATGAAAAGACATGGAAGGGAAGAAGTCATCGAGAAGAGAATGACACAGGTTTGTAGCCCGTGTTACTTACTCTGTACATTGAACGAGCAGTAAAGTAAACCAGTAAGAAATTGGAAAAGATAACTGAAGTTCAAAGAGAAGACACGTAAATTGTTATGTTTGCGCATGCCATTGAAATTCTGTCAGAGACGGCAAGGGACTTGGATGATTACCTAAACCCGGACAGAATAATATTTTAAAAAGAGGTTATTAGGCGATCATCATCTAAATTTAATCAATGTTAATTAAATGTACTTGGATTAAACCAGACGACGCTGATGGAGTTAGATAAGGAAATGAGATACCAAATGTAGTAAATGACTTTCAGTGGTCAGATAGCAGAAAACGAATGATGGCCGAATTAAACATAGTATAAAATACAGACTGTCAGCAGCAAAGAAAGCTTTTCTGGAAACGAGTAACTTATTAAAATCTGGTAGCAATATATATATATATATAGATAGATAGATAAAATTTAAATCTCAGAAAGTCTTTTCAGAAAGTATATGTCTCGAGTTTTGTCTTGTGTGGAAGTGGAACGGGGACGATAAACCTTTCATACAGGAAGAGAGTGTAAGCCTTATGTATGTGGTGCTCAAGAACAATGGTGAGGACAAGATGGGTAGACCGAGTAACTAATGAGAAGGTAATGAATCGAATTAGAGAAAAAAGAAATTTGTGGCACTATATGACTAAAAAAGACATTGGCTAATAGGACATATCATGAGGCGTCAAAGAATTTTTGTTTCTTTATTTGCTATAAAGTGAGAATGACTCTGGCGAAAGAGGCATCTCAAAAGCAGAGAAGACTCCTAACTAGTTGTTTAAACAAGAAATAAGGAATCGACTGGTTAAGTGCTTAATATGGAACATGGAGCAGAAACGTGGACTTTGAGAAAGCATGATGAGAAGAGAACTGAAGCTTGTGAAATGTTGTCGCTATGGGTGACGTCTGTTGGAGTACCTTTCGTCGCAGACGGCACACGAATCTATGCTATTCTTCCTATATTCACCATAGGCCCTAAACCATGATCATGTCCGCTTTTTCTGCATTGGGAAATACCGTCTTTAAAACACGTCCTGCTGTGTCAAATATCACACAATAACTGACAAAAAGCTGTCGGTGTTCACAACGTTCACAATATGACAAGTAGTAGTAAACTACCTGCACTAGCAGTCCTGCCACAAACACCACAGACATTATCATATACGCTACTTTTAGAATTTTACTATCAATAGGCATTGTCCCATTAAGAAATTTGTGACTGTTGTAAATATCTACACTATCGTAAAAGCCTCAAAATCTGTGTACTTGCTGAAATTACGCACCTTCGTCTACAATTTAATTGGGTGAAAACTACATGTCAATGGTGCCTTACTTGTCCGAAACATTTGAGGTGCACGTGTCAAGCGTTTCACGGAGTGTACATAACTGCAGACAGAGTCCAATCTTTTCTCTGGTTGTTGATACTGGAGGACAACGATAACGAAAACCTGCAGAGTAGTTACAATTAGGTTACAGAAGTCATGGTATAGCGATATGCACATATACAAAGGGCAGTAGTATTGCACACATAGGGTATAAAAGGGCAGTGCATTGGCAGAGCTATCATAGGTACTCAGGCGATTCATGTGAAAAGTTTTCAGGCGTGATTATGGCGTCAAGACGGGAATTAACGGACTTTGAACGCGGAATGATAGTTGGAGCTAGACGCATGGGACACTCCTTTCCGAAAAGCGTTAGAGAATTCAATATTCCGACATCCACAGCGTCAAGAGTGTGCTGGGAATACCAAATTTCAGGCACTACCTCTCACCGCAGACAACGCAGTGGCCCATGGCCTTCACTTAACGACCGAGAGCAGCGGCGTTTGCGTAGAGTTGTCAGTGCTAACACAGAAGCAACGCAGCGTGAAGTGGCCGCAGAAATCAGCGTTGGAGCAACTACGAACGCATCCGTCAGATTAGTGGGCCAAAATTGGCTTTAATGGGGTATGGTAGCAACGCGAGTGCCTTTGCTAACAGCACAACATCGCCAGCAGCAACTTTCCTGGGGTCGTCAACTTATAGATTAGACCCTAGACGACAGGAAAGCCTTATCCTGGTCAGATGAGTCGCAATATCAGTTGGTTACAGCTGATGGTAGGGTTCGAGTGGGGCGCTGACCCAACACAGTCATGAATCCAAGTCGTGAACAAAGCATTGTCCAAGCTGGTGCTGGCTTCATAATGCTGTGGGCTGTGTTTAAATGGAATGGACTGAGTCCTTTGGTCAAATTGAACTAATCATTGACGGGAAATGGTTATGTTCGGCTACGTAGAGATGGTTCAAATGGCTCTGAGCACTATGGGACTTAACATCTATGGTCATCAGTCCCCTAGAACTTAGAACTACTTAAACCTAACTAACCTAAGGACAGCACACAACACCCAGCCATCACGAGGCAGAGAAAATCCCTGACCCCGCCGGGAATCGAACCCGGGAACCCGGGCGTGGGAAGCGAGAACGCTACCGCACGACCACGAGATGCGGGCGGCTACGTAGAGACTATCTGCAGTCATTCATATACTTTATGTTTCCAGACAACGGTGAAATTTTTATGGATGCCAATGCGTGATGCCACCGGAACACGACTGCTCGCGATTGGTTTGAAGAACATTCTGTACGATTCGAGCGAATGATTTGGTCACCCAGATCGCCCGACATGAATCACATAGAAAATTTATGGGATATGGTCGAGAGGTCGATTCGCGCGCAACTCTTTCGCAATGTGGTCGGCTATAGTGGCAGCATGGCTCAATATTTCTGCAGAGAACTTCCAACGACTTGTTGAATCCATACCACGCCGAGTTGCTGCACTACGCCTGGCAAAAGGAGGCTAGAAATGATTTTAGGAGGTATCGCATGACTTTTGTCACGCCAGTGAAAATCAGAATTACTGAATCGGGGGTTGAACCACAATCCTCCCGCAGCAGTTTGAAAGTAGACGGTTAGAGAAAAGTTGTTGGCAGCACAGCTGCACGTGCTGCAGAGATGGCAAACTCAGTTTTCACGGCACGTGCGGGGACCAGCTCCCGCAGGAGACGGTGGAGCCGCGGGACGCCGACGCCGGCGCTGTCCCGGAGACACGCCCCGACGCCTGGCGCCGCGACGCTGCGCCACTACCTGCGGCGTCCAGCCGCACATGCGCATCGCGTCTGCCCGCGGCAGTCCGGCGAATGGCAGGCCACCGTCCGCATGCGGACGTTAAGTCCCCCCTCAGCAAACTACTCCACTCCACAGAATCGGATGTCACATTTGCTCAATATCAGTTTGTTTGCCCATCACATTCTAACTCTGTCACAGACGGCACAGCATTTGCAAGAGTAGTCGAACGGATTGGGAAGTATATGGAAAGGAGGCTATGGGGCGAATATAAACAAAAGTAAAAGATGTGTAATAGAAGGTAGGCGAATAAAATCAGAAAATACGGGGGGGGGGGGGGGAGTTGGATAAGAAAACGGGACACTAAAAGTTCACTATTCACAAGGACCTCATATTTTAAGGGTAAAAAGGTACTTTTCTACGATATCAGCTACAGCAGTCGATTCCGTGCAAAAATTTGGCCCATAAGTCAGATAGTACACACTTATGGCCTTAGCTGAGTAGACAGTGAGTCTGAATGCCCTGGAGCAGGACCGGACCGGTCGGGTCGCAGATTTTCTCCACTCGGAGACTGGTTGTTGTGTTTTCCCCATTATCATTTCATCATCATCGGCACGCAAGTCGACCATTATGGCATCAAGTGAGAAGACAACTCGTCAGCAGAATTTCCCCAGACGGGGACCCCCAGTCATGGATGCCATACGATTATTTCATTTACCTTCCGAAAGTACAGTTTTTAAATCTGGCGAGCACCAGTCTGTCGCTCACTCCGCCCCATTGCAGCTGCCTAATACCATAGGGCGCAGTACTGTCCAGTTCTGACGCTGGAGACAGGCTATGTTCATTACGTCAAAGTGCGCGGCTTCTAACCTGTACCTTATGCCAGAGATCTCTCTGCTCTGAACGTTTTTACGTTACGATTCACAAATGCAGTGCAAATGAATGAGACGAATGAATGTGTCATTACAGAAGTAGTGGAGCACTATTTCATTAGTAACGCCACAGATGTGCGTTACTTTCATTAGATTTTAAAGCTTAGAGTGTTAAAGTGAAGTACATATGCACGAGGTGCGCTATTCTTTAACGTGATCGGCATGATTATATTGTAAATTGAAAATAATTACCTCAATTTCATAATAGTTCTTTAGTTTCTAAAGTTTATTTATTTTGCTTTTGAGGCGTATACGTAGTTAGAGAATATGAATACGAGAAATTTGTTAAATAATATTGAACATACATATTGCTGATGTTGAAATATTATCTACCGTACTCACATTAGTTAGCCGTATGTCGCCCACAATAACGTGTGTTCTCTACCCCCGAATAGGAGGCCTCTGGTTGTTCCGTTGTATAGTAATTCGCTCTCTGCTATTAGGTGACTGTGGTGGAGCGGAGAGAGTGACAAAAAACAGCTGTGTGCGAAATTTAAAAACTGTACCTTCGGAAGATCATAAGTGCGTGCCCTCAGAATTATGGTTCAAATTTTCGCTCGTGATCGATTGCTCGGGCTGATGTCTTGCAAGAGTGCTTTTTTCCCCTTGATATATACGGTCGAGTTGGTGAAGTTTCCTCATCAGGCGACAAAATAACTTACAATGGCCGAAGTAGAGGATATAAAATGTAGATTTTCAATAGCAATGAAAGTGTTTCTGGAGAACAGAAATCTTTCAATATTTTGTGTAAATGTAAGTGTTAGGAAGCCTTTTGTGAAGCTATTTGTCCGGAGTGTAGGCTTGTTCGAAAGTGTGAACGATTAGCAATTCAGAGAAAATATAAAATTTGAAGTACGACACTACAGGAAAATGCTGAAGATTAGATGAGCAAGTTGCGTCACTAGTGAGGACATACTGACTGAATCGAGTTGACAGAAACGAAAATTTAGTGCACAACTTGAGTAAAAGAAAGATTTAGATTGGTTGATTGCGCTCAACCATTGGCAGTAAGGAACTGGAGGGGCGGGGTAAATTCTAGAGGGAGACCAAGTGATGAATACGGTTTAAAAAGGTTCGAACTGATGTAGGTCGCAGTCGTTATTCGGTTATGGATAGGCTTGCACAGAAAGAAATCCAACGAAGAGTGACGTGTTTTTTCGCTGGATCTTTTAATCGGCGCGACAGCATTTCCGAGATGCTCAACGAACACCAATGGCAGACGTTAGAAGAGAGGCGTTGTGTATCACGGAGAGTTTACTACTAGAATTTTGAGAGAGTACTTTCCGGGAAGATTCGGACAATATACTACTTTCTCCCACGTACATTTCGCGTAATGATCACGACGACATTCGCGAATAGAAGAGGGAAGGGGAGGCCAGTTGGTGGAATCAGATGTACGCTCTGCTAGACACCTTTAGGTGGCTTGCGGAGTGTGATGCAAATGTAGGCAAATTACTAGAGCGTACATTTCTCGAAGAGTCAAACGATGTATTGCTTCCCCCTAAATGGTTCATATGGCTCTGAGCACTATGGGACTTACCTGCTGAGGTCATCAGTCCCCTAGAACTTAGGACTACTTAAACCTAACTAACCTAAGGACATCACACACATCCATGCGCAAGGCAGGATTCCCACGAATCGCAGTGACTTCAGTATAATTGTAGTCTCTGCATAAAAGTGACATTAGTATTCGTCTCATTGCGTATTTCTTAACTTCTGTACTGTACTACACGGTGCTTTACTTTAGCAAGTCTTTTAATGTATATTCCCAGTTTCTCCGAACTATGTTGCTTGACTGTGACACATATTGCGAAAATTTCTTTCGTCCTTAAATTTTGCACACCAGTGCAGCCTTTCTCGACCACCATGCCGCGACGTACTGGCGTGTCGCGAATATATTCCAGGTGTATAAAGACAGTTTTAATGTCTCCTAAGCTTCAGCTCAAAAAATATTCAAAACATAAAAAAATTTAACGTCAAATAGTTTATTTTAGTAACCCAATTTGCAAGAATTCGATCGTTATTATACGAGATTACACGCGTAATAATGAATCCAGTGTACTGTGTGTGCTTCATGTGTTTGCTTTTTTTCGTCTAGGAAAACATCAGACGTAGGGGTGTCGCCAAAGTTTGTAACGTATTTTGGTGCACCATAAAGGAAAAAGCGCTGAGAAACGCTGTATATGAAATTGAGGAATGGGAAGGATAAGGAGAAGGTGCGTCAGAAAATAGTAACTTCCAGCCGCACACGGCACTGTGGAAACGGAATGATGCAACGGCGAAAGTTGAAAATTTGTGCCGGACCAAGACTCGAAACCAGATTTACGGCTTCTCATGAGCGGCTGCCTTAACGGCTTTCCATTATTATAATTTTTCTTTTTTTAGTATAATTTTCATCTCACAAAAATATACAATTGGCATGAAAGGCCAAAATATTAAACAGATTACAATCACACTGCGGCTACCCTACCGGTAGTAAAATATAAGGATGATGACCACTCGAAAACATCAGAAAATAAGTGTTGTCTCAGCTCTCCATTGTGGGGACTCGGATATATCTTGTCGGAATACAGTCATGTGTAACTGTTCAAGTCGAGAGTCAAATCAATGTTCATCAGAAGCAGCTTCCCTTACCCGATACTACCCAGCTGCGGAGGGGATCCTTGAATACAGCGTTTAAGTAATTAGCGAAGGTCTGACGATATCTGGAAGTGCATTGCAATTGATCGTGCCGTTCCCGTGAAAAAGTCCAAAAGTATAGCACCTCTTTGAGACCTTCCCGAAAACGTCTTTTGATCTAGTTAATTGCATGTGTCTTTGATTGGGGGAAGTAGGTCTCAAAAAAATGGTTCAAATGGCTCTGAGCACTATGCGACTTAACTTCTGAGGTCATCAGTCACCTAGAACTTAGAACTAATTAAACCTAACTAACCTAAGGACATCACACACATCCATGCCAGAGGCAGGATTCGAACCTGCGACCGTAGCGGTCGCGAGATTCAAAACTGTAGCGCCTAGAACCGCACGGCCACTCCGGCCGGCCAAGTAGGTCTCAATCAGACGAAGGAACATTCCGGGCTCGATCGTGCGGGGCAGCGCTCGTATAGACAAGACAAACATCTGAATTTGAAGCCACTCATCTGCGGAGGGTCCAAATTCAGTAATTAAAAGAAGTGGGGCGGACTAAATGGTTCAAATGGCCCTGAGCACTATGGGACTTAACATCTGAGATCATCAGTCCCCTAGAACTTAGAACTACTTAAACCTAACTAACCTAAGGACATCACAGACATCCATGCCCGAGGTAGGATTCGAAACTGCGACCGTAGCAGCAGCGCAGTTCCAGACTGAAGCGCCTAGAACCGCTCGGCCACACAGGCCGGCGTTGCTTTCCCCTAAGTATATCTATTGTAAAGAGCATGATGGTAAGTTGGGCTCGCATGGAGGCTTTCAAAATATCGTTCTTCCCGACACCCATTCTCGATTGGAAAAGGAAAGGACGGAGGTAGCAGGGGTACATGAAATACCGTCTGCTTCACACATTATGGTGGCTTCAATGTAAAGGCATACAATACAGCACCCTCAAGGACAGTACGGATTTGCACCAGGTTATAACATGTGCTTTCTGAGGGGTTGTAGTTTTAGTGATTCATTTGCCACGGTGAGATGGACCTTCAGAGATCTCTCTTAGCGCTCTTTGATTTAACTCTATAGGCAGTAACTGCGCTGCTTTTAGAGGTGAACGTTATTTGCCATATTCATTCTAGGGTACCACCAGACTCCACCGACGAATACGTACGCCTGTTAAACAACCACAACCATCTGAACGATGTCGCACTGAGAGCCTCGGAAAGCTGGATAGAAGTATCACCGGGTTGCTGCAAATGCTAGGCACAGTGTATAGGTGAAGTGTCGCTGTGTGTGGAACACTCCCACAGCTGTAGACCAGACCCTGGTAGTCTGTGTAGTACAGGTACACGTCAAGATCGACGCACTGTGCGAGCAGCGGTGGCCGACCGAACACCATCTAGGGAAGATATCCGGGAACATACTTTAACTGCTGTGCTACCAAGGACCATTGGGAACCCTCTGCGCCGGCCGGAGTGGCCGAGCGGTTCTAGGCGCTACACTCTGGAACCGCGCGACCGCTACGGTCGCAGGTTCGAATCCTGCCTCGGGCATGGATGTGTGTGATGTCCTTAGGTTAGTTAGGTTTAAGTAGTTCTATGTTCTATGGGACTGATGACCTCAGCAGTTAAGTCCCAGAGTGGTGAGAGCCATTTGAACCATTTTTTTGAACCTTCTGCTTACATCACAACCAAGCTCAACCGTACCTCTGGCCAAGCTAGCACTGACACCACAACACCTCCAGGCACCGCCACTCCTGTGTCTTGGAAGAGTCGACTGGAGAGTAGGATGGCGCTGTGTTATCTTCAGTGATGGGAGGGATGGACGTACAGGTGTACAGTGTAGGGTTGGACAGCGGTCTGTTCCAGAGTGCATTCGCCGGCATCCCACAGGTCCTATCCCAAGCTCAATGGCGTGGAGGCCATCAGTTACAACTCGCGCTCAAGGGTTTCTTCAGGATAAAGTAACCAGTGGTGAACAAGTACCCAGCCCATCAAGATCACCGTATCTTTTGCCAATCGAACACATATCGTATGTGGTGAAGCGGCAAGTTACTCGTTCTCCAGAGCCTACAAGAACCATTGCCGAATTCCAAGATGCTTGGGACAGTTTACCATAGAATGCTGTTCAGCTCCTTTATAACAGTTTGCGTGCGGGAATATACGCTTGATACGCCACAGAAGGGGGTGGGGCGGGGATACACTGTGTACCGATGCGACAATTGGACAGCATTTACTGCGACGTGTGTGTTTCATTTGGTCTGAATTTCTTATCATATACATCTACAATATCACTTGCCAGTAAAAATGAGCTCGCAATAGTGGGCGTTGCATTTCTTTCCGGCAATGTAGATGTAGAACTGGCCGATCGACGGCCATGTCAGCGACCAAATTCGTGCATGAATTTCAGTTCTTAACATTCTTGCGATGAATCTCTGACCTCCTGGCTTCCTCATGTTTAGTTTTCTGATATTTGTTCCATGTTAAATTTCTCCCACATACCTGAAGTTCATTTCTGCTTGCAATGACTGAACGGTCATGTCAAATGACATCATAAATTCTAAGGCCACCGCATGTGCCTGGCTCCCCGCCCTACGAAATACTGAACACCCTTAAAATTAAGCGTTCATAGTTAACCGCAGGATCATACAGATAAATCCTAGACAGCTCATAAATCCCAGTACGAGAAGACCTAGCACCTACAAACAGACCGAAATACAGGTCACTTTTACAGAAAACTTGAGGAGAATTGCAAGGAAGAGAGCTTGGTAAGAACTATGGGCTCTAAGTGGGCGCAAGAACCTATCTTGGTAGAGGACCCCAACTAGAAGATCGATGGATTCAACCTCCTTACGAAACTGTCGACAGCTTTGAAACATGTCAGCACAAGTGGTGGTAGATGTAAGCAACAGATGATCAAATGTGGACTATCGGACAGTCCTGAAAATGAGTGCACGGAAATTTAGCCTGTTGGTAGTTTACTTGTGAGTGAAGTTCATTGCTATGAGGGCGATCTGAAGGACTTAACAGACTCTCCGACTCTGCCATACAGTGGCTCAAGAATATGTGTAATATTGTATAGTATTATAAGAACGTATGTTAAGAATACTGTAACTCAGTACAGAGCTATCGTAATGTTTTAGTTAATACATTATGTAATTAATGGCATTGTAGATACCGAACGAGGAAGTAAATAGATGAATAAGAACATGTAATCTGTTTAAGTGCATTACACATGGAACTGTGGTGGATCAGAAGATCTCAACATACAGTGCGACGAAAGCCTTGCTCCAATGGGAGACAAAGTATTACTTTTCCGTTAGTAAAGGATCATCGGTTTTTACTAGAAAGATGAGCAGTGGAATACAGAGATCGTCCATTATTGTGTGTTTTACGTTAGTTGTTAGTTTTGGAAAAAAATGAAAACGGAAGTCGAGGATCTGAGATCGCGGGAGCCGTGAGTGAGTGTCCACGCAGCTCGTGGAGGGAACATGACGGGCGCTCTAGCGGCCTAGCAGCTCGCCCCGGCGGGGCCCCAAGGCTCGGCAGATAAGGGCCGAGCCCCCCGCGAGGACGCCCGGTCGCGCTCCGGCAGCCACCGCCGCTGGTCTAGTAGCGGCTGCTCCTTTTGCTCCGCTCTGGAAATTATCCATACTGTCCAGGCGGCAGCGGACGGGACGGCGCCCCGAGTAGTTACCGGCTGTCTCGGCACCCGCTCTGGAGAAGCCTCGCCCCGCCTTCATCTTGCCTCTCTCACGCTGACAACGCCGTACGTCCGACCTTCCACGTAACACCTCATTCCAGTTTCAGAAGTGTACGCATGTGCCTATTTTTGCGCTAGCCCTTTACGTGAGCATGACGGATATATCATTCCATTGTCTGCTCATTGACAGTGTCTTCAGCGGATGAGCAAATTCGCTGCATTCTGCGGCTTGTATTAGGTTGGTGTGTAAGTTCGTAGCGTTTTTGTCTTGCATGTTGTCATTCCGGTTGTCATGTCAGTTTATCGATTGATTTTTTTTTATTTTTGTTCACTGTTGCCGTCTGGGTTTCTGGAGACTAGAAATAGTGAGTGGACTGCTGACGCTTGGAAATGGAGTACCAAATGGAGAAATCGGAACATATTCTTCTGTTGGAGTTCAGTGGAGGGAAGACAGCAGCGAAGGCAGCCACAAACTTCTGCGCCCTGCTGGGGGTAATGCCACTGGGCAGGAGACGGCGAGAAAATGGTTTTCTCGTTTTAAGGAGGATCGTTTCGACATTAGTGGCTCCACGTTCAGGAGGACCTTCGGGATATGATGAACGTATTAGTCCACAATGATCCGCGTCAGTGTACTCGAGAACAGACAAATGTGATGAACTGTATTCCATCATCGAGCGACATTTGCAGACAATAGGGGAGTTCCAGAAATAGGGTATATGGGTACGGCATGCTAAAAACCAAAATCAGAAAAATCAGCCAAACGTGCATCTCTGCTTGCTCGTCATCAACTGGCTCGTGAACAAGACCTACCGTTCCTATCCAGTATCGTTACTGGTGACGAGAAATGATGTCTTTACGCTAAAATAAAGAAAAGAAACGAATAGTTGTGCCCAAACAAAGCAGCAACTCCTCGGACAAAGACCTGCGTGCGTCCGAGAAATAAAATGTTATGCGTCCGGTGGAACAACGACAGTGAGCGTACTACGAATTGCTTCACCGAGGTGCAACCATCACTGCTGACATTTATTGTCTACAACTGGGGCATCTTGCAGATGCAATCCAAGAACAACGACCATGAAGACTCTGTGAAGACGGCCGGGGTGGCCGAGCGGTTCTAGGCGCGCAGTCCGGAAACGCGCGCCTGCTACGGTCGCAGGTTCGAATCCTGCCTCGGGCAGTTCCGTGAACACAGTTCCGTGTGTAATGCCCTTAGGTTAGTTAGGTTTAAGTAGTTCTAAGATCTAGGGGACTGGTGACCTCAAAAGTTAAGTCCCATAGTGCTCACAGCCATTTGAACCATTTGACTCTTTGAAGTTATCCTACTCCACAATAATTCCCGCCCGCATTCTGCTAGACTGACAAAAATCGCTTCACGGGAGTTGGGTTGGGAAGTCATTCCACACCCACCTTATTCACCTGATCTTTGGCCCTCACCTTTCTATCTAAAAACCTTCATGGGACTTCCTTTCCGGATGAAAAGCACCCAGAACAGGGATAGACGAGTTCTTCGCTTCAATAGACGTGGACTCGAAAATTTACCTCAGTGTTGGTAGACTGTTGTAAGTAGTGAAGGACAATACATTACTGATGTCCAATGTTTGTGTTATGTGTACCTGTTGCCTTTATTAAACTTACGGAAAAACGCTATGAACTTAACGCAATGCCTGTACCTATTGGAAACGATGAGATTCTTTCTGCACTGTCTAGATGTAACGCTGCGAAGGGATATGGCCGGCCGGGGTTGCCGAGCGGTTCTAGGCACTTCAGTCTGGAACCGCGCGACCGCTAAGGTCTCAGGTTCGAATCCTGCCTCGGGCATGTATGTGTGCGATGTCCTTAGATTAGTTAGGTTTAAGTAGTTCTAAGTTCTATGGGACTGATGACCTCAGAAGTTAAGTCCCATAGTGCTCAGAGCCATTTGAACCATTTGAAGGGATATGAAATGGAACGAGCATGTAACAATTGTATTAGAGAAGCTGAATAGTCAACTTTGAATTATTGGGAGAATTTTAGGGAAGTGTGGTTCATCTGTAAAGGAGACCGCGTATAGGACAGTAGCGCGGACAGTTATTGAGCACTGATCGAGTGTTCGGGATCCGCACCAGGTCGGTTTAAAGGAAGATAACCAAGCAATTCACAGGCGGACAGCTAGATTTGTTACCGTTAGGTTCGAAAAACACGCAAGTGACACGGAGATGCTTCGTGAACTCAAATGAGACTCCTTGGAAGGAAGGAAGGCGGCGTTCTTTCCAGTAACGCTATTGGGAAACTTTAGAGAAGTGATATTTGAAGCTGACTGCTGAAAGATTCTACTGGCACGAACGTATATTTAGCGTAGCGGAGAATACATGTAGATGTACATGTAGATGTCTTCTCCTTATATCCTCGACCAGCATTTTCCATTAACGATACTAGTAATGACACAAATTATGGAAGTATTACCCTGAAGAGACAATAACTTCTCGACTGTTTTGGAGCGAGATCATGATTCTCTCGGAAAGGGTTATTGTATTCACCTCGACAGCTGTTGCACTAGCACAGATTTGATGGAGAACTGAAGAAGGGCGAATGCGTAACAGCGTACAGAAACGTGTAGATGTTGATGAAATTGTAGGACTAAGGAGATATGGGATAGACGGCACATTTCATGATGCAAAATTAAAGAACGGCATTGTGCAAAGGGCAACTCTTGTCATAGACTGCAACAAGACTACGAGTGACCTGGATAAGAGCCATTCTCAGCTGCAAAACTACCAATTAGATAGGAACAGAGAGAATATACGTAAATAGGACGCCGAAAACTTTGGACTGGAACTAATTATTTTCCTCGGGAAACAGCTGGCTGTATCGTGCCCACAACAAGAGTCATCAACTACATGTCCACCTTGCACACCAAAAGCGATTCACATTACAGCCAGTCATTTTTTCATAATTTTGCCAAGCACAACGGAGAAAAGATCAACAAGGAGGTGTGGAGTGTCCACGAGACGAGGCTTTCGAAAAGCGATATCTTACTGGTGAGCAGAATGCGTTGTCTGTGCAGCATACAGGACACGACCTGTACTTAAGTGAAAATAAAATTTCATTCTCTTCTTTAATACACTCCAATCGATCCTCATCCACTCTGGTTTTGGCCCATAAACTAAAATCAACAAACAAATGGTTTAATGAGTGAGCTAGGCAAGCGGCGTGATTATGCCAAACAATGGTAGTGGCAATTACCCACTGAGGCAGAGAAGAGCGCACGAAAAACACCCTATAAAGGGTGTTGTACTTCGAGCATACTTTGTTCGGTACGACATCGCCGGGAACTACTCTAGTATAACACACGTCCATCAATTTACTGGTTATACATTTGTTACTGTCACGACCTTCTCATATAGCTTAATACGCTAAATCTTCAAATTCGGAACGAATCGGCGCGGCGGATTGACTACCGTCGGTCGGTCTGAACAGGTTCGTAGGGTGTTTTCTACGCTCGTCTAGATAAATGCTGGTGTAGCCTCGACTCTCCGCCTCGGAACTCACGATGCACAAACACCTAATATACGATAACACGAGTAACAGAGTTTACAGAATCCATATCGAGATGGCGGATATAATTTCCATCCCTTACATTATCTGACGACCGTGGCACCTGGCGACAAAGTTAAAACAAATTTGCCAGATCTGTGTACGACGGTATAAACGCTAGGAAAGAGGGATATTCACCATTGAGATATGTAACGTAATCGCGTATTCGATCTAATCCCACAGAAACATGTACAATTGGCCAGGCAACCATGGAGAACAAGGAAAACATTTCGTCTTTGTGCAGTTACTGACCAGTACAGTGCGAGTGAAGGAGCGTTGGATCACGCATTACGAAAAGTGCGGGAACTCTATTATACATAAAACACAAACACGTGGTTTGACGGACAAGTGATTGTACGGCATGCTAGTAATCAGTCAATGTGTTGCGTGAGAAGTAGTTCATGAACGTACAAACCGCAAATGAAACGGAAACGTAAATGAAACATAGCCATTAGTGATAGCCTCGTAACACTTCCGTAACTGTGTTATACATATCATGATGTAAAAAGCACGTGCACACATGCACACACACCACCTCCCACGCACACGCAAGTATGTCATCGCACGTCTGATTCGACTTTACGATGCACCTGTTTTCGATTATTAACGAACTTATTATGAATACTCACAAACCATACTTAAGGCATTAGCGGGCTCAATAACACTCGAGCAGAGCGAGCTCTGGCGCAGCAGATTTGCTACAGAGGTATAGCGGTGCATTGTCGCAAAGAGCAGCATTTGACAGTACGGGAGAGGATTCTGTAGCTGGTAAAGTAGTTGAGTGAAGTTCCACACGCCAGGGTGACGATTCCACAGTCCAACCACAGACTGTACCGTTGAGCACGCGTTGTCAGGAGCTGTATGCGACCAGGTGGCATCTCAGGCACAAACACAGACCTCTTTCTTTTCTTTCTCTTGTCCCACAAGCAGTTCTCTCTCTGATATCTCAACAAAGGATCGTGCGTTCTACTGAAAGACTAATCCTTTGCCTAGGCGGGACACACATCCGTAGCATTACCGGTGTTCTATCTGTCACGTGAATGTAGGAGATTTTCTTCTTCGTCTTTCTTCTGCACGGTCTACCCTTTTCCTCTCGTCCCTTACCCTTTTTCAACAAAACATGCACTTAAAGTCGTACACGTGCAAAGAGAAAGTCCAGAGAAAAAGGTTATAGCTTCAAATGATTTCTCTACGAAAAATTCAAAGATAATGTCGTCTTTTCCGTCAGGAACTAGTATATCAGAAGTATGCTTAAACAATAAGGCGTTAACAGAACTGTTTGCACATTTCTAACAGTATCTGTCCGCTTCTCCGTTGAAACATTCAGTGGTCCGCTTCGTCAGTATGGAGCCTAGAGACAAACATAGAGAGTCGTTATGGGTATTTTTGTTAGGGTAATATATAAGAGAATTTGGGATGATGAGCTTTAGAAATTAATTTCAGTATCCCTAACAACAACGGAATGTTGTACAATAACGTATCCATAGCCAATACAACAGAATCTATGGTTTGTGTTAATGACGAAATATACGCAAAGAAAACGACTTAAAATTCCGTTCGGAATCGATCAGTTTACCGCATGTCCTACAACTGAAACGCTAAGACCGAGATAACAAAAAGGGAGCTCGCTTTGAACGCAACTGCCATACTGGGTCCTGCTCTGTTGGAGGTGGTATGTTGTCTTGCCTTTCTCCTACTTGTGAGCCAGCAGGTGCTGCACTATAACTTGGAACCGCAACCATGACGTTACCAGGTGTACTTCATGATCACAAAAGTCTGTCTTGGGAAACAGCATATTAAAGGTAATGAAAAAAATCTTTAAGTAGACCAGAGTGAGAACCACAAGCTACTCGGTGGTCCACACAAGGTACTTAATTATGCGTACATCCAAGTGGTGCGTCTAGAATAGGGGCTAGAGTCCAACTAACAATCATCTCAATCAGTACATGTAGGCTAATGTCACAACTACATAGACAGGATTTGTAAAGTGGGAAGCAAGTGAGACCACTTTTCTGCGGAAGGCTAACTGCTCTGGGAGGCAAACTGTTATGAATCAAACAACATCGTTTCGCAAGAGCAGTGCGATTAGCGGCGCCACACTATTTCATTTTATAATCACTGAAGGGACTTAAAAAATTCTCTTTTTTCATTAAACAACCATCGTGGATTTTTTATGACTATAAAATTATGGAACACAGCCTGGCATAAAAACTGATGAAACTGAGAAGATTTCTTCTCGTAGCTGAACCTAACTTTTTGGTAGTGTTTGCTTTCAAATACGCGTATTTGGAAATATAGCTTTGGCTTGAGCGAAAAAAAATTCTTCTGTAATGTCCATACTTGTTTCGCTGAAGTTTCAACATGGTTCTTCCGGCCAGTAATTCCATATGATCTTTTCATTCCAGTGGGTTCATTTATTTTCTTAATATCACTTATTGACGCTTGTATGTTGCAATAAAGCTGACATTTGGCCACGTTTTACCATTTTTTGTTGTGTCCACATTTATACGCTTCTAGTAGATTCTACTTTCTAGCATACATTGTGCCACTGTTTACGAGATATTCAAAGATTTGTTCTGTTGTCCGATGTGTACTATTTATCGATACATATTAATGCTTCTCTATCAAAATTTTCACGAAATTATGTTAATGATTAGTTTGTTGTTATTAGGGAAAAGTTGTAATGAAGTTTAATGTAGTTAATTATAAATCAAACGAATTTAGTTTCTGAGATTTCTTAATTGTAATTGCTGCGTCTTTCTCCCGTTTTTGGTCTGTGACCATTTCGAACAACGACCAAATCTCAGAGATACATCAATTTCTGTTCAGAAAAATCTATTAAAATTATTTCCATACGGTTACTGCCCATTAGGAACAATTTTGCTTTTTAGATCTTTATCGAAACGAAACAAAGCGTTGTCAACTACCTGCAAAAGTAATTACACGAAAATCAACTAATACCACTGTAGTTACGTAGCTTTCAGATTTCTGCGGTATTTGCTAATAGCTTCAGTCTTCGGGACATGCATTATCTGTAGTGCTAAGCAGGGTACAGCTCTCCCTTCCACTGTCAAAAATAGCAGTCATTTTACAGAAAGTGTGAAGTCGCGTTCATTATTTCGTACTCTTTGAATAGTATCACAGAAGGTATCTAGTGCTAACGACCTGCAATCCAGGAGTTCGCAGGCTTTAACAGTAGCTACAGTACGTGGATGCGAGAAGCAAATCCAATTACGTCCTGTAAGTGCAGCCGAACGCCTATTTCTGAAAATTTCTACTGCTTGCGCAGGAGCAGCTGGCGGTAGTAGAATCGTTCAGAACAGAAAAAACCACTTAGCCTGCAATGTTAGCGGCTGTTCCTCCAATGTACAGGTGTTTAAGGACGAAAGAGAAACCACGCAAAATCGTATTAAATGCTTCTAAACGCCAATATTGCACAGAAAATCCCTAGATTTGAAATGCAAATGTGCCATAACTCGTGCGTATGAAACGAACAGGTACTTTAGAAATCCCAGTAGCGGTAATCTCATACTGCTGCAGTGAATTTTTGCTTTTAACTCATTCTTACATAATTTTATTTCTTACACTGAGGAGTGGAGCCGACTTCGCAAATCGCAGACGTTATTGGTAAGTGACTGAAATAGGTCGTCCACCACGTTGACAGTCAGATATATGAGAAACCACTGTTTTCCCTTTGCAACTATTTTCGGTAAAAAAAATAGAGAGATCTGGTTCCAAAGCATCATGTTACAGTGGCAGATTAATTTACGCAGCAAGAGATACAAAATTCGTATATCAATGTTTTTACAAACTGAGTTTGTCTTATGCAAAACATGTTTTGTTTAATCTTCGTAAATAAATGTTTAACTGCTGTGTGGCACTGAAAATGGGTTTGTTTTTATTACATCATAATTTCTGTTAGAAATATTGCCCTATTGCAATACACATTTTCAATTATTGCTAACTGATGTTACCTAGCATGTCATAATGCCGTGGGTGAAGAAGCTACAGATTAGCGAATGGCCAGAGAAAACTATGTACACGTTTAAATTGCAAATCTGTCAACATTTTCACCATACCATACAATGTATAATTAGCAAGAACAATTAATTAAATACTCAGTTATAAAACCAAACAATGTAGCACTAATAAGAAATATTACCGTTATTTACAGAACAAAGAGGAAAAAAAGACGTCCCCAGTTTGTTACAACAGTACCGAAGCCTGTCTGGCTAAAAACAAAAGAAATTCTGCCACAATGTAGTTAACTGAAGTCTCGAATGGAGAACGGGAGACGGAACTTAGGAGTTCATCATCCATCTGAAATTCTGAAGATGCAGCTGACTAAATATCACAGATAATGTTGCAGGAATGCTAATTCTTCTGAATAGGAGACTGCAGAAGGTACATAGTTGAATCCAGCGGGATCAAAACTGAAGCAGATGTAAATGAAACGTTTTTACCATGCTATTGAAGGCATAAAATTATGAATTCGACTTTGTCTTCGCACATTTATGACTGCTTATTCTTTGCCCGTTTTTTTCCTTTAAAGAAAATAAAAAAAAAACATGTTAGAGTATGCTGCATGTAGCGAAAGTTACTAGTTGGCTAGCACTCATGGGGAAATGTGTATTTTTACAGGATAGTAGCCGCTAAACCTGTTTACATTTTTGTGCACGTTAGTGTAGTTGGCAGCAGTTTCCGAGTTCCGCCCTTGAAGAACGGTCGGTACGTCTCGAGGAGGACAAACGTGGCTTGGAGAGCAACAGACGGCGCGAACGGTTGCACCCGTGTGCACCTATCTATTATTCACGAGCGGCGTAACGGAATGGCTGCAAACTGTGCCATAACTTAGCAGGCGTCTATTCCCAACACAGAAGATCGTCTCCACTATCAGCTATTACCAAAGATAAATGAGATACTCGGGAAATTGCGTTTCTGCGCTCTTTTTTCGTCGGCAGCAGGAACAAGTGCAGCCACTTGTATTTGCATACCGGCCGCAATCTATTAGAACGCCCGTTGCTGTCAAAACTGGAACACAAGCTGGAAGCGCAGAGAATTAATTACAGCGTTTTCTCAACACGCGCGAGATACATATGGAGGACAAAGAAGTGCATAATGGTGCGAAATTAAACGGTAATGTTTGAAGATTTAATGTCCGGTAAAAAAGAGTTCAAGTTTATTATTATGACAAATAGAATTAGCAGGCGACGAGGTGTCAGCATTCGTATTGAGAAGATGCTGGGTTGGAATCCAAGTTCAGTCTTCCTGATTTAATATTACTAGCTTTCACCAACAGTTAAAAAAAAAAAGTGACGAAAATAGGAGCGACTAGAAGGCAATACCGTAAAATATTACTGTTCAAAGATAAACTGCCATCCAAGTTTTAACACCAATTAAACGAATTTCTTTATTATTTCTTTCGATTTTTTTGTTTCCCAACAGCCCCATTATCCTAGATGAACGTAAATATTTGCATTCACTGGATAAGACCGTCTCAGGAAAAAAAGTTCTAATACTTGTTAATTCCTTTGCAGAATATATGTGCTTTTGGACAGGGTGGTAAAAATACAAGTGGCCCGGGAGTTATGCACCAAACACCTGTATTAGTATCACACAGTGGTTGTTCACCACACTTCAAAGGATTTTCTCATGCATAAAAGTGCGTATTTTGTGATTTCATATAGATGAACAGGCTGAACGATTCAATCTGAAGGAACAAGAAACTTTGCATTTATATGTCCTGATAATGCTTACTGAACTAACACAAAACAGGTTGGAAGCTTTAATTTGTGCAGAAAGGGGTCCTTTAGAGATAAAGACGCAGGTAGTTTTTGACAATTGTCTTACATGGCGCTCTTTTAATTCCCACTTTCACAGCTAATAGACGCAGGATTTTGCTACACTTTACCATACACGCCACCTTTCCTGGTGTTCTAACTCATTTCGTACTGTTTTCTGACGATTCTTTAGCGTTTAGATAACTTCGTCACGAACACGCTAAACAAACTGCCACATACAGCATTTGAGATCACTCTTGTGGACAAGTTGACAGTTCAGCTTCAGGATCGGCAGAAGCCGATTAGTACTACAGGTAGACGTAGGTATTCAACGGGGAGCCTCGATGTCTGACAGACGGTATCGCAAAAAAGCCAGGTACTTTGATGGTTACAAAGGTTATGAGACTAAATGATCAGTAGCTTCTTAAGTATTCGTCTGCTCTTTGAGATATTAGCAGCCTCTAACTGAAGAATTATGTTGTGAGTGACATTTTAGGCGATATGCATGATATCGTGACTACAATGAAAGGATACTATTCTCACAATAAAAAATTTCTTAGGTAAGAAGATATTATATTGAACTGAGAACATGGATCGGAGGGGGAATCAATCATGCATCCTTGATGTGATATCAATCGACATCGCTATATACAATCTGTAGGGCTCGTATTAGGTTAACGCCCAGATCAGAAAAGCAGATGTAGCAATTTGGATAGTGCCGTTGAGTGCCGAATAGTGCAAATATATCCGATAGTCAAAGTACATAAAGAGCAAAATTTTTTGAACTTTGTCCCACGACATTAATGTGATAAATTTCATGATACGTTTCTTTTTTAACTTTATGATTGGGGTTAATCGTCGATTAATAAGAAAATGTAGCAAATCTCGCCGTAAAAAGCTTTCAGCATGCAAACGTTTAAGTAAAAAGTTCTCTGGAAGCATGAAAGATTTGTGAGAATTTACCTAACACCGATTTTTCTTCCTGACAGTTATCAGTCATTTTCAAGACACCCTAAAGTTTTCCAGAGCATTATCCTCGAGACACTATCTGAAAACGCAAAAGTAGTGCCACAAATACGAGATTTGTTGATATGTTTGTGATTAAATAGCCTCAATGTGGAAACGACGCTATGTAAATAGAATTTCTAAGTGTTTTCGAAATGTGATGCTACAGAAGAATGCTGAAGATTAGATGGGTAGATCACATAACTAATGAGGAAGTATTGAATAGGATTGGGGAGAAGAGAAGTTTGTGGCACAACTTGACCAGAAGAAGGGATCGGTTGGTAGGACATGTTCTGAGGCATCAAGGGATGACCAATTTAGTATTGGAGGGCAGCGTGGAGGGTAAAAATCGTAGGGGGAGACCAAGAGATGAACACACTAAGCAGATTCAGAAGGATGTAAGTTGCAGTGGGTACTGGCAGATGAAGAAGCTTGCACAGGATAGAGTAGCATGGAGAGCTGCATCAAACCAGTCTCAGGACTGAAGACCACAACAACAACAACAAGTGTTTTATGAGGAAACGGTCAGTTTTACAACGTCACTGGGAAACTGCTAGGAATATGGGAGAATTAACAACACTTTTTAGAACATAGAACATCCAAGGTGACCAAAGAAATTGGCCAGAATGAGACGGACGCTGGACAGAAATAAATAAGTCTATACGTAAGATGTCGTTACATATTGATACGATGCAGTCTTTGCGAACCAGTTGAAATAACGTGGCGGATCTGACACTTATGGAAAATATAGGTTTAAAATACTGAAACATGTAAATTACCGAACCTTGCCTTAAGTTCAGACATTAGTCACCGAATGAAAACTTAGGCAGCTGAGAGACTGAATTGAGATAAACGTTAGGCCTCGAATAAATTATTATGGATTACAAGAAGACACGAAAACAGATTCAGGCGGTTCCACCAAAATGAAGAGACGATTTTTTTTCTCGAGTGGGGAAGAGACGACGTTAATACATTGACGATAATGGGACTGTGGTAGAGAAATGATGTTACGGAGCGATGAAGACTGTTACAAGCATGCTCTAGTGCTGAATTAGGAAAGTGGAGTTCGAGGACTAAAGCTTGACAGAACCCAAGAATAATGTCGGAATTGCTTTAAAACTATATCTAAGTTGTTAACCGTGCTTGTTATACGTTGTGTACTACTCTAAGTATCGCTGGCGTTATATTAGAAATTTAATATCCTGTTAAAAGCATGATTTACGAAATCAGGAGCTGTATGGACAATATGAGGAGATTGTAAAAAGAGGGACAACCCTGAATTACCTAAATTCTCACCGTAAATACGGCTTTTGAAACGTCATTTTATGTAGGAAAGTTGGTAGCGTAACTGAAAATGTTGATACGGAGAACGAAGGCATAGAGATAAGCGTGAACGTAACTAGAGCTAATCGGTATCATTAAAGCTCTGAAAACAGCTTTGTTTGCCTCGCGTAATGCATAGAAGAAAACATGGTGTCCTGTGGTTGCATAAGTCGGCTGCCACTGAGCTGAGTGCTTGTTTGACCACCTTACAGTGAAACTGGGTTCGATTCCCGATACAGGAAAGGATTTCCCTCTCTAGGAGACGGAACGATAAGCATCCGGCCACTTGAGGACTTTTAAGAAGAAATTTGAAAGAGAAATAGCGACTCCAGTTAGGAAGAGTGACATTAGCAGCGACGAGTTAGGTACACTAACCGGATTCTCTTTCACGTCGATGTTCTATGATGCCTTCGCGCAGATGATGATCCTTTATTTTTTTTATGACGGTATATCGAGTCTATCTGAATCGCGTGACTCTCAGCCTGATAGCGGATTTCACTTCTAGATAAAGTTGCACAGATAGACCGCAGATATCATGGCACTAGCACGCATAAAAGTCGATTGACGAGCAGAAAAGTGGACGGTTGAAGTTGTGGACCCTACAATACGCCCCCAAAAGAGGGAGAACTGCTCACTAGAGTCAAATATTTAGCGCGTAGAAGAGTAGCCGCAGTCTACCGTGGGAGGAATCACGGTGACTGAGGCTCTTAAGACTCCTCAGTTTTCCGCGACGTCGCTGTAGGTAAATGCTGGCACTTCTGTTTCTACAAGGCCCGAAGGCGTTGGGGAAATCGTAGAGACGCCATTTTCGAAAAGAACAGGATTGGAATTCTTGTCCGGACATATTAGTTCAGACTTGCCGTGATTTTCCCGCCAGTGAATACTGGGGTGATTCCTTGGACTAATTTGTGTCCGATTTACTTCAGCAACACTATATGAGCTAGCGTTCCATTTTTAATGACCTCTACGTCGACTAGTTCTTAAACTACAACTAGATGTCTGCATGGACAAGAAACTTCGGTTCTAATCCGCTAATCTCTTGTCTGCACCCACAAGTATTTTATCCGCTTCTGCGGAGTTTGAGACACTGTACGACTGTTCGCTAGACCTCTGACGGTAGGCTTGCGCCTCGACTGATTCTCATTGCTGAAATCGGATCGTATATTTCACGTTCCACAGACTAAAAACGTAAGAGACGACCCTGAACACATTCAAGCGGATCATAGTCTGTCATAGTCTTCATTATCAAAACGGATTTTATGAAGTTCTCTGCAGTATACGTCCTCAACAATGAGATATTCAATGAAGTTCTATTACAAGTTTTTGCATCTTGCAGTTACTCAAAAGTAATTCAAAATGCAGTAACAAAACTTTTCGATCATTTAGCCAATACTATAAAATGTCTGACAGTTACCAAAGAAAATTTTAAATCTAACCTAAAATCAAGTTTTATGGGCTAGACTGAAAAAAGCACTTGGTTTATAGTTGCATGAGCATGACGACAAAAAACAATATGTTCAGTAATGTTAAGTCACTTACACGTATCCGATAAATTCACTCGTTCTACAGGAAGAATGAACAAATGAACTATGGAACATGTAACTAACTAACTAAGTACTGTCAAAGATTAGTCACTCAGCTATTTTATTGAATGTATGTTAAGTCAGCTTAATGTTAAATGAACTTAACGAGCAACACTTCTCAATCTAATAAGCACTGCACTGTGTACTTACAAGCATTTCTAAGAGACAAATTTATAGTAGCTCTGATTTTATATTGAACATTAATTATGAGGCCCATGATACACAAATAGGAGACAGATCGTGAAGCGAAGATTGCAATTGATGAACTATACTACAACAGATTTCATATAGCTTTGTGGCAGCAGGTAAACGAAGCAAGAGTGATTCACACTTAAGTTAGCAGCCAGTACGACGGAAACAGGATGAACGTGTAACTATGCTGAAAGACCAGGAAGACTGCGAAGCCGCCATCGTCAGCTCTTGCAGATGTCAACAACGGATCTACGGCTGCCGGGAAACTGCATATTCAAGGCAATGTGGCGGCATTCCGTCCCAAATGGCTAATAATAGTGGGCATCGGCACTGGCTTTCATCCGCAATGTCAGTACTATCATCAGTGCAGACCTCTCCCTCTTTCTTTCTGTTTTTGATCCCCCAGAACCGCTGACACTATGTGGCCAGACTTCCTGGATGTGGAATATGTAGGGGTAGTATTCTTTTTAATTTCGTGCTTCAGAAGACCACTGGTCATGTAGTTGTTTATCCCTTCTGGAATGGTGGTCGCTTTATTGGTTGTTTCATTGGGGAGCCTCAATGACGGCACTTGGCACTAAGCCAACATTCAGCGGCGACAGATCCAACGTAGTCCAGCTGACCGGTGGTGGGCCTAAGAGATTCCACATTTGGCTACCAGCTCTCGTGTATCGGGTCTGCTGGCTTCCCTGATCGTATCTGTGCCCAGTTCCCAGTGGGAGTCTTTGATCCCAGCGCTCCGAGGGGCTCGGAGTAGAGTTGTAAAACTACCGTAGGCTACCGTATACTACCATAACTAAGTGTAGACGACGGTAGCTTTCTTAGCAGCTTTGGTCAGTTAATGTCGTACCCGCGTTACACATACATTAGGTGTGTTACACAGCTAATGGGCGTTACCTCACAACAATCTCTTTCTTTACGTTTGCCATCAGCGTCATACTAGATCCTCCTAAAAACAAGAAGCGGTAAACTGTCTAGAAACTGAGTGAGAATATACAAAGGATCACGTAACATGCGCAACATTTTTTATACCACATAGTAGTATTATTGCAAAATAAACAATATTTACAACGAAATTGAAACTTATAAAATTTTAGTTCAGATTTTATTCGAAAATTCTTGATTTTTTTATGAAACAAAGGGATGTTGTAGTATAAATAAAGGAAACAACGCATATTTACCCTATACTGCTAGAAAACGCAATTTCCTCAACGAAAATGCAAATAAATAAATAAATAAAACGCAAAACAAAAACATATCAAACGCCGCTTCAATATTTCGAAACAAATTTAAACAAATAAAAATAAAAACAATTTTCTGTTATTCAACTTTCGCATTTATCTATAATATCAGGAAACTTTTGCGTTTTATAATGATGAAGAACGTTCTTCAAATGGTTCAAATGGCTCTGATCACTATGCGACTTAGCTTCTGAGGTCATCAGTAGCCTAGAACTTAGAACTAATTAAACCTAACTAACCTAAGGACACCACACATATCCATGCCCGAGGCAGGATTCGAACCTGCGAGCGTAGCGGTCACGCGGTTCCACACTGAAGCGCCTTTAACCGCACGGCCACACCGGCCGGCGAAGAACGTCCTATTGAGTACTATATAACGACAGTAATTATATATAAAAGCACAGAAATTACCCGGTCAACTAATTTTTATTAGGACACCAAGGAATTGAAGACATTGGCTGCGAGTGAGCATTGATTTAAATCAATGGGGAAAGATGGAAATTTGTGCCAGACCCGGATTTCGAACTCGGTTGTCGTGCATACAAGGCTGATGTGCTGATCGCTCTGCCACCTTTTTCCGTACTAACCATGCACATATGTTATACATGAAATGATTTAAACAAAAACAGTTTGATTATTGCAATTATGTTGATGTTACAGACATACAACGGAAGATTGTGTTATTGACTAAGTTACCAGAATGAATTAATTTGAACACCAAGGAAAGTTTTCTTAAAGACATTCAAACTTCTTCAAACATGAATAAATAAAAAACTCCATTTTCAATTACATGTGCCCCGGATCCGGACACAGCGGTCAGCGGAATTGCACTGCGTACCCTAGCAACGCCTCCCATCAAACCCAAATACACAACTTATCCACACACTACTAAAGTAGTGACCCTTGCCTACTATTCACATCAATAATTTTTATTACTTATAAAATGCATTTCATATACTGTAAATATACACTGAATTATGTGCGGCCTTAATTACAAGCGAAAAAAAAGAGAGAAATGGTCGGCTGCCCGTTTCTCTCTTTAACGTGTCTCGGGGAAATTTTAATTATAAAAACATACCTTTATGGTTCCCTTCCTACCAAAGTTATCATTATTACCAGTAATCCTACTGTTTACCACGTCCTTTACGTAGTGTATCGAAACCACCGAACCGTAGTTTTGGTAGAGCACAACTCTAGCTCTAAGTATTTGTAGTAAGTAGCAGTTCTGAATCGTTCGTAGGGGTTTGAGAGTGGTATCGCTTGTAGTACCGGGTGGCCAAAAAGTCAGTATAAATTTGAAAACTGAATAAATCACGGAATAATGTAGATAGAGAGGTACAAATTGACAAACATGCTTGGAATGACATCGGGTTTTATTAGAACATAAAAAAATACAAATGTTCAAAAATGTCCGACAGATGGCGCTTCATCTGATCAGAACACCAATAATTAGCATAACAAAGTAAGACAAAGCAAAGATGTTGTTCTTTACAGGAAATGCTCAATATGTCCACCATCATTCCTCAACAATAGCTGTAGTCGAGGAATAATGTTGTGAACAGCACTGTAAAGCATGTCCGGAGTTATGGTGAGGCATTGACGTCGGATGTTGTCTTTCAGCATCTCTAGAGATGTCGGTCGATCACGATACACTTGCGACTACAGGTAACCCCAAAGCCAGTAATCGCACGGACTGAGGTCTGGGGACCTCGGACGCCAAGCATGACGAAAGTGGCGGCTGAGCACACGATCATCACCAAACAACGCGCGCAAGAGATCTTTCACGCGTCTAGCAATATGGGGCGGAGCGCCATCCTGCATAAACATCGTACGTTCCAGCAGGTGTTTATCGGCCAGGCTGGGGATGATGCGATTCTGTAACATATCGGCGTACCTGTCACCCGTCACGGTAGCAGTTAGTGACGTTTTGCTGTCCAGCGCAGCGGCATCTGTCAGACATTTTGTGAACTTTGTGTGTTTTTTTTTTTTTTTTGTTCTAATAAAACCCCATGTCATTCCAAGCATGTGTGTCAATTTTTATCTGTCTATCTACATTATTCCGTGGTTTATTAAGTTTTCAAATTTATACTGACTTTTTGATCACCCGGTATATCTCTAAGTATAATCTCCTGTCCTCCTTTGACAGCGCCTCGCAGTAGCGGTCATACTCTATGTTTGCAAACTGGAAGTAGCGCCACCTTGTAGTGTCGGCGGCTACCAGCCACACTGCGGCAAACACGGCCGCAAAGGGCTTGCGGCCGGCGGAGACAAGGCCACCGGTCTCGTACCGCCGATCTGAGGGCGCCCACCAGCGGATGAAGACGCTGACGTGTGGCAAAAAGCGACACGCCCGCAATTAAACAGGCTGGCCGCCCGCCGCTCGGCCGCATTCGCGTGCCGAGTAATCGCAGGGCGTCTCTTGTGTGTACACCGCATACCCACGGGCGAGGTCAGAGGAGGCGGGTCTGCCCATCTGTTCTGCTCGCTTGCGACGCCGGGCAGGTGGGACCGCCGATTTTTCGCCGATTTCTTTTGCTGTCTGTCGCGGCGTGTACTCAATTTCGTGCTTCGCGAGGCACGCACGGTGTATTCGATTGAATGTTAATTCTGGCCCACCTGTTACGACGAACTTGTTACCGGGGCGAGGCCTCTCAAAACATTCAGTGCGTCCTCCTAACTTCGTGTCCTCATCGCTTACGAGTTTAACATTCGTAATGAAACACTTTGAAACCACAATCAAAAAGACACAACATCGATTTGTTATCATTACGCTGCCAGAAGAACTTCTACAGTAATATGTATTATATGTATTAGGCTAACTTGCTACTACAGTAGTTGCTGCGAAGGACAACCCTACTAAAAACAACGAGCATATACAGTGTCGTTTATACTTAAATGTTCGCTTTTTGAGCGGACCCCATGGAAAGTGAGTGATCGTAGGAGAATGAAACTTTGTGGAAACATTTGTAAGTACATAACGGGAAATGACGAATAAATCATTCAAATAAACACATTTTGATTTCAACATGAGAGGCAAACATTTGTTAATTGCGTAACATTTTTGTGTTCCAGGTAAGAAACGTTGGTCAATGTGATGACCACCTGCATCCAAGACAGCCTGAAAACGCACTAGACATGCCATTTCACAAGTGTTCGCAGACCTTTTCCAACGGTGTCCTGTCGTAACAGCTAATGCACTGCTAAAAGATCGCCCAGAGCGCCCAGCATTTCCAGTTACGGAGACAGTAACTTCCTCAACAATTTGCGGCACAATTGGCTGTCGGCCTCTCCCTCGAACAATTCCGTCCGCCCCCCGGTAGCTGAATGGTCAGCGTGACCGATTGTGAATCCTCTGGGCCCGGGTTCGATTCCCGGCTGGGACGGGGAATTTTCTCCGCCCAGGGACTAGGTTTTGTGCTATCCTCATCACCATCATCCTATCACCCTCATCGACTGCAGGTCGCCGCAGTGGCGTCAAGTTGAAAGACTGGCCCCCGGCGAACGGTCTGCCAGGCGTGGGGCCCTATCCATACGACTAAATAAATAAAAAACGAGCAATTCCCAAATCGTCACTTAAATCGAACTTACGAATCATATTCTTCAGTCCCTTTGCGGAAAGACGACTTCTCCGAATTCCCCTAATGAATCGATACTCGTGCAGAGCAGTAGCACTGCTGCTGTTGTTACGATAAAACAAAAACTCCTGTTCACTATGTCCAGACCAATGTTCATTGTCTGCAACAGTAATGCGCTCTGATAATTTTTTTTTTCAAGCCTGTTTCAACCCTACGTCGCCGTACTACCGGCTGCTAACGGAGCCTCATGGCGCTAACACTACACGCAACGCGAATTCTGCGGCGCACAGTATCGACATCATTCTCATGAAGTTCGGTACCCATGCGGTAAATAGTTTACCATCTACACTGACTCAAGTACAGAAAGTTTAGTAATAACTGCGCAGTGCATACGATAGGACTTCAAAATACATGACATGCATTACGCCAGGCCATGTAACTTTTACTGAATGCTGCACTACACTTCAAACTGACTCAGATAAATGACACTACCTTTCACCATATTCACTGTGTCTCTGTAAACGACAAAAGGAACGTCTACCAATCGCTCAGTTCCTCGATAGAAATCCGCTCCCTGGTCACGGGGCTATTCGAGAATGAACGTCTTCATCGGTGAAAAGTATCTTCCCCCCGAGATGTTCTTTCCGCTTACCCAAAGCATGGAACTCGCACTGTGCACCGTTTCATTACGGCTGGTCGCGACAATGCATTTGGTCTATACATCGCCAGAATTTCACAGCGAATGTATGTGAAGTTTAGACGTTTTGCCTGCAAGAATCTACGTCCCATGTCAGTCGCACAGTGTTAAGTTCTTGTTTCACTCGCCGCAGCAGGAATGTGTCTGCAGGAAACCCGGAACGTATACTCTCTTGTGACAATGAGCCACTCTTGTTTCGCTACTGTGACGTTTCCATGCGAATTCACTCAGTATTCACCTTAAGTAACTTACAGGACTCACCGGCAAACTGAATTGCTGAAGTAAGATGTGAACCTGACTGCACCAGAGTGCTTTGATCAATATCCAGGGTAAAACTCAAATGAGTGAAGTTACCTTCCAAGTGTCAATTAAAAAAAGGTCGCAGCACGGCTGCATATTTTGTTACATTGAATTTTTAAACTTAAACTCGAAAGAATCTAATCACTGGTGTCATCAGTACGCAAATCTAAATATGCAGTCAGCAACAATATCAACATTTTGACAACGGCATAAAGAGAAATATAATAAAAGAATAAAGAAAAAAATACATTCTTGCTATGTATAGCTTAGCTACTCGTCTCACTGAAATTAAAAAAAATTGTTTTATGCAATCCTTTCTCTAGGAATATTGTTATTACTGACTGATATCAAGCAAAGCCGAACACTCACTTGCGAATCTTCTTAAGTGGATCATGTATTTGCACACCGTAAACTGCATGTAAGGAAGACGCCTCCTACACAGGTTTTGCTACGAGATAAACACAACTTGACAGGAGATAAGACGAACACCTGCTGTGCTACAGCTGTTATTACAGGTGAAACGTATAATCAACAAATTGTTATTTGTGAAAAAAAGCTATTCGTGCTATGTTTTAGGTGGAGTAATCTCCGGGAAGAGCCATGCGAACTTTCACACAAGTGCAACGTCAGCAAATTTCTTTTCGCAGTGCAACAGCCGCGCAGCACAACGGAGCATGCAGGCGCAGAGACACACAGGACCATGTGAATTCTGATCGTGCAGCGCCTCGTCAAGATGGTGCTAATGCCGGAAGCCAGTCTCATTAGTAGCGTAGTGCTGATGACGAGGGTAGAAGTGAACATCAAACTACCAGTCACGGATGCCAATCAACGAAGCTGCCGTCGAGTAAATGGGATTTGGGCGTATGTTGAGGAGGAATAATCCTACGTTTGTGGGTAAACGTGAGCGCGTTAGTAACACTTCCTTCTTGCTCTGTTATTCTCCGTGATCTCTAAAGCCTACCTCTCCGACTGTTGTTAACTGTCATGCTTCATAATCCTGAGAGGGCAGTCTGGCTTTAAGTGAAATTTCTATTGATCGGTATCTCATTTCGCCCGAGCCTGTGCAGCCTTAGCGAAGAGCAGGTTCAGCACTGAGCTCTACTTGCGTGTTAGTCAATCGCCATCCCTGAGGCTCTTATCGTCTTGTGACAGCATAATACCTTCACTGATCGAGATAATTGGATGCCAAGGTCAACAAGTCCTTTCTGTGCAGTTCGGCAGTGCCCTAAAACCGAAAAAACTTCGGTCTGGCAATGAGAAACGACGAAATACACCAGGAAACCGAATTACAAAAATTATAATAATAGTTCTTAAGGTGAAACATCATTCCGATGTTCTAGTAATTGTAGCATAGTACATTTGCGGCTAAATAAATGTCGCACATTAAGATACTTAGAGAGCCGCAGAATCGCCTAAAACAGAGTACAGTGTTGTTAGCTCATCTCCTCCCCCCCCCCCCCCCCCTCATGTGACAGACTTTTCCGGTTCATTGGAATGCTTTTACTTCAAAATCGAAGTACACGTAATTTTAAAGGGCCTTAATGACAGTCCATACCTCTATTTAGTGGAATAGCTAAAAGCTCTCTGCGTTCCACATTAAATTCTATGCGAGGATGTAGTGAACTAAAATAAACAATATTACTACCATTTTCATAACTTGTCAGCCAAGACATCCACAGTACCAAGGTTTGGCGTAATCTACAGCACAACGTCGCAAGATTGTTAGGGGTCTTCCACAAGTGTCGTGAATCAATATCGATAAGGAGTAAGTCAAGAAAGATGTTGGGTATTTTAAACTAATAAAAATTACAGTGAGAAACGAATCTAGCTCTAAGAACATTGATAGATCACGGTAACACATAAGTACCTAAAAGGAAGAACGATACTGGATGATAATTCCCGGCGGGGTCAGGGATTTTCTCTGTCTCGTGATGCCTGGGTGTTGTGTGCTGTCCTTAGGTTAGTTAGGTTTAAGTAGTTCTAAGTTCTAGGGGACTGATGACCATAGATGTTAAGTCCCATAGTGCTCAGAGCCATTTTTGATACTGGATGATATCGTAAACGTAATTCAGCGTTCAAGTGACGATCAATAAAGCTGGTTCAAAGAAATTCTTGGGACCAAGGCAGGCATATAATGAAAGATGGTAGGCCCTGAGAAAGACTATTAAACTAGATGGAAGGACAATTTCAAATTGTTTTTGTTGCAATGGACTGTACTGCCCAAGTCAGAAAAAACGTAGAAACATGTGGCAGGAGTCTTTGGCCAATACTAGGTTATCGTGGCTGAGTGATGAAGGAGTCAAGAATTCATTCGGTTTGTAGTAATAATCAAAATTTTAACTAGAAAGAATAACAAAACATGTCGATACAGTTGTGAAATGAAGTTATGTCACAGTACTGCAGCGCGCTGCTAAAGTAGCCAACACAGAATTACGCAGCCCATTGATAAAGTGGTTTACGTACGACGAATAGTCATAAAGTCTTAATTAACAGCTTGGAATTTATTTATTTTTATTTTTTATCGTAATGCGCCGTTACAGAAGCCAAAAGAAAATGACGTAGTCCATTGGCAAATCGGAAAGGGAGATGCTAGTGCCACCCTAATCTTGCGCAGAAGTGACGTCAAAATGCCGTGTCAGTCTTTGCGACCACGGAAGATGATGGCAGTCGACGTATGAACAGCTTTAGAGACGCCATATTGGGTTTCGACATATTTCGTTGTTTTCGCATTGTAGCTTCGATGTTATGACAGGTTGCTGTTTCAAAGCAATGACAACTTGTTATAATCAAATGTCGATTAGTGGTAAATCGGTGGTAAAAGCCAACAGGAGATCCTAAGATGAATGATAGTATGATTCAGAGCTGAACGAGTTTACCGCCGTGGTCTTGTGGGTCGAGACGTGGAGTTACGGAGTCGAAAGACGTGGATTCGCATTCTGCTAAGTGCTAATTGCATACTTCTTTCGTCTTTACTATTGTAACAGATTTTAGGACTTCCTTACTATTGTAACAGAAATATATTCTGCGCTATTCGATGTTATTCACATATAAGAGCGCACTCTCTGCGGAACAAGTTTCTTCGATTTTGTGACTTCAGTTCAGTTAGAAACTGGAAGATTAAGACGCTACGAGTAAAATAAGCAATAATGACAGTTGCATTCTCGCTTGTCACAAATCTTCAGCTGCTTTTCCCGTCGTGATTCCTCATGGTCCACTCATACACAGCAGAAACTAGTGACACTCGCGGCTTATTGGATCGACTGCTAACTACTTTAGTAGTCCTATCGAGTGACGCGTCATTTTGACGTCATTCTGCGCAAGATTTGAGGACAATATCTTCTTCCAAGTGGAGATGGGCAGTGTCATTTGGTTTTGGTCCTCTAGCGGGCGCTCTACGGGATTTCAGCGTGTACCAGGAACATAAAATTAATTACGTAAATTTATTTTTTCGAGGTGATAATTAAAACTATATGACTACTCTCGTACTTATTTAAGTGTTATAGTTAATGTGAATAAAATTGATGTGTTAAATTACGTCGATACTTGATGAAAAAGAAGATTGACATCTACACTGTGAGTTGAAACTGGCTGTATTGCCATGCCCTAAGACCAACAAATAAAAATAAAAAAAATTCTTCTTTGTGAAACCTGGTGGCCAAACAACGTCGACAATCAAACGAAACAACACGGCCCTCTTCTGGCACAATGTACACACAGTGGAGCCGCCAGCTTCGGCGCTCGGTACCTACGCACCGGGCCTAATCCGCACGAAACCCGAGCCCTCGTCGCACGCACTCCCACGCACGGGTGCGTAGGCCTGCTGGCTGTACTGTGCTCGGCTCGCACCTCGGGCCTCTCTCTACACCGCCTGCGCAAAAATCGGCTTTCAATTGGTGCGGGCGCGCTGCGTTATCCGATTAACTCGGGGCTAATTCAATATTCGGGCCGGACGGGCGGTCGGCTGCCGCCTCTTTTTATTGTCTTATTATTAAAGTTTCGATAACGGCGCGCTTTCCGGAGTGCGCGCCGCGCTGTTCGTTTAACGATACTCTGCGCATTACTCGGGGCTCGCACCGCTGCGGTAGCTAACACTAGCCTGGGTAGATGCCTGCCCATACGGTCTGCTTCCAGGAGGAAACCGACGTCCGTTGCGAATTTTTCGGCGCAATTAAAGCACGGTAATCGGAATTTTCCTCCTAATACCCGTTTCATTACAGGGGATTGCATTCTTATTTATTTCTGCGTAGCCCTTGTACATTGTACTAAGTTTCCAGAAGAAAATTATAGAAATGGAACAGCGATACCTTTATCTTTTTAAGGAGGAATTATAATAATTTGAATCTAGACATAATCTGCGTACTGAGTGAAACGTTCCTGGTGAAGAAAAATGCATGCATTCATGTCCAAAGGTACTTTTCATTGTAATTTAGAATAATACAGGCACTGCAATAACATATTTATCCCCCGACAGCGACCCAGCGACTTTCAAGTAAAATGTCTTAACAGTACGGGAATATACGTAGGACTCATGGTTGACGACATATGGAAGTTTGTATCTGGTTCCGAGTCGTCCACGCATAGCCAAATGGTAAGGCTACAGCTCACGATAAGCGAGAAACCCGCTTACGAGTCCCAGTCCGGCACAAATTTTCTCTGTTGTCATTCCATTCTACAGTTGATGGTTGTCCATATTCGCAATTGCTAATACTCTTAACATAAGCAATTCACTGTAGGCTCATTTGATTGGTTCAAATGGCTCTAAACACTATGGAACTTAACATCTGAGGTAGCTAGTCCCCTAGACTTAGAACTACTTAAACCTGACTAATCTAAGCACATCGTACACATCAATGCCCGAGGCAGGATTCGAACCTGCGATGTAGCAGCAGCGCGATTCTGGACTGAAGCGCCTAGAACCGCTCGTCCACAGCGGCCGGCAGCTCATCTGATTTCATAAACACTTTCGTCGAAGCTGCGCGGGCCTACACCGAACTCCACAATTTTCTAAAACATTGAGCAATGGTCCACTAGTTCCCTTACAGGAGTTCCTCAACTTGCGTCTCAGATTGAGGAGAACGAGTATACACCGGGTCTCTCCTACCTGTAGGCAGGAGCGTTTTCTCTGGTGTTTCGGTAGATATTTACAGTTTCGTTTTTGCAAGGTGTAACTGGACGCAGCCCAAGCAAATCCTCCTCATCGTGTCCTTCGTACGATGCCCAGCATCGACGAAATGCGACGGTTTCTTTCCCGTTTTAAACAATATTATTTTTAAATCGGAATTTTACGTGCCCGTTCAATAGACCCCTCACAGACTAGTCTAGCGCGATATTCGTTCCACCGACATGAATTAACAGGTACAGTAAAACATGAAGAACAAGCAGTACTCCAGCATCAACTGAGCAGCGCGCTCCTGCATGGCGGTAGCAGTCAGCGCCATGTTGTCGCTGCTGGAGTACTCGTTACTCCAAGGCTGTTACTTCTCCTGTTAATGCAGACTAATTTGAGACCATTCCTTCAAATGGGCATATAAAATTCAACTTCAAAAATCATTTTGTTTCTAATTGGTAACAATTCGGCGCTTTTCGTCGATGCTGGGTGTCGCGTGGAACACCTGATCATCAGTATTTATTTGTATTGCCGTCACCTAGTCATCTACACACTGAAAAAAAAGAGAGAGAGAGAGAGAGAGAGAGAGTTCTGCAGATATCTATCAAAACACCACCCCTGTATAAGAGAGGGATCAATGAAGGGAAAACGGGACTGATGGAAAACAAAGTAAGTGAAATGTTGATTATTTCACTTTTACATTTATCCCTGTGTGAGACAAGGCAGTTAATGCCTACAAGGAAAAATGCTGGCTGTCGCTTACGGAACAATTAGTGTACCCGACCGTACACCTCATCGTCCAGGCAAATCGGCGGCCACGAGTGTGTTTATTCAGGGCTCCAAAAATATGGAAATGGCGTGGTTTAGAGGTCAGGACTGCATGGAGGATGTGTAAGGGCTTTCCAGCGAAACTTCTGCAGCTTAGTCGAAGCAACCTTGGCAGCACGTGGGCCCTGGTACGCTGCAGAAGTTGAGCTGGGTAGCCCCTTACGTATCCTCCATAGAACCTCGATATATCCCCGTGCGGTTTCCGTATTTTTGGAGCTCCGAAGAAAGACATTCGCGGCCGTCGATTTGCTTCGGGAGAAGAGGTGCTCGCCTGCGTGCAATCATAATTCCGTAGGCAACCGCAAACATTTTCCCATGAAACCATCGACCGTCGCGTCTCACAGTGGGATAAGTGTATTAAGAGTTATGGCGATTACTTTCGTAACCAAGAACAGTTTACTTTCTTTGTCTCCATCACTCTAGTTTTTTATTTGACCACCCTTTATTAATGCGGCTAGGTGAGACCTCTGCATTCTCGAAAACGACAAATGTGCGCGAGAGTCCTGGAGTTCGTGTACACACCCAGTACTGACTGGTTTTACGGTATTGAAAAATCCCTTCTTGATAAGTGGAATGTAACGTATGTTTAATTCCATGTTTTAACATCCTTCCCCTTAGGTTCTGCGTCATTTGACAGGTTGTACAGAAGAACTCTTGAGATGTGTGAAAGATATGGGGATTACTTTCCCCAGATTCTATATCGTGGGAATTTGTCCCATGTAAACCGCATAAAATATCTGATCGTGTGTTGTTTAGTGAACAATGCAGGAGAGCTAAAGGGAAGATACAGTCGCTATGGAAAATAAGAACTATATTCAATAAAACTTTTCCCAAGTATTTGAATGCGTCGTCATTAAGAATAGATAAAAGCAAATATACCACGGTTATGAAAACCACTTGCAAAAATGGCGAAAACTTTGGTCTATACAATAACATGATTATGTGGTGATGCACCTGGAAAAGTTTTACTAAAGTAGAGAATAGCCGCTGAAGCCTACACTTCCCGCAGAGGTATATTCTCTCTCTCTCTCTCTCTCTCTCTCTCCTTGTCTCTCTCTTAAGCTGGTTAAGACAAAATAGTATGGCACGGTGTGGATTCCTCTCAGTGACTGCCAAAGAAATGAGGCCCCATTGTTAAACTAAATCTCAGTTTTTCAGTAGACATGCTCCTTCGAGCCATTCCTGTTAAACTTTGGTCTATACAATAAGGAAGACAGTAAACTAGTGCGTTGGTCTTAAAAGAGAGGTAGGAAAGGAACAAATGTTAGAAACTAAGTTTTCAAAGGCAATGACGTAATCTGACACAGAATCATGGTTTGGTTAGCGACAATGGGGGAGCGATTCTGTCAGAGTACATCTAAGGAATCATATCAGCATTCGCTTCAACAGAAGTAGGGAAACCAAGGAAAGGTCAAAGCAGGACTGTCGGGCAAGGACCAGAAGCCCGATTTTCCGTATTACGAGACTCTGACCATTGCGCCTTTTCCTTCCAGAAAAGTATGCATGTATCTTCGAGGTGAAGCCGAAAGGGGTTGTGTTCTACGTGCACCGTTAGCGTCATCCACCAACAAGTTATGACATACAGTGTTAACAAACCAGTCGAACCGCGTCCTGCAGTATCGAATGTGTGCAACAGCGCGAGAGATAAAGTGAACCCGAGTTTCCTGCTCTCGCCACTAGCGATATTCTCTTGAGTGGTGGGACAAGTCTCAGACTGAATCATTTCCACGTAAACATCGTAAGTCGTGGTAGTGCAAGAGCCCAAAAGTCACCCAGAACAAACTGTTATCCTTCTTATAGGACAGCCTAATTCGAATCTTCGTCTACTGTGGAAATTTCTAGGATGGGTTTTCAGGGGATGGCAAAGATATTTGTTAAAGATTAGATTCGCCATAACGAAAAAGAAAAATTGGAAGGGGAATTTAAGTTGAGAGAGAAGAAATTAAAACTTTGAGCTTCACTGACGACTCTTTAATTCTGTCAGAAGCGGCAGGAGACTTGGAAGAACAGTTAAACGGAATGGATAGCGTCATGAAATGATGTTACAAAAGGACCATTAACAAAAGTACAACAATGGAATCGGAATTTACTCGAATTAAATCTGGCGATGATGCCGGAATTGAGTGAAGCAATGAGACATTAAAAGCATTAAATTAGTTTTCCTATAACTGATAATGTTGCACGTAAAGAGAATGCGTGCGGACTAACAATAGCTAGAAAATCATTTCTGAAAAAGAGAAATTCGTTAAAAATAAACAAATTTATATGCTAGGAAATATTTTCTGAAAATAAATACCTGAAGGGAGGGAGCGTCTTGAACGGAAGTGAAATATCGGCAGTTAAGGGTTCAGACAAGAATGATATAGAACCTTTAAAAACGTGATGCCACAGAAGGGTACTGAAGATCAGATGGACAGAGTGAATGAGTAAGGAGAAGGCACTGACTCGAACAGTGGAAATACACGTTAATTGTACAACCTGAATAAAGGAAGTGACTGGTCGATAAGATACATCTTGTCAGGTAACACGAAACATTTTTTCTTTCGAACGAAAATAAACTAAAGGCTATATTGTCCATTGTTTGTCCTAGATGAACCACCGGTGCCCATGACTGCCTCATATCAAAATATTTAGAAAAAGAGCTGTACAACTTCTGAAATGAAGTCGACGGAGTCCGGTACACTTTGAGAAACAGCCGTTGTCCATAACATTAAGTCACTGGCTGTAAAATGTTCTCGGAATTCTCTCCATATCTTGAAAATTCAAGCAAATAGGTTTCCCGGAAACGGCGTGCTATTTGGTGCTGCTTTTGTCATTTTGTGTTATTAGAAGTTCGCGTGAGACCCCAATCACTGCATCAGTCTCGTGTTCCTAGAGGGAGGGAGGATCTTTTGAAACACGATGTCCTTCACCTAATTGGATCAATTTTCACTCAATTTAAAATCTTTGTATCAACATTGTTTTCTTTCTTTCGATCTATGGTCGGCCTCACCCGCACAGCTCTTAATAATTTATCTTCGGCTGGGACTTCTCAGGCATGCGCGTGTTATTTTGGCTGTTGCCACTGGAAGGCAAAGGTTCGTGTTCGAGCCCAGACTCATCAGGCGTTAAGCTGTCAGGAAGTTTCTTTACAGCGACATTGTGTTTATATTCAGTGAGGAAAAGTACCGCTTTCAGTACTTAGCCGAGACCCTCAGTTATACCTATTGATGTGATGCAGCGATCAGCACACTGCACTAGCGTCGAAGAATAGCGAGAGTCAAAAGCCAGTCCGGTCACGCAGTTTTAAGTCTTCCGCGCTTCTCTAAATCGATTAAGGTAAATACTGGGAAGAACTCAGTTTGTTTACTTGATTTACTCGAGCTTCTGTGTATTCATTTGGTGTCGTCGTTGGCCGCGCGGTTAGAGGCGCAATGGGACGGATTGCGCGGCCCCTCCCGCCGGAGGTTCGAGTCACCCCTCGGGCAGGGGTGTGTGTGTGTGTGTGTGTGTGTTGTTCTTAACATAAGTTAGAATAAGTATTGTGTAAGCTTAGAGGCCGATGACCTCGGCAGTTTGGTCCCTTAGAAATACACACACATTATGTCGTCGTTGACGAAACTTTTAACATGCCTGCCTCGGTTCATGTCTCTTTCGAAGTCTTTATCTTTTCCAGCGACATAACACGGCGTCGGTGATGATTTAGCGAACACTGATATCATCTAAATTTGAACTTCCCTTCTTAACACAAATAAGATGATATCAAGGCCGGTAGGTACGACCTCTTTGGTTGCCTACACAACGTGTAAAAGGGATGGGTGTGTTACTAAGGCCGCGAGACAAAAGAGCAAAGCAAGCAGCAGAAAAATGAGGATTGCCGAAAACCATCGTTGATGCAAAATGATGTTAAGTGTCTTTAGAGAGTGCTAGATGGTGTTTCTGAGAGATTGACCTCGTAAGAAGCTAACGCTCACAGGTGGATGTTGCCGAAATCTCCTGACGAAGTTGCCGGAGGCTCACAATACATAGCGTTTCTGGAAGGTGTATTTGTTCCACAACAACGCCCTAAACATTACTGAAAAAGAAAAATCAGACATGCCGCTTCTCTGGGCTATCAAATTATGCCTCACAACACGTTTTCCCTCGTCATAGCACCGAGAGGCAGATATTTTCAGAATAAAGAGGAGGTGATTTCTGAGGTGGAATGGTCCATGAGCAGCCGATATGCAGACTTCTGTGTCCAAGATTTTCGCCAAGCCATCCATCGTTGGGTCTAATTTGTCGCTCTGAAGGGAGACTCTGAAGGATGACTGATACTCCACCACTGACAAAGAACCATCAGACACGTCAATCACGATTTCGATGAGTCTTACGTATGTTCTGGAGGAACCTGTCTTGAGTGCCTGACTAGCAGCTTTTCATGCGACGGCCCCTACTTTCCGAGAAAATTGGTATCGAAATTTCATGCGTATCTCTTATATCATTAAAGTTAAACATATTTCGACGGAGCGAACGTAGTGCTGACGTAAGGTCACGGCTTGCAGGCTGGCCGTAAAGGTTCAAATTCTACCCATAATCTTCAATTCCATGATACATAATATCATTAAATAATGTATGTCATGCAAAATTATTAAAACATAGTCATTTCCCCCGACGTAATTTCATTAATAAAACTATCATTACAGCACGCTTTCTTCAAATGTGTATTTCATTTGTGGTTCGTAGTTAAAATTCCAAATATTTGGGGCTCTTGCATACTTAACGAAACATAAGGAAATAACTTTCCTGGCTAAGTTAAAGTCTACTGTGCTGTGAGGGAATGACTAATCTTGTTCCGCAATGGACGCCAATTGATACTGGCATCCTGTGAGATCGGCGTTAATTACATAATCGAGGTAAAAATCAGGGATGAGTACTTTCGTTTGTCTCAGGAATCCTTCCGCAGCTCTTAATAGTTCATCCATCGTTGAAAGCTCGTTGGATCTGTCAATATGTTTGAAATTTTAACTACGAACTACAAACGGAGTACATATTTGAAGAGAGTGTGCTGTAATGATTCACTCGTTAATGAAATTATTAAGGCGAAAATGATTATTTCTCAATAATTTAGCATGACACATACACTTTAATAATATTCTATAGGATGGAATTCAAGAAAAAGATACGCAGACACAGTATGAACCCGTACTGCTAGCGTAGTAGGCATGAACTTTCCTGCAATACGTACGCTAAATTGAAATATATTTAACGTTACTGGTATAGGAGCTAATGATAAAATTTCATCGATTTACTCGGAAACTGGGGGCCCTCGCAGGTACTCGGGGCCCATCCCTCTATAACATACCTGAAACTGATCGAAATACGTGAATAACAGTTCTGATGGTCTGCTTGTGTGTTTCATGGTCGCTGGTTCATTTTCTTTTTCCAAGTGGTAGTCACAAAATTGTAAATGCCTGTTGTTGTAACGGGAGAACTGAGAATACCATCAGTCATTCGAAGGAGATATGGACGGCAGTAGGGAGCTAGGGAACACCCTGACAAGGGGCAAGCCAAAATCGTCAGAGGTGCAGGAAAGACGGGACTGATAAAAAATGAGTGGATACTACTCGCCACTGAATGGCAGCAAACGCGGTGAAGTATGGAGGCAGCATAGGACCACCTAGCCCGAAGCGAACAATGAGTGAATAAAGAGTCTACTTGGCCTTTCATCAGCATTAGCAGACCAAAGATAAGATCGAAATTTTCTCCTTTTCGCTAGTTACATTCGGCTCAGTTACCAGGGTTACCTGTCAGAAAATGATTCATTTTTCATTTGTACCTGAAAGGTTGACCGTATGGCATTATTGGCCGCGAGACCCCATCCGGGGTAGTTCGACCGCCTGGTACAAACCACGCTATTTGACGCCATTTCGGCGACTTGCTCGCCGGTGATGATCAGATGAAAAGATGAGGGCAACAAAAACATCCAGTTCCCGCGCGAAAGAAATCTGCGACCCAATCGGTAATCGAACCCGGGACCCCGCGATCTAGAGGTAGCACGCTACCCGCAAACCACGCGGTAGCTAAGGTTGTGTCATAATCATGGAAATAATCTGGGTTGCAAAGGAAAGCTACTGTAGCAAATAAAGGAAATTATTTTTCTAGAAAGAAATATAAAATATGGGTGGCACTTTATCTTAATACAAGCGATATTGACCTTTAACCTAGTTGGGCGATGTTTCCGAAAGAGTTGAGTTGTTTCGGTATTTTGAGGTTCATCGTCAGGGCAAAGCGGCCACGCAGGCCGCCAGGAGCGGCGGCCAGAGCGCCCAACGCGCTTCTGCGGCGCTGAGTGGGTTATCTCGCAAACTACCTGTTCTACTTTGTGGAGACGGGATAACGATACGCGGACGCGGCGGCATAATTCGAGATTATGTTGAGGTTCGGGAGCGGACGCAGACAAAGGCCGCCCTCGGTGCGGTGCGGCCGGCAGCCGGCACGGATAGCCGCGGGCCCGACGCATAGCTGCTGCCCCACGCACGCTCACGCACACTCACGCACAAGCTGGCGGCTGGGCGAGCCGGCCCTCGTGGAGCAACTCGAAAATCGGGACGTGCGCCCCTCGGCGCGGTGGACTCGTTTTATCTGAAGAACTCCCACGAGGAGCGCACAGTAGGCCGAAGCTACAATGTCGTGCTATCATGTCCCACGCTTGTACGGCAACTGCTTTCGAAATAAATCACAAGATTATATTATAAATTTAATCACTCCCAGCAGCGTAGGAGATACTGGCACTGAGGCGGATTTGCCGTAGGATCTTGGAACATATACTGTGTTTGAACTTTATAAATTACCTCGAAGAAAACAATATATTGACGCACAGCACTGATTTAGATAATATCGTTCGTGTGAAACAGTACTAGCTCTTTATTCTCGTGAAATAATAAGTGCTACGACAGGAGATCTCTGACTGATTCCATATTTATAGACTTCCAGGAGCTTTAGATACCGTTCCTCACCAGCGGCTTCTAATCAAATTGCGTGCCTATGGAATATCGTCTCAGCTATGCCACTGAAGTCATAACTTCCTGTCACGAAGATTAAAGTTCGTAGTAAGTGAACGAAAGTCATCGAGTTAAACGGAATTGCTATTTGGTGTTCCCCAAGGAAATGGTATAGGCCCTATGCTGTTTCTAATATATATAAACGATTTAAGAGACAATCTCAGAAATCTCTTAAACAGTATGCAGATAATGATGTCATTTACTGTTTAGGAAAGTCAACAGAAGATCTAAACCAATTGGAAAATGATTTAGACAAATTTGTGTATGACGTGGAAAGTGAGCGCATGGATGTGTGTGATGTCCTTAGGTTAGTTAGGTTTAAGTAGTTCTAAGTTCTAGGGCACTGATGACCTCAGAAGTTAAGTCCCATAGTGCTCAGAGCCATCTGAACGTGGAAAGTGACAACTGACTCTAAATACTCACGTGACTACTAAAGAAAATCCGTTAAATTTCCGTTACCCAATGACTAGCATAAATCTAATGGCTGTCAATTCAACTAAATACCTAGGGATTGCAGTTATGAACAATTTAAATTGGAACGATCACATAAATAATGTTTTTGTGTAATGCGAACCAAAGAGTGAGCTTTATTAGGAGAGGATTTTAGAGGTGCAACAAATCTACTAAAGAGACTGCCGACACACTTGTCCATCCTCTGCTAGAGTACTGCTGTGTGGTATGGTATCTTACCAGACAGGACTGACGGAGGACATCGAAAAACTTCAAAGAAGGGCAGCTCGTTTTTTTTTTTTTTATTGAATTCCTCTCCTGTGCCAAGCTCTTCATCTCAGAGTAGCACCTGCAACCTACGTCTTCAATTATTTGCTGCATGTATTCCAATCTCTGTCTCCCCCTACAGTTTTTGCCCTCTACAGCTCCCTCTGGTACCACGGAAGTCGTTCCCTAATGTCTTAACAGATGTCGTATCCTACAAGATGTCGTATAATACTGTCCCTTCTCCTTGTCGGTATTTTCCACATATTCCTTTCCTCTCCGACTCTACATAGAACCTTCTCATTCCTTACCTAATCAGCCCACCTAATTTTCAACATTCGTCTGTAACACCATCCTTAGATTCTTTTCTGTTCCTGTTTTCCCACAGACCATGTTTATACTACCGCAAAATAGGGGAGGGGCTGCACGGATGTGATAAGGCGAGTTGGTGTGGCAACCACTAAAATGAAGGCGTTTCTCGTTGCAGCGAGACTTTTCCACGAAACTTTGATTACCAACTTTCTCCTCCGAATGCGAACATATTCTGTTGGCGTCTACCTGCGTAGGAAGAAATGATCGTCATAGTGAAAGAAGAGAAATCAGAGATCGGACGGAAAGATCTAGATGTTCGCTTCTGGCGCGATTTATTGAATTCCTCTCCTGTGCCAACCTCTTCATCTCAGAGTAGCACCTGCAACCTACGTCCTCAATTATTTGCTGCATGTATTCCTATCTCTGTCTCCCCCTACAGTTTTTGCCCTCTACAGCTCCCTCTGGTACCACGGAAGTCGTTCCCTAATGATTTGTAGAGTAGTCATCTACATGTAGACGTAAATGTACACCTTAACCCAGTAGGAACAACAAATCGTGCACCATCTGGGAGCATGAATGCTGAATGTGAAAACTTCGATATGATATTACTTGCTGAGAGGAGGTATCTACCTCCGTTGATTTTTGAAATTCATATGACTCCATCGACCATTACGTGTTGTTTATCATACTGACAAGAAATTAAAGTTGAATAACAACCTTGAATAACAGTCTTTTCTGCGTGCGAGTCCATAGCCGCAGTGAATTTCTTGAGGGAAGTAATTTTCCTGCCTAGGATGTAGTTTTGTTTTGAAATAAAGTGTTTGTACCAAATAATGTACGGATTAGTTAGTTTAGTTCTCTTGTGCATTATGAAACTAAATCACGTTAAAAATGCAACGCGTGAAAACTGGAAAAGAAGGAACTAAGTATCAGTGGCTAGTATCTGAACCATTTGCGCTTTGCCGATGGTATTGTGCTCGCAACTGAAGATTTGAAAGAACTATAGAATATGATTCAAGAACTAAAACTTTTCTTTGCAAAGACTAGCTTGAAAATGAAAGTCACGAAGCCCAGACAACCACTTACATATTCTCGGAAATCAGTGTATAGAAGCTGTTGATGAATATATCCACGTTAGCCACGAGATTAAGCTAGCGAAAACAACCAAACTGCAGAAATTCCTCGCAGGACAGGACTGAGCTGGGCAGCGTTCCGGAAACTATGATTCATCCTGGCCAACAAAGGTGTCCCAAATTAGCTGTAAGTCTATAATATGTGTATACTACCAATTACAATCTGAGGTCTGGAAACTGTGATTCTGACTAAAACAAGTGTTGGTAAACTACAGCGCTTACAACGGACCATGGAACGACAGATGCTATTGTTCAAGTCGCTCTGAGCACTATGGGACTTAACATCTGTGGTCATCAGTCCCCTGGAACTTTGAACTACTCAAACCTAACTGACCTAAGGACATCACACACATCCATGCCCGAGGCAGGATTCGGACCTGCGACCGTAGCGGTCACGCGGTTCCAGACTGAAGCGCCTAGAACCGCACGGCCACACCGGCCGGCCGACAGATGCTATGAGACAGCCTCAGGGATAGGACTCCATCAGAGAATAGTAGAAGCAGAACAAAGGTAACGGACGTCTTAGAGAGAACTGCAAAATTGAAGTGGGAATGGGCTGGACACATGCCTCGAAAATATTAGATTAGGTGGGTCCCTAGAAGCGTTCGCTGTGCCCATGGGACCTCTACAGAGGACTTCGAAAGCCTCAAAAGAGATGACTTAATGATAGGAAGCTGATGAAGCGAATAAGATGGTAGCAGGTAGTCCAAAAACGAAGACGGTGGAAACATATGGAAGAGGCCTGTTTCCAGCTGTGGACTGAGATAAGCTGAAGAGAGAGAAGATGAAGATCCAAGATCTTGAAAACGACATTTAGTAATGATGTGGAACGTGTCACTTTAACATAAGTTTTCTTTACACAAAATAATTAATTTTTTTTGTTTTACAGTTACTACTTCATATCTAAGAATTCATCTGTTGAGTGGAAGGAGTTGTCATTCAGAAATTCTTTTTAATTAGCTATTGGTTGGCTATCCGAGAGACTTTTAATACTATTTGGCAAATGATCAAATTAGCTTCGGCTCAGCTGTCTAAAATGCGCTGCTAAGTTCGTTGACACGTATTCTGTTTGGTTTTAAGAGGCTGACGACGCCATTTATGTTTTCATTGTAATAGTTACACTAACGTATTTTAATATGTTTCGTGTTTGCACAGAGAAAATCTGCATAACGGTTACGTTTTCTTTCTCATAGACTTCATGCTCGTGCCCGTACCAATTATGGGTGTGTGAAATTCTTATTAAAGATGCTATACATGTTGCTTCCTCTACAAGCATGTATGGAATGCATTAAGCTATATGCATTGCAGCTTTTACTACGATGTTGTATGATAATGCCCAAGGGGGCGAAAATAACTAACCGCCAGTTTACGAAATAAAGGTTTTATTCAAAATAAAATAACTGCCTTCGCAGTAAATGACTTCCGTCAAGAAATCCTCAGTAACATAATAACCAAAATAAAGTTTCAAGTTGTTTCTGTAGATGGAATCTCACCACTATTGTTCAACTACAAGGAATTAAATCATCGGAACCTATTTAAACCTTTAAGGATTGTGAATAAGATGAATGGTGTAGAAACAGTGTTTTGTTTTTAAGGATGATACATCAATAATGACATAGGATTTTTAAACAGCGACAGAACGGTTTAATATACTGAAATAAGTAACAGAGCAAACCAGTTTGCAAATATCTTTTGGAAAAAAGTAATGTCAAATATCACGGAAAACGCTGTCAAAATAAACTCCAGACACGGAACAACAAAACGCATGAACAGTTTCAACCAGTCAGTTAGTTAGTTCCATGTTACAGGGATAACTTTTCACGATAAATCATAAATATCTGAGCTAATGTATTACAGATACTGATTACGAACACAATGCGCTACTGCCGAGTTCGGCTTTATGCCCCCTAAGAAGAATGAATTATTACAAATGAACGAAATGAATTTTCAGTATCTTTGACTCAAAACTGACAAAAAGAGTACCTCAGAATGCCAAAAAAGATCTAAAGTAAAGGGCTGTATAACCGGAAGACGCACTCGTTCGATACACCTTCAGGACAATTGTAGTGACGTTTGGCACCTGCCGAGATGATAAACGAACAGTGGTTGCAAAATGGTCGGATGCACCCCTGATAGAAACAGTGCATTGATGAGATACATCCAACTTGAAAGAAAGCGAGAAAAAGTGAGAACAACAATCATAATGGATTTAAACTTACCGTGCCCCTTAGATAACCGACAAACAAAGTAAATAAAAAGAATCGTAAGAAGAGGGATTTGTTTACTGAATGTATGAAGAAATAATAGGAAATAGCAGCATCGGTTCTATATGAACTGATATCTGAAAATCTAGGGTTCCCTTACAGACTAAGACAGACACTAACAAAAATAAGGTTGGCTTCTTGTAACCGCAGGCCTGTATGTCTTTCAGCACTTCTGTTACTTTAAAAGAAAAAATACCTCTACTGTAGGTTATAAAACGTATGAAACTGAAAGAGAGATTGCTGTATTGCTGTCTCTCTCTTTCATAACGGTTATACGCTAATCTGGGTTGGACAATGAGTCGGGTTATGCACATTCATCATTTTTCAGGCACAAAAAAATATCTTCAGAACATATCACAGAAACGTTCAATATACATTTGAACATTTCTAGCCACCTGTGAAGTTCAGAAATCGTCAGTATGCATGATTTTCAGATGTGAGAAGGTCCACAGGCTTTTGAATTTCCAAGTGAAATAATTGTCACAAAAATAATCAAGAGCACACAATTTATACAATCATTGAAAAATCAATCGAACATGGATATCTAAAGTAATTCGTTGGGGCACCGTATTTAAACTTTTACTCTACTCTGTTTAACATATATGACGTTTAAAAGTAAACATCGCAGGAATTATCCATATTACTCTCAGAATACAGGACAATGTGGCGTAAAGGTCGAAGAAGCATTACTAGAAAGAGAAACAGAAAAGTGAAAACAAACGATGTAAACATGAAACAGGGAATACAGACTGAATAATAATGTTCGTGCCCCACTGCCCTATCTTGGCACCAGCGTTAATTCAGTTTAAGGTAAAACAGCCTTTCAAGATATAAAACATTTCTTTATGAAAATATAGTCCTTTATAGCCAGGAACTAAGACTCACTGATAGTAAGATAGCTAAAATTCAGGAAGTGATCCAGCCTGAAAGTGGCTGTGTTTGTGTTTTTTGTCAACAGTTCGTATCCATGGTGAACACTTGATACATGCTGATAAAATACACACATACAAACACGCAGGCACAAAACAATTCGGCACGTCTGAATAACTGAAAGCAGTACTACAATCAAATACAAAGAACTACTAGGAGAAATATACTACAGAGCTGGCTTCTCTACGACATTATCACATCATGTGAAGAGTTTAATATTTAACAGTTAACTTCGAATCTACAGGGAAAAAATTCCTAAACGAACGTAAAATTTTAAAATAATTCGTTTGGCAAAATTTTACCTATGGAGAAGATTTTTTCCTGTACAGGTGTTTAATACTCTTCTCGAATGCATTGTATGTGTGTGGCACCTTTAAGGAGCCATGAAATAAGCAAAATCCCTCTTTTGAAAGATTTACAATAGTTTTCTAAAGTAACTTAATAATTCAGCAGAATCGTTGAACATTTGTACGGTTTCGGCTTAGAAACGCCGAATTTTTCGTTTCATACCACCAGAACGTTAAAGTATGACGAGAGAGTTTTAGGAAACCAGTAATGATGAAATCTGTTTCTCTTTTTGACCTAGTTTAGAGCAGCATAACGGCTCTGTCTTCCTGTTTTGCTGAAAATAAAATATCCATTTTTCAGTTTGTCACGAAACTGTGTAACTTACAAGGTTAGTTACGTTCTCTTGTGTTATGCTAGTCTTTGTCTTATTTAAACTGATATTCCACGACACTTATATGTTTTGCGTCGGAAAGTGTGTTGCAAAGATAGTGTGCCCGAAAGTATAGGGTTCTACAAGAAATGAAACAACATTCTAAATGAGATGGACAGAAAACAATTTAGAAAACAAACATGCTTGATAATTTAAAAGCTTTCACTCACCCTGCTGAAACCGTACACCTTGCTACCAATCTGGGTCGAGTAGAACTCATGCCGATACTGAAAAAGACACGACCACCGGCCAACGTCGTAATTTGTAATGGAAATTCTGTTAGTAAAAAAGAAAATATGTCATCCACATGTTAGGCTGTGAGTAGGGCCTGTACGACTATTTGGATTCGAGGCACATGAATGTCGAATAATCGAGAAACTGGGGTGATAATGTTGCAAAATCGTTGGACATTTATAAGCATTGAGCTTTGTCGGATAACAGGAATGTTCAATGTGAATATGTACCTAAACCTTTAACAGTCTTCAGACTAGGCTGCAGGACTGGAAAAATACTCGTTGTAAAAGATTAGTGTATCCATACAGTTAGGTGAAAAGTTTCATATTGTCTAGCTCATGTTAGTGTAAAAAATGTAAGGGGAATAACTATAGTTGCAGCGATGATCGATTATGACGTACAGAATAACATTGCAAATAAATAAATAAATAAGTAAAGTAAAATAAAAAATTAATAAATAATTAAAAAATTATTCGGAGAGGGAAGAGCATTCATAACTACGCCGGGAAGCCTAATTTATTGCGTTGATGTATCGATAACTACTGATGTATATATATATATATATATATATATATATATATATGTGTGTGTGTGTGTGTGTGTGTGTGTGTGTGTGTGTCTGCATGTGAGTGTCTGTGTAAATACTGGACACGTCTTAATATGTTAATGCTTGATCCTTCCTTACATAATTTTCGTTATTGTGTCAATAACATGTTGGCTTCCCTTGAAGCATACTTCACCACGCCTTGTCACCAGTTTTGAGAGATGGGATGCAACGCCACAGAGATGCGATCCTTTTACCTGGCTATGTTGTCGGCGAAAACGATGAGCGTCACACACGGCGCTACGAATGAACGCCAGCCATCCGCTACCTCCATTTAATTTCACGGTGACGTAGTTTCAGAATACCGGCCAAGGAACAGGGAAAGCGCTGAGGCGTGTCAAATAATACTGCGCCGAAATACTTGGGATGTCTCAACTCTGAAGAAAATAACAATCACCGGCCAGCGGAAGAGGAAATTATTTTAAAAAGCCGACAAAGTAGAAGAGGGACAGCGCACAACATTAGAGAGAAAATTTCGCCTCGTAGCCTTTCGAACTGTGTTAATCTCCTCTCCGCCCCCCTCCCCGGCCCCCCTCATCGAAAATGCTCCTCCCGTAGACTCGATTCCTTAGGATTTGTGTCTAATGTGTTATGATATTCATGACTTTACAAAAAGCTTCAGAGAAATTACATTTAACGTTCCAGTGTTCGGGTAGGAACGCGAATATTTCTACGGTTTCATTAGCAAGAGAAGTTGGGGGGAGGAAGTTTGATACTGTCATGTACCCAGAATTCGCGTGAAGTGACTTACGGAAAGTAAATATAAATTGGGACGACCTTACTGTGATTCGAATTCAGCTTCTCCGACTCGGAACTGATGTGATAAATCGTTACACAAGTTACGCTACTGATTTATTGCTGTGTATTCAGGAGCCACGAAAGTTGGGCGAACACCCACTGTCAGGCTGCTCTAAAGGTCATTGCTCGGAACATTTGGAGTAAACTCGTGTCCGTCATTGATTTGAGAGCCACGCTGACACATTCTGAGCCAGCCCCAAATTCTGTTAGCAATTTTTCACACTTAGAGGAGCCCACAGTTTTGCTACGTGTTCGTACAGACACTGCAGCTACTTTCTCCCACATCACAACTCTTCAATTTTTTCGGCAGTTTATCTCAAAAGACGACTTGTAGATGGTTGTTAACTAATGAGTGACAGCGCGAATGAGCACTCTCTAAATTTCACAGCAATTCTCAAGGCTATGCTTAAATGTAGTATTCTTAATCCTGTGATTCTTCAGTCACAATTTTTCGCATAACACGTATAAACTGAATTACCTGATGATACATCCGCTTCGACCGACTGGTCAAACAAAATCTTTTCACACTTAGTCGCCCCTAGAAACAGTGCACCTTTAAGCACATATTGTAATACTGCACAAGTTTATTTTATTAAAGTTTTGAGGCAAGTACGTTACCCAAGAACGTTGTCACTAAAAACTACGTTCCCATGCCACTAAACGATTCCTTAGTTCCAAAGTTCCATGCGAATGCCTTTATGACAAATACAAAATATGGCTGCTCTCCCTACGTCGCCATTCTTTGGAGGAAGCCGTTGCTACAAACTGCGAGGGGATACTCGACTCAAATATGAAAGTCACAGTTTTTCCTACCTTACGATTTCTTGATCTTTTTACGATCAAAGCTAGTTTACTTCTTTTAGTCGTAAGTGAGTGTAACCCATATACGACTGTGAATGTCGCGTTGTCATTTTCATTCAAGGAGTGTTGAACTAAGTTCACTTAAAGCCGAACGCTGGAAGGTGAGGGGGAATTCGACGTAGAGTATTCTGCCTGCATAAGTTTCTCGTCTCAGAACTGCTGACGGAGGATGACAAACGGCTTATACTGGCGAGTAAACTTTACATTTTGTGTGTGTATATGTGTGTGTTTGCGTGTATGAGGAAGGACGGGGCGGAAGGGAGAATGATGACGGTGGTGGCCGGGTGGGGTGGAGTAGCGAGGGTGGGGGGGGGGGGGAGATGGAAGGGAAAGAGTTGGGAATGGTCATTTACAAGTGGCGAGCAAAGTTTAGGAGGTTATCTGCAGACGGTAGTAGCTCCCCGCCGGTATCCTGCTTACGAGCATATTGTATTCAGTCCCTATTTACACGTACAGGCAACAGCCACAACAATGGGCTCCGTTCTAACGGAGGTAACACGAAAACAAAACTAACCTATCGAGTTAATGTAACTGTACAAAAAAAGAAACAGATGTAGTCGTATGAATCATTGATAAAGAAATCCAATCATAGAGAATACGTCACTTAGTTATTCGTGTGATGACTGTTTTATGCGTTGCGAAATTCATGAATCTCATAACAAGAGCTTCCCGGATTTCTTGCAAACAAAGGGTTCATTAAATTTGTGGATATCGCTTACATCTCCTCGAAGCTATATACACAGTACTATTACTTTTTTTAACACTCTAACTTTGCCTCCAAGTAAGGACATTTCTGAACGGTAATAACTTGTAACTCAGTCTCTATTTGTCAATAGTTGGTGTTGTGGTCTTCAGTCCTGAGACTGGTTTGATGCAGCTCTCCATGCTACTCTATCCTGTGCAAGCTTCTTCATCTCCCAGTACCTACTGCAACCTACATCCTTCTGAATTTGCTTAGTGTATTCATCTCTTGGTCTCCCTCTACGATTTTTACCCTCCACGCTGCCCTCCAATACTAAATTTGTGATCCCTTGATGCCTCAGAACATGTCCTACCGACCGATCCCTTCTTCTGGTCAAGTTGTGCCACAAATTTCTCTTCTCCCCAATCCTATTCAATACTTCCTCACTAGTTATGTCATCTACCCATCTAATCTTCAGCATTCTTCTGTAGCACCACATTTCGAAAGCTTCTATTCTCTTCTTGTCCAAACTATTTATCGTCCATGTTTCACTTCCATACATGGCTACACTCCATACAAATACTTTCAGAAATGACTTCCTGACACTTAAATCTATACTCGATGTTAACAAATTTCTCATCTTCAGAAACGCTTTCCTTGCCACTGCCAGTCTACATTTTATATCCTCTCTACTTAGACCATCATCAGTTATTTTGCTCCCCAAATAGCAAAACTCCTTTACTACTTTAAGTGTCTCATTTACTAATCTAATTCCCTCAGCATCACCCGACTTAATTCGGCTACATTCCATTATCCTTGTTTTGCTTTTGTTGATGTTTATCTTATATCCTCCTTTCAAGACGCTATCCATTCCATTCAACTGCTCTCCCAAGTCCTTTGCTGTCTCTGACAGAATTACAATGTCATCGGCGAACCTCAAAGTTTTTATTTCTTCTCCATGGATTTTAATACCTACTCCGAATTTTTCTTTTCTTTCCTTTACTGCTTGCTCAATATACAGATTGAATAACATAGGGGAGAGGCTACAACTCTGTCTTACTCCCTTCCCCACAACTGCTTTCCTTTCATGTCCCTCGACTCTTATAACTGCCAACTGGTTTCTGTACAAATTATAAATAGCCTTTCGCTCCCTGTATTTTACCCCTGCCACCTTTAGAATTTGAAAGAGAGTATTCCAGTCAACATTGTCAAAAGCTTTCTCTAAGTCTACAAATGCTAGAAACGTAGTTTGCCTTTCCTTAATCTTTCTTCTAAGATAAGTCGTAAGGTCAGTATTGCCTCACGTGTTCCAGTATTTCTACGGAATCCAAACTGTCAATGTCTGTTCGAATAGCGACCTTCCTTCACTACCGCTACTGGTCTTTTCGTTTACAAGTACGCTCGTGCCTGTACGTCCAATTCGAAGTTACTGTTGTATTCTGAAGTTGTTGCATATAAAATAGCTCTGCAATAGCTGATAAAAGGGCTCTCGGACAGACCTCGCCACATGTATACAACACTGTCAGTTTTAAGTTAAAAGAGACGAACAGGTCTGCCGCCTGTTAACCGTGATGTATAAGTGGATGAATCACGGAATAAGAACTTGTATTGCCGTGCACAGACAATATCAGAATTAATGAATAACAACTACAGTCTTCAATGGATAACAATCGAGGCAGTTGCGAACAGAAGAAAAGAGACTGTTACATAATAAATTGATGAGTAGAAAGACATATGGGTACTCGGTTTTTATGTGCTGCACCTACAGAGAGTTTGAACCTGTCAGTGTGGTTGACGGAAAGCAACTGTTTAACTTCTCTTCGTATGTAAAACATAAAAATTAGCAATTAAGAAAAGGTTCGGTGTTGAGGATTATGAGTACTGAAGCGGACAGGGAAAAAAATAGACGGGAATATATCATCTTTACAGAAAGGAAGATTTAGGGGTTAATATCCCATCGTCAGCGACGTCATTAGGGACGCATCTCAGGGCCCGCTTTGACGGTAACGGAGAAGAGAGTTTAACAAAGAATAACACCCGAACATATCGAACAAATAGAGCCCGCCTCCACGTGGCGGGGCACGGGCAACGGTGTGAGTGGGTCGGCGGCGCGGTGGTGTCTCAACAGCCACTCCAGGACCCGAACCAGCGGCCAAGTGGCATATTACGACCCACCATAAGAAATCAGAAGGTGGGTCAGAAAACACAAGCAGCAAGTGAATAAAAAAGTCCAGCTTGACACAGTCAAATCGTTTTAATATCTGAGCGTAACGTTGCAAAGCGATATGAAACGGAACGAGCATGTGAAGATTGTGGTAGGGAAGACGAATGCTCGACTTCGGTTTATTCGAAGAATTTTGAGAATGTGTCGTTCACCTGTCAAGAAGACAGCATTTAGGACCCTACTGAGACCTATAATTGATAACTACTTGTGTGTTTGGCATCTGTAACATGTCGGATTGAAGGAAGACGTCGAAAGAATTCAAAGGCAGACTGTTAGGTCTCTTAACGGTAGGTTTTAACAACACGCAAGTAGAACAGAGATGCTTCAGGAATTCAAATGGGAATCCGTGAAGAGAAAAATTTGTGGTAATCACCTATGGGACCAAACTGCTGAGGTCATAGGTCCCTAGGTTTACACACTACTTAAATGTGTGAATTTCTAAGCGACTGAACTCCTGAGGTCATCGGTCCCTAGACTTACAGAATACTTAAACTAACTTATGCTAAGAACAGCACACACACACCCATACCCGAGGGAGGACTCGAAACTCCGACGGGGCGGAGCTGCGCTAACCGAGGCAAGACGCCGAAGACCACGCGGCTACCCCGAGCGGCTCCATGATGGGAAGGCAACATTCTTTTCGTTGGGCACTATTGTTAAAATTTATAGAACCAACATTCGAAGCTGACTGCAGAACGATGCTACTGTCGCCAACATACCGGGTGATCAAAAAGTCAGCATAAATTTGAAAACTGAATAAATCACGGAATAATGTAGATAGAGAGGTACAAATTGACACACATGCTTGGAATGACATGGGGTTTTATTAGAACACAAAAAAATATAAAAGTTCAAAAAATGTCCGACAGATGGCGCTTCATCCGATCAGAATAGCAATAATTAGCATAATAAAGTAAGATCAAGCAAAGATGATGTTCTTTACAGGAAATGCTCAATATATCCACCGTCATTCCTCAACAATAGTCGAGGAACAATGTTGTGAACAGCACTGTAAAGCATGTCCGGAGTTATGGTAAGGCATTGACGTCGGATGTTGTCTTTCAGCATCCCTAGAGATGTCGATCGATCACGATACACTTGCGACTTCAGGTAACCCCAAAGCCAATAATCGCACGGACTGAGGTCTGGGGACCTGGGAGGCCAAGCATGACGAAAGTGGCGGCTCAGCACACGATCATCACCAAACGACGCGCAAGAGATCTTTCACGCGTCTAGCAATATGGGGTGGAGAGCCATTCTGCATTTTGCTTCTAATAAAACCCCATGTCATTCCAACCATGTGTGTCAATTTTTACCTCACTATCTACATTATTCCGTGGTTTATTAAGTTTTCAAACTTATACTGATTTTTTTGATCACCTGATATATTTCGCCCGAGGACCACGAAGATAAGATACGTGAAATTAGGTCTCATACAGAAGCTTATAGACAGTCGTTTTTCCTTCGTTCTCTTTACGAATGGAGAAGAGAAGAAACGAGTGGAAGTGGTAAGGGTACAAGGGATTACGCGGTGCACCGTACAGTGGCTTGCTGAGTACGTATTTAAATGAAATGTGTGTGAATCCTTGTGGGACCAAACTGCTGAGGTCCTCGGTCCCTAGTCTTACACACTACTTAAACTAACTTATGCTAAGAACAATACACACAACCATGCCCGAGGGACGACTCAAACCTCCGGCGGAAGGGGCCAAGTACGTATGTTGACTTAGATGTAAATGTAGTTATCTCTTTGAGACGAAATTGACGAAAGGAAGTCGCCCAAGTAGTTGGAAGGGGTTTTATCACACCGAGCTTATTCCCACGAAGAGGCGACCAGTGTTCGTGCCGGAGTGAGAGACTGTTGCTACGAGTAACAATGCTAACATCGTCCGAGGGGACAGAAATGCGAAAATGGTTTGCATGATGCACAGAGGATCAAGACGCATTAATACCCGCACCGAAACCCAACGAAGCTCCGAAAACAGCGTCCTTTTGCGTGACGATTACCGGCCTTTGCGAGCACGCTAAGTGGTCCAGCTGAGACTAGTACAAATCACGGGCACTATAAAGACTTGCCCGTTAAGTGGACGTGACGTCTCAGCAAATACATCATACTTGTCGACGCGCTCCGCCCGCCGACGGAAGCGAGTGCCCTCCCCCGCGGTCGCCGCACGCTTCGAAGCGATTTGCGGAGCGCAGTTGTAGAGGCCGGCGTCAGACGGGCAGCGGTTCTGGAGTAGCGTTTAGCGGCGAGCGTAAATCAGCGCCTGCGGGCCGTGGCGCGGGGCGACAGCTGCAGGCGGCCTCACGGGGGCGCCGACGCCGCCCGCCTGCCCGCAGCGATGGCTATCGGCGGACCCGAACCCCAGCTCGTCTCGTCAAGCTGTCCCGCGGCCGGCGCGCCAACCTCGGCTCGCCTATTTGTTTACCGCGCACTTCACGCCTCGCGGCTCCCAAGATAAATAATCCTACACACGCTCTTACAGTTAGGTTTCCACTCCGCCTGTCAACTACTGCCCGGTACCTGCATCGCCGACTTCGCTCCGCGGTTCATTCATAGCGAGAGGGTGCACGAGGAAGCCGCAGCGGATCGGCTGCTCTCCTGATCAGGCGAAAATCCACCGATCTGTCACAAATTATCTCCATCTAAATGCTGGGATCCACAGTCAAATACAGTATCGACTTGTTACTTACTCTTGCATCGTCCATGGTGGATGCGATTACGAAACTGCAAGTGTTTGTGGCATAAGATGTCCTTCGTGCATTACGTTAGATTAAGCATAAAATAAAAAGTGACTGGTAGCAGAAACTTGAAATAAATAATTTTACCAGAGAGTCACGGTTTACAAACACAGCCATTATGGCTGAAAGCCGGCCGGAGTGGCCATGCGGTTCTAGGCGCTACAGTCTGGAACCGCGCGACCGCTACGGTCGCAGATTCGAATCCTGCCTCGGACATGGATGTGTGTGATGTTCTTAGGTTGGTTAGGTTCAAGTGGTTATAAGTTCTAGGGGACTGATGACCTCAGAAGTTAAGTCCCATATGCTCCATGCTCCATGGCTGAAAATAAATAAGATGAGCCGGCCGCGGTGGCCCAGCGGTTCTAGGCGCTTCAGTCCGGAACCGCGCGACTGCTGTGGTCGCAGGTTCGAATCCTGCCCCGGGCAATGGATGTGTGTGATGTCCTTAGGTTAGTTAGGTTTAAGTAGTTCTAAGTTCTAGGGGACTGATGACCTCAAAAGTTGAGTCCCATAGTGCTCAGAGCCATTTGAACCATTTTTGAACAGCAAAGGACTTGGAATAGCAGTTGGACGCAAAGGACATGGTCTTGAAATGATACAAGATGAACATCAACAATAGCAAAACGATGATAATGGAATGTAATCGAATTCAGGGGATGCTGAGGGAATTAGATTAGGAAATGAGACACTTGAGGTAGTAGATGAGTTTTGCTATTTGTACAGGGAAATAACTGATGGTAGCCGAAGTAGGGAGTATATAAAATGTAGACTGGCAAAGACAAGAAAAGCATAGTGTATCATTTACGCAAAAATGACATTATCAAAACTATGACACACAATTAACGTTGACTCTGCCGTTGTAGTACACAAGCAAGTACCCGGGATTACGTACATCGTCCACTTTCTGTCGTTGACAGTTAGCAAATGGAAACACAAGGAAAATGCATTCTGTTAACCATCTTTAGTCAAATGACATGTCAGTTGCACCTACACGAACGAAGAGAAGGTAGAAATGTTGCTCATCTATGAAGAACGTTAAATTAGCAGAACCGTGATATTTAAAAATACCACAGTACTGATTGCACAGGGTGTCCAAGGAGGAGTCTTCAGAGATATGACAGGAATGATCGTTTTAAGCAATAAACTTCATATGGAGGTAAGCACTGTTCCCGAGATACAACACACTTAATGTAAAATGTTCAAATGTGTGTTAAATTTTATGGGACTTGACTGCTACGGTCATTAGTCCCTAAGCTTACACTTTACCTAACCTAAATTATCCTAAGGACAAAGACACACACTCATGCCCGAGAGAGGATTCGAGCCGGCCGGTGTGGCCGTGCGGTTCTAGGCGCTTCAGTCTGGAACCGCGTGACCGCTACGGTCGCAGGTTCGAATCCTGCCTCGGGCATGAATGTGTGTGATGTCCTTAGGTTAGTGAGGTTTAGGTAGTTTTAAGTTCTAGGGGACTGATGACCACAGATGTTAAGTCCCGTAGTGCTCAGAGCCATTTGAACAATTTTCTGAGGACTCGAAGCTCCGCCGGGACCATTATTCAGTTCATTGCCATTGTTTACAACATAGCATAGTAGCACAGAGGAACGGTTCGACACAGTACATTTGTGATCTGTCAGGTCAGGAAACTACGTTAAATTGGCCTACAAAAGCTACCTACACTACAGCGCAAGCGCGTCGTATGAAATTTTCAATATTCTGTCGCTGTCTTCGCGCATCCGTTAGTCCTAGCGAGGAAATGAATAAGAACTTTTTTGTAGGAAATGTTATGTAGTTTAATTTTGTACTGTGACTCATGTCCGATAGAGGCTGCAGTTAATTCAAGTAAAACTTACACCAAGTGACATTAAATATGTTCCACCTCGAAAACCACTCGGAGTAGACCATATGTCAATATGAAGTTTTTCGCTTCAAATGAACGTTTCTGTTATATCCCCGTATATTAACCATTTCTCCTGGCAAACCCTGTATGTACCCGTGTTGCAATTAAGAAAACTTTATTGCTATTACTGGATAATGCATGTTTCTCAACAGTGACATTTCAAAGTACTACGGTCCTCTACTACATGTACTTGTATTGTAAATAAGATAACATTATTTCAGTTACAGTTTTGATAACGTACATTCTCTGTAGGTGAGTACATTACTATCTTATCTACGTTTGTGTACATTATACTCACACCAACCTTCAATTGAATACGATTGACCGAATTATCAATGTGCACATTCCTTGTATTTTCTTCTATTTAGAGTCAGTTTTAGCAGTTGGACTAATTATATTACTCCTGATTCTTGCGCTGTGTGCTGGTAAAGGAGGGTCAAAGTCAATTTTGTTTTCTTTTTTAATAAGATCATGTTTAAGTGAATGGTATGCTGAGATATGTTTTTGAACAGGTGTTGAGGAGAGGAAATTGATTACTCCGTAAAAAACGTATAGTGCTATTTAAAAAAGATGTAGTGCTGTTCATATTTTCGTGAAAAACAAAGTTACCATACAAGGTGTCATGCTGGTTAATCCTGCCCTAGCAGCTAAACAAAATTTGTTTGACACTTTCTTTATTGTGTGTCTAGATAAAAAGTTATTTGGTATGATCTAGAGAAATACGACATCCTGTATAAAGAGAAAATGCAATAATTATCTGTGTTTGCCACTTTTATTTTCGAGCACGACTCGTTTCGAGTGCTTACCTCTTCATTTTCAGGGGGATCAGTGGACTGTTTTTGAATTACATCTGTTTGATGAAACGAGGTGTCTGTCTTAACCTTCATCCCTGTAACATTTTCAATGTACATATGAAGACAGATAACTTGCTGCAGACTGCAAATTCCAAAGCAATCCACTGGTCCACAAAAGCCCACGAAACGCATCCTGGAATAACATAAATGTGGCTGACACAGATAATTGTTGCAATTTGTCTTTCGTATTACCTCATTATTTAATCTTGCGTCGCAGTATCTCTACTGGTTGAAAAGTAATGAGTACGAAAATTGAAAGAAAAATAAAAAAGAGTAACAAGAAAAAAAGTATCTTCAATAGAACGCTAAAACAAACGTAATTCGTACATCTTGTTGTTGTCTTCAGTCCGAAGATCGGTTTGATGGATCTCTCCACGCTTATCTACCGTGTGCAAAGTTTTTCATTTATCCATGACTGTTGTAAGTTATATCTGTATCCGTTTCAAACGGTTTAAGGTAGTTAATCCTTGCTCTCTTCTCGTTCAAGTTACGCTTTCCAAATAATTACGTATTGAAAAATAGACTTCCAAACACTTTAACATGTATATTCAGTGTTCACACATTTCTTAACTTCAGGAAAATTTTTCTTCCTGTTGACTGCGAGCATTTAATAGCGAGATGTGCCACAGTAAACCGAAACTCGCAATGAAAATGAGTTCACCACTTTTTTCGTGCCATAACTACACCTGTATTCTGCATGTTACTGTAACAGGCGAGGCAGAGGATTGCTTTTGCTGTTCTATGTATTCAAGTTCCGCCCTGTAATTCGCGAATACAGCGTGTGTAGAACTGATAAACTAGAAAATTTTATTGTCGCAGTCCTTACCATCAGCATGTAAGAAGCTAAAAAGATACAGAAAATTTTCGTTCCCAAAGCTAATCTGGGAATTTTGTGATATCGCGAGATGTTAATCTGCTTTCCTCAAATTTTTATCACTTCTGCTACACTTTCCCACCAATCTAAAAAGTCTTCTATTATCCGCGTCGCCCAACATTCTATACAGTTTAAGTCCCCTTTAATCGTGATCTGAAGTGGGTCGGAAACACGTGTCCGGTGCTACCCTCTTGTGATCAATCATAATCGTGCAGAAATTACAGTTTCCTCTATGCTAGCTGCAAAAGAAAGTCTACAGTTTGCTTGATCTACAATTGATCACCTACGTTCTTGCTATATATATATCTCCGTACATTGTTACTTCATGAAATTTGACTCCAGCTATGATCCTTTAATCATATACGTACAGGCCACAGCATTTCTACATGTCGCAAAACCTTCACCTTAACCTTAAAGCTAGCTGCCAACAGTCGCACCAAGTGCTATTTTTCCTACCTTTGACAAGATTTCACTTCAAAGTTTGGAGATAAACACTTTTTCGTGAACAACCGCATAATCTTCGAAAAAGACGTCTCTGGGGAACACGCTATGTCCCTTTTATATTTTTGGACCACTCTATATGCAGGATACGCTGCTGTGTATCATTCTTGTATGAATCCTTGTTCCTAATCCCGCTGTGTGGTGAACAACAACCGCACTTTCTTTGTTCATAGTTTCATTGTGAGTTTCTGATTTAGCGTGTTTACACAGGTCAGCACCAGTTTTTCGTTACCATTGCGTTTTAAAGTGGTCGGGCTTTTACATTCCTGTAGCACACAACACATTTCAACATTTCTTGTATGCCACTTGCAACAAGTTCGACAAACTGTTTCATATAATGCAGTCTTCAAGTAACGCTTCAAGCTTCCGTTTATTCTGTGCCTTCGAGTGACAAGTTGACTTTTTTCTGAACACTTTCGCATCAAGCTGTCCCTTCGTACAATAGGTGTTTTCTGTTGATATCCTACAGCACCTATTCGCCTTAACACTTCTCCACTTTGCACCCCGTGTGCACGGATAATTTTCAGCACATTTCCCAGTTTTCTACGGTTCAAATTTCTCTGCATTGCAATTCAGTGTTCAAGACATACTGATTGCGAAGGATGCTTTTGTTTTCTTCTGGGCCAGTTTATATCTGATGTCTCCCTTGCTTCACCCCTATTGTTCAACGTTACCTCCTCGCTGCTACAACTATTTCATTTCTCCATATCTAAAACCACGGAAAAAATCATAATCGAATTAGTCATTTTCATTGACTATCCCTAATTCGATGTTTATACTTGTATATGAGCACAGATTTACGCTCTGGGTAATACAGCCATCCTGCTTAACCTCTACTCGTAATCCTACTTGGGACGTTTTAGATTTTAAAAGCACAAACATACTTATCAGTTTCGCAGGCTGTAGGGTACGCTGGTGGGATATTTCGACAGTAATAAGCTTCAAATAACTGTTCTCTTTTATACAGCAAAAATGCAATAATCTCATCGATTTTTAAGTTCAACAGATGCACAGGCCTTGCAAAACGTCGTGGTCAACCTAGCCAGTTCTTAGAGTAACCATTTTGATTACTTAAGGAAAAGCAGTGCAAGACTCTTCAAGACAACGGTTATATAGCTGCACGTATCTTATAGGAGTTCGCTTAAAACATCTTCTTTAATAACAAGAAAAACAAAAAAAACTGCCGTTGGTACAATGTAAATAGAGAAACAGCTCGAAAAAGAAGCAAAACGTAGAGGACTAACACCTTTCTCCTTATTTTTATGGCTACGATCCGCTTATAACATGGACTCATGTTTAAGAACTATCTGGTGATAGGTATTACGTTTCATAAAGTGTCAATTGTAACAATATTTTGCAGAACCGCTAACTTATATCTTAAGAGAAAAGTTACTTCAATGTATTTTTACAAATTCATAAATAACACATAAAAACATCCTCTGAAAAAGAGTGACGGGTGCTGTTAACAAATAGCTACGCACAAGGACAGCTTCGCTTGTGGAATACTTATTATCATGTGCCACGTATTGTTACTGGTATTTGCAAAGTATTTAGCTGTCTCTCTGTAAAATGAATTTTGGTTTTGAAATACGAGAAAAGGTAGCTTGATGTCTTTCTTTCTTTCTTTGCCTTTCTCTAAGACTGCATGCACAAACTGTCCGCGTAGGTCACTTTCTGTCTGTCAATTAAATTGGCAGCATGTGGCCAACCTCAAATGGTCACAAGAGTGACTGCATTCATGAAATGTTACCACGTCACATAGTTTGCTTTTAACTCCTTCCTTTTTGTTTCCTGGCCTCTTCGGACTACGTGGCGATGTCATAACGCCCCTGACCGAAAGAAACCTAAAATTTAAGCTAAGTTACAGAAGCAGAATTTGTTTCGATTGTGACTTTCATATTATTTTTCTTTCGAGCATGGACAACATTACATTGTCACTTAACGAATGTGACACCGGTACTTCATCTGTGTTAAAATGTCGTAAATTACAAGCTCCCTGATAATAAGGATGGCAGCGTACTCCTGAAACTAGGAGTACAAATTTCCTTAACAAACGAAGTGTTCGGTGCAGACAGCGTATTCAATCTATGCAAAAATCGTAAGTTTACTTGGAAACCTCAAAGATTTTCACTTAAAACACGAAGAATATAAATGTTTAAAAATTATTTGCAATAAAAATTACTCATGTAACTATCTTAATATTCCGATTAATGTGCATGCGAAAGCCAACTTTTCAAAACGCTATTCAAAAGTAAGCAATGTCTGATATTAATAAAAGATACCTTTATACGTGACCAACTGCGTTTTTTTTTTGCAAGAAAGTATTACAAAAAAGGAAAAAAATATCTGGACAAATCGTCTCAACACACCAATATTATGCAGAGATTGCAAAGAAAAGAAGAACAAACATAGTTATCTTCTACTACGCGTGTAATGAGGCACTATTTCATTCGATTACGCCATGTCATGTCGATCCCTATGAGTACTAAATATGTTTACCTAAATTCAATTGTGGGTAAGGCAAATGGAAGATTTTGAGTAGATGGAGAGATACTGTATTAAAACAGCAATTTGTTTTTTATGAAATGAATGTCGACTTTCTGACATCAAGTGCGTGCCATCAGTATGAAAATTGCCGGGGGAAATGGGAGGTAGGCAAAGATGGGCAACGTGAATGGCTGTTTTAGCCGCTTGCGAGTAAAAGAAAAGCTGATAAGTCTCCAGTGTCAATCAAAAATGAAACACGCCTAACATTTGGAATCAACCGATTTGAAAAATATCAATAATATACATCAAGGTGAAGTTTAGGAAGATTGATTCCTCCGCGGTGTGTAGAAATTCTGATGCAGGATATAGAAATATTGTTCGAGGGCTAAAGCACCATGTACTATTTCCCAAATGTACCTTAAAGAGATCTACAGACTGCGGATGCAGGTAAGTTAACAAAGCAGGGAGAAGCATGATGTTTAATACACCTAACCACCTATCGCAAGTGCTCAAAAATACTATAAACCAAAGTTATTTGGTTTACTCATTAATAAACGAAGATTCACAGCTCCTTGCGGTATTGTCACCTGAAAGTTTCAGAGAATCTTGGATTCGAAGGCACTGCTTCGAAACGAAAATCACTAGAGTCCGATTTACAGTTTGCATCTCTATTCTTGGCGAATAGTGAGAAATTCACTTCACTAGACAGACTCTCTATTCCGGTGAGACGAGGGAACTAGTAAAATATTTTAGCACCTTTTGCGCTTACAACTCAGCGAAACAGTTCTCCATATTTAAAGCAAGGTCAAACGGTTGAGCTTCGCGGAATTTACATGGTCCAAGGTAAACGGTCAGTGAAACTGACGGGCAAGATTCGCGTCTCTGCACAGATTTCTGACATATTGAAAACAAGGTTTCTTATGTTCAACGTTCAGACACTCTACTGAAAGCTTTCGACTTCAGTAAACCAGCCTGAAAGAGATTTCTTAAAGCACGTTATTGCGGCTGCTTATCCACTGCAGAGTCTTGACAAATTTTCACAGACTGGAACGTCAGCTGTCAATGATTATGAATATTTCTCTACAGAGGGTTCGTGATTTTCTAGGTGGTGTTTACAAACATTGCCATGCAACTAAACGAAAATCGGTTTCACAAATAAATGAACCACATTCTTCGTAAAGGAAACGCTAACGTTCATTACTCAACGTCAATGAAGGAAAGAACTAACAGGTATGAATGTGCGATCATTTTTGTACATTTTCATCCAGTTTTCATCATGATGGCACCTTTAAGCTATTTAATACCAGTTAAATACCATGTTTCAGAATACCGTCATCATGACACGCAAGAGAAAATAAAATGAGAAGCTTTTCTCATTTGTTTCTCATTTTATTCGCTGTATCGGGGGTAGCTGTATGCCAAAACATATTACGTAACTGGAATTAAATAGGTTAAGAAGAAACTTACAACATAGTTTCAGCGGTATAAGAGTAACTTGCTTACGATCGAAAGTTCGTGCTTAGAGAGGAGCCGCGCGGAGTGGCCGCGCGGTTTGAGGCGCCATGTCACGGACTGCGCGGCCCCTCCCGCCGAAGGTTCTAGTCCTCCCTCGGGCATGGGTGTGTGTGTTGCTCTTAGCATAAGTTAGTTTAAGTAGTGTGTAAGTACAGGGACTGATGACCCCAGCAGTTTGGTCTCTTAGGAATTCACACACATTTGAGCATTTATTTAGGGAGGAATCCATGTTTAGTTTGTAATTTCCTACGAAACGTACATATACAGGCATCAAGGAGAAAAATTTGATCCACTGCAGCACATACAGTTATACAAAGAAGTATTGTATATTGCGTTTAATTCGTAAATGAAACGGGAGAACAACTTGTAGCTTAGTATAATTGCCATTTTCTGCACAATGATTTAAAATATGGGAGGGACTGAACAATGAATTCAAAAGACTGTAAACAAGGGCCTAATTTAGAGATATACTGAAGTAAGACATTCTTACTATTGTACTTCTTGTAACTGTAAGAGAGGAGCGTATAAAAAGCGTAACTATCGTCTGTGGTACGTCATATGCCTTTGCTGAGAATATCAAAACAGTGTCGTATGGGGATAATTAGAGATAAGAAATTAATCGATCTAAGGCTTAAGAAATAATTCAAAAGAAATATCGTGACGGCGCTATCCTACTAGAAAGAAATATTGACCACAAGAAGGAGGAACGACGTCGAGGTACAGGAATCTGTCCGTAGACAAAGTAAATTTTATGTACAAACACATTTGATGTTTGCAGCGTACGTCAGTGTAGCGTTTGCTTGATAAACAGGTAGAATAAAGGACGTTCCCAGCCACTGTGTAGTCTTTTTCTTCATTCACTAAACATTTCACAGACTCTCGTCTGTTTTTTTTTCTTTTTCTTCCCGCCGGGTACACTAACATTTCTCTGTCTGAGCTTGTCCTCAATTTTCTTAATTTTACACATGTAATTTACATGCGGTTGAGATTCGTTGCACGTGATGTACCATACTGTATATGCCAAGGTACAATACGTATTGTCGCAATTCTTTACGCACGTTTTCAGTAGGTCCCTTGCTAGCCGAATCACTTAACATAAAAGTTAATAACGTAGAAAATGGAAAAAATAATTTCTGCATCAAAACGGTAAATATAAGAAAACGAAAACGAGAAATGAAACTAATAGAACTAAATCTTGGAACCAACTGTTAATTAAACCTCATTGCTACTTACACAACTTTAATAATTTTCTGGGGGTGTTTCAACTGCATAGCTACATTTTCAGAAGACAGCAGGGTATATAGGCATCTGATCTGGATCATTTCTCTTTTTTGTAATTCCATTTTAGGATATCTTGTATCGAAAACTTCGTACCCTCTGAACGAATCGTAACACACCTCAGACTGAAGCGGAAGTTTAAAAGACATAGGGTAGGTACTTTGGTGGAAAATTAATTGTAAGATTTCGAAAATGCATCTTCAGCAAACGATCTTCGAAAATACTCTTTCTATTAACGTTTGGTATCAGTAGCAGCATAGCGATGGAACTAATGGAAGATTTATTCCGAAGCAGACATGCAGAAACTATTTATAAAGTCCAACAGAGAGCAGAATGTATTACCATCGGTTTCCAGCGTCATGCATTATACGCGGTACTGTCACTCTTACAAATTTGACAGCAGACTGAATACTCTTGATGGCTGTGGTTTAATACTCAACGAAAATTGATTTTTCATAAATTTTTCTTCTAAAATAGGTATCAAGTAAAATGGCATACAATAGAATTTACAACAGAAGCTAAATAAAACTATTTAAGACCATTTAGGTAGAGTTCTCTATTCCAGAAGATCGTGTTAAGCATTTAGAAATTTAAAACAACAGAACAAAACCAAAACAAGGGAAGAAATGATATGCGACTTCGCTACCACAGTGTGTGCAGCCATATAGGAATAGTCACTCTGAAAACTCTGAAATGTAGGGTATGCATTAATGAAACATATTTGCAGATAATTACTGTGCGAAAGAAAGATCCAAATACATGTCCGAATACGATTCTGTCAGTGCCCTATCCAGTTTAATTAACATACCCGCCAGTTTCAATTCAATCACCTGTGAAGGAACTGTTTACTGTTTTATGCAGTACTTTGAATTACGGTACTTTTTAAAATGTGATCTGTAGCATATTTTCAAAATTCACTTAAGTAAATACCTGTAACTATAACTACTTGCATATAATGCTAAACGCTATACGTAGAGTCCTTGACATACAGTTCATTCATTACAGGACTACTTCAGATTTATGATGTTATATGCTGCGATATAGAAGAAAAGAGTTTTTCTTTGCAAGAACAGTGTAGTTCTTGCATTCCTCGCTCATTCGAATCTGTCCGGTAATCTCAGTCACCCAGCTACCGATAAAAGACTTGAAACGTAGAACGAGTTAAATGAGTTTCCTGTATGAGAAACTGGGATTGTCCGACTGTCACATAAGTTAGGGGATTGTATCGAAACAACACGGCAGCAAAAGTCAGCGGACCTCACGAATAATGGAAATGACACGCTAGACGCGTTCGGACGACAGAGATAGCGCTTCAGCACTTCGGGCGTAGACGGCCACGAAAAACAGCCGGAAGGTAAATTATTCGGAGTTTATCACACCTAGCTTCCGGGGAAAAGTCCAGACGGAGAAGAGTGCACGATAACATCGGCTCGCGGCGTACGGAGAGCCGCTTCCAGACGTTAATCGACGACAGTAAAGACGCCAACACTCAAATTAAAACCGGTCTGCTGTCTGCACACCGCCGAGGGTTGGATACAGTACGACTGCGGGAGGCGGAATGACGTTCTACCGTGCTTGCTGCCTCTGTGACAGTGACGCGGTGTCGTTGCACGGACGACCGCAACGCAAGGGAAGCGACACTTAAAACACGAGGTGGAAGCAGAGGTATTCACCAGATATCCTGCGTGAAATTATGTAGCAGGAAATCCAGGACAGCTTTTCCGTCTTTTCAGGTGCTGCCAATATGGGGGCTTGAAGCAACAGTGGTAGAACAACTCATTCTGTTTTTCATAGCAGGGTTAACAGAAGCCTTGCTCAAAGTGTACTGCTTTCACACTGAAGGGCAGATAAAGAATTCTACAGATACCATAAGGAGTTTGGTAGTGCAGCTGAATGCGTCAGGTACAGAAAGAACACTTACGACGATCATATGCATCAGTAGCGACACTTGATCTATGAGTCACTAAACGATTAGACTTAAATTACTGTTAGGCTTAATTAAATTGCTCAAAATCAGCAAAAAGTGTGTGACAAACACTGAATCATCCCTTTCTGTGGGAACGCATGATTACGGAACAGTATCTGCCACCGTTCTATAGAAATATCAGCTACTTGGTCAAGTTAAAATAACTGGACCGAATCAAAGTAATCCTATTTCTCAACAAAGTTGTTATGTTGACTCATTTAACCCAGTCGTTCTTCAGGTGCTGATTCCTTGAAGCTGCAACAAGAAGCTTCTGGTCGGATATATGAACTCTATTATTACAACACGCACAACAAGGACGATATACGAGGATCAAGTTGTCTAGCAACACGTATGATAGCTTTCCGACAGTGGAATAGAAAATTCTTTTTGCTATGTCAAGCATGTTCAGTCACTATTAGCAGTGTTGTTTAAAACAAAAATGTGTTACCTAAGGCAACGTTGCTGTAACAACTGATGAAAAGTTTTCTAGTGTCTGAACGGACAGCATAATCTATGTTGGAGCAGTACAGCAGAAACTGTTGGTATTGCAATTGTAAAAGTAGTTTCCACGCAGTCTCTTCAGTCATAACATGTAAATGAAGCAGCAGCTCTGATATTAAACCTGTCACAACACTGTGGTGTTAGTTCACAAATGACGGCTGGTTATTTCTGCAGTTCCGAGTACATAATAGAAATTCTGAGGAGACAATGAAGCAGCAATGAAAGTAGATGTTGGGTAAAAATTACGATGTCTAACACATTTGCAATTGATATAGTTCAGGAACAGTTAAATTCGATTTTTACGGGAGACTTTCGTATGAATTAGTAAAATGTGTTACTCAATTTCTCACATTTTCGTACAAGCACACAAGGCACAAATTTGTCAAGACGTAGCCGTTTCCTCCCGTATTTTTAATATTTACAATAGCTGGTTGTTTCAGAGATGGATATCAGAGCAGCAGTAAATACATTCAGAGTACATTTACAATAATTTTATTTGTGGGGAAATAAAATTATGGTAAATGTCACAGGCAACGAACGGATTACCGCTCTCTGCACTGAGGTGTACGCACTTGTTGCCTAAACGTCTTTGTCTTTAATTATCTTTCTGTCTTGATATCGTCATTGGTGCAACTACAGTAAGGTTTCACATGAGATTATACGGACTTTTTCCTTGACGTAGCCTCTCGTAAATAACACACAATTACGAAAATGACGTAAAAACCGGGTAAGGGTTACGAATAAAAGAAGGAGATTTAACGCGCTAGCAATAACAAATTATGATTTGGTTGCCTAACAACGGAAGACAGCCAAGGAACTCAAAACACAGTTAGCAATGAACACTTGAGTGCAATGCAATCAAGTTACGTGCAAGCCAAGTGCACATTAACACTTGGACAGTGCGGATATAACAGACTACTTTTACGTGATGTGACAATTGGCTGTTTGAAATGGAGTATCAGTGGTAGTGGTACAATGGCCAGAAAAATCTTTACTTAGAATGAACACCAGTCCTATCTTTTACATCCGCGCTATACTGACATGTGAACATCTCTAAAGTCTTGTGCCAGGTGTGACCAGTAGTAGGTGAAACGAATGATGCTGCAGCTAATGAGTACTTCCAAGTGCGGAGAGATAGTCCAGCACATGCAGAACACATAATCAGAAAATGATTTATGCCCTGCTTAACAAACAGCGTTACCTCTGGAATGCGAGAGAGCACGTTATCTGGTTGATATGAACTCAGAAAACAATATTTTAAAATATTATGAGCAAGTGCTAAATTTCGCAGCAAAGCGACATCACACAATACCTACATTTTCATATTGTTTGTGTGGATGACATTAATATAATGTCAGTGTTTTTGGGCATACCAGAAATAAAAGTCGGAGAAATTTCTCGCGTGACCTACGTCGCCCAATTTTTTTTATGAATTGCAGAGCAATAGTCACTTGGGATTAGCCTTTAATCACTCTAAATACCAAAGTCAGGTGAAAAACCTGTTTCAGCACCTACAATGTGTGATCTGGTATTAGGAGGAAAAGAATCTACAGCACCATAAAGCATTCACATTTCAAAAATAAATAAATCTATATCTGGAGCATACGCTCCCGCATATATTTAGTTACCTAAGCTCCAGTCTACAAATATTTTTCATCATACTTACAGGAAGTCTCGTTCAAAGAAGATGTCAACTCTAATCTCGCTCAGGACTACATGAGGAAGCGTTGCTTAGCAACTGTCTGTACGTGGCTACAGTGAATAACGCAGATTTGTGTTATGTGTGGCAAAACGAAATTTAATCTGTTTGCGTATCTATCAAAAAACAATAACAGTGGAAATCTACACTCAATTAACGATGCTACCATTTTCACTGCGGGACTGTTTGCATAGTGTGTATTATTTTACAGTGAATTCAAGTGAGTGATTTAAAAAAAATGGAACACTTATAATACTTAAAAGTATTCTCCACATGACTTTGGAACATTTAGAATACTTAAAAGTATTCTCCACATGATACCCCAAACACGAAAAAAAAGCATTTTAATCAAGAGTAGTAGGAATGTGCTGTACAGTAAATGATTATTTTGAAGCACTTTCGTTGTAGGGTGCATTCCATTGTCAGTTTTTTATATGAAATGTTGATTACATATTTAGTTTCCAACAGGTGACATGAAATTCAGAGTTCTTACAAGGTTCCCGACGGCGAATGACGTTCATTATTCCCTCATTGTGATCAATTACGTTTCAAGTAACTAACCTAACAATTATAATGTCACTACCTTCATTCAAATGTGAGTGTGCACTAATGAATTATTTAAAAAGTGTAAATCAGGTAAACACGATCTGCCTTAAACCAAAGAGGCCTGACTGTATCACAAATCTGACAATACACTTTATAACTTTATCTTCATAACCAGAGAACATTTCTATTGTATGTAGCAATTGAAATGTTAACTCTACAGCTATGTCCTAATAGGAGGGTGGTATAGACGTGCGTACGATGCAAGGATCTTACGAGCCAACAGCTCGATGATACGAAGCTCTCAATCAATTCTCAGTAGTTAGGAGCATATCATAGAGAAACATGTGACACAAAGGTAAAGCTCTATGGTGCATTGAAGTTGAGTTCCACGCTTATGTTGCTGTAAGTGTAATATCATTCTGTGTAATTGTGTGTCAAATATCTCTCTTGATCGCACTGCAGTCAGAGTCATGTAAATGTTATCAATGTTCTGTCTGTGGTATTTTCCAATAAATATTTGTATCAAACATAAATAGAAATTCATATACAGTTCTGAAGAATTCAGTCTCTGCTAATGTGAGTGGTATGGCTGTTAACTGCCTGCTGATGTGCAACATTATGACAGAAAAACCATCTCTTTCTTTGTGTCTTCAACAGAAGGAAATGCCGAATTTATAATACTGGTCTTTATTTTACTCGTTAGTTTCCTCTGGTATTGATTCATCCTCCGAATAAGAAAGGAACCGTAGCACATCACTAATCTTTGTCACAACTAACTTCATAAATAAATCTGATATATCTGCAGGAAGCTCTTCTACGCGAAAATAACAACCGTAATAAAAGATTTTCATGTTATTTGTTTACATTTATGCGAATGGTGGTGAAATCTTAAGTCTGATACGCCGATAACGAATAAAATAAACACCAATGTTATACGTTCAACATTCCTATCTTCCTCAGTTTGATTTCATATGATACGGTAATGGAATTATTTGGCTTTTATCAATAAACAGACCATGAGAAATTTTCTTTTCATATGACAAACACTTGCCACTTGTAATTTATTGACGATTCGTTCTGTGTTCTTGAGTCAAGGACAGTATACAATAGGAAATATTTCGGTCTACTTACAGAAAAGTTGTATATCATAATAGGCTATTATTTTTAATTTTAATATAATAAGATGTTGATCCATCTTCAGTTTTACTTCCAAAGAAAGGAATTAAGAAACAAACAAAAATAAAATATACAATCAACTGAGTAACAAAGATGAGACGGCTCGTTCTAGTTTACATGCAATCAGTGTATTCTGGCATCTACCGGCTGTGTACAGGAAATTAATAATTTGTATAGCCAGGTTGTGTTGCATAAACAAGACTACTCGTTCTTCCGCTTGGATGTCAGCAGGAAGGTAGTGATCGAGTAACTTCGTTATTCCTTTTATTACAGACAAAAGCAACGGTAATTTGAGCACTCAAATGCTGTAATATTTTTGTTTCACAAAAAATTCCGGTGCGGTACCAATTCGTGTAAAAGATATATGGGTCTCTGCTTGTTTCTTTTTTCTTTGTTTCTTAAAATACTTGTTCGGGACTGCTCTTTGAACACAATTCCAGTACAGTCATTCGAACACACCATCAATGCCATCTTTTCCCGAGCACGGCAAAGTAAAAACTCGGAAACGAAGGTTAGAGCTAGCTACACATTTGTGTATATGACGTAGTTAGGGACTAGTAGCTCGTTATGGACTCCGTAGGGATTGCTCACGTTTATTGCTCGACAACAAACAAAAGAAAATCGATCTGGTAGCACTTAGAGAAACTGCGTATGTACAGTAGCAGGGAAGATGAGCGCGTAAACTCCCGAACGGGATGTATGCTTTTGTAGCAAAAAGCGCCTGCGCATGTATTTCATCTGAAAGCGCGTGTGTCTAATTTTAAGTTTAAGGAAGTAAGAAGTAAACTAGTTACGCTCACATTGTATGTAGAAGACTGCATGAGTGGCGGTCTTACAGAAATGTTTGTTGTGGGGATGAATTTTGAAGATAGATCACCGGATTCATAAACATCGATTCGTTATTCTTACTTTTAATTCTCCGATATTATTACTCTCTTCCTAGCAAGCGAGAACGGTAGCTCCTAAAACGAAGAAACCGTGGGGCGTCTCGCATTTGATATGACTTCAAGTCTCTCGAGTTTAGGCCTAACGACGAGAAACGCAATTTTTTTTATGGATGTCCGGTATGAGAGACAAACTCATTTCTTGTGGAGCTCAGAGACTCATATCTCAAATCCGTGCTACCGACATCGCAGGCTCTGCTATTTATTTTTGTATATTCGACGTAGGAAGAAAGAAAAGAAAAACGATCATTCAGTGCAACCCTACGAGGGAAACAAAAGCTAAAAACTAAACAACCGCAAAAACACTCTAGCTTGACGTCTTCGTCGTCTACGTTTATTACACTCATTACTTCGCGAGATTCGTGTACTTTCCGGGTAGTAAAAATATTCACCGTAACTTTTTTTGTTTGTTTGTTATTAATCATGTATAAGGAAACAACACGTGCAAATAGGACACTATTGTAGGTACGTATAATTATTTCACCGGTTTATCATTTATTTCCTGCAAAAGAACAACACCATTCATGTTTATTTGGCTGGTTTTTCGCTGTTTTAGTATTTTTTACGGTTTACACCTTTTGATTTTTTTCCTTTTTCATTAAAAAAACAACAGAATAACCGCTGCACTAATTGTTTTGTTTTTCTTTTCTCCCAGCGGTTCTTGACGCTGTGCACACTCACACGGGTAGACACTCGTCGGCCTCTGGTTTGGTTCCTACCTTGGTCGACGTGGGGGAAGGACGCCGTGGCGACGCGGCGAGAAGTCCCTGGCGTCGAGGGGGTCGGCGACGCAGGGCGTCGTCGCTGCGCTGCCGGTGGACGCTCGCTGGTCTGCTGCAGCTGCCGAGGGGTCGCGAGCGCGCGGGTGGTCGTCTGCGTTCGTCCGTCCTCACCCCTCACCAGTGTCTGTTCGTTTGTTTAAAAAAGAGCTCTGTCGCAAATATATTTATACATTCGTATTTTTTTGTTTTGTTTTAAGATCCTGAATATACAAATATTGGAACATCGTACACTCGTGTGTGTTAGGCTTGTGTGCCGCTCCGCACCACGCGGCCGTGTCCACATCGCGCGTATAATATATATAATATATATTTATGTATATAGATTCTCCAACTAGGATTAGTATGTACACTGGGTTATGTGCAGAGGGGGGGCAAGTAGTCCGTGCTAGCGAGTCGCGGCGTCAGTCCGGTTCGCTGGGCCTGGCCGGTCGGTGGCGGACGCGTCCGCCGGGGGTGCTTGCTTGCTTGCTCGCGGGCAGGAGCTCCGGCGCGCCTACGGCCAGTAGTAGGCGTGCCGGAAGAGCCGGCCTTAGGCGATGTGCTAGTGGGCCGCGAGGCTCTGGTGCGTCGGCATGGCCTGCGGCGACAGCATGGGCGGGCTGTGCGAGTGGCCGTGCTGCTGCGGGCCCATGGGCGACAGGTCGGCCGGCTGGCCCGGGGGTGGCCCGCCGGGTCCTCCGTAGTGGCCGTGCGGGGGCGGCGGCAGCCCGCCCGGCCCTCCGCCCCCGGGGCCGCCCGCCTCCAGCATGCCGCCCTCTCCCAGCGTGTTGGGCGGCGTCATGCGCTTCTCCTTCTGGCGCCGGTTGCAGAACCACACGCGCACCACCTCCTTCTCGAGTTGCAGCGAGTCCGCGAGCGCCGTGATCTCCTGCGCCGACGGCTTGGGCTGCTTGTGGAAATGCTGCTCGAGAGCGCCCTTCACCGACACCTCGATGGACGTACGCTTCTTGCGCTTGCGGCCCTGCGCCGCGATCTTGTCGATAGACGTGGGCGAGCCGGTCGTCGAGTCGGCCTCCTCGAGCCACTTCTGCAGCAACGGCTTGAGCTTGCACATGTTCTTGAAGCTGAGCTGCAGCGCCTCGAAGCGGCAGATGGTGGTCTGCGAGAAGACGTTGCCGTAGAGCGTGCCGAGCGCGAGGCCCACGTCGGCCTGCGTGAAGCCCAGCTTGATGCGGCGCTGCTTGAACTGCTTGGCGAACGCCTCCAGGTCGTCGGAGGTGGGCGTGTCCTCGTCGCCGGGCCCGCCGCCGCCGCCGGGGCCCGGGTCACCCGGCCCGCCGCCCCCGGGCCCGCTGCCGGCGCGCGGGTCCCCGTGGTGGCCGCCGCCCACCGAGTGGTGCAGGTGGTGCGGCGCGTGGTGCGTCGCGTGGTGCGTGACGTGGTGCGCCGCCGCCGGGTGGTGCAGGTGGTGGCCGCCGTGGTGGCCCATTACGTGGTGGTGCAGCCCAACCGCCACCGGGCTGTGGTTCTGCATTTCGCGTAGCGAGTGGAGTTGTTGCGGGTGCAGCATGCCGTTCATGGCGGCGTGGTAGTGGTGTTGCAGCGGTGACCCGGAGCCGCCGCCGCCGCCTCCACCGCCACCGCCTCCGCCGCCCGCGCCGCCCCCGCTCTGGGCCAAGTACTGCGCCGCGGCTGCGGACACGACGGGCGCGTGCCACGACATCTGCTGCTGCTGCTGCTGTTGCTGCTGCTGCGTGGGCGGCGGCTTGATATCCGGCTGATGGTGGTGGTGGTGGTGATGGTGGTGCGCCACCATGCCGCCCCACGGGTCCTGCCCGGGGCCGGGGCCCGGTCCGGGCGCGGGACCCAGGCTCGCCCAAGGATTGTGCGACAGCGTGGGCGACGGCGAGCTGGCTACGGCGTGATGCTGCTGCTGTTGCTGCTGCTGCTGGTGGTGGTGCTGCTGGTGCGGTGGCAGGTACTTGACCTCGGCGGCGCCGCCTCCGCCGCCCCCGCCGCCTCCGCTGTCGCCGGAGCGCGGGGACGAGCTATGGTACCCTCCGGCGATGTTCATAGCCCCCGATGACGCTCCGCCGCCGTCGATGTCCTGCGCGAGCCCCGTGCTAGCGGGCAGGTAGGTCGTGGTGGCCATGTAGCGGGGGGCCGCCGCGCGGGCGAGCCACCCTCCGCCTCCCAGCGCGCTGTCCGGGTCGCTGTCCCGCTCACGCGCACTAGCGCGCCAGACGAAACCGACGCACGGCACGGCTGGGGTCGCCGTGGCTCATGCGTTGTAAGACTCCGCGTTCGCTCTCCGCGCCCTCCGACCCGATCCGGCTCCACGGTACGCGGCGCGGCGTGACGCGACTGCACGACAGCTCTCGAAACGACTACGACTGCGACTCCTCTCTCTCACACTGCTGCTGTCGGGCGCTACGCCTCGTCGACTGAGCCGAGAGCTGCCGCTGCGTCTCGGACGCGCTCGGAACCGCTCGGCTCACCTCGGCAGCGTCCGTTCGACCGCCTCCCGCCCCTCCTGGCAGCTGGGTGCGCACGCAGCCCATTGGCCGGCTGTAGCGGCGCGTGACGTCACGTGGGCGTCGGCGCGTGGTTGGAGGGCGGGCGGCGGTGGCCCCGCCCCCGGCGCCGCGGCGCTGCGGGCGTGGGGGCAGGACGCGCCGCGCCACGCCGCAGTCCGTCGCTCCCTCCCTGGCCGCCAGGTCGCGCCGCCTGTCCCGCCAAACCAGATTTGCAGTTCATCCCGGAGCGTAACGCATCGCTTTCCTCTCTGTCGGCCGAATCAGGAATGTAATGTCTACACACAAGTGCAAAACTTACTTTTCCCATTTCCTGTTCGATCTATCTAACCTGCCAATACGACACGCCTTATTGCTCGTGGCAATAAGCTTACGGAAGCTCCACAACAGCACTAAAAGAACTTAGACGAAATAACTGAGAAAATGGTAACGCTTGGATCGACATGTTTCACCCGTATTTCAACCACCAAAATATTCATTCAATACCTCATTGCAACGGAACAACCGTGATAGCAGATATCTGTGAACTGGCACCTAATTGTTTTTCCAGAGAATTTGAAACTAATTAAAGAGCTATTTTGTCGAAAACAGACTGTGGCTGTTTAAAAATACAGGTTACTTCTTGCAATAAAGTAAAAATAGCAACCAGCTATTTATTAAAAATAAATAACGCCGTTACCAGTTTCGAGGAGACAGGTTCATGATTAGATTGCGGTTCACTTTTCTAATTATATGTAGCTTATGTTGTATATATAGCAGTAGCTCATTCTCGGTGTGGCAGAATTTCTTGTGGTGGAGGTGTCTACAGCAAAGAGCGACAACACCAAAGGAAGTTTCGCCAGAACGAAAATCAGCTATGGTCGCACGTACAGGGTAATCTGTATGTAAATTTAAACGTGAACAGCCCTCTACTGTTGAAACTTTTTGTTCTAAACCGGTAATGGCGCTATTTATTTAAGAAATAGTGTTATTAACGGTGACTGGTTGTTGTTTTCCCTCTATTGTAAGAATAAACCTGCTGAAATAATTCGCTTTTTAGGCACTTTGCCTTGCATACAAATATTTTTGCATGGAAAATTAAGTTTAGAACTGCTCAGTCCCTTTTCGTGGGTCGTGGTAAATCACTACAGCTCTTTCATACAAAATTTGCTAGCTAGTGGGGCATGTTATTTTAGTCTTTATGTTTATTCCTTCAACGCTAAAAAAAATTCTCTTACGAAAAGATTTTTTTTATTCAAACTTGTGGCTACCTAGCGCAGAGTGGTTGGGGCTTGATAACAAGAATACAGAAACACGCTGTTTATTTTAAGTTGAAGCCTTTTGTGATAGTGCTGCTATTGCTGGAAAAGTGCTTCCTCGTCCTACAAGGCTATGTGTTTGCTTGAAGTTTCAAATGACAATTTCAGTCACACTAATGAACTAAAAATCTTACTGGAAACTGAGTCTTACAGCAAATAGTCCCTGGAGTTCATTGATGGCCCTAAATACAGTATGGATGTCTGACAATGGATTTTAACCGCACAAGATGACGGAAACCAAACTCATTTTACTAATGCATGTCAACAGCTGCTGTTAACAAGTTCGCAAATGTCTTTATTTTCACCACGCAGGTGACGGCCAACATTCCTCTTTAAACTTTCAATAAAATATGTTTCGTTTTAGCTGTTCACAAGGCCTCATGAATCCCACATCTGTATTACGACTGGAGTGTTAGGCTCATTTTATTTTGTGACACGCACTGTCTGATATGTACATAGGGGCCTACCAGAGAATGGAAGCAATGAGTTCATTAAATGCTTGCAAGCACTCCAACACTGAACCCAAAATCATACGACGCTCTGTTCGAATTTTTACGAACTTAAATCCGTGTCGATGCGAAATCTTATAAGAGCTTTGCTAAGACACTGAAAACTTTAGTCAAGCAAAGACGTGCCACAAAAACGGTTTTTAAATTTCTGTTTCCTGCACTGCAGTGCTATACATCTCATTGATCAGAATGGCGTCATCAGGCACCCGTTACAATGAAGTTACTGCTGCACTAATGCGGACTCCACTCGAAATTTTGAAGATTACCTTCTTAAAAACTCTGTTATTAAATTGTGTAATAAAAGGGAAGAAAATCAGCACTACATGTCGCTTGACAGAGGAAAGGAAATTTGTCAATGACTTAATAGGGATCTTACCTACTGAATAGTCTCAAACGTCCTGAAAGTGTTGGAAAATTGATGGTACTGCCAGGGAATCAGTAAATATTATCTTCCATGTGGACCACAAAGTCAAAAGATTCCAGAATATTTAGAGAAGGAGTCAACAAGTTTGTGCAGGGCAGCTCATTCGTGGAAGTTATTGGGAAGAGGCAATGGCACTGGCTCATAAACCGAGGAGGCGGGTTCGATCCCATCTTAAGGTACACAGCAGCAAACGAATGTATATATATATATATATATATATATATATATATATATATATATATATATATATATATATATGTGTGTGTGTGTGTGTGTGTGTGTGTGTGTTGGCATGTGTGTTGGCTTGAAAGCTGAAAATTCCTTCGTAAGAAGTAAATATAACATTAACTCGGGAATAATTTTCAGAATAGGGTTGAAATTGCTTTCAGATTTGTTAAGTAGGCTGTGTGGTTCAAATAAAATCACTTCGTTCGAACCCATCTTGGGCTCAAATGCGGTTTTTAAATGTGCAGCTTACGAAAGTGTTGTACAGAACTGTAAAATAAATATATAGACTTATATATAGACTTATATATACTTCCTGGAAAATTAAAACTGTGTGCCGGAGCGTTTCACGAGGAGAGCTTTTATCTATGACCGTCGGCCGTCACAGCTTTACTCCTGCAAGATACCTCTCTGCTACTTGCCAAACAGCGCACAGTTGCCGAGTCTGCAGAGAAGATCATTGTTGATGGTTTTACGCGTACCCACAAAACAGGCAACACGACGAACACGTGGCAGCTGAGAAGGGATTATAATTGGCTGGCTTCAAAGCCCTACCCCTCGATTCTCCGAAACGTCAGTAGCAGTGTCATTTGAACTACGGTATAACAGCCGAATATCGATGTTAGATCGAAAAGGAGTCGAGCTCGAATCGAGGCGAAGTCGGAGGGAGAGGGCGCGCCGGCCGGCCCAGCGCTGTGATGGCTGCCGGGAGCCGTCCTCTCCGGCTGCTCGGCTGCTCGGCTGCTCTGCCGCGAGCCCTCGTGGCGTATCGACCGGGTGGCGAGCGGCGCAGAGCGGCGGTCCTCTTTAAGGGCGAGTCAGCTGCCCGCTAACACATGCGCGATCACGCACCGCGCACACAACTCTCCCTTTCGGGCCGTACGCACGACGCAGCTTAAAGAAGCACTGACCCCGCCACAACACGCCGACAACCCAGATACCTGCCCTCCCCTTCTGCGAAACTACACCTCTACATCAGCACAGACGTCTGGCTGCCGAAGAAATGTATCGCTCAATGTCACTACCTCCACTGATACGAGTTATTCGGTTATTCGTACTTCCCGCCTTACCCGAAAGAGATAGCAGCACGAACCTTAAGTAGCTGGAAGGGATTCGAAGACCCGGTTGGTTACATCCGATACCGGTATTTTAGTTCTGAGTAACCGGTTTTTTTCAGTATTTGTTTGATTCCGTTTATAACAGATGTTTGTACTTTTTACTAATAACTGGGTAAAAAAACGAAATATCAGTTAGCCTTAGCAGCAGTACTAAAAAATTTTCGTTCTTAACTAAAACCTTAAAAAAAACGAGTAAATTTCTATAAGTAAAATTTGCACGGATTTGAAATATTCCACTATTATATGACTTGGGAAAAACTATCAGCGGAGCCACAACTCGTCGACAACCAAGATATCTTCCCTCCCCTGTACGAAACTACACCTCAGCACCCACACAATTGTCTGTGAAGAAATGTATCGCCCATAGTCAATACCTCCACCGAAATGAGTTATTTGTATTTCCCGCCTTACTCACGCCCCATCTGGCGGCAGTATGACACAATTGTCGTTAACGTCAAGAGACAGCAGCACGAACCGTAGGAAGCTGGTAGGAATGGGAAAAATCGACCGGTTAAAACCGATACCGGTATTTTAGTTCTGAATAACCGGTATTTCTTGGGTATTTATTTTGTCTCGCCTGTAACGGGTCTTTTCACTGCAACAGGTGTTTTTTGGGCTTGAAAAAACGAATTAATTATGAATTAGCCATAGCAGCAGTGCTGACACTTTTCGTTTTTATCTAAACCCTTTTTAAATACCGAGTAAGTTTTGTTCGTAAAATTTGTATTGCTTTGAAATGCTGCATTATTACAGAAAATGGGAAAAGCTATCAGTGTCCACCATAGCACGCCGACAACCCAAATATCTTCCCTCCCCTGTACGAAACTGCACCTCAGCATCCACACAATTGTCTGGCTCGTGAAGAAATGTATCGCCCACAGTCAATATCTCCGCAGCGCAGAACTGAGTTATCTTTATTTCCCGCCTTACTCACTCCCCATCTGGCGGCAGTATGATACAATAGTCGTTAACGTCAGGAGACAGCAGCACGAACCGTAGGAAGCTGGTAGGAATGGGAAAAATCGACCGGTTAAAACCGATACCGGTATTTTAGTTCTGAATAACCGGTATTTCTTGGGTATTTATTTTGTCTCGCCTGTAACGGGTCTTTTCACTGTAACAGGTGTTTTTTGGGCTTGAAAACACGAATTAATTATGAATTAGCCATAGCAGCAATGCTGAAACTTTTCATTTTTATCTAAACCTTTTTTGAAGACCGAGTAAGTTTTGTTCGTAAAATTTGCATTGCTTTGAAATGCTGCATTATTACAGAAAATGGGAAAAGCTATCAGTGTCCACCATAGCACGCCGACAACCCAAATATCTTCCCTCCCCTGTACGAAACTGCACCTCAGCATCCACACAATTGTCTGGCTCGTGAAGAAATGTATCGCCCATAGTCAATACCTCCGCAGCGCAGAATTGAGTTATCTTTATTTCCCGCCTTACTCACTCCCCATCTAGCGGCAGTATGATACAATAGTCGTTAACGTCAGGAGACAGCAGCACGAACCGTAGGTAGCTGGTAGGAATGGGAAAAATCGACCGGTTAAAACCGATACCGGTATTTTAGTTCTGAATAACTGGTATTTTTTGGTATTTATTTTGTCTTGCCTATAACAGCTGTTTTTACTTTTTCCTAACAATTGAGCCTGAAATCAATTAGCCATAGCAGCAATGCTGAAACTTTTCATTTTTATCTAAACCTTTTTTGAAGACCGAGTAAGTTTTGTTCGTAAAATTTGCATTGCTTTGAAATGCTGCATTATTACAGAAAATGGGAAAAGCTATCAGTGTCCACCATAGCATGCGGACAACCCAAATATCTTCCCTCCCCTGTACGAAACTACACCTCTACACCCACACAAACGTCTGGCTTGCGAAGAAATGTATCGTCCATAGTCAATACCTCCGCAGAACTGAGTTATCTTTATTTCCCGCCTTACTCACTCCCCATCTGGCGGCAGTATGTTACAAAAGTCCTTAACGTCAGGAGACAGCAGCACGCACCGTAGGTAGCTGGTAGGAATGGGAAAAATCGACCGGTTAAAACCGATACCGGTATTTTAGTTCTGAATAATCGTTATTTGTGGGTATTTGTTTGGTCTCGCTTATAACAGATGTTTTTATTTTTTACTAATACCTGGGTAAAAAAGAACTTTTTTTAAAAAAAACGAGTAATTTTTATTTTAAGATTTGCATTGGTTTGCAATATTGCGTTATTATATAAAAAGGGAAAAGTTATCAATGCTATTTTAATAACAATGTCGACAGAAACCAAGGAAAGAGACTTGGCATAAGAAATGGTACGCCACTGCTGAGACATTAATGACAATAAAGTACCGTCCTGGCATAGACTATCAGATGGTACCCACGTAAATGCAGTGTGTAAGACTTGCCCCCTCTGATCTATACGGACTGTCGTGGTCGGATATCAGTTGTGTAACAGAATGGCACTATCCCTAGTCCGGAAGCATTTTACGAAGCGCGCTATCAGTGAAGTACAATACTTCACTTGCTTTAAAGGAATAAATATAGGAGGGGCCACAAGAAACTTGCGACATAGTACATGAAGAAAATATAAAACTTAGCAGTTCATTGAGAGTGTAAATTAAATAGTAAGCTGCTTATCTACCGCCTGTGTCTACGTCACGTGTATTTATATGGTTGCACCCCATGAAAATGGACAAATTCAATTCTTCAACTTCTTTTTTTACCCTTTAGCAGTGCCTCTTAGTAATATCCAGATAGTAATATGGATCACCGATTACAACATGATTCTTGGGCAGAGTTTAAAACGAATAGAATCAATACGAGAATGCTGCTGATTTTTTGTGGTAGTCAACCACTTATCCATTTTCGAGATAGGCAGCCAACGGTGGACGGGCTAAGTTTTCTTTTATTTACCTATTTAATTTAATATTTATATTCTATGTGTCTTGAAACTGAGGTAGTTAAGATTTTTCAGTCTTTGCTAGATTTCTCCGTAAGTAATAGGAACAAAAAACTGAAAATACGTTTTTTTTAGAATCCAGTTATTTTGAGCGATTTTAACAATTCGGTAAATTGCTTTTGAAAAAAAGAAACAGTTTAACAGAAAACCGGTTGTTTCAGCGATAATTTAACTGTTTCAGCAATAATTTAACTGTCAATTGTTACTTTATCAACGATACTGTTCTGGCTCTCTGGTACGGTAGCGCTCTACCGAAACCGCATTTCGATAGTTTTGGCACAGTACATCGATGCCGTAGTAAATAGTAGCACCATCGGTAGTATTGGTGCACTGGCAGGGAAAGAAACAATGAACGTGCGAGAGAGAAACTGAGAGCAGAGCACTTCTCTTTGCTTTTTGTTTGTTTGTTCCTTTTGCACATAATTAAAGCCGTATATCGGTCAGTGCTACCCCATATCCTTACAAAATGCAAATTGCATTTTATCAGTAAAAAAATATTTTAGTACGTGAATGTTGCATTGTGATGTAACCAAAACAGTTACTTTTGATGCAACTACAGTTTACATGTACATACAAAAAAAATTATATAGTTATTGTTGTTATTTTGAAGTCAGTCGAAGGTTCATCATCATGATCAAAGGCAAGAGTTGTATATTATGAAGGATAAGTGGAAAAATTGTTTATGAATAACAGAAACATGTTTTATATAAGCTCGACGAAGTATTGAAGTGATGTTTGATATGTTTTTCTTTTGATTTTTTTTAAAACTACATTAAAAACTATACATAGATATATGTATGTATATATTTCTTTCTAAGACGCTGATAGTATACGCAGACAAAGTTATCGAAATGATGTAACGCCCGATATGTATGCAACACATCTAATGTACGGGTAATAACGCGGTAACGATCTTAACTGACCAAAGCTTCTGGGAAAATTAACATACTCAGCACTTGCTTACTATAGCCTGCTGTAGTCTGTGGTAGTTTAACAACTCTATTGTCTGGCCATATCGTGAATTAACGTCCTCTGCCATTTACCTCTCGTCGCACTGAAGAGGAACTAACGGAAATGTGCCCCAAACTTTAGAGTGGTCTATACTACGACGCGATCGAACACCTCCTATACGTAGTACAAATTAAAATCCCTCGCCGCATTTTTCCGTCTGTATTTTGTGACTAATCACAGGAGAAACTGTAGTGACTTACAAAAGGGGTCGCAAATGTCGGTAAATACCCCAAAAATAGATCACCACATGACATATCTCGTCGCAGGTGCAGCGGCTGACACTATCAGACTGTCGCACTTGATCATCCAAACCAAAGTATTCACGTCTGTGTAACTCTGGACCCACGCAAACGAATTTAGCGCGTGGAGCTCAGGTTTCTTTCTTTAAAAAAAAATAAATAAATTAAAATGGCTCTGAGCACTATGCGACTTAACTTCTGAGTTCATCAGTCCCCTACAACTTAGAACTACTTAAACCTAACTAACCTAAGGACATCACACACATCCACGCCCGGGGCACGATTCGAACCTGCGACCGTAGCGGTTGTGCGGTTCCAGACTGTAGCGCCTAGAACCGCTAGGCCACTCCGGCCGGCGAGCTCAGGGTTCAATTCTTACATGTGTCAAGCAGTAAACTTTTCATTGCGTTAGGCAATTACATGTTTACATTCATGTAATATTTGTTATTTTACTTACCGGTCTCCGTTCGTCTATTTCAAAGTAGAGTACAACAAAAACGTACCCTATTGCAGCGCAAGTAAATGACTATAACCTTCCGAATTGAGTCGTTACTGTTTACCAGTAAATGGACTAAGTTTTCTTTATTAAATGACTTCTGTTAACAATACAAAAAGGGACAAAATCAAAGAAACACCAAATAAGAATAGTTTTTATTTGGTTACAGAGAAGACAATAATTTTTTAATTCTTATGTCTACAACAGATCACATTTACAAAAGGTGTTCGACATTTGCACCTGTTGTTGGAATGCAAGTACTGCATTGCTCAATCATCTCTTCACACCCAATCCCAACTGCTGTACGTGGGGCGAGGTACGTCCCCTGGTGACGGTACATGTCCAACGATTCTCATCCATTTTTAGGGTATTTCCCGTCATTTGCGACCCCATGAATCTTATATTAAATTACATGTCTCTGCGTCATCGGAGAATGTATTTTTATCTGTTCCATATGTAATTGCTGTTTGGAGTGACATGCCTTAGCAATAATGGGAGCAACAAGGTGGTCACGTAGACAGAAGGTGGTGCCTTGTGGGATAAGCAGTAAACAGCTACGGCAACTGTAGAGAGCAGCGAAGCTTGACCAGAATCTTTACATATTATAAACAGCTATTTGAGAAAGCACTCACTTATCAGTATTTTTGTTGTGATGGGTGAAGACGAGTACGTTGAGGTGACAAAAGTCGTGGGATAGCGTTACGCATACATGGCAGTAGTATCGCGTACACGAGGTATAAAAGGGCGATGCACTGGTGGAACAGTTACTTTTACTCAAGTGATCCATATGAAAAGGTTCCCGACGTGATTACGACCGCACGACGAGAATTAACAAACTCTGACACGAAACGGTAGTGCTGGCCGCGGTGGTCTAGCGGTTCAGGCGCTCAGTCCGGAACCGCGCGATTACTACGGTCGCAGGTTCGAATCCTGCCTCGGGCGTGGATGTGTGTGATGTCCTTAGGTTAGTTAGGTTTAAGTAGTTCTAAGTTCTAGGAGACTGATGACCACAGTAGTTAAGTCCCATAGTGCTCAGAGCCATTTGAACCATTTTTTTTTGAAACGGTAGTTAGACGCATGGGACATCCCATTTCGAAAATCGTTAGGGAATTCAATATTCCGAGATCTACGGACAACACAGTGACCTACGGCTTTCACTTAATGACCTAAAGCAGCGGCGTGTGTGTAGCGTTGTCAGTGCTAACAGACAAGCAACACTGCGTGAAATAACCGCAGAAATCTAGGTGGGACGTACGAGCAACGTATCCATTAGGACAGTGCGGCGAAATCTGGCGTTAATGGCCTATGGCAGTTGACGACCGACGCGAGTACCTTTGCTGACAGTACGACATCGCCTGTACATCTACATCTACATCTACATCTACATCCATACTCCGCAAGCCACCTGACGGTGTGTGGCGGAGGGTACCTTCAGTACCTCTATCGGTTCTCCCTTCTATTCCAGTCTCGTATTGTTCGTGGAAAGAAGGATTGTCGGTATGCCTCTGTGTGGGCTCTAATCTCTCTGATTTTATCCTCATGGTCTCTTCGCGAGATATACGTAGGAGAGAGCAATATACTGCTTGACTCTTCGGTGAAGGTATGTTCTCGAAACTTTGACAAAAGCCCGTACCGAGCTACTGAGCGTCTCTCCTGCAGAATCTTCCACTGGAGTTTATCTATCATCTCCGTAACGCTTTCGCGATTACTAAATGATCCTGTAACGAAGCGCGCTGCTCTCCGTTGGATCTTCTCTATGTCTTGTATCAACCCTATCTGGTACGGATCCCACACTGCTGAGCAGTATTCAAGCAGTGGGCGAACAAGCGAACAAGCTCCTCTCTTGGGCTCCTGACTATGCCGGTTGGACCCTACACGAGTGGAAAATAGTGGCCTGGTCAGATGAGCTCCGATTTCAATTGGTAAGTGCTGATAATACGGTTCGAGTGCGGTGCAGACCCCCAATGCGTTGGACCCAGGTAGTCAACAAGTCCCTACGGGTGCTGGTGGTGGCTGTATGACGATGTCGGCTGTGATTGCTTGGAATGGACTGGGTCTCTAATCCAATTGAGCCGATGGTTGACTGGAAATGCTTATGTTCGGCTACTTGGAGACAATTTACAGCCATTCATAGACTTCACGTTCCCAAACAACGATGGAATTTTCATGGACGACAATGCGCCACATCAGAACATTCTGGGCAATTCGAGAGAATGGATTAGCCACCCAGATCGTCCGACATAAATCCCATCGAACAATTATGGGACATAGTCAAGAGCGCAGTTGGTGCACAAACCCTGCACCGGCAACACTTTCGGAATTATGGAAGACTACAGAGGCAGCATGGCTCAATACGTCTGCAGGGGATATCCAACGAGTTTTTGAGCCCATGCCACGTCGGATTGCTGCACTAAGCCGGGCAAATGAGGTTAGAAACAATAATGGGAGGTATCCCATGATTTTTATCACCTCAGTGTACTGGTGGTACCATCGAGTAGACGAGGTATAAAAGAACAGTGCATTGACGAGCTGTGTTTTTTTACTCACGTGAGTCACGTGGAAAGCTTTTCGACGTGATTACGGCCGCACGGCGGCAGACTTTGGACACGGAATGGTAGTTGGGGCTAGGCGCGTGGAACATTTCATTTAAGAAATCATTAGTTAATTCAATGGTCAGAGATCCACAGCGTCAAGAGATTGCCGAGAGTAGCACATGTAATGCATTATCTCTCGTCACGGACAACGCAGTGACAGACGGCCTTCACTTAACGACCAAAAGCAGTGGCGTTTCGTAGAGTTGTTCAGTGCTAACAGATAAGCATCACTGCGTGAAATAGCCGCATAAATTAATGTGGGACGTACGACGAACGTATCTGTTAGGAGATTGCTTCGAAGTCAGATGTTAATGAGCTATGACAGCAGACGACCGGCAAGAGTGGCTTTGCTAACAGCACGACATCTTCCGCAGCTCGTCTCCTGGGCTCTTGACCATATCTGTTGGATCCTCGATGACTGGAAAGCCGTGGTCTGGTCAGACGATGATGATGATGATGTTTGGTTTGTGGGGCTCTCAACTGCGCGGTCATCAGCACCTGCACCAAGTCCCAATTTTTACATATTCAATTTTTTTTTTACCCAATCCGATCTAGTCACTGTCACGAATGGTAATTATGATGATGACATGACGAGGACAGCACAAATACCCAGTCTCCGGGCAGAGAAAATCCCCAACCCGGCCGGGACACCTTGATCCAAGGGTAGCAACGCTCTCCATTACACCACGAGCTGCGGACGTGGTCTGATCAGATAAGTTCCGATTTCAGTTGGTAAGTGCTGATGGTAGGATTCGAGTGTGGCACAGATCCCACGAAGTTGTAAACTCGAGTCGTCAACAAGGCACTTGGAAGCTGCTTTAGGCTCCTTCATGGTGTGGGCTGTGTTTATATGGAATTCTAAATGGGCCTGTGCTCTTCCTCAGGGTTTATGTATGTTATCTCCGTTAGAAATTTCCTCAAAATACATTCTGTAGTTTAGTCATGGAAACGTAACAGATTTACTTATTATTAGTAATGAAGTACGAGTTCATACTTTGAGGATTATACAAGCATTGTATTCGTTACGTTAAATCCTATTCCACAGAACATATCAACCAATAAAAGCATTTTCACAAAAATTATAAAGTTCAAAAGTCAAAGAGTAAATATTTGACCTTAATTTGCGTTATACTCCCGAAGTCAATTAATATCTTGCACTACTCCTAAAGTAGTTCTTCCTCAGAATTCAACCCATCTTCATACCAAATTTCACCAATATCGGTTCCGCAGTTTAATCGTAAAAAGGTAGGCAGTGTTACTTTCACATAGACAATATTGACATGGATTAAAGTCCCCCATCGCGTTTTCTCTGTTTGCATTTGAATCTTAAACTCAAGATATACCCTAAGGATTTTGATACAGCTTTTACTAATTGTGAATCTGTTTTACGAGGAAGGTTTGTGCATACCACCCACCACATATAATACACAAGTCGTAAGACAGGATGTACTTAGTACCTTCCTTGTAAAACCGGGTTGGTAAAGATTAGTTAACGCTTTAGTTCAGCTGTCGTCATCGACCCGAAAACGTTGGTAAGAACCGGGGTATGTGAACTATTTTTAATTTAACTTAATTTTTAATTTAAATTTGGTAGTAAATTAAAAGTTGCAGAGGAGCAATATAATAAAATCCATGGGAAGACAAAGTTCACTTCCAACACTTTCAAGCGATGGAGCTGTTCTTGTGACATATGAGAGAAAGAATGAAAGAAGGAAGACTGAGGTCAAACGTTCCATTAACAGCTACGTTGTTAGAGACCACATGTAGGTCAGGATGCTTCAAATAACGGGAACAAAATCGTTCGCGTTCTCCAGAAGAAGTATCAGGGCGTTTGCTATAGGCGATTTAGGAAAACCAAGGGGAACGTAAATCTGAGGGTTCATGTTACTTCGTTTTTTCAAACGCTTTCTATTTAGCCCATCTCTTCTTCTTCTCCCCTCCAGGTGTCAGGGCTCTACGATTGTTACGGTCGCGTCGAGATATTCTCCTACCGTTTCCTCATTGGTTGACCTTGCGATCTTGCACTATTGGGGTAGTAATGTAGCGTAGATGTTGGGATCAGCTTTGAGCTCGTTCGTTGTAGGCGTTTTCTCTAGCCGTTTTGGTAGTTCTTTATATGATGTATTATGGTTTTCATTTAAAGTTCCTTCAAGCATATGCATTTCTTTTGATATCCAGTTTGGTGTAACCAGCTGTTCGTCTTATGAATTCACAAGCTAGGAGTATTTTCGGATCTTTTGCCATTATTGTCCACGTTTCGCTACCATAGCAATGACACGTCTTACTGAGGTCATGTAAAGGAGTATTCCGGTGTGTTTCTGGAAATAGAAAGGTTTAATTACATCACTGAAGACCCTCACAATCTTTGTATACCTGTTGATTGTTTCGGCTCTTTCTGTTTCTTCCAGAAAGGATAGTTTAACGTCTAAATATATGAATGTGTCCACTCTTTCCATTATTTTACTTTTCAAACAGATCTTAATTTGTACTGGGTGGCTTCCATAGAAGGCCAGAGGTTTTTTCCTTTAGTCCAAGTTTGCTTAAATATTAATAAAATTCGAGGATCCCGATTAGAGCAAAAGACAACAAGAGATAACTCTTATTTTTTCAGTTGGAATCCTCAAATATTTTTATATCTGGGTGGCATGATGGGCATTTGAACCCCGATCTTCTGGAATGCGGGTCTTAGTAAGCTTATTATTATCATACTTGGTGGTGGTCGATAGAGCAAACTGACGAAAATTAGTTTATACTATACAAGCTCACTAGTGTTGTTAAAACGTGAAAGAACGCCCACCACCTGTAGATCCATTATATGAGGGCTACTTTTTCTTAACCTCCAAACGGTCGCGAATTAGAAGCACAGTGAAAATCCGCTGAAGCATTGGGCAGACGTGTTGCCCAGCGTCTCCCATCCGTCGCGTCACGTCACACTTCAGAGCGCCACAATGAGAACCCGCCAAGTGTGAAATGCTGCTGACGGGTTTCACCAGATTTCATGCAGCCCACGTAACGTAACTGTCCTTCTTCAAGCAAATTCTCGGCCGCACACTGTAGATAGAATGAAGACGCTTCTGTAGCGTTTTCGGTGGGAAGAGTAAGATCACCCACCATACGGCTCGAACTTGGCTCTCTCCCATCTCCATCTCTTCGCACACATGAACCGCTGCCTATGAGGGCAGCAGTTTGGCACCGACAACGAACTATAGACCAGCGCAGGCATCCGGCAGAAATCGCAGTCGGCTGCCTGCTGTGACGAGAGTACTGGAAAGTGGGTACACGCTACGATAAATGTGGAAGTCGAGGCTGCGATTATGTAGAGAAGTAAGAGGAAGGTGCAGCTAAATGTTGTAAATAAAGCAGTTTTGATTTTCACTGTCGTTTCCATTTCACGATCGATTGGATGCTGAAAAAAAAAAACCCTCATATTACGTCCAGATACTGCCCTCCACTTGGAAAATTTTTGCGAGAGGCTGCGAAATGTTGTAACACGTCATGAAATCACAGTGATGTCTTTAGTGCTGGTTAATACTGGTCATTTCTCGAGTCAGTTGTGCTTCAGGGTAAAGCCTGTGTAATTCTCGAAACGGTCATAAAAATATAAAATACTAACCGACAAACAAAATTCGAGATCTTGTAAAATAAGCCAGATATATAATGAAACAATTGTCGGCAGATGCTGTGGAATACACATTAACGCTGCAAGAAGTGTGAAACCTTCGAAGGTCAGCTAAGCAATAATGAAAATCTGTAAGGCGTGAAATCCCAAAGGCAGTCGAGCGTCATCGCTGAGTGTAGTAATGAAATCTAAGGTTATTGAGTGATTTGTTTTGTTTGTTTATTGAGTAATTTTGTTCTGCGTATACATGGTTTCCAAATAATTACTTTTTGTTTGTTTCAGCTGCTAAATAATTACTAGAAACGACTGCGGTCCAGGACGGCGCCCAAAACAAATAAACAGATTTGTGCAAAAAGTGCAAAAAGTGCATTGACCAAAACGCTGCTCAGAAATTCAGGGAGAGTAAAAGAAAATTGGTGAATGTCGCACTCGTAGGAATTTGATGGTGAATATGAAGACGGTGATATATCCAAGTAGTCTCAACTTTGTTATTGTTGAAGTGGAAGATTTGAAGTTTGTTGTTCGAGCCACGGAGACCGGCTGGTCTAATTTGATCGACTGTTCTGAGTGATATTTCGTCAAACGAGCGACTGAATAGTCTATTGTCAAATATAAATAAAACACTGTGTTTCACCATAAACAGAAGAATAAATACCGTTCGTGAGTATAGCCTGCCTCATCCGAACCCGTATCAAGCTAGATTGCCTCAATCGTCTGTAAGATACAGAGCATAGTCAAGCTATTCGTAAATACGAAGGTTTGTGTTTGAAGTATTGTCGACAAACTGGTCTCTTGAGATTGTACACTAACTAGTCTGCGCAACAGAAATGCAGCGAACTGAACGTGGAGAAACCATCCAACATTTGCCTGAATTCAGCTAGGGAAACAAGCGATGACCGTACAGAACGTGGAGGGAGTAGGAGGGAGGCGATGAGAAGGAGGGGGAGACGAAAACCGCTCCTCTGGAAGACGAGCCTGTGCTTAACCACTGTGCCTCTTACCTCTCCCATTTGCAGTCGGACTGATCAGAAGAAAAAAGAAAGAAAAGGAATTGCATCACGAGTTCGAACGTTCTCAGAACTCTGAGGTTGCTGCGCGTAAGATTTGAAGAAATATTATTTGAAAACTACTGACAGATTGAAGGCTGTCCACATTAAATCTTCCTGGTTTACAAATGTAGTTTAAAAGGTGGAGACATAGATAATTGAATTTCCTGGGCCATGTAAAGTAGCTCAATAAGTTTTTTGCAAAACATTACCACACTTCTACATGTGATCCTCTTATAAAACGCAAAATGTCTGGACGATCCCCTATCTCCGTCCATGTGCGCGTAGACATATTTGGGTTGATCGTGACTATTGCATCCACAATTTTTCTGCGGAGCTCACCAAGGTCACGTAAAGGCGTGTATGTGTGTATAGACGCGGTGACCACTTGGTTGGTCTATCACGTGCTGTCCTCGCTGTGAAAATGTTCGGTCAAGGAAGTCATGAAAATGTAAACTCCATCCTGCTGGTAGATCATATCTGGCTGCATGGGAGGAAGCTGAGGGGCAGCGAATTGTCGAAGCAAGTTAAGATAAAAGGCTCCTGTTACCGTTTGCTCGATTAGGAAAATTGGTCTAACATGTTCTCTTCCATGAAGCGCACACCACAATTTCATCTTTTCGCTGCCTTCTGTGACATGTTTCTGTAAACTGTGGGGGCTTTCAAAAGCCCACATGCAAATGCTGCGCAGGTTGCTTCGTCAGATAAAATGACATTTCCGAGATAGCTTGGATTTTGCGCGACCCACTCCAACATCTCAACAGCAAGTCCATGGCGAAGCTGCAAGTTGTTTCTCTTCAAGGCTTGCACAGTTTGAACTTTACGAGCGTCTAGGCGTTGTTGCTTAGGCAGCACCTTGTGAACTGTTGAGAGAGGGATGTTTTAGCTCTCGTGATGCTCGGCGAAGTTTTGATGGGCTTCTTTGGAAGGTCTCTCTGGTCTCCTCCATCATTTCATCACACGTGCGTTTCCTGCTAGAACCTGACTTTCTGTTTACACTCCCTGTGGCTAGTAATATGCCATACCAAGCCCTGACCGTCACAATGTCTGGTGGATCTCTTTGAAATCCGCGTCGGCAGTTTCTGTGGACAGCAGCGTTTATTTCATTCCCGCACACCACAGCGCGCACTGGGCTCTCTCCTGTGGTGCACTCATTTCTAGTAATTATTTAGCAGTTGAACCAAACAAAAAGGAATCTTCTGGAGAAACATATACTCAAAACTTCTTGAGTTGCCTTACAAGATGCCGCAAACCTTAAATACCTATGTTTCGCGGATCATTTATGCATTTCCAAGTCAGTGAGGTTTTGTACGGACACCGTGTATCACTGTGTACAGGACACGAACTCGAACCGGGTTTCTTGGCTTTCGCGTGCAATGGTCCCAATGACTGAGCTATTAAGGTGCGACTCTTGATAAGGTTTAATCGCAGAGCTCGTGCAGTAAGACAACTGTCTACGAAAAGCAGTCATCTGTGTTCGATCCCCAGCCCTGCATACAGTTTCAGTCTATCAGGAAATTTTAGAACGGGGCACACTCCTCTCCAGAGGGAAAGAATCATTTTGGAAATGTATTATTTTGCTCCGCATTCCGATTACATGTTCTCATCGGGTAAAGCCTAAGACGTTGAAATGAACTGAAGGATTTACATCTACATCTACATCTACATTTATACTCCGCAAGCCACCCAACGGTGTGTGGCGGAGGGCACTTTACGTGCCACTGTCATTACCTCCCTTTCCTGTTCCAGTCGCGTATGGTTCGCGGGAAGAACGACTGTCTGAAGGCCTCTGTGCGCGCTCTAATCTCTCTAATTTTACATTCGTGATCTCCTCGGGAGGTATAAGTAGGGGGAAGCAATATATTCGATACCTCATCCGGAAACGCACCCTCTCGAAACCTGGCGAGCAAGCTACACCGCGATGCAGAGCGCCTCTCTTGCAGAGTCTGCCACTTGAGTTTGTTAAACATCTCCGTAACGCTATCACGGTTACCAAATAACCCTGTGACGAAACGCGCCGCTCTTCTTTGAATCTTCTCTATGTCCTCCGTCAACCCGATCTGGTACGGATCCCACACTGATGAGCAATACTCAAGTATAGGTCGAACGAGTGTTTTGTAAGCCACCTCCTTTGTTGATGGACTACATATTCTAAGGACTCTCCCAATGAATCTCAACCTGGTACCCGCCTTACCAACAATTAATTTTATATGATCATTCCACTTCAAATCGTTCCGCACGCATACTCCCAGATGTTTTACAGAAGTAACTGCTACCAGTGTTTGTTCCGCTATCATATAATCATACAATAAAGGATCCTTCTTTCTATGTATTCGCAATACATTACATTTGTCTATGTTAAGGGTCAGTTGCCACTTCCTGCACCAAGTGCCTATCCGCTGCAGATCTTCCTGCATTTCGCCACAATCCTCTAATGCTACAACCTCTCTGTATACTACAGCATCATCCGCGAAAAGCCGCATGGAACTTCCGACACTATCTACTAGGTCATTTATATATATATATATCAGTGTCTATGGAATTGTTCACCACACGTAATATTCAAATGAACGATTTGGGATACAAACAACACTAACAGCGGCTACTTTCGTCCTCGGTGACTTCACAGATGAAGAAAGCTTGAGGGTGGAAGCGGAAGGGGAGTTACATATTAAAAAATCACACAGATATAATTCATCCAACCCGTTTTTCGGCGAATAAAAGTTGTTCAAATGGGCTCTGAGCACTATATGACTTAACATCTGAGGTCATCAGTCCCCTAGAACTTAGAACTACTTAAACCTAACTAACCTAAGGACATCACACACATCCATGCCCGAGGCAGGATTCGAACCTGCGACCGTAGCGGTCGCGCGGTTCCAGACTGAAGCGCCTAGAACCGCTCGGTCACACCGGCCGGCGAAATAAAAGTTGTCTTTTAATCTAAAAGAAAGATAAAGATATGATGAATATGTACAATCAATTTTAGTAATGAGGGAGATGAAATATTACGTATTTATATGAGTTAAATGATTTGATGTTTATCGCTTTTTAACTGCTAGCAAATTAGTCCTGGCTCGAAAGCATTATAAAAAATCATGGGCAGTTAACATTTCTGTGAAAGTGAATAATTAACGGAAAGGAAATGTATGTTTTGCATTCGCTTTCACTACTTTAGTTTGAGAAAATTACAGTCTTTTCTTTTCAACCATTTAGTCCTGCATTTTGAACACAAAGGGGTGAAAAGTGCTTCTTTTCATAATTAGTGAGCGTTACAGACCCCCTTCTGTGTGAGGCGCGTTGAACCCTTTGTCCATGCTTTCATCGATTCTCTTTGCTCCAGATCACTCTGACTGAAAGAAACTAATTCTTGCTAAGAGTGTGTCAAACGATTTGTGACTGATCTTTCTGCACAACATTTTATTTTTCAAAAATGTTCAAATGTGTGTGAAATCTTATGGGAGTTAACTGCTAAGGTCATCAGTCCATAAGCTTACACACTACTTAATCTAAATCATCCTAAGGACAAACACACACACCGATGCCCGAGGGAGGACTCGTATCTCCGCCGGGGCCTTTTATTTTTCGAAGACACTCTTTTCGTCAGTGACAGGGTACTTCTAAATTCTTCTATTGTGGGAGAGTAATGTTCTTTGGCTGCAGCAGATTCCATGTACATGGACAGTATCCGGAGCATAAGGCACATCGCCGTGTGGCCATGAAGATTATTGTTTAAAATAAAAATATGGCATTTCAGTCTTTGATCGCTATTTTTTATTTTCAATGACCGGTTTCAGGCTAGCTGCCCATCTTCAGATCATAAATTGCAGTTACAGAGTAACTTGTCAGTACAGTTACTTTGTAAGTGCAATATATGATCTGAAGGTGGGCAGCTAGCCTTAAACCGGTCATTGAAAATAAAAAATAGCGATCAAAGACTGAAATGCCATATTTTTATTTAATGAACGATCGCGGAAATCCCATAAGACAATCATGTCTAGTTTTGATAAAGATTATTGTTTCCCATCGTTCCTCTAAATTATTTCTGGCGACTGGTGGCCTGATTCCTTACAAAAGAATATGGCTTATTTCCTTTTCCCTCGTCGTTCAACTGAACTAACGTAATTAATGAAATGTATAATGGAACACATGCCAAGATGACACAGTGCGATCTATAAACCCGTAAGACGTATCTATGGTGCAGGTCCTACAGCGGATATTTCGCGATAATTAATCACCTAAGAAACCATTTTAGATCAATTTTCGAATAAATAGATGATATGACATTTATTATTTAAGTTCATAAAATTTTAGTATAGAATTAATTGTTTAAGGAACTGATGAGATTAAAGAAATGATATGAATTCTGCGCTTCGCTTTTCCACTTTTATATTCCTTCTTCTTTTTATGATGTTTCGTTTGTATTTTATGGCAATGCATAATTATTCGTTATGTAGGAAAAGTCAAAAAATGGTTCAAATGGCTCTAAGCACTATGGGACTTAACATCTGAGGTCATCAGTCCCCTATAACTTAGAACTACTTAAACCTAACTAACCTAAGGACATCACAAACATCCATGCCCGAGGCAGTATTCGAACCGTAGCGGTCGCGCAGTTCCGCACTGAAGCGCCTAGAACAGCTCGACCAAAGCGGCCGGTTGGGCCATGTCAAGAAAGTCTTATTGCAGTAATAGTTCTACTTTACGTTTAGGTTGTCATTCGCTTAAAATTAAGGTACAGTCGCAACGTCAGTTCTGGGTATTGAGCTAGAGCTCCTTCCTACAGAAAAGCTACTTTCAACAGGTCAACACGGATTTAAAAAACATCTCTCGTGTGAAACTGAAATTGATCTTTTCTCGTACGAAACCCTGCGAACCATGGATGAAGGGCAACAGCCAGATTCCATAATCCTAGACTCTCGAAAACGTTTGACACAGTGCCTCGCTCTAGAATGTTGACGAAGGTCTGGGCACCTACAATAGGTTCTCAGATATATACCTCGAAATCTTTGTAAGCATCAGAACTCAGTACGTTGTCCTGAAAGACGAGTGTTCGCCTAAGACAAGGGTGTCGCAGGAGTGCCCCAGCGAAATGTGATAGGACTGCTCTTGTTCTTCATGTACATAAACGATCTTACGGTTGGAGTGAAGAGCAATGTGTGGCTGTTTTCTGATAACACAGCGCAGTACGGGAAACCGTCGTCGTTTGTAGGAGGAATCAGGATGACATAGGCAGTATTTGTATTTGGTGTGGTGGATGGCAGATTGTTAAAATTGCAGGAAAATGTAAGTTAATGCAGATGAATCAGAAAAGCAATACTGTAATGTTCGAATGCTGTATCAGTGGTGTGGTTCTTGACACAGACACATCGATAAAATATCTAGGTATAAAATCGCAACGCAGTACGAAATGGAACGAGCACGTAAGTAACGCAGAAGTGGTAGCGAATCACCGACTTTGTTTTATTGAGAAAATACAATAAAAGTGTAGCTCATCTCTAACGGACATCAAATATACAGTGAAACGCCAAAGAAACTGGTATAGCCATGCGTATTCAAATATAGAGATATGTAAACAGGCAGAATGCGGCGCTGCGGTCGGCAAAGCTCTTATAAGACAAAAAGTGTTCGCCGCAGTTGTTAGATCGGTTACTGTTGCTACAATGGCAAATTATCAAGATCTAAGGAGTTTGACCGTGATGTCATAGTCGGTGCACGAGCGATGGGACTCAGCATTTCCGAGGTAGCTATGAAGTGGGGATTTTCCGGTAAAACTATTTCACGCGTGTACCGTTAATATCAGGAATCCGGTAAAACATCAGATCTCCGACATCGCCGCGGCCGAAGAAGATCCTGCAAGAACGGGACTAACGAAAGCTGAAGAGAATCGTTCAACGTGACGGAAGTGCAACCCTTGCACAAATTGCTGCAGATTTAAATGCTGGGCCATCAAAAAGTGGAGCGTGCGAACCATTCAACGAAACATCGTCGATATGGGCTTTTGGAGTCGAATGCCCATCCGTGAACTCTTGATGACCACACGGCACAAATCTTCACGCTTCGCCTGAGCCTGTCGACTCCGACAATGGACTGTTTATGACTAGAAACAAGTTGCCTGATCGGACGAGTCTCTTTCAAATTGCATCAAGCGAATGGACATGCACGGGTTTGGATATAACCACATGAATCCATGGACCCTGCATGTCAGCAGAGAACTGTTAAGGCTGGTGGAGACCCCGTAAAGATGTGGGGAGTGTGCTGTTGCAGCGATATGGGACCCCTGATACGTCTAGATACGACTCTGACAGGTGATATGTACGTAAGCATCCTGTCTGATCACCTGCATCTATTCACGCCCATTGTGCATTCAGACGGACTTGTCCACTTCCAGCAGGACATTGTGACATACCACACGTCCAGAATTGCTACAGAGTGGCTCCAGGAGCACTCATCTGAGTTTCAACCCTTCCGCTGGCCACCAAACTCCCCTGACGTGAGCGTTATTGAGCTTATCTGGGATGCCTTGTAACGTGCTGTTCTCCACCCTCTCGTACTCTTACGGATTTATGGACAGCCCTGCAGGATTCATGGTGTCAGTTCCCTCCAGCACTACTTCAGACATTAGTCGATTGCATGCCACGTCGCGTTGTGGCATTTTTGCGTGCTTGCAGATGCCCTACACGGTATTAGACAGCTGTACTAGTTTCTTTCGATCTTCAGTGTAGAACACTAGTGCAACCCTGTCTTGAGTACTTCTCGAGTTTTAGGATCCCCACCAGGTCGGACTGAAGGAAGATATCGAAGCAATACAGAGGCGGGCTGCTAGACTTTTTAGCAGCAGATAAGATAAACAAACGAGCGTTAAAGAAATGCTCTGTAAACTCTAATGGGAATCTCTGGAGGGCATCGACGTTCTACAGCTAGATTCTTGCAATGAAGTAAACAGCAGCAAGCCATTGTTAATAATGCTGTTTATTTACACAAAAAGTTCCGTTGCCGGTTTCAAACCGACAGGCTCATCTTCAAATAGCTGTCCACGTTTAGATTCAATTATTGTTGTTTACATTAGTTGTCGGTTGTTTTTCCCCCTTACTTGGTTACGCGGAGTGGTGGTGACCTATATAAAAAAGGAGGACAAAATGAGAAATGACCTGTTTAACTGTCAAGCCAGCTGTATCCAATAATGAATGAAAACGGTTTAAACAAATCTCTAAGGTAGAACTATTCTAGCTTTTGGTCGCTTATATAGGAATTACCACGTCAGCGTGTTGCACTGTTAAATCCTGTATCCACGAAATAGTAAACAATATACACAACGCTTTTTTACACGCTGGCAACAGTGCAACATAATGACGTAAGTAATTTAAAAGTAACACAGTTATACTTACAGATTTATTCACATTGTTTTCATTCATTATCGGGTACAGTTACAGTTATCCACACCATCTCTCACACTGTTTTTGTTGTAGAGCACTACCACCCCTAGTAACTTTCGGCACAAGAGGGAAACACAGCCGATAACTAATGTAAGAAACAATGATGTAATATGAACGTGAGGAGCATTTTGTTCGATCCTGCAACGGCGCTGTTTGTGTAAATAAATACCGGTGTTAACTGTGGGTGGTTGGTGTTTTCTTCAGCTCGTATTTAGTGCACAACAACGGCTCAAAATGTCAGTTTTTGACAAAACAGCAGACGAAGTTCCTTTAGAGAAACAGTAATGAGTATTTTATAATGAATGAATAATTTAATAAGCAGTGCTTCTTCCTTACTACAAGCCTGTTTCGATTATAGCGCCATTATCGAGTAAACCTGTAGACGTTGCTGTTGGTGAGTCCATTTGCGCTTATAAAAGTTTACATAAAGGACAGTTGTCATATATATTACGTCTAGGCGGAATAGCCGCCCACATCGCACCTCGAGTAAACTGTCAACTATCTATTTGTTGCTAGACTGTTGTAAGTCACTTTCTTTCTGTTTATGTTGAATTTGTTTTACTGGTAATGTTTCGAGAACCGGCATTTGCGGCTGACTGCAGAACGATTCCCCTGGCACCAATGTACATTTCGTGTAAGGATCGTGAATACCAGACAAGAGAAGTCAGTGCCCATACAGAGGCGTATACACAGTTGTTTTTCCTCGCTCCATCTGCGAGTGGAGCCAGAAGGAATAACTAGTAGTGGTACATGGCACCCTCCGCCATGCACCGTATGGTTGCTTGCAGAGTATGTCTGTAGATGTACAGTGGGTGGACAAAAATACGGAAACACCTAAACACAACACAATATCGTGCCTAATACGGTGTAGGAAGACGGTTAGCACTCGTAAATACACTACTAGACATTAAAATTGCTGCACCACAAGGATGACGTGCTACAGACGCGAAATTTAACCGACAGGAAGACGATGCTGTGATATGCAAATGATTAGCTTTTCAGATCATTCACACAAGGCTGGCGCCGGTGGTGACACCTACAACGTGCTGACATGAGGGAAGTTTCCAGCCGATTTCTCATACACAAACAGCAGTTGACTGGCGTTGCTTGGTGAAACGTTGTTGTGATGCCTCGTGTAAGGAGGAGAAATGCGTACCATCACGTTTCCGACTTTGATAAAGGTCGGATTGCAGCCTATCGCGATTGCGGTTTATCGTATCGCGACATTGCTGCCCGCGTTGGTCGAGATCCAATGAGTGATAGCAGAATATGGAATCGGTGGATTCAGGAGGGTAATACGGATCGCCGTGCTGGATACCAACTGCCTCGTATCACTAGAAGTCGAGATGACAGGCATCTTATCCGCATGGCTGTAACGGATCGTGCAGTCATGTCTAGATCCCTGAGTCAACAGATGGGGACGTTTGCAAGACAACAACCATCTGCACGAACAGTTCGACGACGTTTGCAGCAGCATGGACTATCAGCTCGGAGACCATGGCTGCGGTTACCCTTGCCGCTGCATCACAGACAGGAGCGCCTGCGATGGTGTACTCAACGATGAACCTGGGTGCACGAATGGCAAAACGTCATTTTTTCAGATGAATCCAGGTTCTGTTTACAGCATCATGATGGCCGCATCCGTGTTTTGGGGACATCGCGGTGAACGCACATTGGATGCGTGTATTCGTCATCGTCATACTGGTGTATCACCCGGCGTGATGGTATGGGGTGCCATTGGTGTGTCACCTCTTGTTCACATTGACGGCACTTTGAACAGTGGACGTTACATTTCAGATGTGTTACAACCCGTGACTCTACCCTTCATTCAGTCCCTGCGAAATCCGACATTTCAGCAGGATAATGCACCAACGCATGTTGCAGGTCCTGTACGGGCTTTCTGGATACAGAAAATGTTAGACTGCTTCGTCGGCCAGCACATTCTCCAGATCTCTCACCAACTGAAAACGCCTGGTCAATGGTGGCCGAGCAACTGGCTCGTCGCAATGCGCCAGTCTTTACTCTTGATGAACTGTGTTATCGTGTTGAAGCTGTATGGGCTGCTGTACCTGTATACGGCATCCAAGCTCTGCTTGACTCAATGCCCAGGCGTATCAAGGCCGTTATTACGGCCAGAGGTGGTTGTTCTGGGTACTGATTTCCCAGGATCTATGCCACCAAATTGCGTGAAAATGTAATCACATGTCAGTTCCAGTATAATATATTTGTCTAATGAATAGCCGTTTATCATCTGCATTTCTTCTTGGTGTAGCAATTTTAATGGCCAGAAGTGTAGCTCCCATTCGTTTCGGAATGGACAAATATTGGTCACGTCTGATTTTCAAGAGAATCTTATATCATTCTTCCCGAAAATAGTGACAAGGTTAGGTAACGATAATGGAAGTAGGTAGCGATCACGTACTCTTCTCTCCAAAGTAGATCAAAAAGGCTCAATAATATTGATGTATGGTCCGCAGCTCGTGGTCGTGCGGTAGCGTTCTCGCTTCCCGCGCCCGGGTTCCCGGGTTCGATTCCCGGCGGGGTCAGGGATTTTCTCTGCCTCGTGATGACTGGGTGTTGTGTGATGTCCTTAGGTTAGTTACGTTTAAGTAGTTCTAAGTTCTAGGGGACTGATGACCTCAGCAGTTAAGTCCCATAGTGCTCAGAGCCATTTGAACCATTTTGATCAGCCAAAATGGTCACATAATTCTTGGCAGTTATACGACCTTGCAGAGTAACCACGGGGCCCATGGGGTACCATGATACGGCTGCTCAGGTCTTCATCTAACCCACCATGTTTCACTCTTGGCAGGTGAACTCTGCCATAAGTTGGAAACAGTATGCAACAAGACTCATCCGACCATATGGCACTCGCCAATTGCTTCTTAATCCAGGCTTTGTGATTTCGGCATCTCATTTTCCTATTACGGACATTTGGATCACTGATGAGTGGTTTAGAAATCCTACATCGCCTTGCAAATAATAGTTTCTGGAGGTCATTTAATGTTCCTTTGGTGTTGACAGGTTTCGCAAGTGAAACATTCAGTTCTGCATTCACTTCTGCAGTTGCTGTTCTCTTATTTTCTCTTCTTCAGTGACAGTCTGTCACCATCACTCAACACACTTTCGTCCGCGCTGTGGCGTAGCGGATAATGTTTGTCTTTCTTTTTTTATTCGCTTTCCCTGTGTGCGGTATAAATCTTCGATATTGTGGCACTCGAAACATTAAACAGTTCGGCTCCCTTGATTACGAAAGCACCCACCAGGCGCGCACCAACAATTTGCCCACGTTCGAATTCACGTAGCTTCGCCATAATGCACTCAACGTTACACAGACCACTGTTCTGACCACGACTGACACTTTTAATGTATTTAGGGCATTCCACAGGTGTCATTCACGATCAAATACAACACCACAACCTGCAGGCTTGGCTAGAATCTGACTTGCTTTCAAGCATACATTTCTCGCGGTTTTCCGGTACTGTTTGTTCAACCCCATAATTAGAAATGGAGCACAACCTTGTACTGGGGGAAAGTGGAGAAAGAGATCGGCTGCGAGCCTGTGGAGAAAACAATGATAACGTTTGCACTGATCGATTTCCGAAATCGCAGAAAAGCAGTACGTCAGTAGGGCCGGGTGGGGAATTGAACCGATTTCGCCCCATGGAGTTCTATGCTGGTTCACTACGTCACAGGCATTGCGTTTTTTGCCCATTCTAGGACGACCGGTCGCTGTGTCACCAATTGCCAATGGTGCGATTTGGCTGCGGTGAGGAAGACATGCGGCCAGCACACCGCTCTCCCAGCCGTTGCCAGCCACGAGGACCTTGGAATCGTTTATTTCTCATTCAGCTCGAGTAACTACTCAGCTGACGTGACGAGGCTTAGGGCACCCCATTCTTGTCCTCCTACCACGGAAAAAATCCCTGACAGTGCCAGGAATTAAAGTGAGGCCTCAAGCTCATTAGGAAATCTAAGAACACCTTCCTCGTTGTTCGGTTTTGCCAAGTGGAATTCTGCAGCGTTCCTTTTTTCCGATACTTTTATTGAGTCCACGTGTTGTAGTACTTTCTGGTGTACCGTTTAGTTTCCCACCGCCTATTTCACAATAATTTCTGAGATGGAAAGTTACAACTTGCGCAAGTGTTTGTGTTCGAAAATATTCGCAGTAATGAGTGTTCAGCAATCACCACTTAAATCTTCATTAAGTTGTCAAATTTCCAGTCAAGATGGACTCATTATGAATGTATATGATGCGTTTCAGTTGAATCTCCTTTTGGATGGTTGTAATACTATCTCAAAATTCTATTTAGTATCAGTGGTTAGGCCTTAAGCTTTACTACATAAGTTACATAAGTCAAGGTGCTGTATAAATGTTAACAGCATTCTTATTATTAATCATTCTTGGATATTTGATGTATATCTTATATTTCATTCACCTCCTACAGCTAATCGTTAGTTTTTGTAATTTTCGTAAGTAATTGTACTCTTCATTTGTTTCTTTTATTACTGTCTTTTATGACAAAAATTGTCTGTGGTGATCTCCTTCCGGCCTTCAGAAAAAGGGAAAACCAGACACTACTAATGAACACTCTGCATCTTGTAAATAATAAATTATGACATAATACACACATCAGAAAAAGATTTGCATCACCTCGGTTCGGAGAGTTCCGGAACCTGTACAGAAAATTGTAATAGAGGTCAACATAAACATCATTTCCGCCCTTTTTATTACTCATGAAAACCACACACTGCATCTTGTACCACGATGCAGCGAGATCTTCAGAGGTGGTGGTCCAGATTGCTGTGCACACCGCTACCTCTAATGCCCAGTAGCACGTCCTCTTGCGGTGATGCATACCTGTATCCGTCGTGACGTACTATCCACAAGTTCATCAAGGCACTGTTGGTCCAGATTGTCCCACTCTTCAACGGCGATTCGGCGTAGATCCCTCAGAGTGGTTGGTGGGTCACGTAGCCCATAAACAGCTCTTTTCAATCTATCCCAGACATGTTTGATAGGGTTCGTGTCTGAAGAACATAATGGCCACTCTAGTCGGGCGATGTCGTTGTCTTGAAGGGAGTCATTCGCGAGATGTGCACGATGGGGGAGCGAATTGTCGTCCATGAAGACAAATGCTCGCCAATATGCTGTCGATATGGTTGCACTATCGGTCGGAGGATGGCATTCACGTCGAACCGTCGTTTTGGCGCTTTCCATGACCACCAGCGGCGTACGTGGCCCCACATAATGCCACCCCAAAACAGCAGGGAACCTCCACCTTTCTGCACTCGCTGGACCGTGTGTCTAAGGCTTTCAGCCTGACCGGGTTGCCTCCAAACACGTCTCCGACGATTGTCTGGTTGAAGGCATATGAGACACTCATTGGTGAAGAGAATGTGATGCCAGTCCTGAGCGGTCCATTCGGCATGTTGTTGGGCCCATCTGTTCCGCGCTGCATGGTGTCGTGGTTGCAAAGATGGACCTCGCCATGGACGTAGGGAGTGAAGTTGCGAATCGTGCATACTACTGCGCACAGTTTGTATCGTAACACGACGTCCTATGGTTGCACGAAAAGCATTATTCAACAAGGTGGCGTTGCTGTCAGAGTTCCTCCGACCCATATTCCGTAGGTAGCTGTCATCCACTGAAGTAGTAACTCTTTGGCGGCCTGAGCGAGACATGTCATCCACAGTTCCTGTCTCTCTGTACCTCTTCCATGTCCGAACAACATCGCTTTGTTTCACTCCGAGACGCGTGGACACTTCCCTTGATGAGAGCCCTTCCTCGCACAAAGTAACAATGCGAACGCGATCGAACCGCAGCATTGACCGTCTAGGTATGGTTGAACTACAGACAACACGAGCCGTGTACCTCCTTCCTGGTGGAATGTCTGGAACTGATCGTCTGTCGGACCCCCTCTGTCTAAATAGGTGCTGCTCATGCATGGTTGTTTACATCTTCGGGCGGGTGTACTGACATCTCCGAACAATCAAAGGGACTGTGTCTGTGTTACAAGATCCACAGTCAACGTTTATCTTCAGGGATTCTGGGAACCGGGGTGATGGGAAACATTTTTGATGTCATATATTGTTAATGTTGCCGAGGCCGGTGGAAGAGCAGTTCGTAAACTGCCCAAAACGCCGTTTCGCTCCATCTGCTTCCTTTCTTCGATCTCAGAAGCTCGTCTGATTTTATGCTGTATGAAGATATAGTCGCTAAAACTCCAAGCCAGGTTTCACGTCCAAATCGTTACTACTGCCATACATGCAAGAATAAAAAGGACGGAAATGCGACTGCAGAACTTCCAGTTAACCACTCAATATTATTATCGTTTTTATGTCTAATCCAGCCAGTTACGGACCACGTACAACAATTACATATGGTTTTGTGTTTCTATTGGTGTTTCTTTCCGCTTTCTGCGAAAAGATTTTTCATCCTTAACCTCTACTGTTTTACTTTCTTTCTCGATGATTTTTCATGTGCTTGCTTTTTTTTTTCTTTCTCTTGAACACCTTCAAAATTCTTCATTCTAGTTAAAGCTCCTCTGGTTTGGATATCTTCTTGAGGAATATCCATATCTTCTATGTCACTGTGAGTTTAATTCATCCAGTTATCTTGTTCTTTTTACTGATGAAGTATTGGCACAATTTTTTACATAACCTGTTCTCCTCCACTCTTTATGTGTCCAAAAACTTGCACGCTTTCCCAAGTTGTATCCGATTGTTTTCGGACTTTGACGTCGTATGATTTTATGTTCCTTCGTACATAGTTCCAATTTACATCTATTTTCAGCCCCAGAATTTTTCTCTGAATTTCCTTTTTTCTCACAATTTTTCCACTTTGAGTAAAGCAATGCACTTTTTGTGCAGAGTACCTGCGATCTTATCGCAGTGGAATACTGCCTGATTCTTGCATTTGTGTGAAGATTGGTTTTTTATTTAAATCTTATTAGTGGGTCTGCACTGGGCGATTATAATTACAGTGCAGCTACTCACGGATATCATGTGTGGGTTCTAATTATCGTATGGCAGCGACACGTGATGGATATGCTAACGCGTTAATGTGGAACCTATTTATGCTGCAAAAAAGATAGTCCAAGTTTTGGCCACCAGGTGCAAATCTGACGCAGTCCAGCATTTCCTCGACGTCTCCAGTGCTCATATTGAACAAATTCTGTAAGCGACAGTTAATAATAAAGTCAACGTTATACTTTTTCTCACTTGTTTTGGCCTTTTCTGGCCACGTCCCGTTCCTAATCCATTACGTATGGAAACACTTCTACGCGTCTCTCTTGCATCCACGGTGCCAGATTTGCACCTAATGGCAAAATTGGAACGAATTTTTTTCCAATGTAAATCGGTTTCGCATTACGCATTAGAATATCTATCAATTTCCGCTGCCATACGATAATTGCAGTTCACACTGCACCTCTGTGATCAGCTAAATTTTAATTATAACCACCTGTTAGTAATCTTAATATTTTGGACCCTGAAATCAATTGTTTCTTTATTTAATCCATTGATTTGAATAATTTTACGCGATTTTTGAATTTTTGTCTTTATTGATGGTTACAGAATATCCAAGTAGTTGGTCACTTATTTTATTTTGAATGTAACATTATACTAGGTGATTCAAAGAACAGGTTTCAGTTGTTTATTACAAAAGATGGAAGCCCATTGCGCATATCACTGGATAGAGATAAGTTCGAAGGTTTTACACAGCTGCGCTGTTGAGCAACAAGGCGACCAAACCACAAGAGAGATTTTTTTTTTTAATTTGCTCGAAGTCGATCCATTGTTCAAGTGCAACACATATTCCGCCGTCGATTCAGCAAGATGTTGCCTCTGCACAAGCAGATTTATGACTAGCCCACAAAATTCTTGGAAACTGGTTGCATAAGCAAAGGGGTGAGCACTGGTCGGCAACGCAAGTCTGATGAAAATGTAGAACGTATCCGAGAAGCGTTCACCTGGAGACCTAGGAAGTCCACAAGATGGGCAGGTCTGGAACTTCAACTTGTTCAAAGACTGGGATGGCGTTTTCTCATGAGACACCTACATATGATGGCTTACAAGCTGCAGTTACTACAGCAATTGCATCCCAGTGACCGTAATAGAAGGTAGGAATTTTGCATTTCACATTCTCCAAGACTTGGCAGAGGATACGTTATTTTCTAAAGACCCATGTTTTTGGGAGAATCGCCGTTTCATCTATGGTAAAATAAACCACCATAATGTAAGAATCTGGTGGTCACAAAATAGTGTCGTCGTCGTCGAAAATGAAAGAGACTCACCAGACATAATATGTTTTGAGCCCTTTCTGTTCACAAAGTTCACGGAACTACTTTTTTTTTTCTTTTTTTTTTGCGGAGGAGACATGTTGCAAAAATTGGTTGTTTCCCCAGAGTCACGAAGATTCCAATTATTTCGTTTTATCACCGACACCGCCCTGCCTCACTTTCACCTTGAGGTGCGGAGTTATCTTAACATCATCCTACAACGTTAGAATGGAAGAGGTGAACAAGATCTTGTTCATTGCATTTGGCCTTCCATGGCATCAGACCTGACATCTTGGGGTTTTCTTCTTTGGCGCTATATACACTGATACTCCAGAACAGTATGACTACTGACCTATGATCGATATAAACCCGTCCAGGCGATAGCAGAGTCACCTGGCGAGGAGTGACTGCTTATCAGACACACGTACAGTGCATGTAGTATAAATGGGCATGCTGTCCGTGTATACAGGGTGATCCATTGATAGTGACCGGGCCAAATATCTCATGAAATAAGCATCAAACGAAAAAAACTACAAAGAAGGAAAGTCGTCTAGCTTGAAGAGGGAAACCGGATGGCGCTATGATTGGCGCGCTAGATGGCACTGCCATAGGTCAAACGGATATCAACTGCGTTTTTTCGAGTAGGAACTCCCATTTTATTACATATTCGTGTAGTAAGTAAAGAAAAATGAATATTTTAGTTGGACCACTTGTAACCTCCCCACAAAAAATAAAATAAATATTATGGATAATGTTTCTGGTTTAGTGTAACCTCCCCACAAAATTCATTCTTTCACATTTGTAACCTCCCTACAGAAATTCATTCACATTTAACCTCCACACAAAATTTCTTTCCCATTTAATGTACCCATAAAATTCTTTTCTCATTTAATGTAAGCTCGAAACAGAAAAATTCCTAAACCTGGTAATAAAAAATAAATTCAGTAACCTGGTAATAAAACAATGTAACTAACCTCAATTAAATTGTCGCTCACTTATGACTTTTCAATAATTCACTGTGAATTTAACCTGGTAAATTTTGGACGACAGCAGTGCCGCGTCATGGTCCTGTAAGATCAGTCTGAATAAAAAAAGGAAAAAATTGTTACCTCAATAAAATTGCCGAATATATCTGCTCTTACAATGAATTTTCCGGCACAGCTCTGTGCAATGCTGGCCGATAGATTTGTCATTTATGAAAGGAAGCAACTGATTTTTCTTTTGCAACAATCGGAATGATCATGGATTGGAGAAATTAGTAAATTCTTTAAATTGAAATGAATGCTTGTTAAAAAATTACTTTATATGACAAAGATTATTATTAGGACATTTTTAAAACATTTACATGGGAGTTCAGATAACATTACTAGAAACGCGCGACGCTGCTTTTTACCTTATACAATAATACTCAGGCTCCGGCATCGCTGCACCGCGACCGGCCCAGCCAACACGATACACTGTACCAGACCAGAGCAGACTGCAGACTAGCCACTAGCAACAACTTACTGCTACAGCTACACAGTTCCTACTCAGTCAACACTGCTCTCTGGTCAGCGATTCTCTTATACCTTGCATATCGCAGGCAGCGCATGAGCAATACATCGACATTACATCTGCTCGGACCTCTTACACACTTTTTTCGCTTTGTGATACATGGCGCTGTAATAGTCACAAATGTAGTATAAGTACGTGGTATCACGTAACATTCCGCTAGTGCGGACGGTATTTGCTTCGTGATACATTACCTGTGTTAAAATGGACTGTTTCCCAATAGCGGAAAAGGTCGATATCGTGTTGATGTGTGGCTATTGTGATAAAAACGCCCAACGGGCGTGTGCTGTGTATGCTGCTCGGTATACTGGACGACATCATCCAAGTGTCCGGACCGTTCGCCGGATAGTTAAGCTATTTAAGGAAACAGAAAGTGTTCAGCCACATTTGAAACGTCAACCACGACCTGCAACAAATGATGATGCCCAAGTAGGTGTTTTAGCTGCTGTCGCGGCTAATCCACACATCAGTAGCAGACACATTGCGCGATAATCGGGAATCTCAAAACCGTCGGTGTTGAGAATGCTACATCAACATCGATTGCACCCGTACCATATTTCTATGCACCAGGAATTGTATGCCAACGACTTTGAACGTCGTGTACAGTTCTGCCACTGGGCACAAGAGAAATTACGGTCACGATCAATGGACCACCCTGTAGAAGGGGAAGGCGCGCGATCTATCTGTTTGACTGATGGCAGATTGTGATGGCCTTGATTCGCGCCACGAACGTTTAGAAAACTGCACGAACTTTTGTGGTGTTCCAGGAGTGTTGTGGCGAATGCCTTCAACACTTGGCGAACCAAGGTGAAATCACGTCCATACGTTCTGTGGTTGGGCGCCCATCCCTCACTGCAGATGCCGGACTTCGTAGTCTGTACAGACTGGTAAAATAGGACAGGTGGCGAACTGTGGCGGAACTGCTATCAGACTGTAATGATGGACACAGTAAAACGTGGCTGAACACACAGTGCACAGAACACTCCTAACAACGGGCCTCCGTAGCAGACAACACATGTTGTTGTGGTCTTCAGTCCTGAGACTGGTTTGATGCAGCTCTCCATGCAACTCTATCCTGTGCAAGCTTCTTCATCTCCCAGTACCTACTGCAACCTACATCCTCCTGAATCTGTTTAGTGTATTCATCTCTTGGTCTCCCTCTACGATTTTTACCCTCCACACTGCCCTTCAATATTAAATTGGTGATCCCTTGATGCTTCAGAATATGCCCCACCAACGGTTCCCTTCTCCTAGTCAAGTTGTGCCACAAATTTCTCTTCTCTCCAATTCCATTCAGTACCTCATCATTATTTATGTGATCTACCCATCTAATCTTCAGCATTCTTCTGTAGCACCACATTTCGAAAGCTTCTATTCTCTTCTTGTCTAAACTATTTATCGTCCATGTTTCACTTCCATACTTCGCTACACTCCATACAAATACTTTCAGAAATGACTCGGTGTTAACAAATTTCTCTTCTTCATAAACGCTTTTCTTGCATTGACAGTCTACATTTTATATCCTCTCTACTTCGACCATCATCAGTTATTTTCCTCCCCAAATAGCAAAACTCATTTACTACTTGAAGCCTCTCATTTCCTAATCTAATTCCCACAGAATCACCCGATTTAATTTGACTACATTCCATTATCCAGACGACACATACATGTGCCAGTGTTAACATCACGACATCGGCAACTACTACCGAAATGGGCACTTGACCATCGGCATTGGACGCTGACTTTGGCGCAGTGGCAGAGCATTACATGGACGATGAATTCCGATAACTTCATCATGCGGAAGGGAAGGCGCGAATCTGTCGTCTTACAGGGGAACAGCTCGTTGACACCTCTAGAACGGGACGGAAACAAGGTGACGGCGGCTCCCTTATGCTCTGGGGAACACTCACTTGAACATCTATGGGCTCATGACGGGCAAGGAGTATCGTACACTGGTTGCAGACCACGTATACTCCTTAATGACGATCACGTTTCCCGACGACAGTATCACTTTTCAATGAGATAACGTGCCACGTCACAAGGCCAGGAACACGGTGGCGAGTTCCATTTGATGTGCTGGCCCCCAATTCGACAGATCTGAAGCAGATCGAACACAGGTGGGATGTGGGTAAACGTAGCCTCAGAGCTCATCGTCCCCCTCCCCGGAATTAACGGAAATTAAGTGACTTGTTGCAAGTCGGCTGTTTAGGATTTTATGTTGGTAACGCCACATAGCGCTCTGTATGAAAATCACTGACTGTGCTGTGTGCAGTCTGTGGCTGGTTGGACTCATTGTTGGAAAATTCGCTTGTGTAGTGTTGGGCAGTTGGATGTGAAGAGCACGTAGCGTTGGGCAGTTGGAGGTGAGCAGCCAGCAGTGGTGGATGTGCAGAGAGAGATGCCAGAGTTTCGACAGGTTACTATAACCGGACGATCTGGCCGTGTGTCCATCAGAAAAAGGAAATTTGTTTAATTGGATGTCACAAATGTAACTTTTTAAAGCTATTAAGGCAAATACATTGTTTGTTCTCTATCAAAATCTTTCAGTTGCTAACTATGCCTATCAATAGTTAGTGCCTTCATTACTTAGAATCTTTTATTTAACTGGCACTATTGGCGCTCACTGTATTGCAGTAGTTCGAATAACGAAGATTTTTGTGAGGTAAGTGATTCATGAAAGGTATAGGTTATTGTTAGCAAGAGCCATTCTTTTGTAGGGATTATTGAAAGTCAGATTTCGTTGCGCTTTTGTGTCAGTTCAGTGATGATCAGAATAAGTAAAGAGAAAACTGTTTGAGTACGTTGAGTTTTGCTCAGCTGTTTGAAAATCAAATAACGTAGAAGTTTACCAGCACAGTCATTCATAATTTTTCAAGGGGATGTTTCATTGTGTGTGCAGATGTGGTATCAACTCCCTCCAGTGACCTACCAAGGCGTCATTGTTTCCATGTCACAACTCGTCGATGCTGTTATCCGTACCAAAGGTGGACATATCGACTATTAGTAGGTGACCATAATGCTTGGATGATCAGTGTAGAAGACGTCTTTGTCCCACCTATGGCAACTACTCTTTAGGAGCTGAGAAATAGAATTGTTGAAGCTGTCGTTTCAATAAAAAGGGACCTGTTGCTTCGTGTGAGTGTTCGAATGGCTCTGAGCACTATGGGACTCAACATCTTAGGTCATAAGTCTCCTAGAACTTAGAACTACTTAAACCTAACTAACCTAAGGACATCACACACACCCACGCCCGAGACAGGATTCGAACCTGCGACCGTAGCAGTCCCGCGGTTCCGGACTGCAGCGCCAGAACCGCTAGACCACCGCGGCCGGCATGTTGCTTCGTGTGTAGAATGGAATGGACTACCGTTTCGATGTTTCTCAAGCAACATGTTCATGTTGACTTACGGTATCTGTGGAAACATGGAAGCTCGAACCTTCCTCTATAAAGTGACATGCGCAATGTGTTTCTGTCTTTCAAAGTTTGTCTGTAATAAACTTATTGAAATCTGTCTTTTCTTTTTGAATCACTCTGTATTATTTTTATTGTTGTTGTTGTTGGTATTTCCAAAATTTCCTAAGTTATTACTCCCCTGTTCCTATTTTGTTATAAGTGTCAGTATTCCAATGTCTAACGCATTATAACTGATGCATTATCCATGTGAATAATATAAGAATGCCATTTAAGATGTAATTCGTCTAGGTCACTGAAATACGTAAAGCCGACTCAGCTGATACTTTATATCAGTTTTGGCTGTGGAAGTACTTTGCTCTCGTGAGGAAATGGAGTTGACCTGTGGTTTCGAGTCCACGTTGGCTGCAGGTCCCCATGTAACGGGTCTCGTCAGTCATGTCTCCGGACGTATGAAATCAAGATCATACGATCTGTAAATGAAATCTGCGCAGTCATGTACTGTTGCGTTCGAACCATCAGTTGATAACTCTTCGATGTCCCGTTCAAATGATCAGCGCTTAGCACTACTAATAACGGAAACACAACAATATACAGCATAGTGGGTTGCAAATGAAACCGCATCATTGTCATTTACGTAAAAAAAAAATTGTTAGCGACCCGCTTGCATACTAACACAACGTTCCTCTGGTTCTCACTTAAATACGCTGTTTGGATGGTAACAGCCTACTATACACGTAGACGATATGGGAAGTGCCTGGTGGTAGCTTACACATTTGTGTGGAGAACGGACAGTAGCAAGACAACCTAAAAACACATCGAAATTCCATCGACGACTGAGTAGGGAGATAAGCAATGTTCTTTGTTTGCGACCATTCATGAGAAAGAAAATGGACGGTAACCGCGACAACTCTCCGTGTTATCCAATATTCAAAGGCAAGCGTGAGCTTAGCGAGACTCCGCGACTGTGGACGCGTGCTGCCATCTCTTGGTGTCGTTCGCAGTTACCTGCAGTCAATTTTCCTACAGGCGGTGTCTGGCGCGTCCTGTTGACGCTTCCGAAGGCGTTTCTCAAAGGAGATTTTAAAATTGATCAATGATCAATGCCTACAGCTTTGAGGAACAGAAATAAGCATTCCAAAATAATTTCATGAAATAATAACAGTGGAGATATTTTTTTACGAACTGACGCAGATACACCTGGACTCAATTATAGCTGCTTTCGAAATGAAACAGTTCCTTGCACCTCATCGTAATTCCAAATTTTATTCCAACGAAAAATTCCAATCAACCAGATCCCTTCTTCTGTTCAGGTTGCGCTACAAGTTTATTATCTTGCCATTTCTACCTAATACCTCCCCATTCGTCATGTTGCCTACCCACCTAATCTTCAGCATCCTTCTATAGCAACACATTCCAAAAACTTACATTTTTCGCCTTGGCTAAACTGTTTATCATCCGTGTTTCACTTCCATACATGGCTACACTCCAGACAAATACGTTCAGCAAACACTTCCTAATACTTGAATCTATATTCGATGTTAACAAATTTTTCTTCTTCGGAAACACATTTTTGGCCATTCTATATTATATATCCTCTCTACTTCAGCCATCATCAGTTATTTTGCTGCCCAAATAATAAAACTCATCTACTACTTTAAGTGCCTCATTTCCTAATCTGATTCCCTTGCGTTTCCTGATTTAATTGGACTACATTCATTTATCCTTGTTTTGCTTTTGTTGATGTTCACCCTCCTTTCAAGGCACTTTCCTTCGGTTCAGTTGCTCTTCCAAGTCCGTTGTTGTATCTGACAGAGTTATAATGTCATCGGTAAACCTAAAAGTTTTTATTTCTTCTCCCTGAACTTTAATTTCTTCTCCAAATTTTATTTTGGTTTCCTTTACTGGTTGCTCATTTTACAGACTGAATATTACAGGGGATAGGCTACAACACTGTCTTACTCCTTTCTCAATCACTGCTTCCCTTTCATGTCTCTCGGCTCTTGTAACTGCCGTTTAGTTTCTATACAAGTTGTAAGCAACCTTTCACTCCCTGTATATTACCCCCGTTAAAAGTGTACTCCAGTCAACAATGTCGAAATGATTTTCTAAGTTTACAAATACTAAAAACGTAGGTTTGCCTTTCCATAACCTAAATTCTAAAATAAGTCTTAGGTTCAGTATTGCCTCGCGTGTTCCTATATTTCTCCGGAAACCAATCTGATCTGTCTCGAGGTTGGTTTCTAGCAGTTTTTCCATTCTTCTGTAAAGAACTCGTCTTAATATTTTGCACCCATGACCGAAAACTGATAATTCGCTAATATTCACACCTGTCAGCACCTGCTTTCTTTGGAATCGGAATTTTTATATTCTTCATGAAACCACATCCAAACTTATTTTTAATTATGCCTGTATAAGTCCTACTTACTAAGTCGTACAACTGTAATAACGATCTAATAAAAGTGCTACAATATTATTCAACAACGGTAAGTTCTTTAACTGGTGAGAAAATTGGCAGCATTGTTAAAAAGTGGCGTATGTCACTATTTTTTGTACAACTACAACGGACAACACAGCGAGTTTTTATCTGCAGAAGAAGACGGAGACTCGAAAGGAGGTATGTAGCAGTACTTAGGCCCGTATTACGCTATGAAAGATATTTGATAAAGTTCTTTGTCAAAAATTTGCCAAACTTCTTTGACGAAACTTCTTTTCTGGAGTGATTAAACTATCATAAAATTGTTCGCCATAGCTGCTCGGGAACTGATGATGAACCGTTAGATGTATGTGCGACAGTATTTAATGTAATGTTGGTGCGCATTGGTTGAAAAGAGAGAGAAAAGCAAAAGGTAGTCAATGAAATAACGGATAGCGAGAAGAGAAGCTCGACGTGTCCACTAGAATTTGCCTCGTGCCACAATGCGAGGACATAAACAACTACGAAAATTATTTGAGAAGGGACGAAAAAACATTTAAATTTGTCCTATTCAAAGTAGCCCCTCATACTTGCAAACAAAGAATTCATTTAAGAAATGCAATTTATAAACTTCATTAATCATTGTCGGTGTTTTTGGGAAGCTTACAGCTGTGTCATTCAAGATTTAAATAATGAAACTCTGCACTAGTTACGTATTTTTTCATGCTTAACACGATGCTTTTCGAGTATTTATACTCATTATCAAATGCAAATATTTACATAGGTATTTTATTAGATTTTTATATGCGAGTTGTTCTGCCTTTCTTGCTCTGTAGTTTTTTTTAGGTTTTCTGCTATCGGAAAATCGGACAGATTTCTTTTGTTCGATTTCATGAAACAACTCATAAAACACCTATGTAATCATTTGCACTTGCTTATGAGGGTAGATTCTCGAAACGCGTTATGCCAAGCATGAAAAAACAAGCAACTGGTGCAGTGTTTCCTTATTTAAATCACAATGCCATTTCTGCTATTGATCGTCTCACAGACGAATGCTATTCCAGCTTGCAATACAACAGTCGAATCTCAAAGTGTACCATGTCAAGTATTATTCCAGAATAATGCGAACGAATACATAAATCACTTGAGGAGGAATTTATGAGCATTAGATTACGTTATTTAGAGCATCAATGCATATATATATTTCACTTACATACCAATTATTGACAACATTTGGCTCTCCGCATCTGCACAGACTCCTTGTCCATTTAATTTCTTCCTTACATCATCCACAGCACAGCCACTTCAAATGCAGCTGATTGCTGCAGCTGTATCTTTATTAGTTGCTAACGGCTTAGCGTGGTTTTTGTGGTCAGCGTGCTTTGTGTTATGAACACCTTAAGAAGACGGCTACAAAATACACTTCGACGTCATTTTATGGGTTAAAAGCACTAAAAAAAGCGAAGTGACATGTATACAATGGCGAACTTTGATCAAAGCTAGGCCTACGCTCCAACTTTTATCAAATATATTTGATAAAAACTTCCCTAGTACACTGCCAAAAATTTGACAAAACAGCTTTCATAATAGATCTTTGTCAAAGCTCTTTTACACACTACTTTTCCGTGCAACACGTCTCCCGAAGGACGAAAACCGAATTTCGGAAACCGGTTTTCGCTGTCGTGTTTACATGTTCGATCTAAAGCGTGTTTGGTAGCCCACTTAAATATGGCGTCTGGAAAACAGCTGTTCCAGTTTCCGATTTAGTCAGCAAATCGCTGTTTCTCTTCACCTCATTGTTAGAGGTAGAGAGCTTCAAGTTCAGTCTTCTATTTGTGCTTCTCCGTCACTGCACAATATGTCACTCCCTACATATTAGGCGAAAGCACGTTTCAAAAATGGCTGTGCCTTTACAAGGTAGCGAGACTCGATTGCGAAATAGGAAAACCGATAACTAGAAGCGGATTTCTAGAATCGATTTTGAAGTGTTTACATGACCACTCAGAAGCAGTATTGGGAAATCGCGGTTTTGGGAGCCCCATGTAAACGGAGAGACAGTGTAACAGCAGTTTAACAGTCTCGACTCCGTTTCGTTTTTGTTTTTCAGTGTGATAGCAGCGCCCCAAGTGGTCAGCAAGTTTTATTGTTGAATTCGGCGAGAACGTTTGAAAGCAAATTCGAATCGTAGTTGTTTCTGTTGGTTTGTAGAATAGAGTTTACAAGAGGGAACATCTGTGGCGCAATAAATTGCAGTGCTCAAGAACTAGAAGACGCCACAATTGTCTTCTTTTAGGTTCCCTAAGGACCCTAAGAGATATGAAGCGGTTCGTTACAGGACAGTTTATTTACGATTCTCTTGTAAACTACATATATTAGCTGAAGAATATCGTTCGTTTTTAAGAACAAAAGAAAGGTAGTAAATAGCGGAAGACCTGACCTTTTGCGCAAATCCATCGTATATCTACTCAAGAACGTGATGTTTTCTTCACTACATTTCCAGTCAAATCAGTGAATGTGGAACTTGGGAAACTTGTATGGAATGCAATATCTACATTATTTAACATGCCAAATAAGCAACCACAACTGTTGGTGAAGGGAAAATAAAACGTCAAAACCAATGAAAGTGTTTTTTAATAAAGACGGAACCAGTTACACAATTGTTGGTACATCTGAGCCAAAAATGGCAAGAACCTTGAACACCTTCAGTTTTAAACCAAAATAATTAAATCGACAGAAGTATTCAGTTGTATGAATTGTACGAATGTGCGAATCTTTGTACACCATACAAAATTGTTATGTGTCAAGGAATATGCCTATCATAACAACAGAAATATATGTTTCTCATGCATGAAATATGTGCTTGTATTCTCTTGCTTTCAGCAGAGTAAGCTGCAATTATACGCATATTCGACAGCCTTTCTTCGTGAGTAAGTTGTAGCTTATGTCACTGAATCTGTGAGACACGGCTGTTTTTTACTATTTTTCACAATCATTCATGCTATATGATGTTACATAAACTCTTGCGGAAAAAATTCGTAAATTACTTATAAAACAGGTGAAAAACACACATTACGATGCGACGTAAGGATATGTTTGTGAAGGAGTAGCAACATATCAGGTTTGGTAATGGGAGAGACAATGGGAGGTGATGGGAGCCTAGTTTGCGGACAGTATAGGAGATGTAGAGATGTTCATTGTGAATGAGGAGGGGTGAAAATTTCATGTGATGGTAGATCATCCAAGTGGGAGGAGATAAACAGGTGCAGAAGGTGATGTGGAGTGCTTGGTGGTCAAGAATTTGGAAGGATTTACAGAACCTTGGTGAGGCAGAGATCCAGGCAATATTTTTATAGCAGAGGGAGGGTTGGATTAAGATTTTGTAAATGTGGAGAGTAGGGGAGGGCTGTAATCCCAACTTTGACCTGTTTCAATAGCTTTAATATATTGTGGGGCTTTCTGTTGGTTGGTTAGCAGGTGAGTTTTCCACATTAGTTGCCAGTTGAGGATTAATTCAACATGTTTTAGCGTGATAATTAACTGGGTAAGACAGATGTAAATTGAAAGGTAGAACTGATGGAGGTGGATGATGCAGATGGTTCATCCTATAATTATTGCCTGAGTTCTGAAGGGGTTGATCTTGAGGAGTTATTGGTTACATTAGGAGGTAAACTGGCTGAGGTGGATTTGCAGGAATCTTTGGGATATCTGGAGTGTAGGGTAGAGAGCGCTGAAAACAGTTTCATCAGGACAATGAAGGAGGTGGATTGATGGGGGTGGTTTGGAGCATATCAGGTGTGTAGAGGAGATAAAGAAGGGAAGAGAAGATGGGGCCCCAGAGCCCTCCTGCAGTGGGATAGAAGGTACAGGAATTGGTACTGTTGCTAGTGACATACAATGGGCAGCTCGGTAGGAATGATGCAATAAGGTGGATGTGGTTAATTGGAAGTGCATATCTCTGGAGTTTGAAAAGGAGACCAGAATACCATGCATGGTTATAAGCTTCCTCTAGGTTGAGGAACATAAAGATGTTAGATTTACAGATGTTGAATTGGTTTGATAGGAGATTTGTGAGGGAACAGATCATTAGAGGAAACATTGTGATGCAATCCATGCTGGCTAAGTGAAAGAAAATTATGTTGGTTCAGGTGTTGATGGATGCATTTTGAGAGGATGGATTCAAAGATTGTACAGTTTGAGTAAAGGAGGATTTCTGAGGTTTTCCAGAGCTCAGGATAGTAACGTGTGGAGAAAATAATGATATAAAGCATAACAAGGGTAACGAGAAAGGAGACGTTTTATTAAAGGTTTTATTTATTTATTTAGCGTATGGCTTATCATGTTATTTATTTATTACATGTTATTTATTACATGTTATTTATTTATTTAGCGTATGGCTTACATGTCCTCCACCCATGAACCATGAACCTTGCCGTTGGTGGGGAGGCTTGCGTGCCTCAACGATACAGATAGCCGTACCATAGGTGCAACCACAACGGAGGGGTATCTGTTGAGAAGCCAGACAAACGTGTGGTTTCTGAAGAGGGGCAGCAGCCTTTTCAGTAGTTGCAGGGGCAACAGTCTGGATGATTGACTGATCTGGCCTTGTAACAATAACTAAAATGGCCTTGCTGTTCTGGTACTGCCAACGGCTGAAAGCAACGGGAAACTACGGCCGTAATTTTTCCCGAGGGCATGCAGCTTGACTGTATGATTAAGTAATGATGGCGTCCTCTTGGGTAAAATATTCCGGAGGTGAAATAGTCCCCCATTCGGATCTCCGGGCGGGGACTACTCAAGAGGACGTCGTTATCAGGAGAAAGAAAACTGGCGTTCTACGGATCGGAGCATGGAATGTCAGATCCCTTAATAGGGCAGGTAGGTTAGAAAATTTAAAAAGGGAAATGGATAGGTTAAAGTTAGATATAGTGGGAATTAGTGAAGTTTGGTGGCAGGAGTAACAAGACTTTTGGTCAGGTGAATACAGGGTTATAAATACAAAAGCAAATAGGGGTAATGCAGGTGTAGGTTTAATAATGAATAAAAAAATAGGAGTGCGGGTAAGCTACTACAAACAGCATAGTGAACGCATTATTGTGGCCAAGATAGACACAAAGCCCACACCTACTACAGTAGTACACGTTTATATACCAACTAGCTCTGCAGATGACCACGAAATTGATGAAATGTATGATGAGATAAAAGAAATTATTCAGGTAGTGAAGGGAGACGGAAATTTAATAGTCATGGGTGACTGGAATTCGTCAGTAGGTAAAGGGAGACAAGGAAACATAGTAGGAGAATATGGTTTGGGGCTAAGAAATGAAAGAGGAAGCCGTATGGTAGAATCTTGCGCAGAGCATAACTTAATCATAGCTAACACTTACTTCAAGAATCATGAAAGAAGGTTGTATACGTGGAAGAACCCTGGAGATACTAAAAGGTATCAGATAGATTATATAGTGGTAAGACAGAGATTTAGGAACCACGTTTTAAATTTTAAGACATTTCCAGGGGCAGATGTGGACTCTGACCACAATCTATTGGTTATGAACTATAGATTAAAACTGAAGAAACTGCAAAAATGTGGGAATTTAAGGAGATGGGACCTGGATAACCTGAAAGAACCAGAGGTTGTACAGAGTTTCAGGGACAGCATAAGGGAACAATTGACAGAAATGGGGGAAAGAAATACAGTAGAAGAAGAATGGGTAGGTTTGAGGGATGAAATAGTGAAGGCAGCAGAGGATCAAAGAGGTAAGAAGACGAGGGCTAGTAGAAACCCTTGTGTTACAGAAGAAATATTGAATTTAATTGATGAAAGGAGAAAATATAAAAATGCAATAAATGAAGCAGGCAAAAAGGAATACGAACGTCTAAAAAATGAGATCGACAGGAAGTGCAAAATGGCTAAGCAGGGATGGATAGAGGACAAATGTAAGGATGTAGAGGCTTATCTCACTAGGGGTAAAATAGATACTGCTTACAGGAAACTTAAAGAGACCTTTGGAGAAAAGAGAACCACTTCCATGAATATCAAGAGCTCAGATGGAAACCCAGTTCTAACCAAAGAAGGGAAAGCAGAAAGGTGGAAGGAGTATATAGAGGGTCTATACAAGGGCGACGTACTTGAAGACAATATTATGGAAATGGAAGAGGATGTAGATGAAGATGAAATGGGAGATATTATACTGCGTAGAGAATTTGACAGAGCACTGAAAGACCTGAGTCGAAACAAGGCCCCTGGAGTAGACAATATTCCATTAGAACTACTGACAGCCTTGGGAGAGTCAGTCCTGACAAAACTTTACCATCTGGTGAGCAAGATGTATGAGACAGGCGAAATACCCTCAGACTTCAAGAAGAATATAATAATTCCAATCCCAAAGAAATCAGGTGTTGACAGATGTGAAAATTACAGAACTATCAGTTTAACAAGTCACAGCTGCAAAATACTAACGCCAATTCTTTACAGACGAATGGAAAAACTAGTAGAAGCCGACCTCGGGGAAGATCAGTTTGGATTCCGTAGAAATACTGGAACACGTGAAGCAATACTGACCTTACGACTTATCTTAGAAGAAAGATTAAGGAAAGGCAAACCTACGTTTCTAGCATTTGTAGACTTAGAGAAAGCTTTTGACAATGTTGATTGGAATACTCTCTTTCAAATTCTGGAGGTGGCAGGGGTAAAATACAGGGAGCGAAAGACTATTTACAATTTGTGCAGATTGCAGATGGCAGTTATAACAGTTGAGGGGCATGAAAGGGAAGCAGCGGTTGGGAAGGGAGTGAGACAGGGTTGTAGCCTCTCCCCAATGTTATTCAATCTGTATATTGAGCAAGCAATAAAGGAAACGAAAGAAAAGTTCGGAGTAGATATTAAAATCCATGGAGAAGAAATAAAAACTTTGAGGTTCGCCGATGACATTGTAATTCTGTCAGAGACAGCAAAGGACTTGGAAGAGCAGTTGAACGGAATGGACAGTGTCTTGAAAGGAGGGTATAAGATGAACATCAACAAAAGCAAAACGCTGAGGGAATTAGATTAGGAAATGAGACACTTAAAGTAGTAAATGAGTTTTGCTATTTGTGGAGCAAAATAACTGACGATGGTCGAAGTTCAAAAATGGTTCAAATGGCTCTGAGCACTATAGGACGTAACATCTATGGTCATCAGTCCCCTAGAACTTAGAACTACTTAAACCTAACTAACCTAAGGACAGCACACAACACCCAGCCATCACGAGGCAGAGAAAATCCCTGCCCCCGCCGGGAATCGAACCCGGGAACCCGGTCGTGGGAAGCGAGAACGCTACCGCACGACCACGAGATGCGGGCACGATGGTCGAAGTAGAGAGGATATAAAATGTGGACTGGCAATGGCAAGGAAAGCGTTTCTGAAGAAGAAAAATTTGGTAACATCGAGTATAGATTTAAATGTCAGGAAGTGGTTTCTGAAAGTATTTGTATGGAGTGTAGCCATGTATGGAAGTGAAACGTGGACGATAAATAGTTTAGAGAAGAAGAGAATAGAAGCTTTCGAAATGTGGTGCTACAGAAGAATGCTGAAGATTAGATGGGTAGATCACGTAACTAATGTGGAGGTATTGAATAGAATTGGGGAGAAGAGGAGCTTGTGGCACAACTTGACTAGAAGAAGGGATCGGTTGGTAGGACATGTTCTGAGACATCGAGGGATCACCAATTTAGTATTGTGGGGCCGCGTGGAGCGTAAAAATCGTAGAGGGAGACCAAGAGATGAATACACTAAGCAGATTCAGAAGGATGTAGGCTGCAGTAGGTACTGGGAGATGAAGAAGCTTGCAAAGGATAGAATAGCATGGAGAGCTGCATCAAACCAGTCTCAGGACTGAAGACCACAACAACAACAACTTACGTGTATCAAATAATAACATAAAATCAAGTACAGATATCTGTCAGTGTTAATACGATGATGACGTACACTTAGAAAACAAACTATTATTTACATAAACATATTTATAATTTTATAGTTTCAATACAAACATCTATATAAATATTTAGAATTTATTATATCTGACGATTAAAACTACACTCCTGGAAACTGAAATAAGAACACCGTGAATTCATTGTCCCAGGAAGGGGAAACTTTATTGACACATTCCTGGGGTCAGATACGTCACATGATCACACTGACAGAACCACAGGCACATAGACACAGGCAACAGAGCATGCACAATGTCGGCACTAGTACAGTGTATATCCACCTTTCGCAGCAATGCAGGCTGCTATTCTCCCATGGAGACGATCGTAGAGATGCTGGATGTAGTCCTGTGGAACGGCTTGCCATGCCATTTCCACCTGGCGCCTCAGTTGGACCAGCGTTCGTGCTGGACGTGCAGACCGCGTGAGACGACGCTTCATCCAGTCCCAAACATGCTCAATGGGGGACAGATCCGGAGATCTTGCTGGCCACTTACACCTTCTAGAGCACGTTGGGTGGCACGGGATACATGCGGACGTGCATTGTCCTGTTGGAACAGCAAGTTCCCTTGCCGGTCTAGGAATGGTAGAACGATGGGTTCGATGACGGTTTGGATGTACCGTGCACTATTCAGTGTCACCAGTGGTGTACGGCCAGTGTAGGAGATCGCTCCCCACACCATGATGCCGGGTGTTGGCCCTGTGTGCCTCGGTCGTATGCAGTCCTGATTGTGGCGCTCACCTGCACGGCGCCAAACACGCATACGACCATCATTGGCACCAAGGCAGAAGCGACTCTCATCGCTGAAGACGACACGTCTCCATTCGTCCCTCCATTCACGCCTGTCGCGACACCACTGGAGGCGGGCTGCACGATGTTGGGGCGTGAGCGGAAGACGGCCTAACGGTGTGCGGGACCGTAGCCCAGCTTCATGGAGACGGTTGCGAATGGTCCTCGCCGATACCCCAGGAGCAACAGTGTCCCTAATTTGCTGGGAAGTGGCGGTGCGGTCCCCTACGGCACTGCGTAGGATCCTACGGTCTTGGCGTGCATCCGTGCGTCGCTGCGGTCCGGTCCCAGGTCGACGGGCACGTGCACCTTCCGCCGACCACTGGCGACAACATCGACGCCCCACGTGTTGAGCAATTCGGCGGTACGTCCACCCGGCCTCCCGCATGCCCACTATACGCCCTCGCTCAAAGTCCGTCAACTGCACATACGGTTCACGTCCACGCTGTCGCGGCATGCTACCAGTGTTAAAGACTGCGATGGAGCTCCGTATGCCACGGCAAACCGGCTGACACTGACGGCGGCGGTGCACAAATGCTGCGCAGCTAGCGCCATTCGACGGCCAACACCGCGGTTCCTGGTGTGTCCGCTGTGCCGTGCGTGTGATCATTGCTTGTACAGCCCTCTCGCAGTGTCCGGAACAAGTATGGTGGGTCTGACACACCGGTGTCAATGTGTTCTTTTTTCCATTTCCAGGAGTGTATATTGTAATATCGAGGCCATTGATCCAGTTCAGCGCCGTGTCTGCAGCTTGGAAGAAAGCGGCTGGGTGTGCAGGGCATGATCTTAGTGGGCAGGTGGTTGTAATGTGTCGGATAGACTGGCGATGTTCACCACTGCCGCAGGACAATGTTTCTGCAAATCCCCATCTGTAAAGTGCATCCTGACAGACACCATGTGAAGTTCTTATTCCAGTAAGTGTCTTCCAAATGTGGTGAGACAGTGATCTCAGTAGGATCGATGGTGTGGACCTGCATTGAGGACTCCCAGTAGTCAAATATGGTTCAAATGGCTCTGAGCACTATGGGACTCAACATCTTAGGTCATAAGTCCCCTAGAACTTAAAACTACTTAAACCTAACTAACCTAAGGACATCACACACACCCATGCCCGAGGCAGGATTCGAACCTGCGACCGTAGCAGTCCCGCGGTTCCGGACTGCAGCGCCAGAACCGCTAGACCACCGCGGCCGGCGACTCCCAGTAGTCCCTCCATTTGTCATTTGTATTAAAATTTTCTGTTAGTAGTTGTTCTTCAGTAAGGAGTGGAGGAGACCTAGATTTAAGTCTTTTCAGAGTTATACCAGGGAGATCTTTGTGGACAGGTAGACTGTGATTTGCCAATTTTTTTTTTTTTTTTTTTTTTTGTATTCTCTAAAGAATTCTCTTGTCTGCGAATGTGGGGGGGAGGGGGCAATATGAAACAGCCAGGGAACTTGCAGTTTGATGTCAATGTTTTTGTGGTTTTCTTTTCTTTAAGGTGATGATCGGTGATGTATTCATGACCAGCGGATGTGTGCTTTATATCATGTGCTCTGATTAGTGTATTCAATTCTGTACATGGTATGTTGCCCAAGTAATGGAAGCTGGGAGCGAATGGTGGGACAACAGTGCTAGTATGTCCCTATATTGTAACAGGGAATAATAACAATGACGATCATCAGGATGGAGAAGATGTCAGTTACATAGGCTGCAAAGTGGTTAGCTTTGCTCGGGTAACTATGTAAGGAATGGTTGCTGTGGAGGAGTGGGTAGTGAGGTATGACGTTACTGCCCATGACTTAATGGAATGCTTTACTGTACTTAGTATTCCATATACTTCTCCTTGCATGGCACTTCAACATTAAAAACTGCCAACAATGCTAGGTGTAAGACCTAGGCGCGTCCTATCAAGTAGGAAGCATAACCATCCGAGAGTGTGTCCGTCGAGCCAGTGCGCTAACTCCGCTCCACAGTAATGTGAGTCTCCATGTAAGTAGAGTCCGAAGACGATAGGAGAAGCCGGCGCACTGATGTTGCCACCAGCCAGAGGGCTGCAGGCGCCGGCCGTGTGTGTGACGCCAACCAATGCAGATATTTGTGTGTGCTGCCCATTTCCATCAGCTACAGAGACATTTTGTACATAGTTCTAGACGAGGCTTCACAGTTGCGAAATATGCTATAGCATTTGGATACAACGTTAACATCTTCTTTAAGGGGTGCTAAAACTTTCACATTATTCATTCTCATATGATTGTAGTCCGAATGCTGCGGTAGAAATTGAACAGGGTTAATGAAGTGCTAATGCTACCCTCCTTATAGAAAAAAAGACAGGTAGAAAGCAGATATATCTGCGATCTGCGCATTGTATGGTCTGGTAATGTCATCTAAATGTAGTTGTCACCCGTTTCCTAAACTTCGCAAACGATGTCGAAAGGCAAAGTCTTTTCCCTTGTGGATGAAAATGGTCGATAGCCACCTTTTACATCAACTAAAATGTATATGTAACATGATGGACTTTTCAATGAGACAATCGGATGAATGGAAAGAATCGAAACAATTCAGAGCTGTGTGGACATTCTCTTCATTAAACTTGAATGTGAAGGTTTACAGAACCACATTTGCGACACGCAGTAGAGCGAATCACATCTCAGCTAAGGACCACGAAGATAGGAGAAACCAGGGCACATACAGAAGCACTGTAGGCATCATCCCATCACTTTTTGTGTGTGGAACAGAAAGTAGGATAACTATGAGTGGTACAAGGCACCCTATGCCGTTTGGTGAATGAAGGTTTGTGGAGTATATATGTAGACTCGATTTTTGAAATGTGAACTTATAGCGACACAGGTTACACCACAAGTCGGAGCACTTTAAGAAGGCGACCAAGTCAGATGTCGAAATATCGTGAGCAAAGCCGAATAATTTGAACAGATATCATAAAACAACTGGTCAACCATGCTGAGAAAAAAGTGAGAAATCACGTCATCATCGTGAACACAGGAGCAAAAAAATGGATTGTGAAACAATACAATATATGCAGAAGAACTAAAAACTTAGGAATCCAGCTTGGAATAGTACTATAATTTCACATATTTAACAGTATGTTATACTTCAGTCATCCCTCATACAAACAGGAAATCGATCGAATATTCAGGCCATCAACTTAATTTTTAAGCGATTTCTCACCATAAATTAAACGATATTTAAATTGTATGTAGGACATCTAACATCTCCAGCGGATTTCTAGTGACGATGTCTTCTGAGGTTGAACATCAAGTACACCTTTGATCCATCGAGATCAATGCCATCGTAATGAAGATAAACGTAGATACTTTATGAATAGACCTCATGAGAGCAGATGTGTGATATTGTGGAAGCGTTCAGATAGAGTGTGCTACTGGTGACAGAGCTATGGCATCACACCTCTGGCAACTGATATCCAAGATGTTTGCCACAGGTATGCTATGATGCTGGTAATCTGTCGCTGAAAGGGAAGTCTGGCATTGCTACTTGGTGCACAGCCTCAGTCACGAAAGAAACACAGAACCCACTACAGCGCCTTGGGGGCTCCCAGCCTGTGCATTTAAGTTGTGGCCGTGACTGCTGAGCACAGAGGGTGGTCCTGAGCTGTGTGCACTGATTGAAGGTGGTTTGTTTGCCTGCCACTTCTCGGTGTCATTCACAAAGGACTGGGGATGCATGCATGTTGTGGAGTAACAGGCACATGCAACAGTTTGTCGGCATGTCATTACCTCGATACTGTGTACCGAATATTGCACCTAGATGGGTGCTGTGGATTTCACCAGCAATGGATGTAAGCTGCTGGATGGCGATTTTTCTCGCCGGTTTGTGTGTCTGAAGTACGTTGACATGGTGGACATTAGCACGGTGCTTAAATGCGGCTGCTACAGCTCGGTCATGAGTATGAGCGAGATTGTTTTGTTCGTAATTATGTTTCACACGGTGTTGTGATTTTTGGGATATTAGTTATCGTCTGTGTCATGTTCGCGTTGCTCACGAAGTTGCGTTGTTGTTACCTATCACATGTGAGTTAGTCCTCATTAAACTGTGTATCTCAAATTGTTGTTCTTTCGTGTAAATCAGGGAGCGAGTTAGGATGAATCATGTTTTGTTCTCGTTTGCTCCTCTTTGTTAAAATCAATGTTAAGTGTGGTTGGTCGTTCATTTATGTCTGTAATCATGTTTTTATTTCCAAAGGACTATCATGGTATACTGAGACATAAAGATTTGCATGTGATGTCCACAATGCGTAATTCTTGGGTCGAGTTTTCCCTGAATGTGTTAAATTTAGTGCGCCAGCTGCACCAGAACATTTCCATGTGTCCCATGTGAACTGATATATATGTCGTGTATGTTCCTGTTTAAAGTTTTGGGTGAATATTCATTTTAAAGAATTTGCTGAAATATTTATCTCAATATTTCGAGATTTAATATCAGCCATTAGCTTTCAGTTTATCACCTCCCACGTACCACTGTCTTTTGATAATACGTGTATTCCAGAATGTGTTATTTGTTGTTTTAATATAATGCACATGAGAGACTACAGCCATACTTTTTGATATCGGTTATAAGATTAATGATTAGTTCTCTTACAAACAAATATATAAATGTATTTCCAGATCTAATTGTTGTGATCAGCTGGCTTGTATTTGCACTTGCAGTTATGTGTAAACTTCAGTTTTTGTTTCTCTTAATAAATGATGAAGTAAAATTTTTCCAGTAAAGACATCATCACCTCCCCCTCCCCCCATGCTCACACTTCCTGCCATTTGAGTGATTTCAGTCACTTGATATTTCCAAGTCGTGTACCCACAAACACAGCATCTTGAGGACGATACTGTAGACAGTATTCCTGTATTTCACATCTGCTTTTGGTTTTAACAAGTGCCTGTGGCGAGACATCAGTTTTTCACAGTCTGTAATTGATTATACGTAAAAAAGCCAACCATTATCAATATTCATCTCACTGACCAACGCGATGAACGTGAGATCCTTGACATAAATAGAAAAATGGAAATCATCAGTTTTTGATGACCGAACTGAACATTGGGCTGATGTTATTCGTCTGCTGCCACGAACCATACCAGAACAGACAACTAGATCTCAATCTCTCTCACAACTGCTTTCAAGGAAGTGACAAGAGAAATGTGCGTAGAACCATCGCAGAATCACAGAAGTTCAAGTCACTGATTCAGAATCTTTATAGTTGCAGAACTGGAAGACTCAGTTTATATGCAAGATGCTTGCAAGTATGACAAAGACTTAGAAATATGAACCTGAAAGTTCCACACATATTTCTGAAGAACATAGGCGTTCAGAAATAGGAACCTGAAAGTTCCACACATATTTCTGAAGAACATAGGCGTTTGTTGCTTTGGTCTGCTGGACATATGCACAGAATAGACATTGCATGTTTCCACAAGATTTCTGAATTATTAGTGATGAATGCAGATATGCTTTCTCCAACAAGATGCATGTGTGGGCATACTTTTGCTGACCAAAGATGTGTATTATCCCTTAACAGATGTCTACTGGCACAACTTACACGGCAATCCACATGGAGGCTTACAACTGTTTCCAGATCAAGCATACAGCTAAATGAGTTCTACAAAAGTTTCTTCCAGAGGTATCTGGAGTAACATCTTTACACACAGCTCCCATAAAATTTTGGCATAGACATGACATCCAATAATATTCCGGATACGTTTAGGTCAACGAATTATCAGTTAACACAATAATAAGAGTCCTCCTCGAACCCAGGAACATGTTTGAGTCCTGCACTGCAGTCAGTTTTAGTATCTTGTGTAGGCAAGAGTGCCATAATACACACATCAAAAAAAGTTTTGCATCACCTCGGTTCCGAGAGTCCCGGAACCTGTACAGAAAATTAGAGGAGGAGGAGGATATTCGTGTTTAACGTCCCGTCGACAACGAGGTCATTAGAGACGGAGCACAAGCTCGGGTTAGGGAAGGATGGGGAAGGAAGTCGGCCGTGCCCTTTCAAAGGAACCATCCCGGCATTTGCCTGAAGTGATCTAGGGAAATCACGGAAAACCTAAATCAGGATGGCCGGACGCGGGATTGAACCGTCGTCCTCCCGAATGCGAGTCCAGTGTGCTAACCACTGCGCCACCTCGCTCGGTACAGAAAATTAGAATATAGGTCAACATAAACATCATGTTCGTCCTTTTTATTGCTAATGAAAACTTCACATTGCATGTTGTACCACCATACACCGAGACCTTCAGTGGTGGTGGTCCAGATTGCTGTACACACCGGTACTTCTAATACCCAGTAACACGTCCTCTCGCATTGAAGAATGCCTGAATGCGTCGTGGCATACCATCCACAAGTTCCTTAAGGCACTGTTGGTCCAGATTGTCCTACTCCTCAACGGCGATTCGGTGTAAACCCTCAGAGTGGTTGGTGGGCCACGTCGTCCATAAACAGACCCTTTTCAATCAATCCCAGGCATGTTCGATAGGGTTCATGTCTTGAGAACATGCTGACCACCCTAGTTGAGTGATGTCGTTAGCCTGAAGGAAGTCATTCACGAGATGCGCACGTTGGGAGCGCGAATTGTCGTCCATGAAGACGAATGTATCGCCAGTATACTGCCGATATGGTTGCACTATCGGTCGGAGGATGGCATTCACGAGTAGTACAACCGTTACGGCGCCCTCCATGACAGCCAGCGGCGTACGTCGGCCCCACATAATGACACCCCAAAGCAGCAGGGAACCTCCACCTTGCAGCACTCGCTGGACAGTGTGTCTAAGGCGTTCAGCCTGACCGGGTTGCCTCCAAACACGTCTCCGACGATTTTCTGGTTGAAGGCATATGCGATACTCATCGGTGAAGAGAACGTGATGCCAATCCTGAGCGGTCCATTCAGTATGTTGTTTGGCCCCTCTGTAACGCGCTGCTGGATGTCATGGTTGTAAAGATGGACCTTGCCATGGACGTCGGGAGTGAAATTGCGAATCATGCAACCTCCTGCGCACAGTCTGAGTCGTAACACGACGCCCTGTGGCTGCACGAAAAGCATTATTCAACATGGTGGCGTTACTGTCGGGGTTCCTACGAGCCATAATCCGTGGGTAGCGGTACTAGCCCTTGGGCGGTCTCAGTGAGGCATGTCATCAACAATCCCTGTCTCTCTGTATCTCCTCCATGTCCGAACAACATCGCTTTGGTTCACTCCGAGACACCTGGACACTTCCCTTGTTGAGAGCCCTTCCTGGCACAAAGTAACAATGCGAACACGATCGAACGGCGGTATTGACAGTCTAGGCATGGTAGCACTACAGACAACACGAGACGTGTGCCTCCTTTCTGGTGGAACGACTGAAACTGATCGCCTGTCGGACCTCCTCCGTCTAATAGGAGCTGCTCATGCATGGATGTTTACATATTTGGGAGGGTTTAGTGACATCTCTGAACAGTCAAAGGAACTGTGTCTGTGATACAATATCCAGTCAAAAAAAAAAAAAAGTTCAAATTTGTGTGAACCCTTATGGGACTTAACTGCTAAGGTCATCAGTCCCTAAGCTTACACACTACTTAACATAAATTATGCTAAGGACAAACACACACACCCATGCCCGAGGGAGGACTCGAACCTCGGCTGGGACCAGCCGTACAGTCCAAGACTGCAGCGCCTTAGACCGCTCAGTATCCACAGTCAACGTCTGTCTTCAGGAGTTCTGGGAACCGGGGTGATGGAAAACTTTTTTTTGATGTGTGTAGTTCTTAAAAGTGTGTAGTCAATGTGGTGCAGTTGTTAGAGTAACAGTGGTTGTTGTAGTTCATTCATTTCATGTATTTTGTTGGTCATTATAGCTGATTTCAGGCTAAGTCATCTGAAATGACCACACATACGGACTTGGAGAAATTCTGCAAGAATGCTAGGTTGTAGGACAATGACATGCGTTTGACTGCAATGAAACATTTTCAACAACTGTTGAGCTTAGAGTTACCCAGGTTGTGGAGAGTCCGGTTTTATGAAGATTATTCCGAAATATTTTGGATAGAGTTCAGACTGTCAAGATTTTTTTTTTTGGATGGGAATATGATGGTGAAATTGAACAATATGTGTGCTGCACAGTGGAGACTACATAACGCTATACCTTATTCCTCTACATGTAACAGCAAAACTATAACGAAATTGCCCCCATATTGTGCCAAATTACCCCATGTTTCAGCAAAAATTGTAACAAAATACCTCCGAGTTTTTAACAAATTGCCCCCAAAAGGTAACAAAATGCCTAACACACTATAAAATAACTGCCCAAAACTGTAACAAAAATTGTCCAAAAATTATTGAGCATATCTGGGATGCCTTGCAACGTGCTGTTCAGAAGAGATCTCCATCCCCCCGTACTCTTACGGATTTATGAACAGCCCTGCAAGATTCATGGTGTCAATTCCCTCCAGCACTACATCAGACATTAGTCTAGTCCGTGTCATGACGTGTTGCGACACTACTGCGCATATTTTGGATAGAGTTCAGACTGTCAAGATTTTTTTTGGGGTTGGAATATGATGGTGAAATTGAACACTATGTGTGCTGCACAGTGGAGACTACATAACACTTCACCTTATTCCTCTACATGTTACAGCAAAACTATAACGAAATTGCCCTCATATTGTGTCAAATTACCCCATGTTTCAGCAAAAATTGTAACAAAATACCTCCGAGTTTTTAACAAATTGCCCCCAAAAGGTAACAAAATGCCTAACACACTATAAAATAACTGCCCAAAACTGTAACAACTTGTCCCAAAACTGTAAACAAGATGTGTGACTTTAGCACAATCAGTGTCATGATTCTGAGGGTACTGTTCCAGTGTGTCTGGTTCACAGTTCACAATTCAGGATGGGGATTCATGATGTCGAACCATGATGTCATTGTTGATGTCAGACTCCAAGAAGGGGATCCAAGATGATGGACTGGTTGGATACGAGCACAGCCTGCAAAGTTGCCAATCCAAAATTTTTCTTCCAATGTCTGTAGTTCAGAAGTCATCAACATCTACCCCCCCCCCCCCACCCTCCCGCCGCCCAACATGCACATCACTCATCCTCAGACTCCACTCTTCAGGTGAAGTTAGCAAATGTGATCAGTTCACCCTAGTGAAAGGTTGATCATCATGAAGCATCATCAGAGATCTGCCGTCTCCAGACAGAATAACTTGTATAGTAGATTGTAAGTATTAAAGCATGCCTCTGTCTCTCTGAATTATTATTATTCACTGTGTGTATGTGTGTGTGTTCTTACAGTTTTAATTTATTTCTCTTTCAACGTAACAGCCATATGACACAGCTGATGGAGTGTGTGATTCGTGTGAACGGCAGCAGAAGTCAAATTTGCACACAGCCTCCATCGTGCAGCCTGTGATCTATCAGTGTAGGACACAGAGTTGTGTCTATATTTCAAGTTTACAATATATGCCCTGATCATCACACCACCAATATTGCATAGTGCACCTGATATAGTGAAGCAGAAATCAAGTCAGTATGCAGATTTTTTTTCCGGATTTTGAGTTTCTGCTACCACCAACATCTGTATCACTCGTCCAGCAGCTATCGTGGTACAGTACAAATAAGAAAATGGTGTATAAGATGAATGTGAGTGACAGTAAGTAAATTCCACCACATTCAGATACAATGTAACATTCTTTTCAAGCAGATTCAGATGTTAATGGAACTTTATGAAACATTATTCATACGTTCTTTAATGCAGTAAACTGTTTCTATTCTGACAGTTTTGACCAGTGCTCGAAGATGTGGCTAATTACCATTGCTATTGTCTTTAAATTCTGATGTCTTCTGTTCTCCAACTGTAGTCGCATTTCTTCATACCATGCTTTTAAAGCAATTTGTAAACCTTGCGTGTATATTTGCTATATATTCTTCTTTTTTAAATTGCAGTTTATATTCTTCCTTCACGGCAGTTTTTATTTCCATAACGTCGATGACTTCCATTTCCAGTATTCTTCTTCGTACACCTTAAACACACTTAGAGGCTTATTACCCCAGTATACAAACAGCAAAACATTCAAACATCACACAGCAGTTGTTCTGTAGGCTGTTTGTTAGCTGATGCTGTATGGAAGTGATTTGCTCAGAGTACATCGGAGCACTTTGTAAATAGCGTTTGTCTGTTTTTGCACAGGATCAGACACACAATTCCCAGCTGTAAGAGTCTTATCTTGGTATAACCTGTTAGGCATTCATTCGTTAGCTAAACTCTTGTTTCTATGCGTAGGAAACATAGCGAGAAAAAAAAGTCGATGACATGCGCTGTGTCCTCTTACATCGAGTTGTTTTATTTCTAGTGTAGTGTGATTTGTAAGATACTCTTTATTTTGATACTGAATACGAAATTTACAATCAGATTCATAAAGTATTTGAATGATACAATAAAATGAAAAGCTGCCGTGGGTGGGGGTTATCCTATTTGCAGCACACGCATACGAAATAACGCAATTAGACTGCAAGTACAACCACATTTGAAGACGTGACGGTAGAATATGTGACGAAAAGTGTTACCATCTCAGTTTACACCTAGAGAATTTTTGCTACTGGTTCATGTAATCAGTGTCAGCAGAAAGGCAATTAACCGTTCTAATTATATTGGTATACTAAAGCATCTTACTGTGTTTGTACTACACATATATAAATACTATGACAGAATGACGTGGGATCTAAAGCAGCAGTAAATACACTCCTGGAAATTGAAATAAGAACACCGTGAATTCATTGTCCCAGGAAGGGGAAACTTTATTGACACATTCCTGGGGTCAGATACATCACATGATCACACTGACAGAACCACAGGCACATAGACACAGGTAACAGAGCATGCACAATGTCGGCACTAGTACAGTGTATATCCACCTTTCGCAGCAATGCAGGCTGCTATTCTCCCATGGAGACGATCGTAGAGATGCTGGATGTAGTCCTGTGGAACGGCTTGCCATGCCATTTCCACCTGGCGCCTCAGTTGGACCAGCGTTCGTGCTGGACGTGCAGACCGCGTGAGACGACGCTTCATCCAGTCCCAAACATGCTCAATGGGGGACAGATCCGGAGATCTTGCTGGCCAGGGTAGTTGACTTACACCTTCTAGAGCACGTTGGGTGGCACGGGATACATGCGGACGTGCATTGTCCTGTTTGAACAGCAAGTTCCCTTGCCGGTCTAGGAATGGTAGAACGATGGGTTCGATGACGGTTTGGATGTACCGTGCACTATTCAGTGTCCCCTCGACGATCACCAGTGGTGTACGGCCAGTGTAGGAGATCGCTCCCCACACCATGATGCCGGGTGTTGGCCCTGTGTGCCTCGGTCGTATGCAGTCCTGATTGTGGCGCTCACCTGCACGGCGCCAAACACGCATACGACCATCATTGGCACCAAGGCAGAAGCGACTCTCATCGCTGAAGACGACACGTCTCCATTCGTCTCTCCATTCACGCCTGTCGCGACACCACTGGAGGCGGGCTGCACGATGTTGGGGCGTGAGCGGAAGACGGCCTAACGGTGTGCGGGACCGTAGCCCAGCTTCATGGAGACGGTTGCGAATGGTCCTCGCCGATACCCCAGGAGCAACAGTGTCCCTAATTTGCTGGGAAGTGGCGGTGCGGTCCCCTACGGCACTGTGTAGGATCCTACGGTCTTGGCGTGCATCCGTGCGTCGCTGCGGTCCGGTCCCAGGTCGACGGGCACGTGCACCTTCCGCCGACCACTGGCGACCACATCGATGTACTGTGGAGACCTCACGCCCCACGTGTTGAGCAATTCGGCGGTACGTCCACCCGGCCTCCCGCATGCCCACTATACGCCCTCGCTCAAAGTCCGTCACTGCACATACGGTTCACGTCCACGCTGTCGCGGCATTCTACCAGTGTTAAAGACTGCGATGGAGCTCCGTATGCCACGGCAAACTGGCTGACACTGACGGCGGCGGTGCACAAATGCTGCGCAGCTAGCGCCATTCGACGGCCAACACCGCGGTTCCTGGTGTGTCCGCTGTGCCGTGCGTGTGATCATTGCTTGTACAGCCCTCTCGCAGTGTCCGGAGCAAGTATGGTGGGTCTGACACACCGGTGTCAATGTGTTCTTTTTTCCATTTCCAGGAGTGTACATATGAGCTGAAAGGTGACTTGTGCAGAGGTGTATACGTTGTCGGTAATCATGGCCTATAATTAGTTATAAAACAGTGCACTGAATGCCTACAGTTTTTAATTATTTTAATATGGCAGTCGATTACATAAATTATCAAAACATCGATACAGGCAGTTGCATTGAAGACAATGTTTTGATGGAATTCCGTGTTGTTCTTCTGCATAACTGTCTGCTCATCATAAGAAAACTACATTGTGATGGTGAAAGACGCCTGCTGGCCGTTGTGGCTTCAGTCTGGAACCGCGCGACCGTTACGGTCGCAGGTTCGAATCCTGCCTCGGGCGAGGATGTGTGTGATGACCTTAGGTTGGTTAGCTTCAAGTAGTTCTAAGTTCTAGGGCACTGATGACCTTAGATGTTAAGTCCCATAGTGCTCAGAGCCACTTGAACCATTTGAAATTTGAAGACGCCTGGTGAGGTTACGGGCAGTGACGCGATAACAGAATTCTGTAAGCTGAGCAGACATGGACAGGGGGCTCACCCTAACGAAGATATGGACTGCAAATGCGTAAATCCATTGAGATAAGTGATTGTGACAAAGGGCAGATTATTGTTACGCAGAGCCTTAGATGTTAAGTCCCATAGTGCTCAGAGCCATTTGAACCATTTGAAATTTGAAGACGCCTGGTGAGGTTACGGGCAGTGACGCGATAACAGAATTCTGTAAGCTGAGCAGACATGGACAGGGGGCTCACCCTAACGAAGATATGGACTGCAAATGGGTAAATCCATTGAGATAAGTGATTGTGACAAAGGGCAGATTATTGTTACGCAGAGCCTGTGAACGAATATCTCGAAAACGGGGAGGCTGGTCGAGTCTTCACGTCTCATGGTCGTAAGCATCTATGGAAAGCGGTAGAAGGACAGTGAAACTACCGCTAGATGATGTTGATGATGTTTGGTTTGTGGGGCGCTCAACTATGTGGTTATCAGCGCCCGTACAATTATCCAATCTTTCGCTCAGTCCAATTTCGCCACTTTCCTGGATGATGATGAAATGATGAGGACAACACGAACACCCAGTCATCTCGAGGCAGGTGAAAATCCCTGACCCCGCCGGGAATCGAACCCGGGACCCCGTGCTCGGGAAGCGAGAACGCTACCGCGAGACCACGAGCGGCGGACAACTACCGCTAGGTGCTGAATGGTTGGACATCGACGACTCTTCACAGAACGTGGGGTTCGGAGGCTTGTCTGCTCTGTGAAACAGGATAGATGCCGATCTGTACCGAAAGAGCGCAACGCTGGTGGCATGCACAAGTGTTTCGGTGTACACCGATCATCGCACATTGTTGAACATGGAGCACTGCAGCAGACCACCCCTGCGGGTTCACATGTTCACCCGACATCGTCAGTTTCGATTACAGTGGGCACGGTAGCATCGGGATTCGACCATCGATCAGTGGGAAAGTGTCGGCTCTTCGGGTGAACAAAATTTTTGCTACACTTCGTCGCTGGTCATCTCCACAAACGTCGTCATCAAGGTAAACGGTGGTTCGAAACCTGCAGCACGGCACGGACACGGGCCGGTGGGAGCAGTGTTATACTATGGGAGACATTCTCCTGCGCTTGAATGGAACCTGTGGTAGTAATCGAAGACACGCTGACAGCTGCGAACCACCTGAATCCCTTCATGCTTTATGTTTTCCCCGATTGCGATGTCATCTTTCAGCAGGATAATTGTCCTTGTCTCGGAGCCAGAACCATACTACAGTAATTTGAGGAGTATTATAGTGAACCGACGTTGACGTCTCGGCGACCAGATTCGCTTTGTGTAAGTCCTATGGAACCCATCTGGATCGCTATCGGGCGCCACCACCGCATACTCAAATCAGAGGCCCCCTTCAGCGAATTACATGACCTGTGCGTAGACATCTAATGCAACATACCTCCACAAACCTACCAAAAAACTGTCGGATTCCTTAAAAAGCAGAGTCAGTGAAGTATTTAATTCCAAAAACAGACAAAATGTGAACGAAATGGCCATAATGTTTAGGTTCGTCAATATATATGCTGTACAAGACTGTCGAATTTCTTAATGGAGCGTTTGTTAATGACTGGAGTGAGGTGATGACCGGCTATTCGTTATGGAAATTCCGTGTAGAACTGTAAGTTCGTTCACGTGGAAATCGATTCACCAGCTAACGTTACTGGGGCCGGATACATGCTATAGAGTCAAGATTGAGTAAGGTGATGATGGCTGGTTTGGTTACTATGGCTGGCAAAAGCACCACCTTTTCTTTATTACTGCTGAGAATAGTGATAAAACGTAGTAAGAGGAATGCCAAGAGTACCTATATCCCTCGACAAGATTGCTTGTCTTGCTGGCATAGCTGCTAAAAGGAGTCTGTGTGTTGAGTAGAGTTAATGCATTACCTATTATGGAAAAAGGCTTGCCATGATTTAGGTTTAGCAACACTCAGTTCGCCTAGAGGACTAACGTTTCTGTAGAATTCACACACACATTATAATGTCAAAGTATCTTACACAAACATTTGCTTCAATTTTTTTGCCGAATATGCGATGACATCAGAAACACTGCAGTGTCAAAGTATCTCACCTTACCACCATTTTATAGGTACGCGTATGCATACCAGCGATCCCGTAATCATTAAGGCACATCACTCTACTATTTTTAATGTAAATGCACACCGACAAAAATGAATATATTTATACATCTGTCAATTCCTTTTTGGTTGGTACATCTGCATTTTTTATCTATTCTAACAATATCATCAATTTCCAATTTGGCATCCTATCAGATTGCCGGTTTTACAGCCAGTTTCACCAATTTCCAGATTTGGCCGTATTCAACTAACTTTTTACAGACTAAGCTATGATGTCATTGTTTTGTATTATCAAAGTATCTTAACACATCCTACGTACGAAGTAAGTGTGGCGTATGTATAGTGTATGTATGGTGTACACGTTGTGTATACATGATGTATTTGTGCCGTGACTGAGGCATAGGCAAGGCACAACTGCGGCGTGATTGTGGTGTAATTGTGATGTAACTGTAGTATATGTAGGGTAACTGTGATGTAGTTGAGGTATATGTACAGTGTTGTGATGCAAATTACCAATTTTGCAGCCAGTTTTACCAATTTTCAATTTTGCAACCTACCAAGATACAAATTTTGCAGACAGTTTCACCATTTTCCAGCCGGCCGCTGTGGTCGAGCGGTTCTAGGTGCTTCAGTCCGGAAACGCGCTGCTGCTACGGTCTCAGGTTCGAATCTGCCTCGGGCATGGATGTGTGTGATGTCCTTAGGTTAGTTAGGTTTACGTAGTTCTAATTCCAGGGGAATGATGACCTCAGATGTTAAGTCCCTTAGTGCTTAGAGCCATTTGAACCATTTTTTTTTAATTTACAGATTTGCACCCAACCAGTTTACCAGTTATACAGCCAATTTACCGATTTCTGGATTTGGAAGTCTCCCAATTTCCTTACTTTAAACCAACTTTACCAATATCTGATATGGTGTTCTACCAATTTAACAATTGTACAACTAATACCACAAACTTCTTACCAATTTAAAAACGTAATGTAGCTTTTTTTGGTTACACACTTTATCTAATAAAGAATACATAGGTTATTTACTGGTAGGGATGCAATGGAGAAGTTTGTTCTTCTTCACTTGTAAGGTAATATACTAGGTTTTTGTTTTACTGTGCTTTACAATTAACCAGCAAAGACAGCCAGATCACTACATACAAGCCCATATCTTACTTCAGTGTAAACACATAATTGTGTAATGCAATGCAAAAGAACACTGCCGGCGTTACGCTGAAGTCGCACAGGTAGGCTGGGAGCCACACCGAATACTTGATTTGGATTAGGATTATGAGGTTCAACAGATTGATAGGCTCCACCACTGCACATGTGATGAGATATGTCATCTGGTTATGTCACATGTTCAACATCTGTCATCCACTTTTGGGGTATTTCCTTACGTTTGTGGACTGTTGTGTCTTAAATTACTTGATTCCTTGTCTGAGCGTCATCTACGTTGCTATACGTAGATATGCGTGTGTGTGTGTGTGTGTGTGTGTGATGTCCTTAAGTTAGTTAGGTTTAAGTACGTCTAAGTATTGGGGAATGATGATCTCAGATGTTAAGTCCCTTAGTGCTTAGAGCCATTTGAACCATTTTTTAGTAATTTACAGATTTTGAACCCAACCAGTTTATCGGTTATACAGCCAATATATCAGTAATAGCCATTCTTTGTCCTGACTGCTTCTCAATTCAAATGAACGGTTATATCTTGATGCAGAAGGCTACTGTTGTGGTGCTGTGGCTCAGGCATAAGTAGATCGTGGAATATCTCCGTGTCCTGGTCCAACAGGTCTGCCAGCACTGGACTGGGTGCTCTTTAGGCTATGCAAAGCTGAAGTTGTAGACGAACCACTGCATAATCAACCAATAACAGATACAGGAGGTCGAGGAGACATCATGTTGACAGTAGGTGCTGTTGCTGAGGCAGTGGTACGTCGCAGAACACGTCCATGTCCCAGTCCAGTAACAGAACAGTGTCTGTAACAACTACAACAAAACCGAAGCGTAAACTCATTGAATATGTATTGTTTATAGAGAATACCATAACAAGATTAATTTTTCACAATAGGTCAACGCATTTGCAAAATGCAGATGCAAGAGTTCTCTGAGTCCTGCAGGAAAGCAGTATTGCGTTAGCCGCTGCCGTTGCACAGCACAGGAATGCTGTGACGTGAACATACAAAGTGATAGTTTTTGCTAATACACTCCTGGAAATGGAAAAAAGAACACATTGACACCGGTGTGTCAGACCCACCATACTTGCTCCGGACACTGCGAGAGGGCTGTACAAGCAATGATCACACGCACGGCACAGCGGACACACCAGGAACCGCCGTGTTGGCCGTCGAATGGCGCTAGCTGCGCAGCATTTGTGCACCGCCGCCGTCAGTGTCAGCCAGTTTGCCGTGGCATACGGAGCTCCATCGCAGTCTTTAACACTGGTAGCATGCCGCGACAGCGTGGACGTGAACCGTATGTGCAGTTGACGGACTTAGAGCGAGGGCGTATACTGGGCATGCGGGAGGCCGGGTGGACGTACCGCCGAATTGCTCAACACGTGGGGCGTGAGGTCTCCACAGTACATCGATGTTGTCGCCAGTGGTCGGCGGAAGGTGCACGTGCCCGTCGACCTGGGACCGGACCGCCGCGACGCACGGATGCACGCCAAGACCGTAGGATCCTACGCAGTGCCGTAGGGGACCGCACCGCCACTTCCCAGCAAATTAGGGACACTGTTGCTCCTGGGGTATCGGCGAGGACCATTCGCAACCGTCTCCATGAAGCTGGGCTACGGTCCCGCACACCGTTAGGCCGTCTTCCGCTCACGCCCCAACATCGTGCAGCCCGCCTCCAGTGGTGTCGCGACAGGCGTGAATGCAGGGACGAATGGAGACGTGTCGTCTTCAGCGATGAGAGTCGCTTCTGCCTTGGTGCCAATGATGGTCGTATGCGTGTTTGGCGCCGTGCAGGTGAGCGCCACAATCAGGACTGCATACGACCGAGGCACACAGGGCCAACACCCGGCATCATGGTGTGGGGAGCGATCTCCTACACTGGCCGTACACCACTGGTGATCGTCGAGGGGACACTGAATAGTGCACGGTACATCCAAACCATCATCGAACCCATCGTTCTACCATTCCTAGACCGGCAAGGGAACTTGCTGTTCCAACAGGACAATGCACGTCCGCATGTATCCCGTGCCACCCAACGTGCTCTAGAAGGTGTAAGTCAACTACCCTGGCCAGCAAGATCTCCGGATCTGTCCCCCACTGAGCATGTTTGGGACTGGATGAAGCGTCGTCTCACGCGGTCTGCACGTCCAGCACGAACGCTGGTCCAACTGAGGCGCCAGGTGGAAATGGCATGGCAAGCCGTTCCACAGGACTACATCCAGCATCTCTACGATCGTCTCCATGGGAGAATAGCAGCCTGCATTGCTGCGAAAGGTGGATATACACTGTACTAGTGCCGACATTGTGCATGCTCTGTTGCCTGTGTCTATGTGCCTGTGGTTCTGTCAGTGTGATCATGTGATGTATCTGACCCCAGGAATGTGTCAATAAAGTTTCCCCTTCATGGGACAATCAATTCACGGTGTTCTTATTTCAATTTCCAGGAGTGTAATATTGTTGTAATGGATAAAGAAATGACAAATACTTATTGATAGTTTTCTTCTTCTTCTTGGCTGATCATTGCTGCTGCTGGCAGCTCTTCGTACTGCACAAATTACAGACAGCAAATGACGCGCGCTCATATGTCCAAACTATAAAAAATTAAAATTAGTTGAACCATGGGGGCCCAGCTTGCACATCATTGGTGCATTGAGGCCACACAGCAATTTGCACATACAAAACACCACAGTTAGTGCTAAATTGTTTAAACCACACCACATGCAAATTAATTAGAGTGCTCCCACGACATGTGGATATATGGATGGAGTGGGCATGGTGGTGCAGGGGATGGGGAGTGCGGGTCATGGGGGTCATGTGGGTTGTGACCTTCACTGGGCAGTGACGTGATACTCTAATAGCTTTGGAGCAAGTGTCTGGATGTGATTATGTCAGAATTCCAGGAATACCAATGCTCATGTCAGCAAAACTTAACAAGTACAATCACCTGAGCACTAAATGCTCACATTGACGATTCGGGATATGTTGTTACTGACGTCACCAACTCTAATGTCAGCAATTCCGGGAACCCTGTTGCTGAAATCAGTGAAATGTATGCCAGAATGAGCACTGCCCTCCTACTTACCAATGATAACCTGCTCATGAAGGGTATTATATCTTAATTATCGTTCTTGTCACATACCAGCGAACATTCAACATCGCTTTAACAACATTACCAAATCATTGTTATTGTCATGTCCAATAACCGTGCACACCATGATTGCACAAGTTGAAAAGGTATGAGTCTCAAGAACTGATACTTCCAGTGACCCTCCGCACAATGTAAGTCTCTGTCGTCTGTGGTATGCTGTCAGTGACAACTCGAGATCTCAACCCAGCCTCCGGTAAGCTGTTGCCGATATTTTGTGGTGACATAGTGCCTGTAACTTCTGCCCAAATTTCAGCAGTTGTCATCCGTCTATTTGTCAGAATTGGTAACACAATCTTGTAACCTCCTCACGGTGCAGTCCTGCTGGAAGGTCACGTGCCTACTCTGTTTGGCACATTGTTGCTCTGACTCAATGACGTCACCACTGATCCTGCAATCTTTGCGATACTACCAGCTGGCTGTGCTTTGTGTTGCTATGATTCTCCCGTGTCCCTAATAGCAATGATTCATACTTTGTCAACGTCTGAAAAATGGCAATAATGCGCACTTCCTTTTAGCAGGCTGTGTTGTGATCTTCTCCTGGAAAGTTCTAGTAACAGTAGGCATATCGGAAGCCGTTAAAAGTTTCTAATCTAATAAGTGGCTCTAAGGACTGTCATAATGCATAAGCCGAGGGTGTGCAATGTTCACTGCTCTCTCAAAACAATAGATAAGCTATTCTTGTACTTGATCACTGTATACAAAGACAATACTAACACAAAAAACCACAGTTAGGTAGTGTACCCAGTTATATTTATTTTTTAATGCATCGTCTAACCAGACAAGACTAAGATTTGGAAATGCAGGACACTCTGTCTTTAACAGAATTTTATTTACTCTTAATTTCCACAAAGGTTACTCAACAGTTATCAAAGAAACGAGATTAATTGAATTACGAATTAAGTTCACAAAAAGTGAAGCTAACACGGTGGGAAGTACCGAAATGAAAGGAAGGCAACATGGGGAAAGCAACACCAAAATAACATTATCTGTGTAGCTTGCAGAGGTAACAAGGTGTCCTTACCTGTGTAGCTTGCAGATACAAGATTATCGAAAGATAATACAAACTTGAATTTAATCTGTAACACAAGTTGTGTATCAGAAACATAAGAGAAGGAAACTGTCAGATTGTACGGCATGTTACCGCAGATTGCGGAAACTTACATCTCCTGAAGAACCAAAAACTGTGCTCAGCAGGCACAGATGGTAGTCAGCTCCAACCTCGTCTGACTTTCTGTCCACGAATCTTTGCCAACTCCGTAGACGTTCATCTTCAAATGCTCACAAAGTTCCTTCCTCTGCTCCGACTTTCAACATTCCAAAAATTCAATGTGGAGTGGATGCCTTCAAGCAACTGCCAATGTGACGGAACAGAAATGTAACAAAATATACGAAAAATCGCGGAAAGGACAGAAAATTTCAAGTTTTTGTCATAAAAAATCCGCATTTTAGCATCACAAGGTTGGCACTGGGCTGAAAAAGTGCTTCTCTGATTGGTCTGCCTCCGCACGCCGCGCATTAAGTGGGCCTCATTGAATGAAACAGAATTTTGGAGGGAAACACAACGGATACTCTCACACTAACTGAACAGTACCGCAGTGTCTCGGTGTTTGAAGAAGTCAATGTCGTGCACACATTATCTCCAGGGGTGGCAGGTTGAGAACTGTGCCCTTGGTCAAGGGACTTTCACTATTGGTTTCACACAATAGCGGTGGAGAAGGCCACAGCTCGGAATTCACAAAAGTGGCTCAAAACTCCATGGAGGCGTGCTTGACGCAATGCGATTCTAAGACTGCTTGTTCTCTGGCGACGGAAGAGATGCGAGACTAAGGGCCATTTGCGTGGCTAAAGGGGGGTGAAGTCTTCTCTTCAAGCACATGTTTTCAGTGGCCACAATTCTGTCTGCAAAAGATTGGCTGACCAATGAATTAATCTCGCACAGTGATATGTGACGGTGATGTCACTCCATCATGTACCCCAACCTTCTCCATCAGTAGGAATGCCTGTTTTCAGTATTGAAAATAAGATGGGATAAGGATAAAATTTTAATCAAAACATTCCACTGCATCGAAATATTGAAGTGTGTTCGATAGTGTTTGGTCAAGCAGTTCATGGCATAACATTTTGCATGTGCATCAGTATAACATATGATATGCAACTGGTAACAAAAGGTCAAAACTATCCAGAAACGAGGAAAGTAGTTGAAATAAGAGGAGTGTAGCTGCAATCCGATAAGCATAAGAAGAAGGTGATGATGACGAGAAATGAATGCGTATTTAAGACTAGGAAATTAGAAATACTAGTCTTCTTAAGGGTCTGTTCTCCTCAGTCAGCTACAAAATAAACGATTTTTATGAATAGCATAATGAAGTAAACTTCATATATCTTCTTTCACATTATTTATTGACTCCCAGACAACATATCCTAATTTATGCTCATAATGAAACTGCTGCAGTTTGCAAATCTTATCTGAAAAAGAGAAAAACAATTTTCTTAATTTAGAGAATGTTATGTGTAATATACAGTCCTTTGTTTTATTTTTAAAAGATATTAAATGTCAGATGTTTACCCGCCAGGGTAGCCGAGTGCGCTAATGCGCTGCTTCCTGGACTCGGATAGGCTCGCCGGCCCCGGATTGAATCCGCCCGGCGGATTAACGACGAGGGCCGGTATGCCGGCCAGCGTGGGTGTGGTTTTTAGGCGGTTTTCCACATCCCGCTAGGTGAATACTGGGCTGATCCCCAAGTTCTGCCTCAGTTACACGACTCATAGACATTTGAAAACGTTCGCACTCTTTCATGGCTTACACTGGACGCAGACAGCTGGGGTGCACTACTTCTGTCCCGGGGGGGTTCGGGTGGCGTCGGCAGGGGCATCCGGCTACCCTCTGCAATGAACACTGCCAAATCCGTAATAAAAAAGCCGACCCCGCCTTGGAGAGGGACAAAGGCCGCGAGAAAAAAAGAAAGAAAGAATTAAATGTCAGATGTTTGAAACAAACATGTATTTTTGTCATGTGCTTTTGGTGACGTTTTTGACTGAAGAATAAATTGAAAAAAAGAAAAATGAGCCTATTACTCCTTGCATACACGCCCGAGGACTAATTCAACCAGAATTCAGAAGTATATCTTCATAAGTGTGCCCGCAATCCATTCCAACAGCTTGGAATACACTCTATCTCAGTCTGACGGAGTAGGTTGTGGGCACATCAATAAAGATATCGTCCTGAAATTTGGCTGAATTACACCTCTGACATCTCTGCAAGGAGTAATAGGCTTAATTTTTATTTTAAATTATTCACTAATTATTGCAAAAAATGTGACCGAAAACAAAGGACAAAAGTACATCTTTCTTTCAAACATCCCCCATTCATTATTTTTAAAATTTCAAATAACTGTGCAGTTAATCTTTGTGCAATACCCTATAGAGTAAGTAAACTGTTATTTTATTTCAAAATTGAATGGCCCTGAGCACTATGGGACTTAACATCGGAGGTCGTCAGTCCCCTAGAACTTAGAGCTGCTTAAACCTAACTAACCTAAGGACAGCACACACATCCATCCGCGAGACAGGATTCGAACCTGCGACCGTAGCAGTCGTGCGGTTCGAGACTGAAGCGCCTAGAACCGCTCGGCCACACCGGCCGGTATTTATTTGTTTCAGATAAGATTTGCAGACCGCGCGACTTTCATCGTGGACATTCCGCAGTTTGGACAGAACAACTTGAACTTCAGGGATATATTTCATTGCCTCATAAGTTTCTCCAAACTAATCATAAAACTCGCTTATTTTATAGGTTGTCGGAGGAGAATGGACCCTCAGGTCACGGTGAGGGGTGGTCGCCCATATTGCCGGAGAGCGTGAGGGAGTGGATGGAATAAGGTGGCCTGGCGGACGACGTGAAAGACTGCATAATCGCGCCTTGTACGGAGCACGCAAGTCTGCAGTACGCGTATTCTTTACAACCGTGTCCTGAATATTTCCCGCGACTGCCTCAAACGAGCGACTGCACGTTAAGTGGAAGCCGGAGGAATGTGCAAGAAATTGCCTCAAGAATCCGTCAGCGCGGTCTGAGGTCGCGTCGCCGGCTCACCTTGTAAGTTATGGACTGGCAGCAGCTCGGCTAATGGATTGCCCGGCCCTCTGCCGGCTCCGAGACGGCTGTCGGCGTCGAGTTAAGGAGCGGAGCGCCGGCACACCGACTTCCGCCACAGCAGCACGCCTCGCTTTCCCTCTGTCTATCTCTCCCATTTCCGTCTCTTTCCCGGTTTACCAGTGCAGCACCGTGGGAATGCTCTTTGGTGCAGTGATCTGTGACGAGTGGTCTGCGTGTGGACCATTAAAGCAAATGAGGAAAGGAATGAGCCCTTAGCAAGCTAATGGAAATTCTTTTCAATTACAAGTGGAAACCACCTTCAGTCGTGCATATTTCGGAGCACGAGAATCGTACGTAACACAACATCTTTAATCTCTGATCCATAATCTTAGGCCGGCTGATGTGGCCGTGCGGTTCTAGGCTCTACAGTCTGGAGCCGAGCGACCGCTAAGGTCGCAGGTTAGAATCCTGCCTCGAGCATGGATGTGTGTGATGTCCTTAGATTAAATAGGTTTAAGTAGTTTTAAGTTCTAGGCGACTGATGACCTCAGAAGTTGAGTGGCATAGTGCTCAGAGCCATTTGAACCATAATCGTGCAGTGACTTATGAACAGGTGTGGTAATTAAATCCTCTTTTATTTATTTATTAAGTGTGCCGTTTTAAGCACCCTACCCAACCTGCAATGGTTGACTGGACCGCCAGGACAGGAGAATAACCCCCATTCATTCATAGCACCGATGCATGTGAGATAGTTTATTCATTTCAAAAACAAATACCTCTCCAAAATTTACACACATCTACATATTCTTCAAAACTGAAAATCGCTATTCAAAAAAATACGGAGCCAAGAAATTCTTAGTATCAGTGTACCAGTAGTATCCCATGGCACGAACACTGGGCAACAGAGAAATACGGTTTGCGATGAAAAACGTGGCACCAGAGTTATCAGTAGGAGTTCAGGTTAAATCGTAAATATATATATGAAAATGGTATCTGTTCTTTTAGACATGTCCGAAAGAGCCGGCCGTGGTGGCCGAGCAGTTCTAGGCGCTATATTCTGGAACCGCGTGACCGCTACGGTCGCAGGTTCGAATCCTGCCTCGGGCATGGATGTATGTGATGTCCTTAGGTTAGTTAGGTTTAAGTAGTTCTAATTTCTAGGGGACTGATGACCTTAGAAGTTAAGTCCCATAGTGCTCAGAGCCATATGAACCATTTGTCCGAAAGAACAGATACCATCTTCATATACCTATATATATATATATATAGCAACATGCGTTACATCACTATACGCGTCTCTTCCAAAGCGTTCGAATGATGGTAAAAAAAGTACAGCGTCCCATTTAAACATGTACTTGCCTCATTATCTCGGTCAATATAAACGTTGTGATTATTGTGCATGTACCAAAGTATGTGCCCCATAGTCCTTATGATTCGCCGAACACCGCTTGTCGATAAGTGCAATCGCCAACGGAATAATGGGCGTGTTACGTCTTACGCGACTCACCCTGTATATATAGTTACGGCTCACAGGCCATTTGACCGTCTTCTACTGTGCGGATGTAGAAACAGTTCCCGAACACTTACGGGAGTCGGCAAAAAACTGCAAGTAATGAGTATAATGGTCAGGGGCACTATGAAGATAGTGTCGGACAATAAGTTGGGAATGTGGTTCTCACGGGAGGCGTGTCAGAGATAAGTTCCTGCAGTCGCACTATCCTCTATGTCCTCGGTGACAGGTGGATAGAGCGTCTGCCATCTAAACAGGAGATCCCGCGTTCGAGTCCCAGTCGAGGTACACATTTTCAACCGTCCCCGTTGACGTATATCAACGCCTGCAGCTAGGGGTATTCATTTCACTGTAAAATTGTAAATATCTCCGAGAGAGGAAAGAAACCTCCAGAGCCATAAGAAACGAGAAGTGACAGGACGCCGTATCTAAGGAACAAAGATGAGCGGCAGATGAAAAGGAAAGAGAGCCTGTGTGACGTTATACCATAGATTACAGAAGAATAATGATTTATGATCAGGACTTACATCAATAGGTCCATGACAAAAAAAGATTTTAAGGATTAATGTGCAGAACACATATTTGACCAAAGCAACAATGAAGAATAACTGGTGAATGACGAAACCAACCACAAATAATTTTTCAAAGTTTTATTTGACTGCCGTAATCGGTTTCGGACTACCATGCCTATCTTTAGACGGCTAATATTTGTTGTTACATAGAAGTTTTGGTTAACAGCATGTCGACTCCTCCAAGCTGCACAAGAATATTTGAGTATTTAGTGCCACTTTATCAGTTGTTTCATTAATAAAAATACTCTACAGTGCTTGCATGATATATATATATATATATGACGCAAAATAGTCGTATTCATCTACATATGTTCCAGTAGATGATGGTTTGTTTTGTTGTGGTGGAACGTCTCCAGACGTGTCTTCGACGTGGAATCTCATTGACTGGAGCAGAATTGTCTTCAGTCGTTATTCTCGCTTCGAAATGAGCCCGGACAAGCAACGAATGTGTCCAACAGACTTAAAGCATTTCCTATTAAGGAAAATGCTCCCTACGTACCATTAATGTGTTATGTGTACAAATAATAAAACAGGAAACGAAGGACATCAAAGGTAAGAAACGAAAACTAGACTATATGGCGAAAACTGTTTCCCGAAACGAAGAATATAAACTGCAATTTGCAAAAGAAATAGCTATTGCAGATGTGCAAGCAAGGTTTATATATTGCTCAAACACAGAGTATGGAGAAATCTGGCTACGACTGGGAATACAAAGTATCTGCATTTACAGCAATCAGCAATGGAAACTGGTCACATGGTGCAGTGATGGCCGAAAGAAATAGAATCAGAAACACTTATTGCATTGAAGAATACATGAAATTTTTTTATAAAGCTCCATTCCCATTTGGATTGTCTTAAAAAGAATGACAGTATTCTATCGCAATGTGCAAGTCTCGACGTTGTGTACGAGCAACAGAACAGCCACTTATGGAGTTTAAAACTGATGGAATACCTACATTTAATGGACACTTATTTGAAAAAGTTACAAAACTTAATTTCCGTTCAGAAATCCCGTAAGGATGTATAGGAGAAGAGCTGTTAGCGTACACACAGGAAGATAACAATAGTGTCATGGAGGAAAAAAGAGGAAAAATTAAAATCCTGGAATGCTTTCGTCTAGAAGAACGGATGAAATGCAAGGAGGAACACAACTAATTGTTAAAGTCATAAAATAGATATTTTCGGGAAGAATGTTAGGCATGTATTTGAAAATATACCTTCTTTGTATTTGTGAAATTAAAGATTGGAGTAAGAAAAATATCTGTTTCAGATGTGGATTTAATTTATAAGTTAACAATTGAGCTGGATATTATTAAAACTATACCAAGTAAAAATATTGGAAGAGTTGTTTTCTGTGTGTAAATGTGCGCGCAAAATCAATACGAGTTTTTGTTCGAGAATATTCTTGATATTCGCTACCCTGCCAAAAATACTCTACGTAGTACAAAGCGTTTCTCACCTATACGAACACACATTCCACGTGTAGGCATCGACGCTGAAAATCACTACCACTCCAAAACATTGACCGAAAAAGCACATACTTAAGCGCCATTGGCCAACAAGCATTTGATGGTGACGTGGAGTCGTGCCACGGGGGAGGGGGTGGGAGGGGGGCGCGAGAGGGGGTGAGGCTCGAGACAGAAAGCGAGCACAGCTACCCAATGTTATTGTTATCAGGGTAGAAGATCAATATGGTAAATTAGATAGCATCTATGGCGTCATCAAAGACACTCCTTGCACCAGAACTGTCTCAAAATACTATCTCATATCCTGGTGCAAAGACTCTACGTTTTACTGCAATGAACACTAAATTTTTCCTCAACACGGAGGTTGGTAGGGACAAGGCAGTGCTAGACATGGTTCTGTTGGAGGTGGTCCTCCCTTACAGTCCGATCTTTGAACTCACCTACTCAGCAAGTTACAGGAGGCTCTGAGGTTCACTGCGGATTCAGATTCACGGTGCATATTAACAAAGCATTACGCCGGATTAGTAATGGGGTACAAATTTCCAGACGGAAGATATGTAGGGAGACGTAACAATAGCTAAAATCGTGAAAATATCATAGCCTCAAAGCCTAATTCATGAAGTTCGAAAGAAGGGGGAAAAAGTTAATGTATTTCATTTCAGCATTGCTGGATCTTACCATAACTGATCTTGCGTCAAAAGCTGGAAAATACTTACTTCTTTCTCGTCCTGTGTTTTTATGGCACCTAAAAGCCAGGAGCGCCTACACTGAGGTGACAAGTCATGCGATGTCTCCTAATAACGTGTAGTACGTCATTTTGACCGGCATAGTGCAGTACCGTGACGTGGCGTGAACTCATCAAGTCGTTGGAAGTTCCCTACAGAAATACTGAGCCATACTGGCTTTATCGCCTTCCACAATTGCGAAAGTGTTGCTGATGCAGGGTTTTGTGCACAAACTGACCTCTCGATTATGTACCATAAATATTCGATGGACTTCATGTCGGGCGAATTGGGTGGCCAAACTATTCGCTCGAATTGTCCAGTGTGTTCTTCAAACCAATCGCGAACTATTGTGGCCGGTGACATGGCGCAACGTCATCCATTAATACACCTTCGTTGCTGGTCTCGAACCATCCAAAGATAACCATTTCTAGTCAATGATTGGTTCAGGTGGACCAGAAGACCCAGTCTGTTCCATGTAAACACAACCCACACCGTTATGGAGCTTGCACATTACCTTGTTGACAACTTGGGTGCATGGTTTCGTGGGGTCTGCGCCACACTCGATCCTACCATTAGCTCTTACCAACTGAAATCAGGACTCATCTGATCACGCCACGGTTTTACAGTCGTCTACGGTCCAACTGATATGGCCATTAGAGGCGCTGAAGTCGATGTCACGCTGTTAGCAAAGGCCCTCACGTCGGTCGTCTGCTGCCATACTCTTTAACGCCAAATTTCGCCGCACTGTCCTAATGGGTTCGTTCATCGTACGTCCCCCATTGATTTCTGCAGTTATTTTGCGCAGTGTTACTCCTCTGTTAGCACTGACATCTCTACGCAAACGCCGTTGCTCTCGGTTGTTAAGTGAAGGCCGGTGGTTCACTGTGTTGCCCGTGGTGAGGGGTAATGCCTGATGTCTGGTATTCTCGTCACACTCTTTACATTGTGGATCGCGTAATACTGAGCTGCTAACGATTTCAGATACGGAATGTCCCACGTCTCCAGCTCCAACCATCATTCCGTGTTCAAAGTCTTTAATTTCCGGCCGACCGAGGTGACCGAGCGGTTCTAGGCGCTACAGTCTGGAACCGGGCGACCGCTACGGTCGCTGGTTCGAATCCTGCCGCGGACATGGATGTGTGTGATGTCCTTAGGTTAGTTAGGTTTAAGTTGTTCTAAGTTCTAGGGGACTGATGACCTCAGAAGATAAGTCCCATAATGCTCAGAGCCATTTTTTTAAATTTCCGTCGTAAGCTTTTTCACGTTATTCACCTGAGGACAAATGACAACTCGGCCAATGCAAACAATGTGCATATCGCTGTCTCATGAGTTTTGTCACCTCACGGCACTACTGCGATGTAAGCTGAATAGTAGAGGATTGTAGAGGTGTTGACACTCCCTTAAGTAAAACATTGTATATACTTGCAGAACAAGTGCTGACGATAGCATCATTCTTCTGAAAACCGTCCTGATTGATACATACAAAAATTTGAATTCAGACGGGAATCTGGTTTCACTTCTCGTATGATAGAAAGATATCTTTCGCACCCGGAAGACTAAAGATGGTGTACTTCTTTTTTCTCTACGAAAACGCCTCCAAAGTTATTGGCGAGCGACGAAGGATCGCTCGACGCCTTGCAGTGCCCTTCGTAACTGCGCACTTAATTTAGGCCACATTTCACGGAAGTTTTAATTTCGTGCCGTGATAAAGTACTCGAAGGGGGATCAGCTCCGCTCAACTTTTACTCGCTATAACAGTAAATTACTTCATTTATAAACGACCGCCGAATCCTCCGGGCGCGCCCGACCAGGGAGGAACACGTCGTTATAAACTATTAATTCCTCGCAGCGGAGTTGTGACACAGCAAGGAGACGTAATGATTTCAGCACGCCTCGCAGAGGGCCTGGTGTCAGCCTATTAAAAACTTGGAGGGGCTTAGGAAGGTGGCGGCAGCAAAAGCCCACCGATTACGCCGCGGTGGAGCTCAGAAAGTAAAGAGGCGTGCTAAATATTGCCGTGTTGTGGCGACGTTTGTCAAGTGTTGTGCGGAAGAAGATTGTTATTCCGAGAGAAAATACAGGCCTGTTCATATTAAGTCTGGAAAACGTCTTTACATATTGCGTAGGCTTAAAGTGTCGTTCTGAAGAACTGCTTTGCGATAAAACCAAAATGATTGTTGAGAGAAGCAGTTCGCGTTTGCACTCGCTTTGGTGAATTTTCGGGCGACATTTTGAATGTTGGTGAAATTCTTGGCTGTTTCTTAGGTGATTTTGTTAAAACTTAGCCGTTTTTCGATGGAGAACCTGTGCGTCAAAATTCTCCAGTCACCTCTATTGCTGTTCTTAGGGTGCCGAACTACGGATTCGAAGGTCCGCATCTACAACTCTATCTGCAACCACAAACCAATGTGTGGTATAGGGTACTTCCCATTGTACTTCTTGCTAAACGCACGCCACGAGAAGTCGCAGCAGCTTGAAGGCATTTCATTTGGCCCAATTACCACACTAACAGTGAGAAAGTTCATGTTTGCTGCTAAGACGTCGCTAGTTATGTTACGAATCCTCACAGGGCATATTCCTCTTGCCTCTCTCCTCACTATAGCACTTGAAAGCCTCTCACTTTTATAAACTTTAATCTGTGAGTTCATAAAAGACTATGACCTCGGCTTTCAGCACCCTGGAACATCACCCCTTTGATTGAAATATGACTCATAAGTGAAAAAAACGCAATCTGACTAACTTTATTTTTGGGATTCGTAGTGGCAAATAGCTTTCACATAGCACAGCGGAATAATTATAAAGGGAGGCTTAACATAAGCCAAACCAAGACAAAACTAAAAGTCCCTTCCTAATATCAGATCTCATGCAGTTGCTCACTATACATATACGTCAACTACACGTTATAGGATCAGCTGGTGCAATGCACTCTGTATCCTAGAACAACTAATCGTGTATAAAGGTATGCTCTAGTGCGATAGGAAAAAATCGAAATCTACGTCACTGCAACCACGTGCCTTGAAGTACCACTACTGCGCGAACTTACCTGGATAGCTGAAAATTTCATTTTCAAAAAAGAAAGTGCCATTACTGTTGAAAGCGGTTTACTCTCTCTGCTAAAAAGGCAGTGAAAGAAAAACGTAGTTTCTTTGGTGCGACGTCATAAGCGAGTGACTGCGTGTGAGATCGCTCTCCAAGTTTTTATATATTTTTAGGTTTCAGATACATGTTTTAACGGTTTTTGTGATAATATTTACTATATAAGTGACTTATTAGTGGTTTCTTCATTCACCTCTGCCTTTCTTGTGTTGTGACCTGATATTTGTGAGTGTTTCGTATCGAGCAACGTAACCTCTTACCTGTGTTTACATTCCGCGCTGACCAGTTGCAGCTGTAGCGGCGCATCGAAAGCTAAGTACTAATTAATTGTTTGTATATAGTGGTTTATTTAGGAACTTTAGTAGTCTTCAACCGGAGTTTTTTGTGTTTTCTGGTGAGATAATTTCAGAAGAACCTTTTGGGAACTATTTTCAGCTTCGTTAGTGTGTCATTAGACGTTTGATTCTCTGTATTAGTCTTTTGTTATATTCACATTTGTTGTTTATTGATACTGTTAATAAAAGTAGTTACTTCCCTTGTAGAGTAAGTTTGTGATTATTGTAGTCAGGTTTTTAACATCTTCTTATTGTGGTAGCGGAACTTAGAAAAAGTAAAATTTTACCATGAGTGAGAAGCGTGGGCTTTGCCGTAGGTTCGTGAGTAGTGGATTGCGGTGTGAGACTTGTTCGAAGTATTTTCACTGGAAGGAATGCAGTTGGGAAGCCAGTGGGCATTCTGGTGAGATCCTCTCCTGGAACTGCATTCAAGAGTAAGTTGATAGAGGAGCAGGAGCGTAAGATCTGTGCCCTTCAGGTGCAGTTGAAAAACGCACAGGAAGAGCTAGATAGGATGAGGAGGGAGAAGGGGGTTGTGGAATGGGAGCTGGCTGTTGGCAAGAGATCTGCTAGGAGAACAACATTTTCAGATACTTTTACCTTTGGTGTTTGCAATAGATATGACCAACTGTCAGAGTCTAGTGGAGAGGAATCTCTAGTAGCTGTAGATCTAGGAAGTATGCAGCAGACCTCAGTAGTTACGGTGGCTAGAACAGTTGCAAAGTCGAAGAGGAAGAAGGTTCTGCTGTTAGGTAGTTCTCATGGCAGAGGCGTAGGCCAGCAGTTGCAGTGAGTACCAGGTCACCAGCATTGTGGTGTAGCCTAATGCAGGATTGGCTCACGTGACTGTTAACATAGGGGGGTTATGCAGGGATTTTACTAAAGAGGATCAGGTAGTGATTGTGGGTGGGGCTGGTAATAGTATTGATAGGGATGGGGATTATAACATAGATGGTGACCTGGAAAAGATAGCCACTCAGACTGGCAACACGAATGTGCATTTCGTGGAACTGTTTCAGCGTCACGATCGGCCTCATCTTAATACAGCCGTCAGGCGTAATAACATGAGACTTGGGGGTGCGCTGATGACAGAAAGCATGGGTCACATTTCAGTGCTGTCTGTGGAGTCTATCAGCAGGACAGGTTTCACTAGACATGGCCTGCACCTCAACAGGTATGGGAAGGGGAGGTTGGCAAAGATTATAGGTGACAGCATAGGTGGGGTTGGTGGGATCACTCATGGGAAAATTCCTGCAGTAGTGGGTGTTAGAACTGCACCTTTTTTAGATTGAAGTCAGCTGATAGGTATTCCTGCTTAATGGAAGTCTCTCTAACAAAGGAACCACTTTTAACAAAACCTTAGGTATCCGAGTAATGAGGGAATTAGTATATTTCATCAAAATATACAAGGTATTAGAGATAAAGTTAGTGAACTGCTTATAGATGTTGACTCTGAAATTATTGGTATATCTGAACACTTCTTAAATAAGGAGATAATTCAGAGGCTTCCTTCACCAGGATACAGATTGGCTGGCAGCTTTTGGAGGAGCTCTTTGCGGTGTGGGGGAGTAGCCATGTATGTGAAAAACGGCATCCCCTTTGAGTCAATTGATGTTTCAAAGTACTACACTGAAAAGGTGTTTGAATGTTGTGCAGGTGTGGTTAAATTTAACGGAGCTAAATTCTAACTGTTGTTATTTACAGATCCCCAGACGCCGATTTCACGACATTTTTGCTAAAGCTAGAGGAGGTTCTTGGTTCACTTTATAGGAAATACAAAAAGTTTGTTATATGTGGTGACTTCAATATTAATTGTATAAGTGATTGTGCAAGGAAGAGGATGCTGGTAGACCTCCTTAATTCATATAATTTTATGCAAACCGTATTCTTTCCAACGAGAATGCAAGGGAACAGTAAAACAACCATAGACAACATTTTTGTTCATTCCTCATTACTAGAAGGGCATTCTGTTAGCAAAAAGGTGAATGGCCTTTCAGATCATGATGCACAAATTTTAACTCTAAAGGATTTTTGTGCTGCATCACGTGTTAAATATAGTCGTCAGCTGTTTAGGAAAACTGATCCAGTTGCTGTAGAGACCTTTGTAAACCTCATCAAGAAACAAGGGTGGCAAGATGTTTATAGCGCTGATACAGTAGACGATAAATATAATGCTTTTCTCAAGACTTTTCTCGTGCTCTTTGAAAGTTGCTTTCCGTTAGAACGTTCAAAACAGGGTACTAGTACAAACAGGCAGCCTGGGTGGCTGACTATAGGGATAAGAATATCTTGTAGAACAAAGTGGCAATTATATCAAAAGGTTAGAAACAGTCAAAATCTAAATGCAGCAGCCCATTACAAACAGTATTGCAAGGTGCTTAAAAATGTTATTAGGAAAGCAAAAAGTATGTGGTATGCAGATAGAATAGCTAAGTCTCAGGATAAAATTAAAGCCATATGGTCAGTCGTAAAGGAAGTGGCTCGTCTGCAGAGACAGGTCGAGGATATAGAATCAGTGCGTAGTGGGAATGTCAGTGTTACTGATAAGTCGCATATATGTACAGTATTTAATGATCACTTTCTGAATATAGCAGGTGAACTAAATAGAAACCTAGTCCCAACAGGGAATCATATAGCGCTCTTAGAAAAAAGTGTTCCGAGACTGTTACCTGGAATGCTCCTCCATGATACTGACAAGAGGGAGATTGAGTTAATAATTAAATCACTAAAGACCAAGAACTACCATGGATATGACGGGGTACCTAGCAGAATACTGAAGTATTGTTCTATATATGTTAGCCCAGTACTTAGCCATATCTGTAACTTTTCCTTTAGGAGTGGTCAGTTTCATGACCGATTAAAGTACTCGGTAGTGAAACCACTTTATAAAAAGGGAGACATTGATAATGTTGACAATTTTAGACCTATTTCTATGCCATCGGTGTTTGCTAAAGTTATCGAGAAGGTTGTATAAACAAGGTTACTGGAGCATTTAAATTCACATAATTTGCTGTCAAATGTTGAGTTTGGTTTTAGAAATGGTTTAACAGCTGAAAACGCTATATTCTCTTTTCTCTGTGAGGTTTTGGACGGATTAAATAAAAGGTTGCGAACGCTAGGTGTTTTCTTTGATTTAACGAAGGATTTTGACTGTGTTGACCACAAAATATTACTGCAGAAGTTGGACCATTATAGAGTAAGGGGAGTAACTTACAATTGGTTCGCCTCTTACTTTGAGAACAGAAAGCAAAGGGTGATTCTCCGCAATATTGAGAGTGGTAGTGATGTTCAGTCCCAATGGGGCACTGTTAAGTGGGGCGTTCCCCAAGGGTCGGTGCTGGGGCCACTGCTGTTTCTTATTAATATAAATGATATGCCTTCTAGTATTACAGATGATTCAAAAATATTTCTGTTTGCTGATGACACCAGCTTGATAGTGAAGGATCTTGTGCGTAATATTGAAACAGTATCAAATAATGTAGTTCATAAAATAAGTTCGTGGCTTGTGGAAAATAATTTGATGCTAAATCACAGTAAGACTCAGTTTTTACAGTTTATAACTCACAATTCAACAAGAACCGATATTTCGATCAGACAGAATGGGCATATTATAAGCGAGACGGAACAGTTCAAGTTCCTAGGAGTTCGGATAGATAGTAGGCTGTTGTGGAAAGCCCATGTCCAGAATCTTGTTCAGAAACTAAGTGCTGCTTTATTTACCATTAGAACAGTATCTGAAATAAGTGACACTTCAACACAAAAAGTAGTCTACTTCGCATATTTTCATACGCTTATGTCGTATGGTATTATTTTTTGGGGTAATTCTTCTGATTCAAAAGGGTATTTTTGGCTCAAAAACGGGCTGTTCGAGCTATATGTGGTGTAAGTTCGAGAACCTCTTGTCGACCCCTATTCAATAGTCTGGGAATTCTGACATTGCCCTCACAGTATATATTTTCTTTAATGTCGTTTGTTGTTAGCAATATTAGCCTATTCCCAAGAGTTAGCAGCTTTCACTCAGTTGATACTAGGCAGAAATCCAATCTGCATGTGGAATGCACTTCCTTGACTCTTGTGCAGAAAGGAGTGCAGTATTCTGCTGCATCCATTTTGAATAAGCTACCACAAGAACTCAAAAATCTTAGCAGTAGCCCAAACTCTTTTAAGTCCAAACTGACGAGTTTCCTCATAGCTCACTCCTTCTATTCTGTCGAGGAGCTCCTGGAAGAGCTAAAAAATTAAGCAAATTCCAGTGGTACATTGTTGATTTTCTTTATTTAAACTTACGACTTGTCACCTGAATACGTTTTTTTATATTTCATTTTATCTGTTTCTAACGTCGTGTTATAATTTCATGTATTGACTTGTTCCATGACCATGGAGACTTCTCCTTAATTTGGTCCCACGGAACAGTAAATAAATAAATAAATAAAAATAAATAATGAACGTAAATCCCAGTTGAATACATTTAAATATTCGAATGAAAATCACGTGTTCTAACGAAACTGTGATTCCGATCCCCCCTGCGGGTCCGGGGTAAGAATAGGCCCGAGGTATTCCTGCCTGTCGTACGAGGCGACTAAAAGGAGTTTCAACCGTTTCGGCCTTCCATGTGATGGTCCCCCTTGGGGTTTGACCTCCATTTTTCAAAATTCTACAGAAGTACGAGCCTTTTGGGGAAGGACACCTTACGTGGTGTACCACTGGTCCTAAGTGCACTAAGACCTTGGCACTCAGCATTGCACCGGCGTTGTAACCATACCCACTATTCCTCAAATTGGGCCTAAACGCCTGATGGGTTGTCTAAGTTACGCCCATAGTGCATCTCCATCAGCACCAGCGATCATGATGGACTTTCCATGGCACCAGAAATCCAGCACGGTAGCCAGCCCGTTGTGGTGGGGTCGTTATGTACCCTCTAGGTTGTAGCCCCCTGACAACACAGGGATCGTACTGCCGATACCTGAGCTGCACCCTCCCCACGTCGGCCAAGGAGTAGATGCCCGTCTCCTTGGGGCATCAGGACTCCCAGCAATGGTCTTCCTGCCAGGTGGCCCTTGCTGCGGCTGGGTGGCGCCCATGGGGAGAGCCCCTGGTAGGAGTGGGTGGTATCGGGGCGGACTTTTCGCAGATGAAACGTCACCACGTATCAGGTCGCTCTGCGGCCGAGTCTTTCAAAAGAAAAGGTACCGTTTCTAGTTCTGGTTCTCCTGCCCTTTCCCCCTTGGCCACTCCATGGGAGGAGGGACAGGCCCGCCGGCTTGGGGCGAAGTACTTCCCCCGCTATTTGGTCTGTTCTCGAACCGATGGGGGGACATTCGCCACCTCCAAACCCATGTTCTTTGTTCAGCACATTGAGGACATCTTCGGGGAAATCGAGGCTCTCAGCAAGATGCGTTCAGGGTCCGTTCTTATTAAGACCACCTCCGTCACACAGTCGGCGGCGCTCCAGGCGTGCGACCGCCTAGGGGACATCCCAGTCTCCATTGTCCCACATCTGGCACTAAATAGGACGCAGGGGGTTATTTTTCATTGTGACCTCCTGCTACAATCTGATGCGGAGCTCAGGGCCAACCTGGAGCGCCGAGGCGTGCATTTCGTCCGGCGAGTCCAGCGCGGCCCCAAAGACCGTCGCATCGACACCGTGGCCTTTATCCTCGCCTTCGAGGGGTACGTTCTCCCGGAGAAGGTAAAGGTGATGTGCTACCGGTGTGACGTGCGACCCTACGTCCCGCCTCCTACACGCTGTTAGGTGTTTGCGCTTTGGGCACATGTCGTCACGGTGTGAGGCTGAGCCCCTTTGTGGCGATTGTGGACGTCCTCTTCGTGAGGAACATACGTGCACCCCACCACCTCGGTGCGTTAATTGTCCTGGCGTCCACTCGCCTAGATCCTCAGACTGCCCCGCATATCAGAAGGAGAAGAAGATACAAGAAATCAAAACTTTGGATCGGCTCTCTTATTCTGAGGCCAGGAAGAAGTATGACCGCCTCCATCCCGTGCCATTGACCACTTCGTTTGCCTCAGTTGTGTCCCCTCCTTCCGCGGTATCCTCACCCCTATCCTGTCCCCCCTCCGCCTCCTCCGCCCATCAGGGGGCTCTGCCTCCGCCTCCCAAATCCCTCCCTTCCAAATCCTCCTCCCCCGTGGCCCCCACCCCCTCTGCCCCAGGGGCCACCCTTCCTCCTCCTTCTCCCCCCACGCCACCTGAGAACCGATCCTCTTCTCAGGCGTCCATCGGGGAAACGTTCCGGACCCCAGCTTCCGAGGTCCGGCGTTCCAAAACGGACCCCGCGCGTGAAGACCTTCATCGGGTCCAGCCCACCATCCCTGTGCCTCCTCGGCCTTCCAAGAAGGCCTCCAAGAAGAAGTCTCTATCCCCCTCTCCACCCCGGCGCGTTTCGTCTGACGCTCCATCCGTGAGTCGCTGCTCCCGGCCGTCCTCAGTTTCGCCGGGACGCTCTGCTGCCAGGCGCTCAGCTGGCCTTTCGTCGGCAAATGATGCTGCCCCTCCTACACAACCAGGGACAGCGGCCGCAGCTGGCGACGAGTCGATGGAACCGGATCCGCCTCCCGTCGGTTGTAGTGTTGTTCCCTCCCAACCTGGCCCTCCGCGGCCGTCGAGGTGACCAGCTCTTCCCCCGTCTCGTTCCCCCAACTTTTTGACTAGCGATGGCGTTGTTTCATTGGAACATAAGAGGTATTAGATCTCATCGGGAGGAATTACAACTGCTCCTCCGCCTGCACTGTCCGCTCGTCCTTGGACTCCAGGAAACCAAGTTGCGCCAGACTGACCGTATTGCCTTTACCCACTATACCTCAGAGCGGTATGACCTCACACCTGTGGACGGTATCCCAGCTCATGGTGGGGTCATGTTGCTCGTTCGGGACGATGTCTATTACCATCCCATCCCATTGACCACCCCACTCCAAGCAATAGCTGTCCGCATTACTCTTTCTGCTTTTACTTTTTCAGTTTGTACCATCTACACTCCACCGTCGTCTGCTGTTAGTCGGGTTGACATGATGCACCTGATCGTTCAGCTTCCCCCGCCGTTTTTATTGTTTGGCGACTTCAATGCCCATCATCCCCTTTGGGGCTCTCCTGCATCCTGTCCAAGAGGCTCACTCTTGGCAGATGTCTTCAACCATCTCAATCTTGTCTGCCTCAATACCGGCGCCCCGACTTTCCTCTCGGACTCTACTCATACCTACTCCCACTTGGACCTCTCGATCTGTTCTACCACTCTTGCCCGTCGGTTCGAGTGGTATGTCCTTTCTGACACCTATTCGAGCGACCACTTCCCCTGTGTCGTTCGTCTCCTGCACCACACCCCATCCCCACGTCCTTCGAGCTGGAACATACTGAAAGCTGACTGGGGACTTTACTCATCCCTGGCGACCTTTCCGGATCACGATTTTCCCAGTTGTGACAGTCAGGTCGAATACCTCACGGCTGTTATCATCAATGCTGCCGAACGTTCCATTCCTCGTACTACTTCTTCTTCACGTCGCGTTTCCGTCCCCTGGTGGAACGAGGCTTGTAGGGACGCTATCCGTGCTCGACGACGTGCTTTACGCACCTTTCGCCGCCATCCTACGTTGGCGAATTGTATTGAATACAAACGACTCCGAGCGCAATGCCGTAGAGTCATCAAAGACAGCAAAAAAGCTTGTTGGGCCTCTTTCACCAGCTCCTTTAACAGTTTGGGGTAGCCTGCGCCGGCTGTCGGGCATTAAGGCCCACTCCTCGGTACCTGGCCTGACCTCAGGTAATGCGGTCCTTGTTGATCCTGTGGCTGTCTCCAACGCCTTTGGCCGCTTTTTCGCGGAGGTTTCAAGCTCCGCCCATTACCATCCTGCCTTCCTTCCCAGGAAAGAGGCAGAAGAGGCTCGGCGACCTTCCTTCCACTCGCTGAATCTGGAAACTTATAATGCCCCCTTTACTATGCGGGAACTCGAACGTGCGCTTGCACTGTCCCGGTCCTCTGCTCCGGGGCCAGATGCCATTCACGTTCAGATGCTGGCACACCTTTCTCCGGCGGGCAAAAGCTTCCTTCTTCGTATCTACAATCGCGTCTGGACCGAAGGTCAAGTCCCCATGTGTTGGCGTGACGCCGTTGTTGTTCCTATACCCAAACCCGGGAAGGATAGACACCTTCCTTCTAGTTACCGCCCCATTACTCTTACAAGCTGTGTCTGTAAGGTGATGGAGCGCATGGTTAATGCTCGGTTAGTCTGGATTCTTGAATCTCGACGGCTACTTACTAATGTCCAATGCGGCTTTCGTCGCCGCCGCTCCACTGTTGACCACCTTGTGACCTTGTCGACATTCATCATGAACAACTTTCTGCGAAGGCGCCAAACGGTAGCCGTGTTCTTCGACTTGGAGAAGGCTTATGATACCTATTGGAGAGGAGGTATCCTCCGCACTATGCACAGGTGGGGCCTACGCGGTCGCCTGCCCCTTTTTATTGATTCCTTTTTAACGGATCGATAGTTTAGGGTACGTGTGGGTTCTGTATTGTCCGACGTCTTCCTCCAGGAGAACGGAGTGCCTCAGGGCTCCGTCTTGAGTGTAGCCCTTTTTGCCATCGCGATCAATCCAATTATGGATTGCATTCCACCTAATGTCTCAGGCTCTCTCTTTGTCGATGACTTCGCGATCTACTGCAGTGCCCAGAGAACATGCCTCCTGGAGCGCTGCCTTCAGTGTTGTCTAGACAGCCTCTACTCCTAGAGTGTGGCAAATGGCTTCCGGTTCTCTGAAGAAAAGACGGTTTGTATCAACTTTTGGCGATATAAAGCGTTCCTTCCGCCATCCTTACATCTCGGTCCCGTTGTTCTCCCATTCGTGGACACAACTAAGTTTCTAGGGCTCACGTTGGACAGGAAACTGTGTTGGTCTCCACATGTCTCTTATTTGGTGGCCCATTGTACACGTTCCCTTAATGTCCTCAGAGTTCTTAGCGGTTCATCTTGGGGAGCGGATCGCACTGTCCTGCTTCGCTTGTATCGGTCCATAGTCCGATCGAAGCTGGATTATTGAAGCTTCATCTACTCGTCCGCTCAGCCGTCCCTCTTACGCCGGCTCAACTCCATCCACCATCGGGGGATACGTCTTGCGACCGGAGCCTTCTACACTAGTCCTGTCGAGAGTCTTTATGCTGAAGCTGCCGAGTTACCGTTGACCTACCGACGCGACGTACTGCTGTGTCGGTATGCCTGCCGGCTGTCGTCTATGCCCGACCACCCCTCTTACAAGTCCTTCTTCGCCGATTCTCTCGACCGTCAGTACGGTTTGTATGTGACTGCCCTGCTGCCCCCCGGAGTCCGCTTCCGTCGCCTGCTTCGACAATTGGATTTTGCCCTCCCTACCACCTTCAGAGAGGGTGAGAGCCCGACACCACCTTGGCTCCAGGCTCCGGTTCATATTTATCTCGACCTCAGCTCACTCCCGAAGGAGGGTACTCCGGCTGCAGTGTATTGCTCACGGTTTGTCGAACTTCGTGCTCGACTTGCCGGTCACGCCTTTACTTACACCGATGGCTCCAAAACTGACGATGATGTCGGCTGTGCCTTTGTCGTCGGGGCCACCACCTTTAAATACCGGCTCCTCGACCAATGTTCCAGCTTTACGGCCGAGCTTTTTGCTCTCCATCAGGCCGTTCAGTATGCCCGCCGCCACCGCCATTCATCATATGTACTCTGCTCTGACTCACTCAGTGCCCTTCAGAGCCTTGGAGCTCCCTATCCGGTCCATCCCTTGATTCAACGGATACAGCAGTCCCTCCATTCTTTCGCTGATAATGGTGGTTCTGTCAGCTTTCTGTGGGTTCCCGGACATGTAGGAGTGCCTGGGAATGAGGCTGCGGATGCTGCAGCCAAGGCTGCAGTCCTCCTGCCTCGGCCAGCCTCCCATTGTGTCCCGTCATCTGACGTTCGTGAGGATGTATGTAAGAGGCTTGTGTCGTTGTGGTGGGATGCTTGGTCATCCCTCCAAGGAAACAAGCTCCGGGCAGTAAAACCGCTCCCAACTGCTTGGACAACATCCTCCCGACCATCTCGGCGCGAGGAGGTCCTTCTGACCAGGTTGCGGATTGGGCATTGCCGGTTTAGCCACCGCTACCTGCTCCCCGGTGACCCAGCCCCGCAGTGCCCTTGTGGTCAGGCATTAACAGTGCGCCATGTTTTATTGTCGTGTCCCCATTTTAGTCAATTCCGTGTTGTCCTGTCCCTGCCATCTACTTTACCGGATGTTTTAGCTGATGACGCTCGAGCAGCTGCTCGTATTCTACATTTTATAACTTTAACTGGCTTGTCCAAAGACATTTAATCTTTTTACTTATTTTATCTGCATCTTTGTCAGGTCCTTCTGGTGTCCCCTCCATCCCCTTGAGTTTTACCAGATTCCATGTGCTCTAACAACAGTGACTGGGCGCTAATGACCTCAGCAGTTGTGCGCCCTTAAACCCAACCAAAAAAAAAAAAAATGTGAGTCCGATGAAAGATCGAATATCGCCCATATTGAGCGCTATCTCGTGCCTTATCACCATGATCCAGAGCTATGTCACTTCAACTGCTGATTTTATTTGAGTCATCAATCTTCTGACTGGTCTAATGTGGTCTGCCACAGATTCCTCTCCTGCGTCAAATTTTTCATCTTAGAGAAACGTTTGCAACCTACGTCCTAATTAGTACCATCGAAGTTATTCCCGGAACGTGTAGCAGATATATGACACAAGCCGTTCTTCTTGTCAGTGTTTCCATATATTCCTTTCCTCGCCTATTCTACAGACGTATTCTCATTTCTCCACATATACATTCTCAGAAATTTCTTCCTCAAATTTAGGCACACGTTTGATGCAAGTACACTTCTTTTGGCCAGAAATGCCCTTTTTGCCATTGTTAATCAGCGTTTTATGCCCTCCTTGCTCCGTCCATCACGGATTATTTTGCAGCCTAGGTGTCAGAGTTCCTTACTTTCGTATACTTCCCTATCCCCAATTCTGATATTAAGTTATTGCTGACCTTCTTTCTGCTACTTCTCATTACTTTGTTCTTTCTTCCATTTGCTATCAGTCCATATTGTTATTCATTAGTGTTCGTTAAATTCAACGTATTCTGTAATTCTTCTCCATTTTCACTGAGGATAGCAATGTTGTCAGATATCTTATCATGGATATCCTTTCACATTAAATTTTAATTACACTCTAAAACATTTCTTTTATTCCCGTGATTCCCTCTTTCATGGACACTCTTTTTAATCCGAGCACTTCGTCCTTGTCTTCATTTCTTATTGTTCCCTCTTGGTATTGTAAACTACATATCTTTCCGTACAACTTACCCCTATTTCTCTCTGGATTTCGAATATCTTCCAACATTTTTCATAGTCGAAAACTTTTTCCAGGACGACAAACCCTATGAACGAGTCCCGATTTTTCTTCAGTCCTGATTCCGCTATCGACCGGAACTTCATAACTGTCTCTCTGGTACCTTTACCTTTCCTAAAGCCAAATCGGTCGTCATCTAACACATTATTCTGTATATTATTCTTGTCAGCAACTTCTGAGCATAAGTTGTTAAGCTAATTGTGCGAGAATTGTCGCACTTACCTGCCCTTGAAACCTTCGGAGTTGTGCGGATGATAATTTGCCTCAAGCTGATGGTATATCGACAGTCTAGTAGGTTGTACATATAAACTTGAATAGTCGTTTTGTTGCCGCTTTCACCAATAACTTTAGAAATTCGGATGGAATATTATCTATCTCTTCTGTTTTATTTTTTCTTAAATCGTTTTAAGCTCTTGTACATTCTGATTCTAATACTGAATCCCCTACATCCTCTATATCACCTCCTGTTTCTATTTCTGTCACGTGATCAGAGAAATCTTCCCTCTCATAGAGTCCTCCATTATACTCCCCACCTACCCGCTCTCTTCTCTACATTTAGAAGTGGAAGTCCTACTGATCTCTTTGTGGTGCCACCCTTGCTCTTATTTCACTGTAGGTTATAATGACTTTTGTAGACGCTGAGTCAATCCTTCCGACAGTCATTTTTGCTATCGATTTCTTCACATTTATTAAGCAGCCATTTCGCCTTTGCCTCCTTGGACTTCTTATAAGTGACTTGTATTTATGTATTCCTAAACTTTCTTGAATATTTGTATACTCGCTTCTTTCATGGACGAGCTGAAGTATGTCTTCCATGATTCATGTGTTCTTCGTTGTTACTGTCATTGTACCTACGTTTTCCTTTCCAACTTTTCTGACAGTCATTTTTAGAATGTCAATTTCTCTTCATCTGTACCGCCTACTGAGCTATTCATTATCTCAGTGTCTATATCTGCAGAGAACTTCAAATGTATCTCTTCATTTCTTAGTATTTCCGTATCCCACTTATTTGTGCATTGATCCTTCTTGACTAGTTTCATAAACATCTGTGTTCTTCTCATCGTTACTAAATTCTGATCTGAATCTATATCTGCTCCTGAGCACTCATTACAATCCAATGTCTGATGTCGAATTCTGTGCCTGATTATGATGTAATCTACGTGCAACTGCCTGTATTTCCTGCCTTTTACAAATATACCTATTCTTCTTGTGACTCTTAAATACAGTATTCGCTGTTACTAGCTGAAATTTACTACAGACATCAACTAGTTTTTCTTCTCCCACGTTCTTACTACCAAGCCGTATTTTTCTGTATCTCTTTCCTCTATTCCTTCCGCTACAACCACATTCCAGTCCCCAAGATTATTAGATTTTCATCTCCCTTTACATTTTGAATTACCTCTTCAATATTCACATGTACACTATGTGATCAAAAGTATCCGGACATCTGGCTGAAAATGACTTAAAAATTCGTGGTGCCCTTGTAACCTCCCCCTCACTTATCGACCTTAATGACAGTGAAAAATTAAACCGCGTGTACCTAATGGAAATTTGGGAAAAGCAATCGTCACCGAGGTTAATTTGTCGGTAAAGAGGGAGGAAAGAGTTACATCTAAATGAGAGGAAGAATGCTAATGAAACTGGTGGAAATTAATTTTGAAAAAAGGGGTAAAGTTAATAAAGAAAGTAAATGTGCAGCCGTTACGTTAACAATCAACTAGTGGTAATTAGATATTTGAGATTTGGGGGAATTTACGGTCGCTAGTCCTAAGGACAATTACTATAGTAACTGAAAAAGAAAGATTATTACACATATAATTAGAACTGAAAGTTTGTCAGAAGTAATAAATTTCGCTACACTCTGACTTAATTTAGCAAAAGAATTAATAAAACCGGAAAATCGAAAGTTAATTTAGTGACTGAAGTTAATAGTGAGCTTTCTTTCTGAGGCACATTGGAATTCAGTAACATATGGTTAGTCTTGGACTACCTCAACAATCATTTCAAAAGCTACTTGAATCTACGCAATTTAGAAATAAGAGATTTAACTTTGATCTTGAATTAAATGATTCTGAACAATTAACAATAGTAAAATTTAGTACGTACCAAGCTGAGCTGCAGTCACAGGTAAGCTAAAATACGGTAACAAAACTCGCACTCTTCATTTGTGCTCGTGTAATCTCAATATTGTAGCCAGCTATAAATACTTTAACTGAACTTTTAAATTAAAGCAGTGAAATAGAATATTACTTTAATGCTGGCGTTTGAATTTCAATGACACTCAGGTTCATTTCGGAAAAGGAAGGGACCCTGCTTGGCAATACAATTGGGACAATGAGCAACAAAGGTTCATGCTAAGTTGCTGTAATTTTGTGATGCAGCAATTTTAAAAGTTTGAAAAGCTGAGGTCTGCCATACAGTTCTAAAACTTTACGTGCTTCCAGTCTTCCTTGTTGGTTGATTGAAGGTTTTAAGCCGTCGATCGAGGAGGTGGCGACAGTCACTCATTGTCGGCTGTCGCTGTTGCAGAAGCTGGATGTTGGCGCGCCTTCTTCTCGACACGGTCACCAGGCGAAACGGGCTCTTGATGTGCGCCAGCTAATGCTTCCCGTCCGCGACACCATGTCAGAAACTATCATCGCAAGTCGAGCACAATTACATGCTGCCAAACCCCGAAAGCGCGGCAACTGCTCCACTCGCTACTCCAGCCAGACTCTCTCTCTGCCCGCGCTCCACGCGGCAGAGTTAACACTACCAAAGATCCTACACACTTTGATTCTTCACACGACCTATCGATGCAATCGTTCGATAGCAGTTTTCCCTAGGCAAGACCCAGCGTAAAAATACAAATAATATTTACGAGACAAACCAATTATACATCGACATAAATGCATAAATATATATATACAAATAGTAAAACAATTACAATATGTAAAGACACAGAAATGTCATATATTCAGGTAACAAAAATAAGGAAAACAAATTTATAGTACAATAGATGAAAATAGGTGGATATGCATTTCCGGCATTACACGTGCCGCACATTCTCTGAGGATGTTCATGTAACCTAAACAAACTCAGAAAATGTCCCAAAAAAGAAACAGTGGAAATGCATATGCTCAAAACATCAACAAAATTTAGCATTCGTCTAATTAACCATAAATCAATTTTTAGGCCATAATAATTGAGTGGAGACACTCCTAATCTTATTCCACTCTGTCATATTGCACAAAATAAAACAGGTTGACAACATATTAAAATTCATAGAAAACATAGAAAATCGTTTAGCTATTCTAAAATCATCAAAATTCCTAACAGTATCAAGAAATGGAATTCTATTTACAAAATTAACCAGGGTACATGGTGATAAAAAAAAGGCAGGTATATCAAAATACGTAAATTAATAATTAATTACATAGAATACACATTTTACATAACCTTTTCATAATTAATACTCTCGGCATGAGAGTCCACTTAACGCTAAACAAGAAAATAATATACAGCAGATCGACAAAAACATAAATATTGACAGCAGAATTCTTTCACATCAGCTGTCCAGGAAGAAAAACAACTCCGCCTTCCGTACTCGCAAGTACAAAGAATGCCGACAGCGGCACAAGAGCTGACAGCGGCACAAGAGCCGACAGCGGCTCCGCCTTGCCAGTATTGTTGCGCCCGCCTGTGCGGCACGCTTGATCTCACTCGCCCTTCTAATGGCGTTTCCAGAACGTCCGTTTCACTGAATTCTTTCGGAAAAACTCACTCCCGAGTAATCTCAAGGAGTCCATAAACACTATCACAGTGGATAACTCAACACTGTCCATCATCACACGCATGTACTAGCCTGAAACTTAAAACAGCGTCTAAGTACATCGGCAATGACTAGTAAAACACACATTCATGAAATCTGACAGCTAGTTACAAAAGCATATTTACATTCCTTAATCAACTGTGACTCAGCTGAAAACTTAAACTAGCAGTTTGGATTTTTCAGTTGATTAGATCATGATTAAATTGATTAAAATTAAATTGATTAATCAAAATTAATTACTTATTAATTACAACTTCTTTAATGACCTTGGTCAGTCAAAAGCATGGAAATCTAGCAAACTGTGAAATATTGCACTCTATATTTACATACTGTACAAATTACCCATTCTGTGGTATTAATCAATCCTAGGTTGGTACAATTTCAAGTCTACAATGTTCCGTATACCTAATAGTTTTCCAGAGCATGGATACTCTAAGCAATAAGCATTTGTGTGAGGTATACCAATGACTTTATATGGTCCATTATAAACAAACTTAAATTTAGAGATTTCATTGTCTATCTCGCTCGATTTCTCATGAGCTTTTACAAGTACTAAGTCTCCGATTGCAAACTTAGCAAAACGCGCTTTAGCGTCTTGACAACGTTTGCGAGCATCGGATTTTAGCTTCATTACTTCTCGCAAACGATCTTTTTTCACACCAATACTAATGTCAATCCGTGGAGGGAATTTGATTATCTCTACCAATTCACTTTCTACACTTTTGTCAATGCCGAAATTCCTCACGTTACGGCAGTTCAAATTCATTCCTACGTCAATGTCATCCAGCCAGTTAACAATGTGTATAGGCTGGTATTGCCTATGCACACCGTCTCCTGCCTCGTCAAAACCAACTACCATTGTTTTATCTAGTGACATACATGTCAAAGTTTTGCTTTCGCAGTTAATCACTGCACAGTACTTTAATAGCCAATCTAACCCGATAATTACTTCCGTAGTCAAGTCTGGTACGACGACCAACTCTTGTTCAAATCGTGCCCCACATATCTCGAAGTGGACAAAAATCTGTTTTGTGACCGGTTTACTGGCCTTCCTAGTAGCACCGATAATTTTCACTCCTCTTACTGGCATAACTACGATGCCAGGTCTGTCTTTCAGTAACTGAAATATTTTTCCAGATACAGCACTCAATTCTGCACCGGTGTCAATCAACACGTTTAGTTGTAGGTCGTGCATATTAACAGACACTACTATCTGTCTACACTTGTCCTCGACTGTTTCTTTATTTTCCCACAGTAAATCCTCGTCTATATCCAGGTCATTCCAGAAAAAACCATCCGGCTTTGATCCTAAAGCCGGCTTATCTGGCGGCTTTTTCAGCCTCTGTTCACATACAGTTTTAATTTCAACACGTTTGTCCTGAGGCTTAAACTGTAGCTTCGCCTCCAATACCGAAACCTTTTCCTCTAACTCGTCAACTAGTGAGTGTTGCTTTGCTATCAATTCACTAATTGTCACCTTCGTTGATTCCTCTTTAGTCAGATTGATCTCATCTGCCAATCTACCTGGAGAAATGTGCCCAGTAGTATCTGCAATTACTTCCTCTAGATCTGCGCAACCCACACTGTTATCGTCTGACCGTACAAAGTCAGCTCTAACCTCATACACGCTGTAATCTATGTGCTTTTCTACCAATCGTGTCCGGCTATCACTAAAATTTTCGTAATCTTTCTCCTTAATACTCTCGCAATGTTTAAACTGGAGTTTTGCGTCGGATGGGTCGGCCACTTCTACCATTATAACTTTCGGTAAAGTCTGCCGGTTAGGGCCAGAACTTTCCGTTACTACTTCAACATCTAACTCCTGTGGGACGAAACACGACGAATCTTGCTCGTGCTCCCCATTAACATCAACTATTTCTGGTAAAGTCTGCCGGCTAGGGCCAGAACTTTCTATCATTTCACAAACACTATCTTCCTGTGGGACGAGACGCGGCAAATCCTGCACGCGTTCCCCATAAACACTTCTCCCATACAGACCCCTATAATCTCTTAGTTCGTCGTATAAGCGACCGAACTGCCTTAACCAGACCTCATCCCTCTCTGCATCCCCTCGCTCGATGACGGACGTTTTATCCGACATCTGATCTTCTCTCAACACTTGCGAATCATTCTTAAACTCAATCTCCAGTTCCGCTGTGGGTGCTACAGCTGCCACTTTATAATCGATTTCCGGAACACTACTTAAATTGTTCTCACCGACAGTGAATGTATTTTCTACTGCCGTGTCTACAGCTGATCTACGACTCGTGGGCGCACTCCTTTCTCCTAACACTGGCACACTCTCCCGCCGTTGATTATTCCATACGGAATTTTCATGACGGCGACACCTGGGTTTTCTCTTGTTATTGGGCCTCCAAAATTTCTCCACGCCCGGTCGGCCCCTCACCGGCGCGGCTAATGGTTTCCCTGTCTCGTCCCAGCAGATACGCTCCCCTGTTGCTGCCGAGGCGGCTGATCACACCCTCTGGCGTTATTACTATTCTGTGAAGCCCGTATCACGTTAGTATGATACTGGTTTCCGTCATTCCTGATATTATTTGCATTGTACCGATTGTTATTACGGTCCGAACCATTATTGTTATTGCTGCCATGGTTGCGGTATGCATTATTCCCATAGTTATCGTTGTTGTGGTACCCGTTGTTGTTACCACGGCCTCTACCACTGTCGCGATTATTGCGCCAATAGTCCTCGTCCTCCACTCTTTCCAGGAAATCATTGATTGTCCTGTAATTGCTTCCTACGTAGCGTTCTGTATCATCTGGAAGCTTCTTGTAGAGTTCCCAGACTATTTCGGATTCCGTGCGGCGATCACGCAAATATTCCAACTTGCGGATCCAGCCCTCACAAAACTCCTTCATCGAGCAGCGCGAATTCGCATCGAAAGGCCTCGATACGACAAATTCGCGCCAGACACTTTGCTGTTTTTGATCTGACCAGTATTCAGCCAGAAACAAATTTTTAAACTCGTCAAAAGTCAGGTTCGTAATGTTGAGGTTTAAGCCCCAACGCTTGGCATCACCAGCCAACACATCAATAACCGCATTAATTTTTCTCTCATTAGTCCATGATGTGGGTAAAACTCTTTCACAATTTTTAATGAAATCCGTCGCGTGTATACCGCCTTTTTTCAAGGGGTCGAGCCGCTCCTCTTTCGTCAACAATTCCGAACTATGTGCACAGATTGGCACATAGCTCTGTTTTTCGTCAAGTTTCTTTTCTAATTCCGACACTCTCGTAATTACTTGGCAAGTGGTTGTCGCAAGCGTTTCTACCTCCCTTTTTTTCTCTTCGCAGGTATTAGCCTGCTTCGTCACTTTGGCATCTACTTCGGATACTAAAGCCTTTAAAGTTTCCACCTTCTTTTGATCCTCTTTTTTCACTAATTGAATTTGTTCCGTCACCTTATTCTCGATGATCGGAGCAACTGCTTCTCCTAAACTTTTCTCGATTCTGCTAATTTCGGAATAAAAACGTGTATTTATGCTCGCAATTTCCGCCTGAACGCTTATCATTTGCTGTTTCAGATTACCGATTTCGGTATTAATTACAACAATATCTTCTTTGATTTTATCAACTTTTGTGTTAACAACTCCAACATTGCTGTTAACAACGTTAATAGCTTTGTTCTGATTGTCTAGCATCCCTTCAATTTTTTCAGACTGAGCTTCTTGCTTGGCAGCCTGAGCTTCTTGCTTGGCAGCCTGAGCTTCTTGCTTGGCAGCCTGATCTTCTTGCTTGGCCGATTGACTCTTGATTTCGTTAATCAAAACATTGAATAAATCAGTTAAATTCCCGGAAACTACCGGTTTTATTTCCGTAGCGGCTTCCTCTTTAATTGTCCCCCCGTATTCTTCATCAAGGGATTCAGATTTGATTTTCACTTCCGATTCCGAAATATTTTCTAAAGTTTGGAATTCCATTTCTGCTGTTTGTTGCGTTTCGGCGGTCGCGTCTTTCGTGCTAGCCGCGTGCCCCTGAACAATGGGTACCGCGGTGTGCGTTTCCCACTGTTCGACCGATTGTTCCGTATCCAAGTCTACCAAATTTTGGCAATTGTTGCCTTCACACATTTTAATAATTTTCAATATAAATGCCAAATCTCAAATATAATTAGGATTACTCCCACTACTTATTCTCGCTGACGTAACAGCCTGTACGTAACCAGTACTTTGTTACGAGATTTGCACAATGCAAAATTCGTGTCCAGAACAACCTCAAATCCGAAGATGGTCCTGTCACCAGGTCGCCAAGTGTAACCTCCCCCTCTCTTATCGACCTTAATGACAGTGAAAAATTAAACCGCGTGTACCTAATGGAAATTTGGGAAAAGCAATCGTCACCGAGGTTAATTTGTCGGTAAAGAGGGAGGAAAGTGTTACATCTAAATGAAAGGAAAAATGCTAATGAAACTGGTGGAAATTAATTTTGAAAAAAGGGGTAAAGTTAATAAAGAAAGTAAATGTGCGGCCGTTACGTTAACAATCAACTAGCGGTAATTAGATATTTGAGATTTGGGGGAAATTACGGTCGCTAGTCCTAAGGACAATTACTATAGTAACTGAAAAAGAAAGATTATTACACATATAATTAGCACTAGAAGCGTGGCAACTGAAGGTTGACAAGTGTAGTGTGAAAACTGAAAGTTTGTCAGAAATAATAAATTTCGCTACACTCTGACTTAATTTAGCAAAAGAATTAATAAAACCGGAAAATCGAAAGTTAATTTAGTGACTAAAGTTAATAGTGAGCTTTCTTTCTGAGGCACATCGGAATTCAGTAACATATGGTTAGTCTTGGACTACCTCAACAATCATTTCAAAAGCTACTTGAATCTACGCAATTTAGAAATAAGAGATTTAACTTTGATCTTGAATTAAATGATTCTGAACAATTAACAATAGTAAAATTTAGTACGTACCAAGCTGAGCTGCAGTCACAGGTAAGCTAAAATACGGTAACAAAACTCGCACTCTTAATTTGTGCTCGTGTAATCTCAATATTGTAGCCAGCTATAAATACTTTAACTGAACTTTTAAATTAAAGCAGTGAAATAGAATATTACTTTAATGCTGGCGTTTGAATTTCAATGACACTCGGGTTCATTTCGGAAAAGGAAGGGACCCTGCTTGGCAATACAATTGGGACAATGAGCAACAAAGGTTCATGCTAAGTTGCTGTAATTTTGTGATGCAGCAATTTTAAAAGTTTGAAAAGCTGAGGTCTGCCATACAGTTCTAAAACTTTACGTGCTTCCAGTCTTCCTTGTTGGTTGATTGAAGGTTTTAAGCCGTCGATCGAGGAGGTGGCGACAGTCACTCATTGTCGGCTGTCGCTGTTGCAGAAGCTGGATGTTGGCGCGCCTTCTTCTCGACACGGTCACCAGGCGAAACGGGCTCTTGATGTGCGCCAGCTAATGCTTCCCGTCCGCGACACCATGTCAGAAACTATCATCGCAAGTCGAGCACAATTACATGCTGCCAAACCCCGAAAGCGCGGCAACTGCTCCACTCGCTACTCCAGCCAGACTCTCTCTCTGCCCGCGCTCCACGCGGCAGAGTTAACACTACCAAAGATCCTACACACTTTGATACTTCACACGACCTATCGATGTAATCGTTCGATAGCAGTTTTCCCTAGGCAAGACCCAGCGTAAAAATACAAATAATATTTACGAGACAAACCAATTATACATCGACATAAATGCATAAATATATATATATACAAATAGTAAAACAATTACAATATGTAAAGACACAGAAATGTCATATATTCAGGTAACAAAAATAAGGAAAACAAATTTATAGTACAATAGATGAAAATAGGAGGATATGCATTCCCGGCGTTACACCCTCCATCGTTGATGCTGGAATTCAATACGGTGTTGGTACACCCTTAGCCTTGATGACAGCTTCTTCTCTCGTTGTTGTTGTTGTTGTTGTTGTTGTTGTTGTTGTCTTCAGTCCTGAGACTGGTTTGATGCAGCTCTCCATGCTACTCTATCCTGTGCCAGCTTCATCATCTCCCAGTACTTACTGCAACCTACATCCTTCTGAATATGCTTAGTGTATTCATCTCTTGGTCTCCCTCTACGATTTTTACCCTCCACGCTGCCCTCAAATGCTAAATTTGTGATCCCTTGATGCCTCAGAACATGTCCTACCAACCGCTCCTTTCTTCTTGTTAAGTTGTGCCACAAACTCCTCTTCTCCCCAATTCTATTCAATACCTCCTCATTAGTTATGTGATCTGCCCATCTAATCTTCAGCATTCTTCTGTAGCACCACATTTCGAAAGCTTCTATTCTCTTCTTGTCCAAACTATTTATCGTCTATGTTTCACTTCCATACAAGGCTACACTCCATACAAATATTTTCAGAAACGACTTCCTGTCACTTAAATCTATACTCGATGTTAACAAATGTCTCTTCTCCAGAAACGCTTTCCTTGCCATTGCCAGTCTACATTTTATATCATCTCTACTTCGACTATAATCAGTTATTTTGTTTCCCAAATAGCAAAACTCCTTTACTACTTTAAGTGTCTCATTTCCTAATCTAATTCCCTCAGCATCACCCGACTTAATTCGACTACATTTCATTATCCTCGTAGGCATACGTTAAATTAGGTGACGGAAGTTTTTTTGGGGAATGGCAGCCAGTTCATCACGGAGTACTGCACTGAGGAGAGGTTTCGATGGCGGTCGGTGAGGCCTGGCTCGAAGTCGGCGTTCCAAAACATCCCAAAGGAGTTCTATAGGATTCAGGTTAGGACTCTATGCAGGCCAGTCTATTACATGGATATTATTGTAGTGTAACCACTCCGCCACATGCCGTGCATTATGAACAAGTGCTCGATGGTGTTGAAAGACGCAATTGCCATCCCCGTATTGCTCTTCAACAGTGAGAAGCAAGAAGGGGCTTAAAACATCAATATAGGCCTGTGCTGTGATAGTGGCACGCAAAACAACTAGGGGTGGAAGCCCCCTCCATGAAAAACACGACCACACCATAACACCACCGCCTCCGAATTTTACTGTTGGCACTACACACGCTGGCAGATGACGTTCACCGGGCATTCGCCACACCCAACTCTGCTATCGGATGGCCACATTGTGTACCGTGATTCGTCACTCAACACAACGTTTTTCCACTGTTCAATCGTCCAATGTTTACGTTCCTTACGCCAAGCGAGGCGTCGTTCGGCATTTACCGTCGTGATGTGTGGCTTATGAGCAGCCGCTCGACCGTGAAATCAAAGTTTTCTCATCTAGTATTTGCAGTGGATCCTGATGTAGTCTGGAATTCCTGTGTGATGGTCTGGAAAAATGTCTGCCTGTTACACATTACGACCCTCTGCAACTGTCGGCGGTCTCTGTCAGTCAACAGACGAGGTCGGCCTGTACGCTTTTGTGCTGTACGTGTCCCTTCACGTTTCCACTTCACTATCACAGAGGAAGTAGTGGACCTAGGCATGCTTAGGAGAGTAGAAATCTCGCGTACAGACATATTACACAAGTGACACCCAATCACCTGACCACGTTCGAAGTTCGTGAGTTCCGCGAAGCGCCCATTCTGCTCTCTCACGATGTCTAATGACTACTGATGTCGCTTATATGGGGTAGCTGGCAGTAGGTGGCAGCACAATGCACCTAATATGAAAAAGTATATTTTTGTGGGTGCCCGAATACATTTGATCACACTGTGTATTTGGTCTACCACTTCATTTTCTGCTTGCAACGTTGTGTACGTTAACTATCGTTGTCGGCGTTGTTTCGCTGTAGATTATGAAGAGAACAACATTATCACTGAACTGTTCACAGTAATTCTCTGCTCTACCTCCTATTCATAAGGAATCCTACTCTCGTTATACCATTTCATTTCACTGACCCCACTCTATCTAGATAGAGCCCTAGGTATACATGCCGAATATGAAGAGAGGAACTATAGCAGGATATTGAAGGGGTAGTTCAGTAAGTGAAGGGGCACGAAAATCTAATACTCGTCGGGGATTGGAATGCGGTTGTAGGGAAAAGAGCAGAGGAAAGGGTTACTGACAAATACAGCTTACTAATATGAAAGAGCGCAGAGAAAGACTAGTTGAGGTCAGCGGTAAATTTCAATTAGTAACAGCGAATTGTGTGCTCAAGAATCACAAGAGGAAGAGGTAACCTTCTGAAAGGCATGAAATACAGGAAGTTCCAATTAGATTCCGAAATCAGATGTTGGACTGTAAGGCGTAACCAGGAGCAGGTATAGACTACGGAGAACCCATGGGTAAGAGAAGACATACTTCACCTAATCGATGAAAGAAGGAAGTATGCAAATTAAGAGATTCAGAAATACAAGTCACTTAGGAATGAAATATACACTCCTGGAAATTGAAATAAGAACACCGTGAATTCATTGTCCCAGGAAGGGGAAACTTTATTGACACATTCCTGGGGTCAGATACATCACATGATCACACTGACTGAACCACAGGCACATAGACACAGGCAACAGAGCATGCACAATGTCGGCACTAGTACAGTGTATATCCACCTTTCGCAGCAATGCAGGCTGCTATTCTCCCATGGAGACGATCGTAGAGATGCTGGATGTAGTCCTGTGGAACGGCTTGCCATGCCATTACCACTTGGCGCCTCAGTTGGACCAGCGTTCGTGCTGGACGTGCAGACCGCGTGAGACGACGCTTCATCCAGTCCCAAACCTGCTCAATGGGGGACAGATCCGGAGATCTTGCTGGCCAGGGTAGTTGACTTACACCTTCTAGAGCACGTTGGGTGGCACGGGATACATGCGGAGGTGCATTGTCCTGTTGGAACAGCAAGTTCCCTTGCCGGTCTAGGAATGGTAGAACGATGGGTTCGATGACGGTTTGGATGTACCGTGCACTATTCAGTGTCCCCTCGACGATCACCAGTGGTGTACGGCCAGTGTAGGAGATCGCTCCCCACACCATGATGCCGGGTGTTGGCCCTGTGTGCCTCGGTCGTATGCAGTCCTGATTGTGGCGCTCACCTGCACGGCGCCAAACACGCATACGACCATCATTGGCACCAAGGCAGAAGCCCCTCTCATCGCTGAAGACGACACGTCTCTATTCGTCCCTCCATTCACGCCTGTCGCGATACCACTGGAGGCGGGCTGCACGATGTTGGGGCGTGAGCGGAAGACGGCATAACGGTGTGCGGGACCGTAGCCCAGCTTCATGGAGACGGTTGCGAATGGTCCTCGCCGATACCCCACGAGCAACAGTGTCCCTAATTTGCTGGGAAGTGGCGGTGCGGTCCCCTACGGCACTGCGTAGGATCCTACGGTCTTGGCGTGGATCCGTGCGTCGCTGCGGTCCGGTCCCAGGTCGACGGGCACGTGCACCTTCCGCCGACCACTGGCGACAACATCGATGTACTGTGGAGACCTCACGCCCCACGTGTTGAGCAATTCGGCGGTACGTCCACCCGGCCTCCCGCATGCCCACTATACGCCCTCGCTCAAAGTCCGTCAACTGCACATACGGTTCACGTCCACGCTGTCGCGGCATGCTACCAGTGTTAAAGACTGCGATGATGCTCCGTATGCCACGGCAAACTGGCTGACACTGACGGCGGCGGTGCACAAATGCTGCGCAGCTAGCGCCATTCGACGGCCAACACCGCGGTTCCTGGTGTGTCCGCTGTGCCGTGCGTGTGATCATTGCTTGTACAGCCCTCTCGCAGTGTCCGGAGCAAGTATGGTGGGTCTGACACACCGGTGTCAATGTGTTCTTTTTTCCATTTCCAGGAGTGTATAAGAAGTCCGAGGAGGCAAAGGGGAAATGGCTGCTTGAAAAATGTGAAGAAATAAAAAAATAAAAAATAAAAAAGATTGTCAGAAGAACTGACTCAGCGTCTAGAAAAGTCATTAGAAGCTATGGTGAAAGAAGAGCAATCAGAATGTAAAAAAAAAGCTTTGAACGACTTAAGATCAAATAAGGCAGAAGGGATAGATAATATTCCATAGGAATTTCTACAATTATTGGTGGAAGTGGCAACAAAACGACTATTCAAATTGATGTGTACAACCTACGAAACTGTCGGCGTACCATCAGACTTTCGGCAAATCATCATCCACACAACTCCGAAGGTTTCAAGGGCAGATAAGTGCGACATATTTCGCAGAATTAGCTTAAAGAAAATTGAGGGTCTGTTAGATGACGACCAATTTGGCTTTGGCTTTAGGAAAGGTAAAGGCACCAGAGAGGCAGATATGAAATTGCGGTCGATAATGGAAGCAAAACTGAAGAAAAATCGGCACTCTTTGATACGGTTTGTCGTCCTGGAAAAAAGTTTTCGACTTCGTAAAATTGTGCAAGATATTCGAAATCCTGAGAGAGTTAGGGGTAAGCTGAAACGAAAGATTGCTAATATACAATATGGACAAGAACCAAGAGGGAACAATAAGAATGGAAGAAAAGGGTGAAGACCTCTGATCAAAAAGAGTGTAAGAAATGGATGTGGTCTTTCGTCCCCACTCTTCAATACATACATCAAATAGGGAATGACGGAAATAAAAGAAATGGTCTAGACTGGGAATAAAATGCAACGTGAAATGATGTCAGTGTTAATATACGTGATGACATTGTTGTCCTCAGCGAAAATGACGAAGAATTATAGAATGTGTTGAACGGAACGAACAGCCTAATGAGCGAGACCGAGTGAGTCGAAGAACTGCGCCGGGTAGCCCCGCGGTCTCAGGCATCTTGTCATGGTCCTCACGCCTCCCCCCGTCGGAGGATCGAGTACTCCCTCGGTCATGGGTGTGTGTGTTGTCCATAGCGCAAGTTAGTTTAAGTTAGATAAAATAGTGTGTAAGCTTAGCTACCATTGACCTAAGCAGTTTGGTCCCATAAGATCTTACCACAGCTTTAATTTAAGTCGAAGAAAGAGCAAAGTAACGAGAAGTAACAGATATTAGGACAGCGAGAAACTTAATATCAGAATTTGGGACCACGAAGTAGACGAAATTAAGTTCTGCTACCTAGGCAGCAAAATAACTCATGAAGGACGAATCAAGGAGAGCATGAAAAGCTGACTATCTTTGGCAAAAGGGGCATTCCTGGCCAAAAGAAGTGTACTAGTACCAAACTTAGGCCTAAATTTTAGGAAGATATTTCTGAGAATGTACGTTTAGAGCATAGCGTTGTGTGGTTGTGAAACGTGGACTGTGCGAAAACCAGAGCAGGAGTCGATCGAAGCATGTATGCGAGTGTCGCACGATGGTGGAATGATCACAGTTCATCACATTTGCCAGTTCTCGGGTACAATGACATGGATTATTGTGTGTTTACGATCTACATCAAACCATGAAGGTCTTCCTGAACGCGCAGAGTCACTAACGTCTAACTGGTTAACTTTAAAACGAGAAATCATTTTCTCGCCGTGCACTGTCCAGTTGCAGTATCCACATACACAGTGCAAATGTTTCTGGCTCCCATCGCTCAAGCAGAAGAATATGTAGGAAATATTCCGATTTCTACACTTGTCACTCCATTTTCTAGCGTCCACAGTTCCACTCACATTTTACAGATGACAAAATGACAATATGTAAACTCAAATAGCAACAGTGAACAACAAATAAAAATGAAAATCGATAAATAAACCGATAGCAGCCGGAACACCAACATGCAAAACTAAAACTCTACGCATTTATGCACCTATCTAATAGTTGCGAAGTATCTGTGGTGTGCAATAGATGTATGTGTTGGTGCGCAAATACCAGAGCGTCGAAAATATTATTGTAATATGTGGCCAGGCAAATTATGAATGTGCGAGCAAGTATGTGGACATAGAATATGGTCGCAAGAAGGTGTTTGAAGCAATAAAGAATTTTGTGTGGCCCAAAATGTATTCAAGCTGCTGCTGATCGAGAAGAGCTTATTGCCAAAAGTGGATCTAGCGTGCGTGTGTGTGTGTGTGTGTGTGTGTGTGTGTGTGTGTGTGAGAGAGAGAGAGAGAGAGAGAGAGAGAGAGAGAGAGAGGAGGGGGAGAGAGAGGGACAGACAGAGAGGGGGTGGGAGACAAAGAGAAATATATGTGACATCGGCAAAGCTAAGGGCAAGAAGATGGTGTTCCATATTTTTCATCTATCTGAGTAAATTTTCTAGAGAAAATAAGCATTGTTTGGAGTGCTCTCGTGAAATTAGTTACCGGAGGCCCAGCTCCAAAATCAGATGATCATGTACCGTAGATAACACTGAATAATAAGCGACGTGGTTAATGAAACTGTTGTTTAACTCCTTGCCTCTTGCGTTAATTCTCGTTGGACAGGATCGCAGAACGTTTCATCATCAGCTTCGGGGAATATTCTCTCTGGGGGCTGCCGTCATAGGGCTACAACGGATACAACAGCATTAATTAAAGCTTGATTATGAGATAGACCACTACTTAGAGAAACAACTATTGAGAAACGCAGGAGACTTGCACCATTGTATGATTGAATCTTTGAATTAACAGTGGCGCCTAAATGTTAATTTTAGGCATACTTCTACAATGTCTAAGTGCCGCATTTGGCTTCACTCAGAGTAACGTTCCAATCTGCACTTAATCTGGACAGGGATGTTGCTGGCTACTGCAGTGCCAGCTGCCTGACACCTTGACCTTTCTCCGTGGCGCTGCGTGTTTACAGGAGGTTTTGTGTTCCACTACGACCTGTACGCTCTCTCTCACGTACTCACGACCAGTCCTCTGAATCCTGAGTCCAGTCTCCCTGGTCCAGAATGCTAATATCCTCTGTCGCGAGAGGGTAGAGACAGTTTATGTGTAAATTCCTCAAGAATCTATTGGGGTGTATGCTCAAGACCGCACAAAGCAAGGCAAGACAATTAAAATGGCAGTTTTTTCCGAATTTATTGCACAGCAAAACGCAAACAAGATGTACTAGTACCTGTGATCGTCCATTGCGGCCTTTCCAGCTTTCGTAGAGAGAGGAACGGATCAGGAATGTGTTAGCGGAAAGCATCCCGCTGTCTCCCACTGGCGTAAGTTGTAGTGTAACGACGTATAGGTTTGTTTATAAATGGTTTTCTTTCGACATATGACCATGTGCAGACTTCGTCACCTACGTCAGTTACAACCCACTTCAAAATGATTTATATTCTTTTTAAATTGTCACAGAACGGTTCTTGAACGAAACTGTAAAACATCAGTTGAGTCGTAAGCAAAGAATTTCGTCACTTGGGCCAATTGGTTTGCGTAAACTCTTTCACTTTAAATTTCGTTTGTTTTCTCCTCAGAAATTATATTGACACACGTTATCTTGATCTAATCGATATCAAAATCACACATTAAATAAACTTTTGAGATTCAAAGTTTCGATGAACGCTGTAAGAATCACTAATCTTGTCAAATATATTATTAATCCATTCACATAATTCTTCATAAATAAATCTTCAAGACACGTGTTTCAACTTTAATAGCATATACTATTTTATTAGCTTACTACACATACAGATGTGAACTTGAGCGTTGAGAATTAGTGACTGACTTTTCAACAAGATTAAGCTCTATATGACGTCATGGTTGTACAAAAAGAGTATACAAATTCATTTTTAATTTTTAGAAGCACGACGCAACAACTCGGTTCCAGGATCTTCTGTTGCTCCTCGGCTGTCGACCCGCGACGTATAGCGGCCAGCAATTTCCTCTCTGGTCGCGGCAACGAAGATGCTGTCTCCGTTCGTTGCGCCGCCCTCTCCGTACATGAAACACATAAAAAAAATACAAAACTTTTAGATAATTCACATCTATTACCAATAATAAGAAAAATATATAAACAAACTAAATTAAACTTATAGTCACCTGCAAACTGGGCTGACACTGGTGGATGGGTGACGCTTCAATTTCGCGTCCCACTACAAAGTGTAGACGTACGCCAGTGGAAGTCACAAAGTCAGCACACCGGTAGTTTCGTGCAGTACATCCACATAAATTGTCGATATTCCTCGTTATAAGCTTTTTCCTATCTGATTTTACCATACTGGTAACCAGGTGAGACGGATGTTGGAGGAACTGGTATGTTTCTTAACTGTCTTTGAACGCAAGCTCTCGTAAGGCTGTGAGTACGGCAGCCTTAATGCACGTGCTACTTGTGGCGTCTTCCGCTGCAGTTTGTTAAGCATTTCTGTAACACACGCTTACTGACGAAAAGAGAAAGAAAGAGACATACTGCGCTGATTTCCTTTGATACTTGTTTTTCTAAGTTGTTTCATACCGGTTGGCACAACCACAAATCTATTAAAAGACAGTTCTGTTTTACACATTAGCTGTTACACAACCACGTCATTTATATCGCAGTCAGCTGAGTACGGTGCTGTGAGTTCTGACGTGCCAATCTGTCGTTCTTGTGGCAGTTGTAGAGGTAGACATAAACTGGAATACATCCAACAAATCGCCGGCCGCTGTGGCCGAGTGGTTCTAGGCGCTACAGTCTGGAACAGCGCCACCGCTACGGTCGCAGGTTCGAATCCTGCCTCGGGCATGGATGTGTGTTATGTCCTTAGGATAGTTAGGTTTAAGTAGTTCTAAGTTCTAGGGGACTGATGACGTCAGAAGTTAAGTCCCATAGTGCTCAGAGCCACAACCAACAAATAATTGAGGACGTAGGGCATAAGTGCTACTTTGAGATGAAGAGGTTCGCTCAAGAGAAAACGATAACTTAACATCGCACCACAGAAACAAGGAAGTTTCACGATTCCCCTTTCCCCCGGAATAGTCCCCACGTCGCATAACGCATGCATTCATATAACAGCCTACTAGCGAACTGCACACAGACACCACAGCAAAAACAAAAGACGAACGGAAAAAAAACTTGCAGAGAGGGTTTGATCACTATATACACTAAAAAGACCCAACCATTAAACGCTGAGAAAGTGAAAATGACGTGTTAGGTTGAAATGTGTTCTAAAACGCCGAAAATCAGACATCTTCGTGTACATATGTCATTCAATTACTGCTCCATGACGACACGGACGGAATTGCAGGATCACCAAATTGTAAGTACAACCAAACAGTAGTTCAACCTTACGAAACTTACATTCCAAGAAGGTTCTTCTTATCTAACAAGAAAATGTTAAAAAAATGAAATGTAGCAACTTATCTGAAATTATTATGTAAAGCAATTATTATCGACGAAAGACAAATATGTATTACAGAACACTGAAGATATTTCATAAATAGATAGAAACGAAACGCGTAAGGCAGAAAACAAACAGCTATACATTTAGTTGTACAAACGGACTTAGGATTTAGAATAACTACGACAGTAATGTTTTAACTCGTTGGTGGGAATGGAATTTTGTCCTAGCTCTTGTTTACTGTGACAGCGACTACATATTAAAATGTCAAACTCATATTTTCTCACACACATACAATGTGGTGGCGTAAAACTACAATGACAGTGCGCTCTTGAAAATGGCACAGTTCCAAAATCAGATGATCGTGTACTGTAGATAGCACTGAATAATAAGTGACGTGGTTAATGAAACTGTTGTTTAACTCCTTGCCTCTTGCGTTAATTCTCGTTGGACAGCATCCCAGAACAGTGAAAAGTGATCGAATAAGTGTTCTGAGAGCAACCTCTTTCGTTCGGGAATGGCGCTTCCTTACAGTCTTCCAGTGACATTGACAAAGTGACCACACGGCAATCAGATATTTGTAATATTTTGTATATGCTGTAGGTGAAGTGCAGAACGTAAATATGAACTGTGGACAGCAGTTCGATGCAACTGCGAAATATGCTCGATGAAAAGGACTCTAATGATCTCCGAAAGGCTCTAAATCACCAAAGGTGAAGGCCACGTGGCTCTATCAGTAGCACACGATAGTGGTAATTTCTGGAACGCTGGTTCGACTGTTGTTTCGGCCATAACGTTTTTAGGTTTTGTCGGTTAGGGGGTATCTACGTCATTTAAGTAGAAATTTAATGAAATGTACGCTAATTTACAAATATCTAGTCTAGTTATAATTTGTTATGAAGTCATAATCAACTCATCACTTGTTACAAACGTATTTTCGTATAAAATTTGTAAAGCATTATAGAACTTCAGCTAGGAGCATTGTTCCTTCAAGAATTACCGCCGATGTTGTTGGTTCGATGAGGTTATTTTATCTGCAGAATTACTCGTCATACACAAAGGCATCTCTGATGCGTAATCTTGAATGTTGCTTAAGAGTCTGCAGCACGTTGTGCCCTCAAAGGACCGGTTAAGTTTCCGACATTGCTTTTTTTTTGTTCTATTAGATTTTCACGCAAAGACCCGTAAAACACTGTCTGCTGCTTTGGCAACGAAAGCTGAAATGCTATTCCATTCACAGCCGTCCCTTAGAAAAGATGTATCTCTTCCAATCGTTACGAAATTTGCCGAAAGCATGTGGGGCCTGTTGCACGTGTAGTTCTACTTAGTCCGAACGTTGTTCGTGTGGCATGGATCTCGGTATCGAAAGCGGTCATCAACTAATAGTAACGTGCCTAATGCAGACTCTGAAAACAAGCGCACATAAGTACCGTTACAGTAAATCTCCTCATAAAGATGTGATCTCTAGTATCGCATTTCTCCTCAAGTCACATTCAATTTTCATAAAAAATTATGTTAGATATGTGTTAATTATAATATATTTGATGTATTTTATATTTAAAAAAATGGCTCTGAGCACTATGGGACTCAACATCTTAGGTCATAAGTCCCCTAGAACTTAGAACTACTTAAACCTAACTAACCTAAGGACATCACACACACCCATGCCCGAGGCAGGATTCGAACCTGCGACCGTAGCAGTCCCGCGGTTCCGGACTGCAGCGCCAGAACCGCTAGACCACCGCGGCCAGCTTATATTTAAATGATGCAGGTATTCGAACTGAAGGAGAAAAACGGTAAAAGTAATGACCGAAGTGGGAGTCGAAGCAGCAATCCTACAGTCTTGCGGTTACCATTCTCGGGTGCTACAGATACAACCACTCACATGGTCACCGTCACTGCATTAAAGTGGCACGGAGAACTTTAAACTCAATTTTCTAGAGAATTTTTCAGATTTGCATCCCAATACTGTCTGCGATAGCTATTTCAGTTCTGAACTTCACGTGTCATAACTACAGAAACTTCAAACATCCGATCGCCATGCGGTCGTCTTGTCAGAGTTAGTGAAAAATGTTTCATTCACGAACGAAAGAGGTTGCCCCCAAAACACACATGTGATCAATTCTTGACTACTGCTCACCACCATTGGTAAATTGAAGTCACTCGAAGAATTTTAAAGGTGATTTTCGCAGATTTTTCAGTGATGCATTAAAGACTTGCGATCAATCGCGTACCATAAATGGGAAAAAATTAGAAAAATCTGATTGCTTTGTGGTCCCCTTCTTACTCTAAGATCAGTATTTCCCATGGCTGGATCAGTGTTGTCACACCACATCATTTCTGTCAGGATATACATTGACAGATACTTGAGGTATGTGGGGGATTCGAGTGACTGAACGCCGATCATCAATCAACATCAGATATTTGGGTCAGTATATTTGCATTACATTACACTTATTCGTGCTGAGAGTGGTCTGCTATTATTTCAACGAGGAGTCGATCATCTTATATTGTCAGTGCATTTGTTTACAAATTTGTTACCAGGTCACCACCCCTGTACACAACTTCGTCGTCTGTGAACCATTTTTTGGGGGGGAGAGGAGGGTGGCGGCTTCCGTCTTCAGCAAACAATTTTTTTCTGTCGTCTCTACCTAGACACATCCCACCGAATTTATAGCATCATCACTCAGTTTGTTTGTTCTTTCTATTATATAACTGGAAAATATGCATTTTACTATCTGTACATATCCAATTTCAGTTTTTAAATAAAATATTCACCAATTTGAAAACATAATTTTTTTGTATGCCTTAGTGATACATGTTGTTTCTAATGAGAACTGCCCTATCACTGACCTGTTCACAGTAACTCTCTCTCTGCAATACTTTCCTGTTCATAAAGACTGCTACTCCCGTTATATCGTTTCTGCTGCTATTGATATTACGATATAGCCGTATGACCAGAAATCCTTATCTTTTTTCCATTTCTCTTCCCATCATCCTCTGCATCTAGATTGACCCGTTGCATGTCCCTTTTTAGATTTCCTAGCTTTCCTAACACGTTCGTTCATACTTCTGACATTCTGCTCTCCGACTCGTATAAGGTTATGCTTTCGTTGGTTTTTCAATATTTTTCCCTCGGTTGCTTCCTCTTTAAAAGTTTCCTCCCATAAATCCTAATGTGGGATTAATCCAGGATCTTTTGCCAATTGATAGATCACGCCACTTTTTCAACTACAGGTGACTGTTCTGTGTGCAAGCATTATACAGGGTGAGTCACTAACTACTGCCACCAAGAACAACTCCGAAAGTATGATAGGAGCTGAAAATTTTGCGGGACAAAAGTTGCATTGAACAACGGGTGCCATAATATGACGTTGGTTTTTTGTTGTTAGGTGGGGTCGCTTCAGAGATATGAAGGTCAACTATGTTTTTTTCTTAATGGGATGCTATATGTTGTGGATTGGCAAGAGAGCCAACCCACTATGAGAGGAGGCCGAAAGGCACGCGTTTTAGCTCATGCAGGCTGGCGTGAGGACTGGAACAGGTCAAGGAAATGAGACTCGCAAAAAAAAAAAAAAAAAGGACGTAGCTGTGAATACTTAACTTTAATCCATAATTGGTGAACATCGCTCTTGACGGTACATGTTTTACAGCATCAATAGTAACTGGTAATGGCGCCTTGCTAGGTCGTAGCAAATGACGTAGCTGAAGGCTATGCTAACTATCGTCTCGGCAAATGAGAGCGTAATTCGTCAGTGAACCATAGCTAGCAAAGTCGGTTGAACAACTGGGGCGAGTGCTAGAAAGTGTCTCTAGACCTGCCGTGTGGAGGCGCTCGGTCTGCAATCACCTATAGTGGCGACACGCGGGTCCGACGTATACTAACGGACCGCGGCCGATTTAAAGGCTACCACCTAGCAAGTGTGGTGTCTGGCGGTGACACCACACTATAGTTTGGTATTTATTTTCTTATAGCGGCTATCTAGACGAATCCAATGATGTGTAACGGTAAGGTCACAATGATGGCATAAACGTCCATTTATAGAAGGTTTTCGAAGTGATGACCATTGGAATCAATGCAGTGCTGCAATCTTCTTATCACGCATTGACTGGTATTCCTTTACACATCAACACTCATCGAAGCACATGCTCTGACAGTTCTCTCTCGCACATCTTCAGGAGCAGTTGGAACGTCTTTATAAACAATGTCTTTTACGAATTCCCACGAGAAACAAATCCAGAGGCGTCACGTATGGCGAACGAGCCGGCCACGACACATCTCTCCGCGTCTCTGCAACTCATTTCTAGCCATCAGCTAAAAATGTGTCGGACACTCATCGGGCCTATAATTCTGTCCTCCAGAAACCGACCACGGTTTTTGGTGTGCAACTTGCCGCAAACATAGATTTTCAGTTGTCCAATAGTGCATATTACGCAAATTAATATTTCCATGGTTCGTGAATGTAGAATTGTCAGTAAATAAAATCAAATTAATAAATGTGTCATCCCTCTGAAGCTGAAGTTGAGCCCATCGGCAGAATTCAATGCGACGCATACAATCCGTACCAGCTAATTCTTGGTGGAGGCTGATACGGTAAGGATGATATTTATGGCGATGCAGAACACGAACAACACTATTCTGGCTCAAGCTGGATTCCTTTGGGATTTGTCGCGAACTAACGCAAGGATCTCAAACCACAGTGGCAAGAGTACCAATTTCCACTTCCCTGTTAGTAGCTTCCCTTTGCTGAATATCTTTCCAATGTGTTAAAGATCCAGTTGTTCTCAATTTATCATACACGTATTTAAATGTACGACGTGCAGCGTGAGTAGATGAGGATATCTTCCAGCGTATAAGACTTTAACTCTCACTGAATTTCGTTTGCATTCTCCGTAAATAAGAAGCATATCGACTTGTTCTTCGAAGGAATACATCATTTGCATTCGCTTGATTCGACGTACTAGTTTTACGGTTCCTATTAGTGCAGTATTGCGAAACCATCGAATGGTATTTACATGTCAATGGCACGATACATGGATATGCCGTATTCGGCGAATATTTACTATTTGCACGATATACGAGAGAGAATTGTCAGACCATGTGCTTCGATATGTGTCGAAGTGACAGGGAATACCACCTAGTCCATGATAAGAAGACTGCAGCACTGCATTGATACCATTGGTCATCACTTCGAACATCTTTTTGACCTTCGCTGACCTTGAAAGACCTTACTGTTACATATCATTGGATTCGTCACGATAGACACTATCAGAAAATAGAAAAAAAAACTACAGCGTCCCATTTAAAAAAACAAAGTTGACCCTCATACCTTTAACGCTACCCCATCTAGTAACAAAAAACCAACGTCATATTATGGTCCCCGTTGTCCCATGCAACATTTGTCTCACAAACTTTTCAGTTACTACAGTACTTTCGGAGCTGCTCTTAAGAGGCAATAGTTAGTGACTCACCCTGTTTGTCTTTAATGCAGTGATTTAAATTGCCTTTTTCTTCATCATTCCGTTGATCATTGCTGATTATTTTGCACTTTTGCGGCAGTTTACCACGCAAAGGACGAAAGTGTGTCTTAACCTCCATCCGCTCTTGCGCTGTCTCTGACGAGACCAGTGTCGGGATTAGGGCGATTCAATACACCGAAAGTCTTAGGTCGCCACTGCTAACGATTTTTACTCAATGCGTAAGTAGTGGCTGCGTCCGAGCCTAGGACCCAAGACGTTTTGATTGCTGGTTAAAGACTTTTACTTGTATACTTGCATGCTTACAAAAACAACAGCTTCTGGCAGAGTACAAAACAGGCGAATATTTCCCTCCTTATAAGACTGACAGAAAAGTGGGAAACCAGATACCATAATCATTTCGCTCTCCTCACCAAAACTTTTTGCATGTAACCATTCAAAATCTTCTTCTCCACTCTATATGTAATTAATCCTTCATACCCAGCACCCCCCCCCCCCCCTGACTGGCACTGTCTATATACTCATACGTGTGCCTCTCACTGTCTCTTTTCCTCTTATGGACTCTTGCAGTGTCACCACTGCCACTGGCTTCCCTCTCACTTACACTGTCTCTTTTTGCCTTCCATTCCCACTGCCATACTCTACACCGTATCTCAGCGGCTCAAAAGTTCTGTAGGGTCCAACTTTTTTTTCCCCCCTGTACAGACGTGTTTAAAATTTCTACCCAAAATGCACCCTCCCGTACACCGACGTCTTAAACTTCGCTGCACAGCGAGGGTCCAGACTCCTGAGCATCTGTATGGGTTCCGCTCATTTGTATTTTTCATTTCCACTGGCTCCTCTCGCTTTTGCTCCCACTGGTTCTATCTTACTGCCACTGTCCATTTTTCTATCTTTGATTTCCCACTTTATTGCCTTCACCATTTGAATCACTGCCACTTTCCCTCACCATATACTACTTCATATGGCGATAATCCTGTATTTGTTTGCTTCTTTGAATTGTAGGAGGAGATGACGTAATCTATATAGACGTCCCATTTGGTGTGGTGTGAGTCAACGTAGTATCCAATCTTCTTCATGATTGTTCTATGCGCCGGCCGCGGTGGTCTCGCGGTTCTAGGCGCTCAGTCCGGAACCGCGCGCCTGTTACGGTCGCAGGTTCGAATCCTGCATCGGGCATGGATGTGTGCGATGTCCTTAGGTTAGTTAGGTTTAATTGGTTCTTAAGTTCTAGGGGACTGATGACCACAGATGTTAAGTCCCATAGTGCTCAGAGCCATTTGAACCATTTTTGATGGTTCTATGCACTCTTTCAGTTCTTCCAGTGGCTTGCGGATGAAGAGGACTCGTCCTTAACTTCTTCGCTTTCAGTATCTTACACAGCTCCTTGAACAGGTGTGATATGAAGTTCGTTCCCTGGTATGCCGGTATTTTTTCAGGTATTCCAAACTTCAGTATTCAATTATTCACAAGTGCTTGTGCCACTGTTGCTGCCTGCTGGTTTGGTATCGCGACAATTTGTATGTACCTTAAAAAATGTTCTGTGATTGTGAGTACATACTTATTCCCTGCAAGTGTTTTAATGAATGGACCTAAAACATCAATCCCCAGAAATTCTAATGATGCTAGTGCTTGAAGTAACCTTCGCAATGGTACTCTTACTCGACATAAATCCACTCTCTGTGCGCACTGTGTGCAATTTCGCAAATACTGGTTTACGTCTTTCTGCTACTCTTCTGTTGGTAGATCTGCAACCTCCATGACCCTCTAATACGTGATCATGAACTTACTGTAGCAGTCTATTCCGACCACTACCCGCGGTCACAACTTGGCTTCTCTCCATTCCGCTTACAAACTGCTGTGTAAAATACTGCTTACATTGATCATCTGTTATCTGTGAAGACTGCCGTTCCTTGTGCTCATTACACTCAATATATAATACTCCTACTTGGCTACTTAAGCCATTATCATTCCCGTGCTTCTTCCCAGGTTTATGCATGACTTCGAAATCAAACTCACGTAGTCCCTTAAACCTGCTAAAAGGATCCTTTAACCCCAACACCCATTTAAATGCCGCATGATCTGCTATTACTCTAAACTTTTTACCCTATGGTAAACAATTGAAATATGTGATTCCATAAATAAGGCTTAACCATTAACTCGAAACATCTCTCAAATGTGCATATCTCAAATCTTAATGTTTTTTATCATGTAACTCCACATTAGTTGCCAAAAATTAAGTGAATAGTCAGCTAATTCATATTACAAGTAAATTTAACACTATTCAGCACGTATAAAGACTTGGTTGATTACATTATCTAAATGGAAACGAAATATCATGAGTATCTGCAGTCATTTAGTATCAGTCTTCAAATGTTTGCTAATATTGTTACAGCAGGTACGAATATAAACGAAAAATATCAGAAGCTGTAAGCGAAGTTAATAACCAAATGAACTGAAAATACTAAATCACAAAACTTCTGAGTAATCAGAGCATATCTTTCTACAATATTCCAGACAAATTGGTTGACCAAATTTTCCTTTTCTTGGACCCAGAAAACTTCATACGCTTCTTCCTCTTTTCCATTCTATCACTCTGTATGCCTCTAACATTTCGTCATCGAATAAACACTACAAATATTTGAGCTTTAGTAGGCCATTGCCCCAAAATTCGAATCTTATTTGCTGTCAGGAATAGGATCAGCCTCAGAATCATCAAAAATGTCATAGACGTTCCCATTTATCTCTTTACTCATATCGTGTATTAGCTCTTGCATTCAAGCTTCAAAATTTGGATCAGCTGCAGACCTCTCCCTTCTCTTACATTTCGATGGCCATTCTATTCTATAGACAAAAAAAAACATAAATTAACACCTGTAATAAACTAATGTTGCTTTACACACAGCTGGTACTAAGCTGAAGATATTGAGAAAGGCAACTGTGGTTTTTTGCCGTGCTACCACATTCGATCTTCAAAATGAACGATGAGCCGAGAGGCCTAAGTTTCGGGTTAAGGGTTAACACCCCTTTCTTCATTGTGGAATAATTTCTTTCTGCAGAATTTAGTTGTCTTGGTGTTTAAGCTACCAGGTGTTTCATTCCTTCTACCTAGTGTGACATCACACAGTCAAGTGCATGAAATAAACCCTCAACTAAAATCCGGAATACCTATATCGGACTCGATGTTAAAGCTTCTTTTACCTCCTCAAAAGCACGCTGGCACTCTTCTGGTCACATACATTTAGTACCCTTTTTTAAACAATTGTGTGAACTGTTTGGCAATATCCGCAAATCCTTTTACGAACAGGCGGTAATAGTTCGCAACTCCTAAGAACGATTGCAATTACTTTATAGTTTCTGGTACAGGAAATTCACATACAGCTCGTATTAATCTTGGATCTGTTATAACACCATTTTTACTTATGATATGACAGGTACGCTACTTCTTATTTCCAAAATTTCGCTTTTCTGTACTCATTGTTAATTTTGCTTCTTTTAACCTTAGGAATACTTTCCTTAATCTCTGCATATACTGTCCTATGTCACTCTAATAGACAATTATGTCGTCAAGATACACTAAGAATTGCCTCTGAGTACTCCATCCAGCAGTCTCTGAAATGTTGCAGGTGCATTTTTTAATCCGAATGGGATTCTTCTGAAATGGTAGCGTCCCCAGGTTCGTTTTTTTCTTTTTTTCCACGACGACTATTCCTGCCCTCCATGCAATATTACTTTCTTAAATTAATCCACCTTTCAGCAGTTGATCGATAAATTCCTCCAAAATTGGCTGCAAGTACCTAGATTTTCTATAAGTGATTTATTTACATTTGGTATGTTGTGTTGTTAATATGCACAACTGGTAATGGTACGTTTAAAAAAGTAAACCCTTAAATTCTAAAAGCAATTTTTCCATCCGTTCCCTATTGCTTCCCTCTAGATTCTTCAATTTTCCTAGTAATTCAGTTTAAATGGCGTCCAGCGATTGTCTGTGGCTGACATCCCTCGTGTCCCATTCTTCTTCCTACAGGATACACCAATTTACCCATTAACAACCCATTTGTTAACCGTTTGTCCTCTGCGCTAAAGTTATCTATAGGAACAAGTACCTTCTTTTTATGCTTTATTTCTTATACGTGTACAATATCTCTTTTTACTAAGTAACCAGCCGGATCTAATAATACATTCTCTTCTAATGGTTCCACCGCACCCAAAATTCCCACCAGCAAGCTAGACTCACCGCTTAAGCAAAGTGATTTCCCACTACCCTTAGGTACAATGGTGCGAATGAAATCCTAGAGTCATCATTCTCGGTTTAATCGGCTCGTCTCTCAGTACAGACTCCCCTCACAGCATCGCTACGCTGGCAATGGCTTAACTTAGCTGAAACATTTTTCTGTTAAGTTCCACTCTATGGTGCTGAAGATCGATTAGGGCACATCGTTGATATAAGAAATACAATCCTAAAATTATGTTGTAGCCCTCATTCAAGTGTGGTACAGTCTCTACACACTGTTAAAATGGAATCGTATCCAGGCAAAAGTATATGTCCACCGATGCTAATGTTGTGATATTTTTGTTCCCAACTCTACACATTCTGTACCTTGGTGGGTCCCACTGCTTATGTTTCATCAGATCACTACTGGAAACCAATACATGCACCCCTATGTCCAATAATATCCTGCAACCCCTTTTTCCCAGTATTTCTCATATCACACAATCCACCTCCCCATACGATTATGTATCAGCCAGTCTTACTGGGAATGACCATATGCGGACCTGTGGTTTCTGTTGGTGTTTAACACCTTATTCTTCCTCGGTGCTCTACTTCTAAAACTAGTACTTCCTTTTACTTTATTCAAATCACTCAGAGGCTGGAGACACTACCTCCTTACATGCCCCGTTTGTCCACATCTGAAACATTTTGTATCAGCGGCAAACACTGCCTGCCTACCGTGCATTCCAGTCGACAATCGATCCCCTCACACTCTATAGCTAACTGTGCTGCTGTGTGAAAACCTGTCGGACCTCTCGTCCATACACGTCTTGACATTTCCACATGCAACCCTCTTAGAAAGGCATCGAGCACACTATGCTCAACTTCTTGCAAAACAATTTCATTGACTGCAGCATCTTGTCCTATTTCATAGGTACATCCACTAATTTTTCTTGTCTTATCTGGAAACTGTTCCACACTTTCCGCCTTTCTCTTAGTTATTACCCCTAATTATTGCCCATAGTATCTGGCGCTATTTCGTTTCGTGTATCTTTGAATTGAGCCTTCTTTAAATTCTTTGAATTTTGTTACTCCCTGAGGAGCTTATGTATACCCCGTATAAGTTTTATCTTCCCCTATTAGTCTCAGTTTTGCAGTACTCAATAATTCATTTTCAGACGAACCTTCCGTCTGAGCCCGATTTCCAAGGTCTCCCACAAGGGTATGCACATCCTTGAATCCCTTACTAGAGAATGGAGCGATTAAATTTCCGACTAACCACTCTACCACCGTTGTGACGGTCGTGATTCCACCAACCCATGTAGTTGTATTGTAAGTAGGCCGTTTTTATGTTGGTAACGCCACGTAGCGCTCAGTATGAAAATCACTGACTGTGCTGTGTGCAGTCTGTGGCTGGTTTGCATTGTTGGAATACTTGCTATTGTAGTGTTGGGCAGTTGGATGTGAACAGCGCGTAGCGTTGGGCAGTTGGAGGTGAGCCACCAGCAGTGGTGGATGTGGGGAGAGAGATGGCAGAATTTTGAGAGCGGACGATCTGGACGTGTGTCCATCAAAAAGAGTAAATTTGTAATACTGGATATCATGAACTGATATATATATATATATATATATATATATATATATATATATATATATGATGACTTAAGGTAAATAAATTGTTTGTTCTCCGTCAAAATCTTTCATTTGCTAACTATGCCTATCAGTAGTTAGTGCCTTCAGTAGTTAGAATCTTTTATTTTGCTGGCAGTATAGGCGCTCGCTGTATTGCAGTAGTTCGAGTAACGAAGATTTTTGTGAGGTGATTCATGAAAGGTATAGGTTATTGTTAGTCAGGGCCATTCTTTTGTAGGGATTATTGAAAGTCAGATTGCGTTGCGCTAAAAATATTGTGTGTCAGTTTAGTGTTGATCAGAATAAGTAAAGAGCGAAATGTCTGAGTACCTTCAGTTCTGCTCAGCTGTTTGAAAATCAAATAACGTAAGAGGTTTACCAGCAAAGTAATTCATTAATTTTTCAAAGGGGATGTTTCAGTATTATCCACTGTTAATTGTGCTACCTTTTCTAACAATATGTGTGCTGCTTCCGGCTCTGGCACACCTTGTATCTCTGGTTCTCTGAAGCTTCGTTCTTGACAAAACCCATTTTGAGAACTAACACTCACAAGACAGGAAAACAAAATACGTGAACTTAGTTCTTACGTCTACTTATGAGGCATATCGACTCTCGGCATTGTCTAGCCATATGCTCTCAATAGTTGGATGTGTAACATTTTACTACAAGTGATTCCATGCATGACGCTGCCTGAAGGTTATTACACTGTGCACAGGTAACAGGCAATGAGATTTCCGTTACCTCTAAAACGAGGCAAATTCAACGGTCTTGTTCTCGTAATAAAATCTGCTATACAAAATGCATGCCGGTCAGATATTTTTTCCATGATCAAAATAGAATTAAAATTTTGGGACTGACTGTACTTTAGCTGTAAGTTCAGACGTTGCTCTAAGACGACGACGCCAATGATCTGACATCAGTGTTAGATGACCCATTGATTGTCACCTGTGGGGAGTGCAATGAGACATCAGCACAACAGTATAATTGCGTAATTAACTACTTTATTCCGGCCCTTGGCTGTAGTATATCAAGAACAGTTTGGTGGAGGTGCCCAACTGCCTCTCATTCGAAGCAATAGGTGTCTGGCATTGCTGACAGTGCAAAGATCGGGGCTGAGCGTGGCGTCGCTCGACCCCTGCTGTTAGCGTAATCTCCAGGTGCGACTGTGACGACAGCGTGGGAGAGCAGCTGACAAAACCGCGGGGGCGTTCGTCACCTTCCTCCAGCGAGCGGGCAGCCCTCTGCTCCGTCGGGCGGCTCTCCTGAATCAGGGCAGACTGTCCAGTCCCGCAGTCGAACAGCAGGCCCCATACTGCATTCCGTGATGTCGCTCCAGGTGTCACAGGCTTATGGTGTAGGGAGTGATACTGACATGAGAATATTTTAGTACACAAATGGCTGGGTACTTATATGCTCCAGACTACACTCCTGGAAATTGAAATAAGAACACCGTGAATTCATTGTCCCAGGAAGGGGAAACTTTATTGACACATTCCTGTGGTCAGATACATCACATGATCACACTGACAGAACCACAGGCACATAGACACAGGCAACAGAGCATGCACAATGTCGGCACTAGTACAGTGTATATCCACCTTTCGCAGCAATGCAGGCTGCTATTCTCCCATGGAGACGATCGTAGAGATGCTGGATGTAGTCCTGTGGAACGGCTTGCCATGCCATTTCCACCAGGCGCCTCAGCTGGACCAGCGTTCGTGCTGGACGTGCAGACCGCGTGAGACGACGCTTCATCCAGTCCCAAACATGCTCAATGGGGGACAGATCCGGAGATCTTGCTGGCCAGGGTAGTTGACTTACACCTTCTAGAGCACGTTGGGTGGCACGGGATACATGCGGACGTGCATTATCCTGTTGGAACAGCAAGTTCCCTTGCCGGTCTAGGAATGGTAGAACGATGGGTTCGATGACGGTTTGGATGTACCGTGCACTATTCAGTGTCCCCTCGACGATCACCAGTGGTGTACGGCCAGTGGAGGAGATCGCTCCCCACACCATGATGCCGGGTGTTGGCCCTGTGTGCCTCGGTCGTATGCAGTCCTGATTGTGGCGCTCACCTGCACGGCGCCAAACACGCATGCGACCATCATTGGCACCAAGGCAGAAGCGACTCTCATCGCTGAAGACGACACGTCTCCATTCGTCCCTCCATTCACGCCTGTCGCGACACCACTGGAGGCGGGCTGCACGATGTTGGGGCGTGAGCGGAAGACGGCCTAACGGTGTGCGGGACCGTAGCCCAGCTTCATGGAGACGGTTGCGAATGGTCCTCGCCGATACCCCAGGAGCAACAGTGTCCCTAATTTGCTGGGAAGTGGCGGTGCGGTCCCCTACGGCACTGCGTAGGATCCTACGGTCTTGGCGTGCATCCGTGCGTCGCTGCGGTCCGGTCCCAGGTCGACGGGCACGTGCACCTTCCGCCGACCACTGGCGACAACATCGATGTACTGTGGAGACCTCACGCCCCACGTGTTGAGCAATTCGGCGGTACGTCCACCCGGCCTCCCGCATGCCCACTATACGCCCTCGCTCAAAGTCCGTCAACTGCACATACGGTTCACGTCCACGCTGTCGCGGCATGCTACCAGTGTTAAAGACTGCGATGGAGCTCCGTATGCCACGGCAAACTGGCTGACACGACGGCGGCGGTGCACAAATGCTGCGCAGCTAGCGCCATTCGACGGCCAACACCGCGGTTCCTGGTGTGTCCGCTGTGCCGTGCGTGTGATCATTGCTTGTACAGCCCTCTCGCAGTGTCCGGAGCAAGTATGGTGGGTCTGACACACCGGTGTCAATGTGTTCTTTTTTCCATTTCCAGGAGTGTATCTTCGTTCAGGGCTTAAACACTTCCATGGTGGCAGGTGAGGAAAGACTTTCATTCTTCCACTACGGTATTGCAGCGTTGGCTGTTGATATACTGTACTGTACCCAGCTGGCTCTTCTTCGCAATGCCTGTCAGCCGCGTTTGGCTTTGGAACACATAAAACTCTTGCCTGCCCATGGCTGGCTCTGTTGCAACTCACTTCCGCTCTGGCGTACTTTTTCGAATATGGTCTACACGCTACAGCTGCATCTTAATACTGGATTCCGATTTTCGAAAACTGGAAAATCTGCAACGTAATTGTTACAGGAGGGCGCCATCGCCACAAAGTTTATGATGATCTTGTGAGAGCTGTGGAGAGACACACGATCGTGCCTATGGTGGTAGGAAGGATGGAGAAGGTGCTGCTTGCGAGGAGAGACTCGAGGGAGACAGTTCCTTTGCGCTCAAAAATATTAGATGCGTCCTGCAACAAAATGTATGAATAGCAACTGTGGTACAAATGCGTGAGATCCGAATATTTATTCTGATCAGAGCTAACAATCAAAGCAGGAAATTCCGAAAAATGGGCCCAAATGAACTCACCTCATCATAAGTTTTATCCGTGTCATGTAAGATTACTTTCGCATGAGGACAAGGACTTCGATAACCTAGTATCCCTCGCTCCTGAGGCACTAGTGTGGGCGCCACTTCTCTGACGAGTGCCGCACCTGGTGAGATAATGCTTGTGATACAGAGTTGTAACGAAGACCTAAGGGAAGAACGGAATCGTCATCAGTCTAAATATGACTGAGGGATTTTCTTATTTGACATGTACCATGTGTTACCTTGGCAGTGAATCAGTACTGACCTATACCAGTTTTTTGTAGCAATAGATAGTAAAAAGTAGACAGAATTTCATTTGAATTCCAGTGCATGAGATCGGCCGACGAATTACATTTGGATATCACCAAACCTCAGAATTCGTCGGCACTTCGACAGGTCCTCTTAAGGCTCTGCATTGAAGTAGGAACTCGAACTAAACCTTAGAGCTCTACTTTGTGTCCAAAAATTATCACATGACCAATACCATTCGTTTCAAAGGCACCAGCCATGTTAAGTAGTTGGGTATGGAACCTCCTTTGTTATAATTACAGCGTTTAGTCTTTGGGGGAGTCATATATTATGCTATGAGACCAAGACGCTGCTGTGTTCGATTGTATTCTTTTTATTAGTATAGGTCCATATCTGCATAATTATATCAGGTGGTCTTGATATCCATGTGACATCGATGTCTCTATTGGTGTCAGTGCTATGCTCCTTTGATGTTGGTGGAGCTGTAGTTGATGTTAAACTGAGGTTGTCGAATCATGGGAGTTTATTTTACTGTGTCGTCATTGTGAAATAAACTTTCATAAATCGATATCCTCAGAAATAACATCTACTACTGCTCCACGAACATCAAAGGAGCATATAGCGACAACAACTGAGTCATCAATGTCATATGGATATCAAGACAACCTGATATTAGCTGAATATGGCAATCACGCCGAAATAGGCCTATAGTAAAAAAAAAAAAGAAAAAAAATGAAAACCACACCAACGTCTTAGTCTCATAGCGTAATATATTGTGTCCTTATGGGATATACAACACAGTAGTCCCAGATGAGTACAAACTGTTGACTTCGGGGAAATGCTTACACCAAGTTCTGATGAATGAAATGAGGGGTCGGTTTCCGTTTTTTCAAAAGCATGGTGAAGAGTCGTTTCTGGGCAACTGCGATGAGTCGATATGGCAAGCACTCGAAGCTCTGGTTAATCGCAAAAATGATCGAAGACGTCAAGCTCGATCAGTCTGTAACTCTATCGGTATTCTTTTACTGAATTTTGCTTTACTCCTTTACTAATGTTCACCCACTACTTTACTTTGGCTGCGAAACTTCATTCACAATACACACATAAGCATTGAAAGGAATATCGATAAGTGCGAAATTTTACAAAACGTGGTTTTTGCAACTGTAATGTTTCATGCAGGGCAGGTTTAAGGTTCAGGCAACAAAAGTCGACTCTTGGGGAGCCAAGCTGACGGGCACTAGAGACGCCACAACTAAAATTTTTATAAGAACGTACCACAATTAGTAACGGCCACTTGGGGTGTAATACTGAGAGTGGCACCAAAGTGGAAGATTGTACGGTGTGTATAACAGTTCACAATTAGTGTCGAAAACTGACACGGGAAAAAGTGTTAGGAAGGGAAGGAGGAGAGGGGGTGGGCGCCAAATGAAAGGTAGCTTGTGTCGAAAATGTTCTCGAAGTGGCCCTGAGTATACAGGGTGAGTCACCTAACGTTGCCGCTGGATTTATTTCGTAAGCCACATCAAATACTGACGAACCGATTCCACAGACCGAACGTGAGGAGAGGAGCTAGTGTAATTGTTTAATACAAACCATACAAAAATGCACGAAAGTATGTTTTTTAACACAAACCTACGTTTTTTAAAATGAAACCACCTTAGTTTTGTTAGCACATCTGAACATATAAACAAATACGTAATCAGTGCCGTTTGTTGCATTGTAAAATGTTAATTACATCTGGAGATATTGTAATACTAAAGTTGACGCTTGAAACCTCCGGCGTTCAGTTGCGTGTTGTAACAAACACGGGCCACGGTCGGCGAGCAGCATCTGCAGGGACATGTTTACGACGACCGTGTTTACGAGTGTGGCTGTAGTGCAGCACTGTTGTGGTTTGATCTAGCTGTCGCAGTGTCCGCACGTAGCGCTTGCTGCTATTGTTATTCTGCATTTGTCTCCGCACGCAGACCAACTGTAGTACACCGTGTTACCAGACGTCTGTGATAGTGTAGTGTTGTAGGAATTGTGACCATGGTGTATTCGAACTCTGAAAAGGCGGAGATGATACTCATCTATGGCGAGTGTCGACGAAATGCAGCTGAAGCCTGCAGGGTGTATGCAGAACGGTACCCGGACAGAGAGCATCCAACGTGCCGCACATTGCAAAACATCTACCGCCAACTGTATGCAACATGTATGGTCGTAGCATGCAAACGGGTCCGTAACAGGCCCGTCATAGGAGAAGCGGGTGCAGTTGGTGTGTTAGCTGCTGTTGCCATGAACCCACACATGAGTACACGGGACATTGCGAGAGCCGGTGGACTGAGTCAAAGTAGTCGTCACCGCTTTCAGCCGTTTCATGTGTCGCTATATCAGCAATTACATGGTGATGACTTTAATCATGGATTGCAATTCTGTCAAGGGGCATTAACAGAGAATGCGTTGCAGTTCTACCTGTTTACCGATGAAGCGGATTTCACAAACAACGGGGCAGTGAATCTACGGAACATGCATTACTTGTCCGTGGACAATCCTCGCTGGCACAGACAGGTAGAGCGACAGCGACCGTGGACTGTAAATGTATGGTGCGGAATCATTGGCGACCACCTCATTGGTCCTCACATCGTTGCAGGGGCCCAAACAGCTGCAACATACATCGCGTTTCTACAGAATGATCTGCCAACGTTGCTCCAAAATGTCCCACTGGAAACGCGTCGACGTATGTGGTATTAGCATGATGGTGCACCTGCACATTCCACAATTAACACTAGGCTGACCCTTGACTGGATGTTCGACGGGCGTTTCATAGGACGTGGAGGACGCATAAATTGGCCAGCCTGTTCTTCTGATCTTACACCTCTGGACTTCTTTCTGTGGGGTACGTTAAAGGAGAATGTGTACCGTGATGTGCCTTCAACCCCAGAGGATATGAAACAACGTATTGTGGCAGCCTGCGGTGACATTACACCAGATGTACTGCGGCGCGTACGACATTCATTACGCCAGAGATTGCAATTGTGTGCAGCAAATGATGGCCACCACATTGAACATCTATTGGCCTGACATGTCGGGACACACTCTATTCCTCTCCGTAATTGAAAACGGAAACCACGTGTGTACGTGTACCTCACCCCTCATGGTAATGTACATGTGCGTCAGTGAAAAAGACCAATAAAAAGGTGTTAGCATGTGGACGTAATGTGCTGTTCCAGTCTCTTCTGTACCTAAGGTCCATCACCGTTCCCTTTGGATCCCTACGTAATTCGATGCTCTCCGATACACACGATCGAACAGTGGAGGAGTGGTACTCAAGCGTCAACTTTAGGTTACTATATCTCCGGATGTAATTAACATTTTACAATGCAACAAACGGCACTGATTACGTATTTCTTTATATGTTCAGATGTGCTAACAAAACTAACGGGGTTCCATTTAAAAAAAAACGTAGGTTTGTGCTAAAAAACATACTTCCGTGCGTTTTTTTATGGTTTGTATTAACCAATTACACTAGCCACTCTCCTCACGTTCGGTCTGTGGAATCGATTCGTCAGTATTTGATGTGGTTTACGAAATATATCCAGCGGTAATGTTAGGTGACTCACCCTATATACATTTATAATCTGAAATTACTATTGAAACAAAAAAATGTGAAAAATATGACGTACTGCGTTGTAGTGTTTTATCATCTTCTCTTCTCAAGTTGCCTGCCGAAGAGCTGCGATGAAAATGTTTTCCAGTACTGAGTTTCGAACTGACCACCTGTGGGTCGAGTGCCAAAGTTTGAAATAAGAGGGGCGTTTGAAAAGTCCGTGCTAAGTCCGAGGGATTGCACCACCTTCGCGTATCGATGTCATATTTCGTTGGTAGCATCCTTGGAGAGAACGCACACCAAGTTTCAGCCATATTAGTCTATTTATTTGTGTTTGGCATTCGTGTGAATCAAGGAAGTAGAGCAATTTTCAAAAAATCGACGAAAAAGAATTTCGTGTGGTGATTAAACATTACTTTATAAAAGGCAAAACTCCTCAGGAGACTAAAGAGAAACTTGATAAACATTACGGTGACTCTGCACCTTCGATTAGAACATTATATGTGGTTTCAAAATTTTCGGATTGGCCATATAGGCACAAGTAATGCTGAACTTTCTGGACGCTCTGTGGAGGTTACGACTCCAGAAATCATTGATACAATCCATGATATGGTGATGGATGTCAGAAGAGTTAAGATGTGCGAGATTGCTAGTGCTGTTGGCATCTCGAATGAACAGGTGCGTAATATTTTGCATAAACATTTGGACATGATAAAGCTATTCCGGAAGATGGGTTGCGCCATTGCTCACGCTTGACCAAAAACGGAATCGTGTGAAGTGTTGCAAGGATGGTTTGCAGCTGTTCAGGAAGAATCCGCAGGACTTTAAGCGTCGTTTCATCACTGTAGATGAAGCAAGCATACATTACTCTACTCCTGAGACCAAACAACAATCTAAACAATGGGCTACCAAGGGAGAATCTGCACCAAAAAAGGCGAAGACCATTCCTTCGGCCGGAAAGGTTGTAGCGACTGTCTTTTGGGATTCGCATGGGATAATCCTCATCGACTATCTGTAAAAGGGTAAAACTATTACAGGTGAATATTATTGATCGTTATTGGGCCGTTTGAAAACCGAGCTGCAAGAAAAACGCCAGCGATAGGACCGCAAAAAGTCCTTTTCCATCACGACAATGCACAAGCACACACCTCAGCAGTAGTGATCGCAAAATTAGTGGAAATAGGATTCAATCTTGTTTCACATCCCCCCTACTCTCCAGACATGGCTCCCTCGGACTACTATTTGTTCCCCAATTTGAAGAAATGGCTGGTGGGACAAAGATTTTATTCAAACGAGGAGGTGATTGCAGCAAGTAATAGCTATTTTGCAGACTTGGACAGTTCCTATTATTCGGAAGGGATCAACAAATTAGAACAGCATTGGACGAAGTGTATAAGTCTAATAGGAGATTATGTCAAAAAATAAAGAAGGTTTACGCCAAACACGCAAGTAGTTTTTATTTTTGCACGGACTTTTCAAACGCCCCTCGTATGTTGGCGACTCAGCTACGGAGGCGAACACGTGCTAAATACGACACTGTGACAAAAGTGCGATCTGTGAGGACGCACCTCGTTCACGCTCGGGTCACTGAGGAAGTGCTGCAGAACGGCCGCCCCCGGCCTTCGGGTGGCGCTGCTAATGAGAGGGTTCTCGCGACAGCGCCGACACCGCCGCCCCGCCGCCGTTCGCTTGTTTTTGTGCACTCGGCGCGGCTCCTTTTGTTCCAAACTGCTACTTAGCGTGCGGCTCCGACTTTTCCGGTTCTGAATAACGTGCGCCTGGGAAAGCCCGCCCAAATGCGGTACTCGGCTCGCTTTTAAAACGTGGTATTTTTGTTCCAGGCGGTGTTTGGAGACCGTTTAACTTACTTGTTCCTCGAAATAGTACAGGCGGATGCACTGTAAACAATGAAGGATCTCGGAAAAAAAGAGAGAGGGTTCTACGGCCCTCAGGGCTGTCGATTCTGAGGTACACCCCGCCACTTGTGTCAAGGATGCGCTGTGCTGCGGAACATAATCGCTATCCTAAAACCAGGATATTTCTTTCCTAGAGAGTTACTCTGATGCTAGAAATTAGGTATTATGTTAATCGGTAATAAGTTTCTGCACTATCTTCAACTGTAGATTACAACATTACTGACTGAAGTCACATTTCCCGATCTTTTCAAGGAACACCTGCGGGCAATGAAGTGTTCAGATGGACAGATTTGCGAAAAATCTCTGTCGTCCAAGCGGTCGATGTGTAATCAGACACGTTATCCTGGATCAGGCTCGCCTTACTTTGTGCTATTATCCTGCCACATACTATTGTTTATTGCTTCTGCTTAAGGGCACCACACCCTGCCTATCTAACCCATGTTAATTTAGGCAAGTATTTGACCCAATTCTAAAAAAACTGTTTGATGCAGGACCTACAATTTTTACTGTACGTTACATGATGCCAATAGAGTCAACTGTACTAAAATCTACTTTATCCATTTTATTGTTTTTAAGAAATGCTTTTTTAAATTTATTAACAAGAAAATGAAGTTTCTTCTGCAGAAAATATTTTTTGTGAACTTCCTAATGGGGGAATATTAATGAATGTAGTACCAGAGGTGGCTTTTTATGTTATGCAGAGTCTCTGAAAATTTCATTCATTTATCTATGTTAGTTTCTGATATGATGAGACGTATGTATCGAAAATTTTAGTTAGCGGGATATTGATTTTCAAGAAAAAAACTCTTGAAACTTGTTACTTACAGTTAATTAAAACTGTCCTGCTGCATATGATGGCCGTTCTTTGACGTCTAGCAGGTCTTCCAGCTTCTTTTTCACCTTCCTGGATGTTTGTCTTGCTTTCTTGCCATATTAAATGCAGACCTGTCTGCATCGGCTATCCTCATTTTATCGCAATGTTGCAGCCCAGCGATCATATTTTCGCCAGGATTAATTCCCAGCTTTTTCAGTATCCTACACTTTCCAATATTACCACAGCTGAATGTAATAACAGCATCATGAACTCCTACTTTCATTATATGCATTCCTACAAATACAGTTTTAGGCGAGCAGTTCCAAATTATGCTGTTGAAACATTCATTTGAGTTCTGTGTCTGCCCATGCAGATATTTCCTTAGAATGTCAGGATGAACCAAGTCTTTGAAAATAGGTCTAATTGCTGTAATAACAGCAGTAGGAAGAGAATGCTGGTGAGAATAAGATTCTCCAGTTGCGTGAGCCCTATTGTATTTGCACCACGAATTTTCTCCTAATGGACACAATCCATGATATGGCTTATTATCATTAGAGGACTTATGGAAGAATATGGCCCAAACATCTCTCTTCATTGCCTCCAGATTTTCTTTATTTGTCCTAATTGCCTGCTATAGTAACGTGCAAGTTTTCTATTTCAGTGTTAGTTAGCCAACCCTGTCCGGTCAACAATTTTCAATCTTCTAATTTTTTTCATGTAAGGTGTCAGGCAGTTCCAGCACCTTCCATGAAAACCCTGACATGATAAGCAAATCCAGTAGTATGTCACATAGCTCCGAATAAATCGTGACATTAAATTAACCAAAGCAATACGAGTAACGAATGAGCAAATGGAATACCACAGACTAACACAAGAATGCCTAAATGCGTGTCATACCTTCCCACCGTGAGACAGACGCAGTTCCGAGGGGAGAAACGGGAACAGAAGCCTAGAGCAGAACCGTGTTAAGCTAGAAGGCCCTACGATAAGGGACGGACACCCACGTCGCCAGCTAACCACCAGGACAGCCCCCCAGCCCATGTTAAAAGCTAGAGCCCTCCAGAACAACAGTATAGATCTTACGATAACACTAAAATGGCCACACCAGCTGCAAGTTTTAGCGTGAGACTTTTTCGCGTCTCTGTTACGTTGCAAACTTTAAAAACATTGCCCCACCACGAAAAGTATAACGTTTCTCATTGGATAGACAGAATTTTTGTAGGTGGAGCTTAAGGTTAACATTGAGACCCTGATTGATCAGATGAAAACACAGCCAGATAGCTTTTTTTAAACCAACTTCGGTAAATTGTAGTAAGGAGAAGTTAGGAGAGAGTTGCTTCCGAGACGGCGAGCTGTATGGAGCTGCGCCGACCGCCGCCCCTGACGAACACCGACAAGGTAATGAACGCACGCGATGCCGCATTTTTGAGCGCAGAAGGCTTCACTCACAACTGCAGAAGTCTCATCTTTTACATCCCCTTTTTACGTAATACTAGTGTCGATCGTCAATTAAAGCTCATGGTATTCACATTTGCTACGTAAGTTAAAATCTGAAACGCGATGATTTTTCTGTTATATAATTATTGAGAAGCCACATCAGCCTCTGTAATTTACGACAAGTTAAATGGTTCAAATGGCTCTGAGCGCTATGTGACTTAACTTCTGAAGTCATCAGTCGCCTAGAACTTAGAACTAATTAAACCTAACGAACTTAAGGAGATCACACACATCCATGCCCGAGGCAGGATTCGAACCTGCGACCGTAGCAGTCGCTCGGCTCCAGACTATAGCGCCTAGAACCGCACGGCCACTCCGACCGGCACGACAAGTTAGATAAGTAATTAAAGATAATTGAGGGTCACTGTAGACCATTATGATAGTTTTCTCTTTTGTGAAACTTAATTTAAACCTAGATTATAGATGTGATATGGCATAGGTTATCCTTCGATCCATTGTAGAACTTGGTAACCCATTCAGGGAATATTCGTTCACATTTTTGTTGAACGCAGTTGGTTTTTATCATCCTGTATTAAAACATTTCCTTTTAACAATAGTGCAATTTATAAACAATGTTTTGTTAGTAGAATAAAATTTCCAATGGTAAACTGCTTTTTCGACGTTATTTTACTTATTTTACCAGCTAACTAAAAATAGGAAAGCCTTGAACCCCTTCCACTAAATTTAGTTAGTATTAAGATTGTTTTACAGGGAGTGCAGTGGAGCTGACGCTGAAATCATTAAGTATTTGGTTATATCATCGCTAAACTCACTGAACTCTTCTGAACTCTACATGTCATGCGTGGTCTGGCGTCTCCTTACCACCAATAGGTCCCAGGTTCAAACTAGTCAATTCCCTAAAAAACACGCTCAGAGCGTCGTTGCGCGAAAGTGGTAGGAAGACACGACATAGAACAACAGACATCACGCAAAATGTTAGAAGTTTTAGTTAACCGACCCTGTCTGGTCAACAATTTTCAATCTTCTAATTTTTTTCGTCTAATATCAACATTTAGTTTTCTCAGCCTTGTTCCCAAACGTTTTTGAACATGGCCTACATATTCTGTTTTGCATCTCATCATGGCTTAGAGTTGACAGTGGGTGGGTTGGCAGTGGGTGACAGGAAAGTGGGAGTGGCACATGAACACACGTGGTAGGAAAATGCTCTTTAAATGCTAGAAAAAAAATTTTTGAGCAAAATCCTTTTCAGAGAACTTAAATAAAACCTTAATCTATCGAAATATGATGAAAACCGAAAATAGATTTTTTGCGACCGGAACCACGGTGTGGTCCGCTTAAACTCACTATAAGAACGGTCTCAAAACACTGCGATCCTGCACAGCGTGATAATACAGGAGAGTTAAAGTAATTTAAGTTTTTTATGTCATATTTACACGATGGTACTGTGTGATATCGTTTTTGAACAGGTCGTGATGAGTGTATGTGGATTACCAAATAAAAAATATATGCGGTGCTGTTTAAAAATCCGTACTTCTGTTTATGTCTTCGCAATGTACGAAGTTACAAGGAAACCTACAATGCCCAATGGTAACTAAATAACATTTGTTTCATATTTTTTTCTTGTTCCTGGAAAAAAGTTATTTCTAACGGAGAAGATAAATAGGTCACCCTTTAGAACCTACACCGATGAGACAGAACATTATGACTCTTTGTTTAGTAGTGTATTGGTCCACTTTTCAAACACAGTGCAGTAGCGGTTCTGCTTAGTACGGATTATAAGAGTCCTCGATAGGTCTCTAAAAGTATGTGGCACAAGATGTCTACTCAAAGGTTACTAAATTCCCACAAATGGCGGGAGGTGATTTGTGGGCACGCAGCTGGCGCCTGATATGTGTTCCAATGGATACAGATCAGGGGCATTTACTGGCTAAGGCATCAATGTAAGCTGACTATCATGTTCCTCAAACCTCTGCAGCATGATAGTGGCCTTGTATCGCTGAGAATTATCCTGCCGGAAGAGCCATCTCCATTAGAGAAAAACTTCAACCATGAAGGAGGTGCAGATGGTCCGCAGTAATGTTCACGTAGTTTACTGATGTTGCCCAACTCAATGTACTCCATTGCATAATTCTGCTCTTATCGGCCTGCATCTGTGGCGCGGTGCACGTTTCAAGCAGCCATTCACCTGGACGACGCCGTTAGGCACCCAACCACCGACATGGTGTAGCAAGAAATGCGATTCATTTGACAGGTGACACGTTTCTATTGATCCACGGTGAAAACTCAGTGATGCTGTGCCCACTGCAATCGTAACTGACGACCTCGTTCGGTAAACAGTGGAACACTTAGGGGTCGTGTGCAGTGGAACTCCATGTTCAACAACGGTCCTTGAACGGTGTGATCCGAACCACTTCTGCCTGGACCAGCATTGTACTCTCTGCCTTCAGATCTGCCACAGGTCACTGCCTATCCTGGATTACGCATTGGGGGATCCTCCGACCTCTACATTTTGAGACGAGACATGGATGTCCAGCACCACGCAGCTTACTTGTAATTCTGCCATCCTTCAACCACTGTCCATAGGCGCTCACGACAGTAGTTCGCAAACAGGTAACCAGCTTCGCCGTTGCAGATATTCTCGTTTCCAGATGCAGCCCCACAACAATGTGCCCTTTGTCAGAACAGCTTATATTATTGCATTTCCGCATTTGCGGCCCGTACCTTCGCTATAATGACTGCCCATTCGTCTCTCTTGCACTTACATTCTTTCCTTACTGCGTCAAGTGCCCGCAACGTCACCAGGAGGCATTCAAGCTCGCGGTGGGCCGTAGTCATAATATTTTGTCTCATCAGTATATGGCAACGTATAAGAGCAAGTTACAAGTTGAGGCTTTCAGTTCGTCACGGATTACACTAATCTGCAACACAAAACTCGTGAAAGTCAAGGGTTCTAGTTAAGAGTCTTGGTCTAGCATACAATCTTAACTATACACACGTTTTCGTTTAATTCTGTATTGTTTCTTATAGGGTAGAAATCGACATTATTGTAGTATCGCTGCCTATCTCGCTTGCGGATATCGATAGTCGCCTCTCTAGCGAGGACAGTGCACGATTGTAGAAAGTCGTGCCCTAACTTCGTGTATCGTGTATCATGCAGTGTCGGTGCCGCGACTGCATGATGCACTTTACAGTACTTTTGTTGAAGAAATTAAAATGCTTCTTACGAAAGTTGTATATTTCATATCAGTGTTGACGGTTCAGTCGGCTCAGTAAATTGGAAATTTGTGGCAAGGTCTTATGGGACCAAACTGCTGAGGCCATCGGTCCCTACGCTTACGCAATACGTAATCTAACTTAAACTGACTTACCCTAAGGACAACACACACACACACACACACACACACATACACACACACACACACACACATGCCTAATGGAGGATTCGAACCTCCAACAGGGGCAGCCGCCCGGACCGTGACAAGACGCCCTAGACCGCGCGGCAGTCGGTTCAGTATTCATGATTTATTTCAGACTGATTATTCCGAAATCTTGTGTCATGTCGCGAGAATACCAATCAACCGCGTTGTGTGAGTTACGGGACAAGTAACGTGTACTGAGCAGCTGAACAATTATCTGGGTGAATATTAAAAGTATGACCAAATATCACGAGCGTAGACACACTGCTTGATAACTGGCAAGGTACAGAGACATTGTTCGACAGGAATAACCGGAGGCAATAATGGACAACTTCAAACATAGTATGTACGTGATAGAAGTGGAGTGAGATATCTATGACGGAAAATGTTACAGATTTCACCCCAAGTGACAGCGGAACAGACGGACATAAACAACGTTCAATGCTGAAATAGGTCACACTCCCAGAAATATTTAAACACAGTATGGACGAAGGAAAGGAGACGTGGAAGGGCGAACCCAGGCTGAGCACATTGCAATCACAATGACAGATAAAACCACAATCTTCTTTTACACCTAATATACAATAATGAACAGCAAGTTTCTTTTACATAATCAGTGTTTAACACAAGAGAAGTATCAATTTGAACAACAAGCTTCACTTACGCAAGCGAATTTAAAAGGGGAAAAAATAATTGAGATAACTACTATTTATCACGGTAAGTTTGTCGAAGTCATCCTTACCCCGGCAGGAACCACTCTTAAAACTCAATAGACAAGAAGTTAAACTCAGTCAAAGTTTTAAGCAGCCGTAAGGCCCTTAAATAAAAGCCACACAAGTATAGCAGTGGAATTAATTAAAGGTTTCTAAATACAATCACACAACAACCAATAATATCCTCAGAGAAAGAGGGCAAATTTACTACTTCAAGTCTGCTAATCTTGCAATGAGTTACAAGTGTGCAACCAAGTTAGGCATAGCTCACTATCAAGAGCAGCGAATTGAAAATGGAATGTAAACGTTCAAAAGCTTAAATTCAGTAAATGTTCGTGAACTCAAGTACAGAAAATATGTTCTTAACTTTGTCGCGCGGGATTGCAAGACATGACGAGATCGAAAAATTAGTTACTTAATACGACCCATCAAATAGAATATCCGGAAAACTTAACTTCTTTAGGAGCTGGAGCTGGAACCAAAACACCAGAGAGAGCTAACGGCCACTGGAGACGCCATCTGGGTACACTCACAGGTCGAAACACAGGAGTACGTATACGAGGGCAAGCGCCGCGCCAGTTATAATGCCACGGTTCAGAAGTCAAGGCTGTCGACAAATAGCATACACTTTACAACACTAAAGTCAGGAGCTCCGGCAGTAAGGTGTTTAGGACTTAATATGACCCTTAAAGCAACGTAACGTTAGCTAAGCAATTACTTAACTCTCGGTTAAGTGAATAAGACTTAAACCTCTTAATTATAAGCAGAAATTTCATTTACTGTACTAAAACTGTTAATATAAAATGGCAAGATACTTGTCATAAACAGCAGCATATTTACCAACAGACATCGAAAGCCCTTCTGAACCTATAGAGTAATAGATACAAGATTACTCCCTTGGTAGGGACTTTGGGCTTAACATCTACAGATAAGATTGAAGTTGCATACCTTTAAGGTTTCAACCCACTTAAAACAAATTTAAAAGAACATTTGTTTGAAACACCAAAAGCTGATTCAACAATGCTGAAACTTAAAATGGATAAGGAATTATTTATAGCTAAGAAAAAAATAATGGAAACACCAGTACACGTTAAGTACCGCCGACAGAATCTGGAAAGAACTCTTCAAAGACAAATTTAGTACTTCAGTAAGTGACCCATCTAACTAAACATTCATGTAACACGAGACTAATTCGGAGGTTCTAACAGACCAGCTGAATGTACAACACTTTTTATACATACATGAATGGAAATCACTAAGCGAATTAGCAAAGCTACATTCGCAATTTCAGAGAGATTTCAGTAATTACAAGAGAACGTCATGTTTCAAATTTCACAGGAGAAGTTCACTGAGGGAGTAATCACATTAGACGTCATAACTTCTTTAGTAATCCATATGTCATCATTGAAAGCACTATTCCAGCGGCTAACATCAAAACTGCACACGGCGAGAACATTCCAGAGGGCAAACTGCTGGTGCACTCTCTCTCCAAAACCCAGAAATCAGCCACAATGGATGCTGCAGTGCATAAGGCTCCGAATACAGCAAAAGGCTCCAACGGCTATCATGTCAACAGACTGACCCATCAACCCGTACCCGCTGCAGTGTATATCAACACCAACTCCTGACTCGCACATAGCAATAAACTGGGTGAATTAGTGCAGCATTTAACCCTCCTGCCGGGATGCCAGTCAGCCAGAGAATCCAAATATATCATAACGCCGCCATTGCTCACTCCCAACTTAAAGGTCGATGTCGGAATCTCAGCAAGTAATATGTCCTCAAAGGACACTAAAACACATTTTCCACCAGTCTTTACGCTAACTGCCAGACTGTTGACGAGTCTTTGTGGTATATTGTCACACATCTCTCACAAGGCGGTTTTCAGTTCTTGCACGGTTTGGAGGGATTGTTTCTTGAGAAAACTTCTGCCAACAGCTTCCCAGGCATATTCTGCAGGCTTTATGTCCGAGGAGTACACAGGCCATTCCATACGTTCAATATCTTCAATTTCCAAAGTATGCGATATCCCGGTGGTTCTGTATGAGCAGACGCTGTCGTCCATAAACAGAAAGTCGGTACCGACCGCACCCTTAAACAGACGGACCTGATCCATCATAACATCCCAGCAATACCGTTGGGCTGTACCGCTACCTCGCGCTAGGATATACAGCGATGTTCTGCCATTGTTCAAAACGCCTGCCCATACCGTAACATCGATGACGTTGACGAACGGTCTGTGGTGTTCAACGTGTTCCCCTCGCTCCCCACACTAACTAACTGGTAGCCAGGATCACTCGCCACAGTGAAGCAGGATTCGCCAGACACCTCTATGGTCCACTGTTCCTGTCCCCAACCAACAAGCTCACTATATGGTGGATGAGGTAGGATACGTTTCACAGTCTTACTAGAGTACAGACCAGCCTGGTTTAATAGCCCCAAAACATTTCTGGCAGACACATGTGTGCCGGTAGGGGTTGCAAGGTCTGAAGCGATATGTCTAGGAGTGAGATGTCTGTTCCTTTCCGCTACTAGAGCTACATGTCGATCCTCTTGCGTTGTGGTGGCCTATCTAGGACCATCGGCAAGCTTTCGTAACTTCAGTGGCCTGTTTTATTCACGAACTGACTCATTTGGACACACCAGGACTGTGGTCACAATAGGGACGCTTTAAGCGGCTTCGAGCCGTCCAACTGCTCGTGCAAGACCGTTATCATTCAACTGATGTCTTGCAGACATGTTGCAGTATCACACGAAATGTCGCAGTAATCGGCCCCACTACAACCTTCATCGAACACCGCACTGCATGAACCGTCGAATGCATACAGAGCTCCGTGTCCAGGCTTCGCTACAGTTAACACGTCACGCCCTCTACATTTCATTGCTTCGGTGTTCCGTAGCAATTGTCGGGTTTACCGTAGCAATTGTCGGATGAAGCGCAGCACATAAGTGTTGTTCCTTAGCAGTCGTCAAGAAATCTATTTTTCGTTCGGATATCGTACCGCCAAGTCATCAAAAAGCCGCGCCGTGAACGATCACGCAGGCGCTCGTGAAAATAACTAGAAACGCGATCAGGAGGGATTAAGTTATTTGCAAGACCCTTGGCACCCGTCTAAATTGCTGAAACGTACTTGAACAGTACGTAGGAACGAGAGTTGTGTATCTGCGCTCCAGGCATTTCTGTTGAGTGATTATTGTTTAGACCGTGCATTCCAAAGAACCGCGTGGTTTAAGTGACAGCGAATTATTACATCGATATTTTGAAATATTAGTTGTGAACAGCGCAACCTAAAACAAAGTGTTTAATTAACAGAATATATTTCCATCTTGTCAGATGAACTTGGATCTCGTTGTGTGTCTCCCAGCCTGCCACAACTAATTAACTTTAGAGAACCAAATCTTTAGATGGCCATGAGTGAAGCAAGAGAACAGCTGCCGCGGTGGAAACCAAGTGGATAGGATTTAGGTAAGAGGTCGTTAAATATCTAACCCTCGTCCTTACGTTTATTTAACGTTGTGCAGTGTATCTGAATTGGGAAGAGTCAGTTATATTTGGACGTTTTATCTCCGGAACTCTTACCAAGTGCTCGATTAATAGAAGAATAAGTAACAGGAAGCCAGTGAACTTCTCAACTATTTAAAATCAATTCCTAACGAATGAAGAAATTCCTCCCCTCAAAAATTAATGCAAAATGATATGAGCAGATGAACATATACTGATGAACCAAGACATTGTGAGCACTACCCACGGAGAGATTAAAAGCCTCCTGGTGGAGCTGCGGGCACGAGAAGCGGGAAGGAAAGTATACAGGGTGAATCACATAACACTTGTGCCGAAAATATTGAGGAAATGGAAAGTGATATTCATATGCGGTTTTCACAGAATGTGTTGGTAGTCAGGGCTCGTATTGGCAGCCAGTCAACAGACTGTGATAATATTTATAAAGTATAATTTTTCTGCAAACATACGCTTTTTTAAATAGTACGATACCTATTGACATTAACGAACTAAAAGTAGGATAAATTGCAAGAGAACTAAATGTAGGGTGAATTGCAAGTTCAGTGGTATCTCTTGCAAGATTCTAGTGCGAGTCGTTTACGAGATATCGTATTTTGAAAAGTTTTCACACAGACATTTGTACAATACCTGTGGTAGCACCCACTAAAGAAAAACGCAAGTGCCTACACCAGTTACATGGATTCTAGCCAGTAACGAGACAACTGACTGATCATCACATGTCGTGTTCAAAATGACCACCGACAGCGGCGATACACGCTTCCAGCCTGTATGAAGCGACTGCTGCACACGTGCTAGCATTTCAGGGGAGATGTCCGAGCAGGCTGCAGTAATACGTCTTTGAATATTATCAAGTGTAGTTGGTATATCCTTGCAGACATCGTCTTTCAACTTTCCCCACAGAAGAAAGTTTACAGGCGTCAAATCCGGGGAAGTTCGCAGCTAAGGTAAAGCTCCTCTGCGTCTAATCCAACGATTTGGAAATAATTCATGAAGACATGCCGTAGCACTTCGTGCACTATGGGCTGGACCGCCGTACTGTAGGTTCCTCCTAGCCTGCAGAAGAATGTCTTCTAGCACCTGTGAAAGATGACCTGTTGGGAGGTTGCGATATTTGTGCGCGTTCAATGTTCCATCAATGAAAAACGGGCCTCTGAGCTGACGATTCACTATCCCAAACCACACGTTTACGCTGTATGATTGCTAACGTTCCTCCTAACGAAGCCAACAGGGATTGTGAACAAACCAACAGTGCATGTTTCGACGGTTTACCTGGCCATGATCGGCAAATGGGACGTTAACACTAAACAACACATATGACAAACAAGACACACTGGGGTATCCAGTCTTAATGCCCATGCACAGAAGTTAACGTGATTCTCATAATAGTTCCCATGCAGCTTTTAATGGAGAGAAATGTGATAGGATAGGAAACCTTGTCTATGGAGAATGCATAGGACACTTGCCTGACTCACGCCACTTCCTCGTGCGATTGCATGGGAGCTAATATGCGGATCAACTGCAACAGCAGCAAGAACAATAATTTCCCATATTTCTGTCGTCACTTGTTTCCTTATTTTACAATGTGTAGGTGTTACACAAACACTTTCACGTAACTGGTTGAAAATGTTGATAAACAATTTCGAAGATGGTTGATGTCTTTTGGGTTACCTTGCCACATATACCGTACAAGAGTGAACTGCCTTCTTCATATACTCTCCGTACATGGTGAGCGTGTCAGCTTTTCTGTATTGGTAAATCCCATCATCGACACACGAACCACTGCTTGGATTGTCACATACTGACTAGCAAGTAGCAACGCACGCAGGGAAAACGCAAGCACACCATAAGAAATCATTAGCAACTACGCAGATTGAATGGCACAAACAAATGTTGGTGTGGAAAATTTTCAAAATATTATATCTCGTAAACGACTCGCTCTATAATTCTGCAACAAACACACCGACTTTCTAATTTACCCTACTTTTAGTTTTTTTTTTTAATATCAATAGGCACTGTTCCATTTAAAAACTACCACGTTAGCATGAAAAGAACGCTTTTTAGTTATTATTACGATCTGTTAATTGGCTAACAATACGAGCCCTGAGTTCCAATCTATTCTGCGAAAATCACACATCAATAGCACTGTCCATTTCCGCAATATTAGCGGTGCAAGTTTTGGGTGCTTCTCCCTTTATAAGCTGAGCAGAGGCGAATGGCGAATCACTTTAGCGCCGATACGAGCCGCAGGTCGGGGAACCCACTGACGTAAGCGACTTGACAAAGGGCAGATTGTTATTGTCCGAAACGTGGAAAAGTGCGAGTGGGAAACTGTGAAGCTGATCTGCTATTCGCGTGCTACTGTAGTGAGCAATTATGGAAAGTGGTCGAAAAATCGTGATTGAGCGACAAGGTGTTGAACGTCAACGCCTCAACACAAAACGTCGAAGCTGGCGGCTACGTGGGAAAGATCAGACGACAGAGAACAATGGTGGTACTGACACAGGTGTTTCGGAGCATACAGTTGTTGAACATTTTGTTCTCATGGTGGCCCAACAACTACATCAGTAGCGACTGCACTGGGCACAGTACTGTAGAAATTGGCCGTGAATCAATGGAAAGGTGTCTCCTGGTCGGATAACCAAAGTTTTTTGTTACGCTAAGTCGATGGACGTCTCTAGATACGCTGTCATCCAGGCCAAAGGCCGTATGATACAGTTAACGTTCCATGGACGCACGTCGGCGGGGACTGTATTATACACTGTCCATTCACATTTATGCGACCACCTGTGAAAGGTCTGAATAACCTCATTTCACAGCACGACCACTGTTACACGTGCAGGAAGAGGGTCACTGAGGTACTGACACGGATGTGGAGCCCTGCCGACGATACTGCCGTGACCAGCTGCGCCAGTTCCTCGGCTGAAGACCTATGCTGTGAATGGTTCGACCGATGTGGTCTCACAGATTCTCGACGGGGTTTAAATCAGGGGAGTCTGGTGACCAGGGTAGTATGGTAAAGTCACCCTCTTGCTCTTCGAATTACGGACATGTACTACACTCCTGGAAATGGAAAAAAGAACACATTGACACCGGTGTGTCAGACCCACCATACTTGCTCCGGACACTGCGAGAGGGCTGTACAAGCAATGATCACACGCACGGCACAGCGGACACACCAGGAACCGCGGTGTTGGCCGTCGAATGGCGCTAGCTGCGCAGCATTTGTGCACCGCCGCCGTCAGTGTCAGCCAGTTTGCCGTGGCATACGGAGCTCCATCGCAGTCTTTAACACTGGTAGCATGCCGCGACAGCGTGGACGTGAACCGTATGTGCAGTTGACGGACTTTGAGCGAGGGCGTATAGTGGGCATGCGAGAGGCCGGGTGGACGTACCGCCGAATTGCTCAACACGTGGGGCGTGAGGTCTTCACAGTACACCGATGTTGTCGCCAGTGGTCGGCGGAAGGTGCACGTGCCCGTCGACCTGGGACCGGACCGCAGCGACGCACGGATGCACGCCAAGACCGTAGGATCCTACGCAGTGCCGTAGGGGACCGCACCGCCACTTCCCAGCAAATTAGGGACACTGTTGCTCCTGGGGTATCGGCGAGGACCATTCGCAACCGTCTCCATGAACTGGGCTACGGTCCCGCACACCGTTAGGCCGTCTTCCGCTCACGCCCCAACATCGTGCAGCCCGCCTCCAGTGGTGTCGCGACAGGCGTGAATGGAGGGACGAATGGAGACGTGTCGTCTTCAGCGATGGGAGTCGCTTCTGCCTTGGTGCCAATGATGGTCGTATGCGTGTTTGGCGCCGTGCAGGTGAGCGCCACAATCAGGACTGCATACGACCGAAGCACACAGGGCCAACACCCGGCATCATGGTGTGGGGAGCGATCTCCTACACTGGCCGTACACCACTGGTGATCGTCGAGGGGACACTGAATAGTGCACGGTACATCCAAACCGTCATCGAACCCATCGTTCTACCATTCCTAGACCGGCAAGGGAACTTGCTGTTCCAACAGGACAATGCACGTCCGCATGTATCCCGTGCCACCCAACGTGCTCTAGAAGGTGTAAGTCAACTACCCTGGCCAGCAAGATCTCCGGATCTGTCCCCCATTGAGCATGTTTGGGACTGGATGAAGCGTCGTCTCACGCGGTCTGCACGTCCAGCACGAACGCTGGTCCAACTGAGGCGCCAGGTGGAAATGGAATGGCAAGCCGTTCCACAGGACTACATCCAGCATCTCTACGATCGTCTCCATGGGAGAATAGCAGCCTGCATTGCTGCGAAAGGTGGATATACACTGTACTAGTGCCGACATTGTGCATGCTCTGTTGCCTGTGTCTATGTGCCTGTGGTTCTGTCAGTGTGATCATGTGATGTATTTGACCCCAGAAATGTGTCAATAAAGTTTCCACTTCCTGGGACAATGAATTCACGGTGCTCTTATTTCAATTTCCAGGAGTGTATTAGCTGTGTGGCACGCTGCATAGTCCTGTTGTTAGATATCATCCCGAGGGGAAACAAACAGCATATAGGGGTGGTCATAGTCAACATGGATACATGCATAGTTGTGTTGATCCATTTTGATTCCCGGATCACTCACGGAAACCCATGAAGACATTCCCTAGTCCATATGCTCTCTTCTCTGGCGTGCACCCTTCAGACGATTGTCGTGGGCCGTACGCGCCACGGCCATATGTCCTATGGAGAAAAAAAAAGTGATTCATCTGAAAGGGCTGACTGTCGCCAATCAGTGGAAGTCCATTTGCGGTACTGACATGCAAATTCCAACCTTCATTTCAGATCAACAGCAGTCATCATCGGTGCACGAAGCAGGCGCTCGCTGTAGAGACCCATATGCAGCAACGTCTGCTGATCGCTCGTTGAGATGACACTGTTGATAGCCCCTTGGTTCCTCTGGGCGGTCAGTTGCTCAACAGTTGAACATGCATTCGCCCCTACATATCTCCGCAGCCGTTGTTCATCCCTGTTATCTACAGCTTGTGGTTCGCCACAGCTGCGTCGGCTCCGGTATTGGATAGCGTCATTTTGCCATGCACTGTGTACTTTAACACGACGGCACGAGCCGTTTCGGAATTTCGCCCATCAGAAAATGATTCTGCTCTCTTGGACGTCAGATACACAGTTACTTTTTCGAATTACAGCAATAGCTGCACTGTTTCTCTGCTTCCATCTGACACGGTTTATTGACCCTCGACTGCTAGTGCTACCATCTGCGTCTGTCAGCGGTTATTGCACGTAGACTTCGACAATAGGCGGTGGTCATATTAATGTGAGTGGACCGGTACTGTGGGGGACATCCAGAACGACCTGGGTTAGGTTTCGAAAGCACCATGATAGCTGTGGAGGACTGCGTTAATGTTACTGATAACCACCTGCATCCTTCACCCACGATGACTTTCCTTGGCGTCTGCCAGCAGTTTTGCAAGGACAGAATCTTGATACGGCAGTTCTGGTCATCAAATTCGCCATATCTGAAAATGAACAGCTGAGACACTACCGAGCGACAGTTCCGCACTCAGAAATCACCGTCGTGCAGTTTAGTAACCTGTGCATAAGTATACGAGGGGCGTTCAATAATAAAAATGGAATATTTCTTTTTTCAGCCAGTTTTGGCTGGGGAAGTGCGAAATTTGTTGTGAGACATCTTGGAATATTCTGTCCTCAGCCCCTATAGTTTATCGAGCTGTACGAGGGCTGGAACTTCAATAGTGGCAACTATTGATTTACAGCTTGTCCAAAATAGATACCTGTCTCAAAGTTTTACTGACCTTCAGAGTAGTCACCAGCATTATGTAAAACCCGTTGCTAGCGATGTGGAAGTCGTAGGATACCCTTAGCAGTGCCAGTTGTGTTGACAGTTCGAGCGGCGCGGTCTATTGCCCGACGAATTTCTACCAGTTGTGAAGCGAATGCCGTGAAGTGTTTCCTTCAGTTTAGAAATCGAGTTGAACTTACGAGGGCCTAAGTCGGGGCAGTGCAGTAGGTGGTATACCACTTAGGCTGTTCGTACGCTGTATTCCAAAAATGAACAGCATAGAGATAGAAGTGACGACACTTTCTGCAGGACCTGACCATCATTTTGCTGGACAATGATGAAGCACATACAGTGCAAGCTGCTACTGATGTGTTTGACTGATGGGGCTGCTAAGTGCTATACCACCTACTGCACTCCCCTGACTTAAGCCCTCGTGAGTTCAACTGTATTTCTAAACTGAAGGAAACACTTCGTGGCATTCGCTTCAGAACTGCTACAAATTCGTCGGGCAGTAGGCCGCGCCGCTCGAACTGTCAACACAACTGGCACTGCTAAGAGTATCCTACGACTTCCACATCGCTGGCAACGGGTTATACACAGTGCTGGCGACTAGTTTGAAGGTCAGTAAAACTTTGAAACAAGTATCTAATTTGTATGAGCTGTTAATAAATAGTTGCCACTATTAAAGTTCCAAACCACGTATATAGCCTTCAAAATGGCTTCTGTAACGGAAGTGTTTTCCAACCAGGGAGCTGTCGCTGAGTTTCTTTTGCGGGAGATCAGAGCATCCTAGATATTCGTAGGTGCTTGCAGAATGTCTAAGAAGGTCTGTTAGCGAGTAAAAGCGCGGTGAGTCGTTGGACGAGGAGTCTGTCAACAAGTTCGCGCAAACCTGTCCAGCAGGCTGCACACACTTGCGATTCCTGCAATGTTGGCACATGCCGAAACTCTCATTCGAGGTGACCGACGGATACTCAGAGGTAAGAGCCCAGTGGGTTCCTTGCGGCCTAACGGAGGACCATCAGATGTGTGCCCAGAGGATTCCTCGCCGCCTAAGAGAACACCATAAAGAGAGGACCATCTGTGTGGAATTGCTCGCGCGTTACGAGACCAATGGTGACTATCTTTTTGTAGAGGATCGTCACAGGCAATGAAACATGGATTCATCACTCCGAACCAGAAACAAAGCGGCAATTCATGGAGTGGCATCACACCACCTCTCCTCCGGAAACGAAGCCGCACCCTCAGCCAGTACTATCATGGCGACAGACTTGTGGGTCTCTGAAGGGGCTGTTCTGTTTCGTGTCCTCCCTCAGGGTGCAATGATCAACTAGGAAGTGTATTGTGCCACCCCAGGAAACTTAAGAAACAGCTTCAGCGTGTTCGTTGCCACAAAAATGTAAGAGAACTTCTTCTTTTCCATGATATCGCGCGAGTTTTCACACTCGAGATAAACTGACAAAACTTCTATGGACTCTTCGTAATCCATCCCACAGCCCGAATCTCGCTCATTCAACTTTCATCTCTTTGGCCAAATGAAGGATGCACTCCGCGGGAACCAGTTCGTGGATGATGGGGAGGTTATTGCCTCCGATGCCGAATAGTAGAGTGATGCCATGCCGGCATACAGGCCCACACATCAAGGTAACGTAAGGTCTTTGCATTACTATGTTGAAAATAGGGTTTAGTAGCCAAAAGAGTGGCGAATAATATGGTGTATTGGAATCCTGAATAAAACCATCCTACTTTCCGAATATATATATATATATATATATATATATATATATATATATATATACACTCCTGGAAATTGAAATAAGAACACCGTGAATTCATTGTCCCAGGAAGGGGAAACTTTATTGACACATCCTGGGGTCAGATACATCACATGATCACACTGACAGAACCACAGGCACATAGACACAGGCAACAGAGCATGCACAATATCGGCACTAGTACAGTGTATATCCACCTTTCGCAGCAATGCAGGCTGCTATTCTCCCATGGAGACGATCGTAGAGATGCTGGATGTAGTCCTGTGGAACGGCTTGCTATGCCATTTCCACCTGGCGCCTCAGTTGGACCAGCGTTCGTGCTGGACGTGCAGACCGCGTGAGACGACGCTTCATCCAGTCCCAAACATGCTCAATGGGGGACAGATCCGGAGATCTTGCTGGCCAGGGTAGTTGACTTACACCTTTTAGAGCACCTTGGGTGGCACGGGATACATGCGGACGTGCATTGTCCTGTTGGAACAGCAAGTTCCCTTGCCGGTCTAGGAATGGTAGAACGATGGGTTCGATGACGGTTTGGATGTACCGTGCACTATTCAGTGTCCCCTCGACGATCACCAGTGGTGTACGGCCAGAGTAGGAGATCGCTCCCCACACCATGATGCCGGGTGTTGGCCCTGTGTGCCTCGGTCGTATGCAGTCCTGATTGTGGCGCTCACCTGCACGGCGCCAAACACGCATACGACCATCATTGGCACCAAGGCAGAAGCGACTCTCATCGCTGAAGACGACACGTCTCCATTCGTCCCTCCATTCACGCCTGTCGCGACACCGCTGGAGGCGGGCTGCACGATGTTGGGGCGTGAGCGGAAGACGGCCTAACGGTGTGCGGGACCGTGGCCCAGCTTCATGGAGACGGTTGCGAATGGTCCTCGCCGATACCCTAGGAGCAACAGTGTCCCTAATTTGCTGGGAAGTGGCGGTGCGGTCCCCTACGGCACTGCGTAGGATCCTACGGTCTTGGCGTGCATCCGTGCGTCGCTGCGGTCCGGTCCCAGGTCGATGGGCACATGCACCTTCCGCCGACCACTGGCGACAACATCGATGTACTGTGGAGACCTCACGCCCCACGTGTTGAGCAATTCGGCGGTACGTCCACCCGGCCTCCCGCATGCCCACTATACGCCCTCGCTCAAAGTCCGTCAACTGCACATACGGTTCACGTCCACGCTATCGCGGCATGCTACCAGTGTTAAAGACTGCGATGGAGCTCCGTATGCTGACGGCGGCGGTGCACAAATGCTGCGCAGCTAGCGCCATTCGACGGCCAACACCGCGGTTCCTGGTGTGTCCGCTGTGCCGTGCGTGTGATCATTGCTTGTACAGCCCTCTCGCAGTGTCCGGAGCAAGTATGGTGGGTCTGACACACCGGTGTCAATGTGTTCTTTTTTCCATTTCCAGGAGTATATATATATATATATAAAGTGCTCCATTGATCGTGACCACGTCAAATATCTCAAGAAATAAGCGTCAAACGGAAAAAACTACAAAGATCGGAACTCGTCTAGCTTGAAGGGGGAAACCATATGGGGCTTTGGTTGGCCCGCTAGATGGCGCTGCCTTAGGTCAAACGGATATCCACTGCGTTTTTTAAAGTAGGACCCCAGCTTTTATTACATATTCGTGTAGTACGTAAAGAAATATGAATGTTTTAGTTGGACCACTTTTTTGGCTTTGTGATAGATGGCGCTGTAATAGTCACAAATATATGGCTCACAATTTTAGACGAACAGTTGGTAACAGGTAGGGTTTTTAAATTAAAATACAGAACGTAGATACGTTTGAACGTTTTATTTCGGTTGTTCCAATGTAATACGTGTACCTTTGTGAACTTACCATTTCTGAGGACGCATGCTGTTACAGCGTGATTACCTGTAAATAGCACAGTAATGCAATAAATGCACAAAATGATGTCCGTCAACCTCAATGCATTTGGCAATACGTACAACGACAATCCTCTCAAAAGCGAGTAGTTCGCTTTCCCTAATGTTCGCACATGCATTGACAATGCGCTGACGCATGTTGTCAGGCGTTGTCGGTGGATCACGATAGCAAATATCCTTCAACTTTCCCCACAGAAAGAAATCCGGGGACATGAGATCCGGTGAACGTGCGGGCCATGGTATGGTGCTTCGACGACCAATCCACCTGTCATGAAATATGCTATTCAATACCGCTTCAACGGCACGCGAGCTGTGTGCTGGACATCCATCATGTTGGAAGTACATCGCCATTCTTTCATGCCGTGTAACATCTTGCAGTAACGTCGGTAGAACATTACGTAGGAAATCGGCATACATTGCACTATTTAGATTGCCATCGATAAAATGGGGGTCAATTATCCTTCCTCCCACAATGCCGTACCATACATTAACCTGCAAAGGTCGCTGATGTTCCACTTTTCGCAGCCTTCGTGGATTTTCCGTTGCCCAATAGTGCATATTATGCCGTTGTTGGTGAATGACGCTTCGTCGTTAAATAGAAAGCGTGCAGAAAATCTGTCATCGTCCGGTAATTTCTCTTGCGGCCATTGGCAGAAATGTACACGACGTTCAAAGTCGTCGGCATGCAATTCCTGGTGCATAGAAATATGGTACGGGTGGAATCGATGTTGATGTAGCATTCTCAACACCGACGTTTATGAGATTCCCAATTCTCACGCAATTTGTCTGCTACTGATGTGCGGATCAGTCGCGACAGCACCTAAAACACCTGGTTGGGCATCATTATTTGTTGCGGGTCTTGGTTGACGTTTCACATGTGGCTGAACAGTTCCTGTTTCCTTAAATAACGTAAATATCCGGAAAGCGGTCCGGACACTTGCATGATGTCGTCCAGGATACCGAGCAGCATACACAGCAAACGCCCGTTGGGCATTTTGATCACAATAGCCATACATCAACACATCAACCTTTTGGTAAACGATCCATTTTAACACGGGTAATGTATCACGAAACAGATACCGTCTGCACTGGCGGAATGTTTTGTGATACCACGTACTTATACGTTTGTGACTATTACAGCGCCATCTATCACAAAGGAAAGAAGTGATACAAGCAAATCATTTATATTTCTTTACGTCCTGCACGAAAATGTAATAAGAAATGGGGGTTCCTATAAAAAAAAAAAAAAACGCAGTTGATACCCGTTTGACCTATGGCAGCGCCATCTAGCGGGCCAACCATAGCGCCGTCTGTTTTCGCCCTTCAAGCTAGACGAGTTATATATATATATATATATATATATATATATATATATATATATATATATATATATATATATATATATATATATATATATATGTGTGTGTGTGTGTGTGTGTGTGTGTGTGTGTATGTGTGCGCGTCTAAGAAGATCTGGTAGCGAATTAAAGCGCGTAGCGTTACTTGTTGAACTACTTAGATATATTGCAATTCTTAAGCTGGTGCGTAATTTCGTTGCCTTTATCTCTAACGTTAATACGAGAACAGAATCTTCACTCAACAGTAGTATGTTCTCCTCCACTATTTATAACAATCTGCCAACCCTGGAGCAACTTATGTATTCTGCGACTGTATAAATCAAATGAATTTGAGGAGAAGAACTCGTCGAAAAACGTTCTGTGTGCATTTTCATCCGAAAAGGAAGTTCCTTGAAGTTTGTTCGATAGAGAGGGGAAAAGGTGAAAATCTGAGTGCGCCGAACAGGTGAGTAAGGTGGGTGCTGAATGACACACCAATCCAATTGGTGTATAGTGTTTTTGTAGTTCTAGCAGAATAAGGGCGGGCGTTATCGAAGAGTAGCATCATTGCGAGCAGTCTTCCTGGTCGTTGTTCTTCGAAAGCGTTTCAGTTGTTCACAGTATACAGGGTGAGTCACCTAGCATTACCGCTGGATATATTTCGTAAACCACATCAAATACTGACGAATCGATTCTACAGACCGAACGTGAGGAGAGTGGCTAGTGTAATTGGTTAATACAAACCATAAAAAATTGCACCGAAGTATGTTTTTTAGCACAAACCTACGTTTTTTTAAATGGAACCCCGTTAGTTTTGTTAGCACATCTGAACATATAAACAAATACGTAATCAGTGCCGTTTGTTGCATTGTAAAATGTTAATTACATCCGGAGATATAGTAACCTAAAGTTGACGCTTTAGTACCACTCCTCCGCTGTTCGATCGTGTGTATCGGATAGCACCGAATTACGTAGGGATCCAAAGGGAACGGTGATGGACCTTAGGTACAGAAGAGACTGGAACAGCACATTACGTCCACATGCTAACACCTTTTTATTGGTCTTTTTCACTGACGCACATGTACATTACCATGAGGGGTGAGGTACACGTACACACGTGGTTTCCGTTTTCAATTACGGTGTGGAATAGAGTGTGTCCCGACATCTCAGGCCAATAGATGGTCAATGTGGTGGCCATCATTTGCTGCACACAATTGCAATCTCTGGCGTAATGAACGTCGTACACGCCGCAGTACATCTGGTGTAATGTCGCCGCCGGCTGCCACAATACGTTGTTCCATATCCTCTGGGGTTGTAGGCACATCACGGTACACATTGTCCTTTAACGTACCCCACAGAATGAAGTCCAGAGGTGTAATATCAGAAGAACGGGCTGGCCAAGTTATGCGTCCTCCACGTCCTATGAAACGCCCTTCGAACATCCTGTCAAGGGTCAGCCTAGTGTTAATTGCGGAATGTGCAGGTGCACCAACATGCTGATACCACATACGTCGACGCGTTTCCAGTGGGACATTTTCGAGCAACGTTGGCAGATCATTCTGTAGAATCGCGATGTATGTTGCAGCTGTTTGGGCCCCTGCAATGAAGTGAGGACCAATGAGGTGGTCCACAATAATTCTGCACCATACATTTACAGTCTACGGTCGCTGTCGCTCTACCTGTCTGAGCCAGCGAGGATTGTCCACGGACCAGTAATGCATGTTCCGTAGATTCACTGCCCCGTGGCTTGTGAAACCCGCTTCATCGGTAAACAGGTAGAACTGCAACGCATTCTCTGTTAATGCCCATTTGGTTTGTGAAACCCGCTTCATCGGTATACAGGTAGAACTGCAACGCATTCTCTGTTAATGCCCATTGACAGAATTGCACTCGATGATTAAAGTCATCACCATGTAATTGCTGATGTAGCGACACATGAAACGGCTGAAAGCGGTGACGATGCAGTATGCGCATGACACTACTTTGACTCAGTCCACCGGCTCTCGCAATGTCCCGTGTACTCATGTGTGGGTTCATGGCAACAGCAGCTTACACACCAACTGCACCCGCGTCTCCTGTGACGGGCCTGTTACGGACCCGTTTGCGTGCTACGACCATACCTGTTGCATGCAATTGGCGGTAGATGTTTTGCAATGTGCGGCACGTTGGATGCTCTCTGTCCGGGTACCGTTCTGCATATACCCTGCAGGCTTTCGTCGACACTCGCCATAGATGAGTATCATCTTCGCCTTTTCAGAGTTCGAATACACCATGGTCACAGTTCCCACAACACTACACTATCACAGACGTCTGGTAACACGGTGTACTACAGTTGGTCTGCGTGCGGAGACAAATGCAGAATAACAATAGCAGCAAGCGCTACATGCGGACACTGCGACAGCTAGACCAAACCACAACAGTGCACTACAGCCACACTCATAAACACGGTCGTCATCGTAAACATGTCCCTGCAGGTGCTACTCGCCGACCGTGGCCCTTGTTTGTTACAACACGCAACTGAACGCCGGAGGTTTCAAGCGTTAACTTCAGGTTACAATATCTCCGGATGTAATTAACATTTTACAATGCAACAAACGGCACTGATTACGTATTTGTTTATATGTTCAGATGTGCTAACAAAACTAACGTGGTTCCATTAAAAAAAACGTAGGTTTGTGTTAAAGAACATACTTTCGTGCATTTTTTTATGGTTTGTATTAAACAATTACACTAGCCCCTCTCCTCACGTTCGGTCTGTGGAATCGGTTCGTCACTATTTGATGTGGTTTACGAAATAAATCCAGCGGTAACGTTAGGTGACTCACCCTGTATGTCTGTAGCGATAGGTAAGCTTCGGGGACGCCCTTCTTAATGCACCACAACGTTGCTGTTCCTTTATGCGGGGAGTTGCTGCTTTGATTGGGCTTAGCCATTCCTTTCTTTTCCTTATGTTTGAATAAAGATACCATTTCGCGTCACCAGCAACGATACAGGATAAGCATGTTCGGTGCTGCTCACGAGCCCAATGATGACAGATAAGATGGGATGCATACATCGCCAACTACTGATTTTTATTATTTTCGCTTAGAGCATGCGGTACCCATGGACATGATTTGCCTGCAAATGTCGGACGAGGGTGAAATGATCACAGTTCATCACATTTGCCAGTTATCGACTACAGTAAGTTGAATTATTGTGGATTAGTGCGTTTAAACCATCTTTATCAAATGCCGAAAGTCTTCCTGAACGTGGGAACTCACCAATGTCAAAACGATGCTCCTTAAACCGAGGAAACCATTTTCTTGCCATGCTCTGTCCAGTTTCATTATCCTCAAAAACGGCGCAAATGTTTCTGGCTGCCTCCACTGCTGTCACCCTCTGCCGAACTCAAAAGAGGAATATGTCGGAAAAGTTCCCTTTCTCCAATTGGCTATCCATTTCCTAGCGTCCACAGTTCCACTCACTATTTTAAAATAATAAACTGACAATATGGGAACTCAAATATCAGCAATGAACTACAAATAAAAACGACAATCGACAAATAAACCCATAGCAACCAACATGCAAAACAGTGAGCCGGCCGGAGTGGCCGAGAAAAAAAAAAAGCGGTTAAAGGTGCTACAGTCTGGAATCGCACGACCGCTACGGTCGCAGGTTCGAATCCTGCCTCGGACATGGATGTGTGTGATGTCCTTAGGTTAGTTAGGTTTAAGTAGTTCTAAGTTCTAGGGGACTTACGACCACAGCAGTTGAGACCCATAGTGCTCAGAGCCATTTTTTTGAACATGCAAAACAAAAACGCTACGAACCTATCCACCAACATAAATATTTGTTATTAGTTGGTCACTCATGCACTGAAGGAATTTACTCGCTGTATGACATCAGCGAGATCATACAAGTTACCCGTGCAGCTAACGGGTGAGTGGTGTTCACACATGTAACTGCATCACCTCCACTCAAAGGTTGGCATAAATTTTGGATTTCGATTCCTTGCATTTCCTTGAACTTCCCAGACGTTCCCTGTGTTTCACAGTGCTTTGGCAGTCGATGATCCCTATCACTGATTTGAGGATACATTGGTAATGGGGAATACATCGTAACCATGCAATGTAAAACTGCTTGCAGAGTGCACATGTAGAGATTATTACATTTTTACGACGTCGGAGATCTGTTCGAATAAGAATAGGCAGCACTTCTTAGACCGCTACAGTGCTGACTTTGCGTGATCGATGTAACTGTGACAACATTGTTTGTTACTAAAGTATGTCGAAGTTTTCAATGTACACTCCTGGAAATGGAAAAAAGAACACATTGACACCGGTGTGTCAGACCCACCATACTTGCTCCGGACAGTGCGAGAGGGCTGTACAAGCAATGATCACACGCACGGCACAGCGGACACACCAGGAACCGCGGTGTTGGCCGTCGAATGGCGCTAGCTGCGCAGCATTTGTGCACCGCCGCCGTCAGTGTCTGCCAGTTTGCCGTGGCATACGGAGCTCCATCGCAGTCTTTAACACTGGTAGCATGCCGCGACAGCGTGGACGTGAACCGTATGTGCAGTTGACGGACTTTGAGCGAGGGCGTATAGTGGGCATGCGGGAGGCCGGGTGGACGTACCGCCGAATTGCTCAACACGTGGGGCGTGAGGTCTCCACAGTACATCGATGTTGTCGCCAGTGGTCGGCGGAAGGTGCACGTGCCCGTCGACCTGGGACCGGACCGCAGCGACGCACGGATGCACGCCAAGACCGTAGGATCCTACGCAGTGCCGTAGGGGACCGCACCGCCACTTCCCAGGAAATTAGGGACACTGTTGCTCCTGGGGTATCGGCGAGGACCATTCGCAACCGTCTCCATGAAGCTGGGCTACGGTCCCGTACACCGTTAGGCCGTCTTCCGCTCACGCCCCAACATCGTGCAGCCCGCCTCCAGTGGTGTCGCGACAGGCGTGAATGGAGGGACGAATGGAGACGTGTCGTCTTCAGCGATGAGAGTCGCTTCTGCCTTGGTGCCAATGATGGTCGTATGCGTGTTTGGCGCCGTGCAGGTGAGCGCCACAATCAGGACTGCATACGACCGAGGCACACAGGGCCAACACCCGGCATCATGGTGTGGGGAGCGATCTCCTACACTGGCCGTACACCACTGGTGATCGTCGAGGGGACACTGAATAGTGCACGGTACATCCAAACCGTCATCGAACCCATCGTTCTACCATTCCTAGACCGGCAAGGGAACTTGCTGTTCCAACAGGACAATGCACGTCCGCATGTATCCCGTGCCACCCAACGTGCTCTAGAAGGTGTAAGTCAACTACCCTGGCCAGCAAGATCTCCGGATCTGTCCCCCATTGAGCATGTTTGGGACTGGATGAAGCGTCGTCTCACGCGGTCTGCACGTCCAGCACGAACGCTGGTCCAACTGAGGCGCCAGGTGGAAATGGCATGGCAAGCCGTTCCACAGGACTACATCCAGCATCTCTACGATCGTCTCCATGGGAGAATAGCAGCCTGCATTGCTGCGAAAGGTGGATATACACTGTACTAGTGCCGATATTGTGCATGCTCTGTTGCCTGTGTCTATGTGCCTGTGGTTCTGTCAGTGTGATCATGTGATGTATCTGACCCCAGGAATGTGTCAATAAAGTTTCCCCTTCCTGGGACAATGAATTCACGGTGTTCTTATTTCAATTTCCAGGAGTGTATTTGCGAGAAGACTACTTCGTGCTACAGACAATACACATCAAATGATTTTTTCCTCTTTTTTTCATTTTTGTTACCTCTGCGTCACCTTGGGCCCTGTACTCGTTTGTATCGATAAGCTGCGAGTGCGCTAGAGAAATTGCTGCTCCGTCGCTGGGAAAGGACATTCCGTTCAGGGACACGTGAAGAGGCAGACTAGTGAACTTAACGTCGAGCGTGCCGGCACGAGCTTTCACTCACTCCTTATTAGTTATTGCTGTGAATCAGCTACTAAGCAGTAAGTCGTGCTTTGCATGGATTGCAGCAAGTATGTATGCCCCATGTGATGCCGAACATGCCTCCAAAAGTCCAATAATAGCGACAGACCGCCATGTGATCTTCAGCTGATAAGCGTCACTGGATGATGGTATGGAGGGGCATGTAGTCAGCACACCGCTCAGCCGGCTGCTGTCAGTTTCCGTGACTGGAACCCCTAGTTCTCAATCAAGTAGCTCTTCAGTTGGTCTCACAAGGCCTGGGAGCACCCCGCGTGCCAAAGGCGCTCGGCAGACCCGGACATCCACGTATCCATGTGCCAGCCAAGCCCGACAGCGCTTAAAGTCGGTGATCCGACGGGAACCGGTGCTACGTCACCACTGCGGCAAGTTCGTCAGATGGTGTGATATCTTTGGGCGGAGTTCGCGCAAGGGGAGTTGATGGCTGCAGTGATGCAGTGCTGTGTTAAGCCGTAATCGTTTCCTGTGTGTGGTGCGTGGCCCACCGATGGAAGTTTACCGCCGAGCGAGTCTCATAAATTTGGCCTCGAGTTACAGAGGCATTCACATGGATGCTTGGCATGCCATGTATCAACTGGTGAAGTGCATTTATTTTCACTGTAGAGTTTATAAGAATTTCTCCAACACACTGGAATCCTCTTCAATCTGGTGAGTCTGAATTTTCTTAAACGTAAATTAGTTGTGAGTGACTTGCTAAATGACCCCCTTTCTTGTAAAGCTCCCGGCTGGGATTTGGCGGAATTCAAAACTAAAATTAAACGAGTGTTGTTGTTAGGTTGAAAGGGTGCGCTTTCTAACTCCAGATGGCGTTTGGCAAGATATATTCAGATTCAGCAAGTAGGGGCGCTAGAGACTATTGACATGTTGTCACTTGAATGTCTAATGTGCTAGGAGTAATCTTGTGATTTTAAGCAACCTCCTTTAAGATGTACTTCTTTAGAAGATAATGAAGTTTTTTAACGACTGTGGGCCAAGTGTCACTGATAATTGAAGTGAGTCTTAATTTTATATAATGAATAATTTAAATATGTACATTTTAATATTCAGCGTAGTTATGTACTGGTGGCCTGGTGTTGAATGCCAAGGAGTTAATGGGTTCTAAGACAGAAATCAAAATAATGAGAAGTACACGTAGTATTTAAGTATATGCTTTTACATACCTTCTATCACAACAAGCCCAGAATACAATCCAATACATGTCCTTGTGACAAGCAGCTTCATGATACCCAACAACAGCAGAGGCTGCTGGTAACTCTTCGAGTACAAAGAAAGAACTCAACTAACTGACAGAGACTAGGCTAGAGCGATGCAGTGTCCTTTAAAAAGGCTTCATGATGACCCTAGCCACTCGAGCAAATTGGGGTGTGTCACGGAGCTGGCTGCAGACGGCAGTGCAGTCACGTGGGTTACCGCCAACGTCTAGACATGTACTGCACGGCGTGGTACCAATAGCACAGGGAACTGGCGTTTCACAAAATGCCGTCAAGACCGGCGCCACGCGGAAACACACCGCCGCGCCGTCGGGTTGGTTGCCAATTCAGGAACTGCGACTACACGACATTCCGACCCCGTCATTTGCAGCGCTACCTGCGAAGGGCCTTCGTGCATACTGGACCACAGTACAGAGGGCAAGAGAGGTGGCTCATACCACGAACCTTTCACTGTAGCCGAAACTGTGACGGGCAGCCAATTAGGAAGAACTGTATCTCCACCGTGCGGGTATTTAGAACCGCGTCCGCGACGATCACGTCAGTTACGAAGGAGCCACTCAAGAGAGGAAGTCTCCTCCGGGTCCAGCACCACCGACCGCACGTCGTCCTCGCCTCCAAGGGACCTCGATCCGGCTCGCGGGTCTGTTGGTATTCTATTAAACTCACTTGGCAAGACTGTGGAAACTGTGAATTCGTACAGAATTAATTGTTGATCTGTTCCATTGTGCTCCGCTCAAGGAGAGCGAGTACTTAAACTTTTAATAGTGAACTAGTAGAGAACGAATTCTGGTTGTGAAAGCCTTCTTTCTGTTGGTCCAAGTACTTGCGTTTAGTTCTGAACTTATTTCCCTGTTAGGAGAGGATTACAAATTTGGTTACTTGTTTCTTTTCACCGTCAACAAAGACCATTAGTGTTGAATTCATTGTGTTCTTAGTTATAGAGAATGAACTACACAGTCGTGCGTTTCTCGTAGAAGTGTTCAAAGTTCAGGATACTTTAGAAACCATATCCTCCCTTAAGGGGGCGGGGGGGGGGGGGGTAGGACGTCAAACGGGACGACTTGGAGCAGGAGAGGCACCACACGACATTTTAATTTCCACTGTCTATACTTTTACAAATAAATTCATTAAACTTTGTCAACACGACCAGGATGGATTCAGGATTCAAACTCATAGCAATGTAAGTTCAAAAGAACAACAAAATAAATTTTTTTACGTGTGAAATTTCATCATTTTTTCACTTTAACATTTGTTGCTGTAGGTACACTTTTCTTCACAAGTAAGAGAGATTCTTCGATGAATTTTGCACAGCATACAAACTATACTTACATATAAACTTGTACTTTTCACTTCAACATTTGTTGCTGTAGGTACACTTTTCTTCACAAGTAAGAGAGATTCTTCGATGAATTTTGCACAGCATACAAACTATACTTACAGGTGGCATATAAACTTGTACTACTGTGGTAGGTATGTGCTTCGTGTATCTTGGCAACAATTATGGGTTCACTATGCTGTTCGTAGTAGCTTACTCGCGCTCCTATTTTTTCATTCATTATTAAACCTACTTCTGCTTTATCTCTACTTGATTTTGTACTTATAACCCTGTATTCACCTGACCAGAAGTCATTTTTCTGGCCTCTCAACAGGTACCCCTCCGTTGTGGTTGGGCCTACGGTACGGCACGCAAGCCTCCCCACCAACAGCAAGATCCATGGTTCATTGGGGGGGGGGGGCGGGATTTGTTTGTTACACTTTTTTTTAATTCGTGCACTTCGATCTTGGCCTTCCACTCTTATTGTTTTCTCTCGGTTTCTGTACATATTGCATGTTATCTATGTTCCCCTACAGCTTACCCCTATTTTTTCTAAGCATTACGAACATCTTGCACCATTTTACATTGTCGAACGCCTTTTACAGGTCGGTGTTTTCATTTTTCTTCAGTCTTTTTCTATTATCAGCCACAACGTCAGAACTGCCTCACTGCTAGTGTAATTATTTTCTTTCAACAAAAGTGTCATTTCTGTTCGGCTCATTACCTATTTATTCCAATTACCTTCTGCACTCTCCTGTAGTAGTTCTTTCTATGTGTGGTCAAAGTTTCATCGAGCTTCGTTGCTTGGCAGTGACACGTCATGCAAATGTCACCCGCCATCGTTAAGTTTTGCAACCATTTTGGTACCCGTTATACGAGAAAAATCTCCACAACGTTCGATAAAAATCACACTGGTGCTCCATGATATAACAGCTTTCATTCCGAATATGGTATTTTGACTTCATTTTTACTTTTAAAGTCATAATGTCATTTGTGAGTTCAGATCTAATAAACATTCCAGCCGTGCAGTATATCTAAGCTCTGTAACTGAAAAAAGAAGTTCAGCTACAGCGGCTAGCGGTCGGCCCCTTTGTAGGCACCTGCCGCGGTCGCTGTACGAGTCAGCCGCTCGCAGTCGCGGGGTTGTCAGGCTGCGCCGACAGTGATCGAGGTCACGCGTGGCGCGCGCTGACGGCTGGCGGAGCGCGGTCGCCGGGACTGGCCGACAAGTGTCTCCAAATGGCGACTCTCGTGCTTTCCAAGGCAACTTGGGCGCTTGCAGAAGCTGACCGAAGAATTAGAAATGAGGAAAAACGTACTACGTGCTCAACAGATCGGGCAAGTACTTAACGGGAGTAGACGGCATCGAGACCGGAGGCCCAGCTCTTCCGATTATGTCTATAGACATGGCTGCAGCCACTAGATGCGGTATCCACAACGTTTACTTAATGCATGTTTACGTCATAGAAATCCACCTACAGAAAGCTTCACAGAGATTCACCCTGTTTCACAATACATCTTCTACATCAGTGAATATGAAAACATGGGGTAAGTTTCTGCTTACTGATAGAAGAAGTTCTTATTTTCAAAATAAATATCCGATTTTACAAGGGTATTTCTTCTTACGCTTGTGTGTACATTGAGCCGTGCCGGCTCGTATCGATTGATCGATCGGTTCGGCACGGTGCGATCTTTGGGCTCGGCCGTTTTACGTGGCGTTTGGCCACGACGGGGTGTGGCGCTAGAGAGGGACAGCCGGAGGGCCGCCCGGCGCGGGGGAATGGGAGGCGAGCGTGGTTGAGCAGCCCGGGGCACGACGCAGAGGCTGTGGTGTGTTCGACACGTTCGCAAGACCGAACCTGGCTTGTAGTGTGGGAACTGGACTCGGCCACATTACCCGAATCGAGTCGTGCGGCCTTGATTTGGATCTGTAAATGATTTCATAAATGATTTCGTAAGAATTGCTTGTTTTTGGTGCGCATATTATACTTATTCTTGCTTTCCAAGTATCGGCACCATGACCGCTCACTGTTGTCTTGCCAACCAAAAGGTCCCCTCTATTTAGTGCTGTTTAAGTAAACACGTGTTATTGTGTTCGGTTAAAGGTCTATCTGGATTTTGGTGATGTGATACAGTCCGAGCAAACGAGGTGTGTTAATTGGTACTATTGCTGTTCGGAGTGACGGACGGCATAAGCCAGTATGGTGAAACTGTAATATTTTTCCTGGTGCAGTGAGCTGTGTGGACGTTGGTATAGTTGGTTCAAAGCACAGGCTTAACATTGAGTCTGTACGTTCTGTGTTACCTAATTGCATTACTTGTTCACTCGTAAACAGTGAAGTGGTAGCCTTACTTGACTGTTTAATTTTATCAGTATCCTGTTAAGGGGTAATTTAAATGAGCTCTCCAGTTTCAGTGAGCATATGCCAACCTACTAGTGTAGTTTAAATTTCTAAGCTGACTTGGTATTATGCTCTTCGCCCCCGTCCTCTAAGGTTACGTCAAGCGCGTTAGTTATTGATTCACCCTTGACTATTTTATTTCGTTGTTCGTGGAATAGGCTATCATTCTATACATCGTAGTTATTTTACGTTTGAGGAATTAATGTTTACTGTTTCCTCTCTCCCCCCTCCCCCCTTTCTCTGAAATTGTATAGTAGCACGGTCTCTAAGACATTTTTTTCAGTGTGTTATAGTGTAGTGTGTGCGGCACCCTGTCCAGCTCGCCCGCTTGCTGTGGGTTCTGGGTGTAGCCGCCTCTGGTCTGGGTCCAATGCGCCTCCCTTCTGCTACTTGAATTAGCCCGTGCCCATGTGACGTCACCTGTTTTGAAAATGTGTCACGAAGGCGCGAATCTGTTTGTATTTTATTTTGTTTTAAAAAAAGGTTGTGATATCCATGATTGGTTAAACTTTATCTCATTATTGTAGTCTCCTTTTGGGAGCTTTACTGTGTGTAGAATTTAATTAACTTTCAAGTCACTTAATGCTTGGTTGAAGATTAATGTTGTTGTTTGAATAGGGCTGTTGCCCGTGCTTGATTTGAATTTTAAAGAAAAAATTTTATTTGGCAAGTTAATAAAATGGTTGTTGTTATAAACTGTGAATCTTGCTTATGTGGCCCGGCCCTCCAGCTCAACAGCAATTGGCTGATTAGGGTGGATTAACCACCACACACATGACCTTAGAGTACATTTTACAATTAAATTTAACCTTTTACAAGTGCCAGAGTTCCCTCCATCAGACACACGACAAAAATCCAGACGATAGTTAAACTCGTCCCCTACTTTTGCGAGCATGTCTTGAGGTAATGATACACTGTTGCTTCTGTGCGGCGACGCAGTTCATCCAGTGTTGGCTGGGGAGGCACGTAGGCGGAGCCTTTGTGGAGTCACGATTATTGCTAATAGTAACTCCACGTATAAATACCTCAGAGAACTTCAGTCACAGAGTGTTATTCTGCCCCAGTCCTACGAAAGTATATGAAACTGAGATTAGTGATGTGCAGTTTCGACTGAGAGGAGATCCGAGTCACAGTGCAGAGTATTACGATTCCTTTGTCCCATTTGAAGTTGCAGTGAATAGTAGCCTGTGAATTCATGTCGAGAACCCCAGCTTGGCTGTGCGGCCGTGGACGTTTGCGTTCCCTGGGACAAGTCGGAAGCGCGAGTCTAGCCGGGCCATTCCTGTGCTTCAGGAAAGATTAGAGGAACGACATCGAAGCGAAGTAAAGTCCGCTTCCCCAGTTCATGGCCGGAAAACTCTCAGACGTAAACACCTCTTGAGAGAGCAGGTAGCCCCCAAAACATAGGATTCTTCTGCTTTTAGCCACATGAAAGGGAAACAGAATCCACGGATCTCTTCCACTTGAAATGCAAGCTTTCCATTCGTTAACAGCAACAAAATGTCGAGTAGAGAGCGATAGAGATAGTCAGAGGGAGACGAAAAGTAGTTGTAAACGAGAGAACTAGTGGTAGGGAAGAGACTAAATATTAGAACTTGAAATGAATACCACTGGCTGCAGATGATGAAGTGTGAGTCGTGAGAACACTTCCGCCTCCCTGAGGAACTAGTGGTTAACCACAATAAACAGTGTCCGCCCCGGTAGCTGAGTGGTCAGCGTGACGTATTGCCGTCCAACGGACCCGGGTTTGATTTCCGGCTGGGTCGGGGATTTTCTCCGCTCAGGGACTGAGTGTTGTGTTGTCTTCATCATTTCATCCCCATCCGGAGCGCAGGTCGCCCAATGTGATGTCGAATGTGATAAGACCTGCACCAAGGCTGCCGGACCTGCCCCGTAAGGGGCCTCACGGCCAATGACGCCAAACGCTCATTCCATTTACCACAATAAACAAAAGTTTGGAAAAGAGAAGTTTATAAAAGTAACAACAATTCTGATTCGCTAGAGACAACCCCAACTAACGGGAGAGGTAGCTCACTTCCATAAATCGAACCGAATCGAAATGCAGATAATGAATAAATTATGTTACATATCAATTTAAAATCATACTCCTCATACATTTACTAACAGTCTCAACTACACCTTACACATAGCCACCACGAAAGGAGTACACTGCGGCAGCAGGCTATCGCGGAGGCCAGTGGTGCAATGCGAGATTCTTACGTTCCTTAAAGCCGATTGCAGAGACACGAGGTGTATTTCGCCTACTGCTTTTTACTGCCTCATATTATCTTACTTTATACTGTGAGGACACATTTTATTTCTACAGTGGGGTTTTCTTAATGCTTTTCTAAGAATCTATTACTTAAATACCGCTTCTAATCGTGTGAGAGAGTGGTTTCTGCTCTCCTTAAGACTTCAGCAACGATTTTTTGCTTCTGTTCTTGTTTAGTATTTTTTTTTTGGTTATTTTCTTCAGTTTGCGCTTGAACTTGTGCTTCATAGTGTTTTCTATCGGTATGCATCCGACAGCATGCGTATCCACATCTTCCAAAAAGCCGCACATAAGAATGGGATTTTCCGGTGATCATACCTCGAGTCCTGCTGGTGATCAAAAATTTAGGTCAAGTGTTTTTGACAGCCCTTGGGCTAGGGACCATTTGTACAGCCAGCAAAAGGATAGTCTTAGTGTCACTATCTTACAGTACAGGGTCGAAGTGTGGATATTAAATACTTCCTCCTGCTTAGGCAAATGGAGCAAATCGGTTTGTTCTTTTTACATTTGTTGCGGTCCACGTTCGCACTGACGGGGCTTATGGAGTCACCAATAGTTTATGGGCGGTTACTCGGAAAACCCCAAGAAAAGAATATATGGTTATATCTTTGCCGTCACCAACGGACCAAAATCTAGGCTACAATTCCTGGACGGCTATGCACAGCAAATCACTGTAATTTTTACGAATTGTCCTAAGATACTGACTCCAACGACCTTGAAAATTTTCTTGATATCTTCACCCATTTCCAAGGCATTTATCTACAAGAAACTTCTCCCCGTTTTCAGAAATATTTATCCGTTGTCGAGAAACAGCACAAAAACTTTTTTTTAGGACCGCCGGCAGATGTGGTCGCTTCAGTCCGGCACCGCTCGGCTGCTAGGTCGCAGGTTCGAATCCTGCCTCGGGTATGGATGTATGTGATGTCCCTAGGTTAGTTAGGTTTCAGTAGTTCTCTAAGTCTGAGGGACTGATGAGCTCAGATGTCATTTAAACCATTTTTTTGAGGACCAGAACCCAGAAGTGGATTCCGACACTAAATTTTTGTGATGTATTCCTAAGATACCGATCTTAAACATCTTTAAAATTTTCTTTATATCTTTACACGCTTCCGAGATGGAGAGGCTCAAATTTACCCTACTTGTAAAAGTAAAATAAAAAGATAAAGACAAAGAGAAAGGGGAAGTAGATGAGAGCCAGTGATAGAGAGAGACCGAGTATATGACAGTAACAACAAAGAAGAGAGAGATAGTGAAAGTGAGAAGAAACAGCAGTAGTAAGAAAGAAGGAATGAGATATTAGCAGTAAGTGTGGTCGAGGGGGAGAACGTGACAGTGAGAGGAGACTATAGTAGCAGAACAGAACGAAGGGGGCTGTGACTGTGAGACAGGAGACAATGACAGAGAGACTCACAGACGTAATGACAGTAAGTCGAGCTCAGTGAGTGAGTAAGGGCAACTGGGAGTGCCTGGGTATGAGCGACTTCAGCTATAGACTAGTGGAATTTTGGAAAAAATTTTAACGGTGCTGAGGACGGTAGAATGTGGCAGCTGGCACACGATTTTTCAGTCAGAACCTTTTAATAAACAGTAACATATTCGCATTTCTTGTGCTCCGGCAGGCAAATTTTTCCGCTGATTTGTTTTTTAGTTTAGTTATTTTCATCGTCTTATGTTTCGTTTTCTAGCACTGACGGGGCTTATGGAGTCAGTTGATTTGATGATTCGCGCCAGATAAACGTATTTCGTTTTAGGGTATTAATGTTGTGTATAGTGTTCTTCGAATAGTGTCGCTGTTCTGTTGACCCTCGTTTTCGATATTAGATCAAGACATCTTGTCCTAATTGGTTTTATTTTTGAATTTTTATAAATCATTTCGTTGGTGTTCCAAGGAGTTCATTTTCGTTGCTATTCTTAGTATACTTCTTCTTATTATCATTATTGTTTTTTTGTTGGTAAAATTGGAAATTTGTGGTAAGGCTTATGGGATCAAACTGCTGAGGTAATCGTTCCCTAACCTCACACACTACTTAACCTGACGCTAAGGACGACACACACACACACACACACACACACACACACACACACACACACACACATGCCCGAGGGAGGACTCGAACGTCCGACGGGGCCACCCGCGGACCGTGACAAGACGCCCTAGACCGAGTGGCTACCCGCGCGGCCCGGTTCGTTGGTTTTGTTTGCCATCGACACTAGCGCAGTACGTTCTAAAATTGGGCAGATAAAGCCTTTGTAAAGGTACACAAACGTGCCTTTATTTGTCCTATTTACCCTGTCTCTTAGTATGCGCAATAAGCGTCTAGTCTTACTTTCGCTTTGGATGTGATGTCTCTAATGCGCTGGTCCCATGACATACGTTTGTCTAACGTGATTCCTAGCGGCGTCTTTTGCTAGGGCTGTCGGCTCCATAGTATTTGCTTTACGTCTTTTGGTTTTTGCTTCGCATTTCGTGATTTTTGTGTGTGTTTCGTAGCATTAGACGTAGGCTCAATTTCGCTGAAGTAGTCCTGAGTTTGCTGGTTTGTTTCGGCTTTCGTTGGTGCGTGGTACCAGTAATCCGTGTCGTCGGCATGAAGCGTGATCCCGCCCCTCCACTTCTTTCGTTGTGGATTGTCTGACATGCAAAAGTTATGCAGTCTTTGGCTCAATATGATATTATTGCCTATGGTATGATGGCTCTGGATTCGGCCTCGTTAACAATTATTCTGGAAGGGCGGCTGTGGAGAACGTTCCACAAGACTGCGGGCGAAGTGTCAGTGCCAGCAGTGGAACAGCGAGCCCACTCACGAGACCACTGGTGTACAAATATTTCCCGATTATCTCATTCTATGGCGCCCTATAATTTTGATGGAGGGGTTGTGTTCGGATTGTCTAAACACCGCAGAAACTGGAGTTTCAAACTCTGGTGAAGAATAGCTCACGAGTTTTGATAAGCGAAATTTGATTAAAATAGAGATCGGCACTCGATTAGAGTTACGAACCACAAGTTTGGTTTGAGAGTACTAGTCAGACATTGTATCAGGGGATTAATGTCGTTTTGCAAAGGTGCAAATAGTTCTTTATTCAATCGCGTCTTTTTTGTACTTGATCGTATCATCATAGATCTTTAGCTGGTACCAATTTTGGTAGAGATCGAGAAGGACCTCATATCGATAACGACGGGTATATGCGTTTTTAAAGGATCTCGTGTAAGTCTTAAAAACAAAATTATGTCAGAAAAATTCTACGATACAGTTTTATAGGTAGAAAATACGTTTTGCATCGAGGAGATATCAGGGGATCGCCGGCCGCGGTGGTCTAGCGGTTCTGGGCGCTCAGTCCGGAATCGCCCGACTGCTACGGTCGCAGGTTCGAATCCTGCCTCGGGCATGGATGTGTGTGATGTTCTTAGGTTAGTTAGGTTTAAGTAGTTCTAAGTTCTAAGGGACTGATGACCACAGATGTTAAGTCCCATAGTGTTCAGAGCCATTTGAACCATATCAGGGGATCTCTTTTCAATGAAAAATTCAAGGATGTTGGCAGAGGCCCAGACTAGGTAGTGGAAAGTGATCGAATGCTGCATCAGGAGAAGAGTTGAGGATAAAGAGGTCTGTGCAAGTAAAGAAAATCACAACCGTTTCGTATGCGGTCCTCTTGTACGGTGCGCTGAAAAAAAAAAAGTCGTGAATACCGGCACACACATGTACAGATGGCAGTAGTATCGCCCACACAAGCTGTAAAAGGGCAGTGCATTGGCTGAGCTCTCATTTGTACTCAGGTGATTCATGTGAAAAGGTATCCGATTTGATTATGGCCGCCCGACTGGAATTAATGGAATTTGAACGTGGAATGGTTGATGCGCTAGGCGCATGGGACAATCCATTTCGGAAATCGTTAGGGAATTCAAGATACCGAGATTCACAATGTCAAAAGTGAGCCAGGATACCAAATTTCAGACATTGCTTTTCAGTACGGATATGCAGTGACTGACGGCCTTCGCTGAACGACCGAGAGCAGCGGCGTTGACGTAGAGTTCTCAGTGCTAACTGATAAGCAGCACTGTTTGAAATAAGAGTAAAAATCAATTTGGGAAGTGCGAAGAATGTATCCGTTGGAGCAGTGTTGCGAAATTTGCAGTTAATGGGCTATGGCAGCAGACGACCGAACGAGACCCTTTGCTAACTGCACGATATCGCATGCAGCCCCTCTCCTGGGGTTTTAATCATATCAGTTGGACCATAAACTACTAGAAAACCGTGGCTGGTCAGAAGACTCCCGATTTCAATTGGAGAGAGCTCATGGTAGGGTTCTAGTGTGGCGCAGACCTGACGAAGGGTCAAGTTGTCAACAAGGCATTGTGTAAACAGATGGTGGCTACATAATGGTGTGGGCTGTTTTTATATGGAATGGACTGGGTCCTCTGGTCGAACAGAATCAATCACTGACTATTTTCAGCCATTAAAGGACTTCGTGTTCCCAAACAATGATGGAGTTTTTATAGATGACAATGCGCTAGGTCACTGCGCCACAATTCTTCGCGGTTGGTTGAGGAACATTCTGGACAATTCGAGCGAATTATTTGGCCACCGAGATCGCCCTACATTAATCGCATCGGCCACTTATGGCAGATAATCGATAGGACTTCTGTTACCTAAATGTATATAGAAGGTACGGGAATTTCAGCTCGGGAGTTAGGCTTCGCTGAAGCTACGTCGAGTCTACATCGCTAGATTCTCTAGTCCTTGGAAGATGACTTAGTTAAAGACTTAGAATGTTTTCAGATAGACACCCGTCTGTTGTAAAAATACTTTGCAGTAATTACATATACCGAACAGACACTTCATAGTAATGTTGTGGTGTGAACTACGTTGGCGAACGTTAAGATTTCACAGTTGAGATGGGTTTTGATTTTAAATAGCTACATCGTGTCAGAATTTTAAAATAATGTCGATTATCTATGTTCCATTGTGGAACGTTTTCGTATGGTTTCGTTCTCTGCTGTAAAGAACATGTCGCAGCAAAAGCTCATTTCAGGCGCTTACGATCAGTGGTATTTTAAGGCGATCCAACACTTCATGAACTTTTACTTGTTTGTACTCTTCAACGGTTGGGATTTTCATATTTTATTAGATTTTATATTCGTTGTTCAGTGTAAGAACTGGTACATTCAACTGAAGAATATATTAACTATACTACCTGGTCAAAAGTATGTGTATAAACCCAATCTGATGTGGAACAGACTACTGCTTGTCAGAAAAGGTGAAACCCCAGTGTGAAAGGAAATTAGAATTTCATATTAATACCCTCAGCTGCTGACGGGCGTTGATATATATCAACAGGGACAGGTGAAAATGTGTGCCCCGACCGGGACTCGAACCCGGGATCTCCTGCTTACATGGCAGACGCTCTACTCATCTGAGCCACCGAGAGCACAGAGGACAGCGTGACTGCAGGAACTATCTCGCGCAGGCCTCCCTCGAGACTCACATTCTCACCTTATATGTCCCCACACTACATTCGTAGTGTCCCTGTCCAACACACTCATTACTTGTGGAAGACATTCTTACCAAGTCCCGCAAGAGTTCGGATAATAAGTGAGCATCCGCACAGAAGAGGAAGGACATGGCCGGTATTGCCAGAACTACATACTTATATTGATACGGTGTCCGTCCTTTCTGACATGTCCGAAAGAACAGACACCATATCCATATAAGTATACAGTGTGAAAGGAGGCTGGGAGTACTGTGTTATCAGTAGAGTAACAGTAACAGCAGAATGACCAGTCAGAATGACTAGTCATTGGATGTCACTTGATTAACAAATCCGTAGGGGAGATTTCAACCCCTATGAATTTGCCCGATTCTAATGTTAGTGACGTGACTGCCAAGCGGAAATGCGAAGAAACAACCACGGCTAAACCAAGACCAGGAACTCCTCGTGTATCGAAAGACGGGGACCGTCGAGCTTTGCTGAGAGTGAAACTTCCTGGCAGATTAAAACTGTGTGCTGGACCGAGACTCGAACTCAGGACCTTTGCATTTCGCGGGCAAGTGCTCTACCAACTTGCCCGCGAAAGTCAAAGGTCCCGAGTTCGAGTCTCGGCCCGGCACACAGTTTTAATCTGCCAGGAAGTTTCATATCAGCGCACACTCCGCTGCAGAGTGAAAATCTCATTCTGGATTGCTGAGAGTGTTTGTGAATAATCGCACGAAACCAGTAGCGGAAGGAACTATTCGTGAGTTCCAAAGTGCTACCAGCAATCCAGATAGCACAATGACGGTGCGAAGTGAGTTAAAAATGGTTGGTTACAATGATCGAGTAGCTTCACATACAACACACATTTCTGTAGTCACTGGTCAGCTACGTTTCAGCTGATGGAAAGAGAGACGACACTGGTCATTGAATGACGGGAAACGAGTGATCCAGAGTGACGAATCACGCCATACCCCGTTGCAATCCCATGGAATGGTCTGGGTTTCGCAACTGCCTGGAGAACGTGACTTGCCGCCATGCGTAATGCCAACCGTGAAGTGTAGAGAAGGAGGTGTCGAGTTTTTTTCGTGGCTAGTGTGTGATGCTTTTACCGTGCTTAAGAAAATCTTAAATGCAAACATAAATGAACACATTTTACAGCACTTTGTACTCTGTACAGTAGAAGAACAATTAATGACGACAAATGTTTGTATCAGCATGAAAATGCAGCCTGTCAGAAAGCGCCATCAGTGAGGCAATGGTTTGAGAACAAGAACATCCCTGAAATGGACTGGCCTCCACAGAGTCTCGACATGAACTCAATGGAATACCTCAACTATTCTCCAGAGTCTAGAGTCCAACAACACTCCCTTCTCAAGTTTTCGCTCTTGAACAAGAATCGGTTGCCATTTCTTCAATGAAATTCAGATACCTAATTGAAAGAGTCCCTAGCAGAGTTCAAGCCATGGTAAAGGCGAAGGTGTATTTGATCGTACAATGTGTGTCGCGTTGCAGTCCTACTTCATGATGCGCATCGGTTCAATACATTTTAGTGCAACCGTGGATGTTCTGGCTGGACATACGTCTTGCGTTTCTGCCTATGCTCTTGTATGTTGCACAGAATACATCACCTTTGAGGAAACTGTTCAGAGAGTAGACATTTAATAAAAAGGATTGAACCGCCGCACGATCCATCGTTTTAAGGCCATGTTCTCAGCAAAACTCACGCCACACAAATGTAATTGATTTGCACCTGTTGTATCGGAGACCTTAAAACGCTCTTTGTTGCTGTGCGTGTGTGAACGACGCCAAAGTATCAGAGAGAAACCCAACAACAACTCACAACAGACACTTAGGTAAACTATTAGTTTTAACGCGTAAATTAAAAATCCAGCACAACTTTCTCTCATTAGGAGACAAAGTACCCGCTCAAAAGTAGCTGGACACCTATTAGTGGACATTAATATGGGGTGTTCCCAACCTTTGGCTTTATGACGGCTTGAAGTCCACCAGTGATGTTTTCAGTAGCGCTCGGTAATCTGCGGAGGAATGGAACCGATGACGCGGTTTTTCCCCTGGTGGATATAGCTTAGAACATAGAACACATCTCCGGACGTAAAGCGCGGTTGGTCCACCTTCTAGCACTATCCCAGATGTCACGTGTTGTGCATCCGCCTCTAAACATCGCTCTGGTTCAATGCGCGACAGATCCATCTTCAGACGTATCCCGGATGTGATATATTGTCGATCTGCATTCCAATATTGCTCTGGATGTAACACACTGTGGCGGAACCGGTTTATAGTATTTCGTGACTTTAATTACTTATAAATGATATTTCAGGTAGATCAAAAGAAATATAAAACCAGTTACCTATTGTCAGCGTAACAATTCGTTTGATCTCAAAAATGATTATCCCGGCTAATATTTGTCACTCTGCTAAAGAAGTCTCCACTTGACGTTGTGTGGGAATGTTGTCTGTAAAGTCGTGTGAGTGGCACTAAATTGCATATCATTTATCAGATTTTACACAACTGTCACTTAAGATGGAAACACTTTTCTCTAGCAAAGGGAACATTTAGTCACAAAATACTACCCGCGCACAACACTGACGTATGTCTCCTATAAAATATTTCACGTAAATCGTCCGAAATAATTAGGCCTCATACATCAGCAAATAAGAAAATGATTTTCATTGTTGCATAAGAGTCGAGTTGGAGGACGTTAAATTGCCTTTTCTTACACGACTCACGTATCACGTGCTATGAATACTGGACGGCTATGAGCAACACAGTCGCACAGCGTTTCGCCACACTGGTTATACCGATATTCTTCTTTTTAACGGTAGTCCACTTTTTCTGTTTAAAAGCGACTCCGTGATCTGCGCTCACCTGTGGTGATCGCCTCCGGCCTGCCCAGTCTCGCGGTAATTTGGGTCGCAGCATGCGACTAACTGCAGATAACATGGGCATTTGGTAACCCGTAACCAATCGTGACTTAAAATATAAAATTCTTACTACTGAAGTGATGATATTCATGTCTACTAGTTAAAAGTGTTTTGTCGGCGAAATGATAGAAATTCCTAACAGTTTTCAAATGAAACTATATCATTCCTGAGACCTCAAGTGTCAAACTTCATATGCTGTGTATACACAGATTGAAATGACAAATGTAAAGTTGAACGAAGGCAGGGATTCGAATCTGGATTCAAACAAATTTAATTTGTTCATACAAATTTCCATTTGTCACTTCAGTCTGCATACATAAAGACAAAAAAATTTTTGTTTCCTTCGTTGCCCATGTTCTACGATGATTCGATGGAAAGGTTTTCTTTGCTGTGGTGTCACTGGGCATCACATGCCTACAGCAGTTTTCAGAGCCACACAAATACAAATGATCCTGCGCCGGCACTGTAGCAGAAGGGCAATGCGAGTGGGAGCGAAGCTACACCATTGCTGTCCAGAGCTGATGTGTGAGGCCGCTGTGCTCTACAGACACAACCTCGAGTACAACAAAGAGAAGAACATTAGCAACAGAAGGCAGCGTGTGATGCTCAAACAGGAACCTGTCATAGGCATAATGGTGAAATGGATATAAGTGCATATATACAGGGTTATTACAAATGATTGAAGCGATTTCACAGCTCTACAATAACTTTATTATTTGATATATTTTCACAATGCTTTGCACACACATACAAAAACTCAAAAAGTTTTTTTAGGCATTCACAAATGTTCGATATGTGCCCCTTTAGTGATTCGGCAGACATCAAGCCGATAATCAAGTTCCTCCCACACTCGGCGCAGCATGTCCCCATCAATGAGTTCGAAAGCATCGTTGATGCGAGCTCGCAGTTCTGGCACGTTTCTTGGTAGAGGAGGTTTAAACACTGAATCTTTCACATAACCTCACAGAAAGAAATCGTATGGGGTTAAGTCGGGAGAGCGTGGAGGCCATGACATGAATTGCTGATCATGATCTCCACCACGACCGATCCATCGGTTTTCCAATCTCCTGTTTAAGAAATGCTGAACATCATGATGGAACTGCGGTGGAGCACCATCCTGTTGAAATATGAAGTGGCGCTGTCGGTCTCCAGTTGTGGCATGAGCCAATTTTCCGCGGGCTACGCGTGAAACTTGCCCGCACGCGTTCAACCGTTTCTTCGCTCACTGCAGGCCGACCCGTTGATTTCCCCTTACAGAGGCATCCAGAAGCTTTAAACTGCGCATACCATCGCCGAATGGAGTTAGCAGTTGATGGACCTTTGTTGAACTTCGTCCTGAAGTGTCGTTGCTCTGTTATGACTGATTGATGTGAGTGCATTTCAAGCACGACATACGCTTTCTCGACTCCTGTCGCCATTTTGTCTCACTGCGCTCTCGAGCGCTCTGGCGGCAGAAACCTAAAGTGCGGCTTCAGCCGAACAAAACTTCATGAGTTTTTCTACGTATCTGTAGTGTGTCGTGACCATATGTCAATGAATGGAGCTACAGTGAATTTATGAAATCGCTTCAATCATTTGTAATAGCCCTGTATTTATTAGTAACTGAGAACAGTGTACTGAACATTACGTCTGTACTTACTTCATTAGCAGATTAATAATTATAGGTATTAGGAGTAATACACCATGTGGTCAAAAGTGTCTGGACACCTGTTTGCACCTGTTCTGTATACAGCTCCCTCCGGGCTCCGGCGCTGTAAGGCTGTAAGTGGCACGGACAGTGCCACATTTACGGGAAGTATAAGGTAGAACGGTATAGTTAGTACATGCCACCGATCTGTGTGAGTTTGACAGCATTAATGTACACTACGGTTAAATGTTCAAGGGCCTGATATTCTGCAGAATCATTAAGTTGGAATGTACAGGGTGGTTATATGAATAATTAAACGTTTGCTAGCAACTTTTGTGTAGCGCCGGCTGGTGTGGCCGAGCGGTTACAGGCGCTTCAGTCTGGAACCGCGAGACCACTACGGTCGCAGGCTAAAATCCTGCCTCGGGCATGGATGTGTGTGATGTCCTTAGGTTACTTAGGTTTAAGTAGTTCTAAGTTCTAGGGGACTGATGACCTCAGATGTTAGTTTCATAGCGCTCAGAGCCATTTGAACCATTTTATGTAGCGTTGCACTTAGGTTTTCTACAGATTTTATCGTGGCTCCGTTAAGTTGAAATGTGGACTTATTTGACGGTAAGATGTGTCACATACATCCAAAAATAATATGTTTTCACTTTATAATCTCACAGGAAACATTGCGTAGCTGTAAGAGAACAAACAGAAAACAGTGCCTTAAAGGAGAGTCACTCGAGTGTGGAAAATAACCTTATATGGAATAAGCAGGTTAATTGTATGCTTTCAATTATTTCAGTATGAAGTGTCACGTGTCACATGTTACGTTCTAGATGTACTAGAGCTGCATTTTGTTGCTAACGGACTAGTTTTATACCATCATTTGATTTTATGAGCCTAATGTCACTGATTTCTGGAGTATTTTAGCTGTCCATATAAATAAATTATATCCGCAAGGAACAAAATTCACTTTGATTTCAGCTGAAGGCTGAAATACATTCGTATCATGCCTACACAGAAGCTTATTTATATTTGTTCTTTAGCTATTCCTTAAGTGTGGATTGCGAAGTTTTACCTGTTGTTAAGCACTATTGTGTCTTCAGATCAAGAACTGGTTTGATGAACGTCTCCATGTTATTCTTTCCTGTGCAAGGTTTATCATCTCCGAATAACCACTGCAACCTAAATACTTTGTAATCTGCCTACTGTTTTCATCTCTTGGTCTCCCTCTACGATTCCCTCACCCCCACCCCTCCCCCCAAACACACACATTTCTCCAATACTAAACTGGTAATACATAGAGTTCTCAGAGTGTATTCTATCAACTGATCCTTTCTTTTAGTCAAGTTTTAAGACATATATCTTTTGTCCCCGTTTCTATTCGGTACCTCTTCAGCAACCACTGTAGACGGAAAAGTATTTGTCGTATTTCTTGGGTAGCCAACTTCGTAGCAATGATGCTCAGACTGTGCGCTGCAGGGTCTGCGTTGTTGGTGTTGTTTGTCTCGTGAGTTGACATTAGGCGCCGGCACTGGTACTGCCACGTATGGCTGAAACACTAGTATTAGTGTGCATTACAGTTATAGTTAGTCCACATGAGTCTGGAAGAGGTAAGCAGGGCTTTGCTCGTAACGTTGCTTCATCAAAACAACGGGAGTAGTGCTGCTTATTTTCGCAAATATCGATGCATATCCAGTGAGGTCACTAGGTTACTCTGTAACTCATTTCGAAAAAAATCGAGCCGTTGGCCAATCGTTCCAAGCCGCGTGGCCACCAAGATCACCAGATTAGAACCTGCATTATATCTGATCGTAGCGTTACCGGAAAGACAGGGTTTATCAATGGGACACTAACACACGTTGAAGGTTGAAGATGAGCATAGAGCGTGAAATATCCAACATTCCACCTCAGGCGTTTCGGCAAGCAGTAGATTAATCTCTAGGGCGGTTCCAGGCTATCGTGGATAGAGATGGTTGTTACTGTGAGTAACGTTTCGAACCTGGAACGTAAACACGGTATGCAATTAACAAATGTTGTTTCTTATGTGGAAATTAAAATGTTTCTTTCAATGGTTTATTCGTTATTTATCTTTCCCGTGTCCTTACTCATGTTTCCACGAAGTTTCATTGTTCTACGATCACTCGTTTTTCATGGGGGGCCCTTTCAAGTAGCGAATGTTTAATTATAACCACCCCACAAATTTTTGTGACTGTGATCAGTGAGTTAAACTTTCTCTTACTGTTGCGTACATATCTGAGTAATAGTCTGTTCGACACATGTCAGTAATTCTGATTAACTCGCATTGTATAATTCCGTAGGACCACTGGCTCTGCTAAATGACACCGTACTTCCTGTGTATTTTACTGGTTAAATTTATTTGGTGCTCTGCTTTCCTTCGTATACACTATAACAGAGTAAATGTATTTTCTGCTTTCGATTGTTACTAAATAGTGCATATTTTGTACAATGGAATCCTGTTTGGTTTCTGCTTATTTTAATAGTGTATACTCATTACCTGATTTCATTATATTTTGATTATTAATGCATTTTCTTTTTAAGGTTGTTCAATCACAGTGCATTTAAATTCCTCTCTCATCTTTCTTGCTTTTGACTTCGATTGAGGAAGCTGTATCTTATGAATACATTGTTGTCTTGTTGCCTACCCAGACGATTGTTTCAAAATTTACAAATACAACATGTGTGACTTATTAAAGGCATTTATACTATGAGTCATTTTCCTCAGGTACTGTCAGTAAAGCCGAGTCACACAGGCGACTGGGATAACAAACTTAATGAAGTACTCTGTAACGAGGCATATAATACTGACAATTCTTTATATTAAACTCCTCACCAAAAGACCATCATCAATTCAATACATTTGTAGTCTGAATTCATAGTGTAAAATGTAATCACTACTGGAAAGCTTTAGAATCATTCATGTCTGTAGGAAACGTAAATTCCGCTCATAGGAAAACTGAAGATACCTTTGGGCAAAAGTAAAAGCAGCTGTATGAACATCAAGAGCTCGGACTTCGAAGAAGAGCAAGCTGAAATGTAGAAAGAATTTAAAAATTCGTTGTACAAGATCAAATAAGTTGAATACAGTATTACGGAAAGGGAAGAGGAAGTGTCCGCAGCTCGTGGTCGTGCGGTAGCGTTCTCGCTTCCCGCGCCCGGGTTCCCGGGTTCGATTCCCGGCGGGGTCAGGGATTTTCTCTGTCTCGTGATGACTGGGTGTTGTGTGATGTCCTTAGGTTAGTTAGGTTTAAGTAGTTCTAAGTTCTAGGGGACTGATGACCATAGATGTTAAGTACCATTGTGCTCAGAGCCATTTGAACCATTTTTTGAAGAGGAAGTAGACAAAGATAAAGTAGGATACTGCAAGTAGAATTTAACAGAACATTGAAAGACTTAAGTAAAAACAAAATACCGGAAATAGATGTTTTTTCCCCCAAAATTAATTAGATCCTTGGAAGAACTAACCATGATAAAACTGTTTTACCCGATAAAAGAGGTATGAGACAGGCGGGATAGCCCTATAATCCAGGATGAACTTAATAATATGAATGTCAAACAAGGTAGGAGGCGAAAAGTGTATTATCAGATCGTCGGTTTACAATCATGCTGACGCCTCTTTCACTGTTAGTCGTTCCTGTGCAAGTCTCTTCATATCTGTGTAACTACTGCAATCTGCATCCCTTTCAATCTTCTTCTTGTATTCATGCCTTGGAGTACCTCTGCAATTTTTACCTCCAACATTTCCTCCCATTACGAAACTGATAATTCCTTGATGCCTCAGGGTGTATTCCGCCAACTGATCTCTTCTTTTCGTCAAGTTTGGCTACAAAATTTTTCCCCCAGTTTGGTTCATTATCTCCTTCTTTGTTACGCTATCTACCCATTTAATCTTCAACATTCTTCTACTGCACCTAATTTCAGAAGCTTCTGTTCTGTTCTTGTCTGAACTGCTTATCATCCATATTTTACTTCCGTACAAGACCATACCCAGTACCTTCAGAAAAACACTTAAATGGTTATTGTATTCTAACAAATTCCTCTTTTTCAGAAACTATTAACACAAACTATCTACGAAGGGATGGTACGACTGGTAGTCAATTAGGGGAAAATCAATTTTGATTCCGGAGAGATGCAGGAAAACATGAGACGCTGTTGATCCCTAAGAGTCACAAAATAAATCGAAGAAAGACAAACCTACATTTACAGCAGTTGTAGATTTAAAATGAAAGTCGCACCTAGCCGCCAGCCGGGTTGAACCACCTGAAGATGTGGAACAGTTGCTCCGAGGAAATATTGTGGAATTTGCACAACATGATCCGGCGGAAAACCCGTGAAGACTATTTACAACTTATCCGCCGGGTAATCTTGAAGAGTCACACTTTCCCATCACCAATGTAACTTGCTTTCTTGTTGCGATAACTAACTTATACAAAGCCTTATATCACTCGCAATATTATGCATCGTCGCTTATTGAGAAACTTTTGATCGAATTATCTTACTGTTCAAGAAATGTTTATTTCAGACACAGCCGGAGTCATCACTGAATAGTTCGTTTGACAATGGAGGGAAGAGTGGAAGGAAAAATGTATGTTTAAGACCGACTTTAGACCAACAGTTTCCAGTGTATGTAAGTTGCAGTAGTTATGCAGAGATGAAGAGGCTTTCACAAGAGCGAGTAGCATGTAGATCTACATCAAATTAGACTTTAGAATGAAGACCAACACAAGGCAAGCCGCGCCACTAGTTCGACGATAATCGTTGGAATCCTGGACGGGAGAGCTGGCAATGATAAAGTAAAGTGACTGAGTTATTAATTACGGAAAGGATATGTAGGTGTTTGAATCCTTACACCAAATCATTCCTACAATACACTATTATTAGTGTCCATCAGCCCTGTATGATTCCAGTGAGATTCTGGGTCACTTAAATACCGATAGCAAGGTCGAAGTCAGTGCTGAAGGGAAGGACTTAACCAGCACTGAATGTTTGCATGGTGAGCCAAAAGCATAATAGATCCAGTGTATGTGAGGCTAATGAAAACTATAGAAATTTATACGCATGTTGTTAGTTTTCATTTGGCATTTGGCAATGAAGACGAAACTGGAGTAATTCTTGAAGAGTTCTGTTTCATTTCTATAGGAAAGGTGCTGTAGATCTATTGTACCTATTTGTATACTCCGCAAAACACGTTCTAGTGAAGGGCCAGGGATTTAGAATTGTAGCATATGTTAGAGATCCTGTCGTTCCAGTGGCGTAAGGAATAATGATTGCTTAAATGATTCCACATGCCTTAAAATCTTAACCTCGTTGTGCCTTTTGGAGCAGTACATACGGAGCTGCAGTATATCCGTATATTCCTCACTTAAAACGGTTCTGCAAGTTTTTTAAATAGGCTTTCGTGGGATTACTGGCGTCTATCTTCCAGCTTAAAGAAGTATATCACGAAAATAAACATTCCATACCCATTACTGTAGCATAAATTACATGTCTGTATTGGGACAAACTGTTTTGTTCTACTTACATCGAAAATCCTGAGTCGTTTTTGCTGGACGTTTACCTGCTGATGTAATGCCTCATATTTCCCGGAAGGATGAGCTACAAGAAAACTATTTTTTCTATTTTGGAGACACACTCATCTTAGAAAAGCTCATGTAAAATCCTCCATACATGGATACTTGAACGCTATGCACAGAGATGAGGATCGGCAAAGCGGAACAGCGCCAAAGAATTTATATTAAATTTGAAAAAGAAATGATTCCACCAGACTGTGTTTTAAATTACTTTGTCTGCATTACTAATTTCAGACACCGTCCAGTTTCAAGTGCGTCGTTTTAATCTTAGTGTGTTGATATGTTAGTATTTTGTAGGCCAGACATTAATGTTACGATAGCACGTTGGCCAATTGTAAATGATCCATTATCTATTTAACAGAATAACTTCTCTGGACTGCATACAAAGTGTTGACATGATTCTACATAGTTAAATACAACTATCGAACTTTTTTCTGAAATTTTGTCATTGTTATACTGACACTATTTCAGGCATTCAGTTATGAAATATCTTAGAATTATATGTCTCTTGTTCTTCTCTGTTGGTTTCCTGGCCTTATCCCATGTCTTGAAGGGGTCGGTCTCATATTCTGGAATGGCTATGTTAGTCACAGAGGGTGGCCGGATGGCCTTACTGTCGCCACCTATATATTGTCCGTCGGGATGGGATGTGCGTACAGCATCAGTCAGTGCTCTCCCACGTGAAAGTACGAGAACGTTTTAGAAATGTTTGTGTTTGTGTGCCGCGCAGGATTAGCCGAGCGGTCTCAGGCGCTGCAGTCATGGACTGTGTGGCTGATCCCGGCGGAGGTTCGAGTCCTCCCTCGGGCATGGGTGTGTGTGTTTGTCCTTAGAATAATTTAGGTTAAGTAGTGTGTAAGCTTAGGGACTGATGACCTCAGCAGTTAAGTCCCATAAGATTTCACACACATTTGAACATTTTTTTGTGTTTGTGTACTGTGTAATGACTATTCACATAGTCGGGTGTAGGAGACAGCCTATAAAGCAGATCAAGCAGATCCCTCGTCGTTAATCTACCCAGAGGACCCAACATGGGGCCGGTGTGACTTCCCAAGTCCCGGAAGCGGAGTGCTAACGCATGCGGTTAACGCAGGATGAACATTTGTTGAAACAAAGATAAATAACTGATCACAAGAAATTCTGTTGAAATATGTTTTATGTCAGTGGAAGCTTTGTTGAACATTGTCATAAGGTGTGGGCATTTTGTATTGATTTAATTGATGTGCACTTCACCTACATGAATCGCAAACTTTGCCGAAGTAGTGTGACTTGTGTGCCTAAATGGTACAGATAGCCTTACCGAAACTAGAACCACAACGAAAGGACATCCGTGAAGACTCTGTAGTAGCCAATGGTACTCGAAAAGAGACAGCAGCCCTTTCAGGAGTTTCTGGGGCAAAAGGTTAGGTGACTGACGTCTGGCTTTGTAACATTAGCCAACACGACGTGCTGTGCTGCACTGCAAATGGCTGAAAACAAGAGAAACTTTAATTATTACTTTTTCTAGTATGGTTAAATTACGACGACATCCTCTTGGGTAAAATATTCCGGAGATAAAATAAACTCCCATTCGGATTTTCAGGCTGAGACTACTAAGAAGGATGTGATCATCTGGAAAAAGAAAAATAGTATTCTATAGGTCTGAGCGTGCAATGTGAGATACCTTAATCGGGTAGATAGGTTAGAAGTTACGCACAGTGGGAATTATTGAAATGCCGTGGGAAAAGGAACAGGAGCATTGGTCAAGTAAGTACAGGATTATAAATAAAAAACCAAGTAGGGGTCATACATCAGTAGATCTCATAATGAATAAGAAAATATGTATGCAGGTAAATTACATAGATACGAAGCCAACACCCACAATAGTAGTTTCACTTTATATGCCACCTAGCCCCTCAGATGATAGAGATTGAAGGAATGTGTGATCATGAGATAAAAGAAGTTATTCAGATAGTTACGAGAGGCGAAAATTTAATAGTGGTCGGAGACTGATATTCAATGGTAGGAAAAGGAAAGGTAATAAAAATAGAAGAATATGCTTTAAATGACGAAAAAAAGCAACGACAATGTTGTGTATCAGTAAGTATATAAGGAGAGTTGAAACACCAAAGTGTGTCACTAAAGGCGTCATCGGTGACGTCATCCACAAAGCGATCGATGATGTCATCGATCAGTCCCCATTCCACCCCAACATCGACCAACTGAATCACACAAGGTGTTTGTGGCAGGAAGTTGGGGCGGGGTGCCTCTCGTGGGCGTCACCCTTATGCATGGGTCGTACAGCACATTAAATGGACAGAGCCGTCCAGCACATAATACGTACACTGTACCCGAACGCAATTTCCGAAAGGTAGTACAGTGCATTAGTCGGACAGTAGAGTTTAACATTGTAACTGAACACAGTTTCAGATGGTAGAGTGCATTAGTAGGACAGTATAATGAAGTGCCATACACTGATGCGGCACGTGATTATGTGACCTAGGGGCAGCCCCCCCCCCCCCCCCCCCGCCTCTCACCTACCTACCACAAATACCTTGTGTGGTTTGTCTGTTCTGTGCATATAATTTTGATATACATGACCGTGACTCGTCATATCACACGGTATAGGGCATACAACAGATCTGTATACCACAGGATCAGCCACGTACCATAGGAGGTCCTGTCATCTGGGATTTTGAAGCGTATGTAAGAAGACTTAAATCATGAATACACATTTTGTTTTGTCTAATAGGAGGAAGCAAGAAAAGTACAGTTTGCTGAAAAAAGAGAATGTGACGCAGTTTACACATTAACTGCTTCCGAATTTGCATATTGCACAGCACATATTGGTTCATAGGAATAGCCAGCCCAAGATCATAGCCGCTTCCACAAATGTATCGAAGACTTGTTCAAAAATTTTGTCGCTTCTACTGGATGAATGCCATGAAAGTTATATATGGAGTAAATTTCATGACGAAGAATATTTATTTGTACTATAGGTAGCAACAAAGACGTATTAATTACGGTCAGAAATGCAGCTAATATTAAACATCAGTAATCTCTAATGGTTGCTGTTCCTAAATCATCACGTCTGTTGTCCTCTGAACAGTATATGAACGTGAAGGCCATGAATGTGTTCTCTTCTTAATACAGCAACAAATGAACTGAAAATATCTCCGATATTACAAATGTATGAACAACTAAAGCTCTCTGTCTCTCTCCAACATTCGAACTATTCAATTCATGGTATATGTGTATGATGGAATAAAACATATCACAAGTTGTAAAAGGCAGATATTATTTTTTATTATATGAATTTTGATACAACTTGTATACATTGTTATTATACATTTGGTAGTTTGTGAATCGTGGGAAGTAAATAATGGTCAATAGAAAATTATTATCATTCTCTTTTTTTATATCAACCCTGTTCATCAGTCTGCAATACATCCCAAATAAATATTTATATATGCCTTAAATTCTGCATGTATTTCTTGCAGTCGAGCTGGAGCTCTAATAGACGCATGGATGGATTCTGTAGACTCCACTTGCACGGAGTTTATATTTACAGGAGTAATGCTCCCAGACTTAAGTATAGCACACATACACCCACCTATATACACATTTAACTCATCCTCGTCATGAACTTCATATTCCAATAGACACTTGGTAATATCATCGAAGACTGATTTAACATACCTTCACCATACACTGAGTCTCTCAATGGTGATCTGTATTGCGTTGTACAGACCATTCAGGTTCGTGACGCTTAAAACGTACAAGTTGTGTTGGGCCTTGAGATGTTAACTTCATTGTATTACCCCCAAACATGTCGACGACAGGTGCACTGTTGTTACGGGGGATATTGATGTCTGGAGGGAACGGATTGTTCTCGGCTCTCACTCAACACTCGATGTGTTTCAGCTTGTTGCACAGTTGATCGCCCTCCGTATCAGTGAACAGCATCTTTGTCACTAGCTGAACACTCTCTGTTTCTACTATAAATTTGAAGTCTGTATCAGGCGCTAAACCAACATTAACACCCTTCGATCAATTGGAGATCAATTGATAAGTAGCGCTGACCAACAGCGCTCTGTAACAACTTAGTTGAAGCTCGACGATTGAAAGTAGGAAGTTACAGAATAGAAACATTTCTGTGTCCTGCTACGATATGTCAGGCGTTCCATGACAGAGCTTGTCTGCATACTGACTTAGTGCTCCTGGTGACGGATCTAGAGGAAACTCGAAGCCTGGAAAACTTGGTTTCCACTTCAGTGAGTCAGGAACTGCATCAGTTAGCTTGTCTGCGTGTTGACTTAATTGCTGCTGCTCAAATGTATTTTATTTTATTCCCACTCCAACGTGTTTGGGGCTGCATCAGGGAGTGTGTCTGCATGCTGGCTTGATGCCTGCTGCTGTTGCTGCTCAAGTGTATCAGGCAACACACCATCTACATCATGGAGTTGTTGAAACGAGGGAGAAATAAAAGAAAAACGCACACACACACACACACACACACACACACACACACACACACACATAACGAACAATAAACATAGAGAGGGATGATTGTTTTGATACTTACAGTCGGCTGTGTGAGTCAGTGTCTTCTGCCTGGAGGTAGCAGATCTCTGATGACGCTTCATGGTGATGAGCAACCTTTCAGTATTGAGTTCAGCCCACAGGTGGTGGATACACTTGATGATTACTAAGCCTACACTGAAGATAAGTGTTGGAGGTAGACGATGGCAGCACAGAGGGAATTCGAACAACTAATTAGTATTGTGTTTGTACTCATTGGTCAGCCATCTTGGATTCTGACATCATCAAGGTCTTCATCGATTCTAAAGTTAGAACCATGCAGGGTCGTTCTTGCAGGGTGACATCATAGAAATAACATTACCCTGCCAATTGTGTCAGTGTCGTCGTAACTGCCGCCTGCTTCACATCTGCTGTGCAGCGAGCTACGTTAATTTAAGTATTAACTGTATTTTTCTTACGTGTCACTTCTTCTTCTGCGTGTTTTTGCTTTTAGGGAGCTTTAATTTTCGAGTACTAGTAATAGTGTTCCATAGATTTCGTGTTTGTTTTGAATACAGTCAGTCCCTTTAGTCAGCTGTAGTGCCAGTAGTGCTAGTGTTTGTTTTGAATACAGTCCAGAGACAGGTAGTGCTTATTTTCATTGTTTTCAACAAGAAGTGTCAAGTAAGCACAGTTTAATCAGTTATCAGCCGCCTTTAGTGAATTAGCAGTCTAGTTAAAAGTTGATTAACTCTCTACAGTAAATTGTTGATTTCTTAGGATGGATAGGATGTGTGACTGCTGTGTACGGACGCAGGAGTTGCTGGCCACTGTTCGCGAACAATTGAAAGTGTTGATGGCCGCGGTCAGCCGTCTTCAAGCTGCTGCCTCGGAGTGTAGCGGCAGTGGGGAGTCTGGTGCATCGCATGGTACAACCCAGGTGTTACATGCTTCACCCACGGTCCCTGCTGTCGAGACATCTTCGCGGGTACCGGGCGCGGTTGGGCCACCCTCTCCCCAAGGGGAGTGGCGGGTTCAGCGGCGTTCGCGGCGCACGAGGCGGAGGGTCAATGTGGAGGCTGGCCGTGTGGCATCGCCTGCTCTTCCTGTGAGTGGACATGTGGCCGCTCCTTCAGCAAGGTCCGAGCAAGCACACTGGGGAACAGGTTTATTACTGATAGGGAGCTCCAACGTTAGGCGGGTGATAGAGCCCCTTAGGGAAATAGCGGAAAGGTCGGGGGAGAAGGCCAATGTTCACTCTGTCTGCTTGACGGGGTCTCATCCGAGATGTGGAGGAGGCCCGGCCGGCGGCGATAGAGAGCACTGGGAGCACCCGACTGCAAATTGTTGCTCATGTCGGCACCAATGACTCCTGTCGTCTGGGTTCAGAGGTCATCCTCAGTTCATACAGGCGGTTGGCGGAGTTTGTGATGGCGGAGAGCCTCGCTCGAGGGTGGAACCTGAGCTAACTATTTGCAATATCGTTCCCAGAACCGATCACGGTCCTCTGGTTTGGAGTCGAGTGGAAGGCTAAAACCAGAGGCTCAGACGATTCTGCCGAGATCTGGAGTGCAAGTTTCTCGACCTCCGCTATCGGGTGGAGAAATACAGGGTCCCCCTGAATAGGTCAGGCGTGCACTACACGCAGGAAACGGCTACAAGGGTAGCGGAGTACGTGTGCAGTGCACATGTGGGTTTTTTAAGTTAGAGAATTCCCTCCCTAGACCCGACAAGGCGCCTCCTGAGACGCGACTAGGTAGTAGTAGACAAAACGCAACAGGGAATAATAATATTAATGTGGTAATAGTAAACTGCAGGGGCGTCTATAGAAAGGTCCCAAAACTACTCTCTGTAATAACCGGTCACAATGCCCACATAGTATTAGGGACAGAAAGTTGGCTGAAACCAGACGTAAACAGTAATGAAATTCTAAACTCAGACTGGAATGTATACCGCAGAGACAGGCTAGACAATGAGGGGAGAGGCGTGTTTATATCGATAAAAAGTGCAATAGTATCGAAGGAAACTGACGGAGATCAGAAATGTGAAATAATTTGCGGGAAGGTCACGGTTAAAGATAGCTCAAAGACGGTGATTGGATGTCTCTATAGGCCCCCTCGCTCAACAGCTGTTGTGGCAGAGCACCTGAAGGAAAATTTGGAAAATTAGAGTAGATTTCCCGACCATGTTATAGTTCTGGGTGGAGATTTTAGTTTGCCGGATATGGACTGGGAGACTCAAACGTTTATAACGGGTGTCAGAGACAAAGAATCCAGTGAATTTTTTTAAAGTGCGTTATCTGAAAACTACTTTGAGCAGTAAAACAGAGAACCGATTCGTGGCGATAACATATTAGACCTTCTGGTGACAAACAGACCCGAACTGATTGAAACAGTTAACGCAGAACAGGGAATCAGCGATCATAAAGCGGTTACTGCATCGATGATTTCAGCCATAAATAGAAATATTAAAAAAGGTAGAAAGATTTTTTTGTTTAGCAAAAGTGACAAAATGCAGATTTCAGAGTACTGACGGCTCAACACAAAAGTTTTGTCTCAAGTACATACAGTGTTGAGGATCAGTTCAAAACCATCGTACAATATGCATTCGATGAGTATGTGCCAAGCAAGATCTTAAGAGATGGAAAAGAGCAACCGTGGTACAAAAACCGAGTTAGAAAACTGCTGCGGAAGCAAAGGGAACTTCACAGTAAACATAATCATAGCCAAAGCCTTGCAGACAAACAAAAATTACGCGAAGCGAAATGTAGTGTGAGGAGGGCTATGCGAGAGGCGTTCAATACATTCGAAAGAAAAGTTCTATTACTGACTTGGCAAAAAATTCTAAGAAATTTTGGTCTTATGTCAAAGAGGTAGGTGGATCAAAACAAAATGTCCAGACACTCTGTGACCAAAAAGGTACTGAAACAGAGGATAACAGACTAAAGGCCAAAATACTAAATGTCTTTTTCCAAGGTTGATTCACAGAGGAAGACTGCACTGTAGTTCCTTCTCTAGATTGTCGCACAGATGACAAAATGGTAGGTATCGAAATAGACGACAGAGGGATAGAGAAACAATTAAGATCGCTCAAAAGAGGAAAGGCCGCTGTACCTGATGGGATACCAGTTCGATTTTACACAGAGTACGCGAAGGAACTTGCCCCCTTCTTGCAGCGGTGTACCGTAGGTCTCTAGAAGAGCGTAGCGTTCCAAAGGATTGGAAAAGGGCACAGGTCATCCCCGTTTTCAAGAAGGGACGCCGAACAGATGTGCAGAACTATAGACCTATATCTCTAACGTCGGTCAGTTGTAGAATTTTGGAGCACGTATTATGTTCGAGTGTAATGACTTTTCTGGAGACTAGAAATCTACTCTGTAGGAATCAGCATGGGTTTCGAAAAAGACGATCGTGTGAAACCCAGCTCGCGCTATTCGTCCACGAGACTCAGAGGGCCATAGACGCGGGTTCCCAGGTAGATGCCGTGTTTCTTGACTTCCGCAAGGCTTACGATACAGTTTCACACAGTCTTTTAATGAACAAAGTAAGAGCATATGGACTATAAGACCAATTGTGTGATTGGATTGAAGAGTTCCTTGATAACAGAACGCAGCATGTCATTCTCAGTGGAGAAAAATCTTCCGAAGTAAGAGTGATTTCAGGTGTGCCTCAGGGGATTGTCGTAGGACCTTTGCTATTCACAATATACATAAATGACCTTGTGGATAACATCAGAAATTCACTGAGGCTTTTTCCGGATGATGCTGTAGTATATCGAGAGATTGTAACAGTGGAAAATTGTACTGAAATGCAGGAGGACCTGCAACGAATTGACGTATGGTGCAGGAAATGGCAATTGAATCTCAATGTAGACAAGTGTAATGTGCTGTGAATACATAGAAAGAAAGATGTTTTATCATTTATCTACAATATAGCAGGTCAACAACTGGAAGCAGTTAATTCCATAAATTACATGGGAGTAGGCATTAGGAGTGATTTAAAATGGAATGATCATATTAAGTTGATCGTGGGTAAACCAGATGCCAGACTGAGATTCATTGGAAGAATCCTAAGGAAATGCAATCCGAAAACAAAGGAAGTAGGTTACAGTACACTTGTTCGCCCACTGCTTGAATATTGCTCAGCAGTGTGGGTTGATAGAAGAGAGAGAGAAGATCCAACGGAGAGCAGCGCGCTTCGTTACAGGATCATTTATTAATCGCGAAAGCGTTACGGAGATGATAGATAAACTCCAGTGGAAGACTCTGCAGGAGATACGCTCAGTAGTTCGGTACGGGCTTTTGTTGAAGTTTCGAGAACATACCTTCACCGAGGAGTCAAGCAGTATATTGCTCTCTCCTACGTATATCTCGCGAAGATACCATGAGGATAAAATCAGAGAGATAAGAGCCCACACAGAGGCATACCGACAATCATTCTTTCCACGAACAATACGAGACTGGAATAGAAGGGAGAACCGATAGAGGTACTCAAGATACCCTCCGCCACACACCTTCAGATGGCTTCCGGAGTATGGATGTAGATGTAGATGTAGATGTAGATGCTCAGTGGTTTACTATGTTGGAATGTCAGATGGGAGTAACATGTTAGAAGTTTATAGCAGAGATATCATCCTTGATGGAAAGTGCACCTTGATACTACAGGTCAGTAGTGGATAGGAACCTTCTGGAAATCTTAGATGTTCTGTGTAAGACGTAAAACACTTATTATTTATGGTAGGAATCACATAAAAATCCAGTGCCAGTCCAGACATTAAATCACATTCTGATTATGGGAAGGAGGGTAGGAGTTGAACATTTTGTTTACATCCGTATCAAATTTCCACCATCACAACAAGGAGTGTCTACAGCGGAAATCGGTGTTAGTTAAGAAGGTATACTGTCACCATCAAAAGAATATTTGGCTCGCTGTGGTGCAGCTGGCTGGCTGAGGATCCTACAATTAGGTGGGAACCTACTGCAGTCTGAATTCGTCATGGGGCCTATAGTTTGAATCTAGTGAATCTAGTACTACAAATACTAGTGTGGTACTATACCAACTGAATCAAAACGATCCACGTATGTGTATGAACTATTATAGCACATTTTCCTCTACAGACACAGTTTAAATTCATTAGAACAGAGAGGTGTGTGTTGTGTGCGGTGTTAAAGAATTTGATGCTAATTTTGCTAAACATCAAACTGTAGAAAGGCGACTGTGTAGACTCTGCAAGTCTGGAGACTATCTTATATGACTACTAGTCGACTGATTTTGCTATTCCTCCTGCACATGAAGCAGTAGGAGGACAGATGCGTGCCTCGGTAAAGTAACTTTAAGTGTTCAGTTGTGGTGGTCCTTTACGACTTGTACTGTGCAATATGTATCACTAAGCAGAGACTAAATCTTTAATGGGCACATATTAAAAATACTCTTCAATTATGTTGTCAAGTATGTGTTGGAACTTAAAGTTTGTGCTGTTTCTGGAATGTGCCATGTGTGGTGTCAAACACTTCGATGCTGTCCTGCTCCAATATGTTTGTGATGGGTAACAAACGTGCATACAATACATTATGCAGAATATCTTACATCACTGGTAGTCGGTCCCTTTTGCTATTCCACTTGCATGTGAAGAGTGAGAGAACGAGTGTGTGTCTCTGACAAGTAATTTTGAGTGCGGTGAACATGAGCACGTTGTACTCTGCAATATGGATCGCTATGGATAGAGACTCAATTTATGGTGCACATACCTTAACTGTTCTTCAGTTATATTGTCAAATATGTGTTGAAACATGAAGTTCCTGACTTCTAGTCAGTTTTAAATACAGGATGTTCTGTCGTCTGGTGTCTGACGCTGGCGGCTACTTTCCTTGTTGCAATATCATGGATAGGAAGGGGTCAGACATTTATCCTCATAAGACGTCACATAAACTTACTATTTCTGATGATCATTTTATAGAAGATGATGCGAAAATACCACAATTCCTCAACTGTAATTGGATATGAATTTTATAAACGGGTGCTGTTACACACCTCTGAGACCCAATAAATGGGTTCTGTCAGACATATTACGTAATAATTGGTGTCCAAAATAGTAATTTCACACTCTTAAAGCTTGTGAGCGTAGTGTATGGAACTTGCTACCTGAATGTATGTTTAAGGACTGCTGGGTAGCGTTAAATCACCGTCAGCATGGTCTCATTGTATTCAGCTCTCCCAGCTTGTGTGCAGACATCTGCTACTCAAGAACGACTCAAAAATTGCACTGTTCGTCATAAATGTGTATGGAACGTTCAGTTTCCAAGTTGTGCTGGTTTCGCTTCTGAGGTAGAAATTCGGATACCTTAACATGATTATTCAATGGGCAGTACTATCATATGTCAGAACTATATCTGTTCTACGTGTTCAAAGTCATAGTAGAAAGGTAAAATGTACTGTGCAAAGTATCATCGACTTGATGCTCATAACCAAACATGTATATCGCTAGCTGGCTGCTCAGCTATGAGAAACGTTCTATGCCCTTTCTGGAGACAGAATAGCATCATTCCAATCTATTAAGAGCTTCTCTAATCCATTTAACACAGAATTGTGACAATGAAAAGAGATGGCCCAGCATATAGCAGCATGGAACAGCATAGAAAATATCAATGTGATCAATATTGTGTGTATATTCCGCATTGTTAACAGGAGTATCACTCCATGTCAATCGCTTATGAGTACAATTTCGTAACGGCCAATGAAATATCCACCATCAATTCCACTCAAATTTCGAATGAATTTTTGAAGCATTATCCTCAATTTATTTTCTTGTCTTTGAGCCGCTGCAAAAGTATCCACCCCAAAAGAAATGAATGTCCATGTCTTGATTTTCAGTTTCCACGCATAACACATTCGTGGGTTATAAATTTCATGTCTCCGATCATTTTAACTTAGGTCGCATTGAGCTGTGGGTGTAGCGCCATCACAAGCCTTATAACGTGACAGTTCAGTGGATAGTATTACAATATGCCAGTAATACGCCTGTTCTGTGAGTTTGAAGTTATAGTAGAAATGTAAAATATATTGTGCAATGTATCATCAAGTTGGTGCTCACAACTAGAGATCTAAATCGCTAGTCGGTTGCTCTATTTTGAAAAAGTGCAATGGTTTTTCTGGAGACAGGATAACAACAACATGTATTCCATCCATTTCAACCGATCAAGAGTGGTTGATTTCTCCATTACGTAACAGAAAATCGATGCTATAATATGCGCCAATATGCTGTTCAACAACCAATCCTGTTTGTCAGAAACTTACAGTATACCTCCTGATTATGTTTCTGAATCCTGCCAAAAATGGTACCACTTTACTTGCGGTATTTTTACGTCTGACTTAAAAATCCACTGGAGATGTCTCATGTCATTATACTTTGGGTAAAACACACCAATCAATCAACCGTGGAGTAACGACACTTTAGGTCCTTACATCAGCCGTGAATCGTTCTAATATAGATTCTGTAACTGTAGGTTCTGTAAAGCTTAGCATTAATGTTTTGTGAAATATACGTCCACGCACGTCTGAATTGCTATCTAATGTGAAGTGGAGAGCTCTTGTGTACTGTAAGGGGAATTACGTAGAAGACGCTAGTGCAGCCTGCTGTGGCAGCCGGAGTTCGAACTGTCAGTCGTCGGCGACGTGTCTGAACAGCTGGTGTGCGTGGTCTCTTCGGGTGAGATTCCTGTGATTAGTACACAAATGCTGTCGTTACATCCTTGGTACATATGAGTTCGCTTGTCTGGGGACTCTATGATGTTGGTTATGTGACTGTTGTTAAGGAGCCACCATACATTCCACACACAATATATGTTTGAAATGTAGCACCGTAATTCTCTTTGGCTTCAGGGCCACTGCACAAGTGTCCGCTGTAGCGCTGGGAATCGGTGATTCTGTATCCCATTTCGCACTGATGGCGTTAGGCTGTCAAATCAGTAGTATTTGTGTGATGTCCCTTTCTGCCCTGTGCTGTCAGTAACAGGTATTTGTCTAAATAAAGATGCAAGTGTCTCTACTACACAGCGTACAGTTTGGATAGTAGCTTAGGAGAAAAGGAATAAGTCGAATGAGTGTGTGTGGGGTGGCGGGCGGCAGGGGTGAGGGGATGAGGCGAGCGTATCCCACTCCTAGTGGCTGTTAAAGTCGCATGTGGGGGAAATCAAACTTAGAAATAGTTACCATACACCTTTAAGCGAACAGTAGCTGGAGAAAACATGTCATGTAGGTCAACAGACATCTACAAACATCCTTTGTGTCTGACATTATAGTGCCAGTATCTCAGAAGTCATATTATTACGACACAGCTCCTGTCCCAGAATGCCCTGGTCGCTTTGTTGGATCGTCACCTTGTGTTCCAGGTTACCTATCTCAGATTCTGACGTCATTACAGAGCCACGCCAGTATCTCAAGTCTGTGCCGGTATGGCAGTATTCCACGCTGTTATAAATGGCCCGACAGGTCTGAGCTGGATTGTGATGTCATAGTGGTGTTGGCCTTGAGTTTGGGGTGGGGAAGGAGTCGGGGCTGCGGGGGTGGGGATGGTATGGTAGGGTGGGTGTTTAGTGCGGTTGAGGGGTGAGGAAAACCCATAAAGGCATCGGTGTCACACTATGGTACTTCAATTCTATTTGAATATCTGTTTACATTATCGAACAACCAATTTAATAGGTCATGGTTGCAAAATAACATGAATTATTTACAGAAGAATGGGAAAACTTGTAGAAGCTTACCTCGGAGATGATCAGTTTAGGCAACGAAGAAATGCAGGATCATCTATGGCAATACTGATTTTACCATTTATGTTAGAAGACAGGTTAAAGGAAGACAAACCTAGGTTTATAACATTCGTAGATTTGGAGAAAGCTTAGACAACGTTCTCTGGACTACACTGTTTGCAGTTCTGAAGGTAACAGGGATAAACTACATAAAGCAAATAAGATACATGAAGTTCTTTACAACTTGTAAAGAGAGCACACTAGAGATACAAGAGTGTAAGGATATGAAAGCGAAGCAGTACATGAGAAGGGATGTAGCATATCCCCGATATTATTAAATCTGTATATTAAGCAAAGAGTAAAGGAAACAAAATATACATTTGGAAAGGTAGTAAAAGTTCACTTAGAAGAAATAAAACATTTGATGTTTGATGACGACACTTTCGTCCCATCAGAGACTGCTAAAGTGTTGCAATAACAGCTCAATGGAATGGAGAGTTCCTTGAAAACAGGTTATAACATGAGCATAAACAAAAGTGAAATAATGGTAGTCAAATGTAGACCTATTAAATTAATGTATACTGAGAAAATTATGTCTGGAAATGAGACGATTAAATAAGTCTCATTGAGATTTGCTACGTGGAAAGGAAATAACTAAAGATAACCGAAATAGAATGGATGTAAAATGTACACTGGCTATTGCAGGAGAAGTGGTTCTGAAGAAGAGGAATTTATTAAGATCTGATATATATTTAAGAGTTAGGAAGTCTTTTGTGAAAGTATTTATCTGTAGTGTATCCTTGTACAGAAGTGAAACGAAGGTGATAAGCAGTTCACACAAAAAGAAAACAGAAACTTTTGAAATATGGTACTACAGAAGAATGTTGTAGATAGACAGATGGAATAATTGAATCGTACTTGCAAGAAATAACTTCGTGGCACAACTTGACTAAAGTAAAGGATCACTTCAGAGGACTCATTCTGAGGCGTCAGGATATCATGACTTTGGTAGTGGGGAGAAGTATGGTGGGAAAAATTGTAGAGAGAGAGACCAACGCTCGACCACAGGAAGCTGGTTCAAACGGATGTTCGTTGTAGTAGTTATGCAGATATAAAGAGTTGCGCGCAGAATAGATAGCATGGAGAGGTACATAAAACCGTTCTTCAGACTTAAGACCACATCACACCAAAATATATTTTATAATGAAGAAACTATGAGAGACAGTTCTGCGCATGTAAAAAAATTGACGGTGGGTACTAAATTGTGCACTGTGATAGTTTTTTTAACATTTGACGCATATTTATTTATTGATTAGCTTAGCATCAGCTGCTTCGCTCGCGTAATGCGTTTTTTTTAATCGAACTTTTATATTGTTCACAAATTGCGCCACCTTCCAAACTTTTCACGCTAATTAAGGCAATAGCAGCATAGCCTTTTTCGAATGTACTTCTGAACGAAAAGCGATTCTGCTAACTGGAATCCAAGGGTTCTGTTAACCCTGCCTTTTGCGTTCTTGTAGTGACATTTCCATAGAAACTTCATCCCATAACACATACATCTTTATATCAAACCGAGAAGTTAACTACCAGTTTTAACAGATTTAGATTTAATGTAATATAACGAAATGTTTTCTTAAGAATTTTCATCCCTTATTGCACCCCTTTGGGGGCTGAATTTCCAAAAGCAGTGAAAAAAGTATTCCTTATTTCTAACATACACTCCTGGAAATTGAAATAAGAACACCGTTGTCCCAGGAAGGGGAAACTTTATTGACACATTCCTGGGGTCAGATACATCACATGATCACACTGACAGAACCACAGGCACATAGACACAGGCAACAGAGCATGCACAATGTCGGCACTAGTACAGTGTATATCCACCTTTCGCAGCAATGCAGGCTGCTATTCTCCCATGGACACGATCGTAGAGATGCTGGATGTAGTCCTGTGGAACGGCTTGCCATGCCATTTCCACCTGGCGCCTCAGTTGGACCAGCGTTCGTGCTGGACGTGCAGACCGCGTGAGACGACGCTTCATCCAGTCCCAAACTTGCTCAATGGGGGACAGATCCGGAGATCTTGCTGGCCAGGGTAGTTGACTTACACCTTCTAGAGCACGTTGGGTGGCACGGGATACATGCGGACGTGCATTGTCCTGTTGGAACAGCAAGTTCCCTTGCCGGTCTAGGAATGGTAGAACGATGGGTTCGATGACGGTTTGGATATACCGTGCACTATTCAGTGTCCCCTCGACGATCACCAGTGGTGTACGGCCAGTGTAGGAGATCGCTCCCCACACCATGATGCCGGGTGTTGGCCCTGTGTGCCTCGGTCGTATGCAGTCCTGATTGTGGCGCTCACCTGCACGGCGCCAAACACGCATACGACCATCATTGGCACCAAGGCAGAAGCGACTCTCATCGCTGAAGACAACACGTCTCCATTCATCCCTCCATTCACGCCTGTCGCGACACCACTGGAGGCGGGCTGCACGATGTTGAGGCGTGAGCGGAAGACGGCCTAACGCTGTGCGGGACCGTAGCCCAGCTTCATGGAGACGGTTGCGAATGGTCCTCGCCGATACCCCAGGAGCAACAGCGTCCCTAATTTGCTGGGAAGTGGCGGTGCGGTCCCCTACGGCACTGCGTAGGATCCTACGGTCTTGGCGTGCATCCGTGCGTCGCTGCGGTCCGGTCCCAGGTCGACGGGCACGTGCACCTTCCGCCGACCACTGGCGACAACATCGATGTGCTGTGGAGACCTCACGCCCCACGTGTTGAGCAATTCGGCGGTACGTCCACCCGGCCTCCCGCATGCCCACTATACACCCTCGCTCAAAGTCCGTCAACTGCACATACGCTTCACGTCCACGCTGTCGCGGCATGCTACCAGTGTTAAAGACTGCGATGGAGCTCCTTATGCCACGGCAAACTGGCTGACACTGACGGCGGCGGTGCACAAATGCTGCGCAGCTAGCGCCATTCGACGGCCAACACCGCGGTTCCTGGTGTGTCCGCTGTGCCGTGCGTGTGATCATTGCTTGTACAGCCCTCTCGCAGAGTCCGGAGCAAGTATGGTGGGTCTGACACACCGGTGTCAATGTGTTCTTTTTTCCATTTCCAGGAGTGTAGAATACAAATAAAATTTTCATAGATTTAGCTTTGAAAATGATTTCGTACTGATAAAATTTCTGTGATATCGTCAGTCATACGATCACACCGCCTCCTGAGAGATCGATCCGTCGGATGCGATTCTTTCGATAAACGGAACAGAAGAACGGCTGTGCTAGTCAAAGAGTACACTGCCAGTCGCAGTACTTATGCTCGCCGCGAGGCGCCGCTAGGCCACTTCATGTGTAGCAAGAGTGTTGTGCAGTTGTGCCAGTCTACAGTTCGTAGCCGCGCTCAGTGGTCAGCCAGCGCCGATGTTAGTCATCGTCTGCAGCTCAGTCATTGCTGCCATCAAGTCTTTGTAGCTCCTTTCCAAGTCAGTCTTCAAAGTCACCAGATTCGACATTCAAGATTACCAGAGATTAATTCGTCACTGCGAGATTTCTGACTCGTAAATTATCTCATTCTACAGACGCTTAGTCTAGTCGCGTCTTCTATAATTGTCAACCAACTGATCACGGACTACAGAAAACTCACGTAATAAATACTTTCTTATTTTGTACTCCTGCTAATTAATTGTGTTTTCCTGTTGTAGCTACCAAGCAGTCTTGGCATAATAGAACCCACGTTTCCACCTCCTCGGCTACTTCATATTCGCGACCTCATGTTGATGGACTCGATTATGGTGGAAGATCGAGAGCCACCAATTTCATAAGCTTTTCATCCCCTGTTTCTTCCCCTTGGAGTGAAATTTAGAACAATCCGTTCTTAAACGATGCCTACAGCATAAGATTAACACCATCTCCAATTTTCAAGTTTCTGTCCTTAACTGTGTGGCCTGGGTGTTGTAGCCCTGTTTCAACCCTTTAGAGGTTGAATTTTCAAAAACAGTGAATCACGTAATTTTTTCATTTCTAACCGAGAGGCCAAATACCAATTTTCAAAGATTTAGCTTTAAAAATATTTTCACAATGGAATAATTTCCTAAAACATTTCACCCCGTATTTCTCCCCTTATTTCTCCCCCATTGCTGTTAAATTTCCAAAAGTGCTGAAACACGTATTCCTTTATTTCCGACTAAACCCAGTACCAATTTTAGCTGGTCTAGGCTCAGAACTGCGTTAATAGAGGCAATTTCCAAGAAAAACTTTCAACCCCCATTTCACTCCATTAAGGATAAAATTCCAAAACATCCCTTCTTAAACGACATCTCTAGGGTAAGATCAACACCCTTAACAAATTTCAAGTCTCTATCCTTAGTGGCTTGGCTGGGAGATGTGACAGTGAGTCAGTCAGTTATTCAGGGCATCGCCTTTAATAGATAGACTCTATTAATGTACGACAACAAGAGTGCATGTGTTAACAAGTTATTATACACTGCCGCAAAGAAGCGCAACACTCTCAAAGACAAGATCATTTTATTGAGAAGTAAGGTGACAGGTAGTTCATCATTATAGGCTTATACGATAACGAATTCGGATGAAATGTAATTACCATGTCACAATCTGGGATACGCACAGTGTCGCATTAGTACACAGTGTGCCCTTCTCTGCCGGCAACACAGGCCCGTGTTCTCGTTTAGAAAGAATCATGAAGGTATCGAATAGCTTCCTGCGATGACAGTCCCAAAAATATTGCACCTTTTTTGTAATTAGGGAAAGCTTCTTGCAGGCCCTGAAGTACGAGTAAATTCCCTCTCCATCATGTCCTGTACGTGTTCAGTTGTCGAAGGGTCTGGTAATCTTGCTGGCTAGGGCAATTGTTGTACACGACGAAGAGCCTGTTACCTGGCAGCAGCAGTATGTGGATGTGCATGGTCCTGCTGAAAAATCATATCCCCTTCCTGCCGAAAAAATGGCCATAGCACGGGTGAAACAGACAGCGAAACGTAGCGGGGACTGCTTATTTTTCCCAGCAGAAACTCCAAATGTGACCGCGAGTTGGAACTAATCGTCCCACACACCATGAAACCTGTGATAGGACCTGTATATCGTGGCTAATGCGCTCTGGAACAGGGAGTTCACCAGTTCCACGCCGTACGTGTGTATGTCCATCACTCGTTTACGCACAGAGCCTACTCTTATCACTGAAGACAAAAGAGTGCCATTCGACTCTCCAGTCAACTATTTCACCACGCCAGAATATCCATGTTTGGTAGTGTCCTGACGTCAGAGATAGCCTGGCCAGAAGCATATCTGATCTAAATCTTTCTCTCATTGGCCTATGATAAGACAGCAGGCGGATATCGTTCATGAACGACGTTCTATCAGTCACCGCCTTTCGCACAATGCGTCGATCTTGACGTACGTTTGTAAGATGCGAACGTCCAGAACCTGATCTGCAGGTGCGGGAATGTTCCACAGATTGCTGTTGATAGCGGCGACACGCCATCAATACATGGTGCCCAACATGTGCAGCATTCCGTCATTACGTCCATCCTGCGTCCTCGTTCAAATGGCTGAAGCTGTTCAACCACAATACGAACTCGTCAGTTTGTCTCGACTGCACCCTACAATGAGGGTTACGACCACTAGTCACCTCTAAACAGTTACTGCCTACAGAATCAAAAGGCAGGGCGCACAGGGAGGCCTCCTGACCGCCATCTGATAGTCGATGACTGTAACAGATAAACCACTAACACTACAATCCTTTACTAAGCACATATTATGCCCTGGTGAAACTGTACACAGTCCTGGACGCTGTTGCATTTTTTCCCGGCGCTGTGTTTAACATTAGGTTACTGCTTGTTTTCAGTGATTTTGACAGACGAGACGAACTCTTGAAGGACCGTATGAAACTAGTGAGAAGACTAATGACTCGAAAACAACAACAAAACAGGGTCTTATTATGGCAATGTTCAATAAAATAGCGTCAAAACGCTCGTATTTCTTTCTGCATATTTGACGGATATCATAGCGTGAAACCGATGACGGAAAAAGAAAGGAGGAGTGTCGTAATATCAACAGCTCTCCTGTCCCCATTTCCGCTACTAACGCAACCTCGAAGTCGATGGTTAATGGGGCAGGTTCGTGTGGCTCACCCATTGAAAAGTCATTATTCTCAAGACCGAGGAGCAGCGAGCCAGAACGAGCAGCGCACCGTTCCTGATTTATTGCTGCAAATTGCGCGCTGCGCGGCCGTCCGTAAGCGTGACGGGACGAGATGCGGGATGCGTCCTTCCGTCGAACAGGTTCTGCGACGGATCGGCGACGGATGCCGGCCGAGCGGCGTATCGCCATTGCCATTGTTCCTGTCTTTCTCACTTTTTTCCTTGCCTCGGTATCCCTCATTCCCAGTCTCGTTTTGCTTTCTATGTAGCCTTGCGTAAAGTTCGGTTAAGAGTAAGCATCGTATAAGAGTATGCACATTTTTTCTTTTTTTTTTTTTACGTTGGCTGCACTTTGCGGAAAACTGGCAATAGCTAGCCGTTCTAGCTGTATGTAACGAAATAAACACCAGACGTTTGCTGTTGCTCCCCTACTCTTTCTTGGTATTCAGCTAAGAAAACATTTTTGTTATGATCTAAAGTAATATACACCAACCTATGACTACAGTAAACTGTTACATTAGCTGTCAACCGTACATGGTATTATTCATTTCCGTACTCGGTAGCATTTGTCTGGCTGTCATGTGGTGGGATCTAACAAAAAAATGGCTCTGAGCACTATGGTACTTAACATCTGAGGTCATCAGTCCCCTAGAACTTAGAACTACTTAAACCTAACTAACCTAAGGGCATCACACACATCTATGCCCGAGGCAGGATTGGAACCTGTGACCATAGCGGTCGCGTGGTTCCAGACTGAAGCGCCTACAACCGCTCGGCCACTCCGGCTAGCCGGTGGTATCCAACGATACATTTATTAGGCGAGAGTACTCATCACTGTTCTATTTATACAGAACTATCTCCTGCCGCACAGTAACCTTACAGAATTCAGGAAATACGTTGGAAATAATGGGAAATATACCCATACAGTACTAATGTTTATTCGGCAGTGGATTTTTCTGCTTCTCGTGTAATGACAGGAGACAAAAGTGAAATTCCCATCATCTTGGATAATAATTCGACTGGTGACAACAGTCCAGGGAAGGAAAACTAGCCAAGTAAATCTACAGGACTGTTAGAATTGAGTGCTGCTCACGGGTACACATACACGCCTGTTTCTGGGGTGTCCTCTGCCAAAACTTATCCCACAAGCAGAAGGAAGCACAACGTTGGAAATATCGTCACTGGTGAAGAATGCTCTCAAATACAAACGAAAGGATAAGGAGAAGATAAACTGGAGAGAAGAGACAAAAAGAAAACAAGACCTTCCAGAAGTCCACTATGTTCCAAACAACTGATTCTGCGAAGGAAGGCATTTAGCCGAGTGCGGATGTCATTTTTATCATGACTGGATACAGTGTGATATATCTAGAGACAGGTGACATATCGATTGTACGAATTGTACGATGTGGGCAATGATGACGAATTTCACGTACCAACTCTTGCCTGACCGAATGCGTTCTTTTATTCACCTATGTGGATAAGAGTACCCTGTTACCGCTTTTGGACTCACGCTCCTATTGCGTCTATTTTAAGGGTACAAATGCATTTATTTTTGCAATGTTACATACGTAGGATTGAAAAAGACAGTATAATATATAAATAATTGGAGGGCAGTAAAGATGAGATACGTATCCACATTTTTTCCTTTAACTGCACACTCTTACCCAAGGCTTCCCCACATCTCTAAAAGTCCGCGGTATTATCGATAAGTGATCTACAGACTACATTCTGAATTTTGAAAGCTTTGGCTATACAAAGAGGCAACGTTGAAACGCGGTTATTTCACAGGCAACGCCTTGCGTAGTTCATAGACCCACACTCCACTTAAGTCACTTGTTGACTGACACATGTTCAGATACTAGTCATCCTTGTCCGACTTTGGCCGGCCGCTGTGGCTGAGTTGTTCTAGGTGCTTCAGTCTGGAACCACACTGCTGCTACGGTCGCAGGTTCGAATCCTGCCTCGGGCATGGATGTGTATGATGTCCTTAGGTTAGTTAGATTTAAGTAGTTCTAAGTATAGGGGACTGATGACCTCAGATATTAAGTCCCATAGTGCTCAGAGCCATTTGAACCATTTTGTCTGTCTTTTCCAAACGGAAAAAGACAGACTGCAAGGTTAGAGCTTTTAACAGGGGGCGGCCAGTCAGAGTACGACACACGCACAGTTTGGTTGGTTCTCTCGCGCAGTTTGAAACACAAAGGCACTCTCATCTCTCCACGTGGGCAGAACATCGTAGCAGGAGTATTCTGACACTTGACTTGTATATTTGGTATGGCTACACCCGACCAGCAACTGTCATCATAATGGTGAGATCGCAGCAAGCATTCGGGTTGCATTTATGTGACTAGAAACTGCGGTAGTATTGACATTAGGTAAAATCAAGTTTTTTTCGTACTGGCTTTTGTGTGTGAACAGTGGGACAATTTGGTTTCAGTGCAGTTTGTTAGTGTGGGTTGCGTACATTCAGGGACAAATATATTTTGCTCTTTTGATTGGCTGATCCTTAATCTACTCCTCTGTAAGAGGACTATGACCCCATGGGGATAAACTGTGCTATTGATTGACAAGTCCTTAACCTATTGTTCAGACAACTGGTTTTTCATGTCAGCCTCTCTCTACTCCCCCTCCCCTTCCCCATCCCTCTGGGAACTCCCCTAGCCAATATAAGCACAATTTTGATATTAATTTGATTAATTAATTAAATCGATCTGTTAATTCACCCCTCATCCTATGGGAAACCACCCAGCCCTTCCCCCCTCCTCCCCCATCAGGAAACTGGTGGTAGAAAGACTCAGTTCATTGGTCATCTGGTGGGAAATCGATTGCAGTGTATGGAATATTGTTTAAAAATTTGATAGATAAGGCAATATATGGAATATTGTTTTTTTAAAAAATTTATGGAATGCAAGGTGGTGTTTGGAATATAATTTATGTATTTATTTAAAGAATATCTTGGGAAATTGACTTCTGCATATGGAATACTGTTTATTTAAACAATTTGTGGCTGTTAAGGCAGTATGGAATGTTTAAATAACTGCTGGGCTTTTTTATTCTGAACATGGATGGAAATGCTGAGTGTGCTTAGTTTATATTTGCTACCAGAGTCAGATATGTTAAAGCTCTTATTTATTTATTTTCCTCGCCTTTTGAAGCACACTTGTGTCTAAGAGCAGAAATGAAAATCAAAACAATTACATATAAAATTTCAAGATATATTTCGAAATCCACCGCCACTGTCTGTTGACACTCAAATTACTAGAATCTCAGCAGCAAACTATTCCCATTGCAGCGCCAGTAGCTTTTGTTGTTAAAGCAAAAGTAGTTATGTGATAGCACCAGCTCTAGCAGATCCATTACTTTATTTCTACGTCACTTAACTTTTTCTATTGCAACAAGTTGTCTTTGATAATACAGAGAGTTTCTGTTATGGGTAGGTTGATGTAGACATTAACTATGTTGAGGGATGTAAACTTTGCTGTACTTGGTATGGTGATAGCTTTTATACTGTTAATCAATTCATAACTATTCTTTACAGAATATTTGATTGTAAATTTGTATGATTTGATAAGGAATTCATGAATTTTTTTAGTTATTTTATACCCAGGGCTGTCTATTCAGTAGACTAATGGGTGTACCAGATGTCCTTGTTTATGAGTCTTGGGCTTCAGTCTGAGCTTTGGAGCTGTAGGGTTCATTGTTATGCTGTGTTTAGCTTCAGTTGGTTTTAGAAAGAAATTGCAGTTTTTATCAGTTTTTTTTATTTTAGCTTGGTATTTGGGAGTGGGATCATGCTCTAGTTCAGTTATGTTGTTATTTTTTGATAAACCCTGAAGTTTTGTTGATGTACTCTAATTCATACATCATTACAGCAGTATTGCTTTTGTCTGCCTTAAGAAGAAGGACATTATTGTTAGCTAGTTTTTTATTAATTTATTTCAGTGTTCTAGCTTCATTATGAGTGTTCTTGTATAGTTGTCGTGTTTTTACGTTTTTCTTTATTATTTTATTTGTTTCAGGTGCTACGGCAGCTCATTCATTTTGACTCAATTTTGCTGATACAAATTCTATTTTAGTATTAGTGGTTAGATCTGTATTAGTGTTTTCATCAAGTTTGGTGGTAATATTATCCTTGAGTACTTTATTTAGCAAATTAAGTTGTATGTTATTGAAGTCAATGTCAGTTGTGTTCACTACTCTTTCAGAGAATTTATGTCATTCAGAAAGTGAGCTATACTAAGAGCTGTTGGCCGTCATAGCTGTGAGGACAGACAGCTTTTTCTTTTGTTTGGATGAGAGTTTTAGCATTTCCTTATCCCCAGACTGTTGAACTACTTCTAAGAATTTTTCTAGTTAGGATAACATAAGATACTTCCTTAGCTCTAGGTGCAGCCTGTAGATGTCTTTGTTGAGTAAGTCTTTCTGCTTATAATGAGCGCAGATTTTAGTTTTTATCCATGTGATTTCACACTTTCTTTTGGCTGCTAACTAATGCACTCTTCCACATTGGCTCACCTGTTCAACACTATCTTTCTCCTTCTAGTACACACACACACACACACACACACACACACACACATTTCCTACATGATGATAAAGGTTACGTAAATAAAAGACAAATTAAATGTAACTCCAAACTGTAATGGTAAAACTTTAGTTGTATTATCTTCCAAACTGGTTGTTTAATAGATTTTATAAATTGCACATGTCGATTTCGCCATATTACTACATATTATTTTACAATAGAGAAATAGATACTTATTTGCTGATGCCAGTGTTTATTACAAGAGCTGAAGAAAGAGAATCTTTACCCTAAAACCAACTGCTTGACATAACTTTAACCATACTCTTTTGTGCATTTACGTTTTGTAAAACATGTGGAACGTGTACCTGTGACTAAGTGTGTAAAGTGCAGTACAATTAACGCCACTGGAAAACGTACATTATATACTTATAGGGATATGGTGACTGTTCTTTCGGACATGTCCGAAAGAACAGACACCATTGATGACCTGCAGCTGTCTAGAACGAAATTAGAATTGTATCTTAATACCTTCCAGCAGCTGACGGGCGTTGATATTTATCAACGGGGACAGGTGAAAACGTGTGCCCCGACCGGGACTCGAACCCGAGATCTCCTGCTTACATGGCAGACGCTCTATCCATCTGAACCACTGAGGGCGCAGAAGATAGTGCGACTGTAGGGACTATCTAGGGCATGCCTCCCGCGAGACCCACATTCTCACCTTATATGTCCACACACTACATTCGTAGTGTCCCTACCCAACACACTCATTACGCGTGGAAGACGTTCTTACCAAGTCCCGTAAGAGGTTGGGTGATATCTGTGCATCCACACAGAAGAGGAAGGTCATGGCCAGTATTGCTAGAACTATATACTTTTATGGATATGGTGTCTGTTGTTTTGGACGGGACTTGGTAAGAATGTCTTCCACGAGAAATGAGTGTGTTGGGTAGGGACACTACAAATGTAGTGTGTGGACATGTAAGAATGTGCGTCTCGCGGGAGGCGTGCGCGAGATAGTCCCTACAGTCGCACTCTCCTCTGTGCCCTCGGTAGCTCAGATGAATAGAGCATCTGCCATGTAAGCAGGAGACCCCGGGTTCGAGCCCCGATCAGGGCACGCATTTTCACCTGTCCCCATTGATATGTATCAACGCCCGTCACTAGTTGAAGGCATTAATATATAATTCTAACATTCATTATGTTTTCTAGAATATTGTGTACACCAACATCCAACCAATGGATATTAATCGTTGCTGCAGACAATTAATATATGTACCATTTGATGATGACTCGCTAGGCAGTTCGAAACCAGTAATGGAATAATAAAAAATTGAATAACAAAACAAAACTGGTTTCAGTAATTTCAAGGAACCTTTATATATCAATTACCTTGCAGAAAATATTAGTGTATTCACTCATAAACTGAGTCATATCTTGATAAGAGTTCAAAGTGCTGTTATGACGAGCAACTTGATTTAAATGTTCAGAAATTAAAAGCGTGCTCTTCACAAAATGGAAGACCTTAGTATCCTATTAATGCAACATCAATAAGTCACAAATGGAATCCCTAAATTCATGCACAAACATGCGTGTAACATTTTGAGCCCTGTGAACAATCTGAACACCATGGTTTAACCAAGATATTGAAGTATTAGCTGCTCAGAAGAAGAAAGTATTCCTAAACAGTACAGTTGATAAAAACGACTATATGGGGTATAAGATACTTTAATTGCGTGAACTCGGATACTGGAAAAAAAAGAGGGTTACTGGGAGTGACATAAAAAAAAGGTATAGAATGAGACCTTTATGGATCACAAAAGAAAGTATGGTGGACGCTCCAAAAGCAAAAGAAGGATGTTAATGAACAGATTCGGACACACAATGTAAACAAAATTCAGTGGGAAAATTATTTTAAACTACACTATAAGGACGGCAGAGAGGTGGAAATTGAAACTAGTTGTCAATACACAGAAAACGGCAACCAAATAGACTTCTCAATGGAGGAAATACGCAATGCAATAAAAAGACTTAAAAATAGAAGCTCTTCAGTGGCAGATGCATATTTAATGAATTAATAAAATACCGGAGGGGGCGGGGGAGCAGGAGCAATGGGTTTAGTGAAAAAATTTAATATATAGGTAATAAAACGAGAATTAAGGTGCATGAAGTTTCACAAATGAAATTACACTAGATAAGACAAGGAGGCACATTAAACCCTCTCCTGTTCAACTCAATAATGGATGACATCACTGACGATGTAAAAAAAATACAGACTATAAAATGGGAATTAAAGTGATAATTATTATAATTAGGATAATGTGCAAAGGTTACTTCACTAATTTAATAAATCCGCTGAGCAGTATAACATGGAAATCTCATCTCAAAAAATTAAGAGTATGGAAATATAAAAAAGCATCATCATGATGTAAATTAGAAATAGACGATGTGTCAGTCGAACAAGTGATGAGTTCTGGAGACTTTTCTTACTAGCTATAAAGACTTCGCCATAGATTCGAAAAATAAAGTCACAAGGGCAGTAAGGGTAGCCAGATGCCTGCAAAATACTGCATGGAGAAACAAAGTTATGACAACTCGGAAGAAAATAAAATATATGAAACAATGGTGCGCCCTGTTTTGAGATATGCAGGAGAAACTAGAGCAGAAACGAAAAAGGTAAAACAGAAGTTAACGTCAGTGGAAATGAAGGCATTTAGACAGATACTAAGAGTAACCATGTGGAACAAGAAACAATATAACAAATGTGTCGATAAAGCAACAGTGTCGAGTAGAAAATAAAAATTAGTAGATGAAGATAAGGAAAACAAATTTGAAGGATCATGGGGAAAGAATGGAGCCTTCGAGACTAGCTAAAATTTTAAATATGAATGGCTGCAAGAGAAACAACTATCGAGACGACCACCCAAGAGATGGAACAGCAGTTTGTCCAGTACATCTGCGGAATGAGGATGACAAACAGGGGCAACCCTAGTCAGCCGGAGAAAAGAAAAAGGAAAAAGAAGAAGAAGAGGAAGAAATGGAATCATTATATCGACTCAGTCGGTAAAGCAGCTAGCAGACTTCGGGTCTTTAGTGGGATTATGGGAAAATGCAATCAGTCTACAACGGAGAGAGCTTACCAATCACTATGGCAACCTTCTCTAAAATTACGTCGAGTTCGTGGCAGTCATACCAAATAGGCGTAAGAGGGGATACCGAACGTTTACAAAGAAGGACAACATGAATCGTGACAAGTTTCTTTAACCCAAGGATAAGTGCCAGTGAGATTCTGAAAACCTCGAAGCTGGACGCAAACCGTCTCGTGGAGCCTCATTACCAAGTTTTAAGAACCAGCATCGAGGAATAACAACCTCCTTCGTGTTGCTCCTGTATAGACTACGGAGACTAATTAAGCGTAGTTGAAGTGCGCATACAGGCATTTAAGCAAACATTTTCCCCACGCTCCATGCACAACAGGAACGCGAGAAAGCGCTGGTAACGCTAAAAGCCCGCTATTAGAAACTACTTAGATGTGTCACTACGTGAGCTGCGAGTCACTTGCATGATGGCAAGACTACGCTATTCATGTTTTCCCTCTTACGCAATCTCTTCTTTGGTTATCCAGGATACCTACTAGCAACACTTTAATGGCAGAGCCCCTTACATCTACATCTTCATGGCTACTCTGCAAATCAGACATATATGCCTGGCAGAGTGTTCACCCACATTTACCATAATTCTCTATTATTCTACTCTCCAATAGCCCGCAGAGAAAATAAACACCTGTTCTTTCCCTGCGAGCTCTGATTCCCCTTATTTTATTACGAAACTCCTTTCTTCCTGTGTAGGTCAGCGCCAACAAAATATTTTCGCATTCGGGGGAGAAAGTTGGTCATTGACATTTCGTGAGAAGATCACTCCGCAACGAGAAACGCCTTTCTTTTAATGATCTCCACCGAAAATCCTGTGTCATGTTCGTGACTCTCTCCCCTATTTCTCGATAATACGAAACGTGGTGTTGTTCTTTGAACATTCTGGATGTCCGTTAACCCTATCTGGTAAAGATTCTACATCTCGCAGCAGCACTGCAAAAGAGTACAGACAAGCATAGTGTACGCAGTCTCTTGGATCTGTTGCATCACCTAAGTGTTCTGCCAATAAACAATCCAGCATTTACTATGTGCCGGCCGCTGGTGGCCGAGCGGTTCTAGGAGTTTCAGTCTGGAACTGCGCGACCGCTACGGTCGCATGTTCGAATCCTGCCTCGGGCATGGATGTTTGTGATGTCCTTAGGTTAGTTAGGTTTAAGTAGTTCTAAGTTCTAGGAGACTGATGACCTCAGTGTTAAGTTCCATAGTGCTCAGAGACATTTACTATGTGTTGTTTCCAATTTAAGTTGTTCCTAATTGTAATTTCTAGGTATTTAGTTGAACTTATGGCTTTTAGATTTGATTGGGTTATCGTGTAATCGAATTTTAACAATTTCCTTTTAGCACTCTTGTTGATGACCTCACGCTTTTCATTATTTAGGGTAACTTGCCAATTTTCGCACCATACATATATCTTATCTAAATCGTTTTGAAATTGGTTTTGGTCTTCTGATGACTACTAGACGATAAACGACAGGGTCGTCCACAAACAACCCAAGGCGGCTGCTCAGATTGTCTCCTAAATCGCTTATATAGATAAAGAATTACAGAGAGCCTACAACACTACCTCGATGACTTTCTGTTAATTACTACGAAACTGTAACCTCTCTGATTTGAAATCACGAATCCAGTAGCATAACTGAGATAATATTCCATATACACGAAATCTGATTACAAGCCGCTTGTGAGGTACAGTTCAGAAGCCTTCTGGAAATGGAAATGTCGTGTGGCTAGGGCCTCACATCGGGTAAACCTGTCGCAAGTCTTTTTTTAAGTTGATGCCACTTCGGCGACTTGCGTGTCGATTGGGTTGAGATGATGTTAGAAACAACACAACACTCAGTCTCTGAGTGGAGAAAAACTCCGACCCAACCAGGAATCGAACGCGGGCTCCTTGGCATGACAGTCCGTCGCGCTGACCACTCAGCTATCGGGGCGGGCAGCCTTCTAGAAACCTGGTAGTACAGAAACAATTTGAAAATCCCTTGTGAACAACACTCAACAACTCGTGTGAGCAAGGAGCTAGTGGTGTTTCACAAGACCGATGTTTTATATATCCGTGTTAACTCTGTGTCAATAACCTTGTAAACTAGACGGTTTGACTCGAGTTCGCTTGGCCCTCCCATTCGTGGACAAAGCGCAATTAGCTTTTCTTCCTTACTGGCTACGCCTCGAGCTGGAGAGGCTGTTTACATCGCGCTGCACGCCGACGACTGAGTGAAAGTTCTGACATGTTGTCTTGTGAATGATCAGAGATAGGCATTACACAACTGTAGCTTCCCGGAATCTTTTTGAGAGTGTCAAATGCTTCCAGAGCATTGGCGTGATTTCCTATTATATGTTTTTTTTCGTATGCAGGCGTGAATGCATGTGCGAAAGGTTAGGATTTGTTAGTCTGCCTAGGGCGAGGTCCGTTGCCAAAGCTGTTACACCACGACTGAACCCCAAGACAGGACAGTCACTGGCTCCCTGACGTAGCACCGAATGGGAGACGTCGGCGTAGACACACAATCAAGAGGTTCCACACGCCACCGCTGCTGGGTGCTTACGTCGGAGTACATCGCTGCTCACCCCACTCGTTAATCATCACTTACGTCGACAACATCGTCTTACTTCAGAACCAGCACTGGAGTTGTATTAGAAGCCAGAACTGACGATCAATGTTTATAGCCGACTGTACACTGAGTTATGACTAAAATTCTGTATCGAACCAAGTGATAAGTTTTACAGTTCAGCCACAGTAACATATACACAGCGACATTCGTGTGGAGCTGGATTGTTTCCAAGGTAAGTACCTTGTCTTGCTCATGTTTTAGTAAAAATGGCTCTGAGCACTATGGGACTCAACTGCCGTGGTCATAAGTCCCCTAGAACTTAGAACTACTTAAACCTAACTAACCTAAGGACATCACACACATCCATGCCCGAGGCAGGATTCGAACATGCGACCGTAGCGGTCGTGCGGTTCCAGACTGTAGCGCCTTTAACCGCTCGGCCACTTCGGCCGGCCATGTTTTAGTAAGCTGATCTAATATTTTGTATGTGTTGTAGTATCTACTCGGCCTCTTCCAGAAGTAAATCTAGAACTGCTACAGCGGCACTACGGTTTACTTTTCCGATCGAGGCTTTGTCTGAATATGCATGGATGAATATCGGTCTTTCATCAAGTCATCCATGGATGGAGTTCGGATTTCACGGTACTTTATATCATTCATTTAATACTATTACGTAAATATGAAAGTATATTAGAATCTTTTCTGCTTCTCTGACTGTGTGGTATTTGCGCAACGATGCGGTTGAACTGTCGACATTTATATCTGCGTTTCAGGAACTTACGAGTTTATTTGAATAATGATTCAAATTAACTTGAAATCTCTCATGCTTTAGTTTCTCATGAAATTATCTACATGGCTACTCTGCAAACCACACTTAAGTGGCTGGCAGAGGGTTCCCCGAACCACCTCCACACTAATTCTGTGTTATTACACTCACGAACAGCGCGCGCAAAAACGAACACCTACATCTTTCTGTGCGAGATCTGAATTTCCTTATTTGATTGTGATGGTCGCCTCTTCATACGTAGGTCGGCTTCAACAAAATATTTTCGCATTTGGAAGAGAAAGTCGGTGATTGATATTTGGTGAGAAGATTCCACCGCAACGAAAAATGCCTTTGTTCTAATTATTTCCCCTCCCCCCCCCCTCCCCTAAATTCTGTATCATGCCCGTGACACGCTCTCTCCTATACATCGACAGTACAAAACGTGCTGTCACTGTTTGAACTTCCTTTATGTACTCTGTTAATCCTATCTGTTAAGGATCCCACACGGTGTAGCAGTACTCCAAAAGAGGGCGGGCAAGCGTTGTGTAGGAAGTCTCTTTAGTAAATCTGTTGCATTTTCTAAGGTTCTGCCAATAAAACGCAATCTTTGGTTTGTCTTCCTCACGTTCTTTTCTGTGTCATCTTCCTAGTTTAAGTTGTTCTTAATTGTAATTCCTAGATATTTAGTTGAATTTACGGCCTTTGGATTTGACTGATTTGTCGTGTAACCGAAGTTTAACGGTTTCCTTTTAGCATTCACGTGGATAACTTCACAGTTTTCATTATTTATGGGCAACAGCCAATTTTTGTACCCTATAGATATGTTATCTTAATCGTTTTGCAATATGTTTTGATCTTTTGATGACTTTACTAGACGATAATGACATAATCTGGAAACAACCTAACGCGAATGCTCAGAGTGTCTACTAAATAATTTCTGTTTCACTCGATGACCTTCCGACAGTTATTTTGAACTGTGACCTGTCTGACAGGAAGTCACGAATCCAGTCACATAACTGAGACGATATTCCATAAGCACGCAATCTGATTACAAGCCGCTTGTGAGGTGCGGTGTCAAAACCCTCCTGGAAATCTAGGAGTACGGAATCAATTTGAAATCCCTTGTCGATAGCACTCATAACTTCGTGTGTATAAAGAGCTAGTTGTGTTTCACAAGAACGATGTTCTCTAAATCCGTGTTGACCATAAGTCAATGGAACGTTATCCTCGAAATAATTCATATTGCTTGAATTGAATGTGTGTTACAAAATCCTGCTGTATATTGACGTCAATGATATGGACCTGTAATTTAATGGATTACTCCTACTGTCTTTCTTGAACATTGGTGTGATCTGTGCAACTTTCTTTAAACTTGTGTGTGCTCGTATAGTCCTTGTTGTGAGTAGTAGCAGGTCTTCAGCAAAATCTATGCCGGAATAAACTACCTCAGTAAATGAAATATTTACCACTTTTATAAACGACTTTCAAAGTAGTGAAGCTATGTCATTAGCTACAGAAAACTTCGACATGTGTGTTACAGCCATGAAGACTTCGAGACAATCCATTTCTGTAATTCAATCTTTTGTTATTAAGCATAATGCCATGCAAAAGGCAGTCCCATATGTATTGCACTAACATTTTCTGTACTAAAAGACTCAGTCACACTTACAAGTAGTCTTAGGAGGTTGAAGAACTTTGATACAATTTAGTCTTGCTTCAACATAAGTAAAAACCCTTTTTTTACAGTCCGTTGCGCTATGAAAGTTTGCTTGCCTGTTCATTCATGAGTCAAACCATATCAAAATGGAAGTATGGTGTTCATGATACGTCCCCATAGCCGCGCGCCTTAATACGTCGCTTCCAGGATTCGGGGAGACACACTGGTCTCGGATCAAATCAGCCCGGCGGATTAATGACGATGGCTAGTATGCAGGCTAGTTCGAATGTAGTTTATAGGCGGCTTCCCCACATGCGACTATGTGAATACCAGCTTGGCACCCACATCACACTTCCTTTACACGATTCCCAAACACTTATAACACGTTCTCACACGTTCAAATGGTTTAAGGGGCTCCGGAACGCCCTATACTTGCAATGTTAAAATAACGCTTATAAATTACATCTTTCCTCACAAAGTATTTGAGGTAGGAAGTTGAACTTTTTACAGATTATTTATTGGAATATGGGCTACAACTTAACACAGGGATTTTACAAAATTTTAGTTCAGTTATTAAAGATGATTTTTTTTCAATTGTAATGAAAATTCACAACATTTTTTTGCAATTTTTTTTATTTATATATTCAAAAATAAACAGTTTTTTGGAAAAAGGCTGTGTTAAATTATGCAGAAGGTACTGTGTAACATTTACTGAAAGTTTGAAACAAATATGTTTGGAAGATCCTTAGAAAACATGTAATTAGTATGAGAAAATAAAAGTTTTGGGAATCGAGCGACAAAGATTGGATTAACTTTTTAGTGCATTCCAGGTCCATAGGATGGATTATCTTCATCCTCTGCAAACTCCTCCTCCAGCTTCCTCTTGTTCCTCCTCCTGTTTACTCTTGCTTGTATTTCTAGACTCTTTACAGCCCTGTCTGCAGCCCGAAGGCGTTCCTTGTCTAAAGCAAGCATCGCTCGTACCATGTTAGAACCTATCTTCATTCCCATATTTCTATATACCTTGCACCTTACAATGTTGCCATCATTGAAAGTCGCAACAGCAACTTTACTTTTACTCATTATTATACTTCAACAAAACAGAGACTCAAGAAACAGAATTAATTACGAATATAACATGAAACAATCGACAATCACACCAGCGATATATATTGAACCATCACAGGTTAGCCACAACACATACTTTATCTCACATCACTAAAATGTACCTGATGAACACGGACGTTAATAATAACACCATTTGACAGCAGTTTAACAGCGCCACAGTGGGTCACGCCCATGTAGAACACATATCAAAAAAAATTTAAAAATTGTTATAGTCTTCGGAATTGAATAAACTATATATCTATTAAAAGGTAATAGTCTGCAGATTCAGAAAACGCAAAAAAGTAAAAATTGAACTTTTCATGATTCTGAGCCTTTCCGGAGCCCCTTAACACTAGACGCAGACAGATGTGTGTACAAATTCCGTTCCAAGGAGGGTGTGGGAGGGGGCGGGGGTGGAGGTGTGGCGACAGGAAAGGCATCCGACCACCTTTTACCACTGACATTTCCGTATCCAGATTAACTGTGCACAGTCGGCCACCTCCCGGCACGTTCGTCTGTCTGAAAGGACCCGTGATCACACGAACACCCATACAGGGCTTGAAATATTGTGTGATGTGGTTGGTACCTGCGAAGGTACTTGTTTTGGTATAATCGCAGTCTCTCGACCGTTTCCATCCGCTTGTCAGTACACAAGCAGTATCTCGGCTTGTTCCCGACATGAATTCCCGTCCATTCACTGCGCTGCTTACACTGCGCTGCGTCAATCACACAGCCTGCAACTCACAAGGAACACACGGCACGTGGTCAGAGGAACTGTCATTTGTCAGTCCGTCTACGAGGCAACGATGCATTTCCGGACATATGTTCGTAGGACGTATTTTCCTTCACTTCCAGTCAGGAATCCGTCCATGTAGTTTGTCGGTTTTATTAATGTTCACCCTGCATAACGCACCTGTTCATGAAACCGCAAAGTAATATTTCTGCCAACACTTCTGTGTAGTAAACCTTAATGTCATTTTCATTGATGTTTAAGGACTTACAGCAGTTACGCTAAATGAAGAGAAAAATGTATACTTATAAAACAACAAAGAATTCACAAAACACTTCATAAGAAATTAATCTCCGTAAAACTGATCTGCTGAAAGGAATGAACTGAGTAAATCGAAGAAAGGTGAAGGTAATGAGAAGTAGTAGAAATGAGAACAGCGAGAAACTTAACATCTCGATTGATGGTCACGAAGTAGATGAAGTTCAGGAATTCTGCTACCTAGGCAGTAAAATAACCAATGACGGCGGAGCAAGGACATCAAAAGCAAACTAGCTATGGCAAAAAAAAGGCATTCCTGGCCAAGAGAAGTCTACTAATATCCAATATCGGTCTTAATTTGAGGAAGAAATTTCTGACAATGTACATTTGGACCACAGCATTGTATGGTAGTAAAACATGGACTGTGAGAAAACCAGAACAGAAGAGAGACGAAGCATTTGAGATGTGGTGCTATAGACGAGTGCAGAAAATTAGGTGGATTGATAAGGAAGGGCATGAGTAGGTTATGCGCAGAATCGGAGAGGAAAGAAATATGTGGAAAACACTGATAAGGAGAAGAGAGAGGATGATAGGACATCTGTTAAGACATGAGAGAATGACTTCCGTGGTACTAGAGGGAGCTGCAAAAACTGTAGAGGAAGACAGAGAATGGAACACATCCGCAATAAATTTGGACGTAGGATGTACGTGCTATTCAGAGATGAAGAGGTTAGCACAGGAGAGGAATTCGTGGCGGGGCGCATCAAACCAGTCAGAAGACTCATGACAAAAAGAAGCTCCTATATAATACAAATATTTCTACTAAGAAGCCCCTCATCAGGTCGTGAAAGCCCAAAGGATGCCTACCAACGGCTGTGTCATCCTCTTCCTCTCTCTCTCTCTCTCTCTCTCTCTCTCTATATATATATATATATATATATATATATATATATATATATATATTCCTGGTATATATATATATACACATTCCTGGAAATGGAAAAAAGAACACATTGACACCGGTGTGTCAGACCCACCATACTTGCTCCGGACACTGCGAGAGGGCTGTGTCAATAAAGTTTCCCCTTCCTGGGACAATGAATTCACTGTGTTCTTATTTCAATTTCCAGGAGTGTATATACACTCATTGTCCCAGGAAGGGGAAACATTATTGACACATTCCTGGGGTCAGATACATCACATGATCACACTGACAGAACCACAGGCACATAGACACAGGCAACAGAGCATGCACAATGTCGGCACTAGTACAGTGTATATCCACCTTTCGCAGCAATGCAGGCTGCTATTCTCCCATGGAGACGATCGTAGAGATGCTGGATGTAGTCCTGTGGAACGGCTTGCCATGCCATTTCCACCTGGCGCCTCAGTTGGACCAGCGTTCGTGCTGGACGTGCAGACCGCGTGAGACGACGCTTCATCCAGTCCCAAACATGCTCAGTGGGGGACAGATCCGGAGATCTTGCTGGCCAGGGTAGTTGACTTACACCTTCTAGAGCACGTTGGGTGGCACGGGATACATGCGGACGTGCATTGTCCTGTTGGAACAGCAAGTTGCCTTGCCGGTCTAGGAATGGTAGAACGATGGGTTCGATGACGGTTTGGATGCACCGTGCACTATTCAGTGTCCCCTCGACGATCACCAGTGGTGTACGGCCAGTGTAGGAGATCGCTCCCCACACCATGATGCCGGGTGTTGGCCCTGTGTGCCTCGGTCGTATGCAGTCCTGATTGTGGCGCTCACCTGCACGGCGCCAAACACGCATACGACCATCATTGGCACCAAGGCAGAAGCGACTCTCATCGCTGAAGACGACACGTCTCCATTCGTCCCTCCATTCACGCCTGTCGCGACACCACTGGAGGCGGGCTGCACAATGTTGGGGCGTGAGCGGAAGACGGCCTAACGGTGTGCGGGACCATAGCCCAGCTTCATGGAGACGGTTGCGAATGGTCCTCGCCGATACCCCAGGAGCAACAGTGTCCCTAATTTGCTGGGAAGTGGCGGTGCGGTCCCCTACGGCACTGTGTAGGATCCAACGGTCTTGGCGTGCAGCCGTGCGTCGCTGCGGTCCGGTCCCAGGTCGACGGGCACATGCACCTTCCGCCGACCACTGGCGACAACATCGATGTACTGTGGAGACCTCACGCCCCACGTGTTGAGCAATTCGGCGGTACGTCCACCCGGCCTCCCGCATGCCCACTATACGCCCTCGCTCAAAGTCCGTCAACTGCACATACGGTTCACGTCCACGCTGTCGCGGCATGCTACCAGTGTTAAAGACTGCGATGGAGCTCCGTATGCCACGGCAAACTGGCTGACACTGACGGCGGCGGCGCACAAATGCTGCGCAGCTAGCGCCATTCGACGGCCAACACCGCGGTTCCTGGTGTGTCCGCTGTGCCGTGCGTGTGATCATTGCTTGTACAGCCCTCTCGCAGTGTCCGGAGCAAGTATGGTGGGTCTGACACACCGGTGTCAATGTGTTCTTTTTTCCATTTCCAGGAGTGTGTATATATATATATATATATATATATATATATATATATATATATATATATATAGACAGATGGGTGTAAAGTCCGTTCAATGGAAGGTGGGGCGGGTCGGAGTAAAATCATCCGACTACCTTTTATCACTGACATTTGCATTATCAGATTAACATGGCGTACTCGATGAAATACGGAATAAGACCAGGACAAAGGAGGAGGAGGAGGAGGAGGAGGAGGAGGAGGAGCAGGAGGAGAAGAAGAAGGAGAAGAAGAACAAGAACAAGAAAAAGTATTAGTACTGCAGTCATGACTTAGATATATGTGTAACGTGTGTCTGTATATTTGACTTTGTAGCCAAAAATATGCATTGTAGACCAGTGTCGTTTATGCATGGGAGTAGTCTTAAGTCTCACATTATGCACTGCAGTGTTTTGGTCGCGGTGGGTGGAAATGGATGCTTGTGGATGGCAATAATTATAGTGCTAACATAATTAAGACTTAGCGCTGCCAACACAAATTTCGTGGTGTAATCTCTGCCTAGTGTTTCTAGTCAGTGATACAGCGATATCTGAAGCACTTGAAAACTTTTGAGGCGATGCAAAATGATAATATGGGACGAAGCTACAATGGCCCATAAAAGTATCATGAAGCACTCAATACATCATTACAAGATCTTCGGAAAAACAACAGGTTAATGGGAGGAATTTTATTGCTACTGTCAGGAGACTTTCTGCAAACTTTACTGGTAATTCCAAAACCGACATCGGCAAATGAAATAAACGCAAGTTTAAAGAGGTTAGTACTTTGGGACGAGGCTGAAAAGTTACCTTTGAAAGAAAATACGCGTGCAGTAATGATTGCCGAGCCAATAGCTCACATACTTCCCAAAAATTTATTTAAAATTTGAAATGGGACTTACCCTCTTGATCCGTACTCTGGTAAACTTATTGTAACACGAGAATTATATGCAAAGTGGTAGAAGCCGAGGAACAACTTATTGGTAAAGTGTATCCATCGATAGAAATGAACTAGCTAACTGAAGACTTGTTGTATAAGTGAACAATTTTAACACCAAAGAATGATGTAGTGCAAAAAAATAAATCAGCAAATACAGAAGATGATTCCAGGAGCAGAAACAATATATAAATCGATAGATACAATAATACATCAAGTAGAAAGTGTCAGCTTTCCAACCGAATTCTTAAACTCATTAAACGCATGTGATATGCCTCTTCATGCATTGAAACTTAAAACTGCATAGCCAATAACACTATTACAAAATATTAACTCAAGCAAATTATGTAATGGCACAAGTTATGTCAAACAACTACTTCATAATATTATTAAGGGAATAATTTTAACTGGTAAACAAGAAGGAAAATAGGTATTCATATCAAGAAACTCATTGATCTCAGTTTTAAGATGGCAAGAACTATGCCCCTTCCCTTAAGTCATTAAATATCACCTAACTCACGTTGAGCGAACAAAAATGACTGACAAGGCACAATGCATCTTGTAGAGGGTATAGTATGGACATATTGAAATAATTGATGTCGGGTGATGGTTTTAAAGTAATTCACATGACATGAAAACTTTGTGGAAACATGTCGATTTACTGGAGGCTAGTTTATCCCAGGGAAGTACTCAGAATTGACCGTGGCCGCCGGGGGAGCGGCTAAGGGAAGCAACAATAGGCAGCTTAGGGCGGCTCAAGCTCTGAGAAGTCGGTAACGGGGCGTGGCCTCCAGCCACCTTAAGATGAGTGACAGCATGAGTGTTTGACCCCGACCCCATGCTGGTGTACTGGGAAGCAGACGGAGAACTTGTATGCCTGTTGATAAATGTCAGTCGTCCCGTTTTCAGTGAATCATGCGATAAAGCCGAGCAAAGCTACGGTGGAGCGGTCAACAGATGTCAAAATATGCATGTTCATGACTATAGCAACTTCACGCTGAATTCACGGTCCGCAGAGTCTGAAGTAAATCAGGTGAAGAGCGACAGAATGAAATACGCCGGCCTCCGATGGGATCGTAGGACCAAGGAATTTGAAGTACTCTCCTGGGAGTCAGAATTCCGGAAAAATTGGTGTTTGTGCAGACTCTAACCTTGATGGGTGGCCTGGGAGGAGCTAAATAACAGAAGTTGAGAGGAAGGGAAATTTTGTGGGAATTTGTTCGCTTCCCAGAGCAGGCATTGGTTGGCGCTGGGAAGTGTCACATAATTAACGTGACTTGCGCTGCAATTGGCGTAAGTGATTTTGCTGGAGGGGAAACCAAGGCGAAGAGCGGTCTGTGAGAAGTCTCCGTAGAGGTCTTCCATTCCCAGCTTGCCTAGAGTGCGGACGTGGCGTTCTTTACTCAGCTTGCCTGAGAAAAAGTGAGCATCTCTGCAGTTTAGGACTTAGCAAATGGAACAATTGAGCTTGGAGATAGGAAGTTTTGGTTCAGGTATGTACTGAGCAAGATAGCTAGGAGTGAACAGACGAGCGCAGCCTTGCAGCACCATGAGGTCGGCCGACGTCTGCACGACGACACCACTCTGCTACACTGAATTCGGTGATATTGCGCCCGCTCCGGCCACTGATTAATTTGTTGGATCACGTCGGCAAAGTTTCCACGAGGGTTTCATGGGCCGTGTATTGTAGAATTATTCTCGCACTTTGCATTACGCCTGGTTCAGTCGATAGGAATTACTTTTGATTTATCATGCTTTACTCCACGCAAATGCAATTTATTACCACTGCCTGTTAGGAGAGTCATTTAATGTGATGATTGAAGTCCGTGAGTTAAAATAAATCTGCGCTAATCGACTGCATCTGTTTTCAATCAAGTAGTTGAAATCCCAAGTCAGTTTCTTAATTAATTTCATGTTCAACATTTGCAGCTGGTGTTCAATAGCTGAATGTAACATCAATGTGCACCCCTTTTTAATTAAAAGGGTTCAATTCTGAACCAATTAATGGCAACACTGCCACCGCAGTTCAATCAGGAGTCACAGGGCCTTATTACTTTCTTTGCGTTATCCGACATTGCGGCAGTTTTGCACTCTCTGTTGATCTGTTAGTCAATTACCTGGGGTGAACACACACCAAAACCAGATAAGTAACGGGTGGGGTGTTACACAGTTCACAGGCGATACTCTTTTAGAAGATTGGAATTCCCTGTAAAATTAGGTAAAAGTAACAATCAATAAGGCTCAGTGCCAAACATTTCACTATTGTGGAGTTAATTTGAAGGAATACTGCTTCTCACACAGTCATTAAACGTTGCGTTTTCACGTGTCGGGCAAGCAGAAAATATGTATATGTTTGCGCCACACCACCAAACGTCATAAAGAGTATATAAGAACGTAATTTAATGTAAACACTTTATGTGTAAGATGTCAGTCTGAATAAAAAAAAAAAAAACACGAAACAGTTTTTCGCCGCAGTTTTTTGCCCATTATTACATCTGTAAAACTACTGATAGAAAAACTAACCCCAGCGAAATGGGTTACTATCAGATAGTGTATAAATATTGTAAACGTGCTAGGGTCGCCTTCCCATATACCTGAACAGCTATTTTTAATTACAAATTGTCTTGTTTTTTTCGATTTTACCTTCACGCCGTTTCTTAAAAAAAAATTACCATCGGTCAACTGTACAAGCTGTAAATAAAACGCCAAAATAAGGTTACCTACCTTTATCTAGGTAATAAAGAAAGGTTGTCGGGTGCAAACATAGGAGTAAATTACCCTCATCGAATTTTCCATATGCGATCGGATATAATAAGGTAGATAATTTTATTAAAAACACGATGGTATAGGGTTGCCTTAGCAAAAGTGGGACTCGGCTAAGTCTCTGAGTGTCGTGCGGTGGAGAAACACTGAATGTACAACCCATGGGATAGAGAAAGACGCAAAACAACATATGTATGTGAGAGTCGCCGAGTAAAAGAGACTGGCCGTGCTCATTTCTCCGTGTAAGCAGAGTCCAAGGTAACGAGTCGCGAAATTCCCGGTTTTCTTGCAAGCCCTTCTGTAGCATTGTCAAACGACTAGCGTGCATTAACACACAGCGAAATGTTTTTGTATTGTATGTATGGAGTGAAGAAGCACTCTCGAAATGCATAACTACACTGAGTGTTTCGCATTTTGAAGCATGTAATAATTTTCACTATATGAATGCACAATATGGTAATAACAAGGAATATTCAGTTACTTTTCAGATTTTAATTATTTGTTTATAAAACAGAGTAAATAAATGAAGGCAATAAATAAATATTTCAAAAAGCAATTAACACATTTGTTGCCATGGAAACAATGTAATATACTGTACAATTTTATGTACAGTGATTCCAGACATTAATAGTAATTCACAGTCTTGTGTACCAAAGCTGAAATTTTGAAATCAAATTCTCAGTGATTGTCATCTATACTACCCCTACCTGTGACCTATAAAATTTCATCGATTTGTAAGGGTGTTGGGTCCCCACGGACTGGCTTAAAGAAGCCATTCACGTACAAAATTTTGAAGACTTTCGAGGTCACTTGTTCTCAAACTGCCTGTTGCCTTCTGTCTCGGGTTCTTCGGCCGACATTTGTTCGATGATTTCCCTGACATTTCGCCGGTACGAATGGACCACCAGCAATGGCGGATGAAGCTTTGATAATGCCAGCCACTCGTGGTGGCTAAACGACAGAAAAATCAGACAGACAAGAACACGCAAAAGAGGCGAAGAGGCAGATTGTCAGCCATTCGTGTGCTACCCACAAGATTCAGGATGTAGTTATACGCAGTAAGGTTCAAATGGTTCAAATGGCTCTGAGCACTATGGGACTTAACAGCTGTGGTCATCAGTCCCCTAGAACTTAGAACTACTTAAACCTAACTAACCTAAGGACATCACACACATCCATGCCCGAGGCAGGATTCGAACCTGCGACCGTAGCAGGCGCGCGGTTCCGGACTGTGCGCCTAGAACCGCGAGACCACCGCGGGCGGCATACGCAGTAAGGGTCGATAGAATTACGCCACATAAAACTTACATGTACTATGAGAAAAATTTTGTTTTTGACGATTTTTAGAATGGTGGAACCACATTTGATTTGAAGTTTTAAATTTTTTCCGTGAATTATTATCATTATTGGCTGGTTAATTCGATTGGAAAATACATCTCCTATCATTAAAGCTTTTGTACTACTTTTTTTCCCGAGGACATGCAGCTCTACTGTATGGTTAAATGATGATGGCGTCCTCTTGGGTAAAATATTCCGGAGGTAAAATAGTCCCCCATTCGGATCTCCGGGCGGGGACTACTCAGGAGGACGTCGTTATCAGGAGAAAGAAAACTGGCGTTCTACGGATCGGAGCGTGGAATGTCAGATCCCTTAATCGGGCAGGTAGGTTAGAAAATTTAAAAAGGGAAATGGATAGGTTAAAGTTAGATATAGTGGGAATTAGTGAAGTTCGGTGGCAGGAGGAACAAGACTTTTGGTCAGGTGATTACAGGGTTATAAATACAAAATCAAATAGGGGTAATGCAGGAGTAGGTTTAATAATGAATAAAAAAATAGGAGTGCGGGTTAGCTACTACAAACAGCATAGTGAACGCATTATTGTGGCCAAGATAGACACAAAGCCCATGCCTACTACAGTAGTACAAGTTTATATGCCAACTACCTCTGCAGATGATGAAGAAATAGATGAAATGTATGACGAGATAAAAGAAATTATTCAGGTAGTGAAGGGAGACGAAAATTTAATAGTCATGGGTGACTGGAATTCGTCAGTAGGAAAAGGGAGAGAAGGAAACATAGTAGGTGAATACGGATTGGGGGGAAGGAATGAAAGAGGAAGCCGCCTTGTAGAATTTTGCACAGAGCATAACTTAATCATAGCCAACACTTGGTTCAAGAATCATAAAAGAAGGTTGTATACCTGGAAGAATCCTGGAGATTCTAAAAGGTATCAGATAGATTATATAATGGTAAGACAGAGATTTAGGAACCAGGTTTTAAATTGTAAGACATTTCCTGGGGCAGATGTGGATTCTGACCACAATCTATTGGTTATGAACTGCAGATTGAAACTGAAGAAACTGCAAAAAGGTGGGAATTTAAGGAGATGGGACCTGGATAAACTGAAAGAACCAGAGGTTGTAGAGAGTTTCAGGGAGAGCATAAGGGAACAATTGACAGGAATGGGGGAAAGAAATACAGTAGAAGAAGAATGGGTAGCTCTGAGGGATGAAGTAGTGAAGGCAGCAGAGGATCAAGTAGGTAAAAAGACGAGGGCTAATAGAAATCCTTGGGTAACAGAAGAAATATTGAATTTAATTGATGAAAGGAGAAAATATAAAAATGCAGTAAATGAAGCAGGCAAAAAGGAATACAAACGTCTCAAAAATGATATCGACAGGAAGTGCAAAATGGCTAAGCAGGGATGGCTAGAGGACAAATGTAAGGATGTAGAGGCTTGTCTCACTAGGGGTAAGATAGATACTGCCTACAGGAAAATTAAAGAGACCTTTGGAGAGAAGAGAACCACTTGTATGAATATCAAGAGCTCAGATGGCAACCCAGTTCTAAGCAAAGAAGGGAAGGCAGAAAGGTGGAAGGAGTATATAGAGGGTTTATACAAGGGCGATGTACTTGAGGACAATATTATGGAAATGGAAGAGGATGTAGATGAAGACGAAATGGGAGATAAGATACTGCGTGAAGAGTTTGACAGAGCACTGAAAGACCTGAGTCGAAACAAGGCCCCGGGAGTAGACAACATTCCATTTGAACTACTGATGGCCTCGGGAGAGCCAGTCATGAAAAAACTCTACCATCTGGTGAGCACGATGTATGAGACAGGCGAAATACCCTCAGACTTCAAGAAGAATATAATAATTCCAATCCCAAAGAAAGCAGGTGTTGACAGATGTGAAAATTACCGAACTATCAGTTTAATAAGTCACAGCTGCAAAATACTAACGCGAATTCTTTACAGACGAATGGAAAAACTGGTAGAAGCCGACCTCGGGGAAGATCAGTTTGGATTCCGTAGAAATGTTGGAACACGTGAGGCAATACTGACCTTACGACTTATCTTAGAAGAAAGATTAAGAAAAGGCAAACCTACATTTCTAGCATTTGTAGACTTAGAGAAAGCTTTTGACAATGTTAACTGGAATACTCTCTTTCAAATTCTGAAGATGGCAGGGGTAAAATACAGGGAGCGAAAGGCTATTTACAGTTTGTACAGAAACCAGATGGCAGTTATAAGAGTCGAGGGGCATGAAAGGGAAGCAGTGGTTGGGAAAGGAGTAAGACAGGGTTGTAGCCTCTCCCCGATGTTATTCAATCTGTATATTGAGCAAGCAGTAAAGGAAACAAAAGAAAAATTCGGAGTAGGTATTAAAGTTCATGGAGAAGAAGTAAAAACTTTGAGGTTCGCCGATGACATTGTAATTCTGTCAGAGACAGCAAAGGACTTGGAAGAGCAGTTGAACGGAATGGACAGTGTCTTGAAAGGAGGATATAAGATGAACATCAACAAAAGTAAAACGAGGGTAATGGAATGTAGTCAAATTAAGTCGGGTGATGCTGAGGGAATTAGATTAGGAAATGAGACACTTAAAGTAGTAAAGGAGTTTTGCTATTTAGGGAGTAAAATAACCAATGATGGTCGAAGTAGAGAGGATATAAAATGTAGACTGGCAATGGCAAGGAAAGCGTTTCTCAAGAAGAGGAATTTGTTAACATCGAGTATAGATTTAAGTGTCAGGAAGTCGTTTCTGAAAGTATTTGTATGGAGTGTAGCCATGTATGGAAGTGAAACATGGACGATAACTAGTTTGGACAAGAAGAGAATAGAAGCTTTCGAAATGTGGTGCTACAGAAGAATGCTGAAGATAAGGTGGGTAGATCACGTAACTAATGAGGAGGTTTTGAATAGGATTGGGGAGAAGAGAAGTTTGTGGCACAACTTGACTAGAAGAAGGGATCGGTTGGTAGGACATGTTTTGAGGCATCAAGGGATCACAAATTTAGCATTGGAGGGCAGTGTGGAGGGTAAAAATCGTAGAGGGAGACCAAGAGATGAATACACTAAGCAGATTCAGAAGGATGTAGGTTGCAGTAGATACTGGGAGATGAAGAAGCTTGCACAGGATAGAGTAGCATGGAGAGCTGCATCAAACCAGTCTCAGGACTGAAGACCACAACAACAACAACTACTTTATGTCACACATAATAACTGTAAACTCTTGAACCACCTCAGTTTTTTCTTCAATGAAAACGTCAACTTCATTTATTAACTGTCTTATCGTGTGCAACGAATAGCAACATAATCATGTCTATCGTTGAACTGTAGGCTCCCTTGTTTATGAACCAATGCGTCAATGGGCGGTTTTCGAGTGCCTCGGGTCAGTTCTCTAGAGACCCAGTTAGCGTCAGGGATCCAGCAGCTGTTCCGCGAGAGCATTGGGACGTTCGCGGAGGCTGCAGTCCGTGGTCGCAGTGGAGGCGGCGAGTGGCGCGACGCGCCGCGGCGGCCGGAACCCGTCGCCTTTGGACGCCGGCGCATCTCCCTTTCAGATGGCGGCGGCATTAGCGGGCGCGACCGCAGCGCAGCCGCAGCAGCCGCCCATCAGCAAGTCCGCGGCGCCGAGCCAGCTCCGAGCTCCCCCGCGGCCTCGCTTGTTTTTCACGGCGACCTGCGGCTTGCTGCTGCTCGGCAGTCACTCCCGCCGGGATACCATTACGTTACGACGCCTCTCGCTAGCGACACCTTCCACTTAGTCTACGTCAGAAGTACGAATCCAGAGTTCCGCTCTAGCCCAGGGGTGGGTGGCGACAGAGAGGTGTCATAGTTTGTTATTCTCTACCTAACACATGCTGGGTGTTTCAGGTAAGATCTTTTTCTCTGCAGTTTACAAAATGCATACGTACCACAAAAATTGCTGTAGGTACAGGTGTAATGGGTATAAATGAAGATATTTTTATACCTGATACCTTAATATGTACACACATCAATGTTTTGATTGTTTCTTCCTGCGTCGGACAGTGTTCCCGAAACAATTCACAAGCTGTCCGACCTAATGTCTTCTGCACGCTCTTAACTGCAGCACTAAGTGCACTACACCTGTCAGTACAGACTAACCATTTTGCATACACACGTTCAACCTTCAACACCTGATTCGAGTAAAACTTCGGATATAAATAATTGTTAAGTCGCTAATAGCGAATTTAAAGTCAAAACTTCCATACTGAATATTTAATTCGTTAGTTTACATTTTTCAATAGAAATTATAGTCTCATTCGTCGCTTGTGTCATTATTGCTCTCAGAAAGTTCACGGGCGGGTTGCCCACTGGGACATCCTCCACCTCTTCAGTTCCCATTTTCAGGACTCTCGCGACTAATGGTTCCGAAGATGTCACAACCTAATCCAATGCGCCATCCATCCTTTTCTCACTGTAGTATCTGCGTCTAAAACCTTCTCGGTAATGCCGGGTATCCTTACTCCGAGCTTCCTAGTATTAGCAGGTAGCCGAACAATCAGGAACGGAGCAACTTCGATTATCGTACATCCGTGCACCATATTTATGTCACAATCGGACGTTATTGCAGAATATTGTGAGTCCGGTGAAGCTGCTACCCGTTTGAGAAATATATTTTTTTTAGAGTTCTTGATAGACATGTTTTAGTTATGGAGTTTCCTGCACAAAATTTGAATAGGTCTCCAGCATTTAACGAGAAAAACAACATAACAAAACTTAATTGTGTAAAACAAAAATACTTGCCAGTTCGCGAAGAAAATTATAATTACAATTTCGAATAGGTCCCCAAAAATTCTTCTGTAAACATTGACTTTTTTGTGCAGGTAATATTTTTTGTGATAATTGCGATAATGAGATAACCATTTTCCGCGTACAAAAATGACCGCCCACTACAAACGTGAAAACATTTTGACTCGTTAACTGTACTATTAAGTTGGTAGGAGAGCCATTTACAAACGCGTAACGATACAGAGGACGTTTTCTAGCCAAAGATTTCGGATAATATGGATGGTAGTTAGTTTTAAACCAACATGTGTCATTACACCGGTTAGAAACGTCAAACGTACCTTCTGGAGTGCTACCGAGCTTATTTTATGCTGAAAACAAGGCAAGATCGCTGTAATACACTACTGGCCATTAAAATTGCTACACCAGGAAGACGACGTGCTACAGACGCAAAATTTAACCGACAGGAAGAAGATGCTGTGATGTGCAAATGATTAGCTTTTCAGAGCATTCACACAAGGTTGGCACCGGTGGCGACAACGTGCTAACATGAGGAAAGTTTCCAACCGATTTCTCATACACAAACAGCAGTTGACTGGCGTTGCCTGGTGAAACGTTGTTGTGATGCCTCGTGTAAGGAGGAGAAATGCGTATCATCACGTTTCCAGCTTTGATAAAGGTCGGATTGCAGCCTATCGCGATTTCGGTTTATCGTATCGCGACATTGCTGCTCGCGTTGGTCGAGATCCAATGACTGCTAGCAGAATATGGAATCGGTGGGTACACGAGGGTAATACGGAACGCCGTGCTGCATCCCAACGACCTCGTATCACTAGCAGTCGAGATGACAGGCATCTTATCCGCATGACTGTAACGGACAGTGCAGCCACGTCCCGATCCCTGAGTCAACAGATGGGGACGTTTGCAAGACAACAACCATCTGCACGAACAGTTCAAAAATGTTCAAATGTATGTGAAATCTTTTGGGACTTAACTGTTAAGGTCATCAGTCACTGAGCTTACACACTACTTAACCTAAATTATCCTAAGGACAAACACACACACACCCATGCCCGAGGGAGGATTCGAACCTCCGTCGGGACCAGCCACGCAGTCCATAACTGCACGAACAGTTCGACGACGTTTGCAGCACTATGGACTGTCAGCTCGGAGACCATGGCTGCTGTTACCTTTGTCGATGTATCACAGACAGGAGCGCCTGCGATGGTGTACTCAACGACGAACCTGGGTGCACGAATGGCAAAACGTCATCTTTTCGGATGAATCCAGGTTCTGTTTACAGAATCATAATGGTCGCATCCGTGTTTGGCGACATCGCGGTGAACGCACATTGGAAGCGTGTATTCGTCATCGCCATACTGGCGTATCACCGGGCGTGATGGTATGGGGTGCCATTGGCTACAAGTCTCGATCACCTCTCGTTTGCACTGACGGCACTTTGAACAGTGGACGTTACATGTCAGATGTGTTACGGCCCATGGCTGTGCCCTTCATTCGATCCCTGCGAAACCCTACATTTCAGCAAGATAATGCACCACCGCATGTTGCAGGTCCTGTACGGGCCTTTCTGGATACAGAAAATGTTCGACTGCTGCCCTGGCCAGCACATTCTCCAGATCTCTCACCAATTGGTCAATGGTGGCCGAGCAACTGGCTCGTCACAATACGCCAGTCACTACTCTTGATGAACTGTAGTATTGTGTTGAGGCTGCATGGGCAGCTGTACCTGTACACGCCATCCAAGTTGTGTTTGACTCAATGCCCAGGCGTATCAAGGCCGTTATTACGGCACAGGTGGTTGTTCTGGGTACTGATTTCTCACTATGTATGCACCCAAATTGCGTGAAAACGTAATCACATGTCAGTTCTAGCATAATATTTTTGTACAATGAATACCCGTTTATCATCGGCATTTCTTCTTGGTGTAGCAATTGTAATGGCCAGTAATGTATGTTAAACATGTCGTAAAAATAATATCTGAAAAATGTTGGTCGTCAGACTTACTGTTTCCGTCAACTGTCGCGGCACGTATCCTATCGACTCGAGACTGGAATGACACGTCAACACTCGACAAGAATGCATCAGTGCAAACTACACAAGATTTCGCTGGCCTGAAGTCGGAACGCACTCAACTTTTTTGGCTATTTGATCCATGCTTTGAAGCGAGTGAGCCCGCTATGCGTCGCCACAATGGATGGCCTATTTACGACTGAGCGGAGCAACAGTGTCCCAGTTTTCAGTAAACTACCAAGAATATATATCGTTATTTTTATTGTATTTTATGGTTTGATGGACAAAATTAGGATGTATTCTTGGTTTTAGAATGGTATATTGAATTGTCCATTGAAACTAAACTCGGCCCGTGTGTCTTTTGTCGTGTGGTAATATTTTGCTAAAGACTTGTGGCAGATTTCTTGTTACGTGCTGTTGAGTCCGTTGAAAGTCACCGTGTTTATTTGTAGGTTCGTTCGTCGATCTTCCCAGAGTCTCTCCAACTTGATGTCGACAAAGTGTAACTGAAACTTTCTATAAAAGTGTAACTGAAACTTGCTATAGTAATTATAATGGCGAGCAAGAACAATATTTACGTTCAAGTCTCACCTAATTATTTATCACCGATGAGCATTCGTTTATTTCTTCCTTGAATACAACTTTCACTCTTACTATTGAGTTGTAATACGTAATATTCACTATTATAATTTCCCTCCGTCTTTATCAGAGCAAGAAAAAAACTGAGTCATTAACATTTCTCTCAGCAACAAAGATAATAAAAATCAGAGAAAACGCAATGATAATGTTCGCTTTTCTTATGCAAGGTGTAACGTATGTGTTCCCTGCACACAGCACGGTAACTGACACAGTTGTTTCCGTAATGACATGTGATCTTACGACAGCATGGTCTTGTATAGGCACCAGAGTATTGAATGACGTAGGCAGATGTTAATGTGAACATTACGTCATTTGTTGTTCAAGTGAGGAATCTTGTAAATTTGTCGGTATCAAGCAATACATTAATATTCAGAGACAGTGGTAAATACTCAGAAAATTCCTGTCGAAACGGATTATACGAAGTTAAGTAATTCTTCATATCTATGTTGTAATAAAGTCTTTTAAGATGTGAGAGTTCCACTTGTAACGGAACATATTAAAGGCTTTACTGTACCGAAGTATGCGATACCCTCCAAATTCAACCAGTTTAATGAGTATTTATGATTATAGCAAAGGTATTGTGTATGTTAACAATGATTGCATAACATGTCTCCATAAACAGTCAACCCATTAAATTATACTGAATAACTGACCCACACAAAAGTTAATATCACTTGATCACTGATACAGCAAATGTCATCATGTAAAAACACTGAGTTCATCTTAAATAATTAATATGAAGTACGAAAAATAGTGGCCAACTTAGGTATTTTGGATCTCCTTAAATAAAAATCACCCAGTGAAACCTATTTGTTCACTAGGAGCGGTTTCACTCAGTATTCACGTAAGCAATCCTATTTTAGACGAAAACCAATGTAATTCTTAATAATTCATGTTATTTACTTATTTATGCAAATTAGAGAAGTCAATTGACAAACTTCTAAAAAAACGGGCTTTTTGTAACAAAGAATTATTCTGTCAAGTCAACAAATCTGTCTGTCATTTTAATAACATGTTAAATTATGTCACTCGATGCAAATTAATAACTTTTCTGCACAAATTATGATAACAGATGTACATGTGACTTGTAAACTATATCTCTTTTTAGTAGTTCTTTGACAATGTTATAAATACAAGCAGCAAGAACGGTCGGGAGACAGTCGGAATGTCACTTTGGTAAAGTGTGTTTGTGTGTTATTGTTTGAGGTGGATAAACAATGCAAAGAACATGTAACGGAAGTACTACTTTGTGTCGAGTCATGGTCTTTGGTGGACAGTGGAATTAAGATGGCCACCAGAGTAATAAATATTTGAAGTTTACATATTTGTTGGTTTCGCTCGTTCTTTATCATCAAAAGCACATAAAAAACACGGGACCTCATGTTTTTAACCCTAGACAACCAGATGTAGAGCCAGCATCAGCATCGAGAGACAGCAGCGATCCAGCAAGTAGCAGCGATTACCACAACACAATGCATTTTAATGACGCCAACCTAACATCAAGTGCTAACAAGCTCCGTAAATGGGAGTGAAATAGTGCGATTATGGCAATTAGCTATATTTACGACTAGGCGACCATTACACACTCCATCTCCTCCCAGAGCAAACTAACGAACCCACCGTCGTACTGACGAAAGTATTTTCGTCCTGGTACAACACCTTCAATTTAAAGCAGTTTACATTCTTCATGTAATATCTTAAGTTTCCCACGTAGTTCTCGAAACAGACCTCAATACCCGGTATTTCTTATCTTTGAGGTGGAACGTTTGAATACGTGGTCTAAGCTACTATGAATAACTGAATTCTAACGAATTTTTTTCGGACTTATCTGCATCCTGCACCAGTTTATGACGATTAGTTGAACTAAATATTTTGTAATTCTGTAGATTATTTCATGTTATTATTCTACGACGCGTATTAACGTAACACAGAGTCTCATACTCAGGGAATGAACGTAGGGGAACAGCTGTAGGAATCCTCCTTCGCCGTCCTGGACAGGCACCTAGTGGAGGTGGTTTTACTTTGCCTTCATCCGACCTGTTATGATGTGTCACGCGTGTATCTGTGCCGTGTGGATGACTTTGATGAATGATTCTACACTCTTGTGTTGCGTTTGTGTTGTTATGGATGAAGATAAGAGACAGAGTGAAACACGGTACCAGCACATATAATACTCCTCTCCTCATCTCGTGAGACACTGCAGAATTGTTTGCAACTTTTTCCAAGAGTCTTGCGCAGGTACTTTACGCCATCAGCTCTCCTTCCTTTCCCGGCCAAATACTGGCAGTGAAAATTGAACGCCACCAGGATGCGAACCGGATTACATTCGAGTCAAGCGCCACCGCACAAGGATGCATTCGTGATCTCGGCAACGCATATTGATAATTACAGGAATATTTATTGCTGTCCGGTGGGTATTCAAGATATGTGACTGTGAAGATCCTGCTGACGTTGGGTAGGAAATAGGCCTCGAGTTTTATGGTTGTAGTATTTTAGTTTACTTAAAGTACAACTGCTGAAGGCTGTAAAAAGGAGGCAATTTCAGAATTCCGAGTTTTTGTCATTATTGATTCTTATACATTAGGACAGAATTTTCGCTGAAACACGTTTCTTCCTGATTTCGTTGCACCTGTATAATTGATGATGCCACATATTTCTCTCTGTCTACTTCTAGAAAACAGATTACATGAAAATTATAATATACAGCCATATTTTATTTGCTGGTACCTTTAAGTGAATTACACCACGTGCTTTAGCTTTACAAATGTAATTAAATTTTTCAGTATTCGCATTCCCCCTCTGTAACAGCTGGCTCATCCGGTGCATTGTTTGCGTGTAATCCGTGAGGCGACCTAAAACAGCATCTTGTGCTCATTAAACATCCCGTTAATCAAAACAGCTTATAGGCAATCTTTTTCGTAATTCAAAACATTACTGACAAAAACAGGCACTTGCACAGTTTAACAACAGCCAGTAATTCGGCGTAATTTATCTTTCCTATTTGCTGTTATTTTTACCTCACCTTCAATAAGTGGTCGTTGCCTTACATTTCGTTTTCATGCACTAGGTTTCGAAACATTCCACTTCCTCCGAATGGGAATGTCACTGTGTTTGCACTAATTTCGACGGTTGTGATTTCTTCTCATTTACAAGCTGGTATAAATAAAGTGTTTATTCTCCTGAATCTCTCGTTATTCTTACATCAATACATACTACCTATGGTCATCAGAATCAAAAACAGAGCACACCACTGTGAAAACACCCCGCTTTTGATAACACCGTTGTTTAACATTCCTGTAGGCCAACCACAGCAGCTGCTTGACGTAACTAAGAAGCAAGTCCACGATCTATCTCTTTCCTGCAAGAAACCAAGACACAGGAATATGAAAAGACTTTTCAGAGACCGACACGTCTTAAAATTATGCAGACTTCTTAAAATGTTTAATGAAACAACATATTTCGAGATATAACCTGATCTTAAGGCTACAAGGGCTCTGCAGAAAACATAGTTTAAATTTACACGTAGATTGAAAGTTGTTCTTTACAGACTTGACACTTGCTGCGGTCATCCTGAGATGGAAGGGTAACCTATTACGAGAGAATATTCACTTCATCTGTTAGTCTGCTGTTCGCATAAAAATTTTTAAACAGTCAATTTCGTTCATAGGGAATGGCAGTCTTCTTGGGTCGCGTTCAGTTGTCTCCATTGCTCTGGCCCCTTGGCTCTTGTTAATCTCTGTTTACAAACATGCAACATCATGACAGTCAACAGTGGAAACAAGACGGCGATCAGAACAAAGGTTGTTTGCATTTTACTATCGATGTGTCGATTCTGGTCTTATGTGCAACTTCCTAGGTGTTCTTGCTGTCGCATCTATGATGCTGGTCGACGAAATATACTATAGTAACATAGATTGTGACAGTTTAATGATAAAAATGACAGTGTAAAGTTTATTTTAAAATATTACAAACGTATTGCTATAGGAACAAAGTTCTTATTTCATACACACTCCTGGAAATGGAAAAAAGAACACATTGACACCGGTGTGTCAGACCCACCATACTTGCTCCGGACACTGAGAGAGGGCTGTACAAGCAATGATCACACGCACGGCACAGCGGACACACCAGGAACCGCAGTGTTGGCCGTCGAATGGCGCTAGCTGCGCAGCATTTGTGCACCGCCGCCGTCAGTGTCAGCCAGTTTGCCGTGGCATACGGAGCTCCATCGCAGTCTTTAACACTGGTAGCATGCCGCGACAGCGTGGACGTGAACCGTATGTGCAGTTGACGGACTTTGAGCGAGGGCGTATAGTGGGCATGCGGGAGGCCGGGTGGACGTACCGCCGAATTGCTCAACACGTGGGGCGTGAGGTCTCCACAGAACATCGATGTTGTCGCCAGTGGTCGGCGGAAGGTGCACGTGCCCGTCGACCTGGGACCGGACCGCAGCGACGCACGGAGGCACGCCAAGACCGTAGGATCCTACGCAGTGCCGTAGGGGACCGCACCGCCACTTCCCAGCAAATTAGGGACACTGTTGCTCCTGGGGTATCGGCGAGTACCATTCGCAACCGTCTCCATGAAGCTGGGCTACGGTCCCGCACACCGTTAGGCCGTCTTCCGCTCACGCCCCAACATCGTGCAGCCCGCCTCCAGTGGTGTCGCGACAGGCGTGAATGGAGGGACGAATGGAGACGTGTCGTCTTCAGCGATGAGAGTCGCTTCTGCCTTGGTGCCAATGATGGTCGTATGCGTGTTTGGCGCCATGCAGGTGAGCGCCACAATCAGGACTGCATACGACCGAGGCACACAGGGCCAACACCCGGCATCATGGTGTGGGGAGCGATCTCCTACACTGGCCGTACACCACTGGTGATCGTCGAGGGGACACTGAATAGTGCACGGTACATCCAAACCGTCATCGAACCCATCGTTCTACCATTCCTAGACCGGCAAGGGAACTTGCTGTTCCAACAGGACAATGCACGTTCGCATGTATCCCGTGCCACCCAACGTGCTCTAGAAGGTGTAAGTCAACTACCCTGGCCAGCAAGATCTCCGGATCTGTCCCCCATTGAGCATGTTTGGGACTGGATGAAGCGTCGTCTCACGCGGTCTGCACGTCCAGCACGAACGCTGGTCCAACTGAGGCGCCAGGTGGAAATGGCATGGCAAGCCGTTCCACAGGACTACATCCAGCATCTCTACGATCGTCTCCATGGGAGAATAGCAGCCTGCATTGCTGCGAAAGGTGGATATACACTGTACTAGTGCCGACATTGTGCATGCTCTGTTGCCTGTGTCTATGTGCCTGTGGTTCTGTCAGTGTGATCATGTGATGTATCTGACCCCAGGAATGTGTCAATAAAGTTTCCCCTTCCTGGGACAATGAATTCACGGTGTTCTTATTTCAATTTCCAGGAGTGTATATTCTTAATCGTTACGTATTGGCTATTTTAACAGTGCTGCCTTGCAAATAGTGAAAACATGTTGAGTTCCGTAAATCTGTAATTCCGTTTGCGGTCTAGTTTTTCTACTATTGGCCATGAATGGATGTTTTCATTACCTCCAGGATGTCAGTTTTTCAGCTCTTCTGTAAAGTACAGGTATGCAGTACTTAAAGAATGTTGTCCTTTGCAACTCAGTAGCGTTTTTCGTCTATGTGCCTCACTATTGCTGATTTGTTTTCTCTATCAAGTATGAAACATTGTTTATATTCTTCAAAGAGGTTTTCAAATTTCTGCTCTTTCTCTCAATAAGCTATTCGTTGCAGTAACCAGATACCACTTTATGAAGTGCTAATTTGCCTAGTTTCTTAGCTGCTTGTGAGATATCATGCACCAGCCCCTTTCATAAGTTTTTAGTGGAGCCAAAAGTGATTCTGAATCTGTGTTTTCTAACAGCTTGCTGTTTTGTCTGAAATGATTAATGAATTCGGTATAATATGCTCTTCTCCAATAGTAATATCTTTGTAATTTTATTTTAGTAGTTGTACTGTCTTTCTTAACTAAAATTGTCTCAGCCTCTTTATTTTAATGTTTTCCGTCATCCAGCAGGTACACGAAGGCAAGACTGCAGATGACACCGCAAATGATTCGTAACATCAGTATAGGCAAATCTATAGTTAAATCGAGACAAGATATGTGTTGACAGCAGTCTAGTTTCTACTGTCGGTGGTGATGACGTGTTTTAAGTGTCTTTACGAAGTTTATGAACAGTCGTTAATAAGATTCAAGGAGCTATAGCAATGGTAGTAAGTGATTTCTAGAAGACAATCATTTCATATAACAAAGTGAATGATTGCTTAGAAATTGTTTATGTCGAAAGTAGAGCTACAAAGGAATTGAGTATTCCCTCATAATATGTTACCCTCCTCTTTCTTCGCAGGATGATGACAGCACATGGCCGGCCGGAGTGGCCGAGGGGTTCTAGGCGCTACAGTGTGGAACCGCGTGACCGCTACGGTCGCAGGTTCGAATTCTGCCTCGGGGATGGATGTGTGTGATGTCCTTAGGTTTGTTAGGTTTAAGTAGTTCTAAGAGTTCTAGGGGACTGATGACGACAGCAGTTAAGTCCCATAGTGCTCAGAGCCATTTGAACCATTTTTGAACAGCATATGCCAAGAATGTAAATAGTAATTTTAATAAACATGTGTACTTTCGTAAAATGTTTCTTTCAATGTCCTTGCAACTTGGAGAAACCTTGAAACATGTTCTTTCATTAAATAATTTGAGTAACACGAAAAAATTTTGTGACTGGTAGCGTCAGTGAAAGACGTTTTCGTATTTTTTTAATTTTTTTTTTAACAGTGAGAATCGATTAAGAGTCAATATGAATTTAAGCTCTAAGACACAGGCAGTTCCATCCCTTGACTAGTTAAGTACATGACATCTTGAAACGTCCCCTTAGAAAAATTAGTGAATTACTGTGCTGATAAACCTCTTACGTTATTGGATTTTCAAACAGCTGAGCAGAACTGAAGGTACTCAGACAGTTCTCTCTTTACTTATTCTGATCAACACTAAACTGACACACAATATTTTTAGCGCAACGCAATATGACTTTCAATAATCTCTATAAAAGAATGGCCCTGAATAACAATAACCTATACCTTTCATGAATCACTTACCACACAAAAATCTTCGTTACTCGAACTACTGCAATACAGCGAGCGCCAATACTGCCAGCTATTTAAAAGATTCTAACTACTGAAGCCACTATCTACTGATAGGCATAGTTAGCAAATGAAAGATTTTGATAGAGAACAAACAATGTATTTACCTTAATAGTGTTCAAAAGTCATAATATATATCAGTTCATGACATCCAGTCTTACAAATTTACTCTTTCTGATGGACACACGTCCAGATCGTCCGCTCTCAAAATTCTGCCATCTCTTTCTCCACATCCACCACTGCTGGCGGCTCACCTCCAACTGCGCAACGCTACGCGCTGTTCACATCCAACTGCCCAACACTACAATAGCCAACAACAATGCAAACCAGCCACAGACTGCACACAGCACAGCCAGTGATTTTCATACAGAGCGCAAGGTGACGTTACCAACATAAAAACCTAAACAGCCTACTTACAATCTGTACTCAGCCTTTCTTGGAGAAAATGAAATAATCATTTTTACCATGTGATAGTAAGTATAACGCCACACAACCAGAGACTGGAGCTGCTTCCATTCTGCAGCACACCCTTCACTTCTATACAAAGCGATTTGGCTAATAATCCTGGAGCCGCGTACATTAGTTGCTGAAGGCGGGGTGACTCGAGCAGCACAGCCGTGTTCGAGGACTTGCTAATGGCCGCCGCTACTTCCGTCCCCGGAAGATCCACGGCGCGTCTCCTGGGACGGCCAAGGGAGGCCGCAGAGATGCACCACGGCGAGGAAGGTCCTCGGAGCGCGGCGGCGATGCATATGCAGGTGGTGACCGCGGCATAATGGCGGCAGGAGCTCCGTGGCAGTCGAGTGCGCTGGGACTCCAGCCGCTGGCGGTGCGGTGGCGCCACAGGCCAGCAGAGCACGCACCGCTGGGACGCTTGCGGGAAGACAGCCTCGACGCTCGTACTTACAGGAGTTAGTCATTTAGCTAACACGGTGAAAGTAAGCGGGCATGGGTTGCCACAACAGGTTTTGTTTTGGTTGCAGGACAATTGAGGGGCCTAGCGCCAGGCTAACAAGATTTGAATGCCTAGTGGTCTGCCAAAAAAAATGGTTCAAATGGCTCTGAGCACTATGGGACTCAACTGCTGAGGTCATTAGTCCCTTAGAACTTAGAACTAGTTAAACCTAACTAACCTAAGAACATCACAAACATCCATGCCCGAGGCAGGATTCGAACCTGCGACCGTAGCGGTCTTGCGGTTCCAGACTGCAGCTCCTTTAACCGCACGGCCACTTCGTGGTCTGCCAAGCGAGTGGATTTATTGGTATTCATCGAGTAACATCAGTGACTGATTACGAGCTCTAGTACTCACAATTAAGCTACAAATTGTTCTCCTGTTTGAATATTACTCAACGGAAACGATAACGCACATCTGACTATTAGTAATTTACACAACTCTGATTGTTCACTACGCACTGGCAATACAACATTTTCTTTCTTACCCAACGGCTTTGATCAACACGTGGCCATCGCACTGAATATGAATGGCGCACACATTATAAATTCTTGATATCATGACTACATACTATTCGAAGAACAAAGGCCACCAGTCCTTTTCTTTTTACTATCTTTTTTATTCCGATAAATTCTATTACGATTCACATTACATTTTATACAACAATTACAAATGAGAAACTCCGCCCAGTCGGCATGGCTTTACATTGGTGATTCTCTATCTTATGGTCTCGTAATGATCTAACGCTACAGTGCACTTTCTGGATAGGATAGTGGATCTTTTGCTATATCTCACACTTCGACTCTCACACCCATCATCACGAAAATTTCCTCCAGACCGAGCGGTATAAAAAGGAACATGCATAATCCAATGCCTCTGAACCTATCTTGCTACTCTCCCAAGCAAATCACACATACTTAAATTACATGAAATACATCACACTGGCAACATAGAATACAACCCAAAGAATAGTCACAACGTTACAATCACATCACTTTCAGCTTTCCCACTTCAATTAGAATTCATCCCAGTTTCACACAACACTGCCCCACTTCGTAACTTTTCTTTCCTACTACGATCTCTGGAGGATGTATGCACATCTTCCTGTGCAATGCAAGCCAAGTGGCGTTGCTGGATAGACGGCTGACTCACCTTGCTTCTCTCTCAGAGTATTAGAGTTTGAATCTAGCGTCACACGGAAACATAACACGCAAAGTAATATTAAGATCATATTCGTCACACACGCGAGTCCTCAACTGATACCATGGACGAATACTTCTCTTTATCCTTTGTCTGATACACAGATTGAGACTCACTCAGTACTCACCACGTGGAAGTACTCGTCTCTAATTTCAAGTCCTGCACACGCCATTTCTTAAATATATCCAACTTATAGTACACACGCCAGTAATTCAGCTTAATTTTAGCACTCTGAAGTATTTCAACTTAGTACCAGCACTCGCAAGTATTTCAACTTATTGCTACACGTGGTTTCATTGTGACCGTTGGTCACTTCCGAAGATTACTATCATCCCCTTAATATTACCTGCCTGTCATTTAATTCTCCCCCCGTAAGTTCCTGAAATAGAGAAATAATTATTCCAAACTACTCTTAAGTATTCCACATGCATACCATTCTCTCCACTCTTTTGTCGTTACGGAGCACACCTAAGACAGGTCTTACCAACACAAGATCCAGTGCCAGAGTGCTAAACACGACCATTCTTCAGGTCATCTCGCACCTCCCTCAAGGTGGGAGAGCGTCATGGTACCGTATTGGCCAGCTACATTTCAGGCGCTCAAAGCTCAGGTAAATTTCATCTCTTAGGTTCCACCAAAGGTGACAAAATGACCGTCTCAAAGATGATCATATATTGCACATTCACTATCTGCGGTTAGCAGACGACCATACATTCATTCATTTCACAGATCTCACCAAATTGGATGTATGGATTTATTTTGAGGGAGTGCACATGTGATCAATTAAATAAATAAATTGTCGTTCTTTCCTACACTGGTATCCGGCTTCGGTGTATTAAGTGAAACTGATTTATTATTACAAAAAATATGTTGTTCTGACAAGAATAACGAAGAATGTTGTACCTATTTGCAATGTCGGACGGTACTGTACCCTTTCAACTCTCTTAGAACAACTTGACTTTTATGGAACTTACGGCTCCACAAACAACTGGTTTGTATCGTACTTAAAAAACAGAACGCAAAAAGTTGTGGTGAATTCAATCAATGTTGAAAAGGTGGAAAGTATTGGTGACTGGGGAGAAATCACAAAGGGAGCCCCACGATGTTCAATTTTGTGCCCACTCGCATTCCTTATACACGCGAATGATATTCCAGTTAACATTTAAGTAGCAAATTGGTACTCCTTGCAGACGATATTATTGTTATAAGAAATACCATTAGAGAGACAGCAACAGAAGATAACGTTAGCGACATTTTCAGAAAACATACTACATCAGCATTACCAACTATTGATGAGGCACGTGAACAGGAATCAGTAAATAAGGTAGACTGCTCCATGTTTTGGACGTACATACTGATGAAAAAGAACTGGAAGAAGCACACCAACTGATTCGCTCAACCAATGAAGTTCAGATACTTTTGCTCGTCGTACAATTGTTAATGCAGGACAAAAAGAAATTAGCCGCCTGAAATATTCTGCATATTTCCAATCAATAAAGTTTTGTGGTATAATTTTCTGGGGTAATTCATCACTTAGAAAGAAAGTATTGATTGCAAACAAATGGGAGCTGAGGGAAAAATATGTGGTTTTACCCGCAGTCGTCATGTAGGTATCTCTTAAAGGAGTCAGACATTTCAACTCCAGCAATACAAGCAGTCTCTAACGAAACTCATCAAAAACAATCCCTTACAAGTTGAGAAGAGCTGTGATGTCCATACCTAAAAGAAAGAAAGATCTTATAACCCATCTTTAATTCTGTCAGTGACTCAGAAAGGAGTTCAGTATGCAGCAACGAAAATTTTTGATCAGTTTCCGAATAATTTAAAATGTCTGACAGGTAGCAAAGCAAGTTTTAAATATAATCTAAAATTGTTCCTCCTGGACAGCTCCTATTCCATTGACGAATTTTTATTTAATAACTAACAGCATGCAAAAAAACTAGTTCCGTGAGCAGTACTAAATAAAGGTCATTATTATTAACAGTAATCACGTAAACATATTCCGAACTGAATCTTCCAACATCATTTCGACAAAATAATCGTTCAAATGATCTATGGATCATGCAGCTAAATAACTAACTAGCATACACTGAACGGGTCATCGATTTTGCTCATCTTTGTAACTTAGATATGTCTTGATAAACCGAACCATTATCACTGCCTGTTTAATTCTGTGTTGGTCCACTTACGCAATGCTGCAGCGATTCTTCTTGGCATGGATTCGACTAGTTCTTGGTCAGTTTACGGAAGTACAGTATATGGGTTTAGATGTCTGCACACAGTTCATGCAGTACTTGCAAATTAAAGCTCTGTGATTTGTGGACGGAGAACTGGCGCCCGATAGCGTTCCAGACGTGCTCCACCAGCTTCAGATAATTGGAATCAGGTGGCCAACACATCAAAATGATTTCACCATCACGCTCCTCACACGAATGTTGTACGATTGTGGCCCTCTAACACGGAAAGTTATCCTGTTGAAAGATGCCATCACTTTGGGGGAAGACGTTAAGGGAAGACGTGAAGCGATGCAGATTGTCCTTAATAATGTCCATGTACTGTACAGCTGTCATGGTGTCATAGATCCCTTCTGTTGCTCGCATTGAAGTCCAGGTGAAGCCTGTCCCCCCCCCCCTCCACCTACCCACCCAACACATTATGGCATAATACTACTACCATCTGCCTGCGACCGTGGCTCTGTTTATCTTTCGTGGAGCTGTTTGCCTGGATGACAGTGTTTCTGGACACAATCACCGATCTCGAATATCTAGAAACGTTTCGATTGATTCACGATCCAATCTCAAAGACCCCTGACGTCATAACTTACGGTGCCATTGGATCGACGTGCGAACACGTAGGGGTCATCCCCTGTGGAGACCTGTTCAATATCGTGCGCTGAACAATGTGCTCCCATAAATTTAAGGCTGGACTATCACTGTACTATATAGTGAGGCTTGACACATAGAGAGCACGCCTCCAACTACCACATTCTGAGATGAGCAATGAACGCCCAACATCTTGTCGATTTTTCTTTGTTTCACCGTTCTTCTTCAACTTTCCATTGGTGCTCACAACAACAGCATGCAAACAGTCGATCAACTTCGCCGTTTCCGAGACGCTAGCTCCCCCGGCACCGGACCACGTAATCCTGCCCTTCGTCAAAGCCGCTAACGTCAGCAAATTTTCCCATTTGCAGCCCGTATCGTCTATACAATCATCCCCGATTTGTCTTCTGCTTCGCTTATATACTTTCATTATGTTGTGTCCGCCCCTGGTAGCTGAGTGGTCAGCGTGCCAGACTGTCAATCCTAAGGGCCCGGGTTCGATTCCCGGCTGGTTCGGAGATTTTCTCCACTCAGGGGCTGGGTGTTGTGTTGTCCTAATCATCATCATTTCATCCCCATCGACGCGCGGGTCGCCGAAGTGGCGTCAAATCGAAAGACCTGCACCAGGCGAACGGTCTACCCGACGGGAGGCCCTAGCCACACGACATTTCATTTCATTTTTTCATTATGTTGCGACGTGCCCACAACGCCACCAAGCAGCATTCAATCTCGCCTCGCAGTGGCTCATCAGTGTAGGTAACAGGTATTGCTGTGATACGATTTGCTTCTCAAGCTTTTACGAAAAATCAGAATTCAAAAAATTCTATGAATCGTTGTTTTGTAAATAAAAGCCGTTTTACTAGTTGCACTGTATTTTATTTCTCCCAGACGCGTTTCATCTTTTTTTATTTGTTTTAAGGAACTTTCAGTGGGATCTAGAATGATATGGTTTTGTTGGCACACTATTAATGTCCTGCCACTAGATGTAAATATTTGCTGGAAAATTGTGAATTAAAGACTTAACTACTGTGAGTTCACTAAATGTCTCATTCTGTTTGGTTTGTTTACGTACATGCAGCCAACCTAACGAAGTATATTTTTTTATGTTTGTGTGTGTGTGTGTTTGTGTGTGTGTGTGTGTGTGTGTGTGTCTCATTGTGTACCCTCTTGTGTTTTTTCTTATATTTATTAATTATTTTATATAGTTGTTATAGTAATGATTGTTTGTGATTGTGTTTAGTTCTGTTGTTTTGTGCTATTATTTTACTTTTACTTTTGTTGATTAGCTTCGTGACTACGTGGTGTCTCTAAAAAGTTGCTATCAGACAACAACCAAAACAAAAGATACAAACAAATGTTCTTTATTGTCCTTCAAAATAGTCGCCACCCGCTACAACACGCTTTTGGCAACGTTCGTACAGCTTCTGGAAACTATCAGCAAAGGCCTCCTATGAAATCGATCACAGGGACAAATTCCTTGGGGATGTTGCCGTTGTTGTCGAAGAAGGCGATCAACGCTGTTTTCATCTTCAGTTTTTGCAGACAGCTTTTTTTTTATCGATTGCCGCTTCGATTCCGGATCGAACTGGTGGCACCTGGTCTCATCTCCCGTGACGATCGTGTTCAGAAGCATTGAATCCTGGCCACACATGGAAATGAAATCACCAGCAGTTTCCATCCGTTTCGCTTTCTGCTCGTCTGTTAGCTTGAGCGTCACGAATCGGGAGCTAGATCTTCTGCTTACCCAAATCATCGCGGACAATAGTGTGTCCTTCCTAATGCCCAATTCCTCCGCAATCAATTTGAGAGTCCGTCGCCGATCTTGTGACAGCATTTGTTGCACTTTCTCGATCTTTTCTGGGGTTCTGTTTGTCGATGGCCGACATGAACGTGGCTCATGCTCAGTTGTTTCCTTCCCTTCACGGAAGCGTTTAAATCGTTCGTAAACACAATTTCTGCTCACGGCTTCCCTCCCGTAAACCCGCACCAACATTCCATGTGTCTCCGTTGCAGTCTTCCTCAACTTGTAGCAGAACGACATTTACACGTTGCTTCATTGCGCTGTGACACTTCCTCTCATACTGACTTCGTTCAACTGGTCGCAGTCTGTTTACACAGTCGGTCACATGCAGTGCATGCCGTGTAGCGATTCTCCCCAAGTCTCTATAGACCCATGCGCATGCATGCACACATGCGTCAAGTTGCCGTTCAGATGTCACCTTTCACCGAACTTTTTAGACACACCACTTATGTTACTATTATTTCCAGTGTCTTTGGCTATCTGGAAATGTGTGGCAGTGTTGTTCGCTTTCGTGTGTGTGGGTATTTTGAGGATTGGGGAATGACTATTTCAGTTACTGTGGTTTTATGGTGAATTGCAAACATATGCTTATTGTTTTGTTTTATGTTTGTTATACATAGAATGTGGATTTGATTGTTCTGTTGTCTTTCATTTGTGAATTTTATATACCTTGTAGATGTCAGAAAGGGGTTTTTCAATTTTTGTTTATGGTTCACGTATTAAGCAAAGAATGTCATCCACATACCTGAACCAATATAATACACGCATCAAAAAATGTTTTCCATCACCCCGGTTCCCAGAATTCCTGAACACAGACGTTGACTCTGGGTATTGTGTCACAGACACTGTTCAGATATTTCACTAAACCCGCCCAAAGATGCATGAGCAGCACCTATTACACGGAGGGGGTCCGACAACCGATCAGTTCCAGTCATTCCACCAGGAAGGAGGTACACGGCTCGTGTTGTCTGTAGTTCAACCATTCCTAGACGGTCAATAAAGCTGTTGGATTGCGTCCACATTGTTATTTTTTGCCAGGAAGGGCTCTCAACAGGGGAAGTGTTCAGGCGTCTCAGTGTGAACCGAAGTGATGTTATTTGGACAGGAGGAGATACAGAGAAAAAGGAACTGTCGATGGCATGCCTCGCTCAGGCCGCCCAAGGGCTACTACTACAGTGGATGACCGCTACCTACGGATTATGGCTTGGAGGTACCCTGACAGCAACGCCACCGCGCTGTAAAATGCTTTTCGTGCAGCCACAGGACGTCGTGTTACGACTCAAACTGTGAGCAATAGGCTGCATGATTCGCTACTCCATTGCCTACGTCCATGGCGAAGTCCATCTTTGCAACCACATCATGCAGCGCGTTACAGATAGGCCCAACAACATGCCGAATGGACCGCTGAGGATTGGCATCACGTTCTCTTCACCGATGAGTGTCACATATGCCTTCAACCAGACTATCATCGGAGACGTGTTTGGAGGCATCCCGGTCAGGCTGCACTCCTTAAACTCACTGCCCAGCGAGTGCAGCAAGGTGCAGCTTCCCTGCTGTTTTGGGGTGGTATTATGCGGGGCCAGCGCACGCCGCTGGTGGTCATGGAAGGCGCCGTAACGGCTGTACGATACGTGAATGCCTTCCTCCGACCCATAGCGCAGCCATATCGGCCGCATATTGGCCAGGCATTCGTATTCGTGGGCGACAGTTCGTGCCCTCATCGTGCATATCTTGTGAATGACTTTCTTCAGGATAACGACATCGCTCGACTAGAGTGTCCATCATGTTCTGCTGACATGAACCCTATCGAACATGCCTGGGATAGATTGAAAAGAGCTCTTTATAGAAAATGTGACCCACCAAACCACCCTGAGTGATCGAATCGCCGTTGAGGAATGGGACAATCTGGACCGTCAGTGCCTTTATGAAGTTGTGGATAGTATGCCACGACGAACACACGCATGCATCAATGCAAGAGGACGTTGGTTCAAATGGCTCTGAGCACTATGGGACTTAACTTCTGAGGCCATCAGTCCCCTACAACGTAGAACTACGTGAACCTAACCAACCTAAGGACATCACACACATCCATGCCCGAGGCAGGATTCGAACCTGTGACCGTAGCGGTCGCGCATTTCCAGACTGTAGCGCATAGAACAGCTCGGCCACCAAGAGGACGTGATACGGGGTATAAGAGGTACCGGCGTGTACAGCAGTTTGGACCACCACCTCTTACGGTCTCGCGGTATGGTGGTACAACATGCAATGTGTGGTTTTCATGAGCAGTATTTTCTGTGCAGGTTACGGAACTCTCGAAAGCGAGGTGATGCAAAACTTCTTTAATGTGTGTATGTTGTACTCTTTTGTTACAGATTTTGTGAAAATGATCTATTCAGTGTGGTTTATAAAAATGGGTGCTAAGGCTCCTGAAACTGGGGACCCCTTAGGCAACTCATGGTCTTCTAAATGAAATTCGTAATAGAACTGGAAGCAATTTTGTTCTGTTATGTGCTTTACTAATGCGAGTATCTCATTAATCTGTTCATCAGGGAGTTGATTTTGTGTTTTCAGTTTTTTGTCTATAATGCCTATTATTTCTGGTACTGGTATGTTGGAATACATACTTTACGTATCAGATGTGTACAGAATCTTCTTATCTTTTATCTGTATAATCTTTCTTCTATGAATTATTTCCATTCTTTGTACAAAAAACTCCCGTCTTGTCAACAAGGTCTGAAGTCACAAAACCACAGACAACATCACAACAGAACCAAACCCATCACAACCAGCAAGTGCTATAACAACTATACGGAATAATTAAATAATTAGGAATATATAAAACACAAGATTGTACACGATGACATACACACACACAAGCTCACACATAAAATCACCAACAGACACAACAGACATTTTTGTCCAAAAATACGCCCCTAAACACAAAAATCAGATATGTAATAGAAAGCAGGTACATATGAATTACACCGTAACACTTGTAATGGCAGATTCATAGGACAAACAGACAGAACATTTGATGTCTGATACAAAGAACACATGAGAGCCTGGAAGTATAGGACGAACCATTGCACATTTGCAGAATACCTAATAAAACACAGTTACAAACAAACCACTAGAAAAGAACACATGAAAACAATTAGAATCAACAATAAAAATACATTTCCTAACCCTGCAAGAAAATTACCATACAGAACAAAACCAAAGCGTACAAGAAAACCCTGTTGAATGATCAAATACACATACCAATCCAATTATTGTTTCCAGTAATAGATAAAATAATAGATTGTCACTAACAGAGGATAGTAATAAGCAATGATATAAATATGGCTTTTGGAACAGACAAATGTAAGAAAAATAGCATAGTCAAGGGAAAACACACCAAAGAAGAAGATTACATATTGGATAACCACAGGCACTCCATAGAAGCGATGGAAAAAACAGATGCCTATAAATATCTAGGATACAGACAAAAAATAGGATTAGATAATACAAATATTAAAGAAGAACTAAAAGAAAGATATAGACAAAGACTAACAAAAATACTGAAAACAGAATTGACAGCAAGAAACAAGACAAAAGCTATAAATACTTATGCTATACTAATATTGACGTACTCATTTGGAGTAGTGAAATGGAGTAACACAGACCTAGAAGCACTCAATACACTTACACGATCACAATGCCACAAATATAGAATACATCACATACATTCAGCAACAGAAAGATTCACATTAAGCGGAAAGGAAGGAGGAAGGGGATTTAGCGACATAAAAAACCTACATTATGGACAGGTAGACAATTTAAGAAAATTCTTTATAGAACGAGCAGAAACTAGCAAAATACACAAAGCAATCACTCATATAAATACATCGGCTACACCATTGCAATTTCATAACCACTTCTACAACCCTTTAGATCACATAACATCAATAGATACGAAGAAAGTAAATTGGAAAAAGAAAACATTACATGGCAAGCACCCGTATCATCTAACACAGCCACACATCGATCAAGACACATCCAACAAGTGGCTAAGAAAAGGCAATATATACAGTGAGACGGAAGGATTCATGATTGCAATACAGGATCAAACAATAAACACCAGATATTACAGCAAACATATTATTATAGATCCCAAAACCACAACAGATAAATGCAGACGTTGCAAACAACAAATAGAAACAGTAGATCACATCACAAGCGGATGTACAATACTAGCAAATACAGAATACACCAGAAGACATGACAATGTAGCAAAAATAATACATCAACAACTTGCCATACAACATAAACTAATAAAACAACACGTTCCCACATACAAGTATGCACCACAAAATGTACTGGAGAATGATGAATACAAATTATACTGGAGCAAAACCATTATAACAGATAAAACAACACCACATAACAAACCTGACATCATACTCACCAATAAAAAGAAGAAATTAACACAACTAATCGAAATATCCATACCCAATACAACAAATATAGAGAAGAAAACAGGAGAAAAAATTGAAAAATACATCCAACTGGCTGAGGAAGTCAAGGACATGTGGAATCAGGATGAAGTTGACATTATAACAATTATACTATCAACTACAGGAGTCATACCACGCAATATCCACCAGTACATCAACGCAATACAGCTACATCCAAACGTATATATACAACTACAGAAACCTGTAATTATTGATACATGTTCAATTACTAGAAAGTTCCTACATGCAGTGTAACATATACCGTACAGTTAAAAGGAAGTCACGCTTGATCAAGGTCCGCGTCACTTTCCATTTTTAACCAGACATAACGTCTGAGAAAGGAAAGAAATAATAATAATAATAATAATACCCAACCCCTCTCTACTCACTTGTCCATGAACCTCTCCACAAAACATTTAAATCAAAAGTCAAGTCAGCTGAACACCAAAACCTTCAACCACTCTCTGACAGATATTACACTCATATTCAACACATTCAAGCATTAAAATTTTCAATTCTTGAACTTCGAAAATTGTTGTGCTACCAACTCCTGCTCTGTGTACCGATCAGGTCCTATGGTAGAAATGGCACATGAAAGCAATACCATTTCGTGAAATCGCATTCTAGGGACTCTCATGTTTAAATGTTGCAGACAGTTCATTTGCATTAACGCATGCCTGCCGGACGGCTACAGTGCCACAACTGCTGTGACTTTGACTTGTCAGCAGTGGAAAGCCGAACGTAGTAACTGTGCTGTCACCGCCAGACACCACACTTGCTATGTGGTAGCCTTTAAATCGGCCGCGGTCCATTAGTATACGTCGGACCCGCGTGTCGCCACTATCTGTGATTGCAGACCGAGCGCCGCCACACGGCAGGCCTGGTCTAGAGAGACTCCCTAGCACTCGCCCCAGTTGTACAGCTGACTTTGCTAGCGATGGTTCACTGACTACATACGCTCTCATTTGCAGAGACGACAGTTTAGCATAGCCTTCAGCTACATCATTTGCTACGACCTAGCAAGGTGCCATATTCAGTTACAATGTCTTCTGAACAGATAATATTGTGACTCATGTAGCGTCAAGAGCGACGTTCATCATTAATGGATTAAAGTTAAGTATCAAACTAATTACGTCCGCTTTCTGAATTCTAATTCCTTGTCATGTTCCAGACCTCACGTCAGTATAGTTCTTCCCTCCTCACGTCAGCCTGCGTGAGCTAATACGCGTGCATTTCGGCATCCATTCGTAACACCGTGTTGGCTCTTCTGCCAACACAACAGTAACGAAAGCCGTCTAGGGCAACAAACGCTCTTTATTAGCATCGTTTTTTCTCTTACTTTCGTCGCAGAATAAATGGGCCTAATTTCGTGTCCGTTTGCCACAGTCACCACAAAATTTGAAGTGTGCCTAATTTTCATTTTCTTCTTTATGAATAGCTGCGACTTCCTGTATTATACGTCAACTATATCTGATTTAGGATATGCCCCGAAGAACAACATTAAATGGGTCAGACTCAAAGGCGGAGAGATAGAGACAATTTTTGTATAGACAAAGTAATAGGAATAGCACGGACGGCGATAGTGATACGCTATTTCTGTTTTGCAAGATAAATTTAAATGTGCACTGAACGTAACTCCAAATAATTAAGTGATTAATAACAGCGGTTTGATTTTGTAATGCAAATCATTTCGCATTTGAGGTTACTTAACGTGACACAACGGCATCCACATTGTGTTGTCATAAGGGAAAAATTAATTAGCTGTCGGTAACACGAGATTTATTTTCGAACACAGTGTACCAAGGATTCACTTCAAATCATCGAACAATTTAAGAGAAATAAAAGAATTATTTTGAGAATACTCGTAGTTATAATGCAGCATTTGTTGTGGGTCATTTCGGAGCCTAAAATTTCAAATAGTTTTACATGAAGTATATCACTTTAAGATACATGACATTTTTTATCGCAAATCGGGCATCTGACTCAGCTGGTTGAATTTCCATCACAAGCGACGCTAGTAATATTTAATCATTGTTTCTTTTTTTTATCCTACTGGCTAGTTATGAAATCACCTTTTATGAAAAATTAAGAGCATTCTAAACGATCAAAAAATTTTCATTTAACATAAGGAGACTCGTATAAAAATGATTATTATAATCAGCTATTTTTCTAATGTGCAAAATTAATGTCACTCAACTAACCAGTGTCATTTCTTTGGAGAATCATCTCTAATATATGAGAGTCTTTGGTTAGTACGTTGTTATCATGTGGTGGGGGGGGGGGCAGTCTGTGTTAAATAATTTTTATGGTCCCACTCCGCTAAATTTCGTCTCTGTTTTGTAAGGTGATGAGATGCACTGAAGATATGAATCTTATTTGATGGACTGTGTGATCGAAAGTATGACAAATGTAATGTTTGGGATCCAAGAAAGACGGTAAAATAATCTGCAGCAAGAAAATTGCTATTTCAGTCATTTCGTATCAAAACCACATCAGAGTGTATGAATAGAATTTACTTGACCATGCCACTGACGCCCCAATAAGAAAAATTGAAACGATCTCTTTTTTCTGTTTTGTACCACTGCTACTATTATAACATTCACGTCATAGCAATAAATGAGGTTTCAACATAATACACAACGCCAATAATTCATCGTCAAATTCATTATTAATAACTGCTCAAAAATACTGGCGGCTCTATACTCTGCAGACTGTCATCTCGCTGGTGAGTCGCAGGTCCGTGCACTTGTGGGACGAGTAGCGACTGGCGGTGACGGAGAAGAAGTTGCATGTGGTGATGCCAGCTCGCCCGTGGCGTTCCGCATGCGGGTCGCTTCGGCAGGTTGAAGTGGTGCTGACACGTCTCCGAACTAGGCACTGTCCTCTAACGCAACGCATTCCATACCGGCGAGAGGACATCCCAGACAGTGATGCCTGTAGCGTGTAAATCACTTTATGCCACATTTTAAACGAGACCATTTCATTTTCTTAACTTTGTCTGATTAGGCCCTTTCTTATATCGCACCAGGCTTTCACAGTACCTGTTTTACACCATAGTTACCTAAAAAGTAAGAATTAATAAAATTCCCGGGCTATTATGCCACTGAGTCGAACCATACTGAACCAAAGTGGTTGCAACATCTAAATCCCATTTTTCCTCCCGATGTTGCAGGACTGTTTAAATATGGCATCACAACCACGTTTTTCGAATTCAACGGAAAGTTCTATGAACAGAGGGATGGTGTCGCTATGGGGAGCCCCTTAAACCCCTTTAAAGCGAACTTTGTCATGGAAAAATTCGAGGAGCAGCCATTGGAAACTGCGAAAAAGAAACCAAATATTTAGTTCCGTACGTGGTCGATACATTTGTTTCGTGCGTTTGGCAGGGAGGCACTGGGTCCCTTTCACAAACACCTGATGGGGAACAGTTCGAAGATTAAATTTATCACTGAGGAGGAGCCAAGTAGAAGGTTACATTTTCTTGATGTGCTATGTTTCAAGAAAGAAGATGGTAGCTTGGGCCATACGGTTTACCGAAAACCTATGCACACAGACCGTTACTTACACCGGGATTCGAACCACCACCCACAACAAAAGCGGCGGATAGAGCAAGGAAAATCTGCTTCATGCAGAATTGAAACATTGCATTACTCAAGAATTCTAACGCGGCGGAAAAAAGAGCGTTAAGACCATCACGTAGAAATCAAAGCGATGCTCAAGGGTCGGTGAAATCGAAAGTTTCCTTGCCATTGATTAGGGACGTGACTGACCGCGTAGAAAAAAATCATGAAAAAGTGGAACATCGCGATAATCTACAAACCCACATGGAAAATACAAAATCACCTAAAATCGATCGAGGATGCTCACCAAACGCTGGAAAGAGCTGTAGTTTATAGTATTCCGTGTAGTTGTGGGAGGTGGAGATGGGTACAAAAAAACTAATTGAAAAACTACTAGAAGAGCACACGGGAAATTGCAGAAGAGGGGAGACTGACAGATCAGCTGTTGTGGAACATGCTTTACAGCCGAACACCAACACATTCATTTTGATAGTAGTCGAGTACTGGCAGCCACAAGCGGATACCAAGAAATGCTATACAGAGAGGCCATAGAGATTGTAAAACATCACAGGAATTTCAATAGGAAGGAGGAGGGCGTGAAATAGAAAGGCATTTGGATTCCGGTGCTGAAGAAGACGTACGAGGTGCATTCAAGTTCTAAGGCCTCCGATTTTTTTTCTCCGGATTGGAAAGAGATAGAAACATGCACATTGTTTTAAAATGAGGCCGCGTTCATTGTCAAAACGTCCCAGAGATGGCAGCACCGTACGGCAGATGGAATTTTACCACCAGCGGCGAGAATGAGAACAGTTCTAAATACTTACAATGGCGACGTTTTCCTCACTTGAACAGCGTACAATCATTCGTTTTCTGAATTTGCGTGGTGTGAAACCAATTGAAATTCATCGACAGTTGAAGGAGACATATGGTGATGGAGTTATGGATGTGTCGAAAGTACATTCGTGGGTGCGACAGTTTAATGAAGGCAGAACATCGTGTGACAACAAACCGAAACAACCTCGGGCTCGCACAAGCTGGTCTGACGATATGATCGAGAAAGTGGAGAGAATTGTTTTGGGGGATCGCCGAATGACTGTTGAACAGATCGCCTCCAGTTGACATTTCGGTGGGTTCTGTGCACACAATCCTGCATGACGACCTGAAAATGCGTAAAGTGTCATCTAGGTGGGTGCCACGAATGCTGACGAACGACCACATGGCTGCCCGTGTGGCATGTTGCCAAGCAATGTTGACGCGCAACGACAGCATGAATGGGACTTTCTTTTCGTCGGTTGTGACAATGGATGAGACGTGGATGTCATTTTTCAATCCAGAAACAAAGCGCTAGTCAGCTCAATGGAAGCACATAGATTCACCGCCACCAAAAAAAATTTCGGGTAACCGCCAGTGCTGAAAAAATGATAGTGTCCATGTTCTGGGACAGCGAGGGCGTAATCCTTACCCATTGCGTTCCAAAGGGCACTATGGTAACAGATGCATCCTACGAAAATGTTTTGAAGAACAAATTCCTTCCTGCACTGCAACAAAAACGTCCGGGAAGGGCTGCGCGTGTGCTGTTTCACCAAGACAACGCACCCGCACATCGAGCTAACGTTACGCAACAGTTTCTTCGTGACAACAACTTCGAAGTGATTCCTCATGCTCCCTACTCACCTGACCTGGCTCCTAGTGACTTTTGGCTTTTTCCAACAATGAAAGACACTCCGTGGCCGCACATTCACCAGCCGTGCTGCTATTGCCTCAGCGAATTTCCAGTGGTAAAAACAGACTCCTAAAGAAGTCTTCGCCGCTGTCATGGAATCATGGCGTCAGCGTTGTGAAAAATGTGTACGTCTGCAGGGCGATTACGTCGAGAAGTAACGCCAGTTTCATCGATTTCAGGTGAGTAGTTAATTAGAAAAAAAATCGGAGGCCTTAGAACTTGAATGCACCTCGTATATCAGTCTTCCACCATGGAATCACAGCAAGAGCGGACGGCGGCAGTCGACAACGGCCAATTGCGCTCGAGTATTCAAAACATGTGACGTCGCGCCACTGCGCGGAAGCGGAATTTTGCTGTAGTCAATAGCGAGCAAGGGTATGAATCGAACATTCAAAAAAGCTACGATTTCCCTTGAAAATGTCCTCCGTATATGGAGAGGAAACGTGTTTTAATGTGAAATCCATTCGACCACGACTTAAGAGCCCGGAACATTTTATTAACTGTGACAATTCCGACCGTGAAAGTTTACATTTAACAATAAAAAATAATGACAGTGTCAGTAAATAATACTGATTATGAACTAATAAAGCTAATATTTTCAGTACTTTTATTACTGCCGCAGCTACAACAATAACTAATAAAAATAATGATAGTAATGACAATAATAACGATAATGATAGTGGGAAATGTAAAAAAATTATATGTGTTCATAACAGATGTTTTCTGTTATCGCAAGTTCCGGGGAAAGGAAATTTAAGGAGAATGTACCAGCTAAGAATACTGGGAAATGAGGAAGATCAGGTTGGAGAGAAGGGTGTACAGGAGTAACGACTGCGTACAAGGACAAAGGTAGTTCATTATTGTTGCTTCAGTAGATATGTCATTAACTGTTTTCTGAAGTTGGAGATGTTAATCACTTCCCTAATATCATGCGGGAGATTGTTCTAGAGTCGGGTTCCTGCTACTGAAAAGAACTTCGGGAAAGTAGCTGAATAGTGGAGTGGGTGAGTACGGATTTTGCTCTGATGGGAACGGGTGTTTCTGCCATATTGTTCAGACAAGAGCGTTAATGCGTAGGAGAGGTACAAGAGGCAGTGTAGACTGATAAGACAGAGGGTATGGAAATCTCTGCTCTTGTCTGCACGCAGCCAGGATAGCTCCACATATTTTGGTGAAATATGATGAAAGAGTAGAACACCATAAAAAATTTGGAAATTTGTGGTAACGGCTTATGGGAACAAACTGCTGATTTCATCAGTCCCCAAGCTTACACACTACTTAACCTAACTTAAACTAACTTACTCTAAGAACGACACACACACCCGTGCCCGAGGGAGGACTCGAACCTCCGACGGGGGGAGCTGCGGACTGCGACAAGACGCCTGAGACCACGCGGCTACCCCGCGCGGCTCGAACACCATAGATATAATGAATACAGGCTTTCATGACCAGTTCCAGGCTCTGTAAGCTTTCCTGAGGAAACTATTCATTGGTAAGTGGGCAGAACCAAATTCAGTTATGGTGACTTGCGCTCTTTACATTACATTATATTGCATTGCATTACGTTAACACTTTTTCCATAGATCACGAATACGACATTTATTAATGACGTGGAACGTGTCACGGTAAAATAAGTTTTCTCTACACAACATAATAATTTTTCTTTCAGTTGCTACTTCATATCAAAAAATTCATCTATTGAGTAGAAGGAGCTGTCATACAGAAATTCTTTTAATTTGTTTTTAATTGTTGGTTGGCTATCTGTCAGACTTTTAATGCTATCTGGCACATGACCAAAGAATTTTGCGACTGCGTAATTCACTCCTTTCTGTGCCAAAGTCAGATTTAACCCAGAATAGTGAAGCTCATCTTTTCTTCTTGTGTCGTAGCTATGCACTTCGCTGTTATTTTTTAATTCGGATGGGTTATTAATAACAAATTTCATAAGTGAACATGAGTATACGTATTGCAAAGGTACTGTAGATATCCCGAGTTTCTCAAATAAATGTCTGCAATGTGATCTTGGATGGGCTCAAGCGACTATTCTGATTACACGAGTGTGGTCAAGCTTTTAAAATTTTGTGATGTGTCTGGATCTGATCTAAACTGTTAAGCTGGAGATTTAAGTCTTTTGCAGAGTGGCTGCCACGCTCCTTTCCTTCCAGCTACCAGGCAGCCGCAGGTATCTGCTATCATCTAGCCGGCCGCGGTGGTCTAGCGGTTCTAGGCGCTCAGTCCGGAACCGCGGGACTGCTACGGTCGCAGGTTCGAATTCTGCCTCGGGCATGGATGTTTGTGATGTCCTTAGGTTAGTTAGGTTCAATTAGTTCTAAGTTCTAGGCGGCTGATGACCTGAGAAGTTAAGTCGCATAGTGCTCAGAGCCATTTGAACCATTTTGCTATTATCTTTCAATGTCAATGCTTTTTCCTTTTTTACTGTGTCTTCGATCTGATCACATATATATTCAGGTACCTGGGTTCCATATTGACTAATTTAAGTGAAGTGACGAAAGAAGTGCATCAATGAATAATAAACGCTAATCGCATGTTCTTTAGTCTGAGCAATTTATTCACGTCTTGACAAATATCACTGAAGAATCATATCTAGCTGTACACGACACTGGTATGGCTGGTACTTTTATATGGTTGTGAAGGCTGGGTGACATCAGCAACAACTAAAGAAGCAACTTGTGCCTAGAGGAAGGTGCTTCGAAAGATCTATGGACCAGTCTACAATACCGAGGAACGTAAATGGGAATGAAGAACGGAAGAAGATCTGTACCAGCGGTTTGGAAAGCCACACATTGGCCAATATTTTGGCAGAAGAAGCTACAATGTTTTGGCCAAGAAAGTGGGCCCGACAGAGCTGAAATTTGAAGTTAGAGACGGGCAGCGATGGACCCATTTGCCGTAGACATGCCTCTGTTGTGAGTGACTCACTTTTTTTTATTGTGCTTTTTGTAGAGTGACCTTTTATAATTTTTTATAGAGTGCTGTTTTGCCTCCTTTTCTAATGCGCATATTTCTTTCGTTTTTCTGCTGTATGCCTCAAATGTCCTTTAATGCAATAACTGTACTTTTTTCCTCCATGAGGTCTCCTCCTACACTCAGTCCATTTTGTCCCTGGTTTCTTTGGGACTTCATTCTCTGGTCTAACATTCCTCCTGTATATCTTGTCTCTGTATACGTTTCTGTCTTCAGTTTAAGCTTCTTCGAGGACAAGTTTGACTTGTGGGATCCATGATATTGTTAACTTGACCCCTTGTATGTACGTCAGAATTCTGTTGGTTTGTCTTCTTGGTTGTCACCTGCTGACATGCCCGTACAACTTTATCCTTTTTCTAACATCTGTTGCTAGGTTTGACATCTTATCTGCGGTTTTCATAATTGTACACTGTATATCTCTTTTGTTAGCTTTGGCCCGAGGGTTTTCCCGTGATTTTGCGTTCTTCCTTCAGTATGCTTTCCCTGTAATTTTTCTTATGGAGTGTTAGTGCATACACTATATCAGGCTTGATTAGCGCGTTGTAGATTCTGATCTTTGATTTAATGGACGTGCATTTCTTATTATACCTGTCTTGTGTTTTGTTGTACGCTTTCCTAATATTTTTATAGTCACGTCTTCTGTGAGATCTTTATTCTTCCACTAGGTTCGAGTATTTCACTAAGGTATTTGAAACGTGTAACTCTGTTTATCTTGCCGTATTCTGTGTCTAATTCTTGCATGTTTAGTTTTGAGCAGAAGAATTCAGACTACTGGAAAGAGACCTTCAGGCCAAATTTTTCTGCACATTCTTTAAGTATTTCCGTATGTTAAGTTGCTGTTGCTTCGTTATTTGAGAGCATGATAAAGCCGTCAAGCTATCTTTGAGATTTCCATCTTGTTCTGGGATCGTCCTATATCATATATACAGGGTGTTACAAAAAGGTACAGCCAAACTTTCAGGAAACATTCCTCACACACAAATAAAGAAAAGATGTTATGTGGGCATGTGTCCGTAAACGCTTAATTTCCATGTTAGAGCTCATTTTAATTTCGTCAGTATGTACTGTACTTCCTCGATTCACCGCCAGTTGGCCCAACTGAAGGAAGGTAATGTTGCTAGAATATGTGCCTTTACAAGTACGACACAACATGTGGTTCATGCACGATGGAGCTCCTGCACATTTCAGTCGAAGTGTTCGTACGCTTCTCAACAACAGATGGTGACCGATGGATTGGTAGAGGCGGACCAATTCCATGGCCTCCACGCTCTCCTGACCTCAACCCTCTTGACTTTCATTTATGGGGGCATTTGAAAGCTCTTGTCTACGGTACCAAATGTAGAGACTCTTCGTGCTCGTATTGTGGACGGCTGTGATACAATACGCCATTCTCCAGGGCTGCATCACCGCATCAGGGATTCCATGCGACGGAGGGTGGATGCATGTATCCTCACTAGCGGAGGACATTTTGAACATTTCCTATAACAAAGTGTTTGAAGTCACGCTGGTACGTTCTGTTGCTGTGTGTTTCCATTCCACGATTAATGTAATTTGAAGAGAAGTAATACAATGAGCTCTAACATGGAAAGTAAGCGTTTCTGGACACATGTCCACATAACATATTTTCTTTCTTTGTGTGTGAGGAACGTTTCGTGAAAGTTTGGCCGTACCTTTTTGTAACACACTGTATACATTGACGGAAAAAGAAATCACAAACCAAAAAGGAGTTGTGTGACAAATGAAAGTTGCTATGCGAGTTTCTACATCTGAAAGATAATGTCTATACAGATTCCGCGCCAGTTGCGTTAGTGTGGCGACAGTAGCGCTATTATGAATATGCAAATCACGTTTGAATTAAATTCGCGATGTAACGGTCGTGAACGTTAGTTACCCTTGAGACTGGACGTGGTGAGTTGTTATTGGTGAAGAATGTCTTTAAGGCACTGGGTTTGAAATTGGTCATGTAATAGAGCTACGAGAAGCAGGATGTTACTTCTGCAAAACTGCGGAAATATATGGCAGGAATGTAGCCATTGTACATGACTGCTGGTAGCGGAGGTCACGAGGATGTACCGTCGGAAGATAACCGGGCTCTGGATGGCCCGGTGTCACTATCGAGAGGGAAGACCGTCGTGTTTGGCGTATGGCTCTGGCGTGTCGTACTGTATCAGCAGCAGCAATTTGCGCTTAAGTCGGCACCACAGTGACACAACGAGCTGCTACAAATCGGTTACTTCAGGGACAGAAGACCGACACCGTTCATTCCACTGACCCAAAACTACCGCTACTTTTGGCTTCAGTGGTGTCAAGCGAGAGCTCATTGGAGGACAGAGCGGAGGTCTGTGTGTTTTATGATGAAATCTGGTTCTGTTTGTTAGAAAGAGGTCAGTTGAGGACCTGCAACCTACCAGCGTGCATGCTGGACACATTGCACTATGCCTGAAGCGAGGTGCGATTTCGTATGCCATCAGGAGGATTGTCGCGGGTGTCCGGCGCACCCTGACTGCAAATTTGTACGTCAGTCTGGTGATTCAACCTGTTGTGCTGCCATTCATGAACAGCATTCGAGGCCGCCGGGGATTAGCCGAACGGCCTAAGGCGCTGCACTCACGGACTGTGTGGCTGATCCCAGCGGAGGCTCGAGTCCTCCCTTGGGCGTGTGTGTGTGTGTGTGTTTGTCCTTAGCATAATTTAGATTGATTAGTGTGTAAGCTTAGGGGCTGATGACCTTAGCAGTTAAGTCCCATAAGATTCCACACACATTACTATCCAGCATTCCAGGGGTTGGTTTCCAGCGGGACAACGCTCACCCACATATGCTCTACAGTGCTGGATATTCTCTTCGTCTGTTCGATGACCAGATGCGTCTCCAATTGAGTGCATTTGGGACATCAGACAACAACTGTAGCAATATGCACAACCAACATAAACTGTCCCTATACTGACTGACCAAGCAAAATGGTTCAAATGGCTCTGAGCACTATGGGACTTAACTTCTGAGGTCATCAGTCCCCTAGAACTTAGAACTATTTGAACCTAACTAACCTAAGGACATCACACACATCCATGCCAGAGGCAGGATTCTAACCTGCGACCGTTGCGGTCGCGCGGTTCCATACTGTAGCGTCTAGAACCGCTAGGCCACTCAGGCCGGCCCGACGAAGCAGAACAGGCCTGGAACTCCACCCCACTAAATGACATGTGGCACTTATACAACAAAATTCCTGCACCTTTATATGTATGCCTTCAAGATTCCGGTGGTTACTCCGGTTATCAATTACCAGCATTTCACACGTTCAGTGGCTTATCTCGCACTCAGATTAACTCTTAAATGTTAACTATACGAACCAATTTCCGAAATTTCATTACTCTACATTAATTATTTTTTGGTGTTACGATTTTTTTCTGTTGTAATTGTGCTACCTTTATTCACACTCACCTCATTACATGCTCTTTGTGTTATCGTGCGTCCTCGCCAGCTATCATCGTCCTCATCATCGGCCAGTCCACTCGCAGAGCTGTACCAGCTGCAGGTTGGTGCATCGTAGGCCCGAAGCCCTTCAGAAGGCTGTGATCTTTCACTTACTCGCGGGCTTGCCGCACGGAGCGGGCTGCAGACGGCGGCTGTTTTGGGAGACGCGGCTACCTGGCGGAAGGCGCCCGCGGCTCGCTGCCCGCCAAATGAGAGGCCGGACTGGGCTGGGCTGGGCCTGCGAGAGCCGCCCACAAAAACGATGCGTATCGCTGCGCTGCGCCGCGCCGCGCGGCGCGCCTATCTGGCCGACATCTCGCGCCCGGGGCGGCGCGCTTCGCTTTCTGCCTTTTATCACCTCTAACTGGAGCCGCTCTCATTACGCGTCCGCGACTGCCTCCCGCCGTCGGCCCGGACCCACCACCTCCGGCTACCGGCGCCCCGGTTTGGAAACTCGGCGGCAGGCAGGCAGCCCTACGTTAGGGCATAATGGGCGTCGTCCGCAGGGCAGCGGCCAGGAGACAATAGCGACCGCCGGCGAACCGGCCATTACGGGAAGGGTTGGCTGCTCCGGGTCCACCGCCTGCGGCACCACAGCTGCGGGCTCCGGCAGCGGGTAGCAGAGACCTGCGCAACGCAGCTCTGTTCCCTAAAGCCGTCGGCACACGGGCCGTGCTGTCGAACGTCAACGTTGAGCGTGCTAAGTTCAACGTTCTGCTGAACGCTCATGATGACATCTGTGCATACGGTACGTGGGCCTCAACGTGGTATACGCGATCGCAACGCACTCCAGCGGCATTTGCGGGATGTTTCTAGTTCGTCAATCACACTGTTTACTAAAAGGACGCGCTAAAATTCCAACGTAGCTATATTAAAATGCACATTTCCTCCATCGTCCACGAAAAGGAAAGTACCATGTCCAATCAATAAGGGCACAGGCTTATAAAAGTTCCATTACAAACAGTGCGATACAATTTTTGCAATACTTCTCCACGTAAGATAAACATTATTTCATCATTCCCACATTTTAGTAAAACCCCAAGATCAGCCTTACTTCATCACTGTTCCTACCCAGTAGCAGAATTTTTGCAACATGTTAATTACGAAGCGTAAAAGAAAAAGAAGCAAAATATCTTTATACAAGTAGCGCAAGACACAAGATATCCTACAGATTAAACCACTCGAACAAAGTCACCCCTCAAAAAAAAAAAAAAAAAAAAAAAAAAAAAAAAAAAAAAAAAAAAGGTGAACTTATATTTTCATAACATCAAATATTATAGTATTTACGGCTTTAGGCGTCGGCACACGGACCGTGCATCCGAACGTTGTGCGTTGAGCGTGCCGAGTTTCTGACGTCATAGCGTGGAATAGCACGTACGGGAGTCTTTCAGAACGTGCAGAGCAATATCTAGTATGTCAGATATTCTGAGCGTGCGTCTGAGCGTTGACCCGTCAGATGGCACAGGGCCACCTACGTCACACGCACGCCATCTCCCTTCAGCATTGAGCTGTGAGGCGCCATATTGCATTCAGTTCAAGCCTATACGCATATATGTCGTTTCTGAGCACCAGAAAATTGAGAATCACTCGAAAACCCATTGTTAACTGCGTGATTCGTTGTAATAAGTAATGAGAGGCATCATATTCGTGGCAAAAGAATTATTGTAACTTGCGTATTATGGGAGTATGTCATTTGAAGGTAGCAACACACTGAGGATCCACCAAAAACACATTGTTCTTGGTACAATTTGTTATAATTAAATTTCAGTGGTGGTTCATGGTGTGGGTTCCTGTAGTCATGTCCTAGTTCATGAACCACGGGCAACGTATGAGTGGCCAAGTAAGTGGTCCCGACAGTCGGGATACCAGTTACTTTGGAATAAGGCTGGGCATCTCGGACATATTCTGAGTCGTGGTCACCTTTGTGTTCATACGGCAAAGACTGCCAAATCCACCGGTTAGTCCCTCAGCCGTTAGGGGTAAAACCCAATGGGACTCGGGACAAGTAAGGCTAGCAACCTGCTTCCCTGGTACTTTAAACACGATGCTGGCAATAATCAGAGCAAAATGCCTCGGACCTTTGGAGGTGACGGAGTCCCACCTCTAACTGACAAACCAGGGACTCCTAAGATACGACTTGGCAAACAAATGGTAATGAGATGGGGAGCTATTAATATCAATGGGGGCTACTCTGGGAAGAAGGTAGAACTGGCAGAGGCTGCAAGTAAGATGGGGCTCGACGTTTTAGCTGTTAGTGACATTCGGGTAAGGGGTGAGAAAGAAGAGGAAGTGGGAGAATACAAGGTCCACCTGTCAGGAGTCAAAGCAGGAATAGCACAATGGGGTGTAGGGCTTTACATCAGGAAAGAAATGGAACCCAGCATAGTTGCAATTTTGGTATGTAAACGAACGACTGATGTGGATAGATTTGACAGTGTCTAGCAAGAAAATTAGGATTGTGTCAGTATATTCGCATTGTGAAGGGACAGATCAAGATAAGATGGATAGTTTTTAAGAGGCACTCAGTGATGTAGTTGTTAGAGTAAAGGACAACGACAGTGTTCTGCTCATGGGTGATTTTAACGCCAGGATTGGAAATCGAACAGAAGGGTATGAAAAGGTTATGGGTAAATTTGGAGAGGATATGGAGGCCAACAGGAACGGGAAACAACTCTTGGATTTCTGTGCCAGTATGGGCTTAGTAATCACAAACTCCTTTTTTAAACATAAGAACATTCAGCGGTATACTTGGGAAGGCAGGGGAACCAGATCTGTCATTGACAATATAATAACAGATCAGGAATTCAGGAAGGCTGTGAGGAACACACGTGTATTCAGGGGATTCTTTGATGACACTGATCATTATTTAATCTGCAGTGAAGTTGGGATTGTGAGGCCGAAAGTGCAGGAGGCCAGGTCCATATGTAGCAGGATAAGAGAGATGATGATGATGTTTGGTTTGTGGGGCGCTCAACTGCGTGGTTATCAGCGCCCGTACAATTACCCAGTCTTTGCGCAGTCCAATTTCGCCACTTTTCCTGGATGATGATGAAATGATGAGGACAACACAAACACCCAGTCATCTCGAGGCAGGCGAAAATCCCTGACCCCGCCGGGAATCGAACCCGGGACCCCGTGCTCGGGAAGCGAGAACGCTACCGCGAGACCACGAGCGGCGGACAGGAGGATAAGAGTGGAGAAACTTCAGGATAAGGAAATCAGGCACAAGTACATAACAGCGATCTCAGAAAGGTACCAGTTAGTTGAATGTAGTCAATTACAGTCATTGGAAAAGGAATGGACAAGGTACAGGGACACAGTACTAGAAGTGGCTAAATAATGTCTTGGAACAGTAGTGTGTAAAAGTAGGATGAAGCAAACAGCTTGGTGGAATGATACAGTCAAGGCAGCCTGTAAAAGGAAAAAGAAGGCGTATCAAAAATGGCTACATACCAGAACCCAGGTAGACAGAGAAAGTTATGTTGAAGAAAGAAACAAAGCCAGACAGATAATTGCAGCATCCAAGAAGAAATCGTGGGAAGACTTTGGAAGCAGGTTGGAGACTATGGGTCAAGCTGCTGGAAAACCATTCTGGAGTGTAATTAGCAGTCTTCGAAAGGGAGGTAAGAAGGAAATGACAAGTATTTTGGACAGGTCAGGAAAACTGCTGGTGAATCCTGTGGATGCCTTGGGAAGATGGAGGGAATATTTTGGAGAGTTGCTCAATGTAGGTGAAAATGCGATCAGTAATGTTTCAGATTTCGAGGTAGAATGGGATAGGAATGATGATGGAAATAGGATCACATTTGAGGAAGTGGAAAAAATGGTCAATAGATTGCAGTGCAATAAAGCGGCTGGAGTGGATGAAATTAAGTCGGAACTCATCAAATACAGTGGAATGTCAGGTCTTAAATGGCTACACGGGATAATTGAAATGGCCTGGGAGTCGGGACAGGTTCCATCAGACTGGACAAAAGCAGTAATCACACCAATCTTTAAACATGGAAACAGAAAAGTTTGTAACAACTACAGAGGTATCTCTTTAATCAGCGTTGTGGGTAAAATCTTCGCAGGTATTGTTGAAAGGAAAGTGCGAGTATTAGTTGAGGACCAATTGGATGAAAATCAGTGTGGGTTTAGGCCTCTTAGAGGTTGTCAGGACCAGATCTTTAGCTTACGGCAAATAATGGAGAAGTGTTATGAGTGGAACAGGGAATTGTATCTATGCTTTATAGATCTAGAAAAGGCATATGACCGGGTTCCTAGGAGGAAGTTATTGTCTGTTCTACACGATTATGGAATAGGAGGCAAACTTTTGCAAGCAATTAAAGGTCTTTACATGGATAGTCAGGCAGCAGTTAGAGTTGACGGTAAATTGAGTTCATGGTTCAGAGTAGTTTCAGGGGTAAGACAAGGCTGCAACCTGTCTCCACTGTTGTTCATATTATTTATGGATCATATGTTGAAAACAATAGACTGGCTGGGTGAGATTAAGATATGTGAACACAAAATAAACAGTCTTGCGTATGTGGATGACTTAGTTGTGATGGCAGATTCGATTGAAAGTTTGCAAAGTAATATTTCAGAGCTAGATCAGAAATGTAAGGACTATGGTATGAAGATTAGCATCTCCAAAACGAAAGTAATGTCAGTGGGAAAGAAATATAAACGGATTGAGTGCCAAATAGGAGGAACAAAGTTAGAACAGGTGGACGGTTTCAAGTACTCAGGATGCATATTCTCACAGGATGGCAACATAGTGAAAGAACTGGAAGCGAGGTGTAGCAAAGCTAATGCAGTGAGCGCGCAGCTACCATCTACTCTCTTCTGCAAGAAGGAAGTCAGTACCAAGACTAAGTTATCTGTGCACCGTTCAATCTTTCGACCAACTTTGTTGTGTGGGAGCGAAAACTGGGTGGACTCAGGTTACCTTATCAACAAGGTTGAGGTTACAGATATGAAAGTAGCTAGGATGATTGCAGGTACTAGTAGATGGGAACAATGGCAGGAGGGTGTCCACAATGAGGAAATCAAAGAAAAACTGGGAATGAGCTCTATAGATGTAGCAGTCAGGGCGAACAGGCTTAGATGGTGGGGTCATGTTACACGCATGGGAGAAGCAAGGTTACCCAAGAGACTCATGGATTCAGCAGTAGAAGGTAGGAGGAGTCGGGGCAGACCCAGGAGAAGGTACCTGGATTCGGTTAAGAATGATTTTGAAGTAATAGGTTTAACATCAGAAGAGGCACCAATGTTAGCACTGAATAGGGGATCATGGAGGAACTGTATAAGGGGGGCTATGCTCCAGACTAAACACTGAAAGGCATAATCAGTCTTAAATGATGATGATGATGATGATGATGATAAATTTCAGTTAGTAACATAGCTACGACTAAAGCATATAGCCAGTGGCAACATCTTAGAATTGGCCGTAAATAAACTGTTGTCACTTTAGCGTGCCGGCACGGTAACTCAGCGCGTTCGGTTAGAGCGCAGGCTGGCCTCTGTAATAAAAAAACTAAATTGAGGGATCAACAACGAATTTCAACGGATGTCATGTGACGTCCGCTACGACCAAACACAGCGAACAATAAGGAACAAACGGTAAAAAATAGAAAAAAAAGCGTAGTGAGTAGCGTTGATGATTCATGACCAGATACGCGATCTGATGATGGTTAGCGTTTCGCCATGTCTAAATATGTTTTTCGTAATATTCGCGTATATAATAGGTTCTGATGCTTTATTATTTGCTTAATGTAAGTGTATACTACAATATTTGATGTTATGTAAATATAAGTTCACTTTTTTTTTGAGGAGGGAGTTTGTTCGATTGGCTTAATCTACAGAACAGCTTGCGCTATTTGTATAAAGATATTTTGTTCTTTTTTCTTTTCAGTTTCGTAATTTACGTGCTATAAAGATTGTGCTACTGGGTAGGAACAGTGATCAAGTAAGAATGACCTTAGGGTTTTACTAAAATGTGGGAAAGATAAAATAGTGTTTATCTTATGTGGAGAACTGTTGCAAATTTCCTTTTTGTTTTAAAGCACGTACATCGATATTGAAATTTTTCTTTGTGTAAATTACATATAGAACAACGTGACTAGGATATGAACAATCGAGGAAATGTGCGTTTTAATAGAGCTAACGTGCGAATTTTACGCTCGCTGTTGAGTAAACAGTGTAATTTACGAACTAGAAATATCCCACAACTGCCGCTGGAGTGCGCTGCGATCGTGTATACCACGTTGGGGCCCACGTACCGTATGCACAAGTCGCATCGTTCCTGAGCTTTCAGCAGCACGTTGAACTGGGCACGCTCAACGTTAATGTTCGACTTCACGGTCCGTGTGCCGACGGCTTAAGGCCGTCCTCTCACGGGACGTGAAAATGGACGTGAGCAGACATCTTGTGATGTCGTAGTATGGAGTTCTACGTTCCACTACAGTTTCAAGAGTCAAATGAAATATGTGGAGTATGAGACTTTTGCCCCATGGTGAGGAACTTTCCCAGTGAGATGAGACATCATTTCTACGTTACAAGCTGTATTTAGGAGCCGCCACATTGTGTGGAGCTAAACCCCGTATTTTTTGTTTTCTTCCTTCTCTAACCCGGTGGGACCGACGACCTCACTGTTGTTTTAGAGTACTTGGCATGATTACACTGAAGTGACAAAAGTCATGGGATACCTCCCAATTTCTTTCGGGCCTCCTTTCACCCAGTGTAGTGCATCAACTCGACATGGCACAATTGTAGAAGTGTTGCCTGTGCAAGATTTCATACACGAACTGACCTTTTGATTACGTCTCGTAAATGTTCGCTGGCATTCGATCAGGCAATCTGACAGACTAAACTATTCGCTCTAGTTGTCCAGAACGTTCTTCAACCACTCGTGAACAGTTGTACCCGGACGACACGGTTCATCATTGTTTTGTCTCATTAAATGACTGGCTGCAGATGGTCTCCACAGGCAATCATCGTAGGTCGTACCACTTGCTCCTTCCAGCTCCTGGATTTCTCCCTTACCGTCTGCGCCCGTCCTGTCTGCCCCCCCCCCCCCCCCCCCACTCTCACCTACCTTGGCCTCACCATTGACCATCACTTCACCTAGATCCCTCATCTCCGCTCCATCCAATCCAAAGCCCACAACCACCTCCGACTCCTCAAACTCCTCTCTGGCCAGACATGGGGGTTGCACCACTCTATCATCCTCCACACCTACAAATCCTCTGTTATGCCAGTCCTGCCTGGATATCCGTCCCCACCTCCCAAATGCTGTGAGTCCCTCCAGAACCTCAAATTCCATGCACTCCGCCTTGCCTTCTGTATATACCTCCTGTCCCCCACGCAGATCCTCTTATTATCTGATTCCTTTTCCCCATCTGCTCCTATTCCTCGAACGTATCCGCATACTCTACACCTCCCGCCGCCTTGATCCCTCTCACCCCCTGGTTGCTCCTCTCCTCTCCCATCCCCGCCCCCTGCCACAGCTTCACTGTTGTGTCTCCCCTACCCTCCATCTCTACACCCTTCATATCCTTTCCCAAGGTGGCTTCCATCAACTCCCCCTTCCGGATGATGCCCTCTCTCCCTCCATTTATCCATCCTATCAACTCTGATCCTCACCCTCCTCCTTTCCTCCGTCCTTTTCCTGGGCTCCCTCTCCCCCCCCCTTCCATCCTCTTTTTTCCCCACCTACCCTTTCTCTGCCCTCCTTCTCTCCCCCGAGTGCTTTTACATTTCCCTCCTCTGTCTTTTCCCATTCCCTCTCACGTCTGCCCTGCCCCTCCCTCCCTTATGAGTCCTCTCTCTCCTTTGGTTCCTCCCCTTTCGTTTTTTCTCTCCTCCCTCCTTGTTTTCCCCCCTCACCTGTCCAGGTCCCCCCCCCCCCTCCAATCTGCCCTTGGCTATGGTGTGTCATCTTTGTGCCGACATTTTAGTGCAGTGTTTACAGTGAGTGTTCAGTGTTGTGTGTCTTTTCGGAAGTGCTGCGAACGGACATCATACTGTCGCCGTGTGTGATTTTTATATCTCTTGCGAACAGAAACCAGACTGTCGTCATGTTTTTTAATTGTCTGTCTCCTACATTACCTGTCTGGTTCCTTTGTATTTTATTAGCATTGCCAACCCGTTGCTTTATGTTTTAACTTTCCACAATTTTCCGCCGATTTACAGTTTAAGTCACCGTTTTATCGCCTGCTTTTATTGTTTCTTATATTCTCATAACGTTTTAAAAAGTCTGTAGGCTGCAGAGCAGCGTACTAATCTGCTGCCAGCCCGCCCCCTTTGGGGGGATCGAAATTCAATAAAGGGAAAAAAAATGGTCTCCAATTAGCCGAACATAACCATTTACAGGCAGTGATCGATTCAGTGGGACCAGAGGACTAATTCCATTCGATGTAAACACAGCACACAGCATTACGGATCCACCAACAGTTTCCACAGTGCTTTATTCACAGCCTGGGTCACGGCTTCGTTACGTCTGCGCCACACATACATCTACAATTAGCTCTCACCAAATGAAATCGGGACTCATCTAACCAGGCCAACGGCCCAACCGATATTGTCACGATCCGAGGAGAGGTGCTGCAAGCGATGTCGTGCTGTTAGGAAATGCACTCGCGACTGTCGTCTGCTGCCATAGACCATTATCGCCCAATTTCGCCGAAATATCCTAACGGATACGTTCGTTCTACGTCTCACGTTGATTTCTGGGGTTATTTCATGTAGTGTTGATTGTGTGTTAGCACTGACAACTGAACACAAACGCCGCTGCTCTCAGTCGTTTCCGACGTGATTATGGCTGCACGACAGGAATTAACAGACGCTGAACGAGGAATTATAGTTGGAGCTAGATGCGCGGGAAACTCGTTTTCGAAATCGTTAGGGAATTCGATATTCTCTCAGTCGTTAAGCGAAGGCCATCGGTCACAGTGTTGTCTGTGGTGAGAGGTAATGCCTGAACTTTGGTACTCTAGGCACAGTCTTGGCACTTTGGATCTCAGTGCCTGACGATTTCGGAAATAAATTTTCCGTGCGTTTAGCGTCTTTTAATTCCCGTCGTGCAGCCATAATTACGTCAGAAACCATTCCACATGAATCACCTGGGTAGAAATGACAGCTACGCTTTTTTTTCTTTATTGTTATTTGTATACCTGTTACAGGTAGGCCATCAGTGGCAGAGTACGCCGCTCTTAGGCCACAGAGAGAATGAAAGATACAAATGAAGACAATCAAAGAGTAAAACAGGATGGATACATAGACGGAGACAGACACTTTTAAAATACATGGAGCCGTTCACGGGCGTAGAGTCCAAGATAAAATTGTGCAGACACGTGGACACACACAGAGACGATAATTGTCACACGCGAATGTTGGAGCACAAAACGAATAACAATGGAACACTTCAGCACGAACGACATCACACACAGAAACACGAGGCGATGATCTCCGGCGCGCAAAAGTCCACTTAGCGTGTACGAGTCTGGGGACCTGCCAAGAGAGGAGGGAGGGGATGGGGGAGGGAGAGGGGAGAGCAGAGATGCCAAGGGCAGGGGAGACAGGGGGGACGAAGGAAGGGAGGAAGGGGGAGGGGAAGCCCGGGGGAAGAGGGGTGGAGGAAGGGGGGGAGGGAAAGGGAGAGAGAAGGGAGGGAGGGTGCCCAAAGAAAAAAACACAGGAAGTGGGAGGGAAGGATCAAAGCTGGTAGGAGGGGTAAATGGAGGGGAGAAGGCATCATCAGGGAGGTGGAGCTGGTGGAAGCCACCTTGGGAGAGGGTAAGGAGGGTGGAGAGATGGAGACCAGGTGGGACGTGGGAACACAGGCGCGGCAGCAGGCGGGGGTGGGAGAGGATGGGTGAGACAAGCGGGTGAGGAAGATCGAGTTTACAGGAGGTGTAGAGGATCTGTATCCGTTCGAGGAAAAGGAGGAGGTGGGGGAACGGAATTAGGTCATACAGGATCCGCATGGCAGAGGGGAGACAGATGCGATAGGCGAGATGGAGAACAAGGTGTTCAAGTCTCTGAAGTGATTTGTAAAAGGTAGGGGGGGCGGAGATCCAGGCCAGATGGGCATAACAGAGGATAGGGCGGATGAGGGATTTATAGGTGTGGAGTATGGTGGAGGGGTCCAGACCTCACGTACGGCCGGAAAGGAGCTTGAGGAGACAGAGCCTGGAGTGTGCCTTGGCTTGGATTGTCTGGAGATGAGGGGGTCCAGGAGAGGCGACGGTCGAGGGTGACGCCAAGGTACTTAAGGGTGGGGGTGAGGGCGATAGGACAGCCATAGATGGTTAGATAGATATCGCAGAGGCGGAAGGAAGGGGTGGTTTTGCCTACAATGATCGCCTGGGTTTTGGAGGGATTCACCTTAAGCAACCACTGGTTGCACCAAGTGGTGAACCGGTCAAAATGGGATTGGAGAAGGTGTTGGGAACGCTGCAGGGTGGGGGCAAGGGCAAGGAAGGCAAGGAAGGCAAACTGGAGAAGTTGGACGGGGGGTGACGGCGGCATGTCCGCCGTATACAAAAGGTACGGAAGGGGGGAGAGGACGGAGCCTTGGGGCACACCGGCGGAGGGGAAAAAAGGTGTAGGAATCCGTGTTATGGATGGTGACGTAGGAAGGACGTTGGGATAGAAAGAAGCCGATCAGACGGACGTAGTTAGTGAGAAGGGCGAAGGTTTGGAGTTTGAAGAGGAGACCGGAATGCCATATACTGTCAGAGGCACGTTCGAGGTCCAGGGAGAGGAAGATAGCGGAGCGACGGGAATTAAGCTGTTCGGAAAGGAGATGAGTGAGGTGAAGGAGAAGGTCATCGGAAGAGAAGGACGGCCGAAAGCCAAACTTGGTAACGGGAAGGAGGCGGTGCTGGCGGAGATGCTGGTGGATGCGTCGGGTGAGGATGGATTCCAGGACCTTGCTGAAAACCGAGGTAAGGCTGATGGGACGGTAGGAGGAGACGACGGACGGCGGTTTACCGGGTTTAAGGAACATCAGGATACGGGAGGTCTTCCACAGGTCGGGGTAGTAGCCAGTGGACAGGACTACAATGTAGAGCCTGGCCAGGGTGGAGAGGAAAGAGACAGGAGCTTCACGAAGGTGGCGGTAGGTGACACGATCGTGACCAGGAGCGGTGTTGCGTTTCGTGCGGAATGTAGCAATGAGATCCTGTGTAGTGATAGGGGTATTGAGTTCTGTGTGTGCCATGTTGTCCAAGAGAGCTACGCCGATGCACTTTTATATATTGTGTACACGATACTACTACCATCTGTATAAGTGCATATCGCTGTCCAATGACTTGTCAGCTCAGTGTGTAAACGGTTTCAAAACATCAGCAAATTGAGAATATCTCGAAAACGTTTGATACTCAAACACTTTTTCTCGACCAGTTTCGGTTGAAAACCTACGGAATATTTTGAGGGACGTCGTGTACTATCCCCGCCGAAGACTGTGTAGTTTCATGAAGTTCCGATAGGTGCCGCCGCTATGCGCAGCTTTCAAAATGGTGTCTGTAACAGACATGCGCTCCAAGCAAAGAGCTGTCGTTCTTTTTTTTGGCGGAAAACCTGAGTATGCCAGATATGCGTAGTCGCTTGCAGAATGTCCACTGAGACCCAAGTGCAGTGACTAGTTGAGCGAGACGTCTCTCATCATCGAAAAAAAGACTCGCAAACCTGTTCGATCTCCCGGCCAGCCACGCACACCTGTTACTCCTGCAGTGTTGGAGGTTTGGGCACTCTCATGCGAGGACCACGAACAACTCTCTGCTCAACTTAATGAAGGGGGCAGGTTATCAATACAGCAAGACGTTGCCTCGAACGTCGACCAATAGTGTGGTACCACGTGGTCATACAGGTCCTTTCAATTAGGTGGCATAAAACAGTGGCATTGAACGGAGGTTTTATTCAATGATAGAGTTTTGTAGCCTAAAGAAAGGGGATTGATATGGTGTACTGGAATCCTGGATAAAACCAACTTGCTTTCTGACAAAAAATGTAACATTACTTTTTTAACACCCTTCGTACAACTTGTTTAAGCTTAATATCAAATAATGGTCTTTGTAGATATAGTCTTCACAAAGTGTGTACCATATATGAAGACCTGGTTCTCATGTTTCAGCCGTTGTGTAGTTGATAGCGATGTGAACAGTGAAGAGAAAGGAAGCAGATTGGCATCCACCTCCTTCCAAATCCTTTTCTTCATCATTTGTTTGCTGAAAGAGTCTCGGTCTTTCTTATTAAATATTATAAGTGTTATCTGCAATAGTCGATACTCCGTTGCCATGAATTTGATTAGGAGCCGTTTGTGAGGAACAGTGTCAAAAGCCTTCTTGGAATCTAAAAATATGGAATCAATTTGACATCTCCCGTCGATAGCATTCATTACTTCGTGATCACATAGAGCTAGTTGTCTCTGCTTATATTTTCAGTCACGATGTCAGGACTGTCTCTCTAGTGCCTTCCTTCACATTCTTCCCCGTCTGAGATTACTAAAAAGTGACAGCGTTTCACGAATTCTGAAGAACTACTACTAAATGCGAGAAGGTTTGCGTAGTGACTTTCTGATGCATGAGTGCTTTGAACAGTAACACATAATGCCGACCCAGGTATATTGATTCAGGAAAGGAGGGAAGAAAGTGAATTGGCCTTTGGCTTGTTCCAAATTTATTTTGTTTTAATAGACCCACCCCTGCACTGGATTCCGCCTAGCATACACGCAATACGTTTCACTATGTTTGATTTTATTTCAGGTGGTCGTCTAATAATTTTCTAAATTTAATAATGCCTTCTGGGCATCACCCATACCGCCAGCCTCAGACCACAAAAACCAAAAATTATCTGTTACATACATTTCAACTGGCCTAAGTAAATTAACGTATGTACAATAATACAAAAGAATTCTTTCCATTATATTCTTATTCGACCCTCAGTTTCCGCTGAATCTGCAGCTTTGTTACCAAGGACGTTATGGAAGACTGGGTATCACTGCGGCATAGTGTCATCCTTCAGTTTCGTAAGACCGCTGGAGGTTTTCATTCCATCGGGCTGTGATTATAGTCCGTATTGGATGAGGAATGCCGGCGAGTGGCTGTTTATCAGATGTCAATGAACCAGTACATACTACTTCCTCCGCCAGAGTACCTACTTTTTCATTTTCGGTTATACTGCTGTGTCCTTTCACCCATATCATGATCGTCGCCTTATTTAGTTACGGAGAACCAGTGTGTCTAGGGTAGGCACGTGATTCCATTACGGCCCACGCTGTACGTTGTTACGTGTAGTGGCCACGTGACGAACTGCTGTGTAGCTAAACCTCGTCTCGTTTTGGGCAGAAAATTCGGCTCTGCGTGCTTACTGGCGTGAGAAAGCAATTTGTGCGGCATTGGACAGTTTACGACGGGTCGGCCAGGACTCCCGCCGCTTTGCATGTATTTCTGGGCCGGCATGCTGTGGGAAGATGACTACGGCAAGCGCCCTCGCAGCGCGAATGGACTCTCCTGTCCGCCGTAGCAGTCACGGAAACATTCAGCTCTCACACACTCAGCGCCACTTCACTCCTCCTTTTTACATTTTTAGCTGTCCTCCAACCACTGAGAGAGCTGCTGTCGCAGAGACAGGAGGAATCGCATTTTCGAAAGCTATTAGAAATTTTGCGGAGCAGCAAAAGCAAGTGTGTTTACCAAGATTTGGGTACGGCTAGTGCCAAACCTGAGGATGTAGATAACGACCAGTTGGCTCTAGGAAAAGTAAAGGCACCAGAAAGGCAGTTCTGGCGTTGTGGTTGATAATGGAAGGAAGACTGAAGAAAAATCAAGACACATTCATAGGACTTGTCGACCTGGGAACAGCGTCAGCCAATGTCGAATGGTACAAGACGTTCGACATTCTGAAAAAAATAGGGTAAGCTATAAGGAAATAGGGTAATATACACCATGTAGAAGAGCCATGAGGGAACAATAAGAGTGGCAAACCAAGAACGAAATGCTGGAATTAAAAAGACGGTAAGACAATCTGTGCATCGAAGAAGCAATGACGGAAATAGAAGAAACGTTTTAGAATGGAATTAAAATTCATGATGAAAGGTTATCAATGATAAGATTCGCTAATGACTTTGCTATTCACAGTGAATTTAAGAAGAATTATGGTGTCTGCTGAATAGAAGGAACTGTCTAATGAGTACAAAATATCGATGTGGGAGTAAATCGAAGAAAGACGAGAGTAATCAGAAATAGCAGAAATGAGAACAGGGAGAAACTTAACATCAGGATTCGTTATCAGAAAATAGTTCAGGTTAAATAATTCTGCTATTGAGGCAGTAAAATAACCCATGACGGGCGGAGCATGGAGGACATAAGAAGCAGATTAGAACTGGAGAAAAAGACATTCCTGGTCAAGAGAATTCTACTACTATCAAACATAGGCCTTAATTTGAGGAAGAAATTTCTGAGAATCTACGTTTGGGGCACAGCTTTTTATGTTTGTGGAACATGGACTGTGTTAAAACTGGAACGGAAGATAATCTAAGCATTTGAAATGTGATGCTACAGAAGAATGTTGAAAATTAGAAGGACTGATGAAGTATACAATGAAGAGGTTCTACGCAGAATCATAAAGGAAAGAAACATACGGAAAACACTGACAAGAAGAAGGTACATGATGCTAGGACATCTGTTAAGACATCAGGGAATGACTTCCATGGTACTGGAGGGACGTGTAGAGGGTAAAAACTGCAGACGAAGACAGAGATTGGGATACATTCAAAAATAATTCAGGGCGTATGTCGCAAGTTCTACTCTGAGATGAAGAGGTTGGCTCACGAGAGGAATTCGTAGCGGGCCAAATAAAAGTCAGAAGACTGATGGCTCAAAAAATGTGTCACCCATCAGAAAAAGCCGGAAATCTTTTGCTAAAGTTCTGGTTCACTGGGAACTAGACCATCTATTACAAACATTTGAATTAATGATAGGTTGCCTTTCGGAGGATAAGGAGAAATAGGGCAGTTTGTTACAGCTCTTTAATGTCCCTAGGTTTCCTAACCAGGAAGCCACCAAATTTTGTGACAGTACGTTGTTAATTTATGGCCTAAAGGACGAATGGCATGAAACATATAAGTTGACAGTTCATGGATAAACCAGTGAGAACAGAAAGTCCAGTCTCGCGTGTTCACCATCGCATGTGGGAGTGTAGAGAGACTTCCAACAAAGTAAACCTGGATGGTGGAACTGTTACAGAGGTAGTGGAGTACCAAAAATAATAGCCGAAGGGGACACATTTCCTTGACAGAGTTCGCGGAAAAACTTAAAAAGAATCACATCAATTTCGGTAAAATTATTATGTAGTTTGTAACGGGACATGACCATTATCCATTCTTGTAATATAGAATTAAAGGGTTACGGAGAGTAACTTGTGAACGAGTAGAATGTGGTACTCATTTGCAGATAAAGCAGCAGACACAGAACGAATATAAACCCTATACTTGATGCAAAAAAACACAGAACACTACACGAAGAAGAATTATTCTTTAAATGATACTCAAGGGTACGTTAAATCTCGTGTCATAAACATGTTTATTAAAGCGACATGTATAATGTGTACCACTTCCACAATTCCCGATGTTTCACTAAATGCAGATGACAGCGGTAGAGGAGGTTCTGGTTTTGCGATCTTGCTTAACACCACTGATGTCCCACCGACACAGGCGACTAGCGAACGCGGCTGTGGAACGACGGCGACAACATTGCTACGTGAGAGGAGGATTTTAAGAATACGCCAGTAGAACACAGTGTACCGTAGAAATAATTACTTACGTGAAGCCAGCCGTAGTACTACGATGAACCTGACTGGATACCTTCGCGCGTTAGCACGCCGCTTCCAGGATTAGGTAAGGTGCGCCGGTCCCGTGCTGAATCCTCCCGGAGGATTATCGACGAACGCCGGGTTCCAGCAGCTTGGATGTCGTTTTTCGTACTTTCCCGCATACAACTACATAAATACTAGGCTGGTGCCCACTTCCAGCCTCATTTGTACGATTCGCAAACATTTAGAAAACATTCGCACACTTTCACAAGGGATAACAGTAGACACAGAGAATTGGGGTCTACAAATTCTGTTCCAGGAGGATGTTGGCGACAGGATGGGCACCAGGCCATCTTCTGTCGGTAACGTTACCGAAACCGAAAATTAACATACCGATCCTGTGAAAGCGCGTCGTGTTTATTACAGCAAATAATTCGATAAATCTAGTGATATTATTACGTTTTCGAATGTGAGATAACCTGGGTCAAGTTAAGCAACAAATGAGAGTCAAAGGGTGAACCAGACGCTTTTATAGGTGCGTGAGTCCTGAGTTGTAGTGATAAAATGCTTCAGAGAGAACTTTCAAAATTTCCTGAGTAAGTTTTCTGGTCAAGATGTCGTAATCACTTCAACTGGCTAGCAGTAGAATGGGAGAATCATGTGATCAAAACTGGTCCAGAGAGAGGGATTCGTGTGGCATTGGTTTCAAGATCTTGTCCAAATTACTTCGACCATATAGTTAGAGATGCACTTACTGAGGGTAACGTCTCAGACCTCCTAGAAACAAATTGACCTGAGCGTCTCGATTTAGTTAACGTAGGGGAGGCTGTTAGTGATAATAAATCTGTATTGGCATCAATGGCTGCGAGTGGTATAAAGAGTGTCAGAAACATGAGAAAACATTTTAGTTAGCAAGAGTGGCAAAACATAAATTCCACAGTATCTGAGTACTCAACGTCAAGTATTCAGTTCTGAGGACGAAGATACTGAGGACAAATGCATAAACTCAAAAGTATCGCATAATAAGCCTTAGACAAGTCTGTCCCAAACAAGAATTTAAGGCATGGGAAAAACCAACCGTGGTTTAACAGCAGTATTAGAAAGTTGCTCCGGAAGCAAAGACAGCTTCATCTCAGACTCAAGTCAAGTCATAGCGTAGCTGACAAACATAAGCTGAACGAAGCGAAAATGAACGTAGGGAGAGCAATGAGAGAGACGTACAATGATTTTGAAAATAAAAGCGGAAGATGACACAGAGAAGGCCGAAATACTTAATTCGCTCTTCCGAAACTGTTTCACCGCGGAAGATCGTGATGCAGTCCCGCCTTTCAACACCCACACAAAGGACGAAACGGCGTATTGTCGTGTAGCAAAGAAACTACAATCACTTAATGGTGGAGAAGCATCTATACCAGACCACATACCTGTAGAGATCTACAGACATCATGACAAAGAAATTGCTGCCCTTATAGGAGCAGTTTAATGCACATATTTAGCCTGTAGCCTTATTCGTTGACGTCAATCTGTTATATTTATTTATTTACAAGTCAAGTTCCGTAGGACCAAATTGAGGGCCAAATCTCCAAGGTCATGCAACGCGTCATTACATGAAATTACAACATAAAAGTAATTACAGATAAAAATAAAATGCTTATGAACCCGAAAAAAGTCAATTCATAAGTTAAATTAAATGCAATCAACAATAACACAAGAATCAGCTTTTTGAAGGAACTCCTCGACAGAATAGGAGGAGTGACCCATGAGGAAACTCTTCAGTTTCGATTTGAAAGCGCGTGGTTTACTGCTAAGATATTTTGAATCTGAGTGGTAGCTTATTGAAAATGGATGCAGCAGTATAGTGTGCACCTTTCTACACAAGAGTTAAGGAAGTCCGATCCAAATGCAGGTTTGATTACTGCCGAGTATTAAGCGAGTGAAAGCAGCTTTTTCTTGGGATTAAGCTAATATTATTAACAAGAAATGACAGTAAGCAATATATAAATTGACAGGCTAATGTCAAAATACCCAGATTCGTTACTAGGGGTCGACAAGAGGTTCGTGAACTTGCACCACTTGTTACCCGAACCACCCGCTTCTGAGCCAAAAATATCGTTTTAGAATGGGAAGGTACCCCAGAATATAATACAATACGACATAAGAGAATGAAAATAAACAAAGTAGACTAATTTCCGTGTCGAACTATCACTCACTTCAGATAACGGTCGAATAGTAAAAATGGCAGTATTATGTATTTGAATACCATCCTGAATGTGGGCTTTCCACGACTGTTTACTATCAATCTGAACACCCAGAAATTTGAACTGTTTAGTTTCACTAATCATATGCCCATTCTGTGAAACTAAAACGTCAGGTTTTGTTGAATTGTATGTTAGAAACTGTAAAAACTGAGTCTTACTGTGATTTAGGGTTAGTTTATTTTCCACAAGCCATGAACTTAGATCATGAACTGTACTATTTGAAACGGGGCCAATGTTGCACACAACATCCTTTACTACCAACCTAGTGTCATCAGCAAACAGAAATACTTTAGAGTATAATACTAGAGGGCATATCATTTATGTAAATAAGGAACAGGAGTGGCCCCAACACTGATCCCTGGGGCACCCTCCACTTGACCATACTCCACTCAGACCCCACATCACAGCCATTCTCAAAATTATGAATAATGACCTTTTGCTGTCTGTTGCTGAAGTAAGAGGTGAACCAAATGTGAGCTACTCCCTGTATTCTGTAATGGTCCAACTTCTGGAGCAATGTTTTGTGATCAACACAATCAAACGCCTTAGTTAAATAAAAAAATATGCTTATCGTTCGAAACCTTTTGTCTAACCAATCCGGTACCTCACAGAGAAAAGAGAATATAGCATTTTCAGTTGTTGAACGACTTCTGAAGCCGAACTGTACATTTGATAGCCAGTCGTGTCATATGAAATGATCAATTATCCTTAAATACACAGCCTTTTCAATAATCTTAGCAAACACTGATGGCATAGAAATAGGCCTAAAATTATCTACATTATCCCTTTCTCTCGTCGCTTTATAAGCGGCTTTACTACTGAGCACTTAAATCGTCCAAGAAACTGACCATTTGTAATGGAAAAATTACAAATATGGCTAAATACAGGGCTAAGGTTCTGCTAGGCACTCCACCATAACCATGAGAGTCTTTTGCCATCAGTGACTTAATTATTGACTCAATCTCCCCCTTGTCCATATCACTGAGGAGTATTTCAGACATTAATCTCACAAAGGCATTTGCCAAGAAAATTATATGATTCCCTGTAGAAACTAACTTTTTATTTAATTCACCAACAATTCTCAGAAAATGATTGTTAAATACTGTACATATTTCTGATTTATCAGTAACAGAAATATTTTTACTGCGAACTGACTTTATATCGTCGAACTTGTGCTACTGACCAGACACTTCTTTCACAACTGACCATAAAGTATTAATTTTTCCCTGTGAATTAGCTATTCTATTTGCATACCACATACTCTTTGCCTTCCTAATAACATTTTAAGCAACTTACAGTAGTGTTTATAATGGGATACTGCAGCTTCATTATGACTACTTCTAACATTTTGATATAATTCCCACTTTGTTCTATATGATATCCTTATCCCACTAATCAGCCATCTGGGCTACCTATTACTGTTAGTAGCCTGTTTAGAACGTTCTAATGGAAAGAAACTCTCAAAGAGCATGACAAGTGTGTTAAGGAAAGTATTATATTTATCATCAATGTTATCAGCACTATAAACATCCTGCCACTCTTGTTTCTTGAAGAGGTTCAAAAAACCCTTTATTGCCAATGGATTAAGTTTCCTACACAGTTTGTAATTATATGTGACATTTGTTTGAGAACAAAAGGCTTTTAGTGTTAAAATTTGTGCGTCATAGTCTGAAAGGCCATTCACGCTTTTACTAACAGAGTACATCTAGTAATTAAGAAGGAGTATAAATATTGTCTATGGCTGTGCTACTGTCCCCTGTACCCTAGTTGGAGAAAACACAGTTAGCATCAGGCCATATGAATTCAGGAGATCTACCAACACCCTTTTTCTTTCACCATCATACACAAAACTAATATTGAAGTCACCACATATAACTAATTTCTGGTACTTCCTACAAAGTGAATCAAGAGCCCTCTCTAGCTTGATCAGAGATGCTTTGAAGTCAGATTTAGGGGACCTATAAACAACAGCAATTAGAAGTTTATTTTCACTAAATTCAACTGCCCCTGCACAAAATTCAAATATCTGTTCAGTGCAGTGCCGTGATATGACTATGGACTCACATGGAATACCGTTTTTTACATACATAGCCACTCCTCCACCCCACAAGGAACTCCTTGAAAAACAGCCAGCTAATCTGTATCCTGGTTAAGTAAGCCTCTGAATCGTGCAATTATTTACTTGGTGCTCCGACATAACTGTAATTCCAGAGTCAACATCTATAAGCAGTTCACTAACTTTATCTCTAATACCTCTTACATTTTGATGAAATATGCTAATCTCTTCTCTACCTGGAAACATTACATCCTCTGCAGGTGAGCCCTTAGTTGGCGGGACTTCCTTTAAGCAGGTATACCTATTGGCTGACTTCAGTCTACAAAGGTGCATCTCTAACACCAACTACTACAGGAATTTTTCGATGAGTGATCCCACCACCACCCATACACTGTCACCTATAAGCTTTGCCAGTCTCCCCTTCCCATACCTATTGTGGTGCTGCCCATACCTAGTGAAACCTGATGTACTGATAGACCCAACTGGCATTACTGAAATGTGACCCATGCCATCAGCACCTTCTCCAGCCCCATTTTAATGGGCCTAACAGCCTCATTAAGATGAGGCTGGTCATGACGCACAAATAGTTGCACGAAATGCACGTTAGTGCCACCAGTTTAAGGAGCTATCTTTACCAGGTCACCACCTACATCGTATTCGCCGTCCCTATAAAGAATGTTCCCTGCTCCACCCGCTATCACTACCTGATCCTCCTCCGTAAAATTCCTACATAAATCCCCTATGCTGTCAGTCACCTGAGACAACCCTTCACTAGGCTTCACAATGCTGCTGACCTGGTACTCACTCCCCAACACTTCCTACAACTGCTGGCCCACACCTCTATCGTGCGAACTACCTAGAAGCAGAACCCTCTTCTTTCTATTCGGCTTTGCAACTAACCTAGGGCTCCTAACTGCTGAGGACTGTTGCTTATTCCCTACATCTACAAGAGGCTCCTCTCCACTCAACTCTGATAGTTGGTCAAATCTATTGCATATACGCAAAGTATAGCTGTCTGAATACCTCCTCCTCCCAATTGCCTTCTTGCCAACCGCCAGTTCCCATTCGCCACCACACTTCACCCTCCTCAACCTATCTAGTTCCTCCTTTGCGCGTTGTAACTGCACCTGAAGGTACAGGTCTTACGCTCCTGCTCCTCTATCAATTTATTTCTACTACAGATTCTGCATTCCCAGGAGAGGATCTCGCTAGAATGCCCCCTGGCTTCCCCACTGCAATCCCGCCAATGAAAATACTTTGAACAAAACCCACACCGTAGTCAACCACTCACAAACCTACGACAGAGCCCACACTTCTCAGTCATGGTAAGGTTTTACAGTTACCGAAAAAACTGTGTATACGTTAACTAAGTTCAGTTACACCAGTAAAACTATTTATAGAACTAACAACAGTGGCCTCGAAATTTTCTGTCTACTAAGAAAGCAACTACTTGTATTAATACTACTACACCTCAGCTAATACCAATACCAACAAAACTTCACAAAATTGTTGGCTAAAACCAAAAATTCAAGTGGGCACTGGAACACTCAACGAAGTTAAAACACTATATGAAAATTTTACTGAACTATTTCACTAGAAACAATATGAAACGTCAGCTGAAAACTAAAGCACGAGATTTACTAAACGACTTCAACACACCGAAAACTCTTTAAAAAAAATCAGAGTTTCCAAAAGTTTATTAAATTTTTATTTTTCCACAAACAGCACGAAACACCGCTGAAAACTATTAAATTTAATAACTATATAACAGCGCACAAATAACTTATTCCCGCTACAGCTGCAACTGCAGGCCGCAAAATGTAAACTCACTACTGTCGGGAGAGGCTTGGACGAATAACAGGCCAGTCGAGTGAGTAAGACAGGAAGAAAGACTGAGATTAATGAAAATCCACTAATAAGTTACTTTTATAGCAAATATTGACACAAATAAACTTTAAAATAAGTAACTGAAAACTAAAACTTTATAAAATATTGACGAGCAACTTCAACAGCAATCCAGCACGCGTGACGTCACACCAAAGGATATGAATTATGACGTTTCTAGAGAACGATACTCTCCTCTATAAGTATCAAGATGGATTACACAAACAGGTCTTACGAATCTCAGTTCCCTCTGTTTGTTCATGAGATACATAACGCTACAGGACAACGCTCGTAAGGACAACGGGTTCATGCCGTGGCCCTTGCCTGAGGGAAGACAATTGATACAGTTTCGAACTGTCGTTTAGTGCAGAGTTATGATCCTGTCCAGTATCGGATCAGATTTGTGACTGGGTTAGAGACTTCCTTACGGACTGACATCTTTAGTCAGTCTTAACGGAACAAACTCAATAGACGTAAAGATAGTTTCAGGAGTACCCCATGTAAGTGCGAGAGCATCATTACTGATTACAATCTTGAGAAACGATCTAGAGCAGGGCTTCACAACATACGTGCTCGCGGAGCAAGCTGTGAGCAGCGAGGCGCGAGCACAGAGCAGCGCGAGCACGCTACCCCCACTAACGGACCAGAGCGGAGAGTGGGGAGAGTCACGTGGGGCACACAACAGCTGCCGCCAGTCAATGTAAATCCGCGGCCACCTGCAGGGATATCACTCACGAATTATTACTGCGACAAATGAAACAAATAAAGGAGAATGTACACATGCCACATAATTTTATTAGCTTAGTGTATGCCTCTACATTCGCATTAATCTGTGAACTGTTACACAATAAAAGGTGTCACTGAAGTGTGGGATTCTCGGTTATCTTGTACTTTTTGCCCTTTACAATTGCGTCTATGTTCGGAGTAATTGTTCTTGTGCATTTTAGGCCCAGCGTGCAGTTTAAATTTCGATCAGACAATGCGTTTCTCAGGCGCATCTTGTTACATTTCATTGCAGAGAACAGTAGTTCACAAACATACGTGGAACCGAACATCGATATTATTGTAGCCGCCAATTTGTGCAAACGAGGAAATCTATCCTGAGGGAAGTGTCTGTAGAATTCCAAAATGTTTTTCTTGTTCTGAAATTTGTCTCTGTATTCTCTGTCACACTGCAGGTCAATAATTTCTTGCTGCAGCTCAGGACGAATCCCTTAAATATTCGCTGAATATGGAGATAACAGATCAAAATCACTGTCTAGTGCTGTCAGATCTTGAAAGCGCTGATCAACTAAACTGTGTGAATGACGTTCACAGTCTTTGTGAACATCTTGCATGGATGATAATTTAGGAAAATGAGCTAGGTTTCCTGTTTCCAGCTGACTCACCCAAAGTGTCAATTTCATTTTAAAAGCTCGTATTCGATCTATGAAATGAGTAATTAGCAGATCTTTACCTTGTAGTAAAATGTCCAAAGCGTTCAGATGGCTAGTTAAATCTGCTAAGAACGCGAGATCACATTCAAACGTGCGCGCGCATTTCCCCTCCCTCCCCTCCGTCCCTACTCCGCGACCTTGCACCTGCTCGCGAGCACGTGCCTGAGCAGACGCGAGTACTCGTGCTCGAAACCGGCCAGTTGTTAATCCCTGATTTAGAGGATAGCGTTGGAAGCTCCATGGAGCTACTTTCAGATTGTGGTTGTTTATAAGGCCGTAGCAACACTAGAAGACCTTAGCGATCTACAGGAAAAACTCCAGAATATCGATGACTGGTACAAAGACAGGCAGTTGACGTTGCAAGGAATTAAACTTAACGTGCTGCGCATACATAGGAGAAGAACCCACTATCGTTGAGTTGCGCTATTCGTGACAATCGCTGGAAATAGCAGCTACTGTAAACCACACTGTAACACAAAACAAAAAAACGACGCACCACGAAATAATTAACCGAATGGGTAGATTGGTAGATGTGATGTACCTGTGCCGACAACCAAATGATTACAATTTCATATAAATTGTTTGATTTATCAAGAGAAAGTACTTCACAGACAGAGCAATTCAAGCGCGTTGGTCCCTTTCTGGCCCTTATGCCAGTAGTTATTCGTGTTGACATTGACTGATAAGAGTTGTTGTTATGTCCTCCTGAGTGATATCGTGCAAATTCTGTCCAAATGGCGCTTTAGATCGTTGAACTCCAGAGATGGTTGTATGGCCCTGACCATAATACTCCAAGCGTTCTCAATTGGCCGCCCGGTGTGGCCGAGCTGTTCTAGGCGCTTCAGTTTGGAACCGGGCGACCGCTACGGTCGCAGGTTCTAATCCTGCCTCGGGCATGGATGTATGTGATGTCCTTAGGTTAGTTAGGTTTAAGTAGTTGTAAGTTCTAAGGGACTGATGGCCTCAGATGTTAAGTCCCATAGTGCTCAGAGCCATTTGAACCAATTAGTTCTCAATTCATTTGAGATCCAGCGACCTTGGTGGCCAAAGTGTCGTTTTGCAAGCACGAACACAGGCAGTGGAGACTCTCGGCGTGTGCGGGCGGGCGTCATTTTGCTGAAATGTAAGTCCAGGACGGCTTGCAGTGAAGGATAACAAAACGGAGCGTACAACGTCATCGGCGTACCGCTTTGCTGTAATAGTGCCGCAGGTGACAATCAAAGGGGTCCTGCTATGAAATGAAGTGGCACCTCAGACCATCATTCCTTAATGTCGGACCGCTTGGCGGTCGACTGTCAAGTTAGTCTCCCACCGCTGTCCGGGCTGTCAGTAGTCACGTGTTCGGCCTTGAATCTCACTGTCTCACTGACTGGAGCAGAATTGTCTTCAGTATTGAGTCCCGCTTTGAAATGAGCCCCGATGGCCAAAGAAGTGTGTGGAGACGCAGCGGACAGCGGCGGGATACCAACCTGTCACTCGCCATACGACATATGGAAGTTTGGGTCTGGCCGTGATTTGTGCACACGTAACGAAATGGTATGGCGACCGCCTGCGATAAGCGGGAAATCCGGGTTGGTGTCCCGACCCGGCACGAATTTTCGTTGTCATTCCTTTATAAAGGTGATGATTGTCCATATTCACAATTGCGAATACACTTAATGTATTTCATAACGGCTGTAGTCACCGAAATGCCTGTTCTTTTGAGCATGCATGTCCAAAGGAATTTTGCATCGTAATTCAAAGTAAAACAGGTACTGCAATATATAGCATGTTTCGATCATCATCATCAGATGATACGGTATTCTGATGTGTAGGTCCATATGCATACGACTGCTTGCTGATACACCTACAAAGATCTGAACACTATCAACTTTGATCGTAACTAGTAATATATCATAAAAATAAATGTACAGCTTAGATGACAAAATGAACGATAATTTTTCAAAGTAGTAAACTGACTCCTACATTAATGTAGCTTGTTCATTTACGAAAGTGCCTTTTAACTATAGCGAAATGAAGCCAACGTGCTTATATTACGAAATTATCTACAAATGTCAGGGACTTTAATATGCGTCGAAGTTGAATTTGTGCTGATGGTAAAGAATTTGCTTCATTTCCTCGCAAATGTTTCTGTTAATATGATTAATATGAGATGTTTAAAGACGTAATACTCGTCAAAAGTAGGAAAAAGTCCCATAAACCTACATCTCGTAAATAATGTTTGTTGAGATATGTGTCATTTTGTCATGTGATTACCAAGTGTTTGTTGGGACTACGCAAGATGCTCAATACAGTTACCACCATTCCTGTACATCTTTTAGCCCTACTCATGAAAGAATCACAGACACGCTCAAATATACCTGGTTGCCCTCGTATTTGGGCCTATGTGCGCGTTGGCAATAGGTGTCGAGGATTCTGTTGCCTTTGAATTTTCATGGCCCGGAATCTAAGGTACTAAGCTGACGTGAACTGGAAGACCGTGTTTCTGGAACTCCTCCAATCCACCGTTCATTAGCCATTTGCGTTAGGTAGTTTCTTACGAGAAGTTTATTAAAAATATGAACCGCCTACATTACTGCAGCAGTGAATGTACTGCCTCCCAAATTTGTCGTTTATTTTGCCGTCTCAACTGCACATTTATTTTTATGATTTATCACTAGTTTAGGATGTAGTGTATAAACCATGTCCCTTGTCTTTCTGCAAGAATAACGTCCGCGAACAGCACGGACAATTTGTCATGGAGAAGTTTATGATAAGCAAGTCCTGTTAGCTCTCCACCTCTGTAGCTAAGTGGACAGCCTGTCTGATTGCTATTTGTGGACTACTCAGGTTAGGTACCCAGTTACTGCCAGCGATTTCTCTTGATATGAGAACTGGAACGGTGTTCACACTGCCTCGTAATGCCAACTGGGAAGCTGCCAGAGGCAGAAGCAGCTGCTCCGAGGTCAGATAAGCTGACAACGACCGGGAGACCGCTGTCCCTCCATTCTGCATCCAAATGACGACATTAGCAAAGGATGACACGGCGGTCGGTTGGTCCTGAAGTGTTACGATAGGATAGTAGATGGAGTTTTAGCTTCAGCTTTTAGGACCTGCTAATTTGTCCAGTAAAGTGTATGGCCCTACGAACTGGTCACGCACAAGTCCTAATCACACACTGGTACTAAAACAAGCCCGATGCCGTGCTTCCATGGCGGTCTGAGGACCTGCATCCTCCTTCAATGCTTCTTAGGAAGCATTGGCAGAAATACTTCCGTATTTCCGCTGCACCCGTCACCAGCAGTCATCTTGGGCAGCATTAGAAGGGTTTAATGTCGCTGACTGGTTTGTTTCTCAGGTGACATCCAGCGACCAGTGCACTTTGTGGAAACGAAATATTCAGTCGTATCACAACTGGCCTTTCCAGCGGCAACGCTACACGTTGAGCCGGAATCATATTTAATGTAATTATAATCTGTGCTGCTCATGTTTAACAACAAAAGGTGTTATTTTGTTCCATGCGCGGCGCAGCAAGACATTGGCAACGACGGCAATCTTCTCATCCGAGAGAGCTGTTGACGCCACCGGGCATGTTAGCCATCACGTCAGCGGCCAGAGCGATGAAGAAGATGCCAAGAGCACCAACTTCTTGTTATGCCAATTTTTTGTTAACAACGACAAAATAGAGGAAGATATAATTTCTACCGAAAAACTTTCAGACGCTCATGAGATATTGAAAAATCAAGATCTTGTTATTACATTACAATACTCTGTATGCGCTGTGTTCCAAAAAAAGTTCTGTGAAGTAGTTGGAATTAATCTAAAGATATCATTCTGATTTATTTGAAAAGCACAATCTTTGAACACCGTCTTTGAAGAATTGGTATTGGAAAAAGTAATAATACTTTACGAAAATACATTATTAAAGACGAGATTAAATACGATGCCAATGAAAAGATGAAAGTTATCTTTAACTAGTTGACGGGTGTAGCCACTACTGCAGTTAAGTGAAGTCTCTGAGTCGGTAAAGTACCTGAATAATCAACGAATCCGGTTGTGACAGATTTCAGAATTCATTTAGAGAAATAAAAGTATTTATCTGGTACGTTATAGAAATAATGCTCACATTCATAACGCGAAGCGTACGTGGACTTGTCAGTATTAGATTATCTTCGTGTGTATGTGAGATACGATCTTGCTATCTGACAAAGGAGTAGGTAGGTAGGTCTCCTTAGATATGTACTGCTAGCTCAATAACGAGATTATCCCCATTAAGAAAGTCGTACCACTACACCACGTTCAAAGTCACTGAACTCTGCTGACCGACCCATTCTGCCGTCAACTGAAAACGTAATACTCCCCTCCTACTTTTATACCGGCTGCTGCGCCTCTCGTAACATCAAGTGGTTAATTCCGAATTATATTGGGGTGTGCAGATGCTTTCTATTAGATGGTATACTACAGATTTGTCCTTTCTCGAATGTCGGAGAATAATTGGTAAATACGACGTGCAATGTCATTATTGCACCAGTCCCTCTGGCACGTACCCGTCATCCAGAATGATGCCTTACCTTCTCAATGTCATCTTTCCGAAACCAGTAGCACGTAGCCGCTGGGCTCGCACTGCCTGCTGCTATGAAAGTAATTGTTTTTGCTGATATGTCTTGCAATAACGACTGCGCGAAACGCCGCTATCTCGTTAGGGGTGCTACGGCAGACACCCTCTTGAGCACCCCGAAGACTTCTTGAGTCCTCGGCTGTGATGGGTTCCAGGCTGTCAAAAGAACTGTCGTGTGTGCATTCGCGGACGAGAGAAAGGCTGAGGAAAGTTCGAGTGAACAAAGATGGACTCCTTCCGTCCGTCGTTTCCGTAGTGTAGCGGTTATCACGTCTGCTTCACACGCAGAAGGTCCCCGGCCGGGAACAGTATTTTCCTGCCTATGTCGTACTGTACTCCAGTGAGCCACGTCATGTGTGGATGTGCTGCATGTACCTTCGTTATGCAAGTACCGCATTTATTGAATTTTTTAGATACGATGGCAACATCACTACAAGTGATTACAACGACAGGATACTTTCCCTGAATTACAAGCAATGCACCTATGGTTGGTGTAAGCCCACCGGGAAAGAAATTAGTTAGCTGTAGAGAAATAGTCACAAGCATCATTTAATACCGTGTATTCACGCCTCTGGACATGGTAAGCCCCTGGATTCGGATAGGGGACCACAAGTTTGTGCAGGTACATTGCATCCAGGCTGAACTTCTCGCTGAGGATTTTATCACGCAGTTCCACCAAACTGCTGGGATACTGACGTCAGCGTTTTACCCACAGTCCAAAATGTCCCACAGATTTTCTATGGGGTTCGCGTCAGGTGATTTTGCAGACTTGTCGAGATGTCATACGACAAGAGAGTGTTCAGCAAATGAATTACCCATTTTTCCGATGAATTTTGTTTTCGTTGTCTTTATAGGCCCCTTGCGATATGACCGACTCCAAATGTATAGTGCGTGTAGTCTCGCTAACAGGTTCGGACCGACATTACTTCACTGCCTGCAGCAATTCCTGTCAGGTTTGAAAGTGATTTTGACTGACAAGCGGTGAAACGCTGTCCGGTCCCCCTCAGTCAGGATATCTTTCCGACCACGATTCTGACGTCGTGTTCCCTGGCCCCTTGTATTACACCGCTGCTTGTAGGCACACTGAGCAGTCCGCCATAATACACATACAGCAACTTCTTATACCATAAGGGGTCATGATCGCGGCCAAACATGACTGCCTGTTTTGCCACTCTGTCGCGTCCTTACATTTACCCACGATTCCGTAGAATGTTCACACTTGAAACAAAAAGGACCCCAACTCGCTACTGCCTTATGCTCACGTAGAGGCAGCAGGCGCTAGGTTGACTACGTCAATCGATGCTGCACAACATGTAAATGCTTAACGATTCATCTGTGCGCGAACGAGGGGGTGAGCTTACTGATGGAAGAAAAACTGCAGCGCCATGGAGGTGACATAAACAGAAGTCGGTTTGCGTGTTTCTACATCTGAAACATTATTTCTGTTCAAATTTTGCGCCAGTTGCATAAGAATGGCGCTAGTAGTGCCACTATGAAGATAAAAATCAGGTTTTCTTTAAATACACGCTGTAACGGTCGTGAGCGTTAGTCACCTTTGAGACTTGGTGAGCTGATATTAGTCAAGAATGCCTTTAAGGCGGCAAAGCTGCTATTATCAGCACTTCACTGAGTTTGAAGAGGTCACTTAACAGGGCTACAAGAAGCTGTATGTTCCTTCTGTCATATTGCTGGAAGACGTGGAAGAAATGTAGCCACTACACATGATTAATGGCATTGGTACCGTCGCAAAAATGCCGGTTTCCGGACGGCCACGTGGCACTACGAAGAAGGAAGACCATCGTGTTCGGCGTATGGCTGTGTTGCATCATGTGCAGAAGGAGTCCAGGTGAGCACCTGCAACCGATATGTCTGCAGCGTAGACAAATTGGACCTACACCTGGAGTCATGGCCGGAGTGCGATTTCTCACGACGGCAGGAGCATTCTCACACCCTCACTGCAAATTTGAATATTAATCTGGTGATTGTTCAAATGGCTCTAAGCACTATTGGACTTAACATGTGAAGTCATCAGTCCCCTAGACTTAGAACAACTTAAACGTAACTAACCTAAGGACATCACACACATACATGCCCGAGGCAGGATTCGAACCTGCGACCGTAGCAGCAGCGCAGTTCCGGACTGAACCGCCTAGAACCGCTAGGCCACAGCGGCCGGCCAATTTGGTGATTCGACCCGTTGTGCTGGCATTCACGAACAGCATTCCAGGGGTACTTTCCAACAGGATATCGCTCGCCCAAATATTGCTGTTGTCATCCAGCATATTGCACAGGTACCTTGGTCTACTTGATCACCAGATCTCTCCCCAGTCGAGCAGGAATGGGAGATCATCGGACGACAACTCCAGCATCCTCCACAAACGATAGCGTAATGATCGAATACAGCATTAGTAGTGTGCTTCCTGAGACAATCAGGTCGATTAAATATCTAGGCACAACGTTTCCGAGCAATATAAAACGGAACGAGCATGTAAAGATTGTAGTGGGGAAGGTGAAATGTCGGATTTGGTTTATTGGCAGCGTTTCAGGAAAGTGTGATTCACCTGTGAAGAACAATGCATGTAGAACGTTATTGTTGCCCATTCTTGAGTATTGTTTGAGTCTCTGGGACCACGGCCAGGTCAGATTAAAGGAATACATCGAAGCAGTTCAGACGTGAGCTGTTAGATTTGTTACCGGTAGTTTCAAACAACACGCATGTATTACTTAGATGCTTCGGGAACTCAAACGGAATTCCCCGGAGGGGAACGATATTGAGAAAATTTGGGGAAGAGGCATCTGAAGCTGACTGCAGGACGATCCTACTACCACCAACTTTCATTTCGCGTAGAGCCAAGAACTTAAGGGAAATTAGATCCCGTACAAATGCATGCAGTGCTATCTGCGAGTGGAACAGGAAAGGAAATAGCTATTAGTGGTGCAACGTGCCTTCCGCTACGCGGCGTACGGCGGCATACGGGCTATGTATGTACTTGTACACGTGCTAAATCTTCCCGTAAGCTACAATATGTTAATAGGTTGGCTACTCGAAAGTCTACTCAGGAGACAAAGGGGAATTTGCCCAACAAGGGGAAGGGCGGATGGCGACGAGCCAGACTCGTGGTCGATCACTGAGAGTAATTAAGGGCTCATCATAGTCAGGACGAAGTGTGGAAGTCTGGGCGTTTCGAGTGGCTGCCCGGACGTGACGCTGTTGGGTGCCGAGGGTGCTGCGGGCACAATGGCGCCATCGGCGGCAGTCGCGGCGGGGCGTGAGAACTGTCGCTCGCCATTGACGGGGCACGCACCGCCCGCGACTCATTGACGGCCAAATTGAGCGACGGCCACTCGAGGCGACGCGCGCCGCTGCATTCTCACCTCGCCCGGCGTCCTCTGGGGACCTGTGGGATTCGCGCATCTGTCACGTCCCGTGTCGCGCTGGTCTCTCATCCCAGAGCAGCTCCCAGCGTTTTTACCAGTGAATTCGATAAGAGGCTTACGTAGGCTTCAGAAAACAAAGGACGTTAATAGGGAAGAGACTTGTATCAAGATATCAGGCATCATGCAACTGGGAACCAGTTACACGTTCTATCTTCAGACGCTTGCTTTTTCTTGCGTATTCTCTATGACAAATTCCCCAAGTGAATCGTGTCATTTTCCACGGTTCCTGTTTTTCCCTTGGTTTACTCCTGTTTGGAGTTTCCGCGCTTTCCTAGAGGGCGTTGCGGAGCCTCCGAGCGCGTGACAAATGTACCAGGGGTTGCTAGGTCCCTCTACGCTAAGTTTGGATGGGCCCAAAAACCCGGGGCGTGAGGACAAGAGGCCGTAAATCTGTGGACAACGTTTGATTTCCGTTCATGGGCTGGGGAAGCTATGAAGACCGTCTGCGGCTGCCAGTAACCTGCAGAAGGTGGTGTCGTCACTGAAAGTAAGATTCTTCATCTAGTTAGTGCAACAGTAGTCGTCTGGCGGGGCCAATCTCACGGTGTTGTCGGAGCTATTAATAACTGTGAGGGGAACGTTTCTCTGCTTTGAGTTTGTGATAGGAAATTTCTTTGCGTGTGTGTTATTGCCCCCTTGCATGATCGTTCATTTGAATGCCATACTGACTTGAGGTGTGCGTCGCAAAGAAACAAAAAAAAAGAAATTTTTTGGCTTTGGAGCTTCTGCAAGCCGTAGTTTTCCCATGGACGGCGTAGGTCACTGTTTAGATGAGCAGTTGTAAAATGTTAAATAACCCTGTACTATCTGGCGGAGAGATAGAGCCAATTAATTTTATGGATGTCTGAAATGCGAGATGATGTTAATATTCGCCGATATCTGTTGTGTTTTAGTACGTAGGTATATTTAATTTTAATCGTTGTTATTGTGTATATATTCTTAGTCCCTGTGGCATTTAAGTGTTGTATTTAATTATATTTAAGGTAGTGCTAGAGTTTCTATTTGGTAATCCGTCTAGCCATGACTGATGTCGGTTGCTCGGTCTGTCTGAAATGTTGGGCCTATTGGGTAGAGACCGTTGTTGACCTGCTCTCCTCAGCTACGAAGTCCCGTATTGATACTACGGCGCTAGTTCTGCCGGAAGCTCAATTGCAGAAGTTATCAATTCTTGTGAGCACAAAGAAAGCAACCTTTGCCTCTTTAATTTTCGTCCGTTGGCCAGCAAGCTTTGGTTAATGATTAAAAATCGCCAAATGGTCTTCGTCCAACTTAGTGGCTCGAGTTAGACGCGTTCCCTTTCCAGTTCGGTTAAATGTTTCCTCCTTCTGGTGGAGCCATCCTCTTTCCCGAGCCGCGCTGGTGTAATAGTTGCAGGAGTGTCTATTGCCGCTTAATGTTGCAGGAGAATGAAATAAGAGGTTAATTATCTACTCCACCGTTATGCCCAAGAAAAGTGAATTAGAGTAGTTCTGGGTAATCTGAGTATTGTACACTATTAAGATAGTTCTAGGTTTGGAGAAATTGCTGTTTGGTAAAATTTAGCCTTCTGTGTCGGTTATCCGGCTTATTCCATGATCCAATATTGTTACAGTACAGAAAGATTTGGTTTTGGTACATTTGCTGAGACGTGACTTAATTAATTGCTATTGATGTTAATTGCTTTACATGAATCTTCTTTAATTTGTGGTTATAATTCTTAATTAGTGATCGTCCTTAATGGTGTAACATTTAATGTACGTCTGATTGTCCCCTATGTCACCTACTGACTTCATTCAGAGATTGAAAAGGTGTCCTTGCTCAAGTTTATGGGACTTTATTAACCGTTGATCCTTATTGTTTATGGTCTTAAAAATGTTTGTTAAGAAGGAATAATTTTAGATTCCTATTTATTAAGTAATTCTTAAGTTATATAGCAAATATTACGAGTGCAAATATTCTCTCGTTGTTACACTTGCGTGTTCTATGGTTTACACTGAAGGGTGTGACAATAAATGCAAAATCTAAAGTGAAGCGTTGGGGAGAATTAATCCTTTCCCTTATCATTGCCGTTAAAGATAACTGATTTTATGTCGCTTGTTATTGAAATTGGTTGGGAGAATAATTTATTGATTGACCCCGTACAAAGAGCACATCACCAAGTAGTGATCAATTGATCACTAAGTACCACGACAGACGCATCCGGCAATGGGGAGACAGGAAGTAGCGTGTTGACAGTAGTGATGCAATAACAGCAGAATAAATCGGTCACAAGAGTTCAGTGATTTCCATCGTGGACAAGTCATTGGATGTCACCTGAGCAACAAATCCATCAGGGACACTTCAACTCTTCTAAAGCTGCCCAAGACGTTTGTTGGCGATATGACTGTGAAGTGGAAGCGCGAAGTAATAACCACATTATAAACCAAGACCAGGCAGATCTCATGTACCAAAGGACAGCGACCGCGAAATCAGCGGAAGGAATCACTCGCGAGTTCCAGAGCGCCACCAGAGGTCCAATTACCACAATGTTGTGCGCAGGGAAATACGAACAGCTTTCCATGAGCCACACATCCCTGTAGTGGATACTAAGCGACACTTGAGGTGCTGAAAGAGAGCGATGCCACTGGACAGTGGATGACTGGAAACCGTTGATTTTGAATGCTGAATCCGATACCCTACGGCAATCCGAGGGAAGCCTTTTTGTTTGCGAAATGCATGATGAACCTCACCTTCCTTCAGGTGTAGTGCCAATAGTGATGTACGGCGATGGTGGTTTTGTGGTATGGGAATGTGATACGTGGTCCATTTTTCTCTCTTAAGACAACACACCCGTGGTCTATGGGGAGACTACGCCTTTAGCGGCCGAGCAGCTGTGTGTTTCCGCCTGCATTGCGGGCCCGGTCACCTTGTACACTTTTTTCGGCTGAGACAAACGTGACGCCGTAGCGCGACAATATCATGGCAAATCAATACCTAAAATCAACATTGTGATTCACTCTTAGAAACAACTTCGGACCAATAGCGCTCGAAGTCGAGCGCTTTTTTTAAGGAATAGGCGAATATCCCGTCATTTCGATAGTAAGTAACACGGTATACCTGAAACTTACTAACAACGCTACGTGCAAGAGGGTTCTTCGAGACGTGAAACAAGGACTACGCTTCTGCCACCCAAACGGAAATGTCGGCAACGTCGCGGTTGCTCGTTCCATACTGGGACTGCGCATTGAACTCCGACGGCACGTACTGTCACACCTTCAAATGTGTGTGAAATCTTATGGGACTTTACTGCTAAGGTCATCAGTCCCTAAGCTTACACACTACTTAACCTAAATTATCCTAAGGAAAAACACACAAAGCCGTACCAAAGGGAGGACTGGAACCTCCGCCGGGACCAGCCGCACAGTCCATGACTGCAGCATCTGAGACCGCTCGGCTAATCCCGCGCGGCAGGAGACGGTCAGGCTATAGTTATTTACGATGATCAACCTAAAATATATTCCGGATGCGGAAAGTAAGGTCACCTACGTTCCGAGTGCTGCCGCAGTCTCATCACACAACTCCCACCACAAGACGTGGCACCTCCACCGACGCCGACAATCCTCCCAGTAACTTAGGCAGAGGCGTTCATGACGTCTCCGTCCATCCAGACGCAACAGACCGACGTTGCAGTACCGGAACCGCCCTCTGCAGACCGTCACCAGCCCAGTCAGTCAGACTGGCCAGTGGTACAACTGCGTCCAATGCCATCGATACTACCAGATGCTGCAGGCACCACCGACAGCAGGATGGTAAGTGATGCACTACTCCCACCAGCGGAAGCCTTTATGCCAGCGAGGCGTGAGCCGGTGCCATCGTCCGACACGGAAGGCCATACACGGAAACAGCGTTCTCCGAAAGGCTGGAAACGATGCCGAACGACCACGTCGATAGACGGCCGCTCTCACTCGCAGGACGATGAAGAACTCATCCTGCAGGACTCCGACCATGAGATTGACACCACTGCACTGACTCCACATCTGGACAACAGACGGCGAGAAGGGTGGAACCCGTGTACCAGTCCTCTGTGACGAACAGTCATTAACAGGAAGATTCCGTTGAAGGCTCAGCCCCTCCCTATTGTAGTGTCGCAGAATAGTAAAGAATATTGTCAAAGTTTTCTTGCCTATGCCGAGAGCCAGAGGCAGTAAGGTAGCCAAGAGCTAAGAGGATTGCACATATATCGGAATGTGTCGTCACGCAGGGGAAATGGCCTGGTTACACACAACAGGTGAGAGAGAACTGCTTAGCACGCAGGTTTGTGTTAGACGGAGACTTTCGTAGAGTGTAAGACAGAGGTATAGCATCAGCTTTACTGCATTTCACAACTTCGCGGAAGTCTGCCGCAACAACACGTAACTCTGTCGGGTAAATACGCCAGCTTTGATAACAACAAGGCACTCGCAGTTAGACTTGCAGTTAGATGTGTACTGGGTCGCTGCGTACTGCTCAGCTTGGTGATCGCCATGTTAATCTTTATTAAGGAGATGTTGCAGTAAGGGTGGCCCATCCAGCAGCAGACGTGAGGGGACCGTACAAGCTCTGGTCCTCTCTGCTGCCACTGTCAATCATCAACCCAGGATTAGCAGACTCACTCGCCGCCAATGCTGACCACATTAGTGAGCCGTTGTCGAGATCGTGCGGGGCCTAGGCCCTGTGCATCCGCCGTCACAATCGGGTGAGCCGACGACGCTGGGGGACTGCAGCCCATTCCGCCCATCCACCGTGAACGAGCCACCAGGAGGAGCAGGGAAGAAGACGGGGTGGGATAGAGTACACTCCGCACTACAAGAAAGCCTCTCGTGCCGACAGCGCCGGGACTCCAACCCAGGGCCTCCACGTGCAGCAGCTTGCTGTCCGCCCAGCCGGGCGCCGCCAGCCACGCGAGGCCGAAGAAAGGGCATTCCTCTGCTACGTCACAGCACGCGGCGCTGCGCTGGCAAGACTGCATGGCCTGGATATGGTGTCATCGCTACGAGTCAGCGAGGACTCGGGGAAGGTCATTGATATCACCAAGACACATTGTACTTGGCAGGAATATAGGTGTTATGAATTAATAATATTTCTTTGGCGTTTATGACGCATCCACAGTCATTTCCTAGCATCCTGACAACTGGAGAGGTCACTGCTCTGCCATCCAGTCCACCGTAGGCGACCAGGACCACCGGGGCGCCTACACTATCAACCACCACGATCTTATGGAACACGAGCAGACTTCGGCGCCCCCATCATGGGCCGAGGACGTCTAGATTCAGCAGACACGGATCGGGGGCTGCCTGAGGTCTGAACAGCATCGGGAGAGCCACTGTCGGCAGGGTGTGACGTCACTTGCAAGTTCGCTTCTCTCCACCGTCACCTTGGTTAACCTTGCCCATCCACGGCACTGCCATGCTTACCACCTACCCACGATGAATATCAACATGATTAGCTCTCCAGCCAAGATCCAAACGATACGAGCCACAGGAATCGAGTTCGCATTCCTGCAAGAATTCCAAATGGCTGCATTAAAAAGTGGATCAAATGGCTCTAAGCACTATGGGACTTAACATCTGATGTCATCAGTCCCCTAGACTTAGAACTACTTAAACATAACTAACCTAAGAACATCACACATATCCATGCCCGAGGCAGGATTCGAACCTGCGAATGTAGCAGCCGCGTGGTTCCGGATTGAAGCACCTAGAACCCCTCGGCCAGGGGGGCCGGCCGACGGCTGCACTCCCGACCTTGTATAGCTATGCAACGTGCGTGACTCCTGGTGGTCCCATGGAAGGCGGCGTGACGAATTTACTGCGGGAAGTTATCTAAGCCACATATGTCACATATGTCCCCTCCGCACGAGGATTAGCGGTCATGACACTTGATACCCGATTCGTTAACGTTTATGCTTCTTCGGACACCACAAAACATCTGGACCGGGCCAGGTTCTATTCTGCTGACACTGCCCCCCTTTTTCTGGGACGGTATTTCAATTGCGCCCTTCATCCCAAGGACCAATCCCCGCACTACTCGCCTTGTCCGGAACTCGGTATGGTGATTCTCGATCTTCATTTGTGGGACACGTGGGAAAAGACACACGGTGACAGTTCCGGACACACAATCATACCTGTCATTCAGCGAGTCGACTGGATCGCATAAATGTGTCACAGGGTCTTAGATAGGGAGTGGTGTCCGCCGAACAATGGCCTTTTCTTCCCTGATCAAAGTGATTACGTCTTCACGAAGCATCTACACACTCAACAAGTCTGGCATAGCAACAGATCTTGGAAAATGAATGTAACACACCTCCTGGATCCACACTGCCGTCGAGTCGTCGCAAAGTAGTCTAACTGTGAACGACGTCACTTCCGATACCATTCGACAAACAACAAAAATCATCAGCAATGGCATAAGAAGTCACGGCCATTCAGCCAACAGCCTTGTCAAAGGGGGCGGAGGAGCGGACAGAGGTTCACGGAACTCTCTTGCCCTTCGGGTGGTAAACTGCGCTAAAAGCGGAAGAATCGGCAATGATCAACGGCAAGAGGATGCGCAAGGCAATGGAGGATACAGCATTTAAGACACAGTTTGTGTCCAATGGACATGTCACCTGTAATTGAAAAAGTATCATGATGATATCACCATTGGCAGAAGACTTTAGAATAGTTCCCCGAACGGATCTCCACGAAGGAACTGCCAAGGGGGAGGTGACAATGAGAAAGAACTTGAATAACCAACGAAAGGACAACATTCTACGAATCGGGGCGTGGAATGTCAGAAGTGTGAAATTTTGGAAATTTGTGGTACGATCCTATGGGACCAAACTGCTGAGGTCATCAGTCCCTAAGTTTAATCTAACTTAACCTAACTTACGCTATGGACAACAGACACACCCATACCCGAGGGAGGACTCGAACCTCCGACGGGGGGGAGCCGAGCGAACCGTGACAAGCCGCCCTAGACCGTAGGCTACCCCACGTAGCCAGAAGTTTGAGCTTGGTAGGGAAGCAACGTATAAAATCTGAAAAGGGAAATGCTAAGGCTCAATCGAGATACAATGTTCGTCAGTGAGGTGAAAAGAACAGAAAATGGTATAACGGGAGTAGGACTCATTTTGAATAGGAATGTAGGGCAGCGAGTGAGTTATTGTGAACAGTTCAGCGATAGGTTTGTACTCATCAGTGTCGACAGCAAATCAACACCGACAGGTATACAAGCCAATGTCGCAAGCCGGAGATGAAAAGATAGAGAAAGTATGTGAGGCTGTTGAAAGGGAGATTCAGTGCGTAAAGGGGAATGAAAATCTAATAGTCGTCGGGGACTGGAATGCAACTGTAGGAGAAACAGCAGAAGAACGGGTTAAGGGAGACTAGGGGTTGGTAACAGAAATGAGAGAGGAGAAAGACTGATTGAGGTCTGCAATAAAGAACAGTTAGTAGTAGCGAATACTTTGTTCGAGAATCACAAGAAGAGGAGTTGCACTTGAAAGCGGCCGAGAGTTAAACTGGGATTTCAGTTACTTTATGGTAAGAGAGAAATTCCGAAATCATATATTGGATTGCAAGGCGTACCCAGGAGCAGAAACAGACGCAGATCACTATTTCCTAATGATGAAGAGTAGGCTGAGGTTTAAGAGACTAGTCAGGAAGAATCAGTGCGCAAACAAGTGGGATACTGAAATACTTAGAAATGGAGAGATGTGTTTGAAGTTCTCTGAGGCTACAGATAATGAACAGCTCAGTAGGCAGTACAGTTGAAGAGGAATGGACATCTCTAAAGAGCGCAGACACGGAAGTTGGAAAGAAAACCGTAGGTACAAGGATGACAACTGCAAAGAAACAATGGATAACAGACGAAATACTTCAGCCGATCGATGAAAGAAGGAAGTACAAAAATGTTCACGGGAATTCAGGAATTCGGAAATTCAAATCACTTATTAACTAAATAAACAGGAAATGCAGGGAGGATAACGCATTCCGAAGAAATTGAAAAACAAATGATTATCGGAAGGGCGGATTTAGCATACGGTAAAGTTAAAACAACTTTCGGCGAAATTAAAAGCAGGGGTGGTAACATCAAGAGTGCTATGGGAATTCCATTTGTAGATACAAAGGAGAGAGCGGTTAGATGGAAAGAGCTCAGTAAAGGACTACGAGGGTAAGAAGAAACAGGAGTCTACAAGGAAGAGATAGGCGATCCAGTATCAGATTCGGAATTTAATAGCATTGGGGGAAGTAGCAACAGAACGACTATTCACGTTGTTGTGTAGACTGTATCAGTCGATACCCGACAAACCTTCGGGAAACATCATCCACACAACTCCGCATACTGTAAGAGCCGACGAGTACGAGAATTATCGCACAATCAGCTTAACATCTCACGTATCCAAGTTGCTGACAAGGATAATATACAGGAGATGGAAAGAAAATTGAGGGTCCATTACATGACGATAATTTTGGCTTTAGGAAAGATAAAGGCAGCAAAGAGGCAGTTTTGACGTTGCCATTGACAATGGAAGTAATACTGAAGAAAAATCAAGACACGTTCATAGGATCTGTCGACCTGTGAAAAGCGTTCGACAATGTAATATGGTGCAAGATGTTCGAAATTCTGAGAAAAATAGGGGAAGCTATAGAGAAAGTCGGATGATGCATTAAGAAACAAGAGGGGGCAACAAGAATGGAAGACTAAGAACGAAGTAGTCGGATTAAAAAGGGTGTAAGACAGGTATGTAATCTTTCCCCCTCCTGTTCAATCTATGAATCTAAGAAGCAATGACGAAAGTAAAAGGAAGGTTCAAGATTGGGATTAAAATTCAAGGTGAATGGATATCGATGATATAACATTACTATCCCCAGTGAAAGAAAAGAAGAATTACAGGATGTATTGAAAGGAATAAGCAGTCATTGAGTACAGAATATGGTATTCATGACCAACAGAAGTCTACTAGTATCATAGATACGTCTTAACTTGAAGAAATTTCTGAGAATATAAGTTTGGAGCAAAACATTGTAAGGTAGTGAGCAAACCAGAACAGAAGAGAAACGAAGCCTTTGAGATGTGATGCTACAGAAGAATGCTGGGAATTAGGACTGATAAAGTAAGAAATGTGGAAGTTATCCGCAGAATCGTCGAGGAAAGAAACAAATGGAAAAGACTGACTAGAAGAAGGAACAGGATGGCAGATGGATGAAAACTCCAGAGGAAGTTACAGATTGGGATACATCCAAGAAAAAAAGAGGAATTATATGAAGACATTCTACAGGGTTGAGTAGTGCGTCCAGTACAAGAAGAGTTTTAAGATGATAATTGTTTATATCAGTATAACAGTGAAACCACCTACCCCGAGTCCCAAACTGAACCCGGTGGGACACATTTAGAATGAGCTATTATGTCGACTTTATTCCATGTCCCTGTGTCCAATATCACCACCTTCTCTGGATAGGCCCTAGATGAAGAATGGGTTGTCATTTCTACACAGACATTCAGACGCCTCGTTGAAAGTGTCCCCAGCAGATTTGGAACCGTGATAAAGGCAAAGGGCGAACAAACCCCGTACTAACGTCCACTAGTAGATGTCCAGATACTTTCGATGAGAAAGTTTATATCACTGTCTTTTATTGGTAAAGTTAGCAGATACGAGGTTTGTATTGCTTTCAGATGCTGCAAACATCACAGTAGCAAATTAAAAACAGTCTTAGAAAGCTCTATCAATGACGTTTTCTTGGACACAAATAAATAGTATGTAGCCAATTACTTGTGACTAAACTTTGAACCCATATATTATAACTAGCTCATAAATTGTAAGAGGTTTCCCTCCAGATGCTCATGTGGCTAAAATATGACGACATGCAGAAAGAAGAAATTGACATCGTTTAAGCCTTGGCATTACAACTTGGTAATAAATTCTACTGGGAGGAGCATATCACGGAAGTCCTGAGGCATCTAAACAGATATTCATTTGCAATGTGGATTTTGTCAGACACAGGTGCTGTAAAAATAAAAAATCTACTCTCCTTTGCTTACTTTCATTCCGTAATGTCATGCAGGTCTTTTTTTTTTTGTTTTTTGTTTTTTTTTTGTGCAATCTATCAAGCTAAGCTATTAATTTTCCAAGTCTAGAAGCGTAATACGAATTATTTGTGGTGTGATCTCAGGAACTTCCTGCATAGATTTCTTCGAGGAATTAGGGATACTAAACACTGTTGTTAACATTTTTATTCGTCAACGAAATTTGTTACAAATAATACATCTCTTTTCCATACAACTAGTTCAGTTCGCGGAATCAATAATCGAAACTGGAACAATTTGTAATATTAAGATCCAAGATGGCTTGACGTGAAATAGTTTATTTCATTACCACTTTCGACAGCAACGAACTGTCATGCTCTGGTTCTCAAATTCTCAGAAGTACAATCTACAGACACAACAATGTTAGCGTAGTAATCTGCATGATTGTACAGTCACTATACACAAGGAACCATATTATTTAAATAACAAAATTTATTACTAATATTTACTATCAAAAACAGTCATGATCACAAATTATTTATTCCGGTGACCGGTTTCGACTACAACTGTGGTCATCTTCAGACCAATGAGCAAGAACCTCCTTCTGCTGGTAAATCACCCCTCCCACAAATATAACTACACATCAGTCTCGTCGACATACTGAGAACGTGTTTCGGTCACAATAACACAATTATACTCTGTGTGCCGGCCAGTGTGGCCGAGCGGTTCTAGGCGCTACAGTCTGGAACCGCGCGACCGCTACGGTCGCAAGTTCGAATCCTGCCTCGGGCATGGGTGTGTGTGATGTCCTTAGATAGGTTTAAGTAGTTCTAAGTTCTAGGGGACTGATGACCTCAACAGTTAAATCCCATAGTGCTCAGAGCCATTTGAACCATATACTCTGTGTACACGATTGTTTCGAAGATCGTACTAGTCAAGTATTAAAATTTTTTAACCATGTTACATAAAAAAACTATAGATGGGAACGTATAGGTACATAAGGAGATATTGAGTTGAATATTTTACTGTATATAGGTATTACGTATACACTGAACACCTGTCTAATATGTGTATTTATTACAAGGATATTAAATAATGTTAGTATTACGTAAAATCTGAGTTTGAACATTTTCAGTGTAGTACAGGCGTCAGGAGTAATACTGCAGTGCCTCTCCAAAACACAGGTAGCATGAGACCACTCCCCACGTCGTCACCGTATCCGCCGATGATGATCACCTGGCGTAGTTGAGAACGCGATTCATTGCGGAGCATAATGGGAGACCTTCCACCAGCAGCCCATGCAGTCAAAATTTTTCAATCCTTGTTCACTTTCTACGTGTTTTACAGGAAATTCAGAAATTAAAAAGTAAATAAAATAGGTTATTTCAGGAACAGGTTATTTTGAACGATTTTAACAATCCGTTGGAGGTATCACATAGTGATACCGAAAGTCGCCCGCCACACACCATTAGGTGGCTTGCGGAGTATGATGTAGATGTAGATGTAGGTGTCGATTATACACTACTGGCCATTAAAATTGCTACACCAAGAAGAAATGCAGATGATAAACGGGTATTCATTGGACAAATATATTATACTAGAACTGACATGTGATTACATTTTCACACAATTTGGGTGCATAGATCCTGAGAAATCAGTACCCAGAACAACAACCTCTGGCCGTAATAATGGCCTTGATACGCCTGGACATTGAGTCAAACAGAGCTTGGATGGCGTGTACAGGTACAGCTGACCATGCAGCTACAACACGATACCACAGTTCATCAAGAGTAGTAACTGGCGTATTGTGACGAGCCAGTTGCTCGGCCCCCATTGAATTGGTGAGAGATCTGGAGAAAGTGCTGGCCAGGGCAGCAGTCCAACATTTCCTGTATCCAGAATGGCCCCTACAGGAACTGCAACATGCGGTCGTGCATTATCCTGTTGAAATGTAGGGTTTTGCAGGGATTGAATGAAGGGTAGAGCCACGGGTCGTATCACATCTGAAATGTAACATCCACTGTTCAAAGTGCCGTCAATGTGAACAAGAAGTGACTGAGACGTGTAACCAATGGCACCCCATACCATAACGTCAAGTGATACGCCAGTATGGCGTTGACGAATACACGCTTCCAATGTGCGTTCACCGCGATGTCGCCAAACACGGATGCGACCATTATGATGCTGTAAACAGAACCTGGATTCATCCGAAAAAATTACGTTTTGCCATTCGTGCACCTAGGTTCGTCGTTGAGTACACCATCGCAGGAGCTCCTGTCTGTGATGCAGCGTCAGGGGTAACCGCAGCTATGGTCTCCGAGCTGATAGTCCATGCTGCTGCAAACGTCGCCGAACTGTTCGTGCAGATGGTTGTTATCTTGCAAACGTCCCCATCTGTTGACTCAGGGATCGAGACGTGGCTTCACGATCCGTTACAGCCATGCGGATAAGATGCCTGTCATCTCGACTGCTAGCGATACGAGCGCGTTGGGATCCAGCAAGGCGTTCCGTATTACCCCCCTGAACCCACCGATTCCATATTCTGCTAACAGTCATTATATCTCGACCAACGCGAGCAGCAATGTCTAACGATACGATAAACCGCAATCGCGATAGGCTACAATCCGACCTTTATCAAAGTCGGAAATGTGATGGTACGCATTTCTTCTCCTTACACGAGGCATGACAACAACGTTTCACCAGGCAACGTAGGTCAACTGCTGTTTGTGTATGAGAAATGTGTTGGAAACTATCCTCATGTCAGCACGTTGTAGGTGTCGCCACCGGCGCCAACTTTGTGTGAATGCTCTGAAAAGCTAATCATTTGCATATCACAGCATCTTCTTCCGGTCCGTTAAATTTTGCGTCTGTAGCACGTCTTCTTCGTGGTGTAGCAATTTTAATGGCCAGTAGTGTACTTGCTTTGTTTAAAAAAAAAAGTAAACAAAACCGTTTGTTGCAGCGATAACCATCACCCCCACCGTGTGGATCACTTTTTTTGTCAGCAGTGTATAACTGAAGACATGCGAGGAAAAACGGGATTAGCCTTAAATGTAAAATTTTAGACGTAAGTGTTGTTTTCTGATGTTGGGTACGGGAAAAATGACATTGGTCTCACCCTTAAATATCACATTAGGATATTTAGGGGTGAGACTAATGTCAATTTTGATAGTTCTCGTACCCAGCGACAGATGGCAACACTCATCTCTAAGCTTTTACATTTGAGGGTTAGTGATATTTAAGGGTGAGACCAATGTCAGTTTTGCTAGTTTTTTTACCCAGCAGCAGAAGACAACACTTATGTCTAAGCTTTTACATTTAAGGGTAAGCCCGTTTTCCTGCGCATGTCTTCTTTATCAGACGGCCTAGTTCCTTTCTCCGGCCTAGTTCCCTTCTCAACGACCTTTCTGCTCAGAGAGTAGCATGGCTGGACGAGGGCGATGTGCTGCGATCTCTACACACGTCAACGGCAGGCCTGTAGGCTAGCTCTCTAGCGACCTTGATGTCCAGCAGACAGCGGGCAACAAATGGTGGGCACGGCGGCTCCTTTCGCGGGCGCTGGATAATTTTCCAGGGTCCCTGGAGGGCGGCCGCTACCGGCGGCGTGTTTTTTGGGTGTCTCGCCCCCGGTGTTGTCCCCGATATTCAAATGTCGGCGGCCGGGCCGCGCCCCGCAACAGAGACGGACGGGCGCTCCGTCATTTTGATAATCAGTGCGTCTCGCATTCAAATGAGGCGCGGTGTCGCGTGCAGATCGTTCATTCTGTCCGGTGCGCCGCCGCCGCCGCCGCCGTCGCCACGAGCAAAACGAGGGTTCTTAAAAAATACGGGCGATTACGGCGGCCGGCGGCCGGGCGCGCCCTTGCGTCGCCCTTGACGACAGACGCCACCCGCAGGTGGTCGCCGCGTGCCGAGGCGCAGACAACCCGTCAGCCGCGTCATTGTCTGTCAGCCCTCGTGTAGCTCAGGTCAGCCGATACAGATCTCCACTCGCTCGTGTCGTTTCCGGTCTGGAAACATCTACAGTGTGTTCGTAAATTTGGTATTCAAACTTAAAGGACTTACAGAGAAGACTGACCGAGGCATATTTCGAATAGAAACCCATACTGTACAATTTTGAAACACGTATTATGTTCGAGTATAATGACTTTCCTGGTGACTAGAAATCTACTCTGTAGGAATCAGCATGGGTTTCGAAAAAGACGATCGTGTGAAACTCAGCTCGCGCTATTCGTCCACGGGACTCAGAGGGCCATAGGCACGGGTGCCAGGCAGATGCCGTGTTTCTTGACTTCCGCAAGGCGTTCGATACAGTTCCCCACAGTCGTTTAATGAACAAAGTAAGAGCATATGGACTATCAGACCAATTGAGTGATTGGATTGAAGAGTTCCTAGATAACAGAACGCATCATGTCATTCTCAATGCGGAGAAGTCTTCCGAAGTAAGAGTGATTTCAGGTGTGCCGCAGGGGAGTGTCGTAGGACCGTTGCTATTCACAATATGCATCAATGACCTTGTGGATGACATCGGAAGTTCACTGAGGCTTTTTGCGGATGATGCTGTGTTATATCGAGAAGTTGTAACAATGGGAAATTGTACTGAAACGCAGGAGGATCTGCAGCGAATTGACGCATGGTGCAGGGAATGGCAATTGACTCTCAATGTAGACAAGTGTAATGTGCTGCGAATACATAGAAAGAAAGATCCTTTATCACTTATCTACAATATAGCAGGTCAGCAACTGGAAGCAGTTAATTCCTTAAAATATTTGGGAGTAGACATTAGGAATGATTTAAAATGGAATGCTTATATAAAGTTGATCGTCGGTAAAGCAGATGCCAGACTGAGATTCATTGGAAGAATCCTAAGGAAATGCAATCCGAAAACAAAGGAAGTAGATTAGAGTTCACTTATTCGCCCATTGCTTGAATATTGCTCACCAGTGTGGGATCCGTACCAGATAGCGTTACGGAGATGATAGACAAGCTCCTGTGAAAGACTCTGCAGGAGTGACGCTCAGTAGCTCGGTACGGGCTTTTGTTGAAGATTCGAGAACATACCTTCACCGAGGAGTCAAGCAGTATATTGCTCCCTCCTACGTATATCTCGCGAAGAGACCATGAGGGTAAAATCAGAGGGATTAGAGCCCACACAGAGGCATACCGACAATCTATCTTTCCACGAACAATACGAGACTGGAATAGAAGGGAGAACCGACAGAGGTACTCAAAATACCCTCCGCTACACACCGTCAGGTGGCTTGCGGAGTATGGATGTAGATATAGATGTAGATTATCGGAGGTATAAGGTGACAATTATTGAACTATATGAAATAAAATTCCCATAACTTCTGAACGGTTTGCGATAGGGCGTTCAAACTGCACGGTTGGCCGCGGAGCATGATGGGAATTGGTAAGCGCATGTTGGTTTCGATCAGCTACGAAGCCCACTTTCATTTGGGTGGGTTCGTCAATAAGCAAAACTAGCGCATTTCTGGGTCTGAGAATCTTCATTTCGCGATCGAGAAGTCTTTTCACTCTCTACGGGTGACTGTGTGACAGGCTGTATCTAGTCAGGGAAGAATCGGTGCGATATTCCTTCATGGTATGTAGATGAAGTAGGGAAGGCAGAAGGGGATCAAGTAGGTAAAAAGACGAGGTCTGGCAGAAATCCTTGGGTAACAGAAGAAATATTGAATTTAATTGATGAAAGGAGAAAATATAAAAATGCAGTAAATGAAGCTGGCAAAAAGGAATACAAACGTCTCAAAAATGAGATCGACAGGAAGTGCAAAATGGCTAAGCAGGGATGGTTAAAGGACAAATATAACGATGTAGAAGCTTATTTCATTAGGGGTAAGATAGATACTGCCTACAGGAAAATTAAAGAGACCTTTGGAGAAAAGAGAGCCACTTGTATGAATAACAAGAGCTCAGATGCAAACCCAGTTCTAAGCAAAGAAGGGAAAACAGAAAGGTGGAAGGAGTATATAGAGGGTCTATACAAGGGAGATGTACTTGAGGACAATATTATGGAAATGGAAGAGGTTGTAGATGAAGATGAAATGGGAGATACGATACTGCGTGAAGAGTTTGACAGAGCACTGAAAGACCTGAGTCGAAACAAGGCCCGGGAGTAGACAACATTCCATTAGAGCTACTTATAGCCTTGGGAAGCCAGTCCTGACAAAACTCTACCATCTGGTGAGCAAGATGTATGAAACAGGCAAAATACCCTCAGACTTCAAGAAGAATATAATAATTCCAATCCCAAAGAAAGCAGATGCTGACAGATGTGAAAATTACCGATCAATCAGTTTAATAAGTCACGGATGGAAAATACTTACGCGAATTCTTTACAGACGAATGGGAAAACTGGTAGATATCGACCTCGGTGAAGATCAGTTAGGATACCGTAGAAATATTGGAACACGTGTGGCAATACTGCCCCTACGACTTGTCTTAGAAAATAGATTAAGGAAAGGCAAACCTACATTTCCAGCATTTGTAGACTTAGAGAAAGTTTTGACAATGTTGACGGGAATACTCTCTTTCAAATTCTGAAGGTGGCAGTGGTAAAATACAGGGAGCAAAAGGCTTTTTACAATTTGTACAGAAACCAGATGGCACTTACTAGAGTGGAGGGACATGAAAGGGAAGCAGTGGTTGGGAAGGGAGTGAGACAGGGTTGTAACCTGTCCCGGATGTTATTCAATCGGTATATTGAGCAAGTAGTAAAGGAAACAAAAGAAAATTTGAAGTAGGTACTAAAATCCATGGAGAAGAAATAAAAACTATGAGGTTCGCCGATGACATTGTAATTCTGTCAGAGACAGCAAAGGACCTGGAAGAGCAGTTGAACGGAATGGACAGTGTCTTGAAAGGAGGATATAAGATGACCATCAACAAAAGCAAAACGAGGATAATGGAATGTAGTCGAATTAAGTCGGGTGATGCTGAGGGAATTAGATTAGGAAATGAGACACTTAAAGTAGTAAAGGAGTTTTGATATTTGGGGAGCAAAATAACTGATGATGGTCGAACTAGAGAGGATATAAAATGTAGAGGAATGGCAAGGAAAGCGTTTTTGAAGAAGAGAAATTTGTTAACATCGAGTATAGATTTAAGGGTCAGGAAGTCGTTTCTGAAAGTATTTGTATGGAGTGTAACCATGTATGGAAGTGAAACATGGACGATAAATAGTTCGAACAAGAAGAGAATAGAAGCTTTCGAAATGTGGTACTACAGAATAATGCTGAAGATTAGATGGGTAGATCAAATAACTAATGAGGAGGTATTGAATAGAATTGGGGAGAAGAGGAGTTTGTGGCACAACTTGACTAGAAGAAGGGATCGGTTGGTAGAACATGTTCTGAAGCATCAAGGGATCACCAATTTAGTTTTGGAGGGCAGCTTGGAGGGTAAAATTCGTAGAGGGAGACCAATAGATGGATACACTAAGCAGATTCAGAAGGATGCAAGTTGCAGTAGGTACTGGGAGTTGAAGGAGCTTGCACAGGATGAAGTAGCATGGAGAGCTGCATCAAACCAGTCTCAGGACTGAAGACCACAACAACAACAACATCCGAAATGACCCTGATTTCTACAAGATGTCGTTTATACAAGACGGAGCTCGAACCCATCGAAGCAGGAGAGCGGCCTGCCGGTGTGACCGAGCGTTTCTAGGCGCTACGGTCTGGAACCGCGCGCCCGCTATGGTCACAGGTTCGAATCCTTCCTCGGACATGGATGTGTGTGATGTCCTTAGGTTAGTTAGGTTTAAGTAGTTCTAAGTTCTAGGGGACTGACGACCTCAGATGTTAAGTCCTATAGTGCTCAGAGCCATTTCGAGCAGGAGAGCGTTTGATGTCCTGGAAGAGCACTAATTTGGGAACCGCATTTTGGCTCTGGCGTACCCAGTGGTCACAGGCATGGGCATCGATTGGCCGCCATATTCTCCGAATCTGAACACATGCCACTCCTTTTTGTGGGGCTGTATTAAAGAGAAGGTGTACAACAATAACTCCAAAACCATTGCTGAACTGAAAACAGCCATTCAATGGGACATCGACAACTTCGCTGTTCCGACACTGCAGCGGGTCATGCAGAATTCCGCTATTCGTCTGCGTCACATCATCGCCAAGGATGGTAGGCTTATCGAAGATGTCATTACCGAAATGTGAATATCTGTAGTGACGTCTGCATGTTGAATGAAGTGTGTGCACTCCTTAGTTTGGAACTAATTTAAGTTTTTGTCACCTAATTCAATAGTTGTCAGTCTATGGACGTTTGATGTATCAAAGTGAAAGTAGACTGAGGAGTCCAGACAAATGGGATGCAGCATGTTAACTTGGATGGAGATTCACCGACTGATGAAAGAGTATCTTCATGCGTCTCACAGGAAACGGCGTTGGGACCCATGTTCCTCATCTTGTATGTTGGTGGCCAGGCAGACGACAATAATAATATCAGCCTTTTCTTAGATGGCGCAGTTACCTGTAATGTTACTTCGATTCATAATAATCCAAGTATTTAGAAATTCTGTAAATGTATCATTAATGATTTAAATTATAACACACTTCAGTAGTTAGGTTTTTCCTCATCCTTGGCAAGACCCCTTTTAGGAATTTGCTAATAAGTGTAGTTATTTACACTGCCATTTGATATGATGTATGCTTGTGTGTTGCTCTACCTCTCTTGACCAGCATTCGCCTTTTTACGGTTCTGAGGTTCTGTGTCAGAAATCACATACAATGAATTTAACGGAGGACTTGGAAATATTTATACATCATAAAAAGTCAGAAGAAAAATTTCTGAGTGACAAGCTAAATAGTGAACGATTAATTTCTTCGAATGATTATCGCGTATATAATATCTATAGTAATTTCATAAATATAAAAGGGCAGTGCATTGGCGGAGCTGACATTTCTACTCAGATGATTCATATGAAAAAGTTCGCACAACGGGAAATAACAGACTTTGAAGGCGAAATGGTAGTTGGAGTTAAATGAAGTGGACAGTCTATTTTGGAAATCGTAATTCAGTATCCCGAGATCCACAGTGTCAAGAGTGCGCCGAGAATATCAAATATCGGACATTACCTCTCACCGCGGACAACAGAGTCGCCAACGCTCTTTACTTAAGTGCAGAGTGCAGTGGCACCTGCGTAGAGTTGTCCAGAGGTAACAGACAACTAACACTGCGTGAAATTACCGCATACATCAATGTGAGACGTAAAACGAACGTATCCATTCGGGAAGTAGGGCGAAATTTGGCGATAATGGTCTCGGCCAGAAGACGATCGATACGAGTGCTTTGCTAACAGGACGGCATCACCTGCACAGCCTGTCTGGGACTCGTAACCATGTCGACTGGACCCTAGAAGGCCGGAAAAATCGTGCCTTGGTCAGGTGAATCCCGGTTTCATTTCGTAAGAGCTGATCGTAGGGTTCGAGTGTGGCGCATATCCCACGAAGCCATGAACCCAAGTTACCAACAAGGCACTGTCCAAAGTGGTGACGCCTCCACAATGCTGTGGGTTGTGTTTACATTGAATGCTCTAGTCGAACTCAACCAATTATTAAGTGGAAATGTACATTTTTGCCTACTTGGAGACAATTTCTCACGTCACCGGGCCAAAACTGATCACGATTAGTTCAAAAATGGTTCAAATGGCTCTGAGCACTATGGGACTTAACTACTGAGGTCATCAGTCCCCTAGAACTTAGAACTACTTAAACCTAACTCACCTAAGGACATCACACACATTCATGCCCGAGGCAGGAGTCGAACCTACGACCGTAGCGGTCACGCGGTTCTAAACTAACGCGCTTAGAACCGCACGGCCACACCGGCCGGCGATCACGATTAGTTTGAAGAACGTTCTGGACAGTTCGAGCGAATGATTTTGCCACCCAGATCTCCTGGCGTAAGCCCCATCGAATATTTATGGGACATAATTGAAAGGTCAGTTCGTCTACAAAGTCCTGCACCGGCAACACTTTCGTGTTATGGACGGCTATAGAGAGGCATCAAGGCTCTATATTTATGCAGGGGACTTCCAACGACATTTTGAGTCCACGCCACGTCGAAATGCTGCACCATGCCTGGAAAAAGGAGGTCCGACACGATATTAGGAGGTATCGCATAATTTTTTTCACCTAACTGTATATTCTGCGTGTGCCACAAAATAATACGAAATAGAATATAAAGCATAATTAATGGTATAGTAGTCAGTGTTGTTATTGACAGAAGTCATCTTGGTATAAATCACTTAATCTACAGAAAATGGAGCACCACTGACTCTATCCAAACACTGTAGAAATCCTTACTTTTATTTCACGTAGCTGGCCGGTACGGCCGTGCGGTTCTAGGCGCTTCAGTCTGGAACCGCGTGACCGCTACGGTCGCAGGTTCGAATCCTGCCTGGGGCATGGATGTGTGTGATGCCCTAAGGTTAGTTAGGTTTAAGTAGTTCTAAGTTCTAGGGGACTGATGACTACAGATGTTAAGTCCCATAGTGCTCAGAGCCATTTGAACCATATTTCACGTAAACAAACCACGTGAGTAATGGTTTGCGTGTATATGAACTATTGCACAGTTAAGGACAGTACTTTAAAACCTTAAAAAGACGAATTCGGAGCAACAGAAGCAGAACCACACACATGCAGAAACCAGTGCCAGTAACCGGAAAGTCAAGGACCAGTTACAACAGATGTCGGCCAGCCTGCCTCGGGAGAAGATACTCTAAATACATACATCAATAAATGTTATGCATTACCTCGGTTCCGAGAGTTCCGGAACCTGTACAGAAAATTGGAATAGAGATCAACATAAACATAATTTCCGCCCTTTTCATTGCTCATGAAAACCACACGTTGCATGTTGTACCACCATACAGCGAGACCTTCAGAGGTGGTGGTACAGATTTCTGTACACACCGGTACCTCTAATTCCCAGTAGCACGTCTTCTTGCATTGTTGCATGCCTGTATCCGTCGTGAGGTACTATCCACTAGTTCATCAAAGCACTGTTGGTCCAGATTGTCCCATTCCTCAACGTCGATACGGTGTAGATCCCTCAGAGTGGTTGGTGGGTCATGTCGTCCATAAACAGCCCTTTTCAATCTACACCAGTCATTTTCGATAGCGTTTATGCCTGGAGAACATGCTGGCAACTCTAGTCGAGCGATGTCGTGATCCTGAGTGAAGTCATTCACAAGATGTGCACGATGGGGGACGAATTGTCGCCCATGAAGACGAATTCCTCGTCAATATGTTGCCGATATCTTTGCACTATCGATCGGAGATTGGCATTCACGTCTCGTACAACCGTTACGGCTTCTTCCATTGCCACCAGTGGCGTAAGTCGGCCCCACATAATGCCATCCCAAAACAGCAGGGAACCCACACCTTGCTGCAGTCATTGGACAGTTTGTTTAAGGCGTTCAGCCTGACCCGCTTGCCTCCAAACACGTCTCCGACGATTGTCTGGTTGAAGGCATATGCGATATTCTTCGGTGAAGAGAGCGTAATGCCAATGCTGAGCTGTGCATTCGGCATGTTGTTGGGACCATCTGTACCGCGCCGCATGGTGTCGTGGTTGCAAAGTTGGACCTCGCCATGGACGTCGGGAGTGAAGTTGCGCATCATGCAGCCTATTGCGCACAGTTTGAGTCGTAACACGACGTCCTGTGGGTGCACGAAAGGCATTATTCAACATGGCAGCGTTGCTGTCAGAGTTCCTCCGAGCCATAAGCCATAGGTAGCGGTCTTCCACTGTAGTAGTAGCCCTTGGGTGGCCTGAGCGAGGCATGTCATCGATATTTGCTGTCTCTCTGTATCTCCACCATGTCCGGACAACATCGCTTTGTTTCACTCAGAGACGTCTGAACACTTCCCTTGTTGAGAGCCCTTCCTGGCACAAATTAACAATGCGGACGCGATCGAACCGCGCTACTGACCGTCTAGGAATGGTTGAACTACAGAAAATTCGAGCTGTTGTAAGCAGGCTGTTTAGGTTTTTATGTTTATAACGCCACGTAGCGCTCTGTACGAAAATCACTGACAGTGCTGTGTGCACTCTGTGGCTGGTTTGCATTGTTGGAATATTTGCTATTGTAGTGTTAGGCAGTTGGATGTGAACAACGCGTAGCATTGTGCAGTTAGAGGTGAGCCACCAGCAGTGGTGGATGTGGGGAGAGCGGACGGTCTGGACGTGTGTCCATCACAAAGAGTAAATTTGTAATACTGGATATCATGAACTGATATATATATATGATGACTTTTGAACATTATTAACATAAATACATTGTTTTTTCTCTATTAAAATCTTTCATTTGCTAAATATGCCTATCAGTAGTTAGTGCTTTCAGTAGTTAGAATCTTTTATTTAGCTGGCAGTATTGGCGCTCGCCAAAGGTATCGGTTATTGTTAGTTTGGGCCATTCTTTTGTAGGGATTATTGAAAGTCAGATTGAGTTGCGCTAAAAATATTGTATGTCAGTTTATTGGTGATCAGAATAAATGAAGAGAGAAATGTCTGGACACGTTCAGTTTTGGTCAGCTGTTTGAAAATCAAATCAAGTAAGAGATTTACCAGCACAGTAATTTATAAATTTTTCTAAGGGGATGTTACACTGTGTACCTCCTTCCTGGTGGAATGACTGGAACTGATTGGCTGTCGGAACCCCTCTATCTATTAGGCACTGCTCATTCATGGTTGTTTACATGTTTGGGCGGGTTTTAGTGACGTTTCCGAACAGTCAAAGGGACTGTGTCTGTAATACAATATCCACAGTCAACGTCTATCTCAAGGAGTTCTGGGATGCGGAGTGATGCAAATGTTTTTTTGGTGCACGTATATATAAAACACCACCGTCAGAACAGACCTCGAAGGGCCAACGGCAGAGACCGGCCGCAGTGTCATCCGGAATCAGTAGGCGTCACAGGATGCGGATACGGAGAGGCATATTTTCAGGATACCGCTCTCCCGGTCGTTGTCACTTCTCGTAACTATTGCACCATGAAACCCCTCCCAACCAAATCAACGCATAATACAGGCCAGAGGGGTTGCAACATCGTACTGAAAAGTGGGTTAGTACTGCCACGTTCTTTGTAAATTTGATTCGTTCTTGTAATAGACGAAGTTACGTCACATAACCTATCAACGTTTGAAATTTCATTTCCCCGTCTGGGTGCTTCGTTTTTTTCGTGAGGCAGTTCGTAATGAAATGCTTTCTGCAAAGATCTGCACAAATATTCGGTTAGTTCTTGATAAAATTTCAAAGTGGTGCAAAGATTGGCATCTAGCTTAACAGAAAATTGTTAAGGCTTTCGTGGTCACTTGTTGACAAATTGCCCGTTGACTTCTGTGTGGGGTTCTTCGGCCGACGTTCGTTTGATAATTTTTCTTATCGATAACTGTACGAAATATCAAATTAGCACCCGAGTGAGAAAAGAGGTATGATTAACACGCTCGTAATGCGAGCAAGGCGAATATGTGAGTCGCAGCACTTGAGGCGTGAGATGCAGCACATGGAAAGCATTCTGAGGAGAAATGGGGTGCTCCATTAATTACATAAGAAGTGTCACAGACTCAAACACTCGGCGAAGTGACGCACAGGAAAAATAAATGTCGGGTACGGCTTTTCTGCCATACGTTTTCAGAGTGACAAACGGAATGGGCCGTATATTACGAAGACACGGCATCAACCGACAAAGATGATCAAAGACTGTCAGCAGAGAAAAGTATAGCTTCCGCAATGTCGGTAATATACCACGTACATGCAGAAAAGTATGGACGATCAGTCAACACCAATACAACCGAACATAAGCGGCATTGCAGGTTGGGGCTGGTAGGGAAACCAGCCGTCGCGGAGCACGTGCTCTGTGAGACCGACCACACAGTGAAATTCGCCGACACTGATGTTCTTGTTGTTGAGAAGAGCTATTACGCCCGCACGTTCAGAGAAGCTTTAGAAATACACAGACATGACAATAGCTTCAACAAGAAACAATAAAGCCTCAAATGAACTGATCCTGGATTCCCGTGCCGCAGAGAGAGACTGTTTCAGGTAACAAAGGGGGAACCGCAGCGGTGATAACCACGGAAAAGGCTTTGGACGTTGGCGAGCCTGATACAGTCTGCGGCCGTGAGGTCGACTTCAGTCCATCACCAGCCACTCGTTCTGGCGAAACGTCAGAAAAATTATCAAACGAAATTGAACCGAAGAACCCGTGACAGAAGCCAACATGCAATTTGTCAATGGCATCTTGCTTCAAATGTACAGAAATGCAAAACTGTACATTTAACAAAACGCAGAAAAGTGCAACTCTACGACTGCAATATCAATGATTCAGAAATTGAATCAACCAACTCATACAAACCCTTGGTTATAACAATTTGCAAGGTTGTGAAATGGAATGACGACATAAGCTCAATCGTAGGTAAAATAGGTGGCAGACTTCGTTCAGTGGTAGGATACTAGGAAAATGTAATTACACTGCCGAGAACATCTGTCTCGTGTAGGGATCATAAGAATAAGGAAACAGTAATTACGACGCGTAGAGGGAATGCAGACATCCATTTTTCTCTCAGTACGAAAAAGGAGGAGGGAATAAAACTGATAATATGCCATGTACGTTATTGTTGTTGTTGTTGTGGTCTTCAGTCCTGAGACTGGTTTGATGCAGCTCTCCATGCTACTCTATCCTGTGCAAGCTTCTTCATCTCCCAGTATCTACTGCAACCTACATCCTTCTGAATCTGCTTAGTGTATTCATCTCTTGGTCTCCCTCTACGATTTTTACCCTCCACACTGCCCTCCAATGCTAAATTTGTGATCCCTTGATGCCTCAAAACATGTCCTACCAACGGATCCCTTCTTCTAGTCAAGTTGTGCCACAAACTTCTCTTCTCCCCAATCCTATTCAATACCTCCTCATTAGTTACGTGATCTACCCACCTTATCTTCAGAAATCTTCTGTAGCACCACATTTCAAAAGCTTCTATTCTCTTCTTGTCCAAACTAGTTATCGTCCATGTTTCACTTTCATACATGGCTACACTCCATACAAATACTTTCAGAAACGACTTCCTGACACTTAAATCTATACTCGATGTTAACAAATTCCTCTTCTTAAGAAACGCTTTCCTTGCCATTGCCAGTCTACATTTTATATCCTCTCTACTTCGACCATCATCGGTTATTTTACTCCCTAAATAGCAAAACTCCTTTACTACTTTAAGTTTCTCATTTCCTAATCTAATTCCCTCAGCATCACCCGACTTAATTTGACTACATTCCATTATCCTCGTTTTGCTTTTGTTGATGTTCATCTTATATCCTCCTTTCAAGACACTGTCCATTCCGTTCAACTGCTCTTCCAAGTCCTTTGCTGTCTCTGACAGAATTACAATGTCATCGGCGAACCTCAAAGTTTTTACTTCTTCTCCATGAATTTTAATACCTACTCCGAATTTTTCTTTTGTTTCCTTTACTGCTTGCTCAATATACAGATTGAATAACATCGGGGAGAGGCTACAACCCTGTCTTACTCCTTTCCCAACCACTACTTCCCTTTCATGCCCCTCGACTCTTATAACTGCCATCTGGTTTCTGTACAAACTGTAAATAGCCTTTCGCTCCCTGTATTTTACCCCTGCCACCTTCATAATTTGAAAGAGAGTATTCCAGTTAACATTGTCAAAAGCTTTCTCTAAGTCTACAAATGCTAGAAACGTAGGTTTGCCTTTTCTTAATCTTTCTTCTAAGATAAGTCGTAAGGTCAGTATTGCCTCACGTGTTCCAACATTTCTACGGAATCCAAACTGATCTTCCCCGAGGTCGGCTTCTACCAGTTTTTCCATTCGTCTGTAAAGAATTCGCGTTAGTATTTTGCAGCTGTGACTTATTAAACTGATAGTTCGGTAATTTTCACATCTGTCAACACCTGCTTTCTTTGGGATTGGAATTATTATATTCTTCTTGAAGTCTGAGGGTATTTCGCCTGTCTCATACATCGTGCTCACCAGATGGTAGAGTTTTGTCATGACTGGCTCTCCCGAGGCCATCAGTAGTTCAAATGGAATGTTGTCTACTCCCGGGGCCTTGTTTCGACTCAGGTCTTTCAGTGCTCTGTCAAACTCTTCACGCAGTATCTTATCTCCCATTTCGTCTTCATCTACATCCTCTTCCATTTCCATAATATTGTCCTCAAGTACATCGCCCTTGTATAGACCCTCTATATACTCCTTCCACCTTTCTGCCTTCCCTTCTTTGCTTAGAACTGGGTTGCCATCTGAGCTCTTGATATTCATACAAGTGGTTCTCTTCTCTCCAAAGGTCTCTTTAATTTTCCTGTAGGCAGTATCTATCTTACCCCTAGTGAGACAAGCCTCTACATCCCTACATTTGTCCTCTAGCCATCGCTGCTTAGCCATTTTGCACTTCCTGTCGATATCATTTTTGAGACGTTTGTATTCCTTTTTGCCTGCTTCATTTACTGCATTTTTATATTTTCTCCTTTCATCAATTAAATTCAATATTTCTTCTGTTACCCAAGGATTTCTTTTAGCCCTCGTCTTTTTACCTACTTGATCCTCTGCTGCCTTCACTACTTCGTCCCTCAGAGCTACCCATTCTTCTTCTACTGTATTTCTTTCTCCCATTCCTGTCAATTGTTCCCTTATGGTCTCCCTGAAACTCTCTACAACCTCTGGTTCTTTCAGTTTATCCAGGTCCCATCTCCTTAAATTCCCACCTTTTTGCAGTTTCTTCAGTTTCAATCTGCAGTTCATAACCAATAGATTGTGGTCAGAATCCACATCTGCTCCAGGAAATGTCTTACAATTTAAAACCTGGTTCCTAAATCTCTGTCTTACCATTATATAATCTATCTGATATCTTCTAGTATCTCCAGGATTCTTCCAGGTATACAACCTTCTTTTATGATTCTTGAACGTACGTTATAGTAAATGTAATTGCAGAGTGTTTTCAAATCCATGTTGACTAAAACCGCTGTGGCCATCGTAAATCCTTTATTAAAGGCACGACGGTTTTCGTAATTTTAAATTACATCATCAGGTTAAATCTGAATAAAAAGAAGAAATAGACCTTAAACAATATTACTCATTGACCACTGACAGGAATAAAAAGTGGTTTGGGCACTTAATGCAAGCGCTGACTTTTCCGGTCACTTTTTATCACTGTCAGTGATCTTTGCGTAATACTTTTTAGGGTCTTTCTTCTTTTTATTCGGATTTGCACCTGATGATGTAATTTAGAATTAAGAAACCATTCGTGCCTTTAATAAAGTATTTACAACATTTGCTGAGGCTTTTATTCAATATGCAAAATTTTGACTGTGGATGCCCATCAAATGTTTAAAAATCGCTCACGTGACCCATCATTGAGTATTACTCAAGCGTGTGGGACCCGCAGTCGAGGCGCACGGATAATGTGATACATGTGAGATGTAGTCACAAAGTTTTAATTATCTCTTAGAAAACACATAATTACAATTTTTATCTAGTCAAGCAATAAATTAATTATGCAACTTCATTGCATTGAGATGATAATTAAAACCTTATGACTACCCTCGTATTCCACTATCAGAGTATTTGCGCAATTTTCTATTCAATCGTTTCCAGACGAGGATTGCTTATCTCGAGTTGTTACATTATCCCTTAAAGTGCGGGATGTAATTATCGTATGGCAGTGAAACTTGGTAGATATGGTAATACATGAATGAGAAACTGACTTACGTTGGAAAAACATTAGTTCCAAGAGGGGCAACGCGTGCAAATCTGGCGCTGTACGCTGTTTGACGGTATGACATGCACGCTGTCATTTGTCAAGCCACAACGTGAGTGAACAGTAGGGCTATCGAGAAGATAGACAGTGCGCTGTTGGTGAAACTTATTTAGGTGAGCGGCATCAGTTACAGTGTGTCACTGATTGAAAGGACTGAGGTGAAGCCCGATCTCATTAAATGGTTGAAAGGAGGTAACGAAAATTGAAAACAAGGGTGAGTTTGGTGTGGCACCTGTAAGAGGAAAGCGTCCTACCCCAGGTGAATGTACTTACAAGGATGCTGTTGCCTTAACTGGCCATGTAGCACGTTCGCCAGGTAATGCTAGCGCTCGTCCAGTGTCACGAGAATTGTCCATCCCATGGTCAACAGTACAGGAAGTTTTATGGCCTATTTTTCACTGGTACTCGTACAAGATCCCGAAAGTGCAGATCTGAAACCTCAAGATCCACAGCAACACTGATTTGCTTTTCAGTTTGTCGTATGGATCGAAGTTGATGACACATGGCCGTAACGACGGATATTTTACACTACTATGTGCAGTGTACACACACAACTGCCAAATTTGGGGTACTGTTAAACCGCGAGCCACTACACTCGCCGTATGTAACTGTGCCTTGTGGATTCACAAGCATCTTTACCCTTGGTCCGTTCTTCTTTGAAGAAAATACACTCAGAGGCCCTACCACGTATACCGTGACTTCTGTGCGTTACCAAGACCTCCTTGCACAACATGTGATTCCTGCTTTGGAAGAGCCCAACTGTGTGGCAAACCACTGGTTTCATCCAAGTGGGGGCTACAGCTCATGTCGCTCACCCAATGAACGATGTGCTTAATGCAATTTTCCATGGACATGTTACCTCCAGAGATTTTCCAGATGCATGGCATGAAACATCACCTCACCTGAAACCATGAAATATTTGGCTCCGGGTACATCTAAAAGAACTCGCTTACTAGGGACAAGTTCGGTACCTACCTGATGTGGAAGCCAGTATGCAGGAACAGGTTCGCTCAGATTCCACCGGAACTGCTGCGAGCAACTGCTGACCACCTCGTTTTAAGGCTGCAGCATCTCATCGATGTCTCAAGTGCTCATGCTGAACCAATTGTGTACGGTTAATAATGAAATCAACACTATGCCTTTCTGACTTGTTTGACCTTTTCTACTCCTATCCCGTTCCTAATCCATTACATATGGAAACGTTTTTATACGTCCTTCTTGCATTCACAGCACCGGATTTGCACCTGGTGACCAAAATTGGACCTAATTTTTTTTCCAGCTTAAATCGGTTCCTTATTAACGCATTAGAACGCCTACTAAGTTTCTGTTGTGTCTCACTGTTTAGAGGCACCAAACGCGTGGGTGTTTTCAGCTCGTTACTAAATGCAAATAAGTAGGAGGCCGAGTTGATAGGAGATGGAGCCCAGGTTGCAATAATATGCGGTACGGCACACTGTTAGAGAGAAGGATTATTGTTCAAGAAACACATAGTACAATGAAGGTACTTATCTTCAGCAGTTTGTAGGACTGCAGCTGCGGCTATGAACTGACAATCTCGTAACATGGAATACCATGAACTAATACAACATACACTCCTGGAAATGGAAAAAAGAACACATTGACACCGGTGTGTCAGACCCACCATACTTGCTCCGGACACTGCGAGAGGGCTGTACAAGCAATGATCACACGCACGGCACAGCGGACACACCAGGAACCGCGGTGTTGGCCGTCGAATGGCGCTAGCTGCGCAGCATTTGTGCACCGCCGCCGTCAGTGTCAGCCAGTTTGCCGTGGCATACGGAGCTCCATCGCAGTCTTTAACACTGGTAGCATACCGCGACAGCGTGGACGTGAACCGTATGTGCAGTTGACGGACTTTGAGCGAGGGCGTATAGTGGGCATGCGGGAGGCCGGGTGGACGTACCGCCGAATTGCTCAACACGTGGGGCGTGAGGTCTCCACAGTACATCGATGTTGTCGCCAGTGGTCGGCGGAAGGTGCACGTGCCCGTCGACCTGGGACCGGACCGCAGCGACGCACGGATGCACGCCAAGACTGTAGGATCCTACGCAGTGCCGTAGGGGACCACACCGCCACTTCCCAGCAAATTAGGGACACTGTTGCTCCTGGGGTATCGGCGAGGACCATTCGCAACCGTCTCCATGAAGCTGGGCTACGGTTCCGCACACCGTTAGGCCGTCTTCCGCTCACGCCCCAACATCGTGCAGCCCGCCTCCAGTGGTGTCGCGACAGGCGTGAATGGAGGGACGAATGGAGACGTGTCGTCTTCAGCGATGAGAGTCGCTTCTGCCATGGTGCCAATGATGGTCGTATGCGTGTTTGGCGCCGTGCAGGTGAGCGCCACAATCAGGACTGCATACGACCGAGGCACACAGGGCCAACACCCGGCATCATGGTGTGGGGAGCGATCTCCTACACTGGCCGTACACCACTGGTGATCGTCGAGGGGACACTGAATAGTGCACGGTACATCCAAACCGTCATCGAACCCATCGTTCTACCATTCCTAGACCGGCAAGGGAACTTGCTGTTCCAACAGGACAATGCACGTCCGCATGTATCCCGTACCACCCAACGTGCTCTAGAAGGTGTAAGTCAACTACCCTGGCCAGCAAGATCACCGGATCTGTCCCCCATTGAGCATGTTTGGGACTGGATGAAGCGTCGTCTCACGCGGTCTGCACGTCCAGCACGAACGCTGGTCCAACTGAGGCGCCAGGTGGAAATGGCATGGCAAGCCGTTCCACAGGACTACATCCAGCATCTCTACGCTCGTCTCCATGGGAGAATAGCAGCCTGCATTGCTGCGAAAGGTGGATATACACTGTACTAGTGCCGACATTGTGCATGATCTTTTGCCTGTGTCTATGTGCCTGTGGTTCTGTCAGTGTGATCATGTGATGTATCTGACCCCAGGAATGTGTCAATAAAGTTTCCCCTTCCTGGGACAATGAATTCACGGTGTTCTTATTTCAATTTCCAGGAGTGTATTCTCAGGGACTAAGCCTGATGGGCCCTCCTCAGAGAATCAATGCAAACATTACAGAACTGGCTGAGGGCCGATTATGAGAGTGCGTCTGCCTAGGTTGAAATCTAGCTAAGAAGTGGACGAGGCACACTCCAGTTCTGTCGAGCTGCACAGCCCGCTAGAGTGCGCTGTGCTCGGCAGACGACGGGCTGCCAACCTCGTGTTTGCGCGGCGTTGTAGTAGAATCTGTGGCAATGGTACTACAGTTCCACCCACACTGTACCTCTGAGAGTAGCTCCATTTTAATTGTAACCACCCGGTACGTTTAAGTATTGGAATATCTCGAACTTAGATAATACATCGCGGCGCAGTGAAAATGCATACGCTACGATGACGGACGATTGAGATCTGCAGTACATAGAAACGCTGCGTCGCCTTGCGGCCCACGGGCTACTGGGCTGCGTAATTACAGCAAGACGGGCCGCGGTGGGCCGTGTAACTCGTGCGGAACGCTGCCCGACTCGGGGCCCGGGCAGGCGCAGCGCGGCACGCGGCACGCACAGTGCACGGCTGATTTAGCGTCGCCGCGCCCTGGGGTCGCGTCCCACGGGCTGCCGGCCGTGACCAAAGGATAAACGGCGGCGGCGGCGGATGCAGATAGCCGGCGCCAGATAGCGACGCCTTCCCTGCGACCAGCGCCCGCTTACTAAAGGGAACTTACCCCGGCGCCACAGTCTACCGATGCTGCAGCTCGGGGATGCTTCGCGTTCATCCATAAGTTCGTAATGGCATTCACATGAAGAGAATACCACAGAGACGATCATTGGTAATACATATTCTTATCCACTATAAGCGTTCCTCGTAAATCAGGGGCTATACCTCTATTCCGTGGCTGAAGGTGAAGGCCTCCCAATTGCTTTATACAATGGTGTCCGAAACTTAAGGATGAAAGTGACTTCCGCGCGTTGAGCCACTGCCAAGTAACATAGCTCGATCAAACTCGCACTATACATAGAAAAAAATACTACAGTTTACGAACACAAATGACACTTTCAGTCGCAGACAATAATTATACTTACGGGGCTCCGGAACGCCCTATACTTGCAATGTTAAAATAACGCTTATGAATTACATCTTTCCTCACAAAGTATTTGAGGTAGGAAGTTGAACTTTTTACAGATTATTTATTGGAGTATGGGCTACAACTTAACACAGGGATTTTACAAAATTTTAGTTCAGTTATTAAAGATGATTTTTTTTTTCAATTGTAATGAAAATTCACAACGTTTTTTGCAATTTTTTATTTATATATTCAAAAATATACAGTTTTTTGGAAAAAGGCTGTGTTAAATTATGCAGAAGGTACTGTGTAACATTTACTAAAAGTTTGAAACAAATATGTTTGGAAGATCCTTAGAAAACATGTAATTAGTATGAGAAAATAAAAGTTTTGGGAATCGAGCGACAAAGATTGGATTAACTTTTTAGTGCATTCCAGGTCCATAGGATGGATTATCTTCATCCTCTGCAAACTCCTCCTCCAACTTCCTCTTGTTCCTCCTCCTGTTTACTCTTGCTTGTATTTCTAGACTCTTTACAGCCCTGTCTGCAGCCCGAAGGCGTTCCTTGTCTAAAGCAAGCATCGCTCGTACCATGTTAGAACCTATCTTCATTCCCATATTTCTAAATACCTTGCACCTTACAATGTTGCTATCATTGAAAGTCGCAACAGCAACTTTACTTTTACTCATTATTATACTTCAACAAAACAGAGACTCAAGAAACAGAATTAATTACGAATATTTTCGACATAACGACAGAGTAAATAAACATGAAACAATCGACAATCACACCAGCGATATATATTGAACCATCACAGGTTAGCCACAACACTTACTTTATCTCACATCACTAAAATGTACCTGATGAACACGGGCGTTAATAATAAGACCATTTGACAGCAGTTTAACAGCGCCACAGTGGGTCACGCCCATGTAGAACACATTTCAAAAAAAATTTAAAAATAGTTGTAGTCTTCGGAATTGAATAAATTATATATCTATTAAAAGATAATAGTCTGCAGATTCAGAAAACGCAAAAAAGTAAAAATTGAACTTTTTATGATTTTGAGCCTTTCTGGAGCCCCTTAAGTTCCCTGGACATTACAATCAGTGGGACACATTACTTAATAGGGTGCGCCATCACTACGGACGAGAATGCATCATCTGAAATGTGCTCCTGTTCTGTCCACAACGTTGGTAAATAATTTTGTGGCAGGGTATTCCATTCCTCCACCAGCACTGTTGAGGATCAATCCTCAGTGACAGTGTCTGTTCCTTCAGACATGCATGTACGCATGTAAACGCCCGCCCGGTTGGCCGTGCGGCCTAACGCACGGCTTTGCGGGCGGGAAGGAGCGCCGGTCCCCGGCACGGATCCGCCCGGCGGATTTGTGTCGAGGTCAGGTGAGCCGGCCAGTCTGTGGATGGTTTTTAAGCGGTTTTCCATCTGCCTCGTCAAATGCAGGCTGATTCCCCTTATTCCGCCTCAGCTACACTATCTCGGCGATTGCTGCGCAAACATCTACATCTACATTTCTACTCCGCAAGCCACCCAACGGTGTGTGGCGGAGAACACTTCACTTTACGTGCCACTGTCATTACCTCCCTTTTCTGTTCCAGTCGCGTATGGTTCGCGGGAAGAACGACTGCCGGAAGGCCTCCGTGCGCGCTCGAATCTCTCTAATTTTACATTCGTGATATCCTCGGGAGGTATAAGTAGGGGGAAGCAATATATTCGATACTTCATCCAGAAACGCACCTTCTCGAAACCTGGACAGCAAGCTACACCGCGATGCAGAACGCCTCTCTTGCAGTCTGTCACTTGAGTTTGCTAAACATCTCCGTAACGCTATCACGGTTACCAAATAACCCTGTGACGAAACGCGCCGCTCTTCTTTGGATCTTCTCTATCTCCTCCGTCAACCCGATCTGGTACGTACCCCACACTGATGAGCAGTACACAAGTATAGGTCGAACGAGCCACCTCCTTTGTTGATTGACTACATTTTCTAAGGACTCTCCCAATGAATCTCAACCTGGTATCCGCCTTACCAACAATTAATTTTATGTGATCATTCCACTTCAAATCGTTCCGCACGCATACTCCCAGATATTTTACAGAAGTAACTGCTACCAGTGTTTGTTCCGCAAGTTCTAAACAATGGTTCAAATGGCTCTCAGCACTATGCGACTTAACTTCTGAGGTCATCAGTCGCCTAGAACTTAGAACTAATTAAACCTAACTAACTTAAGGACATCACACACATCTATGCCCGAGGCAGGATTCGAACCTGCGACCGCAGCTGTCACGCGGTTCCAGACTGAAGCGCCTAGAACCACACCGCCACACTGGCCGGCAAACAAGTTCTCCACGTACGCGTACAACGCCATTACTCTACCACGCAAACATAGGGGCTACACTCGTCTGGTGTGAGACGTTCCCTTGGGGGTCCACCGGGAGCCGAACCGCACAATAACCCTGGGTTCGGTGTGGGGCGTTGGAGGGGTGAAGTGCACTGCGGTAGTCGTCGTGGGGTTGCGGACCATTGCGGCTCCGGCGGGGACGGAGCCTCTCCGACGTTTCTAGGTCCCTGTACAACATAACATAACATGACGTATGTAAACACAGACATTGTAACCATCAATGATGTGTCCGTGTCTTCGAAGGATAAAATGATGATATAATATGTATCTCCCTGAGCGGGAATCACGAATTGTGCCAACATGAGGGTGTGACTCTGCAACATATAAAAATTTGAATGAAGGCGTGTTCAGATACCCGCAGTGGCTAAGAACGGGACGATGGTTATTGGCAGTGGCCTACCGGCAGGGAGCCTGGCCCCATACCCACCGTGGGATACGATCAAACGTTTGGGTGTCATCTTTACGCGCGACAGTCGATGGACGGCGCTCCTTACCTGTACTCGTCTCTTAGATGTGGATGTCCGTAGCAGATTACTGCCATGTTTGAACATTGTCCAGCGGGTGGCTTAAGTCAGCGTGTGTCTGACGTCCAAGATAACCCATCTGGCTACAGTCCTTCCGATGCCAACTACGACAGCACGCACTTTACAAGCAGTCTTTGGTTTCTTTGCCAGTGATGGAATGGTCAAACTGCAGTACGATACGCTCAGCCTCCCTACCATGAAGCGAGGCCTCGGAATGGGCAATGTGCGGATTAGAGCAGCTGCTTTATGTGCCGCCGTGGCGATGAAGATGTGAACTCGCCTCCAGCGCAGCTTCACGGGAACTCTGATTGAACAATAGATCCTCGCCTCTCACGAACCACCAATTGCAGTGGAGCATATTTCTCTGACACTACCTCATCTTAAGACGTTTTTTGTGGACCTCAGTTACGTCAACGCAGACCTGCTGAGTGAGCGGCTACAGAGGGCCTGTGATGTTTATCGGCGGATGATGGAATCCAATGAAAGTCATGTACCGTCTATTACTTGGCTTGTGATCTGCCATTCAGCGCTCGGCGCTCCTCTTGTTATTTGGTGGTCAACCACAAATATGTGCATCACTGGAGTCTCCATTCCATATACACTGAAACACCAAAGAAACTGCTATAGCCATGCGTGTTCAAATACGGAGATATGTAAACGGGCAGAACACGGCGCTGCGGTCGGCAACGCCTATATAAGACAAAAAGTGTCTGTCGCTGTTGTTAGATCTTTTAATGCTGCTAAAATGGCAGGTTATCAAGATTTAAATGAGTTTGAACGTGGTGTCACAGTCGACGCACGAGCGATGGAACACAACATCTCCGAGGTACCGATGAAATGGGGATTTTCCCGTAAGACCATTACACGAGTGCATGGTGAATATCAGGAATCCGGTAAAATATCCAATCTTCGACATCGCTGCGGCTGGAGAAAGATCCTGCAAGAACGGGACCAACGACGCCTGAAGAGAATCGTCCAATGTGACAGAAATGCAACCTTTCTGCAAAGATTTCAATACTAGGCTATCAACGAGTGTCAGCGTGCGCAGCATTCAACGGATCATTATCGATATGGGCTTTTGGAGCTGAAGGTCCACTCGTGTACCCATGATAACTGCACGACACAAAGCTTAACGACTTGCTTGGGCCCGTCAACACCGACATTGGACTGTTGATGACTGTAAACATGTTGCCTGGTTGGACGAGTCTCGTTTCAAACTGTATCGAGGGGCAGGACGTGTGCGGGCAGGGAAACATCCTCAAGAATGCAGTGCCCTGCATGTCAGCAAGGGACTTCTCAAGCTGGTGGAGGCTCTGTAATGGTGAGGGGTGTGTGCAGTTGGAATGATATGGGACCCCTGATACGATTCGACACGACTCTGACAAGTGACACATTAGTAAGCATCCTGTCTGATCACCTGCATCCATTCATGGCCGTTGTGCATTCCGACGGAATTGGGCAATTCCAGCAGGACAATGAGACACCCCACACGTCCAGAATTGCTACAGAGTGGCTTCAGGAACACTCTTCTTCGCATAAACACTTCCACTGGACACCGAACTCCAAAGACATGAACATTATTGACGATGCCTGGGATGCCTTGCAACGTGCTGTTCAGAAGAGATGTCCACCCGCACGAACTATTACATATTTGTGGACAGCCCTGCAGGATTCATGGTGTCAGTTCCCTCCAGCACTACTTCAGACATTAGTCGAGTCCTTGCCACGTCGTGGTGCGGCACTTCTGCTTTCTCGCGGGGGTCCTTCACGACACTAGGCAGGTGCACTAGTCAGTTTGGCTCCTCAGTATACAAGGAAACCTGTCTCTTGACTGAACCAAATTTTTAGAGTGAACGCAACTAACTCTCCCACATTGGCCGCGTGGTGCCGCAGTGTCTTGCTCTTCGATGTTTACTCAGAAAGGTAACAATTTCGTGATCAGTTAGTCTCTGGGGACTGTAGGGTGGTCACAGCGTTCACTGACCACAAGAGGTGTAGGCTCAGTCCAGCTTTCAAAAGCTGTGGAGCGTGTCGCTACACGACTTTCCGCGGAAACTACCCATGTCCCCAAAGGAGGCACTCTTATCTGGTAAGATTTAGAGACTACCTTCCGCCGACAGAAGAGTCACAGAGAGGTTTCTGCTTACATGTCACCCCAGCGTGAAGTGCTACTTTTCCAAGAACACACCAGCATTCTCACAGAAATAAGCACCAACTGCAGCGGATAATGAATTAATATTGTATAGCGATACGTGACAGTAACTTCAAACCTTTTACGCTTAGTGTTCCGTGAGGAGCCAATGTTTCATTTAAGTAGGAAAGTGAACCGACTCTGCCGTAAGAATGTGGGGAGCAGAATAGCCACAATATCATAGTCGAGAAGAAAAGCAACTCTTAATAACTTCTTGTGTTTTGCACCGCTCCCCGAGAAAAAATTTACTGAAATTAACTGAAAATATGGTTACCGAAAACACTTACCCGAACGCGTTAGAGATACTGATTTTTCCACACTTGCAAGAACATGCTGTAAACATAATTTTGCAACAAGACGGAATGCCACCTCCATGGCACCAGCATGTATGGGTATTTCTTAGTTATGAGCTGTCACAGCGATGAATCAACCGTGGGAGGTGTACGGATTCGGCATTGCGCCATTTGCCTCGAAGGTTTTCTAAGAGGGTTTCTCAAAGAGGCTGAGTGTTTCAGAGTGAGTATTCACTCTGCAGTGGAGTGTGCGCCGATTCGAAACTTCCTGGCAAATTAAGACTGTGTGCTGGACCGCAACTCGAACTTAGGACTTTCGCCTTTCATGCGCAAATGGGCTAGAGACTTTGAGATATTCAAGTAGGACTCATGACATTTTCTCCTCACTGCGTAACCTTCGCCAGTATCTCATATCCTACCTTTCCAACTTTAAAGAAATTCTCCTGCACACATTCTGAGACTATCACTCCTGGAAGGAAGGATATTGCAGAGACGTGCCACAGATTGGGCAGTTGCTTTCAGAATTAATTTTGAATCTGTGTCTGCATGTTTGTTTCTGCTTTCAACAACTTTGCGTGAACTATCACGTGACGTAGCCAGAGCAGTGAATACATTAAAATCAGATATGCTCACGAAAGTACAGGACCAGTCTGATTATGGATCATTGTCATGCGTACAGTGGACGGCACATTGAACATGTGTGAAGGGGAAATGAAACTATGAGTCTACAAGTAGTTGTAAATAGTACCGCTTAGTTGAATGTGCATGGAATAAATTCACCCTTACAAAATCATAAATAAAAACTTTATAGTCCTACAAACACGCAAAAATTTACCGTAAGTTCCTATCTCAGTTCATGTAGAAGATATGTTCTTCAGAAATAGGCTGAATGTTTTTGAACACCCTGCATAATGTCATTATGTGATTCAGCTAGACCACATGTGGCTTAAGAATTGATATATACACAAATTTAAAAAAAGGTTTTGCATCACCTCGGTTCCCAGAACTCCTGAAGATAGACGTTGACTGTGGATATTGTATCACAGACACAGAGATGTCACTAAATCGCCCCAAAGATGTAAACAACCATGCATGAGCAGCGCCTATTAGACGCAGGATGTCCGACAGCCAATCAATTCTCGCCATTCCACCAGGAAGGAGGTACACGGCTCGTGTTGTCTGTAGTTCAGGCATGCCTAGACATTCAATACCGTAGTTCGATTGAGTCCGCATTGTTACTTTGTGCCAGGAAGGACTCTCAACAAGGGAAGAGTCCAGGCGTCTCGGAGTGAACCGAAGCAATGTTGTTCGGACATGGAGTAAATACAGAGAGACAGGAACTGTCGATGACATGCGTCGCTCAGACCACCCAAGGGCTACTACTACAGTAGATGATCGCTACCAGCGGATTATGGCTCGTAGGAATCCTGACAGCAATGCCACCATGTTGAATAATTCTTTTCGTCCAGCCACAGGACATCGTATTAAGACTCAAACTGGGCGCAGTAGGCTGCATGATGCACAACTCCACTCCCTACGTCCATGACGAGGTCCATCTTTGCAACCACGACACCATGCAGCGCATACAGATGGGCCCAACAACATGCTGAATGGACCGTTCAGGAATGGCATCACGTTCTCTTCACCGATAAGAGTCGCATATGCCTTCAACCAGACAATCATCGGAGACGTGTTTGGAGGGAACCCGGTCAGGCTGAACGCCTTAGACACGCTGTCCAGCGAGTGCAGCAAGGTGGAGGTTTCCTCCTGTTTTGGAGTGCATTATGTGGGGCCGACGTATGCCGCTGGTGGTCATGGAACGCGCTGTAACGCCTGTGCGATGCCTGAATGCCACCCTCCGACCGATAGTGCAACAATATCGGCAGCATATTGGCGAGGCATTCGTCTTCATAGGGCGAAAATTCGTGCCCCCATCTTGCACATCTTGTGAATAACTTTCTTCAGGATAAAGACATCGCTCGACTAGAGTGGTCAAGATCTGCAGACATGAACCCTATCTAACATGCCAGGAATATATTGAAAAGGACTGTTCATGGACAATGTGACCCACCAACCACCCTGAGGGATCTACGCCGAGTCGGCGTTGAGGAGTGGGACAATCTGGACCAACAGTGCCTTGATGAACTTGTGGATAGTGTGCCACGACGAATATGGGCATGCATCAATGGAAGAGGACGTGCTACTGGGTATCATAATTACTGGTGCGTACAGCAATGTGGACCACCATCTCTGAAGGTCTCGCTCTATGGTGGTACAACATGCAACGTGTGGTTTTCATGAGCAATGAAAAGGGCGGAAATGATGTTTATGTTGATCTCTGTTCCAATTTTCTGTACAGCTTCCGCAACTCTAGGAACCGAGGAGATGCAAAGCTTTTTTTGATGTGTGTATATGTTTTGTACGCTGGGATTTCTGCGTGGTATTTTCTGTTCAAATAAATCACTTCTTATGAAAACAATCTTTTCACTGCTTTGCTCTGAAGATATATTTATTAATCAATGGAGTAAAAAACGACGCATGTTAACGAATATTTTAGAAAAAATGAGTTTTACATAACAACGGTTTGTTTATTTATTCAGGCATTTTGCTTGTTATATTTGATCATGAAGCAGAATTGCTACAAATAGTACAAGTCATGATGTTAATTAGCTCAGAGAAGTTAATGATAATTTTTATTATTCAATCTTTTTGTCAATAAACCTTTTATCAAACTACCAAGGAGATGCCATTTTAAAACAAGGTGACGATTAACCATTTATACATCTCAGCTACATGTTATTTGTATTTTATCCATAATAATGAGATTGTAATTTTAACTGACACACGACACACGACTAGTTTCGTTCTTGTCCCTATCTTCAGTTGATTTATTACATTCATGTACGTGTTTTCACGCTTAGTATTGGAAATCACTGTTTAAATCAAAATCAATAGCGTGATAATGACCATATAGAGACTAATGAAACATTTTGAATTGGCTAAGCAACATGTGTTGTAAAATATTATAGTACTTACATAGAGCTCTAACGCGCTGCCTCCCGAGCGCGATGGCGTGCCGGTCTCCAGCATGAATCCGCCCGATGGATCAGTGTCGAGGTCTGGTGTGCCGACCAGCCTGTAGATGGTTTTTAAGGCGGTTTTCCATCTACCTAAGCGAATGCGGGCTGGTTCCCCTTATTCCGCCTGAGTTACACTATGTCGGCGATTGCTACGCAAACACCGTTTCCACGTACGCGTATGCCATAATTATTCTACCACGCAGACATTTGGAGTTACACTCGTCTGGTATGAGATTTTCCGGAAGGAGGGGGAGGGGGGAGGAGTGTCCACTGTGGTTCGAGCCGCACTGTCACTATCACTCTGGGTTCGGTGTGGGGCGGCGGTGGGGTGAGTGGACTGCTGTAGCCTGTTGTGGGGTTGTCTACCACTGAGGGCTAAGGCGGGACGAAGTCCATCTGTCGTTCTAGGTCCCCAATTTAATACAATATAATAGAAGTAGCTCGTCTAGCCATATGGATTTAACATTACATTTATCACATTATTTACAAAAATATTTCTTTTTATGTTAATTGTATATTAGACACCATGCTAATTATTGGTACTTCCCTAAGATCTAAAGTGCCATTACTTCATGGAAGCACCAATAATCAGCATGATGACTATACACAGTTAACATGTAAAAAATGAAATATTTTTGTAAAAAAATTCGATAAATTTAATGTGAAAACGATATGGATACATATGCCATGTCCAAGTACTGTAATATTTTACAACATATGTCTCTTAGCCACTTCGAAATGTTTCATTTTTGTTTATTTATTCACATCACATTATCTGTTTTGGTCTCCAATATTAGAGGTGGAAAGAAGTACATGAATATAAATCACCTGAAACCGGTCGTGTGAAAAAAACCTTCTATTCTGAATGTTAGTGCTATTATTCTATATCCTGTACTTGCTATTTATTGTTACTTGAATAACTTTTTTTGAGTACATCGAGTTTAAGAACATAATTTGATTTACCTACGAAAATATGAATGGAAACCGGTATTGTTACTAATTCCAGGAGTTCAAGACACTAGCGACGAACACCATCACAACTGCAAGGAAATTGAAAACGTGAAGAACAGAAACAGTAAGACAGGAACTGAGATATTTTATGTGTAATATACCGTAGGTATTAACAGCATTCGTGGATCACGTAAGTGCATCTTTTTAATGACTTTCATTATTCTGATTTTAACTATGCAAATTTTTTGCTTCTGAAGTATTGGGCAACCTACGAAAAATGGCACGTTCTAGTAGAAGATGCGAAAACCTTAGTATAGCAAAAAAGGAGACTCGAAATGACGACCGTAAGTGGAAAAATAAAAATCATGTTGTAAGTAGTGTCTGGAAATGTCGTCTTTACCACCAAAGTGCTTTATATTAAAAGTAAATACTGCATTATTGCTTCATTCAGGTGGCGACACAAGAACAAAGGAACAGAAAGGTAAAAAACGCAGTACTGAAAATTGTCGTTAGGAAAATGTCTCAGAAAATCAATACGTAATGCAACACTTTTTTTTCTGACAGAAGGTTGGTTTTCTTCAGGATTCCAATACATCATATTACTCCCCACTCTTTTGGTTACAAAATCCTGTCTTTCAACATTATCTCCGTTCAATGCGACGGCCTTACGTCGCCTTACTGGGAGGGCCTGTATGTTCGCATGGCTATTGGTCAACGGCGGACCGAACGTCTTGCTGCATCAAGAAGCTCCCCATCAACTGCCTACTGCTTCCCACGGAGTGCATCCTACATTGGGCAAAAGAGATGCAAGTCGGGAGGTGCGAAATGCGGACTGAAAGGTGGACGAGGAAGAACAGTCCAATGAACTTTTGTGAGATCCTCTCGGTTGCACAGACTTGGGAGAGGCCTTGCGTTATCATGGAGAAGTTAGTTGGCATTTTTTTTGGCAACGAACACGGTGAAGTATTGTCTTCAGTTTACTGAGTGCAGCAGAAGAACACACTTGACCGCTGCACCGTGAGGGAGGACATCGAACTGAATAACCCCTTGAGAGTTCCAGAGGACGGTCGTCGTGACTACATCCGCTGAGAGTGCGGCTTTGAACGTTTTTTTTTCGAAGGAGACGTCGTGGATTCCCCAATTGTTTCCGTTCAAAATCATGAACATATGTTCATCGCCTGTGACGATGTTCGACAAAAAACTGTCACGATCAGCCTCATAACGTTCAATCAATTCCTCACAGATGGTCCTTGGTTGCCCTTCACGGTCTTCTATTAGATGGCGAAGAACCCAGCGGGCATACATATTTGACTGCCCCAACTAGTGGACGAATGTGTCAGCATTACCAACAGAGAGGTCCCGTTGAGCAGTGAGGCGTCTCATTGTGATCCGCCGATCACGTCGAATGAGAATAGCAGCTGTGTGCGACCGGTCGGAACGCGGGAGATCGGACAGATTTGCGCGACCTTGTTGCGATGACGACGGTTGCCTCGCCCAATGACTCACCGTGCTTTTGTTCACTGTCAGATCTCCGTAGACAAGCGCCAACAAAGACGTATGGTGCTCCGATTTTCCGCCAGCAGAAACTCCATGACAGCTTTCTGTTTGGAACGCATGTCCGTTACGGACGCCATTTTGGAGGCTACGTATAGCGTCGCCACCTACTGGAATTTCATGAAACTATAGGGGATGACGCTGGAATATTCCACGACGTCTCACAACAAATTCTGCATTGTTTCAACCGAAATTGGACGAGGAAAAGATGTTGCATTACTTATTTAACGCCTATTGTAGGACAACGATGAAATACACTCCTCAGTTCTGTAAGTCATTTATAAGCTGGAACAAATGGGTTTTTCGAGGAAACCAAGAGAATGAGATAGGAAGAAATACTATTAAAGAAAGTGTAATCAAGGTTTAAAGTCCCGCCAACGACCACATTATAAGTGACATGCTAGAGCCTAATGTAGAACGAGCACAGAGAAAGGAATCAGAGCTTTGCTTTTCAAAGGAAAAATCCCAGCCCTCGATTTAAGCGACTTAGGAAAACCACTGAAACCCTAATCGTGGAAACCGGACGAGATTTGAACCACCATTCATCCTCAATGTGAGTCCACCACATTAAACCTCATTTTCCTTCACGCTCGGTGGTTATACGAATGATAAACATGCTTACTTTTTCAAGAGCTTAGGGGGTAAATTATAATCATGGAGTTCCTTATCTGCGAACACATGAAGCAAAGAGTCATCGGCACAACCATACATGAGTCTGAAATTAGAGCGCATTGCAGACCTCTCTCTGCTTTATACGGTAGTCGAATTGCTTGAAAAAGTGCAATGTGAGCTAAAAAGATATGAGCCACGACTTCAGTCTGCAAAAGGACACAGCAAAAAGAATGTTTCTAGTATAACATAGTATTGTTTGACGAATCCTAATGTGGAGAAATGGCAATATGAACAATAAATTAGCGAATACATCTTCTACAGTGAAACAGATGCACCCACTAACGATCATGGAAGTGTATACCACGAAATATCATTATAAATGTGCAGAAAAGTTATAGCGTGGTTTTAAGTACGTTTATAAAAGCATACTTAAGAATAATGAAGTATCTCGAAGAAAATGACCTCCTCCACCTGAACCAGCATGGATTCATCTATAATGTGAAATCCCAGTAGCAATTTTCTCACATATTACGAAAGCCACGGACCAAGGCAATCAGGTAGATGCAGTATTTCCTGATTTTCGGAAATTACATGACTCAGTATCACATTTGCTTGTTGTCGAAAGTACAGTTGTATGTAGTATCACGAGAAATTGGCATTTGGATTAAGGATTTCTTGGTAGGGACAACGCATCTTGTTATCCTGGAGATGGAGAGTCATCGACAGATCTAGAAGTATCTACGGCTGTGCCCCATGGAACTGCGTTCTGATCATTACTGTACATTGTAACGTTGTTGCTTTAATTTGCTATGAAAGCGGTACTGATAGACAATAAAAGCTGGTTAAAAGCTGTGAGGTGTCTAGGGAAGTTAACCATGCATTACTGCGCAACTGTTTCACCAGGTATCCAGTCTAGCTTACCAAATTCCCGACCAGACTAACATTAATTATAATCTTTTAATAGTCATACGATAACCGGTGATATATATATATATATATATATATATATATATATATATATATATATATATATATATATATATATATATATATATCAAAGAGAATTTAAGTAAAAAGAAATAAATCAGTTTATATTTCGAAATTTATTTTAACATTGATCATTGAAATTTCAGCATATTAAATTTGATTCATAACTAAACTGGTGCCTTATTTAGGATTGGGAAAATGTGAGTTTGTAATCTTACTGAACACATCAAATATGGAGCCAAGATTGGGAGACTGCATACAACACTGCATTCATAAAATAACACACGAAGAACGTTGAAACATATGCAAGAGGAAATTAACCACTACCAACCGATTCAATTTTCACCCAAAGAAGTTACGTTCGTAGCGCAATCCTGTCTGTCATGTAATTACCACACACTAGTATACTAAATTCATACTAACTCTCTGTGAAATCTTCCAGAAAAGAAGAGCTGAGGGCTACTTTGATGATTACACCACATGCTTCACGTGGTCAACTTGGTTTACACAAAGAGTGTAGCTCCACAATAATTTTGATAATTAAAATAAATTAGATCGAAAAGCAAGTTACAAAAGAAAAACCTCGAACTGGTTACTATCGTCTTACTATTAACCTGATGGGTCAAACAATTGTATAAGCACGTGGTACTGATCTCACAAAGTACACCCCACGTGGGTTGAACATAAAGAAAAGTTGCTATATTGAAAAATATTGTCAAGACGAGACGTTATAATCTCACGCACAATCGCATTGAAGATTGATGATGCTAGTTAGAGTTACTGATCAACACGTGGTTCCACTTTACTCACAAAGTTGTGACAAAGCAACTACCGGAATATATTCTGAACTGTACACTCGAATCACACTGCGTTGCAATTTAAGATAACATTAGGTATTTTAGAGCTAAACCTGAAATAAACGTGATTAAATTTTCAGTTAGGCTGAACTTAAGAAATCCATTGTCCTACGGACTTAGCAGACACGCGCTTAGCCGGAGATCTTACCACTTCAGACGCTCGCCACGGACTGATTGACCTGGTACCTTCCTGAGGGTGGCTCACAAATACAAACGGAAGTGGCCAGAGGGGCAGCTTCCTATACCAACATGACAAGGGCCGGACAGGACCATACTAAGGATAGAAACCTCTTTGCTTTTAGAAAGCGTAGGTAGCTACCTGCTCCGACGTTGGTCCTACTGTTCTCTAGCAGACAGGCTTGTCTGCTACCCTCAAGCATGCAACTAGAAATACACTCCTGGAAATTGAAATAAGAACACCGTGAATTCATTGTCCCAGGAAGGGGAAACTTTATTGACACATTCCTGGGGTCAGATACATCACATGATCACACTGACAGAACCACAGGCACATAGACACAGGCAACAGAGCATGCACAATGTCGGCACTAGTACAGTGTATATCCACCTTTCGCAGCAATGCAGGCTGCTATTCTCCCATGGAGACGATCGTAGAGATGCTGGATGTAGTCCTGTGGAATGGCTTGCCATGCCATTTCCACCTGGCGCCTCAGTTGGACCAGCGTTCGTGCTGGACGTGCAGACCGCGTGAGACGACGCTTCATCCAGTCCCAAACATGCTCAATGGGGGACAGATCCGGAGATCTTGCTGGCCAGGGTAGTTGACTTACACCTTCTAGAGCACGTTGGGTGGCACGGGATACATGCGGACGTGCATTGTCCTGTTGGAACAGCAAGTTCCCTTGCCGGTCTAGGAATGGTAGAACGATGGGTTCGATGACGGTTTGGATGTACCGTGCACTATTCAGTGTCCCCTCGACGATCACCAGTGGTGTACGGCCAGTGTAGGAGATCGCTCCCCACACCATGATGCCAGGTGTTGGCCCTGTGTGCCTCGGTCGTATGCAGTCCTGATTGTGGCGCTCACCTGCACGGCGCCAAACACGCATACGACCATCATTGGCACCAAGGCAGAAGCGACTCTCATCGCTGAAGACGACACGTCTCCATTCGTCCCTCCATTCACGCCTGTCGCGACACCACTGGAGGTGGGCTGCACGATGTTGGGGCGTGAGCGGAAGACGGCCTAACGGTGTGCGGGACCGTAGCCCAGCTTCATGGAGACGGTTGCGAATGGTCCTCGCCGATACCCCAGGAGCAACAGTGTCCCCAATTTGCTGGGAAGTGGCGGTGCGGTCCCCTACGGCACTGCGGAGGATCCTACGGTCTTGGCGTGCATCCGTGCGTCGCTGCGGTCCGGTCCCAGGTCGACGGGCACGTGCACCTTCCGCCGACCACTGGCGACAACATCGATGTACTGTGGAGACCTCACGCCCCACGTGTTGAGCAATTCGGCGGTACGTCCACCCGGCCTCCCGCATGCCCACTATACGCCCTCGCTCAAAGTCCGTCAACTGCACATACGGTTCACGTCCACGCTGTCGCGGCATGCTACCAGTGTTAAAGACTGCGATGGAGCTCCGTATGCCACGGCAAACTGGCTGACACTGACGGCGGCGGTGCACAAATGCTGCGCAGCTAGCGCCATTCGACGGCCAACACCGCGGTTCCTGGTGTGTCCGCTGTGCCGTGCGTGTGATCATTGCTTGTACAGCCCTCTCGCAGTGTCCGGAGCAAGTATGGTGGGTCTGACACACCGGTGTCAATGTGTTCTTTTTTCCATTTCCAGGAGTGTACATTTGCTCATTCATCCTCTCACACAAAAGGGAAGGGGGATGACAGTATCTTATCATATACGGTATATAAAAGAAAGCGGATGTAGGTTCCGTATGAGACTGTGTGACATAAATTACATATAAACTGTGTTTTAAAGTGTAGTAGTGTGACAGATCGTTCTTGTTTATGTGTAAAAGTAACACGTTCCACTACTCAGTCTCCTCCCAGATAGTCAGAAACGCCACAGTAAATTTAGAAGAGGAATTTATGCCGTAAATGACAACAGATTTAAGAAATTAACATGAAAGGAATCCAACAGAGACCTTTCAACTCGTCGCATATTAATGATCTTGCAGATAACATTAATAGTAATCTCAAACTTTTCCAGGTGATGCAGTTGTCTGTAATGAAGCACTGTTTGAAAAAAAGCTGTAAAAGTATTCAGTTAGATTTCAAAATGATGCAAAGATCGATAACTTGCTTCAAATATTGAAACATGTAAGATTGTATCAAAAGAGAAAATGTAGAGTCCTACCAACGAGTCATAGCTGAAATCGGGTAACTCATTCATATATCTGGTTGTAAGAATATGTAAGGATTTGAAATGGAACTATGACACAGGCTCAATCGTATCTAAACCAGCTGGAAGATTTCGGTTCATCAGTACGATTAGAACACTGGAGTAATGCCATAAGCCTACAAACGAGGTTTCTTACAAAACGCTTCGTAGTATATTGCTCAAGTGTGTGGGACTCTTGTAGAACTAACAGGGGAAATTGAACGTGTACAGAGAAGAGCAGCACGAATGGTCACAGGTTTGTTTGGCCCAGGGCAGAATGTGATAGACGTGCTAAAGAAACTGAACTGAAAAATGGTTGAAGATAGGGGCAATCTACCCCAAGAAAGTTTCAAGAGACAGATTTAAGTGAATAATCTAGCTATATACTCCAACCCTTTCCGAGGTGCTCCCGTACTGATCGTGAGAACAAGGTCATATTTATTACAGTGCACAGAGAACTATTTAAACAGTCATCGTTCCCGCGATCCATACGTGAATGGAATTGCAAGAAGTCCTAACATCTGGTACAATGAGGTACATCCTCTGCGATGCACTTCACATTGGTTTGCAAAGCGTGAATGTAGATGTAGATGTAAATAACATAACGCTGAGTCTGCGAAAGTGTTCGTTGATACGGTTCCCGTGTTTCATTATGACAATGACCACAAACATTCGACTTATAGCCTCTGCCATACCCAAGTACAATTTTGGATAAGGGTGTGTCTGAAAGACACATCTGAAACACTTGGTGAAGCGATGAGGGCAAGAAATCACGAAAGTAAGACCTTTGTTTCAAAAAATACGAAATCATATGCCGTATTGTGACGATTTCTTTTTGTCGCATTGTCTGTAATAACTTGAATTAAAACATCCTTTTATTCTGTATTTTCAATATTGCACAGTTTCCGGCTGTGTAGCCGTTCACAAGTGTCCGAAATGAATAACTGATATTACAAGTAGAAACAGTCTATGTTAAGGGTCAGTTGCCACTCCCTGCACAAAGTGCCGATCCACTGCAGATCTTCCTGCATTTCGCTGCAATTTTATAATGCTGCAACTTCTCTGTATACTACAGCATCATCCGCGAAAAGCTGCATGGAATTTCCGACACTATCTACTAGGTCATTTATATATATTGTGAAAAGCAATTGCGAATTGGATGTCCATCTACGACCACCGGGATGTTTTCGCATAATATTCCCACTTCAGCTGCCTTTTTCAATCTCGACATGACAGTTCTGGACACACACCCCACTATGGCCACAGTAGTAATACTTTGACCGTCTTCGAGCCGTCCATCTACTCGTCCATGATCGGAAGCACTCAGATAAGGTCTTGTAGGCGTACTGCTGTACCACAAAGAATGTGACATTAATTGGTTCCACAACAACCTTGGTCAAACACCGTACCGCACGAACTGTCGAATGGATACAGAGCGTTCGGGCTATAAATTGTACTTTGTCGTGTTGGAAGTCAGATCTAAAAGCTGGAGAGATCTGTAGAGGTTGAATAAGGGTCCCTAACCGTTCTTTCCACCAACCTGTCGTCTTCTAAACTTGAGTCCCCAGCGCAGAAGACAGCGCGTCGGTCGTAGGATCTTCTCCACCTCGAACTTGAACCTGTGTTTGTGCTTTTATTTTTTTGTGGAATGCCACTAGCCCAGGTTAGTCTCTGCATCTACAGAGGGTGAGATCTGTAGTAATGACAATGATGACAGGCGACACCTCTCATTAATGTATCCTGTCTGTTTATATTTTAAAATATCACTTTTACACTGTCTTCTACAACATTCGACATAGCTTTCATAATAGTACGGTAACTTTTCTGACAACTTCTGATATAGAGTACGACATGTCTTTCCGTCCGAAACAGTCGCCTGTAGAACACCTGGAACAGTGACTTCGTCTCCCAGACGCTCCAAAGCAACCCGAAGGTGTCCGAAGCATTTCGGCTGTAATATCATTAGTATTATGTTTCTCAAAACTAGTGAAATGTAGTAAACAAAACGGTAGTCTCGTAGGAGATTGCCATACTGAAAACTGGGTTAAATGCAACGAAAAGTATATAAATAAATAAGAAGAGAAATTAGACGTTTTGGCGCCTAACAACCGAATTTGCCGACCAGTCAGAAGCAAGTTCAGACTCTCCCACGAGAATGGAACTTTATCATCTGCTGCTTGTACCTCACTCGACTTTTGTACCATTTTCTACTTCACGTGTATCAAGCTGCATCAAGGCGAACTTCTAGAAAGACAAAATGCTGGCGGCCACAGCCAGGAATATCGCACTGCACAGGCTTCGCTGCAGTTAACACGTCCAACATTCTGCGTTTCCTTTTATTATCGCTGGTGGGGTATTCCGAAACAATTGTCGGTTATTTCGTAGCAATTGTCTTTTGTTCCCTAGCAAGTACTAGTTGTTCCCTAGCACTTGTCAAACACTGCGTGTTCTAAGAAACTACGATTAATACACCACCTTGTCACTGAGACAGTAGTGTGCGAAAGGTTGGCGCACCGTCGCTCGATACATCGCTGAAACAGAGAGGTGGAGCGGATCGTGTGACTGGAGCGGACAAGTGTGTAGAGTCAGGAAGAAAGTTAGTTACCTCTGGACAGATTGCGTGGTTGTTTATGAGTCGCCTACCTTTCGGAAGTGTCTGGATGGTACAGAGTGATAATTCTTCGAGCTGAAAAGGTGTTTACTTTCTAGCAGCCAGGTGGTGGGATTGACACACTCAGCTGTGGCTCCTGGGCAGTTGTTTATATGAGTCGCCTAAAGTGGCTGCTTGGTGAGAGACCGGAGTTCTTCCGGGCAAAAGCAGTGTGACAGATATATGGAACAGCGTTAGTTCTAAGCGTGTTTGCCCTTGAGCGGAGACTTGGTATCCTCCGTTGACCGTTACTGTTGCGCCCAGTGTCGGTGGCATACCGATACATCTTATAGTGAAGTGGACTCAACGTGTTTTCGTATTTTCGTGGTACGTTCTTTAAGGTAAACATTGGTGGCGTTTTGTGGGTGTACTTGTATGTAGGGCAGTTTGAGCTACGGATGCTTCCGATATGGATGTCACCCAGCTAGAATAATTTCCTAACTATATTTCCTAGTTTCATGATTATCCCTCGGGCTTTGCTCCCACAATGGTGAGCAGCTAGTGAGGGTTCAAAAAATGGTTCAAATGGCTCTGAGCACTATGGGACTCAACATCTCTGGTCATAAGTCCCATAGAACTTAGAACTACTTAAACCTAACTAACCTAAGGACATCACACACACCCATGCCTGAGGCAGGATTCGAACCTGAGACCGTAGCAGTCCCGCGGTTCCAGACTGCAGCGCCACAACCGCTAGACCACCGCGGCCGGCAGTGAGGGTTCATATTTTGCTTCAGAGTAATTGCCGTGAACCTGTGTAGTGGGTGTATGTAATCCAATTATTTGGATTGTTCCTAAAGTGCTAATATCTCAGGGAAAATTCAGCATTGGAGTAAGAAAACAGTCTTGTACATGTTCATAAGTGTCATGACCAAGATCGCGGCGACTTGTTGGTGTGGATAACCGAAAGCAATATATCCCGAGCAGCAAAGCGTCTGAAGGGAGCTCGGAGAAATTTCTGTTAGAGAGATTGATACTACGGAATTATTAGTAATATGGTTAACTCTGCTATGTAATGTACTTCGACAACTGTGCTCTTGATTGCTTTGAAGATTTGAATTTTAATTAAGAAATGTTGTTAAGGCATTCAGTAGCATTCGTAATATCTTAATCGCATTACTTGTATATGACATATTTACCTTGTTTCTTTTTTATTGAAATATAATTTATGATAAACTGATCTCCATAAATCTTCGTACATCCATAGCTGAAATGGAGGACAGTGTGACGTCAGCTGGTATAAATTTATATTAAAAATGAAGAAATTCCTCCAGTTGTATTTAAGGTGTCGATTTAATTTTGGCAACTAGTTTCAATGTTGTAACGCCATCTTCAGGCTCACACACTTGTTGACGTCAACTGCGTGCGGCTGGTATTAGAAGTCACTGGTGAGATACAGACGTGCTCCGTGTGGAAGGTGGTTAGTAACTGAGTTACTAACCACCTTCCATCTTCAAAGGAACCATCCCGGCATGTGCCTGGAGCGATTTAGGGAAATCACGGAAAACCTAAATCAGGATGGCCGGAGGCGGAATTGAACCGTCGTCCTCCAGAATGAGAGTCCAGTGTGGTAGCCACTGCGCCACCTCGCTCGGTACAACGTTGAAACTAGTTACCAAAATAAAATCGACTCCTTAAATACAGCTGGAGGAATTTCATTTTTAATATAGATATCTATAAAGGTCTATTTTGTTAAATTTCAGGAGAGTTTCGTGTCGTTTTTAATTAGTTATTGTAAATTTGAATTAACGTCTTGTTTTGTACAACAGTTATTTTACTTCAAGGAATGAAAATTTTACTGTTTTTTTTAAATAAATTGTTGGAACATTGGGTGTGTATGTATCCACTTCCCTAACTAGCCACTGCCAGTCGGGTCTGGTCCAGTTTCACCACAGTAGCGATCCAGGGAGTGAAGCGGAAATTCGTGGAAGTTACATGCAATCCCCCTCCTCGAAACATTTTACTGTTCGATACGGCTCCAAGTCTGACAATGGAGGAAGAGCACCACTGTGCATTGCCACCTAGCGTCTATGCGTGTATACAGATTGGTGACACATCCGTATTATGCATTCATAACAAACACGTCAAGAGAATGCTTAATGAGAAATTCACAGAAGGGAACTCACTCTCTGGAGACGTCAATGAGGTACCGGAACATCTCTATTGTCGGCTGGTGCTTGCCCATCCCAAAACTGAATTACACCCAGTCTTTCATTATTTAATACTGGTCGGTTGCTTCCAATCACTGGCGCCAAGCGAAGAGGACTCGGACACAGAAAGAACTTACACGAAGATTGCATTTACCTTTAGGTAAACCGTGCCCTGCCCACGCCCCCTAAGCAAAGAGACTTGATCTAACCGCCTCTATTACGGGCACTGGGGCTCTGTACGTCGTTATGTAAATTCGGAAGTTAATCAAAGCGGAGCTCGGATCGGCTGCTCGTAACGAGTTAATCGTGCGAGCCGAGCCGGGCCGGGCAGGACCGCGCAGGAGGCACTTGCTCGCGGACAGGCGTAGCTGGCAGCCGGGGGCGGCCGCGGGAGGCGGGCAGCGCGGCTGCCAGTCGCGTCGCAGGCAGCAGGACGGCAGCGGTGCATGAGTAACGAGAGATCGCGGCGGGCGTGTCCCGCGCTGCGCCGCGCAGCCCAGTTCGCTCTGTTCCGCGCTTTAATTGCTCGCCCCAATTACTGGAATGTCCCGCCATTAAAAGTCGGGTGTAATTGGACGGGCTATCAGGAGGGCGATCGATCATACAATTTAGTTGTTGTCCGGGCGATAGTTGGCGGGCCTGATTTGTGGTCCGGCCGCCGCCGCAGCCGCCGCGAGGGGAGCGATTTCGCTGGGTCGGAGAGCAGTGCCGCCTACGCCAGCCGCTGCGGCCTCTATCGCTTGCGACGTCGCCCGCTAGTAGCCATCTACAGTCGGCACGTTAGGCCCGCTCGAATTAATACAGAGGCTGGGCGAGAACTCAGCCGATAAATTTGGAGGTTTTCTTCAAAAATTTACGATTATAGCGTTTGTAGAATTAGATAAAGCTTTTACAGTGTTGACTGGAACACTCTCTTCGAAAGCGTGAGTAAAATGCAGGGATCGAAAGACTATTTACAACTTATGTAATTCTGCAGGTGTTGTGTACATAGTTCCGCGTAGTCAGCGCGTACACAACTTTCCCACTAGAGCGCGCCCTGCTAAGCACAACAGCACAGGCGCAGCACTCGTCCGTCTCCGCACTACGAGATGGCGCTGCCATAGAGACGGACCAAATTCTGCTTCCGCCAATCCCCGTATTAATATGGAACGCACCCAGTGAGATTGCTGCTAACGTAGAACCTTTTCTCCTCGCGGATCACACTCGCGCAGTGATACATGAACGACGCCCGAGGTATTATAACGAGTGTACAGACCTCCGATTAGTCAGTCTGCATTAGTCTGCATTTGTCTGCACCAGTCTGCATTAGTCTGTACCAGTCTGTACGAGTTCTGCATTTGTCTGTACCAGTCTATAGTCAAGTTTCAATCTGCGCCTAATAAGATTACCATATTCCTGTACATAGCCATGAAGATAAATGTATAGACACTTTTGTCAAGTATCAGAGATATATGTGAGAATAAGATTAACGTACCAATACCAAAGGAACTTCAGATTGTCAATTGTAAATAGCATCCAGAACCAAGTTAAGTAATTTTTATGCTTGTTATTATTTTAATAAATGTGTGTGAAAATTAATCACGTTCTGTTTAAAGTTGGTCACCATCAATCTGCCACTCTAAGCGTGCAAGTGGCATTTCTATCGTCTGACCTAACGGCAGAAGATAACACGCCACGATAAGACCACGAGACATATTGCTGACACCCGCCTACTTAGTTAGAGCGACAAGTAAAATAGTCTGATGGTGTGTGTACTGAAGGTCTTACAGTATGCACTCCACAGCAGGCTTTCTTGGCTGTTGTCATTGAAGTTAAAATCTTCTGGCTTATTAGGCCGCGTCATATTTCAACTAAAATGTTCGACGTTTCGACTGCTCTGCTGGGATCTTCCTCAGGATCTTATGGTGTTCACTACTGCTGGAACAGACGACAGTTATGAGAGTCGATGGGCATGAAAGGGGAGCAGTGATTGAGAAGGGAGAGAGTCGGGGTTATAGCCTATCCCCCAGGCTATTCTATCTGAATACTATGCAAGCTGTAATGGAAAACCACGAAAAACTTCGAGTAAGAATTAAAGTTTAGGGAGAAGAAATAAAAACTTTGAGTTTTGCCTATGACATTGGAAAGCTGTCACAGGCAGCAAAGGACTTGGGACAGCAGTTGAGCAAAACGAGGATAATGGTTCAAGTGGCTCTGAGCACTATGGGACTTACCACCTGTGGTCGTCAGTCCCCTGGAACTTAGAACTACTTAAACCTAACTAACCTAAGGACATCACACACATCCATGCCCGAGGCAGGATTCGAACCTGCGAACGTAGCGGTCACGCGGTTCCAGACTGAATCGCCTAGAACCGCACGGCCACACCGGCCGGCCGAGGATAATGTAACGTAATCGAATTAAATCTGATGAAGCTGAGGGAATTAGATTAGGAAACGAGACACTAGAACTAGCGTTGAATTTTGGCATATGGGCCGCAAAGTAAATCATAAGGTATAGATCACGTAACTCCGATGCTGAATAGGATTGGTGGTGGTGGAGGTGGGGGAGGGGGGTTAGCGGTGAGGGGAGAGGAGGGAGATGAGAATCTCGTGGCACGCCCTGACTAGAAGAAGGGATTAGTTGGTCGGACACAAATGGCTCTAAGCACTATGGGACTTAACATCTGAGGTCATCAGTCCCCTAGACTTAGTGTTGTGTCTATACAAGACAGTCTAGACACAGGGTGAGGTTACCGATAGGCACGCGTACACACACGCCGGCTGGCGTGAGTTCTGGAACAGGATACTTGATGAATGCTATAGAGAAAAGAACGGAGCATCTCATATACTTAACTTTTATTCTCTGATGAATACAGCGTTCTTCTTGAGACATTTATACTATAACTCTCAAAGTAGGTAAGGCTAATGGCGCCTTGCTAGGTCGTAGTCATGTGCTTAGCTGAAGGCTATTCTAACTGTCTCTCGGCAAATGAGAGGAAGGCCTCGTACGTCTAGTCGCTAGCAATGTCGTCCGTACAACTGGGGCGAGTGCTAGTCCGTCTTTCTAGACCTGCCATGTGGTGGCGCTAGGTCTGCAAGTGCTGACAGTGGCGACACGCGGGTCCGACATGTACTAATGGACCGCGGCCGATTTAAGCTACCACCTAGCAAGTGTGGTGTCTGGCGGTGACACCACATTCCTCCCCCGCAAATCGGCGAACGGTCGTGTTATAAGGCTTCCGCCCGCCGTGGGGAGGGCCCCATGTTGACGTATGCGATGAGGTGGGGAGCCTAACAACAGGCGAGGCTGTGCCACCCGCACCCGGCCATTCGGTCCGAGGGGAGCTAGGAAACGCCTGGAAACCTACTCCAGGGTGCACGTCAACATGCGGCGTATGCGCCCGTAATGAGACATGAGTGGCCGAAGGATCGACCTCCATTGCGTCGGGGTATCCGACGCGCGATGACGCCATGTGGACCAGAGCGGGCAAGAGGTCCAGGGCGGACGACAGCTGGTCACGGGAAGCGATCGGCGGCGCGTGACCCAGGGAGGCGGTTGGCGGCTGCAGCGAAGCGTCCTCTGCGGGCGGCGGCGGCGGCGGCGGCGGCGCGACGCCACGAGGCAAAATGGAAGGCATCGTCGGTAACACCTGGGGATGAGGCGAGCCAGTAGATGGGTCCCCAGGGCGCTGACCGGACGGCTCCGTCGCTGAAAGCAGACGGGGAGCGGCAGAACCCAGGCGACGACAGAGGCGCAGCTGATTGAGATGCCGACGCACCTCACCAGAGGCCCCCAAAACCAAATACATCGCGCGGCCGAGGCAGCGAAGAATGCGCCCTGCGAGCCAACGCCGTGAACCGCGATAGTTGCGATAGAAAACAACGTCGCCTGGAGCAAAAGCAGGAGGCTGCCGCTGCACAGGAACCTGATGCGGCGGATGCAGCAAAGACATCAAGGTTCGATGAGGACGATTGTGAAGCAACTCAGCCGGCGAGCGACCGTCGCGGGGCTGAGAGCGATACGAAGACAGAAAAAGCAACAACGCGTCCTCCCGAGAATGCGACTCTTTCAATTTCAACATCTGTGACTTGAAAGTCCGGACCAATCGTTCAGCGGCACCGTTTGACTGAGGCGAAAACGGCGCGGATGTCAGATGTTGAATACCATTGGCCTTGCAGAATGACTGAAATTCTGCGGACATGAATTGTGGGCCATTGTCGGAAACAATAGTCTGTGGAAGACCTTCAATGCAAAAGATAGCAGACAACGCTTGGATGGTGGCAGAGGACGTCGTGGAAGACATCCGGACAACAAAAGGAAAATTACTGAAGGAATCGACAACAACCAACCATCGAGCATTCCAGAATGGACCAGCAAAATCTATGTGTAAGCGTTGCCAAGGGGAAGCGGCTTTCGGCCAAGCAAAGAATTTCCGCGGCGGTGCGGATTGTTGTTCGGCACACGCCATGCAAGAAGAGCACATATTCGTAATCGCAGCATCGATTCCGAACCAAGTACAGTGCTGACGAGCAAGTTGTTTCGTACGCACTATACCCCAATGTCCTTGGTGGAGAAGCTTTAAGACAGATGACTGTAACGAACGTGGGACCACGACCCTAGACTGATCATTATCAGAACGCAACAACAAAACACCACGTCGTACAAAAAGTCTCTCCTTGTGAGCAAAAAATCTGCGAACCAACGGATCCTCGATCCGCGACTTCGACAAGGGCCATTGCGTAGAAACAAAACGCAAAACGGGAGCAAGGACAGGGTCAGCAGCTGTGGCGGTAGCTACACGACGAAAATCAATCGGAAACGATTCGACCACGTCATCGGTTTCCGCATCAATGAACATGCAAGCAAGTTCGGAAGAATCGAATGCTTTATCCTCAGCAACAGGCAAACGGGACAACGCATCTGTGTTTCCGTGCTTAGAAGTGGACCGGTACAAGATATCGTAGCGGTACTGCGAGAGGAAAAGAGACCAGCGAATGAATTTCTGCGCTGTACGTGGAGGTACAGGCTTGTTCGGATGAAAAAGCGATGTCAAAGGTTTGTGGTCTGTAATGATGGTAAAGTGACGACCATACAAGAAATCATGGAACTTTGTAACACCAAACACGAGAGCCAAAGCTTCTTTCTCTATCTGGGAATAATTTCTTTGCGCAGAAGAGAGCAATTTGGACGCAAAGGCAATAGGGCGATCATGCGAACCATCTTTGTGCGCAAGCACTGCACCGATCCCGAAATCCGATGCATCTACCATCAACAAAAGGGGTTTCTGGGGATCGAATGGCGTAAGGCAAGTATTTGAAAGCAACGCCGATTTCAATTGGCGAAAGGCGCGTTCGCATTCCGTCGACCAGACGAACGGAACACCTTTACGGCGTAAGCGATGAAGCGGAGCTGAAATGGAAGAGGCATTGCGCAGAAAGCGATGATAATAATTAATTTTTCCCAACACACTCTGTAGCTGCTTCAAATTGTGCGGTGCAGGCAAGTCCTGTATGGCACTGAGGTGCTCTGGACTCGGATGGATGCCTTGGGCATTTATGACATATCCCATCCTCGTCGCCATGTTTTGTTGTGTCTATACAAGACAGTCTAGACACAGGGTGAGGTTACCGATAGGCACGCGTACACACACGCCGGCTGGCGTGAGTTCTGGAACAGGATACTTGATGAATGCTATAGAGAAAAGAACGGAGCATCTCATATACTTAACTTTTATTCTCTGATGAATACAGCGTTCTTCTTGAGACATTTATACTATAACTCTCAAAGTAGGTAAGGCTAATGGCGCCTTGCTAGGTCGTAGTCATGTGCTTAGCTGAAGGCTATTCTAACTGTCTCTCGGCAAATGAGAGGAAGGCCTCGTACGTCTAGTCGCTAGCAATGTCGTCCGTACAACTGGGGCGAGTGCTAGTCCGTCTTTCTAGACCTGCCATGTGGTGGCGCTAGGTCTGCAAGTGCTGACAGTGGCGACACGCGGGTCCGACATGTACTAATGGACCGCGGCCGATTTAAGCTACCACCTAGCAAGTGTGGTGTCTGGCGGTGACACCACACTTAGAACTACTTAAACCTAACCTAAGGACATCACACACATCCATGCCCGAGGCAGGATTCGAATCTGGGACCGTAGCAGCAGCGCCGTTCCGGACTGAAGCACCTAGAACCGCTCGGCCACAGCTGCCGAATGGTAGGACACATTTTGAGACATCAAGGGGTCATCAGTTTAGTATTGGAGGAAATTGTAGCAGGGGGGGAGGGGCGACGGGAGAGGCGTAGAAACTGTAGTGCGAGACCATAGATGAATACGGTAACCAGTTTCAGAAGCAAGTAGGTTGCAGCAGTTATTCGGAGATGAAGGCGCTTGTAGAGGATAGAGTAGCATGGAGAGTTGCATCAAATCAGTCTTCGGACTGAAGACCACAGCAACATCAACTGAAAACATCTCAGCTTATACGTTAGCAGAGCACTTAAAAGATTTTTAGTTTCCGGAAAATACAAGCAGCTCTTGCTTCACAATGAATAAGCTGAGTCTTAATTGCAATAAAATAGAATGATCTTCAGTTTCAGCATTTCGCTGACAGGGAACAGCAATTGGATTTAAATTTCTCAAAGTGTTTTTTAGTGGTTCTGTCAACAGCTGCAGTGCTTATTAGGCGGCTAGTCGAACCCTTATGGGTCCATTTTCAAGCCTGGCCCACTGAGGCTGCACGGACAGTAGCTGGTCTTAACAATAAACAGTGAGTGGCAACACATGCTCTACAAATGTTGGCAGGATGAATGACACGATCCACACAAGCTTATTATCAAATCAAAATCAAGCAGCTTGAAAATGAAGGGATCGAAAATAGTCGTATAAAGAATTCCGAAACTGTTGACAGAACGATTAATAAATACTTTAAAAAATCAGACTAAATCTTCCTTGATGTTATCTGTTTTGTTACAATTACATTAGTGTGTAAGCAGGCATTGATCCTCAGTCTGCTGCTGGGAGTAGTCACGACTTCTTGGTTTATCTTTATCGTGAGAGTAAGAGCGCATACTCCGTATTCCACCTGCGCCTTGGGGCTGATGTGTGGTTAATAAACGAGCATCGATGGAAACTAGATATTTTAAAACAGGCATTATACACGAGCCGCGACGCAAGTACGAAACAGCTGCTTACAAGATTACAACAGGACTGTAAGGGTGAAGCTCTTTAAAGAAGATTAATACAGCAGGCTGATCATAGGCTCCAAAAGAGATCTTTGTCTCCTTTTTCCGGTCATCTGTATGTTCCATTTTTTTCGGAAATCATCTTTCATCATTTGCGTTGCTGAAATCGGTTTATCACGGAGAGTTAGGTGACAGTATCTGCTGCCACGAAAATTTCCGTCTGACTACTACGTATCTGTGACGATACGGACTGTTCCCAAACAGTTCGTTTTTTCCTGTCCTTTCTTCAACATTTTGTGGGTAATTGTTTCATGTTACACTGGTTTCAATTTGCAGTTTTTGCTCCCCAAAAAAAACAAGTAACTCTGCTGAACTCAGAGTGATTATCATTTTAAAATTAGTCTATGGACTCATTTATCGGTACAATTAAGCGTGTCTCTGGGCTGTAGATATATTCGACGGAGAAATGCTAGTAGTGAAGGCAACTCGTATTTTTCGTAACTCTTGACGACTGTGCCTGACGATGCATTGCGATTTCATGTTACAGCTTTCCTCAGGTTAACGCTTCCTGTGTCTTTCACAATTCTTGTCCAAACTACGAGGGGAGCTCAATAAGTAAAGGTAATTTCTTCTTCCAGTCCATATGCTGACAACATCGACTCAACAATGATTGCTCTTCTTGTACTTTACCTGTCTTGTTTCAGTGAACAACTCTAATCCCAGTGATTTCGAAGCACTTTATTACGTGGTCACATTGTTCATATGCGCCAAGGAATAAATGGGGGGGGAGAGGTTCTTTTTCTGTTCCCTGAAGGGAATAACGCTGCAACGATTATTCACACGAAACAGCTGCAGTGTGGTAACAGTCGTGTTGGCGAAAAATTTAACATTGGATAACTGCCTTTAAAACTGGACGTGTATATATCTGCAACGAAGATTTTTCGGGAAGACCAAACAAAGCTATCGAGAGAGCTGAGTGAATGCTTCGTGATGATCGTCGTGTTAGGATCAGTCATGTAGCGCGCACCGTTAATCATTTGCAATCATCCTCTAAACTCTAAACTAAATTAAGTTTATCTATAGACGTGGTGCCAGACGAGTACAAAAACAGACAACCGCATTCAAGGCATTCTGAATGGGAAAGAAGTCTTTCTCAGTTACATGCTACCTGCTGATGATACATGGGTCCACAGAGTAAGTGACAAAGAATGGTATGGAAATATTCATTCTTAGCTACAACAAAACTGTAAAAAAATCAGTCTTCTTCAGTGAAGTTAATAATGACAGTGTTTGGGATGTGGAAAGTCCACTGCTGATGCATGACTCTCCAAATGGTCCAACAGTGAATAATGTCAGCCGCTGTGAGCTACTGTGAGATCTGAAACACAAAATCAAAACGAAATCGTTTGCTCCGATAAAAGAAAACACTCGATACCATAAAACTTCCTCCAGGTCGAAGTTAGAAAGGTTGTCAAGAGACGGACGAAGTGTTTAGAGGCTGAGTGAGATTACTTACAGAAATGATGTTACTTGTGATATAGTTTTTCCAATAACAAGTTTAATATTAAAAAACTGCCATCATTTTCTTTTGTATTTACCTTCGTAGAAGAACCTCTCCGGCACAACAGAACTATAGAGTCAGTTTTAGATGTGCAGGTTCTGAATTCGTGGGTCATCTGTCTGATTTTGAGCTGCTGTTGATGTACCTAGAGGGATGCATATTATGCAACGCCTAAGCTTAACGAAATTTTCGATTTAGAAAAGGTAGAAGACAAGGAAGTAGTTTCTCGCTCCTACTGTTCAATCTGTACTCAAAAGAAGCAAAGCCGGATATAGAGGAGAGGTTCAAGAATGGACTCAAAATTCGTGGTGAAAGGATATGAATGATAAGATTAGCTAGCGGCATTTCTATCCTCAGCGAAAATGAGCAACAACTACAAAACTTGTTGAGTGGAAAGAACAGTCTACTGAGTTGTGAGTTTGGATTGAAGGTAAACAGTCGGAAGAAGAAAAGAATGAGAAGCAGTAGAAATGAAATTAGCAAAAAACTTAACGTCAAAACTGGGGACCGCAAGTCGACGAATTTAAGGATTTCTGCTATCTTGGGGAAAAAAAGACACAACAGTCGAAGCAAGGGGGACATGAAAATCCGGTTAGCACGTACAAAGAGGGCATTCCTGGTCAAGAGAAGTATACTGGTATCGAATATAGGCCTAAATTTGAGGAAGACATTTCTGAGAATATACAATGTAAGAAAAAGTATCAGGAACTGTGCAAAACCTAAAAAGAATAAAGGATGTTGAAATGAGGTTCATCACAGGATTGGCGGCTAGAGAAACAAATAGAAAACATTGACAAGATAAAGAGATAGTATTACAGGAAAGGTGTAAAGACATCAAGGAATAAAACATCTCTTACTCCTCTGGCTCTGGCCGAATGGCATAGTCACCGTATAGAGACTATGCTTGCATGTAACAGCGTCCGTTGCTAAAATATTGCTTTAATAACCCGTTTCACGTTTATAGGGCATCATCATATTACTGACAGAAATTCGTAGAAATATTATGCTGTGGAAGTATAGATCCAGATCCAGCTAACAGGGGCATGTATGTGCCTCCGATACAGTCATGACGGCTATTACACTACGTTCAGTTAAACAAGATCAGTGCAGCAATTCTGTAAGTGTGGTTCTGTTACTGCACCACTGCACCTGCCATCATGACCGTACTGGTAGCACAAACCCCAGTTAGCTCGATCTATACGTATGCTTATTCAATAGCATATTGTTTCCACGAATGTTTCTCAATCCACGACAATCTGATGTTGTCCATAAACGTGAAATGCGTCATTAGATTAATATTTTCGTAACAAAAAAAAATGATTCAAATGGCTCTGAGCACTATGGGACTTAACATCTGAGGTCATCAGTCCCCTAGACTTAGAACTACTTAAACCTAACTAACCTAAGGACATCACACACATCCATGCCCGAGGCAGGATTCGAGCCTGTGACCGTAGCAGTCGCGCGGTTCCGGACTGAAGCGCCTAGAACTGCTCAGCCCCAGCGGCCGGCTATATTTTCGCAACCGAGCCCGTTTTATTCATGAATAATCAACGAACAGAGATACTCGAGTAAGCTACAGATAGTAGAAGCTGTAGTCGAAGATAGAGATTGGAATGTACACAACAGATAATCGCTAATAATGAGATTTTCACTCTGCAGCGGAGTGTGCGCTGATATGAAACTTCCTGGCAGATTAAAACTGTGTGCCGGACCGAGACTCGAACTCGGGACCTTTGCCTTTCGCGGGCAAGTGCTCTACCAACAGAGCTACCCAAGCACGACTCACGCCCCATCCTCACAGCTTTACTTCTGCCAGTACCTCGTCTCCTACCTTCCAAACTTTACAGAAGCTCTCCTGCGAGAGCACTTGCCCGCAAAGGGCAAAGGTCCCGAGTTCGAGTCTCGGTCCGGCACACAGTTTTAATCTGCCAGGAAGTTTCATATCAGTGCACACTCCGCTGCAGAGTGAAAATCTCATTCTGGAAACATCCCCCAGGCTGTGGCTAAGCCATGTCTCCGCAATGTCCTTTCTTTCAGGAGTGCTAGTTCTGCATGGTTCGCAGGAGAGCTTCTGTAAAGTTTGGAAGGTAGGAGACGAGGTACTGGCAGAAGTACAGCTGTGAGGACGGGGCGTGAGTCGTGCTTGGGTAGCTCAGTTGGCAGAGCACTTGCCCGCGAAAGGCAAAGGTCCCGAGTTCGAGTCTCGGTCCGACACACAGTTTTAACCTGCCAGCAAGTTTCAATCGCAAATAAGTTGGGACGTTGCGTGCAAGTGCCCCTCTGAGATGAAAGGGTTGGCGCTGGAGAGCATTTCATGGCAGGCCGCATCAAACCACTCAGAGGACTGACGGGCCAAAAGCTTTTCTGAGGAAACACCGTGCCACAATTAAGTACCGCACGGGCCGCGGTTCGTGTCGTCCCCTCCGCGTAGCCGAGTCCCAGGTGCATGTAGTCGCCAGCTGTCCACAGTCGTCACCGGACGCGCGCGCGGCGTCTACGTGTTTTCCTGCATCCCTAATGGCCGCCTTAATAACAGGTCGTTTGTTTTACATGTAATGGGAGCCGCGGCGCACGCGCAGTAAACACTCCTGTAAACAGTGCCAGGGATTTTTCTCCCTTTTTTGTGCCTGGCGCGCGGCGTCACCGTGACGGGCTGGGACGGCAAATTGCAGCGTGTGTGCCCCGTGCGCGGGTGCCTAATTACTAAATGAGACGGCGCCGGCGTGATGAGGCCCTGCAACACGCGACCTGAAACATCCTCCCCCCCCCCCCCGTTTCTCAAATCCTCCTCCCCCTCCCCCCCCCCCCCCACTCTTGGCGGCAATGTGGTCCGCACAAATCCGGCACCCTGCACCCCTCTGACCCATTTACCATCTCCTCACACCACCAAGTCATCTAGCCGTTCCTGTGTACATTGGTTGCACTGCCGAGCCGGATATTCCATTCATTTATACCTGAACCATAACACGCACTTACTTTAGGCGGGTATTTCACTATCAGATTTTCTTTGACAGAGAAATGTTATCAAATGTTCATCATATTTTCTCTGACAAAAATATCTGCCATGCCACAGACAGAGTTATTTCGAGTTATATAGGTTAATTACCGTCTTTTGCAACTGTAATGAAAGTAATAATAATAATAATAATAATAATGGCGTGTGACTAGGGCCTCCCGTCGCCTGGTGCAAGTCTTTCGATTTGACGCCACTTCGGCGACTTGCGCGTCCATGGGGATAAAATGATGATGAGTAGGACAACACAACACCCAATTCCTGAGTAGAGAAAATCTCCGACCTAGCCGGGAATCGAACCCGGGCCATGGCCGGCCGGAGTGACCGTGCGGTTCTAGGCGCTACAGTCTGGAACCGAGCGACCGCTACGGTCGCAGGTTGGAATCCTGCCTCGGGCATGGATGTGAGTGATGTCCTTAGGTTAGTTAGGTTTAATTAGTTCTAAGTTCTAGGCGACTGATGACCTCAGAAGTTAAGTCGCATAGAGCTCAGAGCCATTTGAACCATGTTTTTTTAACCCGGGCACTTAGGATTGACATTCCGTCGCGTTTACCACTTTTTTTAAAAAAATTTCATTTTGTTCGCTTTAGTTCGTTGCATCTGCTCGGGGCGGACGTTGTAAGACATCCATTTAAGTTCGTTGTTGATCTGTTAACCCAGTTTTTTTTTTATTACAGCGGGCACATTACCCTCTGACCGAACACGCTGAACTACCGTGCCGGCGACCACTCAGCTACTGGGAGCGGACTGTAATGAAAGTCAAAAGTAACTAACGTACACAACCTATTTCCAACTGCGGAAAAAAGTCGTCGAAAAACAAAGAAAACAACAGCGGCTTTACACTGTCATCACATTTTCTTTCACCAAGATCTTTGACGTCATACACTAAGGAAAAAACAACCCCAGTGCCAAAAAATATTTAATATAGAGTAAGAGAATACATTTGGCTGGCTCTGAGCACTATGGGGACTTAACATCTGAGGTCATCAGTCCCCTAGAACTTAGAACTACTTAAACCTAACTAACCCAAGGACATCACACACATCCGTGCCCGAGGCAGGATTCGAACCTGCGACCGTAGCGGTCACGCGGTTTTCGCTCGGCCACCCTGGCCGGCGAAAATACATTTCTCTAGGTAACATATTTAAGCGATTAGCATTGCAAGAACAGATGTTACAGTTCTGATGCTAAATGTAACAGGGTTTTCTCTTTTGATGCTAGTCAATTGTCAGGATGAGCATTCTAAAGCATTATGTCAGGGTGAAAATACTAAATAAATTAATTTTTCTCTCTTAACAACATGTGGGCAGGGTGGCTTCTTCCTTGGCTCGGGTATGAGGTAGAATGAAACAGCATTTTTACGTAAGATAACTTTTATTGCAAGTTTCGTACAACTGTTTCCTTACTCGATGTTCTGGCTCGGAGAGCGGCAGCTGTGTCATTTGCGAAGCCTTCTGCTGCGGCAGCGGCGGCGTCTGATTACGCGTGGCAGTGTGTATCTCGTGTCGCCGTCTCGCCCAGCTGACTGGAGACGCGCAGCGCGAGGTGGCCCGTTTAATTATTGCGAGCGAAGTCGTGCATCGGATGGTGATACCTTGGATGTGGCGTCCCAGTGTTTCTCTTCTCTAAGCGGTCGCGTGTGTTGTGCGTCGGCCAGCGGAGCGGCGCGGTGGGGGAAGGCCAGTGTCCCGGACTCGAACAACGGACTCTCGCTTGCCAGTTTTCGGCTGTCAGACCTTCATCCCAGCTCACAGGTGACTGCCGATGTGAGGCCGTCTCCTTCCCGCCCTCACGAGTCACCCAGGTATGCAAAAATCAGTCTTCAAATACCTTTTAACTTCTGTCTTCTGGCGCCGAGACTGTTGCTTGCTATTCCATTACAGCAGCGGACTTGGTGCGTCTGTGCATGATGTAGTCTCTTCTTGCATGACGGTCTTCGGCACCGAAACTGACTCAAAACTACTGCTACTCTTCTTCACTTCTCTTCCTTCGTCTCTCAGGCTCACTGCGTGTCGCGTATTTATTCACTTCAGTTTACTGGAGGTGAACGACTTCACGGTCATTGCCTCTTCTGTCACGTTGAAAAGCTTTTCGAAGAATCTTCTTAACGACGGTCATTGGCTCTTGGAATGTAGGCGAGGGCCTTTGCTCACATGTGACAACTGAGAAACACATGAGCCGGTCGGGCGATGCCCTGATGGCTGAATCGACAGCGTCCGCTTATGTGGAACTTGCTGACTTCATGGTCGTTGTCTCTTCTGCTCTGCTGTTCTGCCCACTGTTTGCCAGTGTGTAATTCTTCTAAACTAAACTAAGTTTTTCATTTATATTCTAATTTCTCTAATTCATTTACTTATCTTAAGTACCACTCAACACAGAGGTCAATGTAAGAGCGAGATAAGCCATTGTTAATGTGAAATGCTGGAACATTAATAACCGTTGTAGCTGCCAGAATGTTGAATATAAACATGCAAACGTGCATATAGGCGCCAGATGTCAGTTCATATGCTGGAGTTCCACTAATGTTGCACTTGGTCGGTCAATACAGGAGCGGTTAAATGTTGTTTGTGGATGACACTGGAGCCGTGTGCCACATGTGCTTGGCTGGAGACAGATTTGATGATCCAATAGGCCAAGGCAAAGTATCGACACACTGTAGGGCACTTTGGTTTCCAACAGTATGTGAGTGAGCTTTATCCTGCTGGAAAACACCAGCCGCCCATTGTGGCGGAGCTGTTCTAGGCGCTTCAGTCCGGAACCGCGCTGCTGCTACGGTCACAGGTTCGACTGCTGCCTTGGGCACGGCTCTGTGTGATGTGCTTAGGTTAGTTAGGTTTTAGTTGTTCTAAGTCTAGGCGACTGATGGCCTCAGATGTTAAGTCCCATAGTGCTTAGAGCAATTTGAACCTTTTTTTTGTTTTTGTTTTGGAAGACAACACCTGGAATGCTGTTCCTGAATGCAGCACAATAGGTTGAATCACCAGGCAGCCATAAAATTCACAGTCAGGGTGCCTGAGATGACTAAGAGAGTGCTCCTGCTGTCATACGAAATTGTGTCTACCACGCTCACAGGGTGCTTGCAGGTCCTCAACTCGCCTCCTTCTAACAAACACAAGGCCATCACTGGCACTGAAGCAGAACCAGTTTTCACCAGAAAACTCACCAGACCTCGACCCTGTCCTCTATTGAGAGCTCGCTTGACACCGCTGAAGTTGCTAATGGCGGTTGTTCGGTGTCGGTGGAATGCACGCTACAGTACAATGCGCCAGAGCCATACTCCCAGCAAGATGGTCTTCCCTCTCTGCAGTGCCACATGGCAATCCGGAACCCGGTCTTCTTGCGACTGTACAACCTGTGACCACCACTGCCAGCAATTATTCCTGCCAAGTTCAAATGGTTCAAATGGCTCTGAGCATTATGCGACTTAACTTCTGAGGTCATCAGTCGCCTAGAACTTATAACTAATTAAACCGAACTAACCTAAGGACATCACACACATCCATGCCCGAGGCAGGATTCGAACCTGCGACAGTAGTGGTTCCTGCCAAGTCTTTCTGCATTACCGCAGTAGGAACATGCAGCTCCTCGCATCCCTCTTGCACGACCGCGTTCAAACTCAGTGACGTGCTGATCATGGCTTCTTTATTGCCTTTAAGGCATTCTTAACCAACATCAACTCACCACCTCCAGTCTGGAAGGTAACTAACGCCCTGCTAGTGCCTCTATTAAGCGACTGACGCAAAATTTGAATAGACGTCAACTTTCAGATATAGAAACACGCCTATCGACTTTCGTTTATGTCGCACAACTCCTTGCTGTTGCCAATTTTTTCCGTCAGTTTACTTCCTTCAGGATGGCCAACGAAGACTTAATACTGTCCTCTGCAGTTGCGTGTACTACAGCTGCATTGTATCTACAGCTGTAAGAGGAGCAAAATAAAAGAAGAAGGAAACGTACTTGCTGAAACCGTGTATTTCACGTATAGATTCCAAAAACATCCACCAAAATCTGTTACAGGAGCTGCAAGTCGACACCGTAAAGACGTACGAAAGTTACTTGCGAATGGGCGAGAACGCATTCCAATATATGCTGAAGAGAGTGGTTCCTCTTATTACGAAGCAGAAAGCTCACCTCAAAAATGTGTGAATTCCTAAGGGAGCAAACTGCTTAGGTCATCGGTCCTTACACTTACACACTACTTAAACTAACTTATGCTAAGAACGACACACACCCCCATGCCCGAGGGCGCCTCAAACTGTGCGGCCACTACGCGTGGCAAGCTCACCTCAGAAGTGCTGTATTCGCAGAAGATACTGCGATTTCCTGCAACAGAAAAAAGTTGCTCTAGGTTACAGTTTTTTTCTGTCATTAGTCTTCTGACTGGTTTGATGCGGCCCGCCTCGAGTTCCTCTCCTCTGCTAAAATCTTCGTCTCAGAGTAGAACTTGCAACCTACGTCCTCAGTTTTTTTCTGGATGTATTCCAATCTTTGTGTTCCTCTACAGTTTTTTCCCTCTACATCGCCCTCTAGTACCACGGAAGTCATTCTTTCATGTCTTAACAGATGTCCTCTCATCCTGTCCCTTCTCCTTATTAGTATTTTACACATATTCCTTTTCTCTCCGATTCTGTGCAAAATCTCCTCATTCCTTACCTTATCGGTCCACCTAATTTTCAACACGTATCTGTAGCTCCACGTCTCAAATGCTTCGATTCTCTTCTGTTCTGGTTTTCCCACAGTCTATGATTGGCTACCGTGCAATGCTGTACTCCAGACGTATATTCTCAGAAATTTCTTCCTCAGGCCGGTCGGTGTGACCGAGCGGTTCTAAGCGCTTCAGCATGGAACCGCGCGACCGCTAAGGTCGCTGGTTCGAATCCTGCCTCGGGCATGGATGTGTGTGATGTCCTTAGGTTAGTTAGATTTAAGTAGTTCTAAGTTCTATGGGACTGATGACCTCAGATGTTAAGTCCCACAGTGCTCAGAGCCAAATTTCTTCCTCAAATTAAGGCCAATTTTTGACATTAGTGTACTTCTCTTGATCAGGAATGCCATTTTTGCGAATGCTAGTCTGCTTTTGCTGTCCTCCTTTCTTCGTCCGTCATTGGTTATTTTACTGCCTAGGTAGCAGAATTCCTGAACTTCATCTACTTCGTTACCGTCAAGCCTGATGTTAAGTTTCTCGCTGTTCTCATTTCTACTACTTCTCATTGCCTTCACCTTTCTTCGATTTACTCTCAACCCTTACTTTGAACTCACTAGACTGTTCATTCTGTTCAGCAGATCATGTAATTCTTCTCTACTTTCACTCAGGACAGCAATGCCATCAGCGAATAGTATCACTGATATTCTTTCACCTTGAATTTTAATTCCAGTTCTGAACCTTTCTTTTACTTCCATCATTGCTTCCTCGATGTGCACACTGAATAGTAGGGGTGAAAGGCTACAGCCCTGTCTTACATCCTTTTTAATACGAGTACTTCGTTCTTGGTCGTACATTCTTATTATTCCCTCTTGGCTGTTATACATAATGCACATGAGCCGTCTTTCCCTATAAATTACTCCTAATTTTTGCAGAATTTCGAACATCTTGCACCATTTTACATTGTCGAACGGTTTTTTCAGGTCGACAGATCTTATGAACGTGTCTTGAGTTTTCTTTAGTCTTGCTTCCATTATTATCCGCAACATCAGCGTTGCCTCTCTGGTGCCCTTAGCTTTCCTAAAGTCAAACTACTCGTCATCTAGCGCATCCTCAATTTTCTTTTCCATTCTTCAGTATATTATTCTTTTGAGCTACTTGGATGCATCAGCTGTTAAGCTGATTTTGCGATAATTGTCGCTCTTGTCAGCTCTTGCCGTCTTTGGAATTGTGTGGATGATGCTTTTCCGAAAGTCAGATGGTATGTCGCCAGACTCATACATTCTAAACACCAACGTGAATGTTTGTATTGTTGCCACTTCCCCCAATGATTTTAGAAATTCTGATGGAATGTTATGTATCCTTTCTGCTTTATTCGATCTTGAGTCCTCCAAAGCTTTCTTAAATTCTAGTTCTAATACCGGATCCCCTATCTCTTCTAAATCGACTCCTGTTTCTTCTTCTAATACATCAGAGAAATCTTCTCCCTCACAGAGGCTTTCAATGAATTCTTTCCACCTATCCGCTCTCTCCTCTGGCTTTAACAGTGGAATTCCCGCTGCACTCTTAATGTTATCACCCTTGTTTTTAATGTCACCGAAGGTACTTTTGACTTTCCTGTATGCTGAGTCTGTTCTTCCGACAATCATTTCTTTTTCGATGTCTTCACATATTTCCTGCAGCCATTTCGTCTTAGCTTCCCTGCATTTCCTGTTTCATTCATTCCTCAGCGAGTTGTATTTCTGTATTCCTGAGTTTCCCGGAACATTTCTGTACTTCCTCCTTTCATCGATCAATTTAATTATTTCTTCTGTTATCCACGGTTTCTTCGCAATTACCTTCTTTGTACCTACGTTTTCCTTCCCGACTTCTGTGATGGCCCTTTTGGAGATGTCCATGCCTCTTCAACTGTACTGCCTACTGAGCTATTCCGTATTGCTGTATCTATAGCCTTAGAGAACTTCAACCCTATCACGTCGTTCCTTAGTACTTCCGTATCTCACTTCTTTGCGTATTGATTCTTCCTGACTAGTGTCTTAAGCTTCAGCCAACTCTTCATCACTACTATTTTGTGATCTGAGTCTATACCTGCTCCTGGGTACGCCTTACAATCCTGTATCTGATTTCGGAATCTCTGTCTCACCATGATGTAATCTAACTGAAATCTTTCCGTATCACCCGGCCTTTTCCAAGTATACCTCCTCCTCTTGTGATTCTTGAACAGAATATTTGCTATTACTAGCTGAAACTTGTTACAGAACTCAATTAGTCTTTCTACTCTCTCATTCCTTGTCCCAACCCCATATTCTCCTGTAACCTTTTCTACTACTCTTTACCCTACAATTGCATTCTAGTCCCCCATGACTATTAGATTTTCATCCCCTTTACACACTATATTACCCTTTCAATATCCTCACACGCTTTTTCTATCTCTTCATCTTCAGCTTGCGACGTCGGCATGTATACCTGAACTATCGTTGTCGGTATTGGCTTGATGTCGATTCTGATAAGAACAACCCTGTCACTGAACTGTTCACAGTAACATACTCTCTGCCCTACCTTCCTATTCATAGCGAATCCTACTCCCGTTATACCATTCTCTGCTACTGTTGATATTATCCTATACTCACCTGACCAGAAATCCTTGTCTTCTTTCCACTTCACTTCACTGACCCCTACTGTATCTAGATTGAGCCTTTGCATTTCCCTTTTCAAGATTTTCTAGTTTTCCTACCACGTTCAAGCTTCTGACATTCCACGTCCCGACTCGTAGAACGTTATCCTTTCGTCGATTATTCAATCTTTTCTTGAGGTAACCTCTTTCTTGGCAGTCCCCTCCCGGAGATCCGAATGGGGGACTGTTCCGGAATCTTTTGCCAATGGAGAGATCATCCTGACTCTTTCCTATTACAGGCGACATGTACTGTGGATACACGATACGTGTGTTTAATGCAGTGGTTTCCATTGCCTTCTGCATCCTCAGGACGTTTATCACTGCTGATTCTTCCACCTTCAGGCGCAGTTTCCCACCCCTAGGACAAGAGAGTGCCCTAGACCTCTGTCCGCTCCTCCACCCTCTTTGACAAGGGCGTTGGCAGAACGAGGGTGACTTCTTACGCCGGAAGTCTTCGGCCGCCAGTGCTGATTATTAGTCAAAATTTAAACAGCGGCAGATTAGCGACTGTCAGTCTGCTACACTGGGTAGCCTGGTTTCATGCGGTTTCTCATGCTCGTTTGGGCTCATGATGGGCTGGTCTCTAATCTCAGAAATAGCTGAAATAGTAAATACAGACAACACAGTTTAAGACATTCGGACACTGATTGCGCACACTACCTCTCTCTATTACATTAACAGCCGTTTGCTGACAAGGAATGGCATCTCGGCACAAAGTTACAATAAATTTCCGAATTTATGAAAACAGCGGACCCAGTATGTCGTGATAAACGGCAGGAGGGTAGAGAAAGAGATAATCAGAGACGGAGAGAGTGAGTGGGAGAGATGGGCTAAAAGCGATGTTAAATGGTGGAATGGGACAAAGTTTGTGTTAGGGACATCTAATGGAAGGCTTAAATCTACTGAATTGGTTGAGAAAACGAGGAGTGCTTCTGTAAAGAAAATATCGTAAGGATGGGAATGAGACTGATTACAGAGTGGTGCTCCAGCGTTTCCAGCTCTTATCAGCTACGCATGACATTATATTTTGAACAAATTCAGAGATGCTCTACTAAGATCGTAACAAATCGCTGTCGTCTAGACGAAAGTATAACAGAAATGATCGACCACCAGAAATGGTAATCTCTAAATGATGGGTGACATACTAGGACAATCACGAGGTTTTAATTGTCACATCGAAAACATAAAGGCAAATAATTATTATTTGTTTTTCAAACAAGGAAATACTCTTGGATGCCCGGGAAAACAACAGTTTCATTAACACGTTACACTCATTTGGAGCATCATCGAAAAACCTTTAAGAAAAAGAATAAGGGAAACAAAATAGTATTCCTCAACGCATAGTCCTGTCTTGCAGAGTTATAGTGGGAATTAAAAAAGAATACTTTAATATACTGCAGAATCTGCACTTATCAGATCTGTGGGGAGCCGGCCGTGGTGGCCGAGCGGTTCTGGGCGCTTCAGTCCGGAACCGCGCGACTGCTACGGTCGCAGGTTCGAATCCTGCCTCAGGCATGGATGTGTGTGATGTCCTTAGTTAGTTAGGTTTAAGTAGTTCTAGGGGACTGATGACCTCAGATGTTAAGTCCCATAGTGCTCAGAGCCATTTGAACCATTTGAATCTGTGGGGAACGTGGCAAAGAACTGTAAGATTCAGCTATTGAGAGCTAGTGGGTGAACGAGAACAAAACGGAACAGATGTAAAGGCAATATCCGGAGTACCATAGAGATGTGTGACAGGATCTTTGCTATTTACAATATATATAAATGATCTAGTAGAAACCGTCGGATACTCTATAAAGCTATTCGCAGATGATGCAGTTGTCTACACCAAAGTAGCAACGCCAGAAGATAGTAAAAATTTACAGAACGACGGGCAGAGAATTGATGATCGGTGCAGGCTCTGGTAGTTGACTCTGAAGGTAAATAAATGTAACATGTTGCGCATACATAGGAAAATAAATACACTACTGTACAGCTACACTATTGATGACAAACAGCTGGAGACAGAGTCTGCCCCAAAATACCTATGTGTAACTATCCAGAGCGATCTTAAGTGGAATGACCGCATAAAACAGATAGTGGATTCGAAAAATGGTTCAAATGGCTCTGAGCACTATGGGACTTAACATCTGTGGTCATCAGCCCCCTAGAACGTAGAACTACTTAAACCTAACTAACCTAAGGACATCACACACATCCATATCCGAGGCAGGATTCGAACCTGCGACCGTAGCAGTCGCGCGGTTCCGGACTGAGCGCCTTAACCGCGAGACCACCGCGGCCGGCCAGATAGTGGGAAAAGCAGACACCAGACTCAGATTCATCGGAAGCATCTTAACGAAATGTAACTCATCCACGAAAGAAGAGGCTTATAAGGCGTTCGCTCGACCGATTCTTTTGTTCATCTATCTGAGATCGCTATCTGGCAGGACAAATAGAGGAGATAGAGAAGATCCAACGAACAGCGGTGAGTTTCGTCACGCGATCGTTTACCTGGCGAGAGAGCTTTACGGAGATACTAAACAAACTCCACTGTCAGATATTACAAGAGAGGCGTTGTGCATCATTGAGAAAAATACTATTGACATTTCTGGACAGCACTTTTCTGGAGGAGTCGGACAATATATTACATCCCGCCATATACATCTCACGTGTTGACCACGAGGAAAAAATTCGAGAAATTAGAGCCAATACAGAGGATTACCAACAATCATTCTTCCCACGCATTATTCGCGAGTTGAACAGGGTTGGAGGGGTCAGATAGTGCTACCAAAAGTACCCTCTGCCACACGCTGTTAGGTGACTTGCAGAGTATGATGTAGATGTAGATGAGACAACATCAAACCTTACCCTGAACACACTGGAGTCAGTTGCTAAAGTCTCAACAACTACAGGTTCTGAAACTACGTAACACATTCTGTACACTAAATTATAACTTCTTCCAAGTTCGCAAGTAAAACGCATAATGTTCGTGCTGTCGGTGGACTAGATAACTTTCATCTTATCGGCGTGCGTGTGCTCATCCTCAACATTACTTCATGCATAAAGTGTAAACTGATACATTTATCTATAGTTTGTTAAAAGTTTAAAGCCTAAAACTAAATTTAATAAAAATTAATGTGCATAGAGCACCTTCTCTAAGTACCATCTATTTTGGGCAAGCTGCGCTGCCCTACTTTGTGGGCAAGCGGCTACCGCGCATACTAATGTGGACTACACTTAAAGCACATGGCTGCATAAACAAACCAAAGGTGTGTACCTACAGTAATGTTATCCGTAAAATAATTGCAATAAAACTGTAGGACCAATAAAACCAAATATAATATGGTAACCTACTTCATCATGAAGCTACTACACTTATCTTGTGTAAAGATCTCATTAGGTACAACACATAATGGGGTTCTTACTCAGTGAGATAAAAATTCTTAAAAACTTGTAAAACCGGTTATGGATGCTTCTTAAGTGATGTGCGTAATGCTTGCTACATTACTTGAGCAACTCAGATAATCATTCTAAAAATGACAGCATAGCATTGCTATAGGTTTGGCTTTCGGCAGTCTGCTGATCATTAAGGAATAACTCTTAACGTGTATGCAAGTTCCAGATACTGACAGGGCCCTCAACTACCTGAATTAGTAACTCCAGCTTACACATAGAAGTACTTCATTTGACATGTATCGTAAACCTACCACAAGTGATGCGCTGATCCACGCCACTTCATATCACAGCCACCAACATAAATGAATTTTTTTCAAATCAATAATTGACCGCCTGCGTGACAGACACCTGGTCCCGGCGGTTATGAACCAGGAGCTCAAAATAGTTGATGTAACTCTAAACTAATAGGAAAGCTGTTTGAATAACAACTGGCGAGAATAAATAATCAAGTAGCAGTGAATCCTGCGGCCTCAAAGACGAAGTTCATTGTACTTCCTTTCTTGAGACACGTTTTGTATCAACCAGCAAAACTCTTCAAAAATCGTGGTGTTAGAATAACATTCACGACCCACTATAAAGCCCATCACAGCTACATACTCAATGAACAGCATTACGGGCATATACATGCTGCCTCTGACTTGCATAAACTGGAGCGTTATGAGAGCTGTCGTCTCCATAACGAGGTCTAAATGGTACAAAAGGCTCTGAGCACTATGCGACTTAACATCTGAGGTCATCAGTCGCCTAGAACTTAGAACTAATTAAACCTAACCAACCTAAGGACATCACAAACATCCATGCCCGAGGCTGGATGCCTCGTGCTTTATGTGACGTGATGTTGTGATCTGCACTTATAATGAAACTCTCCACTCGAACACAAAATATATTTTTTTTCCTTGGACGTTTCGGCCTTTCGCACTGGTCAAAGGAACTGAATGTAAAAGGAGAGGCACATAATGAGAATCGTGTCGACATCACAAACTGAATGCACTGTACAGACAGCAGAATTTGCACCTATCAGAACAATGTTCATTCAGAGTATCGAGTATAGCTTAACCTTAATAATAAGAGACCATATGGCACTTGGATTTTTGTAATTAGTTTTTCCTTTTATGGCGCGCAAAGTTCAGAATTTAAATATACTTCTTCCAATGCTGTTGGATGTAGCTCTCAGAAATTCTGTAGAAAAGTGACTTTGAAGTTTTTCGACCGCATTTAATACGCTAAAACAAGGAAAATACATTTAGACAAGCAGAGAGCGCTTCCTGGCTAGGTTGGAGGCCTGGGGTCGATTCCAGGTGGATTCAAATTTTTACATATTCTACGAGCATTTCCATTTAGCGTAGAATACACAAAGAGCACGAGGGTGGGAACTGCTAGATCGAGTATCGTTTCGGTCATTTTTTTCGTTTTTCATTCATTGTTTTCGAATACCTACGTCATTTAAATATAAAATTCGTCAAATACATTCTAATTAACACATGTAATTGTAACTTTTACGAAAAATGCTCATCTTTATATTTCTAGTTGTATATTGCACACAAAATTCCAATTTTCACTGCAAACAAAAATTCTTAAATAGTCATCTTTCATAAAAGATGGTTAATTAAGAGTTTATAATTAAAAGAAGCTAGAAATCAGATTTTCCTATCTTTTCGTATTTTATACCTCACATAAATGTTCATAGAACGTGCAACTTACTTTAAAAATTTCCATCCACCTGGAACCAAACACCGGCCCGTCACCCAGGGAGCAAGCAGTCTATCACAGAGCCACGGTGCTTTTTTTATATAATGTGAATTTATACAGCAACAGGCATTACAAATATCTTACATTGACTTCAAATACAACATATAAATGAGATGTAAGAACTTTTCTCTTTTCCATTTATCACTAAGGATTTGTTGTTGTTCGTTCTTCAGATGTTGTTTAAAGTCATACACTCTCCTCCCTCCTTGAAGATGTAATTTCCAATACAATATAACTTACGGATCATGAGAGTGGTCTTGTCTACGATGTTGGAAATGCTTCAATGACCATGTACATTATTTTCTTGTTGTTTATTTCGCCGATAGTAGGCTTGCTGATTTAAATTTTATCTGTTTCCATATACGTACTGCTCAACGTGCGGCAGTGCTAACCATTCTACAGTACTAGTAGTATGGATAACTAGTCAGTTTTATTCTGTGGAATGGTGTAGCTGTCGGGACTAAATCATTTACAGACATGTAAGCTTCTGTGCACGACCTAGAACTTAAGGATTTGTACAAAATTAGGCCAGAAAGTCTTCCGGTTTAAGTCTGTGTATTTCATCTGGTTTGCTGGGGGACATGAAGTGATTTCCCCAGTGGTTTCTATCTTTTTTTTTGTCGTATAGAATCTTACACTGGGGGTCTTCTCAAAAATACATAGTATGTTGCAGTTTGCAAGGGATGGATTATGTCTGCTGGCATCCTGTCATCAGGAAGTCCGATCGATTAGCTGGTAATTTGAGAGAATTTATGAGATTTTTCACTGTAAGGGCTGAACATTTTGCCTCACAATCTGTTAAGGCTTCACGCCCGGGTTCCCGGGTTCGATTCCCGGCGGGGTCAGGGATTTTCTCTGCCTCGTGATGACTGGGTGTTGTGTGATGTCCTTAGGTTAGTTAGGTTTCAGTAGTTCTAAGTTCTAGGGGACTGATGACCATAGATGTTAAGTCCCATAGTGCTCAGAGCCATTTGAACCATTCTGTTAAGGCTTGGCCGCCTTCGTTAAGTGGTTTATCCGAAATACCACGCCTTTCCAAATAAACAAACCTACGTACTTTTTAATTTGTACTATATATTTTTTATAGTTGGGTATGATTTGTGCAAAATACTACATTTAAAATAGGGCCAGTATGTTTACTTATTCAAATCTTTGAATGTTGTTTAATTTTCCTTTAGTATTCGCTATCAGGATAACTCCTGCTTTTTCTATCACTCCTGCGATATTGACGTCAATTAACTCGTTTATGTTTTCCCTTAATTTCTCTCCTGGCACTTCCATTCCAACACTCTCGGTTAATGGGTGCGGCATGGGATGAGCACTTTCATTTACCCACAAGAGCTGTGATTTATCGTCGTTTATCATAGCCCTTGATCCTTTTTTATAACCGTCCATTATTTCTGATACTTTCTGGTTTCACGGAGCTCTGTTAAGTATAATGGTAACATCATTGGCGTAGACGTTCACAGTGAGTCTCTTTTTCAGCAGCATGAAATCCTGGTATTGAGTTGCTGAATCTAAAGATTAATGATTGTAATGAGATGACAAACAGTTCCATTAGTAAGGGACAAACCGGTCGAACAGAACGTCGGATAGGGAATGATTCCGTGAAATATTCGTTGATTTGCACCTTGGAAAACATTTGGTACTGATTTCCTACGAATAAATCTGTTGTTGTTTGTGGAAATCGGAAATGCTTTAACACACCCCTTAGGAGCCGACAGCTGACTTTATCAAAGGCTTTCTTTAAATCATGTTCAGTAGCCCAAGTGTTTGTTCCTGATGCTTCCATGTGTAGAAATTCGTACCTCTTAAGGAGAAAATTCCATCTATAATACTTTTGTTAGGTACGCCAAAAGACTGCTTCTGCCCGAAGATGTCTAGAAAGGGTTTCCTTTAATCTCGCCACTGTGATACGAGAAACTATTTTTGAGTCTCCGCACAACGTTATCGGCCTGAAATACATTTTTTATTTTTTATTTGTGGACTCCGTTTCTTGGGAACGAGTACGGTAATTCCGTCTGTAATTTTTGGGAGTATAGGTACCCGAATCGCCGTTTCTCTATCGCAGCTTCTCTAAAATCTCATTTACCAACTGACCAGAAGGATTTATAAAATCCATAGGAGACGCCGCCTCCTCCTAGACGTCTGTGTTTAGGCAAATTCCTTATACCTTCAGTTTCTCCTTCAAATATTGATTCTGACTACATACTGGTACTTTCGTTTGTTAGATGTGACGTACAGTTTTCTAGAGGTGTGCTGGAACATCAGATGGTTGCTCTATACAGTCTTTGGAAAAGCTCTTTTATCACTTCCTGAATGACATACAGTGAGGTGAGAAAAGTCATGGAATACCTCCTAATACCGTATCGGACATTTTGCCTGCTAAGTGTAGCAACTTGAGGCGGCAAGGACTTAACAAGTCGTAGGAAATCCCTTGCAGACATATTGAGCCATGCTGCCTCTATAGCCGCCCATGGTTTGGAAAGTGTTGCCGGTCCAGGATTTTGTGCACGGACTGACCTCTCGATTATCTCCCATAAATGTTCGATAAGATTCATGTCGGGCGATCTGAGTGGCCAAATCATTCGCTCGAACTGTTCAGAATTTCTTCGATCGCGGACATTGTGCCCCAGTGACATGGTGCACTGTCATTCTTAAAAATTCCATCGTCGTTCGGAAAAATAAAGTTCATGAATGGCTGCAGATGATCTCCAGGTAGCCAAACATAAACATTCTCAGTAATTATCGGTTCATGTGCAACGGAGAACACAGTCAGATCCACGTAAACACAGCCCATATCATTATGAAGCCACTACCAGCTTGCACAGTGCCTTGTAACAAGTTGAGTTCGTGGCTTCTTGGGGTCTTCCCCACACTCGAACGCTACCAGCTGCTCTTACCAACTGAAATCGGGATTCATCTGACCAGGTCATGGTTTTCCAGTCGTTTAGTGTCCAACAGATATGGTTACGAGCCTAGGGGTGGCGCATCAGGTGCTTTTGTGCTGTTAGTAAAGGCACTAACGTTGGTCGTCTGCTCCCATAGCCCATTAACACCAAATGGTGCCGCACTGTCCTAACGGACACTTTCATTGTATGTCCCATACTGATTTCTGTGGTTATAACCCGCAGTGTTGCTTGTCTGTTAGCACTGACAACTCTATGCAAACGCCGCTGCTGTCGGTCGTTATGTGAAGGCCGTCGGCCACTGCGTTGTCTGTGGTGAGAAGTAATGTCTCAGATTTTATATTCTCTGCACGCTCTTGACTCTGTGGAGGAATATTGAATTCCCTAACGATTTTCGAAATGAGATGTCCCATGGGTCTAGCTTCAACGATTATTCAACGTTAAAAGTGTTTTAATTCACGACATTCGCCATAATTCTGTCGGAAACATTTTCACATGAATCATCCGAGTACAAATGACAGCTCCACCAATGCACCGCCGTTTTATACCTTGTGTACGCAATATTGCTGCTATCTGTACATGCACATATAGCTATCGCGTGCTTCTATCACCTCAACGTATTGCGAAAGCAAAGAGAGCTTCACTCCAAGTTTAAACGCAGCCAAAACCTCTCAGACAAACAGAAGCTAAACGATGTCAAAGTTAGCGTAAGGAGGGCTATGCGTGAAGCGTTCAGTGAATTCGAAAGTAAAATTCTATGTACCGACTTGACAGAAAATCCTAGGAAGTTCTGGTCTTACGTTAAATCAGTAAGTGGCTCGAAACAGCATATCCAGACACTCCGGGATGATGAAGGCATTGAAACAGAGGATGGCACGCATAAATCTGAAATACTAAACACCTCTTTCCAAAGCTGTTTCACAGAGAAGGACCGCACTGCAGTTCCTTCTCTAAATCCTCGCACAAACGAAAAAATGGCTGACATCGAAATAAGTGTCCAAGGAATAGAAAAGCAACTGGAATCACTCAACAGAGGAAAGTCCACTGGACCTGACGGGATACCAATTCGATTCTACACAGAGTACGCGAAAGAACTTGCACCCCTTCTAACAGCCGTGTACCGCAAGTCTCTAGAGGAACGGAAGGTTCCAAATGATCGGAAAAGAGCACATGTAGTCCCAGTCTTCAAGAAGAGTCGTCGAGCAGATGCGCAAAACTATAAACCTATATCTCTGACGTCGATCTGTTGTAGAATTTTAGAACATGTTTTTTGCTCGAGTATCATGTCGTTTTTTGAAACCCAGAATCTACTATGTAGGAATCAACATGGATTCCGGAAACAGCGATCGTGTGAGACGCAACTCGCTTTATTTGTTCATGAGACCCAGAAAATATTAGATACAGGCTCCCAGGTAGATGCTATTTTTCTTGACTTCCGGAAGGCGTTAGATACAGTTCCGCACTGTCGCCTGATAAACAAAGTAAGAGCCTACGGAATATCAGACCAGCTGTGTGGCTGGATTGAAGAGTTTTTAGCAAACAGAACACAGCATGTTGTTATCAATGGAGAGACGTCTACAGACGTTAAAGTAACCTCTGGCGTGCCACAGGGGAGTGTTATGGGACCATTGCTTTTCACAATATATATAAATGACCTAGTAGATAGTGTCGGAAGTTCCATGTGGCTTTTCGCGGATGATGCTGTAGTATACAGAGAAGCTGCAGCATTAGAAAATTGTAGCGAAATGCAGGAAGATCTGCAGCGAATAGGCACTTGGTGCAGGGAGTGGCAACTGACGCTTAACATAGACAAATGAAATGTATTGCGAATACATAGAAACAAGGATCCTTTATTGTATGATTATATGATAGCGGAACAAACACTGGTAGCAGTTACTTCTGTAAAATATCTGGGAGTATGCGTGCGGAACGATTTGAAGTGGAATGATCATATAAAATTAATTGTTGGTAAGGTGGGTACCAGGTTGAGATTCATTGGGAGAGTCTTTAGAAACTGTAGTCCATCAACAAAGGAGGTGGCTTACAAAACACTCGTTCGACCTATACTTGAGTATTGCTCATCAGTGTGGGATCCGTACCAGATCGGGTTGACGGAGGAGATAGAGAAGATCCAAAGAAGAGCGGCGCGTTTCGTCACAGGGTTATTTGGTAACCGTGATATCGTTACGCAGATGTTTAACAAAGTGGCAGACTCTGCAAGAGAGGCGCTCTGCATCGCGGTGTAGCTTGCTCGCCAGGTTTCGAGAGGGTGCGTTTCTGGATGAGGTTTCGAATATATTGCTTCCCCCTACTTATACCTCCCGAGGAGATCACGAATGTAAAATTAGAGAGATTAGAGCGCGCACAGACGCTTTCAGACAGTCGTTCTTCCCGCGAACCATACGCGACTGGAACAGGAAAGGGAGGTAATGACAGTGGCACGTAAAGTGCCCTCCGCCACACACCGTTGTGTGGCTTGCGGAGTATAAATATAGATGTAGATGTAGATGAAGTACCCATGTGTAGACTGTATGTTACTCATATATCCCTGTTTTCGTCTTTTTGGTTGTCTTGTGAAGTGATAAAGACTCCACTTCTCATATGGTATATCCCCTCCCCTGCAGGCGATATTTTTCCCTTCTAGTTCGCTTTCCTACAGACCTAAAATTCTCTTTTAGAATTTTTCAAAATGGCTTGCTTTATCTTCCCCATTGACTATTTTTGCTTGCAGTTCACCATAGTTCATGATAGTAATGCTCGATATTATTTCTTCAGGTTCCATCAATCCTGTAGGTGACATCTGTAAATAATTTCCGAACTCTGTGTTTTACAAGTTTCTCTCATCACTCAATCGCTTTACGGAGGAAGCGTTTCTGGTTAACCCACAATATGTAACTAACACCGAACGCCATCTTTAGCCATGTTATGTGGAACAGTTACAATTAAATTTCCAGTATCCTCTGCCAGTTATTTTGGGACTAGGTAGATCTTTTGCCTTATTACAGCTTGATGGTCGGAAAAGCTGACGGGGATTACGTCGTCTTGTTCAGTTATTACCGTTGTGATGTAGATTTTGCCACGCATAGATGGTGCTACTGCCTAGGTATATGTGTACTGAGTACGGTAATGGCAGGTCGCTCAACTGCACCTGTCATGTCCAGAACTGCAATCATATTGTTCACGGTAGCACAGAAAAGTGTTGTGCCTTTCGAATCTATTCCCCATAAAATGCAATTACAGTCCCCTCTGATGACGTCAGCTACTGCCTATCTCAGAAAATAGTGACTTCACAGATGAAAAACGCTTTTTGTTGCTACTCTGTTACTTGATCCAGGTGTAAAAACATTATCCCATTCAGGGTGCAACTAATAGCTAACATTTTCCGTCTTCATGTGTTTTATGTTTTTTTACGTATTCAGATTCTGTTTGTTCAATGTCCATATCGGTTTTCCTGTGTCTTTGTGCTGTGCTTTCTTCTCTTCATTTTCACTTTATGACTTGCTACGCTTAAGTTTGGTTTGACCTTCACCTTTGACGATTTTTCTCCACTGTAGTGTATGAGCGACTTCCGACTGCCGTTGATTATCTCAGTGTCCCTAGCACAGGGCTCACATGGTTCGTCACCGACAAGAGAGTATTATTTGAAGTGTGTTTCGGTATGCTTCCTTGGTTGTTATTTTCATTTTCAAATACGAGGACTATTGAAGTCTCAGTCAGATGTTGCAGTCCGCTGTGTTTCTTCGTCTATCAGTTGCTATTTACTTTCTTGTGGGGTTGCGTTCTCGTGGTCTGTTACGTCTGGTTGTTGCGACTGATACACCATAGTTTGCACTTCCTCTCCTGCTTCCATCTCAAGTTCAATTCATTAGTTTCTCAGACTTCGGTTTTCTTCGTGTTTGTGATGGCTTCCCACCAGATTCTTCGTTCTCCTCTTCTTTTCTTCTTCATCATCTTCTGAGTTCGAACTTTAATTTCCCAGTGGCTACTTTTTGTTCTTCTGAAATTCGTTTGTGGTGAGCTGATCTTTCACTCTCGTTTCTAAATCACAACCATTCTGATAAATTCCCTCCTCAACCGCTTTCAAGCTGTTTTCTTGCAAGCCCCACTCCCCTTATTTGTATTTTCATGATACACTCCTGGAAATTGAAATAAGAACACCGTGAATTCATTGTTCCAGGAAGGGGAAACTTTATTGACACATTCCTGGGGTCAGATACATCACATGATCACACTGACAGAACCACAGGCACATAGACACAGGCAACAGAGCATGCACAATGTCGGCACTAGTACAGTGTATATCCACCTTTCGCAGCAATGCAGGCTGCTATTCTCCCATGGAGACGATCGTAGAGATGCTGGATGTAGTCCTGTGGAACGGCTTGCCATGCCATTTCCACCTGGCGCCTCAGTTGGACCAGCGTTCGTGCTGGACGTGCAGACCGCGTGAGACGACGCTTCATCCAGTCCCAAACATGCTCAATGGGGGACAGCTCCGGAGATCTTGCTGGCCAGGGTAGTTGACTTACACCTTCTAGAGCACGTTGGGTGGCACGGGATACATGCGGACGTGCATTGTCCTGTTGGAACAGCAAGTTCCCTTGCCGGTCTAGGAATGGTAGAACGATGGGTTGGATGACGGTTTGGATGTACCGTGCACTATTCAGTGTCCCCTCGACGATCACCAGTGGTGTACGGCCAGTGTAGGAGATCGCTCCCCACACCATGATGCCGGGTGTTGGCCCTGTGTGCCTCGGTCGTATGCAGTCCTGATTGTGGCGCTCACCTGCACGGCGCCAAACACGCATACGACCATCATTGGCACCAAGGCAGAAGCGACTCTCATCGCTGAAGACGACACGTCTCCATTCGTCCCTCCATTCACGCCTGTCGCGACACCACTGGAGGCGGGCTGCACGATGTTGGGGCGTGAGCGGAAGACGGCCTAACGGTGTGCGGGACCGTAGCCCAGCTTCATGGAGACGGTTGCGAATGGTCCTCGCCGATACCCCAGGAGCAACAGTGTCCCTAATTTGCTGGGAAGTGGCGGTGCGGTCCCCTACGGCACTGCGTAGGATCCTACGGTCTTGGCGTGCATCCGTGCGTCGCTGCGGTCCGGTCCCAGGTCGACGGGCACGTGCACCTTCCGCCGACCACTGGCGACAATATCGATGTACTGTGGAGACCTCACGCCCCACGTGTTGAGCAATTCGGCGGTACGTCCACCCGGCCTCCCGCATGCGCACTATACGCCCTCGCTCAAAGTCCGTCAACTGCACATACGGTTCACGTCCACGCTGTCGCGGCATGCTACCAGTGTTAAAGACTGCGATGGAGCTCCGTATGCCACGGCAAACTGGCTGACACTGACGGCGGCGGTGCACAAATGCTGCGCAGCTAGCGCCATTCGACGGTCAACACCGCGGTTTCTGGTGTGTCCGCTGTGCCGTGCGTGTGATCATTGCTTGTACAGCCCTCTCGCAGTGTCCGGAGCAAGTATGGTGGGTCTGACACACCGGTGTCAATGTGTTCTTTTTTCCATTTCCAGGAGTGTATTTTAAAAATGGTATGCGCGTATTTGAAACACCACACTGGTCCCCTTAAGCTAAATGCTTAACAGAATTACGCAAAAAAAAAAAAAAAAAAAAAAAAAAGGTTCAAATGGCTCTGAGCACTAAGGAACTTAACACCAGCGGTCATCAGTCCCCTAGAACTTAGAACTACTTAAACCTAACTAAGCTAAGGACATCAGACATATTCATACCCGAGGCAGGATTCGAACCTGCGACCGTAGCGGTCGCGCGGCCCCAGACTGAAGCGCCTAGAACAGCTCGGCCACAACGGCCGGCACTGGATAACACGAGAGATAAATTAGCCCTATGACAGTCAACCCGAGGTTGGTAATCTAGGCATATTAATAATCTCTTTCTACAAACTTAATGAAAAATAACGCTTCTGACCAAAATACTTGAGTGAAGTTGAATTAATAGCGCTCTCACCCTCAAGAATCACATACAGATACAGCTGAGTGAGTGTTCCATTATGAGCAAAGCTTATTAAAAAATTAATTTGATTTATTGGTTGCCGAATGTTTTTAAAGCAAGGAAGCAGTGATCGTTCACGAATTAATATACCTCCCTAAGTAACAATGAATGTGCGTTACAGAATTAAAGTTAGTATGCAAGCATAAAGATCAACGGAATCATGGCCAGAGTTGAGAAAGGAGCTGAGCTGTATTTTACCGTATCGAGCATGAGTGTGCATGATGAGTCTGTTTGTACAGACTCGTCTGGTGGTTGGTGGGTCTCTTTTCTCCTTCGCCGATCTAAGACACTCTTTGATCTTCCTTGTCGGTTTGAAAATCGTCTTTACGCCATGTTTGCGCAATATACGGCCGATTCTGTCCGTCACTCTGGGAATGTATGGCAGAAAGGCCGTACCCGACATTTCTTTTTCTGGTTCCTTACTTCGCCGAGTGTTTGGCTCTGTTACACTTCTAATGTAATTTGTGGAGTACCCATTGCTCCTCAGAACAGTTTCCAGGTGTTGCATTTCTCGTTTGAGGTGTTGCGGCTCACATATTCGTCCTGCTCTCGTTAGGAGCGTAAACGTCAGAAAAATCATTAGATGAACGTCGGCCGAAGAACCCGAGACAGAAGCCAATAGGCAGTTTGTCAGCAAGTGGCCACGAAAGCCTTAACAATTTTGTAGTGTAAGATATGCTTGAAAATCCACAGGACCTGTATTTATTCACTCCGAGACGAGTGGAAGCTGCTTTGAACGCCGACGGGTTTAGTACGCCGTATTGAGCATAGTAACGTGTTATGTTTTTGGTGTTTCTATATCTTTATACAGTATCTTTGTCAACCGCCCGTATGTCAATAACTCTGCAGAAAGAGTAACGTTTCTTGTGTTTACCTGTCTAAATGAATATTCGTTTCACTTGTTATTTTGTAAGCTACAGAGAAGAACACGTCAACCGAAACACCGTGCACGGAGATGTAGAGCAAGGGACGGCGTAGCACGTGTGCTGCGGAGCGGCCACGGTCGTTTAGCCGCCTCGCAGTGGTTATCGACGCTACCTGCAGACCGGCCGGGGCGTCCGCTGTTGCTCCCCTGCCCAGACAGGGCGTAACGCCGGAGGCAGTGCGGCCCTCGTATTAGTAATTACGGCGTGGCTGCCGCCCCAGCTGAGCACGGCCTGGCCCGACCCGGCCCGGGACACAATTACCGGCAGCATTCTTGGCGTTCCTCCGGTCGCCACGACGTGGCCCGCACTAGCCGCCATCCGAGGCGCCACTGCATGTCCACAGCAGCCTGCTAATACACAGGGTGTCTTCAAAGTCCTGCTTCTTCGTACGTCTTCAGCTACCAGGTTTGTTAGCAGCAGTTCGCCATGCGTTAATGTCTTCAGACTTTCTCTTCAGAACTGTGTACACTGAGGCGCCAAAAGTCGTGAAACACCTCCTAGTATCGCGTCGACCTAATTTTTCCGGTATGGTGCAGCAACTCATCGTGGCATGGACCAAGTCGTTGTAGGTCCCCTGCACAAGTGTTGTACCGTGCTACCTCTGCGAAAGCGTTGCCGGTGCAGGCTTCTGCGAAGGAACTCACCTCTCGATTACGTCCCATGTCGGGCGATCTAGGTAGTCGAATCATTCGCTCGTAGTGTCCAGATTGTTCCTCAAAGCGACTGCGAACAATTCCGTCTTCGTGACATGGCGCTTGGTTCAAAAATGGTCCAAATGGCTCTGAGCACTATGGGACTCAACACCTGAGGTCATCACTCCCCTAGAACGTAGAACTACTTAAACCTAACTGACCTAAGGATATCACACACATCCATGCCCGAGGCAGGATTCGAACACGCGACCGTAGCAGTCGCGTGGTTCCGGACTGACGCGCCTAGAACCGCTCGGCCCCACCGGCCGGACATGGCGCTTGGTCATCCATAAAAATTCCATCGTTGTTTGGCAACATCAATTCCATGAACGAGTGCAAATGGTCTCCAAGTAGCCGTCCATGATCGGTTCAGTTAAACCAGAGGGCCCCAATCCATTCTATGTAAACATAGCCCACACCATCATGGAGCCTCCAGAAGATTTTCAGATTGTTCTTCAAGACAACTGCGAACAATTCCGGCTCCATGACAAGGCACTTTGTCATCCATAAAAATTCCATCGTTGTTTGTGAACATGAATTCCATGAATGAGTGCAAATGGTCTCCAAGTAGCCGAACATAACTATTTCCAGTCAAGGATCAGAACCAGAGGATCCAATCCATTCGATGTAAACACAGCTCACACCATCATGGAGCCTCCAACAGATTGCACAGTACCTTGTTGTCGACTTGGGACTATGGCTCCGTGGGGTCTGCGCCGCACTCGAACCCTACCATCAGTTCTTACCAACTGAAATCGGGACTCATCTGACCAGGATACGGTTTTCCAGTCATCTAATCGATACAGACATGCAGCAGTCGATGTTGTGCTGTTAGCAAAGACACTCGCGTCGGTTGTCTGCTATCACAGTCCATTAACGCCAAACCTTCCTGCCCTCTCGTAAGGGGATACGTTCGTCGAGCGTGCCACATTGATTTCTGCGGTTATTTCACGCAGTGTTGCTTCTATATTAACGCTGAAAATTCTACGCGAACGCCGCTGCTCTCAGTCGTTAAGTGAAGGCCATCGACCACGGCGTTGTCCGCGGTGACAGGTTATGCCTCGAAAGTGGTATTTTCAGCACTCTCTTGACACTGTGGATCTTGGTACACCGGCCGGGCCGCGGTGGTCTAGCGGTTCTAGGCGCTCAGTCCGGAACCGCGCGACTGCTACGGTCGTAGGTTCGAATCCTGCCTCGGGCATGGATGTGTGTGATGTTCTTAGGTTAGTTAGGTTTAAGTAGTTCTAAGTTCTAGGGGACTGATGACCACAGCAGTTAAGTCCCATAGTGCTCAGAGCCATTTGAACCATTTTTTTTTTATCTTGGTATACTCAACTCATCAACGATGTCCGAAAAGGAATGTTCGATGCGTCTAGCTCCAATGGCCATTCAGTGTTCAAAGTCTGTGAATTCCCCTCGTGTGACCATAATCACAACGGAAACATTTTTTTGCGTGAATCAGCTGAGTCAAATGACAGCTTCGCCATTGCACGGCCCTCTTACTACCGCCATATGTACATGTATTTATAACTGTCTCATGCCGCGCAGAGTGGCCGCGTGGTTTGAGGCGTAATGTCACGGACGGCGTGGCCCCTCCCGCCGGAGGTTCGAGTCCTCCCTCGGGCATGGGTGTGTGTGTGTGTGTGTGTGTGTGTGTGTGTGTGTGTGTGTGTCGTTCTTATCATAAGTTAGTTTAAGTCAGTTTTAGTAGTGTGTAAGTCTAGGGACCGATGACCTAAGCAGTTTGGTCCATTAGGAATTCACACACACACACACACACACAAACTGTCTCATGACTTGTCACCTCATTGTCAGTGTAGGTGATGCAGCTGATATCCTTCATTATCTGCTTGATGTGTTCCTCGGTCTGCCTCTTATATTTTTTCCTTCTACTCTCCATTCAACGATACTTTTAATGATACCATCATGTCTCAGCAGATGGCCGACCCACATGTCCCTTCAGTGTTCGATTACCTTGAGGACACAAGGCTTCTCTTCCTCATCTTTGTGTAAGACCTCTTCATTTGATATCTTGCCTACCCAAAAATCTGGAGCATTCTGGGGTAGCACCGCATCTCGAAGGCTGTTATTTTATATTTTTCTGCTTCTCCGAGCGAGCCGTGGCGGCTGGCTCGGAGACGATTTCCGCATGAATGATAATCATTAGTCGGCTGCCGAACAAGGAAGCTACATGGCACTAGGCCGAAGCGTGAAGAGTCGGGTCGCAGAGAGAAAAGTGGGTGGCACTCGGCGGAGTGCAGTCAAGTCCGGTGAAGGCAGTTCGGAAAGGCGCGTGCTTGGCCGCGCAGTCCTGTTTGGCAGTGGGGCTTGTAGTGCACAGGAATGGTCGCTCTCTTTTTCTTGTTGCCGTGGATTTGTGACACATTGCCTTACCCGCAAGTGTACCGTTTTTCAACTTTCCCGATAGTGATTTTTCGGCAGACTTGATAGTGAGGATTTCTGCTATTTGGAAAACTGGAGTATTATGTTTTGCTATACTCTTCTCTATGCCTTGTGATTGCTTCTACCTGGATTGCGACTTACTGGTTGTGTGAGAAAGAACGTAACCTATGGGTATGCGTCCCGATGTATTTGTAAATGTATACTTTATATGTTGTTGCTTCTTAACGCTCGTATGTGAGTAGCTTTACACAAGAAGCAGGTTCTTGTCATACTGAATGTAAATTCATCCCCTGGCTCGTCTAATGTTTCATTTTAATGTGTTTTAGTGTTTCTACTGATTTCCGGTAAGACTAAGTGCCTCACAGTGCGGTTATGCCACTTGAGGTTCTGCGGGTGTTATTTTGCCCATCTGTGTGCTGGCGGGAACGAGGGGACGTGTAAGGTAGAGGTACAAAAAATGATTCAAATGGCTCTGAGCACTATGGGACTTAACATTTATGGTCATCAGTCCCCTAGAACTTAGAACTACTTAAACCTAAGGACAGCACACAACACCCAGTCATCACGAGGCAGAGAAAATCCCTGACCCCGCCGGGAATCGAACCCGGGAACCCGGGCATGGGAAGCGAGAACGCTACCGCACGACCACGAGCTGCGGACGCTAGAGGCACATTTGCTACTCCTACGAGTAATTGAAATGGTTCAAATGGCTCTAAGCACTGGGGTCATCAGTCCCCTAGACTTAGAACTACTTAAACCTAACTAACCTAAGGACAGCACACACATACCCGAGGCAGGATTCGAACCTACGGCCCTAGCAGCAGCACGGTTCCGGACTGAAGAGCCAAGAACCGCTCGGCCACCATACGAGTAATTAACCCTCTCTGAATTTCAATTTGTGATATACCCTCCGAGGTCTCTGAGCTATTTGTTGTTTTATGGAGTTACTTTTAATTCCTAATTCTTAAGAAAGTTATTTGTGTGGAATTCCCATTCGTGTTTTGCTGTGACATCCAGGAGAAAAATGTTTAACAGATGTTGTTGTTTTGTGTTCATTAGTCGATACACGCCACTGAAGTCCCTAAATCGAAGACGCGCTTGTACTGACGCCAACTTGTTTGGTATCCTTGTTAGCCTTGTCGTAAGCATTACCCACGAAATGTTGAAACGTCACTGTACACAGACAATAGCTTTGAAGCCTGTATTTGCGTTCCTTGACGCTTATTTGGGCAATTGTTTGTAATCATAATTTGATTAATGAGTGGCCCAGATGGGCACGTGATATTTGTGCTCCAACAAATAAGTCTGTCTTTACTTCAGGTGCGTCTGCCGTACTTGTTATTCAAAGGACTTGGTAAAGTTTGGTCGGTTGCCTGTTTGGCCTCGGCGGGCCTCGACTCTTTCCACATCCCAGAGACTCCTCTCCAAGGGATCCATGGAAAACGATAAAAGTAATGTAATGTAATAACGGCTCCTTGATATCCGGCAGACAACCTGCACATTGGATGTGTCAGCCGGTGTGTGTAATTGCGGCGAGGGACCCCCATTCTGAAATTAAAGCCTAATGCGTTTAATCTGAGGCCTCTACAGAAGAGTTACGTTTCATTAAATTTGAAATCTTGGGTAACTGTCCGAACTGTGCGTCTATGTTAATCGTAATTTTTTTTCTCTTTAAATGAGCCTTTGGGGATTAGCAGTGGTGACTGAAATCGTTTTTCTGATCTTTTGATCCGTATATCTGGTAATCTGGTATCTTATGTATAAAATATTGTATTATGTTTTATTTTACAGAAGAAGAAAGCGTAGCTGAGCGTAACTCATGATTTCAGAGCTGTGGTTTTCTGTTGTTAAGGACAGATCCTTTTTCTTTTTTAATTCTTGTCCTATTTCCAAGTTATGTAATGAATGCATGCTTCTGTTTTTAAGTTAAAGGAGAGCGTCTTCTTCCACAGAACGTTTAGATGCTTTTAAAATTTTCTTTCTTACCAATTTTGGCCCAACTAATTGTTATTAGGGCCCTTTTAAATTACTTCAATTATTTAATCTGTGATCTCTCTCCCTGGAATTTGTTTGTTGGTGTAATAAAGTTGTATTTGTATTTTTGGTAAAACTGTGAATGTTGCTGAAAAGGTAGTCCCTAGGCTCAAGTCCTTTCGTTTGGGTAGTTTCACGGTGTTTGTGCAGAATCACACTCCAAAGGGCTTTATGAGGCTTTTCCTGATATGTTAGTCTGTAATACTGAATGTGGTTCAAATGGTTCGAATGGCTCTAAGCACTACGGGACTTGACATCTGAGGTCATTAGTCCCCTAGACTTAGAACTACTTAAACCTAACTAACCTAAGGACATCACACACATCCAAGCTCGAGGCAGGTTTTGAACCTGTGACCGTAGCAGCAGCGCGGTTCCGGACTGAACTGCCTACAACCGCTCGGCCACAGCGGCCGGCTACTGAATGTGAAAAGGTTTCTTCTCTTGTTAAAAGCCGCTTTTTCCTGGTGGATTCGGCTTGCAGTATCCATCCTTAATCTTTCGTCTGATATAATTTTGCTCCCTAAGTAAGCAAGGATTCGATAGTCTCCAGTCACTCAATGTTAAGTGAAAATTGGCCAACGATGCTTTGTCTGCTCACCGCTAGGACTTTTGTTTTACCATTATTAATTTTTATATTATAGGGAGCGCTGAGGATGGTATCCATCTGGGTCAGCGTCACTTCTAATTTTTAATTATTAATTTTTCTGCATCTTCACTTAACAATGCGGTATCCTCAACAAATTAATTGTTCCAGGCTTACGTTTCACTTTTTGCCAAATGACACCTTATTTAGGTCGCCTATGCATCTCACGATCATACCTGTCAGAAAAAGCAACAATTGCTTGTGTAGCGTTTCCGTAGGCTAGCATCCAAGCATAGGTCGAACACAAATGTAGAGTTTTGCAGATAAATTACGTTGATGGGTGACAGAGAAGTCACATCTACGTATTTCAAAAGGATATTTATACAATTTTAAACATTCGTGTTTGGGTACTTTCCGTGGAAAGGCTTTTCAGACTGACACTGTTTAGCAGTAAATTGACGACGTTTGTGAGATAAACTGTAGAGTCACGCTATAGAATCTGATTCTGTAAAATGTGAATTAGTGACAAACTAAACCTACGCTTTCGCATTAAGCGAGAGCTGCGATGTAGTTGACTCTCCGTAGAAGGAGCACAGGTGTCTGTTGCGGCCTCGAACAAGTCACCTTCAGCATCTATTTGATCGACGCGTGTTGACGCCAGCCCACGGTGGCACAGTTACGGCCGGCCTGAATGCACCAGGAAACGTTTGAGAAGAAGAAAAAATAAAGCAAGAACGAACCCATGTGTTGACATACCCGCAGTGTCCATAACTAGCAAAACAAGTTCGCGTACCCCACACACACACACACACACACACACACACACACACACACACACACACACGGGAAAGGAGAGAAAGAGACAGAGAGCGAGAGAGAGAATAAATTTGAGGCATATATAGGCCAAATCATCAATTTCACCTCACTTAGCTCCCACCCTTAGAACCAAAAAATGTGTAGAGTTCATTTTTGCCTTACGCCACTCTACATTTACGTAGCATCCCCAATACGACAAATATCCCATCACAACAAAGCAGTGGATGTGGCTGTCGATGACCCACTTATACACTGACGTGACATAAGTCATGGGACAGTGATATACACATATAAAGATGGAAATAGTATCGCGTACATGAAGTATTGATCTGATTTGATTTTCACAGGGAAGCTAAAACAGCTTAGGTCTAACCCGCCGCTGCCCGCACCAAAACCCAGTTTATTATGCGGTATCGCTCCTTGTATATCTAGTAAAGCCAACCAATGCCCTTAAATAGCGCAAGGAGTCCCTTTACCAGTTTTTTGTTAGACACAATTTCTTCAGGTCTAGTTGTCCCGAAGATTCTGTATCGTTTGCTCTCCAACGTCATGCATTCGAAGATTACAGGCTGGATGAAGGAAACAAAGTTATAGGGACTTTCCTAGATCTGTCTAAAGCATTCGATTCCGTGAATCCTGCAGTATTGTTATCCAAGTTAGAAAATTACTGGATAAGAGGAGTAGCTCTAAAATTACTAAGCTCTTATCTCCGTGATAGTGCACAAAACTAAATAATAAGAATGAAATTAAGATCGAAACAGTAAAGTCATCTTACAGAACTCTCAATTGTGGAGTTCCCTAGGAAGTATACTTGGACCATTCTTGTTTATAATATATATTAATGATATAACACAGCCACAAAACTCCAAACTAGTGAACTATGTTGATGATACATCTATTATTAGCTGGGGCTGTACAGAGCGGGCAGCATTCCAAAGCAACAAAGAGAACTTTGAAATGATCACAGAATATCTAACAGTGAATAAGCTTACACTGAACAAGGACAAGACTGTAGTAATAAAGTTCTTGCTAGATTTTAATAATACTCATACTCAATCACTTTCTACAGTTGAAACATCTGACAAACATAAATTTTTAGGCATATTGATTGATGAACATCTCACTTGGAAAGAGCATATCGTCTCCACCTCTAAAAAGGTCTCTAGTAATATTTGCTTACTAAAACGTCTTACAAATACAATAGCTCCTCTTGTCCTTAAACAAGTGTATTATGGGTTAATACACTCACATCTGCAATATGGGATCGAGGTCTGGGGTGGGGCTCCCACTGTCTATATGGATCGCATTGTCAGGCTTCAAAAGAGAGCAGTTAGCATAATTGCTAATATAAGCAAACGCCAGTCCTGTAGGGACTATTTCAAACATTATAAATTACTGCCTGTATACTCATTGTATGTATTTAAGACCATAATATTTGTAAAAGAAAACGAGGAAAATAGTGTAAAGAACAGTGACTCCCATAATTACAATACTCGAGCCAAAAGTGACTATAATAGGATACGGACTAACAGTCCATATGCAACTGGGAGACAATTCTATAAGTTGCCCAAAAATATAATGCGACTCCAAGGCAATCTTTTCAAGGGCAAGTTGAAAAATTTGTTAATAGAAAGATGTTTATACTCATTAAAAGAATTCTGAGCTGCAGTACTGTTAGTTTATTCTTTTACATACTGAAGTCTATTATTAGTGGTTGTATTGTTATAATTGGCTAATTGATGTATATAATCATTATATGTATGGAGTGATAAATAATGTGCTAATGTGTTTATAACATTATTGCGTGGAATGATATACAATGTGCTACTTCATGTATATATTCATTCTTGGAATGACATGTTATTGATATAATTGTACAAAAAATGACGATGTCCAAGACTGTAAAGTTAACACGGACAAATAAACATTAGTGTGATGCAGTTTCTTCACCCTCATCACAGATCCTCCGTTTAGGGTCTTCTTCCGTTCTATCTATTGTGTGTAGGTGTTTTTTTGAAATTACCATGGCCGGTCATCAGTCCAGTCGTGAGTTTGATCTCTTTCCTGTTCAATCCTAGGATTACAGAGCTTCTTTTAAAACATGGCTTGGGCGTCATGTTTTGTTTATGGACCTTGGTGCACATGAAGTATAAAAGGCTAGTGCACTGGCGGAGCTGTCATTTCTACTCACATGATTCATGTGAAAATGTTTATGAAGTGATAAGGGCCACACGACGGGAATTCACAGACACTGAACGCGGACTGGTAGTTGGAGTTTAGACGCGTGGGACATCTCATTTCGAAAATCGTTAGGGAATTCAATATTCCTCCACAGTGTCAAGAGTGTGCCGAGAATACCAAAAGTGAGGCATTACCTCTCACTATGGACACGCAGTGGCCGGCGGCCTTCACTTAACGACAGAGAGCAGCGGCGTTTGCGTAGAGTTGTCAGTCCTACCTGTCTAGCAACAACGCGTGAAATAACAGCAGCGATGAATCCGTTAGATCATAGTGGAGAAATGTGGCGTTAATAGGCTATGGCAGCAGATGACCGATGCGAGTGCGTTTGCTAATAGCACGATATCGCCTGCAGCACCTTTCCTGGGTTCGTGATTATATAAGTTGGACTGTAGACGATTGGAAAACCGTGGCATGGTCAGATGAGTCCCGATTGTAGTCGATAAGAGCTAATGGCAAGGTTCGAGTGTGGTGCAGATCGCACGGATCCATGGACCCAAAGAGTCAACAAGATAAGCAAGCTGGCGGTAGCTTCATAATGGTGTGGGTTGTGTTTATACGTGATGGACTCGTTCCTCTGGTCCAACTGAGCCGATCATTGAGTGGAAATGGTTATGTTCGTCCACTTGGAGGCCATTTTCAGCCATTCATGGGCTTCATGTTCCCAAACAACGATGGAACTTTTATGGATGATAATGAGGGACCGGAAATGTTCTCGATTGATTTTGAGAATATTTTTGAGAGTTGGCCACCCATTGAACATTTGTGAGAAATGACGGAGAGGTCAGCTCGTGCACAAAATCCTGCATCGGCAGCGCTATCGCACTATTGACGGCTGTAGAGGCAACGTGGCTCAATATTTTGCAGAGGACTTCCAACGACTTGTTTAGTCCATGCCATGCCACGGCGAGTTGCTGAAATACACAGGGAAAAAGGAGGTACAATATTAGAAGGTACCCCTACGACCTTTGTCACCCGAGTGCAGGCTGTCCACGAATCACCGCGGTAGAAGAATTACACCGTCTTTCTGGAAATCTCCTCTCAATATTCAAAGAAAAGAGTGTACTCACAGGAAAAGACGAACGCAAAGAAATCTACGCAAAGAGTTCAGAGATCCTTCTCCTGGTTGACACCTAAAATGTTCACAAAGGAGAAGAGAAAGAATTCTCTAACACTACTGACACGTTCATAGGCCCACCAGAGAAGATGAGACTATAACCTGATGTACAAGAATTCAAGATTTTGAAACGTGGATGATATTCGAAAAAAAATATTTCCCTAGCCTCATGAAAAAGTGGAGTGCTTCATTAAAATGAATCCCTTCTGGTATCACAATGAGCAATACTAATCTTGAGACATTGGGCGTCCGTGTGGTGTCTGTTTTGTAGGTGCGCGGCTGAGCTCATTGCTGTGTCATTTACGCCCAGCTGCAGTATCATGGAAAACTCTACAAAAGCTAACACGAATGCTCTTGATGTTAGTAAATTATCGCCTGCGTTTGTTTTGCACATTTTAAAATTATATTTCTTCTCAGTTAAGCTGTTCATATTCATATTTTACACTGTTTGTTTCTGACGGGTTGAGCATAGCAAATGAAGATTCTATTTGCAGCGAGCGACAGCATGTGAAAGTGAGGGAAAGACTAAAAAGTCAGATCCGGTTTCGAAAGACTTCCTAAGCTTACTGTACATGGCGCGTAACCACAGACGCCTCTTATAATCATGATTGTGTAAGGATCCTGTGTACTTGTTAGAAGAAGAAATCTGAAAAGGAAGGAGTGTTACTGTTTGACGTCTCGTCTATCACTAAAGACTGACAGTTTAGACGAAAGTATACGGAACGTGATAGTCTTCAACGATAAAATAACATCGTTTATCTATGGGGACGACGAAAAATAGTGCAAGCCTGCAGTTTGAAGTGAATGACCTGATACGTAAGTGTAGACGCTCAAATCAATTAGGCCATTCAAGAACGCATTCAAGACTGACTCAAACTTTCAATGTTACTGATATTTTAATGCCAGTAATTCTGAATGTTACAGTCCAGTGTTGACCTACAACCGAGCGACCTGGTAGATTGATAAGACGTTGGACTAACATGCGCGAGGACGGAGGTTCAAATGCGTGTCCAAGTTTTCAGATATAGATTTTTCGTCGTTTTTTCATATCTGTTGGGCACATGTTGGAACGGTTCCTATGAAAGGTGTTGCGTGCCGCTGAATTCTATGGCTATCGATTCACATCAGCGATAATTTCAGCGCTGGCTGCGCCACTAGAGGGCGCGAGATTGCGAGGACGGGGTTTTAACGAGGCCAACGAGAGAGAGAGCCCGTGGTTCGTACGTCTCAGCACGTGACACTGCAGGTCTAACGAGTGCCAGTAGCCGTCTCTGGAGGAGAGCGGCCGGCAGCGGTGGCCGAGCGGTTCTAGGTGCTTCAGTCCGGCACCGCTCAACTGCTACGGTCGCAGGTTCGAATCCTGCCTCGGGCATGGATGTGTGTGATGTCCTTAGGTTATTTAGGTTTAAGTAGTTCTAAGTTCTACAGGACTGGTGACCTCAGATGTTAAGTCCCATAGTGCTCGGAGCCATTTTTTTGGAGGAGAGCGAGTAACTACGCTGTATGATCGTGTCCTGCACGGAAGATGGCATTGTGGTCAACGGACAACCACACCAACGGGATAGTGTTTGCCGGGTAGTCCTATATCCACAATCGCTGTGTACAAGATCAAGACAGTGCTGTATGGCATAGAGAAGACACCTACTAGACTCTCTGCAGTGGAGGTCATGGGAAAAATGGAAGCAGGACAGTCGCAAACTGATGTGTCCCGATGGCTTAATGTGAGTCGTTCTGTTATTTTTCGAATGTGGCGACAGTTTATAGAGATAAAAACTGTATCCTGAAGACCAGGATGGGGCCGAACACATGTAACATCAGAAAGAGAGAACCGTTATTTGTTTGTAAGGTCACGACGGCACCGCCTTAGAACTGCACGGCAACTGGCATCTGACCTCGCAGCATTCACTGGACGTGCTGTAGCGAGGCAAACGCTGTACCAGATGGCTTCGGTAGACATGTCTTCACAGAAGGGAACGCCTAGAGTGGACCCGTGAACATGCCAACCGGATGATGGGCAGATGTTGTTTGCACAGATAAGTCCAGATGTGGTCTGGACAGTGATTCTCGGCGGATTCGCATCTGGAGGAAACGTGGAACACGAGTACGGGACCCAACCAATGTGGAAAAAGACTGCTGTCGAGGATGATCCCTAACGGTGTGGGCAGGGATTTTGTTGATGAGTCTAACACCTCTTCCTGAAATTGTGCTGTTAAATCGGCAAGGTTTAACTGGTGTCAGGTATCACGACGAGATCTTGGGACCTCATATGCGGTTGTTGGGAGGAGCTGTGGGCCAAGAGTTCGTATTTCTGAACGATAATGCTCCACTTCATAGAGCACTTGTAGTTGATGTTTCCCTGGAGACGGAAGATACTGCACGCATGGCGTGGCCTGCTAGCTCTTCTCGGTTTGAATTCCATAGAGCACGCCTGGGATGCATCAGGGACACGGTTTGCATCACGGCAGCATCCACCAACCGCTCTCCAAGACTTGGGAGCAGCACCGCAGGACTAATGGGCTTGTTGCCTCAACATGAGATTGATGACATATTCACAGCATGCCCAGTAGTTTGTCAGGCCTATATTGCTGCCAGAAGTCGTCACGCGCCATATTGAGGTCATTTAATGGTTGTAGGAATGTGTGTGTCAATCCGTCAAGTTCGGAAAAAAATAACATTTTTGTCTACCATTATGCATGCTGCAGTTGTTTACGTTCCGTATTCTTGATATTGTTTTTACTTTACTGTCAACTGATTTTACTGTTTTGTGGCAAAATAAATGCAACCTTGCAAATCATCAGTTTGTTTCTTTAATTTTGGACACCAGTGCATTTCAAACGAGTTTAACAATTCTTGATTGCGTGTTTAAATGCAAGTAAGTTCTGGATAGCACACGGCAAAATTAAGACCTGCGGTGGGAACCTTTTCAATTATATATTGATTTCTCATGGGCCTTGCACGGAGCCGAATATTCGCGAAATGTGGCCCACAAGCCGATTAGTGTGACGTCACATAATCGCTGCAGGGCCAATATATCTCGTTGGCCCGGGCTTTTAAGGAGGAGAAAGGCGCGCAGTAGTGAGAGGAGGCAGAAGAGCGAGCAGCAGACGAGTCGGTAGGCAACACGTGACACGCCACCTGGTTGCGGACTGCTGGAGGGCGCGAGTGAACGGACCAACGTCGTTAGCAGTGGGGCGTGGCCGCTGCTGGTTAGCGAGGACGAACAGGCCACTGCGGTTGGAGTCACGAAGCTTTGGGAGTACGGAGCGGGAACTACTACTCCTAGATTCACGGTGACATCATCGACAAGTATCGTTCCTGGAGAATTTGTCTGCTATTTGTCATAAACCTCGCGTCGTCGTGTGCTGAAAGGATCAGGCTGTGCAGGGTCTCGTGCGGGTTTGGCAGTATTGAGGTATGCCCCTGACTTGTGCCTCGGTGGGCAAATGTAAAGCACTGTGACTAAAATTAACAGGCGTTTTACATGAAATAATACTGTTTTGTACCGAGTAGCCATTCCCTATATACTTCAGCTTATTGTGTGCTTAAAAATATCTTAATCAGAGCGGCTAAAGGCCCGTTAAACTATCTGTTCTGTGGCTATAGTGGTAGCTCAGTGATTATTATTTCTGATTTGTTTCAAGTTAAAAGTTTGGGACCGACATAGGATGGTAAACCATTTCACCAAAGAGAATTTTGCTTATGTGCTGTTAGTTGATATGTAGGTGGCTAGAGCCGCCTAGTTGAAATATCCTGTTGTTATTCTTACAGTCATCTTTAACATGTTCTGGCAGTACCGCCATATGTGTTGTTATAGTGTATTTTGTAGCAGTGAAATGTTTATGTGTAGCGTCCAATCGCACCTGTATGTTTAATTTATTATTACTGAATACTTTTAAAACCTTCCACCTGTTAGTTTGCAGAATCTGAGGGATAATTCACTAACGAGCTGTCTGAATAAGTATCAGCAGTTAGATTCCATATCATTTCATGTGACTGGCAGGGCTTACGTACGGTAGGGTGTGTCCTCAGTGCTGCATTCAAATATTATTTTCAGGTGCTGTGTCGATCGAGACCTATGCTTGAGGACGTCCTGTTAGATGATTTGCTTCGTTAGTGCTTTAAACTGAAACTCCCAAGCACCTGTCATTGCTAAGAAAAGTTGTTAACCTGGTTAGTTTAGTGGCGGCTGAAGCCAAGAAGTTGTTTATGAAACATTATGGTATCACGTATCGATACCATCCCACTGGCATTCTACAGTCGGTAAAGGAATAGCAAGTTTCCGCCCAACGCCGACAGCGGTCGTACGGTATCCGACGGACCCTATGAAGAAAGCCTCATGGAGACTATAAATCGATTAGAGCCCTGACCTGGCGGAACTATAAATACATCTGTAATGCAACGACTATATTACTGTAACACTTTTTTGTATCGATTCTTGAGAAAACAACGGCTGGTTGCGAATGACGTGCCTGTTGTTCTGACACCAATGATTTGCGCCTACATCGCGTTCACAAATTTCATTGCTAATCCATTCTCCGGAACACGAAGCTAGGTGGATGCTCGGACGTTCTTTCCAGTAGACTTGCAATAGATTTTTTACAAAACCATTAATGAAAAGCCACTTTTCTCGTTTGTCACCCTTTTTCTACGATTTAGTAACTGTTAAGATTTGCTGTCTTTCTTGATGAATCCAAAAATATTATAACAATTGATGTACGTATGTACATGGTGTTTCCCAGTTCATGTTACGAACTTCTAGAGATTGTAGAGAGAATTTAGGAGGTCAAGTTTTACAAAGGAACTCATGTCCAGAAATGGTTCGTTTCCGCGTTACAAGAAATACAATATGTACATATTTTACTCCTATCTACTGTGATATCACAACAGATGTTCGACACGACGACCACCAAGTTCGATCATATAGTACATCTGCGTAGAGTATTCACATGAACTCTATAAAACGTGCATGGTGTATGATTAATCACTTCTGCCGCTGCCAGGATCCGTGCAACCAGATCTTTCTCCGACTGGACAGCGGCCTCATAAGGAAGACTCTTCAAGTAGTCCCATGAGAAAAAGTGCAAATGGGTTAAATATGGGAATATTGGTAGCCAAGCATGTGGTTCACATCGACCGATCTACCTATCACCGTAGGCGACATTCAGATAGTTACGGACGCGAACTGCAAAATGTGCTACAGCGCCATCATGCTAGAACCATAATTCATGCCGAATATCCAGTGGTACATCTTCCACCAGCATCAAGTAGCTGGCATCCGTTAGGTGAGGAGCAATGATGTACGGGCCAGTCACATGACCATAGCGGATACCTGCCGCAGGCGTGCTGAAATCGTCGTGTGCACGTAGGTTTGCGGTTTTCTTGATCCCAAATGTGGCTATCTGTAGGAGATGAAACACCTTCCCTGTTGAAATGCCCTTCTTCGGTGAACAAAACTCGCTTTGGAAACTGAGGAAAATGCACACAACAGTGTGAAAACCAAGTTCAGAAATTGACACGTGACACAAAATCCGCCGAGAGCGTTACCTATACCTTCTGATGGTGATATCAATACAAGGAATTTCTTTTATTTCCGCAACTGTCCTAAAATAATAAGACATAGTGACTTTATGGGTAGAGTTGCTGTTCATGCAAACAAGTAATACACATGGAAGTCACGTACAAAGGCTCACGTATTCGTCGAAGGGTTCTCTTCGCTTCTGTGAAGCACTTCGCCTTCCAAGACGACAGTGCTCCGCCTTCTTGGAGCACAACACTTTGCTCTATCGATTTTGAATGCCTCACTTTTCAGCAGCCGTTGTTCTACTCTGGCAGACATGGGAGGGGATGGCAATCACGCAATTTGGAAAGTACTCGAGGTATAGACGTTCTCTTCCATTATGGCAAGCTTCACCGTAAATTAACAAATCATCGGTGTACTCTGTGAGCGTGTACTCATGGATCCTGTTACTGCAGTACTGGTCACCACAATGTCAACTGACACGCCACGAGGAAACATGAAAAGAAGGCAGGTGGATACAGAGGACATCTTATGTCATAGCGTCTCGTACCCTTCATGAATGTGGGTCACCTACCATTAACAGAGGAACTGCGTAAGAAACATCTAGCGCGCTATTGAATAGCTCTTGTCGTCCTAGTAACATGGAAACAAATACTTTGTAGACCTGGGTTCCTATGTAAAACTTGGTCTACTAAGTCCCCTCTACAACCTCTAGATGTGTGTAATACGAATTGTGAAACACTCTGTATGTATACATGTATGTATGTGGGTATGTATACACGTTACACACCTCCTCCTAAACCACTAGACCGATTTCAATCACACTTGGTACACGTATCACCTACTGTCTGGAAAGAATCATTACGGGAAAAGAACCAGGTGGAGGTGGGTGTGGAAAAGCAGTGGAGCCCACGACGCGCGGGCACTTTCAACGAAATTTACACATAATTTCAAACTATACGAAAATTTTCTCGCTGACGACTCCCACAAAATGTTGTTTTTATGGTCTTCAGTCCAGAGACTGGTTTAATGCAGCACTCCATGATACTCTATCCTATGCAAGCCTCTTCATCTCCCAGTACCTGCTGCAGCCTACTTCCTTCTTAATCCGTTTATACTAAATTGGTGATCTCTTGATGCCCCAGAATATGCCCTACCAACCGATCCCTTATTCTAGTCAAGTAGTGCCACAAATTTCTCTTCTCTCCAATTCTATTCAATACCTCCTCATTAGTTACGTGATCTACCCATCTAATCTGCAGCATTCTTCTGTAGCACCACATTTCGAAAGCCTCTATTCTCTTCTTATCTAAACTATTTATCGTCCACGTTTCACTCCCATACATGGCTACACTCCACACTAATACTTTCAGAAACGACTTCCTCACACTTAAATCAATACTCGATGTCAACAAATTTCTCTTCTTCAGAAACGCTTTCCTTGCCATTGCTAGTCTACATTTTATATCCTCTCTACTTCGACCATCATCAGTTAGGGGCAACCAGCTGTGTCCGCTCAACGACCGTTCAGAGAATGTTGCTGTTTATGGGCCTCTGCACGAGGCGCCTTGTCAAATGCACCCATGCTGACTACTGTTCGCCATGGGTTAAAGCTGGAACCTGCTCATCAGGACCACAACTGGACGTTCAAAAAATAATGAAAGAAAAAAGCGTTTACTACGTTCTCGATATTTATGCAGTAAAACTGCCATGAAGCACGAGGTTTTAATGTATTAGATTTTATTACTAACTGTATTCTCGACACATTTTGCAGACAATGTTCCCGTACACCACTAAATGTACCAGCAGAATTATATCATTGTACGACATGTAGTTCAGGAATTATGGCTTCATAGGCACTGATCCTCGTCGAAAACTACCACTTCATTCAAGACTCACAGACGCCAGCACTAGCAGTAGAGGACAAATACATCTTGTCGGAGGGGGGAGGGGAGGAGGGAGGCGTGAAAAACAGTGCAGTCTTTGTCTCAATGCAGAAATGGAGCGATTTATCTGGCTTCTAACAGGGCATGATCTTGGTTTTCACACCAAGTGTGGAAGCGTTTCCGCAGCTGTTATGTATGTAAACTGTTCGTGTGCCGCAGTACTTAAAGTATATCGTGCATGGCAAAATGGCGCTATCAAAAACTGGCACCGAGGCAACTGTGGTGTATCATGCACCATAGGTGACAAGGGTGAATGACTATTGCAGAGATATGTGAGAGGTGGCAGAAGCCCCCTCTCATATTTCTATCTTACTCTGAGTAATTCGAATTTCCTCTCTAATTGCATGTGGTGAAAAGTCGCTATTCCTTAACACGCGGTCTTCCCACACAGCATCTCTCATCACCCGGGTGGTCCAGTGACAGGCGGGATCTGCTGATCTTGAAAGGGTTAAGCCGACGGGTGTGAGGGAGTCTAGTGAATGCTTTCCAGACGCCGACATTGTCAATAGCGGCGGAGACACGCCCGCAGGGGCCTGATGAGCGGCTGGGCTAGAGATATTCCATTACTTCGCAGAAACTTAGCGAAAACACTTTCTGGCGGGCTACCAGCGAAGCGTGGGAATGACTTGTGTTCCCATGCAGTCTTGGCGGGCAAATTCCCGCATTTTCTGCAAAATCGTAACTGTGATTGGCTTGCTCAGGGCACAGCTCCGTGATGTAGCAAAATCGGCGCAGAAATTGGCGCCAAGAATCTCCATTGGTGGAATGGTAGTGCTTTGGCAATAGAGTGGAATTTTCCGCCGGTTTTGGAGTTGCTGATTGGAACGTTTAACCACGACCACTGTCGTGGGGGCGGGAATGTTCTGTGTTCGGTTTGTACGGGTGTTCTTGTGGGTGTTGGCTCTCGCCTTTTGGTGGAAGTAGGTTACAAGACTGAGATCTCGCTGCTCTGGACAGCCTGCCTTCCATTGGCTGTCTAATATACTTTTATTTAACCGTAACTGTTTGACAAAGTTGCTGAAGTTTCGACTTCAATGTAACTTTCCGAGTACAGTTGGCAATTGAGCGTTCTGCTTACAAGTGGCCTATGTTGTCTGTCTTGAGCAGTTTTGGCTAAAGTTGACTGTATCGGAGTTACTGTGTTACTTCGCTTGTTAAAATCAATCACTGTACCGTCAGTGATTGTGTGGCGAGCCTTCTTTGTCTCCCTCAGAAGCGCATTTGTATTGCTAGGAAGTATTTAGTCTGGAACAGCCAGATCAGGATAATTTGTTTCGGGCTATACTCGCGACATTATCATCACCACGACGGGACATCGAAGCAACCAGCCATCGCCTCCGGTACGCCAGATAGTGCTCTTGCAGTTAAGAAGACAGTTTGGTAATGTATGTCCGCAGCATCGGCAGATAGGGATTTTCCTAGGTGATAATCAGAGCTCAGCAAAGCGCGCCTGTTCGTTATTTTCTAACTTTGTTTTGTCTTGGGTGTTCATTGTCTGAGTTCTCACTACTGTAGCAGCAATTAATGTTGGGTTGGCTGTGTATTTCTCTAAGGATTTGAGTTGCAAGGAATTGGCTCCACATACCACTTCGTCATAAATGTCACAATCTAGCTTAGGGAAAACTTCACCTTCACAGCATTTATTTGAGTATCCAATTTGAGCCAATTTGATGTATTGTAAATGTTTCAATACATTTTGATTTTAGTCATAATAAATCATGTTGTTATTTTGGACAGAAATTTCATTCACTTAATCGGTAGAGCAACCCTTTCATTTCTCACTACGTTAATGAAACTTATTTATCAAATTAAATTATTGCAGGTGCCAAACTCTTTTCTACTCCACTTGCAGGGTCGATTTCAGTCAGTTCGCGTTTCTTTTTAATCCATGTGCAACAGCAAAAGTCGGAGTTAGAATAGGGGGGGGGGGGCTTAGAGCATCATTTATATATGAAGATTCTAGAAGAATTTAGTGTTCAATACACTGCTAGCCCCGGCACCTCGCATATGTACGGGAGAACAGACATGCAACTGTTGAGTAACTGACCATGGGAGCGAGCCGACGGGCTACCAACTGTGTCTACTCAACTCCCGTTCAGCGAATGTTGCTGTTTATGAACCTCTGCACCGGCGCCTTGTCCATGCTCCCACGCTGACTGCAGTTGGACATGGTCTAAGGCTGGGACCTGCACATCTAGACCGCAACTGGATGTTTACTGAGTGGTGACAAGTGGCTTTTTCAGATGAATCACGTTTTAAGCACCATTGCACAGATGGCCGTTGCTATTTACGGTTTGAAACGCCTGAAAGCGAACACCCTGTGTAAGTAGGCTGTTTAGGTTTTAATGTTGGTAACGCCACGTAGCGCTCCTGTATGAAGATCACTGGCTGTGCTGTGTGCAGTCTGTGGCTGGTTGGACTCACTGTTGGAATATTCGCTTGTGTAGTGTTGGGGAGTTGGATGTGAACTGCGTGTAGCGTTGTGAGCCGCCAGGCAGTATTGGCGCTCGCTGTATTGCCGTAGTTCGAGTAACGAAAATTTTTGTGAGGTGAGTGATTCATGAATGGTATAGGTTATTGTTAGTCAGGGCCATTCTTTTGTCGGGATTATTGAAAGCCAGATTGCGTTGTGCTAAAAAAATATTGTGTGTCAGTTTAGTGATGATCAGAATAAGTAAAGAGAAAACTGTTTGAGTACGTTGACTTTTGCTCAGCTGTTTGAAGAGCAAATACTGTAGAGGTTTACGAGCACAGTAATTTATAATATTTTCTAAGGGCACGTTTCATCTACAACAGTCGTCGGAAGGGTCTATTGCGGAGGAGGGAGCGTTATTGTTTGGGGAACGTTCTCGTGGCATTGCTAGGGTGCTTTCGTCACGCTCGAAGGCACAGTTGATCGACATAAGTATCTATTTATCCTTGGGACCAGGTCCACCCTACCTGCAATTTTTGCTCTCTCCCAGCAGGACAATGTGTCATACTGCTCGCATTGTAAGCACTTGGTTCGAAGAGCACCACGATGAGTTAACCGTACTCCCATGGCCACCAATCTCTCCGGATTTGAACCCAATCGAGAACACGTGCGACCACCTTGATCGGGCTGTTCGCACCATGGACCCTCAATCGAGAAACCTAGAGCAGCTGAACACAGCATTGGGGCCGCCACGGTGCTTCATCCATGTCGGTACCGTCCAGAAACTCATTGGCCCTCTTCTTGCACGTCTCACAGCGGTGCGCGCTGCAAAAGGTGTTTCTAAGACTTTTGACAGATGGTCACTTAAAGTGACTTGACGCTGTAGAAGTGAAATATTTGTGCAGAAAGTGTAAAAATGACAAATAAATGTAGATTATATTTGACATATGCGCACTTGGGAAAAGCTATTGCTACAAAGCTGATCGTAAACGCATCGAACGATTTACACCAAATGTAGTACTCATACTAGTTACTCTGTCTTTCCTTGTGCCTGTGTCCCGCACTCCGCAGGGTCAGCATGGTTATCGTCTGTTTTGGGAAGGTTAATTGAAGGGGTGACCGAATGCCCTTCCTGTTTCACCCCGGTGGATGAGATGAAGACAATTCAACATGATGACGCGGAGAAGCACAACACAACTCCCAGTCCCTGAGCGGAGAAAAATCCCTGACCCAGCCGGGAATCGAACCCTTGGTGCGGCATTCCGTCGCCCTGACCATTCAGCTATCGGGGCGGACACATGTTATTTACTATCTGGAAAGAAATACTGTGTGCGGGGAGAGGGGGGGGAAGCGGGTAAAAACAACCAGCTCCCTGTTGGGGCGAGCATGATAACATGGTAAGAGAAGGATGAAGAGAATATGGACAGAAAGCGAGGGTGAAGGAGAAGATTGGCATAGGTAGGGGGAGGAGAAGCTAAAGAAAAGGTGGGGGGGGGGGGTGGAGGAGTTCGAAGAGAGACGGCATGGAGGAGATGGACTGAGAGAGAGATGAGGAGGAGATGGATTAAAGGGTGGAGCTAGAAGGGGTACAAAGAGACGTACAGACGAGGAAGGAGCAGATGCACAGAGCGAAGAGCAGATAGACAGAGAAAGAGGCAGGAGGGAGACGGACAGAGAGAGGAGGAAGGGGCAGATGGACAGAGAGAGAGGGACTGCAGAAGACTGCAATAGACATATACCCGGGCAGCGCCGGGTACTCAGCTCGTGTTAATTTAATGCTTTAGGAAAGTGGCCATCAAATATGTTTCCTCAAGAGCCAGTACTGACGTCGTGGGACGACATCTGCGGGTGCATACATACAGATCTCATTATTAATTGATGACTCACATAAGATCTAAGCGACAGTGAATAGTGGTAGTGAGGTACTAAGTCATGATGTGTCCGTGAAACGCCGAACACTGATAAGAACACAAATCGCCACTTAAGCCGTTTCACAAAAGCGTATGGCGTAAAAAAAAAAAAAAAAAAAAAAAAAAAAAAAACTCATTTCATTTAGTTGCATTAGACGAAACACATCTCAAAACGAAATTATTGTGTTATGAGTCCCCAGAAGACTAACTGTAGCAAAGGATGCAATAATTTGGCCGCCGGCCTCCAAGTACTGAAGGTTAAAAGTCGCATCATTTAGAAGACGTCTTGTCGACTGTTCTCCGTTTCAGAATACTGGCACCTTCAGCGGCTCCAGAATTGTGACACTGTACTTGCTTGACGAAATTTTGTTGTGTTGTCTGTGTGAGGGGATGATTGACTGATTAATGGCGGTAATGGTACTTAAATTTAATGCATTATACAGTACGAGGCACGATCACAAATGTCGACTAAATTGAGTAATTTTTCTCCTACTCAGTGCTATTTATTAGAACAGCTTTCATATTCCTTGCGACAAAAGGCCTTCAGCCGTCTAACTTCCCAGATTTACTTTCCTTTTACTACCACTTTCAGCGTAACATTACGCCATCTTAAGGCCCGCTGACTGACGTGTAGGAATAATACCACCTATGGTACGATCAAAACATAGGACATCGTACATCCGCTGGCAGCTGTAGACGTTTAAGAAAGCGATCTACGGATACCAGAGTACCATGCTCCCCCGTATTTACATTGCAAAAACTTGGGATTCTTCCTACACGTCGATCAAGGGGCTTCAAGATTGCGCAATGTAATGCTGAAACTGGCAACAAAAGAAGAAGAGTAAAGTAAAACTGGATATTTAGGCAGCTGAAGGCGTTTTGATTTGACGTTTTACACCGAACAGCCGAGGTCCCAAAACCGTTCAGTATAAAGATAGACTTACAGACACGGATATCTTGGCCAGCTCATTTTGCAATTCGTTTTGATCTTCCGGTAAAAAATGAAACGCGCGTACGACATTGTGGACCGGTGTCTTTACTAGACAGAAAACGACATCATGTATAAGAGTCTGAGAGGGCTGCTCACAATCAAAATAAAATATATATTTCACGAGCATTTTATTTCAGTCAATCTTTCTTTCGAAGTACTGACGTACAAACGTTTCAAGTGCCGTCTCATTGACGTGAACGACGAGCAGTTACTACACAGCGCGGTAAGTAATGTCGCGAGCTGGCAGGCCGCGGCAGCCAGAAGCGCGAGCAGTTCGCCATTTTCGGCGTCTGCGGACGACGTGCGTGATGGAGGCGGCGCGCTCTCGTCTTATTTTGGCCTTTATCGGGCAGCCAATTAAAGACAGAAGAAGTCGCCTTCCCCGAAGAGGGCGCCCGTGGGAACCGGCGGCGGTGGCAGGGACCTCGCCGGCGTCGGCGCCCGCGCGGCTTTTTCGCCTCCTGTATCACCGCCGCATAATGACGGCGACAAGCGGAGCCGGCCAATGGCGGGGCCCCGAGCGCCTATTAACGCGTCACTCAGTCGCCGCCCGCCGCTCGCGTTTAATTGCCGAAATAAAAACCGCAGAATCCGCTTCCACAGGAGTGGGCCGATCACTCGCGCGCCGGCTGGCGTCTTTTCATACGGCGGGCGGGAAGATCGTGAGAACTGTGACCTGTTTCACTTCCCCAAACAGTGCGGGATAAATATAAGACGGCTCTGCTGGGAAAAGGCGGAGAGGCGTCCGGGAGGGAAACAAACCTGTTCCTTAGCTGTGTCCACGAGTTGTGAAATACAAGCGTCCTGTGGGGAAGCGAGTGAGTTCGATCGCTCACGATAGTTACAGGATAGCACCGACTTATTTATGTCATTTCATTGTAGGCTAGCCATTTTTATTTCTGTTTCTCTGGAAAAAAAACCTGGAAACAGTCTGATTTCCCCATCCCTCCCTTCATCTCCTCTGCTGTACCCATCCATGTTGTAGCATAATTTTGCAACAGTATGTTAAAAATCGTGATACTTGAAAATCATGCAATTTGTATCCAAACTGTTCAGAGTCATACAAAAAATCTGATTCTGAGTTTAACCTTAATCAGAATAATTTTATTAAAAATCGATATTGTTCAAAAAGTTTATAGGCGCAGAACCTTAATAAAGATAAACCAAACTCCGTCCGAACAGGTCTCGGAAGGCGCGACGCTACCGACCGACCACCGTGTCAACCTCAACCGATAGGCACCACTGGATGCGGATATGAAGGGCCATGTGATCAGCAAACCAGATCTGTCACTTTTCGTAACCGGAGTCGCTGCTTCTCAGTCAAGTAGCTCCTCAGTTGGCCTCACAAGGGAATTATTTATTTAATCGTATGACTAGCCCCCCCCCCTCCCCCCGTCAGGTAGGCCGTTCGCCGGGTGCCGGTCTTTCAATTTGACGCCACCTGCAGTCGATGAGGATGATACGATGATGATGAGGACAGCACAACACCCAGTCCCTGGGCGGAGAAAATTCCCCGACCCAGCCGGGAATCGCAGCCGGGCCCTGAAGGTTGACAATCCGCCACGTTTACCATTTAGCTACCGGATCGGACTTCACAAGGAATGAGTATGCCCCATTTGCCAAAAACGCTCGGCACATCTGGACGGTCAATCGTCCTAGCTATGCCCATAACGATCGAACAGGAACTAGCGTTACCACTGCGGCATGGCCGCTGGGTAAATTTTAAAGCTAAGAGATTGAAATTTTGAAATTTATGTGGTAAATGTATTACAGCATCAAAACATCACTCTCAAGTTTCTATTGCTTTACATCGGTTTTCAAGTAAATGTGAATTACTGTCTAGAATCAACTAAATGTTAACCGATCAAAAGTATGCGCACACCTATTGTTAGGGGTGTTTTAGTCTTTGCCTTTGTGATTGTTTTAACCCTTCTGCAGACCCTTTTAATGAGGTGTCTGAGTGACTGTGTAGGAGCCCATTCTTCCATAAGAGGCGAAACAACAGAAGGTAGTGGTGTTGGACGCTGCGGTCTACAGCGAAGTCAGTGTTCTAACTCAGCCCAAAGATGTTCTATTGGGTTCAGATCTGGAATGGTACTGTCCACATACTAGAGGGTCACAGATGCTACTTTACGAACTGTACCTCTACTGTATGTAGTACATAATACTGTAAAATTAATACTGGTGGGTACGTCCCTCGTGACGTATAGAGGTCAGTTCTGCATTATAGAGGTGTATCTTTATACTTTCGATCAGATAATGTGTCAGCACTCCAACCATCTACCATTCTCGTATCAGCTGGCAGTTGATGGTTGGAGTGCTGACACATTATCTGCGAATCCAGTAATGCTGGCAACTGATGGGTTGTGCATGGGGATCGTATCAATCTGTACCGCATCAAAACAACCTGAAGATGACGCAATGAAGCGTCGAAACTGGTAGCGATAAAATAAAATCATGACGGCTGTAGGTGTTTTTATTTTTGTCACATCACTCCTGGTTGTTTGTGAAGTCATGTGGCGGGCGTCAGTGAGGCTGGTATACCTGATGTCTGGGGCGTCTCCAGATAAGTCTTTGGCCTGGAATCTCTTTGAATTCAGTATAATTGTCTTCAGTGATGAGCCCCTTTTCGAACTGAACCCTGATGACCAGCAAAGACGTATCTGGAGACACCAGGGACAACGATGGGCTCTCTCTGTTTATCTCTCTCTCTCTCTCTCTCTCTCTCTCCATATAGCTATGTATATCTATCTCTATCTATCTATCTCTCTCCTGTAGAAGGATGCCCACAGCGCTCCTTACTGTGGGACGTCCACATAAAGCTATTAATAGGGAAGGCAGATGCCGCAATGAGAATCATCACTAAATGTAATCTCTACCTACGGAGGGGGTAGCTTAGAAAACCGTAGCTCTACCGATACTTGAGTATTATTCGTCCGAAAGCGTCAAGTATATCCTCAAGAAACTCCAGTAGCATCACGACGTGGTTTACTATAAAAATTTCGACAGCGTACTTTCATAGAAGAGTCAACCTATATATTGCTTCGTCCTGCATAAATCTCGCGAAAAGACTAATAGAAAAATTCGATCTCACGCGGAGGCTTACCAAGAATCGACCTTTTCGACAACGATTCGCGACTGGAAGACGAATGAGAAGTAAGAGTCGCATACAACATACTCTCCATCACACACTATAGTGGCTTTCTGAGTGTAGATATAAAAGTAGATGTGGATGTCCATGTATAGAAAAAGGCACCATAACTCGTAGTACAAGTAGAGGGTCAGTCGATCGACAGATAATGGATCGCATACGAGCGTTCAATGGTACACGTTAGTTACCAAAACTAGGAGTAGATAAGCGAGAAGTTTGTACTTAAACACTTCTAACGGAAGAAACAAGTGGAAGACGAAATTAATTAACATGAGAAGATGCCACACTGTGCATTATCTATAGTGACGTAGCCTGCATCTGTATGGTGTCAACGGACTGTCGACTCCCCGACCAATTTGTACAGCAAGTACAGCAGTTCCGCCTAATGTAGATATAAACACTGCTTCTACACTGTCAGACATCAGCATGTGCTTAGCCTGCTCAAATGGAGTAATTAAGTAACATTCCTGAACTACCCACCCGACTAATACCCGTCGCTGCAATCAACCACCTTCGCACTGACATCGAAAAGAATGGTTCCCGATACAACCCGCTAAGGATTTTCAGCACACACTTGTACCTCCAGAATGCAAACGGCCGGGATTTACTAGGTGCTGCAAGCGTTTTAGCACGCTCTCCAGACCTAAATATGAGTAAAGGTGCACTTCTTCGACAACTGTTTGATCAACGAAATTAGTATAGAAAGGTATCATCCTCAGATACAGATGATCTCTGGAAACCAATTGGACCGCACTAACTTCTTTGCGCAAAGGCGTTTAATGTGTGTAAAATAATAAAATAACTTCTTTGCGCAAAGGCGTTTACATGTGTGTAAAATAATAATAAAAGGCTCTGGTGGCCCGACAGACTATGATGTTTATGGTACCAAATAATTTTTATAGCTGTCTACTTTTGTCAATTTATTATATTCATCCAATAAAATGATCAAATTGCTAGGTTCTTGATATGGAGGGATTGGTAGCTACATCTGTCGGCGTTATGCCTCTGCTGAAATATTGCGTGTCGCTATCGGTAGGCAGTTGTTTCCATACCATCGCTGACTATTTCTTTCGACGGCAGAGCGGGTAACTGTTACGCCAATGGCGTTGTGAGAAGGTGACCGTGGAACTCTTTCTCTCTTGGCAGCTTTTGTGACCTTGAGCTGTCACGCTAATATTAGGAAATTCCCGCGAAGGTTAAACGTAAATGTGTAGCAATTATCCACTAAGTCAATTTTCCACACATCCGAAATATGACTCGAAACGAACTGCGATGGTTGAACGCACGATTGTAGTAAGCGAGAAGTAGTCATTTCCCTTTCGTTCATAGTACATGTTGAAGAGTGGTTGCAACGGTTCTTTCCCTGTCCTCTGCGCATCAGGTCTACGATAATGTTACTGAATGCTCGTAAGGCAGAAACTACCGAAATTTATCCTCAGAGTAGTGTATGTGCGATTAGATGTATTGTCGCTGTAAGCAATTTTGCAAATTCCTCTACACGTCGATAACGAGGAACGTTGTAAGTGTTCCTTCCTGACGAAGTCCGATGTGGGGAACCATCATCTCACAATTACAGAAATCAGTGGCTACTTCCAAGATATATACCGGTCCTGCAAATAGCGACGAACCGTTCAAAACAAGAGGCACGGACAACTTTATGCGGTTGTTATGTTTATCAGCAACAGTGTAAAATCTACTTCTTTGTTAACTGGGAGGCGTTGATCACGTATCCCACACTCCTGATCGTTATATAACGTATTGCTAGCTTTTCTTGAACCTAAACAAATTCTTCTCGTAAATTCGGGAACGGGACCCGTAGTCGGTAACGTTGAATTTCTCCTCTAATTAAGCTGTTAATCTGTGCTTAGGCATCACTCTATCAACTCGACGTCAAACTACAACCTATCTTCCTTCTTTGTGTCTGTTTCGCACTGCAACGCCAGTACCAAAGATCTTATCGTATTTCTAGCAAATCGTGTGGGAAACGCCGACTACAGTCCTCTCAGCATTAAACACTTCGACGTTTTGCCGCATTTCTTTATTTTTCCTATGCCGCTGGTGAATCCAATATTGTATTTTTTCACATTCTAAATATTAAAGAAATAACTAAAATCTACACTCCTGGAAATTGAAATAAGAACACCGTGAATTCATTGTCCCAGGAAGGGGAAACTTTATTGACACATTCCTGGGGTCAGATACATCACATGATCACACTGACAGAACCACAGGCACATAGACACAGGCAACAGCATGCACAATGTCGGCACTAGTACAGTGTATATCCACCTTTCGCAGCAATGCAGGCTGCTATTCTCCCATGGAGACGATCGTAGAGATGCTGGATGTAGTCCTGTGGAACGGCTTGCCATGCCATTTCCACCTGGCGCCTCAGTTGGACCAGCGTTCGTGCTGGACGTGCAGACCGCGTGAGACGACGCTTCATCCAGTCCCAAACATGCTCAATGGGGGACAGATCCGGAGATCTTGCTGGCCAGGGTAGTTGACTTACACCTTCTAGAGCACGTTGGGTGGCACGGGATACATGCGGACGTGCATTGTCCTGTTGGAACAGCAAGTTCCCTTGCCGGTCTAGGAATGGTAGAACGATGGGTTCGATGACGGTTTGGATGTACCGTGCACTATTCAGTGTCCCCTTGACGATCACCAGTGGTGTACGGCCAGTGTAGGAGATCGCTCCCCACACCATGATGCCGGGTGTTGGCCCTGTGTGCCTCGGTCGTATGCAGTCCTGATTGTGGCGCTCACCTGCACGGCGCCAAACACGCATACGACCATCATTGGCACCAAGGCAGAAGCGACTCTCATCGCTGAAGACGACACGTCTCCATTCGTCCCTCCATTCACGCCTGTCGCGACACCACTGGAGGCGGGCTGCACGATGTTGGGGCGTGAGCGGAAGACGGCCTAACGGTGTGCGGGACCGTAGCCCAGCTTCATGGAGACGGTTGCGAATGGTCCTCGCCGATACCCCAGGAGCAACAGTGTCCCTAATTTGCTGGGAAGTGGCGGTGCGGTCCCCTACGGCACTGCGTAGGATCCTACGGTCTTGGCGTGCATCCGTGCGTCGCTGCGGTCCGCTCCCAGGTCGACGGGCACGTGCACCTTCCGCCGACCACTGGCGACAACATCGATGTACTGTGGAGACCTCACGCCCCACGTGTTGAGCAATTCGGCGGTACGTCCACCCGGCCTCCCGCATGCCCACTATACGCCCTCGCTCAAAGTCCGTCAACTGCACATACGGTTCACGTCCACGCTGTCGCGGCATGCTACCAGTGTTAAAGACTGCGATGGAGCTCCGTATGCCACGGCAAACTGGCTGACACTGACGGCGGCGGTGCACAAATGCTGCGCAGCTAGCGCCATTCGACGGCCAACACCGCGGTTCCTGGTGTGTCCGCTGTGCCGTGCGTGTGATCATTGCTTGTACAGCCCTCTCACAGTGTCCGGAGCAAGTATGGTGGGTCTGACACACCGGTGTCAATGTGTTCTTTTTTCCATTTCCAGGAGTGTAACTTGTGAAATTTACAGAGTTTGAGACTAATCTGATGCTGACTAAACAACTTGGTAAGGGTTCCAGCCTGGTGAAATGGTCAATTTGATCGATCGAGGGTCTTTAAGCTATTTTTATTGTGCGTGAATTACACTTCCTAGCGATTATTCCAAAATATTAGCTTGTAGTATTAACCTGCATCAAAGCTAATCGTCTGCGCTCGTTACACCTTTATTCACTCCAAACAGAAACTGCTAAGTAAATAAATTGCGAAGTCAGACGATTTTGGATGTTTTCGTCTAATTACGTGAATCACCTCACGTTTTCAGTCACTTCCTCATGTTTGCACCTAGCGCTGTTCATTTCCAAGTGCCGCGCGGGATAGCCGAGCGGTCTGGGCGCCTTATCACGGTCCGCGCGGCTCCCCCCTTCGGAGGTTCGAGTCCTCCCTCGGGCATAGGGGTGTGTGTCGTCCTTAGCGTAAGTTAGTTTAAGCTAGATTAAGTAGTGTGTAAGCTTAGGGGCCGATGACCTCAGCAGATTGGTCCCGTAAGACCTTACCACAAATTTCCAAAATTCATTTCCAAGTCGCTCTGCATTTAGTTACAAGTTTCTAACATTATCTTCCGGTTCCAACAGCTTCTGTTTGCTAGCAGGATTCAGTGCCCATCGGATATGCTATACAGCTCTCTTTCCTTTCCTAGCAGCTTCAAAATACGTTTGCTGTACCATGGTGGGTCCTTCCCACAGTTCACTATCTTCCATGGCATCAACGTATCTATTACTAAATGAACCCAACTCACTGCCAGTACCAGGAACTGAACCCGGGTCCTCCACATGAGAGTCAGATGTGCAGTGTGCTTCTTTTTTAGCTGCTCCTTCGTCCTTTTTTTCGCCATTGGTTCGTTGCGGATGCCGCATGACATCTTTCGTTTTCTTTCGCTGAGAACTACACACAGTTTTTTTTCTTTTTTACAGATTGTGGCAATCCACTAATCGAACACTCTGGGCTTCTATGCCAGCATCACGCGCTTAGCTAGAATGTGGCCTAAAATATGTGTGAATATCTCACAGACACGCTCCGCAATCTTCCCTGCAGAGCTAAATGTTTGCCGTTGAGTGCTGGAACAGTTTCTAATTATGAAACTTCTGTTTCGTTTATTGAGATTAGATTTCCCCCCGAAGGGGGTGGGCTCGCAGCAGCTTAGTACGCTGCTCTTCAGCCTACAAAAAGTTTTTAAAAAAATGAAGATAATGAATAATAAAAGCAGGCGATAAAATCGGTGCCTTAAATGGTAAAATGGCGGAAAATTGTGGAACTTAAAACATAAAACAAAGGGTTGGCGATGCTAATAAAATACACAGCAAGTAGACAGGTAAAATAATAGACAGACAATTGAAAAACACGGCGACAGTCTGGTTTCTGTTCGCAAAAAATGACACCCAGCGACAGCATGATTTCTGTTCGCAACACTCTGTAAAAGACGCACAACATTGAACATTCACTTGAACACTGCACTAAAAAGTTGGCACAAATATGACACATCACAGCCGAGGCCAGATGGGGAAACCTGGACAGATGATGGGAAAGGAAAGGGGGAAGGAGAGGAAAAACGAAGGGGAGAGTGGGGGAAGGAGCCGACGGAGGATGACGACCCATAAGAGGGAGGAGGGGGCTGGGCAGACGCAAGAGGGAGTGGGGAAAGGCAGAGGAGGGGAGAAGGGAGGCAGAGAGAGAGTAGGCAGAGAAAAAACGGGATGGAAGGGGAGGAAGAGGGAGCCCAGGGAAAGGACAGAGGAAACGACGGGGAGGTCAGGATCAGAGTTGACAGGAGGGATAAATGGAGGGAGAGAGGGCGTCATCTGAGAGGGGGAGTTGAGGAAGCCACCTTGGGAAAGGAGTTGAAGGCTGTAGAGATGGAAGGTAGGGGGGGGGGGGGGCACAACAGTGAAGGCGCGGCAGAGGGTGGGGTTTGGAGACGAAAGGAGCAACCAGGGGATGGGGGGGGATCAAGGCAGTGGGAGGTGTAGAGTATGCAGACATGTTTGAGGAATAGGTGCAGAAGGGGGAAAGGAATCGGGTCGTAGAGGATCCGCTTGGGGGACAGGAAGTGTATACGGAAGGTGAGGCAGAGTGTATGGTGCTTGAGAATCTGGAGGGACTTAGGGACTTACAAAATTTGGGGGGTGGGGTGTGGATATCCAGGAGGGATGGATTAAGGATTTGTAGGTGTGGAGAATGGTAGAGGGGTTCAACCCCCATGTCCGGCCAGAGAGGAGTCTGAGGAGTCGTAGGTGGTAATCATGATAGTGAGCTTTGTAACAGGAGTTCTTAAGGAGTGTACTATGGCAACGAGAGAGACATCTTGTAAAACACTTGTAAATCGGAACATATTATACAAACGCTGTAGAGATAACACCACTGGTCAGAATGACGTCAAATTGCAACGGAATACGAGTATCGGAGAAGGGGGAAACGTATGACAGAAGAAAAAAGAATAGTTTGAAAATAGGTCAATAGATGGTGCTGAATCTCTCAGAATACGTAAATGAAAACAGTTGTCATGCGCACGACCCATTGAAGTTGGTATAAATACGCTGGGTACACGGATTTTTCCCCTTTGACGTCTGTGACGCTCGCCAGGACTGTCTCAACGCAGGGTCGTGCTCTGCTTGTAAAGCTGTATTACAAGAATAATGACTGTGCACACGTCGCTTTGCAGAAGTTTCGGACACTGAAGAGTTTGAAAACAGGCGTTTGTCCGATGACTGCTGTAGGACTGGAGAAAATGATTCGGAAATTCGAAAAGACGGGTTCTTTTGGTCTACAATCTGGTGGAAGGACGAAAGGAATTGATTCGACGTCAGTGGAAGCTGTGGCCGCAGCAATGCAGGAGGAGACGAGTGGCGGTGTGCAAACGTGTAGCGCACGGAGACTTGCCCGATCATTGGACATTCCCGTGAGCACGGTGCGTGAAATCCTACAAAACATCCTTCTTTGCTATCCATTCAAAATTACCCATATGCACGAGTTGCTTCATGTTGACCAGCCAGCGGGAGAAACCTTTGCTTTAGAATTTCTTGCTCGCGTGGAAGTGGACAATGATTGGCAACGGAAGCCCACTTCCATCAGACAGGATAAATCAATACACAGAATTTTCGAATCTAGGCAACGAAAAATCCACACGCAAATCAAACAGTACCACTTCATTCTGAAAAGGTCACGGTGTGGTGGGCCATATTTTTTTCGAAGAGATGCTTCTATCTTGTTACCTGTAGCGTCACTGGTAAGCGCTATGAGTGTCTTTAGCACAGGCAAGTTGTTCCGCACATTGCAAATCCAGTTAAGCAGCTGCTGAAGCGCCATTTCGGAAATGCTAGAATTATCAGCCGCCATATCCCTACAGCCTGGCCGTCCCTACCACCTGATCTTAACCCGTGTGACTTCTGGCTGTTGGGCTATCTGAAAGATATTGTGTTCAGTGTTCCGACTGCAAACTAGCTGCATTGAAGGCACACATTACGCAACACATTCTGGACGTGACTGCGGAAACACCTCGAGCAGTTGTGGAACATGGTGTTTCTCGATTTCAGCTTGTCGCAGAAAACGGTGGACAGCGTATTGAACATGTTTTGCGCCAGTCACACGGAAACTAAAAATTCGATTTGATTTTGATCGATGCTTTTCATTCGGTTTTTGGTCTAAGGACAATTAAAAACCGATTTTTTCCAATCGATATGATGTGACCTTGTTGTAGAGGATGGAGTTACGTAACTAAAAGCATCGCACCTGTACACCCATGCACATTGAGTAGTACAGTTTTTTTAACGTCAAAAGTACGCCTTAGGCATTGTCGTATGATTCATTTGTCATTTGTAGTCGACCACCGTAAAATAATGATGCTTACAGCGCCATCTATTGCTACATTTTGATTTTGTAACTATTTATTTTTCTTCTACCGTATGTTTTCCCCCTTCTCCGACAACATTCCGTTGCAATTTGACATCATTCTTACAAGCGATGTTACTTCTATAGCGGTTTGAAAGTTTAACTATAATTAGCCTGTACATATGTATGTATGTATGTATATGTGTTCCTCATCTAATGGTGAACCATAGGACCGATTTCAACCAAACTTGTTACACATGTCACTTACTCTCAGGAAGTCATTGCTATTGTAGTAATACCTACCAATCTATTAAAGGGGTGGGGGAGAGAGGAGGATTAAAGAGTGGCGTAGCCCCCAATGCGCAAATATCCCTACTTTAATCATCCAATATTTGAGAATGGGAACACTTAGACACTTGGAGCAAACTTGACACATGATTTCAAACCGTTACGAAACTTTCCCTCGCTGACAGACCCCACAAAATGATTAAAAGGTAAAAGTTAACCACTCAGTACCTTTTCGCCGTTCATGCCGTAAAACTGCTACACGAAGTACGGCATTTTAATTTATTTCTTCTTTACTACTAATTCGACTCGACTTCGCTTACAGTGTCCACATATTCTGTTGAATGTATCTACACAAATATATGGTTGTACGACACATAATTCAGTAGATATGACATCATAAACACTGCGATGTCATTCATGACGTTTCAATTTATTGCCTCTTTACCATTAATTCCACTGACAAAAAATTACGCAGACAGTAGCAATATACGTATACTACTGGATGTATCTGCAAAATTGTGTCATTGTACAGCACATAGTTCAGGAGATATAGCATCATAAACATTAAATTGCGTGAAGATGAAACTGTAGGGCGAAATTTGCTATACATACAGGTGAACTATGTGTACAAATATATGTGAAATATTTTTAATACATGTGAAACATATTTTAAATGTGTGCACCCGGGCAAAGCCGCGGGTATAATGCTGATTCTAAGCCCGTAGAACGATTTCCCTCAAATTTGGTACACGTATTAGCGACAACCTAGAAAGAAATATGATGAGGATAAAAAAAACATAGCTGGCCGCTGTGGCCGAGTGGTTTTAGGCGCTTCAGTCCGGAACCACGCGGCTGCTACGGTCGCAGGTTCGAATCCTGCGCGCGCATGGATGTGTGTGATGTCTTTAGGTTAGTTAGGTTTAATTAGTTCTAAGTTATAGGCGACTGATGACCTCAGAAGTTAAGTCGCATAGTGCTCAGAGCCATTTGAACCATTTTGAAAAAACCACAAGCGTACTATTGGCGTGAGCCTGATAACGTGGGGAGTGAGGAGATGGACAGACAGCCACGCGGAAGGAGAACATGGATACAGACAGGGGGAGGAGGAGATGGAAAGAGAGAGCGGCAGTGGGAAATGGGCAGAGACAGGGAAGAGGAGGAGGGGATGGACAGAGAAAGGAAAGACGAATAAATGTAGAAAGGCAGGGGTAGGAAGAGATAGGATGAGAGAGCGGTGGGGGGGGGGGAGATGTACAGAGAGGGGGAGGAGGAAATTGACAGAGAAAGGGAAGCGGAGGAGATGGACAGAGAGATGGAGGAGAAGCCGATGGACATAGAGAAGTGGGTGGAGTTGGACAGAGAGAAGTGGGCGGAGATGGATAGAGAGAGGATGAAGGACTAATGTGCAACATGCGTACTCAGCTCGTTTTGATTGTAGTTAGTCGGTCGTTCGGGAGAGAGCTACATAGAATACTCAAAGGAATAAGTGATATGCCATTGGGGTGTTACGTCTGCTCTGATGCGTTACATACAGCGTATCCCACAATTCCTAGTAGATCAAATGTCCAAATGTGTGTGAAATCTTATGGGTTTTAACTGCTAAGGTCATCAGTCCCTAGGCTTACACACTACTTATCCTAAATTATCCTAAGGACAAACACAAACACCCATGCCCGAGGGAGGACTTGAACCTCCGCCGGGACCAGCCGCACTGTCCATAACCGCTCGGCTAATCCCAAACGGCCTAGTAGATCCTTCTAAGTTTTGTAGATGGCACTTAGTAGCTAAAATTTTGACAAGGAATCAGGGTTCAGAAATGGACCGTTTGGATATAAAGTAAGCTTGAAGATCGGATCTCTTTCGAATCCCCTGCTTCACGGTACGTTTCTTGCGGATACGATGAGCTCTGACCTGTGTGTTCTACAGGAGTCCTTGGTATGGGAAATGTTTGGATTACTTCTTCTGGGGCGAAGGACGTCCTCTTCAAAGTCGGGAGTACGGCGCATCAGTGAGGCAGCGAACGTACAAGTTGGTCCCAACCGTTGTTGAAGTCGGTAGATCATGATATGTGTCATAACTACAACAGGGAATGGCGACAGCGACGCTCTTCTCAGCTTGTGTGCGGGAGATATGAAAGTGGTCACTTCAGACTTATTTTTTCTCCAAACGGAACATTTCCGGGCATGAGCCTCTTACCAAAACTTTATGTACTAGTTCTCCTCTGCAACCCTATAAGCCTGCAAAACAGATTTTAAGTCCAAAGGCATACTCAAGCGAAAGACGCTATGTTGGACGGAGACCCGACATTGCTTTGTGTTACAAATATCCAGCTTAATGCCCACAGGTGAAAATTTTAGAAATTCAAGGTCCTACAGCGACTTAACGATATCGTCCTTCCCAGTCTACCTACAATGAAAGAATCAAGAGGAAGTAAAATGTTTCTGACACACCAAGCGGCCTCGGTCACGCCGTATTGGCGTAGACGTAGTTTTCACTTATAGTCGCTGTAGTTTTCCATTGTCCAACGGAAGCTTTCCTCTTTGTTTCCGGCCAAGCAGGGGCTTTTCCCTGTCGGCGGCACTAAGTTAAGTTTGTCTCTCGCGCTTAACGTCGGCCGTGATGGGCAGCGAACGATCGTCGGTCCTTGTGAACACAAGCAGACACGCACGCCCCCAGGACCTGTTTGCTATTCAGAACCCAAGGAAAGTCTCCGCTTCCCTGGGTGGGCAGTTAATTAACTTTTTGTGTCGGACAGCCAAGTCAAGCGATGCAGAATTCGTCTCGCTAACGTTTACTCGCAAATTACGACAAAGGTTACGCATATACATTTAGAGTGAACTTCCTATTTGAGTAGCTATCGACTTCCCTGCTCATTACTAAGTCTTCTTCAGTGTCGCATTGTCTACATGGTCCATTACGAGATACTTGTATCTATCTATACAGGCTGTTTAAACAAAACTCTCACATACTCCTACAGGAGGTAGTGCTGGTCGAAAATAGAATAAAAGTTCACATAATTTTATATCCGGAAACCAATCCCTGTAGACATATGGGCCAATCTGTCCTCCGATTGCCGACTGTCTGTTTTATACACACGGTCCAGTCACATTAATGTGGCCACCACCTATGTTTGACGTCAAAGTGCAGTAACCTCTCACAGACGACAGGTGGCAGCACTAACAGTGGAGGGTATATAAGTCGTGTTGGGGGGAGGGGGGGGGGGCGGATAACAGTGCAGTCTTCGTCGTATTGCAAAAAGAAACGCTTTATGTCCAAAAGGACAAGATCATGGACCTATTTCTCAAACATTCTGAAGCGTGCTTCCTCCAAAGACAGATTAAAATGAAATCAATCTGTTGTGAAAGGAAAGAGTGGATAACAGTGGCATCAAAATATCATGTACTAACAAGAGAGACCTGTGTATAGAACAAAGGGCTCGTACAAACCTAGCAGTGAAATTACATTATAAAAAAATACTGTAAAATCCTAACATGTGTAATCAGGAATACCAAACAAATGCATTGCGCAAAAAAAATCAACAAGTCAAACAATGAACTGAAAACCATATGGAACATCATAAAAAGTGAAACGAACAGAAACATAAAATCTGAACAAGCAGTGACTCCGCAGTCCTCTGGTAGTGGTTCCGCCAATGATAATCAAAAAGTTTTTTCTCACTGTAGCTGAAAGAACAGGGAACCATAATAAACAGTATACCACAGAAGCCATAGAGCTGCTAAATCATATGCAAAGCACACCAAATACAGTACTTCATTTCAAAAGCACAACTCCTAAAGAAATTGAAAAAATCGTAATGAAACGTGGTATTTACTGGTATTAAGGAAAACGTGGAAGGGAGGACCCACCAATGTAACTTTCTTTTCACACAACATGTTTATTTAACAATATACAATCATAACTTTGTTTTCTTTACAAATCAACACATTTGTGAAAGGAGTAAGCTTTTACAGGAGAGATCAAAACAAAAACAACATGACAGTAATTACAAGGGCCCGGACCTGCAGCCCACCCGTTATCGTGTGAAACAGCGGGGTTTACTACCGCGCTGGACAAAGTTTCTTGTATTAAATGCCCTTCTGCAACACATGATAACATATAGGTAATATTTGTGACAAGAGTGGTTCAATTACTCAAACAAATTACGTAATTCTTTTTATTATTTGGAAACTGTATATCGAAAGGTTCGGGGTTAAGATGCGCAAATATGCTGGAAGGTTAAACAAATTAGGAAACAATTATGACAGTGATAAGGCTTGCTTCAAAGCGAGCAACCTTTTCATTTCACTCAGCAGCAAGTTGCGACTGGATCCCAATCCGTCCCTTTTGACACTCTCATTCTGACTAAAGCCCTGGTGACAGTTGGCTGTTACGTCAAAAGTTAAATTGCTTCTGAGTTATGAAGGCCGCTCTGAAGGAACGTTATAAAACATTACGTATGAGCACTTGTTACAAGAGAACTCAGTCGGCGGAACTACAAGACCCAGTTAAAAATATACCAATAATGACCCGGTCCTTCAAAGATAGGAATGCACAGCTCAGTATAACAGGTACTTCAGATTATCTCAAATACAATTACAATCAAGGAATTGAAACCGGTTAACATCTAAATCTAACCACAAGACCCCTATTTGTTTAACGGAAACCTGTGCATTGGTACAATTGTTCCGACTGTATTTCCGTCAGGAGACGATTCATTAAAACCTTAATGATCGGGTATGCACTAGAAAGGAATGGCAATGTAATATCAGAACAAATTTTCAAATGACAACTAGTGTCTAGTACAATACTATGGTCTATAATTACGACCAAGGAGCCAGCCGAGTAAAACTCTGACGGTCGGTTACAAACCAGAAAATAATTAGGAGGTCGGGTAGACAATGACACCAATCACCACGAGGATTACAGAATGTCACCCCGCTTTATCAGCAAGAAGCTCCGTGGATCCACGGTGCGTCACGGCAGTTGCTGAGTTGCTGACAGCCAGGTAGAAGGTGGCAGCCAGGGCCGAGCGGTCATCCGACACAAATGTTGCCAAGCAACCGACGGGATATCGACGCTGACCATGGTGAAGTTCTGCAATATCTTCGCTCTGCGCAGGCCCTCCTTGCGTAGCTCGTGGCTTCGGCGGCTCGGACCGCGTGACCGCCTCTTGTCGCGACGCTAGCGCCAATCCCCAAACTTGGTGTCTCCTTCCTCGGGACAGCAAACCCGTATGTATATCGGCAAGCAAAGAGCTTCTGAGGATACAACCCACAGACACCAACTCTTCCTCATAGATATTGGCAATGGGGCCGCAAGGGGGATAGTCGATACTATCCTTGAGCTTGTGGCACCAGACAAAACTGTCTACTAACTTAATGGCGCCACGGATTACATAAAAGCATTTAAAAGCTCTGGATCTTCTGAATATGATGAAATGTCAAATAGGATTCTAAAATCATGTGCTGACTTAATCAGTCACATATTAAGCTATTTATGTAACCAGCCAATGAAACCTGCGACATTTGCAGACAGACTGAAACATGAAGTAGTGATGAAAGCGGGTCAAGGAATGTGTCATCCTATTACTGGCCCATTTCTTTGCTGCCAGTGTTCTCAAAGGTGTATGAGAGAGTAGTTTATGATAGGATTTATGGCCGTATGACACAAAACGGCTTTCTGACATCTACAAAGTTCGGCTTTCGTAAGGGATCCTCCACACAGCGAGCTATATTTAGCATTTTAACAGATGAAACTCTAGGTGAATTAAATCTTAGAAGGTGTCCAATGGGGATCTTTTGTGACCTTGGCGAAGCTTTCGACTGTGTAGATCATAATACATTGCTAAAAATGCTTCCGCACTATGGCATCAAATTCAAACCTTTGGCGTGGCTAGAATACTATCTACACAACAGGAAGCAAAGACTTATCATTTGGAGGCAGGTGTAACTGTAAAATCGGACTGGGAAAATGTAAAATACGGAGTCCCCCAGGGTTAGATCCGTGGGCCACTGATTTTCCTGATCTACATTAATGATCTACCACTTATAATTAATAACAGAGCAGAAATAGCAAAGTTTGAGGATGATATACGTATACTGATCAAGGGGCCCAACTCTACTACTCAAGATTGTGCCTGACAGTCACTACTAACCAAGTACACAAATGGTTCACAACAAATATCCTAATCCTATTTTTTTAAAAAAAACTAACAGTATACAGCTTAAGACAGTAAATAAAAAATTCTAAGTTCCTGAAATGGAGATCAACAACCCAAAACTTTATAAAACCACACATACAAAATTCCTATGCATCCAGATAGACATCCAGCTAAGATCAGAGCAAACTGATCATCTGGTCAAAAAACTTACCACAACATGTTTTGCCCTGAAAGCTATTTCTCACCTTGTTAACAAATATTGCTTTTGTCATATGTTGCATATTTCCATTCTGTACTCTCATATGATATTATCTTCTGGGAAATGCTACAGGGGTTGAAAGAACCTTCAAACTACAAACACGAGCAGTGAGGTTGCTATGTGAGGTCTCTAACAGAACATCCTGCAGAGGTCTACTTAAGACACTCACGATATTTACTGTTAAAAATCAAATTATATACTTATTGATGATGTTTGTAGCTGGCAACAAGGAACTAATCCAGAAAAACATTCACAAGCATAACACAAGACAGGGGAAAAAATTATACCGAGGCTCTGCAACTCTGACAAAAGTCCATAGGGGAGTAACTGAGTCAGGAATAAAATTATACAACAAGTTTCCCATCACTGTAAAAAGGAAATTCATAACATGCAGGTATTCAAAAGAAAACTAAAAACATTGCTCAGAGAACAAGCTTATTTTAAAATGAATGAATTCCTAGAGTAATAAGGCATCCTTTTGAGTAAAAATAGAGGAAATAAAATATTTACTTACGTCATGGAGACAAAATTGTGTATTATGAACATAAATCATATTGATAAAACGTAAAAATATTTATATCGTAGGTTAAAATGTGTACTACCATTTATTCTACATTATGAATTATTCAGCTGAATTTACTTAGGTGATAAAAGAAAAAAATTGCGTTTTAATTTAAATCATAATGACAAAATGTAAATTTTATTATTTACTTGTGGCACTGGGTTAAAAATATGTACTTCCATTCATTCTCTTATTTTAAGCATTCACTTGAACTTATAGCAGCAAAATGCAGATTGTTATATTGTCTGCAATCAATGGTTCATAGAAAATAAGTACAACTATGATACTAAAATGCTCACATAATTTTGCACTATTTCATCTTATTTATCCTATATTACAAGTACACCCTTTGTCCAATATGTAATCAACAGGACCAATTAAAAAACCAAATCAATCAAATCAAATCAAAACCGGCGCGACGCGGCTGTAGTGCACCATGGGCCGTAGATGACAAGGGTTGCGGGCAAATAGACGTGCAACTGTTGAGCGCTGATCGTCCAGATGAACCAAGAGGCAGAAAAAAATGTCTCCTCAACGACTGTTCAGCGAACGTTGCTGCTTATGGGCCTCCGCAGCTGGCGCTTGGTTCGTGCACCCATGCTGACAGCTGTCCATGAGCGACGCAGCTGGACGTCCAATGAGTGGTGACAGGTGGCCTTTTCAAATGACAGATCGCCGTTGGCAAGTACAACGTGGAACGCCTGAAAACCAACGCCCTGCAACAATCACCAGAAGGGTCCAGAGCGGATGAGGATGCTTGATGGCCTGGGAAATGTTTTCGTCGCAATCCGTGGGTGATCTCGTCCTTCTGGAAGACACAGTGGGTCAACTCAAGTATGCATCTATACTTGGGGATCATATCCACCCCTACGTTCAGTCTGTCTTCTCCTCGGCATTCTAGCATCTACCGGCAGTACAATAAGTGTCACACAGCTCGCATTGTACGTGCGTGGTTCGAAGAGAACCACGAGGATTTTACCATACTCCCTAGATTTAAATCCAAACGAGACGCTGTTAGACTAGCTGCATCCTCAGGTGAGAAACCTAACGCAGCTAGCCACGGCCCTGGCGTCGGATCGCTCCACGTCCTCGTCGATAACGTCCACACTTGACTCTCTTCCTGCACGTTCGCGCTGCAAAAGGTGGTTATTCAGGATTCTGACAGGCAATTACGTTAATGTGACTGGTCAACGTCTAAAGGGCCAGAGGAAGACAAGACCATACCACGTTCACTAAGACAATGGCTGGTAAAGAACTGGGTGGTTCAAATCAACCTTCAGGCTGATGATGCGATGGTGGACTTAGAGAAGATTATTTTAATTTAGGTACTCTATCTTACGGCATTCTATGTTTTCCGGGGTAGTCAGCGTAATTGTCTGTCCATTTAATTTACAAAAAAAATTATTAGCACTATTCAGAGACGTTTAACAAATTTAATTCAAGTTCATTCTAAAGTTTATCCAAAATTTTCAGTTGACGTCCCATAGTGTAGATATCTTAAAATCCAGACACTGTGAGAGAATTTTATTTGTCTACTGTAGTTTACCAAGAACTAAAACACTGTTCAAGCTGCAATGCAATGTGATGGACTATTAAAACGGTCCTAACTTCTTTTCTCTACTTTGACTTATTCCTATTTACTACTACTGATCAGTTAAGACTGTTTATGAAAATGTTGCCGAGACTGTCACACAGCTACGTGTTCTATAATGATTTCCACAGTTTCCTACCAGTAAATACACAGCTGATACCTTGCCGCACCTTGTCAAGTAGCTCGTAAAATTTGAAATGGTCTTTCTGCGCGTAACACGTAAAGTTTCTGCAACAAAACATTCACCAAAACATCCCGCAAACTGTTGGGGTTATAGCGTCACTCTTCTGTTCATTTAATCCAACCCTTAAGCAGACTGTTTCTATCCTGCACTAATATGTGTGCGATGTTATCAACTAGATAGCGTCTGTTTGTAAGAAAGATTGACTGAGATCGCAAATACGGAAAACAAGCACGCTTCAATCACATACAAAATAGATACATATAAGTGAGGTACACAAACAGATAAATTGTGCACAAATATTATTAGCATGAGAAGCTGTAACCACAAATAACTCTGGGCTACTGACTGCTGTTGAAAATCTATATGTGGATAAGCAGTGCAACTTTATTATACAAAAACCTTTTTCACCTAGCTAGTTAGTAATTGACCTATTTCTGTGAGCAACTTGAACCTGTTGGTACTCTGAATGTCTTTGGTGAAAAACTTTAATTATTAAGCATTTCAAATAAGCAAATATTCCATGACTGCAATAAAGTTAATGTCATCACTAGAGAATGAGTGATGACCTGGTTTGAAATGATGCAGCTGTATACAATTTCAACTTCAGGTCGTTGTTAAGTGATTACAAATGCCACTTCTGCTTCACGATCACTAGCTTTAATAACATGGGTTCACGTATCACTAGAACAAAATTGTTGAGTCTTCATACCGAATTTCTTCAAAGTATCACTAGTTAAATTATATCTTTTGTAATACCACGTATTAACACAGCAATGGAGAACTAGTGTCCTCAGCATGATTGATATGTCTGCGCACTTCGTTAAGTGAAAACTGCGTGATGTTCTAAAATTGAAATATCCTTAATAGCACAAATATAATTTTAATTTGAGGTGTTACTGAAGGAGACCTGTTGAACGGTAAATTGAAATATGACTTGAATCTATGTAATACACTTTAATAATATTTATCGATGGGACTTCGTATTGGCACCCAATAGTAATGAATATCAGTTGACAGTTGACATTATGATTGCTGAGACGTGCGTACAGCAGCTCCCTACCTGAAGTGACTGGTGCAGGATCTCTGGTGCCAATGATCCGTTGTCTCTATGTTCACTGGTCTGCCAGAATACACCATAAATAATCTTTCAGAACAGGATTGACCAATTGAGTTAATTTGATATTAAAAACATAACGGTGGATGTCTGGACGAATATCCATCCTAATGTGCAGTCTGCCTGTTTATTCTTCACTTAACTGAAAATAAATTGTTCAGGAGTTCGATCCTCACACATTCAGGTACAGTTTTGAGCATCTTAAACGAGACCATAGACAGTTCACTGCCGCGTATGACGACAGTTCGTTTCACTCTTAGTGTTCCGCTTTAACCGTCTGTTGAGTGGTACTTAAGATAGGTAAATAAATTAGTGAAGTAGAAATTAGAAAGTAAATGACAAGTTTTGTTTAGTTTAGAAGAATTGCACACTGGCAAACAGCGGACAGAGCAGCAGTGGCAACGTCCGGCGCTTGCAAGTCAGCACATAAACGGATGCAGTCGATTCAGCCGTCAGGGCATCGTCCGACCGGCTCATGTGTTTCTCAATTGTCACATGTGATCACAGGCCCTCACCTACATTCCAAGAGCCACCTTGCGGACCTCTGGCCGGTAACTACTCAGGAGGATATCGTCACCAGGAGAAACAAAACTTGAATACTAAGAGACAGAAATTTTAAAAATAGATCCTTTAATCGGTTATGAGGTTGAGAGAAGTAAAAAATATAAGTGGGTAGGTTGAAGTTAGATATAGTGGTAACCATCGAAGTGTGGTGGCAGAAAGAACAGGACTTCTGGATGGGTGAGTAGAGGATTATAAATACAAAATCAAACACGGGTAATGTAGGAGTAAGTCTGATGGTGGATACGGGTGTACGAACGTAGGTAAGCTACCACGAATAGCATAGTGAACTCTTCATAACATACAAGACAGGCACGAAGCCAAAGCTCACCACATTAGTAGAAGTTTGTATGCCAACTAGCTCCATGCATAATGAAGAGACTGAAAGGATGTATACCGAGATAAAAGAAACTGTTTCGATTGTTAAAAGAAAAGGAAAATTTAATTATGATGGGGAACTGGAATTAGATACTGGGAAAAGGAAGATAAGGAAAAATAGTAGGAGAACATGGACGGGGGAAAAGGAATGAAAGAGGAACCTACCTCGTAGAACTTCGCATAGAGCACTTTTAATCATCGCTAACGATTGGTTTAATATTCATGTAGTATGTCTGTTTAGCTGGAAGAGAGCTGGAAACACTGGTAGGTTTCGGATTGATTATGTGATGGTAAGGCAGAGATTTCTAAACTATATTTTAAGCTGAATGATATTTCCAAGGGTAGATGTAGGGTCTGACTAACTGATTGATAATGAACTCTAAGTTAAGACTTGAGAAAGTGCAAAACGTTAGAAAATTAAGGAAATCGGTTACGGATAACATGAAAGAGCCACTGATTATTGAGAGCTTCAGAGAGAATATTAAGAAATCTTTGACAAAAGCAGGAGGATGAAATTTAAAAAAATTGGGAATGAAGGCAGCAGAAGATTAAATAAGTAAAAAGGCAAAGCTTCCCACAAATCTCTGATTAACACAGAAGATGTTGAATACACCTGACAAAAGGAGAAAATATGCAAATGTTGCAAATGAAGTAGGCGAAAGGGAATACGGACGTATAGAAGGTGAGATTGGCAGAAAGTCCAAATTGGCCTATCAGGAGTCGCTAGCAGAAATATGCAAAATTGTAGAAGCATGTGTAACTAAGAGTAAGATACTGTCTGCAAGAAAATTAAAGAAACCTTTGGAGAAAATCGATGACCTCACCATATACTACTACCAGATTTCCCATCTCTACCATGCACCCCTCTGACATCATATGCTAACTGTCCTATTATAACACTGTCGTTCTTATTGAAGAGGTACAGTGATAAAACAAGTAAGTTTGAATGTGGTATTACTTTCAAACCTTCCGCTCCACGGTGCGTCGTGCGGTAGCGTTCTCGCTTCCCACGCCCGGGTTCCCGGGTTCGATTCCCGGCGGGGTCAGGATTTTCTCTGCCTCGTGATGACTGGGTGTTGTGTGATGTCCTTAGGTTAGTTAGGTTTAAGTAGTTCTAAGTTCTAGGAGACTGATGACCATAGATGTTAAGTCCCATAGTGCTCAGAGCCATTTGAATCTTCCACGGTGCGCACAAAAATTCAGAAAAGGGCTCTGTCGTCCGTCTCTATGTCGTCACACACCATTTCGTCCCATTACCTGTGCGAGAAGCTGATAGGATCACAACTACAATGGTTTACTGTGCAGCTCCACGGACGCTCAGCATTCTCGACTTTGTAGAACACGTCCTTCACCGCGCTGAACAGAACTCGACGACGACTGTTGCAAGCAGTGCCCATCCCATGGTCAGGGATGGCAGTTGTAGCTGAAACAAGCAGTTTTCCGTCATATCGGTTTTTAACATGACAGTTTTAACATGACTTTTAAAACCGCTCAAAACAACTTATTTCTGAAATAACCGAATTCGGTGCTTTGTTACTATTATTTCCTGTAATAAATGAATAAATCGAGGAAAGTTTGAAAAATTTGGACACTCGCAGTTTAAAGACAAGGGGCCTCAACTATTAAATTAAATACGCAAATAAAACAAAACTTAGTCCCTCTACCGTTCTCCGCTTTTCTCGAAAAGTAATGAGTAGTTGAATACTACAATAAAATCACCAGTATCCTCCTAGTCATTCTAATTTTTTTCAAACTCTGCTCAAAAGTCATGTTTCATTGGGGATAATACTACTATTTTTGAATTACAATTAACGACTGCTAAAGGGTGAATAATGAAGCTGAAGAACTCTGTTCCATCGGTTTTAAAGGGCTACAAACAGATAAAGGCATATTATGTAGACACAGGCAGCATATCAGCTACTTTCCATCTTTATTACGTACTTTGAATGAATTGTTAAGTTGTTAATTTATTGCTGTTACCATAATTTCCTTCTTTTATTATTTTATAGAAATAGCAGACGAGTCCTTAATCTTTTAAAGCAAATAAAGCATTATACTTCATTGCTACATCACCTCGTAAAAATATTTCCAGACTAGGATTGGTACCATTCTGCATTTCGACGGATGCCTGGCGAAGACAGCGAGAAATTACTTTATAGACCAGGTGCACTTAAACTGTACTTAAACACGTACCTTAAGCCACGAGAAACGGGAATGAGGACGTTATTGCCTCACGCCAGCAATGCCGTACCAATTCTTATGCCACGTGTTCATTGCTCGTTTCCGTCGGAATTGTTATTAAAATAACTGATCGGTTTTCCCATTTTCTATAATAACGCAGTAGTTCAAAACCAATGCGAATTTTACGCATAAAATTTGCTCCTTTTATTAGTTAAAAACAGTCTTGGTTGCCATTTTAATTTTTTTTATTTTTCAACGAAGCGTTTCGCCTTATTTAGGCATCTTCGGGTTATCTACATAGAAAACAAAGAACAAATACATCTGTTTAAGAATCGCGATCGCGTTGTGCAGATTTGGATAACCTATAAGCATGTATAAACAGATCACCTATTGAAAGAGCAAATACCTTAATTTGGTATTTCTGTTATTAACCAATACTGTTAAGCACTGGTTTACTGTATGCCACATTTGGATTGGAGGAATTGCTCCTTTATTTAAAAACGATAAATTTTAGCACTCTGCTATGGCTAAGTGATATTTCTGGTTTTCACTCGGTTATTAGTGAAAAATCGAAAAGACCTGTTGTAATGGAGCCCAAACAAAAGCTAAAAATACTTGTTATTCGCGGCTGAATAGCGGTATCGGTTTTCCCTAACCCTATCTCCTGTAGAGCACACGAGTCTGAGAAATGGGAAATTTGGAAGTTATCCTATCTTGCCTCTTCAACAAGAACGATATGAAAAGTTCTGCACACAGCAAGTCTTCAATCCTCCCCGTTATCTGTTCGGATATTCTGTACATTCACGACAAGCAGACGAAAGACTTTACTCGAGCACTGGTGGAGATGTGCTGGTGACCAAGACAGTGCTGCAGTGTGAAAGTGATGGCGGTCAGCGTTGGTGCGCACCACAGGCCGCCGACCCCACGGCGCGGCTCTCTGCCGGGGCGACGCGTTCTCCGGGCGGCCGCATATTAATTCGCAGGAGCTGGCGGTGGCCGGCGGCGGCTTACGTACGAACCGCTAGCGCCAGCGCACCGATATATTTAACAACGGACGTGGTTCTGGTTTTTTTGGCTCCTTTGGTTATTGTAGTTCAGCAGCCTCCTAATTAAGATGCAAAGAGCCGTTCTTTATTCGGCTGGTATTAACGAGTTTGAAGGCTGCTGCTCCAGTAAACACGCCTAACGACCGCTCGCCAGCGAAACGTGCGCTGCGCCATGATGGCAGACGAACGTGAGTGGGAGTCTGGCCGTGTAGGAGTTGTGTATGTGTAGGGGGGAAGGGTGAGGGGAGGGGGAGCGGGTCGGGAGGACATTAGCTGCCGCACGGCGGGTGGTGATGTACGGGTACCACAGAAGAGACACCACAACCTGCAAGAGACGCCTTCTTTCTGGCGAATTACGCACCACATGTGAGAAGCTGAGCCTAAATTCACCAAGTTTCAGGACTTCGGTCTGATATACGAAGGGCGTTGAATGACTGATGCTGCATATCTCTTTACTCGGCCCGTTTCAGTCGAAAAACTGCGGAATTTTTTCTCGAACATATTACTGCTAAAAGAAAATAAAAACTTTGAGGTTCGACGATGACATTGTAATTCTGTCAGAGACAGCAAAGGACTTGGAAGAGCAGTTGAACGGAATGGACAGTGTCTTGAAAGGAGGATATAAGATGAACATCAACAAAAGCAAAACGAGGATCATGGAATGTAGTCGAAATAAGTCGGGTGTTGCTGAGGGAATTAGATTAGGAAATGAGACACTTAAAGTAGTAAAGGAGTTTTGATACTTGGGGAGCAAAATAACTGATGATGGTCGAAGTAGAGAGGATATAAAATGTAGACTGGCAATGGCAAGGAAAGCGTTTCTGAAGAAGAGAAATTTGTTAACATCAAGTATAGATTTATGTGTCAGGAAGTCGTTTCTGAAAGTATTTGTATGGTGTGTAGCCATGTACGGAAGTGAAACACGGACGATAAATAGTTTGGACAAGAAGAGAATAGAAGCTTTCGAAATGTGGTGCTACAGAAGAATGCTGCAGATTAGATGGGTAGATCACATAACTAATGAGGAGGTATTGAATAGAATTGGGGAGAAGAGGGGTTTGTGGCACAAGTTGACAAGAAGAAGGGACCGGTTGGTAGGACATGTTCTGAGGCATCAGGGGATCACAAATGTAGCATTGGAGGGCAGCGTGGAGGGTAAAAATCGTAGAGGGAGACCAAGAGATCAATACACTAAGCACATTCAGAAGGATGTGGGTTGCAGTAGGTACTGGGTTTCAAGAAGCTTGCACAGGATAGAGTAGCACGGAGAGCTGCATCAAACCAGTCTCTGGGCTGAAGACCACAACAACAACAACAATTCTTGCTGCAGCCCCAATAGTTTTATGAAGTTCCGATTGATGGCGCCGCTATACACAGCTTTCAGAGTGGTGTCTGGAACGGAGGTGCGTTCTATGAGTTGAGTTTATTACGGCGGAAAACCTCAGCGTCGCCTGAGGTCTGCGGAGGCCTGGTTGTGAAAAAAACCACGGTGAGTCGTTCAGCGAGACGTTTCGCATCATCGCAACAAGGCCACGCAAACCCGTCCGATCTCTTCCGTGCCTGCCGGCCGCACTTATTTGCGATGTTGGAGCGACTTCGGCGTGTTCGTAGCCACCAAACTGCAAACGAACTTCTTCTTCTACATGACAATGCAAGACCTCACAGAAGTCTGTAGATCCGGGAGTTCACAAAACTTCATTGGACTGTTATTCCTCATCTACCCTACAGCCTGGATTTCGCATCACCCGACTTCCATCCCTTTCGCCCAATGAATGTTACTCTCCACGGAAAGGATGTTGGCGAGGTTATTGATGCAGCAAGACATCGGCTCTGACGTCATGCTGGAGAGTGATACCGTGCAGGCACATTGGTCCTCCCAGTAAGATGACGCAAGGCTGTCGCATTGAACGGAGATTACGTTGAGAAATAGGACTTTGTAGCTAAAGGAGTGAGGAATAATATGGTGTGTAGGAATCATGAATAAAACCAACCTGTTTACATAAACAAATTGTTGCATTACTTATTGAACGCACCTCGTATTAAGCTAGAATGCGTAAACTCTAACACTTTTGAGATTTTATTTATGGGATCCTGAGCAGTAAGCTACAAAATTATTTAAACAATTTCTTCCCCAACTATTGTACGTTTTTATAGACATCCGAATTAAAGAATGCATGTTCTTAGAAAAATGAAGACATTGCACTTAATTTCCTGAATATCTGCACCTCATAAATATTACGAATCGTTTCCTAATTTCTACCAGTGGGTGCCTAAATTGTACCACCTTTAGAAGCTATGTCTCTGAGATTAAAGATACGTACTATCCAAAATTTAAAGAAATTTTCCACATTTTAGTTCTTACACTAATATTTGCAGGTATTGAAATACTACTTTTTCCCTTCTTTCGCCATCTCTACACACTTTGCATGAATGAACATTTTGCATTTCACGCATCTGATCATTTATTCTCTTCAATCTTCCTCGCATAACTTGCTACATCATACCTCTGTTTTAGGAATGTGTTTCTGTTGTGACTTCCCCTCAGGATCTCCAAAACACTTCTCTTTCATAAATGGAACTATAGTTCTAGATTCTTCTCCTTTGTCTACGCGTTTTATGCATGGGCTACTCATCAGCTCGCAGACTCCGCGGTTAGGTGTTGAAGCGTTGCTCGGACCTTTTATCATTGCTCTCGGATTCGGGGATTTTTTTTTTATGGATAGCTTCAGCCCACTTTTTGACTAGCGTGAGAATGTTCTTCTATTTAGCTTTCAATTTTGGTGGAAGACTTTTACACCGTGTCTTTAGGTTCGTTTTTATTTTCATTGTGCCTCTTAACTGTTGATTTACGTACATTTTATATGCATGCACATTTATCTATTTCATAGTCCCTATTTAGTTACAGCGTTAAAACTAAATGTTATTGATCTATGCTCCAATTTCCATAATGTCTTTCTGTTGCCATACCGTAGTACAAAAAATTATTTAATTAATAGCTTAGAATACAGAACGCGTTACGAAGTTCACCACATCACTTTTAAACATCATGTTGTACCAGTAATACTAAATCCGATTTTTGAGCTGTCTCTGTGAACAAGCTTCTTAAATTCAACAGGATAAATATCAGAAACTTACAGCAGTACGTCATAGGCAATGTCGCCATTTTCTCTTTGTTAACTTGCTTCACACAAAGTACAACGAATACATATTCATGATTGTCTGACAACTAATTTTATTTCATGTATATTTACCCATAAATAAAACATTATGATGTTACTTACTTTATAGCAGTAATTTTCTTCATCACATACTCAAAATTCTAGATGAAAACTACAACAAAATGAAAGCTGTCTTCATACAGTATGTTCCTGAATATATAGAACGAGAGCTGCGAAACTATCATAGGCTACCATAAACTACTGTACGTAAGCGTAGAATGCGGTAGTCGCTTTGGTTTTCCAGACGACTCGGAGCTTTCTCCCCTACGGGACTGGGTGTAGTGTTGACCTTACTTTCATATTGTCATAACTGACATTATTACTGAAATGACTGACTAGGCACCGCCCAGAAGACAATACATTGGAAAAAAAAGATCGTAACCGCGTTACCAGTACGTTAGGTGTGTTGCATACCTATCGGGCGTTAACTCGTTTTATCAATTTGTTTGTGGCTGTGATGAACTCTCTTACTAAATTCCCCTAGTTAACGGAAACGGTGAATCGCTTAGAAATTATGTGTGGATATATAAAGGACTGTGTAAACTACAAAACACTTTTTTCTGCATAGTTATCCTCCTGTCTGTTGCTTGAAAATAAACAATAGTTATAGTAAAATTGACACGTTCATTGTTTAATTAATTTAATTATTCGAAAAACTGTTGATTTGTAACATGAGACAGAGGGATGTTGTAAAATAATATAGATTTATCACGTAGCGGGAGAAAACGAAATTTCCTCAAAGGAAACGAAAGTGAAGAGTGCAAAACAAAAACATATCAAACTTCGCTTTAGTACCTGGTCGATTTCGTACAAAGCATATTTATGTTATTGCTAAACAGCTTAAGCATTTATCTGTTATAACAGGAAACGTTACCTTTGGTCATGATGAAGAACGTTCTATTGAGTATAAAATAACAACAAGAATTGTAAAGATTTTTTGCGTTTACGTCAAAAGTAATTGTTTTGGTTGCATAAAAGGGCAGAAGTTACACTGCCAGATTTACTTATTTTAAAACGTAATTTACATTTTTTGGAAGGATATGAAATACACAGTCGACTACACTGAACGATGTGCAGTTCTAATTACGTCCAAAACAAACAAACAAACAAAACAAAACAAAGAGAAGTCGTCAGTTCCCAGTGCTTCTCACGCACATTCATTTATGTTTCTGTCCGCCCTCCCCGATAGAACGATCAACTTGAACGGATATCTTGTGACGTCCGCCCAGACCAAACGCAAGGAACAATATCGTAAAAAAAAAAAAAAAAAAAAAAACGAGCTGAGTGGTCCGCGTGACGTATTGCCGTATTGCCGTTATGGGCCCGGGTTCGATTCCCGGTTGGGTCGGGGATTTTCTCCACTCAAATACTGGTGGTCGCCCAATGTGGCGTCGAATGTAATAAGACCTGCACCAAGACGGCCTCCCGGCCAATTACGCGAAATGCTCATTTCCATTTTCCATTTTGTTACCTTCTCTCTCATTACTACCAACAGTACAGGTAATCCTACCATTTTATGCATTGAACCAAAATTAATGAAGAGTATTTTTGGTAAAGTACAGCTCTACACAAAACTCATGGCTACCAATACGACCGCATGGGCATGAATATTACAAGAGTTACAAATTTTACATCATTGGTAAAAATGAGGGGAAACTCTCGTCTACTTACCGTAACAACTTTATTAGAAATTATGCAAAAAAAAAATTACGCAGGACAAGGCAAAATATGGGAACATAGTTGCTCTGGAGCTGACGTAATACCTGCTTGTATAGGGTAACGTGTGGCGCTCTTGTTTTTAACACTGCAAAGCGAGCAGACCCACAGCGAATCCCCACGTTAGGTTAACGATTGTGGCTGGTGCACCGTCATATTTAGACGGTTTCTCAAGCTCGTTTAGGCAAATACTTGGTTTGTTGCCAATTTCCACCTAATTACTGTTCACAAATATCACGCACAGGACAAAGTTTGCACAGTTCACATACAGGTGACACATACGACTTCTCTGCCAAAGCCGTCCTCCCATGGTACGAGGCAGCTAACTTTAACGTGCCCGCGGACGGGACATCCGTCCTCACGAGACAGCGCCGCCGGCACACGGCACGAGCTGGTTAACCGTGTAAGTAGGCTGTTGAGGTATTTATGTTGGTAGCGCCACGTAGCGCTCTGTATGAAAATCACTGACTGTGCTGTGTGTAATGTGTGGCTGGTTTGCATTGTTGGTGTTGTGTCTAGACAAGACAGCCTAGACACAATGAGAGGAAGCTGAAAGGCACGCGCTTAAACTCACGCAGGCTGGCGTGAGGTCTGAAACAGGATACGTAATGAATGCTATAAAGAAAAGTACGTAACTTCTGGAATACTTAACTTTAATCCACATTTGTAGAACATCGCTCTTGATCATACATTAATAGAATCTCAATATCAATTGAATACGGCGCCTTGCTAGGTCGTAGCAAATGTAGCTGAAGTCTATGCTAACTATCGGCTCGGCAAATGAGAGCGTAGTTGTCAGTGAACCGTTCCTTGCAAAGTCGGCTGTACAACTGGGGCGAGTGCAAGTACGTCTCTCTAGACCTGCCGTGTGGTGGCGCTCGGTCTGCAATTACTGACAGTGGCGACACGTGGGTCCGTCATATACTAGCGGACCGCGGCCGATTTAAAAGCTACCACCTAGCAAGTGTGGTGTCTGGCGGTGACACCACAGTTGGAATATTTTCTATTGTAGTGTTGGGCAGTTGGATGTGAACAGCGCGTAGCATTGTGCAGTTGGAGGTGAGCCGCCAGCAGTGGTGGATGTGGGGAGAGAGATGGCAGAATTTTGAGAGCGGACGATCTGGACGTGTTTCCATCAGAAAGAGTAAATTTGTAATACTGGATATCATGAACTGGTATATATATATATATATATATATATATATATATATATATATATGATGACTTTTGAACTTTATTAAGGTAAATACATTCTTTGTTCTCTATAAAAATCTTTCATTTGCTAAGTTGCTAAGTATGACTCTCAGTAGTTAGTGCCTTCAGTAGTAAGAATCTCTTATTAGGTGGCAGTGTTGGCGCTCGTTGTATTGCAGTAGTTCGAGTAACGAAGCTTTTTGTGAGGTAAGTGATTCACGAAAGGTATATGTTATTGTTAGTCACAGCCATTCTGTCGTAGGGATTATTGAAAGTCAGATTGCTAAAAATATTGTGTGTCAGTTTAGTGATGATCAGAATAAGTAAAAAGATAAATGTATGAGTACGTTCAGTTTTGCTCAGCTGTTTGAAAATCAAATAACGTAAGGGCTTTACCGGCACAATCATTTATAAATTTTCCTAAGGGGATATTTCTACGTGATTTGCGCTCGCAGCGCTCTCCAGCAGCCGTTGTCGGATTTGTTTGGCTCGCAAACCGCACAGTTTCATTACGAAAAAGCACACGCGTCTAATAGCTGCGTTAAGTTTGTTAGCGATTGTCGAAGAAGAGCGGAGAAAATCGCGAAGGAGTTTCTGCACTCTTCGATGGCTGGAATAACGAACTGCTGGTAGAGGAACGTAACACGCTGCTGTAAAAATATCTGAAATACATATTAGTAGAAATCATTTGGCTACGTTTTTCTCCCATTTTTAATTTTTAATCAGTTATAGTTGATGTCAGTTTTTCCGATGCATTATGGTTACATTCTCGATGTTGCATTGACTACCAAAACACTGAAACAACGTACTGCGCCACATAGATTTCAGTATCGAGATTGTATTCGTATTTTCATTCGAACGAGAGAAATTTTTGTCGAAGCTGCTCACTATCATTGAAAATGATACTTACCAGCAAGATACAAGCATGAGCAAGCCTACAAACCCAGAGATGGATGTACTCTGAAGAGCCAAAATATTTTGACCTCCTACTTAAAAGCGTTTTGGTTCAGCTCTGGAAAGGAATTTTCCAGCGATTCTGCGTGCCATTGATTAGACACGAACTTGACAGGTTTCCAGAGGATTGTGGCACTACATGCCTACGCCCAGCTTACACATTTCCCATAATTGACGGAGGATTGGTTCGTGGGCGCGTCCCAGTTGGGTTTCATCGGATTCAGTTAAGCAGAATTTCATGGACAAGACATCAATGTGAGTTCACTGTCATGCTCCTCAGACAATTGTAGCACGATTCTGGCCTTGTGACATGGAGTGTTATCCTACTGGAAGATGCCATCGCTGTTAGGGGAGACATTAGGATAAGGGGTTACCGGTGGTCCCTAATAATGTTCACGAAGTCCACAGCTGTCATAGTGCCTTCTATCACTACCGCAGGTCCCATGGAAGCCCAGGTAAATATCCCTCATAAGATAACACTGCGTCGTTGGCGCGATGCATGTTTCGTGCAGCTGTTCGCCTGGATGTTAGCGTACCTGGATACAACCATCGATCTGATTTAACAATAATCGGGGTTAATCCCACCAGGCGACACAATTCCGCTGATCCGCGGTCCACTCTCGTTGATCTCGTGTCCACTGTAAACATAATTCACGGTGTTGTTGGTCAACACGAGAACACGTAGGGGTCTTCTGCTGCGAAAAACCATGTGTGCTGAACGTTGCGATCCAAAACACCTGTGCCTGCGCCAGCCCTGTACTCTGCCGTCAAATCTGCCACATATCGCCGCCTATCTTGCTTTAGAAAGAGGACAACCCTCCAATCCCCATTTTCTGCGATGAGGTGTGGAGGTCCTACCTTTTGTCACCTGCTCGTGGTTTCAGCATTCCTCAACCACTTTCTGTAATGCTCATGACAGTAACACGTGAACACCCGACCAGCTTCGCCATTTCTAAGGTGCTCGCTCCCAAGCACTGGGCCACAACATTCTGGCTTTTGTCGAAGTCGCTTAATTCGGCGGATTTCCGCATTTGAGCTCCTTACCGTCGCTAGAATGACTTGCCTTTCGTCTCTGCTCCACTCACATACATTATGTGATCAAAAGTATCCGGACACCTGGCTGAAAATGACGTACAAGTTCGTGGCGCCCTCCATGCTGGAATGCAATATGGTGTTGGCCCACTCTTAGCCTTGGTGAATGCTTCCACTCTCGCATGCATACGTTCAGTCAGGTTCAAAATGGTTCCAATGGCTCTGAGCACTATGGGACTTAACTTCTGAGGTCATCAGTCCCCTAGAACTTAGAACTACTTAAACCTAACTAACCTAAGGACATCACACACATCCATGCCCGAGGCAGGGTTCGAACCTGCGACCGTAGCGGTCGCGCGGTTCCAGACTGTAGCGCCTAGAACCGCTCGGCCACCCCGGCCGGCGTTCAGTCAGGTGCTGGAAGGTTCTTTGGGGAATGGCCGCTCCTTTCTTCACGGAGTGCTGCACTGAGGAGAGATATCGATGTCGGTCGGTGAGGCCTGGCACGAAGTCGGCGCTCCAAAACATCCCTAAGGAGTTCTATAGGATTCAGGTCAGGACTCTGTGCAGGCCAGTCCATGAGAGGGATGCTATTGTTGGGAAACCATTTCGCCACAGGCCGTGCATTATGAACAGGTTCTCGATCGTGTTGAAAGATGCAGTCGCCATCCCCTAATTGCTCTTCAACAGTGAGAAGCAAGAAGTTGCTTAAAAGGTCAGTGTAGACCTGTGCTGTGATAGAGGCACGCAAAACAACTACGGGTGCAAACTCCCTCCATAACACCACCGCCTCCGAATCCTGCTGTTGGCAGATGACGATCACCGGGCATTCGTCGTACCCACACCCTGCCACGGGATCGCCATATTGTGTACCGCGATTTGTCACTCCACTCAACGTTTTTCCACTGTTCAATCGTCCAATGTTTACGCTCTTTACACCAAGCGAGTCGTCGTTTGGCATTTACCGGCATGACGTGTGGCTTATGAGCAGCCGCTCGACCATGAAATTCAAGTTTTCTCACCTCCCGCCTAACTGTCATAGAACTTGCAGTGGATCCTGGTGCAGATTTGAATTCCTGTCTGATGGTCTTGATAGATGTCTGCCTATTGCACATTGCAACCCTCTTCAACTGTCGGCGGTCTCTGTCAATCAACAGACGATGCCAGCCTGTACGCCTTTGTTCTGTACGTGTCCCTGCACGTTTTCATTTGACTATCACATCGGAAACAGTGGACCTAGAGATATTTAGAAGTGTGGTAATCTCGTGTACAGACGTATGACACAAGTGACACCCAGTCATCTGACCACGTTCGAAGTCCGTGAGTTCCGTGGAGCGCCCCGATCTGCTCTCTCACGATGTCTTATGACTACTGAGGTCGCTGATATGGAGTACCTGGCAGTAGGTAGCAGTATGTTGTTGTTGTTGTGGTCTTCAGTCCTGAGACTGGTTTGATGCAGCTCTCCATACTACTCTATCCTGTGCAAGCTTCTTCATCTCCCAGTACCTACTGCAACCTACATCTTTCTGAATCTGCTTAGTGTATTCATCTCTTGGTCTCCCCCTACGATTTTTACCCTCCACGCTGCCCTCCAATACTAAATTGGTGATCCCTTGATGCCTCAGAACATGTCCTACCAACCGATCCCTTCTTCTGGTCAAGTTGTGCCACAAACTTCTCTTCTCCCCAATCCTATTCAATACTTTCTCATTAGTTATGTGATCTACCCATCTAATCTTCAGCATTCTTCTGCAGCACCACATTTCGAAAGCTTCTATTCTCTTCTTGTCCAAACTATTTACCGTCCATGTTTCACTTCCATACATGGCTACACTCCATACAAATACTTTCAGAAATGACTTCCTTACACTTAAATCTATACTCGATCTTAACAAATTTCTCTTCTTCAGAAACGCTTTCCTTGCCATTGCCAGTCAACATTTTATATCCTCTCTACTTATGCACCTAATATGAAAAACGTATGTTTTTGGGTGTGTCCGCATACTTTTGATCATGCAGTGTACTTCTCTTACCGTGTCACGTCCTCAGCGTCACCAGGCAGCGTACAATCTCGCGACAGGCAGTGGTCATAATGTTTAGTGTGTTACATAAAATGGTCGCGTGTCATTGTATTCACCAAGCATAGTACCTCGTTCTCACATATAGTTTCATTTTATTCTAACAAAGCTAAAACGATGCGTTCCTGAGAAATCCTCAATTTGCTGATACTTTGAAGCAGCTTGTATCCGCACCACGTACTCTGTGAGGAAGAAAACGTACCAAATACGATGTTTAATGTTTTACAGTATGGCAGCTTCTCTTTTCAGCTTGTGACGTAAAACGATGTCGCATGTAATTGGCTACGTCCTTCTCCACGGCGCAAAAATCTAACATTCCAGATTCTCCATTTCACGTTCGGCGATGCTGAGGAAAGTGGAATTCTAGTCTGTGACGTCACTAGTTTCTCTTCCACGTGCGTTTTCGCGTCCCGTGAGAGGACGGCCTTTACGTAGCTGACGGCTGCTGCGGCAGGAAGGCGATCCGGCCACAAAGTCAAATAAAATAAATCCGCCACATCTTGAGTGAAGCGGACGTCGTACTAACTGGGATTAACGCGAAGAACTAGAAGTATGTAAGGGAGTAAAAACATGTAACTACAGGTGCTGCTGGAAGCCCAAAAGTAAAACTGATGCTTGGATTCATTAATTTCACAACGTAATCACGCTCATGTAAAATCGTATGGAATTACGTAGGAGGAAGTGAAATAAGAAAATTTAAATTCTCTGTAGGGGAATGAGACAAGAAGCGTAACCACAGACGCAGTTAAAATTCAAAATTAAATTGTCTTCAGCCTACCAGACGCCATCGACGGCCACACATATTCACTTCCTGCCCAGGCGCATTCACACAGGAGCATCAATGAGTCACAGAAAAACGAGTCACTTTGTGTTAGCCGTAATTCGCACGGCGTAAATCAAAACGCTGTGTTCAGTCTGTGGCTTTTGGTTTCATGCTTATTGGCTGCTGCAATTTGATTTAATGTTTCAGTTAATTTATTATTTCATCTTGGTCTAAGGGTAATCGAGAAATACGGTGGAATATTCTTAGTATCAAGCATACATAGTGGGTGCTCATACCCAAATTGCACAAAGTGAAAAGCCGGCCGATGTGGCCGAGCGGCTCTAACCGCTTCAGTCTGGAACCGCGCGACCGCAACGGTCGCAGGTTCAAATCCTACCTCGGGCATGGATGTGTGTGATGTCCTTAGGTTAGTTAGGTTTAAGTAGTTCTAAGTTCTAGGGGACTGATGACCGTAGATGTTAAGTCCCATAGTGCTCAGAGCCATTTGAACCATTTGAACCACAAATTGATAACACTGTAAGTGAAATATATGGGCCGAATCCCAATCAACGGCAACAAAGGAGTGAATGGCCGACGATAACAATGTAACGACTTATTTCGCCACTCGTTTTATTTTCGTGTGGTTGGACTACAAATGTGGTTTGTGATCCGTCGTCACTGACTGGGATTTGGACCACGTAGTTCGTTGCTTAGCATTATCAGTATGTGCTTTAGCACACTTTATATATGGTTTATAATGACAGTTTAAATTGTACCTGGCATCAGTGAAATTTGTTAACACCCCAAAGCTGATATATTCCGGTTAATATATTTTCTTTGTTGTTATGATTGTTTTTTCTCCTATCCGAATTATTGGTTTATATGAATCTTTGAACATACATTCGTTCGGGTTAGACAGCATTTCGTGTGCAATGAGATGATTCTGTTTCGGAACGTCATCGAAAATTACTGACAGTCGCTTCAGTTGTATCCGTTGAGCGGAAACTTTCAGTACTTAAAATGCATGGAGTTCAAGCAATTCTTCCTGAAACTGTGAAGGTGTGGCTTATGTCAGGGTACCAATCCAAAAAGAATAAATGCTCTAAAAACCAAATAAACTCATATTTGAGATGAAATAATCGCAATAGTAACAACAACATTCGTTTTGCTATATTTCATTACCTTTGTTACTCCAGGCAACGGCCTTGCAATGTATACACCGGTTCCCGCGAGATCACCGGAGTTAAGCGCTGTTTGGCGTGGCCGGCACTTGGATGGATGACCATCCAGCCGCCATGCGCTGTTGCCAATTTTCGGGATGCACTCAGCCTCGTGATGCCAATTTAGGAGCTACTCGACCGAATAGTTGCGGCCTCGGTCAAGAATACCATCATAACGACAGGGAGAGCGGTGTGCTGACCCCACGCCCCTCCTATTCGCATCCTCCTTGAGGATGACGCGGCGGTCGGATGGTCCCGGTAGGCCACTCGTGGCCTGAAGACGGAGTGCTTTGTGTTACTCCAAATTACGGTACTGCAGCAACTACAGCCATAATGAAATACATCAGACGTATTCGCAGTTGCGAATGTGGAAAACCGTCAGCTATACAACGAAATGACAATGAAAATTCGTGTCGGATCGGGACTCGAGCCAGGATTTTCCGAAGGAACATTGCGTCGTAATTCGGAGTAACACAGGCACTGCGATATCGTATTTAACGGCGGTAAGGCGACCGCTAGCAATAAGCGTTCGGCACTAATTTTCATTGTCATCATTCCATTATACAGCTGATGTTGCCCATGTTTGCAGCTGCCAATACAGTTCATGCATTACTATTTTGGTCCAATTTTCAGCTCTCACTTCTCACTGTTGTGGACACGGTATTTAATATATTTTTTTAAATTTATTAATGGCTCTTGGATATCACCCATACTACCAACTTCATATCATAAAAAATAATTACTTGTGACATCCATTCAAACTGAAGTTAGTAAAGGATTTAAGGAAATTAACATATTTAGTACATCACAATGAAAAAAATCTCTTTCTGACCCTTTGTTATAAAATCGTATAAGAACTTACAGGCATATAATAAAACTAAGCATCTGTGGTGAAACATATTCATAGGATGAAATCGCAAAGAGTTTATGCTTTGTAGAAAACGGCGGAAACAATTTTTACAGTTTCATATAATGCATCAGGGGATAATGAATGCTTCGATACATCAGTGAAACGCCAGTGCTGATTTCGAAACTCACTTTGAAATAAAGGAAAGTAGTCTACAGCTTTTATGTAGTGTTGTGTGTAAGTTAGTGTTACGGAACTAATTGTGGATGTTTTTACGTCGCCTCGAGCCCAGCTACAGGCAACCGGCGGTGGGTAGGCGGCTGTGTTCTTGCATGGAAATGACGGGGAGCCGGAACAAAGCGCCTCTCGCCCGTCCACGCCTGCCTTGTCTGTAATTATCGTGCCGCACGAGCCAGCGGCCGCCAACACGCATTCGTACCAGTCCAGCCATCTATGGTCCGCTGCGTCAACTACATCAAACCGCTGCCAGTGCTGCCGAGTGCCGTCGCTGCTCGGCTTCCATAGCGACGCGGGAACATCTCCCGTACGCGTCGCACCCTTTTTATTTTACTACATGGCATTATTTTATGCTATGTAATACTATTTTGGTGGCAGCGCACGAATTTTAAGCTGGAAAATGGCGGTTTAGATGGGTAGATCACATAACTAATGAGGAGGTGTTGAATAGGATTGGGAGAAGAGAAGTTTGTGGCACAACTTGACTAGGAGAAGGGATCGGTTGGTAGGACATGTTCTGAGGCATCAAGGGACCACCAATTTAGTATTGGAGGGCAGCGTGGAGGGTAAGAATCGTAGAGGGAGACCAAGAGATGAATACACCAAGCAGATTCAGAAGGATGTAGGTTGCAGTAGGTACTCGGAGATGAATAAGCTTGCGCAGGATAGAGTAGCATGGAGAGCTGCGTCAAACCAGTCTCAGAACTGAAGACCACAACAACAACAATGGCGGAATGAGTGACAAAACGTAGATAAAAATAAAATTTAAGTTTTAATTTATGGGTTGGTACATAAGCTCGTAGCGTTTTTCCGTAAGTTCAATGAACACATCAGATACGCGTAACAGAGACTTTAGTCATCAACAATACGTTCTCCTTCACTGTTTACAACTATCTGCCAAGGACTAAGGAAATTACATGGTTCTGAAGCAAAGAACTTGTCGAGAAATGTTCAGAGCGGATTTTCATTCGGAAAGGAAGTTCGTTGAAGGTTTTTTCTTTTTTTAAAAAAAATTTTATCCATATTTTGCAACTTTAAATGTGACTGTATTCAAAACATTGGAGGCATGAATTTAACAACACTTACAGTCACAAATTTTTCACATTTTATTAACTACACGATGCATTTCGGACGGAGAAAAGAATGTTTGCCGGTGTTAAAACGTTAAAAATTCTTTCCTTGGATTATGGTAAGTTTACACTGTTCACTTTCCACTATTTTGCACATATTTTCAGCGTTCGACTTACGAAATTCATAACCTAACATTAAACTTTTTTCGTGACAGGAATATGCATTTCACCTCATTCAAGAGAAGAAATAAAACATCTATTAAGACATATTACACCTGCATCGCGTAGTTAATAAAACATGAAAAAGTTGTGACTGAAGGGGTTGTTTAATCCTTGAAGGTTGTTCGATAGAGAGCGGAAAAGGTGAAATTCTGAGGGTGCAAGATGTGGTGACTAAGGTGGGCACTGAATGAGTTCCTAACTCAGCTTCGGTGCAGTGTTTTCTTTCCAGTGTTGCAGAATGCGGGTAGGGATTATCGGGGAGTAGATTTCACGCAGTCATCTTCGCCGTTGTTTTTGGATCGGATTGCGTCTGCAAGACGTCTCAGTTGTTGACAATGAATGTCAGCAGTGATAGTTACACCTCAGGGAAGCAGTTCGTAGTACACCACACCATCGCTGTTTCACCAGATGCATAACGTTACCTTTCGTGAATGAGCGTGGGTCCCTGTACGGGAAGCCGTTGATTTGTCTGGGCACAGCCATTCCCTTCTTTTCTTTATATTAGCGTAAAGACACTATTTCTCATCACCAGTAACGATGCAGTATAGGAATGGTTGGAGTTGTTCACTAGCCAACGGATGACGAGCAAGCAGAGATGCACATCTGGTCATCTGCTGATTTTTGTCATTTGGCTTAGTGCATGCCGTACCACCACACACCCGATTTTTTAATCTTCTCCCGTTGCTTGCAAATGCCGCACGATGATGGAATGATCACAGTTTATCACATTGGCCGGTTGTAGTACACTGACGCAGATCATTGTGGATTAATGCGTTTAAACGACCTTCATCAAACCCCAGAGGTCTTCTCGAACGTGGATAGTGTCAAAAAGATCCTTATTAAAACGAGAAAACCATTTTCTTGCCGTGCGCTGTCCATTGGCGTTATCTTCATACACGGCGCAAATGTTTCTGGCACCATTCGCTGTTGTCATTCCTCTATTGAACTGAAACAGAGGAATATGTCGGAAACGTTCCGATTTCTTCACTTCGTACTCAATTTTATAGAGTCCACAGCTGCACTTACTGTCACGAAATGAGAAAATGAAAATATGTGAACTCAAATAGCAACAGTCAACTACACATGAAAAATGACAATCGATAAATAAACCCATAGCAACCGAAATACAAACATGCAAAACAAAAGCCCTACGACCTGACGCACAAACCATCGTCGAAAGGATGGAATCAAACTGGCCTAGAGATCGAAGGATCTGTTAAAGAAATTGGAAGCAAGGTACACAGTTTATGCTTTTACAGCGAATAACAAGTTTCTAAGACAAATATAATCCTGCAGATCGCGGGTAGTACAGGGGTTCTTTATATCGAGCAGGGCGCGTAACTTTAGGATCCGGATACCAGCGGCGTCTTTGGGTCCAATTGTCCTACTCAGTTTACGTTATAGAATCACTTGATAACCCGAATTATCTCTTTCGCCTGCGAATGCGCAGCATTGTAAATAACAGCGTCAGTTTGTTAGTGTTCCCTGATTTTTAACATACTTGCGTATTCCGTGAGTTTACTGTTTTTTTTCCTCTGACATTATACTTCACTACAGAAGGACGTATCATAAGAAGTGGTGTACTTCTATTGTTAAAAAGGAAACGACAGCCGCATTTGCTGCGAGATATAAGAAAATGTTAATTTTTGTCAGTATATTTGTAAGGAGATAGATATATGCTGTAATAGTTGAGCACTGAGAAGAACGTTTTATGAAATAATAATTGTTATCTTGAAAGGTAAAATTTTTCTCATTTTTGAAGTGAATGGTATGCTCATCTTCCCTCTGCTGGTAATTACAATTCAAAGTACCAGCAAGCAGAAGACTTAGGATTTTCAATGCTAGGAAGCACTGTGCGATCCCTGTTTAATGTTAAGGTTTTCTGGAATGAATAGATTCTCTTTTGTGAAAAGTGAAGATCTGTAGAACCTGGCCTACCAACACGGACTATTATAATTGTTCAGAATCGTATCCGTCTGAGTTGCTTTTCAATAAAAGCGCCAAGAATTTTGCAGAGCTACATTACGACGCAGATTTTCAAAAGCTGTTTCTTACGCTGGCTGCTAAGAAGAACTTTAATCTTGGGTGCGCTCGATTGCATTCCGGAAACGCCATGGATTACTGCGAAATTAATAATTTACTCTTTTTTAGCCAAGAAGACAGTAATTAAGATCCACAGCACTAAATATTTTATTTTTGATGAAAAGGTCAATTTCGATTTTCAGATTAAAAAGGAACACCTGAGGGCAGATTTATTTAAATCATTTAATACTAGGAAGCAAAGAGGACATGGTAAGAGTAGGGAACAGTAGTTACAAATAATTTTGCAGAGGAAAGTATCGAGGCTGCCAGTCTGTTCTTCTTGCTCTTATCAGGAATATTTCATAATTTTTCTATTGGACAAGGGAGGGCCATTAGAAGCTTTAACGCAGTCTTCTCCTCTTAAATATGTAAAGATTCGGCAAAAACGACACGTGGCGCGGTTTACGTAGGTCCCTTCTCCCCGCCTGGCTAACTGGGGCAAGTTGCGGACACGCAAGTCGCCGAAGTGGCGAGTCACAAGAAGTTATTATTATGTAAATTGAAAGTCGAGGGGGGAAAAGGAAAGGGAAGTATCTAATGATATCGGCTGCATCGAAACTTTATGGGAATTAGCGGTGGCGAGTGAAAGCGGTGCCCGACGGTGACTTGAACCTGAGATCTCTTGCTTACTCGGCAGTTGGGTTACCCACCACGCCACCTGGAGAGAGCGTTTATTATCATCTATCCACAGTCGCTGCCCATGTCCTCCTAGCTCGCTTGTTTTTGATTTCCACTGGTGATCGAACGTAAATCTGTATCCACAATGAAGGTTGTGGACATGTCCGAAACAACAAAAAACATACATTCGTACAACTGATTTGTCTCGATGGGCAATAAATAAACAACCTTCAGAGCGGATGGACAGCGGGAATCTAAAATTAACAAGCATCTAGTACACGGATGGCGAATACGGATATGTGGCGCTAGCTGGGAATGTGAGTCGGCCGGGGAGCGTGCAGATATATTCCGCGCATATGCGATAAACAATGTGTGCAGGTGCGCAGTGCTTACTGAAACTGCCTAATAAGAACTACATCCCGGGTTCGAATACTGGTCCGGCACACATTTTCGCTTTTCGCCACTGATCAGACATACTTCAAAGCAGTTGGTATAGTGCGCGCAAAGTGCCATGCCCGCTAGAAGTGCAGTCGGCTGGGGAAGCGTGGACACAGCGGCAGTGGTGGGACGTCGCTCAGAGTGCTGTACGGGAAATGCCGAGCAGTGGAGAGGAAGTGCCGTTCTGACCTGAAGCCTACGCCCTCATTTTTTGTTAATATTAATCGGATCCTCTCCACGCCCACACTTGCATAGCGACCATTAAAAACATCGACTGCCAGTTCTGCTATCTTTCTTTCTTTTCTTTTCTTTTGCTACCGCCATTATCCCGCATTGTGCGCAGGGTCGGCAGGGTTAACTACGGAGTTGGCATGGTTAATTGTAAGGGGTGGCCTGATGCCGTTCCTGCCGCCACCCCACACCTCCTGGGACGGAATTAGTGTACCCCAGCTGTATGCGTCCAGTGTAAATCGTGAAATAGTGTGAATGTGTTGCAAATGTCTGTAAGTCGTGTAACTGAGGCGGGACGTGGGGATCAACCCGGTATTCACCTAGTAGGATGTGGAAAACCGCCTAAAAACCAATCCGCCGGGCGGATTCGATCCGGGGCCAGCGCGCCTACCCGAGTCCGGGAATCAGCGCGTAAGCGCTCTCGGCTAACCTGGCGGGTACCACCTCTGCTTTCGTTAGTATCTAAAAAGAATTCCGCTGAAATGCAGCGATTTATTTTCGACTGGCTTGTTAACCAATTGTAACTTTCAGAGAAGCGTCATGAGTGGCGAATTTTGACTAAAACCTACACATTTCTCGGTTTGCCATGTTAAAATTTGCTTCTTTTGCCAAAACACAGTGGAGTTTATACTTTCTCACCTCACTAACATGTTGTGCAAGCACAATTGCGAGACAATTCTGAAACAGTGGTTTATTAAGTTTATGAAATGAGGAACTGAGGAAAAGTAAAGTCAGTAGCTTATGATAAAGCACAGTGTAATGTCTTCACATACATTGTTCCAAAACCCATAGCATTTTTCGTTTCCTCAGCTATTGATGGCCCTTAAAAATTACATTCTTTCTCCGAAAAAGTCTGCAGTTATTGCAATAACACGGTAGATAGTGACAGTAACAATGTGGCAAAATACTCTCCTTTTTGAGTGCTAACATTTGCTAAAATCTCTGTTCGATACCTGAAACCGTTTATGAATTATGAGGACTGTTGAGGATATTTCACTCTGGCTTTATCGCTGGCGGGGCGTGATTGCAAATGAGTGTGCTACATCAGATACATTTTCTCGGGATTGGTACATGTACTCAAGCCCTAAAAAATCAGTTTATTAGCTAAATTCCGTAAGCAACAACATCCTATGTAATATGCAGCAAACGTGAAATCATAGCGACTGCCGTTTTTCATTGCACACTTTTTCTAATTTTGCGCAGTTTCTTACTTTCACATACATATCACAAGAACTATGACCATTAACGAAATGATGGGAACATCACCATGAACTTGACATTAAGGCTACAAGTAAAGCAAAAATGAATTTTTTTGCGGAATAGTTTCTGTAAAATGGTTTGAGAAAGATTGTAGGGTGCGCGCCCTGATTCTGTCATAGCTGACCGGCCGAAAGATGGAAAACGCTTATCGGTCTCCCCTCCCGAACAAATGAGTGAACTCGCCCAGCGCTTAATGGACGGAAACTGGTCACTGCACGTCACCCACCGTATCCTGCGCGAGCTATGTCATTAGTTCATTCCCTTTCCTTTCCTTTCTCCCCCATCCACCTTCAGTTTAAATAATGGACATGTTCGAAAGAACAGACACAACGTATTCATATAACGAAATTATTATTGTTACTAACGAGTTGAAAATGTGTGAAGTCAAAAAACAGAAAGGTACTGAAATTAGATACAGTAAATCTGGAACGGAACACCGCTCCTAAAATTTAAACTTTCGACATAAGGAAGGTACGAAATCTGTGACTTATGAGGCATAGAAAAAGTCATATCTGTTTTCAAGACAGGAAGCAGATACAAGTCCATTAATTAAGGTTCTTGGTCTTTTAAATACAGCTTACAATATACATAGCAAAATAATAAACTGAAGTATCGGATTTGATTTAAGAAACAACAGATTTCTGAAGAGGACGGTTGTATAGTAACAATGGTTGCACACTGAAACGGTAATTCCACGTGGAGATACATCTGCCTTTCGTGGAGTTCGAAAAAGAGTGCACACACACACACACACACACACACACACACACACATTCGGGAAAGCAGTTATCGTCATGATTAGGAACAACCCACAGAGCTATGCAAGGACAAAATTTGTCTTTGTCGCTATGTAACCCCTATATCGATGGTTCGATAAAAGTCGGGAGAGGAGAATGCGCCTTTGGAAATAAAATTAGGATGCCAACAATATGTCAACATCTTATTCTTTGCTGATCATCAGGTAATTGATGAAGAAAATGAAGATATGCTGCAGAGGCTAAAGCATAAGCTACATATCCTATGCCCGGCATGTAACTTAAAGATACAGCAACTACAACGGAGTTAATAGATTTGAGATCCAAAATATGAATCGAGGGTAAATCATTGGAGGCAGTGTCTCATTTCTAGTACCTCGACAATGACGTAACCTGGGAAGACTATAATAGTATAGAAAATAAATGCCTATCAGAGAACACATGGGACCGATCCGGGAACTCTGAGAGGGAAAGCGAAGAAAGACAAGGAAGTGAAATTTTTTAAAATAATGGAAGTTCCCAGGTTTTCCCTGCGTGACTGATCAATAATGTGCTCTTGGGAGTACAACGTATGCGTAACAACATAAACCTCAGCACGCAGCTGGTTGGTCGTCAAAATATAGTGCACAAAATGGAATGAGCAACTGGCGAGACACTCGAAAAAGCACGATATTGCTGATCATTACCTCCTCGTGCACGGAGCAGAAAGCGCGGCTCTGAGAGAAAAACTGATCTTACGCAACTGGAAACGTCAGAAATGAGATTTGTCAGATCGATAAAACGTTGTAGGAGAGCATAATATCAGGAAAACAATGTGACGGCAGAATTAGCTGTGAAATCTGTAATGGAGAAAGCTGCAGGCACCAAAAGGGAACTAAAGGAATATATTCTGTATGTCGTAGTCCTGGAGTCCAAACAAGACTTACGTTACAGACCACATATCCGGCCCGCGATTGGTTTCAGTACGGCCCTTGGAACATATTTCGTTACTCGTAATTATTTGTCGACTGGGAGTGTCTATCTGACTGCCGTATTTTGTTTTTCTGGTCTTTCTTGTATTAACATTAGTAAATAATCCTTATCCGTCTTGAACGTGTTAGAACACTGCAGCTGTTGAAACTAAAGTTAATTTATAAGGAATTAGCTGCAACTTCTTGTTATTATAGGCTTCTGTTTTCAAGATGATATTTGAAGGTGCCTGGTATCGTATTGCATTGTATTGTATTGAACTGGGGACCTAGAAACGACGGAGAGCCTTCGTCCCGCCGTAGCCCTCAGTGGATCACAAGTCCACAACGGGCTACAGCAGTCCACTCACCCCAAGCCCGCCCCACACTGAACCCATGGTTATTATGCGGTTCGGACGCTATAGTTTTCACGAGACGTGGTGGCCAGTTATCTTAAGCAAGTATGTGAATGTGGCCTACGGGTCACCAAAAATTGTCCATTCCTGTTAAAAACCTTCGCGGAGAGTACAGTAGACAGACCGAGGGCAAGATGACGAAATTTGATCTGCTTTATCTTAGCATAAACCTGGAAAGCCAGAGGAAAAATTGTGTGTGTTTGTATGTATTAATGTGTGTGTGTTTGCAGCGACGCTACCGACACGAAACATGATATTTAAATTCAACTCAAAACGCAAAAACAGACCACAAGGACGTGATCTAAGTATAAACAAAAAATAATTTACCAAAAAAATAATTCTCAGTTTTTAACGTTTGAAATATTTGTTCCTTGAACTTCAACTGTCTGCGAGCTTTTTAGGAAGAGATTACAATGGAACAATTTGAGGACCACCAGTGGAAAAAGATGCATGTACAGTCTCATGTACGGTACCACGCGTTTGATTTGATTCCCTTAAAATTGGGAATAAAATGGCAAAGTGTCCCTCTAAGAACCTCAGTTGAGCAACACCCTCGGGGCCGTTCATGTACCTTTGCTGAACACGTTACAAATATACGTGTTAGAAACTTCGAAGCCAGTTCAGCCTCGCGGCTGCTTTAGTGCCTGAAAGTAGGCAAACCACTCCTAACGGGTGTCGAAAGTGTTGGCTAACCCTCAGGTGCTTCAGCACCACAAGGGTGAATATTGCATTGGTGTCGATGTTACTGACAAGCACATTTTTAATGTGCTCATCAAAGGTGCGTAGGTAACACCGAGGGCGTGGCCGAACTGGAGGGTATTTGCCGTTTTATTCATGCACATGTTAACGTTGCTCTCCCTCATGATCACGCAACAGGAGGGCACAAAACAGGAGGGCTGAAGGAGCGCAAGTATCCTTTGCTGCTTCGGATCACGTTCAAATTTCACTGAATGATTTGGAAAGGCCCCTACAGGTTCCAACCTGTACAGGAGAGAGAAAACTGCGGCCGCAGTGCCCTCCAAAGAGATGAGATCAAGTCAATAGGGCTGCTAGCCCACGGTTTGAGGCGACAAGGAGACATCAACAGGATGAAAGATTGTCAAAAACGTGTTCTTGTTGCTCATGGCACTGCAAACTGTCATTTTCGAATGCGAAATGTGTGGGAATCTACGCCCCGAGTAAAGGAATGGTTTCATTCACGCCCGCTATTGTATCCTCTTTTTCACATAGATTTTGAGCGGCGTCGAGTCTGAAATGTTTTCCGCGGCCAGTCACAAGAAAACCGCGTGATTTCAAAGCCGGTCGCCGTTGTTTCGACCTCCATCGCAGAAGTGTCAAAATGTGGACTAAAATGTGGATAAAAGGGGGTGTGACGACTTTCCCATCGTGAGACACGTCTACGGTGGCAGAATTGTGGTTAAATTTAGTGCCAATGTGACATCATTAACCCGACTTGCACGTGACGAACTTCTGGGCTTTGGCCTCTTTCTTCACCTGTTTCGACACCTGTCTTGCTGTTTGAAGCAACGTCGAGCTCGGGTGTGGCGTCGTAGTGCGCCACTTTTTTTTCACCATTACAAATGGAGGTTGCACACACCTTTGAGTCGAGTTTCACTTTTATGCCTTGGAGTAGGAGGCACTTAAGGGGTTCCGAAAAAGTGATCCTTTAATTATTTTGAGCAGTGTGAATCGTGCTGACGTTGCCGTAGTTTGTAACGTCCCCCTTACTTCCTTTTATGTTAATTTGCGGCGATCGGACATGGGCGGGAGATTGGTTGACAGAGAGAAAAAGCTTCGTCGCTAAATGAATCTGACTGTGTTGCCTAATACCCTAACGTGTCTCTTTGCTTTATGAATACTTAAGTTCCTTCAAGTTAGGTGGCAAAATTTTGCTTTGAAAGAATAACAGTATCGATCATTCTATTTCGTTTATTGGCGTTTTGCAAGTAACATAGTTTCTAGCAATACATAGATCCAACCATTCTTAACAGTTGAATTTATTACACTTTCAAACTGAAGTTTCCCATTGCTCTGTTGCTTTCCCGTATTAATCCTTCGTATTACAACTATCCACAATAGCCTTTTATGACTTCAAATACCAACGCCAGCTACTGAGAACACGATGTTGTTCCGTTCACTGGTTTCATCGGGAATTATGCGCACCTTCTCTCAAAACAAACAGCCGTTACTCACCATTATCCTACCAATCGACATAGTACTCAAAAAATTAAAATTCATCAACTTAACAAAATGTTCAGACCAGTTGTTACGACACAACAATACGCGACCGTCCGCGTGAAACCTGAAGACTTGCTGAACTCCTCTCATACTGACGCCTAAACGGGTGCGCTTAGCTATTGTTGAACGTAAGCAAGACTGCGCCTCTGCCGGACAAAAAGGCGCACTGCTGCGGAAGTTCCAGAGAACCAGCAGTGCGTAAGTGCGTCGAGTTCCAGAGAGTTAGCGATGCAGAAGGGCTACGATTTACTGCGTCGTACCATTATGGATAGCAGTAGGGCAGGGCAAATGAGACCCGCGTTCGAAACGGTTCGGCATTTCCCGACACGCCACAGCGTTCTATACAGTATGGAGGCTGTTCGAACAATCACATGAAATTTGACTTGTGTGGCGCGAATGAATGCAAGGGAAACGGAAGGCCCTGTAAACTAGCAACAGCAAGCTATGACTCTGCTTAAAATTTTACAATTTTCTGAAACTCAGAATGAAATAATATTAAATCTTACCACTGCACAAACGCTCGCAGTATTTCAATAAATTTGCAGTATGCGTTATCATACAGTGGCGGCATGTATGCATATACCGGGTGATCAAAAAGTCAGTATAAATTTTAAAACTGAATAAATCACGGAATAATGTAGATAGAGAGGTACAAATTGACACACATGCTTCGAGTGACATGCGGTTTTATTAGAAAAAAAAATACAAACCTTCAAAAAACGTCCGACAGATGGCGCTTCATCTGATCAGAATAGCAATAATTAGCATAACAAAGTAAGACAAAGCAAAGACGATGTTCTTCACAGGAAATGGTCAATATGTCCACCATCATTCCTCAACAATATCTGTAGTCGAGGAATAATGTTGAGATCAGCACTGTAAATCATGTCCGGAGTTATGGTGAGGCACTGGCGTCGGATGTTGTCTTTCAGCATCCCTAGAGATGACGGTCGATCACGATACACTTCCGACTTCAGGTAACCCCAAAGCCAATAATCGCACGAACTGAGGTCCGGGGACCTGGGAGGCCAAGCATGATGAAAGTGGCGGCGATCACACGATCATCACCAAACGACACGTGCAAGAGATCTTTCACGCGTCTAGCAATATGGGGCGTTTTTTTTCTTTTTGTTCTAATAAAACCCCATATCATTCCCAGCATGTGTGCCAATTTTTACCTCTCTATCTACATTATTCCGTGGTTTATTAAGTTTTCAAATTTATACTGACTTTTTGATCATCCGTTATAAACATTTATGCTGATTTCAAGTAAAGGTAACAGGGAAAGGCGAAACTGTTGTCCTCGGAAAAAAAATACTTGACTGGAACTAGTACAATATTTTATTTATTTGTGAGTGACTAATGATTTACTAAGTGGGTTGCAAAATAGCATTTCAATGTCTGTATAAATACCATTACAATTGCATATAAAAACATTGTAAATCAGTTTGAAAACAAGGTGGCATCATTGAGATGAAATAAGGAGAAAATTAATCAGGCCTAATAAACGGAATATACCGTAGTAAACTATCTATAATTGTTATCGTGAGAATAATTTACGACCACAAGACCAGGCTTGGAGACAGATGTAACTAGGTCGCGAGACTAGCGAAAGCTCGAGAATGGACATAATCGTGATTGCAGTCTTATTTATTTATTACTTGCCGCATGAATGACCTGCACCCTAGAATATATTTTAGTCCGTGTTTCACCTTTTTTTCTTTTACTATTAAAATCCTTAGTGCACTGTAACGCTGTGAATGGTCATGGATATACACTGAAGCGCCAAAGAAACTGGTATAGGCATGCATTTTCATATACAGAGATACATTAACAGGCAGAATACGGCGCTGTGGTCGGCAACGCCTGCGTAAGACAAGGGTCTGGCGCAGTTGTTAGCTCGGTTACTGCTGTTACAATGGCATATTATCAAGATTCAAGGGAGTTTGAACGTGGTGTTACGGTCGGCACACGAGCGATGGGACACAGCGCCTCATAGATGGCGATGAAGTGGGGATTTTCCCGTACGACCATTTCACGAGTGTACCGTGAATATCGGAATCCAGTAAAACATCAAATCTCCGACATCGCTGGGGCCGGGAAAAGATCCTGGAAGAACAGGACCAACGACGACTCAAGAGCATCCTTCAACGTGAAAGAAGTGCAACCCTTCCGCAAACTGCTGTAGATTTCGGTGCTGGGCCATCATGTGCCAGCGTGTGAACCATTCGACGAAACATCATCGATATGGGCTTTCGGAGCCGAAGGCCCATCATGTACCCTTGATGACTGCACGACATAAAGCTTTACTTCTCGCCTGGACTCGTTAACAGTGACATTGGACTGTTGATGACTGCAAACCGGTTGAACGAGTCTCGTTTCAGATTATGAAGGCTATTCGGAAAGTAATTCCGATCGGTCGCTAAATGGAATCCACTGTGAAAAATCCGATGAAGCTTTGCACAGATGTTTTGGAGAGTGTCTCTAGTATGCCTGTCGATTACGTCACGTCGCTCTTTTCAGTTCTGAGCTCACAGTGAGCACGAAAACATACATAGGAAATGCGTCTCCCGCGAAGCATGAGGCCTGGTGAGTGATTTCGCCTGATGTCATGCATCCCGCATAGCACAACTGTCATGACTGTCCTCCTTCAAGACAATACTCGGCCGCACTATGCAGGGACAATGATGATCGTCCTGTAACGTCTTCGATGGGAAGTGTGTCTGATCACCCACAACACAGCCCATAACTCGCTGTCCCTCAGTTTCATCTCTGCTCACATGAACCGCTGACTCTCAAGACGACATTCTAGTACAGTCAACGAGCTGTAGACCAGCGTATAGTACCGGCGGAAAGCACAGGTGACTGCCTTCTATGACGAGAGTATTGGAAAGTCGACAAAACGCTACGACGAATGTCTAACTGGGAGTGGCGACTGTGTAGAGAAGTAGCTGGAATGTGTAGCTACCAGTTGCAAATAACACATTTTTGATTTTCACTGTGGTTTAAATTTCGCGACCAATCGGAACTTACTTTCTGAATAGCCCTCATTTACCGAGCGGATGGACGTGTACGGGTATGAATATGGAGACAACCTCATGAATCCACGGAAGTGCATGTCAGCAGGGTACTGTTCAAGTTGATGGAGGCTCCGTAATGGTGTGGGGCGTGTGTAGTTTGAGTGATAGGAGATCACTGATACGTTTAGATACGACTCTGACAGATTACACGTACTTAACCATCACCCGCAAACATTTATGTCCATTGTGAATTCCGACGGATTTGGTCAATTCCATCACGATAGTGTGACACTCCACAAGGCCGATAATTGCTACAGACTGGCTCCAGGAACGGTGTTCTAAGTTTAAACACTTCCGCTGGCCACCAAACTCCCAAGATATGAACATTGAGTACATCTGAGATGCCTTGCAATATGCTTTCCAGAGGAGATCTCCATCCCCTTTTATTCTTGCTGATTTATGGACAGCCCTGCAGGATTCATGGTGTCAGTTCCCTCCAGCACTACTTTAGACATTAGTCGAGTCCATGTCACGTCGTGTTGCGACACTTCTGCATGCTCGAGGGAGCCCTACGCGATATTGGGCAGGTGTACCAGTTTCTTTGGCTTTTCAGTGTAGTATCTTTAACAGCCACTAGGTCGCGGACTAATCGAAAGATCGAACAGAGCCCGAGATTTTCGCTATTGTGACGTAAACTGTTCTAACAGTTCGGGTCATGTTCAAACGTAGGCCTAGATAATAGTTACCCTTACACGTTGTGATGTATGATCAATAATTTCTACATGTTTCTACTATGCTCCAGCAACTCTGTGTGGTTTTGTACAATAAATGAAGATAAGGTTTCATTGTTGCAGCAGCATATTTGCCAAGGTATCATATACACGGCATCCATTTATTTCACGTATTAACTCCTCCACTATCTATTGAGAACTTCCCAGTAACGCAATCACTATCATTTTTGTCAGCGTACGGTACCTGGGTTCTTCTATTACCAGCCAAATCTTTCAACATCTCTACGGTTTCCACTTACTTCTACAGAGAAAGAAACCACGTAGATAGACGACGAACGTATCGCCAGCAACAGTGTTACGTGCCCTGAGTCCGTAAGACAATGCGGAGAGATTTAGGGCTGCACGCAAGTTATTGTCACAAGTTTTTATGATCAGGAATGTTACGCCACCGTCTGTGATCTCTTTACCCGCATCATACTGACAACGAAAACATTTCTCTCTCTAGAATTTTAATTAGATGACTCCAATCATAACGCCACTGTGCTCGCTCAAACCCAATGTTTGCTTAAACATTAATAGCTATTATCGGATGGGACGTGAGACGCCCTTGCATTACTCTGTTCTGCAAACCAAATCACACATGTCTTTTCAGAGGACTTGCAATTTAAATCATAATCGGAAGCAATGTGCAATTTAGCATCCTTCGCACATCAAAGATTCTTTCAAATGGAAGGTACGAACATAACTATCAACTGCGGATCGAAGCTCGAATTTTTGAATTTAGTATTTGCAATGTTATTCGTTAAACTAACATATCACATTTAAATTCAATATCTACAACTAAATCTACATGGTTATTCTGTAATTCACACTTACGTGCCTGGCAGAGGGTTCTTCGAACCACCTTCAGACTACTTTCCCACCGTTCCACACTCTAACAGCGCATGGGAAAAAATGAATACACAAATCTTTCTGTACGAGCTCTGATGTCTCTTGCTTTATGATGATGATCATTTCTGCCTATGATGGGTATATGATGATTATGATGTTTGGTTTGTGGCGTACCAGCTGCGCTGTCATCAGCGCCCGTAGAAAATCACAATTTCTAAATAGTCCAATTTTTTACACAGTCCAATCTAGCCACTGCACAGTCCCCGGGCAGAGAAAATCCCCAACCCGGCCGGGAATCGAACCCGGGACTCCGTGATCCAGAGGCAGCAACGCTCGACACTAGACTACGAGCTGCGGGCGCTATGCAGGGTGGCGACAATAAAATATTTTCACATTTGAAGGAGGAAGTTGGTGAAAGTTGGTGAGTCACATTTTAGGAAAAGATCTCGCTGCAACAAAAAATCCCGTTCGTTTTAACGATTGCCGTTCCAATTTGCTTATCATATCCTTGAAATCCTCTCCCCTACTCCGCGATAATACAAGACTATCTGCCCTTCTTTGAGCTTTATCGATGTGCTCCGTGAATCCTATCTGGTAAGCATCCCATACAACACAGTAGCATTCTAGCAGAGGACGGACAAGCGTTCTGTAGGCAGTGTCTTTAACGGACCTGTTGCATCCTCTAAATGTTCTGCCCCTAAAACTTACTTTTATTGGTGGGTTCCCCACAGCATTGTCTGTGGGAACCTTCCGGTTTAAGTTGTTCTTAATTGTAGTTCCTAGGAATTTGGTCCAAATGACAGCTTTTAGATTTATGTGATTTATCGTGTAATCGAAATTCGACGGATTGCTTTTGGTACTCATATGGACCCTTTTCCTTACCGAGTGACGAGTACCACTTTTCGAAGCATTCAGATATAGTGTCTAAGTCATTTTTCAATTGGTTTTGATCTTGTGATGACTTTTCTAGACGGTAAATGAGAGCATCATCTGCAAACAATCTAAGAGGGCTGCTCGTATTATCTCCTAAATTGTACACGTAGTAACAGAAGGTCTCTAAAACGTCCTTGGGGAACGCCGTATATCATTTCCGTTTTACTCGACGATTTTCCTTCGATTACCGCGTACTCTAAACTTTCTGAGAGGAAATCATGGCAATACTTCTTAGGCTCGCAATTTGATTAGAAATCTCTTGTGGGGAACGGTGTCAAACGGCTTCTGGAAATCTGAAAATATAGAAACAATTAGATATCCCCTGTCGATAGCACTCATTACTTCTTGCGAATAAAGATCTAGTTGTGTTCCTCAACAACGATATTTCCTGAATCCGCGTTGACTGTGTGTGTCAATAGGCCTTTATCTTCGAGGTAATTCATAATATTGAATACAGTATATGTTCCAAGACCCTACTGCAAATCGACGTAGATGATATGGGTCTGTAATTCAGCGGATTACTCCTATTTCCTATCTTGAGTACTGGTGTGTCCTGTGTAACTTCCCAGTCTTTTGGTAAGGATGTTTCATTGAGCGAACGCTTGTATATTACTGTTAAGTATGGGCTATACATAAGCATAAACTGAAAGGTGCCTTATTGGTGTGCTATCTTGACCTGAAAAATTGCTTTCATTAAGTGCTTTAAGCTGCTTTGCTACACCCAGGATATCTACTTCTAAGTTACTCATGTTGGCAGTTGTTCTCGACTCGAATTCTGGGGTATTAACTTCGTCTTCTTTGGTGAAGAAAATTTCTAGAAACTGTGTTCAGTAACTCCACTTTAGTGGTGCCGTCATCGCTAGTATTAGCATTTGTATCGAGTAGGAAAGATGTTGATTCCATCTTGCCCCTGGTGTACTGTACATACGACCAGAATCTGTTTGGATTTTCTGTCAGATTTCGATAAAGAGTTTCATTGCGGAAGCTATTAAAAGTATCTCGCGTAGCCGGCCGAAGTGGCCGTGCGGTTAAAGGCGCTGCAGTCTGGAACCGCAAGACCGCTACGGTCGCAGCTTCGAATCCTGCCTCGGGCATGGATGTGTGTGATGTCCTTAGGTCAGTTAGGTTTAACTAGTTCTAAGTTCTAGGGGACTAATGACCTCAGCAGTTGAGTCCCATAGTGCTCAGAGCCATTTTTTTTTATCTCGCATAGAAATCCATTCCAAATTTCGATCTTCAGCGAAACAAGCCCTAAATAAACTTCCATACAATTCTTTTGCCCACCTTTGCTGCCTAATGAGAAACAAAATTATGGAATTTGCTAACGTGCTTTGAGTAAATACGTATATGACAGGAGTGAAAGGCTAGGACCGAGCGAGCTGGTGCCGGCCGGAGTGGCCGTGCGGCTCTAGGCGCTGCAGTCTGGAGCCGCGAAACCGCTACGGTCGCAGGTTCGAATCCTGCCTCGGGCATGGATGTGTGTGATGTCCTTAGGTTAGTTAGGTTTAAGTAGTTCTAAGTTCTAGGGGATTGATGACCTCAGAAGTTGATTCCCATAGTACTCAGAGCCATTTGAACCATTTGAACGAGCGATCTGGCGAACTGGTCAGCACACTGCACTCACATTCGGGAGAACGATGGTTCAAATCCGCTTCCTAATTTAGGTTTACAGTGATTTCCCTAAATCGTTTCAGCCAAATGCCGGTTTGGTTCCTTTGAAAGGACAAGATCGATTATCTTCTCCATCGTTGAAATAATTCGAGTTTGTGATCCATCTCTAATGACTTAGTTTTCGACGCGACGTTAAATTATAATATCAGTTCCTTCCCTTTTGGAAGGACGGAGAAACATAATATTTTATGAGAATTGGTGATGGGTATTAACTGTATTGAGGTGGGTCATCTCTGTCTAGAGAAGGAAATGGGTTAGACGCGAAGCATCACGAAAATACCATCGAATTAGCTTGATTCCACTTGTAACTCATAGCCCCATCTTTGAGCTACGGACTCACTTTACAAGGCGTACGCTCGCACTTGTAACAGCACCGGAGACAATTAGCGCTAGAGGAAGGCATTAGGCGACCTGTTTACCAGCGCACGGGGACTTTCCTACACATTTGGCCTGAGTCCACCGGATTTCCCGCTGTTGCTACAGCCCAGGGGACCAGCGCGGCAAGAGCTCTCGCCTCTTCTGTTGGCAGCGGGGCGACCTTTCGAATCCCCCGCCCTATCACGTGCTCTGGATACGTAACGGCACCGCACCGTTCCCTTGTCAAAGCCTGCGACAGCCCTATGTTTAAAACATTGCACACTCGACGGCGGAAACAAGGTCCTGCTAACCTCAAAGAGCCACTGCCCATGACCACCTTGCAAAGAGACTGAGATACGAGGCAGTACTTGCTTACCTGTGTGAGTCAAGATGGATCGGGAAATGAGCTCCACAAATCATTTGTTGTTAGCTGTGCTTCGTCGAGGGACTGAATGTTTTAGAGTGATGATTGGCGTCAAACATGGAAATTGGATTTTCACCATCGAATTTAACGTGATATTAGAAAAGACCCAAAAAGTGCGTCAGCGATCTGAAGAGGTGTAATTGGTGTGATCAAATGAAACTGTTAGCGTTTGCCGATGATATTATCGTTGTAGAGGAGGTGGAAGACGAACTGAAGTGCTAACATATGAGGCACAGAACAGGTACAAAAAGTGGGTCTGACGATCAATAAAAACATCCTGAGATGACAAAAGTTGTCATGGGATAGCGATATGCACATATACAGAAGCCGGTAGTATCGCGTATGAAGGGTACAAAAAGGCAGTGCATTGGAGGAGCTATCATTTGTGCTGTGGTGATGCATGCGAAAAGGTTTCCGACGTTATTACGATTGCGCGACGGGAATTAACAGACTTTGAACGCGGAATGGTAGTTGGAGCTAGACGCATGGTACATTCCATTTCGGAAATCATTAGGGAATTCAGTATTCCGTGACGCACAGCGTCAAAGTGTGACGAGTACACCAAATGTCAGGCATTACCTCTTGTAACACCAAAAATGCAGGATGCATGGCACCTGCCACCGATATATAACTATTTTTTTTAATTGTACGTAAATATTTGTAATTTTAATGCTTTCTTTTAATAAGTAAGGACATTGCTTCACTGTATGTGTACGTTTAGGTAGTAGTCTGTTGACGTTTCATTGTATTTATCTGTGTTTTACTGTGAAACTCATAAGCTCTGGGAAAAGGCCATAGAGTAAAAATCTCAGGAGTGAGCATTCACGTGCGCAGAACAGATTTTGTGTTGTCAACATACATTGGTCACGTGTTCTCGGGACGTCGTGTGTTTGTCCGTATAGCGCCCTGTATATTTCGAATGTCACTACATCCCTAGTACAGACGGATTCTTTTCGTACGTGTCGTGGATTATTTATATATGTTGCGCAGACATTTTAACAGTATGTATTTGATACCGGAAATAAACCCGCTACGTAATTTTTAAGGACAAATACTGCATTCTGCTTCTTTGCGATAGGTGTCACAGTTCAGATGCACTCGATTTTTGGTAGTTTTCTTTATGATACGGCACTTTATAGTATTACAGAGCCTGACGTACATTTTTGCAGTGATAGTCTTGCAAAACGATTTGACAGTACGCTAGTACTTTTGCAAGTGTCCGAAAAACACCGAATTTGCCACACATTAGCGATTATATCCCTTCTAATTCGCCCTTTTTTCTGCTCTTTCTCCGTATTTGTTTTCTCGTTTTTGCGACCTAAAGCACAATTTTTCTTACTGGTGACAATTTGAAATGTTTATTTAACGCATTTTACGTACTTGCTCCCAGTTTATTAAATAAATAGTAGACTGAGTAAGAATGGGGGAAAAAAGGCGATCGGAGAATAAATGTACCGTAAAGCAAATACAGTTGGTCATGTAACAGGCAACTCATATAACACCATTAAGGGAAGTGGAAAGTGACACTAATGAAAGAGTTTGGGGATATGTTTACTGATATTTTACGCTTCTTAATCAAATGGTGAAGAAAATAAATTGAAGGCAAAATACACCAAAGAAGATGAATGTGTACTTTGATTAGCTACGCTATTGTGTTTATTATTTGATTTGTGCAGAAAATGTATTTAAGCTGAATGCAGAAATTGGTAGTACGTGCTGTGGAAAATTGAAAATAGTTGTTATAGCATCCACCTTCAGCCACACAAATCCAAATTTTTCTCTGTCTAAACATTCCTCTTCAAAGTGCTTTGAACATAGTTTGGAATATTTTGTAGGGACAAAATTATTCCTCCTTATTTTCTGGAGCCACATCTTTACTCGTTGTTCGTCCTTCGGGAAACTAAAATATAAATCACACATAATCATTCTCCATGTCCTAGACACACTTAACATGGTCTCCTACTGTAACTTTATAGTAAATAAAAAGGTTTGGACACACATATTATATGAAGACAATTACAGACTCCCACTCTATTGAATTTATCTTTCTCCCGTCTTTCAAATCAATATACATAATCGACAAGTCACTGATAAATGCATGGAGGACAGTATTTGCTGAAACAACTAACCATTCCCTTTCCTGTTCCACTACCAAATTTACGAGAGGAATCGATTGTTTGTAAGCTTTTGTACGAGCCGTAATATCAATTATATAGTCATAAAAAGTAGAAAAATAGGTCTACAGAATCAAGCCTTAATTATAATGCATCTCGAAATTTTTAAACATAGTACCCATGAAAATTTACTATCCCTCCTTTCACATATTTTTCTTTGCATCCGTAGCAACAACAATAGTTCACCATCGCTATTACACTATCAACAAATGGTGAAAACACAACAAAAACTCTTGATATTATAAACTTCTAACTCTGCGGAAAGCACATACGCACAGCGAAGTCCCGAAAACACGTGACAATCCTGATTTAATGTTGACAACATGCGCAGAACGCAATGCTCACTCCAGAGATATTTATTCTATGGAAAAAGCCAAAGGAACTGTTATTTGCTTCGACTAGCAACGATAATAGTAGTGCTTGTGCGTTGTAAAATCTTTGGTTAGGGAGTTGATGCGCAGAGCGCGTGGAAAGAAGAGAGACGGGTTCCAGCACTTGTAGTGTGCGGAAGTGTGGTGGTAGCGCTCGCGCAGTAGAGAGTACCAATTTCGGCGGCATCATGTACGCACGCCGGCCAGATGTCTGGAGCAGGAGTACGGACAACGGACGGGCGGAAGAGGCTGTATTAATTACGATTGCCCATTCCTATAATTAGCCGTGGCTCTACAATATGCTACCGTCTCCAACAACAGCAGCATTACCAGCAACACAGTTTCGTCGTCGGCTCCGAGTTTCGTCATATACACAGCACTGAAGTAAAACTGTTCATTGGTAGAAAGTATTAACGGCTAACCCAGCAGCACAACTGAATGTGATTTGATTGATAAGATTTATTTAAATAATAATCAGTTAGACTCAGGGCGATTGTGTCCTCACTACCCCCAGACATTGTTACCAAGCAGGATCCTTGTTCCTTTTCTTCCTAATATGCTAATTGAGTGTCATAAGAAACAAATTGAATAGTTACAGCCAGTTTATCAATGAATAATTTATCTTGTAAGAATTTTAGCCTCAGTCTACTTTAAATTAACTGTTGTACAACAGAGGCTTCAGTATATATGACTAAATTAAAACTCAAAATTCTTCAACAGTCTGAAGCCAGTTCTAACTCAATAGATTCAAGATATGTCGGTGTAAATATATACATAGTCAACCACAAAGAAGAAAACCAGCAGAAGACATCACTGATTTCGATTTCTAGCCATAGATTGCCCCCCCCCCTTCTTCCACCCAAATGCCACACCAGCAGCTACAGTAAAAAACAATAGACAGAGTGTTCTAGATTAATCTAGTTTAAGACTGTTTATTTTTAAGTAACATTTCTCTATGTATGTATGTATGTATGTATGTATGTATGTATAAACGCCTGAAGATGAACAAAACATGTTCGAAACGCGTTGCATTATGTTAGATTAAGCATAAAATAGTGACTGGTAGCAGAAACCTGAAATAAATAATAAAGCAATTTCATTTTTCAAGTTTGAGAATCAATCACTGAAAAAAAATCTAAATCTAAAGAAATGCACGTGTTAAGAGTGCTGAAGTTTTATTTATTTTACATATAGCTTGGAGGACATGGCTGTTTGGTTTGGTACATATGTTGGTATTTAATTCTGTTCAAGTCAGTAAAAAAGGCTCAGTTGTTCAGACAATAATATGAAGTCCAATTTGCAAAATAAGTAATGGCAAAGTAAAAAGTGCTTGCTTTTTTTCTAAATTTCTTTGATGACGTTATGCTGAGGTCACTGAAAGTCATTGTTCACGTAACGAAGTTCAGTACTAACACACAGTTGAATTGCATATTTTCAAATCATTAATCGATTGCCTTTTTCAAAATTTAATGCCAAACATAACATAACAGTGACTTCTCAGTTTTCTTTATCACTACATACTCACTTAAAATCAGTGTAAAAAAATACACGTGGCAACCTTTAGTTGCCACGTTAGTATTTAATAACACATATTTTTCTTTCCCAACATCTTGTACAGGATTTTGGATGTAAATTGCCCTAGTGGGCTGGCGACCATTAATTACTTCCTTTTCGTTCATTAGTGTAACTTTTGGATTCATGATCAGTGGTAGCCCTTTCTGTCCAGTGTTGTTCGTGACTGAATGCACAAAATAACCTTCATTTTCCAAATTACAGCCCTGTTCGGTTTAATGACTTTTATTTTTAGTAGACTTTCCATCAGAAGGGTCGGTTGCACACTTTCCTCCTACTTATTGGTATCACTTCTTCGGGAAAGATAGCCCTATACAATTAGAAAAAATCCATTAGGCACACACGCAATCCACGGTCATATTTTATATAGCAAGCAGTATAGGCCGATTAGTAAGAGGGAGGTTACACTCTCACCACGGACAGCGCAGTGGCCGACTGCATTCACTTAACAACGAGAGCCGTGGCGCTTGCTTAGAGTTGTCAGTGCTAAAAGACAAGCATCACTCCGTGAAATAACGGCAGAAATTAATGTGGTACGTATGACGAACGTATCCGTGAGGCGTTAATGGACTGTGGCAGCAGGCGACCGAGGCGAGTGTCTTCGACAGAAGCTCGACATCGCCTGCAGCGACTCTCCTTGGCTCGCAATCCAATCGATGAACTGTAGACGACTGGAAATCCGTGGCCTGGTCAGATGAGTCCCGATTTCAGTTCGTGAGACTTTATTGTAGGGTTCTAGTGTGGCGCAGACCACACAAAGCCATAGCCTCAAGTTGTCAACAAGGCCTTGTGCAAGCTGGTAGTGGCTCCACGATGGTGTGAACTGTGTTTACACTGATTGGACTGGCTCCTCTGGTCACACTGAACCGATCGCTGACTGGAGGTGGTTATGTTCGGCTACTTTGAGACCATTTGCAGTCATTCATGGACGTCACGTTCCCAGACAACGATGGATTTTTTTATGGATGACAACGCACCATATCACCAGGCCACAATTGTTCGTGATTGGATTGATCAACATTCTGGACCATTCGAGCGAATGATTTGGCGACCCAGACTGCCCGGCATGAATCCCGTAGAACATTTATGGAACATAACCGAGATGTCAGTTGGTGCACAACCACCTGCAACGGCAGCACTTCCGCAATTATGAACGGCTATAGAGGCGGCATGACTCGGTATTTCTGCAGGAGACTTCCAACGACTTATTGAATCCACGTCGAGTTATTGCACTATGCTGGGCAAAAGGAGATCCGACGCTATATTACGATGTATCCCATGCCTTTTGTCACCTCAGTGCAAAATACAGTGCATGATTATAACAAGAAATAATGAAGACGAAACCGAAGGCTCATTGGCAATAGAAGGATTGGTTCCTCCAAATGTCTCGGAAGTACTGTCAATAAGAACAACAAAATGGCAAAGAAGATAATGGCACGGATAAAATCTGTAGAGAGATATCTACTCTCCCTTGACAATTATCCAGTAGCAAACTACCAACAAGAACAAAGCTGCGCACCTACAAAATAGTCCTGTTAGCAGCATTAATGTATGGAGCTGAAACATGAACTCTGAGCAAGAAGATGGAGAGGAAAAATTATGACCCTTGCAATTTATAGTTACTCATCTCAACATTCTAAAACAATTGAATTGTGACAGAAGCATAAAACGGTAACTAATGGAAAGATAAGTCTATAGTTTATGAAAATGCCCCTTCTCAGTATAAAAACATATATTGTTCCAACCCTATAGCACTTCTCGTTTCACTAGCAACCTATGGCTCTTGAGTATTATAGGATTTCATTTAAAAACTTTCTACTTGTTTGAATTCACACTAGATATGGAAGTTACAAATACTAATCGCATGTCAAAATACTTTCCTCTTTGCGTATATCATTTATTCGACATTTCAAACCATTTAAGAGATGAGGACTTTTGTGAATATTTCATTGTGGTGTTTTCCTGTTCCGCGAGTAAGGGACGAAGTGCTTTACACAAAAACCATTTTGTCGAACTTTGTGACAGCAATATCCTTCTAAACCTGAAGAATAATTCAGTATGTTAGCTATATCTCATACACAGCAACAAGTGACCTGACATGCACCAAACGCAAATTCATAGCGACCCCTAGTTTGAAGGCAAAGAAGTAAAATTTTTAGACTTCTGTCAGAAAACGTAACTTTTAGATGAAGGAAAAACATAGAAATCCACACGCTATCCAGTGAAGAAGATTTGACGACTACAGTAAATAGCAAAAAAACTGAGTGGCTGGGACATGTACTGAAAAGAGATGGAAGTACTGTGAAGTCAGTGCTGGAAGGGGAGCTGCAAGGTACGAGGTCCTTGGCAGACTAAAACGGAGATGGATAGATGGAGTCCAGAGAGGCCTGGAGACCCTGGGAGCCCACGAGAACATGTCCAGTGGCAGAGACCAATGGAAAACTCTAAGGCAATGAATTAACTTCGTTTCGTGTGGCCAACTAACAAGGCGAGACCACGACACTGGGATCACGGTTTTGCTTCCAACTTTGTACACTTTTAGTAGGCCATTAAAACAATGTTATGAACAAGTATTAAGATGCACGACTCTGGCAGCTCCGAGAAAATTGCAAAACAAGTTTTACGCGTCTGTTATGTAACTGACGTATCTGTGCGTAGATGGTGGATGTTAGAGTCAATGGAAGTCAAGTGGTTAGCATTCGAGCTTCGTAAGACAAGGGACAGTTCCACTCCCGCTCAAACATTTTTGTAGTAAAGGAGTAAATTCTGTGATATTCAAAAAATTTGCACCTACACTATTCGTTCATGCTACAATGGCAACGTCTCACCGCTACGGAGGTTAACTGCCGAATGGGGTCGAACCGTCGCTTCATACACGTCCGTCTTACAACGTTCGAACGCTAACCACTTCTTTTTACCAGCTACTTTTTTTCTTTTTTAAGGACCCTTCCTGGAGCCCAAAGGGAGGGAGGCGGGCAAAGTGGGCAGGGGTCGCAACCCGATGCCTGTCCACCAAGTCCCGTTCGCAGCCTCCAGGAACCAAGGAATGCAAGGGAACTTGAAGTAGAGGTACAATAAACATCATTTATTTATTTTTCTTTCTTTCCTTTATTTTTATTTAACATTAACACCACCGAGAATAGCAGGAAACGGAGGTCGCGAGAGGAGGGCGCAGCAAGACGTGAGACTCATTGAGACTATCAACGTATAGTTTTCCGATAAGACCATCCTGATGACCAGAGAATATCCACGTGACCACCATGAACTCTAACGTCCGGCACCTACACACAATGCATAACAGACGCGTAAAACTTCTCTTGTGATTTTTTCGGGATTTCCAGAGTAGTGCACCTTACTACTTACTTGCTCGTTATGTTGTTTTAACGGCCGACTACAGGTGTACAAAGTTTGAAGTAAATCTGTGATCCCAACGTCGTGACCTCCCATTGTAAGTAAGCAAGAATATCAGAACTGCATTCGAACAGATATCTTTAGTTTCAGCTCTCAACTTGTTATTCAAAGAACAGACTGTAATGGTAGTGCAGTCTCAGTTACAGCTTCAAAATCTTTTTCTCCAAATTTGCTAATTTTTCATTCAATAGTGTTTATGGAGTTATGTTACTCCATTCTACGACCTTGTAATCCAGATTTTTCCTGAATTATTTTAGCCATCGTTTTTTCAACAATGTTATAATTCCCGTCTTCCTTCATCTGATTCTTTCAGAAGCGTTATCCCTGATGATAATCTGGAGTCAAAATCAACAATAGCATACACTGACCAGCGGGAACATCATGGCCACCGACCTACTATTGATATCAACCCGTCCAGACGATAGCAGCGTCACCTGGCGAGGAATGACTGCTTGTCAGACACACGCACTGTGCGTGTGGTATCGGTGAGCGCGTTGTCCTTGTGTAAAATGGGGAAGCCGCGCGATTTTCTGAGTCTGACCGAGGACAGATTGTGATGGCCCGGAGACTAGACACGAGCATTTCGGAAACTGCACGACTCTTCGGGTGTTCGAGGGGAGATTAGCAAAGAAAAGTTGCCATTTCCTGCAGAAGTCAAACTGTTCTGTATCTCAAGACGCACATTTAAAGGAGAGTTCTTAAAATAAAACTGTGGTGCTACTCAATACAAGAGGATTCTCGTGAACTTCAGATACGTATCCAACAAAGATCAAGAGGAAAAACTCATTATTTACATTTTTAACATGGAACATAGACCCTCCTGCCGGAGGTTCGAGTCCTCCCTCGGGCTTGGGTGTGTTTGTTGTTCCTAGCATAAGTTAGTGTAATTTAGTTTATGTAGTGTGTAAGTATAGGGACCGATGACCTCAGCAGTTTGGTCCCTTAGGAATTCACACACATTTGACCATTTTTGGAACATACACTCCTGGAAATTGAAATAAGAACACCGTGAATTCATTGTCCCAGGAAGGGGAAACTTTATTGACACATTCCTGGGGTCAGATACATCACATGATCACACTGACAGAACCACAGGCACATAGACACAGGCAACAGAGCATGCACAATGTCGGCACTAGTACAGTGTATATCCACCTTTCGCACCAATGCAGGCTGCTATTCTCCCATGGAGACGATCGTAGAGATGCTGGATGTAGTCCTGTGGAACGGCTTGCCATGCCATTTCCACCTGGCGCCTCAGTTGGACCAGCTGTTCCTGCTGGACGTGCAGACCGCGTGAGACGACGCTTCATCCAGTCCCAAACATGCTCAATGGGGGACAGATCCGGAGATTTTGCTGGCCAGGGTAGTTGACTTACACCTTCTAGATCACGTTGGGTGGCACGGGACACATGCGGACGTGCATTGTCCTGTTGGAACAGCAAGTTCCCTTGCCGGTCTAGGAATGGTAGAACGATGGGTTCGATGACGGTTTGGATGTACCGTGCACTATTCAGTGTCCCCTCGACGATCACCAGTGGTGTACGGCCAGTGTAGGAGATCGCTCCCCACACCATGATGCCGGGTGTTGGCCCTGTGTGCCTCGGTCGTATGCAGTCCTGATTGTGGCGCTCACCTGCACGGCGCCAAACACGCATACGACCATCATTGGCACCAAGGCAGAAGCGACTCTCATCGCTGAAGACGACACGTCTCCATTCGTCCCTCCATTCACGCCTGTCGCGACACCACTGGAGGCGGGCTGCACGATGTTGGGGCGTGAGCGGAAGACGGCCTAACGGTGTGCGGGACCGTAGCCCAGCTTCATGGAGACGGTTGCGAATGGTCCTCGCCGATACCCCAGGAGCAACAGTGTCCCTAATTTGCTGGGAAGTGGCGGTGCGGTCCCCTACGGCACTGCGTAGGATCCTACGGTCTTGGCGTGCATCCGTGCGTCGCTGCGGTCCGGTCCCAGGTCGACGGGCACGTGCACCTCCGCCGACCACTGGCGACAACATCGATGTACTGTGGAGACCTCACGCCCCACGTGTTGAGCAATTCGGCGGTACGTCCACCCGGCCTCCCGCATGCCCACTATACGCCCTCGCTCAAAGTCCGTCAACTGCACATACGGTTCACGTCCACGCTGTCGCGGCATGCTACCAGTGTTAAAGACTGCGATGGAGCTCCGTATGCCACGGCAAACTGGCTGACACTGACGGCGGCGGTGCACAAATGCTGCGCAGCTAGCGCCATTCGACGGCCAACACCGCGGTTCCTGGTGTGTCCGCTGTGCCGTGCGTGTGATCGTTGCTTGTACAGCCCTCTCGCAGTGTCCGGAGCAAGTATGGTGGGTCTGACACACCGGTGTCAATGTGTTCTTTTTTCCATTTCCAGGAGTCTATGTAAGAACATAGAAGTAAAATGCACACACTTATTGATACAATGTTGCTCAAAAGCTAAAATTTTCTCACAGTCCTTCAAGATAGTCCTGATCATTCATCATAATAGTAATTACAGTTTTTTTTCACAAAGTCTCATTAGTAAAAGAAATTGCACACAGAAGTAGTGGATTTCCATGCAGTCTTGAAGAAGTAGTGTTGTCCTTCGAACGGAAAGACAGTGCTGACTCTTGACATGCTGACAGGTAATGGGCCACAACAGAGCAAACCCACAGCAGAGTCATTCGACGTTTTGAAGAAGATTGGTAGGTAGGTCATCACAGAGCAGACACACTGGAGTCCTGGTAGAGAGTATGGTATTGGTGGGCCACCAGAGGTGCAGACCCACTGCAGTCCTTGTAGAAATTGTGGACAGGCCCACTGTAGTCCTGGTAGAGATTGTGGTATTGGTGGGCCACCAGAGGTGCAGACCCACTGTAGTCCTTGTAGAAATAATAGTATTTGTGGGTCATCAGAGATGCAGACCCACTGTAGTCCTTGTAGAGATGGCCAGCAGCCATCTGTTGTGACTGTGCGGGTGCACAATCACCATTGAAGAGTCTTGCAGTTAATATAGCAAGTCCATAACCACTACTTGTGCACTCACAACTTTTTGGAATTGTCCTTAGAACCAGCAATGCTGTTATCCAGTCCCTTGCTGAATTATTAACACACGTGTAAACACTAACAGTCCCTACTTCTCACATATTGTCCATATACTATGACTACACAGAAAAGTGTGCAGTGAAATGTAACTAACAAGTTAATAATATGATGAACTGGTATCAATTACAATTTTATAACATAAGAATACAATTACAAAGATACAAAATACATCATTAAAAACATAACAATACAGATAACATTTGTGGTAATGCTGGCTTTACAGAAGAATCGAAATAACATATACATCAGTGTTACAGGAATTATGACATAAGTAAATACACAAAAGATCAGAATAACTTTTGAAACATCAACTTTACACATGAGCATTAAAACAAAACAGAATAAATAATGTCTAAACATCTTTACAAGGTAAATAACATATTATCAGAAAAATTCTACAATGTAACTCTCATCAGATAAACACATAAAGACACGAAGAACACAAATACCCAAGGGTACACAAACACATAGTGGGATAACACAAAAGGAAAGGACAGGGTTCGTTTTCAGTGTAACATTTGGTACTGCAGTCCAACCCAAAACTTCATTCCATAGATCTTTCGTCTTATTTCAACCTTTGCTTCCACCAAAAAATCCTATCCAAGCAGGCTTTCTGTATTTTTCTCGTATAACCTCTCAGTGCATTTCTTCAAATTCATTGCAACTCATTCTCTTATAGGCTACCCCCTCTTAAGCTAACTTAAATCTACTGAGCTCAGATGCTAAACTAAGGGACGAGGCAATGCAGCAGCACAAAACAATTAACACGAACAGCAATGACAAAAAATTCATATTTGCAAAGCAAGCAGCATTATTACAACTAATATGCAATGAGCAGCAAACAAGAAAAATAAATCAGTAATAAACTGGCTTAGCAGTGTAACACAAAGTCAAATTCAGTAACACTATGCCTGGCAAACAGCAGTAACTTATACCTAAACATGACATAGCTCAAGCAGAAAAAATATTACAGTAAAAACAACAATGCAGATAAGGGAAATGTATATTCACATCTTAGTGTCTATGTAATTAAAGTGGTGCACCACAAATTATTCTACAAAAGAAATTACCAAGTACTTGAAAAGAAAATTCTGTATGCAATTCCTGTGAAGGGAAATGTGTTTTTGTGCTCCTTCGTTTTTTTTTAAGTACATCAAAGTTATTCTTTTTTTCTGGATCTGTAGGCATAAAATATTTATATTAGTACATCTATAAAATTTTATTTGAACCAATGCTGCAGTGCAGCTAGGAACTAGATATTAAAGAAAATGAACAAATATGTACAAAGGAAGGCATGAAACATCATTCATTAGTCATATTGCATTTCATAAAGTAGTAAAAAAATCTCTCAACTCTCATAGAAAGATACTTGTCATAATCAGGTGTGCAAATGTAAGAATGTTTCCAAGTAATGAGCGTGTCGTATTTGCGATGCTTGCTACAAAGGAATGTCAATAGCGTGGTTAATGGCCTCCCCCTTTTTTTTTTCTACCTGTGCCTCTGAAAAGGCACGCACACTAATGGCTTGTTCTCCAGACGTCTGACACAGCTGGGTGCCCACGACACATTACGTGCAGGTGGTCACTTAACTTTCTTACGGAAATATTTATGACAGCAGTTTCCGCTACAGTGACAGTCTCATATAAAAATATTTCACAGGTCAAGAATTTGCGTTACAAATCTGTAGAAACAAAATCCTATAAATATAACAGTGTCCAAAAAATTTTCAGCGGTATTGTAATACCTTCATTCATTTACATACATTTCATAACTCTTAAAGTACGATTCTTGGTTTCCAACATCCTTTTCATAAATCAGAGTCCCTAACCACTACTCCTTATTCCTTACCTTACTACACATGTACATATTCGTCGACACTTCTTCAATATTTCATCTTAATAAATAACTCATATAGCCTCAGCCTATTACTCATAAACATACCTCAGCAGCATAATACACATCGTCGTCGTAATAATAACATCATAACACCTCAGTCAAATCTCAAAATCGTCGTAGCTTTCTGCAATAATTTCAAAACCTAAATAAAAAACCTCTGCTCATTTCAACAGTGTCATCTACCTCCAACGTACTTTAAAAATCATGATCCCATACCAAATACATCATTCAAAGCTCTTATAGTATCACAATGGTTCCAAAAAAATATGAACAGTTCACTAAGTACAGACAAAATACAATTTCGTAAGTATGAAGTTATCCAACTGTGTAATTGCGTAAACATTTGTCACTGATGTAGTAAAAAAGTTTGTCTCTCTCAGTTAAATGATCAGATAGCTGTGTAATTTGTGTGTTAGAGAAATATGGTACCGATGTGTAAAGTTGTATAAGCAAATACCATATTAGTTAGGGCTCCTTGTGCTTGCCAAACACATGGTACACAAAGTAAGCGTGTACCCCCCTGAGGATTAATGTAATTAAACGTTCAGGTGTTACAGGTTACAGCAATGGAATGAAATGTATTACAGAAAACCTTTGTATCATTGTACTTCAAATATCTTTAAAAATAAATGTTTTAAGTACAAAATTAATCACTCAAATGCGTGTCCTGTAGCGCTAAATGTGCGTCTTGCTGTAAGATAATCTCTGTGGAAGTGTCGTAGTTATTTTCCTCCGAAAGCTAAGTTCTGCAGAAGTCAGTGTATTTACCTCATGATAAACAAAAGTGAAATGCTTTGCGTATAGATATCTTAGTTATTACACTTATTGTTGTGATGAAGAAATTACTGTGCTGTAACGTATTGTTGTGCTACGGAAAAGGCTGTCTCATTGTAGCTATACCACAAAAGTTACTATTAAACATGTTTTACTTTCCAGAAGAATTCAGAAGAACTGTGCAGATATAAAACAGATATACCGCAAAAGTAACATTGTAAATTGTCACTCATTAGTAACGTCGTGATATAATCGTGTAGCTGTCACATAAACTAACCATTGTGTCGTCTGTTCACTGTAACAATGCATTCGCAATATCTGTTTAAAAATGTTCCCTAGGTTCTAGACTGGATATTTAACTTCAAACACTGTTGCATGTTAACAGATACTAAGTCTGACAAAGCATACTGGTAATGTAAAGTGAAAAGTTACATGGCAAAGACAAAGTTAAAAAGCTGATTATCTTTCAATAAACGGCTTTACATGTGAAATGTGGTGTAAACCTTTACTCTTCCTAGTACGCAGAGTTTCAACTTTAACGCAATTATCATGTGGTATATGTCGGTAAAGAATACTGGAATTTTTCTCAAGGTTAGCGTCTATGTTATTTTTCTCTGAGCCAGTCGGCGCACACGGCTGCCTACGGTGCGAGTCACTGTCTGTTTCTTTGTTGGCGCGCATCGTTATTGGGATTTGGAGGTCTAACTTCTACAAATTCACGTTGTCGAAAGTGCCCTGCTCTGTTTGAATCCCGCCAGTTCTGATGCAATTCAGGTCTGTCGTTACGATCACATCGTCTGTCGTCATGTCGGTAGTTCCTGTAATTTCTTTCTTGTCGGTTAAGCGGTGGAGAATTTCTCCCTGAATCCTAATTGCGCGCTGGACCGTTGCGCCTGAAGTTATTCTGTCTCTCTTGATAATAATTATTTTGGTTCCCATATTGTCTGTTTCTCTGATTGTCTCTGTGATAGTCATTACCGCGGAGAGGTGATCTTTCCCTGTAATTATTACTACTCTGCCAACGGTTTTCATATGGATGGTGTCTATTTTGGTCACGATTTACGTTATAAGAATAGCCTTGTCGTGTATTATTTCTGTCATCGCGGAATTGTGACGGATGTGATCTGTAATTGTTGTGCTCCTGTTTTCGCGTTCCGCGATTGTCAGTGTCAATTTCCAGTTCTTGTAACAGTCCCTGAAAAGCTTCAATGTCGTCTTTGCAACGTCTTGCTAAAATAATATGTCGTAAATGTTCAGGCAGTTTGATTAAGCAAATGCGGATGAGTTCTGAGGGGCTGTATGGGTTTGACAGGTACTGATTCTTGTGCAACATGTCTTCAAAATATTTCACTAGACTGGAAAATTCAGATTGTTCGAAATGTTTCATCATCATGATGCTATGCTTTACTCGGTCTTGTGTAGCTTGAGACCAATGTGCTGAGAGGAAGGCATGATAAAATTCTCCTTCACTGTGACAATCGTGAATGACCGATCGCATTCTTACAGCTGGTTCATTCTCCAAGTAGCCACACATAAATTCTAACCTATGCTCCAATGACCAGTTGGGAGGAAAACAATGAGAGAATTGATGGAGCCATGCTTGTGGATGAATGTCATTGCCAGAATTCTTAAATGTTTTGAATTTATGTGTAGTAATGAACAGCTTATAGTCAAAATCATCATGTCGGCGAGTCACATGTCGGTCATTGTTACGTCATTTCGGCGGTTCCATCTCAAAATCCAATGCGCCTTGCCAATTTCTTTCATAATTTCCGAAGTGTCCTGTGTTATTATTTTGTGGTTGTTCCGTATTTCTATGTCCCTCTTCCCGTACTGGAGCGCGAGTGTCCTCTGAAATGTGTAATTCTTGTATTACCTGCGTCAACTGATCTTGTACTTCCCGGATTTCTCTTTTGTACTGTGTATTGATTTGATTTTGATTTTGTTTGAATTTTCTAATTTGTTCATACTCTTCTGTGTCAGTGAAGGCTACGGGTCTTGTGTCATTCAGATCATCATCTACCTTTGTAGATAAGTTAGTGACCTGATCTGTAAGTTCGGCTACTTTCTCCGATAGTGAACACATTTCCTCAGTGTGTTTTTCTGAACCAAGTTTCAGAGTGTCCATTTGTGTTGAAATCGAATCTACTGTGTCCTTTAAGTTTTCCTGAGTTTTTGCAAGTTGCGTAACCGAATCGGTAGATGCAACTGAGTCAATTTTAGCTTGCAAGGTGTCGTGATTTGCATGAACAATAGTTTGGAGTTCTTTTATGGCTGCTTCGTGATTCTGTAATGCATTTTCATGCCGCGAAAAAATAGGTTGAAAATGCTCACAAATTTCTGTTTTTACATCACTACAGACTTTTTGACATTTCGATTCAATGTTATGTAACTCAGTAGTTAAATCTTCATGTGTTTGTTCAAGCTTATGTTCCACTGAGTCTAACTTTTGAAGCTTTTGTTCCATTGTGTCTAACTTTTGAAGATTTTGTTCCATTGTGTCTAACTGTTGCTGTGGTTGTCTCTGGTGTTGTTCCATTGTCTCTAACTTTTGAAGATTTTGTTCTATTGTGTCTAACTTTTGAAGCTTTTGCTGTGTTTGTCTCTGGTGTTGTTCCATTGTCTCTAACTTTTGAAGATTTTGTTCCATTGTGTCAAACTTTTGAAGCTTTTGTCCCATTTGTTGCATTAATTGTAACAATGCACTGGTGTCTGAAACATGTTCTTCAGTGCTATTCGGCAATACATTTGAACCGGCAATATTCGCAGTTTGAAAAGCAGAAAATGTGTCTTGACTTATTTGAGAAAAGGGTGAGGACGCAAAACCTGAATCTACAGTATTTGCAAGATTGTGTCCTGTCATTTCGGATTCCTGAGGCAAGCTGTTGCCGACCGATCGATCGATAATGCTTCCCTGTTCACTAATTGTTTCACTGTCTACACCATTGTTTGCAGCCTGCTCCATTTCCCTATGTACAATTACCAATATTACAATAGTAACATTAAACTATACCTTTCAGAAATCACTTACCTCACAAAAATCTTCATTACTCGGTGGCGCTAACACACTGCTTTCGTCTTCACTGTCATTTCTCAGTTTACTTTGGAGCCTAGTGTTATGTTTTTCACACGCCATTATTGTCACAATATTTCACACAACAACACAGAAAAACAGAATTTGAAGAGCAAAAATAGGGGAACACATTAACATAGCACTGAAAATAATATCTAGTTAATTGCAAGCGTAGCTGCGAAATACTTGGTGCAAATCTACATGCATGCCACAACTGTTTTACTGTACAACAATGAAAGGCTGCAACTACAAAGGAGATTCTCTCTACAATTACGCACTAGCAATAAACAAAATCTACACTAATTACACAAACTACAAGAAAAAATCAGAAGATTCCAGTGAGGTATCCTCGGCTAAGGGTCGACATATGAAACGTCCCCTTAGAAGAATTGTATACGAGACTGTGCTTAAACTGACATACAATATTTTTAGCGCAACGCAATCTGACTATCAAAGACCCCGGCGAAAGAATGGCCCTGAGTAACATTAAACTATACCTTTCAGAAATCACTTACCTCACAAAAATCTTCATTACTCGAACTACTGCAATACAGCGAGCGCCACTACTGCCAGCTAAATAAAAGATTCAAACTACGGAAGGCACTAACTACTGATATGGATAGTTAGCAAATGAAAGATTTTAATAGAGAACAAACAATGTATTTACCTTAATATCATCACAAGTCATAATATATGTAATTTCAAAACTCCGCCATCTCTCTCCTCACATCCACCACTGCTGGCGGCTCACCTCTAACTGCGCAACGCTACGCGCTGTTCACATCCAGCTGCCGCTGCCCAACACTACAATGGAAGACAACAATGCAAACTAGCCACAGACTGCACACAGCACAGCCAGTGATTTTCATACCGAGCGCTACGTAACGTTGCCGATAAGAAAACATAAACAGCCTGCTTACAAAACATCGATTTTGCCCATTGCACTTAGCCTCACTTTTCTACTGCAAAAGTAGAGCTTGAATAATAATATAAGTATAATTGTTTTACAGCTACATTATACACACAGTTATATGCTTGTCTACCACAGACAACAACACTTTCCTTTAATCCCACTATGGCTCAACGTTCGCCGTAAGTTCGCGAGATGGCGCGCTTGACCACCGGCTAGCAGGTGAACTTGTCACGTGGTGTATGGTTCAGCGCGGATGCTAGATGGCTGGCTTGACTCAGTGAACGGCAAGACCTGCAAGCCAGATGAACTGCTATCTTTCTCGAACGAGTGTAAAGAAACTATTGGGTAAGAAAATGATACACACACATGTCATAACTTCATTCATCAACTTCATGAAGAATGGCTTATCATTTCGTTAATGGCTATAGTTATTGTGGTATTTCAGGATAAAGTAAACTATTGCAGAAATTTTGGAAAGTTTGCCTTTAAAATAGGGGTCGCTATGAATTTGCGTTTTGTGTATGTCAGGTCATTTGTTGCTGTGTTGTAGATATAGCTAACACACTGAATTATTCTTCAGACTTGGAAGGATATTGCTACCTGTCACAAATCTCGACAAAATGGATTTTATGTAAAGCACTTCGTCCCTTACTCGCGCAACAGCGGAAACGCCACAATGAAATATTCACAAAGTCCTCATATCTCGTAAATGGTTTCAAATATCGAAACAATATTTTTATAAATGATGTAGGCAAAATGGAAAGTATTTTGTCATACGATTAGTGTTTGTGACATCCATATCTAATGTGATATTCAAACTACATTTTTTTTTTTAAATGAAATATTATAATACTCAAGAGCCATAGATTGCTGGTGAAACGAGAAGTGAAAAATTTCTGGAACTATGTATGAGAAGCAATTACAGTTTTTATGCTGAGAATGGGCATTTTCATAAACTATAGACTTATCTTTCCATTAGTTGCCGCTTATGCTTCTGTCACAATTCAATTCTGTTAGAATTTTACTGAGATGAGTAACTATAAATTTGTCTGTGTTTTGGTGAAAGAGGCAGATTTTAACACGGCAACAAGGAAACATAGGTTTTACTCACCATAGAGCGCTGATAACGTACCTCTGAGCAAAAATAAAGAGAAAAAGAAGTCTGCCGAAAATAAATCGCCAGTTCTGTTAAAATTTCAATGGAATCCTACATCCCTAAGTGCTTTTAATAATGAATGATTGTGACTGAAACTGACCAATGAATTTCATTTCTTTATCTTAATAATCTGAGATACGAAAATATTTAAATTTGCGAAATTCTGTCACCTACCCATCAAGGTATAAACAGATTACCAATGTCTTTGACAAACGACAATATATTTGTCATGAAAAAGTATGGGAATAGGAAAAACACATGGCACACAACATGCTGTTAATTGTTTTAATATTTCTTAGTAACTGAAATACAGTATTAAAAGTCACTGGCCAATTTCTGTCCACATCATTCATTATTAAAAATACAATGGGGAATGGGATTCCTGTGAAACAGAAACAGAGAATCATTATCAATGACGAGTTCTGAGTAACAAAGAAATCTCCTTGTTTCCATGTTCAAATCTGCTTCTTTCTCCAAAATAGAGTTTATAAATATTTATCTCACTAATATTCTAATGCAGTTGAAATTGTGACACAAGCCTGAAAAAGCTTATTATATTAAACTAGCTCCTGAGGGAAACAAAATCAATAGTTTATGAAACGAGCAGTTCTCACTATAAAAACAAACTGTAATTTCTTCACACAGACTTTTTCAAACTCACATCATTTTCCTTTTCACCAGCTATAGACGGCGCTTAAGTAACATTGCATTACTTCATTAAAAATATCTGTAGTTGCTTAAATATCGAGCTAGACATGGAAGTTTCGCATATTAATCGTATGGTGTAATACTCTCCTCTTTGAATAGTATGATATCCCAAAATTTTGTTTCGATATTTCGTACTATTTATGAGATACGAGGTATTTTGTCAATATTTCATTTTTTTCTTTTTTTTTTTCGCTGTCATGGGAGTTCAGAACGAAGCACTTTACATAAAATCCATTTTGTCAAGGTTGGTGATAGCAATATCCTTCATAGTTAAAGAATAATTCAATATGTTGGTTACATTTCATACACAGCAACGAACGACCTAACATGCATCAAACGTAAATTCATAGCAAGCCCTATTTTTCACTGCAGTCTTTAAGAATTTCTTACAGTACTCCACCTACTAAGGAAATACCACAGTAACTATGACCATTAACGAAATGATAGGCAGTTCATTGTGAAGCTGATGAGTGAAGCTATAAGGTGTGTGATAACTTTTTTTTTTCACCGAATCGTTTCTTTACAATCGCTTGAGAAATTTGGCGGAGTGGCCGGCGGGTGCATGAGATTCTGTTTGGTCTCGAGACTTAAGTGGTGTTGTCTGAGAGCTCCCGCCCTGTAAGTTGTGATGTCAGAAACCAAACAGGGCCCTTGACTGGCCAGCGCAGGTAAGTTCGGGAAACTTTGCAAGGCCTCACACGGAAAATAGCACCAGAGGTATCATGAAAAATACACACAGCTCCCTCAAGAACAGCCGGCTATCAGACAGTACATCCTGAAAGGGAGCCATCACGAGAGCCAGCAAGTAAGCTGGCAGTGGATATCACTCCATCTGAGACAGGCTGTTAGGGCGGTCACTTTACTGGCTTTCTCCTAATAGTGCCTCAATAGATGAAACACTGACGAAATATCATAATCCAAAAACAGCAGAGAGAGAGAAAGTTTGCGGTGTTTGGGATGTGGTGGGTTGTGAGATCGAGAGAGAGGGGAGGGGAAGAGAAATTGTAAATTTACACCTGTCTAATAGCGTGATAGACACTTAATGGTGAACGCAGACCAAATTTATGGAGTGCATGTTAGATGTAAACAAAAATTTTACAAGTTCTTATTGCTTGGATAGTATTAAGCCTACGCTGCTGGAAACAGCCACAAATGTCGTGTGCAAAGTAGTATGAAGTGCTATCAATGCGTGAATACTAATGCTGAAAATCAGTATGACAAGTTCAATTCGGGTGAACATAGTTAGAGTTATGTATACTAAAATTTCTGGAAGAAACTGCATTCTCGCCTGCTTTATTCTAGTCATGGCAGAATAATACAATAGCTGGAGCGAAGCCAAACAGGAACCATTGTGCAAGTCATTTTCTAATTATCTAATCTTCTGCCCTTTGAAAAATGGGTAAGAGTAGTGGATGACAAAGGCCAAATAAAAACTTCGCTTTCCAGTGTATAGTGAAAGGTGTACAGTAGAGGGTGGACAAAACATTGCATTAAAGAGGCTATATTGCTCTATGTCCAGACAAACGTTTGTTTTTCCATGTGTATACGTAGCGAACTCAAACAACACCAACAAAAATTCGAAGGTTGTTGAGATATACCTTCCATTTATTTTTGTATCAGACTTGTGGTCTCTGATGGTTCATTACAGAGTAACTACATTGCGTTTGATTTCTTTTCACTCCCTTGTCTTTCCCTATACTGCACTAAGAAGTTTTGTTCAGCAGTGTCGATGGTTCAACTTGTTTTAAAACGAATTTGTTACATTTATTCTTATTTGTTTTCCCAGCAATGTTAGTAGTATCTTAACAGTGATATATATTAGTATGTATAAGTTTGAATGTTTCGTCCATAAAGGACGACTATTGATAAACCCAAATAAAACTTTTCTATGCGCCAGTCGCTTTTTATTTTGCCACTATGTGTTTCGATGGTTCACATCATCTTGAGGCAGAGAACTGTTTAATTACATAGCTCGTGCTAGTGAAGAGCACAGACGCCTTTCCACAGCAGGGTGCCAAGTGCAAGATAGATTATGAGATGTCTGTTGCCAGTGATAAAATTGTGTTTTTAGAAGACACACAAATAAAGTTAAAAATATGAATTTGTAAGAGTTATGTGTACTTACAGGGAAGAAGAAAAGAAAAAACACTGCATACTGCTGCTTGTTACATGTGTTCTCCTCTGTTCATCATTTTTACACTGCCACTTCAAAGATTTTATACAACTCAGAGTAATTCTTGCTTATCTTGAGAATAAAGATATTTGAAAAGTAAAGTTGCTGGAACTTGGCTGTTCCTTATTGTACATCACAATTCAGTTATTATATTAAATGGTTACTGTACGTAAATTTGTTTTTCTTTTATTTTATTAGGCACTGTTTAGCAACAGCTGCAGTATCGTGAATACACAGTACTGACAAATGCCAAACGTTCTCTCTAGATTCTACAAATCTGCATTCTGACATCCCAATTCATGATGCTAAAAGATCTTCCCTGCAGAAATCACAGAATTCATTAACCTCTTGGAAGTGGTATCGGAAAGTAATTACATCTCTTTCAATGGAAAAAGCTACAAACAAATGAAAAAAAAAAAAACAAATGGGCTTTATGGGAGTGCCAGCATATCACGAACTATAGTCGTAATATTCCTCAAAAACTTACGACACAAAGTTTAAAAAAGAAAGAAAACAACATGCATTCAAAAAGTTTAGTCCAATAGAAGATACATAGGTGATACATTTCTAATTGCTGAAGAGGAAGACAAAGATGATGTCCAAGGCATCCTCCAGACCTTGAAAAAAATGTACAAAATATTAAATTCATCTCTGAGTAAGCAATAGAAAATACTATTAACTTCCTTGATCTAACAATCTACAAGCAAGATGACAAATATATCTTCCAAACTTAAAGGAAACCCACCACCACAGACATAAATACAAGTGTGTCGTCTTTGTACCCCAACATGCACAAACTAGCAGCATATCACTCCATGGCTGGAGGTGCTCTAAAAATCAGAGTGAATGATAACAACCTCCACAATCGTAAAACAAATATCTGTAGTTAATGGGTATAAATACGCCCTAGAAGAAAATTTAGCAGAAAAAGTAAATAAGAAAATGAACAAAGTAACCACAAAGAACAACGAAAATACACTAATAAAATTTGTCCCCATCCTCAGTAATATCTCACAAAACGTTGGCAACATCTTCTAAAGATATATAAGAAGAACTACATTTCAAAATATAACAACATTTTCCACAGAGGACCACACAACCTAAAAAAACAGCCATTATGCATTTTCAGCCTCTGGTACATAAGATATAAAATCATGTGTAGTAAATGCCCACATCAGTACATAGATCAAACAGGCTGTAAATTTCACAGCAGATTCCCAGACTCTGCTGATACAATGATCCAGACAAATTTATAATAGCCTCACACATAAAAACTACAGCACATCCATTTGATAGTGTACAATGGAACCATAAGATACTACACATATTGAACAAAGGACACAGGATGTTTTTGCATGAAGAACTAGAAATTTACATCCGCAGAAGAAAATTTGGGGGAAATATATCCAGTGACAACAATAAAACAGCATAAACCAACTTTTTCAAAATTTGGCAAAGTACTTAAACCACTTTTAGTATTTACAATTTCAATGCACAGCAATTTATTGGACCTCTTCTGTTCATTTCATCTTAGTTCAGCCAACAGCATATATGTATGACCTGTCGTAATCTGTTTATATACAAGCAATTAAATATAATAACTGAAATGCACACTTGTCCATAATATGTTTTAGCCCATCATAATTTTTGAAATACAAGTAAAAACATTATATACAGGTATCCATCCTATTCTGCTGTGGCTCATTCATATGTTTTTAAAAGAAAACAAAACATATTTATGTACAGAACCATTTAATCAACTATTGAATTGTGATATACTGTAACGAATAGCCAAGTTCCATCAATTGCACCTTTCAGTTATCTTCGTACTCTTTGTAAGCAAGTACATCTCTGACATTTATAACGTCTTTGAAGTGACTGTGTAAGTATCATGTACATTGGAGAACAGATGCAACAAGTAGCAGTATGCAGCCTTTTCTCGACTTTGATTCTCTCGTAAGAGCTCTTCATCCTCACAAATTCATCGTTTTTTGACTTTAACAGCGTCTTTCCGAAGTACACAATTTTATCACCAGTAAAAGATCAACATAACTTCCCTCGCGCTAGTTCTGCTGCTGTGGAAAGACACCTGTGCTCTTCACTAACAGTAGATGAGTAACTAAACAATCCTCCACCTGAAAATGATGGTGTGAGCCAATGACACGCGTAGTCGCAAAATAAGTAAGTGGCTGGCGCAGAAAGCCTTTTTATTCGTGTTTATATGGATAGGTTTATCGATGTGTTGAGCGATAAGCTTTTTATGTAGAAGAACACTGCGTGGTCGCAATGCTTTGCCTCGCAACGACAAAAACAATATCACAGCACTTCTGCACGTGAACTTGAATGCCTACAAGACGCCAGATCCTGCTACGTTAAAATATGAGATACTGGACGTTAGACGTATGCTGGAATCTTCGGTCTGGAAGATATTGGGTTACACGCGATTGCTGGCAGCTGTGCCATCAGTATCCAGTTCGTTGCAAGAGCCCGAAACTGGAGCCAAACAACTGTTTCCACAACGTTCAATGGACAAAAACGGCATCCGTACCATTCGCATATGGTGCAGACATTGCAAAGTACGCATTTACCGTATTTCATCGAGTTTGCCAATTGCTTCTTACATCAACCATTAATAGTACGGTGGCCTCTTCCCCCATAGCGATTCTTCCCAGACAGTAAGTGGTATGTATACCAAGCATGCTTGAATCGGTTCTGTAGTTTAGCAAGGGATGTGGAACACATATACAAATATACACACGTATATACATACATACGTACGTTCAGACACGTACTGGTGTGTCAGTCTTATCAAAATAACACTTCAGTGACTGTACAAAGTGATATTGTCAGCAATTAAGGTTGGACTTTGTCTGCTTACCTATAAAGTGACGTTCCTTCCTCATAATTTCCCACGGTTTCTAGAAGATCTGTCGCTGAGAACTGATCAGGTTGCCTGGTTTCAACACGACAGTGCGATGGCAAACTTTGTACTCTGTGTTCGGACCCACACTGATCTACAATCCGTACAGCAAAGAACAATGGACTGGACAAGGTGATCATGTTTTATGGTCATCTAGATCACCAGACATGACACCAGTCTAGACCTTGTTGAAAAAATGGTTCAAATGGCTCTAAGCACTATGGGACTTAACATCTGAGGTCAACAGTCCCCTAGACTTAGAGCTATTTAAACCTACCTAACCTAAGGACATCACACATGCATGCCCGAGGCATGATTCGAACCTGCAACCGTAGCAGCAGCGCGGTTGCAGACTGAAGTGCCTAGAACCGCTCGGTCACAGCGGCCGACGGCCTTGTTCAGGGAGCATGTGAAGAGCACAGTTTGAGACTGGTCGAAGCTCACATGGACAATGCTGCTAGGTATGACGCTGTCGCGCAAGTAGTGCGCCAAACGTTGCATGCTTGAGCGTGTAAGACAGTAGCTATTTTGATGGAAAAAAAAAGATAATACAGGTCAATAATTTGTTTTCAGTTGAGAGAACACTATACATTGTTTGTAGAAGGAAATTCGCCCTTGAATAGATCTAACTTCAGAATTTCTGTACTAGAGTCACTTTCCATGTTACAGTTCTTCCTGCAATTGCGTATGGTAGCCCAAGCATTATGTATATCGGAAAAATACACGCTCTCACGAAGTATTCCAAAAGCAAAAGAAAAAATGTTCGTCGGTACCCGAAGAAATCAAAGAAATTAGTAAAATGAGAATAAAGCAAGTTAAAGAGCAACACCTAAAAATACATTCGAAAACAAACCAACAAACAAACAAAACGACGCACAACGAAGGAATTATCCAACCGGAACGAAAATCGATATATGTGATGGATATGTACAAAAGAAAACAATTTGAGAAAAATTGGATGATTTATTCAAGAGAAGGTTCTTCACAAATTGAGCAAGTCAATAACGCGTTGGTCCACCTCTGGCAGTTATTCAGGTAGATGGTGATTCATAAGAATTGTTGGATATCCTCCAGACAGATAGCAAGCCCCATTCTGTAAGAGTGGTGCCTTACATCTTCAAAATCCCGACCTGGTTGGAGGCAACTGCCCACAATACTTCAAACGTTCTCAGATGGGGAGAGATCGGAGACCTCGCTGGGCAGTGTAGGATATGGGAAACACGAAGAGAAGCAGTAGAAACTCTCGCCGTTTATGGGCGAGCATAGTGTGCTGAAATGCAAGCCCAGGATGGCTTGCCAATGTAGGGCAACAGCACGGCGTGTAGAACATCGTCAACGTACGCTGTGCTGAAAGAATGCCGCCGATGACAACCAAAGGGGTCTTCCTATGAAGTGAAATGGCATCCCAGAGCACCACTCGTTGTCGGGCGGTATGGTGGGTGACAATCGGGTTGGTATTCCACCGTTGTTCGGGGCGCCTCCTGACACATCTTTGGCCTGGAATCTCACTTTCCGGTGCAGAATTGCCTTCACTGACGAGCCATCTTTTAATTGAGCGCCCAATGATGTTTCATCGCATAAGGCGGTATGATCTCGGATATTGTTCTACAATATCGCGGTATGAAACTTCCTGGCAGATTAAAACTGTGTGCCGGATCGAGACTCGAACTTGGGACCTTTGCCTTCATCCCCCAGGCTGTGGCTAAGCCATGTCTCCGCAATATCCCTTCGTTCGGGAGTGCTAGTTCTGCTAGGTTCGCAGCAGAGCTTCTGTAAAGTTTGGAAGATAGGAGACGAGGTACTGCCAGAAGTAAAGCTGTGAGGACGGGGCGTGAGTCGTGCTCGGGTAGCTCAGTTGGTAGAGCACTTGCTCGCGAAAGGCAAAGGTCCCGAGTTCGAGTCTCGGTCCGGCACACAGCTTTAATCTGCCAGGAAGTTTCATATCAGCGCACACTCCGCTGCAGAGTGAAAATCTCATTCTGGAATACCCTAAATACGTATAGATGAAGAATAAAGACATAGAAGATTTATAATGTTTGTTTTTATTTAAAAATCCTTAAGAGATTTCACATAAAAAAATTCGAAGGCATTACTTTCCATCACGCCCTCGTACTTCGCTGCATTCTTTGTGTTCGTCCTGTAATCGGTTCCTCGTCGCTGTCACATTCTCAGGAAGCATTGGGATCGCCCATCCATCGCTGAGGCATACAGGCCTATAATAAATGGTAAATTACGATGTTGCAAAGTTGTTCTTGTTTTTGAGGTGATTCCACCAACTTCTTTCAGATATGGCGAGTGTAGACTAGCACTTTGGTATCGTTCACAGCATTGCTTCACGTGCTTGGGGAGCGTTCCGAACCAAGGAACGTAGAAGAGCGGCGGTCGACAACGGTCTGCTGTAGCAGCAGATGACCGCTACAGGCTGTGAAACAGGCAACAAGCGACCCACCTCAAACAGCGGGTACAACTGCAAAAAAAAAATGGCTCTGAGCACTATGGGACTCAACATCTTAGGTCATAAGTCCCCTAGAACTTAGAACTACTTAAATCTAACTAACCTAAGGACATCACACACACCCATGCCCGAGGCAGGATTCGAACCCGCGACCGTAGCAGTCCCGCGGTTCCGGACTGCAGCGCCAGAACCGCTAGACCACCGCGGCCGGCGGTACAACTGCAGCTACATTTAACAGGACTGCGAGGCACACAATCTCACCCTTCACAGTGGCGCGCCGACTAGTCTCTTTGCCCGACGGCCGGTACGTTGCGTTTCATTGACGCTCGTACATCGACGGCACCATTTGCGACGGAGAGAAGAGCTTAGGGACTGGAACTACGAGGAGTGGGGTCGCCTGGTCTTCTCGGTTGAGGCCAGATTCAGTCTGAATAGCGATTCTGGACGTACCTCCATACGCCGAGAGGTGAGAACACGTGAAGCACCCAGGAACAGTGTCCAACATGATTTCTTCGAATGTCCATGTGCTATTGCATTACGAGACATGATGTTGCATGGGCGTACTCCATTCCAAATCTCTGAACACGTTACACTCACCGGTCAACGTTATTTTGACTCTGTGTTCCTTCCCCTTAAGCGTTTTTTTTTTTTTTTTTGTTTGCATTTGGCCTCAATTCATTTTTATGGATGACAGTGCGCGACCGCGAACAGCTCAAATGGGCGGCTATTGGAACGACAGCATACTAGGCGAATAGACTGGCCTGCTCGTCCCCCCGACTTAAATTCCATCGAGCACGCGTGGAATGCGTTGGAGACGTATTACAGCTCGTCTACATGCACCAACGATCATCAAGCAGTTGTCATCCGTCCTGGTAGGGGAATGGAATGTCCTACCACAATTCCTTATCAACTTTGCGGCCAACACGGGAGCACGTAGAAGACCATGCACTGCTGCCCGTGGTCATCATACACCCCATTAAGAACCAAGGCTATCCTTATGTAATGAACAGGGGGCCACCAGGAATCGCTATGGCTTCAGTGGTATTATTATCTATCTCATTCCGTATTTCTTTCAGTTACTTTCTGTACTATACTGCAGCAGTTCTTTTTACGTGTGGTCCAAGTTTCAATAAGCTATGTTACTTAGCATCATTCTTTGCAGTGCTGTCAAACCACTTTCATTACCTGGAGCTAGATATCTGAGTTGAGCGTTAAGTGCAGTAATTCCATACACATGTTTAGATTATTTTTCAAATCTCCAGAACATTTCAGTTAATTAAGCACACAATGCAAACAAATATACACTCCTGGAAATTGAAATAAGAACACCGTGAATTCATCGTCCCAGGAAGGGGAAACTTTATTGACACATTCCTGGGGTCAGATACATCACATGATCACACTGACAGAACCACAGACACATAGACACAGGCAACAGAGCATGCACAATGTCGGCACTAGTACAGTGTATATCCACCTTTCGCAGCAATGCAGGCTGCTATTCTCCCATGAAGACGATCGTAGAGATGCTGGATGTAGTCCTGTGGAACGGCTTGCCATGCCATTTCCACTTGGCGCCTCAGTTGGACCAGCGTTCGTGCTGGACGTGCAGACCGCGTGAGACGACGCTTCATCCAGTCCCAACATGCTCATTGGGGGACAGATCCGGAGATCTTGCTGGCCAGGGTAGTTGACTTACACCTTCTAGAGCACGTTGGGTGGCACGGGATACATGCGGACGTGCATTGTCCTGTTGGAACAGCAAGTTCCCTTGCCGGTCTAGGAATGGTAGAACGATGGGTTCGGTGACGGTTTGGATGTACCGTGCACTATTCAGTGTCCCCTCGACGATCACCAGTGGTGTACGGCCAGTGTAGGAGATCGCTCCCCACACCATGATGCCGGGTGTTGGCCCTGTGTGCCTCGGTCGTATGCAGTCCTGATTGTGGCGCTCACCTGCACGGCGCCAAACACGCATACGACCATCATTGGCACCAAGGCAGGAGCGGCTCTCATCGCTGAAGACGACACGTCTCCATTCGTCCCTCCATTCACGCCTGTCGCGACACCACTGGAGGCGGGCTGCACGATGTTGGGGCGTGAGCGGAAGACGGCCTAACGGTGTGCGGGACCGTAGCCCAGCTTCATGGAGACGGTTGCGAATGGTCCTCGTCGATACCCCAGGAGCAACAGTGTCTCTAATTTGCTGGGAAGTGGCGGTGCGGTCCCCTACGGCACTGCGTAGGATCCTACGGTCTTGGCGTGCATCCGTGCGTCGCTGCGGTCCGGTCCCAGGTCGACGGGCACGAGCACCTTCCGCCGACCACTGGCGACAACATCGATGTACTGTGGAGACCTCACGCCCCACGTGTTGAGCAATTCGGCGGTACGTCCACCCGGCCTCCCGCATGCCCACTATACGCCCTCGCTCAAAGTCCGTCAACTGCACATACGGTTCACGTCCACGCTGTCGCGGCATGCTACCAGTGTTAAAGACTGCGATGGAGCTCCGTATGCCACGGCAAACTGGCTGACACTGACGGCGGCGGTGCACAAGTGCTGCGCAGCTAGCGCCATTCGACGGTCAACACCGCGGTTCCTGGTGTGTCCGCTGTGCCGTGCGTATGATCATTGCTTGTACAGCCCTCTCGCAGTGTCCGGAGCAAGTATGGTGGGTCTGACACACCGGTGTCAATGTGTTCTTTTTTCCATTTCCAGGAGTGCATCTATTTCGATAGAAAAAAATTGTTGTATTGGAAGGAAACTGAGCATGGTAACCAGCTTTATTTTCAAACCAAAGAACACCATTCATATTCTTGAAACAAAACTGTTGTTGACGAGTGGAACTGGCGTAACAAACCGAGTATATAATAATTGCATTATCGCTCTGTAACGAGACACCGAAGACCTCGGGACCTATAACCGAAAACACACAGAAAGCCCCTCTGTAAATTTGTCGGTAAGTTCAGTTTCACGCTGTCTACACATGGAAGTATAAACGCAGTTTCAGTACGTAGATCAATGTAGGCTCTTTCATGCAATGTCTGACCCATCCTACTCAGTGCAGCTGCATTACACTTTTCGGTTGTCTGCTCCTGCACATGAATGATTTATTGACGTTCAGTCCACGGATAGAACGGCACACGAGCTTTGCATTCCCTTTTGCTCCGCTGCAAACCGTTGTTGCGCATTGCCATTGTTACGTGTTTATTACAATTGAGATGCTAAAATGTTGGTTGCAGTTGTGCATTGAGGTACAGGACCAAGGAGGTGGAGCTGAAATCCATTTTTTCTTCAGTCATTATGAGGCCAGCGATTATCATTGCATACAACTCGCTTTCATTTTCTTGAAGTTTGTGTTTCGATGTCTGCCACATTATCTTGATAATATTTTTAAGAAAAATACACCTTTAAGTAACTTTGTTCAAGAATATCAAATATTTTGAAGAAACATCAGTACAAGATAAGATTTGCGATTTTTGAATTCTTAAGAAAAAGTATAATGTCTGTGATCGCAACCATACAACGGTAAAATTATTTGTTTACGGCAGCAGCAACTGAGGCAAAGATTTTCCAAAGCACATACAACTAAATATGAGGCAATTTAAGTGACTTTCTACAGGTTTTCTATCCTTGCTTTCTCATATACTGGACATCAGCGGTATCTTTGTAACTGAATAACTTGCTACAGGAAAAGCGTTCGTCAAAAACTACAATGAAGTATCGTATCCTGACACACAAGTAATCAAAAATTAAGGTCGTTAGCTGCACGGGCTATAGACGAATGCATAAGTCGTATTCTTTTTAGTGCTGGTAGTGTTGGGTCACAAAAGTTGTAGCTGCTACTGTGAGACGTCTGCTGTTGCTGTTAACAAATTACAGATACTAGGCCAATGTTGTAAGGCTTGAATTCCTCCTAATTTCCTAGTGGAATTTTTTCCCTACGTACCGCAGCAGATTCGACTTTGTGAGGACGAAAGATCGCTCTTCGTACGTGTTTCTTTTTAAAAAAAATTCTTTGCTTAAAATGGTCATCCGTAACAGTTTAATAACTAAATGAAAGAAGCAAATTTACACCATGCAAGTAATCGATACACCTTCACTCTGTGTCGTATAATACAGAGCTGCTTAAAAAACAATTGAATCCCTAACTGAATATTAATGGCGTCAGTAATTACTGTAATAAACTGACAACCATTAGTGTTGCGTCATTTGGTTTCTGACACTCAGTGTCAAAGAAAATATCGCAGTTTCCAGATATCTGTCCTGTTGTAAAGCTTATTGTAGCGCTTACATCAATTCAGTATCAGTTTGAAGAAAGATGCAACATGTAACGGGTAGGAAGAGTCTGTTATCATGAGATCTCAAAACAATTTCGCCATTCAACGTGAAAATAATATGGCTGCATATGCTGTAATGATAGACATCAAAATGCATGAAGCATGTCCTTTTACTTTTGTCTGTCACTCCTCAGAACCTTTTGGTCACTATGCTCAACTGTAAGACAAAGCAATAAACTTACCTTCAACGCTTTTATTAAGATATTTTTCCTTTGTGTTCTCTGGCAGTCCACTACATAAATATTCACCTGTTCACTCACACTTTCATCATTTCTCCCTTGGCCATCTAGTGGATACAATCAAGTCTACAACTAGGATGAGTATCGTACCATGACCCTTAACCACAATGTACGAAATAGTTAAGTAGCTACAGAGGTCGCCTTTCAAAGGTTGCGGCTTAATGTCCCATCGAAATCGATATAATCAATATCTACAATGATGAAAAAATTACGACTCCGAAAAATAATTGATGTAGAGTAATGAATACATTTGGTTCAAACGGCTCTGAGCACTATCGGACTTAACTTCTGACGTCATCAGTCCCCTAGAACCTAGAACTACTTAAACCTAACTAACCTAAGGACATCACACACATCCATGCCTGAGGCAGGATTCGATCCTGCGACCGTAGCGGTCGCGCGGTTCCAGACTGTAGCGCCTAGAACCGCTCGGCCACTTCGGCCGGCGAATACATTTATATAGGTAACGTAGTTACATGATTAACATTGCAAGATCACAGGTTAATTTAAGCGCGAGATAAGCCATTGCAAATGTGAAATGCTGGCACATTAATAACCGCCAGAGTGTCGAATGCAAGTACGCAAACGTGCATGCAATGTGTCGTAAAGGTGCAGGATGTCAGTTTGTGGGATGGAGTTCCACGCCTGTTACCCTTAGTCTGTCACTACAGGGATGGTTTTTTTTTTGGGGGGGGGGGAAGGAGACCAGACAGCGAGGTCATCGGTCTCATCGGATTAGGGAAGGACGGGGAAGGAAGTCGGCGGTGCCCATTGAAAGGAACCATCCCGGCATTTGCCTGGAGCGATTTAGGGAAATCACGGAAAACCTAAATCAGGATTGCCGGACGCGGAATTGAACCGTCGTCCTCCCGAATGCGAGTCCAGTGTCTACAGGGATGGTTAAAGCTTATTGTGGATAACACTGGGATTGTCGTTCGATGATGTCCATTATGTGCTCGATTGTAAACAGACCTGGTGATCGATGAGGCCAAGGCAATATGTTGACACTCTGTACATCATGTTGGGTCACAACAGCGGTATGTGGGTGAGCGTTATCTGGTTGCAAAACACTTCCTGGAATGTTGTTCATGAATAGCAGCATGACTCGTTTAACTAACAGACTGACGTGCAAATTTGCACTCAGGGTACGTGGGATAGCCACTAGTGTATTCCTGGTGACATACAAAATCGCACTCCAGACCGTAGCTCCAGTAGTCCAGTGTGTCTATCACGCACACAGGTTGGCTGCTGGCCCTCAACTGGCATCTTAACAAACAGACGGCCAACACTGGCACCGAGCCAGATCCAACTTTCATTGGAAAACACAACAGACCTCCACCCCACCTTCCAGTGAGCTCTCGCTTGACACCACTGAAGGAGAAAACAGCGTTGGTTTGGGGTCAGTGGAATGCTCTGTACTGTGCGTCCGGGTCGGCGCTGTCCTTCAAGTAACCGATTTGTAACAGTTCATTGTGTCACTGTGTTGCCAACTGCTGTACAAATTGCTGCTGCAGGTGCAGTACGATGCGCCAGAGCAGTACACCATACACGATGGTCTTCCGTCACGGTAGTGCCACGTGGCCGTCTGGAGCCCGATCTACACTCCTGGAAATGGAAAAAAGAACACATTGACACCGGTGTGTCAGACCCACCATACTTGCTCCGGACACTGCGAGAGGGCTGTACAAGCAATGATCACACGCACGGCACAGCGGACACACCAGGAACCGCGGTGTTGGCCGTCGAATGGCGCTAGCTGCGCAGCATTTGTGCACCGCCGCCGTCAGTGTCAGCCAGTTTGCCGTGGCATACGGAGCTCCATCGCAGTCTTTAACACTGGTAGCATGCCGCGACAGCGTGGACGTGAACCGTATGTGCAGTTGAAGGACTTTGAGCGAGGGCGTATAGTGGGCATGCGGGAGGCCGGGTGGACGTACCGCCGAATTGCTCAACACGTGGGGCGTGAGGTCTCCACAGTACATCGATGTTGTCGCCAGTGGTCGGCGGAAGGTGCACGTGCCCGTCGACCTGGGACCGGACCGCAGCGACGCACGGATGCACGCCAAGACCGTAGGATCCTACGCAGTGCCGTAGGGGACCGCACCGCCACTTCCGAGCAAATTAGGGACACTGTTGCTCCTGGGGTATCGGCGAGGACCATTCGCAACCGTCTCCATGAAGCTGGGCTACGGTCCCGCACACCGTTAGGCCGTCTTCCGCTCACGCCCCAACATCGTGCAGCCCGCCTCCAGTGGTGTCGCGACAGGCGTGAATGGAGGGACGAATGGAGACGTGTCGTCTTCAGCGATGAGAGTCGCTTCTGCCTTGGTGCCAATGATGGTCGTATGCGTGTTTGGCGCCGTGCAGGTGAGCGCCACAATCAGGACTGCATACGACCGAGGCACACAGGGCCAACACCCGGCATCATGGTGTGGGGAGCGATCTCCTACACTGGCCGTACACCACTGGTGATCGTCGAGGGGACACTGAATAGTGCACGGTACATCCAAACCGTCATCGAACCCATCGTTCTACCATTCCTAGACCGGCAAGGGAACTTGCTGTTCCAACAGGACAATGCACGTCCGCATGTATCCCGTGCCACCCAACGTGCTCTAGAAGGTGTAAGTCAACTACCCTGGCCAGCAAGATCTCCGGATCTGTCCCCCATTGAGCATGTTTGGGACTGGATGAAGCGTCGTCTCACGCGGTCTGCACGTACAGCACGAACGCTGGTCCAACTGAGGCGCCAGGTGGAAATGGAATGGCAAGCCGTTCCACAGGACTACATCCAGCATCTCTACGATCGTCTCCATGGGAGAATAGCAGCCTGCATTGCTGCGAAAGGTGGATATACACTGTACTAGTGCCGACATTGTGCATGCTCTGTTGCCTGTGTCTATGTGCCTGTGGTTCTGTCAGTGTGATCATGTGATGTATCTGACCCCAGGAATGTGTCAATAAAGTTTCCCCTTCATGGGACAATGAATTCACGGTGTTCTTATTTCAATTTCCAGGAGTGTATTTGCGACCACACATTCTGGTGACCACTGTTGCTAGCTATCAGGTACAGCCGCTACCTTCCTGCCAAGTACTTGTGCAATATCACACAATGTACATCCAGCTTCTCGTAGCCACGTTGCAAGACCTCGTTCAAACTCAATGAGGTGTTGATAATGGCGTGTTTGGCGCGTTAAATGCATTCTTGACTAACACACACTCACCATGTCCAATCTCAAAGGTAAGTAACGCTCACGACCGTTACAGCGTGTATTTAAAGCAAAGCTGATTTGCATCGGCAACGGCCTTGCCGCAGTGGATATACCGGTTCCCGTCAGATCACCGAAGTTAAGCGCTGTCGAGCGTGGCCGGCACTTGGCTGGGTGACCATCCAGGCCGTCATGCGCTGTTGCCGTTTTTCGGGGTGCACTCAGCCTCGAGCGTCAATTGAGGAGCTGCTCGACCGAATAGTAGCAGCTCCGGTCAAATAAAACCATCATAACGACCGGGAGTGCGGTGTGCTGACCACACGCCCCTCCTATCCGCATCCTCATCTGAGGATGACTTGGCGGTTGGATGGTCCCGATGGGCCACTTGTGGCATGAAGACGGAGTGCCTTTTTGGTTTGCGTCCATGTATTGGCGCTACTAGCGCTACAGTTATGGGACTGGCGCGAAATTTCAATACACATCCTTCAGATGTAGAAACACGCCTACTAACTTTCGTTTATGTCGCACAACTCCTTCTTGGTGCTGCGCGGTTTACCTGTGCATGCCACTATAACACTGTAAACCACCCCCGCAGCCTCGTGGAGGTTATATGGTGTGGTAGCAATCCATCCCCTTTCCTTGGAAAAGGTTCCGAATTGGAACTACATGGACCTAGTTCAACGATATAGGTGTCAAAAGAGAACATCACATCAATAGACTTCTCTTGAAAAGTCACTGAGACGGGTGGGAATCGAGTGCTACAGTGGCGAAGACTAACCAGGAAGTTCCTTTTGGAATGTTTGAGACTACTGAAAAACACTTTTAGATGTTACAGAATCTTCAAATAGGTTCTAGAATCCTCCAGAATTTTCACGAATATCCGCAAAAGTTTTAGAATGTTCCAGTATGTTCGGGAATGGTCTAAAACTTTCCGTTCTCCTCTTGTTGTGGGATATATTCCAGGTCAGAAGGATGGTGACGCACATGTGTCAGAATACATCTCGAAACTGATTACAGTGGACCTAGATAATGTGAAATAAAGTGAAATAATTTTAAGTGGAAGTGAATTGCTAAAGGTTGTGAACAGTGTAATAAATGGAACTGTAGTGTCTTAACTAATGTTAACAGTTAACAACATGCCAAAATGAAGAATGGTGGTTATCTTATCATTGGAAACAAGTGTGAATAATTCCAGTTTTTCATAACTATATAGTATTTGTGGGAGACATTTATGATTCCTCCAAACCCATCCACTGTCCATCTTCGGTTTTTGTATCTGATCCTTCTCTTGGTCCTCTTGTGCACTAAATTGTCTGTGTGATGGCAGCTGTCTTGGTTGTGGACACATTAGCGCTTTTATAAGGACATCATCCCCCTCTTTCGCGTCGATGTATGTTTCACAGGAGAAATTCGAGATTCATCTGAAATGTTCTCCAGCTTTTTTAAAAATATTCTTCATTGTTTCTTAGCGTTCTAAAATATTCTCTAGAACAGAGTGTTCTAGATTACCCTGAAGAGTTCCTTAATGTTTTCCAGAACGCTGTAGAAAGTTCCAGGGATTTCTTTGACATTCTTGAACATTTGTTTTGGAATGTTCTCGGTGTTCTATAGAGACATGAAATGACACAATTTCAGAGAATTTAATTGTATCTTACAGGTATGTTTTTAAGTACATAGACTGCTGTGGCGAGTGAGACCGGATGATATTCCAGAACATGGAGAGCCTTGCAATACTGTTCATGTGTAAGGAGGTGTGGACTGGGGCGGCAACAAGAATTTAGATCGAGGTGGGAGGCATGCCAGGGTAACCCATGCAGTTGTTGAACCACTGTGCCAAGGTGGCTTGGTGGTTAACACGTCTGCCCAGCAAGCAGACCCGGGTTCGATTCCTGACCAAGCAAAGGTGACTTGGTGGCTAACACACCTGCCCAGTAAGCAGAAGACCCGCGTTCGATTCCGGACCTTGGTATTAATTTTCATCCGCCGCTTCAGTCTGTAGAAGCCGGCCGCGGTGGCCGTGCGGTTCTAGGCGCTCCAGTCCGGAGCCGCGCTGCTGCTACGGTCGCAGGTTCGAATCCTGCCTCGGGCATGGGTGTGTGTGATGTCCTTAGGTTAGTTAGGTTTAAGTATTCTAAGTTCTAGGGGACTGATGACCACAGCAGTTGAGTCCCATAGTGCTCAGAGCCATTTGAACCATTTGAATCAGTCTGTAGACATAAGGTTCTATAAAGAATGAATAAATTAGTGAAAGATTTCTTTATTTCAAATTAGGGTACTCTTGGTCATTTGAGAGTAATTTTGAGTATAAATACTACAATTTTTACACTTTTTTGATAAGTTCACTGTTCACAGGTTCTTGAAAGCCCTTGAATGATCCACAGTGCTCTCACAAGACGATCGAAAACAGAGAACTGGGTATTTTTCGTCTAGTTAGAGATATAACATAAGGATGGGATGTAAACTTCCTGGAAGAATCATCCTGTCATTCACCTTCAAAAATTTAGGGAGGAAGTGAAAAATCAGAATAACGCTTGTTGGAGTAGGATTTAGATCCCACGGCCGTGCATAAAAGACTGTGTCACACCAGTCAGTACTGCTCTAAGGTGTATGGCTGTAATGAAAACATCATTCACTGTTGATGACTAAGGTGACAACAATGGCCAAGAGCAGATATTAACCATAGTACCTCTCACACTCCTTAATATCGGAATATAAATAGAATTATCTTAAATGACATCACAGGGCAGTTGGATGCCTTGATTTTGCAAATTTTCTTTTTTTTCACATCTGTTGCCAATTAAGCACTAAGTTACCTTTATTTGATATCCTCCCAAATTTTAATTATAAATCGAATCAGGATGTATTTAGTTGTGTAATTTTTCACAGATAACTACTGGAAAAATGATAACTGTTTTATAAATGTTAACTTTTTCCACATAGACCAGGGTAGTTGAATTAGTCAGGCACGTACAATGCATTGTCACTTCAGCTATATGAAGCTAGTGAAAAATGTATATGTGCCCTAAGTACACGTTAAAAAGACTGCTGAAATATGATCTAGCGTTTTATTATTCCAAACCAATAATTCTTTATCAACATTCACCTGTCGCTAAATTTATTACCAACAACGTTTCTGTGTAATAAATACAGCAGAGCCTCTTTGTTATAAGAACTCTTCGTAAATGCAACTAGTGACTTCCACAATATAAGAGAAACCAAATATAAAAAAACGATGTACACATTTGCACAATTAGTTTTTGAGTTAGAAAACAGCACTGTAAATAGCTACTTGTCTTACCTCATTACAGAATTGTAATCTAAGACAGCTCTGTACTTCAGTGCTTAGTATGTCAGGCAGCAATGCGGAGGACCCTGTTTCGATTCTCAGTACTTTTATGAAACGTCCCCTTAGAAAAATTATACATGACTGTGCTTAAACTGACACACAATATTTTTAGCGCAACGCAATCAAAAATCCCTACAAAAGAATGGCCCTGAATAACATTAAACTATACCTTTCACAAATCACTTACCTCACAAAAATCCTCACTACTCGAAGTACTGCAATACAGCGAGCGCCACTACTGCCAGCTAAATAAAAGATTCAAACTACGGAAGGCACTAACTACTGATAGGCATAGTTAGCAATTGAAAGATGTTAATAGAGAACAAACAATGTATTTACCTTAACAGTCATAATATATATTTTAGTTCATGACATCCAGTGTTACAAATTTCAAAACTCCGCCATCTCTCTCCCCACATCCACCACTGCTGGCGGCTCACCTCCAACTGCGCAACGCTACGCGCTGTTCACATCCAGCTGCCGCTGCCCAACACTACAATGGCAGACAACAATGCAAACTAGCCACAGACTGCACACAGCACAGCCAGTGATTTTCGTACAGAGCGCTACGTAACGTTGGAAATAATAAAGTTGCCAATAAGAAAACATAAACAGCCTACTTACACTTTCAGGGATTTTCTTTCTTTTTGAGAGGCCTGTAATGGGGTGTACTTCACATGGTGATACCAGTTAGGGAATTATTTGAATCTGAAATACCAGTTAAAACCTGAAGGAAGCCAACAATCTTCGGGAGAACTGTGTACGTTTCCAGCGCCCCACCATACAACCACATAAACGGCAGAGACAGACATGGCGATCGGTCAGCCCTATCAGGCTCTAATGGCAGCTTTGCTTAGCTAATATTACAAAATATCACCAAAAGTGCTACAACACACCTTCAAATCATAGCTCATTTACGATATACAGATACATCTACCTGCTATTTAACTTTTAACAGATCAACAGCTTCAAGGTTGGTGTAGTTAGCATATATATATCACAATAGGGCAAGTTCCTACTTTTTAGAAAATCAGTAAGGGCTTCTAAAAAAGAGATTTAAAAACAATATAAATATTTCATCTGCATATATAAGACATATTCAAATAACTGGAAAGGTGCTATAAAAAGAAAGTGTGTCATTGAAGCGAAAGATTTTGTTTTTCCAAATGGTTAATACTTTCTCAGCATGTATTAAGATAATACAAAAATTTAGTCCACATTGGTATTCTTAGTAACATGGTTATAAAAAGTAAATTGCAAAAAGTTTGCCAAGAAATATCAACAAATTGTTTGCATAACATTCCTCCACAGACATATTTAAGCAATAATTCTTCCTGTACTCCTTATGAGAATGTATAATAAACTGTACAATGGGAAGAATCAATAGAACGTTCAGTAGTTGTCAAGTGTAGATGTAGAATTTAAATTTTAAATACCGTTTTGTGCTGAGTACTCAGCAAAGAATATAAAATTTGAAGTTAACAAATCCATAAATTTCACAAGGTATAAGGAAAGTGTAAAAAACTCTTACAGATATGACAATGGAATCAATACAAATTCATATTTGAAGTCATTTACGACCAACTATAGGAAGGTTTACAAAGAGGTTACAATAGCAGCAAAATGATTAACCAATGATATTTATCTAACAAATAAATGAAATAAAATGTTGCTTATGGTAAGCAATAATTCCAGGACAGAAATCTACAAGATTTCATTTCCTAATATACTTAATGGACACTATATAACGATGAACATAACTACATTTCAAATAAATATACCCAAAAAGTTTAACAGATAATAATCTCATCATTATTTATTTCTCCAAATTCTTAGGAACAGTTATATGTGGTGGCTTAATTCAAATAACAAATCAATTTAAAATACTTGTGAGTGTATAAACCAGTGCTTTGAACAACAAATCAAATGGAAGACCGTTCTTTGACTGTCGTAAATGGCTACCTGCTTATGGAGATTGTAATGAATTAACCAACGGAGTGTCCTGATCTGGAGCTATCTGGTGCCTTTACCTGATCAGTCATGATATTTTTATTAGGTTCAATTACTTTCAAGTTCCATGGATCATTTGCATAATTAGTCACAATGCTATGGAATGAGTTATTTCACGCTCATGTTACATGTTCATACGTAAATATTGTTCCAAGCTGACCACTGAAAAGTGTTTTTTTAATACAGATGTAATTGCCACCGGCCGCATTTTACATATTACAAAAATTGAAATTCTCCTGTGGAACAGAAGAAATTAACAAACGGAAAATTTTTCAGTTTATTTCCAGATTTAACTTTGCTGTCTGTCACTTTGGTGGTAGCATTATGCATCCCTTTTTGTCTTAACCCTCGAGCGGGCGCGCCGTTTTTCGTAACACGAGCGGGCGCGCGTCGCACTTTGTACACTTGAAAAGAGTAGGTTTCCTTGTGTAAGTCAAGTATGAGCGAAATCACAGTTCAGTCTTAGTTTATTTAACCAAGGAGCAAATAAACGTACATAATATGAGCTAAATTACTGTTTTATTAAACAATAATGAAATAAATTTTCACTATAACTCTCTTTTATCAAAGACACGTGTTAAAGAGACAGTAATGATGCATTCTAAGCATTAAGCTGAGCAGTTGCATCAGATCTCGGTCATCTGCTTAATCGATCACTAATTATCTCGTAGATAACTGCCTCAATGTGGGATTATGTTGTTAGTTCGTAACTGGGATAAGTTTTTTGAAGTGATCGTAAATTTTTTCTCGCCTCGCTTGCTTTATAGTTTATATTTCTGCTGCTCACTTAGACGAACGACAACGCAGTGCTGTGTTACCTGAAGCAATACTGAAGGAATAGGTATAGGTTTGCAGTTGTGAAACAAAAATGAAACCGCACTAAACCAATTTATTTTTGGTTGGCGCACTTTATACACAGGCGCTCCCGCTCGAGGGTTAAAGACTACAGTCAAGTACGTCATTATTCCTTTTGAATTTCAATGTGTTATTTACAACATTCTGATGTTAACAAATCTGACTACTTCAGAAACGCTTTTCTTGCCATGCCCAATCTACGTTATGTATCTTGTTGACATCGACTATTATCAGATTCTTTTTTTTTTCTGGCAATATAGCAAAACTCATCTACTGGTTTTAGTGTTCCATTTCCTAATCTAATTCCCTTAGCATCCTGTATTTTAATTTGAATACGTTCAATTACCTCTGTTTTGTTTTTGTTAATGTTCGTGTTATGTCCTCCTGTTCAAGACAATGTCCATCCCGTTGAATGAACTTAAGTCCCCCTCATCTCCCATTCCTTCTTCAAATTTTTCTTCGGCTTCTTTTACTCCTAGTTCATTCTACAGATGGAATATCATTATTAGTAGGCTACAGTCCTGTCTCATTCCCTTCTCAACCACTTCTTCCCTTTTATGCCTTCGACTCTTGAAACTGCCGTTTAGTTTCTGTGAAAGTTGCTAAGGGGGTGTAGAAAATATTAAAACACCAAAAACGCAACACATTACCATGCCTAATATGGAGAAAGAAAACCCTTGGCATTCAGAAAAGCTTCCGATTGCCTCAGAATGGCAGATATATCTTCCATATGGTTTTCAAGGAAATCTGATACCGTCCTTCCTGCAAAGTAGTGGCAAGTTCGGGTAACGATGATGGAGATAGAGAGCGTTCACACATGCATTCCACAAAATGGCTTTCTTCCATTGCTCCATAGCGCAGATTTCATGGCGTCGTCACCACGTTTTCCTTTTACAAGCATTCGCTTCATTGAAGAGAGCTGTTGAAATTCCAGCTCCCCCTAATATTCCCAGCTTATTGGAGCTCCCTTCGTGTTGTTTTGGTGCTGACAGGACTCTCACGAGTGCGACATTTGGTTCTGCAATAACTTTTACAATTGTCATTCTGTTATTTTTCGTCACGATCGTCTTGAACCATCGTCCGCCAGTATCACGCAACACTTACTTTCGCTCACGTTGTGTCTTGCAGGATGATGTTTATCTGCTTTCCCTGTATGCGGCATAGATCTTCAGTACGGTGCGTGTTTAAACACCAAACACTTGGCCTACCTTGGTTCCAGAAGCACCTACCATACGCACACCAACAACTGCCCCACGTTCGAATTCACTTAGTTCTGACATAATGTACTCACAACCACACATAAAACTGTTCTGACCACGGCTGGTACCTGCAAAGTATTGATGACATTGCACAGATACCGTCTGTGGTCAAATTGAACAGTGCAACCTGCAGACTTAGCTAGCATCTGCATTTATGTTCAAGCATGCACTTCTCGCTGCCTTTCGCGGGTGATGCGGTTAAATACAAAGAAGTCGAAAAGCTACAAAATTATAGTGGAATTCAGGAAGACCTGTAGATGATAGATGCTTGATGCAGGGACTGACACCTGTTCCACAACAACCAAATGTAACGTATTGCGAATACATAGACGAAAAGGCCATTTATTGTATGATTGCAAGACTGCAGAACACTCACTGGCAGCCATTACGTCTACAAATTATCTAGCAGTATGGGTACAGAGTGAAGTAATGGTATTTGGAAGAGAGAAAGGGATCAACGGAAATATTAAATTGAATGGAGAACCCGTCAAAGTGCTAGAAAGTTTCACTTATTTAGGGAGTGAAATATTTAGGGATGGAAGAATAACTAATGAAATTAATAGGAGGTTACAGAAGGGAGGCAATTTCTACCAAACAATAAAACACCTGATTTGGAATAAGGAAGTTTCAGAAAAAGCAAAACTCCTTATGTATAAGAATTATTACTTCCCTATTGTCACCTATAGTGGAGAGACATGGACAATGACAGAAAGGGACTGGAGCAGACTGCAAGCAGAGGAAATGAAATTTCTCACAGCAGTTAAGGGAAAAACAAGAATGGACACAGTAAGGAATGTAGAGATTAGAAAGGACCTTAAACAAGAAAGTAAGAGAGAAGAAATTGAAACAAAGAGATTAAGATGGTATGGGCATGCTAAGAAGATGCATGGGCAGACTCCCCAAAATTATGAAAGAACTAAAGATGGATGGGAAAAGACCAAGAGGGCGCCCAAGAACACGGTGGAAAATGGGAGTAAGAATATCTGTGGAAAAGAGGGGTGTGACCTGGCAGCAAGTGGAGGAAGAAAAGTGGTGGGAGGACCGAGCCAAACGGAGAGGACTCGTCAGCACCAAGAGCTGGCAGTAGCTGGAGCAGGATCCGGATATACAGGGTGTTACAAAAAGGTACGGCCAAACTTCCAGGAAACATTCCTCACACACAAAGAAAGAAAATAGGTTATGTGGACATGTGTCCGGAAACGCTTACTTTCCATGTTAGAGCTCATTTTATTACTTCTCTTCAAATCACATTAATCATGGAATGGAAACACACAGCAACAGAACGTACCAGCGTGACTTCAAACACTTTGTTACAGGAAATGTTCAAAATGTCCTCCGTTAGCGATGATACATGCATCCACCCTCCGTCGCATGGAATCCCCGATGCGCCGATGCAGCCCTGGAGAATGGTGTATTGTATCACAGCCGTCCACAATACGAGCACGAAGAGTCTCTACATTTGGTACCGGGGTTGCGTAGAGAAGAGCTTTCAAATGCCCCCATAAATGAAAGTCAAGAGGGTTGAGATCAGGAGAGCGTGGAAGCCATGGAATTGGTCCGCCTCTACCAATCCATCAGTCACCGAATCTGTTGTTGAGAAGCGTACGAACACTTCGACTGCAATGTGCAGGAGCTCCATCGTGCATAAACCACATGTTGTGTCGTACTTGTAAAGGCACATGTTCTAGCAGCACAGGTAAAGTATCCCGAATGAAATCATGATCACTTGCTCCACTGAGCGTAGGTGGACGAAACTAAAATGAGCTCTAACATGGAAATTAAGCGTTTCCGGACACATGTCCACATAACTTTTTTTCTTTATTTGTGTGTGAGGAATGTTTCCTGAAAGTTTGGCCGTACCTTTTTGTAACACCCTGTAGATAGATGGATGGGTACGGAGCGATATGAGGTAGAACGATAACACGAATAAATCGCGGGTAAGGCAGAAGGAGGACAGATTCATTGGAAGAATCCTCAGGAATCGTCGTCCGTGAACAAAGAAAGTAGCTTATAAAACACTCGTTCGACGAATGCTTGCATATTGGTCGTCAGTCTGGGATCCGTACCAGACAGGATTGATAGAGGAAGTGGAGAAGATCCAAGAAAGAGGAGCACGTGTCATTAGAGGTTCATTAAATAAGTGTGGAAGCGTCACGGGGATATCCAGCCAACTCAGTGAATGCGTTCTGCATCACGGTATGATCTACTGTTTAAGTTCCGAGAGCGTACGTTCCTAGAAGCGTCAACCAATATATTGCTTCATCTTAAGTACACCTCGGGTAAAGATCAGCAGGATAAAATCAAAGAGATTCTAGCCCACATGTAGCCTTATCAGCAATTGTTCCTCCCGAGAGTCATTTGTGACCGGAACTGCGAAAGGAGGAAGTGATAATGGTACACATGGTAATCTCTGCCACACACTGTAAGATGGCTTGCGGAGTATCAATGTAGACCTATTTTCAAGCATTTATCGCGGTTTTTCCATAGTTTTGTCCATGCCTTGCGTATAACCTTTCGCTCCCTGTGTTATACCCCTCCTACATTCAGAATTTCGAAGAGTGTAAATGGTTCAAATGGCTCTCAGCAGTATGGGACTTAACTTCTGAGGTCACCAGTCCCCTAGAACTTAGAACTACTTAAACCTAACTAATCTAAGGACATCACACACAACCATGCCCGAGGCAGGATTCGAACCTGCGACCGTAGTGGTCGCGCGGTTCCGGACTGTAGCGCCTAGAACCGCTCGGCCACCCCGGCCGGCTCGAAGAGTGTATTTCAGTCAACATTGTCAGGAGTTTTCTCTAAGCCTGCAAAAGCTATATCCGTAGATTTCCCTTCTTTCATCAATCTTCTAAAATAAGTCGTAGGCTCAGTGTCACCTCGCTTGTTCCAACATTTTTTGGGAAACAAATGTTTTGTAGGCAAATTCTTTCTTTTCAGATTATTCCAATAAACCTCATCTTGGCATCATCATTCATCATTTGCTGGGTCCTTTGTCCCACTGTAACGAGGGGCTGGCCTTGTTACTGAATTTGGTGATGCTAGTGTTAGAGGGTGGCCGGATGCCCTTCCTGTCGCCACACCCCCCTCCCCCCCCCCAGGATGGAATTAGTGTACCCCAACTGTCTGCATCTAGTGTAAACTGTGAAATGGTGCGAACGCTTTTCAAATGTATGCGAGTCGTGTAACTGAGGCGGGACGTGGGGACCAACCTGGTATTCACCTAGTGGGAAGTGAAAAACCGCCTAAAAACTACATCCAGGCTGGCTGAGACACCGACCCTCGTTGCTAATCCGCCTGGTGTATTCGATCCGGAGCTGGCGCACCTACCCGAGTCCAGGAAGCGGCTCTCGGCTAACCTGGATGATTCATCTTGGCATCACCTTAGTTGTTATGAAGATCGCCTCGTGTGGTTACTTTGATATATTTTACGTTTGTTACTTTTTCTAATAATTTCCCGTTGTTAGTCAACCATTACTGGGCCTCTCTGTCTATTTCTGGGCAATACGTTACATATGTTACGTAGATGGTTAACTAAAAGTCTCTCCAACAAACTTTGATCTTCTGCAGGTCTTCCTGCACTGACAGCAATTTGGTGTTGCAGCTTTCCTATAAACAACAGCATTGCCCTTTAACATCTTCATGGAGTTCAAAAAAATGGCTCTGAGCACTATGGGACTCAACTGCTGAGGTCATTAGTCCCCTAGAACTTAGAACTAGTTAAACCTAATTAACCTAAGGACATCACAAACATCCATGCCCGAGGCAGGATTCGAACCTGCGACCGTAGCGGTCTTGCGGTTCCAGACTGCAGCGCCTTTAACCGCACGGCCACTTCGGCCAGCCTCTTCATGGAGTGTCCCTCGCGGAGTTTCCGACGTCATCCACCAGATAAGTTATACAGGGTAATCCAAAAGTCGGTTAACATTTGAAAACGTCCACTAGTTAACGTTATAATGCAAGTAGAGAGGTAAAACTTGACACAAATGCCTGAAATGATACGAGATTTTATAGAAATGAAAAACGAGTGAAAAACCCGGTCAACATCTGCCGCTGGACAGCAACACGTCAGTGAACCGCATGAGAATCGTGTATAAAATTGCCCTGACGTGTGCGAGGTACGCCAACATGTTACAGAATCGCATCGTCCATAGCCTGGCTGATAAACGCCTGCTGGAATGTTCGACCCTCCTGCAGACAGACGCTCTACCCCATTTGCTACACTTGTGAAAGATCTCTTGCGCACATCGTCTGTTTAGGATCGCTGCTGAGTTGCCACTTCCATCATGCTTGACCTCATAGGTCCCCAGACCTCAATGCGTCTATTCATTAATGGTCTCTTTTTTATTGAATTTCGATTCCCCCAGAAGGGGGTGGGCTGGCAGCAGCTTAGTACGCTGCTCTTCAGCCTGCAGAAGTTTTAAAACGTAGGAAGATAAGAAGCAATAAAAGCAGGCGATAAAACGGTGACTTGAATTGTAAAACGGCGGATAATAGTGGAAAGTTAAAACATAAAACAAAGGGGGCGATGCTAATAAATTACACAGGAAGCAGACAGGTAAAATAGTAGACAGACAATTAAAAAACACGGCAACAGTCTGGTTTCTGTTCGCAAGAGGTATAAAAGCCACACCCAACGACATTATGATGTCCGTTCGCAACCCTTCTGAAAAGATAGATCCCTTATCATTTAGCTACAAAATAGCAGGTCAGCAACTGGAAGCAGTTAATACCATAAATTATCTGGGAGTACGCATTAGGAGTGATTTAAAATGGAATGATCATATAAAGTTGATCGTCGGTAAAGCAGATGCCAGACTGAGATTCATTCGAAGAATCCTAAGGAAATGCAATGCGAAAACAAAGGAAGTAGGTTACAATACGCTTGTTCGCCCACTGCTTGAATACTGCTCAGCAGTGTGGGATCCGTACCAGATAGGGTTGATAGAAGAGATAGAGAAGATCCAACGGAGAGCAGCGCGCTTCGTTACAGGATCGTTTAGTAATCGCGAAAGCGTTACAGACATGATAGATAAACTCCAGTGGAAGACTCTGCAGGAGAGACGCTCAGTAGCTCGGTACGGGCTTTTGTTAAAGTTTCGAGAACATACCTTCTCCGAAGAGTCAAGCACTATATTGCTCCCTCCTACGTATATCTCGCGAAGAGACCATGAGGATAAAATCAGAGAGATTATAGCCCACACAGAAGCATACCGACAATCCTCCTTTCCACGAACAATACGAGACTAGAATAGAAGGGAGAACCAATAGAGGTACTCAGGTTACCCTCCGCCACACACCGTCAGGTGGCTTGCGGAGTATGGATGTAGATGTAGACGCACAACACTTAATAATAACTGGAAACACTGCACTAAGAAGTCGGCACGGAGATGACACACCACATTCAAGGGCAGATGAGAGGGGGGGGGGGGGCAGACCTGAACAGATGAGGGGAAAGGAGGAGGAAAAGGGGGGGCATTAATTGTCGGGTTACCTGAAGTCTTATGTGTACCGCAGTCATCCGACCTCATTAGGTACGAACTAAAAGACATCCGACGGCAATTTCTCACCGTACCTATCGATATGCTGTACAGTGCTGTCCACAACATTGCTCCTTGACCACGGGTGTTGTTGACGAATGCCGACGGACATGCTGAGTAGTCTTTGCTAAACATCAATTTTTTGCTAATTATTACTTTTGTATCATGTGAAGCGCCATCTGTTGGTCATTTTGAGAACTTTGTTTTGGTTTCAGTAACACCCCACGCCATTTCAAGCATGTGTGTCTATTTTTACCTCTCTACGTACATTATTCCGTGCAGTACATAATTTTCAAATATTGACGGAGTTTTGGGTCATTCTGCACATATCATGAGCGATAACTGCAGCACAAATTCTGTCGTGGTGCTTCCGGAGTTAAGTCCTGATTCAAAGCGGCAGGCTTTCCAGAAACGAACAGGCCGTTGTTTCTCAGGACGTAGAGCCGACGAAATTAATATCAAGTTTGTGCGACACAGTAGTTTCGAAAGAGTGAAAGGTAGCGAGAAAAGGAAAAGGGGTAAAAAGAAGCTGTGAGATGCCCGGTACCGCATGAATAAACTACTGCGCAGTTGCGCCGTGCGTTACGACATCGGGCCGCGCGACGCTCGGGAGGCCCTCGCCTCCCTCGCCGCCCCCGCTGCTGTGTGCGGATATTGAGATGAGGACGGGCGGGTGACCGGGCGCCGTATCTCTGCCGGCCATCGGGTGAGGGGCTCTTCAATTATTTATCGGAGCAGAAGCGGCGCAGTAGCCGCCGCCGGGTTTCAGATGAGTCCGGATGGCGGCCGCTGGCGTCCCATCCATCCTCGTGGCGGCGTCGTCAGCGGAAAGTCCCGCCAGGTGCGTGGGGGGCGGCCGCGGCGGCGGCACGCGATCCGAGCGACGACCCGCGACCTCTGCTCCTCCGCACCGCGATTTACAATCTGTTGATGAGCCACGGGCACGTTGCCTGCTCCCACGTGGCGCCGGTCACGCAGCCAAGGAAGCGAGTGAGCCGCCACGTCACGTAGGCCTACTGTCCTAATGTTGCAAGTACTAGTCAGGAACCGGGCTTCACCTGGGCCAGAGATACGCCTCCTTAAACTTCAAAGTTTTGCAAGTTAGGGAGAGTGTCCTAAATGCAGTGCGATTAAAAAAAAGTTTTCAAAGTGACATTGCACATCGGGCATACAGCAGGGATTAGTAATCATATAGGAATCTGGGGTCGCAAACGCCACGAGTGGACGCTACGGTACCGACATCGAAGCTTTACAGCGAGTGGCCTCTTCACAAGCGACGCTGCGTTCTCGCTCGAGGCTGCATACGTCGATGAATGTGAACTCACATGCTACACGTACACGTGCCTTACAACGCAAATTTACCCTTAAAGGTCGACTGGCATCGTCTGTTTAGAATCGATCGTGGTGGTGCAGCAATTAGCACAGTGGACTCACATTCAGGAGGACGACCCGCGTTCGACCATCCTGATTGAGGCTTTCTGTGATTTCCCTAAATCGCTTGAGGCAAATGCCGGGATGGTTCCTATCAAAGGGCACGACAGCATCCTTCCCCATCTTTCCCCAATCCGATGAGACCGATGAGATTGCTGTCTGGTTCAAAAATGGCTCTGAGCACTATGGGACTTAACTTCTCAGGTCATCAGTCCCCTAGAACTTAGATCTACTTAAACCTAACTAACCTAAGGACATCACACACATCCATGCCCGAGGCAGGATTCGAACCTGCGACCGCAGCGGTCGCGCGGTTCCAAACTGTAGCGCCTAGAACCGCGCGGCCACTCCGGCCGGCTTGCTGTTTGGTCCCCTCCCCCCAAATCAGCCATCCAACCAAACTGTTTAATTGGATCGTACATTCTTTTGGACCGACTTGATAGTCGCAACTATCTCGTATCCCTGCATGAGGTTCTGCTGGATACGCTGGATTATGTTCCCATGCATATTCGTCGCCATGTTCGATTTCAGCTCGGCGCACCGTCCGCGCATTTCAGCAGACAGGTGAGGGCACATCTACAAGCAACCTTCCCCGGCCGCTGGACTGGTCACAGTGGGTCAGCCGCACGGCCACCGCGATTGCCCAATCTCTCCCGAATCGTTTTTCCTGTGGGGTAATCTGAAGAGCCGTGTGTACGAAACACCTGTTACATTGCCGGAGGACCTAGTGGGCAAGATTATTGTGGCAGCAGGACCTCTTCGAGATACACTAGGTATCTTTGAGAGGGTGTGCCGTTCAGTGTAGCGCCAATGTAAGGCGTGTCTCGATGTATCTGGACAAAACTTTGAACATCTCCTGTCGTGAGCGTCCATTTGTAGCAAGTGACTAAGTAACAGCTACGCCATTAAGTAGTCCCAGATGACCCCCGGATCCCACTTGATTACTGATTCTTATTGTCTTCCCGATGTGCCATGCCAGTTTGTAAATTTTTGTTTGAATCACCATTTATAGATGTTTACCTACAGTATCGCTCAAAAGTATTTTGTGCTTCAGCTAGTAAGATGGTAAGCGTGTTTATTTATCTGCGCGATCACAACGAACTGATTGTTCAGACAGAAGACTGCTTGAGCTAGCCACGATTTACTGCTGACTGCAGGTAAGGATGGACTTCAGCTGTAAACAGTGTTTTCAAGGGGCTCATAATTATTTTGTAGGATGAGGAGGCTGCAAAAAATCTAATTACACAAAGCAAGTCTAGTTTCAATATTTTTATTTACTTACATTGGTGTCTAAAACTAAAAAATATACTGAAATGATAATTAAATTTACACATTAGCTGCAAACAGGCGTTGTTACACATCATTGGGGACATGTTGAAAATATGTGCCCCGACCGGGACTCGAACCCGCGATCTCCTGCTTATATGGTAGACGCCCTGTCCAGCTGCGCCACCGAGGGCACGGAGGACAGTGCGCCTGCAGGCACTTACCTCTTGCACACTCCCCGTGAGACCCAGATCCCCAACATGTCCACACCACTATATTAGTAGAGTGCCTAATAGATGTTTGCCCATGAGACTCATTACTCGTGGCAGGTTAATCAACTAAGACCCGTACGAGTTGGGGCATAGTATGTGCGCTCGCATAAGAAGGTCAATGGCCGGGTAGCCATATTTTAACTATATATGAAGGTAGAATCTGTTCCCGAAAGAACAGATACCATTGATGACCGTGCAGCTTCTCTAGAATGAAATGATAAATCGACATCCTAGCTGCAAACAGGCGTTGTTATACATCATAGGGGACATGTTGGGAGCGTGCAAGAGATACGTTCCTGCAGGCGCACTATCCTCTCTGCCCTCGGTAGCTCAGATGGATAGAGCGTCAGCCATGTAGGCAGGAGATCCCGGATTCGAGTCCCGGCCGGGGCACACATTTTCAACATGTCCCCAATGATGTATAACAACGCCTGTTTGCAGTTAAGGTGTTGATTTAATTATAATTTCATTTAGAGATGCTGCACGATCATCAATTGTATCTGTTCTTTCGGGAACAGATACTACATATATAGCTAAAAATATACAGTAGATCGCAGACAAGCTACCTTGACAGGGCTGAACCGAGGCCAAATACAGTCCTTCGTTGCGAAGGAGTTGGCATCTCAACAGCTTGTGAGTGTCTAGGTCCGACTTCAGAAAGAAAAGGGGACGGTAGAGAACAATGCAGAAGTGGTCGGCTTCGAAAAACCGCCCAAAAAGAATATAGGATCACACAATGTCAATGAATGGCTGAACGCAAAAAATCTGCCCGAGCAGTATGTGACGTACTACAGGTAGAATACTGGGGAGGGTCCATGCTTAGTGAGTTAAACGTCGCTTAGTTGCTATAGGTCTGAATGTCACGCGACTTTCTCCGAAACCTACAATATGCGCGAAAAACAGGAAAGTCAGGCAACAGTCTTCTGGAAAGTATGCGTCACGAACCATTGAAGACAGGCTAAAAATTCTACGGAGTGATGAAAGCAAGTTTAATCTCTTGGACGGGATACAGGACGTTTAACGGTCAGATAACAAGAGGAGTGTCAGAAAGTACCAAGTCCCCACCACGAAGCAACGAAGGTGGAAGTGCCACGGTTTGAGACCGTTTCTCACGAAGTGTTGCACGACCTCTCTTTGAAATTCATGGGGTAATGGATAATCTGAAATACGGTGAAATATTAACAGACCGTTTGACACCTCGTGGAAGACGAAGTAGCCTCGTAATTGGCTACTCCAGCAGGACAACTGGCCGAAGCACACTTATGGTCATGAGAAGACAGTTATGAAGCAGTAAACAGTAAAGGTATTCGAGAGGCCAAGTCCAGACTTAAACCCAACAGAACATCTTTACGATGAGCTGGACACTCATGTTCACCAACGAAACTGCACCAACAAGGAGGATTTCAAGAAAGAAATATGCGAGCAACGGAAGAAGATTTCTCTGGCGCGATTGGAAAAACTCATGCGTTCTATGCCATCCAGGTGTCCCGCATTAATATACGCAAGGGACTACGCTACCAAGTATTAAGCCAAGAAAATAATGTGTCAAGATTTCACGCTAATAGGATCAATTTGTTTTCCATCTGACTGTCCATCTCTTAATACCCTTTTTTCTCAGGAATGGGTGGAGTTGAAATTTATGTTCACGTCTATGGTCCCTCTGTGGCGTAAAAAATGTAAGCCACTAAGTCAATGCAATCAAAATGAATGCCACCTATGTCACATTTTGATACCGCGAATCCACTCAGCAAAACCTATAGACAAACTACTGTATGTATATCCAAATTAAGTTTGTACAGGAGCCTCGGAGCGCGAGTCCTACACGCAATTATGCCTTGTTTTTAATATTTCCCTCCTGTGATGACAGTTGAAGTTGGAAACACAATAAATATTACAAGTAGTTACTGTAAGTTAGTTTCCAGTAATCTTTTTTGCTGTAATAGTTTCCAGGGTAAAACTGTGTAGCCTAGTTTCAAGAAATGGATAGTTAGAATTTTCGAAATGCTGCAGGGGCAACCATCTTGTGGCCGAGCCACAGGGTTCGTTCAGGTCCAGATGTCTCTCGGATAGAAGTAATTCCCACAATACGTGTAGCTAGATGTCTCAAACGACTGTCTCAGCATGCCCCGGCTATGTCAATTAGTATAGCGGCCACGTATTTGTCGCTGATGCTATTTGTAACTGTCAGTGCTTGGTTGACGGCGTCTTCTACTGGTCTAGAATTGAAGGGGCGTTAGGATGAGGAGGCGTGTGTGCGCTTGTAATCGGTCACACAAGAGCCTCTCCTGTACCCTGGCGAAAGTGTTTAACAGGCAGATCGGTGGGTACGTTTATGGGTCTGTTGGCTTGGCAGCGCACATTTTTCCTAATAAGTTGGAACTAGAGCAGGTAGTGATGTTTGACGCTTAGGTCGGGAGCGAAGTCGACGTTCTGATTCATCCCAAGTTCAGGTTGGGATCTTGAGTGGGCCAGCAGTCTGTGTCAGGAATGTTATTAGCAGTAGGGCAAGGAGAGTTTAATCTCACTGAAGCCCACTGAGGTAGAATATCAAGGTCACCGATAAGCCCTGCCCCATCCTCCACCTCTCCCCTGCCCAGGGCATGGGACAAGGTCACCAAACCACTGTGCCATTTCAGACTCAAAGAGGTCCATTGTTCTAATAGGCTGAGGTCAATGGAACCTCTGCCCTCCTCCCGACATGTGGCGTGGTTATCGAAGCACATGGCTGTTTCTTGGCAGAGGGCTACCGTATTCCGATGTCACTGGGCCAATAGCGTCAAGTTTCCATCCCCTCTCCCACATTGATATGAATCCCATTGTGTGAGCATTGTCACACACAGCTGTAGCCAAAGGACCACCATGAAATGCCAGCAGACACCTAGTAATAAGAAGAAATATAAGTAACCGTCCAACCCTTATTAGTATTATGAAAAATTATTATCATTAATATTTTATGAGTTGAACTTACGTACTTTTTTTTTTGCTCCAGCAGTGCAACGGGTCCCTGATACTTTGCTAGCAGAAATGCAGGACCAGGACAAACAAGTGTTCGACTCACTACATTCTACGCCACAACAGGAGCCCAAAGGCGGTCTTCCGGAATTAGCGGGCCTTTCTGTACAATCACAGCTACAGCGATAGCAGCAGCTATCATAACAAGCTCAATCAAGTGGTTCCAGAATACTGGTAGTGACCAGTACCAGCAATTCGACTGCTAGCGGATCTAAATTCGAGAACATAGACCTGGTGCCTGATACTGACTGACATGTTAACTGAGGTGGAGAATGTTCAATGGCTTGGTACTAGAGTACAGTATACATGGTATCAGCGAGAATATCTGTGCAAAATACTGGAATACTCGAAACAAAGGTGATACCCGAGCATGACGTGTCACTTACTCCAATTAACATACATATTTTTTGAACGACAGTGTGTGTAGTTAGTATGTGTAGAGAAGCAATGCTGAAAACAACTTCCAGAGGCATACATGTTTACATCAAACACACTAATGTTGTCAATTTGCGTAAACTACACTCTGCAAGAGCGAGCAAAACTGTGTCGCTGGTGTCCATATGTCAGAGCTGAATAATATAACTTTGCAGACTATTTACGCAATCATAGTGTAAATATCAGGAAATTACAGCAATGTGTAAATTACTCTATTCCTTCAGTTCCAACATCTACAACAGCTGACCACATAAGCAGGAAATCTAAAGAAGTGGAACATGAAGACAGGATGCTTATGTATATGGTCGCTCCTATAGGTCTGAACCCGATTCAGGCCTAATTTAAAGCTTATGAAAACAAATTATTTGCGAGATATTGTAGAACGGAATGAATGGAATGTGTATACAAAGATGCATGCACCGAGCAATGGTGTCTATGACTCATCTCACTAGCACCGTGAACTCATGGGGTAGGCGGGGCTGACTGGCAGGGAAGCCCCTACCCCTCCAGTCTGGTAACCACCAGCCCCACTCCTCTACAGCATCCTTTCTTCCAGGCCAATCCCCCCCTCACTTATTGATGTCTGACACCCCACCACCATGACACCATCGCTGCTGCCGCCTCCAACTGCACGCCTATGCCACTTCTTTCATTTCTCCCACAGCATCAGTCAGTATTCAAATATAAACCAAGAGATAATACAATACCCATAGTCACCATTGCTTGACTGAGAACAGAATTCTGAACTGTAGTGACTACACACAAAATATCCTTTATATAAGTACAGTGGTCGAAAATTCACTCATCCAGTCACGTGAGAGCCCTGAAAGGGTAAGCATGATGAAACACATGGCATGAAAACCTTCATGTGAGTAGATGCGGTCTGACTTAGAGGCTTAACATCGGCAGCAGCAAACACATCGTTTAGGAGTGATATTGGCTCATGAATTCTATCCAGTGGTGGTTTTCGAAAATCTCCAATATAGTGACAGTGAAGTTGTTATCTGCAGGTGAGTGGATGAGTCTACGCAAGACATTACTGCAAATTGCTGCCTTGCTCCACAGAAATACCTTCTCTCCACCAGTGATATTACAGGGGAATACTACGTGGGACTTTCCACAAACCACTAAGATGTTTAACGAAAGATAGTGTATCCACCTACAAGGGAATGCTTTTAAAACTCTAATTTACACCAGTTACACTACTCAATATCATCTAGACCGTCGACTAAACTGGCAGCCATATGTCCTTTGCTTCTATGAGAGAATGTGGAGTAATCTGTTGGAGTCAGCATACAAACTCCTCATCCACCAGAAGAAACCAATGATCAGGTTTACGATTCATGTTGTGTGTCAAAACTGGGTAATACATGCAAAGCAACTGTGCCCAATGTAAAAATTAAGTATGTTCTAAAAAAATGGTTCAAATGGCTCTGAGCAGTATGGGACTTAACATCTGAGGCCATCAGTCCCCTAGAACTTAGAACTAATTAAATCTAACTAACCTAAGAACATCACACACATCCATGCCCGAGGCAAAATTCGAACCTGCGACCGTTGCGGTCTGGCGGTTCCAGACTGTAGCGCCTAGAACCGCTCGGCCACTCCGGCCGGCTAAGTACGTTCATACAGTTGTTACATTGCAGTGTTTATAAACTTAGAAAACTATAAAATCTCATTCATGCTAATGTAACCACATGGTCATTGCCATGGTCGAGTGGGCAAAACAACTCCACCACAAGAGCATCATAGTAAACGATGGTTTCTGCAGTGATACTGAAAACATCAAGAATAAGAATGGAGCTCTACGTCCCAATAACATACAAGATATTGCTATCGGGCATCTGACTGTGGGAACACCAATGTCATTCTATTACTGTTAACGCAATCTGAGGAGATCCACTTCGAGTATGTTCATACATTCTCAGAAACGTTATTTCAACCCACATACCAGCTATTACATAGGTTTTATACATTATCAATAGAGTAACCTAGTAGATCTTCCGCGAAAGCAGTGATATTCCATCTCCTGAGAAAATAAAGCCCAACAGTGTTTTCATATTTGACGATACTGCTGTGAGGAACCAGGATCAGATACAGAAGTATTTTTGTTTTACCAAGAACATTTAGGAAACTACATCTCAATGAATTTATTGCTATTGTATGGACTGCTGGAATCAAACTTAGTATGGCTTTCAAGCAGTTGACACAATAAGAAATTTGAATGACGACCTATACAGACGAAACTTCAAGGATATTCTGCTTAAGAGATAGTGTACTGACACATAACTGTCAGTACGACTAACAAAAGTATTAAACAACTCTCATATGACAGACAGAGGTAGAAGAAGAAAAGATGAAGGAGAAAAAGAAGAAGAAGAAGGATATACTGTAATTGATTACATTAACTACCAAAATGCTAGCGAAATATATGTGACACATGGAGTGAGCTGGGGTCAGCCAGATATGCTCGTAAAGCATCCTACACGCTTAACCACGCACGTAATACATGATGATGATAAGGAATTTAAGCGAACATCTGGTTTACTGAAACTAACGCCCTTAAAAAACATCGAACACCATTATTTCCCAAATGAGATACGGGCATATGCTAAAATACTGCACATGACTAATGCACATGTGTGAAACAGCATTGAAAATGGACGAATAAAACGCTGAAACAGTAGGAAATAATATAATTAGACCTGCATTAACTGATGCACATAGCGAAGGCAAAGGTGCTGACATTAAGCATAAAAGACTGAGTAATCTGCTTCTGGAGTGCTATGACGACCGCATCAAAATCATTAACTATGACAACTGCAGGGAATACATCTCACAAAACGAAATAACATGTTATTTTGGAGCTTCAAGAAAGACGCATTAACGAATAATAATTATGAAGACACTAGTCAGGAAACTCCACAGGCCAGCGCAAAAGACATTCTCAGAGTCGTGTCATAATACATGGTTTGGATGATTTATGGCAGGCTGTGTATTTTGGAGTGTATGAGCAGTACCACTAAAACCCATATGTGGATGCAATTCAACCTTTGTGTTTCATACACATGGCTAGACATTCTCCCACAAATTATTGAGGGGTATAATGCAGCTGAACATCGGATGATTAAGATGTGACCTATTTATGTACACGACAAAAGGACTTCAAAACACAGCATAAAATTGCATTAAAATTGTGGATCCACGCGAGCAGATGTTCAGTATAGTTGACGTAGTGCATATTTTAAAAAACAAAACTGTGTTTGAGAAATCCAATCTTCCTACCCTGCCAACAGAGATAAGTACCGTGTCCAAAGTACACAGGACAAACTCAAGAACTTACATCTTAAAGGACTACGATGGTGAAGAAATTTCAGTTAGTATTTACAAGGAGAAATTATAGAAAAAGTCTGAACTTTGTGTGTTTCTTGTAGAACACGACAGAAGGTATCGCGGAACAAGGCTTTAGTGAATCGTTTTGTTTTCCAGCATCGCAAAACAGTTTGGTAAACACTCGTGATTTGGCTCATAACAGGGTGCGCAAATATTGGAAAGTGCAGTGGCAGTATTCTCGTTAAGCTACCAGCTAACCTCCATATTCCTGGATACAATTTTTCAATACGTTTCTTTGTGTGCCCATCATCCGCAGTAGTTATTAACTTCTGTTATTATAGGTTATCTCTCTTGAGCTGACTGCAATGTAATTAAAAAGAACTACACCAGACGTGTTTCGCTTTTATTTACAAAGCATCTTCTGTGGCATTGGTGTTTCTTTACATAGTCTGCACCTTCCCCTCTTGCTAGCAGTGGCTGATGACGGGATTCATCTCACATCTGCAGTTTTTGGCATTTTGCATTGTTTCCTGCGCTTCACTATTTCTAATTGACTTTCTTAACTATTTTTCATTCATCACTGTTAGTATCTCTCACTCTTCCATGATAATGTATGTAACATCAGGATGAAAATGTGGTGGCATGTTGGACTCTGCGAAACTGAACAACAGAATGCAATCATGTGACAGCAGAATAGACATTAGTTTACAGTGATGAATGAAAAACAGTTAAGAAAGTCAATTATAAATAGTACAGAGCAGGAAACAACGCAAAATGCCAAAAACTGCAGATGTGAAATGAAGCCTGTCGACATCAACCACTTCTAGCAAAAGAGGAAGGTGCAGACTATGTAAAGAAACATCAATGCCACAGAATATGCTTCGTAAATAAAAGCGAAACGCGTCTGGTGTAATTCTTTTTCATTACATTGCAGGCAGCTCAAGAAAGATAACCTATAATAACAGAATTTTTGTAGTTTGAAACGAAACTAAAGAAGTGTCTGGCCCATGGTGATGAGAGGATTAATCTACTTGACGATGTCTGCAAGGAGCATGATTCAGAATCTGCTGCAAATCAAGGTCTCACAGAACTTCACTCCACCATCTAAATTTAGTTAAGGTTGGTTGGTTGGTTTTGGGGAAGGAGACCAGACAGCGTGGTCATCGGTCTCATCGGATTAGGGAAGGATTGGGAAGGAAGTCGGCCGTCCCCTTTCAGAGGAACCATCCCGGCATTTGCCTGGAGTGATTTAGGGAAATCACGGAAAACCTAAATCAGGATGGCCGGACGCGGGATTGAACCGTCGTCCTCCCGAATGCGAGTCCAGTGTCTAACCACTGCGCCACCCCGCTCGGTTTTAGTTAAGAAGGTGAAGCAAATGTGTCAGAGGAGTGACATAGGCATGGGGCAATGAACTGCGGCATTTTCAGTTGATACATTGATCTGTGCCAAACGTAAATTGGATGCCTTAAATTTCCGACATGTCATGAACGGAGATCATGCCTCCACGCCGGTCAATGTAATACTCCACTCCTCCTTGCTTAGAACTATTGGCAGAAAGTAATTAGCAGTTAATACTGGTAATCTTTCTTTTAATTTACGTGTTTTCATCAGTTCTCTCCTTTGGATCAAGGTATTTGTAAGGGAAGTCCCCCTTCTTTGTCGCAAGCTGAAACTGAGTCATCGAGATGTGCAGGTCTTGTGATAAGTATGTCCATCTGACACACTGTCTCAGCACGTTTCTGAGGAGGTGCCTGCATGAAATGCAGGAAATCGAGAAACCAGAGCGACAGTTTTGTCATGATTCATTGATTGGAGAAGTAGATGTATTTTTCAACGTTGTAAGGCAGGACACAAACCTTATCTCCATCCAAACGGAAATCACCCGAGCACACAACGAGAGAATGACTATCCATCACGGTAATTGGTGTTTGAAGTTGCATGTATTATGTGCTGCACCAGGCAACTTTTTCTTCAGCTGACGTTGGTCTCTTTGTAGTGTTTCCACTTTTCTATCCAACATCACTCACAAATATGACACTCAACTGCCTGCTTGTATAAGGCATCATGCCCCTGTGAGATTGCCGGCCGTGGTGGCCATGCGGTTCTAGGCGCTCAGTCCGGAACCGTGCGACTGCTACGGTCGCAGGTTCGAATCCTGCCTCGGGCATGGATGTGTGTGATGTCCTTAGGTTAGTTAGGTTTAAGTAGCTCTAAATTCTAGGGGACTGATGACTACAGATGTTAAGTCCCATAGTGCTCAGAGCCAATTTGAACCTGTGAGATTGGCATGGGAATGTTGCTGCTATAAATCTGAACAACATTCTCTGCGACTCCGTCAAGCTCACTGAGCAGCCATCTCGCAAGATTACCCCAACATATGACTCAAGACTGGAATCATATGAGCATGCAATTTGTTATGCCGCTGCTTCAGGTACACGTTGCTCTGTGAAGGTAGTATGAGAGGCAGAGAGATTACCTTCATAATGCGCCACATGAGCTAATAGGCACCCAAAATCTACGTAAACAACGAAGAGGCAGTACGCCTAGTGGGAATTCTTCAACTTCAAGAACTTGTTTGCCTCAGTAGGTGTATCCATATGTACCGATTCCTGGCAAATTCAGTTTAGATTAGATTAGTACTTGTTCCATAAATCATGAATACGACACTTCGTAATGATGTGGAATGTGTCAGGTTAATAAAAGGTGTCTATACAAGATATTACATTACACCAAATATTACATGACACTTAGTTTTTAATTTTTTTGTGGGTGTTGGAGAAATTACCCACCTACTATATCCAAAATTCATCTAATGAGTAGAAGGAGTTGCCATTAAGTCTATTAGATGGTGTTGTTCTAAACAGTCACTCCTGTAACAAAAATGCATTTGCTCATTTGGGTGGAAAATAGGTGGGACATGCTTTAGAGCGAGATGTAGTGCTGCATGTCATCCATTATGACAAGGCCTTTAACATTAACATGTACAACACTGCAGCTAAACCTCAACTGGCACAATGATGTGCATGGTGATCGTTACTATGGAATTTTCAGGTTGAACATCAGGCAAAAATGCCCACAGAGATAGCAATCGAAGTCTTGGTAGCGTCGAGAATTGTGGGGCATGCTGTTGTTGGTAAAGTAATGGCGCAGTTTTTCTGGTGGCTGTATATCCTCGCACGAATAACAGCAGTACACATTATTCCAATGTTTCTTACGTTCAACTCAGTTCATTCCAGATCAACCTACAACATCTAAGTTTACAAATTCGTTAGTTTCCACTTTCTCTCTGGTGATGTATTCCACATAAAAACCCCGTGAAATCGTCAGTGAACTTGAAGACCTTGTCATAATTGATGCAGAGTATGCGCATATGGTGAATGTTTGATGGCAGTTCAGCATCCATGCTTTACAGAAATATGCTCAACTATACATGGACACAGATGTGCAACTCCTGACAGATATTTCCATAAATTCCAGCGTGTGTGCGTGGACATATACAATCTGGATACTGCCTTTTGTTACACCATGTCGAGGTTTTTCTGGGACAATATTAAACAAGACACCTGTCGACAGCAAACTGTTGACTGACGTTGATATGCCTCTTTTTTTAATGTAGGATTTACAGGGGCCTTTGCCAGTGTGTGGATACACACACCAAGCAGTTAACGCAAGAATGAGCCTGAAGGTATACTAACCTTCAGTCAATTTGAGCTACATCCTATACTTGGGTATAAGCAACCTATACTGGCATTTTATGTAAGAATCCAGTGGACTGGAGGGTTCCAATGGCTGTCCAAAAAGGAAATCCTAAGTTTGGGTAAATTCAAAGATGTGGCTATGGAGGCTGGTAAGGGACCCGTCGTGTAGTCAGAACTGGCATATCTTCCCATTTTCATGACGAGCATAATGACTTTCCACCGTGTCTGAAGCGCCTCGTCCCACTCAATGGTTCCATCCCAAAAGTGATGACGATGCTGGCGAACAAGCAGAGATGTATGATGCGCCACGGAAACGTCCAGTAGTGCCTGAGTTTGAAAATGGAATTTATTAAAGTACTCATGGCATTTTTTCGACAAGTGCCCTTGGTTGAAGGGTTACATGGACGTCAATACGGAAAGAGGGCTCTCGTGACATGTGATTTCGAAGAGAATTTCTTAAATCAATGAACAATACAGTTTTCATGGAAACTGTGGAAGATCTGAGAAGAAGATGCAAAATACATTTAGTTTACCATTGGAATGAGCGTTATGGTGCTAGACATTACATCACCAGGCCAAATTTTAAGGATTAATCACTCTGGAGATGACTGAAGCTGTGGTGGCTTTCACAAAATCTGTCTATGTCAGTATGTCTGTACTAGACCTTTCCAGAATACACATGTACCACTTGCATTATAAGTTCGCTACACCAACATTGCCGATGCAGAGTTCTTTAGAGGAATACAGAGAGTTTCACTGTTGAGTGAAAGGCTGTGATCCATAGCAACTAATAATATACCATCTTGAAAAGTTTGAGACATCTGAATGTGGCTGATAATCCTTATGGCATTGTACATAAAAACAAGAAGGTTGTCCATCTGATGAAGGATGAGGCAAATGGTTCTCAGATTGTGGAGTTTTTGGGGCTCAGATTGATAATGTAAGCATACCATACAGATAAAGGCGCTACCCAAAGGCGGGCTACGGGTGTGCTTCGTGCAGTTTCAAAGTTTCTCTCGGTAGCAGACTACAAGAGGTGCCCCTCGATGGTGTTGGCACGAATGAGTCTTCAGATTGCGAGATCATGAGGTCCATAATGCACTGGAAGTGGAAGTTACTCCTGTACTGAAACTATTCATTATTTGATTGAGTGTATGGCTGTGTATTTATTTATTTGTAGATAGTGGACATATGTGTGGAATAGTTGTCTGAAACACTTGTTATAGTTGTGTGTTTTGCCCCTAAGTGCTGCTAGTCGTACCAGAGTTCATCTCGCTTTTTCTTATACATTGTTTAGGAGTGCATAAACAACCAATGATAACTGTAGTAATATATCACTGATGTACGTCTACTCATATATAATTTTCTTTTAAAATAAAAATTAGTCATCTTTTAAAGTAACTTTGCTACACAAATTTTTTGTAAAAAAATTATTCTTAATAAACCAGAATTACGTTATATAAAACTTAATATTTACAAAGAATAAACTAATCCTATTACCGATTACAGAGCTGAAATGACATGATGAAACTTGTACAACTCAGATAATAAAAAAGAGGGGGAGAGGGGAAACTTGATCCCTATTGGCCTAGAGACCTTTTGCACATGAGGACAACAGCCGTTTGGCCCAGAACCAGCCACGTGGTTCGATGACCTGACCACATGTCAAGTAGGTGGGCCAGGGTCCAGTGACCTTGGCATACTAAAACGATAGACCCGTTTCAGTTTGAACTGGCACTATGGTTCGATGACCTCATTTCATGCCCATGGGATGGGAGGGGAAGGGAGGAGCAGGGGACAGGGCTTATGTTACCAGTGACCTCGATATTCTACCTCAGTGGGCCAAATTGAGGTTGAACATTCCTTTACTTGCGACCATTTATTGTCCACAAACTATGGCCTCACAGATGGTGCTTTGTGATAGCATGCATTCTCATTCCCAAAAAATCATCAGCTCCAAACCGTTCCTCTGCTGTATGAACAACACAGTGATCCAAAATGCAATCGTATCCTTCCGAACTTAGTGTTTTCTAAAGCATAATAAGGGGACCACACCCTAACCATGGAAAAAGAGATACAGTAAACTCAATTATCTGCGGCATATTATCTACTTTGCAGATTATCTGCGACCTATTTCTCTCACTTGTTTTCTGTGAAACTATACTATGGAAATGGGCGTTTGGCGTCATTGGCCAAGAGGCCCCTTGCCGGGCAGGTCCGGCGGCCTTGGTGCATGTCTTATTATATTCTACGCCACATTGGGTGACCTGCGCGCCGGATGGAAATGAAATGATGATGAAGACAACAGAATACCCAGTCCCTGAGCGGAGAAAATCTCCGACTCATCCGGGAATGGAACCCGGGCCCGTAGGACGGCAATTCGTCACGCTGACCACTCAGCTATCGGGACGGACAAACTGTAGTATACTGTATTCTTTGTAAGTGCCGAATTTTCACATATACTATGATGATTAAAGTAGAATTTATTATGAACATTAATTAATTGATATTAATTATGATATTGTAATTAATTTTTGTTTTAGAACAACGCTGATACATTACTGTGTACTTCAATTGCAAATTATCTGCGGAATTCGGTTATCTGCGATTTTCAAGTCCCCAGTTACCATGGATACTCGGGAGTTTACTGTAATGTAAAACAACATCTTCCATGTTTCACTGTTGGCTATACACATGACGATAGGTAACAATTCCAGGCATTCGCCAAACATACACCCTTTCACCAGACTGCAAAAGGTAAATGCGTCGTACGTAAAATCAATAAGGTCTTCGAAGTTGTTTCACCACGGAAGATCGTAACACTGTCCCTCCTTTCAATCGTCGTACGAACATCGTAATGGCAGATATTGAGCTAACCGATCGCGGAATTGAAAAGCAGCTACAATCGCTTAGTAGTGGAAAGGCTTCAGGACCAGATGAGATACCTGTAAGATTCTATAAAAAATATGCGAAAGGACTTGCTCCCCTTCTAGCAGTAATTTATCGTAGATCGCTTGACCAACAAAGATACCTAACAACTGAAAAAAAGCTCAGGCCATTCCCGTTTTTAAGAAAGGCCGTAAAACACATCCACACAATTATAGACCTGTATCGTTGACATCAATCTGTTATAGAATTATGGAACATGTTTTATCCTCAAGAATTATGACGTTCTTGGTAAATGAACAACTCTACAAAAACCAGCATGGATTCCGCAAACAGAGGTTCTGGAAACTCAGCTCCCTCTGTTCCTCAACGAGATCCATAGCGCAGTGGATAAAGTCTCAGGTTGATGCCGTGTTCCTTGAATTCGGTAAGGCATTTGACACCATCCCGCATTGCCATTTAACGAAACGTCGCTTTTAACGGAAATAAACCGACAAATGTAAAGGTAATATCCGGAGTACCACAGGGAAGTGTGATACGACCATTGCTGTTTACAATAAATACACATCAAAAAGAGTTTCGGAACCTGTACAGAAAATTGGAATAGAGATCAACATAAGCATCATTTCCGCCCTTTTTATTGTTCATGAAAACCACACGTTGCATGTTGTACCACCATACAGCGAGACGTTCAGAGGTGGTGGTCCAGACTGCTGTACATACCGATACCTTTAATACCCAGTAGCACGTCCTCTCGCATTGATGCATGCCTGTATTTGTCGTGGCATACTATTCATAAGTTCATAAAGGCAGTGTTGGTGCAGATTGACCCATTCTTCAAAGGCGATTCGGCGTCGATCCCTCAGATCGGTTGATGAGTCATGACGTCTATAAACAGCCCTTTTCAATCTATCCCAGGCATGATTCGATAGGGTTTTTGTCTGGAGAACATGCTGGCCACTCTATTTATCCTGAAGGAAGTCATTCACAAGATGTGCACGATGGGAGCGCGAGTGGTCTTCCGTGAAGACGAATGCCTCCCCAATATTCTGCCGATGTTGTCGCACTATCGGTCGGAGAATGGAATTCACGTATCGTCAATGACCACTAGCGGCGTACGTCGGCCCCACATAATGCCACCCCAAAACGGCAGGGAACCTCCACCTAGCTACACTCGCTGGACAGTGTATCTAAGGCGTTCAGCCTGACCGGGTTGCCTCCAAACAAGTCTCCGACGATTGTATGCTTATGCGACACTAATCGGTGAAGAAAACGTGATGCTAATCCTGAGCGGTCCATTCGGCATGTTGTTGGACCCATCTGTACCGTGCTGCATGGTGACGTGGTTACCTCGCCATGGACGTCGGGAGTGAAGTCGTGCATCATGCAGTCTATTGCGCACAGTTTGAATCGTAATACGACATCCTGTGACTGCACGAAAAGCATTATTCAACATGGTGGCGTTGCTGTCAGGTTTCCTCCGAGCCATAATCCGTTGGCAGCGGTCGTCCATTCCAGTAGTAGCCCTTGGGCGGCCTGAGCGAGTCTTGTCATCGACAGTTCCTGTCTCTGTGTATCTCCTCCATGTCCGAACAACGTCGCTTTGGTTCACTCCGAGACGCCTGGACACTTACCTTGTTGAGAGCCCTTCCTGGCACAAAGTAACAATGCGGACGCGATCGAACCGCGGTATTGACCGTCTAGGCATGATTGCACTACAGACAACACGAGCCGTGTGCCTCCTTCCTGGTGGAATGACTGGCACTGACCGGCTGTCGGACCCTCTTCATCTAATGGACGCTGCCCATGCATGGTTGTTTACATCTTTACGCGAGTTTAGTGACATCTCTGAATAGTAGAAAGGACCATGTGTGTGATACTATACCCACAGTCAGTGTCTATGTTCAGGAGTTCTGGGAACTAGGGTGATGCAAAACTTTTTTGGTGTGTGTATATAAACGACCTAGTAGAAAGCGTCTGATGCCCTTTAAAGCTATTCGCAGATGAGGCAGTTATCTATACCAAGGTAGCAACGCCAGAAGATAGTAAGAATTCGCAGAACGACTTGCAAATAACTGATGCAGACTCTGGCAGTTGATGACAAACAGCTGGAGACGGCGTCTGCCGTAAAATATCTAGGCGTAACTATCAAGAGCGACCTTACGCAGAATGACCATAAAAAACAGCTAATGGGAAAAGCAGACATCAGACTCAGATTCATAGGAAGAATCTTAAGGACATGTAACTCATCCACAAAATAAGTGGCTTACAAGGCGTTTGTTCGCCCAATTCTTGAGTATTGTTCATCTATTTTGGATGCCTGTCAGGTAGTACTGATAGAGGAGATAGAGAAGATCCAACGAAGAGCGGCGCGTTTCGTCACGGGATCGTTTAGCAAGCGAGAGAGTGTTACGGAGATGCTAAACAAACTCCACTGGCAGACGTTACAAGAGAGGCGTTGTGCATCACTGAGAGGTTTACTATTGAAATTTAGTGACAGCACTTTTCAGGAGTAGTCGGACAACACATTACTTCCTTCCTCCCCCCCCCCCCCCCCTCCCACCACCACCACCAATACATCTCGCGAATTGACCACGAGGAGAAAATTCGAGAAAATAGAGCCAATACAAAGGCTTACCGACAATCATTCTTCCCACGCACTATTCGTGAGTGGAACAGGGTTGGAGGGATCAGATACTGGTACCGAAAGTACCCTCCACCACACACGATTAGGTGGCTTGCGGAGTATGATGTAGATGTAGATCTATCACACCGAATCACTCGTCATCCACTGCGCAGTGGCGCCGCTCTTTGTACAACCTCAAGCTTAGTACTGACTACAAAAATATGTGGCTTATGAGCAGCAGTTCGATCGTTGTACCTTCATTTTTTTGAACCTCCTACTGGCAGTTATTGTGATAGCTGGAGTACTGTTAAACGTTTGGAGCTCGAGTGTTGATCTACATCTACATCTACATTTATACTCCGCAAGCCACCCAACGGTATGTGGCGGAGGGCACTTTACGTGCCACTGTCGTTACCTCCCTTTCCTGTTCCAGTCGCGTATGGTTCGCGGGAAGAACGACTGTCTGAAAGCCTCTGTGCGCGCTCTAATCTCTCTAATTTTACATTCGTGATCTCCTCGGGAGGTGTAAGTAGGGGGAAGCAACATATTCGATACCTCATCCAGAAACGCACCCTCTCGAAACCTGGCGAGCAAGCTACACCGCGATGCAGAGCGCCTCTCTTGCAGAGTCTGCCACTGGAGTTTGTTAAACATCTCCGTAACGCTATCACGGTTACCAAATAACCCTGTGACGAAACGCGCCGCTCTTCTTTGGATCTTCTCTATCTCCTCCGTCAACCCGATCTGGTACGGATCCCACACTGATGAGCAATACTCAAGTATAGGTCGAACGAGTGTTTTGTAAGCCACCTCCTTTGTTGATGGACTACATTTTCTAAGGACTCTCCCAATGAATCTCAACCTGGTACCCGCCTTACCAACAATTAATTTTATATGATCATTCCGCTTCAAATCGTTCCGCACGCATACTCCCAGATATTTTACAGAAGTAACTGCTACCAGTGTTTGTTCCGCTATCATATAATCATACAATAAAGGATCCTTCTTTCTATGTATTCGCAATACATTACATTTGTCTATGTTAAGGGTCAGTTGCCACTCCCTGCACCAAGTGCCTATCCGCTGCAGATCTTCCTGCATTTCGCTACAATTTTCTAATGCTGCAACTTCTCTGTATACTACAGCATCATCCGCGAAAAGCCGCATGGAACTTCCGACACTATCTACTAGGTCATTTATATATATATGTGTTCGTGTGGTTGTTCTTTCGCTTTTCTACTTCACAATCGCATCACCAACAGTCGACCAGCGCAACTTTAGAAGGGCTGAAATGACCCCGATGGACTTTTTCCAAAACTGACATCCAGTGACTATGCCACTTTTCGAAGTCTCAGAGCTCTCCTGATTGATCCGTTCTGCTCCTCTATTAACAACACAGTACTCCCCGCCCCCTTTTATACCGCCTCTATCACTCACTTCTGCATTTCACAGTCCGGATACGTTTAATCAGATAGTGTAAGCATCCAAGGTGACCATCCACATCTCGGGGGGCGCAGTAGTTCCAGTGTGGGCGCCAACAATTACAATGAACTGCAGACTTCTGGATGACTGTTTCTTTTTTCACGCCGCGCTGTGTAGCCGCGCGGTCTCAGCGCCTTGTCACGGTTCCCGTGGCTCCCCCCGTCGGAGGTTCGAGTCCCTCCTCGGGCATGGGTGTGTGTGTGTGTTGTCCTTAGCGTTAGTTTAAGTTAGATTAAGTAGTGTGTAAGCTTAGGGACCGACGACCTCAGCAATTTGGTCCCACAGAACTATCACAAATTTCCAAATTTTCTTTTTTCACGTTAAGTCCTGTTTATCTTTTCTATTGAAAGCAGACGTTTTTTCGTATGTCTACATCCACATCATACTTTTCAAGCCATCTAATGGTGTGTCCTAATGGTCTGTGTCAGGAAGTGACTACCTCATACTATCCACAATACAGTCTAGCTAGCGATGTGGTCGGTTGACATGGCAGATGCGTGTGAAATAACGTATCTTTGGATGGACAGACAGGCATCTGAATGACTGTGCGGGTCTAAATGGCGTCATGATCGAAGGAGGTGCATTCTTAAGTGTGTTCTGATGACAGTGGAACAGGTGGTGTTTCCGTCTTACAAAACTAGAACGCTCGACCACAAAATATTCGTCTCGCAGTTGATTACGAGGTGGTTCCAAAAGTTTGCGAAGTATGTTAATTAAAATAAATTACCTAGCTTTTATTCTACAGTCACCTTCGAAATACTTCCACTGGGTGCGAATACAATGATCCGACTTTATGTCAATTTTGAAATGTGCCCTCGAAGTCTTTCTTTGTTAGCATGTTTACTACGCTCTGCAATTTTGGTTATATCAAATCTTTGCTCACTGAACTCTGGTGAGAAGAAATGCCATCTTATCTTTAGTCAAAAATTTCTGAATAATACAAGCATTATGCAGTCGAACAATGTAACGGTGGAGTGCCAAGTCGTTTATAGAGGTCTGTAATGGTGCCCAGTCGTTTGTACGCCATTTCGCATGTTCTCCCACAGACGCCTTGCAGTACCGCGAGAGAATTGATTGACCGTCTGACCGGAAGGGACGAGTTTCCTACGAGCAGCTCATTCAGTTTAAAAAAATCCAAATCTACAACTACTTAATGTAAGGCTAGACTTTTCAAACTTTTTCTGCCCGAGGGTTGCGCTACTAGGCCTCTTCCCATGTTAGATGGCAGACAGTAGCCCATCGCAAGCTGAATACAGCGTTGGCGTAAATATTTATCTTTTAATTATTCTTTTCCACGATTTAGACAAGAGGCTCTATGAATCTTAAGACTAAAAAAAATCTGTGGTAAAAAGAGTTTCAAGTCCATGTAAGTTTAATTTGTATGCACATTATTTTTTGCTTGCTACAGGAAATCAAAATTATTAAAAGCTATTTTGATTATTGTTATGTTATTTCTGTTCATCTCTATCAGTAACGGACACTAAGCTTCAAAATGAATCGTTGTTCACTGAAATCCGATACAATGTTTTTGAGTTACACGGCAGACAATTTGTATCGCTCGGAAAATCACGTGGAGTTTACCGATTTTTAACCTGAAAGCTAGTAAACATTTAAGAGATTGCACAAAGGCACAGGGTGTCCCTAAAGCATTAAACTTTTGTACACAACACAATGAAAATAACGAAATTAAATGAATGTAAATGTAAACTTCCGAAGCACAAAGCACTGTCACTAACATTCTTCCGTGTATGTGACCGCACTGTCAATATTCTCCGACGTTTCGGCCAGCATTGCAATTGTCCTTCCTGTAAGGGAAACACTGTGATGAAAGCCATTTGCAGTAGTGGCCGAAATGTTGTACAGTTTTACGTATTGACAATACAGTCACTTAATCTGAGGAATTTTATTGACAAATTTAAAAAAAATCGTGTTTAAGGGTCACTGACATTAGGGACTTTTTTAATAGTGAAATCGGCATTTCTTGACTCTTCCAAGAAAGCTTTTTATCGATCGTATGTCCTACGAAATAAAGATGCTCAACTGCGCTGGTTATTTGACCATGCTGCGGTAGTATAATTTCACTTTTGCGGTAGTACTGTACCATAATCACCCTATTCCCGGTTAATAACATGCTATTTCACAATCGATGTAGCTACATGGCACCGGGACCGCAGCAGCGATAAACCGATCCGGATAGAGCCAGATATACGGCCTTAGACCCGTAACAGGGTCACATTAATCTGTTATTCAAACACTCTTGAGGGCAGTGACCTTCACTAACCGACGTTTGCTACGTACAATGTATGACAGCTGAGGTAAGCGTCCCCATTTGTTAACTCAAGGGCCACGATTTGTCAGCGGTTTCCTCCGGCAGATCCTGGACATGAAGGAAAACGACCCTCTGAATGCGTACATTGTGTATAAATTGTTTACGACTCCCTGGCATGCTTAATGACTGATTTTTCGAATATATGCTTGTATTTTTTGCTGCTCCTTTGTATTTAGAGAAATGGTCCTAATACTGCCTTACCTTACTGTATCGTCCTACTTCGTGTATTGTTTTTAAGAGGATTTTGGATTTCTTCTTTGGTCTTTATTCGATCAAGTTGTTTGCGGACATAACGTTTTTCAGGCATAGAATTTGCTTCCATCTTTATTTACATGCACTACCAGGTTCACAGCAGGAGCCTACCTTGCTTGTATCAATTTATTGTAAGGAACACTGACCTCGAAACAACTGAATCGTTACAAGGACCAACTTATTTTCGGATAACTGCCAACAGAAGACAAGAACCTACAGATCGTCGTTTAACGATGTAATTAACTGGCTTATTTTTAGGTAGAAGCTAAAAGTAGGTAGGGACACATCGTGACGGATGGGAACAAACTCCAATAATGCATTCCACTATTTCACTTCAGTTCAATTCAACTTATTATCATGAATTTTAGACCTGTCGTCTGTAACCTCTACACAAGTCATAGGTATTCGTTAATCATGATGATATACAATGTTTTTTATTATGTATGTAGCAGTAAATCATGTTCACAGCAACCATTGGTAATATCGATGTAGAGATGAAACAGAACATTTTAAAAATGGGAATCAGTTGAAAAATAACAAATAAAAATATACATAAAATAAAAATACCATAAAATAAAGGAAAAATACTAAAGGGAATGAACTCACATTCCAATAGAATAACTTGCATTTACATTACTAGATATGCTACTGCCAGCCTCGGAAGAACTCGAGGTTTGGCGACTACATCTACTTGTAAACCTATCGTTGCTACATTATTCTACATCATGTATGTACACTAGTATGTGCGTGCCTCGGCACGTACGCGTATGGGTGGCCATAGCAAACGTTCTTTTCTTTTTATTTTCTTGCGACTACCAGTATTTATAACAGAGGAAACGCATCTAGAGACCCGTTGACATTTGTATATTCAGAGCGTCCAATTGATATTATAGGCTGAATGTTAACCAGTTACCTTTTAGATATCCCATGTGCTAGAATATAGACTTAAATCAACTAGTTTTGGTCACTTGGAAATGTTTGCAGGTGGCAATCTCATTGTCTGCAGTCTCTCTATGCCTGAAAAAGGGGGCTTCTAAGAACAACATGATCAGCTGAACTTCCCTCTCCATATTCACAGACTGGTGTGTTACTACGTCCCACCCGATGCAGATGTTTGGGCTATGGACTGTGACCTCTTAATAGGTGCACCATACCTCAAGTAGGGGCAATGTCGCGCAGTTTGAGCCTGTTTCTGATGCTTGTGAATATGCTGTAAACACGCCTTGCAGTTCTCCTAGTTTCCCAGCCAGACTGCAACTTATCTAATTTACAGTGGCGTAAAGGTCTTATCAGTAATATGAGTTCCTGGGATCTCGTGCGCACGGTCTTTTGTGAGCACTGACATGGTCAATTTTGATGTAATGGTCTGTAAGACAAAGGTTCATTCTTTCACATTTAAGTGAACAACGATTAGCCTTGTCGAGACGGTACTACGTCCCATTATGGAATTTGTAGGCATGAGTTTCGTCCCCAAACACCATAGGCAGGCTCACAAGTTATATGGCGCCAAATACCATAGCGGAGACATCGATGCACGCAATGCCTCCAAAACAGTTTCAGGAGTTAGGAGAAAATGGGTGGAGAAAGTAAAACTGGCCCCAAAAATATTAACAAAAAGTCTGGCGCAGGACTGACCCTTGTTAACGAATATCGCAAATGATGCTGAAAATGGCCACAGTTGACTTTGACACAGCACTGTACTCCATTTATCAAACTGTGAGGCACACGTACCATCTCTGCCTGATGGATAGCGGCAAACGTGCTTTCAATGTTCTGCTGTAGCTCTTCCGCTGTGTGAGGTCTACCTGAGTACAAATGACACTTCAGTTTTCCCTAAACATAAAAATCGCAGGGAGAGACGTCAGGCGATCAAGATGACCAGGAGACGGCACTACCACTGCTTGTCCTCTCCTTGCCAAACACCTCCTACACTCGTGACAATTTTGTCAAGGTTGCTCCATCTTGCTGACGATATCCATACACGGGAACACTAGAGATTGAGCACTAAACGTAAGTCCTGAGATTAGGCAACAGTTCTTCAAGGTACCGATGTGGATTTTCTGATACCCACACACCCCAAACAGACTTCCTCCGAAGAAATAAAGAACTGAGGATCCAAAAGTCCTAATACCACTTCACTCAAAAACCACCGGCAGAACATAACACGTGAAGGTTGGTCTGTAGGCTTCAAGTAATACATGACAGTAAAATTGTGAGGACATAAATGCAGGTGATTTTTGAGGATGTTACAACACGATGAACTGTTGATTCACACTAGCACAGATAAACTGGGTAGCGATTTCGTTGTACTTTGCCCCTAGCAATGTTTCCAGGTGTTTGAAATCTTTTCTAATAGTTATTGGTTTTTATTTGCTACGCGGCCAGTTTCGCGCCATTTTACCACTAATTTCTGCAGTGCAATCTTTGCTGGAGATCATACACGAACACTTACAGTGTTAAATTCTTGCGCATAGGTTCTGCACATGTTTTACACGAATTGCGCTTCGAATAACATTCGATAATGAATACTCACTGTTTTATCATTAGCACCATTTTGTGTTGCATTCAACTGGTCACTAAACACGTCAGTTCATCTCATTCACTCAAACGTGATGACAGCGAAGTACTCGGAATACGGCGCGCGGGAGATGCGTATGTGCAGACTTGTCACTGGTGCACCCAAATTACGGTTTCCAGCATTATCTGTGTTGGGCAGTTCTCCAGCTCACAAACAAAGGTCATTTCCGCGTTAAGCTTGTGTACGGAATTCGAACATGGAGGAAACAGAAATTCCTCGCGAGGAAGAAGAACCTTCAATCAGCACTCGAGCCGGTGCACGATAAAAGGGTGACAGAGTACTTTGTGGAAGGCGAGACAGCAACGGAAGTTACACCATTAGCAACGGCAGAAAGCACAGACATGAATTTTGCTGACTTCGAGTTTCGCTTCGAAGAGGAGGAGGAGATTAGTGTTCAATGTCCAGTCGACAACGAGGTCATTAGAGACGGAGCACAAGCTCGGATTAGGTAAGGATGGGGGAAGGCTGTCAGCCGTGCCCCTTCGAAGAAACCACCCCGGCATTTGTGTGGTGCGATTCAAAGAAATCACGGAAAACCTAAATCTGGATGGCCGGTCGCGTGTTCCCGAATGCGAGTCCAGTGTGCTAACCACTGCTCCACGTCGCTCGGTTTTCGCTTCGAGTTAGCCAGTAAGTATTGCAACTCTGTATGATAGGCTGTCACTTTCCTGTGACGGACTTTCTCGGATGAGGCCTTTCTCAGAAGAGATGGAATGATAAACAGTTGCATTAGTCACGTATGGGCGTCAGACGTACTGTGAAAGACAGATGGGGAGAGGTGTTCCCGTTTCGTCTCGAGCTTGATCGATCCCTGTATGACTACTGCTCACGTTATCAGGAGAAGGGTCTAGTATACGGTGCACTTGTCGAGACTGAAGAGCATGCAATGGAAAGAATTCTCGCTGTTTGTGACATTTTTCCATTTAGCCTTTAAATGACAAAGTAATTTTCCAACAAAAGAATGAAATACATGTTAGTATCCACTCTTTCGGAATAGCAATGAATAAACTTGCTAAATTTAATATGTGTGTTTAAGTCTACCATAAGGTATGGAGTGGTACAAAGTCATAGCATTGGATCAGGAGAAAACAACATCAAAAATAAATCATTTCAAAAATTAAATACTTAACTTAGAAGGCTATCAAGAGTGAAGAAATAAGAAATCGGGAACATGGTGGACAGAAGAAAAAGAAAAACATAACTTGGGGAAAAGACGAAAGAGTACAGGAAAATAAAAAACCAACATATATCAGGAACTGAAGTTGTTATTTAATCCTAGTCAGTCAATATGAAGGGAAAAATCAACCTCACGGCTGAAATGTAGTATCCCACACTTTTCATTGTTGAGTGACTGTGTATCCCGTCCTAGCGTTGTCACATTCTGGTGTGAAGCCTCTATTATGCATCTTGTCCATTATTAATGAGGTTGGTGTCACAGTGGTAAGACAGTCAACTTACACTCGGACGAAAGCTGCTAAAATCGTCGTCCCACCATCCAAATGTAGGTTTTCTGAGGTTTTCCTATATTGCGTAAAGGCCTCTGTTCCCGGTCACACACTTTGTCAAACTCTACTGCGTTTTCGAACATTTGACAGTATATGGTGCTGTTTGACGTGCTTGTCAAACATAGATTGTGCTTGACGTGTTTGAGAGAAATTTGGATTGATGGAAAGTTTGATAAGATGGCGGATGTCGTTCGTGTCAATGTTTCGCCGCACATGTTTAGTGAAAAATAGTTTTATTACAGTTTACCTCGCTGTATTGTGAATTTCTCTAACTATCGAAACTACGACCACGGATATAAACAAACTAGCACTGGCAATTACCAAAATTGTAGACGTGTGATTTTTTCCCAGATATGTTTTATGCAGGAAGACGTTATGAACAAAACAAATATTTTACGCATTACAAACAAGAAAAATTGAAATTCTCCGGTCCTTCACGAACGATATGAGCTATATGTTTCCACGTTGGGGTATTTTAATGAACTGTCACTATACACAAAATGGAAGAGAAACTTTCCCACACATGTTTCTTTTTTTCAATGTGAGGGTAAAGTGACATTAAACAAGTTATTAAAAGTTTCACTGTCCATCCGCAGAAAGCTGATGTAACCATCAGATTCTGAGCGTAACATTTCCAGTGCCGTAACAGGTTCTCGTATATGTATTTCTCTCATTTTAAACCACTCCCTGGACTAGAGTCTTGTCTTCTTCTTCTCTTTCTTCTTTAAACATAGTGCCAAAGTCAATGCCAAGACTGCTTTGTCTGTTTTTGTGGACATTCTCAGTTTTGTCAAAGTACTCACCAATACAAACAGCATTTGCTTCAAAGTGAGGTTAAATTTAAAAAAAAATTGTTTTTACGGGTACGGGCTTGTTATACAAAACCACGGCTAGACAAGGGCGAATTTGACAAATAAGTTTGCTCTTTCACGGGGGCCATAAGGCAAATGCCAGAACGGTCCATTTGAAAGGAACACGACTGATTTTCTCGAACGCTCTTGACCATTACGAGCTAGTGCGTAGGACCTTGTTCTCAATGGGATTTTTAACCCTAATGTTCCTTCTTCCCTTCCTCAAAGTATTCCGTCGTCGAAGTGGCTTTCGCCGTCATAATATCTGCACACTCTGTAGACGCAATACTTCATCTTGTTGCTGACGCTGTTGTTCTTTTAATAGATACATGCACAACTCTCGCAATGAAATGCGAGAACAAAAGTCATAGCCGCCATCTATCGAGGTGGTTTCGAAAATAGTGATCGTCTGAGTTACATGATTCTTAGGAACTCGCAGGATAATAGTGTAGAGTAGAGAGAACACCCAAAGCACGTACTTAAATTGCTCTCGAATAACGTTGGAGACGACATGTGACACGTCGTTGATATGACAGGTGAAGTGGTAAATGTATTTTTGAAACGGATTGTTTTCAATCTACTAACTAAATAACAGATTACAGCAATGAGGGCACCATTTAACGTGCGATTGCACCTATCACACTCTCGTTAATCAGGTGACACCGTGGAGTAAGTGATACCTATCTCAAATCCCCTAATAGTAATACCTTGGAATAGCGATACAAGTCTTGATTGAGTGCCACCTTTGCGTAACAGTGGTAAGCTTTATGAACATCAAGTGCTATGTCTACATAATATTATCGATCACAGTTTGTTACTGTAAGACTTAATATGAAACTGCTGTTCACAAACCAGACTGCGAGAAATTTCTAACTAGAGAAGCAATTGAAAGGTTTTGTTGTTGTTTGAACACTCACAACACTTTCTGTGTATCGACAACTTACGTGCTAGTACATACGTAAAAAATGTACCACCGAAAAACAAGCTAACAATTACAGATGAACAAACATTGAATAGTAAATAAAACTATGCAGATGTAGGAACACTCAAGGAAGAATTACATGCAGTAGATGAGAGTTAGAGCTGGTAATGAAACCAGCACGAGATATTCCGCTTTCAGTCACTGACAGCTTTTCAATATAGCCTAGAATGTATCTATACATCTACGATTCTCAAATTATTATGCATCCAGAACCTCAAATCTATAGAATGAGTCTCGAACTCCTCAAAATTCATAATTCTTAGATACTTACTGCACACACACTGGAGAATGTAGGAATTGTAGCAACTAGGATGTGTGTTACTGAAAATAGCTTCGGATAACAGATTAGGTAAAAGATAATACGCAGACGACTAATACCGCTAATGAGTTCAGCGTTTCTGACGGTTTATGATGGTGTGAAACTCCTAGGTATTGCACTCATAAATTTTAAAAGCAGTGGCATTGAAATAAAGTCGTCCTGGTTGGCCAATGTTCCTGTGGAGTCTCAGGCCACGCGCTTTGCAGTCATGTCTGCTATGTATCAACAGATTAATTCGCGGAAATCCATGTTCTCTTTCTTCTTATGATATGGTAACCCAGAGGGCTGGGGCGACTAATACTAGCTATCTGCTTAATTTTTTCATCCCCTTACAATAGGTTAAGCGCGGAAACCATCGATAGACGAATGAAATACGCTGCTGGTATTCACTGACTGATTAAGGCTCCGGTACTCAGCATGGTACATGTCCCAAAATTAGATTTCAAAATGATACTTGAAAAGTAAGTTTGAAGTAGAAGAGAAGACATCTTCTTAATCAAAACTGCTACTAACGAACGGAAAATAATCTATCAATCGCGCTGCCTGAGTGATGACAGCACTTTTGAAAAATTACGACGTTCTTTAAGGCCTTTTCATAGCCATTTTCTTCAGGAGTCGCCTCTCTGCCCAGTAATTATGATATGCGTAATAAAGTAGTAGGGTGAAGGACATAACATACAGGAAACATTCACCGGAAAAGCTGAGTACTTTTCATTTTTTCGCCCGGGTGAGGCTCCTTAAGTAAGCCACCATGAAACTGATTTAAAGAAGATTTGAGCATCTGCATTCAGCCTCGCTGAGTGTGAAGCTAAAATTTCGTTATGATACTAAGTATTGACAAAAAGCGAAATAGATTTACGGCACTAAGTTGACAAGAGAATCATGCTTTGTATTCATGTTTTGTATTCACTAAACAGACGTATCAGTTTACATGTTACTGCCTTCTACAAAAACCCTCATTTCCATAAAATGTTTCCGGCTTGTGTTGCACGTTAAGCATCCAGGCACCAACATTCAGACACACATAAATATGTGCAAGGGATTGTATGGAAGTCATCAAAATCTGCTAGCACACTTTTCCACTAATGTCCTTTTGACGTGCCTCTTGCTGTACCCGTGCCCGATATTATAAAATACCTTAATTTAATCACTGTCTCTGCAAAGACATTAAACTACTACTCACGTACAAGATACCTCTCTGTATCTACTCCGTGCTCTCTCCTTCACACATGTGGAAAAAAAGAGTCGTAGAAATTTCGGCATCACTTTTTTGTGAATTTATATGCGTACACAACTTTCACCTAGTTCCTTTGCTCTGTTTCAAGCTATAAAGTCACAGCAGGCACGATGAAGATATATCCGTACTATAAGTAAGGAAAATATATTCTCAACTGTCGATCATCAAAAATTATAATACAAAACAATCTTACACGAACAAACAACAAGTCAAATCATTAAAGAAATGATAATATACCTAACGGATCTTGTCAATAATGTGTAATTTATGACAACAGAGGAAAAATTCGACTTCGCAAAAATTTGGTAAGCGACGTGGAAATCCGGAATTGTAACAATCTTACACGAACAAACAACAAGTCAAATCATTAAAGAAATGATAATATACCTAAAGGATCTTGTCAATAATGTGTAATTTATGACAACAGAGGAAAAATTCGACTTCGCAAAAATTTGGTAAGCGACGTGGAAATCCGGAATTGTAAGAGTCCATTATTACACTTCAGTCTTAGTTACGGAGTTTTTGGAAAGACGAACATATAAAAAATAATCTGCAACACGATAAAGTTCTAACTGACCAGGTCACCTTCTTACTATGATATATCAAGAGCTTGAATAGTAGGAAATGCTACTATGACATCAGATACGAATAGCGTCCAGTTGTTCAAAATTCTCCACTTCGAAATGTAAACAAATAAATTAAGATAAAGAGGACAGCGAGTGTAATAACACGCCACCGTACGCAAGGCCAGATCGAGAACATTTTTCCGCAAAAGCGACTCATTATTTGACGCCTGCTCCTCCTTTTCCCACGTGCACTTTCAGCCACGTCAGTTTTCGCTACTAATTGTGATACACAGTGTAGAGGCCACGCTGAATAACATGGCCGACAGATGCGCAGGCAGCAGGGCAAGAGTGTGGAAAGCGATAGTGCTGGGGGTAACGGGCAGGATCTGTAGAGGAAATGCAAAGCACTGGAGGGGAAGTGCCGTTCTAAACTGAAGCTTATATTTTTTGTAAATAGTAAGTAGAGCCCCTGCAAGCTCACACTTGCATGGCGACCATTCAAAAAGATTTGTCATCTCTGCTTTGGTTAGTATATAAAAATAAATCCGCTGAAAATGTAGTGATTTATTTTCGCGTGGGTTGTTAACCATTTGGAACTTTCAGAGAGACGACATTAGTAGCGAATTTTGAGTAAAACCTACTCATTTCTCTTTTTTCCATGTTAAAATTTGCTTCTTTTGTCAAAACACTGCGGAATTTACAAAATATCGCCTCACTAACATAGTATGCAGACACAATTCCGCGAGAATTGTGAAACAGCAGTTTATTAAGTGAGGAACCGAGAAAAAGTAAGGTCAGTTGCTTATGCAAAGAACATTCCCAGTACAAAATAAACGTGTAATGACTTCAGTTATGTTGTTCCCAAACCGATAACATTTCTCGTTTCATCAGCTGTTCGTGGAACTTAAAAATTAAATTATTTCCTTAAAAAAGTCTGTAGTTCGTGGAATAAGGCGGTAGATAATGAAGTTTAGCATGCCAATATCTCTTTCCGATATTTGAAATCCTGTATGAAATATGAGGAATGTTGTGGGTATTTCACTTTGGTTTTATCGCTAGCGTGGCGCAATCACAAATGAGTGTGCTACATCAGGTCAATTTTCTCGACATCGATGACAAATTGCACCGTGCGCGCCTCGATTCTGTCGTCGCCGACCGGCAGGGAGGTGACGAACAGTGTCTCCCTCCCTTTTTGAACAAACAAATGAGCTCGCCCGGCGCTTTGGACGAAAATCGGTCACTGCGCATCGACCCCCATATACTACTGCACGGTCTTTTTTCTATCTCGCTCTTGTGTTCCCCTGGCGTCTTTCTCAGCTCGGCGTCCCAAGCAGCCGCTAAGAACTGTGTTATGTCCTGTACTGTACCGGAATCTTAACAGCTGTCTTGCCTCTGGTGCGCCTCTCAGCTTGGCGTCTCAAGCGGGAGCTCTTGTTGCTTGAGACATATAGATCGGACCTGAGCATAAGAGATAATAAATTCTGTGGTTGCTGCTGTTACCCTCTTGTCCCAATGTTTACTGTACATGTTCGAAATTAAATGATTTTGGGGTATAGCGAAGTTAACTACACAATTCTCAGTCCTTCCTATCGACGCAGTGAACAGAGAAGACAATGGTATCACATTATCTCTCATAGTTATAAAAAAACTTCTTGCGCTTATCACTGCCCTTCCCACTCCCCCCCCCCCCCCCAGCCCTCTTCACTCACACACACACACACACACACACACACACACAAACACACACACACACACACTTGGGAAGTTAAGGCAGAGGGTGTGTTTCTTGGTAAAAACAAATGGGGCTCCCCCCCCCCCCCACACACACACACACTCACACACACACACACACACACACAATCACACACTTGGCAAGTTTATGCCGAGAACAATAAAGTTCCTGGCAGAGGGTTCAGTGACCCACCTTCAAACTGCCTCTCTACCGTCGTTTCTTCCCGTGTAGGTGGGCGCCAACAATGTTTCCGCAGTTGGAGGAGAAAATTGGTGACTGAAATTTCGTGAGAAGATCCTGTCGCAACGATAAACGCCTTTGTTTTAATGATTGCCACTCCAATTCATGTATCATGTGTATGGCACAATCTCCCCTAAATCGCGACAATACAAAACGATCAGCCCTTCTTTGAATTTTTTCGATGTCATCCGTCAGTCCCACCTGATGCGGATCCCACACATCACAGCAATACTCCAGAATAAGCGTGATGTAAGCGGTCTCTTTAGTAGACCTGTTGCATCTTCTAAGTGTTCTGTCAATGAATCGCAGTATTTGGTTTGCTTTCCCACAGCAGTTGAAACTTCATAATGTATTTACTTACACTGCTGAGTGAAACTGAACCTGTTTAAACAGCTGAATGCTTTACATGTTTTTCTCATTTCAACACTGACCTCCAGAGTTTTCCCTCACAAATACAACTCAGACTTATCCTATTCATTTATGACACACAATATACAAACTCAACGCAATCTGACTGCAAATAATTAACACAAAAGAATGGCCCTGAATTAGAAGAAATCCTAACAATAACCTACACTTTTTCATGACTCACTTACCTCACAGAAAATCATCATTGCACGAACTACAGCAATAACAGCAAGCAGCAAATACAGCCAGCTAAATGAAAAGGTTCTAACTAATATAGGCTCTAACTACTAATAGGCATGTGGTTAGCAAAAGAAAGATTTTGTTGAAGAGCAAACAATGTACCAAGCTTGGAACTTAAATAGTGGCAACTATTTATTTACAGCTTGTACAAAATAGATACATGTTTCAAATTCTTACTGACCTTCAACGTAGTCATCAGCATTGTGTATAACCTGTTGCCAGGAATGTGGAAGTCGTAGGGTACTCTTAGCAGTGCCAGTTGTGTTGACAGTTCGAGTGGTGCTGTCTGTTGCCCAACGAATTTGTATCAGTTCTGAAGCGAATGCCGTGAAGTGTTTTCTTCAGTTTAGAAATCGAGTTGAACTCATAAGACTTAAGTCAGGGGAGTGCAGTAGGCGGAATAGCACTTAGCAGCCCCATCAGTCAAACAAGTCAGTAACAGCTTGCACTGTATGTGCTTGAGCATTGTCCTGCAAAATGATGGCCAGATCCTGAAGAAAGTGTCATCACTTCTTTTTCTATGCTGTTCATTTTTGGAACACAAACTATGAGCAGCTTACAGACAGAAGTGATGACAGTTCCTGCTACTACTCCCTTCTCCTTCTTATTGTTCTTTCCTTTCCAAGTGCTCCTTTTTTAAGAGTGTGGATCATAAAATTATTATTTAATAGATCTGTTGACAGAAAGTGTTCACATTAGCATAAAAATTAAATTTTATTTCATAAAACCATTGCTGCACCGCAGCTAGAAACCAGATATGAAATAAAATAGGCAAATATGTACAAAGTAAAGGATAGAAACATCGTTCAATAGCCATGTGGCATTTCATAAGTCAGTAGAAATTCTCGTAGAGAGACTCTTGTCAAAATCAGATGTGTAGACATCAGAATATTTCTCATCAATTCAAAAGCATTTCAGTAAGTACGAGGTGCATTCAAATTCTAAGGTCTCCGATTTTTTTTCTAATTAACTACTCACCCGAAATCGATGAAACTGGCGTTACTTCTCGACGTAATTGCCCTGCAGACGTACACATTTTTTACAACGCCAACGCCATGATTCCATGGCCAGACCACTGGAAAACCGCTGAGGCAATAGCAGCACGGCTGGTGAATGTGCGACCACGGAGAGTGTCTTTCATTGTTGGAAAAAGCCAAAAGTCACTAGGAGCCAGGTCAGGTGAGTAGGGAGCATGAGGAATCACTTCAAAGTTGTTATCACGAAGAAACTGTTGCGTAACGTTAGCTCGATGTGCGGGTGCGTTGTCTTGGTGAAACAGCACACGCGCAGCCCTTCCCGGACGTTTTTGCTGCAGTGCAGGAAGGAATTTGTTCTTCAAAACATTTTCGTAGGATGCACCTGTTACCGTAGTGCCCTTTGGAACGCAATGAGTAACGATTACGCCCTCGCTGTCCCAGAACATGGACACCATCATTTTTTCAGCACTGGCGGTTGCCCGAAATTTTTTTTGGTGGCGGTGAATCTGTGTGCTTCCATTGAGCTGACTGGCGCTTTGTTTCTGGATTGAAAAATGGCATCCACATCTCATCCACTGTCACAACCGACGAAAAGAAAGTCCCATTCATGCTGTCGTTGCACGTCAACATTGCTTGGCAACATGCCACACGGGCAGCCATGTGGTCGTCCGTCAGCATTCGTGGCACCCAACTGGATGGCACCTTTCGTATTTTCAGGTCGTCATGCAGGATTGTGTGCACAGAAATGCCAACTCTGGAGGCGATCTGTTCAACAGTCATTCGGCGATCCCCCAAAACAATTCTCTCCACTTTCTCGATCATGTCGTCAGACCGGCTTGTGCGAGCCCAAGGTTGTTTCGGTTTGTTGTCACACAATGTTCTGCCTTCATTAAACTGTCGCACCCACGAACGCATTTTCGACACATCCATAACTCCATCACCAAATGTCTCCTTCAACTGTCGATGAATTTCAATTGGTTTCACACCAAGTAAATTCAGAAAACGAATGATTGCACGCTGTTCAAGTAAGGAAAACGTCGCCATTTTAAGTATTTAAAACAGTTCTCATTTTCGCCGCTGGCGGTAAAATTCCATCTGCCTACGGTGCTGCCATCTCTGGGACGTATTGACAATGAACGCGGCTTCATTTTAAAAGAATGGACATGTTTCTATCTCTTTCCAGTCCGGAGAAAAAAAATTGGGGGCCTTAGAACTTGAATGCACCTCGCAGCACAAAGTACAAACTCCAAAGTGTAATCACCATGTTTCCAAGTTGTATTGTTTCGTATTAGTGGTGTGTTCTGTGAAGAAATGTCAATACCGAGGTCAATGGCTTCTCTTTCTACAGGTGTGCAAGCGCTTGCAGGAGTGCAGAGCTTAAAAGCGGCTAAAGCGACACCATTAAAATTGACAGGCAACAGAACAACGGGTTTTTACATGTGGCTAGCGCACAGCCAGGCGCAGCAGAGCATTATGTCAAGGTTACATATACACTTTACCGAATTTTATGAGAACAGTTTCAGCCATAACGACAATTTGATACAAAAATAATTTACAGGTTGAAAATTGGAAGTGGAAGTGTATAGAAACGAAATCTCATCAGCAGTGTCCAAAAACTTCTGTCGGCATTGTGGTACTCACATTCGCATATATACTCACATTTCATAACTCTTAAAGTACGATTATTGGTTTCCAACATACTTTTTCACAATCCGGAGTCCCTTACCCCTACACATTATTCATTACCTCAATACTCATTAACACATTCGTCTTTACTTCTTTAAGACTTCATTATAATAAACACATAGCATAATCATATTCCTCATATAGCATCGCCTTATTGATCATAAACATATCTCAACATCATAATAGACATCGTCGCCGAAAAATCTCGTCATAACACATCAATAAAATCTTAAAATCATTCTAGCTTCCTCCATTAATCTCAAAATCTCTAAAAAAAAAAAAAAAAAAAAGCTCTCGGCTCGTTTCAGTAGTGTCATCTACCTCAAATGTACTTCAAAAGTCGTGATCCCATACAAAATACATCACTCAAAGCTCTCACAGTAGCAAAATGATTCCGAAAATGTATGTGAACAGTTCACAAAATGCAGAGAAGTACGATTTCATAATTGCAAAGTAATCCAACGGTGTAATTATGTAGACATGTGTTAGTGTCATGGTAAAAATATGTTCATTTCTCTCTACTAAATGATCAGATAGCTGTGTAATTCTGTGTTAGAGAAATATGGTACTGACGTATAAAACTGTAAAAGCAAATACTGTATTAGCTAGGGCTCCTTGTACTTTCCACACGCATAGTACACAAGGTAGGCATACCCCTGTGAGGGATAATGCAGTTATACCTCAGATGTTACAGATTAAAACTGCAGAATGAACTGTATTACCGAAAGCCTTCTCTGCATCATTGTAGTTCAAAAATATTTCTAAAACTGTTCGAAGTAGGCTACAAAAAAATCACTCAGATGTGTATCACGTAGCGCTAAGCTATGTTTCTTGCCATAAGAAAATTTCTGTCATTGCTTAAGGGTAAAAAATGTGCCAAGTTTCGTAGTTATCGTCATCCATGAGCAAGGTTCTCCATAAATCAATGAACTTACCTTGTCATACACAAAAGTAAAGCGCTATGCGTATAAATATCTTAGTTATTAAGTTCACTGTCGTGACCTTGAAAGTACTGCACTGTAATGTGTTGTTGTGCTAAGAAAAATAACAGCCTCATTGTAGCCATGCCACAAAAACCATTACGAAACATGTTTTACTTTCTAGAAGAAAGTAGAAAAATTGTGCAGACGTTAAAAAGATACAACCTAAAAACAATAATGAAAATTATGTCACTCATAAGTAGTGTCGTAATATAATCGTGTGGCTGTCAAACAAACGAAATACTTTGTCATCTGTAATCTCTCAGAAAGTAGTTTAAATAAAAATGTCTTTTCAATTAAACCATAATATTGCAGTAACACCTCATTATCAATGTATGTTCCAAGAACGTGAACCTTATAGTCATGACGTAATCGCGCAACTAACAAACAAAAATGTTGGCACAATAAGACTGTGTCGTCTGTTCCCTATAAAAATGAACACGTAAAATTACTGTCTTAATTGATTGTCACTGCAGCTGCGTCGTCAGCTACATAGGAAGCTTTTTTGGCTGCCTGCGGTGTGGGTCATTGTCTGTTACCTCTTTGGGATTTTGAGGTCAATTTCTACAATGTCAGCTTGTCGAGAGGGCCCTGCCCTATTTGAATAACGCCAGTTCTTATTAAATTCTGGTCTGGTGCCATAACTATAGCGTCTGTCGTCATGTCGGAATTTCTGAAATTTCTTTCTTGTCAATCACATGATGGAGAATCTCTCCCAGAATCGTAATTACGAGTTGGACCCTTGTGTCTGAAGTTATTTTGTCTCCCTTGGATAATAATTATTCTGGTTCCCATACTGTCTCCTTTTACGGTTGTCTCTTTCGTAGTCACTGCTACGGAAATGTGATCTTTCTCTGTAACTATAATTACTCTGCCCATGGTTGCCATATGGGTGATATTTTTTTTGGTCACGATTTGCGTTATAAGAGTAGCCTTGTCGTGTCCAGTTATTATTTCTGTCGTCACGGAACTGTGATGGATGTGACCTGTAATTGTTGTTATTTTCCTGCATCATGCGATTGTCAGTGTCGATTTCCAATTCTTGCAATAGCTCCTGAAAAGCTTTGATGTCGTCTTTACAACTTCCAGTTAAAATAATATGTCTTAAATGTTCAGGAAATTTAATTAAGTAAATGCGAATGAGTGTCAAGGGACTGTACGGGTTTGACAAATACTGATTTTTGTGCAGCCTATATTCAAAATATTTTACCAGGCTGGAAAATTCAGATTGTTCGAAATGTTTCATCACTATGATACTGTTTTTTACTCGATCTTGAGTAGCTTGAGACCAATATGCAGAAAAGAAGGCGTGATAAAAATCTCCTTCATTGTGACGGTCACTAAAAACCGATCGCATTCTTACCGCTAGTTCATTTTCTAGATAGCCACACAAATTCTAATATATGCTCTAATGTTCAATTAGGAGGAAAACAATGAGAAAATTGATGGAGGCAAGCCTGTGGATGTTTGTCATTACTAGAATTCTTGGGTGTTTTAAATTTACGCGTAGTGATGAAGAGTTTATGGTCAAAGTCATCGTGAAGCCGAGTCGCAAATCGGTCATTCTTACATCGTGTCGGTGGTTCCATCTCAAGGCTCCATGCACCTTGCTAACTCCTGTCAAAAACTGCGAAATACCCTGTGTTATTACTTCGTGACTTTTCCGTATTTCTAAATCCGCCTTTCCGTGTAGGAGCGAGAGTATCCTCTGAAACATGTAGTTCTTCTATCACGTGTGCCAACTGATCTTATACTTCCCGCATTTTTCCTTTTATGTTGCGTATTAATTTGTTTCTGACTTTGTTTGAATTTCCTAATTTCCTCATACTCCTCTGTGACGGTAAGGGCTACCGGTCTTGTATCATTCAAATCATCATCTACCTTCGTAGATGAATTTGTTAACTGAACCGAAAATTCAGCCACATTTTCCGATAATGTGCTGATTTCCTCCGTGCGTTTTTCTTAACCATATTTTAGAGTATCTACAGTGTCCTTTAAGTTTTCCTGATCTTTTACAAGTTGCGCAACCCTATCGGTAGATACAACTGAGAATTTTAGCCTGCAGGGCATCGTGATTTTCGTGAACAATGATCTGCAGTTCTTTTATGGCTGCTCCTTGATTCTGTAATGCGTTTTCATGTCGCGAAATAAATAGGTTGAAAATGCTCACAAATTTGTTTTTTACATCCTCAGAAATTTTTTTAAATTGATATTCGATTTTAAGTAACTTAGCGGTTAAACCTTAATGTGTTTGTTCAAGTGTTTCTTTAATTTGTTTCTTATTTTGTTCTGTTTGTTGAATTAATTGTAATAACAATGTATTAGTGAATGAAACATGTTGCTTTGTGTTTTTCGGCAGTGCATTTGCACCGGCAGTATACGGATTTTGAAGAGCAAATAATGAAACTTGACTTAATTCGGAAAAGGGCAATGACGCAAAACCTGAATCTACGGTATTTGCAAGATTTTGTTCTGTTATTTCAAATTCCTGGGGCGAACAGTTACCGACCGATCGATCGACAATAGTCCCCTGTTCACCGATTGTTTCCATTTCTACGCCGTTATTTGCTTCCTGGTCCACGTCCTTATGCACAATTATCAAATTATTGTCTTGAATATCTGTCACTTTTTTACTAGGTGATGCTAACACCCTACGCTCGTCCTTACTGTCATTTCTCAATTTGCTTCGCAGCCTGGTATTACGTTTTTTCACACGCCATGATTATCACAGTTTTTCAAACGATACACACACAAAATACAATTTGAAAAGCAAAAATAGGAAGACACACTAAAATAGTATTGAAAATAATAAATATCTAATTAGTTGCAAACGCGACTGCACGATACTTGGTACGAATCCACATACATGCCACATCTTTGCTCATTACTATACAGTACAAGAATAAGAAACTGCAACTGCAAAGGAAATGACATATACAATTACGCGCTAGCAGCAAACAATAACTAATTTCTATTCTTGCACAAATTATTCAAACTACAATAAAATTAGAAGATTCCAGTGAAGTATCCTCGGCTAAGGGTCGACAGGTGAAACTTCTTAATTTGGATGGATGGCTCTGAGCACTATGGGACTCAACTGCTATGGTCATAAGTCCCCTAGAACTTAGAACTACTTAAACCTAACTAACCTAAGGACAGCACACAACACCCAGCCATCACGAGGTAGAGAAAATCCCTGACCCCGCCGGGAATCGAACCCGGGAACCCGGGCGTGGGAAGCGAGAACGCTACCGCACGACCACTTCTTAATTTATTTATTTAAACTGCTGAGTGAAACTGAACCAGTTTAAACTCCTCAATGCTTTACATGTTTTTACCATTTCAACCATGACCTACAGAATTTTCCTGACAAATACAACTCAAACTTATCATATTCATTTATGACCCACAATATACAAACGCAAAGCAATCTGACTGCAAATAATTAACACAAAAGAATGGCCCTGAATTAGAAGAAATCCTAACAATGACCTACACTTTTTCTTGACTCACTTACCTCACAGAAAATCTTTATTACACGAACTACAGTAATAACAGCAAGCAGCAACTACAGCCAGCTAAATAAAAAGATTCTAACTACTATAGGCTCTAACTACTAATAGGCATGTGGTTAGCAAAAGAAATATTTTGTTGAAGAGCAAACAATGTGTTTAGCCGATTTTACCTTATTCATGTGACATCCAGTGCCAAAAATTATATAATCGTCAATCAATCCATTGTCCAAACATAACCAGAAACATCAATCATCATTTTACAATCCATTTCCAACCAAGACTAAATCTCCATGAAGGACATGAAGGACACACGTCCAAACCGTCCGCTCACCCTAACACTGCTAACCTCCAACACTACTAACTATAAACATCAGAGGGCGCAGAGCGCTGTCAGTCATATTAATGCCGTCTATAGCGCTGCCAACATACAAATATATATACAAGCTACTTACATATTATCTATGTGATCGCTCTAATTTAGATTATTTTTTGTAGTTGTAATCCCTAAGTATTTAGTTGAATTTACAGCTTTCAGATTTGTGTGACTTATCGCGTAATAGAAATTCAGAGGATTTCTTTTAGTACTCATGTGAATAACTTCACACTTTTTTTATTCAGGGGCAATTGCCACTTTTCACACAATAGCGATATCTTATCTAAATCATTTTGCAGTTCGTTTTGGTGATCTGATGACTTTACAATACGGTAAATAACAGTTTCCTGTTTGTAATCAGAGATGTAATGAATGCCTGTTACTAAAGGCCCAAATTATTTTCCGTGGTTTCTAACTTTAACTTTATCCCCCAAGTTTAAACTGTAAGCCAACCCAGGACTCGAAGTCATATCCTTACCTTTCCCAGGGACCGCTCTCACTGCCCGAGCTGTCAGGCTTTTTCTTTGCTTATCCGTAATAATAGTGTAATGAGAATATTGAAAGGCTTTGGTTTGTTGCGACTTCAGCGACTTGCGCAAAAGTGCCATGCTTATTTATTAACACAGCATCGCGACTGGTCATATAAAGCGGAGGGGACCCTTTTCCAGGTATATACATTACCCGACGAAAATAGTTAAGCACCTACAAGGTAATGTTATAAAGCACTGCGGGTTAAGAGGGTATGTTATGTATATCAGTGATTTCAAAATTGAGTCGAATTTTCGAAGAACATTGCAGCATGAAACGTTTTATCAGTAACACGTTGCATCCACTCTGGCTTGGATGCATGTACTGATTCGGTTGGGAGGGGTGTCATAGAGTAGGTGTCTAAGGTAAGCTAGTTTATAACTGTCGTAACTGGTCCTTGATGTTCTGGATTTTGGCACTGGGATAGGGTTGACGTCCGAAGTGGTTCCACACGTGTTCTGTTAGGGACAGATCTGAGGACCTACCGGTCACAGGAGTTCCTCAGTATCACGAAGACAGTTCGTAGCAAAACGTGCCATGTGTGGACGAGTGCTGAAAAACGACACGCCAGTACTGTGGCATGAAAGGTAACACAAGAGAATGTTGGATGTTCGGGACACACCGTTGTGCCATCAGAGTTCCCCCAGTAAATATCAGCCGCGATGTGAAGTCATACCAGCTTTTCCCTCACATTGTAACACTAGGAGACAACTGCACCTCTCCAAAACATTGGCTGAATGGGACGTCTCCACAAGCCTCCACCATCCTCGATCCTCAACGGAGACGGTCATCCGAGGTAGTGCATAACTGCAGCTCATTCCTGAACACAATACAATGCCAATCGGCATCCGATGCTTTTCAGTCACGTCACCACTCCAAACGTAGCAGTTTGTGATGTTATATTAACGACAGTCTACACATGGAACAGAAACTTCCTAGTCTGGTTGGTTCTAATCTCCAACAAGTGTTGAAAGATGATATAGAGCGTTGCAGGATGTACAGTACTTGTACTTGGATTTAATGTGCATATACGAAGGGATTACAGTGTGTTTGGTGCGCAATGCTCCGATCCTCCCTTGTTGCGGTCAAATGTGGGCGACCGGAACCTTTATCACGAGTATGTTTGCTCCCCTGTTCCCATGCAGCGCAACATCGGACCACTGCCACATACAAACAATCCAAAAATATGAATAATGCACGACTCGACTAACCGGTCAAATATAGACCTACATTGAGGCCCCTTTCAAACGCCATCGGGCAGTAATAACGGTATTTCACATGAGTGTGGGGCAGCCTGATGTCCTTTACTCAGCATCTCACGTTGATCATCTCGTTTCCTATGTACCCAAGAAAACCTGGTAACAATACTAAACACGAACAGCAGCAATGCATTCTGGGGACATTCTACCTGTCACATACCCTCCGACGGTGTTGTTGCACCAACTTTCTGACTCTCCCATTAGAAAAATCCGATGACCGACTTTGCATGGAACGTCACAGCAAGGTGTCGTAAGAACCCACTATACAGTGATCGGTTAGATTTATTGTGTAGGACGCTGCATGCGAATTATGCTGCACTGTAAAAATCATTCCTGAAAGGCTAAATTACTATACAGCCAGAGCTGTGAAGCAGCTGATACAGCGGAAAGCTGGCTCAATGACACCCACAGTTGCTCACAGGTCACACCTTGCACCTCAGTCCTGTTGTGACTTAGAGGGTAGAAGCACTACCATTTCATAACCAACAATAGTCCAAGCTTATACATACACTGCCAATTATACACAGCCCTCATCAGCAACTACCAGCAGTTAGCTATGAGGGGAAGTCTACACAGTCTACAAGTCGAAATGGGTCAGAAAGCTGTCGCTGCCACACTCTGTCTTCACCAGTCGCTGACCATAGACCTGTGTGGAGAAATGCTGTTGCTGTCTGCCATCGCCTGTGTGGGCAGATGTCACCCACTGTGAGTTGCCGACGTCTGCACTGGGGTACACAGTCTGACCGTGCAATTCTGCCACATCCCACAATTAGCTGTGTATTCATGCTAGACGGCATGGCTGTCTAAGCTGGCTGACATATGCTGCCCTGCTTCTGGCCCAGAGTCAACATCACCGCCGCAGTGCTGACCAGCTGTGCCACCCCAGCAGGTGCCTGCGGCGACAGAACACACTAAATGCTACCTGCCGATCTACGCACTCTTCATCATTGCGCCTAGCCCACGTTTTTGGGATGGCTGCCCACCATGACTGTTGCAGCTTGATCTGGAATAAAAAGAGTGTTTAACATGGGATGACAGCCACTGGTATCCTCCCACTACACATCTGCAACCACATCTCGCGTGGTGAATATCAGGCCTTGCTGACCGCTACCAGACCTACCTCCACCACACACAGTGCAGTTCATTCACACCTTACCTCCAAAAATTATACCACAACTTTTGCGGTCACAGATGGCTGTATAGAGGACGACATCGCCAGTCCTAGCTTGCAGCGCCAAGAATGCAGTAGGATGAGCGGACTGATTGTTCTCTCCTTCTCCTGTTTCGTGTGCAAAGGGGATGTTTCGGAAAACTATTTATTTAAAAAATTGTTCAAATGGCTCTGAGCACTATGGGACTTAACTTCTGAGGTTATCAATCTCCTAGAACTTAGGGCTACTTAAGCCAAACTAACCTAAGGACATCACATACATCCATGCCCGAGGCAGGATTCGAACCTGCAACCGTAGCGGTCGCGCGGTTCCAGACTGTAGCGCTCTGCCACTGCGGCCAGCTTTGTTTTATGAATAGAGGTTCCACTGTGTATGAATCTCAGACACTGGATGTATCAAAGTAAGAACCTCTTGAATCATTGGTCAAGTTAAAAGCAGACAACATGGAGATGAATACGCACTTAGCTGCTATGAGATGGGATATGGACTCTTCTAGTTTTTATCACTCCTTCATTACATTTACCTGCCACCAGTTTCGTTAATCTCTTTTTCGGGCAAGGCAACAGATGATGTGTTGGCATTTATAGATTAGCAACTGGCAGCTGCAAGGCCGGTTTTCTGGACAGACGAACAGTTGTTACAGATGACCAAACTGGGCTTGGTTAGAGAAGCAAAGACACGTGATGCATCATGAAGACTTAAGAAATGTGCTCTTCGCTGGTAATTGGGACTAAGCTTGAAGCGAAACCCATTGCTGAAGACATTTCTACTCCAGTCAATGAAAATCCAAGCTGAAGACGTTTCTGGAGACGCCCCGGACAGTGGTGGGATACCAACCTGATTAAACGGCCCTACAACCAGGACTGATGGTTTGAGGTACCATTTCGTTTCATAGTAGAACCCTTTGGTCGTCATCTGCGGCATCCTTACAGCAAAGCGGTACGTCGACATATTCTAGGCTAAGATTCCTTGCCCTTCATGCAAGCCATCCTGGACTTACATTTCACCAACATAATGCCCGCTCGCACATGGAGAGAGTTTGCCTTGCTTGTCATCGTGCCTGCCGAACCCTACACTGGCCAGCAAGGTCGCCGCATTCCTACCCATTTGAGAACATATGGAGCATTATGGTTAGGTCTCTCCATCCAGCTTGAGATTTTAACGATATAATTTGGATCGATATCCCTCAGGAGGACAAGCAACAACTCTATCGAGCCGAGTAACTGTTTGTTGACCATTGAGTTATTGACTTGTTCAATATGTGTTCTTTCTCTTGAATAAATCACCTTTCATTCTGAAACTGTAATTATTTGTTTGTCTGTGCCTGTACATTATATCAACTGGAATCTGTCCCTTTCGGATGATTCCATCGTGGAGCCTCATTCTTCAATTTTTTTCTCTTAAAGTATAATTTAGTAACTAAAACAATGAAATAATTTTTTAACACTAATATTCAAACTAGTATGAAATTAATATTTCACAGCTTAATACTATGACGTCTTTAATAACTGTGACAGCTTACCTTCTGTGGCGCAGTGGTTAGACACTGGACTCGCATTCGGGAGGACGACGGTTCAATCCCGCGTCCGGCCATCCTGATTTAGGTTTTCCGTGATTTCCCTAAATCACTCCAGGCAATCACTGAAACGGCACGGCCGACTTCCTTCCCCATCCTTCCCTAATCCGATGAGACCGATGACCACGCTGTCTGGTCTCCTTCCCCAAACAACCAACCAACCAACCAGCATACCTTCTGTTAAACGTAGGAATACTATTTGAACTCGATAATTCATGTGATATACTTCCTGTTCTATAATTCCTGCGGAATGCTCTTGCATGTTTTCAACGATTTTTGCGGTGCCCTTTAAGTTCACATGAATTCTTCAGCTTTTTCTCACATCTTGTTTCCAGTTTATTGTAGTTCTCATCTGTCGATAGCGTGCAGCAAATTCCCTGTGGGGTAAGTTTGGTGACTGAATAAGGTCGGTAGAATTGCAAAGTATCCGTGATTTTGCAAGGTGTGATGTATACTTCAGATCATTTTACTGAAAAAATTTGAATGTAGCTTTAATCCCCAAATTTTCTGCATCATGATACAGCTTTTGTTTCAGGATGTTGAGAGACCTCTCCTAATTCAACCTGCTGTTAATGAAAGTAATCTCACACAAGACGACGGAATGTAGCCCCATAAAAAACCAGTCTCGTAGTCATATTTGACAGTAGACTGCAAATGTTTAGCTTGCAGCTCGTCGATTGCCACTCGCTTCACCATAGTTCTTCCGTCTGTTGAGAAGACATCGAATTTGCTCTCATTGGCTAATAGAACATCATACCACCTCTCTAAACGTTAACATGGTTCCTTGGTAGCTAGAGCGTTTTGCTAAGGTTCACTTTCATCGCGCATAGCTTTTTTCTTGTCATCCTTCGCCTCTGATAATCCTGTGGACAGATGCTTCACTTGCTTGCTTAATACAACATCGTAATAGCTGTACTGCAGTTTCAACTGCAATTAATCAATGATTCTGGTCAATCTTTCCCGTGATTAATCGCCTTTTTCTTTAATTTAACTTCCTTGGCTGTCGTATTTGAGTGACCGATTGTGCGTGATCCTCTCCCTGATTTCTTTTTATGATATCGCCAAACACAGTTCTTGCAATTTAAGCAGACTAACAATGTCTCTGTGACTGTGACTCTTCTCGTGGTGAAAAATGACAAGTTGTCGTCTGTTCGAGCAGTCACGTCAAATGTCTACCTTGTGGGGCACGCAGTAAGACGAAACAATAACAAATGAGTGTACAAGAAGAAACAGGCCGTAAAAATTACACAACTAAGACACACTTGTACAAAAGAACCCAAGCCATGGTTTTTCGTGACCGATTATTAAAGATTCATTTCTTTCTGATCCTGCCATGACATTGAAACTTCCTGGCAGATTCAAACTGTGTGCCGGACCCAGACTCGAACTCACGAACTGTGCATTTCGAGGGCAAGTGCTCTACAGACGGAGCCACCCAAACACGACTCAGGACCCGTCCTTACAGCTTTACATCCACCAGTACGTCATCTTCTACCTTCCAAACTCCACTGAAGCTCTCCTGCCAAACTTGCGAGAGTAGCACTCCCGGAAGAAAGGATAGTGCTACACCATGATTTGCCCCTCTGTATTATAAGGTTTGTAGCTTATTTTTGGTATTCAATGAGAGTAACGTAAGCTGAGTTTTTATTCGATGTGTCATACTTCATATCTGTGTACGAGACATTTTTCAAACAGATTTTAATCGTCGGTATGTTACAACACAGAGTTTCTGAGTAAAAGGAATGCGATCTTTGGTTGTCAATAGCATTGTCGTAACCAAAAACATTCATTGCGAAGTAAGTGACAGAGTCGTGTGCTGGTACGCTGATGAGCTGTCTGAAAATAACTAGCAGAACACAGAGATGCAAACGAAGACGATGTCGCTTTTTGGAAATATGACTTTGTAAAGACAGTTTTAAAGGTGTGAAGACATTCGCACAGTATTGTCTCTGCAATTCTTTCTAGTGCGTGATTTCTCGTGAATTTCTACCTCTAGACTGTGGAGTGTCAAGGGAAGCAGGTAGGGAGACCTATCAGTGTTTATGTGTGCAACGGTAGCTTTAAATTAACGAGACCTTGAAGTCTGGCCCTGTCACTCATAAATATCCCCTGCGGCTAATTTTAGAGCACAAATTGAAAGGTTTACCATAACAGTAACAGATGGACCAAGGATATAGTACATTGCTACTGGAAGGACAAATGGTAGTGTTCACTAGACAATTTATTTTAAACAAAAGAGACAAATTGAAATGGCTCTGTAGGGTCGTTTCATAAGACTGTTCCTTCATTTTATACAATTACGGCTCATGTGGTTCACCGCGTAATTGCGGTTGTGCTTATTAACCTTCCCAGGAGGAGTGAACAGCGGACCTAAGTGACGTTCTAGGCGTATGCTACGTAAAATGCGTTAATTTTGTAGCATTGCATTAAAATTTTAATATATTATGTTATATTTTATGTTTCCTGATCCACATGTACCATGTTCCTTCCTCACTGTACCACGTGTGTGCACGAATGTGGATGAACGAACGTCTTTCGTATCCTTCTGGATTTATTTTGTGGTGGCAGCATATTTGGTTGCCATTTGCTGGGAGCAGGAGATGAGTGCTTCTCACTAGAAGAGGAGCACAGGATGACCATCTTAGGGTCCATGTACCTGGGCAGTTTGTCCATGATGGTCCGAGGTTTGTTTGTCTGACAGGTTTGTGGTGGAAGCGAAGCCCTCTGCTAGCTTCTGTTGCACCAGTAGTTCCGAGAAGCTCGGTGGAGAAAAGGCAATCTTCGTCTGGTTCTTGGTAAGTAGGGATGTACCTCCTAAGTTAAGACGGAGATAGGATGTAAGTAGAGTCTCTTTTTGCCTAAGTTAAATGTCATCGAAATATTTAAGTTCTTAAGCTTAACTGAAACGTCGTGATTTCACAGTCAGTTTGCGCTACGAGTTTTCGGCACAAGCTAATGATTATTTTTCGATAGTTATATTGATCGTACCTTGCTTTGTTCCTTTGTAAGTTCGTGGTAGGCAGGATCCCCGACAGACGTGATTAGATTGATCTAGCGAACTTAGTGTGAATGTGAGCGTAATTCAACCTTCGTTTTTGTCTGATTTTATTTTTCGATTCTTTCATGATTTTTCGAATCTCTCTTTCGTGTACTTTTATCTTCAGGTTGTAACTTGTACTTGCGATTCAAGAGCCTCCCGTTTTACTATTTCATTGTAATGCGTCTTGTCTATTGCTTATTTAATTTGTTTTGTGCGCGTTATATTTGTAGAGATCTGATCGTGATTTAAACGGTGCCTTTTGTAACGATTTAGTTCTCTGGGTACCACGAGTGCTTTGCATTATCGGTGGCCCGCAGCCTTGGCGATTTAGTTCTAAATTGTTCCGTTGCATTGTTCTTGTGATTTTAACATAGAATTTCGCCTACTTTATGACTTGAGAAAACTTTCTAGTCTTTCACTGGACTCGTGCGTGGTCGATTTCACCACGTGTCACTCAGTTTGTTTGCACGGTGTGTGCGCGATTGGCCATTGCGTGTAATTACCGCTCAGAATTCCTCAAGTGGCATTGTTTTGCTCGTTCCATATTAAGTTGTCCTACGAGATCTCACTGATGAAAGACAGTAATTTAAGTTTTTGATCAGGCTCCCCGTACTTGACTTGCAGATATATGATTTCCTCCCTAAATATAAACGTTGTTCGGCGAATAAAATTGTTTCATAAATGATAACATTGTGCCTGAGAACGAAGTCTTTCGCGACGGCACTTATATGTAAAACATTCTCGGTTTTCTTGCCACGTCAATTCGGGATAAGATCTCGAGCCTTAGACGATAGCCTCCATTGTCATCTTTAGGAGCAACTGACTGTCTCCACTGCTGCTGCGGTAGCCTTTTATAGCCTGTGGATGGCTTCTGATTGGTCGACTTGTGATTGGCCGGCGATTATGTACCGCTGTCGCAGTCGGCGTCAATGTGTGCACTGATGGTGCCACCGCTTCCGTTGGAACGTAAACCTTGAAAGGAATGTCTCTGCTGCTTCTCTGCATCGAGCGCTCGTTTCCGTGGACCGCTCAGATAATACCTGCTGTCACGGTTAAAGTTCTTCTCTCTCATTCATTTTTCAACAGCCTCCTTAATAACAGAATCTCAGTATGTCGAGGCATGGGACAGAATTTTTGTTTCATAGAACAATATGTTATGTTTATTGGTGAGGCTGTGCTCCACAATTGCCGATTTTTCCAGTTCTCTGTTTTTAATATGGCGTTGGTGTTCCATACAGTGGTCGGAATCGGTGCGAATGGTCTGACCTATATTGCTTACACACCCACATGGGATATTATGTGCGACAGCAGTAGGTAATCGCCGACCAATCACAAGCTGACCAATCAGAAGCCATCCACCGACTATAAAAGTGTGGTGTCACCGCCAGACACCACACTTGCTAGGTGGTAGCTTAAATCGGCCGCGGTCCATTAGTACATGTCGGACCCGCGTGTCGCCACTGTCAGTACTTGCAGACCTAGCGCCACCACATGGCAGGTCTAGAAAGACGGACTAGCACTCGCCCCAGTTGTACGACGACTTTGCTAGCGACTATACTGACGAAGCCTTACTCTCATTTGCCGAGAGACAGTTAGAATAGCCTTCAGCTAAGTTAATGGCTACGACCTAGCAAGGCGCCATTTGTAACATTGCATGTATCTTAATGAGTCTCACTTGTATCATCAAGATTGCTGTATACCAAAGGATGCATAAAAGTTAAGTGTTCTAGTAGCTACGTTCTTTTCTTTATCGAATTCACTAATTATCCCGTTCCAGAAATCACGCCAGTCGGCGTGTGTGTACGCGTGCCTTTCTATCGGCTACCCGTCACTGTGGACTGGCTGCCTTGTCAGTCCACAACATTGGCGACGAGTCCTAAAAGAGACTTTAGCGTTCGTATTGTATTAATTTGCTTGTGTCATGGCTTCGCCACATTCTCCAGATGCACTGTCCGAATTTTATCGCTTGCAGAATCAGCAGACGCAGGCGTTATTGGATGCCCTTGGACAGCTCGTCCAGGGTCAACGTGCGCTGCAAAACGATGCGGCCGCCGCCGCTTCCTCACAGCTACCGCAGCCACAACATGCAGTTGCACCGCAGTTTCGCCAGTTTGACCAAAATCAGGAAACGTGGACCGAGTGGTCCCGCCAGTTTGGATTCCATCTCGCCGCCTACAGAATTCAAGGTAACGAGCGGCAGCCTCACTTATTGTCTTGTGTCGGCGTGCAAACGTACCGTGTGATAGTGAAATTGTTTCCCCGACGCGACGTAGCAACTCTGTCCTACGAAGAAATTGTGTCTGCTTTAGATGCCTATTTCAAAGAAACAGTTAATGTAGTTGCAAAAAGGTATACGTTTTTTCGTACAAAACGTACGGCCGGTCAAACTAATCGGGAGTGGGTTGCAACTTTGCAAGGCCTTACTAGGGACTGCGCATTTGAATGTGACTGTGGCCTTCCTTATTCAGATACAATGGTGCGTGATGCAATAGCACAGAACGTTTCTGATGTTCGCATAAGAGAACAGATTTTGAAACTAGTTAATCCCTCCCTTCAACAAGTGATAGACATATTGGATAGGCAAGACACACTTGACTGTGCTCAGGAATCTTTTGAAACTTCGCCAGCAGTGTGTACCATTAACCGGCCCGCTGGACGCGCTGCGCGGCCCGGTAACCTGCCCTCGCGCACTTCGACGCAGCTGCCGCCGCGCTCTAAACCAGGTGTGCCTCGCCAGCACACAAATGCAGTGAAATCATGCCCGCGGTGTGCTACTAGACATTCGCGTGAACATTGCCCGTCACGCCAAGCTATTTGCTTTTTCTGCAATAGGAAAGGACATGTTCAAAGTGTTTGCCAGAAAAAGCTTAGATCGAACACTACCAACTATTCCAGGCCCTTTGCTTCGCGCCGGAATCGAACCAAGGACACTCAGGCTCGGGAACCTTCGCCCATGGACATTCATGTAGTTAATGCCACTCCGCCCAGTGTTCCTCTCTCTAACAGTGACTGTGTTCGTCCCGCAAAACGTGTGCGTCGACGTCGACGGCAATCCCGTCACGTCGCAAGTGATTCTATCCCAATGTCTGTTCAAGTTGCACAAAACAGTCGCTCTTGTCGTCAGCAGGACAATAAACTTTTTGTAGATTTGGACTTTGCCGGACAAGTGATACCGTTCCAGCTCGATACCGGAGCTGCAGTTTCATTGCTCAATCACGCCACGTACAAACAACTGGGCGCACCGCCGTTGCGTGCCGCAAAAGTTCAGCTCACTAGTTATTCAGGACAGCATATCCCTATGTTAGGACAGTGCAGCCTTCTTGCAACATACAAGGGACAAACAAAACTTGTGTCTTTTTACGTTCTTCGTTCTTCTGCTGCAGTGAACTTGTTTGGTTTAGATTTATTTCAATTGTTTAACTTGTCTATAGTGAATCAGGTCCTATCAGTGAACCAGACTGTGCCTTCAGCCAGTGTTTCTCGACTATGTGAGGAATTTGCAGACATTTTTGCACCGGGCCTTGGTTGCGCTAAGAACTATGAAGCACGTTTGGAACTCAAAGTCAAAGCGCAACCGAAATTTTTCAGAGCGCGCAATGTTCCCCACGCATTGCGTGATGAGGTCGCAAGAACATTACACGATTTAGAATCCCAAGGTGTAATTGAACGTGTGCAGGCTTCTCTCTGGGCCTCACCCTTAGTAATTTTGCAAAAACCTTCCGGAAAATTGAGACTTTGCGTGGACTTCAAGGCAACAGTGAATCCACAACTCGTGACTGCTACTTTTCCTTTGCCCCGCCCGGAAGATCTTTTTGACAAACTGTGCCCGGGAAAATATTTTTCAAAGTTGGACCTAGCAGATGCGTACTTGCAAATACCGGTGGACGAAGAGTCCCAGCGCGTATTGGTGGTTAACACGCATCTTGGACTGTACAGATTCAAAAGACTGCCGTTCGGGTGTGCATCCGCCCCTGCATTGTTTCAGCGATATTTACAAACTATTTGTGCGTCGGTCCCTACTGCAGCAAACTATCTGGACGATATAGTGATCTCCGGAAAGACAGAAGCAGAACATTTACAAAATCTCCGAACATTATTTCAGGTCTTGCGACAGAATGGTCTTCGCTTGAGGAAGGACAAATGTGTGTTTTTTGCTCGTGACTTGCCATATCTGGGCCATGTACTTAATGCCCAAGGCCTACATCCGAGTCCAGAGCACCTCCGTGCCATACAGGACTTGCCTTCACCGCAAAATTTGAAGCAGCTACAGAGTGTGTTGGGAAAAGTTAATTATTATCATAAATTTCTTCCTCATGCCTCTTCCATTTCAGCTCCACTTCATCGCTTACGCCGTAAAGGTGTTCCGTTCGTCTGGTCGACGGAATGCGAACGCGCCTTTCGCCAATTGAAATCGGCGTTGCTTTCAAATACTTGCCTTACGCCATTCGATCCCCAGAAACCCCTTTTGTTGATGGTAGATGCATCGGATTTCGGGATCGGTGCTGTGCTTGCGCACAAAGTTGGTTCGCATGATCGCCCTATTGCCTTTGCGTCCAAATTGCTCTCGTCAGCGCAAAGAAATTATTCCCAGATAGAGAAAGAAGCTTTGGCTCTCGTGTTTGGTGTTACAAAGTTTCACGATTTCTTTTATGGTCGTCACTTTACCATCATCACAGACCACAAACCTTTGACGTCGCTTTTTCATCCAGACAAGCCTGTACCTCCTCGTACAGCGCAGAAATTCATTCGCTGGTCTATTTTCCTCTCGCAGTACCGCTACGATATCTTGTATCGGTCCACTGCTAAGCACGGAAACGCAGATGCGTTGTCCCGTTTGCCTGTTGCCGAGGATCAAGCATTCGATTCTTCCGAACTTGCTTGCATGTTCATTGATGCGGAAATTGATGACGTGGTCGACTCGTTTCCGATTGATTTTCGTCGTGTAGGTACAGCCACAGCTGCCGACCCTGTCCTTGCTACAGTTTTGCGTTTTGTTGCTACACAATGGCCCTTGTCGAAGTCACGGATCGAGGATCCGTTGGTTCGCAGATTTTTTGCTCACAAGGAGAGACTTTTTGTACGACGTGGTGTTTTGTTGTTGCGTTCTGATAATGATCAGTCTAGGGTCGTGGTCCCACGTTCGTTACAGTCCTCTGTCTTAAAGCTTCTCCACCAAGGACATTGGGGTATAGTGCGTACGAAACAACTTGCTCGTCAGCACTGTACTTGGTTCGGAATCGACGCAGCGATTACGAATATGTGCTCTTCTTGCATGGCGTGTGCCGAACAACAATCCGCACCGCCGCGGAAATTCTTTGCATGGCCGAAAGCCACTTGCCCTTGGCAACGCTTACACATAGGTTTTGCTGGTCCATTCTGGAATGCTCGATGGTTGGTTGTTGTCGATTCCTTCAGTAATTTTCCTTTTGTTGTCCGGATGTCTTCCACGACGTCATCTGCCACCATCCAAGCGTTGTCCGCTATCTTTTGCATTGAAGGTCTTCCACAGACTCTTGTTTCCGACAATGGCCCACAATTCGTGTCCGCAGAATTTCAGTCATTCTGCAAGTCCAATGGTATTCAACATCTGACATCCGCGCCGTTTTCACCTCAGTCAAACGGTGCCGCTGAACGTTTGGTCCGGACTTTCAAGTCACAGATGTTGAAGTTGAAAGAGTCGCATTCTCGGGAGGACGCGTTGTTGCTCTTTTTGTCTTCGTATCGCTCTCAGCCCCGCGATGGTCGCTCGCCGGCTGAATTGCTTCACGGTCGTCCTCATCGAACCTTGTTGTCTTTGCTGCATCTGCCGCATCAGGTTCCTGTGCAGCGGCAGACCCCTGCTTTTGCTCCAGGCGACGTTGTATTCTATCGCGACTATCGCGGTTCACGGCGTTGGCTCGCAGGGCGCATTCTTCGCTGCCTCGGCCGCGCGATGTATTTGGTATTGGGGGCCTCTGGTGAGGTGCGTCGGCATCTCAATCAGCTGCACCTCTGTCGTCGCCTGGGTTCTGCCGCTCCCCGTCTGCTTTCAGCGACGGAGCCGTCCGGTCAGCGCCCTGGGGACCCATCTACTGGCTCGCCTCATCCCCAGGTGTTACCGACGATGCCTTCCATTTTGCCTCATGGCGTCGCGCAGCCGCCGTCGCCGCCGCAGCCGCCGCCGGCGCAGCCCGCAGAGGACGCTTCGCTGCAGCCGCCATCCGCCTCCCTGGGTCACGCGCCGCCGATGGCTTCCCGTGACCAGCTGTCGTCCGCCCTGGACCTCTTGCCCGCTCCGGACCACATGGCGTCATCGCGCGTCGGATACCCCGACGCAATGGAGGTCGACCCTTCGGGCCCTCCTGTTTCATTACGGGCGCATGCGCCGCATGTTGACGTGCACCCTGGAGTAGGTTTCCAGGCGTTTCCTAGCTCCCCTCGGACCGAATGGCCGGGTGCGGGTGGCACAGCCTCGCCTGTTGTTAGGCACCCCACCTCATCGCATACGTCAACATGGGGCCCTCCCCACGGCGGGCGGAAGCCTTATAACACGACCGTTCGCCGATTTGCGGGGGAGGAATGTGGTGTCACCGCCAGACACCACACTTGCTAGGTGGTAGCTTAAATCGGCCGCGGTCCATTAGTACATGTCGGACCCGCGTGTCGCCACTGTCAGTACTTGCAGACCTAGCGCCACCACATGGCAGGTCTAGAAAGACGGACTAGCACTCGCCCCAGTTGTACGACGACTTTGCTAGCGACTATACTGACGAAGCCTTACTCTCATTTGCCGAGAGACAGTTAGAATAGCCTTCAGCTAAGTTAATGGCTACGACCTAGCAAGGCGCCATTTGTAACATTGCATGTATCTTAATGAGTCTCACTTGTATCATCAAGATTGCTGTATACCAAAGGATGCATAAAAGTTAAGTGTTCTAGTAGCTACGTTCTTTTCTTTATCGAATTCACTAATTATCCCGTTCCAGAAATCACGCCAGTCGGCGTGTGTGTACGCGTGCCTTTCTATCGGCTACCCGTCACTGTGGACTGGCTGCCTTGTCAGTCCACAACAAAAAGACTACCACAGCAGCAGTGAAGACAGCCTTGCGTATACACCTCTCATCGCCCACGTGTATCCTCTACAATCTGATTCTTTCCCCCATCTGCTCCTATTCCTCGAACATATCTGCATGCTCTACACCTCCCGCTGCCTTGATCCCCCTCATCCCCTTGTTGCTCTTCTCCTCTCCAACCTTCGTCCTCTGCCGCGCCCCCTACCCTCCATATCTACACCCTTCATCTCCTTTCCCAAGGTGGCTTCTGTCAAATCCCCCTCCCAGATGATGCCCTTCCTCCTTCCATTTATCCCTCCTACAACTCTCATCCTCACCTCCACCTCCCTTCCTCTGTCCTTTTCCTGGGCTCCTTCTCCCCCCCTTCCATCCTGTTTTTTCCCTGCCTACCCTCTCTCTGCCTCCCTTCTCCCCCCCCCCCCCCCCGCGAATCCTTTTGCATTCCTCTCCTCTGCCTTTCGCCACTCCCTCTCACGTCTGCCCAGACCCCCCCCCCCTCTTATGAGTCCTCGTCCTCTGTCGGCTCCTTCCCCCTCCCCCCACTTCGTTTTTCCTCTCCTTCTCCTGTTTTTTCTCATCATCTGTCCAGGTTCCCCCCATTTGCCCTCGGCTGTGGTGTGTCATCTTTGTGTAGCCATGTTTTTTAATTGTCTGCCTATTATTTTACCTGTCTGCTTCCTGTGTATTTTGTTAGCATCGCCAACCCTTTGTTTTATGTTTTAAGTTACACAATTTTCCGCCATTTTACCATTAAGTCACCGATTATTTTATTATTTATTATCTTCATTTTTTAAAAAAAAACCTTTGGGTTGAAGAGCGGCGTACTAAGCTGCTGCCAGCCCTCCCCCTTTGGGGGGAATCGAATCTCAATAAAGGAAAAAAAAAGCAGTGAAGACAGTCAACTCGTCAGAAAACTTGGGAATCAAGTCCACTGGCGACCGACCACAAGCTGGCCGGATCTACTGCGCAAGTAGTGTCTACACACCAGCAGCAAAAGAAGAAGAAGACCTCACTAGTGACACCAAGACGACATTTCAAGAAAGAGAAGGAAGAAAAACACATAGGCAGCTGTAGGAACAGCAGTGTAGGCAGTATAACCTTGTGCCTCCTATACGTTATTTATAGCATGCTAATTTAGTGCCGTGCTTATTACATTTAAAATAAAATTAAATTTGTCACCCTGATTCATTAAAAAGTTAATTGGATCTGTGATTTTCTTTAAGGACAGTGAAGTAGCTAATTTATGCATTCGTAAATAATTATTGTTGCTAAATTACGTAGTTAAGCTATTCTTTTAAAAAATTTAATATTCAAAATTTTCCAGTTCAGTTTTCTTAGACCTTAGAAAGGACTTCAGCTGGCGGCAGCCATGAAATTAGTAGTAATAGTAGGTCTAGATGCTTCCCAGCTCTCACTTACGATATGTTATAAAATACGAAACAATACATGTCTTGTGGACTCAAATAATTATGAAATAAAGGAACTTAACTAAAATTGGGAAACTTCTGCCTATTTCTGCCCAAAGTGGATAACGCCATCTCAGTAACACCACACGATACGATTGAATTCGTCTGTCGTACCAAAAACTAGAAGAAGCTACTGGAATCGATTGATTGGCGTGTAACCACATTGGAGTAACTTTTATACGTGATCGCAACAATTTAATCTCCAACTGCCCCAAGAAGCTAGTGCTGCTGGCTCTATCACCGTAGCAAAGCGTGCTGGTTGAGTGGAATGTGATACTCGATGTAACTGCCGGTGGCGACAAAGCTGCAAACCCGCAAATGTGGTGAGAGCTGAAATGTGAGAACTTAGACAGCACACTGCTATCTATAACTGCTGAAGGAAAGCTGAATCGAGTCACTTTACTGCCAGCAACAAACGCAAGGCAAGAAGTTCCAGCACAAGGCGGGATTCACCAACGTCTTAAGAGTAAGTGAAAACAGTAAAGCACTCGCAAGAACTGTACGCCAGACGCAATAAGACGACTCCAAACACAAGGCGGAGTACAGTATCGTCTTTAAACGTATAGCAAAATACAGTGCTCTAACTGATTCCTAAGACAGAAGTTCTGCGTCGCACAAGAGGCTAAACAGAATTATTCTGCGCGCTTGGGAGTAAAGAGAAGAAAATTTTCCTGCTCTTTCGAGAACTGAGACAGGGTCTCCTGCCCCTTCCAGAGTTCAAACAGGAATGCCGTAGCTAAAAACTACCAGTTCATCAGGTCGCCTCTCTTTTCCTCCCCGTTAGATACGACCGAGCGAGTCGTAGCTTAGAAACCACAGTGCATACTCCCTCTCTGCTCATACTAAATGGTTCCGGCCAATCACACTCAAGTTTTCTTCGAATTTTTCAGAAGGCACCCCACCCACCGACACTAAGGAAATGTGCCAACTGGAAACGTCAAAACAGTTAACGGCTCGCGGCGCGAGCCTGTCAATAGGCCGCTTCCATTTCGCCACGGTACTGTCTGAAAAAATTTGCGCCCACAACTACACGGCGCCGGTAGCGTAGACCGGTCAATGTGGAACAGCTCTCGCCGTTCATACAACGCCTGCGTCCCTCGTGCAACTCGGCTCCTCGGCCCTCAGCCTGGTTGGTGACCGCATTCATGCACTGCTCTGGGTTTCGGCGACCGCCCAAGGCGAGCGTGGCCCAAGAACGAGCTACTGGCGCCCTGAGGCACCCCGCTGGACCCTTTGTCTGCATCTAGCAGCGGCTCCCGCCTCGAGACCAAGTCTCCACGAAGTCTACGCGGCCATTCTACACTACTGGCCATTAAAATTGCTACACCAAGAAGAAATGCAGATGATAAATGGGTATTCATCGGACAAATATATTATACTAGAACTGACATGGCCCGCATCTCGTGGTCGTGCGGTAGCGTTCTCGCTTCCCACGCCCGGGTTCCCGGGTTCGATTCCCGGCGGGGTCAGGGATTTTCTCTGCCTTGTGATGGCTGGGTGTTGTGTGCTGTCCTTAGGTTAGTTAGGTTTAAGTAGTTCTAAGTTCTAGGGGACTGATGACCACAGCAGTTGAGTCCCATAGTGCTCAGAGCCATTTGAACCATTTTAGAACTGACATGTGATTACATTTTCACGCAGTTTGGGTGCATAGATCCTGAGAAATCAGTACCCAAAACAACCACCTCTGGCTGTAATAACGGCCTTGATACGCCTGGGCATTGAGTCAGAGCTTGGATGGCGTGTACAGGTACAGCTGCCCGTGCAGCTTCAACACGATAACACAATTCATCAAGAGTGGTGACTGGCGTATTGTGACGAGCCAGTTGCTCGGACACCATTGACCAGACGTTTTCAATTGGTGAGAGATATGGAGAATGTGCTGGCCAGGGTAGCAGTCGAACATTTTCTATATCCAGAAAGGCCCGTACAGGACCAGCAATATGCGGTCGTGCATTATCCTGCTGAATATAGCGTTTCGCAGGGATCGAATGAAGGGTAGAGCCACGGGTCGTAACCCATCTTAAATGTAACGTCCACTGTTCAAAGTGCCGTCAGTGCGAACAAGAGGTGACCGAGACGTGTAACCAATGGCACCCCATACCATCACGTCGGGTAATACGCCAGTATGGCGATGACGAATACACGCTTCCAGTGTGCGTTCACCGCGATGTCGGCAAACACGGATGCGACCATCATGATGCTGTAAACAGAACCTGGATTCATCCGAAAAAATGACGTTTCGCCGTTCGTGCACCCAGGTTCGTCGCTGAGTACACCATCGCAGGCGCTCCTGTCTGTGATGCAGCGTCAAGGGTAACCGCAGCCATGGTCTCCGAGCTGACAGTTCATGTTGCTGCAAACGTCGTCGAACTGTTGGTGCAGATGGTTGTTGTCTTGCAAACGTCCCCATCTGTTGACTCAGGGATCGAGACGTGGCTGCACGAACGTTACAGCCATGCGGATAAGATGCCTTTCATCTCGACTGCTAGTGATACGAGGCCGTTGGGATCCAGCACGGCGTTCCGTATTACCCCACTGAACCCATCGATTCCATATTCTGCTAACAGTCATTGGATCTCGACCAAAGAGAGCAGCAATGTCATGGTACGATAAACCGCAATTCGACAGGCTTCAATCCGATCTTTATCAGAGTCGGAAACGTGATGGTACGCATTTCTCCTCCTTACACGAGGCATCACAACAACGTTTCACCAGGCAACGCCGGTCAACTGCTGTTTCTGTATGAGAAATCGGTTGGATACTTTCCTCATGTCAGCGCGTTGTAGGTGTCGCCACCGGCGCCAAGCTTGTGTGAATGCTCTGAAAAGCTAATCATTTGCATATCACAGCATCTTCTTCCTGTCGGTTAAATTTCGCGTCTGTGGCACGTCATGTTCGTGGTGTAGCAATTTTAATGGCCAGTAGTGTATATATAAGCACATCACCCAACAAATAAGTGAACTGCAGGTATTAGCATATGTATACTTCACGACGTTAGTCATATTCTTTATCTTTACAAAATAGTTCCAGGCCTATCAGCAGATGTCTAATCACTATACAGGGTGTTTCAGAAGTGATGGGCAATATTCAAGTATATGACAGGAATGATCATTAGAAACAAAAAATTCAAGTAAGCAAGGGCTCTAAAACTCATACCTTAAGAGCTTTGAGAAATTCTTGAGCTTCGGTACAGTGAAACAAATCTCTTCTACTGCAAGCTCCTTGCTTTCCATATTTTGTGCAGTGGTAGTATGGACCAAAACAAGAAAAAAAGTCTGGCAATGTGTTCTATATGCATGCCTTAAGAGCTATGAGAACTTGTTCATCTTCGCTACTTTGAAAGACAACTCTTCCAATGAACAAGTGCTCATAACTTTTAAGGTATGCATTATAGAGCACATGTTTACCGCACTTTTTTCATGTTTTGGCCCATACCTCCACTTAACAAAATATGGGAACCAAAGAGTTTGCAGTAGATGAGATTTATTTCACAATATCGAAGATCACAATTTGCACTGTTGAAAACTCCACCAGGGAAAACTGAAGGACCATGCAACACGACTTGTGTGCCTACATAGTTCTCGGTCTTAATAGCAATATTTTTTATTGCCTTATACACCGTAGGGCGGGTACGCCTTCTTCTCCTATAATAGCGTGGCATCTTCTGTTTGAGCGGTCGGTGCTACTGCACGTGCAGCTGCACGAAGACTGGCGCCTTCTTAACAAAATCATTACTTATATAGATAAAACTATTGCATCCTTGAGCTCCCTGTTCGCGATGTACGACTAGCGGTTTCCGGCTGATGCTATCGGTCAGAAATTCTCTAAGTGTTATCCCGTACGCGTGCTGTAGTCACTTTAGCAGCACGCGTACCCGCGCGCTTGTTTGTAAACACAGAGCGATAAGCGGTTGCGTAATAACTGAGGTCAACGCTCACACAGAGCAACAATGACGCCAATCAGCAAGGTAATGGCTGGGTAACCGTAGCCCTCGTTCGTGGTCCTAAAGTCAATAAAGTGGCAGGACTGGTATCGTTTAACAGTCGTGACGTCATAGCTTATCGGACATTTAAGATCGCAGAGGTCTATAAAAGAGATATGGGTAAATCATATCACAAAATGGTTCAAATGGCTTTGAGCACTATGTGACTTAACTTCTGAGGTCATCAGTCCCCTAGAACTTAGAACTACTTAAACCTAACTAACCTAAGGAAATCATCACATCCATGCCCGAGGCAGGATTCGAACCTGCGACCGTAGCGGTCGCGCGGATCCAGACTGTAGCGCCTAGAGCCGCTCGGCAACTCCGGCCGCTAAATCATATTACCTTTGGTTCTTAGGACCGGGAATAATTGTAAACAGTGATTACTGTTCAAGCACTGCACGATACAGAATCTTAAGGTATACGTTTTAGAACCCATATTTACTTGAATTTTTGGTTTCGGATGATTATACCTGTCATATCCCTGAATATTGACCATCACTTCTGAAACACCCTTTATAATCTCATGTGTAGGAGTTGGACGGAATCTTTGTTAAGGTGCCAAAATACGGCCACATTACAAGTTTGATTGCCAAGACGTGGCTTGCATTCTGAGTTATACACCCACCCTTTATTTACCATTCCATTAACTAATTTTGTTGCAGAATTATATTGTTATACGTAGTGATTCTTTCAAAGACAGTTCCAGCTTTGAAGGACTCAGTGTTTTACAACACAGTTTTGGAATGCTAGTCTGTTCTACGTCTTTCGAGGAGTTCAACTACTTCCATCGTCTCCACAAGGAAATTTGTGTATTAATTGTGTGTCGCCGCATTGCACTTTATGAAACATAATCATTCAAAGTAAAACATGTTTCGATTAGTATATTTGCATTTCCTTGCATTGCACTTAGGCAAGATTTATTTTTCTTTTGCTGATTTGCTGCTGCGCTGTATTTTAATATTCACCCCTTTCGAGCATTCCCGTGTTTCCCTTGCCACAAGGTACGTCATGCAAATTTGTTAGGGCCAGTTTAACGCCGGAGTCAGGACGCAGTAATATCATTCACAGTTAAGCTTTGCATTTCAAATTTATTGTCATATTCAGTTCAGTAAAGTCTAGTTCAGATCTCATTTACTTTGACAGACAATCTTATTCTTAAGGTGCGTTTATAATTGTGCGAAATACGCGTAGTTGCCATGCGACTATACTTGCCCCACACGCAATCAGAGGCACGTATACAGGCGCGTGCATGTCCATGCCTGTTCCTCAACATGTGCGGGTGTGAATGATTCCCTTCACACACGTGTTCACATTTGGATCTTCTGCGTCCGTGCCGTGTGGAGCAAGCTACAGCCGCACGGCGACTAGCAGCAAGGCACGCAGGTGAAAACGCACCTTTACAGTGCATGGTTATATATGCGTGTGTTGATCATATACTCCTTTACCCCGTCCGAAAAGGCCTTGGAAGGCCTAACGGAGCCGACCGGTCGCCGTGTCATCCTCAGCCCACAGGTTCCACTGGATGCGGATACGAAGGGGCATGTGGTCAACACACCGCTCTCCCGGCCGTTTGTCAGTTTACGAGACTGGAGCCGCTACTTCTCAATCAAGTAGCTCCTCAGTTTGCCTCACAAGTGCTGAGTGCGCCCCGATAGCCAGCAGCGCTTGGGAGACCCGATGGTCACCCATCCAAGTGCTAGCCCAGCCCGATAGTGCTTAACTTCAGTGATCTGACGGGAACCACTGCGCAATGCCGTTGGCGTGTGTATCATATAATGTTTGGAATTTTATTTAGTCAGTTTGCATACGTAAAACTGCGGGACCTTTCAATGCAAGCAGTTCGTATATTTTTTCTTTCAAAATTCGATTTGTAATGTAGAATTTTTATTGGAACTGTAGCACTGTTCAAGCACTGCACGATACAGAACTTCACAGGATAATTACTTAATACACAGTTTTATGTTTTTTTAATTATTTTTGGTAAAAGTTAATTGCAGTACAGTTATCCAGTTTCAGATGGGTTTGGCTGCGCTTTTTATCAGACAGCGTTTACATAAGCATTCCACTCGCATTATTCAGGTTCGCATTACAACACAGATGCACACGCGAAAGTTAAAGAATAAGAAACAAGTTCTCAAACAGGAGTAAACAAAAACAGTTTGAGTATACCGACTTGTAGGGGGTCGGCGAGGAGCAGGAGATGTTTCGGGAGCGCCCGCCTGTTTCCACGTGTCTTCCGCACACGTGTGGCTGAGCGGTGAGGCAAAGCGGGGCGGCTGATCGCTTCGCGCGGACAGCTGCCGTTATGAAACTCGCGCCCATGCGACCCACTTCTTGCGCCCTGGTCGACGTCCTTTGTCTCGCTCGGACGCCAGATAACATCGACTTGCCAGGCTGTTGGGTTTTCTCTCATCCTGTGTCCCCGCTAGTGAGCCCAAATAAATAATTAATGGGAGAACCAACCGCCAGTCTGGACAGCGAAACTAGCGGACACGATAAGAGTAGCGACGATCTTTCTAGATCACAGCCGAGCTTTCAGGCTTCGTCTGCAGGTAGCGATGTATTTTTAATATCAAGAAACGTTTTGAAACAGCTCCCATAACCAGCATAGTGGGCATTCCTTTTACATATGGAAAAGCAAGAAGAACTGAAGAGGATCGATATTGATACAGGTACTCACTAGTAGTTGGCTCTGAACGCAAATAAATGCCACCTATTGAGTGTAAATGGGCGGAGAGATCCTCTCTATGCTGTTCATTTTTGGAACACAACTTACGACCAGCTTAGAGAAAGAAGTGATGACACTTTCTGCAGGACCTGACCATCATTTTGTAGGACAATGCTCAAGCACGTACAGTGCAAGCTGTTACTGATTTGTTTGACTGATGGGGCAGCTAACTGCTATACCACCTATTGAATTCCCCTGACTTCAGCCCTCGTAAGTTCAACTCCATTTCTAAACTGAAGGAAACACTCCACGATATTCGCTTCAAAACTGATACAAATTCGTCGGGAAATAGGCCGCACCGCTCGAACTGTCAACACAATTGGCACTGCGAAGAGTATCCTACGACTTCCACATTGCTGGCAACGGGTTATGCACAATGCTGGTGACTATTTTGAAGGTGAATAAGACTTTGAAACACGTATCTATTTTGTACGATCAGTAAATGCCACTATTAAAGTTCCAACCCTCGTATTTAAATTTTGGCAAACATGTTCAGTGCACGAATAAAGGTTAGCGTCGGGAAAGACACGCTACAAATTCGATGGCACAATTTGGTAAGTAACATTGCACTTACCGACTTACAAAGTTTCTACCGTACTGAGTCACTGCCATTTAAATTCTTAATCCACTGCACATCATGACTTTTTTATGTATCAGACCCTGGTGGCTACTGAGCATCAGCATTGTTTGAAGGCTCGTTGATCGTAAAAATACTACATGATTTCCACGTAAGAAGTGGTAATGAATATTAATTCGGACTTGGTAAGAATAGATCTGCAGGTTCAACTTAAGGAGAGTAAAATACCTAAACGACGCGACGCGATAAGCAATCGGTCGTTTTGCCTTCAATCAATGTGAGCAGAATTTCCTGATACATCTACCTGACAGGTATAAGTTCGTCAAATAAAATCAGTTCTGGTAGTAGCAAAAGGGTTCTACGATAACCGCAGACACCACTGTTAATCAGTAAAATTGTTAATATTTGATAAATCAGATATTATGTATCAATGACAACACGTACCTCCTAATCCGTCTAGTGAAAGAAAAACAGTGAGTAGCCAGGAGAGGAAGGCTCAGCTTCCTAATACATCGTTTGGATAAAAAAAAAAGACGCCTTATGCATATTGTCTGTGAGTTAAAGTAATTAACATCTGTTCTTCGACACTGATATTACATATAAATTTTGTGATGCAAGAGTTTCTTACAGAGTAATGATTTCTTCGAAAAAGTAATAAAAAAATAAAACATCTTTTTATATTGTACGCTGTAATGACCAAATGCACCACCTGATCAAAGGTATCCGAACACCTAGTAGTAGACATTAATATACGGTGAGTCTACCGTTCACCTTTAGGATGGCTTGAACACTGCTGGCGACGCTTTCAATGACGTATCTGAATGTCTGTGGAGGAATGGCAGTTCTTTTTGTTCGATAGTCGAAACCAGAGGATAGTGATGTTGCATGTTGGGACGTCCGAAAGGTGTTCCATTGGTTTCAGCACGCAGCACACTGCAACCGTAACGACTGATCTTCCTCTCCACAGTGAGTGTGATAACTGTGACTGGTTCGGTTCCTGCACGTGTGTGTGTCTTGCTGCTTCTATGTTGGATTCAGTTCAGCCTCCTGTTCTTGTAGTTCCCTGTTCCTGTGTCTGGCCAGGCGACTTGAGGAGCGTGTCTCTCGTATGAAAGCATAATACTTTCAATTTGATAACTGTCGTAGAGTTGAGATTTGGTTGCGTGTTTTAAATTATTGGGGTTTTAGACTGTTTGGAGTTATGTAAGATTTTTATGTAAGATCTTTTTACGTTCATTGTGTCATTTTATTCGTAACATTCAAAATACTTTTTTTTTCCTGGTACGTTATGGATTAAATCTCCGTATCGCCTTCTTTAGTTATTTGGAGCCCGCAAGCTTATACATTTTACATGGGTAACCTTGCTGCACGGATTTTGCTGGGATCCAAACCACGCATGTGTTTAACGTAGGTGAGGTTCTCATGCCAGCCATCTGCAGCTCCCTTCCATCTTTGTTTTCCATCAAGCCCGACGGTTAAGTATTTACCGTTTCCAGCTCGTGACGTGATTTGAGGCTGAATCTCGGTTGGAAACTGAACTTTTTCACAATCAGATGTAAGGTGGGGGTAGGAGGTAGCATTGGCCAGTTACCTTATTGTCTTATAGCGACGTATCACAACTGTGTTGTCTATGCTGTCAGAGTGTAAACTGATGACTTAAGTTTTTATTCGTTTTACTTTAAACTTACTTCCCTGTTCATCAGGCTATCATTGTATGTTGTGACTTGTGGCGTGTGCCGGCTTGTTGCTTACAAATGGAGGGGTGTGGTGAGCAGCATATTGGGCCTGCCCTAAGTAATTTCGGGACCATTCGTCCACACCACATTTACCGTTGCATATCAAGTAGTTTTAATTGTTTTTCTTTCCTTTTAATAAATTTCTTTTAGGTTATCCTGAATTATTTGTTATATTTTAGCCAAACAGATTCTACAGATGTTTATAACCTGTCTGTTTTGAAGAATGCTTACCTGTAATGCTACACTTATTACAAAATTGTGTTATTTGGGGCATTCTTGAGTTTTGTACTTAAACAGATTGTTTTATCGATTATCACTAATTCTTCTTAAATTGTTTTATTTAACTGGATGCTTTTGTCTTGATGTAAGGTCCTGTTGACCTAATTGGTAAAGTTACTTTCCCTGAGGAGTGTTAAAAAGAAGTCTTGGCACAAATAATGTTCAATTTCTATTTTTGCTGGTCCTTCCACTGCCAGACAACCTTATGCTGGTAGTGCATACTATTCTGGTAGGTAGAGCGTGGTTGTTGAATGACTGAATTGAATTGAACATCTCTTCCGCGTCTGGCTAGGCACAGCCTGATGTTTTCTAGCTTTGGGTTTCTGTTATGGAGCCTCGAGTCATGGACTGCATTCGCAAGGGCCAGTTGAGATACGAGAATAAAATCCAGGGATTGGCAGAGGATGGGGATGTCGCTGAGCCGTCAGAGCACTTCCGCGCGTCTGTGGGGGGGGGGGGGGGGGGGGGGCGGTGCAGGTGATGCAGGTGACAGCGGAGTGCGGCGGCCAGGGTGGCTGAGCGGTTCTAGGCGCTACAGTCTGGAACCGGGCGACCGCTACGGTCGCAGTTTCGTATCCTGCCTCGGGCATGGATGTGTGTGCAGTCCTTAGGTTAGTTAGGTTTAAGTAGTTCTAAGTTCTAGGGGACTGATGACCTCAGAAGTTAAGTCCTATAGTGCTCAGAGCCATTTTTTTTCAACAGCGGAGTGTGTGGGTCAGGTGAGTGTGCCCAACGAGCACTGCGTTGCTTCGCTGCGAGAGGAAGAGCATACCTTAAAATTTCTTTGGTTTAGCGCTCCATCGTGCTCTCAGTTGTACCGCATGCAGGCGCAAATTATACTTTGGCTGCAGAGAGTTGAAGAGCTGGCTTCTGTAGTCGCGGATTCCCAGTTCAAACCTGAGGTTGATCATCTCCATTACAGAGTGATAAATTAGAAAATTAATTTGATTGCGTTAGAGTGGGAGAGTGATCAGGGGCTTAGCGAATTGTAAAATTCGGTGGTTACTCAAAACGGAACAGTTTCTCCGGGGCATAGAAGTGCCGATATAGAGAATGCACTGTCTAGTTTTGCGAAGTTAACTAAACTCTTCTTGAATGTGTTGCACAACATTCATGCCTTGCTATTGGTACTCAACAGGAGTTGGTTAAATTTTTGTGGTTTACTCTTACCTAAGCAGAATGGGTTAACGTTTTTAAAATAACATGGGAAACCGTTTCTCAGTTGATGTATCTTTTATATCAAGGGTCTTTGGCTGAAATGGTCGGTAGGTAGAGCTGTTTAAGGGAATTGCCACCCGTGTACTAAGAGAATACCTGTCAGCCAGGGTTAAGAGCGACCTCGTTAATCATGTCCAACATGATTATGAGAACCTAGTTGAATATATTGTGAAGTATGCATGACAGCCGTCGCCTCTGATCTAGAGTTGCCTCAGCCGAGATTGGTGCCTCCATTTTGCAAGGGATTAAACTCGCACGATCGTTCTAGGCTCTTGTTTGTCGAGAGGTCAACTAGCTATTGTGACTTGGATAAATTAGCCACTCTTGTGGACGGGGTTAAATAAGTTGATCAAAGGAGAGGTTGTGAGAAGGCCCCATCTCAGTCATCATCTTCTAACATTCTCTGGATTTACAGAAAATCTTTACACCTGTAGACAGTGGGATGGTGGTCGAGCGGTTCTAGGCGCTTCAGTCCGGAACCGCGCGGCTGCTACGGTGGCAGGTTCGAATCCTGCCTCGGGCATGGATGTGTGTGATGTCTTTAGGTTAGTTGGGTTTAAGTAGTTCTAAGTCTATGGGACTGATGACCTCAGATGTTAAGTCCCATAGTGCTTAGAGCCATTTGAACCATTTTGAGCAACATGATAGTCCACTCAAATTACTTATTTGATCTCTTCTTCTGTCCTTTGCGTTGTGCTTGTCAAAAGAAAATTCTAATGCATGGAGCATGTTTTTAAATTCTTTTGTTGAATCATCTTGCTAGTATTGGCTGGTAATTAGTCAGCAGTTTCAAGCAGCAGTATCAAATGGCCTTACCTGGGCTACGAGGAATATCTAAGAACTGATTCTCCCTGACCATAACTTCACTGGGCTCTTCAATCCAGATGTTACGAAATTCTTCCATATTATCATTTCTGTTTTATTTGTCTGTGCATCTTTCACAACCAATAATTTATAAGAAAAGCATCTCTGAATTCTCCATATGAGGTGTAAGTGGCAGCTGTCTCCCTTATCTAATCCACTGTTGCCCATTGAAAGTGTGCACAAACGAATCCTAGATTATATGCCAAAGGCCTTCATGATAATGATGGACTGAACTGAGGAATCCAGGTTTTGGAGTGAAGTGTGTTGCATTATAACTATAATTTTGAAACTTTCATTCAGAGGTGAAATGTTTAAAATCTAACGGGTTGACATCCCTTCAATGTGACACAGCTGCCATTTGTGATGTTCTTGTTATTTCTTCATGTCGGGACTCACAGTCAAAGTTGTCACTGTTGCTGTATCCAGTACTATATTCGCTTCCATCACGACCATGAATCTTGCTCAGTGGTACAAAGTTGTTTCACTCTATTCTGTTTCCCAACCTAATGGTAGTGATGCTTTCTTTTCAAGTCTACTGCAGCTTTTATCTGAATCATCGTTGCCATTCATTGATCCTTTTTTGTTCTGAAATGTAAGAAGCGACTGTACCTCCTCAGTTTCTGTCAGTGATACTGGTTTAGTAACATCTGAACATACATCAGTTTTACATATTTCTTCTTCTGTTATCTCACAGTTTTGATTTATAACTGATGTGTGCCATTTCTAACTTCTCATCGATCAGTTCTTCAATCTTTCGAATTTACTCCTGTGTGTATTAACATGTTTCTCGACTCTTCCCTCATACTCATGGAATTTCGTTTGGTCCTCCTTCTTGCTGTTATTACCACTCAGATTATTTAATTCATCGTTTACTTGTATGTTGTCTAACCCTGATACTTCATTATCGCTAATGGTCGGATTTGGCTCTTCCACGGGAAAAAGAAATTGTTCCACTCCTGAATCACTATCAACCCTATCTTCACTCTGCTCCATAAGACTTATTGTTTTATTCTTATCCTGTTCTTGCTCTACTCACGTCCTGCTCCTCATTCTCATTCAAATTAAGTACTGAACACCATGGCTGACACATAAAAAGGAACCTCATTTTAGCTAATATCTAAACCATATCACATCACACGACAAGACCCACCTATATTAGGTACAATGTTTCCAACAATTTTTATCTCTGATATCTTTAGGTAGATAACCAATCAGACATGGAATAGAACCTACGAAAAGATGGAAAGAAGGCTAAAAATAAAGTACATGTGTTTGTTACTTGTGATAACAATTGTTCCAGAGATTACCATGGTTCTAGATGTTCACAGTTACTGAATCATTACGAACAAAAAAAGATAAAATTTTTACTGCGTCCTAAAATCTCCTGTTTTAATTCGATCCTAGCAGGGTCCAACAATTTATGTAAAACCTAATAAGTGTGTAAGTAATTTTAACTGAATTGTAATTAATCGTGATACAGGAAAACCCTTGAAACCCATGGCTGGAATTAATATATTCAACCGAGTGATTAATACCATGAAATATTCTAGCCATGGCTATGAATCTTAAGGTGGGGAATTTGCATTTTATCATTGAAAAATATGAAAAGTGATAATAAGAACAAGATTTAGATAAACTCTGTAGTTTATTTAAAAAAAATGAATTGGAATCGTTAAGTAACCAAAAATAGTCATGAAATCACTAAAGCTACAATCACAGAACTAACTTGAGAATTACAAAACTGGAACCATCTGTTGTCAAAGCTATTCAAATGGGTTGGATTTGCTTATTAATGACACAATTGACTTGGTGAAGTTTATCTGAACCTGCGTACATGTGACAACTACAGTGACAGTTCCTCTGAATAGAGAAACAAATAATACCATAGATCTAAGACTGCACTGATGAACGTGAGACAGTGAAATCTATCATCGATCTGAACTGCTACGTCCAAGGATCATTTCCCCGGTGGAGACTAAAAATTCGTCCGAGTTCTTCCTTGGCAAATCCCGGATGCCGAACCATCTGTGTTACTGACCAGCAGACTGGCAGCTACGGAAAAGTGGTGAGTTAGATTCGGCAATCAAAGAAGCTATTCCAGCACCAGGGATCGACCAAGTGCCTCAATCTGCAAACGAAACATAAAAGTCATCGTGGTAGCAGAGACACGCTCTCATTCCAGTGGTGAAGCACAGTGCTGCAAGGAAGCCACGGTACAACGCAACAGTAAGTATTCTGAAGCTGTACCAGCATAAAAGAGCCTATGAAAGCTGAAGTTACGAAAGTCTGAAGCCACTAGGAGATCTGACAACAAGAGAAGATCAGGACACATGATGTCATTGCCATCCCAGCTGCTGCAGAGTGGACAGAAAGCGCCAACATGAACACCCCACCTGTCTTAACAAATGTCTCATATGTTGGGTTCTGACTGCTGACTGCCTAGTGCGTTGTCTCAGCCCTTGTCTCAGTTATAGGTATCCACTGACAAGGGAGGCTATGGAGGTCGACACTCGGCATGCCTTGCCATTTTCGATCCTCTATGGAGCCACCACTCTTCTGACAGGATACTGCTGCTTGGCATGTGTGACCAGGATGTTTTTCATCCTCTGCCTTCTAAAGGGAGGGCCACTGCTCCTGCTCGTCCCATTCCTGTTGCAGATATCGATGCTGCCAGTTCCCGTGCCCTAAACGAGGGGTGGGCACTGACCCTTGTGCGAGAGCGTCTCCTGAGTCGCGGTCAGTGAGAGTTCTTTGGAGATCGTATACAGAGCTGAAGTCCACCGACGACAACAGGTCGAAGCCGCCCAGCGGCATAACTACTGCCACACGATACCTCACTGTGCTGGCGGAACTGCAAGTTGAGCAAATGTTGGCCTCCCCCTGCTGACAAGGCCGCCACTCCAGCGGCCCAACTGTGGTGCGGCACCTTGGCTGAGAATCCTGTATTACTACGTTTTCTTGGCACTCTCGAGTCTAGCAAGGTCCTCGCCACCACATACTGCACACCTCTCTCCTGACGAACGTAGAGTTCTAGGACCAGACCCGTACAGGCCTTTTAACTTTCACTGTCGTAACACGACGGAGCTGGTAGTTAAGACCGTCATAATCTTCAATGTGATATGAACAGAATGTTGACACCGTGTCTCAGTGCCATGAAGTTAGATTCTAGGATCACTCCGCAGAGGATTCGAACATTGCACCCCAGTTGGCCCTTCCAGTTGAGCCTGCAACTTACAGAATACCAATGTGTTCAGCACCAAGCCCAGAGACGAAGTCCTTCCTTCCAAGCCAGTAAAGTACTGATTGCTCCCTTCTTCCCACTAACAAAAAAAATCAACCATCAATCCTCTGTAAAGCTGCACTGGTCCACCAATGATGTAACTGTATCATCAACAAAATATCCTGCCAGACAAGAAACTAATGATCCAATTTTCTCCTCTCATTTCTGAAAATAACTGCTCACTACATGTTACGCCACATCTAATCCACAGATCGGTGCTCTCTCAACCAGCAGCTAGCCTTACATTACAGGTCCCGATAAATCTAAAAATCTGTGCTCGAGGCAAGCCGCCAATTCTGCAGCATCTTCTGAACCTGCAATATGTCAGAGCTGTTTTTCCACGTTTTTCGGAAGGCTGGGAGATGTTTATCTGCTGAAAGTATTTTTCTTAATATGGCCCAAGCACTTCCATCCTGTTGTCAGAGTTTCTTCATCTGGTCCACTAGGTCAAAGTTGGCACGACTCTAGCCAAAGCACCTTCCCCCAGGCCAACGTACAAGCAGCTGTCCCTGCCGGCCACCTGCCCACAGTTCTGCGGAGGCCACATTCCCTCGGCTCACCAGGGATCGTTTCTCCAAGCCTCTCTATGTGTCCCCTATTTCATATCTGCAGCGCTCCTCACTTCCAGACCTCATCCAGAAACGTAATTTATGTAGCCAAAACCACGTTAGATTAAATAATGTTAAAACAGGAAAGGGAGCAGCGCGTACAATCACTGTAATCTCATTAATCCACCAAAACTAACTAAAATCCCCTCCAGTTGTACTATTATTCATGAATAAATGAAATGAGACGAACCGAACGACTTGCCACTTTTCGACTTTATGCCACTAGCTCTACTCCTCTTTGTGTCAGAGGAAATTTTCCACCACCAGGGTTTGAACGGGCTTATTTCGACGTGCCACTACATAGGCGCGCATTAGCAATTCTGCTACAGAGGCAAGTACGACAAGAGCAACTAGCCCTGTAAGCTGATTGAGTAGTCTTGTTTGGAGATTGAAATAATATCGTGAGACACAAAACATTGATGATCTGTCTCAGTTGTCAGCCACAGCAGACAATTCCAGCTAACGGCCACAGTCTACATTTTGTGGCTGTAGGTGCTCCGAGGAGCACGTAACGGAAATGTTGGAGGCAACTGGGACGACTGTATTGGTCCAGACAGTAAGAAACCACCACCACACTGTCTATTTGGTATATGGGCGTCAATCTACGAGCGCTATGGTGCACAGAGAAGAAGGGCCACCGAACGTCTGGATCAATGGCGTCGAGCTCTTTTGCACGATGAGTGCAGTGTGTGTTTCTGACAGCTGATGAACGTCGTAGAACACTGCAGAAGCGCCCACCTTCCAACCCACGGATCAAACAGGTATTCCTACAGATTCAGCTTGGAAGTGGGTCGATCATCGTTTTGGGCTGGTATCATTGTTTGGTGTTAGACGTTGTCATGGCTATGTAGGGTAAAGTGAGGGCTATGCAGAACAGTGCAAGCAAATGTATTGTCCAGCCCAAAAGTCAATATTTTGAAAACGCGTTTGTGTTTCAAGATGATGATTACGTACGACCAAGGCCCAATGTCCTCATGGCGACCTTCATCCAGGAGGTAGGACTGGAATGGCCTTGTGTATCTGCTCGCATTATCCCGCTGACCATTCCTGAGGCCATTTGAAACTTTCACACCTACTCCATTACCCACCATGGCAACTAGTATGCCTCATCATTCGGCTGTATACACCTAACCTTCGCTGTGCGATACTTACTTTTTTTAACTGTGTATCATATCTCCTTGATACCTCCTGCTGAAAAGGAACCTAAATTGCAGCTAGTGAAGCCAGCGTCATTGATGAGAATAATTCAATAGGAAGTGCTATTAAGATTAATGGGTGTCTGCTGCACTACCCCGAATGACGCTTTGTTAGTAAATCTAGAACCTGAAAACTAGGAAAAGGGTAGCCATTTACGGGTTAACTGGTTAAAGAAAGACAGTCAGCTGGAAGTAAGAACGATACTTCGAACTGAGGTCAAAACGAAAAAGTTAATAAAGATCGCATATTATAACTGTGGCAAAGAACGGAACACTTCAGCTATAGGCAGGAGAACATAGGAATTTTTCCCAAACATCAAGGAGAGACTAAAAATGAGGTTTCTTAACTTGTCGAGGGGACTAGTACATTACCTGACTGGCCATGGCCCGTATCTAACATATCTCCACAAAATCAATAGACAGATTAATGCTGCCCGTCCCTGCGGCTGCGTGGACACACCAGAACACACATTCTGCGACTGTGCACTCTACGAAGACGCGCTAGGTTATGGCCATTAGGCACTAAGGATATTGGATCCCAAAGTACGAGGGTCGTTCAATAAGTATTGCCACACAATGTTTTTAAAAAAGTCATTAATATTCCTAGGCAAATGTCCTTGCTTGTGCTTCACATTTCATGTTTGTTCTGTGTGCTGGTGAAATTTCGAGCAGTTCTGGAAGAAGGCAGAGCCGCAGTACGGCCTCAAAATGGCATCTGCATACGACTCACGTTACAAGCAGCGTGCTGTTATTGAATTCTTGTGTGCGGAAAAAGAAACCTTGGTAAACATCCATAAACGTTTATGTACAGTGTATGGCGATGCTGCAGTTCATAGGAGTACAGTTGGGCTATGGGTAAAGAAAGTTACAGCCTCAGGTTCAAATGGTTCAAATGTCTCTGAGCACTATGGGACTTAACTTCTGAGGTCATCAGTCCCCTATAACTTAGAACTACTTAAACCTAACTAACCTAAGGACATCACACACATCCATGCCCGAGGCAGGATTCGAACCTGCGACCTTAGCGATCGCGCGGTTCCAGACTGTAGCGTCTAGAACCACTCGGTCACTCAGGCCAGCACAGCCTCAGGAAGCAGAAACAGAGCTCCATGATCAGCCACGCTCGGGACGTACTGTCACAGTCAGTGCTCCAGACATGCGGAATCGTGCGGATGCAATTATTCGTGCCGACCGGCGCATCACAACTCGACAATTGGCTCTACAGTTGTCGGTCAGCATCGGAAGTGCGTCTGCAATGATCGAGACTCCCGGATATTAAAAGAGATGCTCACGATGCGTTCCACAAATGCTTTCAGCGTACCACAAGATTCAAAGAAAGACCATTTCATCTGAAGTGTTTTAAGCGTTTTAAGGCATTTCTGTCATGGCTCGTTACGGAGGACGAGAGCTGGGTGCACCACTTTGCGCCGGAAACAAAACGTCAGTCCATGGAGTGGCATCATCCTCATTCACAACAAAAGAAGAAATTCAAGACAACCACCACTGACAGTCTTCTGGGATTGTGATGGCGTCATTCTCGTGCATGTGATGCCAAGAGGATGAAACGTCAATTCAGAGGCATACGTGAAAATTCTGAATAAACTCAAGAAGCGTTTCCGACGTGTTCGATCGGACAAGAATCCAGCAGTAATTTTGCTCCTACACGATAACGCACTCCCACACACAAGTCTGAGAATCCGGGAACACATCGCCAAATTGGGTTGGACATCATTGCGTCATCCACTCTACAGTCCTGACCTGGCACCCTCGGACTTCCACCTCTGTGGGCCGCTTAGAGATTCTCTACGGGGAACACCCTTTGAAGATGACGAGAGTGTCGGTCATGCAGTGAAAACATGGCTACGCCTACAGGACAAGAGCTTTTGCCAGCAGGGAATACATGCTCTTCCACAAAGTTGGCGTAGGGCAATAGAACGTGGTGGCGACTACCGTAGCAAAATAGGACATGGACAAGGCATGCTGATGTATATTGGCACCAAATTCTGGCTCTTAACATTAAGTATGCTCTGAGAAAAGAAATGTGGGGCATTACTTATTTAACGACCCTCGTAGTACTAAGGAGCGAGTCTGCCGAACGCATCTTAGACGATACTGCAGCCGCAATATCCAGGAAGGCTTCACGAGGGATTCAACAACACATCAGCTTGGTGCCACCTCTGCTAGACGACATGCTCTGCACACGGAGAGACGACAAATGAGATCGTCGAGCAACGATTGAAAGAGTTTCTCAGGAATTTACATTGCGTTGTTGAAATTGATCGTGGAATTGTGAACTTTAACACGTAACAGTGACTGGTGGAATTAATTGTCATAGTGGAAACGTTGCTCCCACGCTGCCCGACGTCCACAGAACCCAGCAAACACTAACTGCTGACCGGGGCAGTATAATGAGGCCAGATCCTGTAGCGGATCTACAGATTAAATGCACCAAAATAAATAAAAGGGCACGAAACAGATTCTGTGAGGCTTATTTTGATATTAGTAGTTGAGTAACTGGTTATGGCTTTTATTGTAGTTTTATAGTACAAGAAAATGAAGTATTTAAAAGTTAAGTACCAAAAATAATTAGTTAATTTATAAATTTGTTATTTTCAAGATAATGTTAGCTTTTCAGATAACAGGCTCTAGCTATGAAGAATAAATAAAAATCATAACTAAATAAATCTCCTTGAGCGTGTTAGGTTAGGTGGGCGTTGATAGGTGAGCCTCTCTTCCAAAGCACATTGACTAAGGGTTAAGTCTTGTAAATTGTACCAGCTTTTAAACTGTACCACTAACATATCCAGTGAACTACCTGCGTCTGTTGAACAGAATGTGTATCAGGCTGTATCTAGCTGTTGCACGTCTCCAGATCGATAGAGCGTTGAGAATTCAGGTGTGGAGTGATTTAAGTTTATTTTATGCTCTCAGAAAGAAAGTATTTGTTTGTGAAGCTAAGTACTTGTAGCCAAACAGGTATGCAAAGTCTTTATATAGCATATAAAAATACTTATTCAGTGACAATGCGGCGTAGGAACATTTAAAATGGCCCTAGCCTCTGTGCACGAAACAGTAAGTTTAAAATGCATGGCATCGTCTTACAAATTGTAGCACCACTTGCTGTATACTGTATACTGTTCTGGTACATTTTAAAATAATGTGCATTACATATGTTTTAACAGTTCATTGATCTCATAACTGTACTGCTATGTGTGTTGATGAAATTTGGACGTTTGCGGTTGAAATGATGGATCATGTACGTCCTGCAACTTGTAATCCACAAGTTTGAATAATCTCTAGCTGACTGGCGACAAATAGCCTTTGATTTAGCAGAAGCCAACGGGAGGAGGCGTGTATTTAAAAACTTCAAGGTAGATAAACTATGGTATTATATTTTCACATCTGACATCCTGACTTATCTCTGCGCCAACTAAAAACTACTGCGGCAGCTAGAGCATTTGGCTTCAACAAAGAAACAGTCATCTTCCGATTTAGTGGACAAACATGGTTTTCAGGCTATGCAGCTACTGAGCAAGTAGAAGACTAGCCTATCCGCAGTACAGAAACCTCAAAACATCATTGCACGAAGAGCAAAGTACAAATTTGAGAGGAAGTCTCTAACTAGTGCAGAAAACAGGACAAATAGCGAACATGTTTGTTGTTTCAGTGTTTCTGGTATGTATGTATGTATGTATGTACGTATGTGTTAAAAGACAACGCTTTTCTGATTATTTATGACTTGGAGTTCCACCGGCATCAAACTTTCAGACAGTGGTGAGATGACTAGTGAACTGTTTGTTCAGTGGATGGAGCACATCATCGAAACTGTAATATCTGATTTTAACGGAAAGTCGGACATGCAATAATTTTAGATGGAGATGATGGTGTATCATGATTTGTTTGTCTCCACACACACCACTCAGTAGCAACAGCCACTAGACGTTGCATCTTTTTTAAGCCACTTGTAGCTTATTACAATCAAGCAGCGGACGAACGACTTCGCACAAACACTGACAGCAATATTAGTCAGGCAAGGGGTTTTCAGATATTAGGAGAGTGATATGGCAGGGCTGCAACCGTAAAACGTTGTGTCAGTGGGTTCTCCAAAACTGGCATCTAGCTATTGGATCCCGACTTCATCAGAATTAGGACTTCGTGGCGACTAAATTCAGTCTAGAATCACGAGCTAGATATGAGAAAGTAGAAACAGACAAGTCCAGAAGTGACACGAAATTAAAGACAGACTAATGAAAATTATACACTGCTGAATACTTCAACTCCCACAAAACAAACCTGTGGTAGGATAGTGTCAGTAGGCCGATAAGACAACACTTTCATTCCAGCACTACGGAAAAGTAAAAGAAGCGGAGCAACGTCGTCTTCTGTCGAGATCACAGGTAGTCCTTACAGGAGGCCCCTCTTTGACAAAGAAAACGGAAGTAACCGAAACAAAATAAAACTTGCAACAATTAACAGGGCAGTACGTCTTCATGGAGGTTCTGTGAAGTTGACCAGTAAGAAGCAATAGCTACGTTCATCAAATGTTGTGTATTTTACAGAGATAGCTGTAAACATGAATGAGTACGTAACGTTGAAGCTGTTTAGTTTAAATCCAAAAATAGCCTAATATTTTAGATAATGCATATGTATTTGGGGGCTCAGATTTGTTTGCTAATGTCCTAAAAATTCAAATAAATATTGGTCATGCTCATCAAATTTCTGTATTTCTTGTTATAACTGAGAAAGTCTTTGGTGCTACAACTCATAATACTAGTAGCACGATTTAGAAGACTTTTTTGTAAATTGTATCTCTTTACACCTCTACATCTGTGGTGTTACACCTTTTAAATAGCAAAAAATATTTTTGAAGACTTTTGACGTTAATGTCTGAGATAACGGGCCATACATTATTGGCATTACAGTGAGATAATGTCCGGTACATTTCACTAAAATCAGGAAAACGGTGCAAGTGGTACAATTTGAGACTTTACCCTGTCGAGATTCTTCAGACTCAGACTTCAGGGTCTGGCTACAGCATTAATTCTGTCCATATGATTATAGTTATGATTCATTCTACCATTTAACGTGGGTACAATTTTTTTTCGGTAGTGATACAAGCTTTCAGAAATGATGGAGATGGAGGGATACATAAATTTTGATATTCAAAAAATCTGTTTCGGAAACGAATGAGTCGAAAGTTATCAGTGAAAATAGATAACATCAGATCTATCTTTCGTAAGCTGACAGTGAGAAAAATGCCAATAGATACGCTTCTGTACAATTTTGTTTTCCTGCATGATTTACATTGTTACTATTGCAACAGCTGTCCATAGTAGCAACTCTCAGATTAATCGTCAAAAAAATTCCCTTCGCACCCAGTCGAACAACCCTTTGTTCACGTAATTTACGAGGATCAAGCTGGGTGACGACCTCGAAAACCACCGCTATTTCTCGTCAGTTTCAAGGTACAGCAGCTTAAATCCTCGATGGGGGCGGGGGGGGGGGGGCTATGCCAGTTGCCAATTAGAGACCAAAAACCAGCGTATGCAGACAGACAACACAATAAGCAACTAGCCCCGCCACATCACCCAATATAGAATTTAAGCAAAAACCTATGTCACTATTCATAAGGCACGCCAGCTTAATTTGAACATATTCGTTAATATCAATATCCCAGCAACTGGAAGTGCAGTCTAGAATATCTGTGTTGTTACATACCATCGTATGGCCAGTACCAAGGCAATGTTCTCGAGTCATACATTTGCTTGGCTGTTGCAAACATGTGTAAACCTTACGCTTATATATCGGTACTGATGGCTGACCCATATGTCACGACTACGAAATATACGGCGTTCTTCCATCGCAAACAAACCATCTCTTACAGTCCCTAACAGAGCGCTAATCTTAAATAATGGTTGAAAAACACCCTTCTTCACGCCGTTTCCTCAGAATGCGACCCATCCTGATGGGAAAACTACTTCCTCAAGGCAAAAAGTCTGTAAACCCAGGACCACCTATTTATTCTCAAATTTACCTTCTGCAAACGTCCGCCTCCATAGCAGAGTGGTCTGTGCCACTATCATGTAGAAGACAAGAGTTCGATTCCCGGTACTGCCAGGAAATTTTCTTTGGTTGGGGGAGTGGCACGGCATGCCCTCAGCTTCATGAGGTCAACTGAGGGGCTACTCGAGTGATAAATAGCGGTTCCAAGGTAAAGAAACTCAACAACGACCGGAAAAGCGGCGTGCAGAACACATGCATCTGCATACCGCATCCAATTACGCCGTTGGCTTAGGACGACATGGTGGTCAGTCAGGCCCGACTCGGCCATCTATGGCCAGAACGCAGAAGTTCACTGACTTTACATACTGCAAAGATAGGATGTAGATATAGTGGGGGTAAGTGGAGTAAAATAGAAACAAGATTGGGTTTCGAATTAGAGTAATATCAACAAGCAGCAGAAAGTGCTCTAACGGAAGTGAGATTCGTTCTGAATCGAAACATAGGGTAGAGATTAAGTTACTCTGAACACTGCAGTGATAGCACAGCTCTCAGCAAAGCAAAGACTTCAGTATACATGCCGACGCGACAGGCAGATTGTGAGACGGAGAAAGTGTAAGAGGACAATGAACGTGTAGTTATGTATGGAAAGCGAGACTAATAATGACGGGGGTTGGAAAGCTGTATTAAGGGAAGGAACATGAGAGGCAGTTGAGGGAAAATATGGGCGTGCAGGAGGTATGAGAGAAAGTAATGGAAAAGCAATGGTTAATCTTCTTTGGACACTTCTATCGAATGAAAGCGAACAGGCAGTTGTTGTTGTCTTCAGTCCGAAGACTAGTTTGTGCTGCTCGCCGTGCAAATCTATCCTGTACAAGCCTCTTCATTTTTGCGTAACTACTGCAACCTGCAACCACTCCAGCCTTCTTCCTAGAGTCAAACGGTGTCTCCTCGACAATTTTCCCCAACACTTCTTTCCATTACCAATTGGCTACTCCTCGCTGCTTCAAGATACGTCACATTAACAAATTTCCTCTTCTAATGAAGTTGAGAGGTGCCGGGGCTAGCAGTGTATTTAACACTAAATTCTCCTAGAATCTTCATATCGAAATGATGCTCTAAGCCCCCCCCCCCCTTTTCTAACTCCGACTTTTGCTGTTGCACATGGATTAAGATGAAACGCGAACTGACTGTAATCGACCCTGCAAGTGGTGTAGAAAAGAGTTTGGCACCTGCAATAATTTAATTTGATAGAAATTAATTTGATAAAGGAAAGTTTCATTAACGTAGTGAGAAATGAAAGGGATGCTCTACCTATCAACAGAATGAAAGTTCTGTCCAAAATAACAATTTGATTTATTATGATTACTCAAAATAATAAACAAAACACATTAAACATTTACAATACGTCCAATTGGATACTCAAATAAATGCTGTGAAGGTGAAGTTGTCCATAAACTAGATTGTGACATTTATGACCAAGTGGTATGTGGAGACAATTCCTTGCAACTCAAATCTTAAAAGAAACACCCAGCCAACCCAACGTTAATTGCTGCTACAGTAGTGAGAACTCAATGAACACCCAAGACAGAACCACGTTAGAAAAGACGGGAACAGGCGCGCTCTGCTGAGCTCTGATTGTCACATAGCAAAATTCCCTAATCTTCCGGTGCTGCAGACATACATTACCAAGCTGTCTTCTTAACTGCAAGGACACGATCTGGCATACCGGAGGCGATGGCTGGTTGCTTCGACGTCCCATCGTGGTGATGATAATGTCGCGAGTATAGCCCGAAACAAATTATCCTGGTCTGGTTGTTCCAGACTAAAGACTTTCTAGGAACAGAAATGCACCTTTGAGGGAGACGAAGAAGGCTCGCTACACAATCACTGACGGTACAGTGATTGATTTTAACAAGCGAAGTTACACAGTAACTCCGATACAATCAACTTTAGCCAAAACTGCTCAAGACGGACAACACAGTCCGCTTGTACGCAGAACATTCAATTGACAACTGCACTCGGAAAGTTACGTTGAAATCGAAACTTCAGCAACTTTGTCACACAGTTACAATTAAATGAAAGTATATTAGAAAGCCAACGGAAGGCAGGCTGTCCAGAGGCAGCGTGGCTCAGTCTTATAACTTACTCCAACCGAAAGGCGAGAGCCGACTCCCTCAAGAGCATCCTTTCATTTCTTTCAGTTGCTAGTATCTAAAAGAGAAAAATTCAACAGTCTTTCACGTATCAAAATCTGATTATTAGTGTCGGAGAAAGTACCAAATTTAGAACAGTATTCACCTGCTGTGAACGTGAAATCGTGTTTTGAACATGAACACAGAACACGACAGTGGCCGTGGTCAAACGTGCCAATCAGCAACTCGAAAACCGGCAGAAAATTCCACTCTATTGCCAAAGCACTACTATTCCACCAATGGAGATACTTGGTGACAATTTCTGCACCGATTTTGCTACGCCACGGAGCTATCCCCTGAGAAAGGCAATCACAGTTATGATTCTGCAGAAAACGAGGGAATTTGCCCGCCAAGACTGCCTGGGAACACAAGTCATCCCCACGCCTCGCTGGTAGCCCGTTAGAAAGTGTTTTCACTAAGTTTCTGCGAAGTAACGGAATCTCTAGCCCCAGCCGCTCCTTCAGGCCCCTGTGGGAGTGTCGCCCCCGTTCTTATGACAATGTCGGCGTCTGGACAGCATCCACTCGGCTCCCTCACACCCGTCGGCATGACCCTTTCAAGATCAGCAGAGTCCGCCTGTCACCGCACCACACGGGTGACGAGAGTCGCTGTGTGGGAAGACCGCGTGTGGAGCAATAGAAACTTTTCACCACATGCAATTAGAGAGGAAAATATTCATATCTTCTGAGTTCTCAATACTAGCCTTGTAATACCAATACTCAGCCGTACTTCCCCAAATCGAATAATTCAGAGTAAGATATAAATATGAGAGGGGGCAAGTCACTGTGTGCATCGTAAAGGCATGCCACCTCTCAAAGTTGTCCTATAAATTACATTTTACCTCCTGTTCGATTCAGTATCACACATCCACCTATCTACTATTCAGCATTCTTCTGTAGCACCACATTTCAAAAGACTCTATTCACTTCTTGTCTGAACTGTTTATTGTCCCCATTTCACTTCTGTACAAGGCCACACTCCACACGTTTACCTCCTTAAAATACTTCCTAACACTTCAATACAGGTATATACACTGATCAGCTAGAATATTATGAGCACCTATCCATTAGCTGGTATGTACAGCTTTGGCACGGTTAACAGCGGCGACGCATCATGGCATGGAAGCAATGAGGCCTTGGCAGGTCGCTGGAGGGAGTTGGCACCGCATCTGCACACAAAATCACCTAATTCCCATACATTCTGGGGAGGGTGTCGGTGAGCTCTAACGCCACGTTCAGTCATATCCCAGATGTTTTCTACCAGGTTCAGATCTGGTGAGTTCAGGGGTCCACTCCATCACACTCCTGGCATTGTGACATGGCGCATTATATTATTGAAAAATGCCTCTGCAGCCGGCAAACGTGAGCATCAACCAGCGTAGGATATTCCTCGGCCCTCATGGTGCCTTGCACGAGCTCCGCTACATCCGTGGCTGCCCACGTGAATGTTCCCAGAGCATAATGGAGCCGCTGGCAGCATCTCTCTGTCCCGCAGTATAGGTATCAAGGAGTTGTTCCCCTGGAAGGCGACAGATTCGCGCTTTCCCACTGTCATTATGAAGAAGTTATGGGGATTCATCAGATCATGCAACGCTCTGCCACTGCGCCAACGTCCAGTGCCGATGGTCACGTGCCCATTTCAGTCACAGTTGCCGATGTCGTGCTGTTAACATTGGCACATGCATGGTCCGTCGGCTGCAGAGGCCCATCGTTAGGAGTTTTCGGTTCTCTGAGTGTTCAGACACACTTGTGCTCTGCCCACAGTCAAAGTCTAATGTTAGTTCCGCCACAGTTTGTCGCTTGTCCTGTTTTACAAATCTGTCCACGCTACGATGTCTGACATCTGTAATGAAGTCGGCCGCCCAACCCCACAGCAACTGTATGTAGTTTCACCCTGGTTTCGCCACGTGTTGAAGACTCACCACAGCACACCTCGAACATCCTACATGTCATGGAGTTTCCAGAGTGCTCGCACCGACCCTCCAGGCCATCACAATCTGCCCTCGGTCAAACTCAGATAGATCGCGCGCCGTCCCCATTCTCCACACGGACAGCACTCTCACTGATACTACACGCAACATGCATGTGTCTGACTAGCAGTCATTTCTCGTCAGGTAAAGTTGCTATCGATAGCAGGTCGGTAGTCATAATGTTCTGGCTGATCAGTGTACACAGGCAACACCAAGATGGAGTTGTGCGTTGGATGAAAGATGGTAAACATGTTTCTATATCTGGAAGATGACATATGTTCAAATTTCGGGCCAGTCGTACAAGCATGAGGGCTAATAGCGCCAGTGTGAGGATACAAAGAAGGTTTGCTTTAAATGCATGCTGTAGCGGTTGTGAGCATTAGTTACCTTTGAGATTGGACGTGGTGAGTTGATGTCAGTCGAGAATGCCCCTAGGGCAACAAAGGTGTCATTATCAGCAACTCACTAAGTTTGAACGAGATGGTGTAATAGGGCTGCGAGAATCTGGATGTTCCTTGTGCGGTATTGGAAAAAGACATGGCAGGAATATAGCCAGCGTGCATGATTTCTGGCACCGGTGGCACCAGAATGTATGGTCGCAGTAAGATCGGGCTCCAGACGGCTACGTGGCACTACCGAGAGGGACGACCATCTTGTTCGGCGTATAACTCTGGCGTATCGTACCGATCTGCAGCAGCAACTTGAGCACCAGTTGACATGACTGTGAGACAACGAACTGTTACAAATCGGTTACTTCAAGGACAGCTCCGAGCCAGACGTTCTGCAGCTTGCATTCTACTGACCCCAAAACACCGCCTTTTGCGACTTCAATGGCGTCAAGCGAGAGCTCACTGGAGGGCGGGGCGGAGGCCTGTTGTGTATTCTGATGAAAGCTGGTTCTGCCTCTGTGCCAGTGATGACCGTGTGTTGGTTAGAACGAGGCCAATTGAAGGCCTGTAACCACCCTGCCTGGATGCTAGGCGCACTGGGCCTACACCTGGAGTTACGGTCTGGGGTGTGATTTCGTATGACAGCAGGAGCACTCTTGTTGTTATCGCACGCACCCTGACCGCAAAATTATACGTCAGTCTCGGGATTTGACCTATTGTGCTGCCATTAATGAATTCTAGGGTGGGCTCTCCAGCAGGACACGTTAAGGAAACAAATACTCCTGTACTTCAAGAGAAAATGCCACCAATAGCATGAAATATAGAAATAAGAAGGGAATTAAAAAGAAGTGACATTCCATTCAGAAGTAATCACCACTTGGCGTTAGCGCAGTGGTTAGCACACTGGACTCGCATTCGGGAGGTCGACGGTTCAATCCCACGTCCGGCCATCCTGATTTAGATTTTCCGTGATTTCCCTAAATCATTTCAGGCAAATGCCGGGATGGTTCCTTTCACAGGGCACGGCCGACTTCCTTCCCCAGCCTTCCCTAATCCAATGAGACCGATGACCTCGCTGTTTGGTCTATTCCCGCAAATCAATCCAAACCACATGCGTTAAGACATTTACCCCACTGCGAGACTTGCACTTCCTCGTCGGACTGAAACCAAAGCCCCCGCATGTCTCTCTTCAGGTCGCCATGGATGTGAAAATCACACGGGAGCATAACCTTCGTCTACTTGGCAGTGTGGGGGTGGACATTATCGTGCAAAAGCACGATTCCGTCCGACGGCACTCCGACAGGCCGAGGGCAAACGGCAAAGCCAGCAGTGGAAGCATACCACACCACCCCCGCCACAGACATCCAAAGCTGTTCACACAAGTTCCGGTTAGGTCATAATGACCTTCTTCTTCGACTGCAGGGGTCCTCTGCTCGGCGAGTTCCTCGATCGTGGAACCACAGTCAATGCGCAACCCTACAAATACACTCTGCAGAAACTGAGAAGCGCCATAAAGTCAAAACATATAGAAATGCTGTCGCACGAAATCTTCCTGTTGCGCGATAACGTCCGACCCCACACTGCCAATCGGACGAGGGCTGCCCTTCAGCGATTTGGTTGGGAAACATTGTGACACCCTCTGTACAGCCCAGGTCTTTCACTGTGTGATTTTCACGTCTTTGGTGACCTGAAGAAGAACACGCTTGGACGTCGGTTTCAGTCAGACGAGGGAGTGCAAGGGTGGGTGCTGTTGTGACTCCGCCAGCGGCCGACCGCGTTCTACGAAACAGGAAGTGCTCGTCTCGTCTCCCAGTGGGATAAATGTCATCAGGAATGTGGTGGTGATTACTTTTGAACGGAAGCATTCTCTAATCCCGTTGTGAGGTGTGTGTTTTTCATTCTACTGTCTTGTGTAGAACGAAACTTTTTGAAGCATAATGTACTAAATTTAAATAGCGACCGCTAGTTTCCTTGTTGCTTACGTGTGACCCTTATTCCTGGCCCGGCGTAACTCCGTCTACGTTTTCTTATTGTTTTTAGTACTGACAGACATAGTCCTATGATTATGCGTCTTTATTCTTTATTAGGTTTATTCTGTGACATGGCCAACGTTTGGCCCTCAAAATAATTTAATTTTTGTAAGTATAACGATTTTCCTTATTATGAAATCATTAGATTGATGATGTATTTCAATGTTTAATATATGTTCGCCTGGGTTAATTTACAGGTTCTGAAGAAGATGCCATTATCGGCATCGAAACATAGGTAAACTAGAAAAAAAAATTACCTTGCAACTGAAGGCTGAATTTATTATTGTGTGTACAGTTCACGGTTGCAGAACCGCTGCATTATGTTAAAGATTTGTAAACTTAAGTAGCTTTCAAAGGAGAAAAAATAAAAAATTAAACAACATGGACAAAAGAAAAGACAACGTGGGGATAAGACGGATTACCAGCGAAACAGAAAACGATGAAGAAAGAAGAGGTCCAGCAGTCATCACGTTAGCCTTTCTGGACAATACGAAAATAAATAAATCAGTTATATAACAAGAGCCGGAAAACTCTTTATTTAAAAGTAGCCCTTAACTGACCCCTTAACTCTGCAACTGGTAAGCTGTTACGGACAAGACAGAGAATTAAAAATTACCTAGTTAAATCTGTAGTATAAGACAGCAACTCCGATTCGCCGCCCAGCCCGAGTATCGATATGGAGGAAAGGACTGAGATACAGATCGTGGACAAAATTAGGAAAACCAAAACACGACACATTACCAAGCCGAATAGGGTGCAGAAAAACTGTTGGCATTCAAAACACTTTCCAGTCACTTCAGAATAGATTACAACCCATCCTGTATGGTTTTCTAGGGGATCTTACACTATTCTTCCTGCAAAATAAAGTCAAGTTCAGGTAACGTTCATGTAGGTGAACGGCAATCAAACAAGCTTGTCTCCAAAGTAGACCACAAAGGCTCAAAATTGAGATCTGGTGACAGGTGGCCAGGAGGAGATGCGACATTTTATCCTCGCGATCACAAAGCCAGTCCTGGAAGATGCGAACTGCTTGAACATGGGCCCTGTCATCTTGGGATATATCGTAACTGTTGTGGAAGAAACGTCGTACGATGGGACGGACCTGAGCAGCCAAATGGTCACATAATCCTTGACAGTAATGCGATCTTGCAGAGTACCCTTAGGGTCCATGCAATACCACGATATGGCTGCCGAAACCGTCACCGAAACGCCTGCCATGTTCCTTTCTTGGGATGTCAAACCAGCCAGAAACTAAAAGCGTGAAACATCACTCAGCCTACGAAATGACATTTTTCCATCGAACCAGCTTTCACAGCTTCTACAGCGTGTTTTTCTGTTACGGATATTTACATCACTGGTGACTAGTTTTGGTATTCCAAGATGCCCATCAGTTCCAACATCATGGAGTTCCCTTCGTGTTATTTTGGTGCTGCCAGACTCCGTGAGTGCGACATTCGGTTTTTAATATCTTTTTGTGTGGGATCTAAAATTTAATAACCTCTCTCACACCGGCTTGTTTTAGCTTCACTGATCAGGATAGTAAAAACATGCGTATATTAAGGGAATTTTCATTGACAAAGCAGGCTTATCACATTCACACAGTTCAATACTGTTCTATCCTGATTAAATTGAGCTTAACTTAAATTCCATAAGGCAGTGAAGCAATTTCGAAGTCTCGGTGCGACGAAAATTGTCAGTCGATCTCCTGGAAACATTTGTAATAATTATTAACTTTCGGTGATCACATGGGGAAGACCGGAGATCTGCTGGCAAGACCGTGTTAGCCTATTTATTTGAAGTAACTGGATATCTTGAGCATACAAAACGGCAGGTTCGTCCAGTGTAAATCAGACGTTCCCCACTGATTCCGTGCAACACAGCGTAGTAAGCAGACACTGTCAATAATAATAAGTTAAATAATACGCGAACACACTTACTTTAGTTTAGTTCATATATTAAATTCCTTCTCATACAGAATCTCATCAAGATGGCGACTAGCTCAACAATACGTACATATACATCCTTCTTTCACGACTAATCGGCAAGAAGTCCCCATTCTTATCATAAGAGAAAACATAGATAGCAGCGAAGCTACTCCATGGAGTAAATGGACGCTCCAAGGAATAATTGGGCTTGAAACTAATTTGCATTGATAATCGGTAAGATAAGAAGAGATATTTCGAGATATGTACTGAGTTATATAATTTATAAAATTTCTGAAAATATCGCGGAGAGACCGCTGCAAGAGACATTACAGGTTCTGCAGTCACTTTCGTAGCTGTCGCCCGCTTATTTAGCGACGCAATCCTCTTCAGTGTCCGTCTGTCACGATTACTCATCACATACTTCCGGTCGCGTTGTGACTTGGCAGATGATGTTTTCCCGCTGTCACTGTATGCGGTATAAATCTTCGATACGGTGCCTGTTGAAACACCAAACATTTCAGCCACCTTGATTACACAGGCACCCACCATAAGAGCACCAACAACTTGTCCATGTTCGAAGTCACGTAGCCAGCCGCTGTGGCCGAGCGGTCAGGCGCTTCATTCCGGAACCGCGCTGCTGCTACAGTCGCAGGTTCGAATCCTGCCTCGGGCATGGATGTGTGTGATGTCCTTAGGTTAGTCAGGTTTAAGTAATTCTAAGTCTAGGGTACTGATGGCCTTAGATGTTAAGTCCCATAGTGCTTAGAGCTATTTGAACCAGTTTTTGAAGTCACGTACTATGACATAATGCACCCACGACTGCACAAACTCTACTCTCAGCACGACTGATACTTGCAACGTAATGAGCGTGTTTCGCGGTCAAATACAACAGCACAGCCTGCAGGCTTGATTCGAATTTGCATATCAAGCGTTCATTTGTGACGGCGTTTCCACATATTTGTCCATTCCTTGTTCTTGGGCTTCGTACTACTGCCGCACGTCACTTCCTCGGAGTCTGCTGCTGCCGCAACCTCGATCATATCACATTGGCCTGTCTACTGACGTGAGACTAATAGCACGCCGAGGTGACCAAAGTCATGGAACAGCGATATGCACTTATACAGATGGCGGTAGTATTGAGTACACAAGGTATAAAAGGGCAGTGCATAGGCGGAACTGTCATCTGCACTCAGGCGATTCATGTCAAAATGTGGCCTACGTGATTATGGCCGGACGACGGGAATTAACAGACTCTGAACGCGGAATCAAATGGTTCAAATGGCTCTAAGCACTATGGGACTTAACATCTGAGGTCATCAGTCCCCTAGACTTAGAAGTACTTAAACCTCACTAACCTAAGGACATCACACACATCCATGCCCGAGGCAGGATTCGAACCTGCGACCGTATCAGCAGCGCCGTTCCAGACTGAAGCGCCTAGAACCGCTCGTCCACAGCGGCCGGCTAACGCGGAATCACGGAATGGTAGTTGGAGTAAGACACATTGGACATTCAATTTCGGAAACGGTTAGGGTATTCAGTATTCCGAGTTCTGAGGTCCACAGTGTCAAGAGTGTGCAGATAACAAAAAATTTGTGGTATTACTCCTCACAATGGACAACACAGCGGCCGAAGGCCTTCACATAACGACCGAGAGCAGCGGCGTTTGCGTGCAGATGTCAGTGCTAATAGACAAGCAAAACTGCGTAAAATAACAGCAGGAATCTTTGCGGCACGTACGACTATCTTATCCCTTAGTACAACGAAGCCAAATTTGGTGTTAATTTGCTATGGCAGCAGACGACCGACACGTGTGCCTTTGTCAACAATACGACATCGCCTGCAGCGTCTCTCCTGGACTTGTGACCATATTAGTTGGACCCTAGACGGATCGAAAACCGTGGCCTGTCAGTAGAGTCCCGATTTCAGTCGGTAAGAACTGACTGGAGGTTTCGAGTGTGGCACAGAACCCACGAAGTTATGGACCCGAGTTGTCAACAAGGTACTATGCAACGTAGCACAGAACCCACGAAGTTATGGACCCGAGTTGTCAACAAGGTACTATGCAAGGTAGCGGTGACTCCATAATGGTGTACTATGTCTTTACATGGAATGGACTGGGTCCTCTGGTCCAATTTAACCGATCGGTGTATGGCAGTGGTTATTTAGGCTACTTGGAGACCATTTGCAGCCATTCATAGACTTCAGTTTCCAAACAAAGACGGAATTTTTATGAATGACAAGCGCCATGTCACTGTGCCATAGTTCTTCGCGACTGGCTTGAAGAACATTCTGGACAATTCGAGCAAATTATTTTAACACCGCCGGCCGTTGCGACCGAGTGGTTCTAGGCGCCTCAGTCCGCTGTGCTAAAAGAGGCCCGACACGTTAATAGGAGGCATCCCATGACTTTTGTCACCTCATTGTGTATACCGCGGCCTTGCACTTGACCCTCAGCCTCGCTGTTCACTGACGCCTTCTACACGCGCCATTTACGGAGGACTCTTTCCAACGTTGCCATGGTGTCATCTGTGTCTATCTCACAACACATGCTCCAGCCGTTGCCTAGCCTGGAAATCGGCAACGCTGGTGTTTACACAACACTGGGACACAGGTTATTATTCTAGTTCTCCCTAGAATGTTCCAAAACACTTCGCATAAAGCAAGATTTGTCCGGGGCTGATACTTCCGGTTCTATTGCTGATAAAAATTTAGGGTCAAGAGTTCTGAATAGCCGTAGGTCAAGGGACCATTTGTATACCCAACGTAACCCTCGTTCAACCTTCTGTAAGGACTTATGTGTATCTATGTAGATGCAGAAGGATCGCCTTACTGTAACTATCGTACAGTACAGAATCAACATTTGGGTATTACATGTGTCCTCCAGTTTAGGTAAATGGAGCAAATCGGTCGTACGTGATTTAAATATGGTCTGTGGTGCGTCTTAAGGGTCTTACAGAGGCACCATTTGTTTTATGGGCGGTTCCTGAGAAAACACTAAAAACTTAGTTTTTGGGTACTAAAACCGAGCCTCGGATTCCAGCACTGCTGTGCGCAGCATATGGATCAAATTCTTACGAATAGTCGTAAGACCTAAAACTCGAACAAAATTCAAAATTTTCTTGATATGTTTATTAGTTCGTTGTGGCCAAACGGTTGTAGGCTCTTCACTCCGGAACCGCGCGACCGCTACGGTTGCAGGTTCGAATACTGCCTCGGACATTGATGTGTGGGATGTCCTTAGATTGGTTAGGTTTAAATAGAAATTCTAGGGGACTGATGACCTCAGATGTTAAGTCCCATAGTGCCCTGAGCCATTTGATACGTCTGTTTATCAGTCTCCGAGTAACAGAGGTTCAAAGTGACCTTACATGTAAAAGTAAAAAATACACGTAAAATCAGACGTGAAGCGAAAACATAGATTATAAAGAAATGCAGCACGGAGAAATATGCTGTAAAGTATTTCCGCTTTCATCAGAGAGGTTACAGGAACCCCATGTTGTTGTGGCACAGAAGCACATGCAAATTTTTTGTGTATATAAAATCTGGTCTGAGATGTAAGCTTACATAGTTTTGCTTTGTTTATATTTGACATAAGTAAACTAACAAAATTTTACTGACCTGTAAAATGTTTCTATCGAAGCACAAAAACTGCGAATGTATTCCTGTTTATTAAAGGACTCTGGGTGAGAAATGCTTTACTAGCTGCCTCATTTACCTTTCTAAGCACATTTAAAGATTTTGGTGTGCGAACATATCCGCTCTGTGATGAGAGGGAAGGAGACAGTGGCAGTGGGAAGGAGAAGGAAAAGTAATAAATAGTGGAAGATGGTACACGTCGGTTGTGGTATAGAAAGAGCGAAGGAGACAGTGGCATTGTGAGAGAAACTGAGGGACACAGTGGCAGTGGAACACAGTAGATAGTGACAGAACAGTGCTAGGAAAAGAGTGAAGGAGACAGTGCCAGTGGGAAGAGGAATAAAGTTCAAATGGTTCAAATGGCTCTGAGCACTATGGGACTTAACATCTATGGTCATCAGTCCCCTAGAACTTAGAACTACTTAAACCTAGCTGACCTAAGGACAGCACACAACACCCAGCCATCACGAGGCAGAGAAAATCCCTGACCCCGCCGGGAATCGAACCCGGGAACCCGGGCGTGAGAAGCGATAACGCTACCGCACGACCACGAGACGCGGGCAGAGGAATAAAGAGAAGGAGAAAGTGGAAGAGAGTGAGAGCCAGTGATAATGAGAGACAGAGTCTGCGACAATGACAACGTGTACAAGAGAGATAGCAACTGTGAGAAGAGACAGCAGCAGTGAGAAAGAATGAATGAAACAGTAGCAGTAAGAGAACAAGAGGGAGACAGTGACAGCAAGAGGAGACACTATTTGCAGGACAGGATGAAAGAGACTGTGGCTGTAAGAAAGGAGACAGTGAGAGAGAAACACAAACAGAAAATGACAGTGAGTCTGGCTGAATGAGTGGATGGGTATGAGCGACTTACAGTGATGCCTAGTGAAGGAGCCGGCGGCTGTAGCCGAGCGGTTCTAGGCTCTTCAGTCCGGAACTGCGCCGTTGCTACGGTCGCAGGTTCGAATCCTGCCTCGGGCATCGATGTGTGTGATGTCTTTAGGTTAGTTACGTTTAATTAGTTCTAAGTCTAGGGGACTGATGACCTCAGATGTTATTTCGCATAGTGCTTAGAGCCATTTGAACCAATTTTTGAGCTAGCGAAGATGTGCTAGTTACAGTTAGAGGACCTTGTGGGTGTGAGAAGTGAGTTGCATGTTGAGCGCGAATATGTTCGCTGGCCAAAATTATTGGGAACATTTTTAAAGAAGCTAGAGATGGTATAACGAGAGAGCCGGTATCCCACTTTCTAGTGAGAATTTTTTTTAAAAGCAGGAGCATATTCGCCTTTTTATCCTTTTATCCTAAAAAATGTTCGAATGTTCAAATGTGTGTGAAATCTTATGGGACTTAACTGCTAAGGTCATCAGTCCCTAAGCTTAAACACTACTTAACCTAAATTATCCTAAGGCCAAACACACACACCCATGTCCGAGGGACGACTCGAACATCCGCTGGGATGAGCCGCACAGTCCATGACTGCAGCGGCCTAGACCGCTCGGCTAGCCCCGCGCGCTTTTTATCCTCAGATAGGAGCATATTTCTACTGGTTAGTGGAATGGCTGACGTTGCTTGTGTTTTAAGTTCACGATCCGTGTTGCTGCTCGGACTGTTTGCGATACGTTTACAATGACTTTCACCGCTCTCCGGATTTCGCTTCTGGCTAAACGTTACTTCGCGAGCTTTGCTGTGGTCAGTGAGATCGATTGCTAGTTTGTTCTAACCGTCTCTGGTTCACCAGCAGTGCGTGTGATCGTAAACTGTATTCTACCTACGCAGAAGACGACAGAAAAAATCGTTCTGAGCGTGTGTTTACACAGGCACTCCGTTGTTGGATTTCGAAACTCGTCAGGCCACGCGTGAGGGTTGTCGAACGTCATCGCCGTTGTCTCGCGACGAACTTTTCCGTAAGGGCTCTGTCCTCTGTGCTCATCGCCGCGTTACCGGCAGCCGCAATCAGCGTCGTTTGCGCCGCGGGCCGTGCCGCTTCGTCTGGCTCGCCTAGAGCGGCTGCGGGGGCGGATCCGCCGGGAAGCCAGCCAATGGGAGTCGAGCGCCCGCCCACACGTCGCAGCCCCGTCCCCCACCCCTCCCCCCTGCCTCCTGGAGACGGTCCGGACTGACCACCGGTCCAGTGTCCTCGACCGCCTCCCTGCAAAGTCGCGCGCGCGGAGACAAAGGAACGACGGCAGCCACTATGCAGCCATTACTTCACTGCCATCACGCAACGCCACCCTCATTACTCCCATACCAAGGAAACGATCGACATGCGAACCGTATGAATTTCCAGTTGAAGACGTACACTATTATGAAACTACTCGGGATTCTTTTTCTTAGTTTACTAGCGATTTAATACTAATATTCAACGAAGGTCCTCCAGAACAACACTCTCGGCGCCTCGACTTCAAAAACGCGCTGACTACATCAATCTATAAAAAGGTAACATCGCTGTTCCACTGAACTGACGCACCATACATCTCAGCTCAATTCGTATCACAGCTAACTGTGATAGATGGGGCCGGCCGGAATGGCCGTGCGGTTGTAGGCGCTACAGTCTGGAACCGGGCGACCGCTACGGTCGCAGGTTCGAATCCTGCCTCGGGCATGGATGTGTGTGATGTCCTTAGGTTAGGTATGTTTAATTTGTTCTAAGTTCTAGGCGACTGATGACCTCAGAAGTTAAGTCGCATAGTGCTCAGAACCATTTGAAACATTTTTTTGTGAGGGACGGGAAAAACCCATCATGGTTCAACAACAAAGTTAGGAAACTACTGCGAAAGCAAAGAGAGCTTCACTGCAAGTTTAAACGCAGCCAAAACCTCTCAGACAAACAGAACCTAAGCGATGTCAAAGTTAGCGTAAGGAGGGCTATGCGTGAAGCGTCCAGTGAATTCGAAAGTAAAATTCTATGTACCGACTTGACAGAAAAGCCTAGGAAGTTCTGGTCTAAAGTTAATTCAGTAAGTGACTCGAAACAGCATATCCAGACACTCTGGGATTATGATGGCATTGAAACAGAGGATGACACGCGTAAAGGTGAAATACTAAACACTTTTTTCCAAAGCTGTTTCACAGAGGAAGACCGCACTGCAGTTCCTTCTCTAAATTCTCGCACAAACGGAAAAATGGCTGACATTGAAATAAGTGCCCAAGGAATAGAAAAGCAACTGGAATCACTCAACAGAGGAAAGTCCACTGGACCTGACGGGATACCAATTCGATTCTACACAGAGTACGCGAAAGAATTTGCCCCCCTTCTAACAGCCGTGTACCGCAAGTCTCTAGAGGAACGGAAGGTTCCAAATGATTGGAAAAGAGCACAGGTAGTCCCAGTCTTCAAGAAGGGTCGTCGAGCAGATGCGCAAAACTATAGACCTATATCTCTGACATCGATCTGTTGTAGAATTTTAGAACATGTTTCTTGCTCGCGTATGATGTCATTTCTGGAAACCCAGAATCTACTCTGTAGGAATCAGCATGGATTCCGGAAGCAGCGATCGGGTGAGACCCAACTCTCTTTATTTGTTCATGAGACTCAGAAAATATTAGATACAGGCTCACAGGTAGATGCCATTTTCCTTGACTTCCGGAAGGCGTTCGATACAGTTCCGCACTGTCGCCTGATAAAGTAAGAGCCTACGGAATATCAGACCAGCTGTGTGGCTGGATTGAAGAGTTCTTAGCAAACAGAAGACAGCATGTTGTTATCAATGGAGAGACGTCTACAGACGTTAAAGTAACCTCTGGCGTGCCACAGTGGAGTGTCATGGGACCATTGCTTTTCAAAATATATATAAATGACCTAGTAGATAGTGTCAGAAGTTCCATGCGACTTTTCGCGGATGACGCTGTAGTATACAGAGAAGCTGCAGCATTATAAAATTGCAGCGAAATGCAGGAAGATCTGCAGTGGATAGGCACTTTGTGCAGGGAGTGGCAACTGACCCTTAACATAGACATATGTAATGTACTGCGAATACATAGAAAGAAGGATCCTTTATTGTATGATTCTATGATAGCGGAACAAACACTGGTAGCAGTCACTTCTGTAAAATATCTGGGAGTATGTGTGCGGAACGATTTGAAGTGGAATGATCATATAAAATCTATTGTTGGTAAGGCGGGTGCCAAGTTGAGATTCATTGGGAGAGTCCTTAGAAAATGTAGTCCATCAAGAAAGGAGGTGGCTTACAAAACACTCGTTCAACCTATACTTGAGTATTGCTCATCAGTGTGGGATCCGTACCAGGTCGGGTTGACAGTGGAGATAGAGAAGATCCAAAGAAGAGCGGCGCGTTTCATCACAGGATTATATGGTAAGCGTGATAGCGTTACGGAGATGTTTAGCAAACTCAAGTGGCAGACCTGCAAGAGAGGCGCTCTGCATCGAGGTGTAGCTTGCTGTCCAGGTTTCGAGAGGGTGCGTTTCTGGATGAAGTATCGAATACATTGCTTCCCTCTACTTATACCTCCCGAGGACATCACGAATGCAAAATTAGAGAGATTCGAGCGCGCACGGAGGCTTTCCGGCAGTCGTTCTTCCCGCGAACCATACGCGACTGGAACAGGAAAGGGAGGTAATGACAGTGGCACGTAAAGTGCCCTCCGCCACACACCGTTGGGTGGCTTGTGGAGTATAAATGTAGATGTAGATGTAGATCCACAAAGAACGAAATGAGCTTTTCTGTTTAACTAAGCATAATTTAAGAAAATATCTATCACTCTAAACCCAGATCACGCTTTTCACCCACTGTACCTAACTGAGGACGAATTAAAGGACCTATGGTAGGGAATAAAGTGCGCTGGGCACAGAATGTGGAAGGAGAAGAAACCAAAGAAAGAAGGAAGTTCATGGAGGTGTATTAAGTCTTTACAGCTAAATGAAAGTTTGTTTCTTGCCCAACTCTTTTTGCTTCTTTTATTTGTGAAGCATTTTCAGTAGCGTGCAGTCATGTTTGTTTTAAGTAAAAATTTCCCGCCTGCATCTCCACGGATTGTGGTTTTGTGTATTTATAGCTCCGTGGATGGATTGCGTCCCTGAATCTATTGGTTAAAAGGTCACGTTCGGCCTACTGTCGTTTGTTCTGAATTCGTTCGCTTACCTTACGATCCGCTAACAGCGTCATTTATTTATAGGCAAGGAACATTCTGTCCCGTCCACGTTACAACCTTCATGTCACGATCCACGATATTTAACATGATGATGTGGCTTCTAGGCTACGAAACCGGTGTTAAATAAGGTATTTGCAAGAGTAGCCAAGCGATATACAAGATGTATACAAATGCGTTACACGGAGTGGACAGAAACGGTTTGAAAAGCTTGAAAGGGGGTTCCAGGGCAGCTCGTGCTGAGAAATAATAGTTAAGAAAAAAATTCAGTGTTTTGAGTCGTTTCTGACTTAATAATCTTTAAAGTTAGCCAATCAGTTCGTTCCGCATGCAAATTCAAGCGGCCTGCCAGATACAGTTAGTGGCAGTTGTTCTCATAACGTAGATGATAGCGCAGCAGACTGCTTAGCTGTTGGCTTGTGTTCGATCCTTACTACCGTCGCGTGTACAGTTTTTGTGCTGTTTGTCAACACCATGTCTGGAATGCCCACCGAATTTTACGATCCGTGCTCAGATGACAGCATATAACTGTTTGTTTGAATTCATAGGAAGTTGTTTGTGCTTTATTGTACTGAAAAATTCACTTTTCTGACAAGAAACGTTTTTAGACACCCTTGGTCTGTTTCGGCACAGTTTCTCTCCATTAGAAATCCAAATAGGAACGATGCGAAAGCCAAAATCATAATTGTATGGCTTGCATTGCCTGAGAAGGGCCGTAAGCTCCGAGACTTATTTGCTATTAATTAATGAAACCAACAAGCAGTGACTGGCTACAATTCTCTTTTCTAATTCAGTATCAGTTTTCAAATAGCCTTTCGCAAGATCATCATCATTCATATTAACGCTCCTGCATAGCAAAAATGAACGTTTCTGTTAAAGCTATCTGGTACTGACTGAATGAAATGTATCCGCACGCCTAATAAATCACAATACCTCCGCTTCCAGTCCGATCCCTCAGTCTCCTGTAATTCAACCTGTACAGGGTCCCAAACATTCGAGCCCTATTTATTTATGTTATATTAACTTAGCAATCATCATCATAATAATAGTAATCAACCAACTGCCATCCACTGTTCTATGTAGTTCTCTTCGACATTTTTATATACAGATACATTACGAACTTCAGATATCGCATCCAAATTTTTGCTTCTTGTTCCTGTCATTGCAGTCGACTTATCTGAGTAATAAGAAGTCAGCCAGTAAAATAATCTAGCACTAGTCATTACAGTACACATATAGTACGTTAAGCAAAGAATAGGACACCTTTCATATTTTCATTCATACAGAAGTCAAGTTTTACGATCGGCAGTTTTAACTCCTTAAACATAGTTGACTCCAATAGGAGTTCCCGATTATACACGAAAACTGTAAGTGTATTCTCCGGTGTGAACAAACTCATAAGCTGGCCATATGGCAAAGACTGTACTTAATTAGCATACCAGTTAATCTACAAGTGTGTTATGTACATAAATTAGAAATATGTAATTACGAGATCCATAGCAAATGACCAAAGCACTAAAGGAGGCTGCCAGCAAATTTGGGCTAAACATAAACGAAGCCAAGACAGAGTAGCTCGTTATGACGCGTGGTCATTGTCAGACTGCTGATCATCTACAATCACTGCAGGTTGGGGACCATTCCTACAAGAGAGTGCAAGAATTCAAATACCTAGGGACACTTTTCACTGAGAACTCGTCATGTGAAGCAGAGATCAATGCCAGAATACAAGCAGGAAACCGATCTTACCACAGCCTAGCACAACTGCTTCGGTCCAAATCTCTCTCCAGACAATTCAAGATTCGACTGTACAAAACTCTGATCCAGCCTGTTGTTCTATATGGCTGTGAGACATGGAGTATCTGGAAACAGGACTTCCATAAGCTCCTTGTTTTTGAGAGAAAAGTGCTTCGGAAGATCTTCGGTCCGGTTCTGGATGCAGATACAGGGGAATGGAGGATCAGATACAACCGAGAGCTTGAGGAACTATACCAGCAGCCCAACATAGCAGGAACTGTCAAAGCCAAACGAATGCAGTGGGCTGGCCATGTGGCCCGGATGGAGGATCACAGATGTCCTCGGAAGCTCCTGGATTTCACACCTACAGGAAAGAGACCACCAGGGAGACACAAGAAGCGTTGGAGGGATGGACTCCATGAAGATTTAAACCAAGTGTCAAGCGATGTGGACGAATGGCGGATAGCATCAATGGACAGAATACAGTGGAGGAGGAAACTTGTAGATGCGTGCGGTCCACTGGGCCTGATCACGTAGTAGTAGTAGTAGTACAGCAAAAGTAAATATAGCTATCTGTAAATTAGACGAAAACAGACGACTTAATAATGACGAAAATGTAGGAGTATTACGTCAATTGGAGATTTGCTGCGGCTGAGGGGGGGGGGGGATGATCCGAAACACATCTTTGCATAATAAAGTAAAATAAGAATTTTCAGATTGCTCTCTCTCTACAGCCACGTTGGTCAGCCACTAGCTTGATGGATAAATTGGTGACAACTTAAAAGACAAAGCTGTTCGTTAATAGCAGAATGAAGATGAAACGATCTGTTCGAAACCAGTTGCTTATCTCTTTTGGATAAATCGAATTTTATAGTAACAAGATTCGTGAAAGTAGTCTCCTTTACAACTTTATATCTGCGCTACATATTCCTACTCTCCTCTTAACGAATTTAGGTCATCCATTTACCCTTCTTATAATCTGTTTCTTTTTTTTTTAAGTACGCCCCACTCCACATCTCTTCAAAACGCCAGTCCTAGATACGTAATAGGTTACTATAACATTAATGGAGTACTCAAGGGCTAACTCCCGACGTTGATTCCCAATTTCCCTTCCTTGGAGGGATGCCGACGTTAAGAAGCGTTTCAAAAACTCGCTGTAAAAAAATTGGGAAAAGTTTGTAACAGACTAGGTAGGACTCGACAATAAATAGTATCAATGCTAAGATTTAGAGATCATGATTATTCTCTGGCTGAATATATGGACGTAGAAACCTTAAATAGAATGAGTAGATTACTAGAGCATTCTTCAGATTAAGGCTGAAGATAACAGCAAAGACGAGTAGTGTAACTCCGAATATGAACTAGCCGTACATGAAAACTAAGGAAAATGCGTAGGAGATTGAAAGATGCTTACTGACGAAAGAGCAACATTATACAGCTAAGCACCTCTCTGCAGACGATATTATGAGTTCTGAAGTTTTCATTTGTTTTTGTTGTCGTTGTTACTCATTTCATAAGACGGGTTGAGTAAATGAGACATCAGACCTAAATTATCCTACTTGGGGAAAAATTACTTCAGTAAAAGAATGGCAGTCAGAAAGGAGGTTCTGATATTATACATATGCAGTACAGTTTTACGTGAAAGTCAAAAATTCATCGTGGAAAACCAGAAAAGAGGTACTTTCTGTTTTGTGGTATAGAATAATGTCACATAGTAAATGGACAGTTAATGTACGAAACTGATAGGTGTTGCAGGTAACAAAAGAAGAATAAAGTGTGCGAAACTGAAGACGTAAAAGGCAGTGTCCAGCTAGGTGCATGACGACTGATCACAAAATAATCACTGTAATTGCAATTACTTTTAATACCGTTCTTTGTATTTCAAGTCTAAACTGTCAGCTCACTTGTTGAATTAAAACGAGACTGTTCTACCGCCAGTAACAGCGTGTATAGTAAAGCTCTGCGTAGTTCGAACCAACCTGTCAGTTGTCACTCACTTTACTTACGTTTCAGTAATGGAAAAAGCAATGATACAGTACTCACCCTATGGCTGAAGCATTGAATGGCCGATAGCCATATAAGCAAGACTGAAAAGTGGTGAACTCTTCTCTAGAATTCAGCCGAGTAATATGTTCGTTCCACAGCCACGTTTCCTGCTTATAACCTTCTGACTTCGCCAGAAGATAAGTAAGAAAACTGTCAAAACCTCACAGCAAAACAAAAGTAACTGCCTGATAAAAAAGATGAGGCACCCAGAAGACATGATTGGATTTCACTGTGACTTTGTAAAAGCCCACACAATCTGCGGGCATGTAAATGATTAGGGTTGTGGTTCTCTGTGACAGGTAGAAAATGGTTCAAATGACTCTGAGCACTATGGGACTCAACTGCTGTGGTCATAAGTCCCCTAGAACTTAGAACTACTTAAACCTAACTAACCTAATGACAGCACACAACACCCAGCCATCACGAGGCAGAGAAAATCCCTGACCCCGCCGGGAATCGAACCCGGGAACCCGGGCGTGGGAAGCGAGAACGCTACCGCACGACCACGAGATGCGGGCTCTGTAACAGGTAGAACGGCCACCAGTGTGATCACTGTGGAGGAAACGGAGATGCCGCATACTTTCGCGAGACAGCCTTATCAGCACCTGCCAGAATTTGAAAGAGGTGGGTCTCCATTTGGCCAACTGGTTGAATCGCGTAGTATCTAGATTTGTGGGGCATTCGGATGTGACAATGGTCCGAGTTTGGACCGCTTGGGAACTTCGGGACAGACATACTCATCGTCAAGGTTCCGGTTGACCATGTCTCGCCACTACATGCGAGGATCGTGGCCTGCCGGGCTGGCCGAGCGGTTCTAGGCGCTACAGTCTGGAGCCGAACGACCGCTCCGGTCGCAGGTTCGAATCCTGCCTCGGGCATGGATGCGTGTGATGTCCTTAGTTTCGTTAGGTTTAAGTAGTTCTAAGTTCTAGGGGACTGATGACCTTAGAAGTTGAGTCCCATAGTGCTCAGAGCCATTTGAACCAAACCATTCGAGGATCGTGGTATTATTCAGCATGTACATTGTAATCTCCTCACACCTGCGCCTGGCATCCGAGAATAAATAATGGACTTCCTCCTACGTTTTTTCTGATCCCGCACCATAGGTCGGTACGCAGCTCGTGGTCTCGCGGTAGCGTTCCAGGGTTCGATTCCCGGCGAGGTCAGGGATTTTCACCTGCCCCGAGATGACCGGGTGTTGTTGTATCGTCTTCATCATCATCATTCATCCCCATTACGGTCGGAGGAAGGCAACGGCAAACCACCTCCATTAGCACCTTGCCTAGTACGGCGGTGCGGGTCTACCACAGCGTTCCCCTACGTTCTGTCAAGAAGCATGGGACTTCATCATCATCACCATTGTGGTCGGGAAGTACCAGCAGTCCAAATAGGTAATTATTGTCCCATTGGTAGGCTGCCGTTAACAGCTGAAAACAAACGGCTGCGTTTGGTATGATGGCACTACCGGGAAGCCTGGATTGCTGATGAATGACCTCTCTCTCTGTTCAGAAATGAATCGCGGTCCTGCACTACATCGGATGATCTTCGTCGGGGAGTAAGGTGTCGACCTCGGGAGGGGTACCATTCTCCTCTTTCTTTCAATGTTTTGGAGAGGACAGAGGTGTTACTCCTGGCGTTACTGTGTGGGACGTTATCAGGTATCACTGGTAGTGACTGAGAGAACTATGAGAGCACGACGGTTTATGCTTGTCCACGGTAAATCTGTCTATGAAATGTCTGCGCGATGTTGAGGTACTTGCATGACCAGCAATATCTCAATATCTGTCCGTGATAGAACATGTGTTGGATCGGCTCGGAGGTCAGCTCTGTCCCCGTTCCAGTAGCGTGGATATCAAGGGCCAGGTACAAGGGGCTGTGCTCCAGCGTGCTTCAGGAAAGAATACAACGGCTTTATGACAACCTTCCCAATAGAATCAATGCACGCATCCAGGCTACAGGGGGTGCAACGTAAAAATAACAAATCGGATCCTGCTGCCAAGTTGTTTGTAAATTTGACTCGATTTTGTTACTACTGAAATAACGTCACAGTCTCTCTCAATCTACGAAGTTTCCTTTCATTTCCTCCTCCCCTTCAGGGCCCTTCAGTTTGTCAGGCTGTGTGTTACTCGGCTTATTTCCCGAGAAAAATTCACCATTGCAGTTCGACAAGGATGCCTGGATTCCCATTTAAGAGTTAAAGAGTAGCTAAACTACGCTAAGGTGCCTAGCAAAGAATACACATATGCACACGCTTATAAACACGTATTCACCCGCACGACTACATTCCGGAACAATGTGACCATTCAGTTGTGTGTGTATTCTGTAGTAATTAGCACTGAAGAAAGACATGGTCCAAATGCTTTATAATGTTCTTCGTCTCGTTTATGTGCCTACCGATCACTCAACACTTCAACTACTCAGTGAGCTGTTACCTTTGCCCTCCCATCAATGCTACAAAATGCCTAAAACGGTACACGGTTCACAGGGCCTTCTAGAGAAAACAAAAATTTGATTTCCAATATTTCGTATAATTAATGAGCGAATTCAAAAGTTTAAAATGTAATAATAATCCACTCAAGAAGAGGTACAATCTTACGAGTACATGAAAGGTTTAACAAAGTAAGACAGATATTAAATTTAGAAACTGTGTATGCCTTGGGGCAACGAAACTCACTGCGCACAGATTGCTCACACTATATTCACCCAGCATTTTAGAGTGGGAGCATCTAGAGACTTCCAACAAACTTAACAAACCCTTATGAAGCATTTTTTCCCTGACACCCCCCATAGAAGTATGGAAGGAAAAAGTTATCACTTACTACATTTTCATTGTCCCTGCAGTAAAACTTCAGCACTGCACTGCGTTCTAATTTATTACTTCTTTACTACCAATTCTATTCGCAACACAGACAGTATCCACTTACAGCACTGTATATCCTTGCGACTCACGTTTCAGGAGATATGATGTTATAAATCTTGACATGTGTGAAAACTATATTTTCTGCATGTTACCCAGACTATATCCATATACTGTCTCCTAATGAGAGGACTTGGCAACTTCCATCCAGCTCGAAACTTTTTTTCAAACCTTTTCTATATTTTTCATTAGTCCTGAGCGAATAATCCAAAGCTAATAAAGCCTACACATTAAGGGTTTTCCGTCTTCAACCATAAGGGTCTTACACGCTTAACGTTAAACATTTAACACGATAGCTCATTTGCAAAGTAATCAGCGGCTTGAAGATGTTTTATACATGGCAGTTCGACACTTTAAAGAGTAGGGAGTGGTTTTTTCATTAAAATAATTTCTTTCATTTTCTATGAACTTGAAAAATACCAACAAAATTTTTTCACAAAGGTGAGAGAAGTAGAACAGTTTACACGCTAACGCTGCGCCTATAGACGTTCATCGAATTTTCCGTTTTAACGTTTCTCCTAAGTCAAGGCCGAAAAATAGTCTATTTTGTACTGTGTCGTAGTGATATTTGCGTCCTTGTAACGCATTGGAGAATGAGCACACTGTCCACTGAAGCGGACACGTAGCGACTTCATTAGTCGTCAACATTAGAGGACTTAGTTAGCATTAATGTCGTTCACTCTCTTCCTTGTTTCACTACGAAGCAGAACAGAAACGGCTGCCAAATAGGTTCTCGTACGTTCCTAGCTGTTCCCTCATGCTTTTTTGATCCACGAGATGCATCTTAATGTGGGCAGTTCCAAAGGGGTCTATATCCCGCATATTCAGATTATGGAACTAGTGTAGACAAAATTTCGTACGGCGAACGTTTCATTTAAACTGCGTTTCCAACTCCTTTGCCGTCTCTGACACAATTACAATGTCTTCGACAAACCTCAAAGTCCTTGTTTCTTCTCTCTGAACTTTAATCCCCTTTCGCAATTTCTCCGTGGTTTCCTTTACTGCTTGTTCAACTTTCGGATTGAATAACATCGGTGACAGGCTACAATCCTCTCTCATTCCCAATTCAACCTCTGCTTCCCTTTCCTGACTTTTAACAGTTATACTTGTAGTCCGGTTTCTGTAGAAGTTGTAAACTACCCTTCATTCTTAGTATTTTTTCCCTAATACCTACAAAATGTAATAGAGTGTATTCCAGTCAACATTGTCGAAAGCATTCGCTAAACTTAGAACTCCTATAAAATTCGTTTTATTTGCGTTATTCCCTCTTCTAAGATTTGTCGTAGTCTCAGTATTGCCCCGTTTCCTCCTACATTTCTGAAGAATTTTTGGATTTTAGGTCCGCCAAGTATGCAAAACACCGTTTTTCTCAGTACCCAAACATGTTTCGGCCATACTGTGCCATCATCAGTGGGTTTTCGTTTTTATTTATTCTTTACATTTGGTGAGCATGAATTTTCTGGACCACTTTTGTGTTAATTATTACAGGTAGCTTGTCATGTTTTCGTGTGGCAAGCACTTCCATTCTCCACATCATGCTGAGATGTTGTGATGGATTCCCCATCTCTTCCACACGTACTCTTGTTTCCATCAATCAGACGAATCTCCCCACTCACACAGGCCTTCAGTGTACTCTTTACAGCTATATGCTGTGACCTCTGAATTTAACAGTGGAATTCCCGTTGCAAGCTTAATGTTACCACCCTTGCGTCTAATGTCACCGAAGGTTGCTCTGACTTTCCTATATGCTGAATTAGTCCTTCCGACAAACATTTATTTTACGATTTTTTCACATTTTTCATGTAGGCATTTCGTCTTAACTTCCCTGCACTTAACATTTATTTCAATCCTCAGGGAGTTCCCTGGACTTCCTATTTATTTCATTCCTCAGCGACTTGTGTTTCTGTATTCCTGAATTTTCCTTAACATTTTTGTACTTCCTTCTTTCATCGATCAACTGAAATATTTCTTCTGCTACCAATGGTTTCTTCGCAGTTACCTTCTTTGTACCTATGTTTTTCTTTCCTGCTTCTGTGATTGCCATTTCCTCTTCAGCTGTACTGTTTCACCTTACGTGCTTTAAATTCTTCTCGCAGTATCTGTCTCCCATCTCGTCTTCATCTACTTCCACTTCCCTTTATATAACATAACCGTAAATTTAGAGAAGCATGATGATGAAGACTTGTCATAATATTGGTATAGGTTTGGATCGGGATAGGCATCAGTATGTCTCTTCAAGAGTATATCTACTGTTTCCACTGCGTTAACGGCACATATCAGTTTGGAAACAACGGGCAGGCGCTGCCTGTGAGTTCGTAACAAGTGCACATCTGGAAATACAAAGCATTTCTGTGTTGTAAACATGCTTACCGATCAGCTCTCAGCTATGAATCTGTGAGTCCATTAATTTGGTAAGTAAACTACGGAGCAGTTACGGCAGTTACCTTGGAGTGAGGTGAGTCTTGACTTGTCCTTTGCTTAACCGTAAATCTGAAAGTCCATTAATTTGGAAAATAAGAAGCTGACTACTACAGTCACTCCTCTGAGACGTCTGGAGTACGCTTTTCCCGTCCATTCAGGTTTTCTTCTGATGTTATGTATTTTTAACACCTAATGTTTGATTTATGTCTCCCAAGGAACAAATGCTCAAGGACTGGTAACCTCGTGGCGGCGTTAGTAAACATACGACCAATGAATGTCATTTGCCTCCAGCCAGACATCCAAATGTTCATCGTAGAAAACATCCCATATAATTAATTACGCTACTTTCGTATATTTAACTTTAAAATGTCAGAGTATGTTAATAGAAACCAACAAGTTATATCTACGGAAAGGGTTTCCTCTACTTTATACTTTAATTTGTGAGTTCATAAGAGAATATGACCCCGGCTTTTTAATGCCCTTAAACATAACCTTCTACACAAAATGTTCCCATATGTGAATAAATGCAATCTGACTAACTATTCTTTCAATCTTCGTATTGGCAAGAACTTTCGCATGCCACATTGGAAAAATGCTAATCTTTTTTTACAAGAGTTAAGCCTAGACAAAACTGTAACCAAAATTCTTATAACAGAACTCTTGCAGATTCTCATCACATATATGTTTGAATTACTCCTTACATATGTAAAAGGTGGGATGGAAATAATTTTGGGTTCTGTACGCTACAGCACCTAATACATTGAAAAGATCTCAACTAGTGTGATACCAGAACTTTATCACGAAACCTATGTCTCTCGTAGCACGTGTCTTGAAGTTCAACAGCAACAATAACTTACCTGCATAACTGAAATTTTATTTAAAACAAAAATTTCGTTTTTTCTTTTACTTTTATTTCATCCCCCTCGTCACATATTGGGTGAGGGGGGGGGGGGGGGGTAGGCTGTCAGCGGTGCAGTACCCCGCTCTACAGCCGAGGGAATGCTTAAAAATATAAGAAAGGTGAGAAAAACTATGAGGACTGTTTTTCGTTTTTAAACTAAAAAGATTAAGGACGGACATCTAAAAGAACGAAAAATATATACAATTTAAAAACACAAGTGCAATTTGGTGAGATTCGTCTACGAAGAAAGCACTGAATCACTGAACTTTCACTTAAAATCTGACGGAGCAGCACTAGATGAGAAGGTGGAGAGAGTATGTTTCATGGGGTTGGAGGCTGTGGATACAAAAACAGAGGTCTGTTAGGTACGAAAACCATGGAGTTGAGGTGGATAGTGGAAATACAGACGCGGAAATAACAGAGAGTGAGGAGTCCTGTGGGTAGACTAGTGATTACAACGAGAAAGGGATGGGGATGGATGGAGATGGGAAAGGCTAGAGTAGCTTTAATTTGGTTTGGGATAGATGGGAGGAGTTACAGTTGGCACGAGAAATAAATATAGGGGCGGATCTCATTGTCTGGGAGAGAGAGTTGGTTGAAGTTTCGTTGCGGTGGGTTATGGAGTGCTTGTAGGTGTAGGAACGGTGGGTTGTGGAGGCGTGAACAGGTATGGTGATCGGAGGGTTGATGATCAGAGGGGACACAATGGGGTTATTGGCATCTAGTTTTAGGATAGTATAGATGGTGCGGAAGTGTTCGATGTGTGTGAGGAGGGATGGGAATTTGATGAGATAGTAGATAATCTATGTGGGAGAAGGTAGTAAACGCAGGCAGAAAACGAGACGGAATGCTTGGTGTTAGAAGATTTGGAGGCACTTACAGAACATTGGTTTGGAGCGAAGATCCATGCAACGTTTGCATTGCACAGAATGGGTCCGATCAGGGATTTGTAGGTGTGGACAATAGTGGTGGGGTGTAGTCCCCAAGATCGGAACGTTAATAGTTTTAGTAGTTTTGAAGGCAGCTTATCCTACACTCGGCTTTAAATGCCACTAAAGCGAATGTAGAATCTTCGAGAACATATTTCTAAAGTGTACACATGTGGAGATATGGAACACCTAAGAGGTTAACTTGATCAGCGACCAAAGGGAATGAAAAATAAGTTACTAAAACTCTAATGAAATTCAATATGAATACATATCGTTCAGCCTTTACGCAGCAACAGACAAAACAAAATCACCACACATTAACAGTAATGTCCGAATTATTATTTTGTGACTGGAAGAGCAGCGAGATAAGCAACTTGCAAGCTCGGATGACCGAATAAAAACTGAACATTGATCTCCATGCATTCTAAGGAAGCTGAGAGATCGAACAAAGATCTAACGTTGCCCGCTTTAAATACGACTGCAAAGTACCTCGTGTAAGTAAATCTATTGTTCTATAATTTGAAGCAGTACGTAACTTACGTAAGTGAAGAGCAACGACGTTTTCATAACACAGTTCAAAGTCGATTCAGTGTGCCCATTTCATTATCACATGACAAAGCGACTGTACTAAACAGATCGACACGTTCCCACAGCAGCAAGTGGAAGAAGAGAGAGGCCCGTGGGCAACGACGTGGCCTCGTCAACTGAATCTGCCACCAAGCTTTGCTATTGGCTGACTCACGTCAAAGCTCGGAGGACTTCCTGACTCCTAGCACACAATTTCTAACCCGCAATATACGACTCCAGTTGACAGTTAGATGACTGTAAGTTCTTTGAGACAGACAAGTGTCTAACGACGCGCCTATGAATTGTTGTTGTTGTGGTCTTCAGTCCTGAGACGCGTTTGATGCAGCTCTCCATGCTACTCTATCCTGTGCAAGCTGCTTCATCTCCCAGTACGTACTGCAGCCTACATCCTTCTGAATCTTCTTAGTGTATTCATCTCTTGGTCTCCCTCTACGATTTTTACTCTCCACGCTGCCCTCCAATGCTAAATTTGTGATCCCTTGATGCTTCAGAACATGTCCTTCCAACCGGTTCCTTCTTCTTGTCAAATTGTGCCACCAACTCCTCTTCTCCCCAATTCTATTCAATGCCTCCTCATTATTTATGTGATCTGCCCATCTAAACGTCAGCATTCTTCTGTAGCACCACATTTCGAAAGCTTCTAATCTCTTCTTGTCCAAACTATTTATCGTCCATGTTTCACTTCCATACATGGCTACACTCCATACAAATACTTTCAGAAACGACTTCCTGACACTTAAATCTATACTCGATGTTAACAAATTTCTCTTCTTGAGAAACGCTTTCCTTGCCATTGCCAGTCTACATTTTATATCTTCTCTACTTCGACTATCATCAGTTATTTTCTCCCCAAATAGCAGAACTTCTTTACTACTTTAAGTGTCTCATTTCCTAATCTAATTCCCTCAGCATCAGCCGACTTAATTCGACTACATTCCATTATCCTCGTTTTGCTGCGCCACTAAATGTGTGTGACAGCAGACGACTTTCACTACAGCCACCCTCTCCCTTCTGTCACCACCATCCAAACATAGTCTATATGCCACCACACACTACGCAACTCACGCATCCGTTCCAGTCACCTACAGCTCTCAGATACATTTAAACAACACACAACAGTCACACTTCGCGAAGGAAAGTTGCCTATGGGTGCAAAGGACAGGAAAAACTTTCCTCTTAGGCAGCTGAACTTGCCCTTCGGGGTCTTTCAGCCAATCATGCCATACGAATTTACCTTACTACAGTATACTGTTAATTATCTAAAAATGTTTCTGTGTACAAATTGATATTTCAGAATCGTTTTCGACATATCAGTGCACCAGTGCACGCCCCAAATCTTCCGTGTTGGGACGCATTTACGCAGAGGTTATCTCTACTGAGCTTGACAACGCTCAGCACAAAAATTTTAAACAAAAAACAATGTTAGATTGTGGTGCGGGTCCCACTTTCAATCGTTAAATATGTGGACATACTTATTCAACGGGTTTATTCAGCTGAGTTTTGTAGCTAGCAGCTTAAATAAATGAGGTCAGTATTCACCTCTGATACCCAGCGCTCTCTCGTGTCAGATTCCCAGTGGCGACCGGTCAAACGCGTGGCATCTCATTTGGTAAAACCAATAAAACTTTTAATGGACCAGTTAACGGAATATGGCGGCCATACGAAAATGATTGTTGGAGCATAACACAACCAACCATAAATACTTTTCAGTTGCTTTATTTCAGTGCCATAACCGGTTTCGGGCTACCATGCGCATCGTCAGATGGCTAACACGTCCAATTACATTGAAGTTTTGATCAGCAGCATTTCATCTACTCCTTCAATACATTCCAGTGAGTGGCGATTTGTTTTGTTATGGTTATTATGGATTTCCATATCGATGTAACAGCTGTTGCCTTGCAAACAACACACATGTTTTAAACAAATCACCGTGGCTCACGGAATTGTACAAAACCTCGAGTGCAAGGCTCACGTGTGACGGTCAAACTGACATTAAAAATATTGTGAAGCGTCTCGCAGTGATTTCTTTACAGTAGGTCTGCTGTTTCGACTGCAACAGCTTATACATCGAACAGGAAAGCCATAAGGACCATAGCGAAACAAATCACCATCCATTGGAACATATTTCAGCACCAGGCTACGTGGTACTGACGAAAACATCAATGCAAGTGGAAGTGTTAGCCTTCTGAAGATGCGCATAGCTGCTCGAAACCTGTTGTGGTATTGAAATGAAGCACTTTAAGAGGATTTTATTGTTAGTTGCGGTCTGCTTCAGCAGTCTTTAACGACCGCAGAATTCACAATGTCCTACACGGATAAAACAGCTTTAAAGCGTTCTCTTAAATTCGAGACAGTTCTAAGAATGTACCTGTCACTTTGGTGATAAACTTCTGTGGAAAAAGATTATCTTAAAAATTTAATTCGAAGAAAAACCCCCCTCCACGTTATGACATTTTGGCATCGCTCAGTATTGAAAGTGATATTTATAGACAAATAGATTATCAAGTTATTATAAATAGCTTCAGTGGTACGAAGTGTAGGCGCAAATACGTTAGCCAGTAAGGTCATTTCAGAGCTTGATTTTAAGGCTGATTGTTTGGGAGGGTACTGTATTTGAACTCTATGTAGGCCTACGTAAAGTGTGCTGATTGACACATCCCTTCTCTTGTATGATATTTGCCCAACAAAAATGTTTATAGTTACAAAAGTGAAATAGGAATTTTTCTGTAAATATAACACTCAAAGTTTATAAAATACGTTTGTTCATATTTATGCTCATAAATCGTGTTGAGTACATTAATGACGTCAGTTCATTAAATCGTAAATTATGTAGCCTAATTTTTCAGTTAAATAATAATCCTTAATTAAATTATCAGAGAATGGACGGAAGTCCAAGGAGCTGGACTGTGGCTTACGTTCAGGGTAACATACCGTCAATACATCACATCTAGCTTTTTGCCAATGACCTCACCATGCTAGCGAACACCATACAGAGCCTATGCAATGTAGGAGTTAAGAGCGGTCTGAAGATCAACATCTAGAGGACTGAATCCATGACACGCATCAAGGAAACCCCCTCTACAATTCCACTAGAGGACACCATCAGGAGAAAAATATTTTCAGTCTAGTATCTAGGAGAGTGGATCTCTGCAGACCAGAGCGAGAAGCTAGAGTCTCGAGATGCACCAAGTTTGAAAGGGAGTATCACCCCTGCAGAAACCTCTACTCGTCCACGTGCCTCTCCCATCACCTCAAACTCCGACTCTAAAACTAGGTAATAAAACGCCCTATTCTGTATGCCTCCGAGTGCCTCGTAATGGCCAGGAAGCTCTCACTCTGGAATCTAGAGATTATGGAGAGAAATATCCTGAAGAGGATAATAAGACCCATAAGAGAAGAGGAAGGCAACAGCAGAATCCGGCTCAAAGATGAGCTGCTCAAACACCAGGAGTTTCATGTTTGTAAGGATAAGGCGACTGGCCTTCTACACACACTTAATACGCATGAATCCCGAAAGACTCACCAACAGGATGTTCACATGATATATACAGGAAAGGCTTCCAAGAACAAGCGGAAGAAGAAAAGATTTAATTCCTTATCGAAGAGTAGATACGAGCCCAGTGGTCCTCGACGACGACAAAGAAGAAGAGGAAGAATTGTTAATGGCCTTTAATACGAAAATGGTTTTAAAATGGTATTCGTGTGAGGTAACTTTCTCAATGTTCAAACAAATTTCGGGCTTGCAGCCGGTCGTCGTTCAATACTTCGCACGATTTTCAACTGGGCACCTGTCAGCCATCTTCAGGTGAGCCCGAAATTTGTTTGAACAATCAATTCGCTGGGAAAATTTTAAAATTCACAACTTTCTCAATATTTCGCCTGGTAGGTCTCACACCACTAGAGCTCGCTAGATCTTAAATACGGCCCTGTTTCTATAGCCGACTTTCTAGAATTAAGGCATGGTTGAATATTATTGCATCTTAGTAGCAAATATAAATTACCAAATATTTATTCATTTTTGCAGAGTGCTCAGCCATCTAAAAGCGGAAGCAGGAAAGAAACTACTTCGGCTACTGAAATTCTTACTTATTACCCTTTACAAATGCAAACTTGTATATTCTCCCCACATGGCTATTTTCAGGCCATTTCATAAAAATACGGAAGTGCTCTTTGTAATTCTTGGTATCATATTGTTAACCAATGATTATTACTTAAGCAAATGAGTAGAGTGATGGACTTCAAATCTCTTGGCTCACCGAGATAATGGCCGGGACATACGCGGCCGAAATGCGAGTGGGAGGGTTGGAATTTGCACTGCGGCATGGCTGAAGTTTAATGAATTAATCATTTCTCGTAAAGTTGAAAATGAATCTCACTGGAGATTGCTGTCTGAAACGTACATCGTATCAGAAAACTCATCAAGACCCGCGTAAAGTGAAATGATACAAATATACTATCCCGGAACGATAATGTTAATCATAGGTGACCACAATATTTAACAACTTGCGGTTAATCACATATACACGAACCAATACGAAGTAACATTCTCTACGATGAACATGTTAGTATCATTGTGTAAGTAACATAAAGCGCAATAGTTCTTAGTGCGTCAGCCATTCACAAGGGGTGGATTCACTGTAAAAGTCTGCCCAGTCTAAATGCATCTGGAATTTGTTTTTAAGTATAAGCTGACATGGATACACGTAAGCGGTAACTGATGCAACAGCCTATAAAATTAAACTGCCGCTTATACAACTTGGGCCTCCGTAACTTTCTGTCCCACCATCCTCTTTCCAGTCAGAGCTGGTTCCATTGTGTTTATGTAATGTGTCAAGAGTAACAAGAATAACTTCTAGCTCAAAACATGTGTTGCGAAGGCCGAAAACGATAAACTCAATTCAACGGTTTTTGTAATCGATACACTGAAGAAAACTTAAAGAAAACCGTCAGCTACATTGTGTCCCATTTACCGTGGCCACCACAAATAGCTTTTCTGTGCATAACCAAAATAGATACTGTATCAAGCAAATGTTGTTTAGCTAGCAGAGAGACACTAACAAGGTTGACTTCCCTTCTTGTAACTTCGTCCGTTACGGAGACATGAACAGCAGTATGCTTGTTTTAAATAGCACCCTACATTTCTCCAAACCCGCTCAAAAACATAGCACAGTGTACCACTGACGCAAACATGACGTTATTAAAAACGAACCCCGCGTATCTGCTACTGAGTGCCGAAGAGGCGAAGATAATTTTGTGATACATCTACAATAACGCTGTTTTAAGAAAGAACTACAGATCATATCTTCGTGACGAACAAAGTTACAAGAACGTCAGTCACGCTGGTTAATATGTCCTGGTAGTTAAACAACATTTTCTTCTGGACAAAAAGTTATTTGGGGTGTTCGAGATAAATGGGGCAGATTATAAATATTTGAAGAAATATCAAGAGTTGCTAATGAAACAAACCTTTGTTAACCACCAGTATCGATCAACCGAATCTCATCAAGTAAAACAAGATTATTTATATCAGCCTGTATGTTATCATTCTGAAGGTACCGTCGATCATAATAACATAAAATAACGTCTTGAACACTGCAACTGTTGTTAACCACAAAATGCACTAATACATTATACAATCTTAGTAAACCATCCATATTTATGTTCCGTGAGTATCGTGCAGTCCAAACAAGACAGCATGGATAAAAGATTTTTTATTAGCAGCTGCTGTTAGCCAATAAATAAGAGGCTCTTCAAATATTAGGCATTCTGAGACATAATCTGCCTAAATTATATTAACCCTATGAATGTGTATTTGTTCCACGAATGCCTACTACAGCTTTTTATTAGCTCTACATCTTAATACAGGGTTTCCGTTGAAAGGTGCACCTGCCTGGTGGTCTTCTAAAATTAGAATTAGGAAGAAAGGAATAAAATGGTCTTGGTGAAATCTGAGCTGATCTTTACGCTTCACAAGGATTCATGAGCGATTCGTCAATGATTCCGTTAGGAACAAAACATTTGGAGCATAGCAATATACGGAGAGAGTCATAGACTGTGGAACAATCAGAAAAGAATAGAATGACAGAGTATGAGATGGTAAGTTACAGAAGGATTTTTGAAAGTGACCCGATAAGACAAGAAATGAGGATGTCTTCCGCAGTATCATCACGGAAAGAAATAAGTGATAAATACTAAGTCGAAGGAGGGACAAGATGATAAGACATGTTTTAAGGTATCAGGCAACACCTTCCATGATACAAAAGTTACCATAGATTGCGAAAACTGTAAGAGAAGGCTGAGCAGAATATATACAACAAATAGCTGAGGACTTCGGGTGTAAGTGCTACTCAGAAGATATTCGCACATGAAAAGATATCGTGGCGAGTCACATCAGACCAACCTGGAGACTGATGATGATCCAAGATAAGGCTGGGTAGGTTTATACTCTCCGAGTGTGATTGTATAACAACAAACCAGAAATTAACAGTATAGTAGGTTACTATGTCCACAGTTCTGATGCTACGATCACGTACTAATCAAGGTGCCTATCTGTCAGGTGTACTGGGTGTTCTGTGATGTCCTTAGGTTAGTTAGGTTTAAGTAGTTCTAAGTTCTAGGGGACTGATGACCATAGATGTTAAGCCCCGTAGTGCTCAGAGCCATTTGAACCATTTGTCAGGTGTAACTATTTCGACATATTAGAATGGACACCGACGAAGTTTTTGGAATAATTCATTTGTATAGGATTACTTTACACTTAATGACAGAATCTCAGTAAGGCGACACACGTAGCATGACTTTTTTCTCAGCATATATAACTGTATGCTTGTCCCTAACAAAGAGCTGTTCGCCTGAATCTTATTATTAGATGTAGCGTAGATGTTCTTCAACGACTCTAACACTATACATGGACCGTCTCAGAAACGGTGAGACAAGTACTGTCTTTTATCGGGCATAGCACATCATGGTGGTTGGAAAATAAATTTAATGCTTTATCTACTTTGATAGAGTTCCGCGGAGGCAAAAGAGCTTCATGGGAAGATCATCTTCTGACGAATGAACATCTGCAGGCTTTCAGACCTAAGGGAGCACTGATCTGATCGCTCCTTCATGACAGTCGTTCGTTCAGACAGTATTCTACACATATCTAATCTAGCGACGTAGATGGTTCCCACGGAAAACGTAACATAGACGAACGTATATGTGTCAGTTGCATACGCCAGGAAACAAAGGTCGATTTAAGGCACATTGAACAACAAATTCAATAAGACCCATTGATAATTTAATCAGTAGTTTGACGGGATTCTGGAGTCCAGAAGAATCCGAAACAAGTATCTAACGTTTGCCTGAGAGCTTCGTTAAGTTTTCTCACCTGCTAGCATAAGAATAAATATGCCTTACCTACGTATGTATACTTTTGTCTTTTTATAGTTTTATACCAAATATGTCTAAACGAAAACCTAATGTACAGCAAAGAAAATCGCTGGGAGGCACGAACCCCTTTGCTGCTCGTTGACCAGAATATGTGGTCTACGCAACTAATGAACTGCACAGACACATAGGATCTACGAACTGTTTCTTAGAGAAAATCTAAATGAGACACCGGAGAAGAGTAAAAGCGGACCACACGAAGGGCATGTCACCAAAGTGTAGCGGCTACAGACGCTTAAGCCGCAGTTGCAAGAGGAAAAATTTGTATCCAGTGGATAAACAGAAACTCTTTTCTCTCTGTCATCTCCGCCTGCATTGAAATTAAGGAAGATTTATGAACAAAGACAATTAGGCACAGGTAAGGTGACCGTGAAGTACCTAACACAATGTAATTTCTGCTACCCGCTTCGCTGCAACATAAGAAGGGCTGCATACTAACAGGCGCAGCAGACGCGATGTAGCTCAAGTGAAATCGAACGCCATACTTTGTAGTGCTTATAAAATGGTCGCTTAAGCAATTTCTGACTTAAGGTCCTAGCAAATGTAGTCAAATAGTTACTGAGAATTGTGTCCAAAATTTGATATACAAATCTGATCAAAATAGTCATAACAGAGGGTTATTCGGATTCTACTCTGAAGCGCAAAGAAACTGGTATAGGCATGCGTATTCAAATACAGAGACATTTAAACAGATAGAATACGGCGCTGCGGTCGGAAACGCCTATATAAGACAACAAGTGTCTGACGCAATTGATTACTTACTGCTGCTACAATGGCAGATTATCAAGATTTAAGTGAGTTTGAAAGTGTTGTTATAGTCGGAGAACGAGCGATAAGAAACAGCATCTCCGAGGTAGCGATGAAGTGGGGATTTTCCCGTACGACCATTTAACGAGTGCACCGTGAATATCAGGAAACCGGTAGAACATCAAATCTGCGACATCGCTGCGGCCGGGAAAAGATCCTGCAAGAACGGGACCAACGACGACTGAAGGGAAACGTTCAGCGTGACAGAAGTGCAGCCCTTCAACGAACTTTTCTGCAGGTTTCAATTCAGGGTCATCAGAGTGCGATCCATGCAACGAAATATCATCGATATGGCAAATAACCCTGTTGGAAGAACATCCGTAACTGAGCATGTTTCTAGAGTCATCGATATGGGCTTTCGGAGTCGAAGGCCCTCTCGTGTATCCTTGATGATTGCACGACACAAAGCTTTACGTCTAGCTTGGGCCCGTCAACATAGACATTGGACGGTTGATGACTGGAAATACGTTGCCTGATCGGACGAGTATCGTTTCAAATTGTATCGAGCGAATGGACGTGTAAGGGTATGGGGACAACCTCATGAATCCATGAACTCTTGCATATCAGCGGGTGACTATTCAAGTTGGTGGAGACTCTGTAATGGTGTGGGGCGTGTGCAGTTGGAGTGATATGGGGCCCCTGATATGTCTAGATACGATTCTGACAGGTGATACTTACTCAAGCATCCTGTCTGATCACCTGCATCCATTCATTTCCATTGTGCATTCCGACGGACTTGGACCATTTTAAAAGAACAATGTGACATTCCACACATCCAGAATTTCTACCTAGTGGCTCCAGGAACTCTTCTGAGTTTAAACACTTCCGACGGCTCCAAAACTCCCCAGACCCAGACGTTATTGAGCATATCTGGGATGCCTTGCAACGTGCTGTTTAGAAGAGATCTCCTCCGCTTCGTACTCTTATGGATTTATGGTGTCAGTTCCCTCCAGCACTACCTCAGACATTAGTCGATCACATGCCACGTCGTGTTGCACCACTTCTGCCTGCTCGCGGGGGCCCCACGCGACATTAGGCAGGCGTATGTTTGTTTGGCTCTCCAGTGTAAATTCCTTTTTAAGATGTAGTATCTATAATAGATTACTCAACAACTTGTCCCTTTCCTCAGTTTGTGACGTAATCGAGATTTTATTAATTGGTCTTGCACGACAGTAGAGGTCATGTGATATTTGTTGACAGGATGGCAGAAGAGGCTTGATGGCAAACAGCTACAGTCATTGTTACGCTGCTTCAGTATGAGTGCTGTTTTGGTATAAAGCATTTAAGTTTTGGTATTAAACGCCGTATACAATGCACACATGTAGCGATGGCTGAGTACTGGAACAGATATAATTCTATCGACATTTAATTCCTTACTTCAAAATTTAAATTCCATTTCAGTTTTTCTACGTTCATTCAACAACAATGTTGGGTTAAACTGTAAACATAATACTATTTTTAAAAACACACAAAAACAGTTTACTTACATGTTTCCAGAACGAGATTTTCACTCTGCAGCGGAGTGTGCGCTGATATGAAACTTCCTGGCAGATTAAAACTGTCTGCCCGACCGAGACTCGAACTCGGGACCTCTGCCTTTCGCGGGCAAGTGCTCTACCATCTGAGCTACCGAAGCACGACTCACGCCCGGTACTCACAGCTTTACTTCTGCCAGTCTCGTTCGCAGGAGAGCTTCTGTAAAGTTTGGAAGGTAGGAGACGAGGTACTGGCAGAAGTAAAGCTGTGAGTACCGGGCGTGAGTCGTGCTTCGGTAGCTCAGATGGTAGAGCACTTGCCCGCGAAAGGCAAAGGTCCCGAGTTCGAGTCTCGGTCGGGCACACAGTTTTAATCTGCCAGGAAGTTTCAGTTTACTTACATGTTACTTGACACTCGAACGTGAGCCTTTCCCATGATATGAATTCCACTAGCGAGAGATCTAAGTTTATATTCGACGCACTTCTTTCACTGCATATAGAATTGTCAACTATGTGTGCTTAACTTAAGTACGATGGTTACCTGCAACAGCAATGTATTATTTAAACAAACTTCGAAACTCAGTTCACAGTTCAGCTGTCTTCTGTGAAGGAAGTATTATGTATTTACGCTTGTGTAGTTCAAGTGATTTATCTCATTAGCATTCCCACGGAGTAGTGAAAGTCACTAAATCTTATTTACGTTGTCACCACTTATCGTCAAACGTACATTTTATCTACCAACGTACTTTTTCCGACGCTAACAGCCAGTTACCACACATTATGTAATTGTGAAACAAAAGTTTTGAAGGAGCTATATTGTACATAGAGCTACGTGTGTCGTTGGCATAATGATAGCACCACCTTATGATTCACAGTTAAAAATGACTCCTAACTACGATGTAACACAGTACATAAAGGTCCTTATGCAGAAATCTGTTCGCTCTAACAGGCAGACGTTCTGCAAAAGTGACACGTTGAACGAAACAGATGACACCAGACTTATAGGTACGATTGCGGAACACAACTTTCGTGGAACAAAGATTCATAACCTCATGTTGAAGTTGAACGTAGTTGTCTTTGCGATTAGACTGCTGCCCACACTCTAAATTCCTTACAATGAGCATACTTTATCTGTGACGTCATATGTAATTATATTCTGGAAGCACGTAATTAAGGCGTAAAAAATATTAGAAGCCCGAAAGCGTCTTCCGTGTCACACGTAGTGATAATTTACGAAGCTAATGTGAGCTTTTATTACAGAGTTCTAATTTTTACGTCATTGCAGATACACTCGGTTAAGAGATTTGAGGTTGACAACATAAAAATAATAACGTAAGTTAACACAAGGCAGGGAAACGACGCTGAAGTACTTGTACCACCTTGACTTGTTTTAAGTAATCATTTTATCTAATCCTTTTATGCTGTTGTCAGTTGGTTACGTATTTTTATAATTCCAGAAAGCTTTTGACACCTTTCCTCCCAGACATCTTCTACAGTAATCAAACTGCGGTTTTACGGAGTATCCTCTCGATAGTGCGATGGATTCGTGTTTTTCTCTCAGAAGGGTCACAGTTCCTAGTGAGTGACCATATGTCATCAAGTAAAACAAATCATATATCTGGGTTCCCCGCGGAAGTGTTATAAGCCACCTACTTTTTTTTATTCGTGGCCCTCAGCCAGCATTTGATACACGATACGCTACAAACCAAATGACACAATTGTATAAATGATTTAAAAGGCAAACTGAGCAGCTCTCTTAGATTGTTAGCAGACGTTGCTGCCGCTTATCGCCTAGTAAAGGCATCAAACAATTTTTAAAGTGATTTACTCTACTGGCCATTAAAATTGCTACACCACGAAGATGACGTGCTACAGACGCGAAATTTAACCGACAGGAAGAAGACGCTGTTATACGCAAATGATTAGCTTTTCAGAGCATTCACACAGGGTTGGCGCAGGTGGCGACACCTACAACGTGCTGACATGAGGAAACCTTCTCATACACAAACAGCAGTTGACCGGCATTGCCTGGTGAAACGTTGTTGCGATACCTCGTGTAAGGAGGAGAAATGCGTACGTTTCCGACTTTGATAAAGGTAGTATTGTATCCTATCGCGATGCGGTTTATCGTATCGCGACATTGCTGCTCGCGTTGGTCGAGATCCAACGACTGTTAGCAGAATATGGAATCGGTGGGTTCAGGAGGGTAATATGGAACGCCGTGCTGGATCCCAACGGCCTCGAATCACTAGCAGTCGAGATGACAGGCATCTTATGGGCATGGCTGTAATGGATCGTGCAGCCACGTCTCGATCCCTGAGTCAACAGATGAGGACGTTTGCAAGACAACAACCATCTGCACGAACAGTTCGACGACGTTTGCAGCAGCATGGACTATTAGCTCGGAGACCATTGCTGCGGTTACCCTTGACGCTGCATCACAGACAGGAGTGCCTGCGATGCAGTACGCAACGACGAACCTGGGTGCACGAATGGCAAAAAGTCTTTTTTTTCGGATGAATCCAGGTTCTGTTTACAGTATCATGATGGTCGCATCCGTGTTTGGCGACATCGCATTGAACGCACATTGGAAGCGTGTATTCGTCATCTCCATACTGGCGTACCATCCGGCGCGATGGTATGGTGTGCCATTGATTAAACGTCTCGGTCACCTCTTGTTCGCATTGACGGCACTTTGAACAGTGGACGTTACATTTAAGATGGGTTACGACCCGTGGCTCTACCCTTCATTCGATCCCAGCGAAACCCTACATTTCAGGATAATGCACGACCGCATGTTGCAGGTCCTGTACAGGCCTTTCTGGATACAGAAAATGTTCGACTGCTGCCCTGGCCAGCACATTCTCCAGATCTCTCACCAACTGAAAACGTCTGGTCAATGGTGGCCGAGCAACTGGCTCGTCACAATACGCCAGTCACTACTCGTGATGAACTGTGGTATCGTGTTGAAGCTGCATGGGCAGCTGTACCTGTACACGCCATCTAAGTTCTGTTTGACTCAATGCCCAGGTGTATCAAGGCCGTTATTACGGCCAGAGGTGACTGTTCTGGGTACTTATTTCTCAGGATCTATGCACCCAAATTGCGTGAAAATGTAATCACATGTCAGTTCTAGTATAATATATTTGTCCAATGAATATCCGTTTATCATCTGCAAGTCTTCTTAGTGTAGCAATTTGAATGGCCAATAGTGTATCACATGACCATCATCAGACCCATGGCATCCTTCGAAGATGGTAGGTGGAGCACTCTTCTCAGCTGCTGTGATGTCAACTGGCGATTTATTCTCCAGAGAGAATAAAAAAATGAAAACTGAATTCCATGCTGAAATGACAGATAGACTAGAAGGGACAGTAGGGCAGGTGAGTGAGAATTCTGCCGAGGAGAATGAGACAAATCACGAGATCACGAGACTATAGAATTAGCAGATGAGGGTGGAGATATTAATGCAAATGAGCCGAATATGATGATAGTCAAGCAGTGGTTCAGCATTTACAGCCTGAACACACTGGTAATGTAGTGCAAGAGTATTTGTCACATGAGCAAATACAGGGAACAGATCATGAAAATGACGTGATAGATTCAAGGGTTCTGCATAGTGTAGCGTCAGCAGAACTGCTCCTATGGGTAGCCAATAGGAACTGAATTAAAGAACAGAGGTAAAGGTACCTAGTATGAGCAAGAGAAGTCCTGTTAGAAGTGATTTGCTATCCTTAATGGTTGATAAATCTCTTGATCAGAAAATGGACGATAAAAATAGGTCAAATAACAAGAAGTTTGACGAATTCGCAAAGCAATTTAATAAGAAAATTGAAGATAATAGCGAAAAGATAGATGGTATTAAGGTATATGTTGACAAATCCCTCAGCAGTTTTTAGTAGAGTTACCGATAATAAAATTGAAAAAAAAAATGAAAACTGAATTCCATGCTGAAATGACAGATAGACTAGAAGGGACAGTAGGGCAGGTGAGTGAGAATTCTGCCGAGATTAGATAACATGAGTCAAAGATAGGCCGCTTAGAGACAGATGTAGTGGAGGTAACTAAGCAAGTAGATGGTTTAAACGGTAAATGCGCACAGGCGCACGTAGTAGAGACTGATAACATTAAGAAAATTAAGGAGAAAGTCCAAGATGTAGAAAAAGCGTGCAAAAGCAATGCAGGGGCGCTTCGTTCAGAGCTGCGAAAGATAAGAGAGCAGGTACAAGAAACTGACTCGAAAAAGATATCTGAATATGCTAGTCAGGTAGAGGTGGAAATGAAAGGGAGACTGGAGATGTGGTTCGAACAGGGAAAGTACAAATATAGAAGTAAACAACAAGTAGCCTCAAATGACCAATATCTGCGTGTATACAAATTCCACAGATTTTCGTCAAAAGGACAGATACATTCTGTAGCTTTTAAGCGGCAATTTGAGGGTGTCGTTCCTGAACATTGGGATGACAAAAAGAAAATAGGCTGTGTTATAAGTAGGTTAGAAGGAGAAGCGTTATCCTGAGATATGAAAACTGGATCGCAAAGCAAAACACATGAGGGGCTTATGCAATCATTCAACAACCAATATTGGTCCAGCAGCGCTGAGAATTGCGTTCGTAGAGACCTATTTGAAGGTCGAAACTTTATTAGTAGTGGTTGCAGAATATACAAAGAGTTCTTCCAGACTTATGTCGAAAAGAACTTGTATTTAGATGAACCGTTGAAAGATACAGATTTAATATCAATCAAAATGATGAAGTTACCCCTGAGGGTACAAGAAAAATTAATTGGAATATCCAAGTCAGATGTAAACGCAATTGTGCAAGCGCTGGATCAATTGGGTTCATTAGCAGGAAACAATCAGAATTTAGAAGGTTGGAGGAGAAACCCCTGGGGAAGTAACAGACCTAATGAAAATAGGATACAAGGGGAACCAACAAACAGATAGATACAATATCCTCAACATACAGATAATAGAATAAATCATCAGGAGACAAAACACTATGACAGACAGGACACACAAAGTGAGAAACAATATCGTAATAACGCTACTGGTCAAAGGATTAATTGAAAACCTCAGAGGGTGTTGTGTTCTGTACAACACTAGGTGTTTAACGAACACCAGGCACTCACGTTATTTACAATTTTACTTCAGTTTCTCCTCATGTTGTCAATCTTCATCTTCTTTCAGTCAGAAATGTTCACTATCATCTTTAATTCTTGGCTAACCAACCTAAGAGTATACTACGTCTTTGCAATGTAAGGTGCGTGACACACACCAGGTGCTCAGGAATTGGCAATATTACTTCCATCTCTCGTTATGGTGGCAATATTGCCTTCTCTCTCTCAGAACGACACTCTATCATCAGTCCCTTCTTCATCTTCGAATATGGGAACATGGGAACAGTGAGTACCAAAGGTAAGTGAGAAAAAGAGACGGTGCAAAAAAAAAAGAAAAAGCTATCTGTAAAACTGTGTTATTCTGTTGGAAAATGTTTAGCAAATTCTGAAGTTATGTGATTATAACATGTAACGACCCTAAGAGACAATCAGTACAACAAGAAAAAAGCTATTATAAGAGTAAACAATGCATACAGAGACAAAGATGTTATCATGTTGGAAACAAATTTAACAAATTCTAAAGAGGCACTGTAGAGACTGCGAACAAAAACCTTTATAAAACATGGAGAATAGACATAAGTGTGTATCATTCTGCAATTGCGTGCAGATAAGTGAACAGCAACGAGATCAAGTGGTAACAAATGCGAAACGTATGTTTAGCCAACTGACAAGGTAAGTCGTGGCCAAAGGATAAAGAGGTAAGGGCAGCAGAACAAGGTGAAGAATTGAAGTTATCTAAGCATGGGAAGTGTGTCCAACCCCCATAGAATAAAAGAAAGTAAGGGTATAAGTTAATGAGCGGCCGAGGACGGTATCCTTATAAGTTATGAAGTATAAAGATGATGAGGGTCATACAAAGGTGTCCCCACATCTAATAATGGGTGATGGTAACCCGAGAGGTACCTTAAGTAAAGATAAGAAATACTGAAGTAAATTAAAGGGAATTTGTAGGCTGCAGAAGAGGTAAAGAGGAAATAATAGGCACACTTACACTATCAGTAGGGTCATTAAACATTACAGAATGATACAGGCAAGACTACTAACAGTGGAACAGAGATAGGCAATGCTTCACTTAACTATACATGCACACGAAATAATGATTTACATATGGCAAGTAAAAGCCTTGGAATATGCGCACATGAAGGATATGAAATGATGGTCTCCGATGTAAGAGTAGAAGAAGGTAATCCATACTATGTAAAAATTTTGATGCAAGTCAAGATAATTAGATATTCAATGATTCACCAATTTTATTTATTTATTCTCGAGTCAGAAACATACAAATTTACTCCTGGAAATGGAAAAAAGAACACATTGACACCGGTGTGTCAGACCCACCATACTTGCTCCGGACACTGCGAGAGGGCTGTACAAGCAATGATCACACGCACGGCACAGCGGACACACCAGGAACCGCGGTGTTGGCCGTCGAATGGCGCTAGCTGCGCAGCATTTGTGCACCGCCGCCGTCAGTGTCAGCCAGTTTGCCGTGGCATACGGAGCTCCATCGCAGTCTTTAACACTGGTAGCATGCCGCGACAGCGTGGACGTGAACCGTATGTGCAGTTGACGGACTTTGAGCGAGGACGTATAGTGGGCATGCGGGAGGCCGGGTGGACGTACCGCCGAATTGCTCAACACGTGGGGCGTGAGGTCTCCACAGTACATCGATGTTGTCGCCAGTGGTCGGCGGAAGGTGCACGTGCCCGTCGACCTGGGACCGGACCGCAGCGACGCACGGATGCACGCCAAGACCGTAGGATCCTACGCAGTGCCGTAGGGGACCGCACCGCCACTTCCCAGAAAATTAGGGACACTGTTGCTCCTGGGGTATCGACGAGGACCATTCGCAACCGTCTCCATGAAGCTGGGCTACGGTCCCGCACACCGTTAGGCCGTCTTCCGCTCACGCCCCAACATCGTGCAGCCCGCCTCCAGTGGTGTCGCGACAGGCGTGAATGGAGGGACGAATGGAGACGTGTCGTCTTCAGCGATGAGAGTCGCTTCTGCCTTCATCTACATCTACATCTACATTTATACTCCGCAAGCCACCCAACGGTGTGTGGCGGAGGGCACTTTACGTGCCACTGTCATTATCTCCCTTTCCTGTTCCAGTCGCGTATGGTTCGCGGGAAGAACGACTGTCTGAAAGCCTCTGTGCGCGCTCTAATCTCTCTAATTTTACATTCGTGATCTCCTCGGGAGGTATAAGTAGGGGGAAGCAATATATTCGATACCTCATCCAGAAACGCACCCTCTCGAAACCTGGCGAGCAAGCTACACCGCGATGCAGAGCGCCTCTCTTGCAGAGTCTGCCACTTGAGTTTGTTAAACATCTCCGTAACGCTATCACGGTTACCAAATAACCCTGTGACGAAACGCGCCGCTCTTCTTTGGATCTTCTCTATCTCCTCCGTCAACCCGATCTGGTACGGATCCCACACTGATGAGCAATACTCAAGTATAGGTCGAACGAGTGTTTTGTAAGCCACCTCCTTTGTTGATGGACTACATTTTCTAAGGACTCTCCCAATGAATCTCAACCTGGTACCCGCCTTACCAACAATTAATTTTATATGATCATTCCACTTCAAATCGTTCCGCACGCATACTCCCAGATATTTTACAGAAGTAACTGCTACCAGTGTTTGTTCCGCTATCATATAATCATACAATAAAGGATCCTTCTTTCTATGTATTCGCAATACATTACATTTGTCTATGTTAAGGGTCAGTTGCCACTCCCTGCACCAAGTGCCTATCCGCTGCAGATCTTCCTGCATTTCGCTACAATTTTCTAATGCTGCAACTTCTCTGTATACTACAGCATCATCCGCGAAAAGCCGCATGGAACTTCCGACACTATCTACTAGGTCATTTATATATATTGTGAAAAGCAATGGTCCCATAACACTCCCCTGTGGCACGCCAGAGGTTACTTTAACGTCTGTAGATGTCTCTCCATTGAGAACAACATGCTGTGTTCTGTTTGCTAAAAACTCTTCAATCCAGCCACACAGCTGGTCTGATATTCCGTAGGCTCTTACTTTGTTTATCAGACGACAGTGCGGAACTGTATCGAACGCCTTCCGGAAGTCAAGGAAAATGGCATCTACCTGGGAGCCTGTATCTAATATTTTCTGGGTTTCATGAACAAATAATGCGAGTTGGGTTTCACACGATCGCTGTTTCCGGAATCCATGTTGATTCCTACATAGTAGATTCTGAGTTTCCAAAAACGACATGATACTCGAGCAAAAGACATGTTCTAAAATTCTACAACAGATCGACGTCAGAGAGATAGGTCTATAGTTTTGCGCATCTGCTCGACGACCCTTCTTGAAGACTGGGACTACCTGTGCTCTTTTCCAATCATTTGGAACCTTCTGTTCCTCTAGAGACTTGCGGTACACGGCTGTTAGAAGGGGGGCAAGTTCTTTCGCGTACTCTGTGTAGAATCGAATTGGTATCCCGTCAGGTCCAGTGGACTTTCCTCTGTTGAGTGATTCCAGTTGCTTTTCTATTCCTTGGACACTTATTTCAATGTCAGCCATTTTTTCGTTGGTGCGAGGATTTAGAGAAGGAACTGCAGTGCGGTCTTCCTCTGTGAAACAGCTTTGGAAAAAGGTGTTTAGTATTTCAGCTTTACGCTTGTCATCCTCTGTTTCAATGCCATCATCATCCCAGAGTGTCTGGACATGATGTTTCGAGCCACTTACTGATTTAACGTAAGACCAGAACTTCCTAGGATTTTCTGTCAAGTCGGTACCTAGTATTTTACTTTCGAATTCACTGAACGCTTCACGCATAGCCCTCCTTACGCTAACTTTGACATCGTTTAGCTTCTGTTTGTCTGAGAGGTTTTGGCTGCGTTTAAACTTGGAGTGAAGCTCTCTTTGCTTTCGCAGTAGTTTCCTAACTTTGTTGTTGTACCACGGTGGGTTTTTCCCGTCCCTCACAGTTTTGCTCGGCACGTACCTGTCTAAAACGCATTTAACGGTTGCCTTGAACTTTTTCCATAAACACTCAACATTGTCAGTGTCGGAACAGAAATTTTCGTTTTGATCTGTTAGGTAGTCTGAAATCTGCCTTCTATTACTCTTGCTAAACAGATAAACCTTCCTCCCTTTTTTTATATTCCTATTAACTTCCATATTCAGGGATGCTGCAACGGCCTTATGATCACTGATTCCCTGTTCTGCACTTACAGAGTCGAAAAGTTCGGGTCTGTTTGTTATCAGTAGGTCCAAGATGTTATCTCCACGAGTCGGTTCTCTGTTTAATTGCTCGAGGTAATTTTCGGATAGTGCACTCAGTATAATGTCACTCGATGCTCTGTCCCTACCACCCGTCCTAAACATCTGAGTGTCCCAGTCTATAACTGGTAAATTGAAATCTCCACCTAAGACCATAACATGCTGAGAAAATTTATGTGAAATGTATTCCAAATTTTCTCTCAGTTGTTCTGCCACTAATGCTGCTGAGTCGGGGGGTCGGTAAAAGGAGCCAATTATTAACCTTGCTCGGTTGTTGAGTGTAACCTCCACCCATAATAATTCACAGGAACTATCCACTTCTACTTCACTACAGGATAAACTACTACTAACAGCGACGAACACTCCGCCACCGGTTGCATGCAATCTATCCTTTCTAAACACCGTCTGTGCCTTTGTAAAAATTTCGGCAGAATTTATCTCTGGCTTCAGCCAGCTTTCTGTACCTATAACGATTTCAGCTTCGGTGCTTTCTATCAGCGCTTGAAGTTCCGGTACTTTACCAACGCAGCTTCGACAGTTTACAATTACAATACCGATTGCTGCTTGGTCCCCGCATGTCCTGACTTTGCCCCGCACCCGTTGAGGCTGTTGCCCTTTCTGCACTTGCCCGAGGCCATCTAACCTAAAAAACCGCCCAGCCCACGCCACACAACCCCTGCTACCCGTGTAGCCGCTTGTTGCGTGTAGTGGACTCCTGACCTATCCAGCGGAACCCGAAACCCCACCACCCTATGGCGCAAGTCGAGGAATCTGCAGCCCACATGGTCGCAGAACCGTCTCAACCTCTGATTCAGACCCTCCACTCGGCTCTGTACCAAAGGTCCGCAGTCAGTCCTGTCGACGATGCTGCAGATGGTGAGCTCTGCTTTCATCCCGCTAGCGAGACTGGCAGTCTTCACCAAATCAGATAGCCGCCGGAAGCCAGAGAGGATTTCCTCCGATCCATAGCGACACACATCATTGGTGCCGACATGAGCGACCACCTGCAGATGGGTGCACCCTGTACCCTTCATGGCATCCGGAAGGACCCTTTCCACATCTGGAATGACTCCCCCCGGTATGCACACGGAGTGCACTTTGGTTTTCTTCCCCTCCCTTGCTGCCATATCCCTAAGGGGCCCCATTACGCGCCTGACGTTGGAGCTCCCAACTACCAGTAAGCCCACCCTCTGCGACTGCCCGGATCTTGCAGACTGAGGGGCAACCTCTGGAACAGGACAAGCAGCCATGTCAGGCTGAAGATCAGTATCAGCCTGAGACAGAGCCTGAAACCGGTTCGTCAGACAAACTGGAGAGGCCTTCCGTTCAGCCCTCCGGAATGTCTTTCGCCCCCTGCCACACCTTGAGACGACCTCCCACTCTACCACAGGTGAGGGATCAGCCTCAATGCGGGCAGTATCCCGGGCAACCACAGTCGTAGTCCGATCGGGGGATGCGTGGGACGAGCTGGCCGTCCCCGACAAACCCCCATCCGGACCCCCACAGTGATGCCCATTGGCAACAGCCTCAAGCTGTGTGACCGAAGCCAACACTGCCTGAAGCTGGGAGCGAAGGGATGCCAACTCAGCCTGCATCCGAACACAGCAGTTGCAGTCCCTATCCATGCTAAAAACTGTGCAAAGAACGTCTGAACTAATCTACAGAGAGCGCAAACAAAACGACACAAAATTGAAGCGGTTATTAAAATACAAGATTGCCTAGTAAATGCAGTAATGCTGCCACTTGTGCACTGCTGACACACTGCTCGGCGGCGGAAGGAGACTACGCGATTTAACACTATTCGAGTACTAAAACGTGATGCTACAACTCTCAAATACTATAATACGCCCGAAATTTATGAATTAAACAATGCAAGTACCAAAAACACGCAAAGAAATTAAGAGTTAAACTATGTAACAAATGAGTGAGCTAGGAGTATACGACTTGCTGCTGCAGCTGCTTATCCAACGGCGGCAGGGAGCACACTGACTGTGACCAACCGACACTGGCCGTTCAAAACAAAAACAGTTGACAGACGACTACGCGAATTTACACTATTCAGGTACTAAAACGCGATGCTACAACTCTCAAATACTATAATACGCCCGAAATTTATGAATTAAACAATGCAAGTACCAAAAACACGCAAAGAAATTAAGAATTAAACTATGTAACAAATGAGTGAGCTAGGAGTATACGACTTGCTGCTGCAGCTGCTTATCCAACGGCGGCAGGGAGCACCAATGTGCCAATGATGGTCGTATGCGTGTTTGGCGCCGTGCAGGTGAGCGCCACAATCAGGACTGCATACGACCGAGGCACACAGGGCCAACACCCGGCATCATAGTGTGGGGAGCGATCTCCTACGCTGGCCGTACACCACTGGTGATCGTCGAGGGGACACTGAATAGTGCACGGTACATCCAAACCGTCATCGAACCCATCGTTCTACCATTCCTAGACCGGCAAGGGAACTTTCTGTTCCAACAGGACAATGCACGTCCGCATGTATCCCGTGCCACCCAACGTGCTCTAGAAGATGTAAGTCAACTACCCTGGCCAGCAACATCTCCGGATCTGTCCCCCATTGAGCATGTTTGGGACTGGATGAAGCGTCGTCTCTCGCGGTCTGCACGTCCAGCACGAACGCTGGTCCAACTGAGGCGCCAGGTGGAAATGGCATGGCAAGCCGTTCCACAGGACTACATCCAGCATCTCTACGATCGTCTCCATGGGAGAATAGCAGCCTGCATTGCTGCGAAAGGTGGATATACACTGTACTAGTGCCGACATTGTGCATGCTCTGTTGCCTGTGTCTATGTGCCTGTGGTTCTGTCAGTGTGATCATGTGATGTATCTGACCCCAGGAATGTCTCAATAAAGTTTCCCCTTCCTGGGACAATGAATTCACGGTGTTCTTATTTCAATTTCCAGGAATATATATATATATATATATATATATATATATATATATATATACTGTATTTATATTACATGTGCCCAGTACTTTGCACCTTCAAGGTGCTTGGAGTGGCTTGCAGGAGATCAATCTTCGTGCAGAATGTAGGGCACAAAAGGCACTGGAGCATTTGGCTTGTGGTTTGTTCTTGTCCACAATCACAGGACGTATTTTCTGTTATGAAGCCCCACCTCTTCAGGTTGTCTCTGGATCGTCCAACTCCTGATCGTAACGTGTTTAAAGATTTCCACACCAGCCAGCTCTCGTTGTGTCCAGGTGGTAGTTCTTCAGCTTCTGGCGTCTGCTGGTGAGGCGTTGACTTCTTCCATAACTTCAGCCTTGCCTTCTCTGGTGAAATGGTGAGTTTCTCGAATGTTCTCCGGAAACTCTTCCGCTATCTCAGCCGTTGCTGTGGTGGATTATGTCCGTGCAGTGGATGGGCACTGTCCTGTTCCACTTTCAGTCTCTCCTTGTTGCCAGCCACTGTTCTTCGTACCCATGGTGGCTCTATTCCAGCCAGACAGTAGAGCTTATCAGTTAGAGTAGGTCTTAAGCAACCTGCGATCAATCTGCAGGTCACCAATAGAAACAAAATAAGAAAACAAAAAAGAGTAAGGGAACTGATTTCATATGAAAATGTAAGAAGGTGATGAAAAAAAAGACGTACCTATAAAAGTCTCTTAGATAATTGTAAGACATACACGAAATGAAGGAATAAAAGATTAATAGGCAGGATCTGAAAACCGCAGCTGCATTGCTTGATCGCACAGAATTGACTAAAAAGCATGAAATACAAATTGGAAAGAAAAAGGTATATCTAATGTTACTTGGAATCTATGATAAAATAGTATTAACGGTTGACTAAATGTAAGTGTAAATTGTTACATTTAATCCATGGATGGGGCCTGGAGAGACGCAGAGCACAATGGAGCGAGACAGCCGGTCTGCAAAGCCTCAGCAACGGCTACACACCACATCGCTCGCTGTTGCCACACCAACAGGGGCATCAGGACCACACTTTCTTCTCGTCTCTCAGCTCACCCCATCACGAATTGTAGGTTTCATAAATTATTTCTAGTGTAGTGAACTTCAAGTTGACTTATGACCAATAGAACGGCAATAACACGGCCAATGCTTTAAAGGTACAAGAATGAGAAGGACGGCATTTGCTGAAAAAAAATATATTGTGAACCAGTGACTAATAGGACGGCAATTACACAGCCAATGATTAAGGTACATGGTCTTGTACGTAGTAGAAAAATAGGCATTATAAAATAAGATAAGCCAAATGGCAATTTGATAGGTTATTAAACCCCCTTAGCTCGTTTTGTATTGGATAGAGAAATGGTTAAAAGGTAAATACTTAGATGAGCAGAAAGGAAGTGGTATATGAGTAGATGTTCCATCTCAGGTAAGACAAACGTGCATCTGAATAAATATTCAGTTTTAAATAATGTAAGGTTCATCTGAATAAATATTCAAATTTAAATAAGGGACATGTTATATAGTGTTCATGGTATATTCAGAAAAGAATTAAAGCTAGAAAGGTGACTCTATGAAGGCATCAGATAAAGATCAGAAGTATTTTCGAAGACAGAATACGAACTCAATTTAATAGGACATATATCTGTATAGCTATATCATGTTAAGGATAGTGTAATAATGTGAACAGTAATCGATAAGTAACGATACTGGAGTATGAGCCAGATTAAGTAACACCAATGATTAAAGATGTAAACCGAGGACAAAAGATACCCAACCGAGAATATTTCATAATTAAATAAGGCCTTCGAGCATATTGAATTTTGAAAATAATACCCTATAGGTACGTCTGACAAGTATGCGTCATAAGAAGCATTAATGATAATACCATAGGGGCCAATATTCTGCAACCTTAGTAGGGACAAGATCCGACTATTCGGGAGTAGGATCGTACGATCTGAGCCGATGTTCCGAGACAAACATCCGTCACAACGTCCGCAAATGTGACATCAGATCCGCCTAGCAACAGCGATCTAAACGCCCGTTGGCTGAAAGTTTGGATATATACACTAGTGGCCATTAAAATTGCTACACCAAGATGAAATTCAGATGATAAACGGGTATTCATTGGACAAATATATTATACTAGAACTGACATGTGATTACATTTTCACGCAAATTTTGGTGCATAGATCCTGAGAAATCAGTACCCAGAACAACCACCTCTGGCCGTAATAACGGCCTTGATACGCCTGAGCATTGAGTCAAACACAACTTGGATGGCGTGTACAGGTACAGCTGACCATGCAGCTTCAATACGATACCACAGTTCATCAAGAGTAGTGACTGGCATTTTGTGACGAGCCAGTTGCTCAGCCTTCATTGAACAGACGTTTTCAGTTGATGAGAGATCTGGAGAATGTGCTGGCCAGAGAAGCAGTCGCACATTTTCTGCATCCAGAAAGGCCCGTACAGGACCTGCTACATGCGGTCTTGCATTATCCTGCTGAAATGTAGGGTTTCGCTGGGAACGAATGAAGGGTAGAGCCACGGGTCGCAACACATCCGAAAGGTAACGTCCACTGTTCAAAGTGCCGTCAATTCGAACAAGAGGTGACCGAGACGTGTAACCAATGGCACCCCATACCATCACGCCGGGTGATACGCCAGTATGGAGATGACGAATACACGCTTCCAATGTGCGTTCACCGCGATGTTGCCAAACTCGAATGCGACCACCATGATGCTGTAAACATCATGTAAACATCCGAAAAAATGACGTTTTGCCTTTCGTGCACCCAGGTTCGTCGGTGAGTGCACCATCGCAGGCGCTCCTGCCTGTGATGCAGCGTCAAGGGTAACCGCAGCAATGGTCTCCGAGCTGATAGTCCATGCTGCTGCGAACGTCGTCGAACTGTTCGTGCAGATGGTTGTTGTCTTGCAAACGTCCCCATCTGTTGACTCAGGGATCGAAACGTGGCTGCACGATTCGTTACAGCCATGCGGATAAGACACCTGTCATCTCGACTGCTAGTGATATGAGGCCGTTGGCATCCAGCACGGCGTTCCTTATTACCCTCCTGAACCCACCGATTCCATATTCTGCTAACAGTCATTGGATCTCGACCAACGCGAGCAGCAGTGTCGTGATACGATAAACCGCAATCGCGATAGGCTATAATCCGACCTTTATCAAAGTCGGAAACGTGATAGTGCGCATTTCTCCTCCTTACACGAGGCGTCAGAACAACGTTTCACCAGGCAACGCCGGTCAACTGCAGTTTGTGTATGAGAAATCGGCTGGAAACTTTCCTCATGTCAGCACGTTGTAGGTGTCGCCACCGGCGCCAACCTTGTGTGAATGCTCTGAAAAGCTAATCATTTGCGTATAACAGCGTCTTCTTCCTGTCGGTTAAATTTCGCGTGTATAGCACATCTTCGTGGTGTAGCGTCCGTCTGCGTAGCGTAGCGGTAGCGTTACATCCTACCAAGGAGGAGGCCCGGGTTCGATTCCTGGCAGGGGACTGGGTGTTGTATGTCCATCATCATTTTCATCATCATTGACTTGCAAGTCGCCGATGTGGTGTCACCTAAAAAGGACTTGCAATACGGCGGCCGCACAACCCCGAATGGGGTCTCCCTGCCAACAATGCCATACGATCATTTCAGTTTTTTCGTGGTGTTGCAATTTTAATGGCCAGTAGTATACATATATATATATATATATATATATGTGTGTGTGTGTGTGTGTGTGTGTGTGTGTGTGTGTGAGACGAGTGAAGTGTCCCTATTGGCTGAGAGAAGAAGGTGGGGTCTCTCTTGTCAGTCGGGAAGACAGGGCGAGTTACTAGCGAGGCGCCACTCAAAACGCACGGTCGAGTAAGCGGGGCGGCTCCAAAATAACGATCGCGAGTAAATATTCCAGCTGTTAAACAAGATATAAAGTGGAGGTATTAGTGAGCATTGAACGCCACGTGTAGTGGGCAGCGTCTATCGCGCGTATGGAAAGTGAGAATGTGTTAATGTGTTGTAAAGGGTTGAATATAACGGCGTAGCCAAGAGCCGCCATACTGGAAATTCCGTGACGTGTGTTCAAAGTATTCTTTATTAAAACGAGTATAGTACAAAACGTTGTTAACATTTAACAACTGGCATCCCGACACACCCCCCTTCTGCAGGATCAAAAACCTACGTTGAACCTGGCGCCTGAGCGCTACTACTGTGCGACGAGGGACTACCGAAGCAGCAAGACACCAGGTTAGTAATACAGAAACCAGATAACGTAGAGTCGCTTCCTTCTCGCTGCAGTGCCACAGAGGGCATTGTAAACTCTCAGAAAACTTATATCTTGTTGTAACTGACGGGAAGAATCCGTAAATACTACGTATCAGACTGTCGTTGAGATAGGAGTTCGTCGTAATGTTACACTCGACTCGGATAGTGCAGGCAGGTAGTATGTCCACAGTCTGATCTGACTTTTAAAATTTTCTAGGATACTTTTTCAAAACCCGTCCTTTTGTGAAACAAAGTACGCGACCTACTGAACCTTTCAGGTTAAAGTTAATCGTTGCACTCACAGTCCTCCTTTCAGATTTATGTGAAATGATGTTTGCTCGTAGCTCAACGTATTTTCCAGACTACGACTTCGTTTAAATCGTCAATATCATACGCACCTGGTCCTGTTTTCACAATGTTTTTTCACCACTAATACGTACATGCAGTCTGTTGTTTTCGGGATGCTCTTGTACGTCTCCAGTCCAGCCAATGCGACAATCCGTTCACCAATGCTCAAATCAATTGGCGATAAGTAATTTGCACGTAATATAGATGGTCGTTCTTTATAAGTCGAAGTGTATGACACTCCATTTGAACTTCTAATGACGAAGAAATGTATAAGGCTCTTCCTTACATATTTTGCTTCTTCTTCTTTGTAAACGTGAAGATAAACATTATACATAGATGTCCACATAGGTGTGTATTAAAAGTCCTCATAGCGCCGAAAATTGGAGAACACACGTCTTCTGGGAGTGAAGTATCGTTGTAATTCTTCTGGCTGTTGCAAGACACCAAATGACTCGAAATAGTAGACGGTATCTGCATCTTTCATAACATATGCAACCCAATGGGTGCCGGGACGTGCAGCAACTTCTAAATTCACAATACCACATTCAACAGTTTTCCACATAGTCTTCGTTAATGTATTTCGCATAAACACACCATGTTGGAACGTTGAATTTTTTTCTAACATGTTCAATATTTGGGAGTGGCCAATCTGGTAGGACTGCTAACAGGGATTTTTTTATTTATGAATAGACCAAGCCCATTCCTGTACAGTTTGAAGTATAGTCCTTTTCCGATGGCTGCGGCTTCCATCATGCGGTTATGCCCTCTTGCTTCTTCTAAATGCGCTTGGGAATTCTGCGCGTTCTTTACTGTTCGAGCAATGGTTGCAGCACCACTGGCGAGGGACCCTACCGCCGAGAGAGCGGAGAGGGCTGGAATGAGGAATGGAAGTAAACCATCAGACGTCTTGGATACTGGTAAAAATCGAGGTGCTTTAATCAGTCCTCTTCTTCTTCTTCTTCTTTTTCTTCTTCCTTCTGCTTCAGAGCGTTCTTAGCTGCATACTTCGCTGTTAGGATACAGTTCTTCAAACACCTTTAATTCCCACACTTCTTCTTCTTATTCTTGTTTAGTGCACAACGTGTAGCATTCATAACTCGCTTGAAATTCATCGCTCCTAAACCAACTGAATTTTTCCAGGCATCATTTTATCAACTGCAAATGTTGCAATGTGTTGACCTACACCAATATCCTTTCTTCTGCGTATCGCCTTAGACTTATCAGCTAAACTCCTATCTGCAGTGTGACGACTTGGGAGATCTTTAATTGAAGCGTATGCAATGCCGTGTTCCATACATGCTTCGTCGAGCAGATTAACCCCCTTATCACCTCATGTCAGGCCTCTCGAAGCTTTATTCCAGGTCTACAGTAGTTATATCCCGGAATTTGTAATTCCACTGGCAGTATGTGTAGAATACCACCACCGCCTCTAATGCGTTTCCTAGCACCTATGTTATGCTACTGCGGTGATTGTCCACTGCGCATCCCATTGTATACCAAATCGTTGTCATTAATCCAGCTGTTTTGTGCTGGAGGAAAACCACGTCATTTGACTAGTGCTCTAGTTCCCCGAGGTCTTACGACTTTCTTCAAGAGAAATACATCCGGTTCTGAGCTTTTCGGTAGGTATAATTTCTCAAATGCTGCCTTGTGTTTTGAGACACGTACCAAATCACCTACATTAAATTTCTGTTTTGCGTGGATCCAGCATTTTAATGCGATAGTACACCATATCCATCATGAGTCCATTATCACGAACATAGATTGGTCTCATTTTGGTTCGATTATACTGAGCAGTTATTTCTGGGAGGATATCTTTCCATTTGTATGAGCCACGAAGATTAAAACACATCCACATGTGATCTTTTATTGTTCTGTTCGGACGCTCCACGATACTTGCCTTCAGATGGTTGAATGTTCAGAAGTAATGTATTCCATACCGCTGCATCACGGTCTTGGAATACCTATTGTAAAACTCTCCACCATGATCGTTTTTGGAGGTTGTCTGGGCATCATTCGTCCCTGTCTGTAGAAAACACATCTGCAACATTTCTGCCTGTTTCTGTTTTAACAGGTAGTGCCCTGTCCAATTTGTAGTATGCATTAATAACCATTAAAATATATTTGAATCCATATTTACAAGGTCAGCCTGCCACAAGGTCAACCTTTAACATATCATGCCTACGTTGGCATATTTTGTGTGCTGGTTTGTGCAGTTCTCGAACTACATTCTCCATACTTATTCGACGATACCTCGCGCTAAGCTCAGAGATTAATGAAGCAGCCTCATTCGATTGAGCTGTATTACCTGCAGCAGTTGATGCCATGAGCAGCCGTAGTCCATCTATTAGCTTTTTGGGGTGTCATAATACATATACTGCGGGATTCTATTGTTCGCTGCTTTATGATCAAAGCCTAAACCATCGTCGCTGCTGCTGTTGTTGTTTTCACCATCAAGTATTGCTTATATAATTATTTTATGTTTCTCGTTGCTCAGGCTTTTTGCGAGCTTATGTACATCAGTCAAATGCAGTATTTCACGTTACAGTTCCCTGCCATTAACTGAATAATTTATGGGTGTTTTCGTGGTTCGTAGGAAAAGAAAATTCATTAATCCAGGTGTTCTCTCAAACCGCCCATCACCAACCTGTATTGTGTCATCTTTTACATTTATAGGCTGGATGCCCAACATGTACGGTCTTCCCCAGCTAACGCCGAAAGCCCTATCTATCTGGCCTGGAACGTGACGGATAATGAATTCGTCAATGGCAACACCATCGTTATCGTGTGATTTTGTTTTTGCTCAGAGCCTTCTGCGAGACTCCTTAGCTGGCTTAAACATCTTTCTTAGTGTTTGCTGTCGATCCACATGCCCTAAACTTAGCGACCGTAATTTCTCTCGTACGGCTTTCCGCGCCTGAATGACATTCTGCTTCGTTGACTTCTCGGCGTACACTAATCAGATGTCACTGCAGCGTGAGGCTTTTTATATATGCTCTTTTTTCCACTTATTGTGTTCCTGCTCCCCCTTCTCAACGAGAAGGGCATCTATATCTATTTTCCCCTTAATAGTCTCGATCTTTTCAGTTAAGTCGTTTACTTTCTTACCGATTTCAGTAACTAACTCGTTTAATGCGTTGATCATTCGCAGAAGAGTCTGGTAATACGTCTCTAGCTCCCTGCGCATACCTCCAACTTTAACCACGATAGCCTGAATTTTCGCATCCATGTACATCCGAATTTCTGTCTATGTACACTCATTCTCTCGGGTTGAGAGCTAGACATGCAAGCGAATTTGTCCATGGTGCAGCGTATACTGATGTACTCACCTCCCTTGAGAGGCACCCACAAGCCTTGCTCATACTGTGGCATCAAGCAGTCAGGCCTGCAAGATGAGTGGTCTGCCAAGCGAGTCGATTTATTCTTATCTCTCGAGTAACATCAATGACTGATTATGAGCTCTAGTACCCACAATTAAGCTACAAATTATTCTCCTGTTCGAATATTACGCAACGGAAACGGATAACGCACATCTGACTATCGGAAATGTACACAACTCTGATTGGTCACTACGCTCTGACAATACCACATTTTCTTTCTTACACAACGGCTTTGATCAACACGTGGCCATCGCACTGAATATGAATGGCGCACACATTATAAATCATGGTTATCATAGCTACACACTATTCGAATAACAAGGGCACCAATCTTTTTCTTTTCACTATCTTTCTTATTCCGATAATTTCTATTATGATTCAAAGATAATCTAAACACACCATTACATTTTATACAACAATTACACATGAGAAGCTCCGCCCAGTGGGCATGGTTTTACATTGGTGATTCTCTATCTTATGGTCTCGTAATTATCTAACGCTACAGTACATGTTCTGGGTAGGATGGTGGATCTTTTGCTATATCTCACACTTCGACTCACACCCATCATTACGAAAATTTACTCCAGACCGAGCGGTACAAAAAGGAACATGCATAAACCACTGCCTTTAAACCTATCTTGCTACTCTCCCATGCAAACCGCACATACTTAAATTACATGAAATACATCACACTGGCAACATAGAATACATCACAAACGATAGTCTCAACGTTAGAATCGCTTCACTTTCAGCTTTCCCACTTCAATTAGTATTCATCCTAGTTTCACACGACACTGCCCCACTTCGTAACTTTTCTTTCCTACTACTAACGCTGGAGGATATATGCACGTCTTCCTGTTCAATGCAAGCGGTATTGCAGAACATTGCCTTGACACCGGTCATCCTATGGAATACAACAACACGGAGATTCTGGCTTGCACGTCCAGCTATTGGGATAGTGTTATTAAGGAAGCTGTTGAAATTAAACTGTCAAGCAACCTCATAAACAGAGATGGTGGATTTTGTTTAAATGCTGCTTGGAATCTGGCTCCGTCTCTCATCAAAAAACAGAGGGACAGAATTAGTGCTACCTCATCTGTCGATTAATAGTCACTTTCGATATTTCTGATGTTGGTTATCTTTGGTTGTGTGTTGACTCTGCGGTTACTTGTTCTGTGTGCGGTATCTTCCTTGTTTCTCCTCTGTGAACCGAGGTATTAAATTCCTTTGCACATTGCTTCCTCCTTGCAGTTGTGCCTTGAGAATAGCAGGGTGTGCTCCTGTCGAAATATCGGCGGTGGTCGACGACGTCACCCGGCAGCAAACCCGTAAGCTATTTGAACATGAAGGCAGTGTTTGGCTTTGCTTTTTTCGGGTGGGAGTGGGGGGGGGGGGGATATCACCGCTTTCACTGAATATCGTGTATGTAACTCCTTTTACACCACGCAATATCTGCTGTAATAGCTTATACTTGGGCTGAAACAGTGTTTTTGAGAACACAAACATGTTAAAATTGAACTCCATCTGCTTGTGTTAGCCACGTCATGAGAACATTAGTTTTGCCACAATTGCTCGTATATTGTTAGGAAGGAGTATTCCATTCTTCTTCTTCTTCAGGACTTCTTTTCCATCTTCACAGGACCAGTCACCGCCAACGAAGTCCTCGTGATGAGGATGTTTCGCCCACCCTACCATGATACCGACTACGTCAGGTACTGGCCAGTAGTTGGCATATATAGAAAGATATAGAGAGTTCAGCTGTATATTCTACACATGAAGAGTAACTTAATCACTCATTTTGTCAACGACTGGTGTGAGATGTTTGAGGCAATTGTATGCTGCTGCATGATTATTGGTGTAGCACTGAAAATAATTATATTAATAGGTGTAATACTTGGACTATAATGAGAGAGGTATGAAGTAAAACACACAGTTTGAGATTATATTTATTTAAATATCATTCATCGGATGCAGTATTTCAAAAAAATCATCAGACTCTTCCTTTATCTTCTTCTTCACACTTGTACAGTATTTCCCAAACAAAGCTATCTGATACGGAATAAATTCGGCATGTATCACCTTCAAGCTAATGGGCACCTCACAATACTCATGTTTTTCACACGCACTTTTAACCTGTTTCTCTTTTGGTTCTGCGTTCGTGTGCAAACAAAGGTACTACTACAATCATCAACATGTACACTGTGCACACGCAGAAAGTTTACATCATTGTATGCAGAGTCTATGCTTGGCAACCAACAACTCAGTCTCTCTAACGCAAGGCGTAGTGCAATTCCCATATCATTTAAGTTCATAACTGAGGTGCCCCACAGATAAACACGCTTGCCACCCGACTTCACACACAGCGAAAAGTCACCATACATTTTTGTATCACACCAGTAAGACCAATGGCTAGGTGGGGGGTGGGGGGGTTCGAGTTGGATAATACTCTGTAGTCATCTGCTAATTGGTGTAGCACTCCGCACGACATATTTCGTCCCAGTCGAACTCAGAAATAGGCACTTTAACACCCGTCGATGCATTTTTAGTTTCTATTCTCACATGCAAGAACTACTCATGATGCGCTTCTATACCCACGTTTTACATGTCTCGTTCCACTAAGAGTTAAAGTACACACATCTATAAAGGTTTTGCATCACCCCGGTTCCCAGAACACCTGAAGACAGACGTTGACTGTGGATAATGTATCACAGACACAGTCCCTTTGACTGTTCAGAGATGTCACTGAGCCCGCCCGAAGCTGTAAACAACCATGCATGAGCAGCGCCTATTAGATGGAGGAAGTCCGACAGCCGATCAGTTCCAGTTATTCCACCAAGAAGGAGGTAGACGGCTCGTGTTGTCTGTAGTTAAACTATGCCTAGACGGTCAATACAGTCGTTCGATCGCGTCCGCATTGTTGCTTTGGTCAGGAAGAGCTACCAACAAGGAAATTGTCGAGGAATGAACCGAAGAGATGTTGTTCGGGCATGTAGGAGATGCAGAGAGCCAGAAGCTGTCGATGGCATGCCTCGCTCAGGCCGTCCAAGGGCTACTACTGCAATGGATGACCGCTACCTACGGATTATGACTCGGAGGAACCCTGACAGCAACACCACCATGTTGAATAATGCTTTCTGTGCAGCCACAGGACGTCGCATTACGACACAAACTGTGCGCAATAGGCTGCATTCCCGACGTCCATGGCGAGGTCCAACTTTGCAACCACGACACCATGCAGCGTGATACAGATGGGCCCAACAACATGCCGAATGAACCGCTCAGGATTGGCATTACGTTCTCTTCACCGATGAGTGTCGCATATTCCTTCAACCAGACAATCGTGCGAGACGTGTTTGGAGGCAATCCAGTCTGGCTGAACGCCTTAGACACACTGTCCAGCGAGTGCAGCAAGGTGGAGGTTACCTGTTGTTTTTGGGTGGCATTATGTGGGCCGACGTACGCCGTTGGTGGTCATGGAAAGCGCCTTAACAGCTGTACTATACGTGAATTCCATCCTCTGACCGATAGTACAACCATATCGGCAGCATATTGGCGAGGTATTCGTCTTCACTGAAGACAATTCGCGCCCCCTGCGTGCACATCTTGTGAATGACTTCCTTCAGGATAACGACACCGTGCGACTAGAGTAGCCAGCATGTTCCCCAGAAATGAACATGCCTGGAATAGATTGTAAAGGGCTGTTTATGGACGACGTGACCCACCAATCAATCTGAGGGTCTGAGGGATCTATGCGAATCGCCGTTGAGGAGTGGGACAATGTTGACCAAAAGTGCCTTGATGAACTTGTCGATAGTATATCACGACAAACACAGGCATGCATCAACGCAAGAGGACGTGCTTCTGGGTATTAGAGGTACCGGTGTGTACAGCCATCTGGCCCACCACCGCTGAAGGTCTCGCTGTATGGTGGTACAACATGCAATATGTGGTTTTCATGAGCAATAAAAAGGGCAGAAATTATGTTTATGTTATAGGTTCCGGAACTCTCGGAACAAAGGTGATGCAAAACTTTTTTTGTTGTGTGTATCTGTAGAACTGAAAAGGATAGGTACTCTTGATGCCTTCTTATCCACAGTATCTGCATTCTCTGCCTGCACTAGCACAGGGATGTTCTGCTGGAATGGGTTGTATGTTGGTGGCCAGACTGTCCTCCATTTTGCTGTTGTATAGAACCACCAGCAGCATTCGATGTGTTGCGAGCAGACCATGTGTCCTTGTCACACAAATCAATGAGTGGGACAGACAGTAACAGCTCTGTGTCTTGCTCCAGCAAGTGGGCTATGTGTGTTACAGAATCCCACACGGTCGCTACATGTTCAGACATGCTGAAGATTGTTGATGCAGCAGGTCCAGAATTTGGTGCAGGTCTCGACAAGATGGTGGCTGAGGTTGCTGCAGGTCTGGACATGTTGGCGCTCGCACCTGCAGGCTTGAACATGGTAAAACAAGGTGGAGGAAGCGTTATATACGGACCAAAACACGAAAAAACCACCAATAATAATAATAATAATAATAATAATAATAATAATGCTAATTACAGACAAAGATCTGATATTGGATACTTACTTTCCTATCTCTTTCTGTTCTGCAGGGCTGCACTGGATCGCGACCGCTATTGACGCTTCATGGTTCTTCTTCTGTTGCTGCTCCTAGCTGACAACGAGACAAGGGTCGCGGAGCTGCTGAATCTGCCATATATCCTCTCTGATGACATCACCAGATACTGCCGTCCTACTGGCTGGCTGAAGCCTGTCATGTGACAAAATTCAAGGTACCTATTGATTCCCACAATTTTTTTTTTTTTTTTTTTTTTTTTTTTTTTGTGGACCACCATCTTGGACTACGTCACAGGAGGAGAATGGTGGAGGCCAACAGTACACTCTGATGGTGGTGTTGTGAACTAGGCCAGTTGGTCTGCAAAACCTCAAGCAATTCCTTAATTTGTCAAAAAGTGTTCATCACGCACTCGTCCTTTATCTTTTCTTTCTACTCATTGTGTGGGACGTTATGGACACAGTCCTCAGCTGCGTTCTTGCATGTAGAACACATATTAAATTCATCCCTCCTCATCACCAGCATTTCTTCAATTTACACATGGATGCTTGTTGCAGAATGGGTGAATGTCTTGCCTCTTGCACTTCAGAAGACTGACGGACTGGAATTTCATCGAATGATTTATGGTTAGAGGGCACATATTTATCAGCCCTATCCTGCTGCCTCTTCATTATTTTATGAAGTGCATTCGTCTTCACCAAATATTATTGCTATCGACACAGTCCTCAGATGCTAATATACTCCTCCTTCTCCAGCACAGACAACTCATCCATTGAACACAGTAAACAATTATGTCCGTCCACCTAGTCCAGCAGCTAGATGCAAACTGATTCCTTTTCCAGCCGTTTTTCTCCAGGCCACCATCTTGGATTATGTCACATGATGGTAGAGAGGAAGGGACGACAGCTCCCTCTGGTAGTCGTCTTGTGCACTAGGTCAGTTGTAGTCTAATCCTCATGGTGAACACACTGGATGAAGCTAATATCGAAACTCAAATAATATGTGCATACTTATGTCTGTTCTACCCAGCAGCCCAGCACAGACTGAGTTCTTTTCCTGCCAATTTCCAGATGGGGGAAGGGAGAGGAAGGGGTAATGCATGCAAAATAAAGACTTAAATCCATCCTATCTGGCAGCTCAGCACAGAGTCCTTTTCCTGCCAATTCCAGATGGGGGAGGAAATGAGGGTAGGGAAGTGGGTGGGGGGTTCGGTTAGTGGAGGTAGCATAATTGATCTATTTTCCTGCCAAAATTTGAACTTCCCGCCATAACGTCACTGCGACGTTGCCATATCTATGGCCACCATCTTGGATCCGCCATCTTGAATAAATTTGGTCAGAACGTAATGCGAGGTGACACATATTTTGTCCCACTACTGACATAGACACAGGTGTATAAACTTGCTCTTAATGGGACATTTCAATATAAAATAAAAGTGAAAATGGTTTTATTCACATACTTCAATAAATGTTTCTATCCTTTTACACTTTGACAAGTACAGTTTCACCTAGTCTCTGTATTTACATTGCCTAATAAACGCTTCTTCTTTATATTATGACAAAGAGGGTTTTATCTAGCCTCTGTGACATCCTTACACATTTCCAGTCCTTCCTGAGAGCTAGTAAGACCCATGAACTATGTGTTCTCCGTCTTCGATCGATCAGAATTACCCGCTTTCACCTATAAATGAAGCTACAGGAAGTTCACTATGACGCTTTACCTTTGAAAGTGAGGGCTGCGCTTCTCCGTTCTCTACCGGTTCCTGCAGAACTGCCACATTCTTCATCCTGACTGCTTCCACCTACTCACGCTGCTGTCACCACCTCACAATTTCACTACCAGCCCCGACACCACACCTGCACACACTGCCCTCACTGCTCTGTTTACTCCCATACCACCATACACAAATGATCGCCTCTCCCCTCTTTTGATTGGCTGCCTCATAAACAAAAAGCACGACGAGATCATTGATCACTCAATTTTCTGCTTCCCCACTTACTCTCTTCCTCATCCCAGAGGAATTTACACTTGGCAACTGCCGACACAGCTCTATTGTACGTGTGCAAAATAGTCGCGTAGGTTCCAAAACAACTCCAGAGAATGCAAGGCGTCGTGACAAACATTTCTGAGAATAGTTTGGCGTGGCTGCGTCTGGTGTTTGGCAGCTGCCGAGAGACCTCTGATCTATATCTGCAAAATAGTTTCTGAGTTTCCACAGGCGCTAAGGCTCGATAATGACTCCAGGGGTCGCAAGGCATTTTGATAAATATTTCTGGGAACATGTTGAATTCTCGGTGTCCAGCTGCCTGAGTGTGCGGCCAGCCGCCCTCTCCATAGGTGGAAACCTTGTATACCAGGGCGGCCAACTGTGCTGACTCAGCTGCTGATGAGGCAGCTTGGACATGCCAGGCCACAGACGAAGATGGCCGGCAGGCGGTCACGATGTGTGGTGGCATAGCTATGCATGATCAGCCCTGGATCTGCCTAGGCTGACGGCGACTGATGCTGGCCGTCGCCCAGTGGCTCAGTGCCTCTAAGGGTCTCAGTTCGATTCTCGGTCATCAGTGCCGTGGTTGGAGCCTCAATACGGGGATCCTCTCAGGATGACGATTGAGCTACAGTGGCCTCATAGTGGAAGCTCGCACTATAGTGGACGTCAATTGGAGGAACCACTGGTTCCGTGCCCATACTGGCTTGGCCGGTGTTCATACACATCAGGGTGGATTCATTGTTGAGATCCTCTCCCAGGCGTCATGTAGGCCACTTGCCGCAGTGCCGCCGATAGGTCCCAGGTCACAGTAACTTGGCAGTTGAGTGGACGGTTGTGCTGAGACACATAGGCGGGCAGGCTGCAACATGTAGTATGACTATGGTAGCAGACACTTGCCTTGACACACTTTTTCACTATACAGTACTGTATTAGCGAAACCTGCTATTCATCTTACTTCAGCTGTGTGTAGGCGTTGATTCAATTGTTGGCAATATCAAGCTTCAACTATTTTATCCTCTAACACAGAACAACTTTTACGAGATTTGAATAAATTACTTGAAAATCACTTAGACAATCATGAGCCATGTGGTTCGATCAGCGATATCCCCGCCGCCGGTATGAGTCATCTTCTTGGTGGTGTGCGCAGAACGCACAGTGGCGCCACCTACCGGGCCGATCGGAGAGCGAGAGGTAAGCTATAGCAAGTAGGGGGGATTTTGCTTTGGGACGCCTGGCAGTAACGTCTTTTGGGAATTCGGGCAGACAGTACAGGCGCGGTGCGAGGCAGCAGGAAGAGCACATCTAAAAGGGGCTGTTAACCCGGGTGACGGCGCCGCAACAAATATCGCTGGCGTGGAAGCAGTCACGTTACTGGGAAGCCGTTGGTGCATTTGTAAATTGCGACCGTAATCGACTACTGGATTCAGTGCTGTTGACTTCATTTTGTTGGCCGGCCGTTGCTACTCCTACTGAGTTTGTCCTCGAATGTGTTAATTTAAAGTTGCTTAGTAAGCGAGGTTCTAGTGAGAGCTGTATGTGATGTGATGATTAACATTTACCAGGGCATGGAGTGCTGATACATTCTGTTTGTAGACTGCTACTGTCAGTGTTAACCGCCATTGAAAATAGTTTGGCTGGTCCTTGCAAAGTGCCGCCTGGTTTTTGTATTTATATCACACGACGGAGTTAAGCTGGACAATTGCTATAGATATACATGGATAAAATTTTCCCTGGATATATTTTGCTGCGAACTGCAATAACATTACTGTTACGTTTCTATCTGAAGTGATAGTGTGTCTGAGAGACACGTGTCTAACTCTAAATGAGTAGTTTCATAAATTCTTAAGTTACTGAGAGGCCAGTTGTTATTTTGTGTTTAAATAGTTTGAAACTGATTCTATTAATGAAAGTACAAGAATTCCTTCAATGACAGTATGTGGATATGGTAATTAATTCTGATTTAATCACAAATTTAAGTGTGGCTATTTGCTCTCAGTCACCTTGTGTCTTGCGTCGGGGCGGGGGGGGGGGGAGGGAGGGGGAGGGGGGGGGTCTCGATATAGTTAGCTTGCACGATAGTTACTTGCATTTGATTTCGTTTTATCGGGACTTCTGTTGTTTGTCTTGGTAGCGGGTGTGGGGTTCTGGGTTGCGTCCTGCTTGTGCTTTTGTGTATTTTCCGCCTCCTTCACCCACGCGTGCCGGCTGACCGTGTATCTAGTTCGCTCGCGGCTTATGTATAATTGGCCTTACGCACATAAGATAATAGATTTGTACTGCTTAGCTGATGTTCATTAACAGGTTGATTAATTCTACAGATGATGTACTGTAATGAATTATTGTGTTTCTAGTTACTTATGGGTTGGGGTTGGGTTGTTTGTGAGAAGAGACCAAACTGCGAGGTCATCAGTCTCGTCGGATCAGGAAGAAACGGGGAAGGAAGTCGGTCGTGCCCTTTCAGAGGAACCATCCCGGCATTTGCCTGGAGCGATTTAGGGAAATCACGGAAAACCTAAATCAGGATGGCCGGGCGCGGGATGGAACCGTCGTCCTCCCGAATGAGTTACTTAAGGCAGATGATAGTCTTTTGTAGATACCCACTAGTTCTGGGATTTTTCGTGCCTACTCGTGACCGTTGCTGCTCGTGTTTGTGGATCCATGCCGAGCCTGTATTGGAAACAGCTGAGTTGGCAGCCGTCCGCTTCTGGGCGTAGTTTGTTGAATCCCACGAGGTTGCTTGGTCACAAATTTTATATCCTACATTGTAGGGTACCTGCCATTTAAGTAACGTGGTTGTGTGCCATGGTATCTGATTTGTTGTTGCCTGTACTCTGAATTACTTTGATAATACCAGTCACTGCAGTACCGAAAGACTACATTTCCTCGTTAAATTTTAGTAAATTGGTTTTCAGGTTGATCATACTTTTTGAGTAAATAATTTTTAATTCATTTCACTAAATGTGTAATAGCCCATAAGTGCCGTGGTTTATGAATGTTTAAATTTTGAAGTAACTTGTTCTCACCTAAATGGTAATTTCAAAAATGTGCTAATGGTTTTATTTGTCTTTTTTAAATGTGCCAAATAAATGTTCAGTGCAACTGTCGATGGTGACTGCCTGATGTGTCACTTTGTTCAGTCCTACCACCCCACAGCCTATTGTGCTGAGCTTGTGTCGTTGTGTAAAAGTTGAATTCCATGCTGTGCTGACACATCTAATAATACAAGACAGAAAGAACAATGTTGAAGCACTTAATATTGTGATCCCAATACTGTACTAAACACAACATTGAATTTAGTAACAAAGAATTACCTTGTAAGAAAGTTGTAATTAACAGAAACATAATCACTCGTACGCAGATTCAACAATTGCATTCCACTAAACATGCTGTTCATTATTGTTTGCTGATGTAATCACTTACATTCAGCTCTAACAATGTAATACGTCTCCCCATTCAAACAGGGAATTAAAATTAAATCAAGTTACCTTTGTGCAGTGCAGTAAAGAAACAGTGCAAATAAGCTAAATTACAATTCAGTTTCCGCTGTTGTTATAGAAGACTGCAAATATTAAGTGTTCGTAATTTTTACAATAGATAGGTTCTAACGACTCGGTACAGAGGAAATGAACTGTAACTGAGAACCAACGAACAGTTTTCAACACATTAGTAACGAATAACTTCTGCATTCTACAATTTAACTTCGACATTACCGGTATATGTGGTTACCTCACTAAGATGTCTGTACCGTCTCATGTAACAACAGAACTTTTTATGCTTTGGTGTAATATGCAGTAATTTTCTTGAGGGAGTTCGTTTTCCTGCATCAAACTGTTTCTTTTATTTAAAATTTGGGACAAGTACTTTATCTCATCGGGAATTAACTTATTTTAAAGCAACTTCGCTCTAAAAACGAAAGTAAAGTTATAAGCAGAATCAAACGAACAAAAAACAACATAATTTCAATTTCTCGCAAAATTGGTCCGTTTTAATGCCTGACTTAATGGAACTTTTGGTCATTTAATTTTCTAATGTGGTTACCTCACTAAGATGTAATGTTCTTTATACTGCTAAAAGCAACATTTTAAAATTCAAAGGGAGGCCAATGGCTGGCTGGCCTATGGATACGAAATGAACTATCAGATAGGCTCAGCCGTAGGTAAGGCATGTGGTTAACCTGTTAATTGGCAGAATGCTAGGGAAACGTAATCAGGAGATTGCTTACAAAACAATGAGACACATCCTACAATACTTCGAAATTTATTCGCTGACTCCGAATTCCTAGACACCAGCTGTATTAAGCATACATCTACTACACCAATAGTGACATATGAAAATCTGTGCTGTACTGAGACTCAGATCTAGATTTCCCTTAGACACTTCGGCTATCCACGCACATTCCGCTACCAGCTCTACTTTCGCACTGTCTACATCAGGGGTAGTCAGGATTTTTACCTGCTGCTCACTTTTTCTGTTAGCAGAAAACTTTTTTAACTGCCCATCCATTCCACATTAAATGCAATTTATAAAAATATTTTAAGCAGGGTTTCAGTAAGCTAAGGCCTATAGTAATAATAATAATAATAATAATAATAATAATTGACCAGACATAACGTCTGAGAAAAGAAAGAAAGAAAGAATAATAATAATAATAATAATAATAATAATAATAATTACATACCAAATACTTAGTCAAAATTTTAGGAAAATCTCATGAAAATATTTTCAAATCCCCTACCACTTACGCCAACATGAAAGCTGATATGCCCACTAGAGGGTGGTAGCAACCAGGCTGATTACCACTGTTCTACATCATTATGTCATAGTATACTAAAATCAATCGTCGGACAGCCTAAGTGGTTAACACGCCCATTCGTGATATGCAGGAAATCCGGGTCCGTGTCCAGGTCCTGCAAAGATCCTCTACGTACTCAGAGACTAAATTTCGAAGTATTTCGTAGAGCTCTGAATCGTAAACTGTGCTTATTCTTCCACATATGCACGTAGGTACATCCTGTAATATTACTCAAGAGTGCTAGACCATTACCGAATGGGACTAACAGGGGGTATTGAACGTGTACAAATAAGAGCAATGCGAATGGTTACAGATCTGTTTGACCCATGAGAAATTGCCACAGAGATGTCTAAAAAAACTGAGCTAGTAGGCGCCTCAAGACAGATGCAAATTATCCCGTGAAATCCCACTTACAAAGTTTCAGGAACCAACTTTAAGAGATGAATGATGGTCATATACGACAACCATATATGCATCACTGTTATAGGGATCACATATACAAGTTAGTCTAATTACCAGTGCACACAGAGGCATTTAAACAATCAGTCTTCTATCGCTCCATATGTGAATGGATGGGGAAGAAACTCTAATACCTGGTACAATAGAAAGCACCTTCTGCCATACACTTCACAGTGGTTTGCAGAATATGGATACAGATATAAGTATACACCAAAGTCAGCAAGCGTGGCTTGTGGGACCCATGGGCATTGACACCTCAAATTATCAGTGACAAGTTTTTTAAGTTAGTAAAAACAAAATTTGAGTCTAGAAATTTGACAACATTTTGCCAGAACTGTTGTCGTTTCACAGATATTGGACAGCTTGCATAGACAACGTGGGATTTTCAGTAAAAGTTGGACGACTTGTTTTTTTTTTGTTTTTTTTACGTATTGTTTCTTCAATATCCCATCATCGAATTGAAACGCATCACGCACCATATTGATATTTAATCTACTCAGGCTTTAATTGTCTGTAGTCAGTGCGCTGGCGTACATTTGAATGAAAAGATTAGTTTCTGAGAAACCGGAAAAAGTGCAAAAAATTGCAAGATTAATCCAACATAACATCGGAAGCTGTCAGGGAACATTAGGGTAAAGTCAGATACTCGTAAAGGATGCATGCTTGAGCTATGAAAACAGTTTCCAGAAATCTACCATTTTCTCGTAAGCTGAACTTTCGTTTCACTGCCCAAAAATATATGCTCCAATTAAGTAACACAAAAAAGATTTCATTCCAAAGAAACACTTCCTTGACTGTGTATATTTACACACATCAGCCACAATAACATATTACATATTTTCTAGCTGCAGTGAGGGATATTCAGACTTTAAATTGTGCTATGTTTTTACATTCAATGTTTTTATGTCTATCATATTTAATATACCCTCACACATACACAAGAAAATCCCAATTCATGTTTATGCATTTTATGACATATAGGCCTACACAATATAACAATACTCTAGATATGAAAAGTATTACATTCCAAAGAAAGTTAGATGCGTACTTGGTTGACTCCACACATTTACAGATACTGTTGAGCACACCCTATTTCATACCCTAATATTATATATATATATATATATATATATATATATATATATGTATGTATGTATGTATGTATGTATATATATTCAGAATTTAAATTGTACAGTGATTTTATATTCAAAGAATTCAGATTTTTTCACACATTCACTATCCGAGCAATTACAACAGACATTTCTTGATTATAAATATATGTAAACAAACTTAATTATATAAGTTTCCATCGAAAAGATGCATCAAACTTGAAGTCAAGGTAATGAGAACATGTTTTCCAGAAAATTGCGAGTTCATTCAGTCAAAAAGGACAATGTAAATTTACATCAGTTGCAAACATAGTAGCGACATCAAGCTACAATTTCAACAAAAAATGTAATTAACAATTGCAATCCACAATTTACACTTTTCACACATAATAAAATCGGCCAACATCCTTATCATTCTTGAGGTGGTTGCTATCCCAGGTTTATGCATTCACCTTATCTGAAACTTGCGAAGCTTCTCATCTTTTGCTAAAATTTCTACTTTGCTTTGCTTTAGAAAATGCTTGCGGCTTAGAATGAATAAGAAAACTGCACAGACGATAGCTTTCAAGCATTTAACATAGATTCCTGGTAATTATAAATACTAATTTCTTTTGCTGATGGAGGTTTGCCACCTTAAACTCCACATATAACGCACAAACTTGCGAAGCTTCTCGTCTTTTGCTAAAAGTTCTACTTTGCTTTGCTTTAGAAAATGCTTGCGGCTTAGAATGAATAAAAAACCGCACAGACGATAGCTTTCAAGCATTTAACATAGATTCCTGGTAATTACCAATACTAATTTCTTTTGCTGATGGAGGTTTGCCACCTTAAACTCCACATATAACGCACAGCGCCTCAGTTTCGAAAGTGTGTATTTTTGCTCTCAGTCCTATGAATTAAGTAATAATCTCTCCTGACAATCAATGTTTTATGAAGTCCACTTTCTTTTCAGTTACATATTAACAAGAGGGATGCTATAAAATGTTGCACATCACTTTTAATATCATCATAAATAAGAGTATTCAATGTGGTAACATGATATATTATGATATCAGTTTCTCTGTAACGCATTTTTACATTTTTTATTGCTCAGAGTTTTTCAACATATGGTCATAATGAAAATCTAAGACTGGAAATATCTAAAATACTCACTCCAGAAGTATAAGCCTACATTTGTTAAACACAAGACTACATTTGAAATAAGGTTTTGCAATCGGAGCTCTGTATCTATCTTCCCAACCCGTTACAGACGTTATTCATGAATTTGAAGAAATTTGTTTCAAAATCGGTCTTTGCATTCATAAGTTTCTTAACATTAATATCGATATATTTATTATTATCTACAGATTTATGTAACCTGGTAATACTAGGGTCATCAGGCACTCCGTTAAATTTAGCCAAGCATCTACATATTTTACATTACATTTAAATTTCTGCAAGTACGTTACACTACATTCAGAAATTAAAAATTACAGTAGTACAGAGAAAAAAGAAAACACATGCACACAGGTTTCATCCAATGAGCTTGACGTTAAATATTTTTCAGTACCAGATGTGATGCAAGTACTATTTTAGAATCCTAGAGTGTTTTTCATACCATGCAAAGTAGAAATTAATATTTTGGCTTGCCACGGATGCAAGTAGTTGGTGGTATCACGTTCTCGGAGTTCAGTGTTGAACATAATGAATATTCTGGATATTTACAAGATATTCAGGATCTGCTTCTAAAATACGTACTATGTCTGAATCATCTGGTGGTTTTTACATTAAACGTTTCAAGTGTTTTCGCGATAAGCTAAGCAAAATCAGAGAAAGGATAGAGCTGCATAATTTCCCAACTGTAGAGGCACGTAACGTCAATATATAAAGCGCAAGAGTCATCAGTATTCTCATCATGACATGAACCTATCGTTTTAAACTGCATGTCTACATGATCAATGAACGATGCCACATTCAACAAATTGTAATTGTTCAGGACTGGTAATAAGTTCTAATTTTCCTCTAGTAGTTGACAATAACGCATCAAACGCCAATCCAGATGAAGTAATGTAATGAGCAGGATCCATTTCATATGTAGACTACGAAAGTCTTCAAACATATCACCAGGCGGTAGCATGTCGATTGTCAAATATAAGTCGGAACAGTCTCCTGGTGTCTTACACTTGAATACATTCCATACATTGCAAGTTCTTTGGTACTCTTCTTCTGTTATAGTTTCCCCTGTTAACAAACATTTAAAATTTTCAGTCTGCATTTTACCCTTTGTGAAGTATTTATATCCTGCCATATGAGATAGAATTAGAAAACTTTATCTGTGTTTACCTTACCTTCTTCTTCGTTGTCACATACAGTCGTGTGTTAACATATGTTGATGATAAAGAAATTACCCTCGCAATTCCTACGGTTGTGGAATACAATGAGGACTGTATCGTAGGGCTTTTAGTTCCCATCGCAGCTGGCATAAGCAACACTGGTAAATGGCAGTGGCCTCTGTTATTTTCATCATCGTCCTCAAATGGTCCCCGGCAAATATGGGAAATCTCAGCTGAGCAAACCGCTGTTCACGCTCGGAGGCTATTTCCATGATTTTATTTTATTAATAAAGATATATTTACAGTCTCAGCAATTCCACACAGCATTGTAGTGCACTATTTTATGCAATCATTGCCTCTATAAAATTTAAACTCGGAATATTCCTTATCAAAGTCACAGTGTACGTAGCAGGCTATGCTGAATGGTATATCCAAATGTACCTGATCGGAATGCAAACTAGTCACTACTACGATCGAAAGCAGCGACTGGTACTAACATTCCATATCAGCACAAATTACAAATGGCAGCTTCAGATTTTTCCTGAATTTGATAAATTTCATAAGCTCATTCTTGCCACTAGGCATGACACAGTTCTCTGGTTTAAATGGTGCCCGCTTTCACGTTCTCAAGCAGTCCAATATCTGGCCACAGTCACTTTCGGCTGCCTCATACATCTGGTAATTGCGCGATTCGACCTGCTGGTCACATGGAGACCAACAATGAGGACCTTTTCAAAGTCTGCCAGATGCTGATAACGCTGTCTCACACGAGCACGCCGCATCTCCGTGCCCTTCAGTGATCACTCAACATCTACCGCTGTTCACGCCCCTTATATAACCTAGTAGGCCTAGAAACAACGCTAAACACGAACCACTAATGACCATTCTACCTGTCAAAGAGAACTGCATTTCCAATCATTTCCATATCATATGATGGACTGGAAATGTTGGAACACGTGAGGCAATACTGACCCTACGACTTATCTTAGGAAACAGGTTAAGGAAAGGCAAACCTACGTTTATAGCATTTGTAGACTTAGAGAAAGCTTTTGACAATGTTGACTGGAATACTCTCTTTCAAATTCTGAAGGTGGCAGGGGGAAAATACAGGGAGCGAAAGGCTATTTACAATTTGTACAAAAACCAGGTGTCAGTTATAAGAGTCGAGAGACACGAAAGGGAAGCAGTGGTTGGGAAGGGAGTGAGACAGGGTTGTAGCCTATCCCCGATGTTATTCAATCTGCATATTGAGCAAGCAGTACAGGAAACAAAAGAAAAATCTGGAGTACAAATTAAAATCCATGGAGAAGAAATAAAAACTTCGAGATTCGCCGATAACATTGTAATTCTGTCAGACCTCAAAGGAACTGGAAGAGCAGCTGAACGGAATGAACAGTGTCTTGAAAGGAAGCTATAAGATGAACATCAACAAAAGCAAAACGAGGATAATGGAATGTAGTCGAATTAAGTTGGGAAATGCTGAGGGAATTAGATTAGGAAATGAGACACTTAAAGTAGTAAAGGAGTTTTGCTATTTGGGGAGCAAAATAATAGATTATGGTCGAAGTAGAAAGGATATAAAATGTAGACTGTCAATGGCAAGGGAAGCGATTCTGAAAAAAAGAAATTTGTTAACATCGAGTATAGATTTAAGTGCCAGGAAGTCGTTTCTGAAAGTATTTGTATGGAGTGTAGCCATGTGTGGAAGTGAAACGTGGACGATAAATAGTTTAGACAAGAAGAGCACACTGGACTCGCATTCGGGAGGACGACGGTTCAATCCCGTGTCCGGCCATCCTGATTTGGGTTTTCCGTGATTTCCCTAAATCACTCCAGGCAAATGCCGGGATGGTTCCTCTGAAAGGGCACGGCCGACTTCCTTCCCAATCCTTCCCTAATCCGATGAGACCGATGACCACGCTGTCTGGTCTCCTTCCCCAAACCAACCAACCAACCAACCAAAAAGAAGAGCTTTCGAAATGTGGCGCTACAGAAGAATGCTGAAGATTAGATGGATAGATCACATAACTAATGAGGAGGTATTGAACAGAATTGGAGAAAAGAGATTTGTGGCACAACTTGACTAGGAGAAGGGATCGGTTGGTGGGGCATATTGTGAGGCATCGAGGGATCACCAGTTTAGTATTGGAGGGCAGCGTGGAGGGTAAAAATCGTAGAGGGAGACCAAGAGATGAATACACTAAACAGATCCAGAAGGATGTAGGTCGCAGTAGCTACTGCCTCAGATTGGATTTGTGGGACACATTCGCGTTTTAAGAACGTGTGTGTATGTGTGTGTGTATGTGGCAGAGCGAAGACATAACCGTGAGTTTTTTAAAGATAGGCTTAAAGGTATTACTCGATATATGTATTATCGACGTATGTTCTTGTTTCAGGAACAACAAAGCTGCACCTAATGCTATCCAAGTAGATCATGTGACACTAAAATGACGAAGAATAAGTGAAACTTGAAATTGAGGTAACGTCAGTTCCAAGAAGGTCCATGTAAAAAAAAAAAAAATAAATAAAAATAAAAAATAAATAAATAAAAATGGCTCTGAGCACTATTGGACTCAACTTCTGAGGTCATTAGTACCCTAGAACTTAGTACTAGTTAAACTTAACTAACTTAAGGACATCACACACATCCATGCCCGAGGCAGGATTCGAACCTGCGACCGTAGCGGTCTCGCGGTTCCAGATTGCAGTGCCTAGAACGGCACGGTCACTTCGGCCGGCGGTTCACGTACAGGCTGATTCAAAATTCCTATTACAGGCATTTATAGGTTGTCGGGGGGAACTTAGTAGATGTAGTTTTGATAAGCTGACATTTATCGTAGCACAGCTGCTTAAGACCTAATAATAATTACATACATAATATTACTATTCTGGTATTAACTTGCTACCGTTAATGTCTAGTGGACTGATTTAGAATAACTTAACAAAATTAATAATTTACACAATTAAAGATCGAAATTTGCGTTCACCATTCCCAGGATATCAGTTAGCAGTGCGACTATGAACCCAGTTCTGCAAACTCTTTTATTAGAAAACAAAGAGAGTTTCATTACAGATTCATGAGACGTCAAAACCTAGCTGACAAACAAAAGCTGAACGAAGCGAAAATGAGTGTAAGGAGAGCAATGAGGGAAGAATTTAATGACTTTGAAACTAAACTTTTGTCAACCGATCTGAGTAAATACTCTTAAGAGGTTTTGGTCTTACGTGAATTCGATAAGCAGTCTGAAATCCTCTCTATTCGTTCACTCAGTGACCATACTGGCGCCGAAACGGAAGATAACAGATAACAGAGAGAAGGCCGAAATATTTCATTCGATATCCTGAAACTGTTTCACGCAGTCCCTCCTTTCAATAATCCTGTTGTTGTTGTTGTTGTTGTTGTGGTCTTCAGTCCTAAGACTGGTTTGATGCAGCTCTCCATGCTACTCTATCCTGTGCAGGCTTCTTCATCTCCCAGTACTTACTGCAACCTACATCCTTCTGAATCTGCTTAGTGTATTCATCTCTTGGTCTCCCTCTACGATTTTTAACCTCCAAGCTGCCCTCCAATGCTAAATTTGTGATCCCCTGATGCCTCAGAACATGTCCTACCAACCGGTCCCTTCTTCTTTTCTAGCTGTGCCACAAACTCCTCTTTTCCCCAATTCTATTAAATACCTCCTCATTAGTTATGTGATCTACCCATCTAATCTTTAGCATTATTCTGTATCACCACAATTCGAAGGCTTCTACTCTCTTCTTGTCTAAACTATTTATCGTCCCTGTTTCACTTCCATACATGGCTAAACTCCATACAAATACTTTCAGAAACGACTGCCTGACACTTAAATCTATAATCCATGTTAACAAATTTCTCTTCTTCAGAACTGCTTTCCTTGCCATTGCCAGTCTACATTTTATATCCTCTCTACTTCGACCATCATCAGTTTTTTGCTCCCCCAAATAGCAAAACTCCTTTACTACTTTAAGTGTCTCATTTCCTAATCTAATACCCTCAGCATCACCTGATTTAATTCGACTACATTCCATTATCCTCGTTTTGATTTTGTTGATGTTTTTGTTCCTTCTCCATGGATTTTAATACGTTCTTTGATTTTCTCTTTTGTTTCCTTTACTGCTTGCTCAATATACAGATTGAATAACATCGGGGATAGGCTACAACCTTGTCTCACTCCCTTCCCAACCACTGCTTCCCTTTCGTGCCCCTCCACTCTTATAACTGCCATCTGGTTTCTGTACAAATTGTAAATAGCCTTTCGCTCCCTGTATTTTACCCCTGCCACTTCCAGAATTTGAAAGAGAGTATTCCAGTCAATATTGTCAAAAGCTTTATCTAAGTCTAAAAATGCTAGAAACGTAGGTTTGCCTTTCCTTACTCATTCTTCTATGATAAGTCGAAGGTCAGTATTGCCTCACGTGTTCCAACATTTCTACGGAATCCAAACTGTTCTTCACTGAGGTCGGCTTCTACCAGTTTTTCCATTCTTCTGTAAAGAATTCGCGTTAGTATTTTGCAGCTGTGACTTATTAAACTGATAGTTCGGTAATTTTCACATCTGTCAACACCTGCTTTCTTTGGTATTGGAATTATTATATTCTTCTTGAAGTCTGAGGGTATTTCGCCTGTCTCATACGTCTTTCTCACCAGATGGTAGAGTTTTGTCAGAACTGGTTCTCCCAAGGCCGTCAGTAGTTCTAATGGAATGTTGTCTACTCCCGGGGCCTTGTTTCGACTCAGGTCTTTTAGTGCTCTGTCAAACTCTTCACGCAGTATCGTATCTCCCATTTCATCTTCATCTACATCCTCTTCCATTTCCATAATATTGCCCTCAAGTACATCGCCCTTGTGTACACCCTCTATACACTCCTTCCACCTTTCTGTTTTCCCTTCTTTGCTTAGAACTGGGTTTCTATCTGAGCTCTTGATATTCATACAATTGGCTCTCTTTTCTCCAAAGGTCTCTTTAATTTTCCTGTAGGCAGTATCTATCTTGCTCCGAGTGATATAAGCCTCTACATCCTTACATTTGTCCTCTAGCCATCCCTGCTTAGCCATTTTGCACTTCCTGTCGATCTCATTTTTGATTCGTTTGTATTCCTTTTTGCCTGCTTCATTTACTGCATTTTTATATTTTCTACTTTCATCAATTAAATTCAATATTTCTTCTGTTATCCAAGTATTTCTACTAGTCCTTGTCTTTTTACCTACTTGATCCTCTGCTGCCTTCACTACTTCATCCCTCAGAGCTACCCATTCCTCTTCTACTGTATTTCTTTCCTTTATTTCTGTCAATTGTTCCCTTATGCTCTCCCTGAAACTCTGTACAAACTCTGGTTCTTTCAATTTATCCAGGTCCCATCTCCTTAAATTCCTACCTTTTTGCTGTTTCTTCAGTTTTAATCTACAGTTCATAACCAATAGATTGTGGTCAGAGTCAACATCTGCCCCTGGAAACGTCTTACAATTTAAAACCTGGTTCCTAAATCTCTGTCTTACCATTATATAATCTACCTGATACCTTCTAGTATCTCCAGGATTCTTCCATGTATACAGCCTACTTTTATGAGTCTTGAACCAAATGTTAGCTATGATTAAGTTATGCTCTGTACAAAATTCTACCAGACGGCTTCCACATTCATTTCTTACCCCCAATCCATATTCACCTACTATGTTTCCTTCTCTCCCTTTTCCTACTCTCGAATTCCAGTCACCCATGACTATTAAATTTTCGTCTCCCTTCACTACTTGAATAATGTCTTTTATCTCATCATACATTTCATCAATTTCTTCATCATCTGCAGAGATAGTTGGCATATAAACTTGTACTACTGTAGTAGGCATGGGCTTCGTTTGGCATATAAACTTGTACTACTGTAGTAGGCATGGGCTTCGTGTCTATCTTGGCCACAATAATGCGTTCACTATGCTGTTTGTAGTAGCTAACCAGCATTCCTATTTTTTTCATTCATTATTAAACCTACTCCTGCATTACCTCTATTTGATTTTGTATTTATAACCCTGTATTCACCTTACCAAGTCTTGTTCCTCGTGCCTATAAACTTCACAAATTCCCACTATATCTAACTTTAACCTATCCATTTCCCTTTTTAAATTTTCTAACCTACCTGCCCGATAATCCTCCGATCATCGAAATGTCAAATATCAAGATAACCGATCGCGGAATAATAGAATAGCAACTACAATCGCTTATTTGTGGAAAGGCACCAGAACCAGGTGACGTATCTGTAAGTTTCTACAAAGATTACGCGAAATAACTTTCTTCCCTTCTAGCAGCATTTTATCGCACATCACTGGAGCAACGAAGGCGGATGCCGTTCCCGTTTTTCAAGAAGGGGTCCCAGGACAGATGCCCACAGTTATAGACATACATCATTGTCATCAATCTGTTGTAGAATTGTGGAATATGTTTTATGCACAAGAATTACGACGTTTTTTGGAGAAAGAAAACATTCTCTCTACAAGTCAATATGGATTCCGCAAATAGAGACCCTGCAAAACTTAGCTCGCGCTGTTCCTCCATGAGATCCATAACGCTGTAGATAATGACACGATAAGGACCATAGTCATAGGCTAGTATAAAGGCACATTTACATGCCGAGCGTGAGTTTCCTCGGAAACGCGAAATATTAATTAAATAAATAATCAGTGACAAATAAATAAAGCCTATGGCACACAACTGCAGCGCTGTGTCGCTGATAAAACAAAAGCACAATTACGTTACTCTTATGTTTGATTAAGAAAGGAGAGAGCTCTGGTAGAAGTGGTGCGAGAAGCACGTATTTTATTCTATTGTCTGGCACACCGCCATATTTCATGTTATAGAAGAATACTGCGAGTTGCAACCAGACTAGGCACTCGATTCTGTAAAGAATTTATATTTATAAAAGTAAGTAGGATTATGAACTGTAGGCTTATTCATTGAATATATCTGATTTAACTAACTGTGTAACTTTTTATGTTTAGTAGACAATCACCTCTGTACGACGTATTGGCATGGCTGGCAAATTATTGAAATATTGAGATTTAGATTATGAGTCCGCACCTACCGCAGCAGTCTTTGGAAACGATTTATTTACGAAGTCCGATTATTTCAGTTTTATTTCACGGTCAACTACGAGTAACATTGCCTTTATGAGAAAGCCATTGTCAAGCGTCTGACACCGAATAATTAAACGTCCACGTCCCAGATAAGCAAATATTTAATACAGTCACAATAACCATCATACAGATAGAATAATTAATATTTAAATAATATTTTTTATTTTATTTATTTTATATTGGCGACCGTGACAGGACTTGTTATTTTGTCATTTGTTACATTGTTCTCTTTGTTTCATGTGAAAAATCAACTTTCTGGACCTGGACGTGAATGTATGAGAGATAACAAAAAATCTGAAGATATTTTCCAATTCTAAAATTTTGCGGGAAGACGCAATGAAACTTCCAGCAAAATAAGGTAAGACGCAGCATCTTTGCATTAGCAGGCTTGACCAGACGTATAATTCAGTGTATTAGCTTTTCAGTAGATTCTGTAGTGTTTCTTTCGTGCATAACAGTTTTCAGTGATAAATTTCATTCTCAGTACTTTTCCTTAAACAATAACGTATGCAACAATACCAATACACGAGTGTACAATATGGCCGACTTCTGTACGATACGTAGTAACATGGACAGCAGCCATTACCAATAATCTCAAATTCAGTTTATATTTTTAAATTAACAGACAGCCATTGTTGCTACGAGCGATTCATGCTCAACTGCATTTTATTTTAAAATCAGTGTCAAATATTTTCTTGAAACATATATCACGTGTGGCATGGTAATAACTAGAAATCAATACGCAAAAATGGAACAGCAAAGACGTACTATTCAGACGCAATCCGACTCGGACGAGAGACAAATGTTAGAAAATGACTTTACGACAGCAACCGGTAGTGACGATTTATCAAACATTGACGGAAATTTTGGCAATAGGCCGTCCACTACAAAAATTTCAAAGTCTCAGTCAGAGCCTATGTTGATGCATGACGTCACGTCTAATGACGCGACGGGGGCACAAACCTTGCAAACAGTAAACATTGCCGACATGTTACAAATGCTAATGAAACAAAACGCCGAAAACATGGCAACCTTACAGACACAAAATGACGCAATTAAATCTGACCTCATAGCACTCAAGACAGGTAATGACACTTTATGTAAACGTGTGGAACTTATAGAGGCCACACTGACCAAACAGATGACTGAACTCAGTACTAAATTTTCCCAGCTTAATACGAGACAAGAAAAGACTACAACTGACGTAGCACTTTTACAGACACAAGTAAAAAACCTTAATGTCACGTGTGAAGTTCTTACTGAACAAATTCAAACATATCCTTCAGTACATGACAACCTTGAAAAACGAATTACTGACGTACAGAATAAATTTGACAATGTTGAACAACACCTGACTGACATCTTACAATCTGATGCCACAGCTCATTTTCAAAATATTAATAAAGGATTTCATGATTGGGTAGTGAACAAAGACAAACATTTTGATAGATGCTTACGTGAAAATTTACCAACAATTGTGCACGACTCCGTAGCGCAATACATTACTAATAACAAACAGCTGATCAGTGACGCAGTACAATCCGTCACTGCACCCATGAGACAATTCACCGATCGACCACAGTCTGAATGTAACGAAAATATCAGTCAAAATGCACAGTTCAGGAACCAATATACATTCGAGTATGACACACACATACCGCACACGACAAACACACAAGAACAAAACACACCACGACTACAACACATACCACGATGTGCAAACACAAACACAAGCTATTATCATGGTAAATCACAGCAACATTATCGTAATTACTCGCCAGCTGAACATACCAGTAATTACAGTGGAATAAATCCATATCACAATGCGAAGGAAGAAGAAAGCTTAATGAAACACAGGCAATTTCAGATTTTTATCCCAGAAAAACGAACCATTCATCCGGTGATTTTTCTTAAATCTTTTAGTAACGCATTTCCACGCACTTGGAGTGACCGGAAAAAGATTTCGTATGTTGTCGGTTACATCCAAGGCGATGCAGCTGTCTGGGCATACAGTCAAGCTGACGTATGTACCACGTACAGTGAGTTTGAGCGTGCTTTTCTGAACAAATTCTGGTCGCAATCCGTCCAGGAGCGACTCAGAAGACAAATTTTAGAACCTGAAACTTTTAACAGTAAAAATGGCAACTTACGCAGATATTTTGAAAAATACTTGAACATGGGACACTTTTTAGACGAACCAGTCGCAACGCGTGATATACTCCGTGCGTTGAAGGCCAAATTGCCTTTCAACATTAAAGAAAAACTCCTACATATCCCGGATGACGATTCAGATTATTTTTTAACAGCCTTAGATTCGGTTGACATGTTACTTGAAGATCAGCGCTTCGTGTGGCAAAACAGCAGCCACAATGTTTACACTAGTGGTATGCAAAACATGCAGGCTTTCCAACTCAATTCTGGCGCGCCCACAGTTGGATACGCGGTACAGCAAAAACAGCAAACTCACATGCCGTTTCAATACGAAAATCAAAATCAACATGCGTATTCCAATACAAACAATAGTTACAACAGTAATAACACTTCATGCGGCAATCCATACAAAAGGCACCGCGGTAATAACTACAACGGTAACAACGGATACAAAGGCAACAACAAAAACACAAACAGAAATAGAAATAATAATAACTATGAGCCAAGACAGCATCAAGGTTGGACTCGTAACGATCAGTACTTCCATTCAAACTCTGCTTTACCACAGCAGCCACCAGGACAAAATTGGAGCATACCTTACGACCGACAGGTAAGTTATAATGCGCAACAGCAACAACAACCGCAAAAGTTTGGAGATCATAATAGGCAATATCCGAATGTGAATATAATAGAAATGACACCTGATGCACAACCTCAATCTGTGTCAGTACCTAGTACAAATGCTAATCCGACAAACTAGAAACAGTCACTTCTATGCCCCAGGTCGTGGCTGAAGAATTCTTGCGGGGCGACTGCAATGTTAATCAGTTATTTGACACCACACTTGAACAACAGAATAATGATATGCCGAATAATTCTAAACAAAAATTACCTGTTTTATTTATAAGATACAACTACAATATATCAGATGAACTTTTACAAGACAGTACACAATGTCGTTCAAACACAAATGAAATTGTTTTAGCATCTACTACTGGTGTAGTAGGTGGGATTCCAAGTACTATTATCCTAGATACAGGTGCAGCTGTGAGCGTTTTGTCTTTTAATTTCTATAAAAAGATGTGTGAATTGGAACCTGTGCCTGAGTTTCCTGCCCAAAACTGTAAAATAACTACTGCACTAGGTAATAAGTCATGTAGGGTTACGAAGCAAGTTTTTGTAAACATTAAAATAGGTAATGGAACCGTACAATGGCCATTCCTGGTTGTACAAAACCTTGTGACAAATTGCATATTAGGAATAGATATTATGAGCGAGAAGGACTCTATTATAGACTTCTCCAAAGGTAAATGTATTTTAAATGATAAAGGCAGTGTAATTATTATTGATTTGGACAGGAGAACTCTAAAGCATGACAAACACTGTACAGGGTACAAGGTTCAGTTAGTACTTGACAATGACATTCAAGATATGCAAACACACTCATCTGACACAGAGCTAATGGACTTGAAAACATTGCTTGATCATAAGATAAGTGAAGCTACAGCTCTCAGTGTACATGAACGTATAAAACTACAGGAAGTGTTATCCAAATATTTACAAGTTTTTACCAAACGATTAGGTGTTATCAACACGTATGTATACAAGATTGAAGTTAAGCCTCACAAGATCTTCTACCACAAGACATATAACGTACCGTTATCTCAACGACCTGCTGTGTGGCAAGAATTAAAACAAATGTTAGACTGGAAGGTCATTGAACCATCCACCTCACCTTATTGTAGTCCTCTACTTGTTGTCAAAAAATCAAATGGAAGCATTAGGTTAGTGTTAGACGCACGAGCAGTTAATGAAATAATTTTACCGGTTCACACAAAACCCGAAAATTTAGAAGAGCAATTACAGAAATTTCTAGATGCAAAATATTTTTCCACAATAGATCTCGCTAATTCGTTTTGGCAGGTGGGTATCACTCCTGATTCACGGAAATATACTGCATTTATGTTCGGGGGGCGAACCTATCAGTTTTGTGTTCTACCTTTCGGACTGAATGTCAGCTCTGGGGTATTCATTACAGCCCTGGATACCGTGCTTGGCGACGATTTAGTTGAGACAGTCACACACTATGTAGATGATATACTGATAGCTACACAGTCTTGGAAGGAACACGTTGACACACTTCAAAGAATTTTAGAAAAATTTGCACAAGCTGGAGTCACAGCCAATCTTAGAAAATCAAAGTTTGGTTGCAGTGAGATGAAGTATTTAGGACATATCATTAATTCGCAGGGCATACGTCCGGATCCCAGTAAATTAGATGCTATCAGAAACTTTCCTAGCCCTCGTACTAAAAAGTAGTTAAAATCATTCCTTGGGCTATGTTCATTTTTCAGACGTTTTTTGCCACAACCACTTTTGAACAGTAAACATCTGCTAAATCTACTCAGAAAGAATCAAGTTTGGATCTGGTCGGAACAGTGCCAGAATGACTTTAATACAATTAAACATGCTTTAGTGGGTGCAAACTTATTGAGCCATCCAGATTTCAATTTAGACTTTTGTATGACTTGTGACGCTTCACGAACTGGCTTGGGATGTTGCTTATTTCAAGTTGTAAAGAATAAAGAAAAGGAACAGATAAGAATTATTGGGTTTGCAAGTCGTACTCTAACTGAATGTGAGCGTACATACTCCACTACTGAGTTAGAAACACTTTCCATAGTATGGGCATTCAAGAAATTCAATTATTATTTATTTGGAAAACATACAGTAATTTACACCGATCACCAGGCCCTGACATTTTTGTTAACTTGTAAACTTGTACATCCTAGACTATCACGATGGGCAGTTACACTTCAGAACTACTCTTTTGAAATTAAGTACATAAAAGGTAAGGACAACACCATTGCAGACGCTTTGTCTAGACTTCCACAAGGTATGAATGATACCAACAGTGACTTAGAAAATATAAATGACTACAGGATTCTCTTAATGCAAGACAAGCAGTATCACCAATATTATATTGATATGTGCAGAAACATGGATAAATTACAAAAATCTGACCCTCACTGGAATAAGATAATAACATTACTGGTAGAAAAACACAATCATCCTTCGACTAAGTATTACAAGTTACACAATGATGTGTTATTTTACCGCCGACATCCAAATGCTACTAACTGGTGTGTATGCATTCCCAAAGAGTCTGAACGTAATCTAATTTGGCACACACACTTAGTTTGGGGTCATTATGGGACGAAAAAGTGTTTGGCAAAGCTCAGCACATACTGTTATTTTAGCAATATGAGAAGAAAAATTTATGGGGAACTGAAAACATGTGTCATATGTCAAAAATCAAAACCTCAGAATTTATCCACAAAAACAGATTTACATTCTATTTTCCCTAGTAAACCCCTGGAAATTCTGTGTACTGACATCAGTGGACCGCATCCAGCAAGCTCTGGAGGCGTCAAATATATCTTAGCTTTTTACGATATATTTTCTAAACATGTCAAACTTTATGCTTTAAAATCCGCCACTGCAAGTGCTATAATACGAAGATTCTCAAGTGATTACCTGACGCACGTGGGAAAACCTAAAGCAATTCTGTCAGATAATGCAGCATACTACTCTGGGTACAAATGGAGAAATTTCTTGAAGGACAATAACATTAAAAGTATATTTATTTCGAGGTTTAGTCCACAATGTAACGCGACTGAGAGACTTTTCCGAGAATTAAATCGATTCATGAGGACCTATATTTCATCAAAACATACTAATTGGGTGTCCTACCTAAGTCTTTTCGAAGACATACACAATAACTTAAATATTTATGATACAAATTACACACCTAACGAGATCATGTTCAATTGCAAACAGAACGATCAGTGGATAGAACCATTACCTAAGTTGTCAGACAAGGAAATCACACCTGAACTTAAAATAAAAGAAGTATTGATTACGCTGACACATCATGCACAGATACGAAACAAACATCACAGAAACATAATAAAAAGAAAACAAAAATTCGAGGTAGGAATGCTTGTACTACTTCGTACTCATCATAAATCTGTAGCACTCAAACGACGCAACGCTAAGTGGCGTCTGCTATATGAAGGACCTTATATAATTGTTAACATACCGCATCCTGGTGCGTATCTGTTACAACATCGTAGAACTAACAAAATTATTGGGCTATACGCACACCGAGATCTTAGAGCATTTCATGCTGAATAATGTCAAAGTCATATCCATCAAAATATTGCTAAGCAACTCGAAAAACTCTGTTGTTACAACACAGATAATAAGTAGTGTAGAAATTTTCATTTCAGCGGTCCCAGAGTCGCAGTTGAAGGCAGAAGAACTCTTCTTTCAGCGCGCGCCACCACCTGGAAGACGGAATATCAAAATAAAATTTATGATTACGTAGCAGTGAATGATATATTAATTTTTCACGGAACATTTGTTATTGTAGGTACCACTGACTTGGTATGACACCTGACGAACCGACAGACGTCATCTATGAAGCGATCTTTTACTTTGAGAAATAGATTAGACGCACATCTCTCAACACGAAAAGCATCTATCAGTAGTCAAGGCCACACAGACACTCTACACACACGCACAAAACGCGAGGAATCGAACATTTTCTCTCTCTTACTATTTTGAATATTTATTGAGTAGTGAAAACGCCTGGTCTTGCCTACTGATGTAATGAATGTTGTGTCTAACCTATCTTAATTTCAGATGACATCACGTGACACAATGTAATAACCTATAGCTATGTAATGATGATGCAAACATGTTTATGTGCAACTGTATTATGTTTATGCTAAGAAAATATGTGACGTATGTATGTATAATTACTTTTTTTTTAACTGATGTATCATGTAACTGTTACTATGTAAAAAATTGAACAAAACGAGTGCCAAAAAGACATTGCATAGTGAACCTCTGTTCACGGACATTAACGAACATTACTAACTCTGCAACTACGCAGAAACCTATGTGAAAGAAACGGTTAATGCCATTCATTATGCAGCGTATCTATGTAATCGCGATGAATGATTTCTTTGATTAATAACTACGAACATTTAGGTGAGCTATATTCAGCAAAAAACTGAAAATGTGAAGGGCATAATTCGTGCATCGTCTAGTGACATTGCTACAGTACCTAACTTCAAGATGTTAACTGGATTAAATGGACACAAAGTGCCTGTCCAGAAAACAACACGACGGGTGGAAGAATTTTGCTTGGAACTTCAGGGAATGAAATGTTCTCGAAATGTGACGGACACTCTTACCTGGACTGTCCAAGGATCGACGCCAGCTATGTGCCGTCCGAGGTTCTGCAACCAAGCTTCCACGGAATGTAAAAAAAAAAAAAAAAAACGAACTGCACGTGGACCAATTACTCGATGGGTCACGTCTGATCTGTAATGAGCAATGCCTTTAGTCACAACGAACTGCATCACAACGACTATAATGGGAATGGGAAATGGACACGCTTATGTATTAATCACGTTGTTATACAACGATGTTACTGTGATCAAAAAAACTTTACCACGACGATACTAACCTGTAAAAAAAAAAAAAATTATTGTGCAGCAGATGAATATGAACTGTAATAACGACACGATGTGTATAGGTCAACGCACCTGAAACATACGGACATTTTTCTTTGAAGTATTTCAAAACAATACTATGTAACTAAGAACATTCAACAATCTAAGTTGTATTGTGTTATAACAAATATTGTAAATTTAAAGCTAAGTTACCTGTCATAGAATGTAATCTTCATATGTAATCTTGGTTGAATATTTTCTTTGTGCAACGACTGAGAAACGCGCGCACACGAACAATATGAACTGCAATACTGTGCCGCGTGATCTAACTGTACGATATAACGGCAGTGCCGGAGTCACACAGACGCTTCTGCGCATGCGCGCACTCTATCTGCCAACATAAGAACTTTTACGGCGCACCCGCGTCATTCAAATTTTGTATATAATGTGTATAATGTAAGTCATGTAAATAGTTGTAGATAACTTAGATTTTCTTGTGCCTTTAGGTGAATTGCTCGCCTGCAGGTGTGTCCTTTCGCCTCGCAATTCAGGGGGCAATATAAAGGCACATTTGCATGCCGAGTGTGAGTTTCCTCGGAAACGCGAAATATTAATTAAATAAATAATCAGTGACAAATAAATAAAGCCTATGGCACACAACTGCAGCGCTGTGTCGCTGATAAAACAAAAGCACAATTACGTTACTCTTATGTTGGATTAAGAAATGAGAGAGCTCTAGTAGAAGTGGTGCGAGAAGCACGTATTTTATTCTATTGTCTGGCACACCGCCATATTTCATGTTATTGAAGAATACTGCGAGTTGCAACCAGACTAGGCACTCGATTCTGTAAAGAATTTATATTTATAAAAGTAAGTAGGATTATGAACTGTAGGCTTATTCATTGAATATATCTGATTTAACTAACTGTGTAATTTTTTTATGTTTAGTAGACAATCACCTCTGTACGACGTATTGGCATGGCTGGCAAATTATTGAAATATTGAGATTTAGATTATGAGTCCGCACCTACCGCAGCAGTCTTTGGAAACGATTTATTTACGAAGTCCGATTATTTCAGTTTTATTTCACGGTCAACTACGAGTAACATTGCCTTTATGAGAAAGCCATTGTCAAGCGTCTGATACCGAATAATTAAACGTCCACGTTCCAGATAAGCAAATATTTAATACAATCACAATCACCATCATACAGATAGAATAATTAATATTTAAATAATATTTTTTATTTTATTTATTTTATACTAGGTAAATCTATTTCGTGTGTTATACGCAAGAGCGTGATACAGACGTTTAATGGTGAATTGTAACTAAGGTGGGTAGCGTCGTTACGTATCCTTACTTGATGGAGATATTTCAAAGTTGTGTCGTTATGTCTAGACTCTAGAGGCTATTGTGAAAAAGAGAGGTTAGCGGTAACATCTCATCAGCGTAAAAATATAGACTGATCACGTACTGACTTGTATCGGGATGGGGAAATAGTCGGCTCTTTGCCTTTTAGAAGGGACCATCACGCGATTTATCTGAGACTTTTTAGTTACGCGACGGAAGATCTATGTCAGCACGATTGGCGAAGTTTAGAGCCACAGACTTGCCAGTCTTCTACTACGGTCATTAATTCTTCAAGAGGGCAGGACTGTGCACGGGAAACGATTTTTCATCTTCAGGTAACCCTATTACACAATTCATATAAAGGGTGAGTAGCGTAAGACGTAACACCCCATTTATTCCGTGACCTGTTACACATGTAGTAACGCGGTTTTCGGCAAATGTTAGTGCGTCGAGAGGCACATATGTGCTTGTTTGGTTAATGTTTTTAGCTCTGGCATCAACTGAGATATTGAAATAAGTACTTTTTTAAATGGAACTTACAATTCTTGCAACTGCATTCGACAGCTCTTGAGAAGACAATTACAGTGATACAGCGTTTGTTAATATTGACTCTGGAACCAGTCGTAAAAAAATTGGAGACATGTCCTAGAATGTGAGAGCGCTGTGGCCGGAAACGGCATTTGCGTGCAAACATTGCCAAGCAGGCGTTTCTGACCAGGCTGCACAGTTGTTATGCCGTAAGGTACGCCTGGGCTACAAGAATAAAGTTTTATTTCCCCTTGAACCATCTTATGACCTAGATGCAGGTTCACCTACGAATGTTGTACGTGGAAATACGACATTGGCTAGAATCTAGAGTATCACAACGGGCTTAGGGAACTATTTCACATTTGTGTATCCTTCCAGATGTACGTGAGCTGAAAAAGAGAAATCAACTATTCTTCACAAATACAGAGGTCTTGTACGCTGCAAAAAGCAACTACTGTATTAAACATCTAAATGTTAGAAGGAAGATCTGATTTCTCCTTTCCTCTGCGTGGCTGCGTCCTTCTTAGAGGTACAATACATGCTATCGGACAACTGTCTCTACTTAATCTGCTCTAAATTATATTACGTGGGATACACTCGGCACCTGTACACCGCAAAATAAATATTCTTCTTAAAGAAACGTAGCTTCATGCTGAACGTAAAGGCGTAGTGACAATGTTACCAGCTACGTACAATACACGCTGTCGACTTATTTGACACTGAAAGACACATTTGCAATCGCCGTTCGAAAGAGCGATGGGCAGATGCAATTACAGTGCATGGTAGAGCATGCACACGCGATTCAACGACACACATCGTCTGGCGTAGTTGGGGCTTCTGGTTTGGATCACGGGACTACTGAGCTAGACAGCCGTCGTGTGGCAATCACATACACTGTCGAATATCCGGTGGTACTTCTTCCAAAAGAACCGGCAGAACGTTTGTCAGAAAATGTGCGTATGAATGTCCATTTTAGAATGCCTGAGATGAAGTAAGGTCGAACAATATAATTTCGTATGATGCTGCATCTTACGTTTACGCTCTACGAACGTTGATGTTGACGTGACGAAGGCCGTGTGAATTTTTGGCTGCTCCGTAGCGCATGTAACGCAAACTTACATTAGCGTGTTCAGTAAACGTTGCTTTATCGGTAAAGAGTACACGCTGGAATAATGTAGAGTCGTCTCTACTGCTGAATGGAAAAGAGAAAATTCTATACTCGTACAACGTTCCAAATGGGTCGGCGAGCGCCTGATTTAGTGACAGATGATAGGGATGGAAATTCTGTCGCCGTAGGGTGCGAATGACACTCGTCTGGCTGATTCCACATTCCTCGCCAATGTTCTCTATCAGTTGCAGCCTTCTTTCATATCCTCTTTTGGACGTTCAAACAGCCTGTCCGCATTAGTGTCTTAATAATTCGTGCAACTACCTGGCGCGTCGGACTTCGGCGATCCGGATAGGTAGCCCTATACCGCTGTACTGTTTTTACGGAATTTCTTTTACATTCACCATACAAAACTAGTATATCCAACTACTCCTCACTGATGTACTTGTCTGCACGCAACGACTGTCGAAGCAGAAGTGAGCGGCCTGCAGTGCAGACAAGAAAACAGGCAGATGGGTTGACATTGTGACACAGCGTAGCACGAGAACTCTGCTTGGCGGTGTTTTTGCACCGTTAATGCCGTATCTGGCCATCGTGCTCTCACATTCTAGGACATTTCTCGAATTTTTTTACTACGGGATTCAACGTCAACATTAACAAAAGTTATATGCACGTAATTGTCTTCTCAAGAGATATGGAATGCAGTTATAAAAAGTATACGGTTCCATTTTAAAAAAACGTATTTACTTCAGGATCTTAGGTGATACCAGTGCTAAAACATTAACCAAATAGAATCATAAGTGCCTCTCGACGCTCTAACTTTTGCTAAAAATGACGTTTCGGTATGCATAACCGTTCAAGAAATAAAGAACTGAGCCTCAGCATGTCTGTGCTCGCAAAGTAGGCGGTCGATTGACTTGAAATTTTAACACAAGGTTGCATTCGAATATGCGTGTGTTTTTATATACCTATTTCGTAACCATGTATAATATATAAATAAGTGCGTAATATATAAAAGGGAAACGTTGTTGCCAAAAATCTCGAAAACTCCTTGATCGATTTGTTACGAATTTTTACACGACACTCTAATAAACCCATATAAGGGTCGTTCAAAAAGAAACGTGCCGGAGGCATGATTTCAGAAACCAATACCTGTATGTTAGAAGTATTGACCCTGGCTGTTGAGACACTTGCCCCACTGTGACACAAGGCGGAGAATGGCAATCTCTTAAAATTTCCGGGGCTGCAATATTAACCAGTTCCGCATATACAACTGGACGTCGTCGTCCGAAGTGAATCGTTTGCTCCTCACAGCCTTTTTAAGGGGACCAAAAATGGCGTAATCGCAGGGAGAGAGGTCCGGACTGTATGGGGGATGGCCGAGAACATCCCATTTGAATTTCTGAAGGTGTGTCGCGACTGTGTTGCCCGTATAAGGTTTAGCATTGTTGTGAAGCAGAATAAGCCCACGGGTGAGACTGTCTGGTCGTTTTGATTTGATCGCTTGGCGAAGGGTGGTCAAGATTTGCGAGTAACGCTGGACATTCACTGTTGTTCCTTGCTGCAGGAAGTGAACCAGTAGGGGACCATCTTGGTCCCCTTAAAAATGGTCTGAGGAGGAAACGATTCACCTCGGACGACGATGTCCAGCTGTACGTGCGGAACTGGTTAACATCGCAGCCTCGGAAATTTTATGAGACTGCTATTCACCGCCTTGTGTCACGGTGGGACAAGTGTCCCAAAGCCAGGGTCAATACTTCTAACATACGGGTACTGGTTTCTGAAATTATACCTCCGGCTCTTTTCTTTTTGAACGCCCCTTATATATTTGTGTGTGTGTGTGTGTCTGTGTGTTTGTATGTGTGTAAAATCAAGGGGAAACATTGTTACCAACAATTTCTAAACATTCTTGACAGATTTAAGTTACTTTTACATAATACTCTAAGGAACATTCAGAAGGACGATAGGCTTCATATTATGTATATATAATACATATGTATATGTAATACATACAGGGGCAGCATTGTTAGCAAAAATCTCAAAAAGTACTTGACGGGTTTACTTCAAATTGTTACATGTTACTCCAATAAGTATTTGGATATGTATAACATATATACTGGTGAAATTCTAGACAAATTTACTTCAAATTTTAAACGCTAGTCTGTTAAAAGCTCAGGTTTCGGAATCTTAATTTGCAGTAACAATGAACAGGGCTCAAGGTCAGAGAAACAGGGCAAGAGGAGATTGACAAAAGTGTGGGAGGGAAATGACACAGAGTGAAAAGGAAGAGTTTAAAAGGAAGATTAGAACAAAGGAGGCAGTGCTGGGCCATTAACAAGTGTCAACAAAACATCATCGATATGGGCTTTCGAAGATGAAGGGCCACTCGTGTACCCTTGTTGACTGCACGACACAAATCTTTACAGCTCGCCTGGGCCCGTCAGCACCGACATTGGACTGTTGATGACTGGAAAAATGTTGCCTGTTCGGACGAGTCTCGTTTCAAATTGTATCGAGCAGATGGACGTGTACGGGTACGGAGACAATTTCATGAATCCATGGATCCTGCGTGTCAGCGGAGGACTGTTCAAGCTGGTGGAGTCTCTGTAATGGTGTGGAGCGTGTGCAGTTGGGGTGATATGGGAACCCTGACACGTCTAGATGCAACTCTGACAGGTGTCACGTACGTATGCATCCTGTCTGATCACATGCACCCATTCATATCTATTGTACATTCCGACGGACTTGGGCAATTCCAGCAGGACAATGCGACACCCCACACGTCCAGTATTGCTACATAGTGTCTTCAGGATCACTTTTCTGAGTTTAAACACTTCTGCTGGCCACCAGCCTCACCAGACATGAATGTTATTGAGCATTTCTGGGATGCCTTGCAACGTGCTGTTTAGAAGAGATCTCCATCCCCTCGTACTCTTACCGATTTTTGGACAGCCCTGCAGGATTTAAGGTGTGAGTTCCCCCCAGCGGTACTTCAGATAGTAGTCGACTCCATGCCACGTTGTGGTGCGGCACTTCTGCGAGCTTGCGTAGCCATACACGATGTTAGGCAGGTGTACCAGTTTCCATGACTCTTCAGTGTATATGGTAGATATCACAGGCAATAACGTTTCTCCAAGGGAAGCGACTCTGCATGGTCGGCAAAGTCTTTCACTGGCTAATTGCTCTGTGTTCCACTTTTTCACCCCTCCCCTCGGTATATTGTTCCTAGGAAGAGTGTGAAGATGACGCAGGAGGTAGCAGTCGGCTCGGCGCGGCCCCCCGTGCTGGGAATGCTGGCGTGACAGGCGAGTAATGGCCGCGCCGCCGCGGCCGGGGCAGGTAGCGCTACATATGTTAATGTGTTGGCACGCTTGTCGCCTGTCCAGATGGCCGCGGCGATACGACGTGCGCTACCTCACAGCAGGTAGGCCGGCCCGCAGCAAGTGCTCCGCGCTTCGCGGCGTCACGCGGCGAACACCAGCCTGCTGTCGACTGCCGAATAAAGAGACTTGATTCTTCTTGTTTGATTTCGCGTTGCACCGACATAGGGTTGTTCAAGAAAGGCGTCAACAACAACTCCTCCGATAGCTATCCAGAAGACAGACAGTTTCTCCACTTGGTGTACTGAATGTTAGCTCTCACGGGTTTACTGTATCCAGTCCTCGTCTACCTCACACTTTTGGAAGATATGAGGGTTCTCCATTTGTTCCTGTTGACAGTCACGGATAAATCCTGATAAGTATATGATTAAAATTATCAAGACACCCCTATACAATGTGGACCTGACCACTAGATATCACGAAAGTTGGGCCCGCCAGTATGAAAGGAGGCGGCGAGTATTTTGTTGTCAGTAGACAAGAATTACAGGAGCTGTTGAATGGAATGAACAGCCTAATGAGTACAGTATGGACTGAGAGTAAATCGAAGAAAGACCAAAGCAACGAGAAGTAGCAGAAACGAGAAGAATGAGAAATTAACATCATAAAACTTCCTGGCAGATTAAAACTGTGTGCCGGACCGAGACTCGAACTCGGGAACTTTGCCTTTCGCGGGCAAGTGCTCTACCAACTGAGCTACCCAAGCACGACTCACGCCCCGTCCTCACAGCTTTACTTCTGCCAGTACCTCGTCTCCTACCTTCCAAACTTTACAGATGATCTCCTGCGAACCTTGCAGAACTAGCACTCCTGAAAGAAAGGAAATTGCGGAGACATGGCTTAGCCACAGCCTGGGGGATGTTTCCAGAATGAGATTTTCACTCTGCAGCGGAGTGTGCGCTGATATGAAACTTCCTAGCAGATTAAAACTGTGTGCCCGACCGAGACTCGAACTCGGGACCTTTGCCTTTCGCAGGCAAGTGCTCTACCAACTGAAGGTAGGAGACGAGGTACTGGCAGAAGTAAAGCTGTGAGAACGGGGCGTGAGTCGTGCTTGGGTAGCTCAGTTGGTAGAGCACTTGCCCGCGAAAGGCAAAAGTCCCGAGTTCGAGTCTCGGTCCGGCACACAGTTTTAATCTGCCAGGAAGTTTCATATCAGCGCACACTCCGCTGCAGAGTGAAAATCTCATTCTGAATTGACATCATAGTTGGTGGTCACGCAGCAGATGAAGTTAAGGAATTCTGCTACCGAGACAGCAAAATAACCCATAACGGATGAAGCACAAGAAGCAGACTAGCACTGGCAAAAAGGGTATTCCTGCCCACGAATTGTCTACCAGCATCAAACATAAGTCATCATTTGAGGAAGAAAGTCTGAGGACGTACGTTTGGAGCACAGCACTATATTATAGTGAAATGTGGACTGTGGGAAAACCGGAACAGAAGAGACTCTAAGTATTTCAGGTGTGGTGCTACGGGAGAACGTTGAATATTAGATGGACTGATAAAGAATGCAATGAAGAGGTTCTCTGAATTGATGAGGAAAGGAATATATGAAAAACACTGACAAGGAGAAGGGACATGATGGTAGCATATTTGTTAAGACTTCAGGGAATAATGTGATTCTTCAGTTTCTCCTGGCGTATTTCTTGCTCGAACAGTCCACGGGTATACTGCCGGTCCTTAGTGCCCAACGGGCACAATATTTCGGCGATCAGACATGTCGCCATCGTCAGTGCGCTGACGAACTGAACTCCTGAGGGCGGGCGGCCTTCTTAAACCCCTCCCCTCGCGAGGGGAATAACTTCAGTAGCACTAGAGGGATCTGCAGAGGTTAAAAACAGATTGCAAGTGCTACTCTGAGATGAAGAGGTTCGCACGGGATAGGAATTCGTGACAGACCGCATCAAACCAGTCAGAAGTCTAAAATAAAAAAAGAAATAAAGTTGCCTAAGGCGACTGTTGCCGATGTGACTGTGAAGGAAACGCGAAGGAACCACCACACGTAAAGAAAGACCAGGCAGCCATTATGTACGGACGGACGTGCGCGCCAAGCATTGTTGAAAATGGCTGTAAAATATCGCATGACATCAGCAGAAGGAATCGCTCGTGAGTTCCAATATGCTACTAGCAGACTAGCTAGAACAATAATTGTGCACAAGCAGTTATTAGAGAGTTAACAAGAAGGGAGTTAAAAAGAATGGGATGCAATGATCGAGCAGTTCCTCATAAGCCACACATTGCTGAAGTCTGTGCTAAGCGACGCTAGAGGTGCTGTAAACAGAGCCGCCGCTGGGCAGTGGTTGACTGGATACGAGTTAATTGGAGTAATGAATGACGCGATACCCTGTAGCAGTCTTATGGAAGCGTTTGGTTTGACTAATGCCTGGAGAACGTTACCTGCCATCATGCGTAGTACCATTGCACTTACTGAGCTTAAGAAAACGCAAATGAAGGAAGCATACGAAAACATTTTACAGCATAGTATACTGCCTACAATAAAAGGACATTTCGAAGACGATGACTGCATCAACATGACAATGTACCCTGTCATAAAACAGCGTCTGTGATTTGCGGTCAGTAACATTCCTGAAATGGACTAGCCAGTCCAGAGTCCGGATCTGAACCCCATGAACCACCTTTGTAATAAGTTAGAAAACGTCGACTTCGATCGGGACTCAAGGTCCAGCATCACTACCTTCCCTGGTTTTGGCTCATGAGAAATAAAGCGCTGCCATTTCTCCAAAAGGTCTGACTACGCCAGGACTCCATGCACTGTGATCGATGTGCAACACTCGATACAAAATTACGCCACTTGTTGCACTGAAAATTTACTTGTGTTGTTGTTGCTGTTGTGGTCTTGAGTCCCAAGATTGGTTTGATGCAGCTCTCCATGCTACTTTATCCTGTGCAAGCCTCTTCATTTCCGAATAACTACTGCAACTTACATCTTTCTGAATCTGCTTACTGAATTCATCTCTTGGTCTCTGTTTACAATTTTTACCCCCCCCCCCCCCCCCACACTTCTCTCCAACACTAAATTGGTGATCTCTTGATGTCTCAGAATTTGTCCTATATTCCAATCCCTTCTTCTAGTCAGGTTGTGTCACAAACTTTTCACCCCCCACAATTCTGTTCAGTACCCCCTCATTATTTACGTGATCTACCCACGTAATCTTCAACATTCTTCTGTCGCACCACTTTCAAAAGCTCCTGTTACCTTCTTATCTAAACTGTTTACCGTCTATTGTCCACTTCCAAACAAGGCTACACTCCATACAAATACTTTCAGAAAAGACTTTCTGTCAAATCTATATTAGATGTTCAGAAATTTCTCTTCTTCAGAAACTTTTCTCTTGCTATTGCTGGTAAACATTTACGTACTCTCTACTTTAGCCATCATCAGTTATTTGGTTTTTTAAGTGTCTCATTTCCTAATTTAATTCCCTCATCATCACCCGATTTAATTCGACTACATTCCCTTATTCTTTTCTTTGCTTTTCTTGATATTCATCTTAAATCCGGTTCTCAAGATAATGTCCATTCCGTTCGACTGCTCTTCCAAATCCGTTGCTGTCTCTGACAGAATGACAGTGTCATCGGCAAACCTCAAAGTTTTTTATTTCTTCTCTCTGAACTTTAATTCTTATTGTAAATTTTCCTTTACTGCTTGCTCAATGTACATATTGAATAACATCGGGGACAGGCTACAACCCTGTCTGTCTCCCTTCTCAGCCACTGCTTCTCTTTCATGCCCCTCGACTCTTACAACTGCCATCTGGATTATGTTCAAGTTGTAAATAGCTTTTCAGTCTGTCTGCTTTACCGCTGCTACCTTGAGAATTTCTAAGAGACTATTCAATCAACACTGTTGAAAGTTTTCGCTAAGACTACAAAAGCTATAACTGCAGGTTTGCCCAGGTTTACTTACAAATGTTTATTTTCAGACACGGGTTAACCATCGCTCTGCTCGGAACACTTTCAATGAGGTTGTTGTTGTTGTTTTGGGGGAAGGAGACCAGACAGCGAGGTCATCGGTCTTATTGGATTATGGAAGGACGGGGATGGAAATCAGCCGTGCCCTTTCAAAGGAACCATCCCGGCATTTGCCTGGAGCGATTTAGGGAAATCACGGAAAACCTAAATCAGGATGGCTGGACGCGGGATTGTACCGTCGTCCTCCCGAATGCGAGTCCAGTGTCGAACCACTGCGCCACCTCGCTCGGTTCAATGAGGTGTCTGAACATCTGGAGATACGGCAACCCCCCCTTTTTTTCATGAACTAGAACCAGAGAAGGTAGCAACGTAGGACACTGGGTCTGGAGCAAAGCCGTAATAGCGTACCTGTTTTATGCCAAGACTCTGAAACCATAGTTCATAAGAAAGGAGGAAAGAAAATTGAACATATTTTAATACAAAGTTTTGTGGCAAATATTTGGACAGCAATAATCGTGACTGGAGAATAATAGAAAATAATGAAGACTGTGGAGATCACATAACTAATGAAGAGGTATTGAATAGGATTGGGGAGACGAAGAGTTTGTGGCACAACTTGACTAGAAGAAGGGATCGGTTGGTAGGACATGTTCTGAGGCATCAAGGGATCACCAGTTTAGTATTGGAGGGCAGCGTGGAGGGTAAAAATCGTAGAGGGAGACCAAGAGATGAATACACTAAGCAGATTCGGAAGGATGTAGGCTGCAGTACGTACTGGGAGATGAAGAAGCTTGCACAGGATAGAGTAGCATGGAGAGTTGCATCAAACCAGTCTCAGGACTGAAGACCACAACAACAACAACGTGGTTAAGGCAACAAAACAGATACAAAAAGTAAAGCCAAAGATTGCATAAGATTGCATTAGAGCAACACCAAAGAGGATCATCAAGAAAGCGACACATGAGGTTCACACTAGAAGACGACCAATTGGACGCACACCTTAAAGATGTGTTGACAATAGTAAAAGAGATTTGTACACTTTCAGACAGAGTAAAGATGGAAAATTATCTGTGAAGAGAGAGCAGAGTGGCTCAGTATCACTCAGATTGCAGTGTAGAACTGTCATAGCTTATCAGGCTTTCTAATAACAAGAATTTAAATCGCATTTATAGAGAACATAATACGGCCTGATACTCACAAGGGGGAATGTTTACAAGGGTCTCGGAACTGCCCTTTTGTCTCTTCGAGTATCGCGTGGCGGTCGCGCCTGAATGATGGGGGACGCTGTGCCCAGTGGGGCGATTGTTTTTGTCCAGTGGCGGCGGCAGGCGGGATGGTAGGAGGGCAGACCCGCTGATGGGGAGAATCCGTCAGCGTCGGCCGGCGCGTCATCAGCGTCAGCGCTGGAACGGCGTCGCTCCGTCATGGCGGCGCCTTTGTCGCGGGGTGGGGTGTGCGCCTGTGCAGACGGCCAGGGTATCATTCTCGACCCATCCTCTACTGGGCCCTACCACGTTCTGCAGCTTTCTCCGGACGTTTTAGTCTATTATGAACTACAATATTAGGAATCATCTGGTCTAACCTAAGAAACAAATTGACGAAAACGGCGGTAACTCAAAATGGCGAACATCAAAGGCATTAAGGAAACGGAAGCTTTGCGTCGAGCAGGTATGTAGATTGAAAGTGTGTTGAAAAATTCCATCTCTGATGATTTGGTAGTAGTCTTCTTCGACTTTAATAATGTACGAAGGGCGTTCAGTAAGTCACATAACACTTTTTTTTAATGATTATAAAGAATCCGCCTCGATTGCAAATAGAAACAGGATGTTGACCTAGGTTTCGGCGCGGATAACCACGCCCTCTTCGGAACACGCTAAAATTACAAACTGCCTAAAGAGGCATGGTCCAACATTAATACAGAACGCCCAAAGGAGCAAAAGACTCGCATCAAATGCAAAATAAACGGTACGTGTGTACCGTGTCAGTAGCTGTACTTGGCTCAAACGTCGGAAGCGTGCTTCCCCACCCCAGCCAACGTTCGGTGGGCCGCGGGCTCTCAGGTAAACTGAGGTGGCGCCGGCAGCTAGGCAGTGGGAAAGTCAGAAAGGAACGCGCATGCGCAAATTGAGAAATCTTCTTCCATGTGATTGGCATAAAATCTGTTACGAAAGTGATCCGATGACCGAGTCGAAGGCGCAGGAAGTTAATGCGTGTGTATGTATAATGTCCTAGCTCGAGGACGATTTTGTAGAACTATAGAACGTGGAAAGACTGAAACTATTTATGTGGGATAGGAAATTACACGGATGGTCAAAGCGCATGCACGCAGGTTCAAATGGCTCTGAGCACTATGAGACTTGACATCTGAGGTCATCAGTCCCCTAGAACTTAGAACTACTTAAACCTAACTAACCTAAGGACATCACACACATCCATGCCCGAGGCAGGATTCGAACTTGCGACCTTACCAGTCACGCAGTTCCGGACTGAAGCGCCTAGAACCGCTCGGCCACCGCGTCCGACTGCATGCACGCAAGACAGACAAAATACCATCAGCTAGAAGCAGGCTGAAAATATGGGAGATGAATTACTTGGGGTCGGTGATAGTATTTGATGACTACGCTTGGATTAGCGTGTAAGGTTACTATATTAAATTCTAAGCGCTATTGACCAGAAAGGGTCAAATTAATGTGACAGGCTTAATGTAATTGCGTGAAAGGACGTACAACGTCGCCTTCATCGCCCTTAAAATCTAAAGACCGACAGAGGTCATTTTGAATAGCGGTATCGGATATGTACCAAAATAGTGTAAAAAGAACCTAAAGCTAAACTAGTTTCTTAAAATCAGGTACTTGATGTACTGAACCATGAAGCTTCATCAAGTGAGGTCTGTGAACGTGGAACAGACAAACCACCTTTATGTTCTAAAAGCTGTTGACGTGAAAGGTCAAATAATGTAACGGGCTTAATATGCATGCGTGAAAGGACGTACAACTTCGCTTTCATCGCCCTTATTATCTACTCACCGACAGAGGTCAAAGTGATTAGTGCTATCAGGTGTTATCAGAATGGTATGTAAAGTTATCTGTATATGCGTGAAGAGACGTACGTCACTCCAGCGATTTTTTTTTTTTTAAGTTAAGGATTTATTTCCTAATTTTAAGCCAGAGCTGAGACTTGGAATGAATCTGACTAAAAACATCCTTGCATCACCATATTCAACTTGGATAATTATAACTAAGTGGGAATGGCTATTTGAACCATATTACAAATATTGGAGCTTGTAAGAAGTGAGAATACTGTGAACATGTAAAAGAATCACTTACTGTAAGCGTTCAGTTAAAGAAAAAAGCTTGTGTATTGTATTGGTGTGTCCACGTTTGTAAGCAGGTTGATTTTATTCAGGATTCCAAAACGCCATATCATTCCCCACAAAACCGTATTTTTCAGCATAATCTCCGTTGAATGCAACGCCCTGACGTCACTTGACTGGGAGAGCCTGCATGCCCACGTGGTACCACTCTAATGGTTTACGCCGGAGCCAACGTCTTGCTGCATCAATAACCCTCCAATCTTCCACGTGCTGCTTCCCGTGGAGTGCATCATTCATTCGGACAAACAGATGGAAGTCGAAAATTGCAAGCTATGTTTTGTACTGTGCATGAGGAAGAACATTCCAATGAAGTTTTGTGAGCTCCTCTCGAGGGCGTATTTTTATGTATGGCTTTGCGTTGTTATGGAGAAGGGGAAGTTCACGTCCATTTTTGTCGCGACGAACACGCTGAAGCCCTTCTTCAGTTTTCTGACAGCAGCACAGTACACATCAGTGCTGATCGTCGCACCATGAGGGAGGGCATCAAACAGAATAACCCCTACAAAACCCATTCGGAGTCCCAGGAGACCTTACCGGCTGAGAGTGTAGCTTTGAATTTTTCCTTTGGACGAGAGCTAATAAGACGCCACTACATGGTTTGCCGTTTTGTTTCCGGTTCAAAATGCGAACTCAAGTTTATCGCCTGTAACGATTTTCGGCAAAAAATTGTCATGATCGGCACTGTAATGCGTAAGCAGTTCCGCACAGTCTGTCTTTCGTTACTCTACTCTTAGACGGCGAGGAACGCAGCAGCCGCCTCGCTCCTTTGAGTACCTCAACTGATGGACGAGTGTGTCAGCAGTACCAACAGAGAAGTCCAGTTTTGCAGCGAGGTGTTTCATTGTGATCCGTCGATCACCTCGAATGAATGTGTCCGCACGTTCCAACATCTCAGGAGACACATATATGTGCGACTGGCCGGCACGCAGGAGGTCAGGTTTGTATGACCTTGTTGCGATGATGACAGACGAATTGCACAACTGCTCACCGTGTTTTTGTTAAATTCCAGGTCCCCGTAGACATTCTGGGAGCGCCTATGAATATTTGCGATACTCTGGTTTCGCCCAAAAGAAAGTCAATGACAGCTCTTTGCTTGGAACGCCCCTCGGTTTGTAACGTTTTTCGGAATCTACGTTTAGCGCCGCCATCTATTGGAATTCCATGAACCTATGGGGGCGTGAACACTCCACGATGTCACGTAACAAGTTCCGCATTTTTTCAACAGAAACTGGGCGAGAAAAAAGTGTTATGTTACTTATTGCCGGCCGGAATGGCCGAGCGGTTCTAGGCGCTACAGTCTGGAACCGCGAGACCGCTACGGTCGCAGGTTCGAATCCGTCCTCGGTCATGGATGTGTGTGATGTCCTTTAGTTACGTTTAAGTAGTTCTAAGTTCTAGGGGACCGATGACCTCAGCAGTTAAGTCCCATAGTGCTCAGAGCCATTACCTCTTGAACCCCCCCCCCCCCCAAATCCGTATATGACACAATCGACCTGGAAGTATTTCTGTCTTGTTGGTGGAATTTTGATTAGACCCGATAACTGTGAAAATTATCTAGCAAACTCTAATGCAGACTCGAAAAAAATATAAAATTCAAGAAAAAAGAGTTTTTAATCAAACTGTAACCCCACAATATGATGGACAGTCCCAAATTCTCTTCAACTGTGTTAGAAAAAGGTCATCCCAGAATCGGGAAAGGAAGTAGCCGGGAAAAGATTACCGAACAGAGTTCACATTGGAGGTTCAAAGAATGGTATCTGAGTCAACTGCCTTGCATTCATCGATTAACTGGAGATCGAGTGAAGAAACACAGATAAACGTGTTAAATAGATAAACAAGAAACATAAAATCACGGCCTCCAGAATTCTCTCGAGAAAACCATAACCAACACCCAAACGGCACCTTATCATCTAATAAGACATTAAACAGGAAAAGTTGAGAGTCTAAAGTACCTTGGTGCAACACAAATAATGGGAAGCATCCAGGAGATACGGCCGGATGTCAATGTAAATACACACACGTACACACCATCTGAGAGACAGAACCAATGAGCATTAGTATTGTTTACTGACGGTAGGTTCAAATGGTTCAAATGGCTCTGAGCACTATGGGACTTAACTACTGTGGTCATCAGTCCCCTAGAACTTAGAACTACTTAGACCTAACTAACCTAAGGACATCACACACATCCATGCCCGAGGCAGGATTCGAACCTGCGAGCGTAGCGGTCACGCGGTTCCAGACTGTTGCGCCTATAACCGCACGGCCACTCCGGCCGGCTTTACTGACGGTAGCAGGTGTGGTAGGGTATATAAGGGGAATGAACAGCGTTAGATGTTGAATCATCCCTGTGACACGGGGATGTCGTGTACTCGCGTGAAACAGAGCTTTAAAGGGACCTCGTCATGGTTCTCCATTTGGCCGGCTGGTCCAGTAATGCAGTATCAAGATTCATGAAGCATTCGGATGTGATAGTGATCTAATGCAGATCAGCATGAGAATGTGAGAGTAGGCAACTCGTTTCCGAGGTTCCAACCGACCACATGTTACCACTATATGGGATGCAACCAATGTGCACCAAGAACCTCGTGACCCCCCCATAACTGCGCTTAACAACCGACAACAAGTAATGGGCTTCCTTCTACATTCTGTGTCATCCCGCATGATTAGTCAGAGACTAGCAGCAGCCGGACTAAGCATCTCAGGCGTAGGTTGGCTTTACCACCACAATACAAACTACTGCGACTGGAGGGGTCCCTTGACCAGGAAGCATGGAATGCTCAGGAATGGTGTTTCACTGTGTTTAGCAACGAATCGCGCTTCTGCACTGCCTACGATGAAAATCATCGGCGAGTATGGCGGCGACCTGGGTAGAGATTCTACTCTTCCAGTGTTTTGAAGCGGTACAGCGGTGTTTATCCTGGCATTATGGTGTGGGGAGCTATCGGGTATGAGCTCAGGTCACTGCTGACGGAACACTGATGATACAACGTCACGAATTTCTTGCGACGTCACGTGTTACCTCTCATGTGACTGCGTTGTTGCGTAATTTTTCAACAGGACAGTGCTCGTCCACAAATGGCATGTGCCTCTATGAACTGTCTTCATGATGAGATACTCCTGTGGCGACTAACGTCGCCAGGTTTCTTCCTGATAAAACACCTGTGGGACCAGCTGGCTACTCAGCTCCGTCCCTGTGGCAATATCCAGATTATTAAGAGCTAGTTACAATAGTTGTGGACTAAATTGCCTCAGCAGATGATAAAACGGTTTTATGACACCCATTTCATCTTAATTAGTGCATGCAACCAGGGCAGAGAAGACGCAACGTCGTACTAATAAGTGGATGCAACGGCCAAGTTATTTGCAAATTTGATTCGATTTTGTAGTTACTGAAACATCACATAACCAATCTTCCCGCGAAATTTGATTCTTTTCCTTTTCCTCTGCTGAGTGTTTTTTTGTTCTCAGGCAATGTACTATGGACCAAAACTATCTACAAAGATCCCAGTGGCATCACGAGAGAGAAAATGTGTGCCACTTTTCGTGGGAAAAGGTCGCGTAACGGCAATCTCAGTGAAAACTCAGGCACTATAACGCAGTACTCAAAACCTAATGTATGTACATGAGGGAATGTCTCAGTATGACGACAAGGTTGGGTGGGCAAAAGCCTAGACGTTTGGGAGCCAGATCCTTCGTAAAATAACAAACAGCATATAACGCAAAGAAGATATGACCTATATAGGGATAAAGAACGTTTTATGGGACAGTAACGACTGAAGTTCTACGGGCATCTATTCAGTGTATATGCAACCCGACAAACGAAGCAGATTTTTAGTGAAGTGAACAACAGATCATAAGAGAGTACCGAAGGATTGCGCATCAGGTATACATCTGTAACCAACCAAAGTACAGTTTCTGACCAACAACTTTATGGGCTACGACAATGAGCAGAAGCTTGAACAGCAGCCTGACGTAGGACAGAAGGCAGGCAGCTTTTGGGATGCGAAAGAGACTTTCAGAAATGCCTTATACGAGGTAGTTACTTAATGTAGCACGTAAGACCCTTAAACGAGAGAAAGCAGGAAAAGAACTAAAAAAAGTAGATGTAGCATAACTCAAACACGAAAACACAGGAGCTACAGACGAAGAATTTAATATCTGACTTTTGTTTGGAACATACTCTGCCAATAAAATTTCGGGGATATTTTCTGAGTACTTTTTATCAGGAACCTTTGATCCCCAGTAGCTGATTATGGAGTAATACTCTAATTATGATTTATTCAGTTAGCTAGTCCATCTCCGCAGCTGAGTGGTCAGCAAAGGTGTCTGCCACGCAGAGGATCTAGCTTTGGCTCCCAGTACTGCTAAGGACTTTTCTTCAGAAGGAGAACTGGACCAGGGTGCACTCTGCCTCGCGATTCCAATGGAGGAGGTACCTGACTGAGAGGTACTGGCTTCAATGTCTGAAAAGTCGACTATGGCCAGGAGACAGGTTTGCTGACCCCATCCTCTCCCATACTGCAGCCACATGATGCAAGATTTAGCTGCTATGCATTTAATATTCTGTATATTCTTTTCGACTTATATTTTTATAAGATCATTGTTTACAGTGCACAGTCGAATTATGAATCACTGCACTGGCTGATACTGGCTAGCATCACATACTACCATGCATATCTGGGAGTTAATCACAACTGAGCACTGACAGAAAGGGTGACGTGGGCCCCCCATTCCTCAGAAGCGACTATTGGCTAAAGAAGATATGCAAATAGACTTGTCGTTTTCTACAGGGGTGGACATTTACTGCCCTGAGAGAGAGCAGAGCGAGGAGGGGTAGATTTCGATGCTGGAGTCCGCAGAATCCCCGTAACATAATCAGTGCTGGGGGCATTTCATTCCGGTGGAATTGAAAAAAAATATCAGGATAGCGTACGTGGAGAAATATCATCAGGAGCGGAACAAGGTGAAAAGACATCCTTTTAGTGCGAAAGAATGTTCAGGATCACAAACGATGGTCACGAGCTGACCTTCGAGGGATCTTCGCAGGGGAAGCGCCAAGGCACATTTCCCTCCGAAAAGCACTTTGTGTTTGGCGAGTGCTAAGCGTGTAGGAAGGGGACTGGAAACCTCCAGAAAATTTAGTGAAAGGATTATGAACTTCGGGTGATTGGCTGCCAGATTCATGATCCAGGTAGTGGGAGTCAATGTTTTTGTAACAGCCGCTGGGATTTGTCGCCTGAATGCAAACGCAGGCGTCACGTTTCCAGGAGGGAACTGTGTATGGCTTGGGGAGAGTTCGCTACAAAGATATCTCCCTCTGGGCATCGACCTAGAGACTTCGCCAGCGAATCTAGCGGTTAGGTTTTGAGAAGTATTACTTGCGACACAGGGAGTGCACCAAGTCGTTTCTCTGTGAACAAAGTTGTTATTCTGTTACTAGAGTGACGATTCTTTAGCTCCCTGTGGAGTCTGACATGCACTGAAGTTCTTCTTTACGGGGGAATAAACGAGTCGGATTCTGTTCTAAGTTAATGAGCAAACAGAAATCTTGACTCATGTTCTATCTTCCACTGAGGTAATTTCAGCCCCATGAGTTTGCGGACGGCATATTGCGTCACTTGTGTAGGCAGAAAATTGCAGATATGCCACGTACGTCACCTGCACAGCTGTCAACACCTCGGCGACCAGATCATCAATGCCGTACAACTGCTGTCCGTACTTCAATAGATGATATGCGCACGTCAGTTGGGCGATAGGTAATACGCACAGTAAATGTGTTGACCTCCATATTATTGCCCACTGATATTTTTCTGAAAGTGCCAGCCAGCGTGTAGGTCTTCTGTTTCTCGCCGCTAATTAGTATCAGTCAACTTTGTATTCATGTAATAGCCGGGAAGTGGTCTACAGGACATCAAACGAATGTTCTTTCAATCTCGAAATTACATGTAGGGTAGAATCCGATTTGTGTGCCTCATATTTATACAATTTTTTTGCACTCTACATGTTTTTTTTTCAGAATAAATAATTTACGGCACTAGTTTTCATTCATTCTAGTAGCATCCTAGTAGGAATGATTGGTTTGATTTACGAAATTGAAGTGAAGTAAAACCACAGAACGATACTTCATTTTATTTAAATCCCTCGGTGTAAGTTGTCAATGGCAGGGTCATTTTCATCATTTGTAGGAGTGAGAATTCCATTGCGGAGACATTAGGCTATCATACAGAGAAACGCTGTGTGTTACATACACTACAGGGGTTTACTTAAAATAATGGTGACCCTGCTCCAGAATAGTTCACAAAATCGGACCTTTTGTTAGTAGTTTGGTACTTATTCTTTCAGTATAATTTCCTGTTGGCTAAGTTTGTAGAAAGCCTGGCATCTAGCTCAGTGAAAAAATTAGATTTCAGTTGTAAGGGAGTACAATTAGCTTTGTTACAATTGGAATTTATTGCAATTTGAGGCAGAATAATTAATTACTGGTATGTCTGTTCTGCGGCGCGCCAATCTTTTCTTTCCAGAACTTCTATTTAGTAGATTCTTGCCTCACACATTTTTTCCTACTTTGTTTTTGTTGCTGTTTGTGATTATTGTTTTATTACCATGGAGTTTCGTGTAGCTCAAGATGACAGTAAGTTAAGATGCTGTAATACGTCGGTAACAAATAGGAACTGTCATGCACATTTATAGACGATAAGTCATAATTTATATGGTCATTTTCATTGTTTGTTATGTATGCGACGGGAGTTGGGAGCTGTGTCGGAGCTGATACGAAGTAAAGCGCGTAACGCTTGTCAATAGGATAAATCTCGAAACAGCGACAAAATGTCGCAAAAACGTGAAGTAGGAAAAAACATTTCGGATGATACGGACAGAATCATTCCGATTGGATAGCCAGTTCCAGAAAACGAGCTGCAATATGCTGACGATACTGAAGATAGGAACTACAACGTAGATGACTCCTATAGTCCGAAATTACCCAGGAAAATTAGCGGGCCACTGTCGTGTACATCAGGAGGTGGTAGCTCTACAGAAACACACCGACGCGAAATATTTAATCGAGAACAGGCAGGATTGCCCGAGGGGAGACTCTCGCCCCTCAGTTTAGATGGATGTAGAGAAATCCGCGTTAGGATGATGAGCGATGATGTACTGTGCATTCTCGATTACTTGGAAGGGTTGGAGCGAGACGAAATAGCAAATACGAAATATTTACAGACATAAATCAAAATTGCTCATCGAGCAGGAAAAGGAGCAGAGAAACAGGGAAATAAGATGTTACAAGAAACAGGAAGTAAAATTGCCCAGATTGAAGAACAAATGGCGGTACTCCGTACTGAATTAAAACGGTAAGTCTTGGAACTAAGAAGCCCGTCGAAGAAAGTGAAAATTATCGCAAGGAGTGCTACGCGAAGGGGCACGCGAGGAAACTCAGAGTACCGTCAAAGCTGGAGAAAGAGTACTAAACAAAATTCAGAACCGGATAAAGAAACCGAAAGAAGAGAAAGATCAGCATTCAGAATACCTGACAACTGGAATCCAAGACGCTAAATGCAAGGACATAGAGAAAGGATTAAACAGAGACTCCTGCAATTCTCTGAGAGAAAAGAGTCCTCTGCGGAATTCGCTGTCAAATCAACAGGAAATGGCTACACGCAGCCACGGTGTCATGAATACAGAAACAAATAACTTGACCTCGAGACAGCGTGGGGGGACGGGCAAGATGAGTACATAATGTACCAGCGGTACGTGACAACAACAGTGTTCGGCATACAGAAACCTGACTACTGTCAGAACCTAACTGACCAAGTGCAAGTCAGGTTTCGTTGTGCCGAAAGGATACTGAACGGATACGCGAAATTAGCACGAATCGGTAATCGTGGCACTACAACAGTCGCAGGTTCGAATCCTACCTCGGGCATGGATGTTTGTGATGTCCTTAGGTTAGTTAGATTTAAGTTGTTCTAAGTTCCAGGGGACTGATGACCTCAGCAGTTAAGTCCCATAGTGCTCAGAGCCATTTGGCACTACAACAACTGCATACCGTTACGCAGATACGAAACGCACATCATTCACATGAGCGTAGCGTGACAGGAAAACATGCGTCCGTGTGCGACAAAGGAACGAAGTACCATGACTGATCAGGAACAGACAAGAAACTGAAGTACGTTTCACAAAGAACGTTACTTCTCAGTTAGAGAGTTCCAGCACTATAAGGAAGACGGGAAGTCTATTTCCCCGCACATTCGTAGTGCAGTTTGTGGAAGCCTTATCTCCATACTGGCCAATGCAAAGAAAGATGGATATCGGATGCGTGGAACTAGGAGGTACGATCGGAGAACGATGCAAAAAGTATCAAAATCATGCACAACGTATGATGAGTTGAAACAGGTGGTCTTGGCTCCATACTGGTCGCACACTACCCAAGTCATAGAGATATGGTGTCCTGTAGATTTAAAAGCCCGGTAAAGTTTTTCGACTACAAGACGAAGAACAATCAGTACCTCGATAAGCCGTGTAGCGACAGCAAGATCGTCCGCATGTGCTTCACAAAGCTAACACTAACTTATCAACAAGTATTAATAGACAGATGTGGGCGCGATGTCGAGGGATTCATAGGAATTTTGCTTGAGATAGGATTTGTGCTGAATGAGGAACGGACAAGTAACAAAAGATGACAGCAAGAGGCAGACATTGAACGGCCACGAAATTAAAATAACCAGGGCAATATTAAGAAAGCTGGCAAGGTAACGGGAGTAGGCCTCAATTCCCGAAACTATGGTAGGCGAAACTGAAATGAGAGTCAACGAAATAGTGGGTCACGTTTTCAGTATAACGAGAATTTGCGAAACGAGACACAACCACAGGTTCTGATTGTGCAGTTCGGTCCAAGCAAACCTGGACCATGCAAGACAGGAAGAAGAAGGGCAAGTTTGACTAGAGTGCGAAGTGGTTAAGACTGCTCACAGACCCGGAACAGAAACCTGAGACATTCATCGGAAAATATTAGACCATGATATTTCAGAAATATTAGTAGAGCAAACTGTGACAAAGAGCAGCCATGACGTGGGCCCGATCATACAGATTTCGGTGGACGTGATCAAAGTGGCAGCAGATAGTTTTAAAACTAGGGCAGCCACAGATGAAATTGTTAGACAAATTGTCTGACCAATTCATACAGTACAATAGGTGTTCAAAGACAGTTGTTAAAACTATTAAAGTATAAAACTGAATGAAAAGTCCAGTAGTCCACTTTAGCTGTATTTATTTAAGTTGATTAGAGACCCAAACAACATGTTTCGCAAATTTTAAGTTGCATGTTCTGCTGTATATAAATTTTATCTCATATGGTGTAGAGAGTTGTTACAGAATGCCGCAAAGTAATAGATGGCGTGGCTACACAAAGTTCTCAGCCCTCCTCAAGTGATGAAAACCATCATCAACTATGAATGTCCCGTCTGTGTTAAAATCGCCAGCCTTCATCACTTTACCACTTAAAATATGACTGGACATTCATCATGGATGATGGTTTCTATCAACTGAGGTAGGCTGAGAACTTTGCCTAGCCACGCCAACTGTTACTCTGCGGCATTCTATAATAACTCTCTATATCATATGACATAGGATTGATGTACACCAGAGGATGCAACTTAAAAGATGCGAAACCGGTTGTGTGAGTCTCTAATCATCTTAAATAAATACAGCTAAAGGGGGCTGCTGGACTTTTCATTCAGTTTTACGTTTTAATAGTTTTAAAGAGTGTATTGAAACAACTGTTGCAGTATATGAATTTATCAGTGAATCATGTAAAAAAGCGGGAGCAGCTATACATAGCGGCAGTCACTACCTCCGAAGAACTATACAACACATGTTCAAAGAATGTGGACATGCCCACGTTAAAGGTTCAGAAAACCAAACTACACGGTGCAATGTTATGAAATTGTACTGAAATCAGTAGGCAAACCAGATTGCAATTTACGTGCAAGGGGCACAAGCTAGAAGCAACTTCTTCATGGTACCTAACTTAGCCACAGGGATAATTACAGGAATGGACTTCTTGAGTGAAAAGAAAAAAAATGGACATGGGACGTGGACAGGTCACGTTGGGGGTGAAAGGTGATATCAGTATTCTACGCGGGTAGGCAACAGCTTAGGAGAGAGAGCGAACATGACGAAATTTCGAGCTAAGATTTCCGTGGTTCGAAGTGGCTGACAGCTGTGAAGCAACTGTTTCATTTTGACGATTAGCAACGAGCTAGAGTGCGAAGTGGTTAAGATGCTTCTTTCGCTTCTTTCGGGATTCAAATGCCCCTCCAACCATCCAGGTTTAGGTAAATGCTGAATTATTTACTTTGGAACTCATCTGAGGTTGAGTTCTGTCTCCCAATCATGATTTACGTAGTGAACGTACAGTCATAAATAAAAACGTACAGGTAGCACGAACACAGTATTGGACGATGAGAGAAAATGATGATATGTATATGGTATGGTGGCTAGTTTATGCTGTACAATGATTAGCGAAGAAAGAGGGTGAAACCTGGCGCTGGCAGGTTCCACTCGAATAGCAAGAAGGGGACAGCCAGTGATAGCGCCTTTATCCGACGGATCCTTCACCATTAACAGTGTCGCACGCAGTCACCACTACACGAGCCATCGCAGAGCGGTTTCTAATTTAATTCAGGACACTGACGCGAAGTTATGTGATCAGGAACATTGTGCTACCACCTCTCTTCCCCTTACAGACTAAATACGCCAAAGGCCTTTCCTCAATAATCACCTGTTCTCCTCAGATCATCGAAGTTATGCAACGTCGGACGTCACCAGGAGAAACCTTTCCAATTAGGCGGTTGCATCTGCCCTTCGGGGTCTCATAGCCAACAGTGCCACAAGACTTGACTTTTTACAGGCTAAATACTGGAGACGAATTATCTTACATCTTCAGCACTCATACCGGATTACTCAGTGTCGACAATCTCCCCACAGACGTCGGAATATATGTAGTGTAGTCATAAAATTTTAATTGCAGCCACGAAAAATCAAACTGAGACCATGAAGCTTTGGGTTTGTGTTAGCCCTCTTCCTCATATTCACCCTTCAATGCGACACATTCTTCTCAAGGATGGATGACTTGGCGCAGACCTTTGTCGTAGAAATCTGTATTCTCACTGTTCACGACGCGTTCCAGCTGGAAAATCATCTCGTCTTTGTTCTAGGCGCTACAGTCTGGAACCGCGCGACCGCTATGGTTGCAGGTTCGAATCCTGCCTCAGGCATGGATGTGTGTGATGTCCTTAGGTTAGTTAGGTTTAAGTAGTTCTAAGTTCTAGGGGACTGATGACCTCAGAAGTTACGTCCCATAGTGCTCAGAGCCATTTGAACCATTTTGTGCACTACAGGAAGCACGCCGTACCACAGACCGAAAGCAGGCGTCGCTTAGTACTGCCTAACACTGGCGTTGCCACGGTAACGTAAACAACGTTTCATGATCTGATAGGCCGTCCTGGAAGCGCGAAGCATGTGCGCCAAGCCATTTCAACTGTGAAAGATCTTCCTTCGCCGTACAGAGTATTCACTCCCATTTTTGCTTGTACTTTATTTCGCCTTCAATACTTTAGGTTGATGACTCAAGGACGGGTCAGAAATAGCATATTTTTCGTTCGAAAACTGAGGAAGACTAACTGAAGATTCAGTAAGTAATTCGCCTTCACATTCATTAGACTCACACTCATCTCTGCCTTCTGCAATACTTTTATTAGAAAAGAAAGCAAATGAAACTTGTTGTTCCGACATTGTGCTTTGACACTAACACTTCTTTTGATACGACAAATCGACGAGGACCACACACATATCGCACAAACACATTACTCCTCCATAGTAAGCTGCCGGCCGGTGTGACCGTGCGGTTCTAGGCGCTTCAGTCTGGAGCTGCGTGACTTCTACGGTCGCAGGTTCGAATCCTGCCTCGGGCATGGATGTGTGTGATGTCCTTAGGTTAGTTAGGTTTAAGTAGTTCTATGTTCTAGGGGACTGATGACAATAGGTGTTAAGTCCCATAGTGCTCAGAGCCATTTGAACAATAGTAAGCTGTTGACTGACCAACCGTTATAACAGTTGCATTCAATAAATTGAAAAATGTTACAACAATGGTGGGTATTGTTGTCGTAGTGCACAGTAGGCGGCAACCATAGTGTTCAGACTGATCTTTCTTGTGCCTATCACTATATGCAGAGTCATCAAGACTTGTTCCTTGCTGATTTCAAACCTCGTAAACAATGTCTGACGGCACAGGTATTATTCGTCGAAAAAATACAAGCTTATTAGTTATTACATTACATCAGCCCAGACGATTATTTAAATAATTCATAGATTATCTTGACTTTTAATGTTACGTACAAATAGATATGGGAGAGAATTTATAATTTCTTTATTTCCTTCCGGAAGAATCCCCCCCCCCTCCCCAGGCGCTCCTCAGAGCCACATCCTGAATTCATCGTTGCTATCTTCAGCTGTTATGCTGTTACAGTTCTAACCATTGATGTGTACACAGCTTCCATCCTGGGATCTATGCACTTGATAAATTCTGTGCCTGAGAACTGTTTCGTACATTGAAACTACTCAATTTCCTTATGATGGCTGTGATCTAAACTGATACAATGACGGAAAAAGGGGGAAACAGGGAAATAAAGACGTATAGTGAGCAGAATATTAGGGGCACGCTGCAGCGGACGATATTTCAATTTCGCCCTAATGGCGCGACTTGGCAGGCATTAGGCCCGTCGCGGCCACGTGACCGGCCTCCCTCGTGGGCGCTGATATCTCAATGCTCTGCCGGACGTGACGTCACATCCGGCCCGGAACATTTGCCGCGGCGCCGCTTCCTGCAATATCCTGGCGACAAAGCGCTGCTCCCCGGCTCCAGGGCGCGCCGCCTCCGCCCCTTTATAGGCAAACACTCACTTGTCCGCGCCACGGGTCTTTTTAAGTGCCGGCCAATGGTGCGTGCCTTCAATAACGCGCTACTTTTTTTTTTAACCCCCCCCCCCCCTGCAAGATCGTCCATCTCACAGTCATTCCCCTCGAAAACAGAGGAAGCGCTTCTGCACACCCCTCAGTGTTGGATTCCTTTCGTATCTGAGTGTGGTAGCTAGTAATACGCAAACAAGAACTAGCGCCATCTGTTTCTTCTGTAATTAGGCGTACGACGCTAGAGACACGTAAATAAGGTCATACGAGGTGTAGTGATAAAGTTTTGTTTTCACCGTCTTTTAATCATTTTTTTTATTTTGTTTTATTCACAGAACTTTTTTTCCAGGCTGATAATTATAATTTTATAACAACACCTCGTAGACTGAAAAAAAAGCTGTGACTGCACAAGTTTCATACAGATAATACGATTCACTATCAAAATCATAAAACCCAGGATATTTGACTTAAATGTATAGTTTATTAATTCGCAATGGTTCTGACCTACCCAGGGTTGGGTTCGGAACAGAGATGGGGTCACAATTTTTTACTTTCTCCAGTCCTTCTCCCATCCCTTTCCCTCAAACACCGCGTCCTGACTCCTCCACTTTTAACGTATCAGAATTTCCTAGGATTTAATAACACGTAATATCAATACCATATATAATGAAATATAACAGTAAGTTACATGAATGCTTAGTACACCTCCTTAGCATAACTTACACGAATAATAATTTACATGACATAAAATCGAGGTGTGCAGTCACCATTATCAGTATTTCACTTAGCACCTCGATTGTGAACACGAGTCTGCAGACTACGGCTATAATTCCTTACACGGGTTGTTTCAAAAATACTTGTACAAACTTTAGGGTTGGGTGGCTTTGGGGAGGAGACCAGACAGAAAGGTCATCGATCTCATCGGATTAGGGAAGGACGGGGAAGGAAATCGGCCGTGCCCTTTCAAAGGAACCATCCCGGCATTTGCCTGGAGCGATTTAGGAAAATCACGGCAAACTTTAGGAACAGGAAAAAAGTTATTGTGTCCGAAAATTGTTTGTTTTCGAGTAATTGATGGAAGCTGAGGTTCAACAGTTTTCCAGGTACAACTCAACATTTATGCGCCAGTATAACTCATTAGCGTTGTGTTGACAGGGAGACTTGTCTTACATACGCCAATCCTCTGTCTTCCACGCGTCCATTGAGCGCGTGCACTACAGGCAGTTGAGTTCACTGAGTGGGCTACATTCAAAAACTGCAGGATATTCATTTCGTGAGCAAGCAGACGTGATTTTTGTGTAGGGCCACACAAATGGTAACTGACACGAGGATGCACAGCTGTCTCAGACGGCGTTTTCAGATCGAAGACAACCGAGTCATCCAACCTTTGGTGCGTTGCCGAGACAGGATCAGTAGCACTACAGAATATTGTTCGAGAATTCCCCCCGCCTGGCCAGGACGAGCACGTTCTAAGGGCTGTCGAAGAAGAAAAAGCCAGGTATCAGCGCCATGGTGTGTGGTACATCTCCAAGTTGAGCATGGAGGATACTTCATGAGCAACTCATGTATCTGTGTCATCTTCAGCGCATGCAGGGCCTTACACCAAAGGAGAACTTTTGCCGACAGTTTGTTGCACAAACTATGTGTCCATTGTCTCTTCAGTTTTGTTTACAGACTAGAAGAGATGGAACAAGAAATTTCCATAGCCAACACATATTGGCCGGTCACATCCTCGTGCTACAGTGCAGGCTAGACATCAGCAGCTGTTTAAGGTTGATGTGCGTACTGGAATTTTGAGTGACTGTCTGTTAAGGCCATACGTTCTTCCAGCAGTTCTTACAAGTGCTGTCTACAGGAAATTTATTCAGAACATCCTCCAAGACCTACTACGAGATGTGCCCCTGATATGCGGGGTTTATGCAGGATGGAGCTCCAGTGCATTTCAATTTACCATGGTAGATGGACAGGTAGAGGACGACCAGTTCCATAACATGCACGTTCCCACGGCCTCTGTTCTTTTCATTTTTATCTCTGGTGGATCCTTAAACAATTGGTCTATGCAGGAGACCAGTTGCTTGCAGAAGCTCTTCATCGACGTGCCATGGGAGCCTGCGAAACCATTAGAAACAGTTCAGGTAGTGTATGATAGTCAATGATTCGACGAGTACCTGCGTATTTAGATGCGAGAGGACATCTCGAACATTTATTATGGTTTTATTTGTGAATTCCTACGTTACTTCTTCGTGGAATATTTCCATATTTAAGGTTGAATAACAAGTACACTGTTTTTATTCCAATAATTTTTATTATTTCAAACTAGTTTTCGGCTTATTGGGCCGTCTTCAGGAAACGACTCACTAGCCACCTAAATTGTTATCTTTCATGAATAACTCGAAAAGAAAGGATTTTTGGGAATAGGTTTACATGAGCTTTCTTTCTTCTTTTGTGAGGACCCTGTCCCCAGAGCTTATCTTTGAAACACCGTACAGATAAAAGGAATGATTTTTCTTTAACTTGCTTACCACTGCGGTGATAAAATCAGTGTCTCTGTAATTTTTTTTCCTTGGTAGAGAACTCTTGCCTTTCTCTCTTGCCTTACTTTATTTCCTGCGAAATACCGGTTCTACCACTCTCCCCAAGGACCGTGTGACATTGTTTGTTGCCGGATATATGAAAATTGTGTCCAGTGAAATTTGCGACCACACACAAATCTGTGAAATTTACTCCCAGCATTCTTGGAAACTACACGATCATTAAGTCGTCTCGGACTACTTGGGCCCCGAAAGTCTTCGTCCACCGGAAAATCACCGTTATGTACACAGTGAGGTGCTAGGCTGCCCTGTCCCAACGGCCCCGGCGCCGCCGTGCAAATGAACAGCAAGGTAAACACCCTGCTGACAAAAGAAGAGCGACACCGATGGTCGACATATCGTTCTATTGTATGCCATCTTAGGTAAGCATGTTGCGCTGGTTATAGTTGTTTTAAAGTTTAAATCATGCTTTTCCTTCTTTTATAACGTGTGTTCCGTCCTTTATGAAAAATCATGTTATGCATTGTCACCTTAAAACATTTTTCATTTGTTACTACTTAAGTTATTTTATGATGCGGCCCCTGTCATTTAAGGAATATCTTCCTTAACCCATTGGCTTATACAGCCGGCTCATAGCCGGCCGTAGGTTTCAAGTCCGTTGTTACATTGCGGGCCTTGAGGCGGGCCGAGTACTTATAGCTTCTTCTTGGTGTTGCTTCTTTGTTAACAGATGGTATGACATGCTGTGTACCATTGTAAAGCTGAGAAATCTTATTGTGGCATGACACACTCGATGACTTATTTTCATATTTAGAGAGTTTTCGGATTTTGTTAGGTTTGTACCTTCCTCCCCCCCCCCCCCTCCCCCCGCCCCCACCGCCAAGAAAACCGCATCCATAACTGGTATAGTGTGCAAAGCAAGGAAGAAAAAAAGTGATACACGGAATGAGTGTGAGCAATGTGTAGTGTCGTTAAACATGCCTGCATTTTTTTTCGGGTATACCACACGGATAAAAAATTGTAATATAGTAGACTATTATATTCACTCCTCATCACTTTTGAAACTAAGCAAGGATAGATTTATAAACAAACCCTATCAAGAAAATTATATAATTTTGAGAAAATTGTGTAAGTCAAATTGTGCTGATTTGCATAAATTTAAGTACTAAATGTAGAGTCGACTGTGGAGAAAAATATTAGTAAGTTAGTGGACTAATATATAATTTTATAATGCTCACATGTCTTCCAATTCGCAATTGTGACAAATGATGTACGAAATTATAATTATAAAGCAATTTGTATTGAAATCACATACGGAGGAAGCGCACATGTAGAACTAGGAGTTAGAACACAAGCTACACACGGCTTATGTCACCTATATACGTCCATTATTCGGGGTTTTTGGTTACTCTGAGGATGCATCTAATATATATTACGCGTACCATATGCTGGCCCACGGGGATGGACCGTGTTTAATTTTATGTTTACTGATGTTTTAAGATATGCTCTTTCTAGCAGTGGGAACACAGTTTTAAGTCTATCTTTGTAATTTAGTTTCCCACTGTAATATCTGTAGATCAGCCGGCCGCTGTGGCCGAGCGGTTCTAGGCGCTTCAGTCCGGAACCGCGCTGCTGCTACGGTCGCAGGGTCTAATCCTACCTCGGCATGAATGTGGGTGATTTCCTTACGTTAGTTATGTTTAGGTAGTTATAGGTCTAGGGGACCTCTGATGTTAAGTCCCATAGTTCTTAGAGCCATTTGAACCACTTTGAATCTGTAGATACAGTCATAAATAGAAATTCTTTGCCTGCATCCCACAGAAAATAAAAACAAAATTATGATCACTTTTATCTGTAAAAATTTTGCCCTTACAGTTCTCGTTGGAGCACCTCCAGTCCTCAGTCTACACCATAAAAGACCTGTGGGCACGTTGCGGAGTGTGGACAGGAAGGAGTGGAGTATCTTTCCTCGACCTTCTCCGGGTGAAAATTTCGCTGAGCGCAGTTTACGAGACGCAGGTTTGATGATTGTCTGATCCGTCCAAACATCAACTAATATGGCTACTCCGTGTCAGTACTGCGGTTTGGTTGAAAGCAGCGAGAAACTACAGGTGTTGAATATGTCTAGGAATTGCAGAATCTGGAATCTTGTGAAAGAGGAAAGAGAGAGAGAGAGAGAGAGAGAGAGGGAGGGAGGGAGGGAGGGAGGGGGGAGAAGAGTGTGTGTGTGTGTGTGTGTGTGTGTGTGTGTGTGTGTGTGGGTGGGTGGGTGGGTGGGTGGCTGGCTGGCATTATGTGATTGTGGAGCGTTGGGGACGTTAAAATTGAGGGGGAAGGGGGGAGGGGACTAAAGCTTGAATACATTATGCAGGTCAAGCGGATGTAGGGTGCAGTAATTATGAAGATCTAAAATGATTCTCACATGACAGATTGCGAAAGAGTCCGATGTACAAGTAGCATCAGCGTCTTTCATAAATCGCACCGCTGCGCGCCACACGAAAATCGCTTGTCACAGACGATCCGTCAGTGGCCGACTCTTGTCCGCGGGAGGGGTACGTCTTTGTTACAGGAACGGGCCGGTATTTCTTGTGATGTCGCTAAAGGTTTGAGCGATGCGGGTCAGTCAAAGCTTTGGGTGTGTATTTTTCGACTGGATGCCTCGTGGTTTTCTGGTTCGGCCTCTGTTCTCAAGAACTGCGTCACATTGGTCGTTGACAGCAGGCACCGTCAGGCTGTGAATGAACGCCTTTGCCTGAATGGAATGCTCTCTGTGGCCGGTCAGACCGCGACGCATCCTCGTGGGCAGGCCCTCAGTCGAGACACTGGAAAGCCTCATGTCTTACACGTAGCATCTAACTTTCCAGAATTCCTTGCAGATTTTTGATTTTTCTGTGGTACTTTCCTTCATGAAAGCTGTGTAAGAAACTTGTGAGCTGATATGAAGAAAACAACAGTCGCTTTTAGTAAAGTTTTCAATGTCAATAAACTTCACCAACAGCCGTATATTTTAAGGTATTTTATGATACATGAAGCTAGAAAAATGAATTGCCAAAACTAGTTACTATCAGAATAAAATATTTTAAAATATACGGTTGTTGGATAAGTGTATTGACATTGAAAAGTGCTTACCAGACGATGTCCCCTGGCCGTGATGGACCAACAGAGACTTTTAGTAATGTGCTCATTGGAATGAGGGCATGGGTCATGACCCACATGACAATCGCTCCCTAACCCTTCCCCCCCCCCCCCCTCCCTCCTTGGATCCTCGTCTGATTTCAACGAAATATACTGTGTCGATGAAGTTATACCAATAATAATTTTATTTTTCGGTTCATGAACTACCAGCAGAGCCAATAACAATAAAAAACGACGTCTCTACATGGCAAAAAACGCCACCAAAAACTATAAACTAAATATAAACATGAAGTTTTCTAAAATTTTAAGTATATGAGTCTTGCTTAGTAACAGATAACGGTAGGTTTATGCTACACTGCTCAAAAGAATTAGTGTAACGTGATTTCGGCGTCTGCCACACTCCATTGAGCGATAACTGAGAACTGGGTATGTTACCAAATTATACCTTTATCTTCCACAAATTAAGTACAGAACAAAACATCATTGCGTCCTAGATCGTTTCCATAACTGAACTGTCCGAAACTGAAATGTCCGATAGGTGTCGAAAATAAAGTGTAAATAATAATCCATCCCGTCATCTTGGATGCTTTTCATTTGACTTCGAGAGCTTCAGTAACGTGCATGCACTCCGTGAGCGTTTATTTCTGCCTGATGCCTACGTGAGATGCTTCGTGTAAGTCAACAGATGTCACCCTATGGTATTCCTTCCCATTCTTCAGTGAGAGCCCATGAGAGTTCTTGGAGAGTCAGTGATGGAACAGGACGACCGCGAAGACTTCTGTCAAGCATGTCCCACATATGGACGATGGGTCTTAGGCCGGGACTTACGGCCGGTCATTCCATTACTTCAAAGTCCAGGTTTCGTAAGGCATCCATAGTGTAGCCGGCCACATAGGCCGTGACATCAGAAGCAATTCAAGGCCATCACCGTTAACAGCAGCCACCACATGGTCAAACAGGATCTGTTCGGTGTACTGCCTGGCGGTAAGGCGACCACGCACAACGACAAAATCCGCATGGCTGTCTACACTGAGCTCTCCCCTCAACATCACCGAAACTTGGAAATTTGTTGATTTTCTGGAAAACACGTGGCAGTTACCGCTCACCACAGGTCTCCACACACGAACACGGCAAACACCTTGCTTCAAAGGATATCTGGATTGGTCTGTGCATAATACGTTTCACCAGTGACGTAGTTCATAGTTGACATGGGTACGTCAGAACTGAAGGTGAGCTGCGATATGTTTCCGTGTTGGAGTCACCAGATTTTGAAGTAATTATCTAATGTAGACAGGTCATTGGTTAGAATCTCTTCTGTTGTCTTCATTTCCTGGTGTCGTACAGCTAGATTATTAAGACCACAGGTACGGCCTGTATCAAAATACGAAGGTCGTTCAATAAGTAATAACCAAAATTTAATAAAAAAGGCCATTAATATACACAGACAAAGTCCTTGTTGGTGCTCCACATTTGATGTTTGTTCTGTGCGCCGGTGAAATTTCGAACCGTTTTGGCAGGTGGCAGAGCCGTAGCACAGCGTCAAAATGGCGTCTACATACGACTCACGGTACAAGCAGCGTTCTGTTATTGAATTATTGTTTGCAGAAAAAGAAACCGTCGTGAACATCCATGAACGTTTGTGTGCAGTGTATGGCGATGCTGCAGTTGATACGAGTACAGTTGGACGATGGGTAGAGAAAGTTACACCCTCAGGAAATGCAGAAACAGAGCTCGATGATCAGCCACGCTCGGGACGTACTGTCACAGTCAGTGCTCCAGACATGCGGAATCGTGCGGATACCATAAAGGTCGGGACACACATGCCCGGACCGTGGCCGTGCCGAGACACGTCCGAGTATCGGCCGTCACCCGGACAACGAAATACAACATTAAAACAAATGTAGCGGGCCCCACTTGACCGGGCCGTGCACGGGGAACGTCCACGGGCCGGGGCCAGGCCGGGCGGGATTCGCCTTGTTTAAATTTTCACGTGACGGACACGGCCTGACGGTAGAACTGTCTTGTGAGCTGTGCAACTGCGCAAGACTGTTCTGTGTACAAAACATGAATGTGGAACGGCTAATAGAAGAAGTTCATAAGTTTCCTGTTCGTTACGATCAGGGAAGTGAAAACTACATGAATATCGAGTACAAAGACAGAGTTTGTCATCAAGCTAAAAGAGGATTTTTTCAATTGTACAAGACTTTGAGGTGAAGCAACTCATGAATGACATATCAGTCCATCAATTCACTCCATCATCCTCCAATTCCTCAGCAAAATTTGTTTCAACACCATATCCTTCACCTGAGGAAAACGAGTCAACAGAACCTACACAGCAGCTTTTGGATCTGCAAAGGGATTCCCACAATTCGTATATAAATAACCAAAGCGATCATCCTCCAAGTTCCCCTGCATCCTCATCAGCTTCAGAAACTAATTCACTGAATAATCCTCATTTGTTTTTCTTAGGGTAGTAGAAATTTAACTGTATTATTTACTAACTTATGTATTTATCTTTCAATTACTAAAGTAATAAAATAAAAATGCTGTCCTTAAAACTTCATATTTATTTGTGTTCTGTGTACTTTTCTTTAACCTACCTTAAAAAAACAGCCAGTCGTTCTTTGGGTGAAACTGATACTCTCCAGAAAGTGTCCTATTTTCTCAGTCTTGGTTCTAGTTTCTTTAAAAGTTCACAGAAGCTGTACTGCGTCATCCTATAATATTCATAAAACTTAGTCTCATCATCTATGAGATGAGAAAATAATGTTCGAAACTCTCCCTGTACTGGTCTTGTTTTCCAGGCACTGTGGATCCATAATTTTCTTCTTCTTTTCTGCCTTGGTTCTTTTTCCTCTTCATCTAAAGCAAGTGCTGTGAGTCCTAATTCACTATTACGAAAATTAGTGAACATGTTTTACAGCTTTCAGCAACAGAAACACAGATCACCGCGTCCGAGTCGCTACAAGGAACAACAGAGACACGGACGTGCCCCGGCCATGTGTGGCCCCTGCAGGAACGGACCGGAGCACGGCCGTCACTCGTCCGACGCTCGGCCCTGACACGGCCCGGACGTGTGTGTCCCGACCTTTATTCGTGCCGACCGGCGCATCACGACTCGACAATTGGCTCTACAGATGTCGGTCAGCACTGGAAATGCGTCTGCAATGATCGAGACTCCCGGATATTCAAAGAGGTGCTCACGATGGGTTCCACGAATGCTCACAGTGGGCCACTAGATCCAAAGAAAGACCATTTCATCTGAATTGTTGGAGCTTAAAGATTCTGTACGGGGAAGACACACAAAAAATGACGAGAGTGTCAGTCATGCAATGAAAACATGGTTACGCCTACAGGACAAGAGCTTTTACCAGCAGGGAATACATGCTCTCCCACAACGTTGTCATAAGGCCATAGAACGTGATGGAGACTACCGTAGAAAAATAGGACATGGACAAGACATGTTGATGTATGTTGTCACCAAATTCTGACTCTTAATAATAAATATGTTCTGAGAAAAGAATTGAGGAGCATTACTGATACGAGTGTTTCCCTAATCCTTTTGAACAGTGTGTAAGGGGCAGTCAAATAAAAACGAGATAGATGGAAAAGTAAGTACATTTTTTTATTCATTCAAAAGCAATAGCCATAACTGTTAATGCACCTGTCCCACAGTGAGACAAGACGGCCAGTGCCATCATGGATAAATTTTTGCGAAACAATACGGAAACATGTTTGTACCCAGACAGACACTTCGTCCGAAGGAAATCAGCGGTCACGAATGTCTTTCTTCAGGACTCCAAAAAGATGGAATTCGTATGGGAGAGATCGGGACTATAAGGAGGATGTGTAAGGGATTTCCAGCGAAACTTCTGACCGCTGTTGAAACAACCTTGGCAACATGTAGGCCACGTGACTTCCATGTAAGCCCTGCGACGTTGAAGAAGAATTAACATATTTGGAAAATCGGTCTAAATCATTAACACAATGTGACGTCCACCCGCAGTTAACCCTGGATCCGCGTCTGAGGCATGTTCCTATTGAATCAACGATTTTACAGTACTTGAACCAGGCTCCTAAAGAAGCGTTTGCAGCAACCATGGAATCAGTGAGTAAGGCTGAAGGGAAATTACGTGGATAAATGACGGTAGTTTAAAATTTTTTGTATGCCAGTTTTGTGAAAAAGAAAATCGGAGACCTTATAACTCGAATGCATCTCGTGAAGAGTCGTCATTAAGTACTAGCAGACTCTCCCTCACCTAAATCAGAGTGCTGGATTATTGGGTATGTAGACGAATCAAAAACATCGGTACAGATCGGAAATACATGCGAGCAATTGTGTTTTGTCGAAGTCAGTAGTAACTGAGACCCTAGCAGTCCATCACGTTGCTCGACCGGCGACAAAGGACAGAGTTTTCAAATTCGCATTACGGTTAACCGTCCCTCTGGCCAACACCCCTCCAACCGACGCGTCCGCGCTCTGCTGTCTTATTGAGCTGGCGGTGATGGATTACTTCCAGCACTCTGTGTCTACCACGCGATGGAAAAATGATTCGTCCGTAGCAGCTGCCTTCAGAAATTTCATGCTACCGCACTGTCCGGTACACATTCAACTGACAAGCTTTACGGCTCAGTTCTTTTTCGCATCTGTGCTCACTCACTGCGTGTCATACAAAGAAAAACTAATTTCAGTTAATGCTATACAGCACTATAAAAATACACAATTAATGCAAGAAACCGGTGCTTTACATTTCGGTATAGTGAATGTTTCACGGAAATGTTTCGCAACGTATAGGGCCTACTTTTATGAAAATAAAAGCACAGATTGTGACAGTTTTCCAGAGCCACTAGATATGTCCAAGGTTAGTACACCAGTAATCCCTCCCCCCTCTCGATCCTTTAAAGAATCGCGTCTCGATGTTTACGTCCCATCTCCTGGACTATTCTACCGCCTGTTTATGAGTCGATTAGTAATTTAAGAAATATTCTCATTCTTCAAAATAATTCTACATTAATAATGGAAATAACTGTATTCTACGTTGTCATGGTTTGTATTAAGTGTCTTCTTTGGCTAATTGTAAGCATACAGTCAGGGGCTCGCGCTCCTGGTTTATTTCAGTATCTATAGTTACTCACGACAATAACTCGTTCATTCTATTCCTTTCTGGTCTGTTTGTCTTTACAATTACAACTGCTATTGTTGCGTTTGTTCTGATGAATGTACATGTTTGTTTCTAATTGAAATAACAAGATTCATTCAACCTTCTTTACGTCATTTCCTATCATTTACTATTCCGAAATGTGAAAGTCCAATGTGGCCGCCGTAATTTTACTAGTTGGGAGCTAGTGTAGTTTTGCGTAACGCCATTAACTTATTTTCATTCGTAGCAACCGTTACTTGTATATACCATTAAACAGTAGCTGCGCATAGTTTATTCGGTTTCGAAGTCCAATACTTTATTGGGTTATGCGATGTGGATAATTTTTCAGTAGATATGTATTTGAAATGCAACCGCACACGTCGAAGCTACCCAGTAACTTTGGCTTTAGCAGAAATCAGTGTGTTTTTTAATGCGTTTGTTTGCATGGCCAACTCCTGCAGCAGCCGTTAAAATCAGTTATTATTGATTTTCCGTCTTGGGCTTACTGCAAGCCGGCCGCTGTGGCCGAGCTGTTCTAGGCGCTTCAGTACGGAACCGCACTGCTGCTACGGTCGCAGGTTCGAAACCTGCCTCGAGCATGGATGTGTGTGATGGTTTAGGTTTAAGTAGTTCTAAGTCTAGGGGACTGATGACCTCAGATGTCAAGTCCCATAGTGCTTAGAGCCATTTGAGCTTACTGCAGTTTATTTTAGTACCAATTGTTTGTGGCTATTTCTATTTTGGCATTCATTTCTTTTTGGTAATTGTCTGTATCCAACGGTACCGTGTGTAGCCTGTGGATCGTGTATCTAAGTGCTGCCTGTTTTTTAGAACTAGGGTGTTATGTTGTCTCATGTATAGCTGGTCTGTTGTAGTTGGTTTTTTTTTTCCTTGAGAAAGAAAGTAATTGGATCGAGATATGAGTATAACGGAAAATATTACATGCAGTCTTTGCTAATAATTCAACGCCTAACCTAGAAATATTATTTAGCTTCGATAATCACTTCTACCAACTACGACAGGTTTATAGCTGATCCTCTTGAAACATTAATGCAACCTATAAAAGAAAGATTTCATGACCTTCATGTTGTTCAAATAATAATAGAGGTCAGTTATACGATGTGTGGTACAATGATATGATTCTGCAGGTACCTGAATTACTGAACTATATGGAAAATCGTAAATTAGTTACAAACTACGGTCTGCACACACTTTATTCAACATGTAACATGTTGTTAGGATTTAGGTTATCATAGGTTCGATATGTCTGCCATCATTGGCAATGATGTGGCGCAGACGAATAGCAGAAATTCTGTATGACCCGCTGAAGTGTCAGAATATCGATGCTTTCGATGAGCTCCTGAATGGCTGTTTTCAGCTGAGCAATGGTTTTGGGGCTATTTCTGTACACCTTGTCCTTAATGTAGCCCACAAAAAGGAGTCACATGTGTTCAGATCTGGAGAATATGACGGTCAATCGGAAGCAGTGCCAGTGGCCTCTTGGTGCCCCATAGCCAGAATGCGGTCCCTAAAGTGCTCTTCAAACACTCTCTATTTCGGTGAAATCGAGCTCCATCTTGCATGAACCACATCTTTGCAAAATCAGGGTCATTTTGGATAATGGGGATGAAATCATCTTCCAAAACCTTTAAATACCGTTCGGTAGTCATCGTGCCATCAAGAATATCACACCGATTGTTCTGTGACTGGACACTGCACACCACATAGTCACCCGTTGAGGATGAAGAGACATCTCGATCGCGAAATGCGAATTCTCAGCCCCCAAATGCGCCAGTTTTGCTCATCGATGAATCCCTCCAAATGGAAGTCGCCGAACCAGACAATGCATGCGCATACTAATTCCCATCATGGCCCGCGGGTAACCGTGCGGTTTGAACGTCCTAACGCAAATCGTTCAGAAGTTTTGACGATTTTATTTCATATAGTTCAATAATGGTCATGCTGTACATTTAATGTTATGCGTGGATACTGCCTGCAAAATTTGTGGCAAATAACAGTGCAAAACTAATGAAATAAAATGTCGTCCTGGAGCTCAAGTTTTATTGCGAGAGCCACGAAAACGTAGTAATCGATAAACTTCTCTCCTTTCATTATTTTGTGGGCGGTGCAGTCAAGAGAAACTTTCGAATAGCTTTGAAACTACGGGTTAAGTTTGTTGGAAGTCGCTAAATACTTCATTCTTAAATACTGGATGGACATAGTCTCGGTAATTTGAGAGCCGAGATTTACGCCGGCTCAAGACATAAACGCAGCCTCTAACTTTAATCCTTGACTTTCGTGTTGAACATTTAAAGTATTACTATAGCTCTCAGTGAGTAGATTATGACTGCATTTAAAAGTTTTAAATCTCATCAATAAGTACATGAGATAGTGAAAATCAAATTTGTTGTTGGCCCTTGAAGCCGTTAGATAGGCAACCTGCACATGTTGCTGTGCACCGTGCACTTGTTTAGCCATTTAGCAGCAATACATATATTTAGCAGAGTGACACCAAGTATGATTGAACGCACAGACGAATAAATCAACATTAAAACAAGGAAAGTTGTCTACAACCAGACGGTAGGTATGAACACCGCAGTGTCTTGCTATTGGAAGTAGTATTCCCTTTCCTTTCTCTGAACTGTCTTCCCCCTACGGTTATAAGTGCACCTACAGTTTAACATAGACTCCTAAACGCAGTGCAATATCGCATGTTTCATAAACAAACCATTGTCAAAGATGAAATACAGTGAGGTGACAAAAGTCATGCAATGTGCATATGTACAGACGGCGGTAGTATCGCGTACACAAGGTATGGAAGGGCAGAGCATTGGCGGAACTGTCACAGGTACTCAGGTGACTCATGTGAAAAGGTTTCAACGCGTTTATGGCCACTCGACGGGAATGAGTAGACTTTCAACGCGGAATGGTAGCTGGAGCAAGACTCAAGGGACATTTCATTTCAGAAATGCTAGAGAATTCAATATTCTGAGATCCACAGTGTCACGAGTCAGCCGAGATACCAAATTTCGGGCATTATCTCTCATCACGGACTATCCAGTGGCCTATGGCCTTCACTTAACGACCGAGAGCAGCTGCGTTTGCACAGAGTTGTTAGTGCTGACAGACAAGCAACGCTGCATGAAATGACCGCAGAAATCAATGTGGGACGTACGACGAACGTATCCGTTAGAGCAGTGCGGCGAAATTTGGCGTTAATGGGTTTTAGCAGCAGACGAGCGATGCGACTGCCTTTGCTAACAGCACGACATCGCCTGCAGCGCCTCTCCTGGTCTCGAGACCATATCGATTCGATCCTAGACGACTGGAAAATCGTGGCCTAGTCACATGAGTCACGATTTCCATTGGTAACATCTGATGGTAAGGTTCGACTGTGGCACAGACCCCACGAAGCTATGAACCCAAATTTGTCAACAAGGTACCGCACGACCTGATTGTGGCTCCATAATGGTGTGGGCTGTGTTTACATGGATTGGACGTGGTCCTCTGGTCCAACCGAACCGATCATTGACTGGAAACGACTGTGTTCGGCTTCCTGGAGACGATTTGCAGCCATTCATGGATTTCATGCTCCCAAACAACGTTGGAATTTTTATTGATGACAATGCACCAGGTTAATGGACTACGATTGCTCGTGATTGGTTTCAAGATCATTTTGGACAAGTAGAGCATATGATTAGCCATCCAGATCGCTCTATAGGAATCCCATCGAGCATTTATGGGACATAACCGAGAAGTCAGTTCGTGCGCAAAATCCTACACCGACAACACCTCCGTAGTTATGGACGACTATAGGAGCAGACTGGCTCAATGTTACTGTAAGAGACTTCCAACGACTTACTGAGTACATACCGCGTCGAGTTGCTGCAATACGCCGTGCAAAAGGGAATCCGACACGGTATAAGGAGGTATCCCATGACTCAGTGTAAGTGGTACGTGGTAGACAATAATTCAAGACAGATGGGAGTATCGCATCCTGCATTTGTGTCACTTACCAATTAAGCCACCGATCAATTTCGTGCCCAAAATTGGTATTTGGCCAAGCTGTCATTCACTGCAATAAATTATGTAAGTCGTGGCGTGTTTTCATTGTGAGCCGTGCTATTCCAAATAGCGGGTGGCTATAATTAAAGTGCAGCTAATAATGGAGGTACAATGTGAGCTGTAGTTACTGTATGGCAGCTGGGCCTGATAGATATTCTAATACGTTAATGAGGAACAGATTTATGCTGGAAAAAGTAGTTCCAGTTTTCGTCACAAGGGGCAAATCTAGCGCTGTAAAATGCAAGAAAGACATATAGAAATGTTTCCACTTCTAATGGATTATCAGCCCCACGTTAGCGAAAAGGTCAAACAAATGAGAAATACATAATGTTGATTCTTTTGTAAACCGCCACTTGCACTGTATGTTCAGTATGGGCACCGGAGACGTCGACGAGATGCTGTATCCGTAAAACGACGTGTTAGTCACAGCAGTTCCAGTGAAATCTGAAGAACATTGTGTTCCTATATACTGTCTTCAAATCAGCAAGAAACCGAATATGTCCCTGGTAAATGCATTCCTTTAGAGATCCGCAGAGCCGAAATTCACACGGTTTCTGATGAGATGATTTTCACGCCATGCATCTGGAAAACCTTTGGGGATAAATCGTTCGGCGGTGATTGCATTAAGCAGATCTTTCACTGGGCGGGCAACACGAGGTGTTGTCCCGTCTTGCATGAAACCAGTGGTTTCCGCACAGTTGCGCTCTTCCAAAGCATGAATGTCATGCTGTGCAAGGAGGTCTCGATAACGTGCAGACGTCACCTTGCACATGACAGGCCCTATTTGTTTATTCTCTTCAAAGAAGAACAAACGGAGGGCAGAGGTACTTGTGAATGCACCCCACGCAGTCACATAGGCGAGTGCAGAGGTTCTTCGTGCACAACCCGCGATTTAACAATACCCCAGATTCGGAGCTTCTATCCGTTCATTGTACCATGTAGTGTAAAATGTACCTCGTCACTCCATATAATACTGCCCGGCCACATGTCATCAACTTCTACCTGTGCCAGGAACCGAAGAGAAAATTCAGGACGTTTCTACGGATGATGAGGTTTCAGATCTGCACCTTTCTTGTCTTATACTGACGCCAGTCTAAAATAGACTGCAAAGCTTACTGTACTGTTGGCTATGGGATGCACAATTCTCGTGACACTCGGTAGCACTAGCACTACCTGGTGAAGGTGCTGCACGGTGAGTTACAGCAACAGCAACCTCGTCAATAACTTCCAATGGGATGGGACACCTTCCTCTTCCAGGTGCAACACTACGCTTACCCGAATTTTATTACCATCTTCTTTAAATCATTTGATGACAGCAGGCCTCTCCTCAGAGCTTTCAGTCGGCGATACGCTCTCAGTGCAGCACGGTAATTGCTGCCGTTCACATAAAATACGAGGGCCGTTCAGAAAGTAACCTCCGGTTGATTTTAAAAAAATACACCAAGTTAAATAAAAATATTTTAATATATACATCTTACAACTACATCTTTGCACTATTTTTCTACATAGTCTCCATAGCGATTGAGGCACTTATCGTATCTCTTCACAAGCTTTGAAATTCCTTCTGCATAAAAATCACCCGCTTGTGCCTGGAGCCAGCCTGTGACCGCATCTTTGAGCTCTTCGTCGTCATCAAACCGCTGTGACCCAAGCCATTTCTTCAAATGCATTAAGAGGTGATAATCACTTGGCGCCAGGTCTGGGCTGTAAGGTGGATGGTTGATAACGTCCCACTTGAAGGACTCAAGAAGGGCCGTTGTTCTGCGAGCAGAGTGAGGACGGGCGTTATCGTGCAAAAAAACGATACCGGAAGTCAGCATACCACGGCGTTTGTTCTGTATAGCCCGTCGTAACTTTTTTATTGTTTCACAGTACACGTCTTGATTAATGGTCGTACCACGTTCCATGAATTCAACCAACAACACCCCTTTGGCATCCCAAAACACCGTTGCCATCAGTTTTCTGGCAGAAAAATCTTGTGAGGCTTTTCTTGGTTTGGTAGGCGAATTTGAATGTGCCCACATCTTTGATTGTTCTTTTGTCTCAGAGTTCACGTACTTAATCCAGGTTTCGTCACCGGTCATGATTCTGTTTAACAATGGTTCTCCTTCGTCCTCATAACGTGACAGGAAGTCTAATGCAGAGGCCATTCTTTGAGTTTTGTGGTGGTCGGTAAGAATTTTGGGCACCCATCGTGCACAGAACTTACGGTAACCCAATCTTGCTGTCACTATCTCGTACAAGAGAGTCTTAGAAATCTGTGGAAAACCAGTAGACAACTCCGACATTGAGAAACGTCGATTTTCACGAACTTTTGCATCAACTGTCTGAACGAGTTCGTCAGTCACCAATGATGGTCTACCACTCCTCTCTTCATCATGAACGTTTTCTCGTCCACTTTTAAATAAACGTACCCATTCACGGACAACTCCTTCACTCATAACTCTCGGTCCGTACACGGCACAAAGCTCACGATGAATAGCTGCTGCAGAATATCCTTTGGCTATAAAAAACCTTATGACAGCACACATTTCAAACTGCCACAAAAACTAAACTAGCGCAGGTACGACGTTCACTCGACCACGGCTTGATGCCGACTGACCTGTTGAGTGCGTTAACGCACAGATGGCGTCGCTACTCCCCCCACAACCCGCACTGTGACCGATCGGAGGTTACTTTCTGAACCGCTCTCGTAGTTCCACTAAAAGGTGCCGTCTCTCTTCTCGATAGCATCTGGCTTGCCAAATGACAGCGTGGATATTATACCCTTACATTGTAAGGTGGCTATAATTTCGCACCTTACAAGCACTCATTCACATACTTTGCCATGAACTGCACCCACAATTAGATATCATTTGATAGGTTGTACATGGTATATTCGAATATTTAAAGGAGACTGGCATTGTCGCGTACGCCTTGTAAGTAATTGTTAACGTTTATTGAATGAAAGGTGACGGAGTGTCTTTATTAAAAAAAACGGCGTAATGAATGATTGTCTATACTAGTAGACGTTGGAACACCAGTGGAGATGAAACAGCAGGCAGAACTCAAGCTCTGGGTGGAAGGCCTGCACAGGTGTTGGTCCTGCTTAAATACAGGGAGTAGCTAGACGGACGTCGTGGCACCTGACCTCTGGAGCACAATAGGGCGACGGGCGGCCGCTATTGTAGTAGGGCCGGAAGGATAACCGGATAATACTTCAGAACTCCGCAAATTTTGGACGTAGGTGAGAGGAACGAAGAAGCGGCACCTCGAAAACCACACAGGCTGGGTTATTTCCAAGGATTTTTACTCAGAAGCGTACCATTGTACGAGTATAGTTTTTTCCTCGCAAACTTTCCACATTGGACGAAAAAAGACCAAAATATGGTTGGTCGGCGTTCGGAAGAATCTGTAGAGAGGGATAATATTCCGTGGTTTCGGGAATATGATTCGTTTTCGGACTTACGATGTTGGGGAGCTGAGCCTTGCTGAGGAGCCAGCGGTGGACAGACGTGGTCTTCCGTTGTGAGCGCCCGTGTGTGACGGTCGCTCGGTATCAGCTCTGTTGGTACAGACGTACTTGCTGTCTTTGCCCTCAGGAGAGTTTATAGCTAGAACAGTTAGGCACTGTACTGTTGTGAACCTATACGATTCTGGACTTCACCTCCGGGTTGGAAGGCGTCGTTGAGTACGCAGCATTCAGTAATTGAGAGCACTTCCTCTGCCTATACTTACGTTGAGACGTTATCTGAGCTCCATTATTATGGCTGGGAGTTCGCGATTCTCGTCTGTAGAACACAGAGGAGAAAACAGTATTAGAGTATATTAGTCAGAGGACCGTCTTCTTCCGTCCTAGTGTTTGAAAGAGTTTATTTGTGGCTGGAGTTCTTCCATCGTCGCAGACGAGTACGAGAACCATCACTTCGACACACCGGGCGCAGTACATACGGTGATATCGCAGATTTCTTCGACTTATTAGGGTTATAAAAGCTAAACAGCTGTCATCACGTTAGTTTATTTCCACTGAGATTCCACACCACTGTAGATTATTTTTGAAAGTACTGTCTTCTAGTGTTTGGTACGTGGATGATGTCAGTCATTTCGCGTTATTGACATTCGATCGCGCAGTGATAATAAGGAGCAGAGTTGGGCAATTGATTAGTAATTTTACTTAGGAAATGTAAACTTTGTAATACGAGGGTGAGTCAAATGAATACCTTAAATTTGTAATAACAAATCGAAATTTCGCGCCGTTATCCTGTAAGTTGGTAAGCGTGCTATAAACAATGTGCAGAATGGCCTGTAGGTGGCAACATAGTGCAGATGCACACATACCATCGCAGTATCAGTATAAAGATGGCCGTCCCACTTGCGACTTGCACCAGGGAAGGACAGCGTTCTGTTATTCGGGGTTTTTGCGTAGTGAAGGTGTGAAACCTATTGAAATTCATCGACGAATGAAGGTTCGTTACGGTGATGCATGTTCGTCACAGCAGCAAGTCTATGAATGGAGTAGGAATTTCGCAAATGGTGTGACTTCAGTGGAAGATGCTCCTCGTCCAGGTCAGGCACAACGAGTTGTGACTCCACAGAACATTACAGCAGTTGAAGACATAGTTAAGGAAAACCGCCGAGTGACACTGAATGACATTGCAGCATGTTTACAGATTAGTCATGGGTCAGCACACCACATTGTGCATGATGTGCTCTAGTTTCACAAAGTGTCTGCAAGATGGGTGCCACGGCAGGTGACTCTTGAAATGAGAGAAAGACGTGTTGATGCTTGTAAAGAACTTCTTCGGCCCTTTAAGAAGGTGATGGCTTCCTTGCAAGAATCGTTACCGGGTACGAAACCTGGGTTCACTTCCACCAACCCGAACGAAGAGAGAGAGAGCAAGGAATGGCGCCATCCCTCATCACCGAAACCAAAGAAGTTTCGAACAGAACCATCAGCAGGGAAGATTATGCAGACTCTTTTGGGATGAAAAAGGCGTCATTTTGGAGCATTACATGCCTAGAGGGACCACTGTCACCAGTGCATCATACACAGATCTCATTAAAAAATCACTGTGCGGCTGATCCCGGCGGAGGTTCGAGTCCTCCCTCGGGAATGGGTGTGTGTGTTTGTCCTTAGGATAATTTAGGTTAAGTAGTGTGTAAGCTTAGGGACTGATGACCTTAGCAGTTAAGTCCCATAAGATTTCACACACACACATCCTAAAAAAAATCATCTGCGGCCTGCAATCAAATCAAAGCGACGTGGATTGCTGTCAGCAGGTGTCCTTTTGCAACATGACAATGCAAGGCCCCACACTGCCCGTACAACAGTTGCAGCAATCACAGACCTGCATTTTGAGTGTCTCCCTCATCCACCATACTCACCAGACCTTGCCACAAGTGATTTCCATATGTTTGGACCACTCAAAAACGCAATGGGAGGAAAGAAGTTCCGTTCTGATGAAGAGGTACGCCACGCGGTGCATGAGTGGTTGCGCGGACTGCCAAAAGAATTTTTTTCTAAAGGAATTTATGCACTTTGTAAGCGCTGGAGGACTTTCATTGAGCGTGGAGGAGATTATGTTGAAAAATGATACAGCTTTGTACCGCTTCTGCACAATAAATTATATTTTAAAAAAATATTTAAGGTTTTCATTTGACTCACCCTCTTATAAAGGTTTTTTTTTTTTCTACAGTAGATATATAAGCAGGAACAACGTTTGCCATTTAGTAGTACTAGTTGCCTTAGTCATTCATTTATGTTTAGGCTGCAATTTATATGTTAAAGTCCATTAAGATCCTAAGATCTGCTTCAGTGGTTAGTCAGACAGGGCCAAAATTTCATTTTAGTGTTTATTATTTGCCGTTTTACACACGCCTGGAGTAGCATCTTGGAATATAAACAGTACACAGGGCCAGATATGCACCTGGTGGCATTAACTGGAATATTTTTTTCGCATAAATCGATTCCGCATTAACAAATCTACCAAGAGTCGCTACCACTCTGGACCTCCGTGAGTATCTATACTTTAGTTATAACCACCCGGTATCTCCTACACAAGATCAAAGTCGAGTTGTATTCTCCGCTCACAAGAAACACGAATTCATCGGCAACAGAACAATCACTTGTGCACTGTGCCACGTGCATAGCCAATCTAGGGAAGTAAGTCTACTGTATCTCATGCAGAAAAAGGTTCCTTAAGTTTCCTTTTAAAACATGAAGATTTTTCGCCTAGTTGAATGCGTCCAACTAGTCGTATAAGCTTTGCCTGTACAGTCTAGCTGCTACAGACTTTGTCGTTGCTCCTTCACTTTTAAGCTCACCTACTGAAAAGAGCACAATGATTGGTTTGGAGTGTACGCGGGTCACTGAAGTGGTGAGTATGTAGCATTCCTTTATGTGGAACTAACACAGCAGGGTAGATCGTCGTGAAGACGTGACATGACGGCAGACATGCTCAGATTTCACTGGAACTGCTACGACCAACACGTGTATCTCGTCGACGTCTCCGTTGCCCATACTGAACATACTATGCTAGTGGCGGTTTACAATAAAATCAACATTATGTATTTCTCATTTGTTGACCTTTACTGCCCACGAGTAGCTTATAATCCATAACGTTTACAAACATTTCTATATGTCTTTCTTGCATTTTACAGCGCTAGATTTTCACCTCGTGATGAAAACTGGAACTATTTTTTTCCAGCATAAATCTGTACCGCATTAACGGATTAGAAATATCTACCAAGTCCCGCTGCCATACGGTAACTACAGCTCACATTGTACCTTCATTATTAGCTACACTTTAATTACAGCCACCCGCTATTTGGAATGCCACGACTCACAATGAAAACAGTTTGGAACGCTGGCACGACTTACATAATCTATTACAATTGAATGACAGCTTGGCCAAATATCTATTTCCGGCACGAAATTGATCGGTGGCTTAATGGGTAAGTGACACAAATGCAGGATGCGATACTCCCATCTGTCTTGAACTTTTATCTACCACGTACCACTTACACTGAGTCATGGGATACCTCCTAATACCGTGTCGGATTCCCTTTTGCCCGGCGTTTTGCAGCAAGTCGACGCGGCATGTTTTCAACAAGTCGTGGGAAGTCTTTTGCAGAAATATTGAGCCATTCTGCTCGTACAGTCGTCCGTGACTACGGAGGTGTTGTCGGTGTAGGATTTTGTGCACGAACTGACTTCTCGGTTACGTCACATAAATGGTCGATGGGATCCATGTCGAGCGATCTGGATGGCTAATCATATGCTCTGATTGTCCAAAATGATCTTGAAACCAATCACGAGCATATGTAGTCTAACGACATGGCGCATTGTCATCCATAAAAATTCCAGTGTTTTTGGAAACATGAAATCCATGAATGGCTGCAAATCGTCTCCAGGAAGCCTAACATAGCCGTTTCCAGTCAATGATCGGTTCGGTTGGACCAGAGAACCATGGCTAGTCTATGTAAACACAGCCCACACCATTATGGAGCCACAACCAGGTCGTGCAGTACCTTGTTGGCAACTTGGGTTCATAGCTTCGTGGGGTCTGCGCCACAGTCGAACCGTACCATCACATGTTACCAACTAAAATCCGGGCTCATGTCCTTTTTGCACATGCACATCACTGAACCGCGAATGAAGTCACCCGATTTGTTGGTGCATCAGCGCGGACTGTCCAACGTGTCAACAAAGAATGGTGTACCACTCACAGCTGTCAAACATCGCGTAAGAACAGTGGTCGTCCATAGATCTTAACCGATAGGGACCGAAAACGTCTGTCACGTCTTTTCAGTGACAATTGGTTTTAAACCAAACAGCGTTCTCTGCCTGCAATAGAGGTGCATCTCAACCAGTGTCTGATCGAACATTGCGAAGAGAACTGCCTGCAAGCGTATTTGAAGGAGGGTAGCTCGCTAAAATCCATTCCTCACGGCGATACTTATAGCTGCACGTCTTCAATTAACAAAACAACATGACAGTAACTGACTGGAGACTTGTAGTGTGATTCGCCGTCTCGTGTGTTTACTTCTTTCACGCAAGGCCTTCAGCGCATCAGCGTCCGATGAGGCGGTTACCCCGCAGTGTGTAGACGTTGTAGCCTGGCCAGAGGTAGTTCCGTGGCGTTTTTGGAGTGTTTTTCGAACCATGGCATGAGCCGACACACCTAAGTTATTGTGAACATCAACCAGGATGTTTATTTAAAAATTCTCGTTGATCTGGTGTTGCCTTTTATTCTGCACCTTTGTTATTATGAGTACGCTATGGCCATTCCCAAGATGCAAGGGCTGCGTGCTTAAGTTCGTGTTTTGACGAACTCTCAGATACCCTATCCCACTTACACTGGTTCTCTATGACATACTATCTTAATCCGATAGCAAATGCCTGTGACTGTCTTGAGCAGCGAGTGAACGTAGGAATCAACATCACCGTAATTTGGTAGCTCTAAAGGATCTAATCATACTTCAGCTGGTACGGCCTATCTGAAGGTTCTTGGGTACTCCTTTCTTCGCCCATCTGACGTCAGTATTACGGCCAGAAGCGGTGTCACGCGGTATTGGCATGATGAAGTCTGCGGGGTGTGCTTTCGTTTACCATAATGGTTTATTAAGAATAGCCAACCTTGCTTTCACCCGCATGGGAGGGATAACGGGCTGTCGCTTTCGCATTGAGGAGTTTGGGTTCAAATGAATCAAAATGGCTCTGAGCACTATGGGACTCAACATCTGAGGTCATCAGTCCCCTAGAACTTACAACTACTTAATCCTAACTAACCTAAGGACATCACACACAACCATACCCGAGTAGGATTCGAACCAGCGACCGTAGTGGTCGCACGGTCCCAGACTGAAGCGCCTAGAACCGCTCGGCCACACCGGCCGGCACTGAGAAGTTTGGCTCTGTTTTTCTCATAGTATCGGTTTCGTTGCTGACAGGCGTTCAGACTGAGAGTACGCACTATTTGAAGGTTGTAAGAGTGGAGAGTAAGGCTGAGAGTCGTCCCCGAGGGAATACTTGCTGCTGTTCCTGTTTTGAGCAGTATTTGGATCACCTTCCATCGCCTGAACATAAAACCATTACTCTGCTGCAACGAGGAGATTGCTCAGTATGATAGTTGGCGCCAAAAACTTGAACATACATATTTGCTCTGTAATGCTGGAGTTCTTTGAGCAATGACAGGTTTCAATAATGCTGGCGAGTGGGCCACACTTTGGCGGGCCCATAAGGATTGGAACCAACAAAGCTTGAAGCAAAGCTATCGAACGTTTTACGATTTTCTTTCATTCTGCCAGGGTATACTTCCAACTTGCAGGCCTTATTAGAGATGGGCCACGGCTATGAAAGGCGAGGTATATTCACATCGAACAGCAATTCACTTTTTTGTGTTAACAAGTACATTATATGTACAATAGTGTGAATCAGGGCACGTTATAGTTCCAAACATGTACAGGGGCTTGAATAAACGTATCTTTCACATAAATGCCCGAATTCCTGGAACAAATTCTTTAGACACCTCCTCCCCCTCCCCCAAACACCTCCACCCCACCATCTTAAAAAAAACCTCCGGTCTGTCGTCTAGTTTATCTTCATATGTGTGTGAAATCAACGCCACGTAAGTAAGTATCGTGCAAACATTGGCTGCGTTTCAGCAGTCAGGTCGTGAGGTGAAAATACTTCAGAATAATAATCACAATCTGATGGTGTTTGCGTACATGAAAAGAGCATACAGCTTGCAATATAGTTGTTTTCAGAACATATTCAGTCAGGTGGTGTCTATGCACATTAAGGAAACAGAGTAGACTAGTTTCACTCAGCAATCCCTTACAAGGAAGTGCGGACATGTTTTAGAGTCTCCTTGGAGAATCCTTTCTATCGATGTGTTGGCTATGTTAAAATGACCTCGAATGCAACGCCAAACTCTTACCATTATGATGATCTGATTTCACCACGTAGCCGCATTGTTCACCTGACCAACTTTCCATTGCATCTAAAGGTTAGACAGTGCATATGGTGAAAGCTAGTGCTCCACGTCCTCCTGTGCTTCACCTCCATCTGAAATAATCCTGTTTCACCAGCAGACCCGGTAAATATGTTTCACGACAGCCAACGACTCAGCGTTCTCCAGTTTCCTCTATAATGGATTTCAGCCTAAATCTGCTAGACGCTTGGTCCATCTTTAAAGTCATACAGCGCTCCAAGTCTTCTTTTACTTCACCCTCCTCTAACTGCAATCTTTTCAAATACTCTTAAATTTACACAATTGCTTCGATGATGCTACACTGCAGGAAATTTCTTCGAAATACAGAATTATTCGTAAGTACCTCCGGTGTTTCAGAAGAGACTGCACTATAACAACAAGACACACAGAAAACAGACACATGTCTGAGGACAGAGCAGCTCTCCAAGTTTTTAATTCACTTTTCAGGTGCTCAGTGCGAGCATCTCCTGTGACTCGGCAAACGTCAATACGTGCGTGCGATTCATTGACGTCACTGGTACCAATTGCACGGCAAGGCGTGTCAGCAGCTCACTTCGTAAACTTGTTCACTGGGCTGCTTATCTACAAGCGCAAAATATTCGATGACACAAAACGGAGCGGGTGATTTGTCTACCTGTATTACGAATGTAAACTTGCAGAGAAGCTCTGTCCACTGAAATGTCGATTCTCTGTATATGTTGTAATTTTCATTCGTTTTCTGAAATCTCTCAGGTACTTATGAGTAACCCTGTATCTGTCTTATCCAAGATGTTCTCTTCATTCTTATCGTTTTAGTAGTCTTCTTTCATTTGCAGCACTTAGAAGTACTTCTTCATTTGCATTTAAAATCCTTTAAGCAATTGTTTTTAGAACAGCATTTCAGAACTATAAAAATATTTTGTCTCTTTCTTTTTGAATATGCATGATTCGCTGTCATACATACTCTAAGATAAAAATGCAAAAAAATGCGAATAACGTTGTTATTACTTTGTTGTTTATGTATTTTTGGAATTACATGATTAGCCTTGTATCAGTGGCAGACTAACGGGGGAGCGGAGGGGGCCTCCATATCTAGAGTCCACCAGTTTTGGTCAAATCTCAAACAAGGCCAAAACATCTTCAGTAAATAACAGGCAGTCTGGACGTCGAGGCCCCACACATATGTAAAATACACACAAAAAATATGCGATGCACCACGAAGGAGTTATCCGAATGGGACGAAAAACGGTAGATGTGATGAGTATGTGCTGACAAACAAATGATTACAGTTTCAGAAAGATTGGATGATTTATTCAAGAGAAAGAACTTTACGAACTGACATATTTCCTGTTGTCTTCCGTCTCGGACTCTTTGGCTGACGGTTGTCCGATAATCTGACAAATATCGGCCGAAGAACGCGAGATAGAGAAGCCAACAGACAGTTTGTCAACAACTGCTCAATTCGTGATACCAAATCGTTACAGTTTGGTATCACGAACTGAGCAAGTCAATAACGCTCTGGTCCACTTCTAGCCTTTATTCGAGCAGTTATTCGGCTTGGCATTAACTGACAGAGTTGTTGGATTTACTGATGAGGGGTATAGTGCCAAATTCTGTCCAATTGGCGTGTTAGAGCGTCAAAATTACGAGCTGAATGCAGAGGCCTACCCATAATGCTCCAAACGTTCTCAACTGGGAAGAGACCCATCGACCTTGTTGGCCAAGGTACGATTTGGCAATCACGAAGACAAGCAGTAGCAACTTTTTCTGAGCGGGCGGGCGTTATCTTGCTGCCGATATGGTTGCACTGTCGGTCGCAGGATGGCATTCACGTATCGTACAGGCGTTACGGCTCCTTCCATGACCACCAGCGGCGTACGTCGGCCCCACATAATGCCACCCCAAAACAGCAGGGAACCTCCACCTTGCTGCACTCGCTGAACAGTGCGTCTAAGGCGTTGTTCAGCCAGACCGGGTTGCCTCCAAACACGTCACCGACGATTTTCTGGTTGAAGGCATATGCGACACTCATCGGTGAAGAGAACGTGATGTCAATCCTGAGCAGTCCATGCAGCATGTTGTTGGGCCCAAATGTACCACGCTGCATGGTGTCGTGGTTGCAAAGATGGACATTGCGATGGACATCGGGAGTGAAGTTGCGCATCACGCAGCCTATTGCACCAAAAGCGTTATCAACATGGTGGCGTTGCTCTCAGGGTTCCTCCGAGCTCAATCCGTAGGTAGCGGTCATCCACAGCTGTAGTAGCTCTTGGGCAGCCTGAGCGAGGCATGTCGTCTACTCTTCCTGCCTCTCTGTATCTCCTCCATGTCCGAATAACATCGCTTCGGTGCACTCAGAGACGCCTGGACACTTCCCTTGTTTAGAGCCCCTCCTGGATCGAATCGCGGTATTGACCTTATAGGTATGGTTGGACTACAGACAACACGAGCCGTGTACCTAGTTCCTGGAATGACTGGAACTGACTGATCGTCGGACCCCCTACGTCTAATAGGCGCTGCTCATGCGTGGTTGTTTACATCTTTGGGCGGGTTTAGTGATATCTCTGAACAGTCAAAGGGACTGTGTCTGTGATACAATATCCACAGTCAACGTCTTTCTTCCAGAGTTCTGGGAACCGGGGTGATGCAAAAATTTTTGATTTTTTTTATAAAGGACTTGTCAGTATCACTATGACATTGCATCCTGTCTGGTCGGCATTCATGCCCTGATTCCATTGGGAAGGCTGACACATAGCTGTTGTTTCCTCTCCTGAGGCAAGTTGGCCCACGACTCTTATAACTGATTCTTCATATCCTGGGTACTCGCACTGGGACAGAGTTGATGTCTAAGCTGACTGGTCCCACACATGTTCTATAGGGAAGAAAGTTGTGGACACTGATGGCCACTGGAGTACCTGAATAGCACACAGACCATTCGTAGAGACACGTGACATTCTTGCTCGAGCACTGTTCTGCTGACAAATGGCAGCATGTTAACGGCAACACATGAGGATATGCGGTGGCAGTCACGTACTGTTGTCGCCAGACCTCTCAATCACTACCAGCAATTACCTGAAATTATACCAGATTACTCATTACTCCATGACTCCACGAGTAACAACGCTATGTCTCTACAAAACGTAGGATGAATGGGACCTCTCCGCAAATGGTTGCCATATTCGCCGTCTATGGCTATTTGAGACGGCACGAAACCTCGATTCATCGCTGAATACAAAGCGACGCCATTGATCAGCACCACTCCAGATGCCACCGTTTGTTTTACGGTGTTGATAACAGCCTAGTAACTGAACAGTAATTCTCTAGTACGGCTGCTGCTAGTCTCCGACCAATGACGCAGGGTATCCAATACTGTTCTCCGGTAGCAGGCACAGATGCGAAGCGACTGCGATGTGCTTGGTGCAAAATACGGCTGTGGTGGTCAGCCGTTGTCGACCGGAACCTTGATGACGAGTATGGCTGCCCTTACGTTCTGATGGAGTCCAGCAACGGGCCACTCTCATAGCCTATATCTGGATACGGCAGGAGCCAATTTGAGACCAATGATGACTTTCAAACTTTGTCAGGTGCTGCTGATGCTGCCTCACGAGTACACAGCATATCCTCGCCCTTCATAGCGATACCGAGCGAGGTGGCGCAGTAGTTAGAACACCGGACTCGCACTCTGGAGGACGACGGTTCAAACCCGAGTCCGGCCATCAAGATTTAGGTTTTCCGTGATTTCCCTAAATCGCTCCAGCCAAATGCCGGGATGGTTCCTTTGAAAGGTCACGACTGATTCCCTTCCCCATCCTTGACACCATCCGAGTTTGCCCTCCGTCTCTAATGACCTCGATGTCGTCTGGACATTAAACTCAATCTTCCTTTCTTCCTTACTTCACAGTGATCAGTCAAAATATGACGCTGTCTACGCCCGTTGTGTATCCTGCCATGCCTGGTAACAACACTAAAAAGGAACAATACTGATGAACTCTGGTAGCCGTTCTACTTGCCAAAGAGTATCGCTACTGTGATCATCTACATACCAGACGATGACGTGTGCGTGTACAAAGTTCCTTTGGCATACGAGTATTTCTTCTGAGTGCTCCACATTTTTTGCCACGCATTGTAGTTCTTATGGCCAGTATGTGGTTCTCATTCTTGAGCTCTGAATCATCGTCTTTATTGTCCTCTGCCGAGCCCCACACAAATATAGTACTTCCTAGCCGCGTCCTCAGAGGTTCTCATTTTACACTCTCGACCAGTGTGTTTGGCTGTCGCAAATGGACAGGCAGCAGGCCTCAGTTGGCATTCCTCGCCCATCCATCCCGCGCGCCTGCCCCCGGTGACCCGCCCCGCGCCGGGGTGGTTCCCTCACCGCTGCGAAAGGACAGACAAAAAGCCGTGCAGAGCGGGACAGGGGAGGGGGCCGGCGCGACGCGATTGTGCCGCGAGCGACACGTGCTCCCGAGATTTATCGGCCGTCGCCGGAATACAAACTGCGCGCCGGCCAGCACAAAAGACGTCAGACGTCCTGCGCGGCCGCCACCATCTAGAAGCGTCGCCCGCCTCGCGGCTCCTGGCCTCGCCTGCCCAGCACACGACACACCTGCTCAGCCACGACCGGGCTTCCGTGTGCACGCGTAGTCGCAGTGCCGAAATAAAATAGCCGTGCGGAGGAATTATCAAAAGAGAATAACGCTTGACTGACTGGAGCTAAAAATACGAAGGCCATACTCAAAATCTTGAGCAACCCGTTGTTAAAATAATAACAAAATGACTGCAGCAGTTGCTGCACATGTAGAACTATGTCATGTCCTACAATGTGGTGGCCTATAACCTTTTGACTTACAATGATGGTAACCGTAACTAAATTGAATATACGGAGCGTTCAAAAAGTCGCGGTGTCTATATAAACTTCGCATTTAAGAACATCTTCTTCGTATTCGTCATCGTCTAACAACTCGTGAATATCCTCATCTAATTTAACGAGGCGGCTCAGAACGCTTCCCAATCTGTCTCTGTAATATTTATAATCCGCATTTAAGAACATCTTCTTCGTATTCGTCATCGTCTAACAACTCGTGAATATCCTCATCTAATTTAACGAGGCGACTCAGAACGCTTCCCAATCTGTCACTGTAATATTTATAATCCGCGATTTCCGATGTGTCTGACAACCTTGCAACTACCACTACGAGTCGCGTAATGTTTGCTCTTTCTCTCATACGTTTTCTCTTTAGAGAGTGTAACTGTGCTTCCGGTTTGTGGTCTGGCATGTCCATTCCGTCCGATTACTCCAAAGGTTAAAGCAGTGTCGGCTAGCGATCAGCTGGTCCTAGTAAGGCGTTATCTTTGGATCGCTAGTCGAAGTAGTTCAGTTGATGGTCGCTAGATGGCAGCACTAGTCATAAACAACCAACAGGCGTAGCGTAGGATCTGACAATTCGTTAAAGCGCTAATCGAACAGCTACAATAGCAGTACAGAGCGGCAATAATGTGATAAGTTGCCTTTACAAATGGCACTACAAAACATGTCGTGTGATAATTCAACTCAACTTAGCTGTGTATGCAGGCGGTTGTCGTCGAAGAGCTTCTTGCGTGGTGTGACAATCGCTGCAGTAAACCCCCTCGTAGTATTGCCGCGTGACGTGCGTCCAGAATTCGTGTTTCACAACGGTAATCGTGGAAATTGTCTCCCGGGTTTCGGCACCAAATTCTTATGTCGTGAATCACAGTAGAGCAGTGATTAGCAGTCTAACAACACTTTATTACATATTCACAGAACATACAATACAACATGTCAAAGATACTGTCCTAAGAGTAAACAAACCGTGGAGGTAAGAATAGAGGGAGACGCCGTGACGTCACAGCTGCGAAGCTATTTGAAGCAGAGTGTAGCCATCTCAATCCGACCAAAACATTGCTGCTGTAAGCTTGTGTGCATAGGCTTGTCGCTCGCTTTTGGAAGGATTTTGCGCTATTATGGTGACTTGTGTGGTGTTCGGATGTACGAATCGTTCTGATTGTGATGCGAAATCGAAGGGAATAACATTTCATGTGTAAGTTGTCTCGTTAAGTGTGATTTTACAACTTCATTGTGAATGAACGTGTGCTACATCGGTACTTGTACTATAGCGTGTTTTTCTCCTGTATGAGTTTAGATTTCCTAAAAATGAAAGTCGGAAAGCTCTGTGGGAGAATGCCGTGGGGAGGAAGAATTGACGTGCGTCTAAATGGAGCACTATATGTTCTCAGCATTTCCGAGAAGAGGACATAGACCGAACTTCCCTTTCAACAGTAAGGCTCCGAGAAAATGCTGTACCATCAGTTTCCCCTACACACCCAAAACATTTGCAAAAGGTATGTTAATTCAAATAATTAAATTCTTAGTTTTCAAGTTCACGTTTCAGTATAATACGTACGTATCGTCGATAATCGAAGTGTTGAGTAACTCACTTTGTCTTCATCATGTACCAAATTAAAAGCTAACACTACATTAACTGGCGTAAAGTATAGGCCTAAACAGGACACTGTAGATTTGCCATTCTATGTACCGTATTTCAGTAAATATTGGTGGTAATGAATAGTGTTTCCCAGTAGTGTAACGTAACTGAAATGTTCCAGTACGTATTACAAACAAAATGTATTTATGGGGCTTTGGAGGGAGGTATAGCTGACTTAGTTTTCAGTTACTATTATTTAGTTTGTGATACACGTTTATTACTGAATTAACAAAATTGTATCGTTTACATTGAAGGCTAGCTATTCGTAATATTACATTAAAAACTATTTTTAATCAGAAGAAACGCGGAATTTCGCCTTTACGAGATTTTATTTTAAACAAAAACTTTGAAACAACCAATCTGATGACGTTACATGCGTATATGGTGCAATTAGCGACTGTAATACACGCAGCGCTATAGCACATTGGCAATGTTTTGGTCAGAGTGTCATGGCAGCGAGCCACGCCCCCATGGCTTCAAAACGTAGTACGGCTGGGATACGTAGCGCCATCTCCCCTTATTCTTACCTCCATGAAACAAACAGTCGCTCACTTGCCCGAATTACATCACTCGGTGACATACGGTATCTTCAAAAAGTCTCTCCGCAGTGCCGTATGATAGCTGCGCGTGCCGTGTGCCGCAGTGAATATACCGAAATGAAACTCAGTGAAATACAAGTTATTAATTTATTGAATATTCCTTCTTCCTTACAAATTTTCATATTAAGTGTTGAACGTGTCCCCCCTGTTGTTGAATACACATTCAGTTCGTCTAATCATGTTTCCAAACACAACCTGTAACATTTTTCTGTAACAGAAGCAATGAAAGTGGATATTGCAATTTTCAATTCATCGATGGATTTTGAACAATTTTTATAGACAGTTGCTTTCGCTACATCCCAGAAGAAAAAGTCAGGTGGTGGTAGGTCAGGCGATCGTGGAGGCCAAAGTCGCTGTGAAATTATGCGGTCACCAAAAACATCAGCAAGCAGTGACACTGAAACGCGAGCTGTATGCGCGGGTGCGCCATCTTGCTGAAAATAACAATTCAGTATTTCACTTCTCCTATGAATGGGTACAGAATATCACTGCACCATCGTTGTGCGTTTGTTGTTTCGTTGAAAAATAAGGGACCCACAGTCCAACGTCTAGAAATTGCAATACAAACTCCTATTTTCACATAATGGAGTGGTTCCTCACGAAAACAGAATGGATTTGCAGTACTTCACATACGAGAATTTTGCGAGTTCATGTACCCGGATAAATCAAGCCACGCCTCATCAGTGAAAAACGTTTCATTAAGAATAACCCTTCCATTTTGTTGAACGAAATTTTTGAACCATTGACAATAATGCAGTCCCTTGCTTTGATCAGTATTTCACTTAGCACAAGTTCTCCTATGAATGTCACTTTGTATGGGAGAAGTTCTAATTTTTTCCTTACAGCTCTGTGGGCCGTTCCGACACTAACGTCGATTTTCTAGGCAAGTTTTCTTACTGACTTGCTCGGACTCATGGACATTTTATCGAAAATATCGAGTAGTTTAGCCTCAGACAGAACGCTAGGAGCCGGCCGCTGTGACCGACCGGTCCTAGGCTCCTCAGTCCGGAACAGTGCTGCTGCTGCTACGGTCGCAAGTTCGAATCCTGCCTCGGGCGTGAATGTGTGTGATGTCCTTAGCTTAGTTAGGTTTAAGTAGTTCTAAGTCTAGGGGACTGATGACCTCAGGTGTTAAGTCCCATAGTGCTTAGAACCATTTGAAGCATTTTTTAAAATGCTAGGACGACCACTTCACGGTGCATCTGTCACTGAATTAATCAAATATCGCGCAGTATCGCGATGTGGGAGTGTTGTCTCCGGGAAAGCTGAATTAAATGTTTGACGAACTGAAACAGTGTTTTTACCGCCAGCTTCAAACACTTGTTCGACTAAAAACATACGTTCTTCAATGGTTAGCATTTTAACAGTGACAAAAATGAAACAAACGAACAAAGGAACTAAAAAACGTTCACGTCAACACGTAACGACACACACCAACGATACTATTGACGCTGGCTGAGATAAGCGAAAAAGCGGAATGTTGTGAGAGTCCACTTGAAGGGAAGTAGCCTAGGCAGGCAATCGTACGGTACTGCGGAATGTATTCGCAATCGCGAATAAGGACAACCTTAAGATGTAGAATCAAATGACGACTATGAAAATTTGTGCCGGACTGGGACTCGAACCCGGATTTCCCGCTAGTCACCAACAGTCGACCTACCATTTTGCTATCCGTGCAGGACTTCCGCCAGACCTATACTTCCATACGTCGTCAAGCATGCGTCTACAAACTGTACTCGTACATCCATTATGGATATTCCCTTACAGGTCAGACGTTGTACTTGAAAGTCGCTTGCCCCATAGTTGACAGCGTATGGCATTTTTCGTGCGGCGTCGGGTCGTGCACCGATAGCCAAATGATGCCGCCACGGTAGCTCAGCGTGTTCGATCAGAGGCTTAGCTGCCCACTGTAATAAAAAGACTGAGCTAACGGATCAACGATGAACCTTAACTGGTGTCATGGAACGTCCGTCCCGAACATATCCAACGAACAATTACGAACAAAATGAGATTAACGAAAAAAAAGTGACAGCTCGCGATGAGCGGAATATCCGGGTTCGAGTCCCGCTCGAGCACAAATTTTCATTGTTCTGATTCCATTCTACTGCTGATGGTTGTCCATATTCGCAGCTGCGAATACGTTTCATGTATTTCATAACGTCTGTAGTCGCCGCAATGCCTGTTCCTTTGGGAATGCATGCATGTATATATTAATTTTATGTATATAAGTTGACATGACTGATTGACAATTGATACAATAATTAGTTTATTAATAAAGGTGTTAATACGAGAAATATAAAACTGAATGAAAAGTCCAATAGTCCGCTATAGCTGTAGTTATTCAAGTCAATTACAGACCCACACGACCGTTTTCGCAACTTTTCAGTTGCATCTTAAGTGATGAGACATGGTGTAGGGAGTGGTTACAGAGTGCCACAGAGTTCTATTTTAGCTGTGGTTGCCTCAATTTTTAAAATTATATGTATAAACTAAACTGTTAAAATATATGTAAATTTAATTATTAACCCTTTCACTGCTGCGGCGCAGGCCGTTTTGGCCGAGCGGTTCTAGGCGCTTCAGTCCGGAACCGCGCTGCTGCTACAGTCGCAGGTTCGAATCCTGCCTCGGGCATGGATGTATGTGATGTCCTTAGGTTAGTTAGGTTTAAGTAGTTCTAAGTCTAGCGAACTGATGACCTCAGATGTCAAGTCCCATAGTGCTGAGAGCCATTTGAACCATTTTGAACTGCTGCGGCCGTGTATACACATCCTGCTACGCTGTTGCCCACATGTATACTAAACGTCACTGGAGTATTCAAACAGAGCTACAGATGTCTGTAAAAAGAAAAAGAAAACTAGTTTAGATATCTTGAACCGTTTACGAGATACGACCATTCTTATGGCCACGTGATTCGCGATACGCAAGGTCGTGAATGGGCGAGTCACGGGCGACTGTCTTTCGGATATAAAATCTAACAACTCGAAAATGAAATTAGATATCCTTCTACTCTTAATTTCAAATAAAATTTCTGTTTCTTCTCTACATTTCATTTGCTGCAATGTAAGAGCTAAAGTCAGTCATCCGCAAGATTTACGCATTGCGTTTCTACTGTAAGTAGGCTGTTTATGTTTTCTTATTGGCAACGTTACGTAGCGCTTTGTATGAAAATCACTGGCTGTGCTGTGTGCAGTCTGTGACTAGTTTGCATTGTTGTCTGCCATTGTAGTGTTGGGCAGCTGGATGTGAACAGCGCTAGCGTTGCGGAGTTGGAGGTGAGCCGCCACCAGTGGTGGATGTGGGGAGAGAGATGGCGGAGTTTTGAAATTTGTAAGACTGGATGTCATGAACTGCTATATACATTATGACTTTTGAACACTATTGAGGTAAATACATTGTTCGTTCTCTATCAAAATCTTTCATTTGCTAACTATGCCTATCAGTAGTTAGTGCCTTCACTAGTTTGAATCTTTTATTTAGCTGGCAGTAGTGGCGCTCGCTATATTGCAGTAGCTTGAGTAACGAAGATTTTTGTGAGGTAAGTGATTTGTGAAAGGTATAGCTTAATGTTAGTCAGGGCCATTCTTTTGAAGGGATTTTTGAAAGTCAGATTGCGTTGCGCTTAAATATTGTGTGTCAGTTTAAACACAGTCATGTATAATTGTTCTAAGAGAAAGTTTCATATGTCGACCCTTAGCCGAGAATACCTCACTGGAATCTTCTGATTTTTTCTTGTAGTTTGTGTAGTTAGTGTAGATTTTGTTTATTGCTAGCGCGTAATTGTAGAGAGAATCTCCTTTGTAGTTGCAGTCTTTCATTGTTGTACAGTAAAACAGGTGTGGCATGCATGTAAATTTGCACCAAATATTTCGCAGCTGCGCTTGCAATTAACTAGATATTATTTTCAGTGCTATGTTAATGTGTTCTCTTATTTTTGCGTGTGAAAAACGTAATACTAGGCTCCAAAGTAAACTGAGAAATGACAGTGAAGACGAAAGCAGTGTGTTAGCGCCACCGTGTAATGAATTAACTAATGTTCAAACTAGTAATTTGGTAACTGTGCATAGGGAAATGGAGCGGGCGGCAAATAATGGCGTAGACAGTGAAACAATTAGTGAACAGGGAAGCATTATCGATCGATCGGTCGGCAATAGCTCGCCTCAGGAATCCGAAATGACAGGACACAATCTCGCAAATACTGTAGATTCAGGTTTTGGGTCCTCACCGTTTTCTCAAATAAGTCAAGACACATTTTCTGCTTGTCAAAATGTGAATGTTGCCGGTGCAAATTCACTGCCGAATAGCACTGAGGAAGATACTTCAGACACCAGTGCACTGTTATTACAGCTAATGCAACAAATGGGACAAAGGCTACAAAAGTTAGACACAACGCTTGAACAAAATCAGAAACAAATGGGACAAAATCTTCAAAAGTTAGACACAATGGAACAAAATCTTCAAAAGTTAGACACAATGGAACAACACCAGAGACAAACACAGCAACAGTTAGACACAATGGAACAAAATCAGAGAACAAACAATGTATTTACCTCAATAGTGTTCAAAAGTCATAATGTATATAGCAGTTCATGACATCCAGTCTTATAAATTTCAAAACTCCGCCATCTCTCTCCCCACATCCACCACTGCTGGCGGCTCACTTCCAACTGCACAACGCTATGCGCTGTTCACATCCAGCTGCCCAACACTACAATGGCAGACAACAATGCAAACTAGCCACAGACTGCACACAGCACAGCCAGTGATTTTCATACAAAGCGCTACGTAACGTTGCCAATAAGAAAACATAAACAGCCTACTTACACTACCTCTGCAAATTTCGCGCTGTGTTTCACTTAATTTTATGCAGCACAGTAACTATGGCATATAACGTACATAAATTCAGTCTTTTTTCGATCGAAAGTATCAGATCGACGCTGAAATCAAATTATTTCACCTAATAGTTTTCTTACGATCGGGTAATAAGTATTACGTAGCAGCCGGCAAGTCCGCCTGGACAGAACTAGTCGTGTCGCGTGTAACTGTCTATCGGATACAAAACCCAATAACTAGAGGATGAAATGAGATATCATCTAGCTCTCAATTTTAAATAAAATTTAGATGCGTTGCCTACATTTCATTCTCAGCAATGCATGGGCAAAAATGAACCATACGCAAAGGTTACGCATTGCGCATCTATCTCCGCAATTCTTTAAAATTTCATGCAATGTTTTACGTAATTTGATGTAATGCAGTAAGTTTGACGGATCACGAAAAGAAATTCAGTTATTATAAAGTGAAAATATCAAACTGTAAGATGTGCAGAAATCTAATTTTTTCACCGAGTAGTTCTCGAAATATTGGATGACAAGTATTTCATATCGGCCGGAACGCCGTCTATCACCACGGGCGCCAGCATTTGGCGAGTAGTACTTCCATAACAAAAGCTGGATCAGCGCGGAATCCAGAGACCATGTGTATAACAGCGGAAGAATTAGTGGAGGTACAAAATAAAACGAAATGCAGTTACATTGCAGCGAGTCCCTAGAAGCCACGAGCCCGTTATATCACGGTACTGAGAAAAGCGTACCTGACATGTTTTTTGCTCGCGTATCATGTAATTTCTGGAAACCCAGAATCTACTATGCAGTAATCAACATGGATTCCGGAAACAGCAATCATGAGAGACCCAACTCGCTTTATTTGTTCGTGAGACCCAGAAAATATTAGATACAGGCTCCCAGGTAGATGCCATTTTCCTTGATTTCCGGAAGGCGTTCGATACGGAATATAAGACCAGCTGTGTGGCTGGACTGAAGAGTTTTTAGCAAACAAAACACAGCATGTTGTTCTCAATCCAGACGTCTACAAACGTTAAAGTAACCTCTGGCGTGCCACAGGGGAGTGTTTTGGGACCATTGCTTCTCACAATATATATAAATGACCTAGTAGATAGTGTCGGAAGTTCCATGCAGCTTTTCGCGGATGATGCTGTAGTATACAGAGAAGTTGCAGCATTAGAAAATTGCAGCGAAATGCGGAAAGATCTGCAGCGGATAGGCACTTGGTGCAGGGAGTGGCAACTGAACATTAATATAGACAAATGTAATGTATTGCGAATACATAGAAAGCAGGATCCTTTATTGTATGATTATATGACAGCGGAACAAACACTGGTAGGAGTTACTTCTGTAAAATATCTGGGAGTATGCGTGCGGAACCATTTGAAGTGGAATGATCATATAAAATTAATTATTGGTAAGGCAGGTGCCAGGTTGAGAATCATTGGGAGTGTCCTTAGAAAATGTAGTCCATTAACAAAGGAGGTGGCTTACAAAACACTCATTCGACCTATACTTGAGTATTGCTCATCGATGTGGGATCCGTACCAGGTTGGGTTGACAGAGGAGATAGAGAAGATCCAAAGAAGAGCGGCGCGTTTCGTCACAGGGTTATTTGGTAAGCGTGATAGCGTTACGGAGATGTTTAGCAAACTCAAGTGGCAGACTCTGTAAGAGAGGCGCTCTGCATAGCTGTGTAGCTTGCTGTCCAGGTATCGAGAGGGTGCGTTTCTGGATGAGGTATCGAATATATTGCTTCCCCCTACTTATACCTCCGGAGGAGATCACGAATGTAAAATTAGAGAGATTCGAGTGCGCACGGACGCTTTCCGGCAGTCGTTCTTCCCGCGAACCATACGCGACTGGAACAGGAAAGGGAGGTAATGACAGTGTCACGTAAAGTGCCCTCCGCCACACACCGTTGGGTGGCTTGCAGAGTATAAATATAGATGTAGATGTAGACCAACGACCGAAATTTTGACGGTGGGTTTCGAGTTCACCCTGTCTAAGCGCTCAAGGAATAGTTTACAGATTGTACCGATCCAGACGACGGGAGCTTGAAGTTATGACAAAGTGAACAAATACTAGACAGACAAGTTAAAAAAAAAATACTTCTCTTCCATTTGTGTCAGTGATAACGGCTCTTCAGTAACATTGGAAAATGAGAAGCGATGGGTAGCACGTATGGCGACCGTGACAGGATGGAAAAGCGTACCTTCGATGTTTCGCAATGTTTCTGGAAGTGAGTGCTGACCGGCGCGTTGTGTGGTAACGGAGCGAGAGAGCGAATGGAATAATCCGTGCAGCCGCGCCTCGGAGGTTAGCGAACCACGTCAGTGAGCGCAGGACGAGCCAACGTGACGGAAGCCGGGCCTGTTGACAAATAACTGCGACTGCCTAATGAAGCGGCCCGAGGGAGGCGAATTCGTTACCTGCCGCCGTCGGCCCGCAGGTCACATGCAAATGCGCCGGCGTTACAAATGGCGGCCAGATGTAGCTACAGGTGTTGTGTAAGCTCCTAGTGGGGCGACCAGGAGCTGCGCACCAAGTCTCAGCCCCTGCCGCCTACCCCCGCTGCCCTGTGGCATTCAGCAGTAACTACTGGGTCGAGCAACGAGACACACCTTGTTCGGCCGATGCAAAGGCCTTTCTGAAACTAAGTCCGACAAGTACGGCGGACTGCTGTTACTGTCTAAGATTTGATTTCCCTCTCGCTGTCACACACACAGTTGCATAGATTATAATGTTTGCATGGGGTTTTCATTTCCATTACTCAATACACTGTAGGCCATTAAAACTGCAACACCAGAAAGAATAGTAAATATCGAAGTTTTACTTATTCTTAAGTATTATTATTTACATTTTATAGCCTTCACTGGACCACTCTAGTCAACTTTATACAAAGAATGTTTCAGATTGCTGTCAGCCCAGTACTTCTACATGCTCTCGGATCTCATCCTTCTTTCTTCATCGGAAATCACCCTTCGTAATGTCTGTCTGTTGATTCTCGTTTGTAGCCTGGTTTGTTTGTCTGTGAGTTTCCTGATTTTGTTAGTTTTGTTTCTTAAGTCTTCCAATGTAATCTGCAGCCCATTCATATCTTCCTTCATTTCTGTAATCCACTTAATGTTGCACTTACTATTTCACAATTTTTCTATTATTCTCCTGATGACGCTGTTCTCTGGTGTTCTGATTAGATTTCCGAAAAAATGAAATGCATTTCTTCCTGATTGTACTCATTAACGGTTCTATTTCCTTGAAGACTGTTTCATTTGTAGCTACTGTCCAGTGTCCATCTTTCTGGTACGATTTGTTGATGCACGTTCTGATGATTCTTCTCTTTGTTTTGAGTATATTGTCTATTTGTGCAGTGTTATTTGTTTTGAAGATGGTTTCACTTGCGTATGTTATTTCTGGTTGAGTGGCTGTTTTGTAGTGTTTTAATTTTGTTGCTATTGAAAGGCTCTTTTTGTTGTAGGTGTTCTTGGTGATATATTGTGCTCTAGTCAACTTGTTTATTCTGTTATGCCTTGTTGGCTTTTCATTGAGGTTATATGTTACGATTTCTCCCAGATATTTAAATTTATCTACAATTTTGGTTTCTTGGTTTCCTATGGCAATTTTGTTTATGAGTGGTGGGTGAGTTAACATGATGACTGTTTTTTTTCAAAGGATACTCAGAGACCAATTTTCTGTGCTATTTTGCGTAGTGAGATAACTTGTTGGTTTCCTGAATACAGTTGGACAAGAGAGCAAAGTCATCAGCAAATCCTATACAATTTAAACTTATGTTGTCTTTGGGTCTTCCAATTTGGATGTTCTTTGGGTTAGTCTTGTACCATTCCCTCATTATGTACTATAAAGCACAGTTGAACAGCAGGGGTGCCAAGCAATCTCCTTGTCTTAAATCTGTTTTTATTATGAATGGCTCAGAGAGTTCCCCCCTGAACTTGACTTTTGATACAGTAATGGTTAAGGTGAGTTCTATCAATCTGATTAATTTTGTATGCAGGCCGAAATTTCTTAAGATTTTTAACATTGAAGGTATATGGATACAGTCATATGCTTTTTCAAAATCCACGAAGGTTATTACAAGAGGTTAATTTCGTTTCTTGCAATATGCTATGGCTAATTTTAAAGTGATGATCTGTTCTTAATACGTAATGAACTGGAAAGAATTCATTATACAAATTGTAAATGATTTGTGTGTATAAAAGGAGCAAAATTTTGTATTCGGAGCTTTCCAGCTCTGGTGGCAACAATAATTCCGACATGGCGGGGCACTCATCTTGAGTGACGGATTTCTATATCTACATCTACAGACATACTTCCCAAACCACTGTGAAGAGAATGGCAGAGGGAACGTTCCATTGTACCAGTTATTATGAATTTTTCCCGTTCCAGTGGCATATGGAGCACTGGAAGAATGACTGTTTAAATGCTTCTGTGCGTGCTGTAATTAATATTATCTTGTCCTTACGATCCGTATGGCAGCGATATGTAGGGGCTGTGGTATATTGCTGGAGTCATCATTTAAAGCCAGTTTCTGAAACTTTGTAAGTAAGCTTTCTTGAGATAGTTTACGTCTGCCTTCAAGAGATTGCCAGTTCAGTTTTTTCAACATTTGGTAACTGAAGAAAGCTTCACAAGCCAAGATCGCTAAAAAACATTTTATTGGATAACCGGTTTCGTTATAGTTATGCTGTCATCATCGGATCTTTTGCTTCTGAATTTTTACAGCAAATTATCCACTAGTGTTATAAGTCGCTTCTCACCGCATATATGCACCCCACTTTCAACATCTCTGTGACACTCTCCGGCGGGTCAAACAGACCTGTGACCATTCGTGGTGCTCTTCTCTACATTTGGTCAATACCTGCTGTTAGTCCTATTATGTATGGGTCCAACACAGTTGAGAAATATTCTAGGACTGGTCCCATGAGCGATTTATAAGCAGTCTCCTGTGTAGACTGTTTGCATTTCCTTGACAATAATCCAAAGTTTGCTACCTGTTTTACTCACTACGGAGTCTACGTGATCATTTCATTTCATGCCTACAAGTGTAAAACCAAACCACTTGTACGCGTTTATCGAGACCATCTGTGCCTCACTAATATTACAATCGAAGGACACTACGTTTCTGAACATTTAAAGCAGTTGCCAGTCTTTGCACCACTTCGAAATTTTATCAAAAACTGACTGAATATTCATACAGCTTCTTTCATACTGTACTTGAGTGTAGGTAACTGTATCATCTGCAAAAAGTCTGAGGTTATTGTTTGAATCATATTTCCACAATCTGAACACATAAAGTTCATTATTTTATATTTCTATCAAGCTTTCGGCCCTAAGCCATTATGAAGTACAACAGTGTTGGGTATAATCAGACTTCACTTAACTATGTCTAATTATACCCAACGTTGTTGATAATGGCTTAAGGCCGAAATCATGATAGTAATACATGGTGTACAACTTTGCTTCCGCCATTTTCCCCAACATTTGAGGCTTTAATGAAACAAACTGGTAACACATGAATCATTCAAAGTGTTTTACATCGCTGGCCACTACTTTCTCCCATCTTTTTGGCAGTGTACGAATCCCGCGTCGAAAAAATTGTTCATCTTTTGAAGCGATCCACGAATCGATCCAATTTGTGACTTCTTCATGAGATCGGAATTGTTAGTCAGCCAGGCCATGCGCCATTGATCTAAACTCGTGATAGAGGGAGCTATATCTGTAGGTGGGGTGGGGTAGGACTTCCTATATTGACGTTTCCAAGTACGTTTTGACCTCTTTTGCAACGTGGAGTCGAGCGTTGTTGTGCTGCAAAATCACTTTATCGTGCCTCTTTCTGTAATGCGGCCGTTTGTCTTTTAATTCTCTGCTCAAACGAATTGATTGCGTTAGATAACCAGCACCTGTGATTGTTTCACTTGGTTTTAACATCTCATAGTACACGACGACGAACTGGTAGCACCAAATGCAGAGCATGATCTTGTAGCCGTGAATATTCGGTTTGGCCGTCGACGTGGAAGCATGGCCGGGATATCCCCATGATTTTTTGCGTTTAGGGTTATCGTAATAAACCCCTTTTTCGTCTCCGCTCACAATACGATGCAGAAATCCCTTCCGTTTTTGCCTCTGAAGCAACTGTTCACAAACACACAAACGCCGTTCAACGTCTCTTGGTTTCAGCTCACACGGGACCCAAGTTCCTTCTTTCTGAATCATGTCTATAGCCTTGAGACGTTTTGAAATGGCTTTCTGTGTCACTACCACTAATCGTGCCAATTCTTCTTGACTTTGATGCGAGTCTTCACTCAGAAATGTCTCCAGTTCTGCATCTTCGAAAACATTCTCTCTTCCACCACTATGCTGGTCTACGACGTTAAAATCACCGTTCTTGAAGCGTTGAAACCACTCACGACACGTTCTTTCACTAATAGCGTGCTTACCATACGTACTTGAGAGCATTTGATGAGACTCAGCCGCTGTTTTCTTCATACTGAAACAAACCAGTAACACTTCCCGTAAATGACGAGAATCAGGCTCGTAAACTGACATTTTCAATCAAGAACAGCTTTATGATGCAGACACAAATCGACTAATGTTTGAATGAGGTTATGTTGACCGAGGTCCAAGCTAACTGCCTGATGTCTGCGATCTGTTTCTTTCGACCGCTGCTTACCATTGTCACCATCTATCGGCAAACGGCGGAAGCAAAGTTGTACACCTTGTACAAAATAAAAAAGTTTGTACTGTCAAATGTCAGAATTATCACGGAAACATTATTACGTGACTATGACCCAAAAATATGAAAACATAATCTGAGGTTACTGTTAATATTGTCCGCAAGGCCATTAATATATAACATGAACAGCAAAGCACCCAACACACTTTGCTGGGGTACTCCTGAAGTTACTTCTATGTCTGTCGATGACTGTCCATCCAAGAAAACTTGCTGCGTCCTCTCTACTAAAACATCTTCAATCTCGTCACAAATTTCGTTTTTTACCCCATACGATTGTACTTTTGACAAGAAGCGTAGATGTGGTACTGGGTCATATGCTTTTCGGAAATCGAGAAATGCTCCATCTATCTGACTGTGTTGCTCCAGTGCTTTCCTTATGTCATGTGAGAGAAGAGCGAATTGATTTTCACATGATCGCTGTTTTCGAAATCTGTGCTGGCTGCAATGGAGGAGATCATTCTGCTCGAGATACATCATGTCTGAGCTCAGAATACGTTCAAGTATTCCACAACAAATGACTGTCATGGATATTGCCCGGTAGTTTTGTGGGTCTTTCCTGCTACCATTCTTGTAGACCGTACGTAAAGAAACACTTGGAAACAGAGTTAAGCATCTCTGCGCTTTCCCTGCTACTCTAAATTTCAGTTCCTGTCTCGTCCGTAAGTGACCGAGCACTAAATTTGGTACCACTAACAGCCTTTACGAATGGTTCAAATGGCTGTGAGCACTATGGGACTTAACTCCTGAGGTCATCAGTCCCCTAGAACTTACAACTACTTAAACCTAACTAACCTAAGGACATCACACATCCATGCCCGAGTCAGGATTCGAACCTGCGACTGTAGCAGACGCGCGGTTCCAGATTGTAGCACCTAGACCCGCTCGGCCACTCCGGCCGGCTCAGCCTTTACACGCGACCGGAATTTCTCCGTGTTTTGTGAAAGAACTGTCTACAATATTCTTCTACGGTGGTCATTGAAGGCTTCACGCACTGCTCTCTTTACAGCTGAAGGCGTTTCATTATCTCTCTACCTATAGCCCCATACTTTGTCTTATACTTACTATGCAGCAGTCTCTGTTTCTTCAGAAGTTTCTTTATAGCAACTGTGTACGATGGAGCAGAGCGGATAAGTGAATGACGATTATGTTATTCCATGCTGCTTTAACTCTGTGCCGTAGTTCGTCAATGGAAGTGGCTGGCAGGTGGTAGCATTTCAGTCTCTCGACAACCCATGAACAGTTGCTTTCAGTGGGTGAGAGACCTGGCCAGAGCAACAGAACAACACTCGAACACCTCGTAAATCGTGGAAGTTCAGAATAGTAACGTCATGGAGATCTCTCAAATGTAGGGCACAGCCACCGGCTGTAACACTTCAGAAATGTAACTGTTGCCGTCCGAATTACCTGTCTTGTGAATCAGAGGTGAGCGTAGTGTGCCCAGCCCTAGCTGTGACTATAAAGCTATCCAACATATCGCCCAGGACTGTGAAGCCTATCATGGTAGCATGGCTGACTTCTTCAACGCCATACCGTCCTGCCTCGAATGGGTCGCCAGTATGGACGACAGAATACGAACATACAAATTACACGATTTATTTGCTGCTATGTTATGTTTTGTTTACTGCCTTACTAGTCTTTTCCCAACGGCTTTGCCCACGTACGTGTTCGACGCGCATATTGAACACAGTTCCTCCGCCCCTTCTCTGTGTCCACCTCTTTCCCCCTTTGTCGACATCATCCTCCCACCTCAATCCATTTACTCGTCTTCACTCTCTCTGTCTCTTCATATCCTCCTCCCTTCTCTTTGCCCATTTCTTTCATCTCTGTCTCGGACAATATCTTTCTCCTCCCTCCCACTGACCATATCCTCCTCTCCCTCTCTCTTTCTATCTCTGCCTCCCCCTCTTCCTTTCCCACCTGCCCACTGCTTCACTGCACCTTCCACCCAGCTCATGGGATCTCTCTCTTCTCCCCTCTCTCTTTCCATTTCCTCCTTGCCCTCTCGCCATCCTCTCCTATACCCATCTCATCTTGTCCCCACCCATGCTCGTCAGCACATGTAGCCCCTGCAGTACAGTTGAATAAAACAGGCCGATGCTACTACCACAACACATCAGAGAGTTGAAGAACTATTTATTTGCCCGTGATACACAGGCCTCGACGCAAAACAGGTCAATAAAGCTGGCCAATAATACTCCAACACACCACTATCATGTGTGAGACCCTACATGTCGAGTCCCAGAAAAACGTATTTTACCCAGGTTGATTTGACAGGCCTATACTATTCCCAAGTAATATGCCTGTGGTGCAGGGCACCTTATACTCTAGTGCCTGGAAAAAGCGCTTTTTGCTTGTATCTCTGCTCTTCTTGGAGCAAAGAGGTTATAAATCCCACAGTGCTGGTACTCCTGAGGCCCGCTGTTTCTGTGCCAAATGTGACTGAAATAGGTCCAGCTGTTTTGGGTGGAGATCCTGGACATACACACATACATACGGTCAGCTTTATAAATCGATGGAAACAAGATTCGCAACACCGAGAAGGAGCCTAAGAGTGGCACTAGCAGCACTACTATGAGGGTGTTTGCTTTAAATGCAAGTTGTAACGGTCGTGAGCGTCAGTTGCCTTTGAGACTGAATGTGGAGAGTTTGTTAGCCAAGCGAGACGTGGTATTTACTGATACTAAGCAAAACGTGGAAGGGAGGACCCACCAATGTAACTTTCCTTTTACACAACCTGTTTATTTAACAATATACAATCGTAAATTTGTTTTCTTTGCAAATTAACAAATTTGTGAAATGAGTAAGCTTTTACAAGAGAAATGTTGATGGTGTTGGGACAGAAACCAGCCACAAATTTACTTTCAGTTCCTTTATTCAAAGGGTACCGTTACCGATTTCGAATCGTTGTGATTCATCCTCGGACGGTTTACACGCTTTCTTTATGACACGTGGTGTGTTTTTTACAGATTAATTGTCCTAAAATATAAATAATACATAATTATAAACACGCCACACACAGATGGTTGCGTTACAGATTTTCGTTGCATGTGACTTACGTGAAATGTCGGTTTGGAGTGTTTGCTTTCATAACATTCGTTCAGCAGATGTGAATACATTCCCACTGCATTCTTATTGTTGCACAAGAATGCATATGCGACATCATCGGATGACAACTTCAGTGTCATCCACAAACAACATTAACCATCCCTATACTGATGGACCGAGTGCAACAGGCATGGAACTCCATTCCCATCTAGCAAATGTGCAACACAATACTTACACGATCGCATTCTTGCATTCAACAATCTGGCGATTACACAATTAATTTATTTATCAGCATTTCACATTTACAACGGTTTATCTCGCGCTTACATTAACCTGTGGTCTTGCAAAGTTTATCACATTAACATGTTATTTAAACACATGTATTTCCGAAACTTCATTACCACACATTAATTATATTTTGGTGTTCCGACTTTTTTTCTTTCACTGTATTTGTAACAGGCCAACGGCGTTGCCGCAGTGGATCCCTCCAAATCACCAAAGCTAAGATGGCATATTGAACTGCCGAAACTGGTAGCGGAAATAAAATAAAATAAGTCCACAGCTGCAAGGCTGTTTGGCGAATTTCATTGTTAAAAAGATGAGCGCTGTCGGACTTGTCTAGCACTTGGGTGGGTTACCGTACGGGTCTGCGAGTGCCGTTGGTAAGTTGGGTGCACTGATGCCAGTTGAGGAGCTACTGGACTGAGAAGTTGTGGCGCCGGTCGCGAAAACTGACAATGGCTGGAAGAGCGCTGCGCTGACCACATGCCCCTACGTATCTGCATCCGGTGACGCATTGGGGTGAGGATGACATGGCGGCCGGTCGGTACTGTTGGGCCTCCACGGTAGGTTCAGACCGTGTTTGTTAAATAACATTATATTTCATCTCATTTCATTTTATTTTATTCTTCACTGGTCTATTTTGTTCATCATTGGCAATATAACTATTGTCAACAATGTGCATAGTTTCTAGAATGAAAGGTCCCGAGTTCGAGTCTCGGTCCGGCACACAGCTTTAATCTGCCAGGAAGTTTCAATGTGCATAGTGCCACATGCTAAATACTAAAACAGCATGCCAGATGCTGCTTCTGTATGAAGATGACAAATGCAATCTAGGATCCTCAGTGCTTGAATATGTCCACTGTGATGCTGTATGAAGAACCGGAACTTAAAATATGGCATGATGCAACTCCAGTATCCAGTGTCGTCTTTGCACGAAGCACTGTGGACGTGCTTCTCTCTGCTGCTGCACCAAAGGAAGCCGCAACAATGAGCGCCGTGCTGACAGTATATACTGGAAGTAGCATCACTATCCTACAAGACCGCATGAAAAACATGTCTGTCCTCAGACGCTAATCACTCAGGGTTATTGATATTCTTCTCGGCGTTAAGTAGGAACGTCCTAAACCCATCGTTTCTGAATTCGCGCGACGGCGGCGTGGGGGGGGGGGGGGGGGGGTGAGGGGCGCGGCTCAATATCAACGTCAGGAGCAATTTCACGGAACGATAAATAGCAGTCTCAACAGGCCACGATCTGCCACAGTAGATATCCGATACTTACTGGCAGTCGTTTCTCCTTCTTGCAAGTGGCATAACGCAGTCTTATCGCAGACAAACAACATTCTAATGCAATTTCTGAATGAAGCACTGCCTAGTCTTTTCTTACGTGCACAACGTAGACAGTGTTTCTTGGTGCACATTGTTGAAAATGGGGTTCCGCAGCAGATGGTCGCCAACCGTTCCCACGTCGACCCAACATCGTCGATTACCTTTACAGTGAGAATGGTGTCATCCGATAGTGGATCAATTAGAACGTGCCGCCTGCTCTGATGAATCATACTTCTTTTTACACTAGATCGATGGTCGTGTACTGATAGGCTGTCATCCAAGTCAACGGCGGTTCAGAACATGCACCGTGGCACGGGCTAGGTCAGTGGAGGGAAGAATTATGTTTTCAGTGGTATTCATTAGGGCTACGGGGGCATTCAGTTGGGACCTCCAGTATGTAATCTAAGGTATCATGATAGCTGTGGACTATGCGAATATTTTGCCTACGTTTGCATCCCCAAAGGCAATGACATCTTCCAGCAGCATAAGTGTCAGAGTCAAACGCCGGAATCATGTTAGAGTGGTTTGAGAAGCAAAATAGTGAAGTCTCGTTGCCGTCTTAGCCATAAAATCCGCCTGATCTGAACCCGTCGGAACGCATCTGGGACAGTGTCCGTAGCTGGCTAATGACCGTCTCATGTTTAAGGGAGCTGCGTTACCTGTGGGTAGACTTCTGATGTCACATATCTCCAGAAACTTATAATATACCTACAAGTTCTGTTTGTTTCTTTCATGTGTGATGTCAGAATGTAACTTTGTTTTACAGAAAAGACTAAATACCACCGGTGAAAGTGCAACACACTGCGGAGTACATTGAAACAGCCGCTGGACTTGGATGGATGCGTTATTCTTCATCTTGTGGTGTGATGGCGGCGTAACGCAGTCCTCTGCAAATCACTTCACTAATTTCACAAGTGTAGATCGTATAGCTGACATTTGTTCTACACTTTCGTCTCAAATGTTCACTAGCATTTTTAAACAGTATTGCTTATTTTCCGAATAAAAAACATTTATGGCTTGCAGCTATCAAAGGTGCGAAATTTGAATCGGTGATTTTGTCTTTTTATTCAAAAACTGCCAACATACACGAGAATGATAGTAATACATACAGAATTTCAAGTCAAAATTTTGTAAAATATTTTTTTTTAAATTGTTGCATTTGTGGACTTAATCAACTTTTATTAAATGGAGGAACATGCTAATACCAGCATTATGATGCCTCCCACAGTTTGTAGCTTCAACACTCAGTAGCTTCAAATACTATTTTTTTTATTTTAGCCATATTTTGCAGCTTTAAACGTGACTATACTCAATACACTCGAGGTATGAATCAAAAAACGCCTTCAGTCACAATTTTTCGTGTTTTATTCAGTACACGATGCATTTAGGACCCTGTGCGTACATCTTCAGGGATAATTGTTCTTAATAGATGCCTTATTTGTTCTCTTGAAGGAAATGAAATGCATATTCCTGTCACGTAAAGATTTTATGTTAGGTTACGAAGTTTGTAAGTCAGACGCCGAAAATATGTGGGAAATGGTGGAAAAGAAGAATAGTGTAAACTTACCAAGTAATCTAAGAAAAGCGTTTTCAACGTTTTAGCAACAGCAGAAGTTTTTTCCTCCATCGTTTTCAAGCATATCACTTCATTCAAGAGGCACATTCGCAAACACATATTTGTAAACACTTCACAGATGTTTTTGTACATGGTGTGGTCAAAGACGAAGTTTTCATAGTGCTAAAGATATAATTATTAAACAATTGAAATATGCAGGAAACAATTGACATATGCAGGAAATGATATTAGAACAGATCTTTAAAATTACTGAAATAACTGTGGCTTGCCAAATCTGTTTGTTCATTTAACATCGATTCTGGAATTTGATTTTGTGGAGGTATATCTGCAGTTGTTCTAACAGATTTAGCGTCTTACCATTGGCTTCATTATGTAACACTACCAAATTGTTTTCTAGTTTGTTGATGACATGTTTCGTTTCCAACATATGTTGTGCAATGACTGATTTTTCCAAGTGGTTGAGCCTGAAAGCATTTACATGTTCTTGAAAACTGGTTTTCAAGTTTCTGCCTGTTTTCCCTACATACTAGGCAGGACAACAGGGGCATGATACTTTATTTTGTCATAAAAGTGATATTTTGTTTCAACTCTTCCCTTCAGTGTAAATTATTTTGTGCCTGGCTGCAAGTAATTCCTCTGTCCTTTCTAATGGTAATGTGCATGAGCGAGTATTGCTAAAGTATTTGACGTGTTCTCTTAAAAACTTGCAAGAAAGTTTATTGGGTTTGAATTGAAAGCTTGTTAATCAAAATCACACTCGATTGCACTTAAGAGCTTATATTTAAGGTTACGAATTGTCTTTGGCCACTACAATGCAAAAATGTAGATTACTGTACAATCTATTCCGGATATGTGACAACGAAGCACCCGCCTAATGTGTTTGTACTGAAACGAGTATATGAATAAGTATGTTTCAGTCTTTTATCTTGTCTGCTGCATTTCGAACGACAAATTCTTATTACGTTGCATTAAATATGGCGTCGCGCAGCGGCATTGCGATGTACTCGTCCCCATGCTATTGTGATATGTCTTCGAAATAAATCTGTAATAATTTTAGGGGCTATTTTATGTGTGACTACCGTTTCTTCTTAAGAGATACATAACAATCAGTGATAGTTCAGAGAACAGCTATTCCCAATTACACTTAATTATAACATCAAATTCCTGGAGGAAATTAGCGGTTAATGTTGTAGCTTAGGACTGGAGTTTGTACTGGGGATTGTACACGTGTGGGCTTATTTTAACAATAAACATTTTTCTAAAAACAGATAAATACTTGAACAACAACAAAACAGATAACTAACAAGAGTAATCTCAAGTATCTTGCCCAGCTACGACTGTTGAGAAACAAATTTAATTAAGTTTCTTCCAGAACAATAGAAAGCTACTCATATGAAATACAGCCTCATTGACAGCAAAATTGAGGGCAATAATAAAACAGTTAACAACCCACTTTACTCGTCCTCTTGGCTCATATATCACAATAAACCGTAAATAAGAACCAGCACTAGATCAGAACAAAATAATATCAACCATTAATCATAGACGCGGACATAAATCACTGTACAGTAGAGCATACGTTCGCTTAGAATAAAATCTATCTTTATTTGCCACTCTCTCGAACAACTACTAGTTAATACTAGTTAAAACTAGTTAATAGTAGTTTCGAGCGGGCTAGAATCCTATCTACGCTAGAAACACAGCAATTACATAAATCACTGTATAATTATGTACACATACTATCTTAATCATTCTAGCAGCATATTGATCACAACAGAATTCACAGAGCCCATCTCAAGGCAAATGTTAATGCACACCCTCTGCATGCAAGAAAAATGCATTACAGCAAACACACGACGCTGTGTTCATGGCCCCACCGCACGAAATGTTCCTAGGAGTAACCAGTACACACAAAGCACTATGCCTGCTCCGCTCACTGTACCCTATATTCAGCCTACATAACTCGCCACTAGGAGAGACACCAACCGCCCTCGTGACCGGTTGTGTTCACATCACTTGGCTACGCCTCGTCTCGACTGTTAATGATTAGAAACGTCCCGGCACCACCGTCTACATGTTCGCAGTTGGCTCACTTACAGTTCGCTCTCCAGGGAGCGACTCCACCTCTGTCCTCGCACCTCCGTCCCAACTTCTCGCGGGCTGGAGTGGCCGAGCGGTTCTAGGCGCTGCAGTCTGGAACCGTGTTACCGCTACTGTCGCAGGTTCGAATCCTGCCTCGGGCATTGATGTGTGTGATGTCATTAGGTTAGTTAGGTTTAAATAGTTTTAAGTTCTAGACGACTGATGACCTCAGAAGTTAAGTCGCATAGTGCTCAGAGCCATTTGAATCATTTGATGAGGCTCAACTTTCACTTTTTGAAGAGTCACCTAAATTTTTTCCTTGAATATTTTGATGATATCAGTGACAAACAAGGTGGCTCCTCTCATCAAGACATAAAGTGATGGAAAGAAGATACAAGGTTCTCCCTAATAGGACGTCAACCAATTGTGACATGCTTACAGTTGGCGCCGATGACATTTAAATGATTTGCTAGGTCCCATAATTTTCATTCTGGTCGTTTACCTGTTCGTTAATTCTTTCGTCATGCAGTAGGGACTTCAAGTAACAGATGACCCAGCTCAGGGATTCGGCAACGGGGTCAGATTAAGCTTCTGTGGAAATCAGGAATAGATGACAGAATGGCAGAAATGTGCCAGGGGTTTGGACGAATCTGTGACTACATTGCGAATAAAGTTGACTGGTTTATTGATGTATCGTTGTTGATCATCCTATATCTAGAATGAACTGTGTACCAATAGCAGCCATGTAACACAGCATAAGAAGAGTGGTCGTAGAAAGATCTTACTCGCCTTGTCAACAACAGTCGGTTTCAAATCTGATCCATCTCAAGCAGTTTTCAACAGAACATGTTGAGGCGAACTGCATGCGATGGACACTTCAAACCAGTATGAGGCAAAAGTTTTTTGTTCACAGCGGCTGATAAAATTGCGCCCACTTCTTCAGTGGGCCAAACAACACAGAAACTTGTGCCGTGTATTGTGGGCCGCTATTTTGCCTCTTTTCAAATGATAAAAGGCGTCGAATGTACTGACGGCTCAATTAGGCATCTAACTCGCAGTGTGTCGACAGTGCACATCAGGACGAAGGTGGTTCTGTGAAGTTTTAGGGATGTTTTTTATTCTCTGACTTGAGCTCATTTATTGAGGTTAACGTGAAAATGAACTCGGATGGATGTTTCAACGGTATCAGTGATCAAGTTTTCCCCTTCCTTCCACATCTCCATGATGAGTACGCTGTGGACTCCCCCGTCTTCCGTTATGACAACAGTCATGTTGCACGTATATTTTCCTGTCGCACTTCGACTGGAGTGTTAAATCATCAGATATTAACCCCATAGAAAATGTCCGGGGCTATTGAGAGCAGCATACCCGCAATTTGTCAGTTCTTTGGGATCTAATCATCAATAAGTGGCTGAAAAATCTTGTGAACACCCTTACTTGTCGTAAAGCGGCCATTATCGAGACCCAGGTAGTATTTAAATGAAATTATATGGTGCCAGGCACCTTTTCAAGTCTCAGACATTTATGATGTATACGAGGGTTGTCCAGAAAGTAAGTTCCGATCGGTCGCGGAATTGAAATGACTGAGAAAATCCGGTAAAGCTTTGCACAGATGTGTTGCGCAGTGGCTCTATTATCCCGATCGTGTTGCGTCACTCTTTTCAATTTTGAGTGAACAGTGAGCACGTTAAGATGCATAGGAAATAGCGTCTCCCGCTAAGTATGAGGGCCTGGTTAGAGATTTCGCCTGTGTCATGCAGCCCACATAACACAACTGTCGAGCAGTTCCTTCTACAGGGTGTTTCAAAAATGACCGGTATATTTGAAACGGCAATAAAAACTAAACGAGCAGCGATAGAAATACACCGTTTGTTGCAATATGCTTGGGACAACAGTACATTTTCAGGCAGACAAACTTTCTAAATTACAGTAGTTACAATTTTCAACAACAGATGGCGCTGCGGTCTGGGAAACTCTATAGTACGATATTTTCCACATATCCACCATGCGTAGCAATAATATGGCGTAGTCTCTGAATGAAATTACCCGAAACCTTTGACAACGTGTCTGGCGGAATGGCTTCACATGCAGATGAGATGTACTGCTTCAGCTGATCAATTGTTTCTGGATTCTGGCGGTACACCTGGTCTTACAAGTGTCCCCACAGAAAGAAGTCACAAGGGTTCATGTCTGGCGAATAGGGAGGCCAATCCACGCCGCCTCCTGTATGTTCGGATAGCCCAAAGCAATCACACGATCATCGAAATATTCATTCAGGAAATTAAAGACGTCGGCCGTGCGATGTGGCCGGGCACCATCTTGCATAAACCACGAGGTGTTCGCAGTGTCGTCTAAGGCAGTTTGTACCGCCACAAATTCACGAAGAATGTCCAGATAGCGTGATGCAGTAATCGTTTCGGATCTGAAAAATGGGCCAATGATTCCTTTGGAAGAAATGGCGGCCCAGACCAGTACTTTTTGAGGATGCAGGGACGATGGGACTGCAACATGGGGCTTTTCGGTTCCCCATATGCGCCAGTTCTATTTATTGACGAAGCCGTAAAAATAAGCTTCGTCAGTAAACCAAATGCTGCCCACATGCATATCGCCGTCATCAATCCTGTCCACTATATCGTTAGCGAATGTCTCTCGTGCAGCAATGGTAGCGGCGCTGAGGGGTTTCCGCGTTTGAATTTTGTATGGATAGAGGTGTAAACTCTGGCGCATGAGACGATACGTGGACGTTGGCGTCATTTGGACCGCAGCTGCAACACGGCGAACGGAAACCCGAGGCCGCTATTGGATCACCTGCTGCACTAGCTGCGCGTTGCCCTCTGTGGTTGCCGTACGCGGTCGCCCTACCTTTCCAGCACGTTCATCCGTCACGTTCCCAGTCGGTTGAAATTTTTCAAACAGATCCTTTATTGTATCGCTTTTCGGTCCTTTGGTTACATTAAACCTCCGTTGAAAACTTCGTCGTGTTGCAACAACACTGTGTTGTAGGCGGTGGAATTCCAACACCAGAAAAATCCTCTGTTCTAAGGAATAAACCATGTTGTCTACAGCACACTTGCACGTTGTGAACAGCACACGCTTACAGCAGAAAGACGACGTACAGAATGGCGCACCCACAGACTGCGTTGTCTTCTATATCTTTCACATCACTTGCAGCGCCATCTGTTGTTGAAAATTGTAACTACTGTAATTTCGAAAGTTTGTCCGCCTGAAAATGTACTGTTGTCCCAAGCATATTGCAACAAACGGTGTATTTCTATCGCTGCTCGTTTAGTTTTTATTGCCGTTTCAAATATACCGGTCATTTTTGAAACACCCTGTACATGCCCATTCTCGGCCGCACACTGCAGGGGCAATGAAGACGCTTCTGCAGCGTTTCCGATGAGAAGTGTTTGATCACCCACTATACAGTCCGTAATTGGCTCCCCCTGAGTGTCATCTCTGCTCCCAAAAACTGCTGACTGTGAAGACAAAATTTTTCCAACGAGCTGCAGACCAGTGCAGATAACTGGCCGAAAGCACAGGCGGCTGCTTTATATGCCGAGGATATTGGAAAGTTGATACAACACTACGACAAAACTCGAAGCTGGAGCGGCGACTATGCAGAGGAGTAGGTGGAAGGTGTACCTAACTGTTGCAAATAAAACGTTTCTGGTTTTCACTGTGGTTTCCATTTCGAAACCGATCGGAACTTACTTTCTGGACAACCCTCGTTTATGCAGACCGAAGCACCGAATGAAAATTTTTACCAATGCTGGAATTCGAACTCGGGTCTCCTGCTCACTAGGCAGATGTGGTAATCACTACGCCGCCGTCGCACAGTGATTTTGTACAACTGCACCGACCATCCTAACACCCCTCCCTACTCAGTCCAAATTCCCATTCCCAATTTTCATTCAGCGCCTCAGTTGACATAAGTCATAGACATTTGAAACTTCGAAATGTCTCTGATTGATTGAAGCACAAATGAATGGATTTCAGGCACGATCCCCCGTGTCGTTTGCTGCCGAGGTGCTATTCCAGTAGCGTTGGAGAACCTTGAATTGAGGTGGGAGGCGTGCTACTATAGTCAGTCCAGTTATGCAAAGGCGCTGTGGCGGGGTGGTGTAGTGGTTAGAGCATCTGCCTAGTGAGGAGGAGACCCGGGTTTGAATCCCGCCCTTGGTACAAATTATCATTATGCGCTTTATTCCGCGTACATACGAAGAGCTTTTGAAAAGTCCGTGCAAAAATAAAAACTACTAACGTGTTTGGGTAAACCTTTTTCATTTTTCGACATAGTCTCAAAAAACAAAATGGTGCAAATGGCTCTGAGCACTATGGGACTTAACTGCTGAGGTCATCAGTCCCCTAGAACTTAGAGCTACTTAAACCTAACTAACCTAAGGACATCACACACATCCATGCCCGAGGCAGGATTCGAACCTGCGACCGTAGCGGTCGCCTGGTTCCAGACTAGCGCCTAGAACCGTTCGGCAACACCGACCGGTGACATAGTCTCCTTTTAGACTTATACACTTCGTCCAACACTATTCTCATTTGTTGATCTCTTCCGAATAGTAGCAATTGTCCAAGTCTGCAAAATAGGTATTAGTTGCTGCAATCACCTCCTCGTTTAAATAAAATCTTTGTCCTGCCAGTTATTTCTCCAAATTGGGGAACAAATAGTAGTCCGAGGGAGCCAAGTCTGGAGAATAGGGGGGATGTGAAACGAGTTGGAATGTTGTTTCCAATAATTTTCCGACCACAACTGCTGAGGTGTGTGCTGATGCATTGTCGTGATGGAAAAGAACTTTTTGCAGTCCAATCGCCGGCGTTTTTCTTGCAGCTCGGTATTCAAACGGTCCAATAACGATGAATAATATGCACCTGTAGTAGTTTTATCCTTTTCCAGATAGTCAATGAGGATTATCCCTTGCGAATTCCAAAAGACAGTCGCCATAATCTTTCCGGCATAAGGAATGGTCTTCTCCTTTTTTGATGCAGATTCTCCCTTGGTAACCCATTGTTTAGATTGTTGTTTGGTCTCAGGAGTACAGTAATGTATCCATGTTTCATCCACAGTGACGAAACGACGCTTAAAGTCCTGCGGATTCTTCCTGAACAGCTGCAAACCATCCTTGCAACACTTCAGACGATTCCGTTTTTGGTCAAGCGTGAGCAGTCGCGGAACCCATCTTGCGAATTGCTTTCTCATGTCCAAATGTTTATGCAAAATATTATGTACCCGTTCATTCGAGATGCCCACAGCACTATTAATCTCACGCACCTTAACTCTTCTGTCATCCATCACCATATCATGGATTTCATCGATGACTTCTGGAGTCGTAACCTCCACAGGGCGTCCAGAACGTTCAGCATCACTTGTGGCCATATGACCACTCCGAAAATTTTGAAACCACTTATAAACTGTTCTAATCGAAGGTGCAGAGCCACATTAATGTTTATCAAGCTTCTCTTTAGTCTCCTGAGGCGTTTTGCGTTTCATAAAGTAATGTTTCATCACGACAAGAAATTCTTTTTCATCCATTTTTGACAATCACTCGACTTCCTTGAGTCACACGAATGCCTTCTTTCCAAAGATGCTACTAAATAAACATGACCTCGATATGCGCCGGTGGTTCCATCTCTCGGACTTCGCACGGACTTATCAAACGCCCCTCGTACCTCATAGAGATAGTATTCCAGAGTATTAGCGTGATGTCTCCCAGGGGGACATATTTTTATACGGTCTACATATGACGCTTAGGAGCCAGTAAATGAATAAATCATAATGTCAAAGACTTTCGGTAGAGAGTACGGGGTCTGTAGGCGGAGGAACAGGCTTTCTCATACGGAAGGCACGTCGCGGTGCTACAACTACGGCCACAGTCGGACATGGAGCAGGCAGTGCGATGGTCTTCTGAAGACAGCGCGCCCGTGTTTATATCGGTGACAGCGGTAGCTTGTCCCAAAAAGAGTCGCACTACGCCGCTATAATAAACTACAGAGCGGTGTAACTCCGTAAATTACGTGCCAGAAGAATTGGCACCAGAATATGAGCGGAGTGTCGACGTATTTCAAGCGCGACAGTTTTCCCTTCTTCTTTTCTTTTTCTGTAGCCAACGGCACGACGCGGCGTCAGGACGTAGGCAACGGAGTTGGCACTGCCCCCTGTGGGGCGGTGGGGGTGGCGGAGGCGGCAGGTGTGGGCGACACGGCGCCTCGTCTTAATGAAGCGATATTTCAGGGCGGGCGGTGCGGCAGCATACAAGTCGCCTAATTAGGCGGCCAAACGGCTGGAGGAGTTGGCTGTCGCCACCCGAGGCGTTCCACTGCCACACAGACGTTTGCGTAGGCGGCGGCAGCGGCGGCGACGGCACTGGCTCCGTCAAGGCGCTGGGGAGTGGGACGCAATACATGCCTACTCAGTCTCTTCGTGCAATTCCGGTTGAAACGTTCTTTCGTCTCGTTTTTGTAGCTTCCGTGACGTGGCGAGAATCATTCGCGACCGCGGCCAGAGTCCTTGACCCCCTAAGCTGTTCTCACATGCAACGTCTTACTCTTCACGCAACCCAAATGTGAGTTTCAACGTGCCTGGTAGACGCCCAGGTACGAACAGTTAAGTAAGTAAAGTAATGTCGTTTGGCATGAAATGTGTGTGAAATCTTACGTGACTTAACTGCCAAGGTCGTCAGTCCCTGAGCTTACACACTACTTAACCTAAATTATCCTAAGGACAAACACACACACCCATGCCCGAGGGAGGACTCGAACCTCCGCCGGGATCAGCCGCACAGTCCATGACTGCAGCGGTTTGGTATGAACGGCTGGGACATCCCGAAGAGCAGAGTCAGCAGCCTCATGGAAAAGTTTTTTCCTATCCTTTGCGCCTGCAGGCATCTTTCCTTTTGCGAAGTATGAGAACTGTGTGCGTAAGAGTATCTGTCAAGTGCAGGTGACTATAATGGGTGCGTGTGTGTAACGTAGTGTCATGTTCGTGTTGGAGATGATAAGAGAAGGGAAAGGGTGAAACCAGATGATGGCCCATGGTCTACTCTTCTCGAAAAGTACCACGGGGCTCTCCGAGCTTAACGTTCCCATCCGACGGATGGATCACCATTAAGAATGTCGCATGCCCTCACTTCATGAGACACTCCAGAGAGGTTTGGAATTTAAACCAGATATTGGCGCAAAGACTGGTGATCAGGGACATTACAACCTCACCTCTCCTCCCTCTGTCGGTCAAATCATGACAATGAAGATTTCTTCAACCACCAGGATTCGAACTTGTTTACCTCCGGGTCGAGCGCCACGGCTTAGTCGTGCAAAAGCGACTTCGTCCACGTAGGCGGTTAACGAGCTGATACGTCACACATATCGTGCTCATCAACTTAACTTGTGTCCGTAGGGCTATATAGCGACAGTTGCTGGTTGTATCTGGAACTCAAAATACAAAATTTGAGTACGAAAATGGACGCGCGTAAAATAAAGCACTCCGTCTTCAGGCCACAAGTGGTCCATCGGGCCCATCCGACCGCCGTATCATCCTCAACTGAGGAAGCGGATAGGAGGGGCGTGTGGTCAGCACACCGTTCTCCCGGTCGTTATGATGGTTTCCTTTGACCGGAGCCGCTACTATTCGGTTGAGCAGCTCCTCAGTTGGCATCAAGAGGCTTAGTGCACCCCGAAAAATGGCAACAGCTCATGGCGGGCCGGATGGTCACCCATCCAAGTGCCGGCCACGCCCGACAGAGCTTAACTTCGGTGGTCTGACGGGAACCAGTGTATCCAATGTGGCATGGTCGTTGCCCGTTGTAAAATACGCTGCTCTGTAAAACGTAAGGACGAGAGAGATAAAAAGAACAGAACATATGAGGAACGTTCAATAAGTAATGCAACACATTTTTTTCTCGGCCTATTTCCGTTGAAGAAAAGCGGAATTTGTAGTGGACATCATGGAATATTCCCACTTCAGCCCCTACAGTTACATGGATTTCCGATAGGTGACGGTGCTGTATGTACCCTTCAAAATTGCATCGGTAACAGAGGTGCGTTCCAAGCAGAGAACTGTCATTGAGTTTCCTTTGGCGGAAAACCAGAGTACCGCATATATTCATAGGCGCTTGAAGAATATCTGCGGATACCTGGCAGTGAACAAGAGCACGGTGAGTCGTTGGGCGAGGCATCTGTCATAATCGCAACAAGATCGCGGAAACCTGTCTGATAACCCGCGTGCCTATATAATGGTGTATTGTTCCCAGTACTAGCCACTTTTACAACTTTCAGGCCTTGTCGCACGTCGGGCCGGCGATCTGGAGATAGTTCCCTGTCGGAAGAGAAACGTCTTCCGTATCTGCATGTATTTGCGGACTTGCTTTTACAGGATCATTTCTGAGAAAATCGTATCTGTTAGGGCTGTAAAACGTTTCTCCTCAGTCTGAAGTATCACTGCACTGCTGGTGCCCGACACTGTGTCACCAATGCACACAGTGTATTTTTTGAGTTGTTTGGGTTTTCACTCCAAAATGTTGAAAAAAAAGACATTATAATAGGGAATCAGACGGTGATGTCAGAAGATGTAACAGTGGCGTCAGTCATTTTTGATGCCAGGCCATTCTATTGGGGGGAGTAATTTTTGCCTATCTCATACAGGCAGACTGTGCGCCGAAATATGATTACGCGATTGGCGTTTATAAATCCTGCCGCTTGTTAGTCCAAGGTGCTCCTCGTGGAGCCTTTTTTTGGTGTAGTAAATTTCGAGACAAGAATTCTTGGAATTCATCTGGTGATGACGTTTTCTGAAGATCGATGAGATCGTCTGGTGATGGCGTAGAGTGAAGACTGCTCTCCCAGAAGTGACTATAGAGGCGGAATCAACATTCGACTCTGTGCAAAAACGCACTGGTGGCGAACTTGCAGTTTTGGAGGTCTGAGCACAGGGTTTACATATAATGGGCTTGTACATGGTGAGCATCTATGCAGCTCCGGCATGTTAGCAATTTTGCAAAGTGCTTCATTATCCTCAGCAGCATGTTCTTACGACTTGCAGCAGCAGTTGTTCAGTCAATGCATATAGCATAGTCTTACAGTTTAGTGGATCATAAACACTGATGCTTACGATAGAATCAGTGAGTTAGCGTTAATGTTGATATAGAAAGAGCGAGCCATCATCTAGAGAATTCCTAGCCTTCCAGCCAAATTTGCCAACGATTCATTAGCTCTTATGTGATTGTGTTTTGTAGTTGTTTTAATTGCAAATCTGTTCATCATTATTACGTTCCAATGTCATACTTCAAACAACTTTCTTGTAATAAATCCATCGTGACAATGAATAATCTCTCTCATTTCAATAGATGGTACACATTTCCTACTTGTTGTTTTTTGTTCCTGTTCTCTGGGATATTTGATATCATTTATTGTTTTATTACTACACTTCATACAAATACTTTCAGAAAAGACTTCCTAACACTTAACTCTAGATTCGGTGTTAAAACATTTCTCTACTTCAGAAACACTCTTATTGACATTAACAAACTACGTTTTATACCCTCTCCACTTCGGCCATCATTAATTATTTTGCTGCCCAAACAACAAAACTCATCTACTAAAACTCATCTACTTTGAGTCTCGTTTCCTAATCTAATTCACTCAGCACCACCTGATTTAATTTGACTACATCACATCATCCTTGTTTTCCTTTTTTGTGTTCACTTCTTTCATGATTCTTAAACCAAGTGTTAGCTATGATTAAATTATGCTCTGTGCAAAATTCTGCCATATGACTTCCTCTTTCATTCCTTTCCCCCATTTCATATTCAGCTACTATGTTTCTTTCACTTCCTTTTCCTACTATCGAATTCCAGTCCCCCATCATAATCAAATTTTCGCTTCCTTCAGTACCTGAATAATTTCTTTTATCTCATCATAGATTTCTGCAGTCTCTTCATCATCTGCGGAGCTAGTTGGAATATAAACCCGTACTATTGTGGTAGCTGTGGGCTTCATGACTACCTTGGTTCAGTAATGCATTCGCTATGCTTTTCGTAGTAGCTTGCCAGCATTCCTATTTTCTTATTCATTATTAAATATGCTTCTGCCTTAGCCTTCTTTAATTTTTTATGTATAGCCCTGTCTTCACATGGTCGGAAGTCCTGTTCCTCCTGCCACCGAACTTCATTAATTCCCACTATATCTAATTCAGCCTATCCATTTCCCTTTATAATTTGCTAATCTACCACGCTCCGATCCTCAGAAAGCCAGTTTCGTTTCTCCTGATGATGACATCCTCCTGAGCAGTACCCGGCCAGAGATCCGAATGTGGGACTATTTTACCTCCAAAATATTTTACTGAAGAGGACACCTTCATCATTTAACCATGTTGTACAGCTGCATGCCATCGGTGAAAATTGCAGCTGCTGCTGCCCCTTGCTTTCAGCCGTTCGCAGTACCAGTTTTGGTTGGTGTTAAAAGGCCATATGAGTCAGTCATCCAGACTGTTGCCACTGCAACTTCTGAAAGGCCTACTTCCCCTCTTCAGGGACTACACATATGTCTCGTCTGTTGTGGTTGCATCTACGGTACAGATATCTGTATCGCTATGCAACCCACTCCACCGACGGCAAGGTCCATGGTTCATACGGGGACTCGTTCCACGTATGATGCAGTAACCTACAACAAAGTACTGTCTGAGAAGCGCTGTATAAATATACAGCCAGATCTTGGTAAGATTTCAAGGTGGTGCAAAGTTTGGCATATTGCTTTCCATGTACAGTGATGTGAAACTGTGCATTTCGTAAAACTTAGTATCCCATGAATAAAATATCAGTCAGTCACAAATGGAATCAGTCACCTCACACAAATATCTGGGTGGAACAGTTTGTAGAGATATGAAGTGGAACTACCACGTATGGTCAGTTGTAGGTAAAGCAAGAAGGTATCTTTGATTCATTGGCAGGCTACTGAAAAAATGCAGTCAGTCTTCAGTAGAAACTGCTTACAAAACAATTCTGCGTCTCATCTTAGAATATTCCTACAGTATATGCCTCCCATAACACAGTTTCAAGGACAGGAGAAACTGAAGAATCGATGTATGTAATTGAGCCCCCTATATATAGCTCCCATACAGACTGCGAAGACAAGATTAGACAATTACAGCACGTAGGGAGACATTTAAGTAGTCATTCTCGCCACTTTTCATACCCCATTGGAAAGGGAAGAATCTCTCACAGTGGTACAATGCTACGCTCTGCCAGCCATGGTTTGCAAAGTATATATTTAGATGCAGAAAAGAATAAGGCCGATTTCCTTCTCCATTCTTGCAGAAATCCGAGCTTGTGCTCCATTTCTAATCACCATGTTGTCGACGCGACGTTAAACCCTAGCTTTCTTTCTTTTTTTGTAGAAAAACAAAAATTAAAATATATTTATTTTTTGTAAAAAAAATGTGTTTACCAGAAAAAAGGAAATTTCACAGCCCAGCAGTGAATATTTTTAGTAAAAATTTCACGTCTTTTAGACGAAGTGCCCTTTTAACAATGGACCTTACCCAGCGTGTCCCGGTGAGTGTCATATTAACTTCGATCTTGGAAAATCGTCAGTGGGCACTAAATTTCATTTAATGTATATCAGGAAATCCGCAGGGCTCTCACCACGCCAGGCTTTCAGACTTGTGTGTACTGATAATACTTTGTCGCTTCTGTGTTTTAAGGAAACTCTTTCCTGAATTCAGTCGGGAATATCCTCCCTGCTAAGTAAACAGAGTGAGTTTAAGATATTACAGCTTTGATTTTTTTCTCTCCCACTATGTCATATCGAATTTCAGGAGGGAAAATTCCAATACGACTGTATAATTTCATCAGTTCAGCTATGGAGCACATAATGATCAAGAGCACTCCTTGATCGTTCAGGATATGGCTTATCAACCAATTTCTTCTTCTACGTCTACATCTACATATATAATCCGCTAGCCACCAAGTGTTGTGTGGCGGAGGGCACAATTCGCGCCAAAGTCATATTCCTCCCCCCCCCCCCCACCACCACCACCACCCTCTCATCCCCCCTCCTTTCCACTCGCGGATCGAGCGAGGGAAAAAAGGCTGTTTTAACGCCTCAGTACGAGCTCTTATTTCCCTTATCTTCGAATGGTGATCATTGCGAGATTTGAAAGTTGGTGGTAATAATATATGCTCTACATCCTCGGTGGAGATCGGATTTCGGAATTTAATGAATAGCCCCTTCCGTTTAGCGCGCCGTCTATCTGCAGGTGTGTCCCACTTAACTTTCGATGAGATTTGTAACACTGTCGCTATGGCTAAGTGTACCAGTCACGGATCTTGCCACTCTTCTTTGGACCTTCTCAATCTCTTGAATCAGACCCAACTGGTAAGGGTCCCATACTGACGAACAATACTCTAAGACTGGACGAACGAACGTATTGTAAGCAATTTCCTTTGTTGAAGGACTGCATCGCTTCAGGATTCTACCAATAAACCGCAATCTAAAGTTCGCCTTACCCGTTACTTGTGTAATCTGATCATTCCATTTGAGATCATTTCGAATAGTCACACACAGATACCTAACGGATGTTACCGCCTCCAAAGACTGGGCATTTATTTTGTACTCTTACATTAATTGGGATTTTCGCCTTGTTATACGCAGTAGGTTAGAGAGATAACTGCCAGTAATTACACCACGCATTTATTTTCTGCAAATCCTCATTGACTTGTTCACAACTTTCGTGTGATACTTTCCTGTAGTCAACAGCATCATCGGCAAACAGTCTAATGTCGCTGTCAATACCATCAACCAGATTGTTTAAGCAAATCGTAAAAAGCAGCGGACCTATTACGCTGCCCTGGGGCACGCCTGAAGTTATACTTATTTCTGTTGAAGTCACCACGCTCTGGACGACATACTGCTCCCTGTCTGTTAGAAAACTTTCTATTCAAACGCATATGTCATCGGATAGAGCGCGCACTTTTTGGAGCAAGCGACAGTGAGGAATTGAGTCGAACGCCTTTCGAAAGTCGAGAAATACGGCATCAACCCGGGAGTCGACATCTAGCGCCTGTTGTATATCATGCACCAAGAGGGTCAGCTGTGTCTCGCATGACCGCTGATTCCTAAAAGCGTGCTGGTTTGCGCAAATGAGCTTCTCAGAGTCTAGAAAGGTCATTATGTCTGAACACAAAATATGTTCAGAATCGGTATACCAATCAGGCAAAATCTCTGTGAGCTTTAAGGCAATCATCCTATCGACCCACCAGGATGAAAATACTCGTTTGGTAAAACACGGTGTCCTGCAGACTGAGGAAGTCCGTAATGCCTGCTGCATATCCACGTCCGACAGGATTCTTCAACATTTCAAGTTTTTTTTAAGGGACCTAAGGCGTGATCATCACGCGGGGAGAGATCAGGACAATTGGGCGGGTGCTAGAGTGTCTCGCCGGCCGCTGTGAGCGAGCGGTTCTAGGCGCTTCAGTCCGGAACCGTGCTGCTGCTACGGTCGCAGGTTCGAATCCTCCCTCCGGCGTGGATATGTGTGAGGTCCTTAGGTTAATTAGGTTTAAGTAGTTCTAAGTTCTAGGGGACTGATGATCTCAGATGGTAAGTCCCATAGCGCTCAGAGCCATTTCAACCATTTTCGGGTGTCTCCCACTTGTGTTGGCGTAACCTCTGCGTTACGACATCTGCGATATGGGGAGGTAGATTATCCCTTCGCGCACCATTCCAGAATGTGCTGCCTCATACGTATTCCTCATTCGCCGACGGATGTCTGTCAGTATTTGTCCTTCGGCAGCAAAGAAAACAATAACAGTACGTTGGTCCTGTTTGGACGCATTTGATAATAACGTCGCCTTAGCTCAAGTTTCGGCATTTACCACTCGCACGTCCAAAATAGACGAATATCACACTAACAAGTTTGCCTATATGGCGGTGCCTAGATAGGGTATCCCACCAATCTCTGCCACTTCATATTGTTCCGAACCTAAGAAAAATGCATTCGATCATTAATGCACATATGTCAGGGTCTCACACAAGGGGAGGAATACACAATCCATAAATGCAAATAAACATCACTTTCAACACAAAGTTACTTTCTTTATAAGTGACGCACTTATGTCTCTTCGACGGAAATGAAAACTGGAGGTGCAATTAGTGACGGCAGACTTGGCTGGTTCAAATGGCTGTGAGCACTATGGGACTTAATTTCTAAGGTCATCAGTCCCCTAGAACTTTAGAACTACTTAAACCTAACTAACCTAAGGACATCACACACATCCATGCCCGAGGCAGGATTCGAACCTGCGACCGTAGCGGTCACGCGGTTCCAGACTGTAGCGCCTAGAACCGCACGGCCACTCTGGCCGGCCGGCAGACTTGATTTTACTGTTCTAAACCTCATATTTTCCGAAATATGTCGAATTTAAAGGATGACAACGGCGCCACAATTTCATCCATAATGCGTAGAGCAAGGGTTGCGTAGAGCAGGATTCAGGACTTTTCAGGCAATCCGCGTTACAATCATTCAGCGCAAACAGTGGTACCGTTTCCATTATTTAAAGCCTAAGTATTCCAAAAGATATCAGGTTTCGAGCAGTGAAACCAAGTCTGCTGCCACTTGTTGTACCTCTAGTTTTCATTTCGGTACAAAAAAACATGCATATACCACTTTTAAAAAGCGTAGCTTTGTGTTGAAAGTGAAGTTCGTTTACATTAATGGGTTGTGCAGTCCTGCCCGTTGTTCGAATCTCGACATAGGTGCATCCCTGGCAGATTGCGTATTTCACATTTTGTTTCATTCCGGAAATATACGAGGTGGCAAAGTTCTATGGAACACACTATATACCTGCATCGGAGTCGGGCTACGTTGCATATGCAGCAAAGCTCTCAAACGAATACTTTCTGATTGCCCATTATGCTTTCAGAAATTACTTCCAATCTCTTGAATTTGTATTTGATGTTAACAGATTTCGCTTTTTCACAATCGCATTTCTTGTCAGTCCAAGTTTGCATTTAATTTCACCTCAACTTCAGCCGCTGTCAGTTCTTTGCTTCTCAAATAGCACAATTCATCTACTAGTTTCAGTGTTTCGTTTCTTACTCTAATTCTTCAGAATCACCTCATTTAAGTCCAGCATTCTCCATTATTCTCGACTCACTTTTGTTGAATTTCATCTTGTAACCTCTTTTCGTGACATATCCATACTATTGTCCTTCCAAATCCTTTTCTATTACCAACAGTCGTACTATGTCATCGGCATCCCTTAAAGTTTTTGTGTCTTCCGCTTGAACTTTAATTTCTTCACCAAACTTCTCTTTGGTTTCTTTTGCTGCTTTCTCTATGCACTGATTGAATAACAACGAGAATAAGCTAAAACTCTGCCCAACCACTCTTCTCAATCGCTGATTCCCTTTCATGTCATTCGATTCTTTTAACTGCTGTCTGCTTTCTGTACAAACTGTAGACAACATTTCGCACACTGTATTTTATCCCTAATATCTTCAGAATTCAAACAGTATATTCCATTCAATTTCGTCATAAGCCCGTTTTAGCGTAACAGACAGATATACACATTATAACATGTAAGATCAAGAAACGAGCGGAAGCCCACCGAAATCGCAGCCACGAGGAATATAAGGAGACCGTCTTCTGCATTGTGTAACGTCTCCTTTCGTTCGAGAGATTCTCACGTAACAACATATGCGACGTTCGGCGCCCCAGATATATCTGTTTTTCGAGCGACTCTTTCCACACCGATGAGTTACGCAATGGAAACAAGAGATGTCCACGGAAGGGAAAGATAAAATATATGGAGCAGAGCACGCTACCCGGGAGACTGCATAAAACAGTCCTCTTAGAAATATTGGACAGTCTTATTCGGCAGGAGCTAGCGTTGTTCATAGGTCACAAATAAGATAGCCTCCTGTGTAATTCCACTTCATACACGTCCTGATTTATGCGAAGACTCGAAGACAATGTTATTGAAAGGGAAGAAGAAATAGAGGAGGACGAGATGAAAAATATGACACTCCAAGAATAATTTAACAGAGCAGTGAAAAACGTAAGTGAAAGCAAGAAACTTGAAGTAGATGACATTCCCTTAGAATTATTGTGATTCTCGAGAGTACAGACCATGACAAAACTATTTCATCCGTTATGCAAGATACGTGAGACAGGCGAAGTAGCGTCGAGTTACAGAACAAGGTAGTATTTCCAATTCCAAAGAAGGTGTGAATATTCCTGAACCATCAGTCATTGTATCATAATAGTGATGCTAATTATTTACGGAAGAGTGGAGAAACTGTAAGACGCCCATCTTCGATATTAAGACAATATCTGGACTCCTAAAGTTCTCTACCAATTGTAAGTATCTTTTCTCATTAAAAGATTTTCCCGCACTTGTAAAATATCGTTCCTGATACGAGTGGTTTGTCATAAACTGGACGCCGAATTAACCAGTTAAAAGCAACGCGATTAACAGCGGAAACCGTTATACGGAAACCTCAGTCATCAGTGATTTCTCTGTAATCATAACTGAGAAATTGTTTGTTCACATGTCAGAACTTTAAACGACATGATGAACTTTTTGTCCTAGATCTGGATTTAAACCAAGCACCAATAGCCATTGTAGCTACCTAAATCTTTCGTGCCTGACCAAGACTCAGTCATAGTAATGTTTGCTACTGGTGGCTAGGCATAAAGAGTAGTGAAATATCTAAGTTTTCACCAGTATCAATTAGCAAGTTGACAATTTTTGTGCTCTGCTTGGAATCATATCAAGACCCTTATCTCCCTGTTAACCAACCATGGAAAACGTCTAACGTAATTTCAAGTAACAAAGTTAGCACGTGTTTAAATCAAAGTGCCATGATGTAAAGTTTTGTGACAGCTACTCGAACCTAGCACGTAATCAGATTGTTAAATTTGTTAAGTGAGATATAAGATAGCTAACTTTTTCACCAGCAACGAAATGTTAGAATTAGAAATGAGGATACAATTTATTTTTTTCCTGAGAGGGAAGCGAACCGGGCACTTATCGCCATTGTTTCCTATCCACGAATTGTGTGCTCACCAGTAGTGAGATGTGTGCATACGTGACTAGAGATAACGGCACTATAGTTATTGTTGACGACACAAGAGACATTAAAAATGAAAATAATTTATCACAAGGAGCTTGGTATGCATACCCTAGGGCTTCAAATGAAACCATGAATATTTTTGTGCTGGACCAGTATTCGAACCCACATATGTGCCTTTCGTGGAGACCTAGAGGAGATTGTAATTTTGCGGAAAACAACGAAATGATCGAACTATGTCATTCCGGTGTGGGGCACATACCATGAAAGAAGAGAAACGAACTCGAATACCAGTGCAGCACCAAATTTTTCAACGCGTCAAGTTCAAATAAAATAAGAGCCCTGTGTTCTGTAGTGACCAACGGTTCACTGAATAAACTTTCTAGTGTAAGGAAGCTCACTGGTGACGAGTTTCTGACTGACGCGAGTTCCGCCTCTGCTATAATCTAAATTAAAGCGGCTGTGTCACACTTGGTAGCGAAGCGATACGCGGACTCTGAACTACGGTGCAACCTGACCTCCTCACTTTGTGTTACTAGACGAGAATGAGATCTGTTCTTGATTGTTTGAAATACTTGATGGAAGTGGGAATCGCACCCACACTTCCCAACCAAGAAACTAGGATCAATCCACGAGTCCACTGCAGCCCACATTTCCTACACTCACGATTTTGTCGTGACGTATGATGATGTCCTTAGCTAACAAACTGGACACGGTGAAAAAATTCCGTTCTTTGTTAATTGGATAATTATCAGCAGGCTTCTGACAAGGAAATACACTAGTGTCTTGTCATCTGGATGTAAATACTCTTCTAGCCCTTATAGCATCGATTCGAAGGCAGTTTGAAATTTTCACTGTTCCAAGACATTCTTAGATCGAGAAATACCATATCAAAAAAAAAAATGGTTCAAATGGCTCTGAGCACTATGGGACTTAACATCTATGGTCATCAGTCCCCTAGAACTTAGAACTACTTAAACCTAACTAACCTAAGGACTGCACACAACACCCAGCCATCACGAGGCAGAGAAAATCCCTGACCCCGCCGGGAATCGAAACCGGGAACCCGGGCGTGGGAAGCGAGAACGCTACCGCACGACCACGAGATGCGGGCACCATATCAAAGCATAAGTTAACAAATACTTCGGGATTATTACTCATTATCGCTATTAATTTCCTCATTTTTCTGCTGCTACACACGTGACTGAAGTAAACATTTAATGTTTCTTTATCATATTTAGAATTAGTTGCCAAAAACAGGTAAATATTTAGTTCGCAGCAGATGGTTGCTGCGTTCTGTGGCAAGTGTAGCAGGTAGTTATTTCGTTTTTTCCATGTCTGGGGAATACTTTTCAAGTTTCAACATAGATTACATTAAAACTAGATAACTAATGAAGACGTTACTTCATAACAGAAATTCGTTGCACTATTTCATTTGCTTGCGCTTAGCAACGACCCTTGTCATAAGACAAAACTGGCGGTAAACATCAGTTTCAAAGCCAGAGGGTGTTAGTGTCTTCTGTTAAATGTCACAATCATTCTCGACAGATGACTTGGTCGACGTCACCTGTTTCAAGTAGTACAAGGAAGAAAATGTTGCAGAATATCAACTGTTTTCCGTTACAATAAACTCATTTTACGTGGTCCATGTTCATATTTTCACGGGATTACTCGAACTGTACTGTCCACTTCAATCATGTACCAAAATATTTCAGCTTTGGAAATCTACATCCCACTCAGAGGCCTTTGTTGCCAAACGGAAATTCTAGCTTTGTGGAACACCAGTTTTAGTAAACTGATGTAACAAAGTATGTCTATCACTGCTCTTTCTCACCGGAAAATACGCAGTTGTCCTATTGAGCCCTGTAACGATACTGCAACAGTAATTTCGTGTGTAAGCAATGCATACTGATTGCAGAACTTAATAGCGCCGAGGCTTCCAGTTCTGTGTATTCCTGACCTACACTGGCACTGCATCATTTCAGGCACCAGTTACTGCAACATCATACTGGCAACAAGAGTGTGCTCATACTGCCAGCTTCATTACTCACTTCACTTGATTTCGTAATCACTGAAATAAGAGTCACATGACTTCCCAACATGAGAGGTTTCATTTCGTTCCTCCTTTCCTTCTGGGAAATTATTTTCCTAGTCAGTAAGCGTTTTTCCTTCTAACCAGCGAAATGCGGCATAATCAGACAGTAACAGCTTCACAAACAGTTGTTTAGTGCTGTCAAGAATTCTTTTAACATAGTCGCAGGTGAAGGAATTTAGTTTAATCTTAAAACATCTTAAGCAGCAATATTCACCAATTTACCGAACAAGAACAGCTTTTTGTGCAGGTAGGAAAAAGCTTAAACACAGAGTCTGCACAGTCTGGGCCAGGCCGATCTTTCAGATAGCACTGCATTATAGTTTGCCTAGGAGGTATCACTGGTTGTGTTCCTGTGGATGTAGAAATCATTAGTTCAAAGCGACTTTAACTTATAAGGGTACGGTACTTCTAAAAATAAAAAAAAGGATTAACAACCGAAGGCCGAGTTCATCCTCAAACTTAAATTTTTCTCTAATGGGAAACCACGAGAGACTGTTTGTCCTCCGCTTCTTCCAATGAGCATTGGAAGCCATATACACAATGCTTACATTACTACGAATACTTTGGACGTTACTATTGATGTTGTCTTCCTAAATTAACAGCTCTTTGTCTACAGCGAATAAAAATTTGAAGGAACGGCAGAATTCAAACGCGATAACAACAAATTACAATTTCACTGCCTTACCTGGTCCACTATACTCCCACATGTATGCAGCGCTGTTACAAATTTCTGTAGTGTAGTAAGTGTGGAAACACAGTTGGCTACTATGCGATAGCCGGAGCAACATGAACTCCATCACAATGTGAGTCTAAATCTTATCTTTAATCTCTGAAAACAGTGTAACTATTAATAGCAAGTTTGATGTGTAGAGACAACATCCATTTAACTATACTCTAAACAATACTCGCAAGGAACTAATTCATTAAATATTTTTTCAAAGCATGTAATGGGGAATGGATTTGACTTATGAGGCGGAGGAAGTGCTTTCCGCCTTGTATCGCACTTCGTTTCCTGCTGCCTTGTCAGCGGGTCATTACTTCAGAAATGTCACAGCTCAAGAAATTTCATAAAGGTTGTACTCCTGCGCTTTATGAAGATGGATACTGTATCAGCACCTTAGGATACAGAAAATTAGAGACACATCTGTAGGTGAAGAGGATGGTGGAGGAAGGCTGTGTCAACCATGGTCGTCCACTCCATTTCCTAGTTTCTTAAATCGCATATTAGATATCTGTTTAAGTTATCTTCCTCATGGGACCTCAAACATAATTCGTTTCATTCTCTAATCCATCTGTAAGAGCAAAAAAGTTCCAGTAACATTTCCGGCAAACAGTTGGTGGCTGCGTCAAGATCAGAACAGCTCGAGGGTTTTCTCGCCCCATAGCAGCTACCGGCTACCAGCCATACACCTCCAGCCATCAACAAGAGACACCTCTGACCAGGTGAACGTGACGCTAGGCTGTGAGTGTATCTACCAACGGTAATTTTCTTATTTGAAGTTCTCGTATTTACCTCACAGTAACGATTTGGGTTTTGCATGCCTGAAACCTATGAACGACTTAAGTGTGATAAAGAATAGTCGCAAGGTCAAGGTGAAAAAGGTCTAACATATGACATGTTGACCGCTTTGGGTTTAGAGAGGTGGGGGGGGGGGGGGGGTGAAGGGCAACACAGGCAACTCTGAATCTTTGTGTTGTATGTGGAGCGAGTGCTTTTGTGGTAAAACACGTCAGAAATTTCGCTTCAAGAAAGATCGTCCTGGCTTGGATGATTTTGCACATTCAGGGAATCTCGATAAGAGACATGTGATGAAGAGCGACTATTTAAGCGTCGTGCAACATTTGCAGCCAACAGGCAAGGTTCAGAAGTAGGGAGCAGTAGTACTTCATGCTCTTATTTAAAACAACAAAATCAATGTATTTTTACTTTATCGTCATCAGTTGGCTCATTGTGAATTCCAAAGCAATATTCCTTCTGGTGACAAGATACGATATGTTTATATTAACTTCTTCTTAAGAAGAACTATTGTCTGAGTTCTAAAAAAAGACAAGCAAAGGGCAATATGAACATAATATTTTCCTCTGGCGGCTCCCCCAGGGGAGAGTATACCGCAACTAAGATACATAACGCTCACAGTATAAGAAAAACAACCTACAAAACTTCATCACTTGTTGATACTACACGATAACGCACTCTGTCGATCTCACCAACAAAATTATCCACATGTTTGTAAAGTCATCCTTCATGCAGCACTTACTCTTTAGACCTTAGGCCCTCAAATGTTTACCTTTCAGACACCTTATTGAAAAAAGTCAAGTTAATTCCTCTCTGCACGAAAATGCACTTCAGACCTGGTTTGAAAAAATCCTTAACTCAGGTCCAGTAGGTTTCTACAGGCGTGGAATCGGTAAACTACCTGAGTGTTATCGGACTGTTTTAAACATCGTGAGAGAATATACTGTTGATGATTAATTTCTCTCTAGTGTTTACTGTTAAGTTCAATATAATAACGGGCAACGCTATTAAAATATGCACTCTCCTAATTCAAATGAAATTCAGATTACCACGATATCCTTAAGACGAAAGACCATTTTAAAAAAAACGTAAGGAATCTGTAACAGGAGCGAGCGTATGTTACCACGAATTAGTAAGATGTTACTCATTGTGGTCTTCGAAATGGTCTGCGTTTGTATTGTATTGGACTGGGGACCTAGAAATGACAGAAAGTCTTCGTCCCCGCCATAGCCTCAGTCGTACACAACAGGCTACAGCAGTCCATACACCCTGCCACCGCCCCACACCGAACCCAGGGTTTTGTGCTGTTCGGCCCCCAGTGGACCCCCCTCCCCCGGGAAAGTCTTGAAACGTCCCCTTAGAAAAATTTATGAATTACTGTGCTGATAAAACTCTTAAGCTATTTTATTTTCAAACAGCTGAGCCAAACTGAACGTACTCAGACATTTCGCTCTTTTCCTATTCTGATCAAAACTAAAGTGACACACAATATTTTTAGCGCGACGCAATCTGACTTTCAAAAATCCCTACAAAAGAATGGCCCTGACTAACAATAATCTGCACCTTTCATCAATCACTTACCTCACAAAAATCTTCGTTACTCGAACTACTGCAATACAGCGAGCGCCACTACTGCCAGCTAAATAAAAGATTCAAAGATTCAAACTACTGATGGCACTAGCTACTGACAGGCATAGTTAGCAAATGAAAGATTGTGATAGAGAACAAACAATGTGCCGGCCGGAGTGGCCGAGCGGTTCTAGGCTCTACAGTCTGGAACCGCGCGACCGCTACGGTCGCAGGTTCGAATCCTGCCTCGGGCATGGATGTGTGTGATGTCCTTAGGTTAGTTAGGTTTAATTAGTTCTAAGTTCTAGGCGACTGATGACCTCAGAAGTTAAGTCGCATAGTGCTCAGAGCCATTTGAACCATTTGAACAAACAATGTATTTACCTTAATAGTGTTCTAAAGTCACAATATATATAGCAGTTCATGACATCCAGTCTTATAAATTTACTGTCTCTGATGGACACACGTCCAGATCATCCGCTCTCAAAACTCCATCTCTCTCCCAACATCCACCACTGCTGGCAGCTCATCTCCAACTGCGCAACGCTACGCGCTGTTAACAGCCAAGTGCCCAACACTACAATAGCGAATATTACAACAATGCCAACCAGCCACAGACTGCACACAGCACATCCAGTGATTTTCATACAGAGCGCTACGTGGCGTTACCAATATAAAAACCTAAACAGCCTACTTACAGTCTCACACCAGACAAGAGTAACCCCAATGTTTGCGTGGTAAAGTAATTATGGTGTACGCGTACGTGGAGAGTGTATGTGCAGAAATCGCTGACATAGTGTAACTGAGGCGGAAATAGTCTGTGTTTGCTTCCTGTCCCGTGTCACAATGAAGTAGTACGGAAATGTGGCAATTCATACATAAAATTTCCTTATTGACTTTCGATCTGACCGTTTGTAGCTCTGCCACGAAATGGCCAAAAATGTGCCCTTCAGCGAGACTGGAACCGGGGACCAAAGCAGCACCCATTTCACAAGCAGTTACATTACCTCACAGCTAGTAGAATTCGCCGTTTTAGTGCTCTCCCTTATTCTCCCGTGCTGGCTAGGACACACGTTCGCAGTGTAACAGATGATATTAAGTACCCTTTCCACTTCGAATAACTTTCCTGGACGCAGAACTATAAATTGATAATTATATTTCAAACCTTATGCGAAAATCACAGAGACTGTTTAATGGAAACGATATGAATTTATCAAGTGAATTTAACAGGCTACTTCTGCGTCATCGAGGAAGTCATCTTTTTTGGCGGGCTTTGCCCAAAAGTACTCGCCCACATACAACACAAAGGTTAAGGGTTGCCTCTACTGCCTTCACCCCCTACTAAACCTAAAGCGATCAACATGTCGCATATGTTAGATCTTTTTCGCCTTGCGACTATTCTTTATTACACTTTAACAACGTTCATAAGTTTCAGGGACCTAAAATCCAAATGTTACTGTGGGTTGCAAAACATATCCTGCGCTGTGGCCAAGCTTGAGTTATACTTTTAGGAAGAAGAACACTAGCCTCGTGAGGTCTAGGAAGTGACTACAGCTTGTGTCTCAAAGACGTGGCGGCCGAGCGACGAAGTACCCTAAGTACCTATACGTCAATGAGTCTTATTTACGTTTCTGTAGCTGCGTTTAGGGACTAGAGCATTGTCACTAACAATGCTCAGATGCATCGAGTGCAAACTAAACAACACATATCATTAACTGTCACAATTATTTGTGTTTTTCTGTCTTAGGCGTACTGAAACTAAAAAGCTCATCTCAGACATGTTTTGCATTTTTAGAACATCCCCAGTAGTTATATTGTATATTTTGTTAGTAGGCAACACATATTTTTTATGATAGTAGACTTGGAAAATATTTTTCTTGAAATCGTTGTCAATGACACAATCCATGAAAGACAGTCACACAAATAAAGAGACAACGTCACAGTATCGATACGAAACAACATCCACAAGGAGACGTCATAAGCTACAAATAACATAAAGTTCCTAATCGAGAAAGGCTACTATGAAGGAAACTATAAGAAATGACAGGAAATGAGAGCTTAACATTCACTTCGAAATTAAACTAGCGAATATATGCAGCGCGATTTCGATTCCAGCTTCTGCTAGCGCAAAAGGAGAAGCAGTTGTTATCAAAAAGTGGCACAATGAACACAAAACGCTAACAGCAATATCTAGAATAAGTCATCCTTGAGCAAAACTGTCATTCATCCCATGAATACTAAATATAGATACTATCACCTATTCGTTACGAAGAAAAATGTATCGGCTTCTGATGCTTTGTCAATAAAAGCAAAAAGCTGAACAGGTTTTCAAAGTGCAGTATGCTTTATACAGAGAGAACTCGCAGTTACAACAGGTTCACTAACCTGATCATGGTATTGAGATTCTGTGCGTCGCTTGCACAAAGTGTTATTAATCTAGCTCCTAAGGTTTTAATATTAACGACGCCTGTAGGCTACAACAATAGTCATATGAGAATTATCGAGTTGTGTTGTGGTGGCATAGATGGGCAACAGGTTCAGAGACTATCCATATTATGCTAGATCATAATACCATACTCCCACTACATAGGATGATAGGCCGTACTTAATTTCTACCAGTGAAAGAATTGCTCATCATTGGCTGAATAGCATCAACACCACTAACCCCTCACCCAACACACACACACACACACACACACACACACACAGTCCCAGTATATGCCAGTTAATCGCTGCAAAATGCTCTATGCTCGCACCTTTCTTCCAACTACTTAATTTCTATCGCAGTAGTGTCATCCCGTTACTGTGGCGATAAAGCAGTAATATGGTCAACTACACCATTGTTCACGCCCACTCCCTCCGCCCCCCCCTCTCCCGCCACACCCACAAAGGGCTGACATCGATCGCAGATTTATCAGATTATCTTATGTCCAAATGGGTATTCGAGCCAGGGGTGAAAGTATTTCCGAAACTGCTATCTTTGTAAACTGTTGCCGCGCCACCATGGTTAAATTATAGCTTGTATGACAAAATAACGTTACATAAAACTAGCCCTGAGGCACTTCTTGTACACCACGGGCCACGGGTGACTGCAGTTACGACGGCTGAGGAAATGTGTACGGGAGAATAGAAGTACAACTACTGACGAACTGACCGCGAAGATGAGCCAAGGGGCTACCAACATTGTCTACTCGACGACCGAACAGCGAACATTGCTGGGTATGGCATTCCCCACGTGATCTCGTTATTCTGGAAGGCACAGTGAATCAATACATGTATGCATCGATCCGTGGAGACCAAGTCAACCAGTATATGCTGTTAGCTTTTCCGCTGCACTATGATATCCAGCAGCAGGACAAATGACATATCACTCGCCTCACATTGTACGCGCGTGCTTTTGGGCACAGGGATTAGTTTATCGTACTCCCCTAGCCACCAAACTCCCCGGATTGAAACCCAATCGAGAATTTAGGACCATCATCATCGGACTTTTCGCACCAAGGATCGTCAACAGAGAAACCTAGTACAGCTGACCACAGCATTGGAGTCAGCATGATTCAACATCGCTGTCGGTACCTTCCAGAACCTCATGACTCTCTTCCTACACCTTCGCACTGCAAAAAAATGGATATTCAGACTTTCGACAGGTGGTCGAATTAGTATGACCGGACCGTGTATCTCCTAAATGAAATCGTGTTAGTGGGTAATCGCATCCAGACGTAAAGACAACATTGCAGTCCCTTATCCTCTGACTCGTCGACAGAACTGCTAACACTTTCGCAGAAAAGACAGTATAACTTTTCTTGATGGTCACCATATAAATGAGAGTATGGAAATGCTCTCTTTTTTTAAATGAAAGTTGTCAGAGAAGCAGTAACAGCAGAATGGATCGGTCAAGAGAGCACTGTGACTTCAAACGTAGACTAGTTACTGGATGCTCCCTGAGTAACATATCCATTAAGGACTGTTGGCGATGGTGATGTGACTTTAAGGTGGAAACGCTAAGCAACAGCCACAACTAAACCATGACCAGACAGATCTCATGTACTGACGGATAGGGATCGTCGAGCGTTGCAGAGGGTGGTTGTAAAAATTCGCATGACATCGGCATAAGTGAGCAATCGTGAGATCCAAAGTGCTACCAGGAGTCTAGTAGCACAATTTCATTGCATAAGAAGTTAAAAAGAATGGCGTATACTGGTCGAAAGGAAGGAAGATTAAGGTTTAGCGTCCCGCCAACATCTAGGTCATTAGAGACAGAGCACAAGCTCGGATTGAGGCAAGGATGGGGAAGGAAATCGGTCTTCACCTTTCAAAGGAAGCATCCCGGCATTTGCTTTGAGCAATTTAGGGAAATAAGGAGAAACTTAAAACCGGAAGGCTGGACAAGAATTTAAAGTGTCATCTTCCCGAATGAGAGTCCATCGTGCTACCCATAGTGTCACCTGTCTCTGTTACAAAGATCGACCAACTCTTCATAAGCCACGCATTCCTGTAGTCAATGGTGAGCGACGCTTGAGGTGATGCAAAGAGCGACGCTGCTGGACAGTGGGTGACTGAAAAAGACGGTTTTGGAGTGATGAATCACGCTGTAGCCCTGTAGCAATCAGAGGAAAGTGTGCCTGTCATCATGTGTAGTGCCAACAGTGACGTCTGGAGGAGATGTTATTAAGTTATAGGGTGTTTTTTGTGGAGATGGTGTGGCCCCCTCATGGCACTTAGCAACACGCTAAATGTAGAAGTATACGGACACATTTTACAGTATTGTGTACTATGTACAGTTGAGGAAGAGTTCAGAGACCTTGGTTACTTGTATCAGCATGACAGTACAATCTGTCTTAAAGCAGCATCAGTGAAGCTATAGTTTGCTATAGTTTGTGGACAATAGCATTCCTGAAATTGACTGAACCCAGTGAAACACCATCAGATGTGATGAGTTAGAAAGTTGACTTCGCTCCAGACCACACTGTCCAACATCACTCCTTTTTCTTGTTCTGGCTCTTGAGCAAGAATAGGCTTCCATTCCTCCAAAAACATTCAGACATCTCATAGAAAGTGTGTCCAGCAGAGCTTAAGCCGTCAAAAAGGTGAAGGGTGGGCACACCCCATATTAATGTGCACAACAGGTGTCCGGAGAGTCTTGATCGATCAGCATAGATCCCACGACTGCTGAAGCGGTGCAGTCCTTCAACAAAGAAAATAGCTTACAATACGTTGGTTCGTCCAACCCTTACGAGTTGGGTCTGATTCAAGAGATTGAGAAGGTCCAAAGAAGAGCGACAAGATTCGTGACTGGTACATTTAACCATCGCGAGAGTGTTACACATCTCACAGAAAGTTTTAAGTGGGACACACTTGCAGATAGATGGCGCGCTAAACGGAAGGGGCTTCTCACTAAATTCCGAAATCCGATCATCACCGAGGATGTAGAGCATATATTATTACCTCCAACTTTCAAATCGCGCAATGATCAACATTCAAAGATAAGGGAAATTAGAGCTCGTACTGAGGCGTTCAGACAGTCGTTTTTCCCTTGCGCATCCGCGAGTGGACAGAGGGGGGGGGATATGACTTAGGCGCGAATTGTGCCCTCCACCACACACCGCTTGGTGGCTAGCGGAGTATATATATATATATATATATATATATATATATAGATGTAGAACAGTGAGACACAAACGGAATCAGTCAGCTCCTACAAATGCATGGGTGTAAAAAGTTATGGAGATATGAAATGGAATTATCACCTACGCTGAGTAGATTACGCAGGTGGCAGACTTCAGTTCATGAGTAGGATACTGGGAAAATGTAATCAGTCAAGAAAGGAGAATTCGTTGAAATCACTCGAGAGTCCGATCATAAAATACACCCCAAGTGTTTGGGACCCATGTCAAATAAGAGCTACAAGATTAGCGTTTATGTACGAATTGCTCTACTTATAATGATCCGGAAGTAGGTTTCGCAAAAAAAGCCAGACAACATATCACTTAGTTTCATATACATCTCGTGAAATGACTGAGATGATGAAATCAAACCAATTAGAGCTTATACCGAAGTTTGCGACTGTCGTTTCTCATGCAGCCAGTCGCGGATGGATCAACAAAGAGGCAAACAGCTGTAGTATCGAAATTATTCTTCACGTACGGAGGAGTGTCGAGTGCAGTTGTAGATGCAGAAACCAACTAGTGACAAGTTGAAATTTTGCGTTGGTATTTGATGACTGCCAAGACAGCGCAATTGGTACTTGGTAGCGCACAGTCCACGAAAAGCCTGTATACATGCTCAAGACGAGTCCAGTACATGCTCACTACGTTCGCATGTGAAAAGATTTGCGGAAGACGAAAACCGAATTTCGAAAACCGTTTCTCGCTGTCTTGTTTACGTGATGTCGTTAGCTAGATCAAGTAACGGTTTCCCTAGTGACGGTTGATTTACACGAATGGTGTCTGTGAATGAACTGTCCGATTTTGTCTGCACGATGAAGCGAGTTTATCAATAGTTCCGTAACATTTTTAATGAAGACAGAGTACGACATTATTAGAAAAGTCTGTGAACTTTTATGGAGTTGGAGGAGATTGTTCACGAAGAAATGTTTAAAAATTTATCTACGCCTGTTAACGTTTCAGAAACTGTTTTGTTACTGTACCTCCATTACCTCGATTGCGGAAAAAAGTGTGAAGAAGTCAGAGGTATACTATAATTGTACTTTAACATTTTGGAGACCTGAAATGGCTAGAAAACTGCCGAATGAGTAACAACACATTCACGGTCCCACACACACGGAATTAGAAATTGTTTTGTCACTAACAATTAATTGTGGACGAGAAACGTTGGGCATACTAGTTCATAAATTGACAAGCTACACGTATTAAGGAGTTGTTGCCAAGCAGTTCTATTTTTCTGATGCAGCAAATATCTCATACCTCTTTCCGACTAATAAAGATAAAATGTGTTTGTCTTCAACTAATTACAGTAAATGAACATGTTCCCGCTAAGTCGAATACTTCTTCTTTTCCATGTTTACAAGACAGTATGCAGACATGAATCAATTGTCAGTGCACCTTTGTGTATGTATTTGCCATTATCATGAATATTTTTGTAACTAGTGTATAGCACTGTACACTATGAAACTGTGTGTTCTTTTTCTTTTACAACATGTCACTCCTCACTGTGAAAGCTGTTTATGAATTACACATGACGACATCGATTGCGTGCAGATTCGTAAAGACGGAAAATTAAATAAATAAATAAATAAATTTCCTTCCCTTCAAACAAGCTCGCCTCGTCCACCTGAATCGAAGTTTTTTCAAAACACGTAGGAACTTGGCAACCCAGAAACGTTTCAAAAACTGTAAAGCGTTTACGCAGAAGCGAATATCGCTTGTTATGGATGAGTAACTCAAGAACCTAGAACCAAATTCCCAGAACAGGTATTTGATTGTTTATACTGTCGACCAGAAGTGGTGCTGTGAAATCAGTTTTACGAAAACCGAATTTCGGAGCACCTTATAATCTTAGTGTCTGATTGCTCCAATTACTGACTCCAGAGCTTAGCATTTACACGTAATCGCTTACTACCAGTTGTAGTTCTCCCTCAACGATTACAGATAATTAGTTTTTTTATAAATACAATAACAGTCATAAATATATTCGGGTGCCCAGTTTACAAAACAATCTCAATGTACACACACAAGGTGTAACAAAAAGTGTTCCATACTTTGAGAAATGGTGATATGGATCAAAACAAGAAAAAAATTACCAGTAAACATAGGCTCTAAAATGCATCCCTTAAGAACTATGAGCTCTTGTTCATCTTCGATACTGTACAAATTCATCTCCATCTGTTGTTGGAGTGGCAACACGAGACACAAGTCGTGTCATAGAAACTGAAGATACCTTTCACCTGTGAAGCTGCTTGGAAGTATGTAAGGTCCTAGGCTGGTTATGAAAAGTGACAGTCCCATCTGGTGTGAAACCAATCTCGTCTCTGAACAGTATCTTTATTGAGAAAAGTGGATATTCACCACATCTTTGCAACAGCCATTGCCAGAACTGGATTCTGGTTGGCTGGACGGTTAGGAAACGCTGTGCTTGACACGGGTATAGCAACCGTTCAGGCATGACCACCCACAATAGACGACGACTGATGCCGATAAATGCTGAAATTCTACGTACACTAGCTCCAGTACTCGTTACAGCACTGGCTTCTCCAGAACAGGAGTAGGACTGATGCGGGGTCTGCCACGATCTGCTGTCGCTGGAGCTATGGAGCCAGGCTCTGACAGCCGCTGGAAAAGATAGCTGAATACTTATGAGGATGATATCCTGCATCCTCGACATTTTTCATCATACAGGACAACGGCTCGATGGTTGCTTCAATTTCCCAGACCATAACTGTAGATCACGTCAGACATTTCCCGTGTAGAATAATAGGCTTCCATTACGCTACTGCAAAGATGAAACCAAAAAGTAAAAATATTTCGCAAACTCATCAAAACACAAACAGGTTCCATTAAAACTAATTTATGTACTGCACTTATCCAGAACTGTGAATGCCTTTTACTGTAACAACGTCAATAGATATTTCCTGCATGCCGTGTCCATGGCCAATAATAGAGGAAAGTGCCCTCATTTGTTTACTGCAATCTGTAGGTCGTATGTAATAGCAAAGAGCTTGCAGTTGAAGAGATGTGTTTCATAGTAGAGAAGATGGACAGGTGCTCATAGTTGTTAAGGTATAAATTTTAGATCCCATGTTTGGTGGACAATTCTGTGTTGTTTTGATCTACATTACTTTTTTTAACACCTTTTATACTCCACAAGTCATTTTGCAGTTTGTCCCTGGGGGAACGTCATGCTACTATAATTTTGTTCGATTCCAATCGGTTTTCGAGTGAGGAGGGAAATACTTGAGCCTATGTCTCTTCTATGTCTACTTTTACACATATATTTCCCAATATAGTGCCTGCTTGCAGGTATGTAGTATCAGCATCATCCATTTTTTCCTATTCCTATGGAGAACTGAGCGAGGTAAATGGGCTATCTTTATGCCTTTGTACATGCTCTGTATATGCCCCTGTACATTATTATTGCGGCGTGATATGTACGCTGGCGGCAGCATAATGATCTCACAGTTTTATACGTATACACGTTCTCTAAACTTATTCGACAGGGTTTAGCGAGAACTTGAAAGAATTTTACACTAAATGAAATAATAGCAAATGGCACTTAGTTCGGTATACTACCACTTGGTGCATTTTTGAACACAAATGTAATGAGAACTGCCTGTTCGTCAGTATTATTGCCACTTTAAATATCTTTGTATGATGAAAACATGAGCGACACATAGTCTCTGGTTTCCAGAGTTTGAATTATTAAGAAAAACGTGAGCAAACTAGCAGGTAACAGTTGGGTCAAGTCGCAGCGTTGAGCAGCAGTAGTTGTGGAGTCCTGGAGAGAGGATGCTGGATCCAAGCCCACCGAGAAGGGAGAAGGGAGAAGGGGCAGTGGAGGGGGGGGGTGGGAGGGGGAGAGCAAAATCCCCGAGATCCAAAACTTATGGGGTCCCAAGTCTCTGCAACTTCTCGGGTTCCGAAGGGTGCTCAGTTGGCTAATATCAGACTACTATTGCAAGAAATAAATTCTGTATCATACAGTAAATAAAAGAACATTACCCCGTAAGTCATGGTTGCAAAATACTTACATGGATTCTTTACAGAAAAGTGGAAAAACTGTCAGAAAGCGACCATGGGGAATATAAGTTTGGATTCTAGAGAAATGCAGGAACACGCGAAGCAATACTGATCCTACGACTTATCTTAGAAAATAGGTTAAGGAAAAAAACCTACGTTTGTAGCATTTGTATACTTAGAGAAAGCTTTTGACGACGTTGACTGGAATCATCTCTTTCAAATTCTGAAGATAGCAGAGGCAAAAAAAGGGAGCGAAAGGCTATTTACAACTTGAACAGAAACCAGACAGCAGTTATAAGAGTCGAGGAGCATGAAAGGGAAGCAATGGTTGAGAAAGAAGTGAGGCAGGTTTGTAGCCGTTCCCTGATGTTATTCAATGTGTACACTGAACAAGAACTAAAGGAAACCTAAGAAAAATTTGAGAGTAGGAATTAAAGTTCAGAAAAAAGAAATAAAAACTTGGAGGTTTGTCGATAACATTGTAATCCTTTCAGACAGCAAAGGACTTGGAAGAGCAGTTGAACGGAATGGACATTGTCTTGAAAGGAGGATATAAGATGAACATAATCAAAAACAAAAGAAGGATAATGGAATGTAATCGAACTAGATCAGGTAATGCTAAGAAAATTAGATTAGGAAAGGAGACACTTAAAGTAGTAGACGAGTTTTGCTATTTCAGCAGTAAAATAACTGACGATGCCTGGAGTAGAGAGGCTATAGAATGTAGACTGACAGTGGCAAGAAAATCACTTCTGAAGAAGAGAAATTTGTTAACATCGAATATAGATATGAGTGTTAGGATGTCTTTTCTGAGAGTATTTGTCTGGCGTGTAGCCATGTAAGGAAGTGAAACACGGACTATAAAAATTTCAGAGAAACGGAGAATAGAAGCTTTCGAAATGTGGAGCTACAGAAGAATGCTGAATATTAGATTGGTAGATCGCGTAACTAATGGAGAGGTACCGAAATGAATTGGGGAGACAAGACATTTGTGGCACAGCTGGACCAAAAGAAGAAATCTGTTGATAGGGCACATTTTGAGACACAAATTTAGTAGTGGAGGGAAGTGTGGGGAGTAAAAATCGTAGAGGGAGACCAAGAGATGAATACACTAAGCAGAGTCAGATGAATGTTGGTTGCAATAGTTATTCAGAGATGAAGAGGCGCACACTGCATAAAATAGCATGGAGAGCTGCATCAAACCAGTCTTAGGACTAAAGATCACAACAACAACAACAACCCCAGCAACAGCAATCTAACTCTTGCTCTCCATTTCAGCTCTTGACCCGAGTAATTTTTACAGGCCACTTACATGTCATTCTACTTCATGTTTAATGTTGACTGCACAATACTTTCTTTAGGCATCAAGCGCTGAAACCATCTTTCAATGGAGCGGAAAATGCGAGTTTTTAAAATAATTTTTGAAATCCTACAAAAACATTTCCCCATAAAATGTACGCGGTAAGAGCTGTAAAACGTCTTTATAATGTGGTAGAGTTGCCAATAGCATTCAAAGATAAAGCATTTCTGATTCCATTACAAGGGAATTTTATACGAAGGTTATACAAAGTATTTTTCTTTCAAGAGAAAACAAAAATAAAGTATAAGTATTTGTATATAACTGCCCCGGAAGGATCGTAAAAGTCAAGAAATTAAATGAGATGCAAGCTGTACAGTAATGCTCTTCTTCTGTTCGTCCGTAGAACAGCTAACTTACATGACAACTCTCATGTTATTTGAAGTGACAGTATTTCTTGGTCAAAGAAGCCTGGCCTTCTGAGGTTCATCTCAGAAAATTGGAGATCCAGTAAAGGAAATCTCATCGGAATATTAGAGCTCTTGAGTCACTATGATGAATTTCTTGCAAAACAAACATCACAAAGGTCCAAGATCCAAGGAGATCCATTAATGGAAATTTCCTCTGAATATTAGAGCTCCTGAGTCACATATTAGCAAGGTCAGAGACAGACATGAAGCTGGAAAGCATTTGCATTATCTATCAAATGATACTGGGAATGAATTTATTTTTATTTGTTCCCGTCATGTGAAGAGTGCCATCTTGGAACAGAGAAAATGGTGACGGAAGTAATATGAGACGATCTTATAAAGGAGCGGAGGCAGCTTTCTTCATGGAATCCTGTTGCAAAATTTTCTCTGTATGCTTGTCATGGCCTTGCAGCTGCGAGTTGTAACGAAGCATATACTTTCTTTGGGGTGTTTCAACGTCTTACAACCTGTTTAGTTGAAGTCCGCAACGGCGGGATACTCTGAAACTGTAGGAAGCTCTTTAAATTTCATGTCTGATATCCGTTAGAGTTGTAATTAGGAAACCTGTCTTTCTGCACATCCGTAGAAAAACAATGTTACGTATTTTAATAGCTGAAACTAAGTAAACAAACTTCGAGAAGATATTCTGTGACTTACAATAGCAAAATAACTTGAGTAGGTTATTGCTTCCGTAGTAAGAATAACAGCATCTAAAATCTTAACAATGAGCTTTGGGTTTTGTTTAGAAAACGAAGCATTTGTAGAACCCGTATTATTGATATGGAATTTTTTGTAGTCGTGTCCTCTGCGACATCAAAAAAAAAAAAAAAAAAATGAGGAACGTTTACTCTGATACATCTGTACATAAACTTTCGGCACTGTGTCTCGAAACTTCACGCGATTCTTCACGGCCATCTGCTTTCTAAAGTTAATGCAGTAACATGTTACACTCTGCATAATTTCCTCGAATGTTCACAAGTTCTGCAATCCTGCATTCAGTATGCTACAGAACTCAGTGCTGTTAACTGTGGCTCGATGCTACACGATTCAAGATTTTGCGCCATGAACAACTGTTAGCTTGCTTGGATTCCGCCGACAGTATCTCGTGCAACTTATTTTACCATAGAATAAATTGCATTTGTGAACACATGTTTAATGTTCAGTTAGAAACTATGATTATTCTACGTATATTTCATCCCAATGAGTCTTTTTTATGTATCTCCAGTATTCCACGAATTGTGTTATGTTTAAATCATATCAAACCTTCTTGAAAACAACAATGAAATTGGATTGCTGCCTTTGGATGCAGGACCCAGTCCTGGCGCTCCGCGACTCTGGCTGTTTCATAGTGGAATGAGTAGCTCAGACAGCGGATGTGCGGTGCAGAGATTTTTGTCTGAGATGTTCCATGATGTGTAATATCAGGATGAAGAATGATTTTTAAGATGATGGGATAAAAAGACAGCACTGCATAAAAAGGTAATTTACCTTGAGTTGTTAGCAGCAAGCGCGAGCTCAGTAATTATTGCTGTGCAAAGATTTCATACTATCCAATAATACCCGCCACGCTAGCCGCGCAGTCTGACGCGCTGCTTTCCGGGCGGGAAGGCGTCCCGGTCCTCGGCACAAATCCGCCCGGCAGATAAGTGTCGAGTTCCGGTGTGCCGGCAAACCTGTGGATGGTTTTTAAGGCGTTTTCCATCTGCCTCGGTGGATGCGGGCTGGTTTCCCTTATTCCGCCTCAGTTGCACTATGTCTGCGATTGCTGCCAAACACTGTCTCCACATATGCGTAACCATAATTACTCAACCATGCAAACATTTGGGGTTACACTCGTCTGGTATGAGACATTCTCGGGGCTTGGGGGGAGGGGGGAGAGAGGGAGGGAGGAAGGGAGGGAGGGAGGGGGTACACTGTGGCCCGAACCCTACAATAACCCTGGGTTCGGTATGGGTGGCGGTGGGGTGGGTGGACTGCTGCGACCTGTCGTGGGATTGTGAACCACTGAGGGCTACGGCGGGACGAGGCCTCTCCGTCGTTTCTAGGTCCACGGCTTAATACACACAATCCAGTAATGGTTCTAAGCACTATGGGACTTAACATCTGTGGTCGTCAGTCCCCTAGACTTAGATCTATTTAAACCTAACTAACCTAAGGACATCACACACATCCATGCCCGAGGCAGGATTCGAACCTGCAACCGTAGCAGCTGAGCGTTTCGAGACTGAAGCGCCTAGAACCGCTCGGCCACAGCGGCCGACCACACAATCCAATAATAACTACCTGTTGTCACTCAGGGAGAACTATTAATCATGTGTTCGGTATTCCAATTAATCCTCCACCATTTAGATTAGTTAAATGATATTGTATTAAGAATCCAACAAAACGAACTTTTGTAACAGAAATATTTTGTAGAAGCACACGTTACCAAATATAACAAAGGGGAGTGGGAGACGGCTGTTTGTTCGTATTGGTCGGAGTTTATTTTCTTTTGTCATTAAAAGAATTTTAAAGAATTTCCTATTGTCATTTATAGATATTTCATAATGCATATCCCCACTGTTCAAAGGAACATGTTCGCTAAAAATTGCATTGTCACGCCTTAAGCATTTGTGCGAACAATAATCATCGATTTTGAAAGGAGAATAAAAAAGCTAATGTGCTAAAACATCAGCTTAAAAGAAAGAAGAATAACATGCCAAACTGTCGAGCAGTGATTTATGCAGCGCAGCCAGAGTAGAGCCAAGTTATTCGTTGCAAGCTAAGAATTGATTGTAGGGCTTAAAGGAACGGTTTTGACACAATATTACGTACAGTCACTCTGCTAGTTAATTTTCACGTACATTCAACAGATGCCTATTTTCGTAATAGGCCACATTTTAGTTACGTAACAATTAGTCATTCTTAATGTTCTTGTGAACTGTTCTTTAAATCACATTTCTAAGCTGTAATTTGCACAAATAAGTGCATTTTCAAAAGTAGGGCAGGTAATCCGATTCTAGATCTGACTCAGTAACCGAAATTTAGATACCAGACAGTTTTCAGATTGTCAGTGAGAAATTCAGCGACATATACTTTCAGTATACACGTTACAGCATAAAAGACAACTTTCAGATTATGCCATCTTTCTTGCAAGGATTCCAATTTAAGTTCACCGACAATTTCTGTTAAACTTTCGTATGGGTTATACGGAGCTCCTATCATCCCAGCAACGTGTATCTGCACTCGTTTGATGTCAGCCCTACAAGAAGAGGTCTCCAAACACTGGAACAATAGCAGTGATCGACCCAGCGCCTTGTTTGCATGTTACTTAACAGCTGAACAGTATTTTTCCAGAGCCTGTACAGCAAATCTAAGTTCTTCAGACGTTTTTCCTGATACCGTTTCACGTGATCGTCAGTCTTCCGACAAACAACCATTGCTTTTATCCTGTTGCGAAATTTTAATACATGCCATCGTTGGATCGCACTATCACAGAGATACCGCCGCGTCGAGGCGATTCAGTAAGCCGAGGGCAGCTTACACAAGCGAGCGGCTCCCACATGCAAAGTGATTCCGCCGAGCACTGCGTCCACCCTCGCTGGTATTCATGAGGCAGTAGCCCCCGTCCACGTTGCGCTGCCTATCAGCGGATGCGATAAGAATCGTCCGTCGCTTTGTGGACTCCGCCTCCTGACCGCTGACATGCAGAAGGTCACCCTACAGGAGGGCCGTTTTTCCGCCGGGCTTTATTCGTTCTGTCTTCCCAGTACACGTGTTTCTGAACAAACAGCGATTCACAGAACACGTCCATGTGCGAGATAGTACTTCTACTGTGTAACTAAAAAGAAGCTAATGAGTGCCAAGTGCACAACGTGGAAGCTTCTTTTGTTTGAGGTACATTAGTCTCTAAGGAATTTTACGGCGTTTTCATCTTTAAAGGTCGTTTCCTTCAGTCTCGGGGCTCCAGTGCCGTCGCGCGATATCACACTCCCTGCCGTAGCCAGAATACACTAAAAAAGAAATAAAAATAAAATCGCCGCACCACCAAAGAAATATCCGAATGGGACGGAAATAGGTAGATGTGACATACATGTACAGGCAAACATATGATCACAATTTCTGAAAAATGGAATGATTTGTTCAAGAGATGAGCTTCACAAATTGAGCAAGTCAGTAATGCGTTGGTCCACCTTGAGACGTCCCCTTTGGAAATTTAAGAATGACAGTGCTGGTAAACGTCTTACGTTATTTGATTTTTAAACAGCTGAGCAAAACTGAACGTACTCAGACATTTCTCTCTTTACTTATTCTGATCAACAGTAAACAGACACACAATATTTTTTTTTAGGGCAGCGCAATCTGACTTTCAATAATCCCTACAAAAGAATGGCCCCGACTAACACTAACCTATACCTTTCATGAATCACTTACCTCACAAAAATCTTCGTCACTCAAACTACTGCAATACAGCGTGCGCCAATACTGCCAGCTAAATAAAACATTCTAACTACTGAAGGCACTAACTACTGATAGGCATATAGTTAGCAAATGAAAGATTCTGATGAAGAACAAACAATTTACCTTAATAGTGTTCAAAAGTCATAATATATATATATATATATACATATATATATATATATATATATATATATATATATATATATATCAGTTCATGACATCCAGTCTTACAAATTTCGTTTTTTTCTGACGGACAGACGTCCAGATCGTCCACTCTCAAAACTCTGCCATCTCTCTCCCCATATCCTCCACTGCTGGCGGCTCACCTCCAACTGCACAACGCTATGCGCTGTTCACATCCAACTGCCCAGCACTACAATAGCAAATATTCCAACAATGCAAACCAGCCACAGACTACTCAAAGCACAGTCAGTGATTTTCATACAGAGCGCTACGTGGCATTACCAACATAAAAACCTAAACAGCCTACTTACAACCTCTGGCCCTAACGCGAACAGTTAATTGGGTTGTCAGTGTTTGTTTGATTGCTATATGTCCTCCAGAGGGATATCGTGCCAAAGTTCGTACAATTGGCGCGTTAGATCGTCAAAATCCCGAATTGGTTCGTGGATCATGCCAATAATGGTATATTTGTGGTAAGTTCCTATGGGAGCAAACTGCTAAGGTCATCGGTCTCTAGGCTTACACACAACTTAATCTAACTTAAAAGTAACTTACACTGACGACAACACACACACTCATGCCCCAGGGAGAACTCGAACCTCCGACGGGGGGAGCCTCGCGAACCGTGATAAGGCATTTCAGACCGCAAGGCTGTTCTCAATTAGGGGTGAGATCCGGCGAAGTTGCTGTCCAAGGAATAAGGAATAATTTGGCAAGCACCCAGAAAAGCAGTAGAAACTCTCGCCGCGTGCGGGCGGGCATTATCTCGCTGAAATGTAAGCCCAGGATAGCTTACCGTGAAGGGTAACAAAACGGTAAGCAGATTATCGTCGACGTATCGCTGTGCTGTGAGGATGCCGTGGGTGACTATCAAAAGGGTCATGCTACGAAATGCAGTGGCACCCCACACCTTCACCCCTGGTTGTTGGGGTGAAAGGCGGGCGATAGTCAGCTTGCTATCTCACCGCTGTCTGTGGCGCCTCCAGACACTTTTTTGCTGGCCCTCTGGACTCATTTCGAATCGGGATTGATCATTGAAGATAACTGTACTCCAATCAATGAGATTCCAGGCCGAATGTGCCCTACACCACCCCAAGCGGACAGAGGTCAATGGTAGTCGGCGTAAGGGACACATTGAGCTCAGCCCCTTTCTGTGAGCCGCTTATTAATAGTAATTGTGGTCACTGAAACACCAGTTGCACGTCGGATCGATGATAACGATGAATCCGTGGTTCTGAGTTCATCTCTGACGGTTGCTTGGTACTCACATTCTGTCGTTTCTGTAGGTCGATTGCTTCCTTCTTGATGCTGTGCTCGGCCACGGTTCACTCATTCCTGCCAACATCGTCGAACAGTGACATCGCTTCCATTCAAGTGTCGAGCGACTACTCCAATCGTCTTGTTTGAGCCCGGCTGCACATTCTCCCTCAAATGTTGACATTTGTTTATATTATGTAAGTCTGTACGCTCTCGTGGCCGTTGTCACTGAAGTTAAAATCTTCTGGGTTATTAGGCCGCGTTATATTTTTTCTAAAGTGATCGACGTTTCGACCCCACTGCTGGGATCTTCCTCAGGATCTTTTGATGTCCACTAGAACACTGTCAGAGACGACTGTTGCGTCCTCTTATAAAGGGGAGTTTTCTCGCGTTCGTCCTGGAGAAGTGTTAGTATTGGTTAAAATTCGTATGGCTACCATTGTTTGGTCCATAGTCATAGGCTAATATATCCGCTCTGATGCAGGAGAAGGAGTGTTGTTGGCTAATCTCTCGTTGATAACATTCTTCTGCATCAAAGTGGGAATATTAACCTATTGCCGGCCGCGGTGGTCGTGCGGTTCTAGGCGCTCCAGTCCGGAGCCGCGCTACTGCTACGGTCGCAGGTTCGAATCCTGCCTCGGGCATGTGTGTGTGTGATGTCCTTAGGTTAGTTAGGTTTAAGTAGTTCTAAGTTCTAGGGGACTGATGACCACAGCAATTGAGTCCCATAGTGCGCACAGCCATTTGAACCATTTGAACCATATTAACCTATTACTATGGCCCAAACAATGGTAGCCATACGAATTTTAACCAATATTATGACTTCTCCAGCACGAACACGAGAAAACTCTCCTTTAGAAGAGGACGCAACACCCGTCTCTGACAGTGTTCTAGCAGTAGTGGGCACCAGAAGATCCTGAGGAAGATCCCAGCAGAGAGGTCGAAACGTCGATCATTTCAGAAGAAATATGACGCGGCCTAATAACCCGGAAGACTTGAATTTCATTTGCTTATATTGTTCACGCACCTGGCTGCGAGACGTAGTTACTGTCAAGCTGAATACACGGACTGAAATTCGCGAAGACTTTATTCTCTGGTATCGACATGTCACCTTTACAATCCTGCCAGCTGCATGGTGAAATTGGGCTACAACATCACACGTTAATCCATCGGCCACCGAAGTCTACAATTTTGCATGTACATGCACTATCAGTGAAGTGTGACGTGCACGAGACAAATTACGCCACGTATTGCTCCTCAGATCTACTCGGAAAAGTTTATAGGTGGGTCCAGATTAATCCTGTGCACTGCAATGTTATTAAATCGGTCTAAATAAAAGTCCGGATTAATCCTATGCACTACGACATTTTTAAATCGGTCTAAATAGAAGTCGCCAGTCTCTCTTTGGCTCGGGAGTCAGGGTTGAAATTGTCACTACTCTTATACAACAAATAATGTCCTACTGCATCCTAACAGCTTTCAGAAAGATTACATCAGACCACTGGTCAGGAAAATGCGTACTGCCAGCATTTCATACACTGCCACCATTTGCCGCCTTCCAGCTTTCTCCGACAATCTCCCCAATACCAAACACGAATACAGTTGAAAGGCAACTGGTCAGAAGACACACAAAATCACTATACTTTGGTAGTTGTTTGTAAAATTTTTAATTTTCATGTGGAATTGTTTCGCCTGTTATCAACCCACAGGATCACTGAAAATACACACGTCTGTATCTACTTGTCGACTTCTACTCGGCGGAACAGAATTAAACGATCAGTTTTTCGAAGCCCCGTGATTCCCACCCATTGCGATGCTTAAGTTTCAACGGTGTCTACAGTCTCCCTCTGTAATAGTACAAACACGTGGCGCCCTGCGACATCATCCTCCGACTCGAACGACGCTTCAGTCAGCAAGGTGTCGACACATGCAAAAAGAGACCTCGCCTCGAAAGTTCATGTGACGTGTCAGGTGTGTTAATGATGTCACATTGCCACCAAACTTCACCAAAATTCCTTGCAACATCACAGTGGGCGTGTCGCCGATGAGAAGGGCGTCACACCCCTTCTTATCCACATTTCACTCCTTTTCATGCCTCTGCGATGGAGGTCAGAACCGCGGCACCCATCACTGAAATCACGTGGTTATCTAATGAATGGCAGAGTAAAACATTCCAAACACACCACCGCTCAGAACTGGCAAGAAAAAGCCCCTGGGAGTGACATAAAGAGCACCAATGAAACCACCCCTTTCCCTAGGGCACTATCCCCGCACATTTCGCGGCCGAAAACGACGTTTCACAGTGTGACGAGCAACAGGAAGACGTTCTTCACAACCTTCGTCATTGCTGACACCTTTCCAAGTTTCAACCGTTCTCTAAGAAAATTGTGGAGCTGCATCCCCTTTGACGTATTCTAACACCTTTCGAACGCAGCGCGATCGCCGTGTTTCTCTTGTGAACTGCTTGGAACCATTAGCAATCGTTCAAAACCATTCGACGAAATCTGAACGTGATCCGAAGCAGATAAGTGTGTTTATGCTTTTTTCAGAGCACCTGTTTTGTGTCGTCCTGTGGCGTGGTCAAGGGGAGACGTGAAATTGACACATGCGTAAATAAAACTAAACATGTAAGCCACGGGCAGATAAATTTTCTTATACTGCAATTCAAAAGTTAATTTCGCGGGAGTAGCGTTGGTACCCCTGTAAAATTGCTTACGAATGACGCAGCTGTATTCGAAGCTTTCAGTCATCAGAAAATTGTTTCGAAATGAAAGTAGACTTGAAAATTGAAAAAAGACAATATGGGATATTGCGCAGGAGGACATTGGTAGAACCAGACTTGAAGAGGGCAGATAGCATTAAGAGTGAATGACAATTTGGTAACAGACGTGTGCAGTGTTGCAAAACTTTTTGACAAATATTTCATAGCTGTTAGTGAAAAGATGGGGATGTCAGGCTACACAGATGCTGCCATGGAGTACCTTATACCAGTCATTAACATAACTTCATTGACATCAAAATGACCGTCACTACCCCAGGAGAAGTAATGTCCTCCACAAAGTCTTCGAAATGAAATTATTGTAGTGGCTGTGATAAAATATCAACAAAGTTAATTACAGAGTATGCTTCTAAGTTTAGTAACATACTAAGCTACCTGCGTTACCAGCCGTTTACTAGTGTAACATTCTCTGAATTTATTTTCCAAAGAAGTTATTATTTTAGTTAGACGACCAGATGCAGCATCTCATTAACGTCAACTTCAGGCCCCTATGCACTCAATGTATAGAGATACTCTGCTGAGCCAATTCATTATGACCACCTGCTTAGTAGCTTCTTTGTCCGTCTTTCGAACGAAAGGTAGGTTTGTGGAAGTGTGTGGCATTAGATGTCTACGCACAAGTCATGTAATCCGCGTAATTAACGGACCGCTGATATGCGAACGCGATGATGGCGCCCGTTAGCGACCCTCATGGGTTCCATAGGATTTACATCAGGCTGATTTGGTCGCCGAGACATCAACATGAGTTCACTATAATGCTCCTCAAACCACTATAGCACAGTTCTGGCTCCTAGACACGGACAATTATACTTTAGAAACATGACATCGTCGTCGGGAAGGGATGGAAGTGGTTCGCAGCAGTCTGCGTGTCTTTGATTACTACGACACGTCCCACGCCAGCGACGTAATCTGTCTCCCACAGCATAATACTGCTCCAACCAGCTTGCATCCGTGGCGCGCTGCACGTTTCGAGCCACCGTTCACCTCGATGACGGCGTTCGTGGAGACGATCATTGCCCTAGTGTAGCGAAAATATGGTTCACCCGAAGAGTCGACACGTTTCTATTGATCGGCTGTCGAATCCTGATAGTCCTGCGCTTACTGCAGTCATAACTGATGATATCTTTGGGTCAACATGTGAACACTTAGAGGTGGTCTGCTGCAGAGCTCCACGTTCATCAACGAACGATGAACGGTATGCCCCGAAACACTTGTAGTGCACCAGAATTCTGCTCTCTCGGTAGAGATGCCACGAATCACCATCTATCCTACTTTACAGAGCATACAAGCCTCCAAACAACACGTTCTGTGAAGAGTCGTGGACGCCCAACCATTAAGCGCCTAGTGGTAGTTTCACCGTCCCGCCTCTTTCCACACATGCTCACGACAGTAGCACGCGCGCATTCGAGCACCTTCGGCGTTTTCGGGATACCCGTTCACAGGTTCTGCGCAATAATAATCTACCCTTTGTGAAAGGCGCTTATCTCAATGGATTTCCCATATCTTCGCTCCCGTGTCTGCTCCGCTTGCATAATCTTGTTACCGCGTCATGTGCCTGCAATACCATCAGGCGGCATCCAATGCGGTGGACAGTGGTCATAATGTTTGGCTGATCAGAATACATCGATGCGTGCATAACTGGAGTCATCAATATCTGGATTTGGTGAATCGAAGACTTGACGACAACTGTGCACAACTGCTTTCCTGATGCCGGAAGTGGTTGTCTAAATAGAACAACAATTTCTGAAAACATATGGCTGTTTGGTGGTTTCTCTTTGATAAATATCTAACTGGCTGCTGTCCTGTATCCAAGACAGACCAACAGACGTTTTCTGAATATCTTAAATATGCTGAAGCTAGCCTTTGTCTAAGAAAGGAGATAAACAAATACCGTCAAATTTCCGCCCAGATTCATTTTTGCCAGCATTCTCAAAAGTCTTAGAAAAAGTTATATACAATCGACTTCTTAACCACCTGACAACAAATAACATATTACCAGTCACAGTTCGGATTTCTAAAGCGTTCTGATAATCAGAAGGCTATGGGCACATACATTGAAAATGTACTTCATTCATTATACCATGAAGTATAGTCTACTGGTATATTCGTGATTTGTCAAAGGCATTTGATTGAGTAATTCAGAATATCTTTGTAAGTAAATCAGAATGTTATGGGGTAAAAACATGCTGCAAAATGGTTCAAATCCTATATCACAGGAAACAGAGTGTGTCATTAAGTAACAGACGTGTATTAAGCTATCTAGTATCAATCAACCAGGATCTAATTAGATAATGTGTCCCACGAGGTTCCACCTTAGGGCCCTTACTTTTTCTTCTGTATTTCAATGACGTTTCATCGATAATGTTACCAGATGCAAGTTTTTTTTTCAGAGATACAAACATAGGAATAAATAGCAGATCAAGGGTAGTCTTATAAAGATATAAAATTTTCATGGAATAAATGATTCCTAGCCACCTCTTTGTCATTAAACTTTAAATAAAGACACAATACATGCAATTCAGAACCTGAAGAGGTTTCCCATAAGTATTTGCATAAAATATTATGACAAACAGATAGAAGAAGTGGACAGTGTTAAATTCTTCGAATTATAGCTTGGTAATAAATTCAGCTGGGAAGAGCACATCACAGAAGTGCTGAAGCACCTAGACAAATCTCTATTTGCAATGTGAATGTTTTCGAACTCAGGGGATATGAAGATGAAAAAGCTGGCATAGTATGTTTACATTCATTCGATAATGTCATATGGGACTATTCTTTGGGGTATCTCACCAACCCAAGCTAAAATTATCCTGGTCCAAAATCATGAAATAAGAATTGTTTATGGTGTGAACTCAAGACCATCCTGCAGTCACCTGTTTAGGGAACAAGGCGTATCAACTACTGCTTCCCAGTACATTCGTTTCTTAATTAAATGCGTGATTAAAAATATTTCTGTTTTTGAAACCAATAGCGCAGTTCATGGAATCAATACAAGAAAGAAGAATAACTTAATAAAGAATTACAGTCACTTACTTTGGTCCAAAAAGGTGTCCATTATTCAAGGAGACACATTTTCGATGACTTGCCAGCAGCCATAAAAGGTTAAACTACCAACGAAGTTCAGTTTAAGAGAAGGCTAGAGGATTTGCTGGGACCAACTCTTTCTATTTCACTGACATATTTCTTAGTCTAACCAACTGATGTGTGTTATTGATAATATCAAAATATAATGTATTAGTACAGTCTGACTTCGTGAAAGTTCAGTGCATTAATGCGATCATTGTAAATAAGTGTTGTAAAATAATTTTTCTATTTAGTATTTACCACCTTTTAAATAAAATTATGTTTATATTTTCTTTTACTCATTCCACATTCATGACAATCATTTCACCTGGGATCTGTGAAAGGTATATTAGCATATTTGTTTTCCACTGTAAATATTTATTGTATATTCTTGTTTCACTGACATATTCTACATGCTGGGGGCGCTCCTTCCTGCGGATCAGTTGGTACGAAAAGTAAATCTGATCTAATCTAATCTAATCTCATCAAAAATTTATGTAAAGACCAATAGCTGCGTCTCAACATACACTAACGTTATGAAACGCGTGTAAATGTCCAGTGACAGTACTGTTTTACTACATGAGCGCTGACTAATCAGTGGAATGAATCCCTGCTGTCAAATACCGAATGATTCCGGAACGGTCAGGGTGAAACTGAAAAATAAATCTATTTATAGGGTAAGTATATACTAGAAGGTACACTGGAAAAATGTTTACGAAGTGTAACCTATTTGTGAAAAATGTTGCTAACGTAAGATACATCTGACCGATTACTGAGTGTCGATGGTGATGCTCTAGTATGAAGCCATAATTTCGATAATTCTACGAAAGATAGCAGACGGGTATTGACACTGTGTATTCCAGTACTCTTTAGGTGACGTACAGAGAAACAGGTACGTCGAAGTTTGCCTAGGGGTGAGGATTCTGTTAGCAAAACAGCTCGTGTGAAAATATTATTACATTTTTTAACCAGAAAATAATTATTTCTGTGGTTTGCCGTATCGGACGTGAGGCATATTTTTGAAAGAATGGAGGATCGTAACAACGCCATGTAAAGAGTGTGAGTGGTCTTAGGCCACAGGTGGAGAGACATCAAATCTGCACTACCTGTTAAAACGATGCCACAAAGATTTTGATGTTGATTAGGGCCCAAAACATAAGAAAGTCTTGAAGTATGAAAAGAAAAGTATGTACATCAAAACTTCTGAAGAGAAACGTATGAAAACATTTAGAAAATTTCTAGCAAGTAAGGCAAGACACTCAATATGGTCGACGTCTCTTTCCAGTTACACAGAAAGAAGTAAGTATTTTAACGGGTCAAGTACACGATAGTAGAAAGAGCAACGTTAGAGTAAACAGGAGTCCGCAAAAGACCCGTTTGCGAGATAATTACGAATGTGTGGCTCGAAGACGCCGTTGACTTCAATACGACATATTGCCCTAGTTAGTACAAAGGTATTTGGAATACAAACATCAACTGGGCTCAAATTTCACCTATGCCTCTTGCGCAACGTTTCACAATGTGGAGCATTCGTGACGGGGCGTTCGCTGCTGATATACGGCTACGTTGCGGCTGATAATGGAAGCAAGACTGAAGAAAAATCAAGATGCGTTCATATGACCTGTCGGCCTGGAGAAAGCGTTCGACAATGTAAAATGGAGCAGGGTGTTCGATGTTCTGAGAAAAATAGAGGTCATCTATAGGGAAAGGCGGGTAATATACAAAACATACCCAGAACCAAGAGGGAAGAATAAGAGTGGAAGACCAAGAACGAAGTGCTCGGATTGAAAAAGGTGTGAGGCAGGGATGTATTCTTTCCGTCCTACTATTCAATGTACCCATCAAAGGAGCAATGACGAAAACAAAAGAAATCACCAAGAGTGGTATTACAATTCAAGGTGAAAGGATATCAGCGACAAGGTTCGCCGATGACATTACTATGCTCAGTGAAAGCGAAGGAGGATTAAAGGCGCTGTTGAATGGAACGAACTTAATATCGGAATCGGTAATCACAAAGTAGATGAAGTTATGGAATTCTGCTCCCTAGGCAGCAAAATAACCTACGATGGACGGAGCAAGGACATGAGGAACAGACTAGCATTGGAGAAAGGGGCACTCCTGGCCAAGACCAGTCTACTAGTGTCAAACATAATCCTTAATTTGAGGAAGAAATTTCTGAGAACGTATGTCTGGAGCATACACTCATCATCCACAACATTACGACCATCTACCAAATAGACGGTATGTCCACTTTTCGTACGGATAACAGTGAAGACGCATCGTGGAATGGAAGCAATGAGGCCTTGGTAGGTAGCTGGAGGGAGTTGGCACCACATCTGCACACACACACACACACACACACACACACACACACACACACACACACACACACAACTCACCTAACTTCGGCGAGGGGGCGATGAGCTCTGACACCACGTTCAGTCCCATCCCAGATGTGTTCGATGGGGTTCAGATCTGGTGAGTTGGGTAGGGGGTGAGTACATCAACTGGAACTCGCCACTGTGTTTCTCGAACCACTCCGTCACACTCCCGGCCTTGTAACATGGCGTATTATCTTGTTGAAAAATGCGGGAAACATGATCGTCGTGAATGGCTGTACGTGGTCTGCAACCAGTGTACGATATTTCTTGGCCATTATGGTGCCTTGGACGAACTCCACTAGACCCCTCGATGCCCACGTGACTGTTCCTCAAAGCACAATGGAGCCTCCCCCAGATTGTCTCCGTCCCGCAGTACAGATGACAAGAAGCTGTTCCCCTATAAGACGACGGATTCGCGCCCTCCCACGGGCATGATGAAGAAGGTTTCGAGGTTCTTCAAACTATCTAACGCTCTGCCACTACGCTAACGTCCAGTGCCGATGGTCAATTCCCATTTCAGTCATAGTTGACGGTATTGTGGTGGTAACATTGGCACATGCATGGGTCGTCAGCTGCGGAGGCCCATCGTTGGGAGTGTTCGGTGCACTGTGTGTTCAGACACACCTGTACTCTGCCCAGCATTAAGTTTTACCAGTTTTACCAGTCTAGCAAGCCTTTGACGTCCGACATCTGTAATGAGGGATGGCCGCTCAACCCCACGACTTCTGGACGTTGTTTCACCGTGGTTTCGTCACGTGTTCAAGACACCACAGCACTTCGCGAAAAGTCGTGCAGTTCCCGGAACGCTCGTGCTTAGACTCCAGGCCATCACGATCTGCCCTCAGTTTAACTCATATACACTCCTGGAAATTGAAATAAGAACACCGTGAATTCATTGTCCCAGGAAGGGGAAACTTTATTGACACATTCCTGGGGTTAGATACATCACATGATCACACTGACAGAACCACAGGCACATAGACACAGGCAACAGAGCATGCACAATGTCGGCACTAGTACAGTGTATATCCACCTTTCGCAGCAATGCAGGCTGCTATTCTCCCATGGAGACGATCGTAGAGATGCTGGATGTAGTCCTGTGGAACGGCTTGCCATGCCATTTCCACCTGGCGCCTCAGTTGGACCAGCGTTCGTGCTGGACGTGCAGACCGCGTGAGACGACGCTTCATCCAGTCCCAAACATGCTTAATGGGGGACAGATCCGGAGATCTTGCTGGCCAGGGTAGTTGACTTACACCTTCTAGAGCACGTTGGGTGGCACGGGATACATGCGGACGTGCATTGTCCTGTTGGAACAGCAAGTTCCCTTGCCGGTCTAGGAATGGTAGAACGATGGGTTCGATGACGGTTTGGATGTACCGTGCACTATTCAGTGTCCACGCTCTCCCGACTTAACCCCATGCGATTTCTTTCTGTGTGGTTATGTGAAAGATTCAGTGTTTAAACCTCCTCTACCAAGAAACGTGCCAGAACTGCGAGCTCGCATCAACGATGCTTTCGAACTCATTGATGGGGACATGCTGCGCCGAGTGTGGGAGGAACTTGATTATCGGCTTGATGTCTGCCGAATCACTAAAGGGGCACATATCGAACATTTGTGAATGCCTAAAAAAACTTTTTGAGTTTTTGTATGTGTGTGCAAAGCATTGTGAAAATATCTCAAATAATAAAGTTATTGTAGAGCTGTGAAATCGCTTCAATCATTTGTAATAATCCTGTATGTTTACTGGAACGTTTTGCTTTTACTACCTTATTCTTTCATCTGCGTCAGTTTCCGCTATTTATCATTTGCAGATTTTTACGAGGAGCAAAAATGAAAAGAACCTCATCCACGCAGACTGAATCCCCACTGTACTTCACTCAAATCTTCAGAAGGTCACTACACTATAATAGAGTATTTCGTATATCGACGAAGCATTTAATTGTTAAGAGAAGTCTAGTTGTGCGCATTCAACCCACTACAAGAACATCATGTAAATCTAATTAATTACACAATTTCTTCCCAGACCTACTAAATTACTGTACCACTGATTTATGCGCACACACACACACACACACACACACACACACACACTCACTCTCTCTCTCTCTCTCTCTCTCTCTCACACACACACCACACACACACACACACACACACACACATATATATATATATATATATATATATATATATATATATATATAGTGTAATTGGTTAATACAAACCATAAAAAAATGCACGGAAGTATGTTTTTTTAACACAAACCTACGTTTTTTAAAATGGAACCCCGTTAGTTTTGTTAGCACATCTGAACATATAAACGAATACGTAATCAGTGCCGTTTGTTGCATTGTAAAATGTTAATTACATCCGGAGATATTGTAACCTAAAGTCGACGCTTGAGTACCACTCCTCCGCTGTTCGATCGTGTGTATCGGAGAGCACCGAATTACGTAGGGATCCAAAGGGAACGTTGATGGACCTTAGGTATAGAAGAGACTGGAACAGCACATTACGTCCACATGCTAACGCCATTTTATTGGTCTTTTTCACTGACGCACATGTACATTACCATGAGGGGTGAGGTACACGTACACACGTGGTTTCCGTTTTCAATTACGTAGTGGAATAGAGTGTGTCCCGACATGTCAGGCCAATAGATGTTCAATGTGGTGGCCATCATTTGCTGCACACAATTGCAATCTGTGGCGTAATGAATGTCGTACACGCCGCAGTACATCTGGTGTAATGTCGCCGCAGGCTGCCACAATACGTTGTTTCATATCCTCTGGGGTTGTAGGCACATGACGGTACACATTCTCCTTTAACGTACACCACAGAAAGAAGTCCAGAGGTGTAAGATCAGGGGAATGGGTTGGCCCAATTTATGCGTCCTCCACGTCCTATGAAACGCCCGTCGAACATCCTGTCAAGGGTCATCCTAGTGTTAATTGCGGAATGTGCAGGTGCACCATCATGCTGATACCACATACGTCGACGCGTTTCCAGTGGGACATTTTCGAGCAACGTTGGCAGATCATTCTGTAGAAACGCGATGTATGTTGCAGCTGTTTGGGCCCCTGCAATGAAGTGAGGACCAATGAGGTGGTCGCCAATGATTCCGCATCATACATTTACAGTCTACGGTCGCTGTCGCTCTACCTGTCTGAGCCAGCGAGGATTGTCCACGGACCAGTAATGCATGTTCCGTAGGTTCACTGCCCCGTGCTTTGTGAAACCCGCTTCATCGGTAAACAGGTAGAACTGCAAAGCATTCTCTGTTAATGCCCATTGACAGAATTGCACTCGATGATTAAAGTCATCACCATGTAGTTGCTGATGTAGCGACACATGAAACGGGTGAAAGCGGTGACGATGCAGTATGCGTATGACACTACTTTGACTCAGTCCACCGGCTCTCGCAATGTCCCGTGTACTCATGTGTGGGTTCATGGCAACAGCAGCTAACACGCCAACTGCGTCCGCTTCTCCTGTGACGGGCCTGTTACAGACCAGTTTGCGTGCTACGACCATACCTGTTGCACACAGTTGGCGATAGATGTTTTGCGATGTACGGGGCACGTTGGATGCTCTCTGTCCGGGTACCGTTTTGCATACACTCTGCAGGCTTCAGCTGCGTTTCGTCGACACTTGCCATAGATGAGTATCATCTCCGCCTTTTCAGAGTTCGAATACACCATGGTCACAGTTCCTACAACACTGCACTATCACAGACGTCTGGTAACACGGTGTACTACAGTTGGTCTGCGTGCGGAGACGAATGCAGAATAACAATAGCAGCAAGCGCTACATGCGGACACTGCGACAGCTAGACCAAACCACAATAGTGCACTACAGCCACACTCATAAACACGGTCGTCATCGTAAACATGTCCCTGCAGATGCTGCTCGCCGACCGTGGCCCGTGTTTGTTACAACACGCAACTGAACGTCGGAGGTTTCAAGCGTCAACTTTAGGTTACAATATCTTCGGATGTAATTAACATTTTACAATGCAACAAACGGCACTGATGACGTATTTGTTTATATGTTCAGATGTGCTAACAAAGCTAACGTGGTTCCATTTAAAAAAACGTAGGTTTGTGTTAAAAAACATACTTCCGTGCATTTTTATATTTATTTATTTATTTATTTCACCTGGCAAGATTAGGGCCATCAGGCCCTCTCTTACATCTAACCAGGCATTCTACTTATTTTACATTCATATGTTTCAGTAGGCATGTTAAACTACATCTAGTACAAAAAGTGAAATAAACAATTAGAAAGGTACACCTGGAAAAATACATACATATAGAGTTTATATTCGTAGATCATAAGTACTGTTATAATTAGACATTATTGAAGAGGCAGATTTTAGATAGGAGTGCTGGCAGCAGGGAGTATGAGGGAGACTCATGGTGAAGGGAGGAGAAGAATAGAGAGACATGATGAAACATAATTAAGGAAATATAAAGGAAAAGAAGATTGCGTGGCTAATAGAGATAGATGAAGAGGAAGGCATCTCAGGAGCAAGATAGGAGACGCTAGCTTTGCTGTTTGACAGATGAGAGGATTGGCCTTGTACATTAATTTTGTGGAGAACTTCATGAGGATGGTAGTAGGAAATGCTTCAACTTCTTCTTAAAAGCAGCAGGAGATTGAATTTTGCGCAAGGTAAGGTGCAATTTGTTCCAGAGGCGGAACATATGGTTTGTATTAAACAATTACACTAGCCCCTCTCCTCACGTTCGGTCTGGGGAATCGGTTCGTCAGTATTTGATGTGGTTTACGAAATATATCCAGCGGTAACGTTAGGTGAATATATACCAAGCAGATGGAATTCCCCCCTTATGTTTAATATGGTTCTGGAAAAAATTGTGAAGACATGGGAAAAGGAAATAAAAGGAATTCATCTTGGGATTAAAAAAGAGCAGAGAATCCGGGTAAAGTGTCTGGCTTTCGGGGACGATCTTGCCTTTCTAACGAACAATAGAGAAGAAGCCAAACTTGCATTGGAAAAACTACTTTAAATCTCACAGAAAACTGGGCTGCAAATCTCCTACGAGAAAACACAGTGTATTGAAAACAAACCTGTAGATATTCTCCCCATTACTACCCAATACGGGAAAGTGGCACAAGTTGCCCACTTCACATATATCGGAGAGATAATCCAACCATCAGAACTGAACTCAATAGCCAATAAATACAGATTCTCCAGATTACAAAAAGCGTATCAACTCACTTGGAATTACTATAATAAGAAACTATTTCTGTCAATGCGAAACTAAGGCATTACAACACAGTAGTCCTCCAGAAGCACTTTATGCTGCAGAAACTACAGTGATTTATGATCATACGAAGATCAGAGAGATCGAAAAGCAGGAAAGAAAAATTCTGAGGAAAATATATTGACCAGTGTTTCGGGAAGGAATTTGGATGAAGAGGCCAACTAGAGAGATTGACAAAGACATAGAAACAATAACAGACACCATTAGAAAGGGAAAGATGAAATTTTATGGACATATCAGCAGGATGAATAAAAGCAGGCTCACAAGGCAAATCTTTGAGATAGTAAACAAGAGCAAAAACAAGACAGACAAAATGGATCACTGAAACAGAACAAGACATCAAAGAACTGGGGATAACACAAGACAACATAAACAATAGTGAACAGTTTAGAAACATCATAAAGAAACCCACATTTAAACAAGAACACACGGAGAATAGAACGGGAAAAAGATGATCGGAAGAACGCAAGAGAGAACACAGTGAACGTATGAAAAGAATTTGGGAAGAAGAAATCATGACTACTCAAGTTCAATCGCTCTCTTAAAAGGGAATAATCGAAAATAATAATAATATACCGTGAACATTACTGAAACCGACAAACTGCAGGGACTGATACCGGTTCCTGACTGGAAATGGAGGAAAGAAAGTTCTATGAACATATGTCTGGAAATGCATCGTTGCCACTGTAGATAGCGCCGACGAATGAAACTTCCTCTGACCACGTGCTGTATGTTCCATGTGTTCCAGTTTGTGTGACTGACGTAGCATATAGTAAGCAGCAGAGTAGTCCGGCATTCATGTCGGAAATAAGTAAATATGGTGTTTGTGTACGGCCAAGTAGATGGAACGGTCGAGAGACTGCACAGCTGTATCAAAACAATTATCCTCACAGACACTAAGAGTATCAAACATTTGAAGCCCTTTTTGGGCGTTTGTGTGGTCATGGGTCCTTTCAGGCAGACGAACGTGCAGGGAGATGGTGGGCTGTGCGTACACCAGATTTGGAGGACTGGGTTCTGTAAAATATCGAGACAAACCCTAGTAGAAGCTCCAGGCAAGTAATCTGCTAACATGGTGTAAGCCAAAGTATGTTTATATGCATCCCGCATGACAACCACTACTATCCCCATCACCTGCAACGAGTGCATGGATTACCAACAGCGGATTTTCCTCTACGGGAAGGATTTATCGATGGTTTTTCCACCAGACCATCACAATCATGGGATTTCTGTCAGCAGTTCTTTTAACCGAAGAACCAATCTTTACCAGAACTGGCATCGTCAATCTGCATAATCGTGTTCTGTGAGCTACAGACAGTCCTCGGGGAATGGCTGAGTCGTCGATAAGGACTCTTGGCGATCAAATACTTAGACCGTTTATTATTCCTCAGCTCTTCGACAGAGGAACGTGCATGGACTTGCTGTGGAATACTCTGTTGGACTGCTTGATAATGTGACCTTGGCAATAAGACGGATTGCGTGGTTTCTGCATGATAGAGCACCAGCTCACTTGCGCATTACAGTTCGCCGACATCTCAACAACATCTTCCCCGAAAGTTGGATAGGACGCAGCGGCCCTTTAGTTTAGCCTGCTAGATCACCAGACTTAAAACCCATTAATTTTTACCTCTGGGGACATCTGAAATGCACTGTGTATGCTGAACCAGTTCCTGATGTGCAGCCATTTCAACAGCTTCTCAGAACGTGCGAAAGAGTGCGGCAGACCATAATGCGACGTGTGAAAGTGTGCACTACATCCCATGGAGGCCACTCTGAACATCTATTGTGACGTGGATGCGATGCAACTCTGTACTGGGTTCCGGGGTGATTTGTTGTCGTTGCACGCACACTGTTCATTTCCGGACACATGTTCATAGGCCCGTTTTCCCTCCATTTCCATCCAAAAATCCGTCGCTGCAGTTTGTCGATTTTATTAATTAACACACACACACACACACACACACACACACACACACATACACACACACACACACATGTATTTACACAGTGGCATGGCCAGCTGAGCTAGGGTTCTCATTTGTGTATCCATGGGGTGAACAGCCCGATCTACGTGGTCCCATAGAATCTCGACTGGCTTTAAACTCGAGGATTTTGGTAGCCAGGGGAGTACGGTAAACTTATACTGGTGCTCTCACCACACACGCCTCTAGATACCATCCCTCCGAAGAAAAAAATAAACTGCCTGTAAGGGTGGACATGGTCCGCAAGGATAATTTCATACTTACGTTGATTCTTTGCGGCTTACAGAATGAATGGATCACCCAGGGAATCCCACAAAAACGTACCACAGACAAGAACACTCCCTCTTTCATCCTGGACCCTTTCAACAACTGTTGCAGGGCCATACACGCCATCGGCCATCTGTCCGAAAGAGTGTAAAACTTAGTTCATCTGAAAGGGCTACCTGTTTTCTTTCAGTTCTTTCAGTGCATGTCTAGTTGCTGTATTGGCATACAGATTTCAGCCTTCGTCACTGATGAACACCGGTCAGCATGGGTGCATGAACGAGGCGCCTCCTGCGGAGGCCCATATGCAGAAACTTCTGCTGAACTGTGGTTAAGAAACGCTGTTCATAGCCCTTGGTTCATTCGGGCATAGGGTGAACATTAATAAATTATGCTCAACACCATGCAGAATCTCGTGGACCCATGTCCATGCGACTAGCTCCCGTGAGGACGGACATATTCTTTGCTTAGCTATGCAGGAATACATACAGGCACTGAAGTACTTTGAGTCAGGAAGTGGATGTCTTTGTAGCAAGACAAGTATATATATATATATATATATATATATATATATATATATATATATATATATATATATAGTGTGTGTGTGTCGTGGTCCAGATGTTGCATTGTCCACATGGATACTTGTCTTGCTAAAAGACATCCACTTCCTGGCTCAAGATACTTCAGTGCCTGTATGTTGTCCTGCGTAGCCAAGCAAAGAATATGTCCATCGTCTCGGGAGCTAGTCGCATGGGTCCATGAGATTCTGCATGATGCTGAGCAAGTTTCTCTTGAACCCATCGATTCCTTATTCGTATGGCAACGATGGGATCCCGACCACCAGAACCGGCAATATCACGGAATGAGAAATTTCCGTCTCGATAGGCCTCGATCATGCTGCTGTCGAATTCCGACATTTATTGGTAGACCTTTATGCTTTGTACACGAGGTATAACGCGAGTAACTCACTAACACACAACATTCTACGTTTTCTTCTGTACAGAATCTAGATGGCGTAACTTCTACTTATTTCTTGCTGTTGGGCTGAAATGCTAATTTAGCATATTTAACAGTTGTTGCATGCTCTCTTCATTGTGTTGAATGCTACATCTCCATCTGCATACATACTCCGCAGGTAACCATGTGGTGTATGGCAGAGGATACCTTCCACCTTTGCTAGTCATTTCCTTTCCTGGACCAGTCGCAAATGGAATAAGGGAAAAACAGCAGTCTATATGCTGTTGTACAAAACCTGATTTCTCTTATCTTTTCTTCAGTCTTTACGCAAAATGTATGTAGGCGTTAATAGAATCATATATATGAATGCATGGTGTCTGTTCTTTTGAACAGGTCTGAAAGAATATAATTGATTCGTCTCTATGATCAATGTATCCACCACCTTAAGTGCAGATGCACAGTTACGTTCGACCTCCTGCGGGAATCTCAAAGTAACGAGCATAGAGGACATGGATGTAGACTGCAGATAAGAGGCGCTAGGTGGGAATGTGAGTCGTCCGAGAAGTGTGCCGAGATAATCGGCGCAATTTCGCTGCCCCCTGCGTCGGGTGGTGCAGTGGTTAACGCAACTGCCTGGTAAGTGGGAGATCCCAGGTTCGAGTCCTGGTCTGGTATACATTTTGACTTTTCGTCTCTGACTGTGCACGAAGTCCCGATGCAGCTCACATCAATAGTTCTTGCTCTTTCCTTTCCTTTCTCCCCACTCCACTTTCATTTTTTTTTAAATTTATGGTAAGGAATTATGGAACCAAACTGCTGAGGTCATAGGCCCCTAAGCTTACGCACTATTTAATCTAACTTACGCTAAGTACGACACACACCAGTGCCCAAGGTAGGACACAAACCTCCGACGGGGTAAGCCGCGCGGACCGTGACAAGACGCCTCAGACCGCGCGGCAACCCCTCACGGTTCTACATCTTCAATTTACGTAAGTTGATAGAATACTTTCACAGTCAGCCACAAATGCCAGTTCTCTCAGTATTACTGAGTCTTTGTCGTCTGCTTTGAAGAGAAGAGTGCTTAATCGCTATCCACCTCCGTCATCGTTACCTGAACTTGCCACTGTTTTTCGGGAAGAATGGTATAAGATAGCCGTAAAACCATACAGAACGTATGTTTATCCATTCCGAGACGACTGGGGAATGTTTTGAATGGCGACGGTTTTCCTGTATCGTATTGTTCATGGTAATGTGTTGTGCTTTTGGTGTTCACATAGTGTGGTCCTCCCGCTTCTAACAACCCTACCACAACAAAGCTAAAATTTAATTATGATTGTAGTGTTGCTCACGCTGCTAAATATTACATTTTCGGGCAACAACAAAGTTACATTATGTGGTAGGTGTCATTATAGCACAGTTAATAAAGTCATTTCATGAAATAATGGATAAACTAGGCACTCATCTTTTCGTGTTTCCCACGCTAGTCTGGTTGTGAACTCATGGCTCAATCGTCGAAAATCTAGGTAGTGATGATTCCAACCTCGGATGCAAAGAGGCATAGGTGTTATTCTGCGGTATTCAAAAGTTTTGTAGATGCGCTTCACAAACCATTCTTGAAGATTAAACTTTTGCAAGTTAGGACAATGGTGATGTAAAATAGTAATCAGCACTCCGAATTTAAGTTACACTTCTTTTTTATTACTTTTTTTTGCAATATCACGTAACTCACAAAACATTACATCACAATATAAAACATACTTGAAAATATCTTCCTCATTTCATAAACTGACTACAATTTGCGTCTTTTCAACATGACGACCAAGACTTGACTCTCTAATAACCGCTTACGCGCCCAAAAATCAGAATTACAAGTACGTCAAAGATCATAGTGACAAAAGAAAGAATACACATAGGAATAATATCATTGCAATATAAACATATCGATGTATCAAAGTACCTCTACAGTCAATGAAATCAAATCTGAATGTTGTCTCAGAAATATGTTAACTACTTTACAGAAACACAGTAGAATATTGCTGGTATCGAGAGGTTGAGGTAAGGTGCCGTAATGGTTACGTAATTCAAGTACCATTACACGCTGTTTGTGCGTTAGATATGCAGTCTGATGTTATTGGGTAGAATAAACAATAAAAACGGTACAACTCCGCCGTATTTCCGTGGGTTCCGCCACTGAGTGACGTCTTCCGCGGAGGATGGCGCACTTGGTGCAGAGGTGAGAAGTGGAGCGTCGGCGCAGCCAGCGGCGATGGATGCCGCCATTAACCGGGCCGGTGCGATCCCCTATCTGCGCTTCGACTTTCAGATGCGGAGCCCTGGCCCTCCGCGGAGAACGCGCCAGACAAATGGGCGAATCAATATGCGGCAGCTTTCGTTTCCGCCAGCTGACGGATGGACGGTTCTCCCAGCAGCGGCGATCATGATCGCCGCCACTCGACCACGCTGGATGTGGTCGGTGTGTACGGCCACTAACTCCCCAACATCCCTCTCACACATGCCGATGACGTCTTGCACACCGTTGGAGCCCTTCACTCGCTGAGCAACTCGGAACAAGTGCGCAATCAATCTACGAGATGTAACATTAAGGTATTTCCAAACTTTCAGGAAGCATAGAGGAAAAAATCATATTATACGTACATTGCTCAAGGAACGCTTTATTTCCACATTATAGTACCATTTCTAAAACTCTTCAACACATTAATCATGGGAAACACCCAGGGAAAAAACATATTAGTACACTAAAAAACACGTCGCTAGTTGAATTGTGCGAAATTCCCTCCGTAAGCAAAGATACAAAGATCAACCCGTCGTCGCATTGAGTCTCTGGTGCGCTGATGTATCTCTGGAGAACTGTATATTATTTCACAGCGTTCCACAACATCGCACGGAAACTCTGTATATCGTCTATTGGGGTTCTGTACACCAGAGCTTTCAAATGCCCCAAAGTAAATCTAGTGGGTTTTGGTCCTGAGAGCGTGGAGGCCATTGAATTAATTGGTCAAATTCCACCTACACATCTGTCACACAATCTTTAATTTAGAAGCGTACGAACATTGACGGTAAAATGAGGCGGAGCTCCGTCATGCATGAACTGCGTGTTTGCCGCACTTCTAAAGGCGCATGTTCTAGCAGAACAGGTGGAGTAAGAAAATATAGTAAGTTTCTTCGTTGAGCCTGAGTGGAAGAACATTAGACCCTAACAGTCACCCGCAATGTCGGTCCAAATTTTGACAGAAAATCTTTGTTGATGACGTGATTGCTCAATTGCGTGGATTCTCGACAGCCCATGCGTGCTGACTGTGAAAATGTACATCCTGATCAGTCTGAAACCAGCTCGTTTGCACTAAAATGAGGGTTAACACATTGTTGAATGAATCATTCACAGAAGTGTACTAGTGCAGGAAAATCAGCTGCTCTTAGCACCTGCACATGGTACGGATACAGCAGACTCTCATGTAACACTCTCCAGACAGGCATGTGGTCAGTATTACTTGTTGCAGCTAATTGTCTTACGGTGACATTAGGGTTCTGATCAATTGCACGATTATGTAAACTCAGACCGGATGGGGTTGGATTCAAAGAAATACACACATCAGAAAAACGTTTTGCATTACCTCCGTTCCGAGAGTTCCGGAACCTGTACAGAAAATTGGAATAGAGATCAACATAAACATCATTTCCGCCCTTTTTACTGCTTATGAAAACCACACATTGCATGTTGTACCACCATGAGACCTTCAGAGGTGGTGCTCCAGATTGCTGTACACACCGGTACCTCTAATACCCAGTAGCACGTCCTCTTGCATTGATGCCTGCCTGTATTCGTCGTGATATTCTATCCATAAGTTCATCCAGGCACTGTTGGTCCAGATTGCCCCACTCCTCAATGGCGATTCTGCGTAGATCCCTCAGAGTGGTAGGTGGGTCACGTCGACCATAAACAGTCCTTTCCAATCTACCCCGGGCACTTTCGAAATAGTTCATGTCTGGAGAACATGCTGCCACTCTAGTCGAGCGATGTTGTTATCCTGAAGGAAGTTATTCACAAGATGTGCCCGATGGGGGCGCGAATTGTCGTCCATGAAGACGAATGCCTCGCCAGTATGCTGCCGATATGGTTGCACTATCGGTCGATGGATGGTATTCACGTATGGTACAGCCCTAACGGCGCCTTCCATGACCACCAGTGGCGCAAGTCGGTCCCACGTAATGCCACCCCAAAACACCAGGGAGCCTCCACCTTGCTGCACTCGCTGAACAGTGCATCTAAGGAGTTCAGCCTGACCGGGTTGCCTCCAAACACGTCTCCGACGATAGTCTTGTTGAAGGCATATGTGACACTCATCGGTGAAGAGAACGTGATGCCAGTCCTCGCGGGCCATTCGGCTTGTTGTTGGGCCCATCTGCACCTCGCTGCGTGGTGTCGTGGTTGCAAAGATGGACCTCGCCATGGACATCGGTAGTGAAGCTGCGCATCATGCAGCCTATTTGTGCGCAGTTTGAGTCGTAACACGACGTCTTGTGGCTGCACGAAGAGCATTATTCACCATGATGGCGTTGCTATCAGGGTTCCTCCGAGCCATAATCCGTAGGTAGCGGTCATCCACAGCAGTAGTAGCAATTGGACGGCCTAGCGAGGCGTGTCATCGACAGTTCCTGTCTCTCTGTATCTCCTCCATGTCCGAACAACATCGCTTTGGTTCACTCCGAGACGCCTGGACACTTCCCTTCTTGAGAGCCCTTCCTGGCACAAAGTAACAATGCGAACGCGATCGAACCGCGCTATGACCATCTAGGCATGGTTGAACTACAGACAACACGAGCCGTGTACGTCCTTCTTGGTGGAATGACTGGAACTAATCGGCTGCCGGACCCATCCCCCCCCCCCCCCCCCCGTCTAATAAGCGCTGTTCATGCAAGGTTGTTTACATATTTGGGCAGGTTTACTGACATCTCTGAACGGTCAAAGGGACTGTGCCTGTGATACAATATCCACAGTCAACGTCTGTCTTCAGGGTTCTGGAAACCAGGGTGATGCAAAACTTTTTTTTATGTATGTAGTATCGACGGCAACCGAAATATATATACCAAATAAATTAATGAGAGATGGTACTGATACTCCATGGTACACAAAAAGGTGATAACACTGTTGAGGAAGCAGCAGAAAACAATGCCACTTTTAAAAGAATGTCAAGTCTCCAATATTGGCTATATTTTACTGAAGCTCGAAATTTAGCGCGGAGTTATATGCGAGATGCTTATAATAGCTTCCAAAACGAAACTCTGGTCGTATGTAAAGTACATCCCTGGCAAGACACCATCAGTATCTTCTCTGCGAGATAGCAATGGTAATGTTACCGATGACAGTGACGCTAAAGCGGAATTACTTAACACGGTTTTCCGAAATTCCTTCACCAAAGAAGAAGAAGTAAATAGTCCAGAATTAGACTTAAGACCAGCTGCCAGCATGAGTAGATATCCCTGGTGCAGTGATGCAGCTTACAGAATGTCACTTAACGAATACAAGTCCTCCGGTCTGGAGTGTATACCAGTTACGTTCCTTTCAGAGTATGCTGATACAACAGCTCCGTACTTAGCAATCACATATAACCTCTTGCTCGACGAAAGATACTTACCTAGCGACTGGAAAGTTGCGCAGGATCCTAATACTCAAGAAAGAATTTTCTTTATTCCTATTTAGGAATAACCCTCTGAATTACAGACCAACATCAAGTCGATTTGCCTTAGGATTGTGGAACAAATACTGTGCTTGGGCAGTGTGAATCACTTCCAAGAAAACGATTTTATTTTCAATTAGTCAGCACGGATTCAGAAAATATCTTTCTTGTAAAACACACATATCTCTTCGCTCACATTAAATAGTGAGTGCTATTTAAAGGGGATGTCAAATTGATTCTATGTTTCTAGATTTCCAGAAAGCTATTGACGCAATTCCTGAAAGCGACTTCTATGGAGTATCGTCTCAGTAGTGCAACTGGATTTGTGCTCTACTGTCATAAAGGTCACAGTTCGTACTAACTGACGGAAAGTCATCGATTCAAAAAGAAGTGATATCTGACGTTCCCTAAGAAAGTGTTACGGGCCCCTCTGCTATTCCAATCTGTTGTTGTGTTTGTTGTTGTTGCGGTCTTCAGTCCTGAGACTGAGACTGGTTTGAAACAACTCTCCATGCTACTCTATCCTGTGCAAGATTCTTCATCTCTCAGTACCTACTGCAGCCTACATCCTTCTGAATCTGCTTAGTGTATTCATCTCTTGGTCTCCCTCTACGATTTTTACCCTCCACGCTACCCTCCAGTACTAAATTGGTGACCCCTTGATGCCTCAGAACATGTCCTACCAACCGATCCCTTCTTCTAGTCAAGTTGTGCCACAAACTCCTCTTCTCCCCAATTCTATTAAATACCTCCTCATTACTTATGTGATCTACCCATCTAATCTTTAGCATTCTTCTGTAGCACCACATTTCGAAAGCTTCTATTCTCTTCTTATCTAAACTATTTATCGTCCGTGTTTCACTTCCATACACGGCTACACTCCATACAAATACTTTCAAAAACGACTTCCTGACACTTAAATCTATACTCGATGTTAACAAATTTCTCTTCTTCAGAAATTCTTTCCTTCGCATTGCCAGTCTACATTTTATATCCTCCCTACTTCGACCATCATCAGTTATTTTGCTCCCCAAATAGCGAAACTCATTTACTATTTAAGCGTCTCATTTCCTAATCTAATTCCCTCAGCATCACCCGACTTAATTCGACTACATTCCATTATCCTCGTTTTACTTTTGTTGATGTTCATCTTATATCCTCCTTTCAAGACACTGTCCATTCCGTTCAACTGCTCTTCCAGGTCCTTTGCTGTCTCTGACAGAATTACAATGTCATCGGCAAACCTCAAGGTTTTTATTTCTTCTCCATGGATTTTAATACCTACTCCGAATATTTCTTCTGTTTCCTTTACTGCTTGCTCAATATACAGATTGAATAGCATCGGGGAGAGGCTACAACCCTGTGTCACTCCCTTCCCAATCACTGCTTCCCTTTCATATCCGTCGACTCTTACTGACATCTGGTTTCTGTACAAATTGTAAATAGCCTTTCGCTCGCTGTATTTTACCCCCGCCACCTTCAGAATTTGAAAGAGAGTATTCCAGTCAACATTGTCAAAAGCTTTCTCTAAGTCTACAAGTGCTAGAAACGTAGGTTTGCCATTCCTTAATCATTCTTCTAAGATAGGTCGTATAGTCAGTATTGCCTCGTGTGTTCCAACATTTCTACGGAATCCAAACTGATCTTCCCCGAGGTCAGGTTCTACCAGATTTTCCATTCGTCTGTAAAGAATTCGCTTTAGAATTTTCCATACGTGACCTATTAAACTGATTGTTCGGTAATTTTCACATCTGTCAGCACCTGCTTTCTTTGGGATTTGAATTATTATTTTCTCTTTGAAGTCTGAGGGAATTTCCGTCTCATACATCTTGCTCACCAGATGGTAGAGTTTTGTCAGGACTGGCTCTCCCAAGGCTGTCAGTAGTTCTAATGGAATGTTGTCTACTCCCAGAGCCTTGTTTCGACTTAGGTCTTTCAGTGGTCTGTCAAACTCTTCACGCAGTATCACATCTCCCATTCCATTTTCATCTACATCCTCTTCCACTTCCATAATATTGTCCTCAAGAACATCGCCCCTGTATAGACCCTCTATAACTCCTTCCACCTTTCTGCTTTCCCTTCTTTGCTTTGAACTGGGTTTCCATCTGAGCTCTTGATATTCATACAAGTGGTTCTCTTTTCTCCAAAGGTCTCTTTAATTTTCCTGTAGGCAGTATCTAACTTACCCCTCGTGAGATAAGCCTCTACATCCTTACATTTGTCCTCTAGCCATCCCTGCTTAGCCATTTTGCACTTTCTGTCGATCTCATTTTTGAGACGTTTGTATTCCTTTTTGCCTGCTTCATTTTCTGCATTTTTGTATTTTCTCCTTTCATCAATTAAATTCAGTATTTCTTCTGTTACCCAAGAATTTCTACTAGCCTTCGTCTTTTTACCTACTTGATCCTCTGCTGCCTTCACCAATTCATCCCTCAGAGCTACCCATTCTTCTTCTACTGTATTTCTTCCCCCCATTCCTGTCAGTTTTTCCCTTGTGCTCTCCCTGAAACTCTGTACAACCTCTGGTTCTTTCAGTTTATCCAGGTTCCATCTCCTTAAATTCCCACCTTTTTGCAGTTTCTTCAGTTTTAAGCTACAGTTCATAACCAATAGATTGTGGTCAGTGTCCACATCTGCCCCTGGAAATGTCTTACAATTTAAAACCTGGTTCCTAAATCTCTGTCTTACCATTATATAATCTGTCTGAGACGTTCTAGTATCTCCTGGGTTCTTCCATGTATACGACCTTCATTCCAATCTATACAAACGATTTAGAAGACAATGTGAGCAGTCATTTTAGATTATTTGCAGATGATGCTGACATTTACCGTGTCGTAAATTCATCAGATGATGAGAACCAATTGCAAAGTGATTTATACAAGGTATCTTTATGGTACGAAAAGTGGCAAAGGGCTCTAAATAATGAAAAATATGAAGTCATCCAAATGAATACTAAAAGGAATTCACTGAATTTCGATAACACAATAAATCACACAAATCTAAAGGCAGTGAACTGAACTAAATACTTAAGAATTATAGTTACGAATACCTTAAACTGGAACTATCACATTGACAACGTTGTGGGGAAAGTTCCAAAGACCGCAATTTGTTGGCAGAACACTCAGAAGAGGCAACAGGTCCACTAATCAGACTGCCTACACTACACCTTGCGTCCTCCTCTGGAGTATTGCTGACGGTGTGGGATCCGCATCAGATAGGGCTGATGGGAGGCATCGAAAAAGTTTAAAGAAGGACAGCTTGTTCTTTATTATCTCGAAATAGGGGAGAGAGTGTCGTGAAAATGATACGTGAGTTCGGGTGGAGGTGTTTTTGATTGCGACGGGATCTTTTCACGAACTTTCACCACCTTTCTCCTCGGTATACGAAAATATTTTGTTGGCGGCCACCTATATAAGGAGAAATGATCACTGTAAAAAAAATGAGAGAAATGAGAGCTCGCACTGAAACATGTAACTCTTCGATCTTCCCGCGCTCTGTTCGAGAGAGGAACAGCAAAGAAATAACTTGAAGTTAATTCGATGACCCTCCCACAGGCACGTAAGTGTGAAACGCAGAGTAGTCATGTAGCTATCTATGTATAAGATATTCCTCCTTCAGTTGAGATGTCCCCGTCCTTCCAGGAATTCCCCACTCGCGAGTAATAGTCTCAAGCTTTCCATGCTACCTGAGATGATGATCGGATACTCCAAACGACGTCTTGTCGAGGAACCGTCGTTCTGGAAAACTGTTTAGATACAAGCGCTGAGCGTCAATACTGTTATATCTGTTAATCCGTACACCAAATGGGCATCTGCCAACTCCGCATGTGGGGACACTTCCATTGCGCTGTACCGGACGCTACGTAAATTATGTACCTCAGGCAGTTGCCTCTACGTGGTTGCGCAGTTCGGGATGATCACTGAAAAATACATTACTGGCCATTAAATTTGCTACACCAAGAAGATATGCAGATGATAAACGGGTATTCATTGGACAAATATATTATACTAGAACTGACATGTGATTACATTTTCACGCAATTTGGGTGCATAGATCCTGAGAAATCAGTACCCAGAACAACCACCTCTGCCCGTAATAACGGCCTTGATACACCTGGGCATTGAGTCAAACAGAGCTTGGATGGAGTGTACAGGTACAGCTGCCCATGCAGACACCATTGACCAGACGTTTTCAGTTGGTGAGAGATCTGGAGAATGTGCTGGCCAGGGCAGCAATCGAACATTTTCTGTATCCAGAAAGGCCCGTACAGGACCTGCAACATGCGGTCGTGCATTATCCTGCTGAAACGTAGGGTTTCACAGGGATCGAATGAAGGGTAGAGTCACGGGTCGTAACACATCTGAAATGGAATGTCCACTGTTCAAAGTGCCCTCAGTGCGAACAAGAGGTGACCGAGACGTGTAACCAATGGCACCCCATACCATCACGCCGGGTGATACGCCAGTATGGCGATGACGAATACACGCTTCCAATGTGCGTTCACCACAATGTCGCCAAACACGGATGTGACCATCATGATGCTGTAAACAGAACCTGGATTCATCCGAAAAAGTGACGTTTTGCCTTACGTGCAGACAGGTTCGTCGTTGAGTACACCATCGCAGGCGCTCCTGTCTGTGACGCAGCGTCAAGGGTAACCGCAGCCATGGTCTCCGAGCTGATAGACCATGCTGCTGCAAACGTCGTCGAACTGTTAGTGCAAATGGTTGTTGTCTTGCAAACGTCCCCATCTGTTGATTCAGGGATCGAGACGTGGCTGCACGATCCCTTACAGCCATGCGGATAAGATACCTGTCATCTCGACTGCTAGTGATACGAGGCCGTTGGGACCCAGCACGGCATTCCGTATTACCCTCCTGAACCCACCGATTCCATATTCTGCTAACAGTCATTGGACCTCGACCAACGCGAGCAGCAATGTCGCGATACGACAAACCGCAATCGCGATAGGCTACAATCCGACCTTTATCGACGTCGGAAACGTGATGGTACGCATTTCTCCTTCTCACACGAGGCATCACAACAACGTTTCGTCAGGCAACGCCGGTCAACTGCTGTTTGTGTATGAGAAATCGGTTGGAAACTTTTCTCATGTCAGCACGTTGTAGGTGTCGTCACCGGCGCCAACCTTGTGCGAATGGTCTGAAAAGCTAATTATTTGCATATCAGAGCATCTTCTAACTGTCGGTTAAATTTAGCGTCTGTAGCCCGTCATCTTCGTGGTGTAGCAGTTTTAATGTGTGTAGTATTTCATCTACCCAATGCTGGCGAAACAACAGGAATAAGAAGAATTGAAATGTCCGTACATAATGTAATATTCTGGCTGCGAGTACCAGCGATGATGCGCTACCGTAATTGAGACGACAACGCTCTTTGCTGTGACGACAACGCTCTTTGCTGAAAAAAAAATCTAGCCTTTTTTTGCAGTTGTTGGAGATAAGAAATGGCTATTCGAGATTTTTTTTGGGTCAGATAAGTTTGCATATAGACGTAACTTGAAGTGAGAGGAGATACAACTTGTAATCGCAATTACCAAAAATAAGAAGTTCTCTTATGAAAAAGATGGTAAGCCGGCCGGGGTGGCCAAGCGGTTAAAGGCGCTACAGTCTGGAACCGCGTGACCGCTAAGGTCGCAGGTTCGAATCCTGCCTCGGGCATGGATGTGTGTGATGTCCTTAGGTTAGTTAGGTTTAAGTAGTTCTAAGTTCTAGGGGACTGATGACCTTAGAAGTTAAGTCCCATAGTGCTCAGAGCCATTTGCACCATTTTTGAACCAAAAAGATGGTAAATATCGTCTACGAACTTCGATGTTGGATCCCCGGCCCTTCGTAACAACTATTAGTGTGTTTAGCAATACAGTGCATAGTGATTTCTTCGCAAATTAACAATACTGAGCGAATCTGCTACTATCACGGTCCGAACGACGCGCAATATTTCGCCGTCAGCTCATGTGTTCCAGACGTTCCCTAAGCGGCCAGTTTGTTAGTCAGAAGATACCACACTGCCATTGTTGTTTAGCCTTCTCATTCAAAAAGTGTTTCCAGAAAATCTTACGGCGACTGTGAGTACTTTAGCTGCCAAGAGAGACGGAGTCTTCATCGCGAGTTGTAGCGGTTTTCTCCGACTTTGCCTAGCGTTTCCTGTGAACCAAAGAAACGGAAACCTCCGACCGCCAACTCATCCTTTCCCTAACACGTTCTCTCTTTACAGCAGCCACGAAGAAATCATAATCATTTATGGTCAAATTTTTTTCACTGATAACTGTGTATCTTAGACGGGCAAAGAAAAATTTTTAAATGTATGCGTCTAGGCAAAAAAAAAAAAAGAATCAAAAGAGAGTTTAAATGCAGTACCTGTCTGATTTGTGTCAAAGTCAAAGGTCAAGTTAGTTAATTAATTAATTTACCTTTTTTTAAAGATGTAGCAATTCATTTTACATTTCTATACAAGCGATTAACCCTTTGAACGGAACATCGGTCTGAGATACCGCCATAGTTGACATTAACAATGCTAACGGCGCTGCATTGTTCGTGAGGGTGGGGAGAAGCCCAGTAATCTTCAGTCGGGTCCCGAACCGCAGCTGGCCAACAACGTATTGTCGGCGCATGCATTGTTTTCAAGTAAGTAGAATTTTTGTTACGTATTGTCGGTCTGTGAGACCGTGTTCCGAAAAAATGCATTCCCCTCCCGGTCTGACAGACCGGGTGTTCCTAAAAGTGTCAAATTTTTGCCGGTCTCCCAGACCGGTGTTCCTAAAGTATCACGCATTTGTCGGTCTGTATGACCGATGTTCCACTCTTTGAACTCTTCTGTTTTCTGTGTAGCAACATTTCATCTATTTGATTGAAATTTTGCCACCACACGATGCTTAATACTTTTGTGTTCATAGAAGAACGAGAAAAAAGTGTAACAACTCGTATTTAACGTTTTAATTTTTCCTCTTTCCGTTTTTCACACACATTCTCCAATTTACCGCGCAAACTTATTACAGCGATAGAATTATCCCCATTAAATTTCGTTAAAACTCATTTTTCCCTTTTTCCTTGCAGGTTTACAATGGAAGGTCCGAAATATGTTTCAAATCGGTCGAAAAGAATTGTAGCCCTTGCACGCTCTCAAAATTACCTTGAAGAATCAGACTCGGAAGTGGATTCAGATGAATCATGCATTCCAGATGAGGACCTTACTATCCAAGATCTTCGCAATGAAACAGATAATGACGATGACTCTCCCAATGATGATGATCGCGATGATGAAACTATTCGAGAAATATTTGAAGTCGAAAATACCGCAGTTCGCGAAGAAACTGGAGAGCAACCACAGTCTGACATAACTTCTGGTGGAAGCAGACTAATCACTCCACAGAAGCCTGCTGATGTTGCTAGCTCATCTACGCGTTCTGATGACACTCTAGATGAGAGTCGTCTTCCAGTTTCTTACTACGGAAGAAACAAGTGTTTCACATGGTCATCAACTCCTGTTCGCTCTAAGACGCGAACAGCAGCATCCAATATAATAAAGGTACGGCTATCAAAGATACAAGGGCCTGCTCTTACCGTGGGGAAAAACCCACTCCCAGGTGAAGTGTGGCGCCTTTTGTTTACTGACGACATGATTGAGACGATTGTAAAGCATACTAATGAAAAGTTGGCCAAAATTCGTTCTGTTATTGAACTAAAAGAAAGTGTAGCTTACAGAGACACTACTGTGCAGGAAGTGAACGCTGTGATTGGAGTCACAGTTCTTTGCAGCATATTCAAATCTGCGAGGGAGCCTATGACCTCGCTGTTTTCCACTTCGGTCTTGGGGAGGCCAATTTTTCGATCAATAATAACAGAAAAGCGATTAGGAATATTGCTTAGGGCATTTAGATTCGATGACTCGAGCACGAGGGAACAGAGGGAAAAATATGACCCAGCTGCTGCCATTACAGACATATTTAATAAGTTTATTTGGAACTGCCAACAAATTTATAGCCCTGGAGCGCATTTGACAGTTGATGAAACTTTGGTGCCTTTCAGAGGGAGGGTTAAATTTCGTATATATATGCCGAATAAACCGGCTAAATATGGCATTAAGGTCATGGGTCTGGCAGATGCACACAATGCATATATTTACAATGCCTACATCTACTCCGGCAAAGGCTGTGATGGAGCCACACTTTCTACAGCAGAAAAGAAAAAGAGCATTCCCACGCAGTCTGTAATCCGCCTATCTAAAGGGCTGTATGGCACAAACAGAAATATTAGTTGCGACAATTGGTTTTGTTCTGTGGAACTTGCCCAGGAGCTACTAGCTCACAATTTGACATTAGTTGGGACACTAAAAAGAAACAGACCCCAGATACCAGCAGAATTTCAAGCAAGAAGCGATCGTGAAATTGGGTCCAGCCTTTATGGCTTTACGAAAGAAATGACTCTGCTTTCTTATGTCCCAAAAAGGAATAAGGCAGTCCTACTTCTTTCGTCAATGCATCATTCCAATTACACTGACGTTTCAAATGATAAACCTGAAATCATATCTTTTTATAACGCCACAAAAAGTGGAATAGACACGCTAGATATGAAGTGCAGTGTTTATTCTACTAATCGCAAAACAAGAAGGTGGCCGTTGGCTATTTTTTACCACATGGTGGCCATGGCTGGATCAAACGCAAGTATACTTTATGGACTTTTTGGAGAGAAGAAAACCGTATCACGTTTTGATTTCCTGAAAAGAGTTTCTCTATATTTGGTCTACGATTTCGTAAAATCCCGACTGGCAATCTCCAATCTGCCTCAAGAGCTACAAAGTATTATTTCATCTTTAGAAGAAGAGGCAGCAAAAGAAAAGCAAATCGTTAGCCAACGGAATAAATTTGTTGTTCGAGTTGATGAGTGTCCGACGGACACACTTGGTAAAAGAAAAACCTGTCGATTTTGTCCATATCAAAAAAAGAGGAAAACTGCCTACAAGTGTATTTCTTGCGAAGAACCAACGTGCTTGGAGTGTTCACGAAAAGTGTGCAAGACTTGTGCAATTAAAAATAAAAGTTAAATTTTTTCTTTGCATTACATTTTAGTATTCATTTTCTTTGTGTTGTAACTATAATAATGTAAAAAAAAGTATTTCTAAAGGAGTAATGTGTAAACAACAAAACACTGCAAATTAAAGTTTTTCCTAGTAATAAACTTGAATTTACTGGTATTTTAACAAATATTATGGTTCAAAAACCTATTATTATGTTTAATTACACCTTAAAGAGAGAGAGAAGCAACGTAGAAGTGCGGAAAAGTCATAAAAATAGAGAAAAATACACTTTAAATGTCCTAGCGGTCTAGCAGACCGATGTTCCATCTTACCGCCGAGTAAACGATGTTCCGGTTAGAGGGTTAAGTGAGTCGTCACAACATTACCTTCGTTACATTCTAATGACAAACACTGACGATGAAGTAAGAATTACAACTTACTGTACATACTAACCAAACGTAACCAAGAACGTATTTTGAACATTTCATGTGAGACAATGTTTTATGTAGTTCTGGCTCGTTCTGTTAGAATTATATTTCCCATGATTAATGTGAATATGGAGAGGAGTAGAGTAACATGAACAGTTTCAGTGTCTTTCCCCCTTTCTCCCCATAAACATAGACGAAGTTTCTGAGGATTTTTGTGGTGGAAAAGGATCGATGTAGCTTTTCAGTGCGATTCAGTCTTTAAGAAAAAGTTTAACAGCGTACCTCCATTAGAATATCATCAAAAGTATGTAACTGGAGAAAAATATCCCAACTTTAATAGGCATGCTGTTCTTTTCTCGTCATTTTCTGGCATCGAGCAAGTAGTTTCAAGAATCAAACATAAGTGCATAACGAGATCTCGAATCGCTGACACTCATAACAAGGTGTTGACAGTGCGATTTTAAAATAACTAAATAAAGTATTGCTCGTATAACGTCTTTTATAATACGAGGGCTGTTCGGAAAGTAAGTTCCGATCGGTGGCGAAATGGTAACCACTGTGAAAATCCGATGAAGTTTTAGACACATGTACACTCCTGGAAATTGAAATAAGAACACCGTGAATTCATTGTCCCAGGAAGGGGAAACTTTATTGACACATTCCTGGGGTCAGATACATCACATGATCACACTGACAGAACCACAGGCACATAGACACAGGCAACAGAGCATGCACAATGTCGGCACTAGTACAGTGTATATCCACCTTTCGCAGCAATGCAGGCTGCTATTCTCCCATGGAGACGATCGTAGAGATGCTGGATGTAGTCCTGTGGAACGGCTTGCCATGCCATTTCCACCTGGCGCCTCAGTTGGACCAGCGTTCGTGCTGGACGTGCAGACCGCGTGAGACGACGCTTCATCCAGTCCCAAACATGCTCAATGGGGGACAGATCCGGAGATCTTGCTGGCCAGGGTAGTTGACTTACACCTTCTAGAGCACGTTGGGTGGCACGGGATACATACGGACGTGCATTGTCCTGTTGGAACAGCACGTTCCCTTGCCGGTCTAGGAATGGTAGAACGATGGGTTCGATGACGGTTTGGATGTACCGTGCACTATTCAGTGTCCCCTCGACGATCACCAGTGGTGTACGGCCAGTGTAGGAGATCGCTCCCCACACCATGATGCCGGGTGTTGGCCCTGTGTGCCTCGGTCGTATGCAGTCCTGATTGTGTCACTCACCTGCACGGCGCCAAACACGCATACGACCATCATTGGCACCAAGGCAGAAGCGACTCTCATCGCTGAAGACGACACGTCTCCATTCGTCCCTCCATTCACGCCTGTCGCGACACCACTGGAGGCGGGCTGCACGATGTTGGGGCGTGAGCGGAAGACGGCCTAACGGTGTGCGGGACCGTAGCCCAGCTTCATGGAGACGGTTGCGAATGGTCCTCGCCGATACCCCAGGAGCAACAGTGTCCCTAATTTGCTGGGAAGTGGCGGTGCTGTCCCCTACGGCACTGCGTAGGATCCTACGGTCTTGGCGTGCATCCGTGCGTCGCTGCGGTCCGGTCCCAGGTCGACGGGCACGTGCACCTTCCGCCGACCACTGGCGACAACATCGATGTACTGTGGAGACCTCACGCCCCACGTGTTGAGCAATTCGGCGGTACGTCCACCCGGCCTCCCGCATGCCCACTATACGCCCTCGCTCAAAGTCCGTCAACTGCACATACGGTTCACGTCCACGCTGTCGCGGCATGCTACCAGTGTTAAAGACTGCGATGGAGCTCCGTATGCCACGGCAAACTGGCTGACACTGACGGCGGCGGTGCACAAATGCTGCGCAGCTAGCGCCATTCGACGGCCAACACCGTGGTTCCTGGTGTGTCCGCTGTGCCGTGCGTGTGATCATTGCTTGTACAGCCCTCTCGCAGTGTCCGGAGCAAGTATGGTGGGTCTGACACACCGGTGTCAATGTGTTCTTTTTTCCATTTCCAGGAGTGTATTTGGTAGTGTCTCGAGTATGCCCGACGATCGTAGCACGGCGCTCTTTTCAACTCTGATAGCACAGTGAGCACTTAAAGATGCCTAGAAAATAATGTCTCCTGCCAAGTATGAGGACCTGGTGAGAGATTTCGCCTGATGTCCTGCAGCACACATTACATAACTGTCATGCGTTTCGTTCTTCATGACAATTCTCGGCCGCACTCTGCAGTGGCAAAAAAGATCCTCCTGCAGCGTTTCCGATGGGAAGTGTTTGATAATCCACAATACAGCCCGTAATTTGGTCTTCCTGGCTTTCAGCTCTGCTCAAATGAACCGATAGCTATGAGGATCACATTTTGGCACAGACAACGAGCTGTAGACAACCGTAGAGGACTGGCGGAAAGAGACGGCAGTCTTCTATGACGAGGTATTAGAAAGTTGGTACAAAAAATGGTTCAAATGGCTCTGAGCACTATGGGACTTAACATCTGAGAACTACTTAAACCTAACTAACATAAGGACATCACACACATCCATGCCCGAGGCAGGATTCGAACCTGCGCCCCTAGCGGTCGCGCGGTTCCAGACTGAAGCGCCTAGAACCGCTCGGCCAAAAGTTGGTATAACGCTACGACATATGCCTAAGCCGGAGCAGCGGCTATGTAGAAAAGCAACTGTAAGTTGTAGCTAACTATTGCAACATTTTTTATTTTCGCGACCGATCGGAGCTTTTCCGAATAGCCCTTATACGCATTTAGCAACTAACAGCCGAATCCAAAAATGTCAGTTAACTTTAAGAATTTCTTAATAATGTAGTTTTCCTGCTCATTAATAAACAAGAATACGTACAGAACCAGTAATATTTAACGTGTGCTTAATTTTAATTGACGCGATGAATTTGGCCGCTTATCTCGCGGGCAGAGGCGTAAGTAGCACAGCCACTTCAGGGCTTAAAGACGTGAGAGGGGGAGTGAGTTATTGTCTGTCTTCAAAGTTCTGACAACTCAAGCGAGAGCACGACTCGAACCGACCATACAGGAAATTTTGTCCGCAGTTGCGAATGTGAACCACCTTCGACTATATGCTGCAAAGACTATAATGAAAATTCGTGCCGGAGCGGGACTCGAATTTTGATTTCCTGCTTTCCGCGAGTGCCCGCATGAACCGCTTCGGCCATCCGAGCACGAATCATGGCCAGATCCAAACTTCCATATGTCTCGTTCGTTGCGTATATTCCCGTCCAGAAAGGACATATTTATTGAAAGTCGAAGGCCTGGTGCCGCGCGGGATTAGCCGAGCGGTCCTGGGCGCTGCAGTCATGGACTGTGCGGCTGGTCCCGGCGGAGGTTGGAGTCCTCCCTCGAGCATGGGTGTGTGTGTTTGTCCTTAGGATAATTTAGTTTAAGTAGTGTGTAAGCTTAGGGACTGATGACCTTAGCAGTTAAGTTCCGTAAGATTTCACACACATTTTTCAAAATGAACTGAAGGCCTGATATTGGTGAATAAATACGAATTAGCAGTGCCTGTTTTAAGCAGAGTGCGATGCAGTGTTCCTGTGGACATGGATGCATAAGTGCAATGTGGTTCGAGTCCCAGTGCGGCACAAATTTTCACTGTTGTCGTTCCTATATACAGCCGAAGGTGGTTCATATTCGCAAATGCGAATACATTTCCTTTGTTTCTTAATGGCTGTAGTCGCTGCAGAGCTTGTTCAACACTGGTGCTGCTATGTCGTGTCGTATCGTTCAGCTGCTATCAATGTTACAGATTTAGACACACAGGTGGCATGGATTCGTGGGTGCACATTACAGACACGGTCGACTTCAGATGTGCTACTGATCTGTAGCAAGGAACATTAAATTAAAACATTAAATTAATTAAGGCTGTTGTAAAACAACGCAATAAGTAGAAGCAAAATGACATTAAAAACTTTTGACAATCATTGATGTCATGTCTCATATTGCACAATGCATAAAATATAGTCAAATCACTGTTATTTACCAGTTAATCATCCGCTCACGTAGATAACAAAAATGGTTCAATTGGCTCTGAGCACTATGGGACTTAACTTCTGAGGTCAGCAGTCCCCTAGAACGTAGAACTACTTAAACCTAACTAACCTAAGGACAGCACACCCATCCATGCCCGAGGCAGGATTCGAACCTGCGACCGTAGCGGTCGCGCGGTTCCAGACTGTAGCGCCTAGAACCGCTCGGCCACCCCGGCCGGCGGCACGTAGATAACACAACAACACATTGTCGGGCAGTGTCACGTCTTCAGCGTCGCCAAAGGGACAGCAATCTGAAACAGAGGTAAGCCGGCACGTAGGGTTCCCGATGTAGCCGAATTTGCAATTTGAACGATCAGTGCTTGGGTCCCAGCGAACCTTTTCTTTTTTTCGTCAGTTCGGATTGGTTCGATGCGACCACGAATTCCCCTCGTATGACAACCTTTTCATCTCAGAGTAGCTCTAGCAACATACGACAGCAATTATTTGCTGGTAGAATTCCAGTCTCTGTCTTCCTCTACATTTTTTTTCCACTGTAGTTCCTTTTAGTACCATGGAAGTTATTTCTTGATGTCTTAAGACATGTCCTATCGCCTTGTCCTTTCTTGTCAGTGTTTTCCATATACTCCTTCCCTCGTCGATTCTACAGAGAACCTCCTCATTCCTTACCTTATCAGTTCACCTAACTCAACCACAACCACGCTTGTTCAACACGGGTGCTGCTATGTCGTGTCGTACCGTTCAGCTGCTATCAATGTTACAGATTTAGACACACAAGTAGCATGGATTCGTGGGTGCGCATTACAGAGACGGTTGACGCCAGATGTGCTACTGATTTGTAGCAAGGAACAACTCAAATTGTCCCATTCTCTTCTCTTTCGGTTTCCCTACAGTCCATGTTTCACTGCCATACAGTGCTACTCCAGACGTACGTTCTCAGAAGTTTCTTCGTCAAAGTAAGACCTGTATTTGATACTAGTAGACTTTTCTTGGCCAGGAATGCCCTTTGTGCGTGTGCTGGTCTGCTTTTTAAGTCATCCTTGTTCAGCTCGTCATGTGTTGTTTTGCTGAATTCATAAACTTCATCTACTTCGTGTTCACCAATACACCCTTTTTAATCAGACTACTTCAGTCTTAGTCTTCCACTCTTATTGTTCCCCCTTGTTTCTTGTACATATTGTGTATCACCCGTCTTCCCCTATAGCTTTTTCTCGCAATTCCAAACATCTTGCTCCATTTTACATTGTCGAGTTCTTTTTCCATGTCGACAAACTCTATGAATGCATCTTGATTTTTCTTCAGTCTTGCATCCATTATCAACGGCAACCTTTCCTAAAGTCAAACTGATCGTCATCTAACACATCCTCAATTTTCTTTTCCATTCTTCTGTATATTATCCTTGTCAGCAACTTGGATACGTGAGATGTTAAGCTGATTGTGTGATAATTCTCGCACTTGTCAGCTCTTGCAATCTGCGGAACTATGTGGATGACGTTTTTCCCGAAAGTCTGATGGCATATTCCAGTCTCATATACTCTACACACCTATATGAATAGTCGTTTTGTTGCCACTTTCTCCAAAGATTTTAGAAATTCCAATGGCTGTTTTCTCTCCCTTCTGCCTTATTTGATCTTAAGTTTTCCAGAGTTCTTTTAAATTCTAATACTGAATCCCCTATATCTTCGCTACAGACTCCTCTTTCTTCTTCTATCATGTCATCCGACAGGCCCTAACCCTCATAGACGCCTTCATTGATTTCAGTGACTTCTGTATTCCTTCCACCTATTCTCTCGCTCCTCTGCAATTAACGATGGAATTCCCATTGAACTCTCAGTTTTACTGTCCTTGCTTTTAATTTCACCGAAGGTTTTTTGACTTAACTGTATACTGAGTCAGTCCTTCCAATAATCATTTCTTTTTTGATTTCTTCACATTTTTCATGTAATCACTTCCTCTTAGCTTCCCTGAACTTCATTCCTAAGTGATTTGTATTTCTGTGTTCCTGAATTTCCCTGAACATTTTTGTACTTCCTTCTTCCGGCTATCAACTGAAGTATTTCTTCTATTATCCACGGTTTCTTCGCAGTTAGCTTCTTAGTGCCTATGTTTTTCTTTCCAACTTCTTTGAGTCCCTTTTCAGAGACGTCCATTCCTCTTCAACTGAACTCCCTACTGAGCTGTTCATGAGCTCACTATCTATAGCCCCAGCCAACTTCAAGTGTATATCTTCATTCCTTAGTGCTTCCGCATCCCATTTCTTTGCGCAGTGTTTCTTCCTGATTAGTCCCTTAAACTTCAGCTTACTCTTAATCATTATTAAATTGTGATCTTAGTACATATCTGTACCTGGATACGCCTTAGAATCCAATATCTGATTTCAGAACCTCTGCCTGACCATGATGTAATCTAATTGAAATCTTCGCGTATCTTCCAGCTTTTTCCAAGTATACTTCGTCCTCTTGTGATTCTTGAACAGAATACGCGCTGTTACTAGCTGAAATTAACTGCAGAACTCAGGAATGAGAGGAGTCTTATTCCTGCCACTAAGCCCGTATTCTCCTGTAACCCTTTCTTCTACTCCTTCCCCTACAACCGCATTCCAGTCCCCATGATTATTAATTTTTCATCTCCCTTTAAGTACCCTCATATACTTTCTTTATCTGTTCACCTCCTGCTTGCGATGTCGGCATGTATACCTGAATTATTATTGATGGTGATGGTTTGCTGTCGATTCTGATGAGAAGAACATTTATCGCTGAACTGTACGCAGCAGCTCACTTTCTGCCCTACCTTCCTATTCGTAACGAATGCTGCTCTCGTTATATCACTTTGTGCTGTGTTGGTATTACCCTATACTCATCTGACCAGAAGTCCTTGTCTTCTTTCCACTTCACTTCAATGTCCCCCATTACATCTAGATTGAGCCTTCGCAGTTCCCTTCACAGATTTCATAACTTCCCTACCATGATCGAACTCCTTACATTTAACACCCAGACTTATAGAACGTTATTTTTACTTCCTCAAACGAGGGACGCGCATTAAATTTAGCTCCCCTTCGTACATCTTCATTTTATCGTTACGTTGACGTCACGTTTATGGTCTGCCCACACGGTGTAGAAGCTCTAGAGCACTTACAGGAACATACGAACAGCATACACCCAAGCATCCACTTCACCGTCGAGACAGAGAAAGAGGGTACGCTGCCGTTTTGGATGTTCTGGTACAACGAAAGTCGGATGAACGTCTCGGCCAACCAGTATACCGCAAGTCGACGCACACTGATTTTTGCTAAGCTGCCAAATTTTTCACCATCCAGTATAGAAGAGAGTGGCCTTAAATACATTGGTACACAGAGCAAAAACCGTTTCTGATGAAGATCACTTGGATTCCGGAAACAATCATCTGAAGGATGTGTTCTGTAAGTACGGCTATGGGTCACGTGATATCAAATCAGCATTGAACAAGTAATGGAAACGCGAAAATGTTGAACATTCAAGCGATGAGTCACCGTTTGTATTCCTTTCCTTCTGCGGCGCTACACCCAGCAAAATAAGCGGAGTCCTAGGAAGATGAGGTATGAGATCTGTTTTCTGACCTCTTAAGAAGATAAAGCAGATGCTACGCCCTGTGAAGAACAGTCTCGTCCTCAGGATTCCTGGAATTTAGAACATCCCATGTGAATGCGGAAGCAATTACGTTGGTCAGTTCATCCGCACTGTTTCCGACTGGAGCGCAGAACATCAGCGGCATATTAAAAATTGTGAGCTGGAGAAATCCGCATCTGCTGACCATAGCGTCATAGACACGAAATACTGTTTGGCGAAACAAAGGTCTTCTCCCAAGCTCCCATATACTGGAACTCTATAATTAAAGAAGGTGTAGAACTTAGAATGTGTGAGAAACATTCAACCGTGACTGGGGTACAATCTTGGCGGTACATGGAAACGAGATCTCGATGCAGAGAAGAACCATAGATATTCACTCCAAAGTTTACTCTCTGGTGGCAGTGGTGGCGCCACTAGCGCAGGCGTTGACACCATTAGCGACAGCATGACGTAACAACCGACCAATCAGAAGCCTTTTTTAGGCTATATAAGGCCACTACAAGAGCGATTTCGACCAAAACTGCAAGAACCCCCCGCCCCCACCTCCACCATTATAAAGCCTCCCACTTCCTTTAACAGTGTCCTAACCTCGCCTCTCCCCTTTCCTGCTACACCTGCAACGAACGCCACCCCACCTATTCCTCCAAATGCAAAGCCAAACCCCCTCCCACCAACTCTGAGCTCACTGTCCCCGTTCGCCCCATTGACCAGCCCATCCACCCTAACAATTCTATCCGCCCTCCCACTATGGCTCAAGACATCACCAGTTCCTGACCATCGTCCTGCAGGACATCCACCCCTTCCAACGCCCCCACACCCTTCAGCAGATTTCTCTTGCTGCCCGCTCTTTTTTCTATTTGAATACCTACGCCACCTACTCCCACAACCAGTCCTACTTTACCTTTACCCACCTAGACACCCTCGTTCCCTCGTTTAAGCCCCTCTCTCCTCCCCAGCTTCCTTACCCCCCTCCAACCTCCTGGTGCGTCAACAGTATCTTCTCCTCTACCTAAACATTCGCTCCCTCCCTGCCAACAAATAACTCTTCAACAGTATCTTCTCCTCTACCTAAACATTCGCTCCCTCCCTGCCAACAAATAACTCTTCATGAATACCCTATCCCAGCACCAGGTCGACTCCTTCATCCTTAATGAATCCTTCCTCCAACCTCACCCTGTTGTGCACAACTCTCCCTATCTCCTTCACTGCTCCGACAATCCCCTTCCCCTCACCCGAGGTGGGGTCGCTGTCAGCATCAAGCATCTCCCTTTCTGGCCACAACCCCTACTCAGTGATCTGACTGAACACCTTCTCTCATCATCTTTTTTCCCTCCCTCACCGTCACCTGTGCCACTATCTATATCCATCTCGTAGCTCCTCTCCCCTATGACTTCATTTCCCATGTTGACAATATCTACTCAACCTATGTGATTGCTGCCAACCTCAGCATCCACTGCCATGATCCTGCCACCCTTCGGTGGTGGCATCAGTTCCTTGCCACCCTCCATGGTGACCTTGTTCCTCTCCCACAACACACCCATCCTGAAAGTAACTCCACCCTGGATGTTATCCTCGCTTCACCCAACTTTGGTCATATCGCTACGGACATCCATGATCCCATTGGTAGTGACCACCTCCCTCTCCTTCTCACTGTCTGCTCTGCCCATGGCTCCCTACAGTCACCCACCCAGCTACCCCTCCAAAGTCCATAAATGACTACTGTTGTGCCAACTGGAATGCCTACTGGTAATCCATTGCCTCATGGGTTGACAGCCACTCCCTCACATTTCACCATCCTGCTGACATCACCCATGCCTCTTCCTTCCTTTAGAAGACCATCACTGACGCTGTGGAAGCCCACATTCCTACCAAACTCATCCAATCTCACCACCTTACACTTCCTCCACAGGCTGTCCTTTGTGAACCCTGCAGGCTCTACCGCTTCTTCCTCTGCACCCGTGACCAGTATACACTCATCTGCCACTGGCAATTACAGCAAAACATCCAGAACCTCCTTACAGCAAAGAAACGCCAGGACTGGCGCCAGATATGCACATGCCTCAACTCCACCCTCCCTGTCAACTCCTCCAAGTACTGGTCAGCCTTCCACCACCTTACTGGTAGCCATCCCATCCTGCATTACCCTATTCTCCATGACAATCGCCCCTTCCCTGACAGCCTCAGTAAGGAGCCAAACATGCACATGCCTTTGCTTCCCACCTGTCCGAGGTCTTCTCCATTCCTGACGATCCCCATTTTCATTACTCCCTCTTCACCACCGTCTTTGACTGCAGGGATACCTTTGTCCCACTGCTCGCTCCTAGTTTCCAGTATTTGGATCAATTACCTCCCTTAGACATCAACACTCCCATCACTGCACACGACATCACACTCGTCCTCCACTCCAAACGCAACACTGCCCCTGGTCATGATGGTCTCACCTACTGCCACCTCAAGGAATCCCTTTCATCCTTGCCAGCTGGTGTGGCCGAGCAGTTCTAGGCACTTCAGTCTGGAACTGTGTGACCGCTACGGTCACAGGTTCGAATCCTGCCTCAGGCATGGATGTGTGTGAAGTCCTTAGGTTAGTTAGGTTTAAGTAGTTCTAAGTTCTAGGGGACTGATGATCTCAGATGTTAAGTCCCATAGTGCTCAGAGCCATTTGAACCTCACGTCCTTCCTGGATGCCCTTGCTACCCTGTACAACATCCTCCTCTCCACAGGCTTTTACTCTGACCTGTGAAAGACTTCCCGTGTCCTGCTGTTCCCTAAACCCAACAAACCTCTGTCTCACACCCCTTCCTATCGTCCCAAATGCCTCACTTCCATGTTCATTAAGGTTTTCAAGTCCATCCTCTCCCGCTGTATTTGTCGCCATCTTAAACAGCACCACATCCTTCCCCTTACGCAGTGTGGCTTCCAGCCCTCCTTCTCAGCTCACGACTGGCTCCTTAACCTTACCTCCCGTCGCTCCACTATCTTTGTTTCTCTCGACCTCCAGAACGCCTATGACCATGTCTGGCATCCTGGGCTCCTCTTCAAACTCGAGACCTATGCTCTCCCTATCAGTTTCGCCCGTCTCGTTGCTTCCTTCCTCTCCTGTCGTCCCTGCTATGTAACTATTCACAGTTCCAACTACCGTTCCTTCTATCCCACCGCTGGCATGCTCCAAGGCTCCATCCTTTCCCCTATCCTCTATCTCCTGTATACTGCGGATATGCCCAAATCTCCCCTGCTTGTTCATCTAGTCCAATTTACTGATGACACCGCCTTCCTGGACATTTATCCTATCCTTCAATGACCCCAACGTACCCTCCAAACCCACACTGACCAGTTCACCACTTTTGCAACCATTATTCTTTCGTATCAACCCCTCCAAGATCCAGGCAATCATCTCAGGCCACACCACCTGCTCCTTCCATCTCTATGATTTCTATCTAACCATTTATGGTCGTCCTATCCACCTCACTCGTATCGTAAATACCTTGGCCTCATGCTTGACTGCCACCTCACCTCAGCTCTCCACCTCCTTACTATCCAACACAAAGCCCACAACAGACTGCGTCTCCTGAAACTCCTGTCCAGCTAGGCATGGGGATTACTTCCTTCCACCATCCTTCACACCTACAAATCCCTGATTTGCCCCATCCTTAGTTCTGCCAGTGTTGCTTGGATTTCCACTCCTCCCAGATTCTATAAAGCCCTCCAAATCCTAGAATGTCATGCACCCCATCTCACCTTCCATATCTGCCTTCCATCCCCCATGCGCATCCTCTACGACTTCATACCCTTCCCCCACCTTCTTCTTCTCCCTGAACACATCCACATCCTGTACACTGTCCTCCGACTCAATCCCCCCCTCCCCCTTGTGTCTCCCTTCCCCTCCACCCCCAGCGCACTGCCCCACCTTGACCATTTTGTCCCACCCTCTCTCCATCTCCACACCCTCCACCTCCTTTCCCAACACAACTTCCGGAACCTACCCCTCCCAGGTCATGAGCTTCGCCCTGACATCTACGCCTCCTGCCAACTTAACCCCAACTTCCTCCCCCCCTGCTCCTCAGGGCTCCCTCTCCCCTCCCCTTTCCTTCCCCTGAGTGGTTTCCCCTCCTACACACCCTCCCTCTCCTGAGACCCCTTCTGTGTCTCTGCACTCCCTCCTACCTTGTCTTCCCTCTTCATTTCCTGCCCCGCCCATCTCCTGTCACTTGGTGTGTCTCCTACCCCCCTTTTTCCTCTTCCTCCCATCCCCTCAGGCCCCCAACACACCTTCCTCCCCTCTTGTTCCCTCCTCTCCAACCTCCAGTCCCTTGGCAGATCCCTCCCAGTGGTTTTTATTCCTCATGAATGTTCTGTCGTTTCCAGTGCTTCTTTTTATGTGTCTCGCTCCACTGTGCGATTTTTATACTGTGACTTTTGGCTTGTGTTTGACTCCAGTGATTTTAAGTGCACAACAAATTGCTAGCTGTGTTCTTTTAATGTCAACTTTTTAACTGTCCCCCAGTGCATGTATTAGTGTATATTTTAACTCCCATCATCTCCATTTGCTGCGTTTTTTATGTCCCCCTTTATTCCCCCTTTTTATGTAAGAGTTCCCCTTTCATGTATCTTTCAAAAGCCGTTTGGCTGAATGGCAGTGGACTGTGCTGCTGCCAGATCTACCCTGCCCGTATCGGGCAGGGGCATGAAATTACAATAAAGAAAGAAAAAAAAGCGATTTTGATGGTCAATTGTTCCTGATGATAATGATAGTGAAGTCGCCAGAAGCTTGAGGTTTTGCCATGATTTGACACAGCAAGAAGGCCAAGAATATTTTATACAGTCTAGGTAGATGTGTAGTGCATAATTTTTTTACTTTGCTTTCTCAAATATCACTATTGTGTATTGTACATTGTGACAGGCAGCTAGAGCCTACCACCAAGTTCTTCTACAGCTTGTACTGGGTCATCATACACATACAATTGCATACAACCCCTAAGGGAAAAATCAATAATAGTTACAGCCAACGTTTGTACTGACCACAGAACAGAAACTCCCATTTGAATTCAGTAGTGTGCATATGTGTTCTTCACACTCTCACTAACATTAATGTTCAAGTGCGATGGCGCTCTACCACTTTGAAAGCACATCGTCTTGCAAACAACAGTAGGTACAGTCACCAACATTTGTGACAGTGCTCTTCGGAAGAACATTAAGAAATGGGCACCATTAAAACAAGATAGCAGCAAACCTGGTTCTCTCAGTTGTATTATTCCAACCTACAATTTGACACAGAAATAGTGCTGATAATCTGAGATGAACTTGGTAGATAAATTTTCATAACTCCTAATATGACAACACCACCAAAATTTAAAGTGGCCTCATATGTGAACAGTATAAACAGTCGGAAATTCAACATTGGAATGCTGCACTGGATAATGCAGTGACTAGCTGAAATCTATGTTCAAAATTATTTCAACACATTACTTCCACTAACTGTACATGATAGTGCTGTAATTTCATTCCCACCAATGTTCTTGGCACTTTATTGGTCCAAGTATACATTTCCAAGCTCTGGGTGCTTATTGATGAGTCATTTCCCACATGATTCTTCATCATACTCATCATCATCATCTTTCCAATTTCTGTTGTGCATACAGTTCTTTTTTAAGAACCTTCACCACTTCTCTGTGGCTTGAATAACCCAGTTTTTTATAAGTTTCTAGCCACACTTATAAATTTCTTCAGCTTAGGATCATGCCTGTTTCAATACTTTTATCTTCATGTGTGCTAGGCTTTCTGACCACTATATTCTGCTGCACCATATATTAAGTACATGGCTACTAGTTCCTATAGAGAGTAACATTCCTTCTTCAACAGTCAGTTGTTATCTGTAAACACTGATAAACTCCACAATTAGGAACAAAACATGTATCGAGAAAACAATGAGATTTAAGGAAGATTACAATTTTGTTTCCAGAAACTCAGCAACAGAATAAAAACATTAATTTAATGGAAATTTATTCATTTTGTATGTTATTTTGCTTTATTTTATTATTTTTTATTTGATCTATTTCCATAGATCCTTGATGAGAGTGTATTGCTACGATGTAGAATGCGTCAGATTATTACAGTAATAACCACATCTAAATGGTCACTAGGGTTACAAACTAAATCATATATAAATAGATACATAAGGTTCAAGCATTTAAATAATAACACAAATTATAGTACTAAAAATGAATACATAAACAAATCATAAGTCTTACATTCTAATACATATAAAAAGCATTCTGTCATCAATTGATATGCCAGTGCTAACTACTCAATTCTTATAGGAATGCTTAAAATTAAACACATTGCATTAATTGTTACACACTGTCAAAAAATTCCTGTAAAGAATAGAAAGAACTATTCATAAGATAAAGTTTCAGCTGTTTTTTGAAGTTAGTTGTATCCCCAATGACTGGTTTAACATGAAATGAAAGTTTATTGTTTACTTTTATGCTTGAGTAATGCACTCCTTTCTGTACCAAGCTGAGATTTTATATATATATATATATATATATATCACACAATTTACAAAACAAAGAGTGATTATCGTGAGCATGATACAAGAGGTGAACATGGTCACATACCATATCATGCTCATGATATTCACTCTTTGTTTTGTAAATTGCATGATTATTGTTCACAAAGAAAAGTACTGAGATGGCATGTCAAGGATCCCAAGCTGTTTGAATAAGTTTCTACAAGAGGATCTGGGGTACACTCCAGCCACAATTATGATGATTTTTTTTCTGTGCAATAAAGACATTTTTAGTTCATAACTGTTTACCGAAAATCTGACGACATATGTCATAAGTGAACAGGAATATGCTAGGTTTGCTAATTGTTTCCAAGTCCCTAACAGATAAAACGGAGCGAATGGCAAATACTGATCAATTTAATCTTTTACATAGGTTGTTGATGTGAACTGATCAATTTATGTGATTGTTCATGTGTAATCCCAGGAATTTGAAATACTCAACTCTCAATATTTCTTTGTAACCACATTTTATTTTAGTATTGTCCTATTTTTTATTTACTGTTTGAAACTGAATGAATTAAGTCATGTTAAAATTGAGTGGAAGTGAACCAATCTAGAGCTTCTTTGAATACAGTGGTTGCAGTGCTCTCTAGATTGTAGTTAGGTGTTTTGTCAATCATAATGGTTGTGTCATCACCAAACGAGGTGAAGTGTGCTTTTTGTGTCATACAGCATCATTGATAAAGATGAGGAAAAGTAAGGGACCAAGCACGAAGCCCTGTGGCACTCCACACTTTATTATGCCGCAGTCAGATTCCATTGCAGAATTGTTCATACTACCTTCTGCCTTCTGTCATCTAGATATGGTTCAAGCCACATCCTTACATTGCCATTTAATCCATAGTGCCCAGCCTTAGTAACAAGAATTTTATGATTCACACAGGTGAATGCTTCAGACAGATGACAGAAGATTCCAACTGGTGACATTTTATTTTTTATGGATTCAAGGAGTTCATTTATTTATTTATTTATTTATTTAGCTGCTTATGATGTACATCTATGGAGTAAGTCCAAGTACATATTTGCTTTGCCAGTTTTCCAATAAAATACATTACTTTTACTGATTCTAACTATAGTTTTGCTAAGATAACTAATAAATTTTAGCCACAAAATTTCTGAAAATTAACATCATAATTACAAAATTTTAGATACGGTAAACTGAACGGATTTTATGAGGCATACATAATCTATGTACCTAAATTACAGAACATTTAATTGCAATAATTCTATGATATGGGTCCATCATTTTATATATACGGTATAATACAGTCAAATAGCACATACATATTCTAGATCCCAATTTGTTTACATTTATTAAAAAAATCAGCAGCAATAATACTGTGGAAAAACAAAATCTTTAGATAAAACAATGCTGTTAAGAAGTTAACACATTTTACTTTTTCTCTATACCTGTGTACATTTTTCTTTCAGTGTACTATACCTGTTTGCTTCTGTTATTTTCATTTGTAAGAAATTCTCTGATTTAACATAAAGGTGTTTCTAATAGCAATTGCTTGACTGAGTGTTTAAACTTATGCTTCGATTTGGCATTAGTGATGTGTGGTGGTAAAGAGTTGGACAACTTTACTGCCATGTAACCACTGCTTCTCTCATATTGAGTTGTGTTATGCTGTGAAATTCTTAATTTCTTGGTGTTTCTGGTGTGGTGATGGTGTACATCTTCATTTTTGTTGAATTTATCTTTATGATCCCAAGCAAGGAGCAGAATTTTACATGTATACAAGCTGTAGAAGGTTAGAATCTTATATTTTTTGGAAAGAGGCTTGCAACTATCTTTTGTTCTTTTGTTTCCTATCATTCAAATTGCTCTCTTTTGAAATTTGAATATTTTAATTGCCTCAGTCAAGTGGCCCCAGATTTCTATACCATAGCTCATTATAGCATTGAAGTATGAAAAATACACCATGCTCACATCATCTTCAGTTATTGGTGGCTTAATTTGTCTCAGAGCAAAAATATCACTGCTAAGTTTATTAATCCCAATCCATGGTGATCCCTAAAAATTTAGCACTTTGAACTACTCTTACATCTAGCTCTTGCAAATTTGTTAGCTCACTTTTTCTTTTGTTCTTCCTAAACAAGATTGCATTAGTTTTCTCATAATTGAGCATTAAGGGGACACAGTCGCGAGGGAACTCCCATAAGGAATCAAAGCTAAAACGAGCAAATGTCAGGTACACTTTCTGAAGTAACTAATGGAGACAAAGACCTGAAACTTTTACAGTGTACAGCTGAAACATCATTCTCAAATCACATAAAAATGGCTAATGTATTTTATATATTTCATGAGTAATCATTTTTTTGTTCTATAAGACAAAAAATTAAATCTCTTCTAAACACCTTGGAGCTTGAAAATCTGTTCTTTTTATCACTACTGGTCTATTTTTTATCTAATTAATCATCATTGTATTAACAAGAAATACTGTCTGATGTCTGTAGCAGTCATAGTTTTTGAGAAAAGTGTACCGGAAGGTCAAAAAATGTAGTTTTGAGAAAAATGGTATTAAAGTTTTACATGCAAGAAAGTAATGTACAATGTCATACAGACACTTTTAAAACATTCCAGGGCTATACTGTCGCTCAGCTTCTTGATCTTTATCTTCTTTTCTTCTTTTCTTTGATCTTCTGGCTATCCTGGCCTCCTTGGTAGCATTTCCTGCAGAAATTTTAGCATAACAGATACGGTTCATGTCAATCTTTTTCAGTCCCCTTTCAGTATTGATACCATCCTTTGTTCCCAAGAGTCTTAATACATCAGTCTTCTTTGACACCCTAGCATTGAAGCACATCACTGCATCATGAACACCAAATTTTAGTGTTTCTTTACTAACAAAAACAGTTTTTGGTAGCCTTGTCCAAATGACAGAATTCAAACTTTCATTCGGGTTTTGAGTTTTCCCATGGAGACACATTTTCAAGAGCTCTTGTTGGCTAAGGTCTCTGAAAATGGGTTTCACAGCTAGCATGATTTTTTCTGGAATTGAATGCTTGTGCTTATAGCTGGAAGATGTAGCTGGGTTGATGAATTTGCACCAGCTGTCAGGTCCCCGTGGGCAAAGGATATGTTGTGGTTCCTCATCTGTTGAAATTTTATGAAAGAATATAGCCCAGATGGCTCTCCTCATTGCTTCTACATTGTTGCAGTTATTTCTAATGGCCATACCATAATAAATCTGGATCCTGTCTATTTCAGCCTTTGTCAGGCCCCCTTTACCACCTAACTTTTTTTCCTTACAGATCTTTAGAAGTCGTGATCCCATTCCTTTCTGTACATGTCCTATACATTCCAGTTTATTAATTTTGACTCTAGGCCCATAAGGTTTATCTTCTACCACTTTCTGATAAGCCTTACTGTCCCCGTCCCCAAGATAGTCTGTATAGAGGATACCTCTTGACTGCACAGACCTTTTGAAAATGTTAGCAACACCAGCCACTTCCATGCCTCCACTAGAACCATCGTAGTCCTTTTTGCACACATGTTGTATAGTGGGATTTTTGCTACAGATGTCACAGAACTTAGTAATAATTTCAATATCCAGAACCTTCCCAGTATCAAAAGAAGTTGCTGACACAATGCCATTTAGGGATGTATGCCCACGTATCTGCCAACTGCCATCAAATCAGCAGAAATTTGCCTTGGGTCAGATTTCATATCGTTCAACTGAACTGCTTCTTTGGCTGCTTTCAACATTGTAGATTCACTTACCTCAGCTACAACTGCACCAATTGTCTTGTTGTAAACATCAAACTTTCTTGGAGGTGGAGGAATGTTCATCACTGCACAAAGAACAGCAGTTGCACTTCACCCTTTTCCAATAAATCTAAGTGCATACACTAATCTTATATTGTCTTCATACAATCTGCTTCTTGTTACATGGGATGTCATTGTATTGGCAGTACAGCTACATTCCAAACATGTCAAAACTAAATTACAAACAATTCCCTTGGTTTTCACCACATCTTCGTGCAAAGTAACGTTTCCACCACTGTTTCTACAATTTGTGTGTTTTTTGATAAGTTCATGTAATAACCTCATGGAGATCAGAATGTTTGTGTCAGTAACAACAGAAACACTGTTCACACCACATATTGCATTGTCACGCATTTGAGAGGCACTTGGAAAACTGGCAGCACCTCGAAGCTTCTTGCTTGAAGCACTGACACTCGCACTGACTTCACTTTCAATATTATTTTCTGCCCTCTGTTCAAAACTAGCAGTTTTGTGGTTTATTTTTACATATTTATTTCCACAAAAGTTAGGCTTATATCCAAACTTCCTTATTCTACCCATTGTGTTATAACGTTTCACAAAATCATTACATTTGTATCACCAAAACGTAAACAACTAGGATGAAGAAACTGACAAATGATAGGCGTCAATGCAGACAGGCTGGCAACATCAGAATAAAAATTCTCTCTTGCAACCCAAATAAAGAGTATTTATATCCGTGGAACATAAATGATTGTCATACTATAGTCAATGCTGACTACTACTCAAGACACAGCAAAAATGGATGTGGCGCTAGTTACCATGCTTCACGAACAAATTAATAACTCTGAATCTAATAATCAGATTTGTATGAAACAAATGGCATTTTGTAGCCAAATAATTGGAGCATAGATTATGACTAAAAAAGAAATTCGATTTTTTTGAGCCTGTTCACGACTGTGTCCCCCTAAACTATTCACTTCAAGCCAGTGGGTGATAATTTCAACTAGTTTGATTACTTTTACTTTTGGCCTCATGTTACCCTGGTCTCACAGTTATGCCTGTTGTGTCATCTGCAAAGAGTATCAATTCACTGGCTACATTACAAGCTAAATCATTTGCATGTAAGGAAAAGGAGGAGTCCTAGAATACTAGCCTGTGGCACCCCATGTTTTATACCTTGCAGTTCTAATAGCTGTTTCCCTTGATTATGTGACACTTCCACTGCTTGTTTTTTGTTATGCAGAAATGACTTTATGATATCAAGAGCAGCTTCTCTAATCCCATAGTGGTGTAGCTTCATTATTAATATGTGGTGATTGACAAGATCAAAAGCTTTAGATAAGTCACAAAAGACACCAACTGGGATTTGGCAGTGATCTAGGACTGCAGAGATTATATTAATAAGTTCAAATGCAGCTGACACTGTAGCGTTTTCCTTCTGGAACCCAAACTGTCTACCATTTATGATAGAGTTTTTATCAAAAACTTGACAAATGAGAAAATGGTGTGTTCACTTAAAGTACCCTCTTGGAATCCAAACTGATTGTTATTGAGGACTTTATTTTAATTAAGTGAGCCATGATGCTCTTGAATATTAATTTCTCTAGTATTTTAGAAAGACTCATTAACAATGAAATTTGTCAGTAGATGGAAACATAAGCTTTATCACCTTTTTTGAACAGTGGTTTCACAATTGCATACTGGGTCTATTAGGGACAATACCTTGATTTATAGACTCATTAAATATGTGACAGAGCACTTCAAGAATAAATTTGTAGCAGTGATTCAGTACTTTGATGGATATATTACCCACACCAGTGGAATTTTTATTTTTCATTAGCCTTATAACCTTCCCAATCTCTTCAGTTGTAATATAGGGTACATGCATCTGACTAATTTTGTTCTGCACTACTCTTTGCAGACGACTCATGGCTTCAACTCTAGACCCTTTACAACCAATTTGATCTGCTACTGCCAAAAAATGACTGTTGAAGATATTGACAACTACATCACCTTCATCTACCATGCTTCCATTATGACAGACTTCAATACTGTCTGGATCTTCTGTAATTTTTCCTGTCTCCCTTTTGACCGCCTTACAAATAGCTTTCATTTTATTATTTTAAATATTAATTTCAGATTTAAAGAAGATGCTCTTGTATTTTTAATAACACTCTTTTGGATGCTTCAGTATAATTTGTAGCAGTCCCTGTCTTTAGGTTTCTTACAATTTCTGAGTGAGACATAAAGCATTATCATTGTTTTAGAGGAGCCATTGTCTCCTGTAATCACTCAGATCAGAGTTTTTTGAAATTCTCTTGAGAAATACAGCTTCAAAAATGTTAACAAACTCATTCAAGAATATGTTAAATTTATCATTCACACCTTTAGCTTGATGTACTGTGTCCCATTACAACTGCTGAAAATATCTACTGAAGGTTTCCAGATTATTGCTATTGATTAGTCTAAAAGCTCTATTGGGAAAACTACTCTTGTTAGCCAGGCTTAGAGCATGAATTTTTAATACCTGCCCATGCATGATTATTTTTCTCTCTCTCTCTCTCAGTTTTTCTTTTTTTTTTTTTTTTTTTTTTTTTTGGCTAGTTAAAGTGATTATATTTGCTTGAGGAATATACTAAGCATTCCTCTGTAATCAGTAATCACATGAACAGGAAGAGTATCAATGTGGAGTTCAATGCAACAAGCCTCAGAATGATGATTAGCACAATAATTTTTTACATCTACAGACTTGTACACAATGTTATTTTTAATATACATTATACTCCACCTTTATGTTTTGTATTCCTACCTAATAAGCTGCTAAGTTGTGCTTATACAACTGCACCATTTCAATTCTTTCCGTCAAATGTTCAGTAAAACATAATATATGGGCATTATTTACTGCATAAGTGTCATTAATACAAACAGGCAACTGGTCCAGTTTTTTTCTTAGACCCATTATAAACTCTTTGTCCTGATGTCATTGTTTTGATGTAAATTGAAATGAGATTATAGGCAGTGTGTCTGCAGACTTTTTACTTAAGTTAGTCCTGGAACTCAGTCTGGGTTCCAAAAATCCTGTAGGGTTGTGTATTTCCTGGTTCTTGTGCTTCTTCTGCTTTCCCCTTTTACTGCTGCTGATGATGGAAATACAAGAAGTGGAGCATGGTCTTACACTGCTATACATTGTGGAGGGTTTAAGACTGATGAAGCATTTTGAGTCATTGAGCCACTGATGGAAGGTCAACAGTAGATGAAATTTCTTACTGCTAGTGAATCCAGGGGGACAGCAGTTGCAGGTTTGTTGGCTATGTTTTGAGATTCCACTGTTCCTGCACCTGAAGTTTGTGATAGTGTTCCTGTTGAGTAATCTGTTGTTTTGCAGAGGCATAGCTGGATCTTCAATACTTGCACTACTGGCAGAGGAACTGGGATACTCTTTATTTTACTTGTTGACAGAACAGCTTTCATTATTTCAGCAAACATGGCATCATTACCCCTGCTATTTTGGTGCAAATCACATTTTGTAAGATGCTCTCACAGAGCTGCCAACTGGTATGAAAGTTGCATTAGGAAATGATTTACAAATTTTTCATAGTTTCCTATTAGTGTTCATGATTTCAATATTAACACGTGATTTTTCTATTAAATCGTGTCTCTATGGAATAGCACAAACAAAAATGGTAATTTGTGGATTATTTCTAAGTTTGTCTTTCAAAACCCTCATTGCTCACCTATTTTCATTACAGTAGATGTCATTTGTACCTCTATCACAATACACTTGCTTCCAAACTATAATGAGTTTTCACACTTTTGTAGGATTTCAGATAAATTCTCTCTTTCAACATTTAGCAGGCTTTACATCAGCTGGGAGTTGACTGCATATTTATATTCCCACACATTTTATACCATTTGCATATAGTCCTGTGTTGTGCATTACAATTTGTAATTGCAGGTTGATTCTAAAGTCATGTTGGTAGTGATCTAGATTGTTATTTGGGATCGTAAGTGTTATACTATAAATGTGTTAACTCTACAAATGTTTGTCACTAGAAGGATTTGAGCCAAAGGAATAGTAATTCACAGTGCTCAGCTTTCTTCTTTAGTGGCACTATTCTTGTCACTGATTTCTGCAAAATAAAAATTTTCTCAGACTCACAATTGTTTTCCCAGAACATCATTTGATCATGTGCTCACTCAGTTATTGTAGCATGTGCTTACAATCAACTCACACCGCAGTGGCAATGAAACACAGATAAATTATTAAAACTGACCAGACAAATGCAATAAGCAGTGCTGCAAGGACTCGGGGAAGTGTTAGAGGAGTTGGACTGCATGGTGCTATGTGTTGTTGTTGTGGTCTTCAGTCCTGAGACTGGTTTGATGCAGCTGTCCATGCTATTCTATCCTGTGCAAGCTTCTTCATCTCCCAGTACCTACTGCAACCTACATCCTTCTGAATCTGTTTAGTGTATTCATCTCTTGGCCTCCCTCTACGATTCTTACCATCCACGCTGCCCTCCAATACTAAATTGCTGATCCCTTCATGCCTCAGAACATGTCCTACCAACTGATCCCTTCTTCTAGTCAAGTTGTGCCACAAACTTCTCTTCTCCCCAATCCTATTCAATACCTCCTCATTAGTTATATGATCTACCCATCTAATCTTCAGCATTCTTCTGTAGCACCACATTTCGAAAGCTTCTATTCTCTTCTTGTCCAAACTAGTTATCGTCCATGTTTCACTTCCATACATGACTACACTCCATACAAATATTTTCAGAAACAACTTCCTGACATTTAAATCTATACTCGATGTTGGCAAATTTCTCTTCTTCAGAAATGCTTTCCTTGCCATTGCCAGTCTACATTTGATATCCTCTCTACTTCGACCATCATCAGTTATTTTGCTCCCCAAATAGCAATACTCCTTTACTACTTTAAGTGTCTCATTTCGTAATCTAATTCCCGCAGCATCACCCGAATTAATTCGACTACATTCCATTATCCTTGTTTTGCTTTTGTTGATGTTCATCTTATACCCTCCTTTCATGACACTGTCCATTCTGTTCAACTGCTCTTCCAAGTCCTTTGCTGTCTCTGACAGAATTACAATGTCATCGGCAAACCTCAAAGTTTTTATTTCTTCTCCATGGATTTTAATACCTACTCTGAGTTTTTCTTTTGTTTCCTTCACTACTTGCTCAATATACAGATTGAATAACATCGGGGATAGGCTACAACCCTGTCTCACTCCCTTCCCAACCACTGCTTCCTTTTCATGCCCCTCGACTCTTATAATTGCCATCTGGTTTCTGTACAAATTGTAAATAGCCTTTCGCTCCCTGTATTTTACCTCTGCCACCTTCAGAATTTGAAAGACAGTATTCCAGTCGACATTGTCAAAAGCTTTCTCTAAGTCAACAAATGCTAGAAACGTAGGTTTGCCTTCCCTTAATCTAGCTTCTAAGATAAGTCGTAGGGTCAGTATTGCCTCATGTGTTCCAATATTTCTATGGAATCCAAACTGATCTGCCCCGAGGTAAGCTTCTACCAGTTTTTCCATTCATCTGTAAAGAATTCGCGTTAGTATTTTGCAGCCGTGATTTATTAAACTGATAGTTTGGTAATTTTCACACCTGTCAGTACCTGCTTTCGTTGAGATTGGAATTATTATATTCTTCTTGAAGTCTGAGGGTATTTCGCCTGTCTCATACATCTTGCTCACCAGATGGTAGAGTTTTGTCAGGACTGGCTCTCCCAAGGCTGTCAGTAGTTCTAATAGAGTGTTGTCTACTCCCAGTGCTATGTGTACAGGAGCCATATTCCAGAAATGGGGCATAACCCTACATGCCAGTTACAGCGTAGATCATAACACCAGGTCATTCTCAGATGGCTGCCACTGTGACACCAAATAAAACCGTAACACAGACGAAGATACATCAACTGTTTGATGAACATTGGTTGACAATAGAAATAATGAGTGCTGTAGAAAAATTTTGCAAAACCAATCAGTTTTCTCTATAGCAATATTAATGGATCAACATAAGACATTTTCCTAATGGCTTCAAATGTGAAATCAGTATTGTGGGATATCAGAGTAGCTGATGGAATAGGACTGTGCCTTCAGGCCACTATGTAAGAACTTGGCCTAAATGTCATGAATAGGCACCTCATCATACCTGCTTTCCACATAAGCAGAGCAATGATGAAAGAAGACTCTGCCTTCAGGTTGCAATACAAGAACTTGACCTTCATGTCATGAATAGTTCTCTCAAACCACCAGCTTTCCAAAATCATGCAGGTGCAACAACAAATATAGATATCGCCCTTGCAGATATGAAATTTAGTGGCCACATTACAGATTGGAAGGTATGTGATGGACTTACAATAAGCAAATACTTCAAAGTTACAAACACAGATGATGACTTAGACACTGACATCCACTACGAGCAATTATACAGTCTACACAAAGTGGGCTGGGAACTTTTAAAGGCAGTATTCAAGTTATAACAATTGCAAGGAAGTGGATTTGATATTGACACCAAAACTGATGCATTGGTTCAAAATGGTTCAAATGGCTCTGAGCACTATGGGACTTAACTTCTGAGGTCATCAGTCCCCTAGAACTTAGAACTACTTAAATCTAACTAACCTAAGGACATCACACACATCCATGCCCGAGGCAGGATTCGAACCTGTGACCGTAGTGGTCGCGCGGTTCCAGACTGTAGCGCCTTGAACCGCTCGGCCACCCCGGCCGGTGATGCATTGGTGCAAGCTTTTCAGTCAGAACAAGAGAAGGCAATCCCAGTATTTAGTAGGAGGTAAAATGATTTAAAATTCCCTGGAGTCCCACCCTACAGTCTTTAAGACACAGGGAAATATGGGTGAGAAGACACTACCAGAGTTCCTGAGGAAAAACAGAGTGACAAAGAAAGCTCAGTTTGCATCAGGTGGTCAAAAAAAAAGTGTAAAGAACTACTACATCCAAAGAAGAGTAGAAGAGTGGAAGACATACATGAAGGACAAATGCTAACAGTGGGAATTTCTGCACAAACTTAAAACAAACAATATTCAATCTCTCACTGTATTATCAACCCTGGGATGCTCTGATGGCATGACAATGACAGACTGGGAGATACCAGTGCAGTATCTGCTCAGAACTCTGTTTCCAGATGATATGACAATGGAAGACACAGAGCACCATCAGAAATTTGGCTCTGAATTGCTAGGGCAGACAGGTTGTAGGCATGAGCCTCTGCAGTAAAATTTCAGGAAAGGTAAATACACAGAGGTTGTGATAAATTACACAATGGGCATTGTCAACACCTCAGATGACAAGTATGTAATAGGCATAATGATTGATGTAACTGGGGTAAGATGAAATGATTGTCTGACACTGAGGATGAGAGTCCTTGCTTGAGGGAGTTCCATCACAGAGTTAAAAGTCTTTTCAGTTAATCCGACATGGGGTAACTTGTGTGTCAATGGTGATGAAATAATGACAACACAACACCCAATCCCCAAGCAGAGAAAATCTCCAAATGACTGGGAATCTAAACCAGGCCTCTGGATATTAGTCAGATGTGCTGGCCACTCAGCTAATGTGGGCCGACATAGCTGTGGTGTTTGATAATTTATAGTGACCTGCCCTATTCAAAAGACAGAAAAAGATGGACTGTCCCAGGTGTTTCTACAACAGCCTACAAGATTCTTTCACAGACAGTGAAGTGCAGCTAGAGTGTCCCAAAAGAAAATTTTGAAAAAACACTCTAAAGGCTGCCCAGAGGGCTCTGTTTATGTTCAGCATTGTGGGATGTTGGCATCAGTTTCAGAGTATAAAAAACACTAGAGGCCACATTGCCTATAAATACAATCTTCTGATTGTAGTATTTGCCAACTAAGTGGCTAAATTAGAGGAAAATAGTAGGGTAGTTCTTGAAAGATGAGGTAACTAATGTGCTGAAAAGAAACTAATAAAATCAGCACACAAAACAGTTAATATGTATCTAAAAGGAACATTATCAAGAATGAGAAGCCCCATAATCAGAATAAATGACTAACCTGTGAAAAGAAAGGAAGTGTGTAGGTACCTTGGAATAAACGGTGAAGAAAGCAGAACTTTCATGTACATGTAGAAATTGTCTGCCAGAGATGTGTCAAAATCCTGTACAAAGTAGCATCAATTGGCCAAAGAAGGTTTCAGCTGCCACTAAGTGCGATAAGTGTGTACCACAATGCAATATTAATTCCTATTGTGGCCTATGGGTTGAGTGTTTGCGCTCAAAGAGCCAGAAAAGTAAGGACATCACAGGCTGTATGACGAGTACAGAGAAGTATACTCCTGTACCTGACAGGAGTGTATAGAACTACACCAACTGAGGTGCTGCTGGTGATACTAGGCTTGCTACCTCTAGACCTAACAGTAAGAGAAACATGCGCACAATATTGGCTCCAAAAGGGTGAATGTGACAAGGTGAAGGAGGTACTGGGCACAAAAGCCACATCGAATAAGGAAGAAAAAGGATTGCATTGATAGAGAATGGCAAGAAATCTGGAACAGGGTAGAAAATGGGAGGAGAATTTACCAATTCCTTCCTAAATAAAAGAAAGAACAGGAATATGATACCTTATTCTGACCAAGAGAGTTATACACTACCTTTAGGAACATGATCCATATCCCAGCTACATACTGAAAATACTACAATGCATCCCAGACACTTGTGAATGCTGAGCAATTGGCACCCTGGATCACACCACGTGTGAATGTGCTATTAGCAAGATATTACAGACTGGGACCGGAATGTCTTTGGTAATACAACAGTTTATAAAATAATAAGGAATGAGGAACTGTGGCACTAGTTGAACTTGTTGACAGCTGAAATATCAATTTGTGAACTTCAAGCTTACATGGCTGAGGGACAAATAAGAAGAGACTATACATCATGACAGAACATCCACGTGCAACAACTTTTCAGAACCAGTGAGGAGATGAGCCTTGGAGAGGACCATGAAGGATTTCTTGAGATGCTAACAGCTATCTCCCAGTCTCTTCACCTTGGGTGGCACAAAACTACAGCCCCTATGAATCATATGTTGTACTTCAGTGCACCGTGGGCTAACTGTCCAGACAAATGAGGAATTTAGCTTCATTCTGATACCAAAAACAGTAGTGTAGTGCTGTGTAGTGTAGTGTTGTATAGTAGTCTAGTGCAGCGTCATACATTACAGAATTTGTGATCCTGCTGTGAAGCATAGTTAGCACAACAGCAGCATGTGCCTTTTGGACTCCAGATGAACATTTATCTGTGTTCCAGGTGGCCAAATCAAGAATGTAGACATTTTTTCTTTCTTTTTCTTAATTATTATTTTTCGTTGATGTTGATATTTTATGTATTTTTTCCTCCTTAAACACCATCATGCTTAGTTACACTAACACATTTTAAATTATGTTACAATATCATGTGCTATATTCATTCCAATTAGTGTACAACATTTGGTCTCTTCTTGTATCTAGATAACAGACTAAAAGAAAATATCAAATAAATAAATAAATGCTATAGTTCATAGTAGACACAATAGGATAGAAAAGCTTCAAAATTTCCATGTTGATGGCATCTCTTATTGATCTCAATAATGGAACTGCACTGGTAATTTTTTCTGCAAATAGTATAATGGGTTACAAATGGGCAATATTTAAAAAATGGTACTCTATAGATTAACAGTGCTACTTGTGTAGGCAATAGCATCATCAGGTGACTGTCAAATTATTAATGCTCTCAGATCATAGCTGTGTAAGATATTGGGCCCATATTTCTATCTGTCTCTATGAATATTGATGGAGCTCTTGGCAGCTTTGTGCATCTTCTTATAGATATATTTAATAAGTATTGTTCAAAAGTAGTAAAAAGTCACATAGAAAAACCAAACAAAAGTAGACATATGAGTGCACTGATTTCAAAAGGTTGGGAGCTTTGGTGATGATTCTTCATGACAGCAGAAAGTAAAATGGGACAGATACACTATTGCCTTAAATTTAAAAATATACATACAAATCAAAAATTGTAAAGGATCATTCCACATCATGTCAACCAAGCCATCATACCAAACTGGTTTGAAACTTTGCTCTTCAGATATAAGTAGATGTAGACATAGAAGTAATAATACCAAATTTGAGTATTTCGTCTCCCTCTGTTTTCATTTTATGAGATTTCAAGGGTTGGGACTTTGCCATTTTTAACACTGTGATAGTGCAAAATGATACTAATATTACATATGTCATTTGTCATTCAGCCTACATGAAAGTTTGTGGTCATCTACACTTAAGTGTAAGAACCATAAATAAAGTTACCAAATACCTTTGAGTAGTCCTACCAAATTAGGAAAAAATATACTACTAAAATATGTATAGTTTTAATTTTTAATTGTTTTGCATTACATTCAATATCCCATGCAAGAAAAGGAAAATACCCAAAGTAATCCTCAAAGCATGTGAGTTTTTACTTTGTGGTGTATATCCTCCTATACTGGAAAACTTTTGTCTTTTTTAGTTTGGTTATCTCACTAAATCTGTTTTTGTCAAAGAATTTCGGTGCCAACAGGTTATCCCACAAAAACTGTTATTCTCAAAGAATTTCAGTGTCAGCTTAAGTTTTAAATACTACGTAATTGAAAGTATCCAGACACCTGTTAGCAGAGATGCTGAGTCATAGATAGGCACAACAAAAAGACTGTCACAAATATAGCTTTCGGCCAGTAAGACCTTCCTCAAAATTTGATGACAAACACATTCATGACGATGATTAATGTTAGTCATTGTTCTCTCTGATTCAGCCCCTGAACTGTTCCCATTCCAGCACTACACAGCTCTCACTCCTCCACTGCAGCCAGTCTTTTTACTTCTTTCTGTCCTGTCCCTTCCCACCTCTCAGCTGCCCTCCATCTAACCTCCTGACTGCACATAGCTGCCCTATCCTCTTTCCACCTCATCTCTGCATGCTCCCCAACAGCACATCACTGTCCACCACTCCACACTATCTCTCCAAGCTATATTTGTGACACATTTTTGTTGTGACTATCTGTGACTGTGAGTAGCAACTTTCCTTTTCACAATATTGTTTCATTCCATCCTGGATTTTCCATTGTTTGATTTTTTCCAGACACCTATTAATAGATTTTAATGTGGTGTGTGCCCATCCTTCACCTTGATGATGGCTGGAGTCTGCTGGGGACACTTTCAGTGATGTCTCTGAATGTCTGTTGAGAAATTGCAGCCCTTTCTCCCTCAAGAGCCAAGACCAGAGACAGTAGTGATGCTGAACACTGGGGTCTGGAATAAAGTCGACATTATAACTCATCCTGCCCAGTGCATTTCAGGAATGTTATTGTCCACAAACCATTGCCTCACAGATTCTGCATTATGACAGGACACATTGTCATACTAATAGAAAGTTATCATCTCCAAACTGTTCTTCTACTTTATACTTCAGATAGTGCTGTAAAATTCTTTTATATCCTGCCACATCTAAATTTTCTTAAGTGCAATAATGGGACCACATCCCATTCACTTTAGATGTGGAAAAGTTGATCCATCCCTTATAGAAGACATGAAATTGTTGATAAACTGGAAATGTGAGGAATGTAGGACAAGATCTAATGCTGTAAGCCAACAGGAAGTTTACCATAGAGAATTTACAACAATGGACACACTAAATAACGAAACACCATCCCAGTCCACAGAGCAAACACATTTTCAGAAAAGCAGCACAGGATGGATTATGCCTCGACCACCTCGTAAGGTAATAAACAACACAAAAGTGAATAGTTATCTTAATCTTTGTACAATCCCTGAACATGAGAATAGATACTTAGCTCTAACTCATGTAAACAATGACAGTGATCATCAAGTGACAGTCAAAATAAGACATTCCCCAAACAAAACTGTGATAAAACAATCTCATCAAACAAACACAAAGGTACTATGAAGAAATAAACACTATAATAACCTAAAAGGTTTCTCAGACAGTTTCGGAAGAGGGTTAGCTGTAAAACTGAAAACAGATGATGCAGCAGGAAGGTTCAAAATTCAGGGACTAGTAAAACCTAATGCAAGATTAAGCCAAGTTGTTGACAGTGTTGAAGAAGAATGCAAGAACCTATCATCAAACTACTATGCAGTAATTATAGGAGGTGCTAATGATGTATTTCACAATGAAACAGTTGCAGCAACAAATGCACTGAAAGAGTCACTGGATAAGCTAACACATACCAATGTAATAGTGGCTAAAATACCTCACCATTATGATCCAATAGAACAATCATATGTGAGCAATGAAATTAAGAAAGCAAATAACCTCTATGATCCAGTATGTAAACATTTCAAAAATGTAACAGTGATTGATAAGAATGATATTTCAGACTGCTGCCACACCACAATTGTGCCCCTTAGCAAACCTTCTCACTGTAACAGAGCTTGTCATACAAGCCGTGGTCAGCTTCTAAATGGCTTAGGAAGCCACTTCTAAGCAAAAAATACTTGGGATTGTAAGAGAAAAATTAAGCTCTGCTAATAAAACAACTTATAGGCTTCAGTTCAAAGATATGGTACACAGAAACTCCCAGTAGTGACCAAATCTAACACAAGTTGGATTTGGTCACAACTGTTTGCAAGGGACAGTAAAGATAATGCAACAGAAAAAGCAACAAGTATTCCTCCCAGTAACAAAAGCAATTTAATGTTATTTCATGTTAATGTACAGTCCCTAAGACATAAGGTTAATGAGTTACAGTACTTGGCAGACAAAATTAAGTGTAGCATACTGTGTATTAATGAGCATTGGTTGCATGACTCAGAAATAGATTTGTGTGTACCTTATGGCTACATATTAGCCACAAAATACTGTAGAACAAATATTGCACATGATGGAGTTGCAATGTACAGCAAAGAAAACTTAAATCTGCAGCATTCACTGATAGACCTACACAAACATTGCATTGAAGGTGTATTTGAAGTAGCAGCCATAGTACTGCATACCCAAAAAGTTATCATTGCTTCTGTGTACTGTACATCAGCCTCTGATGAGGAAGTTCTTATAGATAAACTAAATTCACTAATCAAATTATTCACTAAACACAAAAATCACAAGATTTTTACTGCAGGTGACTTCAATATAGATATAAGAGAAAGTAGAAAAAATGTAAATGACATGGTTAACAGCCTAAAGGTACTAAACTGCTACTGTATAAATGAAAAACCTACTAGACTAGATGCATGCCTTGACAATGTAATTAGTAATGTAAATCAGGATCAACTAAAGCATGATGTGATTAAGTTAGAGTTATCTGATCATGATGGGATATGGGTCAGAATAGCGAGTATGAACCAAGAGAGAACTAAACAATTAGTCACTTTCAGAATACTAAAAGAGAGCAATATCGTACAATTGAAACATGAACTGAAGGTGGTAGATTGGTCAAATACCCTACACAATATAAGAAGTCTTGATGAATGTTTCTCTATGTTTTCATATATAATTAAAAATGCAATAGATAATCACTGTCCACTTATCACAAAAAGATGCACTCCTAACAACAGAAAAAAACGTCAGCACTCTAGCAAGTGGTACACTCAAGCAAATGAGGACACTGCAAATTATACTAAAAAATAATAGTGATAAAAATGAGGAAGCCAGGAAATACTATATGACCCTTAAGAAGTTGTACAAATATGAAATAAAATCAGCTAAATGTAATGTAAACGATGAATGTATTGCAGGCTCAAAAAATGCCTGTCAAGCAGCTTGGAATATAATAAAAAGTGAAATCAATATGAGCAAACAGGAAGCCACAGTACCTATAGATTGCAACATCCTTAACGAATATTTTATAAATTGTGCCAGCTCTCCACTTTCTTCTTCTTCTTCTTCTTCTTCTTCTTCTTCTTCTTTTGGTAAAAATAATTCTGATAATATTTCAGCTGTTGTAACCCTTCTTATACAACAAGCACCAGCAACCAAGAAATTCTCTTGGTCAAAAATCACCTCCGGCCACATTATCAAATCTATAAAGAAACTTAAAAACTCAAAAACAGAAGACTATTAGGGCTTAGTAACAGTATTGTTAAACACATAGCCATTGCAATCTTAATACCACTAACATATCTGATGAATCGCATACTTGAAGAAGGAGTATTCCCTGAATGTCTGAAAATGACAGTTACACTCCCAATCTAAAAGAAAGGTGACAGAAAAATGCCAAACAATTATAGACCTACATCAATAGTTCTTATTATATCAAAAGTAATAGAAAACTGCATACATATCCAAATTTACAATTATTTTGAAAGTAATAAATTATTGAGTAAGAACCAGTTTGGATTCGATCTGAACTATCGACATCCAAAGCAGTTGAATGCCTCCTTAGAAATATATATGAAGGATATGAAAACAAGAAACTCACTTGTGCTACATCATTAGATTTAACAAAAGCCTTCGACTCAGTCACACATGAAATAATGATAAAAAAAACCTAGAACATTATGGTATTGTAGATAAACCATTACAATTTTTTCAATCATACTTAAGCAATAGGGTGCAATTAGTAAAAACAAACTATCAAAAGTCAACATCCATGAAAATAAAGAGAGGAATTCCACAAGGCTCAGCGCTTGGCCCATTCCTGTTCATTGTTTACATCAATGACTTCTCAAATTATATGCCATGCAACAATGTACTATCTGCTGATGATATGACACTAATAACAGATGTAGAAAATCTGCAAGATGTCATAGAATACAACAAAGTAGTAACTGATATGAGCAGTGACTGGTGCAGAGCCGACCTTTTATCAATAAACAAATTGAAAACTGAAGTTATTTACTTCACCCTGAAACCAACTGAACAGAATACAAAAAATGTCAAGTTAGTAGGTTTACATGTTGTTGTTGTTGTTGTGGTCTTCAGTCCTGAGACTGGTTTGAAGCAGCTCTCCATGCTCCTCTATCCTGTGAAAGCTTCATCATCTCCCAGTACCTACTGCAACCTACATCCTTCTGAATTTGTTTAGTGTATTCATCTCTTGGTCTCCCTCTACGATTTTCTCCCTCCACACTGCCCCCCAATACTAAATTGGTGATCCCTTGATGGATCAGAACATGTCCTACCAACCTATAACTTCTTCTAGTCAAGTTGTGCCACAAACTTCTCTTCTCCCCAATCCTATTCAATACCTCCTCATTAGTTATATGATCTACCCATCTAATCTTCAGCATTCTTCTGTAACACCACATTTCGAAAGCTTCTATTCTCCTCTTGTCCAAACTAGTTATCGTCCATGTTTCACTTCCATACATGGCTACACTCCATACAAATACTTTCAGAAACGACTTCCTGACACTTAAATCTATAATCAATGTTAACAAATTTCTCTTCTTCAGAAACGCTTTCCTTGCCATTGCCAGTTTACATTTGATATCCTCTCTACTTTGACCATCATCAGCTATTTTGCTCCCCAAATAGCAAAACTCCTTTACTACTTTAAGTGTCTTGTTCCCTAATCTAATTCCTGCAGCATCACCCGACTTAATTCGACTACATTCCATTATCATCGTTTTGCTTTTGTTGATGTTCATCTTATATCCTCCTTTCAAGACACTATCCATTCCATTCAACTGCTCTTCTAAGCCCTTTGTTGTCTCTGACAGAATTAGAATGTCATCGGCGAACCTCAAAGTTTTTATTTCTTCTCCATGGATTTTAATACCTACTCCGAATTTTTCTTTTGTTTCCTTCACTGCTTGCTCAATATACAGATTGAATAAAATCAGAGATAGGCTACAACCCTGTCTCACTCCCTTCCCAACCACTGCTTCCCTTTCATGCCCCTCGACTCTTATAACTGCCATCTGGTTTCTGTACAAATTGGAAATAGCCTTTTGCTCCCTGTATTTTACCCCTGCCACCTTCAGAATTTGAAAGAGAGTATTCCAGTCAACATTGTCAAAAGTTTTCTCTAAGTCTACAAATGCTAGAAATGTAGGTTTGCCTTTGTTTAATCGATCTTCTAAGATAAGTTGTAGAGTCAGTATTGCCTCATGTGTTCCAATATTTCTACGGAATCCAAACTGATCTTCCCCGAGGTTGGCTTCTACTAGTTTTTCCATTCGTCTGTAAAGAATTTGTATTAGTGTCTTGCATCTGTGACTTATTAAACTGATAGTTCGGTAATTTTCACACCTGTCAGCACCTGGTTTCTTTGGGATTGCAATTATTATATTCTTCTTGAAGTCTGAGGGTATTTCACCTGTCTCATACATCTTGCTCACCAGATGGTAGAGTTTTTTTTAGGACTGGCTCTCCCAAGGCTGTCAGTAGTTCTAATGGAATGTTGTCTACTCCCAGGGCCTTGTTTCGACTCAGGTCTTTCAGTGCTCTGTCAAACTCTTCAAGCAGTATCGTAACTCCCATTTCATCTTCATCTACATCCTCTTCCATTTCCATAATATTGTCCTCAAGTACATCACCCTTGTATAGACCCTCTATATACTCCTTCCACCTTTCTGTTTTCCCTTCTTTGCCCAGAACTGGGTTTTCATCTGAGCTCTTGATATTCATACAAATGGTTCTCTTTTCTCCAAAGGTCTCTTTAATTTTCCTTTAGGCAGTATCTATCTTACCCTTGGTGAGATAAGCCTCTACATCCTTACATTTGTCCTCTAGTCATCCCTGCTTAGCCATTTTGCACTTCCTGTCGATCTCATTTTTGAGACGTTTGTATTCCTTTTTGCCTGCTTCATTTTCTGCATTTTTGTATTTTCTCCTTTCATCAATTAAATTCAATATCTCTTCTGTTACCTAAGGATTTCTACTAGCCCTCGTCTTTTTACCTACTTGATCCTCTGCTGCCTTCACTACTTCATCCATGAGAGCTACCCATTCTTCTTCTACTGTACTTCTTTCCCCCATTCCTGTCAATTGTTCCCTTATGCTCTCCCTGAAACTCTGTACAATCTCTGGTTTAGTCAGTTTATCGAGGTCCCATCTCCTTAAATTCCCACCTTTTTGCAGTTTCTTCAGTTGTAATCTACAGGTCATAACCAATAGATTGTGGTCAGAGTCCACATCTGCCCCTGGAAATGTCTTTCAATTTAAAACCTGATTCATAAATCTCTGTCTTACCATTATATAATCTATCTGAAACCTGTCTGTATCTCCACGATTCTTCCATGTATACAACCTTCTTTTATGATTCTTGAACCAAGTGTTAGCTATGATTAAGTTGTGCTCTGTGCAAAATTCTATCAGGCGGCTTCCTCTTTCATTTCTTAGCCCCAATCCATATTCACCTTCTACGTTTCCTTCTCTCCCTTTTCCTACTACCGAATTCCAGTCACCCATAACTATAAAATTTTCGTCTCCCTTCACTATCTGAATAATTTCTTTTATTTCATCATACATTTCTTCAATTTCTTCATCTGCACAGCTAGTTGGGATATAAACTTGTACTATTGTAGTAGGCGTGGGCTTCGTGTCTATCTTGGCCACAATAATGCGTTCACTATGCGGTTTTTAGTAGCTTACCCGCATTCCTATTTTTTTATTCATTATTAAACCGACTCCTGCATTACCCCTATTTGATTTTGTATTTATAACCCTGTAGTCACTTGACCAGAAGTCTTGTTCCTCCTGCCGAGGAGATGGGATGTATATAAATTTAAAAAATCAGAGTTTGTTGAGAGTTTCAGATAGGGTATTAGGAAATGATTGACTAAAGCAGGGGTAAAGAATTCAATGCAGGGTGCATGGATAGGTTTGAGAGATGCAATAGTGAAGGTAGCACAGAATAGGCGAAAAGACAAGAGCAAGTAGAAATCCTCAGATAACTCAGGAGACACTGAATTTCATTGATGAAAGGAGAAAACATAAAACAATCAGTGAATGAAATTGGCAAAAAGGCATTCAGAAATCTACAAATTGAGTCTGTATTACATTGTACTGCATTATTATTGATCCTCGAGTGTACAAAAAAAGCTTATGCATGAGATATTGGGCTAAGTGGTATGATAAAACAGTGCATAACTTACATTTCTATGCATACATATTTCAATCACAAACCATTTCCATTTATATAATACACTTCATACATGTAAAAAGTCATGTAACATGATTCATATTGTTATAATGTAATATGACAGATAAAAATCTACTCACCAAATGACAGCAGGAGAAAACACATATAAAGGTATTGAAATCTGCAAGCTTTCAGAGCCAGTGGCTCCTTCTTCTGAGTGGTTAAAGCAGAAGTAAGAGTGGTAAAGGAAAAGGACTGGTGATTTTTAGGAAATAAGGAGAGTTCAGGACAATTTCCCAGAAAACTAGGTCAGCAGAGACTTGTTGAGCAGTATGAGAAGGAAAGACGGTTGGTGACTGCAATACACAAGATTTGAAAATCTGTGATGTTAAAAGTCAAAGATGTGGTAATACACAAGACAGAGATTACTTACAAAACACCATGCACAGCACAGACAGAGAATGTGTACTGGCAACACACAATACACTATTGTGGAGCACGTTCTACAACATGAGTCATGATCTTGGTGCCTGCTTCACCTTACATGTCATCTGGATTCTTCCTCCAGATACCAGTTTCTCAGAACTTTGTAGGTGGGAACTGGTGTTGGTTCTCACCACCCAACGGGCCTTAATTTATGTTAATTTCTTCAGTCCCAGCATTTATTTTTGGTAACTATTCCTCTCTTCACTCCTTTTTAGTCTTCTATATCTTTTATTTTTTGGCCTGTTTATTTTTGCCCACCCCACACCTCTATCATATAAAATGCAGTTACCTTTCTGCTCTCATTAACTCATGCATGATGTTTTGTAAGTAATCTCTCTCTTGTGTATTATACTGCCTTCCTCCTTTAAGCTCTCATGTTTCCAGCTCTTGTCTTGTGCAGTCCCTAACAATTAGTCTTCCCTCCTTATCCTCCTCAGTAAATCCCTCCTGATTTGGAGTTCTGGGTGACTGTCCTGAACTTACCCCATTTCCTAAAACTCACAAGTCCCAGAAGGAGCTACTGGCTCCAAAAGCTTGCAAATTTCAATACTTTATTTGTGTCTTCTCCTGTTGCTACTTGATGAGTATATTTTTTTTATCTGTCCAATTACATTGATGTTGTTGTTATTGTGGTCTACAGTCTGAAGACTGGTTTGATGCAGATCCCCATGCTAATATATCCTAAGCAAGCCTCTCCATCTGTGACTAACTACAGCAACTTACATCCTTCTGAGCCTGCTTAATGTAGTCATCTCTTGTGTTCCCTCTACAATTTTTACCCCCACACTTTCCAACAGTGCAAAATTGGCGATTCCTTGCTGTTTCAGAATGTGGCTTATCAACCAATCACGCCTTTTGGTCAAGTTTTGCCACAAATTTCTTGTCACTCAAATTTTATTAACTACCTCTTCATTAATTACATGATCTACCTATCTAATCTTCAGTATTTTTCTCTGGCACCACATTTCAAAAGCTTCTATTCTCTTCTTGCCTAAACTGTTAATTATCCATGTTTCACTTCCATACATGGCTACAACCCATGCAAACATGTTCAGAAAAGACTTCTTAACACATAAATCTATATTCAATGTTAACAGATTTTTCTTCTTTAAAAATACTTTTCTTGCTATTGTCAGTCTACATTTCATATCCTCTCAACTTCAGCCATCAACAGTTGCTTTGCTGCTCAATTAAAAAAGCTCACACAATTACATTTACATTATTACATGATATTTAAAAAAAAACTGATAATTTTTGTTAATTCATATTATTCATATTCTTCAATGGAGTAAAAACAGTGATGCTGTAAATCTGATATCAAATATTTTCCAACAGTTTTAACCTCAGTATGTGTTTTTATGTATTCAAGAAATTTGTTATAAAAATGAATACCAATGCAGAAAGAATCTTTTTGGCACATGCATCTGTTGATGTGTGCCAAACTGAAGTTTTTCTGTTGTCTGTGATGTTAATCATGAATATCATAGATTTTTTGCAGTCTGCTGGCCTCTTGAGATTTAAAAAAGAGGAAGGTACACAAAAACAATATATGCCTTTTAAAGTAAGACTACAGTTGGTAATAGTGCATTGTTTCTGTAATAAATTGGCAATATGAGTTGGTTGCTATTTGTATAATAAATGACATCTTTGTTTCTTATAGTCTTGTGCTTTAATGTATTCTTCTAATTAAAAAAAAAAAAAAAAAAGAAAAAAAGAAATCCTGTGTAGTGTCCCATGAGTGTCTTGACAGTTTATGGGCCCAGTGATCCTAGAAACCTGGGGAAGTTGAAGAAGTGGAAATCTGCAAGTGTAAAAAGACTGTGCTTTATCTGTAAGAAGATTTGGGTATCACATGTTGAAATATGGCTTCTTCATCAGAAGATTTAGCATTAAACAGTGTGTTGAAATTAAAAGATGCTGCAAATGTTCCATTATGGAAATGGCAGTAAATGTATTGTTCATAGCAAAGAACTTTGGTAGATACATTATTGGAAGTATCAGAAACCTGAAAACATAAACAAATCTGAGTGGTAATGGAGAGATGCACATGCAAAATACTACATTTTAAGAACCATAGATATTTATGAAGATAGTAACTGTTCTCGAAAGAGCAGGTACCATTGATGACCATGCAGCTTCTCTAGAATAAATGATAATTAATTGATACCCTCAGCTGTTGACAGATGTTGTTGATATATCTCCATGGGGACAGCTGAAAATGTGTGCCCTGACCAGGACTCAAACCCAGGATCTCCTGCTTACATGGCAGACGCTCTATCCATCTGAGCCACTGAGGACACAGATGAATAGTGTGACTGCAGGAACTGTCCCCATCAAGGTATATCAACAACACCTATCGGCAGCTGAGGGTTTCAATTAATTATCATTTATAGATTTTAATGTTAAAACATGTGTCCTTACCTTTGAAATGTGTAAAGAAAAATGTGATACTCTTATGAAGATATATCAGAAGAATACTGATCAACAGAAGACTCAGTTTTTGGAGAATTCTACAACTTTGAGTAGGACAGAAATCTAGATGTGATGTTCAATATTGCTAAAGTGCAGACCCGAGCATTCAGACAGAACTGCTTGGGGCAGAATATTGACAAAACACCATTAATTGCAATGACAACAAATCTGACTGATGAATATTAGCGGTTTTGAAATGCTAGGGATTCTATTACTAAGGAGGAGAAAATACTGGAAAATCTGATATCAATTCTTGAATCTGAAAAAAATAAAGTGAAGAAATCAGTGAAATGCTTTGAATGTGAAGGCAAATGTCACTGTTTGAGTAGAGTGTAACAAGAAATTTAGTGATAACAAGAACAAAAAGCAGTGTTCTACCTGCTTTAAACATCATCTGGAATAGTTTTGGGGCAATAAATAAACTGCTTCTGCATAAGTGCTGAAGAAACACAAATCACCAAGCTCAAAAAAGGTTATCAAAAAGAGAAACATGAGAAGATGAAGAAAGCAGCCAAGATAGTTTTTCTTTTAGATGTACTTGTGACAGAAAAGTAAGAAAAGAAGACTGATAAAATAGGCACCAAGTTTCTTGTAGACATAAGAAGTAATGAGAAAATAAGAGGAAAATAATGTCAAACGTGAAGAGCCATGAAAGTATAAAAATTAAGATTGAAAATGGAAATTTCGTGTGTTTTAATTGTTTGGTGAAGTTGAATAACAACAGGTGTTGTTGATGAATGTGTCACATGTCCCTGAACTGTTGAGAAATTTATTGTCAGTAAATTTCATTAGTAAAAACGGGGAGTGGCAATATTTGACAAGAAAAAAGTCAAGATTGTGAAAGATGAAGGTGGTTTTTACATGAAGTTGAGTGATTGTGAAAAGGAAGCACTAATGACACTGAAGTAGTAAACCATTCAGTGGCATAAAAATCTAGGACATCTGAATTTCAGTTATCTGAAGAAACAACCAGAACCGTGTGATGTTATGGATAAAATTGTATCAGAAGAGGACATGCTATGTTGTTAAACTTGTATTGTGGCAAAGCATCTAAGAAAGCCATTTAACACTGTATGGCACAGAGCAGAAAGACCTCTCATGATTATTCACACTGATGACAAGGTAAACCAAAAAGCCTACCAGTTTCTCTCAGTGAAGAATATTATTGAATGTGTCTTGATGATTGTACACATTTCTTGGAAGTGTATCTTTTACACACAAAAGCTAAGACAGAATGCCACATCAAGGAATATTTAACTGAAAGTAAAGCTCATTTCAATTGCTTCATTGGTTGATTTGGGGGAGGGGACCAAACAGCGAGGTCATTGGTCCCATCGGACTGGGGAAGGGTGGGAAAGGAAGTAACCCATGCCCTTTCAAAGGATCCATCCTGGCATTTGCCTAAAGCAATTTAGGGAAATCATGGAAAACCTAAATCAGGACGGCCCTCCCAAATGCGACTCCAATGTGCTAACCAGTCCACCAACTCACTTGGTGTCATTTCAATGTGACTGGACCATGTAATTCTTCATAAGATACTGATATACTAATAATTTTGATATTTTATATAAATTTGGCACATCCACTATCAGTATATGAGGGGAAAGAGAAAAAAAACTGATCTAGGAGTAGAGTAGTAACAAATGGAGTTATACCACTTGCTACATTTCAGATTCACAATTCAGTTCATAATTTGTGTTATTCATTGCATAGCATTTTATTTTATTTTATTTTTTATAAATTTCATAAGTTTACCATACATAAATATTTTGAAAATGCAATAAGAAATTGTACATTGCCTCTCCCACATTTTTTTATAAATGGGATTTATCTTAAGGCATTTTAAATAGCTTCATCAGAGAAAGTACATACTTGGAGTGAACAATCACATCAGTCTAAGGTAGTTCAACTAAGTTTACAGCATTCTTCATTAAGATGTAGGGACATCATCAATGCCTGCATAGTTGGCATTTTCTACTCCTTTTATTGCATTTGCTACTATATTTTATGTGACAATGCTGATGTACAGTGACCTACTACATGTAGTTATTTTATATATATATTGGATTGAGAATTCTTATTTATTGATTCTTATCTATGCTTGATTTTGTTGTATTATCAAGCCATATATTTTATATAGTAGTCTCTTCTTCTGGTCTGTGGCCTTGTTCTGCTGTAGTTGTTGACAGAACCTGCAAATTGTCTAAGTGGATATGGCTAGAGGCCATAGAAGCAATTGTATTAGGGGAAAGATACATGCCATGTACAGGAAAATTGGAGACCTTTGGAGAAAAAAGAGATCAGCTGTATGATTATCAGTAGCTCAGATGACAAGGCAGTACTATGCAAAGAAAGGAATGCTGAAACATGGGAGGAATATGTAGAAAGGAAATTAGCTTGAAGGGAGTATTATAGAAGGAGAAGATGAGATGGGAGATGTGATACTGCGAGATAAATTAGACAAAGCACTGAAACACCTAAGTTGATACGATGAGATGGGAGATGTGATACTGCGAGATAAATTAGACAAAGCACTGAAACACCTAAGTTGATACAAGACCCAAGGAATAGATAATATTTCCTCAGAATCATTGAGATCCTTGGGAAAGCCACCAATGATAAAATTATTTCACATTGTATGCAAGATATATGAAACAAGCTGAATATCCTCAGACTGTAAGGTGAATATTGCAAAGAAGGCAGGTGCTGACTGGTGTGAATATTACTGAATTATCAGTTTAATAAAATTTGATTGTAAAATACTGTCTCAAATTATTTACAGAAGAATGGAGAAACTGGTAGAAGCTGACTCCAGGATGGTGTGTTTGGCTTTGGAAGAAATGTAGCAACATGCAAGGAAGTACTAACCCTATGACTTAATGTTAGAAGACAGACTGAAGAAAGGCAAATCTACGAGGGCATGATGAAAAATAATGCCTCCAATTTTTTTATGTGAAACCTCTTAAAAGCTTTTTTTTTAAAAAAAATACTTTATTAACATTCTAAATCTTTATTCTTCATGTCTACATATTTATTTCTCACCATTGTCATCCTACAATGAACGTATTTCTCCCAAGCAGGGACCAGTTTGTTGATACCATCATTGTAGAATGTTAGACTTTGTTGACAGAGTCACAACCTCACCTCTGCTTCTAAGGCTTTATCACCATCAAAGTTAAGTCACTGAATGTGTTCTTTAAGTTTTGGAAACAGATGAAAGTGAGATGGGGCCAAGTTGGGATGGTACAGAGGGTGATTGATGACAGTGAAACCAAGGTGTCAATTGTTGCAGATGTTGCAGCATTTGGTTGAGGTCTGGCATTGTTGTGCTGAAGAACAGGGTTCTCTATGCTTGGACAAACTCTCTGAATTCATGTTTCCAGTTTTTTGGGGGTTTCTCATACACTGACATAGTTACTTTATACACTGCCATGTTACATGCTACAATTCAGAGCCCTCTCGTGGCAGAGGGTTGCAACTTGCATCCTCAAAGCAGTAAAGTTGGCCAAGTAATATGCATGACATGTAATACCTCAACAAGTTCTGAGAACAGAATAAAAAATTTGGAGGTATTCTCTTCTCGTGCAGAACTTCCCAAAAGTGTTTGCCACTTAGGAGCCATCTAATCTCATGAGAGGCATATCTGTGTACCTTTGCACCATAAGCAAAGTCTTCACAGACATGGAAAAGAGCTTGGAGGCAGGAACAAAATTGCCTATAAGATTTTGAAGGTCATCTTGAGAATGTGCTAGGAGGTGTTCATCAAGGCTGTGTGTAGGCCCAACCTTTTTTGAAATATTCTTCGCGTTACTTCTCAAAGTTGCTTTCAGTGAAACAAACCTGGGCATCCATCTACGTACCAGGGCTGACGGGAAAATTTAAACCATTTCGTAATTCAGTTCTAAACACTATTGTGAGGACTTATTTGTAAGCAACCTATTATTCATTGATAATGCAGCAATTTAGAATACATTTCACCCAACTGAAGGGTTTACTCATTATGGTTTAGGTCTCATAACAGAACCTACACAATAGTAAACTTCCAAACAGCCACAAATAACACCAACTGCAGCAACTTAGTAAAGGTAAGGCACTTCTGGAGTACTTAAGAAAGAACACTAGACAATATTCAACCTTACTGTTTCATCACATTTCTTTTTTAATAATAATTCACTGTTACTACTCTGACTGGAAACAGTTTCCCATGGAGATGCACAGAGTTCAGTATTGGGTCCCTATTTGTTCATACTATGTGTAAATGACCTACTATTTATTATTTGCAGGTGATACATAAGTTGTAACCAAATGAAAAGTGACAAAAAATTCCAGAGAGTGTCGAAACATTTTTAAAAATTTGTATCTTGGAATAAAACTGAAAGTAACAATAACTCAAATGATGTGGTTGCCACTGTAACATTAGAATTGAGATATGTGGCTTTCAATGACCAGGAGATCACAGAAACAAAGCATGTTAAGTTTTTAAGACTAAATCTTGGCAAAAATTTAAATTTGAAGGGACACATATACTACATAGCCATTAAATTGAATATTTTAGCTTTTGCAAATGTGTTTGGTTTGGTGACACAAACACAGGTGCCTAAACATGGTCTATCACTGTACTTTGAATCAGTTATTCACTATGACATAATCTTCTGGGATGAATTAAACAAATGTAACAAAGCTCTTTGTTAAAAGAACAGCTAACTTGATTACCTACATGACATTCAAACAAACATACCATAAATTACAGGCATTACTCATGATTATTCACTGATTCATCATTACTCCTTCCTTGGAGAAGTCTACACCATAAACAGACTCATTGCATTGTACCCCATAATCTTCACTGTCATTCCAGAGCACATCATCTTCACTGTTGTTCAGAGTATTTGAAATACACCATATCTTGAATGATTTTATGATCATCGGTGCTTCGATGCTTTTCCAGGCAGCCAAACCCCAATGTGCTGTAATGTGGTGTGCAGCACACTTAATTTTTCCTCTTAGAGTCAGTTCACAAAATCGCTTTGTTTTTCAAAATCATTTTTCATATTGTTCCTTAATGTAACCTTTGGAAGGTTTGTTTTTACTATCATCCAGGGGTTTTAACACAGAAGTCATTCTTCCAGGAATAACAATGATGACAATGGATGGACTGTGGATTTCCTTTTTTGTTTTATCAGTGAGATGAACATGAAATGCATCAAGAGAAATCATTGATGGTAGCTTGTTTTCCACTTGAAGATTAAGAAAGGGCAAAATTTGAGCCCATCTAATCCACTGTGAGGGACAACATTACAGTTATGCATTGTTTTCCACACACTGGTTTTCTAATGGTAACTTCTTTGTCCTCTTCTCATTAGTTGTGGAGTTACATAGAGTATCAAACAGACTGGCATTTCATCAGCATTGCCTGTTTGGCCCATTGACAAATTCTTCTACTTCTGATACAGGATAACATACCACTGAAATTCTTGAAGTTTTTTCTCAAAATCCTGTGGAAGCTTTTGGCATACTGTTGTATGATGTCATAGAGATAAGCTCACTATTTCATAAATTGATCAACCTATCCACAACTAGCCTTAAATTCTTGCCTCATTATATTAAGCACTGCAGCCACATCTCCTGTTTTTATGTCACTAGTCACAGGTTGCTCATTCTTCCTCCTCTTATGGACGAATTCCAAAACTTTTACATCAATGTCAGGATGTCTTCCTTTGCAAGAGCCAGTGAATTTCTTTCTAATAGCGGCAACTGCAAGTAATGCTAATTTCTGTTTCTTTTGTACGTGAATGTTACTCTCAGCTACACTGAACTCTCATCCTGCCCTCCTATTGCCATAATTTTCAGCATAAAGAATTACTTTATGCTTGAAAGTAGCATCACTTGAAGTTCTTGCCCACTTGCCTCACATTTTATGACTATCTAATGCAAAAGTACTACACATTAATAGGGTAACAATAATGTAACAAAGTTGAGAATTACAACAATGCACTTTGACATAAGGAGCAATACCTAAATTTCAGTGACATTGCTGGGGAATGAAGGATTCAACTTGGTACTCAAATGTAATGCACCATTGAATCTAATGCTCACCCCAATTTTGAATACTGTTGTCATGTGAATGTTGAGCTTCAAAGGTCATTGTGGCCAGCAAGCTGTTAACACATGAAAGTGATTCATGCATTGCCACTAAATCAGCAACATCACAATCACCACAGCTGTCATCTACTTGTACATTCAGCAGGAAAAGCCTACTTGCACAACTTATTACCAAAAGCATTGCATACAAGCATAACAGAACCTGACCAGTCCCAGTAACCATCTACAATCAAAGAAGACCTGTTTGTAATGTGAAGAACAAAGCTATGTACATAGTAAATGTGAGAGTTTTTGATAATAATTTACCCAATGTGAAATGGAAAAGTAAGGAATCTGTCAATAATTTGAAAGGAAAAACACATCATCAGAATATAAGAAGTCTATTTAATAAAATAGAGGTACTACTGCTTTCTCTTCAAGAAACAGGAGACATAAATGCACAACTGCTGTTATGATCTGCTTAGCTGAACACTACCTAAAAACAATCTACAAGGCACCAGCAGAAATGCACCAAAATTCCTTTCCACACTAGAAATAGTTTTTTTATAAAACATTATAGAGCCAGCAGCCAGACTGCAGTATGTGAAGCTTTTAACATTACTTTTCTTTCAAATAATAGCAATCATGAACAACTGGAATCATTGTTGTTAACTTTCAACTTACTGCCTATGATTTCAATCCCAACAAGAGTAGATGGTCATTATTGACAATCTGTTACTGGACTCTAATTGTTCTAGCGAAGTAAAAACACAGTCTGTACTAATAGCCTGTCTAATCACAATGATCAAATGACAAACTTAAATCTATCCAGCAGGAAAACAGCCAATGATCACAAACAAAGTACTCATACTAGGACAATGACTACTGACTAGTAGTATGCTTAAAAGTAATTTACAACAAAAACAAGGAAAGGAACTATACCAAGAAGATACAGTGGATGAGATACACATTTCATTCTTAATCTTATTTCTCAAACACTTTTAAGGCTGCTGCAAAACTTTTAAAAAACCAAGGCATGTAGCCTATTATGCATTAAAAATACAAGTCTAAAATAGTAAAAAAAAAACATATGGAATCTCATAAGTGAGAAGAATAGGCACACAAACACAGAACAAGCAGGGATGTATAGTTCTGTTGTAAAAGAACAGACCAGAATAATCAATGTGTTGGCCTCAGGATTCAATTAATTTTTCCTCAATAAATGTTCTCCCTCAGAAACTATGTAGTTCATTATGTAATTATATAGCTCATAGTTAGCTGCACCCAGTACTGAGTCATCCTTCATTCAGCATACAAAGTAATACGATAGTCAGTTGGTCTTACATAAACTTCTGTGTCAATTTGAATGTCAGTTCACTAGTTGAAATGTTTAGCTAAAGTGAGCATCACAGTCAAAGACACATTATTTAACTAAATGTTTTGTTGTGAATTGCCACTTATCAAAATTTGCTAGGCTGCTTAGACCCTATATAAGCTGTTACCTGTGTTATTCTATACTGCGTGGTTGCTTAAGCTATTGACTTAAAGTTGTACACTGTGTGTTTAAAAAAATAGTTTGAATGAACCAAAAAGTGAACTTGACAGTATTGTGTTATTAACTGTTTGAATCTAGTAATAATCAGCAGAACAACACTGGCCAATGTAGAAATCTTTGTAGCAGACGAGAAGTGGGATTCTGTGTGTCAGGTGAAAGGATCAGACAAGAAATGGAATGAGTTTATTCAAGCCTTCTTAGACATTATCACTATGGCTGCCCTGATGGATAAATCCAGAAGCTAGTAAAATATTGCCAAAGCGTAAGTCATCTTAGCCTGAGACTCACACTAAAAACGGAAAGTCCCAATCACACCCCTCTCAGATTTATTGTAAAATGGACTGTCAAAAACTGAACACAGATCAAGTGTGAAAACAGGAAGAAGTTGAACTGTACTGTGATAAAAGAAGCAAAATAGAAACATGTATGGTCAAAGCCTAATATGTGCAACATCGAGCAAATTGTAAGAACCACAGTGTTGTGGTTGTGTGGTCACGTGTCACGTGTTATTGGACTGCAAAGCAAAAGATTCGAGTTCAAATTTCCCTCATGGCCCACTTTTGTTTTTGTTTTTCCCCCTACAGAATTATAAGTTTTCTGTCCAGCCATTGATATGTCTGTTGTCTTTCTGAAGTCTTGACGATTTTCATACTATACATTCATTATAGAATATGAGTCATGGGGTAACTGTATATCACTGTCGCCAGTAAATGTGATGAATGGTAAGAGCAGGTGAGACACCACATAGTCCTCTCACAGAAATGAAAGCAACAAATAAATGGGTGTGAACTATGTTACAACAAATGAATTGAAGAGTCAATACTTCCAAAATGGAATGCAAAAATTATAACAAATAATAAGTACATACATATGTAGGTCCCTTCCTTACATGTTGCTGTGGCAAACGGATGTTACACCACAGCACAGACACAAATTTGTCAAACACCGTGACAACATAACCATCACACACCATGGCTATTCAGTTCACTCATTGTGCCATATCTTCAGGTTGGACCATTCAGTGTTTCTATTTAGCTTCTTTTTTACAGCTCAGTACAGCTTCTTCATGTTTTAATGCTTGATCTGTGTTCAGTTTTTGATGGGCTATCCACTGGGCCATCTTACCACCGAATCTAAGGGGGGTGCAATGGGGAGTTTCCCTTTAAGTATGATTGGCTAGAGAGAACAGCTGGATGCATCCATTCTGTAATACTACAACTATTATGAAGGCAAGAGGTTTTGAGATTTCTTTTAATCACACTTTCATAATTGCACTGGAGATGACATCCCATCCAGATGAATATATTTTTTTTTTTTCTTTAGCAAGCATATTAAATTGCATACTTCCTACTCATCTCCTCTAGAAATTCTTTTCTGAGGTGACATAAGGTCTTTGCTTGTACATTTATAATAGAAAAATTTATGATAAAGAAAGTGTTAAGTCACAGACAGGCACAATGAAAACATATAGTAGAAATATATTTAGCATTCTTTTTCATTTTGCCTGTCTGCCCCTCAATATCTCCTCTATGTGGTGAGTAGCAGTCTATCTTTTCCATATGGTTGTCATCCCAACCTGGACTTTCCATTGTTTTATTAATATTTGGGCTTTTCACAGTATTGCCAACACCTCAAATGCAAAATGGTTCTGCAGCCACTTTCTTGGGAGCCTTACAGTAATTGTCAGTTTACTTTCAGGATGCTTTACCTAAACTGTTAGATTGGTCTACTGCTTTGATGTTAGTCTGTTTTGTAAGATAAGCAGCTTTAGTTTTAAAATTTTCCTAGGCTGATGTGTATTTTTTCTGAGAGAACTGTAGGTTATGAAGCAATACAGACCAATTCTCATAGAGTCTTCCTTGGTAGCACCATTCTTTATTACCATACCACAAAGCCAATAGTGTGCATGAATGTGGGATGATGTTTGTTCAAAAATTAACACACACATTGAATCTTCACTAAGTTCAACTATTAAGAATGGTGACCAGTTCATCAACTGTAAAAAATTACTAACACACACAACCAAATCAGCACCTACATTTACTGCAAATATCGCTGTTTGTTATCAGTACCGTTTTGAAATAATCTATCAGAGAAAAATACAATTCTGTACTTCCACCAATTTAGTCCACAATGAGAGTCACTAGTTTTGATGATAATAACAATTCAAATTCTAGCTTTTGCAACCAACGGTTGCCTCGTCAGGAAAGAGGGAAGGAGAGGAAAAGACGAAAGGATTTGGGTTTTAAGGGAGAGGGTAAGGAGTCATTCCAATCCCGGGAGCGGAAAGACTTACCTTAGGGGGAAAAAAGGGCAGGTATACACTCACACACACACACACATATCCATCCGCATATACACAGACACAAGCAGACATTTGTAAAGGCAAAGAGTTTGGGCCTCGGCCTCGGCCCTGTTGCCTCATCAGGAAAGAGGGAAGGAGAGGGAAAGACGAAAGGATGTGGGTTTTAAGGGAGAGGGTAAGGAGTCATTCCAGTCCCGGGAGCGGAAAGACTTACCTTAGGAAGAAAAAAGGACGGGTATACACTCGCACACACACACATATCCATCCACACATATGAAAACAAAGATGATGTGACTTACCAAATGAAAGTGCTGGCAGGTCGACAGACACACAAACAAACACAAACATACACACAAAATTCAAGCTTTCGCAACAAACTGTTGCCTCATCAGGAAAGAGGGAAGGAGAGGGAAAGACGAAAGGATGTGGGTTTTAAGGGAGAGGGTAAGGAGTCATTCCAGTCCCGGGAGCGGAAAGACTTACCTTAGGGGGAAAAAAGGACAGGTATACACTCACACACACACACACACACATATCCATCCGCATATACACAGACACAAGCAGACATTTGTAAAGGCAAAGAGTTTGGGCCTCGGCCTCGGCCCTGTTGCCTCATCAGGAAAGAGGGAAGGAGAGGGAAAGACGAAAGGATGTGGGTTTTAAGGGAGAGGGTAAGGAGTCATTCCAGTCCCAGGAGCGGAAAGACTTACCTTAGGAAGAAAAAAGGACGGGTATACACTCGCACACACACACACATATCCATCCACACATATAAAAACAAAGATGATGTGACTTACCAAATGAAAGTGCTGGCAGGTCGACAGACACACAAACGAACACAAACATACACACAAAATTCAAGCTTTCGCAACAAACTGTTGCCTCATCAGGAAAGAGGGAAGGAGAGGGAAAGACGAAAGGATGTGGGTTTTAAGGGAGAGGGTAAGGAGTCATTCCAGTCCCAGGAGCGGAAAGACTTACCTTAGGAAGAAAAAAGGACGGGTATACACTCGCACACACACACACATATCCATCCACACATATAAAAACAAAGATGATGTGACTTACCAAATGAAAGTGCTGGCAGGTCGACAGACACACAAACGAACACAAACATACACACAAAATTCAAGCTTTCGCAACAAACTGTTGCCTCATCAGGAAAGAGGGAAGGAGAGGGAAAGACGAAAGGATGTGGGTTTTAAGGGAGAGGGTAAGGAGTCATTCCAGTCCCAGGAGCGGAAAGACTTACCTTAGGGGGAAAAAGGGACGGGTATACACTCGCACACACACACATATCCATCCACACATATACAGACACAAGCAGATGTCTGCTTTGATGTCTGCTTGTGTCTGTATATGTGTGGATGGATATGTGTGTGTGCGAGTGTATACCCGTCCCTTTTTCCCCCTAAGGTAAGTCTTTCCGCTCCCGGGACTGGAATGACTCCTTACCCTCGCCCTTAAAACCCACATCCTTTCGTCTTTCCCTCTCCTTCCCTCTTTCCTGATGAGGCAACAGTTTGTTGCAAAAGCTTGAATTTTGTGTGTATGTTCGTGTTCGTTTGTGTGTCTGTCGACCTGCCAGCACTTTCATTTGGTAAGTCACATCATCTTTGTTTTTAGGTATATTTTTCCTACGTGGAATGAATATATATATATATATATACACTCCTGGAAATTGAAATAAGAACACCGTGAATTCATTGTCCCAGGAAGAGGAAACTTTATTGACACATTCCTGGGGTCAGATACATCACATGATCACACTGACAGAACCACAGGCACATAGACACAGGCAACAGAGCATGCACAATGTCGGCACTAGTACAGTGTATATCCACCTTTCGCAGCAATGCAGGCTGCTATTCTCCCATGGAGACGATCGTAGAGATGCTGGATGTAGTTCTGTGGAACGGCTTGCCATGCCATTTCCACCTGGTGCCTCAGTTGGACCAGCGTTCGTGCTGGACGTGCAGACCGCGTGAGACGACGTTTCATCCAGTCCCAAACATGCTCAATGGGGGACAGATCCGGAGATCTTGCTGGCCAGGGTAGTTGACTTACACCTTCTAGAGCACGTTGGGTGGCACGGGATACATGCGGACATGCATTGTCCTGTTGGAACAGCAAGTTCCCTTGCCGGTCTAGGAATGGTAGAACGATGGGTTCGATGATGGTTTGGATGTACCGTGCACTATTCAGTGTCCCCTCGAGGATCACCAGTGGTGTACGGCCAGTGTAGGAGATCGCTCCCCACACCATGATGCCGGGTGTTGGCCCTGTGTGCCTCGGTCGTATGCAGTCCTGATTGTGGCGCTCACCTGCACGGCGCCAAACACGCATACAACCATCATTGGCACCAAGGCAGAAGCGACTCTCATCGCTGAAGACGACACGTCTCCATTCGTCCCTCCATTCACACCTGTTGCGACACCACTGGAGGCGGGCTGCACGATGTTGGGGCGTGAGCGGAAGACGGCCTAACGGTGTGCGGGACCGTAGCCCAGCTTCATGGAGACGGTTGCGAATGGTCCTCGCCAATACCCCAGGAGCAACAGTGTCCCTAATTTGCTGGGAAGTGGCGGTGCGGTCCCCTACGGCACTGCGTAGGATCCTACGGTTTTGGCGTGCATCCGTGCATCGCTGCGGTCCGGTCCCAGGTCGACGGGCACGTGCACCTTCCGCCGACCACTGGCGACAACATCGATGTACTGTGGAGACCTCACGCCCCACGTGTTGAGCAATTCGGCGGTACGTCCACCCGGCATCCCGCATGCCCACTATACGCCCTCGCTCAAAGTCCGTCAACTGCACATACAGTTCACGTCCACGCTGTCGCGGCATGCTACCAGTGTTAAAGACTGCGATGGAGCTCCGTATGCCACGGCAAACTGGGTGACACTGACAGCGGTGGTGCACAAATGCTGCGCAGCTAGCGCCATTCAACAGCCAACACCGCGGTTCCTGGTGTGTCCACTGTGCCGTGCGTGTGATCATTGCTTGTACAGCCCTCTCGCAGTGTCCGGAGCAAGTATGGTGGGTCTGACACACCGGTGTCAATGTGTTCTTTTTTCCATTTCCAGGAGTGTATATATACACTTTAGCTGTACCACTATGCCATTCAATTTACTGATAAAGTGTGCTGAATTCTTGATATATGAAGCCAATCGGCCCACAAACAATGGTAATAATGTTGTCAAGAACTTGGCAATCGAATAGGTGGTGGTTTGGGGTCAGTGGAATGCACAGTATAGGGCATCTGCTCAGAGCTGTCTTTGAAATAAGCAATTTGTAACAGTTCATTGTGTCAGTGTGTTGCCAACTGCTGCTCACTTTGCTGCTGCAGATGCAGCACAATGTTCCAGAGCAATTCGTTGAACATGATGGTCTTCCCTTTCGGTAGTGTCATGTGGCCATCCAGAGCCAAGTCTTTATGAGACCATACATTTCTGTGACCACTGCTGCCAGCAGTCTTGTGCAGTGGTTTCACTCCTGCCAAGTCTTCTTGCAATATTGTGAAAGGAACATCCAGCTTCTCATAGCCCTATTGCATGGCGTCGTTCAAACTCAGTGAGGTACTGATAATTGCATCTTTGTCACCTTAAAGACATTCTTGACTAACATCAACTCACCACTTTCAACTTCAAAGGTAACTTACACTTATGGATGTTACAGTGTGTATTGTAAGCAAACCTGGTTTGCATCCTCATAGTGGCATTACTAGCACCATCCTTATGGTTTGAAATTTGAACACCCATCATCTTTCAGACATAGATACACACCTACTAACTTTCATTAATGTTGCACAACTCCTTCTTGGGGTTGCATTTTTTTCTGTCAATATATATAATTAAGGTGAGGATGGCCAATGATCCCTTCAGTGCAGATGCACACCAAGCTCGAACCCTTGAGAGAATCAATGAAATCCCATGAGTAACAAGGATAATGGGCAAAGAGCACTACATCAATAGTGGGGGGATAAGTTGAGAATTTGGATTTGACACAAGGCATGCTAAGGTAGTCCATGCAGTTGGGATGACTATTGTGTCTGAATAGCATAGTGGTCAGAGCATCTGCCTAGTAAGCAGGACACCATTCTAGCACAAATTTTGAACTTTCTTCATTAATTTAAATCAGTGGCCACTGGCAGATAATGTCTTTAATTCCTTTGGGTCTTGGTATATAGTGACTGCAAGATCAAAATGGTGTCTGTTCTTTCAGACATGTACAAAAGAACAGATGCCACATATATACCACACTTAAGTTTTTGTTTATATATTATTTTTCCTTATAACTATACAGAAATGTTAATACTACTAACAAATTTTTCTTCATGGATAGTTAATTTTTTTATATTAGGTCAAAGCATGTAGTTACTGTTCAGTAGTTTGTTGTTGTTGTTGTTGTTGTTGTCATTGAGTTGTTGTGGTGAGTGGTGGTGTAAGAATTCACAGTTTGTTGTTGTCATTGTTGTTATTGTTGTTGTTGTTGTCGAAGGGTGTAAAAAGTTGTGGTTTGTATAGTACCTCTTGAGTGAGAGCAGGGACAAATATAAACACTTATAGCAAAAGTGTTCTTTATCTTGTTGAAAAATCAATATAAACATCAGACAGAATGAGCTGAACACCCTTTAGCATCACACAGGCATAATGTACCATAGTTCTAGATATTAGGTATAAAGGATAAGGTCAAACAAAATAAGTTTGACTGGAGAGGCTGGAGATAGTGGTCATGTGTGTGCATGAGGTTATCTTGCTTGTGTGAATGTGTGTGTATTTTCCCTTCTGAAGAAGGCTTTTGGCAAAAGCTCAGTGTGTAACAGTTTTTTTGCCATGTCTGTCTGCAACTCAACATCGTCATCTTTATGGTGAGAAGCAGTCCATCATTTTCATAATATTGTTGATAAGTTGATATAATAATTTATAGCATACATACTCAAGCTGAAATTTAAGTTCTAACAATTACCTCCTTTCTTCAGCAATTAAAGCACCTGAAGAACAAGGGTCAAACCAATTCTCTAATAGGGAAGTGAGGTTTGAAATAAACATTGTAAATTTCAAAATCAGTTTTAGAAGCTAGAGTTGTATAATGGGATTAGAGCCTGAATGTAACTTCATAATACTATTGTTTGATTATTAGTGACTGGAAAGCAATTTAATTCATAATGATTATGAGTGAAATACAGAGTTGAAGAAGAATCAGTGATATTGAGGAAAGAAGTAATCATTTTTTGGAAGCAAAGGAGTAATAATGATTTGGAGCAAGGAAGTAATGGAAATTGTGAAAATGGTGATGTGAAGCTTAGTGGGCAATACAGGCAAATAGATGACTCAGTAACTGAAGTATATGAAGTTAGTATTCTGCATTAAAAAAAGGAAATAGAGGCTAATAATTACCCTGAATATTAAGGAGACAATGAGGAGGAAGGTATCCCAAATCTACCCAGGATGAGCATGAAAGGAACTGTAACAAGGAATCTCTGGTAATGGAAGGAAGAAAGAAGAAGGAGGCAACTGACTTGCTGATCGATTTGGATTCCATAGAAATATTAGAACATGGGATGCTATACTGACCCTACGACTTATCTTAGAAGATAGATTAAACAAAGGCAAATCTATGCTTATAGCATTTGTAGACTTATAGAAAGCTTTTGACAATGTTGACTGCAATACTCTCTTTCAAATTTTGAGGTGGATAGGCTGATTTCCTGACCTATGGTCACTTGACACTACACTTTCTCCAATTTTTCAAAATGTAGGCACTGAATATTGAACTATGCAGACTGCATATAGAACTAGCAAATCACATAAAGTATCTACCATTTTTTATGAATTAATGTACAGGGTTAGAACATACACATATACCATAATAGGCAGAAAATATACACTCCAACAAAAAAAGAAACTCATCGAACTGATAAACCATACAGACACCTACCAATCCCACCACCAATACAACAAACACACCTTTCACAAAAGAGTGATTAATCTAGCAGACATAAAATTATCTGAACAAGAAAGCAGCCTACTTGAAAAGGGTCCCAAACATGACACAAACACAATGGTGTCACACAGGACAATAGAAAATACCGTAACAGAAACTGAACACATCATAAAGCAACAAGAAAAACTAAACACACCAGAATTCAGTGCAAATCTAACAAGCAAACTAGTTGTTGAGGGAATAATAAACATAAACAAAGAGAATGAAACCACCATAAAAGAAAACACAAGGACTACTGAAAAAAAGCCCTACAGAAAACTACAAAACAAATTAACACAAGAAAATGTCATAATGACAAAATCCAACACAGGTAATTCGATAATAGTCATAAACAAACAAGAATACATTGACAAAATGTTAGAATTCAATCCAGGCAACAACATCACAGAATTAAGAAGTGACCCAACAAACCAATACCAAAGTAATGTACAGAAAACCCTGAAAACATAGAAACAATTTTTACAGAAACACAGATTCAATGAATGATACACAAAAATCCCAAGGTGGTCATCCTAAAATCATTGCCTAAAGTTCACAAACCTAGAATACCTATATGTCCATTGATAAACTTTACCAAAGCACCAACTTATTACCTATCCAAACACACACTCTGCTACAGACAATATACAAATGCACTGGAAGCAGAAGTCTTAAAAAACTCAAGTCACTTCATAGAAAAAATAAGAAATGAAAACATGCCAAACACAGCAACATTAACTTCATTTGACATAATTTCCATGTACACACACATTCCAACAGAAGAAACCATCAACATCATACAAAGAAACCTCCAACTACAAGGAAATATACCCACAACAAGCATACAAGAAATATCAGCCATACTCAGACTCATCACAGAGCAAAACTACTTTACATTCTACAACAAATTTTACCTCAGCAAGATGGACTAACCATGGAGTCCCAATCAGTGGCCTCCTAGCTGACGTTTTCCTCAGTCAGATAGAAAAACAAATCTTTGACAAAATAGTAATACCAAAACACTACAAAATAATATATTGGTACAGCTATGTGCATGACATAATTTGCTCAATAGATGAACCACAACCTCGCATAAAAGAACTTCATGACTACATAAACTCCATCTACCCACTAATGCAGTTCTCTCCATACGCAAGAGAAAAAATAAACATGAATTCACTATCACCAGTACCATTATTCATAAGCAATCCAATCCTCCATAACTCACAAAGAACCCAGCTTCGGATATTTGCTACACAGACTGAACTAAATACCCATGAACAAACATGATTACACACAAGAACTGTACACAAGAAAACAAATTGCACAGAGAATGGATATGATGCAAAGAGAGTAAACAAAGTAAACCACAAAGTACAAAAATAAACAACACATAACCGTGAAACACAAGCACAAACAAATACAATGCAATACACAACAAATCAGCAGACAGTAAGCAACAAATGGCACATAATGACTTACAACAACAAAGTCACACACAGGGTGGGTAATATACTAAAGAAACAAGCACTCAACATAGTGTACAGAACCAACAACACAATACAAAGCAGACTTGGAAGAAACACCACCAATATTGACAAATATAGCCAGTCTAGTATATACCAACTTACTTGCAGCTGTTGTCAATCTGTATGTGTGGGTCAAACATGCAGGAATTTCAGAACAAGGTATACAGAGCATCGCAGAGCACTGAAAAGCATACTATCACCACCCAACAAACATTGAAACTGACTTACACATCTTTAAAAGCAGTTTACTCCAAATGCTCTTCAAACTCTCATGCCTCACCCAACCAAAAACGCCACAAAACAAATGAATACTACACAGCCACAACAACACATAATAACAGCAAAAACTCAACCTATGTTTTGCAAAATTGGAGGAAGTGCAGCGTCATGCGATCAAACAACATATGAGAAAGTACTACAACATCAAACCCAGACATTACACACAAAAAACATGCTATATATACTCATTCCCATTTGTAAATCCATAATAAACAGAAAAATAAAAATTATGTTTTGCTGTTTGCAGAAGAGAAGATGTAGATTGTGTAGCAGACTAGCTACCAACCTTTTCCTACTATAGAATTCCATTTCTCCATGACTATTAAATTTTTGTCTGCCTTCACTATCTGAATAATGTCTTATATCGCATCATACATTTCATCAGTCTCTTAATCATCTGAGGAGCTAGTTGGCTTACAAACATGTACTACTGTGGTAGGCATGGGCTTCATGTCTGTCTTGGCTACAATAATGCATTCACTATGCTCTTCATAGCAGCTTACCCATGTTCCTATTTTTTTATTCATTATTAAATCTACTCCTGCATTACCCCTATTTGACTTTGTGTTTATAACCCTGTATTCATCTGACCAAAAGTCTTGTTTCTCCTGCCACCAAACTTTACTCATTCCCACTATATCTAACTTTAACCTATCCATTTCCCTTTTTAAATTTTCTAACCTACCTGCCAGATTAAGGGATCTGACATTCCACACTCTGATCTGTAGAATGCCAGTTTTCTTTCACCTGATAATGACGTCCTTTTGAGTAGTCCCCACCTGGAGATCTGAATGGGGGACTACTTTACAACCAGATTATTTTACCCAAGAGGACACCATCTTCATTTAACCATACAGTAAAGATGCATGCCCTTGGGAAAAAATACGACTATAGTTTTGCCTTACTTTCAGCCGCTTGCAGTACCAGCACAGCAAGGCTGTTTTGGTTAATGTTACAATGCCAGGTCAGTCAATCATCCAGACTGGTACCCCTACAACTACTGAAAAGGCTGCTGCCCCTCTTGAAGAACCACATGTTTATTTGGCCTTTCAACAGATACCCCTCCATCACAGTTGCACCTATGGTACGGATATCTGTATCTCTGAGGCACACAAGCATGCCAGTGGCGAGATCCATGGTTAATTTGGGGTAGGGGGGGGGGGGGGGGGGAAGCTGGTAGCCAGTATAATAATAATAATAATAATAATAGCTACTACTACTACTATTATTATTATTATTATTAAGAGTAGCTGGTTGAGTAGGAGTAAAAGTAATAATATGTTTAATAATGTGTCAACTGTTCATGCATACATATCCTTTATACTAACTCACTCCACTTCATTTCAATTAAAGAATCATTGAAATGATCAATGGAATGCATAAATAGCTAACTGACTAATCTATAAATTCATGTTGTGTGTAACAGTGTGACTTAAGTTGATGAATGACACTTTAATTCTGAGTTCCGTGAAACATGTGGCATAAAATACTTAGAGTGTGAACCTATGCAAAATATGTAGAGGGTGGGTAGATGATATTAAAAATCATGTAATAACAAAGTATGTGCTGTAGACAGGAATGCCCGGAGAAGACTGGAGGAGGTGAATATCAAGTAGTAGATGTCTAACTTGTAGCCAGAGTGTTTCAGTCCCCGAGAAGCATGCATCATAACACACAGTGTCACCCATCCAACAGAAAACTACCACATCATTCACTAGGGCTGCGACTACATCTCACCATACCCTGAGGTGAAGGCTATCCTACCCATCTCAACATCCAATGATGTATTACTTTACCTATCCAACTCGTGCAGTATATTAGTCTATCCCTATGCCATCATTGTTCTGAAATTTGTGTTACATAGGTCAGTCTTGTGTGGATAATCCAGGTGCAAGCCCCTGATTCTAATGTGATGTGACAGTATTTCACATGTAGTGATTATAATCAGAAAATTCTCAAATTTTTTTTATATGTAAGGATAGTTATTGTGCATCACTACTTTTAGTTTAAAATTGAACTATTTCATTAAAATTTATAAGAAACCAGAATGGGAATAATACATCTATGAGGTGCTAACCAAAATTTTTGGGACTGGTGCTGCCATCTGTAGAAAACTTTACCTTTGGACTAATGGTCACCATCACTCTCGAAGTAGTTCACATCCACATGTACACACTGGTCCCAGCGCTTCTGCCACTGGTCAAACGTTTTCTGGAAGTCATGTTCTTTGAGGGTGTTTATCACTGCCAGTGATGCTTCTTGAATCCTCTCTAGGGTGTCGAACTGATGGCCTTTCAACTTGAATTTCAGTTCAGGGAATAGTACAAAGTCTCAAGCTGCCAAATCTGGTGAGTACGGTGGGTGGGGTACAACAGCCATGTTGTTTTTTGCCAAAAAGGTTCTGATGAGCAAGGACATGTGACAGGGAGTGTTGTTGTGATGCAGCAGCCAGTTTCTTTGACACCAAAGTTCGGGCCGTCGTCACCGCATTTTTTCATGAATCCATCACAAAACATCGTAGTAGTACATGGAACTCACTGTTTGGTTGGATGGGACAAATTCTTTGTGTAATTCCCTAGGTATCAAAGAAAATGATGATTATGCTCTTCACTTTGCTCATCACCTGTCTTGCTTTTTTGGGTCTCGGAGAGCCCAGGCTCTTCCACTGGGGCAATTGTTACTTTGTCTCTGGGTCATAACCGTAAATCCAGCTGTCGTTGCCAGAGATAACCTGTGACGAGAATATTGGATCATCAGATGCAGTCTGACAAAGGTCCATGCACACTTCAACATGCTGTGCCTTCTGATTGGCAGTGAAGATTCTCGGCACAAATTTTGCATGCCCAATTCATTGGTCAAAAACATTCATTGACAGGTCGCATAACCAATACACACTTCATCCGCAAGGTCTTGACTGGTTTGATGTCGATCCACATGAACCAACTGTTGAAGTTTGGCAACAATGTCTGGTGTTGTGCAGCTAACAGGCCTTCCAGTGTGAGCATCATCTTCGATGTCTGTATGGCCGGAGCTGAACCAAGTATGCCACTCAAACACACACATACGACTCATGCTCTGTCCCCCAAACACTTGCTGAATCATTGAAAGGGTCTCTGTAGCACTTTTCCCGAGATTCGCACAGAATTTGATACACACACACTGTTCTGTTCGCGGATCCATCATAAAATCACCACACACCAAACAAAGAGTATTATTGAAATCACTGTGGACATGCAACACATCCTCCCAGCTGAATGCCAGTTCACACACTGACTCATCAGATATGCAGCTCTTGCCACCTGGTGGTGCAAAGATCTACTACTTCTACTTTCCAGATGGCAGCACCAGTCCCAAAAATTTTGGGTTGCAACTCGTATTTTCTACAAATATACTATATCTTTTATAAAAAGTAATAAAGTTCAATCATGTGCAACTAAGTATGTTTAAAATTATCATTAGCCTTCTATAAAAAATTACAATGAAGGAGCCGGCCGGGGTGGCCAAGCGGTTAAAGGCGCTACAGTTTGGAATCGCGTGACCGCTACAGTCGCAGGTTCGAATCCTGCCTTGGGCATGGATGTGTGTGATGTCCTTAGGTTAGTTAGGTTTAAGTAGTTCTAAGTTCTAGGGGACTGATGACCTTAGAAGTTAAGTCCCATAGTGCTCAGAGCCATTTGAACCATTTTACAATGAAGGAACAGAAAGACGTCAAACACATGAACTGTAATTTTGCATGCAATATGCTAGACAATGTTCTTACTTTTCAGTGTATATTTTGAAGAAAGTGTATACAAATGGAAAATAAGGTCACATAAAATTTACAGTATGGTGTTTTTCAAGAATAAGAAGTTAATGTAATGGCTTTTTTTTACATTTGCTGATTAAATTGTAGAAAATATCACATTTTTGTATAAGGAGGTTATTTATTGTGCATCAATGCAGTTAGTTTAAACATGAACTACAGGGTGATTCAAGAAGATTCAGCAGATTTTACAAGACTAACTGATGCAGTGAATGGGCCACAGGACCAGTGACTACTGGAAAAGTAAAAGTAAGGATCTTCTGCAATGACAAGCTCCATACTGCATCCACTGATGCCATTGGTAGAGGATGACACAGCAGTATATCAATACTGATGGGCCCACCAGGGCCTACGGACAGAGTTTACATTACATCTTCTGCATGAAAAATGCAGAAACTTGGGTTAGATTTTAATGTACGCATTTAAATTAATAAAAGTTTATCTTGACACCAGTTGTAAGTTACTGACTCTTGTGGTCAGTGGTAGGGGTCTGTCTGGGCAGCTGACTCACTCATTCTCTAGCTCACTCACTTTCTCATCACTCATTCATTACCCAATGTGTTTCATTCATCAATTCATTCATAATGTTCTGCAGATCCCATCAAAAAGGAGAATGTCCATGAATATGGAATAAGTCAAGGTATACATTAACAAAAATTGCTATACTGATAAATGCTATTTAAACTTAAGCATACAAATTTACTTCAGTAAAATGAATAAGAAAGCTGCTACTCTGAAAAAAAATGCTGCCTTCTCAGTTTTATTTTACAGGTTGATTTTTCTATGTGGGTACAAACTGCAAGAAACAATCCATGAGAGGAAAGGAAGCAAACAGGTGAAGTGATCATATGGTCAAAAATGCATTTGAAGGGAGGTACACTGACAAGAGGGTGGAAATAGAAGCACCATGATGGTCTATGCAACAAATCTGAGACATAACCATTGCAACAGAGGCAAGTCTGTAGGTATTGAAGCCTGCACACTTCGTAAGTGATATGGATAGCAGCAGTTGCTGTGGAAAATGTTCAGAATTTTATACATTGTGCTCCATTCATTGTATTCATTGTCAGGGATTTCCAGTTTCTACTTCTGGTGTTCAAAGACCATTAGTGAAATTGAGAGGTTGGGATGTTGATAGAACAGCAACAAATGGCATTTTGCATTCTCAATTTCAACAGGTGCAATTCAGTTACAACTGTACAGCATGACTGTTGTTGAAAGTACAGTGTAAACCTCGTCCAACTAAAAGCATTTGACAAAGGTACCAGCAGCATCAAGTTACTGGACGTCTCACTTAGGGGAAGTCCCCACATATCCTCATGTGCTGTTCAGGTTATAAAGCACTTTCGGCAGAGTTTTGCATGTTGTACACACAAGCCTACTCACCATGTCATCTGAGAGTTAGTCATTCCTCATGTCTAAGTGGCATATTTTGCAGTGACAGTAGTATTTTCAGCCAAACAGGACTCAGTTGCAATCTTCTCATGTTGGTGACAAACACCAATTTTCAGAGTTTTGTGGATTCATTGTGGGAATGGAAAAGGAAGCAAACTGTTTCCTTTCATGTTTAGTCTTAGCGATGAGGCAACATTCCGTTTAAATGGAAAAGTGAACCACTAGAATGGAATCATATGGCGATCACAACATCCACACACCACAGTCAAGCTTCAGAGAGATTCTCTGAAGTTCTCTCTGTATTGAAGGTTGAAATATCAACAATATAAGGAAAAGGACAGATTGCTATTCATCATAAAGATGACACACTGAGATGCAGACAAGCATAATGGAAAGACTGTCTCAATTTAGCTTCAGAAAAGAGAACAACCAGACTTACATTCATGCAAGCAACACACCACAAGCACGTATGACTGCTATCTCTGGCAACTCGGACTGAAAGGATGGTATTGTGGTCTGAGCTGCCGGGGGTGGCAGTCATGTGTGTGTGTGTGTGTGTTGCCCTTGAAATGCTAAAGAAGAAGTATTGCTGCCATGTTCTCAGCTAGTTGATATCAGCAACTGATGATAATGAAAACCATACAACCATTCAGAAGAGGACTGACTTGCTAGTTGTCATAAGATGGTTGGCCCAAGTGTGGGAAGAGATTCCAGACATGTCATTTGTAAGCTGTTAGAAAATTTTTAGGTGGACATTTTAAATTTGAATCCATGTGTGAAACAGAAGTCGAAGATGCAACTGATGATATCAGATCATTTTTCAAAGATTTACCGGGCTTTGAGGGTGTCAGTGCAGAGGTTGTCATAGAATGTATGGCAGATGATGTAAGTTGATGAACTACTTGACAATGAGGGTGTGGAAATGGTGACACAGGAGGAAGTGACACAAAAGCGAGAGGCAATACTTAGATGACAGGAGAAATCTCATCCCACATTCAGGAGGATTCAAGATGATTGATGCACTGTTGCAGTACATATGAGCAGGAGGAAGAAAGGTCAACTGATGTTATCTGTTTGTGTAAGTGGAAGGATATTGTGATGTGGAAGAGGGCTGAAGGGGGTAAACAAGCACCTATCAACTACTTTTTTAAAACCTCAAACCTGTAAGTTTCGTCTTTTTTGTTAGGCCTGGTTTTCCACATAAGCAGCATGTATTACATAAGAAGTGAGAAAATGCTAATAAAAATGGGTTTTGGTACAGAAAAAGGGTGTTTTGAATTGTACGACTGGGGGCGGTAGAAAAAATTTATAGAACTCCAGCTTGCCTCACATTTTTGTTATCCTGCTTGACCTAGTGCCACATTAGGCTGGATAGTCAAGTGTCTACTGCATATAGAAAAGGTTGTGAGCATTCTTTAAGAAGTGTGGAAGGGACTGAAAGATTTTAAAGAGGATATGTCTGAGTAGTGTTTTTTTTCCCTTGCACTGACATACAGTGTGCAGCAAGAGGCATTGTTTCAATGTCTCGATTCATGCTGTAATTAAATTACTCTTGACCTCATGATCTCTAGTGGAGTATTATTTAGGGGGATGTAGTGTATTCTTAGTCATCATTTAAACTTGGTTCTTGAAACTTTGTAAGTAAGGTTTCTCAGGATAGTTTATATCTGTTTTCTAGAGTCTGCCAGTTCAGTTTCTTCAGCATCTCTGTAATACTCTCCATGGATCAAAGAAACCTGTCACCATTTGTGTTTCTCTTCTCTGTATACACGCAGTATCCCTCGTTAGTCTGATCCAGTATGGGTCCCACACACATGAGCAATATTCTAGAATGGGTTGCATGAGTGATTCGTAAGCAATTTCCTTTGTAGACTGATTGTATTTCCCAGTATTCTACCTTTAAATTGAAATGTACCAGTTGATTCACCCACAAATGAGCCTATGTACTCATTCTGTATTGTACCGCTTCAAAGTGCTACACCCAGGTCCATGTTATGAGTTAACTGATCCCAACTATGGCTCACTGACTCTTTAGCTGTAGCATATTATGTGTTTACATTCTGTGAAGTGTACAATTTTATATTTCTGAACGTTAAAACCAAGTTACCAATAATTGCAGCACTTTTAAACCTTATCAAGTTCTGACTGAATATTTAAGCAGCTGCCTTCAAAAAGTACTTTATTACAGATAGCTGCATCATCTGCAAAGACTCAGGTTACTATTAATACTGTCTGCAAGGACATTAACAGGCAAAAAAACAGCAAGGCCCCAACACGTTTGCCTGGGTCACACCCAAAGTAAATTCACGCATGTTGATGACTCTTCTGACCTAACCTTGTTGTGCTGACTTCAATAATTGAAGTACTAAAGAAATTGGCAAATTTTGCAATGTACTAACAATTAATGAATTTACATGATAGCTACAACTTAGTACAAATACAATTTTTGTGTGAAGTTGAGAGATTTAAGAATATGTTGAGATGAGATACAGAAATAAAGTCTGTGTGGGCTACAAAAGATATATTATGACATATTGATGAGGCTATTGTGGTAACCATTGAGCATGAGTAACTGCCACCAACAAAGTGCAGAGTAAACAGTCTTTGGGGACTTGGGATTCTTTGGTTCAGTCTTGTGTACTGAGGTTGGTCTGGTCTTGTGTACTGAGGTTGCAAAGTGCATGTTGTGAATTTCGGTAGTGTTTTTCTTGTGTTTTGTGTAATTACACGTACCTAGTAAAAGTGCCTTATCGAAACTGGTTGGTATTTTCTGTGCCAGCCGCTACAGTCATAAAACCCACATTGGTGATCCCGAGTTGTGAAAATACATTGCATCTGCTCACCGTGTACCACTGGTTTTGTGCCAATAGACAATGTCGCAACTTCCAGTTTATCTGGCAGTGCAGGACGCCGCAACCGCAGAATGGACATTCAATTGTGAAGTGCCTGTGTTCCACTAATTTGCCAGGAATGTTCGTATCTCCAGTGTTTGCTTCAAGTGGCCAGACGACCCTAACCTCCGCTGGCACACCACACTGGGCACTGTACACATCGGCGCGAACACCTTCTATGGCATTCTACACTTGACAGAATGCTATTCCAGCACGAGATCCCAGGAACCCCTCGCCCGCATTTCTACCGCACAACGTGGACCACACAGCTGCCCAGTTTCGGGGTCCACACGCATGGCCACCCCCTCCTCAGTGTGGTCCACCATTTCATGCATCCCCCTCCATACCGGTTGGAGGGACATTCGCGTGAGCCGCACCGTGCCATGTATATGTCCCCATCCTGCTGCCCCACGCACACCTCAGGCGACGCACCTACCATGGTTCTACTCAAAGAATGGTTCAAATGGCTCTAAGCACTATAGGACTTAGCATCTGAGGTCATCAGTCCCCTAGACTTAGAACTATATAAACATAACTAACATAAGGACATCACACACATCCATGCCTTAGGCAGGATTTGAACCTGTGGCTGTAGCAGCAACGTGGTTCTGGAATCAAGTGCCTAGAACCGCCCGGCCACATTGGCCGGCTTGACACCTCAGTGCATCGTCACATGGATAATAACTTACTTCATAATAAAGTAACATTTTAAAGTAAAAGCCTAAACAAAATAAAGGTTAAAAGTACACACACTTAAAAGATTAGAATAATATATAATTATTATTGTACAAAAAATTTACGATGCACAGTCTCACGGATGAGTAAATGAAGGTAGTCACAAGAGGGCAACACCTACAGGATCAAGCGTGGAACGATGTTCATATATATGCATACAGCTCCCATCCGGTTGCACAGACCACACAAGCAGGCATTTTCACGTTCATGACAAATCCTACCTTGCACCGAGAGAGGCGTTGCATTGGTTAGCACATCGGAATTGGACTCGCATTCGGCAGGACGATGGTTCAAACCTACATCTGGCCATCCTGATTTATGTTTTCCATGATTTCCTTAAATCGCTTCGGGAAAATGCCGGGATGGTTGCTTTGAAACGGCACGATGACTTCCTTCTGTAATCCGGTAGGATTGATGACCTCAGTAATTGGACCCCTCCCCCAAATCAACCAACTCTCTAAACAAAACTGTCACATCTCTAATATAAAACGAACAAAGACGTAGAAGTGTAAAACTGAGTTGTCATTAACGGTACAAAAGCACAGTGAAGGCTTGCAATAAACGTGAATGTAGCGTATTTATTCTGCAAAAACATTAAAACACAGTTTGAGCTCGGGAGTATATTTCGTCATTATTCTGTTTCAGTCTAACAGTGATTTTAGCAGCTGCGATTCTCTAGATCATTTAGTTGATAATTACTATAGGTAACCAAGTGTTCTCTATGCTAGTAACCTGTTAGAAGAGTTCTAATAAACCAGTAACCTCATATTGAGAAACAATTTAAATTCGTTAAGCTGCATTCAGCTGTAAATATCTTGACAGCAACTTCCAGAAAACTAAATATCTTTTGTTAGATGTGTTAATGAAAACTTATATGAAGGAAGAAACTAACTTTAAACTCTATATAAATTCGATATACAAATATGAACTCATCTCACGCTGACAAATCAGATATAATTTTTTCTACCAGTAATCTATAAAACTGTTTACGTATTCATTTTGTATTGTTAATTTTCAAGTTGTCAAAGACTTGTACTAAAGTTGTTGTACTAGAGAATGATTTTCTGCTTACAGTGTTTTAGCTCAATGTGCTGTAATTCACTCATTAGACGGAAGTAAGGCTTTATTCGAGGAGCACAGTGTTAACAATAGGTCAATTCATAATGAGCAGACTATTGATAGTCGCTATACATCTGATGTTCACAAAAATACGCATCTGAGATGTAGCAGGATCTGTGTGCTGCAAGTGCCCTAAAAAAAACTTATTTATTGAATAATTATATCAGTAGGCAGACATCTTAGTCGTTTAAGCACATGTAAAACCAAAATTAGTTTGTCTTATTGATTTGTTGTGGAAAGGAATGTGTCCAATAAGTGAGCGGCGAAAGACAGCTTAAACACAAAATCGCTGGGACGCAACTTCGTCGCCATAGGCGTTTTGGGGAGGCAGCTCGGCAGTGCACCAATGCCTGCATCTACATAAATGCCGTAGAGGCGTAGACGAACATCAGAAGACGGCGACGTTCGTCACTAACAATGTGTGCTTCTACAAAGCAAGGTGCACCGGCCGTTACGATCATCTGGTCAATATTTTGTCGTCTATTTAGGATCGGAAGTGAGCGTCTACCACTAACTGCTGTGCACTACTACGAACAGACCAACCCAACACATGCTCACTGTAGCTAACGACTCCTGCACTGACACATGGCGAAAAAACGATGAAATTGAATCTAGGACTGCCTCATGAAATTATGTGAACGTTTATTATTGCCAATGTTGCCGACCCTACACTCGGCGCGGAATTTTTGCTGGGTTTTCGTCTGTCGCCTAACTTTGGGAACTGCCATCTGATCAGAGTACTGGTGGATGAAGAGTCGAATGAAACTAGATATTGAAACAAGTAAATTTTTCATCCAACGGAAACAGTCACGGCAGTTGAGGACAGCGATCTCTTCGGTCATGTGCTTCAGGAAATTCCATCGCTCGCTCTTCAGGCCACTGTTGACAGGAACAGATATCACATGACAGTGCACCACCACAGGGCCTTAACGCCCTCGTGCCTCTCGTGACTGGCTTTAATTATGATGTTGCTCAAGCTCAGGTATTTAGTGTCATTGACAGTAAAAAGCCGCATTTACAAATTCCAGTCGCGCCAGAAGATGTGCAGAAAACCGCGGTAACGACAGCTTTCGGCCTTTTTAAATACTTTTTGGATTGTGAAACTCTGCATGAACGTGGCAGTGCTTTATGCATGACGTGCTGCGCGGTTTGACTTGTCTGTTTTGTTATATAGACGACATCCTCACATTCTCTGCTACCGTGAGAGAACATATCTACGCCTAAACTAACTTTTTCAGCAGCTGAAAGAGAACAGTGTAGTTATTGATGGAACAAAGTGTGTTTTCGGCAAGACAGAGTTCAAATTCTTAGGATATTTAGTCTGGGCAGCAGGTCTCTCACCACTTTCCAGTCAGGTTGCAGCAGTGCTCAAGATATGCGTTTGCCAACAACCTACAAAGGAGCCCGCAGGTTTTTGGGGATGGTCAATTACTAATGGCGACACATTTTTTGACTAGCGGAGCCGATTAACGCTCTGCTTTCATCTGATAGCCGGAAAGTGACTTGGACCTCAACATGCGAAGAGGTGTTTCACAGAATCAAATAAGGTTTGGCACAATTGGCCCATCCATTCATTAACGCACCACTATCTCTCACGATGGATGCGAGCCAAACCATATGGAGCAGCACTGCAGAAGATGGCGGAAGGCCAATGGTAAATGCTTATTTTTTATTCACAAAACGTTATGCCACGAAAAAGAAATTTTGCTAGGAGTTTACGAAGCGGTCAAGTATTTTCGGTCATCAATCGAAGGCAGGCATTTTAAGATCTTTACCGATCACAGACCAGTCACTAGTTCATTCCAACGTGCAACAGATCATTGGTCATTGCATCAGTGTAGACCAGCGGAGTATATTGCACGATTTACAACTGATGTGCATCACGTTTCAGACAGCCATAATGTTGTCGCACATTGTTTATTGCGAAACTGTACCAGTCTACAGCCAGTGCCATGGAAAGCACAAACCAACAAGAGGACACGCCGCTATGAGACTTTCTTCTGTCTGAGAACACAGGTTTCCAACTGAAACGGCTTCTGGCGTCATATTTTACGACGGGTATTTGATGCGACAGTACGAAGCGAGCAGAATATCCATACATGAAACTTCCTGACAGCTTAAAACTGTGTGCCAGACCGAGACTCGAATTCGGGACCTTTGCCTTTCGCAGGAAAGTGCTCTATCGACTGAGCTACCCAAGCACGGCTCACGACCCAACCCTACAGCTTTAATTCCGCTATTACCTCGTCTCCTACCTTCCTAACTTCGCTCAAGGTCCCTTGCGAACCTTGCAGAACTAGCACTCCTGGAAGAAAGTTTTAATGTGTCAGGAAGTTTCATATCAGCGCACACTCCGCTACAGAGTGAAAATTTCTTTCTGGATCCCCATACATACTCGTAGATTGTAGAATATCGAGTGCAGTGGTTCAAGCCTCACATAGTCTGGCTCATCTGGGTATCAGGGCAATGGGTAAATTAGTAGCAAGCAAAGAGGTGTAGCCAGGAACACAGAAGGACTGTAAAGAGCGGGTGCACTCGTGTTTGGACTATCAGGCGGCAGATTTTCCCTCCAGTAGCGCAGTTCCCAACACTGACGACGCGATTTTCACACATAGGAGATGTTGACATTGTGGAGCTGTTACCCATTCGGATGGTTATTGCAATTTACTGACAGCAGTCGATCAATTCACGACGTTGCTATTCCAGCACCAGTCATCTCCGCACTGACGGTATTACTGGGTTTTCGAGGTTTGACGTCCCTCAGACCATTACAACTGACCGTGGTCATCAGGTCGATTTGCAGCTTTTTTAACAGCTCCTCCGTATTTGCTGTTGTAATAACCTTTTCAGTACCACCTATCTCTTCGCCAGTGATGGGATAGTAGCTTGCCTGCACCACACATTAAAAGTGACAGTGATGTGCTACTCGTCAAAATGGATAGATGCTCTGTCCCTTGTATTGCTGGACCTGTGAACATCCGTAATAGAAAATCTCCAGTGTTCACATGCCCAGCTGGTCGGAGGAGAGCAGTTACTGGTAAAAGGAGGACATATTGTACCAAAAACACTTCAACCAATCTCGACAGAAGTAATGAGTGAGTTTACGCAGCAGTTGAGCTCACACATGTCGGCACTACGTGCGGCTCCACTCCACAATTCAGGCTCTGTGAAAGGGGAGTCTTCATTCACAAAGAGCTGGGTGCAATGTCGCATATCGGGCTCAGAGGCAACACCGTTCGATCACCGTTACGTGCACCGTATATCGGCGATATAAAGTGCTGGCAAAGAAGAATACCTTCATCGTAGATCATAATGATAGGCATGAAACAGTGTAGGTAGAGCGATTAAAAACTGCCTACCTCGACGGGGAAGAATCCCAGCAACACAGTTCTGACAGTTTCCGCAACTTGTAACAAACATTCAGCACAGAACGACGCGGCAGCCGATAAGTGACTCAGGAGCACAACACCAACCAACCGGCGACTGTCAAGACACAAAGACCCTCACAGTTGTCACAAGGACGGGCCGACAAGTTAAGCACCAGTACCCCAATATTCCGGGATCACACGGTTTAAAAAAAGGCGGAAGGGTAACAACGTTAGTCATTGTGTGCACAGAACGGAGCAAGAGACAGAGAAAGGATCTTCGGTGCAGCAAAGGACATTTACTAACAATTCAGAATTTATACTATTATTATTTGAATGTTTAGTTAGTTACGAGTTGAGTTTCAATGAAGAGACTTGTGGATTACACGTGTGTGAGCTTATGTGGTAGTAATATCCTTTGCAACGTAATTGCCTAAAGCCTTGAAAAATGTAATTTATCAGTTTTAGTCCACGTTTGTGTTATACTAAATTTTTGCAGTAGCATCTACGTTCACAAAATTATTTCTTTTCTCGTCAGTGTACTTTTTTATGAATAAACGTAGAAGTTTGCAAATTTTCGGAAGTTTACAAGTGTCCTGCAAAAGGTATTTCATAGAAAATCGATGGTTGCAGCTACAGTTGCTCATTCTACGGAATTCAATACCAATATCTTATTTAATCCCGCGCCACTGTAAAGATCATTGATGCAGATAATTGCGTCAGCGTCGTAGAGAAACAGCTTAAATCACAGAAACTGAACAAAGCTTTGGGGCTCGATGGGATCTCTGGCAGATTCAATGCAGAATTTGTGACACAGTTAGTCACCCGAGCGTTACAGCACTAAATTATGGGGGACAGCAACTAACAGAAGTGTAGATCATGAGGGGGCCAAATGGGATATCCCCTTGAAAAAATTAGGACCTAAAACCACTTTTTGAAGAATTCTGGATGCATCAGACAACATATTTCGGTGGCACTTCAAACTCTTAAAGCATGTCAGTTTAAGCCTGCATTAAAACGTATTTTGCGCTTACAGAGTATAAAAAGGTACAGTCTTAGACATAAAAACTGACCGCTGGCCGGCCGCCACAGACACTAAGTCCGAGTCGTTCACTTAAGGTTGCCAATAAAACTGACTGCCCCTGACAACTCCAAGTCCAGCAATCTGCACAATCTGGCAACACTGTAAGATGCGAAAGTTTCAGGAGGAAGTGGTGTTTACTTCCTAGATGTTGTCCGCTTGTGTGAGCCTGTAGTCTAGTGGTTAGCCTGCACAGTAGCTCAGTGTGTTCGGTCAGAGGGCTAGCTGCCACTGCTCCCTGCCGCCGTTGGATAAGCAGCTGCCAGCAGCAAGTCGGATACTCCTAGCTCACTTATTTGTTACATAGTTTAATTCTTAATTTCTTTGCGTGTTTTTGGTACTTGCATTGTTTAATTCATAAATTTCGGGGGTATTATAGTATTTGAGAGTTGTAGCATCGCGTTTTAGGACCTGAATAGTGTAAATTCGCGTAGTCGTCTGTCTTCTGTTTTTGTTTTGAACGGCCAGTGTCGGTTGGTCACAGCCAGTGTGCTCCCTGCCGCCGTTGGATAAGCAGCTGCCAGCAGCAAGTCGTATTCTTTTAGCTCACTTATTTGTTACATAGTTTAATTCTTAATTTCTTTACATAGTTTAATTCTTAATTTCTTTGCGTGTTTTTGGTACTTGCATTGTTTAATTCATAAGTATAGTATTTGAAAGTTTTAGCATCGCGTTTTAGTACCTGAATTGTGTAAAATCGCGTAGTCTCCTTCCGCCGCCGAGCAGTGTGTCAGCAGTGCGCAAGTAGCAGCATTACTGCATTTACTAGGCAATCTTGTATTTTAATAACCGTTTAAATTTTGTGTCAAATTGTTTGTGCTCTCTGTAGATTAGTTCAGACATTCTTTGCACAACAGTTTTTAGCATGGATAGGGACTGCAACTGCTGTGTTCGGATGCAGGCTGAGTTGGCATCCATTCACTCCCAGCTTCAGACAGTGTTGGCTTCGGTCACACAGCTTGAGGCTGTTGCCAATGGGCATCACTGTGGGGGTCCGGATGGGGGTTTGTCGGGGATGGCCAGCTCTTCCCATGCATCCCCCGATCGGACTACGACTGTGGCTGCCTGGGATACTGCCCACTGAGGCTGATCCCTCACCTGTGGTAGCGTGGGAGGTCGTCTCGAGGTGTGGCAGGGTGTGAAAGACATTCCGGAGGGCAGAACGGAAGGCCTCTCCAGTTTTTCTGACGAACCGGTTTCAGGCTCTGTCTCAGGCTGATACTGATCTTCGGCCGGACATGGCTGCTTGTCCTTTTTTAGAGGGTGCCCCTCAGTTTGCAAGATGCGGGCGGTCGCAAAGGGTGGGCTTACTGGTAGTTGGGAGCTCCAACGTCAGGCGCGTAATGGGGCCCCTTAGGGATATGGCAGCAAGAGAGGGAAAGAAAACCAATGTGCACTCTGTGTGCATACCGGGGGGAGTCATTCCAGATGTGGAAAGGGTCTTTCCAGATGCCATGAAGGGTACAGGGTGCACCCATCTGCAGGTGGTCGCTCATGTCGGCACCAATGATGTGTGTCGCTATGGATCGGAGGAAATCCTCTCTGGCTTCCGGCGGCTATCTGATTTGGTGAAGACTGCCAGTCTCGCTAGCGGGATGAAAGCAGAGCTCACCATCTGCAGCATCGTCGACAGGACTGACTGCGGACCTTTGGTACAGAGCCAAGTGGAGGGTCTGAATCAGAGGCTGAGACGGTTCTGTGACCGTGTGGGCTGCAGATTCCTCGACTTGCGCCATAGGGTGGTGGGGTTTCGGGTTCCGCTGGATAAGTCAGGAGTCCACTACATGCAGCAAGCGGCTACACGGGTAGCAGGGGTTGTGTGGCGTGGACTGGGCGATTTTTTAGGTTAGATGGCCTCGGGCAAGTACAGAAAGGGCAACAGCCTCAAAGGGTGCGGGGCAAAGTCAGGACATGCGGGGACCAAGCAGCAATCGGTATTGTAATTGTAAACTGTCGAAGCTGCATTGGTAAAGTACCGGAACTTCAAGCGCTGATGGAAAGCACCGAAGCTGAAATCGTTATAGGTACAGAAAGCTGGCTGAAGCCAGAGATAAATTCTGCCGAAATTTTTACAAAGGCACAGACGGTGTTTAGAAAGGATAGGTTGCATGCAACTGGTGGTGGCGTGTTTGTCGCTGTTAGTAGTAGTTTGTCCTGTAGTGAAGTAGAAGTGGATAGTTCCTGTGAATTATTATGGGTGGTGGTTACACTCAACAACCGAGCTAGGTTAATAATTGGCTCCTTTTACCGACCTCCCGACTCAGCAGCATTAGTGGCAGAACAACTGAGAGAAAATTTGGAATACATCTCACATAAATTTTCTCAGCATGTTATATAGGTGGAGATTTCAATTTACCAGATATAGACTGGGACACTCAGATGTTTAGGACGGGTGGTAGGGACAGAACATCGAGTGACATTATACTGAGTGCACTATCCGAAAATTACCTCGAGCAATTAAACAGAGAACCGACTCGTGGAGATAACATCTTGGACCTACTGATAACAAACAGACCCGAACTTTCGACTCTGTAAGTGCAGAATAGGGAATCAGTAATCATAAGGCCGTTGCAGCATCCCTGAATATGGAAGTTAATAGGAATATAAAAAAAGGGAGGAAGGTTTATCTGTTTATCAAGAGTAATAGAAGGCAGTTTTCAGACTACCTATCAGACCAAAACGAAAATTTCTGTTCCGACACTGACAATGTTGAGCGTTTATGGAAAAACTTCAAAACAATCGTAAAATGCGTTTTAGACTGGTACGTGCCGAGTAAAACTGTGAGGGACGGGAAAAACCCACCGTGGTTCAACAACAAAGTTAGGAAACTACTGCGAAAGCAAAGAGAGCTTCACTCCAAGTTTAAACGCAGCCAAAACCTCTCAGACAAAGTTAGCGTAAGGAGGGCTATGCGTGAAGCGTTCAGTGAATTCGAAAGTAAAATACTAGGTACCGACTTGACAGAAAATCCTAGGAAGTTCTGGTCTTATGTTAAATCAGTAAGTGGCTCGAAGCAGCATATCCACACACTCCGGGATGATGACGGCATTGAAACAGAGGATGACACGCATATAGCTGAAATACTAAACACCTTTTTCCAAAGCTGTTTAACAGAGGAAGACCGCACTGTAGTTCCTTCTCTAAATCCTCGTACAAACGAAAAAATGGCTGACATAGAAATAAGTGTCCAAGGAATAGAAAAGCAACTGGAATCGCTCAACAGAGGAAAGTCCACTGGAGCTGACGGGATACCAATTCGATTCTACTCAGAGTACGCGAAAGAACTTGCCCCCTTTCTAACAGCCGTGTACCGCAAGTCTCTAGAGGAACGGAAGGTTCCAAATGATTGGAAAAGAGCACATGTAGTCCCAGTCTTCAAGAAGGGTCGTCGAGCAGATGCGCAAAACTATAGACCTATATCTCTGACGTCGATCTGTTGTAGAATTTTAGAACATGTTTTTTGCTCGAGGATCATGTCGTTTTTGGAAACCCAGAATCTACTCTGTAGGAATCAACATGGATTCCGGAAACAGCGATCGTGTGAGACCCAACTCGCTTTATTTGTTCATGAGACCCAGAAAATATTAGATACAGGCTCCCAGGTAGATGCTATTTTCCTTGACTTCCGGAAGGCGTTCGATACAGTTCTGCACTGTCGCCTGATAAACAAAGTAAGAGGCTACGGAATATCAGACCAGCTGTGTGGCTGGATTGAAGAGTTTTTAGGAAACAGAACACAGCATGTTGTTATCAATGGAGAGACGTCTACAGACGTTAAAGTAACATCTGGCGTGCCACAGGGGAGTGTTATGGGACCATTGCTTTTCACAATATATATAAATGACCTAGTAGATAGTGTCGGAAGTTCCATGTGGCTTTTCGCGGATGATGCTGTAGTATAAAGTTGCAGCATTAGAAAATTGTAGTGAAATGCAGGAAGATCTGCAGCGGATGGGCACTTGATGCAGGGAGTGGCAACTGACCCTCAACATAGACAGATGTAATGTATTGCGAATACATAGAAAGAAGGATCCTTTATTGTATGATTATATGATAGCGGAACAAACACTGGTAGCAGTTACTTCTGTAAAATATCTGGGAGTATGCGTGCGGAACGATTTGAAGTGGAATGATCATATAAAATTAACTGTTGATAAGGTGGGTACCAGGTTGAGATTCATTGGAAGAGTCCTTAGAAAATGTAGTCCATCAACAAAGGAGGTGGCTTACAAAACACTCGTTCGACCTATACTTGAGTATTGCTCATCAGTGTGGGATCCGTACCAGATCGGGTTGACGGAGGAGATAGAGATGATCCAAAGAAGCGCGGCGGGTTTCGTCACAGGGTTATTTGGTAACCATGATAGCGTTACGGAGATGTTTAGCAAACTCAAGTGGCAGACTCTGCAAGAGAGGCGCTCTGCATCGCGGTGTAGCTTGCTCGCCAGGTTTCGAGAGTGTGTGTTTCTGGATGAGGTATCGAATATATTGCTTCCCCCTACTTATACCTCCCGAGGAGATCACGAATGTAAAATTAGAGATATTCGAGCGCGCACGGAGGCTTTCAGACAGTCGTTCTTCCCGCGAACCATACGCGACTGGAACAGAAAAGGTAGGTAATGACAGTGGCACTTAAAGTGCCCTCCGCCACACACCGTTGGGTGGTTTGCGGAGTATAAATGTAGATGTAGATGTAGATGAAATAAAAAAACTGAGTTAATGGAGCAACAACGAACTTTCGAGTGTATTTCGACAACCACCGCGAGCAAATACAACGAACGAAAACGAACAAAATGAGATTTAAAAAAGAAAAAAAAAGTGGTAATCGTCGTGCATTCTGAACTTATAGTCGCCTGTTCGCGTCCAACTGTATTTTTTTTTCTCCACATTTCGGCCCTCGTCTAAAGTGATGAGTCTGATTGCACATCGATGATAATGCGCTTCACATTCTTCCCGCCAGCAATGATAAGTACTTCCAGAAACAATTCCGTAGGACAGCTCGTGGCTGCGTCGCAATCAGAACAGCTTACGCTCGAGCGTTTCCTCGCGCTGCAGCGGCTACCGGCCACCGGCCAGACGCCACCCACCGCCTGAAATCCGGCGCCGCCCATGTGAACGCGGCGCGACGCTGTCAGTGTATGTATCAACTGTCATTTTCGAATTTGAAGTTCTGGTTATCATTTCACAGTTAAGCATTGGATTTTGCATACCTGAAAATCGTGAACTACGGTCAAGCATAGAAAAATTGAGTCGCAAGTGGAAAAAGGTGTAACATCAGCAACACAATATTTACTTTTGGTATAACAGAGGGGTGAATGCAGAGGAGGCAGCTAGAAAGATTTGAACTGTGTGTGGAGCGAGTGCTTTTGGGAGAAATACGCTAGAAAAAGATATTCCTGTTTCAATAAAGATCTTTCTGGCATGAATGATTTTCCACATTAAGGAAGTCTCGACTATTGATATATGTGACGGATTACCATTTAACCATCATGCAACATTTGCATTCAACAGGCAAAGTTCAGAAGTCTGGTGCAGGAGTAGTGCATGCTCTAATTCGAAACAACAACAAAATGGCTCTGAGCACTATGGGACTTAACTTCTGAGGTCATCAGTCCCCTAGAACTTAGAACTACTTAAACCTAACTAACCTAAGGACATCACACACATCCATGCCCGAGGCAGGATTCGAACCTGCGACCGTAGCGGTCGCGTGTCGGAACAACAAAAATCAACGGAATGACTACTACTGAACGTAATCAGGTCGCTCATTGAGCATTCCTATGTAGTACTGTTAGTGGTGACGAGTTATAATGCCTTTATCGTTAACTTCCTAAGAAGAAATGGTAGGCTGAGACTCACGAAAAGACGTAAACTCGAGCAAAGGGTAGTGTGAACATAATATTTTACATCTGATAGCTCCAAAAATGTGTTCTGGGCTACGAATTCTGCCCCAAGGGGTGTGTACATCACAGCTGGAATTTGTTGCCAACAACTGAGACACCTTTTGGTCGCAGTGTAAGAAAATCGACCGGCAAAACTACATCACCTGTGCTACTGCATGATAACGCGCTCTGTAGATTTGAGAAACTAAACTATCCAGGAGATTGATAGGAAAGTCCTTTCTCAGGCATATGTATTGATAGGGAAGTTCTCTCTCAAGCACTTGTCCCTCTCGTCATATACTCGTAACATTTTACCTTTTCCGCTCTTGATCGATCAACCATCAAGGCAATTCATTTCTAGACGAAAATACTCTTCAAACTACACTGGTTTAATGACATCGTTAGAACCAGTAGGTTTCTACAGGCGTAGAATTTGTAAAGTACTTTAGCATTGACAGATTGTTTTAGATATCGTGAAAGGAAATTCTGCTGATGATTAATTTCTCTTTGATGATTACTGTTGCGTTCAGTAAACTAATGGAAAACGCAATTAAAATATTCACTGTACTAATTCAAATTAAATTCAGCTTATTACGGAAACATCACGATGGCAGTCTATCTTAATAAAGCATTAAGTATCTGTAAGACGATTGCGCCTATTTTAACACGAATTAGTAGGATATTACCGACGTTTGACTTCGAAAAGGTCTGTATTTACTTTATGTCCTGCATCATTCGCAAGTATTATGAAAATATGGCAGTTTATAGATAAAATTATGTCTTCACAACAACAACAAAAATGTCAGCAGAAAACAACACTGGCATTATGAATGTTGCAGTACCGTAAGGTTTTCGCTCTGACACTAAGAGGTACTAAAAGTAGAAAGACGAATTTTGCTCCAACCGTGTCTTAAGGATCGCTTATTGAGTTTGTATCTGCCTGCTTGTAGCTCTGCTACAAGAAAATTAAACATCTTGCTTTTAGCGAGTCTCGAAAGGCGAAGGAAAGCAGCTTGCACCTGGTAGCCAAGCATACTACTTGAGAACTGGTTTTTTCCAAAAGTGGGTAGACATCATTTTGTGGTTAAATTGTTGGCAAATGTCAGTGAGACGTGTGCCGTTGGTGGAAGTGTTCCAATGTGTTGAATTTGTACCTATGACTTTTCTAAAAGTTTTTCCTGTCCCAGATAGAGAGTTGAAGTCTCCCATTAGTATTTTCACGTCATCTTGGTGAATTTTGCTCATAGTTTTTTCGAGTGTGTTCCAGAATTTTTCGACATTTTCGGTGTTTTTCTTATGTTATATGTTGGTGGGGGCATGTGCATTGATGAGTGTATATTTTTATTTGGGGCTCTGAATGAGCATATTCATAAGTCGATTGTTGATGGGTGTGCTTTCTTATCAGAGTTTATGATGGATCTGTGTTCGAGAAATGCCATGCCGAAGATTGGTGCGCATATCGCTACGTTTTGTTGTGTTTTGCTCTTGAAGATGAGATGGTTTCCGTAATGCAAGGTTTCATTGTCAGTTAGTCGTGGTTCTTGAAGAGCAAGGATGAGAATTGTTTGTAGGTCGATTTCTTATACGAGGTTATTTAGTTTTCGTGTTTGGATCAATGTATCGATGTTTAGTTTTCAAATGCATGTTTTCTATTGAAGGGAAATTTACCAGAGGTATCCGATATTCTCTGCCGTGCTAGCCTGGACTCCCTAGAATCCGAAAATCCAGCTGCCGGCTGTCGAAGGGCGGATTGTGTACCACTTGGGGTAAAGTTGACTCTGCTTCCACAGTTCATGTTTGCTTGTGTTTCATTGTTTTGGCCTGGGTGATACCAGGACCAGACTGGACAAGAGGGTGTTGAAGCCTTTGGAAGCAAATATTTTCAGCTGAGCTCATTTACTCATTTAGCTAACAAACGGTGACCAGAGTACCGGTGATTTTCACTCAGACGTGTCTGGATTTTGGGTTCGACGGATTGAGTAGCCGTTCAGGATTGTGTTATTATTTGGTTCACCCCAAGTATTTGATTTCCTCGGTACCATCCATATCTGGGAGGCTTTCCCCTATCCGCCACACGGGATTATTAGTATTATTCAAAATGGTTCAAATGGTTCTGAGCACTATGCGACTTAACTTCTGAGGTCATAAGTCGCCTAGAACCTAGAACTAATTAAACCTAACTAACCTAAGGACATCACATACATCCATGCCCGAGGCAGGATTCGAACCTGCGATCGTAGCGGTCGCTCGGCTCCAGACTGCAGCGCCTAGAACCGCACGGCCACTGCGGACGGCTTATTATTATTATTATTATTATTATTATTATTATTATTATTATTATTATTATGTCGTCAGCAAATCCGATATGGCGTATCTTCCCACCACTGAAATAGATGTGTTTTATTCGATTAAATATTTCCATCACATAAATGTGGGTTATAATTACGTTACAGTGCTGCTAGTAGACAAATTTCTCACTTTTTCTTAGACATTTGCTAAATGTTACTCCATGAAAGGAATTATGTGCGCAGCATTGTTGCAATACAGACGTTCAAATTAACCGATTTCTGCAATTTCATTTCGATACCAGATCGTTCTAATCGGATTCGGCTAGTCAGTCTTAATGTGGATATCCGACTACGGCTCTCATCATATGATAGACTGGGTAAACCACATTCTTAATCGGACTGTTGAATCTTGATCATTTACCTATGACAGGGCGTGAATTCTTAAGCACTATGGAAAATACTAATACAATGTGCTTATTACAAATACGTTATTTAAATATAAATATATGAAGTAACGAGATACCAGAGCAGTGCAAGATTGGTTTCAGGGCCAAGAGAGGATAAAGCTGTTGCCGTTTGTTCCACGATCACCAAACATCAACCAGATAGAGAATATGTGGGCAGAGGTAATAAGGTCATTGCCATGTGGACTTACAAATGCTAGCGACCTTTGGACGAATATAGAAAACGTATGGTGGGAAGTAAACAATCACGCTACAGTATCGACGACTTAATGAAATCAATGCCCCTACGCCTTCGAGAAATCTTATGTAATGATGGTGGGTGGGTTGGTTACTAAAAGTATACTCACCCACAAAACCCATGTGGACAATTATCTGATAATCGGTCAAGCTTTGCTTTGTCGCAGCTCTTTAGCATGCAAGTCCATTTACTTTCAGTTTCCTCCTTACAATTCTTCCAATGCAAGATAATTGAAAAATCTCATCCACTCGACGCCAACTGACGAATTGATTGGTGCACGTGTTGTTCAACACACAGTAGTCGTCACCCTCACTGCAATCAGTGACTGTTTGTGTGTGTGTGTGTGTGTGTGTGTGCGTGTGTGTGTTTTCGTATTCACGCACAATCTGAATCAATACTATTAACATTATAGAGACAACCAACAATAAATATTGCATCAAATATGACTGTAAGGTATTTTAATGCGATGGGAAGTTACAAACTGAACACGAAAAACTAAGGTTCCTGAGAAGCATATAAGTCATTTCCTCTTCTCATATCATAGCTTTTGTTTTAGTATGAAACAAAAAAATAAACAGTTTAGGGTTCTGAAGCATATTATGACACCAGATTCTTATTGTAGGAGCTTTCGGAAAATCAAAAAGCATGGAGCTGTCCATTCTTTTGTACAACATTCTGTTTCCTTTCGTGCATTACTACCGCTCAGAGTTTCTAATTTAAGGCATCAAGTTCTTCAGCAGAATAAGCCTTATGTTATTGTGCTAATTACGGTATGGGAAAAATGCAACAAAGACGAGTTCCCTTAGAGCAGTGAGGATATTTGCACATGTCTGTATTCAGAAATGACTGCCAGCTGCCACAAAACTTCACAGAACCCATGCGGTCGGCAACATAACTGTGCGTGCACTTCAGACTTCATTCGGTAAGACGTCAGGAGATGGACGGAAACGTCAAATTAACGTCACTCTCCGAGTCGTATTCAATCCAGAATGAGTTGAGCGTTCTAGCAATTACACTTTGATAATTTCCATATGAGAAAGAACCCGTTAGTGTGAAACCATCGGGACCTGCATTAATATCAAACTGCAAGAACTTGAGACAACGTGGACTCTTCTCTTCCCTGGGTGACCTATTACTGTTATTTAGGATTCTCTCCGTCCTAGGCGTAATGCAAATGGAACTCGACATTCATGAGACGCTTTCCGCTATTCTTGACAAACATCAGTAACTTGAAATCACTGCCAGTTACAACTGTGTGATGATAATGGTACAGGTTGTCAGTAGTTGTGGTGGTGATGTTGTCAAACTGCTTACAGCAACGCTAATGGTGGCGCACATAATTTAGCGCTGACTGCCTACTTAAGTAAAGATAGTGTGGTGGCGTCGTCGCTTCTCTTTATTATTCCATCAGCTTAAGTAATCCGATTTAACGAACATAGTATTCCATTCGCGAGCTGCTAATGATACAGTATGACTACAGAAATCATCTTACGGGTATTACATTAATTCTGCGGTGAATTGCTTAACAAATATTACCCTCAACTATTCAGCTGGAATGACTCATTACACAGGTACTCTACGTTGCACTTGGTTAAGTGATCAGTTCGCTGCAATCTTGCTTCTACTGTTCGTAAATACTTTTATACTGACCATTCGTTATTTGACTAAATATGCGCTACTATCTGATTCGCATGTATATGACATGGATTAGCGCCGTCACAAAGCAATGACTAAGGGTTGGATGCCGTTGAAGCCCCGTTACATTGATGGCAAGACAGATGTTCACAAATCACCTCTATTGCCTCAAAAAAACAACTGTATCTTAAATATCGAAGGACTGACGTCCACACTGTCACAGCGCGTTGAAATACAGTAACGACGGCAGATGAACATATCTGACCGATTGGTCTTCGAACCTGGACCTCCTGCTTACTAGACAGACGTGTTGACCACTGCACTATTTTTTATTTTTTTAAGTTTGAGAAGACTTTCAACACCAGGTAGGCGGAGGGAAAAGAGGACAGTGGTCGAAGATCCGAGGCCTGGCCACAATGCCTCCCCCATACCTGTCACTGAGTGGCTGCATTATTCCTATGTATTCCATGTTTGTTCTCATATATGACTTAAATTGTAGAACAAAATTGAAGTAGTAATTAAGGTAAAATAAATTACAGGTTGCTGCTTCCAATGGCGTGCGTTCCTTGTAGAACATAATTTATAACAGTAAGAGGGTGACGGAAAAATACATAACAAACATTTATTCAGATACATATTCACAATTTAAGTTATTATGCACTGGATACATATGAGGTCTGTAAGAAAGCCACATATTTTTCAACAAATGAAAGAAAATTCGGAGCCGGAGGAGTTTTGCCAAATTAGAACAGTTCTGACTTTAGAATCAAATTAAAAGAAGATTCCAGGAATAAAAAAAGTGAAAGAATAGTATTCTGCTTCTAAATCAGTAAAACTGTCCACCTCATTGTGGTCCACATAACGCAATAGACAAAAAATTTTGAAACCATTCCTTACATTTGTTATTCTTCTTCAGCTTAAAATGTTCTTCTGCAAAATAAAACATGTACTCTTCTAAGTTCTAAGTTTTGTTTGTTGCGACGTAAAACACAAACTGTCCCAGAAGCCACGAAAAAGTGTTATTCTTTGCGGACGGGTAACATTTCCAGTTAGGTTGTAAAGCTTCAGTTATCCATATATGACTTTCTGCGGTGTAGTTTGAAGGGTATTTTCGTCTAGAAATGAATTGCCTTGATGGTTGATCGAACAAGAGCGGGAAAGGTAAAATGTTACGAGTATATGACGAGAGGGACAAGTGCTTGAGAGAGAACTTCCCTATCAATCTCCTGAATAGTTTTGTTTCTCAAATGTACAGAGTGCGTTATCATGCAGTAGCACAGGTGATGTAGTTTTGTCGGTCGATTTTCTTACACTGCGACCGAAAGGTGTCTCAGTTGTTGGCAACAAATTCCAGCTGTGATGCACTCACCCCTTGGGGCAGAATTCGTAGCCCAGAACACATTTTTGGAGTTATAAGATGTAAAATATTATGTTCACACTACCCTTTGCTCGAGTTTACGTCTTTTGGTGTGGCTCAGCCTTTTATTTCTTCTTAGGAAGTTAACGATAAAGGCATCATTACTCGTCACCACTAACAATAGGAATACACAATGAGCGACCTGATGACGTTCAATAATAGTCATTCCGTTGATTTTTGTTGTTTCGAATTAGAGCATGCAGTACTCCTACACCAGACTTCTGAACATTGCCTGTCGAATGTAAATGTCGCATGATGGTTAAATGGTAATCCATCACATATATCAGTAGACGAGACTTCCTTAATGTGGAAAATCATTCATGCCAGAAAGATCTTTATTGAAACAGGAATATCTTTTTCTAGCATATTTTTCCCAAAAGCACTCGCTCCACACACAGTTCAAATCTTTCTCGCTGTCTCCTCTGCATTCACCCCTCTGTTATACCAAAAGTAAATATTGTGTTGCTGATGTTACACCTTTTTCCACTTGCGACTCAATTTTGCTATGCTTGACCGTAGTTCACGATTTTCAGGTATGTGAAATCCAATGCTTAACTGTAAAATGATAACCAGAACTTCAAATTCGAAAATGACAGTTGATACATACACTGACAGCGTCGCGCCGCGTTCACCTGGGAGGCGCCGGATTTCAGGCGGCGGGTGGCGTCTGGCCGGTGGCCGGTAGCCGCTGCAGCGCGAGGAAACGCTCGAGCGTAAGCTGTTCTGATTGCGACGCAGCCACGAACTGTCCTGCGGAATTGTTTCTGGAAGTACTTATTATTGCTGGTGTGAAGAATATGAAGCGCATTATCATCGATGTGCAATCAGACTCATAACTTTAGACGAGGGCCGAAATGTTGGGAAAAAAAAAGAAAAATACAATTGGACGCGAACAGGCGACTGTAAGTTTTAAATGCACGACGATTAACACTGGACCACGGGCTCACACAATCGGACGACATCTAGGAAGCAGACAACACTGCCTCCTGACACTTCCGCATCTTACAGTGTTGCCAGATTGTGCATATTGCCGGACTTACGGCGGTAAGTTTTTATGTCTAAGACTGTACATTATATTAACATTTAGATCATCGACAATGCGTGTATGATTATAATGTATTATGCCCTAAACAGTCGTAGGAACTGTTTCAGACTGAATCGTTTTTCAAGCTAAATAAATGTTTCGTTCATGCCAGATTGCTGCTCGTCTGTGGAGTTGCTTACCTTTGGAGTTATATACCTGTTTGTAGGGAAGAATGAAGGAAAAGTAATACGTATAGAAAATAGGCTACATGCTTTATTTAGAGCAGTCTAAAAGTCGGTTGACAAAATCCCTACAAACTAGGTCTCCTACTACATTGTAGTGGTAAAACTGAATATATTGCAATACATTTGGTAATAAATATTTACTTACCATCATTCTGTTGCCTTTTAAAAAAAGGCAGCATTGATGAATTGCCTGAACCTCTGTCAGCGATGCCAACACAGAAAAATTTATTCCGCTAAACTGAAGTTAAAATTCCGCTAAATGCTCATTATTGTTATTTACCCTCCTAAAAACGAAATTTGAATGCACTGATAACTTACAAAGAATTTTTTTGTCATCGTCATGGTATATTATAATTATTATTATTATTGCTTCTGCTGGCCGGAGTGGCCGTACGGTTCTAGGCGCTACAGTCTGGAACCGAGCGACCGCTACGGTCGTAGGTTCGAATCCTGCCTCGGGCATGGATGTGTGTGATGTCCTTAGGTTAGTTAGGTTTAATTTGTTCTTAGTTCTATGCGACTGATGACCTCAGAAGTTAAGTCACATAATGCTCAGAGCCATTTGAACCATTTATTACTTCTGCTACTACTACTACTACTACTAAAATGAAGTTTACTAAATTCAGATTCCACTCACCACATTAATGTAGTTCAAGCCACAGTATTTCATTTTCCTCCTCATCCTGTAGTAGATTGTATGCTGAAGTACTGGGATCGAGTGAAGATATCCCTGGGGCATATGCTCTCTCATAGTGCCGATTTCTTGGAGAACGTTCTCCGGCAGCGGGTAATCGTGTCAGCACTTACAAACAATATTAAGACCTCTTATTGTAATTGTGGTGTTCACCGTAATAGTAGCTAGTCTGCTCCGGAGAGACGTTTTTATCAAATTTAGTTGGCTGAAGGTCCTTTCCACCTCTACATTGGGCCATGGTAAAACCAAAAGCATACTTGCCAGATCTGAGAGTTATTGGAAGGATTTACGCCGCTGGCATCTCTGTATGACCTACTTTCATTCCAGAACGCCGCAGTATTGTTGATTTGTTTCCATTGGACAGTACTGAACTTGGACCACTGAAATTCAATTTTTGCTAATGTACTGTCTGACAAGCCCATTTCCTTAGCCAGCGATACTATTGGTTCTTTTATCACTCTCAAGCATTCTCTTGGAGCAGTTAAGGATATTTTTTGCAACACTTTTACATTTGGGGGCAAGCGGCGTTGCAGCTCAGAAGCAAGGGAAACAAGGAAATGTTCACATCTTTTCCTTGTGGCATTCTCAACCTCGGATGAATTTTTGTTGGAAGTATTCATGTCTTGCAGTAAGACTTCGACTTCATGACCTAAGTATATTCTTGGAGACTTACTGTATATTTGTGAACATCTGCTGTTAAAAGATCGCCTCTCTACCACTGTACAACAATTCTTCTTACAAGCCCACTGATTAGTAAACAACATCGTTTAGGAGCCGTGATTGGTCTGCAAAATTTGACTGAAATTCCTTATTTACCAGCTGACTTTCTTCCAAATAAGATTTCAGAAAAGTAAGATAAATTTTGTTTACGTCATCTCTGTACATATCATGGAGGACTTGGGCAGTATAGCACTTCTCATGAAGCGCTACTATCTCAAAGTGGGTTTTCAGTTCAAGCCACTGAGACCAAGCACGAGAAACAGCCTCTAAAATATACATCCAATGTGTATTGCACTTCTGGACTATTTTAAATGGATTAGTTCCGTCATTTATTGCACTGAAGAACTTGCTATAAGCAATTTGACGAGGTGAAGACTTGGAAAACCAAGAATACGTTTCTGACAACAAAAATTCCAAATTCCGGGACATAGTTTCAGCTGCGGCAGAAGATACCGCCAGCTGCACGGAATGGCAGACACAAGGAATTAAGACAAGGTGAGTAACTTCTCTTTTCAAATTCGGGAATACACCATTATTGATGCCTACAATAACTGCGTCATTGTCAGTACCCAAACAGCGTATTAAATGAATGTTCTGGCCGTACCCATTAAGCAAAGATTTCAAATCATTGGTTACTGCCACTGCGTTTCCTTCCTGTAACTGTACCATTCCAAAGAATGTAGAAACAATGCGACCTTGGGCCTCAGAAAAGTATATCACACACGCCGCTAACAATTTACTGGCACTAATGTTTGTAGATTCATCCAAAAGTACACTGAAATATCTGTCTTCTATGTCCTTTTTCAGACTGGCCTTGAAATGTGGGCAAAGAATGTTTGCAATCACACCATTTGCTTCTATGCAAACGCATCTGAGAGACATGGTCAGCACCTATAAAACACGTTTTTGAAAGGCTGTAGAGGTGATTCACAGATCTTATTGCGGAATGGTTAGCCGCAAATAAACATCATGCAGCTTCTCCAACAGAAACTTCATTGGACTGCCTAATTACGTTTGCAACTAGTCTCAACTGCCCCCGTGAAGAAACGGGTGCCGCAGCATTTACATGCGTTTTGCTTTTTGAATGATGTAATAAATCTGACAGACGCGAATTTAAATTGCATTGGCAAAATCGACATCGCACACTAGAAGGATTGGCGGGGATCTCAAGAAGCCAGTCTTTCAATTGTTTGTTGTTAAGCCACTCTTTTCTGAACTTTTGGGTGTATTATTTGTCCCTTTGCTTCGACATTTTGATGAGACAACTAATAAAAAAGTAAAGAAAATCACTGATTACAACGCGATTAACTGCACCACAAACATTAACAATTCAATACTACACACTGTACCGTCTTCGGTCCACGGCAACTTGCAACTGCAATGCTAAAAGCAAAGAACTAAGACTGGAAAGGATTGTTCTGTTGTGCTGAGACAGGGGAAACACTATACCGAAATCAGATTGTTAAGAGATAGCTGGAGCCATATTGTTGCCAGTTTAGGATTTTTCACGTTAAATATAATTTCAAATTGTATAATCGAAAGACTGAATTAAACGGAAGAAATATTGTTTCAGACATCAATCCACAAATCCGTTAAAAATCCGCTGACCGCCAAATGCAAAGTTCACCTGCTGACAGTGTGTAAACTCTGTCAGATTTATCGGAAGTTCCGCTAACTCGGCAACCGTGCTCTCAGCATAGCAATTCTTCTTGACACATGCACTAACCATAACTGTGTGCTAAAATCGGACTGTCGCGTGGCATTCGATTGTTAGCCGTCTGCCTCCTTGCCATCTCTCCTACAAATTTATTTTCAGCAAAGCCAAGCAGATTCGTGCTTCTCTACCATCCTCCTTCATCAGTCGTAGTTGTTCCAACACAGCTTGTTAAAACTAGGAATTTGGCTTTTATGTGAATAACGTAAATGGTTTTGACTAACAGGCATTTAGTAAATCCTGCAAACCATTAATTCTTACAGCACAAGAGCTTTTACTATGTGTAATTAGTTAAGCTTCGATATATTCTTTCAACAATATCACTTTTTGCAACAAACAATCGTCGGCGAGACACGTCCCCTCCGTTCTCCCCGGCGGTGACGCTCATGCTTTCAATCATAATCTACCGTAGACCTCTCGAACACAAAACCGTGCTCAGTGCTTAAAAAAAAGCGCGTCACAAACGACTACAAAAGAGGCAGCAAAAATGATCACAAAACTACATCTACATCTACATGATTACTCTGCAATTCACATTTAAGTGCTTGGCAGAGGGTTCATCGAACCACAATCATACTATCTCTCTACCATTCCACTACCGAACAGCGCGCCGGAAAAGCGAACACCTAAACCTTTCTGTTCGAGCTCTGATTTCTCTTATTTTGTTTTGATGATCATTCCTACCTATGTAGGTTGGGCTCAACAAAATATTTTCGCATTCGGAAGAGAAAGTTGGTGACTGAAATCTCGTAAATAGATCTCGCCGCAACGAAAACCGTCTTTGCTTTAATGACTTCAATCCCAAGTCGCGTATCATATCTGCCACACTCTCCCCCCTATTACGTGATAATACAAAACGAGCTGCCCTTTTTTGCACCCTTTCGATGTCTTCCGTCAATCCCACCTGATAAGGATCCCACACCGCGCAGCAATATTCTAACAGAGGACGAACGAGTGTAGTGTAAGCTGTCTCTTTAGTGGACTTGTTGCATCTTCTAAATGTCCTGCCAATGAAACGCAACCTTTGGCTCGCCTTCCCCACAATATTATCTATGTGGTCTTTCCAACTGAAGTTGTTCGTAATTTTAACACCCAGGTACTTAGTTGAATTGACAGCCTTGATAATTGTACTATTTATCGAGTAGTCGAATTCCAACGGATTCCTTTTGGAACTCATGTGGATCACCTCATACTTTTCGTTATTTAGCGTCAACTGCCACCTGCCACACCATACAGCAATCCTTTCTAAATCGCTTTGCAACTGATACTGGTCTTCGGATGACCTTACTAGACGGTAAATTACAGCATCATCTGCGAACAACCTAAGAGAACTGCTCATATTGTCACCCAGGGAGGTCCCAGGACGCTTCCCTGGGGAACACCTGATATCACTTCAGTTTTACTCCATGATTTGCCGTCTATTACTACGAACTGCGACCTTCCTGACAGGAAATCACGAATCCAGTCGCACAACTGAGACGATACCCCATACGCCCGCAGCTAGATTAGAAGTCGCTAGTGAGGAACGGTGTCAAAAGCTTTCCGGAAATCTAGAAATACGGAATCAACTTGAGATCCCCCGTCGATAGCGGCCATTACTTCGTGCGAATAAAGAGCTAGCTGCGTTTCACAAGAACGACGTTTTCTGAAGCCATGCTGATTACGTATCAACAGATCGTTCCCTTCAAGGTGATTCATAATATTTGAATACAGTATATGCTCCAAAACCCTACTGCAAACCGACGTCAATGATATAGGTCTGTAGTTCGATGGATTACACCTACTACCCTTCTTAACCACTGGTGCGACCTGCGCAATTTTCCAATCTGTAGGTACAGATCTATCGGTGAGCTAGCGGTTGTATATGATTGCTAAGTAGGGAGCTATTGTATCAGCGTAATCTGAAAGGAACCTAATCGGTATACAATCGGGACCTGAAGACTTGCCCGTATCAAGCGATTTGAGTTGCTTCGCAACCCCTAAGGTATCTACTTCTAAGAAACTCATGCTAGCAGCTACTGTCCAATATCATTAACTTCCATTCTTTATAGGGTCTTAAACTATATTCTGATCTCAAACGTAACGAGAATTGTCCAGCACATTATCTCCGATGAACAGTCACGGACAGAAGTAAAAGCAACTTCAGCTGTGGCCCAGGGTAGTGTGTTGGGACCCTTCATGTTCATGTTGTGTATCAATGGCCTGGCTGTCAATGTTAATAGTATCGCCAGGCGTTTTGGTACGGTTTCAAAGTGCTGCAAAGACTGTCAACTTGTTTTAAACGGTCAGGAATGTAAGACTGTGCGTTTCACAAAAAGCAAAAATGTTGTATCGTATAATAACATATCAGTGAGTCACTGGAATCAGTCAACTCATACAAGCACCGCACCTGAATGTAACACTTTGTGAGGATATGAAATAGAATGATGAATTAGGCTCAGTTGTAGGTAATGTGACTGGAAGACTTTAGTTAGTTTGTAAGATTCTGCGGAAACGCTGTCTACAAAGGAGACTGCTTACAAATCGCCTGTGTGTCCCGTCTTAAAGAGTATTGCTCAAGTGTGTGGGACATACCAAATGGGACAAACAGGAGATATTAAATATCTGGAATCTGCAGTAGACAGTTTTTATCCCTCACGTGATTCTTATACATTTCTAAAGGTGATTTCCCGCGATTCCGCTAAACCTCTCGTTTAGCCAATGGTTCTTGTGGCATGACACGTCTCGAAACTGCTCCATACTGTCAGCTACGCAGTCCAAGTAAACCCAGGATTCTCTCGCCTCGCGCGTTTTGGCGGCCTACAGGCCAGTAGGTGACTTTGATATGCATCCACGTATTTAACATATAGAGTAACTGTATCAGCATTACGGTAAGTTTGTTGTTACTTAACATTAGATTGCAACAACACCACAATCGAAACCCATTTAGCATACCTTCAGTGCATGTAAAACTGCGCATGTAAATATGACACTGCGAATTATGGTATGGTTTTATTTGTGAGCAAAAATTGCTTTAAGGGGCGTTTGAAGACTTTCGCGGGCCTCACGAGGGCTGCAATTACTTCCTCCTTGTAGTTCAAGGTTCCACACTGAGCTAAAATCTAAATATAGTAGTTTTTCACTCATACTAGGTTTTTTGTCCTTCTGTAAAACCTTGCTGAGCAACTTAAGGTATGGTTTCCTGTAAATAGACACATTTCAAGATTTTTTAAACAGGGTACAAAATATCTCATTCAGGGAGATTCACTTTTGCTTCAGACTATTTATTATTACATTTTATTGTAAGTAATTTTTAATTATGCAAAGTTTAATTTACAAAACGCATAAAATAACATACTTCTTTGTAAGTTACGGTATTTAAAGTAAATTCTTAATGTTCAAAACCATTTGTACATTGATTCTTAGAACCTGATAATGAAGAACGTGTAATAAATTAACCTTGGTAAATAATGTAAGAGAGTGTGGGCTACATCATGGTGATCTACAATCCAAAACATTTTAGCATTGCCCTGCTATTTCATTTTTACCTGCTAGTCATTTTTCTGGTTCATCTGAAGTAGTAATGTGAAGTAGGAGTAGGAGCCGTTCAACAACTGGAAAGCAGAGAGAAGTATCAACATGTGTACAGAAAGCTGTCATAGAAAATGTGTGTAAATGAGTTATAGAGATAGGATTATTATGAACTAAAGCATGTTTTTCTATACTGTAATTCTGTCCTGAACTTAACGATCAACGCTATCGTAGTTGTGTAACTGATGAATATAGAAGTTATTTACATGATCTTGGAAAGGACATTGAACATAATCAATAGAATAAAACTCACAGATGTTTAATGTAGTGCAGACAGTTTTCTCGTGCACTAGAGTGTAATGACACGAAGGCAAAATATCACAGCTTGTGTCTATAGTAAAGCGTTACACTCTACTTTTGATTCTCTTGACCAAGGTGCAATATTGTACACAGCATTTTACTTTTGACACTTTGGAACTAAGAAGTTCGTATAAAGAAATATCCAATTTTATTGACTGCAGAATTACTATATTTGGATCTTATTCAAAAATGAATCCACATAATGGGAATTAAAGGCACAAAACAAACTTATGTCTGCAGAGGAATAAACACACAGAAATAGTACAACAGCGTAAATTATATTTTCAAAGATTCCACTTGTGGTTCTTATGCAGAAGTGTTTCTACACCTAAAATTTAATTTAAAGTTTGTTTTCTACTGCGGCAATGAAAATAAGTAGCAAGGAATATTCATCGGTCCGAAGATGTTAAAATTAGTAATCTTACCTGAAAAGTAGAACGTGCAAAGACTCATTCACGCAAACAGATCATACCCATTTTCACTGCTAAAGGAACATATACGTTAAGGGGAAAAAGATTGCAACACCAAAAATTAATTATTGTAGAGTAATGAAATTTCAGGAATACATTAGTCTGTGTAAAAATATGTAAGTAATTAACATTGCAGAATCACAAATTAATGTAAGCACGAGATGAACCACTGAAAATGTGAAATACTGAATGAAAGCATGCAAATTTGCATGCATTGTGTTGAACAGGTACTGAGTGTCAGTTTGTAGGATCGAGTTCCATGTCTGTTGCACTTGGTCGGTCATTACAAGGACGATTAATTCTGGTTGTGGATGACATTGGAGCTGTGGTCCCATGATGTCCCATACGTGTTCGATTGGAGACGGATGTGGTGATCGAACAGGCCAAGGCAACATGTCGACACTCTGTAGAGCATGTTGGGTTACAACTGCGGTATGTAGGTCAGCGTTATTCAGTTCGAAAACACCCCCTCAAATGGTGTTCATGAATGGCAGCACAACAAGTCGAATCACCAGACACAGACTGACGTACAGATTTTCAATCAGGGTGCGTGGGATAACCACGAAGATGCTATTACTGTCATATGAAATCGCATTCCATACCATAACTCCAGGTGCAGATCAAGTGTGTCTATCACGCAGACAAGTTGGTTGCAAGTCCTCAACTGGCCTCCTTTAACCAACAAACGGCTATCGCTGGCAGTTAGGTAGAACCAACTTTCATCAGAAAACCCAATAGACCTCCACCCAACCCTCCAATGAGCTTTCTCTTGTCATCACTGAAGTAGCAAATTGAGGTGATTTGGGATCAGTGGAATACACGCTACAAGGCGTCTGACTCGGAGCTATTCTTCAAGTAACCGATTTGTAACAGTTTGTTGTGTCAGTGTCATGCCAACAGCTGCTTAAAATGATGTTGTAGATGCAGCATGATGCGCCAGACCCATAAACCGAACATGATGGTATTCCCTCTCGGTAGTGCCATGTAGCCATCGGGAGCCCGGTCTACTTGTGACCGTACATGCTCGTGATCACCGCTGCTAGAGAAAATGTACAGTGGCTACATCCCTGTCAAGTCATTCTGCAATATCGCATAAGCAACATTCAGTTTCTCATAGTCCTATTACACAAACTCAGTCAAACTCAGTGAGGAGTTGATAATGGCGTCTTTGTCTCCTTATAGACATTCTTGAATAACGTAAACTCACTACGTCCAATCTCAAAGGTAACTAACGCTCCCAACCATTGCAGCGCGTATTAGTAAACCTGATTTTCACGAATGTAGTGGCTCTACTAGCGCTGCTCTTATACGACTGGCGCGAAATTTTAGTAGACAACGTCTTTCATATAAAGAAACACACCTTCCAATTTTCGTTTATTTCGCACATCTCTTTCTTGGTGTTACGATTTTTCTCTGTCAGTGTGTAAAAAGCAGCAGCTACGAGGTGCATTCAAGTTCTAAGGCCTCCGATTTTTTTTTCTCTGGACTGGAAAGAAATAGAAACATGCGCATTGTTTTAAAATGAGGCTGTGTTCATTGTCAATACGTCCCAGAGATGGCAGCACTGTATGGCAGATGGAATTTTACCGCCAGCGGCGAGAATGAGAACTGTTTTAAATACTTTTTAATGGCGACGTTTTCCTTACTTGAACAGCGTGCAATCATTCGTTTTCTGAATTTGCCTGGTGTGAAACCAATTTAAATTCATCGACAGTTGAAGGAGACATGTGCTGATGGAGTTATGGATGTGTCAAAAGTGTGTTCGTGGGTGCGACAGTTTAATGAAGGCAGAACATCGTGTGACAACAAACCGAAACAACCTCGGGCTCGCACAAGCCGGTCTGATGACATCATAGAGAAAGTGGAGAGAAATGCTTTGGGGGATCGCCGAATGACTGTTGAACAGATCGCCTCCAGAGTTGGCATTTCTGTGGGTTCTGTGCACACAATCCTGCATGACGACCTGAAAATGCGAAAAGTGTCATCCAGGTGGGTGCCACGAATGCTGACGGACGACCACATGGCTGCCCGTGTGGCATGTTGCCAAGCAATGTTGACGCCCAACGACAGCATGAGTGGGACTTTCTTTTCGTCGGTTGTGACAATGGGTGAGACGTGGATGCCATTTTTCAATCCAGAAACAAAGCGCCAGTCAGCTCAATGGAAGCACACAGACTCACCGCCACCAAAAAAATTTCGGGTAACCGCCAGTGCTGAAAAAATGGTGTCCATGTTCTCGGACAGCGAGGGCGTAATCCTTACCCATTGCGTTCCAAAGGGCGCTACGGTAACAGGTGCATCCTACGAAAATGTTTTGAAGAACAAATTCCTTCCTGCACTGCAACAAAAACGTCCGGGAAGGGCTGCGCGTGTGCTGTTTCACCAAGACAACGCACCCGCACATCGAGCTAACGTTACGCAACAGTTTCTTCGTGATAACAACTTTGAAGTGATTCCTCATGCTCCCTACTGACCTGACCTGGCTCCTAGTGACTTTTGGCTTTTTCCAACAATGAAAGACACTCTCCGTGGCCTCACATTCACCAGCCGTGCTGCTATTGCCTCAGCGATTTTCCAGTGGTCAAAACAGACTCCTAAAGAAGCCTTCGCCGCTGCCATGGAATCATGGCGTCAGCGTTGTGAAAAATGTGTACGTCTGCAGGGCGATTACGTCGAGAAGTAACGCCAGTTTCATCGATTTCGGGTGAGTAGTTAATTAGAAAAAAAATCGGATGCCTTAGAACTTGAATGCACCTCGTACAACTCTCGTTCACCTTTGCTGCTTCTGGAGAGGACTTTAACATGCGTTCCGTTTTTACACCCGTTCTTTTGGCGTTCCTGCAATAGGAAGGTGATGTGTTGTTCCAACAGGATAATGCTCACCCACACACTTCCTGTGAAGCTCAACGCCCTCTGCAAGACTTGCAGCAACTTCCGTGGCCAGCACGATCGCCAGACTTGAATCCAATCGAGCACGTGTGGGATTTGATGTAATGACAAGTGACTCGTACAACTCGTCAGCCAACAACTCTTACATAGTTATGAGAACAGGTGGAACAGGCGTGGCATAACGTATCCCACGACAGTATTTGCTATCTGTACGATCAACTGGATACCAGAGTCAGCACCTGCATCGCCTAACGTGAAGGCTACACCACGTACAATATGGGTGTTCCAGCGTCGCTCGATACCTGATACCCCAGAACCGCTTGTGTTATTGATCTATAAACGTTATCATTTCATGTACTCTATATGCAGTGTTGCAAGAATTAATCTTGTGTGAACTGGAAATTCTAAAAGGATTTACTAGCTTTCCAATGGCAGTGTAATTTTGTAACTTACTGTTTAGGCTATAATAAATAAATTGTCTAAAGTGGTTCAACTTAGGCATCGCTTCCCTACAACATCAACAAAAAATACTTTCATGCTATTCATTCGTATCACAACGGTGGTTACTGCCCACACTACACTCAAGCCCACTACACTGATGTACTGGTGGGCAGGGGCCTGGTCGGGATAGCGGGGATGTGGGCATCTGAAAACAGTTTTTCCAATGAAACAGCAGGTCCAAAGTAAATAAACTCTCTGTGTTCAGTAGATGGAATACAAACTGGTGCAACTGTGGCAGCGTATGAGGCTGTTAGCCAGTCATTTTTGCCAGTAAAAATATTAATTTCGGTGTCGGGACAAAGTCAGAGGAAAAAGGAGTAGAAGAGAATTCACGTCATTACCAGTTGGACGCCGGTTCCAGGAAGAGCTTCGAGCCTAGATCCGACACTGCAGAGGGCAACCAGCAGTTAACAGAAGATCTATCTTCTGCGGTGCCTAGTGTCTATACATAGCAGTCCATAGTGGGCTTGTTGTTAGCACGTTCCACAGGAACAAACAACCTTTGCTGAAGCGACGGTCCTACTCGGCACGTAGGCCGCATTGAATTTTACATTACAGGAAAATATTAATAGAGGAAATAAAATAAAACCTTAAGCTCATACAATGAAGGTTTTCAGGGTCGGATGTCATGGTTGCTGATGAGTCTTCCGGGTTGTATGGTCGTGGTCGAAGAAAGTTTTCGTTTCCTGGCGTTTCGTCCATAGCTGTGTTGGACATCTTCGCAGGTGCTCCCGGCGACATTGAGTCTTGCCGACTGATGAGTCGGACGTCGGAGAGCGACATAAATACTGTGTAAATTATTTGAGACACACACACGTACACACACACACACACACACACACACACACACACACACACACACACACACAGCTGGCGATACTGCACTCTTTTGAATTCTCCGTGTTGTGCTCTTGGCCCGTCTGAAAAAGCTGGGTCATCACCTAACGAGAATGAATGAGATGTAGTGCTCGAGAAAGTGGAAAGGGCTTAGAATCTCTCACAGATCCTAGACTTAGGATTTTGCTGTAATAATCACTAAACAACGACAGTTTACTCTAGAATGACATTTGTTTACCGTTAAAATATGCCCAAACAGGATCTTGGACACAGCATACAGTTACGTCGTCGACAGGACGTTAAACCGTCGCGCTGCTCCTTTCCTTCCTTTCTTCCTTCCTTCCTGCGAACCACTGATCATTCGAGAACTCGTATCGCCAGAAATATTCGTGACGACCATAGTTTTCTTATCCGAAGGGACTCATTGTAGAAGACACTGTCGTTCCCATAATTTTGTTCGCAAGATTTGTTACACACTGTACATGTTCTCCTAGAGACCGTTGAGCTTTCTACGCGAAAATAATCTTCACAGATTTTCGTTTAGGTTATGCTACTAAATGATGAGGTACACCGTGTTACTCAAGTAGACCCTCTGGCACGTCACCCACCAGTGCAAATCTATGCATTCTCCTCACACACGTGCTGGCGTCATCGTCAAATAATACGATATAAGACTCGGTACTCACCAACAGGAAAGTTTCTCGAGACAGCTTGTAAAATTTACAGGCCGTGAGGCTGATGGGTCTCTGCATGCGTGCCAGGCAGATCCTGAGCGTCTTCCTGAATCTAGCGTCTGTTTCTGGCCAGTTGCAACTGTATGCCGAGAACTGGAGGCTCTCGCTCTGAAACATGAACAATCAGGCCTGCAAACAGGGAGCCGCTAGTGTAGGTTGTTAGAAACTGAGACTTCCAAAATAACCTACGACTCAAGTTGCAATAAAACGAGGACATTCGCAGATTGGAAACATGTTCTCGTAAAACACAGGTTTATTGATGCACTGATATGAAATTTCAACTTTGACTGCGAGCAAAGTAAAATGTTTCTATTAGATATTTGATAATATAGTCTCTGAGAAAACTAACAAGACACGTATGTAAGAGAGTAATTAAGAATGAATAAGAAATTAATCTAGAAAAAGCGAAGAAACGGAAACGGAACAACATATCTGACGTACGTAAATTGTTACAAGTTTTAGAATACTGTAGACTAGATACGGTTTTCGTGACATAGTGTGGAAATATTTCTGGAGCGGGCATTCGGATGCGCAGAATTGATTTTATGTTGTCAACATACATTGCCACCGTGATCACGTGATCTCGGGAAGTTTTTTTCCTAATGCGTCCTATGAATTTTGAATGTCATTCTATGGCTAGTACAGACAGACTCCTTTCACAGGAGCTGTGGATGTGGCACAGGCGTTTTATTTGCGTCTTGGTACCTGGAATAATTTTGAAGAGGAAAATGAAGGGGCATCACATAACGGCACCGTCACGGCAGCGTGTGTTCACACTGTCCCTCGCGTCACATCAAGTCAATTCGCTTAGCACAGTACCGAATGGCAAAAGTGATGTGACAAAAAGTCAGAGTACAGCACTGGAACTCAGGAACTAACAACGACAACGTTAATAACGGGCAAAGAAAACTTATAATGGATGTTATTGACCAGTTTTGTTTGTTAAAATGTTGAGAAGTAAACAACATTTCAAGACCTCGACATTAATCTGCAAGGAAAACTGTATAATTGCAAGGTGTATAACTTTGCTTCCGCCGCTTTTTCCCCAACATTTGAGGCTTTAGTGAAACAAATTGGTTACACATGTATCATTCAAAGTATTTTCCATCGCTGGCCACTACTTTGAAGCGATCCACGAATCGATCAAATTTGTGACTTCTTCTTGGGATCGGAAGTGTTGGTCAACCAGGCCATGCGCCATTGATCTAAACAGGTATAGTCAGAGGGAGAAATAACTTGAGAATACGGCGGGTGGAGTAGGACTTCCCATTTTAACGTTTCCAAGTTTGTTTTGATCTCTTTTGCAACGTGGGGTCGCGTGTTGTCGTGCTGCTAAATCACTTTATCGTGCCTCTCGCTGTATTGCGGCCGTTTGTCTTAATTCTCTGCTCAAACGCATTAACTGAGTTCGATAACGACCACCTGTGATTGTTTCGCTTGGTTTTAACACCTCGTAGTACACAACACCGAGCTGGTCCCACCAAATGCAGAGCATGAAACGGAGCCGTGAATATTCGGTTTGGCCGTCGACGTGAAAGCATGGCTGGGATATCCCCATGATTTTTTGCGTCTAGGATTATCGTAATGAATCCATTTTTCGTCCCAGGTCACAATGCGATGCAGAAATCCCTTCCGTTTTGGCCTCTGAAGCAACTGTTCACAAAAACACACACGCCGTTCAACGTCTCTTGGTTTCAGCTCACACGGGATCCAAGTTCCTTCTTTCTCAGTCATGCCCATAGCCTTGAAACGTTTTGAAATGGCTTGCTGTGTCACTCCCACTAATCGTGCCAATTCTTCTTGAGTTTGACGCGAGTCTTCAATGTCTCTAATTCTGCATCTTCGAAAATATTCTCTCTTCCACCACTACGCCTGTCTACGACGTTCTTGAAGCGTTGAAACCACTCACGACACTAATAGCGTCCTTACCATACGTACCTGAGAGCATTCGATTAGGCTTAGCCGCTTTTTTCTTCATATTGAAACAAAACAGTAACATCTCCCGCAAATGAAGAGAAACTTTATGATGCAGACACAAATCGATTAATGTTTGAATGAGAAACTTTATGATGCAGACACAAATCGACTAATGTTTGAATGAGGTTATGTTGACCGAGGTCCAAGCTAACTGCCTGACGTTTGCGATCTGTTTCTTTCGACCGCTACTTTCCGTTGTCGCCACCTATCGGCAGGCCGGGCAGAGTGGCCGAGCGGTTCTAGGCACTTCAGTCTGGAACCGCGAGACCGCTACGGTCGCAGGTTCGAATCCTGCCTCGGGCATGGATGTGTGCGATGTCCTTAGGTTAGTTAGGTTTAAGTAGTTCTGAGTTCTAGGGGACTGATGACTTCAGATGTTGAGTCCCATAGTGCTCAGAACCATTTGAACCATTTTGAACCTATCGGCAAACGGCGGAAGCAAAGTTGTACACCTTTTACAAACACCTAAGACAATAGCCATAAAGAAATAAATGGAGCCTGTGTACCTTATCCATGCTGCTTTTTCCTAATATCACTAGTAATGATGATGTGATGTTTTGGTTTTGTGGGGCGCTCAACTGCGTGGTTATCAGCGCCCGTACAATTACTCAATCTTTGCTCAGTCCAATTTCGCCACTTTCCTGGATGATGATGAAATGAGGAGGACAACACAAACACCCAGTCATCTCGAGGCAGGTGAAAATCCCTGACCCCGCCGGGAATCGAACCCGGGACCCCGTGCTCGGGAAGCGAGAACGCTACCGCGAGACCACGAGCGGCGGACCACTAGTAATGTCGTAAACAACTGTATTTTGCCCTTTATTAAAGATGATCTTTTCACTTAAAACGTTATTTAATTAAAATAGCTTCGGTAACTTATTTCTGTACGTTGTGGGCGTCAGCAGTACTCCGTTATTGTGAAAATTTTTTTTTTGCTTTCAGGTATCTCTGACAGTGAATGGGAATGAACAGTGAATGGGAAAAATACGAAAAAGATTAAAAAGACACAACAGCTCGAAGTCCACTTCTATAACATGAGTGAGCGCATCGAAAATAGGTTAATTTATGTTATTAGGAGACGACTACAACGTCAAAACTTTCTCCCCGAGAAACCTCGACGTACCATGATGTGACGTGACGGACCGTTGACGGCCTGTTGTATGGCGCCATTTCAAATGCATGACGACATGTTTTGGCGTGACGTGAACCGATGTGACGTGACGTGATGGCCAGTATGAACTGGGCTAAACAAAACAAGGAGTCCCGAGATCATATGACAATTCCAATCTGCTGTTGAGAACATGCACAGAAAGCAAAGCTCACTCCAGAGATATTTCTGCTCTGTGGTTTGTGACTGGTACTGTTGCAATATGGGTTTCAGGCAGGCATTTGCAACTGCCCAAGAGCTATGCGGGCCATCCACTGACGTAATCCTGCAGCTGGAAGCTGTGTTAGCGTTGGTACTGCAGTGTGCAATGTGCCGTTTTGCCTTCAGTGATTGACTGGCCCGCTACATGCTGTAACACAAAACAGCGTTTCCACAGGTGACTACGTGACAAGATCCTACCTCTTGTCAAACCACACTCAGCTCCGGAGTACAAATGCTCCCAGCTCAGACGATAGAGCTCCTAAACGATTACTTAGCCCTTGAGCACAAACATATTTTCGTTCTCAATGCCGGGTGAGTCTACCCCTTTGTTCCGAACGGGCGGCTGCCTCAGTCATCTGTCGCCTATTGAGCTGTGAGCTTCGTCTGTTGTGAAAGAAACAAACTCTTGGCTACACAGTAAGAACAGATATGTGCACTCACTGGTTGCATTGGGACCTTTCTCAAACAATTTCAAAGAAACTATTAGCTAAAAAAAATTGATTCTCACACACATCATAGCCTCATTCGTTAGCTTCATGATGAATTGGCTATCATTTCGGCCGCGCAGGATTAGCCGAGCGGTCTGAGGCGCCGCAGTCATAGACTGCGCGGCTGGTCCCGGCAGAGGTACGAATCCTCTCTCGGTCATGGGTGTGAGATTATGTCCTTAGGGTAATTTAGGTTAAGTAGTGTGTAAGCTTAGGGACTGATGACCTTAGCAGTTAAGTCCCATAAGATTTCACACGCATTTGAACAGCTATCATTTCCTTAATGGTCATAGTTATTATATTTATTAAGATATTGTGCGAAATTCGAATAGTTTTCACTGAAAACAGGGGACACTATGCGTCAGATCACCTATTGCTGCTTACTAAATGGAGATAACATATTTATCTTTTCTTTATACTTGAGGTGAGATCTATATCTATCACCACTCTCGGGAGATGGATTGTTGGTAGTGCACTCACTTCCGATCATGTGTGTAAATGGTTGGTTGGAGGCTAAATATTTGTATGATCCCCCACATCTCACGAACGGTACGACATACCGGGATGCCGGCCTGTGTGGCCGAGCGGTTCTAGGCGCTTCAGTCTGCAATCGCGCGACCGTTACGGTCGCAGGTTCGAATACTGCCTCGGACATGGATGTGTGTGATGTCTTTATGTTAGTTAGGTTTAAGTAGTTGTAAGTTCCAGGGGACTGATGACCTCAGATGTTAAGTCCCATAGTGCTCAGAGCCATTTGAACCATTACGTGATGATTTTTTGGCAAATAATAGCATTCAAACTGGACGGTATTTTGCTACATAGCTAATATGCAAAACTTTCTTACCTACTGTGATACGTAAGTAACACTGACATATAATTTTCTGTATATCTTTATTCTACAGTTGGAGGTCAGCCACTTAGGTAGTCTATTCCAGCTGTCTTATCGTTGTCCAGAAAGACATTACTGTTCTCCTGACAGTCTCCTTGCCATGAAGGAGTCGTGGTTTGACATTAAGTAGTCGCATATCTTCATTTTATTAAAAATTCCCGCAAAATCTTACGTTATGTCCAAATCCAAAAGGTAATAGTCGCCTATACGTAGCTGCTGCATTATTCCTCGGAGCTCTTCCATTATAACACCCAATTTAACGTCGCCTAATTCAACTTTATATTGTAGAGCCACAGGAAGTTTACTTTTCTCGAAACTGTTTCCAGTGCTTCCTTGCCGAATTTTTCCAGAATTCCTCTTGCTGTTTCACTACCGTTTCTGTTATGAGAAAAGGTAGCTTTGCTTTGACACTGTGTCTCTCTGTGACTAACTTAGAGGATTTGCTACGTAGATAATTGTTATATGATCCACACATCTCCTTAATTAACATTACAGAGCGTTCTTTCTGTAACTGCTCCTTAGAGGTCACTTGATCACAGGTTTTAACAACCATACTGTTATCACAAAGCGATTCTGTAATGGGTGTAATTATTCTTGCTAAGGAGAGTGCCGTATTCGGTATAATTATTACTACCAATATCAGTAACAAGATCGTCCACATTTTCCAGTAATAACCGCAAACCAAAGCGTTCGTTGGTTGCTTTTGTCTTCCTCCCTCTAACTGAGGGATGTATAGCGCTTCGGAGGAATCGATGTTGACACTTCCAGATACCTCAAAATACTGATCAGTTGCAACTACCATGCATCCTTTTGCACTCAAAAGATAAAAGATGGTGGCACTTCCATTCACGTAATCTTCTGGACATGCCTACTAACAAGGGAGCCTCCCCATCGAACCCCCCTCAGATTTAGTTATAAGTTGGCACAGTGGATAGGCCTTGAAAAACTGAACACAGGTAAGTCGAGAAAACAGGAAGAAGTTGTGTGGAACTATAAAAAAAAATAAGCAAAATATACAAACTGAGTAGTCCATGTGCAAGATAGGCAACATCACACAGTTTGAGAGCTCAGAAGCGCGATGGTCGCATGGATAGCGTGAGCAACTCCGGAATAAGAGGGCTTTGGTTCAAGTCTACCCTCGAGTGAAAAATTTTTGTTTCTTTATTTTCGCAAAGTTATGATCTGTCCGTTCGTTCATTGACGCCTCTGTTCACTGTAGTAAGTTTAGTGTGTGTTTTGCGATCGCACCGCAAAACCGTGCGATTAGTAGACAAAAGGACGTGCCTCTCCAATGGGAACCGACAACATTTGATACCAAGGTCATAGGTCAACCGATTCCTCCACGGGAAAACAAGTCTGATATATTCTATACCATACTGGTGACGGCATGTGCGTCACATGACAGGAATATGTTGTCGAGCCACCTAACTTGTCCACTTGGCGAATGGGTAAAAAGCTTCTTCTACCTTGCCCGATTTAGGTTTTCTTGTGGATGTGATAGTCACTCCCAAAAAAGTGATGAAAACATAAGAGGTTGTCACAAACTGCAACAGATGAATGCAACAGTTTCACAGTCGCACAGTTTTCCCTGTGTTCTGTCAAAACATATGTTTTTAACGTTTTGAAATTTTTTCGTGAGTAGACCGTCAAATCCTGCATATCTCCAAGCAAATCTGAACATGTCCTGGAATTTTGGAGAGCAAAGTTGATTATGTGTGAGTGCCTGAACTTTGATAATTGTCTGAAAATAAAAAATTTTCACTCGAGGGAAGATTTGAACCAAGGACCTCTCGTACCGCAGTTCCATACGCTAACCACGGGACCACGGCGCTCGTGAGCTCACAATTTCTTGTTATGTTGCCTATCTTGCACATGGACTACTCAGTTTGTATATTTTGTTAATTTTTTTTCGTAGTTCTATACAACTTCTTCCTGTTTTCTCGATTGATCTGTGTTCAGTTTTCCAAGGCCTGTCCACTGTGCCAACTTATAACTAAATCTGAGGGGGGGGGGGGGGGGGGTGCGATGGGAAGGTTCCCTTGTAAGTTTGGTCGTATTTGCAATCTATGGATGCCAATAACTTCATTTAGTGTCTCACTTTCTCACGGGGGCCTCCTTCGCCCGGAATAGGTTTGGAGGCAGAGGTTCAGGCGTCTTTCGAAGAAGAATCCACATTCGGACGCTACCTGGGATCATACGTGGGTGGGTCAACATGCATTACGTTCAGAATAGTGTCAAAAGATGGATCCACATTCGGATGCTACTCGAGACTTAACACAGTGATAAAGGGAATAGCATGATCACACTAAACAAAAATGACTTTGTAGATAGGATCCTGTCCTTCTTTGAATCTAATAATATCGTGTCCTTCTTTGAATCTAATAATATCACAGAATTGCCTCACAACCTTACCAAACGATTTTTAACTAAAATAAAAAAGCCATTAAAATTCTAATACCACTCTCTCTGAACATGAAAAAAGAACATATATAGTATTGAATCCAAATACACCAAAATTACGAACGTACTCAAGGACACATAAACAGAACTTGCCCTGTAATTAACTGCATAAATAGCCCATCATATCTGATAAACAAAAAACTAAACACAATAACAAACCTAATTATTTCAACAAAAGTACACAACCAAAAATTCACATAATATGAGAAATAAAAGACGTACAGATACCACCTAACGATAAATTTATTTGATTTGATGCCACAAATTTATACCCCACTATACCGGTACAGGAAACTATCCAAGTCATAAAATGTAGCCTCTTACGATATAGGAAATATCAATGACTGGAACACTTCAAATTATGAATCTTTTGGAAATAGTACTACCACAAAATTATTTTGAATTTAACAACAAAGTTTATACCCAATCAAATGGAGTAACCATGAGTAATAATGTAGCAGTCACATTAGCCGACATTTTCCTAACTTTTCCTAAATTCTCTGAAAGAGAAATTCTTTAACTCAAATTAGTCTCCTGTTAACGAGATTTTATAGCTTACTATTTTAATGATGTAGATGACACCCACACAGTTATACTACAAATTTAAAACACCAAAGCAGAATACAGTACATAATGAGACACTAACTCGAGAAATATCATCTAAACAAAAAATAAGAAACATACCAACAGTCTAGCGTGTTAGATCTCCAACAGAGTTAATGCAGGTTTTGTAAAGGCAGCTAGCCTTTTGCACCAGTAACAACCTTTCAATAAAATTATGTTCCAGCGCCAATAGACCACCCGAACATGAAACCCAGTCATGTATAAAGTCCCATGTAGAAACTGTATTAACTTTTAAATTGACCAGACAGATAGAAATTTTAACGTAAGATATAAAGAACACATTAGAAACAGCAAGACTAATCAGTAGAGCTTTTTCCTGCTTTTTAAAAATGAAAACCACATTGCTGATATAATCGAAAATGCACTCCAAGCCCTGCATGGAATACCAAAAGCTCTTGAAAAATTAGTACTCTATATACACACGAGAAAATACCTTAAAAATATGAAACGAGCATACAGAATTTAGACACAAATACCACCTCAAATACTACATTGAAATTTTAGAACACCAAAAAGGATGACTCGGGAATAGCATAAGTAACAATGAAAGACAATCGCGAAAAAATGGTAGTTAGGAAAATAAGAAAATAAGAAAGGAAAATAAATAATAAAATTATAAACATACGACGTCGTAAGTGTAGAACTGTCAAACCATAATTAAAGTATTATTATCAATATATTTACGTCAGTTACTGTCTAATCAAAACATTGACAGTGATAAGACAGTTTATTAATGGCGTTTATGGATGTCACATCATTCTGGACATGAGTACAAGTCACTTTAATGTAAATGACACTGATATTTACATACGGTCTCACCATAATCATATAAGCAAGTATTTGACAATGGCGATAATTGGGGAAACAGTCTGTTAATAAAGATTAATTTTTATAAGCAACTATTCTTGTACATATTTTTAATAATCGTTCTTTTATACTTGTTGACGTCACAAAATTTGCTTCTTCAGGTAGTGTATTATTCCTTCGCTACCCGAAGGAGAAGAAATGGAAACAGTCGCAGCAAACACTACTGACAGCATTAAATTTTTATTAGTAGTAAATTCGAACAATGAAAGAATGCTCGCTGAATTATCCATACATCAAAGGTTAGTCTTTGATTTGATAGTTTATAGTGTTTCCAGTTCGATAAGCATCGTGTCTGTAGTATCTAATACATAACTATTCTGCAAAATGAAATCAGTGTGCTAGTATACATATTATTATTATTATTATTATTATTGTTGTTATTATTATTATTATTATTATTATTATTATTATTATTATTATTATTTACCTCCAAATAAACTTCGCCTCCATACCAACAGTAGATGAACAGCTGGTAGAACATTGTAGCAAGATATGCTGCATAAGTAGGGAGGTACGCCGTTTCTGTCTGAAATAAGCACAAGAACGACAAAGGTAATGATTAATTAGGAAAAATGATGGATACTAAAATTTGCAGACAATTTATGTGCACTCCCACGAAGTCTTTTACAAAGAGAAAATGAGTACTTTCATATCGTCTGCGTACGCCGTCATTGTGATTAAAAATTACACTTTTACCTAGAGCAGTGTAATATGGAAGAGAAAGGAAGGCTGAATTTTTGTTGTATATTTAATGGGGGAAATAACTGACAAAACTTTTTAATCTAAGCAACAGGAATCACTAAGTTGTGGTGGACACTCTTCTACAACATCAAAAGAAGAAATTAGGATTGGAATGTAGTGGGAGGCATTGATAGATATAAACTGGGATACAATAAGGTTCGATATAATTAATAAGTGTAAAAATGGATTGCAGAGCATCCCCATGTTCTGATGCTCACAACCTAGGAGCACGTGGTAACCTGAAATTATTCGAAGTAACAAGGATCTCAAAAAAACTGAGGCAGGAAAAGAAACTGTTTTCCGCAAAGAGCTGCAGACGTGCCAATTAGGTAGAAGCTTCTGAAACTGTGCAATTATAGGGTGAACAGTATAGTGTGAGGACGCCTGAGAGGAGGTAACCGGGAGCGTTTGATTTTACCCGAGAAAAGTTAAGGACGAAGAGGTACTAGAAATAATAATAGAGGGAATAAGTCTGCGAGAGACCTATATCAAAAGCAGAAATAAGTTAGTGGGATATCTACTAACGCATCCAAGAACGGAAAGACCCATTTCAAGGGAAGAAACAGGTTAGTGGGGTATGTACTGCCACATCCAAGAACAGAAATTCATAGAGCAATGTAGAGGAGAAACTACAGATGCCAATAAAGATTAGATATCTGAAACAGATCATTCAGACTACATTCTGTCCGCCGCTCGTGGTCTCGCGGTAGCGTTCTCGCTTCCCAAGCACGGGGTCCCGGGTTCGATTCCCGGCGGGGTCAGGGATTTTCACCTGCCTCGAGATGACTGGGTGTTTGTGTTGTCCTCATCATTTCATCATCATCCAGGAAAGTGGCGAAATTGGACTGAGCAAAAATTGGGCAATTGTACGGGCGCTGATAACCACGCAGTTGAGCGCCCCACAAAACCAAACATCATCATCATCATCAGAATACATTCTAAAATTCTGTTATTGATGGATGTCAGTGATATTGTACTGTATTTTTGAGAACCACCTCTGCTATCCTTCTATTAGAAGCCTTCTATACTATCGTTTGTGCATTGTAACTCAAGGAATGAATGGCCACAACAATCGAAACTCTAGGAATGTGGAGAACAGTGAACAGGCTACAAGTAATGAAGCTTTTAAACAGATAATGTGCCTAGCAGCCTCCTTCTATTTGTGACTAGAATTATCAGTGAAGGACAGTAAAGGAATAATAAACTACGCTTAGTTATTACAAGAAAGATGGTTCAAATGGCTCTGAGCACTATGGGACTTAACTTCTAAGGTCATCAGTCCCCTATAACTTAGAACTACTTAAACCTAACTAACATAAGGACATCACACACACCATGCCCGATGCAGGATTCGAACCTGCGACCGTAGCGGTCACACGGTTCCAGACTGTAGCGCCTAGAACCGCTCGGTCACCTCGGCCGGCTATTACAAGAAAGCACAGGTCATATCCGCCTATTAGGAGGATGGCAAAAGAGGCGTCCGAAACTACTGTGTAACGTCACTGATATCCACCTCTCGCAGAATCTTAGACCGTATTCTGAACTCAGACGGAGTGGCGGCCGATGATCATGTACTAATTGCTAGTACAGCACACTGTAAATACAGCACAAAATTTATACAATTTCGAATGCAAGCTGGAAACTGCACAAAAATTACACCATTTCTTCTCGAATGCGAGCAGAGACTCGCACTAAAATTATGCCATTTATCTTCTAATTATGCCGGCATGCAAATAAAATGGACGAAAACATCTTTTATAGCGCTCTCTCCGCAACAACTGCAAACCAGTGTCAAGTGCTAAAATGATAGTCAGCCACGCTATGATTAACTCAGAGATGCGACGCTGGTGCCTGTTTTCGATTGCACGCGCTCTGATGTGAGGTCATCCCTGCCGGCACTGTTGGTGCCACGTTCCTCACAGCATCAGGTCATTAATAATGTGCAAGCATAGAGTATGAGGGATCTTGGAGTAGCTCTTGTCATAACGGTGGTATGGTTGAGTGATTTGTATCCCGCAGCTACCAATTTGTTTTCTTGTTTTATTTTATTCTGTCTTTTATTTTATTTGCAGAAGTGCTCTCAACATTCCGTGCTAAGAGCAGTTTTCTTGTCGCTGTACTACTCAACTAGTACTTTTGTTAAGAGATGGCGCTCTGGCCACTATGAAATATCCGATTTTAAGAAAATTATTTAGTGAAAATAGGTAATTTTATGGTTCAAATGGCTCTGAGCACTATGGGACTTAACATCTGTGGTCATCAGTCCCCTAGAATTTAGAACTACTTAAACCTAACTAACCTAAGGACATCACACACATCCATGCCCGAGGCAGGATTCGAACCTGCGACCGTAGCAGTCGCGCGGTTCCGGACTGAGCGCCTAGAACCGCTAGACCACCGCGGCCGGCGTAATTTTATGAATCTTGTTCCTTAAAGCAGGTTGGTTTTATTCAGTATTCCAAAAAAGCATATTATTCTGCACTCTTTTGGCTACAAAACCCTGTAATCTCCGATCAGTGCTACGGCCTTAAGCCTCCTTACTCGGAGGGCCTGTATTCCCACACAGTGCCACTCTACTGGTTGATGTCGGAGCCCGCGTATTGCTACATCAATAACCACCCCATCATCCATGCACTGCTTCCCATAGAGTGCACCCTTCATTGGGCCACCCAGATGGAAGTTGGAAGGTGCGAAATCCGGGCTGTAGGGTAGATGAGGGTTAACGGTCCAGTGAAGTTCTGTGCGCTCCTCTCGGGTGCACAGTTTTCTGTGAGGCCTTGAATTGTCACAGAGAAGGAGAAGTTCGTTTGCATTTTTTTGGCGACGAACACATTGCAGGAGTCACCGCTAAGTGCGGCCGGCCAACATGCAGGAGTTGGGACAGGTTTTGCGTGACGTTGTTGCGATAATGGCTGGCGCCTCACCGACCGACTCGCCGTGCTCTTGTTCACTGCCAGGTCTCAACAGACATTCTGCAAGCGCCTACGAATGTCTGAGATGCTCTGTTCACCGCCAAAAGAAACTCAGTCATGGCTCTGTGGTTGAAACGCACCTCTGTTACAGGTGACATATTGAGGGCTATGTATAGCGCTGTCATCTATCGGAACTTCATGAAACTATAGAGGCTGAAGCAGGAATATTCCACGATGTTCCATGACAAATTTCTCATGTTTTCAACCGAAATTGGCCGAGAAAAAATGTGTTGAATTATTGAAGGCAGAGAAAAAAATGTGTTAACTACTTATTGAAAGCCCTCGTAATATCTTCACTCGATAAAGGACTGAATTTCTTTTCGTCATCCGTCATAGTGTTACTGCGCTAGATCAAGTTGTGCAAACCACAACACGAAATTGTAAAAGAATTTGCAGAATTAAAAGCGCATCGCATAAACTTTGCGTGTAGTCGACTTCAGCGCAAACATTGCTGTGTATGAAACGAAATGTAGAAAAGATACCGAAATTTTATTTAAAGCTGAGAGAAAAACGGTATGTCGTTTCGCTCTCGAGGTATTGGTCTTTATATCCATCGGACGATCGGGAGCCACGCGCCCATTTCTGTCCCTACGAATCTAGAATCACGTGGTCACAACAATCGTCATGTTTCATGAACGGCTCAGTATATCGAAACGAGGTATTTATGCAAATGACAGCACGCAAAGAGACGCGTGTATTTTATGTTAAATATTCGAAACATTTTTGTCACCGAAGTATGGACGTAACTCGTCTCTAGCAGTGAGAGTGCCGGCGAAATAGGACGCATACACGCCAAAAGCGCTTGAGATCTCAAGCATAAAATATGAAGGATTTTCGAGCAGCGGCACACACATCAGTTCCGTATTCTACTGCTTAAGTGCGACTTGGACTGTTTGATTGCCGCAGCAGCTAATATTTAATTTTTTTACTTTATTTTATTCTCGCTTCATTAAACGATTAACTACGAGATTTAAATCTATTTGAACAATTCAATTTATATAGACAAAATTAATGTATTCAATTTAGTTACGATTACTGCCCTTGTAAGTCAGAAAGCTGTAGGCCACCACATTGTAGCAAACATAAAATTTTACACTAGCCGCAACTGCTCAAAGGTAATGATTTCTATCGAACAGAACAACTACCTCCACGTCAACGAAGACCGAAAATGTCGGTAGCGCTTTTCTCACATGGCATCCTGAAAGCCATGGAGAGTGGCAGCCACACAGATGCAGTGTTTCTCGACTTCCAAAAAGTGGTTGTATTGTATTGTACTGTATGTTAACCGGGGGCCTAGAAACGACGGAGAGGCTCCGTCCCCACCACAGCCGCAGTGGTCCACAACCCCACGACGACTACCACACTCCACTTCACCCCTCCGCCGCCCCACACCGAACCACTCTTTCAGGGCTATTGTGCGGTTCGGCCCCCGGTGGAGCCCCCCCCCGTCCCCCCCCCATCCCCCCGTTGTCCTCCAGGCAACGTCTCACACCAGACGAGTGGAACCCCTCCTACTACGTTTGGGTGGTAGAGTAATGGTGGTGTACGCGTACGTGGAGAACTTGTTTGCGCAGCAATCGCCGACATAGTGTAGCTGAAGCGGAATAAGGGGAACCAGCCCGTATTCGCCAAGGCAAATGGAAAACCACCTAAAAACCATCCAGAGACTGGCTGGCTCACCGGACCTCGACACAAGTCCGCCGGGCGTATTCATGCCGGGGACCAGTCGCTCTTTCCCAATGTGGAAAGCCGTGCGTTAGGCCACACGGCTAATCGGGCGCGCAAAAAGTGGATGAGTACCATACTAATACAAAATAACTAAAAAAATGAAATGACGCTGAGCACCCCTTCTAGGGTTGTTCGGCCGGCTGGCCCAAGTCCTTCTATTTGACGGAATTTCGACGAATTGCGGTTAGATAAATATGAGATGAAATGATGAAGACAACACAAGCACTCAGCCCGAAGCGAACAAAATCGTCGGCCCGATCGGGTGTCGATCCTTGAACACCTCGATCTAGAGCCATTGGCGCTGTCCACCAAGCAACGAGCTCAGATACGAAATAACGGAAGTACGATTGTACGGAGTTTCAAACTATATTTTTGACTGGGAGGCCAATTTAACAGTTGACACTGTAGCGTCGGCTCCTGCTGACGTGCTTACTAGCGTCTGCGACTTCCCTGGTGCGCGGATGGTACTTACCTGTGGTGCCCTCTGAAACACTCCTTTCGATCGTTCTTGAGGGTTTCATGGCGTCTCATAAAGTCCCTGTCACGACCACTTTTAGTAACTACCCTCACAGTGTGTGATGTGTGCAGCTTGCAAGGTAAATTACGTGTTATACGGCTCCTCGGATTTAATCGTAAGGGTTATTGACGGACCCGGATAAATTCTGTGCTCCGCTATACTATAACATCAGTCTAAATACTGGCCAACATCGCTTTGATCCTCGAGACACTGTTTCACATCTCACTACTCCACTGTTAAGAATTAAGAGTGCTGGAACTGTAGGAGTTGGACAAAAATATGTGAACACCAAAAACGTGACACATTACCTTGCCTAATACGGTCTAGGAAACCCATTGGGTTCAAATAGTTCAAATGGCTCTAAGCAATACGGGACTTAACATCTGAGGTCATAAGTCCCCTAGACTTAGAACTACTTAAACCTAACTAACCTAAGGACATCACACACATCCAAGCCCGAGGCAGGATTCGAACCTGCGACCGTAGCAGCAGCGCGGTTCCGGACTGAAGCGCCTAGAACCGCTCGGTCACAGTGGCCGGCCCGTTGGGTTCGACACAGTTTCAAGTCGTTTCGTTATTGATCAACAAAGATCCTGAACGGTTTTCAAGGGAACCTTGTATAATTCCTCCTGCAAAAAGGTGGCAAGTTCGGGTGACGATGACACAGGTGAATAGCGATCAAGCACACGTCTCTGCAAAGAAGACCACAAGCACCCAATGACATTGTGATCTCATGATTATGATTGCCAGGGGAGATGCGACAGTTCATCTCCGTGCACACGAAACCAGTCCTGGACGATGCGAGCTGTGGGAACAGGGCTTTGTCGTCTTCTAGCAAAGCATCACAGCTGACGAACAATCACTGCACCATGGGTTAACCCTTTCGGCCACGGCGTCCTCATATAAGGACGTACTACGTAAATGCGTAGTAAATTAAAATTCGTTAAATTTTACCATTTTCGATTGTTGTCCTCATATTGTCACAAGCAGTGAGTTTATTTGAGAACAGTGGCGACATCTCCTGTCAGACTGCGGTAACACAAAACAAAGCTGAATGTTCACAGTCACATGGACGCTTCCCAGTAATCTTTGTATCTCCCATCAGCCGGTTAATATTTTCTGAGTTTAGGTAAAAAAAGTTATTTGTGCGTAGAAAGGTGCATCCTTGAAAGGTGCATCCTTGAAGGTGGAAACTAAAGGTGTCTTTCAGAACGAAAGGCAAGTGAAATATTTATAACTTTATACATGTTTCCAAATGAGGACGTCGTGATTGAAAGGTTGTATTAGCATCTTACGGTGATTTCACAATGCCCCGAGTCCAAGACAGCTGAAGACCACTTACAGAAGAAGCAGTTATAGAGCTCCTTAATTCATCTGAAATTGACGATCTATCAGATGATCCTGTAGATAATTTTGAACAAGAGGACAATGATGGAGGTAATGTTAGACGGTTTCTATCATACGGTAAATTGTAAGCTGAGTAGCCTAGACGCAAAGCCCGCTAACCGCATGATAAGTGACACTTAGGTACTCACGAAACACTCGCCTCATTCAAACGACAATGCACTGGCAGCGAGAATGCTATTGTTGCGTACGAATTTGATACAGCGTAGCCAACCTAAAGCTGAATAAGAAAATATCCGTTCTAATCGTAATAGAGTGAAAGTTACCCTTGAATACCCAGATTGGTAAGTCTGATTTTCACGTGTTTTGCATCCGGACATGGAAGGGCAACAGCCACGCCTCCTGGGCATTTACCGGTCTTTTGCACCCGAAGACAAACATGCAGCTAGCTGCTTTTGAAAGCGAACACGATTTTTGACAGCCATTTTCGACGGTTTATAGCCGGTTTTGCAACCTGAAACATATTCCATCACCTAGGCGCTGAAAATATCTATACGGCCGTGTGCCCACCTCAAAAACGGCATAAAATGAATTTAGCGGCTTTTTCATCTGGGTTATTCAGATGTACGTTTTTGATGCGGTTTTCGCCGGCCGTGGTGGTCTAACGGTTCTAGACGCGCAGTCCGGAACCGCGCAACTACTACGGTCGCAGGTTCGAATCCTGCCTGGGGCATGGATGTGTGTGATGTCCTTAGGTTAGTTAGGTTTAAGTAGTTCTAAGTTCTAGGGGACTGATGAGCACAGATGTTAAGTCCCATAGTGCTCACAGCCATTTGAACCATTTGATGCGGTTTTCTTTTTGTAATAGCATTTTTTATTATAGATTCTGGAGAAATAGGTTGAAATAGATCGGCCAGAAATTATTCAAGTTTAAAAATAACATGTGGGAGGGGTCGACAAGATGGATTTTCTGATCACAGTTTATCGCACTTCATCATATCGCGAAAGTGGACACTTCGCATGTTTGCTCATGCAGTTGATATTGCATGTGAAAATGCATGGATTGAGTACAAGGAAAAAGTATCAGAATTAGGTGTTCCTAAAAATAAGACCCTTGATTTGCTTCACTTTAGGCAAATGTGGCCAAAGCACTGACAAAAATAGATAAGCCAGCTGCCAGGAAAAGGGGGCGTTCCACTTGTGAGAGTAGAACTTCAAAACAAGCCAATGCGGAAGTTTGTCCAGAAGCTGATGTTCGTTTGGACAAAGTTCGCGGGCATCTTCCAGTGGTGAGTGACAAAAAATCATTTGACAGGTGCAAGAAAACGGGTTGCAAAGGCAAAACCAAACTTTGTTCTGTAAAACGTAACATTCACTTACGACTGGATAGGAAAAGAAATTGTTTCTTTGATTATCATTCTTCACAAGTGTTTATGTATAACATCATTAAGTGAGCTTTGTGTAATTTATGTACTTTGGTGAAATAAAATCAAATAAAATACTTTGACTTTTCGACTTATACTGCACCAACTTGAACACAACGTCCGCATTTGGGGACACGTTGTATCCTCTCTTGGGGGGGGGGGGGGGGGCACCTCGGAATATTTTATACATCTAAAAAATCATAATTTAATTCGAACAACGTGGATAGCAACGCCATGATTTTTGTTCGATAAAAAAAATAATTCGTGACCGAAAGGGTGAAATTTGACCAACCAAAGCGATCACATAAGCCTTAGCAGTAATGCGTCCTTGCAGCACAGCCATTCTTCACGTGGAATACCACGATACGGGTGCCCAAATCATCACCAAACGCCTGCCAAGTTTCACTCCTGAGACGTAAATTGGCCATGCTCAAATTCACTAAGGTCAAACATAATGCACTCACAACTACAGAAGAAGCATAATAAATTCCTGAAAATCGAATTGGCAAGTACTCTATATATATATATATATATATATATATATATATATATATATATATATATATATATATATATATATATATAAAATGAAGGAAGTACTGGGAAGAACGGAAGAAAAAGAAACACCATAAGTCTTAAGTTGTATGCGGTCTATAGCTGGCCAAATTCATAATTTAAAAATATATATATATATATATATATATATATATATATTTTAAATTATGAATTTGGCCAGCTATAGACCGCATACAACTTAAGACTTATGGTGTTTCTTTTTCTTCCGTTCTTCCCAGTACTTCCTTCATTTTCTCGCCAACTGCTCGTCTCTGCTCATCTGTCCACACTCTCTTGGGTCGAGGTTTTGGCGCATCTTCTTCATAGTTTGCGTTTTCTATAAGTAGCCTAAAGTTATTCCTGTCACGTATTATTTCTTCTGTAACACCTATTTTGTTGGCGTCTTTCTTTACTGCTTCTATCCATCCTACAGTGTTTTTCAGCTTACTAACGTAATTAAAAATTTTCTTTGTAATCCGTGTTTCTTCCATTCTTTTTAAATGTCCATAAAATTTTAGCCGTCTCTTCCTCATTGTATCTGTGATCTTTCCTGTATTTTTGTATAGGTCTTCATTTCTCCTTTTAATCCACCTATTTTCCTTGTTTTTCTCAGGACCTAGAATTTTTCTTAATATTTTTCTCTCTCTTTTTTCTAGTTCTCTTAATTCGCCTTTCTTATTCAATGTTAGGCACTCTGATCCATATGTTGCTTGTGTCCTAATAACTGAATTATAATGTTTAATCTTTGCTTGTACGGATATTGATTTCTTATTGTAGTAGTTTTGTGCTAATTTATATGCAAATTCCAACTGTTTTGTTCTTTCTTTATTTGTTGTGTTATCCAGTCCATTGGCTTGGATCCACTCCCCCAGGTATTTGAATCTATCAACTCTTTTAATTTTTCCATACTTTGTTTTCATAAACTTTTCTGTATTATGTTTGTGTTCTATATACTCGGTTTTTTCGTAGGATATTTTTAGCCCAGTCTTTTCAGCAATCTCGTGTAACATATCAAGCATATATATACCGGAACATTAAAACATGTGAGTATAAATTATAAATCTTCTAGATCCACGAATTGGCACAATATCCCGTCAAAACAAATGTTTCCTCGACTCATCTCACATCGTCCAGGAGAAAACAGATTGAAATCAGTTGTCTGATTAAAAAAAGAGGATGACACGCAGAAGGAGAGGAGGAAACCAAATGAAAATTTATGGATTAAGAGGGTATGTGATGTTATTTCAATGATTACAAAATCGAGTCAAATTTACGAAAAAGTTGGCAGTATGCTCCCACTTATCGGTATGATGTTGCACCTCTCTCTGACTTGAATGCATACATTGGTTCGGTTGGGAAGGGTTACATGAATGTGTGGTGTCTTTCGGACACATCCGAAAGAACAGACACCACGCATTCACATAACTGATGCGCCTAACTGAGAAATGGATCCACCTTTTTCAGTGTGGCTGTACAACTACGTCCGACCTTCTATGGGAATCTCAGCGTAGCGAACTTGCAGAAAATGGACTGAGACTGCGGACAGTGACGCTCGACGGGAATGTGGATCGGCCTTGAGGCGTGCCGAGATAGTCCACGCAGTTGCGATAACGCTGTCTCCTGGATGGCGCAGTGGTTAACACTCCTGCCTAGTATGCAGGAGATCCCGGGTTCGAATCGTGGCCCGGTACACATTTTCACTCGTCGCTGCTGATCCCGCGTAACGTCCCAATGCAGCTGACACCAGCGGTCCCCTCACTTTCCTTTCATTTCTTCCCCTCTCCACTTGCAATTTACATATAATGTAACTAGTACTTGAGGTCCCGGCTGGAGTTGACGTCCGATCTGACTCGACATCTGATCTACGGGGGACAGATCTGTGGACTGTGCTCGATACAGAGGCACTTCATTGAAGCTGAAGCAGTTCACATAGACCTGTGTCGGCGAGCATCGGTGCTCATATACAAGCTCTGGAAACACGTCTCAGAGCGTCAGTACAATACGTACTAGAACAGGGCTTCACAACATACATGCTCGCGGAGCAAGCTGTGAGCAGCAAGGCGCGAGCACCGAGCAGCGCGAGCACGCTACCCCCACTACCGGACCACAACGGAGAGTGGGGAAAGTCACGTGGGGCACACAACAGCTGCCGCCAGTCAATGTAAATCCGCGGCCACCTGCAGGGATATCACTCACGAATTATTACTGCGACAAATGAAACAAATAAAGGAGAATGTACACATGTCACATAATTTTATTAGCTTAGTGTATGCCTCTACAGTCGCATTAATTTGTGAACTGTTACACAATAAAAGGTGTCACTGAAGTGTGGGATTCTCGGTTATCTTGTACTTTTTGCCCTTTACAATTGCGTCTATGTTCGGAGTAATTGTTCTTGTGCATTTTAGGCGCAACGTGCAGTTTAAATTTCGATTAGACAATGCGTTTCTCAGGCGCGTCTTGTTACATTTCATTGCAGAGAACAGTTGTTCACAAATATACGTGGAACCGAACATTGATATTATTGTAGCCGCCAGTTTGTGCAAACGAGGAAATCTATCCTGAGGGAAGTGTCTGTAGAATTCCAAAATGTTTTTTTTTTGTTCTGAAATTTGTCTCTGTATTCTCTGTCACACTGCAGGTCAATAATTTCTTGCTCCAGCTCAGGACGAATCTTAAATATTCGCTGAATATGGAGATAACAGATCAAAATCACTGTCTAGTGCTGTCAGATCTTGAATGCGCTGATCAACTACACTATGTGAATAACGTTCACAGTCTTTGAGAACATCTTCCATGGATGATAATTTAGGAAAATGAGCTAGGTTTCCTGTTTCCAGCTGACTCACCCAAAGTGCCAATTTCATTTTAAAAGCTCGTATTCGATCTATGAAATGAGTAATTAGCAGATCTTTACCTTGTAGTGAAATGTTCAAAGCATTCAGATGGATAGTTAGAGCTGCTAAGAACGCGAGATCACATTCAAACGTGCGCGCGCATTTCCCCTCCCTCCCTACTTCGCGACCTTGCACCTCCTCGCGAGCACGTGCCTGAGCAGACGCGAGTACTCGCGCTCAAAACCGGCCAGTTGTTAAGCCCTGTACTAGAATGTCATAATTTACCAAAAATTATATAGAAAATACACCAAATTATGTATACATCATCTGTATAACAGTGCTTATACACTGAAGCGCCAAAGAAACTGGTTTAGGTATGCGTACTCAAATACTGACATATGTAAACAAGCAGAATACGGCACTGCGGTTGGCAACGCCTATATAAGACAACAAGTGCCTGGCGCAGTTGTTAGATCGGTTACTGCTGCTACAATGGCAGATTACCAAGATTAAAGTGAGTCTGATCGTGGTGTTATAGTCGGTGCACGAGCGATGGGACACAGCACCTCAGAGGCAGCAATGAAGTGGGTATTTTCCCGAACGACCATTTCACGAGTATACCATGAATATTAGGTATCCGGTAAAACAAACGAATGAAGAGAATCGTTCAACGTAACAGTAGTGCAACCCTTCTGCAAACTGCTGCACATTTCAGTGCTGGACCATCAAGTGTCAACGTGCGAATTATTTAACGAAACACCATCGATATGGGCTTTCGCAGCCGAAGGCTCATTCGTGTACCATTGATGATTGCACGACACAACGCTTTACGCCTCGCCTGATTCCGTCAACATCGACATTGGACTGTTGATGATTGGAAACATGTTGCCTGGTCGGACGAATCTCGTTTCAAATTGTATCGAACGAGTGGAGACAACCTCATGAACCCATGGACCCTGCTTGCCAGCAGGGAATGTACAAGCTGGTTGAGACTCTGTCATGGTGTATGACGTGCGCTGTTGGAGTGATGTGGGACTATCTGATAGCCTAGATACGATCTGACAGGTGACACGTACTTAAGCATCCTGTCTGATCATCTGTACCCATTCACGTCCATTGTGCATACCGACGGACTTGGGCAATTCCAGCGGAACAATGCGACACCCCACAAGTCCAGAATTGCTAGAGAGAGAGTGGCTCCAGGAACACTATTCTGAATTTAAACACTTTCGCTGGCCAACAAACTCCTCAGACATGAACATTATTGATTATATCTGGGATACGTTGCAACGTGCTGTTCAGAAGAGATCTGCACTCCCTCGTACTCTTACGGATTTATGGACAGCTCTGCAGAACTCATGGTGTCAGTTCCTTCCACCGCTGCTTCATATATTAGTTGGGTCCACGCCACGTCGTGTTGCAGCACTTCTGCGTATTAGCGAGGCCTGTACACGATATTAGGCAAGTGTACCAGTTTCTTTGGATCTTCAGTGTGTTTTGTAAACATACGACATCGTAGCTGTAAAACTGTCAAACCACTGTCGTAACAAGTTAATTACTGCCTTAGTGCAGCAGATATAGAACGGCACTCAAAATACAGTTCCAACGATATTATATGTGTGACAATCCATGTACGCAATATACATTATGTGATCAAAAGTATTCGGGCACCCCCAAAAACATACGTTTGTATTATTAGGTGCATTGTGCTGCCACCTGCTGCCAGGTGCTCCATATCAGTCACCTCAGTAGTCATTAGACATCATGAGAGAGTGGAATGGGACGCTCCACGGAAATCACGGGCCGGCCGGTGTGGCGGAGCGGTTCTAAGCGCTTCAGTCTGGAAGCGGGCGACCGCTACGGTCGCAGGTTCGAATCCGGCTTCGGGCATGGATGTATGTGATGTCCTAAGGTCAGTTACATTTAAGTTCTAGGGGACTGATGACGTCAGATGTTAAGGCCCATAGTGCACAGAGCCATTTGGAAATCACGGACTTCGAATGTGGCCAGGTGATTCGGTGTCACTTGTGTCATACGTGTGTACGCAAGATTTCCACACTCTTAAACATCCCTAGGTCAACTGTCTCCGATATGATAGTAAAGTGGAAACGTTAACGGACACGTACAGCACAAAAGCGTACAAGCCGACCTCGTCTGTTGACTGGCATAGATTGCCGATATTTGAAGTGGGTCGTAATGCATAATAGGCAGTCATCTATCCAGACCATCACACAGGAATTCCAAACTCCATCAGGATCCACTGCAAGTACTATGACAGTTAAGCGGGAGTTGAGGAAACTTGGATTTCACGGTCGAGCGGCTGCTCATAAGACACAAATCACGCCGGTAAATGCTAAACGACGCCTCGCTTGGTGTAAGGAGCGTAAACATTGGACGATTGAACAGTGGAAAAACGTTGTGTGGAGTGACGACTCACGGTACACAATGTGGTCATCCGATGTCAGGGTGTGGGTATGGCGAATGACCGGTGAAATTCATCTGCCAGTGTGTCTAGTGAAAACAGTAAAATTCGGAGGCGGTGATGTTACGGCGTGGTTGTGTTTTTCATGGACGGGTCTTGCACCCCTTGTTATTTTGCGTGGCACTATCGCAGCAAATACCTACATGGATGCTTTAAGCACCTTTTTGCTTCCCACTGTGAAGAGCAATTCGGGGATGGCGATTGTATTTTTCAACACGATCGAGCACCTGTTCATAATGCACGGCCTGTTGCGGAGTGGTTACACGACAATAACATCGCTATAAGGGACTGGCACGCACAGAGTCCTGATCTGAATCCTAAAGAACACCTTCGGGATGTTTTGGAACGACGACTTCGTGCCAGGCCTCACCGACCGACATCGATACTTGTCCTCAGTGCAGCACTTTGTGAAGAATGGGCTGCCATTCCCCAAGAAAGCTTCCAGCACCTGACTGAACGTTTACCTGCGAGAGTGGAAGCTGTAATCTAGGCTAAGGGTGGGCCAATACCAAATTGAATTCCAGCATTACCGATGGAGGGCGCCACGAACTTGTAACTCATTTTCAGCAAGGCGTGCGGATACTATTGATGACATTGTGTGTTGTGTTGGCAGAAGAGCCAACACCATGTTACTAGTGGAGGCCGAAATGCACGCGTTTTAGCTCACGCAGGCTGGCGTGAGGAGGGAAGGACTCTACTGACGTGAGGTCTGGAACATGATAAAGAATTATAATTCAGAAAGCGGACGTAAGTAGTTGGATACTTAACTTTAATCCATTAATGATGAACGTCGCTCTTGACGCTACATGATTCACAATATTATCTTTTCAGAAGACATATAGCAACTGAATATGGCACCTTGCTAGGTCGTAGCAAATGACGTAGCTGAAGGCTATGCTAAACTGTCGTCTCTGCAAATGAGCGCGTATGTAGACAGTGAACCATCGCTAGCAAAGTCGGCTGTACAACTGGGGCGAGTGCTAAGGAGTTTCTCTAGACTAGACCTTCCGTGTGGCAGCGCTCGGTCTGCAATCACTGATAGTGGCGACACGCGGGTCCGACGTATACTAACGGACCGCGGCCGATTTAAAGGCTTCCACCTAGCAAGTTTGGTGTCTGGCAGTGACACCACATAGTGTACCTACAAGTAAATAGCAATCCATGCTCAATTTTCTACTATAACATACAAATGCATGATGACAATAACGTCAGCCACGTTGCACCGAATGTCACTGGATAACGGCAGTTTAGGCGAAATGGATCGATAGTGAAAGTTGAAGAAATAAATATTACTACCAAGCAGTAGTGAGTTGCTGGGCTGTGATGCGTATGGTGCACTAACGGTGATCCTCCCTTGTGTTGGTTGGACGTGATCGATAGGAACCTTGACGACGAGTACGCCTTCCCCCACGTTCCCATACCGTCCAACACTGGCCCACTGTCACATCTGAATACCCCACAAATCTGGACTTCGCACGATTCGACCAGACGGTCAAATAGAGACCCACAATGGGAGCCTTTAGAGCTCTGCCTCACATGAGTAAGCGGCTTCTCCGTGTTTCTCGCAGTGATCGCTTAACATGTGACACTATTCACACGCCTTACAAATCATATCAGGCCTGATAACAACGCTAACTCGAACAACACTAATGCATTGTGGTGGTCCTTCTAACTGCCACAGAGAGTTGCAATCATTTACATACATGGCGATTGTCATCCGACCATGTTTTCAAGATGTTTCATGATTTTGTCAGGCAGCCTAAATCATAACAAACTAGTAACCTTAACGATAAGCTTAACAAAAATTCGTCACTGCAGTGGGGGATACGTCTCTGAACATTTAGCGCATTGCACGGAACAATAACTGTTAAATAAGTGTGCCTTATTCTCCACTGATAAAATACCCAGCAATACATCACTAGATCCTTGCTAATTTTCTCAGTACCGCCCGTAGAGTCCATACAGCGTAGAATACAAAGTGGGAGAAGTAGATCACTCAGGATTCAGAATCAGAGCTCGACAGCTTCAGTGTCGTGTATGCCCTTCCCGTGCGTTAATCGCAACACCGTATCTACTGGTCTCTAGAGCTCACTTTTCGTTATGCATTACCATTCTTCAACGGACAGTCCGTGAAGAATTTATGGCGCAGTAGGACAACCACGAACACTCTACACGTGCTCTGTGGGACTGAAGACTGGTCTGATCGCTGACCATTCTAACCTCCCCTAGCCATCCCAGGTCATGCTCAGTACGTACAGGTGTTTCAGAAGTGGTGGTCAATATTCAGGGATATAACAGGAATGATCATTCGAAACATGGGATGTAAAACGCATACCTTAAGAGCTAGGAGCAATTCTTGATCTTCGATACTGTGAAAAAAATCTCTTCTACTGCAGGCTCTTTGCTTTCCATATTTTTGGAAGTGGTAGTATGGATCAAAACAAGAAAAAAATGTCCTGTAAACATGTGCTCGAAAATGAACACCTTAAAAGTTATGATCGCTTGTTGATTAGAGGAGTTGTGTTTCAAAACAGCGAAGATGAACAAGTGCTCATAGCTCTGAAGTTATGTGTTTTAGGGCACATGTTTACTGGACTTTTTTTCTTGTTTTAGTCTATATTACCACTTCCCAAAATATGGAAAGCAAAGAGCTCGCAGTGGAAGAGATTTGTTTCACAGCATTGAAGATCAAGACGCTCATAGCTCTGAAGGTATGCGTTTCAGACGCCATGTTTACTTGACTTTTTGGTTTCGAATGGTTATTCCTGTCACATCCTTGAATATTGAGCATGACTTCTGAAACACCCTGTATAAATTGTCTCTATCGTGCGGGAAATGGAACTAACGACCGATAACATATGCAGCACCCACCAAATAGTCTACCAGGATCTGCTTGATTTACTTCTTGACGTACGCCACGCATAGCGACAAGATCCGCACAGCCGTCGGTATTAGTGCTATTTCAGACCATCACAGAACCGTCTGCAAATATGTGGATTTTCTGGACAGCATATGGAGCATTCTATTCACCGCTTCGCCTCACGCACTTACACACACCTCACCTCACGCCACGAAAAATATCGAACCGTAAACAACACACGTCTCTAATGCTATATTGCCAATGGAAGTGCCTAGTCAGAACACAAGGTGAGGAACGTGAAGTCTCTGTCTTACCGATGTACTCTGACAGAACTTTCGGATTGTAACATGAACGGTACGAACAGGCCGGGCGATTCAGTGGCCCTTTTGAGGTCTTACTACGCTGATCCTAAAATTCCGCCATGCAGATGTTTCCAGATAACTATTATCGTCTGGGGCTATATAAGAGTCGATAACTTGATCTAGCCTACCATGTGCCCTGACTGGTCTCACGGCAGCGATTCCATTTCCGACAACTGGCACGCGGGAATACACTGAAATTTTCTGCTCTACGGCGAAAGATAGAGCTTTCCTGGATCAAGGTGACTGCCTACGTAATTCGTTAAAATGTCGGATGGCATGTACTTGATAGAAAACAATGTCGCTAGGTTAATTTCCTTCGAAATGACAACGTTTCAAAACATATACTTTGTATTGAAGTGTTATATGACATCGGTACATAGGACCAATCCTATATATATGCAGTAGCATGCGAGTAATAAATGTACTGAGCAACAAAGGTTGCAGCCTATCTATGCAATTATGCGGCTTGCAAACCCAGTGCCAGAACAGAGGTAAACAACAGTTGTTACGAAACACGTCCTGCTAATTCTTTTAACAATGAATGATGTGTTGACAAGAGCCATGCGACGAACACAAGGGTGATATCTACACTCCTGGAAATGGAAAAAAGAACACATTGACACCGGTGTGTCAGACCCACCATACTTGCTCCGGACACTGCGAGAGGGCTGTACAAGCAATGATCACACGCACGGCACAGCGGACACACCAGGAACCGCGGTGTTGGCCGTCGAATGGCGCTAGCTGCGCAGCATTTGTGCACCGCCGCCGTCAGTGTCAGCCAGTTTGCCGTGGCATACGGAGCTCCATCGCAGTCTTTAACACTGGTAGCATTCCGCGACAGCGTGGACGTGAACCGTATGTGCAGTTGACGGACTTTGAGCGAGGGCGTATAGTGGGCATGCGGGAGGCCGGGTGGACGTACCGCCGAATTGCTCAACACGTGGGGCGTGAGGTCTCCACAGTACATCGATGTTGTCGCCAGTGGTCGGCGGAAGGTGCACGTGCCCGTCGACCTGGGACCGGACCGCAGCGACGCACGGATGCACGCCAAGACCGTAGGATCCTACGCAGTGCCGTAGGGGACCGCACCGCCACTTCCCAGCAAATTAGGGACACTGTTGCTCCTGGGGTATCGGCGAGGACCATTCGCAACCGTCTCCATGAAGCTGGGCTACGGTCCCGCACACCGTTAGGCCGTCTTCCGCTCACGCCCCAACATCGTGCAGCCCGCCTCCAGTGGTGTCGCGACAGGCGTGAATGGAGGGACGAATGAAGACGTGTCGTCTTCAGCGATGAGAGTCGCTTCTGCCTTGGTGCCAATGATGGTCGTATGCGTGTTTGGCGCCGTGCAGGTGAGCGCCACAATCAGGACTGCATACGACCGAGGCACACAGGGCCAACACCCGGCATCATGGTGTGGGGAGCGATCTCCTACACTGGCCGTACACCACTGGTGATCGTCGAGGGGACACTGAATAGTGCACGGTACATCCAAACCGTCATCGAACCCATCGTTCTACCATTCCTAGACCGGCAAGGGAACTTGCTGTTCCAACAGGACAATGCACGTCCGCATGTATCCCGTGCCACCCAACGTGCTCTAGAAGGTGTAAGTCAACTACCCTGGCCAGCAAGATCTCCGGATCTGTCCCCCATTGAGCATGTTTGGGACTGGATGAAGCGTCGTCTCACGCTGTCTGCACGTCCAGCACGAACGCTGGTCCAACTGAGGCGCCAGGTGGAAATGGCATGGCAAGCCGTTCCACAGGACTACATCCAGCATCTCTACGATCGTCTCCATGGGAGAATAGCAGCCTGCATTGCTGCGAAAGGTGGCTATACACTGTACTAGTGCCGACATTGTGCATGCTCTGTTGCCTGTGTCTATGTGCTTGTGGTTCTGTCAGTGTGATCATGTGATGTATCTGACCCCAGGAATGTGTCAATAAAGTTTCCCCTTCCTGGGACAATGAATTCATGGTGTTCTTATTTCAATTTCCAGGATTGTATATCTACATAATTACTCCGCAAGCCACTTGACGGTGTGTGGCGGAGGGTACTCATGATATCATCAACTGACCCCCCCACTCCCCCCTTTTCCCTTTTCCACCAGCGAATGGTGCATGAGAAGAATTATTATTGGTAAGGCTCTATATTAGCTCTTATTTCTCCAATTTTCTCGTAGTGGTCATTTCGCGAGATATGTCTGGGAGAAAGTAACATGTTGTCCGACTCTTCCCGGGAAGTACTATCTAGAAATTTCAAAAGCATACCTCTCCGAGATGCACGACGCGTCTTTTGTAGTGTCTGCCACTGGATTTGGTTGAGCATCACGTCGACCAAAGGTCGACCAAAGGATCCCGTGACGAAACACATCGCTGTTCGTTGGATCTTCTCTATCTCTTCTAACAATCCTACCTGGTAAGAGTCCCATAATGATGAACAATACTCAACAATAGGTCGAACACGCCCCTTGTTAGCCACTTCTTTGTGAGTGAGTAATATTTAGTTAAGATTCTTCATATAAATCTCAGTATGGCTTTTGATTTTCCTATTTTTCTGTTTTATGTGGCAGCCGGCCTCAGTGGCAGAGCGGTTCTAGGCGCTACAGTCTGGAACCGCACGACCGCTACGGTCGCAGGTTCGAATCCTGCCTCGGGCATGGATGTGTGTGATGTCCTTAGGTTAGTTAGGTTTTAGGAGTTCTAAGTTCTAGGGGACTGATGACCTCAGAAGTTAAGTCCCATAGTGCTCAGAGCCATATGAACCATTTTTTTATGCGGCCTTTACACTTTCAGTTTATCATCCATAGCAGCATTGGGACTCTGCATAATCCAGAAATAGCCCCTTTCCTTTTAAATGTATTATTATTATTTAGTTACTAATAAATAGAAAAGAAAGGGCTTCTTTTTGTAAGTTTTCACAGTCACTTGGTGCGTCGGCAAGCTCTCGAGTTAATTCGTAAATTATATGAGAATGAATACGTGCTTGACATGTAAACTTCTGTTGTTTAGTGCTCAAAGTGACTTAACTCATGTGATGTGTCATTTAGGTGACCTCAACTCCTCCCATCTTGATGGACAAAATCACAGCAAGTGACCATAAGCATGGTCCCACTTGCGAAACATAGCCTCTTCGCGTAATCATACCTTAAATAGCCACGAAAGTCTTGGGGAACGGTTCCTGTTTCCCATGTAATCATCGATATTTAAATTTTCCGTATTTATTTTAGACTGATTAAGGCGAGCACCAGGATGGTTCCTTACAATAAGCTAATGGAACTTTAAAATCAAATCTCCTGCCTTTCATTCCCAACTTGAGACACTCACCGAAATTACAGTGATGGCTGTCAAACAAATGACGAGCGTGCTGGTGAAGAACTGAATGAGAACTGTAAGGCTCAGCACTGACTCCATCTCGTCTACACACCTGAAACATATATACACTCGTGGAAAAAATAGCAACACCATAAAATAATTAATACAGTGTAATGAAATTTCTCTAATACGTTTGTCTAGGTGACTTAATAAGTGATTAACATTTCAAGATGCATGATAGTATAACCGAGAGGTAAGCCATTGAATACTGGTACATTAATAACCGGTGTAACCACCACAATGTTGAACGCAAGCAGGCAAACGTGCATGCATTGTGTTGTACAGGTCTCGAATGTCAGTTTTTGGGGTAGAGTTCCCTGCCTGTTGCAGTTGTTCTGTCAATATAGTGGCCCTTAATGTCCCATATGTGCTCCATTGGAGACGGATATGGTGATAGAGCAGGCAAAGCCAAAATGTCGACACTCTGCAGAGTATGTTGGGTTACAACAGTGGTAATGGGGGAGCGTTATCCAGTTGGAAAACATCCCCCGGAATGCTGTTTATGAATGGCAACAAAACAGGTCTTATCACCAGACTGACCAGTGTAGCACGCACACAGGTTGGTTGCAGGCCTTCAAATGGCCTCCTTCTAACTGACACACGAACATCACTGACACCTAGGCAGAGCCAGCTTTCATCAAAAAACATAACAGACCTCCATCCTCCCCTCCAATGAGCTCTCAATCGACACGACTGACGTCGCAAATGGCGGTGGTTTGAGGTCAATGGAAGGCACGCTCCAGGGTCGGAGCTGTCCTTAAAGCAACCAATTTGCAATAGTTCGTTGTATGACTGGGTACCACTGCTGCTGAAATCGCTGCTGCAGATCCAGTACGATGCACTACAGCCATACGCCGAATACAATGATATTCCCTCTCGGTAGTGCCGCGTGGCCGTCCAGAGCCCTGTCTTCGTGCGACTGTACGTTCTCGTGACCACTGCTGCCAGCAATCATGCACGTCGGCTACATTCCTGCGAAGTCGTTTTGCAGTATCAAAGAAGGAACAGCCCTTAAACCATATCGTTCAAACCCAGTGAGGTGTTGATAACGGGGTCTTCGTCGCCTTATGGGCATTCTTGACTAACAACAACTTTCCACGTCCAGTCTCAAAGGTAATCGGTGCACATTTCATGCTGCGCCGACTCAGTGCGCGTCTGTATTGGGGCGTCTCCTTGCGCTCTGCGCGGCAGCCTATTGTACGGGTCATGCTGGGTGTACTCGACATGCAGCCGCCTGAGTGCTTATAGCGTGGTTTTTAAGTTCAGCAATTGGCATTTTGGTTGTCCGTAACGGCATTTATGCCCTGATGTTGGCTTCCTAGAGTTTATGCCATATCTCTGGTCATTCGTAGCAGACCGCAAGTTTATATTCTTCCGCCTGTGAGTGCATTTTTACGGATTTAATCCTGTTTCTTCGGTCAGTCCCTGTTCACCTCGAGTCTTACCGGTCGACGCCACATTACTCATGCGTCACCCGTACAGACTTTCTCGTACAGATAGACTTGTGCGGTTTTTACGCAAACAATTAAGGTGTTTTTTATTGATGGATTCCAGCCTTAACGGCGCACCGATTCTTACTTGATTTGGTTTAATGTCCTACTTACTTTTGGTTAAATGTTATAGTAGCAACTGGTCTCCTTAAATCCAGGAAGTGTACATGCCTTTATTCAAATAAAGGAACTTTGAAATTACAACTCCAGCGGATTTTATTCATCATGAAAAATACAAGTATCAGTGGATGTCTCACTAAGAATATATTGTGAACAGTATATGTATCAAATGTACTACGAGAACACATGCTCAGACAACAGCCGACTGACGTATCATCGCCTTTCCAAACCATGAAGGACAGAAACGTTGAATTTGGAGAAAGTGTTGATCTTATACTGTAGGCATCGTTTAAAGAGATTTTTTTGAAATTCCCCCCCCCTAAGGGGGGGGGGGTGAAACAAGGAATGCTAGGTTTTTTGAAAATATGTCGCTATTAAGGCATTTTTAAAGCTGTAACTACGAAAATTGGTATTTGGTTCCTCGGTCAGAAATAAAAAAAGCAGTGTTTCAGCATTTTTAGAAATGCAGCCCTTCAGGGGTTGAAATAGTGAGGGAAATTTTGTCTAAACAAATCATTATTAAAGAAGTACTAAAGTATTTTTAAGGCTATATCTTTGAAAATTGGTATTTGACTTCTTGATTAGAAATAAAAAATTAATGTGCAGTGCTTTTGGAAATTCAATCCCTAAGCGTTAGAATAGCGGATGCAAATTTTTATGAAAATATTTCGTTATATTACAACATTTCTAAAGCCAAATCTATGAAAATTGATATTTTGCTTCTCAGAAATAAAGAAATGTGCATTAGGGAATGAAAGTTTATATGGCAGTATCACTACAAGAACTCAAAAAGAAGGAGTAACAAAAACCTCTGACTCCAGTTACCAGAAGCGCTTTTTGGTCAGAAGTACTTTCGGAGGTGACCATGCTTCTATGGCCTTAATTGGCGCGAAAAGTGAAGAAGTTGCTGCAGTTTACGAAATTAATCAAAGAAAGCTATTTAAAAGTCACGACTTTGTAAAATTTGCGCAGGCCTAATACATGTTTATAAAACTAATTTTGTTGTAACTTCATCGCAAAAGCGAGCGAAGCAGCGGACATTAAGTTAGCTAAAAATGAAACACTGGAGCAAGTGAAACATGTTAATTACTTTTTAAAATATCTTAGAATTACGAAATGGTCGAAAAAATTAAGATGTGAAAAATTAAAAAAAACCTCAAACAGCACACTTGAAATTTTGGTACTAAACATGCAAAATAAAATAGGTCAGAGGTGAATTTTACGTGAGCTAAAGCTTGAAACGGGACAGACTGAATCATAAATACTGAGGTTTAAAACCACTTTGTATAGTTCACATGCATAAAAAAAGAGGTGAAAGGAAACAGACGACAGGAGCACCTACTAAGATCTATCAAAGAGACCACAAAAAATCCGAAAAATAAGTGTAAATCGAAAGGGAACGGGCAGTCTACAGAAGCAAGGAAAAGATGGTGAACGTAAGCGACAAAGAAACTACTGTATAAGGAAATTAAAGGCGACGTTTCAAAGCATAGCTCTTGTCATCTTCAAGCAGCGTTCTTACCGTTCATGACGAGAAATCTGCGTGGTTTGTCATTGTAGTATCCATATTTTTGGTTTAGCATTTAATTTGTTAGTAAAAATGTTGGTTGTTACTCAACAAGCGTTAACAATTGCGCTCAGTACCATCCTCTATGGACATGGCAATGAGTTTCAAATATTGGTTTATGCAGGGTCTTTCCTCACTAGCTGTTTAAAGAGTTGCAAAAATGATTATATATGGGTATATGACGACTCACTCTAATGTTTTCTGAGCACCATGCTTTGTAGCAAAAAACATTAATTGAATAACAACTTATTCACGACCATCATATAGCTGCAATTAATATTATATTTGTCAACACCTGCATGTGTTTCGTGATATACTCATTATCCACCCCAGATCTGTCATAAAATGTGAAAATGTTCTTGAAAGCTATTTTAATAATGCAGATGATGGCAAAAACACAACTCAATTACTAACACTTAAAAGGGGATCTTAAGTACTTACAGGATTTGCAGGTCAGTGCATGGATATCGATTTCCTAAAGCAGCACAGCCCATTTCTCTAAAAAACTTGAAAACATCTTAGAAGGTCAGGAGATTTCCGAGCCTTTTTAACAACAAAACATTTTAAATCATCTGGCAGTTGTGCACGAAACACAAATGTCTCTTAATGGTAAGGATTCTGGTTCGAATCTCGCTAACAGCTACTCTTATGGACCTTTATTTAAGATTCATATTTATCACCAAATATAAATTTTAATTAACAAATACGCGACCATAAATTTTTTATAAAATCAACAACTTTTGATTTGTTATCACTAATTACATGAGTACGTGAATATTCTCAATACATTCAAATTTCGTACAAAAAAGCGAAACATCAAACGGAAAACCAAATAGTTCATTTCCAGAACTTGAACATATACGTTTTTCATATTAGGTGCATTCTGCTACCACCTACTGCCAGGTACTCCATATCAGCGTCCTCAATAATCATTAGACATTGTGAGAGAGCGGAATGGGGTGCTCAGTGGAACTCGCGAACTTCGAAGTTGTGTCATACGTCTGTACGCGAGATTTCCACACTCCTAAACATCCCTAGGTCCACTGTTCTCGATGTGATAGTGAAGTGGAAACGTGAAGGGACACGTACAGCACTAAAGCGTACAGGCCGACCTCGTCTGTTGACTGACAGAGACCGTCGAAAGTTGAAGAGGGTTCTAATGTGTAATAGGCAGACATCTATAGAGACTATCACACAGAAAATCCAGTATCCATCAGGATCCACTGCAAGTAGTATTACAATTAGGCGGGAGGTGAGAAAACTCGGATTTCATGGTCGAGCGGCTGCTCATAAGCCACGCATCACGCCAGTAAATGCAAACGACGCCTCGCTTGGTGTAAAAAATGTAAGCATTGGACGATTGAACAATGGAGTGTGTGGCGAAATAAATAAAAAACATTAAGTTTATTTATTTATTTATTTATTTTGAAAAAAAGGAAAAATTACGGACATGGAACTGTAACTTTAGAATTTTTGAAAGGCTTTTTAGCGGACTGTCTTGACCGTTTTGAATGCGGACAAATTCAGTGCTGTGTGAAATTTGCCTGTAATATAATTTACCATTCCGATTAATTACATTTTTGAATTCTACGTCATTGTTGATTTATTCAGAGTTCTCACCTTAGACGTAAAATTCGTCCTTCTGCCACAATATTAATTCATTTGCGCCGTCGATGTTCTTCTCTTTGTTGACCGTGTGTACCTTCCTGAGTCGGCATTGGTTCACTTCACTAAGACGGTGGAAACCAAGGCATACAATGCTACGTCGCTTTAAATAATTCTCGTAAAACTTAGATATTTCTCACTATTTTTTATTCACAACACAATAAGACTTGCTGTGCTCGTCGCACAAACCATAATTACTAACTATATGGCTGCCTTTCCACACACTCCAAAAATTACGTCCATCCTCCACAAGGCAACAATCGAAAGTGTCTCTTAGCTCCTTCTTGGAGTATGAAACAAAAGAGAATCCAATGTGAACATTACAAAGATTATAATCTACATGCCTCTCAATTTAATCTTTGGCGCAGCCTTTAAGGTATTGTATGTCTCTGCGTCGGAATGTGTCATTACAAGTGACGAATCACGGTACACAATGTGGCGTTCCGATGGCAGGGTGTGGGTATGGCGAATGCCCAGTGAACGTCATCTGCAAGCGTGTGTAGTGCCAACAGTAAAATTCGGAGGCGGTGTTGTTATGGTGTGGTAGTGCTTTTTATGGAGGGGGCTTGCACCTCTTGTTTTGCCTGGCACCATAAAAGTACAGCTCTTTGCAGACCTTTAAAACACCTTCTCGCTTCCAATTGTTGAAGAGCAATCCAGGGATGGTGCCTGCATCTTTCAACACGATCGAGCACCTGTTGATAATGCATGGCCTGTGGCGGAGTGGTTACACGACAGTAACATCCCTGTAATGGACTGGTCTGCGCAGAGTCCTGACCTGAATCTTATGGAACACCTTTGGGAATGTTTTGGAACGTCGACTTCATGCCAGGCCTCACCGACCAACATCGATACCTCTCCTCGGTGCAGCACTCATTGAGGAATGGGCTACCATTCCCCAAGAAATCTTCCAGCACCTGACTGAACGTATGTCCGCCAAAGTAGAAGCTGTCAGTAAGGCTAAGGGTGGGCCAACACCATATTGAATTCCAGCATTACCGATAGAGGGCTCACGAACTTGTAAGTCATTTTCAGCCAGGTGTCCGGATACTTCTGATCATATACACACCCACACCCACACGCTCCCCCCCCCCACACACACACCCACACACCCACCCACCCACCCAACCACCCACCCACCCACACACACACACACACACACACACATATATATATATATATATATATATATATATATATATATATATATATATATATTGAAATCTGACACATGCAAACCGCGCTATTGTTAAATGTAAAAAGCTGTACAGCTTTTTACATTTAACAATATTGCGGTTTGCATGTGTCAGATTTCAATTTTTTTTCATACGATAAATAAGCAAAAACAAAATATTTCCACTTCAGAACAGTTACAGAATTTCACTAAAACACTTGATATCAACAAGAATCAGAACAGTAACATCACCATTGCAAAATTTGTACCTGACATATTCAGCTATTGGCATTTATGTTAATGCTCACGAAATGTGCACCTAACTGCGTACGAAATTCTTCTAATCTTCAAAGGTGAATTTTTTCGATCTTCTTTGAGTATTCCGTCACACCACTTTAGGAAACTGATGCCCGTGCACTTAGTTTCAAGTCCTGTAAGTACGAGGGAAATAGAGTATGGAAAACCTGTAAGGTTTTCTTTTTAGTGAAAATGGGTAGAGTTTGCACTGTTTACGTACAGACCTCATGGTACAAGTACTTCTTGATCATCGTACAGTGAAAACTGAAGGAAATGGATGAAAAATGTAGGAAATCTACACCAAGCCAACACTTGGTGGTCCTAATAATAACAGGCCACCACGATTTGCAGCATATAATTTGCCACGTATTCGTCAGCTCACTGTACTGTAAGCGAAGTAAACTAAAATCGAATGAAACTATACACTGCTTGAAAATTGCTAAGGTGTAGAGACAGTGTTGTACATGAATAATCGCAGCCAATGATGGACGAGATGAAACAAGGTGCATACATGACAGAGGTGGAGGGATATATTTATAACGAAAAACTGTATAGACTTCACCTAAAGGGAAAGCAGTATAACAGATATAAATGAAGTTCGCATTTGACACGCATCAGACTCCCAACACAAAGGTCCATAACAGACTCTCTGTAAGAATATGCCCTCCTCGGGCACTAATGCGCATTTAGCAACTGTTACTCAAGCTGGCTACAAAACTGTAGAGGAGTCATTAATTATGTATTTCAAAATAAAACACCTGTTACCTGATGTTTTAAAACGGGTCGTACATCTTACAGTTTTCATTTGTCATTTTTTTGTAGTTTTTTCTTTTTCTTTGTTCTTATCTACAAAATTTGTTAAAGACTTTTTAAAACAACAATAATTTACGACAGAAATACAAATAAATGTTGTTGTTTTAAGAAATATGTAAAAAGATGATAGAATAGAGCAGAGATTTGTTCGCGCCGTCGCCGATTGTCCCTGGCAGTGAATGCCTCGGAATGGTTTCTTCGAGTTATTGATCACCAGAGACAACAAAAAGTTTAGTTAGTAGTAAACAAATGGTACTGCTAATCGTATGCATTGACATTAGGTGCTCGTCCATGTACAACATTTGGTGCTTTCTTGGATAGATAGTCAGCAGCATACACTTATTTACTGTTACATCTCTATGTTCCTCCTCTTCCTGTTCTTATCCATTAGCACCGTTTTCACATCACTGTGAGTATCGGTATCCACCTCTGGAGATTGTTGTTACGTTGCATATAGGCATGTCTGTTGTATCCGCAGATGCTATTCATGTATTGTTTTTGAAACACTGTTTGTCAATGCATTTAGTTGCACCCATTGTTCCTCGTCTCTTATTGTTGTGTATGTATGTATACCTACTTCTGTGTAGCCTAAGTGCGGTGTATGGCCGGCGGCGGTGGCCGAGCGGTTCTAGGCGCTTCAGTCCGGAACCACGCGGCTGCTACGGTCGCAGGTTCGAATCCTGCCTCGGGCATGGATGTGTGCGATGTCCTTAGGTTAGTTAGGTTTAAGTAGTTCTAAGTCTATGGGACTGATGACCTCAGATGTTATGTCCCATAGTGCTTTGAGTCATTTGAGCCATTCTTTTGTGGTGTATGTCTAATGTTCGCTTACTGCTAGCAGAAGAAGATAGTGTGTTCTCGGGCACCTTCTTCCCCGCATGCGCATGTAGATGTCTGTCTCACATTCACACGGTTTGTGTGAGTGGAATAAGGTCCGTGTTCAGTTAAGATAAATACACTCCTGGAAATTGAAATAAGAACACCGTGAATTCATTGTCCCAGGAAGGGGAAACTTTATTGACACATTCCTGGGGTCAGATACATCACATGATCACACTGACAGAACCACAGGCACATAGACACAGGCAACAGAGCATGCACAATGTCGGCACTAGTACAGTGTATAACCACCTTTCGCAGCAATGCAGGCTGCTATTCGCCCATGGAGACGATCGTAGAGATGCTGGATGTAGTCCTGTGGAACGGCTTGCCATGCCATTTCCACCTGGCGCCTCAGTTGGACCAGCGTTCGTGCTGGACGTGCAGACCGCGTGAGACGACGCTTCATCCAGTCCCAAACATGCTCAATGGGGGACAGATCCGGAGATCTTGCTGGCTAGGGTAGTTGACTTACACCTTCTAGAGCACGTTGGGTGGCACGGGATACATGCGGACGTGCATTGTCCTGTTGGAACAGCAAGTTCCCTTGCCGGTCTAGGAATGGTAGAACGATGGGTTCGATGACGGTTTGGATGTACCGTGCACTATTCAGTGTCCCCTCGACGATCACCAGTGGTGTACGGCCAGTGTAGGAGATCGCTCCCCACACCATGATGCCGGGTGTCGGCCCTGTGTGCCTCGGTCGTATGCTGTTCTGATTGTGGCGCTCACCTGCTTGGTGCCAAACACGCATACGACCATCATTGGCACCAAGGCAGAAGCGACTCTCATCGCTGAAGACGACACGTCTCCATTCGTCCCTCCATTCACGCCTGTCGCGACACCACTGGAGGCGGGCTGCACGATGTTGGGGCGTGAGCGGAAGACGGCCTAACGGTGTGCGGGACCGTAGCCCAGCTTCATGGAGACGGTTGCGAATGGTCCTCTCCGATACCCCAGGAGCAACAGTGTCCCTAATTTGCTGGGAAGTGGCGGTGCGGTCCCCTACGGCACTGCGTAGGATCCTACGGTCTTGGCGTGCATCCGTGCGTCGCTGCGGTCCGGTCCCAGGTCGACGGGCACGTGCACCTTCCGCCGACCACTGGCGACAACATCGATGTACTGTGGAGACCTCACGCCCCACGTGTTGAGCAATTCGGCGGTACGTCCACCCGGCCTCCCACATGCCCACTATACGCCCTCGCTCAAAGTCCGTCAACTGCACATACGGTTCACGTCCACGCTGTCGCGGCATGCTACCAGTGTTAAAGAGTGCGATGGAGCTCCGTATGCCACGGCAAACTGGCTGACACTGATGGCGGCGGTGCACAAATGCTGCGCAGCTAGCGCCATTCGACGGCCAACACCGCGGTTCCTGGTGTGTCCGCTGTGCCGTGCGTGTGATCATTGCTTGTACAGCCCTCTCGCAGTGTCCGGAGCAAGTATGGTGGGTCTGACACACCGGTGTCAATGTGTTCTTTTTTCCATTTCCAGGAGTGTACAACACCGCGGCTGGGATCGATATATTTCACTCTCAATCGCTCCCTTACGTCATGGAGGAAGTCGTGCAGTCTACGTCCCTTTTCATTTACATCCCGCTCACCTTGTCATGAATCCATCCGCCAACTTGTAAGGCGACGTGTCGTCTGTATCGGTACACCAGTTACTGTGTGTCCTTATCTTGTCTCCCCGTCTTTAACCAGCACCTTGCACCTCTGTATTTGATTGTGATATCTATGGGGCATATTCCGAGTACCACACAAAGTGCACCCACTGAGGTGGTGCGAAAGGCACCGAATAGCCTAAGCAGGACACTTCTCTGCCCTCGTCTGACTGAAGCTTTTTTGGTGACTAAGTGCTAGTTGCGGCGCTGTGTACTGATTCGAAGATCGTACAGTGGTGTGTCCGATGACTGGTAGAGGTAGTCTGTAATGTTTTCAACTTAGTCTCATCAGTTTATGCAGTATTGTTTCTGCTTTGTCTGTTGCTAGTTTTATGTGTTTCATGGAAATTCAATTTCTCATCTATAGCGCTTAACATTTGCTCGTTTGATGTTTGTATCCCCCATTTTAACTGAAGGGTTCCTTTCGAGTGATCCTTTCAGCTATGTGTATGTTGTGTTGTTTTGTTTTGTTACACTCCTCTCTCAAGTCGGTTTTCAGTTCTTGCACGGTTCGAGGAGGAGGTTTTTGTTGAGAAACATGTCTACCAAGAACATTCCACGCGTGCTCTATTTGGTTTTGGTGTGTAACGTTCCCACCCCCACCCCCACCCTCCTCTCTCCATATTAACTTTTGGCCAGAACCACTTTCCACAGTGAAGCGGGATTCGTCGGAGAGCATCACTCTGGACCACTGGTGCTGTCCCCAGCAAATCTCTCCCTACACTAACGAACTCTTTGTCGACGATGACGTTGCTGAAGTGGAATGCATTCAACAGGCTTGCGAACATACAAACCAGCCTGATTTAATCGCCGCGAAATGGCTCTGGCAGAGAAAAGTATATCGGTAACGATTGCAACGTCTGCAGCGATCTGCCTAGGAAAGAGATGTCTGTTCTTTCTCACCACATGGGCTAGGCATCGATCCTTTTGCGGTTTGGTGATGCATCTACGACCATTGGCATGCTTTCGCATAGCATTTCCACCTTCAGTGGCCTTTTTGACCGCGAGATGACACTTCTGTGCACATCCTATACTGTGGCCACAGTAGTGACATTGCGGACTGCTTAGAACAGCCCAACTGGTTGTCCACAATATCACTGAAATGATGTCTTGCGGACATGTTGCCATACCACATGTAACGTGGAACTAATCAGTTCCACAACAACTTCCGACAAACATCGTACTGCATGAGCTGTCGAATGCATACAGAGCGTTCGTGCACAGGCATCTCTGCAATTAACATGTCCCGGCCTCCACAATTCATTTTACTATCATTAACAGCGTGTTCCATAGGAATTGGCGGTTGTTCCGTACCAACTGGCAATTGTTCCTTAGCCGGTGTCAGTTGTTATTTAGCAATTGTCAAGCAGTGTATTTTACGAAAGACTACGTGCTGATCAATACACATCAAAATAAACTGCTGTAACACGTAACTTCATGAAAAGAAGCTGATTTAGAGATGGTGCTAACATAGGAAATTCCTCTGAGATGAGACTTTTAGCCGCAACTTCACCGATCACACCGTATTGTGGTTTCTGGATGAGTCGTACAAAATATACAGAGTAGCCACAGCTATTTAAAATGTTTTTTAACAATTTCTGTCGTCCCGAGACAATATTTAAAAATAATTGCGTACTTTGTATAGTAATTAAAGTAGTGTCTATAGCCACAGTGTTGTACAGACAAGTGACTGGACGTTCCCGATGTGGATGCTCATTCTTTCGTAGAAGGGTATTTACTAATCTTAGTGAAGAAATTTCGCGAGAACTACCATACATTATTAGTTCATGTTATAAGTTCCATATAAACAACTGTAAAAATTAATAATAATATTAGTATAAGGATTACCATGTAAAGCAGGTGCTGCCAGGTGTGAATATACAGACGTATCATTTTAATACTTCATGTTTGCTAAATACTGACGCGAATTATTAACAGAAGAATGGTTTAACAGCTAGAAACTGACATTGGGGAAGGTCAGTTTGATTTCCAGAGAAATACAGGAATATTTGAATCAATACGGGTCCTACGACTAATCGTAGAAGATAGGTTAAACAATGGCAAACCTACATTTATTGCACTTGCATATTTAAAGAAATCTTTTGACATTGCTGACTGGACGACACCCTCTGAATTTCGAAGGTATCAGGGATAAAATAAAAGGAGTGAAACGTTATCTGCAACCTGTACAGAATCCAGACTGCCATTATAAGAGTCTAAGAATGTGAAAGGGAAGCAGTGGCTGAGAAGGGACTGAGACAAAATTATAGCCTGTCGTTATGTGCATTGAGCAAACGCTAATGGAAAGCAAGGCAAAATTTGAAAAGGGAATTAAAGTTCAGGGCCAGAAATGAAAATTTTACCGTTCGTCGATGACTTTCTAATTTTGTCGGGGACGGAAAATAATTTACAAAAACATTTGAATGGAATAGACAGTGTCTTGAAAGAGGGTGTAAGAAGAATATCAACGAAAATAAAACAATATTAACGGAATGTAGCCGAATTAAATCAGAGTACCCTGATAGAATAAGGTTAGGAGATGTTAGTAAATGATAAACTACTTGGGCAGCAATAACGGGTGTTGGTTGAAGTAGAGAGGATATAACAGGCATACTGGCAACAACAAGAAAAGAATTTTGGAATAAGATAAATTTGTTAACATCTGATATTAATTTTTTAGGAAGTATTTTCTGTAGGTGTTTCTCTGGAGTTTAGTCTTGTACGGAAGTTAAAGCGAAACGATGAGCTGTCCAAACAAGAAGACAGTAGAAGATTTTGGAATGTGGTGCTACAGAAGAATGCTGAAGATTAATGAGGGGCTACTGAATCAAACCGGGAAAAAAAGAAATTTATGACATAACATGACTAAAAGAAGGAATCGATTGACAGGACACGTCTTGAGACATCATGGAATAATCAGTTTCATGATGGAGGGGTAGGGGGTAGGGCAGAGTGTCAGGGTTGTAGATGACCACTAACGGATAAATACAGTAAACAAGTTCAACTGGATGTAGGTTACCATGAGATAAGGATGATCGCACAGGAAGTATTAGCATGGAGAGCTGCATCAAACCAGTCTTCAGGCTAAAGACCACAACAACAACGTAAAGATTATAAAACAGTTTACGCAACTTCAAAATCTCCTGGTGAAATCGAATGCACTCCACTAGCCTGGCGTACACTCTATCCTGGATGACATCCTGGGCCCCAGCGTCGGCCGGTACATCAGCCTTGATGGTGAGTCCGTAAGAGTGGGCGAGTTTCTCTGGCAGCACGGCGTCTGGCTCCAGGGTCGCCATCTTGGGCAGAGCGATGTGGAGCAGCCTGAGCTGCGCGGTGATGTAGTTGATGAGCCCCACGTAGTAGGCGTCGGGCACGTTGGTGCAGATGTACATGAGCACCAGCCAGTAGCACATGATGATGTAGGCCGCCTCGTAGCCGGGCGAGCTCACCGGCAGCCCGCCGAACCACCACATCAGCATCGGGTAGTTGTGGCCCAGGCGGCGGTCCAGCGTCGCGTTGTCTGAACGACAACCAAAACACCGTAACTCAAACATTGTTCTTCCTAAGTGTACAAAAATTAAATAGAACCTTGGTTCAACATCAGTGAGCGACGGTTTTAAGACTTTTGGCAGAAGGCTGACAGAAAGGAAAATTTCTCATCTTGAAATATACACTGCGCAACAGAATTAAACAGTAAGTTAAATCCCGTAATTTTCTTGCGTTTGAAACGCAGAAATTGAAATTTGTGTGAAAGATGCCTACGATTTTCCTCTGTAATGGTGTAAAAGCGTGGTGCCCTAGGATGTCTCAGGCTCGAGGACGCTTCAGACAGCAAGGTGTCAACACATGCGAAAAAAAGACCAGAGCTCAGAAGTTCATGCGACGTGCAAGGTGTGTTAATGATGTCACATTGGCACCAGACTTCACCACAACGCCACTGTGCACGTCTCACGCGATAGGTAGATCGGCACACCCCCTCTCTTACCCACATTTCGCCCCCTTATTTTGACACCTCTGCGATGGTGGTCAGAACGGCAACACCCATCGTTGACATCACGCGGTGTTCTTATGGGGAGCCAAGGCATACATTCTGGACGCACTGCCGCTCACAACCTTCACGATAAGGCTTCAGGGGGTGGCATAAGAGGCGTGAATGAAATTATCCATTTCCTTGGGGTGTCGATTCTCACACATTTCGCGGCCAAAAACGGCAGTTCACATTGGGATGAGCAACAGAACAGCGTTCTTGACAACCTTTGACGCCTCTGAATCTCTGGGCGTTTCAACCCCTCTCTAAGGACATTGTGGGGCTGCATCCATATTGCACGTGACTGAACCGCAATCGTTGCTCTTGTGTACAGGTTGGATAGTCCAAAGCCAGTCAACGAAATTAGAACATGATCAGAAGCAGCTAAGAGAGCTTGTGCTTTTTCTGACCCTCAATTACTTTCTCCTGTGATGTGATCATGGGTGAGTGCGACATTGACACACGAATAACTGTAATGGTATAGGGTCCATCTAAGATCCTTCAATTCGGAAATACTTGAGTGGCTCTCGCCCACATTGTGCTTTTGCAGAGAAAACCTGGGAAGCATCCCTAGCCGCCTGCAGGCAGGCAACCACTTGACACCTCTCAAATGCAGCTCCACAGTATCTTAGAGGGGGGACTGAAACTTCCGGGCGTGTCAGCAGCATCAAAGGTTGTCCAAAATGGCGTCCTGTTGCTTATCGCACTGAGAACTGTTGTTCCCGACCGCGAAATGTGCGGGGATTAACACCCTAAGGAAAAGATTTGTTTCATTGACCAAATTATGCCACCCACTATGGCAGTTCAGTGTCGATTGTGAGCGGCAGTGAGTCTGAAACCTTTGCCTCGGCCACCCACAGGAAAACCACGTGATTTCAACACTGGGTGTCGCCGTTCTGACCTCCATCCCAGAGGCATGGAAAGCAGGGGTGGAATGTGGGTAAAAGGGGGTGTGATGGCCTTCTCATAGTGTCATACGTTCATGGTATCCTTATATAGAATTGTGGTGAAATTTGGTGCCAATATCACATCATTAACCCACCTTACTTGTCACACGAACTTCTGGGTACTGGCCCTTTTTCGCATGTGTCAACGCATTGCTGTTTGAAGCGTCGGCGAACCCGGGGATGACGTCACAGGATGCCATGATTTTGTACCACTAGTGGAAAATTGTAGGTACCTTCGAGCCAAATTTCGAACATCTAGACCGCAGTGGAAGACAGTTACGGGATTTCGAAAAAGTGGTCCTTTAATTCTGTTGCCCAGTGGCGTTCATATCGACATACCTTTTGCTTTGCTACAACATGTTGTGTTGTGACGGAAGTCAAGCGACAACCTGCTGAACGGAATGGGTTTGTTTATACGGCTTTTTAAAGTAGCTTCGTTGTATTGCTGTCGTTCACATCCAAATCGGTAAGCTGGAATAACCGATCAGTCTTTTTTTTTTTTTTTTTTCGACGATGAAAATTCATCCTAAGTTGGTGCATCCTTACAACAAATCCATTATTTCATTATCAGCAGCTAAGAAATGAGTCGCTCAGTTTAAACGCAATCTTTCTTCTCCTCAAGATGATCCTGTGTGAAGAACATTTCGGAACCGTAACCACATTTGAATGTTTTATGAAAGCGTGCCATACGCTATTCCAGGGTTGGTGATTCAACGTACGTGAAATAAGTTATGTGGTAGTTACATTCGAAGAAAGAGTGAGGTGCATATTACATGAAGAATTCAGGACGATAGAGCTTTATGTAAGATGCTTGCCACATCTATTGATTGCTGACTAAATGCAAATGAGGAATCGTAATTGTTTCCTCCACAATTCTTCCGTTGAATGAGACATTGGCCCTCTACTTCAAACATGAAGAGAATCACCAATCAAAACCATGATCGAGAGGAAGAAATTGCCGAAAATGTGAAATCGAATTTCAACTATCAGAAAGGTTATGACGAGTGTTTTTTGGGCTGTAAAAGGTCGTCTTCTCACTAGTTATCTTGGTGACGATAAAATAATTGCTGAAGAGCACTGCTGAAATATTTTGAGCGACTTGGATGGAGAAATTGTTGGAGAAGAGGTCAGGATAAAGCACCTACTGAAAAACATAATTGCACTGTGGGATAGTTGAGAGATGTCAAGTAGGTGTTGTTACAATATCTATTCTGTTCACTAGGTATGAAGCCCTATGTCTTCCACCCATCACCACATGTTAAGATATTAGTTAGTTGAAAACGATTTGATTCCAGTGAAACGAGAACGAAATTCATTGTCCTAATAAGGGACGTCCAAAAAGAAATGAATTTTTTGCCTAAAAAATATTAATGCCATTTCCATCGTAATGGTGGAACAATGGTTTCACTGTGGAATCTGTCCGCAGCTCGTGGTCTAGTGGGTAGAGTTGCTGCCTCTGGTTCACCGGGTCCCGAGCTCGATTCCCGGGCGGATTGGGGATTTTCTGTGCCTGGGGATTGGATGTTCGCGTTGTCCTCATCATTTCATCATCATCATCATCATTCCAGACAGTGGCTAGATTTGACGGTGTAAAAATTGGGAGCTTGTACGGGCGCTGATGACAGCCCAGTTGAGCGCCCCACAAACCAAACATCATCATCATCATCACTGTGAAATGTGCGCTTATTGATATTTATAAGTAAGACATCCGAACTGCATTTCTGCATTTATAGTACGGAGATTGTGAGAAACCACTCTGGAGTTACAATTTTCGCTCTAACAGCTGACAATTTAGTTTTGAATTAAAAAATTAATTAAAACTAATCTGTCTTTATAATTTGAGGAAAACCACTTGTTTTTACTTTCACCAGAACAAAACAAAACAACATTTGCTTACAGTCTAATTTAGATGTCGCAAAAAAGTACAAAAGTTACAAAATTACGTAAGACACAATACGAAGTTATACTACAAAATCCTCTCACTTCAGTCTGTGACCCAACTTGTCATTACTGTGACCAGTCGTAGAACTAACAACAATCAGTCAATAAAAAGCGCAACACATGCTCAAATTGAGCAAGAGCCTGCTTGAACGTGTCGTTCCTCATTTATGAAACACTCTGGATCATTTCCACCACTAGCTGTACCAGCTCATCGAAGACCAGTTTACAGCTTGTAGATTCGACGCAGTACATACGTATAATGTGTCACCCTGCTGTCGCTCGCCACCTGATGTAGCACTACCAGCACGTTATATGGATGTGGGTCCCTGTTTTTTGGGATATGTCCGAAAGAACAGACGCCAAGCAGTCATATAATTGATTCTATCGATGGGCAGTGAATCCATATTATTCAGTGTGGATGCACTATTACGTTCGACCTCCTGCGGAAATCCAAAATTAGCGAGCACTGAGAACATGGACTGCAGACAGTTGGCGCGAGATGAGACGGCCAGGGAGCGGGACGAGATAGTCCATGCATGTTAACGCAACTCCCTAATAAGCAGAAGATCCCTGGTTCAAGTCCCGGTGTGGCTCGTCACCAGTGATACGGTATGAAGTCCCGATGCAACTTGATAACATTAGTTCCTTCCCCTTCCTTTCCCTTCTACCCCCTCCATCTTCAGCTTACGTAACTACCAGCACAGATTCGGGGGTCGTTGCCTCAATGAGTAGCTATGAACTGTAGACACATGACTCGTGTCTCTTCTAGGCAGTTGAAACACCACCACTCGGGTGGCGCTAGTTGTTTGCACCTGCAGTTCCACTGCGCTACCTCGTGAGTTCTCGGGAGACGAAGGTTGTGCAATAGACATCACAGCAAACCATGAAGACAATTTGTCCTTGTCCGAGACACAGAATGACTTTCTTATAAATAGTTATACAATGCAACCTGGTAATGATTGAGAGTATCCAGAACTCTGAATGTGAACATTTTAGGTTAAGGTTTACCATGATTGTTATTGATATCGAGTCAAACAAACAATTCACTCTTAGCAGTCACTCTTTATTTATAACCACGACACGTTTCTAAGGTTTAAAATCCCGAGCCAGCTGCCGCAATTTTTCCGTTGTGTCCTGCCCTCTCTCCATCTCCACACCCTCCAACTCTTTTCCAGTACCTATCCCCCCACCAGATGATGAATTTCGCCCTGATGTCTATCCCTCCTAGCAACTCCAACCCCACCTTCCTCCTGCCTCCTCCTCAGGGCTGCCTCTCCACTCCCTCCCTTCTCCTGAGTGGCTTTTCCCCTCCTACATCCGCTATCTCTCCCATGCTCCCTTTCAGTGTCTCTGCACTCTTTCCTGCCTTGTCTTCCCTCTTCATCTCCCACCCTGCCCACCTCCTGCCTCTTGGGGCGCCCCCTGCCCCCCCTTCTTCCTCATCCTGCCACCTCCCTATCCCCCCATCCCCTCTTTTTCCCTCCTCTCCAACCTCCAGTCCCTTGGCAGGTACCTACCAGTGGTTTCTTTTATTCTTTGTGAGTGTTTCGTCATTTCCAGTTTTTTTTAAGTGTCTCACTTTGTATGAATTTTATACTCTGGCCGACTTTTACCTTGCGTTTGAGTCCAGTGATTTTAAGCACGCAACGAATCACCAGCTGTGTTCTTTTAACTTAATGTTGACTTTTTAATTGTCCCCCAATGTCCCCATATTAGTGTATATTTTAACTTCCATCATCTCCATTTACTGTACTTTTATGTCCCCCTTTCCACCCCAATTTTTCATGTAAGAGTTCCCCTAGTATTTTTGTTAAAGCCATTTCGCTGAAGAATGAGGGACTGTGCCGCTGCCAGCTGTCCCCTGCCTATATGGGGCAGGGGAATGAAATTACAATAAAGGAAAAAAATCGGAGGTTTAAACCCCCATCATCTGGTGGATATTCATGTGTTAGTATGACATATGTGTATTGTGTTACGATATGGGGCAGCTTGTGGCACACACAGGTTTCCTTCTCTGTCATAAAGTACCACATCCAAACTGTCATATTTTGCAAACAAAGATGGTATCTGAAAATTATTTCAAAAAGTCACAACCAACAGTTTGCAGAAACCATCTTTGTTTAAAAAATATGTCAGTTTACATGTGATGTGTTATGAGGGAGAAAGGGGCCTGTGACCACTGGAGGCAGTGCCACAGGTTACCACAAAATCGTTACACAGCACACACATGTGTCATACTAATGCATGTAAAGCCTCCAGTCGATGGAGATTTAAACCTTAAAACCTTGTCATGAATATAAATAAATAGTGTCTGGTAACAGTAAACTTGTTGTTTCATTCGGTATCCAGAATTTCCAAGCCGGAGCCAAGCACAGTGGCCAGGTCACAAACTTTTTGAAGCCAAGTGCAAGCCTTAGCCAGGTGGTAGAGGATATAGGTTCCTTGTGCAAGGGATTCACAAAGCAGGACCATGTGATGATAGTGGGTGGAGTGGGAAACAGTATTGATAGGGATCAGGGTTACAGGATTGAGTGTGACCTGGTGAAAATAGCCTCAGTAACGATCCATACCAATGTTGGGCTGGTGCCTGCTTTCATGTGGCATGATCAGCCCCAGTCGAACTGCTCTGTCAGGAGGGTAAATGCGGAGTTGGATCAGTTGCATTGGGCGGCCACTCTTTCAGACATTGGATTGGTTCCTGTCGAGGCTATTGGTAGGGGGATTTCACAAGGCATGGCGTACATTTCAATAGGAAAGGGAAGGGTAAACTGACAGGGTTGTTAGCGAAATCCATAAGGGGGGACACTAGTACTCATGGATGTACCTCTTTTTTAGACTAATATCAGTGTCCAATGAGAAGTTGAGGCAGGCAGGTGCTAAAGAGGTCCAAAACTCACAAAATTCTCACAACAGGAAAGTAAATAATAATGTTACCCTATTTAACCAAAATATTGTTGGATTAAAGAAAAAAGTAGATTCTCACAAAAGTAAAGTAAAAAATAATGTTACCATTTTTCACCAAAATATTCCGGGATTGAAGAATAAAGTAGATGAGCTCCTGGTTTGCTTAGATGACATTGAATCTGATAATGTAATAGATATACTATGCCTGTCTGAGCATCACATTGTGTCTGATATGGAAAAGGTAAATATCAGTGGTTATAAACTAGCTGCACATATGAGTAGAGAGAATAGGGTGGGAGGAGGAGTTGCCATATATGTCAAAAGTTATCATTGTGTATAAAGCTTAGATACAAAAAAGTTTTGTCTAGAGCAACATATAGTAGCATGTGGCTGTCAACTTAAACTGAAGGAGGGCTCTTTTATAATTGTAACAGTATATAGGTCCCCTTCAGGAAACTTTCATTTATTCCTGGAAAACTTGGATGCATTGTTGTGCTATCTGTCAGATAGGGGAAAGCAAATTATTATTTGTGGGGACTTCAATGTTGATTCACTGAAAGAGTGTAATAGGAAGAATGACCTGGAAGTCTTGCTGGGTTCTTTCATTTTGACATCTGTCATTAATTTTCCTACTCGTGTAGTAAAGGAGAGCAGCACATTGATAGATAACACTTTTATAGACCAAGATAGGTTTAAAAACAGAAATTCTTGTTCTGATGAGAATGGGCTTTCTGATCGTGATGCTCAGCTAGTTGCAGTATATGACATAGCTCCATTCAATAATTCAAAACTACCCTCCAACGTTGTGTGTACAGTTAATGGCTCAAAAATTAGAAATTTCAGAGAAAATCTTCAGTAGTTAGACTGGAATGAGGTGTACAAGGAACCCGATGCTAATTTAAAATATAACTTATATCATGATACACTTGTAAGAGAATTTGAAAACTGTTTCCCCAAGAGATTAGTTTAATCTAATTATAAGAAACCATGCAAAAAACCTTGGCTTACTAAAGGAATAAAAATATCTTGTAACCACAAAAGGGAACTGTATCTAACAACAAGAAAGAGTAATGACCCAGAAACAGCCAAATATTATAAAAACTACTGTGCTACATTAAGAAAGGTTATTAAAAAGTCCAGAAGCATGTGCATCAAGTCTGAGATTAATACCTCTGATAACAAAATCAAAACAATTTGGATTATTATTACAAGGGAGACAGGACAACCAAGAGTACAGGATGATGGTATCACCATCAAAGCGAATGGAAACTTGATAAACAACAAGCTGGAAGTCGAAAACATTTTGAATAATCATTTTTTAAATGTTGTAGAGAAAATACGATCTAAATGTTCATTAGAAGAAGCAAGGCAGTTAATGGAAGAGGCCTTACCCCACACCATTTGATACAATTGATATTCCACCCACCTCTCCTTCTGAAATTGGGAAGATAATAAACTCTCTCAAGAATAAAAGCTCACATGGAATTGATGGCTTTTCCAGCAGGATAATGAAAGTTTGTTCCCAAGAAATAAGTGGGATTCTTAGCCACATATATAATGGCTCCCTGAAGCAGGGCATTTTTCCAGATAGACTAAAGTATGGCATTGTTAAACCACTGCATAAAAAGGGGATACAACTGATTTCAACAACTACCGCCCAATCTCTCTCCTGACTGCCTTATCCAAAATTCTTGAAAAAGTAATGTATTGGAGAGGAGCTTCACACCTTTGCAAAAATAAAGTTTTAACAAAATGTCAGTGTGGTTTCCAGAAGAGTTTCACAATGGAAAATGCTATATATACTTTTACTAATGAAATATTAAATGCTCTAACTGGAAGTCACCCATTGGGATTTTTTGTGATCTATCAAAGGCTTTTGATTGTGTAAATCATGGAATACTTCTAGATAAGCTCAAGTACTGTGGTATGAATGGGACAGTGCTCAAATGGTTTAAATCATACCTAACTGGAAGAGTGCAGAAAGTTGAAATAAACAGTTCACATAATATGCAAAAAACAGGTGATTTCTCAAACTGGGGAACAATCAAGAATGGGGTGCTGCAAGATTCGGTCTTGGGCCCTCTGCTGTTCTTAATATGTATTAATGACTTGCCATTCTATATTCACGAAGGAAATGCAAAAGCTGGTACTTTTTGACGATGATACAAGTATAGCTATCACACCCGACAGACAAGAATTAACTGGTGAAGTTGTAAATGGTGTTTTTTAGAAAATCATTAAGTGGTTCTCTGTAAATGGGCTCTCATTAAACTTTGACAAAACACAGTATATACAGTTTCACACAGTAAATGGAATGACACCATTAATAAATATAGACTTCGATCAGAAATCGGTAGCTAAGGTAGAAAATTCAAAATTTCTAGGTGTATGCATTGATGAGGGGTTGAACTGCAAAAAACACACTGAGGATCTGCCGAAACGTTTGAGTTCAGCTACTTATGCTCTTAAGGTCATTGCAAATTTTGCCGATATATATCTGAGTAAATTAGCTTACCACACCTATTTTCATTCTCTGCTTTCGTATGGCATCGTATTCTGGGGTAACTCATCATTGAGTAAAAGAGTGTTCATTGCCCAAAAGGGGGTAATCAGAATAATTGCTGGAGCTCATCCAAGATCATCCTGCAGACACTTATTTAAAGAGCTAGAAATCTTCACTGTAGCCTCACAATATATATATTCCCTTATGAAATTTGTTATTAACAATCCAAACGAATTCAAAAGTAATAGCAGTGTACATGGCTACAACACTAGGAGAATGGATGATCTTCACTATTCAAGGTTAAATCTAACTTTGGCTCAGAAGAGGGTAAATTATGCTGCCACAAAAGTCTTTGGTCACTTACCTAATAACATCAAAAGCCTGACAGATAGCCGTATAGCATTTAAAAGGAAATTAAAAGAATTTCTTAATGGCAACTCCTTCTACTCATTAGATGAATTTTTGGATATAGTAAGTGGATAATTTCCCAACCCCACAAAAAAAGTAAAAAATTAAAAATTAAGAATATTGAGTGTTATGTAATATTTTGTCTAATTTAATATCTTGTATAGACACCTTTTATTAACCTGACACATTCCACATCATTACGAAGTGTCGTATTCATGATCTATGGAACAAGTACTGATCTAATCTAATCTAATCTAATGTAACATCAAAACAACATGAATAAACAACTGACTTCGAACCATGAAAGTGACATGTCAACCAGGCTTAAGACAACTTTGTAAATGCAAAAGTACAAAATCAAGTCAGGACAAAATGAGTGTCGCTATGGTGAGAAAAAATCACATCATATGGCCGCAAATGACAACTATAAAAGAACAATGATAAATAATAAAATAATATTTAATCATAGTGAAAGAAAAAATATCAAGGAAAGTTGAAAAGGTATTTCTAAAAGTCCAAAGTTACAGGAATGGAAGGTTACTTCAAAAAAATTATTCTGAAATCTTTATCAGAATTTTAAAAGTATTAGGTATCAAATATTCCTGTTGTGAAAGCGGTAGACTTGGCTTAAATAATGGTAATGAATATGAAATGGTTACCAAATACTTCGATCAGCTTCTGAACGTACGACAACCATACCATTAATTAAGATTTCACATAATTCATAAAAATGTAAAACATTTCCTCCACCCAATAAAAATAAAATTAAGGATGTGACTAAAACTCTAAACAATAATAGACCTAATGGAGAAGGTTATAAACGGTGTTCATAGAAGAATATCCCAGTTATAAATTTTAATAGTATCAACTGTAATCGTTGTAGAACTTTTTTTTCTTTATTGTATTTTAGTGCCCCATAAGGAGCGGACTGGCAGCAGCATAGGCGCCGCTCTTCAGCCGACAGACAGTGCATAACAGGGAGACATTTAAAACAACATAATCGTGGTCGTGCGGTAGCGTTCTCGCTTCCCACGCCCGGGTTCCCGGGTTCGATTCCTGGCGGGGTCAGGGATTTTCTCTGCCTCGTGATGGCTGGGTGTTGTGTGCTGTCCTTAGGTTAGTTAGGTTTAAGTGGTTCTAAGTTATAGGGGACTGATGACCATAGATGTTAAGTGTCATAGTGCTCAGAGCCATTTGGATCTTTTTTTTTTTTTTTTTGAAAACAACATAAAGGAGGAAATATGGCGAAACAGATATAAAAAAGGGGGAAACACAATGAAAGATAGCGTAAAAAGGGGGAGACTGTAAAAAAGGTGATAAAAATCTAAAAACTGTATACAAAAAAACCACAGACTGTGACGATTAAAAGAAATACAAGGCGAACGATGGCCGGAGCTTAAAAGTTGCGATGGGTGGCGTACCACGTAACAATCACTGACAGCAACACTATGTACAAGTCAGACGTCACATGAGAACAGCTCCTAACACAACACTGACGTAGAACACCGACGACGACGAACAAACTTATGTAGAATATTGGTTGAAGCTCATAATTAAAGAGTAATTCAAATGTTTTTAGATGAGAACGCGTGCGAGTATTACTTTGCTGTTTTTCCCTTTGCAGCGCCACACATGCAAAGTTGGAGACCCCTGTGCGTAAAGAGTATTACGTTCGACAGTTCGCTAAGAGTGAATCTGTAATTTCAGTACAACGTGCGTTTCGTTTAAAGTTTAACTGTGATCCCCATGATGCAAAAACATCCGCAAGATGGTCTAGTCAGTTCGAAGTGACCGTATGTATGTGTAAAGGGAAAGCAACGAGAAGACCAAAAGTGTCTGAAGAGGATTTTGACTATGTCAGAGCTTCGTACGTTCGCAGTACTCAGAAGACTGTTCGGAAACAAGTCTTGAACTTCAGTTGCCAAAGGCGAAAGTGTGAAAAGTTTTAAGATGAGGTTTTCACATGGGCCCATATCAGTTACAATCGATACGTACTTTAAAGCGGGAAAATGACTTCCGTGACCGTGTGGTGTTTCATCTAAGTGGGGAGGTATATAGCTGCAATGATCGTTTCTGAAGTCAGAACATCCTCACGAAATTGTACAACGTCAAAGAAATTCCCCAAAGTTAAACGTTTTCTGCGCTCAGTGCCAGCATCAAGTGTATGGTGAATTTTCATTTCATGGAGCTATTGAAACAGACGTGGCTTATCTGGATATGTTGCAAGAATGGCTCTGCAAAACTTTATGTAGCAGAAAGATGGAACACCTCCCCATTCGATCACTTTGTACGAGATCAAAATCCCTAAGCGTTGGATTCGTTGTAATGGTCAACATGAAATATCTCTTTTCCGCTGGCTTTCACATTCACCTGGACTCATGCCATGCAATTTTTTGTTTTGGGGCTTTATAAAAGATCATGTCTATGTTCCGCAACTACCTAATAATTTTCCAGAGCTGAGACACAGAACTGAAGAGGCTATTGCTTCCATTACTCTGGACTGGTTAACAGAACAGTGAGAAGTAATGAATTATGGGTAGCATGCGTGCCACATAATAAAAGTCGCACGTGCTGAATATTTATAAGAAAATGTATATTAGGTTATCTTCCATTTGAAGTATAATTTGTTGTAAATAGTCTAAATTAAACTGTTGTAATATACTACTGAAAAATTATTTTATGGATATTTTCAGAGAATGAAAGTCACATTAATTCACCCATTGCCTAAACAAGAAGAGAAACAAAATATCAATAGCTGTACAGAGGTATATTCCTTTTCCACTTGCTTATATAATGTTCTCAAAAATGTGACTGTAAAAGTCTGAGTCAGTACTCGAAAATTATTTGGATGAATACAAATTTAGAATTAGAAAGGGTTTGTATTCAACTTAAAACCACTAATTCACCGATTACTAAACTCCAATATCATATAACTTCGAAAATTTTTAATATCTTATGACTATTTAAATGAAAATCTTAGATAAAATAATTCAGGAAGTACGCGTTAAAGATAAAGTTAGAAACCTACTATATCAGTCACTCTCAGACAAAGCATTAAAAATAAAATATGTTCGCCAAGTACCAAAACTAATCAATATAATTACAGGAGAAAGACAAAATGATAGGTTATCTTCAGTCCTCCCGAGCTGACTTTCGAAGAAGTGACAAGAAAATAGAATGATCAATATTATCAGAAGACAAATTACGTCCAATAATGGTGGAAGATAGGACAAATATGTTAAACTGCCTCGAATTGCACAAAGATTTAGCTGTATGTCCTGAAAGTCTAAAAATATAATGTTATTCTACACTCCTGGAAATGGAAAAAAGAACACATTGACACCGGTGTGTCAGACCCACCATACTTGCTCCGGACACTGCGGGAGGGCTGTACAAGCAATGATCACACGCACAGCACAGCGGACACACCAGGAACCGCGGTGTTGGCCGTCGAATGGCGCTAGCTGCGCAGCATTTGTGCACCGCCGCCGTCAGTGTCAGCCAGTTTGCCGTGGCATACGGAGCTCCATCGCAGTCTTTAACACTGGTAGCATGCCGCGACAGCGTGGACGTGAACCGTATGTGCAGTTGACGGACTTTGAGCGAGGGCGTATAGTGGGCATGCGGGAGGCCGGGTGGACGTACCGCCGAATTGCTCAACACGTGGGGCGTGAGGTCTCCACAGTACATCGATGTTGTCGCCAGTGGTCGGCGGAAGGTGCACGTGCCCATCGACCTGGAACCGGACCGCAGCGACGCACGGATGCACGCCAAGACCGTAGGATCCTACGCAGTGCCGTAGGGGACCGCACCGCCACTTCCCAGCAAATTAGGGACACTGTTGCTCCTGGGGTATCGGCGAGGACCATTCGCAACCGTCTCCATGAAGCTGGCCTACGGTCCCGCACACCGTTAGGCCGTCTTCCGCTCATGCCCCAACATCGTGCAGCCCGCCTCCAGTGGTGTCGCGACAGGCGTGAATGGAGGGACGAATGGAGACGTGTCGTCTTCAGCGATGAGAGTCGCTTCTGCCTTGGTGCCAATGATGGTCGTATGCGTGTTTGGCGCCGTGCAGGTGAGCGCCACAATCAGGACTGCATACGACCGAGGCACACAGGGCCAACACCCGGCATCATGGTGTGGGGAGCGATCTCCTACACTTGCCGTACACCACTGGTGATCGTCGAGGGGACACTGAATAGTGCACGGTACATCCAAACCGTCATCGAACCCATCGTTCTACCATTCCTAGACCGGCAAGGGAACTTGCTGTTCCAACAGGACAATGCACGTCCGCATGTATCCCGTGCCACCCAACGTGCTCTAGAAGGTGTAAGTCAACTACCCTGGCCAGCAAGATCTCCGGATCTGTCCCCCATTGAGCATGTTTGGGACTGTATGAAGCGTCGTCTCACGCGGTCTGCACGTCCAGCACGAACGCTGGTCCAACTGAGGCGCCAGTTGGAAATGGCATGGCAAGCCGTTCCACAGGACTACATCCAGCATCTCTACGATCGTCTCCATGGGAGAATAGCAGCCTGCATTGCTGCGAAAGGTGGATATACACTGTACTAGTGCCGACATTGTGCATGCTCTGTTGCCTGTGTCTATGTGCCTGTGGTTCTGTCAGTGTGATCATGTGATGTATTTGACCCCAGGAATGTGTCAATAAAGTTTCCCCTTCCTGGGACAATGAATTCATGGTGTTCTTATTTCAATTTCCAGGAGTGTATATTTGGAGGAGATAGATAATAACTACAGGCTACTCAGAAAAAGCCTGCAAAAAGGGTGTTGCAGGCTAGGTTTGAGAAATAAGTGTTCATCTCTGAGTGAATTAGCATTAAAGGTAGCCAATTAGGCGTTTGCTTGCATAAATTCGAGCAGCACGCCAGGTACAATTAGGGTCAGTTCTCATGACATAGAGGATAGCGCACGAGACTGCTCAGCCTTTGGTTGTGTTCGATCCTTACTAATTCCCCATGTCCAATTTTTGTATTGCTCTTTTGTTTGGTTTTAGGAAACCAAGTGAGGAACACATTTAGCGACATCGTCTCTGGCCAAGTTTGTGCATGGATTGGACTGATTGGCTAACTTCCATGCTAATTAACTCATAAATGGTCCCCATAAGCTCCCGAGCAGCACTCTTACAAGCATTTCAGACTGTATTCCAAGAATATCTCTAGCCAAATTAAGAAAGTTATTACAAACATAAATGATCTCTAATTATTTGTAAAAATAATTTTTAACAAAATTGTTGAAATAACTGGTGTAAACGAAAGAACGTAGAAAGCCTGTCATGGTACAAGGAAGTTTTGTAACAAAACTTGTAGTAGTTGTTGTTATTGTTATTTTTGTCATGGTAGTGTTCTAGAGTCAAAAGTCTGGTTTGATGCAGCTGTCCTCGTCCACCCTGTGCCAGCCTCTTCATCTCTGAATAATTACTGGAATATAACAGTGACTTTATACCAGTTATTAAAAAAACCAATTGATCACAGTGTAGTATTTTACTGGTCATCAAGATGAACGCCACTGTGACGTAATGGACCCCGCCATCTTCTATGTGATGTCATACGGTCAAGGTCAATGACTTACTCATGCCATCATGATGACATCATAGTAAAGGGGTGTGGCATGTGATGTCGTGGATAGGGTGCTGACGTGTACATGTGACTTCATGAATTTGACTAGTGTGTTGCTTGTTGGAACAAGTCTCAACCTGTTGATGATTCTTTTTTTTTCCTTTTTAACATGTCACAGCTTGCCAGAATAAGTCTCAATTTTTCTTGGCCGATGACATATCAGGCAGTTCGTTACAATCTTGTGTAATAATAGTGATACATTGGGCAAACAGGTAAGTGACAGTAGTCATAACATGTGAATTTTATTGCCCAAATAAATTGATCATCATCGCAGCACTCTACAAACAGTCCTTCATTGCTCCCTCTCAGCTGACCGTCATTGAACCATTTGTGTTTGGGGTAAAGGTAGCCACGATATGTCAACTAATCATCGTTTCCCCACCCTGTGCCATCTTGGCAACACACCATTATTGCCCCTTCCTCCCCCCCCCCCCCCCCCACACACACACTCCCAGTTGTGGTTGGGATACTGGTAGCCACCATGTGTCAACTAGTCTGACCATCATTGTTCCAGTTCTTTACAATGTTGTGTAACAAAACAAAGGTGGTGTATGGAGGTAATTTGTTACTGTTTTGGTGTAACCGGTTTTAGTAGGTTTTTTTCTGTTTTTGGACGATTTTTGCTAAATAATCTGATCACCTCTGCCCCTGTTTGTTATAACATAACGACATAGGAGGTATTTTGTTAGAATTCGTGATGTATGGGGCGAAGATATGTCAATAGCAGATGGCAAACGTTTTGTACTGTGAGATAAAGTTACAATGGGGTCACTATGTTTGGGTGGCTCTGCGAAGTTGTTGTAAAGCATAGTAACCATCATTTCTTACCTCTTAGAATGTGTATTAGTACTGCCCATTGAAGCGTCTTGAATTCTCCACTGTGTAATAGTATAAGTTAGCATTTTCCGCAGAAGATGACAAATGTTTTATTATATTTCATTTTTTTAATTTTCATTTTTTAATTTTGTATAATTTCATGCTAGCTGCAACTGGGCTAGTTCCTCCATCTTGCTTACTTTTTCCAGTCCGCAGTCTCGTATTTTTAAAATCCCATCTCAGAACCGGCCGGAGTGGCCGTGCGGTTCTAGGCGCTACAGTCTGGAGCGGAGCGACCGCTACGGTAACAGGTTCGAATCCTGCCTCGGGCATGGATGTGTGTGATGTCCTAAGGTTAGTTAGGTTTAATTAGTTCTACGTTCTAGGCGACTGATGACCTCAGAAGTTAAGTTGCATAGTGCTCAGAGCCATTTGAACCATTTGAACCCATCTCAGATTTTTGAATTTCCCATTAGTGCCATCTTGGATTTATCGATTACAGTGCTACAAGTGCAGTGTCAACTAGCGTCAGGCACTTAAAGTGTGTTCCAGGTAGTTGATAGCCATACCGCTCATACTCATGAACAAGGTTTCGGTCAACCATGTATGACCACCACTACGGATCAATCAGGTATGAAATCAGGTTATGGCCTGTAGTGATTGCGGCAACTGTGACAGCAGAACAGTACCTCACTGACATCCTGCGGCCTCATGTGCTACGTCTCGCACCCTGTCATAGCAGTGCTCCTAACTACTGAAGCCCAAGAAGTGTAAGGAATGCTGCCAGTTTCCGACGGACAAATCATTTAAGAATTTGATCGTTATTTTGATCGTTCACTAGTTGTTAATAGATGTCACTACGGTAACTCGAAAGTACAGCACCCCTGAACCACCAAATCATCCATGCTTTTCCTCAGGTAAAGCTAAGTGTTTTGCTGCCGTCCGATCATTATTTGACATAATCTCTTGTGCGCCCCTTCATTTTCTTTTTCCGTACTTCGTGGTTATCAAACAGCTACAATCAGTCTAACAACCTGTACAAGTTGGACACGCTCATTTCAGCGCTATCTCGTTAATTCATGAAGAGTTTTTAGTATCTGCAATTGAGGCTTCATTCGGTGCATAGGTTTATTTGTGCCTATCTACAACTAATGTACAGAGCCTTGTTATCTATAATCTGCCCATAATTTATTTTAGTAGCTTGTTCATAACGACACTGACTAAATTAGATCTTCCCTGAGATATTTAAGTCTCTAATTCATCTACGATAACGTTGGAAGCTAAAGAAGTGAATTAAAATTTGTGCTCCAGCCAGGACTCGAACAGCAGTCTTCTGCCTAACGAGGTAGATATGCTGCCCATTATACCACCACAGCTTTATGTTTGACATTTCTGCAGGAACTACCCAAGTAGAACACCCTCCCCAACACAAACTCCAATTCACATCTCCCCTTATATTGTCACTATTACCAGGGCAGCCCAGCAGTGGACATAATGGGGAAGTGCCGTACTACATGTGATCGGATAGATCTTAAATTAAATTTTCCCTCAGACAGTCTCTAATTTATCTACGTTATTGCTGTGGGGCGGTGGTGGTGTGGGTGGAGCGCCGTGGCCTATTGTGGGGTTGTGGACCACTGAAGGCTACGGTGAGACGAAGCCTGTCCATCGTTTCTAGGTCCCCAGTTTAATACACTCCTGGAAATTGAAATAAGAACACCGTGAATTCATTGTCCCAGGAAGGAGAAACTTTATTGACACATTCCTGGGGTCAGATACATCACATGATCACACTGACAGAACCACAGGCACATAGACACAGGCAACAGAGCATGCACAATGTCGGCACTAGTACAGTGTATATCCACCTTTCGCAGCAATGCAGGCTGCTATTCTCCCATGGAGACGATCGTAGAGATGCTGGATGTAGTCCTGTAGAACGGCTTGCCATGCCATTTCCACCTGGCGCCTCAGTTGGACCAGCGTTCGTGCTGGACGTGCAGACCGCGTGAGACGACGCTTCATCCAGTCCCAAACATGCTCAATGGGGGACAGATCCGGAGATCTTGCTGGCCAGGGTAGTTGACTTACACCTTCTAGAGCACGTTGGGTGGCACGGGATACATGCGGACGTGCATTGTCCTGTTGGAACAGCAAGTTCCCTTGCCGGTCTAGGAATGGTAGAACGATGGGTTCGATGTCGGTTTGGATGTACCGTGCACTATTCAGTGTCCCCTCGACGATCACCAGTGGTGTACGGCCAGTGTAGGAGATCGCTCCCCACACCATGATGCCGGGTGTTGGCCCTGTGTACCTCGGTCGTATGCAGTCCTGATTGTGGCGCTCACCTGCACGGCGCCAAACACGCATACGACCATCATTGGCACCAAGGCAGAAGCGACTCTCATCGCTGAAGACGGCACGTCTCCATTCGTCCCTCCATTCACGCCTGTCGCGACACCACTGGAGGCGGGCTGCACGATGTTGGGGCGTGAGCGGAAGACGGCCTAACGGTGTGCGGGACCGTAGGCCAGCTTCATGGAGACGGTTGCGAATGGTCCTCGCCGATACCCCAGGAGCAACAGTGTCCCTAATTTGCTGGGAAGTGGCGGTGCGGTCCCCTACGGCACTGCGTAGGATCCTACGGTCTTGGCGTGCATCCGTGCGTCGCTGCGGTCCGGTCCCAGGTCGACGGGCACGTGCACCTTCCGCCGACCACTGGCGACAACATCGATGTACTGTGGAGACCTCACGCCCCACGTGTTGAGCAATTCGGCGGTACGTCCACCAGGCCTCCCGCATGCCCACTATACGCCCTCGCTCAAAGTCCGTCAACTGCACATACGGTTCACGTCCACGCTGTCGCGGCATGCTACCAGTGTTAAAGACTGCGATGGAGCTCCGTATGCCATGGCAAACTGGCTGACACTGACGGCGGCGGTGCACAAATGCTGCGCAGCTAGCGCCATTCGACGGCCAACACCGCGGTTCCTGGTGTGTCCGCTGTGCCGTGCGTGTGATCATTGCTTGTACAGCCCTCTCGCAGTGTCCGGAGCAAGTATGGTGGGTCTGACACACCGGTGTCAATGTGTTCTTTTTTCCATTTCCAGGAGTGTACATACATAGATACATCTAACCTTCACCTCTCAATTATGTGCAGATTCGCCGTGAACGACGAGTGGTTTGGATTCCACGTAAACCATAGGTCCCCTTTCCCAGGCAGGGAAAAGGAAAATCGCCGGAAAGGCGCTCAATTAAGAAACTTGGACTAGGCCCTTGATTTGCAAAGTTTTATTATTAAGCATTGGATGGATGTAAGAGGTCCGAGCAGATGTAATTTCGATGTATTGCTCATGCGCTGCCTGCGATATGCAAGGTATAAGAGAATCGCTGACCAGAGAGCAGTGTTGACTGAGTAGGAACTGTGTAGCTGTAGCAGTAAGTTGTTGCTAGTCTGGTCTAGAGTCTGCTCTGGTCTGGTATGGTGTATCGTGTTGGCTGGCCGGTCGCGGTGCAGCGATGCCGGAGCCTGAGTATTATTGTATAAGGTAAAAAGCAGCCTCGCGCATGTCTAATAATGTTATCTGAACTCCCATGTAAATCTTTTAAAAATGTCCTAATAATAATCTTTGTCATATAAAGTAATTTTTTAACAAGCATTCATTTCAATTTAAAGAATTTACTAATTTCTCCAATCCATGAAGATTCCGATTGTTGCAAAAGAAAAATCAGTTGCTTCCTTTCATAAATGACCAATCTATCGGCCAGCATTGCGCAGAGCTGTGCCGGAAAAATTTATTGTAAGAGGAGATATATTCGACAATTTTACTGAGGTAAGAATTTTTCCTTTTTTATTCAGAATGATCTTACAGGTCCATGACGCAGCACTGCTGTCGTCCAAAATTTACCAGGTTACTGAATTTATTTTTTATTACGAGGTTTAGGAATTTTTCTGTTTCGAGCTTACATTAAATGAGAAAAGAATTTTGTGGGTACATTAAATGGGAAACAAATTTTGTGTGGAGGTTAAATGTGAATGAATTCCTGTAGGGAGGTTATAAATGGGAACCAATTTTGTTCTGAGGTTACACAAAAATTAGAATCATTATCAATATTATTTATTTATTTTTTTATAATTTTGTGGGGAGGTTACAAGGAGAACCATTACACTTGAACGCCCTCGAGAAGAGCCTGACGCAGCCTCTTTTTCCCAACTGACGAAGTGTACGAGGCTCTGCTCTACTCCTTTTCCTGAGGGGTCCCTGCTGTGACTTACTCAGCCCGCTGGCCAGCAGCTCCCGGTCGCGGCCGTTCTGCACGATCGGCCCCGTGATGAAGGAGACGAGCGTGACGCCGCCCACGCTCTGGAAGGAGCAGACGATGAGGCGCGACAGGTTGCGCGCGCGTACCAGCAGCGAGCGGCGCTCCTCCGGCAGGTGCGAGCAGAACTCGGCCGCGTTGCGCTCGATGTGACGCTTCAGCGCGTCCATGCTCTCCCTCTGCAGCACGAAGATGGTACCCTGCGAAAGTGAGCCAGATATCCCTCACACACCGGCCAAGAAACGTGTAATTCTTCCACACTTCGATTTCAATTTATAAGAGTAGCGAGAAATTCAGAATTGATGGCTGCAGTCCTGGTACATTCTGAAATCTCCCAAGTTGAAGAACCGCATCACGCCGCAGGAGGAACCAAGATATGAGGTGCGCCCAAAAAATTTTCGTTCTAAGGCTATACAGACCAGAATCGGTGTGCCACTCTGGAAAAATAACCGTGAGCATTGACGCAATCATCCCACTCACGCGTCATTTTCAAGATAACCGTTTGGTAAAACCCCCGTGTCCTACTGCGTTAAGAAGCTATAACTGTCTGCTGCATTCCTCATTCGACAGGAATCGTCGAACATCCGAAGCCTTTTTTAAAGCAGCAGAGGCATGGCAATCGCATGGGGAGAGGTGAAGACTATGTGGCGGGCGCTCGAGCGTTTCTTACTTGAGTTGGCGTAACTTCTGTGTTACAACATTTGCGATATAGGGACATGCGTAACTTGGCACACGATTCCACAGCCGTAGTTTTTGACAATAGTGCTGCCCCAACACATTCTTCACTCTCAGATGGATGTCTACCGGCGTTTCTCCTTCGACAGTCAAGAAATAGCACGTTGATCCTGTTTGGACGCCTTTACTGAAAACATGACCATACTTCATTTTTTCGCGTTTACCGCACGCTCTTCGTAAAGACACGGGTGCCGCACTAACCCTCTGTCTATATGTCGGTGCTTGTACGGGGTGTTCAAAAAGTCTCTCCGCAGTGCCGTATGATTGTTAACCGCGCGTGCCGTATGCCGCAGTGAATATACCGAAATGAAACTCAGTGAAATACAAGTTATTAATTTACTCAATATTCATTTTTACTTACAAATGGAAATGAAATGAACGTTTGGCGTCATTGGCCGGGAGGCCCCTTACGGGCCAGGTCCGGCCGCCTTGGTGCAGGTCTCATTACATTCGACCCCACAATGGGCGACCTCCGCGCCGGATAGGGATGAAATGATGATGAAGATAACACCCAATCCCTGAGCGGAGAAAATCCCCGTCCCAGCCGGGAATCTAACCCGGGCCCCTTAGGACGGCAGTTCGTCTCGCTGATCATTCAGCTATCGGGCTGGACTTTACTTACAAATTTTCATATTAAATGTTGAAAGCGTCCCCCCGGTTGTTGAATACACAATTCAATTCGTCTAATCATGTTTCTAAACACAAGCTGTAACATTTCTTCTGTAACAGAAGCAGTGAAAGTGGATATTGCAGTTTTCAATTCATCGATGGATTTTGGACGGTTTTTATAGACAGTTGCTTTCGCTTCTAATTGTTCTTTATTTACGTGACCATTACGGCACTCCAACCCCAGTTCTCGATACCAGTAATATCGTACTACTTTTCTGCGAAGTAACAGACATATTTTTGTGACAATATTCACATTTGGTTTTATTAATGTATAGGTACTCCGATGTATCGATATATTACAGTGATATGGTTCTTGTGTGTATTCATTTCAGGGAGACTGTCGTAATCTTTGACTTACATGTAACCGTTTTGGCGCGAATGCGGACAGAGCAGTCTTTGTTTCACTTTGCAGAAGTTAAGTTGTTATATCGCTTTGTAAAACAACAGTCAAGTCTTGTGTTTGGTTAAAGTGGAAATTAAATATATGAAAATTGATACAAAACTGTTTTCTTGATGATGTGACAATTAAGAAGAAGTATATGTGAATTTACAAGAAGTTTAATAAAAATGTGGATCGTGAACACCTAGCCAAAAATTATTTCTACCATACCATTGTTCTGATCTGGGATTGTTTGATCATTAAGAATTTCCTGAAAAACGCATTTGTTAGGTCTTGAAATATTGCTAAAATACAGATCTGAACCTTCTAGCAGTCAAAGTGGAATCACCCTAGTATCAACAAGATGAGCCATAACAACTTCGACGGAATCTACGTGGGAATCCATTCAAGATAAGTGCCAAAATTAATGCCTTTTTTACAGTGACTTTATTACTTCCATTCTGACGATACCATCCACAGTCAATAACTTTGCTGTTGCCCGATAAAGCGAACATATGTTGCGTGAGCAACATTATTAATCTGATTTCTAACCTACTTTGCAAGTGGTGGTATTGTGAGACGCTGCATCCCAGAAGAAAAAGTCAGGTTGTATTAGGTCAGACGATCGTGGAGGCCCTGTGAAATTATGCGATAACCAAAACATCAGCAAGCAGTGACATTGAAGCGCGAGCTGTATGCGCGGTTGCGCCATCTTGTTGAAAATAACAGTTCAGTATTTCACGTAACACAAGTTCTCCTATGAATGGGTCCAGAATATCACTGCAGTTTCGTTGTGCGTTTATTGTTTCGTTGAAAACCCCAGGCAGACGAACAATTATACGGCAGGCGCAGCTAAAAAACATACGGCATTCCGGAGAGACTTTTCGAACACCGCGTATTTACGCATCGGAGTCGTGCTACGTTGCATGGGCTGCAGCGACGCCCTCAGACGGAAACTTTTTGAATGCTCCTTATACTCGTAAAATGGCGATGCAAATTAAAAGTAGACTGGCGACGAGTAATTCATTGTCTATATCTGAAGGGGAACAATCGTACAACAATCCATACTGAAATGGTGGAAGTGTACGGCAGCAAAGCATCAACAAATGACACAATTGTTACGTGGCACAGACGTTTTCATTGTGGTCAAGCAAGTTTGAATGACGAACTAAATGACAGACCATCTCTCTGTGGAAAATCACGAATCTAAAGTGAAGGCATTGGTGCTTGAAGACCAGTCGATGCGAGAGAGGCAACAGTGAGCCATTTATCAGTTTCAACATCTTTTACGATATTTTGAGCATGTCAAATGTCACCATTGCTGTGTTTCGTGACGCTCAAACCCCTTCAAGAAGTTCGCAGAACCAAAGCAGTTGTGTAAGTTGTACAGCTGTGCCAGGCCAAACCAGATAACTACTTTATCCGTCTAATCTCCATCTACGAATTCTGGATTTATCAGGACGACACGTGGATTCATCAATGCTAAGGAAAGTCAGAGTCGCAATTGTCATTAGGTAAGGTGATTCTAAATGTTTTTGGGGCTGCCTTGGTGAGGTGCTAATACTGACCAGAAAACTGACTCATTTTTACAACCGATTGACCAGTGGACTGTTTTTCATTTTGTTCAGTCGTTTTTTGTCGGTCGAATGAATCAACCCAATGAAACTACACCGTCAGTCACATACATGTGACCACTTGTCACAGGCCTGAATAACTACCTTTGCAATGCAGACCACTGAAAGATGTGCAGAAAGAGAGTCAGAGAGATTCTGGGAGGTACCAACAGCAATACGGAATCACGCCAATTCCAGCGCCGTTGCCAGCTGCGCGAGGTTTCTCGGTTGATGATCCATGGCGCGAACAGCTCGATCGATTGGGTTCAAATCCGGGCAGTTTGGTGCCCAGAGGTGTACCTTAAACTCATCCTGACGCTCTGCGAGCAGTGTTGCATGTTGCATTGTCCTGCTCGTAGATGCTATCGTGCCGAAGAAAACCAAACTGCATGTGAGGGTACCCAAAGATAGATGCATACTTGTGTTGATCCATTGTGCCTTCGAGAATGACGTTATCTCTCATGGAATGCCACGAAATCATTCGCCATATCATATAGCTCCCTCCTTCGGCCTAAACCCTTGCGACGTTTGTTGAAGGGTGTTTGCTTTCAGACGTTTCATGCCAATGGAAAGACCACCTGTCGCCAATCAGCGGACGTCCATTTGCAGTACTGGAGTGCAAATTCCACCCTTCTTCGCCAATTAACGGCAGTCAGCATGGTTGCATGAACCTTGGTTTAACCGGACGATCAGTTGCTTAACAGTTGCACGTTTATTCGCCTGTAAATATCTGCGCAGCCGTTGTCCACCAAAGATGTCTCTGCGCCGGTTTTGGATAGCGCTCTTTTGCCATGAGCGGTGTACCTTAACCACGGCACCACACGACCAGTTTACTGTCTCAACCGTTTAGGAAGTCCTTTCACCCTTGGACCACAAACCAACGATCATGTTTTATTGGTCGTCAAACAAATCACTCGGTTTCCGCGTTTCGACAACTATTGCACTGTTTTCCTCTACGCTGCTAGTGCTGCCACCTGCCATCTGTGAGAGCTTATTGCACATTGACATCGCATACAGGTGATGGTCACATTAGTGTGACTGGACCGCCTAGTTTCTGCGGCCTTGTCAGCTACACGAATTTCTTCATTCACTGCACGGGTCTGAGTAGTTACACTTAATTAGTGTGAGAAAAACGACTGACAAGTCTCCGACAGTTACGACAGATATATGAATGTGTAAGTAGGCTGTTTATGTTTTCTTATTGGCAACGTTACGTAGCGCTCTGTATGAAAATCACTGGCTGTGCTGTGTGCAGTCTGTGGTTAGTTTGCATTGTTGTCTACCATTGTGGTGTTGGGCAGTTGGATGTTAACAGCGCATAGCGCTGTGCAGTTGGAGGTGAGCCGCCAGCAGTGGTGGATGTGGGGAGAGAAATGGCGGAGTTTTGAAATTTGTAAGACTGGATCTCATGAACTGCTATATACATTATGACTTTTGAACACTATTGAGGTAAATACATTGTTTGTTCTCTATCAAAATCTTTCATTTGCTAACTATGTCTATTAGTAGCTAGTGCCTTCAGTAGTTTGAATCTTTTATTTAGCTGGCAGTAGTGGCGCTCGCTGCATTGCAGTAGTTCGAGTAACGAAGATTTTTGGTGAGGTAAGTGATTTGTGAAAGGTATAGGTTAATGTTAGTCAGGGCCATTCTTTTGTAGGGATTTTTGAAAGTCAGATTGTGTGTCAGTTTAAACACAGTCATGTATAATTTTTCTAAGGGGACGTTTCAAATGTTTTCACTCAGTCTTCGCGGTGAGTAATTTCATCTAAATATTCTTCAGCATATTAGCGTATCTAAACGATGGCCATCGTTGACAACCTTTTCTTTCTTTTTTTTTTAAAAAAAAGACGCAAACAATGCATATTATTTTAATGAGAGCTGAAAACTGTATTGCTAAAAATGAAGTATTTTCAAAATTTATGTATTTACATAAATACGGATTTTCGTATTTCTGGCAGTAAATCTGGACTTTTTTTGATGACTTTAAAAGGCTAACAGCTGGTGCTACATTACAGATTTACGTTTAAATAAATGAAGAATTACGTTTTCATGTAAGTTTATTGAAGCTCTGTCTTCTTTCCACTGGTTTGCAGTTATCACTGATAATTTTATTTTAGTAAATGCTGAAGCGACGTAAACAGGAACCATATAAGATACAATTATTTTAATTGTTTGGTGACTTAATCACTTACTTTTAAGCACATACTGTCACTTGTTGGAAGTGCTTTTCTCTCCTTTTTGCGAAAAATAATTTTAATAATTCGTAAATTTTCTCTGAATATCTTTAGTTAATACAGTTTCATAATATTATTCGCCCCTGCAGATACTGTATATAGCGTGTAATTTATCTCTGGGATCATTTTTTTATCTAGTCATATGATTTCTCCGATTTCCAAGTCCTGAGCGTTCCAGTATTCTGGTACTGGCACAAAGTTCACCGTTTCAGAAATAATCATGGACGGCAGACTATACTAAAAGCAATTTATTGTCACTCAGTAAAAAGCAAGCATCGGAACGACAGTAAAAGTGACGACAGACAATAAAAGAGCGCAGTCAACAATAATAATTGAACAATGCCAGAACAATGAAATGTTTGTATTAGGTTCCTCCCACGCACTGGTTTCACTCGGAAGAAATGAATGAATGAATAATTCAACCGATACGCAAAACTACAACCGAGTGAGTCTATTGTTTTCCAGCAACCGAGTGAATCGATTGTTTCGTTCGGTTGTTCCCATCACTAGATGCTAACAGATAATGCTCATAAGGACCAAACCGTCATGGGAACATACTGTCGCAATCTTACGCCGAGGTTACGCAAGCCAGTGAATGTATATCGTAGCGAAAGCTCTCCAAAGGGGCGTTTTTGTTGCACAATCTCGTTCTTCACAGGATACAGGCAGATAAGATTCTTCTTTAGACGTATATTCTCTTTGACACGGCACCCAGTGACGTCTTTCTCTTTTCTCAGATGAAGAAACCACTGCGTAACAGGCATTTCCAGAATGACAGATGATTTTCGAAGTGGTTCGATTCCTGATCAACCAAAATGCAGATTTCTAGAGCAAAGGTCTCCAACTGCTACCCATCGCTGGGAAAATGTGTCACATTTAGAGGTGAATATGTAGAGAAGGACCAACACGAACACCAACTATCATCGGTGCAGCATAACTTTTTTTCAAAGTTACAACTAATACTTTATGGTAACCTCTTTTTGATTAGGGGGACAAACTTCAGGAAGTGATTCCTTGCAGGAAAAGGAACAACGAAACTCATATCAAGATGGGTTTGGAAATGGAGTGACGAATCTCCAATAAAGCAATTAGTATTGGCGCGTCACGTTAAACATTACATGGCACTAATTTATTATTTAACTAATGCATATCTACTACCTTAGATGGCACTGAACAACTACATTAATCCGTGTTTTGCAGATTCTATGATTCGTGCTTAGTCAAAGCACAATGACCCGTTATTCATGTCAGAATGTCTCAAACAGTCGTGAAACCGTGTACTCCCTTTTCTGGCACATATTCTAGTGCACTAATCAGTCGTGCAAAAATTTTTCCTTGAAATAAACAGGTGAATTGTGAGGAACAAAAGTTCTGACAGCTTTTCCCTTTGTTTCGAGATTTAATGCTCTTTTTTTTTCGATGTGGAGCGGTTTGCTGGGGCGCAAGTGGCTTGTGCCACGTGACTTCCAAGAGAAAACTTTTGTGATGGTGTATGCTTGTGGATAGCGCATTTCGGCATTAGCAATTTTTTTATAAATTAGTGTTTAATAGCAGGCAACACCAAGGGACGCAGCTGGCAGCGAATATAAATGGTAGTGCTTCTGTACTTTGTCTACACGTATTCGCATCATTTTAATTTGAGAAACATATCCACCTGCGATATATCAGAATTTTCTCATAATACAAGCATACACCTATGTTTTTTCATTTGTGTGGCCATAACACTCGTAATTGGTTTACAATTATTAAGGTATTAAAAATCGTCCGTGCAAGTATAAGACAGTGTGTATGTTTAATCACCATACATATTTCGTTTTATTGATATAAAACATAATCAGTGTCCTACAATGACACATATTTACAATCTGATTTGCTTTCTAGATCTAAAATGTTCTGTGTAATGTCCTGTTTGTTCCCTAATATTTTAGGGAGAAGTTTTTAATATGTTCTCAGATTCATCCACGGTTTTTTAAGTGATGGCCCAGCCTTATTTTCCTGTCTAATTATATTAGCTTCCCTCTTGTATTACTTCTGTTTTAATTAGGAATTTTAGAACATCTGACAATATTAACGCTGTCTTAAAGCAAGTGAGGTAGTGTGATTGTGCGGGTGACCATGAGTGAGATTGGGAGAGAGCAAGTGTAATTACACCCCTGGAAATGGAAAAAAGAACACATTGACACCGGTGTGTCAGACCCACCATACTTGCTCCGGACACTGTGAGAGGGCTGTACAAGCAATGATCACACGCACGGCACAGCGGACACACCAGGAACCGCGGTGTTGGCCGTCGAATGGCGCTAGCTGCGCAGCATTTGTGCACCGCCGCCGTCAGTGTCAGCCAGTTTGCCGTGGCATACGGAGCTCCATCGCAGTCTTTAACACTGGTAGCATGCCGCGACAGCGTGGACGTGAACCGTATGCTCTGATTTCTCTTATTTTATTTTGATGATCATTCCTACCTATGTAAGTTGGGCTCAACAAAATATTTTCGCATTCGGAAGAGAAAGTTGGTGACTGAAATCTCGTAAATACACTACTGGAAATGGAAAAAAGAACACATTGACACCGGTGTGTCAGACCCACCATACTTGCCCCGGACACTGCGAGAGGGCTGTACAAGCAATGATCACACGCACGGCACAGCGGACACACCAGGAACCGCGGTGTTGGCCGTCGAATGGCGCTAGCTGCGCAGCATTTGTGCACCGCCGCCGTCAGTGTCAGCCAGTTTGCCGTGGCATACGGATCTCCGTCGCAGTCTTTAACACTGGTAGCATGCCGCGACAGCGTGGACGTGAACCGTATGTGCAGTTGACGGACTTTGAGCGAGGGCGTATAGTGGGCATGCGGGAGGCCGGGTGGACGTACCGCCGAATTGCTCAACACGTGGGGCGTGAGGTCTCCACAGCACATCGATGTTGTCGCCATTGGTCGGCGGAAGGTGCACGTGCCCGTCGACCTGGGACCGGACCGCAGCGACGCACGGATGCACGCCAAGACCGTAGGATCCTACGCAGTGCCGTAGGGGACCGCACCGCCACTTCCCAGCAAATTAGGCACACTGTTGCTCCTGGGGTATCGGCGAGGACCATTCGCAACCATCTCCATGAAGCTGGGCTACGGTCCCGCACACCGTTAGGCCGTCTTCAGCTCACGCCCCAACATCGTGCAGCCCGCCTCCAGTGGTGTCGCGACAGGCGTGAATGGAGGGACGAATGGAGACGTGTCGTCTTCAGCGATGAGAGTCGCTTCTGCATTGGTGCCAATGATGGTCGTATGCGTGTTTGGCGCCGTGCAGGTGAGCGCCACAATCAGGACTGCATACGACCGAGGCACACAGGGCCAATACCCGCCATCATGGTGTGGGGAGCGATCTCCTACACTGGCCGTACACCACTGGTGATCGTCGAGGGGACACTGAATAGTGCACGGTACATCCAAACCGTCATCGAACCCATCGTTCTACCGGCAAGGGAACTTGCTGTTCCAACAGGACAATGCACGTCCGCATGTATCCCGTGCCACCCAACGTGCTCCAGAAGGTGTAAGTCAACTACCCTGGCCAGCAAGATCTCCGGATCTGTCCCCCATTGAGCATGTTTGGGACTGGATGAAGCGTCGTCTCACGCGGTCTGCACGTCCAGCACGAACGCTGGTCCAACTGAGGCGCCAGGTGGAAATGGCATGGCAAGCCGTTCCACAGGACTACATCCAGCATCTCTACGATCGTCTCCATGGGAGAATAGCAGCCTGCATTGCTGCGAAAGGTGGATATACACTGTACTAGTGCCGACATTGTGCATGCTCTGTTGCCTGTGTCTATGTGCCTGTGGTTCTGTCAGTGTGATCATGTGATGTATCTGACCCCAGGAATGTGTCAATAAATTTTCCCCTTCCTGGGACAATGAATTCACGGTGTTCTTATTTCAATTTCCAGGAGTGTATTTAAGACTTTAAGACTTACTCTTCTTTGTTTTGCAACGTGTTAGACACTTTAACCACATTCATTTCTACTAATTTTGGTACTGGAGTAGTAACATCGCCGATGACCGACCACAACGCCCCTCCCTCACAAGCACACACACACACACACACACACACACAATATACCTAACTACAGTTCGTTACAAAATCTACTGAAGTTTTATTTTACTTAGTTATTTTACGACTGACTGTCGCTTACATCATGGAGCGTTTTCTGCTTACACATTTTTGAGGTATTTCATCTTTTGGAACTGCTTGTTTAATCGCACATTGGTTTGCAGTCGTAGTTCACATCAAGAACTGTGATCTACCATGATGGGCGTTGCGATTCGACTGCTGTGGCAGAGGTTTATCTTGCTTCTTGGTAACAGTTGCCAATGAAGACAGGGAAAGCGGAATTGCGAAAAACAAAAAAAAATATGAATACGTTTTAATTGTCTTCTAAGCCTTGAGGATGTAAAGAACAGGCTTCAGGTGCGCATATAACACCAAACCCGAACTACTGACCAATAACAAAGAATATAATGGGCTCCTAGAAGTATAGTTTCACATTCATCCCTAGCACACGACGTAAATGACTATGTCGCTGGGAAAACTTATCCTACCTTATTCCAGTTGTAAATCGTTATCGAATCTCTGCAGTCCGTTGAATTAGGCGCAGCTCGTAATTAGAAGCTCCAAAAAATATATTAAAATATATTTCTCAATAATGGATTACAGAATCGAAATTATGAGGACGCATTTCGAATATTTGTCACACGGATTTACAATGGCAGGCAGCGTTCTTGGTACTACTGACATTGAGTGATGTTTCTCGAGCAGGTAGTAGCAGTCTTAAGGTTGCACCTTAAATGCTAGTTAGCTCAAATAATCAGCATATGCAGCCGAAGACTTCCGGCATAAGAAGTCACCCTCATTCTGCCAACGGCCTTGTCATAGAGGGCGGAGGAGTGGACAGAGGTTCAGGGCACTCTCTTGTCCTAGGGGTGGGGAAACTGCCCCTAACGGCGGAAGAATCAGCAATGATCAACGGCATTAGGATTCAGAAGGCAATAGAAACCATTGCATTAGAGACACGTAACATGTATCCACAGGACATGTGGCCTACAATTGAAGAAGCGTCATGATGATCTCTCCATTGGCAAAAGATTCCGGAATAGTCCCCATTAGGATCTCCGGGAGAGGAATGTCAATGGGGAGGTTACTATAGGAAAAAGACTGAATAATCAACTGAAGGATAACGTTCAACAAGTCGGGACGGGGAAGATCAGAAGCTTCAACGTGTTAGGGAAACTAGAAAATCTGAAAAGGGACATGCAAAGGCTCGATCTAAATATAGTAGGGATCAGTGCAATGGGCTCTGAGCACTATGGGACTTAACATCTGAGGTCATCAGTTCCATAGAACTTAGAACTACTTAAACCTAACTATTCTAAGGACATCACACACCTCCATACCCGAGGCAGGCTTCGAACCTGCGTCCGCAGCGGTCGCGGATCAATGAAGTAAAGTGGAAAGAAGACCAGTATTTCTGGTCAGATGAGTTAAAGGTAATTTCAACAGCAGCAAGAAATGGTATAACAGGAGCAGGATTCGTTAGGAACAGGAAGGTAGGGCAGAGGGTGTGTTACTGTGAACAGTTCAGTGACAGGGTACTTCGTATCAGAATCAACAGCAAACTAACACCGACAACGATAGTTCAGGTATACACGCCGATGTCGAAAGATGAAGATGAAGAGACAGAAAAAGTGTATGAGGATATTGAAAGGATAATACAGTATGTAAAAGGGGATGAAAATCTAACAGTCACGGGGGACTGGAATGCAGTTGTAGGGCAAGGAGTAGAAGAAAAGGTTACAGAAGAATATGGGCTTGGGACAAGGAACGAGAGAGGAGAAAGAGTTCTGTAACAAGTTTTAGCTAGTAATAGCGAATACCCTGCTCAAGAATCACAAGAGGAGGAGATATACTTGGAAAAGGCCGGCTGATATGGGCAGATTTCAGTTAGATTACATCATGCTCAGACAGAGATTCCGAAATCAGATACTGGATTGCAAGGCATACCCAGGGGCAGATATAGACTCAGATCACAATATAGTAGTGATGGAGAGTAGGCTGAAGTTTAAGACATTAGAAGAATCAATACACAAATACAGGGTTATTACAAATGATTGAAGCGATTTCACAGCTCTACAATAACTTTATTATTTGAGATATTTTCACAATGCTTTGCACACACATACAAAAACTCAAAAAGTTTTTTTAGGCATTCACAAATGTTCGATATGTGCCCCTTTAGTGATTCGGCAGACATCAAGCCGATAATAAAGTTCCTCCCACACTCGGCGCAGCATGTCCCCATCAATGAGTTCGAAAGCATCGTTGATGCGAGCTCGCAGTTCTGGCACGTTTCTTGGTAGAGGAGGTTTAAACACTGAATCTTTCACATAACCCCACAGAAAGAAATCGCATGGGGTTAAGTCGGGAGAGCGTGGAGGTCATGACATAAATTGCTGATCATGATCTCCACCATGACCGATCCATCGGTTTTCCAATCTCCTGTTTAACAAATCGGAACATCATGATGGAAGTGCGGTGGAACACCATCCTGTTGAAAGATGAAGTCGGCGCTGTCGGTCTCCAGTTGTGGCATGAGCCAATTTTCCAGCATGTCCAGATACACGTGTTCAACCGTTTCTTCGCTCACTGCAGGCCGACCCGTTGATTTCCCCTTACAGAGGCATCCAGAAGCTTTAAACTGCGCATACAATCGCCGAATGGAGTTAGCAGTTGGTGGATCTTTGTTGAATTTCGTCCTGGAGTATCGTTGCACTGTTATGACTGACTGATGTGAGTGCATTTCAAGCACGACATACGCTTTCTCGGCTCCTGTCGCCATTTTGTCTCACTGCGCTCTCGAGCGCTCTGGCGGCAGAAACCTGAAGTGCGGCTTGAGCCGAACAAAACTTTATGAGTTTTTCTACGTATCTGTAGTGTGTCATGACTATACGTCAATGAATGGAGCTACAGTGAATTTATGAAATCGCTTCAATCATTTGTAATAGCCTTGTAAATGGGATTCGGAAGTACTAAGGAATGACGAGGTACGCTTGAAGTTCTTAAGGCTGTAGACACAGCAATAAGGAATAGTTCAGTAGGCAGTACAGTTGCAGCGGAATGGACATCTCTAAAAAGGGCCATTGCAGAAGTTGGGGAGGAAAACGTAGGTACAACGAAGGTAACTGCGAAGAAGCCATGGGTATCAGAAGAAATACTTCAGTTGATTGATGAAAGGAGGAAATACAAAAATGTTCCGGGAAACTCATGAATACAGAAATACAAGTCGCTGAGGAATGAAATAAATAGGAAGTGCAGGGAAGCTAAGACGAAATTGCTGCAGGAAAAATCTGAAAACATCGAAAAAGAAACGAGTGTCGGAAGGACAGACTCAGCGTACAGGAAAGTCAAAACAGTCTTCGGTGAAATTAAAAGCAAGGGTGGTAACATTAAGAGTGCAACGGGAATTCCACTGTTAAATGCAGAGGAGAGAGCGGATAGGTGGACAGAATACGTTGAAAGCCTCTATGAGGGGGAAGATTTGTCTGATGTGACAGAAGAAGAAACAGGAGCCGATTTAGAAGGGATAGGGAATCTAGTATCAGAATCAGAATTTTAAATAGCTTTGGAGGACTTAAAGTCAAATAAGGCAGAAGGGATGGATAACATTCCATCAGAATTTCTAAAATCATTGGGGGCAGTGGCAACAAAAGGACTATTCACGTTGGTGTGTAGAGTATATGAGACTGGCAACATAACATCTGACTTTCGGAAAAGCATCATCCACACGATTCCGAAGACAGCAAGAGCTGACAAGTACGAGAATTATCGCACAATCAGCTTAACAGCTCATACATCTAACTTGCTTACATGAATAATATTCAGAAGAATAGAAAAGAAAATTGAAGATGCGCTGGATGAAGATCAGTTTGACTTTAGAAAAAGTAAAGGCAGAAGAGAGGCAATTCTGACGTTGCGGTTAATAATGCAAGCAAGACTAAAGAAAAAATCAAGACACGTTCATAGGATTTGTCGTCCCGGAAAAAGTGTTCGACAATGTAAAATGGTGCAAGATGTTGGAAATTATGAAAAAAGTAGGGGTAAGCTATAGGGAGAGACGGGTCATATATAATATGTACAACAGCGAAGAGGGAATAATAGGAGTGGACGACCAAGAACGAAGTGCTCGTATTAAAAAAGGTGTAAGACAAGGATGTAGCCTTTCGCCCCTATTGTTCAATCTGTATATCGAGGAAGCACTGATGGAAATAAAAGAAAGGTTCAGGAGTGGAATTAAAATTCAAGGTGAAAGGATATCAATGATACGATCCGCTGAAGACATTGCTGTCCCGAGTGAAAGTGATGAAGAATTGCATGATCTGCTGAACGAAATGAAGTCTAATGAGTACACAGTATGGATTGAGAGTAAATCTAAGAAAGACGAAGGTAATGAGAGGTAGTAGAAATGAGAACAGCGAGAAACTTAACATCAGGATTGATGGTCACGAAGTCGATGAAGTTAAGGAATTCTGCAACCAGGCAGTAGAATAATCAATGACGGACGGAGCAAGGAGGACATCGAAAGTAGACTAGCTGTGGCAAAAAGGGCATTCCTGGCCAAGAGAAGTCTACCAGTATCAAATATCGCCCTTAACTTGGGGAAGAAATTTCTCAGAATGTATGTCTGGAATACAGCATTCTACAGTAGTGAAACATGGACTGTGAGAAAACCGGGAAAGAAGAGAATCGAAGCATTTGAGATGTGGTGCTACAGACGAATGTTGAAAATTAGGTGGACTGATAAGGTAAGGAATGAGGAGGTTCTACGCAGAATCGGACAGGAAAGAAATATGTGGAAAACACTGATAAGGAGTAGGGACAGGATGATAGGACATCTGTTAAGATATGAGGGAATGACTTCCATGGTACTAGAGGGAGCTGTAGAGGGCAAAAACTGTAGAGGAAGACAGAGATTGCAATACATCCAGCAAATTATAGAGTTGTAGGTTGCAAGTGTTACTCTGAAATGAAGTGGTTATCACAGGAGAGGAATTTGTGGCTGGCCGCATCAAACCAGTCTGAAGACTGATGAAAAAGAAAAAAAAAATCTAGCAGAGATGAGTTCCATTTCCATGGTGCATAGCTCTTTATGGACCTCCCGAGCGTTCTTTCGCATGCTGCTGCTTACAACGAAAGGGACTCAACAGAGTGGCTGATCCTTCGCAATCTAATCCCTACTGCGAGTTTCACAGTTGACTAGAGGAAATAGGCGCGCGAAACCTATCCGAGTACCTTTACTTGCTAAGAATTTCCTTTCTTGCTGATGGTATTTGCTGGATGAAGTGTATTATTAGCAATTTTTTTTTGTAAGTTTATTTTGCATGAGATCTTTTGAGTTTTATCTTGCAAATAATACCATTAATCTGAAAACAACATTATATGAATTATGTGTACACTTCACGAAGCACAAATCTGGAAGATGAGCTTAGAGTGAAATTGAAAGAGAGGAAATGTTTTCTCAGCAGCGAATATCAACCACCTTCGGCTGTATATTGTGATAACGACAGTGAAAATTTGTCCCGGACGTGACTCGAACCCGGGTTTCCCGTTTTACGCAAGCGATCACCTTAACCATTTTTTAAAAATATTTTTTTTTATTTTCTAGTTTGTTCTGTTAACTGGAATACTCTCTTTCAAATTCTGAAGGTGGCAGGGGTAAAATACAGGGAGCGAAAGGCTATTTACAGTTTGTACAGAAACCAGATGGCAGTTATAAGAGTCGATGAGCATGAAAGGGAAGCAGTGGTTGGGAAGGGAGTGAGACAGGGTTGTAGCCTCTCCCCGATGTTATTCAATCTGTATATTGAGCAAGCAGTAAAGGAAACAAAAGAAAAATTCGGAGTAGGTATTAAAATTCATGGAGAAGAAGCAAAAACTTTGAGGTTCGCCGATGACATTGTAATTCTGTCAGAGACAGCAAAGGACTTGGAAGAGCAGTTGAACGGAATGGACAGTGTCTTGAAAGGAGGATATAAGATGAACATCAACAAAAGCAAAACGAGGATAATGGAATGTAGTCAAATTAAGTCGGGTGATGCTGAGGGAATTAGATTAGGAAATGAGACACTTAAAGTAGTAAAGGAGTTTTGCTATTTAGGGAGTAAAATAACCGATGATGGTCGAAGTAGAGAGGATATAAAATGTAGACTGGCAATGGCAAGGAAAGCGTTTCTCAAGAAGAGGAATTTGTTAACATCGAGTATAGATTTAAGTGTCAGCAAGTCGTTTCTGAAAGTATTTGTATGGAGTGTAGCCATGTATGGAAGTGAAACATGGACGATAACTAGTTTGGACAAGAAGAGAATAGAAGCTTTCGAAATGTGGTGCTACAGAAGAATGCTGAAGATAAGGTGGGTAGATCACGTAACTAATGAGGAGGTATTGAATAGGATTGGGGTGAAGAGAAGTTTGTGGCACAACTTGACTAGAAGAAGGGATCGGTTGGTAGGACATGTTTTGAGGCATCAAGGGATCACAAATTTAGCATTGGAGGGCAGTGTGGAGGGTAAAAATCGTAGAGGGAGACCAAGAGATGAATACATTAAACAGATTCAGAAGGATGTAGGTTGCAGTAGATACTGGGAGATGAAGAAGCTTGCACAGGATAGAGTAGCATGGAGAGCTGCATCAAACCAGTCTCAGGACTGAAGACCACAACAACAACAACAGTTTGTTCTTCATTGTAATATGGTCTGGGCCGATGTCACTTGACACCCTTTTAATTTCATAGTTGAATATTCGGCTCACTTTTCATTTATTTCAGAGAGCAACCAGCCCTCTCACCGATCACGCTGCGCTACCGTGCAGGCCCACATACAGTACCCAAACTTGCAACGGCGCCGGGTAGCCGCGCGGTCTAAGGTCGTCTTGCCACGGTTAGCGCGGCTCACCCCGTCGGACGTTCGAGTCCTCCTTCGGGCATGGGTGTGTGTGTTGTCCTTAGCGTAAGTTAGTTTAAGGTAGATTAAGTAGTGCGTAAGGTTAGGGACCGATGACCTCAGCAGTTTGGCCCCATAAGATCTTACCACAAATTTGCAATTTCTTTTCCAAACTTGCATACGTTGTCCTCCTTGTGTCACAAATTGCACATGTACGTTACATATACTGCAGTGCAGGAAGGGCATATTTATTGAGAGTCAAGGTCCTCATATTGGCAAGCAAATACAAAAGACCAGGCCTCTGTTATTAAGAAGTACGATGTAAAGACACTGCATCGTACTTCTTAATAACGCAGTCACTACTATTTCCTATTCGTGAAAATAACGAAACTTGGTGCGCCCAGAGCCGATCTAAATTTCAATCAAGAACAAAAACAGTGCAAATCCGCGCAAGGGTGTGAACATAATTTCAGTGGAGCAATGTCTCGAAGCATATTTAGCCACTGCCGTTATATTTCCCGACACTTTAACACAGCAAACTTTACCAAAAGCAATGTGTTTTGGAGAGATGTGACGTATCACTTTTAACTGCCCATTTTCGTAATACACTGGTACAGATACGAAAACGAACAAATACGGAATTTTAGCTTCTTAGATATTAAAATCAACATGGAAGCTACTCGTTCTGCTTCCGTCAACCAATCACAGCACAGGTCCGATGACATCACAGAAAATCACTACTCTGTCGTACGAACTCATTAACGCCACGGACTGAATATACACGAAAAACAATAAACGCCCCAAGTTCGAAAATGAAAACACGACGAACATAAAGCATACAGTGATGCTGACATACACTGCATTAAAGATCTCTTTAAAACGTATTATTTGTAGTAAGACTTGCCGTGGTAAAGCGTCGAGAAAATGTTACGTCGGAGTTTAAGCATATATGTTATCTTGAAGTTATGTTTTGATGTTATTTACTATTTCATTGCGAAAATAAAAGGGGATGCAGCCTCTAAATTTCTTAGATACCCTGTAATCATAGTTCCGATCGGTAAATATCGCCGCCTATCCCTATATATTAAACATGAGCCATTCCTGAGCTGGAGGGTTATTGTTTTGAATGTGAAAAATAGTCTTCACCAGATAAGGGAAATGTTCACATATGTATAGGGGGTGAATTACCTAAAATTTGCAATCGCAAATATTGCGGAGATGGAAAGCGCTATTGATACGCGATTATCACAGACTTGACTGGTAATCAGGGGCTCTTATTTTTAGCCAATACATCGATTAATAACACTTACAAAGTGTATTTTTGTGCAAATATACACTTTTTTAAATGGAACAATGCTTATTGACATTAACAGATTATAAGTGTGGTAGTTTAGAATGTCAGTGGTGTTTGTTCCAGCACTATAATGCGAATCGTTTACGACACACCGACAATTGTACAATGCCTGTGGCAGCACACACTAAAGAACAGCGCAAGTGCCTACACTAGTTATGTGGATTTTGATCAGTAACGAGACAATTGATCATTACAAGTTCTGTTCCAAATGACCACCGGCAGCAACAGTACACACTCCTAGTCTAGTATGAAACTACCGCTGCATACGTGCTAGCATTGCAGCGGAGATTTCCGAGCAGGCTGCAGTAATACGTCATTGCATATCATAGGGTGTGGTTGGTATGTCCTTGCAGACAGCGTCTTTCAGCTTTCCCCACAGAAGAAAGTCTACAAGCGTCAAATCCTTGGAACGGACCGGCCAAGATACAGGTCCTGTACGTCCAATCCAACGTTTAGGAAATAATTCTTGAAGACATTGTGTAATAATCCGCACACTATGGGCTGGACAGCCATCATGATGGTACCACAGGTTCCTCCTAGCCTGCAGACGAACATTTCCTAGCATATCTGATAGATGACGTGTTAGGAGACTGCGATACTTGTGCACGTTCAGTGTTCCATCTTCGAAAAACAGACCTACGAGCTGAGTCACTCTCCCACGCCACACGCTTACACTTCGTGGAGGAAGCCAACAGGGATTGTCAACAGGCCAATAGTGCACGTTTACGCGATTTACCTGCCATGATGGATAAATGTGACTTCATCACTAAACGAGATACAGGATACATCTCGTGCATCCAGTCTTAATGCCCATGTACAGAAGTTAACACGATTCTCATAATGGTTTCCATGCAGCTCTTGATGAGACAGATGTGATAGGGATGGAACCATTATCGATGGTGAATGCGTAGGACGCTTGCCTGATTCATACCACTTTCTCGTGTGATTGCGCGGGAGCTAAAGTGAAGATCAACTGCATCAGCAGCAAGAACATTAATTTCCCCTTCTTCTGACATCACTTGTTTCCTTCTGTTACGTTGTCTACGTGCTACACTACCTACTTGTACGTGACTGCTTGAAGATGTTGATAAGAATTGTCGAGACAGTTGACGTATGTTGGGATATCTTGCCGCATACACCGTACAATAACGGACTGCTTTCTTCCTATACTCTCGATACACCATAAGCAAGTCGGCTTTTTCTGCATTCGTAAATCCCATAGTTCACTCACAACCTACTGCTTCGACTGTCACATACTAACAGACTAGTAAATTGCATTGCACTCAAAGAACATAACAGCACACTACAAGCAAGCATAACATCGTTCCTAGCAGATATGCAGGTTGAATGGCACAAACAATTGTCTTTGTGGAAACTTTGCACAACACGAATCTCGTAAATGGCTCGCAATAGACACCTGTAACAAACACCACTGACATTCTAATTTACCCTATTTTAGTTTTCTAATGTCAATAGCATTGTTACATTTCAAAAGTATATGTTTTCACAGAAAACACCATCTGCTTATTGGCTAACAATAAGAGCCCCTGACCACCCATTCGCTCTGTGAAAACCGCACATCTATAGCACTTTCCATTTCCGCAATACATGTGGTGCAAATTTTAGGCGATTCACCCTGCATATACATATAGGGTGCAATGGATGTAAGTGCAGATATTTTTGTGTTTGGCAGCTTAATATCATCAAGAGACGTAAAAAACTTTGCGACTTGATGTTTCCTGGGCAGTCATGGAACACGCGTCCACACTTCAATACCTACCCCGCTGCCCAGGGGAAAATCTTCAGTAACGGCTTGCTCTTGTCATGTGTGATTGGAGATACTAACCAATCTAAAAACATATGATTTGTAATGGCTATAATTGTCAGTCTACTGATGACATAAATACTGATGTAATGTAGTTCAGTACAACTATGCGATATGATGTTTGGTTTGTGGAAGCTCAAGTGCACAGTCATCAGCGGCCCTACAAAGTCCCAATTTTTACACAATCCAATCTAGACACTCTCACGAATGATGATGATGATGACAACACAAACACCCAGGGAAAAATCTTCAACTCGGCCGGGAATCGCTCCCAGGACCCCGTCATCCAGATGCATCAACACTAGCCACTAGGCCACGAGCTGCAGACAGCTTCGCCTATCCTCGTTACATCCAGTTTACAGGGCGTTCTGAAATTCCCGTTACAAATTTGTAGGACGTGTAGAGAGGAGTGAGCACATAATATTTTGAATACGAAACCACTTCCGGAAACGTACCGTTTCCCTGTTTCAGCCGTTTCAAAACATGTTTGCTAAGTAGGTACACAACAGGTTGGTCATGGTGCGGGCTGCTTACGTCGGATCGGCTGATGTCGTTTGACTTCTATCCCATCTCTGACCTAGTTAGAGCCTCATTCATGTGTCTGTGAGAGAGCAACATGGCTGAGAACACGTTTGCAGACTACACCGACAAGATCCTTCTGATTGGCGAAGCTCACGGTAATGGAAGAGCAGCTCGTAGCCTATATGAAGATCATTATCCACGACGGCCGACTCTTTCGCGTAACCTCTTCGGCATAATTACGGAACGGCTTCAAGAAAGGGTACCTTCACCGTCAGCAGGTGTGACTGTGGTGTTTCAGGAAGAAGTCGCACACCAGAACTGGAACAGATTGTTTTGTATCACGTTGAAGAGAACCCGTCAACGAGTACAGGAGTAATTTCTTTGGTTATTATCAGTAGAATTACAGAGTAAGTGACTTAATGGCTCACGCCTAATCAGTTACCTGTAGAGCGGGTCGCACTACTAACATGTTTTCGAATAGTTCTACCACAGAAACGGTGCGTTCCTGGACATGGATTCCAATACGAAATATTTTCTACTCACTCCCTTTTACAAGTTATAGCAGTCTGTAATCGGAATTTCTGAACTCCATGTATAAGTTTTTTGCGACACCTGTCGCTCTTGTGTGTTCTGATATACGAGTGGAGATGACTATCACGAACCTTGATGATGGTGCAGGTGACAGTGAAGGCAAAGCAGAGCGTGGTGAAGACGGTCTGCAGGTCGTCCCAGTGGCCCTGCAGCCCCGCCACCTGGCCGGCGGCCGTCAGCACCAGCTGCACGATGGTCCACAGCGAGTAGGCATAGTACAGCCGGCTGCCACCCGAGGGACCCCACATGCCCACGGGTGCCAGCGCCCGGCTCATCCACCTCAAGTCCACCACCTGTCGGACAAGGCAACACTGCATGAGTTGGCAGGCCAATAAGTTGATACGAGAGAGCTGCAAGTATCTACAACTGTCAGAAAGTACCTACAACTGCAAAGCTCATCACGTAGAAATAACGGTTGGCAGATGCTGGAAGTCCTGGGATCAGCGGCAGCTGCCGGATGGGGTGGCCAAGCGGTTCTAGGCACTAAAGTATGGAACCGCGCAACCGCTACGGTCGCAGGTTCGAATCCTACCTCAGGCATGGATGTGTGTGATGTTTTTAGGTTAGTTAGGTTTAAGTAGTACTAAGTTCTAGGGGACTGATGACCTCAGAAGTTAAGTCTCATAGCGCTCAGAGCCATTTTGAACCAGGGGCAGCTGACACGCCTTGGTGGTAGTCATCTAAATTTGGAGTGGATAATGACGTGGAAGGGACGAATATTGTTACTCCACTATATAGGAACTAATGGAATCAGACGACTCAAAGACCACCAGTAGTTTAAATAAAAGTTAATGTTGAAATTTGTAGTGAATCGATATCTATGAAAGATACTTTAGAATAGGAGCTGGCCAGGAGGAGCTGGCCACTGTTCGCGAACAGCTGAGCGTGTTGATGGCCGCGGTCAGCCGTCTTCAGGCTGCTGCGTCGAAGTCTAGTGGCAGTGGGGAGTCTGGTGCAAGGTACACCCCAGGTGTTACATGCTTTCACCCACTGTCCCTGCTGTGGAGACTTCTTCGTGGGTACTGGGCGCAGTTGGGCCATCCTCTCCCCAAGGGGAGTGGCGGGTTCAGCGGCGTTCGCGGCGCACGAGGCGGAGGGTAAATGTGGAGACTGGCCATGTGGCATCGCCCGCTCTGCCTGTGAGTGGACATATCGCTGCTCCTTCAGCAAGGTCCGAGCAGGCACACAGGGGGAGGAGTTTATTAGTTATTGGGAGCTCCAACGCTAGGCGGGTGATGGAGCCCCTTAGGGAAATAGCGAAAAGGTCGGGGAAGAAGGCCAGTGTTCACTCTGTCTGCTTGCCGGGGGGTCTCATCCGAGATGTGGAGGAGGCCCTACCGTCGGCGATAGAGAGCACTGGGTGCACCCGACTGCAAATTGTTGCTCATGTCGGCACCAATGACTCCTGCCGTCTGGGTTCAGAGGTCATCCTCAGTTCGTACAGGCGGTTGGCGGAATTGGTGAAGGCGGAAAGCCTCGCTTGCGGGGTGGAATCAGAGCTAACTATTTGTAGTATAGTTCCCAGAACCGATCGCGGTCCTCTGGTTTGGAGCCGAGTGGAAGGCTTAAACCAAAGGCTCAGACAATTCTGCGGAGATCTGGGGTGCAAATTTCTCGACCTCCGCTATCGGGTGGAGAACTGTAGGGTCCCCCTGAATAGGTCAGGCGTGCACTACACGCCGGAAGCGGCTACAAGGGTAGCGGAGTACGTGTGGAGTGCACATGGGGGTTTTTTAGGTTAGAGAATTCCCTCCCTAGGCCCGACAAGACGCCTCATGAGACGCGGCAAGGTAGGAGTAGGCAAAATGCAACAGGGAATAACAATATTAATGTGCTAATAGTAAACTGCAGGAGCCTCTACAGAAAGGTCCCAGAACTGCTCTCATTAATAAACGGTCACAACGCCCATACAGTACTAGGGACAGAAAGTTGGCTGAAACCAGACGTAAACAGTAATGAAAACCGAAACTCATGTTGGAATGTATATCGCAGAGACAGACTGGACAGTGAAGGGGGAGGCGTGTTTATAGCGATAAGAAGTGCAATAGTATCGAAGGAAATTGACGGAGATCCAAAATGTGAAATGATTTGGGTGAAGGTCACGGTTAAAGCAGGCTCAGACATGGTAATTGGATGACTTTATAGGCCCCCTGGCTCAGCAGCTGTTGTGGCTGAGCTCCTGAAGGATAATTTGGAAAATATTTCGAGTAGATTTCACCACCATGTTATAGTTCTGGGTGGAGATTTTAATTTGCCGGATATAGACTGGGAGACTCAAACGTTCATAACGGGTGGCAGGGACAAAGAATCCAGTGAAATTTTTTTAATTGCTTTATCTGAAAACTACCTTGAGCAGTTAAACAGAGAACCGACTCGTGGCGATAATATATTAGACCTTCTGGTGACAAACAGACCCGAACTATTTGAAACAGTTAACGCAGAACAGGGAATCAGCGATCATAAAGCGGTTACGGCATCGATGATTTCAGCCGTAAATAGAAATATTAAAAAAGGTAGGAAGATTTTTCTGTTTAGCAAAAGTGACAAAAAGCAGATTACAGAGTACCTGACGGCTCAACACAAAAGTTTTGTCTCAAGTACAGATTGTGTTGAGGATCAGTGGACAAAGTTCAAAACCATCGTACAATATGCGTTAGATGAGTATGTGCCAAGCAAGATCGTAAGAGATGGAAAAGAGCCACCGTGGTACAACAACCGAGTTATAAAACTGCTGCGGAAGCAAGGGGAACTTCACAGCAAACATAAACATAGCCAAAGCCTTGCAGACAAACAGAAATTACGCGAAGCGAAATGTATTGTGAGGAAGGCTATGCGAGAGGCGTTCAATGAATTCGAAAGTAAAGTTCTATATACTGACTTGGCAGAAAATCCTAAGAAATTCTGGTCTTATGTCAAAGCGGCAGGTGGATCAAAACAAAATGTCCAGACCCTCTGTGACCAAAATGGTACTGAAACAGAGGATGACAGACTAAAGGCCGAAATACTAAATGTCTTTTTCCAAAGCTGTTTCACAGAGGAAGACTGCACTGTAGTTCCTTCTCTAGATTGCCGCACAGATAACAAAATGGTAGATATCGAAATAGACGACAGAGAAATAATTAAAATCGCTCAAAAGAGGAAAGGTCGCTGGACCTGATGGGATACCAGTTCTATTTTACACAGAGTACGCGAAGGAACTTGCCCCCCTTCTTGCAGCGGTGTACCGTAGGTCTCTAGAAGAGCGTAACGTTCCAAAGGATTGGAAAAGGGCACAAGTCATCCCCCTTTTCAAGAAGGGACGTCGAACAGATGTGCAGAACTATAGACCTATTTCTCTAACGTCGATCAGTTGTAGAATTTTGGAACACGTATTATGTTCGAGTATAATGAATTTCCTGGAGACTAGATATCTACTCTGTAGGAATCAGCTTGGGTTTCGAAAGAGACGGTCGTGTGAAACCCAGCTCGCGCTATTCGTCCACGAGACTCAAGAGGGCCATAGACACGGGCATTCCGTCCTGGAGCGGCTTCAACTAAGATTGCAATTTCATTGCCTCGTTTTAACCCATAACTATTGCTTTTTGCAAAATTTTCCAAATTTTAAGAAAAGGGTAGGGCTCAGACTGTAAAAGTGTGTAGGCGACTAGCCTACAACAAATAATTGCATAGCCGTCCGGTATAATGAGTTAACGGAGTACAATTTATTCGTGAAAAACTCACACTGAGAAGAAAACTAAAAACAACAGAGAAGTAACAAAAACTAGGAGATTCTATAGTCTTACGGCAAAGATAAAAAAAACAACACATGACTAAAAAAAACTCTCGCGCACTTTTGATCTCACTTTGCACTAGACATGAAAAATATCACTGCCACACAGCCCCCCCCCCCCCTTAAAGTGCGGAGCCCCAGGGATATCTTGATACTTGAATTTTATTCGACGTCCAGCTCTGGTGTGCGTCGGATGTCTCGGGGGTGGTGACGTTGTTGTTTGTGGTGGTGATTCACCTGTCTCAGACGATGTACTGAGCGGTGTTTGGGTATGCTCTGCGTCCATCAGGTGTTGATGCACAGGCGTGGTGTCAGAGGTCGGAGAGGGTAAAACCCATGCTGGCTTGACACGTTCAATCGATACCTTTGTCGGAACACCATTGTACATTATGTCCACGGTATGCTTATTTCTACTCAGCACCTGAAATGGGCCCGTATATGGTGGTTGTAAAGGCGATTTGACTGAGTCTGTTCGCAACATTACGTGAGAGCAATTGTACAAGTCTTTGTGTACAAACACGTTACGGTTACCATGGCGAGAAGGTGGCGGGCAACGTATATTTGTGCAGTGACGTTTTAGCTGCTGCACCCAGTGTGTGAGGCTCTCTGATCCAGGTAGTAGGGTTGGTACTAAATAATCTGCAGGAATCCGTAGCGGCTCGCCGTAAACCATCTCGGCAACTGATGCACCAATATCGGGTTTGTGAGCTGTCCGCAGGCCTAACAACACTAATGGTAATGCTTCCGTCCATCTCTCTTGATGACACATCAATGCTGCTTTGAGTGTTCTGTGCCATCGTTCGACCATACCATTACTGGCAGGGTGATAGGCAGTCGTGTGGTGGCGTTGGAAACCGCACATTTTGGATAGCTCGAGGAACAACGTAGATTCGAACTGACGTCCTTGGTCAGTTGTGACGTGAAGGGGGCATCCAAAACGGGCAACCCACGTACACAGAAACGTCTTAGCAGTAGTTTCGGCTGAAATATCGACTATTGGAGTTGCTTCTGCCCATCTTGTGCACCTATCTATGGCCGTAAACAAATATCTGTAACCCTCTGACTGTGGGAGAGGCCCAACCAGGTCTACGTGAATGTGTGCGAATCTAGCAGAGGTACCTTTAAAATCTCCAATATCAGCACGCACATGTCGTCCTACTTTACTCTGTTGACAAGGAATGCAGGAACGTACCCAAAGGCGCGCGTCTCTTTTCATAGAAGGCCACACATAGCGGTCTGTCAGCAGCTTTATTGTAGCGTTGGCTCCTGGGTGCGATAGTGTGTGGACACTGTTGAATGCCGTCTTGCGCAATATTTCTGAAATGAATGGTCTTGGTCTGCCCTGAGAAAAGTCGCACCACAGCTTCCGCTTGGAGTTAGGCACCAGAATTTGCTCGAACTTCAGACCTGTAGACGGGTCGTTTAACAGCTGTCGTAGCTCTGCATCCTTGGTCTGTTCCACTGCAAGTTTATCATAGTCTATAATTTCTGAAATCCCGCAAATACGTGAAAAATAGTCAGCCACTAAATTTTCTGCGCCTCTTAAATGGCGTATATCTGTCGTGAACTGACTTATGAACTCAATATAACGGAACTGTCTTGGTGAGCATTTATCACTGGTGTTTTTAAAAGCCGATGTTATGGGTTTGTGGTCTGTAAACACAGTCACCGGTCTAGCCTCTATTTGTGGGCGGAAGTATCGAATTGCTTCGTAGATCGCGAACAATTCTCTGTCATACGCGCTCCACTTCTGTTGTGCAGTCTGTAACTTTTTAGAGAAAAACCGTAGTGGTTGCCATTGCCGTTCTACCCGCTGGTGCAGCGCCGCCCCTATTGCTGACTGGCTCGCGTCTACAACAATAGCTAATTGTGCGTAGTGAACTGGGTGAGCGAGCAACACTGCTTTGCTGAGGCTTGCTTGAAGATCATTAAATGCTTTGTCCATTTCTTGTGTCCACTTAACTATTCGTCGACCTTTGGCGTCGTGTCCCTTGAGTGCATCAGTGAGTGGTGCTTGCACCGCAGCCGTTGCTGGTAGGTGACGTCTATAAAAATTTATTAATCCCATGTATCGTCGTAGCTCTTGGTAGGTTGTCGGTTTCGGAAGGGCCTGTATCGCCGCGATCTTCTCTGGCAGAGGCAATATACCTTCTGATGACACAGTATGGCCGAGGAAAGTGACTTGGTTCTTGTGCATGACGCATTTATTTTCATTTAAAACGACTCCGTAGTGAGATAGACGCTTGCGAAGTTGACACAGATGCTGTTCATGTGTTTGACTATCCGGAGAGAAAACCAAAATGTCATCAAGATAAGCAAAGCAAAATGTTAATCCCTTTATCACCTCGTCGATAAATCGCTGCCAAGTCTGTGCTGCGTTCTTAAGGCCAAAAGGCATAAATAAAAACTCGAATAATCCAAATGGTGTAATCACTGCTGTCTTCTGAACATCTCTTGGAGCCACTGGTATCTGGTTGTATGCTTTCTTGCAATCGAGGACGCTAAAAATTTTCGCGCCGGCCAAAGCACATGTGAAGTCCTGTATATTAGGTACTGGGTATCTATCTGGAATGGTTCTTGAGTTTAATGCTCGGTAATCCCCACACGGTCTCCATGATCCATCTTTCTTACGTACTAAGTGTAGGGGTGAAGACCACGGACTGTCTGACCGGCGAATTATTCCCGCCTGTAACATTTCCTCGAATATCGCCTTTGTTTCTGTCACGCTCTCTGGTGCGATTCTACGTGCTCGTTGTGAAACTGGCTGTCCTGGCGTGGTACGAATATAGTGAACCGTGCTATGTTTAACTTCTTTTGTCTGTCCGTCAGAACATCTCCGAATTTTTTCTTCGTCATGTAGCTCTTCGACTACAGAGTTGCCAATCGCCTGTAGCTTCTCACAAGTTGTATGCCCTTTAGTGCTTGATATTGCACTGTTGTCCGTCAGATTTAACAAACGTTTTCCTTGTAAGTCGACCGCCAACTCGAAATGTGCCAGAAAATCAGCGCCCAAAATAGGTTCTGATATACCAGCTATCACAAAAGACCAGATAAACTGTTTGGAAAAACCCACATCAATCTTGCACACTTTACATCCGTACGTGTTAATCACCGTGTTATTCACTGCCTTCAAACGTGGCTGTATGTCTTTTTCGTTGTGTGGCGCATGGCTGACAGGAAGCGAACTAATGTCTGACCCGGTATCCACCAAAAACCTTGTACCCGTAAGTACGTCTGATACATACAATCTTTTCGAAGCAGGAGGCATATGTATTGACGACTGTTGTCGCTGACATGAAAACACTGCACTGTTTCTGTACATACCTTGGTTGTCTGAGTAGGCGCATGGTGATGTACATCTTGTAGCATTTCTCCCAAAACGTATATGGTACCAACACACCTTACGCTCGTCCTCTTGTTGACTTCGTGTTTCACGCCCAGCCCGGTCTCTCTTGCGCTTAAAGATAATTTGTGGTCGTTGTAGCGTGCTTAGTTGCGCTCGCAAATCATCTATTGCAGTTTTTAAATCTCTAATTTCGTTTGAACTTTTTGCTGTTTGTCGCGTTGCGACCGCGGCACAGTTTACTGTTATATCGTCAGTTTGGTCTTGCTGGTAATGGTAGTTACCGTACGTGGCATCTGTCGACGTCATTGCGACTGTTGCAGTAGGCTCGTGCGTCTCGTAGATTCTGTCTGCAGCGAGTAGCAGCTTGTCAACTGATCTTTCGTCGTATATAGCTAGTGTAGTTCTTACTTGCACTGGTAGCTGTTGTTGCCATACGTGGAGTAACAGTCTATCAGAGACTGTCGATCTATCTACCAGGCTGCGTAAATGACGCCAGTATTCTGACGGGGTCCTATCTCCCCGTTTCTCTTGGTACAGTACTTGTTTGACTCTGATGTCGACTGACTTCACACACCGAGAAATTAATTCTTCTTTCAGTCTACAGTATGCTCCTTCAGTAGGCGGGTTCACTATAATGTCAGATACCAAAACCGAGGTCTGATGGTCCAAATTACTTATCACCAAGGTGAACTTCTCGTGATCACTGAATATTCTTTGTTGTAGAAATATATTTTCCATTACCGCGAACCATGTGTGTGGCTGAGAAGGCATGAATGGGGGCGTTCGTAATTGCAACCGTTGAGTTGGTGAAGCGTTGAAACCAACGGGTACTTCCGTTGCTGTTACTTGCTGTGGTTGTGCTGCCATGGTTGTTGAACCAACGTCATTCCTTTGGTCCGGTATATGCTTTAAGTTCATCTCTTTCGAAATATGCAACTGTAAAGTTTCTATCTCATTCTGAAGCCTATGAATTTCTTCCGTTATCGAACCGTATCGTTTGCCGTCGTCGGTCATTGCTTCTGCAGTTAATGTTCGACGTAGCTAACGAAAGATTTAAAGTTCCTTAATCGGAGGTCACCAATTATGTAGGCGACTAGCCTACAACAAATAATTGCATAGCCGTCCGGTATAATGAGTTAACGGAGTACAATTTATTCGTGAAAAACTCACACTGAGAAGAAAACTAAAAACAACAGAGAAGTAACAAAAACTAGGAGATTCTATAGTCTTACGGCAAAGATAAAAAAAACAACACATGACTAAAAAAAACTCTCGCGCACTTTTGATCTCACTTTGCACTAGACATGAAAAATATCACTGCCACAAGTGGTTTTACCACTATAATATTTGCACCTGATAATGTAATTTAAATTAGGAAACTGACCATGCATTTAACATAGGGTTTAAAACAGTTACAGTTGTTCAACATGCAAAAGTTTGGCTATGGATGCCCGTCGAATAAGCTGTTATGATTTGAAGAGTGGCCACCATCAATTGGAAGTGGTTCTGTACGACTGGCCGAAGACTGCATTTACAACAGATGCTATTTGGCTTTAAGAATATACCAGCCATCTTGCAGAGGCTATTGGAGAAAGTGCTTAGAAGGCAAACAGAGACAGTGGACGATTCAGCTTGACAATATCACTGTATTTTGTAAAGACCTGGAGGAGCAAGTACAGCGACTAAAGGAAGTATTTTAAAGGCTTCATTCAGAACATCTGATGCTGAGTACTGAGAAGCGTCACTTCGCATTATTACCAGCATCATCTTATTAGCCAAGATGGCGTGAAGATGCATGTTTGATTAGTGCGGTACATGATTTACTGCCACCACAGACACTGAAGCAACTTCAATCATTTTTAGCGCTCTGTAATTATTATTGACTATTCGCCAAGGACTTTTGGCGAAATTGTTGCGCCGTTATACCTTTTATTGCGGAAATGCATAAAATTCCATTGGTAACCAACTGTCATATCACATTCGAGAAATTAAAGGGAGCATTTACAACGAGTCTGGTATTAGTATTCCCAGTGAGTGTTTTCTCAAGCAAGATGGTTAAGAACATCTGGTGGAATATGCATAGAGACATTTAAATAAAAGCGGAGAACAGTTATTCATCCACAGAGAAGGAAATGTTGGCTGTCATTTATGGGATTACATATTAATGTTGTCACTTGTACAGGGAGAAATGTAAGCTTGTAACAGACTATGTTGAGTACACATTTTTGTTGTTACTTGTATAGGAAGAAATTTAGGGTTTTAACAGACTACTTTGTGTTGTAATGGCACCTGAGTTAAGGGGCCTTTCAAGGAGGTTAATGCACTGGGCTCTGAAACTGAGTGAACTTGATTGCAAAGTGATACACGAACCAGACAACAGAGCTGGAAGATTAAGGTTACATAAGCACTTCACAAAAGTGAAAGGAAGCACAAACTGTTGACACAAACTGCGAAGTATTTAGGGCATAGCCACAGTTCTCGATGTTCAAGGGGTGTTGTGCGAAATGATGAAGTATGGACCACACTTGGCAGTACCTTCAGCATTGCAAGATGAGTAGTAAGGCAAGCACACGACCATGTATCAGGACAGTTACTGATAGCTGGGTAGCAGAAAAGTTTTCGTGGATTACGAGGAGACAAGACATCAAGCAGTATGTCAAGAATCAAATACGATGTGCACAACATGCTGACATCAGACATCAAAGAGTATCATTACAAAAATTACCCGAAGCATCCAAACCATTTGAACTGGTAAGGATGGATATTCTAGGTCTGTTACCTAAACACTTGTAGTTAAGCATTACATGTTGACCACCATAGGCCATTTTTCATGTTACATAGTAAGGGTTACAATTCCATATCAGCATGCAAGTATGGTGGTACAGGCCATGGAAGTTTGGCATGCATAATACGATATGATGAAACAGCTACGCTACTTCCTACCCATTTGGAAGCGCAGTCCTTTCCTCCTTCAATCAAATGGAAGAACGGAGTGTGTTTATCACATAGTTGTCAAAATGTTAAGTCATTATGTCAACAGCTGTCACAATGACTGGGATATTGGGATATTTACCTTCCTTCTGTTGTGGCAATGTGTAATTCTAAGATACACAGCAGTGTTGGACTCGCACTATATGAGGTAATATACAAAAGGAAAATGTCATCACCCTTTTATGTAATTAAACCCCTGTTCGGGAAGAACGAAAAGTCAGTGCACAAGTTTTCAAAAATGTCAGGGGATGTGTTGAAGGGGGTAAATAAAGTGAATATGAGAGTGTTCAAATGGCAAAAGCAAGTGGGATAACATGTTGGCAAGTTACACAGTACAAAATTGGATACTGGATTTTGCCATTGAAACCCTTTGCACCTGAGGGCAAGGCAAAGAATTTCCTAACTCGATACCAAGAATTAAATCAAACCATAGAAAAGAGATCACCGCGAATATAAAGCTGTTAGTACCATCAAAGACTTGCATTGTGGATGTGTGGCACATTAAGCCATTTAGGGCAACTGTGGACACTTTGCCACAAGGGCCAACGTCGGCACGAATGGACTGAAATCTAAAAAAGGGGGGGAGGAAATGAAAATTGGCAAAAAGCAATATCGATGTCATAAAAATATAATTCCACATTACATGGTGAACGACTGTTACGTAGGAGTCATTGGACGTGACGTATGATTGAAAAAAAAATGTCGTGTGTGATACACTTCACATAAGACTCTGTTTGAAATTTTGGCATCAGAACTGACCACAGCAAATGCTGATTGTAGCTACAAATATTATCGAAATAATTCTTTCATTTCTCTTGAATTCTTGGGTTAGCTGTAGTGCGTACTTGATTAATGCGTTGGAAAATAAATTTTATGTTAACACCGGCAAATTAGCTTTTCTATTACGACACCACAATCTGAATCCCGTTATGTCATTTATAGTAACGTCTGATGTGAAATGTTTTGAATCACAAAATCTGCAATATAAATCCACAAAACAGCACTTGTAACTGTCAAAATTATGTGGAATTACCTTCAGTGCACATTTAAGTGTAATTTAAGAAGTTGCGTTATCATTACGAACGTCCACACTTATATTACTTTCTCCTCGCAAAACTTTTATCTGTCGAGCTCTGCATCTTTCACTCGGACCCATTAGCGTTCTCCTCCCAGGCAGTCTAAAAAATGTATATAGTTTCCGTATAATAAGAGAAGTCAGAAGTTGTAGTTATTCAAAATGAAGAAATTAGAAATTAGGAACTTCAAATTTTCTGGTAACGGCTGCAAAAATCGCAAAATAAGTCTTACAGAAAAATAAGCGAAATGACGACGCCAATATGCAACGTTATTTACAGACTTCGTTTCTATGATATTTTGGCTTCTACGGCTGACATTATCGACCTAAAAGAGTTGTCACATTGTAGCTGCCTATAAGCGTGTGTTACTGCAAGTGAACCATGTACACGTGAATGCACCTCGAATGTGATTTCATGAAATGTTGTTACTTTCGTGCGTCATTTCTTTCACAGCACCTGATCGGTAAGCAGAGCAAAAGTTGGTAGTACTTCAGTTTTAATGCGTGATGGAGAAGGTATTATCAGAGGTGTGAGTATGAAAGCACTTATTTATTTTTACTACTCTTAACGCCTATGTACAGACATGATCTTTTCTTTGTGGACATCTACGGCAAAGAATTTTTCTAATTATATAAGATTCATTTGCCATCTTGTGTAATTAATATTTAAAATCGCTACTTCAATATACGTGTCCACGTATTATTATTATGACTGTACTCTGGGTAGCACGTCAGGTGTTGAAATGTGCACGCTAGACGCAGAACCGTTAGTCCATACTGCGGGTGTCGTCCACTTAGTCGTGAAGTTATCACCGTGCAGAAAACATTAGGTAATATTCGTAGATTATGTGATGTGTTTGAGGGAACTGTTTGATGCAGAAAAATACAGCCTACACGATGATGTCCGCACGTATTACGATACCACATACAAAAATATCTGCATTTTTACCTGTTACGTCCTGTACAAATCCTCTGTGCGTGAACTAATATCGCTTGCAAAATGATTTATTATTCGTAACACCGCCGTTTGGTATTTTTGGGTCTCATTCACGGAAAGATTCCTTCTTATTAATTTTGAAGAACTTGTACAGATCAAACACTACCACTCGTGCGTTAGTCTGGCTCTGAGCACTATGGGACTTAACTACTAAGGTCAGCAGTCCCCTAGAACTTAGAACTACTTAAACCTAACTAACCTAAGGACATCACACACATCCATGCCCGAGGCAGGATTCGAACCTGCGACCGTAGCGGCCGCGCGGTTCCAGACTGTAGCGCCTTTAACCGCTTGGCCACCACGGCCGGCCTCGTGCGTCACTGGCTTCGTAGAAATTTTTGTTCTGCTTGTCCTCTAGCCAAATTAATTCTGTGTGTTTTAACATTAGTAGCTTCATGTGGCGTGAGCACGAGTCAGTTTAACATTGCAGTGACGGCCGAGCGGTTCTAGGTGCTTCAGACTGGAGCCGTGCGACCGCTACGGTCGCAGGTTCGAATCCTGCCTCGGGCATGGATGTGTGTGATGTCCTTGGATTAGTTAGGTTTAAGTAGTTCTAAGTTCTATGGGACTGATGACCTCAGATGTTAAGTCCCATAGTGCTCAGAGCCATTTGAACCTTTTGACATTGCAGTAGTATATTTTACACAGACGTCCACGTGGAATATTGTTCTACATTTTGCTAGGAACCTGTATTAAATAAAACAGTTAAACAGCACACAGATAACGTGCCTCCGGTCTCAAACAGAGGATGGGTACAAACATGAACAACATCCATGAGCACGCCCAATGAAAAACTTGTAAGTATTTGGATTGATCAGAGGACATAGTGAAGCTCTGTAGGGTCGCATTGCAGTCCATAAAGCTTCTTTCAATCAGATACTCCATGTTATAGTGTTTGCATAGTTTTGTCGACTGAATTCTTCACGTAAACCTAGATATCAGCACACCTCTGAGGAAGGCCACTTGCAGTGGTCGCCGAAACGTCGGACAGTCTTTTGTATTGACAATGCGGTCAACAGCACTGAAGAACTTTATTGGCAGTGAATTCTTGACATTTGAATCTAGTTGTACGGTTAGCGACGGAGGATAATTCGAGTACACCTCTGTCAGTTCTTTCTCTCTTCTTCTTGTTCCATTTTCGTGTGGTATCTGCGAACAATAGCTGTCAATAAACCTCCATACAAAATCGAATTTCTCTTATTTTGACGTTATAGTCATTTCACGAGATTTAAGTTGGCGTAGGTTAAAATATTGTTTGGATCTTCTTGTAATGTGAATCCTCGAAATTTAAAGAGTAAACCACTCCGTGGTTCATAGTGCTTCGCTTGTAGCTAACATCTTTCGGCCTAACTCTCGTGATTGCTAAATAAACCCAGGCTGAAAAGTGCTGCTAGGTCTCTATTAATCCTACTGACTAAGGTTCTCAAACTCATGGACAGAACGGCTACACAAGATTCGGTCCACCGTGGATGGACTTCATGTCCTCAGAATCCTTCCGGCGAATCTTATTCTGGCAGTAGTATTCCTTCTATCTTGTTTTCTGTGATCGTTTCGCTTTAAATAGTCCTGCGTTTGTTACTATTTGCACTGATCTGTATTACAAAATGTCTAACCGGGTTTATGGTATCAGTCGCAGTTGCACGTTCTCTATCTAAACACTTCCAGGCTAAATAAAACTTTTATTTTCAGTATCTCATACAATTATTAGTCAAATTTAAAAATTTAAAACGTTGTCATAATCCACTCACTAAAACCTACAATCTTACGTTAAAGTCTTAACACAATAAATTAAGTATTAAAGTAAGACACTGCGTAATTATCTTGGGAGAGAGCAAATCAAGGCGCGCAAATGAATAGATCACATTCATCCACCATTTGAGTATGAGAGTGCTTAGCAGCTTCCAACAAACTCTACGCATAATTTCAGAACTCTTCGAAACTTTTTCTCGCTGACATTCCCCCCAAAAATAATGAAAGCATAAATGTTTATCGCTTGCTTCACTTTCGCTATTCGTGGAGTTAGACTTCAGCATTAGGCATTACGTTTTAATTTATTACTTCTTTATGCGTAAGTCTATCCGCAATACATTTTGCAGGTGATATATACGCATACCGCTGAATGTACCTACAAAATTATATCAATGTGAGACATATAATTCAGAAGATATGACGGTTTATATATGGGAGTTCGACATCGGAGGTGGATGCGTCACCGGTTAATCTATAATCATTTAATTGAACAATAATGGGTCTTTCCAACTACTTATACGTAATTACGGCATATTCATGTTAATTGCGAGATACTGCACCACTTGTCTATCCTCTGCAATTCCTCCATTTCGGTTCTGTGTTCTGTCCTTCGAGTTCCCTAATTGCAACAGCATCATTCACGAACAACCTCATGGAGTTTTCTACGTGATTCCCAAGGTCATTTGGATCAACATCTGCATCTACACACAAACTTCGCAAACCGTCGTACGGTGGACGGTGGAGAGTACCTCGTACTAGAGTCAGTCATTCTCATTCCTGTTTCACACGCAAGTGCAGTGAGGGAGTAACTATTTTCTATACGATTCTGTGCGAGCACCGAGTTTCTTTATCGTATCTTCGCATTCCTTACGCGGTGATGTATCTGTACCACAATTAACAGCGAAAACTGACACAGGTGGAAATATACTACTACAGAAGCAAAAACGTTCCAGTAAACATGATCCCCCCCATCACACGAGCCGTTACTGACTTCTGTATGCGCTGCAGTCATGGACTGTGCGGCTGGTCCCGGCGGAGGATCGAGTCCTCCCTCGGGCATGGGTGCGTGTGTTTCTCCTTAGGATAATTTAGGTTAAGTAGTGTGTAAGCTTAGGGACTGATGACCTTAGCCGTTCATTCCCATAATATTTCACACCCATCTGAACATTTTGACTTCTGTATGAATACGAAATGTACGCTTTTCGATTGTCTCCGTCTAATGATCTCAGATTTCACCCGTGGCGTAAGTTTACAAGAAATACAATACCATTTAAGCTCGTTATATGTTAGAGTTCCATTGTAATGCTCACATTTCAATGAAATACCGCTACTAATTATTTCAAATACCAGTGGGATCATATCTTAAATCTTTACAAGACTATACAATTCGCTGCACCAGTTCTTCAAAAGTATGTACGACATCCTCCAACCATGAGCCATGGCTGAAACTGGAGCCTGTTTGGACGGGGACTTAATCAAATGGCTCTGAGCACTATGGGACTTAACTTCAGAGGTCATCAGTCCCCCATAGCTTAGAACTACTTAAACGTAACTAGCCTAAGGACATCACACACATCCATGCTCGAGGCAGGATTCGAACCTGCGACCGTAGCGGTCTCACGGTTCCAGACTGTAGCGCCTAGAACCGCTCGGGCACTCCGGCCGGCGGACTTAATCGAAATGATTGTATTTTAATCATGTTTTCACTAACTACGACAACATTTCATTCTTTAGTCAGTGGCGGCTCGTAACCACACATATGCAGATATTTCACAAATGGTTTCTCTGTGGACCTATGTTTAGTGAAATGCTCTTGCTTCCGTTATCGTATTCTTTCACTTGAATCAGTTTTCACCATTAATTATATCTCAGGCAATAAGCTCATTTCATCTGAAAAAGGAGCCATGAATGAAGCACTCATGAGAATACGGACGTCTTACTTCATTACAATATCTGGTCTCTGCATACGAAAAAAGTAGGTGGTAGAAAACTAAGATAAGTTAAGTCTATGCGGATGTCGTGCTTTTAAAAATAATGTTCGTTCATTAGCAAAATAACCGCTTAAATAAATAGTTCACCTTTACAATTTCGTACGGGTTCTTCTGAGAGTGATATCAACTAGTGAATTTAAACAGGTTTTCCTTCAAGTGGATAATGAACCCTCTTTAATGTAGCTGCTTTCACCAGTGTACAGAGGCCATTAAACTCAATATCTTTTTGTCGTTTTGACAATTTATCAAGCTTAGCTCCTGTCTTTTAATATAATCAGAATGCCCTGCAAGAGTTAGAAGCTGGTTGCAACACATTAACAAGCAGACCACACGTGAGTCGGATTTTTGTATTTGTTTATGTTCGGAACTTCAAAATCAATCTACAAAGAAGTTCAATACAATTTCCGAATATTCTAGAGAAAATCGACTTTAAATTTTTCGAGCGTCTTTAATACCTTGAAGTAGGGTCGATTTTTCGACCCTTAGCTCTGTGGTCGCGTGCCCACCTACAAAGCGGGAGACCTGGTATAATTTCCAGCCGGTGCAAATTTTTAAACAAAGTTGCATCTTCTACAAGCGTTTCCGTCTATCTTGAAATGCAGAAAGATGGGGAATTTTTCGACAATGGTAAGCACTGGATAGCTGGTTCGAGTCTTTCTTCTTTTTTTTTTTCATTCACTTCGAATACCTACGTCATTTAAATATAAATGTCATCAAATATATGATAATTAACACATATAAAGGGTGCTCAGAAACAATGCGAAAAGCTTGTAAGGCTGTTGCAGGACAGGTTGCGCTAAGAAATAATTGTTACGGAAAAACTTCGATACGCGTTTGCAAGTTAATTAACATGGAAGTTAGCATATCAGGCCCACCAGATACGATGTCTCCAAACGTATTCTTCGTTTACTTTCCTGAAATACTCTTCCTCTGTTTTTCCGGAACCGATCAAGGGAGCAATACAAACACCGAAAACGGGACACTAGTAAGGATCGAATCCAAGACAAAGACTTGAGCATCCCCGTGTGCTGTTACCTACACTATGAGAGGAACTGACACAAACAGTATCCGGCGAGCCACTTAAATCTGCACGTTCAACGGACTGATTGGCGAACATGAATGATAATTAACTCGGAAACGGCACAACGTGTCGCATTATTTTCTTAACAGTTATTTCTTATCACCCCTACAAACTCTTTGTTTCTCACCACACTGCATAAATATCATGTTTATGAAAAACGTACGTCTCATTTTTTTCAAATTACTTATTGCGCATGAAAAAATCCAGTTTTCATTGCAAATAAAAATTCTTAAACACTGGTCTTTTACAGAAGTTTTTTTGTAATGATTGGTTAATTTATAAAAGCATTACAAATTATGTTCTTTCATCTTTATGTACTATACTCTTTGCATGAATGCTCATACGTAGAGGGGCTTAACTAATGATATACGCCAGTCGGCAGATATAGCGGAATAAGAAATTGGAAACAGTTTGTGATGAATTGTGCATTAAATGAACTCTGTAAAGAAAAAGAAGGAAACAACAACGGAAGATATTCTACTGAGGAACCCTTGTATTAACTTTTGAAAAATCAAAAAACATAACGGATGTTGTAAAGGACTTGTTAAGAAAAAGTACTTGAGAAACAGAAAAGTAACAGTTACTGTACGCACCGGATCAGGAAGGTCCTTGGCTTTTGCCATCCTCTCTGCTTGAGCGTCGGTGGCAGAATCGCTGACATGTTTGTTTCCATGCCCATTAAGTATAAAGTGCCCGCCATGAATTCTTAAATGCACACCACAGACAAGGTGAAAGCGGAGAACACATTCGCTGCTAGTAGCGTGGTAAACGAGGCATCAAAATTTCAAGCATGCGCAATGCTGCCCTCAGGAAGACCGGACGCCAACCGTAAACACTTGCGATACGTACGAGCTCTTAGTTATCTATCTCTCTGTACACCGCTCAAAGAAGTTGGTAGCACTGTTCTCTTCAGCTTGCATTAAACATACTCCTGATGACCTCGCTACCTTAATTTTGCTGCGCTAACGACTAATTAAATGTACCAGATGTCAAAGTAGGCTCGTAAATGTGATATAAATGATTAAGAAATGCACAGAGTCCTTAACATAGTTTTTGCGTTCATTATGGAGTCGCAGGCTACTAGGAAAGCAGCAGGTAAGCACCACTAACTCCTTTTCGCAGTGACAACGCACAGTTCCTGTCAAACAGCCCAATACAGTGTTCACAGTATTCCCGCTTATAAGATCGTAACGTCTCAGATGAACCAGAACGGTACAACACTTGTAGATTCACAGACCTCTCCATAAGCGATTGCAACATGACTGATCGTTTCGAACTAAAAGATAAAATATCTAACTGTGATGAAAATTGAATTGTGAACTATATCTCATTATATCTCGTGTGTTCCAGTACAAAAACTTTCTTAGATTTTAGGAGTTACGCAAGGAACTTCACATACGCACATTCAGAGATTCAAATTCCATGTGGAATTTCTCAGGTTTTTGATTGCTCCTAAGCAGTGACGAAGACTGAAAATATCTATCGCCAAGTGGTCAGTTGCTCGAATATAACATCTACATGAATGTGATACTCTCCTTGCCCGAGAGTACAAAGATGTGAGATTACCCGTCTTCTTAGAATCCTTCTGAACGTACATGAACAAAATCACATTTTAAATAGTTGAAGAAACATCCATATCAATTGTGGAAACGATAGCGACATTAACATTGAACATCCAGCTGTTACGATCGAGAGCACCACCACAGACTGCTTAAACGAAGGCACCAGGTAAGTGGAGCGCAGTAAAGATTGGAGATGAAAATTTGGGAAACAGTTTCTCCACATTCAAGAGCAATTTTATCTTTGTTCTGTTGCTGTTGTTGTCTTCATTTCGAAGTCTATTTTGATGTAAGTCTACGCACTAGTCTGTCCTGTATAAACTTATTCCGCTTTGCGTGGTTATTCAAACCCATTTAGACTTACTTACTTGTAGTGAACCCTTTTCCTCTCTCTACAATTTTTACCCCTACCGTTTATTACGGAACTGGCAATTTATTGATGACTCAAGATGTGTCCTATCAACCGATCACCATTTTTAGTCAGCTTCTGCCATAAATTTCTTTTCTCCTCGATTCGATTCAGTGCCACATCATTAGTAATGTGATCTGTTCACCTAATCTTTAGCACTCTTCTGTAGCTTCACATCTAAAAAACTTCAGTTCTCTTATTGTGTGAGCTGTTTACCGTCCATGCGTCACTTCCATATCAGGCAACACTCTGGACATAGGAAGAGTCCTCCTAACATTATAATTCATATTAGATGTTAAAAATTTAACATTTTCTGAAACTCTTTTCTTGCCATTGCCAGTCAGTCATTCAGTTCCCCAAATACCAAGACACATATAACACTTTAAATGTCTAATTTCCTGACCTAACTTTCAGAGTATGACCTGACTTAATTCCAGTACCCTTGTTTTACTTTTTTATGTTTATCTCACAACCTATGCTGATGGCACCAACCATTCCTTTCAACAGATATTCTATGTCCTTTGCTGTCTCTGACAGCAAAATAAAAAGTAGTGCTGGGCTATGAAGGACTCCTCTCCTGGCTGCACAAGAATAAATTGCTGGTGAACACAAACAATACTGTACATATGTTCACCTGTCCATTCAGAAATCATCCTCTTACACGCAACCCTTAACACTGATGGCAAAGTAATACCAGAGACAAAATGGATGGACAGCACACTCTGTTAGGAGAGAGCTGCTAAAAAGTTGGACAGTCTCTGCTATGCAACAGAATCCTCAGGAAAACTTGATGCAAACACACTGAAAATAGAGTATCCTTGGCTTCCACAATCGATAATAGCATCTGGCATCCCTTTCTAGAGGATTTCTCACAGAAAAATGTTTCTTATGCAAGAAAAAGTAATAAAATAGTGACAAAATGCAGTCAGCCACCAAACATATATTAAAATAACTTAATATATTGCCAGGCTTCCGTATTTATACTATAAAACAGTCTGTTTTGGGGAAAAACCCCTTGATCAGTTCATAACAAATAAAGAAATGGATAGCCATGACCAATGGACCAGGGGAAACATTCATCTAGTGAGTCCAGGACTGAGCACAAGGCATGAAGGAGTAAATAAAATAGGCAACATACTCTCCAACAAAAACCCCTTTCCATTAGAAACAAAATCAACATTTTTAAGAGTAGCGTAAAGGAAATATGTGTGGAAGTCATTTATCATTCTGTTGATGAGTAAAAGACAAATTTGCAATAACTTCATGACATCATCCTGTTTACTCATATACCAGTAATTTAAATCATAAAACCATGTTCTGAATATACTACATACACAGTGATCAACTGTGCATATTATTTCATTGTATCTTGTTCCAATCATAAATATTATTTTCATTCATTATGTTTTGTACATCCCATCAAGAAGAAGAGCGTTCAAGGACATGGAACATTAGCAAAAGAAGCATCATTAGACTACTTAATGCTATTCGTGCGTAAGTCATCTAAACTTAATCAAAAAAAATTTGTAAGAAATCTATTATTTTGCTGGATGAAAGATTTTAAACTAGTGCATCTACAGAGTATCTCCATTTCCAGAGATGAAAAACATCATTGTTAGAATTAGGTATAAGATAAGAGAAATTATTTTGGTGTAAATGAGATGTAAGATTATTTAACTAAGACAAAAATGTCATACATTAACTACAGAACATAAGCAAATTCATAGAAAAAATAATTGAACAATAAACTTTGGTGACATATCTCAAATATGTGGCTGAACAGAATAATCTTGTCCTTAATAGGTCCTAAATTACAGACAGATAACATATAATAGTGATATTAAGCAGGTGAGTGAAGCAGCTGTAATTATACAAACTAAAATTTACAACACAATAAGAGAAATTACAGTAACTGAAATAAATGAAAATGGAGCATATGAGTAAGAGTGGTAATGTACAACATGGACTGGATGGGATTATCAACAGTACCTACAGTTGGAAGTGGTGCGTAAGGAAACTGTACCCGGTCATTCAATAGTAAGCTTTGAACGATGGACATAGTATTTTTCAAAGAAAATATTTTCTAACACTGTAACTACTGAGTTGTATTCATGGCACCTTACTACTTGTCATGCAGCTTCATGACAAACATTGCCGTTGCCAAGTAGCTCACAGAACTTTTCAGTCAATGAATCGTGATATTTAAATAATTTATAGAAAAATGGGCTAACAATACATGTTTTCCATTTATTTTGTAATCAGTGGAGATTCTGAATTTCTTGCATTACGTTAGATGGGGGCCTGTGGAAATTTTCGCACTAGCGTACATAGCTCCATCTGAACTCGAGACAAGTAGGTGAAGTCTACATGAAAATTATTTTTGTATCTTGTACTGTAAACATGTGAATCATATCTCAGCTGGAACTGATTCTTATTATCAGCAACAAAAACCATTGAGGAGTAAATGTTTTGGGTTGTGAGATTAAGAATTCCAAGGCCATTAAAATCCTTTTGCAAGATGTATAGTTATCTGTTTTATGCAGTATTCTTACTTCTCACTTTTGTTGAAGAAGCACTTTACTTACTTTAGGAGCCCTGCCCTGGAAGACAACAGGGAGTGAAAATATGCACAAGAAGACAACACTCTTGTTCTTAGGTCAATACAATGAGAGATGCTTCTCAGGGTGTAATACACTTAACTCAGCTTCTTAAATAGTTTATATGTATATAATTTTCTCTTGTTATCCAGTTGGTGTTCCTCAGGGTTCCATCTTCGGTCTATTGCTTTTTCTTGTGTTCATTAATGGCCTCTCGCCCAGTACATTGCCAGATCTCAGTTTGTTTTGTTTGCAGATGATACAAACATTCCAACAAATAGAAACTCAAGTACAGATTTACAAATGGCACTGACATTAAGAAATGGTTTAAAGCTAATTCATTGTCATTAAGTTTTGAAAAGATCTACTACATGCAGTTCATAACCTGTAAGAGATTTCCTTCCAGCATGTGTATAACGTATGATGACGTGCAGGTAGAAGAGGTTGACAGTGTTAAATTTCTAGGATTACAAGTTGATAATAAATTCGGTTGGGATGGGCATACTACAGAACTGCTGAAGCGCCTGATCAAAGCTGTATTTGAAATGTGAATGATGTCAAATGTAGGAGATATAAATATATAAAACAACTTGCATACTTTGCTTACTTTTAGACTGTAATTTCATATAGGATCGTTTTCTGGGGTAACTCATCAAATAGAGCAAAACTTTTTAGTGTGCAAAAGCACATAATAAGACTGATTACTCTTGTAAATTCAAGAACATCATGTAGAAAAAATTCAAGGAATTTGTATTCTAACCACTGCTTCTCATTACATTTATTCCCTCATGAAATTTGTTGCAAGTAGTATGTCTCTATTTCCAACCAATAGCTCAATGCATAGTATCAATTCTCGGAATAAGAACAACCTACATAAAGATCTAAAATCACTTACCTTGGTCATAAAAGGGACCAATATTCAGCAACACACATTTTCAATAAATTGCCAGCAAACATTAAAAAGTTGGTTTCAGATAAAGCACGGTTTAAGTATAGTGTGGAAGACTTTTTGGTTGGTAGCTCCTCCTACTCTGTAGATGACTATCTTAAAAGGAACTGTTAGATCAGCTTTAGTAAAAATGTCTGTTCATATCAGTTTCGACAGCACTTGACCACAGAAGTCAAGATTAGGTATTTTGTGTATGATAAATTTATTGAAAGTGGTAACTATGTTTCGTTCTAAATATTAGCAGTTTCAATTTACTGGAATGTTTTCACATATTTTGACAATCTCCTAACAAATGCAAAGGAATGTGAGTAAAATATTCCAACGTTCTACGTTTTTTATGTTATACTTTCTGACATGTTCCACACCCATGAGAATCATCTAATTTTTTTTTTTTCGTCTGTTGAAGGAAAACGGAATCTAATCTGACAATGTGAATGGCAAACCTCGAAGAATTTGGTCCATCAGATTTCGAGCATATAGCAGCATAAAAACAAAGTTTTTATTTCTTTTGCCTGAAATCTCTCTTTCCAGATTTATCCTTTGTTTCCTTTACTGCTTGCTCAACGTACAGGGATAGACTACAAAGCTATATTATTTTTTTCTCAGCTGCTGCCTCCCTTTCGTGCTCTTTGGCTCATTACTGAAGTCTGGTTTCTGCACATTCTGTTGATAAACTTTCGTTTCTTGCACTTTATCCCCGCTGCAATAGCCGCCTTTCTCAAAAGGTCTCTCGAAAACTACAAATGCTGTAAACAAGGGTTTGCCTTTCTTTAGTATGTCTTCTGAGATAAGTCGTAAGCGCAGTATTGATTCATGTGCTCCTGCAGTTCTCACCGAGTATGGCCTTCATTGCTATGTCGATTCTTTCAAAAATAATTCTTGTTAACATTTTGCAGGCATGACTTTTTAAAGTAATGTCAGGCCTGTCAACACCTTCCTTCTCTTTAATGATGTCAATTACATTCTTCTTAGAGTCTGAAGACATCTGCATACCAGGTGGAATCGTTTTAACATGTTCGATACCTCGAAGGATCTCAATAGTGCTGAAGATAGGTTGTCTACTATAGCTGACTTGTTCTCGCTTACGTTCTTCAGTGCTCTGTCAAATTCTTCTCTCAGTATCATATCTTCCATGTCGCCTACATCTACTTCTTTTCATTGTTTAATACTGTTTTCAAGTTTCTTTCTTTTGTACAACCCTTTTATATATGCCTTCAAATTTTAGTTTTTGCTCTTTACATGTCAGGTTGCAAAACGTATTTCAAACAGTGGACAAGACACGTGAGATTAGCGCAGGAGCAACCAAGCTCTTGCTCCAAGACAATGGTGAAAATTTCGTCATCTAGTACTGAACAGCAACCTTTCTTTCTAGAATGAAATTTTCACTCTACAGCGGAGTGTGCGCTGATATGAAACTTCCTGGCAGATTAAAACTGTGTGCCGGACCGAGACTAGAATTCGGGACCTTTGCCTTTCGCGGGCAAGTGCTCTACCAACTGAGCTATCCAAGCACGACTCACGACCCGTCCTCACAGCTTTACTTCTGCCAGTACCTCGTCTCCTACCTTCCAAACTTTACAGAAGCTCTCCTGCGAACCATGCAGAACTAGCACTCCTGAAAGAAAGGATATTGCGGAGACATGGCTTAGCCACAGCCTGGGGCTGCCCGCGAAAGGCAAAGGTCCCGTGTTCGAGTCTCGGTCCGGCATACAGTTTTAATCTGCCAGGAAGTTTCAAACTTTCTTTCGATTGAAAACGATCATCTTAGTATTCCTCTTGTAAGTGAATCTATGGTTTACAACCTTATTTCCCTCAGCTGCGACTTATTTCAGAAGAACGACTGAAAAACGCAAATCTATTCTTATAGCAATTACAGATTTAGGGAAAGCTTAGGACAGTGTTGAATGGAATATACTCTTCCAAGTTACGAAGGTATCAGGGATAAAATACAGCGACTGAAGTGTTATCTACAAATTCTACAGAAATCATATTGTAGTTATAAGAGTCGAAGGACACGAAAGGGGGGTTATAGTTGAGAACAGAGAGAAACAGACGTTTTTATTCAGCATGTACACTGGGCAAGCAGTAAAGGCAACCAAAGAGAAATTTGGAAAGGAAATTAAAGTCCGGGGTGAGAAACTAAGAACTTGAGATTTTCCGGTGACAAATTTAATTCTGACAGAGATGGCAAGGGACTTGGAGGACCAATTGACTTGAATAGGTAGGTTCTTAAAAACTGGTAATAAGATTAACTTCAACAAAAAAAACAAGGGAAATTTAATATAGTCGAATTAAACCAGGTGACGTTGAGGGACTCGGATTAGAACACACCATACTGTAAGCAGAAGTTTTGCTATCTGAAGAGCAAAATAAGTACTACTAGTGGAAGTAAAGAGCATATAGTGTATAACGTAGCCTGTGAAAGTAATGGGTGATACTTCCAAACTCGCATTTGTAAGTCTGAAGTTGGAATCTGAAAAATTTGCAAGTTATTTTGATATCGAAATAGGTAGATCTCAGTCCAGGGAAACGGAACTAGGTGAAAATTTAATTTTGAACGAAAACATATAGATCCCACGCTACACGAAGCGAAATTCAGACTAGAAGGTACATCATTAGCCAGCGAGAAAGCAATCCATTTTCAATGAAGTTTAATTATGCTATCTAGCTGCAAAACAAATAACTCAGATTAAAATGTTGTCCATGACTATTGCTTATCTTTATCTTTAGTCTTGTAAACAATCACTGTACCATAACTGTTACTGTAATTACAGAGCAAATGAACTTAAGCTTCAACACATCTGACTTTCTGAAAAAACCGCTTGAAATTTCACAAGATAACACTTCACTGAAATCTTTTATAGGTATTAAGCCTCAGAACTGATACTGACTTACATTGGACATGAGCTTTGATGGTAATTATATTTATTGAGATAAGATACCCGTGCGCACGAACCCCTCGTTTGTTCTGCAAACTGTTACTATTAACATAATGATGAGACTGTCAGAAACCAAATTTCATAAACCGTACCGATACCTGCGATGTGAAAATCAAGAAGTATCTTACCAATTTTCACAAAATGATTCTCAGTACACAACTCGCGATGTGCAGTGCGAGTATGCTAAAACAGACATGAAAGTAAATGAAAATCGGGAACTAATATTAATCACTGATAAATGAGAACAAGACACTAAATTAAGCTATACTTCGTTAAGCCTATCGACAATACACCTTTTCATAAGTTTCTCACACCCAAAGTAGCAAAATACTTTTAATAGCTCTGTTGTGTACAATTGCCTTCCTTGACACTTATTTCAACCGTGTGCTTCACTATAAAATTTTCACAGTAAACTTTAACCATACCCAGTGTTCTAACAATAAGAAACTATGCAGTTACAAATATAAATTTGACTGGATTAAAACTTCGCTTTGTCATTCTTGCATTCATATCATCTCATTTTCTCAAATTTTTTTTCTCAAAACACGCTATTACTGAATCCTTTTTGAAAATGCTGCCTCCGCTACATGATGGACCAGATTCCATCGTTTTCAAACGAAGTACGCAGAAGAAATGATTTATACCCACTGCCTGCTACTCTCTTCAAAAGAAGTAATCTCTCTGACCAACATCTGTGATCCCAAGAACAGATTTACAAAGAACATGATTATACCGAAACTACACAGGTTGAGTACGTATATCAATTTCGCAGTTTCATTCACAACTACGACCAAAACTACCTGAAAATCGTGACGGCAAATAAGACAGTTCCCCTTTCAAACCAGGTGAAGCTAAGGGAATCTGATCAGAAAATACCACACTGTAAGCAGAAGTTTTACTACCTACGGAGCAAAATAACGAATACTAGTAGAAGTAAAGAGCATACATGGCGTAGTCTGGCACTAGCAAGGAAAGCGTTACTGAAAAAGAGAATTGTTTTTTTGACATTGAATACGTATTTTAGCCTTAGAAAGTCTTTTCTGAAAGTATTTTCCTGCAGCGCATTCTTGACTGAAGAGGAACGTTGACGCCAAATATTCCAGATAAGAGGAGAACAGAAACTTTTGCAATATGGTGCCACAGGAGAACGCTGCAAAACAGAGAGACCGCTTAACTGTTGACGATGTACTGTGTTGGATTGACGAGAAAACGAATTTATGGCAGGACCTGATTGAAAGAAGGAATCGGTTGATAGGATACAGATGTCAAGGACTCTCAAACTTGGTACTAGAATTAATTGTGATGGGTAAAAATTATACAGGGAAACCAAGGCCTGGCTACAGTAGTAAGTTTGAAATAGACGTGGGTTGCAGTACCTATGCAGAGGCGCGAACTCTGCAAAGGATAGACTGGCATCAAACCAGTGCAGTGCTGCATTGTCTAAAAATGTTTGTCGTCGACTATTAACAGCCCTTCGTTGGTTCCATCAATTTGAAATTAATGTTCCCATTACCAAAGACCATTTGTGGCTGCTGTAGATGACAGATTGGTCGTACAAAACAGAGCTCCTCTCCTTACTTTTCTACCCAATTGGTCCAAAAGACCTGCATATTATTCTGTAGATCAAGGTGATAATTTGCTTTGTCGGTCATCACTGCATAACGTAGCTTAAACTAAGCTCAATTGCTGTTGACTCCACTTAACCAGCCAGATCAAGAAATGTTCCATTCACCTACGTATCTCGAATGCCGAATGTTCTTGAAGAATATGAACTGGTAGATCGAATAAAAAATTCATATGAAAAAATAAACTCAAATAACAGAATTTATGCAAGTGTATACCGTTAATAATATTAAGTAAAAAGAAAAAAAAATGCAAATTACTGCCTTGATGCTGTAAGTAGGCTGTTTAGATTTTTTTAATGGTAACGCCACGTAGCCCTCTGCATGAAAATCACTGGCTGTGCTGTGTGCAGTCTGTGGCTAGTTTGCATTGTTGTCTGCCATTGTAGTGTTGGGCAGTTGCCTGTTAACAGCGCGTAGCGTTGCGCAGTTGGAGGTGAGCCGCCAGCAGTGGTGGATGTGGGGAGAGAAGTAGCGGAGTTTTGAAATTTGTAAGACTGGATGTCATGAACTGCTATATATATTATGACTTTTGAACACTATTAAGGTGAATACATTGTTTTTCTTTATCAGAATCTTTCATTTGCTAACTATGCCTATCAGTAGTTAGTGCCTTCGGTAGCTGGAATCTTTTATTTAGCTGGCAGTAGTGGCGCTCGCTGTATTGCAGTAGCTTGAGTAACGAAGATTTTTGTGAGGTAAGTGATTTGTGAAAGATATAGGTAATGTTAGTCAGGGCAATTCTTTTCTAGGGATTTTTGAAAGTCAGATTGCGTTGCGCTAAAAATATTGTGTGTCAGTTTAATCACAGTCATGTATAATTTTTTTTTAAGGGGACGTTTCAATGCATAAGTACGTAGCGTTTTTCCGTAAGCTTAATAAATACAACAGATACACATAACGAAGACTTTGACAAACCGCCTATTGGCTTCTGTCTCGGGTTCTTCGGCCGACGTTCATCTAATTATTTTTCTGACGTTTCGCCAGCACGAGTGGCTGGCATTGTCAAAGCTTCACCCTCCATTGCCGGTGGTGAACTGGAGGCGAGCTCGCGGCCGCAGACTATATGTACCTGGCGCGCCAACGTCCGAGGGCTTCTCCGCGGTCATTTCCGGTGCGGTTTTTCTCTTGCTACCTGCAACGGTCGTTCGCTGCAGTACGGGAAGCCAGGATCCGTTTACCTTAAGGCTTTCCTCTTTCTTGTTGCAACTGTTCGCGTGTTTTTGGATTTCTACAGCTTCTCTGAACAAGCGCGTGTGATAGTGCTTCTCTACAGCCAGAACTTCCGTGTCGGCGAATTTTATTACGTGGTCGGTCTCATTCAGTGCGTGCTCTGCCACGGCCGATTTCTCCACCTGCCCCAACCTGCAATGTCGCTTATGCTCTTTGATCCTGGTGTTAATGGATCGTCCAGTCATTCCGACATAAACTTTTCCGCATGTGCAAGGTATACGGTATATTCCCGACATTGCAAGTGGGTCTGACCAGGATGTCGTTTTGATGTTGTTTCGTTATTTACGAAAGTGCCACTCAGCGACGCTCTGGAGCACATCGTTTCCATGTTCCCGCAAGACATCAAAAAGCTCTTCCATGCATGTCTCACCACGAGCTATTTCACGTGGAATGGCGATTTCTACGAACAGCTGGAAGGCGTCGCCATGGGTAGTCCTCTCAGTCCAGTGGTGGCCAACTTCTTCTTGGAACAATTCGAAGCACAGGCACTGGACTCGGCGACTTGCAAACCTAAGGTGTGGTACAGGTACGTCGATGATACTTTCGTGGTGTGGAGCCATGGTGAAGAACAGCTCTGTGAATTCCTGAGACACTTGAACAGCCTCCATGCCAACATAACATTTACCATGGAAGTAGAAAAGGACAAGAAACTGCCATTTCTAGATGTGCTGGTCACAAGGGACGGCGAAAACCTGGGACACAGCGTGTATTGAAAACCGACACACACGGACCGATACCTGCACAAACTGTCAAACCACCACCCGAGCCAGAAAAGAGGCATGATTAGTACGCTCGTAACGAGAGCAGGACGAATATGTGACCCTCAACACCTCAAACGAGAAATGCAACACCTGGAAACTGTTCTGAGGAGCAATGGGTACTCCACAAATTACATTAGAAGTGTAACAGAGCCAAACACTCGGCGAAGTAAGGAAGCAGAAAAAGAAATGTCGGGTACGGCCTTTCTGCCATACATTCCCAGAGTGACGGACAGAATCGGCCGTATATTGCGCAAACATGGCGTAAAGACGATTTTCAAACCGACAAGGAAGATCAAAGAGTGTCTTAGATCGGCGAAGGAGAAAAGAGACCCACTTGCAATGTCGGGAATATACCGTATACCTTGCACATGCGGAAAAGTTTATGTCGGAATGACTGGACGATCCATTAACACCAGGATCAAAGAGCATAAGCGACATTGCAGGTTGGGGCAGGTGGAGAAATCGGCCGTGGCAGAGCACGCACTGAATGAGACCGACCACGTAATAAAATTCGCCGACACGGAAGTTCTGGCTGTAGAGAAGCACTATCACACGCGCTTGTTCAGAGAAGCTGTAGAAATCCAAAAACACGCGAACAGTTGCAACAAGAAAGAGGAAAGCCTTAAGGTAAACGGATCCTGGCTTCCCGTACTGCAGCGAACGACCGTTGCAGGTAGCAAGAGATAAACCGCACCGGAAATGACCGCGGAGAAGCCCTCGGACGTTGGCGCGCCAGGTACATATAGTCTGCGGCCGCGAGCTCGCCTCCAGTTCACCACCGGCAATGGAGGGTGAAGCTTTGACAATGCCAGCCACTCGTGCTGGCGAAACGTCGGAAAAATCATTAGATGAACGTCGGCCGAAGAACCCGAGACAGAAGCCAATAGGCAATTTGTCAACAAGTGGCCACGAAAGCCTTAACAATTTTGTAAGGAAGACTTTAGTCATCAATAATACATTCTCCTCCATTCTTTACCGCTGTCTGCCAACGCTGAGGTAAATTTTCAATTTCGCAACTGTAGAAATCACGTGATTTTGAGGCGAAGAACTCGTCGAGGAATGTTCGGATGGTATTTTCATCCGGAAAAGAAGTTGTTTGAAGGTTGCTCGATAGAGGGCGGAGAAGGTGAAAATCTAACGACGCAAATACAGTTGAATGAGGTGGATGCGGAGTGACTTCCAACCCAAGTCCTGCATAGTGTTTTTTGTCAGTCTAGCAGAATGCGAACGTGCATTATCATGGAGTAGCATCACTTCGAGCAATCTCCATGGTCGTCGTCCTTAGATTGCGGCTGCAAGACGTCTCAACTGTTGACAATAAATGTCAGCAGTAATGTTTACACGTCGGGGAAGCAATTAGTAGTATATCACACCATCGGTGTTCCACCAGATGCGTAACATTATCTTTTGTAGACGCGCGCAGTTCTTTGTAGGAGGAGTTGCAGCTTTGTTTCGCACAATCATTCCTTTCTTTTTCTTATTTTAGCATGAAGGCACGCTTTCTCGTCACCAGTAACGATACGGGGTAGGAATGGTCAGTGTTGTTCACGAACCAGTGGATGACGAGCAAGGAAAGACGCTCATATGGCCACCCTGTGTTTTTTTTTATTTTGGCTTACAGCTTGCGATACCCATACACCCGATTTTTGAACCCTCCCTAATGCGCGCAAATGTCGCACAACGGTGGAGAGACATTAATGTAAAAATGATCGTCCTCGAACCGAGAAAACCATTTTCTTGCTATGCTCTATCCAGTGGCATTATCCTCACACATGCCACAAACGTTTCTGGCTTCTCCGCTGCTGCCTCTACTGAACTCAAACAGAAGAAGACACGGGTCACCCAAAACCTTACGACCACTGTCGCTTGGTGGCGTTGCGGGCACGTGACGCGGTAACAAAAGGATCAGACACGGATGGAGAACCACCCTAGCGAAGATATGGGCTGCAAGTAGGGAAATCCAATGAGATAAGCCACTTTAACAAAGGGCGGATTATTATTACGCAGAGCATGTGACCTATTATCTCGAAAGCAGCGAAGCTTGGTCGAATGTACACGTGCTACTGTCGTGAGCATTTACGGAAAGAGTTAGAACAAGAATGGAAGTACCATTAGGCGCTAAATGGTTGGACGTGCACAAATCTTGATAGAACGTGAGTTTTGGAGGCTTGTCTGTTTTGTGAAGTGGGGTAGATGGTGATCTGTGGCATTTCTGGCAAAAGACCACAATGCTGGTGGATGCACAAGTGTTTCGGAGCACACCGTTCATCGTGCATTGTTGATCATGGAGCTCCGCAGTAGACAACCCCCTACATTTTTTTTTTTTACTATGGGACTTAACATCTATGGTCATCAGTCCCCTAGAACTTAGAACTACTTAAACCTAACTAACCTAAGGACAGCACACAACACCCAGCCATCACGAGGCAGAGAAAATCCCTGACCCCGCCGGGAATCGAACCCGGGAACCCGGGCGTGGGAAGCAAGAACGCTACCGCACGACCACGAGATGCGGGCACCCCCTACATGTTCGTATGTTGATACAACGGCATTGTCAATTGTGGGTGCAGGACCGTCGGGATTTGACAGTCGATCAGTAGAAACGGGCTGGCTCTCTGGGTGTTTCGCTACACTAGGCCGATGGTTGTCGCCACAAACTCCGTCGCCGAGGTAAACAGCGGCTCGAAAAGTACAGAGCGACACAGACGCAGGCTGGTGGGAGCAGCATTATGCTATGGGAGACATTCTCCTGTGCTTGCATGGGATCCGAGGTAGTAATCGTAGACACGCTGACGGCTGCGAACAACCTGCATCCATTCACGCTTGATGTATTCCCTGGCGGTGATGTCATCCTTCAGCAGTATGATCGCTCGTGTCTCGCAAACCAGAACTGTGCTACAGTGGTTGAGGAACGAACCTTATAGTGAACTCATGTTGATATCTCGGCGACCAAATTCGCCTGATGTAAATCCTACGGAAAACTATTTGGTCGCTCTCTGGAGCCATCATTGCGTTCGCAAATCAGTGGCCCGTTATTTACGCGAATTACATGACACGTTCGTATACGTTTAAAGCCACACACCTCCACAAACGTACCAATTCCTGATACGCAGAATCAGTGATGTATTTCGTTCCAAAGACAGACAAACAAGCTATTAAGCAGGTGGTCACAATTTTTTGGCTCATTAGCGTACATCGGAAATGACCCGATTTCTCAACTTGGCACTTCATTTTCTACCGTCCACAGCTCCATTCACTGTCTCCAAATGACAAAATTGAGCCGTGTGCGGCTCGTGTTTATTCCGTTTATTGTTTGTCATCTTCTCTTACCGTACTGCCATCTCGTTTTCTTATTCTATTTACTGGCGTCGCTAACTTCCTTGCCAAACCTGCCCGTGAGTGGCAGCAGCAGCGCTTATCGATAAGTGCTCTGTCGTACTATCTCTGGAGCGACCGATAGTATTTCCGGTTCGTCATGTGACTGGAAGTCAGTTGGGCACGGAGCAGCAGTCGGGCATGGGACAGCAGTCGGGGACGGAGCAGCGTCGGACACAGAGCGCCAGTGAGGTGCGGACAGCCAGTACTTCCGGTCCGCTGGCGACACACATGGACTGCCCGACTGAAGGAGACTGGAGCAGGAACGACCATTGGTTGGTCGTTCGGTCGGTCGTCTCATTGGCCGACGTGTATTTGATCCTTTGACCGTTTCCGGGTGTGGGCAATTGATCGGTTGCGGCGGAGCAGCGAGGATGCCTCTGCAGCGTATGATCAGGCTGGGACCGCTGGCGGCGTCACGCGCGGTCGGAGTTGTGTGGCACTAGCTGCGAGAACTGCTAAGTTCGTCGCCCACCGCACCTGCATACTGGAGTTGAGTAATCAGTGAACCTGTCGTGAAAGCTCAACCGTTATGACATCTTCGCTGATTGCTGGTTGTTGCATCCTGGGCTGTCGCCGCAAGCAGCAACGTGATGATGTGTTGGAGTCGGCAAAATTTTGCAGCCATCTCCCTGTATGGTGTTTAACCTTTGAAATGATTATAAGCTATTAATAAAGTGCACCAGCGGTATCTTCTGCCTTGTGGCTGTTAACATTCCACTTACCTGCCCTGGTCGTTAGGATAGTTTTGTGGCAGTGCGTCTTCCTCGCCGTGTTGATGGTGTCCGGCACGGCTTGGTGTTCTTCAACAGCTTGGTGTTGTTCTCCTTTTCTCTTTGAGTGTTTATTGTGCTTTGACTGTGTTTATATACCAGTTATTAAGACATAACCCCGCTGCGATCATCGTCTTCGCTGGTACTCTCGGTTGTCGCTCTGTTGGTCGGGTGGAAGGGAACTGATTAGGTGGTTGGTTGGTTCGTCAGCCGTCCTAGGTCGTGCTCGAACCCGATTGTTTAGTGTTAAGCTTGGTTGTCTGTCCCACCTAAACTATGGTTAGAGTCATGGAGGTAAGAATAGAGGGAGACACCGTGACGTCACAGCTGTGAAGCTATGTGAAGCCGAGAGTAGCCATCTCAATCCGACCAAAACATTGCTGCTGTAAGCTTGTATGCATAGGCTTGTCGCTCGCTTTTGGAAGGATTTTGCGCTATTATGGTGACTTGTGTGGTGTTCGGATGTACGAATCGTTCTGATTGTGATGCGAAATCGAAGGGAATAACATTTCATGTGTAAGTTGTCTCGTTAAGTGTGATTTTACAACTTCATTGTGAATGAACGTGTGCTACATCGGTACTTGTACTATAGCGTGTTTTTCTCCTGTATGATTTTAGATTTCCTAAAAATGAGTCGGAAAGCTCTGTGGGAGAATCCCGTGATTAGGAAGAATTGGCGTGCGTCTAAATGGAGCACTATATGTTCTCAGCATTTCCGAGAAGAGGACATAGACCGAACTTCCCTTTCAACAGTAAGGCTCCGAGAAAATGCTGTACCATCAGTTTTCCCTACACACCCAAAACATTTGCAAAAGATATGTTAATTCAAAGAATTAAATTATTAGTTTTCAAGTTCACGTTTCAGTATAATACGTACGTATCGTCGATAATCGAAGCGTTGAGTAACTCACTTTGTCTTCATCATGTACCAAATTAAAAGCTAACACTATATTAACTGGCGTAAAGTATAGGCCTAAACAGGACACTGTGTAGATTTGCCATTCTATGTACCGTATTTCAGTAAATATTGGTGGTAATGAACAGTGTTTCCCAGTAGTGTAACGTAACTGAAATGTCCCAGTACGTATTACAAACAAGATGTATTTATGGGGCTTTGGAGGGAGGGTATAGCTAACTTAGTTTTCAGTTTCTATTATTTAATACACGTTTATTACTGAATTAACAAAATTGTATCGTTTACATTGAAGGCTAGCTATTCGTAATATTACACTAAAAACTATTTTTAATCAGAAGAAACGCAGAATTTCGCCTTTACGAGATTTTAGTTTAAACAAAAACTTTGAAACAACCAATCTGATGACGTTACATGCGTATATGGTGCAATTAGCGACTGTAAGACACGCAGCGCTATAGCACACTGGCAATGTTTTGGTCAGAGTGTCATGGCAGCGAGCCACGCCCCCATGGCTTCAAAACGTAGTACGGCTGGGATACGTAGCGCCATCTCCCCTTATTATTACATCCATGGTTAGTTTACTCCCCAGACTGACCCTTCGAACACTTCTGAGCACCACTGTTTGTTGTTTGTGAGTCATTTTATTTAGTCGCAGGTACTGTGGCAGGCCTTCAGCCGTGTATTAATATTGTCTGTTTAGTATATGGCCTTCAGCCGAACTTCATAACAACTTAAGATTAGGCCTTCAGCCGTGTTTAATTTAAAATTCCTGTTGCTCTGCATTTAGGCCTTCAGTAGCATTTGTTTCAGAACTGTGGCTTTACTATGTAAATCCTTGGCTGTAAAGTTTCTCTTTAATTATCTTGAATTCTTGAAACAGCCTTCAGCCATGTTCTGTAAATCTTTATCTTAAGGTTGTCTTTAACTATTCTTGAGTAATTGTTTGAGCCTTCAAGTTTTCTTAAGAAGTTTTTTTGTTGTACTGTGTAAAAGCTTATCTTTGAAGACTCTCTTTTATTACGTAAAGAAAAAAAAATTTTGGGCCTTCAGCCGAAGAATTAACTTGAATTTTCCTTAATATGGCCTTTAGCCAGAATTTGTAAATGCTTGGCTTTTAAAGAATTCCTTAACTGATCTGAAATATTATTTCGGCCTTTACCCGAGAAGATATTGTTATTTTGCTTAAGTAAGGCCTTCACCCGTTATCTTAAATCCTGGTGTTTTAAAAGCAATCATGCAAACTTATTCTGGAGAAGTTACTTTGGCCCTCAGCTGTGAATTGATCTCTGTTGTTTTAAAGAGAAAACTGTGCATTGGTTTGAGCAATGAAGTTGAATGTATTCTTATGTAACTAACAGTAGTTGACCTTGGTCCCTTTCCACAATCTGATCCGCTCTGTAATGCGAAACACCAGATTTCAAAAATGAAAGGATGTATACTCAAATAGCGCCAGTGAAATACATACAAAAAATGACAGTCGATAAACAAACCCATAGCGATCGGAATACCAGAATGCAAAATAAAAACACTACGAGCTTATTATGCACTACCCTAATAGGTAAAGAGGCAAGTCCTAGTTTGAAGCACATTGTTATCTTTAAAATATCTGATATTTCTCATGCAAATATTCAAGTTATGTCAATAAATCTTTAGTTTGAGTTTCTGGAGAGGTGAAAGAGGTGACTAGTCAGTGTTGGTGTCCAAGAAGTAGCCTCTCTGTGTAATCTTGATCTTCTGGCTGGTTCCCAACTCGTCGAATATAAGGCCTTTTCCTTACAAAGTCCACTTGGTTTCCCACTTTAGCTTCTGTGAGTGAATAAATGAAAAAAAAAATGCTTCTGTTCTGTAGTTTGCTCCAGCACAGCCAAAGTTCTCATAGAGCACTGTAATGACTGTGTTAACTTCACTCGTAGATGGACAGTGCTTGTGAGACTGGTTGCTATCCTGGGGTGGAAGTCTGTTTTTTCAGGGCTCACGTGGATAGTTGGTGCCGAAACTCTCGTCTTTGACTCTTGGACAATCGAAGTGTGGCCATTCTTTCGCTCGGCTTGTTAAGTTATGTGTGCTCTCTTTAAAGCGTTCCGCTGGTACCTTGAGCAAAGATAATCGGCTGATTTCCTTTAAACTAAAGATACAGTTACTTCCTTTCATTTCTTTGCAAAGGTTAGGGAAATGTTTCACATTCCCGTATTAGTCTTCATTTTCTTGAGTACATTCGTGCGGTAAATGCAACTGTATGTGACCCGCTTTGTGTAGTTAGGGAAGCCGTTAAGCTTGTGCTCGTGCGAATGTAATGTTAAAGTATCATGTAAATGATTTTGATATTTTAGTACTTTGATACTTTAATGTTAAAGTATCAAGTATTCTCACGGAATTTGATGAAGTTTTCTTTGCGATTGTCTGACCTACCTTAAATGATAGATCTTTATGCCCTGAGTATAATGATGAGTCACAAGTATGTGGAATTTTTATTTGTTTGGCGGATTTTGAATTTAAGGGACTTTGCCTGAATTCTGGTCTTCAGCTGATCAAATGTCCGTTATTTAAAGATCCTTGGTCTGTGGCCTAGCTCAAATGATACAACTAACGCCCTGAGCTTAATGAATACCTACATGCAGTTCGAATTTCTATTTTTTTGCTGTTTCTGTTTTAATTCTAGTCCTCAGCCGACAAGGTGCATTGAACCTGATTACCGGCGCCGCCTAATACAAGTAATACTTGAGACTGATCAATTTTCAATATGAGAATCATATTCGCTTTAGTGAATAAGGCTAAACTTTGGCTCCACTGTGCACTGATGACAATGAAAATTTGTGCCAGGTTGGGACTCGAATTCTTATCTTCAGCTTGGTTTAAATTCAAAGAAATAGTGTCGACGACAGTTGGGAGATATATACCAAATAAATTAATAACACATGGTCCTGAACTCCAAGTCATACAGATCAGAAAAATATTGCAAAAGCAACGAAAAAAAGCATGCCAAATTTAAAAGCACGCAAAAACACCAAGATCTACGAAGTCTTACAGAAGCACGAAATTTAAAGCAAACTTCAATGTGGGATGCTTTTAATGATTTCGACAGCGAAATTCTCTCTCGAGTTCTGGCAGAAAACCCAGAGTGAAACGCAAAGGTCCCGAGTTCGAGTCTCGGTCCGGCACATAGTTTTAATCTGCCAGGAAGTTTCATATCACCGCACACTCCTCTGCAGAGTGAAAATCTCATTCTGATTCTTGTCGTTTGTGAAGTACACCAGTGGCAAGACGCAATCAATGCCTTCACTTCATGATAACGATGGTGATATTATTGATTACAGCGCGACTAAATCAGAATTACTAAACACGGTTTCCCGAAATTCCTTCACAAAAAAGCCGAAGTAAATATTCCAGGATTCGAATCTAAAACAACTGCCAACATGAGTAACTCGGAAGTAGATATTCTTGGTATAGTGAAGCAACTAAAAACATTTAAGAAAGGCAAGGCCTCCGGTCCAGATTGTGTACTAGTCAGGTTCCTTTCAGAGTTCCATACTTAGCAATCATATACAACCACTCGCACCTAGAATGATCCGTAACCAGAGACTGGAAAGTTGCGCAAGTCATACCAATACTGAAGAAAGGAAATTGGAGTAATCGGCTAAGTTACAAACCTATATCGATTCGCTGTAGGATTTTGGAACATATGCTGTCCTCGAACATTACGAATAACCTCGAAGAAAATGATTTATTGACAATTAGCCAACACGAATTCAGAAAATATCGTCCTTGTGAAACACAACTACCTCTTTATCGTCACAAAATAACGAGTGCTAGCAACATGGGTCGTCAAATTGATTCCGTATTTTTAGATTTCCGTCACAGTTGCTAATAACTGACCGAAAGCCGTCGCGTAGAACGGAAGTAATATCTGGTGTTGCCAAGGAAGTGTTTTAATCCCTCTGTTGTTCCTGATCTACGTACAGATTTAGGAACCAATTTGAGCAGTTCTCTTATGTTGTTTGCAGATGATGCTGTCATTTACCGTCATGTAGTGTCATCGGATCATCAAAATTAATTGCAAAATGATTTAGGCAAGATATCTGAATGATGCAAAAAATGACAGTTGTCTCTGATCATGAAAAGTGTGTGTAGTCATCCACAAGAGCCTGAAATAGAATCCGCTACGTTCCGGTTACACAATAATCCCACAAATCTAAAGGCTGTAAACTCAACTACAATCGCGGGTAACTTAAATTGGAACTATCATATAGATAATGTTGTGAAAAAAAACAAAGATTGCGATTTATTGCAAAAAACACATAAACAATGTAACATGTTTTAGTAAAGAGACTGCTTACATTACGCTTGTTCGTCCTCTTTCTGAATATTACTGTGCAGTATGGGAGTCGCATCATATAGGACTGATGGAGGACATCGAGAAAGTTCAAAGTAGGTCAGGACGTTTTGTATTATCGTGAAATAGGAGAGAGAGTGCCACGGATAAAATGGCTCTGAGCACTATGCGACTTGACTTCTGAGGTCATCAGTCGCCTAGAACTCAGAACTAATTAAACCTAACTAACCTAAAGACATCACACTCATCCATGCCCGAGGCAGGATTCGAACCTGCGACCGTAGCGGTCGCTCGGCTCCAGACTGTAGCGCCTAGAACCGCACGGCCACTCCGGCCGGCTTGCCACGGATATGATCCACGAATTGGGGAGGCAGTTATGAAAACAAAGGTCTTTTTCTCTGGGACAGGACCTTCTCATGAAATTTCGATCACCAGTATTCTCCTCAGAGCGTGAAAATATTTTGTTGACACCCACCTACATAGGGAGAAACGATCCTCATAAGGAAATGAGAGAAATCAGAACTCGCACGGAAAAATTTAAGTGTTTGTTTCTCCTAAGCGCTGTTCGAGAGTGGAATGGTAGAGAAGTAGCTTAAAGGTAGTTCGATGAACACACTACTTGGCACTTAATTGTGAATTGCAGAGTAATCATGTAGATGTAGATGTAGAGGAGAGTGGTTGCCATGGCAGCCTCGGCTACCTGAGCACGCTCCAGGGGCCGACCCAAACATCCCTGTGTCACCACTTTCGTCTACATTCTGTACTCGCACAGACACCGTGCGAGTTCCGTACAGGAAGAGACGGGCCCAGTTATTAGACATGAAATACTAAACTGCAGTACCTCCGTCATTCTAAAGTACTTTGCAATGTCCTTCAAACATGCATGCAAGACTAAATGGCGATGCAAAGTACATTACTACAACACGGGCACTGCAGTTTAGTACTTGCGAATACGACACCTACCGAAAAGTGCTTCTTGGATACCGATTTTTATATATTTGTCCCACTTTACGTGATAGTCGTAAATATGCCTCACGCAGCCAGATGTACGCCCCCGGCATTCGCAATCACTTTTGCATCTGAGTAATCTATTGGACGATGGGATTGGTATTGTTGTAATCTTGTATGACTCCGTACGTGAATAAATGAAGGCTTTCCATTTCTGTTTGCTATACCACTTTCCAGTTATTAAATGAAGGACTAAACTAGATACTGTTAGGCACTGTGTTCTTTGTATTTCATAAACAGTCTTTCACTAAGTGATCAGAGTACAATAGCATTTTCCCCCTAACGTCCGTATATCGTGCGACTACTCCTCTACGTTCCTAGAAGAATGCAGCTCATCTCATGCGTAATGAATCTGTCAGTAATTCATCAGCTCCTAGTAATCCAAATTCTCTCTCCGAAACCAAAATATTTGGGACCCCGAACTACAAATATTAAATTGAGATTTAGGTCCGTCTTGAGTAAGGCAAATATGGTTTTGTGAAAGGAAATTTGACAAAGAAACACTGCTTTGCTTGTGACATCAGTTTCCTTTGCTCCACACGCCAAGATCACAGACGAAACCTAACCTAGTTATCTGTAGCGCAAGATATACAGTAAAATCGTCTTATTTATTGAGCCAGTTCCGTTGTTTGAACGCAACTTATACGATGACCGATAAGCGTTCAGGACTATGAACATGACACACACGAACGAAATTTGGTAAATTCTAAGTCGTCCTAAACCACGACACTCGTTTCATAGCTTCAAAGTCTGATTACTTTATTGATGTGTTGGTGCATAAATTAATAGCGCTTTTCAATAAGATTAATGAACACAACATTTACACACAACAGAGACATTAGTCATCAATAATACACTACTGTCCATTAAAATTGCTACACCATGAAGATGACGTGCTGCAGACGCGAAATTTAACCGACAGGAAGAAGATGCTGTGATATGCAAATGATTAGCTTTTCAGAGCATTCACACACGGTTGGCGCCGGTGGCGACACCTACAACGTGCTGACATGGGTGATTTCTCATACACAAACAGCAGTTGACCGGCGTTTCCTGGTGAAACGTTGTGATACCTCGTGTATGGAGGAGAAATGCGTACCATCACGTTTCCGACTTTGACAAAGGTCGGATTGTAGCCTATCGCGATTGCGGTTTATGGTATCGCGACATTGCTGCTCGCGTTGGTCTCGATCCACTGACTGTTAGCGGAATATGGAATCGATGGGTTCAGGAGGGTAATACGGAACGCCGTGCTGGATCCCAACGGCCTCGTATCACTAGCAATCGAGATGACAGGCATCTTATCCACATGCCTGTAACGGATCGTTCAGCCACGTCTCGATCCCTGAGTCAACAGATGGGGATGTTTGCGAGACAACAACCATCTGCACGAACAGTTCGACGACGTTTGCAGCAGCATGGACTATCAGCTCGGAGACCATGGCTGTGGTTACCCTTGACGCTGCATCGCAGACAGGAACGCCTGCGATGGTGTACTCAACGACGAACCTGGGTACTCGAATGGCAAAACGTCATTTTTTCGTATGAATCCAGGTTCTGTTTACAGCATCATGATGGTCGCATCCGTGTTTGGTAACATCGCGATGAACGCACATTGGAAGCCTGTATTCGTCGTCGCCATACTGGCGTATCACCTGACGTGATGGTATGGGGTGCCATTGGTTACACGTCTCGGTCACCTCTTGTTCGCATTGATGACACTTTGAACAGTGGACGCTACATTTCAGATGTGTTACGACCCGTGGCTCTACCTTTCATTCGATCCCTGCAAAACCCTACATTTCAGCAGGATAATGCACAACCGCATGTTGCAGGTCCTGTACGGGCCTTTCTGGATACAAAAAATGTTCGACTGCTGCCCTGGCCACCACGTTCTCCAGATCTATCACCAATTGTAAACGTCTGGTCAATGGTGACCGAGCAGCTGGCTCGTCACGATACGCCAGTCACTACTCTTGATGAACTGTGGTATCGTGTTGAAGCTGCATAGGCAGCTGTACCTGTACACGCCATCCAAGCTCTGTTTGACTCAATGCCCAGGAGTATCAAGGCCAGAGGTGGTTGTTCTGGGTACTGATTTCTCAGGATCTATGCACCCAAATTGCGTGAAAATGTAATCACATGTTAGCTCTAGTATAATATATTTGTCCAATGAATACCCGTTTATCATCTGCATTTCTTCTTGGTGTAGCAATTTTAATGGCCAGTAGTGTATATACTTCTTCATTATTTACAGCTGTCTGCCAAAGCTGGGGTAACTTTTCAATTCAATGGCTGTAGAAATCACGTGGATTTGAGGCGAAGAACTCGTCGAGGCATGTTATGAGCGCATTTTTATCCGAAAAGTATGTTCCTTGCAAGTTGTTCGATAGAGAGCGGAGAAGGTTAAAATCTGAGGGTGCAAGATCAGGTGAATAAGATGACTACGGAATGATTCCCAACCACAACTGCTGAATATTGTTCCACCAGATGCATCATATTATGTATTGTGGATGCCTGCATATCTTTGTACAGAGAGTTATTGCTTTGTTAGGGCTTAACCATACCTTTCTTTTCCTTGTTACCACAAAGACAGCATTTCTCGTCACCAGTAACTGTACGGGGTTGGAATGGTTGGTGTTGTTCACGCCAGCCGCTGTGGCCGAGCGGTTCTAGGCGCTTCAGTCCGGAACCGCGCTGCTGCTACGGTCGCAGGTTCGAATCCTGCCTCGGGCATGGATGTGTTTGATGTCCTTAGTTTGGTTTAAGTAGTTCTAAGTCTATGGGACTGATGACCTCAGATGCTAAGTCCCAAAGTGCTTCGAGCCATTTGAACCATTTTTTGTTGTTCACGAGCCAATTGATGGCAAGTAAGTAACCCAGAAGGTCTTCCTGAATGTGAAGAGTCGGTGATGTCAAAATAATCCTCCTGAAAACGAGAAAACCGTTTTCTTGCATTACCCCACACACGACGCAAATGTTTCTGGCTGCCTCCGGTGCTGTCGCCCCTCTCCTTGAATTCAAACAGAAGAATATGTTGGAAATGCTCCGATTTCTTCATATTCTAGTGTCCATTCACTAACTCCAAAGGACAGAATGAGAACATGTAAACTCAAATAGCAACAGTAATCACAAACGTAAAATGATAATCGATAAATAAAGCCATAGCAACCGAAATACCAAAATGCAAAACAAAAAAGCACTACGAACGATACCACAAACTAATAATAAGTTAGTGCGTCAAATATTTCTCGCTTTACTGTTGAAGACATTGTATTTTTTTACACATGTCAGTGCTTACGTTGTATAGTGATATAATTTTATAAGTACATCCAGTGGTACATGCGGATACTATAAGACAAATCTGTAGCGAAGAGAGTAAGTAGATGCTGAAGTATAACTGCTTGAACAGCGAAAAAGTAAGCGATAAACTTTTCTACTTTCATTATTTTGTGTTTGTGTGGGGGGGGGGAGGGGGGTGTCAGCAACGAGGAAGAGTTTCGAAAAGGTTTGAAATTGAAATTATGTGTGAAGCGTGAAAGAAGTTTGTCAGTGCTCTCATTCTCAAATACTGGATCAGTATAGTTTGACTAATTTGAGTCTCGTCACTTACGCATCCCCAAGACGTGCACACAATTTCTGATTTTCATACTTGTCTCACTGTGTTAAACCTTTAACATAAGATTGTACCTGTTAATATGTACATTATTCAGCATTTTAAATTTTTAAATTCGACCAATAGCTGTACGAAATTTTGAAAACCAAGCGAGGTGGTGCAGTGGTTAGCACACTGGACTCGCATACGGGAGGAAGACGGTTCAAACCAGCATCCGGCCACCCTAATTTAGGTCTTCCATGATTTTCCCAAATTGCTTCATGCAAATGCCTGGATGGTTGCTTTGAAAGGACTCGGCAGACTTCCTTTCCCATCCTTCCCTAATCCCATGAGACCGATGACCCCGCTGGTTGGTTACCTGCCCCCAATCAACGAACCAACGAAATTCTGGAAATCAAAATTTTATTTCCCCTGGACACCATTAGATAGATAACATACAACTCGGACCAGATGACCGTTTTAGCCGGTTCATAATGTAGCCGACTCGAATGTTCAGTTTCGGATTCGTCATCTCGTGGCTATCTCCTTTTTATCAGCAAAAGGTATAACACGAGGACTAGTTGGCATTAATTCTTCTTCTCTACCCCCTCTCCTCCCTGTTAGTATCTTCATTTTATTTTTAATTGTTGTTATCTCAGGTGGGCTACGCCGGCCGGAGTGACCGAGCGGTTAAGGCCCTACAGTCTGGAACCGCGCGATCGCTACGGTCGCAGGTTCGAATCCTGCCTCGGACATGGATGAGTGTCATGCCCTTAGGTTAGTTAGGTTTAAGTAGTTCTAAGTTCTAGGGGACTGATGACCAAAGTAATTTAATATATATATATATATATATATATATATATATATATATATATATATATATATATATATAATGTCAAATGAATGGATGAAAATGGGGAAGAAATGGCTTTAAATATTTTTGTTATTTACTCTTTCAGTACGAACTTTGTTGTAGAACCCCTTTTTTTACGTGTGGTAATAAAAATTCATTTAGACAGAATTAAGCACATTTAAAATTACGAGAACTTTAGCAACCCTCTCATGCTGATCAATTCAAACTAACTGATTAATAACATTTATTGCCTTGAAAATTATTTAAATTAAATTTTTTACGTATTTCGGCCTTGGCACATATTTTCTAGATGCAGTGGGTTTTTAAATATTTACTGAATTCTTTCCCGGCGTTAGCTATGGAACACAAGACTGTCTCTGTTAGCATAAAATGGTTAAATATTGCCAAGCCGACCTGATCGTTTAATTATCATTGACAAAACACACTTCACTATACGTTAGGTTATTTGCTTTAGAAATTGAAAGAACCAACAGATTAACAACTTTAACGTTAATTATCCGCCTATGAATGCACAAATGTAAAACCAGTAATAAATTCGGTCAGCCTCAGGATCGCTATAAAAGAAAAATATTTCGTAATTCATTGCTAATTTTACCTGCTCCCGATTTACGGGTTTGGTTAATTTTATAGCGGATCAATTTTTTAAATGTGCCGCCGCTGCAAATCGTTCGGTCGCGGCACAGCCCAGCAACACCAACGATAATCGCTAAAAGTGCTGAAAATTCTTTAAAGAAATATTATAGATGACATGGGCAAGCTAATTTACATTAGTAATACACAATTTTGATAAAGTATAATGTATTTAGACCATAACAATAATTAAAATTACACACCTTTGTAATTTCTCCTCTAATGGCGGCTAAAGATAGATACAGCCAAAAGAAGTCTACTCATTCATATAATGCTACGTCACAGGTTCCTCTCTCTCTCTCAGCTCTCGAGGGAGACGACAAAGAATGCTCATTATGTAGTGCTATTTATACTATTGCTGATTATGAATATCTCTTTGTAATCTTACAACATTATTTTCCTCTGTGGCTATATTTTACATTTTTTCATCGCAGATATTAACATATTTCGTAATTACATTATGAGTATAGAAATATTACAATCATAAATACATCGAGAATATTATTACAGAAAATATTACAATAATAACCAACGTCCTTTATACAAAATTAAATAATATTTTTTGTTAAACAATTACAGTACGTACGAATTGCTTCATAGCGGCGTACATAGTACAATTAAATGTCATTTCAGTTTATTAATAGTGTGTGTGCTGCCAGGGAACGTTACAGTAGTTAAGTCCCATAGTGCTCAGAGCCATTTGAACCATTTTTTTCGGGTGGGCTACTTGACAAGAGAGAATTTTGTATTTCGTGTAAGAGACGACTTCCTTGGCATCATGTTAGTTATTTAGCTTCATGTTCCAAGGATCATGTGTAGGTTAATTGTAATGTTCCAGAACGAGTCATTTTATATTAACATTACTCATATGTAAATATGGTTAATGCTAACCATTTACAGTTGCCTTTTAAAAAATACAGTCGTTGGTTAGTAATTCCTACCCCCCACTTTTTACACATTGCAAAAATAGAAGTTCTTCTATGGAATAGGAGCTGTCAAGCTGAAGCTTTTTCGGTTTGCTTCCAAACTTAACTTTGCTGTCTATCAGACATTTTATCATTGGATAAGTGTGAAAATTTCTAAGTATTTATGTTTGCTACTGAACAACATCATGTCACCTAAGCCGAGCATGCGCAGTGATCGTTTCTTTCGCAAAATAAGAGAGAAATTATCCTTGTATTGGGCAAAGGACAACGCCGACACAGCAGTGCACGATTTGGTAATATACCTATTTATATTTCTTTACTGTGAAACGAGACTAATTAAATTACGTTAACGTTGAGAAAAAAGAGACATTAACACCATGGGAGCTACCGAATGAAAGGAAGACTGCTTCTAGAAAGAAGCATCAAGATATCCCTATCTGTACAGCTCATAGATACGAGATTATCGAAAGAACATACAAATTTTAATTAAATCAGCAGCACAAGTTGCGAAACAGAAACATAAGAGGAGCAAGTTCTTAGATTACAAATTACACTACCATAGACAACAAAATGTTATATCTCCTCAGGATCAGCAAAGTGTGCCAATCAGCCACAGATGGTCGTCAGCTCCCATCTCTTCTGATGCTCTAACCCCAAATCTCTTCAGACTCCCCCACCATTCATTTCCGAATCTCAAAAAACTCAGTCAGAAGTTCAAGCAAAGAACGAGTATTTCTCTCTCTCTCTCTCTCTCTCTCTCTCTCTCTCTCTCTCTCTCTCTCTCTCGACCGTGGTACCGAAGGCAATTATTAAAATTATTTTGATCTTACTTCATGGACACTGATTTCTTGTTTCGGGATAAACTGCTGCCCTCTTTGGAAAAGTTCACTATAGCATTTCTTGTAACAAACGACTTCTGGATGTTCTTTTCTGAATAGCAGCAATGAAGACTAGATAAAAGAGAGTCTTGAAAGTCCTTTTTTGGGATATTGTCCAAATCAACGAAGCCTTGTCCTGCCATACATAAAACCTCGTAGGTTCGGGATGGTCTAGCAGTATTAATGATATTTTTAAGGTCTTCCCCATTTACAACGTTTCGCACTTAACAATATCAGAGCATATCACGATCTGAGGCTTAAAAATTGTGTCCAGATAAACGAAACTTGCGTTCTATGATGTCAAAAGTGTCATTAGCGAGAAGATAAACATATAAAACATCATAATCTCGCTCTTTCGCTGAATCTCACCACTGTCACTCCATTCACAAAGGCTACGTTTTTAAGTGGTGTAGAATCTAACATTCGAGGCTCCTAAAACGCAGGACGCTATCTGATTTTGTAACTTTCTAACTCCTGCTTTTTCTCAACCAACTGTTAGCTCCCTTTTCACCTTCCTTTTCAGTTTCCCCTCCCCATTTTCTGATATACCATAAGCTTAGGCATTTATTTCATAAAATATACGTAAGTAGAATAAAAAACTGAAAGGGAAACATACTGCATTACTGTGAGACAAGTCTCAAACTTAACCGAGAGGTAATTCTGCGACACTTAGGTCTCTGTTGTATGCACCGAGAGCGTGGCGAATGTTATATCAAGAGGTTTCGAGTAACTATGTTTGATCGATCTCATGTCCACCAAAACGCCAACACAAACTTGGATGCCCTCAGGTGATGTCATTGATGCACAAACATCCCTCACAAGAAGAGCCTTAAATATATCCACATATAATTCTGAAATAACTGAAAAGCCCAGAATTTTGTTAGTATCTGACTACGAAGATCAGTGTAAAGAGAAATCTCAACTACGGTGATGGCAAAAATTTGCAAGTTACACAGAATATCGATCATTTCCTGAGAGTAAATAAACTGTCACGTCTTCGTAAGGATTCTAAATTACAACTGAACTAGAATTGCTCAGCGTTAAACTTTCACACAGCATCCGTAGTAATACAGTCATTTCAATAAAGGGAATGTACCAATGACAAGTCTAAAAAAGTATGACAGTGACATATACTCTTCCAATCCCAGAGTAATACAGTCATTTCAATAAAGGGAATATACCAATCACAAGTCTAAAAAAGTATGACAGTGGCATATATTCTTCCAATTCCAGCCACTTCAACATACGTTCATTCTAAAGCAATATTAATCAAATACTGCTAGGCGCTGAGTAGTTTGCAGTACAGCAGATCATACAGAACTGTTTGTTAGCAATAATATGCAGTCGGCACAGTTGGTCTCCTAAGGAGGTGTGACAAGCCCTCTGTTGTTCCTGGATTACATAAACGATTTATGAGACAATCTGAGCAGCTCTCTCAGGTTAACATATGATGCTCTCATTTACCGTCTTGTAATTCGATGATCAAAACGAATTTCAGGATGATTTTGACACGATATGTGTTGGGTGTAACAAATTTATATTGTTTGTTAATCAATAAAAGTGTAAAGTCGTCCTCGTAAGCACTAAAGTAAATCCACTAAATTTCAGTCACACAATAAGTCACACTAATCTAAAGGGTCAAAATTCAACTAAATACTTAGAGATTACAATTACGAATAACTTAAATTGGAATGGTCACAGAGACAAAGTTGTGAGGAGAGCAAGCCAAAGACTGCGATTTATTGTCAGAACGTCTATAAAATGTAACAGGTTTACCAAAGAGACTGCTTTCACTCAGCTTGTCCGCGCTCTTCTGAGTACTGTTGTACGGTGTGGGATCCGCATCAGATAGTACTGACGGAGTTCAAAGAAGGACAGAGTGCTATGGATGTGATAAACGAATTGGGGTGGCACTCATTAAAACAAAAGTGTTTTTCACTGTAGCAGGAACTTCTCACGAAACTGCAGTCACCAACTTTCTGCTCAGGTTGTGAAAATATTTTGTGGGTCTGATCATCACATTAAAATAAGAGAAATCAAATTGGTACAGAAAGATTTAAGTGATTGTTTTTCCCGCACGCTGGTCGATAGCGGAACGGTAGAGAAGTAGCTTAGAGGTGGTTGGATGAACCCTCTGCCAGGCACTTCATTGTGAATTGTAGAGTAGTCATGTAGATGTACATAGATGCAGGTGTATTCTTTGTCTCTCATGGACACGCATTTGGGAGGACGACGGTTCAAACCCGCGTCCGGCCGTCCTGATTTAGGTTTCCGTGAGAGCCTAAATCGCTTAAGGCAAATGTCAGTATGTTCCTTCGAAGGGCACGGCCGCTTTCCTTCTCCATCCTTCGCTAATCCGAGTTTGTCCCCCGTCTCCTACGACCTCGTTATCGACGGGACGTTGAACACTAATCTCATCCTAATCTGACTCTCGCCGCATCATCACCGTCCCGTTGGTTTGCTCGTTGCCAGCGGCCGGTTACCCGGACTCCACCGGTCGTATCGGTGTCAGTTTAGCTCAGTCACTTAAAATATTCTGTAATATTTTCTTCTCAGTTAACAACAGAAAATCCCCCAAGTAGGCAGTTTCTTGATCTCTCGTCAGGTCTTTTATTAACATAACCTGAAAACTGGATGGCAATGTCAGCTATCAGAATAAACAAGGACGGTCGCAATAGGTCATTCGTCAAGACTAACGGACACACAGAACAACAACGGATGCGGATTTCCAACTGAATCATAAGCTTTGCATTGGCATCTGCATTTAGTTTGCTGTGGATTAAACAACGCTAACTGTTCAATTTTGCACTTGGATCAATTTGCTTTCCGCCTCTATATATGTCAACATCATCGCAACGCATATCACCCTTTCAGTTTCTCTGTTTGTGCTTGAGGGCACGAACGTCATAACAGCAGAGATGAAAAGAGCGATAACATCATCGATTTGCCTGATATGATAGAAGAAGAAACAGCAGTCGATTTAGAAGGGATAGGGGATCCAGTATTAGAATTGGAATTTAAAAGTGCTTTGGAGGACTTAATGTCAAATAAAGCACAAGGGATAGATAACATTGCATCAGAATTTCTAAAGTAATTGTGGGAAATGGCAACAAAACGACTAATCACGTTGGTGTGTAGAATTTATGAGTCTGGCGACATACCATCTGACTTTCGAAAAAGCATCATCCACACGATTCCGAAGACGGCAAGAGCTGACAAGTGCCAGAATTATCGCACAATCAGCTTAACAGCTCGTGCATTCAAGTTGCTTACGAGAATAATACACAGAAGAATGGAAAGGAAAATTGAGGATGCGCTAGATGACGATCATTTTGGCATTAGGAAAGGTAAAGGTACGAGAGAGGCAATCCTGATGTTGCGGTTAATAATGGAAGCAAGACTAAAGAAAAATCAAGACACGTCCATAGGATTTGTCGACCTGGAAAAAACGTTCGACAATGTAAAATCGTGCAAGATGTTCGAAATTCTGAGAAAAGTAGGTATAAGCTATAGGGAGAGACGGGTCATACACAATATGTACAATAGCAAAGATGGAATATTAGGAGTGGACGACCAAGAACGAAGTGCTCTTATTAAAAAGGGTGTACGACAAGGATGCAGCATTTCGCCCCTACTGTTCAATCTGTACATCGATGGAAATAAAAGAAAGGTTCAGGAGTGGAATTAAAATTCAAGGTGAAAGGATATCAATGAGATGATTTGCTGATGTCATTGCTGTCCTGAGTGAAAGTGATGAAGCATTACATGATCTGTTGAACAGAATGAACAGTCTAATGTGTATAGAGTATGGATTGAGAGTGAATCGAAAAAAGGCGAAGGTAATGAGAAGTATTAGAGATAAGAGCAGTTAGAAAATTAACATCAGGATTGATGGTCACGAAGTAGATGAAGTTAAGGAATTCTGCTAACTAGGCAGTAAAATAACCAATGACCGACGATAATTGGCAAAAGGGGCATTCCTGGCCAGGAGAAGTCTACTAACATCAAATGTCGGTCTTAATTTGAGGAAGAAATTTCTGAGAATGTACGTCTGGAGTACAGCATTGTATGGTAGCGAAACAAGGACTGTGGGAAACCCGGAAGAAAAAAGAATCGAAGTATTTGAGATATGGTGCTAAAGACGAATTTTGAAAATTAGGTGGACTGATAAGGTAAGGAATGAGGAGATTCTGCGCAGAATCGGAGAAGAAAGGAATATGTGGAAAACTCTGATAAGGAGAAGGAACGGGATGATAGGACATCTGTTAAGATATGAGGGAATGACGTCCATGGTATTAGAGGGAGCTGTAGAGGGCAAAGACTATGGAGGGAAGCAGATTGGAGTACATCCAGCAAATAATTGAGGACGTAGGTTGCAAGTGCCACACTGAAATGAAGAGGTTAGCACAGGAGAGGAATTCGTCGCGGGCCGCGTCAGACCAGTTAGAAGACTCACGAAAAAAGAAAATCGCTACCCTACGACTTTTGTCACGTCAGTCTAAGTGACTGAAGTTTGTTTAATTTCATCAAATTCTCAATGGCAACTATTGATCAGCTAATGTGATACACCGTTCATTCCTCATCTTCTCCTGAATCACTGGACCGATTTCATCCAAACTTGGTACACATGTCCATTCTATCAGGCAACAAAGGCTGTGGGGTAAGAATCTCCTACCTATTATAGTTTAAAGATATGACGTCAAACCAAAAACTGCATCATCATGCTTGACTTGTAAATTTATTGCTGCTGTGTTACTGACTATTAGCAATAAATTTAGCACCTGTATCCACACATGCCGCTAAATGCATCTACACAAATACGGGCTGGGGTTAATAAAAGTGGCCCAGAGTTCCTAAGTACAAAGAAATACAGCAGAGAGTAGGAAATAAAGTGCTAACCTGATTATAGCAGGTGTTAAAAATGACCACCATTTGTCTCATGGCTCTTGTGGGCCCTGGTCAGCAAGTTGCTAAAGTTGGATCGAAGCTGAACTGCTGGAATTGCTGTATTCTCATCTGCAATTTTCTGCTCCGCTCTTGAAGTCTATGAGGGCTGTTGCGCTATACCTTAGACTTAAGGACCCCCTACACTCTTTCAGATCTGGTGATGGTGACCTTGTGGCCAGTCAGGACATCTCCTAGCCGAATCGTTCTTGTACCCCCATAGACCAGCACTTGGCCTAATTCTGAATTTTTGCAAACGTGTGGCAATATTTAGCTGCCTCTGTAATATAGTGTGTAGCTTCTCCGTGAATATAACCACTTACAAAACATGAACATGGCAATGATCCATGAAATAATCTTATAAAAATAATGCAGTGAATGCCCTTTTTGTCAGACAAAAACACTAGGAACTGACTGTGTCTAACTAAATTCTCTTCGATAACAGCTGAAGTATAGACCAGCGCAGCCCCCATTTTATATGGCAGTTCGTGCACAAATTAACTATTGTCTTTTTGACGTCGGTTCTGAAGTGCAGACATCTGTGTGCAGCTGATTGATTGTCATGAACAATGCCCTTTACTTCGACTACTTTTTCTTTACAGTTACAATCAACAAACCTACGGCATTTCACCATAGTGAAAAATCTTGATCTAGTTTTTATCTGTGGTAATACGTAACTCAGTTTCAACCTTACTGGCTGAATGACACTTTTCAGAAGTAGCCTCGTAAGTTGTAAATTGCTGCCTGGAATTTTGCATCTATTGCTTTAGTTACTTGTCTGTTCTTTTCAGATGCCCAAGTTACTAATCCAACTGCAAATTTTTTCTCTGTAATTTGGATTGCTCGCGCAAAATTTTTACTTGCTCTGCAGTTATATTATTAACTCTTTCTGAAAGCTGACGAACAGTTTCAGCTGGGATAGCTTGTGCTTGTTTTATTTCTACTACTCCACCAGTTAATTTCTGTACGGCTTCTGGTAGGTCTACTTGAGATAACTGTAATTCTAAAATGACTGCTGAAGTTTCTTTCGATAGTGAATCCTATTTCACTGAAATTTCTAGCACCATAGCAATATTTCTGTGTGCTTTCTGTCTCTGTTAGAGAAATAGTCACTTGCATTGACAATATTTCGCCCGCCTGATTTAAGGCTGCGGACATCGTCCGAACCATTAAATGCTTTTTTTGGAGAAGTTCGATCAACTAAGCAGCTGATTCTCCCACTTCAGGATTAGATTCTACATCACTACAGTCCAACCCACGCACGATGGTGATTCACACATGTCGAAGCACGGACGGGGACTGCATTGTTGACGATTCCAAACAACACTTGCGGTATGAGTGTGCTTTGAGCTTAAAGAAAGCGTATATCCTGCAAATTAGGTCTCTCGCCTGCTTATGCAGAATTTATCACTTACCACAGCAATCAGTGATGACAACTCGCAACAAATGGAATCGAAATCACTAAACAACTCGCTTCGATTACGCTTAATGCTCTCATTAGCTACGCCATTCACAGCAGAGGGCTGAGTAGACTACTGAACGCTCATTGGCTGTTGGGGAAAAAGTGACGTACAGAACAAGCCTAAACTCGTCCGCCATCGTTTGTGACTCCAACTATAGTCTCAGAGAGATCGTTTTTTCGTGGAAAAAAAGTGATCACACTTATTTGTGATGTTGCGTAGCATGGCTCCCTCGTTTGTTCTTATTAACAGTAAGGTTTAATACAAAAATCCCATGTAAGTATGTTTTGTTTGTGTTCTGAGGAGTATTTTCATCGTATCCATGATATTGTCTGAGTCGGGTATGAAGGTGATGGGTCTGACTTTTGTTACTCTTTTCAGTCAATCGAGATTTGATGGGGTACATTCTGCGTGCCGATTATAATGTAGTGGTAACGTCAGCAGTAGTACAGAATTGAGATTATCGTTTCTTAGCATGCCGTAACTGTACAGTTTGGCGTGCGACAGACAAGTTGCACACCACTATTGTTATTGTTTGTGTTATTTGTGAACACCTGAATTGGTTCATCGACACACAGGCTTTTAAATAATAAAACTGACTGTACATATGGCACTGTCTCCAGCCCTATGTGGAGTGACATGTATTTGATGTGTTTTGTTGGTAAACATGTCATATTGTAGTGTGGAATAAACATTTTTACTATCTATGATAACGACAGAAGGAAGCATACGTGGTACTGTCTCTTTACGTCGGACTGGTCTTAGTATACATTATTGATTTCTGTTGTAACGTTAACATGTGATTCCCGTAAAATTGCGCTTAATGTAGTCTCCAATGGTTTCACTTTGGGATCGGTAACCTTTTACAAAGTTCCACACTTGATTAAACGGTCAGTAGCTGAAGGCTGCACTATGAGTGTTGGTTCTGAATTTATTACATTATCTAGATTACGTACAAATTCTGTAGTAAGTGTACGCTCGTCAAACAGTTGCTTCATTTTGTTAGGCTTATTATGGTTATCATCCTTCAACGCAGCCACATCAGCCTTTATCGTATTTTGTTGCAATGACAAATTTGCTAGATCATTTGTGAGGGTATTATATTGTATTGCTATGTTTGATACGTCCATAGAGTCGTTATTTTAGCAGAAATGTCGTTACGAAACTAGTTATGTTCGCTGGAAATTTCACACGCAATTCATTGGACAATTCATTAAGTTTAGTTGACGTAGGAGACGTTTTTTAGTGAACAGCAGCTCTGACATTTCAATGAATTTAGTTTACATGTCAGTAGACAGTGCAGAGGAAATCTCTGTGGACATTTCATGTTTCTGTGGTGACATTGCATTACGTAATGCGGTTAGTGGCCCATTTTTATGTGTTAATGTAACACTTTTAGTGTGCATGAGCTTCATCAGGTGTATTAATCTGAGAAACATTTCAGTGGTAGTTCGGTCTTGTATGTTACTAGTAATCGTATTAACCATATCTACATCTACATATATACTCCGCTAGCCACCAAGCGGTGCGTGGTGGAGGGCACTATTCGAGCCAACGTCGTATTTTCCCCCCTCTGTTCCACTCGCAGATCGCGCGAGGGAAAAACGACTACCTGAACGCCTCGGTATGAGCTCTAATTTCCCTTATCTTTGAATGGTGATCATTGCGCGATATGAAAGTTGGTGGTAATAATAATGCTCTACATTCGCGGCGAAGATTGGATTTTGGAATTTAGTGAGCAGCCTCTTCCGTTTAGCGCGTCGTCTATCTGCAAATGTGTCCCACTTCAAACTGTCTATGAGATCTGTAACACTCTCGCGATGGCTAAATGTATCAGTTACGAATATTGCCGCTCTTCTTTGGACTTTCTGAATCCCTTGAATCAGACCCAACTGGTAAGAGTCCTATACAGACGAACAATACTCTAAGACTGGACGACTAAAGTATTGTAAGCAATTTCCTTTGTTGAATGACTGCATCCTTCAGGATTCTACCGATAAACCGCAATCTACAGTTCGCCTTACCCGTTACTTGTATAATATGATCGTTCCATTTGAGATCATTTCGAATAGTCACACCCAGATGCTTGACGGATGTTACCCCTTCTCGGCATTTATTTTGTACTCGTACATTGATGGGGATTTCCGCTTTGTTATACACAGTAGGTTATTATTGAGTAGGTTAATATTGAGAGATAACTGATTCATTATAGTATTAACAGTGAGATTAACAGTACTATTTAATGGCTTCACCTTCAGCTCGCAATTCATGTTCGCATGCTGAAGCATTCCTATCGTCTACACTTTCTCCAGCATACTCATTCTCATCAGCAATAGATTCATTATCATGTTCCATTTCTGGCTCCACGATGGTTAATTATCCTGTCTCTACAATAACGATGTAATATGACAAAATTTACATGTCTTATAGGTAACGTAATTCAAGTAAACTCAGCACCTGGGTAATTAATTGTATCGAGCAAATATGCTCTCCCAATTCAACATCGCTAATATGAAACACTGAAACAGCATGCGCCATTATGCGCTCCCGCTACATGAATTCATCCAGCCTGGGTGACTAATTACTAACTATTTTCAGATCGCGTTGTTATGGAAATTATCAGTTCCTTTTTCTATAAGTGAATCTATTGGATGAGTATTCACTACTAATTGAAATCACTCTACACGTGAGCGAGAGTAATAGACAATATCGTCGTTTCTTTTATGTTGAAGCGCATTCAGCAAAATGCTAATCCTTTTGATATTAAATTTTCTCTCGTTACCCCGACAAACTTCATTGTTGTTGGTTAGCATGTATTCTCCTTTTACAGTCATTTGTTATACTTGTTCTCAGTTTCCTCCTATACATCATACATTGTTTGTTTGCACATGAAATAAAGAGAGAAAGATTAGAACAGTTTAATGACACACATTATACAAGCTCAGAAAAATTATACAACGTTACTGTCATGGTCGCCAGGATGATGTAGACCATAAAAAGGTCAAAATAAAGATAGAATGGTAGATTGCGTAGCACCTCAGAATGCTAATTGTTCTAAGGTGTGATACATCCCCCTGTAGCGTGGCATCTCTGTTCGCCGTCCTGTGCTGTCGCACGCACAGCTGCACGACGTCTTCCCAGATCCATTACTTTTATCTAACCGCAACTTCCTACTGCAACCTTATTTCTTGCGCGATTTACGGTGTTGGCTAATAAGTGCCCCGCGGCACTAAAAAAAAAAAAAAAAAAAAAAATGGTTCAAATGGCTCTGAGCACTATGGGACTTAACATCTATGGTCATCAGTCCCCTAGAACTTAGAACTACTTAAACCTAGCTAACCTAAGGACAGCACACAACACCCAGTCATCACGAGGCAGAGAAAATCCCTGACCCCGCCGGGAATCGAACCCGGGAACCCGGGCGTGGGAAGCGAGAACGCTACCTCACGACCACGAGCTGCGGACCCCCGCGGCTCTAGTAAAACTGTAGAGTCGCGGGCCGTGCGACACAGCCATGACGTCACAGGCGGCAGCGAGCCTCAGAGATCTCCAGAGTTGCCTCACACAGAGAGCATCCCAGGGTGCCCCGAAAGCTACACCCCCAAGAAGAATCGCTCCTCGGCTTTTGGCAAGATAAATGAGTAGTTTTTTATTGTTTTAAAAAAATTCACGGGAGATAAGGACAGGATAGATACTTTATTTCGGTTTCTATAGTGAAGTGTTAGATCACCAGTTAGTGCAGTTTGTTTTTGAGTATGGTAATGGTATATATGACAATACAATGATACAATGAAACATCTGACTGGTATTAGACCACTTGACAGTCCTGGTACAAGTAATCTCATGAATTACCGGTACACTAACTACACAGAGTGTAAATTTTAAGTTGACAAACCAGAATAACTCGAAAAATAAGCTTCACACGAAAAAATGTGTAGAATCCAAAGTTGATTATTTTCGAGGTGGACATCTTTTGGTGCTAATATTAGCCCGCCACCCCGCCAGCCCCCTGGGGCGTCGGGGGGGGGGGGGGGGGGGGGAGGCAACTTTAAAATTTCAAATAGGAACTCCCATTTTTTATTGGAGAATCAGATTCTACATAAAAAAACTATGTACATTTTGTCTTAAACATTTGTTTTGATTCTTGCTAGTTGCCGCTGTAATTCAAGAAATTCCATGTTCTCACTTTTGCGTGGAAAATGGTTACAGATAAATAAAAAATGAGTTCACTCGATAGTAAGTAGGAGTTCGAGTCTCGGTCCAGCATACAGTCTTAATCTGCCAGGAATTTTCAGTAAGTAGGATGTTTGGTTAGTTAGTTAGCTAGTCAGATGATTTGTTTGATAATTAAAAGTTGTGTGGCCTCATGGCCACGAAACAAACAAAACTTATCCGAATCTGCGGAAAAAATTAATACAGTATTAGGGTCAACATTTATAATACTCTAATTCCCCTCTCTCAAACCCCACCCTATGGGGAGAGAGGGAGAGTTTTAGTTTCAGCGAATCAAAATTTACGAAGTAAATAAGTATTTTTTTATTTATCCGTAACCATTTTCCATGCAAAATTTGAGCACATGGATTTTCTTGAATTACAACGCCAACTACCAAGAATCAAAACAAATGTTTAAGACAAAATTTACGTAGTTTTTTTATGTAGAATCTGATTCTCCAATAAAAAATGAGGGTTCCCATTTGAAATTTTAAAGTTGCCTCCCGCTCCACCGCAGGGGGCTGGGGTGGCGGCCTAATTTTAGCACCAGCAGATGTCCGCCTCGAAAATAATCAACTTTGGATTCTACACATTTTTTCGTGTGAAGCTTATTTTTCGAGTTATTTTGGTTCGGCAACTTAAAATTTACACCCTGTATACCGAGCAAGGCTGTTTACAATTTATGGGTTCGATTGTATGTTGAACGTAGAGCATCCATCCTCAGGAGCTTCTGTGAATAAGAAGAAGACAGAGCCAGATTTGTTACAGAGCTTTGTTAAACATTGTACAGTAAATGGTTTTAAAGGTATGTTGGGTGATTCACATAGTTACACTGTGTTTCAGCCTGCGAAACTGTGTATACTGGATTTCTTGATCGGTCATCTACTGTTGGAGGTAATCCTTCTTTGTCTCGTTATGCTACGAAGAATGCAAATTGACGAAGTAGACGAAATTTAGATTTACGGGGTACTTTCAGCCAAAAAACACTCATGTAATGAACGAGAAAAGTTCAAGCTACTACCTTGGTGATATTGAGAAAGAATGTGGTGTTCCAGTAGGAGTAAAAATGGTCATGTTTTGTTTGCAGTTATGACTGAATTCAAATAAAACTCGATACTGGATCTGAATCTGCGCTTTGTTCCCTGCCGGACGGTGTGGCAGAGCGGTTCTAGGCGCTTCAGTCTAGAACCGCGCGACCGCTACGGTCGCAGGCTCGAATACTGCCTCGGGCATGGATGTGTGTGGTGTCCTTAGGTTAGTTAGGTTTAAGTAGTTCTAAGTTCGACGGGACTGATGACCTCAGACGTTAAGTCCCATTGTATTCAGAGCCATTTGAATCATTTACTTTGTTGTGATTCTTGAGTTTCTCCCGGCGTATTTGATAATCAAAATATCCACGGGTATGCTGCCGGTCTATAGTGTCCAACGGGCACAATATTTCGGCGATCAAACATGTCGCCATCATCAGGTGAACTGACGGACTGAGCTCCTGTGAACGTGCCGGCACGGAGATCCGTACGCTATGGTTGCTCAGAGGGAACTGGGTTCGGTCGCGGCGGCGGCCGATTTAAGTACCCTCCGCCCGCGGCGCGCTCCCTCCGCCGTCCGCGCCCAGCGCCACGGTCGCGCGGTGGAACAGATTGCGACGGCGTCTGAGATGACGTCGGTGTGATGGCTCTGTCCGCCGTGGTCGTCACAACTATACGTCTGCTCTTGATTAACCCGATCGCTGGTTCCCAAGCCTTGCTAAGATTATAGCCACAGTCCCGGTTTATGAGGTCGTCATTGGTGCGAATTTCGATGGCCTCTCTAACAACGCTGTCCCAGTATCTCGACGTCTGTACCAGAATCCTCGTGCGGTCATACTCCATGGCGTGATTTTCCGACAAACAATGTTCAGCGACCGCCGACTTGCTCGGATACATCAGTCGAGTGTGCCTCTGGTGTTCACGGCATCGATCCTCGACGGTACGCATCGTCTGACCAATATACGACTTGCCACATTGACACGGAATCTGGTACACGCCGGCCTTCCTCAAACCGAGGTCATCTTTGGCGCTCCCCACCAGTGCACGAGTTTTATTTGGAGGACAAAACACAGTTCCGACCCGGTGTTTCTTCAGAATGCGGGCGATTTTCCCCGAGAGTGCGCCTGTGTATGGAATAAATGCAGTGCCTACCTCCTCCCTCGTGACTTCATCCATCTCAACAGGTTGTGCTGCAGTGGTTGGGCGGAGAGCACGTTGAATCTGCCACTCTGAGTACCCATTTTTTCGAAATACAGTTCTCAGATGTTCCAATTCCTGGGGTAGACTCTCTGCGTCAGAGATAGTGCGCGCCCTATGTACTAGAGTTTTAAGTACCCCATTCCTCTGTGAAGGGTGGTGGCAGCTGTCTGCATGCAAATACAGATCAGTGTGCGTAGCCTTCCGATACACCCCATGACCTAGGGTGCCGTCAGCCCTTCTCTTGACCAAGACGTCAAGGAAAGGTAATTTACCCTCCGTTTCAGTCTCCATAGTGAATTTGATGTTGGGGTGTATGGAGTTTAGATGTGTAAGGAAGTCAAGGAGTTTATCCATACCATGTGGCCAGATGACGAACGTGTCGTCCACGTAACGGAAAAAGCAAGTAGGTTTCCATACGGATGACGACAGGGCTTCCTCCTCGAAATTCTCCATGTACAAATTCGCTACCACCGGTGAGAGTGGGCTACCCATGGCGACTCCCTCCGTTTGTTCGTAGTATTCTCCATTAAAAAGAAAATACGTGGAAGTCAAGACATGCCTAAAAAGTTCAGTGGTCTTCTCATCAAACTTCTGACTAATCAATTCTAGTGACTCTCGCAGGGGTACCCTCGTAAACAAGGAAACGACATCAAAACTCACCATGATATCTGACTCATCCAACCTGAAGCTATCAAGGCGTTTAACAAAATCCACGGAATTACGGATGTGATGAGGGCATTTACCCACATAAGGACTTAATATTCCCGTCAGGTATTTGGCCAACAAATATGTAGGTGCCCTGATGTTGCTGACAATGGGGCGTAATGGTACCCCCTCTTTGTGAACCTTCGGGAGTCCATATAGTCTAGGCGGTACCGGACCTTGGGGTAACAATTTCTTAGCGTCACCCTCCGGTAAATCTGCGTCTTTGAGAAGCGCCCTCGTCTTGTTCTCCACCTTCTTTGTAGGGTCAACGCTGATCTTCCGGTAGGAATCGTCATTTAGCAGGCTCTGCATCTTATCAGTGTAGTCCTTATGGGAGACAACAACTGTAGCATTGCCTTTGTCAGCTGGTAAGACAACAATTTCAGAACGCTCCCTCAGATCACGAATGGCCGCCCTCTCTTTACTGCTGATATTTGACTTCATCGGCTTGGATTTCGTCAACGCACGACAAGTTTCACGACGTATTTCCTCGGCTGATTCTGGCGGAAGTCGAGCTGCAACCTGTTCAACAGCACTAACAATTTCTGCGACCGGGGTGAACTTGGGGGTGGGAGCGAAGTTGAGACCTCTCTGCAAAGCCGAGACCGCATCATCACTCAACACCATGCCACTCAAATTGATGACAGTCTTGCACGGAACCTGCAGGGATGGTTTGTCAAGGAGACGTGAGAACTTAGCTGTTTGACGTCCTGTAGCCTTCTTATGGGCGGAATCAGCTGACACCCAGGTGACACCATCAATCCAATCCCAGGAACAACAAGTGAACTTACTAGCCAGTTGCAAATGTAGTTTGAGTAATTCCTGTGAGATAAACTCAAGGCTCCGGCGGGTGAATTGCACTCTCTCACGTACCAATGCGAGGCTGGCTCGTTTCTTGATTCTTTTAGCTGCTGCAGAATCGATGTGATGCATAACCTTAGCAAAATTTGGAACAACATTCTCGGAACGACATCTCTTTAGAAAGGCAAGAGTACTTAGCAAACGACATCTACGGTGGCGCAACTTTTCAAATTTCTTCATGCTGCGATACATCTCCTCCCCGTAAAGGTGTATGATGTGATTCTTGAGTTTCTCCCGGCGTATTTGATAATCAAAATATCCACGGGTATGCTGCCGGTCTATAGTGTCCAACGGACACAATATTTCGGCGATCAAACATGTCGCCATCATCAGGTGAACTGACGGACTGAGCTCCTGTGAACGTGCCGGCACGGAGATCCGTACGCTATGGCTGCTCAGAGGGAACTGGGTTCGGTCGCGGCGGCGGCCGATTTAAGTACCCTCCGCCCGCGGCGCGCTCCCTCCGCCGTCCGCGCCCAGCGCCACGGTCGCGCGGTGGAACAGATTGCGACGGCGTCTGAGATGACGTCGGTGTGATGGCTCTGTCCGCCGTGGTCGTCACAACTATACGTCTGCTCTTGATTAACCCGATCGCTGGTTCCCAAGCCTTGCTAAGATTATAGCCACAGTCCCGGTTTATGAGGTCGTCATTGGTGCGAATTTCGATGGCCTCTCTAACAACGCTGTCCCAGTATCTCGACGTCTGTACCAGAATCCTCGTGCGGTCATACTCCATGGCGTGATTTTCCGACAAACAATGTTCAGCGACCGCCGACTTGCTCGGATACATCAGTCGAGTGTGCCTCTGGTGTTCACGGCATCGATCCTCGACGGTACGCATCGTCTGACCAATATACGACTTGCCACATTGACACGGAATCTGGTACACGCCGGCCTTCCTCAAACCGAGGTCATCTTTGGCGCTCCCCACCAGTGCACGAGTTTTATTTGGAGGACAAAACACAGTTCCGACCCGGTGTTTCTTCAGAATGCGGGCGATTTTCCCCGAGAGTGCGCCTGTGTATGGAATAAATGCAGTGCCTACCTCCTCCCTCGTGACTTCATCCATCTCAACAGGTTGTGCTGCAGTGGTTGGGCGGAGAGCACGTTGAATCTGCCACTCTGAGTACCCATTTTTTTCGAAATACAGTTCTCAGATGTTCCAATTCCTGGGGTAGACTGTATTTCGAAAAAATGGATACTCAGAGTGGCAGATTCAACGTGCTCTCCGCCCAACCACTGCAGCACAACCTGTTGAGATGGATGAAGTCACGAGGGAGGAGGTAGGCACTGCATTTATTCCATACACAGGCGCACTCTCGGGGAAAATCGCCCGCATTCTGAAGAAACACCGGGTCGGAACTGTGTTTTGTCCTCCAAATAAAACTCGTGCACTGGTGGGGAGCGCCAAAGATGACCTCGGTTTGAGGAAGGCCGGCGTGTACCAGATTCCGTGTCAATGTGGCAAGTCGTATATTGGTCAGACGATGCGTACCGTCGAGGATCGATGCCGTGAACACCAGAGGCACACTCGACTGATGTATCCGAGCAAGTCGGCGGTCGCTGAACATTGTTTGTCGGAAAATCACGCCATGGAGTATGACCGCACGAGGATTCTGGTACAGACGTCGAGATACTGGGACAGCGTTGTTAGAGAGGCCATCGAAATTCGCACCAATGACGACCTCATAAACCGGGACTGTGGCTATCATCTTAGCAAGGCTTGGGAACCAGCGATCGGGTTAATCAAGAGCAGACGTATAGTTGTGACGACCACGGCGGACAGAGCCATCACACCGACGTCATCTCAGACGCCGTCGCAATCTGTTCCACCGCGCGACCGTGGCGCTGGGCGCGGACGGCGGAGGGAGCGCGCCGCGGGCGGAGGGTACTTAAATCGGCCGCCGCCGCGACCGAACCCAGTTCCCTCTGAGCAGCCATAGCGTACGGATCTCCGTGCCGGCACGTTCACAGGAGCTCAGTCCGTCAGTTCACCTGATGATGGCGACATGTTTGATCGCCGAAATATTGTGCCCGTTGGACACTATAGACCGGCAGCATACCCGTGGATATTTTGATTTACTTTGTTCCCTGTTGAATTTCCTCTTATGATGAAACCAGGCGCAGACATTGTTGTGGAAGAGCGAAAAGTTGGGTGATGGCGCACTGTGTCAATATGCGGTATAATGCGGCAAAACATGTCGCAGAGTACAGCAGGAATAATCGGATTTTGCATAAAGTAAGTTACACTGCAGATTGTAATAGAAAGGAAGCAGATATGTACGTGACAGCACACTGAAGGCGTGTAATCGATGCATCGCCAAGCTTTCGCTTCCAGCGGAACTAAGCAGCTGAAATGCTGAAATATACCTGTATAGGTAATGGTTGAGGCACATATTCAATAACATAATGATTCCTTTTAACTCAATATTAACACTATTATTCACAATTAATTCAGAGGTACAAAACTAGAGTAGTAAGAAGGGCTCCAAGAGAGCATCCTTTGATTTATACAAGAGAACAATGTAATAATTCCAACTACTCTAACATCCTGAGTCCAAGAGTACACAATTTTTTAGCAGATGAGCTAATTCCATGACAAAGTTTAGTTTATCATGCAACACTGTGGTGTAGAGCAGAAGTAAGACACAGAATAACGTGCTAAACACCAAAACTGGTGTACGTACAACAGAAGATGTAGAAGTATTTCGATATTTGCAAACCAAGGTTACCTAAAATGAATGAAGAAGACTGGCGAAAATGAAGACTGGATGTCAAATATTCATCGAAATCCAGTAAGAAGCTCTGAAACTAATGTTTACGGGGGGTAATCACTACATTATATTTAGCAGTTCTGTGAGTCATTTGCAACATGATACTTGGTCGTGGCCCTTCTCTACATATTTATTCTTCACTGCCTCCGGGAATCTCGTCAGGAGATTTCGGTAGTATGCTCCTGTGATGGTTTGCCGCTCATGAGCATGACCTGCTAGTACCGCCCCAGTGGAGTCCAAATCAACACTCAGCTGCACCTTGCCGGATGACGGTTGGGTCTTTGCCTTATTCACCGGTCGTGAATTCATGTGTTTCCACTCCTTGCTTTGGTCCTTTGCCTCGCGTTCATAATGATAAACCCAGCATTTGTCCACAGTGAACAGGTGGCTAAAGAATTCATCTTGATTACATTTCTGCTCCCCTCTCAGTGCATCAGGATTTTTGAGGCGATGTCAGGAGTCACAAAGCCCAGCAGGCGACGATCACCTCCGTCGTGTTTAAATGTCGTAGTAGACGATTAAAACTGATATTGACCGATTTTCAGTTTTTTTCCATAATCGTCTCGATTGCGTAACACTACCAGCATTTTTCGGTGACGGCTGTTGCAAAAGGGATGTGACCAAACAACCATAACATCAACTGCAGCAATACCAGCAGCTGGTTTCCACAATGTGGGCCGGAGACCAGTATCCACAGTACCGACGACATGACAAAGGTAAAGCGATCACAGCAATAGCTGGCCAGTTGCTACACCTTCTCACTGCCACTTCATTTTGGTTTATGCGGTTGTAAGCGGCGTCTCCGCATGACAAGTAGGAACCGAACGTGTATAAATACCCAAAGGCATCTCCGTTTGGCAGCGTTATACACAAGGGGAGAACTACGTCAGGTGATGAAATGACATGTTTCTGGTAGCATTTACTACGAATTGACTACTGCTGATGCTAAATTCACTCCGGTGGAGTTGGCACGATCCAGTTGATGGACTATCTCCGATCTAACTTCAGCTGCAGCCAACCTTCGGCCCTGGAGGATAGCTGTTTGTGACTGGGGCAATGCAGCAGATTCACCGCGTCCGCTTGTGCAGGAAAACTGATACTATACGCTTCCATTTGCAAGGACAGATGTCATCGCTATGGGTTGATTTCCACCACAAGAACAATGGCGGGTTTTCGTATCAGCCAGTACCCCCTTCCCCGAGTTGCAGAGCCGTGCCAGGTTAGTTCATGTGCTAATTCAGACATTGCGTGTGCGGGCTTTCAATTAGAAAAATGCGATGAGATGGTGGCCCTCAACTACGTACCCTCAGACTCAGAGTTGAAATGTTGAAAGTTTTGGCTGGTTTCGTTGTCTAGGGGCTGGGATACGTAGTTGCCGCATTATAAGCCAAATACTGCTGAGTCTACAGTATACAATATGAATATACAAATGAATCGAATGGTCGAAGGTTCCTATCAATCGACAATTGCGAATTTTGAACGTAACATAGACGTTTATAAATGAAAGATTGCAATTAAATGAAATCGGCAGGTACTATCTGACAAACACAGTGCTTACGGTTACTACAAGCCACACCACAAGTTGGGAAACGGGGACAAATTTCTAGTAGTTTATTGTCGAGTTGAGATTTTCACAAATGTTTTATTCGTATCTTACAGAAAATAGCAGTACGGTAATAAACAGCCTTTTAAACACGTCGCTAATGGCAATCAAGTAATTTATAGCAATACAACAATTTTAAAAATTTAAAGAACATTAGTAAACAGGCTACTAAAGTAAATACAGAACTTTGTTAATAAAGTACGGTGAGTTAGTGAAGCTACCAACACCGCCATTAAAAAAATTAAACAGGTCTCAGCAAACACACGATTAATGGCAATAAAAGGAATTTACAAACTTGGAGGAATTTAAAAAAATTTAAACAAAAGTGTCCTGGAATATCATTAGAACATAACAGATATGACGGACCCATGTAAGGCGACAACCCACTCAGGGATGCTCAGGCTAGACAGAATACTGATCGATTTAAATACGCCCGTAAACACAATTGCCACCCTTAGGCTGGTCACTCCACCGACTTTTAGCCAGCGAAAACTTGTTATAAGATGGCTTAACTTGCTGACAGAATTAGAGCTAACCTCGTGCAAGGAAACATTACACCACACAGTCCTGATTGAGCGACCATATGATCACCTAACAAGAAGCATGAATTTACTCATAACCCACGACAGAATAGCGAAACAATTAAACGGCCAAAACTACACCTCCCATCGGACAGTAACGAAGGGAGGAGTAAAGATCACTGTCTTCAATTACACGGGTGCCAGGGACAGGAAACCAGGTCGCCGGAGGCCACAAGGCAGAAGAGACGCTGGTTACACAAAATTATTACTTATTGATTAAACCTTCCACGAACTTAATTTGCAATTATGCTCGAACAGGCAGTACGCGACCTCCGATGGCAAGGATCCACTCATCCGACCGCGCACGCGTCGCCAGCGTACCCAACACGCCACGGTCACGCGACATCACGCTCTGTCACCGGAGTTCACGTCTTCTCTGCAACGTTGACGGGTAGTGACCGCTCCTTCATGTTAGGTGTCTCCTTTTAAACTCCAGTGTTGAAACGGAGGATTTAAAGAAGCTTGTTAGCGTCCCACCAACGCGAAATGAACAGCAACTGCTCGTGGGGCGATTCGGTATACAACCAACACGCTGGGAGCTCTTCCGTCAAATCGACCCGCTCGTTACACACAACCGACATACATCACATGCCGACTCGGTACAACCGACCACGCCTAATTCACGCTGGCGAGCCACACTGCCCTCCCGTGTCCACCACACTCTCTGGGCGCAACGCCCCTACTTCCGCGCCACCACATGAGGTTACAACCGGTCAAAGATCTCATTTCCTCCATAACAGTTTCCCAGAAGAAGAAACGCAGATATCGATAGCAGAGGGACAAGACAACCAAGCAGCCACTTAATGACAGACAACATATCAAACTAACATGTCAGGGGAAGAAAAGGAAAACCAATGCAAACTAAACACAAGGTGTAGCACGAATCGATACACGGCTCACTATCTTAACGACTTTAAATGATGAGTACAGTAGTATAGGTACTTCAGAGAATGTGGTATATTTCTGTAAAACACTTATTGGTGTCAATGATCGCCGGCCGGAGTGGCCGTGTGGTTATAGGCGCTACAGTCTGGAACCGCGTGACCGCTACGGTCGCAGGTTCGAATCCTGCCTCGGGCATGGATGTGTGTGATGTCCTTAGGTTAGTTAGGTTTAAGTAGTTCTAAGTTCTAGGGGACTGATGACCACCGTAGTTAAGTCCCATAGTGCTCAGAGCTATTTGAATCATTTTTTGTAATTAAATAACTTATAAGTTGAATAACAGGGAAACAATAGATTCCTACTTCACGTAATTACTTATGGGCAACAACCCAGCACATGAGATATTCACTTCTAAACGCATACTACGTATTCACTGCAGAAGCCACGGAAATCTCACAAGTGCGCAAGTCGGCACTACGAAATGTTTCTATCATCCGTGACCACGCGCAAACTGCTGCACTCTCCAAGTAGTTCCTACGACCGACCGTCGCTGCCTCTCCTTCGCGTCCAGCACTCTATGTGCCCTCTCCCATATTTGACCAATTTCCTCATGAATAGTATATATCTGATATAAACAGAGACATAGACGAATAAATATATTTATAAGCATACTGCTACGGTTTTTTCGTGTAACTGTGGAATACTTATGGCCTTACACGATTGATAATTTTCGCCCACTTTAACCTCCAATAACTCATATACGTATTATTAAAGTTACATGCCTGTAATTTATACCAATTTAAATTTACACTAATAGCTTTCTATAGACATGTCGATCGACAAAATCGGATGAACTGTTTAGATTTTGGAAATCTGTTGCTGGGTGTTACTCGTATAATTTATCGTCAGATATTAAACTTTAAACTAATCAAGATATTGAAAATCTGTTTACACCATCAGAATCATCGTGCAAATAATGGTAATGTACATGTTTCTTTTTGAGGTATCGTGATTCATCTGGCTGCTATTAATTTCTATACGAACTGTGAAATGTCTGCCATTAAGGTTTCACAAAGTCCGCCATCTTTGGTACTCTCGGCGTACAAGTCTCTTTCATTGACACCGCGTCACCAAGGAATTCCCAGCCACCTGGTCGGCCTGGACACCGTCTGACGTTCGTCACCACGTGGCCAGGGACGAGCCGCGGGCCGCCGAGAAGTCCCAGCCCGGCCACGCCAACTCCGAACTTAGAATATTTTCAGGGCGCCACAACTTGCTCGTTACCTCACACATGTCAGAAATCTGGCCCAGCTGCCAGCCGGCCACTGGCAACTGTTGCATCAGCTCCAACACTGATGACTTCACACCTCAGGTCAGCGGTGCCACTGCAGAGGTCACCCACCTCAGGCTTCTGCCACTGTGATACGCCGGTCTTCGAGCACCGAGGCGTTCAATGCTTGTTGATTACCCATTTTTCAAAGAGAGACACCTGTCTTATCGTTCTTCGTCATTCAGCCTTGTTTGACCACACTACCCAGTGTTTTATAACATGATAGTACACTTTTGCCTTATACTTGCAGCAGTTCGAACATGGACTGTTACAGTACTGCTCCCCTTCAAATGCGGAAAACGAATTACCACACAGTTCTCCACTATATCAGTGGATTTGCCCATTTCCTTTTGGTACCTCTCGAGACATGCTTCCAGGTCTTTCAATGTGCGCTGCAGACATACCTGAAACAAACAAAACGTAATAATGTTACTTCTAGACGCAGACTCCCATATCAAGGGAGTCGGCACTGCAGTCGCCGAAAAATTCATGATCTGCAGAGAAATTAAAATATGCAAGCTGGCAATGGCGAAAATTTAAAAACTGCAAGATGACGGTCGTGGGAAGTTTATAAGTGCAGTGTGGCGGTGGCGGGAAATTTAATATATTCAGCTTGGCGATGGAGGGAAATTTACAAATCCAAGATTGGAGAATTGGCCTAATTGTGTTTTGTACCTGCTCTCGCTCCCCTCTCCAGGCAATCTCAGTATAGTATTCAAATGAGGCACTCAGTCACGTGAATTGCCTAAAAATGCCGTCAATTTAGAGGAAATGTAATATTTCCGAAATAAGTGATCTTCACTTAACAGACGTCATGTATCAAGGTACTTTCCTCTGAATGGAGTAAAAATTGCCTTTGAACTGCGTAAATTAGAGCCATCACTAGCACACACAAATACACACACACACACACACACACACACACACACACACACACACACAGACACAAACAATACTTTGAAAATAATTCATCAAATACTTTACTGCTTACATACATCATCTCTCTCTCTCTCTCTCTCTCTCTCTCTCTCTCTCTCTCTTTCCATAAATACCATATTGCCTCAGCGTTACATTTCATCTCACGTGTGTACATCAACATATTAAAAAAATGTAAGTAGGAGAGCCCCATCGTTATTAAAATACACACACCTTTGTCTTTCATCTCTCTCTGTTTCCGCACTCCAAATACTGTACTCCTTACACATGTGCAGCCACTTGCAGGACAGATTAGAAAGAGGGGCTTTTGTGGGTCTTTCTCTCTCTCAAATAAAAGAAAAATCCTCTAGATAAGAAAGATTTAAGATCAAAAATTTCTTATAAATATTACATTAGTTTAATTATTCCATTAATGACTTAGTTTCATCTTCGTCCACTATCAAAAAGATTACATTAATCTAAAGGAAATATTCATCCCGATGCCCGAGTGCCTGTCGAATAATGTCATCAATCTATTCATCAGTTTTACATTCATCTAGATCATCGTCAACATGGTCATATTCTTCATTACGCCTGAATGCCTGTCTAATAATTACATCAGTATCTTCATCAATTTTACCTTTGTCCAGATTTTCATCAAGATCGTCTCTTGTTTAAGAGTTATAAACGTAAAGAAAGAGCACTCAAGAGGTATGCGTTTTCTAATTACAATCTTTTTTCTATTAAAAAACCTTTGACTCCTTGCATATTTCGTTGAAAATGAATTCACCTTCACAGCAACACATATAAAACTCTTTGCCTCCTCTTCCTCCTTCCCTCCTCTCTCTCGATAACTGAAAGAAATAATAATGACATAATGCAATTTCCTCCAGGCAGGAGGAGAATAGAAGCTTTTCGAATGCATGATTCCAGTGGAATAGTGATTAGTCAGTTATGTCACGTAGCTTATGAAAGGGTACAGCATCGACTGTGGATAAAACGGCTTTATGGCGTAAATCCTGAGATGCCAACGGATGGTCTATTTTGCAATAGAAGGAAGTGTGGATAGTAACAAATTGTACAGTAGGATCAATGTTTGAATACAATAAGCAGGTATAAATGGACCAAGATTCCCGTAGTTATACGAAGGTGATGAGACTCCTACTGGATAGATCAGTGTGGTAAGGTTCATCGAACTCATCGTTGAACTGAAGAGTGGAATAGCAACACTACCGCCTCCAAACAATTTCAGTACTTGAAATAAGCTAGCGTCTGTTGGTAACAATAATACCAAAGCAAAAATACTGAAACAATTACCACTGTAGGGTTTGTGCAGCTGCCGACAGATGTTGTTGATATACCTTGACCTTCGTCTGTGAGAATGCGCACAGGTTGCCAGAACTCTTCTTGGAACCGTCACCTTAGTGTGCGCAAGTAATGAGTGGATGGGCAAATATCTATTAGGTACATTACGTATGTAGATTACGGACAGTTGGGAATGTGGGTCTCACGGAAAGCATGCAAGGGGTAAGTCCCTGCAGCCGCGCTGTTCATCTGTGTCCTCGGTGGCTCAGATGGATACAGCGTCTGCCATGTAAGAAGGAGATTCGGGTTCGAGTTCCGGTGAGGGCACACATTTTTAGCTGTCCCCATCGAGGTATATCAACAACACCTGTCGGCAGCTTAGGGTTTCAATTAATTATGATTTCTTCCAGGTATCTTCAATCTTTGCCAGGTCGTCTATCCAGCACTGCCTTGGTCGTCCTGTGGGGAATCTGGTGTTGGTTTCCCCTCAAATGATATCTTCGCCTGTCTTTCTTCTGGCATACCGACTACGTGGCCTGCCCACTGGATTCTTTTGTTCTTCAGCTTCTGTAGTATTGTGGTTGTTGAGTCAAGAAGTAGTTTTCCTCATTCCTCCTCCAACTTCCTTTGTATAAGATTGGTCCCATATCTTCCTCGTTCCTTTCTTTTGAAATATTAATAGTTTTTCCTTTTCGCTTTTTGTCATGCTCCTAGGGTCTGAACCACACACGACTGCTGGGCATACCACTGTGTTATAGATTCTCACCTTGGTATCCGCTGATATAGATGTTGAACTGAGCGTCTCCCTGAGGAATTACATGCATTTAATTCCCGCTGCTGTTCTTTCCCTGACGACCATTTCCATATTGCTGTTGGTGGTAAACCAAGATCCCAGGTATGTGAACTGGTGAATTCTCTTGAACCTCATGACATCTGCCTCAATGCTTCTGCCCTTGTCTTCTTCCTAACTGCACGAACTTCGTTTTGTCTTGATTCACCTTAGGAGTACTATAACATTTGCACGTCCGAGACATTTGAAATTACCATCTATCTGCACTCTTTCCCATTCCTGTTGCCTCCATTCCCTTATTATTTTCTCTAAGATGACATTCAACAGAACTCATGAGAGAGCATCCCTTTTCTAAGAAATATCTCGATTTCGAACTTTTCATACGCGACCCCTTGGAAATGCACCATTTTCATCAGCTTCTCAGTGTCTATAAAGTCACACAGTGCATTGCATGAGCTTTTCCTGTGGATGCTGCCGTATGCACGTTGTTCAGTCGACTGTAGACTGTGTGTCTGGAGACAACTGTTCCAGTTGCTGCAGTAAGGTCCCGAGCAAGGCTACCTGCAGTACTCCGTGGCCGTCTGTGGGCACTGATGGTGGGATATCGGTCTTCTTGTGGTGTTGTACACTGTGGACGTCCCGTACTGTAGCGCCTGGACACGTTTCCTGTCTGCTGTAATCGTTGCCTTAATCTTGAGATCACACTTTGTAGCACACGGAGGGCCTGTGCTACGACCTGCTGTGTTTGACCAGCCTCCAGTCGCCCTAGTATTCTACCCCTTATAACGTCATCAATATGTGTTCTTCGAGTCATTTTCAACACACAGACACCATAAGCAAGTCTGAAAACGTCTGCACACTTGCTCGCTGCACCGTTCTCTGACATGCACCAACATGTTTCTGCATATGTGGACTGCTGCCAGCACAACCGTGCAACGACCGCAGGACGAATGCACCGCATTGTCATACCCCGAGGTGATTTAAACGCGCAAACCGCCCACCAGAGCGTTGTTTCACCATGTATCAGTATTATTCTTAATTTGTCAGCATGAGTGTATATTTATGAGTCTAAGCTATATGACCAGATAATTTTGCTTAATCTCTTCTCAAAAGTCAAACAAACCAGCTCAAATCAGTGAAGAAAAATTATACTAAAAACCATCATAAATTACGTCTACGCTATGCAGCGGCAACATTTGCTGAATATCTTCGTACTTCTAGAATCAATCTTTACAAAACCATATTTCTAAAAATCCACATCCTCTGCATTTGCACCTCTGTGTTATTCCCAAACTGCTCAGCAGCATGACCAATATTAGCTTCTCTCACTTACTCTCGAATGCTACACAAGCAAAGACAGTAGTACTGACAATCAAAGATCACGTTGCTTGTACTCATGACCACTGGGGTGTAACATATCGACTATTAAAGACTTCTGTCTGAAAAACATCCATTGTACAAGTACGTAGTATGAGTCATTAAATAAAAGGAGAACTCACACCACTCTCATCAAATACCAAAACTAAGCTAGAAACTTTACACAGTTATAGTGCTCCAATGTCATGCCAGCAGTGTGGACAAGGCTGTTGAGTCAGTTACGGTTAGGCGGACAAGATCACGGTCATTCTGTGGTCCCATTGTTAGGCCCAGTACTTTCTCACTGCTGTGTACGACTCTCTTGCTATCCACAGGTTCCACATATGCGTCACTGGAGTTGCAGTAATGCCCTGTATGAGCGGCAATCTCACGCCATTACAACCCGCTTCTCGAATACCAATCATTCTGCCCTTTTCGAGATCACTCATACGGTGACATTGCGTCCTTCAACGTCGACGAGGGATACTGGCACTTGCATGCATGTTTCCGCTTCGCCTGACTACACTGCACCGACTGAGCGTGGCGTAACTCCAACCTGTCCAGTCACAGCAAAGAGGGCGCTGCTGGCCCCATGTGCACGCCATCTTTCTGAAATCTTTATTACCTTTCATGGTTCCACTGTTCTACACCTTCTCCGATTTTGGAGTAACTGCGATTATTCCTCTGGAGTGTTGCAATTTCCACAAACAGTGATTTATGACATGCCCATACAACATTAAAAGCGAGGTTTAAGTTGTTTTCCAAATAGTATTTGGATATCCTGAAGGCTTTTACTGCCGGTGTGTCGTTAACTGACATTTAATTACAAAAAAGTCATATCAATAATGGTGTGTTTGCGATAAATCTTCAGTGTCCCGTTTTCTTAGAATCGCATAGTGTCGTGACACACAAGTTATAATACGAAAACAACGAAATACGACGAAATACACTACGGCTTTAGCAGAGGTATGCATTTGTCGACTGCTTCTGAGTTTCGAGGTTGCATCGACTGATACTCCACAGTAAGGGGACATTGATCCTATTGTAGATTAGCATCAGTCTGTTGCCTCACTTGGACAATAACCGTAAGATACGCAGCACAAATATCGCGTTTATAAATAGGGTTTCTGCGGTTCGACGTCCGAAATCTAATGTATAGACTTCACTGTTTATGAATGCAGAGGATGACGGCTATTGTCGGCGCTGGACACATACACTGTCGATAACTCTAGACTGAAGGTTGATTCTTGTACTATCGTACAGAGATTTGTCAATTTAGGGAACACTGATTAATTGAGAAAGGTACAAGCATCTTATAGAAATGTTTTGTTAACACAAACAGTTTGAAAAGTTAATAAAAAGAGGTATTAAGATGAAGGGCTCAGATTCCAAGCCATTACTAAGTAAACAAGGGAAATGTGAAGGGTGGAACTAATATACAGGGGGGTTTCCAAGGAAAATGAACTTGATTACAATACTGTACAAACGGAAGAGGCATTAAACAAAGACGAGACGGAAAATACTATACTGCGAGAAGAAGGACACTGGAGTAGATGATACTCTCTCAGAATTAAGGAGATCCTTGAGAGAACCACACATGACAAAACAATTTCACCTAATATGTGAGACACATGACACCAGAGAAATATTTCACTACTACTACTACTTCAGAGAGCCAAACATACCAATACAAAAAAAAAACGATGTGAATATTGCTGAAGTAAAAGTTTTATAACTAATGGTTGCAAAATACTGACATGAATTATTTACACAAAAATAGAAAGACTTGTGGAAACTAACCATGGTGAAGATCAGTTAGGGTTCTGAAGTAACGTATAAACACGAAACGCAGTTCCTGCTCTCTTACTTGTCGTACAGTAGTGGTTAAAGAAAGGCAAAACTTTGATTATAACAATTGTAGATTTAGAGAAAGATTTTGACAATGTTGACTGGACTTTACTCTGAAAATCTGAAGGTAACAGTGATAGACTGCAGGGAGCAAAATTTTATTCACAACTTGTACAGAAGTACCTTAGAAGTAAGAGTCGAAGAGCATGAAAGTGAAGCAGTAGTCGAGGAGAGTGTGAGATAAGGTAATGGCTTATCCCCAATGTTAATCAATATGTACATGAGCAACCTATTTAATATAGTCTGTAAAGACTTCTTCTGACTTTGCAGCTCGTAAAAAATAAGTATTTGTTGAAATCAGTCTTCCTAATACACTCCTGGAAATTGAAATAAGAACACCGTGAATTCATTGTCCCAGGAAGGGGAAACTTTATTGACACATTCCTGGGGTCAGATACATCACATGATCACACTGACAGAACCACAGGCACATAGACACAGGCAACAGAGCATGCACAATGTCGGCACTAGTACAGTGTATATCCACCTTTCGCAGCAATGCAGGCTGCTATTCTCCCATGGAGACGATCGTAGAGATGCTGGATGTAGTCCTGTGGAACGGCTTGCCATGCCATTTCCACCTGGCGCCTCAGTTGGACCAGCGTTCGTGCTGGACGTGCAGACCGCGTGAGACGACGCTTCATCCAGTCCCAAACATGCTCAATGGGGGACAGATCCGGAGATCTTGCTGGCCAGGGTAGTTGACTTACACCTTCTAGAGCACGTTGGGTGGCACGGGATACATGCGGACGTGCATTGTCCTGTTGGAACAGCAAGTTCCCTTGCCGGTCTAGGAATGGTAGAACGATGGGTTAGATGACGGTTTGGATGTACCGTGCACTATTCAGTGTCCCCTCGACGATCACCAGTGGTGTACGGCCAGTGTAGGAGATCGCTCCCCACACCATGATGCCGGGTGTTGGCCCTGTGTGCCTCGGTCGTATGCAGTCCTGATTGTGGCGCTCACCTGCACGGCGCCAAACACGCATACGACCATCATTGGCACCAAGGCAGAAGCGACTCTCATCGCTGAAGACGACACGTCTCCATTCGTCCCTCCATTCACGCCTGTCGCGACACCACTGGAGGCGGGCTGCACGATGTTGGGGCGTGAGCCGAAGACGGCCTAACGGTGTGCGGGACCGTAGCCCAGCTTCATGGAGACGGTTGCGAATGGTCCTCGCCGATACCCCAGGAGCAACAGTGTCCCTAATTTGCTGGGAAGTGGCGGTGCGGTCCCCTACGGCACTGCGTAGGATCCTACGGTTTTGGCGTGCATCCGTGCGTCGCTGCGGTCCGGTCCCAGGTCGACGGGCACGTGCACCTTCCGCCGACCACTGGCGACAACATCGATGTACTGTGGAGACCTCACGCCCCACGTGTTGAGCAATTCGGCGGTACGTCCACCCGGCCTCCCGCATGCCCACTATACGCCCTCGCTCAAAGTCCGTCAACTGCACATACGGTTCACGTCCACGCTGTCGCGGCATGCTACCAGTGTTAAAGACTGCGATGGAGCTCCGTATGCCACGGCAAACTGGCTGACACTGACGGCGGCGGTGCACAAATGCTGCGCAGCTAGCGCCATTCGACGGCCAACACCGCGGTTCCTGGTGTGTCCGCTGTGCCGTGCGTGTGATCATTGCTTGTACAGCCCTCTCGCAGTGTCCGGAGCAAGTATGGTGGGTCTGACACACCGGTGTCAATGTGTTCTTTTTTCCATTTCCAGGAGTGTAATTAATATGACTATGGCTGTGACTATGGCTCGCATTAGCGACATTGTTGCACTTCGTTTACGTCACGTGACCGAGTCATTACCCGTCCTAGACCTTGTCCATGACCTTGACTTTCACTCTGAATGTATTACGCGACCATGTCCCATCCATCCCACTCCTCCTCCCCTCCCCTTACCTTTCCAGCCAATAACAGCATAATACTGAAATGAAACAACCTATCAAAATCCAAGATGAAGGAACTAACCCACCTGTGCTAGAGCGAAAATTAAAATTCGTCTTTCTCGATAACATCAAGTGTGACGCCATAAGCCAAGGCTCATTTTTTGGTGACTTCTTCAAGATATGAATGAGGGAAATTTGAAAAACTTGTGGGAATTTTTTTTAAAAAATTTTCGATCTTGGAATAATCCAGTTGTGCCGTCACGAGTAGTAAATATACAAAAAAAAGGTACATATATATCAACTAATCACAAAAAGCACACACACGCTGTATAATGTACCACCCACCTCTCGTTTCCCCTCCTCCTCCAAGATCCTGGTAATTTATCTGCCATTAAAATGAAAGTGCCAGTTACAATATAACCTCTTCTGGGTCATCAGTCTCCTAGAACTTAGAACTACTTAAACCTAACTAACCTAAGGGCATCACATACATCCATGCCCGAGGCAGGATTCGAACCAGCGACCGTAGCGGCCGCGCGGTTCCAGACTGAAGCGCCTATTATGTTCAAGTATAATGACTTTTCTGGAGACTAGAAATCTACTCTGTAGGAAACAGCATGGGTTTCGAAAAAGACGATCATGTGAAACGACTTTTCTGGAGACTAGAAATCTACTCTGTAGGAAACAGCATGGGTTTCGAAAAAGACGATCATGTGAAACCCAGCTCGCACTATTCGTCCACGAGACTCAGAGGCCCATAGACACGGGTTCCCAGGTAGATGCCGTGTTTCTTGACTTCCGCAAGGCGTTCGATACAGTTCCCCACAGTCGTTTAATGAACAAAGTAAGAGCATATTGACTATCAGACCAATTGTGTGATTGGATTGAAGAGTTCCTAGATAACAGAACGCATCATGTCATTCTCAATGCAGAGAAGTCTTCAGAAGTAAGAGTGATTTCAGGTGTGCCGCAGGGGAGTGTCGTAGGACCCTTGCTATTCACAATATACATAAATGACCTTGTGGATGATATCGGAAGTTCACTGATTCTTTTTGCGGATGATGCTGTGGTACATCGAGAGGTTGTAACAATGGAAAATTGTACTGAAATGCAGGAGAATCTGCAGCGAATTGGCGCATGGTGCAGGGAATGGCAATTGAATCTCAATGTAGACAAGTGTAATGTGCTGTGAATACATAGAAAGAAAAATCCCTTATCATTTAGCTACAATATAGCAGGTCAGCAACTGGAAGCAGTTAATTCCATAAATTACCTGGGAGTAGGCATTAGGAGTGATTTAAAATGGAATGATCATATAATGTCGATCGTCGGTAAAGCAGATGCCAGACTGAGATTCATTGGAAGAATCCTAAGGAAATGCAATCCGAAAACAAAGGAAGCAGATTACAGTACGCTTGTTCGCCCACTGCTTGGAAACTGCTTAGCAGGGTGGGATCCGTACCAGATAGGGTTGATGGAAGAGATACAGAAGATCCAACGGAGATCAGCGCGCTTCGTTACAGGATCATTTAGTAATCGCGAAAGCGTTACGGAGATGTCTCTGAGGAGTGTCCTAAAATAATCAATTTTTGGCTTCTTGATTACCCCCTTGAGTTCAGATTTAACAGATTTTATATCCTGTTCAGTATTAACATTTATCAGAAGGAACTGCATGTCGTGGTCTGAGAGGCTGTTGACTATTGGTTTTGTAATATAATTTTGCTCATTGGACTTTTCTATACAGATATGATCAATGACTGTTTGTGAGAAATTGGTTACCCTAGTTGATAACATTACAGTGGGAATTAAGTTGAATGATAGTGTTACTAACTCAGATAAGTTCTTATTGGGAGGGTCTTTAAGGAAATCTACATCGAAGTCACCAGCAACCACTATTTCTTTGTTTTTGGTTGTTAAATAGGCCAGTACAGCTTCAAGGTGGTTTATGAACAGATTAAAGTTACCTACAGGTGCTCTATTTACACTTAATATTATGAAGGATTTTTTATGAAATTCTACTTCTGTCGCACATGCTTCCATATGCTGTTCTAAGCAAAATTTATGTATGTCTATGTTCTTAAATTTATGACAGTTCCTGATGAATGTGGCAACTCCTCCTTTTCTCCATTTCTGCTCTATAAAAGTGAGATGCTAACCTAAACCCTGTAACACTTAAAATTTCTATACTAGTGGTCACATGGTGTTCAGAGAGGCAGATTATGACAGTTGGGTTTGAGGACTCTTAATTCATCTATTCAGGTAATTTAGTCATTAATTTTATTTCTCAGTTCTCGAATATTCTGATGCAATAAAGATATCTGGCATTGACTGAGTTAAAATTGGGTAGAGTTGAAATTTTTGCTGATCGTTGAAAATTCTTAACCAACAACTGTTTATGCTGATGTAATTAACTAAAATTATGTTTCTTAGTTTTGTTTCTCTAACTGAAGGTTTATCTCAATTCCAACCAATCTTAGAATTTGGTTTATTTCTGTCCTCCCTACCATAAAAAAAGCCGCCCCAGAGCAGAGAGCGAGCCATTCAGTCAGCCGAGTCGGTCATAGACAGTCAGCCCAGTTGCAGAAAGTCAGTGACAGTCGCAGGCAGCTCGGTTACTATTTTAGTTGGTGTCTACGAGATTGTAGTGTTTATAGCGGGACTTTTCCTTCACCAGCAGAATGGCTAACATGGACTATTATGGAAGAGCTAGTACCACAACAACTAGCTTTAAGATAAGTAGCGTCTTGTTATGAATAAAGAACCCTGTTAATACACGGGTGCATTTGTGTTATAGAAGGCAGATACCAGCCGCCAAACAACATCAGGCGAGACGCATGAGTTTTGTGCTGCCGTACAGATGAGTGATGTAGACTGTAATAAAACTAAGTTTAGTTCAGGAAACTAGTGTAATACGTGTGTAAGGTTGCTTTGCAGGCTTAGTATGAAAGGTTTCACTTCTCTTTACGTGTTACTCCAGAAAACTCGAAAGGAACATAAAGTAAGGCTATGATCGTATTCTTGCATACATTTTAGCACAGTAGAACTTATATTATCTCATTTAATTGTTCTGTTCCGTTCCAGCAAGTTAAGAAAGCGTGTCCCTTTGTTGTTTAACTCTTATTTTGCGAAACACAGTGTAAATTTTAAGTTCCGGTATCTAGAAACGTTGCACATACGGTAATAGCTTTGTTTATATACAGTTGCGACAAGGCCTAATTTTTGTAAACATGTTTTTCTTCTTTTGTTCGGTAATATAACTTATTGTCACTAACGTAAGTTTGTTTACATACGATTGATACTAGACCTAAAATTTCGTAAAAGTGTTTCCTTGTTTTTCAGTAATTTAATTTGACTAATTCTCGCTAAAGTAAGATTTTTACCAAGAGTGAAAAGTGCCTGACGTGTCTTAGAATTGTTAGCTCCGGGGATTGGTGTGAAGGCTGCAGTAGTTTTTTTCCATTGGGGTGACTGTAGCGGCGTGGGAAATGGGGAAGTGGATCAGACTCATCAGTGGTTCTGTAGGATATGCAGTAGAGATAGAAAAATAGTGGAACAGGAGGGGAAAATTGCTGCCCTTCAGGCACAGTTAGAGCAGGCTAGGGAAGATCTGTACAGGTTAAGGAGGGAGAAGGGTAAAGAGAGGTGGAAAGTGGCAACAGGTAACAGGAGGAACAGACCTAGAACTTTGTCTGACAGCTTTGTGGTGAATGTGAAGAATAAGTTTGCCTGTTGCTTCAGTTAGAAATTGATGAGCCTCAGACAGAGGTAGGTGTAGAGAGGGCACAACAATCTTTCAGTTGAAAGTTGAATAAGAATGTAGGGAAGTCAGCAAAGAGAAAGAAAGTTTTGTTGTTAGCTAGTTCAGATGCCAGAGGTGTAGGCCGACTTTTGCAGAATCAGTTAGGACCAGAATACCAAGTCACAATTTTTTTAAACCTAGTCCTAGTCTGGGTTAGGTGACAGAGGATTTAGGTTCACTGTGTAAAGATTTTACCTAAGGAGACATCATGGTTATTGTCAATGGGCCAGGCAATAGTATTGCCAGAGATCTTGGGTACAATATAGAGTGTGACCTGGCAAAGATTGTATCAGCAACGAGACATACCAGTGTTGAGTCTGTGTCTGTTCTGAGACGCCATGACCGACCTCATTTAAACTCTTCTGTCGAGAGAGTTAATTTGGAGTTGGAAAGGCTACTTGGGTCAGGTGCAGGGTCACATATTGGTTTGGTTCCTGTTGATTCTCTCAGTAGATGGGATTATACAGACATGGCCTACACCTCAACAGGAAAGGGAAGGGTAAATTGTCTGGGCTAATAGCAGGAAATGTAAGGGAGGGAGGCACTACCATGAGTGGTAATATACCAGTGGTCATAGCACCTTTTCTAGGATAGGTAGGAGAGAATAAAGTCAAGTTCTGAGAGAAGTAAAGATTGAAACAAACCTTCAGTTTCAGAAAGAAATGAATCAGCATAATCCTGGCACATTGCATCAACAAACACAGCTGTTGGTTAAAAATTTACAGCAGTCAGCAGAAATTTTATTTCCACCCGATTTCATCTCCGTAAATGTGAAATGCCAACTATCTGTAGTGCATCAAAATATTCGATGGCATAGAAGTAAAATTAATGAACTACTTATGTACATTGATGAATTAGAGTCATCAAACCCAGTTATCTGCCTCTCTGAACATTATGTGACCACTGGTATAGATATGTTAAACCTTATAGAATTTAAGTTAGCCTCTTACTTCTGTAGACAAAATATGGAGAACGGTGGAGTTGCCACATTTGTAAAAAACAGTTATAAATTTAAGAATATTGACATTAATAAATTTTGTGTAGAGCAGCACATAGAAGCATGTGCAACAGAGATAGAATTTCATAAGAGGTCCTTTATAATAGTAGCCATATACAGAGCACCTTCAGGAAATTTCAACCTGTTTATAAAAGGTCTTGAAAATTTATTATCTCATCTAAAATTAAAAAACAAAGAAGTAGTGGTTGCTGGTGATTTTAATATAGATGTCCTGAAAAACACTGTCAGTGAACAGTTACTGAAATTAGTTACATTGTCATTCAACTTAATTTATACTTCAAATTTCCCAACTACTGTATACAAATGTTCTAAGACTGCCATTGATAACATCTTTATAGACAATTCTAGGTAACTAAGCCACATTACAAAACCAGTAGTAAATGGGCTATCTGACCATGACATATGACATGCAACACATAACATTAAATTTTGAAAATTGTCAGGGTAAAACATCTATCACAGCTGAGTACAGAAGGCCAATAAAACAGTCAAAAACTGAGAAATTTAGAAGATTGCTCAAAGAAATTAACTGGATGGATGTTTATGGCATCCAAGACACAAATGGAAAATACAAAGCATTCATTAATAAAGTTAGCACCTTATTTGAAAACTGTTTTCCCCTGAAGAGAACTCAAATCAAGCAGAAGTCTAATAAGAAACCATGGATCACACAAGGGATAAAGATATCATGTGAGACGGAAAGGAAACTATCTGATATGTAGGGACACCTTTGATACTGGCATTATAGCTCATTACAAAAATTACTGCAAAACATTGAAGAAGGTTGTCCAGAAATCTAAACATGTGCATTATGAGAAGAAGACAAATATATCCAGCAATAAATTAAAAACAATATGGGATATAGGTAAGTCAGAGACAGGTAGGACCAGAAATGAGGAGGAACAAATAGCTCTAAAAATAAATGAAACCCTAGTAACAAACACATTTTGTGTTGCAAAGCATTTAAACAAGAATTCTGTCTCTGTTACTAATAGCATGGGGTTGTCAGGTTCAGTAAATAATACAATGAAATATCTGAGACCAGTGCACACAAGCAATCTCAATAAAATGGAATTGACACTTACTTCACCCAAAGAAACAGAATCCATCATAAAGTCCTTGAAATCAAAGCATTCTATTGATTATGACAACATATTAACAAAGTTAATAAAGGGCGTTCATGTGAGCTTAGTCATATCTTAATTTATTTGTGTAATCAATCACTTATCACAGGAACATTCCCAGACTGGCTTAAATATGCTGCAGTTATACCTCTCCACAAGAAAGGGGACAAAGAAATGCCGTCAAATTACTGACCGATCTCACTTTTGCCAGATTTTTCAAAAATCTTTGAAAAGGTTATGTTCAAGTGTCTACTTAAGCACCTTAGTGAAATAACATACTGTCAAAGTCACAGTTTGGGTTTCTTAAGGGTTCAGATATTGAGAAGGCTATTTACACTTACAGTGAAAATGTCCTTAATTCATTAGACAACAAATTAGAGGCAACTGGCACATTCTGTGACCTGTCATAGGTTTTTGACTGTGTGAATCACACCATTCTCTTAAGTAAATTAAAATATTATGGCATCACTGGTAGTGCTGCAAAGTGGTTTCAGTCATATCTTACTAATAGAAAAACAAAGGGTGTGATTACATAGCAATTCAGCAGTAGGCAATTAGACATCATCTGACTGGGAAGAAATTACATGTGGTGTTCCCCAAGGTTCCATACTAGGTCCACCACTTTTTCTTGTGTATATTAATGACCTGTCATCTGTTACATCACCAGATGCCAAGTTTGTCTTATTGACAGATGATACAAACATTGCAATAAATAGTAAATCAAATATAAATTTAGAAAGGGCAGCTAATCAAATTTTTACTGACATTAATAAGTGGTTCATAGCTATTTCACTGTCATTAAACTTTGAAAAGACCCACTATATGTAGTTCAGAACTTCCAAGAGATTTCCTTCTAGTGTGTGTGTAAAATATGATGATATGGAAATAGGAGAAGTTGAGAGTGTAAAATTCTTGGGATTACAACTTGATAATAAATTCAGTTAGGAGCGATACTAACGAACTGCTAAAGTGCCTAAACAAGTCTGTGTTTCAATGCAAACGATATCAGACATGGAGATATAAATATAAAAAAACTGGCATATTTTCCTTATTTTCACTCCATTATGTCATATGGTATCATATTTTGGTGTAACTCCACAAACTGAGAAAAAATTATTAGAGTGCAGAATGTGTAGCGTAAATCCAAGAACATCATGTCGAAACCTATTCAAAGAACTGGGCATAGCAACCACAGCTTCTCAGTATATTTATTCGTTAATGAGGTTTGTTGTAAAGAATACATCTCTTTTTCCAACTAACTGCTTAATACACAGTATTAATACTAGGAATAAGAACAATATACATAAATATTTAAAATAAGCAACACATATTTTCAATAAGTAACCAGCAACCATTATGAGTTTAGTTTCAGACAAGGCACAATTTAAACATAATTTAAAAGAATTTTCGGTGGCTACCTCCTTCTATTCCATCCATGAATTTCTCAACAAGTGCAGTAGACCATTTTAATGAAAATTTATTATACTTTAAGTTTTGACAATACTTAGTTGTAACAGCCAAGTAACTACCTACTGTGTGAATGATGGATCTATGGAAAGATGATGTAGGCCTTAAGTCTGTAAATAGTGGAATTTAATTTTAAATCTTATACATAATTTGACTGTTCTTAACTCAGGATCATTGAAATGAATAATTTACTTTCATTTTTGACGATACTTGGTTGTAATAGCCAAGTTACTAGCTACTGTGTGAATGATGGATTTAATTAAAGCAGATGTAAGTATTAAACCTGTAAATATCAGAAGTTTAATTTTAATTCATGTACATAATTTTACTGTTTATTGACTGAGGATCATTAATATTAATAAAACTCAAGTTTTTCTAATTATAGTTTTGTAATGTATTTATCTGACATGTTCCACACGCAGGAGGATCCCCTCTTTTGTGGGTCTATGGAATGAATAATTTATCTAATCTAATCTAATCTAATCTTCTTGCATCCCCTGATACAATACTCTACAGTGTCAATGATGACACAAAAGTGTCGACGAGAATAAGACAGTGCAGATCGAAGTTCATCAACTTTGCCAAAGATTTTGTTTGCTTCTCTTGTGTTTCAGCTTGCAGGAGTAACTATTTTGCTAATTTGTTCTTGTGTTCTTGCATGTGTTCCAGGGGGTAGGGGTGGGGGTTCTAACATTCTGCGTGGTGTCTGTTTGTTCTATATTGTGTCTCCCTACTACTTTCGCGCAACGACGCTCTGAGTGTGTTTTTTAGGGAATTGACTAGTTTGAACCTGGGACCTGTTGCTGGTAAGGAGATGTCAGACCACACATGACATGTAGAGTTCAGAAGAGTTCAGTGAAGCTAGTGATAATATAGCCAAATACTTAATGATTTCAGTGTCAGCTCCACTGCACTCCCTGTAAAAGAATCTTAATACTAACTAAGTTTAGTGGAAGGGGTTCAAGGCTTTCCTATTTTTAGTTAGCTGGTAAAAATACATCGAAAAAGCAGTTAAGTTTACCATTGGAAATTTTATTCTACTCACAAAACATTGTTTATAAATTGCACTATTGATAAAAGGAAATGTTTTAATACAGGATGGTAAAAACCAACTGCGTTCAACAAAAATGTGAACGAATATTCCCTGAATGGGTTTCCAAGTTCTACAATGGATCGAAGGATGACTTATGCCATATCACATCTATAATCTAAGTTTAAATTAAGTTTCACAAAAGAGAAAACTATCAAAATGGTCTACAGTGACCCTCAATTACATTTAATTACTTATCTAACTTGTCGTAAATTACAGTGGCTGATGTGGCTTCTCAATAACTACATAACAGAAAAATCTTCGCGTTTCAGATTTTTACTTCAAGTGGCAAATGTGAACACAATGAGCTTTAATTGACGATCGACGCTAGTATTACGCATAAAGGGGGTGTAACAGATGAGACTTCTGCAGTTCTGAGTGAAGCTTTATGTGCTGTTATGCGGCATCGCGTGCATTCATTACCTTGTCGGTGTTCGTCAGGGGGCGGCGGGCAGCACAGCTCTGCTCACCTCGCCGTCTCGGAAGCAACTCTCTCCTAACTTCTCCTTACTACAATTTACTGAAGTTGGTTTAAAAAACTATCTGGCTGTGTTTGCATCTGACCAATCAGGGTCTCAATGTTAACGTTAAGCTCCGCCTACAAAAATTCTGTCTATCCAATGAGAAACGTTATACTTTTCGTGGTGGGGCAATATTTTTAAAGTTTGCAACGTAACAGAGACGCGAAAAAGTCTCACGCTAAAACTTGCGGCTGGGGGGTGGTCCTTTTTGTGTTATGGTAAGATCTATACTGTTCTTCTGGAGGGCTCTAGCTTTTAACATGGGCTGGGGGGTGATCCTAGAGGTTAGCTGACGACGTGGTTATCTGTCCCTTACCGTAGGGCCTTCCAGCTTAACACAGTTCTGCTCACGGCTTCTGTTCTCGTTTCTCCCCTCGGAACTGCGTCTGTCTCACGTTGGGAAGGTATGACATGCATTTAGGCATTCTTGTGTTAGTCTGTGGTATTCCGTTTGCTCACTCGTTACTCGTATTACTTTGGTTAATTTAATGTCACAATTTATTCGGAGCTATGCGACATACTACTGGATTTGCTTATCATGTCAGGGGTTTTCATGGAAGGTGTTGGATTTGCCTGACACCTTACATATCACCACCCTTCGAACTTAATTTTTGCACTGAAGTTAGGCAATGATTGAATCATTGTCTAAGCCAGTCAAAAATTATTCCGTTATCTAAATTTTGTTGCCTACTGTTCAGCCACGTTATTCTGTTCTATGCTAGTTTGTATTATTGTTTTATATTTTTATATTCTTCCACATTATTATCAAAATATGTTTGTATTGACAAGGGAAGAATATTTTTATTCTATTATAATTATTATTTTTTAATTATTTTGTTTCTTTATTTAATTGTGAAGTTTTTTTTTAAGAAGTTTGTTATCGAAATTGAGGAGTCTTTCACATCGATTTTCTTAGAAATATTGTTTTTATAGATGTAGTAATTAAGTAAAATCTATTCCTAACACATTTTCTAAATATCATGTACAAGTAAAATGTTTTTGTTTCTAGACACTCATTTCAACATTGTTACACTAACAAATAAGAATTATTTCCAAGAATTGCTTTGACAAAGAAATATACAGACACAAGTAGTGAGATATTATCCTAACAATTAGTACAAATGTTAAAAAAAGGGAAAACATCCAACAAGATAATTTTTTATTCTTTGTTTTTATAAGGAGAAAATAAGTAAAATATAGTTATTCTTTTATTTTTATGAGGAGAAAATAAGTAGCATATAGTTTTAGTGTTTATTATGCCACACTTGTGTTCTTTATATAGTGTCAATTTCAGAACTAATGACTTATTTTTATCGATAGTCTATTTTTTACTTAAGTCAATGACTGTTATTTTGTAGTTTATTAGCTGTCTGGTGTGCTTAATTTATTTAGTTTTTCACACGTTTCTTTTGCACAATTCCTACGTCACATATTTTGATTTCACACATTCACACAATCCTATGAATGTTAAGCATGAGGTTGGCAAATGTTGTTGCACGAAGGTGATGGACTTGAGCAAGATGGATGTGGGCAAGTATTTGATGTACAGCTTCGTTCGTCATTCCTTGTTGGCTTTTCAAGTGTGTGTACCTGTTGTGGAGGTCCCATAATGGAATGGAGCCGTGAGTGCAGAATCTCGTGGTTTACTGGCTTTGTATACGTGAAAGTCATCGTTATGCGTCGCTGAAAGTGGTCGTTTTTTGTTGTAATACTTCGCAGATGACTAGTTTACAATAGGATAGGGATTTGAGAAGGTATGTCGTCTATTCTTCACCCATCTTCTTTCTTGGTCTCAATCTTGCGAATCTTCAGATTCTGTTCTTCCTGCTTTTTCTCTGCTTCTTACTTGCTTCTTGGTTCTTCTCTGGGCAGGATATGGAAATATTTATTGATAACTAGTCGCTTTGAAGTTCTCCTCTTAGTAACAGTTTGATAAATTGTTTTGGCATGTCATTTTTACTTTGTGGAAGTTTTCTTCAGTTTTGTGCATCAGCATGCTGTTTAATAGCAGTAGTGTGACTTTTACACATATTTGCCCAAGCGGTCTTCTCGTCGGGCCGTTTTTTTGCTCGCTCCGCTGAGTCGGGGCGTTTGGAGTTTACGAGCGGTGAAAGTCCGGTGTTTGCCTGTCAGTCCCTGCACTGGTCCCGTCTGGCATTCGGTGTCCTGTCGTGTCTCTGCAGAGTTCCGTCACTATGTGGTTCCGTGTTCTGTCCAAGCAGGGTTCCGCTTAGCGGGCAGATTTACGGCCCACTTCTGATACAAGGGCCTTCTGTTGGTCTCGCTGTCCTTTCCTTTCTCTCGATGCTTCTGCCTTGTAGGAATCGTGTCTTGATAATTACGTCCTTTTCTTTCTTGATACTTCTCTCGTTGTGGGTCGTTGCATCTCGTCCTTGCTGGAGTTTTTAGAGTGGTTCTTACAAAAAGTTTTACTTATAATCATCTAACATATGTCTAGTACCTACATTGTTTTACGCCTTCTTAAAAAGCTTTACAAATTTCGGCGCCCTTCCCATGTTACAATTCTAAGATATTTTGAGTCTTAACTTCTACAAAATCCTCAAATTCGTTTTTTTGTGTAGTGTAATGGTGTATAGCATTTTAGTATTTCATGCTGTTGGACTATCTACGCTTTATCCCTTCACCTTAATCTATGGTACTATTGGTGTTATTTTTGTTTTTGTTTTTATTGAAACTACTTTCTTTTTCCCACCTTCCTCTCTCTTCATTCTTCTTTCTCCTGACGATCTTATCTGCAACATAATCTTGAAATATTGTGCTGATTGTTTACCAGTAATAAAATTAATCTTCAAACTTGTACTGAAAGTGTTTAATACTGCCAGTCATAGGTAAAAATACCTCTGCTTTATCTCGTAAAATACTCTCTGATTCTCTTTTACTGTTGTTGTTGTGGTCTTCAGTCCTGAGACTGGTTTGATGCAGCTCTCCATGCTACTCTATCCTGTGCAAGCTTCTTCATCTCCCAGTACCTACTGCAACCTACATCCTTCTGAATCTGCTTAGTGTATTCATCTCTTGGTCTCCCCCTACGATTTTTACCCTCCACGCTGCCCTCCAATACTAAAGTGGTGATCCCTTGATGCCTCAGAACATGTCCTACCAACCGATCCCTTCTTCTGGTCAAGTTGTGCCACAAACGTCTCTTCTCCCCAATCCTATTCAATACTTCCTCATTAGTTATGTGGTCTACCCATCTAATCTTCAGCATTCTTCTGTAGCACCACATTTCGAAAGCTTCTATTCTCTTCTTGTCCAAACTATTTATCGTCCATGTTTCACTTCCATACATGGCTACACTCCATACAAATACTTTCAGAAATGACTTCCTGACACTTAAATCTATACTCGATGTTAACAAATTTCTCTTCTTCAGAAACGCTTTCCTTGCCATTGCCAGTCTACATTTTATATCCTCTCTACTTCGACCATCATCAGTTATTTTGCTCCCCAAATAGCAAAACTCCTTTACTACTTTAAGTGTCTCATTTCCTAATCTAATACCCTCAACATCACCTGACTTAATTTGACTACATTCCATTATTCTCGTTTTGTTTTTGTTGATGTTCATCTTATATCCTCCCTTCAAGACACCATCCATTCCGTTCAACTGCTCTTCCAAGTCCTTTGCTGTCTCTGAAAGAATTACAATGTCATCGGCGAACCTCAAACTTTTTATTTCTTCTCCATGGATTTTAATACCTACCCCGAATTTTTCTTTTGTTTCCTTTACTGCTTGCTCAATATACAGATTGAATAACATTGGGGAGAGGCTACAACCCTGTCTCACTCCCTTCCCAACCACTGCTTCCCTTTCATGTCCCTCGACTCGTATAACTGCCATCTGGTTTCTGTACAAATTGTAAATAGCCTTTCGCTCCCTGTATTTTACCCCTGCCACCATTAGAATTTGAAAGAGAGAATTCCAGTCAACATTGTCAAAAGCTTTCTCTAAGTCTATAAATGCTAGAAACGTAGGTTTGCCTTTCCTTAATCTTTCTTCTAAGATAAGTCGTAAGGTCAGTATTGCCTCACGTGTTCCAGTATTTCTACGGAATCCAAACTGATCTTCCCTGAGGTCGGCTTCTACTAGTTTTTCCATTCGTCTGTAAAGAATTCGTGTTAGTATTTTGCAGCTGTGGCTTATTAAACTGATTGTTCGGTAATTTTCACATCTGTCAACACCTGCTTTCTTTGGGATTGGAATTATTATATTCTTCTTGAAGTCTGAAGGTATTTCGCCTGTTTCATACATCTTGCTCACCAGATGGTAGAGTTTTGTCAGGACTGGCTCTTCCAAGGCCGTCAGTAGTTCAAATGGAATGTTGTCTACTCCCGGGGCCTTGTTTCGACACAGGTCTTTCAGTGCTCTGTCAAACTCTTCACGCAGTATCGTATCTCCCATTTCATCTTCATCTACATCCTCTTCCATTTCCATAATATTGTCCTCAAGTGCATCGCCCTTGTATAGACCCTCTATATACTCCTTCCACCTTTCTGTTTTCCCTTCTTTGCTTAGAACTGGATTTCCATCTGAGCTCTTGATGTTCATACAAGTGGTTCTCTTATCTCCAAAAGTCTCTTTAATTTTCCTGTAGGCAGTATCTATCTTACCCCTAGTGAGATACGCCTCTACATCCTTACATTTGTCCTCTAGCCATCCCTGCTTAGCCATTTTGCACTTCCTGTCGATCTCATTTTTGAGACGTTTGTATTCCTTTTTGCCTGCTTCATTTACTGCATTTTTATATTTTCTCCTTTCATCAATTAAATTCAATATTTCTTCTGTTACCCAAGGATTTCTACTAGCCCTCGTCTTTTTACCTACTTGATCCTCTGCTGCCTTCACTACCTCATCCCTCAAAGCTACCCATTCTTCTTCTACTGTATTTCTTTCCCCCATTCCTGTCAATTGTTCCCTTATGCTCTCCCTGAAACTCTGTACAACCTCTGGTTCTTTCAGTTTATCCAGGTCCCATCTCCTTAAGTTCCCACCTTTTTGCAGTTTCTTCAGTTTTAATCTACAGGTCATAGCCAATAGATTGTGGTCAGACTCCACATCTGCCCCTGGAAAAGTCTTACAATTTAAAACCTGGTTCCTAAATCTCTGTCTTACCATTATATAATCTATCTGACACCTTTTAGTGTCTCCAGGGTTCTTCCATGTATACAACCTTCTATCATGATTCTTAAACCAAGTGTTAGCTATGATTAAGTTGTGCTCTGTGCAAAATTCTACCAGGCGGCTTCCTCTTTCATTTCTTAGCCCCAATCCATATTCACCTACTACGTTTCCTTCTCTCCCTTTTCCTACACTCGAATTCAAGTCACCAATGACTATTAAATTTTTGTCTACCTTCACTGTCTGAATAATTTCTTTTATTTCATCATACATTTCTTCAATTTCTTCGTCATCTGCAGAGCTAGTTGGCATATAAACTTGTACTACAGTAGTAGGTGTGGGCTTCGTGTCTATCTTGGCCACAATAATGCGTTCACTATGCTGTTTGTAGTAGCTTACCCGCATTCCTATTTTCCTATTCATTATTAAACCTACTCCTGCATTACCCCTATTTGACTTTGTGTTTATAACCCTGTAGTCACCTGACCAGAAGTCTTGTTCCTCCTGCCACCGAACTTCACTAATTCCCACTATATCTAACTTTAACCTATCCATTTCCATTTTTAAATTTTCTAACCTACCTGCCCGATTAAGGGATCTGACATTCCATGCTCCGATCCGTAGAACGCCAGTTTTCTTTCTGCTGATAACGACATCCTCTTGAGTAGTCCCCGCCCGGAGATCCGAATGGGGGACTATTTTACCTCCGGAATATTTTACCCAAGAGGACGCCATCATCATTTAATCATACAGTAAAGCTGCATGCCCTCGGGAAAAATTACGGCCGTAGTTTCCCCTTGCTTTCAGCCGTTCGCAGTACCAGCACAGCAAGGCCGTTTTGGTTATTGTTACAAGGCCAGATCAGTCAATCATCCAGACTGTTGCCCTTGCAACTACTGAAAAGGCTGCTGCCCCTCTTCAGGAACCACACGTTTGTCTGGCCTCTCAACAGATACCCCTCCGTTGTGGTTGTACCTACGGTACAGCTATCTGTATCGCTGAGGCACGCAAGCCTCCCCACCAACGGCAAGGTCCATGGTTCATGGGGGGGGAGGTCTCTTTTACTGTGTTCCAAAATACCTTGAACTTCTTGCAATTTTTCGTCGATTTCTTTATGGACTTCTAACATGAGTTGAGGCGATTCCCTTTTTTGTGCATACCATTTTAATTCTTCATCCTCTTTATCTCGCATTATTCTTAATTGTTTCTTTATAACTGGTATTTTAGCTTTTGCTCAAAGAGAAGTGTGACATTCCCGAATGTTACGCTACCTTTCCCCATATCTATTATCGCTCGTCTCTCATTTAAAAAATCTGCACCTATAATCAAATCTACAGTTAGTTTAGGTATAATCACGAAGTTGGCTTCGATCTTTTGACCTTGACACGAAAGAGTTAACCTTGTTTGTCTCGTAACTTCCGCAGCATTGTTTCTAATAGGACCACTTACTTTAATCTCACGTGTTTTCAGAACTGGCAATTCCTCATTGGCATTACACTGCATGAATAAATTTTCTGAGATCGCAGTCAGTTCACTTCCGCTATCAATTACAATATTGAGTGGGATATGCTTTACCATGGCCTTCACAATTGGTTGAATTTGAAAGGGTTGGTTCTGTTCTTCTTCTTTTTGCATCAACGAATCCTCCACTGAATCATACATGAGTCTTTTTATCAATTTCCCTTGTGAATTCGAACTTTCTGTAGGATAAGCTTCGACTGCTACTCCTCTCTCTTTTATTTCCTCTTCTCTATTTTTTCCTTCATTTACGCTTTCTTCAACATCCTCTACTTTTTCCTAATCCTCGTCTATCTTCTCCTTCTTCGTCGCTACTTCCACATAATCGCATCTAAATGCTCTAGTTATCGCTTCATAACTTCCTTCATTATGTACGTTGGGTTGTGTGCCCATTCGTAACTTATTTTCAACTTCTGTCAACTGCGCATTATCCTCATTGAATTCGCTTTCCCTGGTTTCCATCTCAAAGAGCTCTGCAATACTCATTACTTCGTCCTTTCCTCCTACATTTGTTGTGCATGCCTCTGGTAATTCATCTTCCTCCTCAGTATTCTCCCAATTAATTTGGTCCCAACACGATATTGTTATTTTCTTGTCTTCGTTTACATCTGGTCCCTGCGGATTTGTTTCTTCCTTCTTCTCTTCTCGTGATAAGATTTTTACTTCTCTGTTCAAGGTGCTGCAATTGTCCTGGGTCAGTGCGTCATTCTCTTTGGTATGGGCGCTTAGCTGTCAATTCGAACGTTTATCGGGGTTTGGTGGTCTTACCTCCACCTCTTCTATCTGTATTCTCTTTTCTTGTTCAGCTTGTTGATAGTGGTTTCTTTGTTGATAATTTGTCGGTCTATTGGTTCTTCAGTACCCGTTCCGGTTGTTATTCCCTCTGTAATAGTTGTTGCCGTTCCTGGGTGAATTATAGTTATTGCCACATTCTCTTCTAAATCCATAACCGGTTCTTTGTTGAAATCTATTGTCGTTTCTTGGTGCGAAGTTATCACGTGGTTCATAATTATTGTTTCTTCGTACTGTGTCTTGTGGATTCCACTGCTTTTTGCTTTCGTTTTCATGTGCGCTTCGTCTTTTTCTTGCGTCATCTTCCGAAAATATGAACTCTAGTTCCCTTAGAATACCTTTAAATGCTTCGACGTCATTGCCTCCGCGACCTACTAATGATTTCTGGTATTTCAATGGTAACTTCATCGCGCATAATTTAATCAACTCTCCGTCACTGTATGGTACATCTAAACATTGATTTTTCTTTGCCATTAATTCGAAAAATTTCACGAGACTCTTCTCTCCTGAATTTTCAAAATATGGGTTCTGTAATAATTCGTACTTCACTCTGTTCTGTGCTTCGCTGGACCAATATCGCGAGAGAAACTTCTCTCTGAAATCTTCGTACGATCGGCATGTCGCTGCAACATTCTGCATGGTTTCTGCGACTGTTCCTGACATGTGTGCACATATAAAGTCTAATTTGTGTGCTAGCGTCCAGTGTTCTGGTAATCCTACTCGGAATTGATCAATAAAAGTTCGTGGATGTAATGAGTTTCCTTCTCGAAAGTGTTCAAATTTTCTGACTGTGAGGAAATGATCGTTGTCGTACTTCGTCATAGTTCCATATGAAATTCGCGATTCTTCGCCACTTTTGTTTCTGATCATTTCTCCCGTCGTTCTTTCCGGTTGTGGTAGATCCATTGGATATTGTCCACTGTAACTTTCGCCTACCCTTGCGTAGTATCGTTGGAGTGGTACGCAATAATTTTCTTCCATCGGTTGTGAACGTGTAGCTGAATGCATTGCACTGTACTCTTCGCGACTTGGCTTTCCATTGTCAGGTATTGGTTCGGTATCTTGTCTGGCTAACCTTGCTGCTTCATTGCACGATCCAAACTGTCTTGAAACATACATTTGTGGTTCCGCATGTGTTTGTGATGAAGTTTGTTCATCAAGAATTTCGAAACGTGTTTGTTGCTGTGCAGGCTGTCTGATTCCAAGTATGTTACTTTCCGCCTGTGATTGGAATCGCAAATGCGTAATATCTTCGTTAATTGCTTGTTTTTCGGGTGTTGTTACAGATACGGATGTGGTTACAGACTCTGTGCCTCGTGATGACTGGGTGTTGTGTGATGTCCTTAAGTTAGTTAGGTTTAAGTAGTTCTACGTTTTAGGGGACTGATGACCATAGATGTTAAGTCCCTTAGTGCTCAGAGCCATTTGAACCATTTGAACAGACTCTGTGCTTGTTCGATCCTGTTCACTACGCTCTCCAATGGTTTGCAACAACTCTGTTCGCAATTTCTGAAATTGTCGCTTCGTTTGCGCTTCTATTTTGACTATGCGGTTATCATATCTTTTCAGCGCTGCTTTTGTGATACGTTTGTGTAACACACTGTTTTCAACAACTTCACGCGCTGTACCTGCTGCTTGTCTAGTAATTTCGTTTATCTGTTTCTCTAGTTTCTTGACTTCTCCCTGGGTGTTGTTATGTAATGTTTTGATCTCGTCTTGAATGTCATCACGCAATGTTTGTACGTCCGCTTGTACCTTGTCAATGTCTGTTCTCAATTGATTGTGACCTGTTATTAAGTTTCCTATCACTTCTCGAGATTCTTTTGCCTCGTCTTCAATATGACTTAGGTGTAACTGAATATTTTTGTTTTGTTCTTTGATCTCACGCATTTGTCTCGCGGTTTCTGCATTCTGAATTTGAATTTGGTTCGCTATGTCTTTATTTTGCCTTGTCATGTTTTCCGTAATTTGTTGTAATAATTCTGCCAGATTGGTGGGTTCTCTTGCGTTTTCTTCCGACGTCCTACGCTCTGTGTTTTCGCCCAAGTGTTGGTTCGCAACCGATTGAATTGAACTGTGCTGTGACACGTTTCTGTTCGCATTCCTTGTACTCTGTGGTGAGGGAGCTCTGATTACTTGTACCATGGGTTCTACGTATTCAAGAGTATGCTTACTTACGTTTTCTATGCCTTGACGTACATTATCCTCGTTATGGTGCGTTATATGTCCTATTTCTCGCGATACTGCATCGTCTGTTGTACTGTCCTCTATTCTCCGTCCATTTTCATGCTGGGTCTCTACCTCAATTCGGTCAAGGTCTCGATCTGCCGTTGCTAATCTTTCCGAATACCTTATTTTCTGTTTTAAAAGCAATTAACGCGCCCTACTTCGAGTCAACATGCGCTCATACGATCTCACGCGTTTCATAAACTTTTTGCACACACGACTTGACAATCAATTCACTTACTCGTTGGGTCAGAACCAATTTGTCAACGATGTATCCGCCACCTGTGCGCTTGCATTGAGGAGAAAAATAGAATTAATTTTTTAAAATTCGTAACTTAATTATGCTATTGTCTCCGCTAGAATGTTTTACTATCTATCGCTGCAGCTACTGTTTTCAACTATTTATGCCTTTAAAAAAAAATTTTTTTTATTAGAAAAAATTTTTAACGGGATATTTTTGTGACCTAGTTAGGCATGTGGTCGACCTTCAATCATGGTATTTTATCATCCTGGCAGGGTCGCCATTCTCTAACATTCTGCGCGGTGTCTGTTTGTTCTATATCGTGTCTCCCTACCACTTTCGCGCAACCATGCTCTGAGTGTGTTTTTTAGGGAATTGACTAGTTTGAACCTGGGACCTGTTGCTGGTAAGGTGACGTCAGACCACACATGACATGTACAGTTGAGGAGATTTCAGTGAGACTAGCGAAGATATAACCAAATACTTAATGATTTCAGTGTCAGCTCCACTGCACTCCCTGTAAAAGAATCTTAATACTAACTAAATTTAGTGGAAGGGGCTCAAGGCTTTCCTATTTTTAGCTAGCTGGTAAAATAACGTCGAAAAAGCAGTTAAGTTTACCATTGGAAATTTTGTTCTACTCACAAAACATTGTTTATAAATTGCACTATTGATAAAAGGAAATGTTTTAATACAGGATGGTAAAAACCAACTGCGTTCAACAAAAATGTGAACGAATATTCCCTGAATGGGTTTCCAAGTCCTACAATGGATCTAAGGATGACCTATGCCATATCACATCTATAATCTAAGTTTAAATTAAGTTTCACAAAAGAGAAAACTATCAAAATGGTCTACAGTGAACCTCAATTATCTTTAATTACTTATCTAACTTGTCGTAAATTACAGTGGCTGATGTGGCTTCTCAATAACTACATAACAGAAAAATCTTCGCGTTTCAGATTTTTACTTCAAGTGGCAAATGTGATCATCATGAGCTTTAATTGACGATCGACACTAGTATTACGCAAAAAGAGGGTGTAACAGATGAGAATTCTGCAGTTCTGAGTGAAGCTTTATGTGCTGTTATGCGGCATCGCGTGCGTTCATTACCTTGTCGGTGTTCGTCAGGGGGCGGCGGGCAGCACAGCTCCGCTCACCTCGCCGTCTCGGAAGCAACTCTCTCCTAACTTCTCCTTACTACAATTTACCGAAGTTGGTTTAAAAAACTATCTGGCTGTGTTTGCATCTGACCAATCAGGGTCTCAATGTTAACGTTAAGCTCCGCCTACAAAAATTCTGTCTATCCAATGAGAAACGTTATACTTTTCGTGGTGGGGCAATATTTTTAAAGTTTGCAACGTAACAGAGACGCGAAAAAGTCTCACGCTAAAACTTGCGGCTGGGGGGTGGTCCTTTTCGTGTTATGGTAAGATCTATACTGTTCTTCTGGAGGGCTCTAGCTTTTAACATGGGCTGGGGGGTGATCCTAGAGGTTAGCTGACGACGTGGTTGTCTGTCCCTTACCGTAGGGCCTTCCAGCTTAACACAGTTCTGCTCACGGCTTCTGTTCTCGTTTCTCCCCTCGGAACTGCGTCTGTCTCACGGTGGGAAGGTATGACATGCATTTAGGCATTCTTGTGTTAGTCTGTGGTATTCCATTTGCTCACTCGTTACTCGTATTACTTTGGTTAATTTAATGTCACGATTTATTCGGAGCTATGTGACATACTACTGGATTTGCTTATCATGTCAGGGTTTTCATGGAAGGCGTTGGATTTGCCTGACACCTTACAGGGTTGCCGCAGAACTAATCAAATTTCTCTTTTTAGACGCTTTCCTTGCTTTTTACTATAATGTATTTGTGTAAACCATGGCTACTACCTTGCCCCCTCCAACCACTGCCCCGTTCCTCAGCTGCAGACGGAAAATGTGATGGATCTGACACAAGTTCAACAAATTTTTGTCTTACTGACGACGGTACAGCAACTTCTGGCTGCACAAGCTGCGTCGGCCGAACAACGGCAACCGGCCGACAAGCTAGCCCAACAAGTGCCGCCGACCAGCATACCACCGTTCCTGCAATTCAACGACACAGAAGAGGAATTGCTCGAATACCTGTCACAGTTCCAAGCACATTGTGAAGTTAATCGAGTTCGAGGTGCTGTAAAGCTACAATATTTTCTATGGATTGCGGGCTCCCATTGTTCAGGTTAATACGAAAACTATTTCCAATGGCGTCTCCTGAAGAACTCAATTACGACCAAGTAATCGCTACATTAACTCAACATTCTGACCAGTAAGTACAAGTAGCTGCAGCCAGAAATCAGGTTTTTCGCTTGCAGAAAAAGCCGGAACAGACGTACCGGCAGTGGTACACAGAATTAACGGGTATCACTAGAAAGTGTAAATTTAGGTGTAGTTGTGGCAGCAGTGATTGAATGATTGGATATGAAATAACGTTTAAGTCCCAGATAGCAGAGTACAGGAACAGATCCTAAAGCGCATTCTGAAGGACAACGGTTCAATCCCTAGTCCGGCCATCCTGATTTAGGTTTTCCGTGGTTTCCCGAAATCGCTCCAGTCAAATACCGGGATGGTTCCTTTGAAAGGGCACGGCCGACTTCCTTCCTCGTCCTTTCCTAAACCGACGAGACCGATGACCTCGCTGTCTGGTCTCCTTGCCCGAACAACCAAACCCATGTCCCAGTAATTTGCAACAGCACAAAAACGCCAATTTTGCCCGCTCCCAGAAAAAACAGGCTCAATCACGGGCACTGAACGCTGTATTTTCAAAACCTACAATAGGTTCTCACAAAAGTAAGATTAAGGTTGTGCCTCCTTTTCGCCCTAATACTGTGCAACGACATTCTGACAAACTGTTTGTCTCATTACGAATTTCTGGTCGTCGTGTGAACTTTCAGTTAGAGTGTATCAGTAACTTTGCTTAATCGTGCCAAGTATGAATGGTTACGCTCACCACTTCTTTCTAACTCTAGCAAGCATCCCACTACTTACAACGGACAGGAAATTCCAGTGCTTGGACAATGTAGTTTGCCTGCCACTTACAAACCTTACAACAGGACGGTGAATTTTACTGTGTTGAAATCCAGAGACAGTGAGGACATTTTCGGTTTAGATGCCTTCCATTTGTTCGGACATAGCATCTGCGAGAACGTACTTTCCAGCGACACAGAACCATATCAGCTTTTTCAACAGAAGACAGTGTCGCTAGCTTGCTTATAGAATTTCCTGAACTATTTTCAGAAGGAGTGGGAAAAGCAAATAACTTCGCAGCGCACGTTACATTGAAATACAATGCACAGCCTAAGTTTTTTTGGGCCCACCTCGTTCCAGTTGCTTTAAGAGACAAAGTACCCAGCGAACTGAAAGAATTTCAAGATAATGGTGTAATTGCTCCCATTCAAGCTAGTCAATGAGCAAGTCCTTCCGTTTTGTTGCCTAAGCCTTCTGACCGCATCCGCATTTCTGTTGACTTCAAGTCTACAGTCAACCCACAGACACTTACCCGTTACCTCGCCCTGAGGAACTCCTGGATAGGCCTGGTGCAGGACGTTACTTTTCTGAGATAGATTTTCGTGATGCCTATTTGCAAATTCCATTGGATGGAGAATCGCAGAAAATGTTTGTTGTAAATACACATTTAAGACTGTCCAAGTATTTGCGTTTGCTTTCGGCAGTGCTTCCGCACCCGCCATTTTTCAACGCTACTTGGAGGAGCTGACTGCAAAAGTTCAAACTACCTCGACGATATTGTGGTCTGAGTTGTATACCAGAGGAACACATTGCCAATTAGCGTGCTCCGCGTGTTGTCAGAAGCAGGACTCAAGTGTCATCCCGAAAAGTGTGACTTTTTTCAAATTGAATTACAGTACCTAGGTCATGTGCTAAACAGTCAGGGTGTGCACCCCCTCCAGTCTCATTTGCTTGCTATCCGTGACCTGCCTGTTCCTCGCAATGTGTCTGACCTGCAGTCAGTACTAAGCAAGATGACACACTACATTCGGTTCATACCTAATGCCGCTCAAATCGCGACTACATTGCACCTCTTACGTCATAAAGATGTACGTTTGGGCTAAAGATTGTCAAGATGCATCTCAGAAAGTCAAAAATTCTTTGCTTAGTGACAGGTGTATAGAGCATTTTGACACTGCCAAGCCAATAGTTTTGCAACTCGACGCTTCTTCCTACGGGATCGGGGCTGTGTTTTCATACAGAATTGGTGCACAAGACAGACCTATTGCTTTTGCCTCAAAGTTGCTCACTCAAACTCAGTGCAATTATTGTCAAAACGAAAAAGAGGCTCTCGCTATTGTGCATGATGTGACAAAACTCCATCGCGATTTGTTTGGTCGCAAGTTCTTTCCAATGACAGATCACAAGCATTTGCAGTCCTTGTTTCATCCGTCACAGTCGGTTCCTACACGCGCTGCTCAAAAATTGCAACGATAGTCTTTGTTGCTTTCGCAGTATCAGTATGAAATTGTGTACAGACCTACGGTAAAGCATGGCAATGCAGACGTCCTATCTCGCCTTCCGATTTTCCGAGACTCTGATTTTGATACATTTGATACATTTGTCTCATCTTGTTGCCAAATCGATACGCAGACTCTGAATTGCTGGAATATTTCCCCTTGCACTATATAAAAATTGCACAGGTCGCGGAAGCAGACGCAGACCTCATGATTTTGTTGCATTACATTCGCACGTCTTGGCCTTGTTCAATGAACTTGGTTGTGCGCCGATATTTTGCACGTCGGCATAACATTTTACTTCAGCAGGGTGTGATTATAGTTCAGATTTGTCAAGCGCGTGTGTTTATTACCAAAGTGTTGCAAAAGGATGTGTTGCTATTGCTCCACCAAACACATTAGGGAATTGTTCGCACTAAACAGCTAACGCGACGGCATTGTACCTGGCAGGGCATGGACGCCCATATTGAACACATGACGCAACAGTGTTGCGCATGCGCGGAAAGCCAATCCTCTCAGCTACAGACATTCGCAGCTTGAAACTTTCCTGGCGGATTAAAACTGTGTGCCGGACCGAGACTCGAACTCGAGGCTTTGCCTTTCGCAGGCAAGTTCTCTGTAAGAGTTCTGCAAAGCCTGCAAGAGTTCTGCAAGGTTCGCAGGACAGCTTCTGTGAAGTCGGGAAAGTAGGAGACGAGATACTGACGGAAGTAAAGCTGTGAGGACGGGGCATAAGTCGTGCTTGGGTAGCTCAGATGTAGAGCACTTGCCCGCGAAAGTTAAAGTTCCCAAGTTCGAGTCTCAGTCCGGCACACAGTTTTAATCCGCCAGGAAAGTTTCATAACAGCGCACACAGCGCTGCGGAGTGAAAATATCATTCTGGATTCGCAGCAGACTCAATCGCCATGACAAAGAGTGCACATTTACATTACCGGGACATTTTGGAACACTTGTTGGCTCATGGGGGTAGACTCTCTCAGCAAGTCCCATTTGCGGTGCCTATGGCTTCTACAACATCACGTAGCACCATTCAAGCGTTGTCCTCCATATTTTGCATAGAAGGTTTGCCAGAAGTAATTGTCTTGGACAATGAACCACAGTTCACGTGATTTTGAACAGATTTGTGAACGCAATGGCATTCGTCAACTAACAAGTGCTTCGTTTCATCCACAGTCCAACGGAGAAGCAGAACGCTTCGTACGCACTTTCAAACAACAGGTGGCCATACTTTACGTCACCCACACACGGGAACAGGGGCTGCAACTCTTTCTCACCTCCTCTCGCACCCAAGCACGTGACGGGCCATCACTGTAGGAACTTCTGCATGGCCGCCGCCATGAGACGCTGCTACATTTGCTTCACCCAACGCAGCATTTGGCACCGCCAATGGTCTGCAAGTATCCTTTTGTGCCGCGCGATCATCATCTTTTCAGGGTTTGTGGCTAACTTGGGCGCTGGGAAAGAGGCTCGATCCAGAAACGCAGTGGCTCTTCTATGTATTTAGTTGCAGGTCCCGATGGTTTCCAGCGCATCCACCAGAACCAAATCTCGCATGCCATTTGCCCCGTGATTCTGCTGCTTTTCTTCCCTGAGATTCATGACCTCACGAGACCACACGGCCTAAGCAGCCGCCCGCTGGTGCCACCAGGGCACCTGAGGAGCGCCGGATGGACGGTGCGCTCTCGCACCCGCCGTCCCCACCCGCCGCCCCGATGGATCAGGACCCGTCATCGCCATCGTCGTCGCCGTCATCTCCCCCGGGGCTCTCCCTCAAGCCTGGACGTGTGCCCTGGCAGCAATTTTCAGGAGGGTATTCCTGTTACCTCATAAGCCAGATGGCAGGGTACGGTCGGGTTACTCTGTCCTCCACAGCTAAAGCTCCCTGCACCCTACCCCCCCTCCTTGTTGTCGTTTGCAGCTTCCCTACATGGCAACAGTGCGGTATTTGGACGGGGGGGGGGGGGATGTGTTGCCGTGAACTGTCGCTGGAGCACCAGTCGCAAAGAGGTTGCAAGAAGATTGACAATAGGCTCTGCATCAAGCGCGTCTATCAAGAGAGAGGCCAAAGACAGACTCGCAAGCAACGGGCTGCCGACGCCCACTGGACTATTAGTATTACTCGCGCAAAGAAAGTTGACACTCGGCGCGGTGGCTGATGGGAGCTACAGTAAATGGGAAATGCCTTTACGGTCGCTCCCATCAACCACCACTCTGAGTGTCAACTTTGTTTGCACATGTAATACACTCCTGGACATGGAAAAAAGAACACATTGACACCGGTGTGTCAGACCCACCATACTTGCTCCGGACACTGCGAGAGGGCTGTACAAGCAATGATCACACGCACGGCACAGCGGACACACCAGGAACCGCGGTGTTGGCCGTCGAATGGCGCTAGCTGCGCAGCATTTGTGCACCGCCGCCGTCAGTGTCAGCCAGTTTGCCGTGGCATACGGAGCTCCATCGCAGTCTTTAACACTGGTAGCATGCCGCGACAGCGTGGACGTGAACCGTATGTGCTGTTGACGGACTTTGAGCGAGGGCGTATAGTGGGCATGCGGGAGGCCGGTGGACGTACCGCCGAATTGCTCAACACGAGGGGCGTGAGGTCTCCACAGTACATCGATGTTGTCGCCAGTGGTCGGCGGAAGGTGCACGTGCCCGTCGACCTGGGACCGGACCGCAGCGACGCACGGATGCACGCCAAGACCGTAGGATCCTACGCAGTGCCGTAGGGGACACTGTTGCTCCTGGGGTATCGGCGAGGACCATTCGCAACCGTCTCCATGAAGCTGGGCTACGGTCCCGCACACCGTTAGGCCGTCTTCCGCTCACGCCCCAACATCGTGCAGCCCGCCTCCAGTGGTGTCGCGACAGGCGTGAATGGAGGGACAAATGGAGACGTTTCGTCTTCAGCGATGAGAGTCGCTTCTGCCTTGGTGCCAATGATGGTCGTATGCGTGTTTGGCGCCGTGCAGGTGAGCGCCACAATCAGGACTGCATACGACCGAGGCACACAGGGCCAACACCCGGCATCATGGTGTGGGGAGCGATCTCCTACACTGGCCGTACACCACTGGTGATCGTCGAGGGGACACTGAATAGTGCACGGTACATCCAAACCGTCATCGAACCCATCGTTCTACCATTCCTAGACCGGCAAGGGAACTTGCTGTTCCAACAGGACAATGCACGTCCGCATGTATCCCGTGCCACCCAACGTGCTCTAGAAGGTGTAAGTCAACTACCCTGGCCAGCAAGATCTCCGGATCTGTCCCCCATTGAGCATGTTTGGGACTGGATGAAGCGTCGTCTCACGCGGTCTGCACGTCCAGCACGAACGCTGGTCCAACTGAGGCGCCAGGTGGAAATGGCATGGCAAGCCGTTCCACAGGACTACATCCAGCATCTCTACGATCGTCTCCATGGGAGAATAGCAGCCTGCATTGCTGCGAAAGGTGGATATACACTGTACTAGTGCCGACATTATGCATGCTCTGTTGCCTGTGTCTATGTGCCTGTGGTTTTGTCAGTGTGATCATGTGATGTATCTGACCCCAGGAATGTGTCAATAAAGTTTCCCCTTCCTGGGGCAATGAATTCACGGTGTTCTTATTTCAATTTCCAGGAGTGTATTTAGATCTCCGCTGAGGCTAAGGCGGACTATTATAGAAGAGCTTGTACCAACTCGCTTAAGGATAAGTAGCTTCTTGTTCTTCTGAATAAAAAGCCCTGTTAACACATGTACACAGTTGTGTTATAGAAAGAGAATACTGGACAACAAAAAAAATCCTCTCTTTGCTTCCCCTGGTACAAGACTCTACAGTGTCAACGACAACACAAAAGATGGACGCCTTCTTCCATATGTGCAGCTCTCCGATTCATGACGCATTTGTGCCGTGCTATCAGTATCTTAAAAATGTGCACTATGGTGCATGCACAATTAAAGTACATAGATAAATACATATAAAACAGACAAAGTTTAAATTTCCTTAGCACTGATAAATAGTTATTCGAATTTAAAATGTTAATGTTATGTACACTAGAAATTATTTCTTTTCATTGCCCAAAACAAAAGTACAGCTTGAGTTCGGACTAAACAGAACGTTCGTTTTCCCCTTTTTTTTCCCTAATAGCACGCTGCTTCTCTGAAAAGATAAGTTCACACGAATATTATTCTGAAATTGTTTTTTTACATATAAGCACTTCAGCATGTATGTTGAATGTTCAATGGCGTCCCTTTGCCAGCACAACCTCTTGGAGTAAGCAGCTTCAGTTTTCTGCAAGGTGAGTGCACTCCTTCGTATCTGGAATAAATGCTGTTTACTTGTCCTAATATTCCTTTAGAACCCTGCCAGGGATGGGGATTCTGTAGTGCACTAATTCTCTAGCCCAGCACACAACTAGTCACTGTTTATCACATACACACCACTAATTTGTTTTCGCCATAACAGAATTTTAGGCACTTTCGTATAAGATTTCCGATTTAATATGGGCTTTTATATTTAGAGATTCTCTGTCCAAGTCATTCTATCTACTGAATTTTTTCATTGATCAGTCATATTTTTGCATATTTCATTTACCCTATTTTCAGTCTTTAAAATACGCTGTATTATATGGGTTTAGGGTTCATATATCATGAAGTTAACATTTCATTTACTTATTTACACATGAAGTCAGGTCAGAAAAGTCACTACAACACATCACTATCTAAAGTATGTGAGTGCCAAGTAACAAAGTACCTACTATAAGAAACGATTCAGGTACAAGATAAACAGATGTTCATCCAAAAGGAGCAGGGGAAAAAACCTTTAGTCACAAGTTTCACATCAGCAGTGCAATACCATTCGTGTTGCGTAGTAGTATTTTGTGTAAGTGTACTACTGTTGTTTACTTTTTGAACAGGCTAGTACATTACATATTTGGGTGTAACTGTATTGTGTTTGGTTGGTGCTTAGCACACAGTGCAGTATATCTCTATAAATGTTTTCATTTATTCACTGGAAATCATCCTCTGACACCTTACTATTCAATTAGTTTTATAGGTTTATGACTGTCTATTACTCTCTCCGCAAAGTAAATGTCATAGTATTAAAATGTGTTAAGCATAGAATCTATTCAGCAACGCGTAAGTCTGAGATGCATCTTTGCACTCAGAGAAAACAACCTTTTAGCTTTGCAGATGAAATTACTTAGCTTCACAATAAACACAGAAAAACCGTAGATAAAAGTGAGTTTGTGCTACCACACATCCGCTTCAGTATAATAAGCGTGTCGTAAGCAAACGGATAAATATAATTCCATCTAGTGTAGTCCCGTATCGCTGATACAAACGGGTGCTGCAGATTTAATGCTCGTTCCAAAACAAAGTCAGGATACATGACGTTTCATGTTAAAAAAAAAATCAAATGGCTCTGAGCTCTACGGGACTTAACTTCTAAGGTCATCAGTCCCCTAGAACTTAGAACTACTTAAACCTAACTAATCTAAGGACATTACACATATCCATGCCCGAGGCAGGATTCGAACCTGCGACCGTAGCGGTCGCGCGGTTCCAGACTGAAGCGCCTAGAACCGCTCGGCGACCCCGGCCGGCTTCATGTTCAATACAACGAATCTCTCCGATACAGGTTCTAATCTTTCATAATGTTTATCTACTGGTTTTGCGTACATTGAAACTTCTTCAAACCTTGGATCTTATTCGTTCTAGGATTTGTGAGTAAATAATAACCTCGGTGTGGAATGCAAGTGATGACACATGGTCCTTCATAAAATAAGGCTAACTTGCTGTTTCTTCGTTTGAGCTATGATGATTTGCGGTGGGTTCTGAGTGAAACGTAATTACATACTTCATATTTTTGGTTCTTTTTGAGATTCTTGTCACACTGCAATTTTATAAGGTGCGCTTGACGAGTGAGCTACTAACATGGATCTTATCTTTTCTTCGTAGCATTTTCTTGTCTTGGAAATTCCAGAAGATAATTCACCCTCTCGTTGTATTCTTTGACATTCAACATCAACTCTGCAGGAATGTATTGTGTGTCATAAATAGGAATATGACTCAGTACCTGCTCGAACAGATCAAGACCTTGTACCCAGCGAGGGTGTTGATTTTGTGTATAAATGCGTGTGAACCTGTGTAATTCGCTGAACACTCGTTTGCAAGGAATTGCTAGCAGGTTAATGATATCAATATTATTTCTTTGTCATTTTCTTGTAAAAACTCCATTTATAACCAGAGAAGTAAGACGCATTGTCCGTTAGCAATGTATCGGGTTTTCGTGCTGTGCGAATGTAATCAGTTCTTTTGGTAATTACTGCAGCCCCCGCTTTAACAGCATATAACTTTATGAACTTGGAAAAAAAGTCACATAATGCACTAACGTGTATGATGCCTCCAAGGGTGCTCGGATATGGACCAGCAATATCAACAAGTGGTTTACTAGGCGAAATGGAGCTCAGTTCAGTCTTTCTAGTGTTGATGGTGCATTTTGCATTCTGACATATGACACAAATGCTTCGTATTCGATGTACTCGTACTTTTCGTCACATATTTTGAAAGTAACAAAATAGGTTTGGTTTCCTTACACACTTTGTCGTACCATAGTCCCCAGGTATGATGTGTATACCACATAAATTTATCTACGCTTTCTACGCCTTCTATAGAACAGTACGTTATTGTGTAAGGTGTAATATTGTTCCTAAGTACTCGCATTATCCTGTTTCAGCTGCGTTCTCACTTTGTGCCAATGTGGATCTGCTTTCTAGAATTCTTGCATGTTTCTGCACGTGTCATTATAGTATTGTCAGTAGTGTTTGTCTTCAATGAGTAAGATATGATAGTCTGTTATTTGTTCTAGTGTTCCACCATTTCGTTTGGACCTTGTGGCAGACTAGGCAGTGCATCAGCTACAATGTTCTGTCTTTCTTCTATGTGATTTACTTCAAATGAGTGTTCTTGTGAAGACAATGCCCAGTGTGCTAGGACCGGATGTAACAATCCGCATGACGTCAAAAAACTCCAGTCTAGGTGATTAGTATATTTATGTTTCCACAATAAATGTCATCGAATCTATTGAATGCTCACACACTTGCTCATGTTTCAAATTCTGTCGTTCAATAAGAACACTCGCATTCAGTAAGCTTTCTATTTGCACAGTTAATTATTTTTAACATCATACTGACCTTTTACCTGATCAGTTTGAAACAGACACAAGTCCAAAATTGTGTATAGGGGCTCTGTAGCGATACAAAAAATTTTGCTCCTAACAGAATGACGTAAGGTATCTGAATTAACTAAGGCTTCTTTGACTGCTTTAAAATCAGTGCAGTATTCCTGTGTCCAAAGGCATAAAGCTTTCTTCTCAAGCAAATCTAGTATTGGTGGACTATCTAGCAACTGGTCTGGAATAAAATGTCGGAAGAAAGAGCAGAGACTTAAAAATACTTTAAATTGCTTCTTAGTGTTTGTATATAGAAAATTCGTGATTTCACTAATTTTAATCAGGATATGGTCGTGTTCCTTGAGAGGATATTATGTGGACTGAAGATTTTATCTCCCTTGAAAAACTTAGATTTTTGTAAATTTGCATTACACCTGCTTGTGAAAATAAATTTGCATTACACCTGCTTGTGAAAACTTATCTAAAGTTCTTTCTAGAATCCGCAGGTTTTCTTCTCAAGTATTTCTTGCTTGTGAAAACATGTCTAACGTTCTTTCTAGAATGCGCAGGTTTTCTTCCCAAGTATTTGTTGCTATAAGAATGTTGTCAGTATAGAATGTTATACTTTCTAGCAGTTCTGGACTGTCTAAAGCAGTGTTGACACTCGAGAACTAACATTAAGTCCGAAAGATAGGATGCAAAACTGATAATCCCCAAAGCCAAAAACAAAATACGTATATTTTCTAGATTATCTCAAATTTGTAAGTCGATACTTGTAAGGTATTTGATACCATGGAATTTTTGCACTGCTCATCAAAGTTTTCGGTTCTTTGCATACAGGTGCAATTATCTTATTTGCGACTCATGCGTCTAACATGAGACAAATACTTCTATTATATTTGGTTATTAATAACAATGGACTACTATATGGTGATAAGCATTTGTTTTATTTCGTATTTTGCTGCTGCTCGCTTTGACCAGGTAATCATAAATTTCTTGCAGCAAAATACATCATTGGAGCGAATTTCGACACTGTAAATATAGATTTTAATAACATCTGGTTCTCGTGTAAGTTTTTGTAAGTAGTATAGTAACCAATCATATAACTTACCTTGTTGTTCCTTTGTAATCGCTGTAGATTCAGTCACTTTATTGACTATGAGTTCCTTTAAGTTCGATATCTCATCATTTGTTATGGGGTAACTGACGTTATGTCTATATCATTACCTAAGAATTGTGTATGATAGCTCTTGTAGCATTTGCTATTATTTAACATTTATCTGTCCAGAATTACTTCAGTTTTTTCTCCATTTTACGTCAAGAAACATTTTCCTAAATAGAAATCGATTATTGCGTCTTCCTCTCTCAAAAAATCTACACCTATAATGCAGTCAGTTACCATATGAATGGGCATTACTAGGAACGGGCATTCCATCACTCCATTTCCCAGCTTAATTATCACAAAAACCTGCATGATAACCCCATGTGGCTTGACGCCTACTGCGCTCATGATTCGGCGTTTCCGGATAGAATGGTATGGAACTGGGTGTCGTTCATCCTTTTATAAAATTGTATGATACAGCTCATATGACTGCCCCCATATTTGTTATAATTGTGGTTGCTATACCACCCATGATATCTTGTGCTGTATCACTTCATCTTTGAGCCACTATATTTCGTATTTTCTTCACTTAACTCGTCACGAAGATCCATGTTTCCTTTGTTCGTCAATAAGAATACATCATCGGCCTGATTACTATCTAGTTTCTTCTGGGTGTTGATATAAACTTGGGACAAGGTTTTGCCTCCACTATGATTACCAGTCATCACCTGAGGGTTAGATGAGACCGAATTTAGTTTGACGAGCTATCATTTGATGTCTGAGGTACATTCGCCACTTCTATGATATTCACATGAGGATGCCGTGTCCTCCAGTCACCTTGAGCCATGCTGCTATGCGTGTTATTTTGTGTACTATTTCGGTTGTTACTGTTATTATTATAGGCATGTATATTCCCAGGACAGTTACCATTGTTGTTTGGTGGGTACCACTGCCATTTTCCGTTTCCTTAATTACTGTCATTGCCGTTTTCGGCTGTCACTGTAGCTACGATTTTCATTATCATTCCTGCTCCTGCTCCAGCTATTTCGTCTGTTATGATTACCGTTTTGTCCTGGATGAGGACGATTTCCGTTCTTTCTTTTCTTATTAGATGAATTCAGTTGATAGTTCTGAGGAGTAGCATTCTCATTTGGCGACTGATCAGCCAGTCCTACGTAGTTAATGTCTTCGCCTCTCGAATTAGGTTGTACTGTCGCGAAGCGTCGCGTTGGGCCATGTCACTATTGTTATTTGCCGAGGCGCGTATGTCTTCCTGGATTAAATCCAGTGACTCTAGTACAGACATAAAGTGTACATCAAACGATGATTTTGCTTTTAGTATCCTCAACACATCACATTTGAAGACAAGATCGTCCCAGAAGTGCGTCATATTTAGATAATTTTCAAAATAACGTTTTAGGCTACCTTGATGTGGATTAAAGAATCCTGGCTCTAAACCCTGTTTTCTCAATCTCTCCTGAACGGAGCCTGGCCAAAATCTGTTCGTGAAAGCGTGTTCAAACTGTTCGTAATCGATGCAGTCAACCGCTGCTTCCTTTGACTACACCGTGGCGTCACCCTATACATAGTCTATCACATAACTAATCTTTCGTCGGTCAGTCAAAGTTCTAGGCAAAACTGTTTTGAATTATTTATGAAAAACGACAAGGTGAACAGTCTTCTTCTCTGGAATGTGTGCCTGAAACTAGCGGTTTACAGTAAACTCTCTTCCAGTAATACAACTGACAAGTGGTAACTGCCCCCGAGTTGTACAACAGGTCATTAGTGTGGAACTGAGCACCATATACAATTTCTTTACCGAAATTTCTTGCAGTTTGCACATGACTGCACCTTCCAGGTATGGACGCAATCGTGGGTGAGAAGTGTGTTACACTTTCCTGTACTCGTCTTAGTTCCTTTTGCAAATTAGACAACTGTGAACACACGTTTTGTTGCCAGACTGGAAGACCTTTGTCAAAAGATTGTTTAAGTTGCTGAAATTCACGAATCTGTTCATGTTTTTCAAGGTCATTGCTTGTAAGGCATTCATTCACCGACCATTGTACCGCTCGCTCACCAAATACATTATCAATGTGTTTATGTTGGTTACCTATCCATTCAGAATATTTATTGCTAAAGGTGTGCATCTGGTCATCGAATTGTAGCTTCATACTGTAGTGAAATGTTCTGCTTTATACTGAAATGTATGTTCAGTGTAATGGAGTGTAGTTTTCTCACTTTTAGGGTGTAGTTTTTTCACAAGTGAGCTTATCCGTATTACTAGATATGGTCTGACAAACAAGTGATAATTTTGTTACATTGCTGTTTAACGTTGTTGCTTCAAAGATTTATTCTCTTTGAAACGTCCCCTTTGGAAAATTATTAAATTACTGAGCTGGTAAACCTCTTACGTTATTTGAGTTTCATACAGCTGAGCAAAACTGAACGTGCTCAGACATTTCTCTCTTTACTTATTCTGATCATCACTAAACTGACACACAATATTTTTAGCGCAACGCAATCTAACTTTCAATAATCCCTACAAAAGTATGGCCCTGACTAACAATAACCTATACCTTTCATGAACCACTTACAAAAAACTTCGTTACTCGAACTACTGCAATACAGCGAGCGCCAATACTGCCAACTAAATCGAAGATTCTAACTACTGAAGGCACTAACTACTGATAGGCATAGTTAGCAAATGCGGTAGTTCGAGTAACGAAGATTTTTGTGATGTAAGTGATTCATGAAAGGTATAGGTTATTGTTAGTCAGGGCCATTCTTTTGTAGGGATTATTGAAAGTCAGACTACGTTGCACTAAAAATATTGTGTGTCAGTTTAGTGATGATCAGAATAAGTAAAAAGAGAAATTTCTGAGCACGTTCAGTTTTTCTCAGCTGTTTGAAAATCAAATAATGTAAGAGGTTTACCAGCGCAGTAATTTAATAATTTTCCAGAGGGGACTTTTCGTCTTGGGATATTCTCCCTACACCTAGGCACTGTCGCCTGATAAACAAAGTAAGAGCCTACGGAATATCAGACCAGCTGTGTGGCTGGATTGAAGAGTTTTTAGCAAACAGAACACAGCACGTTGTTATCAACGGAGAGACGTCTACAGACATTAAAGTAACCTCTGGCGTGCCACAGGGGAGTGTTATGGGACCATTGCTTTTCACAATATATATAAATGACCTAGTAGATAGTGTCGGAAGTTCCATGCGGCTTTTCGCGGATGATGCTGTAGTATACAGAGAAGTTGCAGCACTAGAAAATTGTAGCGAAATGCAGGAAGATCTGCAGCGGATAGGCACTTGGTGCAGGGAGTGGCAACTGACCCTTAATATAGACAAATGTAATGTATTGCGAATACATAGAAAGAAGGATCCTTTATTGTATGATTATATGATAGCGGAACAAACACTGGTAGCAGTTACTTCTGTAAAATATCTGGGAGTATGCGTGCGGAACGATTTGAAGTGGAATGATCATATAAAATTAATTGTTGGTAAGGCGGGTACCAGGTTGAGATTCATTGGGAGAGTCCTTAGAAAATGTAGTCCATCAACTAAGGAGGTGGCTTACAAAACACTCGTTCGACCTATACTTGAGTATTGCTCATCAGTGTGGGATCCGTACCAGATCGGGTTGACGGAGGAGATAGAGAAGATCCAAAGAAGAGCGGCGCGTTTCGTCACAGGGTTATTTGGTAACCGTGATAGCGTTACGGAGATGTTTAACAAACTCAAGTGGCAGACTCTGCAAGAGAGGCGCTCTGCATCGCGGTGTAGCTTGCTCGCCAGGTTTCGAAAGGGTGCGTTTCTGGATGAGGTATCGAATATATTGCTTCCCCCTACTTATACCTCCCGAGGAGATCACGAATGTAAAATTAGAGAGATTAGAGCGCGCACAAAGGCTTTCAGACAGTCGTTCTTCCCGCGAACCATACGCGACTGGAACAGGAAAGGGAGATAATGACAGTGGCACGTAAATTGCCCTCCGCCACACACCGTTGGGTGGCTTGCGGAGTATAAATGTAGAATGTAGATGTAGATGTAGGAAGATGTTATTAAACTGTGACTGCAAGTCAGACGCTGTCGATGAAAGCTCTGAAATTTATGTTGTGATTTTTTTCGTTGCTTCATTGAACTTTGAAGTCATTTCATCTAATATCATTGTAATAACTGCATTTGCAAACGAGGTCATTTCATCTTTAGTGGTCATTTTAACGAATATCCTTTGTAACATTTATCGACTATCAAGTTAGCTAGAAGCTTGTGCTGCCAGGAACGCAAGGCCGGCTGCAAGTCGAATCATTGTGTCCGCGATCTGTTCATTACTGGTAGCTGATTGCATATCTGATTGAAATATGTCACTTTCAGATTACGTACTGGGTTCACACACAGCCGAATTATAATTCTCCGTGTTTTGATTAATTTCTAATTTGTTACTTTCTTCGTCAGAAGAGATATTACCAGAATTTATCTCTGCCTTTGTTTCAAACCAGTTTTGGCCAAAATATTGAAAGATCAACTAATCGCACTAAAGCGTTTTTTGCAATAAATAACATTTACTGACAACGGAAATGTTAACACCGCTGCCAAATGATCACAATACTGATTGCATTCACTTTGATAATGGAACAGGCCACTAAACGAAAGACCTAACACGAGCGTCAATCCGGTACCAACTTAACTCTGTGTTGTTACGTTTGTTACTTTTCACTGTATTGTATTGTATGAAAGTATGTGACTAAGCAAACTAATGTACTGCAGAGGTGCTTAAATAAAAAAGCATAAGATCGCAGCCTAGCGCTCACTATTTCAAACAATAAAGCGCAATAATGAATACTCTCTTACCTTAAATGTCTTCCTCCTGTTTCAGCTTGTTGTTTTTTTTAATTATTTACAGGTTTCTTTGTCTTTCTTTAGGTGATTCATTGAATTCAATATTCAGTTCCAGTTGATTTATCTTTCTATATAATGATGTTTTGAACGATCGGTCGACCATGAAAGAAAAACAAACAATTAGAACAATCAAAATACGAGGGTTATTCGGAAAGTAAGGAACGGTCGGTCGCGAAATGGAAAATACTGTGAAAATCTGATGAAGCTTTGCACAGATGCATTGGGCACTGTGTCTAGTACGCCCTTCGATCGCGTCATGTCGCTCTTTTCAGTTCTCAGCTCACAGTGAGAACTTAAAGATGGCTATAAATTAGCGTCTCCCCCAAGTATGAGGGCCTGGCGAAAGATTTCGCCTGAAGCTATGCAACCCACAAAGCATAAGTGTCATGCGGTTCGCTCTACACGACAATTCTCGGCCGAACTCTGTAGGGGCAATGAAGATGCTCCTGCAGCGTTTTCGATGGGAAATGTTTGATCACCCACGATACAGCCCGTGACTGGCTGCCCACGAGGTTTATCTCTGCTCAAATGAACCGCTGGCTATGAAGAGAATATTTTGACTTAGACAACGACTTGCAGTCCAGAGTAGAAAATTGTCGAAAAACTCTAGCGGCTGTCTTCTATAACGAGGGAATTGAAAAGTTGGTACAACGGTATGACGGATGTCTAAGTCTGAGCGGCGACTGTGTAGAGAAGTAGCTGGAAGGTGTAGCTAACTGTTGTAAATAAAACAGTTTTGATTTTCACTGTGGTTTCCATTTCGCGACCTATCGTTTCTTACTTTCCGAATAGCTCTCGTAATTACAGTTTTATATGATAGACATTATTTAACGATCGTACGGGCGTGGTCACCAGTGCAAGTTGGATTCCACCTCCGCTCCCTCAATATAAGCCGAAGCTGCACGATGTAATTGTCCCAGATTGGCGTTGACAGCAGCGCATCTAAATGTGACCCGATGGAATTTTCTAATGTAAATTGCATATGGCGATCTGCCGGGGAATTAGTTAAAACTCTCGGTCTTCTTATTCAAAATACTGCAAGTTAATAAAAACCGAAAAAAGAAATTAAAAATGTGTAACGAATTCATGCCAGTGGTAGATCGGTGCCACTTCGAAATGTTGCGTCTCTCCAACAAAAGGCTGAAATATGAAACTGTTAATACATTGTTAGTTAGCATAAATATGTGGACTGGTATATCAAGAAAGAGGCCGAACACATGTTTTTTGAGAATTAACTTGATACAATTTGTACAGAGCCACAGAGCACGATGCAGAATGTCAAAAGACAAAAGCCAACAGCAAAGCATCTCCTACCTGCCTTCGAAAACATTAAAGGCCGCGCCTTCGTTTTTTAGTACAGATAATTTAAATGATAACATATGGGCTCTTTGCTACGGAATCAGTACGCACAATTTAACTCAAAAAATAATTTTTTAGAAAGGGGTATTATATGCCGTAGCGATAGAAACTGGAATATGGAGCAATGGAAGGAATTAATTTGGTCGGATGAGTGTTGTTTCAATTGTTCCCAACTTCTGGCCGAATTTACGTCCTAAGAGTGAAATAAGTCTGTGGTTCAGTGATGATTTGGGCGGCCATGTCATAGTACTTCTTGCAATCCATGGTTACTGTGCAAGGTCGCGATACTGCCAATGATTATGTGATCATTCAACGTGATCATATCCATCCTATGGTACAATGTTTGTTCCCCAATGGTGATGCTGTGTTCCAAGACGAGGGGATCCCTGTTAAGGCAGCTCGCATCCTCCAGGAGAGCCTTTGTCAGCACAAGAATGAACTGTCGCATTTCCTGTCGCCACCACAATCAACAAATCTCAATATTACTGAGCGTTTGTGCTCTGGAGAGAACAGCGTGTGATCGCTGTCCACATCCATCGTCGTTATCTGAACTTGAGATTATTTTGCAGGAAAAGTGCCTTTACTTTCTCTTGAGAAAAATGCGGGAGCTGTATTTATCCATTCCGAGACGATGGGAAATGTTTTTCGCGTATGATGCTGTAGTATACAGAGAAGTTGCAGCATTAGAAAATTGCAGCGAGATGCAGGAAGATCTGCAGCGGATAGGCACTTGGTGGAGGGAGTGGCAACTGACCCTGAACATAGACAAATGTAATGTATTGCGGATACATAGAAAGAAGGATCCTTTATTGTATGATTATATGATAGCGGAACAAACACTGGTAGCAGTTACTTCTGTAAAATATCTGGGAATATGCGTACGGAACGATTTGAAGTGGAATGATCATATAAAATTAATTGTTGGTAAGGCGGGTGACAGGTTGAGATTCATTGGGAGAGTCCTTAGAAAATGTAGTCCATCAACAAAGGAGGTGACTCACAAAACACTCGTTCAACCTATACTTGAGTATTGCTCATCAGTGGGGAATCCGTACCAGGTCGGGTTGACAGAGGAGATAGAGAAGATCCAAAGAAGAGCGGCGCGTTTCGTCACATGGTTATTTGGTAGGCTTGATAGCGTTACGGAAATGTTTAGCAAACTCAAGTGGCAGACTCTGCAAGAGAGGCGCTCTGCATCGGGGTGTAGCTTGCTGTCCAGGTTTCGAGAGGGTGCATTTCTGGATCAGGTATCGAATATATTGCTTCCCCCTACTTTTACCTCCCGAGGAGATCACGAATGTAAAATTAGAGAGATTCGAGCACGCACGGAGGCTTTCCTGCAGTCGTTCTTCCCGCGAACCATACGCGACTGGAACAGGAAAGGGATGTAATGACAGTGGCACGTAAAGTGCCCTCCGCCACACACCGTTGGGTGGCTTGCGGAGTATAAATGTAGATGTAGATGTAGACTGTAAGTGGTTTACAGTGCGAACAGATTTTCTACACCGTGTTAGGCATGTGTAACGCGTTGTGTTTTCAGTATTGTCATAATTTTGTCCACCCCCTTTGTAATTATACACTGAAACGCCAAAGAAACTGGTACAGGCATGCGTATTCAAATACAGAGATATGTAAACAGCCAAAACACGGCGCTGCGGTCGGCAACGCCTATATACGACAACAGGTATAGCGCAGTTGTTAGATCGGTTATTGCAGCTACAATGGCAGGTTGTCAACATTTAAGTGAGTTTGAACGTGGTGTTACAGTCGGCGCGCGACCGATGGGCCACAGTATCTACGAGGTACCGATGAAGTGGGGATGTTCCCGCACGTCCATTTCACTAGTGTACCGTGGACATCAGAAAACTGATAAAACATCATATCTCCGACGTCGCTGCGATCGGAAAAAGATCCTGCAAGAACGGAACCAACGACGACTGAAAGAGAATCGTTCAACGTGACAGAAGTGGAATCATTCCGAAAATTGCTGCGGATTTCAACAAGTGTCAGCGTGCGAACCATTCAACGAAATATCATCGATATGGGCTTTCGGAGCCCTTGATGGCTGCCCGACACAAAGCTTTACGCCTCGCCTCGGTCCGTCAACACCGACATTGTACTCTTGATGACTGGAAATATGTTGCCTGTTCAGAAGAGACTCGTTTCAAATTGTCTCGAGTGGATGGACGTGTACGGGTATGGAGACAAACTCATGTCAACCCACATGTCAACAGGGGACTGTTCGAGTTGGTAGATGCTCTGTAACGGTGTGGGGCGTGTGCAGTTGGAGTGATATGGGGCCCCTGATACGTCTAGATATGACTCTGACAGGTGGCACGTACGTAAACATCCTGTCTGACCGCTTGCATCCATTCATATCCACGGTGCATTCCGACGGACTTGGGAAATTCCAGCAGGACGATGCGACACCCCACAAATCTAAAATCGCTACAGAGTGGCTCCAGGAACACTCTACTAGGTTTAAACACTTCCGCTGGCCACCTAACTACTTAGACATGAATATTATTAAGCGTATCTGGGATGCCTTGTAACGCGCTGTTCAGAAGAGATCTCCATCCCCTCATACTCTTCCGGATCTATGGACAGCCCCGCAGGATTCATGGTGTCAATTTCCTCCACCACTATTTCAGACATTGGTCGAGCTCATTTCACGCCGTGTTGCGGCACTTTTGCTTGCTCGCAGGGGCCCTACACGATATTAGGCAGGTGTACCAGTTTCTTTGCCTCTTCAGACTAGAAATTTTTCCTCTAGTTTAGACAACTACTACCTCCTATGATATTTGTTTTTTAAACATCCATTGTTTGTTCTCTAGGACTACACAGGATGCATAAAGTTTTTGTAGTTCTGTCACAACAGCTTCATTACAACTTCAAGTAACTTAAATGGCAGATTTAGTGATTTAAATAAGCTTGTACTTCCTCACACCATTTGCACTGTAACATGCTCATGAGAGGGGGGGGGCGCTGGAATATAGTACAGTCCTGCCGGAAGGCGTCGTATCAGTTTCATGTGATAATAAGAAGTGGCATATGCAGAAATCACTGTAATGGTTTGGTGAAAATATTATTACTGACAAGAACATCCCAGCGGAGAGGCCATAAGTTCAAGGCAGATGTAACAGTGGCTTTGTTCAGCTACGGCTTCCACATCAAGGTGACGCATGAAGGTTAGTGGAAAACGCTGAATGTAGTAATTAGCGGAACTGTGCCGTTCATCAAATATTTGGCCCGCGCGAGTGATGAACCTTTAATCATATCGTGCCGCGGAAGGACAGATGCTTAGATGGGGCCCCAAGTACCGATACACTTCGTAAATGTTTGAAACATGCAAGTCGGTACGAAGCCGTCAGTCTTCAAGCTCATTAAAGACGCACGCCGCAAATGTATTTCTGTTTCTGGATGCCCCTCGGAACTCTTGTTGCTCGGCCGGTGGCGCGCTTCTCCACGTCCCTGTTTGCCCCGCGAGCATCAAATATGAAACCGACCACCGGGGGTTCTGAAATTATTATGTCAAGCAACCGTCGCAGGAGCTGCGTTTCGTTCTAGAAACGGCGAGGTCATCGGGTCCTAGGAGCCAATTAAAGACGCTACCGGCTTGTGTAACATAAACAGTTCCGCATTGTTATATAAAGAGATAAATACTTCACTTATTTTACTGTAATGAAGAAGTAATAACACATATACGTGATATGATTCATTTAAGGTTGAAAAACAAACAAAAATTGTGTTTGTGTTCCACTAATATTTGTTTACTTCGAACTGGTTTTCGGATTATTGGGTTATCTTTAGAAAATGACTGACTACCGTCCATACACACACTAATTTGTAGAAACCCAAAAATTAGAAACAAATGTACTTGGTTGTGACACTAGGTGAGAAAAGTCAAATCGAGCTCATGTTAAGTTACAGTGATAAATTGCAATTTACAATGTAGATAGTGTGAGAAACAGTACATAACGAAAATACACAAATTTAAAGTTGGCTATAGTGGCACTTCCGTGACCTTCCTCCAGCATATGTTCAGCATAATTAGTCTGATTTATGTAAGTCCATTTCGTTCGTGCTCAGTGAATCCACATACTGTGGTCCTGTCTGTTTGACCAATATAAGGTTTGCTACATCCTATCTGTTTGACCAATATAAGGTTTGCTACAGTTAACGGAAGTGATTTTGCAAATACAACTAAATCACTTCATCCTTAAACTTGAGTTATGATACCTCTTAAATGAAATGAAGTTTTAAAATTGCAATATTAGCGACTTTTGGATAATTTCTTTGATGGCTTTCCTAGATATAGGATAGGTCTAATACACAAGTTGATTTTTATTATGACCGTTGCTGCTGAGGGGGCATTAAGGTAGGGCAAATCTTTCCTTATTTGTTTCTTGTTTGTCAACTAAGTCAGGGCTATACCTAACGCAGAAGCAATGAATTAAATTGTCTATTTGGAAGTTCTGTTTTGACACTAAATCCGAGAGTAGATAGTCTGGATCTGTTAATGTGTGTACGAACTGCAGAATATTTTCCTATGTACAGCATTACTGGAACAATGATTCAGCAACAATTGCTGCAAGCAACATCAGCAGAGCAGCGTTGTCAGAAAATACCGTTATTGATGTAAAATATATTCAATGTTTGTTACAACTTCTTCAGCTATTTAATATCAGTATCTGCGCTGTTTATCAGTAGCCTAATTCATTCATCAAGGCACAGAACCCTCAAACATTCTACAAAAAAGCATAAAGATCAGAAAATTAATGTTGATACAACCATACAGAGCGATAATATAACAAAGAAACTAAGATTGTTACAGTAAATGCGCCTGTCTACTAATTACTTCGAAGCTGAATTATGTGACGTTCTGTTATGGATTCTCACAGGATATAATAAATAGCGAAGAAAAGTTACTCATTTTTTATCACCTTTTTATATCAAGGATTCTGTATCGATGCTGTATTGACTTTTTTTCCATGCTTGTGCAGTAATTATGAATCTATGAAAGGTTATTGACATTGCGCCTAACGCTGGTTTGATGCAGCTCGTAAGCATCACCCCTTCTCTCTCATATGTCAACGGTTATAACAGATTGCAAATTTAATAAAAAGAAAAAGGAATTATTTAGTTGAAACAGGAACCATTAACATGCAGACAACCAGTAGAAGATAAGGAGTTGTGATTGTGTGCCTAGTACCCACCCTATATCCCTCTTTCGATTGTAATGCCGTATGAGATTATTGTTCGTTGTACTTCAGCAGATAACAGAATGTGCATGCTGTATATTTAGTAAATACGATGAACGACTCTTGTGTTTATAATCACTGGTTATTAGACAAAAATTTCAATCTTGCAACTTACCAACTATTTATGGTGACAAATAAATGGTGACATTAATGAGTTGTCACCCGTCCCACACAAGGACGAGTACACAACCAGAAACCAGTTATTGGTTGGTTTCCTAAGATAGGTGTTAGTTTGTGCACTGTTGCATTGTGTCCTTACGAAGTCTTTTAAATAATAAAATTCCAGTCTAACCAACAATTAGTGAATAAATCATAAAGCACAAAAATTTTAATTATTAAATAAAGAAGCTATAGGAATAGTTCTGTAGGAAAAAAGTGAGCCGCGAGCACAGTATTGATATTCACTCTCAGTTTCATTTAGCACAAGTAAACAAGTCGTATTGAATGGTGGACTTACACAGCGTAATGCTATACACGGTGAATTAAATAAGATTTGAAATAACTGACCTCGCTGAGTGTATGCGAGCAACGGTTAATGTACGCCGAAGTCACTGAATCTGAACAAATGCCGAACATTAACCGGTTCACTCAGTTATACATGCAATAATTAAATCTTTGAGGCACGGTTCAGTAACAGCGTCTATGCTGGCACTCAGTGACTACACACTTTCGAAGTTGCGAACTGTTGCACTAAAAAGATGACAATGTCTAAACTTGCACATCTCTCTATCACTTAACACACGCGGCTCATGCCCGCAAAAAACCTTATCAACCTTACCTAACCAGATGAGAACATTAAAAGACTCCCCACACATGCTATCCTCACTTGTTTAAAACGTCTGTCGTGTGACTGACAACTTAAGTCAAAAGAGGAACATTTGATCAATACAATTATTTATAAGTTGTAAATATTCTAAGTGTGTAGAATGCACATGCTTGAACAATTGCAACTGTGTATTATTTCCTTTTAGTTACGCACTGACGAATAAGTAACTTACTTTACTTTAGTGTTTCGCGTCCAGAAACTTTTTTCTAATGTCCACGTCCATTGCTCCTTTCTTGTCAAGCCATACGTCGTCAACGGTACATGTCGTGGTTCCTTTAGTACTTTGTAGAAGATGTTTCATGTCCTGTCCTTATGTTTGCTCAGTGTTTAAGACGCAATTTAATTAAATTCTATTTGACTGGCGCTACACCCTTTCTGATGCGTATCAGTGTTCTCCAAATCTTCATCCTGATGTGTTGCCGCTGGGCATCTCTTGTAAGATAGGGTAGCTGTTCAGGGGCTCATTTAGCTCAGTAACAAGGAATTTCTTGCTGGATTTTAGCCTGCCAGATCCACATGAAGCACCGTGTAGGAGGTGACCCTCATCGAAAGTCTGTTTAAATTTTTCTGCCTGCTTATGTGCAGTTCTTCATGATTCAGGATCTGAGAATCCGGCTGTTTTATATAGCTTCCGAAGTGGAGGTGGTTTCAACCATCCTGTTTGTACCGTGTAGGCTTGTACTGACTTTTTTGCCGTGTGCGGATCTGGGTCATGGGAAGCATGAAAATTTCGACGAGGAAAGGCAGAGATCGTTGAACAGGTGTTCTTAACGGAGTTGGTCTGGCTCCCCATTTACTGTTTCCTCAAGATGTTGTTCCTGGCGGCAACCTTTTTTCGGGTCGTTTGTATTCAGTGTTCTGTCCAGCAGGACATCCAGGTACGTTCGTTTGTCTTTATGTTCCAGTTTGCTGCCATTCCAAGTGACGTTCAGCTTTCTGTTTGCTTTTCCAGGAAAGGTGGAAAGCGTTAACTTGTGTTTCCGAGGGGTTTGGTTTGAGGGAGTTCTCTTGCTAATATTCAGAGATGATATTTGAGTTTTCTCGTTTTCCTTCTACTTTCTCAAAGCTCTTCCCTTGTACGATAAAAGTCAGATCATCGGCACGCAAGAAAAACGTTGTATGATATGAAGCCGGTTGATCATTTGTGTATAGATTAAGTAAAACGAGGGCCAGGATAATGCCCAGGAAGAGATTGTTCTTTTGTCGACGCCATCGGCATAACTAACGTTAAACTACAATTTTATACTTTTTACAATTAGGAACGGCGATTGCTAGTCAAGTGAGCTTTCTTATGCTTTTCGCCGGTCCCTTACTACGCTAGTCAAATGGATAGTTTTAAACACTGGTTCACAGATTTTCTATTAAATAAACATGAAAAATTAGAAACGATAATACCAATAATTCATGTTGAAGCCAATCTTTAGTGTAATTGTAGAGTACTCTTTTGTTTCGTCGCTTAACAAATACTTATGGTACTTGGTATATACTATATAGTTGGTTGGAGGCGGATTGTTCGGGAGGTAACGATCGAAAGCTATTCGTTTTCTTTCGTTTATTGATTCTCTGTCGGAAGCTAGAGTCCCCCGGAGATGTTTTATTCGATAATTTCCCCCGTTACACGTAACGCTTTGGCGAAATTGTGTGGGTTTGATCGGTCTCCGCCTTCGAACAATGACGCTTGCGGGCCTACTCAAGAGCCCCATGGAGCCTCTATTGTGAGAGCAATGTTACAGTGGTGGACCCGTGAAGGTAATGTTAAGTCGGAGTAACAGAATTTTCTGTGAGTCTCACCATACGGTGCTTTTAGGGAGTTATTTGTTCTTCGTCAATGTCGGCCCCTTCCATGTCACGACAGTTAATTTAAGTAAAGATTACGTACCTTATGAACTGTTCATTTATGTAGCCCATTTGAGAAACTTTGGGTTGAAAAATTTCACTGAGGGACAGAAAAGAGACGCATATTACCCCAGGTGCCTTGGTTCTTCTTACTAGATCTTCCAGTGCTCTACCAAATACTTCCGTCAGTTTCTCGCTCCATCTCATTTTTATCCCTTTCCCCTGCACTTCTCATACTATGAATTAACACGTAAAAGGAGCTCAGTGGATGATGCAACTTGATACTACGCATCTAACTAGTTCCATCCGACAGGATGAGCGCCTTGAACAGTCACATACCCTTACTCTATGGCTCCCTTGGAGCTCTGCCAAGAGACTGAGATTTTATCTAGGATATCACATTACAGTTATTATCAAAAGAAGCACGCCACCAATACTCTTCGCCTTTTCTCTAAAAGTACACTGGTGAAGAAATTCTGTACATATGATTTTCTACAGATGCGGATGTCCTGCATCTTCATGATAATCACGTTGAAGATACAAAACAAGATAATTAACTCTTCCCCTTACCTGTTGAATCCGAAAATACATTTTTTTCACCACTGTGATTGATAAGGTTGCCTACAGGTCGAGCGTCAAAACGTCTGCAGAATTAGCAATAACGGCCATACTGGCGAGATCTCGAAGGTATAAAAGAGTCGAATACTTCAATACTTGACACCTGTTATTAAGCGGTGTTACGTTTCTGGACATTTACTAATTGGTACGACATTTTATAGATAATGATGCGCAATGGCATGTATTAATTTAGATATTGTCCTCACAATTTGATGGAACAGCGCCCAGAGGGGAATAAAACAAAGAATCGAAGGGGACATTGTAACATCCCTGTCGCAGGCAGTTCCGCTAAGGTAAAGAGTGAGGACGAGGCTGATATGAGATAGGAAAGAAGATTTTCCATAGATAGTTGCTACCTAAGACTAGAAAAGTCTCTGTCACCTCCTTGGATACTATTGAGAACGCAGACATGCAAAAAGTTTTTACAGACTACCGAAGTTTCTGTCACAGAAAGAAGATATCCTAGGAACTATTAGAAACTATTTCCTGGTAGTCTTAGACTCTGTGCTGGATCATGAATCGATCGAGGAACCTTGGCTTTCGGAGGTACTGCTCTTGCAGACTGAACTATCCGGGCACAATTCAGGATGCAGTTTTACAGCTTCAATTTTTCCAGGACCTGTCCTGTACTTTCCAGACTCCATATAAGTTCTCCTTCATACCTTATTGGATGACACAGCGGAGAATGCCTTCACCTCAAAGCTTCGTTTACAGAACGAGTCTTTCGCCTACAGCTTAGTGTAGGCTTCTGTCAAAGTTCGTGACAAAGAAATGAAACTGTGGTGACCTGTTGTGAGTCGTGCTTGGACAATTAAGTCAGTAAACGCATTTGCCGGGAAATGTAAGTGTCTGGGATAAAATTTTAATCCGGTAGGAAGTTTCACAATAGTTACACTCTGCTGCGGAGCGAATGATTTGTATTTCTGGAAATTGAGAGTGATGGTCCTGTCATTCTGTTGCAAAAAGTCAAGATTCATTATTTGTTAGGTGCAAATTTGGCATTAGTTGGTGACTGTGGATCTAACTGCCGGTTCAAAAAGTCTGTATTCAATCCGAAATTGAAAATGGGTGATATTTTGTGTGGTAATTAACGCGACTTTCTCGTCTTGTAACTGTTAAACTGTAGATCCTCCTAAGACTAGCTTTCTCAGGTGGAAGAAGACCTCCAGTGATAACATGCGTAGTAAAGCACCATGGTCTTCAAAACAGGTTGAGGAATGCTTTACTGAACTAAACCTCGTTTTATCTTATTGCCTAAAACAAATCAAAGTTAACTGTCAGCATAACTGTTGTGGCATGTGGCATGTGAGTACTTTTTATTGTAGAAGCTTCAGTCCAGAGATGGTTTGCGTTACCGCGAGTGTTCCCCGACAATACGAGGTCAACATGTCACTATGCTAAATTATGTAACTGTGATCACTATTTACACACTTTTCTAACCGGGTGATTTTTTTTCATTCTGGTAATCTCTTCATCTCAGAATAGAAAATGTGCCTGCTGATTTTTAAAGCAACAAGCGCAGCCAGCGAAACGGTTATGTTGCAAGAAGTAGATCCACCTTTTATTTCATACGATGGACAACATCATACTTTTTCGGTCAAAAAATAAAAAGTCTTAAAAGTCTTATAAGCTGAAGTAACACACACAATTTTTTTCTAAATTATCCGTGCACGTCTGGAGTGTGAATTTTAATGGGGAACTAGGGGTAGGTAAGCTGTCTTGCAAATTTATCTAAGCAATGCAACAGAAAGCACAAAGTGACCTGCTGAAATTATTATATTTCAAATGATAAATTATTGATGAGATTGTTCTATTTAAATACATAACATCAATAGTTAAATAATTAAAAGAACCTTCCCGGCGCCGAAAGGGATGGGTAGGAGCAAAGTGGACAGGGGTTGCAACCCGAGGCCTGGTCACCACGACCCATTCCCACCCTCCAGCAACCAAGGAAAGTGTAGGGAACGTGGAATAGAGGTACAATGATTATTTGTTTATTTTCGTTTCACTCTTTTTTTTAATTTATTTATTTTTGTCAGTAATACCACCGAGAATGTCAGCAAACTGGAGTCATTCGAGGAGGAGGGCGCAGCAAGACGTCAGACTAATTGAGACTATCAACATATAGTTTTTCCGAGAACATTCAGATGACAGTGAATATATCGGTTCTATGTGTGGAAGAGACGGGGATCAACTCTTCATGACAGGAAAACCCCAGTTCTGTGGTGGGTTAAGGAAGACACTGCAAAAGAAATTGGAGAAAAATTGTCTGTATTTTGGATTGCTGACAACTGCACAATGGCATTCATCAAGGAACTGCCGAAAATCAAGGACACTTTTCTCGCCATCAGCAAACAAATAGTGTGTTGCGTGTCCACAAATCCACTTCCCGGATCCGGAAACAGGAGTATCTAATGAGGAGTCGTACGGATAATTAGGGACAACATCTGTCGCACCGAGAACCAGACACCTCTCACCGATCTGCATACCAGGTAGTGCTCGTCTGTGTCCAAAACATCATAGTCGACACACAACGGGGTGTCTGCGAGGTGAATCCTGTGAAAGCGCGACCGTCATACTTGCTTCCCATTGACAGTAAGGTACCATGCAGACTGAACGCCAGTGTCAAGCTAAGGAGCACACACCGACCGCCAATTGGCACGTGGGGAAGATTCCCCTCAACCACATTCGATGACCTGTGCTGGTGAAGAAAGCCACAGACCGCCTTCGTGGATGTCAACTGCGCAGCAGTATCACAGTACGGGCGTAGCTCAGTTCAAGGAACAAGTGGCGGAAGTAAAAGAAGGATGGTGGGGCTTCCGAATGGTGCAAGGGCGTTCAGCAATAGGCTGGTTAGGCACGTAGGACTATGGCGCCACAACGTCATGTGAGAGACAATGAAAAGGGCTACAGCTCTGTCAGGCACATGATACAGACCTAAATCGCCGTTGCATTGCGCGAGGGTGAGGGTCTCATGCCTTGCCTTGAATGGCAAGCCGTGGAAAAAGAAACGAACCCAATGCCACTATCATGCGGGGCGCCATGGACGGCGGAATAGGAAAAGTATCTGTGCCATGTGGGGGATACATGATGCCAAATATACATTTACATAATGTGCGCGTTGCAGATAATCGAGTGCTCGTAAACGGTGATCTAAAAGCCCAGCTCGTAGTTGGGATGGTAGATGTCTGCAGTTGAGGGCAATTGTCCACCGCAGATCACTTGCGAAATCGAGTCCTAAGCATCGGATAGTATCAGCTACACGCAAAGGAGCTGCACTGTCGGCAGGAAGCCTCGCACCTATAGCCATGGCGCTCGATTTGAAGACGATAAGGCAGCTACCAGAAGCTTCGCCGTAGGTGGTAACCCATGCCAGTGACTCCCTGACCGCTACGAAGAACAATGACAAGATCGTCTGCATAAGCAGTGCAGCTGACTACATGGTCACCGAGAGACATCCCAGAGAAGCTTTGACGCAGGCTGCATAACAACGGTTCCATGGAAAATGCATACAACAGTGCAGAGAGTGGGCAGCCGTGACGCACGGATCGACGGATCGAGATGGGAGGAGTAAGACGGCCATTGTAGAGTACACAGACGTAGCCCACGAAGGAGACGCATTACGACGTCGACGGTAGTATCAGGGTATCTCACGTTGCGGGGCACCCGTTCCAGGAAGTCATGATCGACGCGATCGAACGCCTGGATGAAGTAAAGAGCTGCAGGCATACGACGAGCGTGAACAAGAGCGATTATGTCCCATCAGCGACAGAGGGCAATGCTGATCTTATTGGCACCTCCTAAAGAAGTTTTATCGGGGGAAATCAAATACCGAGTGCTCGGCATAAGCCGCGCAGCCAACAGCCGGGCAAATATCTTGCATCATTGTTGAGTAACGTCAAGGGCCGGTAATCGCATATCCAGGAGGTACCTCGAGGCTTGTGGATGAGAATTAGGAAAGCATCGAGGAAACTGTCCAGAATCGACACGAAAGGTGACTTGAAGTCCCGACAAATTTCCGTCCACACTGGCAGCAGAAGGGGACGAAATGTCCGATAAAACTCCAGTGGGGGGCCGTCAGGGCCAGGCGACCTGTTAGTAGAACCCGCCTGGATAGTGTCATGGATTTCGTCCTCCATGACATCAGCAATCATACCCATCTTCGCATCTACGGGAACCGAGTCTGGAGACCGCCGTAATGTTGGCAGGGAGGTGACATTGTTGAGAGTACAGCGTAACATAATGTGCATGGAGGGCCGACCTGATATCCCGTTGGGTATCAAAATGCTGCGCATCATCTGTCGTAAGAACATTAATCCAAAAAAATGACTCTAAGCACTATGGGACTTAACATCTGAGGTCATGAGTCCCCTAGACATAGTAACTACTTAAACCTAACTAACCTAAGGACATCACACACATCCATGCCCGAGGCAGGATTCCATCCTGCGACCGTAGCAGCAGCGAGGTCCCGGATTGAAGCGCCTAGAGCCGCTCGGCCACAGCGGCCGGCGAACATTAATCAAACTCCTTCGACGGTGGCGTCGTTCCGACATGACATGATACGTAGATGGACACCCTTGCACTGACCCATCATGTGTGCGCGCCCTGATCATAGCTCCATCAAGGTGCCGGCGAGAGAGGGATGTGAGCTGTGCCACGGCACGATTCGCCATCCTGTGGCACTCTGGCGAATACGGCATCATAGAACATTCCCGGAGAATGGTGAAATAGAATCCTGAGTCCGTTGCCACCATGCCGAAATCTCCCTTCCGTAGCCAGTTAAAGCCTTGTGGAGGGCAGGCTTTGCACAGGGCACCCACCATCACAGGGCAAACGCATAGGCGTCACAGTGTCGACGACAAGCTGCCCACGTGGTCTCTATGAGCTGCTGGCAGTCGGGTGAAGTAAGGTGGATAGTGTTCAGTTTCCATGGTCCACGAAGCGCTACACCCTTTGGCGTCAGCGATTTATGGCGCAGATATAAGCGCCATGGTCTAAGAACGCAATGGGCGAGACTTCAGCTGCCTGTACCCCACTGACAATATCGCGAGAGTTAACCCTATGGAGTCGGATGGTAGAAAGGCTAGTGAAACGTGTAAACCCCGGATGATCACCATGAACATGCTCCCAACAATCCACTAGGCTGAGGTGCTGGAGAATTGTCGCTAGCGCCGCGCATGGAGAGTGGCATGGTAGTTGGTCTTTGGGTGCCTGAGTGCACTTGAAATCGCCTCCCATGATCCATACATCCTGCCGACCCAGGAAGAAAGGCGTGACTGTCTCTGAGATGAAGGTGGAACGATCACGGCGGCAACCCGAACCAGATGGTGCATAGATATCGACGATCCTGATGCCACTAAACGTGGAAGCCATACCTCTGGCATAAACCAGATAGCAACTGCATCAGCTTGGACAGTATCGCCATCTCACCACCAGCAGGGGAAGTATGAGAGAGATGTGCTGTAAAACCATAGGGAGCACAGAAAGTTGCAACATTCACCTCCTGAAGGAGAGCTAGGTCATCTGCTGCCTACAGCGTGTCATGGAGTGAAGCCGATTTGTGGCGTACACAAATGTTGTTGACATTGACCATAGCTACGCGATAAGTCTGGAAAGCTGCCATCGCCAGGAGGATAAGCGATTCAAACAAGAGGAACCACAGGGAACTCCATTTTAGGCCGCCATGGAAGGGCACAACACAGTAACAGGTAAGGAGCCGACCCCACTAAGGGGGTTCCATCGTTCTGTAGACCTCCAGAATGTCCATCCTGAGCATCGACGTGGTCCGCCCAGGAGACAGATGCGTCACCGGGCCGGTCCAGTGGAACATTACCAGAGGTGCGGCCACAGGTAGCGTCAGACACAGAAAGGGAGGCAACCGCATCAGACGTAGATGGGGAAAGGTCGATGTACGGAGATGGACGCTGATTGGAGGCTGGGATGTTCAAATGGTTCAAATGGCTCTGAGCACTATGGGACTCAACTTCTGAGGTCATTAGTCCCCTAGAACTTAGAACTAGTTAAACCTAACTAACCTAAGGACATCACAAACATCCATGCCCGAGGCAGGATTCGAACCTGCGACCGTAGCGGTCTTGCGGTTCCAGACTGCAGCGCCTTTAACCGCACGGCCACTTCGGCCGGCTGGGATGTAGGATGTCGCGTCCTCAGGTGTCAGAGCGTCAGAGGATAACGCATCCTGTACAGACTGCCGATGGACGCAGTCATCAAAAGGTGTACGACGCTATCTCTGCCGTTTCCTCGGCGACCGTTGCTTCCTTACACGGTGTTCCACGTCGGATGGCGGGCGGCTATCGTCTAACATGTAGCCAGATGGCAGAAAGGCGGGGTTAAGTACAGCTCGACGATCAACACCCATGGGGTTGAGACAGAAAGCTTGTGCCTGCTGACGATCGTCGTTGATTTGTAGGAGAGACAGGCGAGGCGTCCATCGCGTCGTCGAGAGGAGCCGACATCGGTACCGACTGATTCAGAGAGGGCGTAGCAGGCAGCTCCGCCGCAGACGCGTCAAGACAGAGGTAACACAGTGGCCACTGCAGGAAGAGCAACGTCACCGATCGGCGTCTGAACCAGTCTACATCGGAGACATTCAGAACGGACACGGTCTTCCTGGCCACAACCTGAACAGGTGCGCGGCCGACCATCGTACATGACGACAGCCCCGCAGCCAGCAATAAGCAAGTAGGAAAGCACGTGTTTCCGTAGTTCAATTTTTATCTGACGGACGCCATTGAGGACACGGTACGTTTCCAACGTCTTCCACGTGATGACGTTGCCGTAAGGTTTAAAAGAGGCCACCACGACGTCCGACGGTACTTCAAACGGGAGTTCGAGTACCCCCAACGTTCGGAGGCCAGAACCAGTGTGTCCGTCACAGTATCAGAAATTGAGATGGCTAGCGTGTCGCCGCACAACGTCGGCGCATAGCTCACCATTCGCCAGCTTTATGTTCAGAGTGATATGCCCTGCTTAACCTGCATGATTGGACAGATAGAATAAATTGTGGAAAGGGGCCAAAATAAGAGGCTGTCAGTTACACTCGAACATACAACTTTATTATTTGATCAAACATTACAAGTGCCCAAAAAAACTTTTTTTTAAAAAAGGTTTTAATCTCTGGGAGTTAATTACCGGCTGGAAACCACTTTAATTTAAAGACGGCTGAAGGCCAGTAACTTAAAACGCAAGCATAATCAGAATTTTAAAAGGCAAGCCCTATCTTAAAACAGTTCTTTAGTTAGGCTGAAGTAAACAAGTTAAATTCAAATCGGCTAAAGGCTGAAGACTTAAAAAAATTTTAAAACAATTAAAATGCCAAAGGGCTTACGTGAAACAGTACTTTAAACTAGGCTGAAGGCCTTAAGAGTAAAGAAACTCTATTTTAAAACACAAAACCAGCTAGAAGCCTTACAAGTACCAACAACAAGAACAATTTAAAAAAATAAGGCAGTACCCACAAGGGCGTCCAGATGTTAGAGGGTCGGCCTGTAATTCTAACACTAACGCTCGCTAGGTGAGACAGGCGGTCGGGCCAACCATTCACGATCCGACGACAGCCCAACCGACCGACAGTCAGCGGACCCACCGACAAGATAATTTCCATTTCACCCGACCAGGGCACAGAAGGGACTTCAATGGAACAACGTAGAAGACATTGGTGCCCACAACCAATCACACACGCAGCTGTCAAACTACACACCGTGCTGGACAGCAACAACACGATGAAGAAGCTACACTGCCTGAAATTTACGTCAACGGCCAGGGCAGGTAACCGGAACGTTAATGGCCACAAGGCAGAAGATTCCGCTAGTGCATTTCAATTCAAATAACCAAATACAGTGAAACTCCACCGGAGGGTGGCTAGAATTTTCCAACTTGAAAACCACGTTGTTGCTCGTGGGAATATCCCAACAGCCGACAACGAACTCCAGACGACACAATGTGAACGGCTTTGACTTGCTGATAGGTTAAACCAAAACTCAGCTTTCGTGTCCAGGGTCGGTGGACCTCCTAGCAATGGGAACAGCGCCACTCTCCGACACCGCGTAGAGACCGCCAGCGAGCTCCGGCCAAACTACGCCCCGCCGAGAATTCCTGACTGCTCCACGCCAACCGACCGACTCCACGCACACCGCCCAGCTGGAAACTATAAGCGCCATGTCAAAGATAGTCCAAGCTACGAATATCGATACACACCGCTGCTGCTACCCGCAGAGGGAGAGGATAACAGCATAATTGCGATAACCGCGAGAGACTAAAGACAGAATCGCAATGGAGCGCACAGCATGAACCAGCCACGGCTCACAGAGTGTTACTGAGGATCGAAAAATGTATTCCGAAAACATCTTGTGGTGGGAGACGCTTTTCATGTCGTATAAAACATTCAGCTTCATACGCCTTCAATCGTTCGTGATCTAACGGATAGGTTAATTTAATTGTCGCTGGGCGGTAAGAAAACGCCATGATGGACAATGAAGTCGGATTCTGAGACAAGCCGCTACGCGGAAGTAAACAAACGCGCTCTCGCTCGCAAGCAGCACAACAGGCGAGACGCAAACAAGGCGTGCGCGCCTCACCACAGCCAAAGGCCGACTGACACGTTCGAAAACGCTGAGCTACCACAAGCTGTGGTCTATTCCATCTGAAAGTCATATTAACAGGAGAAAATGCGATATCACATAAATTATAGTTTAAAAAAAGATCTCTACGCGTTTTATATGTGATACATGCTTTTATATTTACTGATGTTCTGTTTTTGTGTGGGTGTGGGTAGGGGGGGGATGTGGTGAAGGAACGGTATTTAGTTTCGAATGTTTATCTGGACACTAATCAGATATTTGTTGAAACTTCCTGGCAGATTAAAACTGTGTGGTAGAGCACTTGCCAGCGAAAGGCAAAGGTTCCGAGCTGGAGTCTCTGTCTGGCACACAGTTTTAATCTGCCAGGAAGTTTCATATCAGCGCACACTCCGCTGCAGAGTAAAAATTTCATTCCAGATATTTGTCGTTCGTTAGTGCTTCATATATGGTAGTTTCCGAGGAAGATAAGGAAATATCTGCTGTTACTAATTTTGATTACACTAGCCGGCCGGAGTGGCCGAGCGGTTCTAGGCGCTACAGTCTGGAACCGCTCGTCCGCTGCGGTCGCAGGTTCGAATCCTGCCTCGGGCATAGAATATATGATGTCCTTAGGTTAGTTAGGTTTAAGTAGTTCTAAGTTCTAGGGCACTGATGGCCACAGCAGTTAAATCCCATAGTGCTCAGAGCCATTTTTTTTATTACACTGAAATCCTTGTCGCTTGTGCTTACTCTCTGACACTCTTGAGCAAGATGTGCAGCAAATGACGAGTAATTTTTTATTTTTTATTTTTTATGTTTTACTTTGCCTTCATCTCCCGTGTTTGTATTGTTAAAATGTGTGTTTTCAGACGAAGAACAATGCACGTTCTGCCTCAACACAGCGTGATACATATTTTCTGGGAGCTTTAACTCAGGAAAGTGGATACCATAAACTGTTTTTACTTTCGACAAAGATTTGTGCAGATATTTCACAAAAAATAAGGAAGCGTCTACAAAAGAGTCCACGGAACCTATCAGTGTAATTACCATTTTGTATCACGCGCCTCTATGTGACAGAATTTTAGAATATATTTTAACACAACTTAACTTGGAACAAAACGATGTTCTCCACGTAAAATGGACTTAGCTGAATTAAAAAGCGGTTTTCTATACAAACAGACTTCGTTCCAAGACCACCGGATCTTAAACGGATCTTGCACTTCGTGTCCTAAACTACATCACAAGTGCATCGAAATATACTGGATGTTTCTGCGTCCTCCAGAAGCTTCGAATCAGTAGCAAATCGTTCTAAGCAAAAGACATTCGTGCGGGATATCTACCCTAGTATGCGACTGAATTTCAATGAGAACAAAGCATGTCTCCTGCGTGGAGAGTCATTTGCAGACACAGAAGTAATTTCGACCGTATACAAGGGAAGCGAGGTACAATAACTACTGGCTGAGATGATGATGTTTGGTTTGTGGGGCGCTCAACTGCGGGGTTATCAGCGCCCGTACAACTTCCCAACCTTTTGCTCAGTCCAATTTCGCCACTTTCCTGGATGATGATGAAATGATGAGGACAACACAAACACCCAGTCATCTCGAGGCAGGGAAAATCCCTGACCCCGCCGGGAATCGAACCCGGGACCCCGTGCTCGGGAAGCGAGAACGCTACCGCGAGACCACGAGCGGCGGACTAACTACTGGCTGTGAACAAGTTAATGGTATAGAAGATCGTAGTGGTAATCCCAGAATTTACGAAGATGATGTTATAAACGATGAGAGAATGTTATCCAACAATGAATTTTGTATCCATAGTGATATTGACAAAAATGTTATACGACCAAAATTGCATTAATATACAATCAGCTTTTCAGATAACAGCATCTTCGTGAACAGACTGTCGACTAGCACTCAAACTAGAAAAATTTAAAACTATAATGGCCTTTGACTACACGATTAATGATTTACTCATATGTGACATATATTTGGAAGTAAGGACATATGGAAGTAAAAAGTGGAACAATTACCTAGACTTAGTTGCAAGGCAAATTACAGTTTTCTAGTTTGAGTGTACCATGTAGGTCCGGAGCTCTTACTTGGCTGGACTGGTAGAGAGAGAGAGGGGGGGAAGGAGAGGGAAGATCTGTCTGAGAGTGACGGGTTTTCTCGTGAGTTTGGTTAGAAGGCACAGGAGCATTCCGAAGATGCTCAACAAACTGCGCCCTAAAACCACAAAAAAAAAAAAAAAAAACTCCGCTGGCAGACGCCAGAAGAGAGGCGATGTTTATCATGAAGAGGGTAAATGTTAAAATTGTGAGGGTGTACGACCCAAGAAAAGACGGGCAACGTGCTACATCCTCTGATATACGTCTCACGACAAGACTGCTACTCGAAAATAAAAGAAATTAGAGGTGACAAAGAGACGTTCTTCCCACGCACCCGTCTCGAATGGAAAAGAGAAGTGAGAAAATAATAGTGTTACTAGAAGTGGCACACTAGGATATATACACTGAAGAGCCAAACAGACTGGTAAAACTACCTAATATCGTGAGGGCCCCCGCGAACATGCAGAAGTGCCGCAACACGACGTGGCATGGACATTACTAATGTCTGAAGTCGTGCTAGAGGGAACTGACACCATGAATCCTGCAGGGTTGTCCATAAATTCGTAAGAGAACAAGAGGGTGGAGATCTCTTCTGAACAGCACGTTGCAAGGCACCCCAGATATGCTCAATAATGTTCATGTCTGGAGAGTTTGGTAGCCAGCGGAAGTGTTGAAACTCAGAAGAGTTTTTCTGAGGCCACTCTGTAGTAATTCTGGACATGTGGAGTGCCGCATTTTCCTGCTGCCTTCGGAATGCATAATGGACATGAATGGATGCAGGCGATCATGCAGGATGCTTAAGTACGTGTCACCTGTCAGAGCCGTATCTAGATGTACCAGGGGTCCCATATGACTCCAACTGCACAAGCCCCACGCCATTACAGAGCCTCCAACAGCTTGAACAGTCCCCTGCTGACAAGCAGAGTCCATGGATTCATGAGGTTGTCTCCATAACCGTACACGACCATCCGATCGATTCAATTTGAAATGAGACTCGTCCGACCAGACAACATGTTTTCGTTGTCAACAGTCTAATGTCGCTGTTGACACGCCCGAGCGAGGCGTAAAGCTTCGTGTCGTGCAGTCATCAAGGGTACATGAATGGGCTTTCGGCTCCGAAAGCCCATATCGATGATGCTTCGTTGAATGGTTCGCACACTAACACTTTTTGATGGCCTAGCATTGAACTGTGCAGCAACTTGCGGAAGTGTTGCACTTCTGTCACGTTGAAAGATTCTCTTCAGTCGTCGTTGGTCCCGTTCTTGTGGGATCTTTTTCCGGCCTCAGCGATGTCGAAGATTTGATGCTTTACCGGATCCCTGATATTCAGGTGAAATGGTCGTACGGGAAAATGACCACTTCATCACTACCTGCTCGTGCCCCGACTATAAAATAACCTGCCAGCATAGCAGCAGTAACTGATCTAACAACTGCGCCAGGCACTTGCTTATGTAGGCGTTGCCGACCTCAGCGCCATATTCTGTCTGTTTACATATCTCTGTATTTGAACACGCATGCGTATATCAGTTTCTGTGGCACTACAGTGTAGATTCATCCGTAGGGTAATAGGATCTCGCTGCCGTCTACAGTAGAAATTACATGCAATACAGTCATACAGTCTACATTTGAATATTGCGTATGTGGTGAGGTCCACGTGACGTTGAATTTGACAGACTGCATCGAGTAAAGAAAAAAAAATACAGCGCGAATGGACACATAGTTGTCTGACTCTAATTGAAATGTTGCTAAATCTAAACTGGTAGATAAAAAGGCCTACTATCTCGCAAAGTCGTTGACGGAAAATTCTAAGATCCTTTTCTTCTGGTTAAAACCTAAAGGTATTTTGAATTTTCCATCTTCCCACTAACAACTATTTAGAAATGCCTTGTTTCACTTTATGCTTACTAAATTCAGCAAAAATATTCAGTTTGCCACATAACAACTGACCCTGTGCAGAAAAAAGTTTTATTCCTGCTTTTATGTAAATTTGAACAGAAGAGAGAGGCAGAGAATCGGGGCGTTCAAAGTACAAGGGAATCAAGTCCATTTACGGTTATTTTGGGTTTATTCCATTTTTATGTACTACTTATGAGGCAGCTTTCAGAACATAAAAGATTCAAGTCAGTCACTGTACATAATTGCTATAGGACTGGCAACACCGAGCATGGTGGGTAACAGTCTTTTGTTCAGAGCAAAATGGGGACGCGTCCAGTTTGAGTGGTTTCTATTGTCAGTGTGTGAGCTCTAATTGAAGCGGACATGATTATGATTGATTCGTCTGAAGATATGGAAGATAATGCGTTCAGAATAAAAGCATCCTAGCTCAGGTAAACTAATAATTTCTTTGTAAATTTGATAAATTAGAATTAACAGAGGAGTTAACAATCAAACAGCTGTTGAGATTAAATGCTTGATGACTTTATTTTATGGTATTTTCATAGTCACTGTATGTTGTATTAGCACATTTTTTTCCTACGGTCGCAGGTTCGAATCCTGCCTAGGGCGTGGATGTGTGTGATGTCCTTAGGTTAGTTAGGTTTAAGTAGTTCTAAGTTCTAGGGGACTGATGACCACAGATGTTAAGTCCCATAGTGCTCAGAGCCATTTGAACCATAGCACATTTTTCTTGCAGTGCAGGAGAGGACGCTGGTGCTTCTGCAGCAGCCGACAATAATGTCTACAATCAAGGTGGAGCGGAGAGCAGAGAAAGCAGACATTCTCGACATCCTGAGAAGTGGAAGACGAGATAACGACAGTAGAGCTGTGGACAGAAGTATACTACAGATGAGGGGGTAAGAGTTCCAACTAAAAGCCTCCTACTAATGCTCCTTGTTGCATGTTGCCGCGGCACAACCACCTCGGAGAAGAATTTCTGCTATACATTCCGCCTCTGCATCACCATTTTTACAAGAATTTACCGTGTGTCACTGTCTCAAGAGCTTCCTCAGCCTTGCAATAGCAAGCAAATGAAAGTAAATACATTTCTTCTTTGAATTTGAATTGCATAACTTCCTGTTTGGAAAGATTACTTATGAATACACAAAGGGAACAAAATTTATAATTTTATGTTCAATACATTTATTTTCCTTACTTTTTCCTTAGTGAAATCTCTAGACTAGAATGAAGAGGAAGACACAAGCACAATACGATGTAACAAAAAATCAAGTCCAAAATTTCACTTTTTTAAGTGAGGTAGTATTTAATGGCACTTAAATGTATCCTTATTCAAGATGTGAATACGTTATACAAAATATCTTCTATCTTTCGAATACAGTAAAATGATTTAAAATTGTTCCTGTAATTAATCATCCAGGAAAAAGCTTTATGTTTATTTTTCTCAAAACTCTCTTACTGTGACTTGATTCACTTGGGCACTGAACGTCCCAATCGTTTTTCTGTCCACTTTCATTCATGTTCGCACGCGCGACAGCGCTGATGTTCATATGTGGTTACAGTAGCGCACAGTCCTCAACTCTTGGTGGCATTCAGAATTGCGCCTCTCCAAATCCTAATCTCGTATGCAGCTTCACGTACGCTTGGCTTCATACGTTACTACTATTGGAGGTAAAGCGTGATAAATTAATGTGCTACTTGTTGCTGTGTCTAACGCTCAACAGACATGCAACTCACAGCTAAATGATTCTGTTAGGGATAATGCCATAAGAATACAAATAGATCGCGATTTTCGTAAACATATTCCAGGAACGTCAGTGCCATCTTTCTTAACGATACCAATAACGATCAAAAATTAGTTAAAACGTGCAATAATTCATTCTCTATAAAAATGCATCAGTCAACAGTTACCACGCAATTTTCCACTTGCAAGCTATTATGAACATCATTTGCGTTTCACACGCTGCACAGTTTTGTTTAGGTTCAGACGAGGCGTGTTTTTATAGGTAAGCTGTCTGTGGTACTTGTTCTCATTACACATATTTTCTGTTAATGGAAAAATTGTGAATATTTCATATGAAGTATTACATGGGAAGCAGTATAATAAATAATTCTAAGTACTGGTGATTTGTATGAGTCTAAATGTGCTGTAACAAAAGTTTTTATGTAGTGTATTAATCGTTTATCATGTTCTTACAGAATGCTCTTGAATGACTGACAACAGTACTACAGTATTAAGTTATAAAATTAAGTAGTAAAGAATAAATCAATTTCATGATTTCTTGTAGATATGAAGAACCCGAACATTCGTCTAGAATTGATTAATTCATTTTTATACAGAAATGCAATTTGGTAACGAATCACAAAAGTAAATAGTAAATTGGGAAACCGCACAAAAATATTAATTTTTGCAGCCCAAACGCTTTTCTTTTGTCGAGTGGCGCCGACATTTTGTACTTGATTAATTTTATTTTACGAAGGCCTTAAAGGGCTGCTGCTTCCTACGAACGATTTTCGGAAATGAAGTTTACAATCGCGCACGTAGTAACTTCTTTTGTCTGTGGTAATTTTAATCAATATACGATTCATCGGTACTAATAAATATATACAGAAATTGCTACAATTTCCAAGCAGAAAACTTTGCGAGTAGAAAATCACACAGTTCATTGTAATCTTTGGAGTTAATGGGACAAATATTCAAGCAAGTGTTTATTTGCTTTCCTTACATGAATAACAAAGGGTACCTTCCCAGTGTTATTTTCTTGTACAGTGTTAAAATAATGATTTATGCGAGGACGGAAGTTATTGTGAAGATAAACCGCAGGAACTGTCTTTTATTCACGCTGTGTGAACCGAGAAGTAATGAATCCATAATCTTGATGGAAGTATAACGAAACTTCTCTGTACTAATATACAGGGTGAGCACAAAGTCTTGCCCTGATTATAACACTTTATGGCAGAATAACCGTTTGACATAATAATTTTCATTTGATGCTGTTACATAGGTTATTGTTACTAGTTTTTTTTAAGACCACTTACGTTAGTAAACCTCAACGTGTGCTTCTTTGGTAGCGCGGAGAATGTCGAGGCGGTATTCCAGTTCCCGCCAGGTGTTCAGGTGTTTCGTAACGTGTTCTGTTACAATACCCACAGCAGCTTGTATCCTAGCTTTCAGTTCGTCGACGTCAGCAACTGGTGTGACGAACACTCTGTCCTTGGTATAGCCCCAGAAAAGAAAAAAGGTAAGGGTCGTAATGTCTGGAGAGCGGGGTGGCCAGGGTGTTGGACCGTTCCTTCCAACCCACCGATCCGGAAATGTTTCATCCAGGAAATCACGCAGGATCAAAGCCCAGTGGGAAGGGGGAGGGGGGGGGAGGAGGCGCTCCATCTTGCTGGAAAAGTATCCATGGTTGATATTCTTCTAACTGTGGGTATACGGACATTATACCTATTTACCATTCCACTGACTTGAAAGGTGTATTCATCGGTAAAGCAATTGCGATTTAAATAATCGTTAGCGCCATCAATCCTCTTGAAAACGTCAGTTGCAAATTCAGCACGTGTCAGCGAATCATTCGGTTCCAAGGCCTGCACGATTTGCCGTTTGGAAGCATGCAACCTAAGCCTTTCATGAAGAATCTTCACCACATTTGCTTGCGGTATTTGAAGTTGACGTGATGGTTGACGAGTTGATTTAGACTGACTCCGTTGAAACGATTGCCGAACACGATCATCAGTTGCATCACTCACACGAGGCCTGCCACTTCGAGGATGATCTTCAACGCTGCCTATTTCGTTAAATTTTGCATACCATCGCTTTATTGATTTAACGTCAGGAGGGATGCGTCCACGAGAAGCCCTAAATTTACGCTGAACACTGATGGGCAATTTCATTTCGTGAAACCAAAGCACACATTGCGCTTTCTCCTGCTTCGACGCCATTTCGCCAGCTACTGACGTGACCTAACAGGCCGCGTCGGTGTCGTGGAGCACTAGCGCCATCTGGTCACACCCGTTAGCTAGAGTACCTTACCTTGACGTTCAGAGAGACGTGACCGAGAGGAGATTTACACGATAAATATAGTCACAGAACCATTACATCAACGAGAAAGGTACTAGACATTAACAATTGGTAATTTTTTTTAAAGGGTCTATCTTACGCGAGATTTGTCACAGTCCTCCACCTTCTTCTGCCTTGCACTAATCATTCCATCTCTGTTTAATTAGTATCCCCAAAATCCTCTAGAACTTGTTTTGCATATCGTAGTCCTGGTATGCCCCTATTATTTTTCCCCTTCAACTACTGCTTATAGCGTCAAGTTGATAATTATTATCCCGGTAGTAGACTCGGCATAAAAAATTCCCCAACAATTCGCAGCGCCGTTGACAACATTCAACAGAGAAACGCAAAAGCCTACAGGCGAAAACAGTAGCCCTTTATACACTGGGATAGCGATATGCACACACATAGATAGCGGTAGTATCGCGTACACAAAGTATAAAAGGGCAGTGCATTGGCGGGGTTGCCATTTGTACAAAGGTGATTCATGTGAAAAGGTTTTCGACGTGATTGTGGCCGCGGGATGGGTATCAACAGACTTTGAAAGCGAAATGGTAGTTGAAGCCAGACACACGGGACATTTGTTTACGGCAAACCTTTGGGGAATTCAATATTCCGAGATTCACAGTGCCAAGAGTGTGCCGAGAATATCAAATTTCAGGCATTACCTCTCACCACGGACAACGCAGTGGCCGACGGTCTTCACTTAACGACTGAGATTAGCGGTTTTCGCGTAGAGTTGTCACTGCTAATAGACAAGCAAAACCGCGTGAAATAACCGCAAAATCAATGTGAGGCGTCCAACGATCATATCTGTTAGGACACTGCGACGAAATTTGGCGTTAATGGACTATGGCAGCAGATGTTCGTGCGAGTACCTTTGCTAACAGCACGACATGGCCTACAGCGCTTCTCCTGGGCTCGTGACCGTATCGGTTGAACCCTAACGACTGGAAAACCGTCAGCTGAGTTCCAATTTCAGTTGGTAAGAGCTGATGGTAGGGTTCGAATGTGGCCCAGACCTCATGAAGCCATAGACCCAATTTGTCAACAAGGCACTGTATAAGCTAGTAGTGGCTTCTTAATGGTGTGGACTTTGTTTGTATGCAATGAACTGGGTCCTCTGGTCCCAGTGAACCGATCATTGACTAGAAATGGTTATAATCGGCTACTTGGAGACCTTTTTCAGCCATTCATGGAATTCATGTTCCCAAATAACGATGGAATTTTTGTGGATGACAATGCTCCATGCCACAGGGCCACAACTGTTCGCGGCTGATTTGCAAAGCATTCTGGACTATTCGTGCGAATCATTTGTCACTCCGATCGCCAGACAAGAATCTCATCGAACATATATGGAACCAAATCAAGAGGTTAGTTCCTGCACAAAACCCTGCACTGCCAACACTTTCGCAATTATGGACGATTATAGAAGCAACACGGCCCAGTACTGATACAATGTTACGGGCGTCACATGAACTTTGTCGCCTCAGTCTAGAGGTGCGACAACGCTGTGGCGTTACCTTAGAGACTTTTACAAAATCGCATTAGGTTTTTGGGTGCGCTAGACGCGCAAATCAGCGACTCCAAGGACCTGCAACAGTCCGGGATCTTCCTTCGCAGTCGCTGCTATAAGTGACGTGTGTCCCCTAATCATGTCCTTTCTTCTGGTAATGATCTTCCAAAAAATTCTTATACTACTTGTGCTTTGTAGTGGAGTAAGGTGGGGTACTATGCAATACCATTTACTTCTGTAACTGTATCTCCGAACCGAACTCATTCTTTCCTCTTAAGCACACTTTAACATAAATTTCAGCTGTTTGGTAATAAGTATTTGTCTTTCTCTTAGTAAAATTTAAAATCTTACCATCGAGAAAAAGTTAAGAAAAATGTTGTACATGAAAGGTAATATGGGATGGTCGGAAATTGTGGTATAGGTGGTAAAATGCAAATAATTATTAAAAACATATTTTATGTACATAAAGTGCTCACTCTTAAAGACATTTATTATCAGCAACACAAAAAATAATTTACTTCGACAGCAAAACTGCTTATGTTTATTAACTTCGGAACAAACCTCTAAAGCAATTACTTGTTTATGTAGTAGAGCTGATTTCTTTCACATTCATTCATTTGTAGAAGACACAAATGCAATCCTCATTCTCAGTACCTGCAGAGTCGAGGTGGGCCTACATTTTATAAACAACGCATTTAATCCAAATTTCTCCTTGCATGTTTCTGGATTTTATTTCGTGTCATATGGAATAGCAAGTATCTCATATTGCCCGACACTCCATCTTGGACTTCACAATACAGGGTGTTTCCAAAAAAAAGACCTGATTTCGGACGTTAATATTTACTAAAGATGTTGCTTGAATGGGCAACGCCTAGGGTTTCACAAAATCGCCGTTACATATCAGTTAATTTGTCTTCTCAGTTTGCATTCAGTCAGGAATAAGATGGCATCCCCTCAACGGAAGGCTCTTTGTGTGCCGCAGTTCGCAAAGAGTGAGTCAGTGATTTCGATCCAGCGTGCTTTTCATCGACGCTTTGGCATTGATCATCCTGCATCCAAAAACATTCGTCGTTGGTATCGCCAATCTGAAGAAACAGAATGCTGGTGCGGAGGTAATAGTCCAGGTCTACCTCTCACTTCTGATATATATGTTGGAAAGAATTCGGCAAACGTTTCAACGGAGTCGACAAACGTTTACTCGTCGCGCAATCAGAGAACTGGTGATACCTCATACGACTATCTGGCGTCAAGCTCTTAGGGTTGGTGATAAAAGAAAATGGGTTCACTTTAGCAATGCTCTGCTAGAAAACATGGAAGACAATACATTTTGACCACGGTTAATTTTCAGTTTTGAAGCAACGTTTCATCTGCCCTTTACCCCGTAATGTAGAAGAAGTAAAGAACAGAATAACAGCCACCATAATTTCTGTAACACACATTGCGTAACGTTTATGACGAATTTCGCTATCGTTTAGATGTTGTTCGTGCTGCTGGTAGTGAACACGTAGTATAACCAAAACTTGAAGATTTTTTGAGTATTTTGCAATCCATCCCAGGTGTGTAGTACGTTTCCATTAATAAATATGGAGTTTTGAAATCAGGTCATTAGTTCTGAAATACCCTACCAACTGTATCCATAGCCAAAAATACAGCAAAACGTAACGATCTACTACTCTGTTACTTAGTAAATTGCATACTTTTAATGGTTAGTTACATTTTTAATAATTATCTGATATTTTTCAACTCAACTGCAAAAATCTTGTAAAACTGCGGAAAATTTTTCTGTGCCGTAACTCACACAGTGACTGGAGACGAACTGGACTTGCTACAGAATATCATGGAAACATTTAGAAACAGTTCATCTGTCTTCCACTGGGGATAATCACTCGACGAATGAGAAATGACGGTATTCCACGTTGACCAATTCCATAATACCCTAAGTTCACGTGCTTCGTTTCGTGTTTTAACTCTCTACTAACAAATATTCTTACAATATTCGATAGCACAATCGTAATATTTCGAGTTCCAATAGCCAATGGTCCTCGTTTCACTTTGATGCAGCGACGTGCTTCAGGTATAAAGATTCAGGAACTACCTACTCGTTTCCATCACTGCTTGATATCAGTAGAGCTCTTCTATTGAAGAAAACCTTCCTCGTCCGTTGCTATCCACTTCTCATGTCTTCCTCACTTCTACCACTCCATGTAAAACTTTTTTCTAGACAATGTACTGCTTTCACTTTTTCCACTACTGCGTCTTCCACTTTTGGCTTTATGCCAGTCATTCCGTTTCTTATTACTCTTCATCACCTTCATCTTTGTTCTGTTTACCCTTAAGGTTATTTCAACAGGTCGTCTAAATCTTTCACACACTACGTTATTATAGTGACACACTGATGGAAAACTCTGTCACAATTACAGAAGGGTTAACAAATTTAGACGAACTTAATGAACAATGATATGGGAAATGTAACCCACCTGTTGTTAATAACTTGGGCAAAGAGAAAAGTGTACGACTATATTTCGAAATACACTATGGGATCAAAAGCATTCGGACACCTGGATGGAAATGACTTACGAGTTCGTAGCGCACTCCATCGGTAATGCTGGAATTCACGATGGTGTTGGCCCACCGTTAGCCTTGACGACATCTTCCACTCTCGCAGGCATTCGTTCAATCAGGGGCTGAAAGGTTTCTTGGGGAATGTCAGCGCACTCTTCAAGGAGTGCTGCACTGAGAAGAGGTATCGATGTCGGTCGGTGAGACCTGGCACGACGTCGGCGTACCAAAACATCCCATATGTATTCTATAGAATTCAGGTCAAGACTCTATACAGGTCAGTCCATTACAGGGATGTTATTATCGTGTAAACACTCCGCCACAGGCCGTGAATTATGAATTGGTGCTCGATCGTGTTGAAAGATGCAATCGCCATCCCAAAATTGCTCTTCAACCTTGGGAAGCAAGAAGGTGCTCAAAATGTCAACATAAGCCTGTGCTGTGATAGTGCCACGCAAAACAACAAGGGGTGGAAGCCCCATCCATGAAAAACACGACCACACCATAACACAACCGCCTCCGAATTTTACTGTTGGCACTACACACACTGGCGGATGACGTTCACCGGGCATTCGGCATACCCACATCCTGCCATCGGATCGCCACATTGTTTACCGTGATTCGTCACTCCACATAACGTTTTTCCACTGTACAGTCGTCCAATGTTACGCTCCTTATACCAAGCGAGACGTCGTTTGGCATTTACCGGCGTCATGTGTTTCTTATGAGCAGCTGCTCGACCATGAAATCCAAGTTTTCTCACCTCCCGCCTAACTGTCATACTACTTGAAGTGGATCCTGATGCAGTTTGGAATTCCTGTCTGGATAGATGTCTGCCTATTACACATTATCACGCTCTTCAATTGTCGGCGGTCTCTGTCAGTCAACAGATGAGGTCGGCCTGTACGCTTTTGTGCTGGACGTGTCCCTTCACGTTTCCACTTCACTATCACATCGGAAACAGTGGACCTAGAGATGTTTAAGAGTGTAGAAATCTTGTGTACAGACGTATGACACAAGTGATACCCAATCACCTGACCATGTTCGAAGTCCGCTAGTTCCATGGAGAACACCATTCTGCTCTCTCACGATATCTAATGACTACTGAAGTCGCTGATATGGAGTACCTGGAGGCAGGTGGCAGCACAACGCACCTAATATGAAAAACGTACGTTTTTGAAGGTGTCCGGATACTTTTGATAACTTAGCGTAGCCCACTAGGAAAGCAATAAGAATCAATAGTGACGTAACAAATACAATACTTTCTGTGGTATGTCACATGAACCGTCACCTTCGAGAGTAAAATAAGTAGTTTAACTGAAATAAATCTGTCTTGATATGAATAAAACGTGTAGAGGTAGAGGTAACTGTGAAATATGACGACCCCTTCAGTGTTATCGTACCTGAAAATACTTCCATATTATGGCATACGGAAGAGTCGATGCAAGCCATAAACAGCTTCTTCTAAAAACTTGTTTGTAATTATCATCCCAAAATTGGCTCAAAAGGCTTTGAATTAATGAAACACAAGAAATTACATTGTTTTAGTTAAATTTATTGTTTATTTAACGCCTCTCTTAAACCACGTTGTTATAACATTGTTCTACACTTTTAACAGCAAACTACTGGGACACAGATGCCGGAGAGCAGACCCCCTGCAGCAGGACGATGGGGCCTCCTAGGCCGGCGCCTGGTTCATGCGGTGGAGCAGGGCGAAGTACGAATACGAGCCGTTCATCAGCTGCAACACACCACCACACCGACAACAACAACAAAATATTACACTCCCAGTCGTCAGGCACAAAGAATTATCTGTCACTCTAATCACGAAATGAAAATCTGAATCAGCACATCCTATAGGCTGTGTTTACAAACACGGTGTTTCTCTTAGCACTTTATAAAACTTCCATTTTCAAAAAGCCAGTGGATGTATTTCTTTACTTATTTCACCTAGTAACACACAAGCTCTAAAGTTATCGCCACAAAATTCTTACTTGTGGTAGCTCACTCACCGATTCTATGTCTGATTATTGGCTTTAATGAATTTTCGTATTCGAAATTTTCCTTATAATGATTGTTAAGTAGTATCAGTCTAAGAAACACAGTGTATATAGGCATAAACTGAAATTGGTTCCATTCTGTGTTACAAAGACAGAGTCGTTGTATTTTCAAATTCAAATATCAGAAATTTGAGATACTTGACACTTTCCTAGAATATAAATGCTGAACGGAAATTCCCGTCACAAATTTTTAGGATTTGTAGAGGGGAGTGAGTACATAATATTCTGAAGAGCAACCCATGTCCGGTAACGTACTGTTTCCATTCTACGACGGTTTCTGTTCAGGTGTTAAACCCATCCATTCCTGACTGAGGAACTGAGTTAGGCGTGACGCAGTACAATTATCAGGTAACAATTCGAAAGGAGACATAACGAAACATCCATTTATTACTTAAGCACATTTGTTTGTATTCATACTTAAACTGTGCGTGCCGCGCGGGATTAGCCGAGCGGTCTTGGGCGCTGCAGTCGTGGACTGTGCGGTTGGTCCGGCGGAGGTTCGAGTCCCCCCTCGGGCATGGCTGTGTGTGTTTGTCCTTAGGATAATTTAGGTTAAGCAGTGTGTAAGTTTAGGGACTGATGACACTAGTAGTTCAGTCCCTTCACACTCATTTGAACATTTTTTGAAACTGTGCGTGTTTACATTATTCCAAAACAAAACAGAACGCAGCGTACTGTACGTACAGAACACTACTGACGCATTACAAAACAGCGGCTCGATGTGGCAACCACCAACGTTGTTACAGACATTGAACGTATGAAGCATGTTCTGGTACACACGTCCCATCCCACCTCGTGTCTCTTCAAGTTTCTAGTGCAGCGGCCAGAATTCGCGACAGCGTGCCTTCCTTTCCTTTGTCTCTACAGGAATCTCGTAAACTAAACTTTGCATACGATCTCACAAGAAGTAGTCCATAGAAGTACAGTACACGTCATCCTGTATGCCCTATTTCGTACCAGGACAAGCAGATTTGAAACTTTTCTCTTTCCCTCAGCAGACGTGGATGAGTTACACATCCGATTGAAACGGTCGTAGAACGGAAACGGTACGTTTTCTGCTCAAAATGTTATGTACTCACGCACTCACTCCTTTCTACAAAATTTCGATCTGCGCATATCTGCGGCAGTAAATCGACGTTAAAGAATGACAATCTGGCAGCACTGTAATAACATGTACGGAAACTGCTTCTGCCGGCAGATATCAGCAGTGCTGTGCAGCTGCTGCAGTAGATAGCGTTTTGGGTTAGCATGTAAGAGAGCGAGCGTTTGAGTTTGGGTTGAAGTATATTAGTTTTTATTTGCTAAGTAAAATTCGTGTGGTACGCTATGTGGCGTCTTAATCTTCATATAGCTATCAGAGTAACGTTTCTAGAAAACTTTTGCGCTTACGTACTACGAACACAGAAATGGAAGTACAATCGTCTTCATTGGTCAGCTTTTAAAGACGCCTTTTACATGTCGTGGACGCGAACTATTTCAAACCACTGCATCTATTAGATTTCAAACATGATTTCTGTATACCCTCCCCCACTTGTGCTATAGATTATAGAACCAACTATCATTCTTGCCACCTTCAGGTCCATTACATTTCGTTAGGGCCTTACGCCAGCAGTAAGGCTAGCAAGGTGTCTTGCAAATAATTTCCAAACTGGATTACCAGTTGTATTATCAGCATGGAACCACTAATTATGCCTTTCAACATTAGTCTGACAAGCGCATGCTATTCAGTAAGCATCTCCATACGTTACTGTTATTATTATTATTATTATTATTATTATTATTATTATTGATGGAAATCTGGAAACATCACGTCCATTACCGTTAGGGAAACAATATAATTCGGAAACTAACGTTTCAAAGTCAGCAGTGTCGTGATGAATCATACCGAATATAAGCTGTAAGGAAGTTGATGTGCTGTAGATCGAACAGCCAACTGCGACTAGTGACGTATTTACACTGTATGTGCCGTCCACCAGACAGGGACTGGATGCTAGCGGAGTACGCGCCCGTGACAGACTCCATGTACATTCCATATGTGTCGTATTTTCTTCTTTTGTTATTCTACAACAGTGTGGCAGACGTATGGCATACACAGACGATGAATATGTGGTTATGATTCTGATCGTTGGTGCAGCTGATAACTGACCTGGTGTTGTCGCTCTTGAATATGCTGCTAGATATAGTGGTCGCGACATCCAGATAAAAACGTATTTCTTCGTTTGAAGGTTCGCCTTCGAGAGAGATGGTCCTCTTCTTTCACCATCGCATGACAGAAGTAGTCCACGGACTCCCTGCACTCCAGCTACTGAGGAAGCTATTCTGTACGCCATACACTAAAAACTACAGCGCAATGCACGTAGCGCAGGAAGAGAGCTGCGTGTTTCGCAACGCCCTGTCGTTGACGTGCTGCACGAGCACGGACTGCACCACATCATTATTCTTTAGTGTAATACCTGTATCCTATAGACCGCCGTCTGCGGATGCAGTTCTATGAATGGTTCCAAAAACAACAGGAAGGCAGCGACGACTTCGCAAACACTGTAATATGGTCGGAGGAAGTAGCGTTCACTCGTGACGGTGTCTTCAACACGCACAATGCTCACTATTGTGATGACGTTAACCCACATATCACCAGCGACCGTGGATATCAAGTTCGGTCTAGCATCAACGTTTGGCATGTAATATAGGGAGACAGGAGTTTGGATCCCCATTTGTTGCCTGACCGGTTGACTGCAGGAATTTGGGTCCCCATTTGTTGCCTGACTAGTTGACTGCACGAAGGTATCATGCATTCCTCTCAAAGTGTTTGCCTACTGCAGTGGAAGATGTTCCACTTCACTTTAGGCAGAGGTTATAGTTCCAACATAATGGTGCACCTCCACTCTTTGGAATTCATGTGCGACGGTATTTATGTGAAACATTTCTAGGGAAATGGCTCGGATGGGGAGATTCAATTGTATAGCCTCCGCATTCGCCGGCCGCAGTGGCCGAGCGGCTCTAGGCGCTACAGTCTGGAACCGTGCGACCGCTACGGTCGCAGGTTCGAATCCTGCCTCGGGCATGGATGTGTGTGATGTCCTTACGTTAGTTAGGTTTAAGTAGTTCTAAGTTCTAGGGGACTGATGACCTCAGAAGTTAAGTCCCATAGTACTCAGAGCCATTTGAACCATTTTTCTCCGCATTCACCTGACCTAAATCCCCTGGATTTCTTCCTGTGGGGACACTTGAAGGAGAACGTGTATTCTCCTCCACCGACGCATGTGGAAGAACTGATAGCGAGTGTACATGTTGCTCTTGTATCTGTGGATGTAGCCATGTTGTGAAGAGACCTGAGTTGTACGATTCAGCGAGTTGCGCAATGTTTAGACATACAAGGGGGTCGCTTTGAGCATCTGCTCTGAGGGCAACTTATTCTTTTGTAAACGTCATGCGGTCATTAATATGGAAATTATTATTGTTACTGGTTGCTAATGTCTTACATCTGAGTGGATGTATTGCATGTAGCATAAATGACTAGTAGATGTTGAGTTATTCAACTGTGAAGTCAACCTTAGCATCTATAAATAGATATTATTTTTGTAGTTATTCTGTCCTATGAATGGTTATTTGTTTCAAATGTCCATTACTGACTTGTGTGACCATGTTTTTGTTACGTTCTCCGTTACAAAACACTATTCTAGAAACGTCGGATACATGCGGCGTAAGAAACGATGTATACGACAGTGTTACATGGTAGAATGAAACTAGTGCCGGCCGAAGTGGCCGCGCGGTTTTGGGGCTGGAGTCTGGAACCGCGAGACCGCTACGGTCGCAGGTTCGAATCCTGCCTCGGGCATGGATGTGTGTGATGTCCTTAGGTTAGTTAGGTTTAACTACACTCCTGGAAATGGAAAAAAGAACACATTGACACTGGTGTGTCAAACCCACCATACTTGCTCCGGACACTGCGAGAGGGCTGTACAAGCAATGATCACACGCACGGCACAGCGGACACACCAGGAACCGCGGTGTTGGCCGTCGAATGGCGCTAGCTGCGCAGCATTTGTGCACCGCCGCCGTCAGTGTCAGCCAGTTTGCCGTGGCATACGGAGCTCCATCGCAGTCTTTAACACTGGTAGCATGCCGCGACAGCGTGGACGTGAACCGTATGTGCAGTTGACGGACTTTGAGCGAGGGCGTATAGTGGGCATGCGGGAGGCCGGGTGGACGTACCGCCGAATTGCTCAACACGTGGGGCGTGAGGTCTCCACAGTACATCGATGTTGTCGCCAGTGGTCGGCGGAAGGTGCACGTGCCCGTCGACCTGGGACCGGACCGCAGCGACGCACGGATGCACGCCAAAACCGTAGGATCCTACGCAGTGCCGTAGGGGACCGCACCGCCACTTCCCAGCAAATTAGGGACACTGTTGCTCCTGGGGTATCGGCGAGGACCATTCGCAACCGTCTCCATGAAGCTGGGCTACGGTCCCGCACACCGTTAGGCCGTCTTCCGCTCACGCCCCAACATCGTGCAGCCCACCTCCAGTGGTGTCGCGACAGGCGTGAATGGAGGGACGAATGGAGACGTGTCGTCTTCAGCGATGAGAGTCGCTTCTGCCTTGGTGCCAGTGATGGTCGTATGCGTGTTTGGCGCCGTGCAGGTTAGCGCCACAATCAGGACTGCATACGACCGAGGCACACAGGGCCAACACCCGGCATCATGGTGTGGGGAGCGATCTCCTACACTGGCCGTACACCACTGGTGATCGTCGAGGGGACACTGAATAGTGCACGGTACATCCAAACCGTCATCGACCCATCGTTCTACCATTCCTAGACCGGCAAGGGAACTTGCTGTTCCAACAGGACAATGCACGTCCGCATGTATCCCGTGCCACCAAACGTGCTCTAGAAGGTGTAAGTCAACTACCTTGGCCAGCAAGATCTCCGGATCTGTCCCCCATTGAGCATGTTTGGGACTGGATGAAGCGTCGTCTCACGCGGTCTGCACGTCCAGCACGAACGCTGGTCCAACTGAGGCGCCAGGTGGAAATGGCATGGCAAGCCGTTCCACAGGACTACATCCAGCATCTCTACGATCGTCTCCATGGGAGAATAGCAGCCTGCATTGCTGCGAAAGGTGGATATACACTGTACTAGTGCCGACATTGTGCATGCTCTGTTGCCTGTGTCTATGTGCCTGTGGTTCTGTCAGTGTGATCATGTGATGTATCTGACCCCAGGAATGTGTCAATAAAGTTTCCCCTTCCTGGGACAATGAATTCACGGTGTTCTTATTTCAATTTCCAGGAGTGTAGTTCTAGGTTCTAGGGGACTAATGACCTCAGCAGTTGAGTCCCATAGTGCTCAGAGCCATTTTGAATGAAACTAGCAAATAAAAATAAATATGCCTCAGCCCAAAATCGATCCTCAACTCCCTTCATACTAACCCAAAATACTATCCACTGCACCAACTGTACAGCAATACCGATGTATGCTGACAGAGGTAGTTACCGTAATGTGATTAGTGTTGCCAGATTGCCAGACTTTAACGTTCATTTACTGCCGGAAATATGCGCAGAATGAAATTTTGTGACAGACATTTTTGTATTGCCAGTATGCGAGGAATCGCGCTGCAAAGCCCTAGTGCGCGAATTTTTCTTCACCCTGCACGAAGAAAAATACTACCACAACAGTTGGTACTTCTGTATTTACTTTGGTGGATGATAGATTAGAATCAGTAAATCAGAAATTATTACTAATGGGATTTATGATAATGTTTCGAAGAAAAAAATTGTTCAAATGGCTCGGAGCACTATGCGACTTAACTTCTGAGGTCATCAGTCGCCTAGAACTTAGAACTAATTAAACCTAACTAACCTAAGGACATCACACACATCTATGCCCCAGGCAGAATTCGAACCTGCGACCGTAGCGGTCGCTCGGCTCCAGACTGCAGCGCCTAGAACCGCCCGGCCACTCCGGCCGGCTGTTTCGAAGACTGACAAAAAATAGGCGGTAGGGTAGCGTGTGGAAACCAATACAGACATCCGCCTCCGTAGAGAAGGTCGCTAACACACGCCTGTGCAGTGGTATTCAGCTGTCGTTTGATGCGACTTTCCTTGATAGTCACTCCTGTGCAAGACCCTCCACTTCCGCATAGCTACTGCAGCCGTATGCGTTTGCACATGCTTGCTATAGTCAAGCCTTGATGATTTCTTGATTCCTTGTTTCCTATCAGCCAATCCCTTCTTTTAACCAAAATGTGCCATTCATTTATTTATTCCACAGTGCGATTCAGCAGCACTTCTTTAGCTATTTGTTTTACCCGTCTAAAGTTAAGCAGTACATCACAAAAAGTTCTATTTCTTCTATTAACCGTTTACCTTGAACGCTTCACTTCTGTACAAGGCTGCATTCCAGACAAATATCTGAAGAAAATACTTCCCAGTAACTAAACTGATACTCCATGTGAACAATGTTCCCTTCTTCAGAAATGCTCTTCTGGTTTTTGTCGCCAGTCCTGTTTCAGTACAAGTTGTATATAACCTTTCGCTCGCTATCCTTTATCCCTGTAGAATTTCCTAGTGTGTAGTCTATTCAATATTGACAAAAGTTTCTGTACCCTATGTATTCTGTCTGTAACCTATCTTCTAAATCATAAGGTCAGTATTGCCTCAGGTGTTGCTATATTTGCCTGGTACCCACACTGATCCCTCCCGAGGTCGATCTCCGCCAGTTTCCCTATTATTCTGTAAATAACTCGTGTCACTTCTTCGCGGTCATTTACAGTCGTCTGCTGCTACACACATTTCAAGCTGCATATTGACGCGAACGTCGCTAAGCGTTTCCCTGTTTCACAGAGTTTGTTGTCTAGCTGTGTGCTGCAGTAGTATATCGCTAGGAAACTGTGAGGCAGGTCTCGGCATGGAGACTGAGCTTTGGCGTGAGTCACCCAATAGTAAAGCTCGGCGGCCGAATCATTTCACAAGGCCGCGTAGTCGGCGGACAAACGCGCACTTTCAACTGCACGTCTTCCGTTTTCTGCTGTGACGCAGTGCCGTTCTGTTTAGTGTAACAATTTGTCTTGTAATAATGAAACTGGCCATTGAAGCAGCTTTGTTCTGGATTGTGGTGAGATGGCTGCTCGCTAGCACTCTTGCACTTCATTTAGTTGCGCATCATTTACGTAATTAGAATTGTGGATCACTGAATTTCTTTACACAAGATACTTCGCAGTCGTATTTGACGTAGGTAACGTAGGCAACGTTAGGTCTTTGCTACATTCACAACTTTAATACAACAAGTTGGAATCAACATCCAATTTTCTTCAGTTATTTGGGCTAGCAAGTTACTTATCCCATTGCTCTTCCACTCATCACATAATATTTCGGGCATTAATGTTTTTTTTTTTTTTTTTTTTTTTTTTTATGGATGGTCATCTAAAGATACGTGGTTTGCTGAATGGGATGTGTATATGAAACATGAAAGTTTTTAGTGATTCAAATTCTTCTGGGTATTATGTCGCGTCATTGCTAAAAACTAACAACAATAATAAACTAAAAACGACGTTTCGGCCGAACTGCAACGGCCTTCCTCAGGGCGCGACTGGTTTTGCATGGGGATAGGTGCTTCTATTTATCGTTGTCTGACTCCCCTCCACCATGGACCTTGGACCTTACCGTTGCTGGGGAGGCTTGCGTGCCTCAACGATACAGATAGCCGTACCATAGGTGCAACGACAACGGAAGGGTATCTGTTGAGAGGCCAGACAAACATGTGGTTCCTGAAGAGGGGCAGCAGCCTTTTCAGTAGTTGCAGGGGCAACAGTCTGGATGATTGACTGATCTGGCCTTGTAACACTAACCAAAACAGCCTTGCTGTTGTGGTACTGCGAACGGCTGAAAACAAGGGGAAACTACGGCCGTAATTTTTCCCGAGGGCATGCAGCTTTACTGTATGGTTAAATGATGATGGCGTCCTCTTGGGTAAAATATTCCGGAGGTAAAATAGTCCCCCATTCGGATCTCCGGGCGGGGACTACTCATGAGGACGTCGTTATTAGGAGAAAGAAAACTGGCATTCTACGGATCGGAGCGTGGAATGTCAGATCCCTTAATCGGGAAGGTAGGTTAGACAATTTAAAAAGGGAAATGGATATGTTAAAGTTAGATGTAGTGGAAATTAGTGAAGTTCGGTGGCAGGAGGAACAAGACTTCTGGTCAGGTGAATACAGGGTTATAAATACAAAATCAAATAGGGGTAATGCAGGAGTAGGTTTAATAATGAATAAAAAAAATAGGAGTGCGGGTAAGCTACTACAAACAGCATAGTGAACACATTATTGTGGCCAAGATAGACACGAAGCCCATACCTACTACAGTAGCACAAGTTTATATGCCAACTAGCTTTGCAGATGACGAAGAAATTGAAGAAATGTATGATGAGATAAAAGAAATTATTCAGGTAGTGAAAGGGGACGAAAATTTAATAGTCATGGGGACTGGAATTCGACAGTAGGAAAATGGAGACAAGGAAACATAGTAGGTGAATATGGATTGGGGCTAAGAAATGAAAGAGGAAGCCATCTGGTAGAATTTTGCACAGAGCATAACTTAATCATAGCTAACACTTGGTTCAAGAACCATAAGAGAAGGTTGTATACATGGAAGAATACTGGAGATACTAAAAGGTATCAGATAGATTACATAATGGTAAGACAGAGATTTAGGAACCAGGTTTTAAATTGTAGGACATTTCCAGGGGCAGATGTGGGCTCTGACCACAATATATTGGTTATGAACTGTAGATTAAAACTGAAGAAATTGCAAAAAGGTGGGAATTTAAGGATATGGGACCTGGATAAACTGAGTAAACCAGAGGTTTTACAGAGTTTCAGGGACAGCATAAGGGAACAATTGATAGGAATGGGGGAAAGAAATACAATAGAAGACGAATGGGTAGCTCTGAGGGATGAAGTAGTGAAGGCAGCAGAGGATAAAGTAGGTAAAAAGACGAGGGCTAGTAGAAATCCTTGGGTAACAGAAGAAATATTGAATTTAATTGACGAAAGGAGAAAATATAAAAATGCAGTAAATGAAGCAGGAAAAAAGGAATACAAACGTCTCAAAAATGAGATCGACAGGAAGTGAAAAATGGCTATGCAGGCATGACTAGAGGACAAATGTAAGGATGTAGAGGCTTATCTCACTAGGGGTAAGATAGATACACCCTACAGGAAAATTAAAGAGACCGTTGGAGAAAAGAGAGCCACTTGTGTGAATATCAAGAGCTCAGATGGAAACCCAGTTCTAAGCAAAGAGGGGAAAGCAGAAAGGTGGAAGGAGTATATAGAGGATCTATACAAGGGCGATGTACTTGAGGGCAATATTACGGAAATGGAAGAGGATGCAGATGAAGATAAAATGGGAGATACGATATTGCGTGAAGAGTTTGACAGAGCACTGAAAGACCTGAGTCGAAACAAGGCCCCGGGAGTAGACAACATTCCATTAGAACTACTGACGACATTGTTAGAGCCAGTCCTGACAAAACTCTACCATCTGGTGAGCAACCCCCCCCCCCCCCCCCCCCATGAACCATGGACCTTGTCGTTGGTGGGGTGGCTTGTGTGTGATCTGGCCTTGTAACACTAACCAAAACGGCCTTGCTGTTGTGGTACTGCGAACGGCTGAAAGCAAGGGGAAACTACAGCCGTAATTTTTCCCGAGGGCATGCAGCTTCACTGTATGATTAAATGATGATGCCGTCCTCTTGGGTAAAATATTCCGGAGGTAAAATAGTCCCCCATTCGGATCTCCGGGCGGGGACTACTCAAGAGGATGTCGTTATCAGGAGAAAGAAAACTGGCGTTCTACGGATCGGAGCGTGGAATGTCAGATCCCTTAATCGGGCAGGTAGGTTAGAAAATTTAAAAAGGGAAATGGATAGGTTAAAGTTAGATATAGTGGGAATTAGTGAAGTTCGGTGGCAGGAGGAACAAGACTTCTGGTCAGGTGACTACAGGGTTATAAACACAAAGTCAAATAGGGGTAATGCAGGAGTAGGTTTAATAATGAATAGGAAAATAGGAATGCGGGTAAGCTACTATAAACAGCATAGTGAATGCATTATTGTGGCCAAGATAGATACGAAGCCCACACCTACTACAGTAGTACAAGTTTATATGCCAACTAGCTCTGCAGATGACGAAGAAATTGAAGAAATGTATGATGAAATAAAAGAAATTATTCAGATAGTGAAGGGAGTTGAATATTTAATAGTCATGGGTGACTGAAATTCGAGTGTAGGAAAAGGGAGAGAAGGAAACGTAGTAGGTGAATATGGATTGGGGCTATGAAATGAAAGAGGAAGCCGCCTGGTAGAATTTTGCACAGAGCACAACTTAATCATAGCTAACACTTGGTTTAAGAATCATGATAGAAAGTTGTATACATGGAAGAACGCTGGAGATACTAAAAGGTATCAGATAGATTATATAATGGTAAGACAGAGATATAGGAACCAGGTTTTAAATTGTAAGACATTTCCAGGGGCAGATGTGGACTCTGACCACAATTTATTGGTTATGACCTGTAGATTAAAACTGAAGAAACTGCAAAAAGGTGGGAATTTAAGGAGATGGGACCTGGATAAACTGAAAGAACCAGATGTTGTAGAGAGTTTCAGGGAGAGCATAAGGGAACAATTGACAGGAATGGGGGAAAGAAATACAGTAGAAGAAGAATGGGTAGCTTTGAGGGATGAAGTAGTGAAGGCAGCAGAGGATCAAGTAGGTAAAAAGAAGAGGGCTAGTAGAAATCCTTGGGTAACAGAAGAAATATTGAATTTAATTGATGAAAGGAGAGAATATAAAAATGCAGTAAGTGAAGTAGGCAAAAAGGAATACAAACGTCTCAAAAATGAGATCGACAGGAAGTGCAAAATGGCTAAGCAGGCATGGCTAGAGGACAAATGTAAGGATGTGGAGGCTTATCTCACTAGGGGTAAGATAGATACTGCTTACAGGAAAATTAAAGAGACCTTTGGAGATAAGAGAACCACTTGTATGAACATCAAGAGCTCAGATGGAAACCCAGTTCAAAGAAGGGAAAGCAGAAAGGTGGAATGAGTATATAGAGGGTCTATACAAGGGCGATGCACTTGCGGACAATATTATGGAAATGGAAGAGGATGTAGATGAAGATGAAATGGGAGATAAGATACTGCATGAAGAGTTTGACAGAGCACTGAAAGACCTGAGTCGAAACAAGGCCCCCGGAGTAGACAACATTCCATTGGAACTACTGACGGCCTTGGGAGAGCCAGTCCTGACAAAACTCTACCATCTGGTGAGCAAGATGTATGAAATAGGCGAAATACCCTCAGACTTCAAGAAGAATATAATAATTCCAATCCCAAAGAAAGCAGGTGTGGACAGATGTGAAAATTACCGAACTATCAGTTTAATAAGCCACAGCTGCAAAATACTAACGCGAATTATTTACAGACGAATGGAAAAACTGGTAAAAGCCGACCTCGGGGAAGATCAGTTTGGATTCCGTAGAAATGTTGGAACACGTGGGCAATACTGACCTTACGAATTATCTTAGAAGAAAGATTAAGGAAAGGCAAACCTACGTTTCTAGCATTTGTAGACTTAGAGAAAGCTTTTGACAATGTTGACTGGAATACTCTCTTTCAAATTCTAAAGGAGGCAGGGGTAAAATACAGGGAGCGAAAGGCTATTTACAATTTGTATAGAAACCAGATGGCAGTTATAAGAGTCGAGGGGCATGAAAGGGAAGCAGTGGTTGGGAAGGGAGTAAGACAGGGTTGTAGCCTCTCCCCGATGCTATTCAATCTGTATATTGAGCAAGCAGTAAAGGAAACAAAAGAAAAATTCGGAGTAGGTATTAAAATCCATGGAGAAGAAATAAAAACGTTGAGGTTCGCCGATGACATTGTAATTCTGTCAGAGACAGCAAAGGACTTGGAAGAGCAGTTGAACGGAATGGATAGTGTCTTGAAGGGAGGATATAAGATGAACATCAACGAAAGCAAAACGAGGATAATGGAATGTAGTCGAATTAAGTCGGGTGATGTTGAGGGTATTAGATTAGGAAATGAGACACTAAAAGTAGTAAAGGAGTTTTGCTATTTGGGGAGCAAAATAACTGATGATGGTCGAAGTAGAGAGGATATAAAATGTAGACTGGCAATGGCAAGGAAAGCGTTTCTGAAGAAGAGAAATTTGTTAACATCGAGTATAGATTTAAGTGGCAGGAAGTCATTTCTGAAAGTATTTGTATGGAGTGTAGCCATGTATGGAAGTGAAACATGGACGGTAAATAGTTTAGACAACAAGAGAATTGAAGCTTTCGAAATGTGGTGCTACAGAAGAATGCTGAAGATTAGATGGGTAGATCACATAACTAATGAGGAAGTATTGAATAGGATTGGGGAGAAGAGAAGTTTGTGGCACAACTTGACCAGAAGAAGGGATCGGTTGGTAGGACATGTTCTGAGGCATCGAGGGATCACCAATTTAGTGTTGGAGGGCAGCGTGGAGGGTAAAAATCGTAGGGGGAGACCAAGAGATGAATACACTAAGCAGAATCAGAAAGATGTAGTTTGCAGTAGGTACTGGGAGATGAAGAAGCTTGCAGAGGATAGAGTAGCATGGAGAGCTGCATCAAACCAGTCTCAGGACTGAAGACCACAACAACAACAACTGGTGAGCAAGATGTACGAGACAGGCGAAATACCTTCAGACTTCAAGAAGAATATAATAATTCCAATCCCAAAGAAAGCAGGTGTTGACAGATGTGAAAATTACCGAACTATCATTTTAATAAGTCACAGCTGCAAAATACTAACGCGAATTATTTACAGACGAATGGAAAAACTGGTAAAAGCCGACCTCGGGGAAGATCAGTTTGGATTCCGTAGAAATGTTGGAACACGTGGGCAATACTGACCTTACGAATTATCTTAGAAGAAAGATTAAGGAAAGGCAAACCTACGTTTCTAGCATTTGTAGACTTAGAGAAAGCTTTTGACAATGTTGACCGGAATACTCTCTTTCAAATCCTGAAGGTGGCAGGGGTAAAATACAGGGAGCGAAAGGATATTTACAATTTGTACAGAAACCAGATGGCAGTTATAAGAGTCGAGGGGCATGAAAGGGAAGCAGTGGTTGGGAAGGGTGTGAGACAGGGTTGTAGCCTCTCCCCGATGTTATTCAATCTGTATATTGAGCAAGCAGTAAAGGAAACAAAAGAAAAATTTGGAGTAGGTATTAAAATGCAGGGAGAAGAAATAAAAACTTTGAGGTTCGCCGATTACATTGTAATTCTGTCAGAGACAGCAAATGACTTGGAAGAGCAGTTGAACGGAATGGACAGTGTCTTGAAAGGAGGATATAAGATGAACATCAACAAAAGCAAAACGAGGATAATGGAATGTAGTCGAATTAAGTCGGGTGATGCTGAGGGAATTAGATTATTAAATGAGACACTTAAAGTAGTAAAGGAGTTTTGCTATTTGGGGAGCAAAATAACTGATGATGGTCGAAGTAGAGAAGATATAAAATGTAGACTGGCAATGGCTAGGAAAGCGTTTCTGAAGAAAAGAAATTTGTTAACATCGAGTATAGATTTAAGTGCCAGGAAGTCGTTTCTGAAAGTATTTGTATGGAGTGTAGCCATGTATGGAAGTGAAACATGAACAATAAATAGTTTGGACAAGAAGAGAATAGAAGCTTTCGAAATGTGGTGCTACAGAAGAATGTTCTAGATTAGGTGGGTAGATCACGTAACCAATGAGGAGGTACTGAATAGGATTGGGGAGAAGAGAAGTTTGTGGCACAACTTGACTAGAAGAAGGGATCGGTTGGTAGGACATGTCCTGAGGCATCAAGGGATCACAAATTTAGCATTGGAGGGCAGTGTGAAGTGTAAAAATCATAGAGGGAGACCAAGAGATGATACACTAAGCAGATTCAGAAGGATGTAGGTTGCAGTAGGTACTGGGAGATGAAGCAGCTTGCACAGGATAGATTAGCACGGAGAGCTGCATCAAACCAGTCTCAGGACTGAAGACCACAACAACAACAACATCGATGTCTGACGTCACTGTTGTAAAACTTTTAATTGGCATTCTAAATGATTGGCTAGTCATGACGTAAGGGAAGATGGAAGGAAAGAGGCTATTCGTGGATGTCCATGTCGTCAGCGATTGGTAGCTGTCCGCCAATAAGCTTTCGGCTTCTGGTCGAGCAGTTTTCCTCCTGGTGTGCGCGGAAGTGGACTGACAGTTGCTCTACAGCTGTTTGTGCAGATACGTCCGTGTCCCGTGTAGCTTCTGCCCCGCGACCGCTCGCGGCCCGTTGGACTGGGATGGCAGGCAGCCAGGACGCAGGGAGTTTGTGGGCATCTTCTCTGTTGATGTTGTCAGGCTGCTTAGTAATTTCAATCGCCTCCCGTATTTTGCGTTCTCGCATCCTCGATTCTTTCGCCAGTACTCGGGCTTCCTGGAACCTGTCCACAGTCACGGTGGTGTTCCGCTATCGCCGATTTATTATGTTGTTGTAATCGTACAAAGCGTTCGTGTTCTGCTACTCGTAAGCCGACAAGATTTATGACTGGTTACTACGGTGCTACAGTTTTATACTTGACACGGCCAAACTTTGGCATGCAATAGATTAGTGTCACTGGCTTCTGAAGAAGGCCAAATTATTTTGGCTGTAACCTGGGTAAAGATTGGTTTCTGTTTGCAACTGAGGCTGACGTGTTACATGTTCAATTGTCACAGTTGCTGACAGGGCTGCACAATGTTAAAAATTCTAAATACATTTCTTTGAAATCTCATGAAGTGTTTTGCACAAGCGCGAGTGTGAGGACTTTTTAAAGAACCATTGTCGTGGCGGTACTGTGGGCAAACGGTTTTAAGTGCAGATTGGTAATTTGTGGATCTGGTTTTGAGTGCCTCTGATAAAATTTTCTACTTTTATTTTATTTTATTCGTCACACCGTTAAGCTATTAACTATAAAATTTCAGTTTATGTTCATAAAATTAATATAGCCAATTTGGGCTAGATGATGGTAAAACGTGTGAGTATACGAAGAAATTTAGTGTGAAAGCGTTTTCTGCAGATGATCCGCTGAAGAAGTCCTTTACCAGTAGATACTTGGAGGAGAAAGGGAGATTTAAAGAGTTAGGTAGATGTATTTCAAATGAAAATCGAAGAACAGAAGGGCGTGGGATAACGCTCGCTGATTTGACTTACATAACCCTGAAAATTTCGAAATATTTACAAAATATTTTGATCAGCTTCTTAATTTTTCTGAACCATCCATAAGCTCGAACTCGAACACGATGAAAATCTGGAAAAAAAACTATTCTAAACCACCAAGGCAGACGTAATTAAAACCTTATTAAGCTGCTGGAGGAGACTCTATTACAGCAGAACTTTTAAAATTGTCTCTACCAAAAATAAAAAAGAGCCAAAATTAATGTTTCAGAAAACTCAGAAAACAGAAAAACTCCCAGGAGTATGGAAGGTGGCCCTTATAAATCTACTACAGAAGAAAGGCAATAAACTGATGTTAACAACAACACAGGAATTTCTTTGCAATCAGTTGCATATAACAAGTCCCCCAAGACTAGACTAAAAACAGCACTGAAGAATAATTTAGATGAATAGCAAGGTAATTTTAGGAACGACCACTCATGTTCTGAACGAATATTTAATCTGAAGTCAGTCATTTTCCACAAATTACTGAATGCAAAAGATAAGTATTTTTCCTTGAAACTGTGTGTAGCGTATTGTGTAAGCGTACGGTATTTTTAAAGCCGTATTGTCACGACTACACCATGGACGCGTAGTGTAAAGCATAGATGGGTAATTCGTGGACCTGGGTTCAGTTCCCATAGACGCCAAAAATTTGTTTTCCCTTTTATTTTATTCCTTGAAATGTAAAACTATTAATTATTAAGTTATTATTAAACAGTTCAGTTTATATACGTAAAATTAATATATTCAACTTAGTTATGATTACTACCATGTAATTCAAAAGGCTATAGACCACCACATTGTAGCACATTTGTATAATTTTGCACGAGCTGGGTATAGGGTGTCACTGGGTGCACAGTTCCATCAAAAAAGTTCAAATGTGTGTGAAATCTTATGGGGCTTAACTGCTAAGGTCATCAGTCCCTAAGCTTACACACTACTTAACCTAAATTATCCTAAGGACAAACACACACACCCATGCCCGAGGGAGGACTCGAACCTCCGCCGGGACCAGCCGCACAGTCCCTGACTGCACCGCCTTAGACCGTTCGGCTACAGTACCATCACCTATGGTTCGCGTACCTGGTAATACGGACAGCAGCTGTTACATTTCAAGTGTGTTAAGGGTTGTGACTGTATCATTAAACGAGATTACGTAAGACCGCGTGTTGGCTATTCTGTTCTGCCCTATCTCGACTGTTACTCTGGCCAGCATAATCTCCATGGTGTAAATGTCGTACAGCGTTGTTGGCCAGGAAATCCCACAGGGACAGTTCAGCAGCCAGTCGGAAATGGTGTTCTTCCCCTGTGCACATTGGCCCCTTCCTTTACGGATATGTAAGAGATGTGTCGTATGGGGATTTGTTGAGTGCAGGTGAGCGTAGTGGATAAGTTTGTAGCATAGCCTTATGTTTGTGTCGTATATTGATGGTGATAGAAGGGAGGGGGTGAAACTAGGTATCAGCACACAGCCTACTTCTCTCAGATAGCACCAAATAGGCACCAATCTTAATGTCCCAATCTTATGGACTGATCAGCATCAACAGTGACACATGTCCTCACTTCATGACACGTTGTGGAGAGGTTCGAAATTTAATCCAGGACATTGGCGCAAAGACTGATGACCAGAATCTTTATACCACCATCTTGGCTCCGCTTGCTTCCAAAATACTGGCTGTTACAATTTCATCCAGCACCAGAACTCGGACCCGCTTACCAGCATGTCGAGCACTACCGCTGTATTTCCTGGGCTGGTCATGAATTTGGAGTTTATAAATGCCATGTGGTCATAGTTATTGTATGAATTGCTGGCGCAGTACACCAAAGAGTAATCAAAAGCATTGTGTTGCAATGTGTTCCATGGACATTAGAGATTCTGTGTCTGAACTTTCTATTCTATTGTCGTCTTCGTCTGTTATTGGACTTGAAAAGAAAAGAACGATTGTCTGAAGGTCATCTTGCTGTAATTTTCTATTTAAGTTTAAAACTAAGAAAAAATATAGTTGTTCATAACTTAAGATTTGTGTACAGGATTCAATAATGTGTATTCTTCAACCTTGCTTGCCATGAGTAGACGTGGCCTTAACGGAATATTGACCATTGTTAGGCCCCATACTAGAAAATAATCAGTAATTTTCTTTCAGCTCATCTTCGAGATGTGCCGCCGGTTATGACACTAAACTTTCTTTTAGATTCCACTAGCTATGTGGCCGCTACGAATAATTTAATGTACTTCACTTTCAGATTTTCTCAAGGCTGCAAGATAATATCCCAAGCAGAAAGGTCTGGTTACAGGATTCTAGTTCTAGTATAAGATTTCATCTGCAAAAGTTTAGGCTAGTTATCTTATATTGTTATTCGAGACGAAACCACGATCTTGAATTACGGGTTCCATTACTCCGCATTGAACTGACATACGAAATATTATCGGATGCTATAAGCACATGAGTTTTAACTATACTCTGGATATACGTACACAGGGGAATATCTGTTATGATTCAAGAGAGAGACAATTAGTTATTTATAATCCCGTAACCACCCTGAGTACTGAGCTAGTTTGCTGATTGCTGATCCGCGTCGGGCTAATTTAAAAATACGGTACATTACACTGTTCATAGTATTATTAGTTACTTATCTTTCGTTTTGACGTTACTTTATTCAAAGATATCAAAGCATAAAAATAAATTTAAAATTTTATGAAGTTACATTTCACGGTGCAAGCAATGTGCGCTAAATTTCGTACCCAGTACGTCCCCAATCACCCACAAATTAGACATGTAATCTTCCTATTGTACTGTATATACACTACAAGAAAATTTCGTTATTCGTTATCCTCCCTGATCTTATAATTTTAACGGCCATTAGTGTAGATAAAACGAAGAGTACGCACCAGCAGGAATGTCTCGCGGGTGAGTCCATAGAGCTTGCAGGCAGTGAGCTTGACGGGGTTCTGCAGGCGAGCCATCATGATGCGCAAGGAGCGCTTCAAACTGGGGTCCGCATCTGGCCAGGCACAGCTGTACGCCGACAACTGCAGCTTCTCGCTCTGCAACAGCCGTAACATAACTTAACAGCGTTATACTGGCCGCTTCGTGGCCACCTGCCAGGGCGCCTTATGCAACAAGCGAGCATTTTCGTAGCTGGTCAACGGTGATGGGATGAGACGGACGATATGTATACAGGATCATAGAGTTAAGGCAGAACGATTAAGTATAACGTAATATTTCTAAATGGGACAAACTATAGGAAGCAGTCCCTGAGAGGATGAAGGACACAAAAAGCCATGTGGACATATGGCTAGCTCCCAGTTTGAGGTAAAAAGATCTTTGATAATGATTCCAGTATCAGCACCAGACAGCTTAGAGTAAGCCAGAAGACCATGTGGAATATTCTCCACCACAACTGCCAATATCCATATCACGTACAACGTGTGCTGGCCCTTTTGCCTATGGATTTCCCTCCAGCTCTTTCATCACATATGCCGCCACGTTGTGGGATTTCTGTTATACTTCCTATTCACAGATGGGCCTACTTTTACAAGGGGCGGTATCGTCAACATTCACAACACACCGCCGACCGTTCTGGCCGAGCGCTTCTAGGCGCTTCAGTCTGGAGCCACGCTGCTACTACAGTCGCAGGTTTGAATCCTCCCTCGGGCATGGATGTGTTTGATGTTCTAAGGTTAGTTAGGTTAAGTAGTTCTAATTCTAGGAGACTAATGACCTCAAATGTTAAGTCCCATAGCGCTCAGAGTCATTTGAACCATTTCACAACACACCCCTGAGGGCTACGGAAATTCCCCTTGTGTGGTGTGGTGGCAGCGGACCATCGGTGGATTGGATTACAGGCGACTAACATGTAGGACCAGTCATCCTTCCACTGTGCCTCATAGGCGAAGCGTATCTGCACTCTCTGCCTGTGAGTCGCTTCTCCTGTTGGAAGATGAAATGTAATGTGGCTACTGCATGACGGTGCTCCAGCTCACCACCCTCTTGAGTGTTGGGCCAAAATACGAGGTGCATTCAAGTTCTAAGGCCTCCGATTTTTTTTCTCCGGACTGGAAAGAGATAGAAACATGCGCATTGTTTTAAAATGAGGCCGCGTTCATTGTCAATACGACCCAGAGATGGCAGCACCGTACGGCAGCACCGTACGGCAGATGGAATTTTACCACCAGCGGCGAGAATGAGAACTGTTTTAAATACTTAAAATGGCGGCGTTTTCCTTACTTGAACAGCGTGCAACCATTCGTTTTTTGAATTTGCGTCGTGTGAAACAAATTGAAATTCATCGACAGTTGAAGGAGACATGTGGTGATGGAGTTATGGATGTGTCGAAAGTGTGTTCATGGGTGCGACAGTTAAATGAAGGCAGAACATCGTGTGACAACAAACCGAAACAACCTTGGGCTCGCACAAGCCGGTCTGGCGACATGATCGAGAAAGTGGAGAGAATTGTTTTGGGGGATCGCCGAATGACTGTTGAACAGTTCGCCTCCAGAGTTGGCATTTCTGTGCACACAATCCTGCATGACCACCTGAAAATGCGAAAAGTGTCATCCAGGTGGGTGCCACGAATGCTGACGGACGACCACATGGCTGCCCGTGTGGCATGTTGCCAAGCAATGTTGACGCACAACGACAGCATGAATGGGACTTAAGTTTCGTCGGTTGTGACAATGGATGAGACGTGGATGCCATTTTTCAATCCAGAAACAAAGCGCCAGTCAGCTCAATGGAAGCGCACAGATTCACCACCACCAAAAAAATTTCGGGTAACCGCCAGTGCTGAAAAAATGATGGTGTCCATGTTCTGGGACAGCGAGGGCGTAATCCTTACCCATTGCATTTCAAAGGGCACTACGGTAACAGGTGCATCCTACGAAAATGTTTTGAAGAACAAATTCCTTCCTGCACTGCAACAAAAACGTCCGGGAAGGGCTGCGCGTGTGCTGTTTCACCAAGACAATGCACCCGCACATCGAGCTAACGTTATGCAACAGTTTCTTCGTGATAACAACTTTGAAGTGACTCCTCATGCTCCCTACTCACCTGACCTGGCTCCTAGTGACTTTTGGCTTTTTCCAACAATGAAAGACACTGTCCATTGTAATTATTCGGGCTGTTATGCCGTGGTCGGTTGATGAAATCTGTGGTGATTCCCAACGTTTCGTCTCCGACTGCGGGAGACATCTTCAAGGGGGTCCGTAGCTTGATGGAAGGTCCAACACACACACTGGCTCGCTACTGACTGCCGCTAAATTCCGTGTCCGCGCGCCCCCGCGCCGCGGCGTGACGTCATGTGTTTGAAAATGTCAGTGCAATTGGCCGCTGTCCGTCGCCGTCGATCGCCGTTGCCATCACCCAGTAGTGGACGGGTGGTACACATCTTCTTTAACAACCGGCATCCATATACCGTTTAATTTGACGCCCTCCTCCTTTCGGTTGAAATTATTTGGGTGTTTAGCGATTTCGATTGCCTCCCTATAGAGCCTTTCGTAGTATCCGCTCGTGGCCGCTAGTACTTGCGTCTCCTCGAAACGAATATTGTGGTTCCCTGGCTGGAAAGCATGCTCCGCAACAGCTGATCGTTCCGTTTCTCCTCTTCTACGATTTCCCTTGTGCTCTTCCAAACGTTTAGGAACAGTTCTTTTAGTGGTACCCACATAAACATCACCACAGCTGCATGGGATCCTATACACTCCAGATTTTTCCAGTGGTTTGCGAGCGTCCTTGGCAGGCTTAAGGTATTCCTGTATCTTCCTGGTGGGCTTGTAAATTACGGTAATATTCCGCTTCGTCAAGATCCTCCCTATTCTTTCCGTTACATTTTTAACAAACGGCAGGAAAACCTTAGATTTTGCAGTAGCCTGTACGTCAGTATGATTTCTGCGTGGCTGCCTCAACGCACGTTTTATTTCGGCGGACGAATATCCGTTCTTCATTAGTGCATTGTGGAGATGTTCCATCTCAGCGTCGAGCAACTCAGGTTCACAAATATTTCTAGCTCTGTCCGCTAACGTCTTGATAACACCCCGCTTCTGTTGTGGGTGGTGGTTCGAATCCCGGTGCAAATAACGGTCCGTGTGCGTGGGTTTGCGGTACACTGAGTGGCCCAAACTACCATTTTCGTTTCTAAAAACAAGCACATCGAGGAAATGTAATTTGCCGTCTACCTCCTCCTCCATTGTAAACTGAATTCTCGAGTTTATACTGTTCAGATGTTCGTGGAACCGGCTTAGTTCCTCCCTACCATGTCTCCACAGCACAAACGTGTCATCAACGTATCGGAACCATACATTTGGTTTCTTGCTGGCAGTACCTAAGGTCTGTTCGAATTTCTCCATAAAGAAGTTTGCAATTACGGGACTTAGGGGGCTTCCCATAGCCACGCCATCCGTTTGCTCATAAAACTGTTCATTCCACTTGAAGTATGTGGTCGTCAAACAACACTTAAACAGTTCTAAAATATCGGCAGGAAAAATTCGATCCAGCTGTTCCAATACATCATTAAGTGGAACCATGGTAAACAGCGATACCACATCGAAGCTGACCAATATGTCCTCCGGCTGGACCACTATGCCATTCAATATGCTGATGAAATATGTCGAATTCTTTATATAAGAGTCCGAACGGCCCACATGTGGTTTTAACAGCGTAGTCAAAAACTTGGCTAACGAGTAGGTGGGCGAACCAATGGCACTTAGTATCGGTCTTAAAGGCACATTTTCTTTATGAATTTTGGGCAATCTATAAAGCCTCGGTGGTAGCGCAACCGAATTGCAGAGACCTTTCTGTACACTCTCTTCAATGGAGGACTTTTTTATTAACCGCGACACAGTTCGGAGAACGTTGTTAGTGGGGTCCTTATTCAGCTTCCTATATGCTTGCGGATCCAGCAGATCAGTAATTTTTCTCTGATAGTCGGCCACATCCATAACCACCGTTGCGCTTCCTTTGTCAGCTGGGAGAACCAAAATACTATCGTCGTCATTCAGGAGTTTTAAAGCTCTTCTCTCACCTACAGTTATATTACTTTTCGGCGGTTTTGCATTGGCTAATATTCTCACTGTTTCTATACTGATTTCTTCAGCTGTTACAGAATTCCTGCTTCTACACTGGCTATAATTTCTTCCATGGGCACAAAACGCGGACTAACAGCAAAATTTCCTCCCTTGGCAAGCACAGATGTATCATCGTCAGATAACGAACGTTTGGACAAATTGATAACGGTCCGGGAAATGTCTAAATGCCGAACAGTCTGATTAGGTAGCAAATGAAAGACACTCTCCGTGGCCGCACATTCACCAGCCGTGCTGCTATTGCCTCAGCGATTTTCCAGTGGTCAAAACAGACTGCTAAAGAAGCCTTCGCCGCTTCCATGGAATCATGGCGTCAGCGTTGTGAAAAACGTGTACGTCAGCAGGGCGATTACGTCGAGAAGTAACGCCAGTTTCATCGATTTCGGGTGAGTAGTTAATAAGAAAAAAATCGGAGGCCTTAGAACTTGAATGCACCTCGTATTAGCAGAAAAGGAACACTCCCACTTTCCCAGTGTGTTGTCGTATATGATTTCAATCATTAAAAGCTACACTGCCACAAACCTTTTATCTGCACATTCAAGGAGGTATACCTCCCTTGGAACTCATTTCTGGTCATATGTCCATACGACCTGTTTTGCTTCTTATTCTGTCAGGGACCTTGTCCTGCAGCTTGCCCATATTTAGTAAAATCGCCCTGTGTACACTTGTACTGTCGTAATTATCTCACCCTGTATACATACTGTCCGTCTCATTCCATCGTTCTCACCAGCCAATGACCATCAACAGTATCACTTGCCTCCACTTGATTCCACACTGTAGAGTGGTTCTAAATTTTATCAATCACATTGACGCAAAGATTTCTGATCAGCCACTCTGCACCACCACCTCTTCTCCTCTTGCATGCGAAGTACCGGTAGTGAACGTTTGATCCAACAACAGGATTCGAGCCACACACCTCTTATTCGAGCGCCACTACACAGACGTGTAATAGCGACCTCGGCTATGGAGAGAGGTACCGACACAATAAAATTATTGCAATAAACATGGTTCCAGAAAATCGTACTTTCTGAGATCTGAATACGTGTTCGTAGGAGGTGCTCAACGTGATTTCCATCCATGACAATACATCCCTTTACCTTACGCTGTAAGGAATTGCACACTCTTCGAACTTTCGCTGAAGTTTCTGTAGTGTTTGCACGTCTGCACAAAATTTAGTTCACTAGCCTTAAAAAGATTGGGAACTACCGATATATGTACTCCATAATTCTAGTGTAACTCAAAGGTGAGAGGAGAATTTTCTAACCAGTAGAATACATCAGAGTACAAAGTAGTTACTACTGGCCAATAATATGGTTATTGTAAATGCGGAGCAATACTTCGCCCTTATGTGACATGCGTTTGATAAGGTTATTGGCGAGTTAATGAGGGATTTGTTAACCCACTCAAGAAGAGAACACCAGTTCTGAGTGTATCATCAGAGGTGCTGTAGTAGGAGAGAAGAGGAGAGGACAGGAAATTGGTGCAAAACGCTCTCCGACACATACTATTTTGCAGCAAGTGAGGAAGGTACGTATATGTAGCTAGCTTAGCTGTAGCATAGGTTCCAATTAAATCTCGGATTGGTCCAATAAGATTCGTGACCGAATAATGTGCTGTTCACGGTATTTGACTGATATTTGCACTTTGTAGAATATCGATAACCAATTGTGCTCTATAGAACTAACTTCGTCTTGCATAAAAAGAACATATGAGGAAATAAAATTAATTATGGGACATACGTTGCCCCGAGTGGTCAACAACCTTTCTTGTTTAGCAACAATCCGCTAGCCGTCGCGGTTCCGCACGTGATCTGAAGATAGTAGTCATAGAGACCAAAACAGATCTTATAGTTAATGTGCAATCGCGACTTTAAATGAAATGTTATACAGAAAAAAATATGCAAGATGTCACCCTTGTACCGTCGAACGATCAAGTTACGTTCCGGATAACACGAGGATCCATTCCCCCGCTCAATGTTGAATCCTGCTCTTACCGTCTGTGCCTCACTGCGATATTAGAACGTACAGCTCACCAACGTAGTATTCCGCACTCTCTGTATAGAAAAGCGACCTCCTTCAGGCTGGACTCTAAATCATAGCTCGTAAGACAACCCAACGCACCGACTGAGATGGCGAAGTGGTTAGATAGCGGACTAGCATTCGAGAGAAGTTGTCCATCGCTCACCTAAATCGCATGTGGTAAATGTCAGGTTCCTTCTTCTTAAAAGAACATGGCCGATTTTCCTCGTCGTTCTTCCCGATCCGGAATCTATAATGATCTTTTCGTCGACGAGAGTTTACCTTCAGAATCAAACCTGATTCCAATCAGCGTCGCCTTGCCAACGAGCTCCTCTACTCGGAATCCTAGAGGTACTATGCTATAGTGCTGATAAAAATACACACAAGTGCGTGAAAGAGCATCATCCCGAAGATGAATACGAATTGGTTTGATCGAAATGACCTCTAAAAGTTTACAAGTTGAATAGAATCCTGGCGCGTCTTCCGATTTGCAGTGAGCAAAATGTAACGACTGTCTCACGTTGCAGCTGAACGTGGGCAAAGTGTAGGTTAGCTTTCTTCGCATCCATTGGGTTTTCTCAACAAGAGCCAAAAACCTTGAACGATAACATGCGAAACTTCAACTGCATTTACTACAGAAATCTATGACTCGCCGATTCTGTTCTGCTAATGGACGTCATGCCAATAATCCTTCCATAATCGCACTACATTTACTAGTACCGAAGAGAGTACTAGTATCGAATACCTTCGTCTCTTGAAATCCAGTGATGTAGCAATACGACTCTTATCTGTGACAACACGATCTTTTCCTCCTTCCTGTAGTAGTTATCAGCGATTCTATTCAAAGTCGTCTTAGATACAGTTTTTCCGTTTAATAGTATACGTATACCTCCTTCACCTCTCAAGCTATCAGCTGTGCAACATTCCGCTCTCTAGAAATAAAATCTTAAAACGGAGAGGATGATGTACTACCTTCTACGACGAAAAAAGTGACGTACCACGAAGGAATTATCGAAATTGAACCGAAATCGGTATATGTCACGTACGTGTACAGACAAACAAATGATTACAGTTTAAGAAAAATCGCATAATTTTTTCAAGAGAAAGAGGGCTTAACAACTGGCCGGTTTTGAGCGCGAGTACTCGCGTCAGCTCAGGTATGTGCTCGCGAGCAGGTGCAAGGTCGCTGAGTAGGGAGGGAGGGGAGGGAGGGGAAATGCGCGCGCACGTTTGAATGTGATCTCGCGTTCTTAGCAGATTTAATTAGCCATCTGAATGCTTTGAACATTTTACTACAAGGTAAAGATCTGCTAATTATTTCATAGATCGAATACGAGCTTTTAAAATGAAATTGACACTTTGAGTGAGTCAGCTGGAAACAGGAAACCTAGCTCATTTTCCTAAATTATCATCCATGCAAGATGTTCACAAAGACTGTGAACGTTATTCACATAGTTTAGTTGATCAGCGCTTTCAAGATCTGACAGCACTAGACAGTGATTTTGATCTGTTCTCTCCATATTCAGCGAATATTTAAGAGATTCGTCCTGAGCTGCAACTAGAAATTATTGATCTGCAGTGTGACAGAGAATATAGAGACAAATTTCAGAACAAGAAAAACATTTTGGAATTCTACAGACACTTCCCTCAGGATAGATTTCCTCGTTTGCACAAACTGGCGGCTACAATAACTTCAATATTCGGTTCCACGTATGTTTGTGAACAACTGTTCTCTGCAATGAAATGTAACAAGACGCGCCTGAGAAACGCATTGTCTGATCGAAATTTAAACTGCACGCTGCGCCTAAAATGCACAAGAACAATTACTCCGAACATAGACGCAATTGTAAAGGGCAAAAAGTACAAGATAACCGAGAATCTCACACTTCAGTGACACCTTTTATTGTGTAACAGTTCGCAAATGAATGCGAATGTAGAGGTATACACTAAGCTAATAAAATTATGTGGCATGTGTACATTCTCCTTTATTTGTTTCATTTGTCGCAGTAATAATTCGTGAGTGATATCCCTGCAGGTGGCCGCGGATTTACATTGACTGGCGGCAGCTGTTGTGTGCCCCACGTGACTTTCCCCACTCTCCGCTCTGGTCCGTTAGTGTGGGTAGCGTGCTCGCGCTGCTCCGTGCTCGCGCCTTGCTGCTCACAGCTTGCTCCGCGAGCACGTATGTTGTGAAGCCCTGAGCTACACAAATTGAGCAAGTCAATAACGCTTTGGTCCATCTCTGACCCTCATGCAAGCAGTTACTCGAAAAAAAATGGTTCAAATGGTTCTGAGCACTATGGGACTTAACTTCTGAGGTCATCAGTCCCCTAGAACTTAGAACTACTTAAACCTAACTAACCTAAGGACATCACACACATCCATGCCCGAGGCAGGATTCGAACCTGCGACCGTAGCGGTCACGCGGTTCCAAACTGAAGCGCTTAGACCCGCACGGCCACACCGGCCGGCTGCAGTTACTCGACTTGGCATTGATTGATAGAGATGTTGCATGTCCTCCTGAGTGATATCGTGCCAGATTCTGTCCATTTAGTGAAGTATTCCTCACTCGGATTATTTCCACAAGATCACAAGTAGATGTAGTTCGTTTATTTGAAAAAGTAAACTTCGAATACAAACAGATTGCTGTTTCTGATGCAGGTCAACGAAAGAGAAAAAACGTTCTTCAGAAATTCTTCTTAGTAATGTGAAGAAAACGTTCGTCACGAGCAATTGTTCTCCAGCTAAAGAAAATAGATTCCTGAATGCGTAGATTATGTTCTCTTGAGAAATGAAAGGGCAACGGCCTTGACGCAGTGGATATACCGGTTCCCGTGAGATCGCCGAAGTTAAGCGCTGTTGGGCGTGGCCGGCACTTGGATGGGTGACCATCCAGCCGCCATGCGCTGTTGCCATTTTTCGGGGTGCACTCAGCCTCGTGATGCCAATTGAGGAGCTACTCGACCGAATAGTAGCGGCTTCGGTCAAGAATACCATCCTACGACCGGGAGAGCAGTGTGCTGACCCCACGCCCCTCCTATCCGCATCCCCCACCGAGGATGACACGGCGGTCGGATAGTCCCGTTAGGCCACTCGTGGCCTGAAGACGGAGTGAGAAATGAAAAGTCTATCTTCGAAACAAAAGTACATATTCAAAGTTCTACCTCACGAGCAGCACGCCTTGCCCACCGTGTAGAACACCAAAGCTCGCAGCACAGATCGTGGGAGCGCAGCTGTCCGGATGACCAAGGTGTCGTCCGGTCCGAGGTGGTGTCCAGACAGTAATGGTACAACAGTTTCTGGCTGGCGAAGACGAAAGTCGCTCTAGCCGGCTCTGGGTGTGGGCAGAAATATTCGAGCGGGGCAAGTTACAATTTTCCTATTGGCTATCTAAGGTCTGGTAGATGCAGCAAGAGGTGCGTGTATGGAGCAGCCCCTTTTGCTATATGCTGCGCATTCTGCCGATTCCCGCTCACGCTGCGGTGAGTAACGCATAGCCGATTGTCGCTGTTGCTACTCGAGATGTCGGGACGCGGAAGGGGACGCAAAGCTGCTGCCTTGGCGGAGTTGCTGCTCACGCTAGCAGGAACGTCCGCTGCAGCGCAGTGCTTTCGCTGCCAAAAGCTTGGCCACGTCGCCAAGCACTGCAGCGGAGCAGTCGCGTGCTTGAAGTGTGCGCAAGCACACGACACACGTGACTGCAAGAAGCAGAAGGACGCCCCCTGTACCTGCGCCAACTGCGGCGGCGCACACGCGGCCAACGCCCGTTCCTGCGCCTACAGAAGAAACTGGCGCGGACCGGAGAAGAAGACGCAGAAGCAAGTGACCACCACACACGAAGAGGTGGTCACTTGTACGGGAGACGTCGTCACCAGGCGCCTTAACGACGCCGTACAAGACGCCATGTCCGCCTTCAAATCCGCCATGGCGGAAGATAGGGCGGCCATGCTGGCGGAACTGGGCGAGGCTCGGAGTTAGATTGCTGAGCTGACGCAGGAGCTTCGTTCAGCCAAAGCAGCTTCCGCCACAACAGTCGACACCGCCACCCAGGCGACTCCTCCACGGGAGGATTTCGCGACGGTGGCCACGCAGACCGACGTGCCTGCCGAAGGGGAGGCAACACAGACCAAGACGGACACCGAAGCAGCAGCGCAAGAAGAAGAGTGGGAAGAAGTCCCATTCCTCCCGCTTCCAGACATGTACAGCGCAAGCGCAGTAACAAAGGAGATCGCTGGCTCGCTTCGCGATGGTACATTCCCCCACCACGACAACCCTTATCCCTTCGTTCCACCAAACCATCCTAGACCCCAACTCCCTCATCACCCACATGGGTATCCAGAAGGCCTTATTGGTCTTTCTAGGGAGGAATTCAATCTGATTGATTCCTACCCTATCTTCACACAGCTGCAAATGCGCTGCATCATCATCTCTCTGGTAAACGGAGAATATGATAAAGCAGGAATCCTTATGCACGGTATCCCAACCGAGGAAGAGCCCTCAGCGACAGCCAAGAAGAAGAAGAAAAATCGTCACACCGACAAGTACAGGAAATAGGTCATCGGCACTCCTTGCCAGTCCAGAAACACCTACCAGTACAGAAAGAAGATTCGACAAGATTCCCAGGGGAGTAAAGGCCAAACGGCCACAAACTTTCAATAGAACATCCTCACAGTGAGGAAGTCACAAAAGGAGCAGCAGCAGCAGCAGCGCATTCTGCCTGGTTGCGGGGAGGCCCTCTGCGGGCTGAGCCGGATACCGCTAAAACCACCCGCAGGGGCCGAGTTGACGATAACCCACTAAGAACAGATACGTTGCGGGTTGGCGGCGTCGAAGGCGAAGGTGAGAGACGTGCCATTTAGAGCGTTAGACTGTCAAAATCCCGAGCTCGTTGGAAAGCCTGCCCATAATGCTCCAAACTTTCTCAAGTGGGAAGACATCCGGCGGCTTTGCTGGCAAAGGTAGGGTTTGGCAATCACGAAGACAAACAGTAGAAATTCTCGCCGTGTGCGGGCGGGCACTGTCTTGCTGAAATGTAAGCCAAGGATGGCTTGCCATGAAGGGCAGCAAAACGGGATGCAAAGTATCGTTGACATACCGCTGTGCTGTAAGAGTGTCGCGCATGACATCCAAAGGGGTCCTGCTATGAAAGAAAATGGCACCCCAGACCATCCTGGGCTTACATTTTAGCAATATTATGTCTGCTCGCACACGGCGGGAGTTTCTATTGCTTTTCTTCGCGATTTTCAAACCCTACCTTGACCAGTAAGGTCGCTGGATCTCTCAAATTGAGGACGCTTGGGTCCCTTCAACCAGCTTGGGATTTTGACGATCTGACCCTCCAATTAGACAGGATTTGGAAGGTATCCCTCAGAACGTCTATCAACTCTACCAATGCCGAACCAAATAACTGCGATTTGTGGTGTGTCGTTTTGTTACTTTTTATTTTTTATTTCATTTTCTTAAAGTGCAATTTAAAGAGAATGAAATATTTAAAAGTATTTTCATTATAGGATGATTTGCATTGATGTTATTAAAATTACCCATCATCCCTGTTTTTCATTCTTTAGAAATAGAGTTATAGAGAAGCACTGCACTTCTTTGCGCAGGAAGCAACTGCGGCGGGAAACGATAATTAGTGAGGGGAAGGTTGACTGGAGATGTAATGGTTTGAATATCGCTGGATCAAGGGTACTAAGGTGTTAAAACGGAAGGGAGTGGCGATGTAAGTGGGTCGGTTTTGTGGTAGGATACGTGAGTTGGAATTTGCGCAAGAACTAACGAAGCCCGACAATGATTATAGGAAGGATATGAAGAAAAGGGAAAGAAAGATTAGGAGTCAGCATCCTATGGAGGACAAAATCCTTAGAGCTGGACCACAAGCTCAGATTGGACAAGCAAAGGGAAGGCACTCGGCTGATTCATTAGAAAAAGAAATCCCAACATTTTCCTTAAGTGGTTTTGGGAACCAATGGGAAAGTTAAATTAGAATAGCAGTCTTGTGATGTGAACCCCACTCCTACCGAATGTGAGTCCAGTGGCATAAATACAGCGCCACACAAATCGAGGAGAGAGTAAGAACTGAATGGCGGCAGTAGAATCTGATAAAGGTAATGATCGGAATGGGCGAGTTAGATATGATTTCATAGACTAGGATTGTCTGTCTGTTGTACCACTGGGAGAGGAAATGGACTGTGTTGGACGGTGTAGAAGCATGCGGCCGAGGAAATTTGTTTGTATAGGGGCAGGGGCATATCCCGATTAGAGCGAACCAATAGAGTGCTTGGAGTATGATTTGGGACAATTTTGCGTGTTGCGGAGTTCTGATGAATAGGGCGGTTGTAAATGGCAATGTTGAAGACCTCAGGACGCAAACTGCACGTGGTTCATCTTATTTTATAGCTTAAATTGTTGAGTTGGAGCCTATGAATCTTGTATTTCTTGACAGTGAAACGGAAGTTTAGTAAAATAGGTGGTGTAGGAGGAGATAGTCTTAGCGTGTTACCAGTCCGGACGATAAATATAGAGAGAGATCGGATCGGAACATAGGGGCAAGCACAAAAACGTATAGAATAAAAGCTTACCTGCGTGGATTTGTAGAACTGCAATTACAATGGGAACTTCGTTCTTTACTACTGACAGAAATTAACCCGCTCCTGAGATTCATGCGAGTTTCGAATGGACATCCATTATGTAACAGCTTAATAGCTGATAGGCACAAATCACCTTCTACAGTAACAAAATATCTGAAATCAGTATGAGTGCGACTCAAATTTCAGTCCGTATATTTTGATTTAAGTTTTTCGTGCTTTAGTCAGATGACAGCAGCTGAACGCCTGAATTTACTTTCACAGTGAGATTAGCCACTGGTATACCAAACAAAGTGTAAGCAGTGCAAGTTTTCCACGTTGCATCAAAGTTTCTTGGGCTGCATAGCCCTTACATTACAATACAGAACACCTTATGATCCACCGACTATCTCCGTTAATTGTAGAGTTGGTGCAGCGGGACAAGCATGGATATTCCAACGCCCTACCACCCAGTATATGTTGTTGTTGTTGTGGTCTTCAGTCCAGAGACTGGTTTATGCAGCTCTCCATGCTACTCTATCCTGTGCAAGCTTCTTCTTCTCCCAGTACCTACTGCAACCTGCATCCTTCTGAATTCATCTCTTGGCCTCCCTCTACGATTTTTACCCTCCACGCTACCCTCCGGTACTAAATTGGTGATCCCTTGATGCCTCAGAACATGTCCTACCATTCGATCCATCCTTCTTGTGAAGTTGTGCCACAAACTCCTCTTCTCCCCAATCCTATTCAGTATCTCATTAGTTATGTGATCCACCCATATAATCTTCAGCATTCTTCTGTAGCACCACATTTCGAAAGCTTCTATTCTCTTCTTGTCCATGTTTCACTTCCATGCATGGCCCCCTAATACTTTCAGAAACAACTTCCTGACACTTAAATCTATACTCGATGTTAACAAATTTCTCTTCTTCAGAAACGTTTTCCTTGCCATTGCCAGTCTACATTTTATATCATCTCTGCTTCGACCATCATCAGTTATTTTACTCTCCAAATAGCAAAAGTCCATTACTACTTTAAGTGTCTCATTTCCTAATCTAATTCCCTCAGAATCACCCGACTTAATTCGACTACATTCCATTATCCTCGTTTTGCTTTTGTTGATGTCCATCTTATATCCACTGTCCATTCCGTTCAACTGCTCTTCCAAGTCGTTTGCTGTCTCTGACATAATTACAATGTCATCGGTGAACCTCAAAGTTTCTATTTCTTCTTCATGGATTTTAGTACGTACTCTGAATTTTTCTTTTGTTTCCTTTACTGCTTGCTCAATATACAGATTGAATAACATCGGGGAGAGGCTACAACCCTGTCTCACACCCTTCCCAACCACTGCTTCCCTTTCATGTCCCTCGACTATTATAACTGCCATCTGGTTTCTGTACAAATTGTAAATAGCCTTTCGCTTCCTGTATTTTACCCCTGCCACCTTCAGAATTTGAAAGAGAGTATTCCAGTCAACATTGCCAAAAGCTTTCTCTAAGTCTACAAATGCTAGAAACGTAGGTTTGCTTTTCATTGATCTATCTTCTAAGATAAGTCGTAGGGTTAGTATTGCTCACGTGTTCCAATATTTCTACGTAATCCAAACTGATCTTCCCCGAGGTCGGCTTCTACCAGGTTTTCCATTCGTCTGTAGCGAATTCGTGTTAGTATTTTGCAGGCGTGACTTATAAACTAATAGTTCGGTAATTTTCACATCTGCGAACACCTGCTTTTTTGGGATTGGAATTATTATATTCTTCTTGAAGTTTGAGGGTATTTCGCCTGTCTCATACATCTTTCTCACCAAATGGTAGAGTTCTGTCAGGACTGGCTCTCCCAAGGCTGTCAGTAGTTCTAATGGAATGTTGTCTACTCCCGGGGCCTTGTTTCGAGTCACGTCTTTCATCTACATCTACATCTACATCCATACTCCGCAAGCCACCTGACGGTGTGTGGCGGAGGGTACCTTCAGTACCTCTATCGGTTCTCCCTTCTATTCCAGTCTCGTATTGTTCGTGGAAAGAAGGATTGTCGGTATGCCTCTGTGTGGGCTCTAATCTCTCTGATTTTATCCTCATGGTCTCTTCGCGAGATATACGTAGGAGGGAGCAATATACTGCTTGACTCTTCGGTGAAGGTATGTTCTCGAAACTTTGACAAAAGCCCGTACCGAGCTACTGAGCGTCTCTCCTGCAGAGTCTTCCACTGGAGTTTATCTATCATCTCCGTAACGCTTTCGCGATTACTAAATGATCCTGTAACGAAGCGCGCTGCTCTCCGTTGGATCTTCTCTATGTCTTGTATCAACCCTATCTGGTACGGATCCCACACTGCTGAGCAGTATTCAAGCAGTGGGCGAACAAGCGTACTGTAACCTACTTCCTTTGTTTTCGGATTGCATTTCCTTAGGATTCTTCCAATGAATCTCAGTCTGGCATCTGCTTTACCGACAATCAACATTATATGATCATTCCATTTTAAATCACTCCTAATGCGTACTCCCAGATAATTTATGGTATTAACTGCTTCCAGTTGCTGACCTGCTATTTTGTAGCTAAATGATAAAGGATCTATCTTTCTGTGTATTCGCAGCACATTACACTTGTCTACATTGAGATTCAGTTGCCATTCCCTGCACCATGCGTCAATTCGCTGCAGATCCTCCTGCATTTCAGTACAATTTTGCATTGTTACAACCTCTCGATACACCACAGCATCATCTGCAAAAAGCCTCAGTGAACTTCCGATGTCATCCACCAGGTCATTTATGTATATTGTGAATAGCAACGGTCCTATGACACTCCCCTGCGGCACACCTGAAATTACTGTCTTTCAGTGGTCTGTCAAACTCTTCACGCAGTATCATCCTCTTCCATTTCCATAATATTGTCCTCAAATACATCGCCCTTGTTTAGAACATCTATATACTACTTCCACCTTTCTGCTTTCCCTTCTTTGCTTAGAACTGGGTTTCCATCTGAGCTCTTGATATTCATACAAGTGGTTCTCGTTTCTCCAAAGGTCTCTTTAATTTTTCTGTAGGCAGTATCTATCTTACCCCTCGTGAGATAACCCTCTACATCCTTACATTTGTCCTCTGGTCATCCCTGCTTAGCCGTTTTGTACTTCCTGTTGATCTCATTTTTGAGACGTTTGTATTCCTTTTTGCCTGCTTCATTTACTGCATTTTTATATTTTCTCCTTTCATCATCAATTAAATTCACTATTTCTTCTGTTGCCCAAGGACTTCTACTAGCCCTCGTCTTTTTACCTACTTGATCCTCTGCTGCCTTCACTACTTGATCCATCAAAGCTACCCAATCTTCTTTTACTGTATTGCTTTCCCCCATTCCTGTCAATTGTTCCCTTATGCTCTCTCTGAAATACATGAGAAATTATTGATGCGTTTGTGCACGTACGTGGGCAGCCTACAGTATTCACTGACCTCCAAAAGTAGCTCCCCACCGTACCAGCAGTACAGGAACAGCTGGTAGAACATTGTAGCCAGGTACGTTATGTATGTGTGTAGGTACGCTCTCTCCGCCTGCAACAATTATACATAGTACATATCTCAGATACACTGATCAGCCAGAACATTATGATCAGCGACCTACTATCGATATAGTCCCGTTCAGGCCATAGCGCATTAGATGGCGAGGAATGGCTGCCAGTCAGCCACACACACGGTGCATGTAACGTCAGTGAGCCTGCTGTCCGTATGTAGAATGGCGAAGGCGCACGATCTATTTGGCTTTGACTGAGGGCAGATTGTGACGGCCTGGAGGTTCTGCACGAGAATTTAGGAAACTGCATGACTTGTGGGGTGTTCGATGAGTACTGTGGTAAGTGCGTTAAATATGTGGCGAAAGCAAGGTGAAACAACGTCCAGACGTGGTGGGGTTGGGCGACCACATCTCATTACAGATGTCGGATATCGTAAGCTGGACAGATTGGTAAAATAGGACAGGCGTCGATCTGTGGCAGAACTAACATCATCAGACTTTAATGCCGGACAGAGTACAAGTGTGTCCGAACACACAGTACACCGAACACTCCAAACGATGGCTCTCCACGGGTGACGACTCGTCCATGTGTCAAAGTTAACACCATCACATCGGCAACTACGGCTGAAATAAGCAGTGACGATCGGCATTGGACGTTGGCGCAGCGGCATATCGTTGCATGATCTAATGAATCGCCGGCCGGTGTGGCCGTGCGGTTCTAGGCGCTCCAGTCTGGAACCGCGTGACCCCTACGGTCGCAGGTTCGAATTCTGCCTCGGGCATGGATGTGTGTGATGTCCTTAGGTTAGTTAGGTTTAAGTAGTTCTAAGTTCTAGGGGACTGATGACCATAGATGTTAAGTGCCATAGTGCTCAGAGCCATCTAATGAATCCCAATCCCTTTGTCATCATGTCGTCTTCCAAGGTAACAATTCCTTGACATCTGTACTGCAGGGCGGTAACAAGCTAGCGGCGGCTCCGTAATGCTCTGGGGAACATTCACGTGGGCATTCACGGGTCCAGTGGCACCATGTAGGCGAAGGGATATCGTACACTGGTTGCATACCACGTGCCCCCCTTCATGACGCGATATGTTTCACGATGGCAGCGGCAATTTTCAACAAGACTGTGCGCCGCACCACAAGGCCAGGAGAGTGATGAACTGGCTCGAGGAACACAGTGGGAAGTTCCACCTGATGTGCCCCCCCCCCCCCCCACACACACACACACACTTGCCAGATCTGAACCTACTCGAACACAACTAAGATGCGACTGAATGTGACGTCAGAGTTCATCGCCCCCTTCACCGGAATTTGCCAGAACTAGTGCCTTGTGTGTGCAGATGTGGCGCCAACTCCTTTCAGCGACCTACCAGAGTCTCATTGCTTCCATGCCACGAAGCGTCGCCGCTGTTATCCGTGCCAAAGGTGGACATACCGGCTGTTAGGTAGGAGGTCATAATGTTCTGGCTGATCAGTGTATTTCGTCTGTTACTGCAACAAAGACATAGGTCATCAACGGTTACAGCTCCCAGCAACATATGAAAAATGAATGGTCTGGAATGAGTAGAATGTGATACATTGAGGGACCAATGATGCCTTACAAGTTAACTGATTATCTATACAAGAGTTGAGTCAGGACAAAATTAAGAAATTGCTGGTAGTGTTTCAAGTAAAGTGAGCACCCCTTAACCCTCTCAAACCAAATGGGGAGGGATGGGGTATTTTACGCATACCTTTTGAAAACTTTGTAATCTAGTCTGCTATTTAATATTTTAAAATTTTGAAAAAATATTAATTGTTCTTTTAATGAATTCTTCTACCAGATTCCATAAAAGTTTTAAATTTTCCAGGTAAACTATAGCCAACAATGTAAGTATTAGTGGTAATGTCACTTTCTCCATTGAATTTAGTATTCAATATTTTCAGGTTCATTACCTTATTTAGACATTGATATCTCATTAAAAATACGTTATGAGTAAAATAACGTTATTGAAGTGCGTTGATATTCCTAAGTGTGTGCTAAAAATTATTGTCAGGTTCAGGACTCTAATACACATCAGCATCTCTTTAAAAAGTATGTTGTTAATATAGGTCAACAACAATCAACGAATTTTTTTTTCATTTTTTCTGGGACTGGACATAAAGAAACACCCCTCCTTCCCCTTGATAATGCCCGATATGGAAAATTTGCTGATATTGCTTGGGTCAACATTTCAAAATCATTTTTAGGTCCACGGAATAACATTACCATCTTGATCACTACCGATTTCCAGCATATATCAATACTATAGCTATCCGTATGGTGATTAATATCATTCAATACTGAGAATTGTTTTCTGGACACGATTACGTTACGACAGTTCTAGATGCAGAAAAAATGTAGCAGCGACTAGCAGCTGCAAATATTTGAATGTGAAAAACTGAAACATTATTTCTGTATTTCAGTCCTTCAACAGCCATTTTTTAATATATAAAATAGTATCTTCAAGCCTTTTGTCAGTTTAACTTACGTATACGAGAAGCTAAATATTGCAGCTGTTTAAAGGAAGAAGAAACTACAGACGGACACGTTTTAATGTTTTTGAATGATTTGTTGCCGTGATAACGTTTCCTGTTCAGCGTTTGTGCTCTGTTTGTGTAAATTTGCCAGTTTCTAGAGACGGAGTCTCCACACAGCCGGGAATGGATAGTGTCGCCTTGCGTTTCTCAGAATCTCCTAGGTGACATGTTGTCGTCTTTACATTCTCAGGTAATAGCTACGAGCAGTCTACAAATTAAAGCTCCTGTCAAAAACCGCATCTAATGATTAGCCCGAAGTATTTGAAAATCTGGCTAATAGGGCAAAAATAATGCAAAACATTACTAAATGCTTAACTGCATTTTTTTCCAATGCATCCCTCGTTGTCAAAAGCTACACTTTTTTTCTGAGTTAGTACGTATTTAGTGATTTTTCTCTGAATTTTGAATAACAATACATATTTTCAGGAAAATGTTGGGAAATGTAAGTTACATAGCGTATCTGAAAGGTTAAGCCAATGGACATATTATTACATGTTCAGAAAATTAATACAGTATTGAAATTTGTTCTTTCTGGAGACCATGTCGTGATTCTAAGTCTTTTTTACAAGAGTATGTTAATTATACAATCGACCTACCGTAATAACAGTGAATGCTGTGAAACATATGACGAGCGTGCTGGTCATGAACTGCATGAGTACTGAAGCGCTCAAAATGGACTCCATCTCAGCCGCAGACCTGAACAAAAACAACGTACACATCACAACAGAAGAGCTTCTGCGTTTACCCTGTGTATTCTGAACGGGAGAGCTCAAGAAACTAATAAATCACCAGAGACAAATGGATTGGTTAAAAAATATTGGCAACACTGCCTAATATGAAGGATGTACGTCACATGGCAGGCCCACTCTCTGAAGCTGAGACCAGAAGGTCAGATGAAGTGGTGCAATGAGTGGCGACGGCTGTGTTTAAAACAATTGCAGTGTGTACGGGTACTATCAGAAAGTGCGGGACGCCGGTTCAGGCACCCTGACAGTATGTTTAGGAAACACGAACACCGTGTGCGGATCAAGACTGAAGTGGCACGTATTCGGAGCGCACAACAATGTTTCCTTCTGGCCTGCATCCCATAATCCTTCATGACAATGTACGAGGGTAATCCTAAAAGTAAGATCTCCTATTTTTCTGTAAGTACCTAGACTTGTTTATTTCTACAATGATTTACATAAGTTTACAGCTTGAACATTTAGCTATTTTTCGACATAATCACCATTTCTGTCGATGCATTTTTGTGGACACTGTGGCAGTTTTCGTATGCCCATGACTTACCAGCTCGCCGCCATGCTGTTCAGAAAGTTATGAACCTCTTCTTTCACCTCGTCATCGGAGCTAAATCGCTGGGACAGCAATTAACGCTGACAGGTACTGTGAGACTCTGAAAAAACTCAAACGGGCAATTCAGAACCGGAGAAGAGGATGTTGAGCAAGGGCGTACGCATTCTCCATGACAACGCTGGCCCACACATCGCTCGGCAAACAGTTTCAGTGGAACATAATCACCCACCCACCCTATAATCCTGACTTGGTGCCAGTGACTATCACCTGTTCCCTAGGTTAAAAGAACATTTGGCCGGAAAGCGATTCATCTCCGACGACGAGGTGAAAGAAGAGGTTCAAAATTTCTGAACAGCATGGCGGCGAGATGGTACGATATGGGCATACAAAAACCGCCACAGCGTCTACAAAAATGCATCGACAGAAATGGTGGTTATGTCGAAAAATAGCTAAATTTCAAGCTGTAAACTGATGTAAACCATTGTAGAAATAAACAATTATATGTACTCATAAAAATAGGAGACATTACTTTTGTGATTACCCTCGTACAATATCAGACGGTGAACTCCGTGCAGCAGCTGCTGTGTACGTGGGGATGAAAGATACCGAAACATCTACGGTATTCACCCACATGGGTCCGTGCGATGACGACCTGTTCGTCAAAATGAAGGAGTCTCTTCGTGGTACGCGTCACAACACAAGAGGAGACACCATCGGTGTCACAGGGTGGTCCTTGCGAGACATCGACAGAGATGAATGCACTGTCGGCGTACGACGCGTTCCGTCTCTGGTCTCTGAGGGTGAAGGTAATGGAGATGCGGGGTGATTGCACTGAGGTGATGTAATACGTTAAACGACTGTCAATAAAGTCTGGTGGACTTTATTGAGAGATGTACAGTTATAACCTGTTGTCATTACTTTTTATCCAACCCATGTATATTTGTCCATTAGTTACGTTTTACCAAATTCAATCAAATACACTCGGAGAACACGTAGAAGGTAAGGTCTCAGATAATGACAGGATGATTCTCTCTCCGTACTGCACAGTAGCTAGAAAATACAGGATGGTCAGAAATAGTTTGAAGAGCTTGTAAGGGTCTTGCAGGGTCGATGGTGCTGAGAAATGATTGTTAATTAATAAATTCGATATGCTGCGATGTTTCCTAGTTAATTAGCATTGAAGTTAACCAATAAGGCCGTTGTGCGCGAACTCAAGCGACCGGCCAGAGAAGGTATCGACAGACGCCTTCTTTGATTAGTTTCCTAAGACCGAACAAGAGAGCGATACTAAAATTGGATATGGGAACGGTAGTAAGCGTCAAATCCGAGCCAAAGGCTGAGCAGTCTCGTGCGCTGTAATGTATGTTATGAGAACAACTGACACTAAGTGTATTCGGCGGACTGTTTGAATTTGCGCGCGAAATGGCCTGATTGACTATCTTCAATGCTAATTAACTCGGAAATGGCTCAACCTATCGAATTATTTTCTGAACAATTTTTTGTCAGCACAACTTACTCTGCAAACCCCTTACAAGTTTTTCACTGTTTCTGATCATCCGGTGTATATACTCTTCATACGGCATAGAATTGACTAGAAAACACTTGACAGGCACCCTGATGTGAAAGATATATGTTCAATACACCGATGAGCCGAAATATCCTGACCACTCCCTACCGCGAGACTGAATGCCTCTAGTGACGGCGTGGTCACGCGAAGCGGTAAGCGGAGCAGAAATGAATGGGGAATCATTCGAGCAATGATGTAGGCCACAGATGGGAAAATCCACTAAGATAAGTGGCTTTGACAAAGGGCAGATTGAAAATTCCTGATAGATTAAAACAGCGTGCTGGACGGGAAACTCGAAGCCGGGATCTTTGTGCGCACTACAAGGCTTTCGACACCGTTCCTCACAAGCGTCTTCTAACCAAACTGCGTGCCTAAGGAATATCGCCTCAGTTGTGCGACTGGATTAGTGATTTCCTGTCAGAAAGGTCATAGTTCGTAGTAATAGACGGAAATTCATCGAGTAAAACAGAAATAATATCCGGCGTTCCGCAAGGAAGTGTTACAGGCTCTCTATTGTTCCTGATCCATATTAACGACATAGGAGACAATCTCAGTAGCCGTCTCAGATTGTTTGCAGATGGTGCTGTCATTTACCGTCTTGTAAAGTCATCAAATGACCAAAACGAATTGCAAAATGATTTAGATAAGATATCTGTATGGTGAGAAAAGTGACAATTGACCCTGAATAAAGAAAAGTGTGAAGTTACTCGCTTGAGTACTAAAAGAAATCAGCTAAATTTCGATTACGCGGGTAGTCACACAAATCTGAAGGCTGTAAATGCAACTAAATACTTAGGGTTTACAATTACAAGTAACCTAAATTCGAACGATCACATAGATAATGTTGTGGTTAGAGTCATCCAAAGACTGGGATTCATTGGCAGAACACTTAGAAGGTGCAACAGGTCTACTAAAGAGACTGCTTACACCACGCTTGTCCGCCCTATTCTGGAGTATTGCTGTGCGGTGTGGGATCCACATCAGATGGGACTGACGGAAGACATCAAAAAAGTACGATGTAGGGCAGCTCGTTTTGTATTATCGTGAAGTAGGGGAGATATTGCCACAGACATGATACGTGAATTGGAGCGGCAATCATTAAAACAAAGGCGTTTTTCGTTGCGACGGGATCTTCTAATGAAATTTAAATCATCTGTTTTCTCCTCAGATTGCGAAAACATTCTGCTGGTACCAACATACATAGGGAGATATGTCCATCGCGATAAAATAAGAGAAATCTGGGCTCGCACAGAAAAAGTTTAGTGCTCGTTTTTCCCTCGCGCCGTTCGAGAGTGGAACGGTAGAGAGACATCTTGAAGGAGGTTCATTGAACCCTCTGTCAGGCACTTTATTGTGAATAGCACAGTAATCACGTAGATGTAGAGACTATGCTGCAGAGTGAAAATTTCATTCTGATAACAACCCACAGTCCGTGGCTAAGCCATGTCTTCAGAATACCCTTTCTTCCCATACTGCTAGTCTCGCAAGTTTCGCCGGAGAACTGCTGTGAAATTTGGAAGGTTGGAGATGAGATACTTGCGAAATCAAAGCAGTGAGGACGGGTCGTGAGTCGATCGTAGGTAACTTACCTGGTAGAGCACTTATCCACGATAGGCAAAGGTTCTGATTTCATGTTTGGGTCCGGGATACAATTTTAATCTGTCAGGAAGTTTGATATCAGCGCACACTCCGCTGCAGAGTGAGAATTTTATTCTAAAAGGCCAAATTGTTATGACCTTGCGCCTATGAATGAACATCTTGGGACCAACGAAGATGGCAGACTGTTCGCGTGCTAGTGTCGTGAGCATCCATGGAAAGTGGTTGAGGATCGGTGAAAGCGCAGGTTGGGAACAAAGTTTTGGACACCCACGCCTCATCATATGAAGGGCAGTCAATTGAAAACCGAACAACCGCCACAACGGGACCACGGAATGGTTCCATTCAAAAATGATCACCACGCACTTTAAGATCTGTATCCCACAGAAAGACGAGACGATCAATTTCTATTTTGTAGAACACCTTCGGCCACTGACAGATCCACAAACACACTCAATCTTGCACTTACTCGTCTGCCTGAAAGCAATGTCCATGCATGTCCTCCTTCAGGTCGCCCACGCAATGATTCGCGTTGTACGAAGGATGTTGCAGCATTTCGTAAGTAAGTTGCTGAAGCGTAGCCTTCATACGGTTGGCAATGTGAGGGTGGGCGTTATTCTGTAACAGGGCGATTCCGTCCGACAGCATTCCGACAGCCCGAGGGCAAATGGCAAAGCCGACAGTGGAAACATCCCACATCTACCCCGCCAAAGAAATCGAAAGCTGATAATTTTGTCGTGTTACTGGTCCACAGTCATGTAATAACATTTGAATAATATTTATGCCATTTGACTGTGAGAACTCCTTTCCGTGGCTCAGTTGTTCTATGATTGGAAAACAGGTTTGCTACCTTTCTGTCATATATTTTGTGATTTTGTAGTCATCTACGCGCTGAGACATCCAGTTTCATAGATCTTGACGATGACTTCAGTTAACAAAGTCTAATTATATGCAACATTATTGTACTTGGTAATGGCGTAAGGCCGAAACCGTGATAATAATATGAAATAAAGAAGGTTCTAAAGTCAAATGGCAGAAATATCATTCAAAGAAATCCAAAACTGTTCGTACAATTCCCGGTGAAATCATGATGACCTCCTTCTTCGAATGCCGGGGTCGAGCGTGAATCCACAATCAATGCGCATCGCTACGAAGACACTTTGCAAAAACTGCGACGCCTCATAAAGTCAAAACGCCGAGGAACGCTGTCAGACGGAATCATCCTGTTGCACGACAACGCCCGCCGCCACGCAATCAATCGGACGAAGACTACTCTTCGGCATTTTGGTTGCGAAACACTGCTACATCCTCCTTACAGCACGGATCCTTCTCTGTGTGATTTTTCACTCCTTTGGCGATCTGAAGAAAGACGCGAAGAAAGACGCGCGTGGAAGTCGGTTTCAATCGGTCGAGAAAGTGCTACAGTCAGTGCGGTAGTGGATCCGTCAGCGGCCGACCGCGTTCTACGAAACAAGGGTTCATCGTCTTGTCTCCCAGTGGGGTAAATGTCTTAACACGTGTAATGATTAATTTTTGAGTGGCGCCCATTCCGTGGTCCCATTGTGGCGAGTGTTCGGTTTTCATTTGACTGCCCCATATAGAATGCGGTGGTCAGAAGTATGCCCGCTCTGCAAAGCACGATAAGCGGTTCTCTGAGACCGATCTGATGACAGATTACAGTGTTGGTACAGGCACATGTGTTTCAGACCACCCCTTAGGACCAAGTTGTTGAACATGGGCCTCCGCAGCAGACAACGGCTATATATCCCCACGATGATCAAAGGGCATGGTCAATTATTATTGCATTGGGCTCGGGATCATCGAGATTGGACCGTGAATCAATGGAAACACGTCTTTGCTACAACTGGCCGATGGCCGTGACCAGATCCGCGGTTATCCTGGCGAACGATTGTTGAAAACATGCACTGCGTCACGAACGCAGGCAGGGGAGTATTATGCATTGTGGAACAATTCCATGGGACCTGTGGCAGTAATCAAAGGAATCGCGATAGCTGTGGGCGAGGTAGTCATCTCTTCACGCTTTATGTCTTCCCAGATGCCCTCTTCTAGAAGGATGTGGAGAACAAATGGAAAAAATTCAAATGCATCGTTCAATATGACGTAGAAAAGTATGTTCCGAGTGAGGATTTAAGGGAAGGGAAAGATCCACCATGGTTTAATAGCCGTGTTATAAAAGCGCTACGTAAATAAAGAGCACTTCATCTCAGATTCAACATTTCAGTAAGGCATTTGATACCTCCCGCATTGCCGTCCAATGAAAAAAATACGAGTTTACGGAGTATGAAAGTAGACCTACGATTGGATTCAAGACTTTCTTACAGAGAGAACTCAGCACGTCGCTCTTAACGGAACTAAATCGGCAGATGTTAAGGTAATATCCGGAGTACCACAGGGAAGTGTGATAGGATCGTTGCTGTTCACAATATATATAAATCATCTAGAAGAAAGCGTCGGATGCTCTTTAAGGCTATTCGGAGACGATGTAGTTGTTTATCCCAAAGTAGCAACGCCAGAAGATAGTAAGAATTTGCAGAACGACCTGCAGAGAATTGATGAATGGTGCAGACTCTGGCAGTTGACCCTGAACGTAAATAAATGTAACATATTGCGTATACATAGGAAAAGAAATACACTACTGTACAGCTACACTATTGATGAGAAATAGCTGGAGACAGCTGTTTCAGTGTGTGACATAAATTTCAACTCGATTTGTCTAACCGTTCCTGAGAAAACCGGTTCTTCATAGACGGACGGATAGACAGACAGTCGGAGAACAAATGACAAAAAACTTTTTTCCTTGTGACATAATAACAAATTAACAACTTTTTATTTTTTTTGCTTTACTTGTACAGTGAAACTTCTCTTCTTGCCAAATTTCATGACTCTAGGTCAACCTGAAGTATCTTGTAGATTTTTAATGAGTTTGTATCAAAATATGTGACGTAAATGGCAGTTCTTTTGACTACATTGACTTAAATCTGTTTCACCGCCAAGAGATCGTAGACCCTAGTATGGGCATAAATTTCCTAAGAAAATTGTTTTTAACATTGGACAGAGAGACAGACGGACAGACAACAGCGTGATCCTATAAGGGTTCTGTTTTTACCAGGTTAGGAATGGAACCTTTAAAAAGACACGACCTTTAAAAAGACACGAATCAATGGATAGAGTATCTCTCGAACTTTCGATTCGTAATACGTGCCGAGACGTAATTGCAGAGCGCACCACCAGAAGGCAGCGTGTTAGGAAGTGTCCACAAATACCTTAATACACTCCGCATTGTCGCATTGAATTGTTTCGCACCTGTGGATGGGCAGGAAGATAAACAGATTTACGCGCGGCAACGAGTTCAATGAATTGCACACCCATACTGACGCTCCGAGTCACAAATGGTGCTCATATAGAGATCTTTTATGTCAGTTAAAAACTTGGAGAAATGCTCTGTATATCTTTAAGTATTCACGCAGTCGTCTTCTGAAACTCTGAAGATACGAATAAACCTGTATTATTCATTTCAGTAACTTGTTGTTGTTGTTGTGGTCTTCAGTCCTGAGACTGGTTTGATGCAGCTCTCCATGCTACTCTATCCTGTGCAAGCTTCTTCATCTCCCCGTATCTACTGCAACCTACATCCTTCTGAATCTGCTTAGTGTATTCATCTCTTGGTCTCCCTCTACGATTTTTACCCTCCACACTGCCCTCCAATGCTAAATTTGTGATCCCTTGATGCCTCAAAACATGTCCTACCAACCGATCCCTTCTTCTAGTCAAGTTGTGCCACAAACTTCTCTTCTCCCCAATCCTATTCAATACTTCCTCATTAGTTACGTGATCTACCCACTTTATCTTCAGCATTCTTCTGTAGCACCACATTTCGAAAGCTTCTATTCTCTTCTTGTCCAAACTAGTTATCGTCCATGTTTCACTTCCATACATGGCTACACTCCATACAAATACTTTCAGAAATGACTTCCTGACACTTAAATCTATACTCGATGTTAACAATTTCCTCTTCTTGAGAAACGCTTTCCTTGCCATTGCCAGTCTACATTTTATATCCTCTCTACTTCGACCATCATCGGTTATTTTACTCCCCAAATAGCAAAACTCCTTTACTACTTTAAGTGTCTCATTTCCTAATCTAATTCCCTCAGCATCACCTGACTTCATTTGACTACATTCCATTATCCTCGTTTTGCTTTTGTTGATGTTCATCTTATATCCTCCTTTCAAGACACTGTCCATTCCGTTCAACTGCTCTTCCAAGTCCTTTGCTGTCTCTGACAGAATTACAATGTCATCGGCGAACCTCAACGTTTTTATTTCTTCTCCATGAATTTTAATACCTACTCCGAATTTTTCTTTTGTTTCCTTTACTGCTTGCTCAATATACAGATTGAATAACACCGGGGAGAGGCTACAACCCTGTCTTACTCCTTTCCCAACCACTGCTTCCCTTTCATGCCCCTCGACTCTTATAACTGCCATCTGGTTTCTGTACAAACTGTAAATAGCCTTTCGCTCCCTGTATTTTACCCCTGCCACCTTCAGAATTTGAAAGAGAGTATTCCAATTAACATTGTCAAAAGCTTTCTCTAAGTCTACAAATGCTAGAAATGTAGGTTTGCCTTTCCTTAATCTTTCTTCTAAGATAAGTCGTAAGGTCAGTATTGCCTCACGTGTTCCAACATTTCTACGGAATCCAAACTGATCTTCCCCGAGGTCGGCTTCTACTAGTTTTTCCATTCGTCTGTAAAGAATTCGCGTAAGTATTTTGCAGCTGTGACTTATTAAACTGATAGTTCGGTAATTTTCACATCTGTCAGCACCTGCTTTCTTTGGGATTGGAATTATTATATTCTTCTTGAAGTCTGAGGGTATTTCTCCTGTCTCATACATCGTGCTCACCAGATGGTAGAGTTTTGTCATGACTGGCTCTCCCGAGGCCATCAGTAGTTCAAATGGAATGTTGTCTACTCCCGGGGCCTTGTTTCGACTCAGGTCATTCAGTGCTCTGTCAAACTCTTCACGCAGTATCTTATCTCCCATTTCGTCTTCATCTACATCCTCTTCCATTTCCATAATATTGTCCTCAAGTACACCACCCTTGTATAAACCCTCTATATACTCCTTCCACCTTTCTGCCTTCCCTTCTTTGCTTAGAACTGGGTTGCCATCTGAGCTCTTGATATTCATACAAGTGGTTCTCTTCTCTCCAAAGGTCTCTTTAATTTTCCTGTAGGCAGTATCTATCTTACCCCTAGTGAGACAAGCCTCTACATCCTTACATTTGTCCTCTAGCCATCCCTGCTTAGCCATTTTGCACTTCCTGTCGATATCATTTTTGAGACTTTTGTATTCCTTTTTGCCTGCTTCATTTACTGCATTTTTATATTTTCTCCTTTCATCAATTAAATTCAATATTTCTTCTGTTACCCAAGGATTTCTATTAGCCCTCGTCTTTTTACCTATTTGATCCTCTGCTGCCTTCACTACTTCATCCCTCAGAGCTACCCATTCTTCTTCTACTGTATTTCTTTCCCCCATTCCTGTCAATTGTTCCCTTATGCTCTCCCTGAAACTCTGTACAACCTCTGGTTCTTTCAGTTTATCCAGGTCCCATCTCCTTAAATTCCCACCTTTTTGCAGTTTCTTCAGTTTCAATCTGCAGTTCATAACCAATAGATTGTGGTCAGAATCCACATCTGCCCCAGGAAATGTCTTACAATTTAAAACCTGGTTCCTAAATCTCTGTCTTACCATTATATAATCTATCTGATACCTTTTAGTATCTCCAGGATTCTTCCAGGTATACAACCTTCTTTTATGATTCTTGAACCAAGTGTTGGCTATGATTAAGTTATGCTCTGTGCAAAATTCTACAAGGCGGCTTCCTCTTTCATTCCTTCCCCCAAATCCATATTCACCTACTATGTTTCCTTCTCTCCCTTTTCCTACTGACGAATTCCAGTCACCCATGACTATTAAATTTTCGTCTCCCTTCACTACCTGAATAATTTCTTTTATCTCGTCATACATTTCATCTATTTCTTCATCATCTGCAGAGGTAGTTGGCATATAAACTTGTACTACTGTAGTAGGCATGGGCTTTGTGTCTATCTTGGCCACAATAATGCGTTCACTATGCTGTTTGTAGTAGCTAACCCGCACTCCTATTTTTTTATTCATTATTAAACCTACTCCTGCATTACCCCTATTTGATTTTGTATTTATAACCCTGTAATCACCTGACCAAAAGTCTTGTTCCTCCTGCCACCGAACTTCACTAATTCCCACTATATCTAACTTTAACCTATCCATTTCCCTTTTTAAATTTTCTAACCTACCTGCCCGATAAAGGGATCTGACATTCCACGCTCCGATCCGTAGAACGCCAGTTTTCTTTCTCCTGATAACGATGTCCTCCTGAGTAGTCCCCGCCCGGAGATCCGAATGGGGGACTATTTTACCTCCGGAATATTTTACCCAAGAGGACGCCATCATCATTTAATCATACAGTAGAGCTGCATGTCCTCGGGAAAAATTACCGTGTATTATACTAACATTACTTTAGTCTAAGTGCTCAATAACTCAGCATCACTAAAAATGTGCTCATTAGAAGACAACGAATACATTCTTATTCAGAAAATCAGGAGAAAAAGAAAATTGATTTGAAACTACAGTCACCTTTACGCTACGCAAGTCACGCAATGGCGTATGGTGTAGGGAGTACTTCAGTCGTTTCCAGCCCGCATCTGGTGACATTGCTCTCCCCCCAGTTTTGTTCGTAAACAGTGGACAGGAAGTAAGATAAGTGCCTGTTTAAGCTCTAAAGCTTTTGAAACTGTTGGCTGGAATACTCTCTTTCAAATTCTGAAGGTGGCAGGGGTAAAATACAGGGAGCGAAAGGCTATTTACGATTTGTACAGAAACCAGATGGCAGTTATAAGAGTCGAGGGGTATGAAAGGGAAGCAATGGTTGGGAAGGGAGTGAGACAGCGTTGTAGTCTATCGCCGATGTTATTCAATCTGTATATTGAGCAAGCAGTGAAGGAAGCAAAAGAAAAATTCGGAGTAGGTATTAAAATCCATGGAGAAGAAATAAAACCTTTGAGGTTCGCCGATGACATTGTAATTCTGTCAGAGACAGCAAAGGACTTGGAAGAGCAGTTGAACGGAATGGACAGTGTTGTGATACAAGGGTATAAGATGAACATCAACAAAAGCAAAACGAGGATAATGGAATGTGGTCGAATTAAGTCGGGTGATGCTGAGGAAATTAGATTAGGAAATGAGACACTTAAAGTAGTAAAGGAGATTTGCTATTTGGGGAGCAAAATAACTGATTATGGTCAAAGTAGAGACGATATCAAATGTAGACTGGCAATGGCAAGGAAAGCGTTTCTGAAGAAGAGAAATTTGTTAACATCGAGTATAGATTTAAGTGTCAGGAAGTCGCTTCTGAAAGTATTTGTATGGAACGTAGCCATGTATGGAAGTGATACATGGACGATAACTAATTTGGACCAGAAGAGAATAGAAGCTTTCGAAATGTGATGCCACAGAAAATGCTGAAGATTAGATGGGTAGATCATATAACTAATGAGGAGTTATTGAATAGGATTGGGGAGAAGAGAAGTTTGTGGCACAACTTGACTAGAAGAAGGGATCGGTTGGTAGGACATGTTCTGAGGCACCAAGGGATCACCATATTAGTATTGTAGGGCAGCGTTGAGGGTAAAAATCGTAGAGGGAGACCAAAAGATGAATACACTAAACAGATTCAGAAGGATGTAGGTTGCAGTAGGTACTGGGAGATGAAGAAGCTTGCACAGGATAGAGTAGCATGGAGAGCTGCATCAAACCAGTCTCAGGACTGAAGACCACAACAACAAGCTCTGTTTTCTTTCATTTTACTTCTATGGTCATCTGAGATGCAGGGTGAGGAAGCTAAGGCAGGCCGCCTGTCAAAGACTGAATGACCACCTTTTGCTTCGTCGACGTGCAAGAAGAGAGTCATTGAGGTTTTGGAAGCTACCGACAGTGATGTGGAGACATGCCGACTCCAGTGCTGTGGCCAGCTGTGCTAGGTTTCTCGGTTGATGGTCCATGGTGCGAACAGTCCGATCGAAGTGGTCCTACAGATTCTGTTTGGGTTTAAATCGAAGGAGTTTGGTGGCCAGGGGAGTACGGGAAACTCATGCTGGTGTTCTTCGAATCACTCACTTAAGTGTGACTTGTAGGGCAGTCAGTAGATGATGTAGATGTAAACAGTAGGCTGTGTGACACGTTGCATTGTCCAGCTGGTAGATGCCATCGTGTCGAGGAAAAAATAAACTGTAAGTCCGGGGGCCATGGACCCCAAGGAAAGATGCACATTTGTGTTAGTCCTTTGCGCCTTTCAGAATGACGAGATCATCGAGGATATGCCACGGAAACATTCCCTCCTCCGATCCGGAACCTTGCAGGGCTGTACACATTAACGGTCGTCTGTCCGTTGAAGCATGTGATTCATCTAAACAGACTACGTGTCTCCGTTCAGTGGACGTACAGTTTCAGGATTGGCGTGCAAATTGCAGCCTTCGTCACCGATGAACAGGAGTCAGCATGAGAGGATGAATCAGACACACGCAGCAACTTTCACTGAACAGTCGTTGAGAAGACACTATTGGTAGCCTCTTGGTTCATCTCAGCGATCAGTTACACGACAGTGGCACTGCTATTCGCCCGTACACATCTCCATAGTCGTCGTTCGCCCTATCATCTATGCCACTAGCTGCAGATTAGATGCCTCGGGGCCGGTTTTTGATAGCGTTATTTTGCGATGCAAGGTGTGCTTCAACAACGTTGGCATGCGAACAGTTTACAAACTTAGCCACTACGACCAGAAATCATATGATCATGCCCGTTTGGACGCCACATAAAGCGCACCGTTTCCGGCTTACGACAATGACTGCGCTGATTTCTGTGTCCCCCGACACCCTTTATATATCCTTCACTGCTAGTGGTGCCATCTGCCGTCCGCGAGTGGTTAATGGCTGTTGACGTTGAACGTAGGTGGTGGTCACCTTAATGTGACTGGAAGGCCATATGCAACAAATACGAGGTCTATTAGGAAAGTCTTCCAGCTACTTCTCTACATAGACGCCGCACCGACTTAGACATTTTTCGTAGCGTTGTACCTACTTTCCAATACCCTCATCAGAGAAAGCAGTCGCCTGTGCTTTCTGCCAATTTTCTACGCGTGTCTTCAACTCCTGGTCTTTGCCAAAATGTTGTCTTCCTAGGCAGCGGTTCATGTGAGCAGAGATGAAACTCAGGGGGAGCCAATTAAGGGCTGTATAGTGGATGATCAAACACTTCCAATCTAAAACGCTACAGGAACATATTCATCGCCCTTGCAGAATGCGGCTGAAGGGAGCTGCTTGACATCATGCGAAATCTCTCAACAGGTCCTTATACGCATGTCAAAAAAAGTTTTGCATCACCTCGGTTCCGAGAGTTCCGGAACCTGTAGATAAAATTGGAATAGAGATCAACATAAACATCATTTCCGCCCTTTTTATTGCTCATGAAAACCATAAATGGCACGTTGTACCACCTTACAGCGAGACCTTCATAGGCGGTGGTCCAGACTGCTGCACAAACCGGTACCTCTAATAACCAGCAGCATGTCCTCTGGCATTGATGCATGCCTGCATTCGTCGTGGCATAGTATCCAAAATTTCATCAAGGCATTGTTGGTCCAGATTGTCCCACTCCTCAACGGCGATTCAGCGTAGATCCCTCAGAGTGGTTGGTGGGTCGGTTCGTCCATAAATAGCCCTCTTCAATCTATCCGAGCCACGTTAAGTAGAGCTAATGTATGCAGAACATGCTGGCCACAGTAGTAGAGCGATGTCGTTATTCTGAAGGAAGTCATCCACAAGATGTGCACGATGGAGGCGCGAATTATCTCCAATAAGCTACCGATATGGTTGCACTATCGGTCGGAGGATGGCATTCACGTATCGTACAGCCTTTACGGCGCCTTCCATGACCACCAGCGGCGTACGTCGGCCCCACATAATGCCACCACAAACTACAGGGAACCTCCACCTTGCTGCTTTCGCTAGACAGTGTGTCTAAAGCGTTCATCCCGACCGCGTTGCCTCCAAACACGTCTCCGTCGATTGTCTGGTTGAAGGCATATGCGACAGTCATCGGCGAAAGAGCGTGATGCCAGTCCTGAGCAGTCCATTCTGCATGTTGTTGCGCATATCTGTACGGCGCTACATGGTGTCGTGGTTGCAAGATGGACCTCGCCATGGACGTTGGGAGTGAAGTTGCGCATCATACAGCCTATTGCGCACAGTTTGAATAGTAACACGACGTCCTGTGGCTGCACTAAAATCATTATTCAACATGGTGGTGCTGCTGTCAGGGTTCCTCCGAGCCATAATCCGTAGGTAGCTGTCAGCCACTGAAGTAGTAGCCCTACTGCAGTGGCATGTCATCGACAGTTCCTGTCTCTCTGTATCTTCTCCATGTCCGAACAACATCGCTTTTGTTCACTTCGAGACGCCTGGACACTTCTCTTGGGCAGAGCTCTTCCTGGCACAAAGTAACAATGTGGACGCGATCGAACCGCACTATTGGCCGTCTAGGTATGGTTGAACTACAGACAACGTGAGCCGTGCACCTCCTTCCTGGTGGAATGACTGGAACTGATCGGCTGTCGGACCCCCTCCGTCTAATAGGAACCGCTCGTTCATGATTGTTTCATCTTTGGGAGGGTTTTGTGACATCTCTGAACAGTCAAAGGGACTGCGTCTGTGATACAATATCAACAGTCAACGTCTATCTTGAGGAGTTCTAGGAACCGGGGTGATGCAATACTTGTTTTGGTGTATTTACTTGACGGGAGACACTACTTCCTGCGCATCTCCACGTGCTCACTGTGCGCTCCGTGCTGAAAGGAGGGGCGTGGCGCCGTTGACGGGCATACTAGAGGCACTGCGCAACACATCTGTGCGAAGCTGCATCGGATTTTCCATTTCGCGCGCGATCGCACCTTACTTTCCGAATGGACGTTGGGTATAAGTTAAACTCTGAGATAAACAGAGAGAAGTTCGAGACAGGCCGCCAAAATCAGAAGTCTGAGTAAAGCTGTGAGAGCACATCGTAAGTCGTATCTGGATAGTTCATTCTGTAACAGCATTGTCCTAGAAAGATGTCGTTATGGTTTCGAGTCCCTATCCGACAGAAAGTTTCGTAACAGCGTACAGTCCGCTGCAGAGTGGAAGATTAATAGGAACAGTCTTGTGGGCTATAAGTAAGCCGTTTCTACTCAGTATCCTTTCTTCCGGAATGCTAGTCCTAAAGGTATGCAGGGGAAATTCCGTGAAGCTTGAAAACTAGGAGAGAGGTACTGGTCAAGGCAGAGCTGTGAGGGCGAATCGTGAGTCGTGTTGGAGTGCCTGTAAGAGCACTGCTAATGAAAGACAAGCCTCTGGTTTCGAGTTCCAGTATGGCACAGTATCTGAAGATGCCAGGAAGCTTCCCCTTACTCGTTTCTCGTTTTCTTTAGGACTGTGGTTTACATCCCCATGCAGTCATCCAGATTTAGTGTGTTGTGGTTTCCCTATGCTGAGACCACGAGTCGTAATGTCTGCAAGGTAGACTTCCCTCCAGCAGCGAGGTTAGAGCTGGGCTGTCTAATCACCAGGCGCAGCGAGTCCTCCAGCAAATGCTTGAGCCTTGAAGGTTGCTAGTAGCGAGGGAACGGTTTCAGGTGAGCATCACATGGAACAAATAGTGCGGATCAATATTCAGCGAATTCTTCCGACGGTAGCCGCATTGTTGTTGTTGTTGTTATGGTCATCAGTCCAGAGACTGGTTTGATGCAGCTCTCCATGCTACTCCATCCTGTGCAATTTTCCCAGTATCCACTGCAACCTACATCCTTCTGAATCTGCTTAGTGTATAATAAGGCTCTGAGCACTATGGGACTTAACTTCTGAGGTCAACAGTCTCCTAGAACTTAGAACTACTATAACCTATTTAACCTAAGGACATCACACACATCCATGCCCGAGGCAGGATTCGAACCTGCGACCGTAGCGGTCGCGCGGTTCCAGACTGTAGCGCCTAGAACCGCTCGGCCACTCTGGCCGGCCTGCTTAGTGTATTCATCTCTTGGTCTCCCTCTATAACTTTCCCTCCATGCTGCCCTCCAGTACTAAATTGGTCATCCCTTGATGCCTCAGAACATGTCCTATCAACCGATCCCTCCTTCTAGTCAAGTTGTGCCACAAATTTCTCTTCTCTCCAATTCTATTCAATACCTCCTCATTAGTTATGTGATCTACCCATCTAATTTTCAGCATTCTTCTGTAGCACCACATTTCAAAAGCTTCTATTCTCTTCTTGTCCAAACTATTTATCATCCACGTTTCACTTCCATACATGGCTACACTCCATACAAATACTTTAAATCTATACTCGATATTAACAAATTTCTCTTCTTCAGAAACGCTTTCCTTGCCATAGCCAGTCTACATTTTATATCCTCTCTACTTCTACCATCATTAGTTATCTTGTTCCCCAAATAGCAAAACTCATTAACTGCTTTAAGTGTCTCATTTCCTAATCTAACTCCCTCAGCATCACCCGAGTTAACTCGACTACATTCCATTATCCTCGTTTTGCTTTTGTCGATGTTCATCTTATATCCTCCTTTCAAGATACTGTCCGTTCCCTTCAACTGCTCCTCCTGGTCCTTTGCTATCTGTGACAGAATTACAAAGTCATCGGCGAACCTCAAAGTTTCTATTTCTTCTCCGTGGATTTTAATTCCTACTCCAAATTTTCCTTTTTTTTTTCTTTTACTGCTTGCTCAATATACAGTTTGAATAACATCGGGGATAGGCTACAACCCTGTCTCACTCCCTTCCCAACCACTGCTTCCCTTTCGTGCCGCTCGACCCTTATAACTGCCATCTGGTTTCTGTACAAATTGTAAATAGCCTTTCGCTCCCTGTATTTTATCCGTGCCACCTTCAGAATTTGAAAGAGAGTATTCCAATCAACATTGTCAAAAGCTTTCTCGAAGTCTACAAATGCTAGAAACGTAGGTTTGCCTTTGCTTAATCTATTTTCTAAGAAAAGTGGTAGGGTCAGTATTGCCTCACGGATTCCAAGCCGATCTTCCCCGAGGACGGCTTCTATCAGTTTTTCCATCCGTCTGTAAATAATTCATGTTAGTATTTTGCAGCCGTGACTTATTTAACTGATAGTTCGGTAATTTTCACACCTGTCAGCACCTGCTTTCTTTGGGATTGGAATTATTATATTCTTCTTGAAGTCTGAGGGTATTTCGCCTGTCTCATACATCTTGCTCACCAGATGGTAGAGTTTTGTCAGGACTGGCTCTCCCAAGGCTATCAGTAGTTCTAATGGAATGTTGTCTACTCCCGGGGCCTTGTTTCGACTTAGGTCTTTCAGTGCTCTGTCAAACTCTTCACGCAGTATCATATCTCCCATTTCATCTTCGTCTACATCCTCTACCATTACAATAATATTGTTCTCAAGTACATCTAACTTATATAGACCCTCTATACACTTCTTCCACCTTCCTGTTTTCGCTTCTTTGTTTAGAACTGGGTTTCCATCTGAGCTCTTGATATTCATACAATGGTTCTCTTTTCTCCAAAGTTCCCTTTAATTTTCCTGTAGGCAGTATCTATCTTACCCCTAGTGAGATAAGCCTCTACATCCTTAAATTTGTCCTCTAGCCATCCCTGCTTAGCCATTTTGCACTTCCTGTCGATATCATTTTTGAGACGTTTATGTTCCTTTTTGTCTGCTTCATTACGGCATTGAAATTAATCAATGATTCGAGTTGATAGCTTGTATCGGACTGAGAACCGAACACGGATGCTCCGCTCCTCTAGAACGGTTGCCTTAATCGTCTCCGCCATCCAGACACGCTTGCCGACCAACCCAAATATCCAACTCGTCGTACGCCAATCAGTGTCCCCGTCCATGTATCCTCTCTCGCTGAGCGACCTGTATTCCTGCGAGAGGAAACAAAAGCTGATGTGCATGCGCACCGAAGGAAGCATGTTTGGCTATCAAACCTGTAGAAATATTACATACTGCATAATGTGCAGCTTGCAACAAACACTCACAGACAGGAGATGGCAGCACTAGCAGTGGAGGTTATACGAAGCGCGTCGGGGTCTCGCGGAAAACCGTGCAGCCCTTGTAATGCGGAAACGGAGCGATTTTTTAATGTCCCACAGGGGATACTCATTGGATCTCGGGTATTTCCGAAACGTCTAAGTTTGTAAGCTATTCGCGTGCCACAGCGGCTAAAGTATACCGCGCATGGCAAAATGTCACTATCTAAAAGCGGCGCCGAGGCAACTGTGCTGCACCACAGGCCATAGATGACAGGGGTGGACGACAGCTGCGGAGGTGTGTGCGGGTCAACGGAGGTGCAGCTGTTGAGCTACTGACCGCCCAGATAAACCAGGAGGCTAGTAACTGTGATGTAGTCAGTCATACTACCACAAAGCCGCCTGAGAGATCGATCCGCCGGATGCGAGTCTCTCGATAAACGGAACAGAAGAACGGCTGTGCTAGTCAAAGAGTACACTGCCAGTCGCAGTACTTATGCTCGCCGCGAGGCGCCGCTAGGCCGCTTCATGTGTAGCAAGAGTGTGGTGCAGTTGTGCCAGTCTACAGTTCGTAGCTGCGCTCAGTGGTCAGCCAGTGCCGATGCTAGTCATCGTCTGCAGCTCAGTCATTGCTGCCATCAAGTCTTTGTAACCCAGTTCCAAGTTAGTCCTCAAATTCACCGGATTCGACATTCAAGATTACGAGAGATTAATTCATCACTGCCTGATTTGTGACTTGTAAATTACGTCATTCTACAGACGCTTAGTCTAGTCGCGTCTTCTATAATTGTCAACCAATAGATCATGGACTACAACAAAGTAAGAAATACTTTCTCATTTTGTACTCGTGCTAATTAATTGTGTTTTCCTGTTGTAGCTACCAAGCAGTCTTAGCATAGTAGAACCCACATTTCCACCTCCTTGGCTACCTCATATTTGCTACCTCTTGTTGATGGACTTGGTTATGGTGGAAGATCGAGAGCCATCAGTAACAGTGTCTGCTCAACGACCGTTCTGCGAACGTTGCTGCATGGGCCTCCGCAGCAGGCGTCTGGTTCACGCATCCATGCTTTCAAACGAAACTCATCGGCGACTAAGGGTGGAATTTGCACACCGAAACCGCAAATCGACGTCCACTGAGTGGCGACAAGTGAGCTTTTCAGATGGATGACGTTTCATCCTCCATCGGACAGGTGGCCCTTGGCGTATACGACGTGAAACGTCTGAAAGCAAACACACTGCAATAACCGTGAGAAGTGTTCAGGCCGGAGGAGGGAGCTTTATGGTCTGGGGAAAGTGTCCGTGGCATTCTCTGGGGATCTGGAGCGCAAAGAGGATCAATACAAGTATACATCTATGCTTGGAAACCGTGTCCACCCCTAGTAGCATGCAGTTAGTTTTTCCTCGGCACAATGGCACCTACCAATAAGTCAATACAATCTGTCACACAGCTCGCAGTGTAGGTGAAGATCGGCAAGATGAGGTTACCGTACTCTCCAGGTCACAAACACCGCAAATTTCAACCCAATCGGGAATCTGTGGGACCTCCTCGATCGGGTTGTTCGAGCGGTGGACTCTCTACCTAGAAACCTAATGCAGCTGGCGACGGCACTGAAAAGGGCGTGGCTCCGTATGCCTGTCGGTACCTTCCAGAGCGTCAGTGACTTTCTTACTGCAGGTCTCACAGCAGCCGGCACTGCAGAAGGCGGTTGTTCAGGCTTTTGACAAATTGTCACGTTCGTGTCACTGGAGAGTGTCCGACAGACAACTTAACACCGACTTACTTTGTATCAAGGATTCGGTTATATGCTCTGTTACATAAAGTTACTCGCAGGTACGTCTACAACATGTTGCACATTTGATTTTGAAAAAACTTTTATGTACTGAACACATAAAATTCGTGCCACATTATACAGGGTGGTCGGAAATTCCCGTTACAAACTTCTAGGACATGTAGAGGGAAGTGTGTACATAACATTTTGAATAGGAACTCATGTCCGGAAACGTATCGTTTCCGTTCTACGTCAGTTTCAATGAAGATGATAATCTCATCCACAACCACTTGAGGAATGTACTTAGGCGTGACCCAGCACAATTTGAAAAGAATACTGACTCGTTCCGTTATTGCTTACGCATTTGCATTACAACTTAAACCTTATGGTTTACATTAGTCGACAACAACAAGAACCCAGCATCTCCCGCACCAGCCGCAACGTACCGATGCATTAAAACAGCGGCTCGATGTGGCGACCACCAACGTTGTGACACACATTGTACCTCCGAAGGTTGTTCTGGTACACTCTCTCCATCTCACCTGCTGTCTCTTCAGTGTCTTGTGCAGCGGCCAGAACTCGTGCCAGCAGATCTTCCTTTGTCTCTACAAGTGTCTCATAAATTAGGCTCTTCATACGACCCCACAAGAAGTAGTCCATAGGGGCTAAATCCGGCGATTATGGCGGCCACGCGGTTGGACCATCTCTCACCATACCGTCTGTTGAGGTGTCTCCGGACAGCCAGTGAAAAGTGGGGTGATGCTCCATCATGCTGAAACCACATTTCCTGACGGATATTCAGTGGCACAGCTTCCAAGGACGGGTCCATTAAGTGTCGTAGGAAGACTAAGTATGCGGGACCCGTGAGCTTGGTGGAAGGAGGTATGGTCCAATCACATGGCGGTCCAGAATACCTGCCCACACGTTAATTCCAAACCTGTCTTTGAAATCCCTGAACATGCATCGCATGAGGGTTTTCGTCCACCAAGACATGGCTATTTCGAGCATTCAGTACACAATCCCTTGTGAACCTACATTGATCTGTGAAGAGAACTCGACGTGGAAACGGGCGCATCGATGCAACGGTGCAGGAACCATTTGCAGAAGGCGACGCGTTAAGGAAAGTCTGCTAGACCCATTGTAAGTGGTACGGATGTAATTGTTGCTCATGCGGCACGTCCAAGACGGTACTGTGACTAACAGCCACTGCACGTGCAGTTGTTCGCGAACTCGTTGACGGGCTATCTTCAATGCGACGCAGTACACCTTCATCAAATTCGGGGGTGCGGCGTCGCCGTGGGGCACCACAGTTATGCCTCCTCACGGTGAAGGTACCCGTTTCTCGTAGTCGTTGTGTAACCTGGGCAAACAGTTTGTGCGATGCAGTGTGACGGTGTGGAAAACGTTCGTGATACAGCCGATTAGCGGCTTTTCCGTTACCTCCAGCTTCGCCATACACAAGGAGCATGTCTGTGTATTCCGCAAACGTGTACTGCACCACGTTTCCTCTATCGGTGATGCATAGGTATTGACTCGGTCTCACAGCAAAGTGGACAATAAGTGACATCTGGGGATCGTTTGACGTAGTACACGTCATCGTGTCTACCCTGTTGCATACCAGGACAGGGAACTCTCTTGCCCTAAGCAGAAGTTGACGAGGTACACATCCGAAAGGAAACTGTCGTAGAACGGAAACGATATGATTCCGGACATTGGCTCCTATTCAAAATGTTCTGTACTCACTACCCTCTTCACGTCCTAGAAGTTTGTAACGGGAATTTCCGACCACCCTGTACAAGAATAAGCCGCTAGAAGACGTGGACTGTTAAACTGACTGAGTCATACGTATCAGAATGAAATATAATAATATGTACTGAAGCATGTGTACCCTGGTTTTGTAATTTGTATAGTGCTTACGTCGTTATCATCGTCGCACGTTGTTCTGTATGGAAACGAAGGAGTATCTTTTACATTCTCATGTGTATTTTATGTTCAAGAGTGCTTGTACGTTAACATAAGAAATGTATTCTAGTAAAGAGTAATGAATGTAAGTACCGAGAATGATTATTTCTTTCGTATATTATGGATTTTAATGAGCATACAAATGCATGGAAAAGGAACAAAATTTAAAGTCATTACACCATTCTAAGGTCAGATTAAAAATTATCGAAATACTACTATTTACATGCTGGGTATAATTAGACTGTGAAATGACGTCATCGCCAGGGTCTATTGAACTGGGTGTCCCAGACAAGTACAAAATCACCGAAATATGTGGCAGACAGGTAGCAAATATGTTTTCCAGCCATCAAACAGTTGAGCAGCAGAACGAACATCAAATACAATAGTTACATGAGCAGTGTACATGGTCTGAAAATTTACTACGCAAGTTACTGGTTGACTGATGATCAAAGATGAACAGCGTAGATTGTAAGTCTATGCTACATAATCCATGATTACAGAAAGACTATAGGTACATAAAATCACACATCTTTGAAATAACCGTCTAATCTGTGAAAGCATCTGTAAATACTTCTTTACACGTATAGAAACGTTTTCATATGTAATGGATTAGAAATGGGACGCGGACAGAAAAGGTGAGACAAGTGAGAAAGACATAATGTTGATTTTACTATTAACAGTTTTTGGCTTGTCAGATGACAGCGTGGATGTCATACCGCCACAGACACGGTGTACAGCGCCAGATTTACACCTGGTGGCCAAAATTGGAACTAATTTTTGGCAACGTAAACCGTATCCCCATAGAAATATTTGCATGTCTACCGTACAGCCCACAGTGGACTTCCATGAGTAGCTGCACTTTATTTATAACCATCCAGTATTTCCTTTCCTTCGGCATTTGTTTCATGTATCTCGAGGATCCCACAAGCACGTATGATAAATATATTCTTCTATCAGCAACATTAAATTATCTTCGGACCACTCCGTCTCTATCGCAACAACAACAAAAGTAGATAACAAAGCTGACGAAAGCTTTCTGTTTTCCTAGCTCAGAAGTGGCTACCATGAACTCCGCTAAAAGACCGACAACGAGCGGAACGCGAGCGAACACAAGCGAAGAAATCTCTTTCGCTGTTGCACGTTCGTTTCGGTGCAAAGGAGACTTCTGCACTCGATTAGTTGCGCGCTTTAAATAACGTAAATGGGCACTTAACGCGACTTAGCCTCTATGGAAAATAGGTTGCCTCACAAGATATGCGTTATATGGCATCTTAAATTTGTTAACAAGTGTCTGTGTTCAACTGAAGGGCGTTACTGAACTTTATAATTTCCTGGTGGAACCGAATGCATTCGACAAGTCTGTCGCGGCCACTGCGCTTCGCCGGCACGACACTCTCGGCGTCGCCACGCCAGCCTCTGGATGGAAGCTGCCTCCTCTCAGAAGAAGTGTGGTCGTCCTCGCCGTCCCCCGGGTGCAGAGCGTTGGTCAGAGCGGCGTTGAGCATGGTCAGCTGCGCCGACAGGTAGATGATGAGCGTCACGTAGAAGGCGTCCTGCACGTCGCACGCCAAGTAGATGAGCATCAGCCAGTAGCACATGAGCACGTACGTCAGCTGGTAGTAGGGCGTCTGCTCCGGCTGCCCGTTGTGCCACCACATCAGCATCGGCAAGTTGCGGCCCATGTGCGGCCTCATGGTCACGTTACCTGTGCACAGCAGGACTGCAGAGTAAACCCCGTGTTGAACAATGAATCTATCTGTGAGCTATAGTCTACACTGCAAGTGATGAATATACCAGTGACTAGACTGGATTGGTCAGCTAACACGTTATGTATACGGTTCCTATACAGTCTCAACAATAGTACACTCATTCGTTCGTCATGAAACACAGGCCTAAATCCGGGTTTCTACACGTAAACAAAGCGACTCTACTCGGCCGCCGTTTGTGCGACGTCACCGAAGTTAGTGTGGGAACATTCAAATTTCTGTGGTGTCACTCGCTTGTCGACACTTTTTTTATCATGCCACTTAAAGTTAAAGTCGCCTTTACTTTGTTAAGCCACTTTCTGTTACCCACCGTCGCCAGCCTCATTCGACTGACATCTCGTGGGTGAATTTCGAAGTATTATCTCTCTATTCCGGTTTTCGTGTTAGTAAAACACATGTCGAGCAAATTTGAGAACGGAAGTAACAAAGTTTCTGATAGCTGTTGATTCGTGAGTGGCTCCTGTTCGTGCCATCTATTACTTAACACACTGTTTTGATCGTTCTGCCACCTCCTTATGTTAATTTCTATTACTGGTGTCACTAAGTTGTTGCCTTGCCTGGCCGTGAGCGACAGTAGCAGCACTTATCGTGGTTGGTCTTCGGTCGGTCGTCTTGCCGGACGACGTGTATTTGGCCGGCGATCGCTTGTGGGTTGGCTGTGTGTGCCGACTCGTGATTCGTCCCTGTTATTGTACAGTCACTGCCGTTAGCATTGCCTGGTTCGTCGTGCAAGTGTTCGTGAAACTGTGTGTAGTTTGTGTGATTTGACTGACAAGTTATTTTAAATGTTGTCGGCGTACTGGCTCTGAGGAGCAGTCAGGAATTCGAGGCGGGGCGTAGTTTGGCCGGAACCCGCTGGCGGTTTCTACGCGGTGTCGGAGAGTGTGGCGCTGTTCCCATTGCTACGAGGTCCACCGACCCTGGACACGAAAGTTGACTTCTGATTTAACCTACAAGCAAGTCAAGACTGTTCACATTGTGTCGTTTTGAGTTCGTTGTCGGCTGTTGGGATATTCCCGCGAGCAACAACGTGGCTTTCAAGATGGAAAATTCTAGCCACCCTCCGGTGGAGTTTCACTGTATTTGGTTATATGAATTGAAGTGCACCAGCGGAATCTTCTGCCTTGTGGCCGTTAAGGTTCCGGTTACCTGCCTTGGGCTTCGACGTAAATTTCAGGTAGTGTAGTTTCCTCATCGTGTTGTTGCTGTCCAGCACTGTGTGTAGTTTGACAGCTCCGTGTGTGACTGGTTGTGGTCACCAATATCTTCTACGTTGTTCCGTTGAACTTCCTGTTCAGCTCTGGTCGGGTGAAGTGGAAATTATCTTGTCGGTGGGTCCGCTGACTGTCGGTCGGTTGGGTTGTCGTCGGATCTTGAATGGTTGGCCCGACTGCCTGTCTCACCTAAACGAGTTTTAGTGTTTGAATTACAGGCTGACACTCGAACATCTGGGCGCCCTGTGTGTGTACTGCCTTATTTTTTTTAATTTGTTCTTGTTGTTGGTACTTGTACGCTTCTAGCCGTTTTTGTGTTTTAAATTAGAGTTGTTTTACTCTTAAGGCCTTCAGCCTAGCTTAAACTACAGTTTCACGTAATCCCCTCAGCATTTTTAAGAAATTTTTAATTTTTAAGTCTTCGGCCCTTAGGAGATTTGAATTTAACTTGTTTACTTTAACCTCTGCCCCCATGAACCATGGACCTTGCCGTTGGTGGGGAGGCTTGCGTGCCTCAGCGATACAGATGGCCGTACCGTAGGTGCAATCACAACGGAGGGGTATATGTTCAGAGGCCAGACAGACGTGTGGTTCCTGAAGAGGGGCAGCAGCCTTGTCAGTAGTTGCAGGGGCAACAGTCTGGATGATTGACTGATCTGGCCTTGCAACACTAACCAAAACGGCCTTGCTGTGCGGGTACTGCGAACGGCTGAAAGCAAGGGGAAACTACAGCTGTAATTTTTCCCGAGGGCATGCAGCTTTACTGTATGGTTAAATGATGATGGCGTCCTCTTGGGTAAAATATTCCGGAGGTAAAATAGTCCCCCATTCGGGTCTCTGGGCGGGGACTACTCAAGAGGACGTCGTTATCAGGAGAAAGAAAACTGGCGTTCTACGGATCGGAGCGTGGAATGTCAGATCCCTTAATCGGGGAGGTAGGTTAGAAAATTTAAAAAGCGAAATGGATAGGTTGAAGTTAGATATAGTGGGATTTAGTGAAGTTCAGTGGCAAGAGGAACAAAGCTTTTGGTCAGGTGAATACAGGGTTATAAATACAAAATCAAATAGGGGTAATGCAAGAGTAGGTTCAATAACGAATAAAAAAATAGGAGTGCGGGTAAGCTACTACCAACAGCATAGTGAACGCATTATTGTGGCCAAGATAGACACGAAGCCCATGCCTACTACAGTAGTACAAATTTATATGCCAGCTAGCTCTGCAGATGATGAAGAAATTGATGAAATGTATGATGAGATAAAAGAAATTATTCATGTAGTGAAGGGAGACAAAAATATAATAGTCATGGGTGACTGTAATTCGACAGTAGGAAAAGGGAGAGAAGGAAACATAGTGGGTGAATATGGATTGGGGGAGAGAAATGAAAGAGTAAGCCGTCTGGTAGAATTTTGCACAGAGCATAACTTAATCATAGCTAACGCTTGGTTCAAGAATCATAAAAGAAGATTGTATACATGGAAGAATCCTGGAGATACTAGAAGGTATCAGATAGATTATATAATGGTAATACAGAGATTTAGGAACAAGATTTTAAATTGTAAGACATTTCCAGGGGCAGATGTGGACTCTGACCACAATCTATTGCTTATGAACAGTAGATTAAAACTGTAGAAACTGCAAAAAGGCGGGAATTTAAGGAGATGGGACCTGGATAAACTGACTAAACCAGAGGTTGTACAGAGTTTTAGGGAGAGCATAAGGCAACAATTGACAGGAAGGGGGGAAAGAAATACAGTAGAAGAAGAATGGGTAGCTCTGAGGGATGAAGTAGTGAAGGCAGCAGAGGATCAAGTAGGTAAAAACACGAGGGCTAGTAGAAATCCTTGGGTAACACAAGAAATATTGAATTTAATTGATGAAAGGGGAAAATACAAAAATGCGGTAAATGAAACAGGCAAAAAGGAATACAAACGTCTCAAAAATGAGATCGACAGGAAGTGCAGAATGGCTAAGCAGGGATGGATAGAGGACAAATGTAAGGATGTAGAGGCTTATCTCACTATGGGTAAGATAGATACTGCCTACAGGAAAATTAAAGAGACCTTTGGAGAAAAGAGATCCACTTGCATGAATATCAAGAGCCCAGATGGAAACTCAGTTATGAGCAAAGAAGGGAAAGCAGAAAGGTGGAAGGAGTATATAGAGGGTCTATACATGGGCGATGTAATTGAGAACAATATTATGGAAATGGAAGAGGATGTAGATGAAGATGACATGGGAGATACGATACTGCGTGAAGAGTTTGACAGAGCACTGAAAGACCTGTGTCGAAACAAGGCCCCGGGAGTAGACAACATTCCATTTGAACTACTGACGGCCTTAGGAGAGCCAGTCCTGACAAAACTCTACCATCTGGTGAGCAAGATGTATGGGACAGGCGAAATACCATCAAATAAGAATATAATAATTCCAATCCCAAAGAAAGCAGGTGTTGACAGATGTGAAAATTACCGAACTATCAGTTTAATAAGTCACAGCTGTAAAATACTAACGCGAATTCTTTACAGACGAATGGAAAAAATGGTAGAAGCCGACCTCGGGGAAGATCAGTTTGGATTCCGCAGAAATAGTGGAACACGTGAGGCAATACTGAGCCTACGACTTATCTTAGAAAATAGATTAAGGAAAGGGAAACCTACGTTTCTAGCATTTGTATCCTTAGAGAAAGCTTTTGACAATGTTGACTGGAATACTCACTTTCAAATTCTAAAGATGCCAGGGGTAAAATGAAGGGAGCGAAAGGCTATTTACAATTTGTGCAGAAAGCAGATGGCAATTATAAGAGTCGAGGGGCATGAAAGGGGAGCAGCGGTTGGGAAGGGAGTGAGACAGGGTTGTAGCTTCTCCCCGATGTTATTCAATCTGTATATTGAGCAAGCAGTAAAGGAAACAAAAGAAAAATTCGGAGTAGATATTAAAGTGCATGGAGAAGAAATAAAAACGTTGAGGTTCGCCGATGACATTGTAATTCTGTCAGAGACAGCAAAGGACTTGGAAGAGCAGTTGAAAGGAATGGACAGTGTCTTGAAAAGAGGATATAAGATGAACATCAACAACAGCAAAACGAGGATAATGGAATGTAGTCTAATTTAGTCGGGTGATCCTGAAGGAATTAGATTAGGAAATGAGACACTTAAAGTAGTAAAGGAGTTTTGCTATTTGGGGAGCAAAATAACTGATAATGGTCGAAGTAGAGAGGATATAAAATGCATACTGGCAATGGCAAGGAAAGCGTTTCTGAAGAAGAGAAATTTGTTAACATCGAGTATAGATTTAAGTGTCAGGAAGCTGGCTGGCTGGCTCTGAGCACTATGGGACTCAACATCTTAGGTCATAAGTCCCCTAGAACTTAGAACTACTTAAACCTAACTAACCTAAGAACATCACACACACCCATGCCCGAGGCAGGATTCGAACCTGCGACCGTAGCAGTCCCGCGGTTCCGGAATGCAGCGCCAGAACCGCTAGACCACCGCGGCCGGCAAGTGTCAGGAAGTCGTTTCTGAAAGTATTTGTATGGAGTGTAGCCATGTATGGAAGTGAAACGTGGACGATAAATAGTTTGGACAAGAAGAGAATAGAAGCTTTCGAAATGTGGTGCTACAGAAGAATGCTGAAGATTAGATGGGTAGATCACATAACTAATGAGGAGGTATTGAATATAATTGGGGAGAAGCGAAGTTTGTGGCACAACTTGACAAGAAGAAGGGACCGGTTGGTAGGACATGTTCTGAGGCATCAAGGGATCACAAATTTAGCATTGGAGGGCAGCGTGGAGGGTAAAAATGGTAGAGGGAGACCAAGAGATGAATACACTAAGCAGATTCAGAAGGATGTAGGTTGCAGTAAGTACTGGGAGATGAAGAAGCTTGCACAGGATAGAGTAGCATGGAGAGCTGCATCAAACCAGTCTCAGGACTGAAGACAACAACAACAACTTTAACCTACTGAATTTTTAACTCTTCGGCCTTCAACCGGTTTGAGTTTCAGTTGTTTGTTCCTAAGGCCTTCAGCTTAAATGAAAGAACTGTTTTACGTAAGGACTTTGGTATTTTTTTTAAATAAAGTTTTTGAGTTTTAAGTGTTCGGCTTTAGCCGATTTGAATTCAACTTGTTTACTTCAGCCTAACTAAAGAACTGTTTTAAGATAAGGCCTGCCTTTTAAATATATGATTGTACATGCGTTTTAAGTTCTTGATCTTCAGCCGTTTTTAAATTAAAGTGGCATTCAGCCGGTAATTAAGTCCCAAAGATTAAAGATGTGTGTTTAAAAAAAATGGTTGGCCCTTGTAAACTCTGATCTAATAACAAAGTTGTATGTTCGAGTGTAACTGACAGCCCCTTATTTTGGCCTCTTTCCACAATTGATTCTATCTGTCCTGTCCTGTCTTGCGGTTTAAGCAGGGCGTTTCAGTTGTATAACTTCAGATTGACTGCAGCTTTCAATAAAGAAGCGTGAATATGCAAAACCCGACTATTTTACACCGTCTTTTGTGCACTTGCACAATGCGTTAAGTCCCAACTTTAACATTTACAGTACCTGTGACATCTTATTTAATTAGCTTCTAACGTGGACTATGTAGTGTCATATGTGCTAGCTATGAAATACATATATGCTTTGCTCTCATGTGACTTCACAACCGTCTGAAGTGTGAGATGAAAATATATCAATAGAAACATATTAATACTGTGATACGTGTTTTTGTTTTTCTGTATAAACACTTCTTGTAATTAAAATCATAATTATAATCGTTTACTAAAGAGGCCAAACGGAAACGAACTCTATATGAATACATGCGGGGAAAAACCGGCAAACCTTCAAATGTAAAAACTTAGAGATAAGAGCTGCCATCTGTTGCCGGGTACGGGAACTATCAAAATTGACATTGGTCTCACCTCTAAATATCATAATGGAATATTTAGGTTCAAAAATGGCTCTAGACACTATGGGATTTAACATCTGAGGTCATCAGTCCCCTAGACCTTAGAACTACTTAAACCTAACTAACCTAAGGACATCACACACATCCATGCCCGAAGCAGGATTCGAACCTGCAACCGTAGTAGCAGCGTGGTTCCAGCCTAAAGCGCCTATAACCGCTCCGCCACATGGGCCGGTAGCAATATTTAGGTGTGAGACCAATGTCAGTTTTGATAGTTCACGCCCCCAGCGATAGATGGCAACACATATCTAAGCTTTTACATTCGAAGGTTAGTCGGTTTTTTTGCGCATGGTTTCATATATCTTTTGCTGTAAAACAAATGAAACTGTATTTGAATTGTTCTCGCCATTCTATGGCATCGTTTTTCGTCTGGCTCTTGTAGAGTAAACACGTGTGTTTCTAGTATCATAAATTAAGGTAAATATATGTTTTGAAATGTGTAAGTGGAATTTAGTAGCAAACCTGATCATGTCCCACGATAATTAGCATAACTTGGTATGAATATCTGCATCAATCTCTTCCGAGGCCGTAAAGAAAGGATTGGTGATGAACTGTTTGAGGGTAGAACCGTCGAACACATTACGTGTTCTCTTGTTACCTATTCAATATCTTTGGGCAGACCTATCCTGAAATCGAATGTCTATCATTCCCTTTCGTTCTTTACTTATATTTTGATGTAAGAATCATATTAGGTCAATTACCTTCGAACAATGACGTCAGCAGTCGCTTCAATGGTTTTGATTAATATCGTCTCTCATAAAATTAATAGGCACTAACCTGTTAATTACTTGAATATGTAACTTACGTCTTTGGACACTAATAATTAATTTCATTTATCTATACTTTTTGCTCAGGTTTGTCGTTTTTGAACGTTTCGCTCACCCATCGCATAACTGAATTAACAATCAATATTTTTCGTTATTTTTATTTGCCGTGACGCACTGGGAAAGGTTTTCATAACAGTAACATCTGAGACCTTTCTCTTGTACTATAAATTTTAGAAGGAAACGCTTCAACTAGTCACTGGATGTCACCTGAGTGACAGATCTGTCAGGCACTTTCAACCCTTCTAAAGCTGCCAAATTCTAATTTTGGTGATTCGATTGTAGAAACGTGTAGGCGCCCTCCGTCGATCTGCTGTCGTCGGCGTCTCTGACGTACGATGTTAAAGTTATCTGCTGTATATGCCCGACTTTTAGTTATATCGGTACATCAGATGGAGCGGCCACAAACGACTTCACTGAAACAGCGACTACATTTAGGGTTTTAATGATAATTAATGTAACTTTTTGCTCAGTCGATCACCCTTCATTTGTTGCTGCGTTACCGAAGACAAGATAGTTAATAACGTCTTTTGTTGTTAATTATTATTCACCAATACACACGTAATTATGGAAATAACTTCAGTTTCTTATTAACAACATTCAATAATAATTAAATGATCATGAATGATTGCGTATTGTATAGAAGGAAAAGGAGGGTTGGTCCTATGATTACTCTCAACAATTGCGGCAACTAAAATGGCCGTGATTTTTATAGTTCGTCACTCATAGATATTGTAGCAAGGACTATGGTCCATTATTACACTTCGTGCACTGTTACTTTCACAAAAACTAAGTGTCCAGTCCCGTCCTTATACTCAATTTATCGTCCCTTCGTGTAGTCCACACATCCTATTATCAGTTATTCGGTAATAGAATTTAATATTGAGCGCTACTTTTTCTCGCACGCACAATTCCTCAGATATTCTTAGTCTGTGTGACCTTACCGCAAAATTCTGTCCCATATAAATTAACTATAGTCATTTTTCTTGCAGTTTAACAAAAGTGCCCTGATCCCTTCCGTAGCATACCACACGGAAATGCCCGCTATCCCGCACGCCGCAGCTTCGTGGAACGCAGAACGCAGAAAGCAAGACAAGAGAACTAACAATACCAAATGGCTCTGAGCACTATGGAACTTAACTGCTGTGATCATCAGTCCCCTAGAACTTAGAACTACTTAAACCTAACTAACCTAAGGACATCAGACACATCCATGCCCGAGGCAGGATTCGAACCTGCGACCGTAGCGGTCACGCGGTTCCAGACTGTAGCGCCTAGAACCGCACTGACACCCCGGCCGGGGAACTAACAGTACCCGCGCATGGTTTATATCATAGGTTTTAGGAACGAAAGTAGCCGCGTTGAACCCTCTTAGATTTCCCTGAGGCGCTACTTTGCTGCGGGCGTTACTCTGATGAGAGATTATGAATCGATAATTTTAAATAAAACTTTTTCAATGCTATTACACACATCAAAAAGAGTTATGCATCACCCCTGTTCCCAAAACTCCTGAAGATTAGACAGAGGGGTTCCGACAGCCGATCAGTTCCAGTCATTCCACCAGGAAGAAGGTACACGGCTCGTGTTGTCTGTAGTTCAACCATGCCTAGACGGTCAACACCGCGGTTCGATCGCGACCGCATTGTTACTTTGTGCCAGGAAGGGCTCTCAACAATGGAAGTGTACAGTTGTCTCGGAGTGAACCAAAGCGATGTTGTTCGGACATGGAGGATATACAGAGAGACAGGAACTGTCGATGGCATGCCTCGCTCACGCCGCCCAGGGGCTACAAATGCAGTGGATGACCGCTGCCTACGGATTATGGCTCGGAGGACAACGCCACCATGTTGAATAATGCTTTTCGTGCAGCCACAGGACGCCGTATTACGACGCAAGCTGTGCGCAGTAGCCTGCATGATGCACAACTTCACTCCTGACGTCCATGGCGAGGTCCATCTTTGTAACGACGACACCATGCAGCGCGGTACAGATGGGCCCAACAACATACCGAATGGACCACTCAGGATTGGCGTCACATTCTCTTTACCGATGAGTGTCGCATATGCCTTCAACCAGACACCGTCGGAGACGTGTTCGGAGGAAACCCGGTCAGGCTGAAGGCCTTAGACACACTGTCCAGTGAGTGCAGTAAGGTGGAGGTTCCCTGCTGTTTTGGGGTGGCATTATGTGGGGCCGACGTACGCCGCTGGAGGTCATGGAAGTCGCCGTAATGGCTGTACGATACGTGAATGCCATCCTCCGACCGATGGTGCAACAATATCGGCAGCATATTAGCGAGGCATTGGAACCCTATCGAACATGCCTGGTATAGATTGAAAAGGGCTGTTTATCGACGACGTGTCTCACTAACCACTCTGAGGGATCTATGGCGAATCGCCGTTGAGGAGTGGGACAATCTGGACCAACAGTGCCTTGATGAACTTGTGGATAGTATGCCATGACGCATACAGGCATGCATCAATGCAATAGTACTTGCTACTGGGTATTTATAGGTAACGGTGTGTACGGCAATTTGGACCACCACCTCTGAAGGTCTCGCTGTATGGTGATATAACATGCAATGTGTGGTTTTCATGAGTAATAAAAAGGGTGGAAATGACGTTTATGTTGATCTCTATCCCAATTTTCTGTACAAGTTCTGGAACTCTCATCAGCGAGGTGATGCAAAACTTTTTTGATGTGTGTAATTATTACCGATATTATCGATCACCTCTCCCCTAAATGAAAATAAGCCTGATAATATTTATCTTAATTAAAAGAGTGGTTATAAGCGTGAAGGAGCAACTGCAGCTAAATCAAGACCAAGCAAACCTCATGGTACTGACAGACACGGACCGTCTAGTAATCCAGAAGATGGTTGTAAAAAATCACATGAAACCATCTCAAAGAGTTCTCAAGTGCTCTTAGCAGTCCAGATCCAGATGACACGACGACCATGAGTTGGGAGTGAAAAAGAGTGAGGTACAATGATCGAGCAGCTACTCGTAAGTCACGTGTGTCTGTAGACAATGGTGAACGAGGCACGAGGTGGTGCAAAGAGGGACTTCACTGGATAGTGAATGACGAAACTAGTGATTTGGAGTAATGAATCACGCTATAAGAAGGGCTTCGGCTTGGCGGCAGCCTGGAGAAAGTTATCAGCCAACATATTAAGTGCCAGCAGTAAAGTCCAGAGGAGGTGGAGTTACGGTATGTGTGATCCCCCTATTGCGCATAACAAAAAAAAAAAAAAAATAAACGCTAGATGCAGAGGGATATGAACACATTTTACAGTATTGTGTACAGTGTACAGGTGTACAGTAGAAAAACCGTTCGGAGACAATGATTGCGTGTCTCAGCATGACAATGCACCCTGACATAAAGCAACATCTGTAGGGCAGTGGATTGTGGACAATAACATTGAGAAATGGGCTGGTCTGCTCAGACTCGCGCGACCTGTAGCCAATGAAGCACATTTGATATGAGCTTTAACGTCCACTTCCATTCAGACACCGGCGTCTGACGTCACTGGGCTGCCGTTCCTCCAGAGGTATTCAGACACCTCGTGAAAAGTGACCTCAGCAGAATTCAAACCGTCATAAAACCGAAGGGTTAACACATTCCTTATTAATGTTGACCAAGAGGAGTCTGGATATTTCTGATCATATACATTATCAACGCTGGAGACATGACAGGTAATCGCCAGATGTCAGTTATCGAAGTGTCATTTGTAATTTCATTCGTGCCAGTACTGCGTCTGTAATGTGAATATCGGATTTTTTAATAGATTTCGATGCACGTTTCAAAGAGTACACGAAATTTGCATTTGTTAATCGAAATTGGTTCGCAAATAGATTTTCAATTTCGAGAATTACTTGTCTTACATGTTTGATGCCTCTCCCCGTAAGACTCCCCTGTGTTGTTCCTGCACAATATCTACTTCTAAATGCAACATTTATGCTTTGTTTTCTGTCTATTGTTTTCTTGGCTCAGTTCTGTCAAAACCTGAATGTTGTCCGGATACTATTGAGCCGTGTGTGAGGTCATCTGAGGTCATGAGTCCCCTAGAACTTAGAACTACTTAAACCTAACTAACCTACGGACATCACACACAGCCATGCCCGAGGCAGGATTCGAACCTGCGACCGTAGCGATCGCGCGGTTCCAGACTGAAGCGCCTTTAACCGCGTGGCCACACTGGCCGGCTGGGAGCCGTGTGTGGCTCGCGTTCATAGCGTTTGTTCTTTGGCATTTTGTCACATCGAGTGACGTCTTGTTTCTTCCTTACTTACTGGCATAGCGAAGTTGCTGGCTTGCCTCCTTGAGTGGCAGCAGCAGCGCTTGTTGACACTAGTACTGTCGTACTACCTTTGGTGTGACTGCTAGTGTTTCCAGGTGGTGGTGGTGGGTGGTGGTTAGTCGGTTGGGACAGAGCAGCGAGGAAGTCTCCGCAGCACGTTGCCAGGCCGGGACCGCTGGCGGCGTGCACGCACTGTCGGATTGTGAGGCGCTAGCTGAGAGAGTGACAAAGTTCGTTGCCCACCGAACCTGGACGTTGAAGTAGAGTGGTCAGTTAACGTGTTATGAAACCTCAACTATTGTGTCATCTGTCCGTTCATTTGTGGGTTGTTGCTCCCTGGGCCGTTCGGGCTAGCAGCAACGTATGATGTGTTGGAGTCGGCGAAACCTTGCAGCCGTCTTCCTATATTGTGATTAATTCTTAAATTGGCTGTTACTTGCCAGTGAAGCGGACCAGCGGTATTTTCTGCCCTGTGGCTGTTAACGCCCCAGTTATCTGCCTTGGTCATTAGCGTAGTTTTCCGGCAGTGTGCCTTTCCTTGTCGTGTTGATGCTGTCCGACACGGCATGTAGTTCGACAGCCTTTTAAGTTGTTTGGTTTATATTTTGCTTAGAGTGGTTATTGTTCCCTTGTCTGTTTTTAGACGCCAATTTCTGGAGACGTAGTGCTTTTTGTATCCTCGTCCTCGGCCAATATTTTCCATCGTTGTGCCGTTGGTCGGACGGAAGGGAATTGGTTAAATCGTTGGTAGGTCCATGGGCCGTCTCTAGTTTTGGTTGCCATCCGATTATTTAACTTCACCTCTTGGCTACCTGTCTCACCTCACCTTACGTTTGAGCTACCTTCTCAGGCCGAGCTTTGGAACACTTCTGAGCACCACTTGTTCTGTTTGTTTTATATTGTGATTTTCATTTTAGTTTGAAGTATTTGTGCGAGGCCTTCGGCCGTGTATTTAATTCAGTTCTTTTTAAATTTTACATAGTGGCCTTCAGCCATGTTAAATTTTTGAAGATTCATTTTTTTTTTAAACAATATTTGCCTAAAAATTTGTTCTGTCTGCCGTTAGTTGTTCGTTATGTGTGGCCTTCAGCCGAGGATTTATGTGAGCCCCTTTTAATAAGGCCTTCAGCTCTGTGTATTCCTTAAAGGAAACTTTTTATAAGAAGGAAGTGGTTCATGGTGTGGGTTCCTGTAGTCATGTCCTAGTTCATGAACCACGGGCAGCGCATGAGTGGCCAAGTAAGTGATCCCGACAGTCGAGATACCAGTTACTTTGGAATAAGGCTGGGCATCTCGGACATATTCTGAGTCATGGTCACCTTTGTGCTCATACGGCAAAGACTACCAAATCCACCGGTTAGTCCCTCAACCGTTAGGGATAAAACCCAATGGGACTCGGGGCAAGTAAAGTTAGCAACCTGCTTCCCTGGTACTTTAAGTATGATGCTGGCAACAATCAGAGCAAAATGCCTCGGACCTTTGGAGGTGACGGAGTCCCACCTCTAACTGACAAACCATGGACTCCTAAGATACGACTTGGCAAACAAATGGTAATGAGATGGGGAGCTATTAATATCAATGGGGGCTACTCTGGGAAGAAGGTAGAGCTGGCAGAGGCTGCAAGTAAGATGGGGCTGGACGTTTTAGCAGTTAGTGACATTCGGGTAAGGGGTGAGAAAGAAGAGGAAGTGGGAGAATGCAAGGTCTACCTGTCACGAGTCAAAGCAGGAATAGCACAATGGGGTGTAGGGCTTTACATCAGGAAAGAAATGGAACCCAGCGTAGTTGCAATAAGGTATGTAAACGAACGACTGATGTGGATAGATTTGACAGTGTCTAGCAAGAAAATTAGGATTGTGTCAGTATATTGGCATTGTGAAGGGACAGATCAAGATAAGATGGATAGTTTTTATGAGGCACTCAGTGATGTAGTTGTTAGAGTAAAGGACAAGGACAGTGTTCTGCTCTTGGGTGATTTTAACGCCAGGATTGTAAATCGAACAGAAGGGTATGAAAAGGTATGGGTAAATTTGGAGAGGATATGGAGGCCAACAGGGACGGGAAAAAACTCTTGGATTTCTGTGTCAGTATGGGCTTAGTAATCACAAACTCCTTTTTTAAACATAAGAACATTCACCGGTATACTTGGCAAGGCAGGGGAACCAGATCTGTCATTGACTATATAATAACAGATCAGGAATTCAGGAAGGCTGTGAGGGACATACGTGTATTCAGGGGATTCTTTGATGACACTGATCATTATTTAATCTGCAGTGAAATTGGGATTGTGAGGCCGAAAGTGCAGGAGTTCAGATCTATACGCAGTAGGATAAGAGTGGAGAAACTTCAGGATAAGGAAATGAGGCACAAGTACATAACAGCGATCTCAGAAAGGTACCAGTTAGTTGAATGTAGTCAATTACAGTCATTGGAAAAGGAATGGACATGGTACAGGGACACAGTACTAGAAGTGGCTAAAGAATGTCTTGGAACAGTAGTGTGTAAAAGTAGGATGAACCAAACAGCTTGGTGGAATGACACAGTCAAGGCAGCCTGTAAAAGGAAAAAGAAGGCGTATCAAAAATGGCTACATACTAGAACTCAGGTATACAGAGAAAATTATGTTGAAGAAAGAAACAAAGCCAAACAGATAATTGCAGCATCCAAGAAGAAATCTTGGGAAGACTTTGGAAACAGGTTGGAGACTATGGGTCAAGCTGCTGGAAAACCATTCTGGAGTGTAATTATCAGTCTTCGAAAGGGAGGTAAGAAGGAAATGACAAGTATTTTGGACAGGTCAGTAAAACTGCTGGTGAATCCTGTGAATGCCTTGGGCAGATGGAGGGAATATTTTGAAGAGTTGCTCAATGTAGGTGAAAATACGATCAGTAATGTTTCAGATTTCGAGGTAGAATGGGATAGGAATGATGATGGAAATAGGATCACATTTGAGGAAGTGGAGAAAATGGTCAATAGATTGCAGTGCAATAAAGCAGTTGGGGTGGATGAAATTAAGTCGGAACTCATCAAATACAGTGGAATGTCAGGTCTTAAATGGCTACACAGGATAATTGAAATGGCCTGGGAGTCGGGACAGGTTCCATCAAACTGGACAAAAGAAGTAATCACACCAATCTTTAAACATGGAAACAGAAAAGATTGTAACAACTACAGAGGTGTCTCTTTAATCAGCGTTGTGGGTAAAATTTCTCAGGTATTGTTGAAGGAAAGCGCGAGTATTAGTTGAGGACCAATTAGATGAAAACCAGTGTGGGTTTAGGCCTTTTAGAGGTTGTCAGGACCAGATCTTTAGCTTACGGCAAATAATGGAGAAGTGTTATGAGTGGAACAGGGAATTGTATCTATGCTTTATAGATCTAGAAAAGGCATATGACTGGGTTCCTAGGAGGAAGTTATTGTCTGTTCTACGAGATTATGGAATAGGAGGCAAACTTTTGCAAGCAATTAAAGGTCTTTACATGGATAATCAGGCAGCATTTAGAGTTGACGGTAAATTGAGTTCATGGTTCAGAGTAGTTTCAGGGGTAAGACAAGGCTGCAACCTGTATCCACTGTTGTTCATATTGTTTATGGATCATATGTTGAAAACAATAGACTGGCTGGGTGAGATTAAGATGTGTGAACACAAAATAAGCACTCTTGCATATGCGGATGACTTAGTTGTGATGGCAAATTCGATTGAAAGTTTGCAAAGTAATATTTCAGAGCTAGATCAGAAATGTAAGGACTATGGTATGAAGATCAGCATCTCCAAAACGAAAGTAATGTCAGTGGGAAAGAAATATAAACGGGTTGAGTGCCAAATAGGAGGAACAAAGTTAGAACAGGTGGACGGTTTCAAGTACTTAGAATGCATATTCTCACAGGATGGCAACATAGTGAAAGAACTGGAAGCGAGGTGTAGCAAAGCTAATGCAGTGAGCGCTCAGCTACGATCTACTTTCTTCTGCAAGAAGGAAGTCAGTACCAAGACTAAGTTATCCGTGCACCGTTCAATCTTTCGAACAACTTTGTTGTATGGGAGCGAAAGCTGGGTGGATTCAGGTTACCTTATCAACAAGGTTGAGGTTACGGATATGAAAGTAGCTAGGATGATTGCAGGTACTAGTAGATGGGAACAATGGCAGGAGGGTGTCCACAATGAGGAAATCAAAGAAAAACTGGGAATGAACACTATAGATGTAGCAGTCAGGGCGAACAGGCTTAGATGGTGGGGTCATGTTACACGCATGGGAGAAGCAAGGTTACCCAAGAGACTCATGGGTTCAGCAGTAGAGGGTAGGAGGAGTCGGGGCAGACCAAGGAGAAGGTACCTGGATTCGGTTAAGAATGATTTTGAAGTAACAGGTTTAACATCAGAAGAGGCACCAATGTTAGCACTGAATAAGGGATCATGGAGGAATTTTATAAGGGGGCTATGCTCCAGACTGAACGCTGAAAGGCATAATCAGTCTTAAATGATGATGATGATGAGGGGTTTATTTTAAATTGTTTGTCTGACTTGTTGTTCAGGCCTTCAGCCGTTGTTTCAAATTTGTTTGTGGCCTTCAGCTGTGCAATAAGTTAATATTTCTTTAATTAGGCTTTCAGCCATTCTGTTGTAAGTTTAAAAAGAAATTTCTTGGTTAGAAAACAATTGTTTACTAATGTGTTTTAATTATAGTTTTCATTTAGACGTATAGTGTAGGCCTTCAGCCGCTAATTGTTTTCAGTTGCTTGTTTTTTATAAAAAAATTTACCTTCTATTTTTAGTTTCTTTTGATTTCTAAGCCAGGCCTTCAGCCGTTCTTGTTTTTGGTGTGGTTTAGAGCCTTCAGCCCAGAAAGCATCTCAAGATTTCTTTAACTAGTATTGTCTAATTATGATCTTTTAAAGCAATATGTAAAAGACTGTTTCTTAGAAAAATAAAGTTGTGTGTTTGATTGTGCAACTCACAGTAACTGTTTACGGCCCCATCCACAATCGTAACCTTATCCTGTGCGCTCTCTGAGTACCTACTAACCAGGTTTCAGTTATCAGTTGACGTCACACCCCAAACGTTCGAACTATAATTTTGACAGGTGCGTACAGAAACAGCAGCACACGACGCCACTGCCCTAAGAACCTCGTGGCACTTGCTAAGACGTCACTTTGGTTGCGTACGGAAAACCGACATGGGGTCTGTCACCAACTAGCACAAAACTGGTAACCTCACCACTCTTTTGTCCTCCTAAAAAAGTCACTGTTAACTTTGACAGCCATCTGGAAAGGAATAGGTCGAGTGATGGTTGAAGTTGATACCACTTCCTTATCCGTTCCAGTCATTAATAACATAAACGGCAAAGTATTGTCTATATGCACGTTTCACAGTTATTAACACTATTTGTACGGACTAAATGTTATACGTTTGAAAGTTACGACGGAATGGAAACAGATTGCGAAAGGAAGTAAAGGCACATGGTGTACTTTGTTCATCACAAGAACAAACCTGATGTAAACAAACACAAACACGATGATTCGGCAACAGCCGTAGCACACTTAGAATTAAGTCCTACTTGTATATTACATATCTTGTTACTCTATTTTCAGATATTCTAATGCGTTAACAGCCATCAACGTTTTCTTACACATATTTTCGCTATGTAGTTTTCATTTCAATAATCTTGTGCAGTCGCACTGTTAAAGAGTACTTTGAAAATGGCTGACGCTGATTTCCGCTCCATAGTGAAACAAGCGCGTGAGACGCCGCTAAACAATGACGAGAATCAGATTCTCCTGAATGTTTATCGCAAGTTACAGAAAAAATAAGCTTTGAAGTTTTCCGAGGACTTTATATACTAAAGTTAAAGCATCTTCGTAAACGGGTTCATTAGGTGATTCGGTAGTGCTTGATAATCGCAATCAGGTATTTCCACGGATTGCTGGTTCAAATTTCAGTTTGGTCTTTTCTTTTCGTTCAGTTTGGAATACATAGATCTTTTAAACATGAAATTAGCCGACCGCGGTGACCGAGCGGTTCTAGGCTCTTCAGTCCGGAACCGTGAGACTGCTACGGTCGCAGATTCGAATCCTGCCATGGACATGGATGTGTGCGTTGTCCTTAGGTTAGTTAGGTTTAAGTAGTTCTAAGTTCTGGAGACTGATGACCTCACATGTTAAGAAGCCCCATAGTGCTCATAGCCATTTGAACCATTTTTTAAATATAAATTCATCAAATATATGCTAACACATATCTTATCATCGCTTTTTATGATAATTGCAAGTCTTGTTTCTAATTACATATTGCACGCAAAATTCCAATTTACATGGAAATGTAAATTCTTAACTAGCGATATTTTGTAAAATACTGTTAATAAAGGCTGTTCAAATTAAGAAAAATTAAATTTTTAGGGCAAATATAAAAAATTAAATACTCTTTATTTGGAGTATGTCGTTTGTTTTACACAGGCAGAATGGTGAACATCGTTGAAACATGGGAAGCAATAATTTCCATGGCATCGAGCACAACATACAAATGTTGCATTTTCACAGTTGCAATATTAATCCAACAGAACTGATCTGTAGCCACGTTAAGGGTTTTGTTGCGAGAAGTAATAAGCCATTTAAGCTGCCACACGCTGTGGAACTAAAACACGAAGCTTTGTCAAATGTCACTGCCGAACGCTGGCGGGCTACAGAACGACACATCATAGAAGAAGAGGAAAAAAACGTGGCGCTTGGATGACTTCGTGGATTCTGTCGTTTTTACCAACGTAGCAGATGACAGTTCCAGCACTGAAATGTATTTCTCGGATCCGGATATGGAGAGAGTTGAGCGACAAACCGGAGGAGACTATCAAAATTTATTACGCCGGGTAAGCCTAGTAATGCAATATGCCTTCAGTGGCTTCAGTATTTAACTACACGATGAAATCGCTGCAACACAAGTTTGAGTCACACATAGCTCGCACAGAAAAATTACCCTGTATTTAAGTTAGGAAATTTCATTACTCTTGTTTTCAATTAGACTACTACACTCCTGGAAATTGAAATAAGAACACCGTGAATTCATTGTCCCAGGAAGGGGAAACTTTATTGACACATTCCTGGGGTCAGATACATCACATGATCACACTGACAGAACCACAGGCACATAGACACAGGCAACAGAGCATGCACAATGTCGGCACTAGTACAGTGTATATCCACCTTTCGCAGCAATGCAGGCTGCTATTCTCCCATGGAGACGATCGTAGAGATGCTGGATGTAGTCCTGTGGAACGGCTTGCCATGCCATTTCCACCTGGCGCCTCAGTTGGACCAGCGTTCGTGCTGGACGTGCAGACCGCGTGAGACGACGCTTCATCCAGTCCCAAACATGCTCAATGGGGGACAGATCCGGAGATCTTGCTGGCCAGGGTAGTTGACTTACACCTTGTAGAGCACGTTGGGTGGCACGGGATACATGCGGACGTGCATTGTCCTGTTGGAACAGCAAGTTCCCTTGCCGGTCTAGGAATGGTAGAACGATAGGTTCGATGACGGTTTGGATGTACTGTGCACTATTCAGTGCCCCTCGACGATCACCAGTGGTGTACGGCCAGTGTAGGAGATCGCTCCCCACACCATGATGCCGGGTGTTGGCCCTGTGTGCCTCGGTCGTATGCAGTCCTGATTGTGGCGCTCACCTGCACGGCGCCAAACACGCATACGACCATAATTGGCTCCAAGGCAGAAGCGACTCTCATCGCTGAAGACGACACGTCTCCATTCGTCCCTCCATTCACGCCTGTCGCGACACCACTGGAGGCGGGCTGCACGATGTTGGGGCGTGAGCGGAAGACGGCCTAACGGTGTGCGGGACCGTAGCCCAGCTTCATGGAGACGGTTGCGAATGGTCCTCGCCGATACCCCAGGAGCAACAGTGTCCCTAACTTGCTGGGAAGTGGCGGTGCAGTCCACTACGGCACTGCGTAGGATCCTACGGTCTTGGCGTGCATCCGTGCGTCGCTGCGGTCCGGTTCCAGGTCGACGGGCACGTGCACCTTCCGCCGACCACTGGCGACAACATCGATGTACTGTGGAGACCTCACGCCCCACGTGTTGAGCAATTCGGCGGTACGTCCACCCGGCCTCCCGCATGCCCACTATACGCCTTCGCTCAAAGTCCGTCAACTGCACATACGGTTCAAGTCCACGCTGTCGCGGCATGCTACCAGTGTTAAAGACTGCGATGGAGCTCCGTATGCCACGGCAAACTGGCTGACACTGACGGCGGCGGTGCACAAATGCTGCGCAGCTAGCGCCATTTGACGGCCAACACCGCGGTTCCTGGTGTGTCCGCTGTGCCGTGCGTGTGATCATTGCTTGTACAGCCCTCTCGCAGTGTCCGGAGCAAGTATGGTGGGTCTGACACACCGGTGTCAATGTGTTCTTTTTTCATTTCCAGGAGTGTATGTTAGCTAAGAACTAGAGCATGTTACGTTTTCCGCCTGGTCCCCAGTGTTCGGTATTGCTGGAGTTTTGCCGAAAATTATTCCATTCCGATTGAAAAGTAAATGACATTCTAAGACTGTTTTTCTACTCGTCTCTTTTTACACCTTAACTGCAATTGCTCACATCACTACAGATTAGTCGGACCAGCTGGCTGGCCTATGCTGACCGACTTAAAGGCGGAGGTAAAGCGTATTATCGCTCAGTCGATGTGCGCGTAACGCACAGCATAAAACGTATCCCTAGTATTGTACTTGACTGTACTCAAGACAGCTTTGTTTCCACTCCACGTGAGACGAAATCCAATGAGAGTCCAGCAAATGCGGATGAACAGATGATATAAAGTTTGCATAGTCAGAAAGTTGTAACTATCGTCACAAAAAAATTTATTTTTATTATTTTGTTGTAGCGCGCCGCCAGAGATTCCAAAACGAAAAGGCGTAGCTCTTTCATAAAGTGGGGGAACAACGGTGCAACGATCCAAGCTGAGTTTTTGGATGTGTACAACAGAGCACCTTCGTACGACACTGAGGGTAGGTGACGCAGAAGCTTCCGTTGTGGTCCAGCAAGTCTGAATGAGAAAGAACGATGTGGTAGGTTACTTCTTTGTGAATACCCGAGAACTGGAAGCTCTGTTGTTGAATAACGGTTTATCAGAATCAAAGCGATAGTGGAGAAACTGAAAATCAGTCATGGACCAATTTCCAACATCTCGCACGACGTTTTGAACGAGAAGAAGGTCGCCGCCAGCAATGTTCCCGCGACTCCTCGCATACACTTCAACAAAGAATGAAATATAGCGTGCTTTCTACTTGGTCGGCTGCTAGGAAAACAAGTGGATCAAAGTTAGTGGAATACAATCCAAGGTGTAACCCAATCTATTCAGAGCAGTAGCTATGAAATCACACTGGCGAAACGAGATTGCCCGGAGCACTAAAAGCAGTTCTCCATCTGTTATGTCTTCGTCATCACGCGTCGTTAAACATTAATCTCCTTCGTCTTTGTCTGCTACTGTTCACTATACAACGTCGTTGATAACATAGCTCCATGAGGCTAGTCCCGGACGTATGCGGCTATTGTGTACAAAAGGGCTGCAACGCCAGGAAGTTGTAGCGAAATGCACGAAGGGCTGATTTGTACAGGAACTGGTTGTTGCCTCTCAATGTACAAATGTAGTGTACTGTGCGTAAATAAAGGAAAATACTCATCATTGTTTGTTTACATGACTGGCAACGAGCGTGCAGTATCCAAGGAAAGTCAGACGCCAGCCTCGAATTTAGCGGACGTATCCTAAGGAAATGTAGTTAATCCACGGAAGACGTAGTTCGCGAAGTCGTTGTTCCATGTTCCTTGTGTACTGCTACATTATCTTGCGTCCTTAAAAGGTATGATACGTACGCGAGATAGGGAAGATCGCGAAAAGAGCAAAGTGCTTTGTCACTGATTCGTTTCGCCGACTTGAGAACTTTCAACTTGTAACAAGAGAGACCCGCAGTTACGAAATTAAACGTTTCACTGTGAATTAGGTTACATATTACTTTTTCCTGTAGGCATATCTCTGCAAATGATAGTGACGTCAAAAATTCAAACTTATACGGAGACTTAGCAGCGGCTGTTGTTGTTGCGCAATATTCATGAATGCTAGAGGAAGGGGAAACAGTGGTCACATTCCATGTCCCCTCCAATACAGTAAGGTGGTTTGTGGAGTAAAAACGTAGATGTTCGTGACAGTATCGCATTAAAGTTGACTGTTATTATCTTCTACAGTCTCCTGAGGTCGTTAGTTACGAAGTGACCACAGCATACTTTTCTGTTAGGAGGAGTCTGACAGTGTTGCGTATCACTGGAGTCAACCACTTTCCAGTCTTTTCCATTACTAGTATGATGTAGATAGATAGCTGTCATTTAAAAACAGTCATAGTTCAACCAGCAAAAGTTGCTTATAAATACTTCTTTATTTGGAAGTGCTTTCAGTGCTCAGATCATTATCAGTCATTTCAACTTACATGACAGTGTTAAAACTGTGGTGTCAAATAGCACAAAACCCATCATATGTCACTGCTGCCAAATAGTAAAACACAAAAATAAATTACATTGTCAGTGACAGCAGTGATATAGAATGGCGTTTATGCTACTTGACGCCACAGTTTTAATGTTGCCCTATAAGTTGTTATAAATAATTGTAAGATACCTAATGTATACGTAAAGATACCAACCGATCGCGAATAAACAAATGTTTACTAGCTGCTATTTGCACTTTAGCTACGGTGGTTTTTAAAAAGGAGGTGTTCTGCCCCACTTACACAAAACACAGGGCGACCCAAAAGTCCGTTAACGTTTCACGGAATACTCAAGGTAGAGAAGCAAAAGTAGTGCAAAAACCAGTCAACAGATAGCATTGGACAGCAACAATTAGTGACGTCGCATGAGAATCGTGTATAAAATGAGCTGAATTTGGACTACCGAAAATTCTAGAACTGTCGTGGAAACCCCATTGGATGACGTGAAAGTCACGGTGTGCTGTGGTTTTACCACATAAATCTTCATCAGTCCCTTTTTCTTCGAGGAAATCCAAGGTGCTGCTTTTCAGATTGTCATAGTGACGGGTGCCAGGTACGTCGATATGTTGCAGAACTGCATCATCCATAGCCTGACTGATAAACACCTGCTAGAAGGCACGACTTTCATGCAGGATGGTCTCCATCCCATACTGCTACACGTGTGAAAGATCTCCTGCGCACATGGTTTAGTGAGAATTGCGTGCATCCATCATGCTTAGCCTGCCAGGTCCCCAGGACTCAACCCGTGCCATTATTAGTCGTGGGGTTACCTGAAGTACTGCGATCGTCCGACCTCATGGGGGACGCATAAAGACAACATAAGACGGCGGTTTCTCACGATACCTACAGGTATGCTGTACACTGCTGTTCACAACATTGTCTCTCGACTGCAGGCACTGTTAACGAATGACGGCAGATATACTGAGTATGTCTTATGAAGAACATAATCTTTTCCAAATACCCACTGTTGCGCTAATTATTGCTTTTGTATCATATGGAGCGCCATCTGTTGGTCATTTTGTACACTTCTTTTGATTTCAATAAAACCTCATGTCATTTCAAGTATGAAAGTATTGAATTTTCAAATGTTAACGGACTTTTGGGTCACCCTGTGTATACAGGATGTCCCAGGGTGAGTGGTCAGTATTGAGGTATATAACAGGAACGATCATTCGAAGCAGAAGAGTGTAGTAAACATGGGCTCTAAAATGTACATCCTAAGAGCTACGAGCACAACTTCACATTCATACTGTGAAACAAACGTCTTCCACTGCAAGATCTATGCTTTCCGTACTTTGATCGGTGGTATATAGTATTGGCCAAAACAAGAAAAACAAAAAGTCCAGTAAACATGGGCTTTAAAGTGCACAACTTACGAGCTACGAGCACTTGTTCATCTTTGCTGCTGTGAGACATACAATATGTGATCAAAAGTATCCGTACACCTGGCTGAAAATGATTTACAAGTTCGTGGCGCCCTCCATCGGTAATGCTGGAATTCAATATGGTGCTAGCCCACCCTTACCATTGATGACAGATTCCAATCTCGCAGTCATTCGTTCTATCAGGTGCTGGAAGGTTTCTTGGGGAATGGCAGCCCATTCTTCACGGAGTGCTGCACTGAGGAGAGGTATCGATGTAGGTCGGTGTGGCCTGGCACGAAGTCGGCGCTCCAAACAACCCAAAAGTGTTCTATAGGATTCATGTCAGGACTCTGTGTAGGCCAGTTATTGTCGTGTAACCACTCCCCCACAAGCCGTGCATTATGAACAGGTGGTCGATCGTGTTGAAAGATGCAATCGCCATCCCCAAACTGCCCTTCAACAGTGGGAAGCAAGAAGGTGCTTAAAACACCAATGTAGGCATGCGCTGTGATAGTGCCACGCAAACCAACAAGGAGTGCAAGCCCCTTCCATGAAAAATACGACCACACCATAACACCACCGCCTCCAAATTTTACTGTTGACACTACACACGCTGGCAGATGACGTTCACCTGCCATTCGCCATAGCCACACCCTGCCATCGGATCGCCACATTTTGTACTGTGATTCGTCACTCCACACAACATTTTTCTACTGTTCAATCGTCCAATGTTTATGCTCCTTACACCAAGCGAGGCACCGTTTGGCATTTACAGGCGCGACGTGTGGCTTATGAGCAGCCGTTCGATTATGAAATCCAAGTTTTCTCACCTCCCGCCCAATTGTCACAGTATTTGCAGTGGATCCTGATGCAGTTAGGAATTCCTGTGTGGTGATCTGGATAGATGTCTGCGTATTACTTATTACGACCCTCTTCAACTGTCGGAGGTGTCTTTCAGTCAACAGACGAAGCCAGCCTGTACGCTTTTGTGCGTTACGTATCCCTTCACGTTTACTCTTCACTATTACATCGTAAACAGTGGACCTAGGGATGTTTAGGAGTGTGGAAATCTCGACGTATGACACAAGTGACCCTCAATAACCTGACCACGTTCAAAGTCTGTGAGTTCCGCGGAGCGCCCCATTCTGCTCTCCCACGGTGTCTAATGACTATGAGGTCGCTGATATGGAGTACGTGGCAGTAGGTGGCAGCAAACTGCACCTAATGTGAAAAACATATGCCTTTGGTTGTGTCCGGGTACTTTTGATCGCACAGTGTATCTCTTCCTTGGTTGTTTAATTTGGGGAGGGGACCAAACAGCGAGGTCATCGGTCCTATCGGATAAGGGAAGGATGAGGAAGAAAGTCGGCCGTGCCCTTTCAAAGGAACGATCCTGGTATTTGCCTGAAGCGATTTAGGGAAATCACAGTCTCTCTCTTCCTCTGGACAACTGCTTATAGCACTTATGGTTCAAATGGCTCTGAGCACTATGGGACTCAACTTCTGAGGTCACCAGTCCCCTAGAACTTAGAATTACTTAAACCTAACTAACCTAGGGACATCGCACACATCTATGCCCTAGGCAGAATTCGAACCTGCGACCGTAGCGGTCGCGCGGTTCCGGACTGTAGCTCCTAGAACCACTCGGCCACTCCGGCCGGCATAACACTTATGGTATGCATTTTAGAGCCCAGTTTTACTAGACAATTTTTTCTTGTGCTGCTCCATACTGCCTCCTCCAAAAATAAGGAAGACGCGATATGTTTCACCGTGTCGAGAATGAGAAAATGCTCATATTTCTTGAAGTATACATTTTGGAGCCCTTGTTTCAAAAAATGGTTCAAATGGTTCTGAGCACTATGGGACTTAACATCTATGGTCATCAGTCCCCTAGAACTTAGAACTACTTAAACCTAACTAACCTAAGGACAGCACACAACACCCAGTCATCACGAGGCAGAGAAAATCCCTGACCCCGCCGGGAATCGAACCCGGGAACCCGGCCGGCCGTGGTGGCCAAGCGGTTAAAGGCGCTACAGTCTGGAATCGCGCGGCCGCTACGGTCGCAGGTTCGAATCCTGCCTCGGGCATGGGTGTGTGTGATGTCCTTAGGTTAGTTAGGTTTAAGTAGTTCTAAGTTCTAGGGGACTGATGACCTTAGAAGTTAAGTCCCATAGTGCTCAGAGCCATTTGAACCATTTTGAACCGGGAACCCGGGCGTGGGAAGCGAGAAAGCTACCGCACGACCGCGAGCTGCGGACGAGCCCTTGTTTACTCGACTCTTTAGCTCCGAATGATCGTTCCTGTCATATCCGTAAATACTGACTATTCCTACTGGGACATCCTGTGAAGCTGTAAGGCACCGCTGGATGAGAGAAACTGTCCCAAATTGGTTACCAAGCAGCGCTTTTTCCTTCAAGGGGTAGAGACTTACTTGCCCCATCGGCGAGAAGCTTGGCGTCCTTGAAGTTCTGCACGATGGGCCCCGTGTAGAAGGAGAGCAGCGTGATGCCACCGATGCCCATGAACGAGGTGAACATGAACAGCACGCGCAGCCTGCAGCCGCGCAAGGTGGCGTCCTTGACGCGCGGCATGAACGAGCAAAACATGGCCATGTTGTACTCCAGGTGCGCCATCAGAGCGTCCACCCGAGGCCGCTGTCTCACGAAGATGACCGCCTATGAAACGTCGGAACAATTAAGTTGCTGGCCACTCACATGCGTGTTACTTCTCCCTTTTATACTCTTAGACTGCAAGCACTCTGTACAAAAAAAAAAAAAAAATTATCACCGCCGGTTTACATCAAGCTACTACAGTGTAACACACCCACTGGCTCTGATAATTGCTTCAGTTCGGTGAGCAAAAGAATCCATAAGTTTCTTCAAATTTGCCATATCCATTTGAAGCCACTAACTGATGACTAGCTGATCCCAGCCAAGCGTTGCTGTGGCTGAGTCTGATAAAATGGAAAAGAAAGAAAAAAGAAAGCACACGTTTCTCATATGTACGGTAATTGAATATGGAGCATAATCTCCCTCTCCTCCTGCCTCTGCCCATCTCCTCCTCCTGTTCTTCTCTTTGTCGCTCTCCTCCTCCTTCCCTCTCTTTCTTTCTCTGTCCATTATCTCCTCACCCCCCTCTCTCCGTCCATCTTCTCCTCCCCCTTCTCAAAGCATCCCCTCCCCCCTCTCTCTCTGTCTCCTTCTGCCCTATCTCTCTCCTCTCTCTCTCTGTCCATCACCTGTTCTCCCGTTTCTATATACATCCTCCCCTCCCTCTCTTTCTTCATCTCCTCTCCTCTCTGCCATCTCCCCCTTTCCGCTTTCTATGCCTATTTCCTCCCACACTTGTGTGCATCTCCTCATGACCCCTCTCTCTCATCTTGAGCCTTGTTTATTGTTATTGCAGATTCATATTCTGTAATATTGTTCTAATCATAATTCGATAAGCCATGCGATAAGCCATAAACACAACTTTCCTGTCTGTTTTCAAGGTTTCACTGTTATATTTTTAAGATCTAACCTACACATGTCCAAACGTTTCTTACAGTAACGTGTAAAAATCTAAAGTAAATTGGTCAAAAACCTTTCACCTTTACATATTAAATACTTATTTCTATAGTACATATATCAAAAATAGCTATATAAGAACCTGTGTGTACTCGAGTGCAATTATTTCAAAATTTCGAAGAGATTGGTGAAGAACTTCTGGAGTTTTAAGATTTTGAGTAAACAAGTAAGAGGTTTTTGCTAATGGCGTATCCTCTTTATATAAAAAGAGGGTTCCTTAAGAGCGTACAAAAATATAACAGGACGTAGAGGAAGCTCCACTGAACAATTAGAAGCAGGTAACCTGGGTCGGAGAAGCCATAATAGAGATAATAGGAATAACATCACATTACGGGGCACATTTTAATTTATATTAGTTACAGTTAACTGTAAATACCATCATTGACACAATACAATATGAACTGAATCTTATAAAATGTGCTGAAACTGACGGCCATCAACCTTAATGCAAAAATACACTCCTGGAAATTGAAATAAGAACACCGTGAATTCATTGTCCCAGGAAGGGGAAACTTTATTGACACATTCCTGGGGTCAGATACATCACATGATCACACTGACAGAACCACAGGCACATAGACACAGGCAACAGAGCATGCACAATGTCGGCACTAGTACAGTGTATATCCACCTTTCGCAGCAATGCAGGCTGCTATTCTCCCATGGAGACGATCGTAGAGATGCTGGATGTAGTCCTGTGGAACGGCTTGCCATGCCATTTCCACCTGGCGCCTCAGTTGGACCAGCGTTCGTGCTGGACGTGCAGACCGCGTGAGACGACGCTTCATCCAGTCCCAAACATGCTCAATGGGGGACAGATCCGGAGATCTTGCTGGCCAGGGTAGTTGACTTACACCTTCTAGAGCACGTTGGGTGGCACGGGATACATGCGGACGTGCATTGTCCTGTTGGAACAGCAAGTTCCCTTGCCAGTCTAGGAATGGTAGAACGATGGGTTCGATGACGGTTTGGATGTACCGTGCACTATTCAGTGTCCCCTCGACGATCACCAGTGGTGTACGGACAGTGTAGGAAATCGCTCCCCACACCATGATGCCGGGTGTTGGCCCTGTGTGCCTCGGTCGTATGCAGTCCTGATTGTGGCGCTCACCTGCACGGCGCCAAACACGCATACGACCATCATTGGCACCAAGGCAGAAGCGACTCTCATCGCTGAAGACGACATGTCTCCATTCGTCCCTCCATTCACGCCTGTCGCGACACCACTGGAGGCGGGCTGCACGATGTTGGGGCGTGAGTGGAAGACGGCCTAACGGTGTGCGGGACCGTAGCCCAGCTTCATGGAGACGGTTGCGAATGGTCCTCGCCGATACCCCAGGAGCAGCAGTGTCCCTAATTTGCTGGGAAGTGGCGGTGCGGTCCCCTACGGCACTGCGTAGGATCCTACGGTCTTGGCGTGCATCCGTGCGTCGCTGCGGTCCGGTCCCAGGTCGACGGGCACGTGGACCTTCCGCCGACCACTGGCGACAACATCGATGTACTGTGGAGACCTCACGCCCCACGTGTTGAGCAATTCGGCGGTACGTCCACCCGGCCTCCCGCATGCCCACTATACGCCCTCGCTCAAAGTCCGTCAACTGCACATACGGTTCACATCCACACTGTCGCGGCATGCTACCAGTGTTAAAGACTGCGATGGAGCTCCGTATGCCACGGCAAACTGGCTGACACTGACGGCGGCGGTGCACAAATGCTGCGCAGCTAGCCCCATTCGACGGCCAACACCGCGGTTCCTGGTGTGTCCGCTGTGCCGTGCGTGTGATCATTGCTTGTACAGCCCTCTCGCAGTGTCCGGAGCAAGTATGGTGGGTCTGACACACCGGTGTCAATGTGTTCTTTTTTCCATTTCCAGGAGTGTATACCTGGTATGTTTCGAATCACATCACAGGCAGCTGCATTTCTGGCAACTAATTCCATCTCTGTGTCGACTGGGGTCTGGTAAGAAAGTGAGTTTAGACATACCCATAGCAAATAATCAGCGGTATTTATGCCAGGTGACCTCGCAGGCCATGGAATGAGACCTCCCCTTCCAATAGAGCGACCAGGAAATACAGCTCTGAGATGGTTGTGGACACCCACACTGAAGAGGTGCTCCTTGTTATCGCTAACAGCCGTCAACTCAGGTTTCTACTCTTTACACGAACAAATAAAATAAACAAAACCTGTATCATGACTTTCTACACTACTGGCCATTAAAATTGCTACACCAAGAAGAAATGCAGATGATAAACGGGTATTCATTGGATAAATATATTATACTAGAACTGACATGTGATTACATCTCACGCAATTTGGGTGCATAGATCCTGAGAAATCAGTACCCAGAACAGCCACCTCTAGACGTAATAACGGCCTTGATACGCCTGGGCATTGAGTGAAACAGAGCTTCGATGGCGTGTACAGGTACAGCTGCCCATGCAGCTTCAACACGATACCACAGTTCATCAAGAGTAGTGACTGGCGTATTGTGACGAGCCAGTTGCTCGCCCACCATTGACCATACGTTTCCAATTGGTGAGAGATCTGGAGAATGCGCTGGGCAGGGCACCAGTCGAACATTTTCTGTATCCAGAAAGGCCAGTACAGGACCTGCAACATGCGGTCGTGCATTATCCTGCTGAAATGTAGGGTTTCGCAGGGATCGAATGAAGGGTAGAGCCACGGGTCGTAACACATCTGAAATGTAACGCCCACTGTTCAAAGTGCCGTCAATGCAAACAACAGGTGACCGAGAAGTGTAACCAATGGCACCCCATACCATCACACCGGGTGATACGCCAGTATGGCGATGACGAATACGCGCTTCCAATATGCGTACACCGCGATGTCGCCAAACACGGATGCGACCATCATGACCTGGATTCATCCGAAAAAAAGACGTTTTGCCATTCGTGCACCCAGGTTCGTCGTTGAATACACCATCGGAGGTGCTCCTGTCTGTGATGCAGCGTCAAGGGTAACCGCAGCCACGGTCTCCGACCTGATAGTCCATGCTGCTGCAAACGTCGTCGAACTGTTCGTGCAGATGGTTGTTGTCTTGCAAATGTCCCCATCTGTTGACTCAGGGATCGAGACGTGGCTGCACGATCCGTTACAGCAATGCGGATAAGATCCCTGTCATCTCGACTGCTAGTGATACGAGGCCGTTGGGATCCAGCACGGCGTTCCGTATTACCCTCCTGAGCCACCGATTCCATATTCTGCTAACAGTCATTAATCTCGACCAACGCGAACAGCAATGTCGCGATACGATAAACTGCATTCGCGATAGGCTACAATCCGACCTTTATCAAAGTCGAAAACGTGATGGTACGCATTTATCCTCCTTACACGAGGCTTCTAACAACGCTTCACCAGGCAACGCCGGTCAACTGCTGTTTGTGTATGAGAAATCGGTTGGAAACTTTCCTTATGTCAGCACGTTGTAGGTGTCGCCACCGGCGCCAACCTTGTGTGAATGCTCTGAAAAGCTAATCATTTGCATATCACAGCATCTTCTTCCTGTCGGTTAAATTTCGCGTCTTTAGCACGTCATCTTCTTGGTGTAGCATTTTTAATGGCCAGTAGTGTAGAAATCACGCTCGTCCTCCATGTTCCCTTGCAAGAAATAAAGAATGTACATTTAAATAAACAGCACACTAGATGTAAACTTGTACATATGTTAGTTGTAAATAAGCTGGAAAACGGTAATGATAGACAAAGCGGTAGACAAGTTTCCTTCCATATCTGCTTAAGCTGTCTTCACCAGCCCCAGGTTCCCTACCTCAAGTTATTCAATCCTGTTACAGTTTTTGCACGCTCTTGCGGAAACACACGGTATATATGGCGCATTGCCTCAGGTAGAAAATAAACTCGGTCGGCAGTCTGACTTGTTGCAGAACACGTTAGAGTGATACCTTGATGAAGGTGCAGGTGATGGTGAGCACGAAGCACAGTGAGGTGGAGACGACAGGCAGGTTGTCCCAGTGTCCTTGCAGGCCGGCCACCTGCCCCACGATGGTGACCACCAGCTGGAGCAGCGACCACCGCGTGTAGACCCAGTAGAGCCTGCTGGGCCGCGATGGGGCCCACAGGCCAATGACCACCAGGGCAGCCTTCGAGAGACCTATGTCGACCACCTGTCAGGCAAGCGAACTGTATTCAGTTCAGAGAACCCAACAAAGGCGTCCAACCATCAACGATTTTCTAACACGTCTCGTTTGGAGATCCCAAACTTCAGGAAGCAATCATTCAGCTATTCCCTAGTCTTTGAAGTTTCTCCTCATTTTCAGGAAAACCTTGTAAATGCTGGTAAGACCAGTACGCCTGGCTGTCGTCATTTTCTTTGAACGTTTTTGATACCTTTGTATCGACACTAGCACTCAGAGTCTCTCTTTAAGCAGTGATGAGTTCTGGGTCCCATGACAGAACGCACCTTGCACGTGAGTGAGAAAATGAACGTGCCAGCGCATGCACTGGATGGGGAGAGTGCTGCAGATGTGGACGCCAGTGGATGGACGCCACATGAGGTCTGTGGGCAGGAAAGGGCAGTTTGCTGGTCATTGTATGGGGAAGACATGCTGGAGGAACACACGAAGATTGTCGGTGACGGTGTTGTGTCTGGGCACAACCGAACAAGTGTGTGTACACTGATGAGTCAAAACATTATGACCACCTGTTTAATTGCTTATTGCTCCACTATTCTAACGCAGTACAACAGAGATTCTCCTTGTCATGTATTCTAAAAGTCCTTGACAGGATTCCAGTAGTAGTAGTAGTAGTAGTAGTAGTAGCACTACATGTCTATGCCCAGACCAAGCAATTCTCGCAAATTCCGGGATGGTGGTTTCTGGGCACACAGCTGGCCCCCGATGTATGTTCCAATGTATGCTGGCCATCAATATGAGTTCACTACAATGCCCCTCAAACCAATATAGCATGATTCTCACTTTTCAACAAGGACAGTTGTCCTGCTGGAAAATGTCACGTCCCTAGGTGGAGACATCAAACACGAACCGTTGCAGGTGGTCGACAATGATGTTACATAGTTCACTGTTGTCATGATTCTGGTACCGAGCGCCGCGGGTTTCGAATCCGCGCCAGACGGCATGGACCTCTATTACCACTAGAGGGCTCTGCACCCATCTCGCCGCGAGGTGGCCCACGTATAAAGTGAGGGCTCCACTGTGGAGCACGTGGTCCCAGCAGCGAATAGCGACGTACCCTATCATGTATTTAAGCGCCTGCCTCTCATTCAGCGAGTCGTCCCCCACCCCCACCCCCTATCTGCCCTTGGCTAGGGAGTGTCATCTTTGTGCCGACATTTTCGTGCAGTGTTTTACAGTGAGTGTTCCGTGTTGTGTGTCTTTTGGGAAGTGTTGCGAACGGCCATCATGCTGTCGCTAGGTGTGATTTTTTATCTCTTACGAACAGAAACCAGACTGTCGCCATGTTTTTTAATTGTGTGTCTACTATGTTACTTGTCTGATTCCTGTGTATTTTATTAACATTGCCAACCCCTTTGCTTTCTGATTTAACTTTCCGCAATTTTCCGCCATTTTACACTTTAAGTCACCGCTTTATCGCCTGTTTTTCTTGTTTCTTTTCTTCTTACGTTTTTAAAAAAGTCTGTAGGCTGTAGAGCAGCGTACTAAGCTGCTGCCAGCCCGCCCCCTTCGGGGGGAATTGAAATTCAATAACGGGGAAAAAAAAAAATTCTGCGAGGCAGTCTCATATTCGATATCTCGCTTACAAACATCGTATTTACTTTGCTTATTTCCGTGTACTAGTGGACATTGTTGATTTCGTGAGATTTTCGCTTGTGACCCTGTTGCTTCTTGCGTGTTGTTGTTCGTGGTGTCTTGTCCGGTCGTCTGTCGTGCGTGTCCATCCTTACCGTTCGTCTGTCTTGTTCGCGGGCCGCTCCCATTCAGTCCCGCCGCGCTTTCGTTCATGGCCACCCTGAGACCGTTCCGGTCGCTGTTACAACAATGATGCCTTCGATTACCACCGCAGACCCCATGGAACCCCAACTCAATGTAACCCACAGCATAATTCTGCTTTCGGTGGCCTGCATCTGTGGCGCGGTGCATGGCTCGTGCAGCCATTCGCCTACATGACGGCGTGTAGGGACCCAAGCGTCGACCTGGATTAACAAGAAATGTGATTCATTCGACACCCGACGGGTTTCTACTGAAAACTCAGTGATGCTGTGTCCAATGCAGTCATAAATGAGGATGTCATTTGATCAACACAGGAAAACATAGGGGTCATGTGATCTGGAGCTCCACGTTCAACAAAGGCTTTTGAAGGGTGTGGCCCGAAACACTTGCACCTGCACCAGCATTGTACTCTGTCGTCAGATCTGCCACAGATCGCTGCCTGTCCTGGATTTCACTGTGGGAGATCCTCTGACCCCTACGTTTTGCGATGAGACATGGTCGTTCAATATCATACGGCCTATCCATTATTTCACCACCCTCGAACCACTTTCCATATGTGCTCACGACAATAGTAAGCAAACAGCCGACCAGCTTCGTCGATTCAGAGAGTCTCTTTTCCAGTCGCAGCGCCACAACAATGTGGCCTTTGTTGAAAACCACTTCTATCAGAGGGTTTCTGCGTTTGCGGCCCGTATCTTCGCTGTAATGACCGCCCCTTCGTCCCTCTCCCGCTTACATTCTTCCTCTATCGCGCCACGTACCCGCAATATCACCAGGACGCTTTCAACCTTGGTGGGCGGTGTTCATAATGTTTCGGCTCACCAGTGTACATGAGTGCCTGTTTCTTGTTGTTCAACTCCGGGTGCGCTAACACTTATGGTCTTGTGTTTTACCGAGCGAGATGGCGCAGTGATTAACACACTGAACTCTCCCTCGGGAGTACGACAGTTCACTCCCGCGACCATCCATTGTGATTTAGGTCTTCCGTGATTTCCCTAAAGTGCTCCAGGTAAATGCCGGGATGGTTCCTCCCAAAGGGGACGACCGACTTCCTTCCCCGTCGTTTCCTAATCCGATGAGACCGATGACCTGTCTGTGAGCTCTCCTCCTTCAAAAGAACCCAACCGTAGAAATCGTGAGCATTCTGGTTACATTATGCTCCGAATTTCTTGACAGTCTGCTAACTGATTATCAGTGACCTGTGATTGTGAGCCGTTACGCTAAATGACGTTGCCGCCATTGTCCTCGCCCATAGTTAAAGTATGCTGAGCCGAGGTTACAAATTATTGTGGCTTATTAGTGGTTTAGACTCCTAAAGGCAGTTCTTTCATGACGTCCACTCACTGGAATTGTTCCTTAAGTATTTAAAGATCTACATCTACATTTATACTCCGCAAGCCACCCTACGGTGTGTGGCGGAGGGCACTTTACGTGCCACTGTCATTACCTCCCTTTCCTGTTCCAGTCGCGTATGGTTCGCGGGAAGAACGACTGTCTGAAGGCCTCTGTGCGCGCTCTAATCTCTCTAATTTTACATTCGTGATCTCCTCGGGAGGTATAAGTAGGGGGAAGCAATATATTCGATACCTCATCCAGAAACGCACCCTCTCGAAACCTGGCGAGCAAGCTACACCGCGATGCAGAGCGCCTCTCTTGCAGAGTCTGCCACTTGAGTTTGTTAAACATCTCCGTAACGCTATCACGGTTACCAAATAACCCTGTGACGAAACGCGCCGCTCTTCTTTGAATCTTCTCTATCTCCTCCGTCAACCCGATCTGGTACGGATCCCACACTGATGAGCAATACTCAAGTATAGGTCGAACGAGTGTTTTGTAAGCCACCTCCTTTGTTGATGGACTACATTTTCTAAGGACTCTCCCAATGAATCTCAACCTGGTACCCGCCTTACCAACAATTAATTTTATATGATCATTCCACTTCAAATCGTTCCGCACGCATACTCCCAGATATTTTACAGAAGTAACTGCTACCAGTGTTTGTTCCGCTATCATATAATCATACAATAAAGGATCCTTCTTTCTATGTATTCGCAATACATTACATTTGTCTATGTTAAGGGTCAGTTGCCACTCCCTGCACCAAGTGCCTATCCGCTGCAGATCTTCCTGCATTTCGCTACAATTTTCTAATGCTGCAACTTCTCTGTATACTACAGCATCATCCGCGAAAAGCCGCATGGAACTTCCGACACTATCTACTAGGTCATTTATATATATTGTGAAAAGCAATGGTCCCATAACACTCCCCTGTGGCACACCAGAGGTTACTTTAAAGTCTGTAGACGTCTCTCCGTTGATAACAACATGCTGTGTTCTGTTTGCTAAAAACTCTTCAATCCAGTCACACAGCTGGTCTGATATTCCGTAGGCTCTTACTTTGTTTATCAGGCGAGAGGGTGGAACTGTATCGAACGCCTTCCAGAAGTCAAGGAAAACAGCATCTACCTGGGAGCCTGTACCTAATATTTTCTGGGTCTCATGAACAAATAAAGCGAGTTGGGTCTCACGCGATCGCTGTTTCCGGAATCCATGTTGAGTCCTACATAGTAGATTCTGAGTTTCCAAAAACGACATGATATTCGAGCAAAAAACATGTTCTAAAATTCTACAACAGATCGACGTCAGAGATATAGGTCTATAGTTTTGCGCATCTGCTCCACGGCCCTTCTTGAAGACTGGTACTACCTCTGCTCTTTTCCAATCATTTGGAACCTTCCGTTCCTCTAGAGATTTGCGGTACACGGCTGTTAGAAGGGGGGGCAAGTTCTTTCGCGTACTCTGTGTAGAATCGAATTGGTATCCCGTCAGGTCCAGTGGACTTTCCTCTGTTGAGTGATTCCAGTTGCTTTTCTATTCCTTGGACACTTATTTCGATGTCAGCCATTTTTTCGTTTGTGCGAGGATTTAGAGAAGGAACTGCAGTGCGGTCTTCCTCTGTGAAACAGCTTTGGAAAAAGGTGTTTAGTATTTCAGCTTTACGCTTGTCATCCTCTGTTTCAATGCCATCATCATCCCGGACTGTCTGGATTTGCTGTTTCGAGCCACTTACTGATTTAACGTAAGACCAGAACTTCCTAGGATTTTCTGTCAAGTCGATACATAGAATTTTACTTTCGAATTCACTGAACGCTTCACGCATAGTCCTCCTTACGCTAACTTTGACATCGTTTAGCTTCTGTTTGTCTGAGAGGTTTTGGCTGCGTTTAAACTTGCAGTGAAGCTCTCTTTGCTTTCGCAGTAGTTTCCTAACTTTGTTGTTGTACCACGGTGGGTTTTTCCCGTCCCTCACAGTTTTACTCGGCACGTACCTGTCTAAAACGCATTTTACGATTGCCTTGAACTTTTTCCATAAACATTCAACATTGTCAGTGTCAGAACAGAAATTTTCGTTTTGATCTGTTAGGTAGCCTGAAATCTGCCTTCTATTACTCTTGCTAAACAGATAAACCTTCCGCCCTTTTTTTATATTCCTATTAATTTCCATATTCAGGGATGCTGCAACGGCCTTATGATCACTGATTCCTTGTTCTGCACTTACAGAGTCGAAAAGTTCGGGTCTGTTTGTTACCAGTAGGTCCAAGATGTTATCTCCACGAGTCGGTTCTCTGTTTAATTGCTCGAGGTAATTTTCGGATAGTGCACTCAGTATAATGTCACTCGATGCTCTGTCCCTACCACCCGTCCTAAACATCTGAGTGTCCCAATCTATAACTGGTCAATTGAAATCTCCACCTAAGACTATAACATGCTGAGAAAATTTATGTGAAATGTATTCCAAATTTTCTCTCAGTTGTTCTGCCACTAATGCTGCTAAGTCGGGGGGGTCGGTAAAAGGAGCCAATTATTAACCTAGCTCGGTTGTTGAGTGTAACCTCCACCCATAATAATTCACAGGAACTATCCACTTCTACTTCACTACAGGATAAACTACTACTAACAGCGACGAACACTCCACCACCGGTTGCATGCAATCTATCGTTTCTAAACACCGTCTGTACCTTTGTAAAAATTTCGGCAGAATTTATCTCTGGCTTCAGCCAGCTTTCTGTACCTATAACGATTTCAGCTTCAGTGCTTTCTATCAGCGCTTGAAGTTCCGGTACTTTACCAACGCAGCTTCGACAGTTTACAATTACAATACCGATTGCTGCTTGGTCCCCGCATGTTCTGACTTTGCCCCGCACCCGTTGAGGCTGTTGCCCTTTCTGTACTTGCCCGAGGCCATCTAACCTAAAAAACCGCCCAGCCCACGCCACACAACATCTGCTACCCGTGTAGCCGCTTATTGCGTGTAGTGGACTCCTGACCTATCCAGCGGAACCCGAAACCCCACCACCCTATGGCGCAAGTCGAGGAATCTGCAGCCCACACGGTCGCAGAACCGTCTCAGCCTCTGATTCAGACCCTCCACTCGGCTCTGTACCAAAGGTCCGCAGTCAGTCCTGTCGACGATGCTGCAGATGGTGAGCTCTGCTTTCATCCCGCTAGCGAGACTGGCAGTCATCACCAAATCAGATAGCCGCCGGAAGCCAGAGAGGATTTCCTCCGATCCATAGCGACACACATCATTGGTGCCGACATGAGCGACCACCTGCAGATGGGTGCACCCTGTACCCTTCATGGCATCCGGAAGGACCCTTTCCACATCTGGAATGACTTCCCCCGGTATGCACACGGAGTGCACTTTGGTCTTCTTCCCCTCCCTTGCTGCCATATCCCTAAGGGGCCCCATTACGCGCCTGACTTTGGAGCTCCCAACTACCAGTAAGCCCACCCTCTGCGACCGCCCGGATCTTGCAGACTGAGGGGCAACCTCTGGAACAGAACAAGCAGCCATGTCAGGCCGAAGATCAGTATCAGCCGGAGACAGAGCCTGAAACCGGTTCGTCAGACAAACTGGAGAGGCCTTCCGTTCAGCCCTCCGGAATGTCTTTCGCCCCCTGCCACACCTTGAGACGACCTCCCACTCTACCTCAGGTGAGGGATCAGCCTCAATGCGGGCAGTATCCCGGGCAACCACAGTTGTAGCCCGATCGGGGGATGCGTGGGACGAGCTGGCCGTCCCCGACAAACCCCCATCCGGACCCTCACAGTGATGCCCATTGGCAACAGCCTCAAGCTGTGTGACCGAAGCCAACACTGCCTGAAGCTGGGAGCGAAGGGATGCCAACTCAGCCTGCATCCGAACACAGCAGTTGCAGTCCCTATCCATGCTAAAAACTGTTGTGCAATGATCGTCTGAACTAATCTACAGAGAGCGCAAACAAATCGACACAAAATTTAAACGGTTATTAAAATACGAGATTGCCTAGTAAATGCAGTAATGCTGCCACTTGTGCACTGCTGACGCACTGCTCGGCGGCGGAAGGAGACTACGCGATTTTACACTATTCAGGTACTAAAACGCGATGCTACAACTCTCAGATACTATAATACGCCCGAAATTTATGAATTAAACAATGCAAGTACCAAAAACACGCAAAGAAATTAAGAATTAAAGTATGTAACAAATGAGTGAGCTAGGAGTATACGACTTGCTGCTGCAGCTGCTTATCCAACGGCGGCAGGGAGCACACTGACTGTGACCAACCGACACTGGCCGTTCAAAACAAAAACAGAAGACAGACGACTACGCGAATTTACACTATTCAGGTACTAAAACGCGATGCTACAACTCTCAAATACTATAATATGCCCGAAATTTATGAATTAAACAATGCAAGTACCAAAAACACGCAAAGAAATTAAGAATTAAAGTATGTAACAAATGAGTGAGCTAGGAGTATACGACTTGCTGCTGCAGCTGCTTATCCAACGGCGGCAGGGAGCACACTGACTGTGACCCACCGACACTGGCCGTTCAAAACAAAAACAGAAGACAGACGACTACGCGAATTTACACTATTCAGGTACTAAAACGCGATGCTACAACTCTCAAATACTATAATATGCCCGAAATTTATGAATTAAACAATGCAAGTACCAAAAACACGCAAAGAAATTAAGAATTAAACTATGTAACAAATGAGTGAGCTAGGAGAATACGACTTGCTGCTGCAGCTGCTTATCCAACGGCGGCAGGGAGCACACTCGCTCAGGGAGCAGCGCTTTCTCACCTGGATTCCGACTTTCACAAGTGTTTACTTAAAGAAGGTTAATGATAGTTGTAAGGCAAGTTTTTTGCCTGTAATCAATTTAATTACACGTTATCTTTTGTTTCGTGGGTTTGTTTTTTGGGGTAATCAATGCATGTTTTGTAGAGGCAGGAAGATCACTGCTACCAGATTAACTGGGCAGCATTTCTTTTCGTGCACGCTATTGTTGTACTCTTGTAATACTAGACGTTCTGAAAATTGCTCAGTGCAATCTAGTACATTTTGTAAACTTTAGGTAAGCAAGGCAGTGTGCTTCCCACAAAACTGTTCTCGCATTTAGCTTGAATAATTTCAAGGTCATACTCTTGCACAGTCGCTGACCATCAGGCTAATTGAGCATGAAAAAGTTTGCAACTCAATGGAAAGCTCTTAGCTTGATTATCCTTATAATTTTAATATGATACCTTGAAAGGTAGTAAAGGAACTTTTTAAAAACCCAGAGCACTAGAAGGATTTTTAGCTCAGTGGTTGACCAGTTCTCTCTAAGTCCAATAAAATCCGACTGCAGTGTAAACCATAGAATGACAGTCTACAGGTGCTGGTGTTCCAGGGTAAGCATTGGCAGCAAGACAGAGTTCAGATGGCGTATGTGTGTGATAAAGCACAATATACACTGAGGCCACAAAAGTAATGGTATACCTCCAGATATCGTGTTGGGCCTACTTTTGCTCTGCGTAATGTAGCAACTCGACGTGGCATGGACGCAACAAGTCGTTGGGTGTCCCCTGCAGAAATATTGAGTCATGCTCCCTCTACAGACGTCCATAAGCGCGAAAGTGTTGCCAGCGCAGGATTTTGTGCACGAACTGACTTCTCGAATATGCCCCATAAATGTTCGATGGGAATCATGTTGGGCGATTTGGGTGGCCAAATCAATTCCTCGAAATGTCCATAATGTCTTTCAAACCGATCGCGAACAACTGTGGTCAGGTGACATGGCGCACTGTCGCCTACAAAAATTCCATAGTTGTTTGGGAACGTGAAGTCCATGAATGGCTGCAAGTGGTCTCCAAGTAGCTGAACATAAGTTGAACCCAGTCCATTCCGTGTGAACACAGCCCGCACCGCTATGGAGCCACCATCAGCTTGCACAGTGGCCTGTTGACAATCTGGATCCACGGCTTTGTGGGATTAACTGAAATCGGTACTCATCCGACCAGGTCACGGCTTTCCATTCGCCTACGGTCCAACCAATACAGTCACAAGCCCAGGAGAGGCGCTAGAGGCGATGTCGTCCTATTAGAAAAGGCACTCTCGTAGGTCATCTGCTGCCGTAGCACATTAATGCCAAATTCCGCCACACTGTCCTAACGGGTACGTTCGTCGTACGTCGCACACTGATTTCTATGGTTGTTTCCCACAGTGTTGCTTGTCTGTTAGCACTAACAACTCTTCGCAAACGCCTCTGCACTTGGCGGTTAAGTGAAGGCCGTCGGCCACTGCGTTGTCTGTAGTGAGAGGTAATGCCCGAAATTTGGTATTCTCAGCACACTGTTGATTCTGTGGATCTCGGAATAATGATTTCCGCAAGAATTTCCAAGATCGAATGTCCCATGCGTCTAGCTCCAACTACCATTCCGCATTCAAAGTCTGTTAATTCCAGTCGTGTGATCATAATCACGCCAGAATCTTTTTTGAATGAGTTACTTGAGTACAAATAACAAGTAAACCTTTTTATATGTTGTGTATGCGATACTGCTGGTATCTCCATGTGCGCTATCCCATGACTTTTGTCTCCTCTGTGCTATGTTCTTATTCAAGGCAAAGGTGCTCCCTGCCGCCGTTGGATAAGCAGCTGCCAGCAGAAAGTCGCATACTCCTAGCTCACTCATTTGTTACATACTTTAATTCTTAATTTCTTTGCGTGTTTTTGGTACTTGCATTGTTTAATTCATAAATTCCGGCCGTATTATAGTATTTGAGAGTTGTAGCATCGCGTTTTAGTACCTGGATAGTGTAAAATCGCGTAGTCTCCTTCTGCCGCCGAGCAGTGTGTCAGCAGTGCCCAAGTAGCAGCATTACTGCATTTACCAGGCAATCTTGTATTTTAATAACCGTTTAAATTTTGTGTCGATTTGTTTGTGCTCTCTGTAGATTAATTCAGACGTTCTTTGCACAACAGTTTTTAGCATGGATAGGCACTGCAACTGCTGTGTTCGGATGCAGGCTGAGTTGGCATCCCTTCGCTCCCAGCTTCAGGCAGTGTTGGCTTTGGTCACTCAGCTTGAGGCTGTTGCCAGTGGGCATCACTGTGGGGGTCCGGATGGGGGTTTGTCGGGGACGGCCAGCTCGTCCCACACATCCCCAGATCGGACTACGACTGTGGCTGCCCGGGATACTGCCCACATTGAGGCTGATCCCTCACCTGTGGTAGAGTGGGAGATCGTCTCGAGGTGTGGCAGGGGGCGAAAGACATTAAGGAGGGCTGAACGGAAGGCCTCTCCAGTTTGTCTGACGAACCGGTTTCAGGCTCTGTCTCCGGCTGATACTGATCTTCGGCCAGACATGGCTGCTTGTCCTGTTCCAGAGGTTGCCCCTCAGTCTGCAAGATCCAGATGGTCGCAGAGGGTGGGCGTACTGGTAGTTGGGAGCTCCAACATCAGGCGCGTAATGGGGCCCCTTAGGGTTATGGCAGCAAGAGAGGGGAAGAAAACCAATGTGCACTCCATGTGCATACCGGGGGGAGTCATTCCGGATGTGGAAAGGCTCCTGCTGGATGGCATGAAAGGTACAGGGTGCACCCATCTGCAGGTGGTCGCTCATGTCGGCACCAAAGATGTATGTCGGTATGTATCGGAGGAAATCCTCTCTGGCTTCCGGCGGCTATCTGATTTGGTGAAGACTGCCAGTCTCGCTAGCGAGATGAAAGCAGAGCTCACCATCTGCAGCATCGTCGACAGGACTGACTGCGGACCTTTGGTACAGAGCCGAGTGGAGGGTCTGAATCAGAGGCTGAGACGGTTCTGCGATCGTATGGGCTGCAGATTCCTCGACTTGCGCCATAGGGTGGTGAGGTTTCGGGTTCCGCTGGATAGGTCAGGAGTCCACTACACGCAGCAAACGGCTACACGGGTAGCAGGGGTTGTGTGGCGTGGACTGGGCGGTTTTTTTAGGTGAGATGGCCTCGGGCAAGTACAGAAAGGGCAGCAGCCTCAAAGGGTGTGGGGCAAAGTCAGGACATGCGGGGGCCAAGCAGCAATCGGTATTGTAATTGTAAACTGTCGAAGCTGCATTGGTAAAGTACCGGAACTTCAAGCGCTGATAGAAAGCACCAAAGCTGAAATCGTTATAAGTACAGAAAGCTGGCTGAAGCCAGAGATAAAATCAGCCGAAATTTTTACAAAGGCACAGACGGTGCTTAGAAAGGAAAGATTGCATGCAACCGGTGGTGGCGTGTTTGTCGCTGTTAGTAGTAGTTTATCCTGTAGTGAAGTAGAAGTGGATAGTTCCTGTGAATTATTATGGGTGGAGGTTACGCTCAACAACCGAGCTAGGTTAATGATTGACTCCTTTCACCGACCTCCCGACTCAGCAGCATTAGTGGCAGAACAACTGAGAGAAAATTTTGAATACATTTCACATAAATTTTCTCAGCATATTATAGTCTTACGTGGAGATTTCAATTGACCAGATATAGACTGGGACACTCAGATGTTTAGGACGGGTGGTAGGGACAGACCATCGAGTGACATTATACTGAGTGCACTATCCAAAAATTACCTCGAGCAATTAAACAGAGAACCGACTCGTGGAGATAACATCTTGGACCTACTGATAACAAACAGACCCGAACATTTCGACTCTGTAAGTGCAGAACAGGGAGTCAGTGATCATAAGGCCGTTGCAGCATCCCTGAATATGGAAGTTAATAGGAATATAAAAAAAGAGGAGGAAGGTTTATCTGTTTAGCAAGAGTAATAGAAGGCAGATTTCAGACTACCTAACAGATCAAAACGAAAATTTCTGTTCCGACACTGAAAATGTTGAGTGTTTATGGTAAAAGTTTAAGGCAATTGTAAAATGCGTTTTAGACATGTACGTGCCGAGTAAAACTGTGAGGGACGGGAAAAACCCACCGTGGTTCAACAACAAAGTTAGGAAACTACTGCGAAAGCAAAGAGAGCTTCACTCCAAGCGTATACGCAGCCAAAACCTCTCAGACAAACAGAAGCTAAACGATGTCAAAGTTAGCGTAAGGAGGGCTATGCGTGAAGCGTTCAGTCAAAAGGAAAGTAAAATTGTATGTACCGACTTGACAGAAAATCCTAGGAAGTTCTGGTCTTACGTTCAATCAGTAAGTGGCTCGAAACAGCATATCCAGACACTCCGGGATGATGATGGCATTGAAACAGAGGATGACACGCGTAAAGCTGAAATACTAAACACCTTTTTCCAAAGCTGTTTCACAAAGGAAGACCGCACTGCAGCTCCTTCTCTAAATCCTCGCACAAACGAAAAAATGGCTGACATCGAAATAAGTGTCCAAGGAATAGAAAAGCATCTGGAATCACTCAATACAGGAAAGTCCACTGGACCTGACGGGATACCAATTCGATTCTACACAGAGTACGCGAAAGAACTTGCCCCCCTTCTAACAGCCGTGTACCGCAAGTCTCTAGAGGAACGGAAGGGTCCAAATGATTGGAAAAGAGCACAGGTAGTCCCAGTCTTCAAGAAGGGTCGTCAAGCAGATGCGCAAAACTATAGACCTATATCTCTGACGTCGATCTGTTGTAGAATTTTAGAACATGTTTTTTGCTCGAGTATCATGTCGTTTTTGGAACCCCAGAATCTACTCTGTAGGAATCAACATGGATTCCGGAAACAGCGATCGCGTGAGACCCAACTCGCTTTATTTGTTCATGAGACCCAGAAAATATTAGATACAGGCTCCCAGGTAGATGCTATTTTTCGTGACTTCCGGAAGGCGTTCGATACAGTTCCGCACTGTCGCCTGATAAACAAAGTAAGAGCCTACGGAATATCAGACCAGCTGTGTGGCTGGATTGAAGAGTTTTTAGCAAACAGGACGTCTACAGACGTTAAAGTAACCTCTGGCGTGCCACAGGGGAGTGTTATGGGACCATTGCTTTTCACAATATATATAAATGACCTAGTTGATAGTGTCGGAAGTTCCATGCGGCTTTTCGCGGATGATGCTGTAGTATACAGAGAAGTTGCGGCATTAGAAAATTGTAGCGAAATGCAGGAAGATCTGCAGCGGATAGGCACTTGGTGCAGGGAGTGGCAACTGACCCTTAACATAGACAAATGTAATGTATTGCGAATACATAGAAAGAAGGATTCTTTATTGTATGATTATATGATAGCGGAACAAACACTGGTAGCAGTTACTTCTGTAAAACATCTGGGAGTATGCGTGCGGAACGATTTGAAGTGGAACGATCATATAAAATTAATTGTTGGTAAGGCGGGTACCAGATTGAGATTCATTGTGAGAGTCCTTAGAAAATGTAGTCCATCATCAAAGGAGGTGGCTTACAAAACACTCGTTCGACCTATACTTGAGTATTGCTCATCAGTGTGGGATCCGTACCAGATCGGGTTGACGGCGGAGATAGAGAAGATCCAAAGAAGAACGGCGCGTTTCGTCACAGGGTTATTTGGTAAGCGTGATAGCGTTACGGAGATGTTTAGCAAACTCAACTGGCAGACTCTGCAAGAGAGGCGCTCTGCATCGCGGTGTAGCTTGCTGCCCAGGTTTCGAGAGGGTGCGTTTCTGGACGAGGTATCGAATATATTGCTTCTCCCTGCCTATACCTCCCGAGGAGATCACGAATGTAAAATTAGAGAGATTCGAGCGCGCACGGAGGCTTTCCGACAGTCGTTCTTCCCGCGAACCATACGCGACTGGAAAAGAAAAGGGAGGTAATGACAGTGGCACGTAAAGTGCCCTCCGCCGTTGGGTGGCTTGCGGAGTATAAATGTAGATGTAGATGTAGAAAGGTAAATCTTTGGCCATTAGTAAATGTAACTGCGCATTTATTTTCGCCGAGCACTAAAGGACTTTGTTAACCATATTGTTGGTTGAAAGGCATGTTTGTAGGGGCAGTGTGTATGTGTTTTAGCCTCTTATCTTTTAAGAGTGTTGTTAGTTTTGAAACTGACTGCTGTTTCAATTTTAGAAAGTGTACTTTCTTCTTGTTACACACCCGTTCTGTGGAGCGACGACCTGTTTGTATATTAGCACCTAGTGGAGGCGTAAGGTGGAACACGGTGCAGGCGTAAGCTGAAACACGAGTCTCAGTAGTGCGGGCTGGTCGCTGGGCCGGCGTGTGCTTGATGTTACTGTACGTTTTCTCTGTGATTCACTTTCATTGAACATGAAATATTAATTGGTGTTATCAATTAGAAGTGATGAAATACTAGTCTGTTCTGCTGTCGCAGGATAGAGGTGGGGTTCTATGTGCTGTTGGATATTCGAGGACCATGAGTAGCATGTCGTAAATTATGATAGTGTACCGATTTATACTCCTCCGATTACAGCGTCATGTGTGGTGAAATGAAAAAAATGCTTGAGACAAAAATATGTAGACTTTGCCATAGAACTGTAATCTGCAATTTAAAAAAATTGGGGTTCCCGCAGGGTGGGGTGGAGGTCGCGGATGGCATCATTGGATGTTCCCCTCTGAGACAAACAAACTGGAATTATAACTTTTCTCTATCCGATGTATAGTTTTCGATATATTTCAATATCTTCAGTTAAAATGAAAAACCTGTACGTGATTGAAACAGTAGTAGGGTAGTGGCGGCCTCGGTGCAATTTTGATATCAAATTGATATGCAAATTAACTAAATTGATCCATTAGTCACCCCCCCCCCCGCCCGACCACCCCCTCTCGCCATACTCACGTGCCCCCCACCCAGAAATTGGCGGGAAATTAAAACTGGTGGTACCCTTTCCAGGATTCGAACCCCGGTGCTTCCATCGCCGGAAGGTGCTGTTCACAACACGCATGAGGTAGCACAAATAAAAAGAGTCTTCAACATGCGGACCACATTCTTTTGAATGCCCTCCAGAATCCCTAAAATACTATCCTTTTACGATACTTTTCAATTTCAGGAAAAGAAAAAAAATACAAGAGGAGGAGGAAGTTAGTGTTTAACGTCCCGTCGACAACCAGGTCATTAGAGACGGAGCACAAGCTCGAATTAGGGAAGGATGGGGAAGGAAATCGGCCGTGCCCTTTCAAAGGAACCATCCCGGCATTTGCCTGAAGTGATCTAGGGAAATCACGGAAAACCTAAATCAGGATGGCCGGACGCGGGATTAAACCGTCGTCCTCCCGAATGCGAGTCCAGGAGTCCAGTTTTTTTTTTTTTTTTTTTTTTTTTCATCAGTCTACTGACTGGTTTGATGCGGCCCGCCACGAATTCCTTTCCTGTGCTAACCTCTTCATCTCAGAGTAGCACTTGCAACCTACGTCCTCAATTATTTGCTTGACGTATTCCAATCTCTGTCTTCCTCTACAGTTTTTGCCCTCTACAGCTCCCTCTAGTACCATGGAAGTCATTTCCTCATGTCTTAGCAGATGTCCTATCATCATGTCTCTTCTCCTTATCAGTGTTTTCCACATATTCCTTTCCTCTCTGATTCTGCGTAGAACCTCCTCATTCCTTACCTTATCAGTCCACCTAATTTTCAACATTCGTCTATAGCACCACATCTCAAATGCTTCGATTCTCTTCTGTTCCGGTTTTCCCACAGTCCATGTTTCACTACCATACAATGCTGTACTCCAGACGTACATCCTCAGAAATTTCTTCCTCAAATTAAGCCCGGTATTTGATATTAGTAGACTTCTCTTGGCCAGAAATGCCTTTTTTGCCATAGCGAGTCTGCTTTTGATGCCCTCCTTGCTCCGTCCGTCATTGGTTATTTTACTGCCTAGGTAGCAGAATTCCTTAACTTCATTGACTTCGTGACCATCAATCCTGATGTTAAGTTTCTCGCTATTCTCATTTCTACTACTTCTCATTATCTTCGTCTTTCTCCGATTTACTCTCAAACCATACTGTGTACTCGTTAGACCATTCCGTTCAGCAGATCATTTAATTCTTCTTCACTTTGACTCAGGATAGCAATGTCATCAGCGAATCGTATCATTGATATCCTTTCACCTTGTATTTTAATTCCACTCCTGAACCTTTCTTTTATTTCCATCATTGCTTCCTTGATGTACAGATTGAAGAGTAGGGGCGAAAGGCTACAGCCTTGTCTTACACCCTTCTTAATACGAGCACTTCGTTCTTGATCGTCCACTCTTATTATTCCCTCTTGGTTGTTGTACATTTTATATTGTCGAACGCTTTTTCCATGTCGACAAATCCTATGAAAGTGTCTTGATTTTTCTTTAGCCTTGCTTCCATTTTTAGCCGTAACGTCAGAATTGCCTCTCTCGTCCCTTTACTTTTCCTAAAGCCAAACTGATCGTCACCTGGCGCATTCTCAATTTTCTTTTCCATTCTTCTGTATATTATTCTTGTAAGCAGCTTCGATGCATGAGCTGTTAAGCTGATTGTGCGATAATTCTCGCACTTGTCAGCTCTTGCCGTCTTCGCAATTGTGTGGATGATGCTTTTCCGAAAGTCAGATGGTATATCGCCAGACTCATATATTCTACACACCAACGTGAATAGTCGTTTTGTTGCCACTTCCCCCAATGATTTTAGAAATTCTGATGGAATGTTATCTATCCCTTCTGCCTTATTTGACCGTAAGTCCTCCAAAGCTCTTTTAAATTCTGATTCTAATACTGGATCCCCTATCTCTTCTAAATCGACTTCTGTTTCTTCTTCTATCACATCAGACAAATCTTCACCCTCATAGAGGCTTTCAATGTATTCTTTCCACCTATCTGCTCTCTCCTCTGCATTTAACAGTGGAATTCGCGTTGCACTCTTAATGTTACCACCGTTGCTTTTAATGTCACCAACGGTTGTTTTGACTTTCCTGTATGCTGAGTCTGTCCTTCCAACAATCATATCTTTTTCGATGTCTTCACATTTTTCCTGCAGCCATTTTGTCTTAGCTTCCCTGCACTTCCTATTTATTTCATTCCTCAGCGACTTGTTTTTCTGTATTCCTGAGCCGGCCGTAGTGGCCGAGCGGTTAAAGGCGCTACAGTCTGGAACCGCACGACCGCTACGGTCGCAGGTTCGAATCCTGTCTCGGACATGGATGTGTGTGATGTCCTTAGGTTAGTTAGGTTTAAGTAGTTCTAAGTTCTAGGGGACTTACGACCACAGCAGTTGAGTCCCATAGTGCATAGAGCCATTTGTATTCCTGATTTTCCCGGAACATGTTTGTACTTCCTCCTTTCATCAATCAACTGAAGTATTTCTTCTGTTACCCATGGTTTCTTCGCAGCTACCTTCTTTGTACCTATGTTTTCCTTCCCAACTTATGTGATGGCCTTTTTTAGAGATGTCCATTCCTCTTCAACTGTACTGCCTACTGCGCTATTCCTTATTGCTGTATCTATAGCGTTAGAGAACTTCAAACGTATCTCGTCATTCCTTAGTACTTCCGTATCCCACTTCTTTGCGTATTGATTCTTCCTAACTAATGTCTTGAAGTTCAGCCTACTCTTCATCACTACTATATTGTGATCTGAGTCTATATCTGCTCCTGGGTACGCCTTACAATCCAGTATCTGATTTCGGAATCTCTGTCTGACCATGATGCAATCTAATTGAAATCTTCCCCTATCTCCCGGCCTTTTCCAAGTTATGTTACTGGAGAAAAAAATAAAAAAATAAAAATAAAAACATGTGTAGGGAATTGCAGTATATAGAAATAGGATTAATCTGTAGCAATGAGGAACGCTTCCAAACTACTGTACTAAGGTGGTGACCTCCATTTAATCCCATGTTCCACTGTGACAAGTAGCAGACAACCAGCATTCCACCAAAGCTCTCTCCATCTCAACGGAGACATGTCAGTCAATCATTGTGTGGCAATCTACAGCATACCCAGTGAACGGTCGGGATGGGGAAGATACCATTGAAAGGGGCGATATGCTTTAATACACATCGCAGTTAATAACGAGATATATTTTACCCAGAAGTCGGAGAGAGTAATATCTACCACATTCTACAACCCGTGTAGAAACATAGTGAGCTGAATTAGTGCGGTAGGGCTGTGTTTTGACCTCTCAGTGGAAATGGGAACATGTTGTCATTGCTCCGCCACCCGTGTACAATGTGTAAGGTGAGCGCCAAACGAAGCCTGCTCCTACAACACGACGTAGTATAAAAGACAGTACGAAGAGTTCTGGTGGTGTTTATCACGAAAATTAAGAAGACGCATCATACAGGTACTGCAGTCCGAAGCAGATCCGCATCCCTCAGGGTCCACTCACGTCTATCAACCAAACATTCTAACATCGTTATTCTGTACCATGCAACAGAGAAAAATTACGAGCTATAAAAGCTCCGCTAACTTCATCCAATAGATTTTTACCGCATCTCTCTCTTCTACACAATACTGTCTACGTGCCAGCAGCGAGTATATGCCACGATCTTATTAAATATCCAGGTATTTATATATTGGAGCGGGTGACCAGTGATCTACGTCGCTTTCAGAGATCGGTGTAAAAGTTTCATCGCCCTTACTGTACGAGAAGCTTCTCCCACAGGTTATCAGTCGCAGGAGAAGGTCCCTGTTTCGTTGTTTGATACATCGCTTTTTGTGCTGTAACATGCTTTGTACATTCCTACACATTTTGTTTTTTTTTTTCCGCCGTGACTTCGACGCCTGTGTCAGATTTCAAACTGACATTAGCACGTTTGGTCCATTGCCTCCTCAGAAAACTAGTCGTCACACGGTGTAAATCATGTTGGTGCTGCTGATCCCACGATACACCCACACACTGGGTGATTGAAATAAAAGACAGTCATAACATAAGGAAACTGGAAGAGTTTTGAGGCATTGTGGAGCGTTTCCAAACTTCTGTCCGTGATTGACGACCTCTACATTTAAATTCATCATTCACAGTGACGGGATAGCTCATGGCGCTGTGTTCCGTTTGATTGATTCTCATATTGCTGCCATGCACGCTATCACTATTTATGTGTTAGGCGTCCCCCGAAGGTATTGCCTCCTCCACGAAGACTCTTTCTCCATCTCAAACAAATTATGTCAGTCAATCAATATGCAGTAATCAACAGCATACAAGTGGACTGTTGGGGTGGAAAAGACACCGTCGATGTACTGTAACAATAAGCATCATAGTTGATAGTGCGATCAGTTTTAGCAATTTTGTCGTAATTTCAACACCGACCAATGACCCAGCAACATGCTGACCAATTTTTGTATCGTCCATAAACAGCCCTTCCACTAATTTGCGGTACCATCGCGAATGTAAGTAGATGACTGCGCAGTACGTTCATTCAGTGTTAATTCTCGATCATATACTCCGAAGCATACCAGACAGCGACCTACATGTCTCTAGCACATCGATCAGAGTGCGTAACTTATGATCTTTCTCTATGTGGATGTGGGCCGTCCATGGCTCGCATTTACCCATTTATTGTTTGTCATCTTCTATTAGGGTAGTGCCGCCTCGTTTCTTATTCCATTTACTGGCATCACTAACTTCCTGCCTTACTTTCCTGTGAGCAGCAGCAGCAGTGCGTATCAATAAGTGAACTGTCGTACCATCACTGGAGCGACCAACAGTATCTCCGGGTCGTCGTGTGTCTGTCAGCATTTCGAGACGGATCAGCAGTGCAGTCGGAATGTGGCAGCACTGAAGTCGGGGATGGAGCGCCAGTGAGGTGACGACAGCCAGTGCTCACCGACTGCTGGTGACACACATGAACTATCCGACGGAGGGAGATTGGAGCGGGGCGACTGTTGGTTGGTCGTTTGGTTGGTCGTCTCATCGGCCGACGTATATTTGGTCCTTTCACCATTGCCAGGCCTGCAGTCGGTCGGTTGGCGTGGAGCAGCGAGCAATTCTTCGCGGGATGTAGTTTGGCCAGGGCCACTGGTGGCCTCTACGCAGTGTTGGAGTGTGTGGGGCTGTTCCCATTACTATGAGGTCCGTGGCTCGCCGACCCTGGACACGAAACTTGAGTTTTGATTTAATCCACCAGCAAGTCAAGACTGTTCCATTGTGTCGTTTGGAGTTCGTTGTCGGTTGTTCGGATATTCCCGCGACCAACAACGTGGTTTTCAAGTTGGAAAATTCTAGCCATCCACCGGTGGAGTTTCACTGGATTTGGTTATTTGAATTGAAGTGCACTAGCGGAATCTTCTGCCTTGTGGCCGTTAACATTCCGGTTACCTGCCCTGGCCCTTGACGTAAATTTCAGGCAGTGTAGTTTCCTCATCGTGTTGTTCTCGTCCTGCACGGTGTGTAGTTTGACAGCTCCATGTATGATTGGTTGTGGATGGCAATATCTTCTACGTTGTTCTGTTGAACTCCCTGTTGTGCCCTGGTTGGTGGGTTGTCGGTGGGTGCGTTGACTGTCGGTCAGTTGGGTTGTCGTCGCACGGTGAATGGTTGGCCTGAGTGCTTGTCTCACCTAAGCTAGTGTTAGTGTTTGAGTTCTAGGCCGACCCTCGAACATCTGAGCGCCCTTGGGTGTACTGCCTTTTTTTATTTGTTCTTGTTGTTTGTACTTGTATGGCTTCTAGCCGTTTTTTTTTAATTAAGGTTGTTTTGCCGTAAGATTCTTTAGGCCTTCAGCCTGGTTCAAAGAACTGTTTCTTTGCTCTGAAAATCTCAGATTCTTTGGGCCTTCAGCCTAAATAAGGAACTGTTGTAAGATAAGACTTGCCTTTTGAATTTCTGATTATGATTTTTTAAGTTATTGGCCTTGAGCTGTTTTTTGAATTAAAGTTGCTTTCACCCAGTAACTAAGTCTCAAAGATTAAAGCTGTGTGTTTAAAAAAAAACTTTTGGGCTCTTGTAATGTTTGATCAACTAATAAAGTTGTATGTTCGACTGTAACTGACAGCCACTTATTTTGGCCCCTTTACACAGTTTAAACTACCTGTCCTGTCCTGCTGGTTAAGCGAGGTGTCTGAGGATGGTAGTCACAAGACATTCTCGCACTTTTAGGATAAAGTTAGAGACCGAAAGATCTCCTCGCATAGTCTTTGACCAACGCTCCCTGCAGACGACTAGAAGTAAACCGCCACATTCCAAGTTCCGTGTAGCAACAGTGCTAACCGAGGCTGTAACTGCTGCCCACACCCATCCAAGAGTACAAGATTTCTCCAGATGCGCGAATGTCGAAGAGGTTAGAACCCATTAATGGTATACAATAGACATGAATCTGTTGTGATGATGTAACAGGCGATTAAGAACAAGAAACGGGTGGTTTTATGCATGATGGAGCTCCAGACGGATTAAGTTTGTGGCGTTTTACGTAAATCAACTGCGCTATCAATTCTAAAGTATTGTTCTAGTGTGTGGTGTCATTACCAAGAAGTCACTGGTAAGAGAGAACATAAACACATGCACTCCTAAGGCTACAATTTTCTGCAGTTAAAACACGCTATCATGTTAGATCGCTGCGGTTCCCGACCTATTAGTCATATTGAGTGCAACGCTGTTACTATCCCAATGTAAGAAATATATTTCCAACGCATGTCATACGTTCTCCTTGCAGGTTTCTCTACGATAAACCAAGGTGATAAACTGAAATATGAAAAACTACTTCCTTTAAAACATCGATTCCTTGTGACACACGTACAATATAGCTTTCCAGAGATGTATAGCTCCCTTATTCACATCCGATGAGGGTTCAGAAATTATACTATGCTAGCATCCGTCCTGTATAAAATGATCGTTTGTAACGGAGAATGCCTCTTACAAAGAAAGAGACAAACTCATAGCAGCGGTGTTTGACATGTGAAATTACACGCCATTCCGCCACTAACTCCGTAAGCAGGACATCTGTCAAGCAGATGTATGCATGGGGACTGTAATACCTCACAAACACCTGTCGCTTAGAATCACCGTAGTTATGAATCTGGAGACTCAATTTTATGCCCAAGATGCGGCAGGGGAATCGAGTACGTCGCATAAATCTTCGTTTGTCCAGAGGAATGTGTCGAAACAGGATGGAAGTCTTTTGATGACGAGAAGTTTGCTGTTAACAGTCGCACGTAGAGAGTGATCTAAGTCACATACAGAACACGCAGTTGTATGCGAGTCGAACGCAGGTTACGTCCACAACTGATGCATCCCTACAGAACAACATAAAAAAATGAACAAATGACCTGCAACGACATGTCCCTCTCTCTCTAGAGTGCATTATCAGTCTACCATTAAATCCTACTTCGTTAGAACTCCATCTCAACCGATCACTCCATCCACTCTCTGTCATCATTTATCGCAGATGCAAGTAAGTTTAGAGGCAAATGGTTCTCTTTTTGGCACAACAGAGGCTAGGTTTGGACTGATGGAAACATGTAATATCTTCAGGATAGTAAATGTTCTGTGTGATCAGGCAACATCTCCACTGTTCCCTGATAATAGCAGAAAATTGCTCGTTAAGGGGTGTGTTATGTAAGTATTTTCCCTTCTTACATGATCAATTGACGTAATTAATTTTGTTAGTTAGGTAGTGAAAGAGGCAGAAGAAGCGATGAACTTCAAGCAGCTTGGGATTGAGCTGGGAGATTTCTGTCAGCGATGAAAGAGCAGAATTTTACAGCCTACTGTGAAGCCACTGTGAGGAGTGGCCCAGCAGGCATCACCCCCCCCCCCCCCCCCCCATTGTCAGAGGTCGAGCGAAAGTTGAAAGGTGCAGTAAAGATAGCCATCTAACAAGAATCACCTGGAATTTTTTCAACCGTGTAGGAATACGTCTCCTGTCTCCACACAGGTGCCCAAGAGTAAACAGTCAAGAACTCTTCCCACACAGAACGCTTAGCACGTCCCCGCCACTATATCTGGGAACTTGTGATTGGCTGAGCACTTCAGCCATCTAACAAGAATCACCTGGAATTTTTCAACCATGTGGGAATGCGTCTCCTGTAGCCACACAGGTGCCTAGGAGTCAACGGTCAAGAACTCTTCCCACACAAAATGCTTAGCACTTTCCCGCCACTGTCTCCAGGGACTTGTGATTGGCTGGGCACTTCAGATGAACGTTGCTTTCAATTGTTTGAGGCACTTCTAGGACACTCTGTATGAACTGCTAGGGGTTGGTCTAGAAAGAGTGGAAGGAATTGAGGTTGTAATGAGGGGTCATCATTGGCTGCGTCGAGATATTTGCTAATATCGGGGCAGAATCTGTCAGGGACTCTCTGGCGGGTATCCAGCCAACACACATCACTGGAGAGTGTGTAATTTGTTTGAGACTTTGCTGGCAAATCGTCCAGTGATCAATCTCAAACTTAAACTGACGAAGTGCCCATTGTGTCGCCTGGAGCAGAGGAAGAAATTGGTGCTTCTCCATGGAGCTTTAGCCATTCCCAAGTGCTCATTTACAACCACGCACTTGAGTCAAGTGGCTGCTCCTGGAAAGTGTGCAAGCATATTGGCTTCACATCTGCGCATCGTACTTCGTCTCCATGACGACTGCAGCCTTCCACAGATCGACATGGCTGATGTGCTCTCCACTCGACTGTGGTGATATACGCGCCACGGGTTGAGGGACCATAACGATAAATGTTTTAGTTCCACTAGGTTGTTCTCGGAACTCTCTCTTGTCAGCGCCAGTCATTTTGGAGAATTTTATTAACAAAGAGGCTACACAATATTAACTATTTAAGAGTTTCTCACACGAAAACGGAAGATGCGACTTTTGCGTAGAAAATAGGTGTTTAGCCAAACTTAGTCTGACCAATAGGTTTAATTGAATGTTGTACTGTACAGATTCTGTTTTGCAATTTCCTTAATTTTTTGTTATAAATATGTTGTTAGCATCTTACTATTCTTATTTAACTAGGATTAGTCTTTACCCCCACTGATCCTGAACAGGTTATTTAAGAACATTACTCAGTTGTGATCTATTAAATAATTTTTGTCTGACATCAGAGGGTGGCCAACCACAGCAGGGCTTGTCAGATTGCAACATATTAAAATCACGACATATTTTTACTGTATGTGTGTTGCATTTTCTGGAGTGAAAATTAGAAACCAGCCAAGTATTTTCGTAAAAGAGAGCGGGAAACGGTCTAAAAACCACATTCAAGCTGGCAGATGTTCCACCCATGATCATTAATCAGCCATGCGGATTCGATCCTGGTCCAGCACACTGCTCTGTTCCACAAGGTAGTGTAATGCTCCTTATGCTAAGAGAGCAGCTCGCCCTTAGTTTGAGGATGAGATTTCCAAGAATGTACGTTAGTACTGAACAGAAATGGAACATGGACGGTTGGGAAACTGGAAAAGAAGAGTATCGAAGAGTTTGAGATGTGGTGCTATACAAGGAAGTTGAAAATCATGTGGGCTGTTAAGATAAGAAATAACGTTGTACTTCGCAGATTCAATGAACAGAGGAACTTGTGGACATCTACATCTACATCTACATGATTACTCTGCAATTCACATTTAAGTGATTGGCAGAGGGTTCATCGAACCGCAATCACACTATATCTTCCACTCCCGAACAGCGCGCGGGAAAAACGAACACCTAAACCTTTCTGTTCGAGCTCTGATTTCTCTTATTTTATTTTGATGATCATTCCTACTATGCAGGTTGGGCTCAACAAAATATTTTCACATTCGGAAGAGAAAGTTGGTGACTGAAATTTCGTAAATAGATCTCGCCGCGACGAAAAACGTCTTTGCTTTAATGACTTCCATCCCAGCTCGCGTATCATATCTGCCACACTCTCTCCCCTATTACGTGATAATATAAAACGAGCTGCCCTTTTTTGCACCCTTTCGACGTCCTCCGTCAATCCCTCCTGGTAAGGATCCCACACCGCGCAGCAATATTCTAACAGAGGACGAACGAGTGGAGTGTAAGCTATCTCTTTAGTGGGCTTGTTGCATCTTCTAAGTGTCCTGCCAATAAAACGCAACCTTTGGCTCGCCTTCCCCACAATATTATCTATGTGGTCTTTCCAATTGAAGTTGTTCGTAATTTTAACACCCAGGTACTTAGATGAATTGACAGCCTTGAGAATTGTACTATTTATCGAGTAATCGAATTCCAACGGATTTCTTTTGGAACTCATGTGGATTACCTCACGCTTTTCGTTATTTAGCGTCAACTGCCACCTGTCACACCATACAGCAATCTTTTCTAAATCACTTTGCAACTGATACTGGTCATCGGATGACCTTACTAGACGGTAAATTACAGCATCATCTGCGAACAACATAAGAGAACTGCTCAGATCGTCACCCAAGTCATTTATATAGATCAGGAACGATTTCAGCTTCTGTGCTTTTATTAGCGCTTGTAGCTCAGGGACTTTCCCAGCACAACTACAACAATTTACAACTACAATTCTGACTGTTCCTTGATCCAAGCACGTCCTGTATTTGCCATGCACCCTTTGAGATTGCAGCCCACCCCGTACTTTCCCGAGGCCTTCTAACCTAAAAAATCGTCAAGTCCACGCCACACAGCCTCCGCAAACCGTGTAGCCGCCAGCTGAGTGTAGTGAACTCCTGACCTATTCAGCGGAACCCGAAACCCCACCACCCTATGGCGAAGTCAAGGAATCTGCAGCCAACACGGTCGCAAAACCGTCTGAGTCTCTGATTCAGATCCTCCACCCGGCTCTGCACCAAAGGTCCGCAGTCGATTCTGTCAACGATGCTGCAGATGGTGAGCTCTGCCTTCATCTTGTAAGCAAGACCGGCAGCCTTCACCAAATCAGATAGCCGCTGGAATCCAGAGAGAATTTCCTCAGATCTAAAGCGACACACGTCATTAGTGCCGACATGTGCCACCACTTGCAACTGGCTGCACCCTGTGCTCTTCATGGCATCCGGAGGGACCCTTTCCACATCAGGAATGACTCCACCCGGAATGCACACGAAGTGCACACTGGATTTCTTCCCCTCCTTAGCCGCCATATCCCTAAGGGGCCCCATTATGCGCCTAACATTGGAGCTCCCAACTACCAATAAGCCCACCCTCTGCGATTGCCCGGACCTTGAAGGCTGAGAATCATCCTCTGAAACAGGGCAGGTAGCTGCATCTGGCTCAGCCGGAGACAGTGCCTGAAACCTTTTTGTCAGTCGCACCGGGGAGGCTTTCTGATCAGCCTCCGGGGACGTCTTTCACTGCCTGCCACGCCTTGGAATTACCTCCCAATCAACCACAGGCGAGGGCTCAGCCCCACCGCGGGCAGCAACCGGGGCAACCACAGCGGCAGACCGATCTGGGGACAGACGGGACGAGGTTGACATCCCCGTGATACCCAAGTCCGGCTCCCCACAGTAGTGCCCATTGGCAACAGCCTCAAGCTGCGCGGCCGAAGTCAGCGCCGCTTGCAGCTGTGAGCGAAGGGATGCCAACTCAGCTCTCATCCGAACACAGCAATCACAGTCCCTGTCCATTCTAATCGATGTTGAACAACAGTTATTGAAAAACGAGTCCTTGCCTAGATAACGCAAGGGAAACACGCAAAGAATGTATGAACTAACCTGTACAAATGCCTAACGACTGCGTTACAATATGCCTGAATTTACGATTACAGTAACTAAAACTCGAAATTACACCTGCTATACGAAACTCACACGCAATTTAAGTAAGAATCTACGAAGCAAACACTAAAGCGCGATGCTACAACTCTCAAATACTATAATACGCCCGAAATTTATGAATTAAACAATGCAAGTACCCAAAAACACGCAAAGAAATTAAGAATTAAACTATGTTAACAAATAAGTAAACTAGGGGTATACGACGTGCTGCTGGCAGCTGCTTATCCAACGGCGGCGGCATTGACAAGAAGGGGCAGTACGTGTCAAGACATTAAAGAATAACTTGCATGGTACTTGAGGGAACAGTAGAGGGTAAAATCTGTAGGGAAAGACAGAGACTGGAATACAGGTACTAGCACATCCAACACATAACTGAAGACGTCCCGTGCAAGTGCCACTGATGGATAACGAGGGTGGCATAGGAGAGGAATTTGTCTCGGGCTGTGTCAAACCAGTCAGAAAACTGATTACCCAAAAAAAGTGTCCTCCCCTGAGCAACGTATTAAGGCTTACAGAGTACAAATGACTAAATGTGCAAGGGTTATTCCCAAACTAATGCCTCCTTTTTTTAGTTTTTACTGTGCAGTTATAATTTAAGTGCAGCTGCTCACAGAGGTTCAGCGTGGGCACTAATCGTTTTATGGCAGCGAAACTAGGTACATATTCTAATGCATTAATGCAGAACCAATTTGTGCTGGAAAAAATTAGTTCCAGTTTTGACCCCCAGGTGCACATCTGCCTTAGTGAGTTCAATAAAGATTAATATAATTTTTTCCGTATGTAATGGATCAGGAACGGGAAGTAGGCAGAAAAGGTTAAATGAGTAAGAAAGGCATAATGTTAGCGTTATTATTAATTTCCAGTCACACAGTTCGTTCAATATGAGCACCAGAGACATCGACGAGATGCTATACAGCGCCAAATTAGCACCTGGTGGCCAAAATTGGAACAAATTTTTTTGCATCATAAGTCGGGTCTGCATTAACACATTATACTGTCTATCATGTTTCGCTACCATATGATAACTGCAGTCCACACGGGACTTCTGTGTGTATTTGCACTTAAGTATAACTACCCAGTACTACTTTTTGAAACTTTCCCATATTGTCCTCTTGGTTTCAACAGATAGTAGCAGCAGGGGAGAATTCCAAATTGTATGTCACATGAAAACGCTTGCAGAGCAGAGATGTGTCATTGAATTCCACCCTGCTGAACAAATTGTGCCATTGACGCTTGCTAAATATTTATCGAAACGATACAGTTTTTTTGTACTTCAGTAATGTAAGGCAGTTGGTACTGCGTTTCACTTGTACGGAAAATGACGTGCACGACCAGCTACGTATCAGTCGAACCTGCGCACTTTCCGTTCCTCCTAATGAACAGCGCCTCGTTCGACTCATGCGTGATGTTCGGCAGATTACGACCGTGGAATTGCGTACACACCTGGATGTCGACTAGTGGCCTTTGAACATGTTACGCAACCTCAGTTTTCGCAAAATATCTGAGAGATGGATCCCGCGAATGCTTACACAAGACAAAATACAAATAAAAAGTCGAATGGAAATTTTTCAAGACTTACTGGACCATTACGAGGCATAAGGTGACGTTTTCCTGAACACCATCACCACTAGAGATGGGAAGTAATGTCACCCTACTAGTAGGAACCCAAAAGACAGTCCATGAGTGGCGACAGCTGACATCAAGGAAATACACTCCTGGAAATTGAAATAAGAACACCGTGAATTCATTGTCCCAGGAAGGGGAAACTTTATTGACACATTCCTGGGGTCAGATACATCACATGATCACACTGACAGAACCACAGGCACATAGACACAGGCAACAGAGCATGCACAATGTCGGCACTAGTACAGTGTATATCCACCTTTCGCAGCAATGCAGGCTGCTGTTCTCCCATGGATACGATCGTAGAGATGCTGGATGTAGTCCTGTGGAACGGCTTGCCATGCCATTTCCACCTGGCGCCTCAGTTGGACCAGCGTTCGTGCTGGACGTGCAGACCGCGTGAGACGACGCTTCATCCAGTCCCAAACATGCTCAATGGGGGACAGATCCGGAGATCTTGCTGGCCAGGGTAGTTGACTTACACCTTCTAGAGCACGTTGGGTGGCACGGGATACATGCGGACGTGCATTGTCCTGTTGGAACAGCAAGTTCCCTTGCCGGTCTAGGAATGGTAGAACGATGGGTTCGATGACGGTTTGGATGTACCGTGCACTATTCAGTGTCCCCTCGACGATCACCAGTGGTGTACGGCCAGTGTAGGAGATCGCTCCCCACACCATGATGCCGGGTGTTGGCCCTGTGTGCCTCGGTCGTATGCAGTCCTGATTGTGGCGCTCACCTGCACGGTGCCAAACACGCATACGACCATCATTGGCACCAAGACAGAAGCGACTCTCGTCGCTGAAGACGACACGTCTCCATTCGTCCCTCCATTCACGCCTGTCGCGACACCACTGGAGGCGGGCTGCACGATGTTGGGGCGTGAGCGGAAGACGGCCTAACGGTGTGCGGGACTGTAGCCCAGCTTCATGGAGACGGTTGCGAATGGTCCTCGCCGATACCCCAGGAGCAACAGTGTCCCTAATTTGCTGGGAAGTGGCGGTGCGGTCCCCTACGGCACTGCGTAGGATCCTACGGTCTTGGCGTGCATCCGTGCGTCGCTGCGGTCCGGTCCCAGGTCGACGGGCACGTGCACCTTCCGCCGACCACTGGCGACAACATCGATGTACTGTGGAGACCTCACGCCCCACGTGTTGAGCAATTCGGCGGTACGTCCACCCGGCCTCCCGCATGCCCACTATACGCCCTCGCTCAAAGTCCGTCAACTGCACATACGGTTCACGTCCACGCTGTCGCCGCATGCTACCGGTGTTAAAGACTGCGATGGAGCTCCGTATGCCACGGCAAACTGGCTGACACTGACGGCGGCGGTGCACAAATGCTGCGCAGCTAGCGCCATTCGACGGCCAACACCGCGGTTCCTGGTGTGTCCGCTGTGCCGTGCGTGTGATCATTGCTTGTACAGCCCTCTCGCAGTGTCCGGAGCAAGTATGGTGGTTCTGACACACCGGTGTCAATGTGTTCTTTTTTCCATTTCCAGGAGTGTAGTTCGAGACGCAGCCACCTGAAGAAAAAGTGGTCTGTATTCCTTCTGGGATAGGGAGGGTATGGTTCTTCCGGATGTCTTGGAGCCTAAAGTAACTGTCATTTCAGTGCGCTACAAGGCAAACCAGATTAGGCTAAAATCACGAAATTGCATGAAGCCTAAAGCAAATGTCAACTTAAAACGCTAAAAGACAACCCTGACTAGGCTGAAAGCACAAATTTATAGTGTCTGACCAGGGAAGACCACGAACGTCCGAGTATAACAACTTTAGATCTCGCCATAGTTTTGTGAGAGCGGAACTCGTTGTCAAAATTTAACTCCAGTGACCTATCAGGTCCACCATTCGTTCTTGATTTAGGACATTCAGACTTTAATTTCTGTGAGCCTATAAAAGATAAACAACTTGGTCAACATTTTCCAGATTCAGCCGCTGTAAGAGACGGCTATCATCAGTTGGTTTTACAGGCTTTTGGTCATAGTAGGCAAAAACGAATGCATAACGAATGGTGGTGATTAGGTGCAAAAGTGACGATATGTATCTGTTTAACTTCGGTTTTATGTTTTCTGTGTCTATTGTAATTTCCACGAAAATAAATGAGGGATATCAATTTCGAATGACCTCCGTCTCACTGAAACAGAGGGAAACGTATAAAAAGAAAATGATGCAGAAGGCATCAGCGAGATTTCGAACGCTAAAAGACCAATTTTAATTACCACTACAAGAAAATATCCAGTTTTCTAACCCCCTGTAACACCTGTAAGGGTGATACCTACCGGCTTACGGTGTACGTAGTCTGCCATCTCACCAGACCGAAGCGCGGTGCCGGAATTAGCAGTATGGTGCGCCAGCCATTAAATATGAAGCCCCTTGCCGCATGGGTCTTTAATCGCGCAGTGTAGACGATGCAGCAGATGCCCAGAATGTAGCAGCGAACGTCAATGCCTCATGAATGACGACAACACGCACGCCGCTGAGCGGACGCGCACAAGTTCTCAGTAAGTCCACGCCTATATTTATATTTCCGCTGCTCCGCCTCCTTGAGCAGTAGGCTTTGCTCAGAGGCAGTGAAATATGCAGCCGGCAGGATAGGGTCTATTAATATTTGAGGGCGCAGTCAATATGCAAAACATGAGAAGCACTCCGAGTGTTGAGTTAATGGTTCACCTCACTCCTACGAGGGAAACATACGGTTACAGCAACCGATCACCGATTTTTCTCCTCCTCGGCACGACTGTAGTACGTGCTTAGGTGTAACGATTGCTGTTCCAGTACGAAGTGCTTCTCGAGCACTGTTGAGAAATCGTGGTTCCAACAAGGAACCCCTTGAGTGCGAGGTCGCAAGTTCAGTATTTACTAAGGCCCATTTGAAAGTCTTGTGTCAACAATTATGACAGCAAAAATATTAGCTGCTAATGACTCACCATGTGCATCAAGAGGCCGACAGAAAATGAGCGTCCGGGATGTGCAGAGATCAATCTTCTATGGGATGTATGTATTACACTTCACAAAATGGACATAGTCGACATTCAAAAAATTTTCAGAACGAACCATTGACTTTCACCATGAACATCAAATGAAAAATGTCTCACCATGATGATTACAAAGGTTCGCACCATCAAAATCGACGGCAAATTCCTTGGGAGTACAAACCGTGCAGGACGTTCATCTAGATATCCACTCTTAAGGAATGCGTATAGAATCATATTAGTGTAACGGGGTGATGAGAACTGACGGATTGTGATGGCATGCAACCGAATGCGAAAACATATGTCGTGGAACTTATCGTGAAACTAGCCATCCTTTAACGTGTAGCTGCAGATCAATAATATGTTTTATAGGCACTGACAAATACAAACATCCAGGATTCCAGGTGGTATGAACTGCAATGTTACACAATTTTCAGGAGGGATAGTTTGCTCGAAAGACGTGCGATTTTTATACGCAGACTAGGAATCAAGCGAAAGCAAATTATTTTGACCAGCAATTGGCCGAAAGCAGTGTTCACATCTTAACTGTGGTTGTCTTACGCCCATGTGACTAAATATTCCCTACTGTCCTTGCAAGATCATGCACACGAAAAAGAATCGTAGCGGCAGAGCACCTCCAACTTCTCGCAGCACAATAAATAACTTTCCAGCCAATTTACCATCCAGATAACCGTCGACATAATTGTATACGAATGCGTTAAGGCACTGATGTTAGCCGATCTCGATACATTTCCCATGGTACCTCTAATTTCCAGGGATCCTTTAATATGTATTTCTTCTTCAAATCCCGACTGGTCGGAATTGAAAACAAATTCCTTACTGAACAATGGGATAAGATTTTTTATCTCGTCTATAAATTTTCGGGCCGATTCCGCTGTTTGCTGTGCATCGCCAAGTTGGCGATTTGTTTGAAATTTCGTTACCTTACGTCTTTCAATTCTGTAGCACTGTTTGAAGTTGTACAGCTATCTACTGCCTCCCTTGAAATTACTGTTATCAATGTTGCGTCCAGTTTGATGTGCATAGTAGGTCACTATCATGCACATTTTGTAAACTGTACTGAGCATTCTTAAAACGTGCAGACAATAGTTTTTGTAACAAGTACGTGTGGTCCTCCTGTGAATATCCGTAGCTTTTCTTATGCACTGTACGGTCATATTGCTGCGGACTTATTGGAAATTTGTTCATAACTGTCGTGAATAATATTCTGTGTACGTAATTACAGTTAGTACCCTCTCCTCGGACAACGATTGTTCTTTACACCGTTTAACTGGACACGGGATTTGAGGCTCCATGGCCGGCCGCGGTGGCCGAGCGGCTCTAGGTGCTACAGTCCGGAACCGCGCGACTGCTACGGTCGCAGGTTCGAATCCTGCCTCGGGCATGGATGTGTTGTAAGTAGGCTGTTTATGTTTTCTTATTGGCAACGTTACGTAGCGCTCTGTATGAAAATCACTGGCTGTGCTGTGTGCAGTCTGTGGCTAGTTTGCATTGTTGTCTGCCATTGTAGTGTTGGGCAGCTGGATGTTAACAGCGCGTAGCGTTGCGCAGTTGGAGGTGAGCCGCCAGCAGTGGTGGATGTGAGGAGAGAGATGGCAGAGTTTTGAAATTTGTTATACTGGATATCATGAACTGCTATATACATTATGACTTTTGAACACTATTGAGGTAAATACATTGTTGGTTCTCTATTAAAATCTTTCATTTGCTAACTATGCCTATCAGTAGTTAGTGCCTTCCGTAGTTTGAATCTTTTATTTAGCTGGCAGTAGTGGCGCTCGCTGTATTGCAGTAGCCAAAACAGACACCACCTTTATGACAACCACTGGCAGAGTAATAGTTACAGAGAAAGTTCGCATTTCCGTAGTAATGAATATGACAGCGACAATCATAGAAACAGACAATATGGTAACCAGAACTGTTATTATCAAGGGAGACAGAATAATTTCAGACGCAACAGTTCAGCGCCCAGTTACGATTCAGGGAGAAATTCTCCACCACGTGACCGACAAGAAAGAAACTGTGGAATGTACCGACATGACGACAGACTATATGATCGTAATGACAGACCTGAATTGCATCAGAACTGGCGGGATTTAAACAGGGCTGCGCCCTCTGGGCAAGGTGAATTTGTAGAAGTTAGACCTCCAAATCCCAATAACGATGCGCGCCAACAAAGAGACGGACAATGACTCGCACCGCAGGCAGCCACGTGCGCCGGCTGGCTCAGGGAAAAATTACATAGACGCTAACCTTGAGAAAAATTCCAGTATTCTTTACCGACGTATACCACATGATAATTGCGTCGAAGTTGAAACACTGCGTACTAGGAAGAGTAAAGGTTTACACCACATTTCACATGTAAAATCATTTATTGAGAGATAATCTGCTTTTTAACTTAGTCTGTGCCATAAAACTTTTCACTTCACGCTACTAGTACAATCTGTCATACTGAGAAACTGTTAGCATGCAACAATGTTTTGAAGTTAACTATCCAGCCTAGAACCTATAGAACGTATTTAAACAGAAATTACCAATGCATTGTGATAGTGAACAGACATCACAGTGTTATTGTGTGTGTACATTCTTGCTTGTTAGTTGCTCGATTACGTAACGACTATAAGGCTTACATACTTAGAACATATACTGGTACTGCTAATGAGATTTTAATGCAACATTCTGGTTTACTTGAAAATATATTCTAGATTTAAAGTACTTTCTGTGAGATACCAGATGACACAGTGGTTAGTTTATGTGACAGCTACACGATTATATCACGACGCTACTAATGTGTGACACAATTTACATTGTTACTTTTGTGGTGTTTCTGTTTTATATCTGCACAGTTTTTCTGAATTATTCTGGAAAGTAAAACATGTCTTAGTAGTAACTTTTGTGGTATAGCTACAATGAGACAGCCTTTTCCGTAGCACAACAATACGTTACAGCACAGTACTTTCTTCATCACGGCAATAAGCGTAATAACTAAGATATCTATTGGCTTCTGCAGAACTTAGCTTTCGGAGGACAATAACTATGACACTTCCACAGAATTATCTTACAGCAAAACGCACATTTTGCGCTACAGGACACGCATTTGAGTGATTGATTTTGTACTTAAACCATTTATTTTTCAAGATTATTGAATTACAAAGAAAGTTTTCTGTGACACATTTCATTCCATTGCTGTAATCTGTAACACCTGAGGGTATAATTACATTAATCCTCAGGGGGGTACACGCTTACTTTGTGTACCATGTGTTTGGCAAGCACAAGGAGCCCTAGCTAATACGGTATTTGCTTATATAACTTTACACATCGGTACCATATTTCTCTAACACACAAATTACACACCTATTGGATCATTTAACTGAGAGATAAACATTTTTTTTATTACATCAGTGACAAATGTTTACGTAACTACACAGTTGGATAACTTCACACTTATGAAACTGTATTTTGTCTGTACTTTGTGAACTCTTCATATTTTTTCGGAACCATTGCGATACTATGAGAGCTTTGAATGATGTACTTGGTATGAGATCATGATTTTAAAGTACGTTTGAGGTAGATGACACTACTGAAATGAGCAGAGAATTTTTTTTAGGTTTTGAAATTATTGGAGGAAGCTACGACGATTTTGAGATTTGACTGAGGTGTTTTGATGTTATTTTTATGATGACGATGTGTATTATGCTGTTGAGGTATGTTTATGATCAATAAGCTGATGCTATATGAGGAATTTGATTATGCTATGTATTTATTATGATAAAATATTGAAGTGTCGTCGCAAGATTGACGTGTCGACGAATATATATATGTGTAATAAGGTAAGGAGTAATGAATAGTGGTTAGGGACTCTGACTTGTGAAAAAGGATGTTGGAAACCAAGAATCGTACTTTAATAGTTATGAAATGTGTGTAAATGCGTGAATGTATTACAATGTCGACGAAAATTTTTTGGACACTGTTATATTCATAAGATTTTGTTTCTACACATTTGCAACGCAAATTCTCGACCCTCGAAATTTTGTATATGAGACTGTCACTGTAGCGGAATCTGCTGTCGTAAATATTTCGGTAAGAAAGTTAAGTGACCACCTTCACGTAATGCGTCGTGGGCACCCAGCTGCGTGAAAAGCGCCTGGAAAAAAGCCATTAGTGTGTGCCTTTCAAAGGCACAGGTGGATAAAAAAAAAAGGGATGCCATTATCCTCGCTATTCACATTCCTTTGTAGAAAGCATCGTAAATACGACACCCTCAAACTTGAAAACATGATTACACTTTAGAGTTCTTAATTTATGATATTTACTGAAATGAAATGATGAGAAACATTTCATGTCTATTGTCTTTTTAGTTGAGAGATTTTTTTTTCCTTTGGAGACGCCATTTGCGTAGTCAATGACGTTTCATATGTTGCTTTATATATATATTTGCTCATTTCGTTTAGTATCTAGTTTCTAGCTGCACTGCAGCATTGGTTAAAATAAAATTTAATAGATGTACTAATATAAATATTTTATGCCTACAGATCCAGTAAAAAATAACTTTATAATGGATGTACTCAAAAAAAATGAGGGAGCACAAAAAGACATTTCCCTTCACAGGACTTGCATAAATAATTTTTTTACGATTTGGTAACTTATCTGCTAGTGTAAGTTCTCGTGATGCATCACTCTAGTGTTAAGATGTGACATAGGTATTAAACATGGCCATTTTTACTGTAATATTTTTTCTGCTTGAGCTTTTTCATGTTTAGATATAAGTTATTGCATTTGCTGCGGCTGTTTGCCAGGCATAGTGCTACTAAATTTCACTTTGTATTATTCTGTTAAGCTAGTTTTACTGCTGATTTATTTTTCTTGTTGCTGCACATTGGCTCATATTAGTTGTAATGTTGCATTGCTTGGTAATTTAGATTTACTGTAGCTTGCTTTGCAATTTTCCATTTTTTTTTGTCATTGCTGTTTAGTTAATTGTTTTGTGCTGCTGCATTGCCTCGTCCCTTAGTTTAGCATCTGAGCTCAGTAGATTTAAGTTAGCTTAAGAGGGGGTAGACTATATAAGAAACTAATTATGATGGATTGGAAGAAATGCATTGAGAAGCTATAAGAAAATGGTTTGGCCAAAAAAGTAGTGTACAGTGGAGAAAAACTATTTTTGAAAGAGGATATGAGCAGAATACAGTAAGCATGCTTGGATAGGATTTTTTTGGTGGAAACAAATGTTGAAATAAGAAAAAAAAAGATCTATGGAATTAAGTTTTGGGTTGGATTGCAGTACCAAATGTTACTCTGAAAACGAACCCTGTCCTTTCCTTTTGTGTTATCCCACTATGTGTTTGTGTACTCTTGTGTATTTGTGCTTTTCCTGTCTTTATGTGTTTAGCTAATAAGATTTATGTTGTAGAAATTTTCTAGTACTAAGCTACATTCACTATGATGAGGAATACTGTTATCCTCAAATATAATTGGCATTAATAATATGTTATTTACCTTGTAAATATGCTTAGACATTATTTATCTGTTCTGTTTTGTTGCTCATGTGTGCAGTTGATGTTTCAAAAGTTATTCTGATCTTTTATGTATGTACTTACGTCATAATTCCTGTAACACTGATGTATCTGTTTATTTCTATTATTTTGTAAAGCCTGTGTTACTACAAATGTTATCTGTATTATTATGTTTTTAATGATGTATTTTGTACCTTTGTTATTGTATTCTTATGTTATAAAATTGTAATTGACAGCAGTTCATCAAATTAAGTAACTTGTAAGTTCCATTTCACTGCACACGTTTCTGTTGGTCATACTATATGGACAATATGTGAGAAGTATGGACTGTTAGTGTTTGCACGTGTGTTAATAATTCAGCAAGGGAATGGATAACAGCATTGCTGGTTCTAAGGACAATTCCAAAAACTTTGTGAGTTATGGACTTGCTATATTGTCCGCAAGACCCTTCGATGGTGATTGTGCACCTGCACAGTCGCAGCAGATAGCTGCTGGCCATCTCTACATGGACTACAGTGGGTCTACACCTTTGATGATTCATCAATACCATTATCTCTACAAGGACTACAGTGGGTCTGCATCTTTGATGACCCACCAATACCATTATTTCTACAAGGACTACAGTGGGTCTACACCTTTGCTGACTCACCAGTACCATTATTTCTACAAGGACTGCAGGGGGTCTGCACTTCTGGTGGCCCACCTATACTATACTCTCTACCAAGACTATAGTGGGTCTGCTCTGTGATGACCTACCTACGAATATTGTTCAAAACGTCGAATGACTCAGCTGTGGGTTTGCTCTGTTGTGGCCCATTACCTGTCAGCATGTCAAGAGTCAGCACTGTCTTTCTGTTGGAAGGACAACACTACTTCTTCAAGACTGCAAGGAAATCCACTACTTCCGTGTGCATTGTCTTTTACTACTCAGACTTTGAGAAAAAAAAAAAACACTGTAATTTTACTGTGATGAATGATCAGGACTGTCTTTATGGGACTGTGAGAAAATTTTAGCTTTTGGCCAACATTGTATTAATAAGTGTGTGCATTTTATATCTTTCTTACTGTAATTATGAATTTTTTTTTCAAATCTGTATTGGCCTGTGCCCAAAACAATTCGTAAAATTTTTTGTGGGGAGCATAGGGGCTATGTAAGTAGGCTGTTTATGTTTTCTTATTGGCAACGTTACGTAGCGCTCTGTATGAAAATCACTGGCTGTGCTGTGTGCAGCCTGTGGCTAGTTTGCATTGTTGTCTGCCATTGTAGTGTCGGGCAGCTGGATGTTAACAGCGCGTAGCGTTGCGCAGTTGGAGGTGAGCCGCCAGCAGTGGTGGATGTGAGGAGAGAGATGGCGGAGTTTTGAAATTTGTAATACTGGATATCATGAACTGCTATATACATTAAGACTTTTGAACACTTTATGACTTTTTGAGGTAAATACATTGTTTGTTCTCTATTAAAATCTTTCATTTGCTAACTATGCCTATCAGTAGTTAGTGCCTTCCGTAGTTTGAATCTTTTATTTAGCTGGCAGTAGTGGCGCTCGCTGTATTGCAGTAGTTCGAGTAACGAAGATTTATGGTGAGGTAAGTGATGTGTGAAACGTATAGGTTAATGTTAGTCAGGGCCATTCTTTTGTATGGATTTTTGAAAGTCAGATTGCGTTGCGTTAAAAATATTGTGTGTCAGTTTAAGCACAGTCATGTATAATTTTTCTAAGGGGACGTTTCAGTGTGTGATGTCCTTAAGTTAGTTAGATTTAAGTAGTTCTAAGTTCTAGGGGACTGATGACCTCAGATGTTAAGTCCCATAGTGCTCAGAGCCATTTGAACCTTTTTTTTTTTTTTTGTAGATATAATGCAGTGTATGCTTTGTTTATCGTTGCCATAGCTCTGGTTTGTATCACTGCCTCTAGCATTGTAGCACTATTTTGAGTTGCTCGTCGACTAAGCAATTCATCTACGCTCCGTAGCCTCATGCTGTGCTCACCATTCGATACCTCCACTCCTGCCGCCTGTTGCCATTACCAGCGAATAATGTGGTTGCGTGATAGACATTACGTTGGACGTCGAATGCCATAAACATCATTGGCTTTTTGGGACCTCTCACTCAAGGGGGTCCTTGTAAGTTTCACGAACGTTTTAAATACTTCACTAGAGCGCCAACCATCGAGACCTGCTGTTAGCGCAACCAGCTAGAGCGGCAGACCATACGCCCCTTACTGCCCTTAGACTGCTGTCATTTTTTTTTATTTTTCACTGCAATAAGCTCATAAATGTATCCGTAAGTAAATGGTCATTGCTTCATCGTTCCTTCTTATATCTTGATTGTACCGCTCCATGAATGTACCATAAGTATTACCATTTTTTTAACCTTTGTATTGACCAACTACCGTCACGTAACATTTCACTTCCTCTTCATTCTTTGTTGTTTCGAGTTTGTCGAATACTTCTCCCTATGTTATCTTTTTCTTCCTACAGTCCATGTTGTTCTCTATTTCTTATTTTTTCTGTATCGGAATCTTTCAAAATTCAGTATTTTATTCCTAAACGCGTTTCTTTCCGTTATTGCTGACTCGTTGATGTTGTTTATTTCTAATTCTTTTCTTCTTTCTGTAATCTGTGCCGAAGTCGGTTTCCTGAATTATAGGTGCATTTGCTTCGTTAGCCTGTTCACATTCATTCAATAGAGGTAAAAAAAAAGAAATTAAACTTATCTTTGCCACTAGTTTTGAATTTTTTTCTATATTTCTTTAGATATCCTTGTTACTCCTCATTTTATAACAATCAGTAGTTTGTATTGCATCCACTATTTTCCTCATAATCCGTCTCTCAAGTGCCTCTATCCTGTCCAGGTTGTAGTTCGTCGTTAGGGATTCAAGGGCATACAAACATCCTCGTCTTACCACTGTAGTATACTGTTTTCGTTTTCTTTTTCTAAATATGCATTTCTCGTTTTAGATATTTTTTCCAAACCACATGCTCTTTCCATAACTTCTAAATCTATTGCAAATGATTCTAGTCCATTCTTCTACATAGTTTCCACAAGATATTCAAAATTACTAACTCGCTCGATTTTATATATTTCTATGTAGTTTGGAGCATTTTTTATATTTGTTATGAACTTCATTTTTTCAGCGGAAATATTGAGACCAGTCCTATTTGCCATTTTATAGAATAATTAATTGGGTAACTGCCTCTCTCAGATTCTCTGGAAGTACTGCTAAATCGTCTCCAATAGCCTGACAGTTTACCTTAATTCCATCTGTTTTCCTTCCCAAAAGTACTTGTTCAGTTTTGTGATTTTTTAGCTCCAAATACCAGATCCTCGCAACTTTTTTTGTAAACGCATTGAAATAGTGAACGAAATATGTCACCCGTTTTTATTTTCATTGCAGTGATTGTCATTATTGTTATTGTTCCTGTCCGATGAAATATGTTATACATGTTTAGATGCAAAATTTAAAAAAATGAAAATGACGTCACTCGAACGTAATAGACTTTTAATCTACTGGTTGCTCTAACGTCGCTGCTCGACGGATGGCGCCCTCGTAGGGCATTCACTCAACAAGCTAGCCAAACATTGAACTTTTATTCCTCAATACGCCTGAGAAGCTTACAGTACAAAAGCAACAGTTTTACATTAAGTATGCGCTACAATCACGCGAAAGATGAGCAAATTCGGTGACCTGTTAGTTGTGTGCTTCCCTTATATGATCTGCTCAGAATCGCATGAGTGCTTTACGTGTTGAGGAAGTCACCTACATCAACAAATATACATTCACATATATAGGCTGCATATTTTTTGTCTGGGACATACCGTTACAAAATTAAACCAAAAATCGTTCCCATTACCTTGGTTCTGACAAAGGGTTTCGGGAGGTTTTCATTGGTCTGAAATCAAATGCCGAAGCTAGAAGCCATCTCCCCTCCCAAATATTCCTCCTTTCCACTACCAGCTTCCCTGGTATTTGGCCAAAAGCTCCCTCTCCTCAGTGGGTCATTACCTGAACAACCAAATCTAACATTAGAGCTAGGAAACGATGGTTAAAAAATGAAAAAAGCTCTCTGTACTAGGAGGAAAAGTTATTAATCTAGGTGTGACAAAAACGGTAGGCTCGGGCAAGATAATTCTTACAGACATACACTCTGCCACGAAGGATTTATCCGTATGGCAGGGAAATTGGTAGATGTGACGTACATGCACAGACAAACAAATAAGTACAAATACAGAAAAGTTGGACGAGTTTTTCGAGAGAAAGAGCTTCACACATTGAGTAAGTCAACAACTCGTTGGTCCACCTCTGGTCCTTATGCAAGCAGTTATTCGGCTTCGTATTGGTTGACGACATTGTTGAACGTCCTCCTCGTGCCACATTCTGTCCAAGTGTCCCGTGAGATCGTCAAAATCCGAGGTGGCTGGAGGGCTCTCCCCATAATTTTCCAAACGTTCCCAATTAGGGAGAGATCCCGCGCCCTTGCTGGCCAAGATAGGGTTTAACAAGCACGAATACAAGCAGTAGAAACTCTCGCCGTGTGAGTACGGGCAATATCTTGCTGAAATGTAAGCCTAGTATGGCTTGGTTTGAAGGGTAACATAACGGGTCGTAGAGTATCATCGACGTACCGTTGTGCTGTAAGGGTGCCGTGGATGACAACCAAAGGGCTGCTGCTATGAAACAGCACCCCAGACTATCAGTCCTGGGTGTCGAGCCGCATGGCGGCGACATCAGATTGGCATCGCATCACTGTTCAGGGAGTCTCTAGACACGTCTTCCCTGGTCATTGCGGCTCAGTTCGAAGCGGGAGTTGCCACTGAAGACAGTTCTACTCAAGTCAAAGAGATATCAGGCCGAATGTGCCCGACACCACTGCAGACGGCCATATTGGCGTACAGTGAAGCATTAGTTGCACATCGGATAAATGATGAATCCGGGACTCTGAGTGCCTCTCTAACGATTGCTCGGTCCTCGAGTTCTGTCGTGTCTCTGGGTGGATCGCTTGCTTCTTGACGTTATGTTCAGCCATGGTTCACCCATTCCTGCCAACATCGTCGAACAGTGACATCGCTCAGTGGCATGTCGAGCGATTCGTCGATTACTCCTGTCGGCCTCTTTGAGCCCAACTACACGTCCTCTTTCAAATGTTGGTACGAGTATCTGTAAACATTGTTCAAGCTCCTGCCTCAGCTGAATAGACGGAATGAAATTCGCAAAGACTTCATGTTTTGATATCGACATGCCCCTGTTTACCATCCTTGCCAGCTGGGTGGTGAAACTGCTCTTCAGGGTCACACATTCATTCATCCATTGGCAGCCAAACATTACAGTTTCTCTTTCTCCGTCGTACCTTCATGAATATCAGTTTGTGGCCATCTTGCATAAATCCTTCTATGTGCGTCTTTTTTTTTCTTTTTTCCCCAGAGTGTATGTTCTGTTTCAAATGATACCAGCTGTAAACGAGTATTTGCCTTCATTCCTTCCTTTTTTTTCTCCACAGCCCCATTCTGAAGCTTTCTTTGTGGTAACTGTAACGATGAAACTTTACATCATCATTGCCCACAGTTGGACTAACTATAGGCGGTGATGACATAAAGTTCCAGCATTACAGCTTGGCTAGTCTGAACCATAAATAGCACTTCAGAATGAGGCCGTACACCAAAACTACCAGCGGAGAAAGACAAAAGTAAAAATGAACGTGAATTGTTATTGTATACGCTTGAATGTTTACTATGTACGTCTACGTTTTACAAGGGGTGCTGAAAAGTTTCTGGCTTTGTTACCTTATAGTTGAAATAAAAAAAAACAAATGGGGACTCATTTGAAATTCTTAAATCTTAAGATGTAGCTACGTAAATATCTGGTTTTCACTATTCGTACAATTTGTCCTGTTGTAGGTGATAGCCAAATGACAGAATCATAAGCATATTTCTCGTCATTTCAGAAATGGCCATCATGAAGTTTTTGTATCTCCAGGGAAAGTCCACTAAGGACATTCACAATGAGATGTCACAAACACTAGGAGAGAAGTGTGCTTCCTACAACTCTATGAAATCTTGAGTATTTCGTTTCCAGACTGGCCACTTCATTGTTGAAGACGAGTCCCGCGGTTGTCGCCCTCAAACCGCAGCAAACACTGCAAAATCCGATGCTGTCCTTCAGCTGATTCTTCAGGACCGACGAATATCCGCCAAACAAATAGCCGCGATGCAGGACATCTCTCTAGAACGTGTTGGTTTCATTATCACCACAATCCCTAGACATGCGCAAGCTTTCAGTGAAATGGGTGCCGAAATGTTTGAACTGTGATCAACGGAAGCAAAACGCTGTGACATTGACAGCCATTTTGTTCCATTTCGAAGGTCCAGAGACATTTTCGGTGATGTTAGTGACTGAGGATAAAACTTGTTCTTCACATTTATGACCATTAAACCAAGGAACAATAAAATAAAAATGTACCACAGCGGGTCCCCACGGCCGAAGAAGTCGGGCAACCAGAAATAGCCCAAAAAAGTGAAGGAATCCGTTTTCTGGGACAAGGACGGCATTATGTTGCTGGGCCAGTTGGAGGAAGCAATTAAGAACAAACACCGAGGAAAGTTGACCGTAGGTATTCTTTTGTTGCTTGTTATCGCACCTGTACACACGTCCAACGTTGTGGCTTACAAACTGACGAAGATGGGCATGCAACTAGACAACCATCCTTCCGAACTGGAAGGAACATCTGAAGGGTAACCGTTTTCAGGGCATTCAAGATGTCAATGGGGCTGCGGAGGACTCGTTTCGTGACCGACCCACATGACTTTTATTTGCACGGACTAGAAAAGTTGCAGCAACGATATGACAAGTGTATTAGTCTCAGGAGAGAATATATTTAATAAATGGATAATTTCAAAATTCTAGCTTTCTTCTTTTTAGGCAAAGCCTGGAACTTTTTAGCATTCCCCCGTATTTATCATAACTGTGAAAGTATTAGTCTTCTATTCTTATTATTACTCTTGTCCGAAGACCAGTTCGAAGTAGCCCTCCACGCTAATCTTTCCCGTACAAGGTTCTTCTTCTCTGTACAACTACTACAATCTCCATCTCTTCCAACCTGCTTACTGTCTTCTAGCCCTGGTCTCCTTCCACATATTAACCCCCCACACTTTTGTCTATTACCAAATTGATGATACCTTCATCTCTCAGGGAGTGTCATAATTCTTTTTTCCCAGTTCGAGTCAGAACCTGCTCATTACTTATTAGATGCATCCATTTAATTTTCTCCATTCTTCTGTAGCACCACTTGTCGGAAACATCTATTCTCTTCTTGTCGGAATTGTTTTCCGTCGACGTTTCAATTCCTTACAAGGTACCTTCAGAAAAAAATTCCTAACACTGAAAATTACTAACACTTAAAATTTATATTCGATGTCAAGAAATTCCTGTTTTTCATACATTCTTTTCTTGTAATTGCCAATTTGCTTATTATATCCCCTCTACTTCAGTCATAATCAATTATTTTGCTGCCAAAATATCACAACTGATCTACTACTTTTAGCGTGTCACATCCTAATCTAGTTCCCTCATGTCGCTTTATTTAATTCGATAACTGTGCTTTACTTTCGTTGATGTTCGTCTCCTAATCCCTCCTCAAGACACTATCCACTCCATTCAATTGTTTTTCCAAGTCATTTTCGTCTCTGAGAGAATGACCATGTCATCGACAATCCAAAGTTTTTATTTCTTCTTCCTGAACTTTGCTGCAAATTTCTCCATAATAACCTTTACCGTTTACTAAATTTACAGACTGAATAACATCGGGAATAGGCTACAAACCTGTCTCATTCCCTTCTCACTTACTGTTTCGTTTCCTTCACTCTTGTAAACGCAGTCTGATTCCTGTGCAAGTTGCGAGCAACTTTCCGCTTCCTGTATTTTATGCCAGCTATCCTCAGAATGTCAGTGTATTCCTGCCAACATTGTCAAAGATTGCTCTAAATCTTCCATTATGGTAGGTCTTCGGTACGTGACGAGTTTGTAGAAGCTAATGCGTCCCAAAATAATCAGTGCTTACGTGCGCTCGAGAATTAGGCCTAAAAATATACTACAGTTCATAGGGTTTTAAATAAATGCCTTCATTTTTCGGGTTACAAATTGCAGTTACTGCACGCTATCAGCCTGACTGATAGGCCCCAAACTGTTCAAGTTTGTTACAGATATGCTTAATGAGATCGACTGTGATAAATGATTTGTGAAGAAGATTGTGGTTAGCGTGTAATCACTTTACATGTCTGTGATCATGTTCATCGCTATAACATCAGAATATGGGCTTCTGAAAATCCTCGGACTGCGGTGAGTACGAATGTAATACCCCTAAGGTGAACATGTGGTGTGTTGCTGAGCAGACGGTGACGTCAGACAGTTATCTTGACTTGTTTAAGTAGCACGCAGTGCCACAGATTCCGCAAGGTGTCATCTCTTAACAATAAGGCGCTCCTCCACACTACGCCAATAGTTCCTGGATATAAAATTTCCCCACCGGCGGATAGGAAGGGGTTGTTTTAGGTCATGCCATCACGATCCCGAGACCCAACGCTATTTGTCTTTTACTTTTGGGGTTATGTGAAGCAACGTGTGTACAGTGAGCGTATCAACGACATTAATCATTTAAAACAGAGAATCAGAGATGCTATTCACTCTGTTGCAACAGATGTCTTTACACGTATATGGAAAGAACTGGAATATCGTTTAGATGTGTGTAGGGCAACAAATTGAAGCCACATAGAACAGCTCTGAACAGGTATGCATACTTGGTGAGTTTGTCTTTCATTTCCATCTTGTTTCACATTTTTATCTTGTTTCATTGCTTTTCTGTGACCGATTAAAGCTTCAGCATGACTCACGGACGCATTGTATCGCCCCGTGTTTTCCCACATTTCTCCGGAACCCAAACCGATCTTCCTCGAGTTCTGCTTCTATCAGGTTTCCCATTTTTCCGTAAATAATTCGTGTCAGTGCTCTTCAACCATGGATTATTAAAAACTGATGGTTCGGTAATATTCACACCTTTCAGTACCTGCCTTCTTTGAACTTGGAATAATTACATTTTTCTCGAAGTCTGAAGGTATTTCGCCTATCTCTTGTGTCTTGCACACAGGTTGAATAGTTTTGTCATGGTATGTTCTAATAAAAATCTCTACTCCAGACGTCTTGCTTCAACTTGGATCCTGCAGAACACTACTGCATTCTTCTCGCAGTATCGTGTCTCTCATCTCATCTTCATCTACTTCCTCTTCGTTTTCTATGAAGTTGTCTCGAAGTTCGTTCCCTTGTATAACCATTCTAGATTCCTTCCACTGCTCAGCTTTCACTGCTTTGCCCACTACTGGCATGCCACCTGAACTCTTAATATCCATACAGCTGCTTCTCTTTTCTCCAAATGTCTAATTTTGCAATGGGAGGCATCTGTCTTTCTTGTAGTCATGCACGCTTCTACAGCCTTATATTTGTGCTCTATCCATTCGTGAGTATCCACTTGACACTTTCTGTCAATCTCATTTTTCAAATGTCTGTGTTGCCTTTAGCTTGATCCATTTGCTGCTTTTTTTTATATTTCCCCCTTCACCTTCCGCACGATTTGCAACGCTTTTGGATACGTGTATATCATAGTTTGCGGTAATTCTCCTTGTCTGCAAGTAAACATTTGGTGTACTTAGTCCCTTTTGGGGATGTGCCTTAGGATCTTGAAGTTCGGGTGAGGGCTGTATAAGGCGGCAGATTTAATTGGCACTGTTTAATTTTTTGTATTAATATACAGCTGCGATTACTCCGTTTTCATGTTCAAGGTTAATAACTAGCGTTGGCACGGTTCTTTTCACAAGTCATATCATAGGAAGCAATGTATTGTAATTAACTGTTATTATATTGTGTACCGAATTGCCACGGATATACAAGATTTAAATGACACAGATAACTGTTATTAATATATTCCACGGCCAAAGCAAAATTCGAAGCAGGCGTAATCTTTGCCCTTTGGTTGTAATCTTCGGCGATAAAACGAGTTATAATATCGCGGAAAAGGCTTTGCTGTTGTAATAACAACTTTAATTATTGTCAGTTAATTGCAGAGATGTTTCAATGATATAATTCAGTTTTCCAGACGCTTCAAGATCGAAGATAGTTCCACATGATCAGGTTTCATTTAGTAAAGGCCGTAGTGGCAGTAGTGTTTTTATTTACTGTAACTTGCAACAGTTTGTTAATATTAGGTTGAGGCACAAGTTCGTAGCCTTTTTGGTTTTGCATGTTGGTATTTTGTTTGCTATGGGTTTGTTTATCGATTGTCACTTTTTATCTGTATATCACTGTTGCTACTTGCGTTTATATATTGTCATTCTGTCATCTAGATACGGTGAATGGAGCTGTGGAAGCTTGAAAGTGGAGTGCCAAGTTGAGAAATCGGAATATTTCCGACTTATTCTTATGTTTCAGTTTAATAGAGAGAAGACAGCAGCGGAGGCTGCCACAAACCACAAACATTTGCGCCGTGTATGGGGATAATGCCAATGGACAGGGCACGGCAAGAGAATAGTTTTCTCGTTTTAAGAAGGTTCGTTTTGACATTGGTGACTCTCTACGTTCAGGAAGACCTTCAGGGTTTGATGAAGATCGTTGAAGCGCATTAATCCACAGTTATCCACGTAAGTATACTCTAGTAGTGACAAATCAACTGTCCCACGCGAAAAAAAGGCCAAGTGCAGCAAGGAAGAAAGTTATCTTCCATCAAGAGAATGCGCGCCCGCACACATGTGCCGTTGCCATGGCAAAATTACTCGAACTAAGATATGAATTGTTGCCACATCCGCCTTATTCACCTGATATGGCTCCGTCAGACTTCCATCTCTTCTCGAAACTGAAAATTTTGCTTGGTGGATGAAGATTCACTTCAAACGAAAAACTGATACCCAGAGTTGACAACTATTTTTCGGGCCTGGAGGAAACCCATATTCGAGGTGGGATCAAGGCACTGGAACAACGTTGGACCAAGTGTATTAATCTATAAGGAGACTACATTGAACACTGAAAAAAGTTTCAGTGATGTAAGTTCTTATTTTCTATTCCGTTCCGAGAACTTCTCAAACCACCCTCGTAGCTTTTCTAGAGCCTTGCATGTTAAAAGAAGCAAACTTATTTCTTTATAGGGTTTCTGTTTAGTGCTGACTTGAGCATCACGATGGGATCCACAAAGTTTTGTTACATAGTCTAACATCGTCTAACTCCTACCAAACGCTTAGTATTTTTTGACATGGTCTAGGTGTTGGTGTAAATCTTAAATAAAACAGACGTGAGTAGTAACGACAACGTGGTACCCATACTTCTTTTCTCTTTCTGTTATATATTTTGATTTCTCTGACACTCGAAGTGGGCTCAATGATTTCAAAGATCCTGGCGGTACATTTTGTGTACGTTGGTCAGACGTCGGGTAAACCACAGTAATGGTGGTGGGAGTAGTTGATTCTCTAAGGGTCGCACTGAGTTTCCAAGGGCATGGGATCGTAGCGTGGAAATACTAAAGCACCAGCTACACCCCAGGTTCTTGTAGATCAACTAACTAATCTTTAAACAGATATTGTCTTCAAAAGAAGAAACCATAGACTATACAAATTGTTGTTTCACTGCAAGCAATATGTGGAGAAAACTAAACCTCTGTTGTGTTAGTTTCCTGCTAAATGAACTGTGGTGATATTACGAGCTGTTGTTAATGTACCATGCTTAATGTACCTGTTCGAAGTCACTCTCTCATGCATGTGTGATCTCGTGCGTGCTGGGCCGCATGCTAGCATGAAATGTTAAAATACTACCTGTTGCCATGATGCCGTAATCGCAGACAATGGGCGTGCCCTTAAATGATTTAAGATCCCAACACCGGCAAGTACGCTGCACGATCTTACGTCCTTTGCCGAGAATCCTCAAAATGTCAGCCTCCTAATCTGCAGCATGTGTTGACACGCTATAAATGTAGCATTTCATTAAAAACATTCTACTTACTTTCACATCTACATGCATTCCCTGGAAATCAGTGTGCAATATATTCCTGAGAGCACATATAGAATCTCTTTAGTGTTATTCTCATGGCGTGTTCACTGCACGGACGTTCGTCATTTTTCATCGAAGTCGAAAGGCATGCTCACTTTTATAAATTAAACTTATGTTACATAGTTCATTGCGTATCTGGCCTAGTTGTGCTCTCGAGCTCTTCCTGTACAAAGAAAGCTGTAAATTTGCTGAATTTTTTAGTTTGTTGGGTCACTTCAATTACGAAATAATAATAGTTCATTACTTTATTCTTCTGTATGTTATCACGTTCTGACAACTGGTTGACAATATTTACACTACTTCCAAGTAATTGCGATTTTTATCTTCTCACGTGAGCTACGAAATTCCAACTGTTGTTACGTCTGCACAAAACATGTCTACTTCTCAGAACTCGACAAGACTCTTTCTTAGAATTGCACTTCCATCCAAGTGCAAGGAAAAGATCAAACATTAATTTTTAGGACAGGGAGTTTAGATTATTAATATCACTGACAAAAACATTATTTATATAAACTGATACATAGTAAATAAAATTTTGAGTAAATAAATTTACCGATTTTTGTGATAAAACATCAAAATTATTCTAATCACATAAAATGCAAACAGCCAACATTGTCAAAAGCTTTCTCTAAGTCTACAAATGCTAGAAACGTAGGTTTGCCTTTCCTTAATCTGTTTTCTAAGATAAGTCGTAGGGTCAGTATTGCTTCACGTGTTCCAACATTTCTGCGGAATCCAAACTGATCTTCCCCGAGGTCGGCTTCTACCAGTTTTTCCATTCGTCTGTAAAGAATTCGCGTTAGTATTTTGCAGCAGTGACTTATTAAGCTGATAGTTCGGTAATATTCACATCTATCAACACCTGCTTTCTTTGGGATTGGAATTATTATATTTTTCTCGAAGTGTGACGGTATTTCGCCTGTCTCTTACATCTTCCTCACCAGATGGTAGAGTTTTGTCAGGACTGGCTCTCCCAAGGCTGTTAGTAGTTCTAATGGAATGGCATCTACTGCCGGGGCCTTGTTTCGACTCAGGTCTTTCAGTGCTCTGTCAAACTTTTCATGCAGTATCATATCTCCCATTTCATCTTCATCTACATTCTCTTCCATTTCCATAATATTATGCTCAAGTACATCGCCCTTGTATAGACCCTCTATATACTCCTTCCACCTTTCTGGTTTCCCTTCTTTGCTTAGAACTGGGTTTCCATCAAAGCTCTTAATATTCATGCAAGTGGTTCTCCTTTCTCCAAAGGTCTCTTTAATTTTCCTGTAGGCAGTATCTATCTTACACCTAGTGAGATAAGCCTCTACATCCTTACATTTGTCCTCTAGCCATCCCTGCTCAGCCATTTTGCACTTCCTGTCGATCTCATTTTTGAGACGTTTGTATTCCTTTTTGCCTGCTTCATTTACTGCATTTTTATATTTTCTCCTTTCATCAATTAAATTCAATATTTCTTCTGTCACCCAAGGATTTCTACTAGCCCTCGTCTTTTTACCTACTTGATCCTGTGCTGCCTTCACCACTTCATCTCTCAAAGCTACCCATTCTTCTTCTACTGTATTTCTTTCCCCCATTCCTGTCAATTGTTCCCTTATGCTCTCCCTGAAACTCTGTACAACCTCTGGTTCTTTCACTTTATCCAGGTCCCATCTCCTTAAATTCCCACCTTTTTGCAGTTTCTTCAGTTTCAATCTACAGTTCATAACCAATAGATTGTGGTCAGAGTCCACATCTGCCCCTGGAAATGTCTTACAATTTAAAACCTGGTTCCTAAATCTCTGTCTTACCATTATATAATCTATCTGATACCTTCTAGTATCTCCAGGATTCTTCCATGTATACAACCTTCTTTTATGATTCTTGAACCAAGTGTTAGCTATGATTAAGTTGTATAGTACGCCGTTTTTGAGATAGCCTTGATATATCTATGCATACCCATTAATTTTGTATTGGCTTCCTCAATTTTGTCAGCAACATATAATATTGCTGTATTCTAAAATTTGACACCTCACCATTTCCAGCTCCGTTAATTTAGCGCTAATAATCTTTATTTTTGCGTCAATTTACACTCGTATGTGCTTTGCACCCTTCGAATGAGTGTGCAACACACTTGCAAATTTGTTCATAGTCTACAGCATACTAACACAATAACGTTTTAGTACACTGTTTTTTCTTTTACGCATAATCTCATCGATGTTCCTCTGTACCGGTCTTAATTCAGTTTCCTAGTTTTATCTATAACAAGAAAGCTATACCATGATGTATTTCAGCAATCTCCTTAGCACACTGAACTCGCATTCGGGAGAACGACGGTTCAATCCCGCGTCCGGCTGTCCTGACTTAGGTTTTCCGCGATTTTCCTAAATCACTCCAGGCAAATGTCGGGATGGTTCCTTTGAAAGGGCACGGCCGACTTCCTTCCCCATCCTTCCCTAATCCAATGAGACCGATGACCTCGTTGTTTGGTCTCTTCCTCGAAACAACCCAACTCAGCAATCTCCGCATATGACAAAAAATTCGTTGAGTGACATGTTGGTTTCTACAAGTGCTTGGTATATATGCTTGAAACTCAGGTTGGCATGTTTGAAAGAGGTAATAAGTTTTTCATTATCCCACTCCAACTAGTTTGGGATCCTAGAATATGTCTGATTGAAATAAAATATTTGGACTTGAATATGGTGATTGGAGCAGAACTATCGCCAGATCTCATCCTGATTTTCCATTGCTATGTTGTCAAATATCATAACGCTGTTCGGCTTTGCTTTTTCAGGCAGTGGAATATCGCTGCTTTTGCTGAATGTCAATGCCCTCAAAATCCTGCGGTAGCTGATATTTTTGGCTGGAACAGGGTTTCTGAAAATATATATATATATATATATATATATATATATACATGCTCAAAGCAGACTTCTCAGAATGCGCTAGAATGAGATTAGTCTTCCCACAGCCTAAAGGCCTAATAATCAAAGCACGTATGTTATCCAGGCGTAGTTGTCCATTCTTTATCTGGTTTCAGGTAGCATCATTGCAGGATCATTCACCTACCACAAAACTCCTGTAGTGAGGCTGTTTCGTCCAGTCGATCATGGTGGTAACTGTTCATTTACACTGGAATGCAGTGGATTTTATAAAATAACTAACACATGTATGGCTCTTAAACTTTATAAGCTCTTAGCTGTAGCTGTGTAAACAAACTTAAATAAGATTGTAGTCCTATGCCCGTATCTAGTAAAGTTGAATCATACATCTCCATCTCCATCGATGCACAGCAAGCATCACAGAGCTGTACTATGGTTTTTTCCAATGGGTGGAGATTGCTTCCCAATGTCCCATAGAATCGGTAGATGCATATGACTGCCATCCTGGACGACACTCCCTACTTCATGTTGTATTGCATAGACGGCACACATGACACTATTAGAGGTCTGCCCCTGCATATACATGCATTCTCTGTTGTTAAATGTTCAAACTGTTTCAAGGAAGTCTCCTAAAGAGATTGATGATCGACCAATATAACCATCGAAGAGTGAACCTTACTGTGGAACAAGGCTAAAATCTGCATTTGCACATCACTTAGCCAACGCCATTCATCCATGGATAATATTAGTTTGATGTCATTAAATTAAGGTTTTCAAATGTTATTAACAGAAAAACTCCTAATTCGATATCATACCGACACTGATGCACTTACAGCCACTGGTGTTCAAACAATAAGTTTGATTGAAGAACACTATTTCCACGTCAGGTGGGTGCTTTTGGAATGACCTCACCTCGCCTGTGCGATGCACGTAGCCGGATGTGGCTATTACAAGCACAACTGTCTGAGAATAGGATGGAATGACCTTGAAGGTAAGAAAGTGCTGACAGATGCTGAGTCAGCGAATTCTGCCAGAATTCCCAGTGACCCATTACATTTCTCTCTGCCCCTTATCACTTGCATTTTGGCCTCGTATTCATCTTGGCCCAGCGTGAAGTTAGTCACAGCCTCTCCATAACTGTGTACCTGACTGCCATTAAACCCTTTAATTTTACAGTTTGACGCCTACCACCTTTCATCCTTAACTTTATGGCACCCCATCAAAGAAATTTAAGCCCTTGTACCCTGGACACTTTGTCACAGCAAATTGCATTATCGAGCAGACATTTAGAGCTGTGGTCAGCGGGGCTCGCAGTAGCTACTGCTTCTTGAAGACAGGAGCAGTGGTGGTCCTTCCGTCCTCTCTGTCGCTTAACGTACTCCTTCCAAAGCTATCCATCTTCGACCTTGTGTTCATCTTCTTACAGTTTCGCGCTATGTGGCCTTCCACTTCACAGATGAAACAGTGAATATTTTTCCTATGAGAATTTGTGCTATGTTGCCAGTTCTTATGACTGCTGGTTCCTGAGTAAGCTCCGAATACACTTCTACCCAGTCCGATATCAATTTGAGATCTCCATAGCTCTTCAACAAATCGAACTTCTGTTTGTATCACTTCTTCAAATGTCTCGCGACATGCCAATCTTATTGCTCGATCGACTTCACTCTGTAGCTTGTTCAAAAAGGTGTTTAATGTCCTTTGTCCAGCTTCAAACAATTTTAGCTCGTTGTGTGAATTGTTCTCACTGAGCTCGTATGTGATGGCAGTAACTTTCCGAACTCGAGCTGCAAAATGCTCAGTTGATTCCCCATCCGAAATACGCATGCCGTGGAGTTGCTCCCTGTAAAACCTTGCCGTGTTTTCCTCTTGTACCGTCGCAAAAGTGTCTGTTTAAATTCTTCACAGGTAGCTGCACGACTGCAAGTGGTACCACAAGTGGCGAAATCGAATGCATCATCTTGGAGTCGCAGTTTTGCCACAGTTACTTTGTCTGAGTCACTCCTGGAGCCTAAATGAGCTGCATTTTCCTGTTTATTAAAAAACACGTGAGCATTCTCATCTGATCTGCTGCGGAAGACTGAAACTTTATTGATTAAAGAAAAGTTCTTAACTATCGCTGAGTCCATTTTACTTTCATCGGTTACACTCCGACGGCTGCTGTTTACTGGATCCACGCCCCTCCTATCTCCCGCATCTGCTTTTAATTGCTGAATTTCTGAGCGAAATCACGCTATAATAGTCTACACCTTGGTATCTGTCCGTAATGACTGATTCTACAAAGAGTACTCGAAAGAACTTGCCCCCCTTCTAACAGCAGTGTACCGCAAGAATCTAGAGGAACGGAAGGTTCCAAATGATTGGAAAAGAGCACAGGTAGTTCCAGTTTTCAAGAAGGGTCGTTGAGCAGATGCGCAGAACTATAGACCTATATCTCTGAAATCGATCTGTTGTAGAATTTTAGAACAAGTTTTTTGCTCGCGTATCATGTCATATCTGGAAACCCAGAATCTACTCTGTAGGAATCAACATGGATTCCGGAAACAACGATCGTGTGACATCCAACTCGCTTTATTGGTTCATGAGACCCAGAAAATATTTGATGCAGGCTCCCAGGTAGATGCCTTTTTCCTTGACTACCGGAAGGCGTTCGATACAGTTCCACACTGTCGCCTGATAAACGAAGTAAGAGCCTACGGAATATCAGACCAGCTGTGTGGCTGGATTGAAGAGTTTCTAGCAAACAGAACACAACATGTTGTTCTCAATGGAGAGACGTTTGAAGACATTAAAGTAACCTCTGGCGTGCCACAGGGGAGTGTTATGGGACCATTGCTTTTCACAATATACAGGGTGTCCCAGCTATCTTGTCCACCCAAAATATCTCTGGAACAATAACAGATATTGGAAAACGACTTTCACCGGTATCAATGTAGGGCTGGGGCCCACGAATGTACATATTTGGAAACATTCTAAAACGGAAGCATATGTGTTTTTTAACACAAACTTACGTTTCTTTTTAAATGGACCTCCTATATTTTTTCTTCAGCAATCCATAGCATGACAAAGCACATACACAATGGCGTTGATTGCATCGCAATATTCCCATTACATCCCGAGATATTGAGACGCGAAGTTGACGCTTGAAACACCCGACATGCGCTGCTAGCGCACGTACTGAGGCTCAGGCGTGAACCCCATGCTGCCCGTAATCGCAATGTGATTGACATGCGTAATCACACTTCCATACTTATCAAGAGGTCCGAAACGAATAATACGGTCTGCTGCCATCCTGCATTAACGTCGTACATTCCAGCAGGTATTTACCCTTGACTAGGTACAGCCAGGCCCTGCGCGACAGGCACAATGGGTCATATAACGCATTAGATAAACTTTATTTTGGATGTGCAGGATAAATAAGACATCCCGACGGGTGTACACCGGTCCGTACTGGTTCATATTGTGTACGTTGATACGTAATACGTGCAAGAGGGAAACCATTATGTGCTTATGAGAGTTGATGGCAGTAGACCGTATTATTCGTTTCGGACCTCTTGATAAGTATGGAAGTGTGATTACGCATGTCAACCACATTGCGATTACGGGCAGCATGGGGTTCACGCCTGAGCCTCAGGACGTGCGCTAGCAGCGCATGTCGGGTGTTTCAAGCGTCAATTTCGCGTCTCAATATCTCGGGATGTAATGGGAATATTGTGATGCAATCAACGCCATTGTGTATGTGCTTTGTCATGCTATGGATTGCTGAAGAAAAAATATAGGAGGTCCATTTAAAAAACATAAGTTTGTGTTAAAAAACACATATGCTTTCGTTTTAGAATGTTTCCAAATATGTACATTCATGGGCCCCAGCCCTACATTGATACCGGTGAAAGTCGTTTTCCAATAGCTGTTATTGTTCCAGAGATATTTTGGGTGGACAAGATAGCTGGGACACCCTGTATATAAATGACCTAGCAGGTAGTGTCGGAAGTTCCATGCGGCTTTTCGCGGATGATGTTGTAGTATACAGAGAAGTTGCAGCATTAGAAAATTGCAACGAAATGCAGGAAGATCTGCAGCGGATAGGCACTTGGTGCAGGGAGTAGCAACTGACCCTCAACATAGACAAATGTAATGTAATGCGAATAGATAGAAAGAAGGATCCTATATTGTATGATTATATGATAGCAGAACAAACGCTGGTAGCAGTTACTTCTGTCAAATATCTGGGAGTATGCGTACGGAACGATTTGAAGTGTAATGATCATATAAAATTAGTTGTTGAAAGGCGGGTACCAGGTTGATATTCATTAGGAGAGTCCTTAGAAAATGTAGTCCATCAACAAAGGAGGTGGCTTACAAAACAGTATTGCTCATCAGTGTGGGATACGTACCAGGCAGGGTTGACAGAGGAGATAGAGAAGATCCAAAGAAGGGAGGCGCGTTTTCGTCACAGGGTTATTTGGTAAGCGCGATAGCGTTACGGAGATGTTTAGCAAACTGAAGTAGTAGACTCTGCAAGAGAGGCGCTCTGCATCGCAGTGTAGCTTGTTGTCCAGGTTTCGAGAGGGTGCGTTTCTGTATGAGGTATCGAATATATTGCTTCCCCCTACTTATACCTCCCGAGAAGACCACGAATGTAAAATTAGAGAGATTCGAGAGCGCACGGAGGCTTTCCGGCAGTCGTTCTTCCCGCGAACCACACGCGACTGGAACAGGAAAGGGAGGTAATGACAGTGGCACGTAAAGTGTCCTCCGCCACACACCGCTGGGTGGCCTGAGGAGTATAAATGTAGATGTAGATGTAGACTGATTACCCGCTTTTTCTGCTTATAAAAAATCTGCCATCACTGCCATTCGCATGCACATCAAGCAAAGTCAGAACCTGCAGTGGTCCTGCCTTTAGTGCTAGATGTCGCTTCGCTGCATCGCCGGAGAGAAGTGCTCCGACGGAAGAATGTTGTCTGCATCAGCCTTCCGCTACTTCCACGTACAGATACCACACACGAATTCCCGTTACTCCCTGAGCCGTGTGGTGAGGTCGATGCCTCGTACCCGGCGAACTCGAACACCATCTTTAGGTATCTGGCGGAGGAACGATGGAGGTGACAGTGGGGCTGAGGGTTAAGAAGAGCCTAGGAGAGGGTGGCGCCCAAGGCGGTACGTACTTGTTTTATGTTCGCGTGGCTAGCTTTGCCGGTGTGCACATGTTGTAGCAGCGGGCCCAGTGTGTTAGCGCTGATGATGTAGAGTCCTCCGGCGGTTACTGCGGCGCGCCAGCTGTTACTGGTTCATTCCGGCCGCACCGTTTGATGAGTAGTTTCACCGGACAGTTACCCAGCTTGCTTGCCATGGTTGGTCGAAGATTGAGCTTGAGATTTGCCGCTACCTGCTTCAATGGTGAGCGTTCTTTGAAATGTGTGACAACCCACTCAGTTCTCCTGTTTCAATTACATAATGCAGTTAATTTATAGCCCTTTAAATATAGTCAGACGTGTTTGGTGACGCGCAACGATCGAGCGCCATAAGTACTGTATCGTTAGTTATTTGTTATTCTTAAAAATTGAGCCAGAATCGTAATTCGAAGTCCAATTAACTTTTTACAAAATAATTGCTTTCGAATGAACATTATCAACGTACATAGTTATTTGCCACCAAGCGCGCCATTAACCAACAACATTTTGACCTGAAGCTTATTTTTATTCGTTCTATTAAAGTCAATGACTACAATTTCGTCTAAAGTAAAGATAATCAGCGTTTAGAGCAGTTTCAGTTACAAATAAGAGTACTTCCACTTCCCCTTTTTATCGCCTTTGGTGTGGATCCTTTTATTTCAGACTTTATGACATTTATAAGCTGGAGAATCAAACGTTCTACACAAAAGGAAGCACTTCAAGTGGCGACCGTTTATCAAGACTTAAGTGCAATTTTGTTGAATTTTCTGTATATACTAATTTTACCATCGCATAACTGCAGTTTGTATTTTTTCCATGTTTCAACAAAGTGACCAATGAGGTAACATAATATGGAGAAACAAAGTAAAGAAGCAGTAAATATAAAAGAGTAATGTTACCCGCCAGGGTAGCCGAGAGCGCTAACGCGCTGCTTTCTGACTTGGGTAGGCGCGCCAGCCCTGGATCGAATCCGCCCGGCGGATTAACGACGACGGCCGGTGTGCCGGCCAGTCTGGGTTTGGTTTTTAGGCGGTTTTCCACATCCTCCTAGGTGAATACCGGATTGGTCCACACATCCCGCCTCAGTTACACGATTCGCAGACATTTGACAACACATTCACACTATTTCACGATTTACAGTAGACGCAGACAGCTGGGGTACACTACTTCCATCCTGGGGGATATGGGATGGCGGCAGGAAAGGCATCCGGCCACCCCTTACAATTGACCATGCCAATTCCGTACTTAACCCTGCCGACCCTGCGCACAATGCGGGATAAAGGCAGTAGCAAAAGAAAGAAGAAAAGAAGAAGATGAAAGAGGAATGTTGAAAAGTACATAAAATTTTCTAAAGGAAATTTTCCGATAAGGATATTTTTACTAACGTTCTCTATAGATGTTATAAAATTTTGCCAATCAGTTAAATAGTTCTAGCTTTATCTCAAATTTAGTGTTCAAATCTGTCAATTAATTACGCTGTTCATGAAGATAACTGACGCAAAGTGGCTGATTTTGTGCATACTGGAGACAATATGGAATAGTACTATTATCTTGTCTCTACAAATCGATAATTTCTTGTTCAAAATTCACACTTTGAACCAAAGTTACAATCTAGTCACATGTAGACTCGTTTTTGGATCTGTATAACAGATAGAAACAATGATGAAGGCAAATTTCAACCGTTTGTTGTTAGAACAGGACACCTTTCAATCCGCACATGATGCCTTTCACTCCTAACAGGATTCCCTAAGATCCGAAATTTCGGAATTAAAAAGTGCTTATCAGGGCATTCCTGATGGTAAAAGAAAATTAACAGACGAAGTGGGTTCAGTACAATCGAAACAATCTAACTTAAAGAAACTGTGTAGCAGTTAACCGAGAGAGTAAACAATTTCGCTGCTGATCAAAAAGTAAAACAGAAAGAATAATTTGATGTACAGAGGTGGAATTTTTATGGATTTACGAAATGGATGTCTGAGAAAGAATATCGCTCTGCAATATTACGGCCAAATATTTAATCGACGTGACTGTGTCAAGCGCTACACTACTAATGGAGTATTCAAACATTACAGGATTCTTTTTCCTATTCATCTGCATTAATTTACATTTATCTATATTTAGAGTTAGCTGCCATTCTTTACACCAATCACAAATCCTGTCCAAGTCATCTTGTATCCTCCTACAGTCACTCAACGACGACACCTTCCCGTACACCACAGCATCATCAGCAAACAGCCGCACATTGCTATCCACCCTATCCAAAAGATCATTTATGTAGATAGAAAACAACAGCGGACCTACCACACTTCCCTGAGGCACTCCAGATGACACCCTCACCTCCGATGAACACTCACCATCGAACAAGGTACTGGGTTCTATTACTTAAGAAGTCTTCGAGCCACCCAGATACTTGAGAACCAATCCCATGTGCTCATACCTTAGTTAAGAGTCTGCAGTGGGGCACTGAGTCAAACGCTTTCCGGTAGTCAAGGAATATGGCATCCGTCTGATATCCTTCATCCATGGTTCGCAAGATATCATGTGAAAAAAGGGCGAGTTGCGTTTCGCAGGAGCGATGCTTTCTAAAGCCGTGCTGAGGCATGGACAGCAACTTCTCTGTCTCAAGGAAATTCATTATATTCGAATTGAGAATATGTTCGAGAATCCTGCAACAAACCGATGTTAAGGATATGGTCTGTAATTTTGAGGATCCGTCCTTCTACCCTTCTTGTATACAGGCGTCACCTGCGCTTTTGGTTGGTTCAAATGGCTTTGAGCACTATGGGACTTAACTGCTGAGGTCATCAGCCCCCTAGAACTTAGAACTACTTAAACCTAACTAACCTAAGGACATCACACACATCCATGCCCGAGGCAGGATTCGAACCTGCAACCGTAGCGGTCACGCGGTTCCAGACTGTAGCACCTAGAACCGCTTGGCCATTACGGCCGGCTCACCTGTGCTTTTTTTACAGTCGCTCGAGACTTTACGTGGGGCAAGAGATTCGCGATAAATGCTGGGGCTCCTAAGTAAGCAGCCAATGCAGTAGAGTACTCTCTGTAAAACCGAATTGGAATCCCATCAGGACCTGACGATTTATTTATTTTCAACCCATTCAGCTGCTTCACAACAAGGATGCACAACTTGTGAAAAAAAAAAAGAAAACGAATTAGAATGTTAGCCTCTGAAAAGCGCTAAGGTCAGTTAATTGCAGGGCCAATGTTCTGAACCACAATCAGACAAATGCAAAGCAAGGCAAGCACGGTGAAGAACGACAATCCTGCAAGAAAGATACACAAATATTGTCGCCAGGTGGTTGTATGGCGAGAGTCAGAACCAGCCTGGACCTGGAACACCAGTGGGAACATCCTCGTCGCCAGTAGTTTGGTCAGCCCAGCGATAAATACCCTGGAGAAGTTGTGTGCTGAGACACAGAGCAAAAATAACGACAAGTACATGTAATAAAATGATGGAAAAAATCGCAACACCAAAAAATTATTAATGTAGAGTAATTAAATTTTGCGAATACATTTATCTAGGTAACATATTTAAGTGATTAACATCACAAAATGACAGGTTAAGGTAAGTGTAAGATAAGCCAATGCAAATGTGAAATGCTGGTACATTAATAACCGGTGTAACCGCCAGAATGTTGGACGCAAGCATGCAAACGAGCATGCATTTTGTTGTCCAGGTGCCAGATGTTAGTTTGTGGGGTGGAGTTCCAAGCCAGTTGCACTTGGTCGATCGATACTGGGACGTTTAATGCTGTTTATGTATGACGCTGGAGATGTCATTCGATGGTGTCCCAAGCGTGCCTCGTTTGGATATAGATATAGTGAGTGAACAGGCCAAGGCGACATGTCGACACTTTGCAGAGGATGTTGTGTTACAACAGCAGTTTGTGAGCGAGTGTTACCCTGTTGGAAAACACCCCTTGTAGTGCTGTTCATAAATGGTTGCACAACAGGTCGAATCACCAGACTAACGCCCAATTTTGAAGTCAGAGTGCGTCGGATAACGACGAGAGCGCTCCTGCTGCCACACGAAGTCGCACCCCAGATCATAACTCCAGGTATTGGTCCAGTGTGAATAGCATGCAGAAAAGTTGGCCTCCTCCTAATCAAAATACAGCCATCATAGGCACCGAGGCAGGACATATTTCTACACTGCCCTCCAATGAGCTCTCTCTTGACACCACTAAAGTCGCAAATGGCGGTGGTTTGGAGTCAGTGGAATGCACACTGTAGGATGTCTGAATCGGAGCTTTTCTTGAAGTAACCAGTTTGTAACAGTTTACTGTGTTATTATCATGCCAGCTGCTACTCAGAATGATGCTGCAGATAAACTACAATGCACCAGAGCCATATGGCGAACACAGTAGACATCCCTCTTAGCAGTGCCATGTGGCCATACAGAGCCTTAAATTAATTAAAACAATACGTGCTGTGTAAGCAGCTAACTACTGGGCACATCGACAACTACGACAAGTTTTGCTACCAGCGGAATATCTGATCACTGCAGAATATTAAACCATTTCAGGCTGTGTTTTAATTAATTTTAGGTGGGCCGATCCCGGCGGTACTGCAATGCCGGGCCAACCCGCGACAGAGGTGGAGCAAGCCCCTAGCACTCCGTCACGAGCCAAAAATGAGTTTAATATTCTGGTCCTGCGATGCAGGACGTATCAGATATTAAGCTGATAAGAACAAGTCTTCTTGCACCTGTACATTCTCGTGACCACTGCTGCCAGCAGTCACGTACAGGGCTACATTCCTGCCAAGTCTTTCTGTAATATCACAGAAGCAAGATCCAGCTTCTTGTAGCCATACTACATGGCCTCATTCAAACTCAGTGAGGTGTTGGTAATGGCATCTTTGTCGCCTTAAAGGCATTCTTGACTAATATCAACTAACTATGTCCAATTTCAAATGTAACTAACGCTCACAACTGTTACAGCGTATATTTATAGCAAACCTGATTTGCATCCTTAAAGTGGTGCTAACAGCACCACTCTTACAAGACTGGCAAGGAATTCGAACAGACACCATCTTTCAGATTTAGAAACATGCCTACCAACTTTCGTTTATGTCATACAACTCCTTCTTGATGTTGCGATTTTTTTCCTTCAGTCTATATATGTAATTTTGGTTTACTTAATGTGGGTTCAGCAAGTCCAAATATAGTCAAACAGTTTCATGAGACAGGCAGGTTCATCATATACAGTAACAACACAGGCTAACTAGTTGTTTGTTTGTTGTGGTCTTCAGTCCTGAGACTGGTTTGATGCAGCTCTCCATGCTACCCTATCCTGTGCAAGCTTCTTCATCTCCCAGTACTTACTGCAACCTACATCCTTCTGAATCTGCTTAGTGTATTCGTCTCTTGGTCTCCCTCTACGATTTTTACCCTCCACGCTGCCCTCCAATGCTAAATTTGTGATCCTTTGATGCCTCAGAACATGTCCTACTAACCGGTCCCTTCTTTTTGTCTCGTTGTGCCACAAACTCCTCTTCTCCCCAATTCTGTTCAATACTTCATCATTAGTTATGTGATCTACCCATCTAATCTTCAGCATTCTTCTGTAGCACCACATTTCGAAAGCTTCTATTCTCTTCTGGTCCAAACTATTTATCGTCCACATTTCACTTCCATACATGGCTACACTCCATACAAATACTTTCAGAAACGACTTCCTGACACTTAAATCTATACTCGATGTTAACAAATTTCTCTTCTTCAGAAACGCTTCCTTGCCATTGCCAGTCTACATTTTATATCTTCTCTACTTCGACTATCATGAGTTATTTTGCTCCCCAAATAGCAAAACTCCTTTACTACTTTAAGTGTATCATTTCCTAATCTAATTCCCTCAGTATCACCCGACTTAATTCGACTACATTCCATTATCCTAGTTTTGCTTTTGTTGATCTTCATTTTATATAGTCCTTTCAAGACACTGTCCATTCTGTTCAACTGCTCTTCCAAGTCCTTTGCTGTCTCTGATAGGATTACAATGTCATCGGCGAACCTCAAAGTTTTTATTTCTTCTCCATGGATTTTAATACCTACTCCAAATTTTTCTTTTGTTTCCTTCGCTGCTTGCTCAATATACAGATTGAATAAAATCAGAGATAGACTACAACCCTGTCTCACTCCCTTCCCAACCACTGCTTCCCTTTCATGTCCCTCGACTCTTATAACTGCCATCTGGTTTCTGTACAAATTGTAAATAGCCTTTCGCTCCCTGTATTTTACCCCTGCCACCTTTAGAATTTGAAAGAGAGTATTCCACTCAACATTGTCAAAAGCTTTCTCGAAGTCTACAAATGCTAGAAACGTAAGTTTGCCTTTCCTTAGTCTTTCTTCTAAGATAAGTCGTAAAGTCAGTATTGCCTCACGTGTTCCAATATTTCTACGGAATCCAAACTGATCTTCCCGGAGGTCGGCTTCTACCACTTTTTCCATTTGTCTGTATTGAATTTGCGTTAGTATTTTGCAGCTGTGACTTATTAAACTGATAGTTCGGTCATTTTCACATCTGTCAACACCTGCTTCCTTTGGGATTGGAATTATTATATTCTTCTTGAAGTCTGAGGGTATTTCGCCTGTCTCATACATCTTGCTCACCAGATGGTAGAGTTTTGTCAGGACTGGCTCTCCCAAGGCCATCAGTAGTTCTAATGGAATGTTGTCTACTCCCAGGGCTTTGTTTCAACTCAGGTCTTTCAGTGCTCTGTCAAACTCTTCACGCAGTATCGTATCTCCCATTTCATCTTCTTGAACAGTTTCATGAGGCAGGCAGGTTCATCATATACAGTAACAACACAGGCTAACTAGTAAGACTTCGAATACACTGAGAGAATTGCACAAACAGACTAGGCTGGCGTTAGTACGCCACCTTCTTAATTTGGCTTCATGGTGGCGACTGCAATGCATGTTGCAGGGGGTGTCTTCGAGCCAGCAACAGATTGGCAGGGCATTCACATGAATTACTGCTTGCCACATGACATGGACTGCTTGGCATGATGTAGATAGCATATGACACACACCAGGAATCATTCGAGCTTAAGAATACTGTACTGTCATACACCTTACTCCATCCTGTGGTCCAAGCGAGCGTCTGTTACTAAAAAAAGGTAGAAAATGCATCCTGGAAGTTCATTGAGCCTTTGTTATCATCTTGCTGTAGTCCACTATTAGCCATGGCTAAACCTGGTGGTAGCATTTTCCTTGTGCTTGATGCTAGACTGCTTAATCAAATTATGTTCTTATCTATATTGGGCCTGAGAACTTGAATGAACAAATGCAAAAATTTCATAGTGTAATATTTTTGACAAGTATTGATCTAAGACCCTCCTGTTCACAGGGGCTCTTAACAGAGGAATCTCACAAATATACTACGTTTAAAATTTCAGGTAGGTCTCAGTAATCTTGTGTTCTGCCCTTTGGCTTACATGCCAGTTCAGGTATCTTTTTTACTACCCTAGACAGTGTGCTACGACCTGAACTGTTAGATAAGCTAACCCTGTATGTCAATGATTTACTCATCACAACATCAATCTAGAAGGACCACATTAATTTAATATAAAATGTATTAGAGAACTTTTTAGAGACAGGATTTACTGCAAATCCTCAACAATCGAAATTTGCTAAGGATAAAATCAAATTTCTTAGACATGTATTTTCACCTGTGGGAATAATATCAGTTGGTGAGAAAACCAGTGAAATAAAAATTTTTCTGTGCCTAAAATGGAGAAACAATTCAAACCATTCCTAGTTTTAGCCTCATTTTTAGGTGTTTTGTGCCCATTCAATTATAAACAGCGAACTACTCCTATATTTATTGAAAAAAGTAAACAATGCTTTTGGTCGAAAGACTGTCAAATAGTTTTTTATTATATTAACCAAGCTTTGGTGAATTCTGAACTGTTGCACCCTCTTTGTATGTCTAAGGGCTGTAAGTTTGCTTATTCCAAATCAATGAATAAGAGGGAAAAACCTAACATTTACATTATAGGATTTGCTAGATGCATCCTTTCTGAGTGTGAAGAGCTTATCCTACCATTGAATTAGAGACTTAATCCATTTTATGTGCATTTTAAAATTTTTATTATTATAATTATTGTAATAGCATCAACGTTTTTTCCTGATCATCGGCCACTGAGTTTTCTTTTATACTGTAAACTCTTGCATGCCAACCTAGCGTGTTGGTCTATATTTTTGCAGTACTGTAACTCTGAAGTAATTCATGTTAGTGGAAGAGGTAATGTGGTGGCAGATGCCTCATCCTGCCTCTCCCAAGGGCTTCCAAAATAATCAGAATTTTCTGAACAAACTTCAGACAACAAAATCTCGCTTATAAATGACAACACTTACAGCCAATATTACATAGAATATGTAGACTGTCCAGGATGATGACCATAGGTAGAAAAAGGTCAAAGAGTTACTACTACAAAATCCTACTGGTAACACTGTCACAATGCTATAGAATCAAAAATAATTTATTATACTATAGATGAATGCACAGTCTGAATCTTGAAGTGTGTGTGTGTGTGTGTGTGTGTGTGTGTGTGTATGTGTGTGTGTGTGTGTGTGTGTGTGTGTGTGTGTGTGCATTCCCACAGCTTGTCAAGCTAGTCAAATCTGGTATACTCATTGTTTATGAGGGCACTTTGGTGATGGAAAAGTTCAAAGAAAGGAATCTTTATTGCTGGTTTCCAAACATGTAGACGAGTTCAATAGCTTTTAAGAATTTCCATCATCTCTCAGAAGACTAAATCAATGAACAAGTGATGCCAAACAGAACTACACTGAATATTACCAACTAAACTGCTACAAATCGTGTTGATCGAAATCTTTGGTCCCCTGCCTCAAGCTCAGGGTAGAGTTCAATATTTGATCATATTATACGATTCGTTTGTAAATAGATCAGGTTGTGGGCAATGAAAGCAACCACAGCAGTACTTATTATTAAAAGAATACCAAATGGCTATATGGCAAGGATTGGGAACCCTTGTGCATTACTATCAGTGTTTCTAACTGTACTAGGCAAACTGTACTAGGAAAGGATTAACAACAAATTAAGCAGACTTTTATTTCAAGATTTCATCCAGAGGTAAACCACATAAGAAGAACTCTTAGAGAATGTAACTGATTTATCTGTACTTATGCTGCCGATCAGGAAACACACTGAGTTGAGTACCTTGAGCCTTTCGAACAAATATTCAATAACTTGCCATAAACCTGTACACAATACCAACCAGATAAGTTAATACTTGCAAAATCAGAAAGGAATTAGAGGAATGACCTATTTCCCCAAATCTCAAGGAAGGAGAGCTCCTGGGAAGGGAAAATAAGATAAACACTGATTACATTGACCGAAAATGCCCATCTAGGGAAAGCATACTATGACAGAAGGCTAATATATGCCCAAGAATTCCCTCAGTAGGATAAAATATTTTAGAGGATACACCCGAAGCCATCCCTTTTAAGTAGGGATAACTGAGAATGGCAGCTAATGTATTCAGGTCCACATAAATTGATTAGGATACCTAATGAAGGGAGGTTCCTATTAGCCTGCCATGAGTTAACCAAGGTTAAGGAGTTATACCCTCTCCAGGACTTAAAGAAATATGTAAGATTATATATTAAGTTTTCTGGACACACAGGTTTGTGTAAATATACAGAAGTTATGAATTATAAATAAGTTAGTTGCTTTATGGGCATTGGTGAAAAATCTAGTTATATGATTTACACAAAGAAGTACAGGGATACAACCAAGATGCAGTAATATTTTAATATAAACAGTACTCATATACAAACTGTATACATAATATATGTATATTTTATAGTTATTTAGGATGTCATTTCGGTTTCTATAGTTATGTAGGATGTAGTTCAAAGAATGCTCACAAACAGAAACTGTCCTTTGTCAACTGAATGACTGTTACACACAAAATAATTAAGCTGTGGAACAGAGTGAGTAATTAGCTAATCCTCTCTCCCGGGATTGGAATGACTCCTTACCCCCTCTCTTAAAACCCAAATCCTTTCGTCTTTCCCTCTCCTTCCCTCTTTCCCGATGAGGCAACCGTTGGTTGCGAAAGCTTGAATTTTGTGTGTATGTTTGTGTTTGTTTGTGTGTCTATCGACCTGCCAGCGCTTTTGTTTGGTAAGTCTCATCATCTTTCTTTTTAGATATATTTTTCCCACGTGGAATGTTTCCCTCTATTATATATATATATATATATATATATATATATATATATATATATATATATATATATATATATATGTGTGTGTGTGTGTGTGTGTGTGTGTGTGTGTGTGTGTGTGTGTGTGTGTGTGTGTGTGTGTGTGTGTGTGTGGTAGTGAGTAAGTCCATTGAATAAAATAAAATTCTTTTTAAAGATTTCAAGTGTGAACAATACTGTCCTATTGAAGACTACCTACAGTGCTATTAACAACTGTATCTATTTATCTCAATAATTATCACTACTTCATTGAGCTATGAATATAATAGTCCTATCAAGACACAGTCAGATTGACAGTATATGCATGTGGTCACTTAGAAAAGCATAAATGAGCATTAAAACGAAGGACAGTATATTCTACTACATGAATTTTCTTATGGTATTCAGAGTCAAACATATTTTCAGTGAGATAGTAACTGATACGCACTCAGATGTCAATGTAGTCCAGGTAAGAAACTAGCCATTGGCACACAGTGAAAGGAATATGTCTCCTGTCATGATGAATATAACTGGGGCCAAAGGAATGTAGAAGCGTTATGTACAATAACTACATACATAAATGTTCTTCATGTCTGTATATGTGTATCTATGTATGGTAATTTAAGACTGCAGTGTGGAAATAATTTCCAAGTTCATGTCTGTAAATGTCCATAGACCTAGGGATAGTAATATTAGACCTTTATGGGCTCCGAACAATCTACTGTGGAACTGACACTAGTCTGTAGCTAATAAATGTTTATTTGAGTAGTTTTTGGAGCTTACAGCTGGTTTTTCTTTTTGTGCTAAATGAATTCTACTTCCTGCATGCTGAAATGTGTATAGTATATGCACAGAATTATTCTTTTGAAAATAAACAGTGATATCCTAATCCTTTAGTAAACCTAATATGTTTGTGATTTTGTAAATGTAAACATAAGGCCAAAAAACTCATAAATTTGTATGGTCTTTGTGGTTTAAAGTTAGTGACTCCCATGAAATGTGTAAATACAATGTAAATGTTTTTTGCACTTTGTCTAATAAAAACCTATTATCCATGGGGACAAAGTTAAAAGTCTGTTCACATAAAATGAGAAATGTTACATCATGCAGCTATGAACTCTACATAGAAGTGCTTGTCTAAGTTCTTTAAAGTGAATGGTTAAGATACTCCTCCAAGTGATACTAGCAACTGTTGACATGGACGACATATCTAGAGTATAAATTAAAAAAAAAAAACTTGATTTTTCACTCACCTTATTCATGTTTGTTCACATTCATGATCCAGAGAGAGATGTCAACTCCAGACGAGTTGTATGAACAGTTTTCATCAGCAAGTATGCACAAGGTCGTTGTGAGTGAACAGTAAACAGCCACAATATCTGCACTCATTATAAGCAACAGTATTGTACCTGGAACACTGGATGTGTGACCATTATTAACTTAAACCGTACAGTTCCACAGTTAAACTTAGTTCTGTAAAGACAGTCATCCAGAGCATATAGTGGACATTGACATTTATAACTTGCCTTTAAAATGTATAGTAATTTGAATGAATATACTAAAAATGTATGGCTCAGTGAATGATAAACTGACCTGCAATTTTAAAAGAAAAGAAAAGAGGATCCACAACAAAACCACTGATATATTTAATGTACTCAAATAATTTACAATCTGTGTATGTATTTATGAAAATTTGAGTTATGTGTTGTTAGTTTTTTCAGAACAACTTAATGTAAGTCTTATGCTATATGTTACTGAAACCAACATGCAACTGTTTAATATCCTTGAAATGAAACCAACCTGTTGTGAGTCCTGTGGTCACCTACCATGTCATCAACCTGGCTGTCTGGATCCCTTCCATTCTACAATGAGTGTTGCCACTGATGACTGTCATATCCTTCCTACCCAGTGTCCAGTTCACGTTTTCTTAGAAACAGAAGATCTTTTGTTGGCATCTACTATTCAGATGTCTTAGCTTCTCAAAGCAATTTGTTCTAACATATATACTAATGTGTTTCTCTTTTCCATATATTAACATGTGTGCATGATTCTTGGAAATCATCTATTCTATGACTGAGGAGAATTTTTTTTCCTTTCATATGATGTATAAGTGTATTATTTTTGTAAAAAGTTTTATGCTCTAACAAATACTACAGACTACAGTTATTTATTCTCAGATAAGTTGTAAGAGCATATGGACTATCAGACCAGTAGTGTGACTGGATTGAAGAGTTCCTAGATAACAGAACATGTCATTCTCAATGGAGAGAAGTCTTCTGAAGTAAGATGATTTCAGGTGTGCTGCAGGGGAGTGTCGTAGGACTGTTGCTATTCACAATATACATAAATGACCTCGTGTATAACATCCAAAGTTCACTGAGGCTTTTTGCGGATGATGCTGTAGTATATAGAGAGGTTGTAACAATGGAAAATTGTACTGAAATGCATGAGGATCTGCAACAAATTGACGCATGGTGCAGGAAATGGCAATTGAATCTCAATGTAGACAAGTGTAATGTGCTGCAAATACCTAGAAAGAAAGATCCTTTATCATTTAGCTACAATATAGCAGGTCAGCAACTGGAAGCAGTTAATTCCATAAACTATCTGGGAGTAGGCATTAGGAGTGATTTAAAATGGAATGATCATATAAAGTCGATCATTGGTAAAGCAGATGCCAGACTGAGATTCATTGGAAGAATCCTAAGGAAATACAATCTGAAAACAAAGGAAATAGGTTACAGTACATTTGTTCGCCCACTGCTTGAATATTGCTCACCAGTGTGGGGTCCGTTCCAGATAGGGTTGATAGAAGAGATAGAGAAGATACAACGGAGAACAGCGCACTTTGTTACAGGATCATTTAGTAATCACGAAAGTGTTACGGAGATGATAGATAAACTCCAGTGGAAGACTCTGCAGGAGAGACGCTCAGTAGCTCGGTACGGGCTTTTGTTGAAGTTTCGAGAACGTACCTTCAGTGAGGAGTCTAGCAGTATATTGCTCCCTCCTATTTATATCTCGCAAAGAGACCGCGAGGATAAAATCAGAGAGATTAGAGCCCACCCAGAGGCATATCGACAATCTTTATTTCCACGAACAGTACAAGACTGGAATAGAAGGGAGAACCGATAGAGGTACTCAAGGTACCCTCCGCCACACACCGTCAGGTGGCTTGCGGAGTATGGGTGTAGATGTAGATGTAGAAAACATGTTGAACACAAGTCTATGCTCACTGCTCATGGATAAAATTTAAAATTTGTTGAATGCTATATTCACCAGAATATCTCTACTTTTACTAATCGTGTTTGAGGCAGATTAACTTTATTTAAGAGACAAATACTTATAATGGTATTCATGGACCTTCAATTCATTATCAATTACACATGAAATAAATTCCTAGCTTTAGCTAATGAACACTGTCTTCACTATTCAAGTGGGTTGTATAACACAGATATTGATAAAGACATAAGTGTGAACTTCTGTGCCTGACTGAATGGTCTATAAGGGACATGATAGTAATAATTGCAAGTGATATTCCTGCTTGTGGACCGCCATATAACAATTGCTGATATTAAAATGTATGTCAAATGATGTCAGTTCCTTTGCATGAACAGCAAAAATCTATTTTTTCATTGCACTTATGAAAAGACAATGTCTTGGAAAATTTAATGTCTGTAAACCACTGATATTATGCCAGCCTTTGTACCCCAATAACTGTAATTGTTCTACCTGTGAAAAATACTACATCAGATTGATTTTTCTGCTTGTTCTGGCATCAACATGATAAGGATGTAAGTTGTGTAAGTTGTAGCGTTTTGCAAGTAGTAATTACATGCTTTATTTCGTAAAACCATAACCCTATGAGTTCTCATGTTTCACTCAAGTAATGCAGTAATTCCTGGCTTTTAAAATCGTGCTTGGTGATGTAATGATCAAGTTCCATAAATGCTCTATCATTAGTTGTTTTACTATTCAGAGAAATCAAGCCTGCATCTTAATTCAGAGTCCAATTAATTTTTTACAAACTAATTCATTTTTACAAACATTAATTACATATGTTGTTATTTGACACCAAGTGTACTGTAAACCAACAATTGCTTTTGCGTGGAGCTCGTTTTTATTCTTTATGTTAAAGCCAATGACTACAGTTTCATTATAGTAAACGTAATCAGAATTTACAACGGTTTCGCTTACAAATAGTTGCACTTCCCATTTTTATCACCTTTGGAATAGGTCTTTTTGTTTGAGACTTACACTCATAATCTGGAAAATTAATAATTTTATAAAAAAGGAACCCCTTCACTATCTAACCCATGAGCAGAGACATTGTCCACGCTTGCTCTAGCATATTACTATCATAGTGTGACATGATTGCTCTGCTTAAGTCAGCTTGTGCAATTTGCCGCATCTGGCAAGGGAAGGTAAACATGTGCTCGTGAATCGAACAAAGGTACAGTCACACATGCACATTATTGAGCCCGTGCACTCAGAGAGGTTATATCTGCACAAAAGGAGGTCAATATGTTCAAAATTTTGAATGATTAATTTGTACTAATCACAACTTCCATTCACTGGCTTATCTCAGATGTAAACAGTTACATATAATATACAATTCATAAACAGCAGCTCTGACATCAGCTGCCAACAGTAAAGGACAACAAGTTTAACATCAAATTCTGTTACATAAACAGGTATCACACAATGAAACATTACAATCACTTATGAAAAGTTTGGTGCAACTTATATTCTGCATGCTTGAGAGAAACGATGAACAAAAGATGTTCGGTCAAACTGAGCTTCATGGAAATGCTCTAAACACACTGTGCTGTATTTTACTAATTTGCTATATGTCATTACAAAGTCTTGATCTGCAACTTTTTCCTTTCGGTGCCCTTCGTGAATCTACATATTGTGAACACAAAAGTCAGTGAGTAAAAAAATTGAAATGAATATTTCAACCAAAAGTCTTATTTTAGCTAAAGCATTTACCTGTACAAAGTAATAGCAGACTTTCCACTTACTTTGATCCCTCAAATGGCGACATAAATTTTGGCACTTTTTTGGTAACACTAGTCTCTCAAACCTTGTAATTTTTACTTGATTTTATTTGCACATTTTCACTAAATATTGTACATATGTATGTGTATAAGAAGTAAACACCACAGTATTGTATATATATATATATATATATATATATAATACTGTGGTGTTTACTTATATATATATATATATATATATAATACTGTGGTGTTTACTTCTTATACACATACATATATATATATATAATACTATAGTGAAAAATGTGCTAGTAAAATTAAAAAATTAATAATTTTCTAATAAGTGTTTTTGTTACTTCATTGTAATCTGTTGTTTAAAAACATTTTTAAACTTTTGAACAACAAATTACAATTAAGTAACAAAAACACTTACTAGAAAATTATTAATTTTTTATTTTACTAGCACATGTTTCACTACAGTATATATATATATATATATATATATATATATATATATATATATATATATATATATATATATATATATATATACACAAAATACTGTGGTGTTTACTTCTTATATACATACATATGTACAATACTTAATGAAAATGAGCAAATAAAATCAAGTAAAATTACAAGGTCTGAGAGACTAGTGTTACCAACGAAGTGACAACATTTATGTTGCCATTTGAGGGATCAAAGTATGAAGCCTGTGCAAAATTCATTTTTATATATCCTACTTTTATGTTGATACATAACTTATTCCACATAATAATAATATAACATAGTGTCTTTCTTCTTCATAAATTTGAATTGCATCCTCATCAGGAAAAACTTAAGAGTTTCATTACACACTCTTTTGCACAACTTCTTCGAACACTCCAAGCGGTTTGGTTCCCCACATTTGACACACTTGTAATTAGTTTTTCTGCATCTTCGTGTAGACATTAGTGGCATGTTGTTCTTTTTTCAAGTCTCTCTGATCTCCACTCCATGTTTCTTTCTGCATCCTGCTGTAGGAAAGTATCTATTATTATTTTCCTCACTTCTGTTTCTAAATTTCGAATGTCCGGCCATCTTATCCTATTAGATTGTTTGCTAATATCTTCATGAAGTGAAACTGTTCAATACTGGGGTTTCTTTCAAAGCTGTGAATATCATTATTGTATTTACAAAGACAACTGATGTCATCTCCTGGTTCACCAATTTGTTGAATAGTTCATTTGTCCATTGTGTTAGCACCAGATTTGGTGGCATTATAGAAAAAAATGTTCTCCATTTGCTGTTTGTTGAATATGTGTACTTTCAGTGGTTGTAGTGTCCCTTTTGCGATGTTTAAAAATAATGTGTGTGAAGTGCGTATAAAAATATTGAATAAGACCAAACAGACCAGACTGAAAGTCAATTGTGAAAAAGACATAAAATTATTTACAAAAGAATGTAACGTCGATATTATGGTAGGGAAAGATAATAACAATGATAAACAACGTCGCAGTAAGGAATATGGTGTTATAAAACATTGATATCTTTGTATAACTATAGAAGATGGAAAAGATAAGTTATTACTCGCTCTTCTGCTGTTTCTGATTCTCATGTTACTATTGTTAGATAGAGATTGTGTGTAGGATTGAAGGCTAGCAGATGTTCTTTTTGTTCGTTCGACTAGACGATAAAAAGGTGTGTATCAGGTTATTGTTGGAAATATATATGTAAAAGTGAATTCATTGTATTATTAAAAGAACATGCCAGACACTAATCGCAATGTTTTAATTGAAAAGAGAGAATAATTAGTATTTTCAGCTATCAAGAAGACGAAATCAGTGATTGCTGATTGGCAACAATTGGGCGCCATTACGTGGCGGACTTAATATTAACTTTTCTTACAGTTTTCCAGAAGATCAGAAATCATAAAATCATTTTAAAACATTATTTAATTTAAATCTGAATAGTTCCACGAGTTAATTTTGTGAGAGTTCAAATACTTTCAGAGACACCCTTTGTTATAGATCTGTGAACTTTGTCCTTGCCAGTATTTAGATGAAAACCAGTTATGGTAATCTTGTAGGGAGCCTGGCGCTCATTTAAATTGAAAAAAAAATTATTTTGGCTTCCTATAAGATACTCTGCTTATAACGGTCTCACCTATGTAACGAAAATAATTAATGCTGACCTCAATTTCTGCAGTTCAACTTGCAAATTATCGAATAAGATTTGATAATTTCTGGAGAAACTTGTGCTCGACAAAGCTCTATATATTGTCAGCTAACCACACAGACAGCACATAACTATGGTGATTTAGGAATGATTGCACCCACTCATCACCAGGCATGTTGTTCCTGAATCTACGGTTGGTTCTCCCTTGCCTGTCACGATAGTATTTAACTAAAAGTCTGATGTTATAAACAGTAAATGGAAATCCTCATTCACTTACTGTAAGCACATTTTTCACTTGAGTATCTTCTTCTGTTGACAACAGAATAATTTGTCCACCAGTTTTATTAGTGTTTTCCGTTAAGTGCACGAGAAAGCTTGCACTTCTCTATGGAATATTTCTCAGATGCTTTACGAAGGCTAAGGCGGCACATTTTTACATCTTCAAGAGCCTTTTCCAAACTTTCGAAGTTGCTACTTGCATATTTGCTTGTACCAGCTTTTTAACATGAAGATGTAGCCTTTTCTGCAAGAATAAAATTAAAAATCTTTAGTAGGAATAAGGTTATGTTTATACTTCAACAAAAATTCCACTCCTATTATTTTATATTCTTGTCAAAGCTTCGAAGATACTCACCGAGAATTATTTTTCATGCAGTCAAACAAAGAAAGTTCCGGAACAATTGTCAAAGACGATATTTTACATCCTGTTTTCAAATGATACATGGCTGCCAACATTATTATTTTAAGAATGACTTTACCTCAGTCAGAAAGCTGTTGTTACGTGGAAACCAAACAAAGGATAAAATTTTGGTTACGTAAACTAAAACCTGGCATAATGCAGAACTATAAATGTATGTCATTTTGTCTCAAGTCACCCCGGTGCCTCAAGTCAAGAATAAATCGATGTCAAGGATATTGCATGATAGTTTTGTGGATCACTTTCACTACTTTTCTTGTAAATGGGTGTGACCTGTGCTTTGTTCCAACTATAGCATACACTTTTTCGTTCGAGGAATCTACGATCGATTACAGTTGGAGGAGGGGCCAATTCATCTGCTGATTCAGTACAGACTGATATGGAATCCATCGGCTCCTGGAATTTTGTTCAGTTTTAATGGTTCCAACTGTTTCTCTACACAACTGACACTATCACTTATATATTGAAATAATCAGTAACCATCTACATAAAAGAAATTTAATTTATTAGCCAGTTTCAGGCATCTGGGGCTTTCTTGAAAAGGTTAGAACTATTGCATTATTTGCCTGAAACCGGTTAAGAAAGTAAATTTCTTTTATGCAGTTGGTTGCTGATTATTATCATGTATACAGCTACAGTGCTGAAGAAAATGAGTAAAATACTAAACGAACACGTCTTTCACTCATCTTTTCAGTACCACGACAGTTTTGACACGAGACTGCTGAACCAGCAGCACACGGTGGCACTATTGTATCAACTGTCATACCATTTGTTGTGGCGTAACTATTTTGTTGCTTACGAAACATGACTTCACGATATAAGTGGTAGCATCATTTTAGTGGCACGTGGAAGTTTGTCTGTATATTGTATCTTTCGCCAAAGATCTTCATTTTAGAAGCGCAAGTGCAGAACAGGTGGGGGTGTGTATGTTTTTATTCGTTAGTTGTAGTTGCTTTAGTAATTGGTAGAGTGAAAGGGAGGTATCGCATAGGATAAACGTTGTCACGGTTTTGATGTAATAGTGTGCAGTTTTGTTTGAAACAGAACTTCTGTATAGTATTTATTTCCTGTAACATGGATTTCTTATACGAGAAAAATGCGTCGTTTGAAACGGAGAAAATTTACTTGTCAAGATACTTTCAAGAATTCCGATTATCACTGGAGACCGTGCCAAACACTGTAACCATTACAAAAAAGAAACGCAAGAAGAAAAACCCCAATGAACATAGTCTCATTGGTAGAAAGATTACTCCGGAGGAGCATAAAGAGCTCGCTGATAGGTGCAGGTCAGTGCATGTTTTATTATTTTTACGATACATTTGTCGTATTCAACAGATATTTGTATATGGGTCGTGAAAAGAAGTCTAAGATGTTCTTTTAATTTAAATGCTATACAGTTACTTACTTTTCGACGTTTTCCCTTGGAACTATCATTTTCGATTCCCCCACGCCTCTTTCGCTTCGTTCACCCGATCTTAAATTTCCGTCTACCGTTGCTTCCTGTATGTATTTTTCCCATCGTAGCGCTGACCTTCCTCTCCTTCTTCCGGATTTTAAAACATTTCTTGGCCACCTTTGGTTAGGCATAGGCCCTACATTTTACGTGCCAGTATCCCAGAAGCCCTCTTTCTCCAACGTTTTTGTTATGGAGAACTGTATCTCCATTCGGCTCCATACCTCCTCATTTCGTATCCTGTTATGCCCAGGTAGCTGTAGAGGTTTTCTCATACGTTCCATTTCAACCGTTCTAATTTTGTCTGTAACTTTCCGTGATGGGGACACGTCTCGGCTCCTTCCATATAAAACTATGTTCTCCACCATGCTGTGACATATTCTTGTCGTAGTGCCTTTCCGTATATTATTATTCCATATCCGAAATATTCGGATATGGTAGCGTCCGATTCCATCAGTCTCCTTTGACCCATGACGTAAGGGTGTAGGGTGTTGTGTGTGCTTTGTTCCAACTATAGCATACACTTTTTTGTTCGAGGAATCTACGATCGATGCGGAGTTTATGAATTGGTTGTGTTTGTAGAAGTCGTCTTGTTTGATGGCGCGGCAACAAACACGAAAATACGTATAACTAAGACACCGTGGTTATAGTGGGTGGGGCAGGTAACAGTATTGACAGAGATCATGGGTACAGTATAGTGTGACCTGGCGAAGATTGCATCAGCATCGAAGCGTACTAGTGTTGAGTTTGTATGTGTTCTGGGGTGCCATGACCGACCTCATTTGAACTCTTCTGTCAGTTAATTTGGAGCTGGAATGGCTGCTTATGTCGGGTGCAGGGTCACACATTGGTGTGGTTCCTGTTGATTTTCTCAGTAGGTGGGATTATATTAGGCATGGCGTTCACCTACAGGAAGGGGAAGGGTAAATTGGCTGGGGAAATAGCAGGAAAGTTAAAGGGGGGAGGCACTGTCATTAGTAGTAAAATACCAGTGGTTATAGGGTTCAGAAAGACCCTTTTTTAGGGTAGGGAGGACAGAAAGATAGCAAGTTTTAAGAGAGGTTAGAACTGAGACAGACCTTCAGTTTGAGAAAGAAATCAAAAAACATAATTCCAGCTTTTTTATTACTTCAGCATAAACATCTATTGGTTAAGAATTTTCAACAGTCGGCAGATATTTTAACTCTACCCAATTTTAACTCAGTTAGTGTGAAATGTCAGTTATCTTTATTGCATCAAAATATTAGAGGACTGAGAAATAAAATTAATGAATTAACTATCTGCATAGATGAATTAGTCTTCAAACCCAGCTGACATAATCTGCCTCTCAGAACATCATGTGACCACTGGTATAGAACTTTTAAGTGTTACAGGGTTTAGGTTAGCATCTGACTTTTGTAGATCAGAAATGGAGAAAGGAGAAGTTGCCACATTCATCAGGAGCTGTCATAAATTTAAGAACATAGATATTCATAAATTTTGCCTAGAACAGCATATGGAAGCATGTGCAAACAGAATTAGAATTTAACAAAAAATCCTTCATAATATTAAGTGTATATCGAGCACCTGCAGATAACTTTAATCTGTTTGTAAACCACCTTGAAGCTGTACTGGCCCATTTAACAACCAAAAACAAAGAAATAGTGGTTGCTGGTGATTTCAATTGATTTCAATGAGAATTTCCTTAAAGACTCTCCCGATAAGAACTTATTTGAGTTAGTAACACTATCATTCAACTTAATTCCCACAAAGTTCCCAACTAGGGTAGCCAATTGCTCAGCCATTGATAATATCTTCATAGAAAAGTCCAATGAACAAAATTATATTACAAAACCAGCAGTCAATGGCCTCTCAGACCATGACATGCAGTTCCTTCTGTTAAATTTTAATACTGAATAGGGTATAAAATCTGTTAAATCTGAGCTCAGTAGGGTAATCAATAAGCCAAAAATTGGTTATTTTAGGACACTCCTCAGAGACATTCACTGGATTCATGTGTACAGTGCTCATGGCATGAATGAAATATATAACACTTTTGCTAATGAAGTGCTTACCTTATTCAAACACTGTTTTCCCCCAAAACTTGCCAAGGTTAGAGCAAAGTCTTCAAAGAAGCCATGGATTACTCGAGGAGTAGGGGTATCTTGTAAAACAAAAAGAATATTGTATCTGTCAATCCGAAACAGTTCCAGTGTTGATGCTATAGCACATTACAAGAAATACTGCAAAATATTAAAGACTGTAATACAGATGTCAAAGCAAATATATTGCAAGGAAAAGATAGTCATATCAGATAACAAAATATACAATATGGGATATAGTGAAGAAGGAGACCGATAGAACCAGACATGAAGAGGAACAAATAGCATTAAGAGTAAATGATACATTGGTGACAGATGTGTATAGTGTTGCAGAACTTTTTAACAAACATTTTATAACTGATACTGAAAAGATGGGGTTGTCAGGCTCGGTAGATGCTGCTATGAAATACCTCAGACCAGACATTTCAAATAACTTCCATAGTATGAATTTGACCCTCACTACCCCCAACAGAAATAATGTCCATCATAAAATCTTTAAAATCAAAAACGTCTAGTGGGTATGATAAATATCAACAAAGTTAATTAAAGAATGTGATTCTGAGCTAAGTAACATATTAAGCTATCTGTGTAACCAGTCGTTTATCAGTGGAATATTTCCTGAATGGCTGAAATGTTAAGCCACTGTTTAAGAAGGGAGATAAAGAAATAGCATCAAATTTCCGTCCAATTTCACTGTTGCCAGCATTCTCAAAAATTTTCGAAAAAGTAATGTACAGTCGGCTTTATAACCATCTTATCTCAAATAACATACTGTCAAAGTCACAGTTTGGATTTCTAAAAGGTTCTGATATTGAGAAGGCTATCTACACTTACAGTGAAAATGTGCTTAATTCATTAGACAAAAAATTGCAGACAACTGGTATATCTTGTGATCTGTCAATGGCATTTGACTGTGTAAATCACAATATCCTTTTAAGCAAATTAGAATATTATAGTGTAACAGGAAATGCTGCAAAATGGTTCAAATCTTATATCTCTGGCAGGAAACAAAGGGTGTTATTAGGAAAGAGACATGTATCAAGCTATCAGGCACCATCCAACTGGGAACTAATTACATGTGGGGGTCCCACAAGATTCAATTTTGGGGCCCTTACTTTTTCTCGTGTATATAAATGACCTTTCATCAGTAACATTACCAGATGCCAAGTTTGTTTTGTTTGCCAATGATACAAACATTGCAATAAATAGCAAATCAAGTGTAGTCTTAGAAAGATCAGCTAATAAAATATTTGTGGACATTAGTCACTGGTTCCTAGCCAATTATTTGTAATTAAACTTTGAAAAAACACACTACATGCAGTTCAGAACTTGTAAGGGGTGTCCCACGAGTATGTGTCTAACATACGATGACAAGAAGATAAAAGAAGTGGACAGTGTTAAATTCTTGGGATTACAGCTTGGTAATAAATTCAACTGGGAGGAGCACACCACAGAACTGCTGAAGCGTCGTAACAAATCTCTGCCACACACTGCTTGGTGGCTAGCGGAGTATATATATGTAGATGTAGAAGCATTTGTTGATTGTTTTTAGATGTTTCATTAGCTGCCTTTTCAGTAGGGGGACTAGTACCGTTTTTGTCTCTTATTACGTTTATCATCTACAAAAAGGACAAAATTTGCAATTTATGAAACTGTAAGGGAAAGATTATTTTTGTATAGGGCAAAGCATTTAGACATGTTGATTGAAAGAAAGTGTACAAATTTGAGATAATGTTTTCTTGTTTCTTTTTTTTTCCGTGGATCCTTTGCATGTGAATGGAAATTGATAGTTTATCTTGAAAGTTATCGGTTTTTTAATACACTTTATCAGAGCCTGGACCTGCGAATGACATTGCACTGCATCTCCATTTCATGGAAAATTTGCTCCTTCAAATCTCTGGTTCTTCTGAAATACTTTGGATTTGGGGTAACCCCAGAGAAGAAAATCTTTAGCTGATAAAACTGATTAACAGGGAGGCAATGGAGTATCACCGATTCTGCTGGTGAGACAGTCAAGAAATAAGAATGTAAGCAAATCCATTGACACTGCAGCTCCAATACTTGTTTCACTGTCCTCCTGGAAGATTGTTTCCTTATTTGCTGTGTAGGCATTGAGCCCAGTCAGAGAAAATGCTACCAACATGTCAGCATAACATTTAAGAGTTCACCATCACTGTGTTACATTGTTCATACCCAAAAAAGTAATGTCTGATTATTGCCCAAGATGGTATTGTACATCAAACTGTTACTTTTCTGAATGGAGAGGGACTTTCATGTAGGTGATAGGGTTTTCATCACACCAATATTGAAAATTGTACTTGTTGTAGACAAATCCACTAATGTGGAACTACTTTCTATTCATCCGTAATCTGTGATGTCTATCTTCATTTTCTCCAAGAACATGTAACATCCCTTGGTTAAAGCATATGCGGCTATTGTTACCTTGAGGGTGGAGTGGTAGTAACCCGCATATTACTGCACCTCCACCACCGCTACTGTTTTGCTTCTCGACACATGCACTCATTTAAATGGCACACCATTTGACTATTATAGCCCCCCACCAAAGTCCACCAACCATGGCCCACCAACTATATCACCTGTAGCTGATACCAAGTGGCCCCTGGCAAGCAAATGTACTGACTACAACTGGCAGCTCTTGTGTATTTTCTCTAAACTGTAATGTACATACGCTGCCTGCCATGACAAAAAATAGTTGGTTCCTTATGATGGTGTCATTTTGTATGTCAAGAGTTAAGACATATCTTTTATGGATTGGTAGTGGGGGGGGGGGGGGGGGAGGTTAACGGAAACGTCGGATTCCACCCATCTGCTTTGACCAATGATATTACCAAAATGGCGGAAACAACCATTCACAACTACTCCCATATCACGACTATGATGCCATTGTGTAAAAATGACATAAAATACAATAATAGATCAAAAAACCACCAAACACATATTCCTCCAAAAATATAATGAAACTGACAGGACAAGTGGGGGAAATTGGGGGTTTTTGGGTGGAGACAAACTAAAAATAAACACACTCCACTAAACCAAACGACAAAAACGATAAAATAAAACTACCACAACTTTCCCAAAATCAATTAAAAACAATATCCACTGGAATCAAACATTTTCCCTTGACCTGTTATCCTTAAGACATCTCCACATATAGCTGTCCCTAATCCAAGACGCCTGAACTTTAGTAAGTCTCATTTCTTCACGACACACTGAACACTTCACTACTTCAGCCAACAGGCCAAATAACTGAAGAAATTGTATTAGATACAACGCACTGTCCCCCATCATCGCTGACAACCAAAAACTGTTGACCTTGTCAGTCATAAGCATACCTACCAAAGAAATAAACAAAGTGATTTACCAACATTCACACACACCAAACAGAAAACAAAACTAGAATAATGTCGACATAACGAAACCAAAATCGTTAACTCACTTAAAAATATTCCGCTGAAAGCACAGTCACCACCAATACCACACACGTACAATGCTACCACGCAAATGAACCCATACGCCTCATAACATGCTAACCATAAACACACCACCAGAGAGAACCACAGATCGCAACAATATGCCACCTACAAACACCCCACACTCACAAACTAAGCTCCCCGCCGTCATGACTTCACATATCACAACAGCCTTACGTCACGGGTCAGAGCCGACTGGTGGAATCGGACACTTCGGTTGACCGGTGGTAATGGTGGTGGTCCTCAGTCCATAGACTGGTTTGCTACAGCTCTCCATGTTACTTTATCTTGCGCAAGCTCCTTCATCTCCAAGTAACTACTGCAGCCTACATGCTTCTGAATCTGCTTAGTGTATTCATCCCTTGGTCTCCCTCTACAATTTTTACCCTCCACACTTCCCTCCAGTACTAAATTGGTGATCCCTTGAAGTCTCAGAATGTGTCCTACCAACCGATCCCTTCTTCTAGTCAAGTTGTGCTACAAATTTCTCTTCTCCCCAATTCTGTTCTGTACGTCCTCAGTAGTTATGTGATCGACCCATCTAATCTTCAGCATTCTTCTGCAGCACCGCATTTCAAGCGCTTCTATTCTCTCCTTGACTAAACTATTTATCGTCCATGTTTCGCTTCCCTACATGGCTACACTCCGTACAAATACTTTCAGAAAAGACTTTGTGACACCTAAATCTATACTCGATGTTAACCAATTTCTCTTCTTCAGAAATGCTTTCCCTGCCATAGCCAGTCTATATTTTATATCGCCTCTACTTTGGCCATTATCAGCTATTTTGCTCCCCAAGTAGCAAAACTCATTTTCTACTTTGTGTCTCATTTCCTAATCCAATTCCCTCAGCATCACCAGATTTTATTCAACTACATTCCGTTATCTTTGTTTTGCCTTTTTTGATCATCTTATATCCTCCTTTCAAGACAGTGACCACTCTGTTCAAATGCTCTTCTAGGTCCTTTGCTGTCTCTGACAGAATTACAATGTCATGGCAAACCTCAAAGTTTTTATTTCTTCACCATTGCTTTTAATTCCTACACCAAATTTTTCTTTTGTTTCCTTTACTGCTTGCTCAATATACAGATTGAATAACATCGGGGATAGGCTACAACCCTGTCTCACTCCCTTCCCAACCACTGCTTCCCTTTCATGCCCCTCAACTATTATAACTGCCGTCTGGTTTCTGTACAAGTTGTAAATAGCTTTTGGCTCCCTGTGTTTGACCCCTGCAACCTTCAGAATTTGAAAGAGAATCTTCCAATCAACATGTCGAAAGTTTTCGCTAAGTCTACAAATGCTAGAAACTTAGGTTTGCATTTTCCTAATCTATCTTCTAAGGTAAGTTGTAGGATCAGTATAGCCTCACGTGTCCCCAACATTTCTACAGAATCCAAACTGATCTTTCCTGAGGTCTCCTTCTACCAGTTTTTCCATTCGTCTGTAAAGAATTCGCGTTAGTATTTTGCAGTCGTGACATATTAAACTGATAGTTCGGTTATTTTCACATCTGTCAACACTTGCTTTTTTTGGGATTGGAATTATTATATTCTTCATGAAGTGTGAGGGTATTTTGCCTGTCTCATACAGCTTGCTCACCAGATGGAAGAGTTTTGATGTTGTCTACTCCAGGGGCCTGTTTTGACTAAGATCTTTCAGTGCTCTGTCAAACTCTTCACGCGGTATCATATCTCCCATTTCCTTTCATCTATGTCCTCTTTCATTTACATAATATTGTCCTCAAGTACATCGCCCTTGTATAGACCCTCTGTATACTCCTTCCATCTTCCTGCTTTCCCCTCTTTGTGTAGAACTGGGTTTTCATCTGAGCTTCTGTTATTCATATAGGTGGTTCTCTTTTCTCCAAAGGTCTCTCTGTAATTTTCCTGTAGGCAGTATCTATCTTACCCCCTAGTGATATATGCCTCTACATCCTTAAATTTGTCCTCTAGCCATCCCTGCTTAGCCATTTTGTCTTTTTGAGACATTTGTATTCCTGTTTGCCTGTTTTATTTACTGCATTTTTGCATTTTCTCCTTTCATCAATTAAATTCAATAGTTCTTCTGTAACCTAAGGGTTTCTATTAGCCCTCGTCTTTTTACCTACTTGATCCTCTGCAGCCTTCACTACTTCATCCCTCAAAACTACCTATTCTTCTTCTACTGTATTTCTTCCCTCCATTCCTGTCAATCGTTCCCTTATGCTCTCCCAGAAACACTGTACAACCTCTGGTTTAGTCAGTTTATCCAGGTCCCATCTCCTTAAATTCCCACCTTTTTGCAGTTTCTTCAATTTTAATCTACAGTTCATAACCAATAGATTGTGGTCAGTCTACATCTGTCCCTGGAAATGTCTTACAATTTAAAACCTGGTTCCTAAATCTCTGTCTTACCATTATATAATCTACCTGACACCTTCCAGTATCTCCAGGCTTCTTCCATGTATACAACCTTCTTTCATGATTCTTGAACCAAGTGTTAGCTATGATTAAGTTATGCTCTGTGCAAAATTCTACCAGATGGCTTCCTCTTTAATTTGTTACTCCCAATCCATATTCACCCACTACGTTTCCTTCTCTTCCTTTTCCTACTTTCGAATTACAGTCACCCATGACTATTAAATTTTCGTCTCCCTTCACTATCTGAATAATGTCTTTTATATCATCATACATTTCATTAGTCTCTTTGTCATATGCAGAGCTAGTTGGCATATAAACTTGTACTACTGTAGTAGGCGTGGGCTTCGTGTCTATCTGGACCACAATAATGGCATTCACTATGCTGTTTGTAATAGCTTACCTGCACTCCTATTTTTTTATTCATTATTAAACCTACTTCAGCATTTCCTCTATTTGATTTTGTATTTATAACCCTGTATTCATCTGACCAGAAGTCTCATTCCTCCTGCCACCAAACTTCACTAATTCCCACTATATCTAACTTTAACCTATCCATTACCCTTTTTAAATTTTCTAACCTACCTGCCCGATTAAGGGATCTGACATTCCAAGCTCCGATCCGTAGAACGCCAGTTTTCTTTCTCCTGATAAAGGACTACTATATTGTGTAATCCCCATAGGTCTGCAGTTGTGAGTTGTAGACTTATATTGGCAAGCAGAGACAAAGTAAGCTTCCATTCCTTATTTTCATGAAAGTTTAATTTCAAAACAGTAATCACAACACTGCTTAGAATATTGACAGTTATTTTCATCTGTAATTTTCGGGACAGTCATCTATTGAAACAGGTGAAGTTGTAAAGGTATGTGTCAGTAGCAACTAACTTCTGCAAGCACTTGAAGTGTTCATATTTCAACAAAAGCTTGTGCAAGTTTACTTCTGCAAGTCGATTAGGCAAGTTAATTTCAGGAACCTGCTGCAAGTGGAAGTTTACAGTGCCATACTTAAAAACCAGAGCTGCCACCACTGGTAATGCATTAATATCATTGAAGGAAAATTGTGATGAAAAATGAAAAGGTTGTGAGAATGTCAAATGCTTGTTTCCAAACTCTTGTCTATTGTAGGCCTGCAATGAAATATTCGAAAACAGAATATAGAAATATGGCAGGCTGTATCACAAAGATATTGCCTTTTAGTTACTCTTCAATTTTTCCAAACCCTAGTTATTACTTTTATTACAAATGTAATTCATGTATGTTTATGCTAGCATGAAGAAATCAGCCAAAATTTATAGACATCTGTACTGCTATTTTGCTTCCTTTTCTGGTGAAACAAAATAATCCATAAATTCGTTGCACACTTCATTAGTTGACAATATTCAGTTACATGAGTTTAGGGGTTGTTATGGTATATTTAGCTGATATGTCTTTGTGTCCTTTTTGACACAGGCATTTTCATACCAGTGTTGAACACACAAAGCTACTAAAAGTTTGAGAAAACCTTCCAGCAACTGGCATATTTGGCAAATACTTGTAGCAAGGTGCAAGAAACTGTTTCCAGTAACTTGCAGAAGCTGCTTCTGGTAGTTGATGAAACTCGTGAACATTTACTGCCCATACCTTTTTCTTCCACTAAAAAAATCATAGTAAATATCCTGTGTTTGTGGCCATTATCATTTAGTCTCTGTACATTTATGTGATTAAAATTTTGGAAATTAAAAATATAACTATAACACTGGTTTGGTACTGCATGTGACTATAATTCTACTTGTCTAAATTTCATATGGCAACCTTGAGTGTGAGTGTTATAGTGCTTTGTTGAGTCTAATAATTCATTTTTAGGCTAACTATTGTTATTACTAGTTTGTCACAACAGAGCCACAGTTTTTTCTTGTAAGGAAGATTTTCTACAATGAGTTATAGTGGCATGAATGAGACATAAATTCTTGCTGAACATTTACTAAACAATGAATTATCATAATTCAGTGATTTCAAGTCAGATCACAAGGAAATTTAAGAGGGTTCAAATGAAGAAGAAACAGAAGAAAGTAAAGGAACAAACCATGCAGGCTACACTCCAGATATATATGTTATAAATTCCGATAGTGTGTACCTTGAAGCAGCTCTGAGCCGATGTAGAAGGGATTTTGCCAGCATAGTACATGAACCTCAGAGAACAACTGCTGGTGGAAAACTAACTAATATATGTGTGAAGCATTCAAGAAATTTTTGGCTCCTGAAGTTAGGAAAATTGTTGAGCACACAAATGAAGCAGCTCAAAGAAAAAATGTATCTCCTGTTTGCAATTCTAAAATATATGCCTTAATGAGAATTTTAATGAGGATTTATCAGTACTTGAATATTTCATTATTGGATTTACTGTCAAGTTTAGTGGGAAGAGCTGTATATGGAGGAAGTACGAGTAAGACAAAGTGATTCATTTTGATAAGGACGCCAGGCAAAAAGACATGCAAGTGTTAGTTACTTCACCAAAAAAGAAAACCCACATAACTCTATACCATAATTCCACTGACAGAGAAATAGAGGATGTAGATCAAATGCCTGGACCCCCCTACGGGTCCGGGGGTTAGAATAGGCCTGAGGTATTCCTACCTGTCGTAAGAGGCGACTAAAAGGAGTCCCTCCGCCTCAAGGGGGTAGTTAGCACCTGCATCCGGAGACGGATGGTTCCACGACCTATATTTGCGGTCATTTTGGTTTTTCTTTTCTTCTGGTTTCTTCCTTCCTTTGGTTGGTTCCTTTCTTTGTTCTTCTCCATCTCACTGTCTTACTTACTCTTTCCCTTGCCTTCTCCTCCTTGCCTTCTCCTCCTTGCCTTCTCCTCCTTGCCTTCTCCTCCTTGCCTTCTCCTCCTTGCCTTCTCCTCCTTGCCTTCTCCTCCTTGCCTTCTCCTCCTTGCCTTCTCCTCCTTGCCTTCTCCTCCTTGCCTTCTCCTCCTTGCCTTCTCCTCCTTGCCTTCTCCTCCTTGCCTTCTCCTCCTTGCCTTCTCCTCCTTGCCTTCTCCTCCTTGCCTTCTCCTCCTTGCCTTCTCCTCCTTGCCTTCTCCTCCTTGCCTTCTCCTCCTTGCCTTCTCCTCCTTGCCTTCTCCTCCTTGCCTTCTCCTCCTTGCCTTCTCCTCCTTGCCTTTCCCTCCTTGCCTTCCCCTCCTTGCCTTCTCCTCCTTGCCTTCTCCTCCTTGCCTTCTCCTCCTTGCCTTCTCCTCCTTGCCTTCTCCTCCTTGCCTTCTCCTCCTTGCCTTCTCCTCCTTGCCTTCTCCTCCTTGCCTTCTCCTCCTTGCCTTCTCCTCCTTGCCTTCTCCTCCTTGCCTTCTCCTCCTTGCCTTCTCCTCCTTGCCTTCTCCTCCTTGCCTTCTCCTCCTTGCCTTCTCCTCCTTGCCTTCTCCTCCTTGCCTTCTCCTCCTTGCCTTCTCCTCCTTGCCTTCTCCTCCTTGCCTTCTCCTCCTTGCCTTCTCCTCCTTGCCTTCTCCTCCTTGCCTTCTCCTCCTTGCCTTCTCCTCCTTGCCTTCTCCTCCTTGCCTTCTCCTCCTTGCCTTCTCCTCCTCGCCTTCTCCTCCTCGCCTTCTCCTCCTCGCCTTCTCCTCCTCGCCTTCTCCTCCTCGCCTTCTCCTCCTCGCCTTCTCCTCCTCGCCTTCTCCTCCTCGCCTTCTCCTCCTCGCCTTCTCCTCCTCGCCTTCTCCTCCTCGCCTTCTCCTCCTCGCCTTCTCCTCCTCGCCTTCTCCTCCTCGCCTTCTCCTCCTCGCCTTCTCCTCCTCGCCTTCTCCTCCTCGCCTTCTCCTTCTCCTCCTCGCCTTCTCCTTCTCCTCCTCGCCTTCTCCTTCTCCTCCTCGCCTTCTCCTTCTCCTCCTCGCCTTCTCCTTCTCCTCCTCGCCTTCTCCTTCTCCTCCTCGCCTTCTCCTTCTCCTCCTCGCCTTCTCCTTCTCCTCCTCGCCTTCTCCTTCTCCTCCTCGCCTTCTCCTTCTCCTCCTCGCCTTCTCCTTCTCCTCCTCGCCTTCTCCTTCTCCTCCTCGCCTTCTCCTTCTCCTCCTCGCCTTCTCCTTCTCCTCCTCGCCTTCTCCTCCTCCTCCTCGCCTTCTCCTCCTCCTCCTCGCCTTCTCCTCCTCCTCCTCGCCTTCTCCTCCTCCTCCTCGCCTTCTCCTCCTCCTCCTCGCCTTCTCCTCCTCCTCCTCGCCTTCTCCTCCTCCTCCTCGCCTTCTCCTCCTCCTCCTCGCCTTCTCCTCCTCCTCCTCGCCTTCTCCTCCTCCTCCTCGCCTTCTCCTCCTCCTCCTCGCCTTCTCCTCCTCCTCCTCGCCTTCTCCTCCTCCTCCTCGCCTTCTCCTCCTCCTCCTCGCCTTCTCCTCCTCCTCCTCGCCTTCTCCTCCTCCTCCTCGCCTTCGCCTTCTCCTTCGCCTTCTCCTTCTCCTCCTCGCCTTCGCCTTCGCCTTCTCCTCCTCGCCTTCGCCTTCGCCTTCTCCTCCTCGCCTTCGCCTTCTCCTCCTCGCCTTCGCCTTCGCCTTCTCCTCCTCGCCTTCGCCTTCTCCTCCTCGCCTTCTCCTCCTCGCCTTCTCTGGTCTCCGCCTCGGCGTTTGAGGCAGTCTGTCCTTTCTCTCCCTCTCTCCCTTCTTTTTCCTCTTCTTCCTTCCTCCCTGTGCGTGCCTGAAGGCTGACCCACACATTCGCACGCGTAACCGGTGACGGGGTAACGCGTAATTCCCCGCCCTGGGTAGACAAGTAAGGCACGCACGTACCCCCTGGTAAAGGCCAGGCCCAGGGAGGGGTGATTGCCTGAGCTGACACCTTCCGACCATGCCGATTCGTCCCTCCATCCGTTTCTCGGGAGGTGTAAACATTCACCTAAGGCAGGAGTGCCCTCTGAGAAGGTCCCCACAAGGAAGGAGCACGCCATCGGAGACGGTGGCAGTCATGGGGGATTCCTCCGCAATGGATTTCTCTCCTTCTCTCTCGACTTCTGCCCAAAAACGGAAACTTGACGAGCCACCAGTGACAAAAGTACTACCGCCTGCCCCACAGTTCCTCGTAGTTTCTCGATCTGAGGATGGAAAGGATTTTTCCTCTGTCAACCCTTTTGTTATCCAGAAGGGCGTAGATGCCATAGCCGGATCTGTCAAGTCTTGTACCAGGTTGCGTAACGGTACCTTTTTACTAGAAACTGAGAGTGCCTTTCAGGCACAAAAACTGCCTCGGGCCACACTCCTGTACACGTTCCCTGTCCGGGTGGAGGCTCACCGCACTTTGAATTCGTCTCGCGGTGTGGTATATACTAGATCACTCGACGGATTGACTGACAAGGAGATTCAGTCTTTCCTCGCTGAGCAGGGCATGACGGCTGTCCATAGGGTCATGAAAAAGGTCAACAATGACCTTGTACCGACCCGGACTCTTTTTCTTGACCTTTGATAGTGTTCAGCAGCCGTCGCGCATCAAAGCGGGCTACGAGGTTATTTCTGTTCGCCCCTATGTCGCGACACCTACACGCTGCTACCAGTGTCAGCATTTTAATCACACTCGCCAGTCTTGTTCCAATGCGGCTAAATGTGTCACTTGTGGCAGGAATGCCCATGAGGGTGACTGTCCACCTCTGTCTCCTCGTTGTGTGAACTGTCAGGGTGACCATGCAGCATCTTCCCGCAACTGTCCCATCTACAAGGAAGAACGCTGTATACAGGAAATTCGGGTCAAAGAGAAATTGTCCACCTCGGCTGCTCGCAAGCTATTTGCTAGTAGGAAGCCCACTCTGCTCCCAGCGGGGAAATACAGTACTGTCCTTGCCTCTCCTCGGACTACCAGGGAGGTGGCGACGCAGCACTACGGTCGTCCGTTCGGCCAGTGCTAAGATCGCCCGGTCGACGTCTCCTCTTCCTCCCGTCACCCCTCGGACACTGGCACCTTCATTAGCTTCTGCCAGGACGAAGACCCAGAAGTCAGATGCACGGGCCTTCTAGAAGGAACCGTCCCGTGCAGACTTCCTACGTACCTCGAACTCCCAGCCATCGACCAGTACTTCCACTAAACAAACTTCCAAGAAGGCTCATAGGAAGCACAGTTCTCCTTCTCCGCCACGGCGCATTTCTTCTCCTGCGCCACCCAGCGGTTGCCGCCCCAGGCCGTCATCCGTTTCACCTGGCCGCACCGCTGGTAGCCGAACATCTGGCCGTTCACCGGCGGAGGAAGTTCCCCCTCCCGGCCATCTTAACAAGATGGCCGATGAACCTATAGAACCAATGGACGATGACTGTCCGCCTACTGATAGCGGCAGCAGTGCTCGCTCGAAGCCAGGCCCTCAGCGGCCTTCGAGCTGACCCCTTCTTGCATCTTCTTTTTCTTTTTCTTCTCACGATGGCACTTATTCACTGGAATATTCGCAGCATTCGCTCCAACCGAGAGGACTTGAAGTTGCTGCTCCGCTTGCACCGTCCGCTCGTCGTCATTCTCCAGGAAACGAAGCTACGCCCATGCGATCAAATTGCCTTGGCACACTACACCTCTGTGCGTTTTGACCTACCCCCTGTGGCAGGTATTCCGGCTCATGGAGGGGTTATGTTGCTGGTCCGGGATGATATTTACTACGATCCCATAACATTGCACACCGGCCTGCAGGCAGTTGCCGTTCGAATTACTCTCCCCACTTTTACATTTTCTATTTGTACCGTTTACACTCCATCATCGTCTGCCATTACCAGGGCAGACATGATGCAAATTATTGCTCAGCTCCCTGCACCATTTTTGTTAACTGGAGACTTCAATGCCCACCATCCCCTTTGGAGCTCTCCAGCATCCTGCCCGAGGGGCTCCCTGTTAGCAGACCTTTTCAACCAGCTCAATCTTGTCTGCCTCAACACTGGTGCCCCTACTTTTGTTTCGGACACATCTCACACCTATTCCCATTTAGACCTCTCTATATGTACTACCCAACTTGCACGCTGGTTTGGTTGGTATGCACTTTCTGATACATATTCGAGCGACCACTTCCCGTGTGTTATCCATCTCCTGCATCATACCCGCTCTCCGTGCTCAACTAGTTGGACATCTCCAAAGCAGACTGGGGGCTCTTCTCTTCCAGGGCGACCTTCCAGGATCAAACCTTCACAAGCTGCGATAGTCAGGTCGCACACCTCACAAAAGTCATTCTCACTGCTGCTGAATATTCCATCCCTCACACTACTTCTTCTCCACATCGCGTACCAATCCCCTGGTGGACCGCAGCATGTAGAGACGCTTTACGTGCTCATCGACGTGCTTTACGCACCTTTCAACACCACCCTACAGTGGCGAATTGTATCAATTATAAACGATTACGTGCGCAGTGTCGTCGTATTATTAAAGAAAGCAAGAAAGCCAGCTGGGCTGCTTTCACAAGCACCTTCAACAGTTTTACTCCTTCTGTTGTCTGGGGTAGCCTGCACCGGCTATCTGGCACCAAGATCCATTCACCAGTTTCTGGCTTGACGGTCGCGAATGACGTCCTTGTGGCCCCTGAGGATGTCTCCAATGCATTTGGCCGCTTTTTCGCAGAGGTTTCGAGCTCCGCTCATTACCACCCTGCCTTCCTCCCACGAAAACAGGCAGAGGAGGCTAGGCCACCTAACTTCCGCTCCTCGAATCGTGAAAGTTATAATGCCCCATTCACCATGCGGGAACTCGAAAATGCGCTTGCCCGGTCACGGTCCTCCACTCCAGGGCCTGATTCTATTCATATTCAGATGCTGAAGAACCTTTCTCCTGCGGGTAAAGGTTTCCTTCTTTGTACTTATAATCACATCTGGATTGAGGGACATGTTCCCGCATGCTGGCGCGAGTCTATTGTTGTGCCGATTCCTAAGCCGGGGAAGGCCAAGCACTTGCCTTCCAGTTATCGACCCCTCTCGCTTACCAGCTGTGTCTGTAAGGTGATGGAGCGAATGGTTAACTCTCGTTTGGTTTGGCTGCTCGAATCTCGACACCTACTTACCAACGTACAATGTGGATTTCGTAGGTGCCGCTCTGCTGTTGACCATCTGATTACCTTGTCGACCTTCATTATGAATAACTTCTTGCGGAAGCACCCGACCACGGCTGTGTTCTTTGATTTGGAGAAGGCTTAAGACACCTGTTGGAGGGCGGGCATTCTCCGCACCATGCATACATGGGGATTTCGTGGTCGCCTCCCTCTTTTTATTCGTTCCTTTTTGATGGATTGACAGTTCAGGGTACGTGTGGGTTCTGTCCTGTCACACCTTTCGCCAGGAGAATGGGGTGCCACAGGGCTCAGTTTTGAGCATCGCTCTCTTCGCCATAGCGATAAATCCAATAATGGATTGCCTCCCAGCTGATGTATCAGGCTCCCTTTTCATGAACGATTTTACCATCTATTGCAGTGCGCAGCGTACATGTTTCCTGGAGCACTGTCTTCAGTGTTCTCTTGACCGTCTTTACTCCTGGAGTGTCGCCAATGGCTTCTGTTTTTCTGCCGAGAAGACGGTCTGTATTAACTTCTGGTGCTACAAAGAGTTTCTCCCACCATCCTTAAGACTCAGTCCCGTTGCTCTCCCATTCGTGGAGACAACAAAATTTTTAGGTCTTACATTTGACAGGAAACTTAGCTGGTCTCCACATGTGTCATATTTGGCTGCCCGTTGTACCCGTTCTCTAAATGTCCTCCGTGTTCTCAGTGGTATGTCATGGGGAGCGGATCGAACCGTCCTACTTCACCTATATCGGTCGATCGTCCGCTCAAAGCTGGATTATGGGAGCTTCGTATACTCCTCTGCACGGCCGTCCATCTTAAGCTGCCTCAACTCCATACAACATCAGGGTTTACGTCTTATGATCAGAGCGTTTTATACTAGTCCCGTCGAGAGTCTTCATGCTGAAGCCGGTGAATTGCCACTCACCTACCGGCGCGATATACTGCTTTGTCAGTATGCCTGTCGTCTACTGTCGATGCCCGACCACCCGTCTTATCGTTCCTTTTTTGACGACTCAACCATTAATATGGGTTGTATGTCTCTGCCCTGCTACCCCCTGGAGTTCGCTTTCGTCGCCTCCTTCAACACCTTGATTTTGCACTCCCTGTAACCTTTAGAGTGGGTGAGAGCCACACGCCACCTTGGCTCCAGGCTCAGGTTCGCGTTCACCTTGACCTAAGCTCGCCCCCAAAGGAGGTTACCCCCGGTTCAGAATACCACTCCCGTTTTGTCGAACTTCGTTCGAAGTTCATTAATATGACCTTCATTTATACAGATGGCTATAAGACCAATGACGGGGTCGGGTGTTCTTTTATTGTTGGGGCACAAAGTTTCAAATACCGGCTCCATGGCCATTGTTCGGTCTTCACAGCTGAGCTCTTTGGCCTCAACCAGGCCGTTCTTTACATCTGTCGCCACCGACATTCTGCTTATGTCATCTGCTCAGATTCCCTGAGCGCCATCCAAAGCCTCAGTGATCCGTATCCGGTTTACCCTTTGATGCACCGGATCCAACGCTCTCTTCAGCAGCTGGTGGATGACTGTTCTCCGGTTAGCTTTATGTGGGTTCCTGGCCATGCCGGTATCCCTGGGAACGAAGCTGCAGATGCCGCGGCCAAGGCTGCGGTCCTCCAGCCTCGGACAGCTTTTTGTTGTGTCCCTTCATCAGATTGTAGCAGGGTCATTTGTCAGTGCATTTTATCGCTGTGGCATGCCGATTGGGCTGCACTTACGGACAAGAAGCTTTGGGCCTTGAAACCTCTTCCTGCAGCTTGGACGTCCTCCTCACGCCCTTCTCGGCGGAGGTCGTTTTGGCCCGGTTACGAATTGGACACTGCCAGTTCAGCCATCGCCATCTGCTGACGACTGCGCCGGCGCCATTCTGCCCATGTGGGCAATTGCTGACGGTCTGCCACATTTTAACGTCCTGTCCGGATTTTAATACACTGCGTCTTGATCTTGACCTGCCATTTTAGCGGATGACCCAGGAGCAGCTGCTCGCGTTCTTCGTTTTGTCAACTTGACAAACCTGTCTAAGGACATTTGATTATGCTGTTTTTTGAATCCTATGCCTGTCAATCTGTCTTTTATCGTGTTTGCCCTTTTAGTTGCGGTTTTAAACTTTTGCCTCGCGGTGCATTCCTAACGTAGTCTGGGCACTAATGACCATTGAAGTTGTGTGCCCTAAAACCACCAAAAAAAAAATGCCTGGACCATACTCTTCAAAAGGAGGTACAAGGAGATAGCCACTATCATTGTTTTATAGACTACTTGATATAGCTGTACTAAACTCATACACACTATTAAAGACAAATGTGTCAAAGTGGAATGAAAGAAACCCAACACCGAAAATTGTATCTGCATGAATTAGGCCTTGAACCTTTGAAACCATGTGTAGAATAGTGATCCAAGGACTTAAAAGGACTCCAATTGCTTATCATTTATGATATGGGAGTCTTCCTTGGATATAAATGAGTAATTATCAAAATTACTCCAAATGAACTAACTAGGAAAGCAGTTTGTCTGACTGAAAACGTTTTCATGAAAGTTTTCAGTATACCATAACCTGTATATGTGAGAGTTTTTTAATTATTTTTTATTTATTTATTTTTAACTTTCCGTCAAGGGCAGAATTATTATGCAGGTACAAGATCAAAGAGAGTGTAGAAATTTTGGACAGCCTCTTATAGCCTGTAACACGGGCAAGTTTTGGCCTTGGTTGTTGCTCCTGTGTAACCTAAAATAATTTGATGCTCCTAGGGTTAAAAGCAAATTTGAACATCTTACTTTGCATTACATATCTGTCTTCCACTACATTGTTGCATCTGCCCAACTGAAATTGTGTCAAATAGTTTTGTTTCTTACAGCATGATAATACGTGCAGTAATGTCGAATTTCTGCTTAAAACATTGATAATACGGCTGTGGTGGGGTGGCTAGCCAGATGAAGCTATGAGTGCAGGATGAGGCAGCAGGCAGGCTGCGGGAAGCAGGAAATTAAGGTTTTCGTAGCTGGATGGAATGTGTCTTGTCTACAGCTAGGCAGCACAATATGGAGGTCCCAGTGGCTTGGTAAAAGGGTGATGAATTGTAATATTCTACAGAAGACACACAAAAAGCCTTACAGCCATCTGCTACATGAAGACTACACACAGCTTACGGAACTCATCATCCAACTGACACTTACAACACATCAAATGATGCCAGCAATTACAAGTAGTAGTTACTTTTACTGCATTTACTATGGAACAATTTGTTAGTAAGTATAAAAATTTTGTCTTTTTATATGCAAACAGTGCTGTAACTATGAATACATCCATATCAACACACTTCATACAATCAGCGTAAGTATCCTGTCTGTTATCCAACAAATTGGTAAGTTTAGTTAACCATATCTGATGTTTGTAATGTATTTAAACTAGTAATTTGACTAGGAACACATTGTCAGATGTTGAGCAGTGGTCATGTGACGAAGTATTTAAAGGAATGTGCACACCAGAGCTCGAGGTCTTTTATTTAGTTTCATGTCGAGATAAAGTCTTCTGGCCAGTGTTATTCAGAGTGGTGAGATCGGTGAGTTTAGGGAAACCATAGAGCCGCAGGACCTCTGTCTGTATTAGTGGGACTTAGAATATTTCGTGGCCGTGAGCTGAACACTTGAATATGTTTCAGGACATTGAATTTGCATGTCACCTCTGTGATTGATTCTTTTGCAACCATACAAACGTTACCATAATTTAATGGTTCATAAGTAGCTGTAAATTTTTGTAGCTTTGCTGCATTATATGATTTCAAATGTGTGACAAATTTGGTCTTTATTTGTCTTGATGGTCTTGATCATTGTGAGCCTTAGATTATTCTGTGAATGTTAATGAGATTTTGTGCGAACAAAGTCTATGATTTTGCTACTGATGCTTGGTGAATTAATGCACAACTTCACACACTTATTCCACACATGCTACTGTCTGGTGGCCTAAATGCTCTGCTTGCCTATGCAAACTACATTATGCACCACTACTTGAATAAAAACTGTAAAGCAGTCATAAATCCAAAGATTATTTTGAACACTACAGTGCTTAACTGTATATGGTGTTGGTGTGCCGTTGCCTTCCTCTGACCTTTGACCTGATTTACCCAGCCAGCTATGGGGGACCTACAGTTTAGCATGAGTTCCAAACCATGGTGCAACTCAGCATTTTTCGCATTGAAAAACATTGCCAGAGGGGAAAGAAGTGGTAGGTGACATATCCTCGGATTGATAGGGGATCGGATCCGAGGGATGTGGATTTGCAGTCTGGCCCTTTACCACGGAGTCAGAGCCACACACAGTTGAACCATTAATTTACGTGAATCCACCATTCACAAATATGTTTATTTGCTTACTGACACTTTTGCTTCAGATTGCAAACGGTGTGCATTCTTTCCTAATATTTTACCATTACACAATGTACAGTATTTCTTGCACTTTATCACATTTCTCAGCTAATCAAAGGTTACAGGATTAAAATTGTGGTCAAAAATGGATGTAAAAGCAATGGTGCACAAGCATCCCCTACTGACGTCAGGAAGTTGTGCTGAAGTTGTAGGCCATACAGTTTCCACACTGGCTATCACTCTTGTCCCATTGTAATTGAGTTTCTCGTTCATGGATACAATTTGTGATAGACAGCCACCGATTTGTTGCATCTGGGGCTCATCCAGAGTAGTTACAAGAATTTCATTGCAGACTGTGTAATTACTTTTTATGGGGGATCACTAATTGCTATTTACATTGTTCAGAATGAAAATAATGTATGTTATCTTAAAGAGACATTGAGAGTAACTTACCTCCACCCCCCTCCACCAGACACAAGTCATTTTTAGTTTGCCTTGCCATTAAACATAATTGTTAATTAGGAATTTGTTTTCATTTCAGTATTTCAAAATTAAAGGTTCCTGGTGAACCAGAGCAAATACCTGATGTGTATTTAGACGGCATGTGGTACTTGAATGAAACTTGTGCAGTTCCAAGTGGGTGTAATTTGCGGACGCCAAAGTTTCTGAATGAAAGAAAGCTATCACGGAATCTCCCATATTCCAACAGAATTTTTCATGTAAGTGCACAGTTTTTAATAAGTTTGTAAATAATATTAATTTTAGAGCTTCGGACGATATTTAGTTTGTGTGTAGAAAAAGATTGTTTGGATAATCTCTTACCGGCTTCACCAACTTCTGGCTGAGCATGATAATGGATGTATCTGGACCATTACTGATGAAGATAAACAACCTAATTTTTATGGCCCATAAAGCAAATATGCAATAACAGCCTCAGAATCGCTTGTTCTCCTCAAATAAATGGTTGAGCTTCAGAGCTGTTCACACGGCAGAATATTTTCACTGTATATGTTTTAAATTTTTTAAAGTTCAACCATGTTAGTATGGAACAAATTAGCACTGCGCTGGTGTGTCAGTCAGTATGTCAAGAGGTGAACCGCAGCAAGCCTCACAACAAGACAGACAAGAATGCAAGTGCTGCTGTGATACTTTACAAGACACTGTGAGGTAATGCTATGTAACTTCACTGCCCAAGTGCCACTACAAAACCGAATGTAGATGAAAAAGAACTGAGCTAGAATTATTATCGAATTTACACAGTGAAGCAATGAGCATTGAAGGGTCTGCTAAATGAGGACAAATGCACTCACACTCAGAACCACAGGTGCCGACGTGACCAGTTAAATTGAGAGGCTTTCAGACCTCAAGAACACTTTGTCATGCTGTCATTCTGTAAATATTGTTAGAGCCAGAGAGATTGACAGTGTATTAAGTTTCAGTGAAACAATGATGAGACTGATGACTGACAAGCCTACGACTTGCTTGCTCACTTAAACACTGAGTCTTGATGCATACCACAGCCTTGGTCTGCTGCTGTTGCTACCTATTGGGTCATCACGGATAATGTGCAAGCTGCTGTCATCACACTGATCAGGCAAGACACATCCGAGTACCTACCTGACCAATTTGTGAGCATCTGCTGCAGTCTTGGTCGATCTGTGATGGATTACCAGGGCCTAATCTTCACAACTGAGTTCCTGGACCACAGTCGGTAGTCTTGACCTGAACACGCCACAGCCTGTCGTAGATAGTGCTGGAGTGGGACACTACTTGGTCACTGGGGGAACATTTAGGCATGTATGTATAGTGCATAAGAGCAGTAGAGCAATATTGAAGGTTTAATTGTGTTGTGGGGGTGTGACAGGGTGGAGGATAGAAGCACGAGAGAAGGTAGACTGCCAGGTTGTCGTCACACTCTTACCACCTTAAAAAGTCTGCAAACTATGAGCAAGCTCATTATTCCCCACTCGATCTACCCGACTATATCACAAGAAGCAGCAGTCGATTGTTTAACAGAGTTACACCAACTCTCCACAGTGCGCCTTACAAATTACTGACAATGCCGTGTGCAGACATGCCCAGATGTGTTTATTTTCCACAACGTGTGTTAACATTACAGGGAATACAGATACTAATAATACTAATGCAAGAAAGGAACTTGGGCAGAATCTACATAAATTCCTGCACACTACTCCACACTGCCAAAGGGGAAATTGATTCTTTGTCATATGGTATGGCAGCTATAGCATTCTTATGAGGAAAGCAACTTCCCCCAACATGATCACTGCTTGCTTTCCATTTTGCAGACTACATCCACAGTATTTGCTGTCCAGCTCTTTTATATGAGTTGACATAAATAACTTCACTGATTATGTGTTTACATTGTTGTTATTTTCAGTTTATTAAATGAGTGCTTGTTTCCAGTTGGTAAGTGAGCTGTTATGTTAAGTGTTGAACAGCTGGAGCTGTCAAATGTCTACCACATTGAGGAGCCTGTCCCTAGTGTAACACGCTGTTAGTATGTATTTGACAATGTCAGTTTCATTGTCTTCACAATCACTGCCTGGAATCGTTTCCACAGCACGACGTGTATCAAAGGCATCACCCCAGCCTCAGCTCTCTCAACTGCAACAGAAGTGGGTCATCTGGGTGTTATTAAACTTCAGATATCTCAATGCGTGTCAAGCAATCCCTTAAAAAGATTACTGTTCTAGACTTGAACGTAAACAGTCCCATTCCATCGGACATATTCACATGCATCTGGGAAGATACGCTGTGGATGTGTGTTTCCAACCAACACTGAAAAGATCACTGACAACATGACTCTCGCAATTATACATTTCTCAGCAATTGCTTGTAGAAAAGTGTTGTACATAAAAGCTCACTTAATAGCTGAAAATAAGTACTCCTTTATGTGATATGAGCCTTAACTGACACATGAGGGTGGTCTGCATTGTTCTCGGAATGGAATAGAAAAAAAGTACTTAGAAAAAAAGTACTTAGAAAAAAAGTACTTACATCACTGAAACTTCTTTAATTTTTCATTGTAGTCTCATTGTAGATTAATGCACTTGGTCCAACGATGTTACAGTGCCTTGATCCCATCTCGAAAATGAGTTTCCTCCAAACCTGCAAAATAGTTGCGAACTCCAGCTATCAATTCTTCGTTTGAAGTGAATCTTCGTCCACCAAAAAAAAATTTCAGTTTTGGGAAGAGATAGAAATCTGACGAAGCCACAGCAGGTGAATAAGGTGGGTGTGCAACAATTCATATCTTAGTTCATGTAATGTTGCCATGGCAACAGCACGTTTGCAGGTGTGCATTCTCTTGATGGAAGGTGACTTTCTTCCTTGCTAAACCTGTCCTTTTTTTGTGAACTTTTGTTGCAATTTGTCCAGGGGGTTAGCCAGGTATTCTTCAGTAATTGTTTCCTGGTAGGGAGATAATCTACAAATAGAATCCCTTTCACATCCCAGAACACTGATTCCATGACGTTTCTCGCCAAAGGAATTGTCTGCTTACTTTTGGTGGCATAGAATCAGCATATTTCCACTGCTTTGACTGCTGTTTTCTCTCTGGGGTATAGTAGTGCACCCAAGTTTCATCTGTGGTCACAAACCAGAGCAAAAAATCTTGTTCGTTTCTCCTAAAATGGGCCAAACATTGTTCCGATATGTCCTTTCTCATGCATTTTTGATCCAGCGTCAAGTCGCAGCACCCATCTTGCAGATAATTGTTTCATTTTTAATTCTTCAGTTAACATGCGATACACCCTTTCATATGACAACTGGCACGGGTGAGCAATTTCACACACTTTCAATCGGCAATCCTCCATGACTGTTTTGTGCACTTTTGCAATGATTTCTGGAGTAGTGACACATCTTGGCCGGCCACTGCATAGATCATCTAAGCTCTGCCAACCAAATTTAAATTCATTTGTCCACTTTGCAACAGCAGAATATGAAGGAGCAGAGTCCCCCAGTGTATTCTGGAAATTTGCATAATTGGCATGAATGTCCTTTGCTTTCATACCTTTCTTTACGAAGTACTTGATCACTTCTCAATTTTTTTCTTTATTATTATTATTTTTTTTTTTTTTTTTTTTTTTTTCCCCTCTCTCTCTTTCCTCTCCTCCACCCCCCAACCCCATCTTCACAAATCCCTACGCGGGAATAACAACAGAGCCACAGCTCTCCTCCAAGAGCACTGACGTGGCACTAGCACTGACTTCTCATGGTGATTCCAAGAACTTTTCAAACCACCCTTGTATATGCAGCTTCCAAAGTTCTTGGGTATACTGCCAAATCGAGTTTTTGTCATTACATTTCTGCGAACAACCGTTCCACCATCAGATGGTGCTGATGGAATGATGTGTCTGTTGTGTGCTGACAGTATTCATGCCTGCCAGTCCAGTGTTCAGGACTCGTTGGGCCTGTGCGGTGGGGGCTGTGTGTCTGCAGTGATAGGAAGGAGAGTCTGTTGCCTTCTACCACCATCCCTGTCACATCTCGCATCTGAATGTCATGTTCTGTTTTGATGGAGCTTAGTATTGGCTCCTGTGCCTAAGTTGGGATCCTGTGTCCCTGTTGATGGAATTATGTCACAGAGTTTTCAATCATTTCTTTGAATATGGAGTTCCAAAATTTATTAGTGGTTTGCTGGTAATTCGTTTGATGTTCATTTCCAGTGCATTGTTCTGCTATTCCAGTCTAGCTGGGCAGCAGTAAGCAGGTTGGGCACCCCTGTTCTGTATGTTGATCTTAGATTGTGCTGATCAGTTGTCCAATATAAGTTGTTTCTCATTTGAACAGTTCTCGGGTACCCAACTGGGTAGCATCGTAATTTCTCCACAATATTTTGGCAGACGTACATGCTGCCATCTTCAGGTGGTGCCTGACGAATGCTGTGCTGTTCATCTCGGCACCCTATATATACTAGCCGTTACCCCCTCCACCGTTCCTCTCCTGGTGTCTTCGGTGCAGTCAGTGCAGCGGCTACTGGAGGTGGTGGGGGAAGAGGTGCCTGGGGCCTGCAGTCTCCCTGCTGCTGCCGTCTGGGGCAGTCCTTGATATCTGAGACCGCATCTTTCTCTCCAGGCTGAGTGCAGGGTTCCAAGCTTGACTAAGTCGAAGGCTGCTGTCTTTATTAATTAGATAGTCCTGTAGTCGGATTTCGATGGCCTCTTTAGTAACGCAGTCCCAGAAGTAGGAGGATTGACAGAATATTTTTGTTTTTTCATAGTCCATAGTATGGCCAGTCTTAATACAATGGTCAGCCACAGCTGATTTAGTGGCCTGGCGTATTTCGGTATGGCGCTTGTGTTTGCGGCACCTCTCTTCTACAATGTGGAATGTCTCCCCATTGTATGATTTTCCACACTGACAGGGAATTTGATAAATGCCTGGTTTTTGAAGGCCTAGGTAATCTTTCACTGAACCCAGTAGAGTCAAGGTTTTTGCAGGGGGTTGGAATACACATTTCACATTGTGTTTCCCCACACAAGCATATCTACATATATATACTCAGCAAACATATGTGAAATACATGACAGAGGGTACCACATGGGAAGAATGACTGCTTAAATGCCTTTGTGGGTGCTGTAATTAGCCTAATCTTAATTTCGGCCAATTTGGGAGTGATATGTACGGAGCTGTGGATACATTATTTGTAGATTCTTCATTTGACGGTGGTTCTTAAAACTTTGTAAGTAAATTTTTGCAGGATAAGTTGCACTTATATTCTAGAGTCTTCCATTTCAGGTTTTTCAACATTTCTGTGACAGTCTCACATGTCAAACAAACCTGTGAGTATTGGTGCAGTTGCTCTTCTTTCATTTTCAATATCCCCTGTTAGTCCCACTTGGTATGTACCCCACAGACTTGAGCAGTGTTGTAGGATATGTCACACGGCTGTTTTGTAAGCAGTTATCTTTGTGGACTGACTGCATTTTTGCAGTTGGTGTCAATAAACAGAAGTCTGCCACCTGTCTTCTCTCTGGATATGACCGAGCCTTATGTAGTCATTACATTTCAAATACCTGTGTACTGTTACTCCTGAATATTTTTATGAGTAGAGTGCCTCCAATTGTAATTCATTGTTGTTTTAGTCTGTTTTTTGAATTGTACAGTTTACATTTCTGAATGTTTAAAATAAGTTGCCAGTCTTTGCTCAAGTTTCACTTCTTATCAAGATCTGAATATTTACATGGTGTTTGTCGGGTAGTACTTCATTATAAATAACTGCACTGTTTGCAAAAAGTCTGTGGTTACTATTAATACTGTCTGACTGGTTAGTAACATATAATGTGAAAAGTGTCCCCCACACAATTTCATGTGTATGCCGGAAATTAATTCTATTTATTCTTCAGTTTCAGCATACCATTGACAGGGAACAGCAACTTTATTTAAATTCCCTAAATATTTATTAATGATTCTGTCAACAGTTGTATTTAATGATTAGGTGACTAGTTTTGAACCCTTATATGTTCATTTTCAAGCTTGGCCCACTGAGGCTGCCTTGACAGTGCCTGACCTTAATAATAAAAATTGAGTGGCAACACATGCTTTATAAATGTTAGCAGGATGAATGCCACAATCCACACATGCCTGTTGCCAAGTCAAAACCAAATTTCATTCATCTTGTTAACATTTTTAGAACATGTGTTGCTACTCAATGTTTATTACTAAGATCAGGCACTGTCAGTGCAGCCTCAGTGGGCCAGGCTTGAAAATGTACCTTTAAGGGTTCAAAAGTAGTTGCCTAATAAATAACTGCAGCTGTTGACAAACCATTAATAAATGCTTTAAGGAATTTTACTTATGTTGATGACTCTCAAATCAAAATAGCATGCTACTCCTTCCATACCAATACATCTTCAGATCAGTCAAAAATTTTGTTCGATACCCATAGAACCATAATTTTGTTAATAAATGATGCTGTGGTACTGATTCAAATGCTTTTTGGAAGTCAAGAAATACTGCATCCACCTGACTGTCTTGATCCAAGGTTTTCAGGTTGTCGTGTGAGGAAACTATCAGTTGGGTTTCGTGAGATAGAAGTTTTCAGAATAGGTATTAGTTGCAATGGATAATGTCATGTGTTCTAGGATTCTACAACTGTGTATGTCAATCAAATTCGGTGGTAATTTTCAGATCACTTGTACAACTATTCCTATAGATGAGTGTGATGTATGAGATTTTCTGAACACTAGGCTCAGCTGTCCCTTGAAGGGTCAGTGGTATATTATGGTTGAAGTTAGCACTAACCTAGCTGCAAACTATGTATAGAATTTGATAGAAATTGCATTAGGCTCTGGGGCCTTGCTTAATTGTAGCTATTTTAGGTGTTTCTCAGTGTTGCAGGCACTGATATCTGTATCATTCCTCTTCACGGTGTTGCAAAATGTAAATTGGGACAGTACTTTTGTATCTTCCTTAGTAAATAAACATTTGAAAACAGAGTTGACCATTCTGTCTTTTGCTTTGCTACCATTAATTTCAGTTCCTGTATCATCTTTCAGTGTCTGGACACTAAAGTTTGGTGTGATTAACAGCTTTACATATGACTGAAATTTGTTTTGCCTTTGTAGTAAAACTTCTGAGAAGATTCTGCTTCACATATTTCCGTCTTTACAGCCAAACACTTCTAAATCAGTGGATCTGTCTATAGCCCTATGCTTCGTTTCACACTTATTATGCAGTAGTCACTGTCTCTTTAGAAGTACTTTTACAGTTGCTGTACGCCATGGGGGTTCCTACCATAACAACATTTTTTACTAGGTACATTTATATCCAGTGAAAGCACGTTGATTCGTGTTGGGATAGCTGTCAGTAGAACACCTGCCTGTGAAAGGCAAAGTCTCAGGTCTGAGTCCCAGTCCAGTCCACAGTTTCAATCTGCCAGGTAGTTTCACATCGGTGCCCACTCTGCTGCTGAGTGTATATTTGTTTGGATCCAGTGCATGGACAACTATTCTTTTAAACCTCAGTGACAATACTTTTACATGCTGGAGCCCATAGCTAAGTGTTTTATTTTCTTCTTTGAGATATGATATGACTGCCTCTTTATCTAGTTTACTGAACCTGTAAATGTGCCTACCAGTTTTAGCTGTCCTTTGTACTTCGGTAATTGTCACAGATACCAGTTTTGGTATGGATGTCCTCAGTGACATATGGCAATTTGTTTGCTATTTTGTGTGGCTTTCCAAGCCTACTGTTCTAGTTAGTTTTCAGAGAATGCATTTAGTAAAGCAGCTCATACATGATCAAAGTTGTTTGCCAAATTTGCCCTTTTCTACCCACAGGTTTCTCAGACTAGCCCGAACACATACCAACAAAGTTTGTCAGTTTCATCTCTCTATGGAAGCAGACACTGTTTGTTTTGCACACTATTTTGACACTAGTAGGAATGACTACCAAAGCAGACAAAGCATTTTGTGCACGGATTTGACCATTGTGAATAAAGAAAAAAAAAAAAAGAAAACAAGGTGGTGGTCCTGGAAATGGCTGAAAATGAGAGAGAAGCATATCCATGAAAATTTGCTAAAGGAAATAATACTGCCATAATCTGATGATTACATAAACTTTCTCAGAATGGACAACCAAGCTTCTTATAATTTGACTTATTTCAGTCTCTCATTAGAAAAGAAAACACAAGTATGCGAAAATTTATTCTCCTCTACTTGACTGTCTAACGACAGTTCACTAAAATACCATCACCATATGCATAATCATGGAAGAACAAAAGAGCTTCAATTTTTTTATTTAATTGCACTCTTGCTTATATGTTGTGCACAGAATATTGATTAATAGCCAGGAGTTAGACTGTTTTATCAGAGGGGGGGGGGGCTGCATTTCTTTGGATCTTACATTAAAACTTTGTGTCTCGACAGCTATGCTATCTTCAATGGATGCAGAGTCACCTAAGCTAAAAGAGGTTTGTGTGGACTCCACACACACTGTCAACCCGCTGACTAGCAGCCTCTGACATGAATTGCACCCATCACCTATTTAGGGAGGCTGTAAAGTCTCGGTCCTACATCATAAGAAATCACAGTGCAGCTTGTTACAGAACCTTTGAAGTCTCTTGTTTAAGCATTCTGCTTTGATCAGAAACTGAAGACACATCAGTTTTGGGGATAGTGCTACCGATTGTGAACTTTATTGACATTCCACAAGGAAAGCTGGTTTTGTCGACTTCATCTGCCAGTTTCTGAAACAATCAGAGTACCACATCAGACTCCAGATGAGAGGCATTATTTGTTCCCGTGCATGCCACAGTCTGCAGTTGGTTGCATCTTCTACCTCAGCAATGTGTTTGGACTGCCAGTGATTAAGAGACCCCATATACTTTTGAGCTTACTTCCCCCTGAATTGTGTTGGAGCAGGGTTCCCAGAAGTGTGTGTCATTGCTTCAATTTCAGTGGAAGACAGAATGTCAGACCGCTTGCGACCTGATTGGTAGGTAGTCAGAGAGTGCGCAGAATAAGGTTAAGGTTGTGGATGGAGCCATAAACAGTTACTGTGAGTTGCACAATCAAACACACAACTTTATTTGTCTAAGAACCACTTATTCACACGTTGGCTTAAGGATCACAACTAAACAATACTACTGAAGGCATGGTTAAAGAAAACTTAAGATGCTTTCTGGGCTGAAGGCCCAAAAACCACACAGCAAACACAAGAACGACTGAAGGCCTGGCTTAGAAATCAAAAGCAATTACAAATAGAAGGTAAAATTTTAAAAAAATGCAATGAAAATAATTAATGGTTGAAGACCTACACTACACGTCTGAAGGACAACTATAATTAACGCATATTAAAACAATTTTTTCCAAGCAAGAAAATTTCCTTTCAAACTTACAACAGAATGGCCAAAGCCTGCAAGGCTGCAGGCCACAGACAAATTTGAAACCACAGCTGAAGACCTGAACAACTCAGATAACTAATTTAGAATAAATCCCTTGCTTCTTATAAAAAAAAAAGCCTTTAGAGAATACACACGGCTGAAGGCCTTATTAAGGGGTTCATGCAAATCCTTGGCTGAAGGCCACACACAACACAAAGAACAACTAAAGGCTTAGGGCTGGATTACAAAAAATTCAGATAGAACAATTTCTAAGGATAAAAGATTTTTTAAAAACAATCAATGCTCAAAATTTTAGTTTAACATGGCGGAAGTCCTTTATGTAAAAAAAAAAAATTAATACACGGCCAAAGGCCGCGCACAATGCTTCAACTAAAATGAAAATCACTATTTAAAACAAACAGAACAAGTGGTGCTGAGAAGTGTTCAAAGGGTCAGCCTGGGAAGGTAGCTCAAACGTAAGGTGAGGTGAGACAGTCATCCAAGAGTTGAAGTTACATAGTCAGATGGCAACCCAAACTAGGGACAGCCCAAGGACCAACCAACAATTTAACCAATTCCCTTCCGTTCAACCAACGGAACAATGATGGAGAATATCAGCCAAGGACAAGAATACAAACAGCATTACGCTTCAAGAAATCGGCGTCTAAAAACCGCCATGGGAACAATAACCACTCTAAGCAAAATATGAACCAAACCACTTAGAAGGCTGTCAAACTACACACTGTGCTGGACAGCAACTACATGATGAGAAAAAGGCACGCTGCCTACAAACTATACTAACAACCAGGGCAGGTAACTGGAGCGTTAACGGCCACAGGGCAGAAAATTGCACTAGTGCACTTCACTGATAAGTAACAGTCAGTTTAATGATTAATCACAACATAGGAAGACAGCTGCAAGATTTTGCTGACTCCAACACATCATACGATGCTGCTGGCCCGAACAGCCAAGGGGGCCACAGCCTGCAAATGAACGAAGAGAAGTCACAATAGTTGAGGTTTCATAACAGATTAACTGATCACTCAACTTCAGTGTCCAGGTTCAATGGGCAACAAACTTGTTGCTCTTGCAGCTAGCGCTCCACGATCCGACAGTGCGTGCACATTGCCAGCGCCCCCAGTCTGGCCTCGCACCATGGAGACTTGCTTTATGCTCCGTCTGAACCGACTCACTCCATCCAACGCACAGACAGCATTACAATAAATGGTCAGTCAAAACCAACTCGAACAGTACTAAAACCATTTTAATGAAATTAAAAAAATATATATAAAATGAAATGATTTTGAAAAATGTACGGGGGGGGGATTGTAAATGTTACTTTTTAAATTGTTTTTTGTTATTTTATCTTTCTTTCAGTACGAACTTTGTTGTAGAACCCCTTATTTACGTGTGGTAATAAAAATTCATTTAGACAGAATTAAGCACATTTAAAATTATGTGAACTTAGTCAACCCTCTCATGCTGATAAATTCATATTAACTGATTAAGAACATTTAGTTGAGAATTGTATAAATTAAAAATTTTTTTAATATATTTCGGCATTGGCACACATTTTCTAAATGCAGTGGTTTTTTTAAATATTTACTTAATTCTTTCCCGGCGTTAGCTATGGAACACAAGACTGTTTCTGTTAGCAGAAAATGGTTAAATATTGCCAAGCCGACCTGATCGTTTAATTATCATTGATAAAACACACTTCACTATACATTTAAGTTATTTGCTTTAGAAATTGAAAGAAACAACAAATTGTTAAATTTCAACGTTAAGTATCTGTCTATGAATGCACAAATGTGAAACCAGTAATAAATTCCGTCAGTCTCAGGATCGCTGTAAAAGAAAAACATTTTCTTAATTCACTGCTAATTTTTATCTGCTCCCGATTTACGGTTTTGGTTAATTTTTCTTAGCGGAACATTTTTTTAAATGTGCCGCCGCTGCAAATCGTTCGGTCGCAGCACAGCCCAGCAACACCAGCGATAATTGCTAAAAATGCTGAAAATTCTTTAAAGAAATATTATAGATGACATGGGCAAGCTAATTTACATTAGCAATACACAATTTTGATAAATTATAATGTATGTAGACCACAACAATAATTCAACTTACATTAGTTTGTAATTTCTCCTCTAATCGCGGCTAAATCTAGATACAGACAAATGAAGTCTACTCATTCATAAAATGCTACGTCACAGGTTCCTCTCTCTCTCAGCTCTCGAGGAAGACGACAAAGAATGCACACTATGTATTCCTATTTATACCACTCCCAACCGTCAATGTCTCTTTGCAATCTGCGGCTGTATTTTACATTTTTCTTATTGCAGATATTGACACATTTCGTAATTACATTATGAGTATAGAAATATCAGTCATAAATACACTGAGAATATTATTACAGAAAATATTACAATAATAACGAATGTCCTTTATACAAAATTAAATAATATTATTTGTTAAATAATTACAGTATATACAAATTGCTTCATAGCGGCGTATATAGTACAATTAAATTTTAGTTTATTAATAGTGTGTGTGCTGCCAGGGAACGTTACACCATTCACTGAGGAACAACAAGGACAAATCAAGAGTCGACACACAGAGAGAACCCAGAAGCAGTCGGAAGACCAAATACACGTCGCCCGATGAGACAACCGACTGAACAGCCAACCAACGGTCGTCCCTGCTCAAGTCTCCTTCCATCGGACAGTGCATGGGTGTCACCAGCAGTCGGGCGAGTACTGGCTGTGCAGACCTCACAGGAGCTCATTCCCTACTGAACTCACTGCACACCACGACCCGGAAATACTAGTGGTTGCTCCAAAGATAGTATGACAGTTCTCTTATTGATAGCACTGTTGCTGCCACTCATGGGCAGGCAGGCTAGCAACTTAGTGACGCCAGTGAATTGAATAAGTAACATGACAGCAGTACCGCAAAGACAAGATGTCAAGTAATAAACGGCACAAACACGAGTTGCGCATGGCTCAACCTCCCCCCCCCCCCCCCCTTCCACCCGCCGCCACCCCCCTATCCCTCAAACATCAAACTGGGGATCACAAGCCAAAATGAAATTGACTGGCAGTTCCTTAATGAAAACAAGACAATGGCCATGAGAAAGCCGCAAGTGAGACACTCACTCGGACCCACCCATGCAGAGGGAACACCTGCCCACTGGGCACCCAACATCCCTGCACCAGGAAGGGACTGATCTAAGTCCTGTGAGATGACCAACCCAGGTACCGTTTCTAGCTCAACAACGAAAAGAGATACCAGAATTTGAGGCAATAAGATGATGTCTTTGAACTAATGCATTAACTGTGCCTGCACCCTGTCTGACTGACTGCCACAAAATGGAGTCCCTTCCAAAACACAAATGGTGTCCTCAAGGCCCCTAATTGCCTTAAACAAAGCTCAAGGGCTGCTTCTGTCTCAACCACTACGTCTGGTTTGGCAGAACAGAGCGGACCAGGTTATAGTTGTGGAAAGGGGCCAATATCAGTTACTGTCAGTTGCACAAAACATGCAAACTTTTTCTTGAAACACTTAATCGCAGATGCCATTAAAAGAACCAACATGGCTGAAGGCCCGGACACAACTTATTAAAGTTGCCTTAAGGAATACACATGGCTGAAGGCCTTGGTTACAAAATTTAACATAAAAACTCGGCTGAAGACCACACACTGGAGATAAAGAACTGAGGGCTTAAGGCCTGGATAACAAGAATTTGATAGAGAAGAAAATTTTAAACAAGTAACTTCAAATTTTAATTTAAGACATCTCAAGGCCTTATCTTAAAATATTTCATGTAAAATATGAAACTTCCTGGCAGATTAAAACTGTGTGCCCGACCGAGACTCGAACTCGGGACCTTTGCCTTTCGCGGGCAAGTGCTCTACCATCTGAGCTACCGAAGCACGACTCACGCCCGGTACTCACAGCTTTACTTCTGCCAGTATCTCGTCTCCTACCTTCCAAACTTTACAGAAGCTCTCCTGCGAACCTTGCAGAACTAGCACTCCCGAAAGAAAGGATATAGCGGAGACATGGCTTAGCCACAGCCTGGGGATTTCATGTAAAATTTGGCTGAAGGCCACATACTGAACATAGAACAACTCAAGGCCTAAGGCCTGGATAATAATAAGGATTTCAAATGGGCAAAATCCCCTTTCTTTTTAAAAAAAAAAATGTTTAAGCAAGAATCTTCCAAGTTTTAATTTAAGATGGTTGAAGGCCTTATCTTAACATTAAAACAAACCAAATTAATAGATGGCTGAAGGCCTCGCACAGTACTTGAGACTAAAAGAAAATCACAGTCTAAAACAACAGAACAGTGGTGCTCAGAAGTGCTCCAAGGGTCAGCCTGAGGAGGTAATGCTAACATAAGTTTAGGTGAGACAGGCAGCCAAGCGTAATACTAAATAATCAGATGGCAACCCAACCCAGGAACAGCCGTAGGACCAACCAGCAACCTAATAAATTCCCTTCCGCCCGACCAACAGCACGACAACAGGAATATCACTGATGACGAGGATACCAGCAGCTCTACGTCTTGAAAATTGGCGTCTAAATACAGTCAAGGCACAATAACCATTCAGAAATATGAACAACACCAAAGGCTGTCGAACTACACGCCGTGCCAGACAGCATCAACATGGTGAGGAAAACACACTGTCAGAAAACTTCGCTAACAACCAGGGCAGGTAACTGGAATGTTAACGGTCACAAGGCAGAAGATACCACGGGTGCACTTCACTAATAAGTATCAACCAATTCAATAGTTAAACACCACACACAAAGACGGCTGCAAAATTTCACTGACTCCAGCACACCATACGTTGCTGCTTGCAGGAACGGCCCAGAAAGCAACAACTGGTAATGAACGAGGATATGTGACAGCAGTTGAGGTTTCATAACAGGTTAACTGAGCACTCAACTTCAGTGTCCAGGTTCAGTGGGCGATGAAATCTGTAGCTCTCGCACCTAGCGTCTCAAAAATCCGACCACGCGTGCATACCGCCAGCAGCCCCAGCCTGACCTTGCACCGCGGAGACTTGATCGCTGCTCTGTCCCTACTGACCAACTGCCACACACACGACACACTGAAATATAGCGCTCACACCAAAGATGGTACAGCAGTACTAGTATCAATAAGTGCTGCTGCCACTGATGGAAGCAAGTCAGCTACTCGTTATGGCAGTAACTCAGAGAGAAATAAGACTCTACTCAATTGTGGCAGATGCCAAAGAACAAGGCATCAGTGCGAGCCAGTCACGGCTCAGTCAGACTTTTTGTTTGGAGGGATGGGTGTAATACCCTGTGTTCTTCCTCATCACTGCCTCCTCTATACAAAGCATTTAGACCTACCGATGACACACATCTATCAGTCAAGTGGATGAGCAGTGATAGATGTTGTACTCCCAGCAGAAAAGGCAGTATCTATTGGAGAGGCCATTCTTGAGGTACTTCGATATCCCTGGTGCTTGACCGACCATCAGCATTTTGCTAAACACACCCATTCAAAGCATCTTCTGTCCCTTTTGAGCAGTCAGTGATTTTCAGCTGCTTACAAATAGCAACTAACTCAGCCCATGCCCGAGAACAGCAATCACAGTGGGTCTGCATTTTGACTGGTATGCTGTTTTTTATGTAAATTGGTCTCACTGATATTGTTCTGACTTCATGATCTGTTACACCACAGGTATTACTCGTTCTGTTTAGGATTTGAAGCTGCAACACCCAAATGTGAGATAAAATTCACAAATTCCCTGAAGACAGCTTTGTGTCTCCAGCTCCTATCAAGATTATGCTCACTAGTGCTGTCAGTGTACACTACTGTTGAACGGAGACAGTTATAATGTTCACAAAACATTATCTCATAAGGGATAAATTTGTCACAGTCATAAAATTTCAGACACTGGCTTATAACAAACAGATAAGTGCATAGAAGAAACTGAAAATATTGTTCTCATGCAATTCAATAAAGGGGAAAAGATTTTCTAAAAAGATAATTTTGCAAAAGTTTATAGAATGCACAACTGTCGCTCATAATTTACTAAGAAGTAAGTTACATACCTCACACATAGGCCTCCAAAAATTCTCAAAAATGTGTGCTTCACTATGTAAACACAGTGACATTTTGGAACGATTCTTTTTGAACCAGGACATTGTTGCAAAAGAAGAATCATAAATTCAATCCACAGTTGATGATATAGTGTGAATTTTGTGTAGCACTTCTTTATAATTGAAAATATATAATATGTCATGACACTCACTAGTTTTGACATAATCAGTAAAGTGTGGGAAAGTGACATGAACAGTAAAATGTTAAAAGCTAGTATTTAGAATTGAGTGTATCTGCCACATACAGTGTCACTTAAAGGAAAATCCAGAAGTTGGTTTATAGACAGTAAATAAATAACAAAAGGCATGGATTTTTTACTTAATCAAATTCTTGACATCTCCTACAGTGGCATCCTGAAGACAAACGCTGCAGCGTCAGTTTATCATAGTCAAAAAGGAAAATTATGGAGCACCAACAAGCACATCTTTCTCTTGGTGCTGCTAACAATGAACTGTGCATTTTATGTCTTTGTATTCCCTATAAAGAAGGCTTCCCAAACTTCAGGCCTGATTCTCTTGGTAATAAGACTTGCATCATCTAAGGAGCCACTGGTGCTATAGAATGGGATACTCTGTGTGAAGAATTTTCCTGTGGTGATGTGTGCCAGAGATCTTTAAAATTTTTATATTCCTTTCCCAGCATATATAAAATTCAATCATTTAATATTTGTTGAGATAAAAATATTTTCTTCATGTTTCAGTTCAGTGGACTCGCATTCAGGAGGACGATAGTTCAATCCTTTTCCAGCCATCCTGCTTTAGGTTTTCTGTGATTTTCCTAAATTGCTTCAGGCAAATGGCGGGATGGTTCCTTTGAAAGGGCACGGCCGACTTCCTTCCCCATCCTTCCCTAATCTGATGGGTCTGATGACCTCGCTGTTTGGTCCCTTCCCCCCAAATCAACCAACCAATCATACTTCAGTTATACATCATTTATAATCTCCATTTGTTGCCATGTTCTTACGTACAGCTTGTTTCGACAGAAAAACAGATTTCTTCTACTAGCACACTACATTGAATCAATCTTATTCAAATTAACTGCTAAAATTATTTGTAGAAATAAATGATGAATTAGCAAAGTTTGAGTTTGAACTCAATTACTGAAAAACTTTGTGCCATTGAATTGCATAAACAAAATGCAATGGATGTAACTGTATTTGTAGTGTCTAATGCACGGAAAAAGAAGTCGTAAGAACGAGCAAAACAAAAATTTCCGCATAATAAATGTAAACAACTAGGTCACTGTGCAACGGAGTGTCAACTGAATGCTCTTTGACTGCAGTAGCACATGGCAGGAAGAGAAGACAACTGGAAAGGCCATATTTACTTCACACACCATGGGTTCATCTACTAGGAATTGCACTGACATAAATAAATGATTTTGTGATAGTGGTGGCATGAAGCATATCACTATGAAGAAACAGTACTTTGTGCTAGAATGAAAAATATTTCGTATGTGCCTGATGCAGGTGCTCATATGTTCGTAGCCAGAGCCGCTGCATGTAACTGCTACAGCAAAATTTCTTACTATAAAAGTGTTAGAATTCAGGAAAAGGCCAGCGACAACTTCGTCATGTTGGGCTGTCTGAAAAGTGGGCTTTACATGTTGAATATGCCTGTTGTTAGGCCAGAAAAGTCATTTGGAGGTGCTTGATATTATAAATGTTTTAATGATGATTCCAGTCCATATTTTAAATCATACTCGAAGGTCTTCCATTCCATTCCAAACAACTTTTCCACAAGAGCTGTGGTACAGGAAAGAAAGAAAAAAAAACTTCATCACCTCAGAATTTTTGGCACAGGTTGCTGTGTCCATATAAACAAAAACAAAAAATTATTCAGTGTTTGATACAAGGCTGTCTTTGGACAGTTTGTTGGATATGTCAGTGAGAAAGATGGATTTAGATTCTGGATACCTTCAAAAAATAATGTGATGTTGATTCTTGATGTAAAATTTAAGCTGAAAACAGTTTGTAATTCCCGTTGTGATCATATTAAATTTGATATTCCTTGGCAATTCAGAAGAAGTCAATGTGAAGGAAAATTTAATGCGCTTGATCCTGGAGAAAGTATTTGATATTCCTTGGCAATCCAGAAGAAGTCAATGTGAAGGAAAATTTAATGCACTTGATCCTGGAGAAAGTAAAGTATCAGATGACAGTAACATAGAATCAACAGAATTCTGTAATGAAGAAGCCTCTGAATTTTCTGGTAAAGATAAACTGGAAAACAGAAGACAACAAAGAAAACCAAATGGATAGTGTGTGGTGAGTTCTTGATGCTAACAAAAGCTAGTTCTTTGAATGTAAAAATCCATACAGTGCTTTTTTGCCGTTCAGGCAAATAGAAAGGAGAAATAGATGCAACCTGTCAGTGAAGAAATAGAAGCGCTAAAGAGTGTTAGTTGAACGTCCCACAAATCCCAAGGTATTGCAGAATCACTGAATTCCATACCAAAAAGTTGCAGTTGGTAGAAGCACTTGCTTCAAAGCCCCATTAGTTGTTAAGTGATATTTTCAGAAACCAGGAACTGATTGCGAAAATGCAGTGTGTCCTGTTGTATTTTATGATACCATTAGAGTTTTGCTAGTGGTAGCTGCTTTAAAGAACATGTGTTGAAACAGTGTGAAAATAGCCTTTTTGAATGGAATGCATCAAGATAGTGAATATAGAACAACCACAAGGCTTTTAAGGTAATACACATCAAGCATCTCTCTTGGAATAGGGGCTCTGTTGACTCAAATAAGTCTTAGACTGCTGGGACAAATGTTTTATGAGAGTCTTGAAGTAAGTGGGTTTTCAAACAGTGCTGCAGATCCTTGTTGGTTTTATTGCACAATGAAAATAGACTTCATGTGTCAATTTATGTTGATGGTGGTCTAGTTATTGGCAAGTACAGCTTTCTCAAATACTTAACATGAATTTGACATAACAGTGAGTATTATTGACAGTTTCCATGGCTCCCCCCTCTGCTCCCCCCTCTGCACCCTTCTCTCCACCTCCCTCATCCCTTTCCACCTCCAGCCACTGACATTTGGCCTATAATTATTTCATATCAAGTGCTCATTTTGTACTAGTGCATTAGACAATAGTCAGAGATTTAAACAATTGTTATTTCATTCAAATGACTTCATATATTTCTAATTAATTTTTTACCCTTTGAAACATACTGGAGATTATGATGGGAGTAAAATTAATGTATTAAGGGATTGTTATGCTAGTAAACCTTTGGAAAAAGGCTTTTTGAGATCACCTTTCCAGTCACTGAGAAAATAGGCTTTAACAGAAAAGAAAGTAGGAAGCTTAATTCAGATAAACAAGTAGCAGCAAGAAGAAGGGGTACCATCAAGTGGTATTTGTGAAATATCAATGTTGGTTAATGACACCAGAATTAAGATTTCTCAAGGTGATATAGAAATTCTCATTTAAGCAGTCTCTCCCCACAGCGAACATATTTTTATGCACACTTCAGCCATCTAATATTATGCATAAGTTCCTCCTATGCCTTTGTGTCCATTATTGATTTGGTTTATACTTCCTACAGACTAAACCAACACCTGAGGATGATCTTCGATCTTATGATGATATTGTAGCTGTTGTACATGTTTATGAGCCATTCAAACATACTGACACCAGGCATGGAAGAGGTATATTTGCTGAAATAAAGCTCCTTGGGAAGCAAACTTTGGCTGACCTCAGAGACAGGATAATCTGTCCAAAGGACCTCGAATGCCCTGGTGATGTCAGTGAGAGTGCTGTAGCAGCTCAGGGAAAAAAAGGAAAGGTAAGAAGCTGTACTACATATTGCAATGAATCTGTATTTGATTGGAAACTTTTTGCATAATCCTCAGTGTGAATAAATACAGTACAACCTACTACAGTAGTAGCAGGTAACTTTTCATAGTGTTAATTTTGCATTAATCTTGCTAATTTAGTAATTGCCAAAACACATTAACTCACACACAGGCATGCTTGATACATTTCAAAATACTGGAGGGGATTTATACTGATGAAATAAATTGCCAACAATGACAACCTTATGAATAATGTAGTCTCTATTTAATCAAGAACTGGTTTAATTCATTCATGCATACTCTGTAGTGATTGAAGACATATATATTATACAGTGCTTGGGGTTAGTGGCATTACCTGTTGCTGTGCTGCGTGTTAGATATTTTGACAATTAATGCCACTTGTGAACTAACACAATTAGAACACCAAAATATATTGCTGTTTTTTCACCAGTTACTAGAAATTGTAACAAACACGCGCACACACACACACACACACACACACACACACACACACACACCAGAATGAAGAAACTGTCCAAGAGTAGCCAAAGGATAACATACTCTGCCTGTCTTTGATTTTCTAATTGATGCCATAGGCTGTTGAAAATTCATAATTCCATTCCGATGAAAGAAATAATAAGTCTTAATACAGGGTGTACATAAAGTCTGGGAACACGTTCCATAATTTATTGCACAAAAACCAAAAATTGTACAGATGTCATACGTATGTCATTTTGAAGAGAGGCCCTGAAGGGTTGTTCCCGCCCCCATGTATACTGCCACAGCATAGTTTGGTAATTTTTCTGATAGCGCTAGTCGCAGACATGGTGGATTCAGATGCAGAGCGAGCTTTCTGTGTGTTGGAGTTCGACAAAAACAAGTGTGCTACATCTGTTCAACAGTTGTTTAGAACCAAGTACAGTAAGAAGCTACCAACAAGGAAGGCCATCTTTTAGCGGGATGGGGCTCCACCTCATTTTCACCATAAAGTTCATGGATACATGAACACGGAGCTGCCGCATCGATGGATCAGCGATGCTACAGAAGGGGACAGCTGTGTCATGAAATGGCCTTCCTGATCACCAGATCTCTCTGTCTGACTTTTTTTCTGTGGGGACACATTAAAGATCTGGTGTATGTACTGCCTCTACCACATGATGTAGCAGAGCTCCAAGAGAGAATACGGGAAGCGACTGCCACAGTCGATGATGCCATGCTGGGACGAGTATGGCAAGAATTTGATTACCATATTGACGTCTGCTGGGTCACTCATGGTTCACATATTGAATGTTAGTAAAAAAAAATTCAGAATTTCTCTTCAAAATGCAATATGTATGACATCTGTACAATGTTTAGTTCTTGTGCAATAAATAATTGAAAGTGTTCCCAGATTTTATGTACACCCTGTATTTTAAATGTCTGTAACTGCTCAACCTCATCAATCATTTTTAGAGAATTATTCTGAATTTGTCAGTAACTACACCGTATAATAGTTTTTACATGTTTTAGCAATGACATTTTAATGTCATCATTTCTCCATTTCAGTAGCCCAAGTGTTGTTTACAAGTGCTCCCCAGTTTTGTCTGTCCATCTACCATTCTCCTCTCAGAACTGCATCCCAGTTGACTCTTCTTGTTCCTACTTTCTATTTCACTTGGTCCAGCCATCTCTTTCTTGGTCACCCTACCAGTCTTCTGCCAATCACAACTGTCTGTAGCCATTGTTTTGCTATCCTCCCCTTGTCTATTCATTTGACATAGCCAAGCCATCTCAAATGGGCTTGTCACTTTTTGTTTCAAACAGGCTTTCACTACAGCTCTCCCCCTCCCTTATTTTTTCATCTCTTACCATATCCTTCCTAGTTATCTGAACTGCAGTTCATGAGAACTTCTTTTCTGTGGCTTGCAGTTTGTTGTTGAGCTGCCTGGTAGTTGTGCAGGTTTCTAGGCCATATGTCATTAAGGGGGTAAAGTATGGCTGATGGAGAGTCTGTTTTGAACTTAAGGTGACTTGTTAGTTCAGTTGTAGATTTCAAACTTGATGGTAGGACAAAGCTGATTTTTGAGTATGGTTATTAATTTCGTGCCCTGTGCTGTTATCTCTGGACATAGTGCACCTAGAATATTTGCAGTGATCTGCTGTTTCCAACTTTGTAGCTTCTGGCCTTATATTTTTCTTTCACATTCTGCCTGTTGATTCACATTGCAATCATTTCTTTGTATTACCTCAAATTGCTACACTGTCTGCAGATGCAAATTTATTGATCTCCTTCCTGTTGTTGTGCTTCATTGCTTTTGTAACTTTATCCATGTTAGTGAAAAAAGGTAATGGGGGAAAGACACTGCCTTGCTGAACCCCTTCATTGTTTGGAACGAGTCCGAATTAAGATTTTCTGTATGTATGCAATTGCAGCAGCATTTGTAAAGCATTTTAACAATACAAATTACGCTTCTGGGTCCATTTTATTTTTTAGGCTTTACCATATGGTCTTCCTTGGGACATTATCAAATACTTTTTTGAGATCTAAAAGAACAAGTTTTAAGTCTTTCCTGTCTCCCAGATCTTCTCTAACAACATACTGAGTGCAATTATGAGACACACAGTTGCACAGCATTCTCTGAATCCATACTACTCTTCCCGTAGCTGTGCTTCTATTATTTTCCCATGTTTCTGTAGCTTCCCCATCCTCCCATATTGCACCTGTTATCCTATTACAAGTGGACCAACATGCTTTGATCGTGTCTGCACTGACTTTCAAACCCTATCGAATGTTTTTCGGCCACGCTATTAAGTGCTGTTTCTACTTTTGTACATGTAGGTAGACTTTCCTGATCAGGTTTACCATTATAATTGAAAATAGCCTATGGGTTACATTATTGGAGACTTCTACTGTATTATTGTATAGAGTTTCAAAAGAGGATTTCAAAATATTCTCTTTCGTGACTGTGTTGCTGTCTGGTTTATCTGTTGCTGTTGTGTATTAATTGTCTTTTCTTTTTTCTTTTTGTTCGATAGAGTAATCAGTTCTAAACTTTGTTGTCCTGGTCAAGTTCATCCGTGAAATCAGTCAGAGATTTCTATATTTTTTGATCACAATTGTTTTTACTTTGTCTCTTTCAGCTGCCATTTATTCAACAATGTTTAGCAGAATGTAGATGTAGAAGTAGATATTTGTGTTCATTTACTCTTAATTCATTTATTCTGATATACTTGTGCATTTTTTTATCTCTGGATTTCTTGGCTTCATTTTTATTATTTCACAGCCCTCTTCACCTTATCATCCCACCAAGGGGTATCCTTTACCTATATTTTACTGCCGCTTTTTCCAAATACTTCTGCTGGAACTCCAACAATACTTTCTTTGAATCTAATCCACTCGGTATTCCCTTCTTGTTACATTTCTGATGGTAACTTATTGTCCACTTTCTTTGTGTGTTGAACTTATTTCTCTGTCTTTCTTAATTCCCATGTCTTTATTTTTGGTTTCCTGGATTTCTGAAGTCTGTGAACTCCAGATGTTTAAATGCTGGAAGGAGAAATATGCGGTATTGTTCAGACTTTCACTTGGTGTAACTCTGACATCACACATTATCTTCCCTGCTTCAGTGTCTGATATGATTGAGATGGGTAGCGGCATCAGGATAGCACACTGAGAGTTCTCTGGTGGGATAAAATACCCTCCTCGTCACAAAGTTTTGTCATGGCTGAGAGAGCCACACCAAATAATGTGCCCCAGGTAGCAAGAAATAATGAACTTTATATGTACTCACAAATTAATCCTTACATGGCTGACATCAGTGTGGACATACTTCTGGAGAGCAGCAGAGGACAGTCCAGAAGAGAGGTACCAGCAACATACATGCTCGTAGCCAGTTAAAAGTAGACATGGATGGCTGCTGTGGATAGATGGCTCCCTCAGATGGATCAATGACATAGCCAGCATAGGAGTAAGTATCGATGAGTTGTGCATGGACATGCCATGGGTGTGACCAAAGTTTCTCCAAGTGTGTAGAACTCAAAACAAGATGAGGAGTGACAGCTTGGACCCAACTCCAACCGTATGATATTTTTTGGGCAACAGACACTCCTATTGAGGAACTGGCTGTTACAGTTGGCACTATGGCACTATTGCACTGGTGCAAAATAGCTCCTGTTGGCTGGGCCACGTCCTTCATAATCATCCCAGTGGATGAATACTTGCATGATATCAGAGGTCACATGATCAGCAGAAGAGTAACCAGTACCCATGATTGCAGCACTACTTGTAGTGACTCTAGCAGTGAAGCTGATGCCACATGTTACTATGGCGGCTGTGGGAGATTGTTGATAATGCACATGGTAAGGTTGTTCTGTTTACCCGAGCCGTCCTTGGTGGTTTTCCAACAGCTTGGAGAAGCAGCAACCCTTAATAAGTGTCTTTGCTGCATACTGGTGAATCCCAGGTGAATACTATAGGGAGGGAGGGAATAGTACACACTACATAATACAGACTTTAAAATAGAGAACAATAATATTACTTTGTTTTTTGGTCATCAGTCTACTGACAGGTTTTAGGCAGTCTGCCATGAATTCCTCTCCTGTGCCAACCTTCTCATTTCAGAGCAGCACTTACAACCTACATTCTCAGTTATTTGCTGGATGGTTTCCAATCTCCATCTTCCTCTAATATTTTTACCCTCTTCAGCTCCCTCAAGCACCATTGAGGTTATTCCCTGATGTCTTAACAGACGTCCTATCATCTTGTCCCTTCTTCTTATTTGTTTTTTTTATATATTCCTCTCCTCACTGATTCTGCAGAGACACTCCTTATTTCTCCTTACCTTATCAGTCCATCTAATTTTCAACATTCTTTCTGTTACAACACTTCTCAAATGTTTAGATTCTTTTCTGTTCTGGTTTCCCCACCATCCATCTTTTACTACCACACAATGCTGTGTTCCAAATGTACATTTTAAGAAATTTCTTCCTCAAATTAAGGCCTATGTTTGATACCAGTAGACTAGTTTTGGCCAGGAATGACATTTTTGCCAGTGCTAGTCTGCTTTTTATGTCCTCGTTCTGATCTTTTTCTTTTTCCCCCTGTCTGGATAGCAGAATTTAACTCAATCTACTTCCTGATCCCCAGTTCTGATGTTAAGTGTCTGTCTGTTCTTGCTTCTGCTACTTCTTCTTACTTTCATCTTTCTTCGATTTACTTTCAGTCCATATCCAGTACCCATTGGACTGTTCATTCCATTCAAGAGATCCTGCAATTCTGATTCACTTTAACTGAGGATAGCAATGTCATCATCAAATCTTATCATTGAAATTCCAATTATCTTGAATCTTAATCCCTATCTTGAACCTTTCTTTTATTCCCATCATTGCGTCTTCGGTGTATAGATTGAATAGTAGGGGCAAAATACTATTACCCTGTCTTAAATTTTTTCAATCGGACTACTTTGTTCTTGGTCTTCTATTCTTATTGTTCCCTCTTGGTTCTTGTACAGATTGTATATCATCCATCTTTTTGCATAGCTTACCCCTACTTTTCTCAGAATTTCAAACATCTTGCACCATTTACATTGTCGAACATTGCTTCCATATCGACAAATCGTAGGAGTCTTGATTTTTTTTTTCTTTCCTCAGTCTTGCTTCCATTATCAATCACAACGTCAGAACTGCCTCTCCGGTGCCTTTACCTTTTCTAAAGCCAAACTGATCATTGTGTAATGGATTCTCAATTCTCTTTTCCAATTTTCTGTGTATTATTCTTGTAGACTCATGAGCTGTTAAACGATTATTCAATAATGCTCTTACTTGTCGGCTCTTGCTGTTTTCGGAATTGTGTGGATGATGATTTTCCAAAAGTCTAATGGTATATCGCCAGTCTCGTACATTCTACAGACCACCTTGAATAATTGTTTTGCTGCCCCTTCCCTCAGTGATTTTAGAAATTCAAGTAAGTGTTATCTATCTCTTCTACCCTATTTTATCTTGTGTCATCCGAAGCTCTTCTAAATTCTGATTGTATTACTGGGTCCCCTATCTGTTCCTTGTCAATTCCTGTTTCTTCTTCAGTCATGTCATCAGACAAGTCCTCCCATCATAGAGGCCTTCAGTGTACTTTTTCCACCTACCTGCTCTCTCCTCTGTATTGAACAGCACTTGGAATTCCCATTGCACTCTAAATGTTACTGCCCTTGCTTTTATTTTCGCCAAAGGTTGTGTCGTCTTTTCTGTATACTGAATCATTCCTTCAGACAGCCATTTCTTTTTCAATTTTTTCACCTGTTTCATGCAGCTATTTCACCTTAGCTTCCCTCACTTCCTGTTGACTTCATTCTTGAGTGACTTATATTTCTGCATTCTTGAATTTCTGTTAATATTTTTGTAGTTCCTTCTTTTGTCAATCAACTGAAGTGTTTCTTCTGTCACCCATGGTTTCTTCTCAGTTACCTTCCTTGTACTTGCATTTTTCTTTCCAACTTCTGTGACTGCCGATTTCAGAAATGCCCATTCCTCTGTAACTGAATTGCCTACTGAGCTATTCTTTATCACAGTATCTCAGCCTCAGAGAACTTAAAACGAACCTCTTAATTTATAAGTATTTCCCTATGCCACTTTGTTGTGCATAGATTCTTCCTGTCTAGTCTCTTAGACTGTAGCCTACTCTTCATCATTACTAAATTGTGGTCTGAGTGTGTATCTGCTCGTGGGTAAGCCTTATAATCTGATATCTGTGATTTTGGAATCTCTGCTTGACTGAGATGTAATGAAAGTCAATCGTCCCATATCTCCTGACCTTTTCCAAGAACAAGCATACTTCCTCCTCTTGTGATTCTGAGAAGAGTATTCGCGATTACTGCCTGAAATTTACTGCAGAACTCAATCAGCATTTCTCTTCTCTCATTCCTACTGCCAAGCCCATATTCTCCCATAACCTTTTCTTGTACACCTTCTGCTACAACCAAATTACAGTCCCCCATAACTATTAGATTTTCATCTTCCTTTATGTGCTGGATCACCTGTTCAATATCTTTATTGAACACACACACACACACACACACACACACACACACACACACACACACACACACACACACACACATTCTGCTTGTGACATCCGCATGTATACCTGAACTATCATTGTTTGTGTTCATTTGCTGTTGATTTTGATGAAAACAACCCTGTTGCTGAACTGTTCACAGTAACTCACTCTGTGCACTACCTTGCTATTCATAACAAATCCTACTCCAGTTATACCATTTTCTGCTGCTGTTGATATTATCCTATACTCATCTGACCAGAAATCCTTGTCTTCTTCCCATTTAACTTCATTGATCTGTACTATGTCTAAATTGAATCTGAATGTTTCCTGTTTCATATTTTCTACCTTCCCGACCAAGTTCAAACACTACACACTCATTTCAGAATGAGACTTAAATAATTGTGTAATTATATGTAGACACTACACATTATGTGAGGTGAGATGGTGTAGTAGTTAAGACAAACGTACCTCTATTCAGAAGGAGTGACGTTTAATTCTTCTTCCAGCCATCCTGGTTTGTTTTCTATGGCGTACCTAAATCACTTCAGGTGAATGTGAGAATGGTTCCTTGTAAAGGTTGTTGTCTATTTCCTATCCCATCCTAGTCCAATTCCAAAGTAGACAAGACAGCATTTCAAGTGGTGTTATGTGTAGGAATAATGGTATACATTTAAACTCTTTTCAATAATATGTCAATTTCCTGGACTTGTCAAGTCTCTGCCCAGTCAGAATGCAGATTAAATTCATGCAAGTCAGAGATCAAACTTCATTGTCTGCACCATTCAATACAGAAGTCTGATTTTGGTTTTGCATTTTGTGGTACCCAGTTGATGACAGCAGCCAGAGCCCATACAGTTTACTTCCGTCTTTAACCAGGTTGTTGTTGGAAGATTGTGTGTGTGTGTGTGTGTGTGTGTGTGTGTGTGTGTGTGTGTGTGTGTGTGGCAGACTGTCAGTGAATGTTACACCAAAAACAACTGAGAGAAGTGTAGTTTGCAACACACAACACTTACCCACCCACGTTTATTTTTCCTGTCAGGTTTTGGCCTCTGAAAAATGTGACTTGTTGTGCTATCTCATATGTATTCTCAGGATCCTATGAACACAGTATAGAACCTCATCGACTAACTTAACTTGTCCTACAAGAGTTTTTGGGGAGGCTGGTGTTCACATTAATTGTAATCACATTTCATCTTCAGAGTTTCTGTTTGGGTAAGGTACGAACTCAGTATCATAAATTGGCTATTTACAGCTGCTAGTGTTTTATATCCAATAAGATTTTATATGTACCTTGTACCAGAGTCTTTGATTCCATAAATTGTTTTAAGATCTGCTTTAGATTAACTGTACATTCTATTTATTATTCTCAGTAATTATTTTAAATATTTTAATGCAAGATTTACATTATGTTCTGTAGGATATACTCCCTTCAAGTTTTATTTTTATTGAGGATGTCTTCTATAATGACAAAAGGACACCTGGTAATATTGATTACAGTTCCGAAATAAGAACTTGGGCTGAATCACAAGGAGTAAGCCTAGCATCACTGGAAACTAAGAGCATGGAAAAGAAAAAAGTAACAGATCTATGTCTAAGATTTGGTCGTCCATATGTTTTTGTGCACATGGGCAACTGTGAGCATCTCATAGTCTTCCGCACTGCAAGGTATGTTTATATCGCATAGTTTATGGCATGAATTTTTAGTTACTTTGTCGCACTTGGAAATGGAATTCAATGTAGAATCCAAAAAAGTTAAAAATGAATCAGTTACGTTAATAGTCATTTACAAACCAATATTTTGCATATGTAGTAGGAAAATAGCTGCATAGAGTTAAGCAGGATGGAAGAATAACTGGGCAAGAATAAACACAGGAGGTCTGTTTGGCCTCTATTGATATTTTTTTGAAAACGCTGAAGGAAGGGGGAGGGGGCTGAGTGGCGGGGGAGGGGGGGGGGGCGGGGGACAGGAGTGGTCTAGTTTGTGACTGGAAACATTAATAAAAAGCTTCTAGAAATAAAATCAAATGTCACAAAAATACTAGTGATGAATATATGTAAGTTTCAACTTGTAATTAAATATGGTTATAGAAGTTTGAAGCTTTCTGAAATTGTTTATTCCAGTGGCTGAGAATTGTATTTATCATCAGGTTGGATGCCCTTAGAGCCATTGTGCACAGTGACTGTGATGTAATTCAAATAGGAAATGTCAGCAGTCAGTTGTGATTCAATCTGTTTTTTACTGCAGATCTAAATTTCAGCTACAGTATAGCTACCATCAGTGCATATGAAATGAGTCGTATGGATTAACAGGCTTGTAAATGCACATTTTATTAATTGACTTAAGCATCTATGATAGTGGTTTCATAAGTCTGATAAAAAAGAAAGAAGAAATGTTTGTTTTAGAAACAACTCCCCTTACTTCTCCCTTTGAGGGATACACACTTGGCCTGGTGGTCCTCCAGCTTTTTCATCCCATCGGAAAAATAGGTTCCGTCCAGCTTTTTAAAATAATCGTCAGCTGCAATATCACTTCATTTGGTGAAAATTGTTTCCCCTCAAGCTCTAGTGTCAAGTTAGGAACAGGAAGAAATCAGTTGGCACTAAGTGGGGTCAATAGGGTGAATGAGGAACCAATTCAGAGCCCAATTCATACACTATCGCCATTGTTATCACAGGTCTGTGGGATGGTGCATTATCCTGATGATGAGAGTGCTTTTTGTGTGGTCTTTATTAAGCCAACACAAGTTTTAGACAATCCAACAATGAAGCAAAACAGAGCCAGTTATGGTTCTGCCTTTATCCAATTGATCCAAGAAGATTATTCATTGGAATCCCAAAAATCTGTGGCCATCACCTTACCAGTGACTAAATGGTTTTTGGCCTACTTTGGTGCACTTTCACCAGCCTTTGTCCATTGTTTTGACAGCTGTTTTGACCATGGTGTGTAGTGATGGATCAAATTTTCATCAAGAGTCATAAATAACTGCAAAAAGTCTTTCAGATTGTGATTAAATTTCACAAGACAACATGTTGAAGTGTTGTGCCAGATGCACTTTTGGTAGATAGTGAACTATCGCAACACCCACCTTGCACATAGTTTCTTCATAACCGATTCTCCGTGCAGCAGATGCCTATAGTCTCAGCAATCTCATGAATTTGTGTTCAGTGGTCTTGCATTCCATATCATGGATTTTGTCAAGGGTCTCCTTTGTTGTGCTCTCAGTTAGATGGCATGGGTGCACTTTGTTAATGAGGGGTTTTTTTTTCCTCTTCCTGTGTGAATTTGATGGTGTTGCATGTAATCATACACGACCGATGATGAACTTTGAAAGTACGTATGACATGGAGACTGCAGTCTGTGCTTTGTGGTAGAGAGTTAGCAAGAAGAATGCTCAAAGTGTACAGGTTGGCAGGCAACAGTCACATAGGCACCTGTCCCTTTGGGACAGAGTGATGGAATCACACAACACTCACAACCTGAATGTGTTTCTGTGCCAGTGCCTTGTTACTTTACATGAGCTCTTTTTGTCGTCAGTGTTTCTGTTCCTTGTGTTTGGGTATAGTATAGTGTCGGTGTTCAGTGACATAGAAAGTCTCTCCTATTAATTTCCGACATGTGTGTCTCTTCTGTACGGTGAGTGATCCTCAATTTTTGTATGAATGCTTTTTGCATTACTTGTATGGCTCTATTACAAATACATGAAAAGCTAACTTTCTGAAACATTATTTATGGTGGCGTAAATTCCTTGGTGGAAGACAGGTAATGGATGTAGTAAAGGTACTAACTCGCTGAACAGTTGAGGTGCTGAGTTGTTGACAGGCACATAAACAAGTCTCTCTCTCTCTCTATCTCTATCTCTCTGCTGCAGAAGACAGTAGTCTGGGTGGCTGGAACCATTAACAATCACGAGTCGTCATAACAAAAGCTTGATAAGAGTCCATAACAGAGGAAATGTCATTAATCACGTCATTTGTGTAGTGATGTTGTCAGAACTTACTGTGGAACATGAACAGTAACAAACTGTGTGGCAACAGCTGGTGTACATAGGTTTACCAACTGAGGGATCAGCATAAGGCCCATTTGTTTTGTAGCAGGAGCTGAAATAGTTGCACCAAACCCTCATGTGAAAACAACCACAGAAGGTGCTATGCATTTCACAAAATTCTCTCTCTCTCTCTCTCTCTCTCTCTCTCTCTCTCTCTCTCTCTCTCACACACACACACACACACACACACACACACACACAAACACAAACACTCGGACTCAGTATTTCCTTCTCATCCCATCTGGTAAGTTTTCTCTGACCCGTGGCTCTGTGTGACTTTCCCGAAATCTGCCTCTTTTTTCCTAGACGCCTGCAGTCCTTTCCCTTCACCCCTCTTCCTTCCCCTTCAACCCTTCTGCCTAAAAAAAGAGGCACTATCTCCGAAAGCTTGCCTAATTATAACTTTCTAAATGTGTGTGTTCTGCTGCTGCTTGGTGAGTACATTTTTTATCTATACAATTAAATTATTTAACTACTATCTTTGATATTTTTGACTCTGGTTCTATTAAGTCTATTACTTTCATTTTATTTCTTTATTCAGGGTGTGAAAACTTCATTGTAGATTGTTTTCATTGGCAGTAAGTTAATCAGTGTCAACCTGCATATAGAACTGAAGGAGTCTTTGAAGAAGAATAGCAGTAGTATCTTTGATCAATTCAGCCTCTTTGTACAATTTCATTGTATATCAGCATGTACGAATAGAAGTTTTTGAGAATTTTCGGAAGTTTCAGTTGTTACTTGTAATGTATTTCATAGTAAACCAGTATTTTTTATTTACTTACTGTAGCATATATTATAACTAACGTATCATGTGAAATTGAGTTTTCCCTTTTAAGCATGAATGTATAGTGTCTACATTTATTATAAATTAATGCTATTGTTGAGTTTGTTGGTGACACTAACATCTAAAAGTATTTCAGGAGATTAATAACTTTTATCTTGGTTTTATTTATTTTTAATAGAAATCTCAATAGCATTCTAATTAACCAGCAGGCATATTTGGGAGTTACTTGTTTATTATTTTATAAAGTGTTGCACATGCCACAGTACAGCTCAGCTGTGAGTGCTGTTGTCGTACAAACGATTAGTTAGTTGACATTTAGAAGTAGCTGTAAATCACCACTATTAATCTCAAATGATTGGAAGCTGTTGCAAATAGGTGTATCGGGAGGGCTCCCAAGAGTCATGTAGAGGAGATATAAAAAATCTCAACCTCTGTCCTCTCCTGTGGATACTGTTTCTTCTACTGGTAATAGAGCATCAGTCACCACTATTCGCACACTCGACTGTGAGTGGCATGTCAGTAGTAGGGTTAGGCACCCTATGTGGGGGAGATGAGAACCAGGGCTAGTTCAGGGTTCCACACCCAGCCCCTAGCAATGAGTTTGAGGTGCTGCCTTCAACTGAAACTGAGCCAGTGAGACTCACTTCACCTGTTGGGGAAGATGCTGTGTTCTGTGTCAAAAGCAAGCAAACACAAAAGGACAGGGGGCTATTAATCCTTGGCAGTCCAAACATATGGTAAATAATGGGACCCCGTAGGGAAATAGTTGTAAGGGATGGGAAGGAACATCAGGTGCACTTTAATCTGTTTGCCTGGGGGCCTCATTAACCATGTTGAAGAAGCTATTCCAGATGTCATTGAGGTAAAAGGATGCAACCAACTGCAGATTATGGTGCGCATTGGGACAAATTATGCCTGTTATCTGGGATCTGAGGTCATACGTGGACTGTTCAAGAAAGTGGCATAGAAGGTTGAGATGATCAGCCTTTCTGATGGAATTTCAATAAAGCTCACAATCTGCAGCAATGCTACCAAAGCTGACCACAGCCCCCTGGTTCTGTGTCGAGTAGAGGGGCTAAACTAGAGACTTCAAAGGTTCTAAAAATCAAGGCTACAATGTCCTGGACTTACCCCATAGGGTTGAGATCTGGAGGATCCACCTAAATGGGTCAGGAGTATGCCACACATTAGACAATGCTGCCCAGGTAGCTTTCGGTGTGTGGGGTGTGCATGTAATGGCCTTTTTAGATGTTTCTTCATCTAGTCCAGATAAGCATAGCTATAATAGATACAGACATGTCAGTAGATCAACAGAAATTCCTCAGTAGGTAAGAGTAATTAAAATCCTAGTGATTAACTGCCAAAGAACTTGCAACAAAGTGCCAGAAATTGTGGAGGAATAAAGAAAAACAGAAGGTGGCTGCAAAGCAGCTTGGCAAGGTGCAGACTGGTCTGCTTAGCCATAACAGATGGAATTAGCAGCACATCCATTGCTGGGATGGAGACCCACATGCACTGCTGGTATGGAAACCATACTGGGCATGCCCCCATCTGCTTTTTGACAAACAGCATGTAAGGATGTCATCCCTGAAGTTCACTTTGTGAGAACAGGATCTGAAAACCCATGTCCTTGTGTCAAACTGCCTTTCACTTTCATTGTCTTCATTGAGGTTTGCTCTAGTATCATATGAGACCATACACCACACCAAAATTGTGACTGTGAAAAATTGGGACTTTGTACGGGCGCTGATGACTGCACAGTCGAGCATCCCACAAACCAATCATCATCTTCTCTGAAATTTATCACGTCGCCTAGTGGTGAAGTAGCCTTCAATTGTAAATTGTTGAATTCAGTAGCATCCATTCAGTCTTCCAATGTGAGCATGTCTTGTAAATAATGATGAGCAGTTTTAGCATACAGGAAATGACCAGCAACGCAAAAGTACAGTAGCATTTCCTGCCTGGTATTTAAATACAGCCGCGCAGGATTAGCCGGGCTGTCTAAGGCGCTGCAGTTGTGGACTGTGCAGCTGGTCCCGGCAGAGGCCCGAGTCCTCCCTTGGGCATGGGCGTGTGTGTTTGTCCTTAGGATAATTTAGGTTAAGTAGTGTGTAAGCTTAGGGACTGATGACCTTACAGTTAAGTCCCATAAGATTTCACACACATTTGAACACAACATTTAAATACAATTTCCAGGACATTCAGCCACAGTGAACTGTATTGTGGACGTAACCATGCGATAACATGACACCCATAATTTAGCTGTTTTTCCTCTTGCTTCAATGTTGCAAATCACGTTTTTGAACTCTATTATCATATTTATGTAATATTTGTATTCAAGGCATTTGAATACGGAAGGTCTTTTATGGGGAAGCAACATTTCCTCAATTATTATTGTTTAATTATCTTTGAACTTAGTCTCCTGAAAGGTGTAATATGACAATACTATGTGAACCAGTGTATGTGCTTTGCTCTGCTCAAACATACGCATGCCCACTCAAAACTGTACCGAAACTGTACCCAGGAAATATTGTGGATTGTATGTCTCTAAGGCACTTCCTGCCATTATTGTACCGATGCACTCCAATAAGGGTATTGATGGATGATGAGGATGAGGATGAGGATGATGATGATGATGATGATGACACAAATACACCCAGTCATCTCGAGGCAGGTAAAAATCCCTGACCCTGTCGGGAATCAAACCTGGGACCCCGTGCTCGGGAAGCGAGAACGCTACCGCGAGACCACGAGCTGCAGATCAGTGAGGGTATTAGAAGGTGAAATACACCCAAATGTACAATGGCATGTTCTAAATTACTGCCTTCACTTCCAACAATATCCATCGCCATTAGATAAAGTGAATTATCGAATGTGACAAAAGTCACCTTTGATCATGTTTTATGCTTTTTTTTTTCAATGCTGTTAGAAGAAATGTATACATTGTCATAAAAAGTTGGACGATAATTTAAGAATGGGAGGCACAATTTTTTGGAACAAACGGACTTTTTGTGGCTTCTTCCACTCCGGCACGTCGGTGGATTTCTTCCACTTTCCGTAAAGCCACAGAATCTCATATTCAGAGAGCAGTTCCTTCAAGCACTCAGGGTCATCAAAATTGAGATCCTTTATAATAATATTGTTTAAGCCATCATGATTTGCTTTTTGATAAGTGATCAGCTAAGGTGCACCAACTGTAGACAAAAATTCAGAAGGTGTATGTCTTCTTTCCCGATAAGCATTCTTGTCAGACCATAGCTGTATAGGGAGTGACTGCCATGATTCTTACTACGTAATGGGAAGTATTCAAAGTGTCAGTCACTCAGATGTAAAATCAGTGTTATCACAGATGAACTGGATGACTGCTTCACTGGTTATGTTCAGATGCTCAGGTCATGCAGTCGAACATGTCTCAAATAGGAAGCTTCCATGTATGGAGCTGCAAATCCAATTGCACTAAGAGTTGACAATGTCTTGATCTGAATCTTTTGTACACGAATCTACAGAGCCCAATTCAATAATGGAGATAGAAATGACCAGGGCCTTACTACAGAAATCATTGCATGTGGAAGTGCAACTCAAATTTTTTCCATTTATCTAGAGGTTTTTTTTTTTTTTTTTTATTTTTTTTAAATCAACAACTCAAAGAAATGGAGCAATGTTTCAGAGATCTTTGGTTGGACACCTGACAAGAAATTGTCAGGTGGGGATATTCTGATGTATTACAGACCTGTGTACAGATGTCCTCATGAAGTGTATCTGCAACAGCACATACAATTCTCAGGTATTCTTGTGGATCAGATAGCTTCCTGTTATAGGAACTATCAGACAGTATTTTACAGCCTGTACATTCAAAATACACTATTGTGCTCTTTTTAAGTCTGTCAGCAGTCATTATTTCTTCACCATACTTCCAGGAGAGTCAGGTTTTTATGGGCCTTACATGTGCCTCCCAGTCATTTGTGATTTTAACCTTGAACTCTTGCAATGTAAGCTGACACTCTTCTGATTGTTTGGTGTATGATGAAGTAATTTCCATTGCTTCAGCTGTCTGTGTGGATTAAGGATTCCTTGTTTTCCTCCATCCCTGATGGCCAGTAAAAATCCTTCTTATAAAACAATGAGCACCTTTAGCAGATATGTCCTCATCACAAATATTTTCCAATACTTCATGAGCCCAGTCTTCACCTCGCCTTTCAGCTACCCCAATAACAGTACCTCATAATTAAAGTTTCATCACTTTAGAACAATATTTTGCTTTGAATGGGGAAATCTGCTTAGTTTCTCCCAAATAACATCAGTGTCCTCACCAGAATAAAAGCTGTGTTCCTAAACATCAGATACCTTCTTGTATGATCAAACATTCAACATTGTTGGTGCAGGGCCTTTTGTTAAAGATGACCTAATCAGTTTTGGTTTATTGTACTTCTCCTGACAAGCATTTTGCACTTCAACTTCAGTCAGACTGGTTAATAACTTACGATTTTTCTATCCTGGCTGTATTGTGATAGGGTAAATTGCCATAGCACATAAGCACACCTCCATATGATCTGGAGCACACACTTTAAATGCACTGGCCACAAAACTCAACTCAAATGAGGAAATGAGAATTTTGCAAAGCACAAGGAGTTTCGGAACACATACCTCGCACAACACAGGAAGACTGGGTGCAGCTAACAGTGGAAGTAATAACAAAGGAACAGCAGTCTCTGCTGGTTATGACATGTAAATCGAGGGAGATCTACAGATACATCTACACGTGAAGGTGGGATAGAGTTATGTCTACCTATTGGAAATTTCATTACACTGAATAACTTTGACTTGCAGAAAAACAACAAAATGGAATTACCGTGACTTTCAATGTATGAACGCTTAATAGTGCCTAAGACTAAAAAACTATGTGCTTTTTTAGCATGAAATTTCATGCTCTACTACTTTAACTTCACATTTTTCATTTGGAGTAGCTGTTTTTGAGTTACAGGCATTGAAACTGACACACACACACACACACACACACACACACACACACACAGAGAGAGAGAGAGAGAGAGAGAGAGAGAGAGAGAGAGAGAGAGAGTTGTCCTGAGGGTTTAGAAGGTTGAAAGCTTGGATTCTGCATACTCTTGAGTACATACACAAGATTAAAAAAAAAATCTACCTATTTTCTGCAAGAGGGGCTTCTTTTTTGATGCCATTACTGGACTATTAGCCCATGCACTGAGTGGTTGCTGGATTCATTACAGATCGTATAACATACACACAGACGTTTCTTATAAGTTGCAAATAGCATGTGGACCTCCATCGATGACAAAGAAAATAACATCAGACAACTAAGTCAGTTTTACCCCCAAGTACTTGGGCCTAACATAGCAGAAATTATGTAACTACACTACTGGCCATTGAAATTGCTACACCAAGAAGAAATGCAGATGCTAAACGGGTATTCATTGGACAAATACATTATACTAGAACTGACACGTGATTACATTTTCACACAATTTGGGTGCATAGCTCCTGAGAAATCAGTACCCAGAACAATCACCTCTGGCCGTAATAACGGCCTTGATACGCCTGGGCATTGAGTCAAACAGAGCTTGGATGGCGTGTGCAGGTACAGCTGCCCATGCAGCTTCAACACAATACCACAGTTCATCAAGAGTAGTGACTGGCGTATTGTGACGAGCCAGTTGCTCGGCCACCATTGACCAGACATTTTCAATTGCTGAGAGATCTGGAGAATGTGCTGGCCAGGGAAGCAGTCGAACATTTTCTGTATCCAGAAAGGCCCGTACAGGACCTGCAATATGCGATTGTGCATTATCCTGCTGAAATGTAAGGTTTCGCAGGGATCGAATGAAGGGTAGAGCCACGGGTCGTAACACATCTGAAATGTAACATCCGCTGTTCAAAGTGCCGTCAGTGACAAAAGGTGACAGAGACTTGTAACAAATGGCACCCTATACAATCACGCTGGGTGATACGCCAGTATGGCGATGACGAATACAAGCTTCCAATGTGCGTTCACTGCGATGTCGCCAACACGGATGTGACCATCATGATGCTGTAAACAGAACCTGGATTCATCCGAGAAAATTACGTTCTGCATTAATGCACCCAGGTTCGTTGTTGAGTACACCATCCCAACCACTACTGTCTGTGAAGCAGTGTCAAGGATAACCGCAGCCATGGTCTCCGAGCTGATAGTGCATGATGCTGCAAACATCGTCGAACTGTTTGTGCAGATGGTTGTTGTCTTGCAAACGTTCCCATCTGTTGACTCATGGATTGAGACGTGGCTGCACGATCCGTTACAGCCATGCGACTGCTAGTGATAAGAGGCCATTGGGATCCTGCACGGCATTCCGTATTACCCCCCTGAACCCACCGATTCCATATTCTGCTAACAGTCATTGGATATCGACAAATGCAAGCAGCAATGTCACGATACAATAAACCGCAATCGCGATAGACTACAATCCGACCTTTATCAAAGTTGGAAACGTGATGGTACGCATTTCTCCTCCTTACACGAGGCATCACAACAACGTTTCACCAGCAACGCCGGTCAACTGCTGTTTGTGTATGAGAAATCGGTTGGAAACTTTCCTCATGTCAGCATGTTGTAGGTGTCGCCACCGGCACTAGCCTTTTGTGAATGCTCTGAAAAGCTAATCATTTGCATATCACAGCATCTTCTTCCTGTTGGTTAAATTTCGTGTCAGTAGCTTGTCATCTTTGTGGTGTAGCAATTTAATGGCCAGTAGTGTAAATATATTATGACATCAGTCTTTTAATCGTAACTGACAAAAATTTTTTAAAGATATATGAATGTAGAAAATACATGCACCAGCATAGGTAAAAGCGAATCTTAGTAGACCAGCTAATCTCAGACAGAATGAGGTAAAATGGAAGCCCCTTTACTATTATAAATCTTTAACTTGGGTGCATCCTTACTACCAGAATCCTGCCAGCCAAACCAGCAGCCAGTAGTGTAAGCCTTAGCAGCTAACAGCAGACAAAATTCATTAGCAAAAGCACAGGGGTTTCCATGAACCGAGGCAGTCCCTTTATCGCGCACGAGTAGTAGTGTTCACCACAATTCCTATGTTAGGCCTATCAGAATTACGATTGTATATGTGCCCAAGTCCACCAACCAAGACAGCAGGATACAGGCCTAGTTGATCTCCAGAGTACAACCTGCTACTGCACAGGCAGAGGGCAGCAGTCGTAGGCACGCTCCTCAAAGTAAACATCCACTATCCAGATGTGGTGTGTGGGCCTCCACAGCTAATTTTACATAACTACTTTAAGAGGAGACAGTTGGTAAATGGGATTGACATACACAGACAACAGAGAAACTATAGCTAGGAAATGAAACCAAAGGCATTCTGCATGCAAAGGTGTCCACACAAGTGCAAGTGTGGCTCAAAAGCCTTCAGGATTTATGGGGAAATAATTTATCCCAAATACATAAACACACTCACACGCTCACTCACACTTCAGTATGCCTAGTCACATTTAAACATCTCAGTTCCATCACTTTCTGCAGAAGACATTTTCAGGGGCAATGGAGACATAGGAAGTTGGTTTTCCAATGTAAACTGTTGAATAAATGTGCATTGTACTTCCTCATCTAACCTAAACTGCTAAACTATTCATTAGTAATCATACAATGCTCACACTAAACAAATAAAATAAATCATGATGTCCCCCAACCATTGCTGAAAATCACAGATTTACAGTGACCTGTGCTATGGAACTTGTACACCAGAAGTGTTTGTGTTGGTTGCTTTATTTAGCACTGATATTCACAACTTGTCAAATTTCAGTCCTTCTTTTCTGTTAAAAGTTGTTTTTGTGTGCCTGAACTTCTATGCCTAACTCTGCATCCTAGCATAGTCATGATTGTGCCGTAATAAAACCTAGTATTGGAGAATAGAATTTGGTGCTTTATCTGCTAATGTTAATTTTATGCCAGACAGCAATGACCAGTATGTTCTTTGAGCCAAATAGGTGTTGATGCTGGTTTTAGTAATTCCTATGGGCACTTGGCAATATAATCTGAATCACAATGTAAGTTTCTCTCTACGAATTAGAAGTTATGTAAATTACTGATTCTTGAATTTAGTAGCACATCTCCAGCATCTTATAGAGATGACCATGAGAAATGATCAGCTGTTCCAATATTTTCCTTGGAAATTTTCATTGTGAACAATAGGAACAAGTAAAAGTTTTAAGGAACCATACTCCTCAGTCAATCTATAAAGTAAGTTTTTTATGATTTTTTAAACTAATGGAAGTGATCCGTGTAAACCTTTGCACATTATTTATTGATTCTTGGACAACATTTTCAGAATTTTGCAAGAAATTAAGTCATCGTTAAGCCCCCTGTCCAAGGAGTTAAAGTTGCCCTGTCCAAAATAAGGTGTGACCATGACGGAAGACCTGAAGTCTGCAATTCTTATCTGAAATCAAAAAACAAACAATTCTCTTAATCTGTGGGATATTGCATGCAGAGTAATGGCACAGTTTTTGATATTTGGAAAATAATAAAACAATGGGTGTTTGAAATAAAACTGTAGTTTTGTTATATGTTTTCAGTAAATTAAAATAATTACCCTGTTATTTTATGTGAATGTGCCTGAGGAGTAATTCATCCAAATTTTATTTGAATTACTTCATTAGCTTAAAAAAATTAAAAATTGCTTATTTTATAGATTGACTGAGGCGGATGGACCCTTTATGCTGCCAGGTAACAGAATCGCATTGTAAAGAAAGATTATTTCTTACAAATGAAACTGTATGTAGTAAAGTGAACAAAGAAGAAATCGCGTACTTTTTCAAGCCAAAGTGACAAAAGAAAAAATTGGGATTGGAAACTTCAAAGTTCAGGAAAGATGATATTCTCCCTCCAGTGGTGTCAAAAAGTGACAGCTTGTCTCCCAGATTGTACTGTTTCCTGATTGAATTCAGCTTTATTTTGACTCATGTTCAATAATTCCATCAATGAGTGTTAATTCACTGTGTTTAACAAAAATGAGTATTGACCATACGCCCACCTTTCTCACATGATAAACTTCTATTTTACTTTTTCCAAAGATTTTCTTCTGCTGATGTGTCATATTGTTTTCAGACTACTGCATGAAACTGACTGCCTACAGTCAGCAAAGTATCCACTCTATACATCTTTATTCAGGAGGCAGTGTAAAACATGCATGATGTGCCAGAAAATTACTGCAAAGTAAGTGAACATTATTGTGCCTTAAAATTTCTAAGATTTGTTGTTCTACCTTCAGTGTCAATATCTTACATGTAGATGTAAAGGCTCTCTGTCAAATAATCATTTGAGATATGCACTAGGAAAAAATTTCCCATGTTTGATTTGCCCTTCGTTTTTCTAAATTGTGTATTAAAACAGCCATATGTAGTACATATGGGGAACTAAATGATACAATAACAATGAAAAATGTAATCAAAGGTGATACAGTGTTTGGGTATGTCAGACATTCCTGGTTCATTTACTTATGTCTCAATGACTTTTGTTTAGTGGAACAAGGAAAGTTGTTGGACTCTCTCGTCGCAGGTGATGAAAGGTGAGTGTTTCATTACACCCGCGAAACAAATAAACAATCTCATCAGTGGGGTCACATGCTTCCTCATCGAGTTGGCATGAGATTTCTTTGACTTAGGAATACACTGTCTTCAAAAGTGTGTCGAGAAAAATTGAGACCATGTTGAAAAATAGACAAAAGTGGAAGCTTTTCAACAATGTATAAATTAATAAACATAAACAATGTTTTCTGTTTGTAATATATTTAAAAAGAAAGATGATGAGACTTACCCAACAAAAGCGCTGGCAGGTCGATAGACACACAAATAAACACAAACATACACACAAAACTCTAGCTTTCGCAACCAACGGTTGCCTCGTCAGGAAAGAGGGAAGGAGAAGGAAAGACAAAAGGATTGGGTTTTAAGGGAGAGGGTAAGCAGTCATTCCAATCCCGGGAGCGGAAAGACTTACCTTAGGGGGAAAAAAGGACAGGTTTACACTCGCACACACACACATATCCATCCACACATACACAGACACAAGCAGACATTTGTCAAATGTCTGCTTGTGTCTGTGTATGTGTGGATGGATATGTGTGTGTGTGCGAGTGTAAACCTGTCCTTTTTTCCCCCTAAGGTAAGTCTTTCCGCTCCCGGGATTGGAATGACTGCTTACCCTCTCCCTTAAAACCCAATCCTTTTGTCTTTCCTTCTCCTTCCCTCTTTCCTGACGAGGCAACCGTTGGTTGCGAAAGCTAGAGTTTTGTGTGTATGTTTGTGTTTATTTGTGTGTCTATCGACCTGCCAGCGCTTTTGTTGGGTAAGTCTCATCATCTTTCTTTTTAAATATATTTTTCCCACGTGGAATGTTTCCCTCTATTATTTTCTGTTTGTAAAAAATATAGGAATCTTACATTTGGCACAACCCTTGTATGTTTGGAGCACAGCATTTTCTGGTAGTGAATTATGGACTGTGGGAAAGTGAGAACAAAAGAGAATTGAAGTGTTTGAAACATGGTGCTACAGTTGCAGTTTAGGTGAACTGATAAGGTAATGAGAAGGCTCTCCGCAGAATTGGCAAAGAAAGGAACATATGAAAACACTGACAAAAAGGTGGGATGGGATGATGGGACTTGTATTGAGACATCAGGGATTAACCTCCATGGTACTAGAAGGGGAGCTGTAGAGGGTAAAAAACATGAGGGGAAAGACAGAGATTGGAGTACATCCAGCAAATAATTGGGGATGTAGGGTGCAAGTGCTACTCTGAGAAGAAGGGTTTTGTCCAGGAGAGAAATTTGCTGTGGGCTACATCAAACCTTCAGGAGACTGATGACCCAAAAAAAGCAACAAGGATTTTCGTAATTCTATATTTATCATCCAATGGAGATGTTATTTAATAAATGTAGAAGGATATTTCAGTATTAAAATTACATCATTTTATTTTTAATTGTTGATCATATTAAGCTTTCACAGTAAATTAAAATTTGGTACAAAAGTGCAAAACATCAAATAAAAATGGAGTACTTTCTATTTATGGTGATTTGATGTGTGTAACTAGTTTCATTTAACAATAAGGCATTTAACATGTCTATATAAAATTGAAGTCACTTTCACCAGCCTCTACATCTGTATCTTGAAAACTTTCAGAACTGTCACTGAAATTATTGTCATTTTCTAAAAGCAGCTGCTCAATCTCCAAATCTAATAAAAGACTTCTTTTCGCCATTGCAAAAGATCACTCACTAACGTGGCAGTAAACACAGACGAAAAAGTGCAAATTAGAATTTAGTATTTGTTAATTAACACTTCCATTTGATAATAAATATAGAGTTTAAATAAAAGTTAAAAAAAAATGATTGCTACTAATGAAAATCAGGCAGGCAGCTGTGTGATTACAAAACTTACATGCTGCAAACTCAGCTACTGGCAACACTTGTTTATTGGTTTGAAATATTTTTATGAAATGTGTTTAATTCAGTTTTATTTTTAAATTTTCCAGTCTTCAAAAGCATGTTTCTTTTTTATATTAAGTGTTGTGGCTTACACCATTAGAAAATTACTCTTCAAATCCTGTAAGTATGAAGAAAGGCCAGTTGAAGGTGCCAGCATGTATACCTTAAAAAGACTTGTTAGCTTGATGTTGAACATTACAATGAATCCTCTGAGGACTCAATGAATGAACCAATAGTGAACACTTAAACTATGAAAAAATTGTTTCCATACTTTCCTGCATATGTTCTGAAATGAGTTAAGGTGTTGGGTATGAAATATAAAGTTCACATGTAGCTCTTCATGATTTGTCTAGTGATATTGAGCAGCAAGTACAAGAGTTGGGCAAAAATATGGAAACACCACAAGAAATGGATGCTTCAACATAAATGCAGATGCTATTGTATTCAACCATGAATGGCACAAATGGCCTCAGTTGTTCTCGGAACTGTTTGGTGTGGTTATGAGCGCACTATGTAAAAGCTAAGTGAATTTGAACATAGGTAAGTTGTTCATGCTTGTATGTTGGATGCTTCCATAACTAAGGTAACCAAAGTGTTGGGTGTTTCAGAAGGCACCGTATCAAAGATTTATGCCGGATACAGGGAAACCAGAAAAATATCACCCTCTAAGGCACATCATTAATGAGGACTGTGATAAAAAATAAGAGGATGACAGCTGCAGAAGTCACTGCAGGACTGAATGTCGCACTCACGAAGCGTGTGGGCACCAAAACAAGAAGGGAGCTCTGTAAGCTGGGAATTGCAAACCCACACATCAGTGAGGCAAATGCCTGTAATGGGAAAAGCCATGAAACCTGGACTGTGGAGCAGTGGAAGAAAGTCGCTTGGTTGGAAGTCCTGTTTCATACTGTTTCCAATTTCTGGCTGAGTTTACATCTGGTGTACTCCATCCAAAGCCTACAATGCAGATTGGTTGCTGCCAAGATAGAAACATGGTGCAGGTATGGCGATGATTTGGGCCATATTGTGATATTCCATGGGCCATGTGGTTCTCGAATAGATTATCAGTTCCTTGAGGAAGAAAAGCTTTTGTCCACATACCAGCGTGGATTTTGAAAGCATCGCTTGTGCGAAACTCAACTTGCCCTTTCCTCACATGATATTCTGTGGACCATAGATGAAGAGTAACAAGCAAGTACAAGCTTAAGGAGTAGATTCCCAGATATGTGAGTGCCTCAAAGAATTCTTAAGTAATAGAACCCATTACATTGTCTTTGACAGTGAGTGTTCCTCAGAGACCAGGGCATCATCAGGAGTGCCTCAGAGAAGTGTGATAGGACCGCTGTTAGTCTTTATATACATAAATTATCTTAAGGACAGGGTAAGCAGCAGTCTGCGGATTCTTGCTGATGATGCTGTGATTTATGGAAAGATATTGAAATTGAGTGGTTGGTGGTTACAATATATCTTACACACATTTTCTAGTTTGTGTGATGAATGGCAACTAGTTCTAAATGTAGAAAAATAGTTCATACAGATGAATAGGGAAAGCAATTATGCAATGTTTGAATACCATATGTGCTGTTTGACACACTGTCACCTCGATTAAGTGTCTTGGTGTTACGCTGCAAAGTGATATGAAATGGAACAAGCATGTAAGGACTTTAGTAGGGAAGGTGAGTGATTGACTTTATTTTATTAGGTGAATTTTGGCAAAGTGTGGGTCACCTCTAAAGGAGATGATGTGTAGAACACTAATACGACCCAGTCTTAAGTACTACTCAAGTGTTTGAGATGCCCACCATGTAGATTAAAGGAAGACATTGTAGCAACTCAGAGGCAGGCTGCTAGATTTGTTACCAGCAGGTTTGATCAACATGGAGGTGCTTTAAGAACTTAAATGGGAGTCCCTGAAGGAAAGGTGACATTCTTTTTGAGGAATATTATTCAGAAAACAGGCATTTGAAGCTGACTGCAGAAAGCTTCTACTGCCGCAAACATACATTTTGCATAAGGCCCACAAAGATAAAATATAGAAATTAGGGATCATACGAGGGAATATAGGCAGTCATTTTTCTTTTGTTCTATGTGTGAATGAATGGAACAGGAAGGGAATTAACTAATAGCAGTACAAGGTATCCTCCACCATTTATCATACGTGGGTTGCGGAGTATGTATGTAGAAGTAGATGTGCTTTACAGGGTCGAATTACTGCCAACAATTATTCGACCATTTTGGCTGATCAGGTCCATCCCATTGTACAATGTTTGTACACAAATGGTGTTGCAGTGTTGTAAGATCACAAGTTCCTATTCATAAAGCTCGCATCATCCTGGGCTGGTTTAGTGAGCACAAGGATGACATGTCACATCTCACCTGGCCACCATTCACCAGATCTCAACAATATTGAGCCTTTGTGCTCTGCTTTGGAGAGAAGCGTGCATGATAGCTGGCCACCTTCATCATTGTTACGTGACCTTGCCTCTATTTTGCAGGAATTATGGTATACGATTCCTTTCAACACAATACAAGACCTTGTGTTTATATATTCCTAGATGACTGGATACTGTTTTGAATGCCAATGGATTTCCTACACTGTATAAGACATGGGAATGTATTGTGTTTTGGTGTTCCCATGCTTTTGTCCACTGCCTGTATCACATGTCACTGCTTTTCCAGGCTGTTCTTCTCTGCATCTTCCTGGGTATTCTTTTTGTTACTACGTGGACTCCCATTCTGACACTGTGTAACTATGTAGCTGATTTCTCCTCCACCTTTCCCCGCACTAGAATTCTCCCATGCCCTTCCCAATGTCATATTGTCATGACATGGGTTGTGTGCAGCATCAACCCCGACTCCTCACTCTACCTTTAGATGTAAGCTTTTGTTACAGAAGTCTAAGTATGGCATGTTAAGTTAGAAAAATCTAATAATAATGAACAGTTTGAGCTGCGAAAGTTTGCATTTTATGATGTCATATGTGGGGCCAGACTTTGTTTGCTGCAGTTTGTTTTTCATTTTATTAAGTTCCCTCTTTTTTTCATGTGTAGTTCATGAAAATCTGTTATCTGATTACATTCATTCTTTTCAGATGGCTTGTCCGGGAATGCGATCGTCTGGTGTATGATACAACCTACCTCTGTATTACTTGTTTTGAATCTTTTCTTTACCTAAGTGGCAATAAAGTTGGAGACTTCAAGGCATATGTTTATGTTGATAGAGCATCCATTCTGGCTTGACAGTGCTGCATGAATATGGTAATAGGTGTCACTGTATCGTTCCTTGTAATTTTCACAGAATTTGGAATGTTCTTTTGTGTAAGTTATAAAATATGAGTTAGTGTTGGAAAAACTAGTGATTGAAACAGTTCAGATTTCAGATATTATAAGAAGAATCAGTCATATGTATACATTGTTTATTGTCAGATGTGGCTGTGAAGCTTGCAACTAAGCAATCATAAGATTGGGTTGTGTCTGCTGCCATAGGATATCAGTCATCTGCAGATAAGTGTTATTGGCTTATTGTAAACTTAATGTGACTGCACTTTCAAATATGGAGTGTACCTTTGGAACTGTTGCTTTTTCCTTCATTTTAGTATAATGTACTTTACAGAAAAGTTACGGAAAAAACACTGTACAATGAACTTACTGTTGGAGTATTTTTCATTTTCTTGTAAATAATGTAAAACCATATTATGCTCATAAGATAAACTGAAATTGTCTGTGAAGTCTTAGAATTATCTAGTTGTGAAATGTTTTGTGTGTGAATTATTACCTTGACAGTTTGAAGTTTCTTCAACCATATTGTCTTTTTCCTCTCTCTCTGTCATTCTCATGTATGTCATCAAAATCTTCACTGGTTCAGTTCTCTTTCAACAAGCCAGTTATTCAGCAGGTCTAGCCTCTCATGGCAAAAATAAACAAATATCCAGACAGGCATTTTTCAATGGGAATATTATTGTGTTTCCTAACGTCTTTGTCAAATATTGTTCTTTTTTTCTCACTTCGTGCTATAAATATGTAACATTTTGCACCAAAATTATTAATGTGTGTGTAAATTACTAAAGATACTCTAATAGCTCACATTCAGTCTTGCATTATTTCGTTGAGTTCTCATTTTATAAATGCTTTTAGTTTTGGCATCATCTCTACTTGCTTCTTTCTGCTTGCATGTTGAGATGAAACTGAGAGGGATTGGAGACCTGAGGGATAAATTAATGAAGTGAAGAACTAGAACAGTATTTTTTCTGATCGTAAGAAGTTGGGAAACATGATCACACTAAGACTGTCTAAAAGAAATGGTCATTCTTGAAAATGTCACAACTTAAAATTATATAATCATTAGCTTGCTTCCTGCTTAGTAAGAATTTATTGCCAGTGAACTGTATTTCTGGTTGAATGTTACTGTAACTCATATATTCGTAATAACCACACAAGTGTTTATTAAACACCTAAAATATTATCTACAGAGGAGGTACAGTTGTTAAGGCACTGGGTACACATTTAGAATGTGCAGGGTTAGCTCACAATATGGACATTAAGATTAAAGTTTTTTGAAATTTCCTTAAATTACTGTAAGTGAACACCCACAGTTCCTTTAAAATGTACTTGACCAGTCTCCTTGCCAAGTAACCACACTGGACAAAAACTTGTAACCCCCCAGGAGACATCATGATAACATCATGTAACATCATCTCTAGTCTTCATAATGGCCTCAATTCGCCAAGAAAGAGCGCCCACGTTTCTTCTGATATTCTGTATCCAACTGAAGACACTCATTGATAATTGGGTCCCTTAGTGCTACTGAATTTCGGGGAAGTGGATTGCTTCATTTCACCTGCTGTTCAAGGTAGTCCCAGACATTTTTATAAGAATAAGATCAGGTGATGTAGCTCGTCAGATGAGATGTAGGGTTCCTGAGTTTTCATCAGATGAGGCATGTATGCACACTGCCCTTTGAACATCACTGTTGTCATTGGAAGACTGGAGCGTCCACAGAATACTCGTGGAGATGTAAGTAATGGGCAACATGTGGTCACTCAGTGTTAAAATAAACATTTTGGTTCGTATTTCCAGTACTTGAATGTATAAGCCCGAGCCAGGCCACATAAAACACCCCCAAAACATCACAGAACCATCTCTGTCCTGAACTATGTACTCACATTTAAATACTCATTGGGCAACCATGCCTCCAGTCTGCTATTGTCTGTTTACTGTGTTTTTGGCCTACTGAAAATGCACAGCTTTGTGTGATGATGCTTTAAACAATGGCCTTCCATGAGATACCCAACTCCAAATGGCCATTCATGCTCTTCCCTTTGTAGTGCTCACTTACAAACTGGTTGAGGTAGGCTTGTGTTCAATCACAGCAGTTTAAGAACTGATTAGCATTGACAAGGCATGACACTCCTCTCCACTTCTTGTCAGCTTGTACCTTTCTATGGCCTCAATTCTTAAGATAGTTTACATGGATTCGAGTGGTACACTATTCCTTGAAGACACATTGGATAATCTGCATTTGATATACCAACAGATTTAGCTATTTTGTTCACAATGTGGTCATAGGTACGTCCAAATATGGCAGCCCCTTTCCGTAATGTCTTCATCGTAAGGGTTCGTTACCCTTTAAGTGGGCATGCCAGACATGTCCATACACGCTCTGCTAATTCACAGTGGGTTTGGTGGATATATCCATCCACTGCATTTTGTGTGTAGTAGCTAGTGGGGATGATGAGTTATCAGCATGCTGTTGACACTGTGGTATTAGTTGAGCTTCGTCCACTAGATGGCAGCTCTCGTCGGGCAACACAGCGTGTTATAGGCTAGTTATAACATTGTCCACTCGAGCGCGCGTCGACAGTATGTGTCCAGTGAAGCAGCCGCAAAAGCACACCTTTTTCGTCAGTGTTTACCGCCACGTTAGTGAGTGATCTTTTGCAATGGCGAAAAGAAGTAGTTTATTAGATTCGGAGATTGAGCAGCTGCTTTTAGAAAGTGACAATAATTTCAGTGACAGTTCTGAAAGTTTTCAAGATACAGATGTAGAGGCTAGTGAAAGTGACTTCGATTCAGGAACATCTGACGACGAGGCACTACTGCAGCAGACGGCACCTAGTGCATTTGTGTGTTCTAGTTCAATTTGTAATCAATACTTGTTCAGTGGTAGTAATGGTACAGTTGTGCCTCTAAAACAATATGATGTGATGAGTTGTTTTATGTGTTTTGTGGATGATGCTTCGTGCACAATAATAGTTGAACAGATGAACTTATATGCAGAACAGTTCCTAGCTTTGCATCCCAATTTAGCAGCATGCTCCAGGGTTTTCAGTTGTCAGGATACTACATCTGAGGAGGTAAAAACACTTATTAGAATGCTTATAATTCAAGGAATTCTTCACAAACCAGACCACAAGATGTACTTTTGAAAGAGAGAATCAGTTGACACACTTGTCTTCAGGAAACTGATGAGTGAAAAGCGGTTTCATCTTCATTGAAATTCCTCCACTTTGCTGACAATACCGCGTATGACCCACTAGGCACTATCAGCAGAAAACTATTCAAAATGCTTCCCATTGTGGAGCATCTGCGGCATAAATTCAGATCACTATATGTGCCAGAAAGAAACATCACCGTTGACGAATCATTGTTGTTCTGGAAAGGACAGCTTGGATGGAGGCTATATATTCCATCAAAGTGTAGCAGATTTGGCATCAAATTATACAAACTCTGTGAAAGCAGCTCCGGGTATGTATGGGACTTTATTGTTTACACAGAAAAGGACACAACTATGGAAGCCACTATCCAGACAAAAAAAAATAACCTCTTGGATTGTTTGGGAGCTTGCACATGATCTACTTGTGAAAGGCCACTGCATTTATCTTGACAACTGGTACACCAGTCCAGATTTGGTGGACAAACTAACCAGCAATAACACTGACGTTGTTGCCACAATGTGGCAAGACAGGAAGGGGTTCCCTGACTTCATTAAAAAAAACTGAAGAAAGGGGAGTGCATAACAGGGTTCAGAGGCAAGCAAATGGTAGTGAAATGGAAGGACAAGAGACGTTGTTATGGTCAGCACCTTACATTACGCTGAATATGTTTAAATGTAAACTCGAAGAAGGCAATCGTTCAAAAGCCACACGTTGTTGTTGACTACAACAGGAATATGGGGGGCATGGATAGGTGTGATTCTGTTACAAAACTACCAGATGGCCAGGAGCAGACTGAAAAAATGTTATCAGAAGCTTTTCTGCCACTTGTTGGACACTGCATGCTTCAATGCATACATTCTTGACAAGAAGCATGGTGGCGAACAAAGTAGAGTGGGCTTCACGATTAGTCTTGGCGAACAGTTGACCATATCTTTGCCGCAACACGGGACATCAGTAGGACACCCACCTCGAACACCGAAAGCAATACACATTGCAGCCAGGAATTTTCCAAACCTTCTGCTGCCCACAACGAAGAAAATGCCAACAAGGAGGTGTGTGGTGTGTGCAAAAAAAGGCCTTTGCAAAGAGACTTCACACTGGTGTGCAGAATGTGAAGTTCCCTTGTGTGTAGCACCTTGTTTTAAAATGTTTCACACTGAAAACGACTTGTAATATTGTGAAAATGCAATTTTGTTAACTTATGGAATATATTTTATTCATTTCCACCCAATATAAATTTAAATTCAACAACGAAAATATGAAGAAAAACTTATGTGTCGTGGGAACAGTACGCAGTGACGCACGCGTGCAAATTGCCCACTTAATGGGCTAATATGCTGATTGCGTATCACCAGCTGGCACATTCACACATTTCGTGCCATAACTGTCAGTGCTGGAGGGTCAGATAACCACATTGTACTAGTTCTGCACCATATGCAGTGCTCCAAAGGAACCAGAGCACACTTTTAAGGAGTGACAAATATTTAGTCCAACGAGATTACAAGAGAGTGCTCCATCTGTAATGATCATATTATCAGTGAGATATTAAACCCTGTTATTTCTTCTTTACTTGAACAAAGGTATTTGCCAGTGTCGTACCAAAGAGCATGGTCACTGTCTGAAACTAGATTTTTTTTCCAAAGTTATGTATCACCTGTTGGTGGCCAACTAACCCCAACACAGGTAAAGAAATTGTTATCTGTCGGTTGCACAAAATGTGCTTGGCCAGTTGCAGTCTATGTTTCACATCGGAATGCGATTGGTTGAACTGAGGAAGCGTCTGTGTTTTTGTAATGATGTCAAGAACTATCACCACCCCCATTTGCAGAGAAAACTGTGACCATAAGTAGTTAAGCACATTACTGTAAAAGGTAAGTGAATAAAAGTAAGTAAAGATTTAGCAGAGAAGGCAATATTTTACAAACATGTATGGAATAAATGTTACAAGAGACAAGCAGAAGAAAACTTTCACAGGGTAGAACTAAGACAGAGAGGGGGAGAAACTTGGATAATTGTGAGTAAATATAAAACTGAGCACACCACTACAAACAGTGCATGTACCCTTATAACTAAAAACTTGTAAGCTAATCAGGTTGAATTTATTCTTTAGGGAGGAAGGTAAGCCTCTTCAAATAATACAGGCTGAGTCGTTGACAGGCATATGTCATGCTATTGAAGTAGCTATACATTGAACAACTTCTACATTAGGCAACATATAAGATTTTTTTTTTTCCACTGATTGCAGGGGGGGGGGGGGAGAGATGTTAGTTACTGCTTCATTGTTACTGAAGTAGCCTATGTTCTTCCTCACAGATGAAGGCAAGTAAGTCCAATCATGTCCAGAGGTGGCTTGAGTAGTCGGATATAGAGATGGGCAAACTCATTCATCCTTGGGAAATAGTCCACTGGTAATCGCTCTTTTTTGGGAACTGTCCATTTCTACTCCTTCACTGATCATTGTGCTTGGTATATGGTTCTTATGAAACATTGAAAATTAGTAGCATAGATGACAGAAGTTGGAAAGCACCAAGAGGGGGACTTGCCTCTCCCCTGGAGTACAGAGTTTTTATTCATAACAGAATTCTCACATACTTGTAATTTTCATGATTCTGCAAAACATCTTGTTTAGCCAACTGAAGCTTTAGGTTGTTGATAGCAGTGAAATAATACAAGGTGGCGCACGAAATGCAGAAGCAAATATTTAGTCCAACGAGATTACAAGAGAGTGCTCCCTCTATAATGATCACATTGTCAGTGAGATATTAAACCCCTGAGTACAGACTGCTTGCCAATAATGCACGATTTGTTGACCGCTATGAGCAGAATAGATAAACATGTAATAATTAGGCTGTGAAGAAATAACAAATAAGCTAATGCAAACAACTTTGAAACAGTTCATGACAATTGGTATGCGACAATGAGCAGTCTAGTACTCGGGGCCGATTTTTTGTGTGTAACCATGTACCACTGAAATAATATGTAGGAGTTATCATACTCTCTTTACAAAATGTGACACTATACACTTGATTATGAAGCATTGGCTTAATTCGGTTGTAGGTCGATCTGCCTTCCATAACAATGAACGTGCTCTTTTACCTTGGATCAAAGAACGACAGTAAATGGCCACTCATGTGTGTCGTGCCGACGTCCTTTGCAAGAGTAATTAAAAAAAAAAACACAACACACTTTCCTTTTTACAAGTAGTTCTGCTGTTTATCGAAATAGTGAAGTAAGCTGATACGCCAATTTGTTACCTGAAAAGATGTATGTATTACATACCAAGTAATTTTTATGTAATTTACTTAATTATAAAATACATTTTATTTACCGTTCATGGACGCTAAATAGAATATGAAAAGAACTAGAAGTTCAGAGTTTAAAAAAGGTTTGAAACGGATCTAGAATGGGAGTGTGAAGCAAACAAAAAGATCAACAACTCGATACTGGACTAACTATGAGCAGTCGGCAGTGGAACTGCGACGAGTGGCCACGCGAAGGGCGGGAACGGGGACGGGGGACGGGGGACGGGGGACGGGGGACGGGGGACGGGGGACGGGGGACGGGGGACGGGGGACGGGGAGAGGGGAGACGGGAGAGGGGAGACGGGAGAGGGGAGACGGGAGAGGGGAGACGGGAGACATGCCGTTCAGGAAAGACCGACCATTTCCCATTCCCGGGAACTATAAATAGAAAGCCGCGACCTAAGAGAATTATGAAAGACCGTTCCTTAGAATTTGTTCTTCTCTCGTTCCATTCATCTTGGTCAACTGTTCTTTTGGACCCGTTAGTTTGCGAACGACCCATCTCTAGTCGGATAGGAATGTGCACGAACAGGAGCAGAGAGGAGGTATGAGGGAATAACACCGCAGTTTTGACTTTTGATGGCAATAGTTATTTCATAGTGCTAGGATGAAATGGCCGCTCTGGTACTGTCTCCCGCAACGGTGAGGTTTGTGCTTTTACCAAATTTTTGCACACTCTGAATCAATCTCCAGCAAAAATCCATCACCAGCTGTGCCACATGTATGGACAAGACATTATGAGCAACAGTGTGGTCAGACAATAGTTCAGGTAATTTGTCATGAATATTCGTTCATCCTTCAGCAAAGACCGTAGTGGCCGCCCATCCCGGGCGACACTAGAATTCATGGAAAGTGTGTGGCAAGCAATTCCGCACAACTGGAACTTCAGTTTCGGAATACTCTTGTCAATTCCCTCAGATGTCTTGCCTGCTGTTGCACGTAATTGTCTTCCAGTGGCTTGGCTTTTATAATGTGTGTGCAAGATGGGTGCCAAGGCAACTGACACAAAACCAAATATGTGGCCGTAGGGTTGACATTCCTAGAGTTGTATGAAGAGAAAGTTGTTGAGCTTGTTGACCATGTTGTCAGTGGGGATAGACATGTCGCGTGCCACATCAGAAATAAAACAAGCAGCAGCATTGGTGGCATAGTGATTCACATGTAAAGACCAAATTCAAGCTGACAGTGTCAAAAAAAAAAAAAGCATATGCATTGTCTTCTGGGATCAACGGGCACTTAAATGTGATTTGCAGAGTATGCATGTAGATGTAGAACACAGTCTCCTGTGCGAGTTTTTACCATGAGGGGGACTGTAAATGCTGATCGGTATTGAGAGACTAAATGTTGAGAAGAGGCATTACACTTGAGCACGGCAATGTGAGACCTCATACAGCCAATGCTACCTGAAAACTTGAATGTTTGTGGGAGAGATCTTGGACAACTGACCCTACAGTCCCAACATCACCACAAGTGACTCGTCTTCCATCTCATGATGTGTTTCCTGGCATCAAAATGTTTCCATGAAGGCACTGAAATGCAGATTAATGTGACTTTGTGGCTTCAGATGTTGGTGGCAGACTCCTATAAGTGGGTGTACAATTGATGGTGCACCTTCATGAGAAACACCTTAACAATAGTGGTGAATACAGTGAGGAGGAGCCTGTGAAGCTACAAGGAGGTAACAAAAAGAAACAGAATTGTTTTTTAAAGGCTATATATATTTTCAAATTGTTTGCAAAACAACCTTATCCCCTTCAAAATACTCTCCATTGCAACTAATGTATTTGTCTCAGTAGTGCTTCCACTGTTTGGAACATTTTTTGTCATCATCTTTAGAAATGGCTGACAGCTTGTGACATTCGCTTGGTTTATTTCTTCATTGATAGTCCTCAGTGTCGACGTACTGCATTTTTATGCTGTCTGAAAAATAGGGGCTGGAAGTTCAATTCTGACTACTGCAAATGATGTAGCTGACAATTGCATAGTTGCATTTCACAGTTCTTTACTTTCACTGGTCACAACCCCCCACTATTGGTAAATGTTAAGCCACAATAATAGGTTGCAAACACCAGCATACTGCTACAATAGTTTGCTGCTGAACATCTACGAGCAGTAAAAACCTAACCACACAGTTCACAGTTCTTGCAGAATAATAAGGTATGTGTGACACTATTTCTCAATTAAATTGAACAGACATTAGTCTAACACATAGCCTATTTGTGTTACAATTATTCCACTGTTAGGTTGATGCATTGTTGTTACTTAAAACAGTACATAATTTGCCTCTGAAAATTGACTGTGGACTGACACTGTAGAGACCAAAAATCCGTCCTTTATATATCCTCACAATAACAGTACTGACACTATACATTGTTTGATGTTTTACTTACAGAAATTGCAATTCAATTAACTGAATACATTGAAAAATTCCTTCTTTTTAACAGGTCCTTCTACCACAGAGTTTAGGCTGAATTATTTGTTTGTTTGTTTTTGTTGTTGTTGTTGTTGTTGTTGTTGTTGTGGTCTTCAGTCCTGAGACTGGTTTGATGCAGCTCTCCATGCTACTCTATCCTGTGCAACCTTCTTCATCTCCCAGTACCCACTGCAACCTACATCCCTCTGAATCTGCTTAGTGTATTCATCTCTTGGTCTCCCTCTCTGATTTTTACCCTCCACACTGCCCTCCAGTACTAAACTGGTGATCCCTTCATGCCTCAGAACATGTCCTACTAATCGTTACTTTCCTTTAGTCAAGTTGTGCCACAAACTCCTCTTCTCCCCAATTCTATTCAATACCTCCTCATTAGTTACGTGATCTACCCATCTAATCTTCAGCATTATTCTGTAGCACCACATTTCAAAAGCTTCTATTCTCTTCTTGTTCAAACTATTTATTGTCTATGTTTCACTTCCATACATGGCTACACTCCATACAAATACTTTCAGAAACGACTTCCTGGCACTTACATCTATACTCGATGTTAACAAATTTCTCTTCTTCAGAAACACTTTCCTTGCCATTGCCAGTCTACATTTTATATCTCTCTACTTCGACCATCATCAGTTATTTTGCTCCCAAAATAGCAAAACTCCTTTACTACTCATCTCATTTCCTAATCTAATTCCCTCAGCATCATCCGATTTAATTGGACTACATTCCATTATCCTCATTTTGCTTTTGTTGATGTTCATCTTATATCCTCCTTTCAAGACACTATCCATTCCGTTCAACTGCTCTTCCAGGTCCTTTGCTGACTCTGACAGAATTACAATGTCATCAGCGAACCTCGAAGTTTTTATTTCTTCTCCATTGATTCTAATACCTACACCGAATTTTGCTTTTGTTTCCTTCATTGCTTGCTCAACATACAGATTGAATAACATTGGGGAGAGGCTACAACCCTGTCTCACTCCCTTCCCAACCACTGCTTCCCTTTCATGTCCCTCGACTCGTATAACTGCCATCTGGTTTCTGTACAAATTGTAAATAGCCTTTCGCTCCCTGTATTTTACCCCTGCCACCTTCAGAATTTGAAAGAGAGTATTCCAGTCAACATTGTCAAAAGCTTTCTATAAGTCCACAAATGCTAGAAACGTAGGTTTGCCTTTCCTTAATCTAGCTTCTAAGATAAGTCGTAGGGTCAGTATTGCCTCACGTGTTCCAGTATTTCTATGGAATCCAAACTGATCTTCCCCGAGGTCGGCATCTACTAGTTTTTCCATTCGTCTGTAAAGAATTTGCGTTAGTATTTTGCAGCTGTGGCTTATTAAACTGGTAGTTCGGTAATTTTCACATCTGTCAACACCTGCTTTCTTTGGGGTTGGAATTATTATATTCTTCTTGAAGTCTAGGGTATTTCGCCTGTCTCATACATCATGCTCACCAGATGGTAGAGTTTTGTCAGGACTGGCTCTCCCAAGGCTGTTAGTAGTTCTAATAGAATGTTGTCTACTCCTGGGGCCTTGTTTCGACTCAGGTCTTTCAGAGCTCAGTCAAACTCTTCACGCAGTATCGTATCTCCCATTTCGTCTTCATGTACATCCTCTTCCATTTCCATAATACGAGGGCTATCTACAAAGTACATTACATTTTCGTTTGTGTCCATTAGGGGGGGGGGGGGGCTAGCTCGGCCATCTTGGTGTCATGGCATTCCGCCGCTCAGTCAGCATCCTGCCGTGCTAGTGAGAGGTTTGTGCTGTACTCCGTTGAGTTACTGTGACAGTTTGACATGTCAGCGTTAATTGAAAATTCCGTGAAGTGTGAAATGCGTGCTGTAATCAGGTTTCTGACTGCAAAAAACTGTACACCGATAGAAATCTATGGGCAGCTTTGTGAAGTGTATGGGGACAACATAATCGATGAAGGTGGAGTGTGTCAATGGGTCATAAAATTTAAAAATGGCCAAACTAACGTTCACGACGAAGAGCGACGTGGAAGACCCAGCATAGTGACTGCCGAACTTGTCGAAAAAGTCGATGCCGCAGTCCGTGAAAACCGTAATTTCACAATAACGGATCTCTCTGAGTTTTCCGCAAATTTCATGAAGTTTGTTGCACGAAATCATTACCGAAAAGCTTGGTTACCACAAGTTTTGTGCAAGATGGATACCAAAAATCTTGACAGAGATTCACAAAAATCAGCAAATGGCTGCAGTGTTAACGTTTTTGGACGCTTAGGAGAAATATGGTGACTCATTACTCGATTGCATCTTTACTGGTGACGAAACATGGCTTAAGCATGTGAACTGCGAGACAAAATTGCAGTCAATGCAGTGGGGGCACACAAATTCCCCCCAAAAACCCAAGAAATGCATGCAGACAATGTCGGCAAGGAAGGTGATGGCGACTGTCTTTTGGGACAGAAAAGGTGTGATTTTTGTGGATTTCCTGGAAAGAGGCACTACAATAAACTCTCAAAGGTATTGCCAAACTCTGCACAACCTCAGAAGAGCAATACAAAACAAGCGCAGGGGAAAGTTGGGCTCAAAGATCTTGCTGATTCACGACAACGCCCGGGCCCACACGGCAAATGCCACTCGTGAAGTTCTTGAATCTTTTAAATTGGAGTTGTTTCCTCATCCGCCGTACAGTCCTGACCTGGCACCGAGCGACTTCCACTTATGAAGAAGTGGTTGGCTATGCAGCGTTTTGATGACGATGCACAGCTTCAAGAAGAGGTAACCACGTGGTTGAAGGCGCAGGCGGCCGAATTTTACGACGAAGGAATTTCCAAGCTCATCCATGGCTACGATAAGTGCCTTAATTTAAATGGCAACTATGTAGAAAAGTAGTATTTAAGTGTGGCTTTCATCTGTATATAATAAAAAATTTTCCAATACTTTATTTATTTTTAATTCCGAAACGTAATGTACTTTGTGGATAGCCCTCGTATTGTCCTCCAGTACATCGCCCTTGTATAGACCCTCTACATACTCCTTCCACCTGTCTGCTTTCCCTTCTTTGTGTAGAACTGGGTTTCCATCTGAGCTCTTGATATTCATACAAGTTGTTCTCTTTTCTCCAAAGGACTTTCATTTTCCTGTAGGCAGTATCTATCTTACCCCTAGTGAGATAAGCCTCTACATCCTTACATTTGTCCTCTAGCCACCCCTGCTCAGTCATTTAGCACTTCCTGTCGATCTCATTTTTGAGACGTTTGTATTCCTTTTTGCCTGTTTCATTTACTGCATTTTTGTATTTTCCCCTTTCATCAATTAAATTCAATATGTCTTCTGTTAACCAAGGATTTCTACTAGCCCTCGTATTTTTACCTACTTGATCCTCTGCTGCCTTCACTACTTCATCCCTCAAAGCTACCCATTCTTCCTCTACTGCATTTCTTTCCCCCACTCCTGTCAATTGTTCCCTTATGCTCTCCCTGAAATTCTGTACAACCTCTGGTTTAGTCAGGTTATCCAGGTCCCATCTCCTCAAATTCCCACCTTTTTGCAGTTTCTTCAGTTTTAATCTACAGTTCATAACCAACAGATTGTGGTCAGAGCCCACATCTGCCCCTGGAAATGTCTTACAATTTAAAACCTGGTTCCTAAGTCTCTGTCTTACCATTAAATAATCTACCTGAGACCTTCTAGTATCTCCAGGCTTCTTCTATGTATACAACCTTCTTTGATGATTCTTGATCCAAGTGTTAACTATGATTAAGTTGTGCTGTGTGCAAAGTTCTACCAGGCGGCTTCCTTTCTCATTTCTTACCCCCAATCCATATTCACCTACTACGTTTTCTTCTCTCCCTTTTCCTACTGTCGAATTCCAGTCACCCATGACTATTAAATTTTCGTCTGCCTTCACTATCTGAATAATTTATTTTATTTTATTATACGTTTCTTCAATTTCTTCGTCATATGTAGAGCTAGTTGGCATATAAACTTGTACTACTGTAGTAGGCGTGGGCTTTGTGTCTATCTTGGCCACAATAATGTGTTCATTATGCTGTTTGTAGTAGCTTACCCGCACTCCTATTTTTTTTATTCATTATTAAACCTACTCCTGCATTACCCCTATTTGATTTTGTATTTATAACCCTGTATTCGCCTGACCAAAAGTCTTGTTCCTCCTGGCACCGAACTTCACTAATTCCCACCATATCTAACTTTAACCTATCCATTTCCATTTTTAAATTTTGTAACCTACCAGACCAATTAAGGGATCTGACATTCCACGCTCCGATCTGTAGAACACCAGTTTTCTTTCTCCTGATAATGACCTCCTCTTGAGTAGTCCCCACCCGGAGATACGAATGGGGGACTATTTTACCTCCGGAATATTTTACCCAAGAGGACGCCATCATCATTTAACCATACAGTAAAGCTGCATGCCCTCGGGAAAAATTACGACTGTAGTTTCCCCTTGCTTTCAGCCATTCGCAGTACCAGCACAGCAAGGCTGTTTTGGTTAGTTACACAAGAGTAATAGAAGGCAGGTTTCAGACTACCTAACAGATCAAAACGAAAATTTCTGTTCTGACACTGACAATGTTGGGTCTTTATGGAAAAAGTTTAAGGCAATCGTAAAATGCGTTTTAGACAGGTACATGCCGAGTAAAACTGTGAGGGATGGGAAAAACCCACCGTGGTTCAACAAAAAAGTTAGGAAACTACTGCGAAAGCAAAGAGAGCTTCACTCCAAGTTTAAACACAGCCAAAACCTCTCAGACAAACAGAAGCTAAACGATGTCTAAGTTAGCATAAGGAGGGCTACGCGTGAAGCGTTCAGTGAATTCGGAAATAAAATTCTATGTACCGACTTGACAGAAAATCCTAGGAAGTTCTGGTCTTACGTTAAATCAGTAAGTGGCTCGAAACAGCATATCCAGACACTCCGGGATGATGATGGAATTGAAACAGAGGATGACACGTGTAAAGCTAAAATACTAAACACCTTTCTCCAAAGCTGTTTCACAGAGGAAGACCACACTGCAGTTCCTTCTCTAAATCCTCGCACAAACGAAAAAATCGCTGACATTGAAATAAGTGTCCAAGGAATAGAAGAGCAACTGGAATCACTCAACAGAGGAAAGTCCACTGGACCTGACGGGATACCAATTTGATTCTACACAGAGTACGCGAAAGAACTTGCCCCCCTTCTAACAGCCGTGTACTGCAAGTCTCTAGAGGAACGGAAGGTTCCAAATGATTGGAAAAGAGCACAAGTAGTCCCAGTCTTCAAGAAGGGTCGTCGAGCAGATGCGCAAAACTATAGACCTATATCTCTGATGTCGATCTGTTGTAGAATTTTAGAACATGTTTTTTGCTCGAGTATCATGTCGTTTTTGGAAACCCAGAATCTACTCTGTAGGAATCAACATGGATTCCGGAAACAGCAATCGTGTGAGACCCAACTCGCTTTATTTGTTCATGAGACCCAGAAAATATTAGATACAGGCTCCCAGGTAGATGCTATTTCCCTTGACTTCCGGAAGGCGTTCGATACAGTTCTGCACTGTCGCCTGATAAACAAAATAAGAGCCTACGGAATATCAGACCAGCTGTGTGGTGGATTGAAGAGTTTTTAGCAAACAGAACACAGCATGTTGTTATCAATGGAGAGACGTCTACAGACGTTAAAGCAACCTCTGGTGTGCCACAGGGGAGTGTTATGGAACCTTTGCTTTTCACAATATATATAAATGACCTAGTAGATAGTGTCGGAAGTTCCATGCTGCTTTTCACGGATGATGCTGTAGTATACAGAGAAGTTGCAGCATTAGAAAATTGTAGCGAAATGCAGGAAGATCTGCAGCGGATAGGCACTTGGTGCAGGGAGTGGCAACTGACCCTTAACATAGACAAATATAATGTATTGCGAATACATAGAAAGAAGGATTCTTTATTGTATGATTATATGATAGCGGAACAAACACTGGTAGCAGTTACTTCTGTAAAATATCTGGGAGTATGCGTGCGGAACGATTTGAAGTGGAATGATCATATAAAATTAATTGTTGGTAAGGCGGGTACCAGGTTGAGATTCATTGGGAGAGTCCTTAGAAAATGTAGTCCATCAACATAGGAGGTGGCTGACAAAACACTCGTTCGACCTATACTTGAGTATTGCTCATCAGTGTGGGATCCGTACCAGATCGGGTTGACGGAGGAGATAGAGAAGATCCAAAGAAGAGCGGCGCGTTTAGTCACAGGGTTATTAGGTATTTGTGATAGCATTATGGAGATGTTTAGCAAACTCAAGTGGCAGACTTTGCAAGAGAGGCGCTCTGCATCGTGGTGTAGCTTGCTCGCCAGGTTTCGAGAGGGTGCATTTCTGGATGAGGTATTGAATATATTGCTTCCCCCTACTTATACCTCCCGAGGATATCACGAATGTAAAATTAGAGAGATTCGAGCGCGCACGGAGGCTTTCAAACAGTCATTCTTCCCGCAAACCATACGCGGTTGGAACAGAAAAGGGAGGTAATGACAGTGGCACGTAAAGTGCCCTCCGCCACACACCGTTGGGTGGCTTGCGGAGTATAAATGTAGATGTAGAAGGCCAAATCAGTCAATCATCCAGTCTGTTGCCCCTGCAGCTACTGAAAAGACTGCTGCCCCTCTTCAGGAACCACATATTTGTCTGCCCTCTCAACAGATACCCCTCCGTTGTGGTTGCACCCACGGTACGGCTATCTGTATCGCTGAGGCACGCAAACCTCCCCACCAACGGCAAGGTCCATGGTTCATTTGTTTAAATAATGAAATTAACAGATATAATTATGAAAACAATGCTTTTGACAAACCTGGTAATTATTTTGGAATTAATTAAGTATCTTCTTCCTGTTGGTTAAATTTTGTGTCTGCAGCACATCATCTTCGTGGTGTAGCAATTTTAATGGCCAGTAGTGTACATATACAAAACAATTAGACCTGGTGCTATATTCTTTAAGACTTGAGGTCCAACCTTTCTCCTTTATGGAAATGTAGATTATACTCATGCATATTAATAGTAATTAGGCAAAAATTAAAATAAAATAAATATAAGGAGGCAGATAGCAAAACAAGAGAGGAAGTAAAGAGATCCCAGCTTGCTTCGTCACAAGCTTCTCCCTCTTTCTTTGTCATTGGTGTCCTTTTATTCACCTTTTCAAGTGTGGAAATAAGAAAAAGTCGCACGGAGCCAGGTCAGGCAAGTGAGGTGCTTGGAGCAGCAGAATCAACCATTTTTAGCCAAAAACTGTCAGACAGAAGTGGCTGTATGTGCATGTCCTTTGTCTTGATGGAACAACCAGTCTCCTGTCTGCCACAAATCGGGTCTTTAGTGACGAACACTGGTGCACAATCTTCTTAAAACTTCCAAGTAAAAGGTTTGATTGAGGGTCTGACCAAATTTTTTCGACATTTTCATTGATTCAGGTAGTTGCTGGATGTCCAGAACAGAGTTTGCCATCATTCGACTTATCGCCATTTTTAAATTGAGCAAACGACACATACATTTTTAAGTTTTTCCCTTAGTGTAAGCCTGGAAGCTGTTTTCAACATTAAAACAGTCTCAGCAGCATTTATATCAAGCAGAAAAAAAATTTCACAGCTGCATATTGTTCGCTTAAACTTGCCATTGTAAAAAACAAAGCCAGAACAAAACAGTGCCAGCAGAAATAATCACTGCAGATGGACAATATAAGCCAGGTTTGACAACACAGGCAGCCTGAACTGGCAATGAGTTGCACTGTACATGCCTAGCAGCAGAAATTCGTACTTCACAAGCTCCGCCCACAGCAATGTTATTCCAGCTTTTTTCCCCTTGTATGTAAATATTCCAGTAAATATTTCTTACTTAGTGATGATTTTCTTTTCTTTATTGGTCATCAGTTCTTCCATTATTCACATAATATTCTTCAAATCGATAAATGGCTTACACTACAAATTATCTAAAGTTCCCTGCATCCTTTCTTCAGGCTTGAGTATCTCCATACCAAATTTAATCAAAATCTAGCAGTTTGGTCATGAAAATGTAACAGTTACTTTTACATTTATGAAACTTTAAATCACATTTTTTATTTTTTTCCTGATCATATTTTGATGAAATAAAATGTCTATGTTACCCCAAACTATACTCAAGTTACCTGTGAAAACCCCCATGAAAATTTCTCTAGCAGTTTGAGATTAGCATATTCAGACAGACACAATGATTTTACAGTTCTATTACTAGTATAGATGCAAGAAATTCTCCCTTTTAGCCAGATGTGAGATTACAATAAATGTAGAACTGCAGTCAAGAATCGTGCAACGACAATAAGTGTAATTCCATTTTCATGCCAACAATAAGGATGGAATATGCATGGTCTGACATGTTCAATACATTTCAGAAATTCTGTAGCTATGTGATACGTAGCTCTCAAAAGGTCCCTGGTGGTGACATCTTCCTCAGAATGTTTCCAGCATTTAATGAAGTAGACAGATACTTTCTCTTCTACATGGGCAGTTCTAAGGTGACAAATATTGGTGTCATCAGAATAAAGTTTGAGCACACTGCACAATGGGAAAACCAAACATGTCCTTCTACTATGTTAGCACAATATTGGTTCACCCTGGCCAACTCTTAAAAACAAAAATAAGAACATGAAACAAAGCTTGTGCCTCACTTTTTGCAAGACTTTAGATTTAACACTTCAGTGTCTTGCATCTGTTTTGTTTCGTATTAATTCAAAGAGACTTCTCAGCTAATACCTCAAGACATAGGAGTCTGCTTCCGACCTGTCCTCTGTAGAAAAATCCCAGGTGCTCATCTACATCTACATCTATACTCCGCGAGCCACCTTACGGTGTGTGGCGGAGAGTACTTATTGTACCACTATCTGATCCCCCCTTCCCTGTTCCATTCACGAATTGTGCGTGGGAAGAACGACTGCTTGTAAGTCTCCGTATTTGCTCTAATTTCTCGGATCTTTTCGTTGTGATCATTACGCGAGATGTATGTGGGCGGTAGTAATATGTTGCCCATCTCTTCCCGGAATGTGCTCTCTCGTAATTTCGATAATAAACATCTCCGTATTGCGTAACGCCTTTCTTGAAGTGTCCGCCACTGGAGCTTGTTCAGCATCTCCGTAACGCTCTCGCGCTGACTAAATGTCCCCATGACGAATCGCGCTGCTTTTCGCTGGATCATGTCTATCTCTTCTATTAATCCAACCTGGTAAGGGTCCCATACTGATGAGCAATACTCAAGAATCGGACGAACAAGCGTTTTGTAAGCTACTTCTTTCGTCGATGAGTCACATTTTCTTAGAATTCTTCCTATGAATCTCAACCTGGCACCTGCTTTTCCCACTATTTGTTTTATGTGATCATTCCATTTCAGATCGCTCCGGATAGTAACTCCTAAGTATTTTACGGTCGTTACCGCTTCCAATGATTTACCACCTATGGCATAATCGTACTGGAATAGATTTCTGCCCCTATGTATGCGCATTATATTACATTTATCTACGTTTAGGGAAAGCTGCCAGCTGTCGCACCATGCATTAATCCTCTGCAGGTCTTCCTGGAGTACGTACGAGTCTTCTGATGTTGCTACTTTCTTGTAGACAACCGTGTCATCTGCAAATAGCCTCACGGAGCTACCGATGTTGTGAACTAAGTCATTTATGTATATTGTAAACAATAAAGGTCCTATCACGCTTCCTTGCGGTACTCCTGAAATTACCTCTACATCTGCAGATTTTGAACCGTTAAGAATGACATGTTGTGTTCTTTCTTCTAGGAAATCCTGAATCCAATCACAAACCTGGTCCGATATTCCGTAAGCTCGTATTTTTTTCACTAAACGTAAGTGCGGAACCGTATCAAATGCCTTCCTGAAGTCCAGGAATACGGCATCAATCTGCTCGCCAGTGTCTACGGCACTGTGAATTTCTTGGGCAAATAGGGCGAGCTGAGTTTCAAACATGGTGCACCTCATCATTAACCAACTATGTTAACCACAAGAGTCTTCTGGGGAGATATGTGGTGGTGCATATGCATGAGTGATAATACACATCCAGACCATTGACCATTACCACCATCATTTTCATGTTTTAACATTCTGAGCATTATTAGAATTTAATCATTCTCTGCATCCTAGTTAGTGGCCCAAACTACAAACTACATTTCACCTCCTGCAAGAAAGGTGAAAGCCCTGCTTTGTAATGTTAAAGACAGTAAAGGCTTCCAAAATTTGGTATAAACTTTATTTCACAGAAATAGGGCACAGCATATGGGGGACAGAGCAGCAAAACAGTTGAGAGAGGTGATGGAACATCAGTGACGCACCCAAAGGAAGCCAACAAGAAAATAACATGTCCAAGAGCTCTGCCTGCAAGACGGTCATGAAATTAGGTATTACAAGATAAGTGTTTTTGTCGATGTTTCTACTACATCATTATTAACAAGTCTATGAAATAAAGGTGTCACAAAACGTAAGTAGATATTTTTGGCATTTGTAGCAAATAATTCTTTGTGTGTTTTGCAAAAGCATGTTTCACCCAGTCATATTAGGCACTGTCAGAGGCCTATAAAATTAATTAGTCTTTCCGCTCCGGGACTGGAATGACTCCTTAACCTCTCCCTTAAAACCCACACATCCTTTCGTCTTTCCCTCTCCTTCCCTCTTTAAGCAACCGTTGGTTGCGAAAGCTTGAATTTTTGTGTGTGTGTGTGTGTGTGTGTGTGTGTGTGTATCTACCAGCACTTTCTCGTTTGGTAAGTCACAGCATCTTTGTTTTTTATATATATTTTCCCCACGTGGAAGGTTTCTTTCTATTATATTCATATAATTAATTATATGTATTTTCATAGAAAACATGTAGTGTTTCCTTGCTGCACATTTAAATTATGTAACTATTTACAATTATAATATTGGAATTTATTACTTATGTTACTTTTCTATTAATTTCTTGTGTCTATTGGTTTTCCCATACGCACTAGATGAACACAGCTATTGTGCATCTTCATATTTTTGCAGCACAATGATTGTTTCATAAATTTTCAGGTGTGCAGCCACTTAAAATTCACGCTTTCTTCTGATATTTCGGCTTTATAATGTGCAGCCATCTTCAGAGTGAGTTGGCTGACTGACGCTTCAGCACTTTCTCTGACCTTTTAAACCCGAGGACGTGGCACATTCGCATGCGACTAGAGATACACAAAGCTCCAGAGACATTGATTGCCAGCAAAGAGGTACGACATGTGCATGAAATTAGATATATGGCTGCACTATTAAACCACTCGATGATATCGACGTGCCACTGCAAGGAATCTGGCACATACTGCAATAAACTCACAAAGACGTTGAAACGATGCAGCTCACAGTGATACATCTATATCAGCTTGTGGATCGACCATGCAGCCCTAGATCTACTTTCATGCATTTTTGTAACTCATTGCCGCTATTCAATGTCTGGCACATTGTGTATCTGTGGCCACATGCGCAGTGGTGCCATCTGCAGATTTAAAAGGACAGAGCAAGTGCTGGAGCGTCAGTTCCCTGGCTCACTGTCAAGATGGTTGGATGGTATACAAATGGAAATATCAGAAGAAGAAGAAGAAGAAGAAGAAGAAGTAGTAAAATTTATGTGACTGCATACCTGAAATTTTATGGAACAGGTTTCCTATTGATCGCATGACACAGTTACATATTTTACTCCAGTGTACAGCAAGAAATGGTATGTCCAGAAAAAAGCATCAGCACGGCATACTATCAGCTGCTGTGTGCAACAAGGAAAAAAACCTCTCCCATCCTCGTCACAACTTCTCTCTCATTGCAGTGCTAACATTAGTCATAGACCTACCAAGGGGGTCCCTCAGGTAAAGTGTAGCCCCACAGCTGCACACTGTCTCACTCCCTCATCAAAACATTGCACAAGTCATCCCTCACAGCCAGCTCTTTGCCTCTCTCCAGTAGGGGTCAAAAAGTAAAATAAATAGAATTTTTTTTTATTTTCAATACTCAGAAAAAAAACTACTTGTAATTCTAACAATATATACTTATGAATATAATAGAGGGAAACATTCCATGTGGGAAAAATATATCTATAAACAAAGATGATGAGACTTACCAAACAAAAGTGCTGGCAGGTCGATAGACACACAAACAAACACAAACATACACACAAAATTCAAGCTTTCGCAACAAACGGTTGCTTTGTCAGGAAAGAGGGAAGGAGAGGGAAAGACGAAAGGATGTGGGTTTTAAGGGAGAGGGTAAGGAGTCACTCCAATCCTGGGAGTGGAAAGACTTACCTTAGCGGGGAAAAAGGACAGGTATACACTCGCACACACACCCATATCCAACTGCACTTACACAGACACAAGCAGACATTTGTAAAGGTAAAGAGTTTCGGCAGAGATGTCAGTCGAGGCGGAAGTACAGAGGCAAAGATGTTGTTGAAAGACAGGTGAGGTATGAGCGGCAGCAACTTGAAATTAGCGGAGGTTGAGGCCTGGCGGATAACGAGAAGAGAGGATATACTGAAGGGCAAGTTCCCATCTCCGGAGTTCTGACAGGTTGGTGTTAGTGGGAAGTATCCAGATAACCCAGATGGTGTAACACTGTGCCAAGACGTGCTGGCCGTGCACCAAGGCATGTTTAGCCACAGGGTGATCCTCATTACCAACAAACGCTGTCTGCCTGTGTCCATTCATGCGAATGGACAGTTTGTTGCTGGTCATTCCCACACAGAAAACTTCACAGTGTAGGCAGGTCAGTTGGTAAATCATGTGGGTGGCTCTGCCTTTGATTGTGTACACCTTCCGGGTTACAGGACTGGAGTAGGTGTTGGTGGGAGGGAACTCCAGAGATGGGAACTTGCCCTTCAGTATATCCTCTCTTCTCGTTATCTGCCAGGCCTCAACCTCTGCTAATTTCAAGTTGCCGCCGCTCATACCTCACCTGTCTTTCAACAACATCTTTGCCTCTGTACTTCTGCCTCGACTGACATCTCTGCCGAAACTCTTTGCCTTTACAAATGTCTGCTTGTGTCTGAGTATGTGCGGTTGGATATGGGTGTGTGTGCGAGTGTATACCTGTCCTTTTTGCCCTCTAAGGTAAGTCTTTCCGCTCCCGGGACTGGAATGACTCCTTACCCTCTCTCCTAAAACCCACATCCTTTCGTCTTTCCCTCTCCTTCCCTCTTTCCTGATGAAGCAACTGTTGGTTGCGAAAGCTTGAATTTTGTGTGCATGTTTGTGTTTGTTTGTGTGTCTATCGACCTGCCAGCACTTTCGTTTAATATATACTTTATAATGTAATTGTATTAAAAAAAGATGTGTGACTTACCAAACGGGATAGCGCTGGTAGATAGACACAATAAAAAACACACAAACACACACACAAATATCAGGCTTTCGCAACCCATGGTTGCTTCATCAGGAAAGAGGGAAGGAGAGGGAAAGACGAAAGTATGTGGGTTTCAAGGGAGAGGGTAAGGAGTCATTCCAATCCTGGGAGCGGAAAGACTTACCTTAGGGGGAAAAAGGGACAGGTATACACTTGCACGTGCACACATACACACATATCCATCTGCACTTACACAGACACAAGCAGACATTTGTAAAGGCAAAGAGTTTGGGCAGAGATGTCAGTCGAGGCGGAAGTACAGAGGCAAAGGTGATGTTGAAAGACAGGTGAGGTATGAGCGGCGGCAAATAGAAATTAGAAATTAGCGGAGATTGAGGCCTGGTGGATAGCGAGAAGAGAGGATATGCTGAAGGGCAAGTTCCCACCTCCGGAGTTCTGACAGGTTGGTGTTAGTGGGAAGTATCCAGATAACCCGGACGGTGTAACACTGTGCCAAGATGTGCTGGCCGTGCACCAAGGCATGTTTAGCCACAGGGTGATCCTCATTACCAACAAACACTGTCTGCCTGTGTCCATTCATGTGAATGGACAGTTTGTTGCTGGTCATTCCCACATAGAAGGCTTCACAGTGTAGGCAGGTCAGTTGGTAAATCACGTGGGTGCTTTCACACGTGGCTCTGCCTTTGATCGTGTACACCTTCTGGGTTACAGGACTGGAGTAGGTGGTGGTGGGAGGGTGCATGGGACAGGTTTTACACCAGGGGCGGTTACACCTGTCCCATGCACCCTCCCAATCGATGGGCGATTGGACAGGAAGGATGCAGTAAGGTGGGCAATGTCAAATGGAAGTGCATATGTTGTAGTTTGAAAAGGAGACTGGAATGCCAAATATGGTCATATTCTTTCTCTACGTCAAGGGATCAGGGGTGGCAGAGCACAGTTTGGTAAATAAACACAAGATTATATTAGAACATACCAGAATTCTGGCTGATACTTTGATCTATTGGGATTAAGAATGCAGCCCTGGATCTACGATATTTCTGAACCGGGCAAAAACTGGATAGTGAGCGGAGGAAGACTTCTCATAGTTTACCACCTGATGTAAGCGACGGCACAGCAAGCAATGCAGGATGGCAAGCGCAAAAGTAATCCGTGAGAAAAGAGGACGGCACTTCAGCATGAACCATTTCTGTGATGTAAACTAGCCAATTAGATACCACTCTTTGAGCATACAACTGGGAGCTTCGCCTGTTCCACGACCGTCGGACTTAGGTCCTTGGTGTTTTATCTGAATGTGGCGCAGCAAGTTAAACAAGAACTTTTTATCAAATTCATCGTTTGTTTGTTGATGCATGTCTGGTACACGCTGAAAGCCACGCACCATAGGACCATGGCACGCCCATGGAGGAGACAAAACAAGATGGCACAGCCCTTCATCACCAGTTTTGCACACATTTATGGTGCCAGGTGGGTATAATTAAAATGTAGCTACTCATGGAGGTCCAGTGTGGGCTATAATTACCGCATGCCAGAGAAACTTCGTAGATGTGCTAATGTGTTAATTCGGAGCTGATTTATGCAAGGAAAAACTAGTTCCACTTGTGGACACCAGGTGCAGAGCTGGTGCTTTACACTATTTCTATGACAGCATGACATCCACGCCATAATTTCACAAGCCATAACGTGAGTGAACAGTACTGCTGAATTTGGGATATTGTTACACCACGTGTTGTGCACAAAGAGCCATCGCACTCTCCATATGTGACTGTGTGGTGTGGATTCACAAGCACCTTCATTCTTGGTCCGTTAGCTCAGTAGGCAGTACAGTTGAAGAGGAATGGACATCTCTAAAAAGGACCATCACAGAAGTTGGAAAGGAAAACATAGGTACAAAGGAGGTAACTGTGAAGAAACCATGGCTAACAGAAGAAATACTTCAGTTGGTTGATGAAAGGAGGAAGTACAAAAATGTTGCGGTAAACTCAGGAATACAGAAATACAAGTCGCTGAGGAATGAAATAAATAGAAAGTGCAGGAAAGCTAAGACAAAATGGCTGCAGGAAAAATGTGAAGACATCGAAAAAGAAATGATTGTCGGAAGGACAGAACTCTGCATACAGGAAAGTCAAAACAACTTTCTTTGGCATTAAAAGCAAGGGTGGTAACATTAAGAGTGCAATGGGAATTCCACTGTTAAATGCCGAGGAGAGAGAGTGGATAGATGGAAAGAATACATCGAAAGCCTCTATGCAGAGGAAGATTTGTCTGATGTGATAGAAGAAGAAACAGGAGTCGATTTAGAAGAGACAGGGGATCCAGTATTAGAATCAGAATTTAAAAGAGCTTTGGAGGACTTAAGGCCAAATAATGCAGAAGTGATAGATAACATTCCATCAGAATTTCTAAAATCATTGGGGAAAGTGGCAACAAAACGACTATTCACGTTGGTGTGTAGAATGTATGACTCTGGCGACATACCATCTGACTTTCGGAAAAGCATCATCCACACAATTCTGAAGACGGCAAGAGGTGACAAGTGTGAGAATTATCGCACAATCAACTTAACAGCGCATGCATCCAAGTTGTTTACAAGAATAATATACAGAAGAATGGAAAAGAAAACTGTGGATGCACTAGATGACAATCAGTTTAGCTTTATGAAAAGTAAAGGCACGATAGAGGCAATTCTGACATTGCAGTTAGTAATGGAAGCAAAACTAAAGAAATATCGAGATAAGTTATAGAGGTTGTCTGCCTGAAAAAGCGTTCGACAGTGTAAAATGGTGCAAGATGTTTGAAATCCTGAAACAAGTAGGGGTAAGCTATAGGGAGAGACGGGCCATATACAATATGTACAACAGCCAAGAGGGAATAATAAGGGTGGATGACTAAGAACGAAATGCACATATTAAAAAGAGTATAAGACAATTATTTAGTCATTTGCCCCTACTGTTCAATCTGTACATCAAGGAAGCAATGATGGAAATAAAAGAAAGGTTCAGGAGTGGAATTATAATTCAAGGTGAAAGGATATCAATTATACGATTCACTGATAACATTGCTGTCCTGAGTGAAAGTGAAGAACAATTACATGATCTGCCAAACAGAATGAACAGTTCAATGAGTACACAGTATGGACTGACAGTAAATTGAAGAAAGACGAAGGTAATGAGAAGTAGTAGAAATGAGAACAGCGAGAAACTTAACATCAGGATTGATGCTCATGAAGTAGATGAAATTATGGAATTCTGCTATGTAGAAGTAAAGTAACCAATGACGGACGGTGCAAGTAGGACATCAAAAGCAGACTAGCTATGGCAAAAAAGGCATTCCTGGTCAAGAGGAGCCACTAATATCAAATATCGGCCTTAATTTGAGGAAGAAATTTCTGAGAATGTATGTCTGGAGTACAGCATTGTATGGTAGTGAAACATGGACTGTGGGAAAACCGGAACAGAAGATAATCGAATCATTTGAGATGTGATGGTACAGACAATTGTTAAAAATTAGGTGGACTGATAACATAAGGAATGTTTAAAATTAGGTGGACAGATAAGGTAAGGAGTGAGGAGGGCAGGATCGGAGAGGAAAGGAATATGTGGGAAAACACTGATAAGGAGAAGAGACATGATGATAGGATACCTGTTAAGACATTAGAGAATGACTTCCATGGTACTAGAGGGAGCTGTAGAGGGCAAAAACTGTAGAGGAAGACAGAGACTGCAATACATTCAGCAAATAATTGAGGACGTAGGTTGCAAGTGCTACTCTGAGATGAAGAGGTTAGAACAAGAGAGGAATTCGTGGCAGGCCGCATCAAACCAGTAAGAATACTGATGACTCAAAAAGAAAAAGAACTCCCAATTGGCCTGTCAAATTAGTGAAACAGTTTCATGTGAACAGCAGCAATTACAGTGCAGTATTGAGAAAGTATCACTGACTGAAAGGTCGGAGGAGAGGTCCGATCAAAATTTGGAAACATTGGTGAGCTTGGTGGGGCACCTGGAAGAGCAAGGCATCCTATTCCAATGTAAGTTATTGGTAAGGTTGTTGTTGCTGTAGATGACCATGCAGCATATGCCCCATATAGAGCTGCTGCTCATGCAGTGCTACAAGCATTGTCCATCCCAGGGTCAACAGTATTGAAGTTTTGCAATCTATTTTGCACTGATACTCATACAAGATGAAGATGGTGCAACAACTGAAACCGCATGATCTTCAGCACCATTCTGAATTTGCTCTTCAGCTTTTGGCACAGATCAAAATTCATGATATGTAGCTGGGCAATATTCTATGGTGTGACGAGACACATTTTACACTACAGGGTGTAATGAACACACAGAACTGCTGAATTTGGGATACTGTTAAACCATGTGTTGTGCACAAAGAACCATCACACTCTCCCTATGTGACTGTTTGGTGCAGATTCACAAGTACCTTTATTCTCGGTCCGGTCTTTTTTTGAAGATAATACACTCAATGGGCCTGTCAGGTGTACCATGACATCTGCACATTATCGAGACCGCCTCATACAGCATGTGATTTCTGCCTCGGAGAAGTGAACTGTGTGGAAACCACTGTTTTCAGGCAGGATGGAGCAACACTTCATGTCGCTTGCCAAGAGAAAGATCTGCTTAGTGCAACCTTCCACAAACATATAAAATCTACAGATTTTTCAGATGCATGGCCTGCATGATCACCTCATCTGATTCTGTGTGACTTTTGGCACATCTAAAAGAACGTGTTTACCAGGGATACATTTGGTCTCTACCTGATCTGAAGACTGTTTGACCTTTTCTGCCCACGTCCCGTTCTAATTGTCGCATAAGGAAACATTTCTACGGGTATATGTCTTTTTTGCATTCACAGCGCCATATTTGCCCCTGGTGACCAAAATTGGAACTAATTTGTTTCTTATGTTAATTGGTTCCGCATTAACCCATTAGAATATCTACCAATTTCACTGCCATACAATAATTGCAGCCGACACTGGACGTGTGTGAATAGCTGCAGTTTAACTATAACCACCCAGTATATGCACGGCCATGCGTTTAGAAAAAAAAATAACATTTTGGTGCGGTCTCGGTGAGGCACGACCTGCTTACGTTAACAGTACGGACTTTTAATCTATAGGTTGTGGGTTGGAGTCCTTATGAGGGAAGAAAATTATTATTTCCAGTTTTTACGTTACAGTGCAAATAAACCGAAATGATGCTCAAATATCGTATTTGTTAAAATGTTCATAAAAGGCATGAAAAGGAATGGCAAAGGAGAATTCGAGATAGCAAATAAATTTCGAAGAAGGAGTGTGAGTCGCAGATGGGCATAACAAAAAGGTTTTCACTCTTTTTGTTGTACCTGTCTGCGATGGTAAGTAGCAACTTTCCTCCTCATAATGTTATTAGATAAATTTATTATTTTATAGAAGATGATTTATGCGTGCTGAGGTAATATTCATCATATAAGCAATAGAAGCATTAATTTTCTCGAAATCTTGTAGGCCTACACATTATTAATGCCGCATTTTTTTCACGACATGGTCTTTTAAAGACAGACAGACTAGACATCGCACAGTTTGATAGTCAACCACGCTAACGCATCGTTTGCTTGTGATGTGCAGTGGAACGTATTTTAATGCAGTCTTCTTGGCACCTGATTTCTTTTTCCCTCTAGTAGACTAAGAGCAGTTTTGAAGCTTTATGATCAAATTCCTTAGCTGACGATAAAACTAGTCATCTCAGGGTTGCACTAGCCGTGTAATTTTTGGGTGACTCACTTTAATACTGTACAGCAGAAATTTTCGTCTTGAAAAATCGCGTCGTATAATTGTAGATTCAAAAAGTTTTTGATTGTACTGGGCCACATTCACACAGTGTTTTTTTGAAAGAATACACTGCCATTTGACTGTACATTGCTGTATTTTTAGTCTAGATAGCGAAGCCCATGCCTACTACAGTAGTACAAGTTTATATGCCAACTAGCTCTGCATATGACAAAGATACTGATGAAATATATGATGACATAAAAGACATTATTCAGATAGTGAAGGGAGACGAAAATTTAATAGTCATGGGTGACTGTAATTCGACAGTAGGAAAAGGAAGAGAAGGAAAAGTATTAGGTGAATATGGATTGGGAGTAAGAAATGAAAGAGGAAGCCACCTGGTAGAATTTTGCACAGAGCATAGCTTAATCATATCTAACACTTGTTTCAAGAATCATCAAAGAAGGTTGTATACATGGAAGAAAGCTGGAGATACTGGAAGGTGTCAGATAGATTATATAATGGTAAGACAGAAATTTAGGAACCAGGTTTTAAATTGTAGGACATTTCCAGGGGCAGATATGGACTCTGACCACAATCTATTGGTTATGAACTGTAGGTTAAAACTGAAGAAATTGCAAAAAGGTGGGAATTTATGGAGATGGGACCTGGATAAACTGACTAAACCAGATGTTGTACAGAGTTTCAGGGAGAGCATAAGGGAACAATTGACAGGAATGGGGGAAAGAAATACAGTAGAAGAAGAATGGGTAGCTCTGAGGGATGAAGTAGTGAAGGCAGCAGAGGATCAAGTAGGTAAAAATACGAGGGCTAGTAGAAATCCTTGGGTAACAGAAGAAATATTGAATTTAATTGATGAAAGGAGAAAATATAAAAATGCAGTAAATGAAGCAGGCAAAAAGGAATACAAATGTCTCAAAAATCAGATCGACAGAAAGTGCAAAATGGCTAAGCAGGCATGGGTAGAGGACAAATGTAAGGATGTAGAGGGTTATCTCACTAGGGGTAAGATAGATACAGCCTACAGGAAAATTAAAGAGACCTTTGGAGAAAAGAGAGCCACTTGTATGAATATCAAGAGCTCAGATGGAAACCCAGTTCTAAGCAAAGAGGGGAAAGCAGAAAGGTGGAAGGGGTATATAGAGGGTCTATACAAGGGCGATGTACTTGAGGACAATATTATGGAAATGGAAGAGAATGTAGATGAAGATGAAATGGGAGATACGATACTGCGTGAAGAGTTTGACAGAGCACTGAAAGACCTGAGTCTAACAAGGCCCCGGCAGTAGACAACATTCCATTAGACTTACTGACGGCCTTGGGAGAGCCAGTCCTGACAAAACTCTACCATCTGATGAGCATGATGTATGAGACAGGCGAAATACCCTAGACTTCAAGAAGAATATAATAATTCCAATCCCAAAGAAAGCAGGTGTTGACAGATGTGAAAATTACCGAACTATCAGTTTAATAAGCCACAGCTGCAAAATACTAACGCAAATTATTTACAGACGAATGGAAAAACTGGTAGAAGCCGACCTCGGGGAAGATCAGTTTGGATTCCGTAGAAATGTTGGAACACGTGAGGCAATACTGACCTTACGACTTATCTTAGAAGAATGATTAAGGAAAGGCAAACCTACTTTTCTAGCATTTGTAGACTTAGAGAAAGCTTTTGACAATGTTGACTGGAATACTCTCTTTCAAATTCTAAAGGTGGCAGGGGTAAAATACAGGGAGCGAAAGGCTATTTACAATTTGTACAGAAACCAGATGTCAGTTATAAGAGTCGAGGGGCATGAAAGGGAAGCAGTGATTGGGAAGGGAGTGAGACAGGGTTGTAGCCTCTCCCCAATGTTATTCAATGTGTATATTGAGCAAGCAGTAAAGGAAACAAAATAAAAATTTGGAGTAGTTATTAAAATCCAGGGAGAAGAAATAAAAACATTGAGGTTCGCCGATGACATTGTAATTCTGTCAGAGACAGCAAAGGACCTGGAAGAGCAGTTGAACGGAATGGATAGTGTCTTGAAAGGAGGATATAAGATGAACATCAACAAAAGCAAAATGAGGATAATGGAATGTAGTCCAATTAAATCGGATGATGCTGAGGGAATTAGATTAGGAAATGAGATGAGTAGTAAAGGAGTTTTGCTATTTTGGGAGCAAAATAACTGATGATGGTCGTTTCTGAAAGTATTTGTATGGAGTGTAGCCATGTATGGAAGTGAAACATGGGCAATAAATAGTTTGGACAAGAAGAGAATAGAAGGTTTCGAAATGTGGTGCTAAAGAAGAATGTTGAAGATTAGGTGGGTAGATTACGTAACTAATGAGGAGGTATTGAATAGGATTGGGGAGAAGAGAAGTTTGTGGCACAACTTGATTAGAAGAAGGGATCGGTTGGTAGGACATGTCGTGAGGCATCAAGGGATCATAAATTTAGCATTGGAGGGCAGCGTGTAGGGTAAAAATCGTAGAGGGAGACCAAGAGATTAATACATTAAGCAGATTCAGAAGGATGTAGGTTGCTGTAGGTACTGGGAGATGAAGGAGCTTGCACAGGATAGATTAGCATGGAGAGCTGCATCAAACCAGTCTCAGGACTGAAGACCACAACAACAACATCTAGTATGTTTTACTTGAAGGCGAAGATGTAAACAATGGCACGCAGTTTGATGTAACAATTCAAAAAGCGACCTTGAAGCCTCTTCCATTTAGTGAATAAACTACAGAAGAAACAACTATACTTACGAATAAAATGATAATATTCGCTGAGGCATGAGCGATCTGTGTCCCTTTTTTAGCACTTTCCCTGCAGTGCGTATGTAAGATTTTGTTTCTAGTGGCAATTTGCAAAGAGATGGTGTTGATAATTAAGCGATGAACACCGAAGGAATACTTGAAAATACTCTCATTAGTTGCAAATTGTGAGAACCTTACGACAGTCCCTTTTATTCTGCAATTGTACGTTTTCGATCTGGATTAACGCTTCTCCCCCATTTTGGCTTTGTTCTCACTTTTGATGCGGAATGTGAACAAACATTAATTAGCCAAATGTAATAATGTACACGAAAATAACATATGTGGATTCATTCACAATCCATTCTCTCATACAGTAAGAATATAAATGTTACGGTCAGCAGATTCAAACAGATACTGACGTAATTAACAATATAAGATGATTTCCTGACCACAGTCAAATACCCTATTATAACTTTTCGCAGTCGTATCGTCATTGCTGCGTATAAACACATGCTCGAATTCGATGGCAACATTTTGCCACATGAAAGCAATTGTTGAACTAATTTCGAAGATGTAAGAATGGAAACGAACATTAGCATTTTTATAGATTATTTTACATTAGCAGACAAACACGGAGTTTTTCAAGTGCACGTGTCGTATTTGAAGATAAATTTTTAGGTAATGCAGTAAGTTATTTCATTAAACACACTTAACACATAGCGATACATAATTAAACTAAAATCAGAATATATATCTGTGTGTGTGTGTGTGTGCGCGCGCGCGCGCGTATATAGAGTATTAATGCTCTTATTTGGAATTAATTTTTTGGAAGGCAGGTACCAAAAAATTTGCCCCCCTCCCCCCCCCCCCCCCTGACCGAGATCCTGGATCCACCCCTGGGCTGCCCTGTGCAATAAACTAACTCAGTGAAGTATGCAACGGTAAATCTGAAGGCGTGACGTCCGCCCAGACCAAATGACAAGAAAAAAAACCGGTATAGCACCTGGTTGCAAACCGAGAGGTTGAGCATTCGAATCTCGGACAGACCAAGGATTTTTCAGTCCTCGTTTTAATTCAGCCTTCACCTCTCAACAATGTGAGCAGACGCCAGATACAACTCACAGTTCGGTTTCCACGCTAAACTGTAGGTCCCCTTCCCGCAGTGGGTTAGGTTAGGCAGACGCAAGGCGTCGAAGTGGCGTCCGATAGAAAGGCCATAATGAAGTCATACAAACTTAACCCTCAAAGCGCACATCCTACTCGCACGTGAGCGTCTTTTTGTTATTTTTTTCGGATGTCATGTTGGGCCCACGTCATCGGGGCTCCTAGGGCATTGCCCCTGTTGCCCTGGCCTCGTTACACCTCTGCGTAACAATGAAGTTAGCCTATCTGTTGTTTTCTGCAGGTCTTTTCGACTTGCTAAACCGCTAACCGTGGCCATTCGTCTACGAGCAGGAAGCTACTTGTCGCCTTTACAATCTTTTCCGTGGCCTGACGAGTAATGGCGGCGCGCAGCCACGCGATTCGTGTTTCCGTCCATTGCGAGCTGGGTCAGCTCAGTTGTTTGCAGGCAACGGACGAAAAAGAGCGTTCCCATGGCGACGCTACGTTTACTGACCTCTCTGGTCGTCTGCGTTGCCCTGGTAAGTGCGCACGTTACGAAGGTAATGTTCAGAAACCTTGGTTAGCAACAAATAGGGGTTGGACAAAAATATGGAAACACCGTGAGAAATGCATGCTTCAACATGAATACAAAATGAAATCCAAGCCTGCAGGTTGCACTGTTCTAATTTTCCATGAATGACAACCGTGTAATGTCCTCAATACTTGCATATATCAATCGCGGTCAGAAAACGTTCGGGTAATTACAACGCGGACTAACTGTTGCTGCTCGTATGGTGGTCAATAGGTAACCAGGGAGCAGAAGTGTTTGGCGGAATATCGAAGATTAATGCCGCATACAGCAAAAGCAGGGAAAACACCATCCGCTAGGTCACACCGTGTCGAAAGAGAGTGTTGAGTGACCGTGACAGACAGAGATGGAAGAGGATTGTGACGGAAAATGATAGAACAGTCGGTGCTAAAGTCACTCGCGAACCTTTCCAGCACCAAAACAACACGAAGGGAGTTCCATAAGCGGAGAATTTCATGGGGAGCTGGAATTCCAAAACCACTCATCAGTGATCCAGATCCTTGCAACAGGAAAACTTGGTGCAAAGGCCATAAAACCTGGACTATTCAACTATGGAAGAAAGTCATTTCGTCCGATGACTCTTTTCTGCACTGTTCCCAACTTCGGGCCAAGTTTATCTCCCAAGAGAGAAAACATGACGGGGGTTCGGTGATGGTTTGGGTAGCTATATCGTGTTATTCTTTGGCCCCCGTGGTTACTCTTGCAAGGTCACATTGCTGCCAAGGATTATCTGACAACTTCGGCTGATCAGGTCCATTCCAATGCGCAGCGATTGTTCCCCAGTGGTGATGCTGTGTTCCAGGGCTACAGGGCCCCCGATCCACACAACTTGTACCGTATGGTTCTGAGCAGACAAGGGCAGTTGCCGACGCAACTACTTAGATCTGAAGATGATCCTGAGTGATCGAAACATGTACTGTAATTAAAATGTGCACATTTGAACTTCACGTGAGTGACTAGACGAGAGAGAGATGTTTTCCAATAGTTTGTTGTCGTGGCGTGTAGGGTGTATCCAGTAGTGCGAGGAACTTCATTCCTCGTTTATGTGTGAACGCTGAAACAAATTTGGGAAACGTTAAAAGCAACTATTTCTATTGTTTACTCATGTACTTCCTTCATGTTGCTCGAAAACAATGTTAGTGCCTGCTTTTGCTAGGTAATGAGTTCTGCAGTTAGTCTATAACTATTCCAGTATCTTTCATTCTCAGCTCCGTAAAAACTACGCAAGTACGTTGAAATTTATGGCGAAGTGAAGTCGAATGTTTGTGACGTCCTACCATGTTTCACTCAGAAATCAAGCGCGGAGAAAAAGTAAACTTCGCCTATAGCTCACTGTAGCCTAGGGCCTACATATTCGTCTTGTAAGAATCAGCAACTGAATTGATACATAAGATAATTCTCATTTATTGTTCCATTTCAGTTCCTCATTTTTAACTATTTTACGTGTTTCGTTCACTCAGGATCATCTTCTGCGTCAGTAATCTGTGTTGTCTGCTCAGAACCACAGACAGTACTCTCATATGTTTTTGTGAGCAGACAAGGGAAGTTGCTGACGCAAATACTTAGATCTGAAGATGATCCTGAGTGATCGAAACATGTAATTGAAATGTGCAACTGAGACGGAACAATAAGTGAGATATACCTTAAATTTCCCTGCAGCATTCACCAAAATCTCATACTGGAGGAGCCAGCCAGTTAATCTAGCAATACCCCACTGAATTCCTTCGATCGTCTCCTCAAATACGAGTTGGTGAGGATCCCAGAGAGTTAAAATTATCGTGCGAGATGGCGCAGTGCTTAGTACATTGGGCTCGCATTCGGGAGGACGACAGTTCAAACCCACGTCCGGCCATCTTGATTTAGGTTCTCCGTGATTTCCCTAAACCACTTCAGGCAAATGCCGGAATGGCTCCCTTGAAAGCGCACGGTCGACTTCCTTCCCCATCCCTCCTTAATCCGATGGGACCGATGGCCTCGCTATTTGGTTCAAAATGGCTCTGAGCACTATGGGACTTAACTTCTGAGGTCATCAGTCCCCTAGAACTTAGAACTACTTAAACCTAACTAACCTAAGGACATCACACACATCCATGCCCGAGGCAGGGTTCGAACCTGCGACCGTAGCGATCGCGCGGTTCCAGACTGTAGCGCCTAGAACTGCTCGGTCACTCAGGCCGGCGCTGTTTGGTACCGTCCATTTAAATCAACAAACCAAGAGTCTAAATTCACCCTAACATGCCCCAGAAGCAACTGAAAGAAGTATTCCTTCCACTTCCCCAGACTATCTGAAAATCTAAGTCATCAATTTGGCCCCTCTGGACCTGATTTTGTATGTCCGACATACAAACTATTATACAACACTTCATATGATTATCCACCTGAATTCCGCTGCTCGATTAAGGCTATTCGCCACAGATGAGGTGCTAGAAAGCAGATAATGGTTTCTCGATGAGTTAGTTCTCAAGAAAGAAGATGGCAGCTTTGGCTACATGGTATTCCGAGAACTCATGCACGTGGACTGTTACTTACACAGGGATTCAAAAAATCATTCACGGCAAAAGTGCTGTGCTATAAAAAGTTAGAAGATATTAGAGGACAGAGAAAGGAACTTCTGAGGACTGGAGCTTGTAGTGGTTAATAAAAAAAGAAAAAGAGAAGAAAAGAAAAGGTTGAAAATGGTGGGAAGGAATGGTGAATAAAAAGGGGGTTTTACAATCGTAAATGACCGTGAAAAAGGGAAAGAATGAAATGCAAATCGGACTTCATATTACAGAAAAGCTATCGGACTTCGTGATTCGGAAAAACTATTGTTGGGGTGGTCCTTGTGGCGTTTTTGAACAAAAGTTAAACCAATTTCCACCACAAAAATTACTGAAAAAGAACAGAATAACAAAATGTAACTGACAGGGGGAAATGGCGTAGATAAGAGTTCATCCTTTACCAGGTTAACATGTCTTCTTTCGTGCGGCGTCCAGGTCTTCAAAAATCTCCTTCGTTTCTGCGTGATAAGTCTGCTCCGAAATCTTTTAATAAGTTTCATTGTCCAGGAATTTCTAATGTATCCAAAACCGTCTTGAATTTAAATGCAATTTATTTTAGTTGCTTCTCTCCATCCTCCGAATTTCATAACAACTTCCACAATGTCTACACATTAATAAGTTTTTTCGTGTTAATCAGATCACGTCTGCATTAAGCTTCCGCTCTCGAGAGACCATAAAGAAACGGATAGAAAAACAAAAAAGAGTTACAATTTCAGTATTTTCTCTGCCGTCGAGCGCTCATACCGCTGCGACGGTATAATTTATGTCTGAGGGAACGAGTGTAGCGCGGCGAAATTCAAAGTCCCGCTACAAACTGGTCGGCACGGAACTGGGATACTTCACCAGAGCATCGCTGAAGAATGAGTATTTGTCTGCTGACATACTGTTGGTAAGTTCCTTTGGGACCAAACTGCTAAGGTCATCGGTCCCTAGGCTTACACACAACTTAATCCAACTTAAACTAACTTAGGCTAAGGACAACACACACACACCCATGCCCGAGGGAGGACTCGAACCTCCGACGGGGGCAGCCGCGTGAACCGTGGCAAGGCGCCTTGGACCGCTAGGCTACCATGCGCGGCTGTCTGCTGACAAGAAATGCATGAAGATCAGAATGAAGTACAGCCGCCTGCGAAATCCAGTGTTTTCTATTTCATTAAAGACATTGCTGACCGCTTAGTAAAGATCTCAAAGAAACCGAATATCGCCGGAGTTTACAAACAGATCCAAAGATAAAGGAACACCTTAGGTCGTCCAAGGATAGTCGCAAATCCCCTAAGAAAGACAAGAATATCGAGTATACCACCTAGCTGCGGACACGTATACGTGGGTACTACGAAGACAAGGGTGGAAAAAATGACTAGAAGAACATCATAGCCACTGCTGAAGGAGAGAAAACATCGTCAGCTGTTGCGGAACTCGTTTTGCAGTTAGGAGACCACGCGATTCGATTCGGCAAGACTATAGAATTACTAACATGCAACTAATTTCAATCGGAAGGTGAAGGACGTGGAAATAAATAGTTTCTGGATTCTAGTGCTGAAGAAAGTACCAGACTTGCATTGTGAGACGACGGCAAAAACGGACAATAGCAACCAACAACAGGGTCTCTGGTTTTGGAAATAAGTGACGTCACGGGATCTAGTGCAAACGAAATTTTACTTACGCTTCATTTTCCATACACGTATTTACTCCTTCCGCTCCAATCTGTTCTCTGATCGAGTTGGTTATTTACCGCCTTGTCCTAATAATCTACGAGGGTTATTTTTTATCCAATCTCGTATCGGTTACGAAATGGAAACCACAGTGAAAATCAAAAATGTTTTATTTGTAATATTTAGCTACACCTTCGGGCTACTTTCTGCGTAATCGCTGCTCCCACTCATCAAGAGAACACGGCAAGCGCCATAACCCAATTTCCCAGAAACTACGCTCCGTAGAAGAGGAGTCAAAATTAGCGAACTCATGTCTCGTCTAATCCATGGATACTCGACCGTTTCTGAGAAAACGACGGTCAAAGTCTTCGGGATATTTTATGTGCGTTTGACCGAGTAAATGTCCCAGCCGAAGGAATGACACAGTAGGTAACCTCAAGGGTTAACACTTTTGTGTCCCGTGTTCGAAGCCCGGTTATTATTGTATTTTTGTTTTTCTTTTATCTACTCATATCCTTAGAAGTTTACTACACTGGTGTTTGCCATTGTACATTGAAATAACGCTGTCCTTACTCGTCTACTAATAATATGTCTGGTGAATGGATTGAAAAAGAATGGATTTGAAAAGACGATAGGTGAATGAAAAAAATTGAAATCGTTTTTGGCGAAATTCCTGTAGTCTGTCGTGATCAACTGCAAGCGCCAGTTTTTGGAAAAGTGATTCGTTATGCTTTAGAAGGGTTGAAATTTTCCTGATAGGTTTGTTACTTAGGTGGCATCCAATGACTGGTCCACACTGGAAGTCACTCTCCTGGCCGAACCATTCTACTGTTACTGATTCTCTACAGACAACACAATATTCCCCATCTTCTTTTATACTGGCTACCTCCCATGATATCTAGCCGTTACTTCCGCACTACACAGGGGTGTTCAACTCATAGAAAGTGAACGTAGAGCTGAATCAATGCATACTATGGCGACGGTAAACCATGCTTCATCAACAGAAACATCAGTGAGTGCAAAATTGACACGTCTGCCACGGAAAACAGATGGACCATGTAGAACATCGATTGTTTTGGCAGGATCAACATTCATTCATTTGTATAATTAATATGCCACAAAAGTTTTTTTAATTTCTAGTCTTGTCATCACCCAGTGGCCTAAAGCTTGATCTCTCTTAAAGTAAATATATATTACGTAATCATGACAACGCACTGTGCGACCGACGACCTCGGCCACTGATGTTTCTGATGACGTTGGCCAAGTCCCGCCGCGCGGGATTAGCCGAGTGGTCTGGGGCGCTGCAGTCGTGGACTATGCGGCTGGTCCCAGCGGAGGTACGAGTCCTCCCTCGGGCATGAGTGTGTGTGTTTGTCCTTAGGATAATGTAAGTTAAGTAGTGTGTAAGCTTAGGGACTGATGACCATAGCAGTTAAGTCCCATAAGATTTCACAAACATTTGAACATGGCTTACCGTCGTCACTGTACGCATTGATTCAGCTCTACGTTCACTTGTTACGAGTTTGGAGAATTTTCCACCGAGGGATGTAATCGCCTATCGCACTTTCATGATTAATCAATCATGGGCTGCCACGAGGACTGACCAGTCCACCAGTTTCTTTATTGATAAAGCTATGTATGTTCGTACGAGACGTTTTCCATAAAGTTAATAAACACAGCAGATACACATAACAGAGGTTTCAGTGATCAATAATATATTCTTCACTATTTACAACAGTCTGCCAACGCTGGTAACTTTTCGATTGCACGAATGTAGAAATCACGTGGTTTTGAGGCGAAGAACTCGTCGCGGATTTTCATCCGGAAAGGAAGTTCCTTGAACATTGTTCGATGGAGAACGGAAAAGGTGAAAATCTGAAGGCACAAGATCAGGTGAATGAAGAGGGTGCGAAGTGACTTCCCAACCCAACTCCTGTATAGTGTTTTCTGTCAGTCTAGAAGAATGAAGGCGGATGTTATCGTGGAGTAGCGTCACTTCCCGCAGTCTTCCTGTTCGTTGTCCTTGAACTGCGAGTGCAGGGTGCCTCAGTTGTTGACAATAAATGTCAGCAGTAACGTTTACACGCCGGGGAAGCAATTCGTGGCACACTACACAGTCGTTGCTTCACCAGATGCATTACATATCTTTTGTGGATGCGCACAGGTCTTTGTATGGGGAGTTGCTGCTTTGTTTGAGCTCAACCACTCCTTTCTTTTCCTTACGTTAGCATAAAGACTCCATTTCTCGTCACCAGTAATGGCACAGGACCAGACTGGTCGCCGTTGTTCACGAGCCAATTGTTGACGCGCAGCCGGCCTTTGTGGCTGAACGGTTCTAGGCGCTTCAGTCCGGAATTGCGCTGCTGCTACGATCGCAGGTTCGAATCCTGCCTCGAGTATGGATGTGTGTGATGTCCTAAGGTTAGTTAGGTTTAAGTAATTTCTAAGTTCTAGGGGACTGATGACCTCAGATGTTAAGTCCCATAGTGCTCAGAGCCATTTGAACCATTTTTCAAATGTAAAAGCTTAGATATGTGTTGCCATCTGTCGCTGGGTACGGGAACTATCAAAACTGCTTAGAACCATTTGCACCATTTTGTTGACGAGCAAGCAGAGATGCACATATGGCCATCTACTGATTTTTGTGATTTTGCCTTAGAGCATGCGGTACTCATATATCCGATATTTAAACTTCCTCACTGCATGCAAATGTCGCACGATAGTGGAATGATCACAGTTCATTACAATTGCTAGTGCTCGAGTACCTGACGTGGAACATTGTGGATTAATGCGTTTAAGCGATCTTTATCAAACCCCAAAGATCTTCCTGAATGTGGAGAGTCACTAATGTCAAAACGATCCTCCTTAAAATGAGAAAACCAGTTTCTCCTCGATCTCTATACAGTGGCGTTACTCCATACACGGCGGCAATGTTTCTAGCTGCCTCCCCTCCTGTCAACACTCACCTGAACTCAAACAGAAGAATACATCGGAAATGTTCCGATTTCTCCACTTGACCCTCCATTTTCTAGCGTCCACAGCTCCACTCACTATCTGCAAATGACAAAATGAAAATTCGTAAACTCACGTCAAATAGCAACAGCGAACTACAAACAATAAATGACAATCTATGAAGAAACCTATAGCAACCAGAATACCAACAGTACGAACTTATGCACCAGGGCCGGCCGGAGTGGCCGTGCGGTTCTAGGCGCTACAGTCTGCAGCCGAGCGACCGCTCCGGTCGCAGGTTCGAATCCTGCCTCGGGCATGGATGTGTGTGATGTCCTTAGGTTAGTTAGGTTTAATTAGTTCTAAGTTCTAGGCGACTGATGACCTCAGAAGTTAAGTCGCATAGTGCTCAGAGCCATTTTTATGCACCAGGCTATTACTATTGATCAGGTAGTGTAACTAATTTAATGTAATCCAGATCGCACACTAACGACGGCGCTTCGTTTGGTGAAGATCATTCATACAGCAGCAACCAGCACCATTGCGCTGTCCGTTACGTTGCCCACAGGTGTCCTCCAACGCGGCGCTACCGGTCGCTAGCCCGGATGGGGAGACAAAGGCAGAGCCACCGTCAGATGGCGGAGAAGGAGTCGTGGGCGGCGGTGCCGAAGTCGTGAGTGCTGGCGTCGACGTCGGCCAAGTCATCGCAGACACCACCATCAACATGGCCGTCGTCTTCCTCAGCGGCGCGATGAGCTTCATGGACAAGATACAAGGCTGATTGTCCCGACAACAGCATCCATCTCGGCACGTCCGTACCCCTCCTAATACTTGTGTATTATTCTGCAACGTCCGTCTATTTATGCATACCACTGTTCCATATGCACAGTAACGATGCTTGCGGCCAGACGAGTTACCTATCCACTGTACCCTATTTCTGCTTCATTGGTTCACCCAGTATCCCACATCGGATGCCAAGCACGTCATAATCGCAACATCAGATCTCACTCGATGAAAAACTCTCGAATTTCGTCAACAGTATACTCTGGGAGAGTCTACATTCACAGATAAGATCTCACTTTTTTAAAATTGTGGCTATGCCCATCAATAAAACAAAAACATTTACAAACTCCTTCTGTGTTGCTGCTGTCTGGCTTTGGAATAAGCTACCCTGAACTCTGTGGACAATTCAGCGTCCTCTTCGATTTGAGAAAAAAGCGGAAGCATTTCCTTTTGGCTGTCTCATAAATTTTCCCTAAAAATTAACACTTTTGGCCAACAAAACAAATGCTTCAAATTTCACCTATTTATGCTTGTTTCTCTCTTTCTTTCCCCGTCAGTCTCTTCGTTACATATGTTGCATGACGTTCCTCTTTGTCACCCTTTCTCTCCCGCACATAGCTGCCAGTTCTCTCAATTTGTCTACCAGACTGTGCTCTACCTCTGTTGTTCTACCTTCCGTGAACTAATATAAACTGTACTTTTTTCTACTAGAGCTAGTACAATTTTCCAATTTTTATGTTTAACAATAAGTGTTGCATCCCACATTATGTACAATTTTGAAATATCTAGAATGCGTTGTTAGATGTAAGAAAAGATGTAAGAGTGTTAATCTTGTCTGGATAAATAAATCAATAAGTAAGATAAATATAACCAAAATGCTACTACCTTTTTCAGCGAAGAGTTACATTATTTTTGTGATGACGTTTCCTAGAACATGAGGAATTTTGACGTCATAGTTAACATACTGTTCGGTTGTCTCCCTCCTTAAGCGTGTGTAGCGTTCACTGTCCATCTACGCACTCTTATCGGGGGGAGGAAGTGGGAGGTTTGAAGCATATTCTCTGCTGGGTCATTCCTGCTATGTATCTACTTTACAAGAAGTAGACAAACACATCAATGATTTTACTCCATCCGTAGGATTCTGTGTAGATTATGCGAAAGAACTTGCCCTGCTTCAAACAGCTGTTTATCGTAGGACGCTGAAGCAACGAAGTATTCGATGTAATCTGAGAGTTGTGCCGGTCATCGCGTTTCGGAGAAGGGTCGTTGGACACAGGCTTATAATTACGGGCCAACACTGCTTCGTCTGTCTGTTGTAGAATTAACGGAATACGTTATGGGTCTGAGACTTTTCGGGATGTATCGTCCACATGTGGAGAGACCTCTGCGATTGTCTCGCCGAGCCCTTACAAAGAAAGAATGCTTATTTACTCGATTACAGGAGCCAAAATTACAAATCCAGTGATCGCAGCCACGGGCGAACTGCATGAATATTAAAAAAGTTGGAAAACTTAACAGGCAAATGTCTTTTAAAATATTAGTTTTATCTCGATTTTCAAGACCTGCCAAGTAACAGGATTATCGGATAATGCGGTCAAAGTAATTTTAATATCTGCTGGATATATAGAGGAAGAAATACCTACGATGGCGTAAATCATTTAAGAACAGGCTTTTTTTTCCTGTAGTATCCATCCTGGTGCCCCTGTAGAATGACCAATCTAAGTGCAAGTTACTCTTCACCCACTACTCCGACCAAAAAGTTGCAGGAATGGTCAGTGCAATCCACCTCCCACCTTCCCCCTCTTCCTCTGGTTGGGCTGGCTACAGGAACTATCTTTTTCAGTGTGCCAGCTCCAAAACAAAGCCCGCGAGACCCGTCCTTAGAGCTCACACTTACTCAGATTCTTGACGGAGTCCTTTCAAACACTGCTACACGACGATGCTCTTAAACGGTTGTAAAGAATTAGTCCGATCGTTGCTGCCACCTTTATATAGCAAAAATGGCTCTGAGCACTATGGAACTTAACATCTATGGTCATCAGTCCCCTAGAACTTAGAACTACTTAAACCTAACTAACCTAAGGACATCACACACATCCATACCCGAGGCAGGATTCGAACCTGCGACCGTAGCAGTCGCGCGGCTCCGGACTGAGCGCCTAGAACCGCTAGACCACCGCGGCCGGCTCTTTATATAACATTTGATGGCTTCCATTACCCTGCAGTCAATCATATGTAGAAGCACACTTGTAAAAATCCAGTCGCTCCGCGAGAATATGCACACACTTACCATAATTTCACCTACTCACAGCTTGCTCTGCGAGCCGGCTCCACACATCTCACCGATGCTGATGGGGTAAGGGCGTCGCACTTGCCTCCCTTTGTATTCGAATCTCGTATCTCTTAAGGTCAACAACAATATCTCCCAACTTTTTCTTAAGACAGTTTTCCACGTTTTACTAGTTAAGAATCTCTAAGGGCTGGACGAGCATTTATTTCTTGTTTGTTCTCCGTACAAAAATGGTTCAAATGGCTCTGAGCACTATGCGACTCAACTTCTTCGCCTAGAACTTAGAACTAATTAAACCTAACTAACCTAAGGACATCACACACATCCATGCCCGAGGCAGGATTCGAACCTGCGACTGTAGCAGTCCCGCGGGTCCGGACTGAGCGCCTAGAACCGCGAGACCACCGCGACCGGCTTGTTCTCCGTAGTTACTTGTAATTTTCATGGAGGACAAGCTATACGACGAGTAATCCAGAATTGTGGATTGGTTTTGTCCCCTTGCTGTAGAGGACTAACGCCAAGTGTTTAACTTTTCATTCAAACTCCACAACAAAAACAACGTCTTTGCTTCCGTATTATGACGTGTTCCGTGAATGAGAAACCGCTTTATAGGAATCAGCATGAATCGCAAATAACGACGGTTATTAACGGCCAGATGGGTGCTGGGTTGCCTGATATACGAAAGTTAATTGATATATTTCGCCACAGACGTCTACTGAACAAGATTCAGTTTAAGGAATAACGAATCAGGTTCTGACTGGATTTAGGACTTCGTAACAGTTATTAAAGCGGTTAATTTCACGATCGATATTTGCGTGTAAGTGATCCGCTGGATAACATCGGAAGCTCCGTAAGGCTATTCATAAAAATAAAATAAAAAAAAGGAGAAGAAGATTAACGTCCCGTCAACATCGAGGTGATCACAGACGGAGCACAAGCTCGGATTGTTTCAAGGACAAGGAAGGAATTCGGCCGTGCTGTTTCAAAGGAACCACTGTGGCTCTTACCAGTAGCATACGGCTAAAGAATTTTACTTTGTGGAAGACTTTGTATGTGTCTCTCCAAATAGGTGCCTCCTCTGTGTTACCACTGGTCGTAGGTTATGTTCCAAAAATGGACAGCGTAGAGACGGAAGTGATGACACTCTCTGCAGGACCTAACCATCGTTTTGCAGGACAGTGCTCAAGCAGATACAGTGCAAGCTGTTACTGATTTGTTTCACTGATGGAGCTGCTAAGTGCTATACCACCTACTGCACTCCCTGACTTAAGCCCTCGTGAGTTCAACTCGATTTCTAAACTGAAGGAAACACTTCACGGCATTAGCTTCAGAACTGCTACAAATTCGTCGGGCAACAGCCCGCGTCGCTCGAAGTGTCAACACAACTGACACTGCTAAAAGTATCCTACGACTTCCACATCGATGGCAACTGGTTATACACAATGCTGATGACTACTTTGAAGGTCAGTAAAACTTTGAAACACGTGTCTATTTTGTACGAGCTGTAAATAAATAGTTGCCATTATTAAAGTTCCAACCCTCGTATAATGGACTGATGAACAATAATTACATTGAAGTCACCACGTTTCGTGATGGTCCCCTGGACATTACAAAAGGTGGGACATGGTTCTTAATGGGGTGTGTGACCACCATGGACGGCAGTGCATGCTCTGCACCGTGCTCCCACCCTGGTCACAAGGACTGGTAAACTGTTCTTGTGGTACAGCATTCCAGTCCTCCAGAAGCGCAGTTGACAGCTGCTGGATGGTTGCAGGTGCTTTGGAAGTACTGCAATACGTTTCCCCAAAGCAATCACACGTGCTCCACGTGATTTAAGTCGAGCAAGCACTCCTCCCTCCCAGCGCTGGTCGGTTATGATCGCGCATTGTTATCCGTAAAAATGAAGCAGGCACCGAATACACGCCTCGAAAGACGCACATGCAGAAGATGTACAGCATCACTATAACGCTGACCCGTGAGTGACGCGTGTTCAAAGATAATGAAACAGTCTGCCTCCAGACACCATATCGCCTGGACCACCAAAACGACGGTGTTCGGCAGTGTTCCTGGATGTATTACATCTTCAAACCTCTCGTAATATGAGGTTACGTCCAGAATTGTCGAACATGGTCGTTTAAGTGGTCCAGGTATTACAGTGTGGGGAGGTTGTACGGGCATACTTGCCTCCAAATCTTAGAATACGGTCACCGGTCAACATTACGGGAGCAGTCTACTCTTTCCCTATGTGTATCTTTTCAGGCGTATATTTGATCCTGACTTCATTTTTACAGATGACTTTCACGGCCGCATCGAACAGCGTAGCTGGAGGAACACTTTGAACGAAAGTGTACTCGGCGAATGGCGTGGCCTGCCTGTTCCGCTCCCCCCCCCCCCCCCCACCCAAATCACATCGAGCACTAGCAGGATGCGTTGCGCAAATGTGCTGCAAAAAAAAAGTGTGTGAAATCTTATGGGACTTAACTGCCAAGGTCATCAGTCCCTAAGCTTACACACTACTTAACCTAAATTATCCTAAGGACAAACACACACACCCATGCCCGAGGGAGGACTCGAACCTCCGCAGGGACCAGCCGCACAGTCCACGACTGCAGCGCCCCACACCGCTCGGCTAATCCCGCGCGACAAATGTGCTGCAGCACGTCCAGTGCACCAACAACCACCCAGCTGTCGTCAACTGCACTAACCTTGTGGCCACCATGGGGGCACGTTGCAGAGCGCGCATTGCCGTCTACTTTGATGGTACACCCCATTAAAAAAAAAATCATGTGCCACCTTTCCCAATGTCCAGGGGACCGTATGAATCGCAGTGGCTTCAGTGTAATAACTGTCTTTGAATAAAAGCGTCATTGCTGTTCGTCTCATTGGACATTTATTTCAATAATCGTCTGTACTGTTCTGCAACAGATGTTTCTATGTGTGGTCCAAGTTTCGTAGAGGTATGTTGCTTGGCAGGGAAACACCATGCGAAAGTTACATTCGTCCTTACATTCTGCACACCAGCGTATGTTGACTGTCTATCCTTGGTGCGCACACTCTCTTAATTAAAAATTAAAAAAGCCCCCTGTGAAGCTCAACGCTTCTTTCCCTTGTAACGTTTGTCATTGTAGTTCGACGAGCATCTCTTGACGCTCTCGCGCTTACTAAATGAACCGTTGATGAAATGCGCTGCACTGCTTTTGGTCTTCTCTACCTGCTCAATTCATCCTAAGTGGTAAAGCTTCCACACTAAATAGAAATAACACGGAATCGGTAGTACAAGATACCTGTATATGTAAGGTACCTCTTTTGTGGGCGAATTACGTTTCCTTAGTACTCTTTCACTGAATCTCTCTGGTATTTGATTTCCTGTTCTAGTTGTGGTCGTTCCCTTTCAGGTCGCTCTGGGCAGACATTTTGTAAGTTTAACTCTATATTTGTTTCCCCATTCCATGAAAGTCTACGTATTACCAAAACTATGCATTCACAAATTGTTAATCAAGCTACACTCGTGTGATAACTGTAACTAAACAGAACCTAATATGAAGTGAGCTGTAACTGATCTGAATACAGCTTGTCTTTCTATTAAATGCGCAACAAAGTTAAACAGTTACCAGGCCCTAATCAAAATTTCCATTTACCTTGCGTCTTGACAACATTGTTGCAGATTTCTCAAAAGCACAATAGCAAACAGCAAGCAGGCAGCGTCTAAGCTAGATTTCTGTTTCTAATTATGTACAAACTGTTGCATGTGGTAATGCGTAATAATAAACAGGGGGGGGGGGGAAGACAGTAACTATGCCTATGAAATAATATTCCAAGACAACGATTTTAGACCGAAATATGTATTCAAAAGGACAGAGTAAAACTTTGCGTGACCTTCACACATAACGTACTATACTTAACAATGTGAACAACAATTTGAAAAGAGCACAGTCTTAACAGAGAATTTCTATAAACAGCTTATTCAATTGATATGTTTATCCACGATTCAGGGAAGTGGAGTGGTCTTTCTCTCAGCTCTGAGCAAGTTAACTAGCTGACAATTATTATTCCGACAAATTAGGTGCGCATTGCTGCAGTCATACTTCAAACTTCTTCTGTTCAAAAACAATCACATCGTTCAAAATTTATTTTCCTTTCACCTTTCATTGAACACATCGTACTCATTCTCGCTGGTGTTAGTAGTATGTCAAGGTGACGAATTGTTAATCGTTTCAAGACAGCTGCTTAGTCTGTGTGTCCTCAATTTACATTCGGTGATGTCTCTTATATCACTGTTGGCTGTGGAGTGTCAGTCACTGCCTGCATGTGGGGGAAAGGACCTCAGAGTGCGTCGCCTACATTTTCCCACCAGCAGTGTTATCTCATGCGTGTGGTACGCTAGTTGGACGAGGTATGAACAGGAAGCCCTCGGCAGCCAATGCAGGGCGTCTACTGATACACTAGCAGTGCTTCCCCAGGCGTCCAGAGGTGGTGAGGCTATGCCTCGCGTATCATGGAAGGTCCGGCCCAATACGGTGGCGGTGGTGGGGATCGACAGACTGAGCTGAGTCGATAGTAGTCTCGCTATGGACAGGAGCGGCCGATATAGTCGCCTCAGTCCAGAATCTAACTTCCAGAATCTAACTTCGAACCAATGGCTGGAGGGCAGCGGCGAGCAGTTGGCGGACACCAGCGATGAGGAGTGGTCCCGCACAGGTAGCGAGAGAGACTTCGGCGCCGATTCCTGAGCAGTCAGGCAGCGGTCCTTGGGTCTTGGCCCAGAGATGGTAGTGGTTGTGTCAGCGGTGGCCGCCTATAGTGGTAACAGGCGCTGTGCGGCGCTAGGGTGATTACACTTGGGTCTTCTCTTTGTATTTTCAAATAAAATGTACTTCCTCCACCATTTCTATAGTGTGGCGTGGAAAATTGTCCAAAATTATTGTAGATTTATTGTTGTGTTGTGTATCGTTTCTTCCGTGGTTATTTACGAGTCTGATATGAGCAATCTAATAATAATAATAATAATAATAATAATAATAATAATACAAATATTAAAGAAGAACTAAAAGAAAAATATAGACAAAGACTAACAAAAATACTGAAAACAGGTTTGACAGCAAGAAACAAGACAAAAGCTATAAATACTTATGCTATACCAATATTGACCTACTCATTTGGAGTAGTGAAATGGAGTAACACAGACCTAGAAGCACTCAATACACTTACACGATCACAATGCCACAAATATAGAATACATCACATACATTCAGCAACAGAAAGATTCACATTAAGCAGAAAGGAAGGTGGAAGGGGATTTATAGATATAAAAAACCTACATTATGAACAGGTAGACAATTTAAGAAAATTCTTTCTAGAACGAGCAGAAACTAGCAAAATACACAAAGCAATCACTCATATAAATACATCGGCTACACCATTGCAATTTCATAACCATTTCTACAACCCTTTAGATCACATAACATCAACAGATACAAAGAAAGTAAATTGGAAAAAGAAAACACTACATGGCAAGCACCCGTATCATCTAACACAGCCACACATAGATCAAGACGCATCCAACACATGGCTAAGAAAAGGCAATATATACAGTGAGACGGAAGGATTCATGATTGCAATACAGGATCAAACAATAAACACCAGATATTACAGCAAGCATATTATTAAAGATCCCAATACCACAACAGATAAATGCAGACTTTGCAAACAACAAATAGAAACAGTAGATCACATCACAAGCGGATGTACAATACTAGCAAATACAGAATACCCCAGAAGACATGACAATGTAGCAAAAATAATACATCAACAACTTGCCATACAACATAAACTAATAAAACAACACGTTCCCACATATAAGTACACACCACAAAATGTACTGAAGAATGATGAATACAAATTATACAGAACGATTATAACAGATAAAACAACACCACATAACAAACCTGACATCATGTTCACCAATAAAAAGAAGAAATTAACACAACTAATTGAAATATCCATACCCAACACAACAAATATGCAGAAGAAAACAGGAGAAAAAATTGAAAAATACATCCAACTGGCTGAGGAAGTCAATGACATGTGGCATCAGGATAAAGTTGACATTATACCAATTATACTATCAACTACAGGAGTCATACCTCACAATATCCACCAGTACATCAATGCAATACAGCTACATCCAAACATATATATACAACTACAAAAATCTGTAATTATTGATACATGTTCAATGACCCGAAAGTTCCTAAATGCAATATAACATATACCGTACAGTTAAAAGGAAGTCACGCTTGATCAAGGTCCGCGTCACTGCCCATTTTTGACCAGACATAACGTCTGAGAATAGAAAGAAAGAAATAATAATAATGCAGGAAATGACTTGGTACGTATTTTGTTACCTTGTGGAGTTTGTTTGACTCAGACAAGGGCGCATTTGTTAAGATATTCCACTGTACTAGTTGTTTGCTCATACACACACATCAAAAAAAGTTTTGCATCACTGGTTCCCAGAACTCCTGAAGATAGACGTTTACTGTGGATATTGTATCACAGACTCAGTCCCTTCGACTGTTCAGAGATGCCAGTAAATCCGCCCAAAGATGTAAACAACCATGCATGAGCAGCGCCTATTAGACGGAGGGGGTCCGACAGCCGATCAGTTCCGGTCATTCCACCAGGAAGGAGGTACACGGCTCGTATTGTCTGTAGTTCAACCGTGCCTAGACAGTCAACACTTCGGTTCGATCGCGTCCGCATTGTTACTTTGTGCCAGGAAGGGCTCTCAACAAGGGAAGTGTCCAGGCGTCTCGGAGTGAACCAAAGCGATGTTGCTCGGACATGGAGGAGATACAGAGAGACAGGAACTGACGATGGCATGCCTCGCTCTGGCCACCCAAGGGCTACTATTGCAGTGGATGACGGCTACCTACGGATTATGGCTCGGAGGAAACCTGACAGCAACGCCAACATGTTGAATAATGCTTTTCGTGCAGTCACAGGACGTCGTGTTACGACTCAAATTGTGCGCAATAGGCTGCATGATGCGCAACTTCACTCCCGACGTCCATGGCGAGATCCATCTTTGCAACCACGACACCATGTAGCGCGGTACAGATGGGCCCAACAACATGCCGAATGGACCGCTCAGGATTGGCATCACGTTCTCTTCACCGATGAGTGTCGCATATGCCTTCAACCAGACAATCGTCGGAGACATGTTTGGAGGCAACCCGGCCAGGCTAAACGCCTTAGACACACTGTCCAGCGAGTGCATCAAGGTGTAGCTTCTCTGCTGTTTTGGGGTGGCATTATGTGGTGCCGACGTATGCCGCTGGTGGTCATGGCAGGCGCCGTAACGGCTGTAGCATATGTGAATGCCATCCTCCGACCAATACTGCAACCATATAGGCAGGATATTGGCGAGGCATTCGTCTTTATGGACGACAATCCGCATCCACATCGTGCACATCTTGTGAGTGACTTCCTTCAGGGTAACGACGTCGCTCGACTAGAGTGGCTAGCATGTTCTCTAGACATGAACCCTATCGAACATGCCTCAGATAGATTGAAAATGGGTGTTTGTGAACGACGTGACCCACCACCCACTCTGAGGGGTCTACGCCGAATCGCCGTTGAGGAGTGGGACAATCTGGACCAACAGTGCCTTGATGATCTTGTAGATATTATGTCACGACGAATAAAGGCATGCATCAGTGCAAGAGGACGTGCAACTGGATATTAGAGGTACCGGCATGTACAGCAATCTGGACCACCACCTCTGAAAGTCTCGCTGTATGGTGGTACGACATGCAATGTGTGGTTTTCATGAGCAATAAAAAGGGTGAAAATAATGATTATGTTGATCTCTATTCCATTTTTCTGTACAGGTTACAGAACTCTCGGTACCAAGGTGATTGAAAACTTTTTTTATATGTGTAGTGTCCGCCCCGGTAGCTGAGTGGTCAGCGTGACAGACTGTCAGTCCTAAGGGCCCGGGTTCGATTCCCGGCTGGGTCACAGATTTTCTCCGCTCAGGGACTGGGTGTTGTGTTGTGCTAATCATCATCATTTCATCCCCATCGACGCGCAGGTCGCCGAAGTGGCGTCAAATCGAAAGACCTGCACCAGGCGAACGGTCTACCCGACGGGAGGCCCTAGCCACACGTCATTTCCATTTTTTTTATATGTGTGTAGTTACATGTATCTTAGAATGGAAGCTTTGGTATTTGAGGAAAATCGGTACAATTATAGCAAAAAGTAATTGAAGGTAGTAGTACTTACGGTAGGTGTTGTGACATTATTACTCTGTAACAATTTAGCAATATACTGTAACGTCAGTGTGTCTTACGTTGTTTACTGTGCCGCCGTTTATCAGGACATGCTGTGGCGTCATTTATTACAGTATTTCGACTGCACCAAAGTTAGACATTACAGTGCCAAAGTGTCTCACCTCAGTAATTACGGTAATATTTACCGTAATTTTTCTAAGTAGATCTGCCGACGTTCATCTCACTCCGGTGAACAGACCTAGAACGATGAGGCTCTAGTAATAAAAGGGGAGGAAGTTGAAAGAGGCTTGATTCTTACTTGTTCCTAGGGAAGGGAAGGGAATATGATGTCGACACGCGTCAGCCTCAATTTCCTGCCAGTTTGAGGCTTTACCGCTCCACGTGCCAAAGAGAAGGAGCTGGGGTGGAGTTTCCTGGAAGTCGTATCTTATCAGTGATCTTACTGTAATATCTTTTTATGGTTCAAATGGCTCTGAGAACTATGGGACTCAACATCTGTGGTCATAAGTCCCCTAGAACTTAGAACTACTTAAACCTAACTAACCTAAGGACATCACACACATCCATGCCCGAGGCAGGATTCGAACCTGCGACCGTAGCGGTCGCGCGGTTCCGGACTGACCGCAAGAACCGCTAGACCACCGCGGCCGGCAATATATTTTATGCTCCAGAAATTGCATTAATGACCTGGTTGGGGTATGAAGCCGAATTTGTGACTGGATTGAAGACATTTCAGTGGGGAGTACACAACAAGTTATGTTGGATTGGGAGACATCGAAAGATATAGAAGTATGTAAATTGAAAGTGGAGGGGGAAGGAAAGAGATTACTGAAGTCAGCTGCTTTGGGACATTACGCGAAATAGCGCATTCATATAAAAGATGTGGAAGTAACTTCGAGTATGGCCCATGGATACTTGTACTCATGTTATATGTTAATGATGCTGCAGGCAATATGAGCAGCAACCTCAGACTTTTCGAAAATGATGCAGCTTTCTATAATGAAGTTCTGTCTGATTTCAAAGCGTTACAAAGATTGAAACTTGCTTCATATTCTCAGAAATGTGAAAATTGTTCACTTCACAAAAGATACAGCATAGTATCCTATGACTATAATATCAATGAGTCACTGTGGAAATCGGTCAACTCATTCAAATACCTGGGTGTAACAATTTGTGAATATATGCAATAGTACAAACACATAGATCCAGCCATAGGTAAAACAGGTGCCAGACCTCTGTTCATTGATAGTGTGCTATGGAAGTGCAATCAGTCTACAGAGGAGGCTGCTAACAAAACTCTAATGCGATCCATCCTAGAATATTGCTTAATTGCGTGGGACCCATACCAGATAGGACTAACAGGGCACATTGAATGCATACAGAGAAGGGAAGCACGAATGATCACAGGTTCGTTCGATCCATGGTAGGGGGTCATGAAGACTCTGAAGGAATTTGTAGACACTTGAAGACAGGCGCAAACAGTTCCATGAAAACCTAATTCGAAAGATTCTAGACCCAACTACAGTGCTGAATGTACGAATATATCACAACCTCCTAAATACTGCTCGCAAAGGGATCAAGAACTGGTAAAATGGGACTTACCCTCTGCCATGCATTTCACAAAGATCTGCCATACCTTGTACATTGAAGCACCAAAGAAACTGGTACAAGCATGCGTATTGAAATACAGAGATATGTTAACAGGCAGAACACGGCGCTACGGTCGGCAACGCATATATAAGACAACAAATGTCTGGCGCAGTTGTTAGATCGGGCACTGCTGCTGCAAAGGCAGGTTATCAAGATTTATGTAAGTTTGAACGTAATGTTATAGTCGACGCATGAGCGATGGGACACAGCGTCTCCGAGATAGCGATGAAGTGGGGATTTTCCAGTACGACCGTTTCACGAGTGTACCGTAAATATCAGGCATCCGGTAAAACATAAAATCTCCGACATAGCTGCAGCCGGAAAAAGATCCTGCAAGAACGGGACCAACGATGACTGAAGAGAATCGTTCAACGTGATAGAAGCGCAACCCTTCCGCAAACTGCTGCAGATTTCAATGCTGGGCCATCAACAAGTGTCAGTGTGCGAACCATTCAACGACACATCATCGATATGGGTTTTCGGAGCTAAAGGCCCACTCGTGTACCCTTGATGACTGCACGACACAAAGCTTTACGTCTTGCCTGGGCCCATCAACACCGACATTGGACTCTTTCCTGGTCGGACGAGTTTCGTATCAAATTGTATCGAGTGGATGGACGTGTATGAGTATGGAGACAATCTCATGAATACATTGACTCTGCATATCAGCAGGGGACTGTTCAAGCTGGTGGAGGCTCTATAATTGTTTGGGAGGTGTGCAGTTGGAGTGATATGGGAACCCTGATACGTCTAGATACGACGCTGATAGGTGACACGTATGTAAGCATCCTATCTGATCACCTGCATCCATTCATGTCCATTGTGCATTCCGACGGACTTGGGCAATTCCAGCAGGACAGCGCGACACCACATACGTCCAGAATTGCTACAGAGCGGCTCCAAGAACACTCTTCTTCGTTTAAACACTTCCGCTGGCCACCAAACTCCCTAGACATGAACATAGTTGAGCATATCTGGGATGCCTTGCAACGTGATGTTGAGAAGAGATCTCCAGCCCATGGTACTCTTACGTATTTAAAGACAGCCCTGCAGGATTCATGGTGTCAGTTCCCTCCAGAACTACTTCAGACATTAGTCGAGTCCATGCCACATCGTGTTGTGGCACTTCTGCATGCTCACGGCGGCCCTACACAATTATAGGCACGTGTCAAGCGTGTATCACGCGTCCCGAAATGAGATTTGACTTCATCGTGATTCCGTAATTACTTGTAGTTTGTGGTTAGGGTCACATGTTGTTTATTTCTCATGCGAACCGAGTGCAGGATTAGCCATTAGTACTTGTCAGTTCGATGTGCCCCAATATGTTTTCCGGCTGGGTTAGGCATAACATCTAGGGAAATAGTTTTGGATCACGAGGTTTCCACAGCAACTTGCGATTCCTAAAGAGACATTTACGTTCGCTGTACATGTAAACGTCAGGAGGTTTAGTCCTCAATAGCTTATTTGCCGATGCCTATTACTGTTAGCTGCATATTGTAATCTTACCCTCCCACACATTACCAGTCTATTTTCGGTCTCTTCATAAAGATTAATTCTTTCAAAAAGCTGCGAGAGGCGTAAGATGTACAAATAACATTTTTACTTATCTTCATTTTTCTCTTTGTTGGCTGCAGTTCGTCACGTCTAGGGGTAGATTTTTGAAGCTGGAATTTTTGTCTTTGTGGGCTCCAGATGACTTTATAACAGTTAAGTAAGTCTGCTGTGTAATTTCTGTCTCTATGACTTTTATTTTATCCCATTTTTCTATGTCACACTGTCTTTAAAATCTCCACTTTAAAATACAAATTTACATTGTTACTGCCAAAGATAGAAACACGTCCGATTCCATCAGAAGCATGCCCATTCTGTGTTACTAACAATATTTCAAAGAGTTTACAAAACTTCCTTGACAAAAAATGGTTCAAATGGCTCTGAGCACTATGGGACTTAACATCTGAGGTCATTAGTCCCCTAGAACGTAGAACTACGTAAACCTAACTAACCTACGGACATCACACACATCCATGCCCGAGGCAGGATTCGAACCTGCTGCGACCGTAGCCGTTGCGCGGTTCCAGATTGAAGCGCCTAGAACCGCTCGGCCACACCGGCCGGCCCTTGACAAAAGGAGAATCTTCAACAAGTTATATCATTATTTTGCAACTGAATCCAGAAATAAATTGAATGGTTTGTGTCAGATTGCGTAATTAATAATAGGAATTTTAAGTGTGTCAGATATTTCGTAATTTCAAAATTTCTAAAAGAACAATAATTTTAGCTGTACATACAGAGTTAGTACATATCGACTGTGACAAATTAATTTCGTTTTATACATTTTAACCTGAAATATAGTATACAAAATGACATGAAATTCTTTTACTTAAACAGCTGAGATAATGTTCATCTACACAAGATTCGAAAATATTCCTGGTATCGATTATTTCTATTAAAGAAAGGTACTGTTAGAAAATGGTGTCCCATTACAATATTGGAATCAAATTTCTCCAATATGATTGAAATCGTGTATTGGTTTTATGTAGCAGTGCAGCAGTGATGAAGCATTCACGTAGTGAGTTAGGCACTTGCAGCGAAAGCTGAGCAGAGTTAGGTACTGTGCAATATGCTTCCGGAAGAGGAAGTGTTGTTGAATTGTTCCCTTAGCTGCCACGTGGCTTTGTATCATGCGTACAGGTGCTTGTCGAGAGAGAATCAAATAGACTGCTGGTTTGGATTGGAATGGAAATGAAGTCCCATGCTGCTTGGCAGAGTGTAGGGGAACGATGCGGGAGACCCGCTCCGCCGTACTAGGAAAGGTTCTAATGGAGGTGGATTGCTGTTGCCTTCCTCCGACCCTAAGGGGTGAATGATGATGATGAAGATGGCACAACATCAACCAGTCATCTCGGGGCAGATGAAAAACCCCCGACCCCGCCGGGAATCGAACCCGGGACCCCGTGCTCGGGAAGCGACAACGCTACCGCCACACCACAAGCTGCTGACTGGGTTGGATTAAATTGATTTAATATTGTTAATTGTCTGTTTATTCGGTGAACATGTGTGTATTTAGTTACGTTGTTGCCTTGAGCTGTTCAGTATTTGCCTTCAACATTTTCGGAGTGTTTGCTATTAGTTGTGCATAGGACACATGGCTATATATTTATTTAAGTTTCCGCCGTGTGTTGATCAGTTTGACACACGATTTACCGTGTTGTGTTGGCTGGTTCAAAAGTTCGACATCCATGCAGCTTGTGTTAGGTGAACCCTTCGTACACCGGTTAGTTCTGTTTATTGCACGCACGGGCGCATATTCTGAGTCGCTCCCTTGCACTGCGTCTAAGGTACACAGACTATGTGATCAAAAGTATCCGGACATCCCCAAATACATTAGTTTTTTTTCGACTTCAGTAGTCATTAGGCATCGTGAACTCACGGTTTTCGAACGTGGTCAGGTGATTCGGTGTCACTTGTGTCATACGTCTGTACGCGAGAATCCACGCTCCTAAACATCCCTAAGTCCACTGCTTCCGATGTGATAGTGAAGCGAAAACGTGAAGGGATACGTACAGCACAAAAGCGTACGGGTCGACCTCGTCTGTAGACTGACAGAGACCACCGATAGCTGAAGAGGGTCGTAATGTGTTATAGGCAGACATCTATCCAGACCATAACACAGGAATTCCGAACTGGGTCAGAATCCACTAAAAGTACTATTATAGTTAGGTGGGAGGTGAGAAAACTTGGATTTCATGGTCGAGCGGCTGCTCATAAGCCACACATCACGCTGGTAAATTCCAAACGACGCCTCGCTTGGTGTAAGGAGCGTAAACATTGGACGATTGAAAAGTGAGAAAACGTTGTGTGGAGTGACGAATCACGGTACACAATGTGGCGATCCGACGGCAGGGTATGGGTATGGCGAATTCCCGGTGAACGTCATCCGCCAGCGTGTATAGTGCCAACAGTAAAATTCGAAGGCGGTGGTGTTACGGTATGGTCGAGTTTTTCATGGAGGGGGCTTGCACCATTAGTTGTTTTACATGGCACTATCACAGTACAGGCCTACATTGATGTTTTAAACACCTTCTTGCTGCCCACTGTTGAAGAGCAATTCGGGGATGGCGATTGCATCTTTCAACACGATCGAGCACCTCTTCATAATACACGGCCAGTGGCGGAGTGGTTACACGACAATAACATCCCTGTAATGGACTGGCCTGCAAAGAGTCCTGACCTGATACTATAGAACACCTTTGGGATGTTTTGGAACACCGACTTCGTGCCAGGCCTCACCTCCGACATCGATATCTCTCCTCAGTGCAGCACTCCGTTTCCCCAAGAAACTTTCCAGTATCTTATTGAACGTATGCCTGCGAGAGTGCAAGCTGTAATCAAGGCTAAGGGTGGGCCAACAGCATATCGAATTCCAGCATTACCGATGGAGGGCGCCACGAACTTGTAAGTCATTTTCAGCCATATGTCCGGATACTTTCGATCACAGAGTGTAAGACATGCGTTCGTTGTCGAGGTTGTCCTCTGCCCTCAGTGCCTATCTGAGCTCTCACAGCAAAGTCATACAGCGAGAATTGTTCTAAGTCTTTTTGTGACAAATTATCCGAGAGGGTACCAACTTTTGCTTTTGTTTCGTAAGTTTTGATCAGACTAATGCGTGTTTAGTTACAAGGAGGTTAAGTCCTTGCTACATGAAAACACAGATTAAGCTGCAGCTACCGCCGATTACTGTAAGAGGGTTTCCACCGAGTATTATCTTGTGATGAATATCTACTGGCATAGTAGCAAGTGGCGCTAACAGTGAGCGCACAAGCTTAAGTGGCTTGAGTATAACTTAGAGAGCAAATGCTGCTCTCTATTGTGTAGTGAATTTTAGTACTAACCAGGTATGTGGCAGTGTCTGTTATGTATGTGACCATTTTATTGTGAGAGTCTGTTACTTATTTAACTCATATGCTGTAAACGTGGTTTCTTGTCTTTGGTGCCTGATGCCTTCCCATTTTGAACCCTCTTTTGAGCGATTATTCAGTCGAGTTTGTTCAAGTCTAGAATGTTGTTCGACGGGATGTCTTTACATGGTTGCTTTTAAAAGTTGTCACCAGTGGTATTAATAGATCACCTTGGTTGTATAGATCTCTGTTTCAGAGTTTCCTCTCTCCGTTGGTCGTGTACTCTCAGCAACTGAGGAGTGCATCCCGTCATTTCCACCGGCGCCACGCTCGTCGAGATGGCTAGCTTCCAACACCTTGTGCCTAACTCACTCTAAGGACGTCGGGTGTTACTAATTGGCGTCAGATCGCAAGACTTGTTAATGAAGTCTGAAGTGGAAAAAATAAAAAATAAAAAGAAAAAGAAAATTGTTTCACCAAACAACCCTGAGCTGTATACAAGCCAGTGCTTCACTCCCCAACCACGTTCCTTAGCGCCACAGATAGATGGCACTACAATGTTTTTGCCTAGGGCATAGGAGATAACAATGACTCACTGTAGCAGCAAGATACGTCAGTCAATCTGTCTGTCTGTTGTTGTTTACGACCAGTGCAATGATAACTAAAATTATTCGATTTTTTGCTTTATTTTTCATTAATAACGCATAAAGGTCATCTCAGACATTTATATGAAGCCATAGACCGGCACTCTGGACAACAAACGACGATGAGGTAAGTATATCCACGGGAGATGTGGATTTGGGATGCTACATTATTAGCTAAGGCTCTAGTTAATGGCCATTAAAATTAACAATATGTGGATCTTGCTGGCCACGGGAGTACTTCAACATCATGCAGGCAGTTAGTAAACACACATGCCTTGCGTAGGCGAGCACTATCCTGTTGAAAAATGGCACCACCATAATGTTACGTGCGCAGAATGTCCATGACGCACCGTCGTGCCATCGAAGTTCCTCAATAAGTACAATCCGCGACCTTAAGTCCTAACCGAGCGAGGTGGCACAGTGGTTAGCGCACTCGAATCGAACCCGCGAGGGTGACATTAAAACCCGCATCGAGCGATCCAGATTTAGGTTTCCCTTGATTTCCCTAAATCGCTTTAGGCCAATGCCGGAATGGTTCCTTTAAAAGGGCACAGCCGATTTCCTTCCCCATCCTTGGCACCATCCGAGGTTGTGCTGACCTCGTTGTCTGCGGGACGATAAACCCAATCTTCCTTCCATGGTGAAGCCCCACCAGGGGTTCCCCACACCATGACGCTGTACCGTCCACAAAACTAGAAGAATGGGACCTCTCCCCAGGTCGCTGTCAGTACACCGACGACCATCATCAAGGATAGTGCAGAACTGCGATTCATTTTTTTGTTTACTTCTTATTTTATTTTAGTCTGTTACCTAGGTACAAGAAAAGGCCAAAAGTTCTGCATGAATTGGCATGAATATAGTACATAATATTTCAGCACAATTTCAAATGTTTTAGTATAACTAAGCATTATGGTTTTTAAGGGAAAAGGTCTACATAAAATATCCACATAAAAAGAAAAAAATAGTAATTTAAAAATAGTAAAGTCTACATATTCCATTTGGCCTCCTGGTAGACAGATATACGTTCACCAGAAATCCAGAAAGCACACGTTACTGGCCTACCACACTATGCTGCATTGCTGGATCACAAATTTGTAATTTACATTTCTGGACTACAGTGCATTACACTACTGTACTTGGTATCAGCACCAGGCTAGTTTCGTCATTTGTATGAATAGTTCGCCTCTGCCAGGCTGAGGCACAGGGGCGTTGCTGCTGTGCCACCTAAGGAGTAGACATTGGCAGATGGCTGATATTTTTAGCTGCCAGTGAGATCAGATTACGCCACAGTTCCTCATCCTTTATTACACTACTGGCCATTAAAATTGCTCCAACACGAAGATGACGTGCTACAGACGCGAAATTTAACCGACAGGAAGAAGATGCTGTGATATGCAAATGATTAGCTCTTCAGAGCATTCACACAAGGTTGGCGCCGGTGGCAACACCTATAACGTGTTGACATGAGGAAAGTTTCCAACCGATTTCTCATACACAAACAGCAGTTGGCCGGCGTTGCCTGGTGAAACGTTGTTGTGATGCCTCGTGTAAGGAGGAGAAATGCGTACCATCACGTTTCCGACTTTGAAAAAGGTCGGATTGTAGCCTATCGCGATTGCTGTTTATCGTATCGCGACATTGCTGCTCGCGTTGATCGAGATCCAGTGACTGTTAGCAGAATATGGAATCGAGTGATTCAGGAGCGTAATACGGAACGCCGTGCTGGATCCTAACGGCCTCGTATCACTAGCAGTCGAGATGACAGGCATCTTATCCGCATGGCTGTAACGGATCGTGCAACCACGTCTTGATCCCTGAGTCAACAGATGGGGTCGTTTGCAAGACAACCATCTGCACTAACAGTTCGATGACGTTTGCAGCAGCGTGGACTATCAGCTCGGAGACCATGGCTGCGGTTACCCTTGACGCTGCACCACAGACAGGAGCGCCTGCGATGGTGTACTCAACGACGAACCTGGGTGCATGAATGGCAAAACGTAATTTTCTCGGATGAATCCAGGTTCTGTTTACAGCATCATGACGATCGCATCCGTGTTTGGCGACATCGCGGTGAACGCACATTGGAAGCGTGTATTCGTCATCGCCATACTGGCGTATCACCCGGCGTGATGGTATGGGGTGCCATTGGTTACACGTCTCGGTCACCTCTTGTTCGCATTGACGGCACTTTGAACAGTGGACGTTACATTTCAGTTGTGTTACGACCCGTGGCTCTACCCTTCATTCGATCCCTGCGGAACCCTACATTTCAGCAGGATAATGCACGACCGCATTTTGCAGGTCTTGTACAGGCCTTTCTGGATACAGAAAATGTTCGACTGCTTCCCTGGCCAGCACATTCTCCAGATCTCTCACCAATTGAAAACGTCTGGTCAATGGTGGCCGAGCAACTGGTTCGTCACAATACGCCCGTCACTACTCTTGATGAACTGTGGTTTCGTGTTGAAGCTACATGGGCTGCTGTACCTGTACACGCCATCCAAGCTCTGTTTGACTCAATGCCCAGGAGTATCAAGGCCGTTATTATGGCCAGATGTGGTTGTTCTGGGTACTGATTTCTCAGGATATATGCACCCAAATTGTTTAAAAATGTATTCACATGTCAGTTCTAGTATAATATATTTGTCCAATGAATACCCGTTTATCATCTGTATTACTTCTTGGTGAAGCAATTTTAATAGCCAGTAGTGTATGTTATACTCAACTGTACTGCAAAGGCGTTCCTGTCCTGGTCTGTAACATTTTGTCTAATGGCACGTTCCTAGTCGATATGATCTGGGGTGTCAATTGCTCCACCTTCGTAAGTTCCTGTGAGGCGCTGTAGTACTCTCAGCAAGTAGCTGGGATATGGACCACTCCCAACAGGCAGCGTATAGCTCCCCCGTCTGAAGGAAGTATGACATTCTGAATCTTTCTTTTATTTTAGGAACCAACTGGTAAGCTCTCCTCCATGTTTCTGGCCTGTCCCAGATTTCTTGCCATTTTATATCAAGGCATCCCTTTATTTCCTAAATCGATGTGGCTCTTGTGTTCAGTCCCTCTTTTACATTCTCATATTCGCCCTTCTTGAGCGAATATTGTACACCTCTCTTTCTTACTGCTAGGTCTGGAGGTAGCAAGTCTAATATTAGTAGCAGCCCTTCAGTTGGTGTTGTTCTGTAGGCACCTAACAGTCGCAGGACTACACTTCTCTGTGCTCGCCATAGAGCCTGGGCTGTCCTTACCTTTCTGGCTGCATGGGCCATGCGTTCGATCCATAGCTCACAGCAGAGATTATGATCTCGTTGTGACGTGTTCTTACTGCACTTAGTGGCAGCTTAAAACTTCTTTGTTGCTATTTTGTTCAGGATTTTTATACCTCTCTGGTAGGCGATTTCTACATGTGCATGAAAATTTTGCTTTTCGTCGATGTGTATAACAAAGTACCTATAAACTTCCTTTCTTTCCACAGGTTGGTGATTTATTCTGAGTGTGAGGTATGTCGTTCTTGATATGATTCCTTTTAGTAACATATAAACCGTTTTGCATGCTGCTATAGTTAGTTTCTTTTATATGTATAAGATATTTAGTCTTTCAAGAACTACCTAAATATTTTATTCTAATTTAGCCCTTGAGCTAGCAGATACTATATATGGCAAATCATCTGCATAGGCGATGCAGCCTCTAGTGTTAGTTACTCTCTGAAGCTGGTTCAGTACTGGCTCTGTGCTAATATCCCAGAAATATGGACCACAAACCGAGGCTTGTCGGCAGCCTACGGTGACATTTTCCACAATTTTCTTTCTGGTACATTTTAATTGCACCTGTCTGTGCATTAATCTCTAGGCTGTTACAGAGACACGTGGGACAGTCGGTCTGTTTCAGTCTTGTGGACAGCGCAGACCACCATAAATTATGAAACTCCCCAGCTGTATCAATCAGACTCCCTCTAACATGCTTGTCGTCTGAGGTGACCAAAATGTCCATTGCGTGATTTACTGCAGCCTCGATGGACTTTCCCTTCCTGAAGCCGTACTGCAGGGGGATCGTACCTACGACCTGCCTATGGCCTGTGGTCCCATGATTCACTGCTTAACACAATTCGACGCTATTCATGACTCTTGGTCCCGGCACCACTCCAATCGCAGCCGTTTGTGTTACGGTAGTAACGGCAGCCTTCACATGGGACTGTAATTCCCTAATCCAGCTGCTGCGTGTCTCCAACAAGTGATGCAGGATGTCACAGAATGTTGCAGTGAGACCATTACACATGCGCACTTGTGAAGGAGTTACGATGTCGCTTGGTGCACAGTGAGATGGTCCTCCCTTGCGGTGGTCAGACACGGCTACCGGAACCATGCCGACAAACATGCCTGCGCTCACGTTCCCACTCAGTCCAACATCGGGCCACTGGCATGTACGAATGCTCACAAATCTGGATATTGCACCATCCGACCAGCCAGCCAAATATAAACCCACAATGCAGCCTCTTTCAAACTCTGTCAGGTGCTGATAACGCTTCCCACACGAGTACACTGTATCTGTAATAGTGATTACTGAACGTTTGAAGCTGTTCACGTCTTACCCTACCAGGTCTGGTAATAACACTAAACACAAACAATATTAACGCACTCTGGTGGCAGTTGTACCTGTCACGTAGAATTGCAACTCTACTCATTTACTTACCCATGAATGGGTACAAAGTCATAATGACCTCCGACCATGTCTTCTGGGTGCTTCACCTTTCTTGTCAGACAGTATACGTGTGGGGATGGGGTGCTGTCAGCAGGCTCGGATCTAAAGAGGGTGTGGGAACAAACCAGGGTAGAAACAAAGCGCCTAGCATTCAGCGCACATTGCTCTATTGACTGTATCCCTATTGGTCTTTGAACATTTTTGAATACATTCTAAGTTGATTTCTGAACGAATCATAAGTTGATTTTTGAATGCGTGTGTTAGTATACGTGATGTCTCTGCCGGTGGAATCCCTATCGAATCTAGAAATGAAAAACTTTCCCGCAGACAAAAGGAGGCAGCTGAACCGAATAAAACCAGTTTGACCTTGTGGCCATTAATGCCCCAGTTACCTGCCCTGGTCGTTAGTGTACTTTTCCGGCAGTGTGTTTTTTCTCGCCGTGTTGATGCTGTCAGCGCGGTGTGTAGTTTGACAGCCTTTTAGTTGTTTATTCATATTTTTTTCTTAAGAGTGGTTATTGTGGCTTGGCTGATTTAGATGCCAATTTTGAAGACATAGTGCAGATGGTATCTTCGTCCTCTGCTGATATTTACCGTTGGTCGGGTGAAAGGGACTTGATTACGTTGTTGGTCGGTCCTTCAGCCATTCCTGGGTCTGGCTGCCATCCGATTATTTAACCTTACTTGGCTGCCTGTCTCATCTCACCTTACATTACAGCAACCTCCTCAGGCCAGCCCTTGGAACACTTCTGAGTACCACTGTTCTGTTGGTTTTAGATTGTGATTTTCATTTTAGTCTGATGTACTGTGTGAGGCCTTCAGCCATCTATTAATTTAGTTTGTTTTAATTTTAAGATATGGCTTTCAGCTGGCTTAAAGTAAAATTTGAAGATTGATTTCTTTAAAAATTAGATTTTGAAAGTTTTTTCTGTCTGAAATTCTTGTTATCCAGGGCTTAAGCCCTGAGTTGTTCAATGTCCAGTGTGTCGCCTTCAGCCGAGCTTTTATGTGAAATATTTTTAAGATAAGGCCTTCAGCTGACTTAAATTAAGATTTGAAGATTGATTTGTTTAGAAACTGAATTTTGAACGTTTGCTCTATCTGAAATTCTTGTTATCCAGGCCCAGAGCCCTGAGTTGTTCAATGTCTTGTGTGTGGCCTTCAGCTGAGTATTTACGTGAAATATTTTTTTTAGTAAGGCCTTCAGCAGCGTGTATTCTTTAAACCAATCATGTGATGTGGTTTTGGGCCTTCAGCCCAGGAGCTATCGCAAGTTTTCTTAACAAGGCATTCAGCAGTGTTGTTTTAATTTGATCCTTTTAAGGCAATTTGTAGTTAAGTGGTTCTTAAGAAAATAAAGGCTTGTGTGTTTTGTGCAACTAACAGTAACTGATTACGGCCCCCTCCACAACCATAACCTGATCCGCTCTATCCAGCGCAACCAGATTTCAGTTAGGTTACAGATCAGTTTTGGAAAAAAACTGTATAGTAGCACTAGTTTCAAACAACGGCCTTCATCTGAGGAGGAAATCTCTGAGAATGGACGTTTGGAGGACAGCATAGTGCGATAGTGAGTCATGAACTGTGGCAACACCGAAAAAGAAGAGAATCGAAGTGTTTGAGATGTGCTGCAGAAGGGCCGGCCGCGGTGGCCGTGAGGTTCTGGCGCTGCAGTCCGGAACCGCGGGACTGCTACGGTCGCAGGTTCGAATCCTGCCTCGGGCATGGGTGTGTGTGATGTCCTTAGGTTAGTTAGGTTTAAGTAGTTCTAAGTTCTAGGGGACTTATGACCTAAGATGTTGAGTCCCATAGTGCTCAGAGCCATTTGAACCATTTGCTACAGAAGGATGTTGAAACTCAGGTGGACTGATAGCATAAGGAATGAGGAGGTTCTCCGCAGATTCAGAGAAGAAAGGAACATATGGAGAACATGGAAATGAGGAAGGGACAAGATGATTGCACATATGTTGAGACAGGGAATAACTTCCACGATACTATAATAGCATCAGAGGGTAAAGACGGTAGAGGAAGAGAGGGGCTGGAATACATCGGACAAATAACGGTGGAAGTAGGCTGCAAATACTACCCTGAGATGAAGAGAGAATTCGCGGTGATCCTCAACGAACCAGTCAGAAGACTAATGACCAATTCTCCCCCTCCCCCCACCCCAAAAAAAGTATTTGCTGTCCAGTATAATGTTCTGGATTCTATTAGTCAATTATCCATCGAGTCAATCATGTATCTGTGAAGATACATCATATCTTCGTTAGTTGTCGGCGATGTGGTACAGTACTGGACGCCTTTCGGAAATCTAGGACGACGGAATATATCAATTCACCTGCATCTACTGCTTGTGTAAGTAATGTCGTGTACGAATAAAGCAAGTTGTGTTTGACACGATTGGGTTTTCCTAAATCCATGCTGAATCTTTGGGAGACGCTTGGTTTCCACCAGAAACACCATGATGTTTGAGGTTAGATTGTGTTCTGTGAATCAGCAAGACGCAGGCATCAGTGGTATTCGTCAGTAATTATGTGCAGCTAACCTTTTACCCTCTTTGTAAACAGGAGTAACGTGCACTCTTTCCCAACCATGTGCGATTATTCTTTGCACAAGTAGTTCTCGTTAAATTCATTATCTGATAAAAAAAAGAGACAGAAGCACTGCAAAAATGAGGTCGGGTGTCAATGTAACTTCGTACTCAGACACGCCATCAGTAGGTATGGAAATGATTAAAGATGCAATTCTCTGTAACAGGTAGAACACCCACCATATAGTGTTAGTGCCATTTGTGTTAAGTGTTGTTACTAGAAATGGTAGGGTATTTAAGGGGTGTGAACACCGTCAGATGTTGAGTGACCCCTACGAAGAATATGGACGTGCCGCAAGTTCGTGTGAGGGAGCATATTTGTGGTCAAGGTTCTGGTCGGCCACATCTGACCGCCACAAGGGAGGATCGCCAAACACATCGAAACCGCTCTACGTCAGCATGTGGCATCCGAGAACGAATATGGACTCCCTGAAACATTGCGTGTCATCCAGCAGCACTTGTTGGAGACTAGGAGCAATCGGACTTAGGAATAATCATACCACGTGAAGGGTGCCATTACCACCACTAGACAAATGGCTGAGTCTGAAGTGGTGCCATGACCAACAGCATGGCATGAATGATGTCATATTGTTCTAGCCCAGATGATCATTGTCAGCGAGCATGATGGCAACGTTGGAGAGGTCCCATTCTTCCATTGTTTTTGGTGCAAGAACAATGTTGCTCCTGGTGTCATGGCCTAAGGAGCGCCTTGGATTTGAATTCAGATCACGGGTGGTAGGGACTAACAGAACTCTGATGGCACAGTGGTAAATCGTGGCCATCCTGTGTCTCATGCAACAGTATCGTGGTGCTATTTTTCAACGGGGCAATGCTCGTCCAAAAATTCCACACGTCTCTGTTAACTGTATGTGTGATGTTGAGGTACTCCCATGGCTAGCAAGATTCACATATCTGTCACTAATAAATGTGTGAGGCGAGCTCGGACGTCAACTCTATCCCAGTGTCTCTATCCAGGATATCAAGGGTAGTTACAATTTTGAGCCACATTGCCTAAGGAGACGATTCAGTAGCTTATGACACGTTCCCAACTGAACCAGTGGGTGGATCCAGGCCAAAGGAGATGCAACGTTCATTGACATGTAGGCTCCTACTGTCAAGTTCCCTGTAAATTTGACTCAATCTTATAGTCGCGGAAATAACACCACATACCGTCTGAGACCGTGAAGTTTCATATTGCTTCCTCTTCTCCTCAGGGTGCTTCACATTTAACTAGGATAAATGCTAGTTCCACGGTACATTCAATGATATAAACTACCGTCTCTCGACATTCTCGAAACGAAAGACATCATGCAGTACGTCATAGGAGTATTCACAAAGTAGGTTTGTCTCTTGCCCTCTGCAGTGCGCTACGCAGTAGCAGGTCATACAGGTCGGCCGCCGCCTCTGCCGTGAATCTTATCACAGCTCCGGACGCGCCGCTGTATCCGTCCGTTTTTGATGGCCCTCCCCCATCCGGGTCGCTGCACGCCATATGCCGCTCTACCAGCGAGCACATCCTATTACCTGCCAAAGTATCTCAGGGCGGGGGTGACCAACTTTTTAGCTCACCTGGGCCACGCTGGAAAAAGACAAGTATCTTTGGGTCGCACATAATTTAGTTAACACCAACAATAATCGCTGACAGAGAGCCCAAAAGGGAGAAGAAGGAAAAAAAAAAAGACGTGATGGGCCAGGACCAATGAGAGAATAGCATCGTGTGGTGGGTGTTTCAAACTGAAAATATGCGATGTATCGTAACTACACATAAAACGACTTTTTTTCTTAGCGATCGTGCAATAGATGCCCACGTCTTCCGCCGCACTGATACTTGTATGGGCCACATCCGGACCAAGAGCCACCGGTTGAACACTCCTGTCCTAGAGCAGAGCTGACTTCATCATGCCTTTCCTAAACGTTGCCCATATCTCGTCTCTACGTTTCTGTTTATGTATATATATGTACATGTATGTAAAAGGACATATATTGCATATATTGGCGCATTCCTACAGCTCTTCCGCATCTACATCCACATTTATATTCAGCAAAACATCCCTCAGTGTGAGGCGGACCGTTTATGGTTGCTTTCCCCCTTTCCTGCTGCAGGCGCGAATGCTGCGCTTGGAAAACGATTGTTGGTAGGTCTCTCTATGTACTTGAAGCTCTCTAATTTTACCATCATGTTCTTTTCGTGAGACGTACGTAGAAAATTTAACTGCAAACGACATCGTAATGCAGAACACCTCTCTTGCAACGTCTGCCACTGGAACTGGCTGACCATCTCTTTGAAACTTTAGCATTTATTAAACGAATCCGTAAAGAATTGCTCTGCTCTTCTTTGGATCTCCTCCGTTGTGTGTATCAATCGTATTTTTTGCTGATTGTTGTGTACACAGTTCCACGTAGTCAGCGCGTACACAACTTTCCCACTAGAGCGCGGCCCGCTAAGCACAACAGCGCAGGCGCAGTGCTCGTCCGTGTCCGCACTACGAGATGGCGCTGCCTTAGAGACGGACTAAATTCTGCTTCCGCCGATCCGCGTATTAATATGTAACGCAGCCAATGAGATTGCCGCTAACGTGGAACCTTTTCTCCTCACGGATATCACTTGTGCAGTGATACATGAACGCGCGAGGTATTATAACGAGTGTACAGACCTCCGATTAGTCAGTCTGCATTTGTCTGCACCAGTCTGTACAGGTCTGCACCAGTCTGCCTTAGTCTGTACGAGTTCTACATTTGTCTGTACCAGTCTATAGTCAAGTTTCAGTCTGCGCCTAATAAGATTACCATATTCCTGTACATAGCCATGAAGATACATGTATAGACACTTTTGTCAAGTATCAGAGATATATGTGAGACTAAGATTAACGTACCAATACCAAAGGAACTTCAGATTGTCAATTTTGGTCACCGTCAATCTGCTACTCTAAGCGTGCCAGTTGCATTTCTATCGTCTGACCTAATGGCAGAACATAAACATGCCACGATAAGACCACGAGACATATTGCTGACACTCGCCTACTTCGTTAGAGCAACAAGTCAAATAATCAGATGGTGTGTGTACTGAAGATCTTACAGTACGCACACCACACTGATACTTTGGATTCTTCTGATACATATATTTACATATACTGCGATGAATTTTATTTTGAGCTAATCCTAGGGAGTGTTTCTGTTACGTTTAGGAAGTGATTGTTAAACTTTGCTGTTATGGACAATTTGGTTATCATTTTTAATTATTAGAACATCTTGATAGAATTTCCAGTTTCCCCCCTGATGTTCTACGTGTTGTTCTGATTTTATTTTAAAAATTATTCATTTCTGACAATAGCAGGTTTACATATTAAATACACAAATTTAACCTTTAATTGTGAAAAAGGTAAGTAGCTTACATAAATGTTTGATTCAGCACTGATTGAAGTATATCATCACGTTTTATTTACAAATGTTGACTGTGGCTACTTTTTGAAACACGCCACATGTTCGATATGTAATCAGTTTCCTGCCAAACCTTACGAAACAGGTTTTCATATATGGTGGGAATTGCTTGTGTTCTTCGTTCCCGCAGCTCGTAGACGTTTCCCGGAAGCAACATAACAAACACTCAGTCTTTTACGTAATCCCAAACACAGAAGTCCGTTGGGGTTAAATCAGCTGATCGTGTTGGTCAATATATTTGTTCCACCCCTTGCAATTCAAAGTTGATAAATTCCTGCGGAGATTCTCGACAATTTCGCGATGATAATGTGGTGGCAGGTGTTATTCTCTAAGATGAGGAGGTTGTCACAGGAGAGGAATTCAGGGCGGGCCGCATCAAACCAGTCAGAAGACTCTTGGTAAGAAAGAAGGGACTTCTGGCAGACCCTGTTTCGATTAAACGATTTGCTAATCAATAAAAGCTTGTCTTCGAGGTGGTAGTTATTTGGTCCTGAATTGTCTCTGAACTGTAGTATCGGATCGGGATTCATGAAGCCATAAACAACGATACGAAACCATAAACAACGATACGAATAACTCATTTGCGCATGCCACCTAGCGGGAACGTGAGGAATTAACAGTGTTATGCAGGAAAATAAAGTTGAAAATATACTGCATTCAGTAATGAGATTTTCACTCTGCAGCGGAGTATGCGCTGATATGAAACTTCCTGGCAGATTAAAAGTGTGTGCCGGACCGAGACTCGAACTCATGACCTTTGCCTTTCGCGGGCACGTGCTCTACCAACTGAGCTACCCAAGCACGACTCACGCCCCGTCCTCACAGCCTTACTTCTGCCAGTACCTCGTCTCCTACCTTCCAAACTTTACAGAAGCTCTCCTGTGAACCTTGCGGGAGGGGGCGTGAGTCGTGCTTGGGTAGCTCAGTTGGTACAGCACTTGCCGGCGAAAGGCAAAGGTTGCGAGTTCGAGTCTCGGTCCAGCTCACAGTTTTAATCTGAAAGGAAGTATCATATTGCATTCGGTGCTGCATCAAACTTTTCTGTAAGTTTTTTACCCTTTTCACAATTACTGGTTATTTCTGTGTAATTAATTTATAAACATCCTGTAGTTTACCGTAAAATTGCTACATGCAAATCACCAGTGCTGCAGTTCACTAGTATCATGAGATAGACTTGTATTTTTGAGAGAGGAACGAGCGCAACTGATACGGACCGTTTGGTCGAATGGTGCCGATGAACCATCCATCGGACGAAATACGGCGGAAAACCGTTTTCTTTTTAGAAGCAGACGCTACTCATAGCGGCGGTCAAGTGTTTAAAAATTTGCCCTTTCGTAGTTTGTAGACTGTAGCCACAATTTCTAACCACAAGCTCGACATTCAAAACTTCAACCACGAATGGGCAATGGCTTTGATGCTTGTCAATGATTGATGTTTGTTGGATGGTGTTGGCTTGTATGGCTGTCTCCAAGCAACAGGAACCAGAACGTCCGTATCATCACATACAGTGGTGACACATCTGTACATTCTTGTGATACGCTCCGACAGCAGCGTTCCAAGCTGCTAGTAAGGTACACTCTTAAATACGATGTCGGATAGACGAGAATAGTATCATATACATTGATGTGTAACATAGTTCTTACAAAAAGGGGCGTACGTAATGCAATAAAAAGCGGCAATGACGAAAATAAGACACCATATTCACCGTTCTTAAATTACCTAAGATCCCTGAAAGGTATGAAACAGTACATTACATGATTGTTTAGATATAACAAGTAAACCCCCGACTCTTTAAAGAATCGAACCCCCATACATAATAACCTTCAGATTTCTGATTGCTTTACAAATGAGTTACTGTGTTAAATAGTTGACATTAAGCATGTAAGCGAGTAAAAGTTTAGAAAAGGTTTGAAATTAAGTGTAAAGGTTGTTGGAAATCGCTACGTGTTCTCACTATCAACTATGAATATAGTTTGGGTTATTTGCACTCCGTTTTAAGAAAACCTAGTTTTTTGGGTATCTCAACGTTTAAGACATCATATGCCCTGAACTGTGTGTCGTAAATAATATAATTTTACAGGTGAATTAAATGGCACATTTGGATACTGTCAGTAAATTGTGTTACGAATAGAGTTAATAGTAAAGCAGTAATAAACTAGAAGTCATACCTGATGCTGAAGGTTTAAATGTAGTAAGCAATAAACATTTTTTTCTTTTCGTCATTTGATGGGGGTGTCAACTAGAATAAGTTTCGTCAAGGTTTGAAATTACGTGGAAAGTTTATTAGCAGCCGCTAAGTGCTCTGTTTCTCAAATTCTGGATGAAAATGGTCTGGGTAATTTGCACTTCGTGGATCATCATGCCTCAAGGCATATACACAGCCCATAGCTTTAATACGTGGCTTATTGTGATATAGCTTTTACAGAATATTATACCTCGTAATGTGTAGGTTATGACAGCATTTAAAATTTTTAAGTTCAGTTAACACATTTATATATTTATTCAGTCAATACATTTATATACTAACTTTTTAAATTCAGTCAATACACTTTATTTATATATTCAGTCAACATATTTTTAAATACGGGCAATATTTAAAATTGTTTCCCCTGGAGGCCGCTAGATAGGCAACCTGTAACCGATATGGAGAAGAAAAAAATTTCTTTTTATGAGAAAATGGATAGTAAGCATCAGAATGTGAAGTTTTTTGGTTATGCATCGAGTCAAGCCAGTTTATGAACACGAGAAACGGGAAAATGGTATTGAATACAGGACCTGCATTATTTAACGTACCACATAAGCCACCACAACTGTAACTGAAGAGAAACTGCCACACAAACGTTGCAATAAGTTTCCCAAAGAAGGAGAAATGAATTCCACAGTCATTATTGTTCAGAGGCAGAAACGTCGAAGCCACTATCATCAATATCTTCAACACAGTCTTGTTTCAGTGAAGAAGAAAATTTATTTAAAAAAAAATTAGTCAAGAAAAGTAAAGTCAAGTGAAATGTAAAAAAGTGCAATTTATTACACTCAGTGCGAAACTGATATGTCTTAAGGGAGCACAGACAGCAACAGAAATACATGGATATTATGCATGAAATACCGTGTTTAAGTTTTTAAGGCGTACATGACGTAAAGAGATGATGGGCTTCTCGCCGCTAGGTGCGCTAGTGCCTCTCCAACTTTCAGAAAGTATCAATTTTCACTGCTGTTGAATGTCACGATTGTGCTACGCAATGATCGAGTGCTACGAACGCCGAGCGTATGTGAGGCGAACACGAAACAGTGTTTGCAGTGGGCACGCCAACGTGTACACTAGATTGCAGTTCAATAACGAACCATTGTCTTCATGGATGGGTTCTACTTAAACTTTCAATGTGATACAAGACGTTTTTTTCTTTTCGCGGGAATCTGGGATCCTCTGTCTCCCACCAAATATCTGTAAAAAGGATAACTTATGGGCAGCTGTACCCAGGCTTTTTTTCTTTAGACCCGTCTTCATGAAGGCAGGTAGTATAAAACCCAGAGCCCATTTTATTAACAAAAACAATTTTTTTAAATGTTTTGTTTTGCCTTGGTCTCTGTTTTACCAAACTCAATATAGGAGAATTTTACACAACAGAATCAAAATTGCATGGATTATTATAACGAAAGTAATTTTTGTTCTTTGGGGCCCGCAGTGCTAAATATGTCTTTTAATGACATTATTATTATGAATAATAGCCAGCTGCACCGCTGTATAAATTGTTTATGTTTTATATAATTCACGATGAGCTCATTTCGGCATATTGCCATCGTCAGGTGTTCTTATATGTAACATCGTTGTTGTCATGTCCTGTTTTTTTTTTTAATTATTACTTTCTCCAATGTACACGTAGGAGAAAGTAATAATTCAAAAAAGACAGGACATGACAGTAACGATGTTACATGTAAAAGTACCTGACGATGGCAATATGCCGAAATGAGCTCATCGTGAATTATATAAAATATAAACAATTTACATAGCAGTGCAGCTGGATATTATTCATAATAACGAAAATACGAAACAAATTGTTTATCTTTAAACAAAATTGTTTATATTTATCACATTTTCACTTATTCAGAGACTATAAAACGAGCCATATTTATAACTCAGCAAATAAGGCTTGTAAGAGCATTAAAAATTTAAATTACGAAGTTCAAGGTAGTGGATGAGCTTGCTTTTGTCAAGACGTGGTGTATTAGCACATGCAACCACTCGAAATTCGTTGCTTTTTACTTTTACATGATTTCGAATATCTTGCGTCATTTGACATCGTCGAACGCTTTTTCCACGTCAACAAATCCTACGAACGTGTCTTGATTTTTCTTCAGTCTTGCTTCCTTTATCAACCGCGACGTCACAACTGCCCCTCTGGTGCCATTACAGTCACAATTTTACATGACTGTCGTGGTCGACAGATATTACATGTCTGAAGCTGATGTCTGCCCTAAGCCAGAAAACGTGCTAATTTCATCCTGAAAATAGATAAAAGTCGATAAGGAAGTTATTATTATCACGTGGGCAGATACAGTGTTATATACACTCCTCGAAATGGAAAAAAGAACACATTGACACCGGTGTGTCAGACCCACCATACTTGCTCCGGACACTGCGAGAGGGCTGTACAAGCAATGGTCACACGCACGGCACAGCGGACACACCAGGAACCGTGGTGTTGGCCGTCGAATGGCGCTAGCTGCGCAGCATTTGTGCACCGCCGCCGTCAGCCAGTTTGCCGTGGCATACGGAGCTCCATCGCAGTCTTTAACACTGGTAGCATGCCGCGACAGCGTGGACGTGAACCGTATGTGCAGTTGACGGACTTTGAGCGAGGGCGTATAGTGGGCATGCGGGAGGCCGGGTGGACGTACCGCCGAATTGCTCAACACGTGGGGCGTGAGGTCTCCACAGTACATCGATGTTGTCGCCAGTGGTCGGCGGAAGGTGCACGTGCCCGTCGACCTGGGACCGGACCGCAGCGACGCACGGATGCACGCCAAGACCGTAGGCTCCTACGCAGTGCCGTAGGGGACCGCACCGCCACTTCCCAGCAAATTAGGGACACTGTTGCTCCTGGGGTATCGGCGAGGACCATTCGCAACCGTCTCCATGAAGCTGGGCTACGGTTCCGCACACCGTTAGGCCGTCTTCCGCTCACGCCCCAACATCGTGCAGCCCGCCTCCAGTGGTGTCGCGACAGGCGTGAATGGAGGGACGAATGGAGACGTGTCGTCTTCAGCGATGAGAGTCGCTTCTGCCTTTGTGCCAATGATGGTCGTATGCGTGTTTGGCGCCGTGCAGGTGAGCGCCACAATCAGGACTGCATACGACCGAGGCACACAGGGCCAACACCCGGCATCATGGTGTGGGGAGCGATCTCCTACACTGGCCGTACACCACTGGTGATCGTCGAGGGGACACTGAATAGTGCACGGTACATCCAAACCGTCATCGAACCCATCGTTCTACCATTCCTAGACCGGCAAGGGAACTTGCTGTTCCAACAGGACAATGCACGTCCGCATGTATCCCGTGCCACCCAACGTGCTCTAGAAGGTGTAAGTCAACTACCCTGGCCAGCAAGATCTCCGGATCTGTCCCCCATTGAGCATGTTTGGGACTGGATGAAGCGTCGTCTCACGCGGTCTGCACGTCCAGCACGAACGCTGGTCCAACTGTGGCGCCAGGTGGAAATGGCATGGCAAGCCGTTCCACAGGACTACATCCAGCATCTCTACGATCGTCTCCATGGGAGAATAGCAGCCTGCATTGCTGCGAAAGGTGGATATACACTGTACTAGTGCCGACATTGTGCATGCTCTGTTACCTGTGTCTATGTGCCTGTGGTTCTGTCAGTGTGATCATGTGATGTATCTGACCCCAGGAATGTGTCAATAAAGTTTCCCCTTCCTGGGACAATGAATTCGCAGTGTTCTTATTTCAATTTCCAGGAGTGTAGTTAAGCTGTTCACCTCAGATATTTCCAGAATTGTTTAACATATCGTAATTGTGTTTGCACCTGAACTGTGAGAGCGAGTTCGCTAAACGACGGATAGCCTCTACAAAATGGTTCAAATGGCTGTGAGCACTATGGGACTTAACTGCTGTGGTCATCAGTCTTCTAGAACTTAGAACTACTTAAACCTAACTAACCTAAGGACATCACACACATCCATGCCCGAGGCAGGATTCGAACCTGCGACCGTAGCGGTAGCGCGGTTCCAGACTGTAGCGCCTAGAACCGCTCGGCCACAACCGGCCGGCGGATAGCCTCTGCTGATAGTTTTATTAATCACAGAGACGTCGTTATCAACTTCGCTTTTCTCAAAAAACTATAGTAATCTCTGCTGCTAATATTGCAGTTATAAGAGAGGCGAATTCAACGATGTTTTACTCTTCAAAATCCGATTACTACTTTCGAAATAATTTCAGTATTTAGAACTTAACTTGGCTTTAGGTAAGGTAAAGGCACAAGAGAGGCAGTTCTGGGGTTGCTGAAGAAAAACCAAGACACGTTCATAGGATTTGTCGACCGCGAAAAAGCGTTCTACCATGTAAAATGGTGCAAGATGTTCGAAATCCTGGAAAAGCAGTGTTAAGCTATAGGAAGACACGAGTGATATATAATATGTAGAAGGTCTAAGGGGAACAGCAAGAGTGGAAAACCGAGAATGAAGTGGTCGGATTAAAAAGGGTGTAAGACAGGGATGTAGTCCCAGTCAATACATCGAAGAAGCAACGACGGAAATAAAAGAAAGTTCAACACTGAGATTAAAATTCAAGGTGAAACGAAAAAATTCACTTATGACATTGCTATACTTACATACATTAATCCAAAAACATGGTTCAAATGGCTCTGAGCACTATGGGACTGAACTTCTAAGGTTATCAGTCCCCTAGAACTTAGAACTACTTAAACCTAACTAACCTAAGGACATCACACACATCCATGCCCGAGGCAGGAATCGAACCTGCGACCGTAGCGGTCGCGCGGTTCCAGACTGTAGCGCCTTAAACCGCGTGGCCACACCGGCCGGCCACATACATTAATCCTTGTTCCATAATCATGAATATGACATTTCGTAATGATGTGGAACGTGTCACTCTAACATAAGTTTTCTTCACACAAAGTAATTTTTATTTATTTATTTTTTACAGTTACTACTTCATATATCCTCAGTGGGTGCAGAAGATTCACACGATCTGTAAATGGAATGAACAGTCTAATGAGTACTGAATAAGGATTGAAAGTAAATCGAATAAAGGCAAAAATAATGAGAAGTAGTAGAAATGACAACAGCGAAATGCTTAACATCAAAGTTGGCGATCACGAGGTAGATGAAATTAAGGATCATGCTACCTAAAAAGCAAAATAACCCATGACAGATGGAGAAAGGAAGACATAAAAGCAGACTAACACTGGTGAAAAGGGCAAGAGAAATCTACTGGTATCAAACGTAGGCCTTAATGTGAGGAAGAAATTTCTGAAAATGTACGTTTGGAGCTCAGCATTGTATGGCAGTGAAACAGAGATTGTGGAAAAACTGGAACAAAAGAGAAATGAAGCATTTGAGATATAGTGCTACAGATGAATGCTGAAAATTAGGGGGACAGCTAAGATAAGCAATGAGGTTTTCCACAGCAGCGGCACGGAAAGGAATCTGTGGAAAACACTGACAATAAGAGGGGACAAGCTGATAGGAAAGTTGTCACAACATTAAGGATTAACTTGTGTGGTACTAGAGGGAGCTGTAGAGGGTAAAAATTGTAGAGGGAGACGGGTTGAAATACATTCAGCAATCAATTGAGGATGTATGTTGCGCAAAATACTGCGCATCCGATATCCATAATATAAATTCATCTCAGTGGACAATGAAGTCTAGTAATTCATTTGTATATAATCTCTGTCTCAGACCAACCTCACTTCTCAACACGAAAATCACTGAATCAAAGAAGTAATTTCAAATACGATGTTGCAGTTTCTCTTGTTACCAACAAGAGAGCGAAAACTCGTTGGAAGAACAGCAGGTATGAAGATAGTAATTAATTGCTGCAGCTTAAAGATCCGTCAATTAATTCAGTTGTCCTCCGCTGAGTGGCAAAGAGATTGTATATGCACTTCTAAGAGACAGTAAATAAAATTCTTCATCCACGTAAAAATATTTTCAGACTTTTCAAAAAACACCACTCTCTTTTTAAAATATAAAGTGTATTCTTCTCCTGACTTCTCTTCTACGTAACAATAAAATATGTCATTTGAGGAAAAATAGTCTTCTTACTCTCAGTAAATCAGTTCGTTACTCTCAAATAGTAATATTCAACTCCACACAAACCAATACCTTCTACTTCCACTCAACGTTAAATTTTTATTAACACTTTACTGTATGGTTAAATTATGATGGCGTCCTCTTGGGTAAAATATTCCGGAGGTAAAATAGTCCCCCATTCGGATCTCCGGGCGGGGACTACTCAGGAGGACGTCCTTATCAGGAGAAAGAAAACTGGCGTTCTACGGATCGGAGCGTGGAATGTCAGATCCCTTAATAGGGCAGGTAGGTTAGAAAATTGAAAAAGGGAAATGGATAGGTTAAAGTTAGATATACTGGGAATTAGTGAAGTTCGGTGGCAGGAGGAACAAGACTTTTGGTCAGGCGAATACAGGACCTGCAGAGGATTAATGCATGGTGCGACAGCTGGCAGCTTTCCCTAAACGTAGATAAATGTAATATAATGCGCATACATAGGGGCAGAAATCCATTCCAGTACGATTATGCCATAGGTGGTAAATCATTGGAAGCGGTAACGACCGTAAAATACTTAGGAGTTACTATCCGGAGCGATCTGAAGTGGAATGATCACATAAAACAAATAGTGGGAAAAGCAGGCGCCAGGTTGAGATTCATAGGAAGAATTCTAAGAAAATGTGACTCATCGACGAAAGAAGTAGCTTACAAAACGCTTGTTCGTCCGATTCTTGAGTATTGCTCATCAGTAAGGGACCCTTACCAGGTTGGATTAATAGAAGAGATAGACATGATCCAGCGAAAAGCAGCGCGATTCGTCATGGGGACATTTAGTCAGCGCGAGAGCGTTACGGAGATGCTGAACAAGCTCCAGTGGCGGACACTTCAAGAAAGGCGTTACGCAATACGGAGAGGTTTATTATCGAAATTACGAGAGAGCACATTCCGGGAAGAGATGGGCAACATATTACTACCGCCCACATATATCTCGCGTAATGATCACAACGAAAAGATCCGAGAAATTAGAGCAAATACGGAGACGTACAAGCAGTCGTTCTTCCCACGCACAATTCGTGAATGGAACAGGGAAGGGGGGATCAGATAGTGGTACAATAAGTACCCTCCGCCACACACCGTAAGGTGGCTCGCGGAGTATAGATGTAGATGTAGATGTAGATAAATACAAAGTCAAATAGGGATAATGCAAGAGTAGGTTTAATAATGAATAAAAAAATAGGAATGCGGTTAACCTACTACAAACAGCATAGTGAACGCATTATTGTGGCCAAGATAGACACGAAGACCACGCCTACTACAGTAATACAAGTTTATATGCCAACTAGCTCTGCAGATGACGAAGAAATTGAAGAAATGTAAGATGAAATAAAAGAAATTATTCAGATAGTGAAGGGAGACGAAAGTTTAATGGTCATGGGTGACTGGAATTCGGTAGTAGGAAAAGGAAGAGAAGGAAACGTAGTAGGTGAATATGGATTGGGGCTAAGAAATGAGAGAGGAAGCCGCCTGGTGGAATTTTGCACAGAGCACAACTTAATCATAGCTAACACTTGGCTCAAGAATCATAAAAGAAGGTTGTATACATGGAAGAATCCTGGGGATACTAGAAGGTATCAGATAGATTATATGATGGTAAGACAGAGATTTAGGAACCAGGTTTTAAATTGTAAGACATTTCCAGGGGCAGATGTGGACTCTGACCACAATCTATTGGGTATGAACTGTAGATTAAAACTGAAGAAACTGCAAAAAGGTGGGAATTTATGGAGATGGGACCTGGATAAACTGACTAAACCAGAGGTTGTACAGAGTTTCAGGGAGAGCATAAGGGAACAATTGACAGGAATGGGGGAAAGAAATACAGTAGAAGAACAATGGGTAGCTCTGAGGGATGAAGTAGTGAAGGCAGCAGAGGATCAAATAGGTAAAAAGACGAGGGCTAGTAGAAATCCTTGGGTAACAGAAGAAATATTGAATTTAAATGATGAAAGGAGAAAATATAAAAATTTAGTAAATAAAGCAGGCAAAAAGGAGTACAAAGGTCTCAAAAATGAGATCGACAGGAAGTGCAAAATGGCTAAGCAGGAATGGCTAGAGGACAAATGTAAAGATGTAGAGGCTTATCTCACGAGGGGTATGATAGATACTGCCTACAGAAAAATTAAAGAGACCTTTGGAGAAAAGAGAACCACTTGCATGAATATCAAGAGCTCAGATGGAAACCCAGTTCTAAACAAAGAAGGGAAAGCAGGAAGGTGGAAGGAGTATATAGAGAGTCTATACAAGGGCGACGTACTTGAGGACAATATTGTGGAAATGGAAGAGGATGTAGGTGAAGATGAAATGGGAGATACGATACAGCGTGAAGAGTTTGACACAGCACTGAAAAATCTGAGTCGAAACAAGGCCCCGGGAGTAGACAACATTCCATTAGAACTACTGACGGTCTTGGGAGAGCCAGTCCTGACAAAACTCTACCATCTGGTGAGCAAGATGTATGAGACAGGCGAAATACCCTCAGACTTCAAGAAGAATATAACAATTCCAATCCCAAAGAAAGCAGGTGTTGACAGATGTGAAAATTACCGAACTACCAGTTTAATAACTCATCGAAGCAAAATACTAACGCGAATTCTTTACAGACGGATGGAAAAACTAGTAGAAGCCGACCTCGGGGAAGATCAGTTTGGATTCCGTAGAAATATTGGAACACGTGAGGCAATACTGACCCTACGACTTATCTTAGAAGAAAGATTAAGAAAAGGCAAACCTACTTTCCTAGCATTTGTAGACTTAGAAAAAGCTTTTGACAATGTTGACTGGAATACTCTCCTTCATATTTTGAAGGTGGCAGGGGTAAAATACAGGGAGCGAAAGGCTATTTACAATTTGTACAGAAACCAGATGACAGTTATAAGAGTCGAGAGGCATGAAAGGGAAGCAGTGGTTGGGAAGGGAGTGAGACAGGGTTGTAGCCTCTCCCCGATGTTATTCAATCTGTATATTGAGCAAGCAGTAAAGGAAACAAAAGAAAAATTCGGAGTATGTATTAAAATCCATGGAGAAGAAATAAAAACTTTGAGGTTCGCCGACGACACTGTAATTCTGTCAGAGACAGCAAAGGACTTGGAAGAGCAGTTGAACGGAATGGATAGTGTCTTGAAAGGAGGATATAAGATGAACATCAACAAAAGTAAAACGAGGATAATGGAATGTAGTCGAATTAAGTCGGGTGATGCTGAGGGAATTAGATTTGGAAATGAGACACTTAAAGTAGTAAAAGAGTTTTGCTATTTGGGTAGCAAAATAACTGATTATGGTCGAAGTATAGAGGGTATAAAATGTAGACTGGCAATGGCAAGGAAAGCGTTTCTGAAGAAGAGAAATTTGTTAATCTCGAGTATAGATTTAAGTGTCAGGAAGTCGTTTCTGAAAGTATTTGTATGGAGCGTAGCCATGTATGGAAGTGAAACATGGACGATAACTAGTTTGGACAAGAAGAGAATAGAAGCTTTCGAAATGTGGTGCTACAGAAGAACGCTGAAGATTAGATGGTAGATCATATAACTAATGAGGAGGTATTGAATAGGTTTGGGGAGAGGAGAAGTTTGTGGCACAACTTGACTAGAAGAAGGGATCGGTTGGTAGGACATGTTCTGAGGCATCAAGGGATCAGCAATTTACTATTGGAGGGAAGCGTGGAGCGTAAAAATCGTAGAGGGAGACCAAGAGATGAATACACTAAACAGATTCAGAAGGATGTAGGTTGCAGTAGGTACTGGGAGATGAAGAAGCTTGTACAGGATAGAGTAGCATGGAGAGCTGCATCAAACCAGTCTCAGGACTGAAGACCACAACAACAACAACATGTATACATGTATGTACTCTGTGCAAAAAATAGAGGATCAGTAGGCAACAAATTAAATCCACATATAGCTTTGCACAAAATACTTTATTTTTCGACTCGGAAAAGAAAACTAACTGAACTAACAGTGGAAAAGTAAAAACTTATATCTAATCTTCGCCGCACTTGCATGGAGTAAACGAACGAAGCACGCATCACTGGCTACTCCCACGTTCCCGCAGCCCCTTTTGGAAACCCTGTAATTGTCTCTCATTGCGACGCATTAGTTTGAAACTGGGTTCAAGGTGCCTACAACCTTCCTCTGCAAAAGCCTGGCGCCCTGCGACCTCACCCCCGGGTTCGGCGACCGTTCGGTGTCGACACTTGCGTAAAAAAATTCCAGATCTTAGGAGTACATATGAATTGTAATGTGGGTTAATGATGTTAATTGGCACCAAATTCCACCACAATTCTTCGCAACGCCACCGTGGACGTGTCACTTAATAAGTAGGTCGTTACAACCCCTCTTACCGAGATGTCACCCATTTCTCTTGACGTCTCTGCGTTGGAGCCCAGAACACGACACTCAACGTTGGAATCTCGCGTGTTTCTTATGGGTGGCCAAATAAAATATTTTAGACGCACCGCTGTTCAGAACTGACATGAAAAGGCCTCAGGGATGGCATAAAGGGTGTCAATGAAACGATCGCTCTCCCTGGGGCCGTCATTCCCATACTTTTCGCGATCGAAAACGATAGTACGCAGTGCGATGAGAAGAGAGAATTTGACACTACTGACACCCTCGGACATTTCAACCGTTCTCTAAGAACACTGTGTGGCTGTACCCCAATTGAACGTCATCGTAGCATTTGTGCTCTGGTGTACACGCAGGAACCACAACGGATCGTTCAAAACCATTTGACGAAGTCTGAACGTGATCAGAAGCAGCTAAGAGTACTTATGCTTTCCCAGCCTTCCTGTTGTCTACACACCTGTGGCGCTATCAGGCGGGAATGTAACATTAACATGTTAATGAATAAAACGGCAAAGGTTCCCTCTAATACGTACCCTCGCCCCACAGTCTGCAACACCCACGGTGCTATCCACACAACTTTGTAGAGCACGTTACAAGTGCAACTGTCAGAAACGCCGAGAAAAATCATGGAGTTACAGTTACCCTTTGCCGTTTTAGTCTCACACATGTTAATGTTACACTCCCGCATGATCATGCCACAGAGGGCGGGAAACAGGAGGATTGAAAAATCATAGTACCCTTTGCTGATTCGGATCTCGCTCAAGTTTCGTCGAATAGTTTTGAATGGTCGCTAGTGGTTTCAACCTGTACACGAGAGCAAAAATTACGGCACGCTGCATCACAAAGGAGTGCGATCACGTTCAATTGGGGTACAGCCTTTAATGTCCTTAGAGAAGGGTTGAAACGTCCGATGTTGTCAGTAGTGTGAAAGGTTGTCAAAAACATATTCCGTTCCTCATTGCAGTACTGCGAACTGCCGTTTCCGACCGCGAAATGTGTGGGAATGAACGCCCCGGGCAAAGGGGTGGTTTCATTGACACCCTTTATGTCACCCCGTGAGGTGTTTTCGTGTCAGTTCTAAGCGGCGGTCCGTGTAACATGTTGTCCTCGGCCACCCATAAGAAAACCGCATGATTTCAACGCTGCTGTTCTGACATTAATCGCTCAGACGTCAAAAGGAGCGTTGAAATGTGGGTAAGAGGGGCTGTGACGACCTTCTCATCGTGTGACATTTCCACGGTGGTGTTGGACAGAATCGTGTCGAAATTTGGTTCCAGAGTGACATCATTAACTCACCTTATACTTACATCAACTTCTGAGCTGTGGCATTTTTTTCGCATGTGTCGACACTTTGCTGGTTCAAGCGTCGCCGAGTCGGAGAGAGATGTCACAATGCGCCAAGCACTTGCACACTTACAAAGGAAGTTTGTGGGCACCTTCGAGCCAAATTTCAAACTTGTACATCGCAGTGGAAAACAATTACGGGATTTAGAAAAAGTGAGCCTTTAATTCTGTTGCACACTGTAGATAGCGCCTCAGTGAAAATAAACAAATCGGGTGTGTGATTAATCACATTTTAAAACCTGTGATTAAGTGAAAATTTTATATTCATCCCGTCCAAACATTTCACGCCGAGCTCCTTGATAGTGTTTATTGACTCCAAAACTGCGAATATTCTGGCGTCTCAGTGCACAAAAGTAACAACCATAATTTTGACGACTAATTTGTATAAGTTCATAATGAAGAAACACCATATTGGATGCACAGGAGCAGACCGGAGATCGCAGCATCCTTCGCCACATACATGAAGGTGGTTTGATAACGCTGGTAAGAAAAGGAAAGAAAAAGTTAGTTCTGTAGATAACTCACCTTACTTCTCGACATAGTCTCCTTTGAGGGATATACACTTGGTCCGGAGATGCTCCAGCTTTTTCACCCCAACGGAAAAATACTTGTTGACTGCAAATATCATACCTTATTTGATGTAAATTTCTTCCCATCAAGCCAAAGTTTCAAGTCAGGGAACAGAAAGAAGTCACTGTGGGCTAAAACTGATAAATAGGGTGGATATGGAACCAGTTCAAAATCCAATTCATGTACCTTCGCCATTGTTAGCGCTGATGTGTGGAATGGTTAATTATCCTGGTGAAAGAGCAATTTTTTGTGTGCCAATCTTGGTCAATTTTAAGCCAACGCAAGTTTCAAACGATCCAACAATGAAGCATAATAGAATCCAGTTATAGTTCTGCTTTCTCCAAGTAATCAAGACGATTACTGCTTGTGAATCCCAAAAAACAGTGGTCACCCCCTTACCAGATGACAAAATGGTCTTTGTTTCTTCGGTGTACTTTCACCAGCCTTTCCCCATTATTTCGTCTGCCGTTTTAACTCTGGCGTGTAATGATGGATCCAGGTTTCATCAACAGTCACAAATCACCGTAAAATGTCTTGCGGATTGAGACTGAGCATCGCCAGACGTTGCCTTGCAATACTGCGCCAGGTGCACGTTTGGTCGACTGTGAGGAATCGCAGCTCACGTCTCGCACACAGCTTCTTCACAGCCAATTATCTGTGTAGGATATTATGCTCTCACTCGGTTGAGATACCTAGAGTCTCGGCAGTCTCAGAAATTTGTGTTCGGTCGTTTGCATTACCATATCACGGGTTTTGTCAATGGTTTCCCTTGTGGTGACCTCAATTGGACGGCTGGAGCACTCTTAATTTTTGGTGCTTGTCCAACTACGATTGGATTCATTAATCCAAAAGGAAACGGTCTTTCGTGATGGTGCAGACTCCACGCAAAATACATCCAGTTTTGTTTTTATTTGTATGGCAATGCAATTCTTCAAATAGAAATGATTAATAACAACACAAAACTCGATTTTCTCCATTTTCAATCACACTCGGCATATTGACCAATTCAGACGGCTGCCAACAATGAAATGTACAGTGTTCATTGTTGAAATTCTCTACACTATCCTTGGAATAATCAAGCTTAACAACCACGAAAAAGCTACAAAAATGTTCCATTCTTTCATGGAAATTTGCAAGACTTACTAAACCACCTTTGTACACCATCAGGTGGAAGCAGATATCGAATTTACATGTTTTGTTGCTGCAATGTATCAACAAACGGCAGGGTAATGCAAATAAATGAAAATATGTACCAGTTAAGAGAAGATTCATCAGTTCAGTTGAATATTTGAATCAATATTGAATTACACTGTGCAGCATAATAAAAGGGAGCTCTTTTTGAAAACCAATAATTGTGACTCTCTAGTCTGAAATTTGGCTCACCCATTCAACTGAGTGGCGCACTTGTTTCTGGGCATGCAGACTCTCAGGAGTGTCGAATGGGTTGCCTGTCCTCAGGCGCTACAGCAGCAGCGGAGCTCCACTCAGCTGAATAGGTGTCAAAATTTCTGTACAGGTACATTTTTAAAGTGCTTAACGTAGGTGTGCTGGTGGCACCAAAGGTGTTGCCGAACTGGTGAATCTTAGAGGGACCCTTTACCGTTTTATTCACATATATTTCAATGTTGCAAACCTCTCCCCTCCCTCGATGAACATGCGACAGGAGGTGTATACCAGAGCAAAAAATGAAGTTGCATTACAGTCCAAATGAGTGAGATCATGTTCAATGGGGCTGCAGCCCGCAATCTCCTTACGGAAGGATTGATCCATCTGTAGGGTTTTAGCAGTGTTGAACATTGTCGAGAATGTCGTCCTGTTGCGCATCACACTACAAATTGTCGTTTTCGACAGCAATATGTGTGGGAATCAACGCCCCAAGGGAGGAGGTGGTCTCATTGACGCAATTGTGCTATCTCCTGAGGCTATTTTGTCCCAGTTCTGAGTGGCGGTGTGTCTGAAATGTTTTCCTCAGCCACTCTCTAACATTCTGCGTTGTGTCTGTTCTAAGTCGTGTCTCCCTACCACTTTCGCGAAACGACGCTCTGAGCGTGTTTTTTAGGGAATTGACTAGTTTGAACCTGGGACCTGTTGCTGGTAAGGAGACGCCAGATCACACATGACATTTAGAGTTCAGAAGAGTTCAGTGAGACTAGCGATGATGTAATCAAATACTTAATGATTTCAGCGTCAGCTCCACTGCCCTCCCTGTGAAAGAATCTTAATACTAACTAAATTTAGTGGAAGGGGTTCAAGGCTTTCCTATCTTTAGTTAGCTGGTCAAATAACGTCGAGAAAGTAGTTAAGTTTACCATTGGAATTTTTATTCTACTCACAAAACATTGTTTATAAATTGCACTATTGATAAAAGGAAATATTTTAATACAGGATGATAAAAACATACTGCGTTCAACAAAAAATGTGAACAAATATTCCCTGAATGGGTTTCCAAGTTCTACAATGGATCGAAGGATGACCTATGCCACATCACATCTATAATCTACGTTTAAATTAAATTTCATAAAATAGAAAACTATCAAAAATGGTCTACAGTGACCCTCAATTATCTTTAATTAGTTATTTAACTTGTCATAAATTACAGTGGCTGATCTGGCTTCTCAATAATTATATAACAGAAAAATCATCGCGTTTCAGATTTTAACTTCAAGTAGAAAATGTGAATACCATGAGCTTTAATTGACGATCGACACTAGTATTACGCAAAAAGGGAATGTAACAGATGAGACTTCTGCAGTTCTGAGTGAAGCCTTATGCGCTCTCATTACCTTGTCGGTGGTTAGCCAGCGTCAGGGAGCGGCGCAGCTCCACACACCTCGCCGTCTCGGAAGCAACTCTTTCTAACTTCTCCTTACTACAATTTACCGAAGTTGGTTTAAGAAAAGCTATCTGGCTGTGTTTTCAACTGACCAATCAGGGTCTCAATGTTAACCCTAAGCTCCGCCTACAAAAATTCTGTCCATCCAATGAGAAACGTTATACTTTTCGTGGTGGGGCAATGCTTTTAATGTTTGCTACGTAACAGAGACGCGTATAGTCTCACGCTAAAACTTGCAGCTGGTGTGACCCTTTCAGTGTTATCGTAAGATCTTCTGGAGGGCTCAATCTTTTAACATGGGCTGGGGGTGGTCTTGGCGGTCGGCTGGCGACGTGGGTGTCCGTCCCTTATCGTAGGGCCTCCTGGCCTTTATGACTCTGCTCTCGTCTTCTGTTCTCGTTTCTCCCCTCGGAACTGCGTCTGTTTCACAGCGGAAAGGTATGACATGCGTTTAGGCGTTCTTGTGTTAGTCTGTGGTATTCAATTTGCTCACTCGTTGATCGTATTACTTTGGTTAATTTAATGTCAGGATTTATTCGGAGCTATGTGACATACTGCCGGATTTGCTATCATGTCAGGGTTTTCATGGAAGGTGTTGGATTTGCCTGACACCTTACAACCCACAGCATAACCAAATGATTCCTATGCTGAGCGTCGTGGTTCTGACCTCCATTGAAGAGGCGTCAAGAGAAATGCGGTTAAGAGGAGGTGTGACACAGTTCTCGTCGTGTGACATGTCCACGTGGCGTTGGGTAGAATTGTAATGAAATTTGCTGCCAGGGTGACGTCATTAACCTGTCTTACACCTCACATGAACTGTTCTCTGACCTCTTTTTCGCATGTGTCGACACCTTGCTGTTCGAAGCTTGATGAGCCCGTGATTGATGTCACAGGGCTCCATGCTTTTCATTACATAGAGGAAGAGGCAAATTTTAAACCTGTGTGCCGTAATGGGAGACAATCAGGGAGTTTCAAAAAGTGACTCTTTAATTTATTGAACAGCATAGAAGCTGTTTATTTTTTTTTTTAATCTGTGAGACTTGGTAGTGGTATGAACTCCCTTGCAGGCTACACTAAACGACGGAATGTGTAGAACAAGCCCACTGGTAGTTGATACACTGCTCTTGTCGAACAAGGCACCAACTTTAGTCACAAATACACTGTCTAGGAAATACTGTCCCAGAACTAAATGAAACATTGTTCCCATCTCTTAGTTCTGACCAAGGTTTTCAGGGAGTTTCCCTTGGTTGAAATGTAAATGCTGGAACTGGAAATCACTTCAAGCATATATTCCCAATTGCGATTTCCTGTGCCCCATTACCAGCTCGCCCGAAATTTTGTTGAAAAGTCTCTGACTCCACAACGGGTCGGCACTTGAACAAACCGCTGTACCCAGAGAATGAAAAACATACAACACATAATTCCAGAACTTCCCAAATATTGCCATTTAATGATTCCTACGGCCCTACTCGCCTGCTGAGATATTTGGCTGAAAAGAACGAAATCTAAAATAGCCGCCTAGCCTTCGTGAGTGGGAAATGGAAAATAAATGAATAAATACTCACTTATTCATTTTGTCCTCTTCTTTGGGAAGTAATGATCCCGCACAGCTCTCACTATATGGCACTGTTTAGCAGAGTCATGTAGGCATAATTGTAGTGATGAATGATATAATGAGTACAGTAGCACAAGTAACTGGTGAAGGAAAGATGAAAGCTATGGTGTTTGCAGATGATCTGATAATTTGGGGGCATAAGGAGGAGGAAGTACAAGAGCAGTTGGACGGAGGGGAACGAACAGTACAGGAATACGGGATGAAATTTAGTATAAGTAAGAGTGAAATGATTATTACAACAAGAAAGAAGGAGAGAGGAACAACTGGAATAACAACTGGTGGGGAACTATTGAGGAGAGTGGAGTGTTGCCAGTACCTAGGAAGATTGAAAAAACGACAGAGAAATAAACGAGCGGTGGAAAAAAAGTAGAAGCATTTCGGAAGAGTGTCAGAAGCCTGATATGGAGCAAGGATGTACAGCAAATCAGTAAAAATGTTATAAACCGGTCATATTATGTCCCGATCCTGAAATATGCATCCGAAACCTGGGTTATGAAAGGAAGAGAGAAAAGCAAAGTACAAGTTATTGGGATGAAATTCTTAAGAAACAATACTGGAGTGACAAAGATAGACAGGTTAAGAAATGAGAGGATCGGAGAGTTAATGAAGGTGGAATCACTACAGGAAGAGATAGAGAAATCAAGGCTGAGATGGTATGGACATGTTAAGAAAATGGAAGAGAAGAAGATACCTAGAAGGATACACGAGTTGTAACTGGAAGGAAGAGACCAAGATGAAGACCGAGGGACTGAGGGCTGAAAGGAGTAGAGGAATGCATCAAGAAGAAAGGAGAAGACTGGACCAAGGTGAAGACGGAGAGATGGTGGCAAGACAGAAGACTATGAAGAGGCCTATGTTCCAAACAGACCCGTCCAGAGGCTGGAAACTGTCCAAGATCATGACGATGATGTCGGCGACTAGTCAATACATAACTACGAGCCTACGTGACGCTGCTAAATTCTTAGCTCTGATGATGGTTGCATTGCCGAAACCGGTAGTAAATTTAAATAAAATATTTTCTGACCAAGAACTTGAATATTAGAATCTAGAAAGTGTTTTGCTTCTCCTGAGTATCCGACAGTTATTGAATATCGTCTGCTCTTCTGCGACCTATTCGAGTTAGGCCTAGCATTGATCTGTCCATACCCTGTCAATACTCAATTTCAATTTTGCAAATTCGGCTAATGTCAATGTCTCGCACGTGTGAGTTAAAACGTGAAGAATACGTTGGCTGCAGACTCTTCTTTTCAAGTCCACTGACATTTTGGGCTTGAATAGACTATCGAGTTATTTCCATAGTTTCATATGACAGAAGATATCAGACTTAATGTCGCCTTGTTGTTCAGTAGCTGATCAAAGTACACACACTCTTTAATTTCTTCTAGAGTTTTTGTGCCGATGGTCATGTTTGCATTCTCCGCCGACTTATTAAATATAGTGTTCATTTTCAAGATGTTTACCTTAAGTCCAACTTTTCTACAAACCAGAGGTCGCAGTTTTCCTGTGCTATCAGCGAAGAGCATGTAGTTTCAAAACTGGAAAAAACACGTTCGCCATTCGTACTGACCGAGTCGCCAGTTTTAATCTGACATTTTATTTCCTGGCTTCACAAGTTCTATAAGAATCGTTGCAACCTTATGTATTATTTAAGAGTCGTTTTGGTACTTCTGACCTGTTCAAGTACGCTTCTAGTTTTCAAACCTAATGTGTGGATTCTGGTGTTGTTAGCGTGCAGTGCTCACAAAAGACACTGGATCCCAACACAAAAACGTTCCATTAAAACAAAAAACAAAGAGCAAAACGCGAAAAAAGAAATCAACAAAAGAAAAAAACGACAATGCTTTGCACAACTCGTCACGCGTTGTAAGTGGGAGAAATTGCTCATTTCCTATTTCGGAAATGAAATTGTAATTTGACTGATCGTAGATAAATGGTGTCGCAACATGGCTCTTCCGGGAAATGAACGCTTTTTAGCTTCAGACGTGGTTCCAGCGTTCCAGTCACGTTCCATAATGAGGTTTACGAATCTACAATGTGAACATGAGCGTAAGAAAAACTCTCCATAAATCGAGCTATGCTAGAAAACAGAGACAACGTTCAAAAGTTATCTGTTAATGTGTAGAAATCACAGTAGTAATGATTTCCTCAACACTAAAACGATCTTTCTCCCTGTAGTTAACAACATTCCGCTGTTTAGCCAAGATGAACGATAAGCAATAATCTGGATAACGATACACGGGAGAAAGTGTACCGGCTTGACTCTGATATTGTTAGCACACTAGAAAGAAGAAAAATACTAGACTTGGTAGCGAAGAATTGAGGTCAAAAACGCACCTACACATAGTTTTTTTTTGTGTCTGTGCGCTTTGTCCATCATTTTACCAGTGCGTAGTGCCATCGCTGAAGTGCGATCCTGGTAGTTGAGAAAAATCCTGCTGGCTGTAACCTCTCTATTGGACTAAACAAGATTTCGAGCAACAAATTTCTTTCAAAATGATTATGGGTGAAAATTCAGAAACTGCAAATACTTGTGACTGGAATAGATGTTCATATAATTCGCATTTCAAATATTTTAGTTTCCCGATTCCCAAAGTAACTAGTGGGTAGATGTTATGTCCTGACCCAAAGCCGTACCGACGTGTACTTGTGACCCTAGCAGAACTACCAAAGCTCCAACAACCTACTTGAGTAGCTATTCTGGCTTGGCGTAAGTCATTTATGGAGAGAGGAATGTTCTCCATAAAAATAGAGCGGCTTGCCCGTATGTTTCAGACGTCAACGTGGACAAAGGACGGCAGGCATTTGCAAGAAGTCCGACAAAATCTGTGCTTAGAACCGCCCATCTCGTAGACGATCAACAGTGCACAATGTCTTGCATAAAAGGTTTGGTCTGCAGCTGCTTCAGATGTTAAAGGCTGCGGACAAACCTCAGCACTAATAGTTTGCAGTGGACATGCTAGGCAAGATTGAGGACCACCAGAAAGAAGCAATGGTGCACCGTGGTCTTCAGCGATGTAGGCTGATTCTCGTTGCACGCAAGTTGCGGTCTTCCGCGCGTACGACTTAAACTTGGTGTGATCTGTCTAGAACAATGCCTTCGTCTGAGACATGCTGCTCCCATCCCAACCCTTATGGTCTGGCTCGCGATAAGCTACAACTCTTGTTCATCTTCGGTCCTGTTCTAAAAGGATAATGCTCGCCATCATACTGCCCGTGAAACTCTGTGTTCTGCAACACCAGCACGATCGCTAGACTCGGGATGTGATGGGACGATAGCTGATCAGTGTGACTCGTCCACCCGTAACTCTTACAGGGCCACGTGAACAGTTTAAGTTGATGCAGAATAACGTATCCCAAGACAGTATTCGTCACCTTTTTGGTCGATTGCATGCCGGTGTCAGTGCCCGCATTGTTGCTCATTGAGGTTCCACTGCATCTTAATATAGCATAGGTCTATATCTGGTACCTCGGAACCGCCAAAGCTTGCCCTTTTCTCAAATGATATCTTGCAAACCATGGATGGAGAGCAAGAGGCAGATTCCGCACCTAGATTCCCAGAAAGTGTTTGTTTGACATGGTGCCCCAATGCAGACTATTGACGAAGGTCCGAGCATGCGGATTAATAATGCTGTACAATCGCAATAACGTTATGAGATGTTCAATTGATTCTTTTATTAGAACATGTTACGCGTTTCGGGATTACACCCATTTTCAGACATCTGTTACAAAAAAGTACGAAACATAAGTGAACAGCACACTCAACACGTCTCAACGTTACAGAAAATGAGATCGGGTCATATGAGTTACATACCACAAACTTCAACTCTTTTCTCACTAACCAGGCGTACAGCCTTGACAACTCAAAGTAAGTGTCCAATAACATATGACTATAACTGCGACACAATCATTCTTGAAGCAGAGAGTATATTGACGCTAAACAAGTCAACTAGCAGCGAAGCGCCCTCGGTAGGGGGCGCTGCATGGTCATGTGCTCCATGCATTCACATGTAATTTAATAATAATATACTCAGCATATAACATCTAAGAGGGTTTAATTACGACTAGCAACCGGAATAGTACTTCCGTACACGTTAACACTAAAGGATTTTAAAAAATTAAAAGAAAGACTCCATAATTTTTACATTGTCATGCTATACTTATTGCCAGTAGTGGCACTAAGCACAACACAACCATGTGTCAATATAAAAATAAATAATAGGGGGGGGGGGAGTTCCTTCATGAATAAACCTTTCAACTTCCCAAATCTCTAAAAGAATATCACCAAATTAAATATAACCAACATTACCAACATAAACTAAACCCCTGTGATCAGCTCGCGTACGAAAACGTCTTAGGCACCATCTGTTAAAGCCAACGGCAACCACGTCGGAGGCAACCATCCGCCTATCGAATTATATCCAAGTGATATTCATGGACCATGACCGCCCAAATAGAAGCCTGCAAACAACAACTTACACCCCTTTAACACATGGAAAAAAGTTTAATGGTGAGAGGAAGAACATTTTCATAAAATCCCAAAACACACACGTGGGCTATACCTCATTATTCCTTATATAATTTTTTTAAAAATCCTTCAGTGTTAACGTGTACGGAAGTACCATTTCGGTTCCTAGTCGTAATTACACCCTGTTAGATGTTATGTGCTGAGTATATTATTATTAAATTACATGTGAATGCATGGAGCACATGACCAAGAAGCGCCGCCTAGCGAGATATACTCTCTGCTTCAAGAATGCTTGTGTCGCAGTTATAGTCATATGTTATTGGACACTTACTTTGAGTTGTCAAGGCTGTACGCCTGGTTGGTGAGAAAAGAGTTGAAGTTTGTGGTATGTAACTCATATGCCCCGATATCATTTTCTGTAACGTTGATACGTGTCGAATGTGCTGTTTACTTATGTTTTGTACTGTTTCGTAACAGATGTCTGAAGATGGGTGTAATCCCGAATGCGTAACATGTTCTAATAAAAGAGTCAATTGAACATCTCATGACTTTATTGCGATTGCACAGCACCGGTTGCCAATTATTAACATCAAAATGATCGCAGGCCTCAGACAGGATTTTATGTCCCGTATATCATACGGATTAAGTTCCCAGATATGTGGGTGGCTCGAAGACTTTTTAAGTAATAGAACCCAGTACGGTGTCTCTGACGGCGAGTTGTCATCAGAGACAGTAGTGCCTCACGGGAGTGTGATAGGTGCGGTCTTATTCTCTATATACATAAATGATCTGCCGAACGGAGTGAACAGCAGTTTACAACTGTTTGCTGATGACGCTGTGGCGTACAGGACGGTGTCGTCGTTGGGTGTCTGTAGGAGGATACAGCGCGACTTAGAGAGAACTGCTGGTTGGTTCGACGAATTGCAGCTTGCTCTAAATGGAGAAAAATATAAGTTAATGCGGATGAATAGAAGAAACAATCCTGTAGCATTCGAATACAGGGTTGCTTGACAAAGTCTTATCGGTTAAATATCTAGGCGTAGCGTTTACAAAGGGATGATATGAGATGGATTGACCACATCAAGTTGGTAATCGGGAAGGCGAATGCTCGATCTCGTTTTATTGGGAGGGTTTTGGGAAAATGTGCCTCCTCCACAAAGGAGACGGCGTATAGAACACTAGAGTGACGCAGTCTTGAGTACTACTCGGGTGTTGGGATCCCCACCAGGTCGCATTAAAGGAAGACAGCGAACCAATTTGGGAGTGTGCTGCTAGATTTGATACCGGTAAGTTCGATCAAGAAGCAACTATTACAGAAATGCTTGGTGAACTCAAACGGGAGTCCCTGCAGGGAAGGCGACGTTCTGTCCGCGAGGTACTATTGCGGAAATTTAGAGAACCGGCATTTTAACGCCGATTCTCCAGCCGCCGACTTACATTTCGCGTAAGGACTACGAAGATAAGGTGGGCTCGTACGCAGGCTTATACATAATTGTTTTCCGTCGCTCTATTTTGGAGTGAAACAGGAAAGGAAACGTCTGGCTCGTAGTGGTACGTCGTACCCACCTCCACGCATCGCACGGTGGCTTGCGGAGTATGTATCTAGGTGTAGACTGCTTCGCTCGATACTTCCTCAGTTCGTCGATACTCCTATTGGATAAATGTATGTAGATGCATACATTAATCTGTAACTGTAGTCATTCCTTATAGGGGAGCGGCGGTTAGTATGGGCCGAATAAGCCAAAATTTGTGTAAAACTTCTTTTATTGTTTTGAAATAAGGTGTAACTGCATAAAACCTTTGCTTAAACATTTCTCTTGGAGTAGGTGAAGAGACAAAGATTTGTAACCAAAACAACACAGAGTGAGAAAATATTTTCTCGAACTTACGATTCGAGATGTTAACTAAAGCGTCAGGTACTATAGGTCACCTGGCTGAAAATGACTACAAGTTTGTGGCGCCCTCCATCGATAATTCTGTGATTCAATATTGTGTTGGCCCACCCTTACCCTTGACGATAGCATCCACTCTCGCAGGCATACGTTCAGTCAGGTGCTGGAAGGTTTCTTGGGGGTATGGCTGCCCATTCTTCACGGTGTGCAGCACTGAGGAGAGATATCGATGTCAGTCGGAGGGGCCCGACAAAGAAGTCGGCGTTCCAAAACATCCCAAATGTGTTTTTAGGATTCAGGTCAGGACTCTGTGGAGCCCACTCCATTACAGGGATGTTGCTGTCGTGTAACCACTCCGCTGCAGGCCGTGTATTGTGAACAGGTTCTCGATCGTGTTTAAACAAAAAATGGTTCAAATGGCTCTGAGCACTGTGGGACTTAACTTCTAAGGTCATCAGTCCCCTAGAACTTAGAACTACTTAAACCTAACTAACCTAAGGGCATCACACACATCCATGCCCGAGGCAGGATTCGAACCTGCGACCGTAGCGGTCGCGCGGTTCCAGACTGTAGCGCCTTTAACCGCTTGGCCACCTCAGCCTGCCGTGTTGAAACATTCGATCACCATCCCCGAATTGTTCTTCAACAGTAGGAAGCAAGGAGGTGCTTAAAACATCACTGTAGACCTGTGCTGTGATAGTTCCACGCAAAACAACAAGGGGTGCAAGCCCCCTCCACGAAAAATACGACCACACCTAAACACCACCGCCTCCGAATTTTACTTTTGGCACTACACACGCTTGCAGATGACGTTCATCTGGCATTCTCCATAAGCACACCCTGCCATCGAATCGCCACATTGTGTACCGTGATTCGTCACTCCACACAAAGTTTTTCCACTGTTCAATCGTCCAATGTTTACGCCCCTTACACAAAGCGAGGCGTCGTTTGGCATTTACCGGCATGGTGTGTGGCTTATGAGCAGCCGCTCGACCATGAAATCCATATTTTCTCACCTCCCGCCTAACAGTCATAGTACTTGCAGTGGATCCTGATTCAGTTTGGAATTCCTGTGTTATGGTGTGGATAGATGTCTTCCTATTACACACTACTATACTCTTCAACTGTCGGCGGTCTCTGTCAGTCAGCGGACGAGGTCGTCCTGTACGTTTTTGTGCTGTACGTTTCCCTTCACGTTGCCACTTCACTATCACGTCGGAAACACTGGACCTAGTTATATTTAGAAGCGTGGAAATCTCGGGTACAGACGTGTGGCACAAGTGACACCCAATCACCTGACCTCGTTCGAAGTCCATGAGTTCCGCGTAGCGCCGCATTCTGCTCTCTCACGATGTCTAAAGACTACTGAGGTCGCTGATATGGAGTACCTGGCAGTAGGCGGCAGCATAATGCACTTAATATGAAAACATTCGTTTTTGGGGGTGTCCGGAGACTTTTAATAACATAGTGTACCATACAACAAAATATAGGTTTTAAGTAAAACAAAGGTGTTTTGAGGTTCACGGAGAAATTAATCTGTTTGTATATGGTAAGTATCAGATAATTATAAAAACAAGATTTGGTCGATTGAACCTGACGCAACGCGTTTTACTAATGTAATCAGGTGTTCTGTAAGACGTTTCTAGGTGCTTGTTCCGAAAGATTTGATACACATTAACTCGCCAATTTCTTTTCTTTGTTAAATTCGTGAAGTATTTTTAAATTTTCTTCCAAATCGTAAGACAACTTTTGAAACTCAGTCTTAGCTACGCGGCTTTAACGTGGAATCTAAATCTCTGTGTTTCTTCAAATTTTATCTTGAAAACCCCCACCTGAGGTGTCATAGATGTCTGCTCATTCCCTACAATGTTTTTAATGTCCTTTGCAAAGCAGTTCTACGAAAATTAAAGCAGCCCTTTGGGACATTTCGACTTCCAAAGCACTTGAAACCTCTTGCTTCCTTGGTCGCTCGGATCACTCGACTCTCGCCAACACGCTTGTTCTTGAATCTTGGCATCGTGACTTAAAAGCAAAACTTAACATATATATATATATATATATATATATATATATATAAGTGTGAGTCGGACGGTATTTGCCATGCCCAAATCGAGTTACGGGCCATATATATATATATATATATATATATATATATGGCCCGTAACTCGATTTGGGCATGGCAAATACCGTCCGACTCACACTTCCCCTTAAAACATGGTGGAAACAAAACCGGCCTGAGTGAGTGGAATTTCATTATTACAATACAACCTACATTAAACGACTTATGTATTAATACTAGTATGGTAATGTTACTTCTTACCTTCAAAAATTATAAACCGGTGCTGAAGATTTCACCGTCACAAGCTTCGACGCTCAAAAAGAAATAAGAAATAAAATTTACTTATGACAGAAACTCACCAGCTACATCACTCAACTTCTGGCAAATGGCGGAGTGATGTATGCTCTTTATTCCCAGCACTGTGTGCGTTCGCCGTTTGGTGGCAAACACGAGGAACACCAAGCGCCCCATACTACCAGCTGGCAATAGCAATTACTGTTCTCCTGCTCCGTATGTACTGTTTCTAAAATAAATTTTGAACTAATTGGAAAACTCTCAATATGTGTTCTAATTTTCCTTTCCGACGGTGCTTGGATAAACATCTGATAACATATACATCACTCAACTTCTGGCAAATGGTGGAGTGATCTATGCTCTTTATTCCCAGCACTGTGTGCGTTCCTCCTGTTTGGTGACAAACAGGAGGAACACCAAGCGCCCCATACTACCAGCTGGCAATAGCAATTACTGTTCTCCTGCTCCGTATGTACTGTTTCTAAAATAAATTTTGAACTAATTGGAAAACTCTCAATATGTGTTCTAATTTTCCTTTCCAACAGTGCTTGGATAAACATCTGATAACATATACTTTAAAAATTAACCTTCGAAACATATAAATGGGAAACCGTGTCAGTGGTCTTCTTTAACTCTATCACCTGTATCTTGAAAGCAGCTGTTCCGTAAACTAGTTCCACGGCATAAACAGGTATGCTTTATTTTGCATCAAGATCAGTTGCGCATTTTACAAGACAATAATAATAAACTTCGCGTCGCTCAACAACCTAGTGCAAGTCTATCAATTGGACGCAACTCCGGCGATTTGAGTTTCCTTACACACTTCTAATCTCAACAATTTCACGAGATACCCGTTCACTAATATTAATAAAAGAAATTATATTGAAACAAATGATATTTTAATTTTTAATTAAATTAAATTTTTATATTTCATCTGTAAGTGCAGCATAATTACACATTGAACACCTTTCCATCGATACAAAACTTTCCAATACTATTATGAATTAATGACTCACATGGGCTTGACGATTATTACAAATCTGTTTTATTTCAGGATGGATCTAGGACAAATTCACATGCATTTCCCCATCTAACTTTCTCAAGCTTCCACGTTTAACTTTTTCACGTTAGTCATAATATAAAATTCGCTTTCATACGAATGTGTTGAAGGAAACTGCCATAAAGCAATGAGTGCTGTTTTACTCTAGTGAGAGTAATCTTGCTGAACAGAAATCTAGAATTTGCATAAATCTGATTCTTAATACTTAAGTTTTAAAGCGCAGTTATTCTTCAGGTCTGCTAGTTCTTCCTCTTCAAGAAGTTCACAAGTACTGCAAAGCGCGAAAAGATTTCTTATCCAGTGTTACTGGTTTATATCTAGTGTTGGGAAATGTTCATCCGACCTCTCTAATTGCAGTATATAAGCTTGAATCAATGCTTGTATTTTGTTGCTAACTGTACTCCTTTCATATGTGATCTATGATTACACTGGACGAGGAGGAGGATGGTTTGTACTATTTTATCAGAAATTTTTCATTTGTTCTACATTCTGAATTTACCAGTCACTCGACACATTTGATACTACAGCTCGACACCTCAGGGTGACGGGGCAACGACTCTGGTACGTTCTGCACAAGAGTTATGACACTGATTAATTCGATACGCCGTCGTTTATCTGATTTGGTCACTCAGTGCACACCCAATACTTTGTAAAATTACAGACTGAATTCGTGCACAGTTCTGTTAGCAGATGCTGCTGACACAACTTAGTATAGTGGTAAATGGTGCAACGATTCCCGCAGACTTCTTTCCAAGGCCGCTACTAATTCGTACAGTTCATGCCAAACCGATACGCCGCCTCCTGCAATCAGACCATCATTCGAGGGTAGGAGCACGACAACAGAGATACCGCTTGCCGCTCAACGCCGGCCACTGCGCAAGCGCGGTGGGGGAACACATTGTATCGGACGATCAACGATTAGAAGTAGAATGGCACAGTTTCAAATGTTCAAAAGTGTGTGAAATCTTATGGGACTTAACTGCTAAGGTCATCAGTCCCTAAGCTTACACACTACTTAACCTAAATTATCCTAAGGACAAACACACACACCCATGCCCGAGGGAGGACTCGAACCTCCGCCGGGACCAGCCGCACAGTCCGTGACTGCAGCGCCTTAGACGGCCTGGCTAGGCACAGTTTACGAAAAGAATTAAGAAGGAAAAGCATGCTCCAAGACAGCTGTCGCATTCTGTTGAAAGCTGACCGTAGCAAATGCTAAAACTAACTTATCAGTAACGTTTAGATCACTTTAATAGTGACAGCGACCAAAACAGTACAAAAAAATTGCAAATTGCCTCTCTATGTACTACATGGTAACGAAGTTTCAGGTTCTGAATATCCATGCTTAACAATCGTATACAACAACTCGTTCGACGAAAGATGAGTACCCAAAGACTGGAAAGTTGCGCAGGTCACCCCAGCGTTCAAGAAAAATAGTAGGAGTAATCCACTAAATTACAAGCTGATATCACTAACGCCGATTTGCAGCCGGCTTTTGGAATATATACTGCTTTCGAACGTTATGAATTACCCCGAAGAGAACGGTCTATTGATACTCAGCCAACATGGGTTTATAAAACATCGTTCTTGTGAAACACAACTAGCTCTTTACTCGCACGAAATGCTGAGTGCTATTGACAAGGGATTTAAAATTGATTCTGTATTTCTAGATTTACGGAAGGTTTTTACAGTGTACCACACAAGTAGCTTGTAGTGAAACTGCTTATAGAATATCGTCTCAGTTATGTGACTGGTATCGTCATTCTCTGTCAGAGAGGTCACAGTTCGTAGTAATTGGAGGAAAGCCATCGAGTAAAACAGAATTGATTTCTGGCGTTCCCCAAGGTTGTGTTATAGCTCTCTGCTGTTCCATATCTACTAGGTCTACAACTTTACTTCCACCGTTTTTTCTCGAAGTTCGGAGCTTTATTGCGAAAAACTTTAAAAAAATATGATTCATAGTATTGCCCATCGCTGGCCACTACATTCTCGCCTCTTTCGGATAGCATACGAATCCCGTGGCAGAAGAACTGGGCGTCTTTTGTGGGGATCCATGAAACGATTCAATTTTGCACTTGTTCATATGATCGGAAGTACTGGTCAGCCAGACAGTATGACACTGATCGAAAAAGGTGGTAGTCAGAGAAAGCAACGTATGGAGAATACGGCGGGAAGTATAGGACTTCTCATTTCAACGTTTCCATGTATATTTAGACGGATTTTGCGACGTGGGGTCGAACACTGACCTGCTGCATAATTACCTTTACGTGTCTATCGCTGTATTGTGGCCATTTGTGTTCTATAACTACATCTGCATCTACATTTATACTCCGCAAGCCACCCAACGGTGTGTGGCGGAGGGCACTTTACGTGCCACTGTCATTACCTCCCTTTCCTGTTCCAGTCGCGTATGGTTAGCGGGAAGAACGACTGCCGGAAAGCCTCTGTGCGCGCTCGAATCTCTCTAATTTTACATTCGTGATCTCCTCGGGCGGTATAAGTAGGGGGAAGCAATATATTCGATATCTCATCCAGAAACGCACCTTCTCGAAACCTGGCGAGCAAGCTACACCGCGATGCAGAGCGCCTCTCTTGCAGAGTCTGCCACTTGAGTTTGCTAAACATCTCCGTAGCGCTATCACGCTTACCAAATAACCCTGTGACGAAACGCGCCTCTCTTCTTTGGATCTTCTCTATCTCCTCTGTCAACCCGACCTGGTACGGATCCCACACTGATGAGCAATACTCAAGTATGTGTCGAACGAGTGTTTTGTAAGCCACCTCCTTTTTTTTTGTTTTGGTTTTAGGGCGCAAAACTGCAATGGTCATTAGCGCCCGGTCCGGGACTTAAGAAACAGTAAAAAACCGAAACTGGAAACCAGCAGCAATGGGAACGAAAGTCATGAAATTGGAGAAACTAAAAACAGAAGTAAGGCTTAAAAATCCTCTACAGAAAGGGGTTGGTTGTCCCCAAAAAAAGCTTCAAATGACTGACGTCATTTCACTGGCACTAATAAACTTAAGAACGCGATCGGCTGAGCGCATGTCATCTGCTAAAATCGACGATATATCAGGCGACAGCTGTAGACGGGAGCGTAACGGATTAAAATAGGGGCACTCAATTAAAAGGTGTCTTACCGTCCACAGCTGAGAGCAGTGGGGACAGAGTGGGGGAGGATCGCCGCTTAAAAGATGTCGATGGCTAAAAAGACAGTGCCCTATACGGAGTCTAGTTAAAATTACCTCCTCCCGACGACGCGTTCGGGAGGAAGAGGTCCAAGCACAAGGAAGAGCTTTCACGTCCCGCAATTTATTATGGGGAAGTGTCGACCAATGTGCGTGCCATAAAAGAACAACACGACAACATAAAACGCTCCGTAGATCGGCGAAGGGAATCGATTGAATAGCTGGCCGAAGAAGAGAGACTGCAGCCTTGGCTGCTATATCGGCCGCCTCATTTCCACAGATACCAACGTGTCCCGGGAGCCAGAGGAACGCCACCGAGACGCCCCCCAGGTGGAGCAAGCGCAGACAGTCCTGAATCCGGTGGACCAGAGGGTGCACAGGGTAAAGAGCTTGGAGACTGAGGAGAGAGCTGAGAGAATCTGAGCAGATAACGTACTGTATCCGCTGATGGCGGCGGATGTAGTGGACAGCCTGGAGAACAGCGTAAAGCTCCGCAGTATAAACCGAACACTGGTCGGGAAGCCGAAAGTGATTTGGGGTGTCGCCAACAATATAGGCACTCCCTACAACTAACGATGTTTTCGAGCCATCGGTGTAAATAAATGTGGCTTCCTTCATTTGTGCACATAGAGCAACAAATGCCCGACGATAAACAAGTGAAGGGGTACCACCCTTGGGAAATCGACAAAGGTCACGGAGCAGGCAGATCCGGGGACGGAGCCAAGGCGGTGCTGTACCCGAAGTTGTCAAGAAGGTTTTAGGAAAGCGGAAGGAAAGAGAACGGAGCAGTTGACGGAACCGGACTCCCGGTGGTAGTAGGGAGAAGGGGCGGCCTGCGTACCCTACATCAAAGGAGGCGTCGAAAAAAATGTCATGGGCTGGATTAGCAGGCATGGAAGACAGATGGCTAGCATAACGACTCAGAAGGACTGCTCGCCGATTGGACAGCGGAGGTTTAGCAGTCTCAGCATAAAGGCTTTCCACAGGGCTGGTGTAAAAAGCTCCAGACACTAAACGTAATCCACGGTGGTGGATAGAGTCGAGACGCCGAAGAATAGACGGCCGAGCAGAGGAGTAGACTACGCTTCCATAGTCCAATTTCGAGCGCACTAAGGCGCGATAGAGGCGGAGAAGGACCACTCGGTCTGCTCCCCAGGAGGTACCATTCAGGACACGGAGGGTGTTGAGGGATCGCAGACAGCGAGCCGAAAGATAGGAAACGTGGGAGGACCAGCACAGTTTTCTGTCAAACATAAGACCCAAGAATTTAGCGACGTCCGAAAACGGAAGGTTGACAGGTCCTAGATGTAAGGAGGGTGGAAGAAACTCCTTACGTCGCCAAAAATTAACACAAACTGTCTTACTAGGAGAAAAACGGAAGCCGGTTTCGACGCTCCAAGAGTGGAGGCGATCGAGACATCCTTGAAGACGTCGTTCAAGAAGGCTGGTCCGTTGAGAGCTCTAGTAGATCGCAAAATCGTCCACAAAGAGGGAGCCCGAGACATCAGGAAGGAGACAATCCATAATTGGATTTATGGCAATGGCAAACAGTACAACACTCAGCACGGAGCCCTGGGGTACCCCGTTTTCTTGGGAGAAAGTACGGGAGAGAGTAGTATTCACCCGCACCCTAAATATGGGCTCTGCCATAAATTCGCGAAGAAAAAGGGGCAGCCGACCTCGAAAGCCCCAAGAGAATAGTGTGCGGAGGATGCCTGTCCTCCAACAGGTATCGTATGCTCTCTCCAGATCAAAATATATTGCTACTGTATGGCGTTTCCGGAGAAAATTGTTCATGATATAAGTGGAGAGAGCAACAAGATGGTCAACTGCCGAACGATGCTTTCGGAATCCGCATTGGGCAGGTGTTAAAAGACTGCGGGATTCCAGCCACCAAGCTAAACGGTAATTCACCATACGCTCCAAAACCTTACAGACACTAGTCGTGAGAGAAATGTGGCGATAGCTAGAGGGGAGATGTTTGTCCTTTCCAGGTTTCGGAACAGGAACGACGATAGCTTCCCGCCATCGTCTGGGAAAAGTACTGTCGGTCCAAATTCGATTATAAAGGCGAAGGAGGTAACGCAGACTATGTGTTGATAAATGCAGCAACATTTGGACGTGGATACCATCCGGTCCTGGGGCGGAGGAGCGAGAAGAAGAGAGTGCATGTTGGAGCTCCCGCATGGAGAAAACAGTATTGTAGCTTTCGCGATTTTGAGAAGAGAAAGCAAGATGTCGCACTTCCGCTGCACGTTTCTTCGGCAGCAACGCTGGCGGGTAATTTGAAGAGCTCGAAATCTCAGCAAAGTGCTGATCCAATGAGTTAGAAATTGCGACGGGGTCCACTAATGTATCATGCGCGACAGTGAGCCCAGAGACCGGGGAGAAACTAGGCACGCCTGAGAACCGTCGAAGCCGACTCCAAACTTCCGAGGAGGGAGTGAAGGTGTTAAATGAGCTAATAAAGAATTTCAAGCTTGCCTTCTTGCTATCGCGGATGACACGACGGCTTCGCGCACGGAACTGCTTATAGCGGATACAGTTGGCCAAAGTAGGATGGTGGCGGAAAACGCGAAGAGCACGTCGCCGCTCACGTATTGCGTCACGGCATGCCTCGTTCCACCAAGGAACTGGGGGGCGCCGGGGCAGTTCTGAGGTCCGTGGTATTGAACGTTCCGCAGCTGTAAGAATAACGTCTGTAATATGAGTGACCTCATCGTCGACGCTAGGAAAGTGACGGTCGTCGAATGTCGCTAGAGACGAAAAAAGTGTCCAGTCGGCTTGGGTAAACTTCCAGCGTCGCGGGCGCATGTATGGCAGTTGAGACTGCAGTCTAAGGACACATGGAAAGTGGTCACTCGAGTGTGTATCATCAAGGGCGAACCATTCGAAGCGCCGAGCTAGCGGAACAGTACCGACCGCAAGGTCCAAATGAGATAAATTTGTCATGGAGGCAGACAAAAACGTAGGGACCCCAGTGTTGAGGCAAACTAGATCCGCTTGGTGGAAGACGTCTAGCAATAGTGAGCCACGGGACAAGGATGTGGAGATTCCCAAAGCGGGTGGTGGGCATTGAAGTCCCCAACCAACAAATAGGGGGGTGGAAGCTGAGCAAGAAGATCAAGGAGATAAGCTCGTGCCATTGGTGTGGACGATGGAATGTATACAGTACAAAGAGAGAACGTGTATCCAGAAAGGGAAAGACGGACGGCGACAGCTTGGAAGGAAGTGTTTAAATGGATTGGGTGATAATGGAGAGTATCATGGAGAAGAATCATGAGTCCTCCATGGGCTGGAGTGCCTTCAACAGAGGGGAGATCATATTGGACGGACTGAAAATGAGGGAGAACAAAGCGGTCATGGGGACGCAGCTTTGTTTCCTGAAGACAGAAGATGACCGGCGAGTAGGATCGTAAGAGGATAGACAATTCATCCCGATTGGCTCGAATGCCGCGGATATTCCAGTGGACAATAGACATAGGGTGAACAGAAAATGGAGGAATGTGACCAAGGGTGCCGTCAACTCAACGACTGCTCAGAGCTTGCGACCGACAGCATGGAATGGCATTCAGCCGGAGGCAGAAGATCTTGATCCATAGGTTGTTCAGGAGCAGCTCCTGCCACCAGCGATCGGCCGGTTGATCGGCCGCCAGCATTGCGCCTCGGCGACACAGAAGACGGCCGAGGGCGATTTCCGCCAGGTGGTGCTGTAGATGGGACACGCCTTGGCGGAGAAGGAGATGAACTGGGTTTCTTTGTAGCCTTCTTGGAAATATGATGTTTAGATGAAGGAGGAACCGATGGTTGTGAAGTTGGGGTACGTAAAAAATCTTCACGAGTATGCTCTTTTATCGAAGTCTTGGTGTCTGATTTTTGGGCTCGAGATTTAGCAGAACCCGATGAAGGGTGAGCCATAGAGTGGGCAGGCGAAAGTGGTGAGGTTGAACGGGCGATCTTTGCACTGGCCGATCTGACGATCGTGGCACTAAAGGTGAGGTCGCAAGTCTGCGTGGCCGCCTCCTTTGTTGGCCGAGGAGAAGCAAGGACAGTGCTGTATTTTCCTGTCTGAGGCACGGTGGGTTGTCGACTGGCGAATAATTTTCGAGCAGCAAAGGTCGACACCTTTTCCTTCACTCTGATTTCCTGGATGAGCTTTTCGTCATTAAAAACGGGGCAATCTCGAGAGGAAGCAGCGTGGTCACCCATACAGTTGATGCAGCGAGGGGATGGAGGTGGACAAGCACCCTCATGGGCATCCTTGCCACACGTAACACATTTGGCCGGATTGGAACAGGACTGGCTGGTGTGATTGAACCGCTGACACCGATAGCAACGCGTAGGCTTTGGGACGTAAGGGCCAACGGAAATTATCTCATAGCCTGCTTTGATTTTCGATGGGAGTTGAACTTTGTCAAATGTCAAGAAGACAGTGCGGATTGGAATGATATTCGTGTCAACCCTTTTCATAACTCTATGAACAGCCGTTACGCCCTTGTCAGACAGGTAGTGCTGAATTTCTTCATCAGACAATCCATCGAGGGAGCGTGTATATACGACTCCACGCGAGGAATTTAAAGTGCAGTGCGCTTCAACCCGGACAGGGAAGGTGTGGAGCAGTGAAGTACGCAGCAATTTTTGTGCCTGGAGGGCACTGACTGTTTCTAACAACAAGGTGCCATTCCGTAATCTGGAACAAGACTTTACAGGACCTGCAATTGCGTCGACACCTTTCTGAATATTGAAAGGGTTGCCGTGGAGAAGTCGTGACCTTCGTCAGACTGAGAAACAACAAGGAACTGTGGCAACGATGGAAGAACTGTCTGTGGCTGAGACTCAGTGAACTTACGCTTGTGAGCAGACAGTGGAAGGTGAGGAAACCATTGCGGAAGAATCCCCCATGATTACCGGCGTCTCCGATGGCGCGCTCCTCCCTTGTGGGGGCCCTCTCTGAGGGCACTCCCGCCTTAGGTGATTGTTCACACCTCAGGTCAAACCTCCCGACAAACGGACGGATGGACCAATCGGCACTTTCGGAAAGTATTAGCTCGGGTAATCACCCCTCCATGGGCTTGGCCGTTACCAGGGGGTACGCACGTGTCCTACCTCTCTACTCGGGGCGGGGAATTACGCGTTACCCTGTCACTGGCTACGCACAAAAATGCGTGGGTCGGCCTTCAGACAAGCACAGGGAGGAAGAAAGAGAAAGGGAAAGGAAGAAGAGAGGTCTCAAACGCTGCAGCGGAGAAAAGGGTTAAGAGAAGAGGTAAGGAAAAAAGAAGGACAAAGGAAGGAAGAAGACATACAAGCAAAGAAGGCGAAGAATGCATTACATTTACAAGCGTCCGTCTCCGGACGTAGGCACAAACCATACTCCCAGATGGGGAGAAAGGGAAGGAAAGAGCCAGAGGTGAGGGGAGGAGGGGCGAAGATGGGGGATGGGGAAGGATGCGGAAAGGGGAGGTATGCAGCCCGGAAAGGAAGGAAGGCCACATTAGCTCGGGGTCCCATGCTCGCTACGCACTTATCCACAAAAGAGTTGTGGACCCCCTGGGGGGAGCCACCTCCTTTGTTGATGGACTACATTTTCTAAGGACTCTCCCAATTAATCTTAACCTGGCACCCGCCTTACCGACAATTAATTTTATATGATCATTCCACTTCAAATCGTTCATACGCATACTCCCAGATATTTTACAGAATTAACTGCTACCAGTGTTTGTTCCGCTATCATATAATCATACAGTAAAGGATCCTTCTTTCTATGTATTCGCAATACATTACATTTGTCTATGTTAAGGGTCAGTGGCCTCTCCCTGGTGGCTTGCGGAGTATGTATGTAAATGCTAATTTAGAATAAAAGCCAAGACATGAGTCCCAGGAGAATCCAATAATATGCTCGGCGTTTTGGAGCATACACTATGTGATCAAAAGCATGCGGACACCCGGCTGAAAATGACTTACAAGTTCGTGGCGCCCTCCATCGATAATGCTGGAATTCAATATGGTGTTGGCCCACCCTTAGCCTTGGTGACAGCACCCATTCTCGCAGGCACACATTCAATCAGGTGCTGGAAAGTTTCTTGGGGAATGGCAGCCCAATCTTCACGGAGTGCTTCACTGAGGAGAGGTATCGATGTCGGTCGGTGAGGCCTGGCACGAAGTCGGCGTTCCAAAACATCCCAAAGGCGTTTTCAGGATTCAGGTCAGGACTCTGTGCAGGTTAGTCCATTACAGGGATGATATTGTCGTGTAACCACTCCGCTGCAGGCCGTGTATTGTGAACAGGTTCTCGATCGTGTTGAAACATTCGATCACCATCCCCGAATTGCTCTTCAACATCGGGCAGCAAGGAGGTACTTAAAACATCAATGTAGACCTGTGCTGCGATAGTTCCACGCAAAACAACAAGGGGTGCAAGCCCCCTCCAAGAACAATACGACCGCACCTAAACACCACCGCCGTTTGGCATTTACCGGCGTGACGGGTGGCTTATGAGCAGCCGCTCGACCATGAAATCCATGTTACCTCACCTCACGCCTAACTTCATAATACTTGCAGTGGATCCTGATGCAGTTTGGAATTACTGTGTAATGGTCTGGATAGATGTCTTCCTATTACACACTACTGTCCTCTTCAAGTGTCGGCGATCTCTGTCACTCAACAGACGAGGTCGGCCTGTTCGCTTTTGAGCTGTACGTGTCCCTTCACGTTTCCACATCACTATCATATCGGAAACAGTGGACCTAGGGATGTTTAGGAGTGTGAAAATGTCGCGTACAGACGAATGACACAAGTGACACACAGTCACTTGACTACGTTCGAAGTCCGTGAGTTCCGCGAAGCGCCCCATTCTGCTCTCTCACAATATCTAATGACTACTGAGATCATTGATATGGAGTACCTGGCAATAGGTGGCAGCATAATGCACCTAATATGAAAAACGTATGTTTTTGGGGACGTCCAGATACTTATGATCACATAGTGTATTAGATAGTGCATGCTGCCGCATGCGTACCGTTTAACATTTCCGATCAAATATTTGACGAACCATAATATGCGATTTAATACCTCTGGCTATATACTCCGTTCACTTCTTGAGCGCTATTAGCAACCATCAGGCTAAAGACCATATCACGGAGGCCACTGGAATACCGAAAGAAAGGATTCATATAATTGTTAGAGGACTTATACGGGAAATAGCTGCTACAAAGATGAGCATTCAATAAAAATCAGCCATGTAACAGTACCATTTAGTATAGCATACCATTATTTAATTTATATTTTGAAGTTTGTGGCTACAGATAATGTTATCTTGCCTCTGTCTTGTTAGTGAAATTTGATTAAAGTTTAGTCTAGGTAAGTATTAAAGTAAAATAGTGAAAGAAAGACAGGATAACATAACCAATTAAGAAAAATAACAAAGCCGCATTATAAACAGGTGACTGTCTGAAGATGTGCAGATGTTTCACTTCTTCGAATTGTGGAGAAGAAGCATTAAACAGGTGACTGTCTGAGGATGTGCAGGTGTTTCACTTCTTCGAATTGTGGACAAGAAGCATTACAGGTTGTTTGTCTAAAGTACATTCCAGACCTAACATTCGACTAACTGAATATGGGGAAACGTCCTAAAACCACCTTCAGACTGGCTTGTGTAGTTAATTCTTAACAGCCCAGGGCTTAACCGATGCCGTCCTCGTGGGATTTAGGGTTGGATATCGCCAGTTATAACACTAAAAGCACGTTTATATACCGCTGGTGCTGGACGAGAGGCTGCTCTGGTGATTGGGGATTGATTTCGTGTTGGATGTCCAATCGGGCTTTTGCTGCAGCTTGATGGGCGCTGTACCACCAAGCGAGAGAGAATATTTTGAGGTTTTTATTTTGGCAATGTTCTGTAAAGTTTGGAATACGCCTTGCTTGCTGGACAGTACCAAAATCGACTCCGCGCCAAGGAAAGGGCCAAAATTCCCCATGAACAGCACGATAAGCAATTGAACCCTAGTTATGTAGCTACTGTCAAAATCACAGTATTTCTCGTCGCACTATGATATGCTATATCTGCGGTTTTGAAGAGGTACTGATAACCATTTCTAAAAATGTGTCAGAATTCTGAAAGGAAGAAAATGTCTACATCCAAGTTCCGAGAAGGGAGAAGCTGCCCCGTCTTACTTCCAGTCCTCCTTCCCCTACAGATGGGAAAAACCAACTGGTTAAAACTGATACCGGTGTTTTAGTTCTGAATAAGCTGTATTTTTCGGTATTTGTTTGGTCTCCTTGTAACAGATCATTTTTTGTTTTACTAATAACCTTGTAGGCAGCCGCTGTACCAGTTTTTATAGGAGTGATGCTATTTTTACTAATAACCGTGTAGACAGCCGCTGTGTCAGTTTTTATAGGAGTGATGCTAAAACTTTCGGTTTTTCAATAAAACTTTTTTAAAAATATGTAATATTTATTCATAAAATTTCCATTGGTTTGAAATATTGCGTGATTATAGAAAATGGAAAAAGCAATCAGAGCTACGCTAATAAGAACGCCGACGGAAAAGAGCACCAAATAGATAATATAAGAATCGCTAGAGCATTGCTGAGACATACTTTCCTTTACTATCCAGAGGAAGCGATCCATTTTACTATCCAGAAGAAGCGATCCATACTTTGGTGGTGCTGGTGCTGGTGCTGGTGGTGGTGGGGGGGGGGGGGGGAGGAGCAGAGTAGAAGGTATATGACAGGCTTGTCATCTGTAATGCAGAAATATTTATTGTCGGTATGAAAGTCCTGACTTATGGATGATTGGTAGCTTCTTTGAATGATATTGTTTCCGATGACAGGAATAGGCTTATAGATCAGCACATTATATAACGAGTATTTATGCACATATTGGACATTAAATATTGGATTAATTAAACTGAAATTTTAACCCTCGCCAACTGGTAAATGTTTTATTTTCCTTACTATCTAAATTGCTCATTTGAATTATTTGAAAGAGCATTTTTAGTTTTGTCATCAAAAAGTCGATTGTATTCAAATTCCTGTTAAAAAGTAAATAAATATATTTGGCTACAAAACAGGTTCATCATTAGAAATAATCAAAGAAAAAGAGCGCTACCAATTTTACTCAAAACCTTATTTGTCTGTCATTTCTATGAAATACTAAAAGAGGAAATTAATGCAACAGTAACAAACTTAAAACTTTGATTCATTGTTTATAATACAAATAGAAAGCAACTAATCTGCTGTCTATGTTTGCACAGTATGCCTTTATCTGTTTGTAGCCCTTACGAACAGACAACACGAAAAATAGAGTTCTCCATCCCCAGTTTTTATACTTTAACACTAACTATTCGTTATGCCCAAATATTAGTATAATTCTCGATTGCAACATGATTTTTGAGCAGAGTTTTTCAAAAAAGTACGATCAGTGGGAGAATACTGTTGATTTTTCATAGTATTCAACCCCTCATTACTTTTCGAGGAAAGCAAAGAACAGCATATGGACAAAGTTTTTTTTTTATTTGCCTATTTTATTTGATATTTTGATTCTAGGTGTCTTGAAACTTAAAATGCAAATGCCTAACTGAGTAACAGAATTTTTCAATCACTATTCGATGTCTACGTCTGCTACTGAAAAGAACAATAATAAAACACCGAAAATCGATTATTTCAGAAATCGGTTATTATGAGCGGTTTCAACTGTCAGGTTAAACTAGGGATGAAAGAAACCGGTATAACCGAACCGTTTGTTTCAGCGATATCGCCATCTCTACCCTGCTCCACCCCCAACCCCTTTCCCGATGCCTATACCAGTCAATAAGATAAGATTAGTAACCGGAAAAGTAACAAATAATCCTTAGTCATTTACAAAGCGATCAAAGCTTTTGTTGCCTTGTTACTGCATGGTAGGTGACAAAAAATCCGTTAGGACGCGTATGTTCCATGCTCGGATAGCAGGGGTCTCCATCCAGGAACGGGAAGTACAGAGATCACTAGCTGGAACGTTTCAATATGTATCCCACTATAGTTTCAGTTACTCTGAGTCGTTGACTTGTACGCTGCCAACGCTGCAGTTTATCCCTAGGCGGATATGTAGCACACGCGAGAACCTGAAAAACAATGCATGCTATCTGCGCCACGGGGATCGGGGCCCAGGAAGTGGCGGCGTGCAGGGCGAACCATGTTCTGCACGGATTCCTCGCTCCAGGAAGACCGCATGCCAATATAAAGCGCTCTGTGCAGCAAACAAGCTGTTACTGTCCTTCACCAACAGCACGAGCGCAGAAGCCATGAGCCACCTCGGACTGTTTGCCGTAGCAGCGGTAGCTCTTCTTTCGGTGAGACTAATTCGCTAATGTTCTTGCCATTAACGCTTGCATTTTGTTCTGGAAACTTTCTAGAAACATGACCGATAATTTCGGAACGTGAATGTGAAACCATCTTTGAATGCTAACTAACTTTAAATTTTCTTTATGGGTGGCTACCGAAACCAGATTCTTTTTCTGTTATTTTCCGCTCAATGGGGACACGTTTTCATAAGCGACTGTGAAAGCTGTTAGTTTTAAACTATCAAAAATTGTAATAATTATTATTAGCCTAATGAAAGACGTACAGAAAAATTGTAAAGCTCCATCTCTGACAATATTATCGTTTACCTATACTTTTTCTCTAAAATTGCAAATGGAATCTAGAAAACTTTTATTATCGTTATCATAAAATATGATATAAAGCCGTACAACCAGTACTTTGAAAACACTTATTCCGACATGTCAGTATTCAAACATTTTCTGGAACCACATTTTCTCGGACATGTCAGTATTCTGATAGAGAACAAAAAACTGAAATTAATCATTCTTCCTATAAATCCTAGTATCTGACTGTGAATTTTAAAATATTGTCTAATATCTCCTAACAGTTATACACCAATGCTCCTGTACGCAACGGACAACTTGCCTTGTCTTGCAGCTGTAACTGCGTGATCAGCAACATGTTAAATAATTCAAAAGAAACGCTGCGATCCATGCAGAGTGCAATGCATGGTTACAACTACCGATGCAACTACTAGTATGTCTTTTATATAGAATCTGAACGATCAGAAGTGGTTTGGTCAACAAGCCCTAAGCGGTGTAAAAAGAAAAAAACAGGACATAAAATCCCGTCTTAGGCTTGCGATCATTTTTATGTTAATAATTGGCAACCAATGCTGTACAATCGCAATAAAGTCATGAGATGTTCAGTTGACTCTTCTATTAGAACATGTTACGCGTTTCGGGATTACACCCATCTTCAGACATCTGTTACAAAAAAGTAGAAAACATAAGTGAACAGCACACTCAACACGTCTCAACGTTACAGAAAATGAGATCGGGTCATATGAGTTACGTACCACAAACTTCAACTCCTTCCTAATCAACCAGGCGTACTGCCTTGACAACTCAAAGAAAGTGTCCAATAACATACGACTATAACTGCGACACAAGCAGTCTTGAAGCAGAGCGTATACTGAGGCTAAACAAGTCAACTAGCCGCGAAGCGCCCTCGGTAGGGGGTGCTGCATGGTCATATGCTCCATGCGTTACATGTAATTTAATAATAGTATACTCAGCATATAACGTCTAACAGGGTGTAATGTAAAAATTTTGGAGTTTTTAAAAATTAAAAAGAAAATCCTTTAGTGTTAAGGTGTACGGAAGTACCATTCCGGTTGCTAGTCGTAATTACGCATTGTCCCCTACCCTACACTCCTCGGAATATGGGACCTCATTATCTCACTCAGACAGTGTGAACTTTACAAATTTTTACGCAAATCGGAGAATACGTTCACAAGGCAAATTTATAATTTTATATTGTTCGTCTCTCGTTATCAATCAACGATAACCTCTATAAATAGCGCCTTGCTACAACAGTATCCTTGCCTCTATTAGAATTTTATCTTAATAAACTAATTCGTTAATCTCAACCTTTCAGAATTAAATGGAATAACTTTTCATTTATAATTAATCACTTTGCAATAAAACATAAACTTGTTTTCCCTATTTAAATAATTATTAATTATCTTTCTTTCCGTTGCAAGTTATTACCTGAAAAAATTCTATTCCTTCTCTTCTTTTTCTTTGAACTTTGCTTGTGCCAGTATCCCAGTCTTTTTAGTTTATTCACCTTTGGATTTACTTTATTCCGTAAAGATATATTCAAGATATTAGTCTGCTTTCAAATAAGCCTTTGATTATTTTTTCTTGTAATAATTTATGGATAAAGGACATGTCAGGTACTGATTTTTTCAGTTTAAAATCGTTTTCTTTATTTCCTTCAATTAATTCATTTACAGGTACAAGTCAGCGCCTTATTTTATTGGTGCTGGTTCTCTATTCAAAACCCCACTAAGCGAAAACATAACTTTAAAAAAATTAAAAAACAATAAACGTGAGTGTCACAGCCAATTTTCAGCTATATGAACTTCAAATAATCAGGCAAACCTCATTCACTGGAGTTGACTTATGTGACCCACTGATATTTAAAATCCAAAACACAACACTCGATGATCTCTTTCAGAGAGAATTAGCGTGTTCTCTAATAAATGGTTCTTGATATGTCGTTTAGGGACAAGGGGGAAAGCCATAAAATTCTCAATAAACTTCCGACTGTTTCTCCGTAAATAACTATTACGTACGACGACCGTTCTCTTTAATGTAGACTACACATTCAGCGCATCCAACGAGATTTCCGGAATTTAATATATTACGGTGAAGTCACACAATAAATCCAACCAAATACTGCTAGGTCACTATTCCTCAGTACTTGCGTACACCTATACTATCACAGTAACAAAATGCAAGGCTACTATCTCTTAGTGCGTGCTTCAATCCTCAACCACAAAATAACTAAACGTATTCGCGTGAACACGTCTCTTCTGGTACACCATCCAACAGAAAATCTCACAAAAATATTGAAACCCGGTTCTCCTACCATTGTGTAGCTATTAAGCAGCACAAGGCACTATTAATCACATCTACGTGAAATTAATCACACACTTCAATAAATCAGAGCTTTTCCCTATACCTGGCGTGTCTACCAAAATCGGCGAAATAATCATTGTATACACAAGCCGAAAGTCTTCCCAAAATACCTTTCTTAACGACTTAGAACTGCTTTGAACACATTTGAGTTCTATCTCCATTATATACCAGTTAACGTATCGTGCGTGTGAGCTGATCTCATCACACTCTTGAGATAATCTCTCTTGAGGCTCACTACTTCAGCAATCTACTGGAATTCTAGAAGGACAAACCAAGAACTATTCTCTGTGAACAAAAGAATCACACTAATTCTCTCATTAACAATAAACGTTTCTTCTTAGCAGTCGCCGACAAACGTTCTTACAAGGGGACATCCCCATCGCACCCCCCCTCAGATTTAGTTATAAGTTGGCACAGTAGATAGGCCTTGAAAAACTGAACACAGATCAATCGAGAAAACAGGAAGAAGTTGTGTGGAACTATGAAAAAATTAACAAAATTTACAAACTGAGTAGTCCATGCGCAAGACAGGAAATATTAAGGCCAATCTGAGCTCAGCAGCGCCGTGGTCCCGTGGTTAGTGTGAGCAGGTGCGGAACGAGGGGTTTTTAGTTCAAATATTCCCTCGACTGAATGTTTTACTTTCTTTATTTTCGCAAAGTTATGATCTGTCCGTTCGTTCATTGACGTCTCTGTTCACTGTAATAAGTTTAGTGTCTGTGTTTTGCGACCGCACCGCAAAACCGTGCGATTAGTTGACGAAAGGACGTGCCTCTCCAATGGGAACCGAAAACATTTGATCGCAAGGTCATAGGTCAACCGATTCCTCCACAGGAAAACACGTCTGATATATTCTATACGACACTGGTGACAGCATGTGCGTCACATGACAGGAATATGTTGTCGACCCACCTAACTAGTACACTTGGCGAATGGGTAAAAAGATTCTTCTACCTTGCCCGATTTAGGTTTTCTTGTGGATGTGATAATCACTCCCAAAAAAGTGGTGAAAACATAAGAGTTTGTCACATAAACTGAAAATAAAAAGTTAAGTTTTTCACTCGAGGTAAGACTTGAACCAAGGACCTCTCGTCCCCCAACTGGTCACGTTAACCGCGGGACCACGGGACCACGGCGCTGCTGAGCTCATTCTGCCCTTAATATTGCATATCTTGCGCATGGACTACTCAGTTTGTATATTTTGCTTATTTTTTCATAGTTCCACACAACTTATCCCTGTTTTCTCGATCGATCTGTGTTCAATTTTTCAAGGCCTATCCACTGTGCCAACTTATAACTAAATCTGAGGGAGGTGCGATGGGAAGGTTCCCTTGTTAGTGGCCAGCTGCCCCGTAGTTGTTATTTTTGCCGCACGCCGCGATTCAACAGTTGGCTGAGCATTGCAAACCCGCTGACTTGACAGGACGCAGCTTTTCTCGACCGTCAGGAGTTACATATCTGCAATATTTCAACACAAAAATATAACAAAACTATATAAACAACTTGACAAACTCTCTATTCTTGTAGCACATAAAAATCGATAGTATTGTGCATTTAAACCAGAGACCCAGAAACGACGGAGAGGCTTTGTCCCGCCGTAACCCTCAGTAGTTCACAACTCCACAACAGGCCACAGCAGTCCACCCACCCCACCGCCGCTCCACACCGAACGCAGGGTTATTGTGCGTTTCGGCCCCCAGTCGACCCCACACCCCTCCCGGGAGCATCTCATACCAGACGGGTGTAACCCTAAATGTTTGCGTGGTAGAGTCAGTATGGTGTACGCTTACGTGGATCATGATGTTTGGTTTTTGGGGTACTCAACTGCGCGGTTGTCAGCGCCCTTACAGATTCCCAACTTTGCTCAGTCCAATCTCTCCACTTTCATGAATGATGATGAAATGATGAGGACAACACAAACACCCAGTCATCTGGAGGCAGATGAAAATCTCTGACCACACTGGGAATCGAACCCGGTACCCTGTGCTCGGGAAGCGACAACGCGACCGCGAGACCACAAGCTTAAGATGAGCATATGTGCAGACAGTGTCTGCGCAGCAATCGCTGACATAGCGCACCTGAGGTGGAATAAGGGGAACCAGCCCGCATTCGCCGAGGCAGATGGAAAACTGCCTTAAAAACCATCTACAGGCTGGCCGGCACACCGGACCTTGACACTAATCCACCAGGCGGATTCGTGCCAGGGACCGGCACGCCTTCCCATTCGGGAAGCAGCGGGCTAGACCGCGTGGCAAAATCCATAGTAAGTTGAGGTGATACAAACAAGTCATGCACATTTTTTTGTGCTGAAGACGGTTTGACGCATTACATAGTACAGCCTGTAGTGGAGGCTCTCTACAGACTCACCCCTATTTATGTATGAAACTATATTTTTAAATCGTGTACAGTACTACACAATGCAATTCGAAAATTTCCCAACAGAATTAAATAATGAGAAACAACTACTCTTTTTTTTTTTTTTTTTTGACTCCTGACGTCTGGGGATGTCTTACAAACAGGCAGTAGCTAGTCTTAAAACTGTTACTTGAAATTCCGGTTAACTTCATGTAGTAGAGTTTTGGGGATGTGGATGCTAAGAGGTACAGCTCCTATAGCCTACTAGAAGGCTCTGGTTGTGGAACCTAGGAGTGTCCTACCAATCTTCACATCATTTTCTCGTTCTGATGTTAACAACGGTGGGGAATCAAGTGAGCAGCTGAATCATCAGTCCCTGTTTATCTCCATTATGTATCTTTAATTGACGTTTAATATTAATGTTTTGATAGCAGGACAGATACTTTCTTGTTTCTGGATTTGACAATTCAGTACACTGTAGGAAAGATATGCTATTTTTTTAAATGTATCTCTATAGTGCACCAAAATACAGTAACATATGCATCACCATCTAGCTCGAGTTTCGCGAATGATAGAGGAAATAAAGGCATGAAATATGTGCTACTACCTTCAATTGTTAATCATTTCTTTGTTTTCTGGCGGTGTTTCCGGTATAAAGTGCATTATCGGCAAATTTCTTTTCGTGACTGTATTGTGCATACTTCTTGCGAGTTTTATTTTCTTGTGGATAACTGCCGCAGATGGTGAGTCAGTAAAAAGCATAATGTGAAGTAACATGTTTAGCCGACGACATCACAGTTTCCAATACATTATCACAACAAACTGCACTAAAACAGACGTGTGTCGGAGAGATTTTGAATGTATGTGTATCGCTTAAACAGCATATTGTCGTAATACTAAAGTATGAGTATAAATACAAGAAGTGCCTATTACATCATGTTAACTTAGCAACTTAAATCTACATCTACATCTACATTTATACTCCGCAACCCACCCAACGGTGAGTGGCGGAGGGCACTTTACGTGCCACTGTCATTACCTCCCTTTCCTGTTCCAGTCGCGTATGGTTCGCGGGAAGAACGACTGCCGGAAAGCCTCCGTGCGCGCTCGAATCTCTCTAATTTTACATTCGTGATCTCCTCGGGAGTTATAAGTAGGGGGAAGCAATATACTCGATACCTCATCCAGAAACGCACCCTCTCGAAACCTGGGGAGCAAGCTACACCGTGATGCAGAGCGCCTCTCTTGCAGAGTCTGCCACTTGAGTTTGCTAAACATCTCCGTAACGCTATCACGGTTACCAAATAACCCTGTGACGAAACGGATCTTCTCTAACTCCTCCGTCAACCCGATCTGGTACGGATCCCACAATGATGAGCAATACTCAAGTATAGGTCGAACGAGTGTTTTGGCAGCCACCTCCTTTGTTGATGGACTACATTTTCTAAGGACTCTCCCAATGAATCTCAACCTGGTACCCGCCTTACCAACAATTAATTTTATATGATCATTCCACTTCAAATCGTTCCGCACACATACTCCCAGATATTTTACAGAATTAACTGCTACCAGTGTTTGTTCCGCTATCATATAATCATACAATAAAGGATCCTTCTTTCTATGTATTCGCAATACATTACATTTGTCTATGTTAAGGGTTAGTTGCCACTCCCTGCACCAAGTGCACACTCCCCTGTGGCACGCCAGAGGTTACTTTAACGTCTGTAGATGTCTCTCCGTTGATAACAACATGCTGTGTTCTGTTTGCTAAAAACTCTTCAATCCAGCCACACAGCTGGTCTAATATTCCTCAGGTTCTTACTTTGTTTATCAGGCGACAGTGAGGAACTGTATCGAACGCCTTCCGGAAGTCAAGGAAAATAGCATCTACCTGGGAGCCTGTATGTAATATTTTCTGGGTCTCATGAACAAATAAAGCGAGTTGGGTCTCACACGATCGCTGTTTCCGGAATCCATGTTGATTCCTACAGAGTAGATTCTGGATTTCCAAAAACGACATGTTACTCGAGCAAAAAACATGTTGTAAAATTCTACAACAAATCGACGTCAGAGATATAGGTCTATAGTTTTGCGCACCTGATCGACGACCCCTCTTGAAGACTGGGACTACCTGTGCTCTTTTCCAATCATTTGAAACCTTCCGTTCCTCTAGAGACTTGCGGTACACGGCTGTTAGAAGGGGGGCAAGTTCTTTCGTGTATTCTGTGTAGAATCGAATTGGTATCCCGTCAGGTCCAGTGGACTTTCCTCTGTTGAGTGATTCCAGTTGCTTTTCTATTCCTTGGACACTTATTTCGATGTCAGCCATTTTTTCGTTTGTGCGAGGATTTAGAGAAGGAACTGCAGTGCGGTCTTCCTCTGTGAAACAGCTTTGGAAAAAGGTGTTTAGTATTTCAGCTTTACGCGTGTCATCCTCTGTTTCAATGCCATCATCATCTCGGAGTGTCTGGATATGCTGTTTCGAGCCACTTACTGATTTAACGTAAGGCCAGAACTTCCTAGGATTTTCTGTCAAGTCGGTACATAGAATTTTACTTTCGAATTCACTGAACGCTTCACGCATAGCCCTCCTTACGCTAACTTTGACATCGTTTAGCTTCTGTTTGTCTGAGAGGTTTTGGCTGCGTTTACACTTGGAGTGGAGCTCTCTTTGCTTTCGCAGTAGTTTCCTAACTTTGTTGTTGAACCACGGTGGGTTTTTCCCGTCCCTCACAGTTTAACTCGGCACGTACCTGTCTAAAACGCATTTTACGATTGCTTTGAACTTTTTCCATAAACACTCAACATTGTCAGTGTCGGAACAGAAATTTTCGTTTTGATCTGTTAGGTAGTCTGAAATCTGCCTTCTATTACTCTTGCTAAACATATAAACCTTCCTCCCTTTTTTTTATATTCCTATTAACTTCCATATTCAGGGATGCTGCAACGGCCTTATGATCACTGATTCCCTGTTCTGCACTTACAGAGTCGAAAAGTTCGGGTCTGTTTGTAATCAGTAGGTCCAAGATGTTATCTCCACGAGTCGGTTCTCTGTTTAATTTTCGGATAATATGGCGACTCCTTGGGTTGCTTCTGTTAGCCAACCATAGCATAGAAACCGTTACTGGAACATCATGCTTCATTGCAGACTGAATATACATGAGAAATGATGAATGTCTCTATTTCAATATTTGGTTATTCGTATTAATACTTTCATATTACGAAAACAGGCGTCCTCAGTGATCCACCAGATAAAACATGCTATGCCGATTCTGGCTCGCCTAGTCAAAAGGATTTAATTTGTTTACACTTGTGATATAAGTCAAGCACACTTCTCTGTGATGTCATCATTATGAAGTCACAATCCACACCTGTTTTTCAGTGATATCATCAGATGTCAGATGATGGGAAATTTAAAAATTAATGATGGAGGATAATAGTGAATTTAAAACTTATACATGGCGGATGGAAGTAAATTAAAAAAATACAATAGGACGCTACCAGAAATTTTTTTACAATCAGTTACAGTGTAGTGAGGCTGTCAATATAGACATGTTGACATTTTTTTCCAAAAAAGTTCAGATATACATCGGCGATATTTTTTCCCCTGTTGTATCGATATCAAAAAGGCAATATCGAGCGCCAATATTTTTGTTTTATATTTTTTCACAATATTTGGTAAATATTTGAAGATGTTCTTTCGAAGTTGTAGTAGAACACAATTTTACTTTCACTGCTTGAAGAAGTTTTACTACTCTTTGAGCTTCCATCATGTCCAATCTTTTCTTCTGACTGTATGAAGCAAGTAGACGTGGCACAAAAGAAGAAGTCAGATTGCACTGAGGCTTGGCGGCATGAATGTAATAACAAGATTTCCGATGTGAAGAAATACCACACCAGCTGTCTAAAAAAATAATTTTTAAGTGTGCTATTTCTTCACATCGACATTCTTCAAAAACATTTGCTGAAAATGGTGAAGAAATACAAAACTGGTGTTTGTGGCGGGCAAAGATATGTAAGTGGAAATGCTGGTGTAATCGATGCTCGTTGGTACCAACAGAAACTGCAGCGTTAACTACCTCATGCAGTGATGCTATAACTGCGAGGTCGTTGCGTTTGCAGAACTGCAAAAACAGGGAAGTCGACATGAAGTGTTTTGGACAAATCGATAGGTGACGAAACTTAACGAAGGACCCATCAGACTACTTTTATTGAACCACTTACATGTAGTTACCATTCTTAGCAAGGTGGTTATTACCAAGCATGAACATGCATAATTTTCTTTTCAATTCTTGCTGTAACGCGGATAGGCAGGCTGCTAGCTTGTTAATGTACAGAATATCTAATAAAAAAATCAGTACTTAAAAATACAGCTCTACAGCCAGCAGTGCATTTACAATGGGCAGCCGAAATTTTATAGGCAAGTATGTTGATAGTTTCTCGATACTTTTTCGATATATCAAGAGCAAATAATGATATTTTTTTTAAATATCGAGATGGATTCCCGATATTCACTATACATTTTTTGCCAAACTCTCCATTTCAGAACTATACACAGTAATTTCCCACAGAATCATTTATCGAAAAAAATTCTAAAGCACACACACACATACACACACACACACAAAAGACATCCAACCTTCTTCATCTGAATTAGCAGCGTTTACAAAAGTATTCGTTTATACATTAAAAAATTACATGGGTCTCTCTCTCTCTCTCTCTCTCTCTCTCTCTCTCTCTCTCTCTCTCACACACACACACACACACACACATACAAGCGTCAGAATTCTGTGCTATGTTCAGAAGTATTGTCTCTAACAGTATTTCCAATGTCAAAAAATAAATAGGTAAGCACTTAATATTCTGTCTCATCAGAAAATTTTATCTCTTTGCATAGTATATTAGGGATGGAGGAGTTTGTGGAGAAAAATTAGACAAAAGTGTTCTATACATAAATTTCCTTATAAAAAGATTGCATTCCGAAGAAAAAGTAATGTCTGTTCCTGCACTTTCAGCTGCCCACTTTCAATGTCAGTCAAACATTACAGTAATTCCATGCTAGGGTATTAACTTTATCTTGCAGTACAAAACATTTGTCATGTTCTGCTGATAATGCTAAATCGTCAACCAGAGGAAACTACATGACATTTGGGTGAAATAGCATATTGCCCAGTAGCTGCTGACTGGTATTACGCAAATTGTAGGGACTACCATTACTGTGAATGGTGACCTTCGTTACCCCAATAGTATTCATCATGCACTTGGGGTAATGTTAGCCACCATGATTGGGACAATGGTAGTTCCTGCCATGGCCACCTTGCATTTTTTTTTTTAATGTTTACCACCATTTGCCATCTTTATTTTTGTAATTTCCTTGCAACTACCATTTTTTAATTTTTAATATTACCACTATTTTTAAATTTCCTGCCGTCTTGGAGATGTCATACGCTCAAGATCATTGAAGACATCAGTGTTCTTGTGATGGGCATGTTATTACCTTCACGATCATGTGATGTCCATGAAGGTAAAATCAGGTCAGAATTCTCATAGCATTCCTACTACAACATCTCGAAAACTTATGATTTCTAGTAAATTTGTTACACTAAAGTATCCAAGAGAGCCCTAGAACAACCATTTTGTCTAATGAAATGTTGCAACCCTCCCTGATATAGAAACTAAGAGCCGTGTTTGCCTTAAAGTATTAACAGCTGTAGTAGCATGTATAAAATTATTTCAGTGAATGTAAGCCCCCCCCCCCCCCCCAAGCACCAAAAAAGGCAAAGTCGATTTCATTTGCCGCAAAAGTTTTGAACAGATGTACTAGTATGTATGTTTTGACACTTTGTTGCTGAAATCTGCCTTTGTTTACTGCCGACAAGTATAAAAGTTTACTGACATTTCGTCTTCTTTTTTTCATTTCAGGTAGCCGTTCACAGTGATGCAGCAAGTGTAAGTAACAATAGCTTGACAGTCGCAAAGCAAATCACCCAGTGATATAAACAAAATAGAAACAGAATCCTCAATAAATTAACTTAAAATCCATGACTTAAACAAAATCTGTGTTATACACAGAGAGACGTTCCGACTACTGTACCAATTTTATGCAAGAATTAGAACATGATTTTGTCTAATCTAAATTAATAATAAAACTGTAAAACTGACGTGCTTGTCTGTTTGAACACGCTTCTCCTAAGCTACCGGACGAATTTTCACAGGGCTTCACAGATAACTTCAGCATACCTTGGGGCACTGTACAGACTTTAGCTTACAAAAATCGGATCACAGAAAAATTTCGTGATTTAAAGTTTTACCAAAAGTTTCTTGTCTGCCCGTTTGAACATGTTAGCCTTCAAAATTACTAGACGAATTTTCATGGGATTTTCGAATGTAACTTGAGGACAGCCTGGGACACCATATAGGCTTTATTTCATCACAACCGCATAATGGAAAAAAAAAATGTATCCATACACATAAAAATGTATGTATGTACATATGTTACACATCATCCAAAACCCAGAACCAATTTCAACCAATCTTGGTAACATATACTTACAGTCTGAATAGAACTGCTATGGAGGTAATAACCACCTACCTATCCAAGGGATGGGCGTGAAAATGAAGTGTAGGCCATAACACGTGAATACTCAGTTTTTATTCTTCCAGTATTTGACTTGCATCACATTCTATACATAAACACACTACAAGCTTTATGAAATTTTTTCTCGCTGACAACCCCGACAAAATGATGAAAGGAAAACAGTGTATCGCTTAATACAGATTCACTGCTCATTTTCGCATCAGGCATGGCATTTCAATTTATTGTTTCTTTACTACAACTGTAGGCCTATTCGTAACACATCTTGCAGACAGTGTTCACATATACCACTGAAAGTACCTCCAAAATCATATCATTGTGCAACTCATAGATCAAGATATATAATGTCATATTACTAAACCAATGAACCAATTTCGATGAAATTTGGTAAGGATACAGCTTGAACCCTGAGTAGGCTGCTTTAGACAGTGTGTAATACAAGTTACTTATTGATTTAGAAAATACACTCCTGGAAATTGAAATAAGAACACCGTGAATTCATTGTCCCAGGAAGGGGAAACTTTATTGACACATTCCTGGGGTCAGATACATCACATGATCACACTGACAGAACCACAGGCACATAGACACAGGCAACAGAGCATGCACAATGTCGGCACTAGTACAGTGTATATCCACCTTTCGCAGCAATGCAGGCTGCTATTCTCCCATGGAGACGATCGTAGAGATGCTGGATGTAGTCCTGTGGAACGGCTTGCCATGCCATTTCCACCTGGCGCCTCAGTTGGACCAGCGTTCGTGCTGGACGTGCAGACCGATAGAGACTACGCTTCATCCAGTCCCAAACATGCTCAATGGGGGACAGATCCGGAGATCTTGCTGGCCAGGGTAGTTGACTTACACCTTCTAGAGCACGTTGGGTGGCACGGGATACATGCGGACGTGCATTGTCCTGTTGGAACAGCAAGTTCCCTTGCCGGTCTAGGAATGGTAGAACGATGGGTTCGATGACGGTTTGGATGTACCGTGCACTATTCAGTGTCCCCTCGACGATCACCAGTGGTGTACGGCCAGTGTAGGAGATCGCTCCCCACACCATGATGCCGGGTGTTGGCCCTGTGTGCCTCGGTCGTATGCAGTCCTGATTGTGGCGCTCACCTGCACGGCGCCAAACACGCATACGACCATCATTGGCACCAAGGCAGAAGCGACTCTCATCGCTGAAGACGACACGTCTCCATTCGTCCCTCCATTCACGCTTGTTGCGACACCACTGGAGGCGGGCTGCACGATGTTGGGGCGTGAGCGGAAGACGGCCTAATGGTGTGCGGGACCGTAGCCCAGCTTCATGGAGACGGTTGCAAATGGTCCTCGCCGATACCCCAGGAGCAACAGTGTCCCTAATTTGCTGGGAAGTGGCGGTGCGGTCCCCTACGGCACTGCGTAGGATCCTACGGTCTTGGCGTGCATCCGTGCGTCGCTGCGGTCCGGTCCCCGGTCGACGGGCACGTGCACCTTCCGCTGACCACTGGCGACAACATCGATGTACTGTGGAGACCTCATGCCCCACGTGTTGAGCAATTTGGCGGTACGTCCACCCGGCCTCCCGCATGCCCACTATACGCCCTCGCTCAAAGTCCGTCAACTGCACATACGGTTCACGTCCACGCTGTCGTGACATGCTACCAGTGTTAAAGACTGCGATGGAGCTCCGTATGCCACGGCAAACTGGCTGACACTGACGGCGGGGGTGCACAAATGCTGCGCAGCTAGCGCCATTCGACGGCCAACACCGCGGTTCCTGGTGTGTCCGCTGTGCCGTGCGTGTGATCATTGCTTGTACAGCCCTCTCGCAGTGTCCGGAGCAAGTATGGTGGGTCTGACACACCGGTGTCAATGTGTTCTTTTTTCCATTTCCAGGAGTGTATAATGTGAATTAGGGAATTATATTTACTCTTTGAAATAGCTATTTACTTTTTCACTTTTGAAATTTATCATATCTGCGAAAATAGTTCTACAAGTTCATATGTACTATGTGATATGATTCAAAGTAAAGTATGCAATGCTTTAACAATATTCAGTGTGTTTGATCCATACTTCCACACTATTTCTTGCATAATGTACACATTGTATAATGTATAGCCACTTCAATAGCAAGATGCATAGATGCGGATGCGCCCAGCTGCCCATGCTCCTCTGCACACACTCCTTGGCAGCACCATTGCGCATGCCTATGCGGTGTGTGATGGGACAGCTTGGGATGGAGAGCAGAGCAGAGAACACATCAGGGGATATCTTAGCCTTGAAGTATGCTACAAGCTGGGATATGCAAATGATTAGCATTTTAGAGAAACTGCACAAAGTAGATAGGAATAACACAACAAACATTCCTTGTATAAGGGAAGATTATGCAGCTATTTTTCCTACTGTACTGTATATACTCAACAAGTAAACTTCCTTTATTTTCTGTCCTTCCTGGTGTTGTAATTTTATTGATGTTAACTGGACTGGATAGTATGTTGAAAGGAGGCTATGAGATCATCAACAAAAGTAAATCATTGGTAATGATTGTAGTTGAGTTAAACCAGATGATGCAGGGGGAATTAGGTTAGAAAATTAACTAAATGTAGAAATGAGTTTTGTTATTTGAGAAGGGAAGTAACTTGCAGTAGGAGAAGTAAGTAGGACATAAATTGCAGACTGGTAATACCAAGAAAACCTTATCTGAAACAGTTAGATTGGATAAGTAGTAAAGAGGTATTGAATGGCTTCGGTGAGGAAAGAAATTTATGGCCCATCTTCACTAAAATAAGGGGTTGGTTGACAGAACACAGTAATGGACGGCTGTAAGAATGTGATATGTCGCATTTCATGATTTTATAGGAAGTGTGTGTGTTCCATGTTTTCATGGACTGAACTCTGGGGAGTGCTGCAGTGGTGACATGGCAGTACATGTTATTCCTCTGCACTCTTGTGGATGATGTCACTAATAGGAAGGGCTAAAGAATCATGCCATAACACAAAACCATTTCAGAATTAGACATGTGCTATTACGAATGTGCTGTACAGAATTAAACAATACACATTAACTAAGATATGTGACACAGCATACTTTAAAGCAGAACATACGGGAATGGTTTGAAAAGTTCTCAGAACGGAAGAGGAAAAAAGTACTGACATCACTGAAACCTTTTTTATTTTTCAATGTAGTCTTGGGCCAACGATGTTCCAGTGCCTTGATCCCATCTCGAAAATGAGTTTCCTCCAGTCCTGCAAAAAGTTGTCAACTCTGGCTATCAATTCTTGAAGTGAATCTTCATCCACCAAGAGAAATTTTCAGTTTTTGGATGAGCTGGAAGTCTGACGTAACCACATCTGGTGAATAAGGCGGGTGTGGCAACAATTCATACCTTAGTTTGTGTAATTTTGCCATGGCAAAAGCACATGTGTGCGGGTGTGCGTCAAGAGTCGCAGCACCCATCTTGCAGATAAGTTTTTCATTTCTAATTCTTCACTTAAAATGTGATATGCTCTTTCAGATGACATCTGGCAAGAATGAGCAATTTCATGCAATTTCAATTGGCAATCCTCCATCACCATTTTGTGCACTTTTGCAATGATTTCTGGAGTAGTGACACATCTTGGCCGACCACTGCACAGATCATCATCTGAGCTATCCCAACCAAATTTAAATTCATTTTTCCACTTGGCAACATTTGAATAGGAATTAGCAGAGTCCTCCAGTGTATTCTGTAAATTGGCATGTATGTCCTTTACTTTCATACCTTTCTTTACAAAGTACTTAACACTGCTCGAATCTCGATTTTTTCCATCTTCACAAATCACTACGCGGGAACAACAGAGCCATGTCACTGCCACAGCTCTCTACAGAGAGCACTGACGTGACACTTGTTTACAGGAAACAGTCCAATGAATATCATGTGAACAACTCGTTGCGCTAGTGCTGACATCTCATGGTGATTCCAAGAACTTTTCAAACCACCCTTGTACAACAGAATAAAATTCTTGTGACTTTGATGGTGTTCTTATTTGTCCATCAACTGAGTAATGTTCAACACAGATAATTACATCAAACTTGCTGTAGCCTTTAACAAAACAGGCCTTTCATCTAATTTCTGCACATTGGAGTGTAACACATAGCAGATACATTCGGAGGGCAGGTTTTGGTAGAAGTCAGATGTTCTTGTTTATTCATGAACTGAATCATATCTATCAGATCCACATTTTTCTTGTTACTGATCAGAAGCTACGTGTGGTACAAGACAGCAACTGATCAGGGTCAAGTAACCCATAAGTAAGTGGAAACACTGGACAACAATTCCTTGATCTCAGAATATTGTGTTTTATCCTTGCATAGAGTGAGACAGGGTGATCTTGGGGTATTTCGAGCCACACAAACTCTGTTATTTTCACTACACATTTTGTTAGACCAGCCAGTATACACTGACAGTCCTTGAAGTCATTTTGGCTTATTTCTGTCACAGAGGACAGTTTTTTCATCCAAGATTTGGCAATGACATGTGCCCAATCTTCAGGAGCTATAGGTTTAAATAATTTTTTATGACATTCAATGAGGATGAAGGTCCAGTCACATGATAAGAAGCTATGGCCAGAGACCATAATTTTCTGATTTCTAGAAATCAAATACATATATAAGGACACACTGCACCAATTTTTGTTCTGACCAACACAACAGTCTGGCTAAATTATCAACTTCCTTTCTTCACCATGGGTTAGCTTCTGAAAATTTATTACAATATGTTTTAATATACATCATGCAATTTCTTTAGAGTCCCTTTTGGCAACCAATTAATGCCATAAATACATAGAAGCAAGCCAAATATTCATATTGTGAACAGCAAAGTTGTAACATGTGTATTATCTTTGGTAATACATAGTTGAACGCATAAGAGAAGGGTAGTAAAGTACACTCATGTTCAGAAAAAAACAGAATACCTCGAATGACTAGAGACAGGACATTCATATTTGCAGGACATGTACATTAGTAATCTCTGCAAAAATGATTAGCATTTCAATCACATCGGCCTGTGATATCACGGTGCAACACCACCTACTGGTGAAATGTGCCCGTGGGTCTCATTGTTACTATAAACTGAAGTTAATGGACCAGTGTGACTTGAGAAAATGTGCAGGATACCTTGCAGACATATACCTTAGCCATACCATCAAATCAATGAGTCTGAAAGAGGACAAATTATTGGCATGAGAAAATGTGATGCATCCATCTGGGAAATAACTGCTCGTCTGAGATGAAGTGTTTCAGCAGTGCAACAGGTGTGTCTAGAATGGTTGATGCGTGGTCATAGAACACAATGAAATAGGTCAGGTTGCACCACCCAGACCACCCCCAAGAAGATCGACATCCCATCCAAATGGCATTGTATGACAGATATGCGTCCTCCTCAGCTCTGCCACACAGTTGAACAGTGTAACACATCGTACATGATCAGCAGTGACAGTCTGCCACCATTTATTACAGCATGGGTTTCATGCATGTCATCCACTTCTCCACCTATCTTTTACAAACGTGCAGAAACATGCTAGATGGCAATGGTGTATGTAACGACGTCACTGGGGACGGGAATGTGATCAGATAGTATTTTCAAACAAATCCGGATTCTGTTAGTGTCAAAATGATAGCAGCATTTCGTTTCGCCACAGACAGGGTTTGCGGCATCATAGTGACCACATTCCCACAAGACATACAGCGCCAACTCTAGGCCTAATGGTGTGGGGTGCTATTGGTTACAACCACAAATCACAGTTAGTGTTTGTCCAGGGCACTGTGACCAGTGTGACCTACATGAATGACATCGTGCAACCTGTAGCCATATCCTTTCTGCACAATATCCCAGACGTCATTTTTCAACAAGACTATGCACGGCAACATGTTGCTGAATGAACATGTGCTGTCTTGGTGTCACAGGATGTCAGCCTTTTGTCCTGGCCTGCCAGATCACCAGACTTGTCGCCAGTCAGAAATATGTGGAATGTGGTAAAACAACAAGTGCAGTGCTGTGACCCAGTGCCAACCACCACAGATAAACTTTGGAACCAGGCGAATGCAGCATGGATGGCCAAACCACAGGGCACCATTTGCACCTTATACACATCGATGCCATCACACATGGAACAACTTATGAGGAACCATGGCTGACCCATTGGCATCTGCTGTTTTACTGTGTTGTATTTCATTTTATTTCTAACTGTTTCCTTTCCTTTTGTGATACATAGCCTATGTAACTATTGCAATGATGATCTTTATTAAATACATGAGCAAATGAGACAATTTCAATTAAGAACAACATTTAAATGAATTTTACCTGTACATAGGTCCTCACCCCGTAGCGGCCAATATGAAGGCATCCTGCACTCCCCATAACCCACTCTAGGAATTGGCCAACTTACAGACTTACAGTTAGCACACTGTAGAGGCAGATTAAGGCTCGACTATACCGAAGTCACAAAAGTCATCTGATAGCAATATGCACACATACAGATGGCAGTAGCACCACATACACAAGATATAAAAGGGCAATGCGATGGTGGAGCTGTCGTTTTACTCATATGATTCATGTGAAAAGGTTTCTGAAGTGATTATGGCCACACCATGGGAATCAACAGATTTTTTAATGCAGAATGGTAGTTGAAGCTAGACATAGGGTCATTCCATTTCATAAATTGTTGTTGTTGTTGTTGTGGTCTTCAGTCCTGAGACTGGTTTGATGCAGCTCTCCATGCTACTCTATCCTGTGCAAGCTTCTTCATCTCCCAGTATCTACTGCAACCTACATCCTTCTGAATCTGCTTAGTGTATTCATCTCTTGGTCTCCCTCTATGATTTTTACCCTCCACACTGCCCTCCAATGCTAAATTTGTGATCCCTTGATGCCTCAGAACATGTCCTACCAACCGATCCCTTCTTCTAGTCAAGTTGTGCCACAAACTTCTCTTCTCCCCAATCCTATTCAATACCTCCTCATTAGTTACGTGATCTACCCACCTTATCTTCAGCATTCTTCTGTAGCACCACATTTCGAAAGCTTCTATTCTCTTCTTGTCCAAACTAGTTATCGTCCATGTTTCACTTCCATACATGGCTACACTCCATACAAATACTTTCAGAAACGACTTCCTGACACTTAAATCTATACTCGATGTTAACAAATTCCTCTTCTTGAGAAACGCTTTCCTTGCCATTGCCAGTCTACATTTTATATCCTCTCTACTTCGACCATCATCAGTTATTTTACTCCCTAAATAGCAAAACTCCTTTACTACTTTAAGTGTCTCATTTCCTAATCTAATTCCCTCAGCATCACCCGACTTAATTTGACTACATTCCATTATCCTCGTTTTGCTTTTGTTGATGTTCATCTTATATCCTCCTTTCAAGACACTGTCCATTCCGTTCAACTGCTCTTCCAAGTCCTTTGCAGTCTCTGACAGAATTACAATGTCATCGGTGAACCTCAAAGTTTTTACTTCTTCTCCATGAATTTTAATACCTACTCCGAATTTTTCTTTTGTTTCCTTTACTGCTTGCTCAATATACAGATTGAATAACATCGGGGAGAGGCTACAACCCTGTCTCACTCCCTTCCCAACCGCTGCTTCCCTCTCATGCCCCTCGACTCTTATAACTGCCATCTGGTTTCTGTACAAACTGTAAATAGCCTTTCGCTCCCTGTATTTTACCCCTGCCACCTTCAGAATTTGAAAGAGAGTATTCCAGTTAACATTGTCAAAAGCTTTCTCTAAGTCTACAAATGCTAGAAACGTAGGTTTGCCTTTTCTTAATCTTTCTTCTAAGATAAGTCGTAAGGTCAGTATTGCCTCACGTGTTCCAACATTTCTACGGAATCCAAACTGATCTTCCCCGAGGTCGGCTTCTACCAGTTTTTCCATTCGTCTGTAAAGAATTCGCGTTAGTATTTTGCAGCTGTGACTTATTAAACTGATAGTTCGGTAATTTTCACATCTGTCAACACCTGCTTTCTTTGGGATTGGAATTATTATATTCTTCTTGAAGTCTGAGGGTATTTCGCCTGTCTCATACATCGTGCTCACCAGATGGTAGAGTTTTGTCATGACTGGCTCTCCCGAGGCCATCAGTAGTTCAAATGGAATGTTGTCTACTCCCGGGGCCTTGTTTTGACTCAGGTCTTTCAGTGCCCTGTCAAACTCTTCACGCAGTATCTTATCCCCCATTTCGTCTTCATCTACATCCTCTTCCATTTCCATAATATTGTCCTCAAGTACATCGCCCTTGTATAAACCCTCTATATACTCCTTCCACCTTTCTGCCTTCCCTTCTTTGCTTAGAACTGGGTTTCCATCTGAGTTCTTCATATTCATACAAGTGGTTCTCTTCTCTCCAAAGGTCTCTTTAATTTTCCTGTAGGCAGTATCTATCTTACCCCTAGTGAGACAAGCCTCTACATCCTTACATTTGTCCTCTATCCATCCCTGCTTAGCCATTTTGCACTTCCTGTCGATATCATTTTTGAGACGTTTGTATTCCTTTTTGCCTGCTTCATTTACTGCATTTTTATATTTTCTCCTTTCATCAATTAAATTCAATGTTTCTTCTGTTACCCTAGGATTTCTATTAGCCCTCGTCTTTTTACCTACTTGATCCTCTGCTGCCTTCACTACTTCATCCCTCAGAGCTACCCATTCTTCTTCTACTGTATTTCTTTCCCCTATTCCTGTCAATTGTTCCCTTATGCTCTCCCTGAAACTCTGTACAACCTCTGGTTCTTTCAGTTTATCCAGGTCCCATCTTCTTAAATTCCCACCTTTTTGCAGTTTCTTCAGTTTCAATCTGCAGTTCATAACCAATAGATTGTGGTCAGAATCCACATCTGCCCCAGGAAATGTCTTACAATTTAAAACCTGGTTCCTAAATCTCTGTCTTACCATTATATGATCTATCTGATACCTTTTAGTATCTCCAGGATTCTTCCAGGTATACAACCTTCTTTTATGATTCTTGAACCAAGTGTTGGCTATGATTAAGTTATGCTCTGTGCAAAATTCTACAAGGCGGCTTCCTCTTTCATTCCTTCCACCCAATCCATATTCACCTACTATGTTTCCTTCCTTGTTAGGGAATTCAATATTCCAAGATTTACAGCGTCAAGAGTGTGCCGAGAATACCATATTTCAGGAATTACCGTGGTAACTGACAAGCAACACTGCATTAAATGACTGCAGAAATCTATGTGTGATGTACAATAAACGTATCCATTAGACAGTCCAGCCAGATTTGGTGTTAATGGACTATGATGACACATGACCAACGTAAATGACTTTGCCAACAGCACATCACCTGCAGGATCTCTCCTGGGTTCGTGACCATATCGGTTGGACCCCAAACCCAAACAACTGGGAAACTCTGACATGGTCAGGTGAGTCCCAATTTCAGTTAGTAAGAGCTGATGCTAGGATTCGAGTGTGGTGCACATCCTATTAGGCCATGGACCCAAGCTGTCAACAAGGCACTGTGGGAGGTGGCGGTAGCACTGAAATGATCGGGGCTGTGTTTACATGGAATGGACTAAGTCCTCAGTTATGTTCGGCAACTTGGAGACCATTTGCAGCCATTCATGGACTTCACGTTCCCAAACAACAATGGAATTTTTATGGATGACAATGTGACATGTCACCGGGCTACAGTTGCTTGTGATTGGTTTGAAGCACATTCTGGACAGTTCAAGTGAATGATTTGGCCACCCAGATTCCCCAACAGGAATCCCATTGAACATTTATGGGACATAATCATGAGGTTAGTTCATGCACCAGCAACACTTGTCGCAATTATGGATTGCTATAGAGGTAGCATAGCTCAATATTTCTACAGGGGACTTTCACTGACTTATTGAGTCCATGCCACTTGGAGCTCCTGCATTAAACCAGGCAAAAGGAAGCCCAACACGATTTTGGGAGGTATCCCATGACTTGTCATCTCATTGTATACAGTACACAGATAAACGTGGATGTAGATTGCAGCATTTGTACAGAACTGGAGATGTTCTTTCAGAATAGACTTGTTTGGAGAACTTCATCGAACCAGCCTTCATACGTAAGACCGTAACAACAATAGTATTGCTCTTCCCACAGGTGGTGAATCACCATCAGTGGTCCAGCAGCTTCAGAGGCACCTCTGGTGTCACTGATGGATCAAAGACGGTGGTGAAGCGGCAGGCAGACAGCATTGGGACAGGCAGTGGAATGATTGGTGGTGGTGCTGAGGCAGCCAAAGGTGGAATTGACGCTGCCAAGGTCGCCATGCAGACGCCCATTGAGATGGCCAAGACGGGCGCCGCAGGTGGCATCCAGGCTGCCGAGAAAGTTCAGGGCTGATACCTGCTGGAGACCAGAAAACATTCTACTGGTAAATATTGATTGTCTGCAACAGGAAGACTCTTTACTGGTGGCTTACGGGAATGCTAAATGGCACATCAGTGTCACCAATGGAGGAGCAGTGCAATGGGAGTGGAGGTGACACCTATATCTACATTTGTTCACAATGTCCTGACTGAATTCACAGCAGTGTACGATGAGCTGAGGAAGCAAGCTTTGCCCACTGATGTCCAATACATTGACTGTCTCAGTGAGAAGGGGGATGTGGGTGCAACAAATTGTGCATTCCTCACGCAGTGCAGAACTACACATGTGCCTACTGCTGCAGCATAGCTGTTACAACGTAATGGCTAGTGTACACACAAATGCTGTCTCTTAAGATTGCTAGTATTGGCAGCAACCAGACGTAAAACACTAGTGGCCCAAAGTTGACCAACTTCTGATGATTCAGAACTAGGGAGACTTGGTCAGGATGTTGTGAACAAATAGTACACCTAATTCTGTAATAGCCAGCTGAGAAGAATACCTGTTAGGGGTAAAGCAGGGGGCTGGGAGATATACATACCTCTTACTCCCCTCCATCCTGCTGCTGTCCACCATTGGTGTTATTGGCTGTTCAAAAAATATTTCCTCAGTAGTAATGTTCATTGGCTGTCATATTGTGTTTCATTGCATGTCATTTATGGTCTCCAGTTTCTTCTTTTTTTTATATACATCACTAGTGAGAAAGAGACAAATCCTAGTGAGATATGCATGCAGACATGACATCCAAATTGCATCAGTAAACAGGTAAGGAAAACCTACCATTGGCAATGGTTTAGCTGAATAAATCAAAGTGTTGAGTATGACAAAAAACTCATTTAGTAGTTGCATACACAGTAACACAATTAATAAAGTATTTATACAGCAGCTGTTGATACTATTTACAAATAGAGAATCTGACTGATTATTTTGGAAGTATCGGTAAAATGTCGTGTGACTAGGGCCTCCCATCACGTAGACTGTTCGCCGGGTGCAAGTCTTTCGATTTGACACCACTTGGGCTACTTGCGAGTCGACGGGGATGAAATGATGATGATTAGGACAACACAACACCCAGTCCCTGAGCGGAGAAAATCTCCGACCCAGCTGGGAATCGAGCCCGGGCCTTAGGATTGGCATTCTGTCGCGCTGATCACTCAGCTACAGGGGGCAGACATTGGTAAAATGAATAGGTGATATAAATTAATATATTTATGAGAAGCAGTCAAATGAAAACTGAATACTGGCCACAAGAGGATCATGGAATGGTTCCATTCAAATTAATCACCACTTCCATTAAGACATTTATCCCACTGGGAGACAAGATGATCAATTTCTGTTTCATAGAACATGGTTAGCAACAGATGGATCCACAACAACATCCACTCTTGCACTTCCTCATCTGACCGAAATTGGATATTTGTGGTAAGGACTATGGGATCAAACTGCTGAGACCATCAGTCCTTAGGCTTACACACTGCTTAATCTAACTTAAACTAACTTAAGCCGAGGGAGGACTCAAACCTCCGCCGGAGCTGTGTGAACCGTGACAAGACGCCTCAGACCGCATGGCTACCCCATGCAGCATCTGACTGGAACAGACATCTTCAGGTCGCCAAAGGTGTGAAAATCACATTGTGAAAGATATGGACTGTACGGAGGATGTTCCAGTGTTTCCAAACCAAATCACTGAAGAGTAGCCTTTTCCAATTGACAATGTTAGGGCAGACATTATTGTGCCACAGGATGATCTTGTCCAACAGAATTCTGACAGCCCAAAGGTAAACAACAAAGCTAACAGTGAAAACATCCCACATCTCTTCTGCGAAAGAAATCCAAAGTTGTTCACAAAAGTTCTGTTAAGGTCTTGATGACCTTCTTCTTTGACTGCAAAAGCATGGAACCACAGTCAATGTGCTGTGCTATGAAGACACTTTGCAGAAACTGTGACACACCCTAAAATCAAATGCCAAGGAATTCTGTCAGACAAAATAATCCTGATAACACGAGCACCCAGACTGCCAATCGGATGAAGGCTATGTTTCAGTGATTTGGTTTGGAAATACTGCTACGTCCTCTATACAGTCCAGATCTTTCACCATGTGATTTTCACATTTTTCGTGACCTGAAGAAAAATGCATGTGAACTTTGATTTTAGTCAATCAAGGAAGTACAAGGATGGGTGCGGTTGTGGATATGTTAGTAGCTGACCATATCCTAGAAAACAGGCATTGATCATCTCATCTGCCAGTGGTATAAAAGTCTTAGTGTATGTGGTGAATAGAACCATTCTATGATCAAGTTGTGGCGGGTGTTCGATTTTCATTTGACTGCCCCTTATTCATTGCTCAGAACTGTACAAGCCACTCACAGTTATGTCCTATAATTACATTTCTGAAAATGTTTTTAGAAAAGTGTGCACTATTCTGTCTAGGGCATGTCACCAGCTCACAGCAACATTCCTGTTGTGTGCATTCTTATGAGCTACAGGCACTAATCCACACTTTTGCAAACCACTCTGAAGTGCATGGCAGAGGATACCAGTACTTCCAAATGTACCATGTGTTAAGAGTTTCTTCCATATCTGCATCCACATTTGGAAACCATTGTGAAGTGCATGACACAGGGTGCTTTCCATTGCACCAGGTACTAGGGCTGCCTACCACTCCATTCACATATAGCCACAAGAAGAATGATTGTTTAAATGCCTCTGTCCTACACGTAGTTCAATCTTATCTACAAGGTCCCTAGGGGAGTAATATGTAGGGTTGTAGGATATTTCTAGATTCATCACTTAAAGTAGCTCTTGAAACTCTGTAAGTATACTTTTGTGGGATACTTTATGTCTATCTCCAACTGCAGTTCAGGTTTTTCAACATTTCTATGATGCCCTGCCATGAGCCAGACAAATCAGTGACAATTTGGCTGCCTTCTTTGTATACATTCAGTAGTCACTGTTAATGCTATTTCGTAAGGGTTCTACACACCTGAGACAGATTCTAGGATGTCACATGTGTGTTTTGTACACAATCCCTACTATTCTACCAATCAGTCAAAGCCTCCCACCTGATTTACCAATGACTTAGCCCGTTGATCATTCCATTTTATATCCCTACAAATTGTTACACAGTGGTATTTGTATGACTTAAGTGATTCCAATTGTGATTCATTGCTATTGTAGTCATAGGATACACATTTTCAAATGTTTAAAGCAAACTGGCAATATTTGAACCACTTTAAAATATTGCCAGGATCTGATTGATTATCAAAGTAGTTTCCACAGGCAATAGGCCTAGTTGATTATAGAGAGGCACACCATATGCGAGAAGTCTAAAGTTGAAACATTGTCTACAAGGTCATTAATATAGAACAGCAACAGCAAGGTTTTCAAAACAGTTATATAGGCCTACCTGAAGTTACGTCTTCATCTGTCAATGATTCTCCATCAAGGATGACTAAGAATTCCTCAGTCCAGGAATAAATTTCATTCATTCTTTTAAAAAAAAGCATAAGTGTGGAACTGATTGAATGCTTTTTGGAAATCAAGAAATACTGCATCTACCTGGCTACCGCACTTTGACCTATATGATTCAAGATGTCATGTGAGTGAAGTGTGAGTTAAGTATCACATGACATGTTTTTGTAATCCATGCTGGTTGGCACAGAGGTCATCCTGTTCAAGATACATCATTACATTTGAGCTCAGAATACAGTCTAAGAATCTAAAACCAATGGATGTCAAGGATATTGGATGTTATCTTTTTAGATTACTTCTGTTACCACCCACTGGATAAAACATTTCATTCGAGGTGTGTACTATGGTTGAAAGAGGCGCTAACTCAAATGCAAATTTGGTGAATAAATTGACAGGCATTGCACTGAGTTCTGGAGTTAGACATTAGTGACTGCAGTTCCTTAGTGCTGCTGACACGTGTATCTATTTCACTCATCCTTGCAGTGTTGTGAGAATCAAACTGGCTTTTCTTTCATAAAGAAACCTTTGAAAACAGGGTTCAGCATTTCTGCTTTACTGCCCTCCGTTTCAGTTTCTGGTTTGTCCATGAGTGTCTGGACACTAACCTTTATGCCTCTAACAACATATGATCTCTGTATGACTAAAATTCCTTTGAGTTTTATGAGAGATCTTTCAATAACATTCTGCTACAGTTGTAATTGAAAATTTCATATATTACCCTCATAATAGCCAAAGAAGTTTCGTTCAGCATATTCCAATCTATAGCTCCATTATGCAGTAGTTCCTGTTCCTTTAGAAGGTACTTTATTGTGACTGTAGGGCATATATCATAGAAGGTCCCTCCCATTGTGAACTCTTCTAAGTACCAGTACACATCTATCATGTTCATGGTTAACTACTCTTTTAAACTTGATCCATAGTTCCTCTACAGTCTACCATCCAGAATACATGTTTCAGGTTTCTCATGGAGATATGACACTACTACCTCTTTGTCTAGCTTGCTGAACATACAAAATTTTCTTCGTGGTTTAGTTGCCCTTTGTATTTCATTAATTTTTGTTGCTACAACTGTCTCATGAGCACTAATAAAGTTTCTATGTGGTCATCCTCAAAGATGTCAGGTGTGTTTGTTGCTGCTAGATCCAACATAATTCCATCATGAGTGGGCTTCCAAACTATCTGTTCTAGGTACTTTTAAGACTAGATATTTATTAAAGTTTCACAAGATGTACTGTCATGCCCACCACTTACAAATATGTAATTACCTGAATTGATTGTTGGGTGATTTAAGTTCCCTCTGAAGATGATAGTATGACTGTGGGACTTATGTACTAGCGAAATGAAGTTTTCCTAAAGTTTCTGGTTACAAATGATGGTGATCTTGGTAGGCAATAGAAAGATCCAATTAAAGTTTATCCCCATGCTTAATACTGTGTCTTGCCCTAACACTGTGACATTTGCTCTCAATTTCTACCTTGGTGGATCTGAGTTTCTTGTCTACCATGACAAATACACCACCATTTCACATTAGTCTATTCTTTTAATATAAACTTAAATTTTCCACAAAAAACTCACTGTTATCAATTTTTGGCTAACCATCTTTCTAAACCTAGTATTATGTGAGCTCCACTGCCTCTTAGGAGCACATAAAGCTATGGCACTCTGTTGTGAATGCTTTGACAGTTAACCTCTATCATTTTAATACTCCACCCGAAGGGGTGTTTGTTTGGATTTTACACTAATGTTTCCCAGTCTCCTATAGTTATAGTTATCAGCACTAAAGGAGAGTTGCTTAATCCAAAAAGCCGTAGTGTGTACACACACACAGTCACCAATCTGGGTAGAAGCCGCTGAAGTGAAATCTGCACCTGGGATATTTTGAATGATGTAAGTCTAGGAAGTCACAGCCTATCTTGTCACAGAACCTTTGAAGTCTCTGGTTCAAGCTTTCCACTCAACTAAGAACCAGCAGGTCAGGATCAGTTCTGAGGACAGAGCTGCAGAGTGTGAGTTTTGTCGAATCTTCATGAACAAGGCTGGTCTTCAGAAAGTGCTCTGCCAGTTGCTGGAATGATCCAAGTATTGCCTTAGAGCCCTGATGACAGATACCATTTATTTCAATGTACACCACAATTTGTCTCTTTGGCTGCTGGAACAATCTCTTAAACTTGTTGAATGAGGCCCCCACGCATAGACACTGAGTGCATCTGCATTTCTACTCCTTAATGCCATTTCCCTAATGAGTAGTAGTATTCAAAATATCTTTGAACTGCTTGTAGTGTGTTTAAAATTAGTTGTGACTTTTGATGTTTGGCTCGCTAGAGGGTATGTGATGCCAGTGACCGGGTAACACCAATGGCGAGCTGGATTTCCCTACTTCACTGCCGGGTGTTTGATTGGTAAAGAGCCACTGTTGCAACACCATGGATAAACAGTACCACATGGTGTCAAGCATTAGATGCAAATCTGCATTCATCAGCTATCATTGTATTTTTTGCACTGAAGTGTTTTGTGGTATCAGGTATAGTGAACAAGTGTTTTGTGTTGATGTTGCATTAATAACAACAGTGCAGCATATCTGAACATGAGATTCACATTAAAATTTGTCATCCAAGAACACATTCACTGGCTGTGGAGGTAAAAATTCCTCTGAATTCAACAACAGTAATGGACAATGCTCATACCACTCTCCAACAATGCAGTGGAGGAAAGTGGATATTTTGCTCTGGGTAGAAAGAAATGTTCCATTGGATGAAGTTCAACATAGCATGCATAAGCCAGAGTTGATGGAACTTGTAGTGTTGTACAAGCCAAACACCCATGCCACCAGGTCAACAAACTAGCTAATGCTAAAGGAAATAATTTCATCAGCCTTCCTCTTTATCATGCTCATTTAAATCCAACTGAGAATCTGTGGGTCTAGATGAAAAGTAATGTGGCAAAAAACACTAAGAAATGTACATTCAGTGAGGTTGAAATGCTGACAAAAGAAGCTGTTGCAAATTTAACACCACATGACTGCTATCAAGTTGTTAGCCACACCAAGAAGCTAGTTGAGGAGAGGGTTCGTGAAGGACTGTGACAAGTATTGAGTAATGCCTAACTTTTCTTGTTGCCATGTTAAAATCTGCTTATTTTGCCAAAACACAACAGAGTGTCACTAACATTATAATTCAGTTGAAAAAGTAATTATGACAGAATACTGAAACAGTATAATATTAAACAAGCAACTAAGGACAGAACAGGTAAATAGTTTATGAAAAACCCCATTCTCAGTATAAAAATCACTGTATAATTTCTTCACTTATATAGCTGCAAAACCCACAACAGTTCTCATTTCACCAGCTATCAATGGTTCGTAAAAATTACATTATTTCAATGAAAAAAAAATGCAGTTACTTGAATACCATGGTAGATATGGAATTTTAAATATTAAACTATGGAAAATCCAGGATGGAATGTAACAATACCAGAGTAGGAAAGTTGCTACTCACCATATAGTGGAGATGTTGAGTCGTGATAGGCACAACAAAAAGATTCACACAATTAAAGCTTTCGGCCATTAAGGCCTTTGTCAGCAGTAGGCACACATACACACACGCAAACACACACACACACTCACATAAACACAACTTACACACATGTCTACAGTCTCAGAGACCTGAGACCACACTGCAAACAGTACCACCAGTGCATGATGGGAGTGGCAACTGGGTGGGGGGTAAGGAGGAGGCTGGCATGGGGAGAGTGTTGTGGACTGGCAAGACAGCCAATCCACTAGGAGGAAGCCGAATGGCACGAGTTTAAGCTCACGCAGGCTGGCGTGAGGTCTGGAACAGTTAAAGGGATTGAGACTAGCAAATAAAGTACGTAGCTGATGGAATACTTAACTTTAATTCATAACTGGCGAACATCGCTCTTGACGGTACATGTTTTACAGCATCAATAGTAACTGGTAATGGCGCCTTGCTAGGTCGTAGCAAATGACGTAGCTGAAAGCTATGCTAACTATCGTCTCGGCAAATGAGAGCGTAATTTGTCAGTGAACCATCGCTAGCAAAGTCGGCTGTACAACTGGGGCGAGTGCTAGGAAGTCTCTAGACCTGCCGTGTGGCGGCGCTCGGTCTGCAATCACTGATAGTGGTGACACACGGGTCCGACGTATACTAACGGACCGCGGCCGATTTAAAGGCTACCACCTAGCAAGTGTGGTGTCTGGCGGTGACACCACAGAGAGGAAGGGATAGTATGGTGGGAGTGGCAGATAGTCAAGTGTTGCAGTTAAGACGGAGGGCAGGAGAGAAGGTGCAGAGGGGGGAGGGGGTAAGTAGCGGACAGGAAAGAAATAAAAGAAATTAAAAGACTGGGTGTGGCAGTGAAATGACAGCTGTGTAGTGCTGGAATGGGAACAGGGAGGGGGCTGGGTGGGTGAGGACAGTGACTAATGAAGGTTGAGGCCAGGAGGGTTACGGGAACGAAGGATGTATTGCAGGGAAAGTTATTACCTGCGCAATTCAGAGAAGCTGGTGTTGGTGGGAAGGATTCATATGGCACAGACTGTGAAGCACTCATTAAGATGAGGGATATCATGTTTGGCAGTGTGTTCAGCAACAGGGTGGCCCACTTGTTTCTTGGCCACAGTTTGTCGGTGGCTGTTCATGCAGACAGACAGCTTGTTGGTTGTCATGCCTACATAGAATGCAGCACAGAGGTTGCAGCTTAGCTTGCAAATCACATGACTGGTTTCACAGGCAGCCCTGCCTTTGATGGGATAGGTGTTGTTAGTGACTGGACTGGAGTAGGTGGTGGTAGGAGGATGTATGGGACAGGTCTTGCATCTAGGTCTATTACAGGGGTATGAGCCATGAGGTAAGGGATTGGGAGCAGGGGTTGTGTAAGGATGGATGAGTATATTGGTCGATGGCGGAATACCACAGTAGGAGGGGTGGGAAGGATAGTAGGCAGGACATTTTTCATTTCAGGGCACGACGAGAAGTAATCGAAACCCTGGTGGAGAATGTAATTCAGTTGTTCCAGTCCAGGATGGTACTGAGTTACGAGGGAATGCTCCTCTGTGGCCGGACTGTGGGACTTTGGGAGGTGGTGGGAGACAGGAAAGATAAGGCACAGGAGATTCGTTTTTGTACAAGGATGGGAGGATAATTACGGTCAGTGAAGGTTTCAGTGAGACCCTCAGTATATTTTGAGAGGAACTGCTGATCACTGCAGATGCGACAACCACGGGTGGCTAGGCTGTACAGAAGGGACTTCTTGGTATGGAATGGGTGGCAGCTGTCGAAATGGAGGTATTGCTGGTGGTTAGTAGGTTTGATATGGACGGAAGTACTGATGTAGCCATCTCTGAGGTGAAAGTTAACATCTAGTAAGGTGGCTTGTTGGGTTGAGTAGGACCAGGTGAAGGAAATGGGGGAGAAGTTGTTGAGGTTCTGAAGGAATGTGAATAAGGTGTCCTCACCTTCAGATAGCAAAGATGTCATCAATGAATATGAACCAGGTGAGGGGTTTAGGATTCTGGGTTTTTAGGAAGGATTCCTCTAGATGGCCCATGAATAGGTTAGAATAGGATGGTGTCATGCGGGTTCCAATAGCCATACCACAGATTTGTTTGTAGATAATGCCTTCAGAGGAGAAGTAATTGTGGGTGAGGATATAGTTGGTCATGGAGACTGGGAAGGAGGTTGTTGGTTTGGAATCCATAGGGTGTCTGGAAAGGTAGTGTTCAACAGCGGTAAGGTCATGGGCATTAGGAATGTTAGTGTACAGGTGGCATGTCTACATAGAGTGCAGCACAGAGGTTGCCGCTTAGCTTGTAAATCACAGTTGGCATCAATAGTGATGAGCAGGGCACCATGTGGTAAAGGGACAGGAACTGTGGAGAGTCGGTTGAGGAAATGGTTGGTATCTTTTATATAGGAAGATAGGTTCCGGGTAATAGGTTGAAGGTGTTGGTCTAAGAGAGCAGAGATTCTCTCAGTGGGGGCACAGTAACCAGCCACGATGGGGCGTCCTGGGTGGTTGGGTTTATGGACTTTTAGGAAGCATGTAGAAGGTGGGAGTGGTAGGTGTAAGTAGAGAGATGGACTCTGGGGAGAGGTTATGGGACGGGCCTAAGGATTTGAGTAGTGACTGGAGAAATTCTGGAAAGTTAACAGGGGTTGGTTTGGAGGCAGTGGGGGTGGATCACAGTTGGATGGAGGAGAGAACTGAGTTAGGCAAGGTTTAATATTGGTCTTTGGTTGAGTCTGATTGGTCGGGTTGGTAGCAAAAAAGTGTTTCCACTGTAGGGACCAGGAGAAGGAGAGAAGGTCTTTAACCAGTCCTGCCTGTTTGAATTTGAGAGTGGGGCAAAAGGTGAGGCCTTTGGAAAGGACTGATATTTCTGTGGGCCTAAGGCTTCTGGAGGAAAGGTTCGTAACTGTGTTGTGGGTCTGTTTAGGTTCTGGGTTCTGTGTGGTGGTGGGAGGGAGTTTTGGAGGGTGCGGTAATTGTAGTAGGTCTGCGGGACAGGGTTTGTCAGCCATGAGGGGGTGTGGGGAAGGTTTGGAGGTGGTTGTAGAAGGAGTGGACAGTGGTACACCAAGGCGGGAGTAGGAAGTGAGTAGGATGGGGAGCTTTTTGAGGTGGTGTTGTTCATGGTGCTCAAGTTCCTGCAGGGCAAGAGTTTCAATGTGTGTTATGGGTTCCAGGAATTTGGGATTGCATAGCAGGAGAATTTTGCAGATGGAGAGAAGGTACTGCAAGGAGGATTGGGCTTGGTTGATATGGTTTTGCAGGACTATGTTGGTGAGGGCTAAGGATTGGCGGAATCTGAACACATGGAGGTCACTGTGGAAGGAGAGGTGGCAACCAGAGATGGGTAATTTGATGGTAAGGCCATTAGGGGGGATTTAATGAGCCAAGCAACAACACAGGAACAGTATGTGGGACTGGTATCTGGCTAGGGATAAGGAAACTTTTCTGTATTGACGCAGGTGGAAGGAGCAAGGATCCACAGTGGTGCAAAAAATTACATAAGAAAGTAGAATTACATCTGAAAAATTACACAAAAATACACCCAAATACGTGTGAAAAGTACGAAAAGCACGAAATGGACGCACAAGGGGGGGGGGGAGGGAACGAGATGTAATCTGAGGAAGATGACAATAACGGAATGTGAAAACTCACTAAAATTTGCAAGAAGTCACAAGGGTCAAAGTAGAGAATAACTAATCAATAATAAATATACACTCCTGGAAATTGAAATAAGAACACCGTGAATTCATTGTCCCAGGAAGGGGAAACTTTATTGACACATTCCTGGGGTCAGATACATCACATGATCACACTGACAGAACCATAGGCACATAGACACAGGCAACAGAGCATGCACAATGTCGGCACTAGTACAGTGTATATCCACCTTTCGCAGCAATGCAGGCTGCTATTCTCCCATGGAGACGATCGTAGAGATGCTGGATGTAGTCCTGTGGAACGGCTTGCCATGCCATTTCCACCTGGCGCCTCAGTTGGACCAGCGTTCGTGCTGGACGTGCAGACCGCGTGAGACGACGCTTCTTCCAGTCCCAAACATGCTCAATGGGGGACAGATCCGGAGATCTTGCTGGCCAGGGTAGTTGACTTACACCTTCTAGAGCACGTTGGGTGGCACGGGATACATGCGGACGTGCATTGTCCTGTTGGAACAGCAAGTTCCCTTGCCATTCTAGGAATGGTAGAACGATGGGTTCGATGACGGTTTGGATGTACCGTGCACTATTCAGTGTCCCCTCGACGATCACCAGTGGTGTACGGCCAGTGTAGGAGATCGCTCCCCACACCATGATGCCGGGTGTTGGCCCTGTGTGCCTCGGTCGTATGCAGTCCTGATTGTGGCGCTCACCTGCACGGCGCCAAACACGCATACGACCATCATTGGCACCAAGGCAGAAGCGACTCTCATTGCTGTAGACGACACGTCTCCATTCGTCCCTCCATTCACGCCTGTCGCGACACCACTGGAGGCGGGCTGCACGATGTTCGGGCGTGAGCGGAAGATGGCCTAACGGTGTGTGGGACCGTAGCCCAGCTTCATGGAGATGGTTGCGAATGGTCCTCGCTGATACCCCAGGAGCAACAGTGTCCCTAATTTGCTGGGAAGTGGCGGTGCGGTCCCCTACGGCACTGCGTAAGATCCTACGGTCTTGGCGTGCATCCGTGCGTCGCTGTGGTCCGGTCCCAGGTCGACGGGCACGTGCACCTTCCGCCGACCACTGGCAACAACATCGATGTACTGTGGAGACCTCACGCCCCACGTGTTGAGCAATTCGGCGGTACATCCACCCGGCCTCCCGCATGCCCACTATACGCCCTCGCTCAAAGTCCGTCAACTGCACATACGGTTCACGTCCACGCTGTCGCGGCATGCTACCAGTGTTAAAGACTGCGAAGGAGCTCCATATGCCACGGCAAACTGGCTGACACTGACGGCGGCGGTGCACAAATGCTGCGCAGCTAGCGCCATTCGACGGCCAACACCGCGGTTCCTGGTGTGTCCGCTGTGCCGTGCGTGTGATCATTGCTTGTACAGCCCTCTCGCAGTGTCCGGAGCAAGTATGGTGGGTCTGACACACCGGTGTCAATGTGTTCTTTTTTCCATTTCCAGGAATGTATATTACTGTGGGTAGCAGGTTTAAGGGTGGATAAGCGTAAGGGAGACAGCAGATGTGACTGGACGAGGAGGATTTAGTGGGTGCGAACAGGCATAGAATGGTGAAAGTGTGGGGGAGGGGGGGGGGGGGGGGGAGAGGTTTGTAGTTAGAGATGTAAGATCGTGTGGCACCGGAAAAGTGTGGGAGATAACATGCAAAAATCTGGGAACTGAAACAGGGAGCGTGATCAGTTTGATGGTATAGGCTTCATTATATCAGCGGGAGTAATGTGGGACCTAAGATGCTGCACTAGCAATCAGCGTGGTCTTGAGGCCATCTGTTGCACACGGTTGAGACGGTTGATACAGTGTGGCAGTGCGGTTTGTATGGCAACAAAAGAAACACAGGAAAGGAAAGAAAGAAGATAACTGCGTATAGCGGATGCAAAAGAAAGTAGTTACAAAGGAAAACAGCACAGGGTTAGGATCGAAGAAAAGCTGTCAGGCAAAAATCAAACAATGGAAATTCCAGGATGGAATGTGACAATACCAAAGAAGGAAGGTTGCTACTCACTATATAGTGGAGATGCTGAGTCACGATAGGCACAACAAAAATATTCACACAATTAAAGCTTTCGGCCATTATGGCTATTAAGGCCGAAAGCTTTAACTGTATGAATTTATTTATTTATTTTTTGCGTATCATGACTCAGCATCTCCACTATATGGTGAGAAGCAACTTTCCTTCTCTGGTATAGTTTTAAATATTAATCATATGCTGTCATTCACCAAAATTGTGTTTCAATATCTCAGATCATTTATCAGATTCAAGGGATTTATGAATACTTCATTCTGCCTCTTTCACAGGCTTTCATATAATGCAACATGTTATCTGCATCTCATATGCAGCAACATATGACGTAACATATACCAAATGCAGATTCATAGCAACCCATATTTTGCACTTGCAGTAGTTTACCTAATACCAAAATATCACAATAACTGTGACCATCAGTGATATGATAGGCAGTTCATCATGAAGCTGACAAAATAAGCTATGAGGTGTGAGAATCAGATTATTATTGAATAATTTCTTTAAAATCATTTGAGGAAGATCACAGATTGGCCAGCTCGTGCAGCTTGCTTTTCACACGGTCAAAAAAGCTTGACAGATTCTGCACCAAGTAGGCCTGGCATCGCCATCACCTGCTGATATACTCAGCACATGTCTGCAACTACACCTCCCTCCAATCATTCCATGCTGAACTTTCAAAAGTTACAACTAATTTCATACACACTGTATGTTAACAGACACCAATTTCATACACACTATACTTCCCTCCAATCATTCCATGCTGAACTTTCAAAAGTTACAACTAATTTCATACACACTATATGTTAACAGACACCCACCCTTTTGCATTTACCTCCCAGTGGCATGGCAACCGATAGGTTTCCAAACAAGTGAAGTGAGTCTCAGTGGCTCAATTTCAGTTTTGGTGGAAGAGAGTATCTCAAACTTGTTGGTTATAGGAATTGTTATAACAGCCTATGTTCTCCCAGGTCCCTGCCTCCCTTGATTGGGACACCTGCCCTACCATTGCTTTCCTGATCCCTGTGTGTAGGGATAACATGAAGAATGATTTCTTAGATGACTATGTGCACACTGTAATAAGGCTAATCCTGTATTCACAGTCATGACAGAAGCAATACTAGGGGTTTCCAGTAGATTCCTGGATTCCTCACTTAGTTCTGGTTCTTGAAACTTTATCAGTTGATCAATGTCCTTCTTCAAGGACCTGCTAATTCAGGTATTTCAGGATCTTTGTGACATTCTCCTGTGGTTCGAACAAACTTGTGAATATTTGTGCTGCTCTTCCTTGTACAGTTCAATATCATCTGTAAGTCATATCTGCTGTGGGTCACACACACTTCGACAGTATTCTGGGATGGGTTGCACAATATATTGTAAGCAATACCCTGTGTAGCCCAATTGCATTTTTCCCAGTATCCTGGCTATTAGCCAAATGTCTGTCACTGACTTTACCTGTGAATGAGCCTATGTGATATATCTCTACAAATTGATACAGACAAGTATTTGTATCAGATGACTGATTCCACTTGTAACTCATTATTACTGCAGTCACAGATAGTAGTGTAACTGTCTGGAGTCTGGATAGTACATTAGGTGACAGTACTGGGTTGTCAAGCTCAGGATCAGGCCAGACTATCAGCCCTCAGGCATGAGAGAAGAGTGGCTTGGTGCGAGTCATCCTACTCTGTACCCAAACACGCTACTAAAACATAGTTAATAAACAAGCATTTATTGTTCCAAAATGCATTTTGTCTTCATTCACACCTGCTGGCAGGCAGCAAGGTGCTAGCTGTGCCACAGTATGCTGACACATAAACATGCACTGCACTGTCTCAGCCATTGCAATTGTGGGGGTGCGTACTCGGCAACCTGTGATGTAATAGCGTGTTGGCCACAGCATTGCTGGGATTGTCTGCACTGCCTCTGGTTTTAGCAGCATGGGGCAGTGGGTTACAAGAGCACAATCGTTGACATCATAGAGTGTGCCCTGCTAAGTACCCGTTGGTCCTGCACAGAGTGTATGGCACCAGACTGGGTCGCTCTGCAGCCTCCAGCAGGAGTCAGGCCCACAGCATCAGAGTATGTCTGCAGGAACGGAAGATGGGTAGTGGCTGTGGCATGTCACTGTGCAATGATGATTATTGAGTGCTCCCTGATATACCAGTTAGGCCTCTAGAAGGCCTGATGGTAAATGTCACCCACAGCTTCCCATTAGCCTTGACTCGAATGGCAGCACTGTGGCTTGCAGTGGCAAAGTCCACCTGGTAGGACTCGCTGTTCCATCAGACTTTAAAGATGGTCGTAACAGTTACAGGATGTAACGACACACATCCTACCCACAAGTTTGTCAACTGTGAACTGAGTACAAGTAGATCAAGCCATTGGACAGGTGTAATATTTATAAAGGAGCTGCCTTGAGTGTGTTGCTAATGCTTGGTGATGATGACTTCACTTCACTAGCTTTTCATGACTGGTCAGATTTCTGGATGCTTCAGCTGTAGCTGAAAGGCATCTTAACTTCATCTTTCAGAAAAAGTGGAGGACATATTCTGCAGCATTGGTGCTCTGAATAACCATTCTTACATCTGACTTATGGCTTGTTACTTGATTCTGCATGGTCAACACAGTGACAGCATCCTCCTCTCTCTGTGATGTCATTCTGTTTTACTGGCACTTTGGACACTCAGCTCTTACAGTGCGTATGAATTACCTCTATCTTGTGATGACTTTACATGTACCATCAGCAGTCCTTCCTTGTTGGCATTCTGCCCAACAAGTGCATATTGCTCTGCTTTCCTCACCTCTTGTATTAACAGGGGAAGACTTCTAAAATTCTACTCGAACATGAGCCTATTATTATGGGACACTTCATTCCTTCATCCTTCAATAACTTTTCCTCATTTAATTAGTAACACATTGCTCTTATGCACACTTAATTATTCTTTATTCATATTGGTATTCCAGCTAAAGGGTGTCTAATAAACTGGTGACTCTGAAGGACATACTGGTTTCATCTAATTTAGAAGGTCACATAAATCACATTAAAACCACTAAATTACTGGAAACTGTGACATTAATAGTCATGATACCATTATGCTGTCTACTACAATACTGATGGAAATACTGAAGCATTTGCTCTACTGAGATTCAGCCCTTCTGTGACACTACTAATTCTTCTAGTGAGCATAGGAGATTCGTGATCAAGGTAACATTCAGGAAGGATAATTCTGAATCCCCCCAACCCCCCCACCCCCATGAGCCATGGACCTTGCCGTTGGTGCGGAGGCTTGCGTGCCTCAGCGATACAGATAACCGTACCGTAGGGGCAACCAAAACGAAGGGGTATCTGTTGAGAGGCCAGACAAACGTGTGGTTCCTGAAGAGGGGAAGCAGCCTTTTCAGTAGTTGCAGGGGCAACAGTCTGGATGATTGACTGATCTGGCCTTGTAACACTAACCAAAACAGCCTTGCTGTGCTGGTACTGCAAACGGCTGAAAGCAAGGGGAAACTATGGCTGCATGCAGCTTTACTGTATGATTAAATGATGATGCCGTCCTCTTGGGTAAAATATTCCGGAGGTAAAATAGTCCCCCATTCGGATCTCCGAGCAAGGACTACTCAAGAGGACGTCGTTATCAGAAGAAAGAAAACTGGTGTTCTACAGATTGGAGCGTGGAATGTTTGCTCACTTGATCGGGCAGGTAGGTTAGAAAATTTAAAAAGGGAAATGGATAGGTTAAAGTTAGATTTAGTGGAAAATAGTGAAGTTCAGTGGTAGGAGGAACAAGACTTCTGGTTAGGTGAATACAGGGTTATAAATACGAAATCAGATAGGGGTAATGCAGGAGTAGGTTTAATAATGAATAAAAAAATAGGAGTGTGGGTAAGCTACTACCAACAGCATAGTGAACGCATTATTGTGGCCAAGATAGACATGAAGCCCATGCCTACTACAGTAGTATCTACATCTACATCTACATTCATACTCCGCAAGCCACCTGACGGTGTGTGGCGGAGGGTACCTTCAGTACCTCTATCGGTTCTCCCTTCTATTCCAGTCTCGTATTGTTCGTGGAAAGAAGGATTGTCGGTATGCCTCTGTGTGGGCTCTAATCTCTCTGATTTTATCCTCATGGTCTCTTCGCGAGATATACGTAGGAGGGAGCAATATACTGCTTGACTCTTCGGTGAAGGTATGTTCTCGAAACTTTGACAAAAGCCCGTACCGAGCTACTGAGCGTCTCTCCTGCAGAGTCTTCCACTGGAGTTTATCTATCATCTCCGTAACGCTTTCGCGATTACTGAATGATCCTGTAACGAAGCACGCTGCTCTCCGTTGGATCTTCTCTATGTCTTGTATCAACCCTATCTGGTACGGATCCCACACTGCTGAGCAGTATTCAAGCAGTGGGCGAACAAGCGTACTGTAACCTACTTCCTTTGTTTTCAGATTGCATTTCCTTAGGATTCTTCCAATGAATCTCAGTCTGGCATCTGCTTTACCGACAATCAACATTATATGATCATTCCATTTTAAATCACTCCTAATGCGTACTCCCAGATAATTTATGGTATTAACTGCTTCCAGTTGCTGACCTGCTATTTTGTAGCTAAATGATAAAGGATCTATCTTTCTGTGTATTCGCAGCACATTACACTTGTCTACATTGAGAGTCAGTTGCCATTCCCTGCACCATGCGTCAATTCGCTGCAGATCCTCCTGCATTTCAATACAATTTTCCATTGTTACAACCTCTCGATACACCACAGCATCATCTGCAAAAAGCCTCAGTGAACTTCCGATGTCATCCACCAGGTCATTTATGTATATTGTGAATAGCAACGGTCCTATGACACTCCCCTGCGGCACACCTGAAATTACTCTTTCTTCGGAAGACTTCTCTCCATTGAGAATAACATGCTGCGTCCTGTTATCTAGGAACTCCTCAATCCAATCACACAAGTTTATATGATAACTAGCTCTGCAGATGATGAAGAAATTGATGAAATGTATGATGAGATAAAAGAAATTATTCAGGTAGTGAAGGGAGACAAAAATTTAATAATTATGGGTGACTGGAACTCGATAGTAGGAAAAGGAAGAGAAGGAAATGTAGTAGGTGAATGTGGAATGGGGCTAAGGAATGAAAGAGGAAGCCGCCTGGCAGAATTTTGCACAGAGCATAACTTAATCATAGCCAACACTTGGTTCAAGAATCATAAAAGAAGGTTGTACACATGGAAAAGCCTGGATATACTGGAAGGTCTCAGATAGATTGTATAATAGTAAGACAGAGATTCAGGAACCAGGTTTTAAATTGTAAGACATTTCCAGGGGCAGATGTGGACTCTGACCACAATGTATTGGTTATGAACTGTAGATTAAAACTGAAGAAACTGCAAAAAGGTGGGAATTTGAGGAGATGAGACCAAGATAAACTGAAAGAACCAGAGGTTGTAGAGAGCTTCATGGAGAGCATTAGGGAACTATTGACAAGAATGAGGGAAAGAAATACAGTAGAAGAAGAATGGGCAGCTTTGAGAGATGAAATAGTGAATGTAGCAGAGGATCAAGTAGGTAAAAAGACGAGGGCTAATAGAAATCCTTGGGTAACAGAAGAGATATTGAATTTAATTGATGAAAGGAGAAAATATAAAAATGCAGTAAATGAAGCAGGCAAAAAGGAATACAAACGTCTCAAAAATGAGATCGACAGGAAGTGCAAAATAGCTAAGCAGGTATGGCTAGAGGACAAATGTAAGGATGTAGATGTGCGTATCACTAGGGATAAGATAGATACTGCCTACAGGAAAATTAAAGAGATCTTTGGAGAAAAGAAACCACTTGCATGAATATCAAGAACTCAGATGGAAGCCCAGTTCTAAGCAAAGAAGGGAAAGCAGAAAGGTGGAAAGAGTATATAGAGGGTCTATACAAGGGCGATGTTCTTGAGGACAATATTATAGAAATGGAAGAGAATGTAGATGAAGATGAAATGGGAGATATGATACTGCGTGAAGAGTTTGACAGAGCACTGAAAGACCTAAGTCAAAACAAGGCCCCGGGAGTAGACAACATTCCATTAGAACTACTGACAGCCTTGGGAGAGCCAGGCCTAACAAAACTCTACCATCTAGTGAGCAAGATGTATGACACAGGCAAAATACCCTCAGACTTCAATAAGAATGTAATAATCCCAATCCCAAAGAAATCAGGTGTTGACAGATGTGAAAATTACTGAACTATCAGTTTAATAAGCCATGGCTGCAAATTACTAACACAAATTCTTTACAGATGAATGGAAAAACTGGTAGAAGCCGACCTCGGGGATGATCAGTTTGGATTCCATAGAAATGTTGGAACACGTGAGGCAGTACTGACTCTATGACTTATCTTAGAAAATAGATTAAGGAAAGGCAAACCTACATATCTAGTGTTTGTAGACTTAGAGAAAGCTTTTGACAATATTGACTGGAATACTCTCTTTCAAATTCTGAAGGTGGCAGGGGTAAAATACAGGGAGCAAAAGGCTATTTACAATTTGTTCAGAAACCAAATGGTAGTTATAAGAGTCGAGGGACATGAAAGGGAAGCAGTGATTGGGAAGGGAGTGAGACAGGGTTGTAGCCTGTCCCCGATGTTATTCAATCTGCATATTGAGCAAGCACTAAAGGAAACAAAAGAAAAATTCAAAGTAGGAATTAAAATCCATGGAGAAGAAATAAAAACTTTGGGGTTTGCCGATGACATTGTAATTCTGTTAGAGACAGCAAAGGACCTGGAAGAGTAGCTAAACAGAATGGACAGTGTCTTGAAAGGAGGATATAAGATGAACATCAACAAAAGCAAAACGAGGATAATGGAATGTAGTCAAATTAAATCGGGTGATGCTGAGAGAATTAGATTAGGAAATGAGATGCTTAAAGTAGTAAATGAGTTTTGCTATTTGGGGAGCAAAATAACTGATGATGGTCGAAGTAGAGAGAATATAAAATGTAGACTGGCAATTGCAAGGAAAGCGTTTCTGAAGAAGAGAAATTTGTTTACATCGAGTATAAATTTAAGTGTCAGGAAGTCGTTTCTGAAAGTATTTGTATGGAGTGTAGCCATGTATGGAAGTGAAACATGGACGATAAATAGTTTAGACAAGAAGAGAATAGAAGCTTTCAAAATGCGGTGCTACAGAAGAATGCTGAAGATTAGATGGGTAGATCACATAACTAATGAGGAGATATTGAATAGAATGGAGAGAAGAGAAATTTGTGGCCCAACTTGACTAGAAGAAGGGATAGGTTGGTAGGGCATATTCTGAGGCATCAAGGAATCACCAATTTAGTATTGGAGTGCAGTGTGGAGGGTAAAAATCGTAGAGGGAGACCAAGAGATGAATACACTAAACAGATTCAGAAGGATGTAAGTTGCAGTAGGTACTGGGAGATGAAGAAGCTGGTAGGGGCACTAGAGGCATCCCCGACACAAATTTAGTTCACAGGATATATCATAATCAGTAGCAAAAATAACCCATTTCCACACTAATAGATTTCAGTTTGTTTTTAAAGGCCTTACCAATAGCTCAAGGAATAGCAAGGGAAGAAGGAAAATGAGGGAGGGGCAAACAATTTGTCACTTGTATGAAAAAATGTTCTCTTATGTGCATCACTCAGCATCAAATGGCTTTCTTTTTTTTATGTTCCAGCATACCTGTCATCTCTCCAATCCACACTGATGACACCAGAAACAACATTCCAGGCCATCAGGAGCATCATTGCACCTTTCAGTGGAGTCTTATTTTTTTTAATTTCTGACATGAAATACAATTTATAACTGACAAGGAAAAAATACAAGATAAAGTTAAAAAGAAGTTCATCATGTGGTCATTATGCTATAAGACAGAAGGAAGACAAATAAAACATTGTGACAGAATGATAACAGACTATTATTTTTTACTCAATTGTGCTTGCTATATATGTACAAATACACTCAGGCTCAACAAATGTAGCCCCTAGTACCTAAAATTTGTCTGCTGATCAGTAAGATTGTATTATAACAATATGGTAATGACGGTCAACTTTCTACTATCTAGTGCCCTGAGAGCACCAGTGGAGAGAATCTGTGTGTACTAATGAAACTGAAAACTGGTAAACATTAGTAGTTTCACAAATTCATAACATACTAAAATCCACCCCTGTAACCAAGTGGTCAGCATTGATTGCAACCACGAGAAGAGCCCATGTTCAATTCCCAGCCCTGCCAAGGGTTTTTCCTTGTTGAGAGGACTTGTGTGGGATCCATTTAGCCTTGTGACGCCAATTGTGGAGATTCTCAATCGAGAAGTAACAACTCAAAGATCTGGAAAGTTGGCAAAATGGCTGAGAGACTGGAGTGCTGACCACATGCCCCTCCACACTGCATCCAAATGACTCCATGTGTCCGAGGATGACAGGGTCATCAGTTATCATTCATTAGGCTTTCAGAGTCTGGATGAAGATCTCATTTATAACATACTATAAATCTCAGATATGATAGTTTCACCTCAATCCTTTCATTGAGGGGTTGCATTGGAGATAAATTTTCTTTTTCAGGAAGTATGTGCCTCAACATTAATTAAATAAATTCTTATCAGGATTTCCTCAAATTTTGGTACTGGATCTGTTACTATTCATAATATTTGTCAATCATCTATCAGTACATTGAAGTGACAATGGTCTACATGTCCAAATAATAGCTTTTATACATGTGCATTTAATGAAACCACAAATTCCTTGGTGTCCAGAGGAATAGCAAATTGAAGTGAAAAGAACACAGTGATATGTTTCCAGAAGTATCTGTGTGTTGGTCTGCACACAAAGTGTTTACCTATTTTAGTTACTTTGTAATAGGCTGTTCCAGTACTGCCCCTTGGGCATGAGTGCTGGACAGGACCCCGCAACTCGCTCGGAGGCCGGTGCATTTGGTAAAGGCTACCTGCTACATAACACAACTTCAAGCATTCTATGCATGTGTGAGTCACTTGGCCACTGCTGCTCACGGGTGTGAGCCCTGGGAATATGGTCATGTACCCTACAGCCAGGCTGGCTACTCATGCCTCAACTGTTTGCACCCCCCCCCCCCTCCTGTCCTTGCCTGTGAGCAACTGGCTATCCACAGGTGGCCACTCAAGCTGGAACAGCCTACTTTATAATGTCTCTGTTCACATTTTGGGCACCGATGTACTACGCCTTCTATTCTGTTGTGCAGCCAGGAGCCCTGGCTGTAAAATGGGAATGTTCCCCCAGGTATAAGCTACATCCTTGGATTAGCAAATGCAAGAACAGTTATTGTGCTTATAAAGAATGGTATCAACAAAACCTCAGAAATGAGTAGTGAGGATTCGACTTCTATTGCATTTCCGTATCAAAAAAGTGAATGGATTCTCACGAATATGATATGCACTACACCTGATCACAGTGAACCACATAGTGAAAAAAATCAGGGAAGCAAATTACACTCATTGTTATTACATGTTGATAACAGCAGACATACAGATGGCAGAGGACATATGGTTTTAAACATAATTCAAAAACTTGACCCATTAGTGATGAATCGACTTGGACAGCAGAGCTGTCATAGCTATTAACATAGGCACTGCACAAAAAGAAGAGCTGTACATAAAATTTCAAAGTGTACAGTCAATTCTGGATTGACCAGAAGTAATCACAATATAATTAAAGTCATTATTAATAACAGAAATAATACCAATAAAAACCTAATTACAAAAGAAAGATTTAACCTGAAGAAAGCAAATTGTGACAAGCTACATGAAATGGTATCAAATGTCAGTAGAATATTAAAAAGTGTAGACCTAAGGGTGCAAGCATTGCAAGAAATAATAAAAAAAATATGCAACTCAAATGTATCCCTAAAACTGCTATCACATCATTACAGGAGATGTCATGCTCACTTGAGCTGATGGACATTAGGCAATGTACAAGGCAAGTTAAAAGGGAGATCAGAAGTCCCCAGCTGCTACCATCAAAGCAGCCCTACTGGCTGCAATGGGAAATATACCTGAGAAACCAGCTGAAGACCAATGTGTGGTGAAAGCCATTTAAAACATAGACAGAGAAAATAAAAAATCAATCATTTTATCCACAGTGAAAACCAAAAATGAATCAAAGACTCATGAATGGAGACAGTCAGCTGAATAGCTGCTTGGCAAACACTTTCTGGATGGTGTTCAAGAAGATTACTAACTCCCCGTGCAATGTAGATTTGTGCTAAACAATAAATACAAAATTTGTGTAATAACTACGCTGTTCACTGAAGAAGAAATAGCCCTAGCTATAATGAAATTGGAAGCCAAGAAAGTTCTAGGACTAGATAATATCCATGCCAAAGTTCTCAAACAAATAAAAGTATAAACTGTGTCATTCCTAAGCAGAAGTACCCAACAATTCCATAATAATGGGTAGGGCGCCTGCTAGCTGGAAATTATCAAAAACTGTTGCAACAAAAAAGCCCAAGGACAAAGTTCTGGCCAGTCTCAAAAGCAATAGATCAGTCTGTTTAATTAATTCTCTTGCAAATATTCAGGAAAGGCTCCTCTGAGACAGGCACAAGGAGCTTCACAGACTTAATCAATGCCAGTTTCGTTTTAGGAAAGGGAAACTGATGTGTTACAATCAATAATTTCAGTGTCAGATGGAACATTATGATCTCTGTAAAAACACTAAATATGTTAAGCTTGATCTTGTTTTTAGGGTTGAATAGAGCTCAGGCAGATGGGAGTATGACTCATTCATTAGTTAATAATAAACATTCAAGTGAAGAAACCAGTGCACATAGTTATTCTTATTATGGTCCTGTGGCACCTTTTACTATACGGAAGGCAAAGGAGTTAGCTGTACTTCGTGGCTGTAAAAGGAGGTAAGTGAAAACAGATTAATTTCTGGCTGGCTTGGACTGTGTCCAAATCGCCATTTGTGTGATATGTAAAAATTAAGTGGGCATAATTCTCTTCCTTTTCATGAGCTTGCAGACTTTAACTTTCCAATTTCGTGGTCAAAACATGAAAGGAAAAATAGTTTTCCCCAGGTCATCTCTTCAGGGAAGCCTTCTGCCTCCTACATACCAATCTAAAATGAGACAGGTATTATTTTTTCTAGATCATAAAATTAACCATAATCATGAAGATGGCACTAGAAAATAATCCTTTGGTACCTCTCTCTGTAATATAAATCTTTTATGTGCTGCGACTAACAATTTCATTGAGAATCATTCTCAGATTGTGGGCGTATCTGATTTTCAAAATTATTAAATTATTTTTCTCTCACTATGCAGTCAACAATTTTTCTGTCCCCATCCAAACGCGAGTCACACAGAAGGAGATTTTACAAAATGTACTGAAGATGCATGTAACCAGGCCATCCAAACAGTAGACACATGTAACAAAAGTTGCATAATATCAATATTAACTGACATCATGGGAGCATTTGATAATTTATGGTGGCTCACAATGTTTGTCTGATGCTGTAAACTGCAGGTCCCCCAGTGTCTATACTACAGCTTTATAGATTACTGTTGGGATAGAATTGTGGAATGGTCAGCCAGCAGACAAAAAGTAATAAAAAGAACTACCAACAGGGTGCCTACAGGAGTCAATTTGCAAACCTGTATTTAGAGATTTTGCAATAAAATCTCAATTATGCCAATTGGAAGTAGATCACCAAATCATTGGAGTGGTGGCATATGCTGATGGTGTCTTCGCTGCGGTATCAGGGAACTCAAGAGCTGATTTGAAGGAAATAGTGAATGGGGTCCTCTCCTGGATGCAGCGATGGTGCCCCACAGAAAGTCACATACATGCTTCTTGAAGGTCAACTTTCATTACATAGAAATCCTATATCCTTTGGCAAAATGCCAACTGAGCTTTTTTGGTGTTCCTCAGAATCTACTCATTAGACTTTACTGTAAGATGTGCAGATCTTAGACTAAAGGGTAATAACCAAAGCTGGATTTCTGAACAGTTATGACATGGTACATTATCTAATTGGATATAGTCCATATACAATTTACCTCTACTGGTTTAGCAGGAAAGACAATTATGTCTGTCATTGTGGTCATACGGGAACAGCTGACCACATTATCTGTAACTGTGATGCCAATAATGAAATCAGGGAACAGACAGAGTCTAATCAATCACTCTTAGAACTCATAATAAATAATGAATGATGTATAATAATAAACAATGCTGCTAACACCATTTCCCAGCACAAAATGGATAAATTTACCAGGGTATGGCAGTTATAACATTCCTCCCATCCTGCACATCATCAACAATGTGAGTACCAAATTGCTATGGAATGCATCTAGTGTAGTGAAAGCTGTGAATGCAAGTGTTGCTTTATGAAATGTACATGTGTGACCAAGATCACAGCAACACAAGGCAGGACCTGTAGTACCAAATTGGTGAAAGAGACAAGGATATGCACATCACAGGGAGGTGCATAAGATGTGAAGTGTACTACAGTACCATGAAAGACCAAATGTTTTTCCAAGTCTGTGTTCAAGTATACAAGAAAAGTGATTAAGGTGGAAGAGATACAGTGGCAATATGCTCTGACACCGTTACAGAACATTTTTATATTTGGATGATTGAGGAGGAATGACACACAATTTGTGAGGTGATTCTGCATGGGAAAATAAACTGAAAAAGTCCTGTGAACATGTGTCCAAATTTTGATCGTTACAGAATTGGAATGTGTTGAAGGCTACACACATCCATGAATAATGGACAAGTGTGAATAATACAGATTGAAATGCTGTGTAAGCACTATAGTGGATGGAATAATGGTGAGACAGATGACTCGTCCATCCTACAAGAGGCCCCCCACCCATTTCAATGGACTTGTCAAAGTGTTGGAGGGTGTGTTTTGTTGCAGGCTGAACATCACCTTAGCAGGCCTTAATGCATGCAACAGTGTGGGTGATGCGACCAATGAGTTTTTCACATATATCCACCTTTGTAACATACACATTCTCCTTTAACCAGCCCCATAAATAAAAGTTAATGAGGTAAGTCAGGTGATCTGGCAGGCCAGTTAATGGGTCTACCATGGCCAATCCACCTGTTGAGAAAATGAGTTGTTAAGATACTGGGATACTTGTGTGATACAGTGAATTAGTGATCAGTCATGTTGCAGGTATACTTGCCATTGTTGCTCCAATCTCACATCTTCAATAAGGGCAGGTATGTCTTCTGCCAGGAAATGTCCATATGCTGTGGCTGTCATGCAATTTGGTAGGAACTCAGGCCCTATCACCAGATCATCAGTCATTACCATATCACACATTCACTTGTTTCCCTAGTGTCATGAGAGTTGTCCATCACCCATGTATGAGAATTGTATACGAGAAGTGTGGGTGTTCATGATTCCATTGAATGTAAATATAGCCTCAACTTTAAAAACATGTTTTGAATAACATCTCTGTGTGCAACCAACCACTCACAAAGTTTTTGTCTGCTTACTAAGTCACCTGGACACAGATGTTGCATGGGCTACACATGGAGTTGGTACAAGCCCTCAAAATGTAATGTACGCCACACTTGCATTTCTGGAATATCAAGCAGACGGCTAATGCACCATGCACTGTTGGTAGGACTCCACTGTACCATTGCAATAATTTCTTCTCTTTCCTCACATTTCTTCTCTTTTCTCACATTCTGATGTTACATGAACACTGGTAGTGTTTAATGTTTCAAAACCCCTGGGAAATACCCTGACACAGGTAGTTCATCAATCAGGAAAATGTCTCTGGTATTTTGTCACAGCTGCAGGGGCACTGTCATTACAGTATCTGTGCACAAACAACTTGTCTCCATATTCTGCATAGATGAATGTATGCAGTACATTGGTATTATGAATTGTGAATTGCATTTTATTTGTCTCATGACATACATTTGCAATCCATTTGGTTTGCTTACAGGAGACAGGTCAAAAATTTATAATACAGTTACAAAGATTTTTACACTAATAAATAATAGCACTAAAGTAAATAATAATGCTGTAAGGATATTTCTTGGAATATGTAACACATTATATCCAGCTCCGATTTCCAGTTTGTCCTGCATGAATTCATCCATGAGTAATAACATTTCAGTGTCAGTGCCTCTTATAGTTTTCTTTTAAGTGGACCTAAATTCTTGTTTCCTTTTAATGTATTACAAATTTTCTGAGGCAGTGGATGGGGAGCATAAAATTTTCTTTGTTTCTAGTATCATGTGAATGGACAAAATGGTTTCCCTCAAAGTATTCATTCCTGGTGTACAAAAATATAATAATCTCATATATGTATAGGGTTGGCAGAGTTAATATTTTAAATTTTAGAAATAATGGATGACATGGTTCTTTATGATTTGCAGCGCACATATTTTGAATGATTTTTTTCTGTATTTTTAGTATCGGCACTACCTTTGCCAGTTACCCCAAAAAACAATATCATTCCTAATAATGGTTTCAAAGTAGCTTGTATATGCTACTTTTTGTGTGTCCATGTCAGTTGCAGCTGGTAATATTCACATTGTAAATGCAAAGCTGTTCAGTTTGTTTGCTAAGTATTCAATGTGTCCCTGCCAGCTCACATTTTTTATCTACATTTAAACCAAAGAATCTGACTGAGTCAACTTTTTCTATATCTTGATTGTTGTGGACCATCTTAATCTGCTCACATTTTGACTGTCTGGTTTTGAACTGCATCATGTGAGTCTTAGATATGTTAAGATTCAGCCCATTTAGCTGAAACTAAGTTTCTAAGGTAGTGAGGATACTGATCACAGATTTGGGAATTTTTTTTCCGAATCTTGATCTTCAATTAAGACAGCTGATGGGGAGCTGATATCTAATGGTAAGTCACTAACATAGAAGAGAGACAGGACTGGGCCTAATATGGAGCCTTGTGGAACACCCTGAGACATTTTTTTTTATTTTATTTATTTATTTATTTTTTTTCTAGGCAGAAAAATAATATGCACCATTTAAGGAGATTCTAACTCTTTGCTTTCTGTTTGATAAGTAGGATTTAAGCTATTGTATGGCACTGCTGCTAATGCCATATTTTTCAAGTTTGTAAAGAAGCAATGCATGGTTTACAGAATCAAAAACCTTTGTGAAGCGGCAGAAAATTCTTGCCACCTTATTTCTCTTCTCCAATAATGTACTTATTTTCTCAATGGAACTGTTCATTGCATCTATGGTGTTTGTCCCCTGCTGAAAATCGAATTGATTGTTTAGGATAACAGAATATTTCACAATGAAGTTTTTGATTTAGGTAATAGCAAGTTTTTCATATATTTTAGATATGACTGGAAGAATTGAGATAGGATGATAATTTCCCGTGATCTGTCTAGATCCATTCTTGGAGAGTGGTTTGACTTCAGCATATTTCATTTCCTTTGGTAAACAGCCCCCTTCAAAACATTCATGGACACAATGGGCTTGCTCAATTAAATGACACTCAAGCATGGCATGCACACAGCCTCATGACTGCTTACTGATCCAACCCATGAATGTACACTGGGTATGCTTGCAGACATCACAGTACTGCCATCTGCTAGAAAACCCCACACCTCTTGTAGGGTGGATCAGTCATCTGACCCACCATTATTCTGTCCACCACAGTACCTACACAGCAATTTGGAAAGTAATATTTACAGCTATCTTCAAACTGATTCATGGTTGTGTGTAGTCTGCAATCAGAGATGTGCTCATAGGACTTTTTTGGTTTATTTTCACATGTGGAATCACCTCACAAATTATGTGACATTGCTCTTGAATCACCTTGTATAAATGCACTATTTTTTTTAAAAGGGGGTAGTATTCATTGTTTGAAATGGCTCTTACTATCAAATCTTGTGTGTCCAGTATTCATTCTTCTTATTAAACTTTCATCTCACAACTTTTAGCCAATACAAATGCATGTAGTCTATCAAGTAACATTGTTACTGATAAATAATATATTCACTAACATGTATAGACACATATTTAAAAAGAATAGTTTCTACTCATCATATAGCAGAGGTGCTGAGCCGCAGATAGGCACAACAAAAAGACTGTCAGAAAGTAAGCTTTTGGCCAACAAGGCTTTCATCAGAAATAACACACACACACACACACACACACACACACACACACAAATGTAACTCACACACATACACCATGGCTGTTGAGGCCAGACTATGAACAGCAGTGCATGGTGGGAGAAGCAATCAGATTGTGAGGGTAAGGAGGAGGCTGGGCCAGGGAGGCTGAGGGATAGCAGGGAAGAGGTGGGGAACACCAAAGTACTGCTTGTGGGAGCTTTTTTTTATATTTCACCTTAAGACAATAAGTATTAGCCAGCAATTCTGTCTCATAATTAATTTACTTGTTTAATGCTACGTGTTTGTGCAATAGTGATAAATAGGTTTAAGGTTGCATGAGTGAAGTGTAGGACACAATTTTATGATACCTAACATCCTAAACTACTTCAGCACAAATGACATGTTACCTATTTAAGATTTTTGTTCAGTGTCCCTATGAGGAAATGTCCATGGAATGAAACTCCACCTTGTATGCACTGTGAGCATTGCCAACTCTCATTTCATAATCATCCCCATGATACAAATGAACAAACCCAATGAGTGCTGTTATTTCTCTTGTGACTATGGCTTGTTTTGCCATAGTTGTTGAAGTAGCTCAATCCTAAAAAACACAAAAACAGCGAGAAGGGCAGTTTCTGTCACAGAACCTAAGGTCAACTCATGGCTCTTTATCAGCTTGTACACAGCAGCACTTGTGTGCTGCTGTCAGTATCTTCTCTGTGATTTTTTTCATAGCAGTAGTTCAGCAGCTGCAGAAGAAAACTTTTATTTGGTTGCCAGTTTGAGCAGTTTAAACTGTCATCTTCAGAAGTGAAGTATGCTCAAATCATTGAATCAAATAAAGGTTTTCTTGTGCAGCTGAAGACTGACTTTTTGTCTTTGTTAGGGGTATCTTCTCTTCTAATGCAAGGGCTCAACATGTAATTCAATTGTATATGTGGCTCCTTAAAAAACTGTGTGTTTCCAATCAGTAGGAACAAAAGGCTTCCAGCCAACAAATACATAGCTCCAATATTCTTTGGAGATATATACAGTGGAAAGAATCTCAATCTCAGTGGTGAAATATCTGATTTGTGCTCCTCTCAGTTTGTAGCTGTATGTGGTGTTGATCCCAGTATTTCCCTCTGAGTCTACCTGTGTCAGACATATGCCAGTTCCAATTCAGCTCACATCAATATACATGTGAACCACCTGATCAAAATCTGCATAACCCAGGTAAATGCTCCTCTAAAGTTGCTCTTTTATCTGATGAAAGGCTTCTCTCTCCTCCTTCAGTGTTCTCCCTACTACAAAACCTCATACAACACTTGCATAAAAACTGCAATGTGCACACAATTGAATCATTGTAGTCCTCAAAATTACAAATTCTATAACTCTGGTTGGATATTTTTTCTGCTGATTTTATAGTACATTTTCCACAGTGTGGCGCTTTCCTTCTGGTGAGATTTCAGAACCCAAAAATTCCAACCTCCTGGTGCAAAGAAATAGAAATGTACACTGACTCTCATTATCTCTAAGTTTCACTGTAAACACTACAACTGATGCTAGATGCTCAGAAAATATTCTCTACGCACAAGCACTTCCATTGGAACAAGCCGTTTGGCCACTGATTCTGTGAATCATTCAGTACTTTTATGCAAATTAAAAACTGGTTGTGAAGGAGTGTGATTGAAGACAGTGTACTATGTTATATTAGAAGAATGAAGGACTTGGATTTGTTTTACAGACTGAGGCAATGTTAGTAACAGTTGGTGGCCAGATACCCTCCCTGATAATACATAAGAGTCAAGGAGAGATCCTAACAATAAAATCAATATACAAGATTCTTCAGCTCTGGACTTCCATATGGATGTATTCTTGGGCCATTTTTGTTTGTTGGTTATATCAATAACATAACATGACCATAAAATTTGAAGTTAGTGAACTGTGCTGAGGATACACCATTTATTAGGTAGAATGCACTTAACAGCTAGCAGTACTAAACCATAAAGAAAATTTTTATCTCATCACAGAACATCTACTCATGAATACATTTACACTGAATGAGGATAAGACAGTGGTGATGAAATTCTTGTTAAATTATAACCAATCTGAAGTGGATACAAATACTGAATCACTGTTTAGAGATGAAGCATCTGATACACACAGATTTCAAGGCATTGTGATGAATGAACATCTTACATGGAAAGAGCACACGAGTTTCAGTTACTAAACTCAGCGGAGATAGATACATAAGCCCAACTAGTCAATGTAACTCATTATTTGTTCATACCTCAAACACACTACAAGCAAGCATGCATGTATACAGAAATGATACAAAGCAAAACTAAAGCTAAAGATCTTCATTTCCTTCACTGAAGTTGTTTGGTTCACTGTCAATAGGAACCAAGTGCCCCCCTCCCCCTCCTCCCCAGTTGTTTGGAGCACAGAAAAGAGGAGGGACTAACAAGGCTGGTGTGGAACCACATAGGGTGTGATATGGTGGTCGGCCACCACACAGCAAGCTTGCATGATTAGCCACATCATGGCCAGCCTGAAGAAAGTCACAAATGGGTCTTTTGTTGGTGACCAATGGAGGTTAAGGGCATGATGCCTGAAACAATGTAGTCTCAGAGTCAAAGGGATAGTCATAAGCATCTGTCCACATGGGAAAGGGGTGTCTCCAATGAGTGCCAAAAATCTTATGAAGGTGCAAGCAGCAGAACAGTAATGGAAAGGCAGCCATCTCTCGCAATTTTGGCCTCGATTTTGTCCTCATTGCCATCAAATGGTATCTCAAATGAGTGAAGCAAAGTTATGTGGGTGGTGGATAAGTCATCGTATATGGACGGTAGAGCAAGAAACACGAAGAGTGTGCTGTCACAAAGTTGGATGGAGAGGTTCTTGATGCAAAAGTCAGAGATATCAACTCTGAACACAGTAGTACTGGGGTGGGGGAGAGAAGAGCAACTGTGTATCCTTACTACACTTCCTGGTAGGGAAGCATCACACAAAAAAACAGAACACTGGGGAGGGGGTGTCACATTGCACCCAATGTCACACGAGGCAGGGGTGTCATTACACGTCACTTCTGCATGAGGTGCAGTAGCTGAGGAGGGCCTGTCATCCACGGTCTAAGAGGGTTGTACTCTTTTGATGGAAACAATTTGGCATTTTCCATTGAGTAAGATGCCCATTGTGTTACTCACATGGCTGAGTCTCCTGTGTGGGTCTGAGTATGATGGCTGAAGTGCTGCCCAAACTGTGTCATTGTATAACATGGTAGCATGATGATTTCACAGTGAGCCAGTACATTATGGCAGGATGTGTGACCATGGGGCTGGGGTGTGTATGTTTGCAACATGTGAGCAGACATGCTCGACTAGGGTGGGAAGCTTGTCCCAGGGAGGGAGCTCAGAGTCTTTCCATGAACTTGGCTGGTGACACTAGGGGCTTGCCATAAAGGATATCTGCAAGAGAAACATTCAAGTCATCTTGTTGGCCAGAGCGAATACCGACTAAAACTCGAAGTAGGGTGTCCAACTGGGGACCATCATGGCACATTAGAGCAGCTTTGAGTGTGTGGTGCCAGTGTTCTACAAGTTTGTTGCTCTGTGGATGATAAACAGTTCTATGGAACTTGTCAACAACAGCAGAGGGCACATAACTTAGTGAAGAGTAAGGACTTAAACTGCCATCCCTATTTCATGGTGCTAGATGAGGGACACCTGAATGTGCAATCCATGTGAAGATGAAAGCGTACATGACCAATTCGGCTGTCACATCCAAAAGAGGTACAGCCTTGACCCATTTGGTTACCTGATCAGTGGCTGAAAGAATATGTCTATACCCCTTTGCCCAGTGGTGGTTGTGTCTGATGTCCAACGTTGCTTCTCGGACACAGAATGCAAGCACTTGTCCATGTGTTGTAGTCATTACTTATGCCAGGCCAAACAAAATGCTCCATGACGAGGCATGTTTTAGTAGCCTTGATGCTTGGGTGCTTGAGGTCTTGGGTGGCCAAGACAACCATCTATCGCAGAGGGAATAGGACAAGGCGGCGGAGGCTGACTGTAGACGTATAACATGATATAGGGACTGAAGAGCCAGGAAGGCAGTGAGACACCAAGGTCTGCATTGAGTTGGGGCCCTGTTGCAGATTTTGAAGTCCAATGTTGATCACCTGTCACAGTACCAGCTTGTCCAAAGGGAAAGTGATGGAGTTCACTGTAGAAAGGAAATTCACAATCACATTGTCCTGTGCTGGGTTGCAAATAGCATTAGCAAGTGGCTTATGGACTGTAAAAATCATAAATGTGCTTCCTTCAGTATCAACACTGAAGTATCTCATGGCTTCATATACCATGAATAATTCACAGTTGAATACTGACCACTTGCATTGGGAAGCTCTGAGTCTCTTTGACAAGAACCAGAGAGGTTATGTTGTATCACCAATGTGTTGCAGAATAACAGTGCCAATTGAAGTGTCAATCGTGTCAGCTGTGAGGGCAATGCATGTGTCTGGGACCAGAAGCATGAGTATGAAAGCATTTGAAAGAGCTGTCTCGAGTGCATTGAATGCTTGAATCATTTTGTCTGACCACTGTAGCTTTCATTTCCCAGATACGTTTTTCCCAGGCACAGGGTCTGTGAGTGGACCCTTGATGGAGACAGTGTAGGACAAATGTCAGCAGTAGAAATTTAACATAATGAGAAAATGGCCTAAATGACTGTGAGTTGTGGGCAGGAGTAGACCATAGATGAAATCATCATAATCAGACATTAGAAAGATGTCATCAGTGGTGATGGTGTGACGGAGAAAGGTTGCACTCGCACATCCTAACTGTGATTTGTCGTAGTTAATTTCTAAGCTGTTGTCACTTAGGGCAGCCTGAACCCAGGCCATTTGATTCCCATGTTCCTTGACAGAGTGAGAGAAGATCGGAATATCGTTGAGGTAGGCATAGACGTATGGAAGACTGAACAAGATAGAGTCAATGAACCTCTGCTGTGCCTGGGCTGTGCTTTCCAGCCTGTAGTGCATGGAGAAGAACTGGAATAGGCTGAACAGTGTAATGACTATCATTTTAGCAATGTTTTCTTTGAACATAGGGATCTGAAGGTACACTTTCTGGCAATAAAGAGCACTAAATATTAATGCCCCATCAAACAGATGGGTGAAGTCCTGGATGTGGGGGATAGTATAGTTGTCAATAGTGCTGCAAGTATTTCCAATAGTCACCACACAACTGGAATGAACGGTCTTTTTTAGGCACAAGGTAAATCAGTGATGGCCAATTACTGTCTGAGGGGCATTCAATACCTGCACTTAAAAGATCATTAATAGTTGCTTTTGCACCCAAAAAAGGGTGGCAGGCAGTGAGCCTTATGACGTATGGGAGGACCTTCCATCATGGTTAACCTGTGGCAGGTGCTGTTAGTGATCACCCCTAATTGTCCATCTTGCACATGCAAGGAAGGACCACAGTTGGAAACATACTGATAAATGATTGTTAGGACACGTATGACATAAAGTGTCAATTCAGATCTCATGCAGCCACATTTACAGGCTTACATAAATTTTTTAACATTCTTATTTTATTTATCCGGTCATTTTAAAACTAAATTCATTACACTGCTTCATATTTATGTCTACATCTATAATCTGCAAACCACTGAAGTACATAGCAGAGGGCACATTCCAGTGTACTAGTTATTAGGATTTCTTCCCATTCCATTTACATATGGAGTGCAAGAAGAATGACTGTTTCAATGCCTCTGTGAATGCTGTAATTATTCTAACTTTATTTTCTTGGTCCCTATGTGAGCAATATATTGGGGTTGAAGTATATTCCTAGAGTCATTATTTAAAGCTGGCTCTTGAAACATTGTTATTAGACTTTCTCATAGAAGTTTACATCTATCTTCTAGAGTCTGCCAGTCCATTTTCTTTGGTGTTTATGTGGCACTCTCCCATGGGGTCAAACAAACCTGTAACCATTCGTGCTGCCCTTCTCTGTATACATTAAGTATCCACTACTACTCCTATTTGGTATGGGTCTCAAAAACTGGTCGCATGAGTGATTTGTAAGCAATCTCCTTTGTAGACTGATTGTCCTCTGCCATGGACCTCACAGTTGCTTGCAGTGTGTAGATGTAGATATAGATTGCATTTCTCCAGTGTTCTACCAACAAACCAAAGTCTACTGTCTGCTTTATCCATAACTGAGCTTATGTAATCATTCCATTTCATATCCCTAGAAAGTGTTACACATAGATATTTGTATGATTTGGCCAATTCCGGCAGTGACTCACTGATATTGCAGTCATAGGATACTATGCTTTTTCGTTTCGTGAATTGCACAATTTTATATCTGTGTACATTTAAAGCAAGTTGCCAATCTCTCCACCACTTTGAAATCTTATGAAGATCTGACTGAATATTTATGCAGTTTCTTTCAGACATTACTCCATTATAGGTAAGTGATTAATGGAAAATCTCATATAAAGATGTGAAACAAATACTAACAAAGTTTCACATCTTTATATGAGATTTTCCATCAATCATTTAGATCACCTATATGGTCCACATCCTTCATTGTTTTGTCCCTTTTGTTGGCTATCACTTATGTCTGTCATCTTAACACTTTCTCTTCTTCAGTGTTTTATATATACATAAATAAATATTTTCGTCACTAACTGTGCTAGTTTCATCTTCCTCCTATTATCTTGTTCTGTTTATAGTCCTCTTCTCTTTTTTATTTATTGATTTATTTATTCAACATTCCACAGTTTTAACGTTCGTTATTCGCTGTTTCCCAGCCAACAATCACTGCCAACAATCTCTTTCACACCTACCCGTATCATCCATTTCCGTTGATTTCTTGTTGCTGGCGATATTTTTGTGCCATTGGCTATCTTTCTCCGCCACAAGAAAATTTTTTTGGGACATTTCTGCGCCACCCGCTATCCTTTTTGTGGCACGTGCGATCTTTTTTGCGGCACGCGTGATCGCTTTTGCGGCACGCGCGATCTTTTTTCGCCACTCGTTATCTCTGTTTTTGAGCAACGTGTGTTCTTTTCCCCTGATCTGGACATACTTGCTTGGTCTGGTCAACTTTTTCTGTATTTTTCTTATTTAGTGGTCTTCCTTTGGTATTGAACATTACCAACACAATTTCTTTCCTTCTCGTCCTTCCCTCCGTGTTTTATTCCTTCTTATGATTACTATTTCAACTTTAGTTATTTAATTTCCCTACCCACCAGTTACCCACTATGTACCCTAATCCTATACCACATTATTTACATTCATTCCGGAAACATGCATTCACCGTAGCCAAACTGCAATCCCACATACTTTTCCTCCGGTCCTGCTTAACCTTTGGAATTACCCCTAAAGAACTTACCTTAAAAGTTCCCATCTCCGGGTGCAATTCCTCCTTCCACCAGTCTCTCCCGGACTTCCAGAACCTTCAATCCTTAGCCCTTACCCAACTTGTCCTGAATCTCTACACTACTTCATGTAACCACTGCTCCCAACAGCTCCTATCTCTCTTCAAAGTCCACCACCTCTCAAACCCTTGCTTGGAGAACACAGGAACATCATCCTAGAAGCCAGCTGCAAACTTGAGTTCCATGCCACACACCACCTGAAAAAACTATCCACAGTGCTAGTGCAACACAAGAAGTGGGGTCCCTCTCCCTATCCCTCACAAACACCAACCACAACAGAACCTTCAACAAACCCCCCTCATAGCCAACAAACCTAGCCTAGTCACCCTACTCAATCTCCCCATCCCAGCACATACCCCACACAGGCCAAATCTCAACTATAACCACAGTCAAATGCCACATATCACCAGTCCCAATTCAGTCCTAAACCTCTCATCCAGATCCCTCTCTCCTCCAGAGACATCTGTTCTATCAAAAGGCTTAACCTTTAGCCCCACACCTAAATTCAACACTGCCCTGGTTAAAGATCTCCTCTCATTCACCCGGAACCTCAACTGGAAATATCACTTCACTACCCAAACACAGCCCCCAAATACTAGACCCAGTGTTGAACCCTGTCTAGAACAGTTCTGACTGCCTTCTCAAAGGGATCCTCCTCCCCTCCCCCAAAACCATCCCTTGCAGACATTTCAGGAATTCCTCACATCCAGTGTTGCCTCCCAGTCCTTCTTGAAGAACATCCCGACAACCCCCAACATCACCCCAGCTGAATCCCGTGCCATTAAGGAGCTGAAAATAGACCGCTCTTTTGTCATCTTCCCGGCGGATAAAGGCTCCACAACTGTCGTACTTGACCGTGTGGAGTATGTGGTAGAAGGACTGCGTCAACTCTCTGACACCTCAACCTACAAAGCTGTTACCCAGGACCCCATTCCCTCCATCCAGACTGAGCTGCAAAAAATCCTAAAAATCCAAGGTGCCTCACATGGCCTCACAACGGCTTCCATAGACTTACTCACTCCACCTGAGCCACATACCCCTACCTTCTACCTATTACCCAAAATCCACAAAGAGAACCATCCTGGCCGTCCCATTGTAGCAGGCTTCAAAGCCCCAACCGAACGTATCTCAGCTCTGGTAGACCAGCACCTACAACCTATCACCCGCAGACTCCCATCCTACATCAAAGACGCAAACCACTTCCCAGAATGCCTCAAATCCATTCCCACTCCTCTCCCACCTGAAACCTTTCTTGTCACCATAGATGCTACATCCCTTTACACAAACATCCCACATACCCATGGTCTCTCTGCCCTTGAGCACTACCTCTCCCAATGCCCACCCGAAGATCTTCCAAAAACCTCGTTCCTTATCACACTTACCAACTTCATCCTCACCCATAATTACTTCACTTTTGAAGGCCAGTCCTACAAACAAATCAGGGGAACGGCCATGGGAACCAGGATGGCTCCGTCCTATGCCAACCTCTTCATGGGCCGCATGGAGGAGGCTTTCCTGAAGACCCAACAGCTGCTTCCCCAGGCCTGGTGTAGGTTTATAGATGACATCTTTGTGGTCTGGACTCATGGTGAAGAAACACTCCTTAATTTCCTCCATAACCTTAACTCCTTTTCGAATCTGAATTTCACCTGGTTCTTCTCCAAAACCCAAGTGACCTTCCTGGATGTTGACCTTCATTTTGTTGAAGCTCACATCCACACCTCTGTCCATATAAAACCCACAAACAAACAACAGTACCTTCACTTTGATAGCTGCCATCCTATCCACATCAAACGCTCCCTTCCCTACAGCCTAGGTATTCGTGGCAAACGTATCTGCCCCAGTGATGAATCCCTCAACAATTACACCAATAACCTGACCAGTGCTTTCCTCTCCCGCAACTATCCTGCAGACCTTGTCCACAAACAGATTTCCCGAGCTATACATTCCTCCCCGTCCAACAACAATGTTCCTACCCCCAGACCACACAGAAGCATCCCCCTTGTCACCCAATATTATCCTAGCATCGAAAACATCAACAAATTACTCCGCCAGGGATATGACTTTCTCAAGTCAACCCCTGAAATGAGATCATCCCTTTACAAAATTCTCCCCACACCACCCAGAGTTGCCTTTCATCGTCCCCCTAACCTCCGTAACATCCTTGTTAAACCCTACAATATTCCCAGACTACCTTCTCTACCCAGCGGTTCCTACCCCTGTAACCGACCCCGCTGCAAAACCTGCCCCATGTATCCCCCCACAACCACCTACTCCAGCCCAGCTACTGGTAAAACATACACAATTCAAGGCAGGGCTATGTGTGAAACTACACGTGTCATTTATCAACTGACATGCCTGCACTGCACAGCCTTTTACATCGGCATGACAACAACTAAACTGGCTGAGCGCATGAACGGACACAGACGAACTGTCCGCCTAGGAGATGCCCAATACCCAGTAGCGGAGCATGCCCTCCAGCATAATTCTAGGGACCTAGGAACCTGCTACACCGTATGTGCCATTTGGCTTCTCCCACCCAACACCAGTCCCTCTGAACTGCGGAGATGGGAACTTGCACTCCAACACGTCCTTTCATCCCGCCATCCCCCTAGACTGAACCTACGTTAAACAACCTCACTCCCATTCACTCTTCAGTCTTCTCCTCTTTCCCTTTCCTCTTTAGCCATTCATGCATCTTTTCATCCTACGTAGTTGTGTTTATCTTTATACTATATACCTCTTTACTTCTGTATGCATCCTCTTTGGTTTGAAGCTGGCACAGTACTTACAGTAGAATATCTTTGGCTTCCCTCTGACAACCATGCCTCCATCCTTGCTACCCTCCCTATTTTCCTTTCCCTGTTGCTTCATAACCTGGGTTGTGAGTAACTGAATCTCCTTTCCCTTCTTCCCTTTCTTTCCCCTCTCTCGTCCCCGATGAAGGAACATTCGTTCCAAAAGCTAGGAACGTAAATTTTCGGTTCTGTTTTATGTGTATCTATCGGCTGTACTGAGCTGAGGTAAGTACTGTCCAGCCCCTTTGTTAGTATTTGTTCCATTATAGGTAACTGCATCATCTGCAAAAAGTCTGCTGAAGTTAATATTAATATTGTCTGCAAGGTCATTAATATACAACATGAACAGCAAGTGTCCCAACACACCTCCCCAGAGCACAACTCATGTTATTTCTACATCTGACAGTGACTCTCCATCCAAAATAACATACTACATTCTTCCTACTAAAAAGTTCTCAATCCAGTCACAAATTTCACTTGATACCCCATATGCTCATACTTTTGACAAAATTGTAGGTGTGGTACTGACTCAAATGCTTTTCAGAAATCATCAAATACTGCAGCTGCCTTACTGCCTTAGTGTCATGTGAGAAAATTGCAAGTGGAGTTGCACATGATCATTGTTTTTGGAATCCATGCAGGTTGGCATGCAGAAAGTCATTCTGTTTGAGATATCTCATTATGTTCGAGCTCAGAGTATGTACTTAATTTCATTTCAATTTTATAGAGGTTGAACTGCTACTAATTGATACTTATATAAAAATCTCATTCTCATTTTGCAATTCTAGAATGATTTTTAGAAGAAGTGAAACTAACTTTCCATTTGTATTTATGTAAAGAACTATTGTAAATGTAGGAACATTTTCCAACCAATAACATTCATGATATAAGTGATCTTGTGAAGTGTTGTCTGTGAATGTATTTTGTAAATTTCAGTACTAAAAAACTAGGAACCAAGCAAAACTTAGTATTGCAATGTAGAAGGAGTGACTTGTTGCTCAATATTCTGATATCACTTTGTGAGCGCCAACCTGATTTTGATTGTATCCCTCAAACTTTCTGTCTGTAATAATGATTGATGCCACCTGTAATTATGGAAATGATATACAAGCAATGGTAAATCAGCCATGAGAGAGCCAGTTTTGTAACAGTTTTTGTGTGTGAAACTTGTGCCAGTTGAAGCAATAAATATGTAATTGTAGAAGTGAAACAGCTGGTCAATCTGATTACCTGAAAAGTGTCTTGGCATACAAATCATTAACTATGCTGTGAAGAGGTCAGGAAGTTGCATCAAATTTGGTGGAGCAGATTCTCACAATTCCTTTTACAGCTACTGCATTGCCAGAGTTCACCAAAAATGAAGATGAGAATTTTCTGCTAACTTTTACACCCACAGAAACAATGTATTAACTTGAGATAAACTGGGATTGCACCCCCCTGGCACTGTTGTAATTCAATTGTGGTGGAGAATATGGGATTATAGCTGCCCTGCAAATGAGATTTTGCTAACAGAATTTTGAGTTTCAGTTTCATTTGTGCAGTAATGGATGCTAATACAATGGGAAATTTAAAAGGAAAGACTGACATGGAAATCTGAAATGGACAATCTATTGATGCAGGAAGGTAAATAAAGAGACATTAACTAAAAAGTGGACACAAAGCATTATCTTGTCATGGACAACTGAGATAAATGTTTTGATTGTTTATTCTTTCTTTTTTCTGTGGAGTGGAAATTTCAAGAGAAGACTGGAATTTAGGGTAAAGACTGAAATTTTCATTCAAAGTGTTTAAAACTGCATTTGTTTACCAATATGGCAATCAATATTAACCAAAGCAGTGTACCAGTAGAAAATCAGGAACATGTAGCTGACAATGTTGCGAGTTCAAACAACAGCACCACTGGCAATGAAAGTGAAATTGAAGTAAACAGTAAAGGAACACAGTACCATATTTGTGACAATGAAGCTGGAGGAAGTGTAATGTGAGTGCTTGTTCACTATTCCTTGGTTTTAATGAAACTAAAGCTGCAGGCTCAGACAGTGGAATTGCAGAATTATTGTCAAGGTTGTTAACTGAAACAACTAGTACTTTTACTAGTTCTTTAGGTGTCAGAATTACTGTGACAGCTAATACTTTAACTAATACCTTAGGTGCCCAAATTGCTGAAACAAACAGTACTTTGAAGGATCTTGAAACACAACTGAAAAATAGTAATACAAGAATAACTAAAAATGTAGAGGAGGTAAAACAGCTTTAAAATGAAGTAGAAACATATTGGAAAAAGATTGATGCTCAAGTTGGGTCTGTGGAAACAAAAGTTGGTACTCTTGAAACAGAACACTATGTGAAAATTGCTCATAGAGAGCACAATTTCAAAGTCTTCCAGAAAAATGTAGAAGATAATTGTGTTGCATTGAAAAATATGTCAGGCTTAGAATTTAAATTCAAAAAAATTAGAAGATCATTCTAATAATAGATAATCAGAGTTACTCTAAAGTCACTAATGTAGAAACACTTGTAACTACCAATAAAGACACATACAGCAGTGAAAAGAAAAATATGAACAAGAAATTTACTGAGTTGCAGGAAAATTTTGTAGCTAAAAGTCTTAGAAATAATTGTGCTGCCTTATGCAGTAACATTTCCGTTAAGCAATTTCCAGGTGACAGTAAAATTCACCCTGTTGACTCCTTGCACCTATCTAGGGACAGCTTTGTAAGTGGCATGACTGCAAATATAAAAATCAAGTTTTTGGATAGGGAGGCACTATCATGGACAAATCAAAATATTAATGATGAATTTGAGAATGTTTTTTAAATGAGTTTTGGTCTGAAACAGTGCAAGCGAATTTTTGAATGGGCTGGTAAATAGAGAGGGGCAGGAGAGCATGAAAGCACTTTGCAAAAAAACAACTCAGGAGACTAATTCATTTAAACAAACCATTTGATGAGTTCATTCAGATTGATGCCTTGAAAAGGAGGCTTCTGACTAGGGTGTGGTGGGGATCTGTGTATGGACCGGACAACCCTGTAGAGAAATTTCTAAAATATGTGAACAAATTCAACAGAGCCTTGTAATGAAATGGAAATCAAGACAGTAATATTAGTAGAAATGACAGATATCAACCAAATAGATGGAATTGTAGTGACAATTGGATAACTTTAGGAGAGATGGCAATAATGTTAGAAGTCATTATCAACAGGGGGAAATAGAAAGTATAGTCAATGGAAATACAGAGATAGGAATATAAACAGTGAAATAGATAACAGGAATAGATCACAGTGGAGAGAAAGTAGGGAATGACATAGCCAGGTACAAGACAATAGGAGCAATGATCAGGAAAACTGATAGTCACCTCAACAGGTGTTTGTAAGTTTGGGGCAAAAGAAAATAATTGGAATCACGTAAAACACTGCAGAACCAAATTAGGCAATGTGAAGCCCCACAGATTCAATAACAAGGGTACTCTCCAGGTGGCCAGATTATGTTTCGATAGCAATTTCTGGAGAGCAATAAAATTTGATGAATATAACAGAAGAGATTTAGAAACTAGGGAAAGACATGTATGTATACTACATGCAGAAACTTTTCATAATCTATATAGTTAAGAGAATAATAAGAATGTGAGAGAAAGGGGGGGGGGGGAGTGAAAGTGTTAATGATGTGATAACTTTGATCTTTATGGCATAAATAATCTGATGAAGAGTGAAGGTATTGGCAGTGTGAGTGTGAGTCTGTTTCTTCTCATGTTGAAACTAGTGAGTCTTGTGATCTTGTGCCAAAGATGAAAACAGGGAAGCGTTAACTGCAGTGCTGAGGCTGAGGAGCTTGATAATGATTCTATGATTTGTGGGGCTGAGGAGATTCATGATGAGGTTTCTACAATTTGTGGAAGTAAAGCTAGAGATTTTGTGATGTTGTAAGTGATTATGTTGTAGATGCATTGACAGTGATTTCAGAAGTAAGATTAATGATGACTTAGACGGGATGGTTTATGTGGAGATTACGGTACATGAAGATGATAGGGATGATGATTCACTGATGTGTGTATGTTTGGAGGGGGTGGGGGGTAGTGATGCATATGATAGGATGGCACAACAGGATCAGGTGTTGCAGGTGTATGTCATAAAATAAGGGAGCACCGATAGTAAAGAGGAGGAAAGATTAACTTGCATTGATGATATTTTAAAAGTTGCCTGGGATCATTACAGTGATATGGATAATTATGTTAATATTGTTGATAAGATAGAGGGTGTTTGCAGTGAATTACATCCCTTCTGGTGGAAAAAGAAAAACAAGGATAATTTAGAGAAACCTAAGATGCCTATAGGTGCTTTGCAACCAGTTTCTAATAACAAATGTGATAATAGTCGAGGAGAGGATCATATTAGCTATGAAGAAGTAGAAAATGATTTATTATTTAAAGAAAATGGTGGAAGTGATGGAAGATACAGGGGAGTCCTTACATCTTTGTTAAAACTTATAACTAGGATTGGAACTGTTTGGTAGATGCTGTCAGTCCAATCTGTGATATTTCCAAAAAATTGAGAGGCAGAATTAAGTATAATAAGAATTTTATTGAATTATCTGTTATGGGTGTCAAGATTAACAGAGCTATTGTAAGGCACAGTAAAACAGTAAAGTTTCATGAAAGGCTAGTTGTAAATTGATGGTGTGCCCTCTGTGTAAATTTATCCTGTCATTTCTGAGCTTAATGAGGACTTAATTTTGGTGGTTGTTTGGACTGTTAAAGCAAAGATATGTTTTAGTTGGGGAACTGAGGAACTCATTTTTACAAAGCCAAAAAATGGGATTACTGGGAAAAGGAAACTGTTAATGCACTCCTGGAAATGGAAAAAAGAACACATTGACACCGGTGTGTCAGACCCACCATACTTGCTCCGCACACTGCGAGAGGGCTGTACAAGCAATGATCACACGCACGGCACAGCGGACACACCAGGAACCACGGTTTTGGCTGTCAAATGGCGCTAGCTGCGCAGCATTTGTGCACCGCCGCCGTCAGTGTCAGCCAGTTTGCCGTGGCATACGGAGCTCCATCGCAGTCTTTAACACTGGTAGCATGCCGCGACAGCGTAGACATGAACAGTATGTGCAGTTGACGGACTTTGAGCGAGGGCGTATAGTGGGCATGCGGGAGGCCGGGTGGACGTACCGCCGAATTGCTCAACACGTGGGGCGTGAGGTCTCCACAGTACATCGATGTTGTCGCCAGTGGTCGGCGGAAGGTGCACATGCCCGTCGACCTGGGACCGGACCGCAGCAACGCACGGATGCACGCCAAGACCGTAGGATCCTATGCAGTGCCGTAGGGGACCGCACTGCCACTTCCCAGCAAATTAGGGACACTGTTGCTCCTGGGGTATCGGCGAGGACCATTCGCAACCGTCTCCATGAAGCTGGGCTACGGTCCCACACACCGTTAGGCCATCTTCCGCTCGCCCCCCAACATCGTGCAGCCCGCCTCCAGTGGTGTCGCGACAGGCGTGAATGGAGGGACGAATGGAGGCGTGTCGTCTTCAGCGATGAGAGTCGCTTCTGCCTTGGTGCCAATGATGGTCGTATGCGTGTTTGGCGCCGTGCAGGTGAGCGCCACAATCAGGACTGCATACGACCGAGGCACACAGGGCCAACACCCGACATCATGGTGTGGGGAGCGATGTCCTACACTGGCCGTACACCACTGGTGATCGTCGAGGGGACACTGAATAGTGCACGGTACATCCAAACCGTCATCGAACCCATCGTTCTACCATTCCTAGACCGGCAAGGGAACTTGCTGTTCCAACAGGACAATGCACGTCCACATGTATCCCGTGCCACCCAGCGTGCTCTAGAAGGTGTAAGTCAACTACCCTGGCCAGCAAGATCTCCGGATCTGTCCCCCATTGAGCATGTTTGGGACTGGATGAAGCGTCGTCTCACGCGGTCTGCACGTCCAGCACGAACGCTGGTCCAACTGAGGCGCCAGGTGGAAATGGCATGGCAAGCCGTTCCACAGGACTACACCCAGCATCTCTACGATCGTCTCCATGGGAGAATAGCAGCCTGCATTGCTGCGAAAGGTGGATATACACTGTACTAGTGCCGACATTGTGCATGCTCTGTTGCCTGTGTCTATGTGCCTGTGGTTCTGTCAGTGTGATCATGTGATGTATCTGACCCCAGGAATGTGTCAATAAAGTTTTCCCTTCCTGGGACAATGAATTCACGGTGTTCTTATTTCAATTTCCAGGAGTGTATTAAATTGCAGTGGTGGAATGAATCAGATAAAATAGATTGTTTGTAATCATGTTAGGGGCTACATAATTAATGAAGAATACAGAACAAGAAGAGGATGTGTATTACAAAATGGTAAATTCAAGTCAACAAGGCTAATAAGATTGCCCAAGATCAGGAAAAGGAATTGAAATAACTGTTATTTGAATATCAAGTTGTGTTTAGTGAGAAACATGAAAGAGTGAGTAACTATCAGTATAAATTAAAGTTGAAACCTCATGAGCCATTTTTCATAAAACCTTTCTCTATTCCAGTTTCAAAAAGAGAAGTTGTTGAGAGGAGACTACAAAAAGTGAAGTGCTAGGGGAGGCCTTGAAAACAGTTTGAGTGAGGAAAGGGAAGAAATTGTTAGGAGGTCCAGTGGTGAGACATGAGGTGTTTGTAATCGAAATCACTGTTTTAAAAAATGGTAAACGTAAGGGTTCTGTTGCATGATTATAATAATTATTATTATTATTATTGTCATTGTTATTATGGTGTCACCGCCAGGCACCACACTTGCTAGGTGGTAGCTTTAAATCGGCCGCGGTCCATTAGTACATGTCGGACCCGCGTGTCGCCACTGTCAGTGATCGCAGACCGAGCGCCACCACACGGCAGGTCTTGGGAGACTGACTAGCACTCGCCCCAGTTGTATGATGACTTTGCTGGTGACTACACTGATGAAGCCTTTCTCTCATTTGCCGAGAGATAGTTAGAATAGCCTTCAGCTAAGTCCATGGCTATGACCTAGCAAGGCGCCATTAACCATTTCTAGAGAGAGCTTCACTTGTATCATCAAGAATGCTGTATACAAATGATGGATTAAAGTTAAGTATTCCAGCAGCTACGTACTTTTCTTTATAGCATTCATTATGTATCCTGTTTCAGACCTAAGCAAGCCGGCGTGATTTGATGCGTGCATTTCGGCCTCCTTCTCTAAAAACAGTTATTATTACTATTATGTTATTTTTTTGATTATTCATTATTGCATTGCATCATGCCTGTTACACTAGATAATGTCACATATTATCTTAAAAGATAATATGTGACATTATCTGGTGTAATACTAGTAGTGTAGCACAAGGCCCAACCTCATAAAGATTAGGCCTACTGAGTGACACCAGATACTCATAAAATACCTGTTACTGTAGCTACATGAATAAGTTTGATATTAAATGTTCCAATATACACAGTTTTATTTATTTACTTATTTATTTATTTTAAGACCACTTCTGCGATCCTTCTTGTCTACAACTACTATCGCAAAGTCATAGAAAGATACCTGTTGTTTCATGGGCTTGAGCAGTCACTTTTCAATGAACAACAGAGTGAGAAAGTCTGGTTTGCATCTGCATATTTCAAAGAAAAGTTTTGATTCTACCCCCACCAAAAACGAGGCTTTTTGCTGAAGCACTGGTCACAGCAATGGTGAATAATTCATTAGTTTTGATGGTTCAGGTACTGCTTCACTGAGACTTCAGGAGGTCTAAGTAGCGTCTGGTTCCAGTATTCATCTGAAGAATATACCACAGGTAGTTCTGTCCTTAGTTGAGGGATATAAAAAGGTCCACCATAAAACACCTTCAAGAAATTAAATTCAGCCTCAGGGAAGCAATCTGTATATTGGCTAAACTTTTCATAATTCATAAAGGAAAGAAAGTTAAGATTAGGCCAATCCCAAGACTGAAACAGACAGCGCAAAACAAAATAGTCAAACCTGATCCGGAATACTTGAAGATAAACAGGGATAAAATTGTTGAAGAAATTAATAGGCATTCAATAGACACATGGACAGATCTGGTGAAGGCAGTTCAGAAGACTATGTGCTGGGGACAACCACCTAGAAAACGCAAACATAGGTGGTGGAACGCAAATTGTGATGAAGCCATTGAGAGAAGAAAGCAAGCATGGGACAAGTTCAGTAGCTACAGAAATTCAGAAACATGGAAAGAATTTCACGAAGTTCAGAAACTAGCATCGAAGGAAATCAGAAGGGAAAACCGAGCATATGACAATAACAGACTGAAAGAAATTGAGGAAGATTTCAAAAGAAATAACACAAGAAATTTTTACAGAACTTTCAAAGAAAATATTAAGGGCTATCAACCCCCTAGCCTCTGCTTCCGAAGAACAGATGGATCCCTGGAAACAAACACAAAAGAAAACTGTAAAATTCTCAAACATTACTTTGATAAACTTCTTAATTGCAAAAAACCTACAGGAAAATTAACATTCCAAAAGACCACACCTAATGCCGATTCTGATCCACCCACAATAGAAGAGGTAGAGGAAATCATAAAACAAATGAAAAATAACAGAGCTGCCGGAGAAGATGTTATTATCGCCGAGATCTGGAAACTCCAAGATGAAAACATCACCAAAAAAATCCATAAGATTATCTCCGAAATTTGGATCACAGAGAAAGTGCCAGAGGAATGGAAATGTGCATTGATCCATCCATTACATAAAAAGTGTGATAAGTCAGATCCAAACAATTACAGAGGCATTTCGCTAGTACCAGTTACATACAAAATTTTCTCTAAGGTGCTATTAAACAGACTAGAACCACAAGCAGATCTGCAAATTGGGGAATACCAGGCAGGCTTCAGAAAAGGGAGATCATGCATCGAACAGATCTGGAACTTGGGAACACTTTTGAAAGTCAGACAGGCAAGAAACACTGTAGTTACCTTTGTGGACTTTAAAAAAGCATATGATTCCATAGACAGACAGACACTCTTTGACGTGCTGGAAGAATATGGTATCAACAGAAAAACCAGGGCACTTATACAACAGACGCTTACAGACACTACCTCCAAGATTAAGTTCATGGGAGAAATTTCGGAACCCTTCCACATACACACAGGTGTCCGACAAGGAGACGGGCTCCCACCAATCCTGTTCAACATGGTGTTAGACAAAATTATCAAGCAGTGGGAGGAACAAGTTAAAGGAATACAGCTGGGAAGAACACGTGAAACCAAAACAATCATAAAATGTCTGGCATTTGCAGATGATATAGCCATACTCAGCAATAATACACAGGAGGCAAAGGAAGCACTGGAATGCTTGCATGAAATAGCTGCCAAAACAGGTCTGCAGGTATCTTACGAGAAGACACAATATATGGAACGACAGACCAACAATGTACACACCATGCATACTGTATATGGATCCGTAGAAAGAGTCGAAAAATTTAAGTATTTAGGGGAGTACATACAAATGGGAGGATCAAACAAGGCGGCTAACATGGAACGAACGAAGAAACTCCAGAAGGCATACAAACTCACATGGTCACATTATAATAAGAAAAGCATATCGAGGCAGGCCAAACTTAGGCACTACAAAACAGTTGTATTACCAGAAGCATTGTACGCATCAGAAACAACCACAATTGGAGCATCAGGCATCATAGACACAGAAAAAATAGAACGCAAAATTCTCAGAAAAATATTTGGACCAATTCACAGAGATGGCATATGGATGAAGCGACCTACCAAAGAGCTGTACCAGCACACTGACAGACTAACAGACGCTATCAGAAAATGCAGATTAACTTTTTATGGGCACATACAGAGAATGGACAACAACCGACTTACAAAGAAAATTTTTGATGTAGTAAACAGCTCAAGCAAGAAAACAAATTGGTATCATGAAATAGACGAAGACTTAAGGCAGATAGGGATCAACAGGCAAATGATAGGAGACAGGAAATATTTCAGAAACAAAGTTAGGAGTGCAAAATTTATTGTAAAGGAGAGAAAGAAGACAGGAACATTATGGACAGAGCAAAGGAAACAGGAGCACAGCCAAAGGAAGAAGAGATTTTGGGAAGAGAAGAGGAAGAAAGGAAAGAAGTGAAAATTGTGTCATCATGTGATTTTCGAGTTCAAACACTGTCCATAAGGGCAACAATGAAATGAATGAATGAATGAATGAAAGGAAAGAAACTCCATATCATCCAAGTCAGCATACATGTTAACTGATGAGAGACAGTATCAACTATTACACACAACAAAGCACAGCATTATGTTTCTCTGTCAGTCACACCAACCCATTGCTTCTTTCTTGGAGGCTCACTATTGTTTTCTTCTGGCTCATAGTAGACAACAGTTCTTCAAATTCACTTTGAAGTTCCTGTAACTCAATCTTAAACAGGCCAACTTTTGTCAAATAATAACTGACATGAAAGAGCTTAGTTTGCAATATTCTGAAAAGAGCTGCTGACATGGAAACTATACATGAAAAAACCATTAAGCAAGAACTGGAACTAAGTTACGTAAGTGTCAGGTAAAAGCCTGCACATTAGGATCATCTTTCATAAACCTGAAAATCTCTTGAGTTAACTCTTATAGTTCACAACTAGCTTGACTAATCTTCTGTTATACAACTATCTTGTGTTGGATACTAAAGAAAACTTCATTTGATTAATTTATTCAAAGCACTGGATCTTTTGGATTATTTGGGGAAAAAGAAGTGAACCAGAAACTGTCTGAAAAAATATTTTCCAGTCCCATATATGTTCAACAGACTTTTACAGTATGAAATTCAGTTCATGAGCATATCAGTATATGAAGACAGAGGGGTATTTGCCTCTCACAAGTTTTTCTACTCCATTACATTGCCCAACCATGATGGCACAGCCATTGTATGTTGGAGCTACACATTTCCTACCACAATCAAATTCACATATGCAGCCAAGCAGATGTTCCACTAAGGTAGCAGCACATGGGTCATCACTGACATCAACCAATTTCAAAAATCTCTCACACACATCACTAGTGGATAACACATATTGCAAAATAGTTGAAAGTTGGGACTGGCTCAAAACATCTGCCCTTTCATCCGTAATAATGGCAACAGATGGCATTTCTTTTAGTTATTTCAGCAATGGAATTGTTGAGGTCATTCTGTATGTGAGTTGGGATACCTTGAAAAACAGTTAAGTCTGCAATTGATTTGACAAACTTTCATCTTTTTGTGCGATTGAGTGTTACAGGTCAATATAATTGCTCTGATTATCACTGTCCTCTGTTTCATCATGTCCTGTAAAAGGAAGTTCTTGTGCCACTAGGAAACATGTAACATCAATTAAACCGCTTAAAATCTGTCTATTTTTCTCTACTTGTTTTTTATGCTTATGAAATTTATACCAATGAATTGTTCAAACAAAAATCTACCCTTGTGTCAATACAGATGTAATATGGTTCTTGCAATTTTCGTGCCGTTTCCTTAAGATGTTGAAATTCTTCATGTCACTCAAGTCATTTTTTGTCCACAACTTCTTGGAAGACAACAAAACACATGACCAACAGTTAAATTTTGGTTCTCTTTAGTGCCACATTACCATTTGTAAGAGGAGTACCGGTACCTAGATTCTTGAAAACATTTGACATAATTTTTAGTTACTGTATTTAAATATGGAAGACCTGGTGTAGGGCATTCCTGTTTGATTACACCACTTTTCCCCTCAAAAGTAAGTCCTCCAAATGAATGTTTCCAGAGTCTTTCCAGCACACATTTACAGTCTGATATGTTTGTATCTTCTGAGGAGCCTGCTACTTGGTCCATATTGCTTCAGCAGACCAACTTCGCACTTATATAGAAACAATTTAAAATCATACAAAATACCTTTGATCACTAAAACTATAATGAATAAATAATAATATGTACTAAAACACTATGAAACACTAACATATGTATCCTGATTTACATTTGAACCCTTCAGCACCATAGTGTGTGAAAGAATAAAATACATGTCCTTAGAAGAGCTAGGGAATTGTAGGCAGTACATGAACATTAACTGCCCTTTAACAGATGCATAGCCCTCCTCCTCTTTCTCTAGTGGAAGTGAGAGAGGGGATAGATCTTGCAATGGGATGCGCATGCACTGTTAATTGCTGTTGCTCAGAAGTTACAGGAGTCTGCAGGTAGCTGAACAGCACCTTTGGCCTCCTAAACTGTGACTGGCATGCTGACAGCAATTAATATCTTAAATGTCCCTGGGCTAATAGTGCATTTTACAAGTATGAAGTATGCCTGCAAGTGAAATTATAGAAGAAATATATACAAAGAATGTTTAAATTTAAAAAAATTGTGTTATCTGTAACTGTAATTGGCGATTGCAACATTTACTGGCATGCCTCCCCCCTGGGGAGGGTCATGAAACAACAATTTAAGAAAACAGAGACATGACAGAAAAGTAAAAGTTACACAATTCAGAATTGGGGTACAAACGTTTTGACAAATATATTGGAACATTTGAAGTGATAGCAAATCCTCATTCAAATACCTACAGATTAATTTTCATCCTAAAACACAGAAAATATTTGGGTTAAGGAATATTGTTGTTGTTGTTGTTGTTGTGGTCTTCAGTCCTGAGACTGGTTTGATGCAGCTCTCCATGCTACTCTATCCCGTGCAAGCTTCTTCATCTCCCAGTACTGCAGCCTACATCCTTCTGAATTTTACCCTCAACAGTGCCCGCCAGCACCAAATTGGTGATCCCTTGATGCCTCAGAACATGTCCTACCAACTGATCCCTTCTTCTAGTCAAGTTGTGCCACAAACTCCTCTTCTCCCCAATTCTATTCAGTACTTCCTCATTAGTTATGTGATCTACCCATCTGATCTTCAACATTCTTCTGTAGCACCACATTTCGAAAGTTTCTATCCTCTTCTTGTCTAAACTATTTATCATCCATGTTTCACTTCCATACATGGCTACACTCCATACAAATACTTTCAGAAATGACTTCCTGACACTTAAATCTATACTCGATGTTAACAAATTTCTCTTCTTCAGAAACGCTTTCCTTGCCAATGCCAGTCTACATTTTATATCCTCTCTACTTCGACCATCATCAGTTATTTTGCTCCCCAAATAGCAAAACTCCTTTACTACTTTAAGTGTCTCATTTCCTAATCTAATTCCCTCAGCATCACCTGATTTAATTCGACTACATTCCATTATCCTCGTTTTGCTTTTGTTGATGTTCATCTTATATCCTCCTTTCAAGACACTGTCCATTCCGTTCAACTGCTCTTCCAAGTCCTTTGCTGTCTCTGACAGAATTACAATGTCATAGGCAAACCTCAAAGTTTTTATTTCTTCTCCATGGATTTTAATACCTACTCTGAATGTTTCTTTTGTTTCCTTTACTGCTTGCTCAATATACAGATTGAATAGCATCGGGGAGAGGCTACAATCCTGTCTCACTCCCTTCCCAACCACTGCTTCCCTTTCATGTCTCTCGACTCTTATAACTGCCATCTGGTTTCTGTACAAATTGTAAATAGCCTTTTGCTCCCTGTATTTTACCCGTGCCACCGTCAGAATTTGAAAGAGATTATTCCAGTCAACATTGTAAAAAGCTTTCTTTAAGTCTACAAATGCTAGAAATGTAGGTTTGCCTTTCCTTAAACTTTCTTCTAAGATAAGTCGTAGGGTCAGTATTGCCTCACGTGTTCCAACATTTCTACAGAATCCAAAGTTATCTTCCCTGAAGTCAGCTTCTACCAGTTTTTCCATTCGTCTGTAAAGAATTCGCATTAGTATTTTGTAGCTGTGACTTATTAAACTGATAGTTCGGTAATTTTCACATCTGTCAACACCTGCTTTCTTTGGGATTGGAATTACTACATTCTTCTTGAAGTCTGAGGGAATTTAGCCTGTCTCATACATCTTGCTCACCAGGTGGTAGAGTTTTGTTAGACCTGGCTCTCCCAAGGCTGTCAGTAGTTCTAATGGAATGTTGTCTACTCCCGGGGCCTTGTTTTGACTTAGGTCTTTCAGTGCTCTGTCAAACTCTTCACTCAGTATCATATCTCCCATTTCATCTTCATCTACCTCCTCTTCCATTTCCATAATATTGTCCTCAAGAACATCGCCCCTGTATAGACCCTCTATATACTCCTTCCACCTTTCTGCTTTCCCTTCTTTGCTTAGAAGTGTGCTCCCTGCCGCCGTTGAATAAGCAGCTGCAGCAGTCGTATACTCTTAGCTCACTTATTTGTTACATAGTTTAATTCTTAATTTCTTTGCATGTTTTTGGTACTTGCATTGTTTAATTCCTATATTTCAGGCATATTATAGTATTTGAGAGTGTAGCATCACATTTTAGTACCCGAATAGTGTAAAATCGCATAGTCATCTGTCTTCTGTTTTTGTTTTGAACGGCCAGTGTCGGTTGATCGCAGCCAGTGTGCTCTCTGCTGCCGTTGGATAAGTAGGTGCAGCAGCAAGTCGTATACTCTTAGCTCACTTATTTGTTACATAGTTTAATTCTTAATTTCTTTGCATGTTTTTGGTACTTGCATTGTTTAATTCATAAATTTCGGGTGTATTATAGTATCTGAGAGTGTAACGTCGAGTTTTAGTACCTGAATAGTGTAAAATCACGTAGTCTCCTTCTGCCACCGAGCAGTGTGTCAGCAGTGCGCAAGTAGCAGCATTACTGCCTCTACTAGGCAATCTTGTATTTTAATAACCGTTTAATTTTGTGTCGAATTGTTTGTGCTCTCTGTAGATTAGTTCAGATGTTCTTTGCACAACAGTTTTTAGCATGGGTAGGGACTGCAACTGCTGTGTTCGGATGCAGGCTGAGTTGGCATCCCTTCACTCCCATCTTCAGGCAGTGTTTGGCTTCGGTCACACAGCTTGAGGCTGTTGCCAATGGGCATCACTGTGGGGGTCCGGATGGAGGTTTGTCGGGGACGGCCAGCTCGTCCCATGCATCCCCCAATTGGACTACGACTGTGGCTGCCCGGGATACTGCCCACATTGAGGCTGATCCCTCACCTGTGGTAGCTTGGGAGGTCGTCTCGAGGTGTGGCAGGGGGCGAAAGACATTCCAGAGGGCTGAACGGAAGGCCTCTCCAGTTTGTCTGACGAACTGGTTTCAGGCTCTGTATCAGGCTGATACTGATCTTCGGCCGGACATGGCTGCTTGTCCTGTTCCAGAGGTTGCCCCTCAGTCTGCAAGATCCAGGTGGTCGCAGAGGGTGGGCGTACTGGTAGTTGGGAGCTCCAACATCAGGCGCGTAATGGGGACCCTTAGGGATATGGCAGCAAGAGAGGGGAAGAAAACCAATGTGCACTCCGTGTGCATACCGGGGGGAGTCATTCCAGATGTGGAAAGGGTCCTTCCGGATGCCATGAAGGATACATGGTGTACCCATCTGCAGGTGGTCGCTCATGTCGGCACCAATGATGTGTGTCGCTATGGATCGGAGGAAATCCTCTCTAGCTTCCGGTGGCTATCTGATTTAGTGAAGACTGCCAGTCTCACTAGTGAGATGAAAGCAGACCTCACCATCTGCAGCATCGTCGACAGGACTGACTGCAGACCTTTGGTACAGAGCCGAGTGGAGGGTCTGAATCAGAGGCTGAGACGGTTCTGCGACCGTGTGGGCTGCAGATTCCTCGACTTGTGCTATAGGGTGGTGGGTTTACAGGTTCTGCTGGATAGGTCAGGAGTCCACTATACGCAGCAAGCGGCTACACGGGTAGCAGGGGTTGTGTGGCGTGGACTGGGCGGTTTTTTAGGGTAAATGGCCTCGGGCAAGTACAGAAAGGGCAACAGCCTCAAAGGGTGCGGGGTAAAGTCAGGACATGCGGGGACAAAGCAGCAATCGGTATTGTAATTGTAAACTGTCAAAGCTGCATTGGTAAAGTACAGGAACTTCAAGTGTTGATAGAAAGCACCGAAGCTGAAATCGTTATAGGTACAGAAAGCTGGCTGAAGCCAGAGATAAATTCTGCCAAAATTTTTACAAAGGCACAGACGGTGTTTAGAAAGGATAGGTTGCATGCAACTGGTGGTGGCGTGTTTGGCACTGTTAGTAGTAGTTTATCCTGTAGTGAAGCAGAAGTGGATAATGCCTGTGAATTATTATGGGTAGAGGTTACACTCAACAACCGAGCTAGGTTAATAATTGGCTCCTTTTACCTACCTCCCGACTCAGCAGCATTAGTGGCAGAACAACTGAGTGAAAATCAGGAATACATTTCACATAAATTTCCTTATCATGTTATAGTCTTAAGTGGAGATTTCAATTTACCAGATGTAGACTGGGACACTCAGATGTTTAGGACGGGTGGTAGGGACAGAGCATCGAGTGGCATTATACTGAGTGCACTATGCGAAAATTACCTCGAGCAATTAAACAGAGAACTGACTCGTGGAAATAACATCTTGGACCTACTGATAACAAACAGACCCGAACTTTTCGACTCTGTAAGTGCAGAACAGGGAATCAGTGATCATAAGGCCGTTGCAGCATCCCTGAATATGGAAGTTAATAGGAATATAAAAAAAGGGAGGAAGGTTTATCTGTTTAGCAAGAGTAATAGAAGGCAGATTTCAGACTACCTAATAGGTCAAAACGAAAATTTCTGTTCTGACACTGACAATGTTGAGTGTTTATGGAAAAAGTTCAAGGCAATCGTAAAATGCGTTTTAGACAGGTACGTGCCGAGTAAAACTGTGAGGGACGGGAAAAACCCACCATGGTTCAACAACAAAGTTAGGAAACTACTGCGAAAGCAAAGAGAGCTTCACTCCAAGTTTAAACGCAGCCAAAACCTCTCAGACAAGCAGAAGCTAAACGATGTCAAAGTTAGCGTAAGGAGGGCTATGTGTGAAGCTTTCAGTGAATTTGAAAGTAAAATTCTATGTATCGACTTGACAGAAATTCCTAGGAAGTTCTGGTCTTACGTTAAATCAGTAAGTGGCTTGAAACAGCATATCCAGACACTCCGGGATAAAGATGGCATTAAAACAGAGAATGACACGCGTAAAGCGGAAATACTAAACACTTTTTTCCAAAGCTGTTTCACAGAGGAAGACCGCACTGCAGTTCCTTCTCTAAATCCTCACACAAACGAAAAAATGGCTGACATTGAAATAAATGTCCAAGGAACAGAAAAGCAACTGGAATCACTCAACAGAGGAAAGCCCACTGGACCTGATGGGATACCAGTTCGATTCTACACAGAGTATGCGGAAGAACTTGCCCCCCTTCTAACAGCCGTGAACCGCAAGTCTCTAGAGGAACGGAAGGTTCCAAATGGTTGGAAAAGAGCACAGGTAGTCCCAGTCTTCAAGAAGGGTCATCGAGCAGATGCGCAAAACTATAGACCTATATCTCAGACGTCGATCTGTTGTAGAATTTTAGAACATGTTTTTTGCTCGCGTATCATGTCGTTTTTGGAAACCCAGAATCTACTCTGTAGGAATCAACATGGATTCCAGAAACAGCGATCATGTGAGACCCAACTCGCTTTATTTGTTCATGAGACCCAGAAAATATTAGATACAGGCTCCCAGGTAGATGCTATTTTCCTTGACTTCCGGAAGGCATTCGATACAGTTCCGCACTGTCACCTGATAATTAAAGTAAGAGCCTACGGAATATCAGACCAGCTGTGTGGCTGGATTGAAGAGTTTTTAGCAAACAGAACACAGCATGTTGTTATCAATGGAGAGACGTCTACAGACGTTAAAGTAACCTCTGGCGTGCCACAGGGGAGTGTTATGGGACCATTGCTTTTCACAATATATATAAATGACCTAGTAGATACTGTCGGAAGTTCCATGCGGCTTTTCGTGGATGATGCTGTAGTATACAGAGAAGTTGCAGCATTAGAAAATTGTAGCGAAATGCAGGAAGATCTGCAGCGGATAGGCACTTGGTGCAGGGAGTGACAACTGACCCTTAACAAAGATAAATGTAATGTATTGCGAATACATAGAGAGAAGGATCCTTTACTGTATGATTATATGATAGCGGAACAAACACTGGTAGCAGTTACCTCTGTAAAATATCTGGGAGTATGCGCGCGGAACGATTTGAAGTGGAATGATCACATAAAATTAATTGTTGGTAAGGCGGGTACCAGGTTGAGATTCATTGGGAGAGTCCTTAGAAAATGTAGTCCATCAACAAAGGAGGTGGCTTACAAAACACTCGTTCGACCTATACTTGAGTATTGCTCATCAGTGTGGGATCCGTACCAGATCGGATTGACGGAGGAGATAGAGAAAATCCAAAGAAGAGCGGCGCGTTTCGTCACAGGGTTATTTGGTAACCATGATAGCATTATGGAGATTTTAGCAAACTCAAATGGCAGACTCTGCAAGAGAGGCACTCTGCATCGCGGTGTAGCTTGCTCGGCAGGTTTCAAGAGGGTGCGTTTCTGGATGAGGTATCGAATATATTGCTTCCCCCTGCTTATACCTCCCAGGGAGATCACGAATGTAAAATTAGAGATTCGAGCGTGCACGGAGGCTCTCAGACAGTAGTTCTTCCCACGAACCATACGCAACTGGAACAGAAAGGGGAGGTAATGACAGTGGCACGTAAAGTGCCCTCCGCCACACACCGTTGGGTGGCTTGCGGAGTACAAATGTAGATATAGATGTAGATGTAGAACTGGGTTTACATCTGAGCTCTTGATATTCATGCAAGTGGTTCTCTTTTCTCCAAAGGTCTCTTTAATTTTCCTGTAGGCAGTATCTATCTTACCCCTAGTGAGATAAGCCTCTACATCCTTACATTTGTCCTCTAGCCATACCTGCTTAGCCATTTTGCGCTTCCTGTCAATCTGATTTTTGAGACGTTTGTATTCCTTTTTGCCTGCTTCACTTGCTGCATTTTTGTATTTTCCCCTTTCATCAATTAAATTCAGTATCTCTTCTGTTACCCAAGGATTTCTACTAGCCCTCATCTTTTTACCTACTTGATCCTCTGCTGCCTTCACTATTTCATTCCACAAAGCTACCCATTCTCCTTCTACTGCATTTCTTTCCCCCATTCCTGTCAATTTTTCCCTTATGCTCTCCCGAAACTCTGTACAACCTCTGGTTCTTTCAGTTCATCCAGGTCCCATCTCCTCAAATTCCCACCTTTTTGCAGTTTCTTCAGTTTTAATCTACAGTTCATAACCAATAGATTGTGGTCAGGGTCCACATCTGCCCCTGGAAATGTCTTACAATTTAAAACCTGGTTCCTGAATCTCTGTCTTACTATTATACAATCTATCTGAGACTTTCCCGTATATCCAGGCTTTTCCATGTGTACAACCTTCTTTTATGATTCTTGAACCAAGTGTTGGCTATGATTAAGTTATGCTCTGTGCAAAATTCTGCCAGGCGGCTTCCTCTTTCATTCCTTAGCCCCATTCCATATTCACCTACTACATTTCCTTCTCTTCCTTTTCCTACTATCGAGTTCCAGTCACCCATAATTATTAAATTTTTGTCTCCCTTCACTACCTGAATAATTTCTTTTATCTCATCATACATTTCATCAATTTCTTCATCATCTGCAGAGCTAGTTGTCATATAAACTTGTACTACTGTAGTTGGCATGGGCTTCGTGTCTATCTTGGCCACAATAATGCGTTCACTATGCTGTTTATAGTAAGCTTTCTCACACTCCAATTTTTTTATTCATTATTAAACCTACTCCTGCATTACCCCTATTTGATTTTGTATTTATAACCCTGTATTCACCTGACCTAAAATCTTGTTCCTCTTTCCACCGACCTTCACTAATTCCCACTATATCTAACTTTAACCTATCCACTTCCCTTTTTAAATTTTCGAACCTACAACAACAACAGCACATGATGTAGTGTGGAAAAATTAGAAATCGTGCATACTGCTTTCTGAGTACATAAAGTGTGATGTATGAGTTTTATTTGTCAATAATATCATTATTTCCTCAGGGAAATGTGTTTTCTTTGCACACTAAGAGTATGGCAACCTCTAGGGCCCAGCCATGTACTATTAGCTTCTGTAATTTAGACTTTTGATGGTACAGTTATTCTCTGACTATTCATTTACTCTCTCATTACTGCTGATGTCTGACTTGTGAAAGCAAATTTTTCATTTAATTAATGTGCTAAAATTAAGGTCATACTGCATATTTAGAAGGAAAAAGTTTGAGTCACATCGAAATGTTAATCAGTTACAAAATGTGAAATGTTAATCCTCCAAAGAATCTCAATGTGTCTACTGGAACTTTATTTTCTTTACGTATTAATTTCATCTTAATTGTATTCTGTGCATTGGTAAACTACACAGCTATACACTGGAAGTTATGCCAGAAGTAATATTACGAACATGAGACACATTTTCCTTGGTAATGGAAAAGTTTGTCGAAGGAGTGAACTGTACACACTAAGTAACCTGTGCTGAGTTGTTTTGGAGTGAATACTATGGAGATAGAATTTTATATCTGAAATTAGTTGTAATAGCATTTTTTAGAAATATGCCACACACATGAATTACTACTGATACTGAAAGATATATTTCTTCAGGTTATTAAGAGATGAGAGGGAGTTACTTTGCTTCAGTATCGCTGCATGAGAATTACTGTGATACAAAGCACAGTATCATAACGAGAATATCACTGTGAATTCGTGCTACATGCTTTACATGGGCGTTGTGGCTAATGCTAGTCAACAAATGAAAACTTTTTGTCAGGTTCCTGGGTCTAACAAACTGTATTCATTGCATTGTATTTCACTGGACATGAAAATAGTGCTAAAACTATTTAGATGGTTCTTATTTTTGTGATGTAGGCATTCTCTTGTAACAGTACAAACATGTTCATCACAAACAGCACTGAGAGACTCTGGAAAGAAATTTCAGTGAGAGTGCAAGTAGCACAACTTAAGAGACATGTGACACCCCATGTTTTGGAAACATGTCATCATATTCTCCACCAATTTCACACAATTTTCTACTTTCCAAGTAAATTGATGGTCACATCTTTAAAAGAGAACCATACTGTATCTCCCTTTTCATCCAATAATTCAGAGAAATGACCACTCTTCATGATTGTCTTAATTTTTTGTTCAATAAATACATCTCCCTTGAGCTTAGCATGTGCCATGTGAGGAAACATTTCTTGAATGCACTATAGGCTGCACTCTCTTTATTCATGACTTACAAAAATCTTCATAAGATAGAGTTTGATGTAGAGTGGAGAAAGCAGAATCTGTTCCCTATCGACAAGAAGATTATACAATACATTCTTCTTCTCTGGTTCTAGATTGCTTCACTTTGGCCATTCTTTCACAATGTCATGTTTGTCAGTTGCACGGTTGTCCCACTCACAAATGAAATATGTGGACTTGGTATATCCTAATTGTGTGCCTCGGAAGAGTGATATAACCTTCAGATCAGCACAGATTTCCCATATTTGCTTCCCATTCAGCCACTCCTCTAGATGCACAGTACAGGTATTACAGCAGAAATGTATGAGGAGTCCATCCTTTATCCTGGTCATCCACCTTCCATCCTAAGTATAGTTGACAAGCTTTGCAGAGAAGAGGCATGGGCTTTCTCTTCTGTGTAGTAAATATGAACTGGTCACAAATGTAACAGAAATTGTCACTATTGTTGACACATGAGCATGGAATTTTATTGCATTTATTCCCTGGTTCACAGAGAATGACACAAATCTGAAATGGAAAAAAAGTTGTATTAACATACTATAAAAGAGCACTGGAGTCTCATTTTAAGAGTAACTAACCTAAAATAACATGATATCTCAGAAAGTAGAACCAATTAGTGATTTTTATTGGTATTTATACAATCAGCATACTAAATTTAGTTAATAGCTATTACTTCCATTTAGGAATTAAATCCATTGTTGGCCACTGTAATGTTGTGGTTTATTTGTAATCAGTAGGAAAGAGATGGTTACTGTTTTAAACCAATAGACATATATTTCATTTGAAGCTACTTTAAAGATACATATTGTCTTCATATGACATTTCACATAGGATTTATCAATTGAATGTCTCAAACATGTGTAGATGAAAGAGTTCTGTATTGTCCATGCTACACACACTGCTAAAGCTGATCTTAACTGAACTGAATGTACACACTCTATTATCTTTCTGGAAATATATTATTGATAAGACATGAATTATCTATGTTTTATGGTACATACACAAAATCTATGCAAGGACATATCGAATAATATCCAGAAAAGATTGTCTGCCTGATGTAAATCGCAACACTTTGTGAAGCCATTTAGTCAATACTCTCATCAGATACATACATTCCTGCCTTTCTTGTATCTATGAGTTGTTTGCTGTTCATGTATTGTAAGATCAATGGTCAAGGACCAAGGTGAATGGAAGATTTGTTGTTTATTATGCCATTTTACTATATTTGTATAACATCTTTTACCATGATAAAGGCACATTGTCTCAGTGGCACACTTATAAACTTGTAATTGAGTTCATTTGCTTGTCAAGAGATACATTTGTATACACAGCTTCACTTTTATTTCATTTTGAGAGGTGTGTAATTGCAAAACTTGTCTGAATAATTTGTGCTAGATCACAGAGGTGTCGGAATGCAAGCTTACAATTGGGCCATGACATGGGCACTTTCAATATGGTACATCAAAAGAATGCTTGTAGCACAGACACGGAGGATGCTATTTACACAATATATTTGAAAGGAGGGTTGTCTCAGATAAGCTATTTGTGAAACTGCCGATAATAAGTGATGCAGTGAGAGACTGTGCCCATGTGTGTGTAAGCTGCATTTGTGTGAGTGTATGCGTATGATCTATTTCTGATGAAGGTGTTGTTGGCCAGAAGCTCATTTTCTGATATTCTTTTTGTTGTGCCTGTCTGCGACTCAGCATCTTCACTATATGGAGAGTAGCAACTATCCTTTTCATAATATTGTTACATTCATCTTGGATTTCCCACTGTTACATGATGAGACAGACTGATAAGTGACATTTGTTGCCTAATTGTCGTGTAACTTTGTCAGTTCAGAAAAGAAGTTGGTTGAACTGAATTTGCATATAAGTTATCACATATAGAGACTGGATTAATAATTGTTAATATTACAATTATAAAACAGAAAAAACTGTCATCGTATGAAGATTTATTACATGTCATTATGAGGAATACTTGCACAAGAGGATGTGCCTGTGTGGTGTTCCTTACCTTAGGTCACCACAATTGTACAGTACTGAGAAAATTAAGGAAGGAATTTAATAATTATTAATTTTATTACATTGTGAGTATATGCATCACTTTGCTGACATGAGAGGGATACTAGTATGAAAGCATGTGCTTGCACCATGTTTTCTACCACTAATCAAAAGAGTTTTATTGCTCAGTATTTTGATATTTTATTAGTTTATGCACTACTCTGCAGAGAGAGGAAGTGTAATATCAGGATGGAAACACAAAAATGCAGAGAAATTGAAAATAGCTAGGGTCAATGAAAACATAAACTAGTTATCATGCCGTCTACACAATGTTTTAACTTATACTTTATTCTGGAGTTAGTATTTTTGAATGTACTTGTTACCCACAAATTTCATTTAGGGAAATTTATGCACCCGTATTGATAGAATCAATAAAACCTTTCTTACTAGAAAGTTACTGCTTATGATACAATATCTATGGACTGATAATGAGACTAGAGACTAATTAATACAAACACTGTATCTTGGTATCTTGTTACTTTGAGCATCAGCCATATATAATTGTTTCCTGTTCCATTTCTTTGTACACTATTTGTACATGTTGGACTCATGAATAATGACTGAAGTCAGTCTATGCATTTGCAGAAATTGTTGACCAGAGACTGTGTTCCTGAGATCACCAGAGGAATATAAAAAGACTGGAAGGAGGTATTGTCACAAATGCAGCAGGATCTCCTCAAACAAGTAGACAAGCGTGCAAAACCAAAGCATGTATATATTTTACAATTTTGTGTAATTATTTTTTATGGACAATGTTTAAAAAAATACATTAATTCCAATTTGAATCTTTTTGCTAAGCTGTGCTTCATACATATACTCATAATTATTACATATTTGATTTGCTACACTTACTTTTACACTTTATGTTCACTGAAATTTGATGTCAACTTCATGCTGAGCTGAATCATGACTTTTGGGGAATTATTTGTTTGTACTATGTTTCTGGCAATTGATTGAAGTTTAATTTTGGTGGAGTATCATATCTTATTCTAATCTATGTTAAACTAAGGGAGGGGGTGTTGAAATGTACCAACTGATTGTCAGAATAAGTATGACACAAAGTGTTGACCTCAGGTTTCACACTGCAGGCTTACATAAATTTTATAACATTCTTATTTCATTTATCTGGTAATTTTAAAACTCAGTTTACTATACTGCAACATGTTCTGTAATTAGTTTCATTCCAGCTTTACTGAGTGCAAAAACATGTCTCCTCTAGCTCAACTGCTACTTATCAATGCTTAAACAACAATCATAAACAATTCTCATTTGGTAATTCCAGAATACTTTTTAGAAGAAGTGAAGCTAGCTTTTCATTTGTGTTTATGTAAAGAACTAATGTACATGTTAGGAACATTTTGCAATCAATAACATTCATGATATAAGCGATTTTGTGAGACATGTTGTCTGTGAATGTATTTCGTAAATTTCAGAACTAAAAAACTAAGAATCAAGCTAAACTTACTACTGCAATGTGGTAGGAATGAATTGTTGCTCAATATTCTGATATCTGATTGTAACCCTCAAACTTTCTGTCTGTAATAATGGATGATGCCACCTGTAATTATGGAAATGATAGAACAGAATAGAATATTTTTATTAGCCTTTCAGTATTTTCCATACAATTGGCTTCGTCAAAGTTTACAGAGGGTTTTAGTTTCAGTATGATATTCAAATAGTTACAGAAAGGGGAGAAAAGGAACTAAAGACCTTTTCTTCAACATTATGTAAAACAATGTTTTATACAGTAATTAAATACACACATAAGAAAAGAATCACAGTAAATAACTAGCTTATATAATATCAAAACATTTTCTTCATAACTTAGGTAAAACATATATTTTGATGATTAGTTTCTAAGAATTCTTCAGTTATATAGAATTCGTTGTTTTTTAGCCAGGTTTGCAATGTATTCTTATATTTATTTAGTGGTACTGTACGAGCTGAGCATGGTAACTTATTGAAAAATTTTATGCTTAAGTACTTATAGTTATTATGGACTACAGCAAGTCTTGTGGAAGCAAGTCCAGCAGGTGACTGTCTCTTGTACTGTGTGCATGCACATCACATCTCATGTTCAATTTTTTTCAGATTTTCTCTGGCATATATTAGACAGTTATATATGTACATGCTTGGCACTGTCATTACGCCAAGAGATTTAAAATAATTTCTGCAGGACTCTCTCGGTGCTAACCCCTCCATGCACCTGATTGCTTTCTTCTGCCATCTGAAAATACATTCAGACCCTGGGGAGTTACCCCAAAGCAATATTCCATATTGCAGTTGGGAATGAAAAAAAGCATAGTGTGAGTGGAGTAGCAATTGCTTGCTCACACTGTTTCTTAATTTATACAATAAGAAAAGTACTCGTGCTAGTTTACTACATAGACAATTGGTGTGTCCTTCCCTTGAGAGCTTTTGGTCTATGATTAGTCCAAGTAATTTCACTGTTTTGTTTTCATTTTTAGTTACTTTGAGATTAAATATTATTTCTTCTGTTTTTGTTTGATTTATGCAGAGCTGGTTAGCCTGACACCAGTAATTAGCCATTTGCATCATTTCTCTATTTTTGTCCAGTACACTCTGTAAGTTCTCTCCTGTACTTATTAATGCCATATCATCAGCATATAGTATGTTCTTACATGGTATGTAATTCAAGAAGTCATTAACATAGACAATGAACAGAAAAGGTCCAAGAACAGAGCCTTTGGTTATTCCTCTTCCTATAGGGAGTATTTCTGACCTCTGCTTATTTGCATATACAAGTTGTAACCTATTGCTTAGATAAGATCTGAATAGTCGGAGTGTGTCATCTTCAATGCCATAGTATTTTAACTTTTTGATGAGTATGTTATGTGACACCGAGTCAAAAGCTTTACTTAGGTTAATAAGTGTTCCAGACATTGATACCCTTTTTTCATACCCTTCATAAACATTGCTTACCAGAGCTTCTACTGCTTTTACAGTTGATAGGTGTGATCTGAAGCCAAACTGTTGTTCGTTTAAAATTTTGTTGGTTTCAAAATACCTGTATATCTGCTTATGCACACAATTTTCTACTAACTTGGATATGATTGGTACTATTGAAATGGATCTGTAGTTATTTGGGAGGTTTCTTTCACCTTTTCTATACACAGGCAATGTAACTGTGAGCTTAAGACAGACAGGGAATATTCCTTCATCAAGTACTCTGTTTGATAGCGAGAGAAGTGGCATTTCAATTTCTTTTGCTATATATTTAATGATGTGATTACTGAGTCCATAATAATCTTCTGTTTTGGAATTACTTAATTTGTTTATTGACTTATGAATATCATTTAATGTGATTTGGGTCCAAGTGAACTTCTCACTTCTTTTCTGGTTTGCACAAGTGAGCAACACTTCTGCATCAGAGGCAGAATTGATGGGTGGGGTGGTGACGCTATTTACAAAATATTCATTGAAAATGTTGCAGTCAATATGGATACTCCTTTCTTTATTGGTATTATTAATTTCCCTTTTAATGACAGTCCAGGCAGCTTTACATTTATTTTTAGAATTTAAAATATATTCATCATTTGCACAGCATTTAGCATATTTTATTTCTAATCTGTAAAGGTTTCTCATTTTAGTGTAATTTTCCTTGTCCCTATCACTGTTATGAGATTTTTCTTTCATAGTCATCAGTAGTATTCTGAGTTTGTTAAGTTGTGGGGTGTACCACTTGTTAGTATTTTGTTGCTTATGAGTAATATTACTCTGGTACCTTTTGGTTACCAAGGGGCATGTCATTTCTACTATATGCTTGATCTCTGTCAGGAAAATGGAAAAACATTTATTAATCATTTTCTTGTTATCCATTACATGAGACTAATTCATTTCTTTTAACTGGTTTATCATTTTGTTTATATTGGATTCACCTAGAATTCTATATGTCACTTCTCTCTCTGTGGAACTGAAGGTTGACTTTTCTATTTGAAGCCATAGCCCTGCATGATCTGATATTCCTAATTCTATTACATCACAATGTATGGAGTCTCTTTGTACATTGCTAATTATGTTATCAAGGCACGCATTCAGTCTAGTGGGTTTTTCATCGAGACAGTAATAGTTTAATGACTTTAGAGTGTTAATCATATGAATTACATTTTTTCTCTTTGCCCTTATATCTATGGTAATATCACCTACAATTACAATTCAATGCTGTTTATATTTTGACAACAACAATATTAAAGTGTTAATTTTTTCTATAAATACTATCTCATCAGAACCTGGGATTCGATAGATTGAGACAATTACAGTTTTCTGTTCGTGCATTACCACACCAGCTACTTCTATTGTAGCTTCAAGGCATATTCTACTAAGGTCTATAACTGAGTAATGCAATTCAAGGTTACTTTTGACATATATTGAGACCCCACCATGTGTAATACTTTTTCTGCAGTAGCTCGTAACTAACAAATATCCAAGAGGAACACACAAGTCTATTTCAGTGTCTTTCATCCAGTGTTCATTGATGCATAGAACACTGCAGTTGATTTTATATATAAGCAATGGTAATTCAGCCATGAGAGATCCAGTTTTGTAACAGTTTTTATGTGTGAAACCTGTGCCAGTTGAAGCAATAAATATGTAATTATAAAAGTGAAACTGCTCGTCAATCTTATTACCTGAAATATGTCTTGGCATACAAATCATTAACTGTGCTGTGAAGAGCTCAGGAAGTTTGTGACGGTTTGCCTGCTTTATTTCTTCATTTGTTCTCCTCGGTGTCAATGTACTGCGTTGTTATATGTAGCTGACAGGTGCACATTTGCATTTCACTATTCATAGCCCCTCCATAACACACAGTTATATGGCCAGTGCACTATTGTTTAACTTGTGCTGCTTGGCAGCTCCTGTACTCAATGGCTGCTTACACAGATGCTGCTCAATGGTTGGCTGCTGTCCTACTGTGGCCATGAAACCCCAGTGCTGATTGGCTGTTGCTTCTCCATTTAAAACTGTACTGTAAGCCACTCGAGTTCACACTCCATTGTCAAAATTTGTGAGTCCTAGTTTATTGTGTCCACATACAATAGTCCTCACCCGGGACACTAAATGTGATGGTTCACCTGCTTTATTTCTTCATTTCTTGCCCTTGGTGTTGACATATTGAATTGCTATACTGGCTGAAAAATTGGGGGGGGGGGGGGGGGGGGAGGAGGATGGAAGTCAAACATGGACTACTTTAAATGATGTAGCCGACAGGTGCACATTTGCATTTCACAGATGTTTACTTTCACTGTTCACAAATCCCCCTCCCAAGAATACACAGTTATATGGCCAGTGCACTATTGCTTAACTTTCTATGAGACTCATTAATAGGTTGCAAGCAAACATCCACATACTGCTTCAATAGTTTATTGTTGTTCATCTACGAGCAGTAAAAACTTAACCAAAACCTCACAAGTCTTGCACAATATTGTGGTACATATTGAACAGACACTGTCATTGTTTTAACACAGGGCCTAATTGTGTTACACTTATTACACATGTGCATTGTTGTTGATCTAACCAATACAGGTTCCTCGTCTGGAACTCAGCCATGTGCTGACTGTCTTGGGACCAAAACTCAGGCCCTTATATTTCCTCACAATAATAGGTACTGAAACTACACATTGTTCAAAGTTAAATTTACAGAAATTACAATTAAAACTTAACTCATTAAATTTATTTATTTTATTTATTTATTTAATCGTGTCCAAGCCATAGACAATCCACATATTACATATACACACAAATACAAATACAACACACATATGTATAAATAAAACAAACCCAGAATGGGGAGTCACATTACAATATAAAGACAAACATAGTATATATATCATATCACATCCCGCCAAAATTCAGCGCATTTAACTGCCACTGCCGTAGCGTTTGCCAGATCTTCTTTCCTGCACACTTCCCTCATGTTGCTCCATTCCAGGAGGTGGTCCATTGTTTGGGTCTGTCCGCACTGGCACGTGTCCGTCCCGTCTCGGTATCCCCATTTACACATGTTTACGTTGCATCTGCCCACCCCAGTTCGTAGGCGGTTGAGGGTTCTCCATAATGGCCATTTTAGTTCATTTCCAGAGGCCAGTTGTTCATTGGGTGAGATTAGAGGTGCCTGGTCTCCCGTAGGAAGTGTTGCTTGCCATTTTGACAATCTGGCCTTTTGTTTTGAGGTTTCGAGCGGTTGAACTGAGGTGAGGAAACTCCGTCTTGATTTTAAACGTGTGTGTGGAGGGTTTTGTCCGAAGAGAGGATGGCACTGGTCACGCGGCTGCTTGAGGCGCTCTGCTTCGCTTGCTATAGCTCGTCTGATGTTGGGTGGAGCTATGCCACTAAGCAAATAAAGTTGGCTAACCGGGGTGGGTCTTAGGCATCCCGTGATTACGCGACAGGCATCGTTCAGCAGAGGATCCACTCGTTTCGCATGCGCTGATCTTTCCCAAACTGGGGTAGCATATTCAGCAACCGAGTAGCAGAGTGCAAGTGCCGATGTACATAAAGTATGTGTGTCAGCACCCCATTTTGTGGAGGTGATCTTACTCAGGAAGTTGTTTCTTGTTGATAGTTTGCCCCTGATCTTGTCTACATGATGTCTGTAAGTAAGTGTGCGATCAAGGGTGACGCCTAAATAATGAGGACTGCTGCTGAACACAATCCGTTGGTTGTTCCACATGATGTTTAGGGTATGTTTGGCATCTCGGTTTCGAAGATGGAATAGGCAGGATAATGTTTTTGCTGCGTTTGGGCATAGGCAGTTGGCTTTGTAGTATGGCGTTAGACCATTGAGGGCATTCGTAAGGCTAATTTCTATGTTGTTAAAGTTCCAACCCTGCATGGCTATTGCAAGATTGTCCGCGTAAGCAAAGCTCCTAGTCCCTGGTGCAACTGGTTGATCATTCACATATATGTTGAAAAGAGTGGGTGTGAGGACACTGCCTTGGGGTAGTCCATTTTTCTGGATACGCCATCGGCATCGCTTCCCTCCTAGGTTTACGATGAACCGTCTGTTGCTGAGAAGAGTTCATATAATTTGTATCAGCCCAAAATCATTAGTCACAGCGTATATTTTAGTGAGCAGCAGTTTGTGATTTACAGTGTCGAATGCGGATGAGAGGTCGACAAGTATGGCTCCAGTAATTAGACGGTTCTCCTACCCATGCTCTATGATCTGGGTAAGATTCAAGACCTGTCCAGTGCAAGTTTTCCCAGGGCAAAACCCTGCCTGCTCAGGAATTATCTGATGATCAATATTAGGCACAAGTCGATTCAGCAGCATGTGCTCAAACACCCTGTACAAGCAGCAAAGTAATGTTACCGGTCTGAAATTTTTTGGCTCGTCCAATGGTTTGCCAGGTTTTGGATTGGCTATGACCTTGCCCTTTCTCCAGATTTTCGGGATATTGTTTAGATGGATACAGGTATTGATAAGTAGGAGCAGCCAGTTTTTTGTGTACTCGCCAAATTTAAGGTTCTCTTCATTCCTAAGGTCGTCTAGCCTTACTGCTTTGCCAGGTTTCAGAGATTTAAGTGCGGACTCTAGCTCTTCGATGGTAAATGGATGGCAGTAGTAATTCATGTCACTTTCACCACTTCTTATTGGGATGGTATTTGCTGGAGTCTTCGTTTTCCCATTAAGAATGAGTTGGTGCGCTAATTGGTTGGCTGTTACTCTTGGTGCTTCCGTTTGCTGCTTAGGGTCATTATTTAGCTTCTTAATTGTCTTCCAGGCAATCCAGCTAGAATGTTTCATGTCTACACTTTCAAGCAGTGGAAAACAATTACGGGATTTAGAAAAAGTGAGCCTTTAATTCTGTTGCACACTGTAGATAGCGCCTCAGAGAAAATAAACAAATCGGGTGTGTGATTAATCATATTTGAAAACCTGTGATTAAGTGAAAATTTTACATTCATCCCGTCCAAACATTTCACGCCGAGCTCCTTGATAGTGTTTATTGACTCCAAAACTGCGAATATTCTGGCGTTTCAGTGCACAAAAGTAACAACCATAATTTTGACGACTAATTTGTATAAGTTCATAATGAAGAAACACCATATTGGTTGCACAGGAGCAGACCGGAGATCGCAGCATCCTTCGCCACTTACATGAAGGTGGTTTGATAACTCTGGTAAGAAAAGGAAGGAAAAGGTTAGTTCTGCAGATAACTCACCTTACTTCTCGACATAGTCTCCTTTGAGGGATATACACTTGGTCCGGAGATGCTCCAGCTTTTTCACCCCAACGGAAAAATACTTGTTGACTGCAAATATCATACCTTATTTGATGTAAATTTCTTCCCAGGAAGCCAAAGTTTCAAGTCAGGGAACAGAAAGAAGTCACTTTGGGCTAAAACTGATAAATAGGGTGGATATGGAACCAATTCAAAATCCAATTCAGGTACCTTCGCCATTGTTAGCGCTGATGTGTGGAATGGTTAATTATCCTGGTGAAAGAGCAATTTTTTGTGTGCCAATCTTGGTCATTTTTAAGCCAACGCAAGTTTCAAACGATCCAACAATGAAGCATAATAGAATCCAGTTATAGTTCTGCTTTCTCCAAGTAATCTAAGACGATTACTGCTTGTGAATCCCAAAAAACAGTGGTCACCCCCTTACCAGATGACAAAATGGTCTTTGTTTCTTCGGTGCACTTTCATCAGCCTTTCCCCATTATTTCGTCCCCAGTTTTAACTCTGGCGTGTAATGATGGATTTAGGTTTCATCAACAGTCACAAATCACCGTAAAATGTCTTGCGGATTGAGACTGAGCATCGCCAGACATTGCCTTGCAATACTGCGCCAGGTGCACGTTTGGTCGACTGTGAGGAATCGCAGCTCACGTCTCGCACACAGCTTCTTCACAGCCAATTATCTGTGCAGGATATTATACTCTCACTCGGTTGAGATACCTAGAGTCTCGGCAGTCTCAGAAATTTGTGTTCGGTCGTTTGCATTATCATATCACGGGTTTTGTTAATGGTTTCCCTTGTGGTGACCTCAATTGGACGGCTGGAGCACTCTTAATCTTTGGTGCTTGTCCAACTACGATTGGATTCATTAATCCAAAAGGAAACGGTCTTCCGTGATGGTGCAGACTCCACGCAAAATACATCCAGTTTTGTTTTTATTTGTATGGCAATCCAATTCTTCAAATAGAAATGTTTAATAACAACACAAAACTCGATTTTTTCCATTTTCAATCACACTCGGCATATTGACCAGTTCAGACGGCTGCCAACAATGAAATGTACAGTGTTAATTGTTGAAATTCTCTACACTATCCTTGGAATAATCAAGCTTAACAACCACGAAAAAGCTACAAAAATGTTCCATTCTTTCATGGAAATTTGCAAGACTTACTAAACCACCTTTGTACACCATCAGGTGGAAGCAGATGTCGAATTTACATGTTTGGTTGCTGCAATGTATCAACAAATGGCAGGGTAATGCAAATAAATGAAAATATGTACCAGTTAAGAGAAGATTCATCAGTTCAGTTGAATATTTGAATCAATATTGAATTACACTGTGCAGCATAATAAAAGGGAGCTCTTTTTGAAAACCAATAATTGTCTCCCATTGTGACTCTCAAGTCTGAAATTTGGCTCACCCATTCAACTGAGTGGCGCACTTGTTTCTGGGCATGCAGACTCTCAGGAGTGTCGAATGGGTTGCCTGTCCTCAGGCGCTACAGCAGCAGCGGAGCTCCACTCAGCTGAATAGGTGTCACAATTTCTGTACAGGTACATTTTTAAAGTGCTTAACATAGGTGTGCTGGTGGCACCAAAGGTGTTGCCAAACTGGTGAATCTTAGAGGGACCCTTTACCGTTTTATTCACATATTTCAATGTTGCAAACCTCTCCCCTCCCTCGATGAACATGCGACAGGAGGTGCATACCAGAGCAAAAAATGAAGTTGCATTACAGTCCAAATGAGTGAGATCATGTTCAATGGGGCTGCAGCCCGCAATCTCCTTACGGAAGGACTGATCCATCTGTATGGTTTTAGCAGTGTTGAACATTGTCGAGAATGTCGTCCTGTTGCGCATCACACTACAAATTGTCGTTTTCGACAGCAATATGTGTGGGAATCAACGCCCCAAGGGAGGAGGTGGTCTCATTGACGCAATTGTGCTATCTCCTGAGGCTATTTTGTCCCAGTTCTGAGTGGCGGTGTGTCTGAAATGTTTTCCTCAGCCACTCTCTAACATTCTGCGTTGTGTCTGTTTGTTCTAAGTCGTGTCTGTGGTGTGTTGGCAGAAGAGCCAACACCGTGTTGCTAGAGGAGGCCGAAATGCACGCGCTTAAGCTCACGCAGGCTGGCGTGAGGTCTGGAACAGTTAAAGGAGTTGAGTCTAATAAATAAAGTACGAAGCTCTTGGAATACTTAACTTTAATCCGCAATTGGAGAACATCGGTCTGACGGTACAGGCTTTATAATCTCAATATAAACTGGTAATGACGCCTTGCTAGGTTGTAGCAATTGACGTAGCTGAAGGCTATGCTAACTATCGTCTCGGCAAATGAGAGCGTATTTGTCAGTGTAGCATCGCTAGCAAAGTCGGCTGTACAACTGGGGCGAGTGCTAGGAAGTGTCTCTAGACCTGCCGTGTGGCGGCGCTCGGTCTACAATCACTGACAGTGGCGACACGCGGGTCCGACGTATACTAGCGGACCGCGGCCGATTTAAAGGCTACCACCTAGCAAGTGTGGTGTCTGGCGGTGACACCACAGTGTCTCCCTACCACTTTCGCGAAACGACGCTCTGAGCGTGTTTTTTAGGGAATTGACTAGTTTGAACCTGGGACCTGTTGCTGGTAAGGAGACGCCAGACCACACATGACATATAGAGTTCAGAAGAGTTCAGCGAGACTAGCGACGATGTAATCAAATACTTAATGATTTCAGCGTCAGCTCCACTGCCCTCCCTGTAAAAGGATCTTAATACTAACTAAATTTAGTGGAAGGGGTTCAAGGCTTTCCTATCTTTAGTTAGCTGGTCAAATAACGTCGAGAAAGTAGTTAAGTTTACCATTGGAATTTTTATTCTACTCACAAAACATTGTTTATAAATTGCACTATTGATAAAAGGAAATATTTTAATACAGGATGATAAAAACCAACTGCGTTCAACAAAAATGTGAACAAATATTCCCTGAATGAGTTTCCAAGTTCTACAACGGATCGAAGGATGACCTATGCCATATCACATCTATAATCTACGTTTAAATTAAATTTCATAAAAGAGAAAACTATCAAAAATGGTCTACAGTGACCCTCAATTATCTTTAATTAGTTATTTAACTTTTCATAAATTACAGTGGCTGATCTGGCTTCTCAATAATTATATAACAGAAAAATCATCGCGTTTCAGATTTTAACTTCAAGTAGAAAATGTGAATACCATGAGCTTTAATTGACGATCGACACTAGTATTACGCAAAAAGGGGATGTAACAAATGGTTCAAATGGCTCTGAGCACTATGGGACTTAACATCTGTGGTCATCAGTCCCCTAGAACTTAGAACTACTTAAACCTAACTAACCTAAGGACATCACACACATCCATGCCCGAGGCAGGATTCGAACCTGCGACCGTAGCAGTCGCGCGGTTCCGGACTACGCGCCTAGAACCGCTAGACCGGGATGTAACAGATGAGACTTCTGCAGTTCTGAGTGAAGCCTTATGCGCTCTCATTACCTTGTCGGTGGTTAGCCAGCGTAAGGGAGCGGCGGGCGGCGCAGCTCCACACACCTCGCCGTCTCGGAAGCAACTCTTTCTAACTTCTCCTTACTACAATTTACCGAAGTTGGTTTAAGAAAAGCTATCTGGCTGTGTTTTCAACTGACCAATCAGGGTCTCATTGTTAACCTTAAGCTCCGCCTACAAAAATTCTGTCTATCCAATGAGAAACGTTATACTTTTCGTGGTGGGGCAATGTTTTTAATGTTTGCTACGTAACAGAGACGCGTATAGTCTCACGCTAAAACTTGCAGCTGGTGTGACCCTTTCAGTGTTATCGTAAGATCTATACTGTTCTTCTGGAGGGCTCTATCTTTTAACATGGGCTGGGGGTGGTCTTGGCGGTCGGCTGGCGACGTGGGTGTCCGTCCCTTATCGCAGGGCCTCCTAGCCTTTATGACTCTGCTCTTGTCTTCTGTTCTCGTTTCTCCCCTCGGAACTGCGTCTGTTTCACAGCGGAAAGGTATGACATGCATTTAGGCGTTCTTGTGTTAGTCTGTGGTATTCCATTTGCTCACTCGTTGATCGTATTACTTTGGTTAATTTAATGTCAGGATTTATTCGGAGCTATGTGACATACTGCCGGATTTGCTATCATGTCAGGGTTTTCATGGAAGGTGTTGGATTTGCCTGACACCTTACAACCCACAGCATAAGCAAATGATTCATATGCTGAGCGTCGTGGTTCTGACCTCCATTGCAGAGGCGTCAAGAGAAATGCGGTTAAGAGGAGGTGTGACACAGTTCTCATCGTGTGACACGTCCACGTGGCGGTGGGTAGAATTGTAATGAAATTTGCTGCCAGGGTGACGTCATTAACCTGTCTTACACCTCACATGAACTGTTCTCTGACCTCTTTTTCGCATGTGTCGACACCTTGCTGTTCGAAGCTTGATGAGCCCGTGATTCATGTCACAGGGCTCCATGCTTTTCATTACATAGAGGAAGAGGTAAATTTTAAACCTCTGTGCCGTAATGGGGGACAATCAGGGAGTTTCAAAAAGTGAATCTTTAATTTATTGAACAGCACAGAAAAGCTGTTTTCTTTAATCTGTGAGACTTGGTAGTGGTATGAACTCTCTTGCAGGCTACACTAAACGACGGAATGTGTAGAACAAGCCCACTGGTAGTTGATACACTGCTCTTGTCGAACAAGGCACCAACTTTAGTCACAAATACACTGTCTAGGAAATACTGTCCCAGAACTAAATGAAACATTGTTCCCATCACTTAGTTCTGACCAAGGTTTTCAGGAAGTTTCCCTTGGTTGAAATGTAAATGCTGGAACTGGAAATCGCTTCAAGCATATATTCCCAATTGCGATTCCCTGTGCCCCACTACCAGCTCGCCCGAAATTTGGTTGAAAAGTCTCTGACTCCACAACGGGTCGGCACTTGAACAAACCGCTGTACCCAGAGAATGAAAAACGTACAACACATAATTCCAGAACTTTCCAAATATTGCCATTTAATGATTCCTACGGCCCTACTCGCCTGCTGAGATATTTGGCTGAAAAGAACGAAATCTAAAATAGCCGCCTAGCCTTCGTGTGTGGGAAATGAAAAATAAATGAATAAATACTCACTTATTCATTTTGTCCTCTTCTTTGGGAAGTAATGATCCCGCGCAGCTCTCACTATCTGGCACTGTTTAGCAGGGTCATGTAGGCATCATTGTAGTGATGAATGATATAATGAGTACAGTAGCACAAGTAACTGGTGAAGGAAAGATGAAAGCTATGCTGTTTGCAGATGATCTGATAATTTGGGGGAATAAGGAGGAGGAAGTACAAGAGCAGTTGGACGGAGGGGAACGAACAGTACAGGAATACGGGATGAAATTTAGTATAAGTAAGAGTGAAATGATTATCACAACAAGAAAGAAGGAGAGAGGAACAACTGGAATAACAACTGGTGGGGAACGATTGAGAAGAGTGGAGTGTTGCCAGTACCTAGGAAGATTGAAAAAACGACAGAGAAATAAACGAGCGGTGGAAAAAAGTAGAAGCATTTTGGAAGAATGTCAGAAGCCTGATATGGAGCAAGGATGTACAGCAAATCAGTAAAAATGTTATAAACCGGTCATACTATGTCCAGATCGTGAGATATGCATCCGAAACCTGGGTTATGAAAGGAAGAGAGAAACGCAAAGTACAAGTTATTGGGATGAAATTCTTGAGAAACAGTATTGGACTGACAAAGATAGACAGGTTAATAAATGAGAGGATCAGAGAGTTAATGAAGGTGGAATCACTACAGGAAGAGATAGAGAAATCAAGGCTGAGATGGTATGGACATGTTAAGAAAATGGAAGAGAAGAAGATACCTAGAAGGATACACGAGTTGTAACTGGAAGGAAGAGACCAAGATGAAGACCGAGGGACTGAGGGCTGAAAGGAGTAGAGGAATGCATCAAGAAGAAAGGAGAAGACTGGACCAAGGTGAAGACGGAGAGATGGTGGCAAGACAGAAGACTATGAAGAGGCCTATGTTCCAAACAGACCCGTCCAGAGGCTGGAAACTGTCCAAGATCATGACGATGATGTCGGCGACTAGTCAAGACATAACTACGAGCCTACGCGACGCTGCTAAATTCTTAGCTCTGATGATGGTTGCATTGCCGAAACCGGTAGTAAATTTAAATAAAATATTTTCTGACCAAGAACTTGAATATTAGAATCTAGAAAGTGTTTTGCTTCTCCTGAGTATCCGACAGTTATTGAATATCGTCTGCTCTTCTGCGACCTATTCGACTTAGGCCTAGCATTGATATGTCCATACCCTGTCAATACTCAATTTCAATTTTGCAAATTCGCCTAATGTCAATGTTTCGCACGTGGGAGTTAAAACGTGAAGAATACGTTGGCTGCAGACTCTTCTTTTCAAGTCCACTGACATTTTGGGCTTGAATAGACTATCGAGTTATTTCCATAGTTTCATATGGCAGAAAATATCAGACTTAATGTCGCCTTGTTGTTCAGTAGCTGATCAAAGTACACACACTCTTTAATTTCTTCTAGAGTTTTTGTGCCGATGGTCATGTTTGCATTCTCCGCCGACTTATTAAATATCGTGTTCATTTTCAAGATGTTTACCTTAAGTCCAACTTTTCTACAAACCAGAGGTCGCAGTTTTCCTGTGCTATCAGCGAAGAGCATGTAGTTTCAAAACTGGAAAAGACACGTTCGCCATTCGTACTGACCGAGTCGCCAGTTTTAAATTGACATTTTATTTCCTGGCTTCACAAGTTCTATAAGAATCGTTGCAACCTTATGTATTATTTAAGAGTCATTTTGATACTTCTGACCTGTACAAGTACGCTTCTAGTTTTCGGACCTAATGTGTGGATTCTGGTGTTGTTAGCGTGCAGTGCTCACAAAAGACACTGGATCCCAACACAAAAACGTCCCATTAAAACAAAAAACAAAGAGCAAAACGCGAAAAAAGAAATCAACAAAAGAAAAAAACGACAATGCTTTGCACAACTCGTCACGCGTTGTAAGCGGGAGAAATTGCTCATTTCCTATTTCGGAAATGAAATAGTAATTTGACTGATCGTAGATAAATGGTGTCGCAACATGGCTCTTCCGGGAAATGAACACTTTTTAGCTTCGGGCGTGGTTCCAGCGTTCCAGTCACGTTCCATAATGAGGTTTACGAATCTACAATGTGAACATGAGCGTAAGAAAAACTCTCCATAAATCGAGCTATGCTAGAAAACAGAGACAACGTTCAAAAGTTATCTGTTAATGTGTAGAAATCACAGTAGTAATGATTTCCTCAACACTAAAACGATCTTTCTCCCTGTAGTTAACAACATTCCGCTGTTTAGCCAAGATGAACGATTAGCAATAATCTGGATAACGATACACGGGAGAAAGTGTACCGGCTTGACTCTGATATTGTTAGCACACTGGAAAGAAGAAAAATACTAGACTTGGTAGCGAAGAATTGAGGTCAAAAACGCACCTACACATAGTTTCTTTTTGTGTCTGTGCGCTTTGTCCATCATTTTACCAGTGCGTAGTGCCATCGCTGAAGTGCGATCCTGGAAGTTGAGAAAAATCCTGCTGGCTGTAACCTCTCTATTGGACTAAACAAGATTTCGAGCAACAAATTTCTTTCAAAATGATTATGGGTGAAAATTCAGAAACTGCCAATACTTGTGACTGGAATAGATGTTCATATAATTCACATTTCAAATATTTTAGTTTCCCGATTCCCAAAGTAACTAGTGGGTAGATGTTATGTCCTGACCCAAAGCCGTACCGACGTGTACTTGTGACCCTAGCAGAACTACCAAAGCTCCAACAACCTACTTGACTAGCTATTCTGGCTTGGCGTAAGTCATTTATGGAGAGAGGAATGTTCTCCATAAAAATAGAGCGGCTTGCCCGTATGTTTCAGACGTCAACGTGGACAAAGTACGGCAGGCATTTGCAAGAACTCCGACAAAATCTGTGCTTAGAACCGCCCATCTCGTAGACGATCAACAGTGCACAACGTTTGCATAAGAGGTTTGGTCTGCAGCTGCTTCAGGTGTTAAAGACTGCGGACAAACCTCAGCGCTAATAGTTTGCAGTGGACATGCTAGGCAAGATTGAGGACCACCAGAAAGAAGCAATGGTGCACCGTGGTCTTCAGCGATGCAGGCTGATTCTCGTTGCACGCATGTTGCGGTCTTCCGCGCGTACGACTTAAACTTGGTGTGATCTGTCTAGAACAATGCCTTCGTCTGAGACATACTGCTCCCATCCCAACCCTTATGGTCTGGCTCGCGATAAGCTACAACTCTTGTTCATCTTCGGTCCTGTTCTAAAAGGATAATGCTCGCCATCACACTGCCCGTGAAACTCTGTGTTCTGCAACACCAGCACGATTGCTAGACTCGGGATGTGATGGGACGATAGCTGATCAGTGTGACTCGTCCACCCATAACTCTTACAGGGCCACGTGAACAGTTTAAGTTAATGCAGAATAACGTATCCCAAGACAGTATTCGTCACCTTTTTGGTCGATTGCATGCCGGTGTCAGTGCCCGCATTGTTGCTCATTGAGGTTCCACTGCATCTTAATATAGCATAGGTCTATATCTGGTACCTCGGAACCGCCAAAGCTTGCCCTTTTCTCACATGATATCCTGCAAACCATGGATGGAGAGCAAGAGGCAGATTCCGCACTAGATTTCCAGAAAGTGTTAGTTTGACATGGTGCCCCAATGCAGACTATTGACGAAGGTCCGAGCATGCGGATTAATAATTGGCAACCATTGCTGTACAATCGCAATAACGTCATGAGATGTTCAGTTGACTCTTCTATTAGAACATGTTACGCGTTTCGGGATTACACCCATTTTCAGACATCTGTAACAAAAAAGTACGAAACATAAGTGAACAGCACACTCAACACGTCTCAACGTTACAGAAAATGAGATCGGGTCATATGAGTTACATACCACAAACTTCAACTCTTTTCTCACCAACCAGGCGTACAGCCTTGACAACTCAAAGTAAGTGTCCAATAACATATGACTATAACTGCGACACAAGCATTCTTGAAGCAGAGAGTATATTGACGCCAAACAAGTCAACTAGCAGCGAAGCGCCGTCGGTAGGGAGCGCTGCATGGTCATGTGCTCCATGCATTCACATGTAATTTAATAATAATAGACTCAGCATATAACATCTAATAGGGTGTAATTACGACTAGCAACCGGAATGGTACTTCCGTGCACGTTAACACTAAAGGATTTTAAAAAATTAAATAAAAAAGACTCCAAAATTTTTACATTGCCATGCTATACCTATAGCCAGTAGTGTCACTAAGCACAACACAACCATGTGTCAGTATAAAAATAAATAATAGGGGGGGGGCGGGAGTTCCTTCATGAATAAACCTTTCAAGCTCCCAAATCTCTAAAAGAATATCACCAAATTAAATATAACCAACATTATCATCATAAACTAAACACCTGCGATCAGCTCGCGTACGAAAACGGCTTAGGCACCGTCTGTTAAAGCCAACGGCAACCACGTCGGAGGCAACCATCCACCTATCGAATTACATCCAAGCGATATTCATGGACCATAACTGCCCAAATAGAAGCCTGCAAACAACAACTTACACCCCTTTAACACATGGAAAGAAGTTTAATGGTGAGAGGAAGAACATTTTCATAAAATCCCAAAACACACACGTGGGCTATACCTCATTATTCCATATATAATTTTTTTAAAAAATCCTTTAGTGTTAACGTGTACGGAAGTACCATTTCGGTTCCTAGTCGTAATTACACCCTGTTAGATGTTATGTGCTGAGTATATTATTATTAAATTACATGTGAATGCATGGAGCACATGACCAAGAAGCGCCGCCTAGCGAGATATACTCTCTGCTTCAAGAATGCTTGTGTCGCAGTTATAGTCATATGTTATTGGACACTTACTTTGAGTTGTCAAGGCTGTACGCCTGGTTGGTGAGAAAAGAGTTGAAGTTTGTGGTATGTAACTCATATGCCCCGATATCATTTTCTGTAACGTTGATACGTGTCGAATGTGCTGTTTACTTATGTTTTGTACTGTTTCGTAACAGATGTCTGAAGATGGGTGTAATCCCGAATGCGTAACATGTTCTAATAAAAGAGTCAATTGAACATCTCATGACTTTATTGCGATTGCACAGCACCGGTTGCCAATTATTAACATCAAAATGATCGCAGGCCTCAGACAGGATTTTATGTCCCGTATATCATACGGATTAAGTTCCCAGATATGTGGGTGGCTCGAAGACTTTTTAAGTAATAGAACCCAGTACGGTGTCTCTGACGGCGAGTTGTCATCAGAGACAGTAGTGCCTCACGGGAGTGTGATAGGTGAGGTCTTATTCTCTATATACATAAATGATCTGCCGAACGGAGTGAACAGCAGTTTACACCTGTTTGCTGATGACGCTGTGGCGTACAGGACGGTGTCGTCGTTGAGTGTCTGTAGGAGGATACAGCGCAACTTAGAGAGAATTGCTGGTTGGTTCGACGAATTGCAGCTTGCTCTAAATGGAGAAAAATATAAGTTAATGCGGATGAATAGAAGAAACAATCCTGTAGCATTCGAATACAGGGTTGCTTGACAAAGTCTTATCGGTTAAATATCTAGGCGTAGCGTTTACAAAGGGATGATATGAGATGGATTGACCACATCAAGTTGGTAATCGGGAAGGCGAATGCTCGATCTCGTTTTATTGGGAGGGTTTTGGGAAAATGTGCCTCCTGCACAAAGGAGACGGCGTATAGAACACTAGAGTGACGCAGTCTTGAGTACTACTCGGGTGTTGGGATCCCCACCAGATCGGATTAAAGGAAGACAGCGAACCAATTTGGGAGTGTGCTGCTAGATTTGTTACCGGTAAGTTCGATCAACAAGCAACTATTACAGAAATGCTTGGTGAACTCAAACGGGAGTCCCTGCAGGGAAGGCGACGTTCTGTCCGCGAGGTACTATTGCGGAAATTTAGAGAACCGGCATTTTAACGCCGATTCTCCAGCCGGCGACTTACATTTCGCGTAAGGACCACGAAGATAAGGTGGGCTCGTACGCAGGCTTATACATAATTGTTTTCCGTCGCTCTATTTTGGAGTGGAACGGGAAAGGAAACGTCTGGCTCGTAGTGGTACGTCGTACCCATCTCCACGCATCGCACGGTGGCTTACGGAGTATGTATCTAGGTGTATGATGATGTTTGGTTTGTGGGGCGCTCAACAGCGTGGTTATCAGCGCCCGTACAATTACCCAATCTTTGCTCAGTCCAATTGCGCCACTTTCCTGGATGATGATGAAATGATGAGGACAACACAAACACCCAGTCATCTCGAGGCAGGTGAAAATCCCTGACCCCGCCGGGAATCGAACCCGGGACCCCGAGCTCGGGAAGCGAGAACGCTACCTCGAGACCACGAGCGGCGGACATGTATGTAGGTGTAGACTGCTTCGCTCGATACTTCCTCAGCTCGTCGATACTCCTATTGGATAAATATATGTAGATGCATACATTAATCTGTAACTGTAGTCATTCCTTATAGGGGAGCGGCGGTTAGTATGGGCCGAATAAGCCAAAATTTGTGTAAAACTTCTTTTATTGTTTTGAACTAAGGTGTAACTGCATAAAACCTTTGCTTAAACATTTCTCTTGGAGTAGGTGAAGAGACAAAGATTTGTAACCAAAACAACACAGACAAAATATTTTCTCGAACTTGCGATTCGAGATGTTAACTAAAGCGTCAGGTAGTATATACACTATGTGATCAAAAGTATAGGACATCTGGCTGAAAATGACTACAAGTTTGTGGCGCCCTCCATTGGTAATGCTGGGATTCAATATTGTGTTGGCCCACCCTTACCCTTGACAATAGCATCCACACTCGCAGGCATACGTTCAGTCAGGTGCTGGAAGGTTTCTTGGGGGTATGGCTGCCCATTCTTCACGGTGTGCAGCACTGAGGAGAGATATCGATGTCAGTCGGTGAGGCCTGGCAAAGAAGTCGGCGTTCCAAAACATCCCAAATGTGTTTTTAGGATTCAGGTCAGGACTCTGTGGAGGCCAGTCCATTACAGGGATGTTGCTGTCGTGTAACCACTCCGCTGTAGGCCGTGTATTGTGAACAGGTTTTCGATCGTGTTGAAACAAAAAATGGTTCAAATGGCTCTGAGCACTATGGGACTTAACTTCTAAGGTCATCACTCCCCTAGAACTTAGAACTACTTAAACCTAACTAACCTAAGGACAACATCCATGGCCGAGGCAGGATTCGAACCTGTGACAGTAGCGGTCACACGGTTCCAGACTGTAGCGCCTTTAGCCGCTTGGCCACCCCAGCCGGCCGTGTTGAAACATTCGATCACCATCCCCGAATTGCTCTTCAACAGCGGGAAGCAAGGAGGTGCTTAAAACATCACTGTAGACCTGTGCTGTGATAGTTCCACGCAAAACAACAAGGGGTGCAAGCCCCCTCCACGAAAAATACGACCACACCTAAACACCACCGCCTCAGAATTTTACTTTTGGCACTACACACGCTTGCAGATGACGTTCATCTGGCATTCTCCATAAGCACACCCTGCCATCGAATCGCCACATTGTGTACCGTGATTCGTCACTCCACGCAAAGTTTTTCCACTGTTCAATCGTCCAATGTTTACGCCCCTTACACAAAGCGAGGCGTCGTTTGGCATTTACCGGCATGGTGTGTGGCTTATGAGCAGCCGCTCGACCATGAAGTCCATATTTTCTCACCTCCCGCCTAACAGTCATAGTACTTGCAGTGGATCCTGATTCAGTTTGGAATTCCTGTGTTATGGTGTGGATAGATGTCTTCCTATTACACACTACTATCCTCTTCAACTGTCGGCGGTCTCTGTCAGTCAGTGGACAAGGTCGTCCTGCACGTTTTTGTGCTGTACGTTTCCCTTCACGTTGCCACTTCACTATCACGTCGGAAACAGTGGACCTAGTTATATTTAGAAGCGTGGAAATCTCGGGTACAGACGTGTGACACAAGTGACACCCAACCACCTGACCTCGTTCGAAGTCCATGAGTTCCGCGTAGCGCCCCATTCGGCTCTCTCACGATGTCTAAAGACTACTGAGGTCGCTGATATGAAGTACCTGGCAGTAGGCAGCAGCATAATGCACCTAAAATGAAAACATTCGTTTTTGGGGGTGTCCGGAGACTTTTAATAACATAGTGTACCATACAACAAAATATAGGTTTTAAGTAAAACAAAGGTGTATTGAGGTTCACGAAGAAATTAATCTGTTTGTATATGGTAAGTATCAGATAATTATAAAAACAAGATTTGGTCGATTGAACCTGACGCAAAGCGTTTTACTAATGTAATCAGGTGTTCTGTAAGACGTTTCTAGGTGCTTGTTCCGAAAGATTTGATACACATTAACTCGCTAATTTCTTTTCTTTGTTAAATTCGTGAAGTATTTTTAAATTTTCTTCCAAATCGTAAGACAACTTTTGAAACTCAGTCTTAGCTACGCGGCTTTAACGTGGAATCTAAATCTCTGTGTTTCTTCAAATTTTATCTTGAAAACCGCCACCTGAGGAGTCATAGATGTCTGCTCATGCCCTACAATGTTTTTAATGTCCTTTGCAAAGCAGTTCTACGAAAATTAAAACAGCCCTTTGGGGCATTTCGACTTCCAAAGCACTTGAAACCTCTTGCTTCCTTGGTCGCTCGGATCACTCGACTCTCGCCAACACGCTTGTTCTTGAATCTTGGCATCGTGACTTAAAAGCAAAACTTAACATATATATATATATATGGCCCGTAACTCGATTTGGGCATGGCAGATACCGTCCGACTCACACTTCCCCTTAAAACATGGTGGAAAAAAAACCGGCCTGAGTGAGTGGAATTTCATTATTACAATACAACCTACATTAAACGACTTATGTATTAATACTAGTATGGTAATGTTACTTCTTACCTTCAAAAATTATAAACCGGTGCTGAAGATTTCACCGTCACAAGCTTCGACGCTCAAAAAGAAATAAGAAATAAAATTTACTTATGACAGAAACTCACCAGCTACATCACTCAGCTTCTGGCAAATGGCGGAGTGATGTATGCTCTTTATTCCCAGCACTGTGTGCGTCCGCCGTTTGGTGGCAAACACGAGGAACACCAAGCACCCCATACTACCAGCTGGCAATAGCAATTACTGTTCTCCTGCTCCAGATGTACTGTTTCTAAAATAAATTGTGAACGAATTGGAAAACTCTCAATATGTGTTCTAATTTTCCTTTCCGACAGTGCTTGGATAAACATCTCATAACATATACATCACTCAACTTCTGGCAAATGGCGGAGTGATCTATGCTCTTTATTCCCAGCACTGTGTGCGTCCGCCGTTTGGTGGCAAACACGAGGAACACCAAGCACCCCATACTACCAGCTGGCAATAGCAATTACTGTTCTCCTGCTCCATATGTACTGTTTCTAAAATAAATTGTGAACGAATTGGAAAACTCTCAATATGTGTTCTAATTTTCCTTTCCGACAGTGCTTGGATAAACATCTCATAACATATACATCACTCAACTTCTGGCAAATGGCGGAGTGATCTATGCTCTTTATTCCCAGCACTGTGTGCGTCCGCCGTTTGGTGGCAAACACGAGGAACACCAAGCACCCCATACTACCAGCTGGCAATAGCAATTACTGTTCTCCTGCTCCATATGTACTGTTTCTAAAATAAATTGTGAACGAATTGGAAAACTCTCAATATGTGTTCTAATTTTCCTTTCCGACAGTGCTTGGATAAACATCTCATAACATATACATCACTCAACTTCTGGCAAATGGCAGAGTGATGTATGCTCTTTATTCCCAGCACTGTGTGCGTCCGCCGTTTGGTGGCAAACACGAGGAACACCAAGCACCCCATACTACCAGCTGGCAATAGCAATTACTGTTCTCCTGCTCCATATGTACTGTTTCTAAAATAAATTGTGAACGAATTGGAAAACTCTCAATATGTGTTCTAATTTTCCTTTCCGACAGTGCTTGGATAAACATCTCATAACATATACATCACTCAACTTCTGGCAAATGGCGGAGTGATGTATGCTCTTTATTCCCAGCACTGTGTGCGTCCGCCGTTTAGTGGCAAACACGAGGAACACCAAGCACCCCATACTACCAGCTGGCAATAGCAATTACTGTTCTCCTGCTCCATATGTACTGTTTCTAAAATAAATTGTGAACGAATTGGAAAACTCTCAATATGTGTTCTAATTTTCCTTTCCGACAGTGCTTGGATAAACATCTCATAACATATACATCACTCAACTTCTGGCAAATGGCGGAGCGATGTATGCTCTTTATTCCCAGCACTGTGTGCGTCCGCCGTTTGGTGGCAAACACGAGGAACACCAAGCACCCCATACTACCAGCTGGCAATAGCAATTACTGTTCTCCTGCTCCATATGTACTGTTTCTAAAATAAATTGTGAACGAATTGGAAAACTCTCAATATGTGTTCTAATTTTCCTTTCCGACAGTGCTTGGATAAACATCTCATAACATATACATCACTCAACTTCTGGCAAATGGCGGAGTGATCTATGCTCTTTATTCCCAGCACTGTGTGCGTCCGCCGTTTGGTGGCAAACACGAGGAACACCAAGCACCCCATACTACCAGCTGGCAATAGCAATTACTGTTCTCCTGCTCCATATGTACTGTTTCTAAAATAAATTGTGAACGAATTGGAAAACTCTCAATATGTGTTCTAATTTTCCTTTCCGACAGTGCTTGGATAAACATCTCATAACATATACATCACTCAACTTCTGGCAAATGGCGGAGCGATGTATGCTCTTTATTCCCAGCACTGTGTGCGTCCGCCGTTTGGTGGCAAACACGAGGAACACCAAGCACCCCATACTACCAGCTGGCAATAGCAATTACTGTTCTCCTGCTCCATATGTACTGTTTCTAAAATAAATTGTGAACGAATTGGAAAACTCTCAATATGTGTTCTAATTTTCCTTTCCGACAGTGCTTGGATAAACATCTCATAACGTATACATCACTCAACTTCTGGCAAATGGCGGAGTGATCTATGCTCTTTATTCCCAGCACTGTGTGCGTCCGCCGTTTGGTGGCAAACACGAGGAACACCAAGCACCCCATACTACCAGCTGGCAATAGCAATTACTGTTCTCCTGCTCCATATGTACTGTTTCTAAAATAAATTGTGAACGAATTGGAAAACTCTCAATATGTGTTCTAATTTTCCTTTCCGACAGTGCTTGGATAAACATCTCATAACATATACATCACTCAACTTCTGGCAAATGGCGGAGTGATGTATGCTCTTTATTCCCAGCACTGTGTGCGTCCGCCGTTTGGTGGCAAACACGAGGAACACCAAGCACCCCATACTACCAGCTGGCAATAGCAATTACTGTTCTCCTGCTCCATATGTACTGTTTCTAAAATAAATTGTGAACGAATTGGAAAACTCTCAATATGTGTTCTAATTTTCCTTTCCGACAGTGCTTGGATAAACATCTCATAACATATACATCACTCAACTTCTGGCAAATGGCGGAGTGATCTATGCTCTTTATTCCCAGCACTGTGTGCGTCCGCCGTTTGGTGGCAAACACGAGGAACACCAAGCACCCCATACTACCAGCTGGCAATAGCAATTACTGTTCTCCTGCTCCATATGTACTGTTTCTAAAATAAATTGTGAACGAATTGGAAAACTCTCAATATGTGTTCTAATTTTCCTTTCCGACAGTGCTTGGATAAACATCTCATAACATATACATCACTCAACTTCTGGCAAATGGCGGAGTGATGTATGCTCTTTATTCCCAGCACTGTGTGCGTCCGCCGTTTGGTGGCAAACACGAGGAACACCAAGCACCCCATACTACCAGCTGGCAATAGCAATTACTGTTCTCCTGCTCCATATGTACTGTTTCTAAAATAAATTGTGAACGAATTGGAAAACTCTCAATATGTGTTCTAATTTTCCTTTCCGACAGTGCTTGGATAAACATCTCATAACATATACATCACTCAACTTCTGGCAAATGGCGGAGTGATCTATGCTCTTTATTCCCAGCACTGTGTGCGTCCGCCGTTTGGTGGCAAACACGAGGAACACCAAGCACCCCATACTACCAGCTGGCAATAGCAATTACTGTTCTCCTGCTCCATATGTACTGTTTCTAAAATAAATTGTGAACGAATTGGAAAACTCTCAATATGTGTTCTAATTTTCCTTTCCGACAGTGCTTGGATAAACATCTCATAACATATACATCACTCAACTTCTGGCAAATGGCAGAGTGATCTATGCTCTTTATTTCCAGCACTGTGTGCGTCCGCCGTTTGGTGGCAAACACGAGGAACACCAAGCACCCCATACTACCAGCTGGCAATAGCAATTACTGTTCTCCTGCTCCATATGTACTGTTTCTAAAATAAATTGTGAACGAATTGGAAAACTCTCAATATGTGTTCTAATTTTCCTTTCCGACAGTGCTTGGATAAACATCTCATAACATATACATCACTCAACTTCTGGCAAATGGCGGAGTGATGTATGCTCTTTATTCCCAGCACTGTGTGCGTCCGCCGTTTGGTGGCAAACACGAGGAACACCAAGCACCCCATACTACCAGCTGGCAATAGCAATTACTGTTCTCCTGCTCCATATGTACTGTTTCTAAAATAAATTGTGAACGAATTGGAAAACTCTCAATATGTGTTCTAATTTTCCTTTCCGACAGTGCTTGGATAAACATCTCATAACATATACATCACTCAACTTCTGGCAAATGGCGGAGTGATCTACGCTCTTTATTCCCAGCACTGTGTGCGTCCGCCGTTTGGTGGCAAACACGAGGAACACCAAGCACCCCATACTACCAGCTGGCAATAGCAATTACTGTTCTCCTGCTCCATATGTACTGTTTCTAAAATAAATTGTGAACGAATTGGAAAACTCTCAATATGTGTTCTAATTTTCCTTTCCGACAGTGCTTGGATAAACATCTCATAACATATACATCACTCAACTTCTGGCAAATGGCGGAGTGATCTATGCTCTTTATTCCCAGCACTGTGTGCGTCCGCCGTTTGGTGGCAAACACGAGGAACACCAAGCACCCCATACTACCAGCTGGCAATAGCAATTACTGTTCTCCTGCTCCATATGTACTGTTTCTAAAATAAATTGTGAACGAATTGGAAAACTCTCAATATGTGTTCTAATTTTCCTTTCCGACAGTGCTTGGATAAACATCTCATAACATATACATCACTCAACTTCTGGCAAATGGCGGAGTGATGTATGCTCTTTATTCCCAGCACTGTGTGCGTCCGCCGTTTGGTGGCAAACACGAGGAACACCAAGCACCCCATACTACCAGCTGGCAATAGCAATTACTGTTCTCCTGCTCCATATGTACTGTTTCTAAAATAAATTGTGAACGAATTGGAAAACTCTCAATATGTGTTCTAATTTTCCTTTCCGACAGTGCTTGGATAAACATCTCATAACATATACATCACTCAACTTCTGGCAAATGGCGGAGTGATCTATGCTCTTTATTCCCAGCACTGTGTGCGTCCGCCGTTTGGTGGCAAACACGAGGAACACCAAGCACCCCATACTACCAGCTGGCAATAGCAATTACTGTTCTCCTGCTCCATATGTACTGTTTCTAAAATAAATTGTGAACGAATTGGAAAACTCTCAATATGTGTTCTAATTTTCCTTTCCGACAGTGCTTGGATAAACATCTCATAACATATACATCACTCAACTTCTGGCAAATGGCGGAGTGATGTATGCTCTTTATTCTCAGCACTGTGTGCGTTCCTCCTGTTTGGTGACAAACAGGAGGAACACCAAGCGCCCCATACTACCAGCTGGCAATAGCAATTACTGTTCTCCTGCTCCGTATGTACTGTTTCTAAAATAAATTTTGAATGAATTGGAAAACTCTCAATATATGTTTTAATTTTCCTTTCCGACAGTGCTTGGATAAACATCTGATAACATAAACTTTAAAAATTAACCTTCGAAACATATAAATGGGAAACCGTGTCAGTGGTCTTCTTTAACTCTATCACCTGTATCTTGAAAGCAGCTGTTCCGTAAACTAGTTCCACGGCATAAACAGGTATGCTTTATTTTGCATCAAGATCAGTTGCGCATTTTACAAGACAATAATAATAAACTTCGCGTCGATCAACAACCTGGTGCAAGTCTATCAATTGGACGCAACTACGGCGATTTGAGTTTCCTTACACACTTCTAATCTCAACAATTTCACGAGATACCCGTTCACTAATATTAATAAAAGAAATTATATTGAAACAAATGATATTTTAATTTTTAATTAAATTAAATTTTTATATTTCATCTGTAAGTGCAGCATAATTACACATTGAACACCTTTCCATCGATACAAAACTTTCCAATACTATTATGAATTAATGACTCACATGGGCTTGACGATTATTACAAATCTGTTTTATTTCAGGATGGATCTAGGACAAATTCACATGCATTTCCCCATCTAACTTTCTCAAGCTTCATCGTTTAACTTTTTCACGTTACTCATAATATAAAATTCTCTTTCATACGAATGTGTTGAAGGAAACTGCCATAAAGCAATGAGTGCTGTTTTACTCTAGTGAGAGTAATCTTGCTGAACAGAAATCTAGAATTTGCATAAATCTGATTCTTAATACTTAAGTTTTAAAGCGCAGTTATTCTTCAGGTCTGCTAGTTCTTCCTCTTCAAGAAGTTCACAAGTACTGCAAAGCGCGAAAAGATTTCTTATCCAGTGTTACTGGTTTATATCTAGTGTTGGGAAATGTTCATCCAACCTCTCTAATTGCAGTATATAAGCTTGAATCAATGCTTGTATTTTGTTGCTAACTGTACTCCTTTCATATGTGATCTATGATTACACTGGACGAGGAGGTGGATGGTTTGTACTATTTTATCAGAAATCTTTCATTTGTTCTACATTCTGAATTTGCCAGTCACTCGACACATTTGATACTACAGCTCGACACCTCAGGGTGACGGGGCAACGACTCTGGTAAGTTCTGCACAAGAGTTATGACACTGATTAATTCGATACGCCGTCGTTTATCTGATTTGGTCACTCAGTGCACACCCAATACTTTGTAAAATTACAGACTGAATTCGTGCACAGTTCTGTTAGCAGATGCTGCTGACACAGCTTAGTATAGTGGTAAAAGGTGCAACGATTCCCGCAGACTTCTTTCCAAGGCCGCTACTAATTCGTACAGTTCATGCCAAACCGATACGCCGCCTCCTGCAATCAGACCATCATTCGAGGGTAGGAGCACGACAACAGAGATACCGCTTGCCGCTCAACGCCGGCCACTGCGCAAGCGCGGTGGGGGAACACATTGTATCGGACGATCAACGATTAGATGTAGAATGGCACAGTTTCAAATGTTCAAAAGTGTGTGAAATCTTATGGGACTTAACTGCTAAGGTCATCAGTCCCTGAGCTTACACACTACTTAACCTAAATTATCCTAAGGACAAACACACACACCCATGCCCGAGGGAGGACTCGAACCTCCGCCGGGACCAGCCGCACAGTCCGTGACTGCAGCGCCTTAGACCGCCTGGCTAGGCACAGTTTACGAGAAGAATTAAGAAGGAAAAGCATGCTCCAAGACAGCTGTCGCAGTCTGTTGAAAGCTGACGGTAGCAAATGCTAAAACTAACTTATCAGTAACGTTTAGATCACTTTAAGAGTGACAGCGACCAAAACAGTACAAAAAAATTGCAAACTGCCTCTCTATTTACTACATGGTAACGAAGTTTCAGGTTCTGAATATCCATGCTTAACAATCGTATACAACAACTCGTTCGACGAAAGATGAGTACCCAAAGACTGGAAAGTTGCGCAGGTCACACCAGCGTTCAAGAAAAATAGTAGGAGTAATCCACTAAATTACAAGCTGATATCACTAACGCCGATATGCAGCCGGCTTTTGGAATATATACTGCTTTCGAACGTTATGAATTACCCCGAAGAGAACGGTCTATTGATACTCAGCCAACATGGGTTTATAAAACATCGTTCTTGTGAAACACAACTAGCTCTTTACTCGCACGAAATGCTGAGTGCTATTGACAAGGGATTTAAAATTTATTCTGTATTTCTAGATTTACGGAAGGTTTTTACAGTGTACCATACAGGTAGCTTGTAGTGAAACTGCTTATAGAATATCGTCTCAGTTATGTGACTGGTTTCGTCATTTTCTGTCAGAGAGGTCACAGTTCGTAGTAATTGGAGGAAAGCCATCGAGTAAAACAGAATTGATTTCTGGCGTTCCCCAAGGTTGTGTTATAGCTCTCTGCTGTTCCATATCTACTAGGTCTACAACTTTGCTTCCACCGTTTTTTCTCGAAGTTCGGAGCTTTATTGCGAAAAACTTTAAAAAAATATGATTCATAGTATTGCCCATCGCTGGCCACTACATTCTCGCCTCTTTCGGATAGCATACGAATCCCGTGGCAGAAGAACTGGGCGTCTTTTGTGGGGATCCATGAAACGATTCAATTTTGCACTTGTTCATATGATCGGAAGTACTGGTCAGCCAGACAGTATGACACTGATCGAAAAAGGTGGTAGTCAGAGAAAGCAACGTATGGAGAATACGGCGGGAAGTATAGGACTTCTCATTTCAACGTTTCCATGTATATTTAGACGGATTTTGCGACGTGGGGTCGAACACTGACCTGCTGCATAATTACCTTTACGTGTCTATCGCTGTATTGTGGCCATTTGTGTTCTATATCTAAATCTACATCTACATTTATACTCCGCAAGCCACCCAACGGTGTGTGGCGGAGGGCACTTTACGTGCCACTGTCATTACCTCCCTTTCCTGTTCCAGTCGCGTATGGTTCGCGGGAACAACGACTGCCGGAAAGCCTCCGTGGGCGCTCGAATCTCTCTAATTTTACATTCGTGATCTCCTCGGGAGGTATAAGTAGGGGGAAGCAATATATTCGATATCTCATCCAGAAACGCACCCTCTCGAAACCTGGCGAGCAAGCTACACCGCGATGCAGAGCGCCTCTCTTGCAGAGTCTGCCACTTGAGTTTGCTAAACATGTCCGTAACGCTATCACGCTTACCAAATAACCCTGTGACGAAACGCGCCTCTCTTCTTTGGATCTTGTCTATCTCCTCTGTCAACCCGACCTGGTACGGATCCCACACTGATGAGCAATACTCAAGTATGGGTCGAACTGGTGTTTTATAAGCCACCTCCCTTTTTTTTTGTTTTGGTTTTAGGGCGCAAAACTGCTATGGTCATTAGCGCCCGGTCCGGGACTTAAGAAACAGTAAAAAACCGAAAATGGAAACCAGCAGCAATTGGAACGAAAGTCATGAAATTGGAGAAACTAAAAACAGAAGGAAGGCTTAAAAATCCTCTACAGAAAGGGGTTGGTTGTCCCCAAAAAAAGCTTCAAATGACTGACGTCATTTCACTGGCACTAATAAACTTGAGAACGCGATCGGCTGAGCGCGTGTCATCTGCTAAAATCGACGATATATCAGGCGACAGCTGTAGACGGGAGCGTAACGGATTAAAATAGGGGCACTCAATTAAAAGGTGTCTTACCATCCACAGCTGAGAGCAGTGGGGACAGAGTGGGGGAGGATCGCCGCTTAAAAGATGTCGATGGCTAAAAAGACAGTGCCGTATACGGAGTCTAGTTAAAATTACCTCCACCCGACGACGCGTTCGGGAGGAAGAGGTCCAAGCACAAGGAAGAGCTTTCACGTCCCGCAATTTATTATGGGGAAGTGTCGACCAATGTGCGTGCCATAAAAGAACAACACGACGACATAAAACGCTCCGTAGATCGGCGAAGGGAATCGATTGAATAGCTGGCCGAAGAAGAGAGACTGCAGCCTTGGCTGCTATATCGGCCGCCTCATTTCCACAGATACCAACGTGTCCCGGGAGCCAGAGGAACGCCACCGAGACGCCCCCCAGGTGGAGCAAGCGCAGACAGTCCTGAATCCGGTGGACCAGAGGGTGCACAGGGTAAAGAGCTTGGAGACTGAGGAGAGAGCTGAGAGAATCTGAGCAGATAACGTACTGTATCTGCTGATGGCGGCGGATGTAGTGGACAGCCTGGAGAACAGCGTAAAGCTCCGCAGTATAAACCGAACACTGGTCGGGAAGCCGAAAGTGATTTGGGGTGTCGCCAACAATATAGGCACTCCCTACACCTAACGATGTTTTCGAGCCATCGGTGTAAATAAATGTGGCTTCCTTCATTTGTGCACATAGAGCAACAAATGCCCGACGATAAACAAGTGAAGGGGTACCATCCTTGGGAAATCGACAAAGGTCACGGAGCAGGCAGATCCGGGGACGGAGCCAAGGCGGTGCTGTACCCCAAGTTGTCAAGAAGGTTTTAGGAAAGCGGAAGGAAAGAGAACGGAGCAGTTGACGGAACCGGACTCCCGGTGGTAGTAGGGAGAAGGGGCGGCCTGCGTACCCTACATCAAAGGAGGCGTCGAAAAAAATGTCATGGGCTGGATTAGCAGGCATGGAAGACAGACGGCTAGCATAACGACTCAGAAGGACTGCTCGCCGATTGGACAGCGGAGGTTTAGCAGTCTCAGCATAAAGGCTTTCCACAGGGCTGGTGTAAAAAGCTCCAGACACTAAACGTAATCCACGGTGGTGGATAGAGTCGAGACGCCGAAGAATAGACGGCCGAGCAGAGGAGTAGACTACGCTTCCATAGTCCAATTTCGAGCGCACTAAGGCGCGATAGAGGCGGAGAAGGACCACTCGGTCTGCTCCCCAGGAGGTACCATTCAGGACACGGAGGGTGTTGACGGATCGCAAACAGCGAGCCGAAAGATAGGAAACGTGGGAGGACCAGCACCGTTTTCTGTCAAACATAAGACCCAAGAATTTAGCGACGTCCGAAAACGGAAGGTTGACAGGTCCTAGATGTAAGGAGGGTGGAAGAAACTTCTTACGTCGCCAAAAATTAACACAAACGGTCTTACTAGGAGAAAAACGGAAGCCGGTTTCGACGCTCCAAGAGTGGAGGCGATCGAGACATCCTTGAAGACGTCGTTCAAGAAGGCTGGTCCGTTGAGAGCTGTAGTAGATCGCAAAATCGTCCACAAAGAGGGAGCCCGAGACATCAGGAAGGAGACAAGGATTTATGGCAATGGCAAACAGTACAATACTCAGCACGGAGCCCTGGGGTACCCCGTTTTCTTGGGAGAAAGTACGGGAGAGAGTAGTGTTCACCCGCACCCTAAATATGCGCTCTGCCATAAATTCGCGAAGAAAAAGGGGCAGCCGACCTCGAAAGCCCCAAGAGAATAGTGTGCGGAGGATGCCTGTCCTCCAACAGGTATCGTATGCTCTCTCCAGATCAAAAAATATTGCTACTGTTTGGCGTTTCCGGAGAAAATTATTCATGATATAAGTGGAGAGAGCAACAAGATGGTCAACTGCAGAACGATGCTTTCGGAATCCGCATTGGGCAGGTGTTAAAAGACTGCGGGATTCCAGCCACCAAGCTAAACGGTGATTCACCATACGCTCCAAAACCTTACAGACACTACTCGTGAGAGAAATGTGGCGATAGCTAGAGGGGAGATGTTTGTCCTTTCCAGGTTTCGGAACAGGAACGACGATAGCTTCCCGCCATCGTCTGGGAAAAGTACTGTCGGTCCAAATTCGATTATAAAGGCGAATAAGGTAACGCAGACTATGTGTTGATAAATGCAGCAATATTTGGACGTGGATACCATCCGTTCCTGGGGCGGAGGAGCGAGAAGAAGAGAGAGCATGTTGGAGTTCCCGCATGGAGAAAACAGTATTGTAGCTTTCGCGATTTTGAGAGGAGAAAGCAAGATGTCGCACTTCCGCTGCACGTTTCTTCGGGAGAAACGCTGGCGGGTAATTTGAAGAGCTCGAAATCTCAGCAAAGTGCTGACCCAATGAGTTAGAAATTGCGACGGGGTCCACTAATGTATCATGCGCGACAGTGAGCCCAGAGACCAGGGAGAAACTAGGCACGCCTGAGAACCGTCGAAGCCGACTCCAAACTTCTGAGGAGGGAGTGAAGGTGTTAAATGAGCTAATAAAGAATTTTCAGCTTGCCTTCTTGCTATCGCGGATGACACGACGGCTTCGCGCACGGAACTGCTTATAGCGGATACAGTTGGCCAAAGTAGGATGGTGGCGGAAAACGCGAAGAGCACGTCGCCGCTCGTCACGGCATGCCTCGTTCCACCAAGGAACTGGGGGGCGCCGGGGCAATTCGGAGGTGCGTGGTATTGAACGTTCCGCAGCTGTAAGAATAACGTCTGTAATATGAGTGACCTCATCGTCGACGCTAGGAAAGTGACGGTCATCGAATGTCGCTAGAGACGAAAAAAGTGTCCAATCGGCTTGGGCAAACTTCCAGCGTCGCGGGCGCATATATGGCAGTTGAGGCTGCAGTCTAAGGACACATGGAAAGTAGTCACTCGAGTGTGTATCATCAAGGGCGAACCATTCGAAGCGCCGAGCTAGCGGAACAGTACCGACCGCAAGGTCCAAATGAGATAAATTTGTCGTGTAGGCAGACAAAAACGTAGGGACCCCAGTGTTGAGGCAAACTAGATCCGCTTGGTGGAAGACGTCTAGCAATAGTGAGCCACGTGGACAAGGATGTGGAGATTCCCAAAGCGGGTGGTGGGCATTGAAGTCCCCAACCAACAAATAGGGGGGTGGAAGCTGACCAAGAAGATGAAGGAGATTAGCTCGTGCCATTGGTGTGGACGATGGAATGTATACAGTACAAAGAGAGAACGTGTATCCAGAAAGGGAAAGACGGACGGCGACAGCTTGGAAGGAAGTGTTTAAATGGATTGGGTGATAATGGAGAGTATCATGGAGAAGAATCATGAGTCCTCCATGGGCTGGAGTGCCTTCAACAGAGGGGAGATCATATCGGGCGGACTGAAAATGAGGGAGAACAAAGCGGTCATGGGGACGCAGCTTTGTTTCCCGAAGACAGAAGATGACCGGCGAGTAGGATCGTAAGAGGATAGACAATTCATCCCGATTGGCTCGAATGCCGCGGATATTCCAGTGGACAATAGACATAGGGTGAACAGAAAATGGAGGAATGTGACCAAGGGTGCTGTCAACTCAACGACTGCTCAGAGCTTGCGACCGACAGCATGGAATGGCATTCAGCCGAAGGCAGAAGATCTTGATCCATAGGTTGTTCAGGAGCAGCTCCTGCCACCAGCGATTGGCCGGTTGATCGACCGCCAGCATTGCGCCTCGGCGACACAGAAGACGGCCGAGGGCGATTTCCGCCAGGTGGTGCTGTAGATGGGACACGCGTTGGCGGAGAAGGAGATGAACTGGGTTTCTTTGTAGCCTTCTTGGAAATATGATGTTTAGATGAAGGAGGAACCGATGGTTGTGAAGTTGGGGTACGTAAAAAATCTTCACAAGTATGCTCTTTTTTCGAAGTCTTGGTGTCTGATTTTTGGGCTCGAGATTTAGCAGAACCCGATGAAGGGTGAGCCATAGAGTGGGCAGGCGAAAGTGGTGAGGTTGAACGGGCGATCTTTGCACTGGCCGATCTGACGATCGTGGCACTAAAGGTGAGGTCGCAAGTCTGCGTGGCCGCCTTCTTTGTTGGCTGAGGAGAAGCAAGGACAGTGCTGTATTTTCCTGTCTGAGGCACGGTGGGTTGTCGACTGGCGAATAATTTTCGAGCAGCAAAGGTCGACACCTTTTCCTTCACTCTGATTTCCTGGATGAGCTTTTCGTCCTTAAAAACGGGGCAATCTCGAGAGGAAGCAGCGTGGTCACCCATACAGTTGATGTAGCGAGGGGATGGAGGTGGACAAGCACCCTCATGGGCATGCTTGCCACACGTAACACATTTGGCTGGATTGGAACAGGACTGGCTGGTGTGATTGAACCGCTGACACCGATAGCAGCGCGTAGGGTTTGGGACGTAAGGGCGAACGGAAACTATCTCATAGCCTGCTTTGATTTTCGATGGGAGTTGAACTTTGTCAAATGTCAAGAAGACAGTGCGGGTTGGAATGATATTCGTGTCAACCTTTTTCATAACTCTATGAAAAGCCGTTACGCCCTGGTCAGACAGGTAGTGCTGAATTTCTTCATCAGACAATCCATCGAGGGAGCGTGTATATACGACTACACGCGAGGAATTTAAAGTGCGGTGCGCTTCAACCCGGACAGGGAAGGTGTGGAGCAGTGAAGTATGCAGTAATTTTTGTGCCTGGAGGGCACTGACTGTTTTTAACAACAAGGTGCCATTCCGTAATCTGGAACAAGACTTTACAGAACCTGCAATTGCGTCGACACCTTTCTGAATATTGAAAGGGTTGACCGTGGAGAAGTCGTGACCTTCGTCAGACCGAGAAACAACAAGGAACTGTGGCAACGATGGAAGAACTGTCTGTGGCTGAGACTCAGTGAACTTACGCTTGTGAGCAGACAGCGGAAGGTGAGGAAACCATTGCGGAAGAATCCCCCATGATTACCGGCGTCTCCGATGGCGCGCTCCTCCCTTGTGGGGGCCCTATCTGAGGGCACGCCTCAGGTCACACCTCCCGACAAACGGACGGAGGGACCAATCGGCACTTTCGGAAGGTATTAGCTCGGGTAATCACCCCTTCATGGGCCTGGCCGTTACCAGGGGGTACGTACGTGTCCTACCTCTCTACCCAGGGCGGGGAATTACGCGATACCCCGTCACCGGCTACGCACAAAAATGCGTGGGTCAGCCTTCAGACATGCACAGGGAGGAAGAAAGAGAAAGGGAAAGGAAAGAAGAGAGGTCTCAAACGCTGCAGCGGAGAAAAGGGTAAAGAGAAGAGGTAAGGAAAAAAGAAGGACAAAGGAAGGAAGAAGACATACAAGCAAAGAAGGCGGAGAATGCGTTACATTTACAAGCGTCTGTCTCCGGACGTAGGCACAAACCATACTCCCAGATGGGGAGAAAGGGAAGGAAAGAGCTAGAGGTGAGGGGAGGAGGGGCGAAGATGGGGGATGGGGAAGGATGCGGAAAGGGGAGGTATGCAGCCCGGAAAGGAAGGAAGGCCACATTAGCTCGGGGTCCCATGCTCGCTACGCACGTATCAACAAAAGAGTTGTGGACCCCCTGGGGGAGCCACCTCCTTTGTTAATGGACTACATTTTCTAAGGACTCTCCCAAGAATTTCCTCGTCAATTGCAGGTGTCCTCGTCGTTCTAGGTCTTCCACAGTCGCGAGTCATAGGCTGGAATGTTCCGTGCTCCCTAAGACGCCGATCAATTGCTTCGAACGTCTTCCTGTCGGGACACCTTCGTTCTGGAAATCTGTCTCGACACAAACGTACCGCGCCACGGCTATTGCCCCGTGCTAATCCATACATCAAATGGGCATCTGCCAACTCCGCATTTGTAAACATTGCACAGACTGCAAAACCACGTTCGTGATGAACACTAACCTGTTGATGCTACGTAGTGATGTGCTCGATGCTAGTACTGTAGAGCAATGAGTCGCATGTCAACATAAGCACCGAAGTCAACATTACCTTCCTTCATTGGGCCAACTGGCGGTGATCGAGGAAGTACATTACATACTGACGAAACTGAAATGAGCTCTAACATGGAAATTAAGCGTTACCGGAGACATATCCACGTAACATCTTTTCTTTATTTGTGTGTGAGGAATGTTTCCTGAAAATCTAGCCGTACCTTTTTGTAACACCCCATATATATTGTGAAAAGCAATGGTCCCATAACACTCCCCTGTGGAACGCCAGAGGTTACTTTAAAGTCTGTAGACGTCTCTCCATTGAGAGCAACATGTGTTCTGTTTGCTAAAAACTCTTCAATCCAGCCACACAGCTGGTCTGATATTCCGTAGGATCTCACTTTGTTTATCAGGCGACAGTGAGGAACTGTATCGAACGCCTTCCGGAAGTCAAGGAAAATGGCATCTACCTGGGAGCCTGTATCTCATATTTTCTGGGTCTCATGAACAAATAAAACGTCCTGGGTCTCACACGATCGCTGTTTTCGCAATCCATGTTGATTCCTACAGAGTAGGTTCTGGGATTCCAGAAATGACATGATACGCGAGCAAAAAACATGTTCTAAAATTCTAAAATAGGTCGATGTCAGAGATATCGGTCTATAGTTTTGCGCATCTGCTCGACGACCCTTCTTGAAGACTGGGACTACCTGTGCTCTTTTCCAATCATTTGAAACATTCTGTTCCTCTAGAGACTTGCAGTACACGGCTGTTGGAAGGGGAGCAAGTTCTTTCGCGTACTCTGTGTAGAATCGAATTGGTATCCCGTCAGGTCCAGTGGACTTTCCTCTGTTGAGTGATTCCAGTTGCTTTTCTGTTCCTTGGGAACTTATTTCAATGTCAGCCATTTTTTCGTTTGTGCGAGGATTTAGAGAAGGAACTGCAGTGCGGTCTTCCTCTGTGAAACAGCTTTGGAAAAAGGTGTTTAGTATTTCAGCTTTATGCGTGTCATCCTCTGTTTCAATGCCATCATCATCCCGGAGTGTCTGTATATGCTGTTTCGAGCCACTTACTGATTTAACGTAAGACCAGAACTTCCTAGGATTTTCTGTCAAGTCGGTACATAGAATTTTACTTTCGAATTCACTGAACGCGTCCGCATAGCCCTCCTTACGCTATCTCTGACGTCGTTTAGCTTCTGTTTGTCTGAGAGGTTTTGGCTGCGTTTAAACTTACAGTGAAGCTCTCTCTGCATTCGCAGTAGTTTCCTAACTTTGTTGTTGAACCACGGTGGGTTTTTCCCGTCCCTCACAGTTTTACTCGGCACGTACCTGTCTAAAACGCATTTTACGATTGCCTTGAACTTTTTCGATAAACACTCAACATTGTCAGTGTCGGAACAGAAATTTTCGTTTTGATCTGTTAGGTAGTCTGAAATCTGCCTCCTATTACTCTTGCTAAACAGATAAACCTTCCTCCCTGTTTTTTATATTCCTATTTACTTCCATATTCAGGGATGCTGCAACGGCCTTATGATCACTGATTCCCTGTTCTGCGCTTACAGTGTCGAAAAGTTCGGGTCTGCTTGTTATCAGTAGGTCCAAGATGTTATCTCCACGAGTCGGTTCTCTGTTTAATTGCTCGAGGTAATTTTCGCATAGTGCACTCAGTATAATGCCACTCGATGCTCTGTCCCTACCACCCGTCCTAAACATCTGAGTGTCCCAGTCTACATCTGGTAAATTGAAATCTCCACTTAAGACTATAACATGATAAGGAAATTTATGTGAAATGTATTCCAGATTTTCACTCAGTTGTTCTGCCACTAATGCTGCTGAGTCGGGATGTAGGTAAAAGGAGCCAATTATTAACCTAGCTCGGTTGTTGAGTATAACCTTCATCCATGATAATTCACAGGAACTATCCACTTCTATTTCACTGCAGGATAAACTACTACTAACAGCGACAAACACGCCACCACCGGTTGCATGCAATCTATCCTTTCTAAACACCGTCTGTGCCTTTGTAAAAATTTCGGCCGAATCTATCTCTGGCTTCAGCCAGCTTTCTGTACCTATAACGATTTCAGCTTCGGTGCTTTCTTATCAGCGCTTAAGTTCCGGTACTGTGAAACTTCCCCATAGAACAATTATACATGACTGTGCTTAAACTGACACACAATATTTTTAGCGCAACGCAATCTGACTTTCAATAATCCCTACAAAACAATGGCCCTGACTAACATTAACCTATACCTTTCACAAATCACTTACCTCACAAAAATCTTCGTTACTCTAACTACTGCAATACAGCGAGCGCCACTACTGCCAGCTAAATAAAAGATTCAAACTACAGAAGGCACTAACTACTGATTCCCCACATCCACCACTGTTGGCGGCTCACCTCCAACTGCGCAACGCTACGCGCTGTTCACATCCAGCTGCCGCTGCCCAACACTACAATGGCAGACAACAATGCAAACTAGCCACAGACTGCACATAGCACAGCCAGTGATTTTCATACAGAGCGCTACGTGGCGTTACCAATAAGAAAACCTAAACAGCCTACTTACAACTGTACCAACGCAGCTTCGACAGTTTTCAATTACAATACCGATTGCTGCTTGGTCCCCGAATGGCCTGACTTTGCCCCGCACCCTTTGAGGCTGTTGCCCTTTCTGTACTTGCCCGAGACCATCTAACCTAAAAAAAAAAAACCGCCCAGTTCACGCCACACAACCCCTGCTACCCGTGTAGCCGCCTTCTGGGTGTAGTGTTTCAGTGCTGGGCTCGAACGCATCAATTGCTTTCCATAAAGATGTCCTGTGACTGTCGTGACTGTCTTCGTCTGTTTCAGTAGCTACGAATACGTTCCGTCTTCCACCGCCAAGCCCGTTTTCAATATAAAAATCACCGTTCTTAAGGCGTTGAAAATATTCTCTGCGCGTTCTCCCACTATTAGTTCCCTCACCTTTGGTCTTACCCATCATTTTAAGAGCAACAGCCGCAGATTTCTTCATGTTAAAGCAGAAAATTAAAACTTCCTGCAAATGGCGAGAAGTGGGTACGTAAGTTGACGTACTTAATCGAGAATAACCTTTTGATGCAGTCACAAATCGACTAATATTTTTATGGCATTGTCTTTACAGATGCCTAAGCTTATTGTATTACATCTATGACCAGCCACCCGAATCCCACTTGCGCTACTGCCGTCTATTGCAAAACGGTGGAAGCAAAATTGTAGACCTAATATGTTTAACTATTTAGGAGACATCTGAGCAACTGTTTTTGGTTGTTTGCAGATGATACGGCCGTTTATCGTCTACTATAGTCATCAAAGATGAAACCAAATTGCAAAACGATTTAGAAAAGATATCTGTATGCTGCGAAAATTCTCAATTGATTCTAAATAATGAAAAGCGTGAGGTCATGCACACGAGTTCTAAAAGGAATCTGTTAAACTTCGGTTACACGAAAAATCAATCAAATCTAAAGGCCGTAGATTCAACTAAATACCTAGGAATTACTATTACAAACAACTTATGTTGGAAGGAAGAGACAGAAAATTTTGTGTGGAAGACAAACCAAAGACTGCGTTTTATTGCAGAACACTTACAAAATGTAACATATCTACTAAAGACATTGCCTATACTACGCTTGTCCGTCCTCTTTTGGAGTACTGCTGCGCGATCTGGGTTCCTTACCAGACAGGATTAGCGGAGTACATCGAGGAAGTCCAAAGTAGAGCAGCACGTTTTGTATTATTGCGAATTAGGGGAGAGAGTGTCACTCAGAAGATACAGGATTTGGGGGGGGGGGGACATAATTAAAACAAAGGCGTTTTTCGTTGAAGCAGAATCTTCTCACGAAATTTCAGTCGCTATCTTCCTCCTCCGTATGCGAAAATATTTTGTTGACGCCGCCTTACATAGGAAGTAGCAGTCATCATAATAAAATAAGGGAAATCAGAGCTCATACGGAAAGATATAGGTGTTTGTTTTCTCCGCGCACTGTTCGAGATTGGAATAATAGAGAATTATTGTGAAGGTTGTTCGATGAACCCTCCATCAGGCACTTAAGTGTGATTTGCAGAGTATAGATGTAGATGTAGATGTAGAACTGATTCAGAGAGAAAGAAGAGGTGTTGCGTCCAAGCTCTGGAATACATAAAAATTAATCAGTCTCAAAGGAGCTCTTAGTGTCCACTAAATAATTTTTTGAAGATAAGCAAATTGACACATAAAATGCATGCGTATTTTGTTAAGGTATGTAAAGTAGTTCATCGTTATATTATCACTACGATTATCGTTAATTTTTTTGAGTTGATGATTCTAAATTACATCTCTGTTTGATTAAATCCAACTTGTTCAAAGCGTGTGGAAATCAAGCCGTCAGCTCGACGCTGCAAACAAAAAATCTAAAACAGAAAAAAATCCGAACGACTGAGGTTGCATATCAACAAAAGTAACAGAAAAAATGCCATTGATCAATAATTCTAGAACTGGATGGACAGGAAAGAAACGTTGATGCCACTGTCTTCTTTCAAAACTCATCGTCTGATCAAATTAGTAAATTTATTGCCTTACTTCCATGCCTTCTAATTTTTTGTGTCAACTGGTATCATTAACGTTTATCCAAAGGTGTTCTGGAAGCTACAGTTTTCTTTTCATCAGGTTTTGTAATATAGCTGTGCTTTTCCGTCAACATCGTTGGAAGGAATTATTTTGGTAATAATAACATTTATATTAAAACCAGCGGAAAATGCTCATATTGGACCACAAAAAAGGCGAGTATGCTTCAGTTTAAAATACTGACTGAAAAGTGGGGTGGCATCTGTCTCATCCTACCTTCCTCAGCACTTAAAAAAAAAAAATTTCTAAAAAATTTTGGCATGCGAACTTAACCGCGCTTTTTTTTAACCTGCAACTCACTTCAGACTCAAACTACATTACTGTAACTCGCTCACACCCACTAGTTCATCGCTATGAAGTCGCTCATAGCCATCCACGTCACTTGCCCATTCACTGGACTCGCATTCGGGAGGACGACGGTTCAATCCCGTCTCCGGCCATCCTGATTTAGGTTTTCCGTGATTTCCCTAAATCGTTTCAGGCAAATGCCGGGATGGTTCCTTTGAAAGGGCACGGCCGATTTCCTTCCCAATCCTTCCCTAACCCGAGCTTGCGCTCCGTTTCTAATGACCTCGTTGTCGACGGGACGTTAAACACTAACCACCACCACCAACAAAAAAAAACTTGCCCATTCTCAGTCACTCATTCACCCCAACTCATCCTCATTATATCTTTGGGTCTCTCTGACTGTCACTATCTCCTGTCTCACAGCCACAGTCGCCTTTGTTCTGTTCTGTTAGTGGCTCCTATCACTGTCATTGTCTCCCTTTTGCTCTCTCTTACTGTCTCATTCATTCCTTCCCACTTGTGCTGTCTCTTCTCCCTGTCCCTATCTCTCTCTTCCTCGTTGTCATTATCATAGACTGTCTCTCATTACTATTGTCAATCACCCACTTCCACTTTCTCCGTGTATTTAGTGCTCTTCTATGGCACTTTCTCCTTCACTCTTTTCCTAGCACTGTTCTGTCACCGTAAACTATGTTCCACCGCCACTGTGTCCCCTGTCTTTCTTTCACACTGCCATTGTCTCCTGCGCCCTGTCTATACCATAATCACTGTCTACTATTTTCCAGTATTTGTGACTTTCCCGTGTTTCCCATTGCCATTATCTCCTTCAGCATAAAAAATAGCGAATATGATCGTACGCAAAAACCTTTTAAATAAATTTAAAGTTGCTGAGGCAGGTAGAATGAGGTAGCTAGTATCCCTCTCTTCAGACAGTCTTTTAAGCATGAACATATTCGCCTTTTTTGTGCTCCGATAGGAGCATTTTTTTCCCTTTCTTTTCTCCCTGCCACAGCGGGACACGTGACTCATGAAAATAACTTTATGGACTCGTAAACTTTTGATAGTTTACTTATGTGCCATTAACATAACGCGAAACTAGTTTCATAACTCAGACCGGATTTTCCGTGTATAAATTTTGCGTGTGTTTCAGTACTACAACATGGGGTGCCAGAAACAACGCTTCTGATGATAACGGAGACACATTACAGCATATTTCTCCGTGTTGCGACAGTTTCGAGGTAGTTCGAGTTGGGATCTTAGGAACATAAGATAAAAATTAAACCCATTTGCTGTGCATAGTCGTCTTGGAGTCTGTGGCTAGGTTTTGGTACACGATAACGAGTAAAGGTTTTTGTAAACGGGAAGTTGACACTTGTAGATAAATACCTCGAAAACATAGTGTTAAAATTTGAGAGATTTTGTGCAATTATTTATTATTTAGATCTCATCTCATATCGGATTTCACGTGCGTATTTACCCCATCTGAATTAAATTTTCAGAGGCGTTCGAGATCGTGATCTTACGAATGTATAGTATAATTTCAGCCGTTTGCTGTGCGTAGCCGTCTTGGAAACCGCGGTTCGGTTTTGGTGCAAATGGTCCCTAGGCCAAGGACTATCCAAAAGGCTTGACTCTACCTTTCTATCACCAATAGAAGGGCCTCGGCGAAGTGTGATAGACTCGCTATTATTTTCTATATGCATAAATTATCTGGAGGACAAGGTAAGCAGCTGTCTACCGCTGTCTGCTTATGATGCTGCGACGTACGCGAAGGTGTCGTCGTTGAGTGACTGCAGAATGATACAAGATCACTTAGACAAACGGACTGTGCGGCCCCTTCCGCCCAAGGTTCGAGTCCTCCCTCGGACATGGGAGTGTGCGTTGTTCCTAGGATAAGTTAGCTTAAGTAGTGTGTAAGTCTAGGGACCGATGACCTAAGCAGTTTGGTCCCATAGGAATTCACACACATCTGAACATTTGTGTGCTGCTTGACACAGTCATGTCGATTAAATATCAAAGCATAACGTTGCACAGCAATTTGGAATGGAATGAGCATGTAAGGACTGAAGAAGGGAAGGCGAATTGTCGACTTCAGTTTATGGCGAGAATTTTAGGAAAGTGTGATCCATCTGTAAAGGGGATCGCAAATAGGATGCTAGTGTGACCCAGTGTTGAGTACTGTTCCAGTCTTTGGGATTCGTATCGAGTCGAATTAAAGGTAGACATCGAACAATTCAGAGGTGGGTTGTTAGATATGTTACCGGTTGGTTCTAACAACACATAAGTATTATAAAGATGATTCGGTAATTCAAATGGGAATCACTAGGGGGGCGACGTTCTTTTCGAGGAGCGTTATTGAGAAAACTTAGAGAACTGGCTCTTGAGGCTGACTGCAGAACGATTCTAATGCCACCAACGTACATTTCACTTAAGATTAGAAAGATAAGCGTTCTTATGCAGGAACAAAGACAATCATTTTTTCCCCCGCTCTAATTGTGAATGGAACAGACAAGGTATTGACTAGCAGTGGTACAAGTTACCCACCGCCATGCACCATATGGTGGCTTGCGGAGTATGTATGTAAATGCTAATTTAGAATAGAAGCCAAGGCATGAGTCCCAGGAGAATATGATAATATGCTCGGCGTTTTGGAGCATACACTACGTGATCAAAAGCATGCGGACACCCGGCTGAAAATGACTTACAAGTTCGTGGCGCCCTCCATCGATAATGCTGGAATTCAATATGGTGTTGGCCCACCCTTAGCCTTGGTGACAGCACCCATTCTCGCAGGCATACATTCAATCAGGTGCTGGAAAGTTTCTTGGGGAATGGCAGCCCAATCTTCACGGAGTGCTTCACTGAGGAGAGGTATCGATGTCGGTCGGTGAGGCCTGGCACGAAGTCGGCGTTCCAAAACATCCCAAAGGCGTTTTCAGGATTCAGGTCAGGACTGTGTGCAGGTTAGTCAATTACAGGGATGATACTGTCGTGTAACCACTCCGCTGCAGGCCGTGTAGTGTGAACAGGTTCTCGATCGTGTTGAAACATTCGATCACCATCCCCGAATTGCTCTTCAACATCGGGCAGCAAGGAGGCACTTAAAACATCAATGTAGACCTGTGCTGCGATAGTTCCACGCAAAACAACAAGGGGTGCAAGCCCCCTCCACGAAAAATACGACCGCACCTAAACACCACCGCCGTTTGGCATTTACCGGCGTGACGGGTGGCTTATGAGCAGCCGCTCGACCATGAAATCCATGTTATCTCACCTCACGCCTAACTTCATAATACTTGCAGTGGATCCTGATGCAGTCTGGAGTTACTATGTAATGGTCTGGATAGATGTCTTCCTATTACACACTACTGTCCTCTTCAAGTGTCGGCGATCTCTGTCACTCAACAGACGAGGTCGGCCTGTTCGCTTTTGAGCTGTACGTGTCCCTTCACGTTTCCACATCACTATCATATCGGAAACAGTAGACCTAGGGATGTTTAGGAGTGTGAAAATGTCGCGTACAGACGAATGACACAAGTGACACCCAGTCACTTGACTACGTTCGAAGTCCGTGAGTTCCGCGAAGCGCCCCATTCTGCTCTCTCACAATATCTAATGACTACTGAGATCATTGATATGGAGTACCTGGCAATAGGTGGCAGCATAATGCACCTAATATGAAAAACGTATGTTTTTGGGGACGTCCAGATACTTTCGATCACATAGTGTATTAGATAGTGCATGCTGCCGCATGCGTACCGTTTAACATTTCCGGTCAAATATTTGACGAACCATAATGTGCGATTTAATACCTCTGGCTATATACTCCGTTCACTTTTATTCTTTGTCAAGGAGATAACGAACATGAAGTTCACTTCTTGAGCGCTATTAGCAACCATCAGGCTAAAGACCATATCACGGAGGCCACTGGAATACTGAAAGAAAGGATTCATATAATTGTTAGAGGACTTATACGGGAAATAGCTGCTACAAAGATGAGCATTCAATAAAAATCAGCCATGTAACAGTACCATTTAGTATAGCATACCATTATTTAATTTATATTTTGAAGTTTGTGGCTACAGATAATGTTATCTTGCCTCTGTTTTGTTAGTGAAATTTGATTAAAGTTTAGTCTAGGTAAGTATTAAAGTAAAATAGTGAAAGAAAGACAGGATAACATAACCAATTAAGAAAAATAACAAAGCCGCCTTATAAACAGGTGACTGTCTGAAGATGTGCAGATGTTTCACTTCTTCGAATTGTGGAGAAGAAGCATTAAACAGGCGACTGTCTGAGGATGTGCAGGTGTTTCATTTCTTCGAATTGTGGACAAGAAGCATTACAGGTTGTTTGTCTAAAGTACATTCCAGACCTAACATTCGACTAACTGAATATGGGGAAACGTCCTAAAACCACCTTCAGACTGGCTTGTGTAGTTAATTCTTAACAGCCCAGGGCTTAACCGATGCCGTCCTCGTGGGATTTAGGGTTGGATATCGCCAGTTATAACACTAAAAGCACGTTTATATACCGCTGGTGCTGGACGAGAGGCTGCTCTGGTGATTGGGGGTTGATTTCGTGTTGGATGTCCAATCGGGCTTTTGCTGCAGCTTGATGGGCGCTGTACCACCAAGCGAGAGAGAATATTTTGAGGTTTTTATTTTGGCAATGTTCTGTAAAGTTTGGAATACGCCTTGCTTGCTGGACAGTACCAAAATCGACTCCGCGCCAAGGAAAGGGCCAAAATTCCCCATGAACAGCACGATAAGCAATTGAACCCTAGTTATGTAGCTACTGTCAAAATCACAGTATTTCTCGTCGCACTATGATATGCTATATCTGCGGTTTTGAAGAGGTACTGATAAACATTTCTAAAAATGTGTCAGAATTCTGAAAGGAAGAAAATGTCTACATCCAAGTTCCGAGAAGGGAGAAGCTGCCCCGTCTTACTTCCAGTCCTCCTTCCCCTACAGATGGGAAAAACCAACTGGTTAAAACTGATACCGGTATTTTAGTTCTGAATAAGCTGTATTTTTCGGTATTTGTTTGGTCTCCTTGTAACAGATCATTTTTTGTTTTACTAATAACCTTGTAGGCAGCCGCTGTACCAGTTTTTATAGGAGTGATGCTCTTTTTACTAATAACCGTGTAGACAGCCGCTGTGTCAGTTTTTATAGGAGTGATGCTAAAACTTTCGGTTTTTCAATAAAACTTTTTTAAAAATATGTAATATTTATTCATAAAATTTCCATTGGTTTGAAATATTGCGTGATTATAGAAAATGGAAAAAGCAATCAGAGCTACGTTAATAAGAACGCCGATGGAAACGAGCACCAAATAGATAATATAAGAATCGCTAGAGCATTGCTGAGACATACTTTCCTTTACTATCCAGAAGAAGCGATCTATACTTTGGTGGTGCTGGTGCTGGTGGTGGTGGTGGGGGGGGGGGGGGGGGGAGCAGAGTAGAAGGTATATGACAGGCTTGTCATCTGTAATGCAGAAATATTTATTGTCGGTATGAAAGTCCTGACTTTTGGATGATTGGTAGCTTCTTTGAATGATATTGTTTCCGATGACAGGAATAGGCTTATAGATCAGCACATTATATAACGAGTATTTATGCACATATTGGACATTAAATATTGGATTAACTAAACTGAAATTTTAACCCTCGCCAACTGGTAAATGTTTTATTTTGATTACTATCTAAATTGCTCATTTGAATTTTTTGAAAGAGCATTTTTAGTTTTGTCATCAAAAAGTCGATTGTATTCAAATTCCTGTTAAAGTAAATAAATATATTTGGCTACAAAACAGGTTTATCATTAGAAATAATCAAAGAAAAAGAACGCTACCAATTTTACCCAAAACCTTATTTGTCTGTCATTTCTATGAAATACTAAAAGAGGAAATTAATGCAACAGTAACAAACTAAAAACTTTGATTCATTGTTTATAATACAAATAGAAAGCAACTAATCTGCTGTCTATGTTTGCACAGTATGCCTTTATCTGTTTGTAGCCCTTACGAACAGACAACACGAAAAATAGAGTTCTCCATCCCCAGTTTTTATACTTTAACACTAACTATTCGTTATATTCTCGATTGCAACATGATTTTTGAGCAGAGTTTTTCAAAAAAGTACGATCAGTGGGAGAATACTGTTGATTTTTCATAGTATTCAACCCCTCATTACTTTTCGAGGAAAGCAAAGAACAGCATATGGACAAAGTTTTTTTTATTTGCCTATTTTATTTGATATTTTGATTCTAGGTATCTTGAAACTTAAAATGCAAATGCCTAACTGAGTAACAGAATTTTTCAATCACTATTCGATGTCTACGTCTGCTACTGAAAAGAACAATAATAAAAAACCGAAAATCGATTATTTCAGAAATCGGTTATTATGAGCGGTTTCAACTGTCAGGTTAAACTAGGGATGAAAGAAACCGGTATAACCGAACCGTTTGTTTCAGCGATATCGCCATCTCTACTCTGCTCCACCCCCAACCCCTTTCCTTATGCCTATACCAGTCAATAAGATAAGATTAGTAACCGGAAAAGTAACAAATAATCCTTAGTCATTTACAAAGCGATCAAAGCTAGTTGCCTTGTTACTGCATGGTAGGTGACAAAAAATCCGTTAGGACGCGTATGTTCCATGCTCGGATAGTAGGGGTCTCCATCCAGGAACGGGAAGTACAGAGATCACTAGCTGGAACGTTTCAATATGTATCCCACTATAGTTTCAGTTACTCTGAGTCGTTGACCTGTACGCTGCCAACGCTGCAGTTTATCCCTAGGCGGATATGTAGCACACGCGAGAACCTGAAAAACAATGCATGCTATCTGCGCCACGGGGATCGGGGCCCAGGAAGTGGCGGCGTGCAGGGCGAACCATGTTCTGCACGGATTCCTCGCTCCAGGAAGACCGCATGCCAATATAAAGCGCTCTGTGCAGCAAACAAGCTGTTACTGTCCTTCACCAACAGCACGAGCGCAGAAGCCATGAGCCACCTCGGACTGTTTGCCGTAGCAGCGGTAGCTCTTCTTTCGGTGAGACTAATTCGCTAATGTTCTTGCCATTAACGCTTGCATTTTGTTCTGGAAACTTTCTAGAAACATGACCGATAATTTTGGAACGTGAATGTGAAACCATCTTTGAATGCTAACTAACTTTAAATTTTCTTTATGAGTGGCTACCGAAACCAGATTCTTTTTCTGTTATTTTCCGCTCAATGAGGACACGTTTTCATAAGCGACTGTGAAAGCTGTTAGTTTTAAACTATCAAAAATTGTAATAATTATTATTAGCCTAATGAAAGACGTACAGAAAAATTGTAAAGCTCCATCTCTGACAATATTATCGTTTACCTATACTTTTTCTCTAAAATTGCAAATGGAATCTAGAAAACTTTTATTATCGTTATCATAAAATATGATATAAAGCCGTACAACCTGTACTTTGAAAACACTTATTCCGACATGTCAGTATTCAAACATTTCCTGGAACCACCTTTTCTCGGACATGTCAGTATTCTGATAGAGAACAAAAAACTGAAATTAATCATTCTTCCTATAAATCATGAAAAAACAATTTTCTAGTATCTGACTGTGAATTTTAAAATATTGTCTAATATCTCCTAACAGTTATACACCAATGCTCCTGTACGCAACGGACAACTTGCCTTGTCTTGCAGCTGTAACTGCGTGATCAGCAACATGTTAAATAATTCAAAAGAAACGCTGCGATCCATGCAGAGTGCAATGCATGGTTACAACTACCGATGCACCTACTAGTATGTCTTTTATATAGAATTTGAACGATCAGAAGTGGTTTGGTCAACAAGCCCTAAGCGGTGTAAAAAGAAAAAAACAGGACATAAAATCCCATCTTAGGCTTGCGATCATTTTTATGTTAATAATTGGCAACCAATGCTGTACAATCGCAATAAAGTCATGAGATGTTCAGTTGACTCTTCTATTAGAACATGTTACGCGTTTCGGGATTACACCCATCTTCAGACATCTGTTACAAAAAAAGTACAAAACATAAGTGAACAGCACACTCAACACGTCTCAACGTTACAGAAAATGAGATCGGGTCATATGAGTTACATACCACAAACTTCAACTCCTTCCTAATCAACCAGGCGTACTGCCTTGATAACTCAAAGAAAGTGTCCAATAACATACGACTATAACTGCGACACAAGCAGTCTTGAAGCAGAGCGTATACTGAGGCTAAACAAGTCAACTAGCCGCGAAGCGCCCTCGGTAGGGGGCGCTGCATGGTCATATGCTCCATGCGTTACATGTAATTCAATAATAGTATACTCAGCATATAACGTCTAACAGGGTGTAATGTAAAAATTTTGGAGTTTTTAAAATTAAAAAGAAAATCCTTTAGTGTTAAGGTGTACGGAAGTACCATTCCGGTTGCTAGTCGTAATTACACATTGTCCCCTACCCTACACTCCTCGGAATATGGGACCTCATTATCTCACTGAGACAGTGTGAACGTTACGAATTTTTACGCAAATCGGAGAATACGTTCACAAGGCAAAGTTATAATTTTATATTGTTCGTCTCTCGTTATCAATCAACGATAACCTCTATAAATAGCGCCTTGCTACAACAGTATCCTTGGCTCTATTAAAATTTTATCGTGATAAACTAATTCGTTAATCTCAACCTTTCAGAATTAAATGGAATAACTTTTCATTTATAATTAATCACTTTGCAATAAAACATAAACTTGTTTTCCCTATTTAAATAATTATTAATTATCTTTCTTTCCGTTGCAAGTTATTACCTGAAAAAATACTATTCCTTCTCTTCTTTTTCTTTGAACTTTGCTTGTGCCAGTATCCCAGTCTTTTTAGTTTGTTCACCTTTGGATTTACTTTATTCAGTAAAGATATATTCAAGATATTAGTCTGCTTTCAAATAAGCCTTTGATTATTTTTTCTTGTAATAATTTATGTATAAAGGACATGTCAGGTACTGATTTTTTCAGTTTAAAATCGTTTTCTTTATTTCCTTCAATTAATTCATTTACAGGTACAAGTCAGCGTCTTATTTTATTGGTGCTGGTTCTCTATTCAAAACCCCACTAAGCGAAAACATAACTTTAAAAAAATTAAAAAAACAAAAAACGTGAGTGTCACAGACAATTTTCAGCTATATGAACTTCAAATAATCAGGCAAACCTCTATCACTTCGGGAGTTGACTTATGTGACCCACTGATATTTAAAATCCAAAACACAACACTCGATGATCTCTTTCAGAGAGAATTAGCGTGTTCTCTAATAAATGGTTCTTGATATGTCGCTTAGGGACAAGGGGAAAAGCCATAAAATTCTCAATAAACTTCCGACTGTTTCTCCGTAAATAACTATTACGTACGACGACCGTTCTCTTTAATGTAGACTACACATTCAGCGCATCCAACGAGATTTCCGGAATTTAATATGTTACGACGCTCACACAATAAATCCAACCAAATACTGCTAGGTCACTATTCCTCAGTACTTGCGTACACCTATACTAGCACAATAACAAAATGCAAGGCTACTACCCCTTAGTGCGTGCTTCAATCCTCAACCACAAAATAACTAAACGAATTCGCGTGAACACGTCTCTTCAGGTACACCATCCAACAGAAAATCTCACAAAAATATTGAAACCCGGTTCTCCTACCATTGTGTAGCTATTAAGCAGCACAAGGCACTATTAATCACATCTACGTGAAATTAATCTCACACTTCAATAAATCAGAGCTTTTCCCTATACCTGGCGTGACTACCAAAATCGGCGAAATAATCATTGTATACACAAGCCGAAAGTCTTCCCAAAATACCTTTCTTAACGACTTAGAACTGCTTTGAAGACATTTGAGTTCTATCTCTATTATATACCAGTTAACGTATCGTGCGTGTGAGCTGATCTCATCACACTCTTGAGATAATCTCTCTTGAGGCTCACTACTTCAGCAATCTACTGGAATTCTAGAAGGACAAACCAAGAACTATTCTCTGTGAACAAAAGAATCACACTAATTCTCTTATTAACAATAAGCGTTTCTTCTCAGCAGTCGCCGGCAAACGTTCTTACAAGGGAACATCCCCATCGCACCCCCCCCCCCCCCCCTCAGATTTAGTTATAAGTTGGCACAGTAGATAGGCCTTGAAAAACTGAACACAGATCAATCGAGAAAACAGGAAGAAGTTGTGTGGAACTATGAAAAAATAAACAAAATTTACAAACTGAGTAGTCAATGCGCAAGACAGGAAATATTAAGGCCAATCTGAGCTCAGCAGCGCCGTGGTCCCGTGGTTAGCGTGAGCAGGTGCGGAACGAGGGGTTTTTAGTTCAAATATTCCCTCGACTGAATATTTTACTTTCTTTATTTTCGCAAAGTTATGATCTGTCCGTTCGTTCATTGACGTCTCTGTTCACTGTAATAAGTTTAGTGTCTGTGTTTTGCGACCGCACCGCAAAACCGTGCGATTAGTTGACGAAAGGACGTGCCTCTCCAATGGGAACCGAAAACATTTGATCGCAAGGTCATAGGTCAACCGATTCCTCCCCAGGAAAACACGTCTGATATATTCTATACGACACTGGTGACAGCATGTGCGTCACATGACAGGAATATGTTGTCGACCCACCTAACTAGTACACTTGGCGAATGGGTAAAAAGATTCTTCTACCTTGCCCGATTTAGGTTTTCTTGTGGATGTGATAATCACTCACAAAAAAGTGGTGAAAACATAAGAGTTTGTCACATAAACTGAAAATAAAAAGTTAAGTTTTTCACTCGAGGGAAGACTTGAACCAAGGACCTCTCGTCCCTCAACTGGTCACGTTAACCGCGGGACCACGGGACCACGGCGCTGCTGAGCTCATACTGCCCTTAATATTGCATATCTTGCGCATGGACTACTCAGTTTGTATATTTTGCTTATTTTTTCATAGTTCCACACAACTTCTTCCTGTTTTCTCGATCGATCTGTGTTCAATTTTTCAAGGCCTATCCACTGTGCCAACTTATAACTAAATCTGAGGGAGGTGCGATGGGAAGGTTCCCTTGTTAGTGGCCAGCTGCCCCGTAGTTGTTATTTTTGCCGCACGCCGCGATTCAACAGTTGGCTGAGCATTGCAAACCCGCTGACTTGACAGGACACAGCTTTTCTCGACCGTCAGGAGTTACATATCTGCAATATTTTAACACAAAAATATAACAAAACTATATAAACAACTTGACAAACTCTTTATTCTTGTAGCACATAAAAATCGATAGTATTGTGTATTTAAACCAGAGACCTAGAAACGACGGAGAGGCTTTGTCCCGCCGTAACCCCCAGTAGTTCACAACTCCACAACAGGCCACAGCAGTCCACCCACCCCACCGCCGCTCCACACCGAACGCAGGGTTATTGTGCGTTTCGGCCCCCAGTCGACCCCACACCCATCCCGGGAGCATCTCATACCAGACGAGTGTAACCCTAAATGTTTGCGTGGTAGAGTCAATATGGTGTACGCTTACGTGAATCATAATGTTTGGTTTGTGGGGTACTCAACTGCGCGGTTATCAGCGCCGTTACAGATTCCCAACTTTGCTCAGTCCAATCTCTCCACTTTCATGAATGATGGTGAAATGATGAGGACAACACAAACACCCAGTCATCTGGAGGCAGATGAAAATCTCTGACCACACTGGGAATCGAACCCGGTACCCTGTGCTCGGGAAGCAAGAACGCGACCGCGAGACCACAAGCTTAAGATGAGCATATGTGCAGACAGTGTCTGCGCAGCAATCGCTGACATAGCGTACCTGAGGTGGAATAAGGGGAACCAGCCCGCATTCGCCGAGGCAGATGGAAAACTGCCTTAAAAACCATCTACAGGCTGGCCGGCACACTAGACCTTGACACTAATCCACCAGGCGGATTCGTGCCAGGGACCGGCATGCCTTCCCATTCGGGAAGCAGCGGGCTAGACCGCGTGGCAAAATCGATAGTAAGTTGAGGTGATACAAACAAGTCATGCACATTTTTTTGTGCTGAAGACGGTTTGACGGACTTCTGACGTCTGGGGATGTCTTACAAACAGGCAGTAGGTAGTCTTAAAACTGTTACCTGAAATTCCGGTTAACTTCATGTCGTAGAGTTTTGGGGATGTGGATGTTCGGGGGTACAGCTCCTATAGCCTACTAGAAGGCTCTGGTTGTGGAACCTAGGAGTGTCCTACCAATCTTCACATCATTTTCACGTTCTGATGCTAACAACGGTGGGGAATCAAGTGAGCAGCTGAATCATCAGTCCCTGTATATCTCCATTACGTATCTTTAATTGACGTTTAATATTAATGTTTTGATAGCAGGAGAGATACTTTCTTGTTTCTGGATTTGACAATTCAGTACACTGTAGGAAAGATATGTTATTTTTTTAAATTTATCTCTATAGTGCACCAAAATACAGTAACATATGCATCACCATCTAGCTCGAGTTTCGCGAATGATAGAGGAAATAAAGGCATGAAATATGTGCTACTACCTTCAATTGTTAATCATTTCTTTGTTTTCTGGCGGTGTTTCCGGTATAAAGTGCATTATCGGCAAATTTCTTTTCGTGACTGTATTGTGCATACTTCTTGCGAGTTTTATTTTCTTGTGGATAACTGCCGCAGACGGTGAGTCAGTAAAAAGCATAATGTGAAGTAACATGTTTAAGCGACGACATCACAGTTTCCAACACATTATCACAACAAACTACACTAAAACAGAATTGTGTCGGAGAGATTTTGAATGTATGTGTATCGCTTAAACAGCATATTGTCGTAATACTAAAGTATGAGTATAAATACAAGAAGTGCCTATTACATCATGTTAGCTTAGCAACTTAAATCTATATCTACATCTACATTTATACTCCGCAACCCACCCAACGGTGAGTGGTGGAGGGCACTTTACGTGCCACTGTCATTACCTCCCTTTCCTGTTCCAGTCGCGTATGGTTCGCGGGAAGAACGACTGCCGGAAAGCCTCCGTGCGCGCTCGAATCTCTCTAATTTTACATTCGTGATCTCCTCGGGAGTTATAAGTAGGGGGAAGCAATATACTCGATACCTCATCCAGAAACGCACCCTCTCGAAACCTGGGGAGCAAGCTACACCGTGATGCAGAGCGCCTCTCTTGCAGAGTCTGCCACTTGAGTTTGCTAAACATCTCCGTAACGCTATCACGGTTACCAAATAACCCTGTGATGAAACGGATCTTCTCTAACTCCTCCGTCAACCCGATCTGGTACGGATCCCACACTGATGAGCAATACTCAAGTATAGGTCGAACGAGTGTTTTGGCAGCCACCTCCTTTGTTGATGGACTACATTTTCTAAGGACTCTCCCAATGAATCTCAACCTGGTACCCGCCTTACCAACAATTAATTTTATATGATCATTTCACTTCAAATCGTTCCGCACGCATACTCCCAGATATTTTACAGAATTAACTGCTACCAGTGTTTGTTCCGCTATCATATAATCATACAATAAAGGATCCTTCTTTCTATGTATTCGCAATACATTACATTTGTCTATGTTAAGGGTTGAGTTGCCACTCCCTGCACCAAGTGCACACCCCCCTGTGGCACGCCAGAGGTTACTTTAACGTCTGTAGATGTCTCTCCGTTGATAACAACATGCTGTGTTCCGTTTGCTAAAAACTCTTCAATCCAGCCACACAGCTGGTCTAATATTCCTCAGGTTCTTACTTTGTTTATCAGGCGACAGTGAGGAACTGTATCGAACGCCTTCCGGAAGTCAAGGAAAATAGCATCTACCTGGGAGCCTGTATGTAATATTTTCTGGGTCTCATGAACAAATAAAGCGAGTTGGGTCTCACACGATCGCTGTTTCCGGAATCCATGTTGATTCCTACAGAGTAGATTCTGGATTTCCAAAAACGACATGTTACTCGAGCAAAAAACATGTTGTAAAATTCTACAACAAATCGACGTCAGAGATATAGGTCTATAGTTTTGCGCACCTGATCGACGACCCCTCTTGAAGACTGGGACTACCTGTGCTCTTTTCCAATCATTTGAAACCTTCCGTTCCTCTAGAGCCTTGCGGTACACGGCTGTTAGAAGGGGGGCAAGTTCTTTCGTGTACTCTGTGTAGAATCGAATTGGTATCCCGTCAGGTCCAGTGGACTTTCCTCTGTTGAGTGATTTCAGTTGCTTTTCTATTCCTTGGACACTTATTTCAATGTCAGCCATTTTTTCGTTTGTGCGAGGATTTAGAGAAGGAACTGCAGTGCGATCTTCCTCTGTGAAACAGCTTTGGAAAAAGGTGTTTAGTATTTCAGCTTTACGCGTGTCATCCTCTGTTTCAATGCCATCATCATCTCGGAGTGTCTGGATATGCTGTTTCGAGCCACTTACTGATTTAACGTAAGGCCAGAACTTCCTAGGATTTTCTGTCAAGTCGGTACATAGAATTTTACTTTCGAATTCACTGAACGCTTCACGCATAGCCCTCCTTACGCTAACTTTGACATCGTTTAGCTTCTGTTTGTCTGAGAGGTTTTGGCTGCGTTTACACTTGGAGTGGAGCTCTCTTTGCTTTCGCAGTAGTTTCCTAACTTTGTTGTTGAACCACGGTGGGTTTTTCCCGTCCCTCACAGTTTAACTCGGCACGTACCTGTCTAAAACGCATTTTACGATTGCTTTGAACTTTTTCCATAAACACTCAACATTGTCAGTGTCGGAACAGAAATTTTCGTTTTGATCTGTTAGGTAGTCTGAAATCTGCCTTCTATTACTCTTGCTAAACATATAAACCTTCCTCCCTTTTTTTTATATTCCTATTAACTTCCATATTCAGGGATGCTGCAACGGCCTTATGATCACTGATTCCCTGTTCTGCACTTACAGAGTCGAAAAGTTCGGGTCTGTTTGTTATCAGTAGGTCCAAGATGTTATCTCCACGAGTCGGTTCTCTGTTTAATTTTCGGATAATATGGCGACTCCTTGGGTTGCTTCTGTTAGCCAACCATAGCATAGAAACCGTTACTGGAACATCATGCTTCATTGCAGACTGAATATACATGAGAAATGATGAATGTCTCTATTTCAATATTTGGTTATTCGTATTAATACTTTCATATTACGAAAACAGGCGTCCTCAGTGATCCACCAGACAAAACATGCTATGCCGATTCTGGGTCGTCTAGTCAAAAGGATTTAATTTGTTTACACTTGTGATATAAGTCAAGCACACTTCTCTGTGATGTCATCATTATGAAGTCACAATCCACACCTGTTTTTCAGTGATATCATCAGATGTCAGATGATGGGAAATTTAAAAATTAATGATGGAGGATAATAGTGAATTTAAAACTTATACATGGCGGATGGAAGTAAATTTAAAAAATACAATAGGACGCTACCAGAAATTTTTTTACAATCAGTTACAGTGTAGTGAGGCTGTCAATTTAGACATGTTGACATTTTTTTCCAAAAAAGTTCAGATATACATCGGCGATATTTTTTCCCCTGTTGTATCGATATCAAAAAGGCAATATCGAGCGCCAATATTTTTGTTTTATATTTTTTCACAATATTTGGTAAATATTTGAAGATGTTCTTTCGAAGTTGTAGTAGAACACAATTTTACTTTCACTGCTTGAAGAAGTTTTACTACTCTTTGAGCTTCCATCATGTCCAATCTTTTCTTCTGACTGTATGAAGCAAGTAGACGTGGCACAAAAGAAGAAGTCAGATTGCACTGAGGCTTGGCGGCATGAATGTAATAACAAGATTTCCGATGTGAAGAAATACCACACCAGCTGTCTAAAAAAATAATTTTTAAGTGTGCTATTTCTTCACATCGACATTCTTCAAAAACATTTGCTGAAAATGGTGAAGAAATACAAAACTGGTGTTTGTGGCGGGCAAAGATATGTGAGTGGAAATGCTGGTGTAATCGATGCTCGTTGGTACCAACAGAAACTGTAGCGTTAACTACCTCATGCAGTGATGCTATAACTGCGAGGTCATTGCGTTTGCAGAACTGCAAAAACAGGGAAGTCGACATGAAGTGTTTTGGACAAATCGATAGGTGACAAAACTTAACGAAGGACCCATCAGACTACTTTTATTGAACCACTTACATGTAGTTACCATTCTTAGCAAGGTGGTTATTACCAAGCATGAACATGCATAATTTTCTTTTCAATTCTTGCTGTAACGCGGATAGGCAGGCTGCTAGCTTGTTAATGTACAGAATATCTAATAAAAAAATCAGTACTTAAAAATACAGCTCTACAGCCAGCAGTGCATTTACAATGGGCAGCCGAAATTTTATAGGCAAGTATGTTGATAGTTTCTCGATACTTTTTCGATATATCAAGAGCAAATAATGATATTTTTTTAAATATCGAGATGGATTCCCGATATTCACTATACATTTTTTGCCAAACTCTCCATTTCAGAACTATACACAGTAATTTCCCACAGAATCATTTATCGAAAAAAATTCTAAAGCACACACACACACACACACACACACACACACACACACACACACACAAAAGACATCCAACCTTCTTCATCTGAATTAGCAGCGTTTACAAAAGTATTCGTTTATACATTAAGAAATTACATGGGTCTCTCTCTCTCTCTCTCTCTCTCTCTCTCTCTCACACACACACACACACACACACACATACAAGCATCAGAATTCTGTGCTATGTTCAGAAGTATTGTCTCTAACAGTATTTCCAATGTCAAAAAATAAATAGGTAAGCACTTAATATTCTCTCTCATCAGAAAATTTCATCTCTTTGCATAGTATATTAGGGATGGAGGAGTTTGTGGAGAAAAATTAGACAAAAGTGTTCTATACATAAATTTCCTTATAAAAAGATTGCATTCCGAAGAAAAAGTAATGTCTGTTCCTGCACTTTCAGCTGCCCACTTTCAATGTCAGTCAAACATTACAGTAATTCCATGCTAGGGTATTAACTTTATCTTGCAGTACAAAACATTTGTCATGTTCTGCTGATAATGCTAAATCGTCAACCAGAGGAAACTACATGACATTTGGGTGAAATAGCATATTGCCCAGTAGCTGCTGACTGGTATTACGCAAATTGTAGGGACTACCATTACTGTGAATGGTGACCTTCGTTGCCCCAATAGTATTCATCATGCATTTGGGGTAATGTTAGCCACCATGATTGGGACAATGGTAGTTCCTGCCATGGCCACCTTGCATTTTTTTTTCAATGTTTACCACCATTTGCCATCTTTATTTTTGTAATTTCCTTGCAACTACCATTTTTTAATTTTTAATATTACCACTATTTTTAAATTTCCTGCCGTCTTGGAGATGTCATACGCTCAAGATCATTGAAGACATCAGTGTTCTTGTGATGGGCATGTTACTACCTTCATGATCATGTGATGTCCATGAAGGTAAAATCAGATCAGAATTCTCATAGCATTCCTACTACAACATCTCGAAAACTTATGATTTCTAGTAAATTTGTTACACTAAAGTATCCAAGAGAGCCCTAGAACAACCATTTTGTCTAATGAAATGTTGCAACCCTCCCTGATATAGAAACTAAGAGCCGTGTTTGCCTTAAAGTATTAACAGCTGTAGTAGCATGTATAAAATTATTTCAGTGAATGGAAGCCCCCCCCCCCCCCCCCCCCCCCCCCCCCCCCCAAGCACCAAAAAAGGCAAAGTCGATTTCATTTGCCGCAAAAGTTTTGAACAGATGTACTAGTATGTATGTTTTGACACTTTGTTGCTGAAATCTGCCTTTGTTTACTGCCGACAAGTATAAAAGTTTACTGACATTTCGTCTTCTTTTTTTCATTTCAGGTAGCCGTTCACAGTGATGCAGCAAGTGTAAGTAACAATAGCTTGACAGTCGCAAAGCAAATCACCCAGTGATATAAACAAAATAGAAACAGAATCCTCAATAAATTAACTTAAAATCTATGACTTAAACAAAATCTGTGTTATACACAGAGAGACGTTCCGACTACTGTACCAATTTTATGCAAGAATTAGAACATGATTTTGTCTAATCTAAATTAATAATAAAACTGTAAAACTGACGTGCTTGTCTGTTTGAACACGCTTCTCCTAAGCTACCGGATGAATTTTCACAGGGCTTCACAGATAACTTCAGCATACCTTGGGGCACTGTACAGACTTTAGCTTACAAAAATCGGATCACAGAAAAATATCGTGATTTAAAGTTTTACCAAAAGTTTCTTGTCTGCCCGTTTGAACGTGTTAGCCTTCAAAATTACTAGGCGAATTTTCATGGGATTTTCGAATGTAACTTGAGGACAGCCTGGGACACCATATAGGCTTTATTTCATCACAACCGCATAATGGAAAAAAATATCCATACACATAAAAATGTATGTATGTACATATGTTACACATCATCCAAAACCCAGAACCAATTTCAACCAATCTTGGTAACATATACTTACAGTCTGAATAGAACTGCTATGGAGGTAATAACCACCTACCTATCCAAGGGATGGGCGTGAAAATGAAGTGTAGGCCATAACACGTGAATACTCAGTTTTTATTCATCCAGTATTTGACTTGCATCACATTCTATACATAAACACACTACAAGCTTTATGAAATTTTTTCTCGCTGACAACCCCTACAAAATGATGAAAGGAAAACAGTGTATCACTTAATACAGATTCACTGCTCATTTTCGCATCAGGCATGGCATTTCAATTTATTGTTTCTTTACTACAACTGTAGGCCTATTCGTAACACATCTTGCAGACAGTGTTCACATATACCACTGAAAGTACCTCCAAAATCATATCATTGTGCAACTCATAGTTCAAGATATATAATGTCATATTACTAAACCAATTAACCAATTTCGATGAAATTTGGTAAGGATACAGTTTGAACCCTGAGTAGGCTGCTTTAGACAGTGTGTAATACAAGTTACTTATTGATTTAGAAAATACACTCCTGGAAATTGAAATAAGAACACCGTGAATTCATTGTCCCAGGAAGGGGAAACTTTATTGACACATTCCTGGGGTCAGATACATCACATGATCACACTGACAGAACCACAGGCACATAGACACAGGCAACAGAGCATGCACAATGTCGGCACTAGTACAGTGTATATCCACCTTTCGCAGCAATGCAGGCTGCTATTCTCCCATGGAGACGATCGTAGAGATGCTGGATGTAGTCCTGTGGAACGGCTTGCCATGCCATTTCCACCTGGCGCCTCAGTTGGACCAGCGTTCGTGCTGGACGTGCAGACCGCGTGAGACGACGCTTCATCCAGTCCCAAACATGCTCAATGGGGGACAGATCCGGAGATCTTGCTGGCCAGGGTAGTTGACTTACACCTTCTAGAGCACGTTGGGTGGCACGGGATACATGCGGACGTGCATTGTCCTGTTGGAACAGCAAGTTCCCTTGCCGGTCTAGGAATGGTAGAACGATGGGTTTGATGACGGTTTGGATGTACCGTGCACTATTCAGTGTCCCCTCGACGACCACCAGTGGTGTACGGCCAGTGTAGGAGATCGCTCCCCACACCATGATGCCGGGTGTTGGCCCTGTGTGCCTCGGTCGTATGCAGTCCTGATTGTGGCGCTCACCTGCATGGCGCCAAACACGCATACGACCATCATTGGCACCAAGGCAGAAGCGACTCTCATCGCTGAAGACGACACGTCTCCATTCGTCCCTCCATTCACGCTTGTCGCGACACCACTGGAGGGGGGCTGCACGATGTTGGGGCGTGAGCGGAAGACGGCCTAATGTTGTGCGGGACCGTAGCCCAGCTTCACGGAGATGGTTGCGAATGGTCCTCGCCGATACCCCAGGAGCAACAGTGTCCCTAATTTGCTGGGAAGTGGCGGTGCGGTCCCCTACGGCACTGCGTAGGATCCTACGGTCTTGGCGTGCATCCGTGCGTCGCTGCGGTCCGGTCCCAGGTCGACGGGCACGTGCACCTTCCGCTGACCACTGGCGACAACATCGATGTACTGTGGAGACCTCACGCCCCACGTGTTGAGCAATTCGGCGGTACGTCCACCCGGCCTCCCGCATGCCCACTATACGCCCTCGCTCAAAGTCCGTCAACTGCACATACGGTTCACGTCCACGCTGTCGTGACATGCTATCAGTGTTAAAGACTGCGATGGAGCTCCGTATGCCACGGCAAACTGGCTGACACTGACGGCGGGGGTGCACAAATGCTGCGCAGCTAGCGCCATTCGACGGCCAACACCGCGGTTCCTGGTGTGTCCGCTGTGCCGTGCGTGTGATCATTGCTTGTACAGCCCTCTTGCAGTGTCCGGAGCAAGTATGGTGGGTCTGACACACCGGTGTCAATGTGTTCTTTTTTCCATTTCCAGGAGTGTATAATGTGAATTAGGGAATTATATTTACTCTTTGAAATAGCTATTTACTTTTTCACTTTTGAAATTTATCATATCTGCGAAAATAGTTCTATAAGTTCATATGTACTATGTGATATGATTCAAAGTAAAGTATGCAATGCTTTAACAATATTCAGTGTGTTTGATCCATACTTCCACACTATTTCTTGCATAATGTACACATTGTATAATGTATAGCCACTTCAATAGCAAGATGCATAGATGCGGATGCGCCCAGCTGCCCATGCTCCTCTGCACACACTCCTTGGCAGCACCATTGCGCATGCCTATGCGGTGTGTGATGGGACAGCTTGGGATGGAGAGCAGAGCAGAGAACACATCAGGGGATATCTTAGCCTTGAAGTATGCTACAAGCTGGGATATGCAAATGATTAGCATTTTAGAGAAACTGCACAAAGTAGATAGGAGTAACACAACAAACATTCCTTGCATAAGGGAAGATTATGCAGCTATTTTTCCTACTGTACTGTATATACTCAACAAGTAAACTTCCTTTATTTTCTGTCCTTCCTGGTGTTGTAATTTTATTGATGTTAACTGGACTGGATAGTATGTTGAAAGGAGGCTATGAGATCATCAACAAAAGTAAATCATTGGTAATGATTGTAGTTGAGTTAAACCAGATGATGCAGGGGGAATTAGGTTAGAAAATAAACTAAATGTAGAAATGAGTTTTGTTATTTGAGAAGGGAAGTAACTTGCAGTAGGAGAAGTAAGTAGGACATAAATTGCAGACTGGTAATACCAAGAAAACCTTATCTGAAACAGTTAGATTGGATAAGTAGTAAAGAGGTATTGAATGGCTTCGGTGAGGAAAGAAATTTATGGCCCATCTTCACTAAAATAAGGGGTTGGTTGACAGAACACATCAATGGACGGCTGTAAGAATGTGATATGTCGCATTTCATGATTTTATAGGAAGTGTGTGTGTTCCATGTTTTCGTGGACTGAACTCTGGGGAGTGCTGCAGTGGTGACATGGCAGTACATGTTATTCCTCTGCACTCTTGTGGATGATGTCACTAATAGGAAGGGCTAAAGAATCATGCCATAACACAAAACCATTTCAGAATTAGACATGTGCTATTACGAATGTGCTGTACAGAATTAAACAATACACATTAACTAAGATATGTGACACAGCATACTTTAAAGCAGAACATACGGGAATGGTTTGAAAAGTTCTCAGAACGGAAGAGGAAAAAAGTACTGACATCACTGAAACCTTTTTTATTTTTCAATGTAGTCTTGGGCCAACGATGTTCCAGTGCCTTGATCCCATCTCGAAAATGAGTTTCCTCCAGTCCTGCAAAAAGTTGTCAACTCTGGCTATCAATTCTTCGTTTGAAGTGAATCTTCATCCACCAAGAGAAATTTTCAGTTTTTGGATGAGCTGGAAGTCTGACGTAACCACATCTGGTGAATAAGGCGGGTGTGGCAACATAGTTTGTGTAATTTTGCCATGGCAAAAGCACATGTGTGCGGGTGTGCGTCAAGAGTCGCAGCACCCATCTTGCAGATAAGTTTTTCATTTCTAATTCTTCACTTAAAATGTGATATGCTCTTTCAGATGACATCTGGCAAGAATGAGCAATTTCATGCAATTTCAATTGGCAATCCTCCATGACCATTTTTGTGCACTTTTGCAATGATTTCTGGAGTAGTGACACATCTTGGCCGACCACTGCACAGATCATCATCTGAGCTATCCCAACCAAATTTAAATTCATTTTTCCACTTGGCAACATTTGAATAGGAATTAGCAAAGTCCTCCAGTGTATTCTGGAAATTGGCATGTATGTCCTTTACTTTCATACCTTTCTTTACAAAGTACTTAACACTGCTCGAATCTCGATTTTTTCCATCTTCACAAATCACTACGCGGGAACAACAGAGCCATGTCACTGCCACAGCTCTCTTCAGAGAGCACTGACGTGACACTTGTTTACAGGAAGCAGTCCAATGAATATCATGTGAACAACTCATTGCGCTAGTGCTGACATCTCATGGTGATTCCAAGAACTTTTCAAACCACCCTTGTACAACAGAATAAAATTCTTGTGACTTTGATGGTGTTCTTATTTGTCCATCAACTGAGTAATGTTCAACACAGATAATTACATCAAACTTGCTGTAGCCTTTAACAAAACAGGCCTTTCATCTAATTTCTGCACATTGGAATGTAACACATAGCAGATTCATTTGGAGGGCAGGTTTTGGTAGAAGTCAGATGTTCTTGTTTATTCATGAACTGAATCATATCTATCAGATCCACATTTTTCTTGTTACTGATCAGAAGCTACGTGTGGTACAAGACAGCAACTGATCAGGGTCAAGTAACCCATAAGTAAGTGGAAACACTGGACAACAATTCCTTGATCTCAGAATATTGTGTTTTATCCTTGCATAGAGTGAGACAGGGTGATCTTGGGGTATTTCGAGCCACACAAACTCTGTTATTTTCACTACACATTTTGTTAGACCAGCCAGTATACACTGACAGTCCTTGAAGTCATTTTGGCTTATTTCTGTCACAGAGGACGGTTTTTTCATCCAAGATTTGGCAATGACATGTGCCCAATCTTCAGGAGCTATAGGTTTAAATAATTTTTTATGACATTCAATGAGGACGAAGGTCCAGTCACATGATAAGAAGCTATGGCCAGAGACCATAATTTTCTGATTTCTAGAAATCAAATACATATATAAGGACACACTGCACCAATTTTTGTTCTGACCAACACAACAGTCTGGCTAAATTATCAACTTCCTTTCTTCACCATGGGTTAGCTTCTGAAAATTTATTACAATATGTTTTAATATACATCATGCAATTTCTTTAGAGTCCCTTTTGGCAACCAATTAATGGCATAAATACACAGAAGCAAGCCAAATATTCATATTGTGAACAGCAAAGTTGTAACATGTGTATTATCTTTGGTAATACATAGTTGAACGCGTAAGAGAAGGGTAGTAAAGTACACTCATGTTCAGAAAAAAACAGAGTACCTCGAATGACTAGAGACAGGACCTTCATATTTGCAGGACATGTACATTAGTAATCTCTGCAAAAATGATTAGCATTTCAATCACATCGGCCTGTGATATCACGGTGCAACACCACCTACTGGTGAAATGTGCCCATGGGTCTCATTGTTACTATAAACTGAAGTTAATGGACCAGTGTGACTTGAGAAAATGTGCAGGATACCTTGCAGACATATACCTTAGCCATACCATCAAATCAATGAGTCTGAAAAAGGGCAAATTATTGGCATGAGAAAATGTGATGCATCCATCTGGGAAATAACTGCTCGTCTGAGATGAAGTGTTTCAGCAGTGCAACAGGTGTGTCTAGAATGGTTGATGCGTGGTCATAGAACACAATGAAATGGGTCAGGTTGCACCACCCAGACCACCCCCAAGAAGATCGACATCCCATCCAAATGGCATTGTATGACAGATATGCGTCCTCCTCAGCTCTGCCACACAGTTGAACAGTGTAACACATCGTACATGATCAGCAGTGACAGTCTGCCACCATTTATTACAGCATGGGTTTCATGCATGTCATCCACTTCTCCACCTATCTTTTACAAACGTGCAGAAACATGCTAAATGGCAATGGTGTATGTAACGACGTCACTGGGGACGGGAATGTGATCAGATAGTATTTTCAAACAAATCCGGATTCTGTTAGTGTCAAAATGATAGCACAAAATGATAGCAGCATTTCGTTTCACCACAGACAGGGTTTGCGGCATCATAGTGACCACATTCCCACAAGACATACAGCGCCAACTCTAGGCCTAATGGTGTGGGGTGCTATTGGTTACAACCACAAATCACAGTTAGTGTTTGTCCAGGGCACTGTGACCAGTGTGACCTACATGAATGACATCGTGCAACCTGTAGCCATATCCTTTCTGCACAATATCCCAGACGTCATTTTTCAACAAGACTATGCACGGCAACATGTTGCTGAATGAACATGTGCTGTCTTGGTGTCACAGGATGTCAGCCTTTTGTCCTGGCCTGCCAGATCACCAGACTTGTCGCCAGTCAGAAATGTGTGGAATGTGGTAAAACAACAAGTGCAGTGCTGTGACCCAGTGCCAACCACCACAGATAAACTTTGGAACCAGGCGAATGCAGCATGGATGGCCAAACCACAGGGCACCATTTGCACCTTATACACATCGATGCCATCACACATGGAACAACTTATGAGGAACCATGGCTGACCCATTGGCATCTGCTGTTTTACTGTGTTGTATTTCATTTTATTTCTAACTGTTTCCTTTCCTTTTGTGATACATAGCCTATGTAACTATTGCAATGATGATCTTTATTAAATACATGAGCAAATGAGACAATTTCAATTAAGAACAACATTTAAATGCATTTTACCTGTACATAGGTCCTCACCCCGTAGCGGCCAATATGAAGGCATCCTGCACTCCCCATAACCCACTCTAGGAATTGGCCAACTTACAGACTTACAGTTAGCACACTGTAGAGGCAGACTAAGGCTCGACTATACCGAAGTCACAAAAGTCATCTGATAGCAATATGCACACATACAGATGGCAGTAGCACCACATACACAAGATATAAAAGGGCAATGCGATGGCGGAGCTGTCGTTTTACTCATATGATTCATGTGAAAAGGTTTCTGAAGTGATTATGGCCGCACCATGGGAATCAACAGATTTTTTAATGCAGAATGGTAGTTGAAGCTAGACATAGGGTCATTCCATTTCATAAATTGTTGTTGTTGTTGTTGTGGTCTTCAGTCCTGAGACTGGTTTGATGCAGCTCTCCATGCTACTCTATCCTGTGCAAGCTTCTTCATCTCCCAGTATCTACTGCAACCTACATCCTTCTGAATCTGCTTAGTGTATTCATCTCTTGGTCTCCCTCTACGATTTTTACCCTCCACACTGCCCTCCAATGCTAAATTTGTGATCCCTTGATGCCTCAGAACATGTCCTACCAACCGATCCCTTCTTCTAGACAAGTTGTGCCACAAACTTCTCTTCTCCCCAATCCTATTCAATACCTCCTCATTAGTTACGTGATCTACCCACCTTATCTTCAGCATTCTTCTGTAGCACCACATTTCGAAAGCTTCTATTCTCTTCTTGTCCAAACTAGTTATCGTCCATGTTTCACTTCCATACATGGATACACTCCATACAAATACTTTCAGAAACGACTTCCTGACACTTAAATCTATACTCGATGTTAACAAATTCCTCTTCTTGAGAAACGCTTTCCTTGCCATTGCCAGTCTACATTTTATATCCTCTCTACTTCGACCATCATCGGTTATTTTACTCCCTAAATAGCAAAACTCCTTTACTACTTTAAGTGTCTCATTTCCTAATCTAATTCCCTCAGCATCACCCGACTTAATTTGACTACATTCCATTATCCTCATTTTGCTTTTGTTGATGTTCATCTTATATCCTCCTTTCAAGACACTGTCCATTCCGTTCAACTGCTCTTCCAAGTCCTTTGCAGTCTCTGACAGAATTACAATGTCATCGGTGAACCTCAAAGTTTTTACTTCTTCTCCATGAATTTTAATACCTACTCCAAATTTTTCTTTTGTTTCCTTTACTGCTTGCTCAATATACAGATTGAATAACATCGGGGAGAGGCTACAACCCTGTCTCACTCCCTTCCCAACCGCTGCTTCCCTCTCATGCCCCTCGACTCTTATAACTGCCATCTGGTTTCTGTACAAACTGTAAATAGCCTTTCGCTCCCTGTATTTTACCCCTGCCACCTTCAGAATTTGAAAGAGAGTATTCCAGTTAACATTGTCAAAAGCTTTCTCTAAGTCTACAAATGCTAGAAACGTAGGTTTGCCTTTTCTTAATCTTTCTTCTAAGATAAGTCGTAAGGTCAGTATTGCCTCACGTGTTCCAACATTTCTACGGAATCCAAACTGATCTTCCCCGAGGTCGGCTTCTACCAGTTTTTCCATTCGTCTGTAAAGAATTCGCGTTAGTATTTTACAGCTGTGACTTATTAAACTGATAGTTTGGTAATTTTCACATCTGTCAACACCTCCTTTCTTTGGGATTGGAATTATTATATTCTTCTTGAAGTCTGAGGGTATTTCGCCTGTCTCATACATCGTGCTCACCAGATGGTAGAGTTTTGTCATGACTGGCTCTCCCGAGGCCATCAGTAGTTCAAATGGAATGTTGTCTACTCCCGGGGCCTTGTTTTGACTCAGGTCTTTCAGTGCTCTGTCAAACTCTTCACGCAGTATCTTATCCCCCATTTCGTCTTCATCTACATCCTCTTCCATTTCCATAATATTGTCCTCAAGTACATCGCCCTTGTATAAACCCTCTATATACTCCTTCCACCTTTCTGCCTTCCCTTCTTTGCTTAGAACTGGGTTTCCATCTGAGCTCTTCATATTCATACAAGTGGTTCTCTTCTCTCCAAAGGTCTCTTTAATTTTCCTGTAGGCAGTATCTATCTTACCCCTAGTGAGACAAGCCTCTACATCCTTACATTTGTCCTCTAGCCATCCCTGCTTAGCCATTTTGCACTTCCTGTCGATATCATTTTTGAGACGTTTGTATTCCTTTTTGCCTGCTTCATTTACTGCATTTTTATATTTTCTCCTTTCATCAATTAAATTGCCTTCACTACTTCATCCCTCAGAGCTACCCATTCTTCTTCTACTGTGTTTCTTTCCCCCATTCCTGTCAATTGTTCCCTTATGCTCTCCCTGAAACTCTGTACAACCTCTGGTTCTTTCAGTTTATCCAGGTCCCATCTCCTTAAATTCCCACCTTTTTGCAGTTTCTTCAGTTTCAATCTGCAGTTCATAACCAATAGATTGTGGTCAGAATCCACGTCTGCCCCAGGAAATGTCTTACAATTTAAAACCTGGTTCCTAAATCTCTGTCTTACCATTATATGATCTATCTGATACCTTTTAGTATCTCCAGGATTCTTCCAGGTATACAACCTTCTTTTATGATTCTTGAACCAAGTGCAAAATTCTACAAGGCGGCTTCCTCTTTCATTCCTTCCACCCAATCCATATTCACCTACTATGTTTCCTTCCTTGTTAGGGAATTCAATATTCCAAGATTTACAGCGTCAAGAGTGTGCCGAGAATACCATATTTCAGGAATTACCGTGGTAACTGACAAGCAACACTGCATTAAATGACTGCAGAAATCTATGTGTGATGTACAATAAACGTATCCGTTAGACAGTCCAGCCAGATTTGGTGTTAATGGACTATGACGACACATGACCAACGTAAATGACTTTGCCAACAGCACATCACCTGCAGGATCTCTCCTGGGCTCGTGACCATATCGGTTGGACCCCAAACCCAAACAACTGGGAAACTCTGACATGGTCAGGTGAGTCCCAATTTCAGTTAGTAAGAGCTGATGCTAGGATTCGAGTGTGGTGCACATCCTATTAGGCCATGGACCCAAGCTGTCAACAAGGCACTGTGGGAGGTGGCGGTAGCACTGAAATGATGGGGGCTGTGTTTACATGGAATGGACTAGGTCCTCAGTTATGTTCGGCAACTTGGAGACCATTTGCAGCCATTCATGGACTTCACGTTCCCAAACAACAATGGAATTTTTATGGATGACAATGTGACATGTCACCGGGCTACAGTTGCTTGTGATTGGTTTGAAGCACATTCTGGACAGTTCAAGTGAATGATTTGGCCACCCAGATTCCCCAACAGGAATCCCATTGAACATTTATGGGACATAATCATGAGGTTAGTTCATGCACCAGCAACACTTTCGCAATTATGGATTGCTATAGAGGTAGCATAGCTCAATATTTCTACAGGGGACTTTCACTGACTTATTGAGTCCATGCCACTTGGAGCTCCTGCATTAAACCAGGCAAAAGGAAGCCCAACACGATTTTGGGAGGTATCCCATGACTTGTCATCTCATTGTATACAGTACACAGGTAAACGTGGATGTAGATTGCAGCATTTGTACAGAACTGGAGATGTTCTTTCAGAATAGACTTGTTTGGAGAACTTCATCGAACCAGCCTTCATACGTAAGACCGTAACAACAATAGTATTGCTCTTCCCACAGGTGGTGAATCACCATCAGTGGTCCAGCAGCTTCAGAGGCACCTCTGGTGTCACTGATGGATCAAAGACGGTGGTGAAGCGGCAGGCAGACAGCATTGGGACAGGCAGTGGAATGATTGGCTGTGGTGCTGAGGCAGCCAAAAGTGGAATTGACGCCGCCAAGGTCGCCATGCAGACGCCCATTGAGATGGCCAAGACGGGCGCCGCAGGTGGCATCCAGGCTGCCGAGAAAGTTCAGGGCTGATGCCTGCTGGAGAGCAGAAAACATTCTACTGGTAAATATTGATTGTCTGCAACAGGAAGACTCTTCACTGGTGGCTTACGGGAATGCTAAATGGCACATCAGTGTCACCAATGGAGGAGCAGTGCAATGGGAGTGGAGGTGACACCTATATCTACATTTGTTCACAATGTCCTGACTGAATTCACAGCAGTGTACGATACATTGACTGTCTCAGTGAGAAGGGGGATGTGGGTGCAACAAATTGTGCATTCCTCACGCAGTGCAGAACCACACATGTGCCTACTGCTGCGGCATAGCTGTTACAACGTAATGGCTAGTGTACACACAAATGCTGTCTCTTAAGATTGCTAGTATTGGCAGCAACCAGACGTAAAACATTAGTGGCCCAAAGTTGACCAACTTCTGATGATTCAGAACTAGGGAGCATGGTCAGGATGTTGTGAACAAATAGTACACCTAATTCTGTAATAGCCAGCTGAGAAGAATACCTGTTAGGGGTAAAGCAGGGGGCTGGGAGATATACATACCTCTTACTCCCCTCCACCCTGCTGCTGTCCATCATTGGTGTTATTGGCTGTTCAAAAAATATTTCCTCACTAGTAACGTTCATTGGCTGTCATATTGTGTTTCATTGCATGTCATTTATGGTCTCCAGTTTCTTCTTTTTTTTATATACATCACTAGTGAGAAAGAGACAAATCCTAGTGAGATATGCATGCAGACATGACATCCAAATTGCATCAGTAAACAGGTAAGGAAAACCTACCATTGGCAGTGGTTTAGCTGAATAAATTGAAGTGTTGAGTATGACAAAAAACTCATTTAGTAGTTGCATACACAGTAACACAATTAATAAAGTATTTATACAGCAGCTGTTGATACTATCTACAAATAGAGAATCTGACTGATTATTTTGGAAGTATCGGTAAAATGTCGTGTGACTAGGGCCTCCCATCGCGTAGACCATTCGCCGGGTGCAAGTCTTTCGATTTGACGCCACTTCGGCGACTTGCGAGTCGATGGGGATGAAATGATGATGATTAGGACAACACAACACCCAGTCCCTGAGCGGAGAAAATCTCCGACCCAGCCGGGAATTGAGCCCGGGCCTTAGGATTGGCATTCTGTCGCGCTGATCACTCAGTTACAGGGGGCAGACATCGGTAAAATGAATAGGTGATATAAATTAATATATTTATGAGAGGCAGTCAAATGAAAACTGAATACTGGCCACAAGAGGATCATGGAATGGTTCCATTCAAATTAGTCACCACTTCCATTAAGACATTTATCCCACTGGGAGACAAGATGATCAATTTCTGTTTCATAGAACATGGTTAGCAACAGATGGATCCACAACAACATCCACTCTTGCACTTCCTCATCTGACTGAAATTGGATATTTGTGGTAAGGACTATGGGATCAAACTGCTGAGGCCATCAGTCCTTAGGCTTACACACTGCTTAATCTAACTTAAACTAACTTAAGCCGAGGGAGGACTTAAACCTCTGCCGGAGCTGTGTGAACCATTACAAGACGCCTCAGACCGCATGGCTACCCCATGCAGCATCTGACTGGAACAGACATCTTCAGGTCGCCAAAGGTGTGAAAATCACATTGTGAAAGATATGGACTGTACGGAGGATGTACCAGTGTTTCCAAACCAAATCACTGAAGAGTAGCCTTTTCCAATTGACAATGTTAGGGCAGACATTATTGTGCCACAGGATGATTCTGTCCAACAGAATTCTGACAGCCCAAGGGTAAACAACAAAGCTAACAGTGAAAACATCCCACATCTCTTCTGCCAAAGAAATCCAAAGCTGTTCACAAAAGTTCTGTTAAGGTCATGATGACCTTCTTCTTTGACTGCAAAAGCATGGAACCACAGTCAATGTGCTGTGCAATGAAGACACTTTGCAGAAACTGTGACACACCCTAAAATCAAATGCCAAGGAATTCTGTCAGACAAAATAATCCTGATAACACGAGCACCCAGACTGCCAATCGGATGAAGGCTATGTTTCAGTGATTTGGTTTGGAAATACTGCTACGTCCTCTATACAGTCCAGATCTTTCACCATGTGATTTTCACATTTTTCGTGACCTGAAGAAAAATGCATGTGAACTTTGATTTTAGTCAATCAAGGAAGGACAAGGATGGGTGCGGTTGTGGATTATGTTAGTAGCTGACCATATCCTAGAAAACAGGCATTGATCATCTCATCTGCCAGTGGTATAAAAGTCTTAATGTATGTGGTGATTACTTTTGAATAGAACCATTCTATGATCAAGTTGTGGCGGGTGTTCAATTTTCATTTGACTGCCCCTTATACATTGCTCAGAACTGTACAAGCCACTCACAGTTATGTCCTATAATTACATTTCTGAAAATGTTTTTAGAAAAGTGTGCACTATTCTGTCTAGGGCATGCCACCAGCTCACAGCAACATTCCTGTTGTGTGCATTCTTATCAGCTACAGGCACTAATCCACACTTTTGCAAACCACTCTGAAGTGCATGGCAGAGGATACCAGTACTTCCAAATGTACCATGTGTTAAGAGTTTCTTCCATATCTGCATCCACATTTGGAAACCATTGTGAAGTGCATGACACAGGGTGCTTTCCATTGTACCAGGTACTAGGGCTGCCTACCACTCCATTCACATATAGCCACAAGAAGAATGATTGTTTAAATGCCTCTGTCCTACACATAGTTCAATCTTATCTACAAGGTCCCTAGGGGAATAATATGTAGGGTTGTAGGATATTTCTAGATTCATCACTTAAAGTAGCTCTTGAAACTCTGTAAGTATACTTTTGTGGGATACTTTATGTCTATCTCCAACTGCAGTTCAGGTTTTTCAACATTTCTATGATGCCCTGCCATGAGCCAGACAAACCAGTGACAATTTGGCTGCCTTCTTTGTATACATTCAGTAGTCACTGTTAATGCTATTTCGTAAGGGTTCTACACACCTGAGACAGATTCTAGGATGTCACATGTGTGTTTTGTACACAATCCCTACTATTCTACCAATCAGTCAAAGCCTCCCACCTGATTTACCAATGACTTAGCCCATTGATCATTCCATTTTATATCCCTACAAATTGTTACACAGTGGTATTTGTATGACTTAAGTGATTCCAATTGTGATTCATTGCTATTGTAGTCATAGAATACACATTTTCAAATGTTTAAAGCAAACTGGCAATATTTGAACCACTTTAAAATATTGCCAGGATCTGATTGATTATCTAAGTAGTTTCCACAGGCAATAGGCCTAGTTGATTATAGAGAGGCACACCATATGCGAGAAGTCTAAAGTTGAAACATTGTCTACAAGGTCATTAATATAGAACAGCAACAGCAAGGTTTTCAAAACAGTTATATAGGCCTACCTGAAGTTACGTCTTCATCTGTCAATGATTCTCCATCAAGGATGACCAAGAATTCCTCAGTCCAGGAATAAATTTCATTCATTCTTAAAAAAAAAAAGCATAAGTATGGAACTGATTGAATGCTTTTTGGAAATCAAGAAATACTGCATCTACCTGGCTACCGCACTTTGACCTATATGTTTCAAGATGTTATGTGAGTGAAGTGTGAGTTAAGTATCACATGACATGTTTTTGTAATCCATGCTGGTTGGCACAGAGGTCATCCTGTTCAAGATACATCATTACATTTGAGCTCAGAATACAGTCTAAGAATCTAAAACCAATGGATGTCAAGGATATTGGATGTTATCTTTTTAGATTACTTCTGTTACCACCCAATGGATAAAACATTTCATTCGAGGTGTGTACTATGGTTGAAAGAGGCGCTAACTCAAATGCAAATTTGGTGAATAAATTGACAGGCATTGCACTGAGTTCTGGAGTTAGACATTAGTGACTGCAGTTCCTCAGTGCTGCTGACACGTGTATCTATTTCACTCATCCTTGCAGTGTTGTGAGAATCAAACTGGCTTTTCTTTCATAAAGAAACCTTTGAAAACAGGGTTCAGCATTTCTGCTTTACTGCCCTCCGTTTCAGTTTCTGGTTTGTCCATGAGTGTCTGGACACTAACCTTTGTGCCTCTAACAACATATGATCTCTGTATGACTAAAATTCCTTTGAGTTTTATGAGAGATCTTTCAATAACATTCTGCTACAGTTGTAATTGAAAATTTCATATATTACCCTCATAATAGCCAAAGAAGTTTCGTTCAGCATATTCCAATCTATAGCTCCATTATGCAGTAGTTCCTGTTCCTTTAGAAGGTACTTTATTGTGACTGTAGGGCATATATCATAGAAGGTCCCTCCCATTGTGAACTCTTCTAAGTACCAGTACACATCTATCATGTTCATGGTTAACTACTCTTTTAAACTTGATCCATAGTTCCTCTACAGTCTACCATCCAGAATAAATGTTTCAGGTTTGTCATGGAGATATGACACTACTACCTCTTTGTCTAGCTTGCTGAACATACAAAATTTTCTTCGTGGTTTAGTTGCCCTTTGTATTTCATTAATTTTTGTTGCCACAACTGTCTCATGAGCACTAATAAAGTTTCTATGTGGTCATCCTCAAAGATGTCAGGTGTGTTTGTTGCTGCTAGATCCAACATAATTCCATCATGAGTGGGCTTCCAAACTATCTGTTCTAGGTACTTTTAAGACTAGATATTTATTAAAGTTTCACAAGATGTACTGTCATGCCCACCACTTACAAATATGTAATTACCTGAATTGATTGTTGGGTAATTTAAGTTCCCTCTGAAGATGATAGTATGACTGTGGGACTTATGTACTAGCGAAATGAAGTTTTCCTAAAGTTTCTGGTTACAAATGATGGTGATCTTGGTAGGCAATAGAAAGATCCAATTAAAGTTTATCCCCATGCTTAATACTGTGTCTTGCCCTAACACTGTGACATTTGCTCTCAATTTCTACCTTGGTGGATCTGAGTTTCTTGTCTACCATGACAAATACACCACCATTTCACATTAGTCTATTCTTTTAATATAAACTTAAATTTTCCACAAAAAACTCACTGTTATCAATTTTTGGCTAACCATCTTTCTAAACCTAGTATTATGTGAGCTCCACTGCCTTTTAGGAGCACATAAAGCTATGGCACTCTGTTGTGAATGCTTTGACAGTTAACCTCTATCATTTTAATACTCCACCCAAAGGGGTGTTTGTTTGGATTTTACACTAATGTTTCCCAGTCTCCTATAGTTATAGTTATCAGCACTAAAGGAGAGTTGCTTAATCCAAAAAGCCGTAGTGTGTACACACACACAGTCACCAATCTGGGTAGAAGCCGCTGAAGTGAAATGTGCACCTGGGATATTTTGAATGATGTAAGTCTAGGAAGTCACAGCCTATCTTGTCACAGAACCTTTGAAGTCTCTGGTTCAAGCTTTCCACTCAACTAAGAACCAGCAGGTCAGGATCAGTTCTGAGGACAGAGCTGCAGAGTGTGAGTTTTGTCGAATCTTCATGAACAAGGCTGGTCTTCAGAAAGTGCTCTGCCAGTTGCTGGAATGATCCAAGTATTGCCTTAGAGCACTGATGACAGATACCATTTATTCCAATGTACACCACAATTTGTCTCTTTGGCTGCTGGAACAATCTCTTAAACTTGCTGAATGAGGCCCCCGCACATAGACACTGAGTGCATCTGCATTTCTACTCCTTAATGCCATTTCCTAAAGGAGTAGTAGTATTCAAAACATCTTTGAACTGCTTGTAGTGTGTTTAAAATTAGTTGTGACTTTTGATGTTTGGCTCGCTAGAGAGTATGTGATGCCAGTGACCGGGTAACACCAATGGCAAGCTGGATTTCCCTACTTCACTGCCGGGTGTTTGGTTGGTAAAGAGCCACTGTTGCAACACCATGGATAAACAGTACCACATGGTGTCAAGCATTAGATGCAAATCTGCATTCATCAGCTATCATTGTATTTTTTGCACTGAAGTGTTTTGTGGTATCAGGTATTGTGAACAAGTGTTTTGTGTTGATGTTGCATTAATAACAACAGTGCAGCATATCCGAACATGAGATTCACATTAAAATTTGTCATCCAAGAACACATTCACTGGCTGTGGAGGTAAACATTCCTCTGAATTCAACAACAGTAATGAACAATGCTCATACCACTCTCCAACAATGCAGTGGAGGAAAGTGGATATTTTGCTCTGGTTAGAAAGAAATGTTCCATTGGATGAAGTTCAACATAGCATGCATAAGCCAGAGTTGATGGAACTTGTAGTGTTGTACAAGCCAAACACCCATGCCACCAGGTCAACAAACTAGCTAATGCTAAAGGAAATAATTTCATCAGCCTTCCTCTTTATCATGCTCATTTAAATCCAACTGAGAATCTGTGGGTCTAGATGAAAAGTAATGTGGCAAAAAACACTAAGAAATGTACATTCAGTGAGGTTGAAATGCTGACAAAAGAAGCTGTTGCAAATTTAACACCACATGACTGCTATCAAGTTGTTAGCCACACCAAGAAGATAGTTGAGGAGAGGGTTCGTGAAGGACTGTGACAAGTATTGAGTAATGCCTAACTTTTCTTGTTGCCATGTTAAAATCTGCTTATTTTGCCAAAACACAACAGAGTGTCACTAACATTATAATGCAGTTGAAAAAGTAATTATGACAGAATACTGAAACAGTATAATATTAAACAAGCAACTAAGGGCAGAACAGGTAAATAGTTTATGAAAAACCCCATTCTCAGTATAAAAATCACTGTATAATTTCTTCACTTATATAGCTGCAAAACCCACAACAGTTCTCATTTCACCAGCTATCAATGGTTCGTAAAAATTACATTATTTCAATGAAAAAAAATGCAGTTAGTTGAATACCATGGTAGATATGGAATTTTAAATATTAAACTATGGAAAATCCAGGATGGAATGTAACAATACCAGAGTAGGAAAGTTGCTACTCACCATATAGTGGAGATGTTGAGTCGTGATAGGCACAACAAAAAGATTCACACAATTAAAGCTTTCGGCCATTAAAGCCTTTGTCAGCAGTAGGCACACATACACACACGCAAACACACACACACTCACATAAACGCAACTTACACACATGTCTGCAGTCTCAGAGACCTGAGACCACACTGCAAACAGTACCACCAGTGCATGATGGGAGTGGCAACTGGGTGGGGGGTAAGGAGGAGGCTGGCATGGGGAGAGTGTTGTGGACTGGCAAGACAGCCAACCCACTAGGAGGAAGCCGAATGGCACGCGTTTAAGCTCACGCAGGCTGGCGTGAGGTCTGGAACAGTTAAAGGGATTGAGACTAGCAAATAAAGTACGTAGCTGATGGAATACTTAACTTTAATTCATAATTGGCGAACATCGCTCTTGACGGTACATGTTTTACAGCATCAATAGTAAATGGTAATGGCGCCTTGCTAGGTCGTAGCAAATGACATAGCTGAAGGCTATGATAACTATCGTCTCGGCAAATGAGAGCGTAATTTGCCAGTGAACCATCACTAGCAAAGTCGGCTGTACAACTGGGGCGAGTGCTAGGAAGTCTGTAGACCTGCCGTGTGGCGGCGCTCGGTCTGCAGTCACTGATAGTGGTGACACACGGGTCCGACGTATACTAACGGACCGCGGCCGATTTAAAGGCTACCACCTAGCAAGTGTGGTGTCTGGCGGTGACACCACAGAGAGGAAGGGATAGTATGGTGGGAGTGGCAGATAGTCAAGTGTTGCAGTTAAGACGGAGGGCAGGAGAGAAGGTGCAGAGGGGGGAGGGGGTAAGTAGCGGACAGGAGAGAAATAAAAGAAATTAAAAGACTGGGTGTGGCAGTGAAATGACAGCTGTGTAGTGCTGGAATGGGAACAGGGAGGGGGCTGGGTGGGTGAGGACAGTGACTAATGAAGGTTGAGGCCAGGAGGGTTACGGGAACAAAGGATGTATTGCAGGGAAAGTTCTTACCTGCGCAATTCAGAAAAGCTGGTGTTGGTGGGACGGATTCATATGGCACAGACTGTGTAGCACTCATTAAGATGAGGGATACCATGTTTGGCAGTGTGTTCAGGAACAGGGTGGTCCACTTGTTTCTTGGCCACAGTTTGTCGGTGGCTGTTCATGCAGACAGACAGCTTGTTGGTTGTCATGCCTACATAGAATGCAGCACAGAGGTTGCAGATTAGCTTGTAAATCACATGACTGGTTTCACAGGCAGCCCTGCCTTTGATGGGATAGGTGTTGTTAGTGACTGGACTGGAGTAGGTGGTGGTAGGAGGATGTATGGGTCAGGTCTTGCATCTAGGTCTATTACAGGGGTATGAGCCATGAGGTAAGGGATTGGGAGCAGGGGTTGTGTAAGGATGGATGAGTATATTGGTCGATGGTGGAATACCACAGTAGGAGGGGTGGGAAGGATAGTAGGCAGGACATTTTTCATTTCAGGGCACGACGAGAAATAATCGAAACCCTGGTGGAGAATGTAATTCAGTTGTTCCAGTCCCGGATGGTACTGAGTTACGAGGGAATGCTCCTCTGTGGCCGGACTGTGGGACTTTGGGAGGTGGTGGGAGACAGGAAAGATAAGGCACTCGAGATTCGTTTTTGTACAAGGATGGGAGGATAATTACGGTCAGTGAAGGTTTCAGTGAGACCCTCAGTATATTTTGAGAGGAACTGCTGATCACTGCAGATGTGACAACCACGGGTGGCTAGTCTGTACAGAAGGGACTTCTTGGTATGGAATGGGTGGCAGCTGTCGAAATGGAGGTATTGCTGGTGGTTAGTAGGTTTGATATGGACGGAAGTACTGATGTAGCCATCTCTGAGGTGAAAGTTAACATCTAGTAAGGTGGCTTGTTGGGTTGAGTAGGACCAGGTGAAGGAAATGGGGGAGAAGTTGTTGAGGTTCTGGAGGAATGTGAATAAGGTGTCCTCACCTTCAGATAGCAAAGATGTCATCAATGAATATGAACCAGGTGAGGGGTTTAGGATTCTGGGTTTTTAGGAAGGATTCCTCTAGATGGCCCATGAATAGGTTAGAATAGGATGGTGCCATGCGGGTTCCAATAGCCATACCACAGATTTGTTTGTAGATAATGCCTTCAGAGGAGAAGTAATTGTGGGTGAGGATATAGTTGGTCATGGAGACTGGGAAGGAGGTTGTTGGTTTGGAATCCATAGGGTGTCTGGAAAGGTAGTGTTCAACAGCAGTAAGGTCATGGGCATTAGGAATGTTAGTGTACAGGTGGCATGCCTACATAGAATGCAGCACAGAGGTTGCCGCTTAGCTTGTAAATCACAGTTGGCATCAATAGTGATGAGCAGGGCACCATGTGGTAAAGGGACAGGAACTGTGGAGAGTCGGTTGAGGAAATGGTTGGTATCTTTTATATAGGAAGATAGGTTCCGGGTAATAGGTTGAAAGTGTTGGTCTAAGAGAGCAGAGATTCTCTCAGTGGGGGCACAGTAACCAGCCACAATGGGGCGTCCTGGGTGGTTGGGTTTATGGACTTTTAGGAAGCATGTAGAAGGTGGGAGTGGTAGGTGTAAGTAAAGAGATGGACTCTGGGGAGAGGTTATGGGATGGGCCTAAGGATTTGAGTAGTGACTGGAGAAATTCTGGAAAGTTAACAGGGGTTGGTTTGGAGGCAGTGGGGGTGGATCACAGTTGGATGGAGGAGAGAACTGAGTTAGGCAAGGTTTAATATTGGTCTTTGGTTGAGTCTGATTGGTCGGGTTGGTAGCAAAAAAGTGTTTCCACTGTAGGGACCAGGAGAAGGAGAGAAGGTCTTTAACCAGTCCTGCATGTTTGAATTTGAGAGTGGGGCAAAAGGTGAGGCCTTTGGAAAGGACTGATATTTCTGTGGGCCTAAGGCTTCTGGAGGAAAGGTTCGTAACTGTGTTGTGGGTCTGTTTAGGTTCTGGGTTCTGTGTGGTGGTGGGAGGGAGTTTTGGAGGGTGCGGTAATTGTAGTAGGTCTGCGGGACAGGGTTTGTCAGCCATGAGCGGGTGTGGGGAAGATTTGGAGGTGGTTGTAGAAGGAGTGGACAGTGGTACACCAAGGCGGGAGTAGGAAGTGAGTAGGATGGGGAGCTTTTTGAGGTGGTGTTGTTCATGGTGCTCAAGTTCCTGCAGGGCAAGAGTTTCAATGTGTGTTATGGGTTCCAGGAATTTGGGATTGCATAGCAGGAGAATTTTACAGATGGAGAGAAGGTACTGCAAGGAGGATTGGGCTTGGTTGATATGGTTTTGCAGGACTATGTTGGTGAGGGCTAAGGATTGGCGGAATGTGAACACATGGAGGTCACTGTGGAAGGAGAGGTGGCAACCAGAGATGGGTAATTTGATGGTAAGGCCATTAGGGGGGATTTAATGAGCCAAGCAACAACACAGGAACAGTATGTGGGACTGGTATCTGGCTAGGGATAAGGAAACTTTTCTGTATTGACGCAGGTGGAAGGAGCAAGGATCCACGGTGGTGCAAAAAATGCAAAAAATTACATAAGAAAGTAGAATTACATCCGAAAAATTACACAAAAATACACCCAAATACATGTGAAAAGTACGAAAAGCACAAAATGAACGCACAAGGGGGGGGGGGGGGGGGGGACGAGATGTAATCTGAGGAAGATGACAATAACGGAATGTGAAAACTCACTAAAATTTGCAAGAAGTCACAAGGGTCAAAGTAGAGAATAACTAATCAATAATAAATATATATTACTGTGGGTAGCAGGTTTAAGGGTGGATAAGCGTAAGGGAGACAGCAGATGTGACTGGACGAGGAGGATTTAGTGGGTGCGAACAGGCATAGAATGGTGAAAGTGTGTGGGAGGGGGGGGGGGGGAGAGGTTTGTAGTTAGAGATGTAAGATCGTGTGGCACCGGAAAAGTGTGGGAGATAACATGCAAAAATCTGGGAACTGAAACAGGGAGCGTGATCAGTTTGAAGGTATAGGCTTCATTATATCAGCGGGAGTAATGTGGGACCTAAGATGCTGCACTAGCAATCAGCGTGGTCTTGAGGCCATCTGTTGCACACGGTTGAGACGGTTGATACAGTGTGGCAGTGCGGTTTGTATGGCAACAAAAGAAACACAGGAAAGGAAAGAAAGAAGGGTGGACATTGAGTATAGCGGATGCAAAAGAAAGTAGTTACAAAGGAAAACAGCACAGGGTTAGGATCGAAGAAAAGCTGTCAGGCAAAAATCAAACAATGGAAATTCCAGGATGGAATGTGACAATACCAAAGAAGGAAGGTTGCTACTCACTATATAGTGGAGATGCTGAGTCACGATAGGCACAACAAAAAGATTCACACAATTAAAGCTTTCGGCCATTATGGCTATTAAGGCCGAAAGCTTTAACTGTATTAATTTATTTATTTATTTTTTGCGTATCATGACTCAGCATCTCCACTATATGGTGAGAAGCAACTTTCCTTCTCTGGTATAGTTTTAAATATTAATCATATGCTGTCATTCACCAAAATTGTGTTTCAATATCTCAGATCATTTATCAGATTCAAGGGATTTATGAATACTTCATTCTGCCTCTTTCACAGGCTTTCATATAATGCAACATGTTATCTGCATCTCATATGCAGCAACATATGACGTAACATATACCAAATGCAGATTCATAGCGACCCATATTTTGCACTTGCAGTAGTTTACCTAATACCAAAATATCACAATAACTGTGACCATCAGTGATATGATAGGCAGTTCATCATGAAGCTGACAAAATAAGCTATGAGGTGTGAGAATCAGATTATTATTGAATAATTTCTTTAAAATCATTTGAGGAAGATCACAGATTGGCCAGCTCGTGCAGCTTGCTTTTCACACGGTCAAAAAAGCTTGACAGATTCTGCACCAAGTAGGCCTGGCATCGCCATCACCTGCTGATATACTCAGCACATGTCTGCAACTACACCTCCCTCCAATCATTCCATGCTGAACTTTCAAAAGTTACAACTAATTTCATACACACTGTATGTTAACAGGCACCAATTTCATACGCACTATACTTCCCTCCAATCATTCCATGCTGAACTTTCAAAAGTTACAACTAATTTCATACACACTATATGTTAACAGACACCCACCCTTTTGCATTTACCTCCCAGTGGCATGGCAACCAATAGGTTTCCAAACAAGTGAAGTGAGTCTCAGTGGCTCAATTTCAGTTTTGGTGGAAGAGAGTATCTCAAACTTGTTGGTTATAGGAATTGTTATAACAGCCTATGTTCTCCCAGGTCCCTGCCTCCCTTGATTGGGACACCTGCCCTCCCATTGCTTTCCTGATCCCTGTGTGTAGGGATAACATGAAGAATGATTTCTTAGATGACTATGTGCACACTGTAATAAGGCTAATCCTGTATTCACAGTCATGACGGAAGCAATATTAGGGGTTTCCAGTAGATTCCTGGATTCCTCACTTAGTTCTGGTTCTTGAAACTTTATCAGTTGATCAATGTCCTTCTTCAAGGACCTGCTAATTCAGGTATTTCAGGATCTTTGTGACATTCTCCTGTGGTTCGAACAAACTTGTGAATATTTGTGCTGCTCTTCCTTGTACAGTTCAATATCATCTGTAAGTCATATCTGCTGTGGGTCACACACACTTCGACAGTATTCTGGGATGGGTTGCACAATATTTTGTAAGCAATACCCTGTGTAGCCCAATTGCATTTTTCCCAGTATCCTGGCTATTAGCCAAATGTCTGTCACCGACTTTACCTGTGACTGAGCCTATGTGATATATCTCTACAAATTGATACAGACAAGTATTTGTATCAGATGACTGATTCCACTTGTAACTCATTATTACTGCAGTCACAGATAGTAGTGTAACTGTCTGGAGTCTGGATAGTACATTAGGTGACAGTACTGGGTTGTCAAGCTCAGGATCAGGCCAGACTATCAGCCCTCAGGCATGAGAGAAGAGTGGCTTGGTGCGAGACATCCTACTCTGTACCCAAACACGCTACTAAAACATAGTTAATAAACAAGCATTTATTGTTCCAAAATGCATTTTGTCTTCATTCACACCTGCCGGCAGGCAGCAAGGTGCTAGCTGTGCCACAGTATGCTGACACATAAACATGCACTGCACTGTCTCAGCCATTGCAATTGTGGGGGTGTGTACTCGGCAACCTGTGATGTAATAGCGTGTTGGCCACAGCATTGCTGGGATTGTCTGCACTGCCTCTGGTTTTAGCAGCATGGGGCAGTAGGTTACAAGAGCACAATCGTTGACATCATAGAGTGTGCCCTGTTAAGTACCCATTGGTCCCGCACAGAGTGTATGGCACCAGACTGGGTCGCTCTGCAGCCTCCAGCAGGAGTCAGGCCCACAGCATCAGAGTATGTCTGCAGGAACGGAAGATGGGTAGTGGCTGTGGCATGTCACTGTGCAATGATGATTATTGAGTGCTCCCTGATATACCAGTTAGGCCTCTAGAAGGCCTGATGGTAAATGTCACCCACAGCTTCCCATTAGCCTTGACTCGAATGGCAGCACTGTGGCTTGCAGTGGCAAAGTCCACCTGGTAGGACTCGCTGTTCCATCAGACTTTAAAGATGGTCGTAACAGTTACAGGATGTAACGACACACATCCTACCCACAAGTTTGTCAACTGTGAACTGAGTACAAGTAGATCAAGCCATTGGACAGGTGTAATATTTATAAAGGAGCTGCCTTGAGTGTGTTGCTAATGCTTGGTGATGATGACTTCACTTCACTAGCTTTTCATGACTGGTCAGATTTCTGGATGCTTCAGCTGTAGCTGAAAGGCATCTTAACTTCATCTTTCAGAAAAAGTGGAGGACATATTCTGCAGCATTGGTGCTCTGAATAACCATTCTTACATCTGACTTACGGCTTGTTACTTGATTCTGCATGGTCAACACAGTGACAGCATCCTCCTCTCTCTGTGATGTCATTCTGTTTTACTGGCACTTTGGACACTCAGCTCTTACAGTGCGTATGAATTACCTCTATCTTGTGATGACTTTACATGTACCATCAGCAGTCCTTCCTTGTTGGCATTCTGCCCAACAAGTGCATATTGCTCTGCTTTCCTCACCTCTTGTATTAACAGGGGAAGACTTCTAAAATTCTACTCGAACATGAGCCTATTATTATGGGACACTTCATTCCTTCATCCTTCAATAACTTTTCCTCATTTAATTAGTAACACATTGCTCTTATGCACACTTAATTATTCTTTATTCATATTGGTATTCCAGCTAAAGGGTGTCTAAGAAACCGGTGACTCTGAAGGACATACTGGTTTCATCTAATTTAGAAGGTCACATAAATCACATTAAAACCACAAAATTACTGGAAACTGTGACATTAATAGTCATGATACCATTATGCTGTCTACTACAATACTGATGGAAATACTGAAGCATTTGCTCTACTGAGATTCAGCCCTTCTGTGACACTACTAATTCTTCTAGTGAGCATAGGAGATTCGTGATCAAGGTAACATTCAGGAAGGATAATTCTGAATCCCCCCAACCCCCCCACCCCCATGAGCCATGGACCTTGCCGTTGGTGTGGAGGCTTGCGTGCCTCAGCGATATAGATAACCGTACCGTAGGGGCAACCAAAACGAAGGGGTATCTGTTGAGAGGCCAGACAAACATGTGGTTCCTGAAGAGGGGCAGCAGCCTTTTCAGTAGTTGCAGGGGCAACAGTCTGGATGATTGACTGATCTGGCCTTGTAACACTAACCAAAACAGCCTTGCTGTGCTGGTACTGCAAACAGCTGAAAGCAAGGGGAAAATATGGCTGCATGCAGCTTTACTGTATGATTAAATGATGATGCCGTCCTCTTGGGTAAAATATTCCGGAGGTAAAATAGTCCCCCATTCGGATCTCCGGGCAAGGACTACTCAAGAGGACGTCGTTATCAGAAGAAAGAAAACTGGTGTTCTACAGATTGGAGCGTGGAATGTCAGCTCACTTGATCGGGCAGGTAGGTTAGAAAATTTAAAAAGGGAAATGGATAGGTTAAAGTTAGATTTAGTGGAAAATAGTGAAGTTTGGTGGCAGGAGGAACAAGACTTCTGGTTAGGTGAATACAGGGTTATAAATACAAAATCAGATAGGGGTAATGCAGGAGTAGGTTTAATAATGAATAAAAAAATAGGAGTGTGGGTAAGCTACTACCAACAGCATAGTGAACGCATTATTGTGGCCAAGATAGACACGAAGCCCATGCCTACTACAGTAGTACAAGTTTATATGACAACTAGCTCTGCAGGTGATGAAGAAATTGATGAAATGTATGATGAGATAAAAGAAATTATTCAGGTAGTGAAGGGAGACAAAAATTTAATAATTATGGGTGACTGGAACTCGATAGTAGGAAAAGGAAGAGAAGGAAATGTAGTAGGTGAATATGGAATGGGGCTAAGGAATGAAAGAGGAAGCCACCTGGCAGAATTTTGCACAGAGCATAACTTAATCATAGCCAACACTTGGTTCAAGAATCATAAAAGAAGGTTGTACACATGGAAAAGCCTGGATATACTGGAAGGTCTCAGATAGATTGTATAATAGTAAGACAGAGATTCAGGAACCAGGTTTTAAATTGTAAGACATATCCAGGGGCAAATGTGGACTTTGACCACAATGTATTGGTTATGAACTGTAGATTAAAACTGAAGAAACTGCAAAAAGGTGGGAATTTGAGGAGATGAGACCAAGATAAACTGAAAGAACCAGAGGTTGTAGAGAGCTTCGTGGAGAGCATTAGGGAACTATTGACAAGAATGAGGGAAAGAAATACAGTAGAAGAAGAATGGGCAGCTTTGAGAGATGAAATAGTGAAGGTAGCAGAGGATCAAGTAGGTAAAAAGACGAGGGCTAATAGAAATCCTTGGGTAACAGAAGAGATATTGAATTTAATTGATGAAAGGAGAAAATATAAAAATGCAGTAAATGAAGCAGGCAAAAAGGAATACAAACGTCTCAAAAATGAGATCGACAGGAAGTGCAAAATAGCTAAGCAGGGATGGCTAGAGGACAAATGTAAGGATGTAGATGTGCGTATCACTAGGGATAAGATAGATACTGCCTACAGGAAAATTAAAGAGATCTTTGGAGAAAAGAGACCACTTGCGTGAATATCAAGAACTCAGATGGAAGCCCAGTTCTAAGCAAAGAAGGGAAAGCAGAAAGGTGGAAAGAGTATATAGAGGGTCTATACAAGGGCGATGTTCTTGAGGACAATATTATAGAAATGGAAGAGAATGTAGATGAAGATGAAATAGGAGATATGATACTGCGTGAAGAGTTTGACAGAGCACTGAAAGACCTAAGTCAAAACAAGGCCCCGGGAGTAGACAACATTCCATTAGAACTACTGACAGCCTTGGGAGAGCCAGGCCTAACAAAACTCTACCATCTAGTGAGCAAGATGTATGACACAGGCAAAATACCCTCAGACTTCAATAAGAATATAATAATCCCAATCCCAAAGAAATCAGGTGTTGACAGATGTGAAAATTACTGAACTATCAGTTTAATAAGCCATGGCTGCAAACTACTAACACAAATTCTTTACAGATGAATGGAAAAACTGGTAGAAGCCGACCTCTGGGATGATCAGTTTGGATTCCATAGAAATGTTGGAACACGTGAGGCAGTACTGACTCTATGACTTATCTTAGAAAATAGATTAAGGAAAGGCAAACCTACATATCTAGCGTTTGTAGACTTAGAGAAAGCTTTTGACAATGTTGACTGGAATACTCTCTTTCAAATTCTGAAGGTGGCAGGGGTAAAATACAGGGAGCAAAAGGCTATTTACAATTTGTTCAGAAACCAAATGGTAGTTATAAGAGTCGAGGGACATGAAAGGGAAGCAGTGATTGGGAAGGGAGTGAGACAGGGTTGTAGCCTGTCCCCGATGTTATTCAATCTGCATATTGAGCAAGCAGTAAAGGAAACAAAAGAAAAATTCAAAGTAGGAATTAAAATCCATGGAGAAGAAATAAAAACTTTGGGGTTTGCCGATGACATTGTAATTCTGTTAGAGACAGCAAAGGACCTGGAAGAGCAGCTAAACAGAATGGACAGTGTCTTGAAAGGAGGATATAAGATGAACATCAACAAAAGCAAAACGAGGATAATGGAATGTAGTCAAATTAAATCGGGTGATGCTGAGAGAATTAGATTAGGAAATGAGATGCTTAAAGCAGTAAATGAGTTTTGCTATTTGGGGAGCAAAATAACTGATGATGGTCGAAGTAGAGAGAATATAAAATGTAGACTGGCAATTGCAAGGAAAGCATTTCTGAAGAAGAGAAATTTGTTTACATCGAGTATAAATTTAAGTGTCAGGAAGTCGTTTCTGAAAGTATTTGTATGGAGTGTAGCCATGTATGGAAGTGAAACATGGATGATAAATAGTTTAGACAAGAAGAGAATAGAAGCTTTCAAAATGTGGTGCTACAGAAGAATGCTGAAGATTAGATGGGTAGATCACATAACTAATGAGGAGATATTGAATAGAATGGAGAGAAGAGAAATTTGTGTCCAAACTTGACTACAAGAAGGGATAGGCTGGTAGGGCATATTCTGAGGCATCAAGGGATCACCAATTTAGTATTGGAGTGCAGTGTGGAGGGTAAAAATCGTAGAGGGAGACCAAGAGATGAATACACTAAACAGATTCAGAAGGATGCTTTTGCAGTAGGTACTGGGAGATGAAGAAGCTGGTAGGGGCACTAGAGGCATCCCCAACACAAATTTAGTTCACAGGATATATCATAATCAGTAGCAAAAATAACCCATTTCCACACTAATAGATTTCAGTTTGTTTTTAAAGGCCTTACCAATAGCTCAAGGAATAGCAAGGGAAGAAGAAAAATGAGGGAGGGGCAAACAATTTGTCACTTGTATGAAAAAATGTTCTCTTATGTGCATCACTCAGCATCAAATGGCTTTCTTTTTTTTATGTTCCAGCATACCTGTCATCTCTCCAATCCACACTGATGACACCAGAAACAACATTCCAGGCCATCAGGAGCATCATTGCACCTTTCAGTGGAGTCTTATTTTTTTTAATTTCTGACATGAAATACAATTTATAACTGACAAGGAAAAAATACAAGATAAAGTTAAAAAGAAGTTCATCATGTGGTCATTATGCTATAAGACAGAAGGAAGACAAATAAAACATTGTGACAGAATGATAACAGACTATTATTTTTTACTCAATTGTGCTTGCTATATATGTACAAATACACTCAGGTTCAACAAATGTAGCTCCTAGTACCTAAAATTTGTCTGCTGATCAGTAAGATTGTATTATAACAATATGGTAATGACGGTCAACTTTCTACTATCTAGTGCCCTGAGAGCACCATTGGAGAGAATCTGTGTGTACTAATTACACTGAAAACTGGTAAACATTAGTAGTTTCACAAATTCATAACATACTAAAATCCACCCCTGTAACCAAGTGGTCAGCATTGATTGCTACCACGAGAAGAGCCCATGTTCAATTCCCAGCCCTGCCATGGGTTTTTCCTTGTTGAGAGGACTTGTGTGGGATCCATTTAGCCTTGTGACACCAATTGTGGAGATTCTCAATCGAGAAGTAACAACTCAAAGATCTGGAAAGTTGGCAAAATGGCTGAGAGACTGGAGTGCTGACCACATGCCCCTCCACACTGCATCCAAATGACTCCTTGTGTCCGAGGATGACAGGGTCATCGGTTATCATTCATTAGGCTTTCAGGGTCTGGATGAAGATCTCATTTATAACATACTATAAATCTCAGATATGATAGTTTCACCTCAATCCTTTCATTGAGGGGTTGCATTGGAGATAAATTTTCTTTTTCAGGAAGTATGTGCCTCAACATTAATTAAACAAATTCTTATCAGGATTTCCTCAAATTTTGGTACTGGATCTGTTACTATTCATAATATTTGTCAATCATCTATCAGTACATTGAAGTGACAATGGTCTACATGTCCAAATAATAGCTTTTATACATGTGCATTTAATGAAACCACAAATTCCTTGGTGTCCAGAGGAATAGCAAATTGAAGTGAAAAGAACACAGTGATATGTTTCCAGAAGTATCTCTGTGTTGGTCTGCACACAAAGTGTTTACCTATTTTAGTTACTTTGTAATAGGCTGTTCCAGTACTGCCCCTTGGGCATGAGTGCTGGACAGGACCCCGCAACTCGCTCGGAGGCCGGTGCATTTGGTAAAGGCTACCTGCCACGTAACACAACTTCAAGCATTCTATGCATGTGTGAGTCACTTGGCCACTGCTGCTCACGGGTGTGAGCCCTGGGAATATGGTCATGTACCCTACAGCCAGGCTGGCTGGCTACTCATGCCTCAACTGTTTGCACCCCGCCCCCTCCTGTCCTTGCCTGTGAACAACTGGCTATCCACAGGTGGCCACTCAAGCTGGAACAGCCTACTTTATAATGTCTCTGTTCACATTTTGAGCACCGATGTACTACGCCTTCTATTCTGTTGTGCAGCCAGGAGCCCTGGCTGTAAAATGGGAATGTTCCCCCAGGTATAAGCTACATCCTTGGATTAGCAAATGCAAGAACAGTTATTGTGCTTATAAAGAATGGTATCAACAAAGCCTCAGAAATGAGTAGTGAGGATTCGACTTCTATTGCATTTCCGTATAAAAAAAGTGAATGGATTCTCACGAATATGATATGCACTACGCCTGATCACAGTGAACCACATAGTGAAAAAATCAGGGAAGCAAATTACACTCATTGTTATTACATGTTGATAACAGCAGACATACAGATGGCAGAGGACATATGGTTTTAAACATAATTCAAAAACTTGACTCATTAGTGATGAATCGACTTGGACAGCAGAGCTGGCATAGCTATTAACATAGGCACTGCACAAAAAGAAGAGCTGTATATAAAATTTCAAAGTGGACAGTCAATTCTGGATTGACCAGAAGTAATCACAATATAATTAAAGTCATTATTAATAACAGAAATAATACCAATAAAAACCTAATTACAACAGAAAGATTTAACCTGAAGAAAGCAAATTGTGACAAACTACATGAAATGGTATCAAATGTCAGTAGAATATTAAAAAGTGTAGACCTAAGGGTGCAAGCATTGCAAGAAATAATAAAAAAATATGCAACTCAAATGTATCCCTAAAACTGGTATCACATCATTACAGGAGATGTCATGCTCACTTGAGCTGATGGACATTAGGCAATGTACAAGGCAAGTTAAAAGGGAGATCAGAAGTCCCCAGCTGCTACCATCAAAGCAGCCCTACTGGCTGCAATGGGAAATATACCTGAGAAACCAGCTGAAGACCAATGTGTGGTGAAAGCCATTTAAAACATAGACAGAGAAAATAAAAAATCAATCCTTTTATCCACAGTGAAAACCAAAAATGAATCAAAGACTCATGAATGGAGACAGTCAGCTGAATAGCTGCTTGGCAAACACTTTCTGGATGGTGTTCAAGAAGATTACTAACTCCACGTGCAATGTAGATTTGTGCTAAACAATAAATACAAAATTTGTGTAATAACTACGCTGTTCACTGAAGAAGAAATAGCCCTAGCTATAATGAAATTGGAAGCCAAGAAAGTTCTAGGACTAGATAATATCCATGCCAAAGTTCTCAAACAAATAAAAGTATAAACTGTGTCATTCCTAAGCAGAAGTACCCAACAATTCCATAATAATGGGTAGGGCGCCTGCTAGCTGGAAATTATCAAAAACTGTTGCAACAAAAAAGCCCAAGGACAAAGTTCTGGCCAGTCTCAAAAGCAATAGATCAGTCTGTTTAATTAATTCTCTTGCAAATATTCAGGAAAGGCTCCTCTGAGACAGTCACAGAGGAGCTTCACAGACTTAATCAATGCCAGTTTCATTTTAGGAAAGGGAAACTGATGTGTTACAATCAATAATTTCAGTGTCAGATGGAACATTATGATCTCTGTACAAAACACTAAATATGTTAAGCTTGATCTTGTTTTTAGGGTTGAATAGAGCTCAGGCAGATGGGAGTATGACTCATTCATTAGTTAATAATAAACATTCAAGTGAAGAAACCAGTGCACATAGTTATTCTTATTATGGTCCTGTGGCACCTTTTACTATACGGAAGGCAAAGGAGTTAGCTGTACTTCGAGGCTGTAAAAGGAGGTAAGTGAAAACGGATTAATTTCTGGCTGGCTTGGACTGTGTCCAAATCGCCATTTGTGTGATATGTAAAAATTAAGTGGGCATAATTCTCTTCCTTTTCATGAGCTTGCAGACTTTAACTTTCCAATTTCGTGGTCAAAACATGAAAGGAAAAATAGTTTTCTTCAGGTCATCTCTTCAGGGAAGCCTTCTGCCTCCTGCATACCAATCTAAAATGAGACAGGTATTATTTTTTCTAGATCATAAAATTAACCATAATCATGAAGATGGCACTAGAAAATAATCCTTTGGTACCTCTCTCTGTAATATAAATCTTTTATGTGCTGCGACTAACAATTTCATTGAGAATCATTCTCAGATTGTGGGCATATCTGATTTTCAAAATTATTAAATTATTTTTCTCTCACTATGCAGTCAACAATTTTTCTGTGCCCATCCAAACGCGAGTCACACAGAAGGAGATTTTACAAAATGTACTGAAGATGCATGTAACCAGGCCATCCAAACAGTAGACACATGTAACAAAAGTTGCATAATATCAATATTAACTGACATCATGGGAGCATTTGATAATTTATGGTGGCTCACAATGTTTGTCTGATGCTGTAAACTGCAGGTCCCCCAGTGTCTATACTACAGCTTTATAGATTACTGTTGGGATAGAATTGTGGAATGGTCAGCCAGCAGACAAAAAGTAATAAAAAGAACTACCAAAAGGTGCCTACAGGAGTCAATTTGCAAACCTGTATTTAGAGATTTTGCAATAAAATCTCAATTATGCCAATTGGAAGTAGATCACCAAATCATTGGAGTGGTGACATATGCTGATGGTGTCTTCGCTGCGGTATCAGGGAACTCAAGAGCTGATTTGAAGGAAATAGTGAATGGGGTCCTCTCCTGGATGCAGCGATGGTGCATAAACAACAAATTAACCATAGCCCCACAGAAAATCACATACATTCTTCTTGAAGGTCAACTTTTATTACATAGAAATCCTATATCCTTTGGCAAAATGCCAACTGAGCTTTTTTGGTATTCCTCAGAATCTACTCATTAGATTTTACTGTAAGATGTGCAGATCTTAGACTAAAGGGTAATAACCAAAGCTGGATTTCTGAACAGTTATGACATGGTACATTATCTAATTGGATATAGTCCATATACAATTTACCTCTACTGGTTTAGCAGGAAAGACAATGATGTCTGTCATTGTGGTCATACGGGAACAGCTGACCACATTATCTGTAACTGTGATGCCAATAATGAAATCAGGGAACAGACAGAGTCTAATCAATCACTCTTAGAACTCATAATAAATAATGAATGATGGATAATAATAAACAATGCTGCTAACACCATTTCCCAGCACAAAATGGATAAATTTACCAGGGTATGGCAGTTATAACATTCCTCCCATCCTGCACATCATCTACATAGGAGCACCAATGTGAGTACCAAATTGCTATGGAATGCATCTAGTGTAGTGAAAGCTGTGAATGCAAGTGTTGCTTTATGAAATGTACATGTGTGGCCAAGATCACAGCAACACAAGGCAGGACCTGTAGTACCAAATTGGTGAAAGAGACAAGGATATGCACATCACAGGGAGGTGCGTAAGATGTGAAGTGTACTACAGTACCATGAAAGACCAAATGTTTTTCCAAGACTGTGTTCAAGTATACAAGAAAAGTGATTAAGGTGGAAGAGATACAGTGGTAATATGCTCTGACACCGTTACAGAACATTTGTATATTTGGATGATTGAGGAGGAATGACACACAATTTGTGAGGTGATTCTGCATGGGAAAATAAACTGAAAAAGTCCTGTGAACATGTGTCCAAATTTTGATCATTACAGAATTGGAATGTGTTGAAGGCTACACACATCCATGAATAATGGACAAGTGTGAATAATACAGATTGAAATGCTGTGTAAGCGCTATAGTGGATGGAATAATGGTGAGACAGATGACTCGTCCATCCTACAAGAGGCCCCCCACCCATTTCAATGGACTTGTCAAAGTGTTGGAGGGTGTGTTTTGTTGCAGGCTGAACATCACCTTAGCAGGCCTTAATGCATGTAACAGTGTGGGTGATGCGACCAATGAGTTTTCACATATATCCACCTTTGTAACATACACATTCTCCTTTAACCAGCCCCATAAATAAAAGTTAATGAGGTAAGTCAGGTGATCTGGCAGGCCAGTTAACGGGTCTACCATGGCCAATCCACCAGTTGAGAAAATGAGTTGTTAAGATACTGGGATACTTGTGTGATACAGTGAATTAGTGATCAGTCATGTTGCAGGTATACTTGCCATTGTTGCTCCAATCTCACATCTTCAATAAGGGCAGGTATGTCTTCTGCCAGGGAATGTCCATATGCTGTGGCTGTCATGCGATTTGGTAGGAACTCAGGCCCTATCACCAGATCATCAATCATTACCATATCACACAGTCACTGTGAACCTAACTTGGAATCTTGTTTCCCTAGTGTCATGAGAGTTGTCCATCACCCATGTATGAGAATTGTATACGAGAAGTGTGGGTGTTCATGATTCCATTGAATGTAAATGTAGCCTCAACTTTAAAAACATGTTTTGAATAACATCTCTGTGTGCAACCAACCACTCACAAAGTTTTTGTCTGCTTACTAAGTCACCTGGACACAGATGTTGCATGGGCTACACATGGAGTTGGTACAAGCCCTCAAAATGTAACGTACGCCACACTTGCATTTCTGGAATATCAAGCAGATGGTTAATGCACCATGCACTGTTGGTAGGACTCCACTGTACCACTGCAATAATTTCTTCTCTTTCCTCACATTTCTTCTCTTTCCTCACATTCTGATGTTACATGAACACTGGTAGTGTTTAATGTTTTAAAACCCCTGGGAAATACCCTGACACAGGTAGTTCATCAATCAGGAAAATGTCTCTGGTATTTTGTCACAGCTGCAGGGGCACTGTCATTACAGTATCTGTGCACAAACAACTTGTCTCCATATTCCGCATAGATGAATGTATGCAGTACATTGGTATTATGAATTGTGAATTGCATTTTATTTGTCTCATGACATACATTTGCAATCCATTTGGTTTGCTTACAGGAGACAGGTCAAAAATTTATAATACAGTTACAAAGATTTTTACACTAATAAATAATAGCACTAAAGTAAATAATAATGCTGTAAGGATATTTCTTGGAATATGTAACACATTATATCCAGCTCCGATTTCCAGTTTGTCCTGCATGAATTCATCCATGAGTAATAACATTTCAGTGTCAGTGCCTCTTATAGTTTTCTTTTAAGTGGACCTAAATTCTTGTTTCCTTTTAGTTTATTACAAATTTTCTGAGGCAGTGGATGGGGAGCATAAAATTTTCTTTGTTTCTAGTATCATGTGAATGGACAAAATGGTTTCCCTCAAAGTATTCATTCCTGGTGTACAAAAATATAATAATCTCATATATGTATAGGGTTGGCAGAGTTAATATTTTAAATTTTAGAAATAATGGATGACATGGTTCTTTATGATTTGCAGCGCACATATTTTGAATGATTTTTTTCTGTATTTTTAGTATCGGCACTACCTTTGCCAAGTTACCCCAAAAAACAATATCATTCCTAATAATGGTTTCAAAGTAGCTTGTATATGCTACTTTTTGTGTGTCTATGTCAGTTGCAGCTGGTAATATTCACATTGTAAATGCAAAGCTGTTCAGTTTGTTTGCTAAGTATTCAATGTGTCCCTGCCAGCTCACATTTTTTATCTACATTTAAACCAAAGAATTTGACTGAGTCAACTTTTTCTATATCTTGATTGTTGTGGACCATCTTAATCTGCTCACATTTTGACTGTCTGGTTTTGAACTGCATCATGTGAGTCTTAGATATGTTTAGATTCAGCCCATTTAGCTGAAACTAAGTTTCTAAGGTAGTGAGGATACTGATCACAGATTTGGGAATTTTTTTTCCGAATCCTGATCTTCAATTAAGACAGCTGATGGGGAGCTGATATCTAATGGTAAGTCACTAACATAGAAGAGAGACAGGACTGGGCCTAATATGGAGCCTTGTGGAACACCCTGAGACATTTTTTTAATTTTATTTATTTATTTATTTATTTATTTATTTATTTAATTTTTATTTTTTTCCAGACAGAAAAATAATATGCACCATTTAAGGGGATTCTAACTCTTTGCTTTCTGTTTGATAAGTAGGATTTAAGCTATTGTATGGCACTGCTGCTAATGCCATATTTTTCAAGTTTGTAAAGAAGCAATGCGTGGTTTACAGAATCAAAAACCTTTGTGAAGCGGCAGAAAATTCTTGCCACCTTATTTCTCTTCTCCAATAATGTACTTATTTTCTCAATGGAACTGTTCATTGCATCTATGGTGTTTGTCCCCTGCTGAAAATCGAATTGATTGTTTAGGATAACAGAATATTTCACAATGAAGTTTTTGATTTAGGTAATAGCAAGTTTTTCATATATTTTAGATATGACTGGAAGAATTGAGATAGGATGATAATTTCCCGTGATCTGTCTAGATCCATTCTTGGAGAGTGGTTTGACTTCAGCATATTTCATTTCCTTTGGTAAACAGCCCCCTTCAAAACATTCATGGACACAATGGGCTTGCTCAATTAAATGACACTCAAGCATGGCATGCACACAGCCTCATGACTGCTTACTGATCCAACCCATGAATGTACACTGGGTATGCTTGCAGATATCACAGTACTGCCATCTGCTAGAAAACCACACACCTCTTGTAGGGTGGATCAGTCATCTGACCCACCATTATTCTGTCCACCACAGTACCTACACAGCAATTTGGAAAGTAATATTTACAGCTATCTTCAAACTGATTCATGGTTGTGTGTAGTCTGCAATCAGAGATGTGCTCATAGGACTTTTTTGGTTTATTTTCACATGTGGAATCACCTCACAAATTATGTGACATTGCTCTTGAATCACCTTGTATAAATGCACTATTTTTTTTTTTAAAGGGGGTAGTATTCATTGTTTGAAATGGCTCTTACTATCAAATCTTGTATGTCCAGTATTCATTCTTCTTATTAAACTTTCATCTCACAACTTTTAGCCAATACAAATGCATGTAGTCTATCAAGTAACATTGTTACTGATAAATAATATATTCACTAACATGTATAGACACATATTTAAAAAGAATAGTTTCTGCTCATCATATAGCAGAGGTGCTGAGCCGCAGATAGGCACAACAAAAACACTGTCAGAAAGTAAGCTTTTGGCCAACAAGGCTTTCATCAGAAATAACACACACACACACACACACACACACACACACACACAAATGTAACTCACACACATACACCATGGCTGTTGAGGCCAGACTATGAACAGCAGTGCATGGTGGGAGAAGCAACCAGATTGTGAGGGTAAGGAGGAGGCTGGGCCAGGGAGGCTGAGGGATAGCGGGGAAGAGGTGGGGAACACCAAAGTACTGCTTGTGGGAGCTTTTTTTTTATATTTCACCTTAAGACAATAAATATTAGCCAGCAATTCTGTCTCATAATTAATTTACTTGTTTAATGCTACGTGTTTGTGCAATAGTGATAAATAGGTTTAAGGTTGCATGAGTGAAGTGTAGGACACAATTTTATGATACCCAACATCCTAAACTACTTCAGCACAAATGACATGTTACCTATTTAAGATTTTTGTTCAGTGTCCCTATGAGGAAATGTCCATGGAATGAAACTCCACCTTGTATGCACTGTGAGCATTGCCAACTCTCATTTCATCATCATCCCCATGATACAAATGAACAAACCCAATGAGTGCTGTTATTTCTCTTGTGACTATCGCTTGTTTTGCCATAGTTGTTGAAGTAGCTCAATCCTAAAAAAACACAAAAACAGCGAGAAGGGCAGTTTCTGTCACAGAACCTGAGGTCAACTCATGGCTCTTTATCAGCTTGTACACAGCAGCACTTGTGTGCTGCTGTCAGTATCTTCTCTGTGATTTTTTTCATAGCAGTAGTTCCGCAGCTGCAGAAGAAAACTTTTATTTGGTTGCCAGTTTCAGCAGTTCAAACTGTCATCTTCAGAAGTGAAGTATGCTCAAATCATTGAATCAAATAAAGGTTTTCTTGTGCAGCTGAAGACTGACTTTTTGTCTTTGTTAGGGGTATCTTCTCTTCTAATGCAAGGGCTCAACATGTAATTCAATTGTATATGTGGCTCCTTAAAAAACTGTGTGTTTCCAATCAGTAGGAACAAAAGGCTTCCAGCCAACAAATACATAGCTCCAATATTCTTTGGAGATATATACAGTGGAAAGAATCTCAATCTCAGTGGTGAAATATCTGATTTGTGCTCCTCTCAGTTTGTAGCTGTATGTGGTGCTGATCCCAGTATTTCCCTCTGAGTCTACCTGTGTCAGACATATGCCAGTTCCAATTCAGCTCACATCAATATTCATGTGAACCACCTGATCAAAATCTGCACAACCCAGGCAAATGCTCCTCTAAAGTTGCTCTTTTATCTGATGAAAGGCTTCTCTCTCCTCCTTCAGTGTTCTCCCTACTACAAAACCTCATACAACACTTGCATAAAAACTGCAATGTGCACACAATTGAATCATTGTAGTCCTCAAAATTACAAATTCTTTAACTCTGGTTGGATATTTTTTCTGCTGATTTTATAGTATATTTTCCACAGTGTGGCGCTTTCCTTCTGGTGAGATTTCAGAACCCAAAAATTCCAACTTCCTGGTGCAAAGAAATAGAAATGTACACTGACTCTCATTATCTCTAAGTTTCACTGTAAACACTACAACTGATGCTAGATGCTCAGAAAATATTCTCTACGCACAAGCACTTCCATTGGAACAAGCCGTTTGGCCTCTGATTCTGTGAATCATTCAGTACTTTTATGCAAATTAAAAACTGGTTGTGAAGGAGTGTGATTGAAGACAGTGTACTATGTTATATTAGAAGAATGAAGGACTTGGATTTGTTTTACAGACTGAGGCAATGTTAGTGACAGTTGGTGGCCAGATACCCTCCCTGATAATACATAAGAGTCAAGGAGAGATCCTAACAATAAAATCAATATACAAGATTCTTCAGCTCTGGACTTCCATATGGATGTATTCTTGGGCCATTTTTGTTTGTTGGTTATATCAATAACGTAACATGACCATAAAATTTGAAGTTAGTGAACTGTGCTGAGGATACACCATTTATTAAGTAGAATGCACTTAACAGCTAGCAGTACTAAACCATAAAGAAAATTTTTATCTCATCACAGAACATCTGCTCACGAATAAATTTACACTGAATGAGGATAAGACAGTGGTGATGAAATTCTTGTTAAATTATAACCAATCTGAAGTGGATACAAATACTGAATCACTGTTTAGAGATGAAGCATCTGATACACACAGATTTCAAGGCATTGTGATGAATGAACATCTTACATGGAAAGAGCACACGAGTTTCAGTTACTAAACTCAGCGGAGATAGATACATAAACCCAACTAGTCAATGTAACTCATTATTTGTTCATACCTCAAACACACTACAAGCAAGCATGCACATATACAGAAATGATACAAAGCAAAACTAAAGCTAAAGATCTTCATTTCCTTCACTGAAGTTGTTTGGTTCACTGTCAATAGGAACCAAGTGCCCCCCTCCCCCTCCTCCCCAGTTGTTTGGAGCACAGAAAAGAGGAGGGACTAACAAGGCTGGTGTGGAACCACATAGGGTGTGATATGATGGTCGGCCACCACACAGCAAGCTTGCAGGGTTAGCCACATCATGGCCAGCCTGAAGAAAGTCACAAATGGGTCTTTTGTTGGTGACCAATGGAGGTTAAGGGCATGATGCCTGAAACAATGTAGTCTCAGAGTCAAAGGGATAGTCATAAGCATCTGTCCACATGGGAAAGGGGTGTCTCCAATGAGTGCCAAAAATCTTATGAAGGTGCAAGCAGCAGAACAGTAATGGAAAGGCAGCCATCTCTCGCAATTTTGGCCTTGATTTTGTCCTCGCCGCCACCAAATGGTATCTCAAATGAGTGAAGCAAAGTTATGTGGGTGGTGGATAAGTCATCGTATATGGACGGTAGAGCAAGAAACACGAAGAGTGTGCTGTCACAAAGTTGGATGGAGAGGTTCTTGATGCGAAAGTCAGAGATATCAACTCTGAACACAGTAGTACTGGGGTGGGGGAGAGAAGAGCAACTGTGTATCCTTACTACACTTCCTGGTAGGGAAGCATCACACAAAAAAAACAGAACACTGGGGAGGGGGTGTCACATTGGGTGGAGATGATGTCACACGAGGCAGGGGTGTCATTACACGTCACTTCTGCATGAGGTGCAGTAGCTGAGGAGGGCCTGTCATCCACGGTCCAAGAGGGTTGTACTCTTTTGATGGAAACAATTTGGCATTTTCCATTGAGTAAGATGCCCATTGTGTTACTCACATGGCTGAGTCTCCTGTGTGGGTCTGAGTATGATGGCTGAAGTGCTGCCCAAACTGTGTCATTGTATAACATGGTAGCATGATGATTTCACAGTGAGCCAGTACATTATGGCAGGATGTGTGACCATGGGGCTGGGGTGTGTATGTTTACAACATGTGAGCAGACATGCTCGACTAGGGTGGGAAGCTTGTCCCAGGGAGGGAGCTCAGAGTCTTTCCATGAACTTGGCTGGTGACACTAGGGGCTTGCCATAAAGGATATCTGCAAGAGAAACATTCAAGTCATCTTGTTGGCCAGAGCAAATACCGACTAAAACTCGAAGTAGGGTGTCCAACTGGGGACCATCATGGCACATTAGAGCAGCTTTGAGTGTGTGGTGCCAGTGTTCTACAAGTTTGTTGCTCTGTGGATGATAAACAGTTCTATGGAACTTGTCAACAACAGCAGAGGGCACATAACTTAGTGAAGAGTAAGGACTTAAACTGCCATCCCTATTTCATGGTGCTAGATGAGGGACACCTGAATGTGCAATCCATGTGAAGATGAAAGCGTACATGACCAATTCGGCTGTCACATCCAAAAGAGGTACAGCCTTGACCCATTTGGTTACCTGATCAGTGGCTGAAAGAATATGTCTATACCCCTTTGCCCAGTGGTGGTTGTGTCTGATGTCCAACGTTGCTTCACGGACACAGAATGCAAGCACTTGTCCATGTGTTGTAGTCATTACTTATGCCAGGCCAAACAAAATGCTCCATGACGAGGCATGTTTTAGTAGCCTTGATGCTTGGGTGCTTGAGGTCTTGGGTGGCCAAGACAACCATCTATCGCAGAGGGACTAGGACAAGGCGGCGGAGGCTGACTGTAGACGTATAACATGATATAGGGACTGAAGAGTCAGGAAGGCAGTGAGACACCAAGGTCTGCATTGAGTTGGGGCCCTGTTGCAGATTTTGAAGTCCAATGTTGATCACCTGTCACAGTACCAGCTTGTCCAAAGGGAAAGTGATGGAGTTCACTGTAGAAAGGAAATTCACAATCACATCATCCTGTGCTGGGTTGCAAATAGCATTAGCAAGTGGCTTATGGACTGTAAAAATCATAAATGTGCTTCCTTCAGTATCAACACTGAAGTATCTCATGGCTTCATATACCATGAATAATTCACAGTTGAATACTGACCACTTGCATTGGGAAGCTCTGAGTCTCTTTGACAAGAACCAGAGAGGTTATGTTGTATCACCAATGTGTTGCAGAAGAACAGTGCCAATTGAAGTGTCAATCGTGTCAGCTGTGAGGGCAATGCATGTGTCTGGGACCAGAAGCATGAGTATGAAAGCATTTGAAAGAGCTGTCTCGAGTGCATTGAATGCTTGAATCATTTTGTCTGACCACTGTAGCTTTCATTTCCCAGATACGTTTTTCCCAGGCACAGGGTCTGTGAGTGGACCCTTGATGGAGACAGTGTAGGACAAATGTCAGCAGTAGAAATTTAACATAATGAGAAAATGTCCTAAATGACTGTGAGTTGTGGGCAGGAGTAGACCATAGATGAAATCATCATAATCAGACATTAGAAAGATGTCATCAGTGGTGATGGTGTGACGGAGAAAGGTTGCACTCGCACATCCTAACTGTGATTTGTCGTAGTTAATTTCTAAGCTGTTGTCACTTAGGGCAGCCTGAACCCAGGCCATTTGATTCCCATGTTCCTTGACAGAGTGAGAGAAGATCGGAATATTGTTGAGGTAGGCATAGACGTATGGAAGACTGAACAAGATAGAGTCAATGAACCTCTGCTGTGCCTGGGCTGTGCTTTCCAGCCTGTAGTGCATGGAGAAGAACTGGAATAGGCTGAACAGTGTAAGGACTATCATTTTAGCAATGTTTTCTTTGAACATAGGGATCTGAAGGTACACTTTCTGGCAATAAAGAACACTAAATATTAATGCCCCATCAAGCAGATGGGTGAAGTCCTGGATGTGGGGGATAGTATAGTTGTCAATAGTGCTGCAAGTATTTCCAATAGTCATCACACAACTGGAATGAACGGTCTTTTTTAGGCACAAGGTAAATCAGTGATGGCCAATTACTGTCTGAGGGGCATTCAATACCTGCACTTAAAAGATCATTAATAGTTGCTTTTGCACCCAAAAAAGGGTGGCAGGCAGTGAGCCTTATGACATATGGGAGGACCTTCCATCATGGTTAACCTGTGGCAGGTGCTGTTAGTGATCACCCCTAATTGTCCATCTTGCACATGCAAGGAAGGACCACAGTTGGAAACATACTGATAAATGATTGTTAGGACACGTATGACATAAAGTGTCAATTCAGATCTCATGCAGCCACATTTACAGGCTTACATAAATTTTTTAACATTCTTATTTTATTTATCCGGTCATTTTAAAACTAAATTCATTACACTGCTTCATATTTATGTCTACATCTATAATCTGCAAACCACTGAAGTACATAGCAGAGGGCACGTTCCAGTGTACTAGTTATTAGGATTTTTTCCCATTCCATTTACATATGGAGTGCAAGAAGAATGACTGTTTCAATGCCTCTGTGAATGCTGTAATTATTCTAACTTTATTTTCTTGGTCCCTATGTGAGCAATATATTGGGGTTGAAGTATATTCCTAGAGTCATTATTTAAAGCTGGTCCTTGAAACATTGTTATTAGACTTTCTCATAGAAGTTTACATCTATCTTCTAGAGTCTGCCAGTCCATTTTCTTTGGTGTTTATGTGGCACTCTCCCATGGGGTCAAACAAACCTGTAACCATTCATGCTGCCCTTCTCTGTACACATTAAGTATCCACTACTACTCCTATTTGGTATGGGTCTCAAAAACTGGTCGCATGAGTGATTTGTAAGCAATCTCCTTTGTAGACTGATTGTCCTCTGCCATGGACCTCACAGTTGCTTGCAGTGTGTAGATGTAGATATAGATTGCATTTCTCCAGTGTTCTACCAACAAACCAAAGTCTACTGTCTGCTTTATCCATAACTGAGCTTATGTAATCATTCCATTTCATATCCCTAGAAAGTGTTACACATAGATATTTGTATGATTTGGCCAATTCCGGCAGTGACTCACTGATATTGCAGTCATAGGATACTATGCTTTTTCGTTTCGTGAATTGCACAATTTTATATCTGTGTACATTTAAAGCAAGTTGCCAATCTCTCCACCACTTTGAAATCTTATGAAGATCTGACTGAATATTTATGCAGTTTCTTTCAGACATTACTCCATTATAGGTAAGTGATTAATGGAAAATCTCATATAAAGATGTGAAACAAATACTATCAAAGTTTCACATCTTTATATGAGATTTTCCATTAATCATTTAGATCACCTATATGGTCCACATCCTTCATTGTTTTGTCCCTTTTGTTGGCTATCACTTACGTCTGTCATCTTAACACTTTCTCTTCTTCAGTGTTTTATATATAGATAAATAAATATTTTATACCTAAAAACAAAGATGATGTGACTTACCAAATGAAAGTGCTGGCAGGTCGACAGACACACAAACGAACACAAACATACACACAAAATTCAAGCTTTCGCAACAAACTGTTGCCTCATCAGGAAAGAGGGAAGGAGAGGGAAAGACGAAAGGATGTGGGTTTTAAAGGAGAGGGTAAGGAGTCATTCCAGTCCCGGGAGCGGAAAGACTTACCTTAGGGGGAAAAAAGGATGGGTATACACTCGCACACACACACATATCCATCCACACATTTACAGACACAAGCAGACATATTTAAAGACAAAGAGTTTGGGCAGAGATGTCAGTCGAGGCAGAAGTGCAGAGGCAAAGATGTTGATGAATGACAGGTGAGGTATGAGTGGCGGAAATTTGAAATTAGCGGAGATTGAGGCCTGGAGGATATCGGGAAGAGAGGATATATTGAAGAGCAAGTTCCCATCTCCGGAGTTTGGAGAGGTTGGTGTTAGTAGGAAGTGTCCAGATAACCCGGACGGTGTAACACTGCGCCAAGATGTGCTGGTCGTGCTCCAAGGCATGTTTAGCCACAGGGTGATCCTCATTACCAACAAACACTGTCTGCCTGTGTCCATTCATGCGAATGGACAGTTTGTTGCTGGTCATTCGCATGAATGGACACAGGCAGACAGTGTTTGTTGGTAATGAGGATCACCCTGTGGCTAAACATGCCTTGGAGCACGACCAGCACATCTTGGCGCAGTGTTACACCGTCCGGGTTATCTGGACACTTCCTACTAACACCAACCTCTCCGAACTCCGGAGATGGGAACTTGCTCTTCAATATATCCTCTCTTCCCGATATCCTCCAGGCCTCAATCTCCGCTAATTTCAAATTTCCGCCACTCATACCTCACCTGTCATTCATCAACATCTTTGCCTCTGCACTTCTGCCTCGACTGACATCTCTGCCCAAACTCTTTGTCTTTAAATATGTCTGCTTGTGTCTGTATATGTGTGGATGGATATGTGTGTGTGTGCGAGTGTATACCCGTCCTTTTTTTTCCCTAAGGTAAGTCTTTCCGCTCCCGGGACTGGAATGACTCCTTACCCTCTCCCTTAAAACCCACATCCTTTCGTCTTTCCCTCTCCTTCCCTCTTTCCTGATGAGGCAACAGTTTGTTGCGAAAGCTTGAATTTTGTGTGTATGTTTGTGTTCGTTTGTGTGTCTGTCGACCTGCCAGCACATTCATTTGGTAAGTCACATCATCTTTGTTTTTAGGTATATTTTTCCTTCGTGGAATGTTTCCTTCTATATAAACCATATCATAAATAAATATTTTCGTCACCAACTGTGCTAGTTTCATCTTCCTCCTATTATCTTGTTCCGTTTATAGTCCTCTTCTCTTTTTTATTTATTGATTTATTTATTCAACATTCCACAGTTTTAACGTTTGTTATTCGCTGTTTCCCAGCCAACAATCACTGCCAACAATCTCTTTCACACCTACCCGTATCATCCATTTCCGTCGATTTCTTGTTGCTGGCGATATTTTTGTGCCATTGGCTATCTTTCTCTGCCACAAGAAAATTTTTTTGGGACATTTCTGCGCCACCCGCGATCCTTTTTGCGGCACGCGCGATCTTTTTTGTGGCACGCGCGATCGCTTTTGCGGCACGCGCGATCTTTTTTCGCCACTCGTTATCTCTGTTTTTGAGCAATGTGTGTTCTTTTCCCCTGATCTGGACATACTTGCTTGGTCTGGTCAACTTTTTCCGTATTTTTCTTATTTAGTGGTCTTCCTTTGGTATTGAACATTACCAACACAATTTCTTTCCTTCTCGTCCTTCCCTCCATGTTTTATTCCTTCTTATGATTACTATTTCAACTTTAGTTATTTAATTTCCCTACCCACCAGTTACCCACTATGTACCCTAATCCTATACCACATTATTTACATTCATTCCGGAAACATGCATTCACCGTAGCCAAACTGCAATCCAACATACTTTTCCTCCGGTCCTGCTTAACCTTTGGAATTACCCCTAAAGGGTTTACCTTAAAAGTTCCCATCTCCGGGTGCAATTCCTCCTTCCACCAGTCTCTCCTGGACTTCCAGAACCTTCAATCCTTAGCCCTTACCCAACTTGTGCTGAATCTCTACACTACTTCATGTAACCACTGCTCCCAACAGCTCCTATCTCTCTTCAAAGTCCTCCACCTCTCAAACCCTTGCTTGGAGAACACAGGAACATCATCCTAGAAGCCAGCTGCAAACTTGAGTTCCATGCCACACACCACCTGAAAAAACTATCCACAGTGCTAGTGCAACACCTAAGAAGTGGGGTCCCTCTCCCTATCCCTCACAAACACCAACCACAACAGAACCTTCAACAAACCCCCTTCATAGCCAACAAACCTAGCCTAGCCACCCTACTCAATCTCCCCATCCCAGCACATACCCCACACAGACCAAATCTCAACTATAACCACAGTCAAATGCCACATATCACCAGTCCCAATTCAGTCCTAAGCCTCTCATCCAGATCCCTCTCTCCTCCAGAGACATCTGTTCTATCAAAAGGCTTAACCTTTAGCCCCACACCTAAATTCAACACTGCCCTGGTTAAAGATCTCCTCTCATTCACCCGGAACCTCAACTGGAAATATCACTTCACTTCCCAAACACAGCCCCCAAATACTAGACCCAGTGTTGAACCCTGTCTAGAATAGTTCTGACTGCCTTCTCAAAGGGATCCTCCTCCCCTCCCCCAAAACCATCCCTTGCAGACATTTCAGGAATTCCTCACATCCAGTGTTGCCTCCCAGTCCTTCTTGAAGAACATCCCGACAACCCCCAACATCACCCCAGCTGAATCCCGTGCCATTAAGGAGCTGAAAATAGACCGCTCTTTTGTCATCCTCCCGGCGGATAAAGGCTCCACAACTGTCATGCTTGACCGTGTGGAGTATGTGGTAGAAGGACTGCGTCAACTCTCTGACACCTCAACCTACAAAGCTGTTACCCAGGACCCCATTCCCTCCATCCAGACTGAGCTGCAAAAAATCCTAAAAATCCAAGGTCCCTCACAAGGCCTCACAACGGCTTCCATAGACTTACTCACTCCACCTGAGCCACATACCTATTACCCTTCTACCTATTACCCAAAATCCACAAAGAGAACCATCCTGGCCGTCCCATTGTAGCAGGCTTCAAAGCCCCAACTGAACGTATCTCAGCTCTGGTAGACCAGCACCTACAACCTATCACCCGCAGACTCCCATTCTACATCAAAGACACAAACCACTTCCTAGAACGCCTCAAATCCATTCCCACTCCTCTCCCACCTGAAACCTTTCTTGTCACCATAGATGCTACATCCCTTTACACAAACATCCCACATACCCATGGTCTCTCTGCCCTGGAGCACTACCTCTCCCAACGCCCACCCAAAGATCTTCCAAAAACCTCGTTCCTTATCACACTTACCAACTTCATCCTCACCCATAATTACTTCACTTTTGAAGGCCAGACCTACAAACAAATCAGGGGAACGGCCATGGGAACCAGGATGGCTCCATCCTATGCCAACCTCTTCATGGCCCGCATGGTGGAGGCTTTCCTGAAGACCCAACAGCTGCTTCCCCAGGCCTGGTATAGGTTTATAGATGACATCTTTGTGGTCTGGACTCATGGTGAAGAAACACTCCTTAATTTCCTCCATAACCTCAACTCCTTTTCAAATCTGAATTTCACCTGGTTCTTCTCCAAAACCCAAGCCACCTTCCTGGATGTTGACCTTCATTTTGTTGAAGCTCACATCCACACCTCTGTCCATATAAAACCCACAAACAAACAACAGTACCTTCACTTTGATAGCTGCCATCCTATCCACATCAAACACTCCCTTCCCTACAGCCTAGGTATTCGTGGCAAACGTATCTGCCCCAGTGACGAATCCCTCAACAATTACACCAATAACCTGACCAGTGCTTTCCTCTCCCGCAACTATCCTGCAGACCTTGTCCACAAACAGATTTCCCGAGCTATACATTCCTCCCCATCCAACAACAATGTTCCTACCCCCAGACCACACAGAAGCATCCCCCTTGTCACCCAATATTATCCTGGCATCGAAAACATCAACAAATTACTCCGCCAGGGATATGACTTTCTCAAGTCAACCCCTGAAATGAGATCATCCCTTTACAAAATTCTCCCCACACCACCCAGAGTTGCCTTTCATCGCCCCCCTAACCTCTGTAACATCCTTGTTAAACCCTACAATATTCCCAGACTACCTTCTCTACCCAGCGGTTCCTACCCCTGTAACCGACCCCGCTGCAAAACCTGCCCCATGTATCCCCCCACAACCACCTACTCCAGCCCAGCTACTGGTAAAACATACACAATTCAAGGCAGGGCTACATGTGAAACTACACATGTCATTTATCAACTGACATGCCTGCACTGCACAGCCTTTTACATCGGCATGACAACAACTAAACTGGCTGAGCGCATGAACGGACACAGACGAACTGTCCGCCTAGGAGATGCCCAATACCCAGTAGCGAAGCATGCCCTCCAGCATAATTCTAGGGACCTAGGAACCTGCTACACCGTATGTGCCATTTGGCTTCTCCCACCCAACACCAGTCCCTCTGAACTGCGGAGATGGGAACTTGCACTCCAACACGTCCTTTCATCCCGCCATCCCCCTGGACTGAACCTACGTTAAACAACCTCACTCCCATTCACTCTTCAGTCTTCTCCTCTTTCCCTTTCCTCTTTAGCCATTCATGCATCTTTTCATCCTACATAGTTGTGTTTATCTTTATACTATATACCTCTTTACTTCTGTATGCATCCTCTTTGGTTTGAAGCTGGCACAGTACTTACAGTAGAATATCTTTGGCTTCCCTCTGACAACCATGCCTCCATCCTTGCTACCCTCCCTATTTTCCTTTCCCTGTTGCTTCATAACCTGGGTTGTGAGTAACTGAATCTCCTTTCCCTTCTTCCCTTTCTTTCCCCTCTCTCGTCCCCGATGAAGGAACATTCGTTCCAAAAGCTAGGAACGTAAATTTTTGGTTCTGTTTTATGTGTATCTATCGGCTGTACTGAGCTGAGGTAAGTACTGTCCAGCCCCTTTGTTAGTATTTGTTCCATTATAGGTAACTGCATCATCTGCAAAAAGTCTGCTGAAGTTACTATTAATATTGTCTGCAAGGTCATTAATATACAACATGAACAGCAAGTGTCCCAACACACCTCCCCGGAGCACACCTCATGTTATTTCTACATCTGACAGTGACTCTCCATCCAAAATAACATATTACATTCTTCCTACTAAAAAGTTCTCAATCCAGTCACAAATTTCACTTGATACCCCATATGCTCATACTTTCGACAAAATTGTAGGTGTGGTACTGACTCAAATGCTTTTCAGAAATCAACAAATACTGCAGCTGCCTTACTGCCTTGATCCTTAGCTTTCAGTGTCATGTGAGAAAATTGCAAGTTGAGTTTCACATGATCATTGTTTTTGGAATCCATGCTGGTTGGCATGGAGAAGGTCATTCTGTTTGAGATATCTCATTATGTTTGAGCTCAGAGTATGTACTTAATTTCATTTCAATTTTATAGAGGTTGAACTGCTACTAATTGATACTTAAATAAAAATCTCATTCTCATTTTGCAATTCTAGAATGATTTTTAGAAGAAGTGAAACTAACTTTTCATTTGTATTTATGTAAAGAACTATTGTAAATGTAGGAACATTTTCCAACCAATAACATTCATGATATAAGTGATCTTGTGAAGTGTTGTCTGTGAATGTATTTTGTAAATTTCAGTACTAAAAAACTAGGAACCAAGCAAAACTTAGTATTGCAATGTAGGAGGAGTGACTTGTTGCTCAATATTCTGATATCACTTTGTGAGCGCCAACCTGATTTTGATTGTATCCCTCAAACTTTCTGTCTGTAATAATGATTGATGCCACCTGTAATTATGGAAATGATATACAAGCAATGGTAAATCAGCCATGAGAGAGCCAGTTTTGTAACAGTTTTTGTGTGTGAAACTTGTGCCAGTTGAAGCAATAAATATGTAATTGTAGAAGTGAAACAGCTGGTCAATCTGATTACCTGAAAAGTGTCTTGGCATACAAATCATTAACTATGCTGTGAAGAGGTCAGGAAGTTGCATCAAATTTGTTGGAGCAGATTCTCACAATTCCTTTTACAGCTACTGCATTGCCAGAGTTCACCAAAAATGAAGATGAGAATTTTCTGCTAACTTTTACACCCACAGAAACAATGTATTAACTTGAGATAAACTGGGATTGCACCCCCCTGGCACTGTTGTAATTCAATTGTGGTGGAGAATATGGGATTATAGCTGCCCTGCAAATGAGATTTTGCTAACAGAATTTTGAGTTTCAGTTTCATTTGTGCAGTAATGGATGCTAATACAATGGGAAATTTAAAAGGAAAGACTGACATGGAAATCTGAAATGGACAATCTATTGATGCAGGAAGGTAAATAAAGAGACGTTAACTAAAAAGTGGACACAAAGCATTATCTTGTCATGGACAACTGAGATAAATGTTTTGATTGTTTATTCTTTCTTTTTTCTGTGGAGTAGAAATTTCAAGAGAAGACTGGAATTTAGGGTAAAGACTGAAATTTTCATTCAAAGTGTTTAAAACTGCATTTGTTTACCAATATGGCAATCAATATTAACCAAAGCAGTGTACCAGTAGAAAATCAGGAACATGTAGCAGACAATGTTGCGAGTTCAAACAACAGCACCACTGGCAATGAAAGTGAAATTGAAGTAAACAGTGAAGGAACACAGTACCATATTTGTGACAATGAAGCTGGAGGAAGTGTAATGTGAGTGCTTGTTCACTATTCCTTGGTTTTAATGAAACTAAAGCTGCAGGCTCAGACAGTGGAATTGCAGAATTATTGTCAAGGTTGTTAACTGAAACAACTAGTACTTTTACTAGTTCTTTAGGTGTCAGAATTACTGAGACAACTAATACTTTAACTAATAACTTAGGTGCCCAAATTGCTGAAACAAACAGTACTTTGAAGGATCTTGAAACACAACTGAAAAATAGTAATACAAGAATAACTAAAAATGTAGAGGAGGTAGAACAGCTTTAAAATGAAGTAGAAACATATTGGAAAAAGATTGATGCTCAAGTTGGGTCTGTGGAAACAAAAGTTGGTACTCTTGAAACAGAACACTATGTGAAAATTGCTCATAGAGAGCACAATTTCAAAGTCTTCCAGAAAAATGTAGAAGATAATTGTGTTGCATTGAAAAATATGTCAGGCTTAGAATTTAAATTCAAAAAAATTAGAAGATCATACTAATAATAGATAATCAGAGTTACTCTAAAGTCACTAATGTAGAAACACTTGTAACTACCAATAAAGACACATACAGCAGTGAAAAGAAAAATATGAACAAGAAATTTACTGAGTTGCAGGAAAATTTTGTAGCTAAAAGTCTTAGAAATAATTGTGCTGCCTTATGCAGTAACATTTCCGTTAAGCAATTTCCAGGTGACAGTAAAATTCACCCTGTTGACTCCTTGCACCTATCTAGGGACAGCTTTGTAAGTGGCATGACTGCAAATATAAAAATCAAGTTTTTGGATAGGGAGGCACTATCATGGACAAATCAAAATATTAATGATGAATTTGAGAATGTTTTTTAAATGAGTTTTGGTCTGAAACAGAGCAAGCGAATTTTTGAATGGGCTGGTAAATAGAGAGGGGCAGGAGAGCATGAAAGCACTTTGCAAAAAAACAACTCGGAGACTAATTCATTTAAACAAACCATTTGATGAATTCATTCAGATTGATGCCTTGAAAAGGAGGCTTCTGACTAGGGTGTGGTGGGGATCTGTGTATGGACCGGACAACCCTGTAGAGAAATTTCTAAAATATGTGAACAAATTCAACAGAGCCTTGTAATGAAATGGAAATCAAGACAGTAATATTAGTAGAAATGACAGATATCAACCAAATAGATGGAATTGTAGTGACAATTGGATAACTTTAGGAGAGATGGCAATAATGTTAGAAGTCATTATCAACAGGGGGGAAATAGAAAGTATAGTCAATGGAAAGACAGAGATAGGAATATAAACAGTGAAATAGAAAACAGGAATAGATCACAGGGGAGAGAAAGTAGGGAATGACATAGCCGGGTACAAGACAATAGGAGCAATGATCAGGAAAACTGATAGTCACCTCAACAGGTGTTTGTAAGTTTGGGGCAAAAAAAAAATAATTGGAATCACATAAAACACTGCAGAACCAAATTAGGCAATGTGAAGCCCCACAGATTCAATAACAAGGGTACTCTCCAGGTGGCCAGATTATGTTTCGATAGCAATTTCTGGAGAGCAATAAAATTTGATGAATATAACAGAAGAGATTTAGAAACTAGGGAAAGACATGTATGTATACTACATGCAGAAACTTTTCATAATCTATATAGTTAAGAGAATAATAAGAATGTGAGAGAAAGGGGGGGGGGGGGAGTGAAAGTGTTAACGATGTGATAACTTTGATCTTTATGGCATAAATAATCTGATGAAGAGTGAAGGTATTGGCAGTGTGAGTGTGAGTCTGTTTCTTCTCATGTTGAAAATAGTGAGTCTTGTGATCTTGTGCCAAAGATGAAAACAGGGAAGCGTTAACTGCAGGGTTGAGCATGAGGAGCTTGATAATGATTCTATGATTTGTGGGGCTGAGGAGATTCATGATGAGGTTTCTACAATTTGTGGAAGTAAAGCTAGAGATTTTGTGATGTTGTAAGTGATTATGTTGTAGATGCATTGACAATGATTTGAGAAGTAAGATTAATGATGACTTAGATGGGATGGTTTATGTGGAGATTAAGGGACATGAAGATGATAGGGATGATGATTCACTGATGTGTGTATGTTTGGAGGGGGTGGGGGGTAGTGATGCATATGATAGGGTGGCACAACAGGATCAGGTGTTGCAAGTGTATGTCATAAAATAAGGGAGCACCGATAGTAAAGAGGAGGAAAGATTAACTTGCATTGATGATATTTTAAAAGTTGCCTGGGATCATTACAGTGATATGGATAATTATGTTAATATTGTTGATAAGATAGAGGGTGTTTGCAGTGAATTACATCCATTCTGGTGGAAAAAGAAAAACAAGGATAATTTAGAGAAACCTAAGATGCGTATAGGTGCTTTGCAACCAGTTTCTAATAACAAATGTGATAATAGTCGAGGAGAGGATCATATTAGCTATGAAGAAGTAGAAAATGATTTATTATTTAAAGAAAATGGTGGAAGTGATGGAAGATACAGGGGAGTCCTTACATCTTTGTTAAAACTTATAACTAGGATTGGAACTGTTTGGTAGATGCTGTCAGTCCAATCTGTGATATTTCCAAAAAATTGAGAGGCAGAATTAAGTATAATAAGAATTTTATTGAATTATCTGTTATGGGTGTCAAGATTAACAGAGCTATTGTAAGGCACAGTAAAACAGTAAAGTTTCATGAAAGGCTAGTTGTAAATTGATGGTGTGCCCTCTGTGTAAATGTATCCTGTCATTTCTGAGCTTAATGAGGACTTAATTTTGGTGGTTGTTTGGACTGTTAAAGCAAAGATATGTTTTAGTTGGGGAACTGAGGAACTCATTTTTACAGAGCCAAAAAATGGGATTACTGGGAAAGGGAAACTGTTAATATTAAATTGCAGTGGTGGAATGAATCAGATAAAACAGATTGTTTGTAATCATGTTAGGGGCTACATAATTAATGAAGAATACAGAACAAGAAGAGGATGTGTATTACAAAATGGTAAATTCAAGTCAACAAGGCTAATAAGATTGCCCAAGATCAGGAAAAGGAATTGAAATAACTGTTATTTGAATATCAAGTTGTGTTTAGTGAGAAACATGAAAGAGTGAGTAACTATCAGTATAAATTAAAGTTGAAACCTCATGAGCCATTTTTCATAAAACCTTACTCTATTCCAGTTTCAAAAAGAGAAGTTGTTGAGAGGAGACTACAAAAAGTGAAGAGCTAGGGGAGGCCTTGAAAACAGTTTGAGTGAGGAAAGGGAAGAAATTGTTAGGAGGACCAGTGGTGAGACATGAGGTGTTTGTAATCGAAATCACTGTTTTAAAAAATGGTAAACGTAAGGGTTCTGTTGCATGATTATAATTATTATTATTATTATTATTGCCATTGTTATTGTGGTGTCACCGCCAGGCACCACACTTGCTAGGTGGTAGCTTTAAATCGGCCGCGGTCCATTAGTACATGTCGGACCCGCGTGTCGCCACTGTCAGTGATCGCAGACCGAGTGCCACCACACGGCAGGTCTTGGGAGACTGACTAGCACTCTCCCCAGTTGTATGATGACTTTGCTGGCGACTACACTGATGAAGCCTTTCTCTCATTTGCCGAGAGATAGTTAGAATAGCCTTCAGCTTAGTCCATGGCTATGACCTAGCAAGGCGCCATTAACCATTTCTAGAGAGAGCCTCACTTGTATCATCAAGAATGCTGTATACAAATGATGGATTAAAGTTAAGCATTCCAGCAGCTATGTACTTTTCTTTATAGCATTCATTACGTATCCTGTTTCAGACCTAAGCAAGCCGGCGTGATTTGATGCGTGCATTTCGGCCTCCTTCTCTAAAAACAGTTATTATTACTATTATGTTATTTTTTTGATTATTCATTATTGCATTGCATCATGCCTGTTACACTAGATAATGTCACATATTATCTTAAAAGATAATATGTGACATTATCTGGTGTAATACTAGTAGTGTAGCACAAGGCCCAATCTCATAAAGATTAGGCCTACTGAGTGACGCCAGATACTCATAAAATACCTGTTACTGTAGCTACATGAATAAGTTTGATATTAAATGTTCCAATATACACAGTTTTATTTATTTACTTATTTATTTATTTTAAGACCACTTCTGCAATCCTTCTTGTCTACAACTACTATCGCAAAGTCATAGAAAGATACCTGTTGTTTCATGGGCTTGAGCAGTCACTTTTCAATGAACAACAGAGTGAGAAAGTCTGGTTTGCATCTGCATATTTCAAAGAAAAGTTTTGATTCTACTCCCACCAAAAACGAGGGTTTTTGCTGAAGCACTGGTCACAGCAATGGTTAATAATGTCATTAGTTTTGATGCTTCAGGTACTGCTTCACTGAGACTTCGGGAGGTCTAAGTAGCATCTGGTTCCAGAATTCATCTGAAGAATATACCACAGGTAGTTCTGTCCTTAGTTGAGGGATATAAAAAGGTCCACCATAAAACACCATCAAGAAATTAAATTCAGCCTCAGGGAAGCAATCTGTATATTGGCTAAACTTTTCATAATTCATAAAGGAAAGAAACTCCATATCATCCAAGTCAGCATACATGTTAACTGATGAGAGACAGTATCAACTATTACACACAACAAAGCACAGCATTATGTTTCTCTGTCAGTCACACCAACCCATTGCTTCTTTCTTGGAGGCTCACTATTGTTTTCTTCTGGCTCATAGTAGACAACAGTTCTTCAAATTCACTTTGAAGTTCCTGTAACTCAATCTTAAATAGGCCAACTTTTGTCAAATAATAACTGACATGAAAGAGCTTAGTTTGCAATATTCTGAAAAGAGCTGCTGACATGGAAACTACACATGAAAAAACCATTAAGCAAGAACTGGAACTAAGTTACGTAAGTGTCAGGTAAAAGCCTGCACATTAGGATCATCTTCATAAACCTGAAAATCTCTTGAGTTAACTCTTATAGTTCACAACTAGCTTGACTAATCTGCTGTTATACAACTATCTTGTGTTGGATACTAAAGAAAACTTTATTTGATTAATTTATTCAAAGCATTGGATCTTTTGGATTATTTGGGGAAAAAGAAGTGAACCAGAAACTGTCTGAAAAAATATTTTCCAGTCCCATATATGTTCAACAGACTTTTACAGTATGAAATTCAGTTCATGAGCATAGCAGTATATGAAGACAGAGGGGTATTTGCCTCTCACAAGTTTTTCTACTCCATTACATTGCCCAACCATGATGGCACAGCCATTGTATGTTGGAGCTACACATTTCCTACCACAATCAAATTCACATATGCAGCCAAGCAGATGTTCCACTAAGGTAGCAGCACATGGGTCATCACTGACATCAACCAATTTCAAAAATCTCTCACACACATCACTAGTGGATAACACATATTGCAAAATAGTTGAAAGTTGGGACTGGCTCAAAACATCTGCCCTTTCATCCGTAATAATGGCAACAGATGGCATTTCTTTTAGTTATTTCAGCAATGGAATTGTTGGGGTCATTCTGTATGTGAGTTGGGATACCTTGAAAAACAGTTAAGTCTGCAATTGATTTGACAAACTTTCATCTTTTTGTGCGATTGAGTGTTACAGGTCAATATAATTGCTCTGATTATCACTGTCCTCTGTTTCGTCATGTCCTGTAAAAGGAAGTTCTTGTGCCACTAGGAAACATGTAGCATCAATTAAACCACTTAAAATCTGTCTATTTTCCTCTACTTGTTTTTTATGCTTATGAAATTTATACCAATGAATTGTTCAAACAAAAATCTACCCTTGTGTAAATACAGATGTAATATGGTTCTTGCAATTTTCGTGCCGTTTCCTTAAGATGTTGAAATTCTTCATGTCACTCATGTCATTTTTTGTCCACAACTTCTTGGAAGACAACAAAACACATGACCAACAGTTAAATTTTGGTTCTCTTTAGTGCCACATTACCATTTGTAAGAGGAGTACCGGTACCTAGATTCTTGAAAACATTTGACATAATTTTTAGTTACTGTATTTAAATATGGAAGACCTGGTGTAGGGCATTCCTGTTTGATTACACCACTTTTCCCCTCAAAAGTAAGTCCTCCAAATGAATGTTTCCACAGTCTTTCCAGCACACATTTACAGTCTGATATGTTTGTATCTTCTGAGGAGCCTGCTACTTGGTCCATATTGCTTCAGCAGACCAACTTCGCTCTTATATAGAAACTAATTTAAAATCATACAAAATATCTTTGATCACTAAAACTATAATGAATAAATAATAATATGTACTAAAACACTATGAAACACTAACATATGTACCCTGATTTACATTTGAACCCTTCAGCACCATAGTGTGTGAAAGAATAAAATACATGTCCTTAGAAGAGCTAGGGAATTGTAGGCAGTACATGAACATTAACTGCCCTTTAACAGATGCATAGCCCTCCTCCTCTTTCTCTAGTGGAAGTGAGAGAGGGGATAGATCTTGCAATGGGATGCGCATGCACTGTTAATTGCTGTTGCTCAGAAGTTACAGGAGTCTGCAGGTAGCTGAACAGCACCTTTGGCCTCCTAAACTGTGACTGGCATGCTGACAGCAATTAATATCTTAAATGTCCCTGGGCTAATAGTGCATTTTACAAGTATGAAGTATGACTCCAAGTGAAATTATAGAAGAAATATATACAAAGAATGTTTAAATTTAAAAAAATTGTGTTATCTGCAACTGTAATTGGCGATTGCAACATTTACTGGCATGCCTCCCCCCTGGGGAGGGTCATGAAACAACAATTTAAGAAAACAGAGACATGACAGAAAAGTAAAAGTTACACAATTCAGAATTGGGGTACAAATGTTTTGACAAATATATTGGAACATTTGAAGTGATAGCAAATCCTCATTCAAATACCTACAGATTAATTTTTATCCTAAAACACAGAAAATATTTGGGTTAAGGAATATTGTTGTTGTTGTTGTTGTTGTTGTTGTTGTGGTCTTCAGTCCTGAGACTGGTTTGATGCAGCTCTCCATGCTACTCTATCCTGTGCAAGCTTCTTCATCTCCCAGTACTGCAGCCTACATCCTTCTGAATTTTACCCTCCACAGTGCCCACCAGTACCAAATTGGTGATCCCTTGATGCCTCAGAACATGTCCTACCAACTGATCCCTTCTTCTAGTCAAGTTGTGCCACAAACTCCTCTTCTCCCCAATTCTATTCAGTACTTCCTCATTAGTTATGTGATCTACCCATCTGATCTTCAACATTCTTCTGTAGCACCAAATTTCGAAAGTTTCTATCCTCTTCTTGTCTAAACTATTTATCGTCCATGTTTCACTTCCATACATGGCTACACTCCATACAAATACTTTCAGAAACGACTTCCTGACACTTAAATCTATACTCGATGTTAACAAATTTCTCTTCTTCAGAAACGCTTTCCTTGCCAATGCCAGTCTACATTTTATATCCTCTCTACTTCGACCATCATCAGTTATTTTGCTCCCTAAATAGCAAAACTCCTTTACTACTTTAAGTGTCTCATTTCCTAATCTAATTCCCTCAGCATCACCTGATTTAATTCAACTACATTCCATTATCCTCGTTTTGCTTTTGTTGATGTTCATCTTATATCCTCCTTTCAAGACACTGTCCATTCCGTTCAACTGCTCTTCCAAGTCCTTTGCTGTCTCAGACAGAATTACAATGTCATAGGCAAACCTCAAAGTTTTTATATCTTCTCCATGGATTTTAATACCTACTCCGAATGTTTCTTTTGTTTCCTTTACTGCTTGCTCAATATACAGATTGAATAGCATCGGGGAGAGGCTACAATCCTGTCTCACTCCCTTCCCAACCACTGCTTCCCTTTCATGTCCCTCGACTCTTATAACTGCCATCTGGTTTCTGTACAAATTGTAAATAGCCTTTTGCTCCCTGTATTTTACCCCTGCCACCTTCAGAATTTGAAAGAGATTATTCCAGTCAACATTGTAAAAAGCTTTCTTTAAGTCTACAAATGCTAGAAATGTAGGTTTGCCTTTCCTTAAACTTTCTTCTAAGATAAGTCATAGGGTCAGTATTGCCTACGTGTTCCAACATTTCTACAGAATCCAAAGTGATCTTCCCCGAAGTCAGCTTCTACCAGTTTTTCCATTCGTCTGTAAAGAATTCGCGTTAGTATTTTGCAGCTGTGACTTATTAAACTGATAGTTCAGTAATTTTCACATCTGTCAACACCTGCTTTCTTTGGGATTGGAATTACTACATTCTTCTTAAAGTCTGAGGGAATTTAGCCTGTCTCATACATCTTGCTCACCAGGTGGTAGAGTTTTGTTAGGCCTGGCTCTCCCAAGGCTGTCAGTAGTTCTAATGGAATGTTGTCTACTCCCGGGGCCTTGTTTTGACTTAGGTCTTTCAGTGCTCTGTCAAACTCTTCACTCAGTATCATATCTCCCATTTCATCTTCATCTACCTCCTCTTCCATTTCCATAAATTGTCCTCAAGAACATCGCCCCTGTATAGACCCTCTATATACTCCTTCCACCTTTCTGCTTTCCCTTCTTTGCTTAGAAGTGTGCTCCCTGCCGCCGTTGAATAAGCAGCTGCAGCAGTTGTATACTCTTAGCTCACTTATTTGTTACATAGTTTAATTCTTAATTTCTTTGCATGTTTTTGGTACTTGCATTGTTTAATTCATAAATTTCGGGTGTATTATAGTATCTGAGAGTGTAGCGTCAAGTTTTAGTACCTGAATAGTGTAAAATCGCATAGTCTCCTTCTGCCACCGAGCAGTGTGTCAGCAGTGCGCAAGTAGCAGCATTACTGCCTCTACTAGGCAATCTTGTATTTCAATAACCTTTTAAATTTTGTGTCGAATTGTTTGTGCTCTCTGTAGATTAGTTCAGATGTTCTTTGCACAACAGTTTTTAGCATGGGTAGGGACTGCAACTGCTGTGTTCGGATGCAGGCTGAGTTGGCATCCCTTCACTCCCATCTTCAGGCAGTGTTTGGCTTCGGTCACACAGCTTGAGGCTGTTGCCAATGGGCATCACTGTGGGGGTCCGGATGGATGTTTGTCTTGGACGGCCAGCTCGTCCCATGCATCCCCAATTGGACTACGACTGTGGCTGCCTGGGATACTGCCCACATTGAGGCTGATCCCTCACCTGTGGTAGCTTGGGAGGTCGTCTCGAGGTGTGGCAGGGGGCGAGATATTCCAGAGGGCTGAACGGAAGGCCTCTCCAGTTTGTCTGACGAACTGGTTTCAGGCTCTGTATCAGGCTGATACTGATCTTCGGCCGGACATGGCTGCTTGTCCTGTTCCAGAGGTTGCCCCTCAGTCTGCAAGATCCAGGTGGTTGCAGAGGGTGAGCGTACTTGTAGTTGGGAGCTCCAACATCAGGCGCGTAATGGGGCACCTTAGGGATATGGCAGCAAGAGAGGGGAAGAAAACCAATGTGCACTCCATGTGCATACCGGGGGGAGTCATTCCAGATGTGGAAAGGGTCCTTCTGGATGCCATGAAGGATACATGGTGCACCCATCTGCAGATGGTCGCTCAATGTCGGCACCAATGATGTGTGTCGCTATGGATCGGAGGAAATCCTCTCTAGCTTCCGGTGGCTATCTGATTTAGTGAAGACTGCCAGTCTCGCTAGCGAGATGAAAGCAGAGCTCACCATCTGCAGCATCGTCGACAGGACTGACTGCAGACCTTTGGTACAGAGCCGAGTGGAGGGTCTGAATCAGAGGCTGAGACGGTTCTGCGACTGTGTGGGCTGCAGATTCCTCGACTTGTGCTATAGGGTGGTGGGTTTACAGGTTCCACTGGATAGGTCAGGAGTCCACTACATGCAGCAAGTGGCTACACGGGTAGCAGGGGTTGTGTGGTGTGGACTGGGCGGTTTTTTAGGGTAGATGGCCTCGGGCAAGTACAGAAAGGGCAACAGCCTCAAAGGGTGCGGGGCAAAGTCAGGACATGCGGGGACAAAGCAGCAATCGGTATTGTAATTGTAAACTGTCGAAGCTGCATTGGTAAAGTACCGGAACTTCAAGTGCTGATAGAAAGCACCGAAGCTGAAATTGTTATAGGTACAGAAAGCTGGCTGAAGCCAGAGATAAATTCTGCCGAAATTTTTACAAAGGCACAGACGGTGTTTAGAAAGGATAGGTTGCATGTAACTGGTGGTGGCGTGTTTGGCACTGTTATTAGTAGTTTATCCTGTAGTGAAGCAGAAGTGGATAATTCCTGTGAATTATTATGGGTAGAGGTTACACTCAACAACCAAGCTAGGTTAATAATTGGCTCCTTTTACCTACCTCCCGACTCAGCAGCATTAGTGGCAGAACAACTGAGTGAAAATCAGGAATACATTTCACATAAATTTCCTTATCATGTTATAGTCTTAAGTGGAGATTTCAATTTACCAGATGTAGACTGGGACACTCAGATGTTTAGGACGGGTGGTAGGGACAGAGCATCGAGTGGCATTATACTGAGTGCACTATGCGAAAATTACCTCGAGCAATTAAACAGAGAACCGACTCGTGGAAATAACATCTTGGACCTACTGATAACAAACAGACCCGAACTTTTCGACTCTGTAAGTGCAGAACAGGGAATCAGTGATCATAAGGCCGTTGCAGCATCCCTGAATATGGAAGTTAATAGGAATATAAAAAAAGGGAGGAAGGTTTATCTGTTTAGCAAGAGTAATAGAAGGCAGATTTCAGACTACCTAATAGGTCAAAACGAAAATTTCTGTTCCGACACTGACAATGTTGAGTGTTTATGGAAAAAGTTCAAGGCAATCGTAAAATGCGTTTTAGACAGGTACGTGCCGAGTAAAACTGTGAGAATTTTAGAACATGTTTTTTGCTCGCGTATCATGTCGTTTTTGGAAACCCAGAATCTACTCTGTAGGAATCAACATGGATTCCAGAAACAGCGATCATGTGAGACCCAACTCGCTTTATTTGTTCATGAGACCCAGAAAATATTAGATACAGGCTCCCAGGTAGATGCTATTTTCCTTGACTTCCGGAAGGCATTCGATACAGTTCCGCACTGTCACCTGATAAACAAAGTAAGAGCCTACGGAATATCAGACCAGCTGTGTGGCTGGATTGAAGAGTTTTTAGCAAACAGAACACAGCATGTTGTTATCAATGGAGAGATGTCTACAGACGTTAAGGTAACCTCTGGCGTGCCACAGGGGAGTGTTATGGGACCATTACTTTTCACAATATATATAAATGACCTAGTAGATACTGTCGGAAGTTCCATGTGGCTTTTCGTGGATGATGCTGTAGTATACAGAGAAGTTGCAGCATTAGAAAATTGTAGCGAAATGCAGGAAGATCTGCAGCAGATAGGCACTTGGTGCAGGGAGTGACAACTGACCCTTAACAAAGATAAATGTAATGTATTGCGAATACATAGAGAGAAGGATCCTTTACTGTATGATTATATGATAGCGGAACAAACACTGGTAGCAGTTACCTCTGTAAAATATCTGGGAGTATGCGCGCGGAACGATTTGAAGTGGAATGATCACATAAAATTAATTGTTGGTAAGGCGGGTACCAGGTTGAGATTCATTGGGAGAGTCCTTAGAAAATGTAGTCCATCAACAAAGGAGGTGGCTTACAAAACACTCGTTCGACCTATACTTGAGTATTGCTCATCAGTGTGGGATCCGTACCAGATCAGATTGACGGAGGAGATAGAGAAAATCCAAAGAAGAGCGGCGCGTTTCGTCACAGGGTTATTTGGTAACCGTGATAGCATTATGGAGATTTTAGCAAACTCAAATGGCAGACTCTGCAAGAGAGGCACTCTGCATCGCGGTGTAGCTTGCTCGCCAGGTTTCAAGAGGGTGCGTTTCTGGATGAGGTATCGAATATATTGCTTCCCCCTGCTTATACCTCCCAGGGAGATCACGAATGTAAAATTAGAGATTCGAGCGTGCATGGAGGCTCTCAGACAGTTGTTCTTCCCACGAACCATACGCAACTGGAACAGAAAGGGGAGGTAATGACAGTGGCACGTAAAGTGCCCTCCGCCACACACCGTTGGGTGGCTTGTGGAGTATAAATGTAGATATAGATGTAGATGTAGAACTGGGTTTACATCTGAGCTCTTGATATTCATGCAAGTGGTTCTCTTTTCTCCAAAGGTCTCTTTAATTTTCCTGTAGGCAGTATCTATCTTACCCCTAGTGAGATAAGCCTCTACATCCTTACATTTGTCCTCTAGCCATACCTGCTTAGCCATTTTGCACTTCCTGTCAATCTGATTTTTGAGACGTTTGTATTCCTTTTTGCCTGCTTCACTTGCTGCATTTTTGTATTTTCCCCTTTCATCAATTAAATTCAGTATCTCTTCTGTTACCCAAGGATTTCTACTAGCCCTCATCTTTTTACCTACTTGATCCTCTGTTACCTTCACTATTTCATTCCACAAAGCTACCCATTCTCCTTCTACTGCATTTCTTTCCCCCATTCCTGTCAATTTTTCCCTTATGCTCTCCTGAAACTCTGTACAACCTCTGGTTCTTTCAGTTTATCCAGGTCCCATCTCCTCAAATTCCCACCTTTTTGCAGTTTCTTCAGTTTTAATCTACAGTTCATAACCAATAGATTGTGGTCAGGATCCACATCTGCCCCTGGAAATGTCTTACAATTTAAAACCTGGTTCCTGAATCTCTGTCTTACTATTATACAATCTATCTGAGACCTTCCAGTATATCCAGGCTTTTCCATGTGTACAACCTTCTTTTATGATTCTTGAACCAAGTGTTGGCTATGATTAAGTTATGCTCTGTGCATAATTCTGCCAGGCGGCTTCCTCTTTCATTCCTTAGCCCCATTCCATATTCACCTACTACATTTCCTTCTCTTCCTTTTCCTACTATCGAGTTCCAGTCACCCATAATTATTAAATTTTTGTCTCCCTTCACTACCTGAATAATTTCTTTTATCTCATCATACATTTCATCAATTTCTTCATCATCTGCAGAGCTAGTTGTCATATAAACTTGTACTACTGTAGTAGGCATGGGCTTCGTGTCTATCTTGGCCACAATAATGCGTTCACTATGCTGTTTGTAGTAAGCTTACCCACACTCCAATTTTTTTATTCATTATTAAACCTACTCCTGCATTACCCCTATTTGATTTTGTATTTATAACCCTGTATTCACCTGACCTAAAATCTTGTTCCTCCTTCCACCGAACTTCACTAATTCCCACTATATCTAACTTTAACCTATCCACTTCCCTTTTTAAATTTTCGAACCTACAACAACAACAACACATGATGTAGTGTGGAAAAATTAGAAATTGTGCATACTGCTTTCTGAGTACATAAAGTGTGATGTATGAGTTTTATTTGTCAATAATATCATTATTTCCTCAGGGAAATGTGTTTTCTTTGCACACTAAGAGTATGGCAACCTCTAGGGCCCAGCCATGTACTATTAGCTTCTGTAATTTAGACTTTTGATGGTACAGTTATTCTCTGACTATTCATTTACTCTCTCATTACTGCTGATTGACTTGTGAAAGCAAATTTTTCATTTAATTAATGTGCTAAAATTAAGGTCATACTGCATATTTAGAAGGAAAAAGTTTGAGTTACATCGAAATGTTAATCAGTTACAAAATGTGAAATGTTAATCCTCCAAAGAATCTCAATGTGTCTACTGGAACTTTATTTTCTTTACGTATTAATTTCATCTTAATTGTATTCTGTGCATTGGTAAACTACACAGCTATACACTGAAAGTTATGCCAGAAGTAATATTACGAACATGAGACACATTTTCCTTGGTAATGGAAAAGTTTGTCAAAGGAGTGAACTGTACACACTAAGTAACCTGTGCTGAGTTGTTTTGGAGTGAATACTATGGAGATAGAATTTTATATCTGAAATTAGTTGTAATAGCATTTTTAAGAAATATGCCACACACATGAATTACTACTGATACTGAAAGATATATTTTGTTCAGGTTATTAAGAGATGAGAGGGAGTTACTTTGCTTCAGTATCGCTGCATGAGAATTACTGTGATACAAAGCACAGTATCATAACGAGAATATCACTGTGAATTCATGCTACATGCTTTACATGGACGTTGTGGCTAATGCTAGTCAACAAATGAAAACTTTTTGTCAGGTTCCTGGGTCTAACAAACTGTATTCATTGCATTGTATTTCACTGGACATGAAAATAGTGCTAAAACTATTTAGATGGTTCTTATTTTTGTGATGTAGGCATTCTCTTGTAACAGTACACACATGTTCATCACAAACAGCACTGAGAGACTCTGGAAAGAAATTTCAGTGAGAGTGCAAGTAGCGCAACTTAAGAGACATGTGACACCCCATGTTTTGGAAACATGTCATCATATTCTCCACCAATTCCACACAATTTTCTACTTTCCAAGTAAATTGATGGTCACATCTTTAAAAGAGAACCATACTGTATCTCCCTTTTCATCCAGTAATTCAGAGAAATGACCACTCTTCATGATTGTCTTAATTTGTTGTTCAATAAATACATCTCCCTTGAACTTAGCATGTGCCATGTGAGGAAACATTTCTTGAATGCACTATAGGCTGCACTCTCTTTATTCATGACTTACAAAAATCTTCATAAGACAGAGTTTGATGTAGAGTGGAGAGAGCAGAATCTGTTCCCTATCGAAAAGAAGATTATACAATACATTCTTCTTCTCTGGTTCTAGATTGCTTCACTTTGGCCATTCTTTCACAATGTCATGTTTGTCAGTTGCACGGTTGTCCCACTCACAAATGAAATATGTGGACTTGGTATATCCTAATTGTGTGCCTCGGAAGAGTGATATAACCTTCAGATCAGCACAGATTTCCCATATTTGCTTCCCATTCAGCCACTCCTCTAGATGCACAGTACAGGTATTACAGCAGAAATGTATGAGGAGTCCATCCTTTCTCCTGGTCACCCACCTTCCATCCTAAGTATAGTTGACAAGCTTTGCAGAGAAGAGGCATGGGTTTTCTCTTCTGTGTAGTAAATATGAACTGGTCACAAATGTAACAGAAATCATCACTATTGTTGACACATGAGCATGGAATTTTATTGCATTTATTCCCTGGTTCACAGAGAATGACACAAATCTGAAATGGAAAAAAAGTTGTATTAACATACTATAAAAGAGCACTGGAGTCTCATTTTAAGAGTAACTAACCTAAAATAACATGATATCTCAGAAAGTAGAACCAATTAGTGATTTTTATTGGTATTTATACCATCAGCATACTAAATTTAGTTAATAGCTATTACTTCCATTTAGGAATTAAATCCATTGTTGGCCACTGTAATGTTGTGGTTTATTTGTAATGAGTAGGAAAGAGATTGTTACTGTTTTAAACCAATAGACATATATTTCATTTGAAGCTACTTTAAAGATACATATTGTCTTCATATGACATTTCACATAGGATTTATCAATTGAATGTCTCAAACATGTGTAGATGAAAGAGTTCTGTATTGTCCATGCTACACACACTGCTAAAGGTGATCTTAACTGAACTGAATATACACACTCTATTATCTTTCTGGAAATATATTATTGATAAGACATGAATTATCTATGTTTTATGGTACATACACAAAATCTATGCAAGGACATATCGAATAATATCCAGAAAAGATTGTCTGCCTGATGTAAATCGCAACACTTTGTGAAGCCATTTAGTCAATACTCTCATCAGATACATACATTCCTGCCTTTCTTGTATCTATGAGTTGTTCGCTGTTCATGTATTGTAAGATCAATGGTCAAGGACCAAGGTGAATGGAAGATTTGTTGTTTATTATGCCATTTTACTATATTTGTATAACATCTTTTACCATGATAAAGGCACATTGTCTCAGTGGCACACTTATAAACTTGTAATTGAGTTCATTTGCTTGTCAAGAGATACATTTGTATACACAGCTTCACTTTTATTTCATTTTGAGAGGTGTGTAATTGCAAAACTTGTCTGAATAATTTGTGCTAGATCACAGAGGTGTCGGAATGCAAGCTTACAATTGGGCCATAACATGTGCACTTTCAATATGGTACATCAAAAGAATGCTTGTAGCACAGACACGGAGGATGCTATTTACACAATATATTTGAAAGGAGGGTTGTCTCAGATAAGCTATTTGTGAAACTGCCGATAATAAGTGATGCAGTGAGAGACTGTGCCCATGTGTGTGTAAGCTGCATTTGTGTGAGTGTATGCGTATGATCTATTTCTGATGAAGGTGTTGTTGGCCAGAAGCTCATTTTCTGATATTCTTTTTGTTGTGCCTGTCTGCGACTCAGCATCTTCACTATACGGAGAGTAGCAACTATCCTTTTCATAATATTGTTACATTCATCTTGGATTTCCCACTGTTACATGATGAGATAGACTGATAAGTAACATTTGTTGCCTAATTGTCGTGTAACTTTGTCAGTTCAGAAAAGAAGTTGGTTGAACTGAATTTGCATATAAGTTATCACATATAGAGACTGGATTAATAATTGTTAATATTACAATTATAAAACAGAAAAAACTGTCATCGTATGAAGATTTATTACATGTCATTATGAGGAATACTTGCACAAGAGGATGTGCCTGTGTGGTGTTCCTTACCTTAGGTCACCACAATTGTACAGTACTGAGAAAATTAAGGAAGGAATTTAATAATTATTAATTTTATTACATTGTGAATATATGCATCACTTTGCTGACATGAGAGGGATACTAGTATGAAAGCATGTGCTTGCACCATGTTTTCTACCACTAATCAAAAGAGTTTTATTGCTCAGTATTTTGATATTTTATTAGTTTATGCACTACTCTGCAGAGAGAGGAAGTGTAATATCAGGATGGAAACACAAAAATGCAGAGAAATTGAAAATAGCTAGGGTCAATGAAAACATAAACTAGTTATCATGCCGTCTACACAATGTTTTAACTTATACTTTATTCTGGAGTTAGTATTTTTGAATGTACTTGTTACCCACAAATTTCATTTAGGGAAATTTATGCACCCGTATTGATAGAATCAATAAAACCTTTCTTACTAGAAAGTTACTGCTTATGATACAATATCTATGGACTGATAATGAGACTAGAGACTAATTAATACAAACACTGTATCTTGGTATCTTGTTACTTTGAGCATCAGCCATATATAATTGTTTCCTGTTCCATTTCTTTGTACACTATTTGTATATGTTGGACTCATGAATAATGACTGAAGTCAGTCTATGCATTTGCAGAAATTGTTGACCAGAGACTGTGTTCCTGAGATCACCAGAGGAATATAAAAAGACTGGAAGGAGGTATTGCCACAAATGGAGCAGGATCTCCTCAAACAAGTAGACAAGCGTGCAAAACCAAAGCATGTATATATTTTACAATTTTGTGTAATTATTTTTTATGGACAATGTTTAAAAAAATACATTAATTCCAATTTGAATCTTTTTGCTAAGCCATGCTTCATACATATACTCATAATTATTACATATTTGATTTGCTACACTTACTTTTACACTTTATGTTCACTGAAATTTGATGTCAACTTCATGCTGAGCTGAATCATGACTTTTGGGGAATTATTTGTTTGTACTATGTTTCTGGCAATTGATTGAAGTTTAATTTTTGTGGAGTATCATATCTTATTCTAATCTATGATAAACTAAGGGAGGGGGTGTTGAAATGTACCAACTGATTGTCAGAATAAGTATGACACAAAGCGCTGACCTCAGGTTTCACACTGCAGGCTTACATAAATTTTATAACATTCTTATTTCATTTATCTGGTAATTTTAAAACTCAGTTTACTATACTGCAACATGTTCTGTAATTAGTTTCATTCCAGCTTTACTGAGTGCAAAAACATGTCTCCTCTAGCTCAACTGCTACTTATCAATGCTTAAACAACAATCATAAACAATTCTCATTTGGTAATTCCAGAATACTTTTTAGAAGAAGTGAAACTAGCTTTTCATTTGTGTTTATGTAAAGAACTAATGTACATGTTAGGAACATTTTGCAATCAATAACATTCATGATATAAGCGATTTTGTGAGACACGTTGTCTGTGAATGTATTTCGTAAATTTCAGAACTAAAAAACTAAGAATCAAGCTAAACTTACTACTGTAATGTGGGAGGAATGAATTGTTGCTCAGTATTCTGATATCTGATTGTAACCCTCAAACTTTCTGTCTGTAATAATGGATGATGCCACCTGTAATTATGGAAATGATAGAACAGAATAGAATATTTTTATTAGCCTTTCAGTATTTTTCGTACAATTGGCTTCGTCAAAGTTTACAGAGGGTTTTAGTTTCAGTATGATATTCAAATAGTTACAGAAAGGGGAGAAAAGGAACTAAAGACCTTTTCTTCAACATTATGTAAAACAATGTTTTATACAGTAATTAAATACACACACAAGAAAAGAATCACAGTAAATAACTAGCTTATATAATATCAAAACATTTTCTTCATAACTTAGGTAAAACATATATTTTGATGATTAGTTTCTAAGAATTCTTCAGTTATATAGAATTCGTTGTTTTTTAACCAGGTTTGCAATGTATTCTTATATTTATTTAGTGGTACTGCACGAGCTGAGCATGGTAACTTATTGAAAAAATTTATGCTTAAGTACTTATAGTTATTATGGACTACAGCAAGTCTTGTGGAAGCAAGTCCAGCAGGTGACTGTCTCTTGTACTGTGTGCATGCACATCACATCTCATGTTCAATTTTTTTCAGATTTTCTCTGGCATATATTAGACAGTTATATATGTACATGCTTGGCACTGTCATTACGCCAAGAGATTTAAAATAATTTCTGCAGGACTCTCTCGGTGCTAACCCCTCCATGCACCTGATTGCTTTCTTCTGCCATCTGAAAATACATTCAGCCCCTGGGGAGTTACCCCAAAGCAATATTCCATATTGCAGTTGGGAATGAAAAAAAGCAAGGTGTGAGTGGAGTAGCAATTGCTTGCTCACACTGTTTCTTAATTTATACAATAAGAAAAGTACTCGTGCTAGTTTACTACATAGACAATTGGTGTGTCCTTCCCATGAGAGCTTTTGGTCTATGATTAGTCCAAGTAATTTCACTGTTTTGTTTTCATTTTTAGTTACTTTGAGATTAAATATTATTTCTTCTGTTTTTGTTTGATTTATGCAGAGCTGGTTAGCCTGACACCAGTAATTAGCCATTTGCATCATTTCTCTATTTTTGTCCAGTACACTCTGTAAGTTCTCTCCTGTACTTATTAATGCCATATCGTCAGCATATAGTATGTTCTTACACGGTATGTAATTCAAGAAGTCATTAACATAGACAATGAACAGAAAAGGTCCAAGAACAGAGCCTTGGGGTATTCCTCTTCCTATAGGGAGTATTTCTGACCTCTGCTTATTTGCATATACAAGTTGTAACCTATTGCTTAGATAAGATCTGAATAGTTGGAGTGTGTCATCTTCAATGCCATAGTATTTTAACTTTTTGATGAGTATGTTATGTGACACCGAGTCAAAAGCTTTACTTAGGTTAATAAGTGTTCCAGACATTGATACCCTTTTTTCATACCCTTCATAAACATTGCTTACCAAAGCTTCTACTGCTTTTACAGTTGATAGGTGTGACCTGAAGCCAAACTGTTGTTCGTTTAAAATTTTGTTGGTTTCAAAATACCTGTATATCTGCTTATGCACACAATTTTCTACTAACTTGGATATGATTGGTACTATTGAAATGGATCTGTAGTTATTTGGGAGGTTTCTTTCACCTTTTTTATACACAGGCAATGTAACTGTGAGCTTAAGACAGACAGGGAATATTCCTTCATCAAGTACTCTGTTTGATAGCGAGAGAAGTGGCATTTCAATTTCTTTTGCTATACATTTAATGATGAGATTACTGAGTCCATAATAATCTTCTGTTTTGGAATTACTTAATTTGTTTATTGACTTATGAATATCATTTAATGTGATTTGGGTCCAAGTGAACTTCTCACTTCTTTTCTGGTTTGCACAAGTGAGCAACACTTTTGCATCAGAGGCAGAATTGATGGGTGGGGTGGTGACGCTATTTACAAAATATTCATTGAAAATGTTGCAGTCAATATGGATACTTCTTTCTTTATTGGTATTATTAATTTCCCTTTTAATGACAGTCCAGGCAGCTTTACATTTATTTTTAGAATTTAAAATATATTCATCATTTGCACAGCATTTAGCATATTTTATTTCTAATCTGTAAAGGTTTCTCATTTTAGTGTAATTTTCCTTGTCCCTATCACTGTTATGAGATTTTTCTTTCATAATCATCAGTAGTATTCTGAGTTTGTTAAGTTGTGGGGTGTACCACTTGTTAGTATTTTGTTGCTTATGAGTAATATTACTCTGGTACCTTTTGGTTACCAAGGGGCATGTCATTTCTACTATATGCTTGATCTCTGTCAGGAAAATGGAAAAACATTTATTAATCATTTTCTTGTTATCCATTACATGAGACTAATTCATTTCTTTTAACTGGTTTATCATTTTGTTTACATTGGATTCACCTAGAATTCTATATGTCACTTCTCTCTCTGTGGAACTGAAGGCTGACTTTTCTATTTGAAGCCATAGCCCTGCATGATCTGATATTCCTAATTATATTACATCACATTGTATGGAGTCTCTTTGTACATTGCTAATTATGTTATCAAGGCATGCGTTCAGTCTAGTGGGTTTTTCATTGAGACAGTAATAGTTTAATGACTTTAGAGTGTTAATCATATGAATTACATTTTCTCTCTTTGCCCTTATATCTATGGTAATATCACCTACAATTACAATTCAATGCTGTTTATATTTTGACAACAACAATATTAAAGTGTTAATTTTTTCTATAAATACTATCTCATCAGAACCTGGGATTCGATAGATTGAGACAATTACAGTTTTCTGTTCGTGCATTACCACACCAGCTATTTCTATTGTAGCTTCAAGGCATATTCTACTAAGGTCTATAACTGAGTAATGCAATTCAAGGTTACTTTTGACATATATTGAGACCCCACCATGTGTAATACTTTTTCTGCAGTAGCTCGTAACTAACGTTCCACCAAAATTCAGCTCATTTAACTGCCACTGCCGTAGTGTTTGCCAGATCTTCTTTCCTGCACACTTCCCCCATGTTGCTCCATTCCAGGAGGTGGTCCATTGTTTGGGTCTGTCCGCACTGGCACGTGTCCGTCCCATCTCGGTATCCCCATTTACACATGTTTACGTTGCATCTGCCCACCCCAGTTCGTAGGCGGTTGAGGGTTCTCCATAATGGCCATTTTAGTTCATTTCCAGAGGCCAATTGTTCGTTGGGTGAGATTAGAGGTGCCTGGTCTCCCGTAGGCAGTGTTGCTTGCCATTTTGACAATCTGGCCTTTTGTTTTGAGGTTTTGAGTGGTTGAACTGAGGTGAGGAAACTCCGTCTTGATTTTAGACGTGTGTGTGGAGGGTTTTGTCCGAAGAGAGGATGGCACTGGTCACGCAGCTGCTTGAGGCACTCTGCTTTGCTTATTATAGCTTGTCTGATGTTGGGTGGAGCTATGCCACTAAGCAAATAAAGTTGGCTAACCGGGGTGCGTCTTAGGCATCCCGTGACTACGCGACAGGCATCGTTCAGCAGAGGATCCACTCGTTTCGCATGCGCTGATCTTTCCCAACCTGGGGTAGCGTATTCAGCAACTGAGTAGCAGAGTGCAAGTGCCGATGTACATAAAGTATGTGTGTCAGCACCCCATTTTGTGGAGGTGATCTTACTCAGGAGGTTGTTTCTTGTTGATAGTTTGCCCCTGACCTTGTCTACATGATGTCTGTAAGTAAGTGTGCGATCAAGGGTGACGCCTAAATAATGAGGACTGCTGCTGAACACAATCCATTGGTTGTTCCACATGATGTTTAGGGTATGTTTAGCGTCTCGGTTTCGAAGATGGAATAGGCAGGATAATGTTTTTGCTGCGTTTGGGCATAGGCAGTTGGCTTCGTAGTATGGCGTTAGACCGTTGAGGGCATTCGTAAGGCTAATTTCTATGTTGTTAAAGTTCCAACCCTGCATGGCTATTGCAAGATTGTCCGCGTAAGCAAAGCTCCTAGTCCCTGGTGCAACTGGTTGATCATTCACATATATGTTGAAAAGAGTGGGTGTGAGGACACTGCCTTGGGGTAGTCCATTTTTCTGGATACGCCATCGGCATCGCTTCCCTCCTAGGTTTACGATGAACCGTCTGTTGCTGAGAGGAGTTCATATAATTTGTATCAGCCCAAAATCATTAGTCACAGCGTATATTTTAGTGAGCAGCAGTTTGTGATTTACAGTGTCGAATGCGGATGAGAGGTCGACAAGTACGGCTCCAGTAATTAGATGGTTCTCGTACCCATGCTCTATGATCTGGGTAAGATTCAAGACCTGTCCAGTGCAAGTTTTCCCAGGGCAAAACCCTGCCTGCTCCGGAATTATCTGATGATCAATATTAGGCACAAGTCGATCCAGCAGCATGCGCTCAAACACCCTGTACAAGCAGCAAAGTAATGTTACCAGTCTGAAATTTTTTGGCTCGTCCAATGGTTTGCCAGGTTTTGGATTGGCTATGACCTTGCCCTTTCTCCAGATTTTCGGGATATTGTTTAGATGGATACAGGTATTGAAAAGTAGGAGCAGCCAGTTTTTTGTGTACTCGCCAAATTTAAGGTTCTCTTCATTCCTCAGGTCGTGTAGCCTTGCTGCTTTGCCAGGTTTCAGAGATTTAAGTGCGGACTCTAGCTCTTCGATGGTAAATGGATGGCAGTAGTATTCGTGTCACTTTCGCCACTTCTTATTGGGATGGTATTTGCTGGAGTCTTCGTTTTTCCATTAAGAATGAGTTGGTGCACTAATTGGTTGGCTGTTACTCTTGGTGCTTCCGTTTGCTGCTTAGGGTCATTATTTAGCTTCTTAATTGTCTTCCAGGCAATCCAGCTAGAATGTTGCATGTCTACACTTTCAATTAGATGTTGCCATTCTTCTCAGCACTTCTCGATTAGCCGGTCGGTAAGTGCATTTGCAAGTTCAAGGGTTTCTTCAGAGAATGGGTTCTCCTCATACTTTTCCTTATATGCATCGTATAGTTGCCGGCTGTCTTTCGTTAGGCCCGGTACAAACTCCATTCTGCAGCCCCTATGGATAGACTTTCTTGATACATTCTGGACAATTTCTATGAACTTATCATAGTTGCTGGGTGTTGGTTCTAGAGTTTGCAGCTTTTCGACGATTCCAATTGCGAAACCTTCCCAGTTTGCCCTCTTGAAATTGAATCTTCATCGAAATGGAATCCGCACTGGCACCACTGCTGAAGTAACTGTGAGTTTGATGGGTCTATGTTGGGAGTGTGGAATAGGACCCAGGACATCTTTCATGCACTCAGTTACCAAGTTCTGGCTGACAAAGGCGAGGTCAGGGTTGTATCCCCTTTGCCACCTGCCGCTGTTAAAAGATGGGGGGAGTTTGGCGTCGTATATGAGACAGAGTGATTCGGTATCTGCCCATGTCTCCACCTTGAGTCCGTCTTCATTAGATTCATTGTATCCCCAGCGTGTATGGTGACTATTGAAGTCACCCATTACAATATTGCCCATGGGAAGGGGATTATTGTGCGGTAGGTCAAATTCAAATGGCATATTTGGAGGCTTATGTATTGATGTTATTGTCATATGATTAGTCTCAACTCTGAGAAGTTCAATGTTGTTTTTGTCTGAAAGTTGAAACCCGTCATAGGCTACTCCTTCTCGTATGAAAATTGCACTTCTGTATTGACCGTCAGGCCGTTCAGTTGCCAGTTTCATGCCTGCAATTTTAGGTCTATTGCTGTTTGGGCCTCGGTGCATTTCCTGTAGGCATAGGACGGGACATTCGTTCGATCTGCACAAATCAGCCAGTATATCCTGTTTGGCAGGTGATATTCCCTCCACATTTATGGAGATGATAGTCAAACTTGGTCTTAAGAAGGACCGATTATGAGAGTCGTCATGCATTTTGTTCTTTCTTGTAATGGCTTGGTGGCAGCAGAATAAAGCAGGACTACAAGTAGTCCACCCAGGGCCACGATGTGGACGCTTCTGCTCATTAAATTAACTGAATACATCAAAAAAATGGTTCTTTTTTAATAGTTTCTTCTGCTACAGGGGTTAAGCTGAATTATTTGTTTAAATCATGAAATTAACACATATAGTTGCACAAACAATACTTTTGAAAAAAACTGTTAATTACTTTGGAGTTATTTAAGGGCTGGCTTTGATGACATGTTTTCAAATAGAGCCAAATAAACACTTAAAGAATGCAAGTCTTTCATCTTCCAAACATTTATAATTATTATAGAATTTATATATGTTTATAAGTCAACAATAGAATTTAAGTTATGAAGCAATACTGATTTTGCCCCATAATGAAAAATACCAACTAGGAATAGTCAAAATAAATTGGAAAATCTGTTACATACATAAAACTACACACAAGATTAGATCTGGTGTTATATTCTTTAAAACTGAGGGCAAACCTTTTTCTTCTATGAAAATACAGATCATACTCATTTATGTTAATGGTAATTAGTTAAAAGTGAAAAAATGAATTTTAAGGAGGCAGATGGCAAAACAAAGGGAAAGTAAAAATATTCCAGCTTGCTTCGCCACTAGTTGCATCAAATTTGGGTCAGCACATACTCACAATTCCTTTTACAGCCAGTGAATCATTGGAGTTAATCAAAATGAAGATGAGTATTTTCTACTAACTGCTACACCAACAAAAACAGTGTATTAAGTTGAGATAAATTGGGATTGCATCCCTTCAGCCTGGTTTTACTACCAGTTGTCATCACGTGGTGTAGAGGTAGAATTGGATGATACTCTGGGGATCATAATGTCACTAAACTCAACATGTGGGTGCTGAGGTCCCGGTGGGCTCATGTCAGCTGTGCGGGTATGTCAGTATCATGCGCTGGAAGTGAGCTTATGATGTGGTGGAGTTTGTAGTGAACCTGCAACAATGTCTCAGACATTGCATCAATCAACCGTTTTAGCTGAACATTGCAAGCACATGGGGCATTAGTCTGGGAGGGCTCTAATTTAAGCTTGACCAGTGAGGAAGGGAGGCATGTAGTCAGTGTAGAGCACTCAGAGAGGGTGAGCAGAAGTGGGTCACTCTTCTGGCAGAGGCAGGGCCAGAATGGCTGAAAGAATCAGGGATGCAAGTGCCAGTGGCATGATGGAGTAAGGATGCCATCTGCACATAGTACAAAATGCTTGAGTAAATTGGCCATAGCACAGATTTCTTGACATCAACTACATGGAATGTCCAAGTAAACCCCATCCCCAGTGTAAGTTGGACCAGAAGTTTGACTGTGCCATTAACATCAATGTGGGATCTGTTGGTGGTGAATAAAGAGAGTTTTGCTGGAATGGTGTGCATGAGTAGGTGTGTGGTGTGGATGGCAGAGGCATCCAGCACTCTTTCAATAAGAAAGTGAAGATGAGTGATGAGATGATAAGGATCTTCCACTAGGTGTAGTGGTGGTGTTTGCTGACTGCTACTTGTGGTGGTGTTGGGTGGAGTCATCACAAGCCGTGGTACCTAGACTGCCTCACATGCAGAGTTTGGGTAGGTACAGGGCAGGTGGCAGTTTCTTGTTGCTTCACTGAATGTAATGAGAAACCAGCAGAGTGTATAGGTGGGATGGGGAGTAATGTGGGTGTCACCTGCACCATCTATTGTGCTCTCCTGGAGATTGGCTGCGTGTTCGAGTGGAGTGTCAGCAGAAGTCACTGACTATCAGGGATCCAGCACAGGTTATGCCCAGAGTCAGCTGCCAGTTGGCTACAGGTTGTTCTGATGTGTTGTGCCTGCCCTTACATAGCCCATGCTGCCCAAGTGCATTGGAGGAGGCAGGACTGTGTGCATACTGTTGCCACCCTTGTCATCTGCTAGTGCACTTGCAGTCAGGTGCCACTGTCTGTGGCGAATAATTCTGTGGGCCTGACCTGCAAGCCGAAGTTCAGTTTCCAGTGGGTTTGGTGGATATGAAATAAGATGGAGTTTTAGTTCAAGTGGAAGTTTCACTAATCTGTGTTCCCATAAAGTGACCTCTGGACCAACTTGCACATGCAGGTGGTGCCAAAGTTGTGAGGCCCATCTTGAACCAATATGTTCCTCATGAGTAATGTGATGGATTGCTTCAGCTTGTGATCACAACAGGTGCTCAGTGATGACAGACTTCACCATGGCATATTTATGGTGTGATAGATGGCACAAAAGTAAGTCACTGATGAGGTCAGTGATCTCAGATGGCTGACAAGGCAGATGAATCAGGTATTATCAGTGAGAATGCTGTGTATGTCACATAGACTGTCCACCAGTCCATGTTTTGTGGGTTATTTTTGTAACAGGTAGCCTTGGGAACCTGCCCACTGGAATATGCTCTGTAAGTATAGCTTGAGCCAACATATGGTGAGACATGGTCAGCTATGTAGAAGGAAGCAATGATGTATCCATGAAGGAAGGAGTGAGATCAGGATTGAGAGTCCCTTGTGGAGCAGCAGGCTGATATGCTGTGTCAGTCAAGGTTACTGTGGGTTGCATAGCAGTGACTGCAGGTGATGTGCTATGCAGTAGCTATGGGTGTGAGGTCAAACAACGGGGGTGAGGGACCATGATTGTTAAATAGCGAGGTGGTAGATGCATGTAAAATGAATTGGAAGGCCCAATACAGCACTGTGGCACAACTTTCTGCCATCTACTGAAAGTGAATAACCAGCAGAGGTGTGGTGGCGAGGCATTGCGAAGTGATATCTGGCCTTGGAGAGAGTAAACCACAGTCTGGTGCAACCGGCAAAACACATAGAGTAATGCACCCTTGTTTGTGCCCTGGTGCTAGCATGTGCATTTACGTTCATTGTGGTCTGATGGAAGTTAGGTTGGCCACATGTGGCTTGGCATAATACGAATGTACATGTTCCCTTGCAACCGTCTTTTGCATTGTCAGTGGCACCTATGCTTTGCAGTCGTAGTCAAGTGTGTATGCAGGAGTCTGATGCAGGAGTCCGATGCACTCCACAGTAGGCAATCCATTAACAAACACTCAGTAACACATGAAATTGATAATCGAATAATGAAAAAGACTTATGTGGATTCCAGCTGCTAAACTCGGCAGAGATATACACAAAAATTCAACTAGTCAATGTAACTCAATTATTTATTTCTATCTCAAACACACTAAAAGCAAGCATGAGCATGTTCAGGAGCAATCCAGAGGAAAACTAAAGTCAAATATCTTCATTTCCCACATCCTAGTCGTTCAGTTCACTGTCAATAGTTGTCACAAGTATTTCATTTAGATCTGTAGAAAGATTAGCTGTAACATTTACCTACTAAAACTCCTTGCAAGAATGATAACGCCTCCTAACCTAAAGCAAGTTTGCTATGGATTAATCCACTCACATTTGCAACATGTGACTGAAATCTGGGATGGGGCACCCACAGTCTACATGGATAGGTTATTCTCACTTTAGAATAGTGCAGATAAAACAATTGCTGTAAGCAAATATGAGTCATGTAGGGGCTGTTTCATCAACTAATATTTACTCACTGTGTATACTTTGTGTGTCCTTATGACAATTACATTTGTAAAAGAATACAAAGAACTAAGAGTAATTACAATTCATGAACCAGATGTGCTTATCATAGATACTGTGTAATAAATGAGCTACAGATTACAGTTCACCTGCTTCTGGAAGACAGTTCTATAATAGGATGCCAAATAACGTAAAGCAATACCAAGAAAATCTTTTTAATGGCAAATTGAAACATTATTGTTGATTAAAAGATGTTTATTATCTCACATGCTTTCTGAACTCTATCATCGACAATAATGTTTTTGTAAATTACAGTCTATTAGTGGTGGTAAATATCTTAAAATAGTATCAAATATGCCACTGTTTTTATACATTCATTACATCTATGGCATCACACCATTGTCGTAAATGTACAAAAAATGTCTAAGCTCAAGACTGTAATATGATTGCGGACAAATAAATATTATATTATTCACATAGTATGATTTACCCATGCAGGAATCATTTTTCCATTGCATTTTGGTACTGCAGAATCACCCCAAACACCACATGAGCACTACCAAGTATTTGTTACTAAGATCTATGGCTTCAATGAAGTAGCATAGCTACAGAATTCAAGTTACTGTTTCTCATATTGAACAACCATACTGCTAAATGACTGAACACTCAAAACAATTAAGAATTTTATTTATTCATTCATAAAAGACATAAGTTAAAACTGCCACCTTGAAAGCTTTGGGAGGGGTTCAGATAAAATACAAAAATTGAAGTGTGCAGCACACTTGTTTTGACAGAATATCAAATAGCTTGTACACCCCCTCTTAATTTTACCACTATCCTCTTGAAACAAAATAAAATTAAAAAACAAAAATGTGGGATGGCAATAAGACACCTGCTTGGTACAAAGAAATGTATAATTATTATTATTTACTGCCCTTTCTTGAATTTAACTGCACACTCACACAAACATGCAGACACCCAAATACATCCATCTGCAGTGACTGGGAAGGGCAACATAGAGCACACAATGACAAAAGCAACAGAACAGTTGAGGAAGTCATGCTTTCATTTCTTATTACATGCTACACAGTTTTTCTAAAATGTTATTAGACAAATAATATATAAGTAAGTCTGAGGTGCACCCTTTCTTCAAATTTGTCACCTTTGAAACAATCCTTAGCTTACAAATGAGCCATATGGTGTTTAGTCCCAGTCTTGGCACAAAACATTCATGTTAGCCACATTTGCACAAATATCATGAAAGAGTATTGTCATTGTTTACTATTAATTCAGTGCAGATTAAATTTCTGGGAGTTGCACTTCTTCTGTTACTCATTCCACATCCCTGAAGGTTCTCCTATTTAATGGGATCTATAGAATACAATGAATGAATGAGCATGTGAATGTCTGTATCAGTTGGCTAATCACTGGCAACTGTGCAGATATTGACAGTAGTGCTAATATTAAAGGGTAGCACAAAAAGAATGCATGGATTTCACTTGCATAGTATCTGTGGTGGGAGTGGAGTGGTGGCGTGGGGGAACCTGTTGTTTCATAGGTTAGAGTGTACCGTCGTCCCAGTAGCAACAGTGCAGTGGACCGTGCATCATTGCATTTTTGCTGTTGAACATTTCTTCAAAAGTTATGACTCTGTGATCACAGTTCAATAGCTTTTCCATACACACTTCAATGTTCTGCAAAATGGTTCGATATCTGATCGCAACTCAACATTCCATTGCTCCAACTCTGGGCTTGTCTCATCGCTCACTGCAGCACTTTCTGAAGGACAAGTTATATTTTCATCCTTAAAAAATTATGATTGTGCAGAAGATTCACACCATGGTTACGATGAATGGGGACAATTTTGTGAGAGAACGTTTGCTGTTCCTGCTGCTGATGTTATGTTGATGAGGAGCAATGAAGCTCCGTAACAGTGAATGCAGCACATTATGTTGCAGTCCTACGTGATTTTGTGCAGCCATAACTGGACACTACAGGAATGAACATGGCAGACATGTGGTTCCAACAAGATGGACCACAGCCCGCACGGCTAATGACTTCAAGGCAATTGTTCAAGCAAGGTTTCCCCAACACATGATGCCACATTTTGGTGATGTCCACCGACCAGCACTCTCACCAGATTTGGTGGTTTGTGACTTCCACTTATGGGGGTTATCTAAAAAGTAAACTGTACTGCAACAAACCTTGTACAATGACTTGAAAGTTGCAATACATCAAGAGGTTGCTGCTATTTTACGTGACATGCTGACGAAAGTGATGGTGAATTTCAAAGAAAAACTTTTAATGTGTATTCACAAAGAAGGCCTCTATCTGCCTTACATTATATTTAAAACATGAAAAATTTGACATTTCATAAATTCGATATATTATCAATTGTAGTGATGTGAGTACATTTTGTATGTGAACAAAATAACCAATTATACTAGTTTGAAGTCCATGCATTCTTTTTGTGCCAGCCTATACGTGCTGTACAGTTAGCATAATTTCAAAATATTCTTGGCTTCTAACTACTTAGAATTAGGTAATCTATGGATTCTTTACCTGCCTGAATAGCCAAGTGTGTTAAACCACCCACTTCTGGGACAAGGAGAAGTGCACCAGGCCCAGATCAAATACATCTTTTTTTATGAAGTTTCAACATACTGCTGGAGAATAGGACCAGCAACTAGGGTATTAAGTATTTTTATTTTCTTGCAATATTTGTCACAGTTGCGATAATAGACACTTCTTTGTGGTGACTAGTTTCAGACCATCACGCCTATTTTAAAACCATAGCCTTAAGTATGAGTGAAATGTACAGGGTGATTATAATTAAAGTTAAACTTTCAAAATGCTGTAGAAATAACACCACTGGTCACAATGACGTCAAATTGCAATGGCATATTATCAAAGAAGGGGGAAAATAAGATGGCAGAAGAAAAAAATAGTGTGAAAATTAAACAATAGATGGTGTTGTATGTGTCAGAATAAATAAATGAAAACACCTGTCATGCACATGACCCACTGAAGTTGGTATAAACACACCATGTACACAGCTTTTCCTCCTTTCACATCTGCAACATTCACCATGACTGTCTCAACGCAGGAATGCGCTTTCATTGTAAAGCTGTATTACAAGAATGATGACTGTGCACACGTCGCTCTGCAGAAGTTCTGGACACTGAAGGGCTTGAAAAAAGGCGTTGGTCTGATGACTGCCATGGGTCTGGAGAAAATGATTCAGAAAACTGAAAAGATGGGTTCAACCTAGTAGAGGGAGGAAACGAATTTTTTCAATGCCAGTGAAAGCAGTAAGCATGGTGCGTAAAATCCTACGAAACATCTTTCTTTGCTATCCATTCAAAATTACCCATGTGCACAAGTTGTTTCCTGTTGACCTGCCAGCAAGAGAGACCTTTACTTTAGAATTTGTTGCTCGCATGGAAATGGACAATGATTGGCCATGGAAGATTTTGGGGACAGATGAAGCCCACTTATATCTGACAGGATATGTCAACACACAGAACTGCTGAATATGAGCAATGGAAAATCCACACGTGAATCAACCAGAACCACTTCATCCTGAAAAGGTCACTGTGTGATATGGGTTTATAGCATCATTTATCATAGGGCCATATTTCTTCGAAGAGACATGTGCTTCTGGTCCTGTTACCCATACCATCAGTAATAATAATAATAATAATAATAAAGATTTTATTGTCTTTAGGTCATTACAGCAATTGACAATGTCAAATGAAGTTACAATTTATAATACAGTGTGATAAGGTATTGACTACTGAAATATTTTAGCTTATATTACAATAAATGTACAGTGGGTCATCTGTTGGATTACTGCATTTTACAGTTGAAGAATTCATTGATATCATAGAACGGGTGGGCAATAAACCATTCATGCAGTCTTTCTTTGAATGTATGTTCAGGAAGATCCTGTATGGCATGTGGCAGCTTATTAAATAGTTTGTGCCCTGTGACTTCATAGCTATTTATTGATTTTGATAGTCTGTGGTAAGGCATGTATATGGGTTTGATGCTTCTTGTGTTGTAACAATGTACATTTTCTCTACGTTCCACATCTTGTAGGTTCTTCTTCGTAAAGATTAAGACATTGTATATATAGAGGTTTATTACAGTCATAATTTTTTGTTTGGTAAATAAGGGTTTGCAGTGAGCCTTACGTGAAGAATTTGTAATTATCCTAATGGCTTTCTTCTGCAATAATAGGATGTCATGTATAGGACTACAGTTACCCCACAAGATAATGCCATAGGATATTATACTTTGGAAAAATGCAAAATAAGATGATCTGATGTATGTTTCAGGTACACAATTTCTGAGTTGTCTTAATAAATAAATTACTCTAGATAGCTTACTACTAATATAGTTTACATGTTGGCCCCAGGATAACTTTTCGTCTAAATAAACTCCCAGGAATTTAACAGAACTAGGGTCATCAGATAGTGGCTTGTCTCTTAGACTGAAGATTATCTGCTGAGTTTTATTTTCATTTAGCAGGAAACCATTTGCTCTGAACCAATATGCTGCATGAGTGAGTGTATTTTCAGCACAGGTTTTAAGATCATTAAGATTGTTACTGCTATGAAGAAAAGTCGTAGAATCTGCATACAATACAGTGGTGGATCTAATAAACGAGGGGAGGTCATTGATCATTTTCAGAAACAGGAAGTGCCCCAGTACAGATCCCTGAGGCACACCTACTTTAACATTTTCTATGTTTGACATTTCCTTACCAACACGAACTACCTGTTTACGGTTGTTGAGGTAAGCTTTTAATAGCCTGAGACTGTTTCCTTTGATGCCGTAGAATTCTAGTTTCTCTAGTAGTGGCGTGTGCTCAACACAGTCGAAGGCCTTGCTTAGGTCACAGAATGAGACCTGAGCAAAGCCTTTGTTCTCAAAAACTTTGAGGATGTAACTGACTACCATGTTGATTGCATCAATGGTTGACAGATTCTTCCTAAACCCGTATTGTGTAGCATTAATTATTCCTAGATTCTCAAAGTGAGATGATAATTGTTGGTACATGATGCATTCTATTACATTGGAGAATGTGGGTACTATTGAAATAGGCCTGTAACTAGATGGAGAGTCTTTATCTCCCTTTTTGTATACTGGGACGACCCTAGACAGTTTTAACTCATCAGGAAAATATCCCTCAAGTAAGCACTTGTTTATGCAATGGGTTAAAGGGTACAGAATGCAATCACACACTTTTTTTAGCAGGTTGCATGATATGCCATATATATCTAAGCTATCAGATGATTTCAGTTGTTTTATGACCCCTTGTACATATCTAGGTGTTACTTCGGAGAAGGTTAGCATGCTTGTATTTAGTGACTGTCTACCCCAATTTTGGGAGAGTAACTCTGATGGACTAATGTCTGGTTTGATAATTGTGTCTCCTATTTCTTTCACTGAATTAATAAAAAACTCATTGAATGTTTGTGGTGGGATATTAATTTTGTCTTTTTTAGTATCTGTGGCAGCACTGTTAATTACTTTCCAAGCGGTTTTGCATTTATTGGTGGCATTATGTATGCTGTTGGCATTGTAGGTTTTTTTGGCCTGCAGGATGGCTTTTTTGTATTCATTCCTGCATTCCACATAGGCTGATTTGGCACAGTCAGACTTCATACTATTGTATATGTTGTACAGTAACAAAACTTGTTTCTTTAGATCTGTCAGCTGTTTAGTGTACCATATATTTTGTCTGTTTTGAGATTTGGATTTGTGGCTGCTGTCCATTATTTTTATTTTCTTTATGGGAATACTATAGTTAAATAGGGTCAAGAATGCATTAAAAAATCTATCAAATATTATTTTGGCTGGCAGGTCATTACTTGAAGTGTAATGTCGATTGACACTACAATGGCCAAACCAGTCTCTGTCAGCAAGGGAATTACGAAATGTGTTAATTTTATCCTCAGTTAGGGGTCTGGTAATCACAACTGTTGGGACAGGTCTGTTTGCATTGCTCCTATTGAGGGGAATTTTACTTGCATAATTTAGAGATACGGAGTCATGGTCAGAGAATGGGAACACTACAACTTCGCAAGTGTTTTCAGTGGTCTGGAAATTTACAAAGATGTTATCTAAACATGCTTTGTTTCTTGTGGGCCTGTTATTAACATGATGTAAATTGTATTGTCTTAGTAAGTTTTCCAGATCTGCAACACTACCCTTACATTTAGTAACATCAAAATCAGCATTCAAATCACCTCCTATTCCAATATCATAGTGTATCCATTTAATATTACTTAATTCACTCAATAGCATGTCCATTTTTTCTAAAAATATGTTAATGCTTCCCTTTGGTGATCTGTACATGGATACTACTATTAGCTTATGACTATTAATGATTATACCCGTAACTTCAAAGTGTGTTCATCTCACAACGAATTTAGGTGTAGTTTGGTTATTGTACAATTGAGTGACTGGTTGGAATAAATTGCCACACCACCTCTAATGTGCTCTTTCCTATAGTAGCCATTTACTATACTAAAATTGTCAAATTTGGCAACTGAAAGTTCATTCTCATTAGCCCAGTGTTCACTCAGACAAAAAATATCAAACTGGTTATCAAGACCACACTCATTTATGATAAGTTCTTTATCTTTCAGTCCTTGAACGTTAAGGTAACATATTTTAAGATCCATGCTCTTATTGCTTACACACTGAACACTATGATGATTGGTTTTCAAACCTTTTTCAGGGCTTATCTTTTGGATTTCTGCCTCTTGTTGCTTTTTATTAAAAAATTGTTCACTTGGAGTGGTAGCACATCTACTGTTGTATGCCTACTCTTCCCTCCTTGTGATGATATTGTAGATGAGGCTGCTAATACAGGAATTGATGGAACTGCTGTTGTGGTGTGTGGAGGCACTGTTGTGGCATCTGGTGACTGAGGAGATAAGGTGAATGCTTCTTCTTCTGCTGCTGTTGAATCTTGCTGGTGAAGTGTGATAGGTACTGCTGCTGGCTATGAGTGTCTTTTGCACAACCATGACATTCCAGCTCTCCAACAGCATGGATGTGTGGATGGGATCATTGTCATGCAAGATGTTGCACCTCTGCACATTGTAAATCTCATTAAGCAGCTGCTGGAGCTCCATTTCGGAAATGCTGGAATTATCGGCGGCCATTTTCCTACAGCCTGGCCATCCCAATCACTTAATGTTAATCTGGTGACTTCTGGCTGTGGGGCTATCTAAAAGATGCTGTGTTTAGTGTTCCAGTTGCAAACTTAGCTGCATTGAAGGCATGCATTGCACAACACATTCTGAATGTGACCCTGTAAACACTTCAATCAGTTGTGGAACATGGTGTTTCTTGATTTCAACTTGTTGCAGAAAACAGTGGACAGAATATTTAACACGTTTTTCACCAGTCACATGGAAATTAATAATCTGATTTGATTTTGATTAACGCTTTTTATGTGGTTTTTGGCTTCAGGACAATTAAAAACTGATGTTATTGATGCTTTTTATGTGGCTTTTGGACTCAGGACAATTAAAAACTGATGTGAGTGATGCTTTTTATGTAGTTTTTGGCCTCAGTACAATTAAAAACCAGTTTTTCCCACCTGATGTAATATGACATTGCCGTGGTGGATGGTCTTATGTAACTAACAGTACCACACCTGTATACCCATGCACACTGAGGAATACAGTTTGTTTAATGTCAGACGTACATCTTAGACACTGTTGTATGATTTATTTTTCATTTGTAGTCAACCACTATTAAATTATGATGCTTACAGCACCATCTATTACTACATTTTGTAACTATTTACTGTTCTTCTGCCATACGTTTTCCCCCTTCTCCGATAACATTCTGTTGCAATGTGAAATCATTCTGACCAGTGGTGTTATTTCTACAGCACTTTGAAAGTTTAACTTGAATTATATTCACCCTGTACATTTGTGGACTATGATTACACTTATATCTAAGGCCATGGTTTGAAAATAGACATGACTGTCCTAAACTAGTCACCACAAAGAAATGAAATAGTATGACCGGTATATAACTTTTTTACTGATTTTGGGTACATCCTTGCTCCATATCAGGCTTCTGACACTCTTCTGAAATGCTTCTGCTTTTCTCCCCCCCTCATTTATTTCTCTGTCATTTTTTTCCATCTCCCTGTATCAGGCTTCCTAGGTACTTGAAACTCTCCACTCTCCTCAATCGTTCCTCACCAATTGTTATTCCAGTTCTTCCTCTCTCCTTCTTTCCCGTTATGATAATCATCTCACTCTTACCTATACTAAATTTCATCCCGTAGGGACCGATGGCCTTTGTAGTCTGGTCCCTTCAACCCCCTCCATAAACCAACCAACCAACCATCCCATATTCTTGTACTGTTTCTTCCCATACGTCCAACTGCTCTTGTACTTCCTCCTCCTTATTCCCCCAAATCATCAGATCATCTGCAAACACCATAGCTTTTATCTTCCTTTCACCAATTACTTGTGCTGCTATACTCATTATGTCATCCATCACTACAGTGAAGAGTAATGGTGAAAGTGCACTTCCCTGCCTCAAGCCATTCTTCTGTTCAATCCAAGCTGATCTCTCCCACTTTCACACAGCTCACACTTATATAGTAAATTTCCCTTATCCTCCAAATAATCTGTTTTACTACTCCTCTGTCCTCCAGGGCACTTTGCTTCTATGTACACTATCATATGCTTTTTTAATGTCTAGGAAGGTCATTAGTAGATCTATTCCATATCCATAGTGCTGTTCCTGCAGCTGTCTTACACCAAAAATTAGATCCACCTTGGACCTTCCTGTTCTGAAGCCATGTTGCTCTTCTCTCATTCTTTCTTCTTATTTTGGCTGAATTCGTGCTTCCAAAATTTTCTCAAAAACCTTTGCAGAATGACTCATCAGTGTTATCTTCTGATAGTTCTTGCACTCTTTTCTATTTCCCTTCTTAAAAATCCAGACAATTATTCCCTTCTTTCAGTCTTCTGGGATCATCTTCTGTCTCCACACAATTTTCATTACTTGATATAGCCATTGCATCCCCACCCCTCCTGCTGCTCTCACCATCTCTACACTTAGCTCATCCAGACCTGTTGACTTCCCTCCCTTTACCTTGCCCCATGCCTCTTCCACTTCTCCCCATGTAAGGTCTTTTACTATTTGCTGTTCCTCATCTTTTTCCTCCTCAGCTTGTTCCTCCTCATCCAGGTCCTGATCCAGGTTCAGGAGTTCCTCAAAATACTCCTTCCACATATTCTTGAGTTCCTCCTTATTCCCTACATCTTCTCCACTTTTGTTCACCATTTGAACATAACCTGTTGTACCATTCTTCCTCTCACTTTTAATCATCCCATATAACACCTTTTTTGAACCTTCACTATCCTCCTCCATCATTCTGGTCCACTGTTCCATCCACTTTCTTCTTTCCACCACCACCACTCTTTGCTTCTTTCTTTCTTGCCTGATACTCTTCCCTTGTCTCTACTGTTATCTTCCAGAACCATACCCTAAAGGCTCTATTCTTCTTTTGTACTATATCCTTTGCTTTATCATTCTACCAGGGTGTTTCTTTCAATCTCTTTTTGTTGCTTGTCCTCCCACATATTGCTTCTGCCGCACTCACTAATGTTCCATTAAATCTACCCCATTCCTCTTCTACCATTTTTGGTTCATCCTTTGGGATGCTTTCCTTTACTCCTTGTAGGTACTGTAGCCTGCTTTCTTCCTCCTTCAACTTTCATACCCTTATACGTCTTTCCTGGTTTCCTGTCCCTTTATTATCCTTAGTCCCTCTCAGGTTCATTACCAGCAAACAGTGATCACTATCCAAGGCCTCTGATGGTAATACCTTAATGTCAATGATATTCCTATTCATCTTGTACAGGAAGTAGATAACTACTGACTTTCTCTTTAAGTCTTGACTGTACCAGGTAATCGTGTGGCTCTCCCTTTTCCTGAAACACGAGTTCCCAACCAGCAAACCATTCCTTTGACAGAACTCCAATAGTCTTTCACCTTCCTCATTTCAGCATCTCCAACCCTCTGGTCCAAGCACACTTTTGCAGCCTTGTCTTTCTCTTCCAACATGTGCATTTAAATCCCCCATTACTGTATCATATTCTTCCCATCCACTTCTACATTCCCTCTTCAAACTCTTGCTTCTCCTCAGAAATGCAACCCACCTGTGGTGCATACACTATGGTCATCCCCTTGAGTGACATTTTGGTCTTCATCATCCTATCACTTATCCTCTTCACTTGCTCTTTTAATCCATCTTTTACTACTATACCAAATCCATTTCTCCTTCCCTCCTCATTTCCACTCCAGTACAGTTGGTAGCCTTTCCTCAGTTCTCTCCTTCCTTCTCCTTTCCATCTCATTTCAGCTAACCCCAATAGGTCTAACTTCCTTCTTTCCATAATGTCTGCCATCTCCTCCACCTTTCCAGCCAATGTTTGTATATTTAATGTTCCAAATTTTAGTTCTTGTTTTATATAGAACAGGCCTCGGAAAGGACTGGAAGAAAATAAAAATATCAAATCCACCTCACGGATTAACAGGGTGGATGTGAAACTTCCTGGCAGATTAAAACTGTGTGCCCGACCGAGACTCGAACTCAGGACCTTTGCCTTTTGCGGGCAAGTGCTCTACCATCTGAGCTACCGAAGCACGACTCACGCCCGGTACTCACAGCTTTACTTCTGCCAGTACCTCATCTCCTACCTTCCAAACTTTACAGAAGCTCTCCTGCGAACCTTGCAGAACTAGCACTCCTGAAAGAAAGGATATTGCGGAGACATGGCTTAGCCACAGCCTGGGGGATGTTTCCAGAATTCACTCCTGAAAGAAAGGATATTGCGGAGACATGGCTTAGCCACAGCCTGGGGGATGTTTCCAGAATTCATTCTCATTCTGGAAACATCCCCCAGGCTGTGGCTAAGCCATGTCTCCGCAATATCCTTTCTTTCAGGAGTGCTAGTTCTGCAAGGTTCGCAGGAGAGCTTCTGTAAAGTTTGGAAGGTAGGAGATGAGGTACTGGCAGAAGTAAAGCTGTGAGTACCGGGCGTGAGTCATGCTTCGGTAGCTCAGATGTTAGAGCACTTGCCCGCAAAAGGCAAAGGTCCCGAGTTCGAGTCTCGGTCGGGCACACAGTTTTAATCTGCCAGGAAGTTTCATATCAGCGCACACTCCGCTGCAGAGTGAAAATCTCATTCAGGGTGGATGTGGTTTTCGGGCAGTTTCCCACATCCACCAATGTAAATACTGTGCTGGTTCCCAAGTAATGCTTCATACAAACAATGCGCAAATACTTTGAAAAACGATGTCACATTTGACTATACGATAATACTAGTCGCAGACAGAAGGGGTAAATAAATTCATCCCTTTGGGGGAGGGGGCAGAATGTGGAAATAGCTTTAAAATCCCTTTGGAACTGGCGACCTCATTGTATTATTAGCCTATATAAGGGTACCATTGGTTCTCTGTGATGATTGGGGAAGCACCATATCAATCCCAACCAGGCACTGGATGGATAAAGGACACTGGAAAGGAAGGAAGGAATCAGATACATGCCATTATATAAGACAGTTGGATGTTGGAGCTAATTCCTCCTTTTCTGGGACTAAGGTATTTTAAAATGTGGTGATTTCAGCCATTTTGCTTTTGGTTGCCTCAGGTGAAGTGAGTTATGAAGAAAAACTGAGTCCCACATAGCTTACTGAATCTTTAAAGGATAGAAAAACGTTCCTCATTTTGATATCAGGCTAATTAGTAAAACTACAAATAATTTACAAGAACAAACACACAGTTCTCGGTCAAAAGTGTAAAGCTTCTTTTATCAGCCCACTACTCACACATCGTAGATTAACTGCAGCTGGCAAGAACTATTTTTAGAGATACCATTTTTCATTCTGATCAGTCAAATAGAACATTAGTAACTCTATATTTAAAATATGATGACAAGATATTACTGACTGCTCTGAGTACGTATAACTGTCTTCATAATTGCAATTACTGACACAGTATCCTTGCTGAGTGTGTCCTCAGAAGGTCTACCACTGGAGCTGTCAAAGCAATGTTACTTCTAATGATCAAAGAATGTACTTAACAGATATTGCTTGCAAAGGAAAGTGTTTTTTATAGTTGCCTCCAGCACAGTTCAATTACTATTGTCTGAATGGTATTTTCTAAAGTGTGGCAAACAAAGCCATGGTTGATTTTCTGCTACTGGGCTTTCCTTTGAGGACTACAACATGATTACTCAGTCAAATTCTATCCTTTATAGAGCTGAGAGTGGTACAATTGCTTGTTGCCATGAATCAGGAAATTTTCTATCCTTCAAATCAAATTAAAAAGGTCAAGGAGGAAATTCCTAGCTTTACTTATGAGGTAACTCAACATGTTTTACGTTTGTCATGACCTGGTGTTGTGCTTTGTGCCACAAACAAGGCAGTAACCTGTTCCCACATGGAATAGTGACAAATATACATTTTGGCATTTCCGGGAATGAAATCCCACCAGTTCCTCTAGAAGTTAACCTGTGGCAGCATAAAACTACAGCCTGAATGTCACTTCAATGCACTGTCATGGTATGGACAATGTTTCTTGAGTTTCAGAGAGTCATTCCTCATAACAGTATTTACAGGAACCTTTCCATCTTCCTCTGATGATCTTAATATGAAAGAAAAGATTTTGTGGAATGATTTTCTAACTATCCTTTTTTCATTGACAGTATGGTACCATTTACCCACCACTGTGAAGAATGTTACAAGATTCCTTGTAATTGGTTTGTTCTTGAATTACAACCCTATCACACACCCTTTGCCAATTACAGAGCAGCATTCTTTCTTCACCAGAGAACTGTCTTCTGAGACAGATTGTCTAGTTTGTCACTAGCATATCTACAGTACAATGGAAAGCATTGGTAATGAAATCCATCCATTTTTTAATTTTATTCCTGTGTTCAAACATCATCCAGTTTGTTTACAATGCCCACACTGAGCTGCTTGCTTTTGAAGACAGTTCTGTCTGGAAATTCTGGCCAGATTGGAAGTGCTCCTTAGAATGCAGCTCACCAACTACTTCTCATTCACCAATGTCCAAACAGCTGTGAAAGCATAATGAGACATTAGTGGTGGATAATCATCCCACATCACCACTGAAGGGTCTGCTCTCTTGTGCCAACAGAAGATACCTTTCTAGTAATATGAGGTTCCCAAGAGCTCATAACATAAGGCAGATGATAGGTGGAGCTCAAAAAGTAGTGAAATCAGTGAAAATTACATAAAGTACATAAAGGAGAAATAGAATGTGGGGTTGGGGAGCTTTGATATTACAACAAAACTCCTGCTTTACAGACTTATGAAAAGATGGGTACAACAAAGACTTGTCAAAGTAGATTGTGATGAGCATAACATGAGACAAATGATGTGTGCCATTTATTTAGACATATGACTCTCAACTCTCATCCTCTAATTGAAGAATATAACCTCTTGCCAAAAGGACAATGGGATATTTAAATTCTTGTTTTTTGCACATCCACACATGGAGATCTTTCTTATCAAGATTTTCAGCCACTCCATATGATTTCAAAATGTGTGCTGTTGTAAAGTAGTTCGTGGACAGTAAAATTTTTTAAATGAACTGACCATCCCAGAGTCCTGACTTGGACTCTACGGAACACCCTTGAGACTATTTAGAATGTTGACTTTGCTCCAGATCACAATGTTTAACATCACTACCTTATCTGGTTTTGGCTCTTGAGGAAGCATGGGCTGTTATTCCTCCACAGACATTCAGACACCTCAGTATCCCCAGCAGAGTTCCATCTTTCAGGAAGGCGAAGGGTGGATGTACCCCAGACTAGTAACCACTTACAGCTACTTGGATGGTTTTTATAAGATAGTGCAGATTTTATCCAACTTAGGATAACAACTTAAAATCTATCAGGAAGGCAAACAATGGATATACCCCACATTAATAAACACTGATAGCTACTTGGATGGTTTTTATACGATAGTGCAGATCTTATCCAACTTAGGATAACAACTTACAATCTATGAGGAAGGCAAACAGTGGATATACCCCACATTAATAACCACTGATAGCTACTTGGATGGTTTTTATATGATAGTGCAGATTTTAACCAACTTAGGATAACAACCTTCATATTTCCCATGCTGACTCAGTGTAGTCAAGAGCACACATACATTTCTGGACCCTGTTTCTGGTTTTGTGCACAGTTTTTCCTTTATGCTCTCTACTGACAAGGAAAACCCCCCATTGCACCCCCCTCAAATTTAGTGGGAAGAGGGCTCAGTGGACACCCATCAAAAATTGAACACACGGATCAAGCATGAAAAGCAGAAAGAAGTACTGGACTGTGGAAAAAAAAAAAAAAAATAAAATAATAAATAGATAGATACAATGAATGGTCCAAGGAGAAGTACTGCAATATACACTCCTGGAAATGGAAAAAAGAACACATTGACACCGGTGTGTCAGACCCACCATACTTGCTCCGGACACTGCGAGAGGGCTGTACAAGCAATGATCACACGCACGGCACAGCGGACACACCAGGAACCGCGGTGTTGGCCGTCGAATGGCGCTAGCTGCGCAGCATTTGTGCACCGCCGCCGTCAGTGTCAGCCAGTTTGCCGTGGCATACGGAGCTCCATCGTAGTCTTTAACACTGGTACCATGCCGCGACAGCGTGGACGTGAACCGTATGTGCAGTTGACGGACTTTGAGCGAGGGCGTATAGTGGGCATGCGGGAGGCCGGGTGGACGTACCGCCGAATTGCTCAACACGTGGGGCGTGAGGTCTCCACAGTACATCGATGTTGTCGCCAGTGGTCGGCGGAAGGTGCACGTGCCCGTCGACCTGGGACAGGACCACAGCGACGCACGGATGCACGCCAAGACCGTAGGATCCTACGCAGTGCCGTAGGGGACCGCACCGCCACTTCCCAGCAAATTAGGGACACTGTTGCTCCTGGGGTATCGGCGAGGACCATTCGCAACCGTCTCCATGAAGCTGGGTTACGGTCCCACACACCGTTAGGCCGTCTTCCGCTCACGCCCCAACATCGTGCAGCCCGCCTCCAGTGATGTCGCGACAGGCGTGAATGGAGGGGCGAATGGAGACGTGTCGTCTTCAGCGATGAGAGTCGCTTCTGCCTTGGTGCCAATGATGGTCGTATGCGTGTTTGGCACCGTGCAGGTGAGCGCCACAATCAGGACTGCATACGACCGAGGCACACAGGGCTAACACCCGGCATCATGGTGTGGGGAGCGATCTCCTACACTGGCCGTACACCACTGGTGATCGTCGAGGGGACACTGAATAGTACACGGTACATCCAAACCGTCATCGAACCCATCGTTCTACCATTCCTAGACCGGCAAGGGAACTTGCTGTTCCAACAGGACAATGCACGTCCGCATGTATCCCGTGCCACCCAACGTGCTCTAGAAGGTGTAAGTCAACTACCCTGGCCAGCAAGATCTCCGGATCTGTCCCCCATTGAGCATGTTTGGGACTGGATGAAGCGTTGTCTCACGCGGTCTGCACGTCCAGCACGAACGCTGGTCCTACTGAGGCGCCAGGTGGAAATGGCATGGCAAGCCGTTCCACAGGACTACATCCAGCATCTCTACGATCGTCTCCATGGGAGAATAGCAGCCTGCATTGCTGCGAAAGGTGGATATACACTGTACTAGTGCCGACATTGTGCATGCTCTGTTGCCTGTGTCTATGTGCCTATGGTTCTGTCAGTGTGATCATGTGATGTATCTGACCCCAGGAATGTGTCAATAAAGTTTCCCCTTCCTGGGACAATGAATTCACGGTGTTCTTATTTCAATTTCCAGGAGTGTAGATTACCATGAGAGAGTTGTTGTTAAGTGGTTACAGTATTGGACTAGAAAGTGGGCAAGCTGATATTCAAACCCCCTCAGGCCACTTTTTTTTTTTTTTTTTTTTTTTTTTTTTTTCGTTGTTTGCTTTATTCAAATTTGTGTCTGTGTGATGGTGTAACATCTGTTTGCAACAGTGAGGTGTAAGGTAGGGACCTATAATGATAGTTGATTCTGCACAAATACTCTATTTGCATCCGAAAAGAAGTGGCTTTTGAATATAAACTGCAAATGTTTGATGACAAGGTGACAAGTCAGTCGAATCCTCCACCGAAAAACACATCTTGTGCATCATTCATGGCATTAGCGATAGTACGTGTGTCATATGATACACTATTTGATCAAAAGTATCCAGACATCCACAAAAACATATGTTTTTCATATTAGGGCATTGTGCTGCCACCTACTGCCAGGTTCTCCATATCAACGATCTCAGTAGTCATTAGACATTGTGAGAGAGCAGAATGGGGCATTCTGAGGAACTCATGGACTTCAAATGTGGTCAGGGGACTGGGTATTACTTGTGTCATATGTCTGTATGCCAGATTTCCAGACTCATAAACATCCCTAGGTCTACTATTTCCAATGACACAGGCCACCGACAGTTGAAGAGAGTCATAATGTGTAATAGACAGACATCTATCCAGATCATCACACAGGAAATCCAAACTGCATCAAGATCCATTGCAAGTTCTATGACAGCTAGGCTTTAGGTGAGAAAACTTGGATTTCGTGGTCGAGCAGCTGCTCATAAGCCACACATCACACAGGTAAATGCCAAATTACGCCTCGCTTGGTGTAAGGAGCGTAAATATTGGACAATTGGACAGTGGAAAAACGTTGTGTGGAGTGACGAATCACGGTACGCAATGTGGCGATCTGATGGCAGGATGTGGTTATGGCGAATGCCCAGTGAACATCATCTGCCATTGCGTGTAGTGCCAACAGTAAAATTTTGAGGCGGTGGTGTTATGGTGTGGTTGCATTTTTCATGGAGGGGGCTTGCACCCCTTGTTGTTTTGTGTGGCACTATCACAGCACAGGTCTGCACTGATGTTATAAGCACCTTCTTGCTTCCCATTGTTGAAGAGCAATTCGAGGATGGCAATTGCATCTTTCAACACAATCAAGCATCCATTTATTATGCACGGCCTATGACGGAGTGCTTGCATGACAATAACATCCCTGTAATGAACTGGCCTCCACAGAGTCCTGACCTGAATCCTATAAAACACCTTTGGGATACTTCGGAACACCGACTTCTTGCCAGGCCTCACCAACCGATATTGATACCTCTCCTCAGTGCAACACTCCGTGAAGAATGGGCTGCCTTCCCCAAGAAACCTTCCAGCACCTGGTTGAACGTATGCCTGCTAGAGTGGAAGCTGTCACAAAGGCTAAGGGTGAACCAACACCATATTGAATTCCAGCATTACCAGTGGAGGGCACCACAAACTTATAAGTCATTTCCAGCCAGATGTCTGGATACTTTTGATCACATGGTGTAGGAATCTCTTATCGACGCACCTAATTTGTATGACTTGTAATTGAGTGAGATATATGAATGGGCGATCACTCCCACAGAAATGATGAAAACATAATAGTTTGTCACATAAGCTGCAACAAATGAATGAAACAGTTTCACAATCACACAATTTCTCTGTGCTCTGTCAAAACTTGTGTTTTTTAAAGTTGTGTTCCATTTTGAAAGTCTCAACTCTTGAATTCCTTTGTCGTAATATAGTTCACACCCATTTATTTGTTATTTTCATTTCAGTGAGACACCTATGTGGTATGTACTACATGACTCATATTCTATAATCAATACATAGTATGACCCAATGACCAAACGGACAGTTCATAATGTTGTGTGTGGGGTGGGGGGGAAATATAAATGGCACGGAATCATTTTGAAAACAGGTTGCCAGCTTGGCAGTCCAACACCATGACCACTCACTCACGACACCATTGTCATATCAGGCTGCTCTTTGTTGCACTACTTGTTCTTGGACCATTCACTGTTTCTATTTTGCTTTTTATTCATAGTTCAGTGCACCTTCTTTGTTTCCATGCTTGATCTGTGTTCAGATTTTGACAGGCTATCCACTGGGCTGTCTTACCATTAAATCCACGGAGGGTGCAATGGGGAGTTTCGTTGTGAACTACAAGTTGTCAGGCTCCAAACTTCTATCTACAACACTATTTGCCTGCTAGTAAAATATCAGGCGACATGTGCTGCAATTCTCCTTCTTTCAGCTGTTCTTCCATTTTCGACACACACACCTGTCTTTTGCAGACAGTGTCCTATGTCTGTAGCCCTATCATTCAACCACGTAAGTAGTTCTGGACTGGAATAACAATTACCCACATAAACAGTGTGTAATTTCTGTAGGTACAATCCTAAAGCATGTCCATCATATTTCCTGGTTCTCCCAGACCATATTCTTTCATGACAGACATCTCTGGCGTAACTAAATGTGACCAGTCTCACAACTGTATAACATAAACATTATTCCAAATGAGCTCTTATTACAGCAAGAAGGAATGTACTGCACGAAGATTAATCTCCCTTTGAACTTCCAGAATACTTTAATAAAACATGTCATTTTCATTAAGCCATTCTGTAACACTAAAGGTTCTCAGAAATGTTACAGTTGTAGTTTCTGTTGCTTTCACCTGTACCACAGTTCCAACGTAGCCCAACATAGCAAGGCCATATTGGCAGTCAGTCATGTGTAATCTAGCCCCTGCTATATATGAATGTTTCAACTTTTCTGAAATCATGTGTTAGTCTGGCCTTACCACAGTTGTGCCTATGGTGCAGCTGTCTGTGTCACTCAGGCACACAAGTCATCAGGCTGAAGCAAGGACCATGAGTGAGGTTTAAATATATTCATGAAAAATTTCTGACAAGTAATGATGTTTTTGATGGTTCGTACATTCAGAAACATTCCAGAAATTAAATATTTGTAGTGGAAATGGATACAATTCAAAAAGAGGCATAGATATATTTCAAGGAAGTTGTCCAACAAATGTTGGAAACACTATGGGCCACCATTTGAGTGTGTAAGGAAAACATGTTAACTAAATTTAAAAAAGTGGATCTTTTGATGAATTTTAAAGTTCACTTCAACCACTCATATTTCAATCACTTTTCGAAAAGCTTGGTTATGCCATACTAGTGACAAGCAGGGAGAAAGGTTCAGTCATACATTAATCCTAGTTCCACAGATCACGAATACATCATTTCGTATTGATGTGGAACATGTCACTTTAAAATAAGTTTTCTTTACACAAAATGGTTAATTTTTTTCTCAGTTACTACTTCATATCTAACAATTCATCTATTGAGTAGAAGGAACTGTCATTCAGAAATTCTTTTAATTTGCTTTTAAATGTTTGTTGGCTATCTGAAAGACTTTTAATACTATTTGGAAAATGACCAGAGATTTTTGTGGCAGCATAATAATTCACCCTTTTCTGTGTCAAAGTGAGATTTAACCCAGAATAGTGAAGATCATCCTTTCTTCTAGTGTTATAGCTATGCACTTTGCTGTTACTTTTGAACTGGAATGGGTTATCAATCAAAAATTTCATAGGTGAATATATGTATTGCGAAGGTATTGTGAATATCCAGAGTTTCTCAAATATGTGTCTGCATGGTGACGTTGGGTGGGCTCCAGCTGTTATTCTGATTGCACACTTTTGTGCAATGAATATTTTCTCTCTTAATGATGAATTGCCCCAAAATATGATGGCACATGAAAGCAGTGAATGAAAATAGGCATAGTAGGCTGATTTACTGATATGTTTATCACCAAAATTTGCAATAACCCTAATAGCATAAGTAGCTGAACCTAACCGTTTCAGCAGATCATCAATGTGTTTCTTCCGATTCTATTTCTCATCAATGCACACACCCAGAAATTTTGAATATTCTGCCTTAGTAACAGACTTCTGTTCATAGTCTATATTTATTAGTGGTGTTAAAGCCATTTACTGTACAGAATTGCATAGGCTGTGTTTTCTCAAAATTAAGTGAGAGTTCATCTGCAGAGAACCACTTAATAATTTTCTGAAAGACATTATTTACAATTCCGCCCCCGGTAGCTGAGTGATCAGCGTGACAATGTCAATCCTAAGGGCCCGGGTTCAATTCCTGGCTGGGTCAGAGATTTACTCCATTCAGGGACTGGGTGTTGTGTTGTCCTAATCATTATTTCATCCCCATCGCAAAACGGTGTCAAATCGAAAGACTTGCACCCAGTGAATGATCTACCCTATGGGAGGCCCTAGTCACACATTTATTTATTTTCTTGGCCGATTCCTGCTTGTTGGGTGTGGTGACTATACTTGTATCATCAACAAAAAGAGCTAGCTTTGAATCTTCATGAATACAGAGCTGCAAGTCATTAATATATATTAAGAGCAATAAGGGACCCAAGATTGAACCCTGTGGGACACCATTCTTGATACCTCCCCAGTTAGAGGACACTGCTGACTTTTGCAGACTATCTGTACTGTTGATTTCAACTTTCTGCATTCTTCCAGTTAAATATGAATTAAACCATTTGTGCATGGTCCTACTGATACTACAATACTTAAGCTTGTTGTGGTATTCTGTGCAAGCTTCTTCATCTCCCAGTACCCACTGCAACCTACATCCTTCTGAATCTGCTTAGTATATTCATCTCTCTGTCTCCCTCTACGATTTTTACCCTCCACGCTGCCCTCCAGTACTAAATTGGTGATCCCTTGATGCCTCAGAACATGTCCTACCAACCGATCCCTTCTTCTAGTCAATTTGTGCCACAAACTCCTCTTCTCCCCAATTCTATTCAGTACCTCATCATTAGTTGTGTGATCTACCCATCTAATCTTCAGCATTCTTCTGTAGCACCACATTTCGAAAGCTTCTATTCTCTTTTTGTCTAAACTATTTATCGTCCATGTTTCACTTCCATACATGGCTACACTCCATACAAATACTTTCAGAAACTACTTCCTGACACTTAAATCAATACTCGATGTTAACTTAAGCTTACCTAGAAGAATTTCATGATTCACACTATCAAAAGCCTTTGAGAGATCACAAAATTTCCCAATGGGTGATGTTCGGTTATTTCTGTTGAAAATGCCTATCTGAAAACCAAACTGACATTTTGTTAGTACTTCATTTTTACAAAAGTGTGATGCCACTTTTGAATACATTACTTTTCCAAGAATTTTGGGTAAAGCTGGCAGAGGTGAGATTGGGTGGTATTTGTTAGTATCAGACCTTTTCCCTTTTTTTATGCAATGGTTTAACAATAGCCTATTTCAGTCTATCTGGAAAAATGTCATTTTTCAATGAGCTGCTGCATATGTGGCTGAGAACCATACTTATTTGTTGGGAACAAGCTTTTAGCACTCTGTGGGAAATGCGATCAATTCCATGTTAAGTGTTTACTTTTGAGTGAATTTATTATTTTCCTAATTTCATTAAGAGAAGTGGGTTGAATTCAGATGGCACGTCAATATGATTGCTGATGTTACACAGATACTAACTGCAGATGTTCACGGAGGGGGAAATAGTACCCAAAAACTTTTAGAAGCAGAAATGAATTTTATGGCTACTATCAGTCTAGAAGCGTTCCATACGTCTGCTAAATTTCCTTATTTAACTACTTGCATACCAGTCAGTACAACAAAGAAACAGGCATTTTCTGAACATTTCGTGATTAGTTTACAAATAACTTCTTCATATTTAAAATCAGTACATCAATTTGCATTAGCATAAGCTGAAATTTTCAATTACATACATTTGGCAGGCATGTGCACAATGGAAAGGAACATACATTTCCAGATGTGCATACTGAAAATTATCACCATAATGAAAGTGTATGTTGTTGCACACGAATATTAACTTTTCCAGCTAAAATATTTATGAAAGCCTTCTCAGGATAAGCTATTATTTGATTAGAATTAAAGTAGTTCAAAATTTATCACTTCATGGATGTTCAGAACTTGCCCCATTTGGAAATGGTGTGTGTAGTCTGTCCTCTGTGCCTGTACTTTTTCGATCAGACTTCCAGACAGTCTTCAAGTGCCATTAAAGCTTTAGAGAAAATTTGGCAAAGTACCTATAAAATTACAATCAATTTCTTTTTGATCCTAAGTCTGGAAAATTCCTCTATGAATTCTTTGCTGTGTGTTAAGTCATAAAAACTGAATGAATATGCATTTTGATAATGAAGGGCTACGAGCCCATAGTGAATGAAATAAACACTCTATTCTAAGGTACTTGTAATTCAGCAACATTGCCTTTATTTACACTGTGCGGTACATTATACAATTCTGAAATATTTCCCTGAAGACTCAACACAGCTTTACAATCTTTAACCTGTATATCCAAATTATGAAGTATAGAAATTAGCAGTTTCAGTATATTTGTCATGAATTTATATCCATATATATGTATATGTATATATATATCTGTAAATGTTCCTTATGAATTAATTGGTGTTCTACTTACATTTCACATTCAGACACAAAATATGTATCCTTATGATATATTGGTGTTCTTTAACTCAGAGCACATAAGTGCTCTGATAATTTATAATTACAGCTAAATGATAATTATGGGAAGGTACACATTATGTGATCTACACAATTTTACACTAATGTACAATTTTGGTTACAGTAAAACTCTTCCAATACCACAATTAAAAACAAAATCTAAAGCTATCCAAACAAAAATCTGCAATCTCAGGGGTATAGACTTTGTATGTAATACTGCTAGTAACCTAAACTGACAACAGGAACATTTAAAAAGCAACTGAACTTAAACAATTGTTTTAAAATACATGAGAAATTTTGATGACCAAGGAGATTGCTTCATACACCAAAACAGTGTAACTCAAGTCCTGCTCTGAACAGAAATTTGTGCACTATAGTAACAATTGATAAAATGAGAAAATTGACATTAAACTCTCATAGTATAATTTTAAAAATATTTCATAAATATCTGAGCTTTTGACAAATTTAATTTCTCAAATATGTACACGATTTGTTTTATTTTAACATTATAATATAAAAAATAGGATTCAGATAAAATATTTTAATTCAGGTCAAAAGGTCAAAACTGTAAAGAAATACACTTTATACATTATGAAGTAATTACTATGATACAACATTTACCCTACACTATACAAAATGGCTTTGCACTGAATCAACTAGATTTGCTGCAATGCTAGTAACTGTCAGACTTTTTCTACAGCTTAAGTAACCACATGTCAGTTTTTTTTTTTTTTTACATAATGCCACTTTTTCTCTTACTTTCAACACAGTTTTGTTCCACGTAAGATCTTATGAAAAATGTTTAAAAATGTGTCTCTTACAAAACTGTATCAAATATAATGATTTACTGAATATTTCAGTTTTAAGATTTAAGTTGTGGAGAAAATAGACTTAAAAGAGGCATTAAAAATGCTTGACAGAGGTAATGAGTTTACCCAGATTAATGCAGGCTACTATAAAGATTGCTATTTATCACACTTCTAATTAAACACATGAAAGCATTTAGTTTCACAATGATGCGTTTATGACACTACGGTCATTTTTCAGATAATATTTCATTTTCACAGCAGAGGAACAAAGCTTACTGACAGATGTAACATATTATGTCTTTGTCGGCATTCTTATTTCATAATGATTCAATGTGCTAAGCCATTTACATAAGGAGGTAGCCAACACAATTGTGAAAACATTCACAACTGTTCTTTTGATTTTATTTTCTATTGAAACACATACCACACTCCAATAAATGTCTGTCCATAATGACCTCACAGATTCCTGAATTTGGCCTGCACATCTAACCAGAATGATGAGTTAAAATAAACTTTCATTATTTTTTCCCTGCAATTAACATTCAGGGTAAAATAAATACAGTACTGTGAGTACCAAGTAGGCCAGAACAATTTGAACAACAAAGCAGGAATTGATGTTGGGTCTGAAAAAAATTAGACGTGCAACTTTTATGCACAAAGTTTCGTAATGACATTTACTCTGAGACACGCAGTACATACTTCATCGCCAAAAAGGAATTTCAGCATGCCATGTACTGTGCTTGCAATTTTAAACAAATATGGTATACTCCAAAAGCAAGTTACATTCTTTACCTTGACCCCTGAACAGTTGTAGCTTTATGCTATCAGAATATGTCTACATTCAAAAACACAAGTAAAAACAAAACTATCAGCTTAGTGACACAATTTCTTACACACGAAATGCTTGCTGTTGAAATACACCAATAACTTTATACAACGATTCATACGGGAAGCTGAAAAACTAACAAGAGTTACACACACTAAGCTAAAAAATTGTTTTTGCAATCCCTTCACAGTTGTAGGAACCTGTACTATCCATCGACTGTTGTTCAGTTCAGTGTTAACACAGTTAGACGCATATGTTTAACTATCTGCTAATGTAACCAGGCTTAGTAAAATTCAAAACATCAGAAATTATCAATGAAAAAGAAACTGAACAGTTTGATATCTGTGCTGTTCAAGCCTTCAGAGTACTTCAGGAACAACAAATGCTCAAATTTTGCTCCACAGTATTGTGAAACAGAACAAACACAGAATACACATGGAAAATATAAATACTGATACAGCATTTATTTACTAAACCTTAAGAGATATGTATATATAAGTACAGAAAACACAAACACAAACAAAACACACACACACACACACACACACACACACACACACACACACACACACACAAATCAACCACATGTGCAAGATCCTCACACACACAGTAATGACTGAAGAAAGAATTTGGTATATTGTCTCAAGAATAAATTATGAGTCTTATTCATTTCAATGTTAACAATTGTACTCTGCCAAGTAATTATTCAACAATGGGAGTTAACTTCACAAACATATATGAAATCTCTGTACAAAGATATCCAAGATGTAGGTGTTTGCAATGTACAGACACACAAAAGATGTCTTTATCACTGTAAGATGTAAGCCAATTTATCTGAATGGCACACTAATGAAAGAAAGGATTATACAATCCATGTAGGAGGAGAATTACATCATCATAATAAAAATACAATATTACAACAAACACAGAAAATTACAATATTATTTTATGAATATTGTCTATTGTTATTGATTTGTACACAGACATGACAAATTTCAGAAATATTAATGACTTAAAATCTTTTCACAACCACATGCTGCTTCTGATTTCACAACAACGGGGCATATAAACAAATAATAGTGAGTCTCTGTCCACAAAGTATCAAACCCAGAATAGATCTACAGCACATGAAAACTGTCAGGGTTGGAAATGGAAACAGTTGTAATCAAAGTCAATTCAATGTAGCCCACACAAAACCCAATCATTTTTCAATGATGTGGCTTGTACAGGTAACTGAGCTACAAGTACATGTGACTGTACTGATGAGTGCACTTATATCACTTTCAGACAACCACCAACTGATGAAGCTGCTTATGATTTTACCAAATTGCATCTCTTTCTTTATCACAAATTCTTTCAAATGATTATCTACCTGTGACAAAATAGTAACTCTGACATCTGGGGCAGAGGCAACAGCAATGTGAATGCAAAATGTAAGAAATAAAATGAAGGGAATAATAACGAATCCTGGGTTTTCAGAATGGTTTTTCCACTATTCCCATACTTTGCTGAACTATTACTTTATTGATAACTGAACTACTAATTCTCTCTGTATGGTTTCCATTTAATTTCTATACATGAATTTTCAGTTACATTGCTGATGAACCTTAAAGAATAAATTCAGTGAACTCTCTTTTTTTATTTGCTTATACCTCTGCTTCTGAAATATCACTTTCCATAACACCAACTATTGACTAGCCTGCTAGATATATCTGGAAACGTGTCAAAAAAAAAAAAAAAAGAGTCGTAAACATCATCAACAACAAAGACCAGAAAATAAATTCAAAAACTTTCAGCTTCTGAATATACTCCAACTTATTAAGTTCAGTTCACCAAATTTAACATTACAGCAAAGTATTAGTTGTCGTTCCTCCAGTTATATTAATTAGGTTTACAATTAGAAGTTGTGGAAGAACCCCTACAGCACTGGTTTGTGTATAAAAAAAATGCGATGTTGCTCTAAAGTTCATATTCCATACTGGACTGTAGGTCCCCTTCCAACATGCTGGCTAGGTCAGCTGATAGGGCAGAGGATAGCAAGTGTCTCCAATAACATCATGCTTTTAAAGCAATATGTTTCATTCATCATTAACATGGTAAAAGCAATTATTACAATTTTAAGGGACTCAGTAGCTCATGATACACAAAGTCTGAAGTTAATAAACTTGAGTCTGTAGAATATAGTAATACACACCCAAAATAAAGGAACTATAAAATAATGACACATAGCTGAATAAAAACCAACATGTTCTGCAATGCTTCCACAACTGTTCATTTACAACCCTTGCACAACAGTTTCATTTTGCTTGTAAATGATCCTTACATTAAAGTTCCGAATTCCAACGTACAAGTATGCATCAAAGTCAAGAAATAATGAAAACAGTTTCTCACACACTTGCATGGCAAGCTTTGTAGGAACTCCCACCTAAATAAGAATGTAAGCCACATGAAAAAATTATGAGACCATTGCTGCAATTACTGAAGACAGGATAACAAATTTTTGGGAATAGGCTAGTTTTGCACAGAGTTGAGACTTTTCAACAATAATTTAAGAAACCTGAAATTGACTTCCAAGTTTTAAAAAGTTATGACAATATCATACAAAATTCCCTAAAGCATGTGGATTTAATTAAATATAGCAATTGTTTGTTTGTACTCTGCCTCCAACAATATTCTTCCAGAATGTTTCTACTATGATGGCAAGTGTCTCAATGTCTCACAAAATGGCAGATAACTAAATAATCCATGTGCTCTAAATAATTTTGGTGCCACCATCATTACAAGTTTGGCACAGGAGGTCATGAAATTCAAGACAATCCTAAAAAAAATGAGGCTGTGTGTATCATATTTGATTTTTCATATCTTTAATTGTTTTTAAAATTGCAAGGAGTTGGAGCCACAAATTACATTCACAAGAATTACACACGAAATAATTTGTGACAATGGGAGTTTCCTGTGAAACATTTTTATCTATCAATTTTACAGTGAGGAAATGGTTATAAAACCTTGTTCGATGGTTTAATTTATGGGCTGTCCTTTCAAGCATTTCTCCATCAACACTGCAAACTTATTATAGGTGCTGATAATTGTAAACTGTGATACATTTCTTTTCTTTTCTTTTTTGCACCCAAAAAAATGTCAGTAAATACAGATTCAAACTCTACAGACATATCATATTTATTCAGTAGCATTGCAATCAATGTAGACACATACCTGGGATAACAATGATTTACAAAACATTTTGTGTGAAACAAGTTGTTCTCAGTTTTGTTTTACTGCCCAAATGAAAGGCGACTGTTGTTCTGATGTGAAGCTTGTATGCTCGCTCAATGAAAACATGAGCTTTGCACAAGCAACACTGCAAGTTAACATACAAAAGTATTTGATATTTTGCATAAACAGCCAATTTTATTTGTTGATATCATCACTCATTGCACAATGGATCCATAAATATCAGTGAAGCTCAATTATGAAAGCATTAGATAGCAGACAAACAAACAACTGCTCAGAATTTCACAATATTAACATAGTACGTATAAAAACATGTGGCTCACATTTATACAGGTTACGAGCAGTGGAAACACAATGTGTAGCAAATTTCTGCATGAAAATATGAAACAGAATGGTCATCTCACAAAACATGCCACCTCTGCTTCAAAACTTAATGTTCAAAGGCAACTGTTACTGGCAATACACAAAACTTTGGGCAAGTGACTAGAATCATACGTAATAGGAATAACTGTCAATACTGACAGCACTTAACAGGTAACAGTGACAGTGACAATCAAATGTTTTCACTTTGTACATTCTCTGCCCTAGTATGCATGCCAGAAGCACAATTGAAGTCTAAAATGTCCTTCAAGAACAGTCACAGAAAGCTTGAGAAACAAGCACCATACATAGCTTGAACAAAGATCACAAGTGCATCACTCATAACAACTGTACATAATATTTACATTCAGATCATCGCTCTCAAAGTCTGATAATTATACATTTTTCTTTACAAAATGTACAGTTACTCAGAATTTAAGTACCAGGTGCATTGCCTGTTGCAGTTATGAGACTCTCGCGACAGATCAAGAAGCAACAGATTTCTCAGTCTCAGGCTATTGGTCAATAGCCTTGTCTCGAACTAAAAGAAAAAAATTAGTCTTCTTTAGAAGAGACATTCATTCATAAAAATAGTTTCATCTGCTACTGAGTCATCACACTTAAAATGCTTTGCAGCACAGATAGTTGAAAACTTCACTTTATATAAATAAATAAAATTATCAAAAGCAGATGAAACTTCTTTTCGAATTTCCACACAACTGATGCACTTTACATCTGCCATAAAGCTGTGACTTACGCATGAAGACACGAATAGTTTCAGCCAACACACTATCACTTTCTCTTGCATTATACACTGCAATTACTCTTGAATGTGGAGAAGAGTAAAAGCTGTCTGTCATTCGCCAGACTGGTCAGGGAGAGATCCCTCAAACAGGCACAAAGCCCTGTGTACAAACTCGTATTGTTCTGCAGTCTGTATCATACCACCCCTAAAAAAGAGAGGAAAAGTTATCAGATGGTTCAAATGTTAAAAATACATGTATGGTCTAATAACACATACCGTGCTGAAACATCTCAGTATAAACAAGTGAAAATAAACAACTGTGATAAAGGAAGTATTGAAGAGTTAACAAGCACTGTGAGTGTCTAGCACTGTTGTGTGGCTTTTGGAAAAAAAGAATGAGAAAGAAAGAAAGATAAGCAGACTAGGGGGGGGCGGCACATGGGCACCTGCTTTTAGGGGGGGGGGAGAAGAAGAAGGGAGGCTGGTGTCTCGCAATATTTGTCTATGCCAGGAAGTAACATGCTGAGATCAAATGATTTAAATTTTCTTTCTTATACAATTTTATACAGCAATCTGATCTCTTACCTGTCGTATCGCATCTGGCACACGATACCCAGGATGTCAACATTATCATTGTGCAGCAGTTGTGCCATGCCAACGGCAACTGCAATGAAGCATCCAGTGCGGCCAATTCCTGCACTGCAGTGTACCACGACAGGAGGATCTCCTGAGCCGACTTGGCGATACTCGGCAACCTCACTTGCCATAGCAACCAGTGCCTGAGCACTAGAGGGGGTTGCATGATCTGGCCAAGTGTCATACCATAAGTGCAAAATTCGTCTTGTCTCATCACCACGCTGAAAAGAAGTTCATGCTACTTTGAAACTGTCACAAATAATGACATTGATTATAACATTAATCAAAAACATAATACTTTGTATATGTAGGGCATTCACAGTTGAAATATTCCATGTTGTCTAAGGACGGCTGTGACTGTTTAAAAATCTTCATTCAAAGACATGACCAGCTGTGTCTTTGAATAAAGATTTTAAACCATCACAGCAGTCCTTCTTATTCAATGTTCATCAAAAGGACATGAAAACCAACAACATTTACATCACTGCCTACAAGAGTTCACTGTTAGTGTTATCTGTCTTTGCCAAAATGCTGTTATGAAAAGCTGCGAAGACAGAGCAATTACTCATCCAAGTGCGAACCTCGCTGACTCACCACCTGCAGACACACAAAAGGAACAAATTTGAACACATACTACGGAATTATTAGTTTTCCCCTTTTCTTGACCTTGGCTGTTTCTTTATGGAGGATAGTTCTCATCATAAACTCCGTGGCACAAGACAAGTGCTATATGCAGACGTGTTCTTTAACTCTGCCGAAAGGTAGAGACAGTGGAAAATCCACAGAGCCCCACAGAAACCAACGTGCAGCACTGTTTTGATTGCTGGAAAGAATGAATATAGCCATTTTTGGGCTTAAAGAGGTTTGTATTACAAGTCTTACATTACATATTACAGCCTTGTTTTTCTGCACCTTTGATTAAGGGGAGGGTAGATGCCCTGCCACCACCACCCCGTTTTTTGAATCGTGTAACTGATGCAGTACTGGAGTCCCTGCCTGACAGTCACCTAGTCACATGTAGGAATCTGCCTGAAAACCACACGCAATCTGGCCGGCGTACCGACCCTTGCTGTTAGTTAAACCAATGGGCGGATACAGTCCAGGGCTGGCACACATCCCTGTCCCAGAGAGAGTGCTTCAATGTGCAAGGGTATCTAGGCAGTTCTTGTATTTTATGGTCCAGCAAACTTAATGCTTTCTTGCCAAATTATAATTCAATATGAAGATCACAACACACAACCTCTCCCCATTGGTTTACTTCCATGAAAATTGACGGACACCGAAATCATGAATGAAAACTATAATTTTTAAGAAATATGACATGTAGTGCAGGAAACGTGCTCAAGGCAAGAAAGAATGGTATCATGAGAGAAGAGACTATGGAGGAAATAAGAAATGCACATGGCAAGGTGATATACATGTACAGAGTTTTGAGGCCACAAGATCACGTGCAACCAAACTGATTCTTCAAAAACAGTGGTACCACACCCCATAAAAATAGTAGAGAGTAATGTAGACAATGAGAGATGAATTTACATTGGCCAAGTTGGGGATGCATATCATAAGCGCAATATAGAGCAACTTCTGTTGCTATGAAGAGGTACCTCACTGTGAACACTACATCTAGAAAGGGTGAAAATGTAACCAAATTTCTTACACTTCAACCCCTGTTAGCAATGAAAGGAAAAACTTGTCTACTGCAGCAACATACAAAAAAAGAACAATAAATGTTGTAAATAAATTTTAGGCCAACTGATAAAGAATGGACTTTTTAATCTACAACCACCAAAACAGTAAAATGTATATAATGTGTATTATGTTTATAGATGAGCAATGATGATGCTTTGTAAATACAGGTTAAATGTGTCTGGTATAAAAGACTTTTAAACTGGGGCATGCTTCAAATGGAAAACATAAAATAATAATTAAAAAAATACAATAATACAAAAAAGGGAAAAATAAAAAATGGAAAAACTGCATCCTCACAGTTGATGATACTGCATTTTCGTCAGTTTCTGATTCATGATATACTCCAATTTATTAGACCTAAACTGCTGCACTATTATGCACTAACAATGAGTGGCAAACCCATTCCATGACTAATTTTAAACATCAAACTACTATACTCCGACTAAAAATACTTTGTGATTAATGTTTCAGTGAATCAAGTGGTAGGGACCAGGCATCAAACAATTACAGCTGTTTCTTAAGCTCCACGTGCTTCTTGTGTTGCCTGTTCTGCTCGCATGAGCAACAGAGCCCTGTCAGAAAAACTATATCTATTGCTGAAGTTAGTACTTTGGTACATACGTTACTTGCTGTACAAAAATATCGAAAGGAACATTATCAGATCACAGTCTTTATAAAGTGATCATAAACAAACTATTTGGTTGAAAACTTTTGATTCCTTCACATCTTAGCCGGCCGTGGTGGCCGAGCGGTTCTAGGCGCTTCAGTCTGGAACTGCGCAACCGCTACGGTCGCAGGTTCGAATCCTGCCTTGGGCATGGATGTGTGTGATGTCCTTAGGTTAGTTAGGTTTAAGTAGTTCTAAGTTTTAGGGGACTGATGACCTCAGAAGTTAAGTCCCAAAGTGCTCAGAGCCATTTTAGCCATTTCACACATTATAGTCTCACATCACAATTTGCCTTTAGTGATGTTCTGAGCTTAAGAAACCTACAGCACTGAATTTGGAGAGCTATCAGTGAAAATTTGGTTGCTTTACTTCAATGGGCTTTCAATGCTATGTTACTGTACACAAAATGCAGCCATCATACCAAAAATGTTTTTAAGGATGAAAGGAGAGTCACATCTCTCTACATTGTGGAGTAAATATAAATTATACACTCCTAGTACACCAGGAGAAAGAAAACTGGCGTTCTACGGATCGGAGCGTGGAATGTCAGATCCCTTAATCGGGCAGGTAGGTTAGAAAATTTAAAGAGGGAGATGGATAGGTTAAAGTTAGATATAGTGGGAATTAGTGAAGTTCGGTGGCAGGAGGAACAAGACTTTTGGTCAGGTGATTACAGGGTTATAAATACAAAATCAAATAGGGGTAATGCAGGAGTAGGTTTAATCATCATCATCATCTTGGACAGTTTCCAGCCACTGGCTGGGTCTGTCGGGAACACAAGCCTCTCCATCGTGTTCTGTCTTTCCACCATTCCCCCTCTTCCACCTTCGTCCAGTTCTCTCCTCTTCTCGTCACACATTCCTTCACTCCCTTCACCCATCTATCTCTTGGTCTTCCTCTGGGCCTCTTCCCCTCCAGTTGCAGATCAAACATCCTCTTAGGAATTCTTCCCTCATCCATTCTCTTCATGTGTCCATACCACTGCAGTCTTGATTTTTCTATCCTGTCCTGTACTGGTTCCTCCTTTAGTCTTTCCCTCACATACTCATTTCGCAATCTGTCTCGTCTTGTTACACCCAACCTGCTCCTCTGGAACTTCATTTCGCTAGCCTGTATTCTACTTTTGTCGCTTTTGTGCATTACCCATGTCTCACTTCCGTATGCCAATATGGGGACAAAGTAGGTTCGGTATATAATTCCCTTGGATTTCTGTGGCACCTCCTTGCTCCAAATAAGCCCCCTAATGCATTTGTAGAACTGCCCTGCTTTTCTGCACCTTTCATTTATTTCCATTGCGTTTCCCCCCTTACTTTCAATCACGCTTCCCAGGTACTTGAAGTTCTCTACCACTTGTAGTTTTTCCCCTCCACAAGTTATATCCACATTTGGCCTATTCGTCTTCCTTGTTGTGACAATTATTTTACTTTTCTTTGCAGAGAAATGCATTCCATATTGTGCTGCCGTTGCCTCCCATCCATCTAACTGCTCTTGCACCTCCTTCTCGCAATTTCCCCATAACATCAGGTCATCGGCAAAAAGCACTGCTTTCATTTTATGATCTCCAATTGCATCTGACACTTGCTGTAGGATTTCATCCATAACAATAATAAACAATAAAGGCGAAAGTGCACTTCCCTGTCGCAGCCCATTTTCCAGCTTGAACCATGCAGTACATTCCCTCCCCACTTTCACACAACTCTCACTTCCCTCATACATTTTTCTGACTTTTCGTGTTATCTCTTCATCTATCCCTTTTGCGTTCAGCACATCCCAGAGCTTGTCCCTACAGATACTGTCATACGCCTTCTCAATATCTAAAAAGGCCATGATTAAGTCCTTCCCGTACTCATAGTGCCTTTCCTGCAGTTGCCTTACCGCAAATACGAGGTCCGTTGCTGATCTTCCCGGTCTGAAACCATACTGCTCCTCTTGCAGTCTACTTTCAATACTGCTTCTTATTCTCTTCTCCAGGATCTTTTCATAGATTTTTCCACAGTGGCATAGCAGGGTGATTCCTCTGTAGTTCTCACATCTCCTTTTATCCCCTTTCTTGAAGATCGGGACTATAATTCCTTTCTTCCAATCCTCAGGAATTCTGTTCTCCTTCCACACCACCCTCAGCACTCTGTATAGCCACTGGGTTCCTACTTCTCCTGCTGCTCGTATCATATCCACTGTGACTTCGTCCCAACCTGGTGCCTTGCCCCCTTTCATCCTCTTTATGGCTTCTTCCACTTCATTCCAAGTTAGATCATCAATTTCCCCACTATTATCATCGTCTGCTGCCTTAGGCTCTCCATCGCTGTTAGTTACCCGCTTGGCAGCATTCAACAGATCTTCAAAGTACTCCTTCCAAATCTTTTTGAGCTCATGCATTTCCTCCACAACTCTTCCATTATTATCCATGATCCTCAGGCACTCGCTTCTGTCCTTCCTCTTATTTCTTACCATGGTGTAAAGTACTTTTTTGTTCCCTTCACTGTCCTCTTCTAACATTCTTGTCCATTTTTCCATCCACTTCTTCTTCTCCGCCCTTACTATGGTCTGTGCCGCTTTCTTGCTTTCCTTATATTTTACCCTAGCTTCCTCTGTTCGGGTCTGGAACCATTCTCTGAAGGCTTTGTTCTTTCGAAGTACTGCCTCTTTACATATGTTGTTCCACCATGGGGTTTCCTTACTTCTCCTCTTTGTGCTAGTTCTTCCGCACACAATCTCAGCTGCCTCAACTAGGGCCCTCTTAAAATCTCCCCATTCTTCTTCCACTGTTCTCTGATCTTCCTTTGGCAGCTTCTTCCTGATCAGTGTCTGGTACTGGGTCCTCCGTTCATCCTCTTTCAGCATCCATGTCTTCAACCTTTTCTCCTGTATATCTGTTGCCCTCCTATCTTTTTTCTCTCTCAGGGTGGCTACCAACAGCCGATGGTCACTGTCTAAGGCCTCAGATGGAACGACCTTAACATCTGTGAGACTGCTCATCATCTGCCTATCCACTAGTAGGTTTAATAATGAATAAAAAAATAGGAGTGCGGGTTAGCTACTACAAACAGCATAGTGAACGCATTATTGTGGCCAAGATAGACACAAAGCCCATGCCTACTACAGTAGTACAAGTTTATATGCCAACTACCTCTGCAGATGATGAAGAAATAGATGAAATGTATGACGAGATAAAAGAAATTATTCAGGTAGTGAAAGGAGACGAAAATTTAATAGTCATGGGTGACTGGAATTCGTCAGTAGGAAAAGGGAGAGAAGGAAACATAGTAGGTGAATATGGATTGGGGGGAAGGAATGAAAGAGGAAGCCGCCTTGTAGAATTTTGCACAGAGCATAACTTAATCATAGCCAACACTTGGTTCAAGAATCATAAAAGAAGGTTGTATACCTGGAAGAATCCTGGAGATACTAGTAGGTATCAGATAGATTATATAATGGTAAGACAGAGATTTAGGAACCAGGTTTTAAATTGTAAGACATTTCCTGGGGCAGATGTGGATTCTGACCACAATCTATTGGTTATGAACTGCAGATTGAAACTGAAGAAACTGCAAAAAGGTGGGAATTTAAGGAGATGGGACTTGGATAAACTGAAAGAACCAGAGGTTGTAGAGAGTTTCAGGGAGAGCATAAGGGAACAATTGACAGGAATGGGGGAAAGAAATACAGTAGAAGAAGAATGGGTAGCTCTGAGGGATGAAGTAGTGAAGGCAGCAGAGGATCAAGTAGGTAAAAAGACGAGGGCTAATAAAAATCCTTGGGTAACAGAAGAAATATTGAATTTAATTGATGAAAGGAGAAAATACAAAAATGCAGTAAATGAAGCAGGCAAAAAGGAATACAGACGTCTCAAAAATGATATCGACAGGAAGTGCAAAATGGCTAAGCAGGGATGGCTAGAGGACAAATGTAAGGATGTAGAGGCTTGTCTCACTAGGGGTAAGATAGATACTGCCTACAGGAAAATTAGAGAGACCTTTGGAGAGAAGAGAACCACTTGTATGAATATCAAGAGCTCAGATGGCAACCCAATTCTAAGCAAAGAAGGGAAGGCAGAAAGGTGGAAGGAGTATATAGAGGGTTTATACAAGGGCGATGTACTTGAGGACAATATTATGGAAATGGAAGAGGATGTAGATGAAGACGAAATGGGAGATAAGATACTGCGTGAAGAGTTTGACAGAGCACTGAAAGACCTGAGTCGAAACAAGGCCCCGGGAGTAGACAACATTCCATTTGAACTACTGATGGCCTCGGGAGAGCCAGTCATGACAAAACTCTACCATCTAGTGAGCACGATGTATGAGACAGGCGAAATACCCTCAGACTTCAAGAAGAATATAATAATTCCAATCCCAAAAAAAGCAGGTGTTGACAGATGTGAAAATTACCGAACTATCAGTTTAATAAGTCACAGCTGCAAAATACTAACGCGAATTCTTTACAGACGAATGGAAAAACTGGTAGAAGCCGACCTCGGGGAAGATCAGTTTGGATTCCGTAGAAATGTTGGAACACGTGAGGCAACACTGACCTTACGACTTATCTTAGAAGAAAGATTAAGAAAAGGCAAACCTACGTTTCTAGCATTTGTAGACTTAGAGAAAGCTTTTGACAATGTTAACTGGAATACTCTCTTTCAAATTCTGAAGGTGGCAGGGGTAAAATACAGGGAGCGAAAGGCTATTTACAGTTTGTACAGAAACCAGATGGCAGTTATAAGAGTCGAGGGGCATGAAAGGGAAGCAGTGGTTGGGAAAGGAGTAAGACAGGGTTGTAGCCTATCCCCGATGTTATTCAATCTGTATATTGAGCAAGCAGTAAAGGAAACAAAAGAAAAATTCGGAGTAGGTATTAAAATTCATGGAGAAGAAGTAAAAACTTTGAGGTTCGCCGATGACATTGTAATTCTGTCAGACAGCAAAGGACTTGGAAGAGCAGTTGAACGGAATGGACAGTGTCTTGAAAGGAGGATATAAGATGAACATCAACAAAAGCAAAACGAGGATAATGGAATGTAGTCAAATTAAGTCAGGTGATGCTGAGGGAATTAGATTAGGAAATGAGACACTTAAAGTAGTAAAGGAGTTTTGCTATTTAGGGAGTAAAATAACCGATGATAGTCGAAGTAGAGAGGATATAAAATGTAGACTGGCAATGGCAAGGAAAGCGTTTCTCAAGAAGAGGAATTTGTTAACATCGAGTATAGATTTAAATGTCAGGAAGTCGTTTCTGAAAATATTTGTATGGAGTGTAGCCATGTATGGAAGTGAATCATGGACGATAACTAGTTTGGACAAGAAGAGAATAGAAGCTTTCGAAATGTGGTGCTACAGAAGAATGCTGAAGATAAGGTGGGTAGACCACGTAACTAATGAGGAGGTATTGAATAGGATTGGGGAGAAGAGAAGTTTGTGGCACAACTTAACTAGAAGAAGGGATCGGTTGGTAGGACATGTTTTGAGGCATCAAGGGATCACAAATTTAGCATTGGAGGGCAGTGTGGAGGGTAAAAATCGTAGAGGGAGACCAAGAGATGAATACACTAAGCAGATTCAGAAGGATGTAGGTTGCAGTAGGTACTGGGAGATGAAGAAGCTTGCACAGGATAGAGTAGCATGGAGAGCTGCATCAAACCAGTCTCAGGACTGAAGACCACAACAACAACAACAGTACACCACTGTGCACCACAGTCAAAGTTGTCCTTGTGAACTATGCTGCATTCATTAGTGTCTTTAGTGCTTTGGTTTATTGTACAATTTACCATATCAATCAAACCCACAACCGAAGTTGCCACCAGAGTAACAGTGCACTGTAACATGATTAAATGATACGAAGTTATCTGCAAAGCAAATTAGTGTAAAATTAAAGCACAGGACTAGTAGTGGTGAAAGTTGTGAGTTCAAGTACACATTCACACTTTTTAAGCTTGTTTGTTATTTTTCTATGTTCTCACAGGATTGTGACCAAAAATTAATGGCTTAGATGTCGATTTTTGAGTGCTATGTCAAAAGCAAATTTTGACAGTATTGTTCAGCTTGATAAACCAAGGGTAAATGCAAGCCATTCTATGAGTACAGGCTGAACAGATGATTCAGTATCTGGCACCATCTCACAACCTCCCACAACCTACTGGAAAAGGTAGTAGACTAACTCTTCTCCATGGCAACTGTATGTTGTTTATAACAAAGAAAACCACTGATTACCGTGAATAAATGAACCAAGACACTCTTTAGCAGTGGTTTGCGGACTCGTTTTTTAGAAACATGAGCAAGCCTTCAGTGATAGTTACGGACAATGCCCCGCATTATTCAACTACTCTTGATAAAATGCCCACGTAGCTTCCAGGAAACAAAGACAATATCAACTGGCAACAACGAAAAGACATTACCATACCCGATGACAGCAGAAAGCATTCTCGTGATTCATAATAAACCACCTTTATCACTAAACTGAGGTTACAAAGGTCATGGGATAGTGATATACACATATACAAATGACTGTAGTACCGTGTACACAACATCTAAAAGGGTGGTGCACTGGGAGAGTTGTCATTTGTACTCAAGTGATTCCTGTGAAAAGGTTCCCAATGTTGTTATGGCTACACGACTGGAATTAACAGACTTTGAGCGCAGGATGGTAATTAGAGGTAGATACGTGGGACATTCGATTTCACAAATCATTAGGGAATTCATTTACACAGTGTCAAGAGTGTGCTGACAATACAGAGTTTCAGGCATTACATCTCACCACAGAGAAAACAGTGACCAAGGGCAGCAGCTTTTGCATACAGTTGTCAATGCTAACAGACAAGCAACACTGTGTAAAATAACCACAGAAATCAATGTGGGATGTACAACGAACACATCTGTTAGGACTGCGCGGTGAAATTTGGGGTTAATGGGCTATGGCAGCAGATGCCTTTGCTAGCAGCACATCGCCTGCAGCGCCTCTCCTGGGTTCATGTCCATATCAATTGGATCCTAGACGACTGGAAAACTGTGGCCTGGTCAAATGAGGTACGATTTCAGTTGGCAAGAGCTGATGGTAGGGTTCATGTGTGGTGAAGAACCCTTGAAAGCATGGACCCAAGCTGTCAACAAGGCACTGTGCAAGCTGGTGGTTGCTCTATAATGGTGTGGAATGTGTTTATATGGAATGGACTGGGTTCTCTGATCCATCTAAACCAATCACTGACTGGAAACCGTTATATTCATTTATATGGAGACCATTTGCAGCCATTCACGGACTTCATGTCTCCAAACTACACTGGAACTTTTATGGATTACAATTCGCCATGTCACTTGGCCACAACTGTTCGCAGTTGGTTTGACGAACATTCTGGACAGTTCGAGAAAATGATATGGCTACCCAGTTTGTCTGATACGAATGACATTAAACATTTATGGGACATAATCAAGGTCAGTTTGTGAACAAAATCATGCACCGGCAACACTTTCGCAATTATGGACAGCTATAGAGGCAGCCTAGCTCAACGTTTCTGCAAGGGACTTCCAACGACTTGTTGAGTCCATGCCATACGAGTTGCTGCACTATGCTGGGCAAAAGATATCAGTTGGTATCCCATAACTTTTGTCACCCTGGTGTACAGTTTTAGACAAACTGGCAAAAACATATGGTCATAGGATCCTCAGACTATCATCGCACCAATGCCACTTCGATTCCTTTGAACACATGTGGGCTCAAGTTAAAGCTTATGTGGCAAAATGTTAGCAGAAGTGGAAAGACTGACAAAGCATGCTATAAACCACACTTCATCATCAGACTGGCACAATATTGTAAAGTACATGAAGAAAGTAATAAAGAAAGTATGAAAGAATTTATTGGTTAGTTTGCACCATGCGTGTGACTGAATGCTCATACGACTGCTGTTATTTGTCTCAAAACGCATGTTTATGGTATCTCAAAACATAGCCATCACTGCAGCAGGAGTCCCCAGCACTGACGTCTCCCCACTACCTATAAAGATGTTGGCAGAGAACTTGTTTGTTTTTTGGTGGACGCACAACTGTCCGTCACATGTGTACGTAGCTTATAGTGTTCCAGATGGCAACTGCTCCACACGACTGCCATCTGTCAGTCACAAAGCAGTTTTAACTGGCGTACACTAAATATGTTACGGAGGGAGAAAAAAGTATGACATGTTAGATGAAACAGAGAAAAATCCACTGTAATCTTTGGTAAATTGTCCAAATGACTGGACATAAACATCTTACCTCGCAGGAGTTAATCAACAGTAGCTCAAATATGTCGATTGTTGTTCATGTTGTGTAGTGATACAGTGGTTGAAAAACCAAGGAGAAAAAATGTTGTAGGAATAAATAACAAAAAGAACACTGAGTGAGTTTTTTTAACTGGTATTCGGTTCATGTTATTTATACCTTCCAAACAATACTCAATGTGGGGTAAGCCAATTACACTGTACAAATAGGACGTCAAAGCAGTGGGCTGCTTTACTCATCCTGTTGTACTGTAAAACTTTAATGCTGAGAGAAAGTATCAAAATAACTGGACTACACAAAGAAGCTCAAAATTAGTGTGAGGACAGCAGATAAAACAGTCACAATATTGAACAGTACTTACTGTAACAATGAGCTCCCTCAGTGTGTACCCATCACGAGGACATGTAGCAGTAATACGGACTTCAATGTCACCATATACAGAAGGTTCGTCAGCTTCATCTTCTGGAAAATACCGCTCACACTTGGGACGGCCTTTCTCCCACAGTTTTGTAATCATTACTATGACAGTACTTCCCTCCGACCACACCATAAGCCAGAAATCTGAGACGGTATGTGGAAGAGGACCCTGTGTTGCAATATACGCCTTCTCTTCACTGTCAAAGCCCTGTGTACACACACACACACAGAAAAAGTTTTAATCAAGTTAACAGTTATACAGTAGTCACTATGATGAAAAGCTATACTTAAAAAAAAAAAAAATGTCGTGACCAACATTACAGTATTTAATGACAATTACCAGTTTATTCATAACTATTCTGACTCTGTTTCAAAAAATGATGTCGTTTAACTTATCTCTAAATTTAGGAAATGGCTGGAGGGGAGGGGAGGAGTGGGGTGGGGAGAAGCAAATGACACAAACATTGTAGTTTCAAACTGGTATTATTTCCACAGCACTTTGAGGATTTTGTTAATGTCTACCACACGGACTGCAAGCAATGACCTCCAGTGTGACTTGATTACCATCTGGTCTTCAACAAGACTAAGATGACTCAGTAGGTAAACTAATATGACAGTCAGATTTATGTCAAAACTTGCAAATTCTTTTGCTCATATATTGCAACCAGTACCTAAAGCTCAGTGCCACAAGACTGGTACAGCAGACTAAATGACTTTTGTCTAGTTTAAAAAATAATAAGTAACTAAATAAAAAGTTGAAAAACGATGCACATTTGACATTGCTGTTATTTCTTTACTGACACTTCTGTTGCTCTGCAACTTCGTATTTCCCCCATATTTCACATTCAGAACTGACGATGAGAAAATTCTGACATGAAGGCATTTCTTACCACCTTCTTTCATTTAATACACCACCACATTTCTCTTTGTTTAACAATGCATTTTTAGCTTCTAGCTTCCCTTTTGGAGACAGCTCCAAATCATATGTGGCACTATCACCCCTTGGATTCAGTGCCTGCAATATTAAATATTTCAGTCATTTCTAACAAATTAAAATATGTGTGTAAAAGTTTAACGACAATTTTGTATATTACAAGATCTTCATGCATTTATCCTGTTCATGGTTTCAATTGGTGTCTGCTTCATATCTTAATAGCAAGTACTGAAACACACACAGGTTGTACATCACCTGTGTGGTGAAACTCGATATACGGAATAATGTTTGGAGCTTGAAACGCATCAAAAATTAAAAGAGATGATTCCAAAAAACTAATTGTTTGTTCAGTTTCTAATGAAGTCCTGGAGCAAAATGCCATTTCAATGAGCACTGCACAGGTAAGAGAATTACACTTCCCTCATGTGCACTACAGCTGCTGTAACTGCACCCATACCCAATTGTGTTTCAGTGCTGATCACATAAACTCAAAGCACCAATGAGTTACAAATTCAAACTGATATACCAATGGTTGGCCAGACAGCTTTTACTTATTACTTCGGCTCTCATAAGTTAATATGCAATGAGATGGAAAAAGTGAATTCAGTACAGTAAAGTAGAACTGTTACTTCTCCTTGTTCATGTGTAGCCAGCACTTTGCTCCATACGCACATGGTTGTGTTCAGGTTACAAATATGGAGGCGAGATGAAGTAAAGTATATGCATAACACCACTTCTTGGCTGGTGAACTTGCGATGGATGTCTCCCCCAGATTCTAATTATTCTGAATTTTGTAGTGTAAATCCCAAACAGATCACCAAAGTGACACCTGATAAATTCCATCAACCAAAATAAAAGACTTCCCCCAATTTTGGAACTGAAGAGTCACATTTATCTCCATCTCCTCACTTTTCTACCAATCTCTTAACATTGTATGAAGGCCACACTTTAAAAAATTATGACTGATCTGCAAATTTAAATGTCAATCAAACATTAGGTGATAACTGAATCGTAACTTACTCGAACATAGTTGGCATTGATGTAAGTGGTGAGAGGATCTGCAAGGGGTGAGGCAGGTGGTAAACAAACTCTTGTACGTTCATTGGGCAAGATGGAGCGGTAACGGTTTTTTGTGCCACTGCCAGCCACATAGGCACGTTCTGGATGGTTGCTTGGGAGCTCCCAAAATTCCCGATGCAATGCTCTTACATCACGGAGAGAAGCTCGAAGCTGCCGTCGAGAGAGTACATTGCCAGCAGAAAGAAGAAATTCGTCAGTTGTGCTGCAAGAGACACAATGAGTCATTAAGTGATTGCAATCAACAAATAATAGCTTTTAGGCAATATAAATGTTGTTACTGACTTGGTGAAAAATATAATTGAGTTGAAACTGGAATAATGTAGTAAAAGTTCAAAAACTCATTAAATATTTAGTAATATACAATCTCTCAATACGAATTTTTCTTAGTAACATATTAAATGAGTATGAAGGACTGAGAATAACAGTGATTTCACACTTGAAGTTATTCTTATTTTAGACATTAAGTTGAGCATTTATTTTAACATTGCACGACACCACCAAGAGAAGCTTCACTTTATTAGTATTTAAACAATTGGAGCTAGCCAACTTGAATCATATTGACATCAAATAATACACACCACAGATGATAAAGACTGTATTGCCAGCATACATTTGGTCTCAGTTATATTACCCAAACACAGCTATCGGTGGAAAAATTTTCCACATCAAGGTAAAATCAGACAATCAACACTCCACATAGGTATATCAACAATGTAGGAAAAGATAGACTGCTACTTACTGTAAAGGACATTAAGTTGCAGACAGAGACACTTACACAAAGCTTTTGGCCACAACTTTCATCAGCAAAAGATGAACGGAGAGAGAGAGAGAGAGAGAGAGAGAGAGAGACACCATTCATACAAGCAAGTAAGCACGCCTTACGCACACGACTGCCAACTGCAGCAGCTCAAGTCAGATTCTGTCTTTTAATTGTTCCTGTCTGCAATGTGGTGGTGGTGGTTAGTGTTTAACGTCCCGTTGACAACGAGGTCATTAGAGACAGAGCGCAAGCTCGGGTTAGGGAAGGATTGGGAAGGAAATCGGCCGTGCCCTTTCAAAGGAACCATCCCGGCATTTGCCTGAAACGATTTAGGGAAATCACGGAAAACCTAAATCAGGATGGCTGGAGACGGGATTGAACCGTCATCCTCCCGAATGCGAGTCCAGTTGTCTGCAATGTAATGTGTCTTCCACACCAAGGTCATATCAACCTCTTAAAGAGAGTAAAAGATTTTTGAAAGGAAACACACTCATAAATTTTGTTACTTGCGACTCACTGAAAAATTATGGTGCTTCATAAACAATAAGTTGAAAGCAACATTGTTGTTAGAATTACATTGCAGAGATGTGACCACCCTATACCGTGTGTCGCAACATAGGGAATAAATTGAAGCATTTGACAAAAAAGAAAGAAGTGAATTACCGTAGCCTCCATGCAATAATGAAGAAATGTGAGAATATTACTCTGCTAAGCCTGCTGGTGTGTGTGGGCCTGGAAACTATTTTCAGATAGTTACAGAACAGAGGACCCCATATGTATCATGCCTGTGGGTCAAGCAGCAGGTTAATTAAGTAATAAAACAATCTTCATGTTAAAGCTGTTAACTGGATACTATAAGCTGCAATAATATTGAAGTATTCATTTTTTGTCATATTACTTTACAATTTCAGAAAGGTCACATACACAAGTTAGCAACTTCACAAGGGCAGCTAAACAGAGGTAAAAGTGGGGATCTGAAACTGCACAAAAATATGAATGAAAAGCTTAACAGTTGCATTACACTTCTGACAGAAAAAGTAAATCCTTGACATTTGTTGTAGAAAAACACTATATACTGAATGCTTGACTGTGAAAAACTCACTTGCTAATAGTTACATCCAAAGAACTGAGTATTATTAGTGTAAAATTAATGACACTAAAGAAAAAACTGTAAATAAACTCATTCTTGGGCCATACTCAACTTTATTTTTTCTGTCTCAACTGTTTCAAATTAAATTTCTTCCTTGAAAGATGTCACTAATACAATAGTGCTATTTATTGTTTACAAGTCACAGAATGCCCGCAGAAAAAAATCTAAAAACAAGACAATCATACTAGGAAACTGTTTACTACTGACCACCTCTTATCAAGGTCTCAAACAATCTTTACAGATATCCAAATATTACTTACAGCCCCTACTCTTGCAACCTAGAACTCCCATGTAACATAATTCAGAGAAACTGTCTGAAAACATTCAAGGCACTGAGAACCTTAAGGCCCAAAGCACATACACAAAGTTCAAAGAGAAATAGATGTTTATGAAATCAAATACACAGACAAACCACAGAGTGTCATAGGTCTAATTTTTTTTTTAACCATGCCCTAACATCCTATACCTCGTAAAAAAAAGGGTATGCAATTTATATGACAAAATACTAATTAATATCTGGGATTATATCTGTTTTTATTAATGTTAATTAACAAAATACACTAGTGACAAGTGTCTTTTTACAGGTGTAAAGTTTGAAATTAATGTGAAACTAAAATCAGGACTAAAAGAATAGATACTAAACGTACTACACAGACAGTTATGATCTATGGTCCTCATTACCATTATTTTCATTAAGCACATTCCGCAGTTTTAGTTTCAGATAAAACTGCTGATATACCTCTGATTACAAAGTACTACTACATACATACATACATAAATACATGATGTAGACACCAAATCATGTTGGCACCCTATATAACGATTGAGCAGCACAGAGTAATAAAATTACTCTCTATGCTTTGGGCCAACATGAAAATGAATATATGAGACTATTTTTCGTAAATGTTCACACATACAATGTGGGCCTACAGAAACAGACAAAGCTGGTTCATCATTAGATCAGCGGATGTCAAGAACATGTTACACTCCCAAAATCAATGACTGTGTGCTTTTGCCCCTTATGGTTCTCGGCACCCTATCTGAACAAATTTCTCAATGACCAGTATCATAAAGTATGCAACCAGATAAAAAGTTCTTACCATTCTCGAGTAGGTGTAACAACAGGCACGTGTCCATCAGTGCGTCCGTGTGATGATGGATGTAGCTCTATAGTGAGACTGGCACTTGAACCACGTCTTTCCAAAAGACCCTTGATACGACCACCAGACCCAACACATCGGCGCACAGGAGTGGCAGGGTCGGAGGCAGGAGCTGGCGGCACGGCAGGTTTTGTGATGGTGACAGGTTCTGGTGTTGGAGTTGGGGTAGGAGGCAGAGATGCCTTTTTCTCTTCAGCTTGCTGTACATGTGCCTCCAGTGGGGAAGGAGGCTGCAACACCGGGTGGAATACCCAACGACCGCCAGCACCAGTACTGTCACCATCACCAGTCGGTGCCCCAGACTTTATACCAGGGCTCGCACGGCCACTTCCACCCTGGGAGGATAGCATCTGATTCTTCAACCACAGCAGGACCTGCATCACAAAATATATGTGCTTAACATATGGTTAGTTTTATGAATAACGAAAAACCTTCAAATCATCTTAGCTCAACGGATTAAAAGAAAATCAGGGGGATTAATTTAAAGTTAATTGTTCAATGGCCTATAAGACACTGCACCAGCCAAAATGCAGCTCCACTGTGAGTGCTGTTCTCAAACAGCGGATGAATTGGTTGTCGCATATAAGCAGCTGGAAATCGCCCTGACTACTGCAAATGATTGTCAGCTGCTGTAAATCAGTGTGTTGGAAGAACTCCCGAGAGTTGTATATCTGTGAAACCTTTACCAGAGGTACCTCAAATACTGTTCTCCTCTGTGGATCCTGTCTCCTCTACAGAAAGTACAAGATCTGTCATTACTCGTCCACTTGACTGCAACCAGCTTGTCAGTGGTAGATTTAGGCATGCCCTACAGGGTGGATGGAGAGGTGCTATCTTTCACTGAAACTGAGCCAGTGGGACTCACTTCACCTGTTTTGGGGAAATCTGTTTTGTCCAGTGTGAAGAGGAGGCAAACACAAAAGAGTAGGGGTGTATTAATCATCAGCAGTTCAAATGTACGATGAGTGACAGTACCCCTTAGGCAAATGGCAGCAAGAGACAGGAAAGGACACCACATGCACTCAGTGTGTATGCCTGGGGACCTCATTTGACATGCTGGAGAGGCTATTCCAGCAGCCACTGAGGGAACAGGGTGCAAACAACTGCAGATTGTGGGGCACATTGGAACAAATGATGCCTGCTGTCTTGGGTCTAAGATCATTCTCAGGTCCTTCCAGTGACTGGCAGAGAAAGTTAGAAGTCTAGCCTTGCGTATGGATTGTCGACGAAGTCACAATTTGCAGCATTGCCCACAGCACTGATTGTGGCCCCTTAGTTCCGTGTCGAGTGGACAGACTGAACAAGATACTTCGCAAGTTCTGTTACAAGCTAGGCTGTGACTTTCTGGACTTGTGCCATAAGGTAGGGTCCCCTAAATGGTTTAGATGAGCACTAAACATCAGAAACTGCTACTTAGGTAGCTGACTGTGTGTGGGATGCACACAAGGTATTTTTTAGATCAGATGACTCTCTCCATCCAATCCAGATAACAATATATGTAGGAAACACAGAAGTATCAGTGTAAGATAAAAAAAATGCCTCCCACAGAAGGGAGTATTATAATCCTAACTGACGAAGCACTTGCACCAAACTACTACAGTTTGAAGCACTACTGAAAAGCAGCAAAGCTCACATAATACTAGGCACAGAAAGCTGGTTGAAACATGAAGCTGATAGCAGTGAGATGTTTGGGGAAAATTTAAGTGTATATAAAAAGGATAGGCAAATGCGAAATGGAGGTGGTGTATTTGTTGCAGTAAACAAGGAGCTCAAAAGCACTGAGATAGAAACTAAAGCTGCATGTGAGACTGATTGGATAAGATTCAGTGTAATGGGTGGGTATAAAATGACAACAGATACTTATACCCACCAGATGGATCCCAGGATGTAACCAAAAACTTTCGAGAAAACCTCAGTTCACTTGTATGTAAGTTCCCCAACCATACTGTAATCATCAGTGGAGACTTTAGTCATCCAACAATTAATTGAGAAAATTATAGTTTTGTTAGTGGTGGATATGATATCCCGTAAAATTTTATTAAATATCTTCTCTTAAAACAACCTAGAACAGATAGTTAGGAACCTACTCATGATGAAAATGAATTGGATCTAATGACCACAGATAGACCTGACCTCTTTGGGCATGTCCACACCGAAACTGGTATCAGTGACGCAGTTGTGGCAACAATGATTACCCAAGTACAAAGGACAACTAAAATGACCAGACATATTTATATGTTCAATAAACTAGATAAAAAACCAGTAGTGTCATATCTCAGTGAGGAACTCTAAACTTTCAGCACGGGGCAGGAGCATGTAGAGGAGGAACTCTGGCTCAAGTTTAAAAGAATATTAGGATAGGTATTTACCCAGTAAAACAGTTCATAATGGGAAAGAACCTCCATGGCATACAGTCACTGTAAAGGATCTTCTAAAGGAACAAAGATTACTGCTTAATAGGTGTGTAACAAAGAGTAAGGCTATAGGTTGAGACACGCTAAATGAAACACATGTGTGTGTCAAGAGAACAATGTGTGAAGCCTCAATGACAACCATAACAGAATACTGTCACGTGATCTTTCACAGAACCCAAAGATATTCTGATCACATATAATGGCTGTTAGTGGCATCAAAGTTAGCATCCAGTCCCTAGTGAATGAGACAGGAACAGAAACGGAGAGTAACAAAGCAAATGCTGAAATGCTTAACTCCGTTTTCAAATGTTCCTTTACAAAGGAAAACCCAGGGGAGTTGCTCCAATGTAATCTTTGTACCACCGGAAAGATGAATGAAATAAGTATTGGTGTCAATGGTGTTGAGAAACAGTTTAAATCATTAAAACTGAACAAAGCTCCAGAGCCTAATGGAATCGCTGTCAGATCCTACACCAAATTTGCGGCTGAGTTAGCCCCTCTTCTAACTATAATCTAAAAAAAAAAAAAAAACCCGTGCAGGATTAATGGAAAAAGGCACAAGTCAGATCTGTCTACAGAAAGATAGTACAAGTGATCCATAAAACTACTGTCCACTATCCTTGACATCTTCCAATATCTTGGAACATATTATGAGCCCAAACAAATGAAGTATTTTGAACACAATGACCTCCTTGATGCCAACCAGCATGGATTTCAGAAACTTCGATCATGTGAAACCCAACTTGCACTTACTGAAAGCCTTGGGTCAAGGCAATCAGGTAGATGCTGTATTTCTTGATTTCCCAAAAGCATTTGACTCAGTATCACAACTATGCTTATTGTTGAAAGTATTATCATATGGCATATCAAGTGAAATTCATCAGGTTACCCTACATTCAGAGGCTGTTGCACGCAGTGACTTATTTTGATTTCTAAATAATAGATTTCAGCTACCAGTCGTCCTTTGGAATTTTTATTGGCAGATCTAGATTTCAGCTAGAAACTAGCCATTCTCAATGGCCTATCCTTTTTTTGGTCAATGCATGTAATGCTTGTTGGTCTGGCTTTGTACACAGTTCATTGAATACTCTTTATTCAATGAACTGTGTACAAAGCCAGACCAAGTAAAATTTTGAAGTCAATGATATTCACATTTTTGTTTAAATCCACAATTCGAAGTTTTGTATTTGGCAGGAAGAGTATCTATCGACAGATAGTATACTAAATGATTATGCTGGACATATATATTAAAACTGTGTCACTGTGGCCATAAGCCTGTAACTCAACTCAACTTATCTACACCAAAAATTGTTCACCGGCTTCACTCCATTCTCCTATAATTTATCCTCCCTAATATCTGTTCCAGGATAATGTTTTAGCTCATACTCTGAGCAATGTGTTTTTAATAAATCACCCATTATTTACAATCAATAATCGGCAATTTCCAAGATCCACTGTAAGTGATGTATATCGAGCATGAGACACTGATTTTGTTTATGGCATTGCTGACGCCACATCATCACCCAATGTCAGCAGCATTCTAGAGATGAGTGGTGCCAGTATAGTGTCAACCTGCACTGCTATTACCTGGCAGGAGTTAATTCTGAGATTGTGCACTGTGGAAAGTGGTCTGGACTTTCATTTAGTACCAAATCACCATTTTAGGAACAGTGTGGATTGTTTGGCAGGTGAATGTCAAATTTGGTGAAAGATATAACTACAGTCTATGCTGGCAAAACAGGACTGCTTCCAGCTGCATACAGAAAATGTTAAATTGTCTACAATGAAGATCTGGATCACAAGTAAGGTAAGTTAAATGACTGTTTTTTTGGTACACCTTTTGTCACTGTTGTCACCACTGTAAATAAAACTGATATCTTGCACTATGACAATTGTGTGCTTGATATAATTGTTTGCAATGGATCTTGGAAATTATACAATAATATGGTTACTGCAACAAAACTCCAGTTTATTTTGCCGACAACAGAGACAGACCAACTAAACATGATAGCTTACCACAAATGTGATGGCAAGAAATCCAACAGCAGCAAATAAGATGACAAAGAATGGCAGTTGCCATTCAGGCCGCCAACTGCCACCCAAGGCTGCCACCTCCACACCTGTGGGACGGGGACGTCCACTGCCAGTCCCTTCATCTGTGCCCACAGAGCGCCGAGCTGATGTTGACAATGTGGCAGTGGGGCCATCAAGGGCTTCCTCTGATGAAACATTTTCTGTAAATGTAAAATAAAAATGTTTTAATTAAATGTAATGCAAGGTATTATAACACACTAAGGATAACTTTACACCAGGAAACTTTGTCACACTCACTAGTATTCAGTTCTAATCAGTCAAATCAGATAAAGATTTTTGGAGAAATATGACAGAGTAAGTAATTCCATAACAATTCATCAGATCTGAAGCACAAAATTATGTACAGAAAACTTATCCAGTTAATGTGTGATTGCAGCCACAATGAAGTGATATCCTTCGAAACAAGGCACCATGCTATCACAAAATTAGGAAGCATAAATAAAAGACAATGACTTATTTCCAAAACTGTGGAAAAACAAGCCAACTATAATATTCTAAATAAATCCTCCTTTTATAACATTGCAAGATACGAAAAACAACTAAACAGCAGTGAAAAATCAACAAGCTGGTTGTCACTGGCAAAAAATTCCCAGCACGCTTCTTTGATATTAATTAATCAACAGCATCTTAAAAGTTATATGTTTCAGTAGAAGTTTTGTTGAAAAGTATAGCAATAAAAAATCATCCATACAGAATTAAAAACAATCTGTGTGGCGATGAAATTTTTATTTCAGCCCATCCTCCTTGTCATTTTCTTACATGACTAATTGAAGTCTGAGGCTAAAAACTTAAAGGCCTACAGTAAATTATTGTTATAATAAGATGATACACATACAGGATTCAAAGAAACGAAAGCAACAGTGTGCATCTAAGTAACAACACAAATTCATTGGTCATTTACACAACAAATTAACATTACTCAACACAAAATGAAACAGATGGGCACTTTCTCGTGACACACAAATCTCTTGAGTACATAGGCTAATCATCTTGTGGTGTAGCAGTTCCTCTTGTTATGTCTGTGCTTGCTACGAAATGGAAGTACAGCCACAATTAGAGTACACTTTAGCTTCTAACTAGAAGCTGCTGAGCACCACGATTTTACAAATACCAATTAAAGGCTAACCAAGTATTAACGTATTGCCTACATTACAGGGCTTGCGATTAAATACTAGAACCATAGCTCTTTTAAGTTACAGATTTCCATTTGTTACATCTGAACATAAATTCACCACGTGGAAAAACACTTCACAATACGAAGAACACGTAAAAAGAAATGTGACCCATTTGTCCACCAAACTCAACTTAAGATCTACAGGAAGAAGATTCATAAAAGCAGAGATGATAGGCAATTTTGTATGGTATCAGAATGGGAGGAGTAAGTGAAAGTCTGTGCAGACATTATACACTTCACACACAGAACTCAACAGCAATGTAGAAGACAAAAGAGATGGCAAAGAGACATTACTAAACTCAATGTACGCAGAGTTTGAAAGTGGAGGGAGAAGTATACATATTTGATAGATTCAGTAAAGAGATAATTAGCTGCAGCTATGAAACAAAAAAGAAGCAATGCACATTATCAATTTTCTTGGATACTTTACCAGCAGCTGATGTGACAGTTGCCACAGGCAAGGCGGTGCCGTCTTCATCCAGAAACCGATACTGGTAGTGCTGGTGGTCGTGCTGCACTGATGCTGGGATTGGGGCGGAGGCCATTAGCTGCCTGAACAGCAGGTCCCCGCCTCCCCCACGTGCATCGCCCTCACTTCCTATTGCGACTACATTATCTTCTGCCAAAACAACTGGCCGGCCCCCTGCGCACTCACCTATAAAACAAGAAGAAGTAATAAACTAAATGAAAACTGCGAATTAGAATAAGTGACTACTACTACGAAAGACTGTGTCCTATTGTGGGATTTACAGTAATTACACAGGAAAGTTGGAGCACACTAGCAAGAGAGAAACATGGGCACCCACACAACATTAACATAAATAACATGTAAACAACTAAACTCAAATTGTGTTAATCAATTATCACTCTCAGTCTATTTTGTTCATCACAAAGGGTTGAAACCACTCAAACTGTTTCTTTCACTCCCAAATTGAGTGTTGTAGACTTTTGCTTTTGCAAAGAACTGTCAATGTTTTGCTTTAATTACATCACACCCTCTAAGCAAAAAAGCAATATCCGATGACTGATCATCCTACTTACACAAAACATTTTAGAACCGAAATTCTGCTGAACACTACTGCATTATATTCTGTGATTTTAAGGGCAACAACATTTTAATGCACAGAACTTGTAAATTTCATTGTTATTGACACTGCAGCTGCTTGACTGGAATGAAGAGCTTGCTAATCCCAAAAGAGAAATACACGGAGAAATAAAAGAAGCAGTATAACTAACATTACAGCACATGAAAATTAAAGATTTAAAGATATGAAATTCTGAATGAGTTTTACGCCCACGGGTTAGCTTCGTAACTACCAGCAAGCTTTGTAAACAGTGTTTCTAATCCCTATCCAGGAGAGAGAGAGAGAGAGCGATTTCGAGTCACGCACTTCTATCATGTTTCGCAAGTAATACTTACAAAAGAATGTAAAAGAAACTGACACCTCTTTGAAGACATATAGGCTGCAAATGCGGGTGCAGAGAAGAAACAAGTAGCTTTCTACAAAACTGGTAACCGACAGACATGAGCCTAACTCATTTCGTACTACCGTATTTTTACTGCTTTAATCTCTCAAAGTAATGAGAACGCGGGCACGCAAGAATGGCAGTGTTAGGACGAATAATACCTGTTCTATCTTAGCAGTGGAAAAGCTATTGTCAGTTAATGCAATACGTAGAACCTGTAAAATACGAGTAACTACACTGCTGATCTGTTTCATGTTTACTAACAACGTATTTCACCAAAGTTTATAAGCAACACACAAAAGCAAGAATTGTGAACCGAAGAAAGCAATAACAGCAGTCCTACATCGCAAACTTACACTGGATAAATCCGCTAAGCGTAGCTGAACATCTACACATCAGTACAGCTTCGGCCGTTTCTGAACACAGCGTTCACTTACACTACGACAACGCATCAAATGTGAAAACAATTGACACAGATCCAAGATATGATACAAAACCATTTGTATTCAGTTGCACGAAACACAACAGCACCGGCGGACTCCACTCTTGAATGACGGCAAACATTGTTTATTTTGCCGCATAGGCACTAAAGCTGCGGCTGCAATGGTAACTTTCACGAAATGGAGGAGACTGACACTGTTGCGTGACGTTTTTTGTACTGTTTTATCTACATCAGCTGCCAGATAACAAGCAGACACGTAAACACTGCTGATCGCATTACCTGGTATCTCTAAACTCTGCAAAATAAGCACAACCTGCAGGAGATAAACACACACTGCCCTCCCCGATGTCGCCATATTGAAGTCTGCTGCAGGATTGAGAGCATCCCCGGATGAGCGCCGTAGCCCGTAGCTCGAGTGTAAAATCAACCAATAAGAAGTGGCCGCTTTCAAAAAGGCGGGATGCCTCACTTCCCGTTCTCCAGCGGAGTAGGGGTACATAACACTTCGTGCAGACGTATGCTACAGCTCAAGTAATGCGTGTTCGTGACCGACAGAGGGTATAATTATCGATTCATTCATTTAAGAAGCTGTTTAAAAAGGAAGTCCGCGCTTTGTCCAGATTGATACGTAGGTATCTCCGTGATTTATTTTTGTTTCCATTTAATGTATGTTAAAACTTATTGCGCACGTATCAAAGACAGCTTACAAGGACATGAAAAGACAAATTTGTTGGTATTTAGCTCATTTATCTTAAATGTTAAGTGACTTAAGAAATAGTACGGCGGATGCAATGCGCACGAGCTAAATAAATGTCCATTGGTATTTAGCCAATTTTTACGACGAGAAATAAATTCATTTACAAGGCCAAAATTTTATTCTATCGTGCCAAATAGCTAGAGTAATTACACTCAAACAGCGAAAACATGACAGTCTACGAGAAGAAAGTAATTTTTATGCAGGAATTTTAAATTTTAAACCAACTTCACTCTAAAAACGCCGTAGCGCAGCAGAACAGGTATAACTGAGTCGTATTTCGTCTTTCTTCTTGTTTTTTGTTTTTCTTTTTTTACTCACGGGCATAAGTTATGCATGAGAGGGAGCGAGAATAATCTGAAGTACAGTCAATATACTTCACATTAAGCGAGAACTTACCGTCATGGAATGCATCGCACTTATCAACGAACGGGGACACTCCTTCAAAGAAGGTGAGTAGCGGTGAATGGAAGTACAGAAACCTTGCGTAACAACACACTATCACCTCGCACAAGCCCAGGCGATGCCAGAACAGCAAAGACGAAGACAGCAACAACTCGCTGCGTAGCCGTCCTTGCCCACGCAATCTGGCACGAATTCAGCATACGGCCAGCGGAAACCGCCGGCCGCTCTCCCACGGATTTGTATGAATGGGAGAATACGCGACGGCGTTCACACACACACACACACATACACACACACGCACGCACACGAACTTCGAGCGGAAGGGGAGGCGCTGCTAAGGCCCATTCAGAAAACACAGACCTTAGAACTCGACTTTCATATTGTGTCGTCGACGCGCGTACGTATCGCGAGTAGTTCGGAGAATGCAGAGACAACACAGAAACAATTGACCGGTGACAAATCTAGCTATGCGCTACACTGTAAAATACAAAAATAACTACGCGCTACACTGTAAACTATATTCCGCTGTCTGCAGGACTGCGTTAACGGGCCGGGTTTCCGAAGTCGCTTTTAGCGCACAGGAGCAGGCAGTGAATGTCGATCAGGTGATGAGCACGTAGACGGGTAGCGGCGTGGTTCTTGTTGTGGAACGAAGTACACTGAGAAGCCGTTACGTCGTTCACCGCACACGATACGCACGTGGGTACAGCATTTGGTCGGTATATACAAGTATGTGGACTAGGGCATTCACTGTGAGTGGTGTCAGATTGAAGCACACTTACTGTAGGAGGCGACACGTAGTCATTCGGCACTCTCTCGCAGTCCCATAAACAACAGGCGGCAGGCGCGCAGCGCTCTGGCGGACTAGGGCAAGCTCCCGGCGAATCGATTTTTTGACCGCTGCGTGGGTGGCGGCAGCGCGCGGGTGGGCGAACCCCAGAGATGACTGACATGGCCGGTCACAGGTTGATACCAGTAGGTAACTACGGGCAGACATCCTCATACAACTACGCTACGATTCTTGGATTGTAGCCACTGCGAACATTCGTGTTGCGGGCAAGAGAAGTAACTGCGAAGTTGTAACCAGATTCAAGGCGTCGACTGCCACGACCAAAATGAAAATGTCCCTCAAGCCACGTTAAGAGGTCCATATAGTTTAGTTCAGTTGCAGTCTGTCTGCAGTAACGGTATATACAGTGAACCATTTATCGTGACCACCTCCAATAACTTTTTGTCCAGAAGCGAAATAAAAAAAAGAATGTGTCAAGCAAATGTTCTTTAGACGTAAACCAGCATCGTTGCCTTTCTTATAACTTCGTACGTTACGAAAAGCAGAACGCCGTTGTTTAATTATTACACTTTATTTGTTCTTCGTCAAGCCGCTTCCTCTTCTCCACATCTTTTTCTTTTTTTTTTTTTTCTTCAAAAACGTGTTACACGTCAGTCATTTACTCCACGGTCTTCGTTTGAAGGTAGGAATGGGAAAAACCGACCGGTTAAAGCCGATACCAATATTTTAGTTCTGAATAACCGGTACTTTTCGGTATTTCTTTGGTATCTGTTATAATAGGTATTTTCGTTTTTTTACTAATAACCGGGTATCAATTTTCCATACCAGTGGAGCTAAAATTTTTGATTTTCAGATTAAACCTTTTTTAAAAACGTGTTTTGTAGGAAGTTCTGTGACTTCTGGAATATTGGTATCGTCTTTGAATGGTATAATTTCTGATGAAACGAGTCAGCTTACAGATGAACTCATTCTAGAAAGCGTATCTACCAACAAGTGGACAATAAATATTGGCCAATTGATTAATTCATTATAGAAATTTTAACTATTGTCATGTAATTATTCCTGGTAGATGTCATGTTTTGCATACAACTAAATTGTTCATATGAATTTTCTGAAAGAGCTGCCTTTGTTTTGTCAGTAAAAAATTAATTGCATTCAAATTCCCCTTAAAAGGAAAGGATATATATTTGACTAGAACGTGTTTTTCATTCGGAATATTTAAAGAAATAGAACGCTACAAATTTTTCACAAGATTTTGTCATTTAACTGTCATTTCTAAGAAATAATAAAAAAGAAAGGAAGTTATAGTAACAGTAATAAATTAAAAACTCACCAGCTTATTCATAGTTTACGATAAAAATAGAAATTAGCCGCTCTGCTGCCTGTGTGAATTCGTGGTGAGTTCTATGGGACCAAACGGCTGAGGTCATCGGACCCCAGGCTTACACACTACTTAACCTAACTTACACTAAGGATAACACACACACCTATGCCCAAGGGAGGACTCGAACCTCCGACGGGGGGAGCCGCACGAACCGTGACAAGACGCCTGAGACCGCACGGATATCCAGCGTGGCTGCTGCCTGTGTCTACATAACATGCCTTTATCTGCTTGTAGCCCTTACGAACGGACAACTGAACACGAAAAATATTCTCCAACCTCAGTTTTTATCCTTCAGCACTGATTATTCGTTATGCTCCCATAGTGGGTCCATCCTCGATTATAACATGATTTTTGAGTAAAGATATAAAAAATTTTGCTATCAGTAGGAGAATAAGGTGAATTTTTGTAGTATTCAAGCCTTCATTACTTTTTGAGGCTAGCAGTGAGCGATGGACGGACTGTTTTCTTTCATTTCCATATTTTATACGATATTTTGATTCTACGCTACAGGCCATTAAAAGTGCTACACCAAGAAGAAATGCATATGATAAACGGGTATTCATTGGACAAATAAATTACACTAGAACTGACATGTGATTACATTTTCACGCAATTTGGGTGCATAGATCCTGAGGAATCAGAACCCAGAACAACCACCTCTGGCCGTAATAACGGCCTTGATACGCCTGAGCATTGAGTCAAACAGAGCTTGGATGGCGTGTACAGGTACCCATGCAGCTTCAACACGATACCACAGTTCATCAAGAGTTGTGACTGGCGTATTGTGACGAGCCAGTTGCTCGGTCACCATTGACCAGGCGTTTTCAGTTGGTGAGAGATCTGGAGAATGTGTTGGCCAGGGCAGCAATCGAACATTTTCTGTATCCAGAAATGCCCGTACAGGACCTGCAACATGCGGTGCATTATCCTGCTGAAATGTAGGGTTTCGCAGGGATCGAATGAAGGGTAGAGCCACGTGTCGTAAGACATCTGAAATGTAACGTCCACTGTTCAAAGTGCCGTCAGTGCGAACAAGAGGTGACCGAGACGTGTAACCATTGGCACCCCATACCATCACGCCGGTTGATACGCCAGTATGGCGATGACGAATACATGCTTCCAATGTGCGTTCATCGCGATGTCGCCAAACAAGGATGCGAACATCATGATGCTGTAAATAGAACCTGGATTCATCCGAAAAAATGACGCTTTGCCATTGGTGCACCCAGGTTCATCGTTGAGTACACCATCGCAAGCGCTCCTGCCTGTGATGCAGCGTCAAGGGTAACCGCAGCCATGGTCTCCGAGCTGATAGTCCAAGCTGCTGCAGATGTCTTCGAACGGTTTGTGCAGATAGTTGTTGTCTTGCAAACGTCCCCATCTGTTGACTCACGGATCGAGACGTGGCTGCACGATCCGTTACAGCCATGCGGATAAGATGCCTGTCATCTCGACAGCTAGTGATACGAGGCAGTTGGGATCCAACACGGAGTTCCGTATTACCCTCCTAAACCCATCGATTCCATATTCTGCTAACAGTCATTGGATCTCGACCAACGCGACCAGCAATGTCGCGATACGATAAACCGCAATCGCAATAGGCTACAATCCGACCTTTATCAAAGTCGGAAACGTGATGGTACGCATTTCTCCTCCTTACACGAAGCATCACAACACCGTTTCACCAGGCAACGCCGGGCAACTGCTGTTTGTGTATGACAAGTCGGTTGGAAACTTTCCTCATGTCAGCACGTTGTAGATGTCGCCACTGGCGTCAACCTTGTGTGAATGCTCTGAAAAGCTAATGATTTGCATGTCACAGCATCTTCTTCCTGTCGGTTAAATTTCGCGTCTGTAGCACGTCATCTTCGTGGTGTAGCAGTACTGTATGTATATCGGAACATGTAATGAAAAGCCTGAAGGAGTAGCAGTATCTTTCAGTCTTGTGCGACGGCTTTGTTTGTTGCCGGAAATAATAGAAATAAAAAACCGAAAATTCGTTATTCCAGACACCCGTTATTTTGAGCTGTTTTAACAGTCACATAAAATTGAACACGAAAAAAACGATGCAACCGAAAACCGGTTGTTCCAGCAATAACCGCCGTCCCCACTACAAAACCACTATTACATACCGGTACCATTATTACAAATCCGAAAATATTGTTCTGCCAACTTACATTCTACGTAGGTACGTAGCATTTCTATTTTCGCTTCGTTGGTGCTCATCAACGAAGAGAAAGTAGAAATGCTACGTACCTACGGAGAATGTAAGTTAGCAGAAAAGTAATTGCAACAATATTTTCTGATTTGTAATAATGATATGAGTAGTACAGTACTGTAGTACTTCAGCGATATGTCGTATACAGCAAAGGCATGATATGTGTGTGTTTCCCTTGCTTTTCCGTACTCAAAAAGTTGGTGGCTTTCCAAACCGCTGGTACCGGTCTTCTTTCGTTCTTTGTTCCCAAACCTTTCACTGATTCCATGATATCGTAGACAAGTCCATGGATCCTTCGAAGAAGCTTCCTCTCGAAGGCACAGATTGCTTCTTGAGTTGTTGCTAATGTCGTCCAGGTTTTACAAGCATATAAGAGTACCGTCCGCACCTGTGTCACACGCAGCTGGATCTTATTCTTCTGTGATATCAGTCATGACATGAATAAATTGTTCAGACTAAACTGTATGCGATTGGCGTTTATTATTGGTGGATGCATTTCTGTCGTCATTTCACTTTTATTACTTAATAGGGAAGCCAGGTACTCGAATTCATGAACACGTTCAAAGGTATACCTCTCAACAAGAATGGAAAAAAGGAGAGCTTGACGTCGTGCTACAACGAGATATTTGGTTTTATTCTCATTCACCACCAGCCACATTTTCTTCACATTGCAGAGATCAACACATAGGGAAAAACAGTCCGCGGAGGATACGGTAACCGACACGCAGTAACAAATTTTCGTCCAAAGCGGTAGGCGAGTTCATTCGTTTGTTCGGAAGTGGAGGCCGTCAGTGTTTGCTCAAGTTTCGGCTATGACACAATTGAGGCGAGCGTCCTGCAATCTTCTCAAACGATTTTACAGAAACTATTCGGTAAAAAAAAAGTTTTTGCTTTACTTAGAGCTCTATATATGTCAGGTTCATGATAATATGCCCATCATTTCGTTAATGGTCATAGTTATTGTGATATTTACGTGGAAGTAAGAGACGTGAGAAATTCGAAAAAGTTTGCAATGAAAAATAGAGGTCGCTATGGTTTTGCGTTTGGTGCATATTACATAATATGTTGCTGCATATGAAATTTAAGTAACATATCGAATTTTTGTGATGTGACGTAGCACACTCATTTGCGATCGCGCAGCACCAGAGATGAAGCCAGAGTGAAATATCCGAGAATATTTCGTAAACGGTTTGAGGTCTCGAAATGACATTTTGGCAAATGATAGCACACAAGGGGAGAGTGTTTTGCCATACGGTTACTATTCAAAACTTCATTATCTACCGTGTTATTTCACCAACACAGACTTTATCGATAAAAGTGTAATTTTTAAGGACCTTCGATACCTGGTGAAACGAGAAATGCTATAAGTTTTGGAGCAATATGAGTGAAGACAACACGCGTTTATTTTGTACTGAGGATGTACTTTTTCATAAGCTACTGACCTAAGTTTTCCTCAGATCCTCACTTACTAAACCACTGTTTCGGACTTCTCTTGCAGTTGTGTCTGTGCAACATGTTAGCGAGGTGAGACTGTGTGAACTCTGGTGTGTTTTGGCAAAAGAAGCAGAATTTAGCATGGCAACCAGAGAAATGCGTAGGTTTCAGTCAAACTTCGCCACTCATGACGTTTCTCTGAAAGTAACAAATGCTTAATAAACCAGGCGAAAATAAATCGCTGCATTTTCTGCGGAATTCTTTTTAGGTACTAACCAAAGCAGAGGTGACATGTTTTTGAATGGCCATCATGCAAGTGTGAGCGTGGAGGGGCCCCACTTAATATTTACGAAAAATGTTAGCATAGACTTCAGTTTAGAGCGGCATTACCCCTCCCGCGGTCGGTATTTCTCCCTCAGCGCCTGCCCACAACCCCCACCACTACCGCTCTCTCCATGCGTGCCCTGCCCTCTGTGCATCAACCAGCCACGGTATTCTGCGTGGACTCTATTTGCAGGCCAGGAATCACAACACTGTCAGCAAATGTCCGTATTGTGTCTGCTCCCATATTTGCTTAATACACTCCTGGAAATTGAAATAAGAACACCGTGAATTCATTGTCCCAGGAAGGGGAAACTTTATTGACACATTCCTGGGGTCAGATACATCACATGATCACACTGACAGAACCACAGGCACATAGACACAGGCAACAGAGCATGCACAATGTCGGCACTAGTACAGTGTATATCCATCTTTCGCAGCAATGCAGGCTGCTATTCTCCCATGGAGACGATCGTAGAGATGCTGGATGTAGTCCTGTGGAACGGCTTGCCATGCCATTTCCACCTGGCGCCTCAGTTGGACCAGCGTTCGTGCTGGACGTGCAGACCGCGCGAGACGACGCTTCATCCAGTCCCAAACATGCTCAATGGGGGACAGATCCGGAGATCTTGCTGGCCAGGGTAGTTGACTTACACCTTCTAGAGCACATTGGGTGGCACGGGATACATGCGGACGTGCATTGTCCTGTTGGAACAGCAAGTTCCCTTGCCGGTCTAGGAATGGTAGAACGATGGGTTCGATGACGGTTTGGATGTACCGTGCACTATTCAGTGTCTCCTCGACGATCACCAGTGGTGTACGGCCAGTGTAGGAGATCGCTCCCCACACCATGATGCCGGGTGTTGGCCGTGTGTGCCTCGGTCGTATGCAGTCCTGATTGTGGTGCTCACCTGCACGGCGCCAAACACGCATACGACCATCATTGGCCCCAAGGCAGAAGCAACTCTCATCGCTGAAGACGACACGTCTCCATTCGTCCCTCCATTCACGCCTGTCGCGACACCACTGGAGGCGGGCTGCACGATGTTGGGGCGTGAGCGGAAGACGGCCTAACGGTGTGCGGGACCGTAGCCCAGCTTCATGGAGACGGTTGCGAATGGTCCTCGCCGATACCCCAGGAGCAACAGTGTCCCTAATTTGCTGGGAAGTGGCGGTGCGGTCCCCTACGGCACTGCGTAGGATCCTACGGTCTTGGCGTGCATCCGTGCGTCGCTGCGGTCCGGTCCCAGGTCGACGGGCACGTGCACCTTCCGTCGACCACTGTCGACAACATCGATGTACTGTGGAGACCTCACGCCCCACGTGTTGAGCAATTCGGCGGTACGTCCACCCGGCCTCCCGCATGCCCACTATACGCCCTCGCTCAAAGTCCGTCAACTGCACATACGGTTCACGTCTATGCTGTCGCGGCATGCTACCAGTGTTAAAGACTGCGATGGCGCTCCGTATGCCACGGCAAACTGGCTGACACTGACGGCGGCGGTGCACAAATGCTGCGCAGCTAGCGCCATTCGACGGCCAATACCGCGGTTCCTGGTGTGTCCGCTGTGCCGTGCGTGTGATCATTGCTTGTACAGCCCTCTCGCAGTGTCCGGAGCAAGTATGGTGGGTCTGACACACCGGTGTCAATGTGTTCTTTTTTCCATTTCCAGGAGTGTATATTTTTTACTTTGCTTCTGGACAAAATGTTATTTGGGGTGGTCAAGATAAATGAGACCCTATATATGCACTATGTGATCAAAAGTATTCGGACACCCACAAAAACATACGTTTTTCATATTAGGTGCATTGTGCTGCCACCTACTGCCCGGTACTCCATATCACCGACCTCAGTAATTAGATGTAGTGAGAGAGCAGGATGGGGCACTCCGCAGAACTCACGGACTTCGAAAGTGGTCAGATGATTGGGTTTCACTTGTGTCATACGTCTGTACCCTAGATTTCCACACTCCTAAACATCCCTAGGTCCACTGGTTCCGATGTGATAGTGAAGTGGAAACGTGAAGGGACACGAACAGCACAAAAGCATACAGGCCGACCTCGTCTGTTGATTGACAGAGACTGCCGACAGTTGAAGAGGGTCGTAAAGTGTAATAGGCAGACATCTATCCAGATCATCACACAGGAATTCCAAAGTGCATCAGGATCCACTATGACAGCTAGGCGTGATGTGCGAAAACTTGTATTTCATGGTCGAGCGGCTGCTCATAAGCTACACATCACACCGGTAAATGCCAAATTACGCCTCGCTTGGAGCGTAAACATTGAACGACTGAACAGTGGAAAAACGTTGTGTGAAGTGACGAATCACGCTACACAATGTGGCGATCCGATGGCAGGATGTGGCAGGGTGTGGGTATGGCGAATGCACAGTGAACGTCATCTACCAGCGTGTGTAGTACTAACAGCAAAATTCGGAGGCGGTAGTGTTATGGTATGGTCGTGTTATTCATGGGGGTGAGGGCTTACACCCCTTGTTGTTTTGCGTGGCACTATCACAGGACAGGCGTACATTGATGTTTAAGCACCTTTTTGCTTCCCAGTGTTGAAGAGCAATTCGGGGATGGCGATTGCATCTTTCAGCACGATCGAGCACTTGTTCATAATTCACGGCCTGTGGCGGAGTGGTTACACGACAATAACATCCCCCTAATGAACTGGCCTCCACTTAGTCCTGACCTGAATCCTATAGAACACCTTTGGGATGTTTTGGAACGCCGACTTCTTTCAAGGCCTCACCGACCGACATCGATACCTCTCCTCAGTGCAGCACTCCGTGAAGAATGGGCTGCCATTCCCCAAGAAACCTCCCAGCACCTGATTGAACGTATGCCAGCGAGAGTGGAAGCTGTCATCAAGGCCGGGTGGGTCAACGCCATATTGAATTCCAGCATTACCGATAGAGGCCGCCACGTACTTTTAAGTCATTTTCAGCGAGGTGTCCGGATACCTTTGATCAAGTAGTGTACATGGTGAAATTGAACGCCACCCCGACAAAATTTCCGAGATTTTTCAAGGATAATTTCTGTGTGTTTTGGTGTAAGGGACCGCTGATCTCCTTTGGCTGGTAACAGAGTAATTCGTTTGATTTCTTAGCCCCGTTTATCTTTGTACTTGTACTACACTGAAAATCTCTGCACAACAGTATAAACGTCGACAGTAAGCGTAGTGTGATTGTTTGGAAACAAACTCGTCCCATTCGGTTATGGTTCTTGCTGTAATCAAACAGCAATGTTTACTTTACACTTCGTTCTCAGGTTTGCTTTCAGTACTGCTCGGTTGTCTCTCAGGTTTGTTTCACTCGGTAGTGTTAGTTGCACGTTAACAATAATGCACAATAGTATCGGCCGGTTTATTGAATAAGAGCTCGCTGACAGACATCTCGTATGTGGGTTTAGTAAATACAAGGGAAGAGTGGGCAGAAAGACCGCAAAAAGCGGTTATAAAATAAAACGAAGATAATGGAGTCAAAATAAGGCAGGTAATGCGGGGAGAATTAATGTCAGAAATGAGTCGCTGTACGTAGTAGACGAGGTTCGCTGGTTGGACAGCAAAATAAGTGACGACAGAAGCAGTAAAGACGATGTAAACCATTTGAATCACGGGGAAAACCGCTTTGTGGCATAACTTGACTATAACATAGGATAGGTTGACAGAACGCATCCTGAGACACAAAGGAATGTTTAATTTGGTAAAGGAAGGAAGTGTGCGTGTAGGAACTGAAGAGAGCAAATATTTCTCAAACATCATTTCTATTACCTAGAACGACAGGTTCCACTCTTTGTTGCGTGAGGTACAAAATATTTTGAATGAGTCGGAAGACGTTTGTTTTAGCTCTTAGCACGTAGAAGGATACTTACTGTTGAAAAGGAAACATCTAATTCAGGTTCAAATGAAAGCGCTCACAAAAAATCCGGACAAGATGCCTCTTAATGGCATACGCTCGTGCCATGTGCATTTATTTATTTGTTACTTCACATGAGATATCCTCATGAAATGACTGCTTCTGCAGCCAAGAGTTGCTAAGTTTTGAAACGCTGTTTCTAGCGTTGTGTGACCAGCAGGTTTCTGACCCATAACTACGAGGGTAATCCCAAAAGTAAGATCTCCTACTTTTTGTAAGTACAGAACTCTGTGTTGCAGTTGGTCACACTGTTATGAAGAGTGCTTCACGCGCTGTGTGTAAATAAGCGTACGCCGCGCTGAGGCGCTCAATCTTGGCTTGGCAGCCGTTGAGAATGGACCTCCCGTTGGATGTCACCGCCGAGTGCGAATTGCGCGCAGTTACTCGGTTTTTGAACGCAAAGGGCACTGCGCCGATTGAAATCCATCGCTAATTGACGGAAGTGTATGGTGAGTCGTGCATGGATGTCAAAAATGTTCGTAAGTGGTGTAGAGAGTTTGCAGCTGGTCGGACCGAAACTCACGACGAACAAAGGAGCAGTAGACCGTCAATTTCTGAGGAGACGGTGTTGAAGGTTGAGCAAAGCATGCGTGAAGATCGGCGGATCAACCTGGACGATCTCTGCACGTTGGTTCCTGAGGTTTTCCCAAGCACCACTCACAGAATTTTAACGGAAACATTGACCTACCGGAACGTGTGCGCAAGATGAGTGCTACGCATGCTGACTGAGGACCACATGCGGCAACGAATTGATGCTTCCCGCACATTTCTTCACCGCCTTGCAGCCGAACAGGACAACTTTCTGGACTCAATTGTCACGGGTGACGAAACATGGGCATACCGCTCTACACTGAGACCAGGCAACAACTACGCCAGTGGCTGCATCCTTCTTCGCCAAAGCCGCGGAAATTCAAACAAATAGTCTGCCGGTAAAGTCATGACAACCGTTTTTAGGAATCGGAAAGGGGTATTGTGGGTCGACTTTATGCCCACTGGGACCACAATTGACGCTGACAGGTACTGTGAGACTCTCAAAAAACTCAAACGGGCAATTCCTATTCAGAGAGGAATGTTGAGCAAGAGCGTACACATTCTCCATGACAACGCTCGCCCACACATCGCTCGGCAAACCATTGCTCTCCTGCAACAGTTTCATTGGAACATAATCACCCACCCACCCTATAGTCCTGACTTGGCGCCCAGTGACTATCACCTGTTCCCTAGGTTAAAAGAATATTTGGGCGAAAAGCGATTCAGCTCCGACGACGAGACGAAAGAAGAGGTTGATAACTCTCTGAATAGCACGGCGGCGAGCTGGTATGACATGGGCATACAAAAACTGCCACAGCGTCTACAAAAATGCATCGACAGAAATGGTGATTATGTCGAAAAAGAGCTAAATGTTCAAGCTGTAAAATGATGTAAGCCATTGCAGAAATAAACAGGTCTATATAATTATAAAAAAATAGGACACCCTACTTTTGGGATTACCCTCGTCTAACACGAATTCATGACCAGCAGCGAACGGAACAAGGCCTCCTCTAGACTTCTGCAGCTGATAAGTCTTCAGCGAATGGATCCGTGGGGTCCCCGCATGTTTTCTAATTTTAACTAAGCACTTCCTATTATATCACTGCCAAGGATGTTTTAATCTGATTTTACTCCAGCAAAAAAATTCCTTCGCCTATGTATCATCCATTCACCTGGCTACACGTGCAGCCCTCCCTCATTTCATTTTCACTCCAGATCTAATTGCATCTTCGACTCCAGTGTATGCTGTGGTTCGTTTTTTTGTTTACCTTTTACTCCACGTGAGTCCCTGCTGTTTCTGATTAAAAGTTCATGTATATTCTACGTGTGTGGTGTTAGTTTCAGGGCGTATCTTTCACATTACGGACAGGAAGCGGACAGATTTATAATTGCTCGTGTCTTGTCAGTCGCCATCTCATGAAGTGCAAAAAATACTACGTTCTGTTGTTAATATTGGGGACTGACTTCCTCTGAAGTATTCTGTTAGTAGTATGTCAAGTTTCGTTTGCCTTACTGTTCCTCTATCATTTCTATAGAAAGAGTATCACCGCCAGGTGTCTACTTTCCCCATTCCCTTGTACGACTAACTGTTACATATGTGTCAGAAATGTAGACAATGCCAGAAGCCGATATGAACGGCTTAGGGCTTTTGAAAGAAAAATCCTACGAAAAATTTGTGGGACTGTGAGAGAGGCAGAGGGTTGGAGAATACGTTGCAACCATGAAATACAGCAGCTCATGCACGAGTGTAATACAGGAAAATTTATTAATTGTAAGAGAATACTCTGGTTAGTAAACACCGATTCTTTAAAGTAACGGGCTCCCATGTATAAAACAGCTTCAAACGTCTGATTATAGTTGAATTAATGTGTTAAATAGTTCTCATATACTGGAAGTATAAAGTTCGCATATTTCGCGCCCACAGTTACGTTGTCTCGAGACAGACACACAGTTTCTGACTGTAACACTTGTCTTGTTGTGTTAAGCTTTTAACGTAAGATTATCCATATTAATGAGTTATGATAGCATTTTAAATTTGTTCAATAACTAGGCGAAGTATCTAAAATCGAATTTTTGTTACCCCCACGCAGCAACAGTACCCGGTCCCTCAATGTAATACAGATGGAGAGAATGACAGACGACAGAATTCCCAAATGAATAATGAAAGGCAGGTTTTATTTCTCCAGAAGGAAGGGCAGACCAAGACCAAAATGGCTGGACAATGTCTTGGCTAACTGTACCAAAATAGAGGTCTGAGGATGGAAGAGAAATGCAGAGAACAGAAGTCGTTGAGGAAGCCAAGGTCCACCAAGGGCCATAGTGCCTAAGAAGAAGAAAGAATAACCTAAATGAATTTATACACATCATATGCCATTATTTCTGGAATGTTACTGTTTAGATTAACAGTTACCTGTGTTCCTGTCTCATCTCTGAAACTGCACAAACATTGCCAGTTTTCTCTCTGTATCGGCTCTGAGCACTATGGGACTCAACTGCTGTGGTCATAAGTCCCCTAGAACTTAGAACTACTTAAACCTAACTAACCTAAGGACAGCACACGACACCCAGCCATCACGAGGCAGAGAAAATCCCTGACCCCGCCGGGAATCGAACCCGGGAACCCTGGCGAGGGAAGCGAGAACGCTACCGCACGACCACGAGATGTGGGCAAATCTCTCTGTATCACTCTGCATCTTAACTGATGAAATGTGGTGTCACCCAACGTAAATTTCTGGACAGTTTTCTTCATACTTTCCTTGTATTCAGTTGTTCACTTATCAAATTATTTTAGAGATAGTTCTTAACAGTTTTGTTTAATTTGGTATAGTCTATCACGTACATGTTAACGCTTGTTTCAACCTTTGCCTTCTCTTTAACAGTTACCTTCTATTTCATAATTACATTTCAGATTGTGTTTTCTTTCATTTGTACCTGTGAATTATTTTGGTATTTGGATAAGTGTCCTTGTTAAATAATTGTCCTTTCCGCTCATGTCTGTAAAATTGTTATTCTGTGTCATATAATTCATTCCGCGCTTCCTTATTCGTAAACTATGTCTTATAATCTACATGTCGGACTGCTTTAATGATGAGTTTGTTTCTTTCACCAGTATATCTGTTTTTACGCTGTGTCTTACGAATATGTGATCACCTGGAAGTGTAAAGTGATTTAGGATTGTCAAATCCTGTACAGCCTCTTTATTATTTGATAAAATATTCACTTTGGTTAAATTTTGTTCTTTGCAAGCCCATTTCCTATTTTTCTCTTCAGGATGAATGTGTTAAAGATGAATATGCCGTTCTTCTCGACAAATTCGGCTAACATCTTTTCTTGTGTAACGTCCAAAGTTTGAAGTAACTTTTTTATTTTCTTTCATACTATCGCAATAAGATTTCCTATATTCATCTTGCATATAATTATATCATTAGATAACTCTACTCATAATCACTAACAACAGGTATTTACCTAGGATGTGCAATGAACTGTCTGCCATTAACGCGAATATTTGTTACTCGCGTCTAGTAAGTTGTCTCCTGTCGTAACCTACTTCCCGTCTTTAATCAACAGGGACGCGCCACACACAGGTGACACGCCGACCTCATTGTGCACCGTTTTATCTGAAACAACACAAGAGACAAGTTTCCGCTGGAGACGCCGAGGACTCCTGTCAACGTTCTTGTGGAGCTATTTTAAGGTATAGGTCACAGACTAAGGCGCCCGTCCGTGGATAGAAGACGCGTGACTTTCACGCCGGATCTCACACCAGTTACTGAGCACGTTTTCTATGTTATATTTCTTGGTTTCCAGTCACTCGTACAATTAAGTTAGATACAGGGTCTTTGTTACGTAACGAACAAAATACCAAAATCGAATTACGTATGTTTTCCCTTGGGCGTACATCTCAGAATATAGTAGAGTCAGAAAATGTAGCATGTTCACGAATAAAAGCACATTCTCGTCGAGAAGCAAGCCATAATTCAAATTTTCCTATCCTACTATTTCAGGCTTTCTAGTTCGGTTATTGGTACCATCTTTGTCCTAAGATATATTGCCAGCAATACTCTCTTATCACAAATAGAACTAATAGCGGAACGATGTTTATAAATGAGGAAACGCATTCGTTGAATATGCGAGGCGTGATCAATAAATATAGGCAATTGATTATTTAGCAGCAATTACTGACGCTACAGCCTTTTGATGCAATTAGTCTGGTAGCTCGACCCGTCGAGACAGGCAGCGTTGGGTTGGAACAATTTCTGACTTCTCAGTCAGCGTCCATAGAGTGAGGTTGTGTTTACCGTGTCTGTCGCGCCTCATGTCGAACAACGCGTGAACATCAAGTCTGTTTCAAGTTGTAAAAAAAGTTTCAGAGAAACTCAGTAAATGTTGAAGCTGGTGTGTCGCGTTAATGCTGTAACTCTGAAGACTGTTTACAAGTAGTATGAACGTTGTAAAAGCGGAAATGAGTCGGTAACAGACGAGCAACGTGCGGGGGTCGTCTATTAACCTCAAAAACAGAAGAGCGGCTGAAATTGTTCGTTCAAGCACGCGAATAATTGTTCGAGAGCTTACTGAAGATCATAGCAACTCGCCACGCCCGGGTTACCGGGTTCGATTCCCGGCGGGGTCAGGGAATTCCTCTGCCTCGTGATGACTGGGTGTTGTGTGATGTCCTTAGGTTAGTTAGGTTTAAGTAGTTCTAAGTTCTAGGGGATTGATGACCATAGATGTTAAGTCCCATAGTGCTCAGAGCCATTTCCATTTCTTAGCAACTCGTAGGGTTCCGTGCAAAGCATTGTAACCGATAATTTGCAAATGAGACAAGAGAGTGCAATTTTGTTCCCAGACGTTTGAGTGATGAACAGAGAGAAAATCTCATGTCAGTTTGCATGCAGTTGCCGGCCGCGGTGGCCGCGCGGTTCTGGCGCTGCAGTCCGGAACCGCGGGACTGCTACGGTCGCAGGTTCGAATCCTGCCTCGGGCATGGGTGTGTGTGATGTCCTTAGGTTAGTTAGGTTTAAGTAGTTCTAAGTTCTAGGGGACTTATGACCTAAGATGTTGAGTCCCATAGTGCTCAGAGCCATTTGAACCATTTTTTTGCATGCAGTTGCAGGATCGTCTTCATTCAGATCCGGACTTCTTATCCCAAATTATAACCAGAAATGAAACTTGGGGTCTATGTTATGGCCTCCAGACGAAAATTCATAGTTCCCAAGGGAAAAGCAGAGAATCTCTTCTCCCGAAGAAACCACGTCAGTACAAGTCGAATATCGAAGTCATGCTCATGGTTTTTTTCTGTATTGAGGGCATAGTGCGATCGGAGTTTGTTGCAAGGGGAACGAACAGCTGTAAACACTGAATTTTACAAGGGCATACTGCAGCGTATGTGAAACAATGTACGAAGAGAGAGACCAGACATCGGGCCAATGGCTTCCTTCTTCATCATGACAGTGCACATTGCCACACCTCGCTTTTGATTCGCGAGTTTTTGACCTAGAAAGTTCTTCCTGTCTGTTCACATCCACCTCACTTAGCAAATATAGCACTTGGCTCTACCAAAAATTAAAATCGCGCTTCAAGGAAAACATTTTGACACCATTCTTGACATTGAGAGGGCCATCACAGAGCCTCTGAGCGCCCTTTTTTAGTAGTAGCCTTCCAGAAAAGATTTCAGCCATGGATTCAACGTGCACTAGTAGCCAAGTACTTCGGAGGAGACTAAATCAACTTCCACGTAAACTTGTTACTTTATTTCTAATAAAATTATTCTCCGTATTTTTTGATGGTAGCCGGCCGAGGTGGCCGAGCGGTTCTAGGCGCTATAGTCTGGAAACTGCGCGACCGCTACGGTCGCAGGTTCGAATCCTGCCTCGGGCATGGATGTGTGTGATGTCCTTAGGTTAGTTAGGTTTAAGTAGTTCTAAGTTCTAGGGGACTGATGACCTCAGAAGTTAAGTCCCATAGTGCTCTGGCCGTGTTACAGTTTCCTGTTTATCCCAATAGTGTCTATGTGTTTCACAAATCTCCAGGCGGCGACGCTCGCGATCCATTGCATAGAGATGGGAAGAACCGACTGGTTAGCACCATATTTCGAAAGCTTCTATTCTCTTCTTGTCCAAACTATTTATCGTCCATGTTTCATTTCCATACATGGTTCAAATGGTTCTGAGCACTATGGGACTTAACATCTGTGGTCATCAGTCCCCTAGAACTTAGAACTACTTAAACCTAACCAACCTAAGGACATCACACACATCAATGCCCGAGGCAGGATTCGAACCTGCGACCGTAGCGGTCACGCGGTTCCAGACTGAAGCGCCTAGAACCGCACGGCCACACCGGCTGGATTTAAATAGTTCTAAGTTCTAGGGGACTGCTGACCTCAGAAATCCCATAGTGCTCAGAGTCATTTGAACCATTTTTACTAATAACAAGGTAAAAAACGTCAGTCATAGCAGCACCGCTAAAATTTTTCGTTTTTAAATAAACCTTTTTAAGGATAGGGTAATTTTTTTCGTAAAATTCGCATTTCTTTGAAATAGTGCGCTATAATAGAAAGTGGAGAATGCGATCAGTGCTATTTTAATAACAATGCCGAGAGAAACGAGCAACAAACATATGTCATAAGAACTTGTACAGCACAGTCGAGACAATAATGTACCTGTTAGTATGTGGCGTGACCTATTAGATGGTGCGCCTGTACTTGCTGTGAGCAAGACTTGCCCCATCTGTTCTTTATGGTAGCTCCTCATTGTTGTTGTCGGACAACAGTTGAATTACAGAATGGTACCATCCTTAGTCTAGCAGTATCTTACGAAGTGCTGTATCAACTCAAGTGCAACGCTCCATTTGCTTCACAAGATTAAAAACGGGAGGAGGCACAACAAACGTGAGACATAAGATAAGGAGAAAAAATGGTTCAAATGGCTCTAAGCATTATGGGACTTAAAATCTGAGGTCATCAGTCCGCTAGACTTAGAACTAATTAAACCTAACTAACCTGAGGACATCACACACATCCATGCCCTAGGCAGGATTCGAACCTGCGACTGTAGCAGCAGCACGGTTCCGGACTGAAGCGCCTAAAACTGCTCGGCTCAGCGGCGGGCAAGGAGAAAACTTAAAACTTTACAGTTCATTAATAGTTTACAGCAAAAACATAATGCAGCTGCTCTGAAGCCTCTGTCTAGACAAACTGTCTCTGTCTTCTTTTAGCTCTTGAAACGGACGAAAAACCAGGAAAATAGAGTCCTTCAACCTCAGTTTTCGCCCTTTACCAGTGAGTATTCGTAAAGTCCAAATGGTGATAACCTCCGGTTACAACACGATTTTTGAGTAGAGTTTCAAAAAATTACGATCCGTAGGACAATACTGGTGATTTTTTAACCAACCGTTTATCACTTTTTCGAGAAAAGCAGCGAACGTTGGATGGACTAATTTTCTTTTGTTTACCTATTTAATTTAATATTTCGATACTACGTATCGTGCAACTGAGAGAGTCAAAATTGTTCAATCTTTGTTCGATTTCTACGTTTATTACAGAAAATAATACGAATAAAAAAATCACTTTTGTTTCAGAAACCGGTTATTTTGAGCGGTTTTAACAGCTCAGTTCAACTGGAGTTGTAAAAAAAAAAAAAAACAAAAAAACAACGATATAACCGAAAACTTGTTGCAGCGGCTACCGTCATCCCTAATCAGCCAGCCCCGGCCTCCAAAGTTACTCCCCGTGTGCAACATATAGTCCCAACGGGCTGCATCGATTGTCCTTAGCATCAGGAGCAGCCCACAAAAATCCTGATACCGAGAGAATTGGGACACCCTTTACCCTGTTGTGATCTGGCTGACAAGTTCCTCTACAGTAGACCAATGTTTCAAACAGTGAACCCTGCCAGGCAATGGAAAAATCTAAAAACTGGCCAAATGCGAGTAGAACTTGCGCACTCTGGATTCCGTGCAAACTTAATTATGTGTATAGACAGTTGAGCCATTCCAGGAATCGAGGATCTCTACGATTTTTGTCTGTTCTCGACGTTGATAATGACAAGATATCGGTCCCGGCGTTCCTAAGATTTTGAGGTCGGATAACAAATGACAAAAGAAATATTTCCTTCGTGTGGTGTAATTACATATTAAAAATTTCATGATTCCTTTCCTTCACTTGTATTGTGAAACCTTTCTTCTTACCAAATTTCATGACTCTTCGTGAGGGGGAGATACCCTATAGGTCTTAATGTATGAGTTTGCGAATGTGAAATTATGTGACATTATAAATGGGCATAGAAGCTTAATTTATTTCACCACCAAGCGACTAAAAAGTATTGTATGTGACAAATTTAAACTTTATGATTTTACTTGCTGAGAAAGAGGCGTATTAACGGACGGATGGACAGACAGTTGGATAAACAAAAAAAATTATAGTCTGATGTAATTAAAAATTTGGGATTTTTTCCCTTTATTTGTAGTGTGAAACCTTTCTTCTTACCAAATTTCATGATTCTAGACCAGTGAGAAATAACCTATTAGTCTTGATGAGCGAGTTTGTATCAAAATACTCGACATAAACAGCCGTATCTTTTGATTGCATTGACTTAGAAGCTTCACTTTTCTACATCGCTAAGGTACGGCAAATCTTAATATATGACATAAATTTCAACTTGATTGATCTACCTGATCCTGACGAAAATGGTTTTGAACAGTCGGACAGGCAGACAGACAGACAGAGGGACGGATAAGTGATCCGATAAGGGTCCCGTTTTTACCGACTGTGGTAGGGAACCCTAAAAAATTATGACGGAAAGTCAGAGGAGGCTACGTGAGTAGTTAGCTGTAGAACCGTGGTTTCGTAAGCGAGCGACGCTGAGTCACGGTCAGCCAGCCACCGGCTACTAGGTCCAGAGGTCCCTTGGGACAATCAGTTCGGCGTCAGTAGAATTTGAGTTGTGGCGTAAGATACACTGAGGCACCAAAGAAACTGGTATAGACATGCACATTCAAATACAGAGATATGTAAACAGGCAGAATACGGGGCTGCGGTCGGCAACGCCTATATAAGACAAGTGCCTGGCGCAGTTATTAGATTGGCTACTGCTGCTACAATGGCAGGTTATCAACATTTAAGTGAGTTTGAACGTGGTATTATAGTCGTCGCACGAACAATGGGACACAGCATCTCCGCGGTAGCGATGAAGTGGGGATTTTTACCGTATGACTATTTCACGAGCGTACCGTGAATATCAGGAATCCGGTAAAACATCAAATGTCCGACATCGCTGCGGCCGGAAAAGGATCCTGCAAGAACGGGACCAACGACGACTGAAGAGAATAGTTCAACGTGACAGAAGTGCACCCCTTCTGCAAATTGCTGCAGATTTCAATGCTGGCCTATCAACAAGTATCAGCGTGCAAACCATTCAACGAAACATCATCGATATGGGCTTTCGGAGCCGAAGGCCGACTCGTGTACCCTTGATGACTGCACGACACAGAGCTTTACCCCTCACCTGGGCCCGTCAGCACCGACTTTGGACTGTTGATGACTGGAAACATGTTTCCTGGTCGGACGAGTCTCGTTTCAAATTGTATCTCGTATTGTATGGACGTGTACGGGTATGGACACAACATCATGAATCTATGGACCCTGCATGCCAGCAGGAGATCGTTCAAGCTGGTGGAGACTGTAATGGTCTGGGGGAGTGCAGTTGAGTGATATGGGGCCTCTGATCCGTCTAGATATGACTGACTGGTGACACGTACGTAAATATCCTTTCTGATCACCTGCATCCATTCATGTCCATTGTGCATTCCGACGAACTTCGGCAATTCCAGCAGGACAATGCGACACCCCACACATCCAGAATTGCTACAGAGTGGCTCCAGAAACAATCTTCTGAGTTTAAACACTTCCCGCTGGCCATCAATCTCCCCAGACATGAACAATATTGAGCATGGCTGGGAGGCCTTGCAACGTGCTTTCAGAAGAGATATCAACCCCCTCGCACTGTTACGGACAACCTTGCAGGATTCATGGTGTCAATTGCCTCCAGTACTCCATCAGACATTAGTCGAGTCCATACCACGTCGTGTTGCGCTACTTCTGCGTTCTCGCGGGGGCCCTACACGATATTGGGCAGGTGCACAAGTTTCTTTGACTCTTCAGTGTGTTTGTCGGAAGACTACACACTTTACGTGCCAGTTACTGTCCTCCACTATTTAGTACATCTAATAGGTTCCCGATTTTGCAGACACAGCGAGTACAACTGCCCTATTCCAGTAAACTACGGAAATTCGGCATGTTCGTAATCTTACCTTATTGTTACACTGGTGTGGAAAACTTAAAGGCGAAAGTAACTTTTGCGTGATGTGTCATGGCCTAGTAACATAGCGCGATGAAACTTAGACTGCACAGACCTGCCAGAAAATAGTATAGAACAATTGTTTTTCGGGCAACTGACAACAGCATCGATATATTTGGAGACATGCATGATACCCACTGTGCTGTCTTACAATACTTTTATTCGCTACTGGTCTCGATCGTGGACCATCTTCACAGTGGAAAAATATCTATCGTGATAACTAGCCAGGAAATTATACGCCATTAATGACTTGAAAACGTAAGAAAATTGATACTTAACGACTTTGCTTGGTTAAGCCTTTTCATGGCAGCAATGGCGTATACTTTCCTGGTTAAATAGCGTGTATGACATGTGAATTTGTCAGAACAGAGATTTTTTCTCTGTGAAGATTGTCCATGATAGAAACCGGTAGTGAATGAGTGTATTATGAGATAGCACAGTGTGTACCATGCATTTCTCCAAATAGTACAGAAGGTAACTGAAACAAATACGCAATGCGACGAATAGGAATGACACTTTTATTGGCCGGCCGCGGTGGTCTAGCGGTTCTAGGCGCTACGGTCGCAGGTTGGAATCCTGCCTCGGGCATGGATGTGTGTGATGTCCTTAGGTTAGTTAGGTTTAAGTAGTTCTAAGTTCTAGGGGACTGATGACCATAGATGTTAAGTCCCATAGTGCTCAGAGCCATTTGAACCATTTTTGAACACTTTTATTCAAAGACAATGATTATACTGAAGGAATTGCAATTGACGACGGTCTCCTGGGCATTACAAAAGGCGGAACATGGTTATTAGTAGGGTGTGTGATCACCACGGCCAGGAATGGACGCTCCGCAAACGTGCTTCCACGTTTGTCTCGAGGTTGATCAGGAGTTCTTGTGGCAGAACGTTCCACCACTCCACCAGTTACTGGTTAGTCGGTAGTGCTTGTGAACATGCTGCAATACGTCTTTTATCCCACATGTCGGGTGAACGGGCAGGACAGTCCATTGGTCGAATATTTCCTCATTCCAGGAGATTCTCCACATACGCTCTTCGATGCGGTCGATCATTGTCATCCATAAAAATTGGCCAAGTGCGAGGAGGACTCACGCTCGGGGGGTTCTGGACAAAATTATGTATATAGATACGAGGTCGTTCTATAAGTAATGCCCCACGTTTTTTCACAGAACATATTTACTGTTAAGAGTCAGAATTTGGTGACATATACACGAACATGACATGTCCATGTCCTGTTTTTCTACGTAGTCTCCATCACGTTCTATGGCCGTACGCCAATGTTGTGGAAGAGCGTGAATTCCCTGCTGGTGAAGGCTTTGTAGTTGTAACCATGTTTTCACTGCATGACTGACACTCTCGTCATCTTCAAAGTGTGTTCCCCGTAGAGAATCCTTAAGCTCGAACAATTCAGATGAAATGGCCTTTCTTTGAATCTTGTGGTCCGCTGTGAGCATTCGTGGAACCCATCGTAAGCACCTCTTTGGATATCCGAGGGTCTCGATCATTGAAGACGCACTTCCAATGCTTAATAGACCGCGCCGGTCGAACTGTCAACACATTTGGCATTGCTAAGAGTATCCTACGACTTCCACATCGCTGGCAACGGCTTATACACAATGCTGGTACTACTTTGAAGGTCAGTAAGACTTTGAAATACGTATCTATTTTGTACGAGGTGTAAATAAATAGTTGCCACTGTTAAAGTTCCAACCCTTGTATATTAATGGTTTAAAAAAAAAAAGTGTGGCATTACTTATTGAACGAACCTTGTAGTTCATCCATCCCGGGAATTGAGAATTTCGATGATTTATGCCTGTTATCGGTATCGATACTGAAAAGATATTGGTCCCGGGAATTCCAAGACTTTAGAGAAGGTTTAAGTTTTAGGTAATTTCTCATTTGCTACTGTAATTCCTGAGAAAAAGGGGTCTTGACGGAAGGATAGACAGACGGACGGATAACAAATGACACATGAATTTTTTTTCGTGTAATGTAATAACAAATTAATAATTTCCGGATTTCTCCTTTACTTCTACTGTGAAACCTTGCTTCTTACCAAACTGCTTGACTGTAGGTCAACCCTTTAGGTTTTGATTAGTGAGTTTTCAAGTGTCAATAATCCGGCCGCTGTGGCCGAGTGGCTCTAGGCGCTTCAGTCCTGAACCGCGCGACTGTGACGGTCGCATGTTCGAATCCTGCCTCGGGCACGGATCTGTGTGATGTCCTTAGGTTAGTTAGGTTTAAGTAGTTCTAAGTTCTAGGGGACTAATGACTTCAGATGTTAAGTCCCATAGTGCTCAGAGCCATTTTTTTCGAGTGTCAGTAACATAAATGACGGTATGTTTTGATTGTATTGACTTAGAAGCTTACACTTCTTACAACACCGGGGGAAGGTAGACCTTAGTATGTGACATAAATTTCAACATGACATGTCTACTCTTTTGTGAGAGAAACGGGTCCTAACACTCGGTCAGACAGACAACAGAGCTATCCTATTTCAGGGTTCCGTTTTTACCGTTTGAAGTACGGAAACCTAAAAATGAAGTCAAGATCAAATACACCCCAGAAAAGATGCAAGCGGGAAGGGAGTCCAGTGTCACAATGACGTCGATCGGTGAATTTACTGTGTTCAAAGTTTAAGATCTCAGTAGGCCCGTGCAGCCTTACGCCCCCCACACCATAATACTTGGACCACCAAGACGATCATGTTGGACAGTGTTCCTGGGTGCATTACGTGTACCCACCTGTCACACGCCCTACACTGTCGAACAGGTTCGTTTTATTGGTCCAGGTGTTATGGTGTGGGGAGGCACGATGTTTCTTGGGCGAAGTTACATCCGAATGTTTAAACGCGGTATACTCGTCCGCAGCTCGTGGTCTAGTGGTTAGATTTGCTGTCTATGGATCACGGGGTTCCGTGTTCGATTCCCGACCGGGTTGGGGATTTTCTCTGACCGGGGACTGGGTTATTGTGTTATCCTCATCATTTCATCATCATTCGTGACAGTGACTAGCTTGCTGAAATCCGTGGGCAAGCAGGTCAGAGAGGATGAGTTATATTTGTGGAAAGGGGCCAAAATAAGTTACTGTCAGTTGCACTCAACATATAAACATTATCTATTAAAACACACAATCACACAAGCAAGAATCAAAAACTCTCAAGGTTTTAATGAAAGACCTCCTCTGATTTAATTTAAATCGGCTGAAGGCCACATCGAAAATCCAAGGCATAAGGCCTAAGCAAGGAATTGAGGTTCAGGAGTTCTTCAGAAGGTTTCACTTCTTTAAAAAAAATTATCATCAATATAAATAGGCTGAAAGCCTTCGCTTAAATTTTTCCCATAGAAGTCGGCTGAAGGCCACACATTAATCAAGAACAGTGTTGCAGCTGAAGGCCGAGAAAAAGATTTTCAATGATTAATCTAAATACTTAATCTAAAACTCGGGTGAAGACCGCATTTCAACAAAACGATTTAACCGCTTAAGGCCTAGGAAGAAGAGGTTTCAATTTGAAAAGGCTAAAGGCTTTATCTTAAAATATTTCGTGTAAAACTCGGCAGAAGGCCTAATACTAAAGAATAACAACAAAAAATGTTCAAATGCGTGTGGAACCTTATGGGACTTAACTGCTAAGGTCATCAATCCCTAAGCTTACACACTACTTAACCTAAATTATCCTAAGGACAAACACACACACCCATGCTCGAGGGAGGACTCGAACCTCCGCCAGGATCAGCTACACAGTCCATGACTGCAGCGCCGTAGACCGCTCGGCTAATCCTGTGCGGCAAGAGTAACAACCTTATGACTTAAGGGCAAAACAAGGATTTTGAATTTTTAAGAGAGATTAAAACTCGGCTGAAGGCCACACACCGTGCAGAAAACTAATTTACAGCTTAAGGCCTAAAGGGAAGAGCTTCTAAATTTCAGCTAAAATAGGTTAAGGCTTTATCCTAAAATGCTTCAGATAAAACTAGGCTGAAGGCCACATACACAAACCAAACAATCTCACGGCTTAAAGGCCAGACAAAGAAATTTCAAATTTTTAATTTAAGCTAGAAAACTCGGATGAAGAGCAACTTTAGTGTCCAGGATCGGTGGGCAACGAACTTCGTAACGCTCGCAAGAAGCGCCTCACAACTCCAACAGCGCGTGCACACCGCCAGCGGCTCCGGCCTGACCACCCGCCACGGAGACTTCCTCGCTGCTCTGCCCTAACTACCGACTGCCACACAACCGGAAACGCTTGAAAGACTAAATACACGTCGGCCGATCATACGACCGACCGTACGACCAACCAACGGTCGTTCCCGCTCCAGTCTCCTTTCTTCGGACCATGGAGGTAAGAATAGAGGGAGACGCCGTGACGTCATAGCTGTGAAGCTATGTGAAGCCGAGGGTAGCCATCTCAATCCGACCAAAACATTGCTGCTGTAAGCTTGTGTGCATAGGCTTGTCGCTCGCTTTTGGAAGGATTTTGCGCTATTACGGTGACTTGTGTGGTGTTCGGATGTACGAATCGTTCTGATTGTGATGCGAAATCGAAGGGAATAACATTTCATGTGTAAGTTGTCTCGTTAAGTGTGATTTTACAACTTCATTGTGAATGAACGTGTGCTACATCGGTACTTGTACTATAGCGTGTTTTTCTCCTGTATGATTTTAGATTTCCTAAAAATGAAAGTCGGAAATCTCTGTGGGAGAATGCCGTGAGGAGGAAGAATTGGCGTGCGTCTAAATGGAGCACTATATGTTCTCAGCATTTCCGAGAAGAGGACATAGACCGAACTTCCCTTTCAACAGTAAGGCTCCGAGAAAATGCTGTACCATCAGTTTTCCCTACACACACAAAACATTTGCAAAAGGTATGTTAATTCAAAGAATTAAATTCTTAGTTTTCAAGTTCACGTTTCAGTATAATACGTACGTATCGTCGATAATCGAAGTGTTAAGTAATTCACTTTGCCTTCATCATGTACCAAATTAAAAGCTAACACTACATTAACTGGCGTAAAGTATAGGCCTAAACAGGACACTGTGTATATTTGCCATTCTATGTACCGTATTTCAGTAAATATTGGTGGTAATGAACAGTGTTTCCCAGTAGTGTAACGTAACTGAAATGTCCCAGTACGTATTACAAACAAGATGTATTTATGGGGCTTTGGAGGGAGGGTATAGCTAACTTAGTTTTCAGTTTCTATTATTTAGTTTGTGATACACGTTTATTACTGAATTAACAAAATTGTATCGTTTACATTGAAGGCTAGCTATTCGTAATATTACATTAAAAACTATTTTTAATCAGAAGAAACGCGGAATTTCGCCTTTACGAGATTTTATTTTAAACAAAAACTTTGAAACAACCAATCTGATGACGTTACGTGCGTATATGGTGCAGTTAGCGACTGTAATACACGCAGCGCTATAGCACACTGGCAATGTTTTGGTCAGAGTGTCATGGTAGCGAGCCACGCCCCCATGGCTTCAAAACGTAGTACGGCTGGGATACGTAGCGCCATCTCCCCTTATTCTTACCTCCATGCTTCGGACAGTGCATGTGTGTCCCCAGTGGTCGGCAAGTACTGTCTGTCAGCACCTCACTGGCGCTCCGTCCCCGACGCTGCTCCGTGCCCGACTGCACTCCTGGTCCATCTCCAACTGATTTCCAGACACACGACGACTCGGAAATACTATCGGTCGCTCCAGAGATGGCACTACAGTGCACTTATCGATAAGCGTTGCTGCTGCCACTCACGGGCAAGTAAGGTAGAAGTTAGTGACGCCAGAAATGGAATAAGAAAACGGGACTACAGTACCCTAAAAAAAAGATGACAAACAATAAATGGCATGAACACGAGCCGCGCACAGCTCAATTGCATTGTGTACAAAGTTGGACTGTGTAAAAATTGGGACTTAGTACGGGCGCGCATAATTGGCGCCCCACAAACCAAACATCGTCATCATCAACACGGTACATTCACCTTTCAATTATATTGCTACACTGAACTCCTTCCTCACGTGTGTCTTTTCAGAGGTACATTCGGCCATGACTTTTTAAGGGCGACAATGCACAACCGCAACGAACAGCGCAGGTGGATCAGTTCGTAGGACGAGATGACCTTCGGCAAATGCATTGGCCTATCCGTTAATCCGGCTTAAATACTATCGAGCACGAGTTGGATACGTTGGGGAAACGTACTGCAGCACATCCGCTTGCACCAGCGGTCACGTAGGAGTCGTGAACTGTGCTGGCTGAAGAATTGGCCATCCAACAGTTGTCATCTGTGCTGGTGGAGCAATGGAACGCGCCACTACAAGACCTCCTTACCCATCCTGTGGGCAGCAACGGAGCACGTTGCAGAGCATACATTGCCGCCCATTGCGATCAGACACCCTATAGAGAACAATATTCCGCTTTTCGTTGCTGCTCATAAGACTGTCATGAATCGCGGTGACTTCAGTATATGTGATATTGTATGTTTTACTGTATATTGTGTTTTTTAAGGCTGTTAGTCAAGGGTGAGAGCTACACATTCGTACATGGTCGTGTTTGGTAGTAAACGTTTTATTCCTCACAAAGCTTTTTATAATGTGCTACATTCTATCCACTTGATATGACGTTCCAACTCGCAATGAACACGTTTGTGATAATAATTTTTGAAGATCAAAAGATGACAGCAAAGCCTATTGAAACCGGCTGTCGAAAACAAATAAGTGTTTTTGTGATCTCGGCTATATAAAGTTTCTTTCTCAATGTGAGTATAGTCTCTGAATAAAAGAGTTACTGCTGTTCGTCTCATCGCATATTTATTTCAGTTACCTTCTGTAACATATTCTTCCTACGTACAGTCCAAGTTCTTTCTACAAGGTGTACAACTTTGCTTCCGCCGTTTGCCGATAGGTGACGACAACGGTAAGTAGCGGTCGAAAGAAACAGATCGCAGACGTCCACCTCATTCAAACATTAGTCGATTTGTGTCTGCATCATTAAGTTGTTCTTGATTGAAAATGTCAGTTTACGAGCGTAGTTCTCGTCATTTGCTGGAGGTGTTACTGTTTTCTTTCAATATGAAGAAAACAGCGGCTGAGTCTCATCGAATGCTCTCAAGTAGGTATGGTGAAGAAGCTATTAGTGAAAGAACGTGTCATGCGTGGTTACAACGCTTCAAGAAGGGTGATTTTAACGTCGTAGACCGGTATAGTGGTGGAAGAGAGAATGTTTTCGAAGACGCAGAATTGGAGACATTGTTGAGTGAAGCCTCGCGTCAAACTCAAGAACAATTGGCACGATTAGTGCGAGTGACACAGCAAGCCATTTAAAAACGTCTCAAGGCTATGAGCACGATTCAGAAAGAGAGAACTTGAGTCCCGTATGAGCTGAAACCAAGAGACGTTGAACGGCGTTCGTGTGATTGTGAACAGTTGCTACAGAGGCAAAAACGGAAGGGATTTCTGCATCACATTGTGACCGGGGACGAAAAATGGGTTCATTGCGATAACCCTAAATGCAAAAAATCATGGGGATATCCCGGCCACGCTTCTACGTCGACGGCCAAACCGAATATTCACGGTTCCAAGATCATGCTCTGCATTTGGTGGGGTCAGCTCGGCGGCCGTGTAATATGAGGTGTTAAAACCTAGTGAAACAATCACAGGTGCTCGTTATCGAACGCAATTAATGCACTTGAGCAGAGCATTAAAAGACAAACGGCCGCAATTCAGCGAGACGCACGATAAAGTAATTTTGCAGCACGACAACGCTCGTCCCCATGTTGCAAAAGAGGTCAAAACGTGCTTGGAAACGTTAAAATGGTAAGTTCTACACCACCCGCCTTATTCTCCAGACATTTTTTCCTCCTGACTATCACCTGTTCAGATCAATGGCGCATGGCCTGGCTGACAAACACTTCCGATCTCCTGAAGAAGTCACACATTGGATCGATTCGTGGAACACTTCAAAAGATGAACAATTTTTTCGACACGGGATTCGTACACTGCGCGAAAGACGGGAGAAAGTAGTGGCCAGCGATGGAAAATACTTTGAATGATACATGTGTAACCAATTTGTTTCATTAAAGCCTCAAATGTTGGGGAAAAAACGGCGGAAGCAAAGTTGTGCACCTTGTACGTCCAGTCCAAGTTTCATCGAGCTACGTTATTTGGTAATTACACATCAAGTGAGAGTTACTTCGTCCATAAATTTTGAACACCAGCGTATATTCTGACTTTTGGTATGTCGGTTGCTGTTGTAACCGTACTCTCAGCGTTCGGTACTCGGCTAGGCGTTAAGTGGAGTGTTGACCACCATATGACGGTGACGTAACGTACCGTTCCGTTGACGTTCGAAGTGAATCGACCTTACGTCAGTTCAGAGGCATAGCTTCTCCATCACGATCGTGCCTTGCAAAGCACAGTTATGTTCACAAGAATCTTCAGTTTGGCGACAGCTTTCGCTTTATACTACATGTGTATCAAGTCCAAGAAGTCTCTAGGACTCGATTACATGAATGTATAACAGAATTGTGAAGAGATTTTCAATTAGTTCTAGACGGCTGCACTGACGAACCGCAAGAAGAAGACAACAGAGATGTAGATCCGCAGCGACGGAAGCGAGCTTCGATCGCTAACGCCAGTGAGCTAAACCTCAGCCCTGACCCGGAACTATATTTAGAGGCGCGACGGTCGCCTCACACGACGTTTAACTGTCAAACGGGCGGACGCCGGAGGTCTGCTCTGAAATGCAGCGGTAAAATCTCACCAGGGCAAAGCGGAGAGCCATATGAGTGGCAAAGAGAAGCAATGACATCGATGAAAGGTTGTTGTTGTCCTGTTGGTACGCGATGCGCATTAACGTAGTCAACTGTCAGCCTGATTTGCGGGACGTTTTTGTTTGTAGGAGCTTTTAAAAGTGGTCGTGTTGTGTGTGTGTTTAGTGTGACACCTGGTACAGCAAGCAATACAATGCTTGACGATACAGGGAAAAGTCGAGATTCAAAGGTTATAAATATCCTGGAGCGTACTGCATTGCATGCGCTGGGTGTAGTTCAAGTTATATCGGTCAAACTGTTCGAAGTTTTGAGATGCGCTTTAAGGAGTATACTAACAACTCAACCAGCTGGAAATGGGGCATTCAGTTACGGATCTCCCCTCTAATCTTGCAGATACTCCATCGAGAAAGCAACGACAGCACACTTAATATTTTGGAAGAATTGGTTATCGCTCACTGAAAAATTTCCTGATGAAACACTTCGCCTTCCTATAGCCGTTGAGCTCATTTATACACCCAGTTACTGGGAGAGATACTTTTCAACGTGGATTCCGAAATAATGTGCAGTGACATTTGAGCCAGTTCAGTGGGTATTTAAACGAATAGTTAACTTCTCAAATACGTTTACACTAATTAGGGCACTATTTCGTACTAAAAAGTCAGTGGTGACTCGTAACCACATAATCGCAACTGCAAGGTGTGTCTGAAAAGTATGATCTCAGGAAATAAAGTGAACAAGTAAAATACCTTTACAAAGCCTCCAAAGTGATCACTGTTAGCTACAACGCACTTCTGACTTGGATCGTAAAGTTGCTGGAAACAGTCAGTTCTTGTGGAATTGCTCGAAGCACCGTGATCACGAGTTATTGGATATCAGTGTCATTACAGGAGATGAGACTTTGGTGCTACCAACGCTATTCCGACGACCGAGTAACAGTCAATGGCATGGTGTTCATACTCTTCCCTGCTTTCCTAAAAAAGTTGACTGACAGAATCCAAGATGAAGACGGTGATCGCCTTTTTTGGCTTTGACGGCTAGAGACATCATGGATTTCTACCCAAGGAGGGGGGGGGGGGGGTTGAGAGGGGGGAGGGAGGCGGTGAAGACGATGGACATCTTGGTCTCCGGGTCTCATTCCCTGCAAGGATGCAGATATCCAATAACGTGTAACCACTGTGCTTCGAGCAATTCCACAAAAAGTATTTGCTGACAGTTTCCAACAACTCTGTGACCGGCGTCAGATGTATGTTGTAGCTAATGGTGGTTACTCTGAAGGTCAGCAAAGGTATTTTGTTTTTAGCTCATGTTTCCTTTATTTTCTGAGACCATTCACTGAACTTTTCAGACGCACCTGTTATCTCAAACAAGAGTCTCTCTTGGAGACTCATGTTGTTGGAATCTTTTTATTTCTATTATCATATGATTTCACCCACATCAGTTTTCACTGTTAATTATTATGTGTAAAGATGTCATCAGCCAGAACACCACAGTACTTTATTAGGCGTAGTTCTATTGGAAGAAGCCTTCCTCTGACCTTTGAACTGACTCATCCAGCCAGTTATATGGCAACCTACAGTCTTACCTGGATTTTAGCTACAGTGCAACTCGGCGTTTTTCGCATTAACGAACTTTTCTAGAGGTGGACGAAGTGAAAAGTGACAGATTGAAATCCTATGAACTTTTTCTTCTTTTTTTTATTGTTATTTCACTCCCCAAAATTGGGCAGGCTGGCAGTGGCACAATACGCCACTCTTCAGCCAGGAGAGTTACAGACAGTGCGAACATAAATGAATGACGCTGGCGACACTGCTGGTGCTGGTGGAATGTAGCACTGCACACGGCACTGGAGTAACACTGGCATCACAATGAAAACGTTAAAAATCACTGCACCAGATGGAACCCACCACTGGGTGACGGGAGGAGGGGGCGAGGAAAGGGGGGGAGAGAAGGTAGGGGGAAACCAGGAGGGGGGTAGAAGGGGGGCAGTGGAGGGGAGAAGGAAAGGAGCTGGAAGTGCGTGGGGGGTGAAACGGAAAAAGAAAGTGTTCAGCAGGATTTAAACCTGCGACTGTCGCGGTTCCAGACTGCAGCGCCTAGAACCGCACGGCCACTTCGGCTGGCCGGGAGGCTGCACACTCTTGAATGTTGGGATGTGCGCACCCTCTCATTCAGAGTGATCGACGAATCAGAATCAAACTCCTTGGTGTTCGACTGGACGTTGCCGTAGGTAGTACTGACACACTCGTCTCCCAAGTGGGCTACTCAGAGGTGTGTGCCCGCTGGGTTTCTTGCCACCTAACAGAAGACCTTAAAGAGCAATAAAGGACTATAGGTGCGGAGTCGCTTGCACATTCAGAGGCTGATCGTGACAATTTTTTGTCGAACATCGTCACTGGCAAGGAAACATAGGTTCGTCGTTTCGAACTGGAAACAAAACGGGAATCCATGGAGTGACGCCACACCACCTCTCCTCCGAAGGAAAAGTTCAAAGTCGCACCCTCAGCTGGTAAAGTCGTGGCAATGGTCTTGTGGGACTCTGAAGGGGCTACTCTGTTTGATGTCCTCCCTCGTGGTGCAACGATCAACTCTGATGTGTACTGTATTACTCTCGGGAAATTGCAGAAACTTCAGCCAGTTCGTCGTCACAAAAGTGCAATCGAACTTCTCCATGACAACGCAAGGTCTCACACGAGGATGCGTAGCCGAGAGGACTTCACAAAATTTCATTGGACTGAGCCGGCTGCTGTGGCCGAGGGGCTCTATGCGTTTCAGTCCGGAACCGCACTGCTGCTACGATCGTAGGTTCGAATCCTGCCTCGGGCATGGATGTGTGTGCTGTCCTTAGGTTAATTAGGTTTAAGTAGTTTTAAGTCTAGGGGACTGATGACCTCAGATGTTAAGTCCCAGAGTGCTTACAGCCATTTGAACCATTGGGCTGTTCTTCTTCATCCACCCTACTGCCCGAATCTCGCGCCTTCCGATTTTCACCTGTTTCTTCCAATGAAGGATGCTCTCTGGGGAGGCAATACGTATATGATGGGGAGGTTACTGACGCAGCAAGACGTTGGCTCCGACGTGTACCAGTAAAGTGGTACCCTGAGGGCATACAGGCCCTCCCAATAAGGTGGCATAAGGCCGTCGCACTGGGCAGAGATTATTTTGAAAAACAGGGTTTTGTAGCTACAAGAGATCAAATTCATATGGTGTATTGGAATCCTGAATAAAAGCAACCTGCTTTCACAAAACAATGTGTTGCATTACTTATTGAATGCCCCTCGTAGGTGTATCTCATCAAGTGGTGCGAAACGGTTATATTGTGGTTTTAGACACTCGTGAAATCTGGTTTCGCAGGACAGAGAGGATCAGGTTGCGGTAAGGGGCCAAGATCACTTACTGTTAGTTATACAAGAGCACACAACTTTATTCCCCGAAAACCAATGCACAGTTTTCTCTTCAAAACAACAAGGATCAATTCACGGCTGAGGGCCAAAGTAGCTTCTCAATAATAAAGTTTAAATAATTCCTTTTAAAACAGAAGAATTTAGACAAACGGCTGAAGGCCTTACTTAAATAAAATTAAAATATCTTCTCGGCTAAAGGCCAAAATAATATTTCAGATCAGCAAAGGCAAGCATTTACAAATTTCGGCTAAAAGCCATACTAAGGAAAATTTAAATTAATTCTTCGGCTGAAAGGCCAATAATATTTCAACATAATAAAAGGGAATCTTTAAAGACAAGCATTTACACAGTAAAACAGAAATCCATTTTAAGAAAACTTGAAATATCTTGACAGCTGAAGGCCCAAACAATTATTCAGAATAATTAAAGACAAACCTTAAGATAAGCATTTACACAGTACAGTTGAGGCCATTTTAAGATTTCAAGATAGTTAAAGAGAAAACTTACAGACAGGAATTTACACATTACGGGCTGAAAGCCACAGATGTTAAAACAAACGCGGCTGAAGGCCTAAATACAGAGCAAACAAGAATTTTAAACAAAACATGGCTGAAGGCCTCATCTTAAAATACTTCACCTAAGGTTCGGCTGAAGGCCATATACTGAACACTAAAACAAACTAAATTAATACATGGCTGAAGACCTCGCACAGTACTAGAGACTAAAGAAAATCACAATCCTAAATAACAGAACAATGGTGCTCAGAAGTGTTCCAAGGATTGGCCTGGGAAGGAAACTCCAACACTTTACGTGAGACAGGCAGCCAAGCGTAACACTAAATAATCGGGTGGCAGCACGACCTAGGGACGGCTGACCAACCAACCAACAACCTAATCAATACCCTGCTCTGTCGCAACCGGCCGACTACCTACTCCAGTACGCAGACAGCATTCATCTGCTCAGCGTAAATCACAGAAGCTACACACAGTTCCACGTAAACACTTGCACCAAGAACTCCGACAATCCTAAAACCAATCACCGTGGAACAACAAGGAGAAATGACAAGTCACACACACACACACACACACACACACACACACACACACACACACACACACACACAGAGTTTCCATAAGCGGTTGGCGACCAAATACACGTCGTCCGACGAGACGTCCGACTCAACGACCAACCACGGTCGTCCCCACTCAAGTTATGAGTGTCGGCAACGGTCGGGCGAGCCTCGGCTGTCCGGAGCCCACTGCAGCTCCAATCCGACTCAACTCGATGTCCTTTCAGAACTCGGAGACACGCCGACCCGGCACACTGGCTCGGACCCACCCATGCAGAGGTGACTCTTGCCCATTGGCGACGACATCTCTGCATGAGGAAGAAACCCACCCACGTCCGGCAAGATGGCCAACTGACGAGGCCCAGAAACGGTCAAAAGACCAAACACGCGTCGCACAATGAGACGACCAACCGAATGACCAACCGGCGGTCGTTCCACTCCAATCTCCTTCCGTTGGACAGTTCATGTGTGTGGCCAACGGTCGGCAATACGGGCTGCCCGCGCCTCACTAGCGCTCCGTTCCCGACTGATCTCCAGACACACGACGACCCGGCAATACTAGCGTGGCTCCAGAGATGGTACGACAGTGCCCTTACCGATAAGCGCCGCTTCTGGCACTCACGGGCAAGCAAACCAGTAACCTAGTGACGTAAGTCGAATTAAAAGAAAAACGAGGCGACAGAACCACAAAAACAAGATGACGAGCAATAGACGGTATGACCGCATGCCGCACACGGCTCAACTCGTAACTTTACTGAGACTGACGTGTTGAAGAAAGTGGAATTTTGTTCTCACGGTTTCAGATGCATAACTTATAACTTCCGTTAATGTTCAGTGTGTAAATTTGACTGAAGTGCGATATTAAACTGTTGCAGCTTCGGTACATGATGATCCTTTCTGGTCTTCTCTTCTGTCAGACTTCTCGGATATTTTTTTTTGTGTTACTGTTCTCTCCAGATGTTGACAAGTTCTAATTTGAATTCGCAAGAGGCTGTTTTCAAATACTAAAACGAGCAAAGGGGTTTTGGTTTTCGGTTTTTTCGTTAGACAAGTCATAATGATTTCAGGAATGTTTCCTTCAATAAGAATAGGTCGTATGCTATTGAAAAGATCAGCTTCTCTCTTTCCCCTCTCTCTTGCAAACAATCCTTCCTCCTCCCCTTTCATTCAAATTAAATACGTTTCCTCCCGCATCTAGACTGCAAAAACTCGATGCCGCGCGGGATTAGCCGAGCGGTCTACGGCGCTGGAGTCATGGACTGTGCGGCTGGTCCCGGCGGAGGTTCGAGTCCTCCCTCGGGCATGGGTGTGTGTGTTTGTCCTTAGGATAATTTAGGTTAAGTAGTGTGTAAGCTTAGGGACTGATGACCTTAGCAGCAGTTAAGTCCCATAAGATTTCACACACATTTGAACATTTGAACAAAAACTCGACCCAAAACTTCAAAACTGTCACCAGGCTGAAAAAAAAACACTAATGTATATAGAAATAACATTTTTGCTAAATCATGTTTCTATGTGTAAAATCTTGAGATACCAGTCGAGACAGAAACAACTATAATGTAAATACAGCACATCCGCTATTGTTACCCTACAGAAAAGTACACAAAAATACAATTTGAACAAAGAAACATATTCTCCCAACTACTTTGCAGATGACAGGCTATCTAGACATAAAACGCAGGCCGACCAGTACAACTCCATCTATACAATTATTACATTTTCAAGCGAGCAATCACATCAAACTGAAAATGCACGTATTATAGTTTTTACGCTCAATCCAATCAACAGCTATGTTTATTATTTTACAGAAACAAAACGACAGCCGCTGAAAATGACAGGCATCAAAACATGTTTGGGTAATAAATAAAAAGAGGAAGAACGTTATGTTTTGCGGGAAACGGAGTTCTAAAAACCCAAAATAGCCCATGTCGCCTGCTAAACAGGCAGCACTGTTGCTACCCCTGTAAAGACTTTACTCTTGACTACATCTTAAGCGTAGAAGAATAAATTGATATACGAATTCATACTCCACATTCTGGTGACTTGCAGAATATTCAAAATGTAATTTGTTTATCTTCGTCTCAAAAACTCGTCGCTGTGAATGTGAGGTTGTGGTAACTTTTTTTTTTAATTTGGCCTCTAGAGTTTGTACTCTATTTATCCAGCTAAAACAGAGGGTTAAATTGTGTACTTAACTGAACGAAGAGAATATATAAATGAATAAATACAGATGCAAAGGCTTAAGTTGTCACAGTTGGGCACAAAACAAATTTTTTAATAGAAATAAAAATAAAAGTAAAGTAGACATTTTTTTATTTATCAGTCACACCATGTCTAAAACTTAACCAGAAGCTAAACATAAAAATGAAAATATGCAAACTAAATCTCCACTTTTTCTCTACATTTCCAGGGAAATTAACAGTCACTTTATAAAGGTGAAAGCCTGTAATAAACAAAAGTGAAGAATCTGATTCAGAGAGTAGGTAACACATTCTCAAATAAGACTTTTAAAATTCCGATCGTTCACAGTCAAATCTGAGACATGAAACCGATATATGATTGACGTCAGCGTCCAAGTCAGAACCACACTTACATGCAGGAAAGCTGTAAAAGTTTGTCGGTGTAGATGTAAAGGAAAACAGGAGTGATTGAAGCGGAATCGAATGATCAATCGCATACGACAGCAACATCATCTTGGGTCATCAGATCCGTCTTGGACTTAAAAGAACTATTAGTTAGGACAGTATTTCAAAGTTTATAGTCTATTATACCTTGAGGTGAGACTATCATTCTGTATTGTATCAAGTTATAACAGTCACAGTGTTCAGTAACAAATACATGTTGTCATTCATGTAGACGTGGATTGTTTGTGAGCTATTGTTCAAACATCTAATACACTGCGGTGAAAAAAGTCAAGGGATACCTGCTAATATCGTGTCGGACCTCTTTTCGCCCGGCGTATTGCAGCAGCTCGACATGGCTTGGGCTCAACAAGTCGTTGTAAGTGCCCTGCGGTAATATGGAGCCGCGCTACCTCAATAATCCATTAATAATTGCGATAGTGTTGGTAATGAAGGATTTCGAACACGAACTGACCTCTCGATTATGTCCCATTAATGTTCGCTGGAATTTGTGTTGCGGATCTGTGTGGCCAATTCAGTTGTTCGAACTGTCCAGAATGTTCTTGAAACCAATCGCGAACAATTGTGGCCCGTTAACATAGCACGTTGTCATCCATAAAAATTCCATCGTTTCTTGGGAAAATGTTGTTGTTGTTGTGTCTTCAGTCCTGAGACAGGTTTGATGCTGCTCTCCATGATACTCTATCCTGTGCAAGCTTCTTCATCTCCCAGTACCTACTGCAACCTACATCCTTCTGAATCTGTTTAGAGTATTCATCTCTTGGTCTCCCTCTACGATTTTTACCCTCCACGCTGCCCTCCAATACTAAATTGGTGATCCTTTGATGCTTCAGAACATGTACTACCAATCGATCCCTTCTTCTTGTCAAGTTGTGCCACAAACTTCTCTTCTCCCCAATCCTATTCAATACTTCCTCATTAGTTATGTGATCTACCCATCTAATCTTCAGCATTCTTTTGTAGCACCACATTTCGTAAGCTTCTATTCTCTTCTTGTCCAAACTATTTATCGTCCATGTTTCACTTCCATACATGGCTACACTCCATACAAATACTTTCAGAAACGACTTCCTGACATTTAAATCTATACTCGATGTTAACAAATTTTTCTTCTTCAGAAACGCTTTCCTTGCCATTGCCAGTCTACATTTTATATCCTCTCTACTTCGACCATCATTAATTATTTTAGTCCCCAAATAGCAAAACTTCGCTACTTTAAGTGTCTCATTTCCTAATCTAATCCCCTCAGCATCACCCGACTTAATTCGTCTACATTCCATTATCCTCGTTTTGCTTTTGTTGATGTTCATCTTATACCCTCCTTTCAAGTCACTGTCCATTCCGTTCAACTGCTCTTCCAAGTCCTTTGTTGTCTCTAACAGAATTACAATGTCATCGGCGAACCTCAAAGTTTTTATATCTTCTCCATGGTTTTTAATACCTACTCCGAACTTTTCTTTTGTTTCCTTTACTGCTTGCTCAATATACAGATTGAACAGCATCGGGGAGAGGCTACAACCCTGTCTCAACTCCCTTCTCAACCACTGCTTCCCTTTCATGTCCCTCGACTCTTATAGCTGCCATCTGGGTTCTGTACAAATTGTAAATAGACTTTCGCTCCCTGTATTTTACTCCTGCCACCTTCAGAATTTGAAAAAGAGTATTCCAGTCAACATTGTCAAAAGCTTTCTCTAAGTCTACAAATGCTAGAAACGTAGGTTTGCCTTTCCTTAATCTATTTTCTAAGATAAGTCGTAGGGTCAGTATTGCCTCACGTGTTCCAACATTTCTACGGAATCCAAACTGATCTTCCCCGAGGTCGGCTTCTACCAGTTTTTCCAGTCGTCTGTAAAGAATTCGCGTTGGGAAAATGAAGTACACGAATGGCTGAAAATCTCCAAATAGCCGAACATAACCATTTCCAGTCGATGACCGGTTCAGTTGTACCAGAGAGCCCAGTCCACTCCATGTAGTCACAGGCCACATCATTATGGAGCCACGAGCAGCTTGCACAGCGCCATGTTGACAACTTCGGTCCATGGCTTCGTGGAGTCTGCACCACTCTTGAATCATACCATCAGCTTTTACCAACTGAAATCGGGACTCATCTGACCAGGCCACGCTTTTCCAGGTGTCTAGGGTCCAATCGATGTGGCCACGAGCCTAGGAGAGGCGTTGCTGTCGATTTCGTACTGTTGGCTAACACACTCACGTCGGTTGTCTGCTGCCGTAACCCATTAACGGCATAATTCGACCAGCCCCAGTGGATACATTCATCAGAAGTCCCCCATTGATTTCTATGGTTGTTCCACTTAGTGTTGCTCGTCTGTTAGCACTGATAACCCTATGCAAACGCCACTGGCCTAGGTCGTTATGTGGAGGCCGGCGGCCACTGCGTTGTCCACGGTGAGAGGTGAAGCCTGAAATGTGACGTTCTCGGCACACTCTTGACACCGTGGATCTCGGAGTACTGAATTGTCTAACGACTTTCGAAATGGGATGTCCCATGTGTCTAGCTCCAACTACCTCTCCGCTTTCAAAGTCTGTTAATTCCCGTCGTGCGGCCGTTATCACGTCGGAAACCTTTTGTCATGAATCACCTGAGTACAAACGACAGCTCCGCCCCAGTGCACCGCGCTCTTATACACTGTGCACGCGATACTACCGCAGTCTCTATATAAATGCTTGTCGCTAATCCGTAACTTTTGTCATCTCAGTGTATCTTCTGTGTGTGTTGTACATTCATGCTCATAAATGAAGGGTAATGCTGATACATGGTGAAACAATGCTCTGGTAGGCGGTTTGCCGGTTTAAATCACCTCAGGGTATGACCATGCGGTGCATTTGACCTGCGGTCGTCTCACATTGGCGCTGGCAGCAGTCCACATACGCAGAGCTGTGTTGGTGCATATCAGAGTACGGTGAAGCGAGTAAGTGTGCAGACGTTTTCAGATGTGCTAATGGTGACTGTGTGTTGAAAATGGCTCAAAGAACACATATTCATGACGTTATGAGGGGTAGAATACTAGGGCGACTGGAGGCTGGTCAAACACAGCAGGTCTTAGCACGAGCCCTCCGTCTGCCATAAAGTGAGATCTCAAGATTATGGCAACGGTTCCAGCAGACAGGAAACGTGTCCAGGCGCTACAGTACGGGACGTTCACAGTGTATAACACCACAAGCAGACCGATAACTCACCACCAGTGCCCACAGACGGCCACGGAGTACTGCAGGTAGCCTTGCTCGGGACCTTACCGCAGCCACTGGAACAGTTGTCGCCAGACACACAGTCTACAGACGACTGAACAGACATGGTTTATTCGCCCGGAACCTGCAAGGTGCATTCCACTGACCCCTGGTCACAGGAGAGCCCGTAAAGCCTGGTGTCAAGAACACAGTACATGGTCATTGGAACAGTGGTCCTAGGTTATTTTCACGGACGAGTCCAGGTATAGTCTGAACAGTGATTCCCGCCGGGTTTCCATCTAGCGTGAACCAGGAACCAGATGTCAACCCGTTAATGTCCTTGAAAGAGATCTGTATGGAGGTCGTGGTTTGATAGCATGGGGGTGGGATTATGATTGGTGCACATACACCCCTGCATGTCTTTGACAGCGGAACTCTTAACAGGTCAGATGTATCGAGACGTCATTTTGCACCAGTATGTCCGCCTTTTCAGCGGTGCAGTGGGTCCCACCTTCCTCCTGATGGATGATAACGCGTGGCCCTACCGAGCTGCCATCGTGGAGGAGTACCTTGAAACAGAAGATGTCAGGCGAATGGAATGGCCTGCCTGTTCTTCAGACCTAAACCTCATCAAGCACGCCTGTGATGCTCCACGGTCAACGTATCGCTGCTCGTCGTAAAACCCCCAGGACACTTCAGGAGCTCCGACAGGCACTGGTGCAAGAATGGGAGGCTATACCCCAGTAGCTGCTCGACCACCTGATCCAGACTATGCCAACCCGTTGTGCGGCCTGTGTACGTGTAAATGGTGATCATATCCCATATTGATGTCGGGGTACATGCGCAGGAAACAGTGGCGTTTTGTAGCACATGTTTTTCGCGACGGTTTTCTCGACTTATCCCCAATACCGTGGACTTACAGATCTGTGTCGTGTGTGTTCCCAATGTGCCTATGCTATTAGCGCCAGTTTTGTGTAGTGCCACGTTGTGTGGCACCGCATTCTGCAGTTATCCTTAATTTATGAGCATGAGTGTAGTACGCGCTCCACCTCCTTCAGAAGTAAATATGGGGTTGCTACGACACACTTACATTGCCAACGAGGATCTGCAAAGTGCTTTTTTCGTTCAGCACTACAGTAACATTGCAGAGTTATCCATTGCTCACCCGGTTTTACATTCTTCAACGAGAGTTGACACACTAGTTAGTAAGTAATATACGGCGCACACAAACAGCAGTAACGCACACGAGAGAAGAAACCGCAAGTCACTGTAAGCGGCTGCAGGCATCCGCGACAGTCTCGCTTGCGCTCCTGTAGGCTGCCAAAAATATCTTTGGCGTCGGAACACTTCGCTCGACTGGTAAACATCCGCTCCCACCACTATGGCACTTTTAATGATTGCCAAAATACCCGTTACGTTTTTTTTTTAAAACTGAGAGTGTTTAACATATTAACATCTTCACAACGGCTTCACCAACTATCAAGTTAGTCGTTAAAAACTATTCAGAACCTCGAAACAACAGTAACGTTCAACGTTCACGTTCCGACGTTCACAATGAACTGATAATTGAGTCATTGACTCTTCCTTCGTAGGTAGCCCATCCACTGATGAATTTCCTCTCTAAAATCAAATATTGGAGTCAGCATAAAAATAACCAAATGTTGTTCAGCCTAACTTTGCACTATAAGCACACGGAATAAAACGCCGAATGGCGCAGGTACTCGGGAAGTACTGAACGTTAGTGTTGTCAACATTGTAGTACTGGCACTTGTCCGGAACCGTTGCGTTGTTGTAAACACTTTGCCGATTAGTAACCGGGAAGCACTGGAGTGGTGCGAAACGTGCTATCGGTGTGAGAGCGTTTTACAAGCAGGGTGATAGTGACTGCTGAGCAAAGGGTATTTCGACAGCGTTACCAGCTAGAACGACATGGGCGTGTGCCACCCGCTCATGCGATTACAGATTGTGAAGAAACTGATTCAGCCATGAAAGAGAATCCTCCAGGTGGCGTTCGAATGGCACGTACCCCAGAGAACATTGCAGCTATTCGAGTTTCCATCGAGAAGAGCCCTTGCCGCTCCGAAACCACGCATCTACGCTAGAGATTGGGCGGCGTAGCGTACAACTGTAAGTAGGCTGTTTAGGTTTTTATATTGGTAACGCCACGTAGCGCTCTGTATGAAAATCACTGGCCGTGCTGTGTGCAGTCTGTGGCCAGTTTGCATTGTTGTCAGCCATTGTAGTGTTGGGCAGCTGGATGTTAACAGCGCGTAGCGTTGCGCAGTTGGAGGTGAGCCGCCAGCAGTGGTGGATGTGTGGAGAGAGATGGCGGAGTTGTGAAATTTGTAAGACTGGATGTCATGAACTGCTATGTATATTATAATTTTTCAACACTATTAAGCTGGCAGTAGTGGCACTCGCTGTATTGCAGTAGTTCGATTAACGAAGATTTTTGGTGAGGTAAGTGATTTGTGAAAGGTATATGTTAATGTTAGTCAGGGCCATTCTTTTGTATGGATTTTTGAAAGTCAGATTGCGTTGCGCAAAAAAATATTGTGTTTCAGTTTAAGGACAGTCATGTACAATTGTTCTAAGGGGACGTTTCATATGTCGACCCTTAGCCGAGGATACCTCACTGGAATCTTCTGATTTTTTCTTGTAGTTTGTGTAATTAGTGTAGATTTTGTTTATTGCTAGCGCGTGATTGTAGAGAGAATCTCCTTTGTAGTTGCAGCCTTTCATTGTTGTACAGTAAAACAGTTGTGGCATGCATGTAGATTTGCAGCAAGTATTTCGCAGTTGCGCTTGCAATTAACGAGATATTATTTTCAGTGCTACGTTAATGTGTTCTCCTATTTTTGATCTTCAAATTGTGCTTTTCTGTGTTATCGTGTGAAATATTGTGACAATAATGGCGTGTGAAAAACGTAATAGGCTCCAAAGTAAACTGAGAAATGACAGTGAAGACGAAAGCAGTGTTAGCGCCACCATGTAATCAATTAACTAATATTCAAAGTAGTAATTTGGTAATTGTGCATAGTGAAATGGAGCGGGCGGTAAACAGTGGTGTAGACAGTGAAACAATTAGTGAACATGGAAGCATTATCGATCGATCGGTCGGCAACAGCTCGCCTCAGGAATCGGGAATGACAGAACACAATATTGCAAATACTGTAGACTCAGGTTTTGGGTTCTCACCGTTTTCTCAAATGAGTCAAGACACATTTTCCGCTTGTCAAAATGTGAATGTTGCCGGTGCAAATTCAATGCTGAAAAGCACTGAGGAACATGTTTCAGACACCAGTGCATTGTTATTACAATTAATGCAACAAATGGGACAAAAGCTTCAAAAGTTAGACACAATGGAACAAAATCAGAGACAAACACAGCAAAAGCTTCAAAAGTTAGACACAATGGAACAAAACCTACAAAAGTTAGACACAATGGAACAAAATCTTCAAAGGGTAGACACAATGGAACAATACCAGAGACAAACACAGCAACAGTTAGACACAATGGAACAAAATCTTCGGAAGTTAGACATCACACTTGAACAAACACGTGAAGATTTAACTACTGAGTTACATAACATTGAATCGAAATGTCAAAAAGTCTGTAATGACATAAAAACACAAACTTGTGAGCATTTCCAACCTATTTTTTCGCGGCATGAAAATGCATTACAGAATCACGAAGCAGCCATAAAAGAACTGCAAACTATTGTTCATGAAAATCATGAGACCTTGCAAGCTAAAATTGACTCAGTTGCATCTACCGATTCGGTTACGCAATTGGCAAAAACTCAGGAAAACTTAAAGGACACAGTAGATACTCTGAAAATTGGTTCAGAAAGACACATGGAGGAAATTAGTTCATTATCAGAGAAAGTAGTTGAACTTTCGGATCAGCTAAATAATTTATCTATGAAGGTAGATGATAATCTGAATGACACAAAACCGGTAGTCTTTAATGACACAGAAGAGTGTGAACAAATTAGGAAATTCAAACAAAATAAGAATCAAATTAATACGCAACACCAAAGAGAAATCCGGGAAGTACAAGAGTCAGCACTGTCTTTCCGTTGGAAGGACAACACTACTTCTTCAAGACTGCATGGAAATCCACTACTTCCGTGTGCATTTTCTTCTACTGCTCAGACTTTGAGAAAAACACTGCTATTGTACTGTGATGAACGGTCAGGACTGTCTTTATGGACTGTGAGAAAATTTTAGCTTTTGACCAACATTGTATCAGTAAGTGTGTGCATTTGATATGTTTGTTATTGTAATTATGAAAAATTTTATCAAATCGTTATTGGCCAGTGCCCAAAACAATTTGTAAAATTTTTTGTGGGGAGCATGGGGGCTATGTAAGTAGGCTGTTTAGGTTTTTATTGGTAACGCCACGTAGCGCTCTGTATGAAAATCACTGGCTGTGCTGTGTGCAGTCTGTGGCCAGTTTGCATTGTTGTCAGCCATTGTAGTGTTGGGCAGCTGGATGTTAACAGAGCGTAGCGTTGCGCAGTTGGAGGTGAGCCTCCAGCAGTGGTGGATGTGGGGAGAGAGATGGCGGAGTTGTGAAATTTGTAAGACTGGATGTCATGAACTGCTATTATGATTTTTCAACACTATTAAGCTGGCAGTAGTGGCGCTCGCTGTATTGCAGTAGTTCGAGTAACGAAGATTTTTGGTGAGGTAAGAGATTTGTGAAAGGTATAGGTTAATGTTAGTCAGGGCCATTCTTTTGTAGGGATTTTTGAAAGTCAGATTGCGTTGCGCAAAAAAATATTGTGTGTCAGTTTAAGCACAGTCTTGTATAATTTTTCTAAGGGGACGTTTCACAACAAATAATGCACGAATTAAAGTTCCACCACTATAAGTTGCAGATCATATTGCAATTAAACCCAAGAGATCCTGTGTCGCGTAAGGAGCTTAACGAAGGGATGTTAGCTAAATTCAACGAGAATGCCGATATCAAAAAATGGTTCAAATGGCTCTGAGCACTATGTGACTTAACTTCTGAGGTCATCAGTCGCCTAGAACTTAGAACTAATTAAACCTAACTAACCTAAGGACATCACACACATCCATGCCCGAGGCAGGATTCGAACCTGCGACCATAGCAGTCGCTCGGTTCCAGACTGTAGCGCCTAGAACCGCATGGCCACTCCGGCCGGCTGCCGATTTCCTCAGCAACATATGAGTATTAGAAGAAACCCACTTCCACCCTAACGGATACGTTAACAAACAGAATTTCTGTTTCTGGGCACAGTAAAATCGTTATGAGTTTCACAAACGTCCATTACATAGCGTCAAGGCTTCAGTATGGTGTGCTGTGTTATGTCACGGTGTTGTTGGCCCTTACCTTTTTTGAACGTGTGGATGCCATTGCATCAACAGTAACATCCGTATCCGCTAGATATGTCTACATGCTTTAAACATTCTTTAGAACGAGATTACACGATATTGACATCGATAACACGAAGGTCGTAGTCATGTCACTTAGTGTTCAAAATGGAAGGAAAGTGTTCGCTAACTGTTTAGAAGGCGCGTCATTTCATGTTACGGTGACATCTCATGGCCTGCGAGGTCCCCTGATCTTAGTCTATGCGGTTTCTTCCTGTAGGGAGATCTTAAAAGCAATGTGTACTACGTACCCATGAACTGAAATGAACCATGAACTGAAACAGAAAACTGAAGACAATTTCACTGTCATTCCGTGAGACATGTTACACCGAGAATTCTGGAGTTTCCACCACTCAAAGACGACAGGTGGCAGCAGTAACAGCGCACCGTATATAAAGTGTGTCTGGATGCGCGGAAAACAGTACAGTCGTTGTCCTAAAGAGGAAACAGAGCGATTTATCTGACGGCCAAAAGGGTACAAATACAGCACCACTCTCATCCATCATGTATCAGAGATCATTGGAACAGCGGAAAGTTCTAAGGGACTGGAAGAAGGGTAGAAAATCGGATGCACATAATTACCGGCCAATTTCACAGACATCCATTTGTTCTAGAATCATGGAACATATTTTGTGTTCAGACATAATGACCTTTCTAGACTGTGAGAAGCTCATCTGCAGAAACCAGCATGGTTTTAGGAAACAGCGGTCATGCGAGGCACAGCTGGTCCTCTTTGTGCATGATATACAACAGGCTCTAGATGCCGGCTCCCAGGTTGATGCCGTATTTCTCGACTTTCGAAAGGCGTTCGACTTAGTTCCGCACTGTCGCTTGCTCCAAAAAGTGCGCGCTTACGGTCTATCCGATGACGTATGCGGTTGAATACAAAGTTTTCTAACAGACAGAGAGCATATGTCGTCCTGAATGCGGTGACTTCAAAAGAAACAAGTGTAACTTCAGGTGTGCCCCAGGGCACTGTAATAGGTCCGCTGCTTTTTACGATTTAAGTACACGATCTGGTTGGTGGTATTGAGAGCGGCATTAAACCGTTTGCCGATGATGCTGTAGACTACAGGAAAAATAGTATCACACAAAAGTTGTGAACAAATCAATGGGGATTTGCAGAAAATAAATGCGTGGTGTAATTACTGGCAGTTATCTCTCAATATCAGTAAGTGTAACCTACTGCGTATAACAAGGCGAAAATCCCCATTAATGTGCGAGTACAAAATAAATTCCCAGTCTTTGATAGCGGTAACATCCGTCAAGTATCTGGGTGTGACTATTCGAAATGATCTCAAATGGAATGATCAGATTACACAAGTAACGGGCAAGGCGAGCTCTAGATTGCGGTTTATTGGAAGAATCCTGAAGCGATGCAGTCCTTCAACAAAGGAAATTGCTTGCAATACGTTAGTCCGTCCAGTCTTAGAGTATTGTTCGTCTGTATGGAACCCTTAACAGTTGGGTCTCATGCAAGAGATTGAAAAGGTCCAAGGAAGAGCGGCAAGATTCGTGACTGGTACATTTAGCCTTCGCGAGAGCGTTACAAATGTCATATAAAGTTTGAAGTGGGATACACTTGCAGATAGATGACGCGCTAAAAGGAAGGGGCTACTCACTAAATTCCGAAATCCGATCTTCACCGAGGATGTAGAGTATATATTATTACCACCAACTTTCAAATCGCGCAATGATCACCATTCAAAGATAAGGGAAATTAGAGCTCGTTCCCTCGTGCGATCCGCGAGTGGAACAGTGGGAGCGGGGGGGGGGGGGGGGGGTAGGTTCGCGGGGGGGGGGATATGATTGGCTTTGGCGCGAATTGTGCCCTCCGCCACACACCGCTTGGTGGCTAGAGGAGTATATATGTAGATGTAGATCTATGGTCATTGGCTTTCGAGCCAAGGGTGGGAGCAAATTTGTAAACCGTTCACGTGTCGCTATTGTTAACGTATTACGTGGATGGCAAAAGAGCTCTGTCCAAAGACGGCTGTCGTACTGTACGGGCTATAGATGACAGGGGTGAACGAGAGATGTGTTGGGCAGACAGACGTGCAACTGTTAAACAACTGGTCTTCCAGGTGAACCAAGCGGCTATCACAGTGTCTCCTCAACGCGTATGATACTCTGCAGCAGGCGCTGGTTCGTGATTCCATGCTGACTACTGTTCATCGGCGACTAAGAATGGATGCGGGCAACTGGACGTCCACTGTGTGCCAACAGGTGGCCTTTTCAGATGAATCACGTTTTATGTTCCATCGAACAGATCGTCGATGGCGTCTACAGCGTGAAACGTCTGAAATCAAAAGGGTACAGGCTAGCGGAGGGAGCATAATGGTCTGGGGAATGTTTTCGTGGCGTTCCCTGGGTGATCTCGCCACTCTGGAAGGGGCACAATGGATCAACACAAACATGCACCTATCCTCGGGGACCACATCCACTCCTACATGTAGTTTGTTGTTCCTTCACACATAGGCATCTACCGGCAGGATAATGCAACATGTCACACAGCTCGCAGTGTACGTGCGTGGTTCGAAGAACACATGCGTGAGTTAGTCGTACTCCTCTGACCACCAGACTTTTCGGATTTAAACCCAATCGAGAATCTGTGGGACCAACTGGATCGGGCTGTTCGCGCCACTGATCCTCACCTGAGAGACTTAGAGCAGCTGGCCACAGAACTGCAGTCGGCGTGGATCCACACCCCTGTCGCTACCTTCCAGAACCTTATTGACTCTCTTCCTGAATGTCTCACAGTGGTTCGCGCTGCAAAAGATGGTTATTCACGCTTTTGACAGGTGATCACATTAGTGTGACTGGACGCCAAAAGGGAGTACATCTTTCCGATGTTTTATTTAAGAAGTAAAGTAATAGTTTGTAACGTTTTGTAACCACAACATAAATGGAATACTGTAAACATGTACCTTCGCCAATGAAAAATGTTTATCATATGTTTATTCGTGCAAATTACGTTACTTCAAAACTTCCTGTTTCCCTGAGCTAACCTGTATCAACCCCCCCCCCCCTCGCAAAGGTCCTATTAATCGCTTTGGAGCGCTGACGATGTTGCAGAATTGGTCACGTGTCCCCCCTCCCCTCCCCCCCCCTGCCCCCGCTCTGACGTCAGTCATGGTAGTAAATGTGTATGAACCAGAGGTTGCATGGTATCCGTGCAGTAAGATCTGTCGACGTGGGGACGCGGCAGATTGTCAAAAGCAACTGTACTGTTTGGACGAGACCATGACCAAACCGTCAATGAAGCTTCCCAAACTGCTGGTGAGTCAGAACGACGTGTCTGCAAGAAATGGTATATCACTCGAAGCCATGTAATACAAGAACGGTGGATGTGAACTGATCATAATGGACAGGGACTGGGGGACGTGTGTTTCATGTTGTCAATGACAAACGGTTTCTCCTGTCAGTGACTGCAGGTCCCTTTCAACCACTCACTGAGCGATGATTGCGGAGGGAATTGGTTATTACGGACATCTGGAGTCGGATATATAGCAACAGTTGATTACTCACCCCTCAAATGCCGGTTCTCTAAATTTTCTCAGTAGTGTTCCTCGAATAGAACTTCACCTTCTCTCCAGGGCTTTCCATTTGAGTTCCCAAAGCATATCCGCAACACGTGCGTGTTGCTCAAATCCACCAGTAACAAATGTAGCAGCCCGCCTCTGAACTGCTTCGATGTCTTCATTTAATCCGACCTGGTACGGAACCCAAACGCTCGAGCAGTACTCAAGAACAGGTCGCACTAACGTCCTATACGCGGTCTCCTTTACACGTGAACCACACTTTCCTAGAATTTTCCCAATAACCAGCAGCCAACCATTCGCCTTCTCCACCAAAATCTTCACATACTTGTTTCATTTTATATCGCTTTGGAATGTTAGGCCTAGATATAATACGACGTGAATATGCCAAGCAGGACACTGCTAATGCTGTATTCGAACATTACGGGTTTGTTTTCCCTACTCATCCGCATTAACTTACACTTTTCTACATTTAGATCTATCTCCCATTCATCAGACCAGCTAGACATTTTGTCTAAGTCATCGTGTATTCTTCTACCCTCACTCAACTTCGACACCTTACCGTACACCACAGCATCATCAGTAAACAACCATAGATTGCCACTCACCTTACATAGAACAATAGCGGTCCTATCACACTTCCCCGGGGCACTCCTTACGATACTCTTGTCTCTGATGAACACTCTCCGTCGAGCACAACATGCTGGCTCTAATAACTTCAGAGGTCTTCGAGTCACTCACATATCGGTGAACCTATGGTACTCATTCTCGTACCTTCTTTAACAGCCTGCAGTGGGTTACCGTGTCAAAAGCTTTGCTGAAACCTAGTAATATGGACTCTGCCTGTCGCCTTTCATCCATAGTTCGCAGTACCGGGTGATCAAAAAGTCAGTAAAAATTTGAAAACCTAATAAACCACGAAATAATGTAGATAGAGAGGTAAAAATTGACACACATGCTTGGAATGACATGGGGTTTTATTAGAACTACCCCATATTGCTAGACGCGTGAAAGATCTCTTGCGTGCGTCGTTTGGTGATGATGGTGTGCTCAGCCGCCACTTTCGTCGTGCTTGGCCTCCCAGGTCCCCAGACCTCAGTCCGTGCGATTATTGGCTTTGGTGTTACCTGAAGTCGCAAGTGTATCGTGATCGACCGACATCTCTAGGGATGCTGAAAGACAACACCCGACGCCAATGCCTCACCATAACTCCGGACATGCTTTACAGTGCTGTTCACAACATTATTCCTCGACTACAGCTATTGTTGAGGAATGATGGTGGACATATTGAGCATTTCCTGTAAAGATCATCATCTTTGATTTGTCTTACTTTGTTATGCTAATTACTGCTATTCTGATCAGATGAAGCGCCATCTGTCGGACATTTTTTGAACTTTTGTATTTTTTTTTGTTCTAATAAAACCCCATGTCATTTCAAGCATGTGTGTCAATTTGTACCTCTCTATCTACATTATTCCGTGATTTATTCAGTTTTCAAATTTATACTGACTTTTTGATCACCCAGTATATCATGTGAGAAAATGACAAGCTGATTTTCGCACGAGCGATGCTTTCTAAAACCATGCTGATTCGTGGACAATAGCTTCTCGGTCTCCACAGATGTTTAATAAAAGCGGTTATATAATCCACACTGTCTAACTCCATTGCGTGGTTCAAAAGAACTTGCAATAGTTTTGTCTAGTTTGATTATTGCCTTACTATCAGAGTAGATATTTCTGATAAGTGTAATGAGATGATCAGCAACGCCCATTTCTGTCGGCGTACTCTACATTTATTTCCATCGAACACAGTCATTGCTGAAGTCCAAGAAACAAAGAACTAATGTGGTATTGTCTACATTTTTTGGTTAACTGTCTGACTTCCAGAACCTGCTCTCGTGTTCCTTTATCATCCACAAACCCAGCTTGCTCTGATGCTATTTCTTTGTCTAACTAAGTTCTTAAGCGTTCATGGATATCAAATGGTTCAAATGACTCTGAGCACTATGGGACTTAACATCTGAGGTCATAGGTCCCCTAGAACTTAGAACTACTTAAACCTAACTAACCTAAGGACATCACACACATCCATGCCCGAAGCAGGATTCGAACCTGCGACCGTAGCGGTCGCGCGGTTCCAGACTGTAGCGCCTAGAACCGCTCGGCCACTCCGGCCGGCGTTCATGGATACCATTTAGAAAAACCTTGCTGGCATGTGAAGTTAATGAAATGGTTCGGTAGTTGCCACAGAGCTGTGAGTTTCCTTTCTTATGAAACGGGATCATTACCTAAGTGATCCAGTCCTCTATCCATGTTCCGCCATTCCATATGCTGTCACATATTTGCAGATTCTGTGATCATTTCAGCAATAATTAGGTCAGGTTCTTCTCCTCTGCTATTTTTCAATTTACCTATAACTTTCCGCACTTCTTCTTTTAAGATTTTAAGTTCCATCTCCACTGGAATGTTTGCACGAACAAGTTTTCCATTGTCATCCATGTACAACACGTTGCAGTATGTTCTCCAGCGATCGGAAGCTAGTTCTACGTTGGTTAGAGGCGAGTTATTTCCATCTTTCACAATGAATGTTCTTGGTTTGAGGGTCTGGTTAGTGCTCACTAAATGAGTATTATTTGACTTTTCCTTACGTACTTGCCCCGTTCTGTTTTTTCCCTCCAACGGGCAGAGCCTCCCCAGCTGAGCTATATGCGTCGGTTACGAGAGAGCGGCGAGGGGCCCAGTCTGCGCTGCACGCCCAGATAAGCCTAATGCTGTACACACAGCCGGCGCAGAGATACGGTCTGCGCTGACCCGCAGCAGCGTGTTTTCATATTTGCCGTGATGTCATCCGCATATCACCTTCAGGGGCTTTAAAACTCCCAGCCATTCACAGCTGATAGCCACTGCTATCAAGAGCGTAATGAATTTTACTGCAACGAAACCCAGATTGCGAAATACACCGTGGCGATTAAAACTGCAACATCCTACAGGTGGCGTGCAACAAAAGACAAATATGTATGAAGTGTACTACATGATTAGATACGCGAAAGAGTGGTATTTGAGCGTAACCGCACGAACTAGGCAGGAGTAACGCCATCTGCACTGTACACTGGTGCGCAAAACTTAAAGACGAAAATAGGATTCGCATAGACATCGTGCAATATTCCCACTTCAGCCCTTATAGTTTTATGAAGTTCCGATAGGTAGCAGCGCTGTAAGTTATCTTAAAATGGCGCCTGTAACGGAGGTGCGCTCCAAGCAGAAGGCTGTCGTTGAGTTTCTTTTGGCGGAAAAGCAGAGCATCGCAGATATTCGTAAACGCTTGGACAGTGTCTACTGAGACCTGGTCGTGAACAAATGCACGATGAATCATTCGCTAAGGCGTCCATCATCATCACAACAAGGTCACGCAAACCTGTCCGACCCCCGTGGGCCGGCCGGCCGCACACATCTGTCACTGCAGCAATGTTGGAACGTGCGGACACTCTCATTCGAGGTGATCGATGAGTCACAGTCAGACATATCGCTGCTCACTGAACGTCTCTATTGGTAGTGCTGACACACTCGCTGCCTAACAAAAAACCATAAAGAGCAACGCCAATTGCTTGGGCGTTACGAGGGTGATCCTGAAAATATTTTGTCGAACATCGTCAATGGCGGGGGCTCATCACTTCGAACTGGAAACAAAACGGGGATCCATGGAGTGGCGCCACACTACCTCTTCTCCTTAGAAAAAGCTCAAAGACGATCTTCTGGGGCTCTCAAGGGGTTATCCTTTTCGATGTCTTCCTTCTTGGTTCAACGATCAACTCTGAAGTGTAGTGTGCTTCCCTCAGGAAATTGAAGGAACGACTTCAGCGTGTTCGTCCCCACATAAATGCAGAGAAACTTTTCCTTCTCCATGACAACGCAATGCCACACACACGTCTGCACACCCTAGAGGAGATCAAAAAGCTTCATTGAACTGCTCTTCCCTTCAAGCCCGGACCCCCGCACCTTCCATCTGTTTCGCGCAATGAATGATGTACTCTGCGGGAAGCAGTACGTGGGTGATGCAGCAAGACGCTGACTCCGACGTCGACCAGTAGACTGATTCCATGCGCGCATACAGGCCCTCCCAGAGGTAGTATAAAGCCATCACATTAAACGAAGATTATGTTGAAAAATACTGTTTTGTAGTCAAAACAGTGAGGAATAATATACGAGGGTAATCCCAAAAGTAAGGTCTCCTATTTTTTTTATGAGAACTCTGTTTGTGTGGCAGTTGATCACATTGTTATGAAGAGTGCTTGACGCGCTGTGTGTAAACATGCGCACGCCGCGTTCAGTCTTGGCTTGGCAGCCGTTGAGAATGGAGCCCCCTTTGGATGTTACCGCCAAGTGCGAATTGCGCGCGGTTATTCGGTTTTTGGACGCAAAGGGCACTGCGCCGATTGGAATCCATCGCAAATTGACGGAAGTGTATGTTGAGTCGTGCATGGATGTCAACAACGTTCGTATGTGGTATGGAGAATTTGTGGCTGGTCGGACCGAAATTCACGACGAACAAAGGAGTGGGAGATCGTCAATTTCTGAGGAGACGGTGTTGAAGGTTGAGCAAAGCATGCGTGAAGATCGGCGGATCACCCTGGGTGATCTCTGCACGTTGGTTCCTGAGGTTTCCCGAAGCACCGCTCACAGAATTTTAACGGAAACATTGAACTACTGGAAGGTGTGCGCAAGATGGGTGCCACACATGCTGACTGAGGACCACTTGCGGCAACGAGTTGATGCTTCCTGCGCATTTCTTCACCACCTTGCAGCCGAACAGGACAACTTTCTGGTTTCAATTGTCACAGGTAACGAAACCTGGGCATACCACTTTACACCTGAGACCAAGAATAATCACGCCAGTAGCGGCATCCTTCTTCGCCAAAGCCGCCACAATCCTGGTATAGTCATGAAGCCGTTTTTTGGGATCAGAAAGGGGTATTGTTGGTCGACTTTATGCCCACTAGGACCACAATTAACGTTGACAGGTACTGTGAGACCATGAAAAAACTCAAACGGGCACTTCAGAGCTGGAGAACAGGAATGTTGAGCAAGGTCGTACACATTCTCCATGACAACGCTCGCCCACACATCGCTTGGCAAACCATTGCTCTCCTGCAACAGTTTCAGTGGAACATAATCACCCACCCACCCTATAGTCCTGACGTGACGCCCAGTGACTATAACCTGTTCCCTAGGTGAAAAGAACATTTGGCCGGAAAGCGATTCAGCTGCGACGACGAGGTGAAAGAAGAGGTTCATAACTTTCTGAACAGCATGGCGGCTAGCTGGTAGGACATGGGTATACAAAATCTGCCACAGCGTCTACAAAAATGCATCGGCAGAAATGGTTATTAGGTCGAAAAATAGCTAAATGTAAACCACTGATGTAAACCACTGTAGAAATAAAGAGGTCTATGCACTTATAAAAAAATAGGAGACATTTCTTTTGGGATTACCCTCGTAGTATGCTGGAATCCTGAATAAAACCAACCCGTTTTCAGAAAAAAAACGTGTTGCATTACTGATTGAGCCCCTCGCCCCCTCCCCCTCGTCGTAGCTCGATGAACCGTGGACCACACATGGAAAGAACTTCTACAGTACAATACAGCGCCTATTATTGATGTTAATGCAACCTCTTTGCCGACCAGTGTGCTGGCGACAGCTTACGCCAGCCCACTTTTCAACTCCCTATGCACCATCATTGTGTTATTCGGAGTACTGCTGCTACCAATGTGAAATTCGGGTGTGATTCATTCCGTTGATTTCATGCAATTTTTTATAATGGCTCTCCACAATGCTTGACGGTTCCTGTCCTTCAGTACATGATATCTGCCTGGTCTTGCTTTAGCTGCATTTGTTTATTCACTTTTCGATTTCACAGTCTCACCAACAGTCGACTGGGATGGCTGAAATGTCCCTGATGGATTTGTTACTCGGGTGATATACAAAACAACTAGTCCGTGGTCGAAGCCACTGAGTTTTCCCGACCGATCAATTCTTCTATATTGATAACACTATAGTACGCATCTCTTTTTATACTGACAGGTCTCAGGAGACATCCAACGACTGGTCCTCGGTCTAAGCTTTCCTGACTGACCAGTTCTATTGTTATTGCTTCTATACTGCTAACACAATAGTCCCAATCTCTTTTTATACTGGCGGGTGTGCCTGTCATGACATCCAGTGGTCAATGCGGAATCACATAGGAGTGTTCGGATATTTTTGATCAGGTGGTGTATAATTTTACATTCAGTAATCGCAAAAATGTATCTGATTGTGGCGTGTGCAATCAATATAAAAAGAATTAGATGCGCCAGCTGCAGTACTGTAATTAAAGTTCACCATAATTATCATTATTTTCACAAAACTGACATATTCAGGAACATGGCTAGATTGACTGTAGTTGTCCTTCACGAAACTGCCTATTCTGAAACGATCAGTATCTTCTCTAGCATACTAAGATCAAAAAGGTGACAGTACTATGTCGGTTTCTTTGGTTGTTAATTATTACTTTGAGACAAACAGAGCACTGCGGAGTGTGCTTTTAAGCGGATAAGTCAGTGTATTTCTTTATCACGTAGTATGCGAGTTATGAGTTGACATGGCGAGATTGTAGCTCGTTTAAGTTGGCATCTCAGGGCAGCAGCTGTTGCTTGATTGATAGCAACTGCGTCAAACTGGACTTGGCATTGGCAGCAATGACTCATACAGACCGTCATTGCTGACTCATGACAAAAGTCTCGAGGCATCCTCCAGCAGATATTGAAATGTCTCACATTAAGCACGACAGCAAAGTGTCCCGTCCGCCGCTCGTGGCCTCGTGGTAGCGTTCTCGCTTCCCGAACATGGGGTCCCGGTTTCAATTCCCGGCGGGGTCAGGGATTTTCACCTGCCTCGAGATGACTGGGTGTTTGTGTTGTCCTCATCATTTCATCATCATCCAGGAAAGTGGCGAAATTGGACTGAGCAAAGGTTGGGAAATTGTACGGGCGCTGATAACCACGCAGTTGAGCGCCCCACAAACCAAACATCATCATCTCCAGCAAAGTGTCCCAAAATACACAGCCTCTATCCTCTCTCCCAGGATGTTCTGCAAACTTTGCTCTGGGTGGGTCCTCACACTACAGGGTCAGCTTGGATAATTTTTCCAATTTAATTATTTCTTAACAACATTTGTTCTTGAGTAGCGCCCTCTTTTTTCCACGCTAAAAAAAGGAAAGAACTGTCCCTTCTAGGTCATTCAGAGTCACACTTAGATTGCTTACGTCTCTTCAATAATCTACAAACTCTGTATTCTCTTGAGCTATAAATGTTGAGAAGTCTCTAAGCTTGCCCACTGTGCATTACTGTCGCTGAGGCACAGGTCCAACTACAGAAAGGTATTCTTTCGGCCCCTCCCGTATCTACACTGCTGGCAGTCAGGATGGCACCTGTGGTGTTGCTATCCAGTGAGAATGTTATTCTTCTGTCCTCAAGGCTGCTTTGCTTGAACTCTTAATAGTTTCATTTTGCACTCTTTTCCTAAAACGATAATTATCAACACAAGCTTTTATGATGAATTACAATAAAGAAATAAAAAACGGAATATTTTCATTAACTGAAACAGGACTGGAAAAGAAAAATATCACTAGCTGTTCGTTAGTCTGTAATTAAATTACTTTTAATGATACTGCCATACTGTCAAGTACCGAAAACCTTAGTTTTTTAATAATTCTGTGCTATTTTGCGCCTAACGATGTGGCCGAGCGGTTCTAGGCGCTTCTGTCTGGAACCGCGTGACCGCTACGGTCGCAGGTTCGAATCCTGCCTCGGGCATGGATGTGTGTGATGTCTTTAGGTTAGTTAGTTTTAGGTAGTTCTAAGTTCTAGGGGACTGATGACCTCAGATGTTAAGTCCCATAGTGCTCAGAGCCATTTGAACCATTTTTTTTTTTTTTGCTATTTTGCGTTATCCGACGAGAACGTTGGTAAAAGGTAATAAATCAAAGATTTACCGATACATTTTTCCCGTTCATAGTTAGACTACTCAGTACTTTAATAACCTGTGCCTTTACTACATTTAACAACTGTAGGCAAGCTTCAAATAGCACAAACGTACTTTGCTCGCGAAAGGGGAGGTGTTACAATACTGTCACGCATGTTTAGTCCCTCATTTCTAACGAAAATTACATGTTTGAAGTCTGATATTTGTAAGATCTTTTCTGAGTAAGACATCTACAATGAAAACTTTTGAATAGGGTTGACTCGGCTGGTTTCTCTCCAAAAAGCACTTATTTTCAGTCGAAAGTTGCAATGAAAAAAGTCGCCGTTGTTATCAGTTTCATTTCATTTGAGTAGTCAGCGTCATACTACTAGCTCCACAAAATATTTTGTTGTTACTGACACGAGAGTGAGTAATTCCGACGTGTCAGTCGATATCATAACGAAACATTCATGCCTTTAGCGTTGATTTCGTTCCGGCTAACTAACTTTCTGAAATATCTTTAAGAATTTAAGATTCTTGTGGACAGAGCATTTACAGATGCACGCATTCTATTTTTATCGATAGAACATACTATGTTGTTTTTATGCCTCTCCAGGAGTTTTCTCTAACAATCGTAAAGTGATAGCATGACGGAGAATGTAGTCCACAATCAGACGCAATTCTCGTCATAGTAAATCATTAATTGCTTTGCAGAATATTTTTTTCTGTGCAGGTAGTGGTCTGCACTCATTAATTTTGAAACTGAATTTTTTAACGTAGAAACGAGAGCTTTTTAATCGAGGTATGAATTGTGCATGTAGTCAGCCGCACAATACGGAGGCACAAATTTATTTCCAAGCGTTTCTAAATAATGGACGAACTAATCTGAAAGCATATCATAAAACTCAAACAATTTAAGCGCGCAAGCAATAAGCAGGGACGGGAAAGCTATAGAATGGCTGAATTTGTTGGGTAGGCCATTCGGTTAGGAGAAAGGAAGTTAACGGCGCTGACAGACGAATCTGTCGTAAATCCTGCCTCGCGACGTCTGAAATAGAGCAGGCGGCTATTTTCTACCAAGTTCAATCATTGTATTAAGTATTATGTGACATGCAGCTCTCATGTTCAGTGTTGCGTATCTACCTGACTTAAATTTCACCAATTGTTAGTCATTCTCTGTTGTGGATATTACGTGAAAATATTGTGAAAATGATGTACGTATTCCTTCGGAAAGTAGCTTCAGCCCAAGATTCTTTTTTTCTACAAAAGAGCAGAATAAGGGCGCTAGAACGGTCCACAGCGTAAGGTGAGCGAAGTGAATTTATTCAGTCAACGGCAAGTATGATCTTTTATGCATAGGCTATGGTTCAAATGGCTCTGAGCACTATGGGACTCAACATCTTAGGTCATAAGTCCCCTAGAACTTAGAACTACTTAAACCTAACTAACCTAAGGACATCACACACACTCACGCCCGAGGCAGGGTTCGAACCTGCGACCGTAGCAGTCCCGCGGTTCCGGACTGCAGCGCCAGAACCGCACGGCCACCGCGGCCGGCTGCATAGACTATGGGTCGATGGATAAAAGTCTTCGTTTGTTATCGCAATAACATATTTTATTTACTCTTGTTGGGCACCACAGCCTCGACAAATTCAGTCAAAGAATCACATTCCCTCGTGCTGTTCAGCGGAAATAATACTTTATCCTGCACTGGTTATCAGTCTTGGGTCGTTGACAAGTACACCTGCAGTATGGCAACAACCAACCAAAATAGAAATGAAGTCAAACGAAAAAAAAAAAAAACTAATTAGTTAGTTACTTGTATCAGAGATCGAATTCGCGATGAACGCTATGTTGTGATACGTGTCAACAATACAAACACAAAACACTTACACAGCGTTGTCCATTGATAGTGACCGGGCCAAATATCTCACGAAATAAGCATCAAACGAAAAAACTACAAACAATGAAACTCGTCTAGCTTGAATCGGGAAACCAGGTGGCGCCATGGTTAGCCCGCTAGATGACGCTGCCATAGATCAAACGGATATCAACTGCGTTTTTTTTTTTAAATGGGAACCCCCCATTTTTATCACATATTAGTGTAGTACGTAAGGAAATATGAATGTTTTAGTTGGACCACTTTTTTCGCTTTGTGATAGCTGGCGCTGTAATAGTCACAAACGTATAAGTACGTGGTATCACGTAACATTCCGCCAGTGCGGACGGTATTTGTTTCGTGATACATTACCCGTGTTAAAATGGACCGTTTACCAATTGCGGAAAAGGTCTATATCGTGTTGATGTATGGCTATTGTGATCAAAATGCCCAACGGGCGTGTACTATGTATGCTGCTCGGTATCCTGGACGACATCATCCAAGTGTCCGGACCGTTCGCCGGATAGTTACTTTATTTAAGGAAACAGGAAGTGTTCAGTCACATGTGAAACGTCAATCACGACCTGCAACAAATGATGATGCCCAAGTAGGTGTTTTAGCTGCTGTCGCAGCTAATCCGCACATCAGTAGCAGACAAATTGCGCGAGAATCGCGAATCTCAAAAACGTCGGTGTTGAGAATGCTACATCAACATCGATTGCACCCGTACCATATTTCTATGCACCAGGAATTGCATGGCGACGACTTTGAACGTCGTGTACAGTTCTGCCACTGGGCACAAGAGAAATTATGGGATGATGACATATTTTTTGCACGCGTTCTATTTAGCGACGAAGCGTCATTCATCAACAGTGGTAACGTAAACCGGCATAATATGCACTATTGAGCAACGGAAAATCCACGATGGCTGCGACAAGTGGAACATCAGCGACTTGGCGGGTTAATGTATGGTGCGGCATTATGGGAGTAAGGATAATTGGCTCCCATTTTATCGATGGCTATCTAAATGGTACAATGTGCGCTGATTTCCTACGTAATGTTCTACCGATGTTACTACAAGATGTTTCACTGCAAGACAGAATGGCGATGTACTTCCAACAGGTTGTATCTCCGGCACATAGTTCGCGTGCGGTTGAAGCGGTATTGAGTAGCATATTCCATGACAGGTGAATTGGCCCGCACGTTCACCGGATCTGACGTCCCCGGATTTCTTTCTGTGGGGAAAGTTGAAGGATATTTGCCATCGTGATACACCGACAACGCCAGACAACAAGCGTCAGCGCATTGTCAATGCATGTGTGAACATTACGGAAGGCGAACTACTCGCTGTTGAGAGGACTGTCGTTACACGTGTTGCCAAATGCATTGAGGTTGACCGACATCATTTTGAGCATTTATTGCATTAATGTGGTATTTACAGGTAATCACGCTGTAACAGCATGAGTTCTCAGAAATGATAAGTTCACAAAGGTACATGTATCACATTGGAACAACCGAAATAAAATGTTCAAACGTACCTATGTTCTGTATTTTAATTTAAAAGACCTACCTGTTACCAACTGTTGGTCTAAAATTGTGAGCCATACGTTTGTGAGTATTAAAGCGCCATCTATCACAAAGCGAAAAAAGTGGTCCAACTAAAACATTCATATTTCTATACGTACTAGACGAATGTGTAATAAAAAATGGGGGTTCCTATTATAAAAAACGCAGTTGATATCCGTTTGACCTATGGCAGCGCCATCTAGCAGGCCAACCATAGCGCCATCTGGTTTCCCCCTTCAAGCTAGACAAGTTTCGTTCTTTGTAGTTTTTCGTTTGACGCTTATTTCATGAGATATTTGGCCCGGTCATGATCAATGGACCACCCTGCATACAACAGAATGAAAAAATATTTATTTATGTTGCTACATGCTGTTCATCCACAGTTTTTTAATGGCTGTTTGTCTCTATTCAAGAATTCCTCTTTGGTGCAGGAGGAGTTGGTAAAGAGAAACATGTTTATATTTGAAAACACTTCCGCTGTCTGCAAGATATTTTGTCCATGGGTTCATTGTCAAAGATTTCCGTAGTTGCATATTTCATCCCTTTCTGTGCCACAGTTGGATTCATTAAAATGAAATGCAGGTCATTTTCATTCTAGAGTTGTGAATATCTCTGACACCCTCGAACTTCGATGGATTGTTGATAACTAATTTCACAAGCGTATCAATGTGCTGTCAGGCTGTGGTTAATACGTCCAGCTGGTTAAAGAGATACGTGTAAGATGTACACGTATAAACCCCACACATAATTTTAATTATTCTCCTTTGTGCAATGAATACTTTTTGCATAAACGACGAGTTATCCCGCAATATTATCTCATAAGGGATCAATGAAAGGAAATATGCAAATAACATGTATACTATATGGTTTATCCAGTTTAAGTTTTCATCAACATGTATACCTAAGAACTTACAATTCCTTTACCCTGTTCATTACTTGTTGATGTACTAGGTTAACAGGAGGCGGGATAATTTTCCTATGTTCCCATTTTCTACTTGTAGCTGCAAGTGTACATAGAACTAAGTACGCATTTTGGGAATTGTATGTCGATAGTGACTGTCCATTAATTACAAACTCTTTTATAAAGGCATTTTAGAAGAGATGTTAACTTCTATGATTATGGTTCACACGTAGCTATCAGTATGAGCACGTCGATACACGTGGTTTCCTGTGATATGCTCCAAGTTTTGTTCTCTCGTTATTAGCTTTTTTTGTCATCATACCAGGTGTAGTTACCGATAAATTGAGCCTCGTTGCGTGTTTTGGGTTGTTATGTACTAGGTTGTGCCAGCCTATGGCTAGATATACAATGTTTGCTTCTACTTAGAGGAGACATTTTTGAGTGTACATAAGGATATAACAGTGATTATATTAATTACATAAGTACCCCACTATACTTATGTTACGACGCTACATTCGGTGCGGTAAAATGAATGTTTATTTGTTGCATTTTATTTTTAATTCAGGTGTGCTTTGCTTGTTGCTGTGCCGCTAAAGGTGTAATATTCGGTGTATAGTCGATACTGAACAGCAGGACAGAATAAAATATTTGTTACAATAAACTGACAAGCAAATTCATGTTCTTGTTATTTTTGTGACCCAGTTTATTTTGCTTACTTGGTGACATGTCGATTTTACGATTCATAAAAGCGACACTTAACGTAAAACGTAGGTCTACTGTGCGATTCTGAGAACATTTTGTTACTTACAGTAAGCTAGTGGATAATTTTGGAAAATAATTTGGCGAAATATTTTAGTATTTACAAGCAAACAGAAATCTCAATTTAAATGTGCGATAAAAATCTTAGTGCCTATCCAATGAAAACACACTCAGTCTGAGTTCTATGGCATTCGCTGATTGCACAGTGCTAGTGCCCTTTGGAAAATGCTAATAATGTTCCATATTATGTCGCTCCTTATTTGTAGCAATCAAAGACAAAAGTAGATACAATAATATATGTATTTCTTCGACAATTTTTTGCATTAGAACGTAGCAAAACACGGTTAGAATAGCAATTACTTCTATGTCAGTGCGCACGGCCACTTTTTCTGCGACGATAAACCCTATAAATGTGTACTGACTTCTTAAACCTGATACCGAGCGAGTGGCGCAGTGGCTAGCACACTGGACTCGCACTCGGGAGGACGACGGTTCAATCTCGCGTCCGGCCGTCTTCATTTAGGTTTTCCGTGATTTCTCTCAATCGCTCCAGGCAAATGCCGGGATGGTTCCTCTGAAAGGGCACGGCCGACTTCCTTCCATCCTTCCCTAATCCGATGAGACCGATGACCTCGCTGTTTGGTCTCCTCTCCCAAACAACTCAACTCTTAAATCTTGCTTCCAACATCAAACGCAACGTCAGAAGTGCCTCTCTCGTGCCTCTTCCTTTCCTACAGCCAAATAGAACGTCATCTAATAGACCCTCAGTTTTATTTTCCATTCTTCTACATACATTCTAAGAAAGAAGAAGGAAAAAAAAACGACGCACCACGTAGGAATTATCCGAATGCGTCGGAAATCGGTAGATGAGATGTTCGTGTACAGAGAGAGAGAGCTTCACAAATTGAGCAAGTCAATAACAAGTTTGCCCACCTTGGCCCTTAGGCAAGCAGTTATTCGGTTGGTATTGACTGGCAGAGGTGTTGAATGTCCTGCTGAGAGATACCGTCACAAATTCTGTCCATTTGGCACTTTAGATAGTCAAAACACCGTGCTGGTTGGAGAACCTTGCCCATAGTACTCCAAATGCTGTCAATTTGGGGAGAGATATGGTGGCCTTCCTGGCCTAAGTAGAGTTTGGCAAGCACGAAGACCGTAAAAACTCTCGCTGTGTGCGGACGGACATTATCTGAGGAAAATGTAAGGCCAAGATGGCTTGCAATGAGCAACAAAACAGGACGCAGAATATCGTCGACGTACGCCTGTGGTGTAAGGGTGCCGCTGATGACAACCAAAGGGGCTCCTGGATGTTAAGCCGTATGGAGGGCGACAGTCAGGTTGGTGTCCCACCACTGTCAGGGGCGTCTCCAGAAGCCTTTTCAGTATGGACTCTCACTGACTGGAGTAGGACTGTCTTCAGTGATAAGTCCCGCTTCGAACTGAGCCCCGATGACCAGCGAGGAAATGTCTGGAGACGCCACAGAAAGCGGTAGGATACCAACCTGACTCTCGCCCACCATAAAGCCCGACGATCAGGAGTAATGGTCTGGGGAGTCATTTCCTTTCATAGCAGGGCCTTTATGGCTGTCAACAGCTTGCATTGGGGCCAGAGGGGGACCAATGCGTTACTAACTTGCTCAATTTGTGAGGCCCTTTCTCTTGACCAAAACATCCAATTTTTCTGAAATTGTAATCATTTGTTTGTCTGTACATGTACGTAACATCTATCGATTTCCGCCCCATTCGGATAATTTCTTAGTGATGCGGCTTTTTTTTCTTTTTTTTTTTGTTTTTTTTTAAGAGTCTGTTTTTCTTGTCAGAATCTTATATGCATTGGCTGTTAAGCTGACAGTGCGACAGTTCTTACATTTACCTGCCCTTGCTATTTTTGAAATTGTGTGGGTGATGTTGTTTGTTGTTGTGGTCTTCAGTCCAGAGACTGGTTTGATGCAGCTCTCCATGCTACTCTATCCTATGGAAACTTCTTCATCTCCTAGTACCTACTGCAACCTACATCCTTCTGAATCTGCTTAGTGTATTCATCTCTTGGTCTCGCTCTACAATTTTTACCCTCCACGCTGCCCTCCAATACTAAATTGATGGTCCCTTGACGTCTCAGAATATGCTCTACCAACCTATCCCTTCTTCTAGTCAAGTTGTGCCACAAATTTCTCTTCTCTCCAATTCTATTCAGTACCTCCTCATTAGTTATGTGACCTACCCATCTAATCTTCAGCATTCTTCTGTAGCACCACATTTCGTAAGCTTCTATTCTCTTCTTGTCTAAACTATTTATCGTCCACGTTTCACTTCCATACATGGCTACACTCCATACAAATACTTTCAGAAATGACTTCCTGACACTTAAATCAATACTCCATGTTAACAAATTTTTCTTCTTCAGAAACGCTTTCCTTGCCATTGCCAGTCTACATTTTATATCCTCTCTATTTCGACCATCATCAGTTATTTTGCTCCCCAAATAGCAAAACTCATTTGCTACTTTAAGTGTCTCATTTCCTAATCTAATTCCCGCATCATCACCCGATTTAATTCGACTACATTCCATTATCCTCGTTTTGCTTTTGTTGATGTTCATCTTATATCCTCCTTTCAAGACACCGTCCATTCCGTTCAGCTGCTCTTCCAGGTCCTTTGCTGACAGAATTACAATGTCATCGGCGAACCTCAAAGTTTTTATTTCTTCTCCATGGATTTTAATTCCTACTCCGAATTTGATGATATCTTTCCAAAAGTCTGGTGGTATATCCCCAGACGCATAGTTTCTACAAACCAAATTGAATAGTCACTAGATTACAACTTCCCTAATAGTTTTTGAAACTCCGAAAGACTGTTATCTATGTTTCTCACATTATTTGACTCCGAATATATTGTCTTAACTACTACATCACCACGCTAGGTACTGCTAGCTGCGTTGATTCTGCGGTAGTGAGTTATGCTTTGTTGTTATTGTTGTTGTTGTTGTTGTTGTGGTCTTCAGTCCTGAGACTGGTTTGATGCAGCTCTCCATGCTACCCTATCCTGTGCAAGTTTCTTCATCTCCCAGTACCTACTGCACCCTACATCCTTCTGAATCTGTTTAGTGTATTCAATTCTTGGTCTCCCTCTACGATTTTTACCCTCCACGCTGCCTTCCAATGCTAAATTTGTGATCCCTTGATGCCTCAGAACATGTTCTACCAACCGGTCCCTTCTTCTCGTCAAGTTGTGCCACAAACTCCTCTTCTCCTCAATTCTATTCAATACCTCCTCATTAGTTATGTGATCTACCCATCTAATCTTCAGCATTCTTCTGTAGCTCCACATTTCGAAAGCTTCTATTCTCTACCTGTCCAAACTATTTATCGTTTATGTTTCACTTCCATACATGGCTTCACTCCATATAAATACTTTCAGAAACGACTTCCTGACACTTAAATCTATACTCGATGTTAACAAATTTTTCTTCTTCAGAAACGCTTTCCTTGCCATTGCCAGTCTACATTTTATATCCTCTCTACTTCGACCATCATCAGTTATTTTACTCCCCAAATAGCAAAACTCCTTTGCTACTTTAAGTGTCTCATTTCCTAATCTAATTCCCGCAGCATTACCCGACTTAATTCGACTACATTCCATTATTCTCGTTTTGCTTTTGTTGATGTTCATCTTATACCCTCCTTTCAAGACACTGTCCATTCCGTTCAACTGCTCTTTCAAGTCCTTTGCTGTCTCTGACAGAATTACAATGTCATCGGCGAACCTCAAAGTTTTTATTTCTTCTCCATGGATTTTAATACCTACTCCGAACTTTTAGCTTATGTAATTTGCTAAATGTGCTCTATTTCGGCCTTCTATCGATTTACATTACGAATAATGTCATTCCCTGACCCAGCCTTGAATGCCACTGTGTATAAAAAATGTGCGTGCGTCTTCTGTTGCGCGATGTCTCGTATCAATCCTAGATGCGGGGAAAAGTGCGAGGGGAGTTCAGTAAGTAATGCAACACTTTTTTTCCTCCGCCAATTTAGGATAAAAGAATGCGGAATTTGTTGTGAGATATCGTGGAATATTCCCTCTTCAGCTCCTATAGTTTCATGAAGATCCTATAGGTGGCGCCACTAAAAGTATCCTGTAAAATAGCGTCTGTAACTGAAGTCCGTTCGAAGCAGAGAGCTGTCAGTGGGTTTCTTTTGGTAGAAAACCAGAGCATCGCCGATATTCATAGGCACTTGCAGACTGTCTGTGGAGCCCTGGTAATGAGCAAAAGCACGGTAGTCGTTGGGCGAGGTGTCTGTCACCATCGCAGCAGGTCTGGCAAACCTGTCGGATCTCCCGCGCGCCGACCATGCGCACACAGCTGACTCCCGCAATGCTGGAACGTGCGGACACTCTCATCTCAGGTGGTCGACGGTACACAAACACCTCGCTGCTCAACTGGATGTCTCTCTCGGTAGTGATGACATGCTCTTCCACCAGTTGGGATTCTCAAACGTGTGTGCCGCCTCGGTACTTCGCCGCCTGACAGAAGACCAGTCTGTTTGGCCCATCGAAGGGTGCACTCCGCGGGAAGCATTACGTGGATAACGTGGAGGTTATTGGTAGAGCAAGACGTCCCCGACGTCGGCCAGTGCAGTGGTACCATGCGGGCATACAGGCCCTCCAGTAAGGTGGCGTAAGCCCGTTAAACGGAGATTATGTTGAAAAATAGCTCTGTAGCCGAAAGAGTAGCGAATAATACAGAGGGGTCCAAAAAAAATGTGTCCACTGTTAAAAAGTCCATAACTTGCAAACTAATTGACGGAGTTGTCTCATTTTTGGTGAAAGTGTAGCTTAAAGTCCAACTTAAAGATATGACTGTAGGTGTTCGAAATGGTCACCATTAACATCCACACACAAACGATGCCGCCGACCTGCAGCACGGACTACTGACTGCAGCGTGTTCAGATGGATATTTGCACATGAATGTACGATGGATTCTCGTTCATCCAATGTGCGTGGCTTTTATCGATAAACGACGTCCTTTAGTGTTCCCCAGAGGTAAAAGTCCAGAGGAGTTAGGTCTGGGGAATCTGGTGGATACTCCACAGCACCTCTACGGCCTGTCCATCTTCCGGGTAGATTTTCGTCGAGATACGCCCTAACACGATTTTGGTAGTGGGCTGGGGCACCATCTTGTTGAAAGTAAACTCTTCCGTCTCCATACAAGCCTCGGAAGGCAGGTAAATGGATGTCTGAAGCTTCTGAAGGCACACCTCACCGGTAACTGTGCCGTCAAAGATGAATGGCCCAATCAAGCCCCGGTGAGACAATCCACACCACACATTTACTCCTGGCAAATTCACGGCTTTGTCTACATGGACGTTCGGATTTTCGGCGGCCCAGTAGATGCAATTGCTGCGATTTACTGTACCACTGAATTTGAACTGTGCTTCATCAGACCACACAATCATTTCTGCAAACTCTTCATCGTTGCGCGCCATGTTAGTAAATCACTCGCAGTACTTCATTCTACGTCGTCCTCGTTCATTGCGTGTAGCAATCGTGGGATGTAGCAATTCCACTTTGCTGTCTTCAAAATTCGCGGCTCACTCCAGTTTTACGGACACACTGTCTCACAGACTTCTGTAGTGACAAAACAACGCAATACAACGCTTGTGTGGCGATTGCCTACAAACTATTACACTACCAAAGATGAGACAATTCCGTCAATTAGTTCGCCAGTTATGGACTTTTAAACAGTGGATACAATTTTTTGGACCCCTCTGTATGGTGTATTCGAATCCTGAATAATTCCAACCTGCTTTTCAGGAAAGAACATCTTACATTACTTATTGAACGACCTTCGTGTATCTTGGTAAGAATTTACATGTCCTCAAATAAACCTGAAAAAATCCAAAGCAATTTGAAATGCGTAATGTTTACTGCTCAGCTGCGAGAAAGAACAGTTTTATTTTCACCATCTGAATTCCGTGTTTTCGTCTCTCTACCCGGTAATGGTTTCAGCGTAAAACTAGTTAGCACCGAAAGCTCTTTTATGACTTGTTCTGTCTGTTTCTGTGGTAGTACAACACAACGCGCAAAGGCGTAAAAATGACCTAATCTAAGGGAACGCCGTTACGTGGTAAGAATTGTTTCCAAACCAGTAAAACACTACTTTCCGGTGCCTGTGAGTAACTTCGTCACCACAGTGGGGATGCATGTTTGAGATGATGTTTCTCCGGAAATGGTAGAAGTGTCAAATAAATGTATTCATCTTCTGAAGCACTTTCCTCTCGGGAATCCTACCCTTACTTTTTCTCAAAAATCAGTTTCAGTATCTATGGTCAGATAACTTTCTGTTCCTCCAAACCTATTTCTGTAAGTGATATTCATTATCTTGTATTATAATAAAAGACGGTAATTATACAATTTATCAATTTGCTGCCCAAGTTTCCAATATAATGCAAAATTTTAGTCATCTTGCATATTGTAAATATACTGCCGGTTTTAAAGCTGTGCATTTAAGTAGTAAATTATTATTAGATATCCCGTGCATCAACAAGCTAGCAACGTGTCCACCCCCTTAGAACAAATACTGAAAGGAAAACGATGCACGTTCACGCTTGGTGATACCGATTTTGCTAACATTGGGAACATGGCGATACCCATTTTGCTAACATTGGTAACTGCATCTAAGTGACACAATAAAAGGTGTCGGATGGGCCCGTTGTTCGGTTTCGTCACATATCGGATTTGTCCGGCACACTTCATGTTGACTTCCTGTTTTTTTCATTTTTGCCAACGCCAGTGACCTAGCAGTTGTAGTGTCAAAACTGCGAGATGAAGCTAAACGTTGCGGTTTCTGTACGTACGCCTAGCGCCGATTAGGTCACCATTTCGTCTCACACGTCTCCATCCAACGCAAAAAACAATCTTGTCATTCAGATTTTTGTTTATTTTCAACAACTGTTTTTGAAGAATGCCGTTGTGAAAAAGTAGCGTACTAGATGCGTTAAAATTCTTTTTTAACGCAGCTGGTGCGCCGTTTCTTCACATCGGAAATTTTCCATTCACACCGCCATCCCCCAGCGCAGTCGGACTTCTTCTTTTGTGCCTCCTATATGTGCTTCACACAGTCAAACAGAAAGATTGGATGTTATGAAAGCTCAAAAAGTAGCAAGACTCCTTCAAACGGCGAAAGTAAAATTATGTTCTAGTACAACGCCAAAAGAGCAACTTCAAACACACGGAAGAGCCAAAGAAACTTGTACACCTGCATAATATCGTGTAGGACCCCCGCGAGCACGCAGAAGAGCCGCACCATGACTCGGCATGGAATCGATTAATGTCTGAAGTAGCGCTGGAGGGAACTGACACCATGAATCCTGCGGGGCTGTCCATAAATCCGTAAGAGTACAAGGGGGCGGAGATCTCTTCTGAACAGCACGTTGCAAGGCATTCCAGATATGCTCATAAACAGCACGTTGCAAGGCATCCAAGATGTTCATGCCTGGGGGAGTTTGGTGGCCAGCGGAAGTGTTTAAACACATAAGAGTGTTCCGGAGTAACTGTGTAGCATCGTCTTGCTGGAATTACTCAAGTCCGTCGGAATGCACAGTGGACATGAATGGATACAGATGATCAGACAGGATGCTTACGCACTCGTCACCTGTCAGAGTCGCCTCCAGACGTATCAGGGTCCCACATCACTCCAACTGCACACGCCCATTACTGAGCCTCTACCAAATTGAACAGTCGACTTCTGACATGCTGGGTCCATAGATTCATGAGATTGTCTCCATACCCGTACACGCCCATCCGCTCGATACAATTTGAAACGAGACTCGTCCGATCAAGAAAAAAGTTTCCAGTCATTAACAGTCCAATATCGGTGTTGACAGGCCTAGGCGAGGTGGAAAGCTTTGTGTCGTGCAGTCATCGAGGATGCACGAGCGGGCCATAGGGTCCGAAAGCCCATATCGATGATGTTTCGTTAATGGTCCGTACGCTGACACTTGTTGATGGCCCTCCACCGAAATATGCACCAATTTACGGAAGGGTTGCTCTTCTGTCACGCTGAACGATCCTCCTCAGTCGTCGGTGGTCCCGTTCTTGCAGGATCTTTTTCCGGCTGCAGGGAAGTCGGAGATTTGGTATTTTACCGGGTTCCTGATATTCTAGGTACACTCGCGAAATGGTCGTACCTCGGAGATGCTTGTGTCCCATCGCTCGTGCGCCGACTATAACACCACGTTCAAACTCACTTAAATCTTGATAATCTGCCATTGTAGCAGCAGAAACCGATCTAACAGTTGAGCCATAACCCTGTTGTCTTGTACAGGCGTTGCCGACAGCATGGCCGTATTCTGCCTGTTTACATGTTTCTGTATTTGAATACGCATGCCTGTACCAGTTTCTTTGGCGCTTCAGTGTAGTTCAGTAAATGTCACCCTGTACAGTATATATGGTTTTATGAATGATGGGTCGCATATCCAACTAATTTTACACAATCTCATGTTCCCCCAAATGGTGAAACGCGTCATAGACATTAAACCATTTCGCAAACGAGACTACTTTTATTCTGAAACATCGATTATATTGTATTTTTAACGTAACACAGTGGCACATATCTCGAAGCGGGGAAGTTGCAAATGCGAATCAATATTTCCTTCCATACAAGCGAGGCATCAACGGACAAAAGGTTAATCTAACACCTCAACGACGCTGTAGTCATGATAGAAGGGCAAAAATTGCGCCAGGCATCTGTCTCATACACGTGGAAAGGTACACCCTGGCATTCTGTAGACGCTCTTCAGAGACACCTCGGAAAACCAAAACCAGAAATGTGTCCGCAATCGGTAAGAGAATCAGGCATCGTCGTCATGCGATCGATCTTTCGAGACAAAAATTGATTACAGGAGCTTACCATTGCTCTTTCTGGACAGCTGATAATCGCGGTGGCCTCACGGTAGCCTCTAGTTGTTAATCTTATCACGAGTGGCTTAAGATTCCAAATGAGCCACTAGGTGAGATCACTTGCCCATGTAGGACACAGGCGTCAGTAAACACTCTCGGACGGCCTGTTAGATCATCTCCGCTTTTACGAGTAAAGGCGCTAAACACTTTCAAAGGCAAATATGCACACACACACACACACACACTCACACACACACACACGCACACACACACACGTGTGCGGCGCCGCCGGCACCACGTTAAAAGCGCAGGTTCATTTCACCCGCCGTTCGCCGCTCCAGTCGCCACTGTTTGCTCAGGCTCTTCGCACGTGTGGCGATCGCAATTCGCGTTTAGCGTGCAGCAGATACGAAAGTAGGCAACAGGGGAGAGCTTCGGCTTGCAGTTGTTCTGATTTGTTGTCATTAGGAGCCGTACCTCACTCTCAGCTGCATACACAGAGCTAGGAGGAGGTACTGAGAATCAATTATTCAAAATGACAGTCACAATCGCATTATTTATTTTGCCGCCAAGCGGTTTCAACCCACGATGGGGTCATCTTCAGGGCAATTTACACCGTTAGGTTGCTCGCTGGAGTCGTCACCCTGCCTGTGCGCGGTTGGTGATGGTGATAATTACCAACCGTGCACAGGCAGGGTAACGACTCCAGCGAGCAACCAAATGGTGTAAATTGCCCTGAAGATGACCCCATCGTGGGTTGAAACCGGTTGGCGGCAAAATAAATAATGCGATTGTGACTGTCATTTTGAATAATTGATTATAAGCAAGTAATCGCTGTTATCTCCACACAACTATGTAGCCTAAAAAACTAATGGAGGTACTGTGGTTGAAACACTATAGTCGCATTCGCAAGGAACATGGGTCAGGCCATGATTTAGGTTTTCCGTCGCTTCCATAAATCGTCTCTACATGTACACACATACTCTGCAAGCCACCGTATGGTGCATGACGGAGGGTACCTTGTACCACTACTAGCCATTTCCCATCGCTTTCCACTCGTAAACAGCGCGAGGGAGAAACGACAGCCTAAATGCCTCCGTACACGCCCTAATTCCTCTTCTCTTCGTGGTCTCTGGGCAAAATTTACGTTGGTGGCAGTAGAACCATTCTGAAGTCTTCTTCAAATGCTGCTTCCCTAAACTATCTCAACAGTGGTCCGTGAAAAGAATTGTCTTCACAATGAAATGAATACCCCTAGCTGCATACAGGCGTTGATATAAGTCGACGGGGACGGTTGAAAATGTGTGCCCCGACCGGGACTAGAACCCGGGATCTCCTACTTGCATGGCAGACGCGCTATCCATCTGAGCCACCGAAGACACAGAGGATAGTGCGACTGCAGGGACTTATCTCTGGCACGCCTCCCGTGAGACCCACATTCGCAACTTATTGTCCAGCACTATTCATAGTGCCCCTGCCCATTATACTCATTATTCGCGGCTTTACTGCCGATTAATGTAAGACTTCCAGCACTGTTTGTGCGCCCGCAGAGAATAAGATAAGAGCCTTAACTACATACACTACTGGTCATTAAAATTGCTACACCATGAAGATGACGTGCTACAGACGAAATTTAACCGACAGGAAGAAGATGCTGTGATATGCAAATGATTAGCTTTTCAGAGCATTCACACAAGGTTGGCGCCGGTGGCAACACCTACAACGTGCTGACATGAGGAAAGTTTCCAACTGATTTCTCATACACAAACAGCAGTTGACCGCCGTTGCCTGGTGAAACGTTGTTGTGACGCCTCATATAAGGAGGAGAAATGCGTACCATCACATTTCCGACTTTGATAAAGGTCGGATTGTAGCCTATCGCAATTGCGGTTTATCGTATCGTGACATTGCTGTTCGCGTTGGTCGAAATCCAATGACTGTTAGCAGAATATTGAATCGGTGGGTTCAGGAGGTTAATACGGAACGCCGTGCTGGATCCCAACGGCCTCTTATCACTAGCAGTGGAGATGACAGGAATCTTATCCGCATGGCTGTAATGGATCGTGCAGCCACGTCTCGATCCCTGAGAATGTTTGCAAGACAACAATCATCTGCATGAACAGTTCTACGACGTTTGTAGCAGCATGCACTATCGGCTCGGAGACCATGGCTGCGGTTATCCTTGACGGTGCTTCACAGACAGGAGCGCCTGCGATGGTGTACTCAACGACGAACCTGGGTGCACGAATGGCAAAACGTCATTTTTTCGGATGAATCCAGGTTCTGTTTACAACATCATGATGGTCGCATCCGTGTTTGTCGACATCGCGGTGAACGGACATTGGAAGCGTGTATTCGTCATCGCCATACTGGCGTATCACCCGGCGTGATGGTATGGGGTGCCATTGGTTACACGTCTCGGTCACCTCTTGTTCGCATTACCGGCACTTTGAACAGTGGACGTTACATTTCAGGTGTGTTACGACCCGTGGCTCTACCCTTGATTCGATCCCTGCGAAACCCTAAATTTGAGCAGGATAATGTACAACCACATGCCGAAGGTCCTTTACGGACCTTTCTGGATACAGAAATTGTTCGACTGCTGCCCTGGCCAGCACATTCTCCAGATCTCTCACCAATTGAAAAGTCTGGTCAATGGTGGCCGAGCAACTGGCTCGTCACAGTGCGCCAGTCACTACTCTTGATGAACTGTGGTATCGTGTTGAAGCTGCATGGGCAGCTGTTCCTGTACACGCCATCCGAGCTCTGTTTGACTCAATACGCAGGTGAATCAAGGCCGTTATTACGGCCAGAGGTGGTTGTTCTGGGTACTGATTTCTTAGGATCTATGCACCCAAATTGCGTGAAAATGATGTCAGTTCTAGTATAATATATTTGTCCAATGAATTCCCGTTTATCATCTGCATTTCTTCTTGGTGTAGCAATTTTAATGTCCAGTAGTGTATATAAGAATCGTCTTCCCCCACTTTGTTCACGAAGCGTCTCTGTAACACCCGCGTGATGATCGAATGTACCGGTAACGAACCCAGCAGCATGTTCCTGGACTCCTACGATGTCTTCCTTTAATCCGACCTCGTAGGAATCCCATACATTCAAGCAGTAATAAAGAAAGGGTCGCACTAGTGCTCTGTTCTCGGCTTCCATATGTGGTCGTTCCACTTCATATCGCTTTGCAGCGTTACGCCTAGATGTTTAATGAAATTGTTGTATCAAACAGTACACAGCATTTACTAATTTCCATGATTCTGGAAGGCATGACGTCAGCAGCTGTATGGGTTACTGAATCATGCAATAACCTTTAGACAACCGTCCAAGTTACAGTATTAATTTTCTTTATTATTAGATGACTAGTTTCGAGCCTAATCTCGTTATCAGATCATGCACAAGCTATGCAACAACGTTAATTACGACATCCGCATGCCAGTACATTCCAGTTCGCAGGGATCGAATGAAGGGTAGAGCCACGGGTCGTAACACTCCTGAAATGTAACGTCCACTGTTCAAAGTGCCGGCAATGAGAACAAGAGGTGACCGAGACGTGTAACCAATGGCACCCCATACCATCACGGCGGGTGATACGCCAGTATGGCGATGACGAATACACGCTTCCAATGTCCGTTCACCGCGATGTCGTCAAACACGGATGCGACCATCGTGATGTTGTAAACACAACCTGGATTCATTCGAAAAAAATGACGTTTTGCCATTCGTGCACCCAGGTTCGTCGTTGAGTACACCATCGCAGGCGCTCCTGTCTGTGAAGCAGCGTCAAGGATAACCGCAGCCATGGTCTCCGAGCTGATAGTGCATGCTGCTACAAACGTCGTAGAACTGTTCATGCAGATGATTGTTGTCTTGTAAATTAGTGCAGGGCTGAACTTCATTCATCTAACATTGTTTATGTAGATAATACGAGCTGTCATATCACACTTCCCTGCGACACTCCTGGCAACAGACTTGTCTCCGAAGAACATTCCTCGTCGGTGGCAAGTTACTGGCTTCCATCAGTTAACAAGTCTTCGAGCCACTCACATTATTTATGAAGCTGGTCCGTATGCTAGCACCTCTGTTAACTCTCTGCAGGGACACGCTTTCCGAAATCCTAGGAACATGGAATTTGCCTGTTACCCTTCATCCATGGCTAGCAGGATATCACGTGAGGAACGAGCAAGCAGTGTCTCGCATGAGCTATGCTTTCTAAATCTGTGTTGATTTATGGACAGAAGTTTTTACATTCGAGGAAGTTTATTGAAATCTGGGTGATTCTTCTGATACCCCGACAGCATCACTATCAAAACGAACGAGTACTCTGATTCTAGTGAGCTATCTCTAACATTCTATCCTCTCCTCCTTAATGGCTGACGTCTGCCATCTCTGATTTGTTTCCCGCAGGAAATCGCATATCCTTTCTATAGTCGTCTAGAGAGCAATTGATAACCTGACCAAAAATTTCAAACGATATGAACCTATACAGTACACCCGTGTTGTCACAAGTGTCAACTTCACTGACTTCGCTATCGATTAGACATTTAAACTATGCGACTTATTTCTTCTTTAGGCTGTGTACAAACATACGATCATGCGGAACGTCTGGACAAATTTTGAACTGGCTCCAAGTCTTCTCTACAGATAGGACAATTTTTAGTCCTTAACAAACACAAGAGAATATATGGTTATAATCTAAAATCTACTACACATTGAAATATCAATTGGGACAAGGAAGAGGGAGAATGATGATGATGATGATATTATAATGGACGTGCAAGGATAATGATTGATGTTTGTTATTTTTGAGGGACTGGATTATGTGCAAGCGTGAACCATGGACCTTGCGTGACGGGCAGGCTTGCATGCCTCAATGATACTGATAGTCGTACCGTAGGTGCAACAGATAGTCTAACCTGCGGTTCTTTAAGGGCAGCAGACCCTTCAGCAATTGCAGGTGTAACACTCTTGAATGACTGATGTGGCCTTGTAAATTTAGCCAACACGGCCTTGCTATGCTGTTATGCGAAGGGCTGAAAGCAAGGGGAAACTGCAGGTATTATTTTTCTCGTGGGCATGCACTTCTAGAATATGACATAATGATGATGGCATTCTCTTGTATAAAATATTCCGGAGGTAAAATAGTCCGCCATTAAGATCTTGTGCCTGGGACTACTAAGGTCGATGTTGTCATCAAGAAAAACAAAGCTGTCCGTCTACGAGTCGTAGCATGGAATGTTAGACCGCTTAATTGGTTAAGTTGGTAACACAGTTTAAAAATGAAACTGACAGAGTGCAGTTAGCTATACTGGATATCAATGAAGTGCGATGAAGAAAGAAAAGGATTTCTGTTTAGGTGAGCACAACGTTGTGAATACTGAAACACGGCTAATTTAGGAGTAGGTCTAATAATGAAGAAGAAAATAGGATTGAAGATAAGATACTATGAGAAACATAGCCAGGATAGACAAGAAACTAATATCCATCATATTAGTACAGGCTTATGTGGTTAACAGTTCCACAAACGAAGAAGAGGCGGTTGAGACACTGGACACGTGTTTGGGCATTCCTAATTTACTTTTCTGTTGTGAGTCTTCAGTTTCCCCGGCGTATTTGTTGCTCGAACAGTCCACGGGTATACTGCCGGTTCATAGTGTCCAACGGGCACAATATTTCGGCGATCAGACATGCCACCATCGTCAGATGCCCTGACGAACTGAGCTCCTGAGGGCGGTCGGCCGATTTAAATCCCCTCCCCCCGCGGGCCGCTCTCTTCGCCGTCCGCGCCCGCACTCCGGCGGTAGCGAAGACGTGGGCGTCGGAATCTGTCGTAGCGTCGATGTGCTTGCTACGTCCGCCCTGGTCGCCAGTTCGTACTTCTTGCTGAGAGTCTTCTTAATTACATTCAATGTCGGGTCCCAAGCCTTGCTGAGATTGTAGCCGCAATCTCGGTTGATCAGATCTTCCCTGGTGCGGATTTCGATAGCCTCCCTTATAAAGCTGTCCCAATATTTAGAGGTCTGAGCCAGGATCTTGGTACGCTCATAATCCATCACGTGTTTCTCGGAAAAACAGCGCTCCGCTACCGCCGACTTATTTGGACTTATCAATTTTTTTTAGTAGACCGTTATTCGGCCATAGATCCCATAATCAGTGGCATCCGATACAGAGGAAACACAACAAGTGATTTCAGACTGTGCAGTCTTTGGCTCGAGTTAGATCCATACTACCCTCCCATGTCTAACTTTTTATCGCTCGCTTGTTTGCTTTTAGGAAATCAAACGAAGTATGCATTTGGTGACACCGTTTCTGACGGGTTGCTTGAATATGTGAGCGCAACGGCCTGCTTGGCTAACTTTATTGCCAATTAAGCGAAGTGTCTCATACTTTACAAACACGTCGTTTGGCCCAGACGTGCACAGTGTGCAAATAAGCTTATGGTTCTACTGTAGTGTACGCAAATCCAAGCGGGCCGACAGATACACTTAGTGTCAGTTGTTTTCATAGCGTAGATCACAGCGCACGAAACTGCTCAGCCCTTAACTCGGGTTCGATCCTTACTACCATCCCGTGTCCAATTTTTTTGTCGCTCTCTTGTTCGGTTTTAGGAAATCAAACGAAGAACGCATTTGGCGACACCGCTTCTGACGGGCCGCTTGAATTTGCACGAGCAACGGCATGATTGGCTAACTTCCATGCTAATTAACTCGCAACGGTGCAAAGTATCCAATTTTTTGTTAACAATTATTTCTCAACACAACCTACCCTGCAACACCTTACAAGCTGTTCAGACTGTTTCTGTTCACCCTGTAGAAATAATCTAGTGGTTCTACTTTAGTGCACAAAGTGTTTTTCGTTTATCGACATACGTATGCATACATTTGTTGTGTTGCTTTTCACCAGATGCCACTGATGCCCGAATACCGTTATGGTAAATAAATGCTTTGTAGTACAGCTGATGGTATACAGCAAGATGTCCCTTATCAGTATATGATAGCATTCTTAAATGTCGCTACGGTCGTAGGTTCGAATCCTGGCTCGGGCATGGATGTGTGTGATGTCCTTAGGTTAGTTAGGTTTAATTAGTTCTAAGTTCTAGGCAACTGATGACCTCAGAAGTCAAGTCGCATAGTGCTCACAGCCATTTGAACCATTTGAACCTGAAATGTCAGAACTCCTCAGACGACATTTCCGTTTCATATCGCTAATGACAAATCATCCTACATGCAGTGTAGTATGGACCATAAAGAGAAAGTATTGTGTGGTAACCAATTACAGAATAAACCTCTGGATTTCATCACATTGATAATACAAGACGTTTCAGGCTTGTAAAACTTCGCAGAACGACGGGTCACACAGGCAATAAGGAAAGTTTTCATTCCTGGGTCTCATGAGACGTCCGTAAGGTCCTCAGAACATCAACAGACGTACCTATATAACATTACATTGAAATCAAGTTGGAAGAAGCCTACAACTGATGTACAGTCCAGGCTGAAGAGTGCTCTTCATGGGCGCAGCTTTGGAATTCCTTACGTGTATCAATTTACGTGGGAATATGGCTGTGATTGGATTCAGCTAGTCATATATTTAATGTTGAAAATGAAGCATGCGACCTATAAATCTTCACCGTTTTTAGACGAGTTTTCGATACTGATTTATCACATCAAACAAAGAATTTTATTAGGTCGAAGTGTTCATATATCCATTATATTTAGACACACACTGCAGCCTCACTTTAAATAGTTGCGCGATCAGAACTACTTTCGTTATTGAACAATCATAACAAACACAAAATATTGTTGCCATCGACGCCATCTGTGACAGCCCATGTAATTTTCTTCGCGTCCTGTCTGGCGAAACGCTTACGTATCCACTTTCCGGAACGGAATTTACTGGTGTAATTCTCGAAATAGGTTACTTGGGTAGTTACCTATGATGACAGTAGCAGGGTAAACGCAGACTGTAGCCACGAACAGTGCATATTATATGGACGGAATGAGTCACTGGCGAGGCGATTTCTGCAGCAGTTCAGACAGCAAGAAACTGCCAGAGGAGTGATTCATAGGCGCCGCCATGTTGTGGAGACGGAGCAGCTTTCACCACTGCGGCCCTGGGCAGACACTCATTTGTGCTCCGTCAGGCAAAATACTTGTCATTGCATGTTGCACTGATTGCGTGGTTTCCATGAAACTCGCTCATTCTCTGGCTCTTTCAAGTGCCCAAGATCCAAACTAGTTTTATGTACATAGGCACTCAGCACGGTAGCTGCGTTGAAGAAGTAAAATTATTTGAGATATTACAGCATAAGTACGTTCTGCAACAAACAAACTTGCACTGAAATATCATATAACGTAAGGGAAAAAAAAGCAAACTAGTCAAATGTGCTAGACAATACTGCACACCACATTCCGTGAACCTCGCCAATAAGTAGTCAAGCAGTAGAAGAGTGGATTATTCCTAGCTTTTACTATCAAAATGTTCCGCATAATTATTTTCTATGTATTTACATCCACAGTCATGCACTATTTTAGAAATGACAGATCGCCACTGCACTGTAATTAAATGTATTACTTATACGCGAATACGGCAATGCTTCGCAAACTGCTGAATATGTATGGGAATTGGATATACGTCCTAATTTCCTCCGCCAACTGTCTCTGTCCCTCTCCTCCTCTCCCTCACTTCGTCTATCTTCTCCTCTTACCCCTATCTCTTTCCATCTTCTCCCTCCCCCCCCCCCCCCCAACCACTCCCTGTACATCCATCCCACACTCTCTCTATCCGTCTCCTCCTACCTCATCTCTCTGCCCATTTGCTCCTTTCCCTTCTTTACATCCTGGCGAAACAAATCCAGTGATTAAATAACATGTATACGAATGCCAGAGTTAGAATTCTGAGAAATCTGAGCAGGGTCCTACAGGATGTTCGTAAACTGATACAGATCAATCTGATCGCCCTTTTCTGAGCCAAGAATGTTCTTGGTGAGCGCACTGACATGACCCAAAATATTACTTCACTGTTACATGATTTATTTTCAAACCTATTGTAAAATTGTTTTATTGCTTGTTGATGTTTATCTGCGCAAAGATAAACGGAACAATGTCACGGTTCAGAAACGTTCCATTAATACACATCTCTTCTTCGCTTTCCCATTTTACGGACCTGATAGTTTCTCGTAATAATATAAGTTGTGCTACTAAGTAATCTACTTGCTTGACCAATTTTTTTCTTCTGACTTCTTCCCTATCCTGATGAAGTCTCATGAAGTTGACGTATTGGTTTATGTATTTTGCAGTATACTACCGTGGTTTGAATCAGTACATTGTTTTCCGAAAGCTATCGGTATATTTTGTCGAAATGGAGCGGAAAGTTTTCTCGAAATGAGTCTCACTTTCACTCGTAGCCCCCATTACGAGAAGGAGTAGAAATATCTGGTTCAATGTGTTGTCCTCATCATTTCATCATCATCCAGGAAAGTGGCGAAATTGGACTGAGCAAAGACTGGGTAATTGCACGGGCGCTGATAACCACGCAGTTGAGCGCCCCACAAACCAAACATCATCATCATCTTATCTGGTTCAAATGGCTCTGAGCACTATGGGACTCAACTGCTGTGGTCATAAGTCCCCTAGAACCTAAGTAACCTAAGGACATCACACACATCCATGCCCGAGGCAGGATTCGAACCTGCGACCGTAGCGGTCGTGCGGTTCCGGACTGTAGCGCCTTTAACCGCTCGGCCACTTCGTCCGGCAGAAATATCTGCAGTGGAAAGATAGCAACGCTCAATGCTATACGTAACTATATGCGGACGCCTTTTCACAGACATGAGGTGACTGTATATCGTGCAGCTTCGTCAGACCAGACGTTACGAACACAACTGATCACAAAGACGTAGCCACTTCCGATCTGTATTTGGAGCGGCTGCAACCTTTTGTTGCGCCTACATTGCACAATGTTCCACAGCTTTGCGACGTCGGGTTTCAACAGGGTGGTGTGACATCCCGCACAGTAATGCAATCGATAACAGCTGTGTGGCAAACATTCAGGAACAGTGTCATCTTAAGAATAATCGATGACATACTACAATATCAAACTATCTCTCTGCTTGGGATTTTCCTGTGGCTCAACACAGCTATGCCATGGACACCGGAAGAACTAAAACAATCATCTGAATACGAAACTACGAGTAGTTATAGCCACTTGAACTGTTGGAGCGAGCACCTGGGGACCTCATCGTGAGATTAGACTAATGAATAAGGCTACATCTACAGAGAGTAATATTCTAACATCGGTAAATTAGATTACATTTTATATTTGTTTATTTATGTCAGTAAAATATTTTTTTCGTAAGTCTGTTATGTTTCCCTGGATTCGCAACTGATCACTTGGCCTGTCAAGTACGCGTTTGGTTTTCCTTACCATCCTGTGGTCAAGGCAGGCCAACTGCCAAACTGTAAAACCCCGAAGTTAGAGAAACTTTCATGTATTCACGGTATAACGAGTAAGCGGAGAAGCGTGTAAAATAGGAATGTGTTAAATGTAGTGCAGCAGACACGTCAACTCCTTATCGTGACAGTAGTCGGTGCCATTCTTTTAACACTCTGTACACTTTGTTATACAACAACTGAATAAAAGGTTCGGAAATGTTTTACACAGAGAAATGGTGCATATTCAGTGAAGTTTCTCGACAGTAACTGCCTTTCTCGAACGCGCTATCCAGTGTATTTCACAGACTGTAAAGTTCCACTGAACTACGGAAGTCATTGGCACGCACTGTAATTAAACCCCCGGGAAAGAGCAAAGGTAACACTGATGAAATTTTGTCTGTGAAGGTTTTTGCGGCGTGTCTTCGCCAGATGGAAAGAGAGAAAGAGAAAGAGAGAGAGAGGGGGGGGGGGGGGGTGGAGGGAGAGCAGTTATTTCGAAACGTCGCGCTAACATTGCGGTTTAATACGTAATGGCACCCGTGAAGATTTTATTGTGCTGAAAAAAGTAGTTGTTCAAATAATGCAACGTAATGATCGTATGGCACAAAATGGGAGAATCCTGGTAAACATTGAGATTAAAAATACCATCGTGGAATGTTAAGAGTAAATCTTTAGGGTGCATAACGAGTCTCTTTTGAGTATTTTTGAGACTTCCGAATCGTGCAGTTCGTCTTTGAACACCTGATCTGTTAACTGTAAGGTTGCAAAGGCAGATATATGCGAGAACTATCACACACTCAGCTTACCAACTCATGCATGCGACCTGCTGACAAAAATAATACAGCAAAGAAAGGGAAAGGAAGCTAAGGATCCGTTACACGACCATCAGTTGGGCTATAGGAAAGTTAATGACACCAGAAAGGCAGATCTGAAGTTGTGCTTGACCACGCAGACAAGATTTTAAAAAAATCAAGGCACCTTCATGTGATTGGTTCAGCTAGAAAAAAAGTTCGACGACGTGGATTTCCAGGGAAATAACAAATATAATTTTGATTAACGACCTAAATATAATACAAACAAAATGCTACAGTTAAAAGGCATTCTTTACATTTTATACACTGTCAGTACTAATGCCATACAATATCTAAATTGATGGAGTCTACATCAAAACAATTAAATATTTAACACTGACAGTAGTTCTAGTATCATTAGTTGATTATCATAAGTTGTAACAGTTGCCATCGATCGAAAATTGGTGACTGTCACTCATTTCAGTGCATATAACACAATTTTTGGTCGAAGTTACACATTACCCTCTATTAGCAAATCCAAGCGTTTACTAAATGCATGAGAACCAGTTTCAGTCGCGGAAGCCATATTCAGGTAAAACGTAAGAGAAATCCCATACATCCGAGGCCACAAATTTACAAAAAATGGTACAAATGGCTCTGAGCACTATGGGACTTAATTTCTGAGGTCATTAGTCCCCTAGAACTTAGAACTACTTAAACCGAACTAACCTAAGGACATCACACATATCCATGCCGGAGGCAGGATTCGAACCTGCGACGTAGCGGTCACGCGGTTCCAGACTGTAGCGCCTAGAACAGCTCGGCCACACCGGCGGGCTCGAATTTACAAATTTCGGGAGAAAATGTGCTCCCAAGACGTACTTTAAGTGGGAATACTCAACAACTGTACTCACTTGCACATAACAATAAATACTTGTATGCATCGGAATTAATATGTGCCACGCAAAACTATTGGTAAATTATATTTCAGAGGTGAAGATTCTATATGATATTTACTTACGAATGCTTGAGCAATGTCGAGGAACGCTTATGGCCAGTGTAAACATATGCAACTATATTGATAATGTCAAAAGTGGTCTAAAGAATGGGTTTAGTGCGTAATGGACTGTTGTTGCACGTGCAAAATCTTATTTCTCAGCGTTTACAACATGTTAAAAAACTCATATGTACCATTTATCGCTAGTGAAATCTATTTAAGGGTTCGCATTATACAGTTAATTTTAGTATATTTTATTATTGGTTAGTTAATTAAAAATATTTTTCACTTATTTATTATTATAAATAAATATTCTTTATGTGTGCTTTTATTTTAATTATTGGTTTAGTTTTGGTTTTAGTTCTTTTAGCTTAGTTCCTTACTTCCTTTTATCTTTACTCCTCTGTAAACCATGAAAATGTAAACAATTTGTTATAAATACGACAGGAGAGCAAGAGATGTATTCCGCAGCGGCGATCTCGCGGAAATTCCTCGTCGTTATCTGCTCCACCTGAAATCTCTAAAATATTTACTCGATACGCACATCATTCAGCACAACTGTGTGCTATGTTGTTTGATGAGCCTCTGTGATAGGTCTAACAATTTAGCAAGTTAGAGTTTATTAATTCGGAGATAATCTCTCGACGAATTCCGACCGTGGAAAGGGCAGGCTCGCACTTCCGTTCCAAACTTCGCTTCCGAGCGATCTACATCTCGTAATATCTGTACCGTGGTAATTAACTAATTTCGGTATGGAGATATGTACTCCTTGAATACTTGATGTTAGTTAATGGATTTTATTTTGGGAAAAAGCTATTTGAACAATTAATATATACCTTAATGGCGTCTCACAACAATACAACCTCTCTCCTCCTCTCACACGTCCGATCTCTCCATTTCCTCCATAAAGAGTCCATAAAACAAATCTTTGGTTCGGTAAGATGCGTTCGTAGGACGGAATGTCCGATTCTCGCAGTCGCTATATTCCTTTCCCCACGATCATCATCATCATCATCAGTTATCTGCTATATTAGCAGGTCCTTTGCCTCTCCATTTTCTGCGATCCATTGCTTCCTTCTTAAGGCTGCTGTATTTTTGTGCATAAAATGGAGACTGCATTATGCAGGGAAGATTCCCCACGATACACGATATCAATGCGTCGCATCTAAATCTAAGTTCTACATACATTGTTACACCATATGATACAACAGTACGATGGTGTTCAACCACGAAAGGGAATTAATCTGACTTTCGTACTGTAGATACGCGACTATATAGTTTAAATCAGTATACCAGCTCAAAGGTTTCTTTGGGCAGGACGTTTGGAGCATATGTCAATTCCTCGCAATCATAAACATACATAGAAGTGCTCAGTAACTGCTATTGTGTTGCATCAGCAATCCCAAATTCATTCCAACCGTGGAGTCTTCCCCATACATTTTCCTTTTATTTAACCTACTGAAAAATTGTTCGTTTAGAAAAAAGTTTGCCCTAGTTCATACGCAATACAAAATGGAAGTTCTTCAAGTGTAACTAATTATTGTTGGGTAGATAACGTGTAATGAATTGACACTTAATTAGCTTATTCATAAGTTCATCCTAACATGCGCAATGCATCAGTAAAATTCAACACTAAAACAAAAGTGAATACTGAACTAGAAATGATGTCGGTTTTGTAAAGTATCATCGGAAAAAGTCACGGAAATAGACCATTGTAAAAGTGACAGAAGTCAACACACACCTGGGAGAATGTATCTGGAAAAAGCTAAGGATTGCCAAGGCAACGGTACTACGAAGCAAGGATGATGCAGTAGTCGTGCGGCGTAGTGATGAAACTGGAACGGATTCCGTGACTCACCCTTCTGTTTTCATCGTAAAAGCAGACCTGTACACGAAAACCAATGAATCATTTAGCTTAAGAAACGCGCAGGGCCCTGGTGTGATTGAACAACGGTGTCATGTGACTATATGAGTATCTTGAGTAATTATGATATGCTTCCTAATATTTAGTGGGAAATCAACGTCTGCAACTTCCCCTGTGATCAGGGCCTGTACTGTATTGAAATCACTCTTAGACGTTTCAGTTTTGTTCCACAAGAATAAAAACGTGATACGAAAATGCAGGACTATTTGTACTAAATTCTCGAATGAATCAGGTTCCGTTGTTAAAATAACTGTTTAGATGCTTTTACTATCAGTAGTAAAACGATCAGTGCGCAAATATATATCAGTTCGGTTAATTCCGCCTTAATGTACTGTATTTTCGTAGGTCATCATCATTAGTTATCTGCTATATTAGCAGGTCCTTTGCCTCTCCATTTTCTGCGAACCATTGCTTCCTTCGTAAGGCTGCTGTATGTTGTACCGTCCATCATGTCATCCAGTATCTGGAATCTCTTCCTTCCTCGCTTCCTTTTCCCTTCTACATAACCTTCTAAAACTGTTTCTATCAGTCCGTCATTCTTTCTTAATATATGCCCAATCCAATTTCTTTTTCTTCTCTTTATTACATCTAGTAACTGTCTTTTCTCTCCCACTCTTCTCAGTACCTCTTCATTTTTTACTCTGTCCATCCAACTTATTCTTTCCATCTTCCGCCATGTCCAGATCTCAAAAGCATCCAGCCTTTCTCTGTCTTTTTTCCTCATAGTCCATGTTTCAGCGCCATATAGAAGAACACTCCATACAAGACATTTTATGAGTCTCTTTCTGAGTTCTCTGTGCAGACCGCTGCAGAAGATTCTCCTTTTCTTATAAAACGCCTCTTTTTCCATTGCTATCCTTGTTTTAATTTCTGTGGTGCACTTCCAGTCGGTGTCTATCCTGCTTCCAAGATACCTAAAATTTTGCACCTGTTCTAGTGTTTCTCCATTCAGCACAATTTTTATTTCCTTATTTCCTCCTATTGCCAATACTTTTGTTTTATTTGTGTTAATTTTCATTCCATATTTTTTTCCGTTAGTTGCAATGGTGTCCACCAAATCCTGTAATTCTTTTTCCCCTGTGGCTAGAAGGACCATGTCATCAGCAAATCTCAAGCACCCTACTCTTCTTCCTCCAATTTCTACTCCTTTGTCATCTAATGAGCATTGGTCAATCATATTTTCCAAGTACAGGTTGAAAAGAGTAGGTGATAAACAGCATCCTTGTCTTACTCCTTTCCCTAGTCTGATCCAGTTTGTACTTTCTCCTCTCACTTTAACTGAAACTTTTTTATTAAGGTATAATGAGTTCATAAGTCTTCTGGTTTTCCAGTCCACTCTCTTCTCCCTCATAATAGTCGCCAGCTTGTCCCAAACCACATTGTCAAATGCCTTTTCTAAATCGATGAAGCACATATATAGGTCTCTTCCTTTTTCAATAAACCTTTCTCCCAAGATTCGTAGGAGCCCTATTGCGTCTCTGGTGCCCGTATTCCGTCTAAAGCCAAACTGCTCCTCGCCGAGATTCTCCTCTATTACTTTTTCAAGTCTTTTATTAATTATTCTTAACATCACTTTGGCTGCATGTGAAATGAGGCTGATTGTCCTGTGCTCGCTGCATTTCTTGGTTCCTTGTTTTTTCGGTAATGGAATCATTACTGTTGTCAAAAAGTCCTCAGGCCATTCACCACTGTCATATATTTTATTACATAACCTCAATATTTCTCTTATTCCATTGTGGTTCAAGCATTTTAGTATTTCTCCCGGTATTGTATCTGTACCTACTGCTTTGCCATTTTTCATTGCAGCAATGGCAGACTTTACTTCTTCCATTATGATGGTCGGTCCTTTCTCTTCATCACTTACACTGTTGTGTGATTCAAGTTCCAGAGTTTCTGGTTTGCTATTTGTGTCATATAGCTCTTTTATATATTCTTCCCATCTCTGGAGGACATCGTCACGATCTTTGTACACTACCTCTTCGTCTTTACTCAAAATTTCCATAGTAGCACTTCCTGCTCTGTTTTGTTCCCATGTCATAGTCTTTACTCTGTTGTATAGTAAGTCGTATCTTCCCTTCCTGTCCAGTTCTTCAATTTCATCACATTCCTCTTTTAGCCATTTTTTCCTAGCCTGCTCTGTTTCTCTTCGCAGTTCGTTATTTAACCTTCGGTATATCTTTCTTGCATCTTCAGTGTTCTTGTTTCTCAATTTTCTTCTCTCCTCCATCTTGGAAATCATTTCTTGTGTGACCCATGGTTTTTTTTACCTTTTCCCTTTTACATATCCTATATTTTGCTGTCCTGCTTTAATGATTCCTTCTTTCAGCATATTCCAGTAGTCGTTGGCATTATAAGTTGCTTCTTTGTCTCGTAATGTGTTTAGAAAGTCCCGAGACAGCATTTCTGTAATTTGTTCTTTGTTGCACCTTATCTTCTCTAGATCCCACTTCTTCACCATTGTCGCCTTTTTCAGTTTTTTCATTCTTATTTCTATTTCTGCCATAAGTAAGTTGTGGTCACTATTAATATCTGCACCTGGTAATGTGTGCACCTTCTTGACTCCATTCCTGTATCTTTCTTCCACCAGTACAAAATCGATTTGGTTTCTGTATTTATCCCCTGGTGATTTCCGAGTGTAGAGCCTCCTTTTATGGTTCTTGAACCATGTGTTTGCCGCTATCAGCTGCCTTTCCCTGCAGAAGTCAATTAACCATTCACCTCTGTCATTTCTCTTTCCAAGACCATGACTGCCTACTATGTTTCCCTCTTTCCCTTCTCCCACAATGGCGTTCCAGTCTCCCATTACTATTTTGCAGGATTTTTTATTTTCGTCCATCATTCTATTACATTGTACGTTTCCTCTACAATTTGGTCATCATGTTCTGAAGTTGGCATATACACCTGGACAATCAGTAAATTTTTTTGTGCTCCTTTCAGCCTTACACCAATAACCCGGTCATTTGCATAGTCTACATATTCCACACATTTAGCCAATTCCTTTGTCATAATCATTCCTACTCCATTAATTCCTTTTACTTCTTCTCCTGAGTAGTAGAATACATATTCATCTGACTGCAACTCTCCATGCCCATTCCATCTTACCTCAGCAACTCCTACGAGGTCCATATGATTCTTTTCCATCTCTCTTTTAAGGTTTTCTAGTTTTCCTGCTTGTAGCAGAGTTCTGACATTCCAGGTACCAATTCTCGTTTCGATTTTTTGCCTCCTTTCAAGTTGTCCCCCCCCCCCCCCCCCCCGGAGATCCGAATGGGGGACTATTTTACCTCCGGACACTGATTTAACATGAGAGGAAACCATTTTTTGTGCATAAAATGGAGACTACATTATGCAGGGAAGATAATCTGCGGTGGTATTCCGTTGCCTTCCGCAGTTCTGGAGTCCGCCCCTAACATGGGATACAGACGCCTTTTGCAGCCGTCCGCTCCGGGTCAGACGCTGCCTGAGAAGTATAGGTTGTAAAATGAAAAACCCCTAGCCCTCGAAACCTAATAGCGTCAGGGTCGGAAAAGAACAAGAGCTGGCCGAGGGTGGCCAGATAGGAAAGATAAAAGTGAGGAGCCTGGCATAAGTAAGTGGAAGCAATGCCAGGACTCAGCTCGGGGCCCCGTGGTCGCCAGCCACGTGTCACTAGGTGTGACTCCCTAAGGATATTTTCGTAGGTACTTATTCATTTTCGTAGGTATTTATTCATAAAATAGTTATGTTTGTCAATAATAGAGGTCAATGCTCAGCACTGTTTTCAAAATTATCCTAAACATAATTTTATCGCGTATCATCTGAGTTCTAAAAGGACTAAATTCGTTTCAAAAGCACAGTACAGATAAAGTATTTCACTTCCCATTTCTACAATATATATACAGAGTGATCCTTACTAATCTTTGAAAACTCCCAGAGCGACCTAGATGACACCGAAATAAGTAATTTGATATAAGACACATGGGGCCAGGAAAGTTGGGAAATACCCCAAAAGTGGATGACAAATGTTGAATATGTGACGTCACCAGATGACGTACCTCGCCGCACGTGCAGCGGTGGAGCCTGTCGGTCTGTCGCACCGCATCATCCCTACTCAAGTGTTCATGTCAGCGTGGCTCAGGACCTACGTGCGCGACTACAGCGCGTGGGGCTCACCGTTCGAGTCTTACCTCTGGCTGCAAGTGTTTCTTTGCACTGCGTTAAACAGTTTTGTGTTTATATTGCGGTAAGGTCTATTACGTAATGTAGATGTAGATATCCTCGGAGTAGTGAAGTAACTTACATCACTTAATAAAAGCAAGTCTTCCGCTCCCGACTGTATACCAAATACAGGGTGTTTCAAAAATGACCGGTATATTTGAAACGGCAATAAAAACTAAACGAGCAGCGATAGAAATACACCGTTTGTTGCAATATGCTTGGGACAACAGTACATTTTCAGGCGGACAAACTTTCGAAATTACGGTAGTTACAATTTTCAACAACAGATGGCGCTGCAAGTGATGTGAAAGATATAGAAGACAACGCAGTCTGTGGGTGCGCCATTCTGTACGTCGTCTTTCTGCTGTAAGCGTGTGCTGTTCACAACGTGCAAGTGTGCTGTGGACAACATGGTTTATTCCTTAGAACAGAGGATTTTTCTGGTGTTGGAATTCCACCGCCTAGAACACAGTGTTGTTGCAACACGACGAAGTTTTCAACGGAGGTTTAATGTAACCAAAGGACCGAAAAGCGATACAATAAAGGATCTGTTTGAAAAATTTCAACGGACTGGGAACGTGACGGATGAACGTGCTGGAAAGGTAGGGCGACCGCGTACGGCAACCACAGAGGGCAACGCGCAGCTAGTGCAGCAGGTGATCCAACAGCGGCCTCGGGTTTCGGTTCGCCGTGTTGCAGCTGCGGTCCAAATGACGCCAACGCCCACGTATCGTCTCATGCGCCAGAGTTTACACCTCTATCCATACAAAATTCAAACGCGGCAACCCCTCAGCGCCGCTACCATTGCTGCACGAGCGACATTCGCTAACGATATAGTGCACAGGATTGATGATGGCGATATGCATGTGGGCAGCATTTGGTTTACTGACGAAGCTTATTTTTACCTGGACGGCTTCGTCAATAAACAGAACTGGCGCATATGGGGAACCAAAAAGCCCCATGTTGCAGTCCCATCGTCCTTGCATCCTCAAAAAGTACTGGTCTGGGCCGCCATTTCTTCCAAAGGAATCATTGGCCCATTTTTCAGATCCGAAACGATTACTGCATCTCGCTATCTAGACATTCTTCGTGAATTTGTGGCGGTACAAACTGCCTTAGACGACACTGCGAACACCTCGTGGTTTATGCAAGATGGTGCCCGGCCACATCGCACGGCCGACGTCTTTAATTTCCTGAATGAATATTTCGATGATCGTGTGATTGCTTTGGGCTATCCGAAACATACAGGAGGCGGCGTGGATTGGCCTCCCTATTCGCCAGACATGAACCCCTGTGACTTCTTTCTGTGGGGACACGTGAAAGACCAGGTGTACCGCCAGAATCCAGAAACAATTGAACAGCTGAAGCAGTACATCTCATCTGCATGTGAAGCCATTCCGCCAGACACGTTGTCAAAGGTTTCGGGTAATTTCATTCAGAGACTACGCCATATTATTGCTACGCATGGTGGATATGTGGAAAATATCGTACTATAGAGTTTCCCAGACCGCAGCGCCATCTGTTGTTGACAATTGTAACTACTGTAATTTCGAAAGTTTGTCTGCCTGAAAATGTACTGTTGTCCCAAGCATATTGCAACAAACGGTGTATTTCTATCGCTGCTCGTTTAGTTTGTATTGCCGTTTCAAATATACCGGTCATTTTTGAAACACCCTGTAGGTTCCTTTCATATTCTGGTGCAATATCGCCACACTTAACAATCATATACAAACGTTCGCTCGATGAAAAGTCCGTACCTAAAGACTCGAAAGTTGCACAGATCACAGCAATATTTAAGAGAGGTAGTAGAAGTAATCCACTTAATTACAGGTCCATATCATTAACGTGGATGTGCTGCAGGATTTTGGAACATGTATTGTGTTCAAACATTATGAATTACCTCGAAGAGAACTGTCTATTGACACACAGTCAACATGGGTTTAGAAAATATCGTTCCTGTGAAACACAACTAGCTCTTTATTCACATGATGTGTTGAGTTCTGTTGACAAGGGATTTCAAATTGTTTCCGTATTTCTGATTTCGAAAGGCTTTTGATACTGTACCACACAATCGGCTTGTAGTGAAATTGCGTCCTTATGGAATATCGTCTCACTGGATTCGTCTTTTCCTATCAGAGATGTCACATCATACAAAGTGAAGAGAGAGGTCACAGTTCGTAGTAATTGACGGAAAGTCATAGCAAAACAGAAGTGATTTCTGGCGTTCCCCAAAGTAGTGTTATAGGCACTTTGCTGTTTTTTATCTATATAAACGATTTGGAAGACAATCTGAGCTACCGTCTTCGGTTGTTTGCAGATGCGCTGTCGTTTTTACCGTCTAGTAAAATCATCAGAAGATCAAAACGAATCGCAAAACGATTTAGAAAAGATATCTGTGTGGTGCGTAAATTGGCAGTTGTCCCTAAATAACGAAAAGTGTGAGGTCATCGACATGAGTACTAAAAGAATCTGTTAAAATTCGGTTACACGATAAATCAGTCAAATCTGAAGGCCGTGAATTCAACCTCGGAATTATAATTACGAACAACTTAATGGTTCAAATGGCTCTGAGCACTATGGGACTTAACATCTTTGGTCATCAGTCCCCTAGAACTTAGAACTAATTAAATCTAACTAACCTAAGGACATCACACAACACCCAGTCATCACGAGGCAGAGAAAATCCCTGACCCCGCCGGGAATACGAACAACTTAAATTGGAAGAAACACACAGAAAAGGCTAACCAAAGACAGCGTTTTATTGGCACGACACTTAGAAAATGTAAGTTCTACTAAGGAGGCTGCCTGCACTACACTTGTCCATCCTCTTTTAGAATACTGCTACGCGGTGCGGGATCCTTACCTAATAGGATTGACAGAGTACGTCGAAAAAGTACAACGAAGAGCAGCAAGTTTAATATTATCGCGAAATAGGCGAGAGAGTGTCACTGAAATGTACCGGATTTGGGATGCACTTCATTAAAACAAATGCGTTTTCCGTTGCAGAGGAATCTTCTCACGAAATTCCAACCACCAACTTCCACCTCCGAATGCGGAAATATTTTGTTGGCGCCGTCCTACACAGAGAAATTCGAGTACCATGATAAAATAAGGGAAATCAGAGCTCGTATGAAAAGATATAAGTGTTCGTTCTTCCCGCGAGCTATACGAGATTGGAATAAGAGAGAATCGTGCAGGAGGTTCGATGAATTCTCTGCCAGGCACTTAAATGTGATTTGCACAGTATCCATCCGGATGTATATTATTTTATTTACCGTCCTCACGGTCTCAGCTGGTTAACTGCAAAACACAGTGCGACGAAACCCTAGCAACCTATAAATTATACTGCTACCAGTAAATAGCCTTCGTGTACTTCACTAAACAAAATCTGTAAAGAAAAAAAAAGGAGAAAAAGAAATAACCACAAAAGAATAACAGCTGTTGCTTGGTTACAGCGAGGTAAAAAATTTTGTAGCTTCTACGTTTACAACGGATGGAAAAGGTATTCGAAAACTGGCCTAGTGGAGTGATGTGTAGCAGTGCCCCCTGTCGGCGAGGGTACGATCGACAAGCCCAGTCGCTGCACATGCGGTGAGGTACGTCTTCTGGAGACGTCACATTTTCAACACTCGTAATCCACTTTTGGGGTATTTCCCGACGTTTGTGGCTTTGTGTGTCGTATATTAAATTAAATGCCTCAGCGTAATCTACGGCACTTTGTGGGTTTTTTAAACATTAATAAGAATCACCTTGTATATGTAGACGGAGATACCAGGACTCTCTTCCCAAATGTAATACCCTTACACAGACACGGGCGAACGTTCCGCTTCTTTAATCGCGAAAGTGAATTTTGTGTTGCTGCGCAAAATTGTCAGCCCAATGCGAGTGAAACAAACCACAACGTCTCAACATTTTGGCTCTAGTATGTTTCTCTGCATGATTTCTGATGCTCTTCCAGACAATTTATCTTATTCTATTTTGACACAAAAAACTTACCTCAATAGTCACAGACGTTTTCGTAGAGCACCGTGCTAACCCCCCCCCCCCCCCCAAAAAAGAAGCCGGCCGGTGTGGCCCAGCGGTTAAAGGCGCTACAGTCTGGAACCGCGTGACCGCTACGGTCGCAGGTTCGAACCCTGCCTCGGGCATGGATGTGTGTGATGTCCTTAGGTTAGTTAGGTTTAAGTAGTTGTAAGTTCTAGGGGACTGATGACATTAGAAGTTAAGTCCCATAGTGCTCAGAGCCATTTGAACCATTTTTTTAACCCAAAAAAAACAACATACGCGACTCATTACAGATAGTAACCGGACCACAGTCCTTTCTTGTAATATTTTGCGAGTACCTTTTCTTCGTCTATATATAGCTGAAAAGCAAATACAGCAAATAAATGATCAAAAGTAAAAACTACAGCCAGAGTAAGTTAATCACGCCTAACGTTTTATCTTAATTTAATACGCCCACGTACGTCCTCACTTATTCCAGTAGCAAATGTTTCTTTAAAAAAATGAAAGATAACAATATTTGTAAAGCCTTAATTCACTGCAACAACCATCCGCAATACACTTCTTGCGGCAACTATATTAATCTTAGTGCAATAGAAAGTTCAAAAACCAATTATTTTCGGCAGTAATATCATGAAGCATCGCTGAACATCACATCTGGTAGTAATACGAGACTGAGTCTTCTCGTTATAGAAGTGTAAACAATCTTTTAATAATCGCGGGAGTTTACTGCAAGCTCAGCCGCTGATCAAATAAATGCACGTACTCCAGTTTTGAGTCAAGGAAAGGGAATTAGTTGCAGCACTCCTGTTACTGCAACTAAGTTCGATTAACGAACGATACTACAGCGGTGTAGGAGACGTCACTTTGTCTGATGAACCTTACATAATCTTTATGTATAGTACCAGAGCCTTCATAATTTATATTTTTACACGCATGTCACAACATAGTGCAACAAACACTGTGCCAAAGTCGAGTTCGTGAAGAATGATCAGGCATACGGGAATTCGAAATATCCTACATCATATATTGGTACTAAACAAAAAATTGGAAACTCTTCAGTAAACATACATTGTACTGCGGACATACTTGTTTTGTAATTCATTCAAAAATTTCCTTCGACAACGAAGCCTGATATCTTGTTGACTCGAAAACATCAGCTGACTGCCCTGAGGCCACATCTCCGGCCAGCAGCGGTGGGTCATTATGGCTGTCAGCCACCACTTGGGTGACGTCACAGAGGTGAAGCTAGTTCTTACCAGCTAACGATTGCGTGTTCTTCCAGGTGCTTCGTTCTGTAACGAATGAGAGCTGCTACTGACAAGCCGCTTTCACTGCCATTGACTTTTCGAAGTGAGGAATGTTGTCAATTGTACGTTGATTGCATGTAGGTTGTGAGACACGAACGACAAGTTGCGTGCAGGGAAGACAAGGCCAATTCCTTCTATATCGCACAGTTCATAAAAGCTCGAAAAGATCTTCGAGAACGGAGCTCTAATTCATTTCTGTTTTACGAAGGGAGAATGACAAAACACTTTTAAGTCAGGTCGTTGGTGCTGTGAAACTTAAGGCTGGCGAACAATCTCGAACTTCGAGAATAGTTTGTTTTTGGCGTTTATTGTGTCTCCGACTTGAAGAATGCTTCGATATTGTGTGTGATGTGTTCTGTTACACGCATTTCAGAGCGACGGCCTCTACTCAAAAAAGAATTCAAATAACAACAACTCTTAGAAAAATGGACGGTAACTGACTGATGAATGATTAAAATTACAAAAAGGAGTGGGTACTCTAAAAATGGTTCAAATGGCTCTGAGCACTATGGGACTTAATATCTGAGGTCATCAGTCCCCTATAACTTAGAACTACTTAAACCTAACTAACCTAAGGACATCACACACATCCATGCCCGAGGCAGGATTCAAACCTGCGACCGTAGCGGCCGCGTGGTTCCAGACTGTAGCGCCTAAAACCGCTCGGCCACTTCGGCCGGCGTGGGTACTCTAATAAAAGTCTTAGGAGTGGAAGATTAATAAGAACTTTACTGTGCTTCTACTTCCGTTAAACTGTATGTAGCATCCATAACAGTTACGTCACAATTTTTTTTATAGAATTCCATGTCTGAGGCTATCGCATATTTCTTGCACACTGGACTCGCGTTCGGGAGGACGACGGTTCAAACCGGCATCCGGCCATCCTGATTTAGGTTTTCCGTGATTTCCCTAAATCGCTGCAAGCAAATGCCGATGGGACCGATGACCTCGCTGTTTGGTCCCCTCCCCCAAATCAATCAGTGAATCAATCATACTTCTTGGCAAGTTTCATGGCATCTTTATATTCGTTATATTTAACTAGCAGAGGCAGTTCATGAAGTTTGTTCTCAGGAAAAGTCAATATAGTTGGGGCCTTCTGAGTGACGAAACTGTGATAAATGAGTTGTGATAATGATGCAATATACAGCGAACTACGTGCTTGTGTGCAGGGGAGTACTCGAAGAATCTGTACCATGAACTTCTCGTTATCAGCACTGTCAGTGTCAGAACAAAGCAACATTTCCGGGTGGAACAAGAAGTCTAAAAACAGATCTTGTGTAACATCAACCACAGTGTACTTCTTGGATGTATATCAGATGCCAAAATCTGATTACCGTTTGGTCCAATGACAAAGCAAACGCTGGGCGCGACTGGTTCTTGTCCCAAACACCCGACGTCGACAAGCCCATTCTCTATATTATTCTGAATTAGTCCCATGTGTCTCATTCTTGTACCACAGGATAGATCAATTTTCAAACTATGAAACGATAGTAAAATATCGTTTTCGGTCAAAAGTATACATATGTGGTTATTGCAACACTACCTCCATTTGCCAAACAACATCACCCTTCTAAGATAAAAAGCTACGACAAATGTTGCATACGGACATTTAAGTACGGAAGAAAGACACTCTGCTAGCTGGTGCCCGGGTGGAACACTTCCCCTTGGTAATGTGTATCGCCTCACCACTTGCTTTAGATACACATCACGTGTACCAGAAGTACTCGAACAAGGCAAGTCTCACCACAAAGATACAGGCATTCTGTAGTTTCCCTAAAAGATTACAGGCGAAGTCTCTGAATAGCCCACGGTGTATTCCCCCATTACCTTTTTCTGTCTGAGCTATGTTCGTTAATAAAAGCAAATGCCGGGATGGTTCCTTTGAAAGAGCGCGGCCTATTTCCCTCTCCATCCTTCCCGAATCCGATGGGACCAATGACATATGTGTTTTAAAGACGATTCTACCTACGTGAACGACTATAAAAGTGATGAAAAAGTGTTCCAACAGCGGAAATGAATAGTTGGTTCCGGATAGGTTGACAGCTCCGGATGCTTCTGTTTTTCATTGTGTTGGTGGGTGATCACCATGGTGTTTACTTTCTCTGCTCCATATTTTCCTTCAATCAGAAGCCCTTTCGGGCACTTTTATGTTCGATAGGTTGTCTGTTGTCGGTGAGTGCAATGTCGCGTTTGGATTGTCGTTGATGATGATAATGAAGGAGCGAACGTACTCACAGAAGATCTGGAGTCCTTGAATTCCTATTATAAAAAATGGCGACTCTGCCGTAATCCAACCAAGACTCAGTTGTATGATTTCCACGTGAACAATAAAATGACCCACCAGGAACTGAATGTGAACTTCTGTGAACAAAGAGTCAAACACAACTTCAACCCCAAATACCTTGGCATAACACTAGACCGCTCCCTGACTTACAAAAAACATCTAGAAAACGTAAGCAAAAAGCTAAAGAGTCGTAACAACATCCTGAGAAAATTCGCTGGCTCGACTTGGGGAGCTCAAGCATCCACCTTACGTACTGCCGCAGTAGCGCTGGTATATCCTGTTGCCGAACATTGCTCTGCTGTCTGGCATTCGAGCACTCATACTAAGAAAATCGACGTCCAGTTGAACGAGTGTATGAGGATAATAACGGGTACTATTAAATCCACCCCAGACCCATGGCTGCATACTCTAAGCAATATTCCACCTCCACAATTGAGAAGGCAAGAAACAGCAGCAAGAGAGTGGTCAAAAATTCATGACTCAGATTACCCACAGAATCTACAAATCCATGATGTTTTGAACGAAATACCATCGACCCGCTTGAAGTCACGGAAGCCTATACGGGTTAATACACGAGAACATCAACCTGACATCAAGGAGCAATGGTGGCACTTTTGGAATGATTGTGGAATTAATAAACAAGGTATCCAAGATCCTACTCTGGAATTACCGGGCTTTGATCTGAAGAGATGTACCTGGACTAAATTAAACCGTATCAGAACGGGCCATGCAAGATGCAATGCATATAAGTACAAGTGGGGTCTATGCGACTCCCCAACCTGTGACTGTGCAGCACCAGAACAGAAAGTCCGCCATATTATTGAGGAATGCCCCTTAAGAAGATACGCCGGACCTGTCTCTGAGGTTATATATGTGAAACCCTCTGCTTTGGATTGGCTGTGCAATCTAGATATTCAGCTTTAAATATATGAATGAGTTTCTAGTCAGGCTTGCCAAGCTTTTAACGTGTAGTTATTTTGTCTTGAGTGTTTGTACTTTATCCTTTTGTGCTATTGCTTGTTTTTTACACATGTACTATTTACACATTGTTTTGTTTTATACATTTCATTTACATATTGTTGTACTTATATAAAATATTGACGCTGTATTGCCATACGCAAAATAAATAAATAAATAAATGACGGATGGCACACAGAAGCCAACGAATTAACTTGCCCATCCAAAGCAAGTGTCACAGGTCCTAAGTTCACGGTATTTCAAATCGCTTTGCACTTATGTGGGACTGTAGGCCCGAATTATGTTGATCAGGAACATTACACCTCCTCTTACACTCTCTTCGCCGGCCATATAACAGCAGTGAAAATATCTTTCAGCATCAGGATTCGAGTCGGCTGCCTCCGAGGAGAGTATACCCCACAGAGCTGCTTTAGTGACCTCAGCTGTTTTTCCCTCCCGTGTGCCCTTCTCACTCTCGCCATTTTACGCCTGCATCTGCTAAAGTTATTTTCGCGTGTTTTGAGAATTTCTCGCGGAATCAGTTCTAGAATGAAGTCAGCAACGGTTAACGTAGCCTTCTGGAAAATAAGTTCTCTTTTGGAAGTGATGGTAAAGGAAGTAAGTAATTCCATTCCTATTCCATAGGGAAGAACCGGTTTTCTTAGAGAAAAGATATAACTTTCTTCGCTGGTTTACCTGCACTTCATGTAAAAAAACCAGACAGTTAGGAGTAGGACTTGCTCTCTGAGCGTTGCTTACAAGCTTAACCATGTATATAGACAGTGATGATAATTCCGTGTGGCTCAGTGGTCTGGTATGAGTGTTACAACTGGATGCTCCTTCGGTGTCTTGTGTGTTCCTAACCTACCCAGTTATGCGACCGGAGAAAGGGGACCAACAGTTTAACATGGAATCCGAAACACATATTGTTTCTGGCAACTCCTCACAATGTTAGGAGCTGACGGCTAGTTTAAACGAAAACCCGCGGCCCGGCCGAGGTTCGATCTCGCGACGTCTCGGTTTCTAAGCATGCATTTTAGCGCTTTTTTTCCCTTTGGTTATCTTTTATTAAAAGTCACGTGTTCCGTGAAATATCCAACATTTGTACACAATAACACACTTTGGAAAAGTGAAAGATGCTGCAGCTGAAATATCCTCTTCAGCTTTTTCAGCTTTAATGCTGTTTTCTTCTAAATCAGCGGTTCTCAACCGGGGATTGGGGGGAGAGGGGGGTGGTAATTACAAAAAATGGTTCAAATGGCTCTGCACTATGGGACTTAACAGCTGAGGTCATCAGTCCCCTAGAACTTAGAACTACTTAAACCTAACTAACCTAAGGACATCACACACATCCATGCCCGAGGCAGGATTCGGACCTGCGACCGTAGCGGTCACGCGGCTCCAGACTAGCGCTTAGAACCGCTCGACCACGGTGGTAATTACGCCCTCAGGTGTAAAATGAAAATTTCTTATGGGTAAAAACTAAACGATTCCATTCTGTTTTAGTTACATAACTAAATTATTTTCAAATAATCATTATCATCATTATCACTGTTTTGTAAGACTCTCATATTGATTATATAAGTTATCAATAATTCCTTTTTCTCACTTAGTAGCGTGGAGGTTACAGGTTCCTCACATAGACCACCTCTGCTTTGTACCGTACATCACTGATGATAAAAGTGAGACATATACGTTCGCAGCTCGTGGTCGTGAGGTAGCGTTCTCGCTTCCCACGTCCGGGTTCCCGGATTCGATTCCCGGCGGGGTCAGGGATTTTCTCTGCCTCGTGATGACTGGGTGTTGTGTGAAGTCCTTAGGTTAGTTAGGTTTAAGTAGTTCTGAGTTCTAGGGGACTGATGACCATGGCTGTTAAGTCCCATAGTGCTTATAGCCATTTGAACAATTTTTTGGAGACATATACGCAACAAATGCTAAATATCTCAAGAAAATGTCTTCTCTATGTTGTAGATAGTAACTGCAGTAGTCCAGAAATTGCTTTTACACGCTTCGAGACAAATAAATGAATTAATTGACAGCACAACATAGCACTAACTACATAAGGGCCGCTACAGTACTGTACACATGTTATTCTTATTACCATTATTATTATTAGAGTGGTTATACACAAAGCATTAACAGCCTGAAGTCGTCTAATTTCTGCCAGTTCAAAAGTAAGGATTGCAGCAATGAAGTGATTTACGAACAGTAACACATCTGAGACTGATTTTAAATGAGATTGCAGTGTGCAGGTCAAGCAAGTGCCGCAATGGAGAGGAGCAATGCAGGGGAAGTATGTTTTGTAACAAATATGTACGCTCAGTGTGCATAATTAGCTTTCTTTTCTGAGAAGGAGTTGTGGGTAACAGTTGGTATGCACCACGAATTCCTTCGTCATTCATTCTAACACACACACACACACACACACACACACACACACACACACACACACTCACTACATACCATTCATGTTTCATCATTCTTTCATTCTACTGTTTAGTCAGGTTGATTATAACGTGGAGGAGGGGGAGGGGGAAGGGAGTGGCGAAAGGCGGCTGGGTGGACGGAGGGGGGGGGGGAGGATACTAGCTACTATCTGACTGCACTCAGGGGTAATAGCCTATGAAATCTTGGGAAACACTGTTCTAAACGAACAGCCCTCTGTTAACTTCGCCCTCCCACATGTGGGTGACATGGTATTCCCGAACAGCCAGCACAGGCTATAACACTCTGTGCATGACTAAATACTGTCGTAATCACGAAACATACTACGCATTTTACACCCATGAAGTATGAATTAGGACGTTGCACAAGTCTTTGCAATTTGCGTTTCCTTTTCTCCTCTGCTGGTGACGGATGCCGCAAATCCTTGGCAAGAGGCATGTTGACTGGCACTCAAATGACCGGAAAAAGGAACTCGCTAAACCCCCATGCCCGACATGCATGTAGATGGCACATCTATAGTTTTGCTGAGAGAGTGTGTGAGTGTCAAAATATGTGACATGTATGACCATATCTTTTGACTTCATTCATTTAAACACTTAAATCATTTATACCACTGAGGGATAGCAGACCATAGCGTCTCGCATAAATTTCAACTTGATACCTATAACCGTTCCCGACAAAAGGGGATCTTAACAGACGAACAGACAGACAGACGAATGGCGACGTGACCCTGTAAGGGTTCCGTTTATACCGATTAAGTTACGGAACCTGACAAATAGGAAAAAATTCATCCTGAAAAGCAAAATGACTCTGTATCTTCCAAGAAAGCGTAAAAGAAGAAATACTAATTAAAAATAACGAACTAGTCCTACAAAACGGCGCAGGTCAAAAAGCTGTGGAGACAGATGGTGATTTGCTGCAGTGACCCCATGTATCACCTTTTATAATCCGGAAGTCAAAAGAACGCATTTAATGTCCCCCATAGGCAGTGATGTCATTAGAGACGGACTGGACATGGATGAGTGGAGGAATCGGTCCCGTCCTTGTAAAAATGTCAGTTCCATTATCAGTCCACACAAAAACAGAAACTGTTACAGACGAAGAACCATCTCAGCTAAACAAGGAAAGGATATCGACCTTGGATGTATTGGTGAAAATATTCCAGTATTCGCTGGAATGATTTATGAAAATTACATAAAATGTAAATGAAAACGATCAGTCCGAGTTTCAAGCATCGTTGCACCCAAACACTAACTACCACACAATGTTAAACATTGCATCACCTTGCTCTATTTACACGCCACGGCAGCCAACGGCGCCCTCTGTTACCCGCAGGTTGTTGATCTTGGCAGCTGTCCTTGGCAGCAGCTGTACGAACCGTGAAGAGGTAATCACGGGTGACCCTTGACACGGTGCCTGCGGCTGCGAAGATGGAGAACACCATGAGGCAGGCACCAGTGATATCCGGGTGCAGGGAGCTTTCATAAGATGCTTCGGAGAAAGTTTCTCGGCCTATCTGTCAAAACTGAAGTTTTTACGTAAAATAATACACTAACTCTTTTTTTTAATTTTTCGGAGTAGTCTCAATTTAGATCAATGAATTTTTCTTCAGTACCTCCACAGTATGTTTAATCGATTGAAGGCGTTTCTAGTGGGTCTGTAGAATACCCATCTAAGATTTCTGTAACTTCTTCATTGATCTAAAAGTATTTTGTAGTTGCGAATGCCATTCGGTGTTGGAATAGATGGAAGTCAGTAGACTGGTCAAAGGATGGACGGACCAACGATTTGTACTTCAAATCCTTCACTTTGCACCATTTTTGCGGACACGGCCTTTGACGAGGGCTGACGTCACTCATTTTTCCATCTCTTGGTTCAGAAATTACACGTAGTATTCACCAGATCTTGCAACGACATTATGCACTAGGTCATTTATATACAGATTTACCTTGACCAACCCAAGTCACTTTCCGTTCACAAGCTTAAATAAAAAAAATAAAAAAAAAACTGTGTCGACCAAGTGATGTTTAGCTACCGAATAGACTTTAATCAGCATGATTACGTTTCTTGTACCTTCATTCGTTATGAAGATATGAACAGCCGTATGTCTTTTTTTTTTAATAGCAGCCTTTTTTTTTAATGCACCAATCCATTTTCACGCTTTTCTCTCTGTATAAGTTAATAATAGTTTTGGTTGAGTGCAAAGTTCGCAAATGTGGCAATCAGTTTTATTTAACAGTTATTGACCTAAATGAAATTCTTGAACAATAATGCCACTATCACACAGCGAAAGAAACGCATCATTGAGACGGTGGGAATATGGACTTTCTACGGCACCGCTATTGTGCGTGGTATGACTTCGTTGCACGCTGAATAAAGGGTACAGATAAGTCACCAACAAATACCTGAGCCAGTCTGTATCAACCACCATCCGTCAATATTGTTTAGTGCGGCGGATACCTGAGGCGAGGCGAGGCGATACCTGAGGCGAATTACCGGTCATTCGTAATAATTTCTTGCACGTAGTAAGCGCAAGACACATTACAATGATCGGGGTCTAACCTCACGCAATACTCGTTCCTCTGTTATCTCTCTTCACAATGATCTGCCGACTTCGATACTTCAGCGAAAACGAACTAAACTGTGTTAATTTTTACACAGACAAGTCAGTACTCACACTGGGAGAATTTACGTTGAGAACAATAACAAAAGGTTCATCACATTTGTTTTACATTTAGTTATGAGATCTAAAACATCAAACATGAGATGAACTTGCAATATGCGTCTGGTCGCTAAATCGGGACTAGGAGGAAGACATATGAAAAATATACAGGGTTACACCACAAGACAAGCGAAAAACAACTCTACATATCCACATCTACATCTACATCTACATCCATACCCCGAAAGACACCTGACGGTGTGTGGCGGAGGGTACTTTGAGTATCTCTATCGGATTTTATACCATTGATTTCCTTTGGGATTGCTTTTACATTATATGGTTCTGAATTTGCAGAGATTTACGAAAAACATTTATGGTTTCCAACAAAATAGAACGCTAGACGCAGTTTCCTACTAAATGTTACAAGAAAAGTAAAGCGTTTGCATAGGATAATGCTTCAACTTTCTCTCCTCAGGCCTGTTCAGAAATATACCACAGTGTACCATTCATGCAAAAATGACGTTATTAAAAAGATAACAAAAAACTGACTTTGAGTCTCCTATAGTACTAGCACACTGTGCGAGTACCTGGCGTAATGTAATTCGTCCACTTGTCGGATTAGACAGGAACCAAGTGGAAGTACAAGTAAAATGCACTTCTGTTATCGAGTTAACCGTCTTCACTTGAAGGTTTGTGTGAATACAATGTACGCCAGAACAGAGAAGGTAGAATGACACTCATCTATAGAGAACGTAAGTAAGCAGAAAAGTGATTCAATTAATGTTTTCTTATTTACAATACGGACATACACTGAGGTGAAAAAGGATACGGGATATCTGCTAATGTCGTGTCGGACCTGCTTTCGCCCAGGGCAGTGCAGCACCACGACGCAGCATTGGCTTGACAAGCTGTTGGAAGTCCCCTGCAAAAATACGGAGCCGTGCTGCCCCCGTAGCCGTCTATGATTGCGAAAGTGATGGAACTGCAGGTTTTTTTTTCACGAAATGATCTCTCTGTTATGTCTCATAAATGTTCGATGGTTCATGTCACACCTGGCCAAATCATTCCCTCGAATTATCTAGAATGTTCTTCAATGCAATTCTGACCCGGTGACTTGAGGCATTGTCATCCATAAAAATTCCACCGTTAGTTGGGAACATGGAAGTCCATGAATGGCTAAAAATGGTCTCCAAGTGGCCGACCGTAGCCATTTCCAGTCAATGATCGGTTTAATTGGACCAGGGGTCGCAGTCCATTCCTTGTAAACACAGCCCACATCATTATGGAGCCACTACCTGTTTGCACACTGCCTTGTTGATAACCTGGCCGACGGCTTCGCGGGATCTGCGCCACACTCGAAACCCACCAGCAGCTCTTCCCAACAGAAATCAGGACTCATCCGATCAGGCTACAGTTTTTCAGTCGTCTGAGGTCTAGCCTAAATGATCACGAGTCCAGGAGTTGGGAACATGGAAGTCCATGAATGGCTAAAAATGGTCTCCAAGTAGCCGACCGTAGCCATTTCCAGTCAATGATCGGTTTAATTGGACCAGGGGCCCCAGTCCATTCCTTGTAAACACAGCCCACATCATTATGGAGTCACTACCTGTTTGCACACTGCCTTGTTGACAACCTGGCCGACGGCTTCGCGGGATCTGCGCCACACTCGAAACCCACCAGCAGCTCTTCCCAACTGAAATCAGGACTCATCCGATCAGGCTACAGTTTTTCAGTCGTCTGAGGTCTAGCCTAAATGGTCACGAGTCCAGGAGAGGCGCTGTAGGCGATATCGCTTAAGCAAAGGCACTCGCCTCGGTCGGCTGCTAACATATCCCATCAACGCCAAATTTCGCGGCACTGTCCTAATTGACGCGTTCGTCATACGTCCCACATTGATTTCTACGGTTACTTCACGCAGTGTTGCTTGTCTGCTACCACTCAACGGAACACCGCTGCTCTCGGTCGTTAAGTGAAGGCCTTCGGCCACTGCGTTGCCGTGGTGAGAGGTAATGCCTGAAAATTGGTATTCTCGGCACACTCTTGACACTGTGGAATACTCAGTTCCGGAATGATATCCGATATGGAGTGTCCCATGCAAAGGAAGTAGGTTACAGTACGCTTGTTCGCCCACTGCTTGAATACTGCTCAGCAGTGTGGGATCCGTACCAGATAGGGTTGATAGAAGATATAGAGAAGATCCAACGGAGAGCAGCGCGCTTCGTTACAGGATCATTTAGTAATCGCGAAAGCGTTACGGAGATGATAGATAAACTCCAGTGGAAGACTCTGCAGGAGAGACGCTCAGTAGCTCGGTACAGGCTTTTGTCAAAGTTTCGAGAACATACCTTCACCGAAGAGTCAAGCAGTAAATTGCTCCCTCCTACGTATATCTCGCGAAGAGACCATGAGGATAAAATCAGAGAGATTAGAGCCCACACTGAGGCATACCGACAATCCTTCTTTCCACGAACAATACGAGACTGGAATAGAAGGGAGAACCGATAGAGGTACTCAAGGTACCCTCCGCCACACACCGTCAGGTGGCTTGCGGAGTATGGATGTAGATGTAGATGTAGATGTAGATGCGTCTAGCTCCAACTACCATTCCACATTCAAAGTCTGTTTATTCCCATCGGGCGGCCGTAATACGCCTGGAACTTTTTCACGTGGACCACCTGAACACAAATGAGAGCTGTGCCAGTGCACAGCTGTTTTATACCTTGTGCACGCGATACCACAGCGACCAGTACATGTGTATTCACTAATCCATGACGTTTGTCACTTTATTGTGTGTGGTGGAGTACTCTAGTAGTTTTCAACGATATGTTGTGTACATTAAAGGTAATCTATGGTTGATAACTGCTGCAGCAGTACTCTTTTTTAAAATTGTGATTGAAGACAAGGGTGATGCTACTCGGGCAGAAGATCTCAACAGTGAGTGATAGTTTGACAAGAAACCACTTTCCCAAAGGATGTTTTCACATGTTCCTGTGACATGTCACGAATGGTAAAGATTTAATCTAAGGCAACGCAAGTGCAGGGGAGTCAAAGCCAATTTTGTGCTGCTTTTTTAACCATAGAGTAGTAAAGGAAGAGGGGGGGCTGTTACGTTTCTACTAAATAATTGTAAACTTTATTACTCGAAATTTTGTTTAAAGGAAGTCATAACAGATGGGTTAAGCACCATTTAATTAGTATTATTAGATGTCCAGTGGTATGTTACATACGAAATAAGTACAAAATGTTCTGTTTTATACCGTATAACGACAATTTTACTGCTCAAGATGTTATGGGAAAATAAGTCATAATTTATGTTATGTACTAGTTTCAAATTATTATGATTCCAAGAGTATTTTACACACACAATGAGTAGAGAGTCTTCTGCTTTCTTCCACAGTCACCCAAGTATTCTTCAGCCGATACCTCATTTGCTGCTTCAGCGTCAGGTTCTACATCACTGCCCTCTGTACACACAGCATTATCTTCTTCAAGAAAATCTTCCTCTTCACTAAACCCTCCATTGTCTGTGTCTTCATCAGCTGGGGCAGTGTGATATAACCTAACATTCTTCTAACTGCGACTGCTTGCTATTTCACGTACGATGCCGCACCCACATAATTTCTAAGTGATGAAACAAGTATCCACACTATTAGAAAGTAGGCACACCATCACTAAACAATCGTAATATTTACGAGAAGAATACCAGTGCCAGCAAACCGCCGGAGTCGGGCAATAAATAATTCAGACATTGTTAACAACTATGCTTTCCATGAAGCAAGTGTCGCTGACGTGTCCACATTGGAGGGAACCACGAAGATATGCCAACTGCAATAGTGAATTTTACGAGGATTTAGTAAGCTTTGCGTCTTGCTATTTAGCTGTAGCTCGGGCACACATTTCACACCCCAAAAATGCGCTTCTGACTGTCATTTGTTTGCGCTGTTGTTCTGGTTTGCCGCACGGTTTAGGGCGCCATGTCACGGAGTGGGCGGCGCCTCCCGCCGGAGGTTCGAGTCCTCCATCGGGCATGTGTGTGTGTGTGTGTGTGTGTGTGTGTGTGTGTTGTTCTTAGCATAAGTTAGTTTAAGTAGTGTGTATGTCTAGGGACCGATGACCTCAGCAGTTTGGTCCCTTAGGAATTCATAAACATGTGAACATTTGTTACGGTCTGACGTCAGCGAATTTTTAATCTGTTCCATTTGTTTTCATTCTGCGCGCGCGAGAGTGTATAAGTGTGTGTGTGTGTCCGATAAAATGAAAATGCCGTGTGGCTACGACTTCCCGTCGGGTAGACTGTTCGCCTGGTGCAAGTCTTAACTCAACTGCGGTGACTTGCGTGTCGATGGAGATGAAATGGTGATGATAAAGACAACACAACACCCAGTCTCTGAGCGGAGAAATTCTCCGACTCAGCCGGAAATCGAACCCGGGCTGTTAGGTACGACATTCCGTCGCGCTGACCACTCAGCTACCAGGGGCGGACTGTTGTCCGATAGTTCGTTTAGATTGTTGAATAATGATCTGTCACACCGTACTATATGGTCATGATTCGGTAATTTTCTTCTATTGTTAAAACTGGTACAGATGATCACTGTGTTTTAAGATTTGGAAAAAAAAAATGGTTCAAATGGCTCTGAGCACTATGGGACTTAACATCTATGGTCATCAGTCCCCTATAACTTAGAACTACTTAAACCTAACTAACCTAAGGACATCACACAACACCCACTCATCACGAGGCAGAGAAAATTCCTGACCCCGCCGGGAATCGAACCCGGGAACCCGGGTGCAGGAAGCGAGAACGCTACCGCACGACCACGATTAAGATTTGGAGGAATGTTTCTAAGCCGCTGGGGTGGTGGTTGTTTTTGATAGTAATTCTCCAGAGATAAGCTACACAAAATTTTACCAATGTCCATAGGTCAGTTCAAGGAGACAAAAAACGTGTTCGAGACACAAATACAAAACTGTTACAGATCAGGACTAGCCAAAAACTACAATGGTAATGCCAAAAACGGTTATATGCTACGAAATTTTTCCTGAACATACATTTTGAAGATTGTATTATAAATAAAGTTCTGTGAGACCATATCGTAACATCCCTCACATTTCCAGGTGACATAGTGTACTAATTTAGACCTGTGGCTGATTTCGGTCGGCACCCAGAGGGAACACATAATATACAATAAAATATAAAGTGCATATATAATTTTAAAGACAACAAAATCCGATGTAACATATTACCTAACGTAAATATAATGTGTGTGTATGTATTTTAGAAAAATAAAAGGAAAAAACCCACTGAGGTTGCCACAACTGTGTCGAAACATGTCTGTAAAAAAAATAAAAAATAAAAACAAACTGCGTACTTGCAAGAAGGATGACCCATCCTTAGACCATTGTGCACTATGATACGTTTTTGAACATGTCTTCAGGGAAAGGGAATTATCGAGTAATAAATATAGGAAGTTATTTAAAAAATACGCACTGCTGCTTATACCTTCGTAACGAATTAAAGTTATATGAAGGACAATCATGCCTGTTAACGTCCTCCTGGTAGCTTAACATTTTCTTGATATATTTAAAAAAAAAATATTCAGATGGCGCTGAGGACTATGGAACTTAACTTCTAAGGTCATCAGTCCCCTAGAACTTAGAACTACTTAAAGCTAACTAACCTAAGGACATCACACACATCCATGCCCGAGGAAGGATTCGAACCTGCGACCGTAGCGGTCGCGTGGTTCCAGACTGTAGCGCCTAGAACCGCTCGGCCACCCCGGCCGGCATATTTTTTTTCCCCCTTCAGGATTAAAAGTTGTTCGGGGTGATAAAGATAAATGGGGAACACTGTGTATTCAAACATGGTTCAAATGGCTCTGAGCACTATGGGACTTAACTTCTGAGGTCATCAGTGCCCTAAAACTTAGAACTACTTAAATCTAACTAACCTAAGGACATCTCACACATCCATGCCCGAAGCAGAATTCGAACCTGCGACCGTAGCGGTCACGCGGTTCCAGACTGAAGCGCCTAGAACCGCTCGGCCGGCGCTGTGTATTATGACATTCACTTGTTAAGGGAGACTCTGGAAAATGTGAGGCAGCATTGCAAGGCAAGAATTTGAGCGAGATACTCACGAACACGTGTACATCGTCTTGAGCGCTGGACCATTTCGCTACAGGCAAAATCCTCTCCTTACCCGTTAGGTAATTACCGCGATAAACGGTCCCCCGGCGGAACAGCTAATCCAGTGTTAAGTAGCGCGTCCTCCGGGCGCAGCGACTCGGAACTGACGTAACGCGGCCGGATACCGCGTGTTATCTGGCCGGTGACGCAACGTGTTTAGGACGGAGAGCCTCGCAGGCCTCGTCTGGCCGTGTGACGTCGGCTGTTTACCTCCGGGCTCGACGGCCGGCGGTCCACTGATGGGACACGGGAACAACACGTGACGACCTGCACGTCACTCTCGTTACTGCCGGCCTTGACACAGCTCCAGGAGCGCAGTCCGGCCGTGTTTACCACAAGTCCCCAGCCGAGTGCACCAAAGGCTGTGCACTGGTTATCCAGCCTTCGGCTGCCTAGGGTTCAAGTGTATACCTTTGGTCGTCAAACTTTTTTGCTTAAGAGGCAATATTGACATTCTATGGCGAGACCTCGGGCTGCATAACAAGTAGGGGGAACTAGTGGGGTGGGGGAGAAAGGGGGAAGGGGGACGAGAGGAGGCGAAACGGCCACTCGGAGAGAAATTCAGTTTTCACAAAACCATGGTTACTGATAGAAGCTTACCACTTACACACTTTAAATCTTCATGTTACACGGTACCACACCAAAGATTTGCACGTGAAAAAATATGTTGGAACTACATGCATTTTTCTGAATGCTTACGCAGTGACAAATTTTCCGTGCCTAAGAGGGTACTGTGGCCAGTGCCACCGCACCAGGTTCAGAAAATGGTTCAAAGGACTCTGAGCACTATGGGACTTAACATCTGAGGTCATCAGTCCCCTAGAACTTAGAACTACTTAAACCTAACTAACCTAAGGACATTACACACATCCATGCCCGAGGCACGATTCGAACCTGCGACCATAGCGGTCGCGCGGTTCCAGACTGAAGCCGGTCGACCAATAAGTCAAAATTGTCACAAAGGGATAGAATGGCGGGTAGTAGGTTTGAATGTAAAATGGTTTAGAACTCAATCTAACTGTTGTATTACGCATTTTTTTGTTTTTTGTTTGGAAGTAACTATCGTATTGGGGTAAACATTTCGTCCATATTTTCCGACGAATAGTGTGGCCACCCGATCGGACGCCATGTCGGCATTACTGACCCATAAAAGAAACTATTAAACTAAAATAAATAAGAAGGAACTACATCTGTAGGCCAAAAGGCATTGTTTAAACATTGATATTGTAAAAAGTTTTTGCTCTCCATACAAATGATATAACTGACTTATCTTATATAAAATTACTCACAAATGAAATTGTCTTTACTAAAAAGACAGCGGAACAAGCTTCCTCTGTCAGTCTCACTGCCGGCCGCAGTGGCCGAGGAGTTCTAGGCGCTTTAGTCTGGAACCGCGCGACCGCTACGGTCGCAGGTTCGAATCCTGCCTCGGGCATGGATGTGTGTGATGTCCTTAGGTTAGTTAGGTTTAAGTAGTTCTACGTTCTAGGGGACTGATGACCTCAGATGTCAAGTCCCATAGTGCTCAGAGCCATTTGAACCATTTTTTTTTTCAGTCTCACCTACAACAGTGGCGATGTATATCAGAGCTAGTCTGACCACTTCTCGTCAGGCGGCAGCGCTGTTCAGGGCAAAAATTGGCCAGTGGCCATTTATCCCATGCTGCCCACTTCATCACACCTATCACTGCTGACCTTCCTATTAATTGGTAATCTTCACTAATTAGTAAGTTATATTAATTATTAGAAGTAACTGCAATGTGACACACAACTACAAATGTATACTAAATGTATGGTCGTATTATTATTAATTACAGTAATTGTAGGTTATGCCCTAAGTTATATACTATTTATTGTCTATACAAACTGAAACATACTTCGTGGACATTTAATTGAAACCATATGAACAGCATTACCAGCAATTACCCTAATTTTTATTGCTCTCCCATCACTACGACTACTTTATTTACTTGATGATTCAGTAGATGCAATAATCACAATCAAAACAATTGGACGACAATGAATGTTATTTTTGTTATTTTTGTTATTTTTGTTTCCCTATTTGCATGGTATATCCATAGCCTTAGTACAGTTTCATATTAGTTCCTGCAAACATGTACGACATTTGCCGGCCGCAGTGGCCGAGCGGTTCTAGGCGCTTCAGTCTCGAACCGCGCGACCGCTACGGTCGCAGGATTGAATCCTGCCTCGGGCATGGATGTGTGTGGTCGCAGGATTGAATCCTGCCTCGGGCATGGATGTGTGTGATGTTCTTAGGTTAGTTAGGTTTAAGTAGTTCTAAGTTCTAGGGGACTGATGACCTTAGAAGTTAAGTCCCATAGTGCTCAGAGCCATTTGAATTTTTGAACGACATTTTAAGATGCTCGTCACTGTAACGCGGATTCACCAATCCATGTCACTTCCGTTTGATATTTATACGATAGCCCTTCGGTCCTAGTTGCGTACGCTCGTTAGTTGTCAGCATTGGAAGATAAAGAATAAAATATGCCCCTCTCACTGCTATTAACCCCCTGAGTGACCACCCTACATACCACTCTGGCCCTGGGGTAAGGAATGAATTAAATTGAGTCAAACACCACACGGGAAGACGGCTGCAATTCTAGCTGACTTCAATGCACTCTGGCCCTGGGGTAAGGAATGAATTAAATTGAGTCAAACACCACACGGGAAGACGGCTGCAATTCTAGCTGACTTCAATGCACACACGTTGTTGCTCGCGGGAATCTCCCAGAAAGCGACAACCAGGATCAAGTGAAGAGATGTGACAGCAGTTGAGGCTTGATGGTAGGTTAAGTGAGCACTCAAGTTTAGTGTCCACCGCCAGCGGCTCCACCCTGACTAAGCACCACGGAGACTTCCTCGCTGCTCTCCCCCAACCGACCGACTGCCACACACAGCACACCCGGAAAATACATCCGGCACAACAAAGGTAGTACAGCAGTACTAGTATCAATAGGCGCTGCTGCTGCCACTGACAGAGAAGACAGCAACGCTGTGGCGGCAACCGAAGAAGAAATAAGACACCACTGGACTGCAACCAATAATAAAAAAACAAGGCATGACGAAAGCCAGCCACGGCTCATATATGTTATATGTTTGTGTCTGCAAAGTTACAGCGGTGCACTGGACCAAGGGTCGAACCTGGATAAATGCTTTTCACAGCATTGCTATGGCTCACTTCTGTTGCGATGCTGTTGCTCTTCACTGGGGGACATTCTAGGTTATAACCAAGTGAGGTGAAACAGGGGTTAACGCCTTAGACTGGCATTGAAGAGCAGTAACTGGACAAGCAATATGAAAAAATCGACGTAACTTTATAAGCAACCTTAGCATTTCCGTTATACTCACGTGTTGATCGAACCTACAAATGCAGCAGTACGCCTCTGAATATCTTATGTCACACCTCGCCAAGAAATATGACACAATGAGAAATTAGCAATATTTAGTTTATGTTACTGAAAAATACGCGTGAAATACCCCAACGTGCACGAAAAACATCGCATCCGCGTCTCGTAATTTTTCCACTTTAGGGCAATTATGTCAGATTTGTTAGTCTGCACCTCATTGTCTAATGGCTAGCGCTGCTGCCTCTGGATCACTGGGTCCCGGGTTCGATTCCCGGCCGGGTTCGGGATTTTCTCTGCTTGGGGACTGGGTGTTTGTGTTTTCCTCATCATTTCATCATCATCATTTGTGGCAGTGGCTAGAGCGGACTGTGAAAAAATTGGACTGTATAACAACTGGGACTTTGTACGGGCGTTGATGACGGTGCAGTTGAGCAGCCCCACAAACCAAACATCATCATCAGATTTGTTAGGCGAGGCCAGGGCGAGAATACTCTCCTTTCAGCTTTGGTACTAGCACGTGTGCTTGAGTCATTCAAGAAGAGCAGCGCACTCTCAGTTTCGAAACTTTTCGTGAACGAGGTAAGTTGAATGTAATTTTTAGTATAATATAATAATCTATATTATATATAATATAATAATAATATAATCTGCGTTTATACAGTGTCTGTGCGCTATGTTTCAGTTCCTTCTGAAAGAAGAAACTGCTTTGATGATTACAGGTGTTGTAAATATTACGAAATTTTGTGCGTTGCAGCATACAAGAAAAATTGAAATTTCTGCTTTAAACAAAGTTCATACTTAATCCTTTTTCTCGGCGGAAAGTATTCCTACATTATATAATCCCATTTATGATTCTATATTTTCGTAAACTATGTTTCTTAAATTGTGCGTAATTGAGGTTTCTCATGAAATTGTATTAATTTTCATAAATTAAAATTTTGCATTTTGTATTTTTTCAATAAAACACCTTCAACTTGTTTTTCATTATTTAAAATTCTAACTTACCTGCTAATTCTGCCTGGTGAGGTTCGAATGTCATATTAAATTACACCCGGCGGAGGTTCGCGTTCTCCCTCGGGCATGGGTGTGTGTGTTTGTCCTTAGGATAATTTAGCTTAGGTAGTGTGTAAGCTTAGGGACTGATGACCTTAGCAGTTAAGTCCCATAAGATTTCACACGCATTTGAGCATTTTTTGAACATTAGATTACAGTAGGTAATAATAAATATATTGAGATGATGATGACGTTTGGTTTGTGGGGCGCTCAACTACGTGGTTATCAGCGCCCGTACAATTTCCCAACCTTTGCTCAGTCCAATTTCGCCACTTTACTGGATGATGATGAAATGATGAGAACAACACAAACACCCAGTCATCTCGAGGCAGGTGAAAATCCCTGACCCCGCCGGGAATCGAACCCGGGACCCCGTGCTCGGGGAGCGAGAACGCTACCGCGAGACCACGAGCGGCGGACAATAAATATATTATTAGAGGTGGAAAAGTGGCAAAAATGTTATATGAGAAATCATAAAAGAAACAGAAATGTTTTTAGAAACGTAAGAAAAGTGACACAACTCAAAGAACTAAAGATAATTACCTGATAACACTGCACATACGACGAGATCAGAACTACATAACCATATTAACGTTGTATAGAATGTAATAAAATTTACTACTAAAAGTATTTACTCGAAATTTAAAGGAAGCTTATACTATTTGAATATAAGTTTCGTAGAATACTTTAAGCCGATTTTGCTCAAGTATTGCTTTTTTGAGTTGTGCCAGTGTTACTGCTTGAGTGTCTCCCATTAATCCGACCCAGTTGACATCCCAAACGCTCAAGAATGGATCGCACAAGTGTTCTCTACACCTACATCTACATCGACTCTGCAAAACACACGTAAGTGCCTGGCAGAGGGTTTATCGAACCACCTTCACAATAGTTCTCTATTATTCCAGTCTCGAACAGCGCGCGGAAAAAACGAGCACCTATATCTTTTCGTGCGAGCTCTGATTTCGCTTATTTTATTACAATGATCGTTTCTCCCTATGTAGGTCGGCGTCAGCATAATATTTTCTCATTCCGAGTTGGTGAATGAAATTTCGTGAGAGGATTCCGCCGCAACGAACTCTCCTTTGTTTTAATGACGTTCACCCAAAATCCTGTATAATGTCAATGGCACTCTTTCCTCTCCTTCGCGATAATACAACTCGATGTACTCCGTTAATCCCATCTGATAAGGATCCCACACCGCGCAGCAGTATTCTAAAAGATGACGGACAAGCGTAGTGTACGCAGTCTCTTTCATACATCTGTTATATTTTCTAAATGTTCTGCCAATAAAACGCAATCTTTGGTTCCCCACAATATTTTCTATATAATCTTTTCAATTTAAGTTGTTCGTAATTATAATTCCTAGGTATTTAGTTGGCTTTGCGGCCTTTAAAATTGACTGATTTAACGTGTAAACGAAGTTTAACGTATTTCTTTTAGCACTCATGTGAATAACCACCCTGTTTTCATTATTTAGGGTCAATTACCAATTTCCGCACCTTTCAGATATTTTTTCTAAATCGTTTTGCAATTTGTTTTGATCTTTTGAAGAGCTTACTAGACGAGAAACGACAGCGTCTTCTGCAAACAACCTAAGACGGCTACTCAGATTGTCTCTCAAATAGTTTACGTACATAGGGAACAGCAGAGAGCCTACAGCACTGACCTGGGGGACGCCAGAAAACACTTCTGTTTTACTCAATGACATTCCGCCAGTTACTACGAACTGTGACCTCTCTGACAGGAAATCACGAATCCAGTCGCATAACTGAGGCGATATTCCGTAAGCACGCAATTTCACTGAAAGCCATTTTGTGATAACCTGGAAAAGCCGTCTGGAAATATAGAAATACGGAATCAGTTTGAAATCCCTTGTCAATAGCACTCAACACTCCGTGTGTGGTTCGTAAGATTGACGTTTTCTAAATCTGTGTTGATTGTGTATCAATAGACCGTTCCCTTTGAAGTAATTCATGATGTTCGAACACATTATTTGTTAATGAGATGGTCCTGTAATTTAGTGGATTATTCCTACCAACTCTCTTGAATATTAGCGTGACCTGTGCAACTTTCCAGTCTTTGGGTACGGACCTTTCGTCGAGCGAGAGGCTGTTTATGATTGTGAAGTATGGAACTATGGCATCAGAATACTCTGAAAGGAACCTAATCGGCATAGAGTCTGGAACGGAAGACTTGGTTTTTATTATGTGATTTAACTTGCTTCACTACTCCAAGCATATCTACTTCTAAGTTGCTCATGTTGGCAGCTGTTCTTGATTTGAATTCTGGAATATTTACTTCGTTTTCTCGGATGTTGAACTATCGGAAGGCTGTGTTTAGTAACTCTGCTTTGGCAGCACTGTCATATTTCCATTGCTATCGAACAGAGAAGGCACTGATTGTATACTGCCGCTAGCGTACTTTACATACGATCACAATCTCTTTGGACTTTCTGTCAAGTTTCGAGACAAAGTTTCGTTGTGGAAACTATTATAAGCATCTCGCATTGAAGTCCGCGCTGAATTTCGAGCTTCCGTAAAAGATCGCCAATCTTGAAGATTTTGCGTTTGTTTAAATTTGGCACGTTTCTTTCGTTGTTTCTGCAACAGTGTTCTGACCCGTTTTGTGTACCAAAGAGGATCAGCTAAGTCGTTTGTTAATTTATTTGGTATAAATCTCTCAACTGCTCTCTATAGTATATCTTAGAATTCAAGCCTCATCTGGTCTACGCTTACTTCATTAATTTGGAAGGAGTGTAAATTGTCTGTCAGGAAGGCGTCAAGTAAAGTTTTATCTGTTTTTTTGAATAGGTAAATTTTCTTTTATATTTGGAGGATTTGGGGATTACAATATTAAGTCACGCTACGACGACCCTGTGTCCACTAATCCCTGTATCCATTTTGTTGCTCGTTAACTCAGGTTATTTGTTGCTAAGAGGTCAAATGTGTTCTGTAAGCGGTCTCCTTTATAAATGAGTTGCACTTTCCTAAGTTCTCCCAATAAATCGAAGTCTACCACTCCCTTTTCTTACAACCGTCTTACGTGCTCGTCCCATTTCATGCAGCTTTGCAACGTTACGCCCAGCTATTTAATCGACGTGGTTTGCGTTATTTCACGAACACTAAATTCGAACATTACAGATTGTTTTTCCTGTTCATCTGCATTAACTTAAACTTTTCCACATTTAGAGGATAACAAATTCTCTTCAGGTCATCCTGTACCCTCCCACTGTCACTCAATGAAGACACTTTCCACTACACCACACAAATAAAGCCGATAAAAAATAATAATCATTACAGTAACATCGCCTGTACCGAATGAGGTGCATATTGTGCTACACACAGTAATTCCATTCTGTACGTCTGACGTCCAGGCTTATCTTCACAGTGCCAGTATGAACACGTACGAGCAACGTTCACTTTAGAGAAGATGTTCAAAGCGACCACCTTGCCTTTGTAAACCCTTCGCCACTCGCTGGACCCTATTCAGCTGGACCCTATCCATCCTACCTACATCCATCATTTCTGAAGCGGCATGCAGGAAAGCTACCTGTATTATGTTGTGTACATCCAAGCGCGGAGTACAATAAACTTGTTCCTTTAAGCGTCCCCACAAATGAAAATCTGGTGAAGTAAGGTCCGGGGAACAATGAGTCGAAGTAGTGGACTTCCATAACCAATCTATTTCCCTGGAATCGCTTCAATTTAAACAGTTATGCACATTCATTCCGAAGTGCGGCGGTTTACCATCATACCAAAACCTTAGCTGTCGCCGAACACCCGAGTGCAAAGTTTCATACAAAATATTCCAAAGAAAAGTACGGTACAGGGACGCATTCAGCTTGTCAGGCAATAGGTAAGGACCCAAAAGCACTCGCCCCGCGACTCCAGACCACAGTTTTATGCCAAAGCCGACTAATAATGGCTGTTGTGGAGGTTGATTCGTCAGTCCAAATGGTTCAAATGGCTCTGAGCACTATGGGACTTAACATCTTAAGTCATCAGTCTCTTAGAACTTAGAACTACTTAAACCTAACTAACCTAAGGACATCACACACATCCATGCCCGAGGCAGGATTCAAACCTGGGACCGTAGTGGTCATGCGGTTCCAGACTGAAGCGCCTAGAAGCGCTCGTCCACACCGGCCAGCTTTCGTCAGTCCATTTCACGTTATTTATAAAATGTTCGTCACCTTCCACCTGGTGCAAAAGCCATTCAGTTGGTGTTGAGTTAACCTGTAATGACATGAATGCACTTCTTCATTATGCAACAACAACCAGTCTGAGATATCTGGAATTGTCTTTCCATATCATGGGTACTTCGCCAAGACGATCGATAAACGGTTTCAAGGATCGTATCCTCTGTTGGTGGAGTACGCCTCGTTCTTGGACCTCTTCTATCAATTACTTGTGGCTGAAGAGTACCTGTTTCCCGATGGCGTTGCTCTAGACGACGAAAAACGTTCTTATCGGGAAGGCGCATTTTAGGGTACCGTACAGCATATGCACGAGGAGCAACAGCAGCAGCTTGTTTATCGGATGCACCGAGTACCAAAAGCATATCGACGTATTCATCATCTGTATACCCCATAGGAAGCCACCTTATATGAACTTGACCGGGCCAGTTATGGTTGTGTACTGTGCGGCTAGTAGACCCACGCATGCAGTTTAATGGATCCCTCTATCGTGCGATAGGCTTTTTTATCATGTGACAAAATGATGTCTTGCTTATAAGCGACGAGAAGTAGAAAATGGATGTCTAAAAAATAAAAAAGGAACCTGAGGAGAGTTCGAAACATAGCTGAATGGTAAATGTCGGTTTGATGTCCCAGCAATCTATTCAATGAGACTTTTTTTGTAAGGGACTTTCCTGGCATCCAAAGATAGGGGTGAGGACAAAGTGGACAGGAGTCACAACCCGAGGCTACCGTGTTCCGTTCCCACCCCCAGGAAACAAAGAAAGCGTAAGGCACGTGGAACAGAGGTACAATGAACATCAATGAGTTATTTATTTATTTTTCTTTTTTCTTTTACTTATTTTTTGGTAGGGTTGTTTTGTTTTTTGAATTATCATTAAGATCACTGAGAATAGCAGGGAACAGACGACGCAAGAAGGAGGGCGGGCGCAGCATGACGCCAGACTCAGTGAGATTATAGACGCATAGTTTTCCGGAGAAGAGGATTCCGATGACTAGAGAATATACAGGCTCTAAGAGTGGAAGAGACGAGGATCAACTATCATGTAGGGAACATCCTAGCTTTGGGATGGATTAAGGAAGACACGACAAAGAAAACTGGAGAAAAATTGTCTGTATTTGGGATTAAGGACACCTGCAGAATGGTGTTCAGAAACGAAGCGCCAAAAATCAAGGACACTTTTCTCTCCGTCAGCAAACAAGTAGTGAACTGCGTGTCTACAAATCCACATCACGGAGTTCGCCTTCTTTTGTGGAAAGTGTCCTGAGTCAAGAAAGAGGAGCAAATGGGGAGGTATCTGAAGAGGTGTCGTAAGGGCAGTTAGGGCCAGCACCTGTCGTACCAAGGACCAGAAATCTATCGCCGATCTGCACACCGGGTGACGTTCGTCCGTGTCCAGACACTACAAGTGACACACGACGGGGAGCTTGCAGGGTGAATCCCGTGAAGGAGTGACCGGCATACTTGCTTCCCATTGACAGTAAGGTACCGTGCAGACTGGACGTTAGTGGCAGGATAAGGAGTACACAGAGCTCACCAGACAGCACGACAGTCGAAGTGGGCAAGCTTCCCCAGCTGTGACGGCTGACACGGTAGTGTGGTGAGATACACGTTCCTCTGTGCATACCGATGCCCTACACGATGTGACAGTGTTGCCAGCTCCTCGTTTTCAAGCAAGTGTTTTCAAAATGGACCCGATCTGACTTTGCTAGATAAACTTTTGTCTTGAATCTGTAGGAGGAGTCGCTTGCTGACCACCAGACAAAGTTCTGCTGTGATGGGGATAGCAGTTGCATCACAACGTGCAACTGAAATGGCGCGGCCAAAGTTAAAGTATACGTGACAGTATAATTCTTGTGGTAATACTTCTAAACTGCACACAGATTCACCGTGAAATTCTGTCGGTACGTGGATCAGATGCAACATAACGTCCAGCAGGGGTGGACTGGCGCCAACATTTTGACCAAAACCGCACAGACCTGGGTGATGCTGATCGGGAACTCCAGATCTTGCACCACACGATTTAATCTTTTCAGCAAGCTGAAAGAACGTTTGAGAGGGGAGAGAGATTTCGGGTGGCTCCGTGAGAAAGGTGCAAGTTCCCATGTCGAGGAACTGAACGACTGGTAGAATAATCCGGCTATTGTTTACGGATATCTTTTGGTTTTATTACAAAATAGTGTCATGTATTTGTGTCAAAATGGTTCAAATGGCTCTGAGCATTATGGGACTCAACATCTGAGGTCATCAGTCCTCTATAACTTAGAACTACTTAAGCCTAACTAACCTAAGGACATCACACACATCCTTGGCCGAAGCAGGATTCGAACCTGCGACCGTAGCGGTCGCGCGGTTCCAAACTGTAGTGCCATAACCGCTCGGCCACACCGGCCGGCTGTATCTGTGTCATTGTGAAGTGTAGTGGACCATACAAGAACTCCCCCCCCCCTCCCCATAGTACTAGACCTCCAGAAATGTCTCAGTTTAGCCAGTGATTCCGTAGATGGTGGTAGAAGGGGCATTGAGTATAACTTGACCACGCTTGCCCACCCGAGTTTGCGGTAATTAAACCAGTCCTTCCTTGAACTGACTTAGTGAGCCACCGCGTAGGAATTCTTCCTACCTGTTATGTGGAGATGCTCTCGTAGTTTTATGTCCCCTTGCAGAGCCGTAACAGTGCCTTTGGATTCTGAAAGTGTAATACTACTGTCTATGTTTTCCGTAATGAAGCGGGAGGAAGGTTTTTTTTTTGGGGGGGGGGGGAGGGGGGGGGAATTCTACACGGGACGTCGTTATTGTGCGTTTATTTAAGAAACTCCATAAAATGAACTTGTTCACATGGATTATAAACTAACTATTAACGGTACGAGAACATGGTCTACCGTATGACAGACTCGAAAAGCACCCTATCGACGACCGCCGACTATGGCGCACAGTCTGTAATTTGAGCATACAATCGGTATAACGTAGCTCGTATAAGATGGTACATCTTCGGCTATGCCAAGGTTATTCATTTATTCATCAATATAAACGTTTCCTGTCATTGTAAGATTACTGAAAGATAGTATTTGTGACTTGTAGACCCCTCCTAATGTCTGGCCGTTAAAAGGCAACTTTTGTTAGTGACATCACCAGCGATTTCTGCATCGGCACCTCATCCCAGTGGCTCTAAAAAAGCCAGGTGGCCAACCGCTAGCCAGTGTGGGTACCTACCGCTCACTCCTTACTCTGTACACGCTTTAGCACTGATACATTCACTTCACGTTTGTGAAACGGTAAAATTGGAAATAAGGTAAAATGCGCTCTTATCTGCAAATAAGGGGTACCTTAATAAAAGTTGCTTGGCGTGCCTTAACCATGTGTGACTTACTTTTTCAAGCAGTTCGCACTTTAGACTGTAGTCTAATTGAATGTAAGACAGCGCAAAGTGTTGCTGCCAGACGCTAAACCGCATCACACATCCGGCAATGCGACGGGCTCGCAACGGCGCTAGGAAGCGGAAATGATGCGCTCCGCGCACCGCCTTCCTGTACGCCTTCGTCTAGAGCGGATGGCCTCCTCCGACACAGACCGCAAAGGCCTCGCGACGTCCAGAGAACGCTTGCACAAGGGCAGACGCGAGGCTGCAGCAACTGCCGACACACTAAGATGGTCATATTTCTCGCCGCACGCGCTCCTCTACTTCTAGCGAGCGAGACGACAGCGGAAGGCAACAGGATCCCGCGTGCACCGGTTCCTCGCCGTATCGTTTATACGACGGCATATCTGCAGCCTCTTCGTCATGCTGACTGAATGTAGGACAGGTCAGTAAGTCATCAGGCAGGTACATCTTAACAACGGATGGGGTACCTGCATGTCTAACAGTACTACGTTTGTACTTTCTGATGCAGCTGTGACAGAAATTTGAATTCAGCAGCGAAAGATAGACGATTAGGGTTTATTGTGTTGTCGAAGACAAGCTCATTATAGGGGATACAAAGCTCCTAATTGTACTTCTGTTCCATAGATCCGCAGTAAGGCAAAATGGAAATGAGCGTATGGCTTTGCTAGCGGGGGGGACCGCATCCAGCGAATTTCGGCCACCGAGTGCGAGTCTTAATTCAGTCGACGTCACATTGGGCGACTCGCGTGCCGGTGATGAGGATGAAATGATGATGAGGACAACACAACACCTAGTCCCCGAACGGAGAAAATCTCCAACCCGGCCGGGAATCGAATCCGGGCCCGCTGCGTGGGAGGCAAGCACGTTAACACTCAGCTAAGCCAGCGGACCGATGTAGGGAGACCTTCAACGATGTAGAAAATATCATAAAACAAAAAGACACCAGTGGAAAAATGTACCTTTTGAAGCACAAAAGAGGCTAACATTGCAATTCACTTCCACAAGCTCCCCTTACTGTAACTCGCCCACACCCACTAGTCTATCACTCATAACCATCCACGCTAATTTGCCCTTCCTCACCCACTCATTGAGCCCAGTTCATTGTTATCTCTCCGCGTCTTCCTAACTGTCGCTATCCCTGTCCCACAGCTACAGTCTCTTTCGTTCTGTCTTACTACTACTGTCTTCTCTCACGGTCACTATCTGCATATTTGCTCTCTCTTACTGCTGATATCTCATTCGTTCATTCCCACTGTTGCTATAGTTGTCATCGTCATAGACTCTGTCTCTCATTATCACTGGCTCTCTTTGCTTCTCTTTATTCTTCTCCCACTGGCGTCGTCTTCATCATTTTTTTCGAGCACTATTGTGTCACTGTTAACTACGTTCCACTGCTACTGTGTCCCTGTCTTTCCCTCAGATTGCCATTGTCTCTTTCGCTCTTTCTATAGTAACGCCACTGTCTGCTATCTTCCAGTATTTATTACTTTTCCGTCTCTTTTCCAATGCCACTGTCTCCTTCTCTCACAGCATAAAAAAGTGCGCATATTCCCATGCCAACATTTTTGGTAAAATTTTTAAACGTGCTGAGGAAGGTAGAAACAGGCGTCTGGTACCCCACTTTACAGCCAGTCTTTTAAAAATAGGAACATGTGTAAGTAGGCTGTTTAGGTTTTTACGTTGGTAACGCCACGTAGCGCTCTATATGAAAATTACTGACTGTGGTGTGTGAAGTCTGTGACTTGTTTTCATGGTTGGAATATTTGCTATTTTAGTGTTGGGCAGTTGGATGTGAACAGCGCGTAGCGTTGCTCAGTTGGAGGTGAGCCGCCAGCAGTGGTGGATGTGGGGAGAGAGATGGCAGAATTTTGAGAGCGGACGATCTGGACGTGTGTCCATCAGAAAGAGTAAATTTGTAATACTAGATGTCATGAACTGATATATATATATATATATATATATATATATATATATATATATATATATATATATATATATATATATGATTACTTATGAACATTATTAAGGTAAATACATTGTTTGTTCCCTATCAAAATCTTTCATTTGCTAACTATGCCTATCAGTAGTTAGTGCCTTCAGTAGTTAGAATCGTTTATTTAGCTGGCAGTATTGGCGCTCGCTGTATTGCAGTAGTTCGAGTAACGAAGATTTTTGTAAGGTAAGTGATTCATGAAAGGTATATGTTATTGTTAGCCAGGGTCATTCTTTTGTAGGGATTATTGAAAGTCAGATTACGTTGCGCTAAAAATATTGTGTGTCAGTTTAGTGATGATCAGAATAAGTAAAGAGTGAAATGTCTGAGTACGTTCAGTTCTGCTCATCTGTTTGAAAATCAAGTAACGTAAGAGGTTTATCAGCACAGTAATTCATTAATTTTTCTAAGGGGACGTTTCACATGTTAAACCCTTTTGTGCTCCGGTATTAGCATTTGTCCGCTGGCTTTCACTCATGCGAAAGGAACTTTATGGGTCAGTAAAATTTTGATAGTTTACTTACCTGAAATTGAAATAAAGCAAAATTAATTTTGCACTGCAGACCGGATTTTATGTACACAAAATTTTGCTTGTGTTTCAGTGTTATAATACGGAGTTCCCAGAACCCTCCTGATGATAACACTATACAGCATATTTTTTCGTACTACATCACTTTATAAACTATGTTTTCGCCTAACAGCGGATTTACCTACGTATTGTACGTGTATCAGTAGGGTAACTTTGGCCTTCTGTATCTCTGAAACTGATAGAGATATTAAGGAAATTTTCAAGGCATTTCGCCCTCGGGATCTTAGGAGTATATCACAAAAATTTCAGCCATTTGCTGTGCGTCGCCGTCTTGAAATCCGCGGCTCGGTTTTAGCAGCGAAAACTGATGTTTTTCATGTGTCCTCAGGAACCGCCAATGAACTAAATGGTGCCTCCATAAGTCCCTTAAGGCGCACCATAGACCATATACTATGAAAAAAAGAACCAACCGATTCGTTGGAGCAAGTGTGTATTATTCAAACTTTGACCCTGTATTGTAGGATGTAGTTGCAGTAAGACGAGCCTTCAGTTGAGTATATACATGTCACATGTTTACCACCAGTATATTTCTACAAAAAAAAAAAAAAAAGAAAGAAAGATATGCTAATGTTTCTTCAGCAGATGCTAAGTGAATTGGTCTTCATGGAAGTGGAACAAAATTTAAAAAAAAATTATTTAAGATGTAATAACGAATTTGTCACAACACATGTAAATGTGTAATAAATAGTTGTCCTAGGGCGTTATACAGACGCATGGTCAAGCAGAGATTACCTTTGCAACACTTATTTACATTGACCAACCTTCTGCATTGAAGACGTGCAGAAGTCAGGTTTTACATAACATTCAACTTATTTGATGTCAGTAATAATATATACAACAGCTGGTCGTACTGTGAAATTCATCAGCAAAGTAGAAGGAGCTGACCACCAATAAATCCTTCAGGCTCCCTTTAACCTGATGTTTATTAGCTAAACTTCTTATGGCAACTGCCAAGTTATTAAAAATATGTATCCCTGAATAACCGACACCTTTCAGGACCAAAGTAAGTGACTGTAAATCTTTATGCGGATTATTCTTTCCAGGAAGAATTTCCACTGTGCAGCGGAGCGTTCTATGATTCCAATCTTCCTGGCAGATTAAAAAGGAGTGCCCCACCGGTACTCGAACCCGGAACCTTTGTGTTCGCGGGTAACTGATCCAGACACGATCCTCGCCGCCCCCCAGCTCCCCCCCCCCCCCCCCCCCTTCGCCAGTACCTCTATACTACTGCTCATACTTGCAGAACTAGCACTTCTGGGTTATTGTTATTTCTAGTACTGATTCCATGACCTGAGTAGATGGTTTTCAAAAGAGATATTTACACAAATTTCATTACGAAATAAAAATGTCGGAAAAAAGTGTTTTATCGCTCAATAGTTGTTAAATTCACAGTTTACAACACCCCTTCTGACTCGGAAAATTTCAGTTTGGCTCTTTACGAGAAAAAAATGATTCGATATGAATATTTTCTTTCCGGGAGCTACCAAACGCGTTCAAAATTTCTGAAATGACTACATTCCATCTTCGAATCTAATTGTGTATTGTTTTCCACTGTTGGCCAGTTTCGGCTATTATGCCACATTCATACGGTAATTGGCGCGAATGAACAGAAACCACCATGGCAACCATGCCACCAGCAATGATGGAACATAAACAATAATTACAGGTACATAATAGGATACTTTAGTGTTGTGACCGTGTTGTTCAGATGTACGACGCAATGTTCTTTCGGACACGCATGCATGTCCAGAGGAACAAGCACTGCAACGCCCACAGACATTATGAAATACCTGAAACGTAATCTCAGTTGCGAATACGGACACCATCAACTGTATAATGGAATGTCGACAATGAAAATCTGGATTCGAGTTCCGGTCCGGCACATATTTCCATTGCCGATATTCAATTATACAGCAGACGGTTGTCCACAATTTAAAACTACGAATAATTTCTTATATAATTACAGGTGCACGCGAAAATGTTATTTCAGATCCCATTTGACGTTATGGAAGTACGAATATTTTTCAAATTTCTATATTACCTGTGTCTGAGATTGTCTTTGACGGATTCGCGGTATCCAGATACTGCTGGCTCCAGTAAGCAAGTATCGTTAAATACGATTGTCTATAGGCCGGCCGTTGTGACCGAGCGGTTCTAGGCGCTTCAGTCTGGAACCACGCGACCACAACGGTCGCAGATTCGAATCCTGCCTCGGGCATGGATGAATGTGATGTCCTTAGGTTAGTTCGGTTTAAGTAGTTCTAAGTTGTAGGGGACTGATGACCTCAGATGTTAAGTCCCATAGTGCTCAGAGCCATTTGAACCATTTGATTGTCTACAAATGGAGTGCATAGGGGTGTGACGATTGCATTATTGAGATGCCGAATATGATTGTCTAAATAAAATAACTTCTCAAAACATACGGCTGTGATTTCCCTTGGCAAATATTTGACCAGCCTCTGTCCCGATTCCACAATGGATCAACAGAGATCTTTTTATCTGCTTGCCGTGGTACGCTGCCTGACAAAAAAATGTTAAGCACCCAGGAGACCAGGAGGAAACAAAATAAAACTTCACGGATTGAGAGAGATGTAATGTTTTTTGAGTGATTACAAAATATAGTCAAAGTTACTAGGAACTTGGTAGTATGAACCCAATTACCAGTAAAATGGTGCACCACCTCTAGTCTGGAGGCACGCACTGACTGGTGGAAAGGTGTCATAAAGTATCCTCCGAGGCAGGCTACCTTACAAATGTTGTAACTGATCCTTGGTATTCCGAATACTGACACTGGGACACAGTTGACGTCCGAGATGGCTGCACCCATGTTTTGTCCGGGACAGGTCTGGAGATCTTGCTGGCCGCTGCAGTACCTCACCACACGGACAGTTCACAGAGGATGTAGCGTTGTATTGTGGTAAAACGATACCACGATACTGTCGCATGAGAGGTAACACAGGCGGTAACGTACCATTGTGACGTCAGAAGTCCCTCAATCACCACTAGCGGTGGTTTCGCCACCCCGTGACGCCAAGAAAAACACCACTGGGCCTCTCCAAAACATTGGAACAATGTGACCTCTGCGTAGGTCGCCACTAAACTTGTCAGTCATCCAGATTCGTTTAGCAACTTGATTCGTTGTTGAACACAATGCGACGCCATTAATCAGTAGTCGATGCTTCCTAGTCAGGGCGACACTGTAAATGCAGTCGTTTGTGTTGTTGTATTAACTGCAGCCTATGAATGGGACTGTAATTACATAGCTAAGCTGCTGGTAGTTCCAAGCAGTGGTGCGAGATGACAAAGAAGGTTGCAAAGAGTCCTTTACTTGTGCTTGGATGGAACATGCAGACGTGAAGGTGTTACGATGTGCCACGTGCACAATGCGGCAATCCCTTTTTGTGTTGATCAGTCATGGTCGACCAGATCCTTGAAGACGAATAAGCCTGCCATCACGTTCCAATTTCAAATCTCTAGTATGCAGCTCTACTGTATGATTAAATGATGATGGCGTCCTCTTGGGTAAAGTATTCCGGAGGTAAAATAGTCCCCCATTCGGATCTCCGGGCGGGGACTACTCAGGAGGACGTCGTTTTCATGAGAAAGAAAACTGGCGTTCTACGGATCGGAGCGTGGAATGTCAGATCCCTTAATCGGGCAGGTAGGTTAGAAAATTTAAAAAGGGAAATGGATAGGTTAAAGTTAGATATAGTGGGAATTAGTGAAGTTCGGTGGCAGGACGAACAAGACTTTTGGTCAGGTGATTACAGGGTTATAAATACAAAATCAAATAGGGGTAATGCAGGAGTAGGTTTAATAATGAATAAAAAATAGGAGTGCGGGTTAGCTACTACAAACAGCATAGTGAACGCATTATTGTGGCCAAGATAGACACGAAGCCCACGCCTACTACAGTAGTACAAGTTTACATGCCAACTAGCTCTGCAGATGATGAAGAAATAGATGAAATGTATGACGAGATAAAAGAAATTATTCAGGTAGTGAAAGGAGACGAAAATGTAATAGTCATAGGTGACTGGAATTTGTCAGTAGGAAAAGGGAGAGAAGGAAACATAGTACGTGAATATGGATTGGGGGGAAGGAATGAAAGAGGAAGCCGCCTTGTAGAATTTTGCACAGAGCATAACTTAATCATAGCCAACACTTGGTTCAAGAATCATAAAAGAAGGTTGTATACCTGGAAGAATCCTGGAGATACTAAAAGGTATCAGATAGATTATATAATGGTAAGACAGAGATTTAGGAACCAGGTTTTAAATTGTAAGACATTTCCTGGGGCAGATGTGGATTCTGACCACAATCTATTGGTTATGAACTGCAGATTGAAACTGAAGAAACTGCAAAAAGGTGGGAATTTAAGGAGATGGGACCTGGATAAACTGAAAGAACCAGAGGTTGTAGAGAGTTTCAGGAAGAGCATAAGGGAACAATTGAAAGGAATGGGGGAAAGAAATACAGTAGAAGAAGAATGGGTAGCTCTGAGGGATGAAGTAGTGAAGGCAGCAGAGGATCAAGTAGGTAAAAAGACGAGGGCTAATAGAAATCCTTGGGTAACAGAAGAAATATTGAATTTAATTGATGAAAGGAGAAAATATAAAAATGCAGTAAATGAAGTAGGCAAAAAGGAATACAAACGTCTCAAAAATGATATCGACAGGAAGTGCAAAATGGCTAAGCAGGGATGGCTAGAGGACAAATGTAAGGATGTGGAGGCTTGTCTCACTAGGGGTAAGATAGATACTGCCTACAGGAAAATTAAAGAGACCTTTGGAGAGAAGAGAACCACTTGTATGAATATCAAGAGCTCAGATGGCAACCCAGTTCTAAGCAAAGAAGGGAAGGCAGAAAGGTGGAAGGAGTATATAGAGGGTTTATACAAGGACGATGTACTTGAGGACAATATTATGGAAATGGAAGAGGATGTAGATGAAGACGAAATGGGAGATAAGATACTGCGTGAAGAGTTTGACAGAGCACTGAAAGACCTGAGTCGAAACAAGGCCCCGGGAGTAGACAACATTCCATTTGAACTACTGATGGCCTCGGGAGAGTCAGTCATGACGAAACTCTACCATCTGGTGAGCACGATGTATGAGACAGGAGAAATACCCTCAGACTTCAAGAAGAATATAATAATTCCAATCCCAAAGAAATCAGGTGTTGACAGATGTGAAAATTACCGAACTACCAGTTTAATAAGTCACAGCTGCAAAATACTAACGCGAATTCTTTACAGACGAATGGAAAAACTGGTAGAAGCTGACCTCGGGGAAGATCAGTTTGGATTCCGTAGAAATGTTGGAACACGTGAGGCAATACTGAGCTTACGACTTATCTTAGAAGAAAGATTAAGAAAAGGCAAACCTACGTTTCTAGCATTTGTAGACTTAGAGAAAGCTTTTTACAATGTTGACTGGAATACTCTCTTTCAAATTCTGAAGGTGGCAGGGGTAAAATACAGGGAGCGAAAGGCTATTTACAGTTTGTACAAAAACCAGATGGCAGTTATAAGAGTCGAGGAGCATGAAAGGGAAGCAGTGGTTGGGAAAGGAGTAAGACAGGGTTGTAGCCTCTCCCCGATGTTATTCAATCTGTATATTGAGCAAGCAGTAAAGGAAACAAAAGAAAAATTCGGAGTAGGTATTAAAATTCATGGAGAAGAAGTAAAAACTTTGAGGTTCGCCGATGACATTGTAATTCTGTCAGAGACAGCAAAGGACTTGGAAGAGCAGTTGAACGGAATGGACAGTGTCCTGAAAGGAGGATATAAGATGAACATCAATAAAAGCAAAACGAGGATAATGGAATGTAGTCAAATTAAGTCGGGTGATGCTGAGGGAATTAGATTAGGAAATGAGACACTTAAAGTAGTAAAGGAGTTTTGCTATTTAGGGAGTAAAATAACCGATGATGGTCGAAGTAGAGAGGATATAAAATGTAGACTGGCAATGGCAAGGAAAGCGTTTCTCAAGAAGAGGAATTTGTTAACATCGAGTATAGATTTAAGTGTCAGGAAGTCATTTCTGAAAGTATTTGTATGGAGTGTAGCCATGTATGGAAGTGAAACATGGACGATAACTAGTTTGGACAAGAAGAGAATAGAAGCTTTCGAAATTTGGTGCTACAGAAGAATGCTGAAGATAAAGTGGGTAGATCATGTAACTAATGAAGAGCTATTGAATAGGATTGGGGAGAAGAGAAGTTTGTGGCACAACTTGACTAGAAGAAGGGATCGGTTGGTAGGACATGTTTTGAGGCATCAAGGGATCACAAATTTAGCATTGGAGGGCAGTGTGGAGGGTAAAAATCGTAGAGGGAGACCAAGAGATGAATACACTAAGCAGATTCAGAAGAATGTAGGTTGCAGTAGATACTGGGAGATGAAGAAGCTTGCACAGGATAGAGTAGCATGGAGAGCTGCATCAAACCAGTCTGAGGACTGAAGACCACAACAACAACAGTATGTCCTGGTAAGGACAATAAACACGAACAGCACTAATGCACTCTGGCGCGCGTACAGAGCTACAATGATATCTTACCGTGGCATCTTGACTTCTTTGTCAGGCATTGTATTTTAGACTGAAGTGGTCAATGATGGGGCATGGAACAGGCCGAGGACTTTTCGAAGGAAACTGCACAGACATTCGTCTGAAGTGATTTAAGAAAACCACGGAGAAGTTGCTTGTGAGGGATCGAACATGTATTCGAACTCCATTAGTCCCGAATGAGTCCATGTTTGAGAGAACGACAAATGTTGCGCGTTGCGACTGACCAGTCAAAATGAGCAGCATTTCGCAGTAGCATCCCACACAATCAGGAGAAAATACTGGTTGTCCCACGTAAGTTGGACAGGTACATAGATTTGCGCTCAACATTCTCTGTGCGTGATTGTTCCCAAATTAGCGCCTACTTTTCTGAGAAATAAAGACTGGTAATTTTATTATTTTCTTATTTTCAAATTTGAAACACTTATGTTTCTTTGCTTCGAAATGGGCGATGTACTTTTTTCGACCACATAATGGCTCGTGAGACAAGTGTTACAATGCATCTCACTGACCGCAATGAATTTCTAATGTGAATAGCCTCGATGTGGGCTAAATATGAGACCGAAATATACCCGGTTTCACTTCCAAAGCTATGTAAATTTCAAATAGCGCCACTGAAACTGCGCTATACCAGTACATATTCGCGGTACCGAGCGGGGTGGCGCAATGGTGTTACGAAATGGTCAGCTATGGAGAACGCATTATCTGGCAGGAAAGGCAGTAACAGCCGCCGTAGCTCCAGTGAGCAGCGAAGCTTGACCAGAACCTATACATATCTTCTGTATGTATACCAGTGGTTCGCGGTCTGAGCTTAATTACCCCATGAGGAATAAAACGTATTTTTTTGAGGAGTAAAAGGAAAAAGGACTCCATTGTGTTTCAATCACGAAAGTAATTTGTAAAAGTTCATTAGTATTACCATTCATGTTTTTCAAATAGGCCACCAGAAACATACTTTACACTTTATACCGTGCATGTACGACTGTAAATTTGAGAGATATACAATACATATATTTAAATATCTTATGAGAATTCCTTCTCGGAGTTGTGGATAGTTCCGTAAATAGACTAGAACTTGCTTCATTATTTATTTCCCAACAATAAACGAATTAATTGACAGCACAACACAACAGTAACTATGTAATAGTTACTATACTGGTGTAGTGCCTACACTGCTTAATTATTATTATTATTAATATTGTTATTATTATCACTACCAGTGGTCAGACACATATCATTGAGAGCCTTGTGTCTACCAATTTCTGCCACTTCAGAAGCAAGAAGCCCAACAATAAAGTGATTCGCAAACAGTAGGCTTAAGTAGAGCGCACAAATTTGCAAGTCGGTTGGTTTTGGATGAGGGTGCAGGGTGTGTAGAAAGCATGTGTCGCTATGGGGAGGAGTGGTGCAGAGAAAACGTGCTTTGTAACAAGGGTCAACTCTCATGTGTAAAGCTTTCCCTTCTGAGAAGGAGTTGTAGTTATGACTCGCGAGGTACTGAAAACTGCTTCATCATTCTATAAGAAAGAACGTCAGGAACAAGCAGTACCAGCTCTCTTATTGACTCATTAATCCATCACGTATAATGGGTAGTCAAATGAGAACGACACAGACTGTATAATGTGGTGCGAACGTTAGTAACGCAAGTAGGTGTGAGGATATACACTTCTGGCCATTAAAATTGCTACGCCAGGAAGAAATGCAGATGATAAACGGGTATTCATTGGACAAATATATTATACTAGAACTGACATGTGATTGCATTTTCACGCAATTTCGGTGCAGAGATCCTGAGAAATCAGTACCCAGAACAACCACCTCTCGCCGTAATAACGGCCTTGATACGCTTGGGCATTGAGTCAAACAGAACTTGGATGGCGTGTACAAGTACAGCTGCCCATGCAGCTTCAACACGATACCACAGTTCATCAAGAATAGTGACTGGTGTATTGTGATGAGCCAGTTGCTCGGCCACCATTGACCAGACGTTTTCAATTGGTGAGAGATCTGGAGAATGTGCTGGCCAGGGCAGCAATCGAACATTCTCTGTATCCCGAAAGGCCCATACAGGACCTGCAACATGCGGTCGCGCATTATCCAGCTGAAATGTGGGGTTTCGCAGGGATCGAATGAAGGGTAGAGCCACGCGTCGTAACACATCTGAAATGTAACGTCCACTGTTCAAAGAACCGTCCATGCGAACAAGAGGTGACCGAGACGTGTAACCAATGGCACTCCATACCATCACGCCGGGTGATACGCCAGTATGGCGATGACTAATACACGCTTCCAATGTGCGTTCACGGCGATGTCACCAAACACGGATGCGACCATCATGATGCTCTAAGCAGAACCTGGATTCATCCGAAAAAATGACGTTTTGCCATTCGTTCACCCAGGTTCGTCGTTGAGTACACCATCACAGGCGCTCCTGTCTGTGATGCAGCGTCAAGGGTAACCGCAGCCATGGTCTCCGCGTTGATAGTCCATGCTGCTGCAAACGTCGTCGAACTGTTCGTGCAGATGTTTGTTGTCTTACAAACATCCCCATCTGTTGACTCAGGTATTGAGACGTGGCTGCACGATCCTTTACAGCCATGAGGATAAGATGCCTGTCATCTCGACTGCTAGTGATACGAGGCCGTTGGGATCCAGCACGGCGTTCCGTATTACCCTCCTGAACCCCCGATTCCATATTCTACTAACAGTCATTGGATCTCGACCAACGGTAGCAGCAATGTCGCGATGCGATAAACCGCAATCGCGATAGGCTACAATCCGACCTTTATCAAAGTCGGAAACGTGACGGTACGCTTTTCTCCTCCTTGCACGAGGCATTACAACAACGTTTCACCAGGCAACGCCGGTCAACTGCTGTTTGTGTATGAGAAATCGGCTGGAAACTTTCCTCATGTGAGCACGTTGTAGATGTCGCCACCGGCGAATGCTCTGAAAAGCTTATCATTTGCATATCACAGCATCTTCTTCCTGTCGGTTAAATTTCGCGTTTGTAGCACGTCATCTTCGTGGTGTAGCAATTTTAATGGCCAGTAATGTTAGTGCTCCCTATTAGGTATCAGGGAGGAACATTCTTCGCTGAGCCATTTCTGTGTGAGACCTGCTAGACGTGATGTCAGCGTGTCGCATGTGCGTCTGACGTCACGTGGAGGCCGGAAAGAGGCGGTTTTTGATTGTGGAAGGCGTGTCAGGAAGTGAAATTCATGCTCGAATGTCTCCCGTGTATGGCGAACTCAGTATCTCACGTACGTGTGTGTTTCGGTGGAATAAACGATTTCGAGAAGATGGTCAGTGAAGGACACCAGTCGGTCAGGACAAGCTGATCGTGTGATTACCCCTTCTGCCATTGCTGCGCAGGGATGCAGCCGTCAGAAATACCGAGGGCGGACGGTAGAAGACATGTTGGGCCATCAGTCACGGTACCGTTCACAGGGCATCTGAAGTTAGGGCATCTGAAGTTCCGGAAAAATCTATGCGCAATGAGTTCTTCACAGCGCAAAGGTGGAGCAGAAGTTGAACAGAATGTCAACATCACTGCACCACTGCAACGGTATCACGATGAAGAATATTGTGGCCTGTCCCGTACTGTCGCGGGAGCTGAAACGTGGTGTCAACGTTCTGAGCCGCAGAGTAACCGTCAGAGCCAACAATGGAAGCACATTGACTCACTTCCACCCCCAACCCCGCCCCCACCCGCCATCAAAAAAATCCTAACCCTTCTACGCCAGCTCCGTTAAAGTCATGACGATCTTTTTCTTTGACTGTAAGGATTCGCTGCGTGTTGACTTTCTGGAACACGTAGCCACAATTAACGCACAGCTGTAAGTGGACACTCTGCAAAAACTGAAGGGCGCCATCAAGTCCAAATGCCCAGGAATGTTGACGAATTGTCTCATTCTGTTGCAGTATAATGCCCGCCCTCGTGTTGTCAAGACTGTTTAGATTACTGTGCACAAGTTTCGCTGGGAAGCCCTTACCCATCCTCCATACAGTCCCGATCTCTCCCAACGCGATTTTCATATTTCTGGAGCCCTTAAGGAAACCACTCGTGGCTGCCGATTTTCTTTGGACGAAGGGGTGCACACCTGGCTACAGTCATGGTTCCGTAAGCAACCGCAAACATTTTTCCGTGAAGGCATTGACCTTCTTGTCTCACATTGGGATAAATTATAAGCAGTTATGGCGATTACTTTTGAAATAATAATTAGTTTACCTATATCCATCGCCGGCTGGGTTGGCCGAGCGGTTCTAGGCGTTACAGTCTGGAACCGCGCGACCACTACGGTCGCAGGTTCGAATCCTGCCTTGAGAATGGATGTGTGTGATGTCCTTAGGTTAGTTAGGTTTAAGTAGTTCTAAGTTCTAGGGGACTGATGACGTTAGAAGTTAAGTCCCATAGTGCTCAGAGCCATTTGAACCATTTGAACCTATATCCATCTGTTTCCTTTCCATTTAACTGCCCCTTATGACGTAACACCTACAGAAACTAAATATCACTTATCTTCTGTCATTTTAATAATGAAAGTGTTCAAAGAAAAATCTTTATTCTAGAGTTTAGGGGGATGGGGGTGGAGGATAATAGCAGAAATCTGATTTCACTCAGGATCAATGGTCTTAGGATAGGTGGGAACTACTGATCTACAGGTTTAAGTCTCGAGCCTGTTTTTCTTTCTGCATTGGGAAGGGTTATCTCAGGCGCTACTGCAAGGATTTTGATACGGTTTTGATTAAGATACAGGCTTATTCACGAGGAAGGTTTGTGTACATAATTTACTATTGCTACTCCAGACAAGGTGTCTGGCCGTGGGAAGCCGGGGCTGGTGTTCAGACAGAATAAAAAACACATTGTGTTAAACTATGACATTTCGAAATAAAATTCAACAAAGTGATGGGCTTTCCGTCTGTGTCAGAGGACTATGACCTGTACAGATACGGGTCAGTGCCACCTGATCTCCTTTCTGTGACTAGAAGGTGGGTTGCCACGGTCGGACAGTTGGCGTCTCCGCTGGCAGTTTATGTTGGGACACTTACGGACACTCTTGCTCCCAATGGCTCAAGACTCTCTGGCTTAACTCCAAGGAAATGGCTCTTAAGAGAACAACACATGTTTCTACAATGTGTGCATGACAAGCTTGCTTGGCTCCAGTTTCAGCTTCCTCATTTTCCTGGATTCCGTCGTGGCCTGGTACCCAGCAGAACTCTACTTCTTGTCCTAAGTCATGCAGATGCACCATTAGTTTTCCCACCTTAAGGATTTGAAAACTTTCTCCGGGCTACTATGAACAGTAAATCTCCTTTCTGGCTTTTCTTTCAATTTTGAACTTTCCATTATTCTAAAGTGTAACTGAAGGCGTAGCGTTAATGCGTACACTATTACGGAACACTGTCAATTTCACGGAATGCCTTGATTCTCTAGGATTGTTAATACAAATTTTGTTGCCAAAAATGTTTCTCAGACGATGTGAATCCCAGTTAGAGTGGTAATTTATTCCCATTCCTCCGTTATTACGTGTGCGAGCAAACGTGTTTGGTGACGCTCTCACTTACTGAGCCTTTTGGCCCTAACGACATGGCAATAAATCAAACAAAATTTGAATGTAAGTGAGAGAAATGTTCCATATAGCTAATGTCAGAATTAAAAGTTCAGTCGAACTGCCAACTGAACGAGTGTACGACGAAGCACTCAACGATGACTTGTCCTAGACATGTTCAGTGGGTGGTATGATAAAGCAGTGGGCGTTGATTTCTACGGTACCGCCAAAAAGTTTCAACCACTGGTTGTGAGAGTAAGAACGAATTTTTAAATGATCTCCAAATTTACTACTGCATTATCGATTTCGGGGCTACTAGCCTGGTCTTCAGATACATGTACATCGACATATGTGTGGCACATTTTTCTTAGGACCATGGCTTGCTGTCGTCAGTTGTCCTGCAGTAACTTTTACGATCAAACCAGGGCCTACAGCACCACTCAATGAAGTGTCGTCCTCAGTGGTCGGCCGTAGAATTCTGGAAAGTTTGCTTCGAAAAGGCGTCGGCATTTTCCTTGCCTCATCCATGATCAGGCCAGTCTAAAATACGACGACAAGCAAGTGGAAGAGGTTGACAGAGTTAAGAACTTGGCATTACACCATCATAATAGTAAATTCACACGCGCGAAGCATACCGCAGAACTGCTGAAGGGCCTAAATAAATCTTTATTTGCAAAATTTACGGCTGACCACTGAAAATGAGGCTAGTAGCCCCGAAATCGATCACTTTACAGTAAAACTAAAGATCGTTTAATTGCAGTGTGAGAAAAATTCATTCTTACTCTCAAATTTATCATACGACTGCGTTTCCCACTCGTGCCACCCATGAATGAACACTTTCCTGGAGGAAAATGGTTCCTGGAACTCGTTACAATAGGGAAACCACTTCCTGGCGCAGCGACTGCTGTTTAAACAGTGTGTTTCCGTAAGAGCATGCAGAAATGTAGTAAGACATAGAAACAATTCGGGGTAGGGAACCTGGGGTCGGAGAATCCAGCTTAAGAGACGTGAAAGTAAACATGCCTACCGCTTTGTCTGGCATTACTGCTCTCCAGTTTATTTACAACCAACATGCGTACAAGTTTACACGTACTGTGTTTATTTACATGTACATTCTTTATTTTCTGCGACGAAAGGAGGAGGTAGAGTATGATTACTAGGAAGTCGTAATGCCGGTTTTGTTTACTTGTCCACAAGACAGCTTCTGCTGTGTCGTATTTACACTGTCTCAGAACGTGCTATGAATCGACGACAGGCACATTCATTGCTCACAAGGGAACCTCCCCATCGCACCCCCCCCCCCCCCCTCAGATTTAGTTATAAGTTGGCACAGTGGATAGGCCTTGAAAAACTGAACACAGATCAATCGAGAAAACAGGAAGAAGCTGTGCGGAAGTATGAAAAAATTAAGCAAAATATACAAACTGAGTTGTTTATGCATATCATATTCCACATCAAGGACAGGTCCCGTGGTTAGCGTGAGCAGCTGCAGTACGAGAGGACCTTGGTTCAAGTCTTCCCTCGAGTGAAAATTTTAATTTTTTATTTTCAGACAATTATTACCTGTCCGTCCGTCCGTCCGATGCGATCACTTTTTTGGGAGTGATTATCACATCCACAAGAAAACCTAAATCGTACAAGGTAGAAGAATCTTTTTACCCATTCGCCAAGTGTACAAGTTAGGCGGGTCGACAACATATGCCGTTACCAGTGTCATATAGAATATATCAGACGTGTCTTCCTGTGGAGGAATCGGTTGACCTATGACCTTGCGATCAAACTTTTTCGGTTCCCATTGGATAGGCACGTCCTTTCGTCTACTAATGGCACGGTTTAGCGGTGCGGTCGCAAAACACAGGCACTAAACTTATTACAGTGAACAGAGACGTCAATGAACGAACGGACAGATAATTGTCTGAAAATAAAAAATTAAAATTTTCCCTCGAAGGAAGACTTGATCCAAGGACCTCTTGCACTGCAACTGCTCACGCTAACCACGGGACCACGGCGCTCATGAGCTTATATTCTCCAAGATGTTGCATATCATATGCATAGACCACTCAGTTTTTGTATTTTGCTTATTTTTTTCATACTTCCACACAACTTCTTCCTGTTTTCTCGATTGATCTGTGTTCAGTTTTTCAAGGCCTATCCACTGTGCCAAGTTATAACTACATCTGAGGGGGGTGCGATGGGGAGGTCAGTGCTATTCAGAGACGTACAGCACAATACGATGGAGCAGTACTGGTACAGTTTCGCAGAACTCACTGACATGAATCTTTTCTAGAGAGAAGTACGTTGCAATGCTCCCGCTGCTGAAGGGCTGTGCAGGGAACTATTTCCTAACAGGCAACATCCGTCACGACGCATGTTTATTTCTCTCGATCTACGAATTTCTTTGTCTTCATTATATCACAAATAACGCAATTGTTTGGAATGTCAGTAATTTTTTTATTGAGAGAATTTCGTATTTCTTGTGGTCTTCTTATATTGTACAGTATTTTTTTACAATAATCAAAGTTTAATTAATGATGTGAGTTACTTTTATTGCATGGCAGATCTCATTCTTATGAGAAAACAGTTCGTAGTCAGAAATTACCAGGTGATGTGCTAAGCAAGCAGATTAGGTTATAGTGAACAGAGTAGATATCTCAAACAGTAATTTTCCTTCCGAGTAGAGCATTATTTTATTTTTGTGGACATTTCAAGTCAGATATTGCACTTCATATCACGCACTTTTCATAGTGTATTTCAGTACTGAGTTTTAGTTAAATAGCTTTCACTGAGTTACTTTTGTCATTTAATTAGATTAGTTTTCATTTTTCCAGTCTCAGTATTTCACTAAGCTTCAAGTTTTGTTTCACGACACTCTTCACGTGTGCAACACAGCGTAGACCAACAGTCACTATTGCTCAGCAATTGCATACGATATCTAACGCTCACATTACAAGAGGAGAAAGTTTTTGAAAAAAGAATATTCAGTACTTTCATTTATAGATAAATTTTTATAGAAAGCTTACAAGGTGCACATCTTCTGAGCGTACTGCGCTACAATGTCCACCTGAAAAGTTCTAGTAACGTTAAACACACACAGTTACTATAAACTACTCCCACCAGTCTTGAATCTATAGGCATGGATCTTTATATACTGTAAATATTCTCACATAAGGATGAAATGTTAATCAACATATTCTACAGCCATTGTGTAACTTTTTTACTTTCGTCATTACGTATACACGCCTGTATTTTCTTCATTGGTTGAGGATCTCCTTTTGTGGTTTCCTAGGTGTGAAAGCCATGTTGCAGATAAGACAATCCTTCCTGTTAAAAAAATATTGATCTTGTCGTTTAGTTATTTATGTTACTTGCAGCGAATTCCGTTAGAGAAGGCGAGGTTGTTTGACAGGCTAGATCGTGTATAAGATTAAAGCCTACACTCTGCCCACAGTCCTCTTGATATTCCAGCACGCACGATGCCGTGGGCTGCCGGGTATGTGTTCGCCCATGCAACCGCATTCTTTCCGGACTCCAGTTACACTTGACTTCACACAGCCCAGACTACAGCGACGACTGAATTCGTGTACACTCGCGGTCTAGGTTTCAAATGGCCCTTCACCATCGTGTATCTCAAATGTTGTCTTTCCAACGTCTCCGTCTATTAGGAACCAGCGTCTCCAAACCATTGAATGGTAGGTCTTACGGACTTGTTGTTCAACACAGTAAAAGTAAAATTTTGCACTTCACAAAATGAAAAAAAGTATTATCCTATGCCTTCAATATAAATGAATCAAAATTGGAATCAGTCAAATAGCTGGGCGTAAGAGAGCTATAAAACGGAATGATTCATTTGTAAAAGTACTAGAGAAGTGTAATAACTTCAGAAAGTAGGTTACTTACAAAACATCTACATGCACAGTTACACCAACATGATAACTCTGCAGTTCGCAATTAAGTGACTGGCGGAGAGTTATCCAAACGACCTTTAAGCTACTTCTCTAACGTTCCACTCTCGAACAGCGCGCGGGAAAAACGAACACTTAAATCTTTCCTCACGAGCTCTGATTTCTCTTATTTTATTATGATGATCATTTCCTGTTTGTAGGTAGGCACCAACAAAATATTTTACGCTCTAAGGAGAAAGTTGGTGACTGACATTTCATTAGAAGATCATGCCGCATCGAAAAACGCCTTTGTTTTGATGTTTGCCACCCCAACTCGGGTATCGTATCCCTGGCACTCTTTCCCTTATTTCGCGATAACACAAAACTAGCTGCCCCTCTTTGAAATTTCTCGATGTCCACCGTCAATTATATCTGATGCGGATCCCACACCGCACAGCAATATTCCAGAAGATGGTGGACAAGAATAGTGTAAGCAATCTCTTTAGTAAATCTGTGAAATTATCTAAGTATTCTCCCAATAAATCGCATTCTTTGGTTTGCTTTCTCCACAACATTTTCTATGACAGTGTTCCAGTTAAAGTTATTTGTGATTTAATCCCTAAGTATTTAGTTCAGTTTACAGCCTTCAGATATTTGTGAATTATCTTGTAACCGAAAATTAAGCAGAGTCCTTTTAGTACTCATGTGGATGACCTCACATTTTTCATTATTTAGAGTCAATTGCGACTTTTGGCACCATACAGATATCTTGGCTAAATCATTTTTCAACTCGTTTTGATCATCTGCTGACTTTACAAGACGGCGAGTGATAGCATCATCAGCAAAAAATTAAAAGAACTGCTTATATTGTTTCCTAAATCGTTTATGTAGATCAGGAACAACAGGGGCCTATAACACTTCCTTGGCGAGCGCCAGATATTTACTTCTGTTTTACCCGATAATTTTCTGTCAATTATTGTGAACTGTGACTTTTCTGATTGGAAATCACGAATCCATTCACACAACTGAGACGATACTCCACAGGCATGCAGTTTGATTACAAGTCGCTTGTGAGGAACGGTTTCAAAAGCCTTCTGGGAATCTAAAAATATGGAATCAATTTGTCGGCCCCTGTCGATAGCACTCGTTAATTAGTGAGAACAATGAGCTGGTTCTGTTTCACAAAACGAATTTTCTAAATTCCATGTTGCCTATTTGTCAATAAATCGCTTTCTTCGATGTAAGTCATAGTAGTGAGCACAGAGGATGTTAAGAAATCTTACTACAAATCGTCGTTGGTGATATGGGTCTGAAAATCAGCAGATGGTGTGACTGCCGGCCGCGGTGGCCGTGCGGTTCTAGGCGCTCCAGTCCGGAGCCGCGCTGCTGCTGCGGTCGCAGGTTCGAATCCTGCCTCGGGCATGGGTGTGTGTGATGTCCTTAGGTTAGTTAGGTTTAAGTAGTTCTAAGTTCTAGGGGACTGATGACCACAGCAGTTGAGTCCCATAGTGCTCAGAGCCATTTGAACCATTTTTGATGGTGTGACTAGTACAACTTTCCAGTCTCTGGGTACAGATATTTCTACGAGCGAGCTGTTGTATATGATTGCTACGAATGGAACTATTGTATCAACATACTCTGAACTGACTGGTATAAAGCATGGACCGGAGGCTTTGCATTTCTCAACTGTCTTAAGCTGCCTCGCAACACCGAGGATATCTACGTTTAAGCTAGTCATTTTGGTAGTTGTTCTTGGTTCGAATTCTAGAATATTTACTTCGTCTTCTTTTGTGAAGGAATCTCGGAAAAGCGTGTTTAGTTCTTTTTTTTTCTTATTTTTATTAGGTTTTATGGGGTCAAACTGCTGAGGTCATCGGTCCCTAAGCTTACACACTATTTAATCTAACTTCAACTAACTTACGCTAAGGACGACACGCACGCCGATGCCCGAGGGAGGACTCGAACCTCCGAGCCTGCGTGTTTAGTAACTCTACTTTGGTGGCACTGTGATCACTAACATCACCATTTTTATCTCGTATTGAAGGTATTGATTGCGTCTTGCCACTGTTGTACTTTAAATACGGACAGAATATTTTTGGGTTTTCTGCCAGGTTTCGAGACAGTTTCGCTGTGTAAAGTACTAAAAGCATCTCGCATTGAAGTTCGCGCTAAATTTAGAGCTTCAGTAAAACATCGCCAGTCTTGAGGGTTTTGCGTTTTTTTACATGTGGCATAATACTTCTTTTGCTGCGTCTACAACAGTGCTCTGACCTGTTCTGTGTACCATGATGGATCAGTACCATCAACACACGTGCCACCAATCCTAGAATATTGCTCAAATGTGTAAGACCCAAACTAATTAGGACTGATAGGAGATATGTAACGGATACAGACAAGGGTAGCACAAATGCTCATTGTATTATTCGAGTCATGGGGAGATGCTGAAAAACCGGAACTAGCAGACGCCTGAAGACACATGCCAACTATGCCGGGAAAATGCCTACTGACAGAGCGTAGAGAATCAGTACTGAGGAATCTAGGAACATAGTACGACCTCCTATGTCCTATTTCCATAAAGAATAGGCTAATTACGGGGCACGCAGAGGTATTTAAGTACGCGAATAGAATGGGAGCACGCCCTAATTAGTGGTAGAATGCACTTGACTGTCGTTTAAGAAAATATAGATATGGATGTAGATGCAAAGTCCACGTATCATCATGATTCTCTTACCGTTCATCCTCCACCCCTTCTCGTTTTTGTGCCCTCCAGGCAATTCCCTTATTATTCTTCTTTTTCTTTTGTTTCCTCCAACTTCACCCTCATCCCGATGTTTTATTCTCCCTGTCAATATTTATTTCTCTTGTTTTTTAAAACACGGCGTCACGGAGATCGCGCCCATTGCACGCGTCCTAGCTACGAAAACCGAGTTGAGCTGCTGTGCATAACAGCATGAAATCAGTCGAGAAAACGATGACTAAAGAAACAGATATACACTGCTTGACAACTGCTAAAGAACAACTGACACTTGCTTAGGAACAACAGCCAACTGCTACGAGTATCTGATGACTGCTACGGAACACCCGACCAATGATTGTGAAAGGAAATGTAGAGAGCGGGACATGTTAAATTCAGTGGAACCTGTGCACGAATTCTCTGTATGCATTCCACATGCAGTACGGTGTTTGACGAAAGTTCATGTGGAACCCTTTAATGCGACATTTGATGTGGTACGGCATGTCTGTGCACGAGCAGTTGGACGGCTCGAAACCGGCTAAATTGTCACTACTGTGAGCGTCCGAAAGTGTCATATCGCGATTGAAAAAGGCGGAAATTCTATGCGAAAGCAGGCTGATGGTCGTAGACAAACCACCGCACCGCAAGAGGATCGATTCGTAGCCCAATTGGCGATAAGGAACAGACATCCCACTGCTAGAGAGATGGCTGCAGACCTTGCAGCAGCTACCAGTACGAGTAGGTGTGTCTCTGCCAGAACCATTTCGCGGCGATTAAATCCGGCTGGTTTGTATGCTCGGAAGCCTGTTGAGTGCATCCCATTTCAACCAAGCCATCATCGAGAAAGCGTGTAGGGAACTTGTTGGTTGGGGTCAGCTGCAGTGGTCCAGAGTGATGTTCTCCGACGAATCTCGTTTGATTGTGGTAAGTAATTCTGGCCACCTATAGAAAGAACACGTTACATATAACAGAATGTTCATGAATGTTATCGGTATTGCCTAGGCTTCGTGGTGTGGGTAGGCATTATGCACAATGGCAGAACACCGCCGCATATCTTGAGTTGGGTCCCGACTTTCTGCTTATGGACAACATTCCCTGCCCACATAGAGCCGCTGCGGTGTCAGACACACTGGAAAGTGAAGATATTGAACAAATGGAATGGCCTGCCTTCTCCCTCTACCTGAGCCCCATAGAGCATACCTCGGATGCTTTTGGCAAACGTGCTTCTCAATGAGCCATCCCCCCCCCCCCCTCCCCCATCCCCGAAACGTGCGAGAACTGAAAACAGTCTTGCGAGAGGAATAGGACAATGTTCTCCCAAGGGCTCTTCAACAGTTTGGTAGCCAGCATGAACAATGGATACAAAATATGCATCAGTGCCCGAGGAGGCATATTCCTTACTGAACCGGCCGCGGTGGCCGAGAGGTTCTAGGCGCTTGAGTCCGGAACCGCGCGATTGCTACGGTCGCAGGTTCGAATCCTGCCTCGGGCATGGATGTGTGTGATGTCCTTAGGTTAGTTAGGTTTAAGTATTTCTAAGTTCTAGGGGACTGATGACCTCAGATGTTAAGTCCCAGTGCTCAGAGCCATTTGAATCATTCCTTACTGAAAGTCCAGTATCGACTTTTAAGTTGGGAGTGTGACTTGTCAAACATGAACGCTATTTAAGTATGGTGTTCTGCTTTCGGATTGGTGAAATCTATACCATTTTTCGTTATAAATATACCACTCCACCTCTGTTACGTATGTACTGTGTTTCACGTGGGCCATCATTGCCTGTGATTATTCCTATCCAACCGCGTCTCTGTTCCTTAGCAGTTGTCAGGCAGTGTATTTTGTGTAGGTGATGTTACATAGCCTGTAGCTGCTTGAAAAAGTGACTCTTTCAAAGGGTGTTGATAAAATAAATCTTTATTAATATTTTTTTCGAAAACTGGTATTTTGATACTCTGGTTGGGTACATAATATAAGTTGACCTTGAAAAGAAGAAAATATTTATAAATTACCGATCATATGATCGTCTTTAAGTTTTAGTATAAAATTATTTACAGCAGCCTGCATGAGAATGCACTTACTGTGGCGTCAAATGAAATAAAAACAATCGTGCGTCGCTACTGCCAGTAGTAAATTGAAATATACGGATGGCCGTAAAATGCACTGCAGTAGTTAATTAACCTTCGTCCATCATAGCAATCGTAGTCCATCCTTACGAATGGAGTACAACTTGCACACTGACGTACTGAGAACTGTGTTTGTATTCCACTACTCAACGTCATCTGCTGTAGGCATCTTTCGTACCATGTTTTCGTGTAGGCATGGACAAACGTCTGTCTTGAAGAGTCTATAGTCATTTATCCGTATGCTGGAATAGTTTATTTCAGGTTGGGAACTGCGAGGCATGTCTTAAGCAAGTCGCCTTGCTCTCAGATACGGCAGCCAAAAGGCGGGCAGAATCGGTTGGCGAGGGTCGCTTAGCCAGTGGAAAAATCGATACTTTCTGCTCTTCTGCTCGCTGTTGTGAACACACTCTCTCCTTCCGCCTGGTGCCGTGAGGTTAAACTGTTCTGTTTAGTTTAGACGCTTTGTCTTGTGATAAAGAAATGAACACTTGAAGTATAGTTCTGAACTATGGTGAGATGCGTGCTTGGTTGCGCTGCCTTCGCACAATTGTACTTTGGGGCACATCAGATTTATCTACGCAAAATACTTTTCAGGTGCATCCAAAGTGGGCAATATTAGTTAACTGTTCGAGTTCACAGTTTCGTTAGAATTCGTGGTATCATTGTCCAGTTTCTATTCAATTATTCGGGTTTGCAAGGTGATAATCTCGTTGGTTTCCCACTCATTAAATTATATCTACATCTACATTTACATGACTACTCTGCAATTCCCACTTAAGGGCCTGACCGCTCTCTAAAAGCCCGTGGGAAAAATGAACATTTAAATACTTCTGTACGAGCTACGATATCTCTTACTTTGTTATCATGATCATTTCTCCTTATGTAGGTTGGTACAATAATATATTCTCACATTGAGGACAAAGCTGATGAGAGAAATTTCGTGAAAAGATCTCGCTCCAAAGAAAAACGCCTTTATTTTAATGATTGGCATCCTGGCTCGCTCGTCGTGTTCGTGACACTCTCTCCCCTATTTTCGCGCGATAATGCAAAACGAACTAACCATCTTTGAACTATTTCGATGTCCTCCGTCGATCCTATCTGGTAAGGACCCCATACAGCACAGCATTACTCTAGTAGCGGATGAACACATGTAGTGTAGCAGTCTCTTTAATAGACCCGTCGCATCTTCTAAGCGTTCTGTCAATAAAACACAGGTCTTTGGTTTGCATACTCCACACCATTACCTATGTGATCCTTGCAGTTTTGCCGGCCGGGGTGGCCGAGCGGTTCTACGCGCTACAGTCTGGAACCGCGAGACCGCTACGGTCGCAGGTTCGAATCCTACCTCGGGCATGGATGTGTGTGATGTCCTTAGGTTAGTTAGGTTTCAGTAGTTCTAAGTTCTAGGGGACTGATGACCTCAGATGTTAAGTCCCATAGTGCTCAGAGCCATTTGGACCATTTGGACCTTGCAGTTTACGTTGTTAGTAACTGGAATTCCTAGGTATTTAGTCGAATTGACAGTCTTTGAATTTGGGTGATTTAACATATAACCGAAATTTAACAGATTTCTTTTTGTATTCATATGGATGACCTCAGAGTTTTCTTCACTGAGAGACAATTGCCGTTTTTTGCACCATACAGATATTGTGCCTAAGCAATTTTATAATTCGTTTTGATCTTCTGATGACTTAACTAGAGGATAAATAAGAGCATCATTTGCAAACGATTTAAGAGGACTGCTTAGATTGTCTCATAAATCTTTTATGTAGATTAGGAACAGTAAAGAGCGTAGAACACCTTCTTGGAGAGTGCCAGATATCATTTCTGTTTTACTCGATTATTTTCAGTTTATTACGACGTATCACTGCGATCTGTCTGACAGGAAATCACGAATCCAGTCGTTCTCTTGTGAGAAATGGTGTCAAGAGCCTTCTGGAATTCTGTCTTGGGCGTTAATAAAAATGTAGGTTATTCTTCTTGTCTTTTGAAGACGTACTCTCATGTAATGGCAATTGGTCCGTTGAAGGGCACTTTTATGTGACATATTTTCTGAACATATATATTCAGTATTCATATAATTGGGGATTTATATAAGCTTGTTCTTCACTCCTCTAATCTCTGTTCAAATCTTTACACAATTTCAATTAAGGATTACATTCTCGAACGAACTACGTTTCCCTTTTACCACATGTTAAGCAGAGAGAGAATGAATTGCATTCAGCGGTGACGGTACTTTTTTTATTTTTAAATGAAATTTTCTGCTTGTCGTGTAAGTTATTGTGTTGTGTTTCAGCAAGCCACGTGGTTGCAGCGACGGAGATTTCGACATTTTTCTGTCACACAAGCTCAAACCTTTTCAGTTTATTAGGTGTTGAAGGATACAGAGTGTGCAGACATTTGTGTTGCACGAATAGCATCTATCAGTTGTTTTTCACCTACGCGTATCGATGTAGCTCCATGTCATCTTCCATAAGGATTATAATTTCAGTTTTTCTTGGTTTAGTTTATATTGAAACCGCTTTTAATTATTCGGTTCGCTAAGAGAAAATTCTTTGTCACTGTGAAATCTCGAGCAACATTAGTCGGATTGTGTTTGGTCACTTGAGTCGTATTTCACATGAAGCGACAGCGCATTGAAAAAAGGGATCATAGTCATTTATGAACTCACTGCATAAGGTTTACAACTGTAACAGGCTTTCATTATTGACGGCAGTGAGGCGCAAGATGATTTTTATTTCATTTGGCCCCATGTGAAGAAGGCTGCCACACAGGCTGTTGTAAATGATTTTACAATACCTGGTTACAAACGAACGATGGAAACCGGTCGTTAACAAATATTTATTTCATTATAGCCGACATTCGTCACCAGAGAAATCAGCTACTTTATCCAAATGTTTAAATGTTCAAATGTGTGTGAATTTCTAAGGAACCAAACTGCTTAGGTCATGGGTCCCTAGACTTACACACTACTTAAACTAATTCAAAACTAACTTACGCTAAGAACAACACACACATCCATGCCCGAGGGAGGACTCGAACCTCCGGCGGGAGGGGCCGCGCAGTCCGTGACATGGCGTCTCAAACCGAGCGGCCACGCAGCGTGGCGCTACTTTATTCACATTTAAAATAATTTATAACATCGTTTATTTTCAATAACAGTTGCACATTTGCAACATGTGCTATTGTGACTGAAAATAAACGATATCTTAAAATATAATGTGTTAAAGAATTACTTAATCAGTTCTGTTGTGAAATATTAGTCTGATGCATAAGTTCGTAGGGTTTTTGTTTTGAACGCTGGTATTCCGGTTGCTATGGGCTTATTTGTAGATTGTCATTTTTTATTTGTAGTTCACTGTTGCTATTTGACTTTACATATTGTCATTTTGTCATTTGGAGACAGTGAGTGGAGCTGTGAAGGCTAGAAAATGGAACGCTACTTGGAGAAATCCGAACATTTACGACATGTTGTTGTGTTTGAGTTCAATAGAAGGGTGAAAGCAGCGGGGGCAGCCAGAAACATTTGCGCCATGTATGGGAATAATTCTATTGGGCAGAGCGCGGCCAGAAAATCGTTTTCTTGTTTTAAATAGGATCGTTTTGCTATTAGTGACTCCCCACGTTTTGGTAGACATCCTGGGTAGACGTTCCAGAATGATCCACGTCATTGTAGTCAAAAAACTGGCAAATGTGGTGAACTGTGACCATTCCACAATCGTGCAACATTAGGACGCAATGGGGAAGATGCAAAAGTCGGGTTTGTGAGTACCTCTTTCTCTAATCCAAAACCTCAAAAATCAGCGGGTGGCCACATGTGCGTCTCTGCTAGCTCGTCATCACTTGGCTCGTGAACAACGTCGACCATTCGTATCCTGTACCGTTACTGGTGACGAGAGATGGTGTCTTTGTGCTAACATGCACATCCACAAAAGATAATGTTATGTTTTGTGGTGTATTACAAATTGCTAACCCGAGGTGTAACCATCACTGCTGACATTTCTTGTCAACAGCTGAGACGTCTTGCAGAAGCAATCCAAGAACAGCGACAAGGGAAGACTGCGTAAAGTGATGCTACTCCACGATAACGCCCACGTTCTGCCAGACTGGCAAAAAACATTGTACACGAGTTGGATTGAGAAGTCATTTCGCACCTACCTTATTCACCTGTTCTTGCACCCTCAGATTTTCATCTTCAACGAACTTCCTTTCCGGATGAAAATGCGCTCAGAACATCGATTGACGAGATCTTTGCCTCAAAAGCACGTGATTTCTACAGTGACGGAGTCGAAAAGTTTCTCCAGCGTTGGCAGACTGTCGTACATATTGAACGAGAATGTGGTATTGAAGACTGCAGTCTCCTTAAGTGTGCCGCGTGGAGTGGCCGCGCGGTTTGAGGCGTCATGTCACGGACTGGGCTGCCCCTCCCGCCGGAGGTTCCAGTCCTCCCTCGAACATGGGTGTGTGTGTTGTTCCAAGCATAAGTTAGTTTAAGTAGTGTGTAAGTCTAGGGACCGATGGCCTAACCAGTTTGGTCCCTTAGGAATTCACACATTTCTGTTAACTGTAGCTTTTAGGTTTATTAAAATTATGGTAAAACCTGTCGATCTCATTTTTGAGACGTTTGTATTCCTTTTTGCCTGCTTCATTTACTGCATTTTTATATTTTCTCCTTTCATCAATTAAATTCAATATTTCTTCTGTTACCTAAGGATTTCTACTAGCCCTCGTCTTTTTACCTACTTGATCCTCTGCTGCCTTCACTACTTCATCCCTCAGAGCTACCCATTCTTCTACTGTACTTCTTTCCCCCATTCCTGTCAATTGTACCCTTATTCTCTCCGTGAAACTCTGTACAATCTCTGGTTTAGTCAGTTTATCCAGGTCCCATCTCCTTAAATCCCCACCTTTTTTGCAGTTTCTTCAGTTTTAATCTACAGTTCATAACCAATAGATTGTGGTCAGAACCCACATCTGCCCCTGGAAATATCTTACAGTTTAAAATCTGGTTCCTAAATCTCTGTCTTACCATTATATAATCTATCTGATACCTTCTAGTATCTCCAGAATTCTTCCATGTATACAACTTTCTTTCATGATTCTTGAACCAAGTGTTAGCTATGATTAAGTTATGTTCTGTACAAAACTCTACCAGGCGGCTTCCTCTTTCATTTCTTACCCCCAATCACTATTCACCTACTATGTTTCCTTCTCTCCCTTTTCCTACTCTCGAATTCGAGTCACCCATGACTATTAAATTTTCGTCTCCCTCCATTACCTGAATAATTTCTTTTATCTCATCATACATTTCATCAATTTCTTCGCAATCTGTTGAGCAAGCAGTTCTTCGCCATCTGTTGAGCAAGCAGTAAAGGAAACAAAAGAAAAATTCGAAGTAGGTATTAAAATCCATGGAGAAGAAATAAAAACTTTGAGGTTCGCCGATGACATTGTAGTTCTATCAGAGACAGCAAAGGACTTGGAAGAGCAGTTGAACGGAATGGACAGTGTCTTGAAAGGGGGATATAAGATGAACATAACAAAAGCGAAACGAGGATAATGGAATATAGTCGTATTAAGTCGGGTGATGCTGACGAAATTAGATTAGGAAATGAGACACTTAAAGCAGTAAAGGAGTTTTGCTATTTGGGGAGAAAAATGACTGATGATGGTCGAAGTAGAGAGGATATAAAATGTTGACTGGCAATGGCAAGGAAAGCGTTTCTGAAGAAGAGAAATTTGTTAACATCGACTATAGATTTAAATGTCAGGAAGTCGTTTCTGGAAGTATTTGTGTGGAGTGTAACCATGTATGGAAGTGAAACATGCACGATAAATAGTTTGGACAAGAAGAGAATAGAAGCTTTCGAAATGTGGTGTTACAGAAGAATGCTGAAGATTAGATGTGTAGATCACATAACTGATGATGAAGTATTGAATAGAATTGGGGAGAAGAGGAGTTTGTGGCACAACTTGACAAAAAGAAGGGTCCGGTTAGTAGGACATGTTCTGAGGCATCAAGGGATCACAAATTTAGCATTGGAGGGCAGCGTGGAGGGTAAAAACCGTAGAGGGAGACCAAGAGATGAATACGCTAAGCAGATTCAGAAGGATGTTGGTTGCAGTAAGTACTGGGAGATGAAGAAGTCTGCACAGGGTAGGGTAGCATGGAGAGCTGCATCAAACCAGTCTCAGGACTGAAGACCACAGCAACAACAACAACATGGTAAACCACTACGGAATATCAATTAGAAAAGACGTCCAAGTCAAAGGTCAGTCCTTGGTAGTATTGGGGTCAAATCAGAAGCAAGTTTCTCAATGCGTGTGTCTGTCTTCCAGAGGACCTTCAGCAGTAAGATTCGCGGTGAGAAGAGGAGGGGGAATGCATTTCCGCAAGCTCACATGGGCAGATGCACTGCGAGGAACGTTGTACACGAACAGGTTCCCGCCATTCCCTTAGTAACGCTGCGAGGACAGCAGGTGCTGATGCATACGAAGGCGGCAGAGGCGAAGGCAGCTGGCTGGAGCACAGCGCAACGGGTACGTCGGGTAGGTAGGCGCAAGTAGCGTTCGTGGGTAGCACGCAGCCTGCGGTCCCATTAACCTCAGGCGTGGGACGCGACAGACACCTGCAGCACGGTTTCTCCTGGCAACGCGCGCTCCAGCTGGAACGCCCGCCTCGCTCGCTCCACCGGTTCTCAGCTAGCCACGACTTTCCTCTGAACCGCCGCTACACCCGGCGAGTCAAAATAGCTTCGAGACTGGGTTAATAACAAATGCCAAAGTGCGAGTAGGACTCACGCACTGAGGGTTCCGTACGAACTTAATTATTTATGTAGGCAGTTAATCCATTCTGGGAATCGAGAATCTCAAGGTTTTGGCCTGTTATCGATATCGTTGCTGGCAAGATATTGGTCCTGGGAATTCCAAGGTCGTATCAAAATCTCCTCAGACTAGCCCGGACATAAAAAAAAAGAAACGAGCAGGGGACTTCAGTTTATATATGTAGAGAAAGAAGACTTTATTTACTTTTAAAACATGAGCCGGCTGCTGTGACCGAGCGGTTCTAGGCGCTTCAGTCCGGAACTGCGCTGCTGCTACGGCCGCAGGTTCGAATCCTACCTCGGGCGTGGATGTGTGTGATGTCCTTGGGTTAGTTAGGTTTAAGCAGTTCTAAGTCTAGTGGACTGATGACCTCAGATGTTGTCCCATAGTGCTTAGAGCTATTTGAACCATTTTTTACTAAAACGTGATTACAACTTACATTTATGTTTGCATGTACTAAATGGCTCAAATGGCTGTGAGCACTATGCGACTTAACTTCTGAGGTCATCAGTCGCCTAGAACTTAGAACTAATTAAACCTAACTAACCTAAGGACATCACACACGTCCCTGCCCGAGGCAGGATTCGAACCTGCGACCGTAGCGGTCGCTCGGTTCCAGACTGCAGCACCTAGAACCGCACGGCCACTCCGGCCAGCGCATGTACTAACATCCGTCTGTTATGCTTTTGACGGATGATGAATCCAATGTGTGTTCAAATGGCAAAAAGATATCCCTTAAGTGATATAATTGCATTTTAACTAGTCTCTGATTTTTGCCTTTACCTTTCCTGTGAAAGCTTGCTTTTTCCGTCAACAGGAAGTACAGTTTGGATTTTGATTTGAGGAATTTCAAAATACGTGACGTGAATGGTCGAATCTTTACATGTTATTGACCTAGAAGCTTAAATTTTTTTGCCGCCTAGGCACCACTTAGTATGTGACATAAATCTGAACTTGATAAGTCAGTTTCTTGTAAAGAAAATGTCTTAACAGTAGTACAAATAGACAGAAAGATAAGAAATGACAAAAGTGTTTTTTTCCTATTATATAGTTACAAATTAGCAATTTCCCGATTTTTTTCTCGCCGGCCGGAGTGGCCGAGCGGTTCTAGGCGCTACAGACTGGAACCGCGCGACCGCTACGGTAGCAGGTTCGAATCCTGCCTCGGGCATGTATGTGTGTGATATCCTTAGGTTAGTTAGGTTTAAGTAGTTCTATGTTCTAGGGGCTGATGAGCTCAGATGTTAAGTCCCATAGTGCTCAGAGCTATTTGAACTATTTTTGATTTTTTCTTTTTGTTTTACTTGTATTGTAAAACCTTGCTTCTTGCCAAATTTCATGTTTCTAAGTTTTCATGTTTGTAAGTAAAGGCCGGCCGTTGTGGCCGAGTGGTCCTAGGCGCTTCAGTCCGGAACTGCGCAGCTGCTGCGGTCGCATGTTCGAATCCTGCCTCGGGCATGGATATGTGTGATGTTCCTATGTTAGTTAAGTTTAAGTCTGATGAACTGAGACCTTAAGTCCCATAGTGCTTAGAGCCATTTGAACCATTTGCAAGTAACGGGAAGCCCCCTATAGGTTTTGCTGACTGAGTTTTCGAGTATCAAAATATGTGACATAAATGACGTACAACGTTTCGTACAATAACGTCTTCACGTAACCCAAGAGAAAAAAGTCCAGAGGTGTTAAATCGGGCGATCTCGCTGCCCATGAGACAGGACTTCCCCTTCCAATCCAACGATGAAGCTAGTGTTGTTCAGGTGCTTGCGGCCATTAACATGAAGTGGGCTATTGCTCCATCGTATTGAAAACACATCCTTTCGCAGACGACAAGGGATACAGTCTACAAGAACTGTGGCAGCACATCTCGCAGGATCTGCAGGTAACGTGGACCAGTTACACGGGAGGCAGAAAATAAGATTCTGTTAGGTGATCTTCGACAATACCCGCCCATACGTTGACAGAGAATCGTCGCTGGTGGCCACCGATGTTGGTGGCGTGGGGATTTTCCTCATTCCAGGCGTGACTGTTGAAAACACCATCGCGAGTGAATGAGGCCTCATCCGTGAACAATACAAACTACGAAGTTCGGCACTACAGTAATCCACTGACGGAAGTAAATGCGGTACTCAAAATCCGTTGGTCCCACTGCTTGTGCATGTTCTATATGATAAGGGTGTAATACCTGTTCCTCCAGTGCTCTCCACGCTGTGTCCTACGAAATGTGTGTTTTACTGGCAAGTTGATGGGCGTTTATCGGTGGGTGGTCACCCAGACGATCTACCACCATCTCCTCAAAGTTGGGTGTTCGAATATGTTTTTGATGGGAACCTTGGCCTGCTCTCTGTGGCGTGCACAACTGCCGTCTCTCTTAAGATGGTATCCACGGAAATGAACTTATCCAATTAGGATGACGCCTGTTGGGGAAAGCGTTCTCTGTATATTCGTGCTGCTTTACGGGCGCTAAATCCTGCAGCACCGTACGTCAGATGAATGTCTGCCAACTTTCGTGAAGAGTAATGTTCAATCTTTGCCTACGTGTCGAGCTCTGTACAAAGTAACACACCTCACCAACGACACATTACAAGCTCTCTGATGCAATGGACAACTGGAACCAGGTTTAGAAGCGTGCGTGCGACAGAGATCAAAGCGCCGGTGCGATGCATGCGATCCTCACATGACACACCTGCTGTGAATTAAGTTCTGAACAGTATGTCTATCTGGCGGTGAGCGATGTACTCTGTTTACCACCCACAGCCTGTTCCAGTGTACAACAGACTCCAGTGGTCTTTGCGAGAGTGCGGCAGTAGTGCATGCGCCGTTACAATACATGCACGAACTGTCGGTCGTCGCATTGAACAGCTGCTATGAGCTACGTTGTTCTTAAGCTGTGTACGATGTGTATATCCACAACACAGTACATATGCATTTACGACCATTGGTTCTCTGTCTCAGTATAGTCGGTTTTGGAGCCACAAGTTTCAATTTGAGTCAAAAGATTTGAGACATTCTCTATACGTCACACAGTGTATGCAGTTTTATATTGAAAATTAAGATCACGTATTCCGCAAACTTGGCATGTAAAGTCTCCTAAATACGGTGAGGGGGAGGGTTACAGTTTACGATTCGCGGGGACTTCAGCAAGTAAGTTATACATATCGTTCCACGCCAATACTATTTACGCAACAAGAGCGGTACATTAAGGAGGGACGTTGATGAAAAACACACACTATTTCAAAAATGCACCAAATCCACAGTTTTGGAGATATGGCAATGAAATTTTGTACCACTCTTTACGTGAAAGTAACACATTTACATATAAAATCCTTTGATTATATGCATACAGCTTTTTTAAAATTAAATTTGAAGTTTTATTTTCAAAAAATAATGTATTTTCCTTTTTCTCAAAAAGTATTCAAGAGATTTCTACAAAAATTTCTCTGTTTCATCTCTTTATATGTTGTAAGCTTCTCATGGGGTTTTTGGAATAGGTCAAATAAGAGAATTTTCATAATTTTTTATTTATAATTTCACAAGTACAATTTTAAAATCATGCAAAATCCAAGCACTTTGCCCCATATCTCAGCTTGCAATCAGAATTTCAAAATTTGCTCTTGAGACAACGTTTTTTAGGTTTACAGAAATATGTGTACAAACTTTCATAATTCCAGAATTCTTAGAATTTGAGGAAAAGGTACATAAACTTTAAAAAACAAACTTTTCAGGAAACGCAATTTAAAGTTCAACCTAACTTTTTTCCTTATGTCACTTCTTTAGAAAGCACCACATTTGTACTCTGGGTCGTCTTTCCCTTCAAAACTTCTCTTCTTGTTTCTTCTTGTCTGTTTTCTTTCCTTTACCAGATCTTCAAATGACTTTTCAGCTGCAGAGATGCGCTGTAAATCTATTTCTCTCAGGATGCCCATTTTTTCTAATACCTTCATGTTCCCGACGTTCCCATCATTAAATACAATAAATGCATCTTAAGTTGCAATTCTGACAACTATAGCAGATGCAAATGTGTTTCTAGGGCATCGTTTCCATATGAGTGAATTTAGACTCATTTCGATTTTGGGTTTTGCCATGAATACACTTTTTGAGAAGTGCAGGATCGCCCAGAAACCTATAAGTGGGCTTGACAAGATCCAGGATACAATTTGGAAGCCTCTGCTTGTGAATGTAGGGGTTGTTATCCCTCTGAGCTCGCCGTGGCAGAGACGCCGCGTCACACTTTTAATTAATTTTCAGGCACTTCGGATACGATTTCAACATTGAAATTTTGGGAACTTATTTTCCATGAGTTGTACTAACAAATAAAAAATAAATCGGAAGTTGACATTTTTGATCGGTTTCATTAACGTCCACACTTAACAAAGAAGAGTACATGTTCTAGGTTTTCAGCAGATACAGCTCTACTGCAGTACAGATAAAAGGTGCATCACAGGATGAGAGTGAAATGGTGCGGCAACTGTCGAAGCACTCCAAAGCTGAAGTACGTGAATCAATACGATACTTGTGCGGAAAACGACTAAATTGTAAACAGATTCACCGTCAAAGTTTGGCGGTATGTGAATCAAATGCAGTGTCTCATAGTAAAACGGTGCCAGCAAGCTGACAAAGGCCACATCGACGTGGGTAGTGCTGATCGTGGAGGAAAGCGTCGACCTCGACCACAGATGACAGTGTCCGCGCGATCGAGGCAGCGATTTGCAGCAGCCGCAGATTTTCCGCCGATGAGGACGTACACACAGCACTACTCAAACGACAAACTGCCTACTGGCTTCTGTCTCGGGTTCTTCGGCCGACGTTCGTCTGGTGATTTTACTGACGTTTCACCAGCACGAGTAGCTGGCATTGTCAAAGATTCACCCCCCGTTGCTGGTGGTGAAGCTTTGACAATGGCAGCCAGTCGTCCTGGTGAAATGTCAGTAAAATCATGAGACGAACGTCGGCCGAAGAACCGGAGAGAGGAGCCAATACGCACTTTGTCAACAAGTGGCCACGAAAGCCTTAACAATTTTGTAGTTCTCAAACGGCCCCGTCACCAAGGAGCGGATTCCTGTCACTGAGTAACTGAACGACTGGTAGAACGTCCCTATCGGCTTTTACAGAGACGCGATGACTACGCTGAAAAACAATGCATCTGTGACGCTTTGAAATCTAGTGCAGCGTTCAGTTACTTGGACTGGCATAACAACGTGTAGTTTACTTTTTGAAATCATCTCGTAACCTTCCGTCACTCTCACTCTCAACGAGCCAGTGATGTTTCAGAGTTTAAAAATAATAACAATTCTTTATCATTATTGTATTAAAAAGTTTTATATAGTCTACAGGGCTGCTATTAATGATTCATTCGTTTTCAGAGCTCTGTATTTTTCAACGTATTACATAAGAAAATAATATGATTGAAGGATGGTAAAAACGTAAATTCGCCGACTTTAAATTGTGCCTACTAGTTGGCAGACGAGTGCAGTGCCTTGACAAAATCTGGACAAAGCAAGAAAAAGAGTTTTTATGTGTTGGAATATGGGACATGTTTATCAGTTACAACAGTGCAGCGTGCATTCAGAATTTATGGAAAAGAGTCTGGGGCTCTAATAATCTTCATGAAATAGTAACGAAGAACAAGATGTGCAGAAGGTTGTACAAAGTCACAGACGAACCTGTATCGGCTGTTTTCCTGTCGCGAGAAGACTGTGGCGGCTACCTCTTACCTTGACATGTTGCAGTCGTAGTTGTTTCCGCAGATAACTGCTGATTCCGAGAATTTCATCTCTCTCATTGGGGCATCGATGTTGTCACTACGTGAGCAAGAACTATCGGATTGAGTATAGTGGCGAAGATGATGTGCTCTGTTCCCCGGGCCCTCTAGGTCGCCTGACGCAACGCTTTGTGACTTTTTCCTTTAGGAGTACATTATGGAGCGTATTTACGTGACCCCACTGCAATAACACTGGAACAGGCCAGAAAAACTTTGAACCATTAGAACTATTGACAATGCAATTATTTGCGAAATAGGAAAATATCAGAAATGGGAGATATGATACTGCGTGAAGAGTTTGACAGAACACTGAAAGACCTGAGACGAAACAAGGCCCCAGGAGTAGACAACATTCCATTAGAACTACGCCGGCCGGGGTGGCCGAGCGGTTCTAGGCGCAGCAGTCTGGAACCGCGCGACCGCTACGGTCGCAGGTTCAATTCCTGCCTGGGGCATGGATGTGTGTGATGTCCTTACGTTAGTTAGGTTTAAGTAGTTCTAAGTTCTATGGGACTGATGACCTCAGAAGTAAAGTCCCATAGTGTTCAGAGCCATTTGAACCATTAGAACTATTGACAGCCTTGGGAGAGCCAGTCTTGACAAAACTCTACCATCTGGTGAGCAAGATGTATGAGACAGGTGAAATACCGTCAGACTTAGAGAAGAATATAATAATTCCAATCCTAAAGAAAGCGGGTGTTGACAGATGTGAAAATTACCGAACTACCAGTTTAATAAGCCACGGCTGCAAAATACTAACGCGAATTCTTTACAGACCAATGGAAAAACTAGTAGAAGCCGACCTCGGGGAAGATCAATTTGGATTCCGTAGAAATATTGGAACACGTGAGGCAATACTGACCCTACGACTTGTCTTAGAAGCTAGATTAAGGAAAGGCAAACCTACATTTCTAGCATTTGTAGACTTAGAGAAAGTTTTTGACAATGTTGACTTGAATACTCTCTTTCAAATTCTGAAGGTGGCAGGGGTAAAATACAGGGAGCGTAAGGCTATTTACAATTTGTACAGAAACCAGATGGCAGTTATAAGAGTCGAGGGGCATGAAAGGGAAGCAGAGGTTGGGAAGGGAGTGAGACAGGGTTTCAGCCTATCCCCGATGTTATTCAATCTGTATATTGAGCAAGCAGTGAAGGAAAGAAAAGAAAAATTCGGAGTAGGTATTAAAATCCATGGAGTAGAAATAAAAACTTTGGGGTTAGACGATGACATTGTAATTCTATCAGAGACAGCAAAGGACTTGGAAGAGCAGTTGAACAGAATGGATAGTGTCTTGAAAGGAGGATATAAGATGAACATCAATAAAAGCAAAACGAGGATAGTGGAATGTAGTCGAATTAAGTCGGGTTATGCTGAGGGAATTAAATTAGTAAATTAGACACTTGAAGTAGTAAGAGTTTTGGTATTAGGGGAGCAAAATAACTGATGATGGTCGAAGTAGAAAGGGTATAAAATGTAGACTGGCAATGGCAAGGAAAGCGTTTCTGAATAAGAGAAATTTGTTAACATCGAGTATAGATTTAAGTGTCAGGAAGTGTAGCCATGTATGGAAGTGAAACATGGACGATGAACAGTTTAGACAAAAAGAGAATAGAAGCTTTCGAAATGTGATGTTTGCTGAAGATTAGATGGGTAGATCACATCGCTAATGAGGAGGTATTGAATAGGATTGGGGAGAAGTTTGTGGCACAACTTGAGTAGAAGAAGGGATCGGTTGGTAGGACATGTTCTGAGGCATCAAGGGATCACCAATTTAGTATTGGAGGGCAGCGTGGAGGGTAAAAATCGTAGAGGGAGACCAAGAGATGAATACACCAAGCAGATTCGGAAGGATGTAGGTTGCAGTAGGTAGTGGGAGATGAAGAAGCTTGCACAGGATAGAGTAGCATGGAAAGCTGCATCAAACCAGTCTCAGGACTGAAGACCACAACAACAACAGGAAAAATCAATCGCTGTTGTGATGACCACTGCTAGAGAAGATATGGACGTCTGCCGCGTGACCAGCGCGGCACTCATAGAACATTTTCAGATCGCAAGGTCTGGTTAGGCGAGTTTAACGGTTTTACCCTTACGTCACACACTGATCAGACAGAACATTAAGACCACTTACCTGCTATTGATATAAACCCGTCCAAACAACAGCAGCGTCACCTGGTGAGGAACGACAGCTAGTGAGACACACACACGGTGCGTGTAGTATGAGTGAGCGTGCTGACGTGTAGCATGCTGTAGCATGGGGAAGGCGCGCGATGTATCCGAGTTTGACCAAGGGCAGATTGCGATGGCCCGGAGGTTCGGGACTAGCATTTCTGAAACTGTACGACTTGTCGGGTGTTAAAGTACTGTGGTGAGTGTCTTCAACACGTGGCGAAACTAAGGTGAAACTATGTCCAGACGTCGTGAGGTTGGGTAGCCACTCCTCATAACAGATGTCGGACGTCGTAGGCTGGAAACAGGTAAAACAGGACAGGAGGCGAACTGTGGCTAAACTACCATCAGGCTTTAATGCTGGGCAGAGTAAAAGTGTGTCTGAACACACAGTGCACGAGACAGCCCTAATGATGGACCTCCGCAGCCGACGACCCAAGCATTTGCCAATACTAACACCACGACATCGGGAACTACGACTGCAATGGGCACGTGACCATCAGCACTGCACGTTGCGTGACCTGATGAATACCGATACCGTCTTCATGGAAAGACGCGAATCCGTCGTCTTCAGGGGAATAGCTCCTTGACACCTGCACTGCGGGATGGAGACAGCCTGACGGCGGCTCCATTAAGCTCTATGGAACATTCACGTGGACTTGTCGGTCCCGCGGAGCTTGTACAAGGCACCTTAACGGCCAAGGAGTATCGTACACTGCTCGCAGACCACGTACACCCCTTAATGACGATCATCCGCCCCAGTGGATTTTTTCAACAAGATAGCGCTATGTCACAAGACCAGTAGTGTGACGGAGTGCTACGAGGAACCAGTGACGACTTCGAGTTGATGTGCTGGCCCCCCACCTCACGTGCGGCTGTATCATTGAGAAACTTCAGTGACAACTCCAGACTGAACTGTGCATCGGTGTACAAAAGTGTTAACTGACAATACAGCACCACATTTACAAAATTTATTGCAGAGCTAGGTCCTTAAATATTCTGAACTTATTCGTCTAGTAATGAATGAACAAGAATTAGTTCTGGCCACAAACGTGTGATTTAACCGTTTTCAGCTATACTTGTACAGTGCCATTGCTTATCTGACTGAATGATTTGCATAATATACACGAGTGCACTGAGTTTGTGGCACACATTCGAAACTCGCCTTTACCATTCAGTAGTCAAAACTTTCAGATACGACCTGTTGTCATTCGTGACTGATATACAGGGTGTTACAAAAAGGTACGGCCAAACTTTCAGGAAACATTCCTCACACACAAAGAAAGAAAATATGTTATGTGGACATGTGTCCGGAAACGCTTACTTTCCATGTTAGAGCTCATTTTATTATTTCTCTTCAAATCACATTAATCATGGAATGGAAATACACAGCAACAGAACGTACCAGCGTGACTTCAAACACTTTGTTACAGGAAATGTTCAAAATGTCCTCCGTTAGCGAGGATACATAGATCCACCCTCCGTCGCATGGAATCCATGATGCGCTGATGCAGCCCTGGAGAATGGCGTATTGTATCACAGCCGTCCACAATACGAGCCGTAGAGTCTCTACATTTGGTACCGGGGTTGCGTAGACACGAGCTTTCAAATGCCCCCATAAATGAAAGTCAAGAGGGTTGAGGTCAGGAGAGTGTGGAGGCCATGGACTTGGTAAGCCTCTAGCAATCCATCGGTCACCGAATCTGTTGTTGAGAAGCGTACGAACACTTCGACTGAAATGTGCAGGAGCTCCATCGTGCATGAACCACATGTTGTGTCGTACTTGTAAAGGCACATGTTCTAGCAGCACAGGTAGAGTATCCCGTATGAAATCATGATAACGTGCTCCATTGAGCGTAGGTGGAAGAACATGGGGCACAATCAAGACATCACCAACAATGCCTGCCCAAACGTTCACAGAAAATCTGTGTTGATGACGTGATTGCACAATTGCGTGCGGATTCTCGTCAGCCCACACATGTTGATTGTGAAAATTTACAATTTGATCACGTTGGAATGAAGCCTCATCCGTAAAGAGAACATTTTCACTGAAATGAGGATTGACACATTGTTGGATGAACCATTCGCAGAAGTGTACCCGTGGAGGCCAGTCAGCTGCTGATAGTGCCTGCAATTGCTGTACATGGTACGGAAACAACTGGTTCTCCCGTAGCACTCTCCATACAGTGACGTGGTCAACGTTACCTTGTACAGCAGCAACTTCTCTGACGCTGACATTAGGGTTATCGTCTACTGCACGAAGATTTGCCTCGTCCATTGAAGGTGTCCTCGTCGGTCTTCCCAAAAATGGTTCAAATGGCTCTGAGCACTATGGGACTCAACTTCTAAGGTCATCAGTCCCCTAGAACTTAGAACTACTTAAACCTAACTAACCTAAGGACATCACACACATCCATGCCCGAGGCAGGATTCGAACCTGCGACCGTAGCGGCCGCGCGGTTCCAGACTGTAGCGCCTTTAACCGCTTGGCCACCACGGCCGGAGGTCTTCCCCAGTCGCGAGTCATAGGCTGGAATGTTCCGTGCTCCCTAAGACGCCGATCAATTGCTTCGAACGTCTTGCTGTCGGGACACCTTCGTTCTGGAAATCTGTCTCGATACAAACGTACCGCGCCACGGCTATTGCCCCGTGCTAATCCATACATCAAATGGACATCTGCCAACTCCGCATATTTAAACATTGCACTGACTGCAAAACCACGTTCGTGATGAACACTAACCTGTTGATGCTACGTACTAATGTGCTTGATGCTAGTACTGTAGAGCAATGAGTCGCATGTCAACACAAGCACCGAAGTCAACATCACCTTCCTTCAATTGGGCCAACTGGCGGTGAATCGAGGAAGTACAGTACATACTGACGAAACTAAAATGAGCTCTAACATGGAAATTAAGCGTTTCCGGACACATGTCCACGTAACATCTTTTCTTTATTTGTGTGTGAGGAATGTTTCCTGAAAGTTTGGCCGTACCTTTTTGGAACGCCCTGTAAACTGTATCGTGCCCTGGTTGGCTATTAACCAAGTTTTAACTGCAGAATGCATATTTAATTCAGTAATGCGCGAAGTATCGGTATAGGTAATCCGGTGGACTGTTCTAACAAAATAATACCCATATACAACGAAAGTAGCTTACAATACCTGCATCATGCAAATGTTTTAAGAACTGCGATAGTAACAGACTTGCCCAATTTCGACAACTTGATAATTTACATGGGATCAGATTAAAAAGTGCACTCACCATTATCAGTATCCTACTCAGTTCTAAGATTGTCAACACATGTCTGCAGAATACGGCCATGTAATCGTATGAACAGGGAGTGAATGCTGTATCTTCCTACCATTTTTGTTTTAGGATAGGTTCCGCGTTGAGCATCCACAATTTTTCCTTCTTTTCTACCCAGACATGTTTCGCTAAAGTTAAGCATCATCAGTGCGTTTCTTATTTACATTCTTGTTTCAACATGCTGAAGTTTCTGTAGCTTTCTGTACTTCGCATTACGGCTGCTTTTCTGTCACAATTTGTTATTTTTACAGTGAAACTACAAGTTAAACTTGCATTGTCTCGTGTTTTTCGTATCTTGTAATCAGTGAGACACTGCAAATTTAAAGAGTAGTTTCACACTGAAGACAAGTGGAAACGTGTAAAAATGCAGAAACTGTGAGAGAAAAAGCTATAATGTGAAGCACAGAAACCACAGCTGTGGTAACAAGAAAGCGAAACATGTCCCAGTAGAAATGAAGACAAATTTCGTTCGATCAAAGCACAATACATCCAAAGATAAATTGATTTATCATCGAACACAGGCAAAGAGCGAACTTCAACTTCAAGATGAGTACACTTTTCTGGCGCTTCCATGTACTTTCGAGAAAGGCAGTTTTTCTGTAACTTTTTCCTTATTGAAGCATCTTTCCCCTTCCATCTAGCCTTCTTTCAACTTCCTACGGTTTGTCGGTTCCACATCTGTTGTTAGCAGGTATCATCAGGCTTTGGGGGTGACTAGTCGCCTTTTTATCGCTAGGATGTTTTACTTCAGCCAGTAGGCCCCAAACCAATCCACGTGGGTTAAATTGAAAAGAACCCTGTAATTGAAAATACTCTGTGTTAAACGAAGCTTCTAGTTTTTCCAGAATTTCTTGTCATTTTCGATACTCTTAGTTCTCACGATACTATGTTCTCAGTAAGTAACCTGAAACTTTTGGATACTGGTGTACAGTGTTGCCATAAAATCTCGCTATCATTTCAAAAAATATAACTTGGAAGGTACTAGAGATGGTTTGTTATAATACCTCTAACAGCTCTCAAAGATTTTTTTCGTTTGTTCTTGGTTGCAGGTAGGACTCGCAGAGCAACGAAATGCCGACAACGTAGGAGAAGCGCAAAGTATCATCTGGAATGAGACAGTGGTATTGCAGAATTATTGACGCCAGTATGGGACCGTACCACCGGCAAGAAAGAAGCATAATGTATCATAGAAAGTAACTGTGAGAGCTGCTAAACGTTTTACAACAAACTACAGTGCTCTGTCTCTAATAGTTTCAAGTTGTGATTTTTTTTGAAATGATAGCAAGGCTTATAGGGCACCCCACATATAGGGTGAGCGAGAAGTCCCTGTATCCCCCCCCCCCCACCCCCTCAACATCGATTTAGTTTGTTTTAGCACAAGTACCTTCGTACGTATTAAGTGTTCAATACATCGTTATGTTCCCAATAGTGAACACATTTCCATACGCCTCCATGTTCTTCTTGAAATATTTTTGAGCATCTCGGATGTTATGGTGCAAAATGTATCCTCAGCAGCATTGCCTAGTTCTTCATTTGTAGCATAACGACGCGGAGATACACGAGCTTCAGTCACTCCCCATAACGAGTTGTCAGGTGTGGTGAGGTCAAGACTTCTTGGTGGCGATTTCGAGGAAGCTGCTGCTGCTGATGACCCACAACCTATCCATCGTCCTCGAAAGTGTGCTTTTAGGAACTCGCGCACTGCAAAAGCGTATTGAGGAGGCGATCCGTTTTGCTGGAACCATAATCGTTCTGTGAGACTCCTTTCCTCAAGTTGAGGTATTAACCTCGTTTGTAACGTGTGAAAATGATTTACGCCATTCACAGTCCCTTCAAAAAAGTACGGTCCAAACAGGTTGTGATGTCGTCGCTGCACATATCATTATTTGAGGCGGGTACCTTTCTAACTCGACTGTCTAATGAGGATTCTCTTTGGTCCGAACGGCAATATTTCTAGTGCGTGAGCTGCGATAAGGTGCACATTCATCTGAAAACATAACCTCGGTCAGTTCACTGCATTCGGAAATTGAGTGAACAAAGTACGGCATGCTAAAACGCACCCATTCCCGTCTGCAAACCAGAACTCGTTTACGAACGTCGGCCGAAAAGCTCTGACCTTAAGATCTTTTTTTATGTGATCTCACATTGTCGTCCACGGTATACCGAATTCCGAAGCAGGTTTAGGTGTCGACTGCATAGGAGATTGTTCAGTCGAAGCAAAGACTCCGGCTGATGCTTCTCCTCGTGTCTTCTTCCTTCCACTCCGCGGCCTGTCATTGACACTGCCGAAAGCTAAAGCACGTATTTGCCAATCCAGAAGTGTTGCTTTTCGCGGTGGAGTCTTATTAAATCTTTCCTGCAATGCTCCAATATCTGTCTCATTGTCTGCCCTGTGTGTAACTATGACCACTCACATCTACCATGGTTCCAAATTATTACCAGACAGCGACTGCGAAAACATGTAAATATAAATTCCAGTAATTGAGAAGACGTATCATAGGCACCATCTTGCATAATAACATTTGACTGACGAAAAACAGGGATTAGAGGGGTACGGGGACTTCTCGCCCATCCAATATACACTACTGGCCATTAAAATTGCAACACCAAGAAGAAATGCAGATGATAAACGGGTATTCATTGGACAAATATATTATACTAGAACTGATATGTGATTACATTATCACGCAATTTGGGTGTATAGATTCTGAGAAATCAGTACCCAGAACAACCACCTCTGGCGGTAATAACGGCCTTTATACGCTTGGGCATTGAGTCAAACAGAGCTTGGATGGCCTGTACAGGTACAGCTACCCATGCAGCTCCAACACAATACCACAGTTCGTCAAGAGTAGTGACTGGCGTATTGTGACGAGCCAGTTGCTCGGCCACCATTGACCAATTGGTGAGAGATCTGGAGAATGTGCTGGCCAGGGCAGCAGTCGAACATTTTCTGTATCCAGAAAGGCCCGTGCAGGACCTGCAACATGCGGTAGTGCATTATGCTGCTGAAATGTAGGGTTTCGCAGGGATCGAATGAAGGGTAGAGCCACGGGTCGTAACACATCTGAAATGTAACGTCCACTGTTCAAAGTGCCGTCAAAGCGAACAAGAGGTGGCCGAGACGTGTAACCAATGGCACCCCATACCATCACGCCGGGTCATACGCCAGTATGGCGATGACGAATACACGCTTTCAATGTGCGTTCACCGCGATGTCACCAAACACGGATGCGACCATCATGATGCTGTAAAGAGAACCTGGATTCATCCGAAAAAATGACGTTTTGCCAGGTTCGTCTTTGAGTACACCATCGCAGGCGCTCCTGTCTGTGATGCAGCGTCAAGGGTAACCGCAGCCATGGTCTCCGAGCTCATAGTCCATGCTGCTGCAAACGTCGTCGAACTGTTGGTGCAGATGGTTGTTGTCTTGCAAACGTCCCCGTCTGTTGACTCAGGGATCGAGACGCGGCTGCACGATCCGTTACAGCCATGCGGATGAGATGCTTGTCATCTCGAGTGCTAGTGATACAAGGCCGTTGGGATCTAGCACGGAGTTCCGTATTACCCTCTTGAACCCACCGATTCCATATTCTGCTAACAGTCATTGGATCTCGACCAACGCGAGCAGGAATGTCGCGATACGATAAACCGCAATCGCGATAGGCTACAATCCGACCTTTATCAAAGTCGTTACACGAGGCATCACAACAACGTTTCACAAGGCAACGCCGGTGAACTGCTGTTTGTGTATGAGAAATCGGTTGGAAACTTTCCTCATGTCAGTACGTTGTAGGTGTCGGCACCGGCGCCATCCTTGTGTGAATGCTCTGAAAAGCTAATCATTTGCATATCACAGCACCTTCTTGCTGTTGGTTAAATTTCGCGTCTGTAGCACGTCATCTTTGTGGTGTAGCAATTTAATGGCCAGTAGCGTATAAACAATTTCATAGGTACATTTGGGGGGGGGGGGGGGTAGAGCGAGCGTCATGACCCCCAAATCTGTGCTTGAGGGTTACAGATCAATGTTGTTGAAGTGCGTTTAGTTGTAATAATGCGTACCATGTCAGTTAAATATTTTCAGCTAGCTCTGGAACACAGCACAGAGCTCGCGATGTTTTGGTATGCCAGTGACTGACACGTGTCACACTAACCGCAACGTTTTGTGTTGTAAGGAGCGGAAGGAAATACACACGGCTGAACGGCAGTGTCTATAGGTTGGAGCCACACACTGCGATGGACCGACGCAGGCGGCAGCGGCAGCGGTGCTATCTGTCGGCGGGCATCGGCGATCGGCTCCGTTTCCGGTGGCGATGAATGCGGCCGGCCCGCTTCCGCCGCCGTGGACCTCCTCCTCCTCCTCAAGCGCTGCCCCTCACCTCTCCCCCTCACCTCTCCCCCTCCTAGCCGGCCGCCCTACCATTCAGCCCGGCTTCCTCCGGCCTTTCTTCGCGTCCCGTTTCCTCTCGCCAAGACGTCCGCTTTGTGCGTGTGCTTCCTGTGTGTTGCCGTCTTCCTGTCGCAACAGGTTCCTCGCCTCGCGGCCGCCACATTAATTCACCCTCCTTAATACCGTTCCCACATCCAAGCGGCCGAGTGGTTCTCGTGCACCAGAGCAAAACGTGCACGTGTAACGAACCCTGGCTGACGCTCCAGGGCGGCAAGTACTTACAGCATCGAGGTAGCATACGGGCTTCTTTACAATGCCGCGCCTACGGCGTGACAGGTATAGCAACCGATTTGCCACTGCCAGAATATATGGTACGGACCGCCAAAAGTAAGGCTGCGGTCATAGTGGCACCGATATGCGTGGATACCGACGACGACCGACATCTGCTGAAAACGGCCGATGCGTTCAAGTCAGTACAGTACTGTAGCCGATGTCATCGCTCGAACTTACTGACTTTCGGACGACAATCGGCGAAATTAAGATCGATCTGTTTTCTGCGGTCAAATCGACCGCTTTTCTCACACACTAAATGCGTACAGTACTGTTTTCTGCGGTCAAATAGGCCGCTTTTCTCACGCACGAAATGTGTACAGTACTGTAGTCGATCTCACTGCACGAACGTACTGACTTCCCGTCGACAATCGCCGAAATTAAGTTCGATCTGTTTTCTGCGGTCAAATCGGCCGCTTTTCTCACACACTAAATGCGTACAGTACTGTTTTCTGCGGTCAAATAGTCCGCTTTTCTCACACACGAAATGTGTACCGTACTGTAGCCGATCTCACTGCACGAACGTACTGACTTCCCGTCGACAATCGCCGAAATTAAGATCGATCTGTTTTCTGCGGTCAAATCGGCCGCTTTTCTCACACACTAAATGTGTACAGTACTGTTTTCTGCGGTCAAATGGCCGCTTTTCTCACACACAAAATGTGGACTGCGAGAAACTGATAAGTTAAGTCCAAGGAAGAGTGAGTTTGTGGCATCCTCAGGGTGAAAAATATCATAATCGGGATGTAGTTCGGAATCAATGGTCTGAAATCGGGGGTTTACTGGAAGTCACAAGTAACCCAAATCACTATCGGAAATTTTAGTCGTAAATTATACCTGAAAAAAATTGTTCTAGTGAGAAGGGTGCCATATCTTAAGCTTGCTGTAGTGGATCTTTTTTGGGTGGAGGTAGGTGGGCATTAGCTGTCTACAAATTATTATTACTGCTTACTAGCATTTTTTAGCCAGTTGTGTGGAGATTTTTTTGTATGATCTTTGTAAATCTGGTGTTCTGGTATTTGGTTTCAGTGCTTTAGATATTCAGAGTATCCTAGTCTAAACTTCGTGTCCGTCTTTTACACTTACGCCAAATGACAATCATTGAAAGTTAGTTGACGTATGTCTGCACAACATAGAAAAAAGGAAAGCAGAGTGTTTGTAATCTTACTTTTCTAGGTCACCACGACTCATCTCGAGTATTCGTCTCACATATTCGTAAAACTTCTCCGGTTATTCCGATAACTGAGGACGCAGCGTACAACGATCGCCGCATTTTTTTCCAAGACAGGTATAGCTCATTCACATGGCTCTGAGCACTATGGGACTTAACATCTGTGGTCATCAGTCCCCTAGAACTTAGAACTGCTTAAACCTAACTAACCTAAGGACATCACACACATCCATGCCCGAGGCAGGATTCGAACCTGCGACCGTAGTAGTCGCGCGGTTCCGGACTGCAGCGCCTAGAACCGCTCGGCCACAGTGGCCGGCCTCTTTCACATGAATTTGGTGTCTGTTTAAGAGCTAAAGCCGCAACTGAGCATTCATCACCAAGCACAGAGTCGTCGTGATGTCTGTTCCACCCATAGGAGATTAAAATCTAACCCACTTCATATATAGAATAGATTACAACCTAACCCAACAGCAGCTAATCAAAAAGTTTGTTTCTGTGACCATCCTCCGCAGCAAGCATATAAATACTTGTTTCGTAAATAAAACTGCCTTTTCCTGCTGCTAGTTACTTTATTTATCCCATACGCGTTTCGCCACTGATGATGCCTTAGAACAAGAGAAGGCGAAACGCGTATGGGATAGATAAAGTAACTAGCAGGCAGTTTTATTTACAAAACAAGTATTCACGTAATCAAACCTAACCTCACCTGCTTCACTCCGCCAGAAATTGACGGAGAAGATGGGACGCACGGTGACCAGGCTGTCGGCTGATATTATCGGGCGTTTCTGGCACCGTTGTCAGCGCCACCGTGAACGCAGCCTTAAGAGGCCCCATACACGAGCGAAGGATCGCAGCTATCCATCTTCAGGTCGTTCGATCCGTCAGGAGATCGCACGTGTGCAGGCAAATCGCAGATCGCAGCTATCGACTGCTGATCGCTTTAAATTCTTACGCAATCTGATGAATGGCATGCGATGAGTGGCAATATGGTTCTCCGGGTGCGACTCGTTGAGTAATCATTAAGCGTGGTTGTGTAGTTACGTTTCGCTACGCTTTTCCCACGTTCAGTAAGAATTTTGCGTCCGCTTTTGCGGTGATTAGCGTTTTGAAGCTTGTGCTGTAGATGTAGAATAGATGGGAAGTTCATGGTGACAGTAACAGCACACTGGGCTCCATGTTACAATTTGGAATTTTTTATGAAATTACATCCATGTTTAAAGTTTTTAGCTTCTAATGGAAAACAAAATTGAGGATGCGTTAGATGATGATCAGTTTGGCTTTAGGAAAATGTAAGTAGGCTGTTTATGTTTTCTTATCGTCAACGTTACGTAGCGCTCTGTATGAAAATCGCTGGCTGTGCTGTGTGCAGTCTGTAGCTAGTTTGCATTGTTGTCTGCCATTGTAGTGTTGGGCAGCGGCAGCTGGATGTGAACAGCGCGTAGCGTTGCGCAGTTGGAGGTGAGCCGCCAGCAGTGGTGGATGTGGGGAGAGAGATGGCGGAGTTTTGAAATTTGAAACACTGGATGTCATGAACTACTATATATATTATGACTATTAAGGTAAATACATTGTTTGTTCTCTATTAAAATCTTTCATTTGCTAACTATGCCTATCAGTAGTTAGTGCCTTCAGTAGTTTGAATCTTTTATTTAGCTGGCAGTAGTGGCGCTCGCTGTATTGCAGTAGTTCGAGTAACGAAGATTTTTGGTGAGGTAAGTGATTTGTGAAAGGTACAGGTTAATGTTAGTCAGGGCCATTCCTTTGTAGGGATTTCTGAAAGTCAGATTGCGTTGCGCTAAAAAATATTGTGTGTCAGTTTAAGCATAGTCTTGTATAATTGTTGAATGGGGACGTTTCAAAAAGTAAAGGCACCAGAGTAGCGATTCTCACGTTCCGGTAGATAATGGAAGCAAGACTAAGAAAAATCAAGACACGTTAATAGGATTTGTCGACCTGGAAAAAGCGTTGGACAATGTCAACTGGTGCAAGATGTTAGAAACTCTGAGAAAAATAGGGTTAAAGTAGAGGGAGAGATGGGTAACATACAATATGTACAAGAGCAAGAGGGAATACAAACAGTGGACCACCAAGAACGAAGAGCTCGGATTAAAAAGGGTGTAAGACAGGGATGTAGTCTTTCAGCACTACTGTTCGATATGTACATCGAAGAAGCAATGACGGAAATCAAAGAAAGGTTCAGCAGTAGGATTAAATTCAAGGTGAAAGGATATCAATGATACGATTCCCTCGTGACATTGCTTTCCTGAGTGAAAGTGAAGAAGAATTACGTAATCTGCTGAATGGAATGAACACTCAGATGAGTACAGAATATGGATTGAGAGTAAATCGAAGAAAGACAAAAGTAATGAGAAGTAGCAGAAGTACAACACCGAGAAACTTAACATTAGGATTGATGGTCACGAAGTAGATGAATTTAAGGGATCCTACAACCTAGGCAGCAAAATAACCAATGATCGGAGGACCAAGGAGGACATCAAAAGCAGTCTAGCACTGGCAAAAAGGGCTTTGCTGGCCAAGAGAAGTCTACTAGGATCAAACATAGGCCTTAATTTGAGAAAGAAATTTTTAAGGATGTACATTTGGAGCAAAGCATTGTATGGTAGTGAAACGTTGCCTGTGAGGAACCAAAAACAGAAGAGAACCAAAGCATTTGAGATATGGTGCTACAGACGAATGTTGAAAATTTTATTTTATTACTTCTGTTTATTAATAGGATCTGTTATGTAGGCATGTTGTCCTTATTTTGTGTTAAAGGTTTTCCTGTCTACTCCACTGTTATTTATTTACTGTTCAGTTTTTTACTTTTTCATGCATTACCACCAGACTGTCAAAGATGTTACTTACTGTATGTTTCTGTTTCAGTCTAGACGTGTTACTTCTCTTCCAATGTTGTTTGCAAGCATTGTAACTTCTTTGGTGACAATACTCAGTAGATGTCTGAAGATGGCCCTGTAAGCCAAAAACCGGTTAACATAATAAAAGTAATATTGTAGAACAAAAGCAAACTGGTGCTTTTCATTTATTATAATGTTGTTCTATTAAGAACCGACGGAAGATTCTGTTATGAAATGTATACCACTATCCGTTATGCTTGGAAGCTTTATTTAGGCTACTAGTTTCAATGCCACAGTAGCGTCTTCATCAGGCCCCATTGAATCGAACGTCCGTGGTATTCCAGTCGCATATCTGCCTAATATGGGAACCATTGTAGTAACTGAGTTATGGAGAAGTCCAAAAGATTTGCTACATTTGCAGCTGCACTCCTGTGGGCCTCCACCAGTCGCTCACACCATCCTGCCTCATAGCCGCCCCACCCCACACCAGGAGGTGTTATAGTACCGGTTGGATAATTAAAGTGCAGCCACTCACAGAGGTCCATTATGGACTGTAATTATCGTATGAGAGAGAAACTTGGTAGATATTCTAGCGCGTTAATGCGGAACCAATTTCCGTTGAAAGAAACATTGTTTCCAGCTGGCCGCGGTGGCCGTGCGGTTCTAGGCGCTGCAGTCCGGAACCGCGGGACTGCTATGGTCGCAGGTTCGAATCCTGCCTCGGGCATGGATGTGTGTGATGTCCTTAGGTTAGTTAGGTTTACGTAGTTCTAAGTTCTAGGGGACTGATGACCTAACATGTTAAGTCCCATAGTGCTCAGAGCCATTTGAACCAAACATTGTTTCCAGTTTTGGCCACCAGGTGTAAATGTGCAGCTGAGAATGCGAGAAACATATACCCATAGAAATGTTTCCACGCACAGTGATTAGAAACGGGATATGGGTAGAAAAGGTTAAACAAGTGAGAAAGGCATGATGCTGATTTTGTTATTAACTGCCAGTTACACAATTTTTCAATATGACCACCAGAGATATCGGTGAGACGCTGCATCCGTAAAACGACATGATCAACTGTTGCTCACAGCAATTACGGTGGAATCTGACCAACGTATTCCTGTATACTGGCCCTCAGGTCAGGTAGAGACCGAACGTGTTCCTGATGAACGCGTTATTTTAGGTGTCCCTACAGCCATACATCACATGGATACAGATCAGGTGATCTTACACGCCATGTATTTGGAAGACCTCTGGAGATACCACAATCATGGAAGGTTGCATTAAGCGTATAGTTCACTGGGTGAGCCACATGAGATGTTGCCCTATCTTGCTTGAAAACAGTGGTTCGCACATAGTTGCGCTCTTCCAACGCAGGTATCGAGTGCTGCTCAGGGTGGTCTCGATAATGTGTAGACGTCATGGTACACCTGCCAGAGTTTCTGAATGTAGTCTCTTGAAAGAAGAATGGTCCAAGAATAAAAGTGAGGCGTGATGCGGCTCGCGTTGATGCTGTTTGTAGGTTTCCGTCCTCAGTTGGAGGCCAGACCGTATCGTTTAGTTGACATGCTTGCGGTTGTTTGTCTTCTTCTTGTGTTGACTGGCGCCACTTGGTTTTGCATGCGTTGCCTTTCCGCTAGTGGCAGCAGCGGCGGTTATCGATATGTAGTAACTGTTGCCCTATCTTTGGGGCGACGTCGCTGTTCTTCCGGGTCGTGTCAGTGAGTAGTTCCGTTGGGGTCTCAGGAGGAGCCAGGTCCGCGCAGTGCATGAACACGCCGGGACCGTTGATGTCGCGCATGGACTGCCGGATGAAAGGTCTGTGGTCACGAGGGTGCACGGCTTCGTCGTAAACCGGATCCTGCAAGCTTAAGTTGAGTGCATCTGGATTCAAGTAGAGAAACCTCCACCATTATGACATCTTACGATTATCCAGTGACTTGGGTTCGTGTTGCTGCTCGTAGTGTTGCCGAGGCGAAGAGCAGCGAGTGGAGTGCTTGGGGTAGGCGGATCTGATTAGCTTTCCTCGACTTCTAGTTACTATTTATTGCGTTCAGTTTGTTACTATTTGTTAATTCAACCAGCGGTATTTTTCCTGCCTCGTGGCCGCCAACGACCCAGTTATCTGCCCTTGGGATTAGTGTATGTAACGACAGTGTACATTTCCTTGTCTTGCCGCTGCTGTCCGGTGAGGCGTGTAGTTTTGACAGCTTCCTTGATTGTAGGTTGGTTGGCGATTCTTCTACTCTGGTGGTAGGGATTCCTTTCGCATTCCGGGATCTCTAAGCACAGCATTCTGCGGGTGGAGTCCAGATCACCAGTTACAGCTTTGGCGAAATTTTACATCTTTGCATTTGATTTATTGGACATCAGGTAGCCTCAGCAAGATTATCATTAGTCATTCGTTAAACTGCCACTAGTCTGAGTTACCATCTTCTGAAGTGAATGCAACTCTTGGCTGCCTATCTCGTCGCTCGCGAACGTGTTTTTTTCCGGACCTATTCAGAGGTCGATTCCTGGTGCACCGTCTGTGACTGGCCCTTGTTTTTTACTATTGTATTTGCTGTTTTATTGTGTGTTTCTAAATTTTTTACATAATTGCCATTTTTGCCGTTACACCAGGTTTAAATAATTCTGCTACCAAGTTTACCATCATTTTGTCTCACCTGTTTGGTGATCAGTTGCTTGTAATTTTAAATTTACCTTTGCTGTTGTATTTGCTGTTTTACTGTGTTGTTGTTGTGGTCTTCAGTCCTGAGACTGGTTTGATGCACTCTCCATGCTACTCTATCCTGTGCAAGCTTCTTCATCTCCCTGTACATATTGCAACCTACATCCTTCTGAATCTGCTTAGTGTATTCGTCTCTTGGTCTCCCTCTACGATTTTTACCCTCCACGCTGCCCCCTCCAATGCTAAATTTGTGATCCCTTGATGCCTCAGAACATGTCCTACCAACCGGTCCCTTCTTCTTGTCAAGTTGTGCCACAAACTCCTCCCCTATTCTATTCAATACCTCCTCATTAGTTATGTGATCTACCCATCCAATTTTCAGCATTCTTCTGTAGCACCACATTTCGAAAGCTTCTATTCTCTTCTTGTCAAAACTATTTATCGTCCATGTTTCACTTCCATACATGGCTACACTCCACACAAATACTTTGAGAAACGACTTCCTCACACTTAATCTATACCCGATGTTAACAAATTTCTCTTCTTCAGAAACGCTTTCCTTGCCATTGCCAGTCTACATTTTATATCCTCTCTACTTGGACCATCATCAGTTATTTTGCTCCCCAAATAGCAAAACTCCGTTACTACTTTAAGTGTCTCATTTCTTAATCTAATTCCCTCAGCATCACCCGACTTAATTCGACTACATTCCATTATCCTCGTTTTGCTTTTGTTGATGTTCATCTTATATCCTCCTTTCAAGACACTGTCCATTCCGTTCAACAGCTCTTCCAAGTCCTTTGCTGTCTCTGACAGAATTACAATGTCATCGGCGAACCTCAACGTTTTTATTTCTTCTCCATGGACTTTAATACCTACTCCGAATTTATCTTTTGTTTCCTTTACTTCTTGCTCAATATACGGATTGAATAACATCGGGGACAGGCTACAACCCTGTCTCACTCCCTTTCCAACCGCTGCTTCCCTTTCATGCCCCTCGACTCTTATAACTGCCATCTGGTTTCTGTACAAACTGTAAATAGCCTTTCGCTCCCTGTATTTTACCCCTGCCACCTTTTACTGTATGTTATTTAATTTTTTTAATATAATTACCATTCTTGGCGTTACAGCAAGTTTAAATGGTTGTGCTACCAAGTTATCATCATTTTGCTTCACCCGTTTGGTGATAGCTTGCCTGCCTATTTAAATTAACCTTTGCTGTTGCATTGCTGTTTTACAGTATGTTTGTTAAGTTTTTTATAATCGCCGTTCTTGGCGTTAAAGGCCTTCAGCCGTGACTGTAGTTACTTGCCTTAAAATTCTAATTGGGATCTCATTCGCTTGTTTTTAAAACATTATTTGCTGTGTCTGTATTTTATGCTCATTTGGTAAATTGTAACGCACTGAAAGCACTATTAATTACACAGTTGATTGTTCTTTCATTAATAACGTGTGACATCTTTATTTATTGCTGAGTCTGGAATTACCGTTTTAAAATAAATGTGTGTAATTGCAAAAGGTAATTTAGACTAAGCGTAAGTTAGACTAAGTAGTGTGTACGCTTAGGGACCGATGACCTCAGCAGTTTGGTCCCATAGGTACTTATCAAAAATTTCCAATCACATACTGTACGTCGACTGCAATGGCTCTTCGTGCACAAGACGCGGTTTAACAGTACCCCAGATTCAACAATTCTGTGTTGCACGCTGTAGTGCAAAACGTGTATCGTTACTCTGTACAATATTACCCGGACGCATGTCACGAACTTCGATCTGTGCCAGTAAACGAAGAGCAAATTCAGAATAATGCTGCGGATCATGAGGTTTCAATTGCTGGCACTATCTAGACCTTATACGGGTACCAGTGTAAAACAGACCACAAAACTTTCTGTATCGTTTATCATGGCATCGACAATTCTCGTAACACTGAATGAGCATTAGCGCTATCTGGTGCACGTGCTGCATGGTCGTTTACAGCAACAATCTCGTCAATAACTTCCACGGGATAAGACACCTTTTTCTTCCAGGTGCCATAACAAGCTCACCCATGGTTTGGAATTTCATTCTCATCTTCTTCAAACCATTTAATGACACCGGGCCTCTCCTCAGACCTTTCAGTCGGCGCTACTCTCTAAATGCAGCTCTGTAATTACCGCCGTTCACATAGAACTGTTTCACTAACAGCGCACCGTCTCTCTTCTCAGTAGCCATATTGGTCACTCACGTTGTCGTTGTTGTTGTTGTGGTCTTCAGTCCAGAGACTGGTGTGATACAGCTCAACATGCCACTCTATCCTGTGCAAGCTTCTTCATCTCCCAGTACTTACTGCAACCTACATCCTTCTGAATCTGTTTAGTGTATTCATCTCTTGGTCTCCCTCTACGATTTTTACCCTCCGCGCGGTCCTCCAATATTAAATTGGTGATCCCTTGATGCCTCAGAATATGTCCTACCAACCGTTCCCTTCTTCTAGCCAAGTTGTACCACAAATTTCTTTTCTCCTTAATTCTGTTCAATACCTCCTCATTAGATATGTGATTTACCCATCTAATCTTCAGCATTCTTCTGTAGCACCACATTTCGAGAGCTTCTATTCTCTTCTTGTCTAAACTATTTATCGTCCACGTTTCACTTCCATACATGGCTACACTCCATGCAAATACTTTCAGAAACGACTTCCTGACACTTAACTCTACACTCGATGTTAACAAATTTCTCTTCTTCAGAAACGCTTTCCTAGCCATTGCCAGTCTACATTTTATATCCTCTCTACTTCGACCATCATCAGTTATTTTGCTCCCCAAATAGCAAAACTCCTTTACTACTTTAAGCGTCTCATTTCCCAATCTAATACTCTCAGCATCACCCGATTTAATTCGACTCCATTCCATGATACTCGTTTTGATTTTGCTGATGTTCGTCTTATATCCTCCTTTCAAGACACTTTCCATTCCGTTCAACTGCTCTTCCAAGTCGTTTGTTGTCTCTGACAGAATTACAATGTCATCGGCGAACCTCAAAGTTTTTATTTTTTCTTCATGGGTTTTAATACCTACTCCGAATTTTTCTTTTGTTTCCTTTACTGCTTGCTCAATATACAGATTGAATAACATCGGGGATAGGCTACAACCCTGTCTCAATCCCTTCCCAACCACTGCTTCCCTTTCATACTCCTCGACTCTTATAACTGCCATCTCGTTTCTCTACAAATTGTAAATAGCCTTTCGCTCCCTGTATTTTACCCTTGCCACCTTCAGAATTTGAAAGAGAGTATTCAAGTCAACATCGTCAAAAACTTTCTCTAAGTCTACAAATGCTAGAAACGTAGGTTTGCCTTTCCTTAATCTAGCTTCTAAGACAAGTCGTAGGGTCAGTATTGCCTCACGTGTTCCAATATTTCTACGGAATCCAAATTGATCTTCCCCGGAGTCGGCTTCTTCCAGTTTTTCCATTCGTCTGTAAAGAATTCGTGTTAGTATTTAGCAGCCGTAGCTTATTAAACTGATAGTTCGATAATTTTCACATCCTTAAACACCTGCTTTCTTTAGGATTGGAATTATTATATTCTTCTTGAAGTCTGTTTCGGCTGTCTCATACATCTTCCTCACCAGATGGTAGAGTTTTGTCAGGACTGGCTCTCCCAAGGCTATCAGTAGTTCTAATGGAATGTTGTTTACTCGCGGGGCCTTGTTTCGACTTAGGTCTTTCAGTGCTCAGTCAAGCAGTATCATATCTCCCATTTCATCTTCATCTACATCCTTTTCCATTTCCATAATATTGTCCTCAAGAGGATCGCCCTTGTATAGACGCTCTGTATACTCTTTCCACCTTTCTGTGTTCCCTTCTTTGCTTAGAACTGGGTTCCCATCTGAGCTCTTTATATTCATGCAAGTGGTTCTCTTTTCTCCAAAGGTCTCTTTAATTTTCCTGTAGGCAGTATCTATCTTACCCCTAGTGACATATGCCTCTACATCCTTATATTTGTCCTCTAGCCATCCCTCCTTAGCCATTTTGCACTTCCTGTCGATCTCATTTTTGAGACGTTTGTATTCCTTTTTGCCTGCTTCATGTACTGCGTTTTTGTATTTTCTTCTTTCATCAATTAAGTTCAGTATCGCTTCTGTTACCCAAGGATTTCTATTAGTCCTTGTCTTTTTACCTACTTGATCCCCTGCTGCCTTCACTATTTTATCTCTCAAACTTACCCATTCTTCTTCTACTGTATTTCTTTCCCCCATTCTTGTGAATCAGTCCCTAATGCTCTCCCTGAAGCTCTCTACAACCTTTGGTTCTTTCAGTTTATCTTGGTCTCATCTCCTCAAATTCCCACATTTTGCAGTTTCTTCAGTTTTAATCTACAGTTCATAACCAATAGATTGTGGTCAGAGTCCACATCTGCCCCTGGAAAAGTCTTACAATTCAAAACCTGGTTCCTGAATCTCTGTCTTACTATTATATAATGTGTCTGAGACCTTCCAGTATCTCCAGGCTTCTTCCATGTATACAACCTTCTTTTATGATTCTTGAGCCCCAAGTGTTAGCTATGATTAAGTTATGCTCCGTGCAAAATTCAACCAGGCGGCTTCCTCTTTCGTTCCTTAGCCCCATTCCATATTCACCTACTATGTTTCCTTCTCTTCCTTTTCCTACTATCGAGTTCCAGTCTCCCCCTTGGCTATTACATTTTCGTCTACCTTCGCTATCTGAATAATTTCTTTTGTCTCATCATACATTTCATCAATCTCTTCGTCATCTGCGGAGATAGTTGGCATATAAACATGTACTACTGTGGTAGGCGTGGGCTTCGTATCTATCTTGGCCACAATAATGCGTTCACTATGCTGTTTGTAGTGCATTCCTGCTTTCCTATTCATTATTAAACCTACTCCTGCATTACCCCTACTTTATTTTGTATTTATATCCCTGTATTCACCTGACCGGATATCTTTTTCCTCCTGCCACCGAACTTCACTAATTCCCACTATATCTAAATTTAACCTATCCATTTCCCTTTTTAAATTTTCTAACCTACCTCCTCTATTAATGGATCTGACATTCCACGCTCCGACCTTTAGTACGCCAGTTATCTTTCTCATGATAACAACGTCCTCCTGAGTAGTCTCCGCCCGGAGATCCGAATGTGGAAGTATTTTACCTCCGGAATATTTGACCCAAGAGGACGCCATCATCATTTAACCATACAGTAAAGCTGCATGCCCTCGGGAAAAATTACGGCTGTAGTTTCCCCTTGCTTTCAGCCGTTCGCAGTACCAGCACAGCAAGGCCGTTTTGGTTAGTATTGCAAGGCTAGATCAGTCAATCATCCAGACTGTTGCCCCTGCAACTACTGAAAAGGCTGCTGCCCTTCTTCAGGAACCACACGTTTGTCTGGGCTCTCAACAGATACCCCTCCGTTGTGGTTGCACCTACGGCACGGCTATGTGTATCGCTGAAGCACGCAAGCCTCCCCACCAACGGTAAGGTCCATGGTTCATGGGGGGGGGAGGGGGGAGGGCACTGACGTTATGGGTTGTCAAATCACAGCATGCATGTCATACCGTCATACAAGAAGGTACAGTAACAGATTGGCACCTGGTGGTCATAATTGGAACTAATTTTTTTTCTTGCGTAAATCGGTTCCGAATTAACGCGTTACAATATCTACCAAGTTTCACTGCCATACGATAACTGCAATTCACATTGGATGATGATGATGATGTTTAGTTTGTGGGGCACTCAACTGCGCGGTTATCAGCGCTCGTACAAATTCCCAACCTAGGTTCAGTACCCGCCAGGAATCGAACCCGAGACCCTGTGAGTCCACGTTGGACCGCTGTGGGCAGCTGCTCTCCGGTACGAGCTGGAGCAGCCATCGCAGCCATCGGGTAAGATGCAATATGACATTGCTTTTAATTTAGGTATTGTACGCGTAGTTAATTTTTTAATGTAATTTTGAGAAGTAGGTTTTCTACATCTTGTTTCTTATTTAAGAGAGCTATTGAGAACGATACACATACTGAAACCGGTCTACCCAATAAACAATGTACACTCATGTTTAGAAAGAAACAGTTTCGATTGGTGACAAGTCTGGCGATCTGGCGAGCAAGGGCAAAAGGCTGACATCCTGTCATACCAAGAAGTTACGTCTGCGTGCAGAAACATGTGGTCATGCATTGTCTTGCTGAAAAGTGGTGTCTGGGGTTTTGTGCAAAAAGGTATGGCTACGGGTCGCAGTATGTCATTCACGTAGGTCACACTGGTCACAATGTCGTGGACGCGCACCAACTGAGATTTGTGGTTGTCCCAGTAGCACCCCAAACCATAAGGCCCTGAGTTGAAACACTCTCTGATACCATTCCTGTCAAGGCCTTTAGTTGACGCTGTATATCTTGTGCGGATACCGATTCTCCTGCCTGCCTCGAACCAAAACGAGGCCATCATTTTCTAACAGACAACTTGGATTTGTCCGAAAACATTATCTGAACCCATTCCTGTCCCTAATGACGTCGTTCCATACACCATTGCCGTCTAGCATGTTTCTGCACATTCGCCAAAGGTAGGCAGATACGTGGAGCCGGCCGCTGCGGCCGAGCGATTCTAGGCGCTTCAGTCCGGAACCGCGCTGCTGATACGGTCGCAGGTTCGAATCCTGCCTCGGGGATGGATGTGTGTGACGTCCTTAGGATAGTTAGGTTTAAGTAGTTCTAAGTCTAGGGGACTGATGACCTCAGATGTTAAGTCCCATAGTGCTCAGAGCCATTTGAATTTGATTTGAGAGGAGTGGACGACGCTCGCGTGACTCGTTCCATAATAAATGGCAACGAAATGTCACCGCTGATAGTGTACGATGTGTTATACTGTTCCACAGTTGCGTCAGAGCCGAGGAGGAGACAGATCTGTCCTGCAATGCCATTCGGGGGCGGACGGTGCAACCTGACCCATCTCGTCGAGTTCTACTGCCTTCCGTGAACCATTCTGCATACACGTTGCACTGCAGTAACACTTCATTCGATATGAGCAACAATTTCCCGGATAAATGCATCATATTCTCTCATGGCAATAATGCGCCCTCTTTCAGACTCATTGATATGACGGTAAGGTTCGCGCACACGTCTGCGAGGCATTCTGCACGTCTGCTCAAGTCACAATGATTCATTACCTTCAGTTTATAGCGACAACGACATCCGCAGTCACATTTTATCGGTAGATGGTGTTGGGCCACTGCATCGACGTTAACCTTGAACCCGCAGGCCAACATGGTTCTGCAGAACATACTAATGTACCTGTCCGCCTCGTGATGAGTGGGTGTTCTGTGATGTCCTTAGGTTAGTTAGGTTTAGGTAGTTCTAAGTTCTAGGGGACTGACGACCTCAGATGTTAAGTCCCATAGTGCTCAGAGCCATTTGAACCATTTTTTTTTTTTTTTTTTGTACCTGTCCTGTGAATATGAACGTTCTGTTTTTTCCTTTTGTTTACGTTTGTGTCCGTGAGCATTGACTGTTAATCTCTGTGGTCGAATCTGTGTGCTCACTGATGCTCTGCACCAGTAACATGGCAAATAAACGGTTTATTTTTTCGCTGTGGTTCTGAGCGGTACGCTGTTCTCAGAAAACTAACAAAAATCACAGAGCACCAAAACGATAATCAACATCGTGCTGTAACTTTAATTGAATTCTGGAGTGGCAATGCATGCAGTGACCTATCAGAAATTGCGGCCACTGAGGGGTCGCGGGGGCGTATAAGCGGGCGCTTTGTACTTTTACAGTGAATGAACGGAAGCGCCAACGAATTGTTTGATACAGATCAGCGGGAACTGGCTGTGTCCGCCCACGCGGTTAATCCCGTTGGGCGGATGAAGCTCGGAACACACGAAGCCATATCGATTTGCAGCGTGTAATTTGGCTAGTAGGAGGAGAGAGGGAGAGAGAGAGAGAGAGAGATTACGGGAACAGACACGTGGCGACGCAGCGTTTATTGAAGGCAGGCAGGGGTGTTGTTTGTCTCCCGGCGTAATAAACTCAACGGCGAAAAGCGGGCTGGCGCGGGCGTTCGCGTCGCAATTTGCCGGCACGTGGAGAGCGCACGTGCATCTTTATGCAGCACATTGACGGCAGCAGACACCCGACTTCCGGCCCGTGGCTGCACCTGCTCGCGGACAACGTCCCGCTCCGTCAGACTCCGATATACTTTCCCGCCACCGCAGAAATAGGGATGGGAAAAACCAATACCAGTATTTTAGTTCTGAATAACCGGCATTTGTTGGGCTTCGGTTATAATGGATGTTTCTTAGCCGAAATACAAATTAGCCATAGCAGTAGTGCTAAAATTTTCGTTTTTAAATAAACTTTTTTTTTAAAAAGACCGTAGTATTTATTCGTAAAATTTGGTTTGGTTTGAAATACTGCGTTATGGTAAAAGCGATCACTGATATTTTAATAACAGCACTGACAGAAACGAGCAACAAACATATGGAGTAAGAACTGGTACAACATCACTGAGACAATAATTTCTCCATTTCCTGCCGGCCTCTGTGGCCGAGCGGTTCTAGGCGCTTCAGTCCAGAACCACGCCGCTGCTACGGTCCCAGGTTCGAATCCTGCCTCGGGCATGGATGTGTTTGATGTTCTTAGATTAGTTAGGTTTAAGAACAATACTGGCCGTTAAAATTGCTACACCACGTACATGTGCTACAGACGCAAAATTTAACGGACAGAAGGAAGATGCTGTGATATGCAGATGATTAGCTTTTCAGAGCATTCACACAACGTTGGCGCCGGTGGCGACACCTACAACGTGCTGACATGAGGAAAATTCCCAACCGATTTCTCATTCACAAACAGCAGTTGACCGGCGTTACCTGGTGAAACGTTGTGATGTCTCGTGTAAGGAGAAATGCGTACCATCACGTTTCCGAGTTTGATAAAGGTCGGATTGTAGCCTATCGCGATTGCGGTTTATCGTATCACGACATTGCTGCTCGCGTTGATCGAGATCCAATGACTGTTAGCAGAATATGGAATCGGTGGGTTCAGGAGGGTAATACGGAACGCCGTGCTGGATCCCAACGGCCTCGTATCACTAGCAGTCGAGATGACAGGCATCTTATCCGCATGGATGTAACGGATTGTGCAGCCACGTCTCGATCCCTGAGTCAACACATGGGGACGTTTGCAAGACAACAACCATCTGCACGAACGTTTGCAGCAGCATGGACTATCAGCTCGGACACCATGGCTGCAGTGACCCTTGACGCTACATCACAGACAGGAGCGCCTGCGATGGTGTACTCAACGACGAACCTGGGTGCACGAATGGCAAAACGTGATTTTTTCGGATGAATCCAGGTTCTCTTTACATCATGTTGGTCGCATCCGTGTTTGGCCACATCGCGGTGAACGCACATTGGAAGCGTGTATTCGTCATCGCCATACCGGCGTTTCACCCGGCTTGATGGTATGGGGTGCCATTGGTTTCACGTCCCCGTCACTTCCTGTTCGCATTGACGGCACTTTGAACAGTGGACGTTACATTTCAGATGAGTTACGACCCGTGGCTCTACCCTTCATTCGATCCCTGCGAAACCCTACATTTCAGCAGGATAATGCACGACCGCATGTTGCAGGTCCTGTACGGGCCTTTCTGGATACAGAAAATGTTCGACTGCTGCCCTGGCTAGCTCATTCTCCAGATCTCTCACCAATTGAAAACGTGTGGCCAATGGTGGCCGAGCAACTGGCTCATCACAATACGCCAGTCACTACTCTTGATGAACTGTGGTATCGTGTTGAAGCTGCATGAGCAGCTGTACCTGTACACGGCATCCAAGCTCTGTTTGACTCAATACCCAGGCGTATCAAGGCCGTTATTACGGCCAGAGGTGGTTGTTCTGGGTACTGATTTCTCAGGATCTATGCACCCAAATTGCGTGAAAATGTAATCACATGTCAGTTGTAGTATAATATATTTGTCCAATGAATACCCGTTTATCATCTGCATTTCTTCTTGGTGTAGCAATTTTAATGGCCAGTAGTGTAGTTGTAAGTTTGATGACCTCAGATGTTGAATTCCATAGAGCTTGGAGCCACTGGAATTTGGATCTCCATTTCCGTGTGTCGTTGCTTAAGGCACAAGTGTACGTGCACTGTGCAAGGTCTGATCGCTACTCGTCTACACAAATTGCAAAAGATATCTGTGTGGTGCAAAAATTAGCAATTGACCTTAAATATCGAAACGTGTGAGGTCATCCATGTGGTGTCACCGCCAGACACCACACTTGCTAGGTGGTAGCTTTAAATCGGTCGCGGTCCATTAGTACATGTCGGACCCGCGTGTCGCCACTGTCAGTAATTGCAGACCTAGCGCCACCACATGGCAGGTCTAGAAAGACGGACTAGCACTCGCCCCAGTTGTACGACGACTTTGCTAGCGACTACACTGACGAAGCCTTTCTCTCATTTGCCGAGAGACAGTTAGAATAGCCTTCAGCTAAGTCCATGGCTACGACCTAGCAAGGCGCCATTAGCCTTACAGTGCTTGTATTTACCGACTCTCAATTGTATCGTCAAGAGCGATGTACCACAATGATGGAATAAAGTTTAAGTATTCGAGGAGCTGCATACTTTTCTCTATAGCATTCACAAAGTATCCTGTTCCAGACTTCACGCCAGTCGGCGTGTGTGTACGCGTGCCTTTCGGTTACCCGTCACTGTGGACTGGCTGTCTTATCAGTCCACTACAATCCACATGAGTCCTAAAAGGAATCCTTTAAACTTCGATTACACCATAAATCAGCCAAATCTAAAGGCCGTAAATTCAACTAAATATCTAGGAACTACAATTACGAACAACATAAATCGGAAGGAACACATAGAAAACGTTGTGGGGAAGACAAACCAAAGACTGCGTTTTATAGGGACGACACTTAGAAAATGTAACAGATCTACTAAAGAGACTGCCTACACTATGCTTGTCCGTCCTCTTTTCGCTTACCGCTGCCCGGTGTGGGATCCTTACCTGGTAGGACTGACGGAGTATATCGAAAAAGTTCAGATAAGAGCAGCTCGTTTTGTATTATGGCGAAAGATGGGAGAGAGTGTCGCTGAAATATACAGGATTTGGGGTGGAAATCATTGAAACAAAGGCGTTTTTCGTTGCGGCGGAATCTTCTCACGAAATTTCGATTACCAATTTTGTCCTCCGAATGCGATAATTTATTGCTAACGTCTACCTACATAGGGAAAAACGATCATCATAATAAAACAAGGAAAATCACAGCTTGCACGGAAAGATATAGGTGTTCGTTTCTCCGGGTGCTGGACGAGACTGGAATAATAGAGAATTATTGCAAAGCTGGTTCGATGAACCCTCTGCCGGGCACTTAAATGTGATTTTCAGAGTATCCATGCAAATGTAAATGTAAATACGACAGTTTCTCGCTGTTGTGGCAGAATGACGGCAGTCCTAGTCTGGAACATTTTTTACAATGTGACGTAACAATGACGCACAATTCTTCATTTGCTTTCAAAGGAGATGCCTCTCACATACCTATTAAATATTAAAAGAGGAAGGAAATTGTGGTAACATTAATAAATTAAAAACTTAACAGTAATTAATTCACAGAATACAATAAAATTAGAAAATAGCTGATATTGTGCCTAACTGGTTGTAGCCGTTGAAAACGGACAAATAAACACATAAAACAGAGTTCTTCAGCCTGAGTTTTCATCCTTTAGTACTGACTATTCGCAATACTCATATAGGGATATGATTTTTGAGCAGAGTTTCAAAAAATTATAATGAATAGGAGAATACTGATGATTTTCTGTCGTATGGAGCCACTTATCACTTTTAGAGACAATCAGGGAATGGTGGATGCACTAAGTTTTCTTGTTTTGGCCTATTTAATTTAATATTTTGTTTCTATGTATGTTGAAACTAAATCAATTTTTTTCAATTTTTGTTCGATTTCTACATTTACTTCAGAAAGTAATGGGACCAAAAAACCGAAAATTGGTTATTTCAATGTTAACAGCAGTTTTAAACTGGCATGGAAAAAACCGATAGTACCGAAAACTGGTTACTTCAGAGATAACCGTCACCCCTACCGCAGATGGAGAACAGCGTTCGGCACAGAATGGGAACCGACAGTCTAAACCCTATATTTATGGACTCTTTAGTCGAGTATACGTCCAATGATGGTTAGCTGAAATTGTATGCCGGACCGGGACTCGAAACAGAGCTCTGTCTTTGGCGAGCAGTGCTCTAGTGATTCCATTATCCTTGCTCGCCTCACGGAAGGACTCAAAATTTTAAACTTGCCTTCAAAGTATGGTTTGAATATTCATTATGGTTGCAGTACGCATGCTGTAAACTGAAAATGTCACTTATGAAAATATTCTCACATGGCTCTGTCTTCCAAGGAAATGTCGCCAACTTAACCTCATATTTTACAGATAAAACTCACTTGCCCAAGATGTCAGTCCCAACAGTCGATCACGCTCGAAAATTTGGACCATAATTCTGACAGTACACAGTTATGACCTGAAAGAGTAGCATTTAAACTTTCGCGCGGACCAATTATGTGACACTCACTCCGTTCCACTGCAGGCGGGTTATGTCCTACGTTGAAGGCGAGTGATGAGAGGTGGGGGGGAGGGGGGTGGAGCTGGTGCTGGATGTATCTGCCCAACGTGTTTTGTGGAGTCTTGTTCGAGAACGCATGTTATTCTACGCTTAAACTGTAAGTAATATGAGCACGTAATATATCAACCTCATGCATATATACGTTCAATATAATTTTAACAATATTCTCGTATTGATATTCTGCAGCTATATGTACGCCTCAAGGTCAAAATTAATAAACCTAAGTAAATGAAGAATTATTATGGAATGAGGTTAATGATTTTCAGTCCACAATTTAATTACTCCAATCACGTTAAATAATAGAGCACCTCCTGCAAATGTTCTTTACTTTAACGGTCCCAACTTTAAAGTCGAAAGAAAATAACGCACACCAGCGACGTTAAAGATTAGATAGCGCCACGCTACTTCTTTAATAACCCAATAATTCGTTTCATTCATTTAACTGCATTTCTGTATCGCAAAATATCAATGTTGAAAGCAAAGAGACATTTGGCACCAACTACAGGTTAAACAACCGCGCACTGTGACACAGTGAACAAAGCACGTTACCAATGTCGAAACAGTATTTCACAATCCTCTTACTCCAGTATGCAGTAATTCTTGCTCAGGCACTGAGCGCATGCAGTGGAGCGGACAGTCCGTACATGGAGAAGTTTAAAAGCTGTCTCTCAGATTTATGGCCAAAAATACAGGGCTATTACAAATGATTGAAATGATTTCATAAATTCACTGTAGCTCCATTCATTGACATATGGTCACGACACACTACAGATACGTAGAAAAACTCATAAAGTTTTGTTCGGCTGAAGCCTCACTTCAGGTTTCTGCCTCCAGAGCGCTCGAGAGCGCAGTGAGACAAAATGGCGACAGGGGCCGAGAAAGCGTATGTCGTGCTTGAAATGCACTCACATCAGTCAGTCATAACAGTGCAACGACACTTCAGGACGAAGTTCAACAAAGATCCACCAACTGCCAACTCCATTCGGCGATGGTATGCGCAGTTTAAAGCTTCTGGATGCCTCTGTAAGGGGAAATCAACGGGTCGGCCTGCAGTGAGCGAAGAAACGGTTGAACGCGTGCAGGCAAGTTTCACGAGTAGCCCGCGGAAGTCGACGAATAAAGCAAGCAGGGAGCTAAACGTACCACAGCCGACGGTTTGGAAAATCTTACGGAAAAGGCTAAAGCAGAAGCCTTACCGTTTACAATTGCTACAAGCCCTGACACCCGATGACAAAGTCAAACGCTTTGAATTTTCGGCGCGGTTGCAACAGCTCATGGAAGAGGATGCGTTCAGTGCGAAACTTGTTTTCAGTGATGAAGCAACATTTTTTCTTAATGGTGAAGTGAACAGACACAATGTGCGAATCTGGGCGGTAGAGAATCCTCACGCATTCGTGCAGCAAATTCGCAATTCACCAAAAGTTAACGTGTTTTGTGCAATCTCACGGTTTAAAGTTTACGGCCCCTTTTTCTTCTGCGAAAAGAACGTTACAGGACACGTGTATCTGGACATGCTGGAAAATTGGCTCATGCCACAACTGGAGACCGACAGCGCCGACTTCATCTTTCAACAGGACGGTGCTCCACCGCACTTCCATCATGATGTTCGTCATTTCTTAAACAGGAGATTGGAAAACCGATGGATCGGTCGTGGTGGAGATCATGATCAGCAATTCATGTCATGGCCTCCACGCTCTCCCGACTTAACCCCATGCGATTTCTTTCTGTGGGGTTATGTGAAAGATTCAGTGTTTAAACCTCCTCTACCAAGAAACGTGCCAGAACTGCGAGCTCTCATCAACGATGCTTTCGAACTCATTGATAGGGACATGCTGCGACGGTTACTGTTGAAAAATGCCGAATTTTTTGTGGGACATAATGGGGCAGTTAAGCTTCAGTCGCGCAAGCCTGTCGGATGTCCCGCATTCCGCCCTGAATTTATATTATTTTAAACCGCCTCCGTTCTATTATATGTGGCCTAATACAAGAATCCGATTGAAAACTATCTGGCCAGACACTAGGATAGATGCCTAGAAAGTATGACCGAAAATCTGAACAACAAACATGGAATCCTACTGCGATGAAACAGACCACATTAACCCACCAACGTAGGGAAAAGTGGCCACTTCGTACGCCTCCAGAAAAATGCATATAATTACTATATATTACCTTCGTTTTCACTTACAGAAATTTGGTGTGATACCTTCCAATATGAAAATTCAAAATGTGTATGCGGTAAGCTCCTATGGATAACCATAGTTTGGTGAAAATTCAATTTCCATTAGAGTGGCCACTTTACCCCCACTTTCCCCTATGTGTGTGTATCAAATATGAACCAGAATTTAAATATGGCGGCTGTGTTAGTGGACGGAAATGAGCGCGACTTTGACAGGATGTTGGCGGGGATGTCTGAAACAGCACTGTGATACAGTATTTACTGTGACGCAACCGCCATGTGCGAACAAGAGGTACGCAAGTCCGTTGCGTAGCTCGTAATCATTAAGCTTCTCGCGAAAGAAGGCGCCAGACGTGCTGAAATTCTAAGGATGCTCCGTGAACAGTTTGGGGAAGAAACCCAAATATATGAACAGCATAAAACATTTCTGGCAGGATGGATAGCTGTGGAAAACGTACCCCACCAAAGACGGCCACGAACAAGCATCGTACCAGACAAAATTCGTGCCATACAGGACTTTATTGGAGAAGATCGCCGAAATTTCTTTGGCTATGAGGAATGAGCTACGTAAGTGCTCAGGCGGTCGTCACATATCATGATTCTTCTGCACCACAATGCAAGGCCGCATTCTGCTACTTTAAGGAGGGAAAAATTGGAGGAAATTCACCGAGCAGCCCTGGAACATTCTTCCCACAGTCCAGATTGATCACCCTGCGACTATCACACGTTAGGACCGTTGAAAGAAATACTTGGATGACGAGGAGTCAGCGGTAAAGGAGGTTATGCACAAGTGGGTGGGCACACGTCTCTCTTATTTCTTCGAGGGTGACATCAAAAAGTTGTCATTTCGATGGAAAAGTTTTGTAGCAAAGTAAGCAGAGTAAGTAGAAAAAATTGACCAGTGCGAGTAGTACTCGCGCTATGAGGTTTACGTGAAAACTTAATTATATATTATTTATTCATTTAATCGATTATTCCCCCTTTAGGGGAGCGATTGAACTTGAATTTAGGGTTTTATTTTTTGATTTTTCCCTCTTCCTCTTCCAGAAACTCCTCATCCTCACAGAATGTTCTCTCTTCCATTCGTCTATTCACTTTTTACCAGATTGTTACGCTGTTCTTAGCTCGAACTTTACATTTATGGTTTTACTCCGGCAATCGCTGCGTTCTTCGAGATTTTCCATGTTGTTCTGTTGCATGTCCCTCTGGACCTCCTTTAGCCGCTCCGTGCTGCATTTACTCTTTGTTATGATGTCGAGTAGTTTCTTTGCTGTTCTGGTGTTTCCCATCCTGTAGATGTGTGTGTAGAACTTTGCTCGGCTTATTGTGTTGGTCTTTAGATAGAGTTCGTTCTGAGATCCCTTCATCCAAATGCCGTTTTTGTTGATTGCTTCGTAAATCTTCCTAAGAATTTTTCGTTCCTATTTCTCTATTTTCTTAATTTTGGAGTGACCGCCAATTACCGTTGTTTCAGCTGCGTATGTTCCTTCTGGAAGAATCACAGTTTTGTAACGTCTCAATTTTGAGTCTGTAAAATTGCATTTCTTGTTGTAGTAGGCCCATGTTACTTTAATGCCTTTTACAGCTTGCTGATCCTTTGTTCATTGGCGATTCCGTTTAGTCCTGGTAACTGTGTAGTTTCACCAAGATATTTAAAGTGGCTGACTTGTGTGATGTTACCGTGTTTCGTGATTAGGGGGGGTCTTATTTTATGGCCGTCTTTCCGTATAAAGTTGTTTTTTTTTTCACACGAAATTTACTATCCAGTTATCTGTGCAATTTCATGTAGTTTTTCAACTGCGTGAATCGCTTCTGTCCCGTTGTTTTTGATAACAGCAATATCGTCCAGGCAAGGCGTTTTACTTTAGTGCGGTTTTCTTTTCTGATGCCAATTTGGACACATTTTACATGAGTTTTCCATTCTCTAATGATATTTTCTAGAACAATATTGAGCAGAATCGGGGATAGTCCGTCCCCTTGCCATACTGCCGTTATAATTTCAAAGGGTTCCGATACCTCACCCATGAATTTAACTTTGGAAGTTCTTCTTGCCTGCTCTATAATTTTCCGGGTCTTTCGGTCGATTCCGAAATCTTCCATGTTTTTAAAGAGCTTTCCTGTAATCGATGAATGTAATCCTGCACTCTCTCTCTCTCTCTCTCTCTCTCTCTCTCTCTCTCTCTCTCTCTCTCTCTCTCTATATATATATATATATATATATATATATATATATATATATATATATATATATATATATAATGAATCTCGACGATTTTTGCCTGTTAACAATTTCGATACTGGCAAGTGTAAGTCCCGGAAACTCCAAGCCTTTCTAGATTGTTTTTTTTTGCGATATAATTACAAATTAGCGATTTTCAGAATTTTTCGTTTACTTTTTCTATAAAACCCTTCTTCTTGCCAAATTTCATGCGTGTAGGTCAACGGGAAATACTATACAGCTTTTGATGAGTGAATTTGCGAATATCAAAATATATTACATAAATGGCCATATCCTTTGATTGCGTTGACTTACAAGTTTAACATCTTTACATCGCCAAGGGATTGTAGACCTTAGTATGTGACATAAATCTGAACTCCATAAGTCTACCTATTCCCGAGAAAAAGGGATCTTAATAGATGGATATACAGGATGAGTCAATGAGTCGCTAACTATTGCCACCAAGAATAACTCCGAAAGTATGATAGCAGATGAAAAGTGTGTGGAAGGAAGGTTGCATGGGACAACGGGGGTTGGTTTTTTGTTGCTAGATGGGGTCGCTTCAGAGATATGAAGGTCAACATTGTTTTTTTAAATGGGATGCTATAATTTGGTACTTATTTTCTGATAGCGGCTATCGAGACAAATCCAGTGATGTGTAACAGTAAAGGCCGGCCTGAATGGCCGAGCGGTTAAAGGCGCTACAGTCTGGACCGCACGACCGCTACGGTCGCAGGTTCGAATCCTGCCTCGGGCATGGATGTGTGTGATGTCCTTAGGTTAGTTAGGTTTAAGTAGTTCTAAGTTCTAGGCGACTTATGACCACAGCAGTTGAGTCCCATAGTGCTCAGAGCCATTTGAACCATTTTTTTGTAACAGTAAGGTCTTTGAAGGTCAACGAAGGTAAAAAAGGTGGCATGAACGTCCATTTACAGAAGGTGTTCGAAGTGATGACCATTGGTATCAGTGCAGTGCTGCAATCTTCTTATCATGGGTTGGGTGGTATTCCTGATAACTTGGGCACTCATCGAAACACATGCTCTGCCAAATGTAGTGGTACGCGTTTGACAGGGCGCCACTGGAAACATGACGCGAGGGCTTGCGGCGTTTGATATGTGAGTGTTAACAAATGGCTCTGAGCACTATGGGACTTAACATCTATGGTCATCAGTCCCCTAGAACTTAGAACTACTTAAACCTCACTAACCTAAGGACAGCACACAACACCCAGCCATCACGGAGTGTTAACGAAAGGGGAGTTTGTATTAGATGAAATGTGACATATTCTCTTTTCTTTTCCGTAAAGTATTATACTTTAGACTCTGCAGAACATTTTGTATGTCATACACTGGAAATAGACAATTTTAAGACCTTCAAATAATATTTTTAAATTTGACAATTGACAGACAATTTCCGGCACCCCGGGTACAAGGCCAGGTTAACAGACATGCTTTGGGAACCACACAGTCTAGAAAGCTGTGAATTGCCTTGTTTTGATGCCCGCTTAGAAGTAGGCATTACAAATAAACAAATAAGTCCTTTGTTTATAACACTAGTTTCTGTGAAAATAGTGTGCCAGCCAACGATTTTTCTATGAAGTACCTGCACATATTGCAATTTTATGAAATCACTAAATGTAAAAGTATGTTTAAGAAACGAAAATTTGCCTGTAACAGCTACGTCAGATCCAATTTTGCATCTGAAGTTGTAGAAAACACTATCCAGACATGAAGGAAATGTAACTAGACTAATGCGTCTGAAGTGACCATGCCTCCTAGTGCAACGTGTAAGTACAGGCAAGCTGAATTTTCTGGTAATTTTCAGCAGTAATGGTGGCAGTCAAATTTATATTCAAAGATTTGGTAAATCCAGAGCTACTGAAGAAATGTCGGCATTCGAAAATCCAGAATTTGGGTGTACTCTTCAATAATGTTGTGTGGTGCCATGTGAATGAAAATATGCTTCTTGGATCAAAACTTTACCAACAGCCGTATCTTTTGGTTTATTTTATTTTATATGTCAAATGCTACCAGTTTCGGCAATTCAATATTGCCATCTTCAGGCCCCATACGCTATAATCGTGTTAACAATCTTATCGAATGGTGCCATAAAACTGGAATCGTAAATCCGATCGTTAGGCAACAAATTCCAATGAACGGGTGACACTGACTAAGCCTACATTCCAGTTTTATGGCATCATTCGATAACACTGTTAATACGATAATAGCGTATGGGGCCTGGAGATGGCAATATTGAACTGCCGAAACTGGTAGCATTTGAGATATAAAATAAAATAAACCAAACCATTCGGCTGTTGGTAAAGTTTTGATTCAAGAAATACGTACCAGCTGATGTCCCCCAGGCCATAATGGACCGACAGAGACTGAAAATGTTTTTGTTGGCCACATGACTCTAAAGTTAGCAGCGGGTCGAAGGGAATTGTCTGACGCTGTAATAACTTCTAACGGTGGGAACTATAAAAGACGGAAGATTCTGCAGAAGGTAGGGGTGAGATTAGGACAGAACACAGCTAGAGATCTGCGAGAACACCATGTGCTTCGTGCTGGCCAAGCAAAGATTACTGCTCAGCAGATGACGAAAGAAGCAAGAAACAAAAGAAGATGGCAAACAATGGGCGATTGTGAGGCTGAAGAGGACACAGATACTTGGCCAGGACAATTCTAGTGCATAAAAGAGCAAGAACTGTAAGTATGTATAAAAGTTTGTAATTAAAAAAATTTGAATCTCATTATCACAGATCCATTTTTTTGCTACAAATGACCCGTTATATCAAAGAGTACTGACGGCAGAAACATGAATTTTTTACAACGTGCCAAGAATAAGATTCATCATGTATGGAACTAGAATTATGCAAAAATATCTTTGTTGTTTAGTTTATATATTCATTTAGTTATAAGATTCTGCCAAAAAAATAATAGTTCGAGAAAAATATCATGACACGGAGAAAAAAATCATGACTTGCCTCAGGAAACATTTTTGTTATAATTCTAGTTCAGTAGTTCCACAAAAACACATTAATTAGTTATGGGAAATTGGAAGTTGGTATCTTAAAAACTTTCCAAGACAATGCGTGTCAAAGTTTCATAATTTAACATTGGCAGCGTAGGACAAACAGTCTCTTCTTATTCATATCAGCTGTATCCTGAAAAATTCAGTGGAACAAGTTCATACAAAATTATTAAGCCTACGCCTCTTATGATTTTAAGCCGGTATTAAATTAGAAGCGTCGTTAATTTTAAATGTTTGTAGTGCTTGTCGTGGAATGCAGCCTAGATAACCTGAGGGCAAATGCGGCCCTTCGCGGAGACGTCGCAATGAGCGCGAGAGAAATTCAGCTCAGGTTTGCCGACTGTCGCCATTCGCTGGCTCGGTGCTTGTTCGCACAGACTGCTTTGGCAGCACTTCGCACGCCCTCCCTGTCCGAGTTGACAAGCCGAACGAGCGCTGTCGCGTGATTAGACATGCGCCTCGGCGCGTCGTAGATGTTGTCTGGCACTGCGAGCACGCGCTGGGAACCGGGCACGGACGCCGGGGTGGTTTCTGTCAGGTGGATCTGTTCTCTGGCTGGGATGCATCCAATCTGGCAGCGTTACACGTGTTTGTCAGGCAGCCAAACCTCCAGCGGACCTGCGGCCATTAGGAAAAGAACGAGGTAACTGTTTCGATTCAATTAAGAAGGCAGTTTGTGCAACGTGCAACAACAGTACTAAATGTACGCCGAGAGTAAAGTAGTAAGTGAAAGTAAACAAATGGAAAGGGAGAAAACCTATTCTATCTACTAGTACACGTTAGACGCAGAGAAAGCTTTATTAGAATGAAAATGGCAAAACTCCTGGAGTAGAGGACATCACAGTGGAAATGAGCAATCGGAATAACGAGGACAGTATGGGCATAGGAAAATATTCCTGACGATTGGAGAACGAGTAACAAGGCGCTCTGTGAGAATCACTGAAGGATAGCACTACTGTGCCAGCGTGTGAAGATTTATGAAAAGATAATTTTACAGAATATCAGGAATAAGGTAGAACCGCAAAATTAAGAGAAGAACAAGAAATATTTCGACCTTGAATGTCAATTATAGATTCCATATTTACAGTCAGGTTGTAGGAAAGTAATTAGAAGTTGGGAACGACATCGCAGCTGCATTCATAGATATAAAAAGACTTTTGACAACCGAGCGAGGTAGCGCGGTGGTAGCACACTGGACTCGCATTCGGGAGGACGACGGTTCAATCCCGCGTCTGGCCATCCTGATTTAGGTTTTCCGTGATTTCCCTAACTCGCTCCAGGCAAATGCTGGGATGGTTCCTTTGAAAGGGCACGGCCGGCTTCCTTCCCGAGACCGATGACCTCGCTGTTTGGTCTCTTCCCCCAAACAACCCAACTTTTGACTATCTTACAAGCGAAGAGATATGGCAAGGTCTGAATAGACTGGAAATGGCCAAAGGACTGCAACTGAGAAACATGTACAAAAATGCCTGAGTTGTGTTCTAATACAAGGCAAAAAGTAAAAATGGTTATAACGAACATTCGGTTTCGGCAAGGAATAGTGCAGTCACAATTGGTTAGTCACGGACAACATCATAGTTCGCCAAGGGTCACCGGCAGATAATATCAAAATGATAGCATACGCAGGTGATGTGATGTTCTGTGAAGATGATGATCAGGAATTGGAAGAACAACTAAATACCTGACAGGATGTAATTGGGGAAGCAGGCATGGGACCAAGCTTTACAAAAAGTGAAATAATGAAAATCAGCGCGAAAAACGAAAAAAATGAAGGATATAAGTTGCAATGGAAAAAATTACTAAAGACGTAGATTCTTTCAAGGATCTAGGAAGCAAATTAACCAAGAAAGAAGGGTGAAATTTCGGAGAGAACAGAAAATTGTTCGAAATGTTATTATTGTGTGTGGGTGATAATTAGAAACTGGAAAACACTTGCGGGTAATATGACTTTACAAGTCATATTACCTGCCAGTTTTAGGCCTATGCATCAGAATTGCGAGGTATCCTGGGTAAGACGAGAAAGGACAGTATAAAGAATGAAATAACATGAAACACCCTCGAGATCAAGCTCTTACAAGAAACTATGAGAGTAATAGGCTTAAATGGTTTAGCCAAATTAAAAGAATGGGACCAGAAATACTTCTGAGAAGAGCCCTAGAATGGACAGAATCTGGACGAAAGCAAATTTTAAAGCCCACGAATAAGATGACAAGATGGAGAGATAAGGTGAAGGATAATGTGAACTGGGGAGGACTTTCACGGCAGGAGATACTAAACGACAGACTGTGGGAAACAAGAGAAGCTTGGATGAGACACTGTGGACGACCTGAGTAAACAGAAACGTTTCAAGAAGAAGAAGAAGAAGAACGCATTCTATGTTTTCAAGGCATAGTTTGAAATAAAATAGGCATCTTCAGTTCTTACATTAAACTCATTATACAGGTTTCTAGGAGTAACGTATTTGGCTACCAGTCCAATACAATCAGCGATAGTCAACGTGACGAAGACGCACAGCACAATGGAAACCATTGCGTTAAAGACAGGGAAAGTGGTCTCTAACTGAAAGAATGGCACGATGGTCTCTCCATTGCCAAAAAATTCCGGGTAAGTCCACCATTCGGATCTCTGAGAAGTGAGCTTTCAAGGCAGAAGTGACCATGAGAAAAACACCGCGAAATTGACAAAAGGGAGACTTTATATGATTCGGAATGCCGATTTGTAGAAGTAAGAATGTGGTACGAAAATTAGAAAATCTCAGAACGGAAACGCAAAGCATGAAACTGTAAGTAGTAAGAGTCAATGAACTGAGATGGAGAGAAGATAAAGATATCTGATCAGATGAATATACAGTTTTGTTAACACAAGGAGAAAATCGTGTAAGGTTAGTACGAACAGGAAGAATGGCTTAATGGGAAAAGTTCAGCGATACCATTATTCTCATTAGAATCGATACACAGCCAACGCCAAAACCTATAATTGAAGCATACGTGCTGACGTTGGAAGCAGAAGATGAAGAGAAAAGGAAAATGTATTCGGAAATTGATCAGAATCGTACAGATCTTCAATGTGCTTTCTGTACCTACCCTCTCTTTCTTCTGTGTTTAACACTGGAATTTCTTTTGAATACTTAATGTCGACGCCATTGCTTTTAAATTCTCTGAAAGTCATTTTGACTTTTCTGCATGCTGAATATGTTCTTCGGAAGGCCATTTCCATTTTGGTTTCTTCAATATTTTCGCTTTAGCGTCCTTCCGCTTCCTATTAATTTTACTTTCAAATGATTTGTACTGCTGCCTTATGATATCTTCCCAAACATATTGAGGTTTCCTTCTTTTGTTGGTCACCTGAAGTATTTTTTTTCTATTTCCCACAGTTTATTCGCAGTTACTTCCTTATAGCTATATCTGTTTGTCCAACTTCTGTCTTTGCAAATTTTTACTTACTGCGATATTTACTGCCGTAGTATGAACTGTCTGTGGTTCAGTTTAAGTAAATGCAACGCAATTAATATTATGATGGAAATTGGTTCAAATGGCTCTGAGCGCTATGGGACTCAACATCTTACGTCATCAGTCCCCTAGACTTAGAACTACTTAAACCTAAGGACATCACCCACATCCATGCCTAGCGTTACCAGATTTCGGAATGCCAAAAAGAGGACTTTTTCATATTTTAAGATGAAAAAAGAGGACACTTTCTATTTCTTAAATTTATTTCATAAGAAAAAAATAAAAAAATTACGCACATCTCACACATTACGTATTTTTCATTTGACTGAATCTTTTTTAAACGTTCCTTTTCTTGACACAAATATTTAAAAAAGTTCTTGCAAGATTTTTGATGACATGGACGAGTCATGGAAAATTTCTCTCAACAGTCCGCTGGTACAGTCCATAGATTTTTAACTGCTGTAGTGAAACACACTATGGTAAGCAAGAGTTCCTTCAGCGGCACTTACTTTGGTGTCCAGTTCAGCACAGGGTTTTGAAAATAAATTACTCATTTTACCTGACGAACTTGCACCTCTAACACACTTCACATGTTATTCTCTTTTCATGTGCACTTCCAGATCGCTGGTGCCGTGATTTGCTATAGATACATAGGTCCCTGGGCAACAAACCACACATTCTGCTTCCCATAGAACTCTTCCAGAACGAAAGCTCGGATATTTTTCTCGGAGTTTATCCGTAAATGCACACTTCCTCTTTGGCATGATGAGAAATTATCTTAAACAAAAGTTAAACAAACAATGATCAAAACGTATTGTTCAGCTAAACCATGAAAAAGTCTTCAGTTACAAAACTTAACTATAATTCTGTGCCATAAGCTATATTTTGAAATTCACGAAACTTACCCAATAACATGAATACAGAAAGTAAAGATGCAGCTGGATGATCAACAAGTTCGCTAAAAACGCGTGTGTCACACAAAAACAAACATCACGTAGAAAATCACAGCTATGCTTTGACCATAGATACTACCTATGGTCGAAGCAGCTATCTCGAAGGTAAAAGATACATAATTTGTATGCAATACAAATCGATATTTTCGATTTTGTGAGTGTAACAGATCGAATTTAAGCTAATAACAAATGACGCAATTCAATGACCGTAGTAAAAAGTTCATACATTTTTGACGATACGACATGAAAACAAACATCAAAAGATCTTCATTCCCAATACCAAAAAATGCGGACGTTAACAGAAATCGCAAAAATGTATGCGGACGCTACGTTTCACGTCGAAAATGAGGACATGTCCGCGTAAATGCGGACGTCTGGTAACCCTATCCATGCCCGAGGCAGGTTTCGAACCTGCGACCGTAGCAGCAGCGCAGTTCCGGACTGGAGCGCCTTGGACCGATCGGCCACTATTATGATTGTTTCCAGTGTGGCCGGACGTTGTATTAGAAAAGGTATTCCAACAATATTACAGACCTAAGAAGTTGCCTCAACTATCAGAGAAACACCAACGTTTCGTTCCGTGCAATAGCCATCGGCACACGTTCTGTGCTTCTTAACATCAATGGTGAGCGTGCTGAATTCAGCGTGATCTGGACGCTCAAAGAACGGTGTGACTTTTGCATACGGCACGTGTTCCTCAATGTGAGATAGGCGATCGCAGCGCACTCCAGCGGCAGTTGTCTGTATCTGGCTGGCAGATCACACTGTTTACGAAACGGATGGGAGTAAAATTTCTACGTCAGCTTTATTAAAACGCTTATTTCCTCCCTTATCCGTGTGCTAGTCATGTTGTTCTGTCTGTGCTATATATAAATAATAATTTCAATATCCTTGGGCATGTTATAAGGCAAAACGGAAAGTACCAAATCCAGTTAATCAGAACATCAGCTTATAAAAGTTTCTTTACAAACAGTGCGATAGAAATTTACAATAAATCTCCACATAACACAAAATTATTTTATCATTCTCACTTTTTAGGAAAACCATATAGTCGTTCTTACTTTATCACTGATCCTGTTCAGAAGCAGATTGACCGAGCGAGGTGGCGCAGTGGTTAGCACACTGGACTCGCATTCGGGAGGACGACGGTTCAATCCCGTCTCCGGCCATCCTGATTTAGGTTTTCCGTGATTTCCCTAAATCGTTTCAGGCAAATGCCGGGATGGTTCCTTTGAAAGGGCACGGCCGATTTCCTTCCCAATCCTTCCCTAACCCGAGCTTGCGCTCCGTCCCTAATGACCTCGTTGTCGACGGGACGTTAAACACTAACCACCACCACCAGAAGCAGATTCTTTACAGCACGTGAAATACTAAACTCAAAACATAGTTCATAAAATCTTACTGCGAACAGTGCAAGCTGTCTTGTAGATATAGCCAGTCGAACGAAGTTACTCCTCGGAAAGAGCTCATTTATATTTACATAACATCGAATACTGCAGAATATATTTCTCTTAAACTGATAAGAAAGTATGAGAGCCTACCAGACATACCTGCGTGTCCATATCTTATAATCTTCTGAAAGCTTTAATCGTACGTATGTTGTTAACTGACATTTAGTTATTTGTTGATGGATTCTCAGTGTGTCGTTGCTTCGAAACAGTGTACTTTCATAATACAAAAGTTACAATAATTTGCTATTATCAGTATAACGTTTTGCTTAATTTTATTACAACAAATCGTACAATTAATGATAGGTTTTAGAGAAATCCTCAATTTTCTGAAGCTTGGAAATGGGATATACAACGAGGTGACAAAATTCATAGGATACGTCCTAATATCATGTCGGACCCCCTTTTGCCTGGTGTAGTGCAGCAATTCGACGTGGTATGGACTCAACAAATCATTGGAAGTCCCTTGCAGAAATAGGGAGTCATGCTGCCCCTATCGCTATTATTGCGAAAGTGTTGTCAGTGCAGGATTTGTGCACGAAATGACCTCTCGATTACGTCCGATGATTGTTTGATGGGACTCATGTCGGGCGATCTGGATGGCCAAATCATTCGCTCGAATTGTCTTGGTGAACAATTTTGGCCCAGTGACATGACGCAGTTCATCCACAAAAAATCCATCGTTGTTTGAGAACATGACGTCCACGCTTGCAGGGTGCCTTGCTGAAAACTTCGGTCCGTGGCTTCGGGGCGTCACACAGCTGAAATTTGGTCTCATCTGACCAGGCCACGGTTTTCCAGTCGCCCACGGCCAAAACGATACGGTCACGAGCCCAGGAAGGGCGCTGCAGGCGATGTTTTGCGTTAGCAAAGGCACTCGCGTCGGCCGTCTGACGATTTCCGAAATGGAATGTCCCATGCCTCTAACTACCATTCCGCGTTCGAAGTTCGATAATTTTCGCCACGTGGCATTGCTCTTCTTCACTTGAATCATCTGACTATAAATAGCTCTGCCAATGTGCTGCTCGTTTATACGTTGCTCACGCGATATTAACGCAATCTCTAAATCTGTGTATCGCTATTCCATGACTTTTGTCACCTCAGTGTATACGTATGGGCACCAACTGAAAGCTAATATGGCGTCTTGCGAGTCGCGACTCTGTAGTGATGAGAGATGTCACCGTGTGACGTAAGTGACATTCTTTTATCTCATTGGCCTACGTTCAAACGCACGTCGAGAATATATGACATGCTAGATATTGCTCTGCACGCTGGGAAAGACTCATCAACGTGTTTTTTTCCACGTTATGACGTCAGAAACTCGACATGCTCAACGTTGACTGCAGGAAACGGTGGTGGACGTGGAGCGAGGGGACTGGCGTCAACCCCGTGACCCGCTGTGCCCCCACACATCCTGTCGGTAGCGACTCCGCAGGCTGCAGGTTGAGACCCGTTCCAGGGAAACTCGGTCACACAGTGGCAGACAAAGGCAGTCTCCACGTTGCCACGCGGTTACGAAACATTGCAGCATAATTGCGTATCATGTCATTTCTAGAAACCTAGAATCCACTCTGTAGGAATCAACATGGATTCCGGAAACAGCGATCGTGTGAGACCCAACTCGCTTTATTTGTTCACGAGACCCAGAAAATATTAGATACAGGCTCACAGGTAGATGTCATTTTCCTTGACTTCCGGAAGGCGTTCGATACAGTTCCGCACTGTCGCCTGATAAACAAAGTAAGAGCCTACGGAATATCAGACTAACTGTGTGGCTGGATTGAAGAGTTTTTAACAAACAGAAAACAGCATGTTGTTCTCAATGGAGAGATGTCTACAGACGTTAGAGTGGCCTCAGGCGTGCCACAGGGGAGTGTTATGGGACAATTGCTCCCTTGAGGTACAGCTATAATGACTAATTTGGAGTATATAACTGTTGTGGATATTCGAATACCAAGGGCACACCCACTTCTTACAGTTGAAAATATCTACAGTTGCTGAGCATTCTCTTCCCTGGGGCTATTTAACAGCATTCAGGCACTGTCCCTTTCAGGATTCCTCTAGGATCTGTGACTTTATTAATTTCATTGGAAATTTGTACCATCTTTTAGAGGGATTGGGGTTGATTTGGTCTCATCGGAGTAGGGAAGAAAGTCGGCCGTGCCCCTTCAAAGGAACCATCCCGGCATTTGCCTCAAGCGATTTAGGGAAATCACGGAAAACTTAAATCAGGATGGCCGGACGTGGGATTGAACCGTCGTCCTTCCGAATGTGAGTCCAGTGTGATAACCACTGCACCTCATCGCTCGGTAAGCCTTTTAGAAAACACGGCGATATATATATCTGCAGCACCATGCAAACGCTCTATAGACTTCACTGTCAGTTCTGTAAAGTGTCACCTCAACCAACTACGTCATACTGGAACTCGGGGTCTACCAACATTGTATTTTATTTTACAATCTCCTAAAATGTTTAATCAGCGAAACATTATTGACATTCAATTATAAAAAATTCTAGCCAGAGCGACACGTTTTCATGAATCTTCAATGGCTGTTGCCTTAAAACGGCTTACTTTCATAACACACGAGTTATATCGAGTTCTGCATCACCTCGGTTCCGAGAGCTCGAGAACATGTACAGAAAATCATTCCCGCCCTTTTTATTGCTCATGAAAACCACACATTGCATGTTGTAGCACCATACAGCGAGACCTTCAGAGGTGGTGGTCCAGATTGCTGTACACACCGGTACCTCTAATACCTAATAGTACGTCCTCTTCCATTGATGCATGCCTGTATTCGTCGTGGCATACTATCCACAAGTTCATCAACGCATTGTTAGTCTAGATTGTCCCACTCCTCAACGACGATTCGGCGTAGATCCCTCAGAGTGGATGGTGGGTCACGTCGTCCATAAACACACCTTTTCAATCTACCCCAGGCATGTTGGATAGAGGTCATGTCTGGAGAACATGCTGCCCATTCTAGTCGAGCGATGTCGTTATCCTGAAGGAAGTCATTCACAACTTGTGCACGATGGGGGCACGAATTGTCGTCCATGAGGACGAATGCCTCGCCAATTTGCTGCCGATATGGTTGCACTACCCGTCGGAGGATGGCATTAACGTATCGTACAGCCGTTACGGCACCTTCCACAACCACCAGCGGCGTACTCGCTGTACAGTGTGCGTAAGACGTTCAGCCTGACCGGGTTGCCTCCAAACACGTCTCCGACGATTGTCTGGTTGAACGCATATGCGACATTAATCGGTGAAGAGAACGTGACGCCAATCCTGAGCGGTTCATTCGACATGTTGTTGGGCCCATCTGTACCCTGCTGCATTGGTGTCGTGGTTGCAAAGATGGACCTCACCATGGACGTCGGGAGTGAAGTTGTGCATCATGCAGCCTATTGCGCACAGTTTGAGTTGTAACACGACGTCCTGCGGCTGCACGAAAAGCATTATTCAACATGGTGGCGTTGCTGTCAGGGTTCCTCCGAGCCATAATCCGTAGGTAGCGGTCATCCACTGCAGTAGTAGCGCTTGGGCGGCCTGGACGAAACATGTCACCAATAGTTCCTGTCTATCTGCATCTCCTCCATGACCGAACAACATCGTTTTGGTTCACTGCAAGACTCCTGGACATTTTCCTTGTTGAGAGCTCTTCCTGGCACAAAGCAACAATGCGGACGCGATCGAACAGCGGTATTGACCGTGTAGGCATGGCTGAACTACAGACAACACGAGCTGTGTACCTCCTTCCTGGTGGAATGACTGGAACTGATCGGCTGTCGGACTCCCTCCGTCTAATAGGTGCTGCTCACTACACTAACGGACCGCGGCCGATTTAAAGGCTACCACCTAGCAAGTGTGGTGTCTGGCGGTGACACCACAATCTCAATGAATAAAAACGTTTCAAGTGTTTATCATACAACATATGTGCCTCATTGCGTGCTATCGTTTGCAGGAAACAGCCTTTATATACCTCGAATCGTTTATGAGATATGACGAGTGTTATGACCACATGATTCGCGATGCGTGAGGATGCGAATGTGCGCTCGCGAGCAACCGTCTATCGGATATAAAACCCAATAACTTGAGATCTAAATGAAATTTCGTTATGCTCTTAATTTTAAATAAAATTTCGATACTTTACCTACATTTCCTTCACTGCAATACACGATATAAAACCAACCATATACAAAGCTGATGCAATGCCTTTTTTCTTCTGCATACTCTTTAACATTTCGTGCAATGTTTATTTAATTTGATACAATGCAGTTTGTATTATGAGTAACGGAAAGAAATTCAGTTTTTTATCAGGTGAAGGTATCAGATTGTAATACGTACAATAATAAAATTTTTCACGTAACAGTTTTCGAAAAATCGGATGATAAGTATTTCATATTGGCAAAACGCTCCCTCAGAACAGGCAGCAGCATTTGCCGAGCAGTACAGCCGTAACAATGGCCGCCCCCAGCACGGAGTGCAGAAAGCACGTCCGTAGCAGCGAAAGGTTCGAGTGGTTCAAATTGTACTGAGCACTATGGGACTTAACATATGAGGTCATCAGTCCCCTAGAACTTAGAACTACATAAACCTAACTAACCCAAGGACATCACACACATTCATGCTCGAGACAGGATTCGAACCTGCGACCGTAGCGGTCGCGCGGTTCCAGACTGAAGCGCGTAGAACCGCTCGGCCTCACCGGCCAGCCTGGCAGTACTGGTACGAGGAACCTTCCGCCATACACTGGACAGAGGTTTGTGGAGTGTGCAGAGTGAGTCGTAACACAACTTTTATTTCCTGAACCGTTCAGGATTTTTAAACAAGGTTTTTGGCAAATGAAATCGATTCGACCACATAAAGACAAGTCATTGTTTAACGTTGTTACCAAAAATCTCGAAAAGTTCTAGACCGATTTGCTTCAAATTTTTACACGATACAGTAACAAAAATTCGGACGGAGGTAGGCTGTACATAGTCAGAACATTAGGATCACATACCTAACAGCAGGTATGTCTAGCTCTGGCAAGGATAACAGCGGCGACGCATCGTGTCATGGAAGTAACAGAGGCCTTGGTAGCTCGCTGGAGGAAGTTGGCACTACATCTAGACACACAAATTTCTCGGTAATTCCTGGGAGGGTGACAATGAGCCCTGACGCCAAATTCAATCACATCACCGATGTGATCGATCGGGTTCAGATCTGGCTAGTTGGGGGGGGGGGGGGGGGGGGGACAGTATATCGACTGGAACTGACCACTGTGTTCTTCGAACCACTCCGTCGCACTCCTGGCTTTGTGACATGGTGCATTATCTTCTTAAAAAAATGTTGCTGTCATCGGGAAACATGATCGTCATGAAAGGTTGGATGTGGTCTGCAACCAGTGTACGCCGTCGCGCTGTACCAGACTGAAGCGCCTAGGACCGCTCGACCACGGCGGCGGCAGTAAGTAGTCAAAAGCCCTGCATACTTGTTTTACTTAAGAATCCAGTCTGGTCCATGACTCGATAATGGGGTACCAATTTTACCCTGGAAAGTCAAAAGGTTATCCATGCTGGGCGTACTTTATTTGTCCGAAGTATCACGATTCCTATCAAGCTAAGATTAAGCTTAGCTTACACTTGATTGCCTACAACTGCGCTACCGGCCACTGAGCATGCGCAGAGCGCGTTCGCGCAACTCAATGGTGACACTTAACACATTCAGCTTGTCACAACTTTGGCGACAGTATAGTCCGGTTCACGACCGATGGCGGTTCGCACATGTCGGTGGACGGAAGGGGATCACATTGTTGACGATTCCAATCGACAGTTGCGGTATACTCATGCGCGTGCTTTCCGCTTGAAGAAGGCGTATATCCCGCAAATTATGTCTCTCGCTTGCTTATCAGCAACCACGACAATCAGCGATGACATCTCGCAACAAACGGAATCAAAGTTCACTAAAGAACTCATTAGGATCACGTTTAATGCTCACATTACCTACGGCATTCACAGCAAAACGCTCAGAACGTACTGAACGCTCATTGGCTGTCGGAGCTTAGGTGACACAGGTGCGCAGGACAAGTCTAAATTCGACCGCCACCGTTTGTAACTCCAACTACAGTTGCACGGGTCTTGACGTTAGGTGTATCGGTACATGTGAACAAGTTCAAATATAAGGCGGATAACGGAGGGAATTGTTCGATTACTGGATATCTATGCTAGGCATAGATGTTTGTAGGATTTAAATGTAGACTACAAAAACAAGCAGCGCCGCGGTGCTGCGCATGAGACCGTCAACGCGATTTCAACATGGGTGGGTACAAAGCGTCTGATCTGTAAGGGCAAAATTCTTTTAATTAGAAATACGTATACAAATGAAATAAGAAAAATACACGCATGCAAATCATCTGGCTGTGAAACACCTCACTTCTACAAAACTACATCTACATCTACATGGATACTCTGCAAATCACATTCAGGTGGCTGGCAGAGGGTTTATCGAACCACCTTCACAATTCTCTGTTATTCCAATCTCGTACAGCGCGCGGAAAGAATGAACACCTGTATCTTTCCGTACGAGCTCTGATTTCCCTTATTTCATCGTGCTGATCGTTCCTCCCTATGTAGGTCGGTGTCAACAAAATATTTTCACATTCGGAGGAGAAAGTTGGTGATCGGAATTTTGTGATTAGATTCCGTCGCAACCAAAACGCCTTTCTTTTAATGATGTCCAGCCCAAACCCTGTATCATTTCAGTGACACTCTCTCCCATATTTCGCGATAATACAAAACGTGCGGCCTTTCTTTGAACTTTTTCGATGTACTCCGTCAGTCCTCTCTGGTAAGGATCCCACACCGCTCAGCAGTGTTCTAAAAGAGGACGGATAAGTGTAGTGTAGGCGGTCTCCTTAGTAGATCTGTTACATTTTCTCAGTGTCCTGCCAATAAAACGCAGTCTTAGGTTAGCCTTCCCCAAAACATTTTCTCTGTGTTCCTTCCAATTTAAGTTGTTCGTAATTGTAATACCTAGGTATTTAGTTGAATGTACGGCTTTTAGATTAGACTGATTTGTCGTGTAACCGAAGTTTAACGAGTTCTTTTTAGCACTCATGTGGATGACCTCACACTTTTCGTTATTTAGGGTCAACTGCCACTTTTCGCACCATTCAGATATCTTTTCTAAATAGTTTTGGAGTTTGTTTTGATCTTCTGATGACTTTATTAGACGATAAAAGACTGCATCATCTGCAAACAACCGAAGACGGCTACTCAGATTCTCACCCAAATCGTTTATATAGATAAGGAACAGCAAAGGGCCTATAACACTACCTTGGGGAACACCAGAAATCACTTCTGTTTTAATCGATGACTTTCGTCAGTTTCTACGAACTGTGACCTCTACGACAGGAAATCACATAACTGAGACGATATTCCATAAGCACGCAATTTCACTACTAGCCGCTTGTGTGGTACAGTGTCAAAAACCTTCCGGAAATCCAGGAATACGGAATCGATCTGGAATCCCTTGTCAATAGCACTCAACACTTCATGTGAATAAAGAGCTAGTTGTGTGTCACAGGAACGATGTTTTCTAAACCCATGTTGACTGTGTGACAATAGATGGTTTTCTTCGAGGTAAAACTAAAATCCCGCAGTTCGAGTTGGCCGATTCTTTTTTAACGAAAGATGTTAACAGGAGGAAAAGCCACACAAATCTGTAGTGCTATATTCTTTGTTCACTATTCATTTATTTAAAAGTAGCAGTAGTGTTTCCAATTAAGAAATTTATGTGATTGAGCTTTGAAATGTTGCCACAGTACAGATTCATCTTTAAGGAAGTATGAAACTTTAAGGAAGTAGTTTGTAGACCACTCTCTACTTAATGCGGCTTGCTTCGAGTAATTGCTGCAGCTCTGCGTTTGTTTCTCGTTGTTCCTGACTGGTAAGTTCCATTATCGACATGCTCCTGATCTTTTGGCCGTGGTTGTACATATTGCTGGCGAGCAGTTTTTCCCTGACTGTAGCAATGACAATTTTGCCATTTATAGGCAAATATTTTATATTTATATTTATACATTTTTATATATTATATTTATATATTATAATTTTATAGCTTTTCATGCAAGGGAAAATTGGAAACCAAAATTCCAATTGCACTTTCCGCAGCACAACGAACTTTATTCTTTCTTCAAAACTCAGTGTACCATGTGTTGAAAAAAGGTTTAATTACATATGGTGTTAATGTAAACGCACATTAAAACTGAACCTTCTAACAGGACGAGAGTTGTGATGAATAGTTTCAGTTCTGTCCGCCCCTGTTAGCTGAGTGGTCAGCGCCATGGAATGTCATACTTAACGGCCCGAGTTCAATTCCCGGCTGGGTCGGAGACTTTTTCCGCTCAGCGATTGGGTGTTGTGTTGTCCTTATCAGCATCATTTCATCCCCATCGACACGCAAGTCGCCGAACTGGCGTCAACTCGAAAGATTTGCGCCAGGCGAACGGTCTACCCGACGGGAGGCCCTAGCCACGCGGCATTTCCATTTTCCATTTCAATTCTGGTAACAATACTTCACCCTTCAAGTACTTTTCTTCCTTACTGCAGTATAGACTATTTAGAAGAAACGTGAACTGTTCTGGTGGCGTTGCAAGATAATTAAAATAACTTCTACGATCTTCCATCACAATTTCTTCTAGCAAGATCGCTGAGCAACCGAGTTGATGTCTTTTCTTTTCAGTCACGAACCCAGACACGTGTTTATTTCTTTCCTTATGAAGCGGTTTCACGCAAACAGTCATTAACTCCGCCACAACTTGTGCAGCTGCCAAACGTTTCGTGACACGACTACGGCACTCACAAAATGACGAAATTGAAATAAACACTGGCGTAGCCACGTCTGTACAGTCATACGTGAAACCATTTGAGTGCGACTTGTTTCACGCAACGATTGGAGCAACCCAACGTCGTCGTGTAAACTAGCCTGTAGATCAGTGGTTCCCAACCTTTCTTAGATCATTACCCCTGAGTGCAGTCAGACATTAGCTTGTACTCCTGCCCTCCCTCTACTTGCCACCTCTTGCCCTCCCCCCACCCCTCCCCCACATTACCACCAACTTTAGCACCTGACTAAACTGTAGAATGAAAGACTTTTCTGCGAACACTTTTATCTTTAAAATGATGAAAGATGAATGATAGTTTGTGTGTGTGTGTGTGTGTGTGTGTGTATGAGAATGAATGACGGAGGAATTTGTGGTGCATCGCAAGTGCTACTCACTTCTTCTCGGATGAGAAAGCTAACCAAACATAGTGAGGGTAGACATTTGTTACAATACGTACTTCCCTTACATTACTCCTCTCCATTGCGGCACTTGCTTGCCCTGCACAATGCAACCCCATTTTAAACATACGAGTTGATGTGTACGCTATACTTAGTGTTCGTAAATCACTTGATTGCTGCACTTCTTATTTCTGAACTGGCAGAAATTGGAAGACTTCAGGCTGTTTATGCTGTATGTCTAACCAGTAATAATAATAATAATAACAATAATAATAAGACCGTGTACAGCACCGTAGTAGTCCTTATGATGTTACTGCTGTGTCGTGCTGTCAATTAATTCATTTATCTGTTTCAAAGCGCGATATGAAGCAATTTTTGGATTATTGCTGATGCCATCTACAATTTGGAGAAGACTTTATCTTGAGACATTTAGCGTTTGTTACCTATATGTCCTTACCCCCATGAACCATGGACCTTGCCGTTGGTGGGGAGGCTTGCGTGCCTCAGCGATACAGATGGCCGTACCGTAGGTGCAACCACAACGGAGGGGTATCTGTTGAGAGGCCAGACAAACGTGTGGTTCCTGAAGAGAGGCAGCAGCCTTTTCAGTAGTTGCAAGGGCAACAGTCTGGATGATTGACTGATCTGGCCTTGCAACACTAACCAAAACGTCCTTGCTGTGCTGGTACTGCGAACGGCTGTAAGCAAGGGGAAACTACAGCCGTAATTTTTCCCGAGGGCATGCATCTTGACTGTATGGTTAAATGATGATGGCGTCCTCTTGGGTAAAATATTCCGGAGGTAAAATAGTCCCCCATTCGGATCTCCGGGCGGGGACTACTCAAGAGGACGTCGTTATCAGGAGAAAGAAAACTGGCGTTCTACGGATCGGAGCGTGGAATGTCAGATCCCTTAATCGAGCAGGTAGGTTAGAAAATTTAAAAAGGGAAGTGGGTAGGTTAAATTTAGCAGGAGGAACAAGACTTTTGGTCAGGTGAATACAGGGTTATAAATACAAAATCAAATAGGGGTAATGCAGGAGTAGGTTTCATAATGAATAAAAAAGTAGGAGTGTGGGTGAGCTACTACCAACAGCATAGTGAACGCATTATTGTGGCCAAGATAGACACGAAGCCCATGCCTACTACAGTAGTACAAGTTTATATGCCAATTAGCTCCGCAGATGATGAAGAAATTGATGAAATGTATGATGAGATAAAAGAAATTATTCAGGTAGTGAAGGGAGACGAAAATTTAATAGTAATGGGTGACTGGAATTCGAGAGTAGGAAAAGGGAGAGAAGGAAACATAGTGGGTGAATATGGATTGGGGGAGAGAAATGAAACAGGAAGCCGTCTGCTAAAATTTTGCACAGAGCATAACTTAATCATAGCTAACACTTGGTTCAAGAATCATAAAAGAAGGTTGTATACATGGAAGAATCCTGGAGATACTACAAGGTATCAGATAGATTATATAATGGTAAGACAGAGATTTAGGAACCAGGTTTTAAATTGTAAGACATTCCATGTGCAGATGTGGACTCCGACCACAATCTATTGGTTATGAACTGTAGATCAAAACTGAAGAAATTGCAAAAAGGTGGGAATTTAAGGAGATGGGACCTGGATAAACTGACTAAACCAGAGGTTGTACACAGTTTCAGGGAGAACATAAGGGAACAATTGACAGGAATGGGGCAAAGAAATACAGTAGAAGAAGAATGGGTAGCTCTGAGGGATGAAGTAGTGAAGGCAGCAGAGGATCAAGTAGGTAAAAAGACGAGGGCTAGTAGAAATCCTTGGGTAACAGCAGAAATATTGAATTTAATTGATGAAAGGAGAAAATATAAAAACGCAGTAAATGAAGCACGCAAAAGGGAATACAAAGTCTCAAAAATGAGATCGACAGGAAGTGCAAAATGGCTAAGCAGGGATGGCTAGAGGACAAATGTAAGGATGTAGAGGCTTATCTCACTAGGGGTAAGATAGATACTGCCTACAGGAAAATTAAAGAGACCTTTGGAGAAAAGAGAGCCACTTGTATGAATATCAAGAGCTCAGATGGAAACCCAGTTCTAAGCAAAGAAGGGAAAGCAGAAAGGTGGAAGGAGTATATAGATGGTCTATACAAGGGCGATGTACTTGAGGACAATATTATGGAAATGGAAGAGGATGTAGATGAAGATGAAAAGGGAGAAACGATACTGCTTGAAGAGTCTGACAGAGCTCTGAAAGACCTTAGTCGAAACAAGGGCCCGGGAGTAGACACCGTTCCATTGGAACTACTGACGGCCTTGGGAGAGCCAGTCCTGACAAAACTCTACTATTTGGTGAGCAAGATGTATGAGACAGGCAAAATACCCTCAGACTTCATCAAGAAAATAATAATTCCAATCCCAAAGAAAGCAGGTGTTGTCAAATGTGAAAATTATCGAACTATCAGTGTATTAAGTCACAGCTGCAAAATACTAACGCGAATTCTTTACAGACGACTGGAAAAACTGGTAGAAGCCAACCTCGGCGAAGATCAGTTTGGATTCCGCACAAATGTTGGAACACGTGAGGCAATACTGACCCTACGACTTATCTTAGAAAATAGATTAAGGACAGGCAAACCTACATTTCTAGCATTTGTAGACTTAGAGAAAGCTTTTGACAATGTTGACTGGAATACTCTCTTTCAAATTCTAAAGGTGGTAGGGGTAAAATACAGGGAGCGAAAGGCTATTTACAATTTGCACAATTTGCACATTTGCAGTTATAAGAGTCGAGGGGCACGAAAGGGAAGCAGCGGTTGGGAAGGGAGTGAGACTGGGTTGTAGCCTGTCCCCGATGTTATTCAATCTGTATATTGAGCAAGCAGTAAAGGAAACAAAAGAAAAATTCGGAGTAGGTATTAAAGTCCATGGAGAAGAAATAAAAACTTTGAGGTTCGCCGATGACATTTTAATTCTGTCAAAGACAGCAAAGGACTTGGAAGAGCAGTTAAACGGAATGGACAATGTCTTGAAAGGAGGATATAAGATGAACATCAACAAAAGCAAAACGAGGATAATGGAATGGAGTCGAATTAAATCGGGTGATGCTGAGAGTATTAGATTAGGAAATGAGACGCTTAAAGTAGTAAATGAGTTTTGCTATTTGGGGAGCAAAATAACTGATGATGGTCGAAGTAGAGAGGATATAAAATGTAGACTGGCAATGGCAAGGAAAGCGTTTCTGAAGAAGAGAAATTTGTTAACATCGAGTATAAATTTAAGTGTCAGGAAGTCGTTTCTGAAAGTATTTGTATGGAGTGTAGCCATGTATGGAATTGAAACATGGACGATAAATAGTTTGGACAAGAAGAGAATAGAAGCTTTCGAAATGTGGTGCTACAGAAGAGTGCTGAAGATTGGGTGGGTAGATCACATAACTAATGAGGAGGTATTGAATAGAATTGTGCCCGCATCTCGTGGTCGTGCGGTAGCGTTCTCGTTTCCCACGCCCGGGTTCCCGGGTTCGATTCCCGGCGGGGTCAGGGATTTTCTCTGCCTCGTGATGGCTGGGTGTTGTGTGATGTCCTTAGGTTAGTTAGGTTTAAGTAGTTCTAAGTTCTAGGGGACTGATGACCATAGATGTTAAGTCCCATAGTGCTCAGAGCCATTAAAAAAAAATAGAATTGTGGAGAAAACGAGTTTGTGGCACAACTTGACAACAAGAAGGGACCGGTTGATAGGACATGTTCTGAGGCATCAAGGGATCACAAATGTAGCATTGGACGGCAGCGTGGAGGGTAAAAATAGTAGCGGGAGACCAAGAGATGAATACACTAAGCAGATTCAGAAGGATGTAGGCTGCAGTAGGTACTGGGAGATGAAGCAGCTTGCACAGGATAGAGTAGCATGGAGAGCTGCATCAAAGCAGTCTCAGGAGTGAAGACAACAACAACAACAACCTGTATGTCTCACATTTATCACCAGACATGTACGGGACAAGGCACTACATACTTGTGTAATGGGTGGTCTAACCCCACCGCATTAATGCTTCTAATTGAGAAAAAGTATTGAGAACTTATACATTCAAGAGCCGAAGAAGCTGGTACGCCTGCCTAATATCGTGTAGGGCCCCGGCGAGTGGGGACTTGACTAATGCCTGAAGTACTGCTGGAGGGAAATGACACCATGAATCCTGCAGGGCTGTCCATACTTCCTTAAGAGTACGAGGAGTGAAGATCTCTTCTGAACCGCTCGTTGCAAGTCATCCCAGATACGCTTAGTAATGTTCATGTCTGGGAAGTTTGTTGGTCAGCGGAAGTGTTTAAACTCAGAAGAGTGTTCCTGGAGCCACTCTGGACATGTGGGTCTCGCGTTGTCCTGCTGGAATTGTCCATGTCCGTCGGAATGCACAATGTACATGAACGGACGTAGGTGATCAAATAGGATGCTTACATACGTGTCACCTGCCAGAGTCATATCTAGGGGCATCAGGGGCCCCATATCACTCCAACTACACACATCCCACACCATTACAGAGCCTCCACCAGATTGAACAGTCCCTTGCTGACATGCAGGGTCCATAGATTCATGACTTTGTCTCCATACCAGTACACGTCCATCCGCTCGATACAACTTGAAACGAGACAGGTCCGAGCAGGCAACATGTTTCCAGTCATCAACCATCCAATGTCTGTGTTGACGGGCCCAGACGAGCCGTAAAGCTTTGTGTCGTGCAGTCATCAAGGGTACAAGAGTGGGCCTTCGGATCCGAAAACCCATATCGATGATGTTTTGCTGAATGGTTCGGACGCTGACACTTCTTGATGACCCAGCATTGAAATCTGCAGCAACCTGCGGAAGTGTTGCACTTCTGTCACGTTGACATCATCTTCAGTCGTCGTAGGTCCCGTTCTTGCAGGATATTTCTCCGGCTGTAGCGATGTCAGAGATTTGATGTTTTACCGGATTCCTGATATTCACGGTAAACTCATGAAATGATCGTACAGGAATGTGGCGTCGATAGTTAAGATGCCACAACGTAGGTGCACGCTCTCGTAAGTTGGCACTACGAGAGAAGTCTGATTACGCCGACCACAGCGCCCTCTGGCCGACGCTGTGGAGCTCAGCGAGTGCCGTCTTGTTTTCTGGCCCATTTCATGAATAGCAGACGGCCTGGAAATATCGCTTCTACCACCGAGTGGACTAGCTTGCTAATGAGCCTTTGTATTAGATTAGACATGGACTACGGCTTTACACGTACGTGCTGATTCTAGCCAAAGTTACGTATTGACAATGAAATGAACACCCTTAGCTGCTTACAGGCGTTGTCATACGTCAACGGGGACAGATGAAAATGTGTACACCGACCGGGACTCGAACCCGGGATCTCCTGCTTACATGGCAAACGCTCTATCCATCTGAGCCACCGAGGACACAGAGGATAGCGCGACTGCAGGGATTTCTCTCTGGCACGCCTCCCACGCAACCCACATTCTCAACGTGTCCGAAAGAACAGATACCATCTGTTATATAAAGTTATGTATGCTTTTGATATTTATTTGTGTTTTTGACTCTGGTAAAAAACATGCAGAACTGAAGTGCTTCACCTCTCCTGCCCCTTCTCGCTTCCTTCACTCTCGCCCTATATTACAGAAGCTGTTCACGAGAGCAGACGCAAGCACCACCTATCCAGGCGGGATACAAAAAGGAAAATTCTCACTTCATCTCTACGTCGGAGGTGCTGCGTCCCATCGTTCTTGCGCCAACTATAACACCACGTTCAAATTCACGTAAATCTTGATAACCTGCCATTGTACTGTAACTGATCTAACAACTGCGCCACACACTTGTTATCTTATATAAGCGTTGCTGAGGGCAGCGCCGTATTCTGCCTGTTTGGATACGCATGGCTGTACCAATTTCTTTGGCGCTTCAGTGTATAATAAGTATTATAGTCTTACCAAACAGTGATAACAGCAATGATCTTTTGAAAATAAGTTACTTTTGTGACATAAACAGAATCGAATCGTTTAGTTTTTACCCCTCAGAAAGTTTCATTTTACCTCTCAGGGGGTGCGATGAAACAGAGCGTACTACATTACTGGCAATTAAAATTGCTACACCAAGAAGAAATGCAGATGATAAACGGGTATTCATTGGACAAATACATTATACTAGAACTGACATGTGATTACATTTTCACGCAATTTGGGTGCATAGATCCTGAGAAATCAGTACCCAGAACAACCACCTCTGGCCGTAATAACGGCCATGATACGCCTGGGCATTGAGTCAAACAGAGCTTGGATGGCGTGTACAGGTACAGCTGCCCATGCAGCTTCAACACGATACCACAGTTCATCAAGAGTAGTGACTGGCTTATTGTGACCCTCCAGTTGCTCGGCCACCATTGACCAGACGTTTTCAATTGGTGAGAGATCTGGAGAATGTGGTGGCCAGGGAAGAAGTCGAACATTTTTTGTATCCAGAAAGGCCCGTACAGGACCTGCAACATGTCGTGCATTATCTTGCTGAAATGTAGGGTTTCGTAGGGATCGAATGAAGGGTAGACACATCTGAAATGTAACGTCCACTGTTCAAAGTGCCGTCAATGCGAACAAGAGGTGACCGAGACGTGTAATCAATGGCACCACATACCATCAAGCCCGATTATACGCCAGTATGGCGATGACGAATACACGCTTCCAATGTGCGTTCACCGCGATGTCGCCAAACACGGATGCAACCATTATGATTCTGTAAACAGAACCTGGATTCATCCGGGAAAATGACGTTTTGCCATTCGTGCACCCAGGTTCGTCGTGAGTACAACATCGCAGGCGCTCCTGTCCGTGATGCAGCTTCAAGGGTAACTGCAGCCATGGTCTCCGAGGTGATAGTCCATGCTGCTGCAAACGTCGTCGAACTGTTCGTGCAGATGGTTGTTGTCTTGCAAACGTCCCCATCTGTTGACTCGGGGATCGAGATGTGGCTGCACGATCCGTTACAGACATGCGGATAAGATGCCCGTCATCTCTACTGCTAGTGATACGAGGTCGTCGGGATCCAGCACGGCGTTCCGTATTACCATCCTGAATCCACCGATTCCATATTTTGCTAACAGTCATTGGATCTCGACCAACGCGAGCAGCAATGTCGCGATACGATAAACCGCAATCGCGATAGGCTACAATCCGACCTTTATGAAAGTTAGAAACGTGATGGTACGTATTTCTCCTCCTTACACGAGGCATCACAACAACGTTTCACCAGGCAACGCCGGTCAACTGCTGTTTGTGTATGAGAAATCGGTTGGAAACGATCCTCATGTCAGCCCGTTGTAGGTGACGCCAACGGCGCCAACCTTGTGTGAATGCTCTGAAAAGCTAATCTTTGCATATCATAGCATCTTCCTTCTGTCCGTTAAATTTCGCGTCTGTATCACTTCATCTTCGTGTTGTGGCAATTTTAATGGCCAGTAGTGTAACTAATTAAACGCGAGTTAATGCACTGTCTGTGAGGAGCGAGCTGTCAATGGGCCCCTCACCCTGTCGGAAAGGTGGGGAAAAGAGCGCAGACCGTCCGGACGGCAACTGGCGGCGTGGGCGAGCGCGCGCGAGCGGCGCCAAGTCGCTATTTGCGTCCCGCGCCGCGAGCCGCCGCGAGCCGCCTCGACCGCCAAAGCAAACGCTCGTCCCGTCCCGTCACGTCCCGGCATTACAGCCAGCTTAAACTCCGGCTTCGTTCGGCCTCTGGTTCTGCAGCCGCGGTCGCGCTGCGCTTCAAGTGGTGGGGAAGGGGCGCCTCCGACTGTCCTGCACTTTCTCCGTCCGCGCGCCCCGCTGCACGCTCTCGGGACATAAAATACACACCGGGAATACGAGCGAGCGCACACGCATTAAACAGGAAACCGAGGGCGATGTGCTCGACATTTCCGGGCTTCCAGGCTACTGTTTACAATTTACGGGTAAAAATACAGCGTCTTGCAAATAACCCAGTTCCTGACGACTTATATTTTTTTAGTTTGCTGAGTGTTTTCGTAATAGTGAAATCTATCAGGACCGGTACAGAAAGCGTGGTGATCCAAATTTAATGAGCGACGTCAGTTAAACCGCACTAGTGTCGGGTGGTTATACAATGATGTGCCGAACTCATGGGATAGCAATATGCATACAGAGGGGGGCGGTAGCATCAGATACACAAGGTATAACACTAGGCGGACCGCAAGCAGGCTACTACCTACAAGGACCGACAGGGCCACATTGGCCCCATATTTATTTTTGTTTATTTGATCAGATTGTGATAGGTAATGGAATGTAACACACCTATATAACTTTTGTTGATCTTTATTAATAAAATAAATACATCACACACACACACACACACACACTCCACTGTAGTTCACTGCTGTTTACTGCTGCACTTGTCGCACCACACTCGTCTTCTCTTCTCACATTTGCCACATACTGCTTTCTCACAACCAGAACAAACAGTAGCAGTATGGTTTCCTTTACATGAGGTACGAATTTTACACTTCTCTTAGTTGCCCTCTGTCTGCATGATTCTGGTCTGGCTCTTTATTTCTTGACGATACATATTGCGCTCGAAGCTCTTCACACAAATCAAACATTTACTTCCGCCTGCTAAGTCGCGTACCAGTCACTCCCTTATACAACACCCAGGAATTTGTGGCAGCCAAATCAAGAATGTTGTAAAATACATGCATTGGGCAACGTCTTGTACCGGTTTTTGTGGAGTACATCCTTGTCATTTGATCGACAACGTCGACCGCAAATTTTGTTTCATTGTAGAATTGCATTGTTTCAGGAGTCTTCTTCTGACTATTGGATACATGAGATTGAAGTGAACTCAGTAACAAAACATTCTTATTTGTTTTCCCTTGATGAACTGTTAGTGTTATTCCATCATCATTCTTACACACAACAGTCGAGTGGAGTGGTTGTTTTTTGGTCTTTGCAGCAGGAGGCACCTCCCTTCGATTACGGTTCAAAGTACCTACTAAAGTTGTGGATGCTGCCCTCAGACGTTTGCAAGGCTTAGCGAAGTGAAGTAACTGTCAGTAGTGACATTCAAACTTTTGCCTAAGTACGGTCCCATTACCCTAAGTACAACATTTTCATCTACCCCTTGGTCAGTTGGTCGAAGGGGATCAGCACCAGTGTATGTGAATCCATTCAGTATGTATTTACTAGAAACACCTACAAGTAACCAGAATTTTATGCCAAACTTATCTGGCTTGCTTGCAATATATTGTGTGAATGAGCATCTTGTTTTGGACGGCAAAAGTTGTTCAACTGTAAGATAAGGTTCTGCTTTATAGCATGACGCACTGTTTTCTATGAAAGCATTCCAAGTATCTGAGACAAGAGCAAATTTGTCAGCCTTGAGGTGTTCAGATCTAGTGGACTTGGTGTCAAACCTCATATACTTCATTATTTCGATAAGTTTCGTTCCATAGTTTGTTTGAAACACGGAGGACCCCATACTGTTGACCATAGGCTTTTGAGAAGAACATTCTTCACCCCATACACTCCTCTTGCATACATTATGGCGACAAAAGCATCCAGATATTCAGTGTCTACTGTCCAGGAATCGTCTTGTGTTCGACGACGAGCCTCAGCTTCAGTATGGTGCTTGATGTGGCGCATCATGGAAGCACTGAAAATTAAACGCCAAGCACTAAGAAGTTTCCCACTTTGAATTTTCCTTTTAGCATATGATGCCGGTCCTGAGCTCTCCCGCTTGTAGACGACCTGAAAACATATGAAAAAAGAACAGTATTTTTAGAAGGTGTAATGTAATGATATTATATGAGTATATCTGTTCTTGTAATTTTCCAAACTAAAACCCTACACAAAGAGCAGAAATATTACTGACCTACATTAGAACCCACAGGTACAATTTCCCACACAGTTCCATCTTTTGCTGTTTCTTTTTCTTCAGTAGGTTGCCCAATATCAGTATAGAGCTAGAATTTGGAACATCAAAAGGCATGTTGGATGTAGAAGCTTCATTTTCTCCTGGGCTGTGTTTACATCATCACATTCGTTGCACGAATCACATTCTTCATCTGCACACACTGGAACTACTACATTTTCTTCATTGTCGAGATCGCAGTTGGAAAACTCAAATTCTTCACCTGAACTTTCATCTTCTATTTTTCTCAGTTCTGCTAGTATTTCAGCGTCTGATAGCCGCTTCTTGAATTCGTAGCTCATGACTGCAGGGACGACTCTCGGATACCGTCACAACAGACAACAACTGAAATCCTTGCGTCAACTAACCAACAATCAGCGCTGAATTGCATGACATTGTTGTCGCATATTTGAACAACAAAGGGACAACAGTTGATGTGATTTCATATGCAGTATTGCTAAGAAGTAGCCTCCAAATACAGAGAAATGTAGGAGGGGCCAAATTGGCCCCGCCGTCCTTCTAGGTGGTAAGCTTCATATTTCACAACCTAATAAAAATAGGACACTCCAAAAGGCGATGGGTAATATTTCATATGACTGATGAAAAATCATAAAATATCAAGTCAGTCGAACTTACGATTTGCTCAGAAAACAAATGAAAAGATCGAAAAGGGGCCAATTTGGCCCCTCGGTCCTTCTAGTGGTAAAAGAGCAGTGCATTGCCGGAGCTATAATTTGTACTCAGGTAAGTTATGTGAAGATTTTTCTGACGTGATTATGGTCGCACGACAGAAATTAACAAACTTTGAACCCAGAATGATAGTTGCCAGTAGGCGCATGGGACATTGCATTTTCGGAAATCGTTGGGGAATTCAATATTCCGTGATCCATTGTCAAAAGTATGCCGAGAATACCACATTCCAGGTATTATTTCTCAGCGTGGACATCGTAATGGCCGACGGCCTCCACTTAACGACCGAGAGCAACGGCGTTTGAGTGAAGCTGTCAGTGCTAACACACAAGCAAAACTGAGTAAAACTACCGCAGAAATCAATGTGGGACGTACGACGAACGTATCCGTTAGGGTAGAGCGGCGAAATTTGGCGTTAGCCGGCCGGTGTGGCCGTGCGGTTCTAGGCGCTTCAGTCTGGAACCTCGTGACCGCTGCGGTCGCAGGTTCGAATCCTGCCTCGGGCATGGATGTGTGTGATGTCCTTAGGTTAGTTCTAAGTTCTAGGGGACTGATGACCTCAGATGTTGAGTCCCATAGTGCTCAGAGCTATTTGAACCATTTGGCGTTAATTACTTATGGCAGCAGACGACCGACGCAAGTGCCTTTACTAACAGCACCACATCGCCTGCAGCACCTCTCTTGGACTCTCGATCATATCGGTTGGACCCTAGACGACTTGAAAACCGTATCCGGGTCACATGAATTCCGATTTTAACTCGTAAGAAAAATGGTTCAAATGGCTCGGAGCACTATGGGACTTAACTTCTGAGGTCATCAGTCCCATAGAACTTAGAACTACTTAAACCTAACTAACCTAAGGACATCACACACATCCATGCTCGAGGCAGGATTCGAACCTGCAACCGTAGAGGTCTCGCGGTTCCAGACTGTAGCGCCTAGAAAACCGCTCGGCCACTCCGGCCGGCTTAGCTCGTAAGAGCTGATGGTAGAGTTCGAGTGTGGCACAGACTCCACGAAGCCGAGAACCCAAGTTGTCAAAAAGGCACTGTTGAAGCTGGTGATGACTCCATGATGATGTGGGCTACGTGTGCACGGAATGGACTGGGTCCTCAGATCCAATTCAACCAATCACTGAGTAGGAATGGTTATGTTCTGCAACTTGGAGACCACCTGCAGCCACTCGTAGATTTCATTTTCCCAAACAACGATACAATTTTTATGTACGACAATGCGGCGAGTCACTGGGCCACAATTGTTCCTCAATTTGAAGACCATTCTCGACAATTCGAGAGAATGATTTGGGTACCCATGTCGCCCGACAAGAATTGGAAAAATAGGAAATGTATGGTAAGGTCTTATCGGTTGTAGAAAATTTCCGCTACCAATCACAATAAAAGGTTATTTATTTGTCACACGACCGGTTTCGGGCTTGCGCCCATCCTCAGGCTTTTATACATTCATGTACATGTTTATATTGCTGGAGATCACTGTTTAAATACAAAAAAATCATTTGCTGGCGACTAAACAGATACAAGTGGGACAATTGTAAGTGGCAAGGCAGAATTTGTCGAAAATATATAATTACATAAAATTGAAGCATCATTATTATAATTACGCTGTGGTGACAATTTTTCCACTTGGTTGCATGGACGTGAAAATGATAATAAGTGTGCAACTAAGTGGAAAAACTGTCATCACAGCGGAACTATAATAATGATGCTTCATCTTTATGTAAGTAAAGATATGTTTCCGACAAATGCTGCCTTGTCACTTACAATTGTCCCACTTGTATCTGTTTAGTCACCAGAAAATGATTTTTTTTTGTATTTATACAGTGATCTCGCTATTTACAGTTTGTACAGAAACCAGATAGCAGTTATAAGAGTCGAGGGGCATGAAAGGGAAGCAGTGGTTGGGAAAGGAGTAAGACAGGGTTGTAGCCTCTCCCCGATGTTATTCAATCTGTATATTGAGCAAGCAGTAAAGGAAACAAAAGAAAAATTCGGAGTAGGTATTAAAATTCATGGAGAAGAAGTAAAAACTTTGAGGTTCGCCGATGACATTGTAATTCTGTCAGAGACAGCAAAGGACATGGAAGAGCAGTTGAACGGAATGGACAGTGTCTTGAAAGGAGGATATAAGATGAACATCAACAAAAGCAAAACGAGGATAATGGAATGTAGTCAAATTAAGTCGGGTGATGCTGAGGGAATTAGATTAGGAAATGAGACACTTAAAGTATTAAAGGAGTTTTGCTATTTAGGGAGTAAAATAACCGATGATGGTCGAAGTAGAGAGGATATAAAATGCAGACTGGCAATGGCAAGGAAAGCGTTTCTCAAGAAGAGGAATTTGTTAACATCGAGTATAGATTTAAGTGTCAGGAAGTCGTTTCTAAAAGTATTTGTATGGAGTGTAGCCATGTATGGAAGTGAAACATGGACGATAACTAGTTTGGACAAGAAGAGAATAGAAGCTTTCGAAATGTGGTGCTACAGAAGAATGCTGAAGATAAGGTGGGTAGATCACGTAACTAATGAGGAGGTATTGAATAGGATTGGGGAGAAGAGAAGTTTGTGGCACAACTTGACTAGAAGAAGGGATCGGTTGGTAGGACATGTTTTGAGGCATCAAGGGATCACAAATTTAGCATTGGAGGGCAGTGTGGAGGGTAAAAATCGTAGAGGGAGACCAAGAGATGAATACACTAAGCAGATTCAGAAGGATGTAGGTTGCAGTAGATACTGGGACATGAAGAAGCTTGCACAGGATAGAGTAGCATGGAGAGCTGCATCAAACCAGTCTCAGGACTGAAGACCACTACTACTACTACTACTACAGTGATCTCCAGCAATATAAACATGTACATGAATCTATAAACACATGAGGATGGGTGCAAGCCCGAAACCGGTCGTGTGACAAATAAATAACTTTTTATTGTGACCGTTAGCGGAAATTTTTCTACACCCCATAAAGGAACAGTCACGGAGTTCAACAGCATCCACTATGGATAAAATTCATTTAAGGTCTTATGGGACCAAACTGCTTAGGTCATCGGTCCCTGAGCTTACACACTATTTAATCAACTTAAACGCTAAGGACGACACACACACACACCCTTGGCCGAGGAAGGACTCGAACCTCCGACGAGGGGGCCGCTCGGACAGTGACAAGACGTCTCAGACCGCACGGCTACCCCACGCGGCCCGACATCAATCCCATCTATCATTTATGGGACACAACCGAGAGATCAGTTATGTCCAAAATCCTGCAATCGCAACACTTTGCCAGCCCAGTTATGGACGGCTATAGAGGCAGCATGGCTAATATTTCTGCAGAGAACTCTCAGCGCCTTGTTGAGGCAATTGAGCCGTGGCGGCTCATATCGATAGTGCCACTCTGGTGGTTTATATTTCCTTCCACGGTCAGGGCGGTAAGCAGCGCCCTCTGGGGCCTACGGAAGGAGTAAGGAGGCGAGGTCCTATGGAGGGGGGGGGGGGGGTGCTCCGGGACGTGGTGGAAGACGGTTGTCGGGTTGACACAGCGAGTGTGGGACCTATCGCATGGAGATATACAAGTTAGCTCTGAACGGGAGGCGCCCTAGCAAGCAGTGGGAAGCGGGTGTCCTGTAATTTGTGTGAAGGAGTAACGATTTTTGCATTGGATGTCCCAGTGGTTCCCAATAGTTGTGGTGGCTGCTTTCAGAGAAGAGAATTGGTAAGAACTTGTGTCTACGCTCTTTTCCGTACGATGTTGCTGCCTGCCGTTATAAACGGGTGAAAATCAGGCGCTTGTATTGACTATACGGGAACTGGTGATATAAAATTACATTTGTGATTGAGTCTCACTTGTACTGTGACAATTTAGAGGCGAAAACTGTGGCGGTTTCATTAGGTCTGGTTCTTTGCTCTGCAACTAAGGTAGTCAGTTATTTGGGGTAACTGAGGGAGCACCATTATGTTGGTCTAAGTGATACGTTCTCCACGTTTTGTCTACGACTTTGCGAATCTAAATCCTGGGGGAGTACACGTGTGAGTAATTTGCTATTGTATTGATGGTTATGTTGTAAAGACTGTTCTCTGGTGTGTTAAATCACGCACTGATTTGTAGCCAATCCAAGCAGAAGTTACCATTGCTACTTGCTTATGTGCTACTGTCCTTATGATTGGCGTTGTTGTCTTTTGATTGTGGATGTGCTCAAGTTTAAAAAAAAATTACGGCTACTATTCATAAGCGTTGTCTAGTAAGGAAATTGCTTAAGCTTTTATCATATACTGGTCTGTTTGCCTATCACATTGGCTTTCTATGCAGTAACTGAAGAAATGTGTATGGTGGTTCAAGATTGTAGGCTGACTAGTATTTGAACTGGTGTTGAGGTTAAGGGCGAGATCAGCATCCCGCAAACCCGCACGCTGCGCGTGGTTAAATGTTCCGCTATTGGGGAGCCGGCTCTCTGATCTTGGATTTTGTAAGGATACACGATGAGTGCATCGCCGTAGTTATTCGCGTGCTAAATTGCGGGGTGTCGGTGCCGTCCTAGGGCTCGACATGTGATGTATGTTATGTTGAAAGGGAATTAATTGTACCAAACTTAAGAGAGCTTTTAGTTTGTTTTAGGTCTGTACATGGAATGATGTTGATATTTTGTCTATTGCGGCAATAACTTCCTGTGTGGGGAGATCGTCTGAGGGACTTATTTTGTACTGTTGCAGTGCAGTCCAACTGAAACGTGCTGCTTAAAACTTGGGACTGCAACTCTCTGATGTTATATATTACTGTTTAATCTTAAATGTCTTGGATGTAATATGGTTGTTGAGGTTTATGTAATTAATTTTGATCGCTGGTTCCTTAAAGGAAGTATTTCGTTTTAAAATAGGTGCTCGGTCAGAGCCTATTTAAATATGATTTTAACTCGTCATTCAAATTTTCTAGTCTTGCTTTCTTCAAAGTCTTTCAGTTAAATGGGTGCTATTTGCCTTTTTAAATGTTTGAGTGACTTAAAGGAAAATAATATTATTTTGTAATTTGTACTGATTGCTCCTTTTGGGTATTACCGGACTTATGTGTTCAATAAATGAGTGTCTAGTCAATGGTGATGCACTGTTCTATTGCTAGCGTACCCCTTCCACTCCACAGCCTATTGAGCTGCTTTGTGTCGAAATTGTGTTCAGAACACCCCTCTGACCTGACACCTCAGCAATGTTACGTCGAGTTGCTGCACTACGCCCGGCAAAAGGAGGTCCGACACGGTATTGGCAGGTCTCCCATGACTTTTGTCACCCCAGTGTAATTAAAGTGCAGCTACTAATAAAAGTCCAGTGTGGGCTGCAATTGTCGTATGGCAGCGACCATGGTAAATACGCTAATGTGGAACAGATGTACGCTGAATTAAAAAAGTTCCAATTTTGGATACCATGTGCACATCTGGCTCTGTGGATGCATGAAAAACGTATATGTAGGGGATTAGGCATAGAACGTGAAATAAAGATGTTAAGCAAGTGAGAAAGGCATAAAGTTGATTTCATTATTAACTGCTGCTTACACAATTTGTTCAATTTGAGCACCAGAGACATCGACGAGAAGACGTACAGCGCGAGATTTTCACCTGGTGGCTAGAATAGGAACTATTTTTTCCAGAGTGAATCGGTTCCGCTTTAACGCATTACCATATCTACCAAGTCTCGCTGCCATACAGTAATAACAGCCCACACTGGTCTTCCGGCAGTAGCTGTACTTTAATTATAGCCACTCGGTATATGCTGTAATTATATAATTGTGTACTGAGATACTGGTGTTCTGTTTGTTTGATGTTGTAAGGAGGAGACCCTGGCAGGTACACCACTGGCCATTAAAATTGCTACACCAAGAAGAAATGCAGACGATAAACGGGTATTCATTGGACAAATACATTGTACTAGAACTGACATGTGATTACATTTTCACGCAATTTGGGTGCATAGATCCTGAGAAATCAGTACCCAGAACAACCACCGCTGGCCGTAATAACGGCCTTGATACGCCTGGGCATTGAGTCAAACAGAGCTTGGGTGGAGTGTACAGGTACTGCTGCCCTTGCAGCTTCAACACGATGCCACAGTTCATCAAGAGTAGTGACTGGCGTATTGTGATGAGCCAGTTGCTCGGCCACCATTGACCAATTGGCGAGAGATCTGGAGAATGTGCTGGACAGGGCAGCAGTCGAACATTTTCTGTATCTAGAAAGGCCTGTACAGAACCTGCAACATGCGGTTGTGCATTATTCTGCTGAAATGTAGGGTTTTGCAGGGATCGAATGAAGGGTAGAACCACAGGTCGTAACACATCTGAAATGTAACGTCAACCGTTCAAAGTGCCGTCAATGGGAACAAGAGGTGACCGAGACGTGTAACCAATGACACCCAATACCATCATAACGCCGGATGATATGCCGGTATGGCGATGACTAATACACGCTTCCAATGTGCGTTCACCGCGATGTCGCCAAACACGGATGCGACCTTCATGATGCTGTAAACAGAACCTGGTTCATCCAACAAATGACGTTTTGCCATTCCTGCGCCCAGGTTCGTCGTTGAGTACCCCATCGCAGGCGCTCCTGTCTGTGATGCAGCATCGAGGGTAACCGCAGCCATGGTCTCCGAAGTGATAGTCCATGCTGCTGCAAACGTCGTCGAACTGTTCGAGCAGATGGTTGTTGTCTTGCAAACGTCCCCATCTGTTGACTCAGGGATCGAGACGTGGCTGCACGATCCGTTACAGCCATGCGAATGAGATGCCTGTCATCTCGACTGCTAGTGATACGAGGCCGTTGGGATCCAGCACGGGGTTCCGTATTACCCTCCTGAACCCACCGATTCCATATTTTGCTAACAGTCATTGGATCTCGACCAACGCGAGCAGCAATGTCGCGATATGCTACAATCCGACCTTTATCAAAGTCGGAAATGTGATGGTACGCATTCCTCCTCCTTACACGAGGCATCACAACAACGTTTCACCAGGCAACGTCGGTCAACTGCTGTTTGTGTATGAGAAATCGGTTGGAAACTTTCCGCATGTCAGCACGTTGTAGGTGTCGCCACCGGCACCAAGCTTGTGCGAATGCTCTGAAAAGCTAATCATTTACATATCACAGCATCTTGTTCCTGTCGGTTAAATTTTGCGTCTGTAGCACGTCATGTTCGTAGTGTAGCAATTTTAATGGCCAGTTGTGTATTTCATCGGTGTTACACCAACTCAGCAAATAAGCACAAGGGCATCGACTCTCCGCGGCGGCGAGAACATCGGGTCACCACTGTCAGCATTACCCTTGTGCAATGTTGAGATCTGATGTCTGAAATGAGTGTATGAAAATGGTGGTGAAACTCATACAGGAACTTCCGGTAACACGGTCTTGATTCGCTGCCAGACCACTTGGAGCGCTTCAAGTTGGTCAGTCCTTCATCTCGTTTTCTTTTTGGCTGGTTTTTAGTCTTCTATGTTTGTTTTTGTTTCGTAGTTAACTGCAGTTGGTTTCATCACACTGTGCTGCTGAATACGATTTCTCGTGTGTATTGCAGTCTTTGAAATGTGTTGTAAATATGTTGCTCGTATTCTAATTGCATTCTGCTCGCATCCGTAATATTTTGTGGGGTAAATTAATCCATATTTGTTTTTGTTTCTTATAAAACGGAAGCTGCTTTAGTTGCATCGTGTTCTGTTTAATTACGTATATTTGTTACTGCTTACGAATATGCGTGTGAACTGCTCGATTTAAATGCAATGTAACTATATTGCTTTTATTCTACTTCACTTTTATTTGCATCCGTTTCCGCACTTTCTCGCTTTTAACGGAGAACTCCATGTTAGCAGGTTTTGACAGCATTGGTATTCAACTTTATTACATGTTGTCTTGGAATGTAATTCAGCTTTGAATGGTATTGCTTTTTGCCACTGAGAGAATTTCACAGTGGTGATGTGGAGAATAATTATTATTACTTGGAGGATAAGGCTTCTTTAACTGACAAGCAAAACATGGGATTATTGCAAACTCGGACTAACAATCAAGAGCCTAACCCTTTATTCTCCACATCTAAATAATGTGCTGCCGTTATTAAATGTCAATGTAACTTTGAAATTGAAATAATTTGTTAATCTGCCACTCAGCCATTATTGATACCTGTGTCATTGTAACTGTCAGTCATCATGTATTATTGGTTTCTGAAGTTTTAAATAGACTTAATTTATGAAATTCCTTCTCACAAGTTATGTAGTAGTTAACAGGATCCAAACAAACTCCTTTTTATTAAATTCATTCTTAGTAGCAATAAGCTTTAGCCGCTACTGCTGCATGCTGCTGCAATTTGCTGTAAACCACATGGAAAAAGGTAGTCGCCTGAAGAGGTGAGTGCAAAACGTAGAGCCAAAACAGAGCCACTGACACACCACAACGTGTCATGCACTCTAATCCAGTAAATTCCGTTGCACAAGCCATATTCCTGTCACTTGAAAATTCAGTCAGATAGCTTAGGTATTAGTTGTTACAAGTTCATTTGTTCCTGTAGTTTTTCATATTCAAAGACGCAGTCAGATAGCTTTGTAAGTAGGCTGTTCAGGTTTTTATATTGGTAACGCCACGTAGCGCTCTGTATGAAAATTACTGGCTGTGCTGTGTGCAGTCTGTGGCTAGTTTGCATTGTTGTCTGCCATTGTAGTGTTGGGCAGCTGGATGTGAACAGCGCGTAACGTTGCGCAGTTGGAGGTGAGCCGCCAGCAGTGGTGGATGTGAGGAGAGAGATGGCGGAGTTTTGAAATTTGTAATACTGGATATCATGAACTGCTATATACATTATGACTTTTGAACACTATTGAGGTAAATACATTGTTTGTTCTCTATTAAAATCTTTCATTTGCTAACTATGCCTATCAGTAGTTAGTGCCTTCCGTAGTTTGAATCTTTTATTTAGCTGGCAGTAGTGGCGCTCGCTGTATTGCAGTAGTTCGAGTAACGAAGATTTTTGGTGAGGTAAGTGATTTTTGAAACGTATAGGTTAATGTTAGTCAGGGCCATTCTTTTGTAGGGATTTTTGAAAGTCAGATTGCGTTGCGCTAAAAATATTGTGTGTCAGTTTAAGCATAGTCTTGTATAATTTTTCTAAGGGGACGTTTCATATGTCGACCCTTAGCCGAGGATACCTCACTGGAATCTTCTGATTTTTTTTCTTGTAGTTTGTGTAATTAGTGTAGCTATTGTTTATTGCTAGCGCGTAATTGTAGAGAGAATTTCCTTTGTAGTTGTAGTTTTTCATTCTTGTACAGTAAAACAGTTGTGGCATGCATGTAGATTTGCACCAAGTATTTCGCAGCTGCGTTTGCAATTAACGAGATATTATTTTCAGTGCTATTATTATTATTATTATTATTCGTTACAGTCAACTTTGGACTACGCTAAGCATCAGTCATTTCTTGTGCTTTTTCTTGCGTTCTTCCCAGTACTTCTTCATTTTTTCTGAGTGGGCTTCTTTACGTTCTTGCGACCAGGTTGTTCCCGTCTTCTTTGATTGCGTTCGGTCTTTGAATCCCTGTATTTTGTTGATGGCATTCCTATATTCCATTCTGTTGTAAACTGTCTCTGGTATAATGTTCATTTCTGCAATGTCTTCTTTTACTTCTTTCAGCCAGTTAATTTGTGTCTTTCTGCTTTCCATGTATTCCAGGATTTTCTTTGCCGTTCTTTCTGGTGCCATTCTTTTGACATGCCCATAGAAACTCAGTCTTCTCTTTTTAAAGGATGTTGTCAGTTTTTCAATTTTCTCGTATAACTCTTTATTGGATCGCAATTTATATTCTTGTCCATCCTTTTTAGGTCCTAAGATCTTTCTCAGTATTTTTCTCTCTTTTATTTCCAATTTCTCCAACAGACGTTTTCTGTTCAGTGGGATGCATTCAATCGCATACAAACTTTCTGGTTTTATTACCGCATTGTAGTGCCTGAGCTTGGCATTGATGGAGATCGACTTTTTATTGTATACATTTCGGCATAGCTGGTATGCCGTTTCCATCTTTATTGCTCTTTCCTGTAGTGAAACATTTGGTAACCCTGTCGGTGTAATCCATTCCCCTAGATACTTAAATTTATGAACTCTCTTAATTATTCCATATTTAGTTTGCAATGTCTGTGTTGGGTCTGTTTTGTCCTGTATCATCAGTTCTGACTTTTCATACGATATTTGTAGACCTGTCTTCTCAGCGATCTCATGCAGCATTTCTATCTGAATCTTTGCTGTTTCGATGTCATCTGCCAATATTGCCATGTCATCAGCAAATGCCAGACATTCAATTTTTGTTTTATTTCTTCCTAACGTTATCCCATTTTTCACTCCAGCTTCTGCCATCTTCTTTCTCCATTCCCTGACCACTTTTTCAAGGACAATGTTAAACAACAGTGGGGAGAGCCCATCCCCTTGTCTAACACCTGTTCCAATTACAAACGGTTGTGACAATCTACCCAAAAACTTCACTTGCGATTTTGTTCCCGTAAGGGTTTCCTGGATTAGACTTCTGCTTTTATCATCAATCCCAAATTCTTCTAATGTGTTAATCAGAGTTGGTCTATCAATAGAATCATATGCTTTTTTGAAGTCTATGAATGTAATTACTAGATTTTTCGATGTGCGTGCGCGAAGTTGTATTATGGAGAGTAGACTGAATATCTGTTCACTGCATGATCTTCCTTTTCTAAACCCAGCCTGATATTCACCCAGTTCTTTCTCTACCTGATTTTCAATCCTGTTTTGTAGTGCCTTGGATAGGATCTTATAGGCCACTGATAACAATGAGATACCTCTGTAGTTATTTGCATTTGTCTTGGCACCCTTCTTATGTAATGGATGAATCAATGCTGTCTTCCATTCCTCCGGAATCTTCTCTGTATTCCAAATCTCTTCAAACAGTGCCTCGAAATTATTTATTAAGTTTTCTCCTGCGTATTTCAGTAGTTCCGCGACTAACGAATCTTTACCAGATGCTTTATTGTTTTTCAATCCTTTCAAGATCTCTTTAATTTCTTCTTTATTAGGTGGTTCAGAGTCTGGTAGCTTATTCTTAGGCTTCTCAAATGTCAAGGTTTCATCAGGTCTTTTGCAGCTTAGCAGCGTTTCAAAGTAGTTCGCTAGGTGTTGGCAATTTTGTTCCACGCTGGTGATCAGATTTCCTTTTTCATCTTTGAAGCAGAGTGTCGGTGGTTTATATCTTGTTATTGTAGTTCTGAATGTTTGAAAGAAATTGCGTGTATTGTTCTTAGAAAATTCATCTTGTATTTTCTGTATTTGTTGTGTGTCATATTTCCTTCGTTCACTTTTAATGATTTTCGTCGTTTCACGTCTTTGCGTTTTGAACTGCTCCCAGTCAGTTGGCCTTTTGGTTGAGTTGTATTTCTCCCAAGTTCTGGCTCTTTTCTGTAGTGCTTTCTCACAGACCTCATTCCACCAGGGATGCTTTTTCTTTTTGGTTAGTAAAATTGTTTGTTCTGCTGCGTCTCGTATTGAGGTTGCAATTTCTTCCCATTTGTGACTTTTGATTTTATCTGTCTTTTCCTTGTAGTCGTCTAAGACTTGCTGATTGAGCATTAAGTCCTGTACTCTGTATTTGGCTATTTTTGTTTCGTCACTCTTGTGACTTCTTTCTGGTGTTAATTTCATCTTAATTTTGGTCAGATAATGGTCAGAATCAAAGTTGGCCCCTTTCACCACCTGTACATCTTGAATGTCCCTTGAATTATCATAACTTATTGCCACGTGATCAATCTGGAACTCGCCAAGTAATTTGTTCGGTGATTTCCATGTTGTTTGTTTTTTGGGATTCTTCTGGAATTTAGTTGTCATAATGTTCAATTTGAATTTCTCACAAAACTCTACTAATCTCTGGCCATTCATGTTAGTTTTAGTGTGTGCTGTAAACCTCCCTGTGCTTTTTGATAATTCGTTTCTTCCAATTTGTGCATTAAAGTCTCCTAACAGAATTGTAGTGTGTTGCTCAGGGATCTTCCCTATTGTTTCTTCCAGTTCCTCCCAAAATGTCTGCACTTTCTCTGGATTTTGTTGGTTGTCTTTATTTATTGGTGCATGGGCATTTATAAGTGTGTACTTTTTATTTTTATTTCTGAATGTTATCAATGATATTCTTGGTGATTTAGATTTAAATTCTAGTACCTTAGTAGAAAATGAGTTATGTATCACAAATGCTGTGCCATATACCCGAAGACCTTTTGTATTCTTTACTATCTGTGCTGGTTTCCCTTTATAAATCCTGTACTGGTCTGCCTGTACTGTATCCTCATCTGGGTATCTTGTTTCTTGTATAGCCAGAACTTTTAGTTTGTGTTCATCCATTAGTTTTGTCAGTTCTTTTTGTTTACCTGTTCTCAGCATTGAGTTCACGTTCAGTGTTCCTATGAACGTTTGATGTCTGTTCCTATGTTTAGCGTTAGGGATCCTAGGACCCTCCGACTGGTCTGTTGCGCAATGATGCTGGGCCCCCGGATCCGAATGCCCAGCTTCGGTGGTATTACCACCACGGGGAGGAAACTTTCTCATTGCACCTTCCATTTCTGATACTTGGTTAAAGCTGTTGTTTCCAGAGGTATACACCTCCTTCCACTAAGACTTAGTTCGCTACACTAAGAAGTTAATTCAGGCCGCTCCTCTGGAGTACAGATGCCTTTCGCAGCCGCTTCTCTGAAGTACAGACGCTGCTGATTGAAGATAACTCTTCCGCTCCAAAAGCCGTTGGGACATATAGTGTCTTCTTCCGCCTTCTAGACCGTTGGTTAATCTTCACCTCTTCCGCCAGTTCCGCCGTTCCGATGATCTTCATCTCCGCCTTCACTGCCGTTGAGGTCTTCACCGTTACCCTGGCAAGGGACCCTTACGAGGTACTATCACCCGGGCCAGGTGAACCAAGGTTTTTAAACGAGGTTTTCAGTGCTATGTTAATGTGTTTTCTTATTTTTGCTCTTCAAATTGTGCTTTTCTGTGTTATCATGTGAAATATTGTGACAATGATGGCGTGTGAAAAACGTAACACTAGGCTCCAAAGTAAACTGAGAAATAATAGTGACGACGAGCGTAGCTTATCAGCACCACTGTGTAATGAATTAACAGACATTCGAAGTAGTAATGTGGTAATTGTGCATAGGGAAATGGAGCGGGCGGTAAATAATGGTGTAGACAGTGAAACAGATAGTGAACAGGGAAGCATTATTGATCGATCGGTCGGCAACAGCTCGCCTCAGGAATCCGAAATGACAGGAAACAATCTTGCAAATACAGGGCTATTACAAATGATTGAAGCGATTTCATAAATTCACTGTAGCTCCATTCATTGACATATGGTCACGACACACTACAGATACGTAGAAAAACTCATAAAGTTTTGTTCGGCTGAAGCCGCACTTCAGGTTTCTGCCGTCAGAGCGTTCGAGAGCGCAGTGAGACAAAATGGCGACAGGAGCCGAGAAAGCGTATGTCGTGCTTGAAATGCACTCACATCAGTCAGTCATAATAGTGCAACGACACTTCAGGACGAAGTTCAACAAAGATCCACCAACTACTAATTCCATTCAGCGATGGTATGCGCAGTTTAAAGCTTCTGGGTGCCTCTGTAAGGGGAAATCAACGGGTCGGCCTGCAGTGAGCGAAGAAACGGTTGAACACGTGCGGGCAAGTTTAACGCGTAGCCCCCGGAAAATTGGCTTATGCCACAACTGGAGACCAAAAGCGTCGACTTCATCTTTCAACAGGATGGTGCTCCACCGCACTTCCACCATGATGTTCGGCATTTCTTAAACAGGAGATTGGAAAACCGATGGATCGGTCATGGTGGAGATCATGATCAGCAATTCATGTCATGGCCTCCACGCTCTCCCGACTTAACCTCATGCGATTTTTTTCTGTGGGGTTATGTGAAAGATTCAGTGTTTAAACCTCCTCTACCAAGAAACGTGCCAGAACTGCGAGCTAGCATCAACGATGCTTTCGAACTTATTGATGGGGACATGCTGCGCCGATTGTGGGAAGAACTTGATTATCGGCTTGATGTCTGCCGAATCACTAAAGGGGCACATAACGAACATTTATGAATGCCTAAAAAAACTTTTTAAGTTTTTGTATGTATGTGCAAAGCATTTTGAAAATATCTCAGATAATAAAGTTATTGTAGAGCTGTGAAATCGCTTCAATCATTTGTAATAACCCTGTACTGTAGATTCAGGTTTTGCGTCCTCACCGTTTTCTCAAATAAATCAAGACACATTTTCTGCTTGTCAAAATGTGAATGTTGCCGGTGCAAATTCACTGCCGAATAGCAATGAGGAACATGTTTCAGACAACAGTGCATTGTTATTACAGTTAATGCAACAAATGGGACAAAGGTTACAAAAGTTAGACACAACACTTGAACAAAATCAGAAACAAATGGGACAAAATCTCCAGAAGTTAGACACGATGGAACAGAATCAGAGACAAACACAGCAAAAGCTTCAAAAGTTAGACACAACGGAAGAAAATCTTCAAAAGTTAGACACAATGGAACAACATCAGAGACAAACACAGCAACAGTTAGACGCAATGGAACAAAATCTTCACACCATGCTTGAACAAACACATGAAGATTTAACTACTGAGTTACATAAAATAGAATAGAAATGTCAAAAAGTCTGTAATGACGTAAAAACACAAATTTGTGAGCATTTCCAACCTATTTTTTCGCGGCATGAAAATGCATTACAGAATCACGAAGCAGCCATAATAGAACTGCAAACTATTGTTCATGAAAATCATGAGACCTTGCAAGCTAAAATTGACTCAGTTGCATCTACCAATTCGGTTACGCAACTTGCAAAAACTCAGGAAAACTGAAAGGACACAGTAGAAAGACACATGGAGGAAATTAGTTCATTATCAGAGAAAGTAGTTGAACTTTCGGATCAGCTAAATAATTTAGCTACGAAGGTAGATGATAATCTGAATGACACAAAACCGGTAGTCTTTAATGACACAGAAGAGTGCGAACAAATTAGGAAATTCAGACAAAATCAGAATCAAATTAATACACAACACCAAAGAGAAATCCGGGAAGTACAAGATCAGCTGACACAGGTAATACAAGAATTACGTATTTCAGAGGACACTCGCACCCCATTACGGGAAGAGAGACATAGAAATACGGAACAGCCACAAAATAATAACACAGGGCACTTCGGAAATTATGAAAGAAATTGGCAAGGTACACCGAATTTTGAGATTGAACCGCCGAAACGACGTAACAATGACCGATATGCGACTCGCTGACATGATGATTTTGACTATAAGCTGTTCATTAGTACACGTAAATTTAAAACATTTAAGAATTCTGGCAACGACATTCATCCACAAGCGTGGCTCCATCAATTCTCTCATTGTTTTCCTCCCAAAGATTAGAATTTATGTGTGGCTATTTAGAGAATGAACCAGCAGTAAGAATGCGATCAGTCATTCACGATTGCCACAGTGAAGGAGAATTTTATCATGCGTTCCTCTCAGCATATTGGTCTCAAGCTACACAAGACCGAGTAAAACATTGCATCATAATGATGAAACATTTCGAACAATCTGAATTTTACAGTCTTGTGAAATATTTTGAAGACATGTTGCACAAGAATCAGTACCTGTCAAACCCATACAGCCCCTCAGAACTCATCCACATATGCTTAATCAAATTACCTGAACATTTACGACATATTATTTTGGCAGGACGTTGCAAAGACGACATTGAAGCTTTTCAGGGGCTCTTACAAGAACTAGAAATTGACACTGACAATTGCGGAACGCGAAAACAGGAACACAACAATTACAGGTCACATCCGTCGCAATTCCGCGATGAAAGAAATAATAACTGGACACGACAAAACTATTTTCACAACAGAAATTGCGACCAAAACAGACACCACCCGTATGACAACCGTTGGCAGACCAGTAATAATTACAGGGAAAGATCACCTCTCCGCTGTAATGACTATCACAGAGACAATCATAGAAATAGACAATATGGGAACCAAAACAATTATTATCAGGGGAGATAGAATAACTTCAGATGCAACGGTCCACTGTGCAGTGATAATTCAGGGAGAAATTCTCTGCCACTTAACCGACAAGAAAGAAACTACAGGAACTACCGACATGACGACAGACAATATAATCATAACGATAGACCTGAATTTCATCAGAACTGGCGGGATTTAAACAGGGTTGGGCCCTCTGGGCAAGGTGAATTTGTAGAAGTTAGACCTCCAAATCCCAATAACGACACTCGCCAACAAAGAGACAGACAATGACTCGCACCACAGGCAGCCACGTGCGCCGGCTGGCTCAGAGAATAATAACATAGACGCTAACCTTGAGAAAAATTTGAGCATTCTTTACCGATGTGCCAGATACCACATGATAATTCCGTTGAAGCTGCAGCTCTGCATAGTAGGAAGAGTAAAGGTTTACACCACATTTCACATGTAAAACCGTTTATTGAAAGATAATCTGCTTTTTAACTTTGTCTTTGCCACATAACTTTTCACTTCACGTTACTAGTACTCTTTGTCACACTTACAAACTGTTAACATGCAACTATGTTTTAAAGCTAACTAACTATCCAGTCAAGAACATAGGTAACTTAGAAAAGTAATTGCGAATGCATTGTTATAGTGAACAGACGACACAGTGGTTAGTTTATGTGACAGCTACACGATTTTATCACGACACTACTAATGAGTGACAATTTACAATGATGCTTTTGTGGTGTTTCTGTTTTATATCTGCACAGTTTTTCTGAATTATTCTGGAAAGTAAAACATGTTTTAGTAGTAACTTTTGTCGTATAGCTACAATGACACAGCCTTTTCCGTAGCACAACAATACGTTACAGCACAGTACTTTCTTCATCATGGCAATAAGCGTAATAAGTAAGATATCTATACGCAATGCATTTCACTTTTGTTTATCATGAGGTAAGTACATCGACTTCTGCAGAACTTAGCTAACGGAGGACAATAACTTCCACAGAGATTATCTTACAGCAAGACGCACATTTAGCGCTACAGGACACGTATTTGAGTGATTAATTTTGTACTTAAATCATTTACACTCCTGGAAATGGAAAAAAGAACACATTGACACCGGTGTGTCAGACCCACCATACTTGCTCCGGACACTGCGAGAGGGCTGTACAAGCAATGATCACACGCACGGCACAGCGGACACACCAGGAACCGCGGTGTTGGCCGTCGAATGGCGCTAGCTGCGCAGCATTTGTGCACCGCCGCCGTCAGTGTCAGCCAGTTTGCCGTGGCATACGGAGCTCCATCGCAGTCTTTAACACTGGTAGCATGCCGCGACAGCGTGGACGTGAACCGTATGTGCAGTTGACGGACTTTGAGCGAGGGCATATAGTGGGCATGCGGGAGGCCGGGTGGACGTACCGCCGAATTGCTCAACACGTGGGGCGTGAGGTCTCCACAGTACATCGATGTTGTCGCCAGTGGTCGCGGAAGGTGCACGTGCCCGTCGACCTGGGACCGGACCGCAGCGACGCACGGATGCACGCCAAGACCATAGGATCCTACGCAGTGCCGTAGGGAACCGCACCGCCACTTCCCAGCAAATTAGGGACACTGTTGCTCCTGGGGTATCGGCGAGGACCATTCGCAACCGTCTCCATGAAGCTGGGCTACGGTCCCGCACACCGTTAGGCCGTCTTCCGCTCACGCCCCAACATCGTGCAGCCCGCCTCCAGTGGTGTCGCAACAGGCGTGAATGGAGGGACGAATGGAGACGTGTCGTCTTCAGCGATGAGAGTCACTTCTGCCTTGGTGCCAATGATGGTCGTATGCGTGTTTGGCGCCGTGCAGGTGAGCGCCACAATCAGGACTGCATACAACCGAGGCACACAGGGCCAACACGTGGCATCATTGTGTGGGGAGCGATCTCCTACACTGGCCGTACACCACTAGTGATCGTCGAGGGGACGCTGAATAGTGCACGGTACATCCAAACCGTCATCGAACCCATCGTTCTACCATTCCTAGACCGGCAAGGGAACTTGTTGTTCCAACAGGACAATGCACGTCCGCATGTATCCCGTGCCACCCAATGTGCTCTAGAAGGTGTAAGTCAACTACCCTGGCCAGCAAGATCTCCGGATCTGTCCCCCATTGAGCATGTTTGGGACTGGATGAAGCGTCGTCTCATGCGGTCTGCACGTCCAGCACGAACGCTGGTCCAACTGAGGCGCCAGGTGGAAATGGCATGGCAAGCCGTTCCACAGGAGTACTTCCAGCATCTCTACGATCGTCTCCATGGGAGAATAGCAGCCTGCATTGCTGCGAATGGTGGATATACACTGTACTAGTGCCGACATTGTGCATGCTCTGTTGCCTGTGTCTATGTGCCTGTGGTTCTGTCAGTGTGATCATGTGATGTATCTGACCCCAGGAATGTGTCAATAAAGTTTCCCCTTCCTGGGACAATGAATTCACGGTGTTCTTATTTCAATTTCCAGGAGTATATTTTTAAAGATATTTGAAGTACAATGATACAAAGGTTTTCCGTAATACATTTCATTCCATTGTTGTAATCTGTAACATCTGAGGGTATAATTACATTAATCCTCAGGGGGGTACACGCTTACTTTGCGTATCATGTGTTTGGCAAGCACAAGGAGTCCTAGCTAATATGGTATTTGCTTACACAACTTTACACATCAGTACCATATTTCTCTAACACATAATTACACAGCTATCTGATCATTTAAATGAGAGAGACAAACTTTTTTACTACGGCAGTGACAGATGTTTATGTAATTACACCGTTGGATAACTTCACACTTAAGAAATTGTATTTTGTCTGTACTTTGTGAACTGTTCATATTTTTTCGGACCCATTGTGATATTATGAGAGCTTTGAATGATATATTTGGTATGGGATCACGATTTTTAAAGTACGTTTAAGGCAGATGACACTCTTGACATGAGCAGAGAATTTTTTTTAGGTTTTGAAATTATTGGAGGAAGCTACGACGATTTTGAGAGTTGACTGAGGTGTTATGATGTTATTATTACGATGACTATGTGTATTATGCTGTTGCGGTATGTTTATGACCAATAAGATGATGCTATATGAGTTATTTGATTATGCTACATATCTGTTATGATGAAATATTGAAGAAGTGTTGACGAATATGTATATGTGTAATAAGATAGGGAATAATGAGTAGTGGTTAGGGACTCTGACTTGTGAAAAAGGATGTTGGAAACCAAGAATCGTACTTTAAGAGTTATGAAATGTGTGTAAATGCGTGAATGTACCACAATGCTGACGAAAATTTTTTGAACACTGTTATATTCATAAGATTTTGATCTACACATTTGCAACGCAAATTCTCGACCCGTGAAATTTTGTATATGAGACTGTTACTGTAGCGGAAACTGCTGTCGTAAATATTTTGTTAAGAAAGTTAAGTGACCACCTTCACGTAATGCGTCATGGGCACCCAGCTGCGTGAAAGATGCCTGGAAAAAAGCCATTAGTGTATGCCTTTCAGAGGCACAGGTGGGAAAAAAAGGGAGGCCATTATCCTCACTATTGACATTCCTTTGTAGAAAGCATCGTAAATATGACACTCTCAAACTTGAAAACATGATTACACTGTGGACCTCTTAATTTATGATATTTACTAAATTGCCTAATGAAATGATGAGAAACATTTTATATCTACAGGGCTATTACAAATGATTGAAGCGATTTCATAAATTCACTGTAGCTTCATTCATTGACATATGGTCACGACACACTACTGATACGTAGAAAAACTCATAAAGTTTTGTTCGGCTGAAGCCGCACTTCAGGTTTCTGCCGCCAGAGTGCTCGAGAGCACAGTGAGACAAAATGGCGACAGGAGCCTAGAAAGCGTATGTCGTGCTTGAAATGCACTCACATCAGTCCGTCATAACAGTGCAACGACACTTCAGGACGAAGTTCAACAAAGATCCACCAACTGCTAACTCCATTCGGCGATGGTATGCGCAGTTTAAAGCTTCTGGATGCCTCTGTAAGGGGAAATCAACGGGTCGGCCTGCAGTGAGCGAAGAAACGGTTGAACGCGTGCGGGCAAGTTTCACGCGTAGCCCGCAGAAGTCGATGAATAAAGCAAGCAGGGAGCTAAATGTACCACAGCCGACGGTTTGGAAAATCTTACAGAAAAGGCTAAAGCAGAAGCCTTACCATTTCGAACTCATTGATGGGGACATGCTGTGTCAAGTGTGGGAGGAACTTGATTATCGGTTTGATGTCTGCTGAATCACTAAAGGGGCACATATCGAACATTTGTGAATGCCTAAAAAGACTTTTTCAGTTTTTGTATGTGTGTGCAAAGCATTGTGAAAATATCTCAAATAATAAAGTTATTCTAGAGCTGTGAAATCGCTTCAGTCATTTGTAATAACCCTGTATTGTCTTTGTAGTTGAGAGATTGCTCATTTTGTTTAATATCTAGTTCCTAGCTGCGCTGCAGCATTGGTTAAAATAAAATTTTATAAATGTACTAATATAAATATTTTATGCCTACAGATCCAGTAAAAATAACTTTATGATGGATGTACTCCAAAAAAATGAGGGAGCACAATAAGACATTTCCACTTCACAGGAATTGCATACATAATTTTTGTCAGTGACTTGGTAACTTGCCTGCTAGAGCAAGTTACAGTGATGCATCACTCTAGTGTTAAGATGTGACATAGGTATTAAACATGGCCATTTTTACTGTAATATTTTTTCTGCTTGAGCTATGTCATGTTTAGATATAAGTTATTGCATTTGCTGCTGCTGTTTGCCGGGCATAGTGCTACTAAATTTCACTTTACATTAGTCTGTTAAGCCAGTTTTACTACCGATTTATTTTTCTTGTTTGCTGCTCATTGCCTTATATTAGTTGTAATATTGCTGCTTGCTTCGCCAATTTGAATTTTTTTTTGTCATTGCTGTTTGTGTTAATTGTTTTGTGCTGCTGCATTGCCTCGTCCCTTAGTTTAGCATCTGAGCTCAGTAGATTTAAGTTAGCTTAAGAGGGGGTAGCCTATAAGAGAATGAGTTGCGGTGAATTTGAAGAAATGCACTGAGAGGCTATACGAGAAAAGTACAGAAAGCAGGTATAGATAGGACTTTTGGAAATAATGAAGAATGAAGGGAGATCTCCGAGAAGTAAAGAAAGTTTTGTTTGCAAAATACTGCAGTAAAACAAACCCTGTCCTTTCCTTGTATTATTCCGCTATATGTTTGTGTACCCTTGTGTATTTGTTTTCTTCCTGTCTCTGTGTAGTTTGATAGAATTTTTTCTTCTTCTAATACTAAGCTACATTCACTATGATGAGGAATACTGTTGTCCTCAAATATAATTGGCATTAATAATATGTTATTTACCTTGTAAATATGCTAGACATTATTTATTCTGTTTTGTTTTAATGCTTATGTGTAAAGTTGATGTTTAAAAAGTTATTCTGATCTTTTATGTATTTACTTATCTCATAATTCCTGTATCACTGATGTCTATGTTTATTTCTATTATTTTGTAAAGCCTGTATTACTACATATGTTATCTGTATTATTATGTTTTTAATGATGTATTTTGTACCTTTGTTATTGTATTCTGATGTTATAAAATTGTAATTGACACGAGTTCATCAAATTAAGTAACTTGTAACTTACATTTCACTGCACACGTTTCTGTTGGTCATAGTATATGGACAATATATGAGAAGTAGGGACTGTTAGTGTTTGCACATGTGTTAATAATTCAGCAAGGGACTGGATAACAGCATTGCTGGTTCTAAGGACAATTCCAAAAAGTTCGTGAATGTACAAGTGGTGGTTTATGGACTTGCTATATTCTCTGCAAGACTCTTCGGTGGTGATTGTGCACCTGCACAGTCGCAACAGATGGCTGCTGGCCGTCTCTACTAGGACTACAGTGGGTCTACACCTTTGATGACTCACCAATACTGTAATCTCTACCAGGACTACAGTGGGTCTGCTCTGTGATGACCTACCTACCAATATTCTTCAAAACTTCGAATGACTCTGCTGTGGGTTTACTCTGTTGTGGCCCATTACCTGTCTGCATGTCGAGAGTCAGCACCGTCTTTCTGTTGGAAGGACAACACTACTTCTTTAAGACTGCATGGAAATCCATTACTTCTGTGTGCATTTTCTTGTACTGCCCAGACTTTGAGGAAAACACTGCAATTTTACTGTGATGAACAATCTGGACTGTCTTTATGGACTGTGAGAAAATTTTAGCTTTTGACCAACATTGTATCAATAAGTGTGTGCATTTGATATGTTTGTTATTGTAATTATGAAAAATTTTATCAAATCATTATTGGCCACTGCCCAAAACAATTTATAAAATTTTTTGTGGGGAGCATGGGAGCTATGTATGTAGGCTGTTCAGGTTTTTATATTGGTAACGCCACGTAGCGCTCTGTATGAAAATTACTGGCTGTGCTGTGTGCAGTCTGTGGCTAGTTTGCATTGTTGTCTGCCATTGTAGTGTTGGGCAGCTGGATGTGAACAGCGCGTAACGTTGCGCAGTTGGAGGTTAGCCGCCAGCAGTGGTGGATGTGAGGAGAGAGATGGCGGAGTTTTGAAATTTGTAATACTGGATATCATGAACTGCTATATACATTATGACTTTTGAACACTATTGAGGTAAATACATTGTTTGTTCTCTATTAAAATCTTTCATTTGCTAACTATGCCTATCAGTAGTTAGTGCCTTCCGTAGTTTGAATCTTTTATTTAGCTGGCAGTAGTGGCGCTCGCTGTATTGCAGTAGTTCGAGTAACGAAGATTTTTGGTGAGGTAAGTGATTTGTGAAACGTATAGGTTAATGTTAGTCAGGGCCATTCTTTTGTAGGGATTTTTGAAAGTCAGATTGCGTTGCGCTAAAAATATTGTGTGTCAGTTTAAGCATAGTCTTGTATAATTTTTCTAAGGGGACGTTTCAGCTTATCCAAATGTTAGTATTAAGTTTTTCACGTAAAGATCTGTTGAGGGCTTAAATGACAGAGAAACTGACACTCACACAACATGCACACAGTGTTATGCAGGTTAGATTCCGTTTACTGATAGGTTGCTTATCTAGTCCATTTTCACAGACGAACAGAGGCATATTTGTTGTAGCTACACACATAATGGTTGCATATAAGTTACGAAATAAACACGTAAATCAATATGGGATGTACGACGAACGTATCCGTTAGGATGATGCGGCGAATTTTGGCGTTAATTGGTTACGGCAGCAGACGAGCGACGCGAGTGCCTTTGCTAACAGCACGACATCGCCTGTAGCGCATCTCCAGTGCTCATGACCATATGGATTGGACCCTAGATGACTGAAAACCCGTGACCTGGTCAGATGAGCCTCGATTTCAGTTGGCAAGACCTGATGGTATGGTTCGAGTGTAGTGCAGACGCTACGAGGTCATGGAGCTAAGTTGTGAAAGCTGTTGGTTGTCCCAAAGTGGAAGGGGTTGTGTTTACATGGAATGGACTGGGTTCTTGGTCCACCTGAAGCAATCATTGATTGGAGAAGGTTATGTTCGGCTACTTGGAAACCATTTGAAGCCACTCATGGACTTACGTTTCCACACAACGACGGAATTTTAATAGATGAAAATGCACCATGTCATTGGGCCATAATTGTTCGCAATTGGTTCGAGGAACGTTCTGGACAGTTCGACCGAATGGTTTCGCAATCCAGATCGCCAGACGTGAATCAGATAGAACACTTATGGGACATAATCGATAGGTCAGTTCGTACACAAAATCATGCACCGGCAACACTTTTGCAATTTTGGATGGCTACAGAGGCAGCGTGGCCCAATGTTTCTGCAGGAGACTTCGAACGACTTGTTCAGTCCACGTCATGTCAATTGTTGCACTACGCCGGAAAAAAGAAGCTCTGACACGATATTAAGAGGTGTCTCATGACTTGTGACACCGTTGTGTATATGTTGAAGGTGCACTGACTGAATACAGGAAGGATACGCATCAACTGTAAAATGCGGGTAAATGCCTTAGGTCACAAACTATCAGTAGGTTAATCCTGAGAGGTACTTGTTTATGTACTCACCTTTCTTGGCTCTTGGCACAACTGAATTCGCTGAAGTTGGTGCACCTGTTGAAAGACAAAATTGTGTTAAGTTCCGATAAACGCATTAAAAAGGAAATGAAATAGATTCGGGAAAAAAACGTGGATAAATCTTACCAGAAAACATAGGACAAACATTTAGTACGTTTTTAAATTTTACGCTGGATTTTGCTTCAAACAGGCATTCACTAACACAAAGTCAAAACAGATTGAGAGGGAACAGCTTGTTCCATCTCATTATAATTAGCGTGTTCCGTCACATTATATTGAATAGATGTCTGATATACTTTCATCGTTTTTCCAAATTGATGAAATGTTGTAACTCGAGTGAAGAAGTGGATTACCTGTTTATTTAGTTCATAATTACATAAATGCACTTCCTTTCCTTAATTCTTCTACGTTGCCTTGGGTTAATTAACTTTGAGTTTGTATTAAGAGTTCGTCTGCTGGTAGTGGCAAGCCAGAGATGTGGTCTCTTTGTAGGTTGGTTAGAGGCAACATTAATTTGGGGTAAAGGCAGCGATGATGCACTTGTTTGCCAGGGGTAGTTCGGGATTGTTAACAGATTCCCCTCCCCTCCAGGACGGAGGAGAACGACCGGTGAGGGCCGCCATGACAGGGATACTCTGGGGGAAGCTGTTGAACTGAGCGGAGGGAATCGATGACGATCTCCATCTTTGTCGCCATATTCTTTGTGGCATAAGATATAATTATTATAGTGTTATTCAAAAATGGTTCAAATGGCTCTGAGCACTATGGCACTTAACATCTATGGTCATCAGTCCCCTAGAACTTAGAACTACTTAAACCTAACTAACCTAAGGACAGCACACAACACCCAGCCATCACGAGGCAGAGAAAATCCCTGACCCCGCCGGGAATCGAACCCGGGAACCCGGGCGTGGGAAGCGAGAACGCTACCGCACGACCACGAGATGCGGGCATAGTGTTATTAATCCGCTCTTTTTCAGGATGGAAATAGCTAGCAAGTCGTTGCGACCATTCATTTTTTGAGAAATTTTACCTCTAAAATTAAGATTTTCAGTTAGGGTTTTTTTTCCATAAGTGAGCATGGATGCTCACGTTATCCATTTGTAGTAATGCAATCAGTTAGTGCCTTCAGCACACGAGAGCAGCAAAAGAATGAAAAATCATATAATTCCACTTTTAGCAACAGCGTTTTGCAATTTTAAATTTCTTACTGATGTTGCTAAAGTAACATGGGGCCTCACCCTGCCTAATTAGCTTAACACATGGTCGTAACTGCTGACGAGAAATTTAGTCGATGATTCCGTGTGAAATGTGCTAGGATATACGTGTGTTTTGTGTGAGTTACTTAAGGCTCTAAGCGTGTGACGTAATTTTTTGGCAAATTCATAAATTTTGTGCACGGATCTTTTGATTATGACTATCCCCATTTGCAGGTAGCAACATGAGGCTCCATGTCTTAACTGATTGGTAAATAATAGGTTGTGCACGTGAATAATTGTATAGATTAAAAACAACAATGAACAGTGGGGTGAGTACAAAAAAAAATAAGTCTTGTCGATTACCAACGTGTTGTCGAATTGCACAGCCAGGGAGCTACCACTTCGTTCTTGAAAATAGTTAAGGTGAGGACGCCTGCGTGTGCCGTAAATTGTTGATCTGCGTGTGCCAAATTTTATAAGATGTTTTATTTTTAAAGGAATTGTTTTTTGTGTATACGAGACATGTTTGTGTCTTCTTTGTTTCTCCCGTTTTCCCGCCACGAATCTTTGTTATAATTTTGACTAAGTGAACGGTGCTGAGAAGTAATGACCATTGAGGAAACGAAGCGCGGTTCATTAATTCATAACGATTCGGTCCGAGTAACAACTTGGGGTGCAAATTTCAATCACTGTCCAAGCAGACAGACTACAGATGCAGCAACGTAGATCCCTCCCCTTTCTACTACACGATAGTATAAACGAGACCAGATTTCTGATGTTATAAGCACCTTCAGTGAGAGAGAGTGTTGAATAGATTTCTGATAATATGGGTACCTTCAGTGCTAGATAAGATAGAATTTATTCGTCTTTGCTCAGTTAATTGCAATTATGAGATCGTTTAAGTAGTGAGTAAAAAATGGTTATAATATTCATAAAGTTTCTGGGTAAATAATAAAAATGTCATATGAATTTAATTTCATGGATTCAGTGACTGATCATAAGATCCTCATCATGTGTAGAGAACAATGTTAGTACTACACTGAAGTCATGATAATCTGGCGGGAATGAAAATCAACAAGGACAGAGAATATAGATCGAGTTAGAGCGTCGTATTTAGTTGCTTGCCCACTTGGCTGCTTGAGCCATCCCCCACATTATCCGTTGCGAAATCTTAATGTGATAGTCACCTAATCAATCAAATACTAACTTCGGGCCATCCCCTTTCAATGAATCCTTACCAAGCGGGTAAGCAGCGCGTATATGAGATGCCTTGGCACACACGCAACCGGCACGTTCTAACATGATTGGAATAAAGAGAAAAAAGATAACAACGGGGAAGGTAACCGTTCAAGGTAACGGATACAATACATGTTTACGTAAGGCGTTGATGAAATGTCTTTGTTTATCTCAACCATGACGATACTGGTATTTACAGTGACTGTCACTGAGTATTAAAATTATGGTTCTTCAATGGGACTTTAAAATTAATGAAATAGTTATGGTTATTAATTCACGTTTTTATTTTGTTTTACGCAGATGTGCAAGGCGACCAACGTAACGTGGTAAACGGTTCGAGATGTTGACATGTTTTTCGGCAAGTGATAATAGTCAAAGAGTCAAGTACTTTGTTGTACAGTTGGCCGAGATTTTAAAAGAAATAATTCCTTTTAATAATCTATATTCTTCTTTTAACAACTTTCAAGCTATTAGTAACCTGATATTTGTTATAGTTTGTATTGCAACTTTTGTTAAAAATAAAACAGCAGGGAATTTATTAAACATACCAAGGCTGATGGCACGGCGTAGTTTTACCTGTGTGGCTACGGAAACATAAGAAACCAGGGCGGAATTTTGGCTGTCGCAACTATCTTGTCGCTGATATTTATCAAGTTTGCCGCACATCAAAGCAAACGCTACAACCGGAGAAGAGTGGAGAAATAAATTGGCGATCTTATTTTGTAAAATAACAATCTGCACATTTGCCTTAAAGGACTGCGAGTCCATTGCCATAAACACTCTGCCGCCTCGCCTGATATGAATGTATTCGCAGACCGTGATATTTTAGGCATTTTCGTTCTTTCTCCAGGCTTTTATGCCATGTCTTTGCGGGGTCAGCTTGTTATTCAGAATTTGATAATGTTATCCCCTTCGCCCCCCGCCCCTCACCGCCGGGCCGGAATTTGTGAACCCCACCTCTATGCTTCTAGTATGATTCATATGAAAGTCTGAGAACGTTTTCGATATGTTAGTGAGTCGTGTAACTGAAGCGGGACGTAGCAACCAGCCCAGTATTCACCTAGTCGGATGTGGTAAACCACCTAAAAACCACGTCCAGGTTGGCCAGCCCACCGGTCCTTGACGTTAATCTGCATATTCAATCTGGACCGGCTCGCCTCCCCAGATCCCAGAAGCGGCGTGCTAACGACATTGCCCACCTGCGCTTTCCGTTTTTACGGTAGATAAACGGCTCCCCCACTGTTCGCCATTCATTGTCAGGTGAGTGTCAACTAACCAGAGCGATCTAATTGGAAGCCGTTGTCCCATCATTGATAACAGGCGACGCTACAGGCACCGGATGTGGAAAACGTCCATCTCGCCTCATCGCTATCGCAACCCAACACAGAAGACTGAAGCCAATCGATGGCTGTTTCCGGATAATGGCCAATTCCCCCTGAATTCGTACAAAGCAGGTGCAGAACCGATGCATCTACAATCTTTCGCAGGGATCTTCCAAACCGTTCAAATGGCTCTAAGCACGATGGGACTTAACATCTGAGGTCATTAGCCCCTAGACTTAGAACTACTTAAACCTAACTAACCTAAGGACATCACACACATCCACGCCCGAGGCAGGATTCGAACCTGCGACCGTAACAGCAGCGCCTAGGACAGCTCGGCCACAGCGGCCGGTTTAGGGATCTTCCACACACAGTGACTGAGGTCAGGGGAGCCGCCGTCGAATGGCTGCACAGGTTGGATCAGCGACATCTCAAAAGCCACTTCGCGGACAAGTTCATGGTGGAGCTCCTAATATGTTACAATGCACAGGTTCCCAGTAGTGATGTTACCCCACAGCAGATTTTGATTTCACAGGTATGCACTTTTGACCAGACAAATTTTATTTTGGTTAGTGGTTTGTTTTTATTTTATAGTAATTTTTTTATTTTAACTTTCATAATGTTTTTCTTCCTTAGCCTCCTAATCACGTCAGCAGATATGCAGGTGGTGCAAAATATACACCATAACACAAAAAAACCGAAGCACTACGGACGAATTATCGAAATGGGATATCGACAGGTATGATGTACAGACAAACAAGTGATTACAGTTTCAGGAAAATTGGATGATTTACTCAAGATAAAGACCTTCACAAATTGAGCAAGTCTATAACGTGTCGGTCCACCTCTGGCATTATGCAAGCAGTTATTCGCCTTGACATTGATTGATAGAGTTGTTGATGTCATCCTGAGGGGTATCTTGCCAAATTCTATTCAACCAGCGCGTTAGATTGGCAAAATCCCGAGCTGGTAGGAGAGCCAGTGCTACGCTCCAAACGTACATTCTCAGAAATTTCATGCATATGTTTGGTACTAGTAGACTGCTCATGGCCAGGAACACCCTTTTTGCCAGTGCTAGTCTTCTTTTTACGTCCTCATTGCTTCGTCCATCATTGGTTATTTTGCTGCCTAGATAGCAGAATTCCTTAAGTTCATCTATTTCGAGACCATAAATCCTGATGTTATGTTTCTTGCTGTTCTCATTTCTGCTATTTCTCATTACTTTCGTCCTTCTTCGATTTACTCTCAATCAGTTCCACTCCTGGACCTTCCTTTTATTTCCATCACTGCTTCTTCGATGTACAGATCGAACAGTATGGGTGGAAGACTACATCCCTCTCTTTCATCCTTTTTAATCCGAGCACTCCGTTCTTGGTCGTCCACTCTTATTATTCCCTCTTGGCTCTTGCACATATTGTCTGTTACCCGTCTCTCCCTGTAGCTTGCCCCCATTTTTCTCAGACTTGTAAACATCTTGCGCCATTTTACATTGTCGAAGGCTTTTTCCGGGTCGACAAATCCAATGAACGTGTCTTCGGTTATCAACCGCAACGTCAGAATTGCCTATCTGCTTTCTAAAGCCATATAGAGCCCCTTTGGTTGCCATCCGCGGCACCTTACATCGACGACATTCTACGCCCATTTTCTTTCCCTTCATGGCGAGCCATACTGGGCTTACATTACAGCAAGATAACGGCCACCTGCAGTTTCTACTGCTTGTCTTCGGCTTACCGCACCCTATCTTGGCCAGCAAGGTCGCCGGATCGCTCCCCAAATGATAACGTTAGCAGCATTATCGGAAGGGCTCTCCAACCAGCTCGAGACTTCGACGACGTGACGCGCCAGTTGGGCATAATTTGTCACGGTACCCCTCAGGAGGACATAGAACAACACTATTAATCAATGCGAAGTGGAATAACTGCTTACGTAAGGGTCAGGGGTGGACCAACGCATTACACACTTGCTCAATTTATGAAGCTCTTCTCTCGAATAAAGCATCCCGATTTTTCTGAAACTGTAATCATTTGTTTGTCTGTAGATGTACATCATATCTACCAATATCCGTCATATTTGGATAATTCAATTGTGGCGCTTCCTTTTCATTGTCAATATATATGTGTATGTTTATATCCTATAAAAAATGACGGTATATATATTGTCGCAGAAGAAGCTGGGTAGCGCTGTGGTGTAGTGGTTATGATACTAAACTGTTGCATGGAAGGTCGTGCGTTCAAAACCCACGTGGACCGTATAATTTCAATTTCTATATTTGGTTCGAGTACATTCCAAAAGTATCCAAAAACTCAAGAAACATAGTACTGGAGTTTTCTGTAGCTGTATATATACTGTATGTGTTCTGGCTGGGGGCAGTTCGCTCCGCGCTCTTGTATGTGCAAGTGCTGAATAAACCTTCGTTAAGTGAAGTTACTGTTCGTCATTCATCTAATTACACCTTCTTCTAAGTGACTATATACATATATAGCGTGGTCCATTGATAGTGACCGGGCCAAATGTCTCACGAAATAAGCATCAAACGAAAAAACTACAAAGAACGAAACTTGTCTAGCTTGAAGAGGGAAACCAGATGGCGCTATGGTTGGCCCGCTAGATGGCGCTGCCATAAGTCAAACGGATATCAACTGCGTTTTTTTTTTTTTAAAGAGGAACCCCCATTTTTCATCACATATTCGTGTAGTAAGTAAATAAATATTAATGTTTTAGTTAGACCACTTTTTCGCTTTGTGATAGATGGCTCTGTAATAGTCACTAACATATAAGTACGTGGTATCAGTGCGGATGGTATTTGCTTCGTGATACATTACCCGTGTTAAAATGGACAGTTTACCAACGGCGGAAAAGGTCCATATCGTGTTGATGTGTGGCTATTGTGATCAAAATGCCCAGTGGGCGTGTGCTATGTATGCTGCTCGGTATCCTGGACGACATCATCCAAGTGTCCGGACTGTTCGCCGCATAGTTAAGTTATTTAAGGAAACAGGAAGCGTTCAGCCACATGTGAAACGTCAACCACGACCTGCAACAAATGATGATGCTCAAGTAGTTGTAATAGCTGCTGTCGCGGCTAATCCGCACATCAGTAGCAGACAAATTGCGCGAGTATCGGGTATCTAAAAAACGTTGGTGTTGAGAATGCTACATCAACATCGATTGCACCCGTACCATATTTCTATGCACCAGGAATTGCATGGCGACGGCTTTGAACGTGGTGTACAATTCTGCCACTGGCACAAGAGAATTTACGGGACGATGACAGGTTTTTTGCACGCGTTCTATTTAGCGACGAAGCGTCATTCACCAACAGCAGTAACGTAAACCGGCATAATATGCACTATTGGGCAACGGAAAAATCCACGATGGCTCCGACAATTGGAACACGAGCGACCTTGCGGGTTAATGTATGGTGCGGCACTATGGGAGGAAGGATAATTGGCCCCCATTTTATAGGTGGAAATCTAAATGGTGCAATGTATGCTGATTTCCTACGTAATGTTCTACCCATGTTACTACAAAATGTTTCACTGCATGACAGAATGGCGATGTACTTCCAACTTGATGGATGTCCGGTACATAGCCTGCTGCGGTTGATGCAGTACTGAATAGCATATTTCATGACAGGTGGATTGGTCGTCGAAGCACCATACCACGGCGCACACGTTCACCGAATCTGACGTCCCCGGATTTCTTTCTGTGGGGAATGTTGAAGGATATTTGCTATCGTGATCCACCGGCAACACCTGACAACATGCATCAGCGCATAGTCAATGCATGTGCAAACATTGCGGAAGACGAACTACTCGCTGTTGAGAGGAATGTCGTTACACGTATTGCCAAATGCATTGAGGTTGACGGACATCATTTTGAGCATTTATTGCTTTTATGTGGTATTTACAGGTAATCACGCTGTAACAGCATGCTTTCGCAGAAATGATAAGTTCACAAAGGTACATGTATCACATTGGAACAACCGAAATAAAATGTTCAAACGTACCTACGTTCTGTATTTTAATTTAAAAAACCTACCTGTTACCAACTGTTCGTCTAATATTGTGAGCCATATGTTTGTGACTATTACAGCGCCATCTATCACAAAGCGAAAAAAGTGCTCCACCTAAAACATTCATATTTCTTTACGTAGTACACGAATATGTAATAAAAAAATGGGGGTTCCTATTTTTAAAAAAACGCAGTTGATGTCAGTTTGACCTATGGCAGCGCCATCTAGCGGGCCAAGCATAGTACCATCTGGTTTCCCCGTTCAAGCTAGACAAGTTTCGTTCTTTGTAGTTTTTTTCGTTTGATGCTTTATTTAGTGAGATATTTGGCTCGTCACGATCAACGGACCACCCTATATATATATATTTCACGCCATTATAACACACACACACACACACACACACACACACACACACACACACATATATATATATATATATATATATATATATATGAGTATGTGTGTGTGTGTTATAATGGCATGAAAAACGTAAGGACGAAAATAACTTTCGCATGCTATGCCACTGACAAGAGCCATAGCTTTATGAAACTTGACCCGTACGTGCTATGGTACAGTACAGTACAGTACAGAAGGAAACTGAAGTAAATACGCAATGAGACGAACATAAGTGACACTATTATTCAGAGACGATAACTGCGATTTATGATGGTTTGCTGGACATTACAAAAGGCAGGACATTGTTTCTGTAAGGTGTCTGATCTCCACTGACAGCAGTATATGCTCTGAAACGTGGTCCCATGCTCGCTACAAGGATGGTAAGGAATTCTTCTTGTAGGGCGTTCAGTTCCTCCATCGGCATGGCTCACAACTGCTGGATGGTCGTTGGTGCGTGTGGAAGTACTGTACTACGTCTCGCCAACGCATCCCATATGTGCTCGATGGTATTTAACTCAGGGGAACTGCCTGGCCGGTCCATTCGCAGATGAACATCTCGTTCCAAGAGCTCCGCCACTTACACTGTTCGAAGCGGTCTCGCATTGTCATCCATAAAAATAAAGTCGGTACCAATTGCTCCCCTGAATATGTGCACGCGAGGAAGGAGTATAGTGCCACAATAACGTTCACCGTGGAGTGTACCGTGTTCAAAGATTTGGATGTATGTACGCCCATTCAACATCAGGCTTCCTCAAATCACATGACCTGGACCACCAACACACGTTCCTCGATGCCTAACATGTTCCCAGCTCTCGTCATATGAGGCCACGTCCAGACTCACTACTCAGTCTTTCATACGAGAAGATCACGTGACCCCACTCCTCGTCTGTCCCGTATTTATGCTCTTGGCACCTTTGGAAATCTGCCGCTGATTTGGGCTTCAACGGAACACAACATATACTGGTTGTCGGGCGAAGTGGTCGCCCCCACGAAATGGCGGTGTTGGTGAGGAGCGTGATATTGCAGTCTTATTAAAAGTGGTTGCAGTTGCTCTTGCTGTTTGACGTGGGTCCCTTCTTGTATGTTGCACAGTATTCGGGCAGCAGAGCCTGTTGTTCAGAACGCTCCCCGCCATACTTCGTCCTTCTTCCGGTTTCCCGATGATTCTTCTCCGAGTGAGGTCATCCTAATGTTGTCTCCAGGCCATGTAACAATTAACAACAACACCACTTTGCACCATAACTGCTCTCTGATTGACACATACACACACTGTCCTTTCGTGTTCCTTCAGTTGCCTCGTGCTGTTAGGTCAGCTACATTTGGCCCTACAGTCACAATGATCTCACGTCCTGCTCTCTGATTGACACATACACGCTATATCTTCCCGTTCCTTCAGTTGCCTCGTGTTGCTAGGTGAGCCACATTTGGCCCTACAGTACACTGATCTCACGTCCGTGACGTCCAGCTTCCTGTCCACGACGGGCACATGCCCCGGCACTTTCGCTCATTTCCACCGAGTGGCTAATGTGTTATGGTATCTTATCTATCTCGTTCTGCACTTTTTCATGCCATACTGCTTATAGTTGTTTGCTGTAAGGACCAGCATCAATGGAGAGCATTTTGATCTTCAGCAGCAACTGAGTACGTCTGCAGGACCGCGCCGCGCTAACTGTACAGTCTTATCGCTGTTATCTCAGTACAGTCACACCTCCGCCGTGCCTCGCTGATCTTACTACGCTGTCATGGGACTGTGAAAGCAGCCAGGAGAAGTAAAATCCGTACAATACGTCATGGCAGTTATAACGAGTCGCTGCTGGGTAAATGAGACGCTTTTCTTGTGCCACTATAAATGAATATCCCTGAGCTGAATATCGCACCAAACCGATCTGAAAACACTATAATGAGACTCGAAAACTGTAATACACGCTATATTTTATTTACGATGTGTATAAAAAGTACCCTACCCCTGACACTGTGCATCGCACTCAATAAGGTGTGGAACTACTTATTTGGCTTTCGCCACCTGCGCACAACAAACATCGAAAAATCTTCTGAAACAGCAGAGGAGTAGCACCTAGATAGTTTTGGGAGGGACTCTCGCTATAATTCATCAACTCCAACTCCGGTTTATCTTGACTTTTGTACAACACTAAAAAAAAGTTTTTCATCACATCGGTTCCGAGAGTTCCGGAACCTGTACAGAAAATTGGAATAGAGATCGACATAAACTTCATTTCCGCCCGTTTTATTGCTCATGAATACCACACATTGCATTGCATGTTGTACCACCATACAGCGAGACATTCAGAGGTGGTGGTCCAGATTGCTGTATACACCAGAACCCAGATACCCAGTAGTACGTTCTATTGCATTGAAGCATGCTTGTACACTACTGGACATTAAAATAGCCACACCACGAGGTTGACGTGATTCAGACGCGAAATTTAACCGACAGGAAGAAGATGCTGTGATATGCAAAGATTAGCTTTTCAGAGCATTCACACAAGGTTGACGCCGGTAGCGACATCTACAACGTGCTGACATGAGGAAAGTTTCCAAGCGATTTCTCATACACAAACAGCAGTTGACCGGCGTTGCCTGGTGAAAAGTTGTTGTGATGCCTCGTGTAAGGAGGAGAAATGCGTACCATCATGTTTCCGACTTTGATAAAGGTCGGATTGTAGCATATCGCGATTGCGGTTTATCGTATGCGACATTGCTGCTCGCGTTGGTCGAGATCCAATGACTGTTAGCAAAATATGGAATCGGTGGGTTCAGGAGGGTAATACGGAACGCCGTGCTGGATCCTAACGGCCGCGTATCACTAGCAGTCGAGATGACAGGCATCTCATTCGCATGGCTGTAACGGATCGTGCAGCCACGTCTCGATCCCTGAGTCAACAGATGGGGACGTTTGCAAGACAACAGCCATCTGCACGAACAGTTCGACGACATTTGCAGCAGCATGGACTATCACTTCGGACACCATGGATGCGGTTACCCTTGACGCTGCATCACCGACAGGACCGCCTGTGATGGTGTACTCAACGACGAACCTGGGTGCACGAATGGCAAAACGTCATTTTTCCGGACGAATCCAGGTTCTGTTTACAGCATAATTATGGTCGCATCCGTGTTTGGCGACATCGCGGTGAACGCACATTGGAAGCGTGTATTCGTCATCGCCATACTGGCGTATCACCCGGCGTGATGGTATGGGGTGCTATTGGTTACACGTCTCGGTCACCTCTTGTTCGCATTGACGGCACTTTGAACAGTGGATGTTACATTTCAGATGTGTCTACCCTTCATTCGATCCCTGCGAAACCCTACATTTCAGCAGGATAATGCACGACCGAATGTTGCAGGTCCCGGGTTCGATTCCCGGCGGGGTCAGGGATTTTCTCTGCCTCGTGATGGCTGGGTGTTGTGTGCTGTCCTTAGGTTAGTTAGGTTTAAGTAGTTCTAAGTTCTAGGGGACTGATGACCATAGATGTTGAGTTCCTTAGTGCTCAGAGCCATTTGAACCATTTTGTTGCAGGTCTTGTACGGGCTTTCTGGCTAAAGAAAATGTTCGACTGCTGCCCTGGCCAGCACAGTCTCCAAATCTCTCACCAATTGAAAACGTCTGGTCAATGGTGGCCAAGTAACTGGCTTGTCATAGTACGCCAGTCACTACTCTTGATGAACTGTGGTATCGTGTTGGAGCTGCATGGGCAGCTGTACCTGTACACGCCATCCAAGCTCTTTTTGACTCAATGCCCAGGCGTATCAAGGTCGTTATTACGGTCAGAGGTGATTGTTCTGGGTATTGATTTCTCAGGATCTATGCATCCAAATTTGGTGAAAATGTAATCACATATCAGTTCTTGTATAATATATTTGTCCAATGAATACCCGTTTATCATCTGCATTTCTTCTTGGTGTAGCAATTTTAGTGGCCAGTAGTGTAGTTTCGGCTCTTGGGAAAGAATGGCCTGCCATTCCTCCAGATATTTAAACACCTTACTGGAAGACATCTGTAGGTGCAGATACACATCAACATGTACATACAAACTCCGCAAGCCACCGTACGGTGCACGGCGGAGGGTGCAACGTACCACTACTAGTCGTCTACTTCCTGGTCCACTCGCAAAACGACAAACGACTGCCTATGAGCCTCCGTACGAACCCTAATATCTCTAATCTTTGTGGTCCTTACACGAAATGTGCCTTGGCGGCAGTAGAATCGTTCTGCAGTCAGCTTCAAATATCGGTTATCTAAATTTTCTCAGTCGTGTACCTCCAAAAGAAGTTCGCCTTTCCACCAGTGATTCCCACTGAACACGTATTCTTCGAATCTACCGGTAACAAATCTAAGAGCCCACCTCTGAATTGCTTCGATGTCTCTCCTTAATCCGACTTGTTACGGATCCCAAACACCCGAGCAGTATTTAAGAACGGGTCGCACAAGCGCCCTAAATGCGGTCTTCTTTACAGATGAACCATACTTTCCTAAAATTCTCCCAAGAAAACCGATGTCCTCCATTCTCCTTCCCTACCACAGTCCTCGCATGCTCGTTACATTTCAGATCACTTTGAAACGTTACGCCCAGATATTTAAACACCTACATCTACATCCACATCGATAATCTGCAAATCACATTTAAGTGCCTGGCAGAGGGTTTATCGAACCACCTTCACAATTCTCTATTATTCCAATCTCGTATAGCGCGCGGAAAGAACGAACACCTATCTCTTTCCGTAAGAGCTCTGATTTCCCTGATTTTATTGCGGTGATCGTTTCGCTCTATGTAGGTCGGTATTTTCGCATTCGGAGGAGAAAGTTCGTGATTGGAATTTCGTTAGAAGATTCCGTCGCATCGCGAAACGCCTTTCTTTTAAAGATGTCCAGCCCAAATCCTGTATAATTTCTGTGACACTCTCTACCATATTTCGCTATAATACAAAACGTGCTGCCGTTCTTTGCATTTTTTTCGATGTACTTCGTCAGTCCTATCTGATACGGATCCCACACCGCGCAGCAGTATTCTAAAAGAGGACGGAAAAGCGTAGTGTAGGTAGTCTCCTTAGTAGGTCTGTTACATTTTCTAAGTGTCCTGCCAGTAAAACGCAGTCTTTGGCTAGCCTTCCCCAAAACATTTTCTATGTGTTCCTTCCAATTTAAGTTGTTCGTAATTATAATACCTAGGTATTTAGTTGAATGTACGGCTTTTAGATTAGACTGATTTGTCGTGTAACTGAAGTTTAACCAGTTCCTTTTAGCACTCATGTGGATGACCTCACATTTTTCGTTATTTAGGGTCAATTGCCAATTTTCGCACCATTCAGATATCTTTTCTAAATCGTTTTGCAGTCTATTTTGGTCTTCTGATGACTTTATTAGCCGATAAACGACAGCGTTATCTGCAAACAACCAAAGACGGCTACTCAGATTGTCTCCCAAATCGTTTATATAGATAAGGAACAGCAAAGGGCCTATAACACTACGTAGGGGAACGCTAGAAATCACTTCTGTTTTACTTGATGACTTTCCGTCAACTACTACGAACTGTGACCTCTCTGACAGGCGGTTACAATTCCAGTCACATAAGTGAGACGATATTCCATAAGCACGCAATTTCACTATAAGCCGCTTGTGTGGTACAGTGTCAAAAGACTTCTGGAAATCCAGAAATACGCATTTGATCTGAAATCCCTTGTCAATAGCACTCAACACTTCATGCGAATAAAGAGCTAGTTGTGTTTCACAAGAACAATGTTTTCTAAACCCATGTTGACTGTGTGTCAATAGACCGTTTTCTTCGAGGTAATTCATAATCTTCGAACACAATATATGTTCCAGAAACCTGCTGCATATCGATGTTAATGATATCGGCCTGTAATTAAGTGGATTACTCCTACTACCTTTCTTGAATATTGCTGTGACTTGTGCAACTTCCCAGTCTTTGGGTACAAACCTTTCGCCGAACGAACGGTTGTATATGATTGTCAAGTATGGAGCTAATGCATCAGCATACTCTGAAAGGAACCTAACTGGTATACAGTGTGGCCCAGAAGACTTGCTTTTATTAAGTGATTTAAGCTGCTTCACTACTCCGAGGATATTTACTACTACGTTACTCATGTTGGCAGCTGTTTTTGATTCATATTCTGGAATAATTACTTCGTCTTCTTTTGTGAAGGCATTTCGGAAGGCTGTGTTTAGTAACTCTGCTTTGGCAGCACTGTCTTCGATAGTATCTTCACTGCTATCGCGCTCAGAAGGCATTGGATGTTTCTTACCGCTAACATACTTCACACATGACCAGAATCTCTTTGGATTTTCTGTCAGGTTTCGAGACAAAGTTTCGTTGTAGAAACTGTTATAAGCATCTCGCATTGTAGTTCGCGCTATTTTTCGAGCTTCTGTAAAAGATCGCCAATCTTGGGGATTTTGCGTCTGTTTAAATGTGGCATGTGACGACGTGACTGTGTCAAGAACAACACTACTAATGCTCTGTTCGATTATTATGAGTTTGTTTTCCCCACACATCTGCATTAACTTAAATTTTTCTACATTGAGAGCCAGCTGCCATTCATCACACCAACCAGAAATTTTGTGTAATAAGTCATCTTGTATCTTCCTACGATGGCGCTATAGCATCGTCAGCAACAGCTACTTTGTCCGCCAGACCATTTGTGTATATAGAAAATAACAGTGCTCTTGTCACACTTCACTGAGTACTCCTGACGATGCTCTTGTCTCTGATGAACATTCTCCGTCGAGGACAACACACTGGATTCTATTACTTATAAAGCCTTCGAGGTTAAAATGGTTTAAATGGCTCTGAGCACTATAGGACTTAACATCTATGGTCATCAGTCCCCTAGAACTTAGAACTACTTGAGCCTAACTAATCTAAGGACATCACACAACACCCAGTCATCACGAGGCAGAGAAAATCCCTGACCCCGCCGGGAATAGAACCCGGGAAAAAGCCTTCGAGGCCCTCGCATATCTCGGAACCCACTGCGTATGCTCTGACCTTCGTTAAAATTCTGCAGTTGGGTACCGCGTCAAATGCTTTCCGGAAATCTAGAAATTAGAGCACACTAATGTGTAGAAACAAATTCGCAAAAACAAAAGTACAATCCCCTATGCGATAAACAAATATGCGAACAAGTTTTTTTTCACTTTTTAATTTTGCATGAAGTATACAGGTCTTGTTTCGTTTGCCGGCCAGTGTGGCGGAGCGGTTCTAGACGCTACGGTCGCAGGTTCGAGTCCTGCCTCGGGCATGGATATGTGTGATGTCCTTAGGTTAGATGTTAAATCCCATAGTGCCCACAGCCATTTGAACCATTTTAACCATTCTTGTTTCGCTTCCCTCGTCTGCTTCACGGTGATTTCGGAGCTATGTGCCGGCTTCGTCTTCTTTTCCTACTTCTCTGGTTAGAAGAGCGGAACACAAAGCACGGAAGTGGGAGTGGCGTAGAGAGAGAGAGAGAGAGAGACAGAGAGAGAGAGAGAGAGCTGCCCTTATCGGTTGATTGTTTCGGCTGACGCGACGTTCATATATTTTCGCGCTCTGGAGAGCACGGAGTACGCAATGGGCGCGCATGTTATCAGTGGCATAACAGCTGTCGACCTTCGCTCTGCAGTGCCGTCACCGACCAAAATATAACTTCAGCCCGTACTCCACACGATCGTATGAGGAGATCATCCAGATAGTGGGCCGCACGCTAAGCGCAACCAGTCTTTGTCTCCCGGCGTGAACGGTTTCGCGCTTGTCAAAGCCTGTGCTAGAACTGAGCTTCCTAACAACAAAGAGCATCTGTGAGTGACACAATGCATATTCGTTAGGCTTATGATGTCGTATTTGTTCAGCAGCTAAATTATTTTCTTTGCCTGATCGTTCGATGATACAAACGAACTGGCTTCTCATCACCATCAGACGCTACTGTGGACAGGACGTTCATACACATTCCAGTCAGCACTCCACACAGCCGTGTTGCTCCCGCTTGTTCTCTAATGTCATCTGTTACTCACCTTCCCTGAGAGTGTTGTCTCCGCTGTTTCTTATCGCTTGGAACCTAGTAAAAAACTTACTCCACCTGTACAACATCCATTCGCCTCTCGAAAGGTCCCACCCATCATAGTTTAATTTATTTTACTTTATTTAGTTTTATTTGGGTCTGGATACACCAATACAATCATTTCAAAGTTACGGGACCGCCTTTCCACAAATTTCTATGTAATTTTAAACTCAAACTATTAAATATAACGTTTAAGTAGGCCTGTAGTGCCCAAAAAGTCTCTGTATTTTAGATCAACAAATTAGTTGCTAAACAACCAAAATACACACACACAATATATATGTGAAAGAATATTGTAGTATGATAAGGTAAGCAAAATCCAGATACTATAAGAATCGAATTTGAACCTCTTAAAATATTTTTGGTCACACGTAAATACAAACAGGAGTGAATAAAATAGGACAGAATGTAGGAACATAGTACTTACCGCACAAGGGTAAGAAATGACTGACCCACGTGTATTTAAATACAGTTCAGAAACTAATGAAACAAACTGAAGTATCGACTAGAAAGAGTACAGTGTCTTCAGAAATAATAAAAAAAATTATTTTCATTTTTCTACAAATGGAACAGAAGTTACGAATACAATCAACTCGCTGAAAACATAAATACCGAAGGCATAAGTGTCTAATGTTATTCCAACTGCTTTTCCTGGACTAAATACGTCTCATTACAAGAGATTCATCACACTATGAGAGTGATGTAGTTTTTACAGTGGAATACCTAGCTTCGACCCGTCGAATCTCCTCCACTAATAAAGTCCATTAGGGGATCTATATTGCAGATTTGCCTGAATTTTGGATGTGATGAAAACTGCGATATTGAAACGATATTTTCCAACACGTTGATGAATCCTTTTAACAGCAAATGTATTTTCCATAAGCATTTACGAAGGTGTTAACACATAAACTGTCTTCAATCAACATGACTGACGAAACTGAAACTGTTACAGACTTTAGGTAACTAAATTGGCGAAACTGTGACTGACTTCAAGTGCCGCTCAATATATACCCTATCGTAACAATGTATGCGCTTTAGTCCATTATCAAAAAGTATTACATTTACTGATCTATAATAAAAAGTTAATGATTTACAACAAACTGTTAGTACAGTTTTAAAGCCTCATTCTGAGTACATTTCTAAATATTGTCCTTCTGACTTTTTTGTGGAAATTTGGTTATGAAGTTACAGTAACAATACCTACTGTAACATCATTGATTAGATCCTGATTTAACGTTCGATTTTATTCCTAACATTAAGTGAGGTACGGTATAAAATGCCGAAACGAAATTTCAGGTGAAAGTTCTGTATGATAATTTCTTAGTATCAAAATAACTGAAAAGTGATAGTGTTTACATCAGAATGTCCGCAAATCTGTACATAACTTACGGGTTGTCTTTTTTGGTTTCATAAAAATTTTATTTTACCTGTTGCAAGGAGTGCATCAAAACTCTCCATTACATTGACAACAATATAGCCAACTGAACGCTATACTTTGCATTGTGTAAGACTGGAAATAAATGAGCACTCAGATATCGATAGTAACAATCTGAGGACGAAACATGGGAGCGAGATTCTAAGTATTGTTGTGAGACGAGGTCTGTCTGCAGGAGGGAAAGTAGTAGGGTCAGTCGAGAGCTCGGAGACAGAAGACGTGTCACACTGCCCTCACGTCGGTGATCGCAGATCTTACCAAACTCAAGGCCTGATTTCATTTATATAGCCAGGAGAGATTTAGATTACCTAACTACGCTTGAAGATGGAGTTCAAGGTAAAATTCGCAAGCATCTACATCTACATGTCTACTCCGCAATTCACATTTAAGTGCTTGGCAGAGGGTTCATCGAACCACAATCGTACTATCTCTCTACCATTCCACTCCCGAACAGCGCGCGGGAAAAACGAACACCTAAACCTTTCTGTTCGAGCTCTGATTTCTCTTATTTTATTTTGATGATCATTCCTACCTATGGAGGTTGGGCTCAACAAAATATTTTCGCATTCGGAAGAGAAAGTTGGTGACTGAAACTTCGTAAATAGATCTCGCCGCGACAAAAAAGTCTTTGCTTTAATGACTTCCATCCCAGCTCGCGTATCATATCTGCCACACTATCTCCCCTATTACGTGATAATACAAAACGAGCTGTCCTTTTTTGCACCCTTTCGATGTCCTCCGTCAATCCCACCTGGTAAGGATCCCACTACGCGCAGCAATATTCTAACAGAGGACGAACGAGTGTAGTGTAAGCTGTCTCTTTAGTGGACTTGTTGCATCTTCTAAGTGTCCTGCCAATGAAACGCAACCTTTGGCTCGGCTTCCACACAATATTATATATGTGGTCTTTCCAACTGAAGTTGTTCGTAATTTTAACACCCAGGTACTTAGTTGAATTGACAGCCTTGAGAATTGTACTATTTATCGAGTAATTGAATTCCAACGGATTTCTTTTGGAACTCATGTGGATCACCTCACACTTTTCGTTATTTAGCGTCAACTGCCACCTGCCACACCATACAGCAATTTTTTCTAAATCGCTTTGCAACTGATACTGGTCTTCGGATGACCTTACTAGAAGGTAAATTACAGCATCATCTGCGAACAACCTAGGAGAACTGCTCAGATTGTCACCCAGATCATTTATATAGATCAGGAACAGCAGAGGTCCCAGGACGCTTCCCTGGGGAATACCTGATATCACTTCAGTTTTACTCGATGATTTACAGTCTATTACTACGAACTGCGACCTTCCTGACAGGAAATCACGAATCCAGTCGCACAACTGAGACAATACCTCATAGGCCCGCAGCTTGATTAGAAGTCGCTTGTGAGGAACGGTGTCAAAAGCTTTCCGGAAATCTAGAAATACGGAATCAACTTGAGATCCCCTGTCGATAGCGGCATAGTGCAAAAGCAATTCCATGATTAGGCTCGTTATTGTTAGTCAGAGTTTGCAAGAATCCCATGCTTTGCTCGTCAGTTAAGGATACAGGGTACTTATAAAAGGTGGAAAAATCGAATTTTTTTTATGACTTTATTAAAGTCAATAGTTTTTCCTGATTACATTGAGATATACATTATAGAGTTTCAAATGAAAAATGTCCTATATATACCAAATTTTAAAGTTACGATCATGTATGCCCCCACGCCCCCTTTATTTCTGTTACAGAAACCAGTATTATTTCGAAAAGAACTGTGAACTTCTGATTTTCCAGCGATTATATGTATGGTACATTGTTTATGTTGGTAACAGTGCAGCTTTCCAGTGTCTGTAAATGATTAGCTTTGCTAGTATTTACTTTTGTTTCGCTGAAGCAGTTTGTTCATGCGTTACTGAATGTTTGTTGCCCAAGTGCTACCTATATTTGTGGAAGTATATATCCTTTAGTGTGCAATAAATACGAATTATGCCACGCATCATGAAATTCAGTAAAAGGAAATTCCGTGGTAACCAGTTCACAAACAAAGCAAGCCACACTGCTGAAAGTAACCTATGGATCAGTTCTTCAGGGAAGAAACTCCCACATGGCACACCTCCTGGCGATTCAAATTTTTGTGTTAACAATGAGGCTGTTTGTAGTGGATTTGTTGTTGTTGATGTGGGAATCTTATCATCTTTAATAAAGGAAGTGGCGAAATGTAAGCATTGTGATAGTGTAGGCTATCTGGAAATAACTGAACAACGAAGTAGCAGGAAGCGTTTAGCGTCAAAATTAGTGGTCCTGTGTAGATCCTGCAATAAATCTACCTCGAAAATGACTTCGAACATTGTGCGTAATTCATATGATGTGAATTTGAAATTAGTGTATGCAATGCATGCAATAGGAAAAGGAAAAAGGCTGCTCAAACGTTTTATGGTTTGATGGACCTTCCTCCTCCACCCAGTACGTTCAGCAAGTGCATACAAATACTGTTAGGTGCCTTGACGGTTGTGTCTAAAGCATCTATGAAACGTGCAGTAGAAGAAACTGTAAATATTAGTGGAACCAGGTACGTTGCTGTTGCACTTAATGGTACATGGCAACGTCGAAGACATCGTTCCTTGAATGGTGTTATAAGTGCTACTTCTCTGGAGAATGGAAAAGTTGTCGATGTTGAGTGCTTATCTTAGTACTGTCACACCTGTCATGCTAACACTAAGGGACATATTGAACATCAGTATTCTAAGAATTATGATGGTTACAGTGGAGGTAAGGGGTGTGATGGATCTCTAAAAATATTTCAGAGGTCGGTGTCCGTTTATAACGTTAGATATACGAAGTACCTAGGCGATGGGGACTCTAAAGCTTGCAATAAATTTAATGAGTTCAATGTTTACAGTGATACCTTGGTAACAAAACTGGAGTGTTGTGGACATTTGCAAAAGAGGATAGCTGCTAGATTGAGGAAGCTACGAAGGTGGCTCAAATGGCTCTGAGCACTATGGGACTTAACATCGTAGGTCATCAGTCCCCTAGAACTTAGAACTACTTAAACCACATGGAAAAAGGCAGTCGCCTAAAGAGGTAGGTACAAAACATAGGGCCGAAACATAGACACTGACACGCCACAACATGTCATGTACACTAATCCAGTAAATTCCGTTGCAAAGGACAGATTCAGTATCACTTGAAAATTCTTGTTAAAAAACGCAGTCAGATAGGTATTCATTGTTGCAGGTTCATTTGTTCCTGTAGTCTTTCAAATTCAAATACGCAGTTAGATAGCTTGTCTACATGTTAGTTTTAAGCTTTTCATGTAACGATCTGTTGAGGGCTTAAATGGCAGTGAAACTGACACTCATACAACACACACACAGTGTTATGCAGGTTATATTCCGTTTACTGATGGATCAGTTTGCTTATCGAGTCACAGACGAACATACGTTACCTATAGCTACACTACATATATAGTTGTAAGTACGCTACACTGTTATTACTTTTATGTTGTATTTTCATGTACTGACACGTTCCATTATCTTGGGGGATTTGTTCCTCAATTTGTTCCTACGGAACTGGATGTGTAAAATAAAAAAAATCGTTAATGACAAAGTTAATTGTGACCGATTAATTGGTTTTTCATTATTGACATGATACATAAAGTGCACAAGTCACGTTAAATACATCAGATGACTGACACATGTTCCAGAAGTCTGTTTTTAGGTATGTTGAAATTTTTCTGGAAGGACTTTAGAGTTTTTGTAACATATTCTTGTTTGCTAGCAATGACAATGGTATTACCTTATTATCTTTATCAGCTTTCGTTACCAAAGCATATTTTTCCACCGGCTTGGTATTTATGGTTTTAATTAGTTTTTTGTCGGAATTAACTATATTTTGAGAATTGGTTAGGTTTTTCTGACAATATTACAAACATCATGTGCTACTCTTGTCTGACGGGAACTGTCGATTTTTCCACTGTCTAGGTCTTATTTGAAATCAACAAGAATATTTTCAAATACATTTTTGCTGTATACCGTAAGCATGAGATTATACTTTAAGCCTTTCTCCAGTAGCGACATCACAGCTTTTGTAAAATTGATGTCAGTCTTATTTAAAATGCTGTCATAGAATATACGATTACTTTTTTTAAAAAACTAGGTGGATTACTTCAACGAACGATTAGAGAACTGTAGACAAAACTTTCTCATTACGCATGAAAAGAAACTAAGCAAACTGCAATGCCTTCTACCTTTGCAGAATTCTGGTGTCTATAAAATTATTTGCGGCAATTGTCTCGCCTATTACAGGCCAAACTGGCCGAGCTACTTCGACAAGATTCAAGGAACACATTCTAAGCAAAAAAAGGCACCAATGTTCACAATTCAACTTGCGCTGAGCATTTGTTCAAAAAAAGGCACCAATGTTCACAATTCAACTTGCGCTGAGCATTTGTTCATCACAGGACATAACCCTAAAAGATATAAAAGGCGTCCAGCTCTTGCACATGGAGAAAAAAGGCTTTAGGCCTAATCTCTTAGAAGAGCTAGAGATTTTTAAACACCCATCTCTGAAGGATGGTCTCATTCTTAACGATCAGTTGCAATTAAGCAACAAAAACTTTTTTCAAGGTATAGAGTCGCTAATTAAAAATGGTCTGAATGGCGATTCTCTCCTCAATGTAGACTCTTAAACATCGTTTTCCTTTCCATTTTCATATTTTCTACGTACATTATTTGAACTGGATTTCTTTTGTAAAATAAGACCGTTGCAGTATGTTCTAAGTTTCATGCACTGGTTCATGTTGTTGCCTGCGGTGTTTAAAATTGTCTATGCAGTGTCTCATTTGCTCTTGTCTGTAATTCGATCAGTTGCTGCTAGATGGCGCGAATCTGATTTCGTGTCCATCTCGTGGCTGCCTTGGCCTATTAGCCGTCTAGTGTGGCAGTAGCGGCGTTTTGATGAAGTTCTTGGCTCTAAGCGATCTCGCGACCGCCATTGTATTTCGATGGAACATTTTATTCCAGTTGACAAACACGTTACATTTTTACAGTTTAATTTTTATTCTTGTGACCATTTCTGTTTGACGAGACCATATTTGCTCAGATTTTTTTTACCCATGATGTGATGACATGTAAGTACACTGTTTGTACATTTTGTGGAAGTAGTCCTATTAAGTATATTGTATTTTTGAGCCATGTCATTATATTTTCTAGGTAATCCTATGTAATTTTTATTCTGACGAAGACCGCCTTAGTGCTGGCGAAACCATGGGCAATTTGACAACAATTTTGTGCAACCGAGGTGGCCATAAATACATCCTGTAATTTACTGTAAATCTTACTCCTCTCGTATTGTTCAAAGAAGAGACTTCACCATCGTAAATAGTAGTGACACCACCAACAAATCGTTTGAGGGGGAGATTACATGCTGATCCTGTTTCATCCGAGATCTGCCTTGTGTACTTCCCCTGCGATTCTTTCATTCCACTAACCGTTAACTATGCTTTCCAGCAACAACACATGTCTGTCTCCGCGTTATGATCTTTATTAGACATATATCCGTTGACTCATTGTAGGACATCTTTCTTACTCGAGCAGTTCATATCTGTCTTCCAGTAACACATTTGAAATGTTTTTAATTTTGTCATTTCTAACTTCGTCATCTGTCCATATCGCATCTATCCAGAACAGTGCGCCAAACAGCTTTTCGTGAATCTTTCAGATCTCAAGTTAAATACAAAGGCTAAAAAAACAAAAAGTGATAAGGTTCGCAGTTCTCTGTGACAGATTGGCCACCAGAGTGTGTAAGTGTTTTTAATAGGTGTGGTTGGATTTACACTATGTGATCAAAAGTATCCGGACACTCCCAATAACATACGTTTTTCATATTAGGTGCATTGTGCTGCCACCTACTGCCAGGTACTCCATATCAGCGACCTCAGTAGTCAATGGACATCGTGGAAGAGCAGAACGGGGGCGCTCCGCAGAACTCACGGACTTCGAACGTGGTCACTTGTGTCATACGTCTAAACGCGAGATTTCTACGCTCCTAATCGTCCCTAGGTCCAGTGTTTCCGATGTGATAATGAAGTGGGAACGTGAAGGGACACGTATAGCACAGAAGCGTGCAGGCCGACCTCGCCTGTTGACTGACAGACACCGCCAACAATTGAAGAGGGTCGTAATGTGTTATAGGCAGATATCTATTCAGACCATCACACAGGAATTCCAAACTGCCTCAGGACCCACTGCAAGTACTATGACAGTTAGGTGGGATTTTATGGTCGAGCGGCTCCTCATGAGCCACACATCACGCCGGTAAATGCCAAACAACGCCTCGTTTGGTGTAGGGAGCGTAACATTCGGTGTTTGAACAGTGGAAAGACGTTGTGTGGAGTGACGAATCACGGTACACAATGTGGCAATCCGATGGCAGGCTGTGGGTATGGCGAATGCCCTGTGAACGTCATCTTACAGCGTGTGTAGTGCCAACAGTAAAATTCGGATGCGGTGGTGTTATGGTGTGGTCGTGTTTTTCATGGAGGGGGGCTTGCACTCCTTGTTGTTTTGCATGGCACTATCACAGCACAGACCTATATTGATGTTTTAAACACGTTCTTGCTTCCCACAGTAAAAGAACAATTCGGGAATGGTGACTGCATCTTTCAACATGATCGAGCACCTGTTCATAATGCACGGCCTGTGGCGGAGTGGTTACACGACAATACCATCCCTTTAATGGACTGGCCTGCACAGAGTCCTGACCTGAATCCCATAGAACTCCTTTGGGATGTTTCGGGACGCCGACTTCGTGCCAGGCCTCACCGACCGACATCGATACCTCTCCTCAGAGCAGCACTCCGTGAAGAATGGGCTGCAGTTCCCCAAGACACCCAGCGCCTGACTGAACGTATGCCTGCGAGAGTGGCTAAGGGTGGGGCAATACCATATTGAATTGCAGCATTCCGGATGGAGGCCGCCAGCTGTCCGGATACTTTTGATCACATAGTGTGTAAGGGTCGTGTACGGCATCAGATGTTGAGTCATCACTGTGGGGGAGATGGAGATGCAGCATACACGTGTGCGGCAGCTTTATCTGCAGCTGACAGAGTTGGAAAGCGGCTTCGTTGTGGGTCTCTATTTAGCCGGCAGGTCGAATCATGTAATAACCAGATTTTTGCAGCATCTGGATGTGAGAGCGGTCCGATGCTGGACTGTGTGGGATCGTGACGTCAGGCATACTAGTCGCCAAAGTTCCTGTCGAGCACTACAAGGAAAGATCGTATTGTGCACCGAGCATATCGTTAACCCTTCACATGTATATCTGCCATCCGGGAATGGACTGTGTATAATATTCCGTGTCATCTCGCAGCACTGGTCGGACACCAGCAACAGTAGGACTACAGAACTACAGTCCAACGTGTAGGCTGGAGCTAACACCACAACCATAGACTGCTGACGAATATCGTCGCATTTCTACACTACCCCGGATGAACATCGTCTTAAAGTATGGTAATGTACAAGTTAACAGACCCGTAACATAGTCTGAAGAGAGCACTAACTCAACTCTTGTACTATTCTCAGTCTTTCTGCCCCTCTCAGTCCTGCTCTCTCTTTCGGCTTGTGTGTGTGTGTGTGTGTGTGTGTGTGTGTGTGTGTGTGACTGGGGGGAGGGGGAGGGGCGGGGGCGACAGTTCTGTACGATGCACCCATAGAAATACTGCAGAAACATTTTTTGGAGGGAGGCGATGATTTACATCTTTCACGAACTTCCCCAAAGTCATGATTTAACTCAAAGTTGTCTTTCGCTTCTTCATTGAAATATTACCTGCTTCGGTCAAACAACAGACTATCCTCAGTCATTAAACACGTCATTAACTGTAGGTAATGCGTCAAAGATGACCATTTATACCGAATCTGACTCTGTACTTCTCCCTAGCAACATTGATGCACTGGACGAAAATACAGTCGTCGGTACAATGGTGAGTTCTTTACTTTTCTCCGGGAGAAGACGGAGTGGGTACTGTAACACATAAAATACAGAGGGGTCCAGAAAAATGTAGACACTCTCTCTTAGTTAATATCTTTGGAACAAAATGACATATCATTGCAATTTTGTGCGGTAGCGCAGTCCATAGTTTTCTCAACAGATCTTGGTACTCGTCTTCCAGTAGATGTCAGTGCAGTATTGAATGAAGTCAGATCGTTGTTTGAGCAACGCAAGGCAATATTGAAGTGGTACTGGAAGTACGAAAACATGATGGAGGTACAAAGGGAATGGCGTAACGTATACAGAAGTCACCCACCAACACGCACAACAATTTATCGTAATTGATATAAATTCGAAGCCGACGGTACTGTTCAGGGTGTGCATAAGGAAAGGTCTGGGCGACCAAAAACGTCAAGTCCAGCTTCCAGCTCTACTGTGTTGCAAAATTTTACTCGGTCACCCCAAAAAATTTGTGTAGCTGAGTGCCCGGGAAATCTGGGTAAGCAGATCAAGCGAAAGACGAATTTTGAATGTTGCAAAGTGGAAAGTGTACATTTCAAGATCGCTGCACGCTATGAAGGTGGACGACCCGGATCGAAGGATGGAGTACTGAGAGTGGTTTGAAGACATGCTTCGCGAGGATAAACGATTTGAAATGATGATTACCTGATCTGACGAGGCGCAATTCAAAGTGAAGGGAGTGAAACCGCCACAAGTGCCTGTACTGGGCTCCTGAAAATCCTCACGTCACTTGGACGAACATGTTAGCCTACCAGGTGTTAATGTGTGATGTGGTCTGTCATCGGGCGGTTTGATTGGCACATTCTTCTTTGAAGGAACCGTAACTGGTAAGATGTATCTTCATACGCTGCAAACACTGATTTTACCAGCCATCCGGGAGGTGTTTGGGAATGAAAGATTTTACCTCCGTCTCACTACCACAGTGATGTCAGAACCTACTTGGATGAAAATCTACCTGAACGATGGATATGTCGAAGGGGAGCTGTTGAGTACCCACCACAGTCTCCAGACCGTACACCTCTTGACTTCTACCTGTGGGGGACCTTGAAAAATGAAGTTTATCAACATAGGCAGCTAAACTGAATGAGGTACAAAAAACCACCGAGGCGTGCTGTGCGGCTGTCACATCGGCAGTACTAACAGCCGTAGTTCTATCAACAGTTCAGTGGCATCGACTTTGTTGGGCTGCTAATGGGGGTCACTTTGAACACACAAAACAACCTTCCCCCGTGCAAGAATTGTAACTTTATGTCATTTTGTTTAATTAATATTGACTGTTTACGTTTTTCGGGACCCCTCTGTATAGTTTACTTTATTATAACATAGAGAAGAAGAATTACTCAACTTTGTACAATCCATTTCCACAGGTTCAAATGGTTCAAATGGCTCTGAGGACTATGCGACTTAACTTCTGAGGTCATTAGTCGCCTAGAACTTAGAACTAATTAAACCTAACTAACCTAAGGACATCACACACATCCATGCCCGAGGGAGGATTCGAACCTGCGACCGTAGCAGTCCCGCGGTTCCGGACTGCGCGCCTAGAACCACTAGACCACCGCGGCCGGCCAATTTCCACAGGAATATCGTTAGTATTTACAACTGTCTCTGAATATTAACATATCAGTCAGAGTATATTTAACAATAACTTTCACGTAGAGTACTGCACAATACAGAGACAACACAGCTTATCATCTTAGCCTATGATCGCAGACGGGGCTGAGCGATCCTGCGCTCGGCCGTACGCAGAAAATTGGTTGCGGGCGTGGCTCTGCCGCTGGCGGTCATTCGTCGTTACGACTGACAGCGAGTGTCTTCTCTTGTGGTTGCGTTAAGAGGTACCAATCTTCTTCGGCACCTCTATCTTCGTCCAGCACAACAGTCATACTGCACTATGTGTAACTTAGCTGATTTCCTACGTTTTATAATTTTAATATAGTAGATGGATAACACTGATTTCGACACAAATGATGATGCACAGTATGAACGCATGACCTATAATTAGTATCGTTCACAATCTCTGAGGATAGTCTGTTGCTTGACAAATTGTAGTTTTTCGATAAAGAAGCGAAACACGCCTGTTGTGCCAAATCATAATTTTTGAAGACTGTACAAATGCTTTAAAGCCATTTCTCGGAGAGTTAACAGTGCACCATCGCCGACCTTTTCCACTATACTCCTAACGAAAGTCGGACGTTTATAATCCATTGTTGCGTGGTAACTACAGATCGTGACGTTATGGCCCTCGTAGAGAAGACTACAAAAGGGAACTGCTTTCTCAGAGCATTTGTCTCAACATAAGTGAGATTGCAGCACCTGGACCAGAGAACGTTTTTTGTTCTCGAACAGTATAAAATGACGTTGTGTGTCCTTATCGATTTAGATCGTCGGCCAAAGACCAGGCCAGTGTTTTTTACTTGTCAGTCAAGCGGTTCATTAAATCTCCTATGCCAAAAGCTGCCCGTATCTTGCAAGTGACTCATCCATTGTCCGGCAGTATTGAAATTTGTCTCAGTTTAGTAGATAACGTTTTGTTTTCTGCATAAGAGGATGCCACACCCTAGACAGTGGACAAGTGTGGGGAAAGATGGCACACATGAGTATAGTATCTTGTTGCTAATCCAAATAAAATTGGATGAGACAAATTGTCACATTAAACAAGGTATTTCCTAGTGAAGTGCGAAACGTTCAAGAGAGAGTATTATGGTGATTCTAGATCAACATTATCATCACCACCATTGGCAGCAGCCATTAGCTTTTCACATCTAGATAAAAACCTCCTCAGAGTTCTCCATGCTGGGCCAGCGTCTTTTTAATGAAATATTGTCACATCGTAACCAGAATCGAGTGCAATTCAATGAGTTACAACACTTGGTAATGGAAGCAAATTTATAACGAACATCGAATTCCAGCCGGAGCACAGCAGAGCTGAACTGCTGGACGGAGAGAGTAGTTATTTACACAGATATTGAATAGAATATACAACCATTACAAACACAAGAAATTTGTAAAACCTTCCAGAAATGATAAACAGTAAGTGACAAAGAACTGCTATACTCGGGCTTCAACCGGCAATGCTCAGTCCGTCAGCCAGCGGCGCTAAACGCCACGTCACACTCCATGGGACGCAGATAACGGCATCTACATCCACATCTACATCCATACTCTGCAAGCCACCTGACGGTCTGTGGCGGAGGGTACTTTGAGTACCTTTAGCGGTTCTCCATTCTATTCAGGTCTCGTATTGTTGTTACCTCCCGTGAAGAAACAGCGACCTGGTGATCAGAAGTTCTCATGGAAGCCTTCTACAATACCCTGAATATAGGTGCTGTCAATGGTTCTCCGAGTGGGAACGCTGGCGGACTCTCACGTTCTAGTCGTCTTGTCACACGCTCTTCGTTAATACGAACATCGAAGATACAGCAGCCCTCTCATCGAAGCTTCACAATAGTCGAGCGGGTCCTCAGTTTCTTTGAAAGAGAAGTCCTCACCGTCGATATGCGCCTCAGAACTGTGGTAGGGCTTCATATGGATGACATAGACGGTGTCTCTGCACTTTTGTGTTCTGGATGAAGCGTCATAATCCCACTTTGTACGTGACGTCCGACAAGCGACGAAGCGTACAATACGATACGGCCCAGCGCCTTAGTTACTTTCCCCATTGTACCAATTTCCGCACCGCCCCCACACAGGCGCAGAACCCACTGTAAGATGGCTATGATCCCGCACCTTACAGGCACCCATCCAAATACTTTTACTACAACCACTAGTAGGTATCATTTGATAGGTTGTACATCGTACATAAGAATATTTAAAGGAGACTGACATAGTCACGTACACCTTGTAAATAATTGTTAACGCTTATTGCATGAAAGGTGACGGAGTGTCTTTATTAACAGAACGGCGTAATGAATGATTGCCTATACTAGTAGAGGTTGGAACGCTATTGGAGATGAAACGGCAGGCAGAACTCAAGCTCTGGGTGGAAGGCCTGCACAGCTGTTCGTCCTGCTTAAAAACAGGAAGTAGCTAGACGGACGTCGTGGCACCTGAGCTCTGGAGCACAATAGGGTGACGGCCGGCCGCTATTGTAGCAGGACTGGAAATATAGCCGGGAACTCTGCAAATCTTGGACGCAGGTGAGAGGAACGAAGAAGCGGAACCTCGGAAACCATGCAGGCTGGGTTATTTCCAAGAATTTTTATTCAGAACCGCACCATTGAACGAGTGTAGGTTTTTCCTCGCAAGCTTTCCGCGATGGACGACAAAAGACTAAAATATGGTTGGTCGGAGTTCGGAAGAATCTGCAGAGAGGGAAAATATTCCGTGGCTTCGGGAATATGATTCGTTTTCGGAATTACGAAGGTGGGGAACCGAGTCTTGCTGGGAAGCCAGCGGTGGAAAGACGAGGTCTTCCGTCGTGAGCGCCCGTGTGTGACGGTCGCTCGATATCAGCTTTGCTGGTACAGGCGGACTTTCTGTCTTTGCTCTCAGGAGAGTTTATTGTTAGAACAGAACTGTTGCGAACCTATACGATTCTGGACTTCACCTCCATGTTGGAAGTCGTCGTTGAGTACGTAGCGTTCAGTAATTGGGAGCACTTCTTCTGCCTATTCTTACGTTGAGACATTATCTGAACTCCATCCTTGTCGCTGGGAGTTCGCGTTTCTCGTCTGTAGAACACAGGGAAGACAGTATTAGAGTATATTAGTCATAGGACCACCTTCTGCGTCCTTGTGTTTGAAAGAGTTTATTTGTGGCTGGAGTTCTTCCACCGTCGCAGACGAGTGCGAGAACCATCACTTCGACGCACCGGATTCAACACATACAGTGATATCACAAATTGTTTCGGCTTATTAGGGCTATAAAGCTAAACAGCTGTGATCACATTAGTTTATTTCCACTGCGGTTCCACACCACCGTAGATCATCTTTGAAAGTAGTGTCTTCTAGTGTTTGGTTTGTAGATGATGTCAGTCATTTTCTGTTAGTGAAATTAGACCGCGCAGTCATAATAACGGGCAGAGTTGGGCAATCGATTAATAATTTTAGTTAGGAAATACAGACAATTGTACTTAAAGGGTTGATTTCAATCTATAATAACTATTATTGAACAACAACGTTTATCATTTAGTAGTATTAGCTCCCTTCATCATTCATTTATGTTTCGATTGTAATTTATATGTAATAAAGAGCATTAAGAGATCCTAACGTCTGCTTCAGGGGGTAGTCAGACTGGGCCAAATCATCATTTTAGCGTTTGTTATTTTCCGTTGCGCACATTCATTTTACACCCGCCTGGTGTAGCATCTTGAACCACGCCTCCCATAACCATGAATTCTTAGGTGGCACGAGCAATTCTCCAGTACAAGTTTAATTACCAGCAGGTATTAGTCCCGAGACCACCCAGCCTACTTGGAGTGGTAGTTCGTGGTTTCATATTGCATTCTACAGAAGACCATTGAATGATGAACATGCTCTCCGATAATGCTGCAGTGACAAGGAGTAGAATTGAAAGGTAAATATTGCTTCAGAAAGGTAACGCTTTCGGAATTCAACAATGGTTGAATGGTAGTGAAGCGCAGTGACATGCAACATTACATTGACGAGTCGGAAGTCATGAGATAGTGAGATGCACATATACTGATGGCGGTAGTATCGCGTACTCAAGGTATAAAAGGGCACTGCATTGGCGGAGCTGTCATTTGCATTCATGTAATTCACGTGAAAATGTGTCGGACGTGATTATGGCCGCACGACGGGAATTAACAGATTTTGAAAGCGGAATGGTAGTTGGAGCTAGATCCATGGGACATTCCATTCGGCAAATCGTTAGGGAATTCAGTATTCCGAAAGCCACAGTGTCAAAAGCGTGCCGAGAATACCAAGTTTCAGGTACTACCATTCACCACGGACAACACAGCAACCGACAGCCGTAACGACAGAAAGCAGCGGCGTTTCAGTTGTCAGTGCTAGCAGACAAGCAACACTGCGTGAAACAACCGCAGAAATCAATGTGGTACATAGGACGAGTTATCCGTTAGGACAGTAAGGCGCAATTTGGCGTCAGTGGACTACGGCAGCAGACGATTGAAGCAAGTGACTTCGCTAACAGCACGGCATCGGCCTCAGCACCTCTCCTGGGTCCACGACTTTATCAAAATGGTTCAAATGGCTCTGAGCACCATGGGACTTACCATCTCAGGTCATCAGTCCCCTAGACATAGAACTACTTAAACCTAACCAACTTAAGGACATCACACACATCCGTGCCCGAGGCAGGATTCGAACCTGCGACAGTAGCAGCGGCGCGATTCCGGACTGAAGCGCCTCGAACTGCTCGGCCATAGCGGCCGGCCGACCTTATCAGATAGACCCTAAACGACTGGAAAACCGAGGCCTGGTCATAAGAGTCCCGATTTTTGTTGGTAAGAGCTAATGGTACAATTCGAGTGAGACGCAGACCGCACGAAGCCATGGACCCACGTTGTCAACAAGGCGCTACGGAAGTCGGTAGTTATTCGATCATGGGATGGGCTGTGTTTACATGGAATGGACTGGGTTCTATGGTCCTACTGAACCGATGATTGACTGTAAATGGTTAGGTTCAATTAATTGGAGACGATTTTCAGCCATTCATGGACTTCATGTCCCCAAACAACGACGGAATGGTGATGGATGACAGTGCACTATGTCACTGCGCCACAATTGTTCACCATTGGTTTGAAGAACATTCTGGTAAATTCGAGCGAATAATTTGGCCACCCATATCCCTCGACATGGATCCCATCGAACTTTTATGGGGCGTAATCGAGAGATCAGTTGATGCACAAAATTCTGCACCGGAACCATTTTCGCATTTATGGACGGCTACTGAGGCAGCACGGCTCAACATTTCAGCAGGGGACTTCCAACGACTTGTTTAGTCCATACCACGTCGTGTTGCTGCAGTACGCCGGGCAAGAGGAAGTCCGAGACGATATTAGGAGGTGTCCTATGTCTTTTTTCACCTCATTGTAAGAGTTGCAATGTGTTATTAAAACTGCCTCCACTGGAGACATAGACGTGCTCGAGAATCAAGTCGACCTCAGTCACCCAGAAATAGCTGGTGACAAAATTCAGAGGCTGAAAATAGTTTATGGTGTGAAGAGGAAAGCTACAAAAGGTACATGTGAGAGAACATCAAAACTTACATATAATGTTTCAGGTATAACTGCAACGAATCGCCGTTTTTTCTTCAATTTTTATTTATTCATGACCGGTTTCGATATCGCCTGGCGATTCATCGTCAGATGATGCAATTTAGTTTGGAGTATTGTGGGGGTGGTGCATTGTTTTAATTCTTGTGGCAGGCACTTCTCTGGAAAACATAATGTGTATCTTTAAATATCAAGTGAAAGAGGCACTTTTCCACCGATGGCGACTCCAAACGATATTGTATCACCTGATGATGAATCGCCAGGCGATTCGAAACCGGTCATGAAAAAATAAAAATTGAAGAAAAAACGGCGATTGGTTGCAGTAATTCCTGAACCCTTTAACAAGACAATCGCGGTGTTCCAAATCCAGAATGGATAAAAGTTTTATTGTACATATAATGAACTGAAATGAGGAAATAACCATTAAAGATGTCGCCAGCTTACGTAAATCCATTTACAAAGATAGGCCGAATATTATGCCGAAATTAACTTCATGTTGTTCTGAATACACTAAGAGTCAAAACTACAGTCGGCAGATAGGTTGGATTTGTTGGCAGATAGGTTGGATTGATACTGACAAGAACATTGTAATGTTCTGTGAAGCTGCAAACGTCAAAATAATTGGTCAGAGTGGCGCAATATATGTTAATGGAACTTTTGTGTATTGTTCAAAATTTTTTTGTCAGCTGTTTACGAACCATGGGATTGTTAACTGACATTACATTCCAGTGGTTTTTTTCTTTGTTGAACCATAAGAAAACTTCATCTTATAAGCATGTTCAAATACCTCTAAGCACTATGGAACTTAACATCTGAGGTCATCAGTCCCCTAGACTTAGAACTACTTAAACCTAACTAACCTAAGGACATCACATCACACACATCCATGCCCGAGGCAGGATTTGAACCTGCGACCGTAGCAGCAGCGCCGTTCCGGACTGAAGAGCCTAGAACCTCTCGGACACAGAGGCCGGTTTATCAGCCTGTCTTTTCAACAGTTTTTTATTAGTGTCGCTTATATCTGACCAGGAACAACACGTACAAAAATATTAAGTAACAGAATACTAATAATTTGCATTGTAAACAAAAATAATAATTAGCAATTACAATAATAGTAGTAACGCTAATAATAATGATAAAATAATGGAAGAATTAATAATGATATTAATTAGTTATTACATAAAACTCAATAATAATAATTTTCATTATTAGGACAAGTCAAAATTTGCAGCAACTGAGAGAACATGACTGCAAATGTAACGGTATTATGCGGTGTAATGTTTGCCCATAAGCCCTCTCCAGATTTTGAATGAGCTTACATTGTCAATATAGAAAGATCCCATTTAAAATTATAATTTTATACACGTGATTCATGGGCGTCTCAATATTTTGCGTACGAAAACTAGAATTAGCTCGGCTTGAAGCTTCGAAGAGATATACGCAGGGCACTGCATCTGTTAATGAGTGTTACAGATGAAAAGTCGGCTACTTTCTTTTTTTGTTAAAGAAAAAGATGTGACAGCCACCGCTACTCTTTAGGTCTTATCCTGTGTTTTATTGGATTTTTAGATCTCTATGTTAATAAAATTATGATTCGGTGGCATGGCAAAATTACTTCTTAGTGTTCCAACGAAAAAAAATTTGGAGCGGCGAAATGTAGAAAATTAGCGATTTATAACATTTTGAACTACTTTCAGGGACAAAGTTCATTCGATTTTACTTTCTGGTCCTAGCTTTATAAACTTTGATTAACCTCAGCGAAATTAAAATACTAATCACACATAATCCTTCTCCAAATTACAGGTACTAGTAATAGAGTTTGCTGTCGTTACTATTTTAAAATAACCTTAATGGTTGTATACCCCAGAAGAATGACTCATATATCAATCGTATTGGCAGATGAACATCGCTCAGTGCTTGTGTACTTTCGATGGGCTGACATGCAGCGTACTCCTGCATGACTTCCTCTTGAAATTCACATTGAAATGTGATTTTAGTCTTAGAGATTTTCTTTAAAGCCAAGATATTTGGGGGCGGAGGAGTGCACTATATACATAATTCAGTTCTTCATAACGTCCTAAATGTCGAAGATGCGCTGTTGGTATTTCTAGGTTGGAAATTTTACGTTATGCGTTTTGTGAAATTAAAAAAAAGGCCATCAGTTTCAGTACTCTTTATGGTTTACTGTTGCTTCCAAAACTAAACTCTGTCCGAACAGGCTATGAAGGCCCAACGGTACCGACCGGCCACCCTGTCACCTTCAGCCCACAGACGTCATTGGATACGGATACGAAGGGGCATGTGGCCAGCACATCACTCTTCCGGCCGTATGTCAGTTTACGAGGCCGGAGCCGCTACTTCTGAGTCAAGTAGCTCCTCAGCTTGCCTCACAAGGGCTAAGCGCACCCCGCTTGCCAACACCGCTCGGCAGACCGGATGGTCACCCATCCAAGTGCTAGCCCAGCCCGACAGCGCTTAACTTCGGTGGTCTGACAGGAACCGGCGTTGCCACTGCGGCAAGGCCGGTGGTTTTATTATTGCTTCTGGTTCCACTTACGTGTCGTACACATTAAAGATTAAACATGGGCTCTAACATTACGAAATACTTTGACACACACCAAAATTGAGATTCCAAGTAACTCTCACCTCAGTTTTTCTGTACCAAACATGATGCACCTTTTTAAAGTGAAGCACAATTTTTACATATTGATTTATTTAAGAAATTCACTGATAATTGTTCAGATATATTGTAGATTAAATATCATACAGATTTCGTGACTTTAACGTAACGTCTGCTTCTATGCAATGATCACATTCTATATATGTATCTCCAGTTCTATGTAATCATCAAGTTCTATATAAATAAATTTTACCATTTATATCAAGCATTATCCCACGTAATTTGATCTAGGCAGTTGTTGTTGATACCCTTAAAGACTACATTACATTTTAATGTTGCCATTTTTTAATGTTCTCGTACTTTTAGTATCGATTTAGTGTTACAACAATCCAAACACGACATTAGTGCTACCATTTCGATTTGAGATACAGTTTATATATTTAATATTTGAAGTTTATCACAGCTAAATAGTTTTGACATAATACACAGTGCGTTTTTTGTATTATTTCCCCTAAACTTTTCACTGAGATATAATTATCGTAAGGTAATGACTTTTTATAAAAAAAACATTAATTTTAAAAGTTAAGCGCTTTAGCAGATTATGTATCATTTTGTATTCCTTCTTAATTGACTTCTCGATTTTTTTATGCGAGACGTGGTAAATGTGAAAATCGAAGTATTAGACACGTAAATTTCTTCTAAAAATGTTCTCTTTAGATATGTAGGATATTACAAACGTTGTTTTGATTCCTACAACTCGGAACCTTTCATTTTTACCAGTTGCGAGAATATAAAATGAATATTATCCAATTCTATGAGCAAAAATATCAAGGATAGAAATATGACGTGTATTTCTGACCTAAAACTTATATTTACTGACACTTGAGCGTACAAAACAACAATTTAGTACCCAGTACACGGCTTATTTCGTTACACCATGAAGTCACATAAATGAATCCTGGGGTATTAACTCTTTATTACAGTGTGTCTCAGTATTTTCAACACAAAAACCGCCTATTGTTAGTATGACAAACATAACTATACCTTTGTCGTACTTACCTATGAAAAGTAACTTTTTCTCTTTTGATGTACTTGAATTTGGCTCCAGAGCATCAACAATTATTCACCATTGCTGTTTCTAGCAAAAACTGTCCAAAAACAGGGCAGATACAGGTAATATTTAAGTTCTGGTTTTAAGGCCAAAAGTAAATAAACGACCTTATACACAACAACACCGGCTTCATGTTCGTGAAATAAGTAGCATATTATGCTCACGGCATAGAGATTCCTATTCTCTGCTCTCACTACAAAGCCGTGCTATATATATATATATCCTGCAATATTTGTGATCAGAATATAAACGGAATTATTTAGTCTTGTACCGTCATCGCTGCATTCAGTTGTTTAATAGTGGAAACTACAGATGTTGCCTATCATTTGGCCTGCTGCCAGAAATATCGACGCTTAATCAGTGAACACTGCTATGGCACTGAACTTTTGTTTATAAAAAAGGGAACAAGCAAGTAAACATCTGTAGAGTGGGTTATCGGGAGTTCACACTAAACAGTAGGTACTATATGGTACCAAAAACATAATATTTCTTTCTAAGAAGAGACGTTTGGTTACGATTTATAAAAATAATATACTGATTTCCATTAAATTAACAATCAGTATATTATATAACTTTCAACGAGGTCTAAATATCTGATGAAGTATATGTGTAAGGATTTGTTTACTAAATATATTCTTTGAACTAATTTGTGTATGAATTCTGACTTACCTCTTCTGAGGGCATTAGTATGATTACGTGATTGCGCGAGAGGTGGTTTACCGACAAAGCAATAGGACCACGTTTTGTTTCAGTCAGCTCAGAGATTCATTTCAGTGCACATTCCCCGTGAAGAGAAACAATACCTTTTAGAATCATGAAAGATGATGACTAGAACCAAAAAACTAATGATTGTTGTCACAAGTGGAACAGCTTCGTCGCGAAACACAGTTTGAAAGTTTGTAAGGAATTTGTAGTTTCAGAACCATAGGTATTACTTCACTATTTGCTGTTAGACGGATGCATACATTTTGTTCCCACAGTACTTTCAACTGATTATGTTTCATGGCATATTTACCTTTATGACAGACACTATAAAAACATTAATGAAGAGGAAAGACTGGGAAGTAACGCCCAATAATTTTACTACCAAAAATAGTTTAATAGGTAACAAAACAAAAATCACAAATAAACTTACATCCTTCTTTCTACTTTTCTACATTTTCACCAACGTGCTTGACTCATTTCTCCCATTGTGATACCAGTTTCAAAATGCCCTGTTCGTGAATGTCCGTTTGCTCGGAGTGTAGCTTTCTGCGATATGCTGACTTCACTTACGCATCTGCCACAAAGCGTTGGCCAGTCAGGAATTTCTTTATGGGATGAAACAAACGAAAGTTCGACGGTGGCAGGTCCGGACTGTACAGTGGATGCTGGAGCACATTCCAAACAAATTTGGTATTTCCTCACGAACAGCGCAGCAACATGGGGCGTGGATTGTCCTGAAGAAGTTGCCGCTAGCATTAATGTTGTGGTGTTTGTCACGAAGAGCACGACGCAACTTAAAGTTTGAATGTAGGCTGCAGCATTCACAGTGGTCCCATGTTCAGCAAATTCCACTATACATATCCCAGACACTACCATTTTCCTAGCAGACTGAGTCACTTTCATTATTTTTTCATACTGGAGAATTAACATGCTTCCACTCCGTAAGAGGCCTGCTTGGTTTCGGGCGTGTTAGACGAATGCATACGTCCACCAGTGACGATTCGTTTCAGAAAGTCATGCCCTTCTGCGGCGTAATGTGTTAAGTGACTCGGGCTTGTCAGCATTCGCGGCCCTTGTAGTTGTCTGTCAGGTTCCTAGGCACCCAGCGAGCACCAGCTTAACAAAATTTCATTGTATCATAAAGCACCTTCAACTTCCGCCCGGAGTGTGGCGAATCACACGATCCTCTTGTAAGAAAGCACACCGCGCGGAGACGGTCCGTTCAGTCCTCCCTATACACGCCACGCATAGCCCTGTGAATTTCACTCGGTTTGTGCCCTTTGGCCCACAAAAATCGAACAACATCTCGCTGTTCTTCTCAAGTTGATGACTGAAGCGTGCCAGCCGTTTTTGTTTCGTAGTTCAGGCTTCTCTCGCTGAGCTGCACAAGCAAACAAAATACCCTCTGTAGCGCAAACTTCAAACTCTGTCACCGTGAAATTTCAACATTTCAGCAACAGTACTAGGGAAGAAAAAAAAGTACTGTGCGTTACTTTCCGATCCTCCTTCGTATATTGCGCTATTGTATCTAGCGTACAAAATATTGCAAACTTACTTTGTTTTATCCGGAAACAGTTTACGTAGGTAGTTCGTGAATAACCTCCAGCTAAGCTGAAATGGTTTAATAATTCGTACCTCGGTACTCCATTCTATTCCTGTTTTGTGGTGGAATTGTGTGAACATCCTTCAGACTTGACGAAATCATGAAATCATAAAAATCTGTTGCGCAGAATTCAAGGGACTGTTCAATGGTGAATCGGCGGTTTCGTCTTGAATTGGCTATTGCTTTAACATTAAACATTATCCTTTTCAGCATTGAGTCAACGCGTTTTCATCTTGGAATACAGTCTTATATTAAGGAAATGTCGGAAGTAAGCGCACGGGAGAAAGTAAACGCATTCGAATGCTACGGGCAGTGCGTCCGTTTGCCCTCCTTCAGTTCCCCCACTCTCAGCTCCCGAAGTTGCACCGTCACGTGACGTAGCCGCTCGTGTCGCTATCAGCTCTACAAGGTCGCGCCGGCCGTGACGCACTTCCGGTCACGCCCCCTCCACTGCGCCTCTAACAAGCGCGGCTGTGCATCGCTCGATGCAAATCACTTGCGAGCTAACGATCACACACCGGAAGCAGCTGGTCAGCTTTCTCGCATGTCGCTCTCGGTGCACAGTAAACGGCACCTGGTTTGCCCAGTTTGTAGAGTTACATATCGCTAGATTTTACAGACATTCTAACAGTGTTCATAGTTACACAATTTTCGATTTTTTTTAGAAGCTTGGGGTTTTAGATGGAAATACTGTTTGCAAATGACCTAACTTGCGTCACGGTAAGTCGAAGCGACTAGTAAGTCACAAAAACATGAAGCCCAACAAAATAATAGCTTTCAAGGAGTCAGTTGCTTCTTCAAATTTCAGAATTTGTAAGAATTGCCCCTAGTAATAAATAAGTTATTTATTAATTGAATTAAAAACATCTAATCGTTAGTTGATTTTTGGAACTTGGGGTTTGAAGCTTAAATTAGGTTAAATATACTTTTCATTTCAGAGGTGCATACTGAGATGACTTTTCGAGGATGTAAAGCATGTCGTAAAAAAGGAATACATAATAAATATTTACAAATTAAAACAGAGATATGCTAACATTCTCCACACGTATAATTCTTAGGTGGGGGGGGGGGGGGGAGGGACGACGGTTCAATCCCGTCTCCGGCCATCCTGATTTAGGTTTTCCGTGATTTCCCTAAATCGCTTCAGGCAAATGCCGGGATGGTTCCTTTGAAAGGGCACGGCCGATTTCCTTCCCCATCCTTCCCTCACCCGAGCTTGCGCTCCGTCTCTAATGACCGCGTTGTCGACGGGACGTTAAACACTAATCTCCTCCTCCTCCCCCTCTATAATTCTTAGGCTATTGTAGCCACGCATCATCTGGTGGAAAGCACTTTACGAGACTTATTTACTTTGATCACATTACTGCACTGAAGATGTGAAGGAACAGAGTTCAGGTAATACTCTCGTTATTTCATGTTATCAATTGATTCTACAAAGAAACTAATCAGTGGGCTTAGAAGGATTTGGATACCGATAAATTCTTTTATCTTCTCATAAAATGAATTTTATTACTAGCTTAAATTTGTATTGTTGCCTTTAAGTTATGGAAAATGTATGTTACTATGTCGATTACTCTTATTTTTGTTATTGAGTGTATGAATTGAGCTGTTGCTCTGAAAAAGATGTACATTGAATTTGAAAAATTTCATTGAGGAATAAATATATTGAAAAGCAGTAGTTAAGTATCCTCAGCTCCTTGAATAGATCTCAGTAAGATGTTTTGAGTCCACACTAAAAATAATTACAAGCTTTTGGACTCGAAAAACTTTGTATTCTCTTAAGTAATTTACCTCCAGAAACGATACCGTAGGACACTACGGAATAAAGGTAAGCGCAGTATGCTAGCATTTTTGTTTTTATGTCCCCTATGCCTAACAGCATTCGCATTGCAAATAAAGATTTGTTTCGGCGCTCTCAGCCATTACATACCTACCAAAGGGAGTCTGAAGGTTTTAGCACTGCATGTCGCAACACGAATGAAAGTTTAAATGACGCTTGTAATGTCTTCATAGGGAAATTGTGTTACTCAGTTCTATTTATAACTGTTTTCCTGGTTTCACACATGACTTACCGAGTTATATATGCTTTTTTGTTGCTCTTAAAAATGCTTTGCGTTAGAACTGAATATACTCAAACACAAAACCCTGATGTTACTGGTGATCACGGACACAAATACGAAAAGTAGGAACGGTATGGCTGAAATATTCCTGGCAGACTACATTATTCTTTATGACACAAATATCACAGTAAGAGCCTGGTGAAGCTGTCAGAAAAAAATGTGAAGCAAGTCTGTGACTCAGTGTACACCAGTATCAGTTATGCGATGTTTGACTAACCAAGAACGCGACTGTGGGTAAATTTTTTGGTCTGAACAGTAATTACGATGAAACATATTTTGTAAATTTTTAATGTGTATTTATGTATTTCATGGAATAAGTTTCAACAAGAATTATGTGCTATTAGATGTTCACGCGAAAACGCTTCGGTACGAGGGTCGCCCAGAGAGTAACGCATCACATTATTGTCCTCAACAATTATTCATTGAAAACGATGAAACATACACACAAGAAAGAACGATGTTTCTTTTACACTCTCTATTTTTTTCATGTGATTTCCTTCCTCTTCTATGGCCTTCCTCCAGTGAGACGCAAGAGCGTGTATGCCCTGTCTGTACCACTTCTTGTTCTGTTCACGAAGCCATTTCTTCACCGTGTGAATCACCTGTTCGTCAACCTGAAAATGTCTTCTGCGATTGGCATCCTTTAATGGCCCAAAAACTGGAAGTCTGAGGGCGCTAGGTCAGGGTTGTATGGTGGACGGGGTAACACTGTGCAATCCTGCTTATTGATGAGTTTCCGAAGTCGCCAGAATTATGTGAGGCAGAGAGTTTTGGAGTTGAATCAAACGATCACCTGGGTTGTTTTTGCGCAGAAGTCGCTGGAAAGGCTTCTTGAGTTTGGTTAATGTGTTCACATATGCTTCAGAATTAATGGTGCTGCCTCTTGGCATCCCGAATGAGTACATCAGCTAGCTGCATCTTGTCAGGTGTGACAGCCGTGGATGGCGTCCCCGAAACCATCAAATCTTGGAGCTCTGCCGAACCGCCTTCTCGTAATGGGCTAAACCTCTTCCCTCAACTGCAGATGCTCCATTAACTGCACACAAATGTTTGTGAATCTTTCTTCCTCCGTTGTAAGAAATTTTATGATGATACACTGCTTGTAACGTACATCACTTAACAGATGCCATCTTGAAACACTGCTGCAGCTACGCTATCATAGAAAACGGAAAATTTGCACGCGTACTGCAGAAACTTCAGATAGTGCATATCTAAAGTTTCGCATTCATACCATTGTTGTTGGCTGCGAATAAAACGATGTATTAGTTTCTGGGCAACCCTCGTATTTTGAATTTGGTAGCAGAGTGATACAACTCTACGGTGACGCGAGGAATGATCTATTAAACGCGCATTTGTCTATTGCAGAGAGAGATATCGCTGCCTCTTGAAGGACTGTCGAGTGAACCTGGTACGGTACATTGCGCAATATGTTTGTTCTCGGTTCGTCGCCAAATTTTAAGATAACTAGCAGCTTTCACCTATCAATCTGTGTCATAAATCCGAGGAGGCGTTACCAAACATATGCTCAATGCATTCCACATTTCTCAACGCTATCCACATTTTGTGAAATACGGAGCTCCACGAAGGAAAGCTAATTATTTCAGCAATTAAGATAGCGTCATTTAAGGAATGAGAATACCAGTGGATACCTTTCGTCGGGGGAAGCTTTCTTCCCGTACGTCTTATCGAGTGAGGCGATAGAAGAAATGAAGCAATGGATTCGCTTTCGGAAGAACCGTGGTTCTGGTCCCCACCTGATACTCCACACTTGTTTATCTTAAATCGGTGCCCGCATCTCGTGGTCGTGCGGTAGCGTTCTCGCTTCCCACGCCCGGGTTCCCGGGTTCGATTTCCGGCGGGGTCAGGGATTTTCTCTGCCTCGTGATGGCAGGATGGCAGGATGTAGAGGCTTATCTCACTAGGGGGAAGATAGATACTGCCTACAGGAAAATTAAAGAGACTTTCGGAGATAAGAGAACCACTTGTATAAACATCAAGAGCTCAGATGGAAACGCAGTTCTAAGCAAAGAAGGGAAAGCAGAAAGGTGGAAGGAGTATATAGAGGGTCTATACAAGGACGATGTACTTGAGGACAATATTATGGAAATGGAAGAGGAGGTAGATGAAGATGAAATGGGAGATACGATACTGCGTGAAGAGTTTGACAGAGCACTGAAAGACCTAAGTCGAAACAAGGCCCCCGGAGTAGACAACATTCCATTGGAACTACTGACGGCCTTGGGAGAGCCAGTCCTGACAAAACTCTACCACCTGGTGAGCAAGATGTATGAAACAGGCGAAATACCCTCAGACTTCAAGAAGAATATAATAATTCCAATCCCAAAGAAAGCAGGTGTTGACAGATGTGAAAATTACCGAACAATCAGTTTAATAAACCACAGTTGCAAAATACTAACACGAATCCTTTACAGACGAATGGAAAAACTAGTAGAAGTCGATCTCGGGGAAGATCAGTTTGGATTCCGTAGAAATACTGGAACACGTGAGGCAATACTGACCTTACGACTTATCTTAGAAGAAAGATTAAGGAAAGACAAACCTACGTTTCTAGCATTTGTAGACTTAGAGAAAGCTTTTGACAATGTTGACTGGAATACTCTCTTTCAAATTCTAAAGGTGGCAGGGGTAAAATACAGGGAGCGAAAGGCTATTTACAATTTGTACAGACACCAGATGGCAGTTATAAGAGTCGAGGGACATGAAAGGGAAGCAGTGGTTGGGAAGGGAGTAAGACAGGGTTGTAGCCTCTCCCCGATGTTATTCAATCTGTATATTGAGCAAGCAGTAAAGGAAACAAAAGAAAATTTCGGAGTAGGTATTAAAATCCATGGAGAAGAAATAAAAACTTTGAGGTTCGCCGATGACATTGTAATTCTGTCAGAGACAGCAAAGGACTTGGAAGAACAGTTGAATGGAATGGACAGTGTCTTGAAAGGAGGATATAAGATGAACATCAACAAAAGCAAAACAAGGATAATGGAATGTAGTCGAATTAAGTCGGATGATGCTGAGGGAATTAGATTAGGAAATGAGACGCTTAAAGTAGTAAAGGAGTTTTGCTATTTGGGGAGCAAAATAACTGATGATGGTCGAAGTAGAGAGGATATAAAATGTAGACTGGCAATGGCAAGGAAAGCGTTTCTGAAGAAGAGAAATTTGTTAGCATCGAGTATAGATTTAAGTGTCAGGAAGTCATTTCTGAAAGTATTTGTATGGAGTGTAGCCATGTATGGAAGTGAAACATGGACGGTAAATAGTTTGGACAAGAAGAGAATAGAAGCTTTCGAAATGTGGTGCTACAGAAGAATGCTGAAGATTAGATGGGTAGATCACATAACTAATGAGGAAGTATTGAATAGGATTGGGGAGAAGAGAAGTTTGTGGCACAACTTGACCAGAAGAAGGGATCGGTTGCTAGGACATGTTCTGAGGCATCAAAGGGATCATCAATTTAGTATTGGAGGGCAGAGTGGAGGGTAAAAATCGTAGGGGGAGACCAGGAGATGAATACACTAAGCAGATTCAGAAGGATGTAAGTTGCAGTAGGTACTGGGAGATGAAGAAGCTTGCACAGGATAGAGTAGCATGGAGAGCTGCATCAAACCAGTCTCAGGACTGAAGACCACAACAACAACAACAACAACGTGATGGCTGGGTGTTGTGTGCTGTCCTTAGGTTAGTTAGGTTTAAGTAGTTCTAAGTTCTAGGGGACTGATGACCATAGATGTTAAGTCCCATAGTGCTCAGAGCCATTTTTTCTTAAATCGGTCAAGGCAAATGCCGGGATGGTTCCTTAGAAAAAAGATTCGGTTGATTTCGTTCCCATTCTTTCCTAATCTGAATATGTCCTCCGTCTTTAATGACCACATTGTCGACGGAACGTGAAATGTAGCAAATCCGCTGCTCTTTCTAAATAACACGTCCAATCCACATTTTTAGCTAGAAGTGCTATGTCATCTGAGAACCTTAACGCTTTCTTAGACTCGTGTGACATTTGTGAAAGTTTCTTTTGGCTTCTTCAGTGTCACTTCGTCACTTACATTACACAACTGAGTCGGCAAGATGTAGCTCAGCCCCGAAAGTTCGTAATACGAACTTGCCTTTCTTCATTTTTTCCGTTTATTACTCCCACCTAGCGTTTGTTGATTCTTTGAGAAAGAGTTGGACTTGCAATGGTCTGATGAAAACCACCCAGAATTTTATGCTAACTCCAGACATTTGAATAGTCCTGGATTACTAATCATGTTAATGAAGTTTGCCACTATTGTACCACACATTTCAATCACTTCCTTCACAGATATGCTGTAAAAAGTGTACACATCTCTAATTACTTCAAAACCTATGGCAGAGAGCACTGTTGCAGCACATATTAAGGATATTTCCGTTCCATACGTGACCAAAGAATAACTACTGACAGATCATTTTGTGATATGGTTTACTAATCGCATAATATAATCTATATTGTTGGTGTGGGACTGATATGCAATAAGTAAAGAATATTCGTAGATTTCACCGCGAAAACTGTTTCTTTGAATTTTTGGAAGTAGTTATTTGCGAGTTGATATCGTCAAGTGTCTGCTGGTTCAAATTTTCAGCATTTACATGACTCTCTCCTAAGAGTCGAACCACCTCCTTAACCAACACACTGCTGCTCTGTTTATGTTTTCAATGTTTTCTGTAAGTGAAATGTAACCACTCACTTGATAGAGATCTCAGTATAAACAATACAATTTTTTTGTGAGCAACCTCTTTCTGCGGCAAAATCTTTCCCATCACGGTATCAGTGAACTAAAGACAGCAGTTTACTCATTCATGACTGAACCTACTTGAATTTCGTATCCAGACATAGGACGAGCTCATTAGACATTATTTTGGATTTCAGGATAATTAGTTCAGGCATTATATGTAAGATGCCATTGTTGTCGCCATATTTTCCTAATATACTGCTCAAAAGAATTAGGGAAACACGTGTGTCAACGTCCAGTGCATTAAATCCATTTTGATACAGCCGACACTTGAGGTCTTATTGCGTCGCCCGAGCTCTTCACTTTCAATATATGCGACAACTAAAGTCAGTCGCCATCCATGGGCTGTGTTATGTACGAGGGTTGGAACTTAAATAGTGGCAACTATCTATTCACAGCGAATGGAGCGGTCTACTGCCTGTCGAATCTACATCTACATCTACATCTACATCCATACTCCGCAAGCCACCTGACGGTGTGTGGCGGAGGGTACTTTAAGCACCTCTATCGGTTCTCCCTTCTATTCCAGTCTCGTACTGTTCACGGAAAGAAAGATTGTCGGTATGCCTCTGTGTGGGCTCTAATCTCTCTGATTTTATCCTCATGGTCTCTTCGAGAGATATACGTAGGAGGGAGCAATATACTGCTTGACTCCTCGGTGAAGGTATGTTCTCGAAACTTTGACAAAAGCCCGTACCGAGCTACTGAGTGTCTCTCCTGCAGAGTCTTCCACTGGAGTTTAACTATCATCTCCGTAACGCTTTCGCGATTACTAAATGATCCTGTAACGAAGCGCGCTGCTCTCCGTTGGATCTTCTCTATCTCTTCTGTCAACCCTATCTGGTACGGATCCAACACTTGTGAGCAATATTCAAGCAGTGGGCGAACAAGTGTACTGTCACCTACTTCCTTTGTTTTCGGATTGCATTTCCTTAGGATTCTCCCAATGAATCTCAGTCTGGTATCTGCTTTACCGACGATCAACTTTGTATGATCATTCCATTTTAAATCACTCCTAATGCCTACTCCCAGATAATTTATGGAATTAACTGCTTCCAGTTGCTGACCTGCTATTTTGTAGCTAAATGATGAGGGATCTACCTTTCTATGTATTCGCAGCGCATTACACTTGTCTACATTGAGATTCAATTGCCATTCCCTGCACCATGCGTCAATTCGCTGCATGTCTTCCTGCATTTTAGTACAATTTTCCATTGTTACAACCTCTCGATATACTACAGCATCATGCGCAAAAAGCCTCAGTGAACTTCCGATGTTATTCACAAGGTCATTTACGTATATTGTGAATAGCAACGGTCCTACGACACTCCCCTGCGGCAAACCTGAAATCACTCTTACTTCAGAAGACTTCTCTCCATTGAGAACGACATTCTGCGTTCTGTTGTCTAGGAACTCTTCAATCCAATCACACAATTGGTCTGATAGTCCATACGCCCTTACTTTGTTCATTAAACGACTGTGGGGAACTGTATCGAACGCCTTGCGGAAGTCAAGAAACACGGCATCTACCTGGAAACACGTGCCTATGGCCCTCTTAGTCTCATGGACGAATAGTGCGAGCTGGGATTCACACGATCGTCTTTTTCGAAACCGATGCCGATTCCTACAGAGTAGATTTCTAGTCTCCAGAAAAGTCATTATACTCGAACATAATACGTGCTCCAAAATTCTACAACTGACCGACGTTAGAGATATAGGTCTACAGTTCTGCACATCTGTTCGACGTCCCTTCTTGAAAACGCGGATGACCTGTGCCCTTTTCCAATCCTTTGGAACGCTACGCTCTTCTAGAGACCTACGGTACACCGCTGCAAGAAGGGGGGCAAGTTCCTGGAACAATTCTGAAGTGAATGCCACGAAGTGGTTCCTTCATCTTCGCAATCAAATCAAAGTCACAAAGACTTAAGTCCGGGAAGTATGGTGGATGGTAGAGTACTTCCCAGTCCCAAAGACCGAAAAGAGCATTTTCGTGTAAAATGATGAGTGGGTTGCGCAGAAAGTGTCGTCGCTTCTTTCGCAAAGCTGCTCGCAGGTTATGCTCCAAAAACGAACAGTAATACTGTGCATTGACGGTCTGCCGTGGAGAAACGTAATGCGTTAGGACAACACCATCACAGTCGTACACGAGAATCACCATAATTTTAGCATGAAATGACTATTAAAAGAGCTTAAATCGTTTCTATCATTAATGGCGTCGTTACAAGAATGAGCCTACACAAAATTTGCCGGGTTAACATTTAATTATAACATAACTAAATAATATTCAGGAAAGGTACTCGCTACTGACACAAACACATTTTATAGCCAGTAATTTCGTATATATTCAAATAAATTCTAATATTGCTACAGATAACAGTATGAATAACAGACCGTGAACAATAAGCGTCCGTCAGCTAGAACATCAGAATCGAGAAGACAATTAAACAAAAAACGCTAATTCTTTTTATACAAACGGACAAAGATCATAACTTTTTCGATTCGGAGAGCGCAGATCACGTTTCTTTATTGTTGCGTATCGATAACCTATTTACACTCCTTTTTGGTTCAAATGGTTCAAATAGCTCTGAGAACTATGCGACTTAACTTCTGAGGTCATCAGTCACCTAGAACTTAGAACTAATTAAACCTTACTAACCTAAGGACATCACACACATCCATGCCCGAGGCAGGATTCGAACCTGCGACCGTAGCGATCGCTCGGTTCCAGACTGTAGCGCCTAGAACCGCACGGCCACTCCGGCCGGTACTTCTTTTTTACCGGAGGCTATGCTATATGAACGAGGGTCACCTTCAACTTTCTTCTGGTCATTTTTAAAACCATGTGAACCATTCCTAACACCGATCACGGTTTAAGCACTCATCACCGTAGACTACCTGCGTCATTTGGTATGTCTCTGTAAAGATTTTCTTTAGTTTCAAGCAAAATTTAACGAAGAAGCGGTGCCCCTCTAACTCTACCATCTCCAAATTCGGAAACTGTGCGATACAACGGTCTACTCAATACAGCACTTAACAATAACTAACAGAGACACAACAATGAAACTTCGGCAGTTAAACACACCATTGGGGAGAAATTACGGATGTGCCGGAATTTTTTGAACAGATCTTGTATTCAACAGAGCACATGCATTACGACATTTTCAGGAAGTGCAAGTTGCAAAGTCACTCTGTTTGATCCAAGAAGGATGGGCTTCCCGTTGGGTTGCTGCAGATGCCAATTTCTCTCCACCCGTCATCCAAAGGCTGTGCAAAAACTGCAGGGAGACAAGTCAGTAGGCACGGCGATTTGGACAAGTCGACAACGTATTACAACCCCACGTGAAGACCGATATCAAACTCTCTCTGCGTCGGAGTCGTGCTACTACTGTCAGAGAACTGCAAGACCATCTCAGAACGGCCACTGGCGCCGCTGTGTCCGGCCACACTGTTAGGAACAGATTACAAGAAAGGATCTCACTACCTATACGTCCTGTTTCAGTACCTCGCTTGACCCGACAATATCTCCCAGGTCGTCTTCAGTTATACCGTTCCCACGTCAACGGGCAACTTCGTTATTGGCGAAACGAGCTATTCACAGACGATTCCAAATTTTCTCTGAGACGAGGTGATGGCCGTGCCCGTGTGTGAAGACGCCGTGGTGAGTAGTATCTGCCAGATGTTGTCCAGGAAATGGACAGATTCGTCCAAGATTCTGAGATGGTGTGGGGAGGCATTAGTGTAGACAACTGCACAGATCTTGTCGTTGTGCATGGTCGCCTTACTGCTAGGCAGTACATTGAGCAGATCGTGTTGGGCAATGTAGTGGCTGCTGCAAGCGGTGCTGAGCCTGAATTCCTTCTCATGAACGATAATGCCAGGGCCCATGTGGCAGGCGTCACCAGGGATGTCTTGCGAAGCTCGGGCATTGAAGTAATGGAACGGCCAGCGGTGAGTCCCGATCTAAACTCTATCGAGCATATTTTGGACATGCGTGACAGACGTGTTTGTGATCGTCCAGTTCCAGCACAGACCCTCCTAGAATTCCCAAGGGCTCTCACTGAAGAATGGAAACGGATACCACAGGATGACCTCCACAGACTGTCCTCTCCTGGTAGCTGAGGTCAGAGCGACGGAATTTCATACCTAACGGCCCGGGTTCGATTCCCGGATGGGTCGGAGATTTTCTCCGCTCAGGGACTGGGTGTTGTGTTGTCCTTATCATCATCATCCTCAACGACACGCAAGCCGCCGAAGTGGTGTCAACTCGAAAGACTTGCACCAGGCTAACGGTCTACCCGACGGGAGGCCCTAGCCACACGGCATTTCCATTTACCTCCATAGACTAATATGCAGCATGCTACATATGGGTCAAGCACTGAAAAACGCTCAAGGAGGGCATTCACGTTATTGAAACTCTCCAGTGAAAAGCACCCAGGATGAAGGAATGAATCACTCTTTCCACTTTGTTTCTGACACCTGTCGGACATTTCAGTTCTTGTTATATAAATGAACAAGATGTGATGATGTGTTCTTGATTTGTGACAAGCAGGGTGTAAGTTGGTAACATACTCTGTTCTCAATTATTTCTTAATGGTGTTTGGCAATGTATTTTCTAATACCTCGCGTATCTTGAGGTGATATTGTCGTCATGGTTTACTGCATTTGCTGGAATCAGAGCTCGCAACTTGTTGATTAAAAATACAGTGTATGTAAATGCTAGCACGTAACATGTTAACTGCTGCAGTATTACGATGTTGTGGTCAGATTTGCATAACGCGGAGAACAGTCTCCGCGTATCCCCCCGGTGGACGTGCTAGGTCAGTATCAACGATTCTATTGCTAACCATTCTCCTGTCAGCCACGGTCACTCGAACAAACCTCGACTGATGAGCTGATGGAAATTTGCGGGTAACTGAATGCACGAAGGGTAAACGTTATTAATATATCTGTGACCAACCGTTGACAGCAGACGTGCCCAACACGCAATGGAAATTTTACCACGCAAACACAAATGTCCAACGGCCGCTTCGTACGAGCACACATGTTACCGCGACAGCAGGTCACTCATTACATTGGCTTATCCTTTTAATATCCAAGTAGGAAGGTGTGCCAGACCACAACGTGCTCTTACAAGGCACTGTGTGCGTCGGACCTCCTGAACGAAAACTGCATTCGCAATCGGTGATGCATGTGGGAGCTTAAAGTATTAGTTAAAAATGGGGTAAATAATAACAGTTTGCAAATGTAAAAGAGGAAACTGCTAATTTTAAAAAGAAATATGGAAATCAAAATTATAAGGGATTATAGATCTTATGCCTAACTTTAAACGTATAACTGGTTTTTAGACCTAGCTCACTCTTTTGTAGCAGAAAAAAATAAAAACTTGGTGCTTTTATTCACCCCGCAGACGGGGATGAATAGAAACAGCAGTGTTAATCCTATTATTTTTCCTATTTATTGGTCTTTGAGATGAATAAGGGCATGTCAAAATATGTTTTGGATTTAGGAGAAGAAGAAACAAAATTTATGTGGCCGAAATAAGTTTTATACGGGACAAAAACTAAAAATACTTGTATTGCATGAATTGTGATGTTTAATTCAGTGTACCAAATAAAAATGGTTATGTCTCTAATTACGTTAGTGTAACATTAAATAGATGAACTTTGTTTGTTTTTTAATACATTAAGTCACTGACATCGTTTACAGAGGTCGTACCCTCAGAAGTAAGGAACAGCTTTAGAACAACGTCTCCTTTACTAAAAATGACTCCTCATCTCTTAAAATAAACGTGTTTGAGAAAAGGAAAAAGAAAAATACCTCCTAAATAACAAATTTTAGTTGTATCCTTACGTTTTGCAACTATTCTACTCACAGCATAATCTCCTAGGTTGAGAACAGTGCCATGTGGTTCGCCATTTCCGACAAATTCTTGGTCTTCTTCTGAAGAAACACTGACTATTCTTGGAGGAGGAGGAGGAGATTAGTATTTAACGTCCCGTCGACAACGAGGTCATTAGAGACGGAGCACATGTTCGGATTAGCAAAGGATGGAGAAGGAAATCGGCGGTGCCCTTTCAAAGGAGCCATACCGATATTTGGCTAATGCGATTTAGGGAAATCACGGAAAACCTTAATCAGGATGGCCGGACGCTGGTTTGAACCGTCGTCCTCCCGAATGCGAGTCCAATGTGCTAACCACTGCGCTACCTTACTTGGTAGCGGTTAGTAAGTGCTCGAGTGCCAGTCTATCGGCAACTCATTTTCAGTGGGTACGAGATCTGAAGACTGCCCGCTAGGGCAACAGTCGAACACCTTCTGTGTCGAAGTAGGTCAGGATAGCACGCCCAGCATGGCGGTTTTCCTTTACCTTGTTGTAAGATAGCATCACAGAGACCTCGAAGATATGCCACGATCACCGGCCTTAACATGTCAGAAGCAGAACGACTTGTGTCCAAATTACCAGCTATGAGAATCAGAGGTGATCATGTTGTGTACCCAATGGCACCTAATCCTATCACATCAGATGCTGGTTCCGTGTGACGATGACGAATGCAGTCGGGCAACGTTCATTCTCCTCAGGGACTCCACAGATGGAGACACCCAACATGATGACATACGCAGAGATGGGACTCCCCGTGTCCAGTGTTGTGGTCGCGTCTCAATCTGCTGCCCCATCAGGGGAAGCCATAACAATGTTGACGTTCTGTGGCACTCTAGACGTCGTAGCTGCAACAAACACATTTCTTAACTCAAGGTATGCGACGTGGCTATATAGGGTATCTCACACCCTTTCGATCAAATTGAAATAGGTGATAGTGGCTCCACAATCGCTCATACTGAGATAGGGAACTAATGGCCAGGAACACATATTTATTGTGTTATGGACGTACACAACGTACACCACATAACGACAATGAAGCTCACAGTAATTGTTCCACCAATCTCAATGCATTTCTTGCAATGGCACATGCTGTGCTGCCACACTGTCGCAAAGGTCCAAGGTGTGTGCTGTACATTAGAACAGGTGGCAGGTGATGATCAGCATGCACCCCTAACAACCAAACAGATATACCGTTCACAACTTAGCTCATAGCACGTATGTCATGTGATGAAAGCATGCCTCGCACTGGCCCATTAACGCATACCACTATACCTGGTGCCAGTTGTCCATTGCATCAGATAGCTTCTGATGTGTCCATGGTGAGGTGTGTTATGTGTACAGTGCATTACACGTCGTCAAGGATGGAACGTTGGTGGTAACAATAGTTAGCGGACATACATTAATGTACGGCGTGTCTGGGTGTAGTGCCCGTTAATCAGCACAGATGTAGAGAGGCGTCATCCTAATTGGAAAAAGTTTATCTCTGTGGATACCAACTTACGAGAGACGGAGTCGTTCACGCCACAGAGAGCCAGCCAAAGTTCCTGCCAAAGACATGTCCATACACCAGATTTTGAGGAGATGCTGTTGTATCGTGTGGCCCAGCAATAAGCACCCATCAACGTGCCTGTGAAATGCACGCTTCAAACGATGCTGTATGGAGAGTAATGGTGGGACAGGTGTCACATGCCTATGATAAAGAATGTGCGGCAATCACTGGGACCATCGGATTTTAAGCCACACGTACACTTCCGTCAATGGATTATCTGTCACAGTGCTGTAGTCCCCAAATCTGTACAGATTATATTGTTCACAGACGAGGCCTCATTTACCCGTGACAGTGTTTTCAGCAGCCGCAACAGCCACTCCTGAAGTGAGGACAGTCCCCATGCCACCATCATCATTGGTCACCAGCGATGATTCTCTGTCAACGTGTGGGCGAGCATTGTCAAAGATCAGCTAATAGGGCCTTTTTTGCTGTCTCACCATTGTACGGTCCATGTTACATGGTTTTCCTGTGTGATGTGCTGACACAGTTATTGGAGACTGCACCCCATGTTATCCGCAGATGGAAGTGGTTTCAACACGACGGTGCACTAGCCCACTTCCATGTTAATGTCCGCGAGCACCTGTACAATACGTACCCTCATCATTGGTTTAGAAGAAGAGATCATGTCTCATGGCCAGGGCGATCACCAGATCACACTCCTCTGGAATTTGGGATTACGTCAGGACGTTGGTGTATGAAACTCACATAGCAAAGAGTGAAGACTTGATTGCTAGGGTTCAATCTGCCTGTCTCCTTGTGCAACAGACCTCAATGATCTTTAAGGGGGTGTGGCAGAAATTCATGCGCCATTGCCATGCATGCACTGAGACTGGCGGTCGTCACTTTTGAATAGTTACAATGAACGACGTTGTTGCTATGCAGGATGTGCTGTATATCTCCATAACACAACAAATGTTTTTCGAGCACTCGTTGTCTATCTCAATATAATCGGTTGACGGCCCATAGTCACATGTTCCAGCTGGACCCAAAAGTTGAGACATCTTGTATGATCCTGCACAGACGTGTGAACAAAATGTATGTCCTCTGCCGGCAGGGGTAGTCGAGCGGTTCTAGGCGCTACAGTCTGGTATCGCGCGACCGCTACAGTCGCAGGATCGAATCCTGCCTCGGGCATGGATGTGTGTGTGATGTCCTTAGTTTAGTTACGTTTAAGTAGTTCTAAGTTCTAGGGGACTGATACTTCAGAAGTAAAGTCCCATAATGCTCAGAGCCATTTGAACCATTTTTTGTTTATCCTCTGGGGCGCTAGTCGTGTTGGGCCTTGAGACCCTTGTAAGAGGTATGTGCTTCCTGCAATATGTAAGCTATAAGAGTATCTGAGACCAAAGAGCAGTGTTGACTGCGGTACGAACTGTGTAGCAGTAGCAGTAAGTTGTTGCTAGCGAGCAGTCGCCTGTCTACGCTAGTCAGTCCTGTCTGGTGCATCATGTTGGCTGGGCCGGTCGCGGTGCAGCGATGCCGGAGCCTGAGTATTATTGTATAAGGTAAAAAAGCAGCCTCGTGCATATCTAGTAATATTATGTAAACTCACATGTAAATCTTTTAAAAATGTCCTAATAATAATCTTTGTCTAATTTCTAACAAGCATTCATTTCAATTTAAAGAATTTAATATTTTTTTTTAATGTATGATCATTCCGATTGTTGCAAAAGAAAAATCATTTGCTTCCTTTCATAAATAACAAATGTATAGGCCAGCATTGCACAGAGCTGTGCCGGAAAAGAGCTATTGTAAGAGCAGATAGTTGCCGACTTTATCGAGGTGAGAATTTTTGCTTTTTATTCAGAATGATCTTACAGGGCCATGACGCAGCACTGCTGTCGTCTAAATTTTACCAGGTTACTGAATTTATTTTTTTTATTACGAGGTTTAGGAATTTTTCTGTTTCGAGCTTATATTAAATGAGAAAAGAATTTTGTGGGTACATTAAATGGGAACCAATTTTGTTCAGAGGTTACACAAAAAATAGAATCATATTATTATTATTATTAATTAAGTTTTTTTGTGAGGTTACACAAAAATTAGAATCATTAACCAAACAATATTTAAAAATTATTTCGTGTGGGGAGGTTACACTTGACGACAACCGGCCAGGATCGGATTTCTTTTGTGAATTTCTGAGAAGTAGTAAGATATCTGCTCTTATTTACTTAAATGTAGTTTGCATCTGGCACAACGCATTTACTAATTTGTCACTCTTTCTTTCACAGATCATCGGCAATTTATTGCTCTTTGTTGTAATTGTTTGTTTCATTTCGCTTTGTCTTTGTTTCATTTGTGCTTAATTTTGATTTGTGAAAAAATGCCGCGAAAAACTCTTAACAGTACATCGCGATGTGCAATGAGTGAAATTGCCGACTCGATTAATTTGACCGATAATACTTGCAACACTCAGTGTAATGGCGATAATCCTCCATTTACAGACAATCACTAGTAATGATTTTAATGCTAATGATGAGCGTACAAATGCAATTATGTCCAGAGTAAATGTAACAATTGATAACGCGGCACGTTCCAATACAATGAACGCTGCTCAGTTTGACACACCCGGTTTGCAAAATTTGCATAGTGAACAGATAAATTTTTCTCACGAAGATGAACAATGTAGGCAAAATACGTCAGATTTATTTGATTCCAAGGTAGTGACCAACAGTGCACATCCAATTGGCGAATCTTTTCAAGAATCAGAAAATGACCAAATGGTTACACAAAACGTGACAAATTCAGATACACCACCACATAGCTCAGAGAAAAGAGACGCTAATTTTGGCTTGGATCAAATTATGGCAGTATTGCTACAACTTAATAAAAAAAATAGACAACAATTCCAAACAGTTGAAGAAAGAACAAGACGACAATCACAAACAACTTAGTGAAAATTTCAAACAACAACTTAATGAGAATTCCAAACAACAGAATGAAAGACAAGATAACAACTTCCAACAACTTAATGAAAATTACAAACAACTCAATGAAAAATTAGACAACTATTCCAAACAGCTTAGTGAACAGATTACAGCCGTTGCCGTGCAATGTCATGATACTAAAGAACAATTACGTGAGGAAATTAAGGCTTGTGCTAGGAACAGATCTGTGGCACAAGAATTAAGTAATACACATGCAGCCACAACTAAAATACTTAGAGATGAAATTAGTGCAGTCGCTAAACAATGCTCTGAAAACGCAACACAGTTACGCGACGAGTTTAAATCAATGTCAGCAGAACTTTCACGTACACTGGATGCGAAAGTAGACGCGAAATTTGACCAACAGAATAGCCAAATTGACGAACGTTTTAATCACCACCTACAAAACAGTGAAACGAGTTACCGTAAATTTATACAGGAACAGAATAAAGTAAAGCGACAAGTCATGGAAACAATTACTGCACAGAGACAGGAAGATAAACGTAAATTGTTTACGAAAGCAAAAACATACGTAGACAACAATATTGCTACAGTATCAGACGAAATTAATGCTATCAAACAGTTGAACACTGAATTACATGATGAAATCTCTGATCTTAAAACAAAAACAGACACACACACAGTAGACTTTGAGACAAATACCGACAGACTTGAACAATTAGAACTAATACAGGATCCCGATGCCATCAAAGCAGACGTTGAAAAATTGAACGAAACCACACGTAAAATACAAAAACAAATTAATGCTTGTGATAATAAAAACGATGATCAGGTAAAAGCACTGACTGAAAAATATGATGAATTGGCCAGTCGTGTTGATGTTATCGAAAGTAATAATGACACCAATCAGACGATACGTCACCTGTTTCGTTTAATCAAACACCCGAATTTCAAAATTTACAGCAGACGATCAGTGAGATAGGTTCGTCCAATAATACATTACGTAGAAAATTGTCAACTTTACAGCAAGAAGTGACAGAAACGAAAAATGTTTCAGCCTTTAACACATCACAGCATACGCCACTTTGCGAACATTTGTCAGACTCACACAGCCAGTATACTCGTAATTTAGGTAATTTACAGAGTGTACGTGAGTTAGATTCCGAACGGTCACAGACAAATAGATTCTCATACAATCCTGAACCTGTTCAGACGTACAGAGACGATAATTTTGATTACAAGCACTTTCTAACCGTAAAAAAAATTAAGGTACTTAATAATGACAGAACACAGAGTCACGCTTTGGACTGGATACGACAATTTGCTTTTGTGTTTTTATCAGCTTGGCCTGTAATGCAGAAACTAGAATTGGACTGGATACGACAATTTGTTTTTGAATTTTCACCGGCATTGCCTGTAACTCAGAAACTAAAATTTTATTTGTAGCGCGTAATTGACCTCAGGGGATTCATTACGCTTCGATGAATATGTGCCGTGGCGTGCACAGGGCCCCAAGCCGTAGTAGTGCTATTTCATCTTTAGTTTTCTGCACTGCTGCCTTCTCTTCTACTATCTTCTACTATCGTTTATATCTATCAAAACAGCTCTTCAACTATCGATCTATCTAGGATTAAGGATATATAAAGAAAACCTGATATGACGAGTTTTACCTCAAAGTGACAGTTATCATTAGACGCTCCAGAAATGACAACCACGAGAACTTTAATACCAGACAAAATTTTAATTATCAGTATCGTCAAAATTGTCAGCAACAGGAACCGCATTTTGGTAACAATAGATGTTTTTCTCAACAACAGCATCAAAACCAGCCGGTTCGCATACCTAACCAACAATGCAGTCTGCAAGGTCAACCAAGCTTTAATGTTTCGCCGCCTGCATGTATAGCATCGGCTCCACCAAATAGTAACGCACCACAACAAGAAAACCAGTACGTACAGAAAACACATCATTTCAATTCCTATCGCAACGCGCCATATAGCAATGACTATCATGACAGACGTAAAAATAATGGTCACAATTTTCAGCGTACGTTTAATAACAGTCGGTCTTATCAGCAGCAAAATCATCCGCAACAACATATTATCATGAATGAACCAGACAGTAGATATCATCCCGAACGTAATACGTCAGGAAGAAATAACAGAACTGTACAAATAGTGGAAATGCCACAGCATCCTCCCGCAAATGATAGCACGTCAGATAGAATTTGACTAGATATAGTACAGGTTGCATCTTCCAGCAACGCAAGCAATACTTTTGACACGCAGAATCTCGTTCACGTAAATGTTTTTACTTTGGACGACATCCGAGACACTCTCTTGCAGGAAAGACCAGTTACTCAAAAAACCATTTCCCACCCTGTCATTGAGGTAAAGATAGGATCATCCAAATTTTCAGCAGTAATCGATTCTGGATCACCTATGTCAGTTATAAATGAGGAAACTTTCAACGAATGTAACAAAGAGAATACCTATCCTACGTTACCATTAGGCAAAACTAAAATAAAAGGAGCAGTATCTGGTAAAGGAGTAGATGTAAAATTACAGACACATTTATCATTTTTGTATTGCAGGTCATACATTTCACTTAAATTTTTGGATTGTTCCCTTATTGACAAATACGTTATTTTAGGTACGAATTTTCTGGTACAACACGACGCAATTATTGACTTTCAAAACTCCTATTTAATGTTAAAGGATGAAAATGTACAACTGGCTTTAGAATTTCAGCACTCTTTATCTGTAGAAGAACAAACAATTAATCGTACAGAGGTCATTTCCGCATCACGTAACATAGACTGTCATTCCACATTGTTCATAGATACGTACGTACACAACTATTATACTCCAGACGAAGCCGACTATGACGTTATACAAATGATTTCTGATAAAGTTAAACAGAGCAGTGCAAATACAGACGACGAACGCACGCAACTACGCAAAATTCTTTTAGAGCAAGCTCCAGTTTTTGACAACGTCCCTGGTACTATGTCCGGTTTTATGTATGAATTTCAAGTTAAACAGCACGACACATTTAAAGCGAAACATTATCCCATTCCGTATATTCACAGAGAACAAGTTAAGAAAGAATTGCAAGCTATGCTTGACCAAGGAATTATTGAACCGGCAGTTAATCCGTACATAAACCCACTCCATATTGTTAAGAAGAAGGATGGTTCACTTCGTCTCGTACTTGATTCGCGTCACATCAACGACATTATTATTAATGAAACAGATCGCCCACAGACACTAGAAGAACTTCATGGTACTGCTATTTATTCCACGCTAGATTTGAAATCGGGATTTTGGCAAATTCAGCTCCATCCGAACTGCAGAAAGTACACAGCTTTTCCCTGTTTTGGTGACTGTTATCAGTTTTGTAAATTACCGTTCGGTTTAACTATTTCTTCAGCAGCATTTATTCGCGGTTTGAATAGTATACTTCCGACAGAACTTAAAGACAGAATCACAACGAATGTAGACGACATTCTTATTGCAGAAGCTAACTGGTCTGAACACAATCTGATTCTTGAACAACTGTTACGAACTTTACGTGCACAAGAACTCACAGTTAATCTTAGCAAATCGCACTTTGGCAAAACTTCTATAAAATTTCTTGGACATGTAATTTCAGCAGAAGGCATTGCGCCTTACCCGGAAAAACTTCAAGATTTACGTGACATTACTGTTCCTACGACGAAGAAACAACTACGCAGATTTTTGGGTTTAATTAACTTTTTTCGTAAATTTATTCATTACTCTGCTTTAGACACCTCTAGATTATGTCAATTGACGGGTAAAAACACTATTTGGTCCTGGGATAGCCAAGCACATTCTGAATTTTATGAATCTGAAAGAAGCTTTGTTGAATGCACCACTTTTATCACATCCAGATCTTACTAGAAATTTTTCCATTGCTAGCGACAGTTCTAACACCGCTTTAGGCGTACACATTTTTCAGGAAATTGAAGAAGATGGTACTACAGTAATTAAAAACATCGCCTTTGCGAGTCGCATTCTGTCACCTGCTGAACGCCATTATTCTGTTACAGAACTTGAAACATTATGTGTTGTTTGGGCATTTACGAGATTTAGGCATTTTCTTTATGGAAGACACACTACCGTTTACACAGATCATAGAGCTATACAAGTTTTTACTTTCCGCTAAATTTACACACGACAGATTAAGCAGATGGAAACTTTATTTACAAGAATTTAATTTTACAATTGTTCACATTCCCGGTACACAAAATATTGTAGCAGACGCATTATCCCGTTCTCTCAGCAACAATCAGCAAGACATCGCAACCAACTTCTGCAAAGCAAATTTCAGCGTCATGTATTTTCAACAAGTTGCATTTGAAAATTTCATTTCGTCGTCATTACGAGACATAGCACAAGAGCAGAGTAAAGACAACGTATGAAAAGAAATAAAACAACTTTGGCAAGATAGGAATAATGTTACCATTAGAAACCGTTACACTGTACGCAATAATATTCTGTTTCGCCGCTCTCACCCTGACAGCAACAACTGGTTACTATGCATTCCTGACGAGCTTGTTAACAAATTAATTTGGTATACTCATTTAAGTTACGCACATTATGGAGCCAGAAAATGTTTTCTAATACTGAGGCAGAACTGTTATTTTACCAACATTGAGAAACGTATTCGATGAGTTTTAGCGTCATGTAAAATCTTCCAGAAAGCTAAGTCAGACACGACTTCACATATTCCTCCGTTACATCCCATTGTACCCGTTAAATTGAGACACATGGCCGCTGTAGACATCTTTGGTCCGATTCCCAGAACTAATAGAGGTTTTTGCTACATCTTTGTCGCTGTTGAACTCACTTCAAAATTTGTTACCTTCACTCCGTTACACAAAGCTACTGCTAAATCTGTTTCGAAAGCATTTGTAAAACATTTTTTATTTCATGTAGGGCATGTATTGAAAGTAATTTCCGGCAATGGACCACAATTTCGATCTGCTATATGGACACGTATGTTACGAACAAGAAACATTTCTCCGATCTATATATCCAAGTATCATGCTTCTTCGAACCGTTGTGAACGATTAATGAAAGAAATTGGTAAACTGTGTAGAATATACTGCCATAAAAGACATATTGATTGGGACACACAAATACTTTCATTCCAGGATGTAATTAATTCCATAGCAAATGAATCTACTCTGCTATCTCCGACTGTTATACTGAAAAATGTTAAACCACCTAACAAAATTAAAGAATTAGTATCCTTTCCTACATCTCGTCGACTACGACACCATGAAATAACTGACATTGCGCTGAACAACATCAAACGTGCCGCAGAGCGCCGGAGAAGACAGCAAAAACAGGTTTGTACACACCGTGACTTTGACATTGGACAGAACATATTAGTGCGTACACACTATTTATCTAACAGAGGAAAGAGTAGATGTAGTAAATTTGAGCTTCTATACGCAGGTACATATAGTATTCGCAGCATTCCTCACCCCAATGTAGTACACGTCGAAACTCTGAGAACCAGAAAAAGTAAAGGCAATCACCATGTCTCCAATATTAAACCCTTTATTGAATGAACATACTTTATGATTTATCACACTGTAATGCCATTTCCTGATTTTTATATGACCACTTATACAATTATATTTATATGAACACTTACTGATGATTATCATATTTTTTTCTTGGCAAGTGCCCGGCAAGGTAAGGTTAGCAGGTCGCTTTTCTTGTCGTTACACATAAGATCGTGCACATTTTTCCAGATAAACTTACATATTTTATGAACAATTATGCAATTCTATCTAGTGACATATTAATTTCACAAAGAAAGTCATTTCTTGTCGTTATATATCAGACTGTGCACATTTTCCATTTTTCATGTATATATGATTGTTTTCCTGTTTCTTTGTATGCACTATGAAATCTTTAAGATATAACAAACACCAGCTGACTTTGACATTTTTGCCTTACGATATCTCAACATCGTGACTCTCATTTTGAATGATAACTTCTGAATAATGCTGAATAAGGTTTTATAAAAATATAAGAATACTTTGTAACTGGCCAATGAGTGCCAATAATTATTTTAAATATGTCGTATGTCACTTGAATGATGAAAAATGTTTTGTACTATTCAATACTTGCTATATGTTTAGTAACTGGCCAATGAATGCCCTGTTCCTTATTTTAATTTTGTATTATGTCACCTACATGCCATTATATATGAATACCAGTAGCTTGATGCTACACTCATTAGCTCCTGTTTTGAATGATCACTTCTGATGGTTTGTAACTGGCCAATGAGTGCCAATGATTATTTTAAATATGTCGTATGTCACTTGAATGATGAAAAATGTTTTGTACTATTCAATACTTGCTATATGTTTAGTAACTGGCCAATGAATGCCATGTTTCTTATTTTAATTTTGTATTATGTCACCTACATGCTATTATATACACTCCTGGAAATGGAAAAAAGAACACATTGACACCGGTGTGTCAGACCCACCATACTTGCTCCGGACACTGCGAGAGGGCTGTACAAGTAATGATCACACGCACGGCACAGCGGACACACCAGGAACCGCGGTGTTGGCCGTCGAATGGCGCTAGCTGCGCAGCATTTGTGCACCGCCGCCGTCAGTGTCAGCCAGTTTGCCGTGGCATACGGAGTTCCATCGCAGTCTTTAACACTGGTAGCATGCCGCGACAGTGTGGACGTGAACCGTATGTGCAGTTGACGGTCTTTGAGCGAGGGCGTATAGTGGGCATGCGGGAGGCCGGGTGGACGTACCGCCGAATTGCTCAACACGTGGGGCGTGAGGTCTCCACAGTACATCGATGTTGTCGCCAGTGGTCGGCGGAAGGTGCACGTGCCCGTCGACCTGGGACCGGACCGCAGCGACGCACGGATGCACGCCAAGACCGTAGGATCCTACGCAGTGCCGTAGGGGACCGCACCGCCACTTCCCAGCAAATTAGGGACACTGTTGCTGCTGGGGTATCGGCGAGGACCATTCGCAACCGTCTCCATGAAGCTGGGCTACGGTCCCGCTCACCGTTAGGCCGTCTTCCGCTCACGCCCCAACATCGTGCAGCCCGTCTCCAGTGGTGTCGCGACAGGCGTGAATGGAGGGACGAATGGAGACTTGTCGTCTTCAGCGATGAGAGTCGCTTCTGCCTTGGTGCCAATGATGGTCGTATGCGTGTTTGGCGCCGTGCAGGTGAGCGCCACAATGAGGACTGCATACGACCGAGGCACACAGGGCCAACACCCGGCATCATGGTGTGGGGAGCGATCTCTTACACTGGCCGTACACCACTGGTGATCGTCGAGGGGACACTGAATAGTGCACGGTACATCCAAACCGTCATCGAACCCATCGTTCTACCATTCCTAGACCGGCAAGGGAACTTGCTGTTCCAACAGGACAATGCACGTTCGCATGTATCCCGTGCCACCCAACGTGCTCTAGAAGGTGTAAGTCAACTACCCTGGCCAGCAAGATCTCCGGATCTGTCCCCCATTGAGCATGTTTGGGACTGGATGAAGCGTCGTCTCACGCGGTCTGCACGTCCAGCACGAACGCTGGTCCAACTGAGGCGCCAGGTGGAAATGGCATGGCAAGCCGTTCCACATGACTACATCCAGCATCTCTACGATCGTCTCCATGGGAGAATAGCAGCCTGCATTGCTGCGAAAGGTGGATATACACTGTACTAGTGCCGACATTGTGCATGCTCTGGTGCCTGTGTCTATGTGCCTGTGGTTCTGTCAGTGTGATCATGTGATGTATCTGACCCCAGGAATGTGTCAATAAAGTTTCCTCTTCCTGGGACAATGAATTCACGGTGTTCTTATTTCAATTTCCAGGAGTGTATGAATACCAGTAGCTTGATGCTACATTCATTAACTCCTGATTTCAATGATGACTTCTGATGGTTTGTAACTGGCCAATGAGTGCCAATGATTACTATAACTAGATGAATTATGTAAATGGTATGCCATTAATTAACTCTTGCTTTGAATGATCACTTTTAAATAATGTGTAAAAATGGTTTGTAACTGGCCAATGAGTGCCAATGTTCACTGTAATCAGATGATTTATGAACATTATTCTGTAATACTTCATACATAGTACAGAAGTGTTCAGTAACTAGGTGATGAGTGCCAACAATTAGTCAAATCGGCTGATAGACTAGTGTAATTCTCAATGATGACTAGCATGAGACTTAATGTCCTTCACCTTCTGACCTAATTACCAGAAATTACTGCAATATACGTTTGTCCTGTCTATCCTTATGATCATGGAGCACTATATTTGGTTTCTGCACTAATTCTACGTTGGTGAATGAGTGTAGTGTTGACACATCATGGTGTCCACCACCTTGAACAATGGAGATGTTACTATGGTTCCACTGTTTGGTGTACCTAATGTACTACCAAAATGATAACATGGAATATTAATACAACATTTCAGTGTCTTGGCTACACTGATTAATACTTCAGGGAGGAGAACTTCAGATTGTCTCACTTGGTGTTGTGCTTCTGTAGAAAGATATGGTCTTTCAGTGCAGCTATGTGCAACCTAATGTGCTACAACCATGATGCAATCCTTCCCTTTCCTATCCTAGTTCTAGTAAAATGATAAAAAAATACTACAGTGCGTATGCACTTTATGTCATTTGTTAATATGTTTTGTACTCATTGCGTATGCATTTTGTCATTGCTTGATATGTTCTGTACTACAGTGTGTATGCCCTTTATGTCATTTGTTAATGTGATTTGTACTCATTGCGTATACATTATGTCATTGCTTGATATGTTCTGTACTCAGTGCATGTGCACTCTATTTCATTTTATGTTCTGTACTTATATATATGTATATACTCTGTGTCTGTCAACTTAGTTAATTAAGTAGATTTTAGAAAAATTTGTTGCTCATGGCAAGTCCAATTGACTCACCATCGCTGCCAAATTTTTGCCGCTCCAGTGGAGGGTTATGTAAGAGGTATGTGCTTCCTGCGATATGTAAGCTATAAGAGAATCTGAGACCAAAGAGCAGTGTTGACTGCAGTACGAACTGTGTAGCAGTAGCAGTAAGTTACTGCTAGCGAGCAGTCGCCTGTCTGCGCTAGTCAGTCCTGTCTGGTGCATCATGTTGGCTGGGCCGGTCGCGGTGCAGCGATGCCGGAGCCTGAGTATTATTGTATAAGGTAAAAAAGCAGCCTCGTGCATATCTAGTAATATTATGTAAACTCACATGTAAATCTTTTAAAAATGTCCTAATAATAATCTTTGTCTAATTTCCAACAAGCATTCATTTCAATTTAAAGAATTTAATATTTTTTTAATGCATGATCATTCCGATTGTTGCAAAAGAAAAATCATTTGCTTCCTTTCATAAATAACAAATGTATAGGCCAGCATTGCACAGAGCTGTGCCGGAAAAGAGCTATTGTAAGAGCAGATAGTTGCCGACTTTATCGAGGTGAGAATTTTTGCTTTTTATTCAGAATGATCTTACAGGGCCATGACGCAGCACTGCTGTCGTCTAAATTTTACCAGGTTACTGAATTTATTTTTTTTTATTACGAGGTTTAGGAATTTTTCTGTTTCGAGCTTATATTAAATGAGAAAAGAATTTTGTGGGTACATTAAATGGGAACCAATTTTGTTCAGAGGTTACACAAAAAATAGAATCATATTATTATTATTATTAATTAAGTTTTTTTGTGAGGTTACACAAAAATTAGAATCATTAGCCGAATAATATTTTAATTATTTCGTGTGGGGAGGTTACACCCTGCACGGCGCCGAATATGGCCCTTCTGAACCAAACAATTCCATATTCGAGTGACTGTCGTCGGATCTTGACCAGTCTAAGCAGCAGTATAGTGGAACGATACATCGAAGTATCGATAGGCAACGATCCCGCCGCTGTCGAATTCCGAGACTTGTTAGTAGAAGTTTCTCTTTCTTATACGAGGCATAACACAATGTTCTCACAACCAACCAAACTTCAGATGCGATTTCTTAATGATAAACTTACTGCATATTCTTTCCTTATATACAGTGTGACCAGAAACAATCTGAAAAGGTTGTAAGGGTGTGCTGAGAAATAATTGTTAAGAGAACGATGCGTTGCGTCGTTTCCTAGTGAATTAGCCGCCCGCGGTGGCCGAACGGGTTTAGGCGCTTCAATCCGGAACCACGCGGCTGCTACGGTCGCAGTTTCGAATCCTGCCTCGGGCATGGATGTGTGTGATGTCCTTATGTTAGTTAGGTTTAAATAGTTCTAAGTCTAGGGACTGATGACTTCAGATGTTAAGTCCCATAGTGCTTAGAGCCATTTGAACCATTTTTCGAGTTAATTAGCATAGAAGTTGGACTATTAGGTCGTTATGCTTGAAAATTCAAGTGGCGCGCCAGATACAAGCAGTGTCACAGCGTAGATGATACAGCGCAAGACTGTTGAACCTCTGGCTTGACTTCGATCCTTACTGCCGTCCCATGTCGAATTTTTGCGTAGTTCTCGTATTCGGTTTTAGGAAACTAAACTAAGAACACGTTTGACGACACCGTCTCTGGCAGGTCGCTTCAACTTGCGCGTGCGGCTGTCTGATTGGGTAACTTTAATGCTAATTGCCTCGGAAACGGGCAATGTATCTGTCTTTTTTTTTTTCTTCTTAACAGTTGTTCCTCAGCACAACATAACCTGCAAGACCCTTACAAGCTTTGCGGACTGTTTCTGACCTTGCTGTGTAGAACGTAGGTGGAGTTATTCTTACCTGTTTTGTCCGGATGCTCTGAAAAGCCCTGTGCATATCAACATATATAGTACACGTCATAACATTTTGGCATTTCTTACATGCCGCCTTCATGATTTTGCATTTTTAATTGACATGAGTGTAGATGTTACAAGAAGAATGAAAGGGAATGGAGGATGAGAACAGCGACACTTTGTTGCTAGAACAAACAGTGGTGTTGAAATGACAAGCGTCATTTCCAAAGTCTGTAATGGCCTCGTATTAAAGTTTCAAAACGGCATTACACATGTACAATTTATATTTGTGATAATAATATTTGATAATATTCAGTGATAAGAAGTACGAAATGACAGTGTCTATGTTACTAAGAAGTACGATGCAACGCAGGCACTGCAGTAACTACAGCTGTCAAGAAATGTTTCGTATTTATTCACAAACACCAAGCCCTCGACTTCTAATACGTATGTCCTTCCTGATCGAGAATATATATAACGTACGAGAACAGATCGTGACACATGGAGGATGATTTCCGGAAGTTTGGCTCTGGTCGTGAAACGTGCTTGATTGGTCGAACCAGTCTAGGAGGGCGCTCGCGTTAAGCAGGACATCCGGGTTCGAATCCCGGTCTGGCAGAAATTTGCACTGTCCTCATTCTAATGTACAGCCGAAGTAGGTTCATATTTGCAACTCCTAATACATTTCCTGTACTGATTCAAGCAGCTGAGAATTTATATTTAAATCACCGAAGACTGTGTTAATGGTTCTCTCGACAAAAACTAGAAATTAACAGTGACATAACGTAACGATGATGTTTAAAGCTCGGGGAAAATATGTGCGGACGGTCACAACATAATTATAACAAAATATGTTAAACAGAATAAAAACAAGTATAAAATTGTGAGTGCATTCATAATGGTGATTAGATAATAACAGGGAAGAAATGTTATTTTACCTTACTTTTTCCGTGCATCTTTCACTAAGTACGTTCAACGAAATTGGTACATCAGTGTCTGTGTCCTGTCCTATCGAAATAGCAATTAAAATGTGGGTTATTTTTCGCCTAGTGTATCTAGTACAGCATAGAGCAATGGAGGATTCCTTCCTGTTCGCTCAGATACCAGCTCGAGAAAATGAGGAAAACGGAAAAAAAGTGACCATGAAATTAAAAAAAAAAGGAGGAGCTTAATTCCTCCAGCGGTTATACCGCATTGGACAAATTGTCACTTATCATATGAGTCTCTGGGCACAGAGGAGTGTTTCAATTAACTTATTGTTTAACGGTTACAAGTTGTCATGTGAGAAGCCATTGGTTCTGACTTAAGATCATGGCTGATAGTGACTGAGGAACATAGCGCTACTTCATGCGTATCCTTCGGCCTTACGTGTTACCTCTCACGCTATAGTATCGTGGTGACATTTTTCAACAGGACAATGCTCATTCACAGATGGCACGTGTCTCTATGAACCCTCTGCACCTCTGACGCAACAGTACCGTGATGCCATTTTTCAACAGGAAAATGCTCATCCACACATAGCAAGTGTCTCTACAAACCGTCTGCATCCCTGATGCAACAGTAGCGTGCTGCCATTTTTCAACAGGACAGTGCTCATCTACACATAGTATGTGTCTCTATGCGCCATCTGTGTGATGTTGAGGTACTACCAGGACCAGCAAGATCCACATATCTGTCTCTGATAGAACACGTGTGGGACCACCTCGGCCGTAAAATTACACTACTGGCCATTAAAAGTGCTACACCGCGAATATGACGTGCTACAGACGCGAAATTTAACGGACAGGAAGAAGATGCTGTGATATGCAAATGATTAGCTTTTCAGAGCATTCGCAAAAGGTTGGCACCGGTGGCGACACCTACAACGTGCTGACATGAGGAAAGTTTCCAACCGATTTCTCATACACAAACAGCGGTTGCCGGCGTTGCCTGGTGAAACGTTGTGATGCCTCGTGTAAGGAGGAGAAATGCGTACCATCACTTTTCTGACTTTGATAAAGGTCGGATTGTAGCCTATCGCTATTGCGGTTTATCGTATCGCGATATTGCTGCTCGCGTTGGTCAAGATCCAATGGCTGTTAGCAGAATATGGAATCGGTGGACTCAGGAGGGTAATACGGAACGCTTTGCTGGATCCCAACGGTCTCGTATCACTAGCAGCCGAGATGACAGGCATCTTATCTGCATGGCTGTAACGGGTCGTGCAGCCACGTCTCGATCCCTGAGTCAGCAGATGGGGACGTTTGCAAGACAACAACCATCTGCACGAACAGCTCGACGACGTTTGCAGCAGCATGGACTATCAGCTCGGAGACCATGGCTGCAGTTACCCTTGACGCTGCATCACAGACAGGACTGCCTGCGATGGTGTACTCAACGACGAACCTGGGTGCACGAATGGCAAAACATTTTTTCGGATGAATCCAGGTTCTGTTTACAGCATCATGATGGTCGCATCCGTGTGTGACGACATCGCGGTGAACGCACATTGGAAGTTTGTATTCGTCATCGCCATACTGGCGTATCACCTGGCGTGATGGTATGGGGTGACATTGGTTACAAGTCTCGGTCACCTCTTGTTCGCATTGACGGCACTTTAAACAGTGGACGTTACATTTCAGATGTGTTACGACCTGTGGCTCTACCCTTCATTCGATCCCTGCGAAACCCTACATTTCAGCAGGATAATGCACGACATGTTGCAGGTCCTGTACGGGCCTTTCTGGATACAGAAAATGTTCGACTGCTGACCTGGCCAGCACATTCTCCAGATCTCTCACCAATTGAAAACGTCTGGTTAATGGTGGCCGAGCAACTGGCTCGTCACAATAAGCCAGTCACTACTATTGATGAACTGTTGTATCGTGTTGAAGCTGCATGGGCAGCTGTACCTCTACACGCTATCCAAGCTCCGTTTGACTCAATGCCCAGGCGTATCAAGGCTGTTATTACGGCCAGAGGTGGTTGTTCTGGGTACTGATTTCTAAGGATCTATGCACCCGAATTGCGTGAAAATGTAATCACATGTCAGTTCTAGTATAATATATTTGTCCAATGAATACCCGTTTATCATCTGCATTTCTTCCCGGTGTAGCAATTTTAACGACCAGTAGTGTAGTATCGCTGCCATCATCCAGGAAATCGAGGTCAACTTACAATACTTGTGAGGCAGCTTACCTCAGGACAGGATACAACAGTTTTATGACATCTTCTCCAACCTAATCAGAGCATACACACAAGCCAGAGAGGGTGCAACACACCCAGAAGTGGGCTCATTCTGCCAAGTTCTTTGTAAATTTGAGAACACTTTGTAACCACTGAAATATCGTCACATATTCCCTCAACCCTGGACGTTTCATGTCATTTCCTCCTATACTTCCAAGTGCTTCAGTTTTTTGATGAGGATAAATGTGTATAATTTGATTTTTATTAAACTTTTGTCGGTTTTATTGCAATAATACAATTGCGCTAATGTACATTTTAGACTAATTATCTCGCACAGTTATGAAATCAGACAAATGTCCTATTTGTGTCAATGTGTATGGGCTAGTCTAGAGACAAATGCTCACGTAACTCCCCAGATAATGGCGCCAGTTGCAGTGGCAGGAGCGACCGATGCCAGAACTCATCGCTTGTGTCATATGTAGCGTAGAACAATAATCTTCAATGAGCGAGCCTGAACCCATCGTTATTTCTGACCCAACAGGACATGAGAATTGTGGATTCTGAGAGACACCATCTAAACTGAGCATTATACTTGAAAGCTTTTGGAATGGACGCTTTTGATAAAGTGAGTTTTATTTTAGGGAAAAAGAGGGCGTCACACAACTGCAAAAAAAAAAAAAAATACTAAAAAATCATTCAACTGCAGACAAAATAATCTGACCTGGTTAACAAGACACACATTTTGCTGTTAGTCTTCATGTGAGGCACTCACCTTCTACTGGATGGTCGCTCAAGAGATTAGTTCTCAGCATAAGCAGTGGCTATCATTCAGAGACTTTCAAGCTGTCGCCTGAAAGTCCATCGCAACCAGAGCAACGGACACACAACGTCACGACATATACTACATGTTGTCGCACATGCACATGGCACGTCTTGACAGTAGCATCCGAACCATACACCACCCGGCAACGAAATACATTGAAGTACTCACGCATACGTTCGCCTGCGAAAGTTTTATTTGTCTCGAAGTAATAACTGACACCCGGGAAAGCAATCCTGAGATAATTATTAATACAATGGGCTCATCATTTTTCTCCTTTCTAATCTTAATGTGTACCCGAAAGATGCTAATCGTATCAGAATAAGTTTTGTAAAGGGTAATTGCAGTTAGTTTAACTGTGGTCCAGGATAAGATAAATTTAATGAAAATAAAGCAATTAAAAGACCATAGCTTAATCATCTCTAACTTAGTTTAACAATCATGAAAGAAGATGTATATGTGGAAGAGTCCTAGAGACACCGGAAAGTTTCAGATTGATTATATTATGGTAAGATAGACATTTTGAACTAGGTTTTGAATTGTAAGACACTTCCAGGGGCAGATGTGGACTCTGACAACAATTACTAGTTAGGAACTGTAGATTAAAACTGAAGAAATTGCAAATAGGTAGGAAATTAAGAAGATGGGGCTTGGATAAGTTGACAGAACCAGACGTTGTTAATAGTTCCAGAGGGAGCATTTGGTAACGATTGACTAGAACAGGGAAAAGGTATACAGTAGAAGACGAACAGGTAGCTTTGAGAGACGAAATAGTTAAGACAGCAGAGGATTAAAAAAGGAAAAAGACAAGGCATAGTAGAAATCCTTAGGTATCACAGGAGATACTGAGTTTAACTCATGAAGAGAGAAAAATATAACGATGCAGCAAATGAAACAGACGAAAGAGAATACGAACGCATAAAAAATGAGATTGACAGGAAGTGCGAAGTGGCTAAACAGGCTAAAGAACAAATGTAAGGATTCTGAAGCATATTTCACTAGAGGAAAGAGAGATACCTGCTTTTGGAAAAATTAAGGAGGCTTCTGGAGGAAAGAGAAGCAGTTGTATGAAAATAAGTCCTAAGAAAAGAATAGAAAGCTGAAATTTGGAAGGAGTATATAGAAGGTCTATACAAGGGTGACGAACTTGAAGGCAGTATTGTAGAATGGAAGAGGATGTACATGAAGAAGAGATGGTAGAGATGACACTGCGAGAAGAGTTTGAGAGAGCGCTGAGAGATCTAAGTCGAAACAAAGCCCCAGATGTAGACGAAATTCCGTCAGATCTACTGACAATATTAGGAGAGCCAGTCATCTTCCATCTGATGTACAAGATGTATGAGATAGCCGAAACACCCTCAGATTTCAAGAAGAATGTAGTAATTCAATTTCAAACAAAGCAGGTGCTGAGAGGTGTGAATATCACCGAGCTACCATTTTAGTAAGTAATGGCTGCAAAATGTTAACACGAATTCTTTACAGAAGAATGGAAGAACTGGTAGAAGTCAATCTCGGGTAAGGTCAGTGTGGATTCCGTAGATATGTAGGAACTCGCAAGGCAATACTGACCCTATGCCTTAACTTACAAGATAGGTTAAGGAAAGGCAAACTTACGTTTATAGCATTTGTAAACTTTGAAAATGTTTTTGACAATGTTGACTGAACTGCTCTCCTTGAAATTCTGAAGGTAGTACGAGTAAAATATAGGGGGTGAAAAGCTATTTACAATTTGTACGGAAACCACACGGCAGTTCTTAGAGTCGAGGGTCATGAAAGGGAAGCAGTTTTGCTGTCTGGGCAGTAAAATAACTGATAATGTCTGACGTAGAGAGGATATAAAACATAGATTGGCAATGACAATGAAAGCGTTTCTGAAGAAGAGAAATTTGCTAGCTGTATATGTTAGGAAGTCTTGTCTTAAGATATTTGCCTGAGCGTAACCATGTATTGAAGTGAAACATGCACAGTAAAATAAATAATTTCTCAAACTGTAAAGTATAACAACTTCATAATAATTCCCCAAATTAGGTTACCAACCTATTACCCAGAACTGGTGAAAATCATAGGTGGAGGGGCTGGGTCATTGAGGTATTTTACTATGTGCGTTCCTATATCAATTTTCAAATTTCTCTCCTAACACTCGGAGAACAAAGTAGTACGAAAGCTAAGCGTCTCGAAAATGCCTTCCAATTTCTTGGAAGTTCTAATAAATCAGCAAACTGTGCAATGATGTAAGGAAATTATTATTATTGTTCTTTCGTTTCATCCTTCTTTGAAGTACATTAGATTAATCAATTTCTTATGTTCTGTGCCTTTCTTTCAGCCCTGTATTGCTTCATTCTTTCTGATCTTGGCTTTTTTTCTTCGTCAGGGATCCGGATCGTTCGTTCAGTTCTGATTTTTGATTGGAATCCCTCTTCCTTATCTTTATGTTGTTTTCAGTTTTATTTGTGAGCATATTTTCTGTGATTTGGAGTTCTTTTAAGTTGAAACTTCCTGGCAGATTAAAACTGTGTGCCGGACTGAGACTCGAACTCCAGACCATCGCCTTTCGCGGGCAAGTGCTCTACCAACTGAGCTACCCAAGCACGACTCATGAGGCGTCCTCACGGCTTCACTTCTATCAGCGCAGACTCCGCAGCAGAGTGAAAATTTCATTCTTTTAAATTCTTCTTCGTTTTCTTTAACCAATTTGACCTTTTTTTGTCGAAGTAATGAATTTTTTTTGATACACTATTTGAGCTCATTCTGAGGATGCGCCGGTAATGATTAATTCCCTTTTTCCTCGTTGGTCTAAGATTTCGTCGATTATTTGATAAAGTGTTTTATTTCTGATGAAGATTAGTTTGTTCTTCTGAAATTTGGGGCCTATTATATTTCGTCATATTTTCGCTTGTTTGGTCTCTAGCCTTTCGATTGGACCATGGTTGGTGATAGCTGTTCGGCTCCGTATAGGGCTTCTGGTTTGATTAAATTTTGACAATGGCTTATTTTTGCATTCCACGAGAGGGACTTTTTGTTACTTGTGTTCCTGGTGAGTTGGAAGGTCAGTTCAAATGTCTTACAGATTCTATAGCCTTTTCCTTGAGGGCTTCCAGATGAAGCGCTCTCCTAGATATTTGTATTCCTTGATGATTTCTGTTTTCTGTTCCCCTACTTTAAAATGTTTCGGTGTGTTTTTTATTTTAGATCATATAAAATATTATAGTATAATTATCATTATGTTATGACATTTTTTACATTCTGTCGTTATTGTTATTAAAATGTTAGGCGTCTGTGCCACGTTGATAGTGGAAGTGACAGCAAGTTATATTTGACAGATAGCTGAATGGGTCGGGGTGGGAGGGAGGGAGGGGAGCCAGAACAAACTGCAACACCTAATAGCGGAAACCTTGAAAGGCTCCTTACCCGCGGATGTTTCCTTCATGAAAGTCACAGATAAAGTGTCCTTTCACGGCTTTTGAAGGCTGAACATTCAAAATGCCTCAGAAAAAATTGTATAGGTTATGGATCACTGTTAATCGGTGCAGTGCTACTTCCATGACGAAGTTACTAAGACTACGGGAATGCAGTGTAATAAAGAGATCGCTTGTAAACGATGATCCGCTGAAGCACATTTGTGCGCACAATATAAGCACTTGTACTGGCGTTCTCATACAGCACAACGCGCGTTGCGTTAGCTTACGAAACAAGTAGCGGATCTATACCTGCCAGATCGAATCTGTGCTTCAGATTCTCGAGCTGGAACGTGAACTGTTAGGGCTGTCGTTTTTGGATGTCTTCCCGCGCACGTCGGTGCAAACGTAGGACCAGTCCCCTAATTTCACCATCAAATGTGCTGTTGCGACAAGAAAACATAGCAGATATATCGCTACGTACAGATCAAGAGCAAAGCCTCCATTCATTTTAGGGTAAGTAATCATTGCCAAGAACGAAGGATCAACCGCCTGTCGAAATAAATCGTAGATCCAAAGCAAACGGATGTCCATCGTATTCACACCTGTCAAGGGCGCTTTACAGATTCTCAAAAATTCATTAGCAGATCTTCTACACAAGACTTTCGATTCATAAATAATAATTCCATAAATTTCTTTAACTTTTCAAGCAAACCTCCTACGATGATGTCTTCGTATCTGCACTGTGATTGACTCCAGGTTTCGTTTAAGAATATTTACATAGGTTTTTGGTTATTGAATATTTGCCCTGGTATAATAATTTTCCTCTTCTAGTTTAGGTCTTAAGGCAAAAGCACAATGCAACGATCTGAGATCTCTGTGCCACGTAATAGATCATTCTGTTTGATTGTCTCCAACTTTCCAGTTTCTTTTGCTAACTGCGAAACCTGTTGCAACTGCACTTGAGCAAAACTGGAATTCATCGAGGAAAAATGACAACAGCATGATTTACTGCTAAAGGCGGCATGTTACTAGTGCACTTGAGAATTTGCACAGAATATCAGAGTTAACAGCATTAAAGTACTGGAAGCCAGAGTTTTTTTACCTCGATCAATCGCATATTATTTTGACAGTTCCGGAGGTGTACGACCACCTCGATACGGCTCTGATTTAGGTGAATTGAAACGGTTACTTTGAGACTGTAGTTTTCACTTGTTTTACTCGCACTACAGTTTTTCAGGGCAGATTATCATCATCATTGCAATTCCATTAAAACTGTATATGTTTGATGGTAGTTACATCAAAGAGTTTTCGTGTTATTGTAGGCATTCATATTATAGCATGAGCCGTTCCGGCTGCTTGGTGTAATTCGGAGGGAGTCTTTTTTTTTGCATTTAAATATTGGGGAACCTCTGCATGTGCGTGATTACTGTTTTATATGTTAATTTCACTTAGCGATTGCAGCAATAAGAATACTGGAAGTACAGTAGCTGCAGGAACTTACAGGCAGACGTTATGGAAAAGACGTCTTAGCCTGTGATTTCACTAATACGGAATTATATCGGTGACGGCATATAACCGCGACTAGTAAGCAAATAAAAGGATATATCGAATAATAAGTTCGGTTGTATCAACCCTTTCACTCGCACCGAATGAGTTGGTATAATGGTTAGTACAGTGGACTCGCGTTGGCGAGGCCGACGGTTCACATCCGCGTCCGGCCATCCTGATTTAGGTTCTCCGTGATTTTCCTAAATTGCTCCGTGCAATTGTCGGGATGGTTCCGTTTGAAGGGGACGGACGATTTTCTTCCACTTCCTTGACACAATCCGAGTAAATGCTAAGTCTCTAATGACCTCGATGTCGACGAGATGTTACATCCTAATCTTCCTTCCTTTCATTCACTTGTTACGCAGTCATACCTTTTTGTAGTAGATGCGGTAGGATGCGTTTAAGCATGCAAGGAAGAGTATTCTGTTAAAAAGGAATAAATATACCCTTGAAAAACTTGATATTTCATACGAATCTTAATTAGGTCAACAATATCATCAGCAAATATAAACAACCCGAAACAACTCTAATAATTACGTTTAATTTTCTGCTCGCAAAATTGAAAATTATCACTGGTAAAACCTAAAAAATTTTCTATAATTATTAGAGAGCGTAAAATCCAAAAGTCCGCTAGCAGGAAATATTTTTTTAATGATTACATAATTAGTGAACTTTTCACTACTGGATTTTTAGCTTGTGTTGCTATGTTCATTATATTACATGCAGTTTAATCGATGCAAATTAAAAGACATTATTTTCAGTAGTTAGTTGTGGTTCTCTAAGGAACCACTGGAAAGCTAACTATTAAGGGTATATGTATTTAACTGTTTTACGACACTCGGTGACCGAGAGGGTTATGGGATGTATTCGAAATCGCGACAAAGTAATGAGCTTATTATTGTGGATGTGTGAATCGACTTGAAAGACTTTTTTTATAAAAAAAAACTGTGGTGAAACTTCGAGTTTCATGTAGAAAGTGAACTATCGCAAGCAATCCCCAAGATGACTAAACAAATCATCTTTTTTTCAGGCAGTGAAATATGAATATTCTTGTACATGATTTCCTAGTTTTTAAATAGTTCAAAGCACTGAAATTTTGGATCACCATGTACTTGGAAGTTAAGTTTGTGCTTTGCGCACATTTTGAAAAACACCCAATAAGCAGTTAATCACAGCGCAAATGACTGGTACAAAAATGGAACAAAAACTGAGCACAGAGACATACAGTCTTCCACACAGAATAAAGTACTGTTAACCATAACATTCTCAGTCGTAAATTTTCGGTGCAAATAACTTTCCGCACTGAGTTTCTGTATGGCTGCAAAGACAAACTGTGGAAGAGAAATAGTGTGAAAAGAGCCAGGTAACAAAGTATCAACAAAAAAATGTTCATTTTCAAATTTTCGAATATTTTCTTATCAACTCAAATTTATTTATATACAGATAGAGAAGAGAATTTTCCTGTTGTTTTGCAGAAAGAAGATAAAAAGCCCACTTATGGTGCTGTAACTTCAGCTAAATATGTGTGGGTGAAAAGAAGGGAAAGAAATTGCGTATACTGCACGTGGAGCTCATCCAGAGACAAATTTATTTGGTTTCTGTTGTTCTACTGTTACTATAAAAATGAATCATCTGTGTTCTGTCACTCTGAACATACTACTTGACTTTCTAAAGAGCTACAACGCGGCGACTATAGGAGTCGCTGTTTCGATTTAAGCGGATTGGCCTTAGTCGGTACCGACAGCTGTTTCGGCGCAGCCAACCATAGTTAGCAGACGACAATGTGTTCGGCGCGTCTTCGCAATCGTAAACAAAAGCAAACGTCAATACACCGAGTTATAGATCACAGAAATGTTACATTATTTGAATTTGAAATGGCTTAAATTTGATGATAACTTCAATGAAGCTATTTTTTGCTACAAAATACGTAGTAGTCACTATAGAAATTAGCCAGTATGCGTATCACTAAACTTCATGATCCTCTTTAGCAAGGCTGCACTTTTTTCTGTGTAGGTAGCACCTCGCTTTCTAAACTGAGAAAGTGCGTGTAGTAGTTTATTTTGCTGCTTTTCAATGTCGCAGCATTTTACAACATTTAGCGCCATATTGCGAGCTAGCTCCAAATCAGAGCTCTCTTTCCAGAAACGGGATCGGAAAGTGTTTGAAGATGTCACCCACGATGAAGCAGTATCAGACTCATCACTTATTTTCAAAATAATATAAGTCGCTTCTTAACTCACGAGTCTGCATGGTGAAATTGACCCGGAAGCAATATGTCTACAACAATTATGCATACTACATTATTGGAAGCTAAGGTTGGTAGCGACCGGAAACAAGTGAATATCGTTCCGAACCCTACATTTATCGAAACAACGGCTCCTATCAGTCAGCATGTCATGTCTCGTTAGAAAGTGACCAAGTAGTCCAGTATCCCAAATAAATAGTGAACACCTACCTCTTTCTGGCATCACGTTGCGATACGTTAACGATGTTGCGCCTCGGCCGACGTTTTGCACCCATCGCCTCGCGGAATAGCGGAGACAACAGACTCTGTCGGCACTTTTGCGCAGAAACTGGCGCAATGATGGACGTCCCTTGTGCAAGCTCACGCCACACGACGACTGCGTGTGCTACACCAGGGTGAATCAGAAGAGCGAGCTGGGAGTTTTGCGCCGGTGCGGGCGGCGGCAGGCGCGCGCCCGCCGCGACCGGTCTCCCCGGCTGATTCACAGCAGCTGAGTGGTCGGACGTTCCGGCAAAAGATGACACCAAGGCGATCAGAAGCGCCGCTTTTGCCTGGCGGCTGGAGCATCTGGTCACCTGAAGTCTCCTTTGCACTACGCAAGGCGGTTTTCGGCGACACTAACGGTTATCGGTTACATTGTTTTTTTTTTCGACGCTAGTTTAACTTAAGTGTTAAAACCGGCTCGAAATAAGCTGTTTCTCAAGTAACAGATTTTCTGTTTTTTATTCCCATTACGAAATAAGCGGTTTCTCAAGTAACAGATTTTCTGTTTTTTATTCCCATTACTTCATGTAATGAAGGTAGAAGTCGAATAAAAATTGAAAAATTTTGATTCACTCAATTTCAAGATACATAGAATCAAAATATTAAATTAAATAGGCAAATAAAAGAAACTTAGTCCGTCCACTATTAACTGCTTTTCCCGAAAAATTCCAATTTTTTTGAATTTCTGCTAAAAATCGTGTTGTAATCGGGTATCACACCACTATTTAGGCATTGCGAATAGTCAGTGCTACAGAGTAGAACTCTGTTAATCGTGTTGGTTAATTGGTACCTTTTCAAGCGCACAGGCAAATAACGGCATATTATTTAGGCACAGCCAGCACATCAGCTACTTTCTGTTGTACGCTATGAATGAATTATTAAATTTATAATTTATTACTGTTACCATAATATCCTACCCTTTTTATTGCTGTTTGGAAATGACAGACAAATTTTTAATGAAGGTCGAAGCAAGAAAATAACTGTATACCCGGTAACAAATGCTCTGTCTGATCATGATGTTAATTATGAGTACATTGTAGAGATTCCTCAGTGGAAATCAGAATAATCAAGTATTCCAGGATAAACATTTTTAAGAATAGTTTACAAGGGATTACCTGGGATGACATTTGTAACGAAACAAATGAGGATGTAAAATTCAAATCATTATTTGACAATAACTTTCCACACAAGCTAATCAGAAAGAACACTAAACAGCCATGTAAAAAACCCATGGATCACTAGAGGGACTAAAGTACCTTGTGAATGAAAAAGGGAAAGGTATCATTTGGCAATAACTAGTAAAGATTATACAGTGATTGCACACTACAAAAACTACTTGAAGTTACTACGAAAGATTATTTAAAAAAATGGTTCAAATGGCTCTGAGCACTATGGGACTTAACTGCTGCGGTCATCAGTCCCCTAGAACTTAGAACTACTTAAACCTAACTAACCTAAGGACATCACACACATCCATGCCCGAGGCAGGGTTCGAACCTGCGACCGTAGCGGTCGCGCGGCTCCAGACTGTAGCGCCTAGAACCCCTCGGCCACTCCCGCCGGCAAAGATTATTTAAAAAATCAAGGAAATGCACATTACGTCAGCAATGAGAAATTCCAACAAAAAACTTATGGCTATGTGGAAAGTAGTAAAACGAGAGATAGGAAAAAAAAACACAGAACAGTATAACACTACTATTAATTTAAATGGAAGGGCCATAAATTATTAGTACTAGGTAGTAGATATGTCTAATAATCTTTCTTACAAGCAGTAGAAAATATGGGGACGGGCAGTTCAAGAAAAGCTCCAAGTAGTACGTCGAAGAAGTAAGTCACATAAAATTCATGGATGGTTCAATAACTTCGGTTTCTGAAATTACAAAAATTATATAATCTCTCACAAGAAACGCTTATCTTATGTTTACAGCAGAGTCCAAAAGACTTGTTCCCATTTAACAAGCTCTGTCTTTTCGTAAATATATAATTCATCCCTAACTCAGGCCATTTTTTTAGAGAACTTCAAATATGCCATTGTTAAACCGTTCTTTAAGAAAGGTGCTAGGAGAGATGTCAACAACCACCGACACGTTGCACTACTGACGTCATATTTCAAAATTTTGGGGAAGCTCATGTATTTTAGAATAATATCCCACTAGATCAACGATAATGTCCTCAGTGAATTACAGTTTGGATTTTAGAAGCGTTGCTCAACTGAGAATGCAGTTTACACGTTCACTCAACATATTTTACGTACATAAAATAACAAAAGAGCCCCAGTTGGTATTTTCTGTAACTGTGTGAATCACAACATTTTCTCATGGAAACTGGACTTTTATGGAATTGATGGGACAGACAAACAGTGGATGTCCTATCCTATCAAAAGAATGCAGAAAGCTATACTTAATGATACAAACATTGTAAGCAGCAAGATTCTTCTGACTGTGGAGAGTCTACTTACAGTATCCCACAAGACTCAGTTGTAGGTCCACTATTGTTTCTCACATCTGCAAACGACCCTCCGTCTAGTATACAACAATCAGAATTAGTTCTTCATGCATGTGGCCCTAGTATTGTAAGCAGTTCAAGCACACGCGCGGGAACATAGAAAACGGCAAGTAATTCTCTAAAAAGTATTATTGAGTGGTTTGTTGTGAATCGTTCCACTTTCAAATACAAAAAGGAAATATTCAGCTGTTCACATCTACACCTATGTTGAGTGCAGCAAACTGCCCAGTTTAAATTCTCACGAATTTAAAGCGAAAAAAAAACATTTTGGAACACCTGTAACAAATTCGTTCAGTCACATTTGCACTTCGAATTACCGCAAATCTTAGGGAGAGTCAAATCAGTAAGTTGATATATTTATTTTCATTCAATATTATCATATGGAATAGTGTTCTGGCATAATTCATCTTTAAGAAAGAAAGTGTCCATTGCTGAATAATGTGTTGTACGAATAATATGTGGTGCTCACCCATGATCATCTTGTTGGCATCTGTTTAAGGAGATAGGCATTTTGACTACTAACTCACGATATATTTATTCTCTAATGAAGTTTCCTGTAAATAATCCAGTGCAGTTCAAGAGGAACTATGGTGTACGTAACTACAATACCAAAGATAAAATGACATGCATTACTCCACATTAAGGTTGCCTTTAAGACAAAAATGGGTGCGCAATGCTTCTACTAGACTGTATCTTATCAGTTATCCAATGAAATAAAATGTCTGACAGACAGCAAAATTAAATTTGAAAACAAACAGAAAAAGTTATTCCTTGATAATTCCTTCTATTCCGTATAGGAATTTCTATTTTTGTTATTCATAGAAAATGATGAATAGAAGTTACTAACTCAAAATTTATTTAAAAAAAAAACACACGTATATGGTCAGCATGTAGCGATACTTACATATGAATGTGGAATGTGAATATAAACTGGCTCATTCAACATCAGTGCTTTTCATCCATGGAACATGAAACAAGAACGAAGAAATATCTTCAAAGAAGTACATAAGTTTGCATGTCCGTGTAAATATGTAAAACGCTAATGAAAAGTTCGCATTTTATTATCTAAGTGCTTGTCTTACTTAAATAATATTACAACGTAGATTCTGACGGCCGTTATTTGCGTCCTTGGTGGTTTTACTTTTATGGGAATTAGGCCGAGCTCCAGGTACGTTTCTGAGACTAGCTTTTCGTTTCCTAATCCAGGAGACATCATCCAGGTATACAAAGACTCAGATAGCAGTTTCAAACTTAAACAAGATCAGTGAGCCGAACTTTTTATGTATCCGTGTACGTGTTCGTATACGTATGCGTCGGATCGTGACGTCATCGGATCTCTGCCTTTCGCGCCGACGTATGTTTATGGAGATTGTACTTGATGGCACTGTTCGCTTTGTGTAGCAGTCAACTTGTATCATTTCAGTCCTTCTTATTTTCTGTTAAAGTTTTTTTTTGCGCTTTTGAAGGATTCTTTGCTATTAAAGGTATGTTTATTGTAGTTGGGAAGAGATGACACTGTTCGCTTTATGTAGCAGTTTATTTGTATCATTTCAGTGCTTCTTATTTTCTGTTAAAATTTTTTTGTGATTTTGAAAGATTCTTTGCTATTAAAGGATCCATTGCTGCTGAAATTGTCTTCGTGTTTTTGAGCAGTTGGCATTCTTGGAGTTCGTAATGCTTGCTCCATTCACTGCCTCCGCATACCAAGATGGTATGAGGCCTGAAGGCGGTCAGTAACTGATCGAAACCAATAACAACAAAAATAAAGGTTTCTTGCGATCGAAACTTTATGTTCATTTTAAAGTACTCAGAAACACCGCTGTTCTCCGAGAGAAATCTTCTTAAAAATTACATTTGAAATTAGACAAGTTGTCTGCGTTAGAGCTAAGAAGAAAGTAAAGGAAACAGGGCTAACTATAGTAAGCTCTGAACACACGTCGTCACAACTACGCGGGCTTCAGATGATCTGAGCTTCTTTGAAACTGCTCTCTGAGTCTTTATAGCCTCTGGTGATAGAGCCTTTCTCCAACATTAGGCACAGAAACATTCCTTGGACCACGACCGTAATACCAATGAAACAGAAATTTGTTAAAAGAGTTTATCCTCATTATTTTATGCGCACAATGGGCAGTTATTTTAGAAAAATCGATATTTCATTCTCTTTCATTTTCTACATTGGTTTATACTCGCACATATACATCTCGCTCTTAGCTCAACGAATCATTATAATCTCCGGGGTAGAGAGGGATTTTTTTTTTAACTATACACTGAAGTCTGTTCCTGTTCCACTCGCGATTGCACCGTGAGAAGAATGTCTGCTTTTACGCCTCTCTGTGAGCCCACATTCATCTTATAAATTCTCTACGGGACGATTACATAGCGGGCTGAACATCCGTGGTTTGTACATTGAAACATACGTCTTAGAGTTTGGCAAGCACGTTTTTGAGAGATGTACGTTGTATCGCCTGTGATGATGATGATGATGATGATGTTTGGTTTGTGGAGCGTTCAGCTGTGCGGTTATCAGCGCCCGTACAATTTCCCGATCCTTATACAGTACAGTCTCGACACTTTCACGAATGATGATGAAATGATGAGGACAACACAAACACACAGCCCTGGGCAGAGAAAATCACCAACCAGGCCGCGAATCAAACCCGAGACGCTGTGAACCAGAGGTTTCTGCACGCTAAGATTTCTCAATATTTACTTTTCTGTCTCTCAGTAATGAAACAAGTCTGTGACCATTCGCTCAACCGTTCTCTTATTGACAGTACAGACCTTCAAATCCGGACGACCACACCTGGCTCGTTGGAGAACGTACGTACTTTATAAAAATTAACTTCCGCTTGGGAAAAGAATGATCAGTTTCTGCAAAATCCATAGCTCTTGTTAGGTCTGGGCGGCTGTGCATACTTCACGGTAACATTACATCAGCTTTGGTTAGTTTTGTAAACCAGACGTTTTTTATATCTGTACTAAAATAAAGACCTTATCGCATTAGCTATGCTGGAAAGAGAAGAGAAATATATGAGGAAATGTCAGTCAAATGCTTAAGTTTTGTCTGTTGATATATTCGTCGCAGGTGGTCCATATGACAATACGCATGACGTTCAATAAGTAATGCAACACATTTTTTTTTCTGAAAGCAGATTGGTTTTTGAAACCTGGTAGTCAAGGAAGGCAGGATTCGGTTACGATTGTGGATGGGGCCATAATCAGTTACTATTGGTTCCCTTTTGCAATTCCACGCATTTTAAACGATAATTCCAGACTCAGCAATAAATAAGATATCACACGTTATTAATGCAAGAATATACAACTGTGTAATTAATAGTGCTTTCAGTGCGTTACAATTTACCAAATGAACATAAAATACAGACACAGCAAATAATGTTTTAAAAACAAGAAAATGTGATCCCAATTAGAATGTTAAGGGAAGTAACCACAGTCATGGGTGAAGGCCTTTAACGCAAAAAACGGCAATTATAAAAAAGTTTACCAAACGCACTGTAAAACAACAATGCAATAGCAAAGGTTAATTTAAAAAGCCAGGCAACTGATCACCAAATGGATGAGACAAAATGTTGGTAAACTTCACAAGATGGTAACTCAGAGTAGTGGCAGTCTAACGAATGACTAATGATAATTTTACTGACCATTTAAACCTGCTATAACGCCAAGAATGGCAATTATATAAAAAATTTTAAAAACATACAGCAAAACAGTGAATACAACAGCAAAAGTTAATTTAAAAGCACTGCTGGTATGACTAATTGATATTTAGTTTTTTGCCTTTTTATTAATAAAAAAATAAAAAAAAAACGATTGTCACCGGGACCAAAGAAATATCAAAATGTACCGGCTCTTCAGAACTAAAATACCTGTATTGGTTTTAACCGGTCGGTTTTTCCCATCCCATTGCCAGGGTATCTTCATCATCGGAGGGCCTGGTTCTTTCAGGCTAGTTAGGCCCTGACTAGAAGGTTTCTGCTGAAAGAACACAGTACGTTAAATGTTCCGTTGATCTACTGGCTCCCTACTCCTCAGTCAGTAGAAGCCGTTAGACGTTTAAATGCTTCGGCCGCTTGTCATTTGTTTTTAATTACAGGCAGACTTATATAGTTAACGGAATGGAGAGAGGTTACCATTGTTGTCTACCTTTTTACTGTTTTGGACTTCACTCTATTACACACCGATTCCTTTCGTTGTGGTAAGTGTACATACTACTGCGGAAGTGTGAAGCAAAGGTTAATGTGCCTGCACTGTCAGAGGTGGGTGTGGTTTGTCTCCCCCCTCCCCCCTCCCCCCTATGCACCCCGACCCCCCCCCCCTCCCAACCTCACCAGTCACCACCGTCCCCATCCCTTGTACGGCTCCACACCCCGGGGTGAACTTGTCGTTAGGATCTGACGCATTCCGCACAAAAGGTGGCGTAAATTTCCGCTGACCAACTACGCTGTACTCGTATCATCGACAACTATGGAAACACCATAATGAAGTCCGTTTCAAAGATACCAACGCTATAGTAACTAGTGCGCTGTTTCAAGGCAACGGAGCATTGAAAATTTGTCTCAGACGTGTTACCTTCGAATATATAATGTCAGTTAATGACGCAACGGTGGCGAAACCCGTCAGGAGAACTAGTATAAACATCAGTAACGTTCCGCTGTTCATGTAACCACCATGGTCTTGTGGTTAGAGTGATAAATGTGAATAGGGTAATAGGTGTGAAATATGTTCAAATCTCGCTACACGCAGTGTTTTGTTTCTTTTTTCTTTTATCTTTGAGTTTGTAATAGATTGTTGGACGTTATTATTGATGTAATAAATGGCTGTGACTGGAACATGGACCTGTAACATTATTTATATTCTTCCTTGTCACAAATAACTGTTTCCTTACGAATGTTGCGATTTCCGAGGTAGCACCAACTACAGCCATGTGCTAAAATCTTTCATTGTAGACTACTTAGCCTATTTGAATTCCCAATCGTAATCATTTGTACAGTTAAACTAAAAAGAAAGCAGCCCCTGTTGCTTCAACCTACTTCTGAAGACATTCTGTTTAGTACTAGTCAGCCTACTTACAGGTCTTTTCTACTGGTTTGAAGCCATTTTCCATCTAGGCAATCATTCTTACATAATGTTTTGCAATCGTACACACGTGTAACAAAGGACCAATTTTTGCTACGAGAAATATAATTCCTCTATACACACATGACGATAGTGTTAATATTTTATACCTTATATACTTAGCAAGGTATTCCTGTTTGACATCTTAAGGGGTTTTAACCTTGTATGTAGACTTAAATAGTGTGTAGCTTTCCCAAACCTGCATTTCCTATTTCTTTTGTCACTTCTCACGATTTATTTTCTCAAAATACCTGCAATGCTTTGGTGTTATCATAATGTAGTAGCAAAGAGCGGAATTTGTGTACATTTTCGGTGAATTTCGACCAACGGCAACCATTTTAATTACTTGGTGTAGTAAGGTGTTGTCGTACTAATAATTCGATAAATTTTCATTGTTTCTGCTAGTGACAGGTTGAAATAATTTTAATACTGTAATTAGATTATAGGCTCATTTGACACTTTGCTTCGTCCGCAACTTAATTTGTGCTTATAAGGATTCCAGTGTTACTTTTCTTTGAAACCTGATCTGTGTCATTACTCTTGTTATACAAGCAGTATGACTTAATTACCCTTGACTCAATATCCTGTTCCTACTACTGCAGTCTTCTGTAATTGAATTACTACACATTTTTTAATAGTGGGTAGAGGCATGGCAAGAAATGTATAGAGAACGTAGACACACCACATCGTATCCGTTATGTGGTACGTGTGGACCACATGACACATTGGATAAGTAAATTGAATTTAACTTCAGGCCATGACTAGCGATCACATGTACACTGAACCAAGTCAAAAACTTCCACAATGAGCACAAGAGAACACTGGAAGTTGAACATAATATGACGTGGGAGATAAGAGTACAGCAAAGCCCGTCACTGAAAAAATATAATCAGCCCCTAACGGCTACTCTGGGATGGCCTATGTGGGGTCTGGGTTTGCTTCCTCCGCACCCCACAATCCCCTCCCTCAATCGGCCAACTAAGGTTAACATTTCAGGACGCAATGGAAAATCAGTTTCACATACCAGCAGAAAATACGTACAGCATCAAATGTCTGTTGTTATGCTGAAGGCAGTTGTCTTCCATGGTAAAATATAGTCTCGAAGCGGTTGTTTTCGTACTGTAGCAACAGTTGAGAGGTTAACAGCATATTGTCTTGGTAGAGAAGTTTGAGTTTATGACAATGCTCTCTTTTGAAAAACTTTCAATGGTATCTTGATGCAGAGTTATTAGTTTTCATAGGTTTAACTTACAGTTTATTTTCTTCCCATAATGGAAATAAATGGGATGTGTGACGATGATAATTAACTGACTGGTGTATTTTAACCCTTTAAGGTATTGAACTATGCGTATATGATCATATGAACAGTTTTATATTCATTGTTTCAAAGTACCGTACTTTACCCGTATGTGTCACTGCCCACCAAAGGCGCATTGGTTATAGTAAAATTACTACATGTTACTGTGGCTGAGGAAAGGTTGCATTTTGCATTATTGCATGTGAAATGACTTAAAACAATTCCGCTTTGGTGAAAAACACAGAACAGTTCCACATTTTCTGCATTTTACGCTGACTATCCCTGAGGGCAAAGTCTACATCTTCCTTCTTGTCCCATTCGCTGGCCAGTGACCAAAACTGTCACATTGTGTATCATTCACTGGCGCAGGAGCTGCTCTTTTCTTCTTGTGGTCAGTACTCAAAGTCAAGCTTCCTCTTCCCAGAGAACGTAAGTCCATTTGTAATGCCTCAGGTTAATAATTCGCTAATATAGTACTTTTGTATAATAACTCGCCTTCAAGACTTCCTAATTCCGATCCCAAAGAGTGAGTTGCACAACAAACAACAGCACCATAAAGTCGAAAGAAACTGCTATACTCTTAACTGATGCTCACATAACCTTGCACTATGTCTGCTGAATTTGCACACTATTCAGAAACTTTTCACCGGGGAGCTTAAACGTCGCTTCCAAGCACCATTACCCATCCAAGGACGAAACTTGAAACATGTTGTAGAAAACAGTGTGCAATTTCGATGTTGTCTGAGAACGATAGTACCAAATAACTGGTTAATTTTCAATATAGCACAGAAAACAATGGAATAAGACAGACTTAAACGACATACTTTACAAATAAGCCTCCAGAAAATAAGACCAATATTGGCAAGAAATTACACTTAAACTGAATTAAAATAAACTAAATAAAAACAATTATTTTTCTGTCCCTAAACGATGCTAGCAGTTTCTTTACGGTTGTCGATTCTAAGCAATATTGGTCACCTTAGAGAACCCAGATGGAAAGAAAGAAAGTCATTTGTATGATATGCATCTTCAGGTTTTGGCGGCGCAAAGACTGTACCATTATGTTTCGGGTGTGCAGCCGCAAGAAATCTCCTTCTTCTTCTTCTAATATTTCAGCTGTATAACGTTCAGCCATCTTCAGAGTGAGCCGCAAGACCGCCGCTCCAGTGCTCGCTTCGTCCCTTTATACGATGCTACGATGATGGTTTTGAGTAAGGGACTGAATTTTGCACCCACGCCACAGGTTCTGCCATTGCCTTCGTTTATCAGCGCCATTGAAGAAGCTGTTCGACCACTTCCCTCGGATTCAGCAGAGGAAATAAGACGTGAAACATGCCGTGCAATTATGAAGGCTCGCCCACAAAGGAGCAATATATCTGTGGCAGAGAGGGCTGCTCTACGCAAGCTTCGCCTGGATACTCAGACGGTGGTATTCCCAGCAGATAAAGGTAATGCTACTGTTTTATTGTCTCGGGACGAATACCTTGATAAAATGTACAATTTATTGAGTGACAGCATGTACCGGAAGATCAGCAGGGATCCCACTAATCGAGTGGCGAAGAGAACTGTTTCGCTTCTGAATGATTCTCCCTTTCCACCAGAAGTTGTTCGGAGATTGAAACCAAGTGGTCCAGTGCCTCCTAGACTTTATGGACTACCAAAGGTCCACAAGAAAGATGTCCCTCTACGCGCCATAGTGAGTAACATAGGCTCTCCGACCTATGACGTTGCCAAACATCTGGCATCATTGTTGAGGCCTCTTGTGGAAAAATGTACCCACCACATAAGAAACTCGGCTGACTTCATTAGTAAACTGAAATCATTGAAAATGAACCCGTCTGATATATTAGTGAGTTTTGATGTGGTGGCTTTATTTACAAAGGTTCCCCTTCCAGAATCTCTACAGCTTATTGAAAGAAGTTTTGACAAAGAGATTTCAGCTTTATTTAAACATGTTCTGACCTCCACATATTTCTTATTTAACAACGAATTTTTTGAACAGACGAACGGAGTCGCCATGGGTAGTCCCTTATCCCCTCTGGTGGCCAATTTATTTATGGAGGACTTCGAGGAGAAGGCGCTTGAATCTGCTGACTTGAAACCCACGGTATTCTGGAGGTATGTTGATGACACCTTTGTAGTTTGGCCCCATGGTGAAGACAACCTGCAAGACTTCTTAAGACATCTGAACTCCCTCCACGATCAAATAAAGTTCACAATGGAAATTGAAAAGGAGGGATGCCTTCCATTCTTGGATGTTTTGGTTCGGCGCAGAGAGGATGGCACTTTGGGACATGAAGTAGATAGGAAGCCGACGCACACCGATCTGTATTTACGTGCAAATAGCTGCCACCATCCTGCCCAGATATTGAGTGTTCTCCGAACTTTGACCCACAGAGCTCATCTTATTTCTGACGAAAGCAGTCTGCAAGATGAACTTTCCCACTTACAAAGAGTGTTTGATGACAATGGGTACTCTCCACAACAAATACAGAGGGCACTAAAAATGAAACCGAAAGAGGCCACAAAGAAAGCAGAAGAAGATGAAGAAACCTTTAAATCGATGGCCTTCCTGCCGTATGTGGGTAGCCTCTCATCAAAAATAGGACGCATCCTTGGCAGACACAAAGTAAAAGTGATTTTTCGTCCTCCACCCAAGACAGCTGCACTCGTGGGCTCCGTGAAAGATGATTTGCTGCTCCGAAAATCTGGAGTTTACAAAATTCCATGTGAATGTGGCCTTTCTTACATCGGACAAACAACTCGTACTGTCCAAGAAAGATGTACAGAACACCGGAGGTACACATGACTTTTACAACCTAATAAGTCGGCAGTGGCAGAGCACTGTATTGATAATGGTCACAGTATGTTGTATGACAACTGTTGTGTCTAGACAAGACAGCCTAGACACAATGAGAGGAAGCCGAAAGGCACGCGCTTAAACTCACGCAGGCTGGCGTGAGGTCTGAAACAGGATACGTAATGAATGCTATAAAGAAAAGTACGTAGCTTCTGGAATACTTAACTTTAATCCACATTTGTAGAACATCGCTCTTGATGATACATTAATAGAATCTCAATATCAATTGAATACGGCGCCTTGCTAGGTCGTAGCAAAAGTAGCTGAAGGCTATGCTAACTATCGTCTCGGCAAATGAGAGCGTAGTTGTCAGTGAACCGTTCCTTGCAAAGTCGGCTGTACAACTGGGGCGAGTGCTAGTCAGTCTCTCTAGACCTGCCGTATGGTGGCGCTCGGTCTGCAATCACTGACAGTGGCGACACGCGGGTCCGTCGTATACTAGCGGACCGCGGCCGATTTAAAAGCTACCACCTAGCAAGTGTGGTGTCTGGCGGTGACACCACAACAACGTCGAAATTTTGGCAACTACATCATCCTTTTGGGACTCGATAGTGAAGGAGGCGATTGAAATTCGCTTGACGACGAATTTAATTAATAGAGATAGTGGTTTCAATCTTGATAAATCATGGAATCCGGCACTTGCTCTAATAAACTCACAAAGACGTCGTCACAGTGCAGCTCACAGTGATATATCGATATGCCAACACAGATCAACTGCGGAGTCATAGATACAAACTCGCGCATTATGCACGTCTCTGCCGCCGACCAACGTCTCTGGCGCATTTGCATCTGTGGCCGCATGCGCAGTCGCGCCGGTACACGAGTATAAAGGGACGAAGCGAGCACTGGAGCGGCTCTCTTCCGAACAGAACCCAGACTGTCGCCGTGTTTTTTTAATTGTCTGTCTATTGGTTTTCTGCTTCCTGTGTGTTTTATTAGCTTCATCGACCCTGTGTTTTATGTTTTACGCTCCAGAATTTTCTGCCATTTTTACCTTTAAGTCACCGATTTTATCGCCAACTGTTATTATTTTTTATTATCTTCAACCTTTTAAAAAATTCTGTATGCTGAAGAGCGGCGTAATAAGCTGCTGCCAACCCGCCCCCTTAGGGGGAATCGAAACCCAATAAAGGAAAAAAGAAACTGGAGCGGCAGTCTTGCGGCTCACTCTGAAGATGGCTGAACGTTATACAGCCGAAATATTAGAAGAAGAAGAAGGAGATTTCTTGCGGCTGCACACCCGAAACTTAATGGATCATTCGTATGAGTTTGTTGTCTTTTATTTACAGTGTCCGTCACCCGATACGGTGTTTCCTGAAGTAATTGGATCTTGTTAATTCGCAATGACAGTGGTTCCTCACTCAAAAATGATTCATCATGTCAGGGGGACCACTATAATGGCAAATAATGATTTTAACTTCCCATAGTACAATCGAGATGTAATATCAGTAGTAACACGCCCACGGCACAGTGTTGTGATTACTCGATGAACACATACTTTACATTATTTCAGCAGTCGAATTTCACAGTGCTCATTGACGTGCGGGACACAGACAGAGCTCAAGAAGAATGACGTAATTAGAATTTCAAAGAAGGCAGATGCCGACAGAGTGGGAATAGTACAGAACCATCAGTTCCATAAGTGACTCAAATTACTTACAAAATGGAAAGACTGGTAGAAGTAGACCTCGGAAAATACCAGGTTCCGTTCCGGAGTAATGTACGAACAAGGGGAGGTAATACTGACTTCGCTACTTCTCTCAGGTGAACTGTAAAAAGACAAACTTACTTTCGTAATACTTGTATAAATTGAAGGTGGAGGGGGAAGAAAGGAAAGGAAAGGGACTGCTGATGTCAGCAACCGATTTCTCATACACAAACAGCAGTTGACCGCCGTTGCCTGGTGAAACGTTGTTGTGATGCCTCGTGTAAGGAGGAGAAATGCATACCATCACTTTTCCGACTTTGATAAAGGTCGGATTGTAGCCTATCGCGATTGCGGTTTATCGTATCGCGACATTGCTGCTCACGTTGGTCGAGATCCAATGACTGTTAGCAGAATATGGAATCGGTGGGTTCAGGAGGGTAATACGGAACGCCGTGCTGAATCCCTACGGCCTCGTATCACTAGCAGTCGAGATGACAGGCATCTTATCCGCATGGCTGTAACGGACCGTGCAGCCACGTCTCGATCCCTGAGTCAACAGATGGCGACGTTTACAAGGTAACAACCATCTGCACGAACAGTTCGACGACGTTTGCAGCAGCACGGACTATCAGCTCGGAGACCGTGGCTGCAGTTACACTTGACGCTGCAACACAGACAGGAGCGCCTGCGATGGTGTACTCAACGACGAACCTGGTTGCACGAATGGCAAACCGTAATTTTTTCAGATGAATCCAGTTTCTGTTTACAGCATTGTGATGGTCGCAACCGTGTTTGGCGACATCGCGGTGAACGCACATTGGAAGCGTGTATTCGTCATTGCCATACTGGCTTATCACCCGGCGTGATGGTATGGGGTGCCATTGGTTACACGTCTCGGTCACCTCTTGTTCGTATTGACGGCACTTTGAACAGTGGACGCTACATTTCAGATGTGTTACGGCCCGTGGCTCTACCCTTCATTCGATCCCTGCGAAACCCTACATTTCAGCAGGATAATGCATGACAACATGTAGCAGGTCCTGAACGGGCCTTTCTGGATACAGAAAATGTTCGACTGCTGCCCTGGCCAGCACATTCTCCAGATCTCTCACCAATTGAAAACGTCTGGTCAATGGTGGCCGAGCAACTGGCTCGTCACAATATGCCAGTCACTACTCTTGATGAACTGAGGTATCGTGTTGAGGCTGCATGGGCAGCTGTACCTGTACACGCCATCCCAGCTCAGTTTGACTCAATGCCTAGGTGTATCAAGGCCGTTATTATGGCCAGAAGTGGTTGTTCTGGGTACTGATTTCTCAGGATCTATGCACCCAAATTGCGTGAAAGTGTAATCACATGTCAGTTCTAGTACAATATATTTGTCCAATGAATATCTGTTTATCATCTGCATTTCTTCCCGGTGTAGCAATTTTAATGGCCATTAGTGTAGAATGTTCGTTCACCAGTGGTGTGCTGTGCTCCAAGACAATAAGGTCCGTGTTCATACAGCACGCATCGTCCACGACTGGCTTTGTGAGTACGAGAACGGAATATCGCATCTCCCCTGGCCAAGCGAGGACGAATGTCGCATCGCCTCTGGTCACCAGACCTCAGTATTATTGAGATTTTGTGCTCTACTTTGGAGAGAAGGGTGCCTGATCACTGTCCACCACGTCATCGCTACCTAGACCTGCCTCTATTTTGCAGGAAGAATGGCATGAGATTCGCTTCAAAACCATACAGGATTCATATTTATCCATTCTTTAACGATCTGAAGCTGTTTTCAATGCCGATGGATTTCCTACACCGTATCAGCCACGGTAATGTGTCGTGCTTTTGGTGTTTTGGTATTTTTGTCCAGCCCCTGCGTGTATGGATCATAAGTTGATGAGTTTCCGCGGCACTCCCTACAGACTCGACTCGCTATGATTGCAACATAAACAGCAATCATTAGCCACCTGCGTCTTTTTCTGTTATCACATAACTCACAGTTTTTTCTGTCACTCCTACTGTATACATTATTTCCTTTCAGATGTTGATTTTCACTTGGATGGCTAAAAGTCTGCCTAACTGACGTGGAAAACGGGTTTAGACCAGTATATAAAGACAGAACGCTCCCACAACAATCTACGTTATCACGGAAAGCGTCGATGACAAAAAGCTTTCTTGATGCACCAGAGGAAAAACGAGAAAAATTCCAATTACTAGTTGAGATATTGCACTGGTACGCGCACGAGAAAATAAAATTTGGGTGTGTAGTAGCAAATTTGCGTTTCTCTAATATCGCTAGGGAAGGCAAGATGCAAACAATGGACACCATTTCGCCGATGGGCAATATCGTGGTACGTAGAACTATCCATACAGATATGAAAATCTGGATGACATATTAACGGAAAATCCAACAGAAGATTGGGAACACATACGAAAAGCTGTGCAATCCTTGTTGTCTTATCGCCTTTATCGCCACGAGACAAGCCCGTGCGTGTCACGTAGATGTTATCACTGATTTGCTTTTCCGCCACAGATGTGCGATAAATAGTGAATGGGACCGTGTGGTATACTAACGAATACTCAACACTTTTCCTGGAAAATTAGTACATCTCCCAGGTATTAGCCTGTTACCGGTAGACAGCTACAAAGCGTCATGTAAGTGCACAGTTAAATTAGGTGCCATTTCGCTTGTTTCTGCTACAGCTATATTAATTATAAATTTGCGAATATAAAATTACTTCGCTAATGTAAATATAAAACTGATTTCAGAGACATATGCAACTCCGCAATAGCCGGCCGGTGTGGACGTGCGGTTAAAGGCGCTTCAGTCTGGAACCGCGTGGCCGCTACGGTCGCAGGTTCGAATCCTGCCTCGGGCATGGATGTGTATGATGTCCTTAGGTTAGTTAGGTTTAATTAGTGCTAAGTTCTAGGCGACTGATGACCATTGAGCGGATACAGCTGTAGTTAGAGTATCTAACGTACATTTACTGTTACGTCTGCCGTAATACTCTGAAATATTGCGGGGGATCTTGGAAACACCTCTCTACGAAATTATCGTCAGTGGTTTATTTCTTACGAAATACTCAAAATTCGAATATAAAATACTATGATCTTGAGGTTTAAGCTCTTCTGTCCGTGTTTGCTTAGAAATAGATTTGCTTTTGGAGAGGGTCCACCTTGAACAAATCAATTTTTATTTTCTTTTTTCTTCCTCAGACATGTTTCGCTGAAGTGCCAGCATAGTCGTTAGGTCTTTTTTATTGTAATTTAATGCAGTTGTTTTGTTTCACAGTTCAAATATTTTGTTTCCATTGTGATTGAGGAAGATGTTGGCTAGTTGTCCACTGACCGGCGACCCCATGGGACGTCCATCCTGTCGTGAGTAGAACTGGTTGTTAGATCAGAAATAGGTTTGCTTTGTAATTAGTTTTAGAATGGTAGCTATTTCTTTTATGTGAGGTTTGAGAATTATGTTGTTCTAATTGTTTTTTTGATGATGTCAATGTTCTCAGTAGTCGAAAATATTAGTACGCCTGTTATACACAGACCCTTCTAAAAAAAATATCGCGCACATGTTCACAAAACAGAGTGTGAAATGGTTAAAACAGAAGAATCTCAAGACACCTACATTTACATCTACATCTACATCCACACTCCGCAAGCCAACTGACGGTGTGTGGCGGAGGGTACCCTGAGTACCTCTATCGGTTCTCCCTTCTATTCCAGTCTCGTATTGTTCGTGGAAAGAAGGATTGTCGGTATGCTTCTGTGTGGACTCTAATCTCTTTGATTTTATCCTCATGGTCTCTTCGCGAGATATACGTAGGAGCGAGCAATATACTGCTTGACTCCGGTGAAGGTATGTTCTCGAAACTTTAACAAAAGCCCGTACCGAGCTACTGAGCGTCTCTCCTGCAGAGTCTTCCACTGGAGTTTATCTATCATTTCCGTAACGCTTTCGCGATTACTAAATGACCCTGTAACGAATCGCGCTGCTCTCCGTTGGATCTTCTCTATCTCTTCTATCAATCCTATCTGGTACGGAATCCGCACTGCTGAGCAGTATTCAAGCAGTGGGCGAACAAGCGTACTGTCACCTACTTCCTTTGTTTTCGGATTGCATTTCCTTAGGATTCTTCCAATGAATCTCAGTCTGGCTTCTGCTTTACCGACGATCAACTTTATATGATCATTCCATTTTAAATCACTCCTAATGCGTAGTCCCAGATAATTTATGGAATTAACTGCTTCCAGTTGCTGACCTGCCATTTTGTAGCTAAATGATAAGGGATCTATCTTTCTATTTATTCGCAGCTCATTACACTTGTCTACATTGAGATTCAATTGCCATTCCCTGCACCATGCGTCAATTCGCTGCAGATCCTCCTGCATTTCAGTACAATTTTCCATTGTTACAACCTCTCGATACACCACAGCATCATCTGCAAAAAGCCTCAGTGAACTTCCGATGTCATCCACAAGGTCATTTATGTATATTGTGAATAGCAACGGTCCTATGACACTCCCCTACGGCACACCTGAAATCACTCTTACTTCGGAAGACTTCTCTCCATTGAGAATGACATGCTGCGTTCTGTTATCTAGGAACTCTTCAATCCTATCATTCAATTGGTCTGATAGTCCATATGCCCTTACTTTGTTCATTAAACGACTGTGGGGAACTGTATCGAACGCCTTGCGGCAGTCAAGAAACACGGCACGTACCTGTGAACCCGTGTCTTTGGCCTTCTGAGTCTCGTAGACGAATAGCGCGAGCTGGGTTTCACACGACCGTCTGTTTCGAAACCGATGCTGATTCCTACAGAGTAGATTTCTAGTCTCCAGAAAAGTCATTATACTCGAACATAATAAGTGTTCCAAAAATCTACAACTGATCGACGTTAGAGATGTAGGTCTATAGTTCTACACATCTGTTCGACGTCCCTTCTTGAAAACGGGGATGACCTGTGCCCTTTTCCAATCCTTTGGAACGCTACGCTCTTCTAGAGACCTACGGTACACCGCTGCAAGGAGGGGAGCAAGTTCCTTCGCGTACAAAAGCTCAACAAGGAGGACACTCTTATACGTCCGGTGGTAAATTTCAGAAGTGAACCCACATATCACCCAGGTAAAGAAACATACGCATAGTTACAGAAACATACACAGAAGCGCACGCAAAACCGAACAGCTGATACAAAAAACCAATAACGGCAACATACCCACAACCGCCATACATCATTCGACGTGTACATGAATATCCGCACCACTAAGACCATCAGCATCATCAAACAGGAATTAGAACAATATAATGTCCTTCCCAACATCCCCCCGAAAATAGCTAGAATTCTAAAATTAATCACAGAGCAAAACTATTTCTAATTTGACCACCAGTTCTACTCATAACTGGATGACTTCTCATGCGATCACCAGTCGGTGGACTTCTAACCAACATGTTCCTCAATCACATTGAAAACTGTGAACCAAAACAACAACATTAGATTATAACGAAAAAAAATCACTGACGCCGCTGAAACGACAGCGGAACGTGTTTGGGGAATTAAAAAAAAATGTTGTGTTTTGGTCAAGGCGGATTATTGGTAGGAGTGCTCCGTCTGTCCGCCTGCTGCAAATCTTTTTATTTGACGCCATTTCGGCAACCTGTGCGTCGATGATGAAATGATGGCGAGAACAACACGACACCCAGATCTCGAGTGGATAAACTCTCCAACCCGACCGGAAATCGAACCAGGATTCCCTGCATGGCAATCTGTCGCGCTGACCACTCAGCTACGAAGCAGGTAACACGCCAAATTTCGCGACATTTTAAAAAAAATAGAAAACTTATTAGCAGATGATCAGATTGGCTTTAGGAAAGGTAAAAGCACCAGGGAGACAGTTGTGACGTTGCAGCTGGTAATGGAAGCGAGACATAAAAAGAATCAAGAGACGTTCATAGGATTTGTCGACCTACAAAAAGTATTTGACAGTGTAAATTGGTACGAGATACTCGAGATTCTCAGGAAAATAGGTGTAATCTGTAGAGAAAGACGGTTTAATGTACAATATCGCACCCCGGAAAGAAAAGGGACACAAGTCGAAAAACGGCATCTTTAGTTTACATCACTAAGAAATACGTCTGAAGGGTCCCAACGAACACGAAAAATGGAATGAATGGAATGGAGTTTACTGTCACGCGCGGGATTAGCCGAGCCTTCAGAGGCGCTGCAGTCAAGGACTGTGTGGCTGGTCCCGTCGGAGGTTCGAGTCCTCCCTCGCGCATGGGTGTGTGTGTTTGTCCTTAGGATAATTTAGGTTAAGTAGTGTGTAAGCTTAGGGACTAATGACCTTAGCAGTTAAGTCCCATAAGATTTCACACACATTTGAACTTTTTTTTTTTGTTTATTGTCAACAATACTTTCTTGAAATTTAAAGGAAGCTTATAATACTTCAATATAAGTTTTATAGAATTAATTTTTTAAGTAGAATGTTCTCCGGTATGCATTTTTGGGTTGTTCTTGTTGGAGTACGATATGTACGAGAACCTAGGGAGGAAAATGAGACTGGAAGATCAACAGCGAAGTAGTCGGATTAGAAATGTTGTAAGACGGAGACGTGGTCTGCAGCCCTACTGTTCAGTCTATACGTCCAAGAAGCAACAACTGAAAGAACAGAAAGATCAAGAAGCGATATAAATAATGGTGAAATCCTATCAAGTATAAGATTCGCTGATGAGACTGCCATCCTCAGTGAAAGTGAGTAAGAATTTTAGGACATACAGAATGGAATGAACAGCTTTATGAGCGTGCACTGAGATGTGAGATTAAACCAAAGAAAGACTAAAGTAAAAGAATGGTAGAAATCAGGTTACCAATCGATGTCAGAATTTTGGACCGCGAAATAGACGAAGTGAAGGAATTCTGTTTCCTTGGAAGCAAAGTATCTTACGGCGGATCAGACATGGAGGACATAAAAACTAGACTAGCATAGGGAAAGAGGGCATTCCTGGCCAAATCGAAAGTACTGATATTAAACATTGACCTCAATTTGAGGAAGAAATTTCTGAGAATGTACTTTTGGGGCACAGCATTGTATAAAAGTGAATCATGGACTGTGAGGAAACCGGAAAACAAGGGGGTGGAAGCGTATGAGATGTGGTGCTTCTAACGTATCAGTTAAAATCATAAATAATTTTCAAGAAAATTTTTAAAAATTTTATCTAAAGTACAAAAGTCGATACGGATTATTCAACTATTCAGCTATTTAATATTATTTGTTATCACCTAAATAAAGATGGAAAAGTATAAAGAAATGGTTACTATTCTTAACGGTATTACAATGTTTATTTATTTATTGTAAAGTGACTATTAATATCTCAGGGCTAGTCAACAGAAGAATAACCAGTTTGTATAAACGGCGGCAGTGCGGGGCTCCATTGTGGGTTTTAGCTCCGAATTGTCAAAATGACCTTTCAGTGCAGCGTGGTGAGCAAGAAAACGGAAAAGAAAGAACAATTTAGGCACTGAGAACCATAACGGCCCAAAGCGCAGAAACAAAGTTTTCAGAAAAATAGATCTTTGTGAAACTCAGATTTATAGAGAAACCACCATCTCGTAGGTATAAACTGTTTTTAACCAAGTACCAAAATCCTACACTTCCTACGAAAAACAATATGTTATGAAACATAAATTAATATTTAAGATTATATTTATTATTAATGTTAATTCGCAAAATATCAGTATATAGGATAGTGACAATAGTGTTTTGCTTGTCGTAAAGTTTATAATTAATGTGAAATTAGATTCAGAACATTCTTCACGAGAAATGTTCTCTCACTTTACTAATAAAGCACAGATATTTAAAGCGTCACACACACACAGTTATGACCTATTCAAAGACTTCATGATCCTCGTTATCACCGTTGTCATTAAGCTCGTTCTGCCACTTGAGGTTCAAGTAAAACTGCCGGTACACCTCTAGTTATGAAGTATTACTACTATGTACATGGATATAGACACGAAATTATATTGTCTACCCTAGACAGCAACTGACTAGCACAGAGCAACAAAATTATGGTTTGTTCTTTCGGCCGTTATGGAAATGAACATCCGAGAAATCGGTGAGGCAGCTTTTCGTGAATGTTCCTATATACAGCGTGGGGTTACAGATACAGATAAGGCTGGTTCACCATAAGATCAATGGACGTCAGGAGAATGGGTTTCAAAATCGATGACGGTGGACTTTAAGCGTTTATAGTTCTCAGCGCTTCAATTGTAGAGTCTTCTGGATGCGGGCTTGCACATCTGACTGTTCGTATATTCTGAGGTGTAGAGAATGTGTCTGGTAAACTTGTGTCTTACGACGCCAATGTTTGGTGCGGCTGTTTCATCTGGAATAAAAGGTCGCCTTGTAAGTAGCTGTTTATGTTTTCTTATCGGCAACGTTACGTAGCGCTCTATATGAAAATCACTGGCTGTGCTGTGTGCAGTCTGTGGCTAGTTTGCATTGTTGTCTGCCATTGTAGTGTTGGGCAGCGGCAGCTGGATGTGAACAGCGCGTAGCGTTGCGCAGTTGGAGGTGAGCCGCCAGCAGTGGTGGATGTGGGGAGAGAGATGGCGGAGTTTTGTAATTTGTCATGAACTGCTATATATATATTATGACTATTAAGGTAAATACATTGTTTGTTCTCTATTAAAATCTTTCATTTGCTAACTATCCCTATCAGTAGTTAGTGCCTTCTGTAGTTTGAATCTTTTATTTAGCTGGCAATAGTGGCGCTCGCTGTATTGCAGTAGTTCGAGTAATGAAGACTTTTGTGAGGTAAGTTATTTGTGAAAGGTATAGTTTAATGTTAGTCAGGGCCATTCTTTTGTAGGAATTTTTGAAAGTCAGATTGCGTTGCGCTAAATAATATTGTGTGTCAGGTTAAGCACAGTCGTGTATAAATTGTTCTAAGGGGACGTTTCAGCCTCTTAAAAGTACGAGGCAAGGAATGCAAGATTTCCTTCACTTCACCTAGATGGAAATGTTGGACACTGCATCTGTAAGCGTAATGGCGGAGGGGAGCAAAGTGGCTCATTGCATTCTTTTCCATCAATACTGAGATGTGAAGAACCAACCACCAGCCACAAAATTACATCTACAGCACTACAACTCCTCCAGCATACAAGGAAAGAACATTTACGTAATTGTAAGCAAATTACAATTGTGGAGATTTTCAGTCAATAATTTTGATTCAAATGGTGCAATCGTTTTGAGAATAGATACAGTTTATTCAAATTAATTTATTCTCCCAGGATTCATTTCACATCCTCTTTCTTGATCATAATATTTTTATAAACGTTCTGTGAGAGTTTTCAGAGAGTATTTAATTGGTACAACAATCGTTATCAGTCGTAACTTAAATGCTTAATCATAAAATATTTGCTCCTTCAGAACTGATTTGATTTTAGTATCAAATAGCGGTCGCAATGGACTATGTTGATTTCTTAATGGGTGGTTTCTTTCGAAACGTAGAATCAGTAAGTTCTAAATAACTGAAAATTTTGCTCATAAATTCAAATGCAAAATGGCAGCCACAGTGCTACGAAATTTACTGAGCAGCATTGATCGATCTCGCCTATAAGTGAAACAACTTACACAGTTGTTAATTCAAATTAAATCAAAGTTTTTTCAGAAACATTTAAATTAATTTGCTCCCTCAGAGCTGGCAACCGAGAAAGTTAAACAACTTAACACATTTATTATACAGTTCAAATGAAATCAAAGTTTTTTTTTAGAAACATTTAAAGTAATTTGCTCCCTCAGAGCTGGCAACCGTATCTTCGTAAATTATAGTTCGTTTTCAGGGGGACAGTTATGAGCTGAGTTAAAACAAGTTCTCTTTGATTCTACTGTACTCCTACGACCCTGATTGAAACCAATCATAAAATTACGACTCAGATAGGCAGTGATAAAAGAGTGAAGTATATTTATGGGTCTACCTTGATTGTTAACTAGATTCTCCAGTCAACTTCGTGCTTTAATCTATAGGAGTTCAAATTATCTTTGATTGTCTTAATCGAGTATAAATTCCATTAGGACACGCCGGTCAAAAGTTAACCCACAGATGTTTTAGTGTCGCGAGACAGATAGCGCGATCCCCCGCCGTTCCTAATAAAGAACGGGCAAGACGCGGGCCGAATTTCTGTATTCCGCCCGGGAGCCATGATTTACAAACGCTACATTTCAATGCTTTAGTGTGTTTAAACGTAATTAAAAGCAAAAGCAGTTTACGCTGAATATTTGATGGTCAAATTTAGTAATTAATGGTTCGTTTTCTTTACGTGAACGACATTTATAGATCCTTCGGGTCAGGTTCTCAGTTAAATAGACTGATACGATAAGAGATGAGGATGTTCTCCGCAGTGCTGGTGGGGAGAGGTTCATATGGAAAGCATTGACAAGAAGGAACAGTCTGATAAGATATGTGGTCTCTCTTCTGACCTCGCGAAAATTTTCGAAGTTCTTCTCCAAGATCATTTCTGGCGGAATGCTATTATACTCCCCCCTCCCCCCCTCCCTCCCACCACATACACACCTACCCACCTTAAAACTTCAACCCCCCCTCTGTTTTGCAACATGTGGCTGTACAGGTATGAGCAGCCCTTAGAGGCTCGCTTTCACACATTCCTTTTAAATATTTTGTGACTAGAGCCCGTCTAACCTGTTATTTATTTTGTACGTGACATGTAAGTACTGCCTCTGTCTTGTATTGTTAGTCAGTACTTATATTTTTTTATATAAAATATTTTTCCCATACATTTGTAATTATATTATAGACCACTTTAAATGTCTATTCTGTTGAAGGCACTTTTGGAAGCGTTGAAACCTGGTTAATAATACTAAAAAATTGTGACCGAGGGCTCATTTGTTTTAATTTATTAAGGTCATTTAACCATGCAGGCATGTTCAAAACTTTGGGTTTCTCTGAAATTCCCTCAGCCGATTTCCTTCCTCATCCTAATCGATCCGAGTTTCAACAATTTCCTCGTTAACTGGAAGTTAAACCCTAATCTTTTATCTTTTCCTACCCTATACTGCACATGCAAGATATTCCAAAAATTCATGTCATGGCTGGTGGACGTTGTAGCTCTTGTTTGGAATTCAAGGTACTCATGTACAATTACCAAAGGTCTCAGCACTGTTTTAGTAGCTTTCTTAGAGTTCCGTACCTCAGTCGGTAAAATCGGAACACCCATTGAATCATTCTGTTGTTCATCTATCTGTCTGTCTCGCCAAGTGTCGTTTTAAAACCATTTTTCTCAGCATTGGATTGGATACACGTGAAATTTCTGTCTTGTATTAAGTTCTACAGTCCCTTGGCTTCTAAGTCAATGCAGTCAAAAGACACTTCCATTTAAGTAACATATTTTGATACTTGCAAGCTCCTGGGATTACAACTTGATAATAAATTCAGTTGGGAGGAGCACACCACAGAACTGCAAAAACGCCTTAACAAATTTGCATTTGCAATTCGAGTGTTAGCAGACACAGGCGACATAAAAATGAAAAAGCTTGCATACTTTGCCTACTTTCATTCCATAATGTCATATGGTATAATATCTTGGGGTAACTCTTCAAGTCAAACAAAAGTTTTCAGAGTCCAAAAGCGTGTACGTATTATTTGTGGAGTAAATTCACGGACGTCCTGTAGAAACCTCTTCAAAGAACTGGGTATACTAACTACTGCCTCTCAGTATATTTACTCCTTAATGAAATTTGTCGTAAATAATATATCTCTTTTTCCAACAAACAACTCCGTTCATACATACAATACCAGGAACAAAAATGATCTACACAAGGACTTAAAAAGCACTTACTTTAGTTCAAAAAGAGGTCCACTACTCAGGAACACTCATCTTCAATAATTTGCCAGCAAACATAAAAAATTTAGTTACAATTAAAGATCAGTTTAAAAGGAGCCTCAAAGACTTACTAGTGGCCAACTCCTTCAACTCCATTGACGAATTTTTTTAACAGAAACAAATGATGTATTGTATATACTCATTATATACTCATACTATTAATATTGTTATTTCAGCTTAAAAATTATTTTTTGTATATACTCATGCTATTAGTACTGTTATTTCAGCTTGAAAAAAAAAAATTGACATGCTCCACATCCACGAGGATCTCCTCAGCACGGATCTATGGAACGAAAAACTAATCTAATGTAATCTAATCATTAAAAACTTGTGGGTACTTTCCCTTCACGTAGAATCATGATATCTGGCAAGAAGTATGGTTTGACAGCACAAGTAAAGGAAAAAATCAGAAAATTGTTAATTTCTCATTGTGTTGTTGTTGAGGTCCTCAATCCAGAGACTAGTTTGATGCAGCTCACCATGCTACTCTACCCTGTGCAAGGTTCTTCATCTCCCAGTACCTACTGCAACCTACATCCTTCTGAATCTGTTTAGTGTATTCATCTCTTGGTCTCCCTCTGCGATTTTTACCCTCCACGTTGCCCTCCAATACTAAATTGATGATCCCTTGATGCCTCAGAATATGCCCTACCAACTAATTCCTTCTTCTAGTTATACCAAACGAAAAAATATTTCTTTTGCCATTTGTTATCCGATTTAAAATTTGAAATTGAAACATTCTGGGAAGTCTTGGAATCCCTGTGACCAGTATGTTACCAGTATCAACGTAGCATAACAGGCAAAAATCGTCAAAGTTCTCGATTCCCGAAGTGGATGGACTGTCTGTATACAAAATTAAGTTTGTACGGAACCCTCACTGCACAAGTCCTATTCGCAGCTGGACGGTTTCTTCATAAAATTACGATAGTACCACCAGTGCACTCACAAACACCGACGAAACTATAGGGCACGCAATTTATACAAAATCTTCTCAGGTAGATACCTGTAATCGACCGTTTAGCGAAACTGGCAAACATTTTGCCTTCCATAGCAAGTAAGTCCAAGGTAGCACGAATACAATAATGGACCAGTTGTGACACGGTACGTTCATGATGCACCGAAGAATGTCCAAGCGAATCCATATCTTTGTATTGCACGTTGATTACCATGAAAGGTTTAATCTTTTCCGGTGTTACGGAAGATAGGCTTAGTCGCATACCAATTCGACACAGCAAAAATTCATTTTGTGCAGCTTCAGTCAATCTTTAATCAAAACGTCCTTTTCCAGTATATACAAGATGTAGAGCATCAGATGTACAAGGCAGTCTCTGTTGAAACATTATGGACATCGGACAGTGCCTTGTCAAACATTTAACAATGAAATTCGGCAAACACACGTTTATTTTCCCTACCAGTTTCGGCACTTCACTATGCCATTTCCAGGCCCCATATGCATCTCTCAAAAATAATCGAAACTGGCATACTGGGACATGTTTCTGTATGTCATGAATTCCTAGCTCAAGTGCTTCCTTCGGTTATTATTGAAAGGTGCATAGGGGCCTGAAGATGACATAATGAATTGTCGAAACTGGTAGTGAAAATAAAATAAAATAACATCTCAATTGCACGTCTATTTGGCGAATTTCATTGTTAAGTATAAGGCAGTTGTCCGTGTTTAGTATCATTTTATTCATTATGCAACGATGCGACTGTGTAATACTGGATAGCTAGTACTCTATGATCGATGATCTTCTCTGCCCAAGATGTTGGTTCTACAGCATGAAGAAGGTCTAAAAGGAATGGGAAGCTCTGTCCTCGGAAGGCCATTTGATTGAAATATTACAACAAGTTAAGTTCTTCATATTACTTTGTACATATAAATGATGGTTATGATCACTACTGCACTAAGTACTATGCCAATGGACACCGTCCTGGATCTTAGAGCATAATATTTATTACAGTATCCAAAAAACACAAGACTCACTAGTGATTTACATTCCCCATTGCACTAGACTAAGTGCAGCTGGGTATAAGTGAAAATTTGTGAGCAGAGTTTATAATTTTTCAGCCTGAATACAGTAGGAAGAAGCTAACGGTCGGAAGTACTGTTCATTGGTTGTTGACTTAATAGTGCGTATTGACATAGTTTCAAGAGACGTTCTCATCTCATGGGGTGAGAGAGATATATTGTCAAAAACGTGGAACTTTCTTCTGCGTATCTTTTTGAATACCAGGCTAATGGAGTACTCAGAAATATTGTTCCTATTTGTACTTTTGTTTACCTGTTTATTGTTACTTGAAAATACTCATTTTATCTTCATTAGTCTCTGAAGGTGAGTATTGATCACAAGTTCTGTGCCCTATTTACAGGTGAAACCATGAGGCCCATATATGATCCAACATATTCTCGCTTGTGAGATCGACTGTAACACAATCGTTAAAGGTACGTTCACGTTATAAGTTGGTTAACAGTGTCGGTACCATGAAAGGTGGAGTGTTTCCATTTTCTGCTCTGCATCACGATTAAAATTTCAAAATTTCAAAATTTCATGTGCTTTACAAGAAGCTGAATATTATAGCAGTTCGAAGAATTGACTACAGGTAGCACCGACGTCTGTTTGAATTTATATGAAAAATAGCCAATAATCATGTCTAGATAATATTAAATACGAGTATGAGTTTCTTCATGATTTTATTTATAAATGGTGCATACATAATCATTTATTATATATTTTCAATGTATTTCCCAAAATTAAAGTAGTTAGAAATGTGCGCCTTATAACATTCTGCAGGAAGAAATTGCATTTTCTATTTCTGAAATGAACTATGTTTCTGTTCCAATGGCATAGATGTTGTTGGAGCGTAAAGCCAAACATGGCATTTGATATGCGGATGTGAGCAGGAGCAAAGATACACACGTAATTACGGAACTTCCGAGATGGAATGAAAAACTGGACATACAGACTGTGTCGTATAGAAATTGCGCTCCCTGCGCTTATCTCATTTTCATAAGGGTTTAATTTGTTGTCGATTTCTTAGAAAACATTTCTTGTGTGGCGTCTAGCGTAATAGTGATGATAATTGTCTCTGCAGTTTGATCCGCATATCTCATTACGATGAGCTGTCGAGGCATTTACAGTGAGAATATGCGTTGATATGTCACCGATGACGAGATCCACTCTGGTGAAGCGTCAGCCAGACCTAAAGTAGCTATATGTAGACCACGAGGCTGTCATATACAGAGAGTAAAAAAAAAAAACCTACTTGTACATAATATTAGAGTGTTTGCAGGGATGAAAAAAAACACTTCTTTATGTGACAAAAATGTCACAGGTGCACGGTTTCTCCGCACGGGATCCATGAATGTTTTTAACGCTAGTTACGTTCAGAGGGCGTGTTCAAACTGCCCTGTTGGACAGGTGAAAGGGTAACGAACGGTTTGAAGCACCGTATTGACGATTCTTTCTTTTTACAAACGACAGAATTGGATCTATATAATGGATTCCTGTTTTTGTCGGACAGTGAGTGATTTAGTTCACCTCTTTCACAGGACCAGAAAAGCAATTATTAGTTTGGAAGCATTTAGTTTTCTGACGATTCCTCAACAATGTTTTATTTTGATTGTCTAAGAAACGACGTCATTTCTATACAAGAATCCAGTTATTATACAAAATAAACGTTTATTTTCTATGACTTTTGGTTAATCCAGTACAGATACCGATACGATGTCAAGAAGCGAGATGTATTAAAAACGTTGGTTATAGAGAAAATTCTTGTAGTTATATCTTAAAATCCTGTTGTCTAAATTCTTCGCAGTTCGATTTTTAGATCTGAGGACCAACATACATTTTAATTTTCAACATATGGATATATCTCGGCAAAGGTTTTAAAATATGTTTGCTTCATAGCTTTGGGTAGCCGTTTGGCTTAAAATACTCCCTCTTCGAAGTAAGGGTGCAAATAGTTTCATACTTCATCAGTGGGAAACTATAACCGGCTTTGAGATAACATAAGAAAAAGTTATGAAACTGAACAGAAACAGAAAAAAAGAGAGTCGCTGCAACTGACGACAAGGTGCCATACTCCGAGGAGCGTAAGAGGACGATGCGGGAAACCCGCACCGCCGACTAGGCAAAGTCCTAGTGGAGGTGGTTTGCCATTGCCTTCCCTGCAACTAATATTTCATAAATTTCCACACGTATTTTTGTGAAATAGATATATAATGACCCTTACCATAATGTCAAATAGAGGGACATTCAGATCTGTTTCGTAACGGTATCGGTCTTTATTTTTCTGTATTTTTAGAACAGCTTTACCTATGGAACGAAATATTACTTCCTTTCGTACATCTTTCAGTGCAACCAGACACTGTACAAGATACCATCATTGTAAAAAAGTAATCTATCCTGAAAATGTTATAATAAAGACAAAGATAAACTGAACAGTATTCCAGAAGCCGCCTGCAATGGCTGCAGCCACAAGTCAGCTGATCGAGTTGTTGGTGAACTAAATCACACGTCATGTGTAGTCAGTATCATCTATTATCGAATTACGCAGAGATGAAGAGGCTTGTACACGATCGACTAGCCTGGAGAGCTTCATCAAACAAGTAATCTTTCTGAACGCCACAACAATAACAGCATTGTTAAACTCTTTTACCGTTACTCGTCTACAGTAAAGATGTGTATTAATACACGGCTAATACGGTTCACGAAACACGCTACCAGTTGGAGATTTGAGTACCTAACGGCTTCCAGGGGGGAAAAAACTTAGATGTTCCTTTAGAGGAATATCGATACATTAAGAGGTTTTTTTTTCCTGTCTCTTCTTTGGAAATATTCATGGCACCCCGTGGGACGTAGGAATGTTAGACGCATAGCTGTACCAGAAAAACAGAAAATTGTTGAATACCTTTGGAGCTGTATAAACATTCTCAGGCCTTCAGTCTGCTGGTATTGTTCCGGATGCCTGGGTGTAATATCGACACCCTTACAGGGTAATACCAACAGTATGACATACACATAGCAAAATTGCTAAGAAAGTAACACATTATATTAACTGAACATGTAACAAAATACGTAACAGTATGCATTCCGAAAATGGCGTTCAATTTGGAAAAGGACAAATTAGCTTTAGCTTTGTTGAAATCTATAACTGTGTTGATGCTTGTTGCTGATAGTTTGCTTAAGCTTCCTTTACGATTTTCGTTCTTAATACCGGAACCCAATATTCTGAAAGAAGAAATTTTATTGAAATTGTGCCTAAGACTTAGTCTGTCGGCAAGGTCACAGACAATTCGTGCTTAAATCAATCGGAGAAATGCCATAGAATAATTGTGCCAATGTAATCATATGGTTGACTAATTAGTGTTCTCGTTGAGGCGTAAAAACACTCCTCCCAAGGAAAGTTTTTTGTCTAAATCTCGTTTCACTTGATAATAAAGTGTAATTCTTGGTGTACACATAATCTCAAACCTTTACGAAACTTTTTCCAGCTGACATCCTCCACAAAATGACGAAATGAAAAATGTTTACCGTTTACTACATTTTTTGCTGTTTATCCAGTAAAACTTCCTCACCAGACATGCCGTTTTAAGTTGTTAACTCTCTACTACAAATTCTATTCACAACAAATCCCGCAGACAGCATTCGCACTTACCGCTGAATGTACCTGCAAAATTGTACCATACGACACGTAGTTCAGAAGATATGACGTCATAAACATTGAGATGCGTAAAAAAATAGCTTTTGAGTAGAACGGAGCGCAAATTACTGAGACAATATTCGTTCACTGTTTGTTAATGGGAACACTTATGGATTCCAAAAAAATTTTGAACACAGTTTAAAATATTTTCTAAGGCTTTTCTCGTTTGCATGCTTAACGTCAAATATTGAAAATATTAAGTCATTTATAAAGTAATAAGAGGATTGAAAGAGCATTATGCATGGGTTTTATAAGATAAATGTTAATTCGGGAGCTGAGAGAGAAGCTGTCGCCAAGCGGATCGTATAACCTGGTGAGGGTGCAAGTAGAGCCGGAGCGAGGTCGGCGCGGGTCCCCGTCGGTGATGACGTCACGGCTATCAGGCGGACGCGGCGCGCGCTGGATGGGGCCGTGCGCCACGCGGACCGGCGGAAGTGACGTGCCGCGACGCGGCGCAGCCTCATGCAGTACTGGACCGCGGACGGCGAACGGCGGCGGCGGCGGCGGCTCGCGCGCGGCGCTCGGCGCGCGGCGAGAGTATTTTTGGCGCCGCCTGCCCCCGCCTTCAGGATACGCAAACAGCGGCGGCGCACACTGACCGCCGCCCCCGACGGCCCCGTGACTCACGCCGGCGCCTCCCGGTCTCGCAGCCGCCCCCGGTACACTCACGGGGATGTTGAGTCACGGCGTGCTTTTGCGCAGCTGCGTGGGCGGCTCGCTCCAGGGGCGACCGATCGCGCTAAGTAATTCAGCGGGTGGTAGGCGGGCACCGGGGGCCCAACCGAATAATGCAAGCAGCCGCGATGCGTGGCCGATCTGGACGCGCCGACAGCTACAGATTTCGAAAGTAGGGCCCATCTCGCTCATCCGGGGAAACCGCTACTGATCAGACGGTCTGCTAGCTGATTACCGGGCGTACCCCTGTTCACAGATTATCCCAGTCTTGCACTAAATAGGGAAGGGAATGAAACTTAATACAGGGGGATTCAGCTGCCCCTACCTGTGGGTTTTATGCAACCCACAACACATTCAGATACCACGAGCAAGGTTTTCATTTCTCTCCCTCACTACACTCAAGCAGTTACTCCTACAGAAAACACAGAACGGGACCTTTTTGTACAAAATTTGGTGTAGTTATATTTTGTACTGGGACACGTTTTCGCTGGACGCCAAAGTTTGTGAGTTATTCAAGGAAAGGTCACTTCTGTACATTTTTCTTGAATAATTCGAAAACTACAGTCTTTATCCAAAACGTAACCCAGTACAAAATTTAACTACATTAAATTTCCTACAAAAAAGTCCTATTCATTTTTCCTGTAGGACTAACAGTTTGCACTTAGCAAGAGGAGATGAAAATCTTGCGTGTGGGTTTTGAAGGTGTTGTGGGTTGCATAAACCCCACAGGTAGGGATATCTGATTCATCCTGCATGTTTGCATGTTTTCAAAATACAAATACACGCCTTCAGAGCCTAGGTCACTAACGCCCAGTTGTGCACTGTCGCTCGAGTCGGAGGTATGCCCTTTTGGAACCCTAGTGGTCGAAAATTATCAGTCCCAGTACTTGGCCGGCAAGGGTAAGGGGGGGGGGGGAGGTGAGGTGGTTTAGTCAAGGAATGTGGCAATATTGATGGTGATCCGTCCGTCGGATGGGGACCTTAAGCTTGGTGGCTGCCTTGGTGTTATTCGACAGCTGTAGGATATTTGTTGCACTGGGTTTCACCCTCTCCCTTCCTTTCATCCATAAGAATAAAAACCCAAAACGTCATTGTAGAAGCAATTATCACAGTGGTACTTCGACACAGATGCACACTTCACACTTGATAACAGGTCGAAGGAAGGCAATGACAAATCGCTTTTACTGGGACCTTGCCTAGAACGATGAAGCAGGATTCCTGCGTCTGCTCCCCTGCGCTCATTCCCTGAGTATAGGACTACTTTGCCTTTTGAAAAGTACAAATATAATGGCCGAATTATAAAGTAAAATGATTTACAAACTCAATGTAATAGTAATTTAACAAAAAATTTTGTTATATGCAATTCTTTTAGTTTGCACGTCGCAATAACAGTTACCAGTCCTTCTAATGACCCCGAAAGCTTTCAATTCGACACGAATATCGCGTAGTTTAGATTACTTTCTCTTATGAACATGTAGCCACACTCCCACGACTAGGGGTACTAGAAACCAAAATTTTTCCGGTAATATTTGATATGTCTACCAATTTACCCTGTGCAAAAAGTTTCGAAACTTTGTGAGTAAAAAATGAAGTAAAGTTAAGAAGGTGTTCCCCACTCGATAACAACGCACAAAACGTTCATACAATGGTGTGAAACTATCAGAAACATCCTTCTTTGGGATGTCATTCAACCTGTGCACCCCAATGGTGTGAATGTCGGGTATGTCGTCAGAGTATTGTAAAACAAGCTCCTCTCCAGGCCACGAAGCCACTGTGTGGCAGTGTGAGAACAATTAGTAATGTTTTGTCAGATCATAATGCACTTACAGTAGTAGCGAAATGAATCAACTACACTGTCAGTGTAGACTACCCGTTTGGCGTCATGGCGTCCATAATTTAACACCTAACATGCTCCTCAGTGGAAAATAAGCATTAAAGTCTCACGCACACTCTGCTGTAGAGTAAAAATTTCGTTCTGGAAACATCCCCCAGGCTAAGGCTAAACCATGTCTCCGCAATATCCTTTCTTTCTGCAGTGCTAGTTCTGCATTGTTGATTGGCGACTCCATAGAGTGCTGTGTGCACAACGACCATATACGTGAAATTAGAGAGAAGGTCAGCGTTGGCCATAATATTGATGGTTTATTGACGGCAATATTGATTTTCAATCACATAATGATCATATTCAGTGCTGTGGTGTACAAATTAAACTCATTGAGTTATTGTGATCGTTTCATAAGCTTTGTGTACTGATAATAACTTGACACCAGTGCCTATGAGTTTAATTTGTACAACACAGCACTGAAAATGATCACTATGTGATTGAAAATCGATTTTGCGGTTAATAAACCATCAATATTACGGCCAACGCTAACCTTCTCTCTAAATTCTGCAATGTTCACAGAAGAGCTTCTGTGAAGTTTGAAAGTTAGGAGACGAGGTAATGGCAGAGTTGAAGCTGTGAGGACTGGTCCTGAGTCATGCTTGCGTAGCTCAGTCGGTAGAGCACTCCTCCACAAAAGGCAAAGGTCGTGAGTTCGAGTCTCGGTCCAGCACGCAGTTTTAACCGGCCAGGAAGTTTCATTTCAGCGCATACTTCACTGCAGAGTGATATTTTCATTCTGATTAATGTCTTGCTCTTACCACATGTAGTATTTGTAATAGGCGTAATTATTAGTCTGCAAATGATGTACATTCTGATGTAATGTTGATCAGTACACTGCCCTCAGTCACCAATAAAAATATCTGTACTTATACCCATTACAAAAATGGTTCAAATGGCTCTGAGCACTATGGGACTCAACTTCTGAGGTCATTAGTCCCCTAGAACTTAGAACTAGTTAAACCTAACTAACCTAAGGACATCACAAACATCCACGCCCGAGGCAGGATTCGAACCTGCGACCGTAGCGGTCTTGCGGTTCCAGACTGCAGCGCCTTTAACCGCACGGCCACTTCGGCCGGCATACCCATTACATCCTATATTACACTGTAAGGTGCTAGACTAATAACACACATTACATTGAATTCCTGAAACAATTTCTGTTAAATTGATAAGTCACACGACATAATTAATTGAAATTGTATGGATCTTATTGGTGTGCAAATCGAATAAACAAATCGACATCTCGTGAATGTAAACCACTATCACTCACACTAGTAATTGCAAGCAAGTAATTCCTCAGACCCGAGTTCCGAGACATAGTTCTGAGGGAAGGAGAATTTTATAATGGCAACGCCCATCCCCTGTAGGCCAAAACCTTCACAGCGGGGCGTCCAGCAGACACAATGAGACCATGGAGCCACTGCGCAGGCCGGCATCAAAAGCCGCCCTTGTCCCGGATTTTAACGATGACACCTCTTTAACTATGACACCTCGGAAAGCTTTTCTACAGGAACATGGCTGGAGATGCCAGATAAACGGCTGGAGAAATCGAACTCAAAACATTGGTGACTCACTGTGGCCACCTGCGTAAAAACCCACATGGGAAGAAGCTTTTTATTTCAGTATTACGTAGCAGAAGTTACACTCTTTTTCTTGACTCAAAATTTTACCTACAGCCGTATGCTACCAGTTTCAGCAAATCAATATTTCCATCTTCAGGCTCCATACGCTATTATCGTATTAACAGTCTTATCGAATGGTGCCATAAACTAGAATCGTATCCGATCGTTATGCAACAGAATCTGTCGCATAACGATCGGATTTACGATTCCAGTTTATGGCACAATTGGATAAGATTGTTAATGCGATAATAGCGTATGGGGCCTGAAGATGACAATATTGAATTTCCGAAAGTGGTAGCATTTGAGATATAAAATAAAATAAACCAAAACATATGGCTGTTGGTAAAATTTTTTGAGTCAAGAAATACGCACCAGCCGATGTCCCCCTGGTCATAATGGACCGACAGAGACTGAAGTTGAACTCTGTCCTGTGAAAGAAACGACACTTGTGATAGGCTGCAGAGACTCTAGTGAGTGGAGTTATAAGAAGTACGAGCGCACTGACTGGCCAGAAAGAAAACGTATCGCCACCAGCTTAGATGCAGGCAAATTGCAGAAAGAGAAATTCGCTCTTACTCTTGCAGCAATCGTCGAGTGTTTGAGCAAGATGACTCGCGCAGCGCTGAGACGATTGCGAGAGTAATTATGTGAACACTTGTTCACAGGCTCGTCTTAACTCGTAAGGAGTTAAACTGCAAAGTCTCCTGATATGGAGAACTGCACGGAGCACAGACAGTCAACGCTTGCGAGCGATTTGAGGGCAACGACGTACGCGCTATTCCAGCCAAATAGCGTATAACATGACAATTATTTAGGGAGAATTTCGGCTTCACTAAAGTCGTAGGAAATGTATCATATTGGTGCTTAGCAGTCGAGAGAGATTTAGAATAGACTGTCAGGTTCACAGCTCTCACCGACAGCAGCCACTGACGCCGACGAACGAAAGGTAAACATGCGCGCTCACGCCAGACCACAAGTGATATTCAATTGACTTCAGAACTGCGGTCGTCTGCGTCTCTCCTAATTTTTTGTACATTCAACCTGTAGTTAAACATATTCACGATTGTCGGGCTTAAGTGAAGCAGAAAAAAGAATTGATAAGCCACTGTAGAGTGGTTTATACTCTGAAATTATTGAATTGTTTTAATTGTGTATCTCTTTCTGATTGCTCTTTACCAGCCCCCATGCATTACTTGGTTATTTTAATTGCAAATTTTAGCTTAATTGATATATCTGACCCCAACTGTATTTAATTTATATTTTGTCGACTCCCAGACATGGTCATCAACCAGCTTACTATTAAGGAACCTTAGAATTTCACTTCACGGTTGTGAACACCCAACATGAATATTCTACCATCCTGTACGTATTACAATTATGACTGATATGTCATAAAATCATAATTAATGGAAAATATAAATCTTAATAACGAGAAATACTAGTACTACTACTACCAGTACTACTACTACTATTACTACTACTACTACTCAGCCCTACAGCCTTTGGAGGGCCTTGGCCTGCATCACAATATCTTGACATTCTATCCGTTCCATGGCTTTCCATCTCCATCCTATGACAGCCAGTTTTTTCATGTCTTCTTCAATTCCGTCCATCCATCTCTTTCTGGGACGTCCCTTCCATCATCTGCCTCCAGCCTTGCCATCAAAAATCTTCTGACATGTTCTGTCTTCCTCCATTCTGACCACGTGTCGTGCCCATCGCAGTCTTCTTATTTTAATGGTAGTGACAATGTCAGGTTCTTCAAAAAGTTGTTCTAATTCTGTATTAGTAGCATTCGCAACAAGTGATTTTTACAGGGAAAGATTGTTTACCTTCCGCCCAACCATTTTAGGGGTTGCCTCTTACAGCTCGCCGGGTAGCTGGTTCCATTTTCAGGGGACCATCCTTAGCCTTTGCGGATCCCTCTGCTGACTGCAAAGCAGCAGTTGATGGTTGGGACTCCTCTGCCTTTCTTCCAAGCCATTGGCCCTCATACCTGCTGGTTTTGGTCCTCCCCAGGTATTTTATATCCCTGGTACCCTCCATATCTGGAGGACGTTCCCCTATCCGCCACTTGGGGAGGCTTCCGGTGGGGGACCAGCAACCCCACACGGGAAGCAGAAATATAAACCTTAATAACGAGAATCCAAGATTTTCATTTTTTTGCTAACATATAGTTTCACCTGAACCTGTACACTAATTTCTGTTAGTGATAATGTTCCCTTTACAGGGAGTGTAGTGAAACTGATATTGAGGTCATTGTCTGATTGCATCACTGTCCGTACTCCTGCACTCTTCTGAACTCTGCATGGTGAGCTGGTGTCTTTCTACCTTGCAGGTCGTAGGTTCAACGCGAATTCCTAAAACACTCGCAGAGCGTCCTTACGCAAGTGTGGTAGGAAGAGAAATGAGAACCAATCTCACACATGTTTGGACACCTGTCTTGTGTGAGAATAACACTGTCACGGATCCACCAGAGTTGGGCAAAATATTTAATGCTCATTTCCTGTCAGTAGTCGGCAAGGTAGCCGGCCACTGTGGCCGAGCGGTTCTAGGCACTTCAGTCCAGAACCGCGCTGCTGCTACGGTCGTAAGTTCGAATCCTGTCTCGGGCTTGGCTGTGTGTGATATCCTTAGGTTAGTTAGGTTTAAGTAGTTCTAAGTCTAGGGGACTAATGACCTCAGATGTTAAGTCCCATAGTGATTAGAGCCATTTGAACCATTTCGGCAGGGTAAATATGCAGAACTCTAGAAACCTGATGTTGCGAGACAATTATTTCACATGCAGCTGCATGACACAATCAAAGATGAAACTGAATCAATTATTACATCACTAAAGAGTAAACACTCACAGATGTGTGACGAAATGTCAAGTAGGATTATGAAGATAAGAGCACCATCTACTAATTCTGTACTCAGTCAGACATGATTTGTGTTCTTCATATGTGGTCAGTTTCTTTGCAGATTGAAATAGTCGGGAATGAAACAAACAAATAAAAAGAGTGATAACGTAGACATCTGCTGACCAATTTCATTGCTACATGTGTTTTCAAACTTTTTGGGAAAGTAATCTGTAGGAGACTAGTGACATATCTCAATGCACGTAATTTCGTATCTGTCTATCAGTTTTGCCTCTGGAAAGGGGTATCCGCAAACAACGCAATTTATTCATTTGGGTGAGGCACTAGCAGAGTACACAATAGTTTGAGGATAAAAGGTATTTTCTTTGATTTAACAAAAGCATTAAATTGTGTCGGCCACGCAATTATTTTGCATAAGTTGGAAAATAAAGGGATTAGGGAAAACCTCAACTACGTTTCATTTCATATCTGGAATGAAGGAAGCTGTAGGTTGTCCTCCAGCATCAACAAACAGAGAAGAGGTTGGAATCTGACTCGGATACATGTAATGTGGCGGCGGGTTGTAACGTAACGCGTACATAGGCGTGTTATTTGGCCGCCTACAGTTGGCCAGAGGTAAAGTAAATTTGCTTGTACGGCCCCAGAACCGAGGACACGCTTTGGCTGTCCCAGCTAAGTGATCAGTCTGGGCCAGCCCCGCGCAGACAAGCAGCTTGGCCAGAAATGGGGAAAATCCCAGAGGGGTGCTAGACGGTGGTCCCTCGCTTAGCACAATTAAGCTGCGTTTACACCTATGCGACTTGCAGCTGGTCGCCGTGCGGCTGTTATTGCCACAAATGCCAGCAGAGCCACGTGTTTCCCCGCCTCGTACGGAAACACTCCTGCGCCCCCCCTGTGCACAATTCAGTGGCATGAGCGACTTTGCACTGGTGAATGCGCCTCCTTGCCTCTTCAAGCAACAGCTGCATGCGCCTAATCGCACAGGTGTAAACGCATCTTTAGGACTGCACCAGCAATGACGGGCTTAGAGACAATCTGAAAGATCGCTAAGTTACAAGATCTTAGAAATTCGACAAAAAGTCACAGTCCAGTAATAAAGCAAATCTGAATATATCTGCGATCTCAGAAAAGTGAGGTACATCCAGCAACACTACAATATTTTCAACGTCTTTAAAACCATAGAACTTAACGTTTTAAAGTGACTAAACATTTTCGCAATGAATTAACAACTTTTAAACACTTCATGACATTTCAATAATCGATATCTCAGGTAATGGCATTCACTTGATCCATCATCCCTGAAAGCTATGTATCTGTATTTTATTTCTTGATTTATTACTTATCAAATATTTGTCAGAACATGGTATTCTCCATAATGACACACCACATGAATGCAGCATTAATACCTCATATCTTGCCATACTTGTGCATTTATTTAATGACTATGTTACTATTTTGCTAGGTATTTATTGAACTAATTGATTACAATTGATAATACGCAAACACAGTAATTTAAGAAGTGGTCAATCACATGTGTTAGCTGACAGCACTATTGAAAAGAGAAACAAAAGACCCTTCTGTGAAGCCGAGGTAAATAACTATTGAACAATATTTAACCACAGTTTGTTGTCATTTAACGTGAGCACACTTGCGCAAGAATACCGGCTTGTTTATTCAGGAACAAACATTTACTTGTTATTATTTTGAATGATCTGAGTGTGACTGAATGCCATAATATTTCTTTATTTAAATACCGTCGTAATATATTACTGTGTCAAGTGATCAAGTTGACTCATATCATGTCTGTAGAATTTAAGAATGATATTTTTTTTGATGTTGACGACTTTCAGGCAATGGAGAAGCAGTCAGTGATGGTACTGTGCTGAAGTCAAGTGGAGACAGTGAATTTCCAAGGCTGTGCTGAAGGAAGCGATTCTGGACACTTTTACGTTTGTGCTTGAAGATAGCAGACCAGCATGTGGTAAGAACTGGTGTTTGATCGTCTAGATGATACATTCCGGGCGATGAAGGGCCGTTACGATATATTAACTTTCGAAGGCACTTTACATCGAGTTCTTGAAGAAGGCAGTACTGCCTGTGCTATCGTGTGGTATTTTATCGAGTAGGTGATAGATTCCAGACGGTGAACGGCACTTGTACGTTATATCTCGAAGGAGGATGACACTTTTATATTCGTTATGGAAGAGGGCAGAACTACGTGATTCGATGATACGTGATTGATTCTGGGTGTTGAACGAATTTTGCGATACTCTAACTTTTTCTAATTACCTAATTGAGAACAGACAGGCTGTGAGTTTCTACTCGTTATCTCGCTTGAGTTAATATGTGAATCATCTTGTCGAACTCTGAACTATCTGAGCTGGTGAATATTTCGTGTGTTGTGATCACGAAATGGACATAGTTTCCGTGCATTTTGGATGACTATTTAGCATGGGGATTCTGGTACCATTCAGGTAACTCTCTCAAAGCAACTGTACTGCTTTTGATAAGATTATTTTCTCTCTGTATTGTAACTGGAAATCTTAGGACCACTTTCCGTTTTATTCACCATAATTGTCTGTCATCTACATTACTGAGCGAGATGGCGCGGTGGTTAGTACACTGGGCTCGCATTCGGAAGGACGACGGTTCAAACCCGCGTCCGACCATCCTGATTTAGGTTTTCCGTGATTTCCCTAAATCGCTTCAGGCAAATGTCGGGATGGTTCCTTTGAAAGGGCACGGCCGACTCCCTTCCCTAATCCCATGGGACCGAAGACCTCGCTGTTTGGTCCCTCCCCCAAATTAACCAATCAACCATCTACATCAGTTACAGACTTAAAATAAAACCCCTTTTATTAAATTATTCGTTTATTTTTATTTTATATTTCTGTATATTTTATTAATTCAGAATTATAGGCAATATATATATATAGGCTGAAACTTCCTGGCAGATTAAAACTGTGTGCCGGACCGAGACTCGAACTCGGGACCTTTGCCTTTTGCAAGCAAGTGCTCTACCGACTTTTTTTTTTTAGACGCTACCTCCCCTTTTTTTTAGAAATACTTTTTTTTCTATCCATCTTTTGTTTCTAAAAAAATAAAATAAAAATAAAAACGCGGTTCCTCCGCCTTATGGTCCAACAATGCGACCACTTCTCTTTTTTTTTTTTTGGGAACAGGAAGGCAGGGTAAACAAACAATCTTTACTCGTGCAGTTGTGCTGTCCTAGGGACAAGAAAAGTATCGAGACAGCAAACACAATTTGGAAACCATAAAATGAACGCAAAGGCCGCCCTCTTTTTTTTTTCTTTTTTTTTGTAACAGGAATAAAGTAAATGACAATCCTAGTCACGGGCGGGAGTGAAAATGAAGTTATCATCTGCATCACAATCCCTGCAGCACGCGGTGTCGCATCATAAACCTGGCAGAAAGCCATATAATCTTGACCATTTCTGCCAGTGTGGGCGGTATTTATTTCTCCTGCGTCGACCATTCGAAGGACCATTATCTGAGGCGGTTTCGGTGTTTACCATCGTTGTGTGTGGTTTTTTTTTCGCGTTAACATAATGCAGTCATAACTGGCGCCAACAGGTAGGGGCCAGTTTTCTTCTCAGTGTGCTATATGCCAATATAATTGAACCGCGCAGTACTGTCTCTAGTCGTTCTGCTGAAGGAGTCTTCCCAGTTCTGGGACACCCCAGCTGTCGGGTGGATTGTGAAAAACACTTCCTAAAAAATTGGAAAAGTAAGTCCTGTATTTCGTGTGACGCCGTATGAGCTCGTGTTGTTCTTGTAAATACATCCAATAATCCAACACGGACTTAATATCGTACGAATACAAATATTTCGTCGCATGTCCAGCGATCCAATTTACCGCATACGTCTTTTGTTTGGGAAAAAAGGTCTTGTCCGGTAGAAAAAGTACATCCGATGTGATTTCTGTGTAGTTAGTGCGCCGAAGGAAGGCCAGCATTCGACGCGTAAGCATCCAGACGTCCCTCGCTGCGCCACACACTAAACCATGTTCTTCCGTTGCTAACAGTCCACAGTTTGTGCAAAGAGGAGAATCGACCATATGAATTGTATGTAATCGACTCGTGGTCACAAGTTTACGGTTTATAAGAATATACCACATCGATCTCGCTGCTGTTGACAGTAATGGAGTATGCACTGCACACCAAATGTGGTTCCACGTTCTCGACGGGTATTTGAATTCCATTATGTTGCGGCCATGGTGATCCATCAAGCATCTATAGATCTCCCGAGTCGTGGGTAGTCTCGTCGAAGGTACTTTCAGACGAACATAACTGTAATCAACAAGAAATGAGGCAATGTGTGCAAGAGAAGGCGAAATATTGCCCACCGCAATAGGGGGTTCATACGAAGGCGGAACAAGTACTTCTATCAGAGCTGACGTTATGGTATGCTTTCTTTGTTGCCAATTTCGTATCATCGCTCGCATGTAAAGCGCCAGAGCTTTGTTTCGCACGTTTGTGAGGTTGAGGCCACCGTTCCGGAACTGTAGCGTTAACGTATCATATTTGATCTTAAATAACATCCCAGTACTAACATAGTAACCAAAGGCAGCCATGAGGCGGTCTGCGATACCCTTCGGTATTGATAGGATCTGCGCTAAATGGGGCAGTCGTGACGCTATGTGAACGTTGGTGTATGCCACACGTTGGATCATGTCAAAGGCTCTCAGTGAGTTGTTGCGTATCGTCAGACGAACATTCTGCAGAAGCCGCCGAGAACTCGCCGCCGCTGACCGCCGTAGTGAACGGGTAAATGTAATCCCCAGACATCTCAGCGATTCCACCGTCTGAAACGGTCCCGGTACGTCTTCCAGACCCCGTCCAATGTGCATAATTTTGGATTTCGTCATGTTAACGACACTGCCTGCCGCCGTCCCGTAAGAGTCTAGATGTTCAACAGCCTGACGCACTTCATGTCCTGGTCTGACAAGAAGGATCAGGTCGTCCGCATATGCGCGACAAACGAAAGAGTTCTCATTAAGCGCTATCCCAGTAAGTGAGCGCCTTATAACACATCAGCGGCTCAAGCGCTATCGCAAACAGCATCATGGAGAGTGGGCACCCTTGTCGGACTGAGCTGTTTATAGGAATCGAGCCCGCTTCCCGACCGTTTACAATCACCTTCGATGTAGCCCCTCGTATTAGCCTCATAACGATGGAGATGAAAACAGGTGGAATCGCCATTCGGCTCATGACTGACGCCAAGAAGTCATGGTTTATCCTGTCGAACGCACGATCGAAGACCACAGATATCATCGCTGCTCGCATTTTACACGTTTCCGCTAGGGCGATAACACGGTATTCACTTAACGCCGAGGAGATGTTGCTTCGCACCCCTAGGCAAGCCTGATCAGGGGATATTGTCCTGGATATCGCCAGCTTGAGCGAGACGCTAGTAGTCGTGCAAAGATTTTATAGTCGGTGTTTAGCATAGTGAGAGGCCGATATTGATTAACACTGCGACTCCCCGCCATCTTCGGGATGGGAAGAAGAAAGCCCGTCACAAAATCCGACGGTAGGCGCATGTCCGGACGCATCGCCTCATTGTACATCGATACCAACTGTGGCATCATCATGTCCACGAATTCTCGATAAAACTCGCGTAATCCCATCTGGCCCTGGTGATTTATGGGCCGCTCCTTTTGTGAGTGCCACTTTATATCGTCTTCTGTGAGTGGCTCCATAAGCGCTGCCTTATCCGTCTCTGTCAGTGTCGTTTGCAGATGTTGCAGTATCTCTTCCCCCACCAGACGGTCCGTCGGTGTACCGGCATAGAGGCGGCGGAAATGCTCTAAAAATTCATTTGCAATGTCCTGTTGTGTTGTCAGTTGACGGCCATCTAAACCGTGGAGCACTGTTACCAATGCCCGGCGGTAACGTTTATGTTCCCGCGACACATGGTGCATCGAGGTACGTTCCCCAGTGATGGTGTCGAGACATCTTGCCCGTATTGGGATGCCATCCAGTCGTTGTCGCGTGATCGATAGGATTTGCGCCTTGACACGATGAACTTCCGCATGATGTTCTGCCGACGGCAACTGGAAGGACAGCTCACGAAGCATTGTGTAATAATAATCAAGAGTGTCTCTTTGCCATCTCGTCTTATCGCGACCATACTGTATGAGAGCTCTCCTTATTGCCGGCTTAGTACACTCGAGCCACCATTGAATCACGGAGGTATATGTTGGTAGACGGCGTTGACATGTGGCCCATACCTCCTCGACTCTCTGACGACATTCAGTGTCCGCCAAAAGTGACGAATTGAGCTTCCATTTCCCGCGGCTTCTCCACACACTTTGCCTAGGGAGTGATATGGTACAAATGTAAGCCAGATGATCAGTAAATGCCGCAGGCCATCGTTCCGCGTCGACCACCTTCTCCTGTAGGCCAACCGAAACATATATGCGATCGAGTCTGCTCGCCGAGTGACTGGTATAAAAAGTATATCCCTCACGGTTCCTATGAATCATGTCCCAGGTGTCGTTTAACTCCAGATCCCGGCATAGCACATGCAATTCACGGCAGGTATTGTAATGTGGAGTCTGGTCTTTTTGGGCTAAAACACAATTGAAGTCACCACCTATAATGAAATGATCGAATCTGCCGGTAAATAAGGGCACAATCTCTTCCGAATAATATCTCGCACGCGCCCGTCTGTTGTCTGTGCCGGAAGGGGCATAAACATTGAGAATGCGAATTCCATTAACAGTTATCGCCAGTCCTCGTGCCGAAGGTAGATAAGCCAGGTCTCGAACCGGAATCCCGTCCCGGACCAATATCGCCGTTCCACTGTCGTCGTTCGAGTGCGGCGAGGTGTAGGAGATGTATCCATGGATTCCTGGAACTCAGGAATGTAAATTTCCTGCACCATCAGTATATCCACATTCGACGCGTATATCATGTCCCTAAACAACTGCTGTTTCACGGGCGATCTAATGGTATTTAAATTCACTGTCCCTATTCTGTATGCCTGGGGTCGAGTAGCCGTCATCTCCACATGATGTTGAAATGACAAAGTTTCACCGTATCGATAGTCCCTTTGCACATCCGCAGAGGGTCGCCCGACGGACGTGTCCCTGTGACATTAGGTTTCTGGAGATGCGGACGGATGCGAGTCCCCACCAGTAGAATGGTCCGCATCGGTGATTTCGTCGTCCTGCTCATACCAGCTGATATTATTGGGCTGCTCCAAATTTTCCTGTGCGGCATTGATGTGTGACATCTGCTGTTCTTTCGCAACTTGAGACTCCACCGCAGAAGGGGTAGCAGGCCCCTGAGCGGATGCGTCTTCTGAGCGACATGACATCTTTTCACTGTCCGAATTCATATGGTCTGCGACATCCGAAGCTTGTGGTTCCAAGTCAGACAGGTCCATAGTGTTAGACTCATCTGGGCTCCCAAGAAGAGAGGGGAGCGTCTCCGCAGAGTTTAGTCGGCGCTTCTTGCGGCGCTTTGGCGAGCGTTGTTTGCGGGCCCTAACCTCGGCTTCTGGTGTTGGCGAATCTTGCATCACCTGCGCTCTCGCCGCCACCACAACGCCCTGGGGCCGTTCCACTTCAGCTTCCATGCCTATTGTGATGCTGTCATCCTCTTTCTGCACCACATGTAATGTCTGGGATTGGAGGTTGGTCGGAGCCATTCCTTCTTCAGTGGGGTCCGAAGGCGCCTCAATCAACTGCGGCGTCGGTTCGATAGTGTGCTCCGATCTCTGCGTCACCTCCACGCGAAGGGCCGCCACGTAAGTCATCGGCAGTGACGTTGGTGTAGTAGGATTCTGGAGGTCTCCGCTGGGGAGTTGCACGAGTCTCCTCTGCATACACGCAGATCGAAGATGTCCTTCACCACCACACCCGGAGCATGTCCGGCGCTGTCCATTATAGATGACAATAGCTCGACAGCCGCCAATGTTGATGTACGATGGCACATGTTTCGTGAGCGCAATTCGCACCTATCGGACACCATTGAGCACTGGATACGTGCTAAAACTTGCCCAACATTCGGCCGTATGACTGATAACTCTGCCATATGGCTGGAGCGATTCAGTGACCAAGGATTCTGGTACCTCGAAAGGCAGCTCGAAGACTCGAATCGTACGCACGCCCAGGTCCGAATGAGCGACTAAAACTTCGCCAATATGACCATCGGAGTGTCGGAACTGAAATCCTCGTTTGGCGGATTCAATGATCCTATCGCATGCTGCGTCGTCAATCATCTTTACGTAAAGACTGCTGCTCACGATTGATAAATGAATTCCAATAATCTCCGTGTAATTAAGTTGCACTTCGTCCCTCAAGAAACGTTCGATTTCGAAAGCCTTCGGTCGTGCATACTCGTTACAGAACGTGAACTGTATCGTGGTTTTTCGGAAATTGTGTGCCATTGCGTTCGATTCAAACAATAACACACGCGAGTGACGACGGTGTAAACACCGCTTCTTCCGCGAACGTGCGCAGCCGGGACGTAAACAAGTCCGAGCTGCTCCGCTGCTAAAGGACTGAGCTACCCAAGCACGACTCACGCCCCGTCCTCACAGCTTCACTTCTGCCAGTACCTCGTCTCCTACCTTCCAAACTTTACAGAAGCTCTCCTGCGAAAAGCAAAGGCCCCGAGTTCGAGTCTCGGTCCGGCACACAGTTTTAATCTGCCAGGAAGTTTCATATCAGCGCACACTCCGCTGTAGAGTGAAAATTTCATTTTATATATAGGCTATCTGATTGCAGGATCACAGCTCTATTTGCAGTGGTTGGCTGCTGGGCATGAAAGCCGCGGTTATCAAGCTATTCTTTTTGAACATAGCCATGCATAGTGGAATAACCTAAAGTGCCAGCAACATCAGGTAAATTCGCAGTTTGTTTGCTCGTATGGACTGCTGTTTGGTTCAAATGGCTCTGAGCACTATGGGAATTAACTTCTAAGGTCATCAGTCCCCTAGAACTTAGAACTACTTAAACCTAACCAACCTAAGGACATCACACACACCCATGCCCGAGGCAGGATTCGAACCTGCGACCGTAGCGGTCGCGTGGTTCCAGAGTGTAGTGCTGTTTGGAGAGCTACTACTCAGCAGTAGAAAACCATTAGCTAACGCCGCAGGGTTCAACAGGATTCTGTTGTGGGTGCATTGGGTTTCTTGAAATATATCAATGATCTGCCACTAAATGTCACATATGACTCAGAAAATGTTATCTTTACAGCTGACGCAAGTGTTACTGCAAAAGGCGTGGAACGTAATGTAAAAGATACAGTTAATAGTGTAGTTAGTAACATCGGCATGTTGATTTCAGAGAATTTATTAAGATCTAACTGGAACAAAACGCAGTGCATATAATTTATAGCATGGGTCTCTCAAAAAAGTGAAATTTTAGTCTACATCTATACCTACACAGATACTCCGCAAGCCACCGTACGGTGCGTGGCGGAGGGTGCGACGTACCACTGCGAGTCATTTCCTTCCCCTCGCCCCCTATTCTACTCGTAAATAGAGCGATGGAAAAACGAATATGTATATGCCCCCGTATGAGCCCTAATTCCTTGTATCTTATTTCATCGATCCTTACGCATTATGTATGTGGGACGCAGTAGAATCTTTCGGCAGTCGGCTTCATATGCCGGTTCTCTATATTTTATCGGTAGTGTTCCTCGAAAAGCGAGTCGCCCTCCTTCCAGGGATTATCATTTGAGTTCCCGAAGCACGTCCGTAACAATTACGTGTTGTTCGAACCTACCGGTAACAAATCTAGCAGCCCGTCTCTGAACTGTTCAATGTCTTCCTTCAATGTGACCTGGTACGGGTCCCATACACTCGAGCGGTACTCAAGAATAGGTCGCGCTGGCGCCCTATATGCGATCTCCTTCACATGTGAACCACACTTTCCTAAAATTCTTCCAGTAAACCGAAGCCGACCATTCGCCTTCGCTACCACAGTTCTCACGTGCTCGTTCCATTTCATATCGCCCTGCAACAATACGCCTAGATACTTCAGATGGTTCAAATTGCTCTGAGCCCTATAGGACTTAACATCTGAGGTCATCAGTCCCCTAGAACTTAGAACTACTTAAACCTAACTAACCTAAGGACATCACACACATCCATGCCCGAGGCAGGATTCGAAACTGCGACCATAGCGGTCGCCCGGTTCCAGACTGAAGCGGCTAGAACCGCTCGGCCACAGCGGCCGGCCCCAGATACTTAAGCGACTTGACTATGTCATGGAGGACACTAGTAATATTGTATCTGAATATTAAAGATTTGTTCTTTCTACCCATCCGCATTAACTTACCTTTTTACACGTGTAGAGATAGCTACTATTAACCACACCAATTAGAAATTTTGTCTAAATCGTGTTGTATCTTTCTACAGTCACTAAACTTCGACATCTTACAATACAGCCCAGAATCGGCAGCAAATAACCGCAGATCACTGCCCACCCTGTCGGCCAAATCATTTACGTATATAGAGAAAAAGCCGGCCGGGGTGGCCGAGCGGTTCTAGGCGCTACAGCCTGGAATCGGGCGACCGCTGCGGTTGCAGATTCGAATCCTGCCTCGGGCATGGATGTGTGTGATGTCCTTAGGTTAGTTAGGTGTAAGTAGTTCTAAGTTCTAGGGGACTAATGACCTCAGAAGTTTAAGTCCCATAGTGCTCAGAGCCATATAGAGAAAAACAGCGGCCCTGTCACACTTCCGGGGGCATTCTCGACGGTACCCTTGTCTCTGATGAACACTCGCCGTCGAGGACAACATCCTGGGTTCTATTACTTAAGAAGTTTTCGAGCTACTCAGAGGTCTGTGAACTTACTCCACATGCTCGTGCCTTAGTTAACAGCCTGCAATGGTACATCGTGTGAAACGCTTTTCGAAAATATAGAAATATGGAATCAGCCTGTTTCCCTTCATCCATAGTTTGCAGAGTATCGTGTGAGAAAAGGCCAAGCTGAGTTTCGCACGAGCGATGCTTTCTAAAACCATGCTGATCCATGGACATAAGATTCCCTATGTCAAAATAATTTATTACATTCGAACTGAGAATATGTTCAAGAATTCTGCAGCAAACCGAAGTTAGGGATATTGGTCTGTAATTGTGAAGGTCCTTTCTTTTATTGTCTCAAGGTAACTAACCATTTAATGAAGACTAGGACTGAGGGGAGATGGAAGGCTTTGTTAGACGTATTACGCTCAAGAAGTTGCGCAGAAACTGAACGCTGCTATCTTCAGTATAGGGATGATCTCCACAGCCTCTGACACAGAAACACGTAGGTTTATTTCCTCAGCTTATTTTTGCTGTATTACTTCATATCGTGTTATACACTGCCAGAAAAAAAATTAGTAAATGCTTTTAGAGGTTTCAATTCACTCAAGATTTATACTTGCAACAGTTCTTATGGAGCACATGGAATGAATATATTTACAGATCAACAAATGGCTCTGAGAACTTAGAACTACTTAAACCTAACTAGCCTAAGGATATCACACACATCCATGCCCGAGGCAGGATTCGAACCTGCGACCGTAGCGGTCGCGCGGTTCCAGACTGTAGCGCCTAGAACCGCTCGGCCACCCCGGCCGGCCTTACAGATCAACAGCACAGGTGGTTCTGACAGACCAGGTATCGATCTACGAGCCTGAAGCACCCATAGTAGTATGTGCTGTAACCTCCACGGCCGGCAATTAAGTTATATTAGATTTAGCTTCATTCCAAAATACCCGTAGTGAGTAGGTCCTCCAGGATGTAGAACATGTCAGGAAAACAATAATACATGACAAATATTTACAACTCAAACAAATAAGGTAATGTACCATTCCACAGGTCCCGTGTGGAATGATCGTCATTTTTTTAATGAACACTATATGAAAGAATCATTTTACAAACACCAATGCACTGAATTTAAAATAAAAAAGTTTTTTTTCTAAGGTAAGAAACATTTAATAGAACTACTATAATACTTATTTACAATGAACACATTACTGCACTGAAATGGTGCAGAAGTCAGATTGTACTTACACACACACACACACACACACACACACACACACACACACACAGACACACTTATTTACAATGAACACATTACTGCACTGAAATTGTGCCGAAGTTATATTGTATATATACACAAATCAGGTGGTTCTAGTGGGAAATTCAATGCAGTCGCTGACTCTGGCATCCAATCGATCGTACAGATGGCGAATACCATCCTGGGGCAAATTATACGACGCCTATTTGACCAGTTCACGTAGTTCTGTAAGGGTTGTTAGGAGACGAGTCGCACGATTTGTTTCCCGTCCCATCATATCACACACGTGCTCGATTTGAGACACGTCCAGAGATCGTGCTGGCCAGGGAAGTTGATGCACGTCTTGCAGAATACGTGGAGTTTCACGGGCTGTATGTGGGCGAGCATCATCCTATTGAAACATATCACCTTCGTGTTGCACGAGAGGCAAAAGAACGGGTGTAACAACATTCTGCACGTACCGAGCGCTGGTTAGCGTCCCCTCCAGGACCTCCAGGATCAAGACCATAAGACCAGGAGTGCGGCCAGTATGTCTGGGGCGATTGCACACTACGAGACAGCGCTCGCCAGGTATACGGCGTACACGTAAACGTCCATCAGTTGCGTGCAGGCAGAATGTGTTTTCATCGCGTGAGACCACGGCGCGCCACTCCATCTTCCAAATGATCCTCTGACGGCATCGTGCTCGTCGATGCTGTGGCGTGAGTGGAAGATGGGCAATAGGTGTGCATTACCGTAGTCCTACTGCTAACAACCGGTTCGCAACAGTTCGTGTTGACACGTCTGGCCTCAAAGGCCCTCTTATCTGTGCTGTAGTAACCGTACCATGTTCGACTGCTGCCCTTACAAAACGACGAACCTGGCGGCCATCTGTTTGCGGAACCTCGTCAACGGGTGCGAGAATGTTCATACGACCACTGATACCAGCATCGTTGCACAACTAACGCAACACGTTCAACTTGTGTGGCAATTCTCCGAAAGGACCATCCCGCCACTCGGAAGGCCACAATTTGACCCCTTCCAAACTCGGCCAGATGGCTGTAGGAAGCACGAATGCTTCTCAGTGCCACGGTTGCCTGCTTGCTTCACATGTCTGCACCACACTGAGCCTTCTGGCTGTGGGCATTTCCTATTAAAGGGTAGACACAGCTGGCGGTCTGGTAGCTACACTACTACCCTATAGTTGACGGACGACGTTGAAACAATTATCAGTAGATTTACTAACGCTCAAATGACATATGCCGTAATCGGAACAAAATCGACATCGTCTTTCCGGATATACTAATTTTTTTCCGGCAGTGTATTTTGGAGGAACCCGTGCAGCCACCAAGGGTATTCTTATTCCAGAAGAGGGCGGTTAGACCGATCTGATGTGTCGATTCGCGAACTTCATGTATGCAGTTGTTCCGATGTCTCGAAATTCGATCTCTGACTTCCCTGTACATATGTTCCATCATTTGTTGGTAATATTGACTCATTCAGAAGAAACCGCAACATTCATTTACTGAACGCTAGAGGGAAAGATCGTATGAGCTTGGATACCACTTCCTGAAGCACTGAGCATGTTTCCTTTTCAGTAGGTTTTCTCAGAACTGAAAAAAGCTGAGTGACAAACCCCAAGTATTCAAATGCTGATTTAAAGGTTTCCTTGTGGCACACTCTTGGCAGTAGTTGAGAACTTTTCTCTGTAATGTGGTTTTTATTCGTATGTTTTCTCAAAGATTATTCCTTTTTTTAAAATTCTTAAATGCTTTATTTATAAATATTTTAATCAACATTCTGTGAGCTATGCATTGACTCCTTCCTTGGCCAAGCATTCTGACTCACATGGCTCCACAAAATCACATAATTAAGTAAATAAATAAAATAGACAGTTAAACAGACTACTCAATTGACACTAACATTGGCACCCCTAATTGTGCCAGCGGTGTACAATCTCAACCGTTCAGACTTTCGAGAGCTATGGTGGAACACACACACACACACACACACACACACACACACACACACACACACACACAGGAGAGACGCTTAACTTTTGACCCTGTAAAGAAATTTGTAATCTGTTTTCATCTGGGTGAACTGTGGTTAGGGGCTCGTGAAGGAAACAGCAAAGCGTTCTCGCAACTTAATTAATAACCAAGATAGAGCAATCAGCTTCGTTTTTTCTTAAACTAAAATATGGCACTTTTTGTGCTCAGAACTTTGGATGCCGATAACACAGATTTAGTGTTATAGACCTAGCCCTTTTGAGGAAATTACGGAGTAAAAATACAGGACATGGACAGAAATACAGGAACAGAAAAGAACACTGAAACCTATCTGCTGTTGAATGAGCTAAATGAAACAGATCTGTTATTATGCGGATAAGGAATAATATCCTGGCACGGTTAGCTATCTCTATAAGGGGAGGAACTAACCAAGCAATTGCTGTTTTGTACTACTAATTCAATACAAGGCTCGCCAGGTACATGAGCATCATTGATTACTACAACATAAAGGAATACATCCTATGTTTGTAGCCTGATCGGAAACCATGCTTTATTTAAAAGAAATTTGCACCAGAGAATTATCATAAGAGGCGATGTCTCTCACATACATGGTGTCAGAAACAGTATGAAAAGCTTGTAAGGGGGTTGCGGGGTAGATGGTGCTGAGAAATAATTATTCAGACACAAAACACAAACTTTGCACCATTCCTAAGTTAATTAGCATTGCAGTTAGCCAATTAGAAAATTGTGCGCCCAAATTCAAGCGGTACGCCAGACATAGTTAGTCTGATTTGATCCATTATAAATGGTTCTAACGCAGTTAGTGTTAGCTGTTCTGCTGGCGTAGCTGAAAGCGCACGAGACTGCTCGGGTTCGATCCTTAGTACCGTCTCATGATCAATTTTTGTACTTCCCTTTTGTTCGGTTTTAGGAAACCAAACAATAGACACGTTTGGCGAGGCCATTTCTGCTGGGCTGCTTGAATTTGCTTGCGTAACGGCCTGACTGGTTAACTTCAATACTAATTAACTCGGAACGGCGCAACGTATCAGATTTTTTGTTTACAGTTACTTTTCACCACGACCCTGCAACACCCTTAAAAGCTTTCCTTCTGACCATCCAGTATAAATACGTCTGATTACCTTGGTTAATACATATTCAAGTGACATGGGATTAACTAACTACCTAAATGATACCAAGAGAAATTCAATTACTACACATTTATTTTACAGTGATCTATGCACATGGGAGAAACCAAACATGATACACGTCTTCATTTAAAATAACAAAAAATACATGAAGTATTAAACTGTCTCAGTGACAAATAATGTATGTGTGGTGGGTCCGCAACGTACTGGGAAATACATTATAAAAGAAGCGCTACTTCCAAAGATCGCAGCTGTATCGACTTCAACTGATGCAGTAGAAATAAATGTGTTACCCGTGGTGTTGAGAAGAGTTTAGACATGTGCAGTCTTAGACATAAAAACTGACCGCCGGCCGGCCGCCACAGAGACTAAGTCCGAGTCGTTCACTTAAGGTGGCCAATAAAACTGACCGCCCCTGACAATTCTAAGTCCGGCCATCTGCACAATCTGGCAACATTGTAAGATGGGGAAGTGTTAGGAGGAAGTGTTGTCACTTCCGAGTAGCTATGCATGGAGTGAGCCCGTGGTCTTGCGGTAACCGTCGTGCATTGTAACCTTAGAGACGCATGTTCGCACCAACTGCATTTTTTTTTAATCACATTTCGGTCTAAACTTATGAGAGTCTGATTGAACATCGAAGACAATTCGCTTAACATTCTACCCACCCGCAATAACAAGTATTCCAGAAACAATTCCGCAGGACAGCTCGTGGCTGCGTCGCGATAATAACAGCTTACGCACGAGCGTTTCCTCGCGCTGCAGCGGCTACGGACCACCGGCCAGATGCCACCCGCCGCCTGAAATCCGGTGCCGCCCATGTGGAGGCGACGCCACGCTGTCAGTGTATGTATCAATGCCATTTTCGAATTTGAAGTTCTAGTTATCTTGCAGTTAAGCATTGCATTTTCCATACTCGAAAATCATGAACTACTGTTGTAAAATTGTAAAATTGAGTCGCAAGTGGAAAAAGGAGTAACATCTGCAACACAACGTTTACTTTTGGTATAAAAGAGGGGTGAATGTAGAGGAGGCAACTAGAAAGATATGAACTGTGCATGGAGCGAGTGCCTTTGGGAAAAATACGCCAGAAAAAGATATTTTCGTTTCAACAAAGATCGTTCTGGCATGAATGATTTTCCACATTAAGGAAGCCTCTACTACTGATATATGTGACAGATTACCATTTTACCATCATGCGACATTTGCATTCAACAGGCAAAGTTCAGAAGTCTGGTGTAAGAGTACTGCATGCTCTAATTCGAAACGCCCGCATCTCGTGGTCGTGCGGTGGCGTTCTCGCTTCCCACGCCCGGGTTCCCGGGTTCGATTCCCGGCGGGGTCAGGGATTTTCTCTGCCTCGTGATGGCTGGGTGTTGTGTGCTGTCCTTAGGTTAGTTAGGTTTAAGTAGTTCTAAGTTCTCGGGGACTGATGACCATAGATGTTAAGTCCCATAGTGCTCAGAGCCATTTGAACCTAATTCGAAACAACAAAAATCAACGGAGTGACTATTATTGAACGTCATCAGGTCGCTCACTGAGCATTCCTATGCAGTACTGTTACTGGTGACGTGTTATGATGCCTTTATCGTTAACTTCCTAAGAAGAAATGAAAGGCTGAGCCCCACCAAAGGACGTAGACTAGAGTAAAGTGTAGTGTGAACATAATTTTACATTTGATAGCTCCATAAGTGTGTTTTGGACTACGAATTCTGCCCCAAGGGGTGTGTGCAACACAGCTGGAATTTATTGTCAACAACTGAGACACCTTTCGGTTGCAGTGTAAGAAAGTCGAGCAACAAAACTACATCACCTGTGCTACTGCATGATAACTCACTCTGTTGATTTGAGAAACAAAACTATCCAGGAGATTGATAGGAAAGTCGTCTCTCAGACACTTATATTGATAGGGAAGTCCTCTCTCAAGCACTTGTCCCACTCGTCATATATTCGAAAAATATTACCTTTCCCGCTCTTGATCGATCAACCGTCAAAGGCGATTCATTTCTAGACGAAAATACTCTTAAAACTACACTGGTTTAATGGCATCGCTAAAACAAGTAGGTTTCTACGGGCGTAGAATTTGTAAACAACTGTTGCATTGTCAGATTGTTGTAGATATCGTGAAAGAAAATTCAGTTGCTGATTAATTTCTGTTTGATGATTACTGTTGCGTTTAGTAAACTAATGGAAAATGCAAATAAAATATTCACTTTACTAATACAAATTAAATTCAGCTTACTACAGTATCATCACGACGGCAGTCTATCTTAATAAAGCATTAAGTTCAAAAATGTTTCAAAGGACACTGAGCACTATGGGACTTAACTTCTGAGGTCATCAGTCCCCTAGAACTTAGAACTAGTTAAATCTAACTAACCTAAAGACATCACACACATCCATGCCCGAGGCAGGATTCGAACCTGCATCTGTAGTGGTCGCGCGGTTCCAGACTGTAGCGAAGCATTGAGTGTCTTAAGACGATTGATCCTATTTTAACACGAATTAGTAGGATATTACCGACTCTTGACTTCGAAAAGATCTGTATTTACTTCATTTCCTGTATCATTCGCAAGTATTATGAAAATGTGGCATTTCATAGATAAAATTATGCATTCACAACAACAAAAAATATGTCGGCAGAAAACAAAAGTGTCATTATGTAATTGGCAGTACCGAAAGGTTTCCGCCCTGACACTAAGGGTTACTGTAAGTAGCAAGCCGAATTTTGTTCGAGCGTTATCTTACGATTCCCTTATTGAGTTTGTATCTACCTGCTTGTAGCTCAGCTACAAAAGAATTAAAAATCTGGCTTTCAGTGAGTCGCGAAAGGCGAACGAAAGCAGCTTGCACCTGGTAGCCAAGCATGTTACCTGGGAACTGGTTTTTTCTAAAGTGGGAAGACATCCTTTTGTAGTTGAATTGTTGGCAAATGTCAGTCAGACGTGTGCCGTTGGTCTAAGCGTTTCGGTATGTTGAATTTGTACCAATGATTTTTCTACAGGTTTTTTCTGGTCCAGATAGAGAGTTGAAGTCTCCCATTAGTATTTTCACGTCATCTTGGTGAATTTTGCTCATAGTATTTTCGAGTGTGTTACAGAATTTTTCAACGTTTTTGGTGTTTTTCTTATTTTCGATGTTGGTGGGGCCATGTGCATTGATGAGTGTATATTTTTTACTGGGGCTCTGAATGAGCATAGTCATAAGTCGATTGTTGATGGGTGTCATTTCTTTCACAGAGTTGATGATAGATCTGTGTTCGAGAAATGCCGTGGCCAAGATTGGTACGCATTTCGCTACCTTTTGTTGCATTTTGCTCTTGAAGATGCAATGGTTTCCGTAATGCAAGCTTTCACTGTCAGTGAGTCGTGGTTCGTGAAGGGCAAGGATGAGAATTTTTTGTTGGTCGATTTCTTTTGTGAGATTATTTAGTTTTCGTGATCGGATCAATGCACCGATGTTTAGTTTTCAAATCCTTGTTTTCTGCTTGTAGGGAAATTTACCAGAGATCTTCGATATTCTCTGCCGTGCTAACCTGGCCTCCCCAGAATCCGAAATTCCAACTGCCACCTGTCGATAGTTTGCACAGTTCATCTTTGCTTGTGTTTCATTGGTTTGACCTGGGTGATTCCAGGACCGGACAGGACCAGAGGGTGTTGAAGCCTTTGGAAGCAAATATTTTCAGCCGAGCTCATTGAGCTAACAGACGGTGACCACAGTAGCGGTGGTTTTCACTCCGACGTGCGTGGATTTTGAGTTCAACGGATTGAGTAGTCATTGAGGATTGTGTTAGTATTTGGTTCACCCCAAGTATTTGATTTCGTCGGTACCACCCATATGGGGGAGGGTTTCCCCTATCGGCCCCACGGGATTATTATTATTATTATTATTATTATTATTGTCATTATATCATCAGCAAATCCGATATGGTGCATTTTCCCACCACTGAAATAGATGTGCATTGTTCGACTCAGTATTTCCATCACATAAATATGGGTTATAGTTACGTTACATTGCTTCTAGTAGACATATTTCTTACTTTTTCTTGGGCAGTTGCTACCTGTTACTCCATCATAGGAATTTATGTGCGCAGCATTGTTGCAATACAGACGTTCAAATTATCCGATTTCTGTAATTTCATTTCGATACCAGATCGTTCTAATCGCATTCAGCCAGTCAGGCTTAATGTGGATATCCGAATACGACTCTCATCATTTGATAGACTGGGTAAACCACATTCGTAATCGGACGGTTGAATCTAGATCACTTATTTATGGCAGGGCCTGAATTCTTAAACACTGTGAAAAATAATAATACAATGCGCTTATTTCTAATATTTTATTTAAATATAAATACATGAACAAACGAGATAACGGTTTATTTACAGGGGCAGAGCCCCATCCATCGTATCAGAGCAGTGCGAGATTGGTTTCAGGGCCAAGAGAGGATAAAGCTGTTGGCGTTTGTTCCACGATCACCGAACATCGACCAGATAGAGAATATGTGGGCAGAGGTAACAAGGTCATTGCCATGTGGACCTACAAATGCAAGCGACCTTTGGACGAATATAGAAAACGTATGGTGGGAAGTAAACCATCACGCTACACTGTCGACGACTTAATGAAAACAATGCCCCTACGCCTTCGAGAAATCTTACGTAATGATCGTGGGTGGGTTGGTTACTAAACGTGTACTCGTCCACAAAACCCATGTGGAAAATTATCTGATAGTCTGTAGAGCCTTGCTTTGTCGCAGCTCTTTAGATACAAGTCCATTTACTTTCAGTCTCCTCCTTACAATTCTTGCAATGCAAGGTAATTGAAAAATCTCATCCACTCGACGCCAACTGAGGAACTGACTGGTGCATGTGTTGTTCAACAAACAGTAGCTGTCACCCTCACTGGAATCAATGACTTTGTGTGTGTGTGTGTGTGTGTGTGTGTGTGTGTTTTCGTGTTCACGCACAATCTGAATCAATACTATTAATATTAGAGAGACAACCAACAATAAATATTGCATCAAATATGACTAAAGTATTTTAATGCGATGGGAAGTTACAAACAGAATTTTTACCCAACCCACGACCTGCATATTACGTTACGTTAAGTAAGATGTATTAACTCCATAGTATAGTTAGCAGAGACAGTGCGCTCTTGTTGTCGAGGCTCGCGACAAGTGCAGCGATTAGCAGTGCCCAATGCCGCCGCGATTTGTTTATATTGGCTGAGCGTGGACACTGCAGCAGACGCTTCGCCATAAACAGAAAGAAATCACCTTGACTCTGACTGCAGTGAGCGGATATCACTGCCTGCGTGTTCTTATAGTAACCAACGTGAGACTCTACTCACAGGTGCCATGGAGCAATTGCAACGGGTATCATGTCATTAGTCATCAGAATATTAACCAGTGATGAAATGTCCACTTTGTTTGAATCCCAAGAAAATAGGAACCTTCTCACAAAGGAATGTGAGGTGATATCAAAATTTATCCAACATACAAAAATTAACTGCAGGGCTTTCATGTATGCAGTAGTAGCACACAAGGAAATATTATGTCTTGGAAGCGTATATTTCATTTCCTCTTCTCATATTAACGCCCTTGTTTTAGTATGAAGTGAGAAAAAAAACATGAAAAACTAAAGTTCCTGAGAAGCATATCAGTCATTTCCTCTTCTCATATCATAACTTTTATTTTTGTATGAAGTAAAAAAACAAACAGATTAAGTTTGTGAAGCATAATATGACACAAGATTCTTATCGTAGGCGCTATCGGAAACGCAAAAAGCAGGGAGCTGTCCATTCTTTTGTCCAACAGTCTGTCTCCTTTCATGCATTACTCCCGCTGGGAGATCCTTATTTAAGGACTTGTGAGCATCAAGTTCTTCAGCAGAACAAGCCTTATGTTATTGTGCTAATTACGGTATGGAAAATATGCAACAAAGACGATTTCCCCTAAAGCAGTGGAGATATTTGCAAATGTCTGTATTCAGCAATGACTGCCAGCTGCCATAGCACTTCACAGAATCAATGCGGCAGGCAACACAACTGTGCGTGCACTTCAGACTTCATTCATTCAGTAAGACGTCAGGAGATGGATGGAAACGTCAAATTAACGTCGCTTTCCGAGTCGTATTCAGTCCAGAATGAGATGTTATTAAGGTAGTTGAGCGTTCTAGCAATTACACTTTTATAATTCTCATATGAGTATTCCGATAGCCAAAAGAACCTGTTAGTGTGAAACTATCGGGAACTGCATTAATATCAAACTGCAAGAACTTGAGACAATACGTGGACTCTTCTCTTCGCTGGGTGACCTATTACTGTTATTTAGGATTCTCTCCGTCCTAGGCGTAATGCAAATGGAAGTTCAGAGGCGCTTTCCGCTATTCTTGACAAGCATCCGCAACTTGTAATCACTGCGAATTACAACTGCGTGATTATATGGCTCAGGTTGTCAGTAGTTGTGGTGGAGTTATGCTGTCAAACTACTTACAGTAACGTTAATGGTGGCACACATAATTTAGCGCTGACTACCTACTTAAGTAAAGATAGTGTTGTGGCGTCGTCGCTTCTCTTTATTTGGCCTCAGCTTGAGTAATCCGATTTAACGAACATAGTATTCCATTCGCGGGCTGCTAATGATACAGTATGACTACAGAGATCATCGTGCGGGTATTACATTAATTCTGCAATGAATTGCTTAACAAATATTACCCTCAGCTATGCAGCTAGAATGACTCATTACACAGGTACTCTGTGTTTCACTTGGTTAAGGGATTAGTTCGCTGCAATCCTGCTTCTACTGTTCGTAAATACTTGTATACTTCATAAATGGTTCAAATAGCTCTGAGCACTATGGGACTTAACTTCTGAGGTCATCAGTCCACTAGAACTTAGAACTACTTAAACCTAACTAACCTAATGACATCAGACACATCCATGCCCGAGACAGGATTCGAACCTGCGACCGTAGCGGTCGCGCCGTTCCAGACTGTAGCGCCTAGAACAGCTCGGCCATCCCGGCCGACATACTTGTATACTGACCGTTCTTTATTTGCTTAAATATGAACTACAATCTGATTCGCATATATGACATGGGTTAGCGGCGGCACAAAGCAATGACTAAGGGTTGGATGGCGTTGAAGTCCCGTTACACTGATGGCAAGACAAATGTTCGCAAATCACCTCTATTGCCTCAAGAAACAATTGCTTCTTAAATATCGAAGGACCGACGTCCACACTGTCACAGCGCGTTGAAATACAGCTAAGACGGCACATGAATATTTGTTACCGACTGGGCTTCGAACATGGACCTCCTGCTTACTAGACAGACATGCTGATCACTGCACTATTATTTTTTTAAAAGTTTGAGAAGACTTTCAGCACCAGGTAGGCGGAGGCAAAGAGGGCAGGTGTCGAAGATCCGAGGCCTGGCCTCAATGCCTCCCCCATACCTGTCACTGAGCAGCTGCATTATTCCCATGTATTCCATGTTTGCACCCATATATACCTTTAAATTGTGGAAAAAAAAATGAAGTAGTAATTAAGGTAAAATAAATTACAGATTGCCGCCTCCAATGGCGTGCGTTCCTTGTAGAACATAACTTATAACAGTGAAAAGGGTGACGGAAAAATACATAACAAACATTCATTCAGAAATATATTCACAGTTTAAGTGATTTTGCACTGGATGCATATGAGGTCTGTAAGGAAGCCTAATATTTTTCCACAAATGAAAAAAAAATTGGAGCCAGAGGGGTTTTGCCAAATTAGAACAGTTCTGATTTTACAACCAACGTAAAAGAATATTCCAGGAATAAAAAAAAGTGAAAGGATAGTATTCTGCTTCGAATAAAAAAAACTGTCCACCTCTTCATAGCACACATAAAGCAATAGATAAAAAAATTTGAAACCATTGCTTATATTTGTTATTCTTCTTCAGCGTAAAATTTTCTTCTGCGATATAAAACATGTACTCTTCTAAGTTCTGTTTGTTACGACGTAAAACACAAACTGTCCCAAAAGCCACGAATAACTGTTATTCTTTGCGGACGGGTAACATTTCCAGTCGGGTTGTAAAGCTTCAGTTATTGGTATATGACTTTCTGCGGTTCAGTTGATAGTGCTAATTTCTTCCTAGTCCAGTTCCAAATTCTGATTCTGTTTTCACTTAAGAAGATGTGCTCTACAGTTTCTACAAGCCGACACTTGTCGCAGTATGGAGATGGGCTCAATTTGATTTTCCATAATCGTTCCGCTGAGGGTATGGTTTCGTTTACAACGTCGTACCATACGGCACTGACTCTAGTTGGTAGAATTTTATTGTTGATATTTTTCCAGACGTTCCTTCAGTTTTTTGTAGGTCAATTTACCGGAATTGGTTTGTGAAGACGATGTGTGGTAACATAACCAAAGACGGTTCTAGTGTTGGTTTGTGCTGGTGGAAGTGTTGTACAGCTCTAATCACCATAGTGTTTTCGGACGTAATCTAGGCTGGCATGCTACATTAGCAGGAGCGTTCCTATCCCCAGGATCTAACGAGAGGAACAGAAGTTTCGTGATGCTTGTCTTAGTGGCATGTATTAGTTTAAAAGCACGTCTTTAATTCCAAGTCCTCCATTTTTCCTCTGCAATGTCGCCGTGTGGAGGGATACTTTGAAGATATTTTGTTTCCAAACATACCAAGAGGCTACAGCTAATATTTTATGTGCAGTAACCTGCAATATCGGTAAGACTGCTGCGACATGATATATTTTGCTAAGTATGTATGTATTTATAAAGTGAACTTTCTGCAGTCGGTCTAACAATCGCATGTCATGGTCCTTCAACAAGGTTCCGATGACATTAAGTTTCCGCTCCCAATTGTTCGTGGCCATGCGCTTGGGATTCGCCCTTAACCTCAAGCCGAGTTGGAGTCTCTCTTCAATTACATCTAACCAGTGCGCACCTGTTGCACTATTGTAAGAACCGAGATGCAGGTTCATTTGGCTACAAGAATGCGTATGTTCCTTCAGCATGACGGGCTCCTGCACATTCTAGTCGTCAGGTGACACATTATCCAAACCTAACATTTCCCGGAAGGTGGATCATTAGATATGGGCACTTTCCTTGGCCTTCAAGGTCCTCGGACCTTATCTCTTTTGGATTTTTGCCTGTGGGGATGGATATAGGCGAAGTCTACAAATAAAAAGTAAACCCAAGAGCCGATTTGATCGTTCGGTTCAAATGGCTCTGAGCACTATGGGACTCAACATCTTAGGTCATTAGTCCCCTAGAACTTAGAACTACTTAAACCTAACTAACCTAAGGACATCACACACACCCATGCCCGAGGCAGGATTCGAACCTGCGACCGTAGCAGTCCCGCGAATCAGATTGTAGTTCATATTTAAGCAAATAAAGAACGGTCAGTATACAAGTATGTCGGCCGGGATGGCCGAGCTGTTCTAGGCGCTACAGTCTGGAACGGCGCGACCGCTACGGTCGCAGGTTCGAATCCTGTCTCGGGCATGGATGTGTCTGATGTCATTAGGTTAGTTAGGTTTAAGTAGTTCTAAGTTCTAGTGGACTGATGACCTCAGAAGTTAAGTCCCATAGTGCTCAGAGCTATTTGAACCATTTATGAAGTATACAAGTATTTACGAACAGTAGAAGCAGGATTGCAGCGAACTAATCCCTTAACCAAGTGAAACACAGAGTACCTGTGTAATGAGTCATTCTAGCTGCATAGCTGAGGGTAATATTTGTTAAGCAATTCATTGCAGAATTAATGTAATACCCGCACGATGATCTCTGTAGTCATACTGTATCATTAGCAGCCCGCGAATGGAATACTATGTTCGTTAAATCGGATTACTCAAGCTGAGGCCAAATAAAGAGAAGCGACGACGCCACAACACTATCTTTACTTAAGTAGGTAGTCAGCGCTAAATTATGTGTGCCACCATTAACGTTACTGTAAGTAGTTTGACAGCATAACTCCACCACAACTACTGACAACCTGAGCCATATAATCACGCAGTTGTAATTCGCAGTGATTACAAGTTGCGGATGTTTGTCAAGAATAGCGGAAAGCGCCTCTGAACTTCCATTTGCATTACGCCTAGGACGGAGAGAATCCTAAATAACAGTAATAGGTCACCCAGCGAAGAGAAGAGTCCACGTATTGTCTCAAGTTCTTGCAGTTTGATATTAATGCAGTTCCCGATAGTTTCACACTAACAGGTTCTTTTGGCTATCGGAATACTCATATGAGAATTATAAAAGTGTAATTGCTAGAACGCTCAACTACCTTAATAACATCTCATTCTGGACTGAATACGACTCGGAAAGCGACGTTAATTTGACGTTTCCATCCATCTCCTGACGTCTTACTGAATGAATGAAGTCTGAAGTGCACGCACAGTTGTGTTGCCTGCCGCATTGATTCTGTGAAGTGCTATGGCAGCTGGCAGTCATTGCTGAATACAGACATTTGCAAATATCTCCACTGCTTTAGGGGAAATCGTCTTTGTTGCATATTTTCCATACCGTAATTAGCACAATAACATAAGGCTTGTTCTGCTGAAGAACTTGATGCCCACAAGTCCTTAAATAAGAATCTCCCAGCGGGAGTAATGCATGAAAGGAGACAGACTGTTGGACAAAAGAATGGACAGCTCCCTGCTTTTTGCGTTTCCGATAGCGCCTACGATAAGAATCTTGTGTCATATTATGCTTCACAAACTTAATCTGTTTGTTTTTTTACTTCATACAAAAATAAAAGTTATGATATGAGAAGAGGAAATGACTGATATGCTTCTCAGGAACTTTAGTTTTTCATGTTTTTTTTCTCACTTCATACTAAAACAAGGGCGTTAATATGAGAAGAGGAAATGAAATATACGCTTCCAAGACATAATATTTCCTTGTGTGCTACTACTGCATACATGAAAGCCCTGCAGTTAATTTTTGTATGTTGGATAAATTTTGATATCACCTCACATTCCTTTGTGAGAAGGTTCCTATTTTCTTGGGATTCAAACAAAGTGGACATTTCATCACTGGTTAATATTCTGATGACTAATGACATGATACCCGTTGCAATTGCTCCATGGCACCTGTGAGTAGAGTCTCACGTTGGTTACTATAAGAACACGCAGGCAGTGATATCCGCTCACTGCAGTCAGAGTCAAGGTGATTTCTTTCTGTTTATGGCGAAGCGTCTGCTGCAGTGTCCACGCTCAGCCAATATAAACAAATCGCGGCGGCATTGGGCACTGCTAATCGCTGCACTTGTCGCGAGCCTCGACAACAAGAGCGCACTGTCTCTGCTAACTATACTATGGAGTTAATACATCTTACTTAACGTAACGTAATATGCAGGTCGTGGGTTGGGTAAAAATTCTGTTTGTAACTTCCCATCGCATTAAAATACTTTAGTCATATTTGATGCAATATTTATTGTTGGTTGTCTCTCTAATATTAATAGTATTGATTCAGATTGTGCGTGAACACGAAAACACACACACACACACACACACACACACACACACAAAGTCATTGATTCCAGTGAGGGTGACAGCTACTGTTTGTTGAACAACACATGCACCAGTCAGTTCCTCAGTTGGCGTCGAGTGGATGAGATTTTTCAATTACCTTGCATTGCAAGAATTGTAAGGAGGAGACTGAAAGTAAATGGACTTGTATCTAAAGAGCTGCGACAAAGCAAGGCTCTACAGACTATCAGATAATTTTCCACATGGGTTTTGTGGACGAGTACACGTTTAGTAACCAACCCACCCACGATCATTACGTAAGATTTCTCGAAGGCGTAGGGGCATTGTTTTCATTAAGTCGTCGACAGTGTAGCGTGATGGTTTACTTCCCACCATACGTTTTCTATATTCGTCCAAAGGTCGCTTGCATTTGTAGGTCCACATGGCAATGACCTTGTTACCTCTGCCCACATATTCTCTATCTGGTCGATGTTCGGTGATCGTGGAACAAACGCCAACAGCTTTATCCTCTCTTGGCCCTGAAACCAATCTCGCACTGCTCTGATACGATGGATGGGGCTCTGCCCCTGTAAATAAACCGTTATCTCGTTTGTTCATATATTTATATTTAAATAAAATATTAGAAATAAGCGCATTGTATTATTATTTTTCACAATGTTTAAGAATTCAGGCCCTGCCATAAATAAGTGATCTAGATTCAACCGTCCGATTACGAATGTGGTTTACCCAGTCTATCACATGATGAGAGTCGTATTCGGATATCCACATTAAGCCTGACTGGCTGAATCCGATTAGAACGATCTGGTATCGAAATGAAATTACAGAAATCGGATAATTTGAACGTCTGTATTGCAACAATGCTGCGCACATAAATTCCTATGATGGAGTAACAGGTAGCAACTGCCCAAGAAAAAGTAAGAAATATGTCTACTAGAAGCAATGTAACGTAATTATAACCCATATTTATGTGATGGAAATACGGAGTCGAACAATGCACATCTATTTCAGTGGTGGGAAAATGCAACATATCGGATTTGCTGATGATATAATGACAATAATAATAATAATAATAATAATCCCGTGGGGCCGATAGGGGAAACCCTCCCCCATATGGGTGGTACCGACGAAATCAAATACTTGGGGTGAACCAAATACTAACACAATCCTCAATGACTACTCAATCCGTTGAACTCAAAATCCACGCACGTCGGAGTGAAAACCACCGCTACTGTGGTCACCGTCTGTTAGCTCAATGAGCTCGGCTGAAAATATTTGCTTCCAAAGGCTTCAACACCCTCTGGTCCTGTCCGGTCCTGGAATCACCCAGGCCAAACCAATGAAACACAAGCAAAGATGAACTGTGCAAACTATCGACAGGTGGCAGTTGGAATTTCGGATTCTGGGGAGGCCAGGTTAGCACGGCAGAGAATATCGAAGATCTCTGGTAAATTTCCCTACAAGCAGAAAACAAGGATTTGAAAACTAAACATCGGTGCATTGATCCAATCACGAAAACTAAATAATCTCACAAAAGAAATCGACCAACAAAAAATTCTCATCCTTGCCCTTCACGAACCACGACTCACTGACAGTGAAAGCTTGCATTACGGAAACCATTGCATCTTCAAGAGCAAAATGCAACAAAAGGTAGCGAAATGCGTACCAATCTTGGCCACGGCATTTCTCGAACACAGATCTATCATCAACTCTGTGAAAGAAATGACACCCATCAACAATCGACTTATGACTATGCTCATTCAGAGCCCCAGTAAAAAATATACACTCATCAATGCACATGGCCCCACCAACATCGAAAGTAAGAAAAACACCAAAAACGTCGAAAAATTCTGTAACACACTCGAAAATACTATGAGCAAAATTCACCAAGATGACGTGAAAATACTAATGGGAGACTTCAACTCTCTATCTGGACCAGAAAAAACCTGTAGAAAAATCATTGGTACAAATTCAACATACCGAAACGCTTAGACCAACGGCACACGTCTGACTGACATTTGCCAACAATTCAACTACAAAAGGATGTCTTCCCACTTTAGAAAAAACCAGTTCCCAGGTAACATGCTTGGCTACCAGGTGCAAGCTGCTTTCGTTCGCCTTTCGAGACTCACTGAAAGCCAGATTTTTAATTCTTTTGTAGCTGAGCTACAAGCAGGTAGATACAAACTCAATAAGGGAATCGTAAGATAACGCTCGAACAAAATTCGGCTTGCTACTTACAGTAACCCTTAGTGTCAGGGCGGAAACCTTTCGGTACTGCCAATTACATAATGACACTTTTGTTTTCTGCCGACATATTTTTTGTTGTTGTGAATGCATAATTTTATCTATGAAATGCCACATTTTCATAATACTTGCGAATGATACAGGAAATGAAGTAAATACAGATCTTTTCGAAGTCAAGAGTCGGTAATATCCTACTAATTCGTGTTAAAATAGGATCAATCGTCTTAAGACACTCAATGCTTCGCAGGTTCGAATCCTGCCTCGGGCATGGATGTGTGTGATGTCTTTAGGTTAGTTAGATTTAACTAGTTCTAAGTTCTAGGGGACTGATGACCTCAGAAGTTAAGTCCCATAGTGCTCAGTGTCCTTTGAAACATTTTTGAACTTAATGCTTTATTAAGATAGACTGCCGTCGTGATGATACTGTAGTAAGCTGAATTTAATTTGTATTAGTAAAGTGAATATTTTATTTGCATTTTCCATTAGTTTACTAAACGCAACAGTAATCATCAAACAGAAATTAATCAGCAACTGAATTTTCTTTCACGATATCTACAACAATCTGACAATGCAACAGTTGTTTACAAATTCTACGCCCGTAGAAACCTACTTGTTTTAGCGATGCCATTAAACCAGTGTAGTTTTAAGAGTATTTTCGTCTAGAAATGAATCGCCTTTGACGGTTGATCGATCAAGAGCGGGAAAGGTAATATTTTTCGAATATATGACGAGTGGGACAAGTGCTTGAGAGAGGACTTCCCTATCAATATAAGTGTCTGAGAGACGACTTTCCTATCAATCTCCTGGATAGTTTTGTTTCTCAAATCAACAGAGTGAGTTATCATGCAGTAGCACAGGTGATGTAGTTTTGTTGCTCGACTTTCTTACACTGCAACCGAAAGGTGTCTCAGTTGTTGACAATAAATTCCAGCTGTGTTGCACACACCCCTTGGGGCAGAATTCGTAGTCCAAAACACACTTATGGAGCTATCAAATGTAAAATTATGTTCACACTACACTTTACTCTAGTCTACGTCCTTTGGTGGGGCTCAGCCTTTCATTTCTTCTTAGGAAGTTAACGATAAAGGCATCATAACACGTCACCAGTAACAGTACTGCATAGGAATGCTCAGTGAGCGACCTGATGACGTTCAATAATAGTCACTCCGTTGATTTTTGTTGTTTCGAATTAGAGCATGCAGTACTCCTACACCAGACTTCTGAACTTTGCCTGTTGAATGCAAATGTCGCATGATGGTAAAATGGTAATCTGTCACATATATCAGTAGTAGAGGCTTCCTTAATGTGGAAAATCATTCATGCCAGAACGATCTTTGTTGAAACGAAAATATCTTTTTCTGGCGTATTTTTCCCAAAGGCACTCGCTCCATGCACAGTTCATATCTTTCTAGTTGCCTCCTCTACATTCACCCCTCTTTTATACCAAAAGTAAACGTTGTGTTGCAGATGTTACTCCTTTTTCCACTTGCGACTCAATTTTACAATTTTACAACAGTAGTTCATGATTTTCGAGTATGGAAAATGCAATGCTTAACTGCAAGATAACTAGAACTTCAAATTCGAAAATGGCATTGATACATACACTGACAGCGTGGCGTCGCCTCCACATGGGCGGCACCGGATTTCAGGCGGCGGGTGGCATCTGGCCGGTGGTCCGTAGCCGCTGCAGCGCGAGGAAACGCTCGTGCGTAAGCTGTTATTATCGCGACGCAGCCACGAGCTGTCCTGCGGAATTGTTTCTGGAATACTTGTTATTGCGGGTGGGTAGAATGTTAAGCGAATTGTCTTCGATGTTCAATCAGACTCTCATAAGTTTAGACCGAAATGTGATTAAAAAAAATGCAGTTGGTGCGAACATGCGTCTCTAAGGTTACAATGCACGACGGTTACCGCAAGACCACGGGCTCACTCCATGCATAGCTACTCGGAAGTGACAACACTTCCTCCTAACACTTCCCCATCTTACAATGTTGCCAGATTGTGCAGATGGCCGGACTTAGAATTGTCAGGGGCGGTCAGTTTTATTGGCCACCTTAAGTGAACGACTCGGACTTAGTCTCTGTGGCGGCCGGCCGGCGGTCAGTTTTTATGTCTAAGACTGTACCTAAATTAATACGTCCACCAGCCAAGTTAACGAGCGAATCAAGATTCAGTGTAACAAGCGTTGAGTCCAGAGTTGCGAAAGAATTGAAATGAAAAAGTTAAGAATTATGACTACGGCTGTAGGACAACTCTGATTTGGTCGTAAGGTTGCTAAACTTCACACGATGGTAACGTAATTTAAATCCTAATATCGCAGGGAGAACACTCACCATTCTGTAACGTTTAATTTGACGCACCATTCTGACTGCCATCTCATATCTCGAACGGGAACCAAATGTTTTCTATGGATCTCAGAACCAGAAAGCTGATGTTCTTCCCTAATTTCTGAGACCGAATGTTTTCTCCACCGCTCTTCAGAAAACAGTTTTCCCTTTGCTTTTCGTTTCTCTAACTCTGTTGTCTCCTCAAACAAAATTCCACCAAAAACCCACGTCAGCCAACCGGGATCCACACTTATTTGTTGACCTATAAAAATTTACCATACGGGTCCCCTCCTTTCGTCTTATCAGCCTCAGAAAGATCCATACCACATGTTAGCTTCCAATGAGATCTCTAGTCTTGGCAGTAGTTCATGAGACTTGAGCAAATGCTTGTTTCTTCCTCTACCAGTAGGCTTATTTTTCGAAAGTGTCGTCTCTCTTACCACTGTTTTGGTAAACGTCTGCCTTGAACATAACTTCCTATTTCAACGGCAGACCGTCAACTGTTAATTGGCGCCAGAATGTCATTTAGGAGCGTAAACGGTCTTCAGTTCCTGAGCGTTTCTTCCGTTCTGGTGCCATGGTGTTGCAAGCGGCGTGACTCTCAGCTAATCAGAAGGCGGCCCGCCACAGCACATTCGACTAGAATCCTGGCATGACGAACCCTGAAGCGTTTGAAAAGCGACCGCCCAAGACAGAGGATCTGCTGTATACTTTACGAGACCTCCCTATTGTCCACAGGGCATAGAGGCAGCCTTGCCAGAAGAAGCATGCTACTCGTGTGTAAAACTTGGCCATCCGAACATTACCTCATATGAACAAAAACCTATCATTTCAATTAGATCTGACTTGCTTATTGAGTGATCTGTTAAGACGACTATTAACCTGTCTATCTAGATTCCATTAAAAGGAGCTAAGTACGAGGGTGTCTGCAGTTGTTTGTGATCGCCTTAGGCTCCCACTGGAATTGTCACGCGGGGTAGCCGCGGTTCGTGCGGCTCCCACCGCTGGAGGTTCAAGAGTCCTCCCTCGGACATGGGTGTGTGTGTGTTGTCCTTAGCGTAAGTTAGATAAAGTAGTGTGTAAGCCTAGGGACCGATGACCTCAGCAGTTTTATCCTATAGGAACTTACCACCATCATTATACTGGAATTACTGGTGGAAACCAATTTTGACCGACTTTTAATCACAGCAGGTGGACGCCTCGGTCAAATTGGAAGTAGTGAGTCACATGCCAGCATGTTCTCATGTTCCTTTTATTAGTCTACCTCTTTGTTGTCAGACTGTGTTGTCATGTTAGTTGGATTAGAAAAGCAGTCAGGAGTGCGGATCCGAATCATGTAAACCTGAAGAATACAATGGAATACTTCTTTCTAAAAGGTTAGTTATACAATTTTGAACGTGGCCGATAATGCAGCAACCGTAGACGAAATTTATAATATTACTTGAAAATACAGCTCTTCGGTTGCACAGGTAAAAAAATTTCAACTTTACCTAGGTTTCAACTGCTCTAAGGCAGCCTTCATCAGAAGTAAAAAAATTTTACATTACCTATGAGTTTTATAATATAAATTATAATATAAAATTATTAAATTAGACATATGTAATAAAATTAGATCATAGCTAACTGCTACGGTACAGTAGACAAAGAAAGCATACTTACATAGAGTAAATAGCTATGAAATGGTTTAAAGCAACAGTGCTCACGTTAAAGATAAAAATATATTTGTACATTATAAAATTTTCCTAGGAATGCACAACTTGATTAAGACGCGCCGCTAAGGGTCGCGTGTGCGGCCGGCACCGTAAGCAGCATCAGACTGACGGGCGCGCGCGCCGTCGATGTTAGCAAGTCGGCACCTTGTATCGCGCCATCTAGCATTGAATGCTTGTAATTTACAGTGACAACAGCTGTCAGAAGCATTGGAACAGGAGTGCACGTAATGTGCTGATTACATTATGTCAGATAGTATGTAACAGATCGAAAGTTGAACAAAATATTATACTGTAAAACAGGGTAGAGAGAGATCAATATTTAAGGCTACAGCACGGGAAGCATAATAGCAATATTCCGCGTTAAGTGATTTTAAGCAAGGGCTTTACACCATCAAAGAAATTTTTATCACGTAATTGTAATTGCTCATTGAGGATTAAATGGTCGTTACGGGAAAAATGTTTGAAAATTTCCAACTGTTCAAGAATATCAAGTCTGAAGCCTTTCTTTTCCGTACGTAAGATACTAATATCATGAACATCTTTAGGTTTGTGTCCTGTGATAAGAAGGTGGTCAGCGAATGACGAATTATGTACGTTCGTACCTTTTTTCCCTGATAGATGCTCTTTATATCTAATCGAAAAAGCTCGTCCAGTCTGTCCTATATAATAAGCTGAGCAAGTGTCACAGGTGATTTTATAAACGCCTTAGTTTTGCTGAGGCGACCGTCTTGGTTTTAAATTATGGATAAGATTATTTTTGAGAGAGTTGTTGGTAGAGAAAACTATGTTGCAGCCATATTTATTTTTAAGGAGACGTTGCAATCTGTAGGTTATTGGCCCTACATACGGTAAAGAGAAGTATTTCTTCAAATCACTAGGCTCGTCAATAGTGGTCCCAAGCGTGGTAATTCTGTTATTGGTTTTCTATCTGAAGACATCATCTACTATATTTGGTTCGTAACCATTGTTAACTGCAATGGTTTTAATTAGATTCAATTCGGTTTTTAAATTTTCAGAGGACAAAGGGGTAGAGATTCGTCTATGAACAGCAGAGTGAAAAAATGCTTTTTTTGTGAGATCGTGGGTGTGTGGAACAGGCTGGCACAATTTGGTCAGGAAAAGAATCCTTACGAAAAATATTGAAAGAGATTTTGTCATTCACTATTGTCAAAGTTAAGTCTAAATAATTTAACTGACGGGAGCTGTTTTCAAGTTCACATGTGAAGGTGATTTTTTCATGTAGTCTGTTAAAGATCTCGAACAGGTGGTTAATGCCATCGTTCGTTCCGTTATAGACGATTAAAATGTCATCGACGTACCTAGAACATGAAACAATTCCTAAGGTGCTAGTGGAAAAATTTTTGAAAAATGTCTCTTCTAGAGAGTTGATAAAAATGTCTGCTAGGATGCCAGCTAAGGGATTGCCCATAGCAAGACAATCAGGTTCTTGGTACAGCTGTCCATTGAATTCGAAATAATTGTACTTTGTTACGATCTGCATTAGGTTAATGAAATCAGTGATCTGTTCATCAGAGAGTTCTTTTTTGAACAAACGTAAGTTATTCTCTATGATATCTAAAGTCGTTAGTACTTTAGTCTACGTTAGTTCTTTGTCTACTGTACCGTAGCAGTTAGTTATGATGTAATTTTATTACATATGTTTAATTTAATAATTTTTATATTATTCCAAAACTCTGTTATAGGTAATGTAAAATTTTTTTACTTCTGATGAAGGCTGCCTTAGAGCAGTTGAAACCTAGGTAAAGTTGAAAATTTTTACCTGTGCAACCGAAGAGCTGTATTTTCAAGTAATATTATAAAAAGGTTAGTTATATTTGCAAGTATTTAGCAACTGAAGAAGCCAATGAACAGTTTAGAAAGGCAAGAAAATATGAGAGAGATCTGACAGATTTCTCTCGTCACATTATTGTAACAGGATGTAGAAACTGTAGGCATTCAAAACAGCTTCCAGTTGTCTCAGAATGGGGAAATGCAGGCCCTGTATGGTTTTCAAGGAATCATTATACCTGTAAAATAGGGGCTAATCCACGTATTCTCTCCAAACTAGACCACTAACGCCCAACAGTATTGAGATCTGGTGGTTGTGGGGCCCGAAGAGGTGCGACAATTCATCCACGTGGTCCAAAAACAAATCCTGGATGATGCAAGCCGCCGGCCGGAGTGGCCGAACGGTTCTAGGCGCTACAGTCCGGAACCGCGCGACCGATACGGTCGCAAGTTCGAATCCTGCCTCGGGCATGGACGTGTGTGATGTCCTTAGGTTAGTTAGGTTTAAGTAGATCTAAGTTCTAAGGGACTGATGACCTCAGAAGTTAAGTTCCATAGTGCTCAGAGCCATTTTTCTTATGCAAGCCTTGCGAACAATGGCCCTATCGTCTTGGAACACGGATTCACCATTGGGAAACAAATATTGTACTATGGGATGGACCTGATCAGCCAAAATACCGTTGGCAGTAATGCGACGTTGCAGAGTAGCCATGAGGTCCACTGAACCACCGCCATGTTTCGCTCTTGGGACGCAAACCCTGCCAGAAGTTGAAAAAAATTTGAAATTACGCTGATCTGACCAAACGACAACCTTCCATTGCTCCACAGTCCAGGCTCCATGACTTCCGAACCACATCTTCCTGTTACAGGCATATGCATCATGGATGAGTGATTTTGGAATTCCACCTCGCCCTGCAGTTTTCTGCTTATTGAGCTCCCTTCGAGTTCTAGTACTCACAGGGTACGCGAGTCAACGTTCTGTTCTTCAGTGACCTTTGAAACTGTCGTCATTGGGCACCGAAGCACCCGCTGTACAAATACCATCAATCTGCCGAAGTTCGAATTCACTTAGCTCTGACATAATGCACTGACAATTTCACAGAACTGAAGCGACCACGACTGGCATTTGCAACGTGGACATTGCAAAAGTGCCGTTCGTAGTCAAATACAACAGCGCCACCTGCAGGCCTGTCTAGCATCTGCATTTATTTCAAGTAAGCATTTCTCACGATGTTTACCTATTTTTGTCCAATCCCTGTGTGGTGTGCGTACTGTAAGACCTTCGGTACACACACCATCAGATTATTTGACTTGTCGCTCTAACGAAGTAGGCGAGTGTCAGCAATATGTCTCGTGGTCTTATCGTGGCGTGTTTATCTTCTGCCGTTAGGTCAGACGATAGAAATGCCACTTGCACGCTTTGAGTAGCAGATTGACGGTGACCAACTTTAAACAGAACTTGATTAATTTTCATACACATTTATTAAAATAATAACAAGCATAAACTTGATTCTGGATGCTATTTACAATTGACAATCTGAAGTTCCTTTGGTCTTGGTACGTTAATCTTATTCTCACATATCTCTGATACTTGACAAAGTGTCTATTCATTTATCTTCATGGCTATGTACAGGAATATGGTAATCTTATTAGGCGCAGACTGAAACTTGACTATAGAGTGGTACAGACTAATGCAGACTGGTACAGACTGTTGCAGACAAATGCAGACTGACTAATAGGAAGTCTGTACACTCGTTATAATACCTCAGGCGTTCAGGTATCACTGCGTGAGTGTGATCCGCGAGGAGAAAAGATTCTACGTTAGCAGCAATCTCATTGGCTGCGTTACATATTAATACGTGGATCGGCGCCATCTCGTAGTGCAGAGACGGACGAGCGCTGCGCCTGCGATGTTGTGCTTAGCGGGGCGCAGTCTAGTGGGAAAGTTGTGTACGCGCTGACTACGCGGAACTATGTACACACACCCTGTAGACTGTGAAGGGACATTTGTGCTGAAGTTGCAACCATTGAATGGCTTGCCAGCCAGAAGTTCACGGTGCTCTTTAAGGAAACTTTAATAATCCAAGTCGTCTAGGGGATAGGAACATCTACCCTATCTATTGTGTGAAATCACGGTATTTTTGTTTATACTTGAGGTGTATGTACAATGCATGCAATATACCATCCACGAAACCTGATTAAGGCTTCAATTTCTCCCAGCCTTTCCAAATTACATATACATGATGTTAAACAATTATATAAGGTGATCACAAACAGTCTGATAAACTTGTAGGGGCATAGTAAGTTAGGTTGTTCCGAGAAATAATTTTTAAGAAAGAAATTTGATTCGTTACGCCGTTTTCCAGATATTTAGTGAAGTTAGCCAACCAGGCCGTTGCGCGCACAAATTCGAGTGACCCACCAAAGACGGTGTCGCCAAACGTGTCCTTCGTTTGGTTTCCTAAAACCGAACAAGAGAGCGATACAAACGTTGGACATGGGACGGTAGTAATGATCGAACTCCAGCCAAAGGCAGGACAGTCTCGAGCGCTATCGTCTACGCTATGAGAGCAACTAACACTAATTGTATGTTTCTGGCCGTTTGGATTTGCGCACGCAACGGCCTGATTGTCTACTTCAATGATAATTAACTCGGAAACGGCTCAACGTTTCTTTTTTTTTTGTGAACAGTTATTTCTCAGAACAGACCACCCTGCACCGTTCTTACAGACTTCTTAGACTATTTCTGACCATCCTGTGTATGGGAAAGGGTTTTAATCCTCCGTTTATAATGGCCACTTTCTTCGTGTTATGTGAGATCTGTGTGTTAAGTATATTTGTTCAGTGTATGTGAATTTAAGAGATGTGTGTGTAGTGTACTGTCATGTATGTGTTGTATGATGATGAGAGACGAAAGAGGATGAAACCCAATGCTGGCACACAGCCTGCTCCCCTCGAATAATACTAAGAGGACCACCTAGGTTAACATTCCCATCCAACAGGCAGATCGTCATCAATAGTGTCACGTGCCCTCACCCCATAGTCACAGCGGAGAGGCTTGGAATTTAATCTAGCACCTCGCGAAAGCCTGGTGATGAGGAACTTCACGCCACGACCTTACTTTCTCTTAGCTGGCCAAATACTGGCTGTGAAAATACACTACTGGCCATTAAAATTGCTACACCAAGAAGAAATGCAGATGATAAACGGGTATTGATTGGACAAATATATTATACTAACTGACATGTGATTACATTGTCAAGCAATTTGGGTGCATAGATCCTGAGAAATCAGTACCCAGAACAACCACCTCTGGCCGTAATAACGACCTTGATACGCCTGGGCATTGAGTCAAACAGGGCTTGGCTGGCGTGTACAGGTACAGCTGCCCATGCAGCTTCAACACGATACCACAGTTCATCAAGTGTAATGACTGGCGTATTGTGACGAGCCAGTTGCTCGGCCACCATTGACAAGACGTTTTCAATTGGTGAGAAATCTGGAGAATGTGCTGGCCAGGGCAGCAGTCGAACATTTTCTGTATCCAGAAAGGCCCGTACAGGACCTGCAACATGCGGTCGTGCATTATCCTGCTGAAATGTAGGGTTTCGCAGGGATCGAATGAAGGGTAGAACCACGGGTCGTAACACATCTGAAATGTAGCGTCCACTGTTCAAAGTGCCGTCAATGCGAACAAGAGGGGACCGAGACGTGTAACCAATGGCATCCCATACCATCACGCTGGGTGATACGCTCGTATGGCGATGACGAATACACGCTTCCAATGTGCGTTCACCGCGATGTCGCCAAACACGGATGCGACCATCATGATGCTGTAAACAGAACCTGGATTGATCCGAAAAAATGGCGTTTTGCCATTCGTTCACCCAGGCTCGTCGTCGAGTACACCATAGCAGGCGCTCCTGTCCGCGATGCAGCGTCAAGGGTAACAGCAGCCATGGTCTGCGAGCTGATAGTCCATGCTGCTGCGAACGTCGTCGAACTGTTCGTGCAGATGGTTGTTGTCTTGCAAACGTCCCCATCTGCTGACTCAGGGGTCGAGACGTGGCTACACGATCCGTTACAGCCATGCGGATGAGATGCCTGTCGTCTCGACTGCTAGTGACACGAATCCGTTGGGATCCAGCACGTCGTTCCTTATTGCCCTTCTGAACCCACCGATTCCATATTCTGCTAACAGTCATTGGATGTCGACCAACGCGAGTAGCAATGTCGCGATACGATAAACCGCAATCGCGACAGTCTACAATCCGATCTTTATCAAAGTCGGAAACGTGATGGTACGCATTTCTCCTCCTTACAAGGTGCATCACAACAGCGTTTCACCAGGCAACGCCGGTCAACTGCTGTTCGTGTATGAGAAATCGGTTGGAAAGTTACCTCATGTCAGCACGTTATATGTGTCGCCACCGGCGCCAATCTTGTGTGAATGCTCTGAAAAGCTAATATTTTGCATATCACAGCTTCTTCTTCCTGTCGGTTAAATTTCGCGTCTGTCGCACGTCATCTTCGTGGTGTAGCAATTTTAATGGCCAGTAGTGTATCTTCCACCATGTGCACTTTAATTAGCTGCTTTCGTGTCGAGCGCCACTACACAGGCGTCTATTAGGGACCACCTCGGCTACTGAAGTGAGTTTGACAAGGGAAGAACGACTTCTCACAGAATAAAGCCATTTAAGAAAGCTTTCCCGTTTAGTTCTTCCTGAATGGTTCTATTTGATTTTTGAAACTTCCGGGAATGTCCTACAGAGCTCTATTCGCTCTGTTCGATAGAACTCAGGTATAAATGCCACAGGCTGTGCGAACAGTCGGCAAACCAACGCTGAAAAATGTGTATTCAACATTAATATGTATCAATTTCGACAGCATATTTCTTCAGTTATGAAGTAATATGTGTACCATACTTTGCTGAACTTCCGCTAGGAGTTCCAGATATATGGTGGAAAGATATATTTTCTTATGAGATGCATTCGCAAACTGCGAATTCGACTGTACAATGGCTATACGATTTAATAGTAATACGTGAACATTTGTATCGTACCGCGACTCGAACCCGGATTTCCCGCTACACGCGAGCGCTCGCCTTCATCGCTTTGGCTATCCGAGCGCAACTGAAGGCCAGACCCAAAGTTCCGTATGTCGCCGTTTCTGCGTCACAACCTGCACTCGCACACGTATCATGTAACTCCTGTACAGGGGAGGACGTTATAATTGGAATTTGCTCTCTGGTATCGGCGAATAAATGCAATAGCGTAGTGCCTGTGTTGTTAAAAAGTACGATGCAATGTTCCTTCGGATATGCATTCACGTCCGAAGGAACATGCATTGAACTATACAGACATTCTAAAATACAGACAATGCAATACTGCATTTAATGCAAAAGCAGGGCAATCTGACGAGCAAAACAATGCTTCTCCCTGTACGGGAATCATATGATTTTTATGCGAGCACTGTGGGACCTAGACACTAGGTCATATGGAAATTTGGGTCCGGTCGTGAGTTGTGCACTTATAGCCGAAGCGGTTAAGGTGACTGCTGACGTAAAGAAACAAATGCGGCTTCGAATCCCGGGCCGGCACAAATTTTCTAATCTTACTAGCCTAAATCGTGTAGCAGTTGTACAATCGTACTCGCATTTTGCGAATGCATTTCATAATTTAATACGGCTGTCAATCGTCAGCAGTGCCTGCCCGAAGGAAAATTGTATCGAACTGTTCAGACATTGCCCTACTAGATATATTTTCATTCTAAAAGATTAGAGTAGCTATAGCCGCAGTGAGTTGCTATCTTAGAGATAATTGAATCAATCGGTAATAACCTTATCGTACATTTACTCTTTTGCAAGAACGATGATGCAAGTGCTTTCTTTACAGTGTGTAAGGCTTATGATTGTTACATGATTCCAGATGGACGAACTGAGATGCGAATTACATCAGCCAGTCGCGTATACTTTTTAACGCCTGATGGTACCGCTAGCTACATTTCAAACGGTAAAGTGATCAACGGATTGGTATTTTGTTGTATGCTGCTTTCGGGTGACCGCTAAGTACACTGTCGTAGTTACCCGTGTTAGCGCTGTAGGACTCTCATAAAGACTGCTACTGCTCCCGGTCTGATTCAAATGGTGAACATGTGTTTATTTCGATCAATTTAAATCACAAACTTAAAAGCAACTGTGCTATAAAAATACATGTGAATCGAAATTTCCGCGTAATGTTTGAAATGGATGCTAAATTGAGAAACAGATATGTTTTTAGCATAGAAAGCATACGCAGTTAAAATGACAAAATAAACTGCAGATTAAGAATGTTTGTTTTTGTGTTCTTTCTCTTTTATGACCGATTTGCCGTCTTCCCACGCACTCGTATCGTGCCAGGCCTCCCTCTGGATTAACGAATGTCACTTTTCAAAAATTACAGCAACTTCCAAACATAACCAACTCTGCTTCACACCCATTCAAGAAGCAAAATATAAAGAGTAAATCACTTTGTGGAAATCCGAGTTCGACTGCCGTCGAAACAAATCTCGAGGGAATCCACCGGAGTCGCATTCGGGAGGACAACAGTTCACACCCGCCTCCAGCCGTACTGGTTTAGGTTTTCTGTGATTCCCGTAAATCGCTTCACGCAAATGCCGGGACGGTTCATTTGAAAGAGCACGGCCGATTTCCTTCCCCGTCCTTCCCTAATCCCAGTTCGTTCTCCGTCTCTAAAGACCTCGTTGTCGACCGGACGTTAAATCCTAATCTTCTCCTCCTCCTCGAGGGAATCTAGGAAAAAAGTCTGAAAATTCTGCGTTTCGGTCAATCAGTGGGTGCCATGGTTCAATTGACTTTTATCTCAGTCACAAGCATTCCACTGACGCCATGAGGAAACTATTGCCTCACAGGTCACTTCAGCAACTCCTCAGGAACGCTCTCTGAGCACTGGGACGTTCGCGAAGCCAACTGTAGCAAACTTTTTTTTTAAAAAAAAGGACAACAACTAACAAGGAGACCGCACCTACACTCACCATCGATTTCGTACAAATTTATGTTGTATGCAGGACTTTGCCTGAAATGAAAGTGACAGAAGAGGAAGCTCCAAATGACAAAGCACCTGGAGACAATAGCATTTTCTGCACGGTTCGGGCGAGACATCAGTCATTTATATCAGCGTAGTTTCTAGCCAGCGGTTGGCGCAGCAGAAAGAGTACACAACAGTAACCTGAGAGTCGTGGGGTTTATTCCCTATGAAGGATTTTTTTATTTTCAATTTTCACTTTACTTACACTGGAAACATACCAAAATAAGGTACAGTACATAGTATTTACTAACATTTTTATACAAGCAATGAGAAGGAAAGGCATAGGAAAATTTGCGATTGGAAATAAATTTCCAGGAAGAAACTATAAAGTGTACTTTGAATGCAAAGTTAGATACTTCTGTTATTTTACAGTTTACGTTTTATACCTTCTGGAGCGATATCCATTGTAAAGAACATGGGAAGCAGTAATTTTCTCGACACTATGCGTACGTTATAAACACGGCATTTTTACAATTACGTGGTTGTTTTTAAAGTTTCAATAGAAAAACTAGATTAGTTTACTTTCATAAAAGGTTCGCTCTCATCTCATAGTTTGGCAGCAAGGCACACGAAACCTATAATTCTGTCAAATATTGGCGAGGAGAACTGGTGGTGTACAGTCGAACGTATTCTGATGCAGTCTTCTCGGCTGTGATTTCTTTTCTGCCCTCGATGAGATAAGAGCAGTTTTGAGGCTTTTTAGCAAATTATTTACCTGCAGCTTAAAACAGACAATCCATGAACCTTACTGGGGACCTCTGCCTTTCGCGGGCAAGTGCTCTACCAACTTTTTTTTTCTTTTTTTTTATCGTTGTGCTTGGTCGTTGCGGACGTCACATGACATCCATTCAAGTTCGTTGTTGATTCTTTCACTCGCGTTGTTATTACCAGCTCTCTGACCAATCACGCTGAGCTACCGTGCCGGCATTAAAACTGTGTGCCGGACCGAGCCTCGAACTCGGGACCTTTGCCTTTCGCGGGCAAGTGCTCTACCAACTGAGCTACCCAAGCACATTAACTGAGCTACCCAAGCACGAGTGACGACCCGTCCTCACAGCTTCAATTATGCCAGTACCTCGTTTCCTACCTTCCAAACTTCAGAGAAGCTTTTCTGCGAATTCTGTGAGGACGGGTCGTGAGTCGTGCTTGTGTAACTCAGGTAAAGGTCCCGAGTTCGAGTCTCAGTCCGGCACACAGTTTTAATCTGACAGGAAGTTTCATATCAGCGCACACTCCGCTACAGAGTGAAAATCTCATTCTGGAGACAACTCATGGTTGCAGTAGCGGCGTGCATTTGAGGAAAATCACTTTAATATTGCACACTGGCAGACCTTAATCTCGTAAAGTCCCATATAATTGTGGATATTTTTTTTTTCTTTCCCACCAGTCACTTAACACAAGAAATTTGTTCTCCTGCACGTAGTGATTCATCATATGAAGCTGCTGGAAGTTTCCCAGACGATGACGAAATAATGACGACATTCCTATATCTTGCCCCTTAACTATCCACCGTTTCTTGAATACTTGGCCCTAAAAGCTCTCTTATAAGCGTACATCGACATTGTGCTATATTCGAGTGGGTTATTTTCTTCATATTTCTGTTTATTTGCAGTGTAAGTAAGGTAAATATTGAAAATAAAAAAAAAATCTGCATAGGGACTTGAACCCAGTACTCTCTACTCTTTCCGCTGCACCAACCACTGCCTGGAGGGCACACTAACGTAAAGGTCTTGAAGAAGATTATCATAGACCGAAATTAATTACTTGTGCCACAGGTGTAAACAAATAAACCAAGTAACACTCTCACTCATTCAAAACACATGAAAATTCAACAGAAACTGCGACGATCTTTCATTTCCACAGGGAGAAACGTTCTTTTCTTTCTTAGGCGGACCGTCCGTGACGGCCCATTCGCAGCAACGGCCAGGACCTACGCTCTCGTAGCGATATGTGGCTGGGTAAACAGGCAGAGTACGGCGCTGCGGTCGGAAACGCCTTTATAAGAAAACAAGTGTCTGGCGCAGTTGTTAGATCGGTTACTGCTGTTACAATGGTAGGTTATAAAGATTTAAGTGAGTCTGAACGTGGTGTTATAGTCAAAGCACGAGCGATGGGACAAAGTATCTCTGAGGTAGCGATAAAGTGGGGATTTTCCCACTCGACCATTTCACGAGTGTACCGTGAATATTAGGACTCCGGTAAAACATCAAATCTCCGACATCGCTGTGGCCGGAAAAAGATCTTGCAAGAATGGGACCGACGGCGGCTGAAGAGAATCGTTCAACGTGACAGAAGTGCAACCCTTCCGCAAATTGCTGTAGATTTCAATGCTGTGCCACCAACAAGTGTCAGTGTGCTAACCATTCAACGAAATTCATCGATACGGGCTTTCGGAGCCGAAGGCCCACTCGTATACCGTTGAAGTCTGCTCCACACAAACCTCTACGCCTCGCCTGGCCCGCCAACACTGGACTCTTGATGACGGGTAACTTGTTACCTGGTCGGACGAGTCTCGTTTCGAATTGATCGAGCGGATGGATGAGTACGGGTGTGGGGAATCCAAGGACGCTGCACATCAGTAGGGGACTGTTCAAGCTGGTGGAGGCTCTGTAATGGTGTGGGGTGTGTGCAGTTGGAGTGGTATGGAGCCCCTGATAAGTCTAGATACGACTCTGACAAGCGACACGTACATCAGCATATCCTCTGATCATCTGCATCCATTCATGTTCATTGCGCATTCCAGCGGACTTGGACAATTACATTAGGACAATGCGGGACCCGACACGTGCAGAATTGCTACAGAGTGTCTCCAGGAACACTTCCGCAGACCACCAGAGTCCCCAAACATGAACATTATTGAGCATGTCTGGGATGCCTTGTAACGTGCTGTTGAGAAGAGATTTCCACTCCCGTCGTACTCTTGCGGATTTATGGACGGCCCTGTAGGATTCATGGTTTCAATACCCTCCAGCACTACTTCAGACATTAGTCGAGTCCATGCCACGTCGTGTTGCAGTTTCTTTGGCACTTCAGTGTGTGATATGTACTGGTCATCATATTTGCTGGGACCAATTCTCTACACTGCGACACTATTAAAAACAGTCTAAATAAGGGTTTCCATCCTCGCTTTAGTCCGTGGGATAGCGTTAAACTGAACATGCATCCAAAGCCATTAGTACACTCCTGGAAATTGAAATAAGAACACCGTGAATTCATTGTCCCAGGAAGGGGAAACTTTATTGACACATTCCTGGGGTCAGATACATCACATGATCACACTGACAGAACCACAGGCACATAGACACAGGCAACAGAGCATGCACAATGTCGGCACTAGTACAGTGTATATCCACATTTCGCAGCAATGCAGGCTGCTATTCTCCCATGGAGACGATCGTAGAGATGCTGGATGTAGTCCTGTGGAACGGCTTGCCATGCCATTTCCACCTGGCGCCTCAGTTGGACCAGCGTTCGTGCTGGACGTGCAGACCGCGTGAGACGACGCTTCATCCAGTCCCAAACATGCTCAATGGGGGACAGATCCGGAGATCTTGCTGGCCAGGGTAGTTGACTTACACTTTCTAGAGCACGTTGGGTGGCACGGGATACATGCGGACGTGCATTGTTCTGTTGGAACAGCAAGTTCCCTTGCCGGTCTAGGAATGGTAGAACGATGGGTTCGATGACGGTTTGGATGTACCGTGCACTATTCAGTGTCCCCTCGACGATCACCAGTGGTGTACGGCCGTGTAGGAGATCGCTCCCCACACCATGATGCCGGGTGTTGGCCCTGTGTGCCTCGGTCGTATGCAGTCCTGATTGTGGCGCTCACCTGCACGGCGCCAAACACGCATACGACCATCATTGGCACCAAGGCAGAAGCGACTCTCATCGCTGAAGACGACACGTCTCCATTCGTCCCTCCATTCACGCCTGTCGCGACACCACTGGAGGCGGGCTGCACGATGTTGGGGCGTGAGCGGAAGACGGCCTAACGGTGTGCGGGACCGTAGCCCAGCTTCATGGAGACGGTTGCGAATTGTCCTCGCCGATACCCCAGGAGCAACAGTGTCCCTAATTTGCTGGGAAGTGGCGGTGCGGTCCCCTACGGCACTGCGTAGGATCCTACGGTCTTGGCGTGCATCCGTGCGTCGCTGCGGTCCGGTCCCAGGTCGACGGGCACGTGCACCTTCCGCCGACCACTGGCGACAACATCGATGTACTGTGGAGACCTCACGCCCCACGTGTTGAGCAATTCGGCGGTACGTCCACCCGGCCTCCCGCATGCCCACTATACGCCCTCGCTCAAAGTCCATCAACTGCACATACGGTTCACGTCCACGCTGTCGCGGCATGCTACCAGTGTTAAAGACTGCGATGGAGCTCCGTATGCCACGGCAAACTGGCTGACACTGACGGCGGCGGTGCACAAATGCTGCGCAGCTAGCGCCATTCGATGGCCAACACCGCGGTTCCTGGTGTGTCCGCTGTGCCGTGCGTGTGATCATTGCTTGTACAGCCCTCTCGCAGTATCCGGAGCAAGTATGGTGGGTCTGACACACCGGTGTCAATGTGTTCTTTTTTCCATTTCCAGGAGTGTATTTAAGGACTTGTAGCTGTCTCGCCCAGACGCCAGCAGTGAGGCTGGTGCAGCTTCTGAAAATCTTCCAACGGATGCAATCCATATGGTAACTAGACTCCATAAGTATGTCCACAAAGAGACCTGGAAAATGTCTATAAAATCAGCATACAAGCTCAATGATTTTCACCAGCGATGCTGGAGGCGAACTTTGAAGATAAGTTATCGCGCCCGCGTTTCAAGTGATGGAGTGTTGAGATGAAGTGGTCTACGCAGCTTGTACAAAATCGTTGCCGAAATAAGAGTGAAACTTTCGGAAGAAGTTCTACGTATGAAATATGGGAGAATCACCAAATCAGCACTATTATGGAAACCTACGCATGGATGTTGATGTAGAGAAAGGACTCGTAACACCTGGAAACGACATTTTCCAAGGGATCTTTAGTGCATGGATGTGCACTGGGTGTAAGCTGAAAACTTGGCAGCTGATCAAGTTCGCTGGAGGAAATTAGTTGGCCGGCCGGAGTGGCCGTGCGGTTCTAGGCGCTACAGTCTGGAGCCGAGCGACAGCTACGGTCGCAGGTTCTAATCCTGCCTCGGGCATGGATGTGTGTGATGTCCTTAGGTTAGTTAGGTTTAATTAGTTCTAAGTTCTAGGCGACTGGATATGCGAGTGTGCGCTGGAGGAACGAAGTCTAAGCTATCTGCTTTATTTAGAAATATTCTGAGACTGACCACTGGCCTATAAAATGTGCATCACTCACAGTTCATACATCGCCTCCAGCTGGTTCGTTGCAACTTCTACCGAAAATATCTACAAAACCAGGACAACAGTTAAAAGTACACACTTCAAAACGCACACAAAAACACCACACTTGTCAAGTTTACACGGAAACAAACTTGATTTATTGGCTAACATTAGACATCGGCAAGTATGTCACGTTAAATACCACTGTCCGGCCTCTGATACGAGGCCTCTTCCTAGCGAACTCATGAACGCTCACAAAACCGCCACAATCGCCTAAATAACCAGAATATCATTAGAACTCTACGCTCCCACACGAGAAATGCATTAGCAAACTGTATCATAGATTTCTGTACCGACACAACTTTATTGATCGCCATGAGTCATTCACGCGCACCTTGATGTAGATGTAGTCAACACAAATAATGCCTCAGCTCCTCAGTCAGGACCCAGTGCATAACTCCTGCACCAGTAAGAGCTGTCGGCCAACGTCTAACTTTGTGGCGTTCAATCTGCTTCACTAAATGTTTTCAATACCTAGCTCTTTCGGCCGCCAGTCTCAAGAATCGATTGAGAGGCCATTAGCCATTTCATGCTCACACTAATAACACTCCTGTGCAATGTACTTATTTCTGCCAGTGCTCAGAGCTTTTTAGAAGCTTATTTGCAACACATGCTGGGAAATACCAGTCTTCATCAAAAAGACGCTAACCTTCAGGCATCACGACAGACTAGTTACAAACCATTTAGAAGAAGTGCGGACAAATCTTCCCTGAAACTGGGTACTGGAAACTGTCTCTGGTGTCCATAACAGCCGGCCGCAGTGGCCGAGCTGTTCTAGGCGCTTCAGTCTGGAACCGTGCGACTGCTACGGTCGCAGGTTCGAATCCTGCCTCGGGCATGGATGTGTGTGAGGTCCTTAGGTTTGTTAGGTTTAAGTAGTTCTAAGTTCTAGGGGACTGATGACCTCATATGTTAAGTACCACAGTGCTGAGAGCCATTTTTTCTGGTGTCCATAACAGTCTACAAGATAAGCGCACGGCTGCCGCCAGAAATGATACATTCTCTGGTCAAACTCATAAGACTTTATGATGGCTTGAACTCTGCTGGGGACACTTTAAGTGTGGTGTCTGGATGTCTGCGGAGGAATGGCAGCCCATTGTTCCTCAAGAACTGAAACCAGAGAAGACGGTGATACTTGATGATGGGGTCTGGAGTACACTGGGCAGGCCAGTCGACTTCAGGAATGTTGTCCACAAACCATAAGCTCACAGCTGCTACTGTATGACAGGTTACAATGTCTTGCCGATACAATCATCATCTCGGAACAGTTCAGAGTTCACGCAGTGCACAGTGCTGTAAAATGTGTTCATAGCCTCCCGCATTTACTGTTTTCTTAAACGTAGTAAGGAGACCATACCCTACCCACGAAAAAGTACCCATAGACCTTAGCACAACCTCCTGTGTACTTAACTATTGCACTACACAAGATGGCAGGCAACGTTTCCGAGGGATTCGCCAAACCGTAACGCTTCCATTGGATTGCCAAGGATATAACGTGATTTATTACCCAAATAAGTCGTTTCCAGTCATCCACTGTCCAGTGGTGTCTCTTTTTACGCAACTTCAAGCGTTGACTACAGAAATGTGTGGCTAAGGAGAAGCTACTCGACCGCTGAACACTACTCTTTTTAACTCCATACTCACAGACGTCGTGAGAGGTGGACTGCTGGTACCGTTTTGGAACTCATGAATGATTCCTTCCCTGATTTTATGCCATGTTTTAAAACCATCCTTAGCACTGCATGACTGACCCTGACTGTCAGTACATGAGACTTGCCTGGTATTAGTTTAGCTGTGATGGTTGCTTCGCATTTCCACCCCACAATAATATCGGAAACAGTCGCCTTGGGCAGCTTTAGAAGGCTTGAAATGTTCCCGATGGAACTGTTACTCAGTTCACGCTTGAAGTCACTAAGTTCTCCTGCCCGACCCATTCTGGTGCTGTTGCTTATCTACATCTACATCTACATTTATACTCCGCAAGCCACCCAACGGTGTGTGGCGGAGGGCACTTTACGTGCCATTGTCATTACCTCCCTTTCCTGTGCCAGTCGCGTATGGTTCGCGGGAAGAACGACTGTCTGAAAGCCTCCGTGCGCGCTCTAATCTCTCTAATTTTACATTCGTGATCTCCTCGGGAGGTATAAGTAGGGGGAAGCAACATATTCGATACCTCATCCAGAAACGCACCCTCTCGAAACCTGGACAGCAAGCTACACCGCGATACAGAGCGCCTCTCTTGCAGAGTCTGCCACTTGAGTTTGTTAAACATCTCCGCAACGTTATCACGGTTACCAAATAACCCTGTGACGAAACGCGCCGCTCTTCTTTGGATCTTCTCTATCTCCTCCGTCAACCCGATCCGGTACGGATCCCACACTGATGCGCAATACTCAAGTATAGGTCGAACGATTGTTTTGTAAGCCACCTCTTTTGTTGATGGACTACATTTTCTAAGGACTCTCCCAATGAATCTCAACCTGGTACCCGCCTTACCAACAATTAATTTTATATGATCATTCCACTTCAAATCGTTCCGCACGCATACTCCCAGATATTTTACAGAAGTAACTGCTACCAGTGTTTGTTCTGCTATCATATAATCATACAATAAAGGATCCTTCTTTCTATGTATTCGCAATACATTACATTTGTCTATGTTAAGGGTCAGTTGCCACTCCCTGCACCAAGTGCCTATCCGCTGCAGATCTTCCTGAATTTCGCTACAATTTTCTAATGCTGCAACTTCTCTGTATATTACAGCATCATCCGCGAAAAGCCGCATGGAACTTCCGACACTATCTACTAGGTCATTTATATACACTCCTGGAAATGGAAAAAAGAACACATTGACACCGGTGTGTCAGACCCACCATACTTGCTCCGGACACTGCGAGAGGGCTGTACAAGCAATGATCACACGCACGGCACAGCGGACACCCCAGGAACCGCGGTGTTGGCCGTCGAATGGCGCTAGCTGCGCAGCATTTGTGCACCGCCGCCGTCAGTGTCAGCCAGTTTGCCGTGGCATACGGAGCTCCATCGCAGTCTTTAACACTGGTAGCATGCCGCGACAGCGTGGACGTGAACCGTATGTGCAGTTGACGGACTTTGAGCGAGGGCGTATAGTGGGCATGCGGGATGCCGGGTGGACGTACCGCCGAATTGCTCAACACGTGGGGCGTGAGTTCTCCACAGTACATCGATGTTGTCGCCAGTGGTCAGCGGAAGGTGCACGGGCCCGTCGACCTGGGACCGGACCGCAGCGACGCACGGATGCACGCCAAGACCGTAGGATCCTACGCAGTGCCGTAGGGGACCGCACCGCCACTTCCCAGCAAATTAGGGACACTGTTGCTCCTGGGGTATCGGCGAGGACCATTCGCAACCGTCTCCATGAAGCTGGGCTACGGTCCCGCACACCGTTAGGCCGTCTTCCGCTCACGCCCCAACATCGTGCAGCCCGCCTCCAGTGGTGTCGCGACAGGCGTGAATGGAGGGACGAATGGAGACGTGTCGTCTTCAGCGATGAGAGTCGCTTCTGCCTTGGTGCCAATGATGGTCGTATGCGTGTTTGGCGCCGTGCAGGTGAGCGCCACAAACAGGACTGCATACGACCGAGGCACACAGGGCCAACACCCGGCATCATGGTGTGGGGAGCGATCTCCTACACTGGCCGTACATCACTGGTGATCGTCGAGGGGACACTGAATAGTGCACGGTACGTCCAAACCTTCATCGAACCCATCGTTCTACCATTCCTAGACCGGCAAGGGAACTTGCTGTTCCAACAGGACAATGCACGTCCGCATGTATCCCGTGCCACCCAACGTGCTCTAGAAGGTGTAAGTCAACTACCCTGGCCAGCAAGATCTCCGGATCTGTCCCCCATTGAGCATGTTTGGGACTGGATGAAGCGTCGTCTCACGCGGTCTGCACGTCCAGCACGAACGCTGGTCCAACTGAGGCGCCAGGTGGAAATGGCATGGCAAGCCGTTCCACAGGACTACATCCAGCATCTCTACGATCGTCTCCATGGGAGAATAGCAGCCTGCATTGCTGCGAAAGGTGGATATACACTGTACTAGTGCCGACATTGTGCATGCTCTGTTGCCTGTGTCTATGTGCCTGTGGTTCTGTCAGTGTGATCATGTGATGTATTTGACCCCAGGAATGTGTCAATAAAGTTTCCCCTTCCTGGGACAATGAATTCACGGTGTTCTTATTTCAATTTCCAGGAGTGTATATTGTGAAAAGCAATGGTCCCATAACACTCCCCTGTGGCACGCCAGAAGTTACTTTAACGTCTGTAGACTGACAACACGATACTCTCCGCCTCGTTTTATACTGGTGGGCCCGCCTCTCGTGACATCTGTAGATCAAATGCACAATCGGGATCCTCTTGATCAGATATCGTATGTGTAGCGTAAATGTTATCATGTTACATAATATAGGTAAAAAGGTCCATTTTTTGTAATATTTGTAATACACTCGTGCTCATGAATGAAGGATAATGCTGACACATGGTGAAACAACGCTCTGGTGGGCGGTTTTCGGGTTTAAATCACCTCGGGGCATATCCAGGCGGTGCATGGTCGCACGGTGGCGCTGCCGGCAGTCTACATACGCGGAGGTGTGTTGGTGCATGTCAGAGAACGGTGGAGCGAGTAAGTATGCCGACGTTTTCGGACGTGAGGGGTAGAATACAAGGGCGACTGGAGTCTGGTCAAACACAGCAGATCGTAGCACGGGCCCTCCGTGTGCCACAGAATGTGATCTCAATATTATGGCAACGATTCCAACAGACACGAAACGTGTCCAGACGCTACAGTACGAGACGTCCACAGTGTACAACACCACAAGAAGACCGATATCTCACCATCAGTGCCCGCAGACGACCACGGAGTACTGCAGGTAGCCTTGCTCGGGACCTTATCGCAGCCACTGGAACAGTTGACTACAGACACACAGTCTACAGACGACTGAACAGATATGGTTTATTCGCCCGGAGACCTGCAAGTCGCATTCCACTGACCGCTGGTCACAGGAGAGCCCGTAAAGCCTGGTGTCAAGAACACAGTACATGGTCATTGGAACAGTGGTCCCAGGTTATGTTCACGGACGAGTCCAGGTATAGTCTGAACAGTGATTCTCGCCGGGTTTTCATCTGGCATGAACCAGGAACCAGATACCAACCCCTTAATGTCCTTTAAAGGGACATGTATGGAGGTCGTGGTTTGGTGGTGTGGGGTGGGATTATGACTGGTGCACGTACCCCCTTGCATGTCTTTGACAGAGGAACTGTAACAGGTCAGGTGTATCGGGACGTCATTTTGCACCAGTATGTCCGCCTTTTCAGCGGTGCAGTGGGTCCCACCTTCCTCCTGATGGATGATAATGCACGGCCCCACCGAGCTGCCATCGTGGAGGAATACCTTGAAACAGAAGATATCAGCTGAATGGAGTGGCCCGCCTGTTCTCCAGACCTAAACCCCATCGAGCACGTCTGGGATGCTCTCGGTCGACGTATCGCTGCAGTCTTCAAACCTCTACGACTCTTCAGGAGCTCCGACAGGCACTGGTACAAGAATGGGAAGCTATTCCCCAGCAGCTGCTCGACCACCTGATCCAGAGTATGCCAACCCGTTGTACGGCCTGTGTACGTGTGCATGATGGTCATATCTCTTATTGATGTCCGGGTACATGCGCAGGAAACAGTGGCGTTTTGTAGCATATGTGTTTCGGGACGGTTTTCTCAACTTTTTACCAATACCGTGGACTTACAGATATGTGTCGTGTGTGTTCCCTATGTGCCTATGCTATTAGCGCCATTTTTGTGTAGTGCCACGTTGTGTGGCACCACATTCTGCAGTTATCCTAAATTTATGAACATGAGTTTATTTATATATATATACTTACATGCCAACACATTTACTGTGCTTTCAATGTATGCCTTAATATGTACATAGTTGTAATATTTATTTATGTACGTCTCACTCTTATCATTTACTTTTCGTCCAAGGTACACGATAATATTTACGTAATATCACTGCAGCAACACTTTATAACTGACTGCTTTATTTGTTTATCTTAATTTTAATCATTTCTCTTTCAGTGTAAATATTAAGTAACGTAACATTAGCAGTTTGTATATTTCTACTGTCACATACATGTACATAGTGAAATATGTCTAAGAGTGAAAGTCTTTGGCATTGTTATGGCTATAATATCGCCATCTTTGTATACATACCTCTATGTGATGAAACTTCTAAGTGTGTGAGTGGTGCTTTATATTATTTGCATATATTTGCTTATCATCCTGCAGCTTCGAAAACTGTATAGTGCACTTCTTTGTATATATATATATATATATATATATATATATATATATATATATATATATACAAAAAAGTGCATTGTGCAGTTTTCGAAGCTGCAGCTTCGAAAACTGTATAGTGCACTTTTGTATATATATATATATATATATATACAAAAAAGTGCAGCTTCGAAAACTGTATAGTGCACTTCTTTGTATATATATATATATATATATATATATATATATATACAAAAAAGTGCATTGTGCAGTTTTCGAAGCTGCAGCTTCGAAAACTGTATAGTGCACTTTTGTATATATATATATATATATATATATATATATATATACAAAAAAGTGCATTGTACAGTTTTCGAAGCTGCAGGATATATATATATATATATATATATACTTTTTTGATATATATATATATATATATACAAAAAAGTGCATTATACAGTTTTCGAAGCTGCAGGATGATAAGCAACCTGCACTGGAACGTAATGGCGCGGATTCTTCATTGTTAAGTACCCGAAACATCTTCTATTTAATAATAATAATTTGTTTACATTACTTAAAATCGTCGTGCTGCACAATTACAATTAAAAAGATGTTGACTCAGGTTTCGTCAGGTGGAGGAACGAGATACGAAATCTATTTTAAAACGTGATCTAGCCGTCTGAAGTTGAACCTATCTGTTCGAAACCGGTAACGGCGCTCTTTAAATAAATGAACAGCACTGTAAAAAGTGGCTGGTTGCTGTAATCGTCTGTGTAAGGATCAACCTATATTTTATACACAGCCACAGCCTCAATATGTCAGTTTTGACAAAATGGCGTTATCATGTTACGTCTGTGTATTCAGCTTCTGCCGCTTGATGGTCTGTTATTCCGTAACGTGTCGCTAAAAGAAATAATAATATTGTTACAAAAGCATGCATGCACTTATTCGAATTTTAGCATAAGGGATGTTATTTTCGGAACAAAAATTTATTGTTCCTAAAGGTATCATATGCTCATGACCTCTTCTCTTTGGGCAATTTATTTTCAAGCGAACACTGTTGGACTCCGATGCTATGTGGTCAGCGTAGAAAGAAGACTGGAAGGAAGAAAGATTAGGCTGAAGCTTCCTAAAAAATTAAAACTGTGTCCTGGAGCGGAACTCGAACCCTGGTAAGTGGAGAGCTCCGTCGGTAAGAGCATTGACCTCGAAAGGGAGGGCTCCGTGTTCGATTCTTGGTCCATCACACGTGTTTAATGTGCCAGGGAGTTTCATAACAGCACTCACTCACTGCACGGTGAAAGATTTATTCTGGAAACATTAGGTTGCTGACTGAGACAGCAAGTGATTACAGATACTTCTAAACTGTCGTTATTTATTTGCCATATCTGTTTCGGGCTATTATGACCATTTCAGATAGCTACACTTGCTTTACTATGCAGTCAGTATCATCAGCTACATCTGCTCTTGTACCGCATGAGAAAATTTATGCATTTATCGTCCCTTTATGTGCTGCATGGATTCCTTGCATGTACGAAAGTATGCTATTGAGAACAGAGAACGAGAATATTGACAGTGTAATACAACGAGAATAGCTATTCAAGATGCTTATGACAGCCTGAAACAGGTAATGGCAATGAAATAAAACTTTTTTTAAAAACTAATGATATGGTTGAGGTCGCTATCGACAATCTTTAATTGAACAACAGCGACGGAGATGAACGAGAGCCATTGTGTGTAAATACCAACGATTTCTATTCTAAACTCCGTTTGTCTTAAGGCTATTGGGGATGGATCTCATGTTCGGCACAAGAATTGTTGATGGAACTGAATGTGTCGTTTTCGAGGGAACCCGTAGGTATTGCCTTAAGCGACTCAGGGGATCCACAGAAAATCAAAATCTCCGGGGCGGCATTTGAACCTCTCTTCCCCTGAATGCGAGGTCAGTGACTTATCCACTGCGTACCCTCTGCTTCGGAGGCACGTTTGTTACTCATTTTGATTCGGGTGACGGAGTGACGGTGATGTGTGTGGCACGCACTCATTGTGTTCCGTCCTTGGTTCTTGTGCAGCTGCTGTCGTGGCATTTCCGTTAAGTGTGACGTGTACGCTCAGCTGATGGTGACGTTACTATTTTCCTAGTCACTGATACGTCCAGCGGCTGAAGTATTCAGCGTTCGTCTGAGGATAAAACTAACTCAACCCTCTCATTTAGCAGGACTGAGGTATTTTGCTTTAGGCCCACCAGACGAAAAACAAAGACGCCTTCACAGTAATAGCATGTAGCATCTAAAAGAGCCTGGAGTGGCCTTATAGTTTTCTTCGGCATGTACTGGGCAAGTTTTGAGTCTAGGAGGCGTCAATGTTCAACACCTCGTAGCGCAACTGGCGGAAGTCAAGTACACCACATAAAGAGGACGAGGGTGAAGCCTGGTATCGGTTCAGCATCTACTTGAAGACAGGCAGTACACGAATTTTGCGGTACAGCAAATGCAACCAGAGCTGTTTGTCGCACACTTTCAGCATTATTTCGCAACTGAAAAGGTCAGACGTCTCCTGATTCTAAAAGTGTCGTTAATTACCGAGATTTTCACACGCTAAGGTAACGTCGGCTGACGTTTGTATAATACTTTTCTTTTTTTTTGGTGATTCGTAAGCACAAGTGGCTGCCAGTGTCAGAGATGTGACCTCTACTGCTGGTGAGGGGGTTTAATATTTTACTGTGGAAGCCACTGGTGCTGGCGAAACGTCATAAAAATTACGAAGTAAACGGTGGCCGGAAATCCGAGCCACGAACGCCTCAACATTTTTTTTTTATTTTTACTCATAGTATCTATCATCCAGTCTCAAAAAACCACTAAAACGTGGATATACGAGGAACGTTCAATAAGTAATACAACACATTGCCAGGCATTGTGACCGAGTGGTTCTAGGCGCTTCAGTTCGGAACCGCGCTGCTGCTACTGTCGCTGGTTCAAATCCTGCCTCGGGCGTGGATGTGTGTGATCTCCTTAGGTTAGTTAGGTTTAAGTAGTTCAGTCTAGTTGAGTGATGACCCCAGACGTTAAGTCCCATAGTGCTTAGAGCCATTTGAACCACTTTTTACAACACATTTTTTTCTGAAAGCAGGTTGGTTTTAATCAGGATGCCAATACGTTATATTATTCCCAACTCTTCTGGCTACAAAATCCTGTTCCGTTCAATGCGCCGGTTTATGCCACCTCACTGGAGGTCATGTATGTCCGCATGGTACTACTCTGCTGGTCGATGTCGAGACCAGCATCGCGCTACATCAATAACGTCTTCACTATCCGCGTTCTGCTTTCCGCGGAGTGCATCCCTCCTTTGGGCCAAGCAGATGGAAGTCGGAAGGTGCGAGATCCGGGTCGTAGCAGACTTGTGTGAGGCCTTGCGTTGTTATGGATGTGGAGAAGCTTGTTTGCATTTTTGTGGCCACGAACACGCAGAAGACTTTCTTCAGTTTTGCTGTCGGTAGTAAATTACAATTTTGAGTTGGTCATTGCACCAAGAGGGACGACATCAGACAGAATAGCCCCTTCAGAGTACCAGAAGCCAGTCGCTTTGATTTAATCGGGTGAGGGTGAACTTTTTCTTCGGAGGAGGGGCGGTGTAGCACTACACATGGATTACCGTTACATTTCCGGTTGGAAGTGATGAACCTATGTTTCATCGCCTGTGACGATATTCGACAAAAAGTTTTCACGATCAGTCTCGTAACGCACAAGCAATTCCGCACAGACGGTTATCCGTTGATCTTTTTCGTCTTTTATGTGGGGAGGAATCCCACCTTCGATTACCCCAACTGGTGGGCGAGTGTGTCAGCACTGCCAACAGAGACGTCCAGTAGAGTACCGAGGTGTTTCATTGTGATCCATCGATCATCTCGAATAAGAATGCCCGCCGCATGTTCCAACTGCACAAGGTCGCTCAAATCTGTCCGACCTCCCAATGTGCTGACCAGCCCCACACAGCTGTGACTCCTGTAACGTAATGTAATTTTAGTATAGTCATTTGAAACGTGGTGCCCGAACTGTTCCTGAGCATTACTTTGTTCAGTAATCCTTCCGACATCGTAGCGGTCAAGCCTACCTGATGGAGACTTTTGTAACCACGTCAAGTGCCACGCAACCGTCGTATTGTTCATTATATTGGGTGGTGCGATTCCGAGGAGCCTTCACAAGTCAAGACCCGTTGGCTTCAGACAGGAAAAATCCCAGAGCCAAGAAGGAGTTGTGTGGGATAAACGAAAGTTGGGAAGCGCTTTTCTACATCTAAAAGATGTCTCTTTAAATTAACTGCCTGTCGCATAAGAGTGACGCTAGTAACGGCACTAAGAGGATGAAAATCAGGTTTGCTTTAAATACGTTCTGTAACGGGCGTCAGCGTTAGTTGCATTTGAGAGTGGATGTGGTGAGTTGATGTTAGTGAAGAATGCCTTTAAGACGACGAAGACGCCATTACCAACAGCTCACTGAGTTTCAGCGAGGTTGTGTAATAGGGGTACAAGATACTGGATGCTCCTTCCGAGATATTGCAGAAAGACTCGGCAGGAATGTAGCCACTATACAGGGTGTTACAAAAAGGTACGGCCAAACTTTCAGGAAACATTCCTCACACACAAAGAAAGAAAATATGTTATGTGGACGTGTGTCCGGAAACTCTTACTTTCCATGTTAGAGCTCATTTTATTACTTCTCTTCAATTCACATTAATCAGGGAATGCAAACACACAGCAACAGAACGTACCAGCGTGACTTCAAACACTTTGTTACAGGAAATGTTCAAAATGTCCTCCGTTAGCGAGAATACATGCATCCACCCTCTGTCGCATGAAATCCCTGATTCGCTGATACAGCCCTGGAGAATGGCGTATTGTATCACAGCCGTCCACAATACGAGCACGAAGAGTCTCTACATTTGGTACCAGGGTTGCGTAGGCAAGAGCTTTCAAATGCCCCCATAAATGAAAGTCAAGAGGGTTGAGGTCAGGAGAGCGTGCAGGCCATGGAATTGGTCCGCCTCTACCAATCCATCGGTCACCGAATCTGTTGTTGAGAAGCGTACGAACACTTCGACTGAAATGCGCAGGAGCTCCATCGTGCATGAACCACATGTTGTGTCGTACTTGTAAAGGCACATGTTCTGGCAGCACAGGTAGAGTACCCCGTATGAAATCATGATAACGTGCTCCAGTGAGCGTAGGTGGAAGAACATGGGGCCAATCAAGACATCACCAACAATACCTGCCCATACGTTCACAGAAAATCAGTGTTGATGACGTGATTGCACAATTGCGTACGGATTCTCGTCAGCCCACACATGTTGATTGTGAAAATTTACAATTTGATCACGTTGGAATGAAGCCTCATCCGTAAGAGAACATTTGCCCTGAAATGAGGATTGACACATTGTTGGATGAACCATTCGCAGAAGTGTACCCGTGGAGGCCAATCAGCTGCTGATAGTGCCTGCACACGCTGTACATGGTACGGAAACAACTGGTTCTCCCGTAGAACTCTCCATACAGTGACGTGGTCAACGTTACCTCGTACAGCAGCAACTTCTCTGACGCTGACATTAGGATTATCGTCAATTGCACGAAGATTTGCCTCGTCCATTGAAGGTGTCCTCGTCGTTCTTCCCCAGTCGCGAGTCATAGGCTGGAATGTTCCGTGCTCCCTAAGACGCCGATCAATTGCTTCGAACGTCTTCCTGTCGAAACACCTTCGTTCTGGAAATCTGTCTCGATACAAACGTACCGCGCCACGGCTATGGCCCCGTGCTAATCCATACATCAAATGGGCATCTGCCAACTCCTCATTTGTAAACATTGCACTGACTGCAAAACCACGTTCGTGATGAACACTAACCTGTTGATGCTACGTACTGATGTGCTTGATGCTAGTACTGTAGAGCAATGAGTCGCATGTCAACACAAGCACCGAAGTCAACATTACCTTCCTTCAATTGGGCCAACTGGCGGTGAATCGAGGAAGTACAGTACATACTGACGAAACTAAAATGAGCTCTAAAATGGGAATTAAGCGTTTCCGGACACATGTCCACATAACATCTGTTCTTTATTTGTGTGTGAGGAATGTTTCCTGAAAGTTTGGCCGTACCTTTTCGTAACACCCTGTATATGATTGTTGCTAGCGGTGGTCACGGGAAGGTAGAGCACAAGAAGACCGGGGCTCGGACCGCGACGTGGCACTACCGACAGGGAAGACCGTCGTGTCCGCTGTGTGACTGTGGCCCTTTTTACTACGTCTGCAGCAGCAATCTGAGCAGCAGTTGGCACCACTCTGACACAACGGACTGTTACAAATCGATTACTTGAAAGAGAGCTACGAGCTATACGCCCTGTAGCGTGCATTCCACTAACACCATCCGCCGCCGTTAGGGTCTCCAGTGGTGTCAAGATAGAGTTCATTAGAGTGCGGGATGAAGCTCTGTTGTGTCTTCTGATGACAGCCTGTTCTGTCATGGTGCCAGTAACGGCTGTATGTTTCTTAGGAGGGGAGGCCAGATAGCGCCTGCAACCGACCTGCCTGCGGCCTATACACATTTGACCTTGACCTACACCTGGAATTATGCTCGGGAGTGCGATTTCGTAGGACAGCAGAGGCACTCACGTGGTTATCCCACACACCCTGACTGCAAATTTGTTAAACAATCTGGTGATGCGACCTGTTGTGCCGCCTTTCGTGAACAGCAGTCCAGGGGGTGTTTTCCAACAGGACCACGCTCGCTCATTTACCGCTGCCGCAAACCAACATGCTCTACAGAGTGTCGACATGTCGCCTTGACCTGCTCGATCACCAGATCTGTCTCCAACCGATCATGTATGGGACATCATCGGACAACAACTCCAGCGTAATCCACAGCCAGCATCAATTCTCCCCATACTGACTGACCAAATGAAACAGGCATGGAACTCCATACCACAAACTGAATTCCGCACCTGTACGACACAATGCATGCCGTTTCCATGCTTGCACTCAACATACCGGTGACTGCACAGGTCACTGATGTACCAGCATTTCACATCTGCAAAGGTTTTTCCCGCACTTACATTAATCTTTGGACTTGCAACGTTAACCATTTAAAACTGTTACCGACACAAACATATTTCCGAAATTTCATTACTCTACATTAATTCTTTCTTGGTGTTGGAGTTTTCGCCGTCAGTATAGGAATCGTTAGTTACATATAAGGGAACAAGTTTTGGAGTAGAAACATCAAGGTATCGCGGTCTAGACAATAGCAGACTTCAAGTAACTCGAAGAGGTTATTTCCGCTACAGCTGTCCTGATAGTCTGATAAATGAAAACGTCTGATGAGTTTTGTCGACCTACTCTCAATAAAAGAATGCAATTATTTGTAGGTAATTAGTGAAGGGTGTGATCAAGATGTTGGGACGATAGGCAGGGCAGATATCTCACGGTATTCCTTGTAGTCCGTTATTACGAATGAAAGACAAATTTTAGTCTTTGACTACAGTTAGTTATTTGCATGTTCCGTGTCACGAGCCATGGACAATCCTGCGATGAGGCAGTTTACGTGCCTCGAGGATACGGATTACCGTTAGCGCAACCTCATCGGATGATTATTTGTCGGGGGGGGGGGGGCATTATGGGGGGGGGGGCATTATGGTCCCTGAAGACGAACCCAAGCCTTCTCAGCGGTTGCGGGGAAAACAGTCTCGATGACTGACATCTGGCCGTGTAACACTAACCAACAGCTCTGTTGGTACTGCGAACAGCTGAACACAATGAAAAACTGCAGCTGGTATTTACCTGAAGGCATACAGCTTTACTGTATGACGTTATGACGATAGCATTCACATGCGTGAAATATTCCTGAGGTAAAATACTTCCTCAAGCACCGCAGTATTACACGTTATTACGCCTACTACTTCCACATATACTGAATATGTAGAAAGGATGTATTCAGGTAGTTGAAGGAGATGAAAATTTAGTATTGTCTGGGGGATTGGTATTCGTTAGTAGGGGAGAGTCTTGTACCTTGGGGCATTTTAGAGAAGTTCGTCTCTAGCCAGCTATATAGCAGAAGTTTAACATATTTTCTTATTACATTTTTAAATTATGACATTCTATTTTTATGTGCTGCAGCCTTTTCCTGAAATTACAATAATTACTCCGGAAAATTAAGGTTTCTCCAAATGAAAAAAATATTGCAAGGAACAAATATTCTATTGAAATTTCAAAGCGTAACGATTGATAAAATCCTGTCTGTACTATATTTAGTCATCTATCTGTTACATTATTACCCTACTGCATATCAGTAATCAGTGTGTAACATCAAATTAAGCAGAAGTATGATCAAAAAACCAGTTACAATTTAAATATTGTAACGTTGTAACTTTAATTTTGTATGCTGATATCGGTGCTAATTGACAATGAAAGTGGGTTAAAAGCCGTGATCTGTCTGGGAACGTTAACCGTGGATTACTGGGCAACTGTTTCATCAGATATTTAGTCTAGGTTTACCAAGCAGACTAACATTAATGATAATCTTTTAATAGTCATACAAAACCGGTAATATATATATATATAAAAAGGAGAATTTAAATAAAAAGAAAGAAATCAGTTTATATTTGGAAATTTATTTTAAGATTGTTCATTGAAATTTCAGCATATTATAAGTGAGTTATAACTGAGCTGGTGCCTTATTTACGATTAAAAAAATGTGAGATTGTAATCTTACGGAACACATAAAATATGGAGCCAATATTGTGAGACAGCATACAACACTGCATTCATAAAATAACACACGAAGAACATTGAAACATAAGCAAGAAGAATTTAACCACAACCAACAGATTCAGTTTTTACCCAAAGAAATTACGTTCATACCACAATCCTGTCCGTCATGTAATTACCACAGACTGGTATACTAAATTCATATTAACTCTTTGTGAAGACTTCGCAAAAAGAATAGCTGAGGGCTACTTTGATGATTACACCACATGCTTCACGTGGTCAACTTGGTTTACACAAAGCGTACAACTCCACAATAATTTTGATAATTAAAATAAATTAGATCGAAAAGCAATTGACAAAAGAAAAACCTTGAACTGGTTACTAACGTCTTACTATTAACCTGATGGGTCAAACAGTTATATAAGCACGTGGTACTGGTCTCGCAAAGTACACCCCACGTGGGTTGAACATAAAGAAAAGCATAAAGAAAAGTTGCTATATTAAAAAAATATTCTCAAGACGAGACGTTATAATCTCACGCACATTCGGATTTAAGATTGATGAACTTAGTTAGAGTTACTGATCAACACGTGGTTCCACTTTACTCACAAAGTAGTAACAAAGCAACTACCGGAAAATAATCTGAACTTCACACGATAATTACACTGCGCTGCAGTTTAAGATAACATCGGATATTTTAGACCTAAACCCAAAATAAAGGTGATTAAATTTTCAGTTAGGCTGAACTTAAGAAATCCATTGTCCTACGGACTTAACAGACACGCGCTTAGCTGGAGATCTTACCACTTCAGACGCTCGCCACGGCCACACTCCAACTCCCTACTCCCGAGCGTGCTTCCTGAGGGTGGCTCACAAAGACCAACAGAAGTGGCCAGAGGGGCAGCTTCCTATACCAACATGACAACGGACGGACAGGACCATACTAAGGATAGAAACCTCTTTGCTTTTAGGAAGCGTAGCTACCTGTTCCGACGTTGGTCCTACTGTTCTCTAGCAGACAGCCTTGTCTGCTACCCTCAAGCATGCAACTAGAAATACATATGCTCATTCATCCTCTCACACAAAAGGGAAGGGGGATGACAGTATCTTATCATATACAGTATATAAAAGAAAGCGGATGTAGGTTCCGTATGAGACTGTGTGACATGAATTACATATAAGAATTACATATAAACTGTGCTTTAAAGTGTAGTAGTGTGACAGATCGTTCTTGTTTATGTGTAAAAGTAACACGTTCCACTGCTCAGTCTCCTCCCAGATAGTCAGAAACGCCATAGTACATTTAGAAGAGGAATTTATTCCATAAATGGCAACAGATTTAAGAAATTAAACATGAAAGGAATCCAACAGAGACCTTTCAATATCTTTTAAAATTGAAGCTGTGATAGTCTAAATTAACTGGATAACCAACCGCTCCACTGATGGAACGACGCTTGAATCATCAGATATGAACGTAATCCGTGACTTATCGAATGTGAACAAATGTCTGTTGAAACAAATGATTTTAGTTTCTTTAGCGAGGGATTTGTCCCCCTCGTTCTCTTGTGTCTTAGTCTCCGATGTAGACGACCGCTTTGAGAGGAGCTGCGGTGTTTTTGTTGTCTGCAAATTTTATGTTAATACATCACTTAAACTCTGGAATATTCTTATTTAAGGTGAATTACTGCATCTACTTTGTCCTAACCTGTATTTATCTCTTTCAGCGTCAATCTGAGACGAGAAGAAGCGAAAGTCTTGATTAAGGCGTTGCAGCTGACCGGCTGCCATTACAGCAGCGTACACGCAAATTTTTATGATCAATCATAGAACCTGCTTTCATTGTCTTTTCATGATATACTTAGTCCAACTGTAACTTGTCGTACGCATTTTTATGCACGCCAGCGCTGGCGATTCAATCTTTTATTACCGATACGCAGTCTAGCACCACCCTATTAATCAATGACCAAGAAAACCAGCTAAGCCGATTTTAAAGCAAAACTTTTATTCATTTCAGTTTCTTTATCAGAGCGTCCCTATTCCCTTATAATATCACTGCTCTAATCAACTGGTCTTCATTCCGGAGACTGGTTTGATGCAGCTCTCCAAGCTACTCTATCCTGTACAAGCTTTTTCATCTCCCACCTACTGCAACCTACATCCTTCTGAATCTGCTTAGTGTATTCATCCTTTGGACTCCCTCTACGATTTTTATCCTCCACGCTGTCCGCCCCCGGTAGCTGAGTGGTCAGCGCGACAGACTGTCAATCCTCTGGGACCGGGTTCGATTCCCGGCTGGGTCGGAGATTTTCTCCGCTCAGGGACTGGGTGTTGTGTTGCCCTAATCATCATCATTTCATCCCCATCGACGCGCAAGTCGCCGAAGTGGCGTCAAATCGGAAGACTTGCACCACGCGAGCGGTCTACCCGACGGGACGCCCTCGTCACACGACATTTCATTTCATCCTCCACGCTGCCCTCCAGTACCGGATTGGTGATCCCTTGATGCCTCAGAACATGTCCTACCAACCGATCCCTTCAAGTCAAGTTGTGCCACAAATTTCTCTTCTCCCCAATTCTATTCAATGCCTCCTTATTAGTTATGTGATCTACCCATTTAATCTTCAGCATTCCTCTGTAGCACCACATTTCTAAAGCTTCTATTACCTTCTTGTCCAAACTATTTATCGTCCATGTTTTACTTCCATTCATGGCTACACTCCATACAATTACTTTCAGAAAAGACTTCCTGACACTTAAATCTATACTCGATGTTAACAAATTTCTCTTCTTCAGAAACGCTTTCCTTGCCATTGCCATTCTACATTTTATATCCCCTCTACTTCGACCATCATCAGTTATTTTGCTCCCCAAATAGCAAAACTTATTTACTACTTTAAGCGTCTCATTTCCTAATCTAATTCCCTCAGGATCAACCGATTTAATACGACTACATTCCATTATCCTCGTTTTTCTTTTGTTGATGTTCATCTTATATCCTCCTTTCAAGACACTGTCCATTCCGTTCCAAGTCCTTGCTGTCTCTGACAGAATTACAATGCCGTCGGTTCTCTTTTCTCCAAAGGTCTATTTAATTTTCCTGTAGGTAGTATCTATCTTACCCATAGTGAGATACGCCTCTACATCCTTACATTTGTCCTCTAGCCATCCCTGCTTAGCCATTTTGCACTTCCTTTCGACCTCATTTTTGAGACGGTTTTATTCCTTTTTGCCTTCTTCATTTACTGCATTTTTATATTTTCTCCTTTCATCAATTCATTATTTGTTGTTACCCAAGGATTTCTACTAGCCCTCGTCTTTTTACCCATGTGATCCTCTGCTGCCTTCACTATTTCATCCCTCAAAGCTACCCATTCTTCTCTACTGTATTTCTTTCCCCGATTTCTGTCAATCGTTCCCTTATGCTCTCCCTGAAACTCTCTACAACCTCTGGTTCTGTCAGTTTATCCAGGTCCCATCTCCTGAAATTCCCACCTTTTTGTAGCTTATTTAGTTTTAATCTACAGTTCATAACAAATAGATTATAGTCAGAGTGCAAATCTGCCCCTGGAAATGTCTTACAGTTTAAAACCTGGTTCCTAAATCTCTGTCTTACCATTATATAATCTATCTAAAACCTTCCAGTATCTCCAGGCCTCTTCCATGTGTACATCCTCCTTTCATGGTTCTTGAACCAAGTGTTAACTGTGATGTGTAGAATTCTACCAGGCGGCTTCCTCTTTCATTTCTTACTCTCATTCCATATTCACCTACTACGTTTCCTCCTCTTCCTTTTCCTACTACCGAATTCCAGTCTCCCATGACAATTAAATTTTCGTCTCCTTTCACTATCCGAACAATTTCTTTTATCTCATCATACATTTCATCAATGTCTTCATCTGCAGAGCTAGTTGGCATGTAAACTTGTACTACTGTAGCAGGCGTGGGCTTCGTGTCTATCTTGGCCACAATAATGCGTTCGCTATGCTGTTTGTAGTAGCTTACCCGCACTCCTAGTTTTTTATTCATTATTAAACCTACTCCTACATTACCCCTATTTAATTTTGTATTTATAACCCTGTATTCACCTGACCAAAAGTCTTGTTCCTCCTGCCATCGAACTTCACTATTTCCCACTAAATCTAACTTTACCTATACATTTCCCTTTTTAAATTTTCTGACCTACCTTCCCGACTAAGGGATCTGACATTCCATTCTCCGATCCGTAGAACTCCAGTTTTCTTTCTCCTGATAACAATTTCCTACAGAGTAGTCCCCGCCCGGAGATCCGAATGGGGGACTATTTTACCTCCGGAATGTTTTACCCAAGAGGACGCTATCATCATTTAACCATACAGTAAAGCTGCATGCCCTCGGGAAAAATTACGGCTCTAGTTCCCCTTGCTTTCAGCCGTTCGCAGTACCAGCACAGTAAGGCCGTTTTGGTTAATGTTACAAGGCCAGATCAGTGAATCATCCAGACTGTTGCCCCTGCAACTACTGAAAAGGCTGCTGCCCCTCTTCAGGAACCACACTTTTGTCTGGCCTCTCAACAGATACCCTTCCGTTGTGGTTGCACCCACGGTAGGCTATCTGTATCGCTGAGGCACGCAAGCCTCCCCACCAACGGCAAGGTCCATGGTTCATGGGGGGAGGCAACTGGATTAGTAATCATTTTTAATGATTAACTCTGAACTGGATCAGAAATATTGTGAACCCATGGAAACTATCACAAATTTCTATTTTCAAGTCAGGTAAAATTACAATTATCCCATGTACCATGGTAAGTGTTTCAAGGTACAAAATGCTGCTCGACCGTCGAATTATGGTTTTACCGCAGACGTTACTTAACTGGTTTTAAAAATATACAGAATTTTACATGCCATAAATTTCTGTAACTGAAGACTTAACAATATTACTTCGAAACAAATATGATAAAGGGGAATAACTTGGCTTCAGCTGTTTTAGGTACAGATGTACTAACTTTTGCTGGCGTACGAAAACTCGTACCACACCGAGACGCGAACCCGGATTTCCCGCTCACCGCAAACAGCCGCCTTGACCGTTAAGTGGTGCGTGAACGGCATCCGAACTGACCCAAACTTTCATATCTCACACTGGCTACATCCCAATTACATAGTCTCTATATTCATCAAGCAAATAAGTATTGCATGGCGGGGCGAGCGTAACGCGATAACATCATGGGTCTCGATCGATTCCTCGTAGTCTTATTCTCACTGGTGCGGGAATAAAGAGTTTATCAGCGAGCATTTACTGATAAACGTAGGAGACTGTCGATTGGGATGTAGACAGTTGACATTTGGAGATTTGGGTGGGTCCGGCTGGCGTACACGGGTAGCCAAAGGTTAAGGCGACAGCTTGCGATAAGTGGAAAATCTGTGTTCTGGTCCAGGGGCGGCTCCAATTTTCCTGTATCACCAATAAGTTGTACATCTGTACCTAACATAGTTAAAGCCGAGTTATTCGCAATCAAAGAATTTAGTTCGAAGTAATTACGGACGGGTGTCTATCGTTAACAAGTCTGTTCATCAAGACATGCAAGTAAATTAACGACGTATTCCAAACAGCTTTAATGTATTGTACAGCACTTAAATGTGTAGAACTCGAAATATTTACAAATGCTGCGCTAAACATAATCTCATGTCCAACAATAACAAAAACTGAAGAAAGTGGCGGAAACTGCTTATGGTGCATTGTTTCGTGTGATATTAAACTCAGTCACTAGACTGAAGTACCGGCCAAAAAAACATCACTCGTTCGTGGCTACATTATCCTCCAGGTACAACACTCTCCTCTACGAAAACGAAGAGTAGAAATAATAGTAGGCGAAAATTGACAGGGCAGGGGGAGAAGCGAAAGGGGAAGACTCTTGGCAGAATTCTGCACAGAGCACAATTTAAACATTGATAGCACTTGGTATACGAAGAAAGAAGGTTGATGCATTACTGAATTGTAAAACAGAGCTTTTTACTGCAAAACATTTCTAGATGCAGATGTGAACTCTAGTCACGGTTTACTGACTGTGCTCCGCAGATTAAAACTGGAGAAATTGAGGAGATGGGAACTGGAAAAGTTCAAATAACCAGAGATTATTGTGAGTTTCAAATGGAACATTAGATAACGATTGACTGAAACAGGAAAAAGGAATGCTATAGAAGATGAATGAATATCTTTGAGATATGAAAGAGGGAAGGGAAGGCAGCAGAGGTTCAAACAAGCAAAAAGACAAAACCCGGTTGTAATACTCTAATAACAGATGGAGTATTTATTTTAACTGAAGAAAGGAGAAAAATATAAAAATGCAGCAAATGTAATAGGCACAGGCGTCCTAAAGCCTAAAAAGTGAGACTAACACAGAGTGTAAAATGACAAAGGATAAACGGCTAAAGGAAAAACGTAAAACTGTAAAAGCATGTATGAGCACGGGAAAAATAAACGCAGCCTTTAGAAAACTTAAAGCGTCGTCTGGAGAAAAGAAAATTACCTGTTGGAAGAGCTCCAATGGAAAGTCAGTGCTAAGCGAAGAGGGAAGGGCTGAAAGGTGGAAGGAATTTATGAAAGGATTACGCAAGCGAAACGAACTAGAACACAGTATTATAGAAAGAAAAGAGCGAGTGGATGAAGATGAGATGGCAGATATCATATTGCATAAGGAATTTGACAGAGCGATGAAAGTTCTACGTTGACAACCTTCATTAAGAATTCGTGAAATCCTTGCAATAGCCCGTCATTCATGAAAAAGTATATTACCTGCAAGATACGTAAGGCTATCGAAACACCCTCAGACTTCTAGAAGAATATAATAATTTCCGATCCAAAGGAGGTAGATGCTGACAAGTATGAATACTACTGAGCCTTCAGTTTAATAAGTCATGGTTTCAAAATACTGACAGGAATTATTTACAGACGAGTGGAAAGACTGGTAGAACTTGAACTCTGCGGAGGGATTCTGGTGTAATGTAGAAAAACATGAGCAATAATGACCCTACCACTTATCTTAGAAGATAGGTTGAAGAAAGGCAAACCTACGTTTATGGAATCTGCACGTTTAGAGAAAGCTTTTCTTATTGTTAACGCGAGTTTTCTTGTTCCGCCGTTACATCAGGCGCCGGCACGTCGCCTTGGAACGTTACAGCCGCGAGGGCTCTGAGCCACGACGTCAGCCAGTAGTACGCTGACTTAACTTGCTGTAATGAACTCCATTAATGAGATTTGCTTGAATTGTTGTCTAGCTATCCGAGAAAACAGCTTCCTAGGCACCCTATATTAGACGAGTGATCAGGATATGACAATTCTGAAAGGTTGAGACGAAATATTCGGAGCCAAAGGTGATGTACGATTTGTACGTAAACTAGACTTCAGTTGTTATAAGAGTGGAAGGATATGAAGGTGAAGCAGTAGTTGCGAAGGAAATGAGACCCGTTTATAGCCAATTCCCGATGTCATTCAATTTGTATCGTGAGCAAGCCGTGAGTGAAAGAAAGGAGAAATTTTGAAGGAGAATTAAAGATCAGGAAGAACAAATTAAAACTTTGATATGTGCCGGTAATACTGTAATTGTTTCAGACGCGACAAAGGACTTTGTACATTGGTTTGACAGAATTGACAGTGTCTTGAAAAGGGGTTATAAAATGAATATCAACAACAGCAACAATAGTAACGGTATGTATGCAAGCTCGGTAATTGTAGTAGGAAATGAAACACTAAAAACAATGGATAAGTTTTATTATTTGGACAGCAAAATAAGTGGCGATGGGCGAAGAAGAGAGGATATAAAATGCAGACTGGCAATAGCAAGTAAGGCGCTTCCGAATAAGAAAAATTTATTAACATGATTGTAAAGTTAAATTAAAATCTTAAACATGCCTGCAACTTCAGCAACTGTGTGACAGTAAACTTGGAGAGGTTGAAAAAGTCCATCAACCACTTACAAAAAAAGTTTTATTGGAACCCTTGACCTAGATTTTGACAATTTTAAAATTCTCTTCTTTAGGTTGTATAATGTGTCCAAAAAAATTATGTTAATGATTAGAGAACTATTTTAAACAGAAAAAAGTAGCAACAGTAGCCAAAAGATCACATGATAAGGGTACTCATTTGTTACACCAGGTACTGACTGAGTTCATTGAATAAAGCGAGTCGGCTCTTGTCATATTCGACATCATCTTAAGAACACAAATAATCACAAGCCATGACTTAGGATTGCAGCTCTACAGTATTACAGGTGTGCGGTCAAATGTAAAGTGTAGTGGCCCACTAACATATGACTCTTGTTTACGTAAACGTTGACTTGCGTACGTACAAGAACCTCCATCCTTTTCTTTAAAGTGTTTATTACTTTTAATAGCGATACTTACGATATATACAACGAAATGTCATAGCAATGCTGCTCTGTATAAGCTACTATTTATAAACTTCTTTAACGCTAAAAGCCCCCCCCCCCCCCTCTTTACGGTATTTACTACTTTTAACAACAATATTACGACATGCACGGCGAAATGTTGCTGTCTGAAGCAATCAGCTCTTATCATATTTGACATCATCTTTAGAACACAAATAATCGCCGGCCAGGGTGGCCGAGCGGTTCTAGGCGCTACAGTCTGGAACCGCGCGACACCTACAGTCGCAGGTTCGAATCCTGCCTTGGGCATGGATGTGTGTGATGTCCTTAGGTTAGTTAGGTTTAAGTAGTTCTAAGTTCTACGGGACTGATGACCTGAGAAGTTAAGTCCCATAGTACTCAGAGCCATTTGAACCAACCACAAATAATGACAAGCCATGACCCAGGATTGCAGCGCTATAGTATTACAGGTGTACAGATCAAATTCCAAGTGTAGTAGTCCATTAACACATGGCTCTTCTCAACAAAAAATTTGATTTGTAAACTCTTGTAATACAGATGGCATCACTGTGTTCTTTTATATTCGACAAGAGCCTTATGTTAATGTATCACTACACTTGGCATTTGATCTACACAGCTGTAATACTATAGTGCTGCAGTACTAAGTCATGACTTGCGATTATTTCTGTTCTTGAGATGAATATCGAATATGACCAGAGCCGTTTGGCTTTATTCAGTAAACTTAACCAGCATCTGATGTAACAAGTGAGTAGCCGGCCGGTGTGGCCGTGCGGTTAAAGGCGCTTCAGTCTGGAACCGCGTGACCGCTACGGTCGCAGGTTCGAATCCTGCCTCGGGTATGGATGTGTGTGATGTCCTTAGGTTAGTTAGGTTTAATTAGTTCTAAGTTCTAGGCGACTGATGACCTCAGACGTTAAGTCGCATAGTGCTCAGAGCCATTTGAACAATTTTGAACAAGTGAGTACCATTATCATACAATCTTTTGGCTACAATTGTTACTTTGTTCTGTTTAAAATAGTTTAGTAACCATTGATGTTAATTTTACGGTCTATTATATCTTATGAAGAAGACAATTTTTAAATTGTCGAAACCTACGTCTGGGGTTCCCAAAAACATTTATTTTCAACTGGTTGGCTAATGTTATCAACCTTCCCAAGTTTATAAAAGTAAGTGTTAGGAAATCGATTCTGAAAGTAGTGTTCAGGGGTGTAGCATTGTACGGCAGTGAAACGCGCACGTTTAGCAATTCAGACAAAAAGAGAAGGGAAGCTTTTGGAGTTCTCGCTTCCCACGCCCGGGTTCCCGGGTTCGATTCCCGGCGGGGTCAGGGATTTTCTCTGCCTCGTGATGGCTGGGTGTTGTGTGATGTCCTTAGGTTAGTTAGGTTTAAGCAGTTCTAAGTTCTAGGGGACTTATGACCACAGCAGTTGAGTCCCATAGTGCTCAGAGCCATTTTTTTGAAGCTTTTGGAATGTTGTGCTACAGAAGATTAGGTGAGTAGATAATAACTACTGAGTGTAACCTGAGAGAGAAGAGCATTATGTCCCAGCTTGACAAAAAGAGAAGTTGAATTGATTGGACACATCGTGAGAAATAAAGGAATAATAAATTTGGCGATAGAGGGAAGTTTGGGGGAATAAAAATTGTAGAGAAAGACCAAGGCTTGAGCAGATTAAGGAGTTGAACTGGTGTAGGCGAAGAGATCAAGAAACTGGTACAAGATTGACTAACACAGAGAGTCAAATCAAACCAATCTTCGGACAGACCACGACAACAACAGTAGACAGCCTGTGGAGTACCGTCGTTAAAAGGAGGGGAAGCTGTGGCATAATAACAGGTCCTCCTTCCAGGAAGTGGGAGCAAATCCGCGTTCCAAGCTCCCTGGCTATTCAGAGTGTAGCCGCACGCCGGAGTCCCCTCCATTGTACTTGACAGGCAGCGACCAAGGCGGCGCCCGACGCTTGCTTTGACCCAGAGGCCCTCAGGTAGCTAGACACGACCGCCGACCCACCTCTAGCTACAGGGCGGAAGCAGGAGCTTACCGGCATGAGGAAGACGTCCAAGCCGTCCGCCCCAGATTTCTGTTTACTTGTGCGAAGATCACATAACCCATAGTAGTGTGGCAAGGGTAGCAGGAAACGTCCCGCCTACACCGTCAGCACAAAAAGTTCAGACGGATTTTTATTCCTAGCGTACAAGCGGTGTCAGCGCACTAACTATGGTGGCAGTTTGAACTGACAACTCTAGGCGCTCAGTCCGGAGCCGCGCGACTGTTACGGTCGCAGGTTCGAATCCTGCCTCGGGCATGGATGTGTGTGATGTCCTTAGGTTAGTTAGGTTTCAGTAGTTCTAAGTTCTAGGGGACTGATGACCATAGATGTTAAGTCCCATAGTGCTCAGAGCCATTTGAACCATTTTGAACTGACAACTATAAACAACAACCCTGCATTCGACCAGTAAGCTGTGAGCAGGCTGTGGTAAGTCGCGGACGTGCAAACTATGTTTTGTCACGTATCGCAGTGGAGCAACTTTTCTATATCAGGTGTTCAAAACGTTCTATAAAAGGTTTTGAAGAAGAGAAAAGTGTGTGCAGAATTTTTAGTGCACACCTAGACTCCTGAACAAAACCAATGATGCGTAGACGCCTGCCGCGACTTGATTGAAATGCTAAACGCGGACATTTCCTTTCTGGAGAAAATCAGCACTAGGCAGTATACTCTGTATTATCAATACGAATCTACCATAAAACTACAAAGTGCAGAAATTCGTATGAAGGATCAACACTTCGATGACGTAACCGGCTTTCACGTCAATGCGAAGCGCTGGTTTAACATTAATTATCCCATAGACGAAATTTTATGGCGATTTCACTTGATTCTATGAACGTTCTGCACGCTGTACTCAAGTGGAGGAAGATTGTGTAAAATACATGAAGCACCATCTTAACTTCTCTCAATTTCTTATTAATCTAGTTTCGAAACGTTTTGAACGTCAGGTCGTAAGACTGGACAAAAAAAATGATTCAAATGGCCCTGAGCACTATAGGACTCAACGTCTGAGGTTATCAGTCCCCTAGAACTTAGAACTGCTTAAACCTAACTAAGCTAAGGACAACACACACACCCATGCCCGAGGCAGGATTCGAACCTGCGATCGTAGCGAAGACTGGACAAGAAGGCGGAAAGGAATCGGTAGTGATCTTTTGAAAGGTACCACACGCAACTTGCCTGAAGTAATTTGGGACTTTCAGTGACTTTCTTAATGTTTCTACTGGAAAGATCGAAAAATAACGTATCGATTATCGGAGGAAGATATGTAAAAAAATCAAATTACCAGCACGTCGATCTTAATTAAACTTATCCATTATGGATGTTCTAGAATCCGTACGACTTTCCCAACTGCCTGTAACTATGCGTGGAAGCATAAAGAAGAAAAATCGTTCATTTTTAATCTGTATCTGAATATGTCTGTGTTATGTATAGATCGGGTACTTTTCTGTGTTCTATAAAATTTTTGTAGTTAATGAATAGTGTTGATCAGTTAATGAATAGTGTTGATCTAGATACAAATAATAATTATTGGATTCATGTGCGGTAATTTATGTTTTTTGAATACGTTATGTGACGATTGTTTTATGGATATGATGATTGTGTTTGGTTTCTGATTGTTTTGTCTAATTGTGGTTTGTCTAATTGTGGTTTGTTTAATTGTTTACATGTACCTGAGGATGGTCTGTTGTTTGAGCGAGCTCGTAGTTTTACTAAAGTGACGTACAGCTATTGTGCCAAATCATGATTTTTCAAAAAATATTTAAAAGCTGTAAATCATCGCTGTTTTAAATAAATTCAAATCTATGTACCGTGTTAACATATAACTCTTTTTTTAAAAAAAAAAAGAAAAAAAGCTGTTCTTTCTATTCCAAATCTGCATTTTATATCCTATCTAATTCTGCCATAGTCAATTATTTTGCTACCCAAATACCAAAACTCGTATACTAATTTCAGTGTCCCTCCACATCACCTGATTTAATTCGACTACATTCAATTACTCTTACTTCACTCTTGTAGATATACATCTTATAACTATTTCAAGACACTATCTGTTTTATTCAGCTTATCTCCCAAGTACCTTGCTGTTTGTGAAAGCGTTACACTGTTGTCGACAAACCTTACACTTTTTTTATGTCTCCTTTTTGAATTTTAATGCTCTTTCCAGATATCTTCTTGGTTGCGTTAATGCTTGCTCAATCTACTGGGATGAGCTTATAAGATAAACCTAAATTCATCCGATAAGGAAATTTTCAGATGATCTCAAAGTCCAGCGTACTCGTTGGTGTGACTGTTGCCAACGGCAGACCAATCTTTGAATGAGATTTTGATAAAAACAGTCATTGGCGGCCTTCGTACCTCTTAGCCGTCCTCACCGAACCTCCCGGATGCCGAAAAAGTTGGAAGTTAGTGCCCACGGTATATGAACAACAGGAGACTGGGCATGAAACCACTTTAAAGAGCGTCGTATTCACCATGAAAAACTGCGAGTTGAACAAAAAAATTATTTACTAACAAATTCATTAACACCGTATTGTATTACAAAATGTAAAGCCTGATGAAGATCTGTACAATCGAAACTAGTGATAAATAAATTTATTTGTTCAAGCAGCAGATGTCTTGTTGAACATTACGCTCTTTAAATATTTACAAGCCATAGGGAACCATTTGCATAACATTTAACATAAACACTCATCGGCTTCAAAGTTGGAATTGTCACGACTATACCGATGGTCTGGCCGTCTTGCCAAGGTTCGCGCGGGTCCTTCCGTCGGAGGTTCGAGTCATCCCTCGGGCATGGGTGTGTGTGTTGTCCCTAGCGTGAGTGAGTTTAATTTAGATTAAGTAGTGTGTAAGCCTAGGGACCGATGACCTCAGCAGTTTGGTCCCGTACGAACTAAATACAAATATACCGTTGGCCCTGCGCTATGGTTCATCTGGTAAACAATGAGTCGACGTGATTCAACCAAGATTAGGTATCCTAACTGGCTGTTCTCTGTGTCACAGCACCGGCTAATAGGGTTTCAAACATGAAACTATCGGATACGAACACACGACGCCAACTCAATGCATCGCCACTAGTCTATTTACGACACAGTTGTGCTGCGCTACCGTGGCAACAACGTTTCTTGTTGACTGGACTGCGTGGTCCAGAGTTTATGTAGTTTTTTCACATTTGCCTGATTTATGGATACCCGTTGACATTTCAAACAGAGGTAAACGCCAAAGATCCATATTCTTTACGTAATTGCTAAGTAGACAAACGCAACTGAGCACGGAAAGAAGGAAGGAAGGAATATTGAGCTTAACGTCCAGTCAACATCGAGGTTATTAGAGTACAGACTCGGACTGTGTCAAGAGTGGAGAAGGAAATCGGCAGTGCCCTTTCAAAGGAACCATTCTGGCATTTGCCTGGAGTGATTTAGGGAAATCACGGAAAACCTAAATCTGGATGGCCGGAGGCGGGTTGGAACCGTTGTCCTCCCGAACGCGAGTCCAGTGTGATAACCACTGCGCCGCCTTGTTCTTTAATTGAGCTTGGAATAAATAATGCAGTAATACCAGCAACCATTTACGATTTCCTTGGTGGTTATTGCTTATTAGTAAGCTTTTCAAGCACCTTTGTGTGTAAATACGAGGGTTGGAACTTTAATAGTGAAAACTATTTATTTACAGCTCGTAAAAAATAGATACGTGTTTCAAAGTTTTACTGACCTTCATAGTAGTCACCAGCATTGTGTATAACCCGTTGCCAGTGATGTAGAAGTCGTAGGATACTCTTAGCAGTACCAGTTGTGTAGACAGTTCGAGCGGTGCGGTCTATTGCCAGACTAATTTGTAGCAGTTCTGAAGCGAATGCCGTGAAGTGGTTCCTTCAGTTTAGAGTTCAACTTGAACTCACTAGGGCTTAAGTCAGGGAGTGCAGTAGGTGGTATAGCACTTAGCTGCCCCATCAGTCAAACAAATCAGTAACAAATGTTGATGGTGTTAGGACAGCAATCAGCCACAAATTTACTTTCAGTTCCTTTATTCAAAGGGTACCCTTTGTCATCATATGACAAAATTGCAAATCAGTAACAGCTTGCACTGTACATGCTTGAGTGCTTGAGCATTCTCCTGCAAAATGATGGTCAGGTCCTGCAGAAAGTGTCATCACTTCTGTCTCTAAACTGGTCGAACGTTGTGTTACAAAAATGAGCAGCATAGAGACATAAGTGATGACACTTTCTGCAGAACCTGCCCATCATGTTGCAGGACAGTGCTAAAGCACGTACAGATTGACGTCAACGATATAGGTCTATAACTGTGTGGATGTCTTACGGCCTTTCTTAAAAACGGGAATGACCTGCGCTTTTTCCCAGTCGTTAGGTGCCTTCCGTTGATTTGTTTGACTGATAGGGCAGCTAAGTGCTATACCACCTAATGCGCTCCCTGACTTAAGCCCTCGTGAGTTCAAGTCGATTTCTCAACTGGAGGAAACACTTCACGGCATTCGCTTCGGAACTGCTACAATTTCGTCGGGCAACAGACCGCGCCGCTCGAACTGTCAACACAACCGGCACTGCTAAGAGTATCCTACGATTTCCACATCCCTGGCAACGGGTTATACACAAAGCTGGTGACTACTTTGAAAGTCAGTAATACTTTGAAACACGTATCTATTTTGTACGAGCTGTAAATAAATAGTTGCCACTATGAAAGTTCCAACTCTCGTATGTAGATCGCCAAATTCACGAACTTCAAGAAATCATACTTATCGTTGAAATATGTGGCGTGTTTTTTAAGTAACTGCTATTTTGACGTTTTAAAATAAAAATAAAACAAGTAGACTTTTCTTAGCAACTTTATTTTTCCATGAAAGCCTATACTTTAATTTACTTATTTACGTAATTCCCACCAATATTCGACGTGTTTACGACTGTCTGTAAGTATGTGAAAAGCCTCTTCCGATTGAGAACCGCTCCGACTGTGAAATACATGCTATGATTTATTTTCCTCGTGCTAAAGGCGTGAAAGTGGCTGAAATTCATCGTCAGATCTGTGAAGTCTATGGAGAAAACTTTATGAGCGATGCAATGGTACGGAAAAGGGTGAGAGCTTTTAAAGGTGGCCGTACGTTTGAGCATGATGAGAAACGAAGTAAGTGACCTTCAGTCGTTACTGACGATTTGCTGCAGAAAACTGATGATCCAAGTTACAAAGAGCAGACGCTGTACGATTTCGACGTTTTTGATGAGTTTCCTCAAGACGGCAGGTTTCTGCGAGGATGATATTCAAAAGTTGATTGCACGCCACGATAAGGCCTTAATATTGTTGGGAATTATGTAGACAAGTAGTTTAAAGTACAGGCTTTCATGCAAAAAATAGAACTGCTAAGAAAAGTCTACGGGCTTTATTTTTATTTCAAAACGGTACTTACTTAAAAAAACAAGCCTCGTATTTCGCCTTATTGTCTCTTGTTCTGACTCTTCATCATCTTTAGAGAGTGTTTTTATTAATATGGCCAAAGAGTGAAACAAAGCTAAATTTATAATACCGGAAATTATGTTCATTCAAAGATGCGTACCTCAGTGTGTTAATGAAGAGAGGCGAAAAGTAGACTCGTTTCAGGCTGAAGACAATGTGGCTTCTGCTGCGGTGGGAGTGAACCAAAGCGTCCGTCTTATGTAGATGGCCGGTGGCTGCTGAAACCAGTAGTTTCGTACTGAAATTGTTGTGATTATGCCAGACACTATTTTCAAAACTAGCAATTACTTGTTTCCGAGATAAATGCCGATCTTCACGACGAATGTCCGAGTTGCAACAGCAGCATCATGAGACCTAATAGTATCACGACCGACAGTCATGTAGAATAACAGAGGCCATAACCACGGAGGATCGTAACACTTGCCCCTTCTTTCAAACGTCGTACGAGCGTAGAAATGGCAGATACTGAGATAACCGATCTTGGAACTGAAAAGCAGCTACACTCGCTTGGTAGTGGAAAGGCATCAGGACAAGATGAGATACCTATAAGATTCTATAAAGATTAGACGAAAGAACTTGCTCCCCCTCTAGCAGTAATTTATCGTAGATCGCATGAGCAACGGAAGGCACCTAACGACTGGGAAAAAGCGCAGGTCATTCCCGTTTTTAAGAAAGGCCGTAAGACATCCACACAATTATAGACCTATATCGTTGACGTCAATCTGTTGTAGAATTATGGAACATGTTTTATGCTCAGGAATTATGATGTTTTTGGCAAATGAACAGCTCCTCTATAAAAATCAACATGGAATCCGCAAACAGAGATCCTACGAAACTCAGCTCGCTCTGTTCCTCCGTGAGATCCACAGCTCAGTGGTCAACGGCGCTCAGGTTGACGCTGTGTTCCTTGAGAGAGAGAAAAAACCGAGCTTACGGGGTATCGGAGCAGACGCGACTAGATATCAAGACTTTCTTGCAGACTGAACTCAATACGTCACTCTTAACGGAACTAAAACGACAAATATAAAGGTAATATCCGGAGTACCACAGGGAAGTGTGATAGGACCTTGCTGTTTACAATAAATATAAATGATCTAGTAGAAAGCGTCGGATGCTCTTTACGGCTGTTCGCAGATGATGCAGTTGTCTATACGAAAGTAGCAACTCCAGAAGATATAAAAAATTTGCAGAACGACCTGCAGAGACTTGATGAATGGTGCATACTCTGGCAGTTGACCATGAACGTAAAGAAATGTAACATACTGCGCATACATAGGAAAAGAAATCCACTACTGTACAGTTACAGTTTTGATGACAAACAGCTTCTGCCTTAAAATATCTAGAGTAATTGTCCAGAGCGACCATAAGTGGAATGATCATATAAAACAGGTAGTGACCATATAAAACAGACATAAAACAGAAAAGGAGACACCAGAATCAGATTCATAGGAAGAATCTTAAGGAAATGTAACTCATTGACGAAAGAAGTGGCTTATAAAGTTCCTGTTCAGCCGATTCTTGAGTACCATGTAAGACTGATAGACGAGATAGAGAAGATCCAACGAAGAGCGGGGAGTTTCGTCACGGGGTCGTTTAGCCGGTGAGAGAGCATTCAAGTGGCTCTGAGCACTATGGGACTTAACATCTATGGTCATCAGTCCCCTAGAAGTTAGAACTACTTAAACCTAATTAACCTAAGGACAGCACACAACACCCAGTCATCACGAGGCAGAGAAAAATCCCTGACCCCGCCGGGAATCGAACCCGGGATCCCGGGCGTGGGAAGCGAGATGAGAGAGCATTACGGAGATGCTCAACAAACTCCACTGGCAGACGTTGAAAGAGAGTCGTTGTGCATGACGGAGAGGTTTACTATTGAAATTTCGGGACAGAACTTTTCAGGAGGAGTCGGACAACATATTACTTCCCCCCCACATCCCTCTCGATTATTGACCATGAGGAGAAAATTCGAGAAATTAGAGCCAATACGGAGGCTCACTGGAAATCATCCTTATCACACACTATTCGCGAGTGGAACAGGGTTGGAGGAATCAGATAGTGGCACCGAAAGTACCCTCCACCACGCACAGTTAGGTGGCTTGCGGAGTATGATGTAGATGTAGATGGAAATTTGCAGTCACAAGCCCCTAATGTGCTGATGGCGACCTCGTGATAGAGTGTTCTTGTGGTATGAGGTGCGACTTGATGCGACTGCAGTCATCACTGGTTTTAACAGCGCTCTATGACTGTCCAGTCATCCATGTGTGGGGCCCGGGTAGTATTCCCGGTACTGTCTGGGATATTTTCTTAATGGGGGGATCGGTCCAGTGGTAGACTGATGAGATAGTTCAACCATTGGCTCAGTTGTTTCTGAATGCCTATCCCAGAGCTAAATTTTCCAGAGGATAAGGCTTCTTCCTTCCTACCCTTCATTCTCAGCTGCTTCGCGAGCTGCCCACCAGTACGACAACTGCACAAATCTCTTAGTTTAGCTGTAGTTATCTTAGCTGAAAAGTCAATATTAATGGAATATGGTAATGCACAAATTGTATGGCATTTTTAGTTCGGGGCAAACCCGTTAAAATAGCGCAACAAACAACGTGCACCATTCTTTTCAAGTACCAGAAGTTGATCCAGATGCCGTCAATGCACACGAACACATTAGCTTAATCATTACGTAACATTTTCATTGACACTGTAGACTTTCTCCGCTGCAAATTCCCACATTTCTTAATGAGACACTATTCCAAATGTTGCCGTCGCAATGTTTTGCAGAGTACGCCATGTCCTTCAGGTAGCACCATAAAAAGTAATCGAGATTTGGCACGTGAAGATTTGCGACTGGATTCAAGACTACCTTGCAGACCGACTTCAACACGTCACTCTTAACGGAACAAAATCGACAGATGTAAAGGTAATTTCCGGAGTATCCCAAGGAAGTGTTACAGGACCGTCACTGTTTACAATATATATATAAATGACCTAGTAGAAAGAGTCGGATGCTCTCTAAGGCTATTCGCAGATGATTCGTTTGTCTGTAACGAAGTAGCAACGCCAGAAGATAGTAACGATTTGCAGAATGACCTCCAGAGAATTGAAGAATGGTGCAGGCTCTGACAGTTGATCCTGAACGTAAATACTCGTAAACGTAACATGTTGCGTATGTATAGGAAAAGAAATCCACGACTGTTCAGCTACACTACTGATGACAAACCGCTGGAAACAGTATCTGCAGTAAAATATCTACAAGTAACTACCCAAAACGACCTTAATTGCAATGACCGCTTAAAAAATGAAATACTATTTTGTCTAAAACTGACATAGTGAGACCGTGGCTGTGTACAATTAATGTAAGTTAATTCTTACAAAGAAGAAGACGGGAAGCAGCCACTATTAATGCTGCTATTTATTTAGGTAAATAGCGCCGTAATCGGTTTCTAACTGACAAGTTCGCCATCAGACGGCTGTTCACTTGATTTGAAAGATACACTTTACACAATCGTCAGTTTTCGATTTTTATTCTTCCAGTGGGAAAAGCCGGTGTCAGACTCAGGTTCATAAGAAAAAGCTTAAGGAAATGTAACTCATCCACAAAGGAATTGGCTTATAAAGCGCTTGTTCGATCGATTCTTGAGTGTTGTTCATCTATCTGGCATCCTTACCAGGTAGGACTGATCGAAGAGAGAGAGAGAAGATCGAACGAATAGCGGCACGTTTCGTCGCTGGATCGTTTAGTCGGCACGAGAGCGTTATGGAGATGCTCAACGAACTCCACTATCAGACATTACAAGAGAGGCGTTGTGCACCAATGAGAGCCTACTACTGGAATTTCAAGAGCCCACTATCCGGGAAGAGTCGGTCAACACATTACTTCGCCCTACATACAACTCACACAATAACCATGAGGAGAAAATTAGAGAAACTACAGAAACGTGCCGACAGTCATTCTTCTCACGCGCTGTTCGCAAGTGGAACAGGGTTGGAGGGGACAGTTAGTGGTAGAAAAAGTACCCTCCGTCAAACACCGTTAGGTGGCTTGCGGAGTACGATTAGATGCAGATGTAGAACCTAACCGTTGTCGCAGCAGATCACGACATTCAGTCTGATGTGTTGGCAGAAGAGCCAACACCGTATAGCTAGAGGAGGCCGAAATGCACGCGTTAAAGCTCACGCAGGCTGGCGTGAGGTCTGGAAAATGACAAGGAATTATAGTAGCCAAAAATAGTACATAGCTTCTGGAATACTTAACTTTAATCCATAATTGGTGTACATCGCTCTTTACGGTACAGGTTTTACAATCTCAATATTAACTGGTAATGGCGCCTTGCTAGGTCGTAGCAAATGACGTAGCTGAAGGCTATGCTAACTATCGTCTCGGCAAATGAGAGCGTATTTGTCAGTGCAGCTTCGCTAGCAAAGTCGGCTGTACAACTGGGGCGAGTCCTAGGACGTCTCTCTAGACCTGCCGTGTGGCGGCGCTCGGTCTGCAATCACTGACAGTGGCGACACGCGGGTCCGTCGTATACTAGCGGACCGCGGCCGATTTAAACGCTACCACCTAGCAAGTGTGGTGTCTGGCAGTGACACCACACAGTCGAATAACAGAACATTAGTTTATATGTTCTTTGGATTGAGCGACATCATTTATGCATACTTACTTACTTTAATTTCGCACAATTGATCAATTTCGGTCTTACAGGACATCTCAAGTGCGGTAGTTGCCAAAATGTGGTTGTGTCCCGTTTATGTTACAAAAAGCGCACAATATTTCTGCGCCTCACATATTTGGAGTCACTAGGTGCTGCAAAAAAATCACGAATAACTTGTGATAGAAATATTATACAGTTTTGGCAGCACCATATGGCTGAAAATCCAAGCACAATATTAAAAATTAAAACCTCACTCTACATCTACATCTACATCTACATCCATACTCCGCAAGCCACCTGACGGTGTGTGGCGGAGGGTACCTTGAGTACCTCTATCGGTTCTCCCTTCTATTCCAGTCTCGTATTGTTCGTGGAAAGAAGGATTGTCGGTATGCCTCTGCGTGGGCTCTAATCTCTCTGATTTTATCCTCATGGTCTCTTCGCGAGATATACGTAGGAGGGAGCAATATACTGCTTGACTCCGGTGAAGGTATGTTCTCGAAACTTTAACAAAAGCCCGTACCGAGCTACTGAGCGTCTCTCCTGCAGAGTCTTCCACTGGAGTTTACCTATCCTTTCCGTAATGCTTTCGCGATTACTAAATGACCCTGTAACGAATCGCGCTGCTCTCCCTCTATCTCTTCTATCAACCCTATCTAGTGCGGAATCCGCACTGCTGAGCAGTATTCAAGCAGTGGGCGAACAAGCGTACTGTAACCTACTTCCTTTGTTTTCGGATTGCATTTCCTTAGGATTCTTCCAATGAATCTCAGTCTGGCATCTGCTTTACCGACGATCAACATTATATGATCATTCCATTTTAAATCACTCCTAATGCGTACTCCCAGATAATTTATGGTATTAACTGCTTCCAGTTGCTGACCTGCTATTTTGTAGCTAAATGATAAAGGATCTATCTTTCTGTGTATTCGCAGCACATTACACTTGTCTACATTGAGATTCAATTGCCATTCCCTGCACCATGCGTCATTCGCTGCAGATCCTCCTGCATTTCAGTACAATTTTCCATTGTTACAACCTCTCGATACACCACAGCATCATCTGCAAAAAGCCTCAGTGAACTTCCGATATTATCCACAAGGTCATTTATGTATATTGTGAATAGCAACGGTCCTATGACACTCCCCTGCGGCACACCTGAAATCACTCTTACTTCGGAAGACTTCTCTCCATTGAGAATGACATGCTGCGTCCTGTTATCTAGGAACTCCTCAATCCAATCACACAATTGATCTGATAGTCCATATGCTCTTACTTTGTTCATTAAACGACTGTGGGGAACTGTATCGAACGCCTTGCGGAAGTCAAGAAACACTCCATGGAAACTGCTGGGCTACGGTCCGAAGGTTGGTTTGGCGTAGCTCCCTACTCTAATTCATACAGTAGAGATGAATTTTCTCGGAAAATATAATGACTGTAGTACTCATTACTTTCATCCTGTGCTGTTACCAACATACCAATAGTGTAAGGTGCTTGGATGATGAGAAGCGGCCTTAATTTTTATGATCTTTCCCACAGGAAGTTTTATACATGTTTTTATACCTGAACATGTGGCTGGAATAAATCTCTTTGGCATCCAGAGTTAGTGTTACGTGTAGATGGCGTCATAAGCTTCTTGCCGGCTAAGTTTATTACATTGTACTGTTGGCAGTGATAGAGTCTGATTTTGGGATGCTGTTTTTTCATGTCTGTGTGTATGGGGAAAGCTAACATGTAGGACGTATCAAAACTTTTGCATTTGCTGCGAGCGCTAATTTCCGCGAAATATGCGTAGGGCAAATTATTCATTTTGCGAATAAGGCTACGTGGAGGTCAAATTCATGGTTAGCAAAACTTTGTCCGGGTAGCTATTTCACGATTATCACGAATGTGCTCAGGAAACGGTTAGATCACTGTCCACCTTTTTTTTTAAAAAAAAGAAAAAAACGTGATGTGGAGGTAAGGTCTTACCAAAATTGTTTAATGCATCAACAGTTTTCCTTTTCCACGCTTGTGTCCAAGGGATTGTTAGCACCAGCACGAGAGGCATGTACATACATTCAAATATTAACCCTTTAACAGTCCATGCTTGCTTGGTTACAATATACGAGCAAAATTGAAACATATTTTTGGTGTATTTGATATCGAACATCCATATTGTCCCTTAATGATTGAAGGCTTACTTTGTATGCCATTTTTGACATGCACTGCACAGACGCCTGATTAGTGTCTTAAACCTTTATGTGCGATTTGCGCTTAGCATGATTTATTTAATAGGCATTTGTTTAGCAGCGCGTTGCACAAGCAGGGTGATTCTTTTCCAAGTCCACACGCAGCGTGATTTATTACAGGTACTGTGTGAAGAGCAGAGCAGATCGTCCTCTGCGCACGTAATGTTACAATTAACAGTTCTTCAATGTGTTTAGGGAACAGTGATTTTTTATTATTTTCTATATAATTCCAAAGCTGGATCAGTAATTGCACGTGGTCTTTGCATCCGATATTTAACATTACAAAGTTATGGTTGTTGAAGGGCAAGTTGATGAGTGACGTTTTTCACAGACAATTGCAGGTAAGCAGTATTCAAGCAGTGGGCGAACAAGTGTACTGTAACATACTTCCTTTGTTTTCGGAATGCATTTCCTTAGGATTCTTCCAATGAATCTCAGTCTGGCATCTGCTTTACCGACGATTAATTTTATATGGTTATTCCATTTTAAATCACTCCTAATGCCTACCCCCAGATAATTTATGGAATTAACTGCTTCTAGTTGCTGACCTGCTATATTGTAGCTAAATGATAGAGGATCTTTCTTTCTATGTATTTGCAGCACATTACACCCGTCTATATTGAGATTCAATTGCCATTCCCTGCACCATGCGTCAATTCGTTGCAGATCCTCCTGCATTTCAGTACAATTTTCCATGATGTTGCAGTATCATCCGCAAAAAGCCTCAGTGAACTTCCGATATTATCCACAAGGTCATTTATATATATTGTGAATAGCTACAGTCCTATGACACTCCCCTGCGGCACACCTGAAATTACTCTTACTTCAAAAGACTTCTCTCCATTGAGAATGACACGTTGCGTTGTGTTATCTAGGAACTTTTCAGTCCAATCACACAATTGGTCTGATAGTCCATATGCTCTTACTTTGTTCATTAAACGACTGTGAGGAACTGTAACAAACACCTTGCGGAAGTCAAGAAACACGGCGTCTACCTAGGAACCCGTGTCTATGGCCCTCTGAGTCTAGTGGATGAAGAGCGCGAGCTGGGTTTCACGCGATCGTCTTTTTCGAAACCCATGCTGATTCCTACTGAGTAGATTTCTGGTCTCCAGAAAAGTCGTTATACTCGAACATAATACGTGTTCCAAAATTCTACAATTGATCGACGTTAGAGGTATAGGTCTATAGTTCTGCACATCTGTTCGACGACCCTTTTTGAAAACGGGAATGACCTGTGCCCTTTTCCAATCTTTTGGAACGCTACGCTTTTCTAGAGACCTACGGTACACCGCTGCAAGAAGGGGGGCAAGTTCCTACGCGTACTCTGTGTAAAATCGAACTGGTATCCCACCAGGTCCAGCGGCCTTTCCTCTTTCGAGCGATTTTGTTTTTCTATTCCTCTGTCATCTATTTCGATGTCTACCATTTTGTCATTTGTGCTACAATCTAGAGAAAGAACTACAGTGTAGTCTTCCTCTGTGAAACAGCTTTGGAAAAAGACATTTAGTATTTCGGCCTTTAGTCTGCCATCCTCTGTTTCAGTACCATTTTGGTCACAGAGTGTTTGTACATTTTGTTTTGATCCACCTACAGCTTTGACATAAGACCAAAATTTCTTACGATTTTGTGCCAAGTCAGTACATAGAACTATACTTTCGAATTCGTTGAACGCCTCTCGCATAGCCCTCCTCACACTACATTTCGCTACGTGTAATTTTTGTTTGTCTGCAAGGCTTTGGCTATGTTTATGTTTGCTGTGAAATTCCCTTTGCTTCCGTAGCAGTTTTCTAACTCGGTTGTTGTACCACGGTGGCTCTTTTCCGTCTCTTACGATCTTGAGCAGTTTTCTAACTTGATTGTTGTACCACGGTGGCTCTTTTCCATTGCTATGGTTTTGTGTGAACAAGCAATAGCTACCAAGTTATGAGTCATAGATGCTAGGTCACATTCTAAAATACATTTAGAGCATTGCATTTGTAACTTTCAGTACCCTTACACTTTAGACAGTTGGACAGTCACGTTGCGTTTAGAAACATGCAGACTTGAAAATTTCGCAAAAGTTTCAGTCTAAAGATTACAGCATAAACTTATTTGCAAGAGTATATTGGCTAATGCTACAAGGCTATATCAGTCAATCATCCAGACTGTTGCCCTGTGAATACTGACAAGCCTGCGAGCCCTCTTCAGGAATCATGTCTTAGACTGGCCTCTCAGCAGATACAACTTCGATGTGGCTCCTTCTGCACTACGGCTGTCTGTGTCATTGAGATGTGCAGGGCATCCACCGCGGTAAGTTCCATGTTGGTAGGGAGTTTAGTTGTACAAGCTGAAAACTGGATGGTGAAATTTTCTGATGATAGGGTGCCGTTGGTATCTCCAGTTAGACTATAGGCGTGTCACATTACTCAGCGTCCGCAGGTTGACCACTGAGTTACGTAGGATCAGTCTGGAAGACTGGCGGCAAAACGAGCAACTTGCTCTTTATTCTGGGAGACTACCCAATTTATGAAATGTGGAAATGTAGTAACCTTTGACTACCTCATTACAGCTGAAGTCAGTCATGTCATACAAACGCCTAGGGATAACAACCGGTGCCTAGGGATATCAAAACATAGAAATGTGAGTTGGCAAGTCCGCATAAGCTCAGCTGCTGGTAAAGTCAATTGCAGGCGTTGGTTGAAGGGAAATATTAACGGAAACTCCAGTTTGTAAAAAGATTGCTTACAAAAGGCTTCTACAGCCCATATCGAAACTTCAGTTCCACACCTTTCTCTCAAGAAGTTACTACACCGGGAAAGCCTCAAACAGCATATCACAAGGTTGTCTGGACGAGGAGACAGTAACAGAATCATGAAAACCATTACTGGCGGACACTCGGTGATAGATGCCACATGTATCATCAAACCCTGCTTCGTGGATTTCAGAGCGGAGACTTCTTCCCAAGCTCCATCTGTAAACGGGACGGGAAGAAAATATAGGCTGTAATAAGAAGTTATAGAAAGAACAGTATTTAATGCCTTCCGCAAAATAAACGCAGCACCCTTAAGAACAAAGCCATGTTATTGTCAGGTGATGTGCGGTCATTGAAAGAGTATACGATAACAGATTTAGGCCTAATGAAACACACGTGTCACAGTAAAGATGCCCAAACAGCCGCATCAGTTTACAGTGTACCCCTCTCAGGCGGCAACCCAGACGTATATTCTCTAATGCAAACGATCGTAAAGGTGCAGCAGAATGGCATCCTGCGATGGATTGTCCCAGGAGCTTGGCCTTTTGTTGCTTTCAGATTCTGGAAACGAACGAGTTCCCGCTTCACTATGTACCATACGTGTTCAATTGGCGAGAGATCTGCTGATCTTGCTGGCCAGGGCAGTTGTACACCGTGTAGAGCACGATGCGTCGCAGGGGCCGTATAAGGACTAGCACTGAGCTGCTGAAAAACCTGTGCAATGCAGCGCGCAGTGGCTACTTTACCATGAAGAAACACCAAATATGACAGTGAGTTATAACTGATGGCCCCTCAACATACACCATGAGATCAAAAGTATCCAGACACCTGGCTGAAAATGACTTACAAGTTCATGGCGCCCTCCATCGGTAATGCTGGAATTCAATACGGTGTTGGCCCGCCCTTAGCCTTGATGACAGCTTCCACTCTCACAGGCATACGTTCAGTCAGGTGCTGCAACGTTTCTTGGAGAATGGCAGCACATTCTTCATCGAGTACTGCACTGAGGAGAGGTACGTATGTCGGTCAGCGAGGCCTGGCACGAAGTCGGCGTTCCCAAACATCCCAAAGGTGTTCTGTAGTATTCAGGTCAGGATTCTGTGCAGGCCAGTCCATTACAGGGATATTATTATCGTGTAATCACTCCGCCACAGGCCGTGCATTATAAATAGGTGCTTGATCGTTTTGAAAGACGCAGCCGCCATCCCCGAATGGCCCTTCAACAGTGGAATGCATGAAGGTGTTTAAAACATCAATGTAGGCCTGTGCTGTGATAGTGCCATGCAAAACAACAAGGGGTGCAAGCCCCCCTCCATGAAAAAACACGATCACACCATAACACCACCGCCTCCGAATTTTACTGTTGGCATACACACGCTGGCAGGTGACGTTCGCTGGGCATTCGCCATACCCACTCGCTGCCATCGGATCGTCACATTGTGTACCGTGATTCGTCACTCCACACAACGTGTTTCCATTGTTCAATCGTCCAATGTTCACCCTCTTTACACCAAGCGAGGCGACGTTTGGCATTTACCAGCGTGGTGTGTGGCTTATGAGCAGCCGCTCGACCATCCAAATTTTCTCACTTCCCGCCTAACTGTCATAGTATTTGCAGTGGATCCCGATGCAGTTTGGAATTCCTGCGTGGTGATCTGGATAGAAATCTCCCTATTACACATTACGGCCCTCTTCAACTGTCGGCGGCCTCTGTCAGTCAACAGAAGAGGTCGGCCTGTACTCTTTTATGCTGTACGTGTCCCTTCATATTTCCACTTGACCATCACATCGGAAGCAGTGGACCTAGGGATGTTTACGAGCTTGGAAATCTCGTGCATAGACGCATGACGCAAGTGGCACCCGATCACCTGTCCACGTTCGAAGTCCGCGAGTTCCGCGGAGCTCCCCATTCTGCTCTCTCACGATACCTAATGACTACTGAGGTCGCTGATATGGAGTACCTGGCACTAAGTGGCAGCACAATGCACCTAATATGAAAAATCTTTTTGGCAGTGTTCGGATACTTGTGATCACATAGTGTATGAAGCCTGGGTAGGATCTGTGTGTCGTGAGTGACACTCCGAATCAGATTATCTCTCCAGGTCTATGCTGTACATTTGTACGTCCACCACTCATATACAGAAAGATCGATGATCATCATTTCACTCACCGGACGACGCTTACAAGACACCAGAGTAGCCGTGCTTGGCGGAGTCCTGGTATCAGCGGCAGCTTGGCCGGAGTCACACGTGATCTTAGTCCTGCTGCAAGCAGATAGTCGGTAGTGGTCCTCGATGACATAACAGGTGCCAAATGTGCCCAGATTTCTTCCCCGGATAGTGTTCGGTCGGCCACTGTTTCTCTCAGAATGCGTCGCTCTTGACGTGTGGACGTCCAGAACCTGGTCTGTGGGTATGGGAAGGTTCCACAGACCACTGTTGAAAGCCTTGACACACCACAGGTACACTGTTCCCAACATGTGAAGCAATCCGTCTATACGAGGTGCATTCAAGTTCAAAGGCCTCCGATTTTTTTCTCCGGACTGGAAAGAGATAGAAACATGCACATTGTTTTAAAATGAGGCCGCGTTCATTGTCAATACGTCCCAGAGATGGCAGCACTGTACGGCAGATGGAATTTTACCGCCAGCGGAGAGAATGAGAACTGTTTTAAATACTTAAAATGGCGACGTTTTCCTTACTTGAACGGCGTGCAATCATTCGTTTTCTGAATTTGCGTGGTGTGAAACCAATTGAAATTCATCGACAGTTGAAGGAGACATGTGATGATGGAGTTATGGATGTGTCGAAAGTACGTTCATGGGTGCGACAGTTTAATGAAGGCAGAACAACATGTGACAACAAACCGAAACAACCTCGGGCTCGCACAAGCCGGTCTGACGACATGATCGAGAAAGTGGAGAGAATTATTTTGGGAGATCGCCGAATGACTGTTGAACAGATCGCCTCCAGAGTTGGAATTTCTGTGGGTTCTGTGCACACAATCCTTCATGACGACCTGAAAATGCGAAAAGTGTCATCCAGGTGGGTGCCGAGAATGCTGACAGACGAACACATGGCTGCCCGTGTGGCATGTTGCCAAGCAATGTTGACGTGCAACGACAGCATGAATGGGACTTTCTTTTCGTGGGTTGTGACAATGGATGAGATGTGAATGCCATGTTTCAATCCAGAAACAAAGCGCCAGTCAGCTCAATGGAAGCACACAGATTCACCGCCACCAAAAAAATTTCGGGTAACCGCCAGTGCTGAAAAAATGATGGTGTCCATGTTCTGGGACAGCGAGGGCGTAATCCTTACCCATTGCGTTCCAATGGGCACTACGGTAACAGGTGCATCCTACGAAAATGTTTTGTAGAACAAATTCCTTCCTGCACTGCAACAAAAACGTCCGGGAAGGGCTGCGCGTGTGCTGTTTCACCAAGACAACGCACCCGCACATCGAGCTAACGTTACGCAACAGTTTCTTCGTGATAACAACTTTGAAGCGATTCCTCATGCTCCCTACTCACCTGACCTGGCTCCTAGTGACTTTTGGCTTTTTCCAACAATGAAAGACACTCTCCGTGGCCGCACATTCACCCGCCGTGCTGCTATTGCCTCAGCGATTTTCCAGTGGTCAAAACAGACTCCTAAAGAAGCCTTCGCCGCTGCCATGGAATCATGGCGTCAGCGTTGTGAAAAATGTGTACGTCTGCAGGGCGATTACGTCGAGAAGTAACGGCAGTTTCATCGATTTCGGGTGAGTAGTTAATTAGGAAAAAAATCGGAGGCCTTAGAACTTGAATGCACCTCGTACTTCCAGCCAGCTTCCCGTGGGCTCCTAATGTTCAAATACATGTTGTTCACAGGAATACGTACGTACTCGTCGGTTGGACATTGCTGCTGTACCCTAGGCTGACTGTTGCACAGGCTATTCACCTCTAAATACAGCACAGTTACTGTCTGCAGAGTCAACATACAGAGGGCGCAGAGGCAGGCCTCCTGAACGCCATGTGATCGCCCATGACCGTGACAGATGAATCACTAATACTGCAACCCATTCATATCTTTAGCGTGGTGCCACTGAACACCGACCTTGAGGGTGTTGCGTTTTTCTTCCGGCAGTGTATATATTCACCACGATCGCGATTTCCGTCTGTTATGCCATTTTCAAGTGACATTTCACTATGAAGTGCGTCAGTAGAAATCGTCCTTCTTACGAGGAAGGAGACCGGTCGACTTCGGTTTACTTGGAGAGTTTTAGGAAAGTGTAGCTCATCTACAAATGAGAGCGCGTGTGGAAAACTTGGAAAACCCATTCTTGAGTACTGCTCGAGTGTTTGGTATCACCACCAGGTCGTATTAAAGGAAGACATAGAAGGAATTCAGAAGCTTGCTGCTAGATTTGTTACCGTTAGGACAGATCAACGCACAAGAGCTCGGAGATGTTTTACGAACTCGGAGGGAAGACGACGATCACTTCACGAAACATTATTGAGAAAATTCAGTGGCCAGGAATTTCTGGCTGACTGCTGCCATCAACGTACATTTCGCATAAGATCCGCCAAGACAAGAGAAATTAGGGCTCGTGCGGAGGCATATAGACTAGTCGTTTTCCCCTCGCTCCGTTTGCGAGTGGAACAGGGCAGGAAAAAGCTAGTAGTGGTACAAGGTACCCTCCGCCACGCACCATACCGTGGCTTACGGAGTATGTGTATAGATGTAAATATAGAAATAGACAGTGTCCTCGTGTCAACCGTGTCTACGTATCAATAAGCCTTAAATGACAAGAGTCTTTTTCATTTATATAAGGGAACGTAGCACTTTTATGTAAATGTCGAAGACTTTATTACACATGTGGAATGTGTAAATATGGCTGATACGAGGACAGTATCATGTTAAAGAAAACGATCATGGATTGACGCATCTGATAGTGAGGTATCACTTGAGATTGGCATAATAGGCCGAAATGCCGACCATGTTAAATAAATGTTTAATAACAGTCTAGGCGATAAATGTTGTCCTCGCAAGACTGTCGACGCAAATAAACAGAAAATAATAAGAAAAGTAGATGTGTCAGTAACAGCGAACAGATTCACAACGGTCACATATATGAAGTTCAGGCAGATTGGTTTGCCTTTTGCCTTTACGAAACATGGCAGAAGTGAACCAAGGTCATGTAATACACCAGCGGAATATATTATGTAGAAATTGTGGTAGAAGAAACCACATTCTACCATGATCAACAAATACAAATACTATTGTCTGTGTAAGCGCATGTGTGGTGTGGCCAGTTACTTTCACGATCAATCCTGTAAAGTACACTTTGTGTATTGACAAATTACCGAAACATATTAGCGCCAACACCTCATTGTAAGTGTACCTCCATTACTGCCTTTAGATATCCTTAATGCACCTGTCCTAATGGTATAATAAACGTACTACCTTAAGAATGTGTTTGCAATAGGGAAGGTGAAATCTGGTTCAGAACGATCACCTGAAGTTGAACGATAAGTTTTGGAAAGAATGACATTTCGGTCGCGCAGGAGATGTCAGTGATTGTTACAATATTTTAAATAATGGTTTATTTTCCGGCAAAGTCACAGACAATGTCAGCAATAATTTAATAAATTAGCGATTTAAACAATCGCCGGCTACTTTGAGATCATAAGCAGTTCAATTCCAAGCGCGTCATGAAAGCCGCATTGTCAAACTAGGATCTGAATGTAGCCGGCGACCGCCTTAAGACCGGTAATTTCTTGTTGAAATTGTATGTAATTGTCTAGGAGAATAAAAATGAATGCTTAACACGTAAAATATATTTAAACTGAGCCAGCGGTCTTTCCCCAAAACAACCGCGCGGTCCGGGGCGCCTTGCCACGGTTCGCGCGGCTCCCCCCCCCCTCCCCCCCCCCCACCCTCGTCGGAGGCTCGCGTCCTCTCTCGGGCATGGGCGTGTGTGTTGTTCTTAGCGTACGTTAGTTTAAGCTAGATTAGTAGTGTGCTAGGCTAGGTACCGACCTCAGCAGTTTGGTCCCATAGGAACTTACGACAAATTTCCAAAATTTTTCTTCCAGCGATTCCCATTTAACTTAACACGAAAATTTCCGTAACGATCTAAAATAATCGGTCACTCTCTTGTAACACACCTGAGAATTTATTCGACCTGTATGCTTCATACCGAGCTGATGAGGTCTTCGTGTTGTGCTCCACAATTTTCACATTCATTATATTGTCCCAGAATGCACCGAAAATCGAAGTCCCTATTCACAACCCTTACCTCTCACCTCCGTCATTCCTCCAAAGCTTACTCCTCTATGTATGCGTGCATCTTCTCAGTGCAGTAAATTTACAGGATAAATATTTCTTTGCGAGCGAGTGTTTGAACACGTGTAAAACATGTTATACACAGACGAAGATACGGATTAGTTTTGTGCAACAACAAAAGGTCATGCTTATGTATATACGTGTATGACCACCTACATAATAGCCAGTATGTCCCCTCTGGCACGGATAACAGCGGCGACGGGTCGTGGCGTGGAAGCAATGAGGCCTTGGTAGGTCGTTGGAGGGATTTGCCTCCACATCTGTACACACTAGTCATCTAATTCCTCTAAATTCGGGAAAGGGGGGGGGGGGGCGGCGATGAGCTCTGACGCCATGTTCAGTCACATCCCAGATGTGTTCGATCGGGTTCAGATGTGGCAAGTTGAGGGGCCAGCACATCAATTGGAACTCGACACTGTGTCCCTCGAACCACTCCATTACACTCATGGCCTTGTGACATTGTCATTATCTTGTTGAAAAATGCCCTCGCCGTTGGGAAAAATGATCCTGATGAATGGGTGTACCTATTCTGTACGATGCTCCTTGGCCATCATGGCGCCTTGCAAGAGCTGCACTGGACCTAGGGATGCCCAGGTGGAATGTTCCCGAGAGCACAATGGAGCCGCCGCCAGCTTGTCTACGTTCCGCAGTTCAGGTTTCAAGGAGAGCTGACCAGAAACAAATGTAGGGTATTACGAATACATAGACACCCTACTGGAAAATTTAAAGAGACCTTTGGAGAAAACACAACCACCTGTTGAATATCAAGAGCCCAGATGGAAAACCAGTCCTCAGTAAAGAAGGGAAAGCAGAAAGGTGGAAGGAGTATATTGAGGGTCTATACAACGGAGGTGTACTTGAGGCCAATACTATGCCAATGAAAGAGGACGTAGAGGAATATGAAAGGGAAATATGATAATGCGTGAAGAATTTGACAAAGCACTGAAAGACTTAAGTCGAAACAAGGGCCCAGGAGTAGACAACATTCCGTTAGAGCTACTGATAGCCTTGGGAGAGCCAACCATGACAAAACTCTTCCACTTGGTGAGCAAGATGTATGAGAAAGGCGAAATACCCTCAGACTTCAAGGAGCATATAACAAAACCGATTCCAAAGACAGCAGGTGCCGACAGGTGTGAAAATTACCGAACTATCAGTTGAAACACGTATGTAACATAGCAGCGATGGTGAGGCACGTTAAAATCTTTGACCAGAGAGCCTATTTTCGTGGTTAGTCTGCGCTTGACCGCGCGAGTGTTGCGAGCAGTTCAGTTGTAGTCGTCATGTAGAGCAGTACTCAGTCAGTAGTCATTGAGAGCAGTTCTGTAGTAGCCGTCATGCAGAGCAGTCGGTCAGTAGTAGCAGCCCAGTGCGGTTGTGTGATGTGGTCTGTCGGCAACACTGGTCAAGATGCTGAATGAGGTATATTGTTAATTAAGGTAATCATCAGATAATGTAAATATTATTTATTGTAATTAATTTCCAACAAGTGCCCCAATAATAATTATGATTTCAAAAGCAATTTTATTGAACTAAATTTCGTTCCACTTCCCTTAAACAAATTTCAGTTAAATTACAAAAAAAAAGGAATATTATTATTTGCAATGCAGTTCCTCCAAGCTGTGCGCAAGAATAAGAGCAGAAATTTGACTAGCAGATACAATGAGGTAAGAATTTAATTCTGATTTGCACAGGGCCAAAGACCGATATTTCGGTTTAATTGAATTATCATTATCACTGAGATTTTCTTATCACTGAATTGTTTTTCATTATTTTTGTGGGAGCTTACACCAGAGTCAGATTGCTAATTTTTGTCTAATTGTCATTGTCAGTAAATTTATTTGCTGGGAGATTACGTCTTGTTAACATTCAAATTATAGTCTTTCAACATTTTGTGGGAAAGTTTTACTTGGCTCCATTTCTATTAAATAATTGTCTTTTAAAATTTTTTTGGGGAGGTTACACTTGGCGACCCTGCCAGGATCGTATTTCGTTGAGAGTCTTTTGAAAAACAGTCAGATATCTGCTCTTATTTGCTTAAGTATAATTAGGATTTGGCGCTACGCTTTTACTAATCTTGTGACTTTCTTTCTACAGGTCAACGGCAATTCTTTGCTCTGTTGTATTTGTGTGTTGTTTTTGCATTTGTGCTTATTGTTTTGTGAATAATTGTGACTATTGTAAAAATGCCGCGAAAGACTGTGAATAGTGTATCGCGAGGTATTATGAACGAAATTACTGACTTAAACAACGTGACTGATAGGACATGTGACACGCAGTGTAATGATGTCAATCCTGCGTTCACTGACAATCAATGCGTTCTAACCATTAATAATGATGTAGACCTTAATGATGAACAAACGAACTCGATTGTGTCTTGTGTTGATTTGACGACAATTGATGACGATGGGCGCACTATTGTAATGAACGCTGCCCAGCTTAATACAACCGGTTTACTAAATTCACGTGACGAGCAGACAAATTTGTCTAATGAAAATGAACAGGATACACAAAGTACGCCGGAGTTATTTAATTCCGAAATAGTGAATGAGAGTGTACATTTGACAGGGACAGCTTTTTGTGAACCAAAGAATGACCAAATGGTCACACAAAACGCAACAATTGCATGTACTCCATCACAGAGTACTGAGAATGCAACAGCTACTTTAAGTTTGGATCAATTTATGACAATAATGCTACAGTTTAAGAACGATCTTGGTGTAAATATCAAACAACAGAGTGAGAAAACAGACAACAATTTCAGACAACTTAGAGAACAGAACAGACAAGATAATGAAAATCTCAAACAACACTTTAATGAAAAACAAGACAGCCTTAACAAAAAATTAGACGACAATTCCAGACAGCTTAGTGAACAAATTAGAGCTGTTGCCGCGCAGTGTCATGACACTAAGGAACAGTTGCGCGTGGAAATTGAGGCTTGTTCACGTAAAAATAGCGAAGAAATTAAGTCTGTTGCGCAAGAATTAAGGGAAATGCAAACAGCCGCAACAGAAACACTCAGAGAGGAAATTAGCGGAGTCGCTAAACAATGCTCTGAAAAAGCTACACAATTACGCGACGAGTTTAAAGCAATGACAGCAGAACTTTCGCGCACAATGGATGAAAAGATCGACGCGAAATTCGAACAACAAAATACTCAGATTGACGAACGCTTTAATCACCACATAGAAAACAGTAATACACGTTTCCGCAAATTTATTCAAGATCAAAATAAAGTCAAACGTCAAGTCATGGAAACAATCACTGCACAGAGACAGGAAGACAAACGTAAAATGTTCGCGAAAGCGAAGACGTATGTAGACAATAATATTACTACAGTGTCCGACGAAATTAATTCCATCAAACAGTCGAACACAGAATTACGTGACGAAATTTCCAATCTTAAATCAAAAACAGATACACACACAGTAGATATTCAAACAGTGACAGACAGATTCGAACAATTAGAACTAACACAGGATTGCGATGTCATCAAAGCTGATGTTAAAAAACTGAGCGAAACTACGCGTAAGTTGCAAAAACAGATTAATGCGTCCGATTCTAAAACCGATGATCAGGCAAAAATACTGACTGAAAAATATGATGAATTAGCCAGTCGTATTGATGCTATTGAAAGTAGTAATGATAATAAATCAGACGATACTGCACCGATTTCATTTAACCAAACACCTGAATTTCAAAATTTGCAGCAGACAATTAATGAGATCGACTCGTCTAACAACACGTTGCGTAGAAAACTGTCGAGTTTACAGCAAGAAGTAACAGAGATTAAAAATATTTCAGTTAATAACACATCACAGCAGGCGCCACTTTTCGAACATTTGCCAGACTCACGCAACGCGTATAATTTGGGTAATCTACAGAGAGTACGGGACTTAGATTCCGAACAACCACAGTTCAATAGATTCTCTTACAATCCTGAACCTGTTCTATCACACAGAGATGATAATTTCGATTACAAACATTTTCTGTCAGTGAGAAAGTTTAAAGTTTTTAAAAACGATAGAACGCAGATTCACCCACTGGATTGGATACAACAATTTAGCTTTCCTCTTCCACCGACTTGGCCTGTAACGCATAAACTTGAATTTATTTGCAGCTTTTTGGAAGGCGAACCGGCAACTCGTATGAGACCGATCGCGAGGCAATGCTATTCAGTAGAGGAATTTCAGAATGCTTTTCTGTCAGCGTACTGGTCGAAGACGACACAGCGCGGAATTAAAGACCAACTAATTAGTTTGCCAGACTATGAAAACTCAAATTTTCCCAGTGTAACGCAATTTTTTGAGCACATGGTACAACAAAACCAATACCTGAGTGAACCGTACAGTGAATCCGCACTTATACAATTATGCATTTCCAAATTACCACGGTCATTACGAGTGTCACTTTTAACTGGTCATCAAAAGGAAAACATTTCAGCATTTAGAGATCTTTTACAGCTCTTGGAAGTACAACAATCTGATTATTCTTTTGTAAACAAAAATTTTTCTTATAATAACCAAGGTCAACAAAAGTACAGCAATTATGATCAGACACGTAATTTCAATAGAAAAGGTAACAGACGCTTTAGAAACAACAACTACCAGAACTTTGGTAACAGCCAAAATTCTAATTATCAATATCGTCAAAATTTTCAGCAACAGGAACCACACTTTAGTAACAATAGAGGTATTTCACAACAACAACATCAAAACCAACCGGTTAGCATACGTAACCAACAATGTAATGCACAAGGTCAACCAGGCTTTAATGTTCCGCCGCGAGCACGTATAGTCCCTGATACAACAAATAGTAACGCACGTCAGCAAGGAAACAACTACGTACAAAGAAGACAATATTTCAATTCCTATCGCAATGCACCGTATAGGAATGACTGTCACGACAGACGTAAAAACGATGAGCACAATTATCAGCGTACATATAATAACAGTCGGTCTTACCAGCAACAAAGTAATCAACAAGAACATATTCTCATGAATGAACCCGACAGTAGGTATCATCCAGAGCGTAATACGTCTGGAAGAAATAATAGAACGGTTCAAATAGTAGAAATGCCACAGAATCCTCCTAATAATAATAACACGTCAGATAGAATCTGACTAGATACTGTACAGGACGCATCTTCCAATAACACAAGCACTACGTTTGACACGCAAAATGTTGTTCACGAAAATGTAATTACTTTTGACGATATCAGAGACACTCTCTTGCAGGAAAGACCATTTGTTCAGAAAACTATTTCACATCCTGTTATCGAAATTAAAATTGGTTCATCAAAATTCTCAGCAGTAATTGATTCCGGATCACCTATATCAGTAATAAATGAGGAGACTTTTAACGAGTGCAACAAAGAGAATACTTATCCGACATTACCTTTAGGCAAAACAAAAGTGAAAGGAGCAGTATCGAGTAAAGGAGTAGACGTTAAATTGCAGACACATTTATCATTTTGTATTGGAGGTCATACTTTCCACTCTAACTTTTGGATTGTTCCTTTACTGACAACAGATGTAATTTTAGGTAATAATTTTCTGGTACAACACGACGCTATTATTGATTTTCAAAATTCCTTTTTAATGTTAAAGGATGAGGATGCACAATTGGCTTTAGAATTTCAGTACTCACTATCTGCGGAAGAACAAACAATTAATCGCACAGAGGTCATTTCCGTATCACGTGGCATAGACTGTAATCCCACATTGTTCACGGATACGTACGTACACAACGGTAATACTCCAGACGAAGCTGACTACGACGTGATGCAAATGATTTCCGATAAAGTTAGACAAAGCAGTGCAACTACAGACGACGAACGTACGCAATTACACAAAATTCTTTTACAGCAAGCTCCAGTTTTTGACAACATTCCTGGTACTATGTCCGGTTTTATGTATGAATTTCAAGTGAAACAGCACGACACATTTAAAGCAAAGCATTATCCCATTCCATATATCCACAGAGAACAAGTTAAGAAAGAATTGCAGGATATGCTTGACCAAGGAATTATTGAACCAGCAGTTAGTCCGTACATAAACCCGTTGCATATTGTTAAGAAAAAAGATGGCTCACTTCGCCTCGTACTTGATTCACGTCACATTAATGACATAATTATTAATGAAACAGATCGACCGCAGACACTAGAGGAACTTTTACAGAAATTTCACGGTACTGCTATTTATTCTACATTAGATTTGAAATCGGGATTTTGGCAAATTCAACTTCATCAAAATTGCAGAAAATATACAGCTTTTCTCTGTTTCGGCGACTGTTATCAATTTTGTAAATTACCATTCGGCTTAACTATTTCTTCTGCAGCTTTTATTCGCGGTTTGAACACAATACTTCCGACAGAACTTAAAGACAGAATTACGACGTACGTAGATGACATTCTTATCGCAGAAGCTAATTGGTCTGAACACAATCTGATTTTAGAACGACTGTTGCAAACTTTTCATGCGCAAGGACTCACAGTTAACCTAAGTAAATCGCACTTTGGCAAAACTTCTATAAAATTTCTTGGACACGTAATTTCAGCAGAAGGCATTGCGCCTGATCCGGAAAAACTTCAAGCTTTACGTGACATTACTGTTCCTACGACGAAAAAACAATTACGCAGCTTTTTGGGTTTAATTAACTTTTTTAGTAAATTTATTCATCACTCCGCTTTAGACACACCTAGATTATGTCAACTGACAGGTAAAAACACTATTTGGTCTTGGGATAAGCAAGCACATTCTGAATTTGTGAACCTGAGAGAAACCTTGTTGAATGCTCCACTTTTATCGCACCCAGATCTTACCAGAAATTTTTCCATTGCCACCGACAGTTCCAACACAGCTTTAGGCGTACATATTTTTCAGGAAATTGAAGAAGATGGTTCTACAGTAATTAAAAACATCGCATTTGCAAGCCGCATTTTGTCACCTGCTGAACGAAATTACTCCGTTACTGAACTTGAAACATTATGTGTTGTATGGGCTTTTACGAGATTTCGGCACTTTCTTTATGGCAGACATACCACCGTCTACACAAACCACAGAGCGATACAATTTTTACTTTCAGCTAAATTCACTCACGACAGGTTAAGCAGATGGAAACTTTACTTGCAGGAATTTAATTTCACAATTGTTCACATTCCCGGCACACAAAATGTTGTAGCAGACGCATTATCCCGTTCTCTTTGCAACAATCAGCAAGACATCGCAACCAACTTCTGTAAAGCAAATTTCAGCGTAATGTACATCCAACAAGTTGCATTTGAAAATTTTATTTCGTCGTCATTACAGGACATAGCAAAAGAGCAAAGTAAAGACAACGTGTGGAAAGAAATAAAACGCCTTTGGCAAGATAAGAATAATGTTACGATTAGAAACCATTACACTGTACGCAATGACATTTTGTTTCGCCGCTCTCACCCTGACACCAACAATTGGTTATTATGTATTCCTGACGAACTGGTTAACAAATTAATCTGGTACACTCATTTAAGTTACGCACATTACGGAGCACGAAAATGTTTTCTTATACTGAGACAGAACTGTTATTTTAACAACATGGAGAAACGTATTCGACGAGTTTTAGCGTCATGTAAAATTTGCCAGAAAGCTAAATCAGACACCACTTCACATATTCCTCCTTTATATCCCATTGTACCTTTTAAATTAAGACACATGGCCGCAGTAGATATTTTTGGTCCGATTCCGAGAACTAACAGAGGTTTTTGCTACATCTTTGTCGCTGTTGAGCTCACTTCAAAATTTGTTACTTTCACTCCGTTACGCAAAGCTACTGCTAAAACTGTTTCGAAAGCATTTGTAAAACATTTTCTATTTCATGTAGGGCATGTGATGAAAGTAATTTCTGACAATGGATCTCAATTTCGTAGTAGCGTATGGACACGCATGTTACGAGCCAGAAACATTTCTCCGATCTATATATCCAAGTACCACGCTTCTTCGAACCCCTGTGAAAGATTAATGAAAGAAATTGGTAAGCTGTGCCGAATATACTGCCACAAAAGACATATTGATTGGGATACACACATACTCTCATTCCAAGATGTAATTAATTCCATTCCAAATGAATCCACTATGCTATCTCCGTCTGTTATACTGAAAAACGTTGAACCACCAAACAAAATTAAAGAATTTGTAAATTTTCCCACATCTCGTCGCTTACGACACCACGAAATAATTGACATTGCGCTGAACAACATCAAACGTGCCGCAGAGCGCCGGAGAAGACAGCAAAAACAGGTTTGTACACGCCGCGAGTTTCACGTTGGACAGAAAATATTAGTACGTACACACTATTTATCCAGCAAATTAAAAGGTAAGTGCAGTAAATTTGAACTTCTATACGCAGGTCCATATCGGATTCGCAGCATCCCTCACCCCAATGTTGTACACGTCGAAACTTTGAGAACCAGAAAATCGAAAGGCAATCACCATATCTCAAACATTAAACCGTTTATTGAATGAAGACACTTTATGATTCAACACACTATGATGCCATTTACTATTGCAATTATTTCACCTGACTAATTACTGATGATTATCGTATTTTTTCTTGGCAAGTGCCCGGCAAGGTAAGGTTAGCGGGTCGCTTTTCTTGTCGTTACACATCAGACCATGCACATTTTCCACTTTTTTATGTACGATTGTATTCCAGTTTTGTCTATATGCACTGTGAAATAGTTAAGATATAACACACACCAGTCGACTTTGACATTTTTTTTGGCCTTATGACATCTCAACATCGTGACTTTTACATTTTGCTGCTGCATTGTGATATTCTGTGAACATTTTTGCCTTTGAACACTGTCTGTGCTTTCGACATATTACGTTTTCTGTCATGTTATGCTGTATGCTTAATTATATTACCGTTAATCAGTAATTACTTAATGGGTATATGATTTAAATGCAAGACGTTATTCTCTATTCATCAATTTCAGAAAGAAATGATGCGTGTAAGAAATAAATTCAACAGAAATGGGAATTTCACCTACGGAATAAACGATAGAAGATGCAATAACTTTATGAGGAAGAGTAAATGGATCAGGATTAACAAGCATTAACAAGAATATACTATACTCATCGTAGAATAGCAGTCTTAACTAATTTTTTCTTTCAGAATACAAGGTGATTGATGCAGGCTGTCAGACAGAACTACACATCTTAGTTTTAGTGATGAAATATGCTAGAGATAAGGAATAGTTGTGTAATGAGTAATGAAGTGATTTTTTGCAGATGATAATGAGTGATGATGAATAATGATGAAGAATGTGCTACTATGGATAATGAAGTTTTTCTTTACAGGTGATGATAATGATGGAGTTATGAATAATGAAGTGATGAATAATGAAGTTTTTTCTTTACAGATGAGGATAATGTTGAAGTTATGTATTTATGCTACATAGTTATTTAAGTATTTGTTGCAGTTTGTTTTGACAGCAGGTGTTATATTGCATAGTAGGATGACGGAAAGTTTTGGAAAGGACAGCTATGGAACACATTTTATACACATTTCACTACTTGTTAATTCGAAGTTCACTACTTTTCAGCATAGTGTGCGTTTCTTCTTTCAGGTCAATAATCCATTTTGTATTTTTTCCAGGAGAAGTTTTTCATGATACATACTAAACCTATTACTTATTATACCTGTTCTAGTACTTGCATTTATTTTTTTACCCATTTGTGTCTATCATTTATACATGTGATCACATTACTGCCTTGTTTCACAATCTTGCTACAGCTGACTCATGACGAATGACGTTACACATTTTTCATTTACAGGAACAACCCACTACCAATTATTTTTTCTCTCTTTTTCTCTTCTGGCTTTCTCTTATAATTACCAAACGCAATGCATTGCTAACAAAAAAATGTATTACCAGTCCCAAATAGTGATACCAGTTTGAGAAAGTTCTGAATAATACTGATCAACTCTGAATAGTATGTCACTTCAGTAATGACTTCGTAATGATACAAAAAATATATATATATATAAAATAATGCCTTGTAACTGGCTAATAACTGCCACTGTTTATTGTAATGAGACTACTTATAATGCCCATGATTATTAATGCTATGACTGTAATTAGCTGATTTTTAATAATGACTTCATAATGATCTGAATGTGACTCAATGGATTGTTATTACTTCTTAATGATCTGAATAATACTGAATGATGAACAATGTTTTATTCTATTCAATACTTGATGGCCACTGAGTGCCAATAATTAATGACAATCAATGAATTAGGTTATTAATTATGCCATTAATTAGCTCTTGTTTTCAATGTTGATACTTTGTAACTGGAAAAGAATATGATTGTTTCATAATGTTTTGTAATTAGGAAAAGGCTAATGATTATTACTATATTGGAATAACAAATAATAATTAACGATGCCATACTTTGTAACTGGAAAAGAATGCGATTGTTTCATAATGCTTTGTAATTAGGAGAAGGCTAATGATTCTTACTATATTGGAGTGACACATAATTAATTAACTATGCTATATTTTGTAACTGGAAAAGAATGCGATTATTTAATAATGCTTTGTAACTAGGAAAAGAAGGATACTGATTCTATGTAAAACAATTAATGAACATTTTTCTGTAATACTACATACTTGGTACAGAAATGTTCAATCGCTGGGCTACGAATGCCCCAAACTACTAATGAAGACTGTAATTGTCAATATTATGTGACTTAATGTCCTTCACCTCATGAGCTAACTACCCAACCATGATGCAATCCTTCCCTTTCCTATCCTAATTCTTGTCACATAGTGAAAATCATTTTTTTGCTAACATTATTTATGTTCATGGGTTATACTTTTTTTTTTGATTCGCTGAACTCCAGTGCGAGTACAGTTATGTCACTTGTCGATATGATTTTTTGCCATTATGTTTATTTATTGCAAAAATGCCTAAGACATTTTTTCGATTTGTTCTCAAGTACAGTATGTGCACTATTGTCTTTTATATTGTATATACAATTTTTTTTATTTATTATTTTATTTTAATGATATGTTCTGAACTACAGTGCATGTGCACTTATGTTGTGTGTTAATAGGTTTTCTACTGAACTTCAGTGCCTGTGCACTTTTCTCATTTTTCAATATGATTTGTACTCATTCTGTATATTCAATACTTCAGTACGTATGCACTTATGTCATTTGTTACTAATTGTATATACATTTCGTAAATTGCTAATATGTTCTCAACTCCAGTGCGAGTACACTCATGTCACTTATCAACACGATTTTCTGCCATTCTGTTTATTTGTTCTGAAAATGCTAAAAAGAATTTTTTCAGTGCGTGTGCACTTTGCTATCTGTCAAATAATTTGTATATACAGTTTTCTGATTTACTACTATGTTTTGTACTCACATCCTGTCTTTGTCTGATATATTTTGTACTCAGTGCATGTGCACAACATTTAATTTATGTATTAAATTTGAATATTCTGTAAATTGTAAAAATTTCTTGCGATGGCAAGTCCAAATGACTCACCATCGCTGCCAAATTTTTGCCCCCCCAGTGGAGGGTTATGAAACACGTATGTAACATAGCAGCGATGGTGAGGCACGTTAAAATCTTTGACCAGAGAGCCTATTTTCGTGGTTAGTCTGCGCTTGACCGCGCGAGTGTTGCGAGCAGTTCAGTTGTAGTCGTCATGTAGAGCAGTACTCAGTCAGTAGTCATTGAGAGCAGTTCTGTAGTAGCCGTCATGCAGAGCAGTCAGTCAGTAGTAGCAGCCCAGTGCGGTTGTGTGATGTGGTCTGTCGGCAACACTGGTCAAGATGCTGAATGAGGTATATTGTTAATTAAGGTAATCATCAGATAATGTAAATATTATTTATTGTAATTAATTTCCAACAAGTGCCCCAATAATAATTATGATTTCAAAAGCAATTTTATTGAACTAAATTTCGTTCCACTTCCCTTAAACAAATTTCAGTTAAATTACAAAAAAAAAGGAATATTATTATTTGCAATGCAGTTCCTCCAAGCTGTGCGCAAGAATAAGAGCAGAAATTTGACTAGCAGATACAATGAGGTAAGAATTTAATTCTGATTTGCACAGGGCCAAAGACCGATATTTCGGTTTAATTGAATTATCATTATCACTGAGATTTTCTTATCACTGAATTGTTTTTCATTATTTTTGTGGGAGCTTACACCAGAGTCAGATTGCTAATTTTTGTCTAATTGTCATTGTCAGTAAATTTATTTGCTGGGAGATTACGTCTTGTTAACATTCAAATTATAGTCTTTCAACATTTTGTGGGAAAGTTTTACTTGGCTCCATTTCTATTAAATAATTGTCTTTTAAAATTTTTTTGGGGAGGTTACACAGTTTAATAAGTCACGGTCGCAAAATACTAACGCGAATCCTTTCATGAAGAATGGAAAAACTGGTAGACGCCCACCTTGTGGAAGCTCAGTTTGGATTCCGTAGAAATGTTGAAATGCGCGAGGCAATACTGACCCTTCGACGTGGTATAGAAGATAGGTTAAGGAAAGGCAAACCTACGTTTATAGCATTTGTAGACTTAAAGAAAACTTTTGACAGTGTTGATTGGAACACTCTCTTTCAAATTCTAAAGGTAGCAGGGCTAAAATACAGGGAGTGAAAGGCTATTTACAAATTGTACAAAAAGCAGACGGCAGTTATAAGTGTCGTGGTGCATGAAAGGTTGGTTGGCTGGTTTTGGGGAAGGAGACCAGACAGCGTGGTCATCGGTCTCATCGGATTAGGGAAGGATGGGGAAGGAAGGCGGCCGTGCCCTTTCAGAGGAACCATCCCGGCATTTGCCTGGAGTGATTTAGGGAAATCACGGAAAACCTAAATCAGGATGGCCGGACGCGGGATTGAACCGTCGTCCTCCCGAATGCGAGTCCAGTGTCTAACCACTGCGCCACCCCGCTCGGTGCATGAAAGGAAAGCAGTTGTTGAGAAGGGTATGAGACAGGGTTGTAGCCCATCCCCGATGTTATTCAATCTGTATACTTGTAAGGTGGTTATAATTTCGCACCTTACAAGCACTTAGACACATACTTTGCCATGAACTATAACCACAATTAGCTATCATTTGATAGGTTGTACATCGTATACATGAATATTTACAGCAGACTGACATTGCCACGTACACCTAGTAAATAATTGTTAACGCTTATTGCATGAAAGGTGACGGAGTGGCTTTATTAACAGAATGGTGCAATGAATGATTGCCTATGCTGGTAGAGGTTGGAACGCCAATGGAAATGAAACGGTAGGCTGAACTCAAGCTCTGGGTGGAAGGCCCACACAGGTGTGGTGGTGTAGCTCCACACAGGAAGTGCCAAGATGGACAGTCTAGACACCTGAGCGCGAAGACACAATACAGAGCCGGCCGGCCGCTATCGGCTGCTATTGTAGCAGGGCCAGAAGGATAACAATCTTGGACGTAGGTGAGAGGAACGAAGAAGCGGCACCTCGGAAACCACGCAGGCTGGCTTATTTTCAAGGACTTTTACTCAGAAGCATACGAGTATAGGTTTTTACTCGCAAACTTTCCGCGCTGGACGACAAAAGACTAAAATATGGTTGGTCGGTGTTTGGAAGAATCTGTAGAGAGGGAGTATATTCCGCGATTTTGGGAATATGATTCGTTTTCGGAATTACGAGGGTGGGGATCCGAGCCTTGCTGGGAAGCCAACAGTGGAGACACGATGTCTTCCGTTGTAAGCGCCCGTGTGTGACGGTCGCTCGGTATCAGCTTAGTTGGTACAGATGGACTTGCTGTCTTTCCTCTCAGGAGAGTTTATAATCAGAACAGTAAGGTACTGTACTGCTGCAAAGCTATACGATTCTGGACTTCACCTCCGGGTTGGAAGTCGTAGTTGAGAACGCAGCGTTCAGTAATTGAGAGCACTTCATCTGTCTATACTCACTTTGAAACGTTATCTGGACTCCGTCCTTGTGGCTGGGAGTTCGCGTTTCTCGTCTGTAGAACACTGAGAGGAGAAGACAACATTAGACTATATTAGTCAGAGGACCGCCTTCTGCCATCCTAGTGTCTGAAAGAGTTTATTTGTGGCTGTAGATCTTCCATTGTCACAGACGAGTACGAGATCCATCAGTTCAACACACCGGACGCAGTACATACGGTGATATCGCACATTGCTTCGGCTTATTAGGGCTGTAAAGCTAAACAGCTGTGATAACGTTAGTTTATTTCCAATGAGATTCCACACCATTGTAGATCATCTTTGAAAGTAGTGTCTTCTAGTGTTTGGTATGTAGATGATGTCAGTCATTTCGCGTTATTGATATTAGTTCGCGCGTTCATAAAAATTGTCAGAGTTGGGCAAAGACAACTGTACCTAAAGGATTGATTTTAATCTACAAAAAATATATTGAACAACAACGTTTATCATTTAGTAGTATTAATTGTCTTCATCATTCATTTATATTTTGAATGTAATTTACATGTTAAGAAAGAGCATTAAGAGGTCCTAAGATCTGCTTCAGGGGGATAGTCAGACAGGGCCAAATCATTATTTTAGCTTTCATTATTTCCGTTGCGCACATTCATTTTACACCCGCCTGGAGTAGCATCTTTGATACTGAACAAGCAGTGAAGGAAAAAATTCGGAGTAGGAATCAAAGCCCAGGGAGAAGAAATAAAAAGTTTGAGGTTTGCCGATTACATTGTAATTCTGTCAGATACAGCAAAGGACTTGGAACAGCAGTTGAATGGCGTGGACAGAGTCTTGAAAGGAGGATATAAGATGAACAGCAACAAAAGCAAAACAAGGATAACGGAATGTAGTCGAACTACATCTGGCGATGGTGAGGGAATTAGATTAGGAAATGAGACAAAGTAGTAAATGAGTTTTGCTATTTGGGAAACAAAATAACTGATGACGATCGAAGTAGGGATGATATAAACTGTAGAGTGGCAACGGCAAGAATAACGTTTCTAAAGAAGAGAAATTTGTTAACATCGAGTATAGATTTAAGTGTCAGGAAGTCCTTGCTGAAAGTATTTGTGTGGAGTGTAGCCACGTATGGAAGTGAAACATGGATGATAAATAGTTTAGACTAGAAGAGAATAGAAGCTTTCGAAATGTAATGCTACAATAGAATGCTGAGGATCAGATGGGTAGATCACATAAGTAACAAAGAAACACTGACTAGAATTGGGGAGAATAGAAATTTGTGGTACAACTCGACTAGAAGAAGGGATCGGATGGTAGGACACATTCTGAGGTATCAATGGATCACCAATTTAGTAATATAGGTTGCGGTAGTTACTCGGAGATGGAGACGCTTGCACAGGATAGAGTAGCATGGAGAGTTGCAGCAAACCAGTCTATGGACGGAAGACCAGAACAACGACAACAACAGACACAAAGACACCAGAACAATGACTGGAAGCAGTTACTCTGGTAAGAGGTAAGAGATCTAGGAGAATGCATACGGAGCGATCGAAGTGGAATGATCACATAAAATTAATCACAGGTAAGGCAGATGCCAGACTGAGATTCATTGGAAGAATCCTGAGGAAATTTAATTCTTCAACAAAGGAAGTTATTTATGAAAACTATTTGTGCCAATACTTACACATCCGTACCAGGTAAGATTGACAGAGGAAGTAGACAAGACCCAAAGCACGTTTCGTTTCAGGTTCATTCCGTATGTGTGAAAGCGTCAGTGAGATGCCCAGCCAACTCCAGAGGCAAACTGTATCACAGCGCGCTTTAGTGCTACAGCTCCAAGAGTGTACGTTCCAAGCAGAGACAACCAATGTATTGTTTCCTCCTCCGTGTAACTCACGAAAAGACAACGAAGGTAAAATGGCCGCTTATCAGCAATCGTTCTTCCCGCGAAACTGGAACAGGAAAAGGGGACAGTGAGACAGGTACATAAAGTAACCTCCGCCACACACCGAAAGGTGGCTTGCGGAGTACAGATGTAGGTGTACGTGTCGAGTTAAGGGAACGCTGAGTAAGTGGCTAAAAACAACAAATTACTCTGAGTACTTCTACTTTTCTTCTGACTCGTCAGCAAACAAAACGTTAAGCCGTCTTCATACGGTACGTTTTTCTCATCGCGAAGCACACCAGACGTGTTGTCTGTTGTGGTTGCTGCACGCTCTGAAACGACCTGCTACATCTCACAGAACGTACTCCTCACCGTGATTTACGACCTTAGCGCTCTCCAGTGGCAGTTACCGGATCCATCTGGCGCGTAAATAACACAATTTCTTTACAAAAATGGGCACGCCTAAAATTGCTGCTTTGACGCTGTTAGAGATTGTTGAAGAAGAGCGGAGAAATCCCCAATACGTTCCTGGATTCCTAGATGGCCTGAACACTGCATAATGCTTTACAACGATCAGAGGTACGAACTAGTAGATGTTATTCTTTAACCTAATTGAACCTTCATCCCATTTGCGGTTTCAAATTGAATATAGTTTGAGTATAGTATCTAATGTCAGTCTGCACACGCATAATATCCACATTCTCGATGTTGCGTTGACTACCGTCGCTCTAAAGTAACGTACTTCATCATACAATCGACGAGATCCGTTCCGTTTCGTAATTCCGTTTAAGTGGAAGAGAAGATTTTTTCGAGACTGCTCACCACCATCGAAAAAGATATTTAACAGCAAGATAAAACATGAGCCACTCCATTAAAACTGCGTATAAGAGTGGCGTTTTAAGGGGCTCCGGAACGCCCTATACTTGCAATGTTAAAATAACGCTTATAAATTACATCTTTCCTCACAAAGTATTTGAGGTAGGAAGTTGAACTTTTTACAGATTATTTATTGGAATATGGGCTACAACTTAACACAGGGATTTTACAAAATTTTAGTTCAGTTATTAAAGATGATTTTTTTCAATTGTAATGAAAATTCACAACATTTGTTTGCAATTTTTTATTTATATATTCAAAAATATACAGTTTTTTGGAAAAAGGCTGTGTTAAATTATGCAGAAGGTACTGTGTAACATTTACTGAAAGTTTGAAACAAATATGTTTGGAAGATCCTTAGAAAACATGTAATTAGTATGAGAAAATAAAAGTTTTGGGAATCGAGCGACAAAGATTGGATTAACTTTTAAGTGCATTCCAGGTCCATAGGATGGATTATCTTCATCCTCTGCAAACTCCTCCTCCAGCTTCCTCTTGTTCCTCCTCCTGTTTACTCTTGCTTGTATTTCTAGACTCTGCAGCCCGAAGGCGTTCCTTGTCTAAAGCAAGCATCGCTCGTACCATGTTAGAATGTTATTATTTACAGTAATAACACATACCTTTGGCTTTCCAACATTTCTCCTTTTCTTAAAAGCCTTCAGAGGATTTCTAATAACTTTACTTTTACTCATTATTATACTTCAACAAAACAGAGACTCAAGAAACAGAATTAATTACGAATATTTTCGAGATAACGACAGAGTAAATAAACATGAAACAATCGACAATCACACCAGCGATACATATTGAACCATCACAGGTTAGCCACAACACATACTTTATCTCACATCACTAAAATGTACCTGATGAACACGGACGTTAATAATAACACCATTTGACAGCAGTTTAACAGCGCCACAGTGGGTCACGCCCATGTAGAACACATTTAAAAAAAAAATTGAAAAATAGTTGTAGTCTTCGGAATTGAATAAATTATATATCTATTAAAAGGTAATAGTCTGCAGATTCAGAAAACGCAAAAAAGTAAAAATTGAACTTTTCATGATTTTGAGCCTTTCCGGAGCCCCTTAAATACACGTTGCAACTGTCGGACCGTTAGTTACCTTTGACATTAGTTGGTGTCAATCGAGAGTGGCTTTAAGGCGACAAAGACGCCATTATCAACACCTCACGGAGTTTGAACGAGGTCCTGTAATAGGGCTACAAGAAGGTGGGTGTTCCTTCTGCGATACTGCAGAAAGACTTGACAGGAATGCAGCCAGTGCACGTGACTGCTCGCAGCGGTGATCACGAGAAAGTACGGTAGCAAGAATACCGGACTCCGGACGACCACGTGGCACTACCGAGAGGGAAGACCATCACGTCTGGCGTATCACTCTGCCGCATCGTGCTGCGTCTGCAGCAGCAGTTTGAGCAGCAATTGGCACCACAGTGACTCATCGATCTGTTACACATCGGTTACTTCAAGGACGGCTCCGAGCCAGACGCCTTGCAGCGTGCATTCCGCAGACCCTAAACACAGTCATTTGCGACATCTGTTGTGTCAAGCGAGAGCTGGTTGGAGTCCAGGGCGGAGGTCTGTTGCGATTTCTGATGAAACCTGGTTCTTCTTCGGTGCCAGGGATGGCCGTGTTTTGGTTAGAAGGAAGCCAGTTGAGGGCCGGCAACCGACCTGTGTGCGTGATAGACACACTGGACTTACACGTGAAGTTATGGGCTGGGGTGCGACCACATGATAGCAAGAGCACCCTCGTGGTTATCCCACGGCACCTGACTGGCAATTTGACTGGAAATTGGTACGCCAGTCTGGTGATACGACGTGTTGTGCTGCCATTCATGAGAGCATTCCAGGGTGTGTTTTCCAACTGGATAACGCTCGCCCACATACCGCTGTTGTAACCCAACATGCTCTACACAGTTTCGACTTTTTGCCTTGGCCCGCTCGATAACCAGATCTGTCTCCAATCGAGTACATTGGCGCATCATCAAACGACAAATCCAGCATCATCCACAAACAGCATTAACAGTCTATGTATTGACCGACCAAGTGCAACACGTATAGAAGTGCATCCCAAAAACTGATTTCCGGGACCTGTGCAACATAACGCATGCAGGTTTGCACGCCTGTATGCAGCATTCTGGCGGCTACATCGGTTGTTAATGTACCAGCATGCAAAATTTGCAGTAGCTTATCTTGCGCTTACATAAACTTGTGATCTTGTGATGTTAATCACTTAGATGCATTATCTAGACAAATGTATCTAGGCAAATGTTCGACTTCGGTTTATTGGGAGAATTTTAGGAAGAGTGGTTCACCTGTAAAGGAGATCGCATATGGGGCGCTGGTGCGACCTATTCTTGAGTACTCCTCGAATGTTTGGGATCCGTGCCAGATCGGATTGAAGCAAGACATCGAAGCAATTCAGAGGCGGGCTGCTAGATTTGTTGCCGGTAGGTTCGAACAACACGTAAGTATTAAGAAAATGCTCGGGGAACTCAAATGGGAATGCCTGGAGGGAGAGCGACGTTCTTTTCGAGGAACACTATTGAGAAAATTTAGAGAACCGGCATTTGAACCTGACTGCCGAACGATTCTACTGCCGCCAACATACACTGTGGGTAAGGATCTCGAAGACAGAAGAAATTAGGGCTCATACGCAGATATACAGACAGTCGTTTTTCCGTCCCTCTGTTTGCGAGTGGAACAGGAATGGAAGTGACAAGCAGTGGTACAGGGTACCCTCCACCACACACCGTACCGTGGCCTGCGGAGTATCTGTGTGGATGTAGAATTTTCATTACTCAGCATTAATAATTTTGGTGTTGGGATTTTTTTTCCGTCAGCCTATTTTACGGAAAGTTTCGTAACAGCAAGAACTTCCAGTGTGTAGTTTGTATTGGTTTCGGACACAGAGTGGCAATGGCGTTAAAATTTCTGCCCACTGGGGGAACATTCCAGTCGGTGGCCTTCGTAACAAGAATTGCAACAAATGCGTTATTTATTACTAGCTGACAAACACAGAAATGCCCGAGTGTCGATTTTGCCAATTTTCTATTTGAAACGAAAGCAAAAAATGAACTGTTTTAGTAGCGAAGTATCAAAAAAATTTCATTTTCATTTTTACGTGAAAACACCTTTGAAATTATGAAGCGATCATAGGAAGAAATATCCGTAATGTGCAAACGCATAAGTGCAGTGTTCGAATTAAGTAACGTCATCCCTGACAGTTTCTGTACGCTGGGGGCAGATGCTTTGCGAGTTTACAACGCGATTTTGTAATCATCTCTGTGGCAACGTCTCTTCATAGCTCTATAGACGGCTATCTTTTTCGCCTACAGCTTTGCGCTTCACAGTTGAAACCAGACGTAAACAGTAACGAAATCATAAACTCAGATTGGAATGTATACCGCAGAGACAGACTGAACAGTGAAGGGGGAGGCGTGTTTATAGCGGTAAGAAGTGCAATAGTATCGAAGGAAATTGACGGAGATCCGAAATGTGAAATGATTTGGGTGAAGGTCGCGGTTAAAGCAGGCTCAGACATGGTAATTGGATGTCTCTATAGGCCCCCTGGCTCAGCAGCTGTTGTGGCTGAGCACCTGAAGGATAATTTGCAAAATATTTCGAGTAGATTTCCCCACCATCTTATATTTCTGGGTGGAGATTTTAATTTGCCGGATATAGACTGGGAGACTCAGACGTTCATAACGGGTGGCAGGGACAAAGAATCCAGTGAAATTTTTTTAAGTGCTTTATCTGAAAACTACCTTGAGCAGTTAAACAGAGAACCGACTCGTGGCGATAACATATTAGACCTTCTGGTGACAAACAGACCCGAACTATTTGAAAAAGTTAACGCAGAACAGGGAATCAGTGATCATAAAGCGGTTACGGCATTGATGATTTCAGCCGTAAATAGGAATATTAAAAAGGGTAGGAAGATTTTTCTGTTTAGAAAAAGTGACAAAAAGCAGATTTCAGAGTACCTGTTGGCTCAACACAAAAGTTTTGTCTCAAGTACTGATAGTGTTGAGGATCAGTGGACAAAGTTCAAAACCATCGTACAATATGCGTTAGATGAGTATGTGCCAAGCAAGATCGTAAGAGATGGAAAAGAGCCACCGTGGTTCAACAACCGAGTTAGAAAACTGCTGCGGAAGCAAAGGGAACTTCACAGCAAACATAAACATAGCCAAAGCCTTGCAGACAAACAAAAATTACGCGAAGCGAAATGTAGTGTGAAGAGAGCTATGCGAGAGGCGTTCAATGAATTCGAAAGTAAAGTTCTATGTACTGACTTGGCAGAAAATCCTAAGATATTTTGGTCTTATGTCAAAGCGGTAGGTGGATCAAAACAAAATGTCCAGACACTCTGTGACCAAAATGATAATGAAACAGACGATGACAGACTAAAGGCCGAGATACTAAATGTCTTTTTCCAAAGTTGTTTCACAGAGGAAGATTGCACTGTAGTTCCTTCTCTAGATTGTCGCTCAGATGACAAAATGGTAGATATCGAAATAGACGACAGAGGGATAGAGAAACAATTAAAATCGCTCAAAAGAGGAAAGGCCTCTGGACCTGATGGGATACCACTTCAATTTTACACAGAGTACGCGAAGGAACTTGCCCCCCTTCTTGCAGCGGTGTACCGTAGGTCTCTAGAAGAGCGTAGCGTTCCAAAGGATTGGAAAAGGGCACAGGTCATCCCCGTTTTCAAGAAGGGACGTCGAACAGATGTGCAGAACTATAGACCTATATCTCTAACGTCGATCAGTTGTAGAATTTTGGAACACGTATTATGTTCGAGTATAATAACTTTTCTGGAGACTAGAAATCTACTCTGTAGGAATCAGCATGGGTTTCGAAAAAGACGGTCGTGTGAAACCCAGCTCGCGCTATTCGTTCACGAGACTCAGAGGGCCATAGACACGGGTTCACAGGTAGGTGCCGTGTTTCTTGACTTACGCAAGGCGTTCGATACAGTTCCCCACAGTCGTTTAATGAACAAAGTAAGGGCATATGGACTGTCAGACCAATTGTGTGATTGGATTGAAGAGTTCCTAGATAACAGAACGCAGCATGTCATTCTCAATGGAGAGAAGTCTTCCGAAGTAAGAGTGATTTCAGGTGTGCCGCAGGGGAGTGTCATAGGACCGTTGCTGTTCACAATATACATAAATGACCTGGTGGATGACATCGGAAGTTCACTGAGGCTTTTTGCAGATGATGCTGTGGTGTATCGAGAGGTTGTAACAATGGAAAATTGTACTGAAATGCAGGAGGATCTGCAGCGAATTGACGCATGGTGCAGGGAATGGCAACTGAATCTCAATGTAGACAAGTGTAATGTGCTGCGGATACACAGAAAGATAGATCCTTTATCATTTAGCTACAAAATAGCAGGTCAGCAACTGGAAGCAGTTAATACCATAAATTATCTGGGAGTACGCATTAGGAGTGATTTAAAATGGAATGATCATATAATGTTGATTGTCGGTAAAGCAGATGCCAGACTGAGATTCATTGGAAGAATCCTAAGGAAATGCAATCCGAAAACAAAGGAAGTAGGTTACAGTACGCTTGTTCGCCCACTGCTTGAATACTGCTCAGCAGTGTGGGATCCGTACCAGATAGGGTTGATACAAGACATAGAGAAGATCCAACGGAGAGCAGCGCGCTTCGTTACAGGATCATTTAGTAATCGCGAAAGCGTTACGGAGATGATAGATAAACTCCAGTGGAAGACTCTGCAGGAGAGACGCTCAGTAGCTCGGTACGGGCTTTTGTCAAAGTTTCGAGAACATACCTTCACCGAAGAGTCAAGCAGTATATTACTCCCTCCTACGTATATCTCGCGAAGAGACCATGAGGATAAAATCAGAGAGTTTAGAGCCCACACAGAGGCATACCGACAATCCTTCTTTCCACGAACAATACGAGACTGGAATAGAAGGGAGAACCGATAGAGGTACTGAAGGTACCCTCCGCCACACACCGTCAGGTGGCTTGCGGAGTATGGATGTAGATGTAGATGTAGATGAAAGCTGTCAAAAGCGCTGCCAGGTGTCAGGGATATTAACTCGAATGTAGGAGTGTCTCTGTAGTGAAGAATAAATGTGTTACAACTTTATGCAGTGTGTGGCATTTTTTCACGTATCTCAGTGTTTATGATTTCATATCTGGTGAACTATGTGTGGTATCATGATATTGTTCCGCAGGTGCATTTAACAGCATCAGTTCGTTTAAACGTCATGTATGATGCGGCAGTTTTCATGCATCTCATTGTTTATGACGTCATATCTCGTGAAGTATGATAGGTAGGTGGTTCTTACCCCTACACCGACTTTTGCCTGCCAGTAAGGGATGTTTGAACCAAGTTTGGTTGAAATGGGTCCAGTGGTTAGGAGGAGATGTGGAAAATACACACACACACACACACACACTTACACGTGCGCGCACATACATATCTACACGTTTATAATACCTGTATGTATGGTTAAATAACATCGACTTTTGAGGTAGTATTTTTATCAGATGGCCGGCCGCGGTGGTCTAGCGGTTCTGGCGCTGCAGTCCGGAACCGCGGGACTGCTACGGTCGCAGGTTCGAATCCTGCTTCGGGCATGGGTGTGTGTGATGTCCTTAGGTTAGTTAGGTTTAAGTAGTTCTAAGTTCTAGGGGACTTATGACCTAAGATGTTGAGTCACATAGTGCTCAGAGCCATTTTTATCAGATGAATAGGAAAGACACAGAGTCGTTTAGAAAATAAAACGTGAAAAAAATATTTTGTAAGAAGCTGGACGCGAACCTATTACTTTTTCTGCGCAGCTCACAGCAATCAACTTTGTTACAGGTTCGATGTGACACCTGGGCCTTCGTATATCGCTTACACTAAAGACTGTATCTACAGCTGACATTGATATTTAATATCCAAACTGTACCAAAAAGAGTTGCTTTTGATAGATCAACATTGTGCCGTAGCATTGACACAATATACTTTCATAGTCCACAAGCTACAACACTGAAAATATCAGCTAAATGAAGCCTTCGCCTAACGAAATATAGTTAGCTGTCATTTTATCGCCAGCTGGACTGTCCGTGCGGTTCTAGGCGCTACAGTCTGGAGCCGAGTGACCGCTACGGTCGCAGGTTCGAATCCTGCCTCGGGCATGGATGTGTGTGATGTCCTTAGGTTAGTTAGGTTTAATTAGTTCTAAGTTCTAGGCGACTGATGACCTCAGAAGTCGCATAGTGCTCAGAGCCATTTGAGCCATTTGTCATTTTATCATTACAAATTGCAGCTAAAACGATACGTTTACGAAAGATCCTCAGTTTGTATACGCTCTGAAACAGCTTATATTCATACCATGTACTATGTGAAGAAGAAAACCCATAAAAGACGATGTATAACGCCATACAATATGACCGCTCGTATGTTCTGCTTGCTACGTAAGATGATGTCGCATCTCATTGGCCACTCTCTTTTACGCGAGGCGAAAATCTGCCGTTCCAGTTTCTTTATTTCGCTCTGCGCAGTGTAGTGGGACGTGGAATTTCACACTACGCTCTTCGCCGACGTTCATTTTCATGTCCCGTGGGAGGACGGTTGGTTGATTTGGCGGAGTGGACCAAACAGCGAGGTCATCGGTCCCACTGGATTAGGGTTCAAATGGTTCAAATGGCTCTGAGCACTATGGGACTTAACATCTATGGTCATCAGTCCCCTAGAACTTAGAACTACTTAAACCTAACTAACCTAAGGACATCACACAACACCCAGTCATCACGAGGCATAGAAAATCCCTGACCCCGCCGGGAATCGAACCCGGGAACCCGTGGGCGGGAAGCGAGAACGCTACCGCACGACCACGAGCTGTGAACTCTGGATTAGGGAAGGATGGGGAAGGAAGTCGGCCGTGCCGTTTCGAAGGAGCCATCCCGGCATTTGCCTGAAGCGATTTAGAGAAATCACGGCAAATCTAAATCAGCATGGCCGGACGCGGGTTTGAACCGTCGTCCTCCACTGTGCCAACCACTGCGCCGCCGTGAGGCGTGAGAGGACGGCTTAAACGAAAGAGAAAATTTATCGTGACTCGTTGCATCTACGGCGAGGGCCGGGGCCCGCGTAGTAAACGACGGTGGGGGCCACGGGGAGCGCTGACCCGGCGTACGCTGACGTCAGCTCTGGAAGCGGCGAGGGCGAAGGCGCGCTGAACAGCCGGCCGTGCGCCCGCGCCCGCTGGTTGCAAAAGCCGCGGCCGCTCGCTTTCCTGGCGGCCCCGAGGCCTGGCCGGTGCCCACGGCTGCTGCTGCTGTGGCGCTGATTTTGCCCCTATTCTCTAGTAACGTGCATGTAGATTTGTGCTCTACCGAATTACCGAAACTACGATTGTTTTGGTACAGTACATAAATGACGTAGTAAATGGTAGGATTACCTATAGCACTGGTAGCATTGGCAGGAAGAAGCAGGGCTGTCCGCTGTGGCCGAGCGGTTCTAGGCACTTCAGTCCGAAACCGTGCTGCTGCTACGGTCGCAGGTTCGAATCCTGCCTCGGGCATGGATGTGTGTGATGTCCTTAGGTTAGTTAGGTTTAAGTAGTTCTAAGTCTCGGGGTCTGACGACCTCAGATGTTAAGTCCTATAGTGCTTAGAGCCATTTGAACCATTTTTCAAAAAGAAGCAGGAGCGAACGTGTGAGAGAGAAACCCGGAGTTGACGACTTCTCTCTGTTTTTTGTTTGTTTATTTTGCACATAACTAGAAAGGCACGTCGTAAAGCATTAGTCAAAAAATGTTCAAATGTGTGAGAAATCTTATGGGACTTAACTGCTAAGGCCATCAGTCCCTAAGCTTACACACTACTTAACCTAAATTACCCTAGGGACGAACACACACACCCATGCCCGAGGGAGGACTCGAACCTCCGACGGGACCAGCCTCACAGTCCATGACTGCACCGCTCTAGACCGCTCGGCTAATCCCGCGCGGCCAGCGTTAGTCCATTGTGCGTTGAAATATAAATTGCACTTTATAAGTAATGAAAATTAGCTGACTACGTAATTTATGCGCTGTTATATAACTAAGTCCAGTTTACATGCACAAACACAAGAAAGTCTCTATAATTATAGGTGTTATATCTTACTCAAAGAACGTTCTTCATCATGATCAAACGCAAGCGTTCCCTATTGTTATCGGTAAGTGCGAAAGTTGTTTCATATAAGGCAATGTTTGATAACTTTTTGTTTTGCGTTTCTTTACGTTTTCCCTTCTATGAGGAAATTGCGTTTTCTGGAGTTATATGATAAATCCGTATTGTTGCTTTTATTTTTGTACGACGACCCTCTGTTTCATAGTATAAATCAGCAATGTTCGAATAAAATGTGAATTAAGAATTGACAATGTGAATCCTGATATAAACACTGTTTATTTTTAAATAACGCATCGGAGGATAACTATGAAGAACAGAAATTTTCCGTGGATTACGCAGCCATTTATACACTGGTGTCCAAAATTAAAGCAACAAACGGAAATTTCCCAAGGTTGTGTTTATTTTACCACAGAACAATATAAACAGGTGATAGTAAAGTAGCACACCGTCTTCAGGCCATGAATGGCCTACCGGGACCATCCGACCGCCGTGTCATCCTCGGTGGAGGATGCGGATAGGAGGGGCGTGGGGTCAGCACACTGCTCTCCCGGTCGTAAGATGGTATTCTTGACCGAAGCCGCTACTATTCGGTCGAGTAGCTCCTCAATTGGCATCACGAGGCAGAGCGCACCCCGAAAAATGGCAACAGCGCATTTCGGCCTGGATGGTCACCCATCCAAGTGCCGACCACGCCCGCCAGCTCTTAACTTCGGTGATCTCACGGGAACCGGTGTATCCACTGCGGCAAGGCCGTTGCCATGATAGTAAAGTAGAAAAAATGTAAAGAATACACAAAGTAAACAACTGCAATATGCATAACGGTAGACTCAAATGTTCTTCGTTTTTTCCAACTTAACGTATTTGTACTCATATTTCGAAAACTGATTAGTGCACTCAGTGTCGGGTGTGACCACCTCTGGCAACAATACCGGCCTGACAACGACGAAGCGTGCTGTGAATGATATCATCAATCTCATGTTGAGGCAATAACGCCCATTCTTCCTGGAGAGCTGCTCACAAGTCATGGGGAGTGGTTGGGGGATGCCAAAGTGATGCAACCCGTGTTCGTAGTGCATCCTAGACAAGCTCTATAGGATTCAAATCGGGAAAGCGAGCAGGCCACGCCATGCGTGCAAGGTCTTCCAAGAAAACGTCAACCGCTCTTCCTCAATGAGGTTGATCACTATCGTCCATCAGTACGAAGTCTGGTCCCGCACCACATCGCAACAACCGCACATGAGGTCTCAAGATCTCGTCACGATACCTGACAGCAGGTAAACCTTACCGATTCACCCATACAATTTCATAAAGGGGTGTTCATGTGGTGAACGTAATCCATGCCTACAACACTAGGGATCCTCCTCGATTTTGGTATCTTTCCACAATGTCTGGGAGCCGAAATCGTGTTCCACGTGCCCCCCAGATGTGAATGCGTCGAGAATCACTCTCCAGACCAAATCGGTACTCATCTGTGAAAAGAACATTGGCCCACTGTTCGATCGGCCGGGTGGCAGGTTGACGACTCCACTCTAAAGTCCCCTTCTTTGAAGAAGCGTCAGAGGTACACATACAGCAGGTCTCTGCTGAAGCCTTCTGTAGACCATTTGGCTCGCAACAACACGTCCAGTGGGTGCTGCCATTTAGTACTAAGGCGGTACCGTCGTGCTCCTACAGTCAAATAACGCCTCTCTCTTTCTGATGTTAAACGTGGTTGACCCCGCCCTGGTCTTCGGTATAGTTTCGATCTCTACAAACTGTCGCCACATCCGATAATAAGAGAACAGTTCACCCTGGGCAACATCAGTTTCCGACTGTCCTGCTTCAACTCTTCCCATAGCCCTCCACCACAGAGAGTCTGGTAGGCGTCTAACTTGTGCCCTGAAGCACCGTCGGTGACTGTATACACAGCGATTGTGGATGTGAGACATCCCGGCAAACACTACCCCGTTTGATGGGTGCCCTAACGTCATCGTTGACTTGGCTGTCCGTTGACCGGAATGCCATTTTCCGTGCAGAAGACGATTGGACGGACATCTGTTGACAGTTTGTATGATTATACGGTGAATTACACACAAGACGGGGAAACAACGCTTCGTTGCTTTCATTTTGGAGACCAGTGTATATCCTCACTCAGTTTCTAGATGGTTCACCACTTCCAGTTTCCAGTGCTAAATTTCTTGTCTGTTCCGATTCTCTGGGTGCCCTTCTCTCTCTCCAACGTTTGTACCCAGCGGATGAAGTAATTCAGAATATCCAGGATGCCCTCCTCCAACTGCAACGATTGGGGAAGGAGATGTCTTAATTTTGGGTACCAGGGCACTGCGGGGAACGAAAGAGAAGTGCGGATCTAGCAGCCAAGGAGGCGTGTCGTCATCCTCAGTTCTTTCAGTGTGGCATTCCCCTGCACGCTATTACCTCACTGTTGAGGTACAAAGTCACGCCTCAATGGGAAGACGAGTGGCTAGAAGTGGCCAACAATAAGCTCCGTGTGATAAAGCCCACAACTCGGCCGTGGCGTACCTGTTTCCATCCACGTCGACGGGACGAGCTCCTTATTCGTCTTCTCATAGGGCACAGTCCTATGACGCTTGGCTTCTTACTCGGGCGAGAAGACCCTCCAATGTGAGGTGCTTTTGGCGTACACAAAACTGTGCGCCACATTTGATTGGACTGTGTTTTATTTTTCGACCAGCGGGCCGCGGGAAATTTGTCGACGTATCTGCCCTCTATTTTAAGTAACGTTCGAAAGAATGTGATTCTAGTTTTCAAGTTTTGTGAATTATCCAGTATTTTCCACAAGATTTTAGGGGAATGGTTTTAATGTGTTCGCAGGGTGACTGGGTCGCCCGTGTCTGTTTGTAAGTGGGCAGCCAATCACGTTTCCTTGTGCCTTTCTTTTAGCTCCTCTGTCGTTTTACTTGTGTTTCAATAGCGTATTTGCGTATTTCTTCCTTGTCTCACCGCGAATATTAACATTTCGCTGTTTTATCCACATTCGTTTCTTTTAATGTGTGTAAGGCCGCTGATAACGTCGCTATTGGGCGCCCTTAAGCTCCACACACACACACACACACGCACACGCACACGCACGCACGCACACACACACACACGCGCGCGCGCGCGCACTCTCTCTCTCTTCCAGTTTCTAGGGGACTGTAGTAAGAAACATATCGCATAAGCAAACAAAGCGATCGAAATGGTGTATCGCCCGATAGGCATGTAACACACCTAAGATACGCCGCGCGGGATTAGCCGAGCGGTCTAGGGCGCTGCAGTCATGGACTGTGCTGCTGGTCGCGGAGGAAGTTCGAGTCCTCCCTCGGGCATGGTTGTGTGTGTTTGTTCTCCGGATAATTTAGGTTAAGTAGTGTGTAAGCTTAGGGACTGATGACCTTAGCGGTAAGTCCCATAAGATTGCACGCACACTTGAACATGACCTAAGCTACAGATAACGCGGTTACAATCTTAACTGAACAAAGCTAGCAGGAAAACTACCGTATTCTAGGCATACTTACGTTAGTCAACGGTAGCCTATGGTAGTCTTACAATTCTACGCGTGTTCAAGTTTCTGACTAGGTCGCTTCTTATCAAACGATGTGGAGTCACGGTTGTGACACCATACTGTTATTTAGGAGATAAGAGATTTTATTGCATTACTATCACACCCTAAATCCATATGAGCCTGCAAGGATAGAAGGAAAACACAGTACTGACCATGTTAGAACGCAATAGTACACGCACTTTACTGCTGACAATATTATGAAAAGAACTGACTGCTACTCACCATATGGTGGAGATGTTGAGTTGCAGACAGGCACTATAAAAAGACTGCTGAATGAGTGAGCTTTCACTCAAAATGCCTTCTTCTACAGTAGACAACACACACATACACACACACACACACACACACACACACACACACACACACACACACACACACGCGCATCCACGCAAGAAAACTCACATATACATGACCACTGTCTCTGCCAAGGCGGCCACAGGTAGTGGTCATGTGTGTGTGTGTGTGTGTGTGTGTGTGTGTGTGTGCGTGTGCGTGTGCGTGTGTGTTGTTTTCCTTTGAAGAAGGCCTTTTGGCTGAAAGCTCACTTATTCAAACGGTTCAAATGGGCCTGAGCACTACGGGACTTAACATCTGAGGTCATCAGTCCCCTAGAACTTAGAACTACTTAAACCTAACTAACCTAAGGACATCACACACATCCATGCCCGAGGCAGGATTCATTCGAGCCTGCGACCGTAGCAGTCGCGCGGTTCCGGACTGAAGCGCCTAGAACCGCACGGCCACCGCGGCCGGCTGCTCACTCATTCAGCAGTCTTTTTGTAGTAACTGTCTGCGACTCAGCATATCCAGTATACGGTGAGTACCAGTCTATCCTTTTCATAATATTGTCATTATTCCAACCTGTATTTTCCACAGCCCGCAATTGGTGTTTCCTGGCCCAACGACTCACGATGAATGGTTACAAGAAGTCAACAACTACGCACACAATAAATCTATTGAATACATCTATACAAACACAACGGTTCGTTGCACAGTGCAGGCTTTCACCGCTGGTATTTACTTCCTTCGTGAATTTTAATTTTGTGGTATTTGGTCCATCGTCCAACGCTTATTACTGGCCTAAAGTTTAGTCTCCTAATGCAGGAGGTATCATAGGAGGCTATAAATAGAGGTTTGGAGCTACTAGTGAAAAATATCGAACTGAAGAGAAAGCCTTCCTCTCATTTCCGAAGACAGTTACATATGTCATCAGTAGGGAACTAAGAAGACACGGCGTTAGCACAGCGTTCAAATAAACAAGAAAGATTCGAGAACATTTGAACACTGCAAAAAAACCTGCGCCCGCCACTGTTTATAGCAGCAGTACACAAAAAACTGTTGCACTGCGATCAAGTGTAAATAGGAACTGCAAAATGAAGCATTATTTTTCTTTGTCATCAGTCTTTTGACTGGTTTAACGCTCCCCGCTACGAATTCCTCTATTGCGCCAGCCTTTTCACCTCAGAATAGCAATTGCAACGTACGTCCTCAGTTATTTGCTGGATGCATTCTAATGTCTGTCTTTCTCTACAGTTTTGCCCTCTACAGCTCCATGTAATACCATGGAAGTTATTCCCTGAAGTATTAACAGATGTTCTATCGCCCTACGCCTTCTTCTTATAGGTGTTTTCCATATATTCCTTTCCTCGCCGATTCAGTGAAGAACCTAATTATTTACCTAATCAGTTCACCTAGTTTTCAACATTCTTCTTTGGCATCACATCTCAAATGCTTCGATTCTCTTCTGCTCCAGTTTTTCCACAGTCCAGATTGCACTACTATGCAATGCTGTCCTCGAAACATACATTCTCAAAAATTTCTTCCTTAGATTAAGGCTTACGTTTGATACTAGTAGGCTTTCGTCGGCAGGAATGTCCTTCTTGACAGTTCTAGTCTGCTTTTTATGAGTTCTTTTGCTACGTGAGTATCAGAATCCTTTCACTTCGTCTACTTTGCGATCCGCAATTCTGATGTTAAGTTCCTCGCTGTTCTCATTTCTGCTACTTCTCATTACTTTAGTCTTTTTTTGATTTATTCTCAATTTAAATTTTGTGCTCATTAGGCCGTCCATTCCATTCGACAGATCCCATAAATGTTCTCCACTTTCAACTGAGGATAGCAATGTCATCAGCGAATCTTATCGTTAATCTCCTTTCACCTTGAACTTTAATCCCACTCTTGCACTTTTCTTTTATTTCCGTCATTGCTTCTACGATGTATGTGTTGAACAGGAGGGGCAAAAGACTTCATCCCTGTATTACACCCTTTTTCATCCAAGCAGTTCGTTCTCAGTCTTCCAGTCTCATTGATCTTTCTTGGTTGTTATACATACTGTATGTGAGCCTTCTTTCCTTATTGCTTACCCCATTTTTCTCAGAATTTCGAACATCTTACACCATTTTACATTGTCGAACGCTTTTAGCAGGTCGATAAAATCTATGAATGTGTCTCGATTTTTCTTCAGTCTTGCTTCCATTATCAATTGCAACATCAGAACTGCCTCTCTGGTGCCTTTACGTTTTCTAAAACCAAACTGATCATCACAGATTCTCAATTTTCTTTTCCAATCTTCCGTACATTATTCTTGTGGATGCAAGAGCTGTTACGCTGATAGTACGATAATTTTCGCACTTGTCTGTCGGCTCTTGCAGTCTTGGGAATTGCGTGGATGATGTTTTTCCGAAAGTCTGACGGTATTTCGCCAGTCTCGAATACGTGCGAAAGAACCGAAACCACACATATGATAGTAATTTACAGAAGTTGTTGCTGCCACTGAGCGTAGGTCATCTCAAGCAGTTTCCGAGTGACCACTGGGAAAGGAACTGCATGTAATGAAGATTACGAGCCGGGTACCTCACAAAAGGTCCTTTCTCACACAAGCACATAAAGCTACGCGTGTTCAGTGGGCCAAACAACACTGGGCAGTATCCGGCTGGAGGTGTGAAGTATGGTCCGACGAATCGCGACCTTGGCGTCTGTTCAGGGGATGTAACTCATCGGGTGCACCTATGTTCCAATGACGGGTGTTTAACACACAGTATGCGGTGGGTGAAGTTGGGACAGCAGTTGGTTCAGTTCTTTTTTTATTATTGTTTGTGTGAGAAGGGAGACTTGTAACATGACATGGGCTCACTCAGATTACGGGAACAAGAACCAGATTGTTTATTAAAACATTCTGACTGATCTTATGTTGTCGCTGCTGCATCTTCATGATAAGAATGCTGTGAGTCCGAACAAATTTGTGGACTCTGTTCTATGCCGCTCTGAGGCGATTACCAAGTCTAGAGGCGGTGTTGCACCATATTAGCATGTGATGTCTCCTCAGATGACTAATTTTTTCATTGTGTTTACATCAAGTGTTTCAGCGCTGTCCCGGCACGTTTTATCCGCACAGTGTCGCTATGATTCTCTGTGCAATTGAAGGAGTACTTTGACCGGGTGCATAAAAACGTGTGTCAGAGACTTACAGGATTTATTCTTGACATCAAAGCATAACAAAAAATTGATATGAATATGTGTCCAAAAATTCTTCGCTAGGGAATTATGAAAGAAATTCCCTGTAGTGACTCTTAATTGTGTAATCTACCTCAAATGTGCATTTTTATTCACTTTCTTGTTTACAGCTGGTCATGCAATTTGTTTTGTTTCTACTGATTTTTTGTCGTTTGTTCTATTTTAAGATAACTTCCATCGCAACATCTCACAACGATGAATCCAGTGTCTGAATTGACGGATAAGCACTACACGTACGGCCTAGCAGATGGTAATGTCGACGCAGCACATTAACTTTATGCTTAACGTTATCCTGGGCGGCGGTTAGCTTGTATAAGAACGACTCCACCAATGCCTGCCAGAGAAGCTCATTTGACGAGAGAGCTACGGATGGTGGGAGACCACACGATACACGAACGCCTGAGCTTGAATGACGGGTTCTTCTTACTGCGTATGAAACTCCGTTAACTAATACAAGAAGAACTGCGAGAAAAGTCGTTAATCACGCGACGATCTTGAACGTCCTGCATGAAAATCTTCTGTCATCACCTTCAACAGATGCAAGGCTTAAATGAGGCATACATTCAACCAAGAACAACTTTCTGTTAACTCATGTTAGGGCAGAGTGCTGGTTTTCTGCAGTTCTTAGAATGTACCTTATTCACTAGGAATGTGCTCTTGCAAAACAGCATCATATAGTAGTGAATCATGAACTATGGTTAAACCGGAACAGAGGAGAATGGAAGCACTTGAGATGTGGTGCTACAGAAGAAAGTTCAAAATTAGGTTGACTGGTAAGATAAGGAATGAGGAGGTTGTCCGCAGAATCGGCGAAGAAAGGAACACATCAAAGATAGCGACAAGAAGAACGGGCAGAATGATGAGACATGTATTAAGATATTTCGGAGTAACTTCCATGGTACTAGAAGAAGCTGTAGAGGGTAGAAACTGTAGAGGAAGACAGAAGTTGGAATACATACAACAAATAAATGAGGACTTAGGTTGCAAGTGCTATTCTCAGACTGAAATGTTAATCGTTTCGTAAAATATTTAGTTTCTTAAGAAAAAAGTTAATTTTTAAAAATTAATTTGTTTTTATTTAATTTTTAGATATAAATAATATATTATTTATTCTTTAAGGGATAAGCTTTGAAGTTATTAACCTATAATTTTTTTATTTTAAAATATAAATAGGGTTTAAACCAGCTATCTTCAAAACTACATTTCAGTTCATTATTTTAAAATTTGATTTCGTGGTGGGCGGCAACAAAGAGAAGACTGATAACTCAATTACCATAAGAAACGCGTATGGACTTATGAAAACACTTATGAGAAGCGAGGTTCAGCCTCAACCTGTGGAATCATTCATGATCATAAAACTGGTCCCTACTTGTTTCAGTCGTACTGGACAAATGTATCTGCAATTTATCAGTCATGAGCTGCTTCATTTACTTGAAGATGCACCCATAAACATCGTCCAAGGAATGTGGTTCATTAACGGCGGAGCACCACATCACTTTACAAGGATAGTACACCACAGTCTCGATGACCAGTTTTCAAGCAGGTGGATTGGTTGAGGGGGATCCATTTTGTGGCCTCCACAATCGCTAGATTTAAATCATATAGATTTGTTTCCTTTTGAGGACATTTAAAATCAACTCCTCTACCCAATGTCGGTGTAATAAGGCAGCATATCCAAAACAGATTTGACCGGGTATGGAACACACGAAGAGTTTTTTCATAAAGTACGGCAGAGTATGGAACGCAGTCTCGGTGGCTGTATCAAAGCAGAAGGTGTTTACTTCGAACAATTTTTGTCATTCTAGATGTATTTGGTAAATGTATAATTTTTACTATAAATTTAAATCATTTTACATCTTCCCAACGAAAGATTGTCGGAACCACGCTCATATGACTTTTCAGTAATGTTTTTATGTCAAGAATATATCCCTACAGTTTGTGACAAATGTTTTTGTACAACTTATAGACAAGAGTGTAGCAACTAACAAGGGGACTACGCCTACACCTCATGACCGATTTCGCCCAAATTCATAGTACACGCAGGGCTTGGCCAGGAATGAAAGTGACGAAAGCGGGTGCAAAAAAAATTTTTTTTGGTGCAGTCGGGTGACGCATGTGGAACGCATGTTAACTTAGTTACCATGTAGCGGTTGGCGCCGCGGGGAGAGCACAGTAGGTTAACCGAGGTCATGGTAACCGCTCCCTGCACAGAAACTTAATTATTTTCCATTTTTACGTTACTTACACTGTATATGAACCTCATTACTTCTCGGTACATCTACATCTACATTGATACCATGCAAATCACACCTAAGTGGCTGGCTGGCAGAGGGTTCAACGAACCACCATCAAAACAATTCTCTATCACTCCGGTCTCGAGCAGCGCGCGGAAGAAACAAACACATATATCTTTTCGTACGAGCGTTTTACCCTATGTAGGCAATATCAACAAAATATTTTCGCATTCGGAGGAGGAATTTGGTGACTGAAATTTTGTGAGAAGATTCCATCGCAACTAAAAACGCCTTTTATTTATTTTTATTTATTTATTTATTGTTCCGTGAGACCAAATTAAGGAGAAGTCTCCATGGTCATGGAACGAGTCAATACATGAAATTATAACACGATATTAGAAACAGATAAAATAAAATATAAAAAAAACATATTCAGGTGACAAGTCGTAAGTTTAAATGAAGGCAATCAACAATGTAACACTGGAATTTGCTTAATTTTTTAGCTCTTCCAGGAGCTCCTCGACAGAATAGAAGGAGTGAGCCATGAGGAAACTCTTCAGTTTAGACTTAAAATAGTTTGGGATACTGCTAAGATTTTTGAGTTCTTGTGGTAGCTTATTGAAAATGGATGCAGCAGAATACTGCACTCCTTTCTGCACAAGAGTCAAGGAAGTGCATGCTACATGCAGATTTGATTTCTGCCTAGTATTAACTGAGTGAAAGCTGCTAACTCTTGGGAATAGGCTAATATTGCTAACAACAAACGACATTAAAGAAAAAATATACTGTGAGGGCAATGTCAGAATTCCCAGATTTTTGAATAGGGGTCGACAAGAGGTTCTCGACCTTACACCACATATAGCTCGAACAGCCCGTTTTTGAGCCAAAAATACCCTTTTTGAATCAGAAGAATTACCCCAAAAAATAATACCATACGACATAAGCGTATGAAAATATGCGAAGTAGACTACTTTTCGTGTTGAAGTGTCACTTATTTCAGATACTGTTCTAATGGTAAATAAAGCAACATTTAGCTTCTGAACAAGATCCTGGACATGGGCTTTCCACAACAGCTTACTATCTATCCGAACGCCTAGGAATTTGAACTGTTCCGTCTCGCTTATAATATGCCCATTCTGTCCGATCAAAATATCGGTTCTTGTTGAATTGTGAGTTAGAAACTGTAAAAACTGAGTCTTACTGTGATTTAGCATCAAATTATTTTCCACAAGCCACGAATTTATTTCATGAACTACATTATTTGTTACTGTTTCAATATTACACACAAGATCCTTCACTATCAAGCTGGTGTCATCAGCAAACAGAAATATTTTTGAATCACCTGTAATACTAGAAGGCATATCATTTATATAAATAAGAAACAGCAGTGGCCCCAGCACCGACTCTTGGGGAACGCCCCACTTAACAGTGCCCCATTGGGACTGAACATCACTACCACTCTCAATATTGCGGATAATTACCCTCTGCTTTCTGTTCTTAAAGTAAGAGGCGAACCAATTGTAAGCTACTCCCCTTACTCCATAATGGTCCAACTTCTGCAGTAATATTTTGTGGTCAACACAGTCAAAAGCCTTCGTTAAATCAAAGAAAACACCTAACGTTCGCAACCTTTTATTTAATCCGTCCAAAACCTCACAGAGAAAAGAGAATATAGCATTTTCAGTTGTTAAACCATTTCTAAAACCAAACTGAACATTTGACAGCAAATTATGTGAATTTAAATGCTCCAGTAACCTTGTATATACAACCTTCTCGATAACTTTAGCAAACACCGATGGCATAGAAATAGGTCTAAAATTGTCAACATTATCAATGTCTCCCTTTTTATAAAGTGGCTTCACTACCGAGTACTTTAATCGGTCAGGAAACCGACCACTCGTAAAGGAAAAGTTACAGATATGGCTGAGAACTGGGTTAACATACATAGAACAATACTTCAGTATTCTGCTAGATACCCCGTCATATCCATGAGAGTTCTTGGTCTTTAGTGATTTAATTATTAACTCAATCTCCCTTTTGTCAGTATCATGGAGGAGCATTTCAGGTAACAGTCTCGGAACACTTTTTTCTAAGAGCGCTATATGATTCCCTGTTGGGACTAGGTTTCTATTTAGTTCACCTGCTATATTCAGAAAGTGATTATTAAATACTGTACATATATGCGACTTATCAGTAACACGGACATTCCCACTACGCACTGATTCTATATCCTCGACCTGTCTCTGCAGACCAGCAACTTCCTTTACGACTGACCATATGGTTTTAATTTTATCCTGAGACTTAGCTATTCTATCTGCATACCACATACTTTTTGCCTTCCTAATAACATTTTTAAGCACCTTACAATACTGTTTGTAATGGGCTGCTGCATTTAGATTTTGACTGTTTCTAACGTTTTGATATAATTGCCACTTTTTGTTCTACAAGATATTCTTATCCCTCTAGTCAGCCACCCAGGCTGCCTGTTTGTGCTAGTGCCCTGTTTTAAACGTTCTAACGGAAAGCAACTTTCAAAGAGCACGAGAAAAGTCTTGAGAAAAGCATTATATTTATCGTTTACTGTGTCAGCGCTATAAACATCTTGCCACTCTTGTTCCTTTATAAGGTCTACAAAGGTCTCTACAGCAACTGGATCAGCTTTCCTGAACAGCTGATGACTATATTTAACACGTGTTGCAGCATAAAAATCTTTTAAAGTTAAAATTTGCGCATCATGATCTGAAAGGCCATTCACCTTTTTGCTAACAGAATGCCCTTCTAGTAATGAGGAATGAACAAAAATGTTGTCTATGGTTGTTCTACTGTTCCCTTGCTCTCTCGTTGGAAATAATACGGTTTGCATAAGATTATATGAATTAAAGAGGTCTACCAGCATCCTCTTCCTTGCACAATCACTTATACAATTAATATTGAAGTCACCACATATAACTAACTTTTTGTATTTCCTATAAAGTGAACCAAGAACCTCCTCTACCTTTAGCAAAAATGTTGTGAAATCGGAGTCTGGGGATCTATAAATAACAAAAGTTACAGGTTTAGCTCCGTTAAATTTAACCACACCTGCACAACATTCAAACACCTTTTCAGTGCAGTACTTTGAAACATCAATTGACTCAAATGCGATGCCGTTTTTCACATACATGGCTACTCCCCCACACCGCAAAGAGCTCCTCGAAAAGCAGCCAGCCGACCTGTATCCTGGTAAAGGAAGCCTCTGAATTATCTCCTTATTTAAGAAGTGTTCAGATATACCAATAATTTCAGATTCACTAACTTTATCTCTAATACCTTGTATATTTTGATGAAATATACTAATTCCCTCATTACTCGGATACCTAAGCTTTGTCAAAAGTGATTCCCTTGTTAGAGAGACTTCCCTTAAGCAGGAATACCTATCAGCTGACTTCAATCTAAAAAAGGTGCAGCTCTAACACCCACTACTGCAGGAATTTTCCCATGAGTGATCCCACCAACCCCACCTATGCTGTCACCTATAAGCTTTGCCAACCTCCCCTTCCCAAACCTGTTGAGGTGCAGGCCGTGTCTAGTGAAACCCGTCCTGCTGATAGACTCCACCGACACCACTGAAATGTGACCCATGCTTTCTGTCATCAGCGCACCCCCAAGTCTCATGTTATTACGCTTGACGGCTGTATTAAGATGAGGCCGATCGTGACGCTGAAACAGTTCCACGAAATGCACATTCGTGTTGCCAGTCTGAGTGGCTATCTTTTCCAGGTCACCATCTATATTATACTCCCCATCCCTATCAATACTATTACCAGCCCCACCCACAATCACTACCTGATCCTCTTTAGTAAAATCCCTACATACCCCCCCCCCCCCCCCCCTATGTTAACAGTCACCTGAGCCAACCCTGCATTAGGCTTCACAATGCTGGTGACCTGGTTGTTTTAGTGATGTACATCCCAGATCCTGTATCATGTCAGAGACACTCTTTCTCCTATTTCGCGATAATACAAAACGTGTTGCTCTTCTTTGAACTTTCTCGATGTACTTTGTTAAACGAATCTGGTAAGGATTCTGACCATGCAGCAGTACTCGAAGAGGACGGACAAGCGTAGTGTAGGCAGTCTCTTTAGTAGATGTGTTACATTTTCTAAATGTTCTGCCAATAAAACGCAGTCTTTGGTTTGCCTTCCCCGCAAGTTTTTCTACGTTCTTTCCAATTTATGTCCTTCGTAATTGTAATTCCTAGGTATTTGGCTAATTTACGGCCTTTAGATTTGACTGATTTATAGTGTAACCGAAGTTTCCTTTTTGCACTCTTGTGGATGCCCAAACACACTTTTTATTATTGAGGGTCAATTGCCAATTTCGCATCATACAGATATTTTTTTCTAAATCTTTTTGCAATTTGTTTTCATCTCCTGAACAGCTTACTAGACGATAAAAGACAGCATCATCTGCAAACAACCTTAGACGGCTGCTCAGATTGTCTCATAAATCGTTTATATATATAAGGAACAACACAGGGCCTATGACACTATCTTGGGGTACGCCAGAAATCATTTCTGCTTTACTCGACGACTTTCTGTCAGTTACCACGAACTGTGACCTCTCCGACGGAAAATCTCGAATCCAGTCACTTTACTGAGGAGATATTCCGTAAGCACGCAATATCACTACAAACCATTTTTGTGGTACAGTGTCAGAAGCCTTCTGGAAATCTATAAATACGGAATCAAATGTTCAAATGTGTGTGAAATCTTATGGGACTTAACTGCTATGGTCATCAGTCCCTAAGCGTACACACTACTTAACCTAAATTATCCAAAGGACAAACACATATACCCATGCCCGAGGGAGGACTCGAACCTCCGCCGGGACCAGCCGCACAGTCCATGACTGCAGCGCCTTACACCGCTTGGCTAATCCCGCGCGGCAAATACGGAATCAATTTGATATCCCGTGTCAATAGCACTCAACACTTCGTGTGAGTAATTTCTAAATCCGCATTGACCGTGTGTCAATAGACGTTTCTCTTCGAGGTAATTCATAATGTTCGAACACAATATATGTTCTAAAATCCTGCTGCATATTGACAATGATATTGGCCTGTAATTTAGTGGATTACTCCTACGACCTATATTGTATTTATTAATATTTTCATAAAAGGCATGAAAAGAAAAGGCGAGGGAAAATTTTGGGTTGCAAATAAATTTTCTGAAAGTCGTTGTAAGTGTACCCGAGATCTTCGTATATAAAATTTGATCCGTTTTGTGCAGTTGATGATTTACACGCTCTGAGGCGATATTCATCGTAAAAATAGGGGAAGCAGCAACTGTCTCGACGCTTTGCCAGATAGCAAGTGCGGTGTTTTAAAACTACATAGTTGTTTCAAGTTTCTATTCAAAAAGAAACTTGGTTTACGTTCATAGAGGATTCTTTCTCATAGCACAGTTTGAAACGTCCCCTCTGAAAAATTGTACAGGACTGAGCTTAAACTGACACACAATATTTTTAGCGCAACGCAATCTGACTTTCAGAAATCCCTACAAAAGAATGGCCCTGGCTAACATTAACCTATAGCTTTCACAAATCACTTACCTCACCAAAAATCTTCGTTACTCGAACTACTGCAATACAGCGAGCGCCACTACTGCCAGCTAAATAAAAGATTCAAACTACTGAAGGCACTAACTACTAATAGGCATAGTTAGCAAATGAAAGATTTTAATAGAGAACAAACAATGTATTTACCTTAATAATCATAATATACGTATATAGCAGTTCATGCCATCCAGTCTTACAAATTTCAAATCTCCGCCATTTCTCTCCCCACATCCACCACTGCTGGCGGCTCACCTATAACTGCGCAACGCTACACGCTGTTAACATCCAGCTGCCCAACACTACAATGGCACACAACAATGCAATCTAGCCACAGACTGCACACAGCACAGCCAGTGATTTTCATGCAGAGCGCTACGTGGCGTTACCAATAAGAAAACCTAAACAGCCTACTTACATAGCCCCCATGCTTCCCACAAAATGTTTTACAAATTGTTTTGGGCACTGGCCAATACAGATTTGAAAAATTTTTTCATAATTACAGTAAGAAAAATATCAAATGCACACACTTATTAATACAATGTTGGTCAAAAGCTAAAATTTTCTCACAGTCCATAAAGACAGTCCTGATCATTCATCACAGTAAAACTGCCGTTTCTTTTCTCAAAGTCTGAGCAGTAAAAGACAATGCGCACAGAAGTAGTGGATTTCCATGCAGTCTTGAAGAAGTAGTGTTGTCCTTCCAACGGAAAGACAGTGCTGACTCTTGACATGCTGACAGGTAATGGGCCACAACAGAGCAAACCCACAGCAGAGTCATTCGAAGTTTTGAAGAATATTGGTAGGTAGGTCATCACAGAGCAGACCCACTGTAGTCCTGGTAGAGATTATGGTATTGGTAGGCCACCAGAGCTGCAGACCCACTGCAGTCCTTGCAGAAATAATGATATTGGTGAGTCATCAAAGGTGTAGACCCACTGTAGTCCTTGTAGAGACGGTCAGCAGTCACCTGTTGCGACTGTGCAGGTGCACAATCACCATTGAAGAGTCTTGCAGATAATATAGCAAATCCATAAACCACCACTTGTGCACTCACAAAGTTTTTTTTTTTCTAATTGTCCTTAGAACCAACAATGCTGTTAACCAGTCCCTTGCTGAATTATTAACACACGTTCAAACACTATCAGTCCCTACTTCTCACATGTTGTCCATATACTATGACCAACAGAAACGTGTGCAGTGAAATGTAACTTACAAGTTACTTAATTTGATGAACTGCTGTCAATTACAATTTTATAACAGAAGAATACAATTACAAAGGTACAAAATACATCATTAAATAACATAATAGTACATATAACATTTGTAGTAATAAGGGCTTTACAAGAGAATCAAACTAAAATATACATCAGTGTTACAGGAATTATGACATAAGTAAATACATAAAAGATCAGAATAACTTTTGAAACATCAACTTTACACATGAGCATTAAAACAGAACAGAATTAATAATGTCTAACATCTTTACAAAGTAAATAACATATTATTAATGCAAATTATATTTGGGGATAACAGTATTCCTCATCATAGTCATGTAGCTGAGTATTAGAAAAATTCTACAACATAAGTCTTATCAGATAAACATATAAAGACAGGAAGAACATAAATATACAAGGGTACACAAACACATAGTGGAATAATACAAAAGGAAAGGACAGGGTTTGTTTTACTGCAGTATTTCGCAAACAAAACTTTCTTTACTTCTTGGAGATCTCCCTTCATTCATCATTATTCCCAAAAAGTCCTATCGATACCTGCTTTCTGTATTCTATTCATATTTCCTTCAAAATAATTATTTCTCGGTGTACAATACTCATTTTGGCCCAAATCTTTTTCATATAACTTCTCAATGCATTCTTCCCTATTGTCCATAGTCAGTTATTTATATAGTACACCCCTCTTAAGGTAACTTAAATCTACTGAGCTCAGATGCATAATCTAAGGGCGAGGCAATGCAGCAGCACAAAACAATTAATACAAACAGCAATGACAAAAAAATGGAAATTGGTGAAGCAAGCAGCATTATAGAAATTAGCAAAGCAATTGCAATATTACAACTAATATAAGGCAATGTGCAGCAAACAATAAAAATAAATCAGTAGGAAAAGTGGCTTAACAGAGTAATACAAATTCAAATTCAGTAACATTATGCCTGGCAAAGAGCAGCAGCAAATGCAATAACTTATATCTAAACATGACAAATCTCAAGCAGAAAAAATATTACAGTAAACATGGCCATGTCTAATACCTATGTCACATCTTAGTGTCTATGTAATTAATGTGGTGCACCACAAGAAGTTATTCTACCAAAAAAATTACCAAGTAGTTGAAAAGAAAATTCAGTATGCAATTCCTGTAAAGGGAAATGTCTTTTTATGCTCCTTCGTTTTTTTTTGAATAGATCATAAAATTATTTACTGGATCTGTAGGCATAAAATATTTATACTAGTACATCTATTAAATTTTATTTTAACCAATGCTGCTGCAGCTAGAAACTTGATATTAAACAAAATGAGTAAATAAATACATAAAGCAATCCATATGGCATTTCTCTCAACTAGCAAGACAATAGCCGTGAAATGTTTCTCATCATTTCATTAGGCATTTTCGGTAAATATCATAAATTAGGAGCTCCACAGTGTAATCATATTTTTTCAAGTTTGAGTGTGTCGTATTTGCGATGCTTTCTACAAAGAAATGTCAATAGCGAGGATAATGGCCTCCCCCCTTTTTTTTTCTACCTGTGCCTCTGAAAAGGCACACGCTAATGGCTTTTTCTCCAGGTATCTGACACAGCTGGCCGCTCAAGATGCATTACGTCAAGGTCATTTGGCTTTCTTACCGAAATATTTACGACACCAGTTTGCACTACTGTGACAGTCTCATATAAAAATTTCACAGTTCGAGAATTTGCGATGCAAATCTGTAGGAACAAAATCCTATAAATATAACATTGTCCAAAAAATTTTCGTCGGCATTGTAGTACATTCACGCATTTACACACATTTTGTAACTCTTAAAGTACGATTCTTGGTTTCCAACATCCTTTTCCACAAATCAGAGTCCCTAACCACTACTCATTATTCCTTACCTTATTCGTCGACACTTCTTCAATATTTCATCATAACAGATAAGTAGCATAATGAAATAACTCATATAGCATCAGCCTATTAATCATAAACATACCTCAGCAGCATAATACACATCGTCGTCATAATAATAACATCATAACACCTCAGTCAAATCTCAAAATCGTCGTAGCTTCCTCCAATAATTTCAAAACCAAAAGTAAATTCTCTGCTCATGTGAAAAGTGTCATCTGCCTCAAATGTACTTTAAAAATCGTGATCCCATACCAAATATATCATTCAAAGCTCTCATAGTATCACAATGGTTCCGAAAAAATATGAACAGTTCACACAGTACAGACAAAATACAGTTTCATAAGTGTGAAGTTATCCAACTGTGTAATTGTGTAAACATGTGTCACTGATGTAGTGAAAAAAGTTTATCTCTCAGTTAAATGATCAGATAGCTGTGTAATTTATGTGTTAGAGGAACATGGTACCGATGTGTAAAGCTGTATAAGCAAATACCATATTAGCTAGGGTTCCTTGTGCTTGCCAAACACATGGTACACAAAGTAGGCGTGTACCACCCTGAGGATTAATGTAATTATACCCTCAGGTGTTACAGATTACAGCAATGGAATGAAATGTATCACGGAAAACTTTCTTTGTAATTCAAAAATCTTGAAAAATAAATGGTTTAAGTACAAAATTAAGCACTCAAATGCGTGTCCTGTAGTGCTAAATGTGTGTCTTGCTGTAAGATAATTCTGTGGAAGTGCCGTAGTTATCGTCCTCTGTAAGCTAAGTTCTGCTGAAGTCAATGTACTTACCTCATCATAAACGAAAGTGAAATGCTTTGCGTATAGATATCGTACTTATTACATACCTTACTGTGATCAAGAAAGTACTATAATGTAACGTATTGTTGTGCTATGAAAGAGGCTGTCTCATTGTAGCTATACCACAAAAGTTACTACTAAAATACGTTTTACTTTCCAGAATAATTCAGAAAAACTGTGCAGATATAAAACAGAAACACCACAAAAGCAACATTGTAAATAGTCACTCATTAGTAGCGTCGTGATAAAATCGTGTAGCTGTCACATAAACTAATCACTGTGTCATCTGGTATCTCACTGAAAGTACTTTAAATACAGAATGTATTTTCAAGTAAACCAAAATGTTGCATTAAAATCTCATTAGCAGTATATGTTCTAAGTATGTAGGCCTTAGAGTCGTTATGTAATCGTGCAACTAACAAGCACACAATAGTTTTAGCGCAACGCAATCTGACTTTCAGAAATCCCTACAAAAGAATGGCCCTGACTAACATTAACCTATAGCTTTCACAAATCACTTACCTCACCAAAAATCTTTGTTACTCGAACTACTGCAATACAGCGAGCGCCACTACTGCCAGCTAAATAAAAGATTCAAACTACTGAAGGCACTGACTACTGATAGGCATAGTTAGCAAATGAAAGATTTTAATAGAGAACAAACAATGTATTTATCTTAATAATCATAATATATATAGCAGTTCATGCCGTCCAGTCTTACAAATTTCAAATCTCCGCCATTTCTCTCCCCACATCCACCACTGCTGGCGGCTCACCTCCAACTGCGCAACGCTACGCGCTGTTGACATCCAGCTGACCAACACTACAATGGCAGACAACAATGCAAACTAGCCACAGACTGCACACAGCACAGCCACTGATTTTCATGCAGAGCGCTACGTGGCGTTACCAATAAGAAAACCTAAACAGCCTACTTACAAGTTTATCAGCAAACTACACTTGTAACGCATAATTTCATCAAATATCGGCGAGGGTAGCTGGTGATGTACAATGGAATGTATTTATATGCAGTCTTCTCGGGATGTTATTTCCCATTCTGTCTACATAAGCCGATTTTATCCGTATCTGGAACCTACTGAACACGTGTGGCTGCCAAGTGCTAACACAATACAAAGTCCTGTAAACTTTAGTTGCGATATACTTTAATTACAATTGTTGTTGTTGTGGTCCTCAGTCCTGAGACTGGTTTATTGCAGCTCTCCATGCTACTCTTTCCTGGGCAAGCCTCTTCATCTCCCAGTACCTACTGCAACCTACATCCTTCTGAATCTGCTTAGTGTATTCATATCTTGGTCTCCCCCTCTCTACGATTTTTACCCTCGGCGCTGCCCCCCAATATTGAACTGGTGATCCCTTGATGCCTCCTACCAACCAATGTCCTACCAACCGATGCCTTCTTCTAGTCAAGTTGTGCCACAAACTTCTCTTTTCCCCAATCCTATTCAGTACCTCCTCATTAGTTATGTGATCTACCCATCTAATCTTCAACATTCTTCTGTAGCACCACATTTCGAAAGCTTCTATTCTCTTCTTGTCTAAACTATTTATCGTCCGCGTTTCACTTCCATACGTGGCTGCACTCCATACAAATACTTTCGAAACGTCTTCCTGACACTTAAATCTATACTCGATGTTAAGAAATTACTCTTCTTCAGAAACGCTTTTCTTGCCATTGCCAGTCTACATTTTATATCCTCTCTACTTCGACCATCATCAGTTATCTAGCTCCCCAAATAGCAAAACTCCTTTACTACTTTAAGTGTCTCATTCCCTAATCTAATTCCCTCAGTATCAGCCGACTTAATTCGACTACATTCCATTATCCTCGTTTTGCTTTTGTTGATGTTCATCTTATATCCTCCTTTCAAGACACATTCCATTCCGTTCAACTGCTTTTCCAAGTCCTTTGCTGTCTCTGACAGAATTAGAATGTCATCGGTGAACATCAAAGTTTTTATTTCTTCTCCATCGAATTTAATACCTACTCCGAATTTTTCGTTTCCTTTACTGCTTGCTCAATATACAGATTGAATAACATCGGGGAGAGGCTACAACCCTGTCTCACTCCCTTCCCAACCACTGCTTCCGTTCATGTCGCTCGACTCTTATAACTGCCATCTGGTTTCTGTTCAATTACGATATCTTTTTGGAAAGTTATTTGCAGAGTCCTCATGGTCCCTGGAAGTACAATCCTTTCTTGGAAACTTCTTTGCAATTCCAATTTTTCCTTTGCCTTTCCTTTCCATACCGTCTATCAATATATCAATAAACACAATATATTTACAATTATTTCGGTTGATTTTCAGTGTAAGTAACGCAAAAATTGAAAACAAAGGAAGTTTCTGCAAAGGGATTTGGATTACTGTTCTGCACTCTTTTCGCTGCGCCAACCGCTGCGTGGCAACATCTTAACGCAAACTGCTCATGAGTAATGGGAACCGTGAAAGAATGGTATTTTTTCTAAACGCTTGACCATCTGGAACTCTCAGGTCCGTCATTCCCATTTCTAGCTCAGCCTTCTATATGCTACAAATTTGAACGAAATCCGTCCTGTCGTAAATGTCACATTAATCAGTACCAGTCTAAAGAAAGAAATATTTGTGTTCACGCGACGCATTCGTTCAACCGAACGCTTGTGCAGGTAGGGGCCACATTTAGGCCACCGGCGAGGTGTCGGTGGGGCGCAGAGGCGTGGGCGGTGCGCGTTGGATACAGAGCACGTCGCGCGCCGTGCATAATGCGGCACGCTGCGGGTGGCTGGGTATTTCTGGACGGCTGGCATTTCGAGTTGGTAAGTTAACTTCGGCAAATCGTGTTCCGCTGATGGGCTCGCGTCCCCAACCTGCGTCATCCGCCCACGAGCCGGGCGGACGCAGAACAAGGCCCGCGGGCTGCGGGCTGCATCAACGTCGCACGTGTGGAGGGAGCCCTCGCAACGCGCGGCACGCCTGGCAATGAAGGCACAGTGCGGGCGGCTGCGAGGAGGGGCAGCGGAGGGGGCCAAGCGCCTCTCCCATGTCCTGCCTACCTCTCTCTGTCTTTCTTTCACACCTTGCCTCTCCATGCCTCCCTCCCTACCTCTCTCTCTCTCTCTCTCTCTCTCATACAAACAGAAGTGCGCACAATTACTACCTCGAAGAAAGGTTAATATTCCAGGAGGTGACAGAACATGTTTCTTTGAAACATTTACATCTACATCTACATACGTACTCCGCAATCCACCATACGGTGCGTGGCGGAGGGTACCTCGTACCACAACCAGCATCTTCTCTCCCTGTTCCACTCCCAAACAGAACGAGGGAAAAATGACTGCCTATATGCCTCTGTACCAGCCCTAATCTCTCTTTGTGGTCTTTCCGCGAAATGTAAGTTGGCGGCAGTAAAATTGTACTGGAGTCAGCCTCAAATGCTGGTTCTCTAAATTTTCCTCAGTAGCGATTCACGAAAAGGACGCCTCCTTTCCTCTAGAGACTCCCACCCGAGTTCCTGAAGCATTTCCGTAACACTCGCGTGATGATCAAAGCTACCAGTAACAAATCTAGCAGCCCGCCTCTGAATTGCTTCTATGTCCTCCCTCAATCCGCCCTGATAAAGATCCCAAACGCTCGAGCAGTACTCAAGAATAGGTCGTATTAGTGTTTTATAAGGGGTCTCCTTTACGGATCCCAAACGCTCGAGCAGTACTCAAGAATAGGTCGTATTAGTGTTTTATAAGCGGTCTCCTTTACAGATGAACCATATCTTCCCAAAATTCTAGCAATGAACCGAAGACGACTATCCGCCTTCCCTACAACTGCCATTACATGCTTGTCCCACTTCATATCGCTCTGCAATGTTATGCCCAAATATTTAATCGACGTGACTGTGTGAAGCGCTACACAACTGATGAAGTATTCAAACATTACACGATTCGTTTTCCTATTCATCCATGGTTATCTATATTTAGAGTTAGCTGCCATTTTTTACACCAATCACAAATCCTGTCCAAGTCATCTTGTATCCTCCTACAGTCGCTCAACGACGACACCTTCCCGTACACCACAGCATCATCAGCAAACAGCCGCACATTGCTATCCACCCTGTCCAAAAGATCATTTATGCGGATAGAACACAACAGCGGACCTACCACACTTCCCTGGGGCACTCCTGATGATACCCTCACCTCCGATGAACACTCACCATCGAGGACAACGTACTGGGTTCTGCTACTTAAGAAGTCTTCGAGCCACTCACATACTTGGGAACCAACCCCAGATGCTCGTACCTTAGTTAGGAGTCTGCAGTGGGGCACCGAGTCAAACGCTTTCCGGAAGTCAAGGAATATGGCATCCGTCTGATACCCTTCATCCATGGTTCGGAAGATATCATGTGAAAAATGAGCGAGTTGCGTTTCGCAGGAGCGAACAAAGTAGTCCATACACACTGAGGTTACCAAAGTCATGGGATACCTCTTGACAGCGTGTCGGACAATCTTTAGCCGTGCATAGCGCAGCGAGTTGACGTGGTAAGGACTCAACACGATGTTGGAAGCCCCCTGGGGAAATACTAAGCAATGCTGCCATTATAGCCGTCCACAATTGCGAAAGTGTAGCCGGTGCAAAATTTTGTGCAAGAAGTGACCTCTCGATTGCGTCCCAGAAAAGGTCGATGGGATTTGTCGGGCGATCTGAGTGACCAATATCCGCTCTAATATCCAGTATGTTTTTCAAACCAATCGCGGACAATTGTGGCCCGGTGACATGGCGCTCTATCATACATAAAAATTACATCTAAGAATTTTTAACATTGTACAGTCCTGTCAGCAACTGTGATAATTGAACACGTAACACGTCAGCGTCAGTTGCAAATATAAACCAATCTTTACCCGGGTTTCAGCCAAAATAATTTCGCCTTCTTCAGAAGCCAGTGACACTAAACTATTGCATGCCAAAGTTTGGCAATGTCAAGTATAAAACTGTAGCACCGTTGTAATCGGTCGTAAATCTACATTACTTGGGCTGAAGACAAACATCAGGCCCCACTGCGCGGACGAGGTCGGTAGGCCGCGAGAGCTGCGCCGGAACTCAAGTTCGATTTTCATTTGAAGTACATCTACCTAACTCTCTGAATCTCCCTTGCTCCTCCAAATATCTACTGGTAAAGGACCTCTTCAGCGGATCTTCTACAGAAAACACTTTCACACTAAATTTCCTCGTATACTCACCCGTTTTAGCACCATCTAGCGTAAATTGGGGCAACTCTCGCGGCCTACCGACCTCGTCCGCGCAGTGGGGCCTGCTGTTTCTCTTCGGCCCAAGTAATGTAGATTTATGTCTTGTTACTACGGTGCTGCAGTTTTATACTTGACAAGGCCACACTTAGGCATGCAATAGATTAGTGTCACTGGCTTCTGAAGAAGGCCAAATTATTTTGGTTGAAACCTGGGTAAAGATTGGTTTCTATTTGCAACTGAGGCTGACGTGTTACATGTTTACATCTTTGTCTGGAAATGCGAAGTCCATGAAAGGCGACAAATGGTTCCCAAGTAATCGAACACAATCATACCAGTCCACGCAAACACAGCAGAAGATACTATGACCCACCACCAGCTTGCACAGTGCCTTGTTGACAATTTGGATCTATAGCTTCATCGTGCCCGCGCTACACTCGAACCCTACCATCAGGTCTTACCAACCGAAATCGGAACTCATCTGACCAGGCCACGTTTTTACAGTCGTCTAGGGTCCAATCGATATGGTCATGAGCCAAGGAGAGGATGTCTGCAGAGGATGTCGTCCTGTTCGCAAAGGCATTCACGTCGGTCGTCTGCTGCCATAGGCCATTAACGCCAAATTTTGCCTCACCGTCCTAGTAGATACGTTACTCGTATGTTCCACATTGATTTTTGTGGTTATTTCACGCAGTGTTGCTCGTCTGTTACCACTGACAACTCTACTCAAACGCTGCTGCTCTCGGTCGTTAAGTGAAGGCCCTCGGTCCGTGATGAGAGGTAACTTAGAAATATGGTATTCTCCGCACTTTCTCGACACTGTGGATCTCAGAATATTCAATTCCCCAACTATTTTCAAAATGGAATGTCCCATGCATGTAGCTCCAACTACCAGTCCGCGTTCAGAGTCTGTTAATTCCCGTAGTGCGGCCATAATCACTTCGGAAACCTTTTCACACGAATGACATGACTACAAATGACAGCTGCACCAATACACTGCCCTGTTATACCTTGAGTACGCGATTCTACCGCCGTCTGCAATGTGCATATCGTTATCTCTCATGACCATGTCACCTGTGTGTACAGGGGGTGGACGAAATCATGGAAACACCAAAAACACAACACATTACAATGTCTAATACGGTGTAGGAAAACCGCTGGCTTTCAAAACAGCTTCCAATCGTTACGGAATGCTTAAATTCAGGTACAGTATGATTTTAAAGGGGGTTTTATGCCACTCTTCCCGCAAAACAGTGGCAGGTTCAGGTAAAAAATGGTTCAAATGGCTCTGAGCACTATGGGACTTGACTTCTGATGTCATCAGTCCCCTAGAACTTAGAATTACTTAAACCTAACTAACCTAAGGACATCACACACATCCATGGCCGAGGCAGGATTCGAAACTGTGACCGTAGCGGTTGCGCGGTTCCAGACTGTAGCGTCTAGAACCGCTCGTCCACCCCGGCCGGCGGTTCAGGTAACAATGACAGAGACCGCACAGCATCATCTCCAAAGTCGATCACAAAGACTGAATAACAGAGGGATCTGGTAACTGTGGTGACAGGGGAGATGTGACACTTTATCCTCATGCTAACAAAACCAATCCTGGACGAAGCGAGCTGTGTGAGAAGGGGCCTTGTCTCTTGGAACTTCGCATAACCATTGGGGAATAAACATTGCACGATGGGATGGACCTAATGAGACAAAATGGCCACACAATCTTTGACAGTAATGCTAACTTGCAGATTAACCGGCGAGGCCCATGGAATACCAGGTACGTCCACACAAAACATTACTGAAACCCCGCGCCATATTTCAGCCCTGGCAGCAAGAAGTCTGCATCGTAGTATTGGGATGGCGGACGCCAGGCATGAACTCGGGCAGAATTTAGAACAAGACTCATCTGACCAAACGACTTTCTTCCGTTGATCTGTAGTCCAGGTTTCATTGTTTCGGCACGTTTCCCTGTTACAGGTATTTGCATCTATAATGTGTGATTTTGGAATACTAGTTCGACATGGAATCCCCAGCTTGTGGAGCTCTCTTTGTTTTGGTTTGGTGCAAGCAATGGTTCTGCAGGGATTTTTGCTGTTGGCGTCCTCTTATTTTCGGTCACAGTCTTCTCCAACATCCGTCTCTCACGATCACTCATCATACATTTTCGTCCGTGTTGGATGAAGTTTTTCCGTTTCCCTGTGTGCCGTGCTGTGTCTCGCTTTGGTGCTTTGTGTAGGTTTCTCCCAGACCGTATCGTTCAGTTAGCATGGTTCCGTTGTTTGTCTTCTCGTGTTCACTCGCACCACTCGGTTTCATAAGCGTTGCCTGTCCGCTAGTGGCAGCAGCTGCGCTTATCGATATGTAGTTTGTAACGCCGAAAATGCGTATCCTCCTATTTCCATCTAAGGTACTATAATTTTTTTCCTTGTTTTGTTATCTCAAGATATGAAATTTCTGTCTCTTTATATATTGTAATTGTTTTACTGTTTGTATATATATATTTATGCATTTATGTCGATGTATAATTGGTTGTTTTGTAAATATTATTTGTATTTTTACGCTGGGTCTGGCCTAGGGAAAACTATACTATCGAACGAATACATCGATAGGTCGTGTGGAGAACCAAAGTGTTTAGGATCTTTGGTAGTGTTAACTCTGTCGCGTGGAGCGCGGGCAGAGGGAGTCTAGCTGGGGGTTACAGTGGAGCAGGTGTGTTGTGTGAAGCTCCCGCGAGTTGCCGCGCTTTCGGGGTTGGGCAGCATGTAATTGCGCTCGACTTGCGATGATAGTTTCTGACATGGTGTCGCGGACGGGAAGCATTAGCTGGCGCACATCAAGAGCCCGTTTCGTCTGGTGACCGTGTCGAGAAGAAGGCGCGCCAACATCCAGCTTCTGCAACAGCGACGGCCGACAATGAGTGACTGTCGCCACCTCCTCGATCGACGGCTTCAAACCTTCAATCAACCAACAAGGTAGACTGGAAGCACGTAAAGTTTTAGAACTGTATGGCAGACCTCAGCTTTTCAAACTGTACCATTTTCGTAACTATAATTACAGCAACTTAGCATGAACATTTGTTGCTCATTGTCCCAATTGCATTACCAAGCAGGGTCCCTTCCTTTTCCGAAATGAACCCGAGTGTCGTTGAAATTCAAACGCCAGCATTAAAGTAATATTATAGCATTTCACTGCTTTAATTTCAAAGTTCAGTTAAAGTATTCATAGCTGGCTACAATATTTAGATTACACAAGCACAAATTAAGAGTGCGAGTTTTGTTACCGTATTTTAGCTTACCTGTGACTGCAGCTCAGCTTGGTACGTACTAAATTTTACTATTGTTAATTGTTCAGAATCATTTAATTCAAGTTCAAAGTTAAATCTCTTGTTTCTAAATTGCGTAGATTCAAGTAGCTTTTGAAATGATTGTTGAGGTAGTCCAAGACTAACCATATTTTACTGAATTTCGATGTGCTTCAGAAAGAAAGCTCACTATTAACTTCAGTCACTAAATTAACTTTCGATTTTCCGGTTTTATTAATTCTTTTGCTAAATTAAGTCAGAGTGTAGCGAAATTTATTACTTCTGACAAACTTTCAGTTTTCACACTACACGTGTCAACCTTCAGTTGCCACGCTTCTAGTGCTAATTATATGTGTAATAACCTTTCTTTTTCAGTTACTATAGTAATTGTCCATAGGACTGGCGACCGTAATTTCCCCCAAATCTCAAATATCTAATTACCGCTAGTTAATTGTTAACGTAACGGCCGCACATTTACTTTCTTTATTAACTTTACCCCTTTTCAAAATTAATTTCCACCAGTTTCATTTGCATTTTTCCTTTCATTTAGATGTAACCCTTTCCTCCCTCTTTACCGACAGATTAACTTCGGTGACGATTGCTTTTCCCAAATTTCCATTAGGTACACGCGGTTTTATTTTTCACTGTCATTAAGGTCGATAAGTGAGGAGGAGGTTACAAGTTCTGCTGCCCTATCTTTGGGGGCGACCTCGTGCTTCTTCCGTGTGGTATGAGTGTGGAGTTCGGTTGGGGACGCAGGAGCAGCGAGGTCCACGCACAGCGCATCACGCCGGGACCGCTGGCGGCGTGTATGGACTGACGGATCGAAGGGCAGTGGTCACGATGGTGCACGACCCCGTCGAAACCGGATCCTGGATGTTTAAGTTGAGTGGATTGCAATTCGCATAGAGAAACCTCCACCACTGTGAAATCTCGCGATTCTCCAGTGACTTGGGTTCGTGTTGCTGCTCGTAGTGTCGCCGAGGCGAAAAGCAGTGAGCGGAGTACCTAGGGAAGGCGGATCTGATTAGCCTTCCTAAGCTTATAATTACTACTTACTATTTTCAGCTTCTTACGTTGTTAAGTTCAACCAGCGGTATTTTTCTGTCTCGTGGCCGCTAACGTCCCAGTTACCTGCCCTGGGGGTTAGTGTATGTAACGGCAGTGTACATTTCCTCGCCTTGCTGCCGCTGTCCGGTGAGGCGTGTAAAATTGACAGCCCCTTGATTGTAGGTTGAGTGGCGTTCTTCTACCTTAGTGGTAGTTATTGTTTCTTGTTCCAGGCGCTCTAAGCACAGTATACTGCGGGTGGAGCCGAGACCGCAGGTTCCGGCTTTGGCGTAATTTCACATCTAGAATTCGTTTTGTTGGATGTCAGGTAGCCTCACTAAAATTATCATTAGTCGCTCGTTAGACTACCACTAGTCCGAGTTACCATCTTGTGATTTGAATGCAACTCTTTGCTGCCTTTAACTTTGCACGCGAAAGTATTTTTGGTGTGACCTACTCAGAGGTTGATTCCTGGAGCATCGTCTGTCACAGGCCCTTGTGTTTTATTTTATTATTGTATTACTAAGTTACCATCATTTGTCTCACCTGTTTGGTGATCTGTTTTTTGCTTTTTTTAAATTAACTTTTGCTATGCCATTCGCCGTTTGACAGTATATTTGTTAAATTTTTTATAATTGCCATTCTGGCGTTAAAGGCCTTCAGCCGTGATTGTGGCTACTTGCAGTAAAATTCTGATTGCGACGACACTGGCTTGTCTTCAAAATTATTGGCGGTCTGTATTTTATGTATTTGTTAAATTTTAAATAATTGCCATTTTTCGCGTAAAAGGCCTGCAGCCGTGATAGTGGTTACGTGCCTTAAAAGTGTGATTGCGACCTCAATGGCTTGTTTTAAAAATTATTTACTAAAATAAATGAGTGAATAGTAATTGATTCGGGCCCAGTCCACAATCGTAACCCAATCCTGCCTTCCTTAATTACCAGGTTTCACCCTGTGTGTGGTATAAATCTTCGGTACGGTGCCTCTTGATACAACGAATACTACCTTGTCTACCGTGGCACCCACCATACGAACACAATTTGCCCACGGTCCAGTTCACTTAGCTTCAACAAAATGTAGTCTGGACTGCACAGAACTTGATTGACACCAGTGCACAGGTGCCGTTCATGGTCAGATACAACAGTGCCGTCTGCAGGCTTGGCCAGCACCTGAATTTATGTTCAAGCAATCACCCTTCGCGGCGTTTCTATATTTTTGTCTAACCAGCCTACACTCAAGGTGGCGTGTCGATTTCACGAACAACACAAGAAATTGTAGGCTAAAGGACAATAGCTGGTCAGTGAGAACGTTGAGATAAACATCCTGGGACATATTCATATTAACGTGAATAAGTAGGTCCAAATCACGGTACGAGGAACACTGCCGATACATCACAAAACCATCTCCGGCCTGAATTGCATCCTCCACACACTGCGTGTTAAATGCCCTGTTGGACCACCGATGCACCCGACGGCTAGAATTATTTGGGAAGGAACAAAATCGCGAGTCGCTGGATCACACTGCACTCCACACAGTCGAGTAGTGCCCACTTTGTGTTTTGTTTAGCCCATTGAAGACGTGCAGCTTTATCCGTCGCTGTGAGCAATGCCTGAGGCCATGTACCCGACAGCTAATTTCTGTTGTTTGGAGTTCTCTTCGCAATGTTCCCGCGGAAGGCGATAGGAACGCATTCACAGATCACGCGTATTCTTGTCGAGTCCTGTACCGATTGCGTTGACAAGGTGTGACACTCCTCTCTGATCACTGACATTTAGAATCTTTTTACGACAACTTCATGTTACTTGCCTGCAAGTCGTACAGCATTCGTGATAGACACGTTGACAGTCCATGTTGTTAAACAAATCGGGCAGGTTGATTGATTGTGTGGCCTTGGGCACGCCCAGACGCAGGAGATGCAGTGCAAGGGGAACAGACACGAATAGAACATAAGCCTCTAAGCCAGGAGTGAGGAAGACTTAGAAGATACATTGATATGTACAATAGGAAGCACCATCTGCCATCCACTTCCAGCTGTTTACAGAGTGATGTGCATTAAGGATAAGCCAAGCAACGACAAAGACGGTAAATAAAAAGTGTGTAAGGCAGGAAATGTGTGGAAGAATATTAAATCAGAGACAGGTCTATTTGGTCCCGGCGGAGGTTTAAGTCCTTCCTCGGGCATAGGTGTGTGTGTTTGTCCTTGGGATAATTTAGATTAAGTAGTGTGTAAGCTTAGGGACTGATGACCTTAGCAGTTAAGTCCTATAAGATTTCACACACAGGTCTATTACACATCATTTGTAACGAATACGTTTTCCAGTGAAATGCGTTCCAGTTTTTAACACAGAAGCTTTTTAGACACGGCCTATAGATCTGACGTAGAATCCATGTTTCACTGTATATTCGCCGCGCGGAGTAGCCGCGAGGTCTAAGGCGTCTTGTTACGGTCCACGCGGTTGCCCCCGTTAGAGGTTCGAGTCCTCCCTCGGGCATTGGTGTGTGCTTGTCCATAGCGTAAGTTAGTTTAAGTTAGATTAAGTAGTGTGTAAGCTTAGGGACCGATGACCTAAGCAGTTTGGTTCCATAAGATCTTACCACAAATTTACAAAATTTTTTCACTGTATATTCGCATAAATGAGTTCCAGAAGTATGTGAGTAGCTTTAATATTCATGTATTTTGTTGGATTCCTAGGATAATCCCCATCTCTGACATCAACGATAATCTTGGAACGTATAGTAGATACGTAAGAGTGGGCAACAGCGTGTCTTGCATCCAGACACAGCAAACGCTCTGCACGACCATGATACTACTAAAATTCAGATGAAACCAGCAGGCTAAAAAACCGAGTCCTGTCGTCTTTTAGACAAGGGTTATCGCTACCAGACTTACTAAAAACTCAAACACAGCCCACTACACTGATCTCGCCACGGACGCTGACAGTGAAGGAAATAAGAGGGGTGTTCAAAAGAAAAGGTACGAAACAACTCTGTGGGTATGATAGAAGGTTCCCTTTTGGGACTGACACTGTTTAACATATATGTATCTATGATACCAGACTTGCGTCCAGTCAACATAGCGTCCTTCGATGACGATACGGCCCATATACTGTCTAAGACAAAATAAGCGACGCACCACGAAGGAGTTATCCGAATGGGACGGAAATCATTAGATGTGATATACATGTACAAACAAACGATTATTCAGAAAATTTTGATGATTTATTCAAGAGAAAGAGTTTCACAAATTGAGCAAGTCAATAACGCTTCCCGGTGAGTCTCTAGACAAATTTTCGACTGGAATCTCGTTGACTGGAGTAGAATTGTCTCCACTGAGTGAGTCGCGTTTCGGACCGAGCCACGATGACCGATGTGGACGTGTCTGGTGACGGCACCGACAGCGGTCGGATACCAACTTGACTGTCACCCACTGTACGGCCTGCCAACCGGAAGTGAAGATCTGGAGTGCCATTTCTGTTCATAAAAGGACACTGAGCCGTACTGCGGCTCGTGTTGGTGCTGTTTGTGTGTTTCCGTCCAAATCAAATGGCTCTGAGCACTATGATTTGGTTGCGGTTGTTTGTCTTCTTCTCGTGTTGACTGGCGCCACTCGGTTTCGCAAGCGTCGCCTATCCGCTAGTGGCGGCAGCGGCGGTTGTCGATATGTAGTAACTGTTGCCCTGTCTTTGGGGCGACGTCGCTGTTTTTCCGCGTCGTGTGAGTGTGGCAGTTCGGTTGGGGACTCAGGAGGAGCCAGATCCGCACAGTGCGGGAACACGCCGGGAGCGCTGGCGGCGCGCATGGACTGCCCGAGGGCTGTGGTCACGAGGGTGCACGACCTCGTCGTAAACCAGATTCTTCAGGCTTTAAGATGAGTGCATTCAATTCGAGAAACCTCCACCATTGTGACATCTCGTGATACTCCAGTGACTTGGGTTTGTGTTGCTGCTCGTAGTGTCGCCGAGGCAAACAGCAGCGAGTGGAGTGCTTGGGGAAGGCAGACCTGATTAGCTTTCCTCGACTTTTTATTGCTATTTACTGCGTTCATGTTACAATTTGTTAAGTTCAACCAGCGGTATTTTTCCTGCCTGCTGGCTGCTGACGCCCCAGTTACCTGCCCTGGGGGGTTAGTGTATCTAACGGCAGTGTACGTTTCCTCGCCTTGCCGTTGCTGTCCGGTAAGCTTTCTTGACTGTAGGCCGGTTGTGATTCTCCCACTCTGGTGGTAGTGATTCCTTTCTCGTTCCGGGCGCTCACAGCACCGCATTCTGGGGGTGTAGTGCAGTCGGCCGGTTCCCGCTTTGGCGTTTTGTTCCATTCTTGCATTTGGTTTATTGGACGTTAGGTAGCTTCAGCAAGATTATCATTAGTCACTCGTTAGACTGCCACTAGTCTGAGCTACCATATTGTCAAGTGAATGCAAATCTTGGCTGCCTATCTCATCGCTCCCGAAAGTGTTTGTTGCCGGACCCTCTCATAGGTCGACTCCTGGAGCACCGTCTGTGACTGGTCCTTGTGTTTTACTATTGTATTATTTATTACCATACCTTGTAATGCATACATGAAAGGTTATGTATGTCTAGTTAATATTTCCGGTCGCCTTCTGGAATAAACTAGCAGTGTAAGGGTTGTGTTACATCTTATTTCACCCGTTTGGTGGTCAGCTGCCTGTTTCTATTAATTAACCTTTGCTTGTAATTGCTGTTTTACAGCTGGTTTCTAAATTGCTTTATATAATTATCGTTCCTGGCGTGTAAGGCCTTCAGCCGGAGTTGTGGTCATTTGCTTTAAAAATATAATTCGATATTTGTATTTGGCAGTAAGCCTTGTTGTTGTTGTGGTCTTCAGTCCTGAGACTGGTTTGATGCAGCTCTCCATGCTACTCTATCCTGTGCAACCTTCTTCATCTCCCAGTACCTACTGCAACCTACATCCTTCTGAATCTGCTTAGTGTATTCATCTCTTGGTCTCCCCCTATGATTTTTTACCTTACACGCTGCCCTCCAATACTAAATTGGTGATCCCTTGATGCCTCAGAACATGTCCTACCAACCGATCCCTTCTTCTGGTCAATTTGTGCCACAAACTTCTCTTCTCCCCAATCCTATTCAATACTTCCTCATTAGTTATGTGATCTACCCATCTAATCTTCAGCATTCTTCTGTAGCACCACATTTCAAAAGCTTCTATTCTCTTCTTGTCCAAACTATTTACCGTCCATGTTTCACTTCCATACATGGCTACACTTCATACAAATACTTTCAGAAAAGACTTCCTGACACTTAAATCTATACTCGATGTTAACAAATTTCTCTTCTTCAGAAACGCTTTCCTTCCCATTGCCAGTCTACATTTTATATCCTCTCTACTTCGACCATCATCAGTTATTTTGCTCCCCAAATAGCAAAACTCCTTTACTACTTTACGTGTCTCATTTCCTAATCTAATACCCTCAGCATCACCCGACTTAATTCGACTACATTCCATTATCCTCGTTTTGCTTTTGTTGATGTTGATCTTATATCCTCCCTTCAAGACACTGTCCATTCCGTTCAACTGCTCTTCCAAGTCCTTTGCTGTCTCTGACAGAATTACAATGTCATCGGCGAACCTCAAAGTTTTTATTTCATCTCCATGGATTTTAATACCTACTCCAAATTTTTCTTTTCTTTCCGTTACTGCTTGCTCAATATACAGATTGAATAACATCGGGGAGAGGCTACAACCCTGTCTTACTCCCTTCCCAACCACTGCTTCCCTTTCATGTCCCTCAACTCTTATAACTGCCATCTGCTTTCTGTACAAATTGTAAATAGCCTTTCGCTCCCTGTATTTTACCCCTGCCACCTTTAGAATTTCAAAGAGAGTATTCCAGTCAACATTGTCAAAAGCTTCTCTAAGTCTACAAATGCTAGAAACGTAGGTTTGCCTTTCCTTAATCTTTCTCCTAAGATAAGCCGTAAGGTCAGTATTGCCTCACGTGTTCCAGTATTTCTACGGAATCCAAACTGATCTTCCCCGAGGTCGGCTTCTACTAGTTTTTCCATTCGTCTGTAAAGAATTCGTGTTAGTACTTTGCAGCTGTGGCTTATTAAACTGATTGTTCGGTAATTTTCACATCTGTCAACACCTGCTTTCTTTGGGATTGGAATTATTATATTCTTCTTGAAGTCTGAGGGTATTTCGCCTGTTTCATACATCTTGGTCACCAGATGGTAGAGTTTTGTCTGGACTGGCTCTCCCAAGGCCGTCAGTAGTTCTAATGGAATGTTGTCTACTCCCAGGGCCTTGTTTTGACTCAGGTCTTTCAGTGCTCTGTCAAACTCTTCACGCAGTATCGTATCTCCCATTTCATCTTCATCTACATCCTCTTCCATTTCAATAATATTGTCCTCAAGTGCATCGCCCTTGTATAGACCCTCTATATAGTCCTTCCACCTTTCTGCTTTCCCTTCTTTGCTTAGAACTGGGTTTCCATCTGAGCTCTTGATGTTCATACAAGTGGTTCTCTTATTTCCAAAGGTCTCTTTAATTTTCTTGTGGACAGTATCTATCTTACCCCTAGTGAGATAAGCCTCTACATCCTTACATTTGTCCTCTAGCCATCCCTGCTTAGCCATTTTGCACTTCCTGTCGATCTCAGTTTTGAGACGTTTGTATTCCTTTTTGCCTGCTTCATTTACTGCATTTTTATATTTTCTCCTTTCATTAATTAAATTCAATATTTCTTCTGTTACCCAAGGATTTCTACTAACCCTCTTCTTTTTACCTACTTGATCCTCTGCTGCCTTCACTACTTCATCCCGCAGAGCTACCCATTCTTCTTCTACTGTATTTCTTTCCCCCCATTCCTGTCAATTGTTCCCTTATGCTCTCCCTGAAACTCTGTACAACCTCTGGTTCTTTCAGTTTATCCAGGTCCCATCTCCTTAAATCCCCACCTTTTTGCAGTTTCTTCAGTTTTAATCTACAGGTCATAACCAATAGATTGTGGTCAGAGTCCACATCTGCCCCTGGAAATGTCTTACAACTTATAACCTGGTTCCTAAATCTCTGTGTTACCATTATATAATCTATCTGATACCTTTTAGTATCTCCAGGGTTCTTCCATGTATAGTAAGCCTTATAAACGTATTTACTGCCATTCCTGGCGTCTGATACCTTCTGCTGTGTTTGTGGTCACTTACCTTAATATTTCAATGCCTGTAAGTTGTAACTGTAGCGACTTCTTAAACATTCTTAATTTATTGTCATTCTTGGTCGTGTAAGGCCTTCAGCCGTGATCACAATGGCTTGTTTTTTTTAAACATTATCTGTGTCTGTATTTTATGGTGATTTGCTAAATTGTGACACACTGTCAACACTATTATTTACACATTTGTTTACTCCTTCATTAATAACGTGTAGTATTTTTTATTTGTCGTTGAGATGGAATTACTGTTTTAAAAATAAATATGTGTAACTGTAAAAGGCAGCCACTAGTAATTGATTCCCGCCCCGTCCACAGTCGTAAGCGAATCCTGCCTTCCGCTGACTATCAGGTCACAGACACCTACGGTTCCCATTCGCGGCATCCTGACAGCACAGCGATACACTGACGATGTTGTACGCCCCTTTTTGTTGCCCATCATGGCAAGCCATCATTGGTTCACATTTCAGCAAGATAATGCCCGCCCGCAATGTGCTTGTCTTCGCTCTTGCCAAACCCTACCCCTACCAGCAAGGTCGCCGGATGTCTCGACAGTTGAGAAAGTTTGCAGCATTGTGCGTAGTGCCCTCCAACCAGCTCGGGATTTTGACGAGCTAATGCGCCAGTTGGACAGAATTTGGTACGATTTTCCTCAGGAGGGTATCCGACAACTCTGTCAATCAATGCCAATACGAGTAACTGGTTGCATAAGGGCTAGAGGTGAGCCATCTTTCTCTTGAATAAATCACAGTTTTTTTAAAAAAAATTCTAATAATTTGTTTGTCTGTATATGTATATCACATCTACCGATATCCATCCGAATCCGATAATTCCTTCGTGGTGCTTTGTGCTTTTTTGAGTTTTTACAACACCGTATTGAACATTCATGACAAAATTTACTGGACTCTGCTACAATTTGAAAACTGGTAGACGAAGTGACGGGTCAAAATAAATCCGGGCAAAAGTCAAACTACGTTTTATAGAAGAAAAAGATAGGATTTTCATACCCCACTGCTGCTATTCAAATATGATATTCCTTGGACTGACTCCGCAAAATATCTTGGAGATCACCTGAATGAACCTGTTACCTTTAAGAAACATATAACCGACGTTGCGAACAAAGCACACAGTGTATTAGCCGCCTTGTATTCATTATTAAACATAATGTCTTCTCTAAACATGAAAAACAATCTTGTACTTTATAAATCGGTAATAGACAAGTCCTGTTGTATGCCTATCCTATATGGGGCACACAGTCTAATGCAGCTTCACAAATCTCCCGTTAGGACCACTATGATTCACGACTTGCAAATAAAAACTGTTCCAGATGAGATCCAACACAAACTTCCTTCCTCAATCGACACACTCCTTCGTTAATTACCCATGCATGCTCTCAATGACCAGCACAAAAGTAAACGTCCTAAATTGGAATTGTTAGCACGTCGGTAATCCAAACTGAGGCTGACAATTCGCAAACAAGCTCCTTCCCATTGTTCTCACATATTCATGCGTGTTACCGGCCACACATCATTGTAAATAATGTTTTGTAATATTGTGAGGGGCCGGCCGGGGTGGCTGAGCGGTTCTAGGCGCTACAGTCTGGAGCCGCGCGACCGCTTCGGTCGCAGGTTCAAATCCTGCCTCGGGTATGGATTTGTGTGATGTCCTTAGGTTAGATAGGTTTAAGTAGTTCTAAGTTCTAGGGGACTGATGACCTAAGGTGTTAAGTCCCATAGTGCTCAGAGCCATTTGAACCAATATTGTGAGTTGTGGCGTTGTGATTGTAATATTGTACATTGTAAATATGTTTTGCTCTATTTATTTCACAATGTATGCTGTCCAATACTTATGTATACGGCTATTCGTAAATCTACCGTTAGTCACACTTTATTTATGACCTAGTCTTTGTAACACAAACTTGAATCCATGTTCTATAGCCATTTGTGTATTGGTATTGTCATTTTATAGGGCTTTTATTGGTTCAATGGCAATAAAAACTGCTAATTATACGGAATATTATGTAGCTGGGTGTAAGGACCAACAGGTCGGAACCCTCATCTATCAACTCTACTTCCGTTAATACTAAATAGCGTGAAAATGCGATTTACGCTGAGTGGAATCAATATCACCTCTAATAACTCTTGTTCGTCGGAGAACAAACCACATCGTTTAATGAGCACAAATTTTCTATTAGTTTGGATGAATGTATGACAGAATGCAATTACTTGCTAATTTTGGAAAACTGATTGGCGTGAATAAAGAATCAGTTTTGTTTCTTTAGGAAGGTTTTTTCTGAAATCGTGTTAGTTATGTGCAAGTACATCGTTTCCTTCGTGGTATTTTATGATGCTGAAACACAGTATATGTTCCAAAATTCTATTAAAAAGTAGTGTCAATGATATGGATCTACAATTCAGCGTTTACTTCTCTTTGGTTTCTTGTGTATTGGTGTGACCAGTGAAACTTTCTTGTCTTTATATACCTATCTTACATCAAGCGAACAGTTCTACACACATAAAAAAAAGTTTTCCATCACCTCGATTCCGAGAGTTCCGGAACCTGTACAGAAAATTGGAATAGAGATCAACATAAGCATCATTTCCGCCATTTTTATTGCTCATGAAAACACACATTGCTTGTCGTACCACCATAGAGAGAGACCTTCAGAGGTGGTGGTCCAGATTGCTGTACACACTGGTACTTCTAATACCCAGTAGCACGACCTCTTGCATTGATGCATGCCTGTATTCGTTGTGCCATACTATCCACAAGTTCATCAAGTCACTGTTCGTCGAGATTGTCCCACTTCTCAACGGCGATTCGGCGTAGATCTCTGGGTGGTTGGTCACGTCGTCCATTAACAGCCCTTTTCAATCTATTACAGGCATTTTAGATAGGTTTCATGTCTGGAGAACATGCTGGTCACTATAGTAGAACGATGTCGTTATCCTGAAGGAAGTCATTCACAAGATGTGCACGATAGGACACGAACTGCTGTCCATGAAGACGAATGCCTCGCCAATATGCTGCCGATGTGGTTGCACTATCGGTCGGAGGATGGCATTCACCTATCGTACAGCCGTTATGGCGCCTTCCATGACCACCAGCAGCGTACGTCGGCCCACATAATGCCACCACAAAACAGCAGGGAACCTCCACTTTGCTGCACTCGCTGAGCCGTGTATCTAAGGCGTTCAGCCTGACCGGGTTGCCCCCAAACATGTATCCGACGGTTGTCTGGTTGAAGGCATATGCGACACTTATTCAGTGAAGAGAACGCGATGCCAGTCCTGAGAAGTCCATTCGGCATGTTGTTGGGCCCATCTGTACGGCGCTACATGGTGTCGTGGTTGCAAAGATGGACCTCGCCATGGACGTCGAGAGTGATGCTGCACATCATGCAGCCTATTGCGCACAGTTTGAGTCGTAACACGACGTCCTGTGGCTGCAAGAAAAGCCTTATTCAACACGATGGCGTTGCTGTCAAGGTTCCTCCGAGTCATAATCAATAGGTGGTGGTCATCCACTGCTGCAGTAGCCCTTGGGCGGCCTGAGCAACGCATGTCGTCGACAGTTCCTATCCCTCTGTATCTCCTCCATGTCTGAACAACATCGCTTTGGTTTACTCCGAGACGACTGGACAGTGTCCTTGTTGACAGTCCTTTCTGGCAGAAAGTAACAATGCGGACGCGATCTAACCGCGGTATTGACCGTCTAGACATGGCTGAACGACAGACAACGCGAGCCGTGTACCTCGTTCCTGGTAGAATGATTGGAAGTGATCGGCTGTCGGAGCCCCTCCTTCTAACCGGCGCTGCTCATGCATGGTTGTTTACATCTTTGGGCGGGTTTAGTGACATCTCTGAACAGTCAAAGGGGCTGTGTCTGTGATACAATATCCACAGTCAACATCTTCAGAAGTTCTGGGAACCGGGGAGATGCAAAACTTTTTTTGATGTGTGTATATGATTGCTAAAAATGAAATTCTTTTTACATGCTCTGAAAGGAACCTAACTGATGTACCTAACTGATGTACCAGAAGGCTTACTTTTGCTCTCACTTACGTCACTTCGCTACACCCTGGATATCTGTAAAGTCTTGTCATTGGATCACATTTAGTGTTGAGATAGTTCTTAATTCCATATATCTGTCTACAGCAGTAAACTATCTGAAACGCCATTCTCTGTAAATTAGGCTGCACTCCTTGTTAGTTTTACGCCCTCGTGACGTCAGATGAGCAACACATTATAGCTGGTGCCAGTGTGGTGATGTTCGTGTTTCAAAGTACCACGTGTATCGGAAACGAGCAGGTTGTTGTGTTACTTCAACGAATTTTTTTTTTCATCATTATGCACAGAATTACCGACGTCAGATATATTACGATCTTGTAACTTTTCATATCAATAGATTAACTGAACATACAGTAGACCAGTACTGTGCACTATCACCAAAATAATACCCACATTTAACCTAATGCAGTCACTGTCCGGAAAATAATCGCGAAATGCTTCAAACACATCGTTAGTTGAAGAAATAATCTTGTTCCAATACATGTCATTTGTTGTTGTCTTTTCGATACAGCCTGCGTTTCAACGAATGTTTGTAAAAACATTGTTATGTATTTGGTGACCACTGTCCAGTTACATGAACAAATACACTTGCCACAAGTGTGAATAACCACATTTTGTAGGACGGACCACTGAGAGACCTGCAGGAAGTGAGTCACTGAGGTTCTGGAATGTACTGACACGGATGTGGAGCCATGCTGATTCCAATGTCGTGGCCAGTTGCTCTAGGTTTCTCAGTTGAGGATCCATGGCACGCACAGCCCGATTGAGGTGCTTCCATAAATTCTTCATTGGGTTTCACCCTGGGAGTTTGGTGCCCAGGGTTCATCCTGTTGCTCTTCGAAACACAGACGTACCCCGCGAGCTGTGTGTTACGTTGCTAGATGCCATGGTGCGAAGGAAAAGCAAACTGCATGTAGGGGTGGACATGGTCTCCGAGAATAGACGCATATTTGTGCTAGTTCATTGTGCCTTCCAGAATGATGAGATCGCCCAAGGAATGCCATGAAAACATTCTCCAGAACATGTCTCCCTCCTCTGGCCTGAACCCTTCCAACGGTTGTTGCAGGGTATTTGCTTTCAGGCGTTTCAGGTCGATGCAGCGTAAAACCTATCACCACACAGTGATCGTCCAATTTCGGGACTGGGATGCAAATTCTAGCCTTCGTCGCCGATGAACGGCAGTCAGCAGGGTTGGATGAACAAAGCGCCTGCCGCGGAGGCCCATATTCGTCGTTGACGAGACGCTGTTGGTAGCCCCCTGGTTAATTTGGGCGATCAGCGGCTTAACAGTTGCACGTCTATTCGTCCTTCCACTCCTCGCAGCCGTCGTTCACGGCTCATCTATGAACCGTGTTGTGCCACAATTGTCTCTGCGCCGGTTTTGGATAGCACCATTTTGCCATGAGCACCATACTTTTTAACCACAGCAGCATGTGAACAGTTTACAAACCTAGCCTTTTCGGAAATGCTTCTACCCTTGGCCCGAAAGCCAGTGATCATGCCCATTCGGACGTCAGATAAATCGTTCCGCTTCCGCAGTGCAGCAACAGTTGCACTGTTTCCCACGTCCCCCAACTCGCTCTATATACCCTCCACTGCCAGTGCTTCCACCTGCCATCTGTGAGTGGTTACCGCACGTTGGTGCCGAAAACAGGCTACGGTCGCATTAATGTGACTGGACTGTGTATAAGACGTAGATGCTCCATCCATTTTTGTTACTATGGTACGGAAACGTCTGCTGCTAAATCATCTTGGCAAAGTCGTCAATTTCTCGCGCATAGCGGGGAAATGTTCTATGGTTGGAGCATCATTACAGATTAACACTGTGTGCCGAACGGGAAATCGAAATAATATCCTTAGGTGTTTATGAATAATGTTCAAATCTTCAATCCGACAGTGTCTATCACTTCTAATTTCCAAAAAACGTATACTTCGCTACAAAATATTCTGGAAACGACACATTGATTGCCGTTGCTTGACCATTCCTAACAGCATCCTTTCTCTCAGCACTACGATTCAGCACCTTACGCAGCAGGAGAACTTTTGGAAAACGGTAGGGAGGTGCACTCCCAGTGAAACGTGGAGACGAATCGTTAGGCGTGCTAGAATTTCTTACTCTTTTAAGGGTGTTGCGAGCAAAACAGAATGGCAACTAAAACCAATAGACCAAGACCAGACCACGAAAACTCGACCGTACTGCAATAGCTTTCTGAAGAATTTCACACGCCGGCCGCGGTGGTCTGGTGGTTCTAGGCGCGCAGTCCGGAACCGCGGGACTGTTACGGTCGCAGGTTCGAAACCTGCCTCGGGCATGGATGTGTGTGATGTCCTTAGGTTAGTTTGGTTTAAGTAGTTCTAAGTTCTAGGGGACTGATGACCACAGAAGTTAAGTCCCATAGTGCTCAGCGCCATTTGAACCATTTGAAGAATTTCACAGCTGGAACCACGGACTCAGTAACACAAAGCTCACATGTTACTTACTAACGTAAGTTTATAAACGTTATCAGACTCTAGTTATGTGTTGGTCAACCAGTATCGCACTTCTCCATTGTCCTAGCGTCCACAGGCGATATGTTAACGCCGCTGTAATGACCGGACGGCGTTCAGTTGCATGATATTTCGTTCATATGCCTCAGCTCGCTCATGGACTCCAAATGAAAGCATTTCCTGACGAATGGTGATTTTTCTTACGAACGGTAGAAGTTCTAGGGTAACTTCCTTCGACAATAGACAATTTTGATCGTTGCAGATAAGAGACATTCCAGCCGCGTGCGGACAGCTCGAACTAGACTCACAGTATACCACGGTTGGTACAGTTCTTTATAACCATATTTCTGTCTTATACGAAATGCACACCTCTGCAACTATAAGCTTCGGAGGTATTCTCTTTCGGCAGCACGTTTGTGATCGTTACGGTGCTGTGATAATATATTGTGATGTCGGATCTTACGGATATCTACACCGACGACAAAATGTAAACTGCATTCGTGACGATAGTTATAAATCTACTGAAGGTATCTAGCGTTGTGGGAACATAAAAACTTCAGGGGAAAATTTTATCTGAAAAATAGAGTAACATTGTCTAACGAAGTACGTATTTGACAAACTGCCTATTGGCTTCCGTCTCGGGTTCTTCGGCCGACGTTCATCTAATGATTTTTCTGACGTTTCGCCAGCACGAGTGGCTGGCATTGTCAAAGCTTCACCCTCCATTGCCGGTGGCAATGGAGGGTGAAGCTTTGACAATGCCAGCCACTCGTGCTGGCGAAACGTCAGAAAAATCATTAGATGAACGTCGGCCGAAGAACCCGAGACGGAAGCCAATAGGCAGTTTGTCAACAAGTGGCCACGAAAGCCTCAACAATTTTGAAGTACGTATTTGTTTACTTACAGAAAACACTGTGGGAATAATAATAATAATAATAATTATTATTATTATTTAATTTTCCTCGATCATGTTGTACAATAACAATATCACATCTGAAAGGGCGTACAGAATGTAAAAAAGGAAACACAGAAATTTTTTGTCTTAATTGTGTCTAACTGCTTTTGACATCTTGTTTTCCAAATCACCTCTTATCTCTCTCTCTCTCGCCACCCCGCCCCCTCCTTCCTCTTTCACACACACACACACACACACACACACACACACACACAAGTTCACACGGAAGTTGAAGTTCATTGACTCAGTTACAAATAATATTAGCCAAACTCACATCAGTAGCATTCTGGCTGACCGAATGACTGAAACCATCAAAACAAAGAAGAACAAACATTGTTTTTGTGCATAGCCATAGCAAAAGATATCACATGTGTTCTTTAACTAAGTCGCACGTAACGAATCAATGTAAATAAGTTCTATATTCCTCAATGGTTTAAAAACTATTAGATATAAGCATTGGCCTCATCTCTTTCTTAAATATGCCTTAGGCTTTTATATTTTTCATTTCTGCAGACAATACACTGAAGATTATTTTAGGTTTACACAGCATACAGTACTTTTCTGGTGATAATTACTCTATGAAGTTTTCTATCAATTGCTAATTTTGTAATTGTGAAACTGGTTGTTCAAAAGTGAAAATTTCCTGTGTATTTTAAATTAGGACGAATTTTCGTACATATGCAGTCCTGAAACAAAATTTTCCTGCATGATTCCTTTCATTATTCTTATTGTTCGCTTTAGAAACTTGAATGAATATTTTGCCAAATTTGCATTTCACAGAATAACACACAATACCATAACACACTAATTACATTTGCACAGTAAGTGCATAGTACAGTTTTAATGTTACAGCAGCGTACAAAGCTTCCAAAACTCTGAATTACGTTTTTTTTTCTTCCAAATATTATTAATGCTGGACAAAGCGTTAATAATCCGGAACGCAGGAAGATAACATGAATAATTAGTGAAACAAACGGCAAAAATATACAGACTGTATCAGAATGACTCTTCACACACATTGTAGAGCATGAAATCTTAAACGTTTTACTATAAGCAACCCACAGCCGGAAATGTGAAGTAAAGTTTGTGCAGCCGCCACTGGGCTGTTGAAAATCCACGCTCTACCTTTCGAGAAGTTGCCAGGTGAGATTCTCAGTGAACGTTACGCTTGGAATTCTTTATTACCTTACACTGAGGTGAGAAAGTCTTGGGATACCTCCTAATATCACGTCGCAGCTCCTTTTGCCTGTTGTAGTGCAGTAACTCGATTTGGCATGGACTCAATAACTCGTCGGAAGTCCCCTGTATAAATATTGAGCCTTTCTGCCTCTATGCACTCCGTCTTCAGGCCACAAGTGGCCCATCGGGACCATCCGACCGCCGTGTCATCTTCAGCTGAGGACGCGGATAGGAGGGGCGTGTGGTCAGCACACCCCTCTCCCAGTCGTTATGATGGTTTTCGTTGACCGGAGCCGCTACTATTCGGTCGAGTACCTCCTCAATTGGCATCACGAGGCTGAGTGCACCCCGAAAAATGACAACAGCGCATGGCGGCCCGGACGGTCACCCTTCCAAGTTACGGCCACGCCCAACAGAGCCTAACTTCGGTGATGGGAACCGGTGTTTCCACTGTGGCAAGACCGTTGCCTATTCTGACTCTATAGCTGTCTATAGTTGCGAAAGTGTTGCCGGCGCAGAATTTTGAGCACGAACTGACCTCACGATCATGTACCATGAATATTCGATGGTATTCATGTGGGGTGATCTGGTTTGTCAAATCATTCGCTTGGATTGTGTAGAATGTTCAAACCAATCGCGAGCAATTGCGACTTGATGACATGGCGCATTGTCATCCTCAAAAATTCCATCGCTGTTTGAGAACATGAAGTCTATAAAAGGTTTCCAAGTAGTTGAACATAACCACATGCTGTCAACGATCGGATCAGTTGGACCAGAATACCCAGTCAGTTCCATGTGAACACTGCCCACAACATTATGGAGCCGCCACCAGCTTGCACAGTGCCGTGTTGACAGCTTGGGTCCATGGCTCCGTAGTGTCTGCGGCACACTCGAATCCTAACATCAGCTCTTACCAACCGTAATCGGGAGTCGTCTGACCAGGCCACGGTTTTCCAGTCGTCTGGGACCCAACCGACATCGTCAAGAGCCCAGGAGGGGCGCTGCAGACGATGTCGTGATGTTAGCAAAGGCACTCGCGTCGGTCTTCTGCTGCCATAGTCCATTAACACCGCATTTCACCGTTTTGTCCTAACGGATACGTTCGTCGTACGTCCCAAATTGATTTCTGCGGTTATTTTCCGCAGTGTTACTTGTCTGTTAGCACTGAGAACTCTACAGAAACGCCGCTGCTCTCAGTCGTTAAGTGAAAGCCGTCGGCCACTATGTTGTCCGTGGTGGGAGGTCATGGCTTAAATATGGAATTCTCGGCATACTATTGACACAGTGGAACTCGGAATATTGGATTCCCAAACCGTTTCCGGAATGGAATGTCCCATGCGTCTAGCTCCAACTGCCACTCCGCGTTCAGTCTGTTAATTCCCGTCATCCTGCTACAATCATGTCGGAAACTTCTTCACATGAATCACTTGAGTACAAATGACAGCTCCGCCAATACACTCCCCTTTTATACATTGTGTACCTGATACAACCACCATTTGTATGTGTGCATATTGCTATCTCATGAGTTACGTCACAACAGTGTACAAAATCACTTGCACACGCGATCAGGTGCACATAGGAACACGCATTTTACCAGATCGTTTGAACTTTCTGGACAATGCCTTCCTTGAACTTCTAGAGGACGTCCACGTGCAACTGCGCACTGGTTGGTGATTTCAGAACGGTTGTACTGCAGCGCACTTTGATCGTCGAGCCAGGGCATACACGGATCAGCCAGAACATTATGACCAGTGCCCACCGCGACATTGGATGACACCTGATGGCGTTGCGGGCACGTGACGTGAGAAGAAAAGTATGTAAGCGGAGCAGACACTGTCGTGAGATCACCCTAGCGAAGATATGGGCTGCAAATGTGGAAATCATTGAGATAAGCTCCTTTTAAATACGACATATTATTATTACGCAGAGCCTGTGAACGAGTCTCTCGAAAACGGCGAAGCTGGTCGAATGTTCACGTGCCACTGTCGTGAGCATTTACAGAAAAAGGTAGAAGGACAGTGCAACTACCATTAGGCGCTGAATAGTTGGGCGTCCACGACTCTACACATAACGTGGGTTTCGAGGCTTGTCTGCCGTGTGAAGGCCGGCCGGTGTGGCCGAGCGGTTCTAGGCGCTTCAGTCTGGAACCGCGTGACCGTTACGGTCGCAGGTTCGAATCCTGCCTCGGGCATGGATGTGTGTGCTGTCCTTAGTTAGGTTTAAGAAGTTCTAAGTTCTAGGGGACTGATGACCACGGATGTTAAGTCCCATAATGCTCAGAGCCATTTGCTGTGTGAAGTAGAATAGATTATGAGCTGTGGTATCTCCACCGAAAGAGCACAACGGTTGCGCACGCGCAAGTTTGCAGCGTAAATTGTTGAACACGTGCTTCGCAGCTCACCACTCTTACCTGTTCATATTTTGAACCAAACACATTGACAATTACCATTGTAGTAGGCACGAGACCATTGGGATTCGCCCATCGATCAGTGGAAACATGTCGGCTATTCGGGTCAACCACATTTTTCTACACTAGGTTGTTGATTGTCTCTACAAACGCCGACATCGAGGTGAACGGTGGCTCGAAACGAGCTGCGCGCCACGGACGCAGGTTGGTGGGAGCTATTTTACGCTTTGTGAGATATTCTGCTCATGGGACCTGTGGTAGTAATTGAAGACTAGCTGACAGCTGCGAACCACCTGCATCCCTTCATGATCGACAGCAATAACATCTTTAAGCGGTATAATTGTCTGTGTCTCGGAGCCAGAACCATGCTACAGTGGTTTGAGGAGCAACATATTGAACTGACGTTGATGTCTCGGTGACCAAATTCACCAGAAGTAAATCCTATGGAACGCATCTCGGTCACTGTCGGTCGCCGTCACCGCGTACGCAGATCAGCGGGCTGTTAATTACGCAGATTGCATAACCTGTGCGTAGACATCTAACGACACCTCCAAAAACCTTCCAAGAAACTGTCGGATCGCTGGCTGAAAATGACTTACAAGTTCGTGGCGGCCTCCATCGGTAATGCTGGAATTCAGCATGGTGTTGGCCGACCCTTAGCCTTAATGACAGTTTCCACTCACGCAGGCATACGTTCAATCATGTGCTGGAAGGTTTCTTGGGGCACGGCAGTCCATTTTTCAGTCATCCAATGTTTATGCTCCTTACACCAAGCGAGGTGTCATTTGGCTTTACCGGCGTGATGTGTGGCTTACGAGCAGCTGCTCGACCATGAAACCCAAGTTTTCTCACCTCCCACCTAGCTGTCACAGTACTTGCGTTGGATTCTGATGCAGTTTCGAATTCCTGTGTGATGGTCCGGGTAGATGTCTGCCTATTACACATTACGACCATCTTCAACTGTCGGGTTCGCCGCTCGTGGTCTCGCGGTAGCGTTCTCGCTTCCCGAGCACGGGGTCCCGGGTTCGATTCCCGGCGGGGTCAGGGATTTTCACCTGCCTCGAGATGACTGGGTGTTTGTGTTGTCCTCATCATTTCATCATCATCCAGGAAAGTGGCGAAATTGGACTGAGCAAAGATTGGGTAATTGTGCGGGCGCTGATAACCACGCAGTTGAGCGCCCCACAAACCAAACATCATTATCATTCAACTGTCGGCGGTCTCTGTCAGTCAACAGACGAGGTCGGCCTGTACCCTTTTATGCTGTACGTATCACTTCATGTTTCAACTTCACTATCACATTGAAAGAAGTTGACCTAGGGATGTTTAGGAGAGTGGAAATCTCGCGCACAGAAGAATGACCTAAGTGACACCCAATCACCTGACCACGTTCGAAGTCCGTGAGTTCCGCGGAACGACTCGTTCTGCTCTCTCACGATGTTTAATGACTACTGAGATCGGCGATATGGAGTATCTGGCAGTAGGTGGCAGCAAAATGCACCTAATATGAATAACGTATGTTTTTGGGGGGTGACCCCATACTTTTGCTCATATAGTGTATGAAGCAGGTCGTCATACGTTTTGGCTCAGTAGTCAGAAACAACTTCAAGCATAGAGTAATTGGAAGGGTGTGCCCACTGCCTCGGCTTGTGCGCTCCCCTGGTCTCACCCTCTTGACATTTTCCTCCGGAGTTAGGTTAAGTCTCTCGTGTTGTCCACACCAGTAGGAATAGCACCTGAGCTTACTGAACGCATCTTTACAGCGTTTGATACCATCAGAGCATGGGAAGAATCTTACTGAGACTCAGACAAAACATAGATCGTCGTTGAGCACTATGTAACCAAATTCATGGTCGTTAAAGTGAATGCCACTATATTTTCTTTGATTGATGGATGGTGAAAGGTTCAACTGAGTATATTTATATTATTTTCGCCAGTACGTTTCCCCCCAGTGAACCATGGACCTTGCCATTGATGGGGAGGCTTGCGCGCCTCAGCGATACAGATGGCCGTACCGTAGGTGCAACCAAAACAGAGGGGTATCTGTTTAGAGGCCAGACGAATGTGTGGTTCCTGAAGAGGGGCAACAGCCTTTTCAGTAGTTGCAGGGGTAACAGTCTGGATGATTGACTGATCTGTCCTCGTAACACTAACCAAAACGGCCTTGCTGTGCTGGTACTGCGAACGGCTGAAAGCAAGGGGAAACTACGGCCGTAATTTTTCACGAGGGCATGCAGCTTTACTGTATGATTAAATGATGATGGCGTCTTCTTGGGTAAAATATTCCGGAGGTAAAATACTCCCCCATTCGGATCTCCGGGTGGGGACTACTCAGGAGGACGTTATTTTCAGGAGAAAGAAAACTGGCGTGCTACGGATCGGAGCGTGGAATGTCAGATCCCTTAATCGGGCAGGTAGATAGAAAATTTAAAAAGGGAAATGGATACGTTTAAGTTAGATATAGTGGGAATTAGTGAAGTTCGGTGGCAGGAGGAACAAGACTTCTGGTCAGGTGAATACAGAATTATAAATACAAAATCAAATACGGGTAATGCAGGAGTAGGTTTAATAATGAATAGGAAAATAGGAATGCGGGTAAGCTACTACAGACAGCATAGTGAACGCATTATTGCGGCCAAGATAGATACGAAGCCCACGCCTACCACAGTAGTACAAGTTTATATGCCAACTAGCTTCACGGATGATGAAGAGATTGATGAAATGTATGATGAGATAAAAGAAATTATTCAGATAGTGAAGGGAGACGAAAATTTAATAGTCATGGGTGACTGGAACTCGACAGTAGGAAAAGGAGGAGAAGGAAACGTAGTAGGTGAATATGGAATGGGAGTAAGGAATGAAAGAGGAAGCCGCCTGGTAGAATTTTGTACAGAGTATAACTTAATCATAGCTAACACTTGCTTCAAGAACCATGAAAGAAGGCTGTACACATGGGAGAAGCCTGGAGATACTGGAAGGTATCAGATAGACTATATAATGGTAAGACAGAGATTCAGGAACCAGGTTTTAAATTGTAATACATTTCCAGGGGCAGATGTGGACTCTGACCACAATCTATTGGTTATGAACTGTAGATTAAAACTGAAGAAACTGCAAAAAAGTGGGAAATTGAGGAGATGGGACCTGGATAAACTGAAAGAACCAGAGGTTGTAGAGAGCTTCATGGAGAGCATTAGGGAACGGTTGACAAGAATGGGTGAAAGAAATACAGTAGAGGAAGAATGGGTAGCTTTGAGAGACGAAATAGTGAAGGTAGCAGAGTATCAAGTAGGTAAAAAGACGAGGGTTAATAGAAATACTTGGTTAACAGAAGAGATATTGAATTTAATTGATGAAAGGAGAAGATACAAAAATGCACTAACTGAAACAGGCAAAAAGGAATACAAACGTCTAAAAAATGAGATCGACAGGAAGTGCAAAATGGCTAAGCAGGGATGGCTAGAGGACAAATGTAAGGATGTAGAGGCGCATATCACTAGAGGTAATATAGATACTGCCTACAGGAAATTAAAGAGACCTTTGGAGAAAAGAGAACGACTTGCATGAATATCAAGAGCTCAGATGGATACCCAGTACTAAGCAAAGAAGGGAAAGCAGAAAGGTGGATGGAGTATATAGAGGGTCTATACAAGGGCGATGTTCTTGAGGACAATGTTATAGAAATGGAAGAGAATGTAGATGGAGATGAAACAGGAGATATGGTACTGCGGGAAGAGTTTGACAGAGCACTGAAAGACCTGAGTCGAAACAAGGCCCCGGGAGTAGACAACATCCCATTAGAACTAATGATAGCCTTGGGAGAGCCAGGCCTAACAAAACTCTACCATCTGGTGAGCAAGATGTATGAGACAGGCCAAATATCCTCAGACTTAAAGAAAAATATAATAATTACAATCCCAAAGAAAGCAGATGTTGACAGATGTGAAAATTACCGAACTATCAGTTTAATAAGCCACGGCTGCAAAATACTAACACGAATTCTTTACAGACGAATGGAAAAAACTGGTAGAAGCCGACCTCGGGGAAGATGAGTTTGGATTCAGAAGAAATATTGGAACACGTGAGGCAATGCTAACTCTACGACTTATCTTGGAAGCTAGATTAAGGAAAGGCAAACCTACGTTTCTAGCATTTGTAGACTTAGAGAAAGCTTTTGACAATGTTGACTGGAATACTCTCTTTCAAATTCTGAAGGTGGCAGGGGTAAAATACAGGGAGCGAAATGCTATTTACAATTTGTATAGAAAGCAGATGGCAGTTATAAGAGTCGAGGGGCATGAAAGGGAAGCAGTGGTTGGGAAGGGAGTGAGACAGGGTTGTAGCCTATCCCCGATGTTATTCAATCTGTATATTGAGCAAGCAGTAACGGAAAGAAAAGAAAAATTAGTAGTAGGAATTAAAATCCATGGAGAAGAAATAAAAAGTTTGAAGTTCGCCGACGACATTGTAATTCTGTCAGAGACAGCAAAGGACTTGGAAGAGCAGTTGAACGGAATGGACAGTGTCTTGAAAGGAGGATATAAGATGAACATCAACAAAAGCAAAACGAGGATAATGGAATGTAGTCGAATTAAATCTGGTAATGCTGCCGGAATTAGATTAGGGAATGAGACACTTACAGTAGTAAAGGAATTTTGCTTTTTGGGGAGCAAAATAACTGATGATGGTCGAAGTAGCGAGGATATAAAATGTAGACTGGCAATGGCAAGGAAAGCGTTTCTGAAGAAGAGAAATTTGTTAACATCGAGTATAGATTTAAGTGTCAGGAAGTCATTTCTGAAAGTATTTGTATGGAGTGCAGCCATGTATGGAAGTGAAACATGGACGATAAATAGTTTGGACAAGAAGAGAATAGAAGCTTTCGAAATGTGGTGCTACAGAAGAATGGTGAAGATTAGATGGGTAGATCACATAACTAATGAGGAAGTATTGAATAGGATTGGGGAGAAGAGAAGTTTGTGGCACAACTTGACCAGAAGAAGGGATCGGTTGGTAGTACATGTTCTGAGGCATCAAGGGATCACCAATTTAGTATTGGAGGGCAGCGTGGAGGGTAAAAATCGTGGAGGGAGACCAAGAGATGAATATACTAAGCAGATTCAGAAGGATGTAGGCTGCAGTAGGTAATGGGAGATGAAGAAGCTGGCACAAGATAGAGCAGCATGGAGAGCTGCATCAAACCAGTCTCAGGACTGAAGACCACATCAACAACAACAACACGTTTCCATATTCCATATAGGCCGGGAGGGGGGGGGGGGGGAGGTGGAAGAATATACGGAAACATCAAAAAACAACACATTACCATGCCTAATATGGTGCAGGGAAACGGCTGGAATTCAAAACAGGTTTCAGTCGTCTAGGAGTGGGTAACTGCAGGTCTTGTATGATTTTCAAGGAAAACATACCATTTTTCCTGAAAAACAGTAGGAAGTTCAAGTAACGATGTTGGAAGTGGGTAGCGATCATGCACCCTTCTCTTGAAAGCAGTCGAGAAAGGCTAAATAACACTGAGATCTGGTGACTGTGGGGCCAGAAGAGAAGTGGCAAGTCACGCTCCTGCTCACAAAAACAGTGTTGGCCTTTGCGAACTGTATGAACAGGGCCCTGTCGTCTTGATCACAGCATCAGCACTGGGGAACAAACATTATACCATGGGATGGACCTGATGAGTCAGAATGGTCACATAGTCCACAGTATTGATGCGACCTTACAAAGCAACCGCGGGGCCCATGGAATACCACGATACAACTGCCCAAATCTTCACCGAATGGTTCTTCCCTCCCCCCCCCCCCCCCCACATGTTTCACTCCTGGGGTGTACACTTAGCCAGATATTGGAAACAGAGTGAAACAAGACTTACCCGACCTAATGACTTACTCCCATAGTTTCATAGTCAATACTTTATTGCTTTGGCACTACGTTTTACTGTTACTGGCATTTGCATCACTGATGAGTGGTCTTGGAATTCCGCCTCGCCCAGTAATTCCCACCTGCTGGAGCTTCCTTCGTGTTGGTTTGGTGCTGGAGGGGTTCGCGAGTGCGACATTCAGTTCTGTAGTGACTTTTGCGTCGTCCTCTCATTTTTCGTCACAATCTTCTTCAACGACCGTCCGTCACGATCACTCGGCAGACATTTTAGTCCGCGTTGTGAAGTAGTGGATGGTGTTTTCCTGCTTTCTTCGCATGGGGTATAAATTTTTGACACGGTGCCTCTTGAAACTGCAAACACTTCTTCTACAGTGGTTAAGGAAGCATCCAACATATGAGCACCAAGAATTTGATCACTTTCGAGTTCACTTAGCTTCGACATAATGCAGAGCACTGTTCTTACAGCGGTTGACATTTGCAGAGTATCGGGGACACTGCATAGGTGCAGTTCGCCGTCAAATAAATCTGCACAACATGCAGGCTTATCTAGCATCTTCACCAAAGTCGAAGCAGGCATTTGTCTCGGTATTTCCACGTTTTTGTATTATGTTGGACGTGACTCGTGCGATCCGTTTTTCTTTTCTTTCAGTAGAGCTCGACCTCTAATCTAAGTGCGAGTTTTATACAAATACAGGCACGAACGCAGTTTCAACTCGTTAAATGAACGCATATTTCAGCACGTCCCCCACTTTCCTCAATTATCGTGTTTCCTACGACTATGCGACGTATGAGCTTCCAAAGGTAGACAGCGCCGCTCGTCAGGGAAGCAACAATAACGTCTCCGTCATTCACCACGGGGTTGCAAAGTTACCTAACGGTTTCCATGTCCACATTCTGTGAGTCATATTTGTTTTCTGGCGTTGCTTGTGTTCATCGTGAAAGATTGAGCAATGATTTTGTTTGTTCCTCTACCGTGACACTGCATGAGACAGAAGGTTGAAGGTTCGTCTTATCATCTCGAGCTGGCCTGTTCACCGATCCGCTCGTGCGAGCTGGCTCGCGATCAGGTCACTGCAGTGAGCAACGTGCTGGCTCACGGCGATTAATGGTTGCCGAAGAGGGGGAAGGGGGAGGGGGGGCTAGCAGGAATCGAAACGATGCAACTCGGCACAAGACACTTGTCGACGACTCTCTTCTACGGTCGTTAATAATTCTACGGAGATGTATCGCTTCACGGGGGCTAATTAACGCCTTTTTGCGGCAGATTTATTTTCTAAAACTGTTGCATTCTTGATAAATGACAATGGAACGAAACTTTCTTTTCCTTTCATTGCTGAGACGAAGAACGCAAGATCACTAGGTACGAGTCTCTCACTATCACTGGCTCTCACCCACTTCCATTTTCTCTTTTTGTTTCCTTCCTCCCCTCCTAGTACTGTCTCATTCACTCCCTTTCTAGCACTGTTGTGTCACTATCGACTATGGTTCACTGCCAATGTCCCCCCACCTTTCTCTGACACTGCCATTGTCTTCTTCGCTCTTTCTATAACACAGCCGTTATCTATCATGTCCTAGTATCTATTACTTTTCGGTCATTTTGCCACTGCAATTGTATTTCTCTCTCTCAGCATGAAAAAAGAGCGAACAAGTTTGCAGGCCAAAATTTTTTGCGAAAATTTTTGAAAATGCTGAAGAAGGTAGGCTGAGGCAGATACTACCCCACTTTTTAGTCAGAGTCTTTTAAACAAACAAGAACGTACTCGTATTTTTTCTGCTCTGATGAGTGCATTTTCCGCTGATTCTCTTTTTTTCTCCGCTGCAGCAGGGTATATAACTCATATGAAAAAGTTCTATTGGTCAGTAAAATTTAGAAATTATTTCCTTCTATTTTGGCATGGTGGTAAAACGACCTTCTATTGCTACTAATTAAAAAATAGTCGTAAGTTGCAGAACATTCCGCAACCTACGACTGTTTTTTATATAGGAGTAAACTTTAGGTTTACTTATGTGAAACTGAAATAACGGAAAACTAACTTTACATCTCAGATCTGATTTTACGAGCCAAAAATTTTGCGTGTGCTTCAGTACTACAAATGGCGTTCCCAGATCACAACGGAGACACTACTGCATATTTCTCCGTGTTACGTCACTTTACTCCTATAAACTACGTTTTCGCCTCACACCGGATTTTACGTGCTTGTTTTGCATGTACAAGTAGGGTAACTTTGACGCTCTGTATCTCGGAAATGGATAAAAACATGTAGAAAATTTTGAAGGTAATTGGAGATCTGGATCTTAGGAACATATTGCAAAAATTTCAACCATTTGCTGTGCATAGCCGTCTTGGTATCCTTGGCTGGGTTTTGGTCTCGTGGTGACGGGGAAAATATAGTAAAAAAGCCTTTTGTGGAGTTATGTGAGGAGCCGTCCATGAACTAATGGTGCCTCCAGAAGTCCCATCAAACCCTCCGTAGACCAGATCATATGCAAAAAGAATCAATCGATTTGCTAAGGAGAAGGAAATGTGTAATATTCATATTTTGACCCTGCACTGTAAGAGAATGATACTAAGACAATCATTATGTTGTGTATACAAATTGTCACTAGTCCAAGGGCTTTTCAAAACACTCGACCCTACCTTTTAATCACCAATAGGACCTGAGGAATGAGCACCGGTTCGTTGGATGATTCGGGGAAGGGGACCAAAAGCGAAGTTATTTATTTATTTAACTTATGGGATGACACACTGCATTGGAAACAGCATAAAAGAGAATATACATTGTTAAAATATAGAATACAAACCTAATAAAATAATGTAAATTGAACATTGGCACCAAAAGCGAACTCATCGGTTCCATCGGATTAGGGAAGGATGGAGAAGGAAGTCGATCGTGCCCTTTCAAAGTATGAGCATCGGAAAATCCAGTTTTTCTGCGCGGAGTACTGGAACATTTTCGTCGCATGCGTACCGATAAACATTATTTATTTTGCTTTTCACTGAATTGTCAGCGTCTGTTACCACTTTCTGAGCACTGCTAATTCAAAGATAAGCTTTTAAATTGGGGTCTGTCAGTCAGATTTTTTGAGTAGTTTTCATTCTCTTCACTACGGAAAGAAGTTGCTCGCACATGTATGTAGTCCCAGACATCGCCATAATCGTAGCTGCAAACCTGTGATGTTATGGGAATTTATGTTAAAGAACATTTTTATACGAGTCTAGATTACGGATATGAAAGTAGCTAGGATGATTGCAGGTACTAGTAGATGGGAACAATGGCAGGAGGGTGTCCACAATGAGGAAATCAAAGAAAAACTGGGAATGAACTCTATATATGTAGCAGTCAGGGCGAACAGGCTTAGATGGTGGGGTCATGTTACACGCATGGGAGAAGCAAGGTTACCCAAGAGACTCATGGATTCAGCAGTAGAGGGTAGGAGGAGTCGGGGCAGACCGAGGAGAAGGTACCTGGATTCGGTTAAGAATGATTTTGAAGTAATAGGTTTAACATCAGAACAGGCACCAATGTTAGCACTGAATAGGGGATCATGGAAGAACTGTATAAGGGGGGCTATGCTCCAGACTGAACGCTGAAAGGCATTATCAGTCTTAAATGATGATGATGATGATGATGAACATTTTTATACGAGTCTACAAGGCATATTTTATTATATGACGTATCACACAACTGCCTGCTCTTTAAGTTCTAACTGCAGCTGCGCATCGTGCACTAACGTTTTATAAATTGATACTGGCGTGTCTGACCTTCGCTTTGAAGTACCCATAATGCTGCTTTTCATCGATTTTAAAAGAGCTGCTCTCCACTTCAAGCATTACCTAATTAAGTACCGGGAGATCAAAAAGTCAGTATAAATTTGAAAACTTAATAAACCACAGAATCATGAAGATAGAGAGGTAAAAATTGACACACATGCTTGGAATGACATGGGGTTTTATTAGAGCCACCCCATATTGCTAGACGCGTGAAAGATTTCTTGCGCGCGTCGTTTGGTGATGATCGTGTGCTCAGCCGCCACTTTCGTCATACTTGGCCTCGTAGGTCCCCAGACCTCAGTATGTGCGATTATTGGCTTTGGGGTTACCTGAAGTCGCAAGTGTATCGAGATCGACCGACATCTCTAGGGATGCTGAAAGACAACATCCGACGCCAGTACCTCACCATAACTCCGGACATGCTTTACAGTGCTGTTCATAACATTATTCCTCGACTACAGCTATTGTTGAGGAATGATGGTGAACATATTGAGCATTTCCTGTAAAGATCATCATCTTTGCTTTGTCTTACTTTGTTATGCTAATTATTGCTATTCTGAGCAGATGAAGCGCCATCTGTCGAACATTTTTTGAACTTTTGTATTTTTTTGGTTCTAATAAAACCCCATCTCATTTCAAGCATGTGTGTCAATTTGTACCTCTCTATCTGCATTATTCCGTGATTTATTCAGGTTTCAAATTTATACTGACTTTTTGATCATCCGGTATATACGATATGACTAACAATCCTGTCGGAGGAACATCCGTAGCTGAGCTTTATACCAGTGGTTGAAAGTACAGCTACAGTTGTAAGGTTCTTTTGTTTAGCACACGACCGGTTTTGGGCTCTTAAAGGCCCATCTTCAAGTGGCGAAACTTGGTGCTATGACCCCGAGCGCCGCGGTGGACGAGTCCAAGACGCCGCGTGCTACCAACGAGCGCAGAGCATGGAGAGGCATTTGGCCTGGGTGGAAGAACTGCAAAACTTTCGTATCACTGCTCGAATGGTACTCATGCATGACGTTGTGAGTGGATATACACTGAGGTGAGAAAAATCCGTGCTCTGCGCTCGTTGGTAGCACACCGCGTCTTGTACTCGTCCACCGCGGCTTTCGGGGCCACAGCACCAAATTACAATACCTGAAGATGGGCGTATAAGAGCACGAAACCGGTCATGTGCTAAATAAAAGAACCTTACAACTTGTGACGTCCCCTCTCCCCTTTTGTTGTCGCTGTTGATGTTGAGCCGCTACTGTTACAGCTCGGTCGGTGGAATGGAGACGCGACGCGCAGTGATGGTTGTCCCCTTCCGGTAACGTGGAACAGCACCTGAAAATCTATAAAGAAAATTGTTCCTCGCGTATTGTATGAAAGTCCGTTTGCGAGTCCGCACAGTCTTCTCAGCGAGGCGATCTGCTCATTTCAATTGTCTCTTATGGTTTCATGATGATTTGCTATGCCCGGTTAGTTAGTTATTGCAGTATTGAGTGAATCATTCATCACCGGCGTCGTTTCACACCACTGAAGCGTGGAAAAATACATTTGCGGTTCAGTATCAGTAGTTGTTGTTACGTTGGTAGGCAGAATTGTTCACTACGGCACGACGCAAATCCAGAGGTAATCCATAATGCTTTCTTGCTTTCGTGCGTCGTAATATTATTCCGGCAGAACACTCCTTTCAATGCTCCATGTTCATCAAGTCACTCTTTCAATTAAAACGTTTACAGTTAATTAATTTTGATCATCAACTATCACTCAGTTCAATTAATGATGGGGCCAACACGTGAGATTGCCATTACTGACGAACAATTTTTATTGTTCGTTCTTAGCAGTTAGTTTATAATCATCACACCACACGCACACCGATGGATCAGATTAATCACGGTTCTTTTTAGTTCGGTGATCGTCACAATTACAACTTTTACAATCGGCATATTTGTATTATCTTCGTGTGCTCGTATTAATGTTTCCTACTCAAGGCTAATCAGGTATTGCAGTCTTCGATTCTATGTCCATTCTTCGTTGTAACTGTTCGCTTTGATGAAGATCGAGTCCAACAATAATATCTCCAATACTTAAAGTTCATTAACTCGTCGTACACTATCAGAGTATCACTTCAAAAAATGGTTCAAATGGCTCTGAGCACTATGGGACTTAACATCTGAGGTCATCAGTCCCCTAGAACTTAGAACTACTTAAACCTAACTAACCTAAGGACATCACACACATCCATGCCCGAGGCAGAATTCGAACCTGCGACCGTAGCAGTCGCAGAGGTTCCAGACTGAAACGCCTACCGCCTACGGCCACACCGGCCAGCATGATCACTTCAGTTCAAGTTCTCAAGTCAGAATAACTGAAAACAAAGTCCGCGTATCTCTATCACGCAATAGTACTTTTTTTAAAGAAACAATCTCTCAGCGTTCCGTTTGTAGTACTACAACAAACGGTGCTCACTCACGACTTGATAGCAAGCAAGCTAGCAAACGACTAACATTTCCATGATCGAGCATTGTAGACGCATTGAAGTTCCTTTTCGCCGCGTTTACAACTCTCTTTCACAGTAAATGTTATCTCTGACCGACATATTACTTTGGACTTAACTTTCATCGTACCGATTTGCATTTATTACTGAGTTGTTTGATTGCTAGTTAAAAACAACCGTTCTTTCCTTCTACCTTTATATCATGACATACTCAGTAATTATTGAAACTGGTGTTCATCAAAACTTTAAGGTGTTATATTATTGTCAAAGCTGTCGTACCTGTCAGGATAACACTGTTCCCTACTTTAAATTATCATGACATTCTTATCTGGGTTTTCAGGTTTCTTGTGGTGTTACAAACTGCCACGGTATTTTCAACTTCTGGTATATACGCTTGCATTTAAAACTATGGCTAACATAAGATATTGTTATTCCTCTGCAGACAAAGCACAGTGTGTACTTTCCCTGCGCTACATAATGACGTCTGACGCCTATATTTTACCGCGAGGGGTCACTACTCAGCCGGCGAGCGAAAGAGAAGGCTCGTGTTCACATAGCAGCTCCCTGAACAAGCCTGAACTAGAGGGCGAAACATCGGTGAAGTAGGATCAGAGAATCGCTACGACCGTGATGTGCTGATGTGCCCATCTTGGTAATAAAAACGACATACATCTCATTTGCAATTTACATTCCATCGTTAATAAGAAACAATGATTTTCATTCAATTGTTTTCAATAGAGTTACGAATGCAAGCAGTGAAGGAAAAAAAAGAAAAATTCGGAGTAGGTATTAAAATCCATGGAGAAGAAATAAAAACTTTGAGGTTCGCCGATGACATTGTAATTCTGTCAGAGACAGCAAAGGACTTGGAAGAGCAGTTGAATGGAATGGATAGCGTCTTGAAAGGAGGATATCAGATGAACATCAACAAAAGCAAAACGAGGATAATGGAATGTAGTCGAATTAAGTCGGGTGATGCTGAGGGAATTAGATTAGGAAATGAGACACTTACAGTTGTAAAGGAGTTTTGCTATTTGGGGAGCAAAATAACTGATGATGGTCGAAGTAGAGAGGATATAAAATGTAGACTGGCAATGGCAAGGAAAGCGTTTCTGAAGAAGAGAAATTTGTTAACATCGAGTATAGATTTAAGTGTCAGGAAGTCATTCCTGAAAGTATTTGTATGGAGTGTAGCCATGTATGGAAGTGAAACATGGACGATAAATAGTTTGGACAAGAAGAGAATAGAAGCTTTCGAAATGTGGTTCTACAGAAGAATGCTGAAGATTAGATGGGTAGATCACATAACTAATGAGGAAGTATTGAATAGGATTGGGGAGAAGAGAAGTTTGTGGCACAACTTGACCAGAAGAAGGGATCGGTTGGTAGGTCATGTTCTGAGGCATCAAAGGATCACCAATTTAGTATTGGAGGGCAGTGTGGAGGGTAAAAATTGTAGAGGGAGACCAAGAGATGAAAACACTAAGCAGATTCAGAAGGATGTAGGTTGCAGTAGGTACTGGGAGATGAAGAAGCTTGCACAGGATAGAGTAGCATGGAGAGCTGCATCAAACCAGTTTCAGGACTGAAGACCACAATAACAACAGAGTTACGAATATCCTGAAAATAAGGAAAATTGACCATCAATTGTATTACCAAAACCAAGCAATTCCGCTTGGTCGTCTCTCTTGTTATAGTTCCTCATACATACATTTAAGAGTGGATCAGCTCCCCTTTTAGCGTTAGTTATTGCCTTTTAGTCTCGTTCCCTGGTAAGGCGCGTAGTTTCCTATACGAGTCAACTGTCATCCGAAAGGGATAAAGGGATCTGTCACAGTATTTGTAGGTAAAGACAGAATTGTCGTGATCGAATATACACGCCCTCCCCAGTACGATAAATCGTGGATTCAGCGTTTGTTATTCCCGTAAAGTCAGCTGTATTGTTTCGTCTGTTTTATTTCTCTACAAAATTCTCATCATCGATCTTCTTACTGAACCGTTAGTAAATGTCTAGCAGACAATTTCCTGCTGAAGGCATTTCTTAGTTTAAAAAAAAATGGTAAACGAACGTACCTTGACATTCGAGCTTCTCTCTCTCTCTCTCTCTCTCTCTCTCTTTCTTTCCTTCTGTCTCTCTCTCTCTATCTCTCTCTGTGTGTGTATGTGTGTGTGTGTGTGTATGTATGTTGTTTCTTTTATGGGCCCCACGGTGAGTGCCAGTTACTGATGTCGTGTCCTATTAACATACATTAAAAGAAACAAGCTGATTATTAATTGAAGTTACACACATTTATTTTTAAAACAGTAATTCCATACTCAACAGTAAATACAAAATACCACACGTTATTAATGAAGGAATGAGCAATTATGTAAATAATAGTGTTTTTAGTCCGTTACAATTTAGCAAGTGACCATAAAATACAGATACAGATAATGTTAAAAAAAATGTGGCTGTGATCACGGATGAAGGCCTCACATGCCAAGAATGGCAATAAATTAAGAATGTTTAAGAACTCGCTGCAATTACAACTTACATGTGTTGAAATATTAAGAGGTAAGTGGCCAAAAACACAGCAGAAGGTATCAGACGCCTGGAATGGCAGTAAATAAGGTTTTAAGGCTTACTGCTAAAATACAAATATCGAATTCATTCTTCAAGCAATTGACCACAATAACGGCTGAAGGCCTTACACGCCAGGAAAGGCAGTTATGTATATAAACAATTTAGAAACCTGCTGTAAAACAGCAAACACAAGCAAAGGTTAGTTAAAAGAAACAAGTTTCTGACCACCAAACGGGTGCAATAAGATGATTGATGGTAACCTTGTAACACAACCCTTACACTGCTGGATTTATTCCAGACGGCGACCGGAAATATTAACTAGACATACATAACCTTTAATGTATGCATTACAAGGTATGGTAATAAACAGCGCAGTAATAAAACACAGGGACCAATCACAGACGATGCTCCAGGAATCGACCTATGAGAAGGTCCGGCAACAAACACTTTCGCGAGCGATGACATAGGCAGCCAAGAGTTGCACTCACTTCACAAGATGGTAACTCAGACTAGTGGCAGTCTAACGAATGACTAATGACAATCTTGCTGAAGGTACCTGACGTCCAATAAACCAAATGCAAGAATGGAACAACACGCCAAAGCCGGAACCGGCGGACTGCCCTACGCCCTTAGAATACTGTGCCTAAAGCGTCCGGAAAGAGAAAGGAGTCACTACCACCAGAGTAGAAGAATCACAAACGGCCTACAATCAATAAAGCTGTGAAAACTACACGCCTTACCGAACGGCAGCGACAAGGCGAGAAACGTACACTACCTTTACATACACTAACCTCCCATGGCAGGTAACTGGGGCGTTAGCGGCCACCAGGCAAGAAAAGTACCGCTGGTTGAACTAAAGAAATTGTAACAAGCGGAACGCAGTAAATAGTAATAAGAAGTCGAGGAAGCTAATCAGATCCGCTTTCCCCAAGCACTCCACTCGCTGCTCTTCGCCTCGGCGACACTACGAGCAACAACACGAACCCAAGTCACTGAAGAATCGCGAGATGTCGCAGTGGTGGAGGTTTCTCTACTTGAATTGAAACGCACTCTGAGTCTGCAGGATCTGGTTTACGACGAGGTCGTGCACCCCCGTGACCACAGCCCTTCCATCCGACAGTCCATGCGTGCCGCCAGTGGTCCCAGCATGTTCATGCACAGCGCTGACCTTGCTCCTCCTGAGTCCCCAACCGAACTCGCCACTCACACGACCCGGAAAAACAGCGACGTCGCCCCAAAGATAGGGCAACAGTAACTACATATCGATAACCGCCGCTGCTGCCACTAGCGGACAGGTAACGCTTGCGAAACCGAGTGGCGACAGTCAACACGTGAAGAAGACAAACAACCACAACCACGCCTAGTAAACGATACCGTCTGGCCTATAACAGAGGGCGGAAACCTAACAACAGCACCAACGCGAGCTGCAGCACGGCTCAGTTTCTTAAATGAAACAAGGAAAATAAGCAATTGTCCTGTGCCTCTCAGAGGCAGTTTGCCCGGGTGGAGGAACTGCAAAACTTTCATATCACTGGTCGAATGGTACTCATGCATGACGATGTGTGTGGATATACTCTGAGGTGACAAAAAGCATGGGATAGTGATATGCACATATACAGATAGAGGTGGAATCTCGTACTCAAGGTGTAAAAGGGGAGTGCATTGTAGCATCTGTCATTTGTACTGAGATGCTATATGTGGAAACGCTTCCGATGTGATTATAGCCGCCCGACGGGAATTAACAGACTTTGAACGCGGAATCGTAGATGGAGCTAGACCCATGCGACATTCCATTTCGGAAATCGTTAGGGAATTCAATATTCCGAGATCCACAGAGGCAAGAGTGTGTCGAGAATACCAAATTTCAGGCAATAAGCTACTCCTCACGGCGGACAACGCAGTGGCCGACGGCCTTCACTTAACGACCGAGAGCAGCGGCGTTTGTTTAGAGTTGTCAGTGTTAACAGACAAGCAGCACTGCGTGAAACAACCGTAAAAATCAATGTTGGACGTACTACGGACATATCTGTTAGGACAGTGCCTTGGAATCTGGCGTTAATGGGCTATGGCAGCACGCCACCGACTCGAGTGCCTTTGCTAACAGTACGACATGCCTGCAGGGTCTCTCATAAACTCGTGACCATGTCGGTTGGACCCTAGACGACTGGAAAACCGTGGTCTGGCCAGATGAGGGCCGACTTCAGTTGGTAAGAGCTGATGGTAGGGTCCGAGTGTGGCACAGACCCCACGAACCCATGGACCCAACTTGTCAACAAGGCACTGTCGTGGCTCCATAATGTCGGCTGTGACTCAAGGCATGGACTGGTATCTCTGGCCCAATTTAACAGTACATTTGGCTACTTGGAGACCATCTGTAACCATTCACAGACTTTACGTCCCAAAACAATGATGAAATTTTTATGAATGACAATGCGCCCTGTCACCGGCCTGCAATTATTTGCAATTGGTTTGCAGAACATTCTGGACAATTCGAGCCAATGATTTGGCCACCCAGGTATCCCGACATGAATCCCATCGAAGATTTATGGGACATAATTGGGAGGTCAGTTCTGGCAAAAAATCTCTCACTGATAACACTTTCGAAATTATGGATGGCTATAGATGTAGCATGGATCACTATTTCTGCAGAGGACTTCCAACGACTTGTTGAGTCCATGCACTTCGCCAGGCAAAAGGAGGTCCGATATTAGGCAGCAAGCATGACTTCATTTACATTTGTGTATTTCTTTTACAGTCGAGACTATAAGATCGTTACGTGTCTCTCTACACAATGCGTATATGTATGAGGTGCATTCAAGTTCTAAGGCCTCCGATTTTTGTTCTCCGGACTGAAAAGAGATAGAAACATGCGCATTGTTTTAAAATGAGGCCGCATTCATTGTCAATACGTCTCAGAGATGGCAGCACCGTACGGGAGATGGAATTTTACCGCCAGCAGCGAGAATGAGAACTGTTTTAAATACTTAAAATGGCGAGGTTTTCCTTACTTGAACAGCGTGTAATTATTCGTTTTCTGAATTTGCGTGGTGTGAAAACAATTGAAATTCATCGACAGTTGCAGAAGACATGTGGTGATGGAGTTATGGATGTGTCGAAAGTGCGTTCGTGGGTGCGACAGTTTAATGAAGGCAGAACATCGTGTGATAACCAACCGAAACAACCTCGGGCTCGCACAAGCCGGTCTGACGACATGATCGAGAAAGTGGAGAGAATTGTTTTGGGGGATCGCCGAATGACTGTTGAACAGATCGCCTCCAGAGTTGGCATTTCTGTGGGTTCTGTGCACACAATCCTGCATGACGACCTGAAAATGCGAAAAGTGTCATCCAGGTGGGTGCCACGAATGCTGACGGACGACCACACGGCTGCCCGTGTGGCATGTTGCCAAGCAATGTTGACGCGCAATGACAGCATGAATGGGACTTTCTTTTTGTCGGTTGTGACAACGGATGAGACGTGGATGCCATTTTTCAATCCAGAAACAAAGCGCCAGTCAGCTCAATGGAAGCACACAGATTCACCGCCATCAAAAAAATTTCGGGTAACCGCCAGTGCTGAAAAAATGATAGTGTCCATGTTCTGGGACAGCGAGGGCGTAATCCTTACCCATTGCGTTCCAAAGGGCACTACGGTAACAAGTGCATCGTACGAATATGTTTTGAAGAACAAATTCCTTCCTGCACTGTAACAAAAACGTCCAGGAAGGGCTGCGCGTGTGCTGTTTCACCAAGACAACGCACCCGCACATCGAGCTAACGTTACACAACAGTTTCTTCGTGATAACAACTTCGAAGTGATTCCTCATGCTCCCTACTCACCTGACCTGGCTCCTAGTGACTTTTGGCTTTCTCCAACAATGAAAGACACTGTCCGTGACCGCACATTCACCAGCCGTGCTGCTATTGCCTCAGCGATTTTCAAGTGGTCAAAACAGACTCCTAAAGAAGCCTTCGCCGCTGCCATGGGATCATGGCGTCAGCGTTGTGAAAAACGTGTACGCCTGCAGGGCGATTACGTCGAGAAGTAACGCCAGTTTCATCGATTTCGGGTGAGTAGTTAATTAGAGAAAAAATCGGAGGCCTTAGAACTTGAATGCACCTCGTATATTACGACTAACTGCAGCTGTGCTGCATTAATCGTGTGGTCGGACCTACTTCTCTTAAGCGTTTAATCAGATACCACTTTCTCGCGCACGTCTGCGCTGGAGCTGAAGGTCGCGACTCAGATGCATCTAGCAGAGCGCGGTATAATAAAGCTGGCAGCTCAGCTCAGGCGGCCGGCATTGGCAGCCGCTCTGCCTGTTTATTCGCGACTTGACCTCGGCGAGTGCTGTAAGCCGATACGCGGCAGCCTGGCTTCCTGGCGGCCGCGCCTTCTATCAGGTGGGACGTTGCTCGCTCGCCTTATCTGCTTCCGCTGGACGGCCTCGCAGTTAGCAAACATCCTTCCTCAACGTTTCCTGCTCGTCAGCTTCCACGCGGCGTTTCCGTAGGACGAAACCGCGCGCCGCTGCAATCGTTGTTCATTCATTTGCACGGAATCGTTACGAGTAGGAGTAGGTATTAAAATCCATGGAGAAGAAATAAAAACTTTGAGGTTCGCCGATGACATTGTAATTCTGTCAGAGACAGCAAAGGACTTGGAAGAGCAGTTGAATGGAATGGACAGTGTCTTGAAAGGAGGGTATAAGATGAACATCAACAAAAGCAAAACGAGGATAATGGAATGTAGTCGAATTAAGTCGGGTGATCCTGAGGGAATTAGATTAAAAAATGAGACACTTAAAGTAGTAATGGAGTTTTGCTATTTGGGGAGCAAAATAACTGATGATGGTGAAGTAGAGAGGATATAAAATGTAGACTGGCAATGGCAAGGAAAGCGTTTCTGAAGAAGAAAAATTTGTTAACATCGAGTATTGATTTAAGTGTCAGGAAGTCGTTTCTGAAAGTATTTGTATGGAGTGTAGCCATGTATGGAAGTGAAACATGGACGATAAATAGTTTGGACAAGAAGAGAATAGAAGCTTTCGAAATGTGGTGCTACAGAAGAATGCTGAAGATTAGATGGGTAGATCACATAACTAATGAGGAAGTATTGAATAGGATTGGGGAGAAGAGAAGTTTGTGGCACAACTTGACCAGAAGAAGGGATCGGTTGGTAGGACACGTTCTGAGGCATCAAGGGATCACCAATTTAGTATTGGAGGGCAGCGTGAAGGGTAAAAATCGTAGAGGGAGACCAAGAGATGAATACACTAAGCAGATTCAGAAGGATGTAGGTTGCAGTAGGTACTGGGAGATGAAGAAGCTTGCACAGGATAGAGTAGCATGGAGAGGTGCATCAAACCAGTCTCAGGACTGAAGACCACAACAACAACAGAGTTACGAATATCCTGAAAATAAGGAAAATTGACCATCAATTGTATTACCAAAACTGTCTGCAGGTTCAAACCAATCCGATTGGCATTAATCCGGACGATCTTTAGAACGCCATAGTACTGCGTGAATAGGAATGTAGGTTTGATTAAAATAATCACCAACACGTACCTTTTAGCATAAAGATCAACTTATATTCCACAGACAACACTTTCCCTACATAAATGCTAGCAAATTCTAGTAATTAGCTGCGCGGGGTAGCCCAGCGGTCTAGGGCGCCTTGTCCGGGTCCCCCAGTTGGAGGTTCGAGTTCTCCCTTGGGCATGGGTGTGTGTGTGTTGTCCTTAGCGTAAGTTAGTTAAAGTTAGATTAAGTAGTGTGTAAGCGTAGGGACCGACGATCCCAGCAGTTTGGTCCCGTAAGAACTTACCGCAAATTTCTAGTAATTATTCTTTAATATTAACTACTTAAGGCCAACGGCCTTGCCGCAGTGGTAACACCGGTTCCCGCCAGATCACCGAAGTTAAGCGCTAGCTGTCGGGCTGGGCTAGCACTTAATGGGTGACCATCCGGTCTGCCGAGCGCTGTCGGAAAGCGGGGTGCACTCAGCCCTTGTGAGACAAACTGAGGAGCTACTTGATTGAGAAGTAGCGGCTCCGGTCTCGGAAACTGACGTACGGCCGGGAGAGCAGTAGTAGTAGTAGCTTTATTCACCCGTAGAACTCTTTTGACAAGGATATAGGACATCAGCGGTGTGCTGACGACACGCCCCTCCATATCCGCACCAAGGGACGCCTGTGAACACAGGATAACACGGCGGCCGGTCGGTTCCGTTTGGCCTTCATGGCCTGTTCGGGAGGAGTTTAATTTTTTATTAATGACTTTCTTCAGATCAAAGTTTCCGCAGTGGTGGCTTACAAAAGTACCTTGATCTTACAAAGACACACTCTATCTAAAGAATCGACTCAATTCTCCGACGTTTCGCACAAAAATGTCCGCTGCATTCCAGCGTGCTATTAACATTGATGATTCACAGAATTATGCTGCGAGTCTAATAGCGAGGAGCGAACTCGCGTTCCTCTTTGACTGTTAGCTATGAGTAAGCCGATGCTTTCAATAATTTGGTTTATACGCAACGTTTGTTTAAATGCTGTATGTGTTTCTTCCAAGTTAATGTTATTTACTACCGATAATAGTTGATAGTGTTTTATTAATTTTCTTTGACTGTTACATATACTTGATCAAAATCTTATTGTGGTTTATTAAGAACTAAAATTAAAAAGGACCCACTTGCTGTGTAGTGAAATTGAAATATGTTTTGATTTTCAATCATGTGACGAAAAAGTGACTCATACCATTTAATACACACACCAAAAAAAGTTTTGTATCACCTAGGTTCCGAGAGTTCCGGAACCTGTGCAAAAAATTGGAATAGAGATAAACATCATTTCCGCCCTTTTTATTGCTCATAAAAAATGTACATTGCATGTTGTACCAACATACAGCCAGATCTTCAGAGGTGGTGGTCCAGTATGCTGTACACACTGGTACCTCTAATATCCAGTAGCAAGCCCTCTTGCATTGGTGCATGCTTGTATTCGTCGTGGCATCAAGGGACTGTTGGTTCAGATTGTCCCACTCCTCAATGGCGATTCGACGTAGATCTCTCACAGTGGTTGGTGGGTCACGTCGCCCATAAACAGCCCTTTTCAATCTATCCCAGGCATGTTAGGTAGGGTTCACGTCTGGCGAACATGCTGGCCACTCTGGTCAAGCGATATCATTGTCCTGAAGGAAGTCATTCACAAGATGTGCACGATGGGGGCGCGAATTGTCGTCCATGAAGACGAGTACCTCCCCAATATGCTGCCGATATGGTTGCATGTCGGTCGGAGGATGGCATTCAAGAATCGTACAGCCGTTAAGGCGCCTTCCATGACTACCGGCGGCGTACGTCGGCTCCACATAATGACACCCCAGAACAGCAGGAAACCTCCACCATGCTGCACTCGCTAGACAGCGTGTCTGAGGCTTTCAGCCTGACAGGGTTGCCTCCAAACACGTCTCTGCCGATTGTCTGGTTGGAGGTATATGCGACACTCATCGGTGAAGAGAACGTGATGGCAATCCTGAGCGGTCCATTCGGCATGTTGGTGGGCCCATCTGTACCGCGCTGCATGGTGTTGTGATTACAAAGATGGACCTCGCCATAGGCGTCGGGAGTGAAGTTGCGCATCATGCAGCCCATTGCGCACAGTTTGTGTCGTAACAAGATGTCCTGCGGCTGCACGAAAAGCATTATTCAACATGGTGGCGTTGCTGTCAGCGTTCCTCCGAGTCATAATCAATTGGTGGTGGTCATCCACTGCAGTAGTAGCCCTTGGGCGGCCGGAGCGAGGCATGTCGTCGACAGTTCCTGTTTCTCTGTATCTCCTCCACGTCCGAACAACATCGCCTTGGTTTACTCCGAGTCGACTGGACACTTCCCTTGTTGACAGCTCTTTCTGGCACAAAGTAACAATGCGGACGCGATCGAACCCGGTATTGACCATCTAAGCCTGGTTGAACGACAGACAACACGAGCCGTGTACCTCCTTCCTGGTGGAATGACTGGAACTGATCGGCTGTCGCACCCTCTCCGTCTAATAGGCGCATGCATAGTTGTTTACATCTTTTTGCGAGTTTAGTGACATCTCTGAACATTCAAAGGGACTGTGTCTGAGATACAATATCCACAGTCAACACCTATCTTCAGGAGCTCTGGGAACCGGGGATGATGCTACACTTTTTTTATGTGTGTAGTCAGAACGGGCAATGATTGTTTTAAACTACATTCATAGCACCATCCCTATTTTTACGAAGACCAATTGTTGGTCTTGCTTGAGCTCAATTGTTGTTTTGTTAAACAGTTCAGTTCTTACCTGCAGCTGAATTTAATGTAAGTTATTGTTTTTTTGCTGTGTGCTGGTGTGATAGTTTCTAATTGTGGATAAGTTTGTAACGTAAAATAAGGAAAACTGATTTTGATTCATCCGCTAGCGGCATGGTAAGTTAAAAACATGTAGGCATTAGTATAATAGTCTAATTATCCATTCATGGCAGTTTAATGTTAACTTTAGAGGCGTTATTTGGAGGCTGATAGAACTCTGGGGTTGCAACATTTCAGTATTTCACAAAGCAACGGAGCGGTAAACATCATTACAAAAAGATTTAATTAAAATCAGTGCATAAAAATACGCTTTTATTTGTGTCAGTCGCCCAAAAACCGCATTAATCAACAAAAATACCGCGCAAACGGTGTATTTTAAAAAAAATTGCTCAATATTCCATCATTAGTAGCCCAAATGGCAAAATACCGCCCAGTCTGGTCACCCGGCGGTGCTCAGTTATGAAAACCAGTTTGGATATGGAACAAAGTAATGGGATTTATGAAGAGCGGATGGGGTATATCGTGGCAGCACATTCTATAGTTCGTTCGTTTCTAAAAGATTTTTTCCGCAGGCTGCTTGAATTCGCCGGAGCCGACTCGTTTTGCATCCATCCCTCCCCTTTTGGTCAAAAATCTACACTCATCCTCATAAATTAAGGATAATTGCAGAATGTGGTTCCACACAACGTGGCACTACACAAAATTTGCGTTAATGGCATAAGCACATAGGGAACACACGAGACGCAGACCTGTAAGTCCACAGTATTGGTGATAAGTTGAGAAAACCGTCCCGAAACATATGTGCTACGAAACGCCACTGTTTCCTGTGCATGTTCTCCGTTATCAATATGGTTTATGATCACCAAGCACAAGTACACAGTCCGCAAAACGGGTTGGCTTACTCTGGATCAGGTGGTCGAGCAGCTGCTGGGTTGTAGCCTCCCATTCTTGCACCAGTGCCTGTCGGAGCTCCTGAAGTGTCGTAGTGTTTTGAAGACTGCAGCGATACGTCGACTGAGAGCATCCAAGACGTTCTCGATGGGGTTTAGGTCTGCAGAACAGGCAGGCCACTCCATTCGCCTGATGTCTTCCGTTTCAAGGTACTCCTCTTCTGTTTCAAGGTACTCCTCCACGATGGCAGCTCGGTGGGGCCGTGCGTTATCATCCATCAGGAAGATGGTGGGACCCACTGCACCCCTGAAAAGGTGGACATGCTGGTGCAAAATGACGTCCCGATACACCTGATTGTTACAGTTCCTCTGTCAAAGACATGCAGGGGTGTACGTACACCAATCATAATCCCACCGCACACCATCAAACCACAATCTCCATACAGGTCCCTTTCAAGAACATTAAGGGGTTGGTATCTGGTTTCTGGTTCACGCCAGATGAAAACCCGACGAGAATCGCTGTTCAGACAATACCTGGACACGACCGTGAACATAACCTGGGACCACTGTTTCAATGAGCATGCACTGTGTTCTTGACACCAGGCTTTACGGGCTCTCCTGTGACCAGGGGTCAGTGGAATGCAACTTGCAGGTCTCCGGGTGAATAAACCATGTCTGTTCAGTCGTCTGTATACAATGTGTCTGGGGACAACTGTTCCAGTGACTGCGGTAATGTCCCGAGCAAGGCTACCTGCAGTACTCCGTGGCCATCTGCGGGCTCTGATGGTGAGATATCGATCTTCTTGTGGTGTTGTACACTGTGGACGTCCCTCTTGAAATCACACTTTGTGGCACACGGAGGGCCCATGCTACGACCTGCTGTGTTTGACCAGCCTCCAGTCGCCCTTATATTCTACCCCTCATAATATGAATATGTGTTCTTTGAGCCATTTTCAATACACGGTCACCATTAGCACGTCTGAAAACGTCTGCACACTTACTCTCTGCCCCGTACTCTGACATGCACCAACACACCTCTGCGTATGTGGACTGCTGCTAGCGCCACGGTGCGACGGCCGCAGGTCAAATGCACTGCGTGGTCATACCCCGAGGTGATTTAAGCCCGCAAACCGCCTACCAGAGCGTTGTTTCACCATGTATCAGCATTATCCTTAATTTATGAGCATGAGTGTATTTACACTCTTGTAATACTGTAGTAACCGACGCCAGCAATTTCGTGCACAATTAAATCTTAAAATGTGCACGCATTCATGCACTATCAATATGCTCAGTTATATGGGAAATATGCAATTCAAGAATTCAGTCTTTTGTTGTGATGCATTTTATTTTCTTGACGCTATAAAACAACCAGTTATTCCCAACTCTCCACCGAGTAGGGGTGGGTCTGCGAGTTTAGCCGCTGAATTAGCAAATGGCTCTGAGCACTCCGCGACTTAACTTCTGAGGTCATCAGTCGCCTAGAATTTAGAACTAATTAAACCTAATTAACCTAAGGAAATCACACACATCCATGCCCGAGGCAGGATTCGAACCTGAGGCCGTAGCGGTCGCTCGGTTCCAGACTGCAGCGCCTAGTACCGCACGGCCACTCCGGCCGGCCGCTGAATTAGCAGTCCCTGCTTTGTCACTGCAAATTCCTTCTGAGAGTTTCATTCCTGATAGTTTGCAGTTCTCTTAAAGATGCAGCCCCTTTGGACACGCCCACACTTACAGCCGTACGGCAAATAAATAATAATCCAAATTCTCATATTGGCGCGTGCTTTTATCTGCTGGGACATTCTTTAAGGCGTAAAACGATCTTTCTTTTACTGCAAGAAGTGACGGCTTCATATGTAAGTGAGGGAATGTGGGAACGTTAAAGGTTGAATAATTCCAGATCCTTTGCAATTTCGTCATCAAAACTTGTTTTGTCTTTTCTGTAACAGGACAATATCAGATCTGTTTATTCCAACAGCCGTGTCAGTAATAATCACGGTCTCAGAAAAAATTCATCCATTCCTGATCACTTCCCCAGCTCAAATCCAGACTAAAAGAAGAGTGCAAAGTGACCTTGGAGAGTGAAGGGAGACTCGAGCATGACAGCTCATACCTCCGCTTGGTGAAAACTCCGAGATCATTGTCAAATAAAATTTTTTGTCGTTCTTTAAATTTTCAGAATAATTAAAGAACATGACTCACTTTAAAGTCCTCCTTCACAAATCGGACCCCCCCCCCCCTATTTGGGGCAAAATCCTGGTTACGTTTTGGATGTAGCTCATTTTAAATGTTTGTTATCATGTCTAAGAAAATAGTGAGATAAGTCCATCAAGAATCTAGGATTAGCCGGCCGCGGTGGCCGAGCGGTTCTAGGCGCTTCAGTCCGGAACCGCGCGACTGCTACGGTCGCAGGTTCGAATCCTGCCTGACGCATGGATGTGTGTGATGTCCTTGGGTTAGTTAGGTTTAAGTAGTTCTAAGTTCTACAGGACTGATGACCTCAGATGTTGAGTGCTCAGAGCCATTTGAACCATTTTTGAATCCTGGAATAGATTAGACGATATCCAACAAATAACTGAGAAAGGTTGTTGCAAGTGCTACTCTAAGATGAAGAGTTTGACACAGCCAGATAACTGATGGCCCAAAAAAACTAAGTAATCAAGCAATAACTTGTATTAAAGGATGTAGTACCTAACACCAGAGGTTGGCACGTCGCAACCATACACAAGGAAAACGAAAACATCAGTGTGAACTGTAGATCGCTGTGACTTACATAACGGAAGCTTGTAATGCAAAATTAAGGTTTATAGAGTGCGGCTTGAATCTCTATTTGGCCATTCTGATTTATGCTTTCTGTGATTTTTCTAAATCGGTGTAGGTGAATGGCGGCACGATTTCTGTGCGAAAAACACTGACGTTTCGCTTTACGGCCTCTCCGATCTTGTACTCCGTCTGTGACAACATATTTGCCGACGTTTTAAAGAACATTGGATTACTGAAGACTTCGGCAAATGTCGTACACTACAAAGACGACGACAGGACATATTATACCGTGATGATGTTAGCTTCTCCACGGAACTGGGGACGAAGTCGTATGAGCTTCTATGCGCTGGCTTCGGTCCTAGGACAGACAATACACAAGTTGTGCAGCCACCTTTCTTACACGTAACTAGTGAGTCCAAGGCGCCGAACTGGTTCTTGGGAGATACTAGATCAGTTTGTTGTTCTGGAGATACCCATTTGGATTTTCCTACGTCTTGCACAATCAACTGTTGACGAAGGAGCGATTCACTCTCAAAGAAGGTCATCTCGATCTCGGAAAACTTATCTGAAATCTTCAGTAATCCACACTCTGCCAACAGTGAACCCGACACCCGCACATGTTACTGCCAATGTTTAACAGCGTTCCAGTACATTGTATCCGTTTATCAGACTTGTAGCCACTATTATCTGCCGAAAAATGGAGAGATTTAGACGGCTTCCGGTCTTACTTGTGATTAAGTTACTGAAACCACTACGATAAGACTCACGATGCACATAATGCTAGATGGTTGCTGTGATATTGAGAAATCGTTTAATGTCTTTAGTTTTTTACCTTTAAGTCTGTTGAAGAACCAGGACGCAGAATTATGTCTTTACTCACGTAAGTCGTGATTATGGAAACTGAAAACTCACACAGAAGAAACAAAACTCGTGACTTGACAAAGAAAGACACTGCAAATTCCCTACTATGTGTTTCTGTACGACATGTAGCTCAACTTTACCTCCAACTCTAAAAACTGTCTACGCATTATCAAAACTATGTACCCACAAACTATTATCCAACTTAAACTCGTTTGGTTATCTTTGACTAAACGGAACCAAATTTGAATAGAACTGTAGCTGGTCTACATACAACTTGTCTTTATGGTAAACGCGCAACTGAAGTAAAACAATTATCTGCCCCACTGTTGCAATGCGTAATCAGAAATCTTCTTTAAACTGTGAGATAGGGAGAGTAAGTATTCCTATGAAAAAATATTCCTAGTCGACGATTTTAGAATCAAGTATGCATTCAGAAAGACAGTAAAATTTCGCGTGATCTACACAAATAACATTGATCTGAACAATCAATGATATCTAAAAGAGTGTAATATTAACAGAGAACGTCTACAAAACAAAACGGCTTAATCAGTTGATATGCTAATGCTCAGGGGAAAACGGTGGTCTTTCTCTCTGGGCAAGTGACAAAGTTAACTAGCTGACAGTAATCAGTCCGACAAACTAGCTGCGCAGTGTTGCAGTCTTACCACGAACCTTCGCGCTCTCTCTCTCTCTCTCTTTTTTAACTATTTCTTCGTCTAACAGATACCATCACAAATGAACACAGCCCTGCTGAATACGTGTATCACCTACCACACTTCAATTAAGAATGTATCTGACTGCGCAGAGGCAAAGACTGTGCCACAAAAAGACCAAAGATTGTTTAACAATAACATAACTTGTTCTCTCTCTCCGACGCGCACATCGGTAACTAACAATAATTAAAATGACACGCCCACCTTACAAGATGAAGTGCGGAAAAAAGTAACAAAATTTTTGGAAATTGGTGGTAAGCTCCTATGGGACCAAACTGCTGGGGTCATCGGTCCCTAGGTTTACACACAACGTAATCTTAAACTAACTTACGCTAAGGACTCGAACCTCCGACGGTGGGAGCCGCACGAAGGTGTCTCAGACCGCGCGGCTAAAAAGATGGTATTTGGCCTGTCTCATACGTCTTACAGACCAGATGTAATGGTCTGTTCAAAAAATGGTTCAAATGGCTCTGAGCACTATGGGACTTAACATCTGCGGTCATCAGTCCCCTAGAACTTAGAACTACTTAAACCTAACTAAGCTAAGGACGTCACACACGTCTATGCCCGAGGCAGGATTCGAACCTGTTACCGTAGCGGTCACGCAGTTCCAGACTGAAGCGCCTAGAACCGCACGGCCACACCGGCCGGCAATGGTCTGTAATGGGTGGCTCTCCCAAGCATCACGATAATTCTGAGGAAATGTTTATTCTAGTGGTCTTCTGTCGACTTGGGTCTTCCAGTGCTCTGTCAAATTTTGTCGTATTATCAGATCTCCCAACTTATCTGCAACTACTTACTCTTCCCTTTCTATAATACTGTCCTCAAGTATGTTTCCTTAAGATAGACTCTCCATATATCTTCCTCCCATTTGTTAGGTTTTCCTTTTTTGACCAGCACTGACTTACCACCTGAGCTCGTGATATTCATGCAGCAATTCCTTTTTTCTCCAGAGGTCTCATTAATTTTCCTATAGACTGAGCCTATATTTGTCCTAGTCATGCAAGTTTATATATCTTCGCATTTATCCTCTGGGCATACCTGCTTAGAATTTTGCATTTTCTGTCACTCTCGTTTTTTAGACTTCTTATTCTCTTTCGCCTACTTCATTTGTCTAATTTTTATATTTTGTTCTTTGCTCGTAGGTATATCCCGCGAAAAGAACTTCATGATAAAATTATAAAGGTTCGAGTTCACACAGAAAATGAAAATTCCAGCGGGGCATTATTGACAGGAGTGGGAGAGCTGGGAACAAGACAGTGGTAAATAAAGTACCCTCCGCTACAAGCCATAAGGTGGCTTGTTGAATATAGATGTAGATGTGCATGCAGACTAGGCATACTGCCTTAGGGAACCTCAAATTTAACATCTTTTCCTTTCTTGTGTGAACATCCGTTTCATGAGACACAGAAGAACACCTCCTACAACGCCGAATGTTAATGTCTGGCTGTTTTTCTGTTTGGAACGCTGTACAAGCACCACTGCGTACTTTGTTGAATCTTACTCGAGTGCTGTAAAAATTTGCACGAATGGAAGGGAGGTTCAAATGGTTCAAACTGAAAAGTCCTCTTAGAACAATTATACATGACTGTGTTTAAACTGACACATAATATTTTTAGCGCAACGCAATCTGACTTTCAAAAATCCCTACAAAAGAATGGCCCTGACTAACATTAACCTATACCTTTCACAAATCACTTACCTCACCAAAAATCGTCGTTACTCGAACTACTGCAATACAGCGAGCACCACTACTGCCAGCTAAATAAAAGATTCAAACTACTGAAGGCACTAACTACTAATAGGCATAGTCAGCAACTGAAAGGTTTTGATGGAGAACAAACAATGTATTTACCTCAATAGTGTTCAAAAGTCATAATGTATATAGCAGTTCATGACATCCAGTCTTACAAATTTTTAAAACTCCGCCATCTCTCTCCCCACATCCACCACTGCTGGCGGCTCACCTCCAACTGCACAACGCTACGCGCTGTTCACATCCAGCTGCCCAACACTACAATGGCAGACAACAATGCAAAATAGCCACAGACTGCACACAGCACAGCCAGTGATTTTCATACAGAGCGCTACGTGGCATTACCAATATGAAAACATAAACAGCCTACTTACAAAATGGCTCTGGCACTATGGGACTTAACTTCTAAGGTCATCAGTCCCCTAGAAAGAACTACTTAAAGCTAACTAACCTAAGGACATCACAAACATCCATGCCCGAGGCAGGATTCGAAACTGCGACCGTAGCGGTCGCGCGGTTCCAGACTGTAGCGCCTAGAACCGCTCGGCCACATCCCCGGTTTGGAAGGGAGGGGGCAACTGACTTTATCCCAAGTTTCTTAGTGTACGGCTTACCCGATATAAATCAATGATGTGATGCTAAACGTGATAGACGAATTTAAAAAAAATGCTTTCCTTGTTAATGACATGAAATAAAAGATAAGACAGTAAGTAACTAAACTTTGTGGCTTACACAGAACGGACTGTAGCTTTACTACAACGAAATATGTACAATTTTGACAGGCAAATCTAGTAAACGTGTGATTTTATTGTCACAGTGTAACGTCCGACTTATTTATTTCTTACATAGAGGCATTACATAAACAAATTGAACTAAAGTTTGCGATGTTGTGTCTTAAGTCCGAAGACTGGTTCATGTAACTCTCCTCTCTAGTATACAGCAAAGCTCCGTGTTGTCTTTTGCCTTTTCCCGCTTCTTGATGAGCTCGGCAGTAGGTTCGGCATTATTCTATGGGTCGTGGTGGCTGGATGTTCTTTCCTCCGCCACCACTCCGCCCCCGCCACATTGTCACTTCAGGCTTGACTTTCTCTTCAGGAAGTCTGTTACCTTTGTTCTCCTAATGTTTTCTGAACGAAACCTGTCGGAGAGGCTGGGTTCTAGCGTACATAGCTCCACGGCTTGTTGTGAGCACTTTAGAGTACGAGCACTTGTCTCTGAGCAGTGATCGTCGATCTCTTCTGCTTCAGAGCCACACTGACACTGGGGGGCGACACCTCGGGCGGCAGAGGGAGTGTGGAGGTGTACAGTGGACACTCGAAGAGAAGTTCAGTTTTCACTAAACCATGGTTATTGATAGAAGGACTCGTTGACTAGCACAATTGCATTATAACTGTTAATTAAAATAGGCTGTACCTTTACCAGTATTTGTGTAGGTTATAAGATAGGAGACGGTCACTGGTGATAGCAGATTCGTCCTGCTATTGTCTAACACCTTGTAAATGCAATTCGATTTTTATACTGATTACAGATAACTGTCACATCGCATACAGACGTAAGTTTTGATCACATTAACTATTGCTTAAGTGACAATGAACTTGTTTCATTGTCGCGATCATTGTTGTCTATATTGTGACTAATGTAAGTTGTCATATTTGATTTCTGTTATTCCTTTTCACAACTGCAGATTGCACCATTGCGGCTATGCAAAGACGCCGGAAGCCTCTGGCTGTCGCTCTCGCCCACTCCAGCGCTCTGGAAAGGCAAGTGCGGCCTTTTGCCTTTCGCGTGGCGGCCGAGGAGATACCTGTTCGGCTTGTCGTCTTCAGATGACGATCACGTCTCAGTGTTTCCTATCTCGCCTGCTGACAGCCGAACACTGGGCGTTACATTACATTAGGATAGTCCACTAATCAGTGCAATGGGAAATTTTAAACTTTTTGGACTGAAGATTAAGAGCTTCCCTATCCAGGAACGGATTGGTGTTGTCTTCACTGCGTGAAAAATTTCCACCTTTACTGGCACCAATCCGCCAAAGATTGTTGACTCCTAATCCGGATAATTTTTAGGGTTCCGAATCTCAATCGATAAAAACGGAACACTTTATTGTCTGTCTGTCCGACTGTTAAAAACACTTCTTCTCAGGAAGGGGTAGACGTAAGAAGTTGAAATTTATTCCACGTATACGGTCTACTGTCCCTTGACGGCGTAAAAAATTGAGGCCGCTAAGTCAATACAGTCAAAAGATGCGGTTATACTTTGATCCTTGCAAACTCACTCATCAGAACCTATAGGGTACTTCTCGTTGACATGGCATCATGAAATTTGGTAAGAACCGCTGTTTCATAGTACAACCAAAGGAAAAAAATCCGAAAATTCGTAATTTGTAATTATTTAACACGATTTTTTTTTGTCATTTGTTAGGGGATTGTCTGTACACTGATTAAGACCCTTTTTTCTCAGTAACCGGTTGACGTATAAGTTTCAAATTTATGTGAGATACTGAGGTATACAGTCTATTGACATTGCAAAAAGATTAAGCTTCTATGTCAATGCAATCAAAAAATACGGCCATATTTTTACACTCACAAGAATTCTCATCAAAGCCTGTACGGTACTTCCCGTTGACCTAAATTATGAAATTTGGCAAACAGCAAGCTTTCACAGTCAAGTAAAGGAAAAAACTCTTAAGTACCGTCAGTTTACAACTGTCCACCACAAAAAGAAAAATTTTGTTTTTTGTTATCTGTCTGGCTGTCCGTCCGCCAGTTAAAACCCCTTTCTCTCAGGAGCGGATGGACGTATGAAGCTGAAAGTTATGTCTCATACGAAGTAACACTGAAGAGCGAAAGAAACTGGTACACATGCATAATATCGTGTAGGGCCCCCAAGTGCATGCAGAAGTGCCGCAACACAACGTAGCATGGACTCGAACAATGTCTGAAGTAGTGCTGGAGGGAACTGACACCATGAATCCTGCAGGGATATCCATACATTCGCGAGAGTACGAGGAGGTGGAGATCTCTTCTGAACAGCACACCGCGAGGCATCCCAGATATGCTCAATAATGTTCATGTCTGGGAAGTTTTATGGCCATCGAGAGTGTTTAAAAACAGAATAGTGTTCCAGGAGCCACTCTCTAGCGTTTCTGTACGTGTGGGCTGTCGCATTGTCCTTCTGGAATTGCCCCAAGTCCGTCGGAATGCACAATGGACATGAATGGATGCAAGTGATCAGACAGGATGCTTAAGTACGTGTCACCTGTCAGAGTCGTATGTAGACGTATCAGGGATCCCATATCACTCAAACTGCACACCGTTACAGAGCCTCTACAAGCTTGAACAGTCCCCTGCTGACATGCAGGGTTCACGGCTTCATGAGGTTGTCTTCATACCCGTACACGTCCATCTGCTCGATACAGTTTGAAACGAGACTCGTCCGACCAGACAACATGTTTCCAGTGATCAACAGTTTAGTGTCGTTGTTGACGGTCCAGGCGAGGCGTAGAGCTTTGTGTCAAGCACTCATCAAGGGTACACGATTGGGCCTTCGGCTCCGAAAGCCCATATCGATGATGTTTCGTTTAATGGGTCGCACGCTGGCACTTGTTGATGGCCCAGCATTCAAATCTGCAGCAGTTTGCACTTCTGTCACGTTGAACGATTCTCTTCAGTCGTCGTTGGTCTCTTTCCTACAGGATCATTTTCCGGTCACAGCGATGTCGGGGATTTGATGTTTTACTTGATTCCTGATATTCACGGTACTCTTGTGAAATAGTCGAAAGGGAATATCCCTACTTCATCTCCACCTCGGAGGTGCTGTGTCCCATCGCTCGTGCGCCGATTATAACACCACGTTCAAACTCACATTAATTCTGATAACCTGCCACTGTAGCAGCAGTATCCAATCTAACCACAGACACTTTTTGTCTTATATAGGCGTTGACGACCGCAGCGCCATATTCTGCCTGTTTATATACTTTGCATTTGAATACGCATGCCTATACCAGTTTCTTTGGTGCTTCGGTGTATTTTAATACCTTGCATGATCGATATCGATAACAGGCAAAAATCAGCGAAATTCTTGATTCGCGTGATAGATGAGCTACCTATATACATAATGAAGTTTATACGGAATCCTCGGTGCCTGAGTTCTACTCGCACTTACTGGATTTTTATTTGTCAAATAGGACGTCTTAATGTCGTTCTTTTTTCCTTAATCACAGGGTGTGACGATGTAACACATTTTATACAAGCTATAACACTGCCAGTTGCGACAGAGAATAAATATTAAGTAACTTATCTTTACTATATTTCTGTTTAGTTTTAGTTTCCCATATTTTAAAACAGCAGTGACGGAAGTCAGTTTGCCTACAGACCACATGTTCCCACATCCAGCAGCTCTAAGGATGTTGTCATAAATATCTACATCGGTAAGTCTTCGTTGTCACTTTTCAGTACCAGCTGAGGAGCAGTAAATGTCGTCAGGACATTATCGCGGAGAGCTGAAGCAGAAAATAACTTGATCGTAGCTCTAATGGTGTCGTAATGCTGTATGAGAATTGCAAGGAGATGTCTGGTGGTAACATGAGTGTATTAGTCAATGTGAAGTCGGACTGAATGCAACAACAACGAGTACTCTGTATCACACTTGCCCTTGGAACGACCCATCTCAACTGAGAAAACCAGAAGAAGATACCTTGTGTTCTAAGTGCAAAGTCATGGCAGCATCAGCAGTGATCGGAAAGAATTAGTAATCCCGTATATGATAGCGGATCTCACTGGATTGCTGCATTACGAACACATAGTATCATTTCTCTATATGGCACCGAGCGAAGTGATGCAGTGATTAGCAGACTGGACTCGCGTTCGGGAGGACGACGGTTCAAACCTTCGTCCGGCTATCCTGATTTAGTTTTTCTGTGGTTTCCCTAAATGGCTTCAGGCAAATGCCGGGATGGTTCCTTTGAAAGGTCACGACCGACTCCCTTTCCCATCCTTCCCTAGTCCGATGGAAACGATCACCTCGGTGTTTGGTGCCCTCCCTCAATTCTGCCAACCAACCTCTGTATGGCATTACGTAAGATACCTATGAGCATTGAAAGACATAGTATTGCTGTGGAAATTTTCTGTTGCATAATGGGAATATCCCTACTTGATTGTGTTTCCGGCAACAGTACTCAGCAGAGACTTGGTTTATCTCCTGTTTTTATATTTGATGACGAACTACAATTTCAAAGATTGAAATTTATTCCTGAACTGCAACATAACTGTAATAGTATAGCTGCACTGCCTAAAGCGTCATACGAAAATTTGTGTCCGACCTGGACTCGAAGCCGGATTTCCCATAGACTCAAACCTACATGTTCCCCACGCCTATCCATTTCTTCTCGTAGATTATTGCTTCATTTATCCACACTCACAGATCTTGTGATTTCTGTGCAAGTTTCACAACAAAAACAACGAGAAGTCTTCGCCTTACACATTAGGTTGGGGCATAAGTACGTAGCGTTTTTGTTTCCTGTATTAGTATTCTGGTTGGTATGGGTTTACCTATCGATTGTCACTTTTTATTTGTAGTTCGCTGTTGCTGATTTAATTTGAAAGTGTCATTTTATCATTTGGAGCTATGGACGCTAGAAAATGGAGTAGCAAGTGGAGAAATCGGAACATTTCCGATATATTCTCTTCAGTTTCAATAGAGGGGTGACAGCAGAGGAGGCACCCAGAAACATTTGTGCCGGGTACAGAGATAACAGCACAGCGCAGAGCACGGAATGAAAGTAATTTTCTCATTTTAAGGAGGATCTTTTGAATTTAGTGGGTCGTCACATTCAGGAAGACCTTCGGGGTTGATGAAAATCTTTTAAACGCATTAATCCACAATCATCCATGCAAGTTTACTCGAGAACTGGCAAATGTGATGAACTGTGATCATTCCATCATCGTGCCACATTTGCATGCAATGGGGAATGTTCAAAAATTGGTGTATAGGTGCCGCATGGTCTAAGACTGCCTGCACGGTAGCTCCGCGTGTTCGGTCAGAGGAGTCGCTGCCCTCTGTGATAAAAAAACTGAGTGATATATTCAACGATCAGCTTGAAGGGGTGTCATGTGACGTCTGCCTTGACCAAATGAGGAGAACAATGACGAACAGAATGGACCAACGACGGGGAAAAGTATCAGTGGGTGGTCATGTGTGCATCTCTGCTTGCTGGTCATCAGTTGGCTCGTGAACATGATCGGTAATTCCTATCCTGTATCGTTGCTGATGACGAGAAGGAGTGTATTTATTCTAACATAAGGAAAACAAAGTAATAGTTAAGCCCAAACAAAGCAGTAACTCCCCATACAAAGACCTGCACGCGTCCACAAAAGATAATGTTATGCATCCGGTGGAATAGCGACATTGTGGTGTTCTACGAATTGATTCATCGAGGTGTAACCAACACAGACGCAGTCCAAGACCAAAGACCAGGAAGACTGTGTGAGCTGATGCTGCTCCACGGTAACGCCCGCCGTGTTCTGCTAGACTGATAAAAAACACTGTACAGGAGTTGGGTTGGGAAGTTACTCTAGCCGGCCGCGGTGGTCTCGCGGTTCTAGGCGCGCAGTCCGGAACCGCGCGACTGCTACGGTCGCAGGTACGAATCCTGCCTCGGGCATGGATGTGTGTGATGTCCTTAGGTTAGTTAGGTTTAAGTAGTTCTAAGTTCTAGGGGACTGATGACCACAGCTGTTAAGTCCCATAGTGCTCAGAGCCATTTGAACCATTTTTGAAGTTACTCTGCACCCACCTTATTCACCTGATCTTGTGCCCTCAGATATTCAACTATTCTCTCTCTATGGAACGACCTTCAAGAAACGTCCTTTCCGGATGAAAAACCGCTCCGAAGATGGCTCGACGAATTCTTCGCCGGAAAACCACGTGATTTCTACAGTCACTGATTTGTAAAGTTACCCCAGCGTTGGAAGACTGTTGTAAATAGTGAAGGAGAATGTATCATTGATGACTAAAGTCTCTGTTACGTGCATCTCTTGTGTTTGTGAGAAGTATGTTACTAACTTACCCACAGTATTTATATTTAATGAGGAACTGCAGTTTCCAGTACTGAAATATGTACCTGTAATTCAACTTATCACGAGTTGTGCGAGTGTGGGTAAATGAATTAATAATCTACGAGAAGAAATAGGTAGGTGTGTGGAAGCTTGAGTCGGTCCAGGGAGCCTAGTCGTTTGGCCTAAGCAGTAAGGCGACCGCTTGCGATAAGGCGGAAACCTGCGCTCGAATCCCGGTAGGGCATACATTTTCATGGCCCCCTACGTAGTACATCAATACCTATTACAGTTATGTTGAATTTCAAGAATAAATTTCATTGTCTACCGTTGCATAGGAAATGTTTAACGCCGGTTTCTAGTATCGACGAATCTTTAGAGAAACGTCTACACTTGTAGTCATAATTACGTGCAACCTGGAAACTATATCGACTACCTTAGCAGGGCCGGCATTGCGATCCTAACAGAGATTTGAAGAACTTTGCTCTGCACCCGAGGAAATACTGAAAAAGTGGTGTTATAGGATGTGAAGAAGCGGGCTCCAGTGGGTACACACAACAATTGCAGGCAGAAGCGACTTATCCATACAGTATGTGCAGCATACGTTACGGGCTCCTCAGCCACACTGCGTAGTTTGTGGGTGCAAATACACTGATTACCAAAACATTGTTACCAATGTTCATCTACATCTACATACATACTCCGCAATCCACCATACGGTGCATGGCGGAGGGTACCTCGTACCACAACTAGCATCTTCTTTCCCTGTTCCACTCCCAAACAGAACGAGGGAAAAATGACTGCCTATATGCCTCTGTACAAGCCCTAATGTCTCTTATCTTTGTGGTCTTTCCGCGAAATATAAGTTGGCGGCAATAAAATTGTACTGCAGTCAGACTCAAATGCTGGTTCTCTAAATTTCCTCAGTAGCGATTCACGAAAAGAACGCCTCCTTTTCTCCGGAGACTCCCACCCGAGTTCCTGGAGCATTTCCGCAACACTCGCGTGATGATCAAACCTATCAGTAACAAATCTAGCAGCCCGCCTCTGAACTGCTTCTATGTCCTCCCTGATAGGGATCCCAAACGCTAGAGCAGTACTAAAGAATAGGTCGTATTAGTGTTTTATAAGCGGTCTCCTTTACAGATGAACCACATCTTCACAAAATTCTAACAATGAACCGAAGACGACTATCCGCCTTCCCCACAACTGCCATTACATGCTTGTCCCACTTCATATTGCTCTGCAATGTTACGCCCAAATATTTAGTCGACGTGACTGTGTCAAGCGCTACACTACTAATGGAGTATTCAAACATTACGGGATTCTTTTTCCTATTCATCTGCATTAATTTACATTTATCTATGTTTAGAGTTAGCTGCCATTCTTTACACCAATCACAAATCCTGTCCAAGTCATCTTGTATCCTCCTACACTCACTCAACGACGACACCTTCCCGTACACCACAGCATCATCAGCAAACAGCCGCACATTGCTATCCACCCTATCCAAAAGACCATTTATGTATCATTTTTGTATTGCTCCTGATGGTAGTGCGGGCACATGACGCGGTAAGCAAAGTATACACTGACGAGCTGAAACATTAAGACCATCTGCTTAATAGGTTGTTTGTCCGTTTTGGAACGAAATATATCACTGATTCTGCATATCGGGATCCGATAGTTTCTTGGTAGGTTTCTGGAGATATGTGGCATTAGATGCTTACGCACAGGCCATGTAATCCGCGTAAATAACGGACCGCTGATATACGCACGCGGTGACGACGTCCGATTGCGACCCAGATAGGTTCCATAGGATTTACATCAGGCGAATTTCGTCGCCGAGGCATCAACGTTGAGTTCACTATAATGCTCCTCAAACCACTGTAGCACTGTTCTGGCTCCGAGACACGGACACTTAATCTGCTAAAAGATGCCATTGCTGTCGGGGCAAACCTCAAGCATGAAGGGATGCAAGTGGTTCGCAGCTGTCAGTGTGTCTTCGATTACTGTCACAGCTCCCATGCAAGGGCAGGTGAATATCTCCCATAGCATAACACAGCTCTCACCGGCCTGCGTCCGTGGCCCGCTGCAGGTTTGAGCAGCTGTTCACCTCGATGACGGCGTTTGTGGAGACGTCATCGACGTAGTGTAGCAAAAATGTGATTCACCAGAAGAGACGATGCGTTTCCATTGACCGACGGTCGAATCCCGACGGTCCCGTGCGCACTGCAATCGTAACTGACGATTTCGTTGGGTCCCCATGTGAACACGTAGGGGTGGTCTGCTGCGGAGCTCCATGTTCAGCATTGTACGATGAGCTATGCGCTGCTCACCGTCCTGTTGCCCATCCACCTCTGGACCGCCTTTTTTCCCGCCGTCCCCGGGCTACGTTGCCATTTGGGATCCGTGTGCAACGTGTACTAGAGTCCCTCGGTGTGGAGTCTGTACAACCCCAAATCCAAGGTTTTAACCGCCTGCCACCCTGGTTACTGAAGAGGCCCAGAGTGATTTTAGATTTATTGCAGTACAAGAGAGATTGCACTCCTGCCACCGTTTTTAATGCAGCGTTTTCTGCCATTTTATCTGAGCACCACGACTATGTAGCTGTTTTTACGGATGGGTCGAAACAAGGGGATTCTGTTGTAATATTGTTCCTTTAATTTTGTATGCTGATGTGTAATATTGTTACTTTAATTTTGGTATACTGATATCGGTGCTAGTTGACAATGAAAGTGGGTTAAAAGCCGTGATCTGTCTGGGGACGTTAACCGTGGATTACTGGGCAACTGTTTCATCAGATATTTAGTCTAGGTTTACCAAGCAGACAAAACCGGTAATATATATATATAAAAAGGAGAATTTAAATAAAAGGAAAGAAATCAGTTTATATTTGGAAATTTATTTTAAGATTGTTCATTGAAATTTCAGCATATTATACGTGAGTTATAACTGAGCTGGTGCCTTATTTACGATTGAAAAAATGTGAGATTGTAATCTTACGGAACACATAAACTATGGAGCCAAGATTGGGAGACTGGATACAACACTGCATTCATAAAATAACACACGAAGAACATTGAAACATAAGCAAGAAGAAATTAACCACAACCAACAGATTCAGTTTTTTACCCAAAGAAATTACGTTCATACCACAATCCTGTCCGTCATGTAATTACCACACACTGGTATACTAAATTCATATTAACTCTTTGTGAAGTCTTCGCAAAAAGAATAGCTGAGGGCTACTTTGATGATTACACCACATGCTCCACGTGGTCAACTTGGTTTACACAAAGCGTACAACTCCACAATAATTTTGATAATTAAAATACATTAGATCGAAAAGCACTTGACAAAAGAAAAACCTTGAACTGGTTACTAACGTCTTACTATTAACCTGATGGGTCAAACAGTTATATAAGCACGTGGTAGTGGTCTCGCAAAGTACACCCCACGTGAGCTGAACATAAAGAAAAGTTGCTATATTGAAAATATAGTCAAGACGAGACGTTATAATCACACAAACATTCGCATTTAAGATTGATGAACTTAGTTAGAGTTACTGATCAACACGTGGTTCCACTTTACTCACAAAGTAGTAACAAAGCAACTACCGCAAAATAATCTGAATTTAACACGAGAATTACACTCCGCTGCACTTTAAGATAGCATTAGATATTTTAGAGCTAAACCTGAAATCAAGGTGATTAAATTTTCAGTTAGGCTGAACTTAAGAAATCCATTGTCCTACGGACTTAACAGACACGCGCTTAGCCGGAGATCTTACCACTTCAGACGCTCGCCACGGCCACACAGCAACTGCCCTACTGCCCTACTGCCGAGCGTACTTCCTGAGGGTTGGCTCACAAAGACCAACGGAAGTGGCCAGAGGGGCAGCTTCCTATACCAACATGACAACGGACGGACAGGACCATACTAAGAATAGAAACCTCTTTGCTTTTAGGAAGCGTAGCTACCTGTTCCGACGTTGGTCCTACTGTTCTCTAGCAGACAGGCTTGTCTGCTACCCTCAAGCATGCAACTAGAAATACTTATACTCATTCATCCTCTCACACAAAAGGGAAGGGGGATGACAGTATCTTATCATATACAGTATATAAAAGAAAGCGGATGTAGGTTCCGTATGAGACTGTGTGACATGAATTACATATAAGAATTACATATAAACTGTGCTTTAAAGTGTAGTAGTGTGACAGATCGTTCTTGTTTATGTGTAAAAGTAACACGTTCCACTGCTCAGTCTCCTCCCAGATAGTCAGAAACGCCACAGTACATTTAGAAGAGGAATTTATTCCATAAATGGCAACAGATTTAAGAAATTAAACATGAAAGGAATCCAACAGAGACCTTTCATAACCCCAACGCTCCGGGAAAAGACTGTGCAGGGAATTTTCTGGCCATGCTAGGACATTCCCAAGCAGGCTTCTCACACCCTACTTAAACCAAAAGTGTAAAAGAAAAGGCAAAAGGACACCAGCTACTTGCTAAAACACAATAATTTCAACACATCTTTAGAATCTACCAATTTCAAACAGAAAAAAAAGAACACAATCTGTGACACCTATTTAAAAGGTATTGTAGACCTAATTCGGTCAGCAAGTAAAAACAATGGTTCCTGTGTCATTAATATGAAAACAATTTCTGGTTGTTACCCTTATGGAATTCACCAGTATTTGCTCATTGCAAGAGCCACCTGATCACAGGAAAATTTATGACTGTTTATTAACAAGTAAAATTTATGAAAATAGCAAAGGTGCCACAGCAATTTAAAAAAAAGAACATGAAATAACATCAGTATTAAAAAGCAGAACATTACAATGCAAAATTCTCAAAAGCAACAAAATGATAAGAGAAAAAACATGTTTTACAAAGTGGTTATCGCAAAAAAATTCTATATCTTATAAAACTAATAATTTGTAGAATTAAAATAACTATGTGGCACTAATTTAATCACTCTACTATATTTCAATTAGCTAGCAAACAATGAGCACTGTCATTATACTGAAACTACAATAATTATGTGATTGTTACCCTTAAGGGGTTCCTCACAGTAAATATGCCCCATGCAAAGGCTAATCGATCACAGTTCAATGAGAATAAAAAGCTATCTGACTGATAAACGAAGCAAGGCCACAGCAATGAATTTACGAAACAAAATATCACAAATCTAATACATCACACAAAAACAAACATTGATAAATAAAACAGTACAATAGTCAACATTTAAAACAAAAAAAACACCTATAAATAAAACACCTGCAAAATACAAGAGTCAAAGTCTAAAAAAGATAAATAGAACACCTGCAAAACACAAGATTCAAAGTCTAAAAAAGATAAATAGAACACCTGCAAAATACAAGAGTCAGTCTAATAAACACCAATAAATCGAACTCCTGCAAAACACACGAGTCAGAGTTTCTCTGACAGAAACACACGTATATGCACTGGACTAAGAACCGTATAATCACTGTTCACTGACACACTCAGTAGTTCCACTGTTCCGAGGCACAATATAAGGGAAAGGGGGGGGGGGGGGGGTTCGTCGCCGCAGCTGTCAGTAGGGATTTTTGTCCATCTGTTGCGTGCGATCCCGCCGTCTCTGCCCTCTCATGAAGTTTCTCTCGTGTCACGTACATCTCGATTTGGTTCCATGTTTGTATTGTCAAATTCGTGCGGTATCCTCGTTTGATACGCCAGGTTGATATTCTCGGGCAAGGATGACACTTAATGGCTCTTCTTTTGTGCCACCCTTAGCGACCAGAGAACATCGAACCAAGATTTACTGTCGCTTGACAGTAGGCATCCATCAGGAAATGTCGATATGCGTCGTTGACGTCTGCAAGTTTCTCTGGGCAGTACCTGTCAAAAGGCTTCACGCCCCTTGTGTTGTTTCACCGCGGCCGTCTCGTCACGGTCGCGTGCGTGTGGTGCGTTGCCAGCAGATGGATTTCCGCGCGGTGGACCGCTCGCCCATCTCAGGTCATCGCCTCGAGGAAAGGTCGCCCGGGGCGGCCGCCCATTAGCTCCAGGTACAAGGGAAAGTGTTTGCCGCTTACTCTCCTTTTGTTGTCGGCCGCGCTCCCAAAGTGGCCCGGATGACAGCGTGTCCCGCTGGGAAACCCGCCAGTTTACAACTAGTCCGGCTGCTCCCGCTGTCTCTTAAGAGTTTTGCCGGTTCGCTTTCAGGTTCTCAACTGCATTCACAGAAATTTTTCATCATCCTTATGTGGTTACACAATGTCATACATAATACCACTTAGTATTGTCTTTCACAATTTTTAAGAACAAAGTGAGACTTAATATTTTTTTTTAAATAAAAAAAATTAGATGAATCGACAATATAAAATAAAATTTAAATGACTTGACAATGTAAAAAAAATAAAAGTGAAATGACTTGACAGTATAAAAATAAAAATTTAAATGAACTGACAATATAATATTTAAGTCCACATCACTAATGTGGTTCACTTACGTTTTAATAAATCAAATGCTATTTATTAATTCACTAAAATGAATAGGATTATGCCTTGTGCAAGTATAGGTCAGGACAGCATAGGGTTCACATGTTATTTACACACACATACATGCACACCTGTTGTCTATTCTACAAACTAATTACCCATAAACATGCATTACTCAATATTCTACTTCTATCCACTACTAGTTAAGCCCATAAGCTACTTCAATGCTATTTCAACCCCGTGTATATACCACTACAACATTCTTCTTGACGCTCGCGGCATACGTCTTGTCACATGATAAATATGGAGAACTTTCCTTAAACATACACATTAAAAAGAACAATGGTTATTTACACGCCAAAACATTTATACCAGTTCGCACACCTGAAAAGAGACTCGCAATTATACATTTATCATACTCATATATTCACACATAAAACAGTAAGAAAATTTCACCTAAAATTACGTTATCACAACAATTAATCACGCAGATGACTCTGAGAAGGTTAAAAATATTTGCATTATACAGGTTATATTACATTTTCTTACCCATTTTGCTGCGATTTCGTTCCTTCTTTACGTTACCTTTCGCTTCCAAATCAGTTATTTCGCCTGTGGTGGTTATTCTGGATTCATTTCTCATGAATGGCAAAATTGTGGTCACCTCTATTCTGTAAAACAGTATCATCTTAACATATTGAACTTACAACAGACACAAAAGATCCGAATCCTCCTGTAGTTTAAATGACAAATGTTTTGCTTTATCCTTATTACCTTAAACCAAGCTTTCCTTCGTTCCCATAATCAAAATTATTTAATCATCCTCTACCTTCAAGAGGGAAATTTCCTCAGTACAAATCATATAGGCTGCAGTGCATCCCGCACCAGCGAAAACAGTAAGCTGTAATGCTCACAGCATCAGCAAAACACATAAACGTCGCTTTTCTAGGACAAGTATTAACGCAGAATAATTTTTTTAGGCTTTGGCTCAACATCAATCAAGACTACAAAAAGGATCCATATTTCCGTTCCATTCTCCATTTGCTGAAAAGCTGCTCGTATTTGACTATCACAATAATATTTCAGAGCCACGTAAATTACACAAACCACAATTCTTCTTTCACCTTGAAGGGAATCAATATACTTACGAAATCCACAGACAGCACTTTACGTACTCAGCTATAAAGAACAAAAAGACATTTATCATCAATATTAACATTTCATCGCATATTGGAAGCCAATGGTTCAACAATCGTATTATCGCATCCTGTTTTCAAGATTCCAAACTTACTCATTCCTTTCTCAGAGTTCTCCTATCTTAAAATATTCATACAGCACGCATACTATAGTAAGAGATCCTCATTTATACTGACAGATATAGAATAGTAATAGACAGATAGTAGCACTGAAAGCAGAAAATCGGAAACAAGGCTACTAACAGCTGGGGACCTGGGTTTGCCAGACCCATAATACCCACAGATCGGATATTCCCCTGAGTTTATGCACTAATTCAGCAACGATCTTGCTTCTTGTTCCATCTGTTCCATCTGTGTTCGCGACTGTCACCCCAGTTTCTATACGGCCTGTCCCGATTATTGTTCCGTTCGCGTCGCGACGACCAGTCACGCCGTTGATTAGTAATACGGCCACGACTGCGGTCGCGCTGCTGTGCCCCGTAATAACTTTGTACCTGATTAGGCGGGCATTCTCCTGTATTGTATTCCAACTCTTGGAGAAGCGTCTTAAACGTTTCCACGTCCTCTTTGCATCGTCCCGCAAGAATGACGTGCCGCAAGTGCATCGGCAATTTGGTGATGCATATCCTAATTAGTTCCGCAGGCCCGTATGGGTCGTATAGGAATTGATTTGCCTGCAGCATGTGGTCGAATAGGCGTGCAGGGCTGCCGAAACCAGACTGGTTCAAATTTGGCAGCATAATTATGCCATGTTTGACCCTATCTTGTGCCGCTTCCGACCAATAGGCGGACATAAAGGCTTGTCGAAACTCCCGAGTGGAGTTGCAGTGACGCGCTGCCGACCTCATGCGAATCGCCGGTTCGCCTTCCAAATAGCCACACATATATTCTATCTTATGTGAACTTGCCCAGTCGGGGGGAAGACAAAACTCAAATTGCTCGAGCCATGCACGTGGATGTATTCCTTTTTGCGAATTTCGGAATATCTCAAACTTTCTTACCGTAAGGAAATGTTTGAAATCAAATCCCCGCATTTCCTCCTGGCGAGGCCCTTGAATGTTTCTGTTTCTCTCATGTCTGCCCCTTAAATTACATTCTTCCCTGTCGTCAAAATCTCCCTCGTGGCCGGAGTCCCTCTCTGCACTGTTCGTACGGCTATTTTTAGTGCTATTGGCGAGTTCGGAATCACACGCCATGCGGTTTTCCAGATGCGCCACGCGTTCTTGTAATTCGCCTGTTACAGCTTTGTGTTGTCTGTTCACTTCAAACTGTCCCTTCTGAAATCTAAGAAGCGAACGCACTTCTTCGGTCTCTGCGGCCGCTACCGGTGTAGTATTGTTCTCACTTTCCGTCAGCTTCATCGTATCTACAGTGTCCGCTAATGCCGCAATCTTATCATCAATTTGTCTCTTGTCCTCCGCCCCAGTCTGCTTCAATTGTTCTATTTGCTGTTCCAACGCGTGGATCGCTAAACTGTTGTCCGCTATTGTGTTTCTAACGGACGTGGGACAATGCGTTTCCGCCTGCTGGACCCTCGAGATTACCTGCTGGTGTTCCCTTTGGCATTCTTCCCTCAGCTCTTGGAAATTCCTAAGTAGCCGTTCTTCGCTTTCTTTAGATTCGGTATCGCCCCTCCGCTTGCTCTGTTCTAAAGCTTGCAGACGATCATCGATTTGTTCAAATGTACGGCCTAATTCTTTCATAATATCACTTTTTATCTCACTTGCCAGATTGTTTATTCTTTGTGAGATATCATCGGACACTCTCTGCATCGACTTGTCGACTTTATTTGTCTGCTGGATTAGTTTTTCGTCTATTTGTTCGCCTAGCTCTCGGATCGATTTTTCGGATGATTCTTTTTGTTCTCGGAACGATTTTTCTGATTTCTGCGTCATTTGTTCGCCTAGCTCGCGGATCGATTTTTCGGATGATTCTTTTTGTTCTCGGAACGATTTTTCAAATGATTCTTTATTTTGTTGCAATAAGGCTTTCATGAGTTCTGCCAAATCAATTTGGTTAGTTGGAGGCAAATTAATTTGTGGCTCTGATGTGAGCCCGTTCGTCCTGTCTTGCATTTCGTCTGAAGTATTCCCCATTGCATTTTCGGAACCGCCCGACGCGTTAACATTCGAAATTAAATTATCCCCTTGGTCCATGTTGCTTAGGTTGTCGGACCGCTTACTTTTAGTTTGGTTACGTGTCTGCATTAGTTCAATTTATGCCCGGTACGCAACACACTAATCAGAATAAATGTGTCCCACAAAAATTACGACAGTCACACGAAAGATACCCAACCTAGTACGCACTTTTTCACACGCAAAACAAATTTTTTTTATCTTAGATCGAAACAGTGGAATTTACAAGCGAGAATAAAAAACACACAGACATAAAACACACAAGTATAAAAAACAAAACAAGACAAACAACGCAACGCCGATCAACAACGCCGTGAATCTTTTGAAAGTCTGCTCGGAAACAACGCAGAAGTTGTTTGAGCGCTGTAGGGAAAAAAAATTAAGATTATAACACGCTCGCAATCTAACATTTCAGAGATTCCAAAGTCTAGCGGAATCACAGAACAGGGTCGCCATGTGTAATGTTGTAGCTTTAATTTTGTATGCTGATATCGGTGCTAGTTGACAATGAAAGTGGGTTAAAAGCCGTGATCTGTCTGGGGACGTTAACCGTGGATTACTGGGCAACTGTTTCATCAGATATTTAGTCTAGGTTTACCAAGCAGACAAAACCGGTAATATATATATATAAAAAGGAGAATTTAAATAAAAGGAAAGAAATCAGTTTATATTTGGAAATTTATTTTAAGATTGTTCATTGAAATTTCAGCATATTATACGTGAGTTATAACTGAGCTGGTGCCTTATTTACGATTGAAAAAATGTGAGATTGTAATCTTACGGAACACATAAACTATGGAGCCAAGATTGGGAGACTGGATACAACACTGCATTCATAAAATAACACACGAAGAACATTGAAACATAAGCAAGAAGAAATTAACCACAACCAACAGATTCAGTTTTTTACCCAAAGAAATTACGTTCATACCACAATCCTGTCCGTCATGTAATTACCACACACTGGTATACTAAATTCATATTAACTCTTTGTGAAGTCTTCGCAAAAAGAATAGCTGAGGGCTACTTTGATGATTACACCACATGCTCCACGTGGTCAACTTGGTTTACACAAAGCGTACAACTCCACAATAATTTTGATAATTAAAATACATTAGATCGAAAAGCACTTGACAAAAGAAAAACCTTGAACTGGTTACTAACGTCTTACTATTAACCTGATGGGTCAAACAGTTATATAAGCACGTGGTAGTGGTCTCGCAAAGTACACCCCACGTGAGCTGAACATAAAGAAAAGTTGCTATATTGAAAATATAGTCAAGACGAGACGTTATAATCACACAAACATTCGCATTTAAGATTGATGAACTTAGTTAGAGTTACTGATCAACACGTGGTTCCACTTTACTCACAAAGTAGTAACAAAGCAACTACCGCAAAATAATCTGAATTTAACACGAGAATTACACTCCGCTGCACTTTAAGATAGCATTAGATATTTTAGAGCTAAACCTGAAATCAAGGTGATTAAATTTTCAGTTAGGCTGAACTTAAGAAATCCATTGTCCTACGGACTTAACAGACACGCGCTTAGCCGGAGATCTTACCACTTCAGACGCTCGCCACGGCCACACAGCAACTGCCCTACTGCCCTACTGCCGAGCGTACTTCCTGAGGGTTGGCTCACAAAGACCAACGGAAGTGGCCAGAGGGGCAGCTTCCTATACCAACATGACAACGGACGGACAGGACCATACTAAGAATAGAAACCTCTTTGCTTTTAGGAAGCGTAGCTACCTGTTCCGACGTTGGTCCTACTGTTCTCTAGCAGACAGGCTTGTCTGCTACCCTCAAGCATGCAACTAGAAATACTTATACTCATTCATCCTCTCACACAAAAGGGAAGGGGGATGACAGTATCTTATCATATACAGTATATAAAAGAAAGCGGATGTAGGTTCCGTATGAGACTGTGTGACATGAATTACATATAAGAATTACATATAAACTGTGCTTTAAAGTGTAGTAGTGTGACAGATCGTTCTTGTTTATGTGTAAAAGTAACACGTTCCACTGCTCAGTCTCCTCCCAGATAGTCAGAAACGCCACAGTACATTTAGAAGAGGAATTTATTCCATAAATGGCAACAGATTTAAGAAATTAAACATGAAAGGAATCCAACAGAGACCTTTCACTGTTGGTTGCTCAGTTGTTTTTCCATATCGTGTCCTCAAGGTCCGACTGCCTCAGACTTTTACTGTCTTTGTTGTAGAATTGTCTGCGATCTTGCGGGCACTGGAGCACATGAGATATTCTTCCTCTCCTAAATTTCTTGTCTGTTCCGATTCACTCAGTGCCCTTCACTCATTGCAACGTTTGTATCCGGCAGACAAAATTGTCCAGACCATCCAGGATGCCCTCCTCCGACTACAGCGACTGGGGAAGGTTGTAGCTTTTTGCTGGGTTCCGGGGCATGTCGGCATTGCTGGGAATGAAAGGGCAGATCTCGCAGCCAAGGAGGCGTGTCTTGATCCACACGTATCTCAGTGTGCTATCCCGTTGCACGCACTCACCTCGCTGTTGAGCTCACGGGTCATGCGTCGGTGGGAGGATGAGTGGCTGGAAGTGACTGACAATAAGCTCCGTATAGTCAAGACCACAACGCGTGTGTGATGTACTTCCTTTCAGCCCCATCGACGGGACGAGGTTCTCCTCACTCGGCTTCGAATAGGCCACAGCCCTATGACGCATGGCTTCCTGCTCCGGCGAGAGGACCCTCCAATGTGTGGTGCTTGCGGCGTCCAGGTCACTGTGCGCCACGTTTTATTGGATTGCGTTTTATTTTCTGACCAGCGGGTCGCGGCTGACTTGCCAGCGGACCTGCCATCTCTTTTAGGCAACACTCGGACGAATGTGGTTAAAGTTTTAAAGTTCTGTGCCCTGTCAAATGTTTTTACAAAGATTTTAGGGAGAGGATTTTAATTTGCTCACTGTGTGACAAGCTCGCCCATATTTTATGTAAGTGGCCAGCCAATAACAATTTCCTGTGACATTTTTGTTGCTATGTTTCCCCTTTCCTTAGGTTTTACTTTCTTATGTAGCATTTTCCTTCTTTTCCTGCTTTCTTTGAGTGTGTGCTTTAGTTTTCTTAGGTCTGTCCACATTCGTTCCTTTTAATGTGTGTCAGGGCGCTGATGACCTCGATGTTGAGCGCCCATAAGCCCCAACACACCACCACCACACCACATCCGAAACACTAGTGTGTGGGCCACACTTGAGCTCTTTTCGCTGAGATGCCACCTATCACCATATATCCTACTTTATGGGGCAGACGAGCCGCAGAACCCCACTTTCTGTGAAGAGTCGTGGACGTCCAACCGTTTAGTGCCTGATAGTAGTTTTACTGTCCTTCACCTTTCCGTAGATGCTCACGACAGTGGCACGTGAACATTTGGCCAGCTTCGCCGTTTTCGAGATACTCGTTCACAGGCTCTGCGAATAATAATCTGCGGTTTGTCAAAGTCGCTTATCAGAATGGATTTCCGCATTTGCGCCCAATATCTTCGCTAGGGTGATTCCCCGTCCATGTCTGTTTCGCTTGCACACTTTCGGTACCGCATCACGTGCTCGCAACGCCACCAGTTGGCGCCCAAAGTCGGGTTGGTCATAATGTTTTGGGTTATCAGTGTATAAGCCATGCAGACGCGAAATGAGAATCATTCTAACGACTACAGTGGTCGCAAATCGGGAAAGCCAATGAGACAATGCGACTTTGACGAAGGGCAGATTTTTATTTACAGGCGCCCCTGCACGAGCAATTGGATTGGGCGAAACTGACCGGCCATTCGTGTGCTACTCCCGTGAGTATCTATGGAAGATGGTTGCTCGACCTGCAGAACAGGGTAGGCTGCGATCTATGGCAGACTGGACGACGGGGTACAACGCTGGTCCAGGCACAAGCGCTTAGGAGCACACCGTTCAACTCACACTGTTGAAAATGGAGATCCGCAGCAGGCGATCCCCACGTATTCACATACTGGCACAATGACATAGTCAGATAAACTTGTTGTTGCTGGGATTCACAGTCATAAAAAATTGTTTCGAAGGATATCATCTTTACGCCAGTGACTGTTATAAGTTTTTATTACACTATTGCAATTTCGTCCTTAAGCCATTATCGAGTGCTGATATTATTGCTGTAAGCCAGGTCAACGTAGTATAAGCTGGCACTGACAACGATGTACAAATGTGTCAGCTTACATTACGATGACGTGGCTTAAAGTCATAATATCAGCACTTGATAATGGCCTAAGGCCGAAATTGCAGTAGTGTAATAAAAACTTATAACAGTCACTGGCGTAAAGATAATGTCCTTCATAGTCAGATAAGATTGCAGTGGCCACGGAATCATTGAGAGTGGACCGTGTACCAATGGAAACGCGTCGCCTTGTCGGAGGGACCACATCTGTTATCACACCATATCGGTGGCCTTGTTCGGATACGCCGTCACACAGGCCAAATGCTGGTAGAAAGAAAGGCACCGTGCTACGGACACAGCTTTATTCTGTGAGGGACAGTAATCCAAGATTCCATGCGATCTGTGGTAGTAATCGAAAACACCCTGACAGCTGTGGACAACCTCTCTACCACCTACATTTCTTTACGCTTGATGTCTTTCTCAACTGTGGAGGTATCTTCTAGCAGAATAAATGTCTGCGTCACAAGGCCAGATTCGAGCTATAATGATGTTGATATGTTGTGCACCAAATTCGCCTGACATGAGCCCGGTTGAAGTAGTAACTATTATTTGTTCGCATATCTTTTTGGGGAATAAATAAATAAAGAAGTATGGGACCATTATGTGGTTGGATTAAAAAAAGAGGTAGACGAGATCCGACGAAGAATAGTACTATAAGGTTTATAGCTTAAAACAACCGCAAGTACGATTTTAAAAAGTTTATTTAAATCAAACCATTAGCAATTTCGAATTTATTACAACTCCATCTTCAGATGGCTCTAACAGATTTTTCTTGTTCTGCTGCTGGGGCCTTGTTTGTAGTTTGATGGTTTTGTGCACTAAGATAAACAGAAAGAATTTCGTTCAAAATTCGGTATTCTTACGAGAGATGTTTTGTTTCCTTTTTGACCTTAACAGAAACATACCTGAAATGTTTTTAAAATTAATAAAAAATTAAATGTGGTGAAAAGTTACTTAGGGTATATTTCTGTGCGACGATTTCGTCGTGTAATTGTGTGATACATTTTAAAGTTTCCAGATGTCTACTTTCGACAAGAATAACGGTACATTCCCGTACGGGATTGTTTTTTAAGTGTGAGAGCGTTAAGGCATGTACACACTAGACCAACGATCGACAGCCAACCGCTTCACTGGACGAGATTTGCTAGGTGTGTACCGGTGGCAAATCGCAGTCAACGAAGAGGTTGGCCTTGGTTGCGGTTCGGCGGTTTGGTCTGCAGACGGTAACATCAAAGTGTTGGCTGTTGTTTGGCGTCGGGACACCTCTCGTAATGTGGACGCCGCGTCGAATGTTCGGTTGGTTCCGTAGCTATTTGCTGTCTCTCTAAAAACGTTTTATTGACCGGTTCCAATCTTTAATTTAACAAAAAGATTATTAGAAAATTTGGAATTTACACTTTATAGTACATTAGAGCGAAACCAGTCAATAAAACACACTGAGTGGGACTTGTGGCTGTCCTGAAAACTTAACTTCATCAGTCTCTGTTCTCCTTGCAGGCAATGCCTGCTCTCGCTAAGTGGTGTTATTATTACGTTTAAAAATACTGGAGTATGGAGTGAAATAGGGATGCAGCATTAAATCTGATAGTTTTATCGTGAACGTGCATTTTTATCGTTATACTGAAAATAAACTGAATAATCTAGGTGCTTGGAGGGAAATAGCTCAGTTATTAGGAAGTGATATGCATGATGCGAAAAATAAAATATTTATTGACGTGTTTTCCTTGGGGACGACAAAGAGAAACGGGGAAAACTGGGAGTGACTACTCACTTTCTGCTGCTGGTACATTTCTTCTAAAAGAGGTGTTATCTTTGGAAATTTTAGGGCTTACACAGTTCAATAACAAATCTAAATTTGTAGCTTTCATTTGGAAAAAAGATACGGAACACTGAAAGACGTCCCTGGGGTAAGGCTCTTGTCAGTCTATTTTGCCACTGAAAAGCACTGAGTATCCCCTCTGAAGTGCAAGTCCTCCAGTATGGTCCACGTGTATGTAAAGGAATTGTGCGCACGAAAACGGAAGGAAAGGATTGGCCTTAATACCTCTACTGTAGCTGTGTGCCCTGATTAAACATGAATAATTACTATGTAATGATGGCGACTATCAGTTACTGTAATGAAACACAGGTTACAATTATGTGCATTTATTGTGATGACTTCAATGATTGCTCAGAGCAAACAAGGATCAAATATTCATCACGGGAGAATGAGTGCATGTACACTCATGAGCATATGATCATTGTGGATCTTCAGAGAGAAAAGATTGGAAAAGTTCTCAAATAACAGACTGAACAAAAAATCGTGTTAACTGACTGCTGCCGTATTTTAGGCACTATAAGACGCACCTTGAATTTTAAGCAATTAAAAAAAACATATTTACCATTTTTGTTACTAGACTGCAAAGCCAGATTAAAAAGTATCTCATTTATAAAACCGAATTGACCTTTAAAATCGCTGAAAATCGTCATCTGAACTTTCTTCTTCTTCTTCGTCGTCGTCGTCATCGTTGTCCTCTTCATATATAAGATGGTCTTCACAGCTATCGAGAGCGTTACTCACGCCACAATCCTCCTTGAAAGATTTAACAATAATGTCTTCTCTCACTCTAGACCACGACTGTTTTATCAACTGACGCACTTTTTTAGTTGTCAGTCGTTTTAAAGCTCAGTTCGGCGTGAATACGTGTTGGGTTCCATCCATCATCCATTTGTTCCGTTCCTCTCTTTAAATGGTTTACTTATCGAGAGTCCTTCCGGAATAACAGCAAGCTCTGTACTCCTCTGTCCCAATTTCTATTTCAAACAATGTTTCAAATGACTACTAAACTAGTCTAGTACAAGAAGAGAACTCTTCTTCAATAACGCACCTTTCCTTTTGCCGACACTCTGTTAATTCATAATTTCATACCAGCCTCCTCCATCCAACCCCTGCCATGTACGTGAACGACAACACCTGGCGGTATACAGAAGGTTATCGCGTATTTTTGCACTTGAAAATAATCATTGTATTAAGTTTAGTACCGTCAGCACAACGTGAAAGGACAATAGTGCGCATTTTTTCACGTTCACTTGTTTTTATAATTACATTTTTAGCACTTTTCATAGCAGCAGTTCTGTTAATCGGCACAACAAATGTCACAGGAGTTTCGCCCGTCTTCGCTATTTGGTTTAGTTTCACATTAGTTTTCTTTTGGTGTTGAATAATAAAGCGATGGAAAGATAACATTTTCTCTTCATACTCTTGTGGCATTTTCTGAGATATTTTGGTTTCGGTTCGCATGCTAAGTTAGCTACTAACAAAGACATTGTACTTTTACCGTTAACACAGATCACTTTCAGATCAAGTTCATTGGCACTGTAGACTGCATTGACGGATCGTTAGGCTAGACAGTGCTGTGGGTTTTTGATTGCGGCAGAGGGGGAGGGGGGCGAAGGTAGACAATGTTGGTAGGCTTGAGAATCTCCGCATCTCATATTCGTCGCATCGGTGCACTGCTGCTGCCAGTTGAATCCAATGTTGCCGGACAGAGAGACAGGTTTCCCACAGCATCGGATATATGGCCATTTTTAAGACTGCCAGGAATTTTAAATCAAACACTGGAATTTTTATATTAGTTTCGAGTATAAGACGCACCTTAATTTTGGAGGCAAATTTTCGAAGAAAAAAGTGTGTCTTATAGTCCGTAAAATACGGTAATCGTGGAACTGAAGTGCTGGTGATGACTACATCGGAGGTTAGTGAGTGAAGAGAAACAGAGCCCCAAAGAGTAAAATCAAGGCGGAAGGGTCGCCACGCAATGACTAACTGATCAATCTGAACCACAGCGCCTATCGTCCCGTACGAATTTCGTACGACGTTGCTGCGACACGTACGAGGTCTGTTCTAAAAATTGCAGAACATTCGTAATTTGGCGCCAATGGTGTGTTGGAGCGAAATGCGGTTGGCATCCCTGCACACACCTGTGTTTAATGTGTACCTGCCAGAAGTTTCATTGTTGTATGTCAGTTATTGTTGAGTGCTGTATTGAGTAGAACGTTGTGTTGCACAGTTTACAAATTCGGCAGGGTTAGAGGAGCAACGCATCTACATTAAATTTTGGGTAAAACTCAAGAAAACTTTTAAAGAGACACACCAAATGACGAAGGAAGCCTACGGTAATGAGTGCTTAAATCATACTGAGTGTTAGGAATGGTTCACACGGTTTAAAAATGACCGGTTGGGAGTTAAACATGATCTCCGTTCAGGACGCCCTTCGATGTCCATCGACGAAGCTAATGTCAGGAACTTCAACGAAATTATGCAGCCAATCGAAGACTGTCTGTCCGAGAGACTGCAGACGAATGCAACGTTTCAGTTGCATCATGTCATGAAATCCTGACGCAGCATCTTGGAATGCATCGTGTTGCCACGAAGTTCGTCCCACGGCTCATGAGTCCAGAAATCCTCTACAATCATCACCCACTCTCATGGATAATACCGCTGTTTTTTTATGTACATTGGAATTTATTGATTAATTAGACCTATTTTGTTGATAAATTAAATGTGCTGAGAAAAAAGGAGTATGAAACATGAGGCTGGCTACAGGTTGGCGCGTTTCAATAGCCCATATTGCAACTTACACCCGCACATCCACCGTCGTCGCGACTGCACAGATATCGCTTTGCCGTTCCCCCCCTCACCGGCAGCGGAGCTGACATCAAAAGTTTGTGTATATGTTGTCCGCCGCTCGTGGTCTTGCGGTAGCGCTCTCGCTTCCACCGCACCGGGTCCCGGGTTCGATTCCCGGCGGGGTCAGGGATTTTCTGTGCCTCGTGATAACTGGGTGTTTGTGTTCTTCATAATCATTGACTCGCAAGTCGCCGAAGTGGCATCAACTAAACAGGACTTGCAATACGGCGGCCGAACTTCCCCTCATGGGGCCTCCTGGTCAACAATGCCATACGATTATACAATTATTTTTTTGTGTATGTATTGTCCCGGCTAGCTACGAACCATTCCCTGCCGTGTGGGTTGGGCATAAAACATCTCTAAATCACGATGTGAATCTAAGTGTGTGAAATAGCAGTTGAAAATTGATTTCGTTTTCTATTTCCAGAGATATTTCATACACTTTCAACATCGACGGATCCAAAGATAGTGATTTTATTTATTACTCGGGAATAACATAGCAATTGGATTCCAGTCTATTTTTTCTAATTTTTGTTTCCCAAATAACTTGATTTAATTACCTTCGTAGTCAATATGCCTTCGTTAAATCCCATAATCTGTTTGTAACAGGTTAATCAGCTTTTCTCAATAACCTTTGAATATTCACAGATGTAATTGTCTATGTACAAGCTGATTTTTGGGATTTGGAAAACACGGAGAAAGTCTGTTTATATTCTGTTTTATTGACGCAATTAACTTTTTAAATTAATGAGAGATGGTATTGGGGAATGAATGAAGGAGTTGATCCTAGTGTGTATCGTTTCGGTATAATAACACAGTCCGTACGACATTCCTCCGCGTTCCTATCACCAAAGATGTGATTTCTCATGAAACTGTCCTTTACCATTAATATCTGATAAATCATAAATATGTCTCTGGTTTTACAATCTCTAAGCTTCTTAATTCTCACGATACGATATTAATTATAAGTTCGAGTTATTTCAATGTCTGTTCAGCACAAATTTAGTCTTTTCACGGGCACTGTATCTCACGTCTCGTTTATTAGCAGAATCGCCTTGACAACGATCGGCAAAGTTATTAGTATGATAAGGCCCAACTATTTTCTGTCCCAAAATCTCAAAATAATGTGTTACCCACCACTCCAATGTCTTATCTAGTTATCAGAATGATATTTAATTAGGCTTATAATCCCTAACTTCCGACTACCACGGAAGACTGCGAACATGCACCATTGAAAACAAAGACTCAAGAGAGGTAACAATGCTGCGCATTGGTTTATATATTATATTTCAAACAGAACGCAGCTATGTTATGTCTTCCTTGGATTCCCTTTGTACCACTTTGCGTTACTCTATTTCAAATATCTACTCTTTGTAAAATTTTAACTAAGTACAGGGTTATTACAAATGATTGAAGCGATTTCACAGCTCTACAATAACTTTATTATTTGAGATATTTTCACAATGCTTTGCACACACATACAAAAACTTTAAAAGTTTTTTTAGGCATTCAAAAATGTTCGATATGTGCCCCTTTAGTGATTCGGCAGACATCAAGCCGATAATCAAGTTCCTCCCACACTCGGCGCAGCATGTCCCCATCAATGACTTCGAAAACATCGATGATGCGAGCTCACAGTTCTGGCACGTTTCTTGGTAGAGGAGGTTTAAACACTGAATCTTTCACATAACCCCACAGAAAGAAATCGCATGGGTTTAAGTCGGGAGAGCGTGGAGACCATGACATGAATTGCTGATCATGATCTCCACCACGACCGATCCATTGGTTTTCCAATCTCCTGTTTAAGAAATGCCGAACATCATGATGGAAGTGCGGTGGAGCACCATCCTGTTGAAAGATGAAGTCGGCGCTGTCGGTCTCCAGTTGTGGCATCAGCCAATTTTCCAGCATGTCCAGATACACGTGTCCTGTAACGTTTTTTTCGCAGAAGAAAAAGGGGCGGTAAACTTTAAACTGTGAGATTGCACAAAACACGTTAACTTTTGGTGAATTGCGAATTTGCTGCACGAATGCGTGAGGATTCTCTACCGCCCAGATTCGCACATTGTGTCTGTTCACTTCACCATTAAGAAAAAATGTTGCTTCATCACTGAAAACAAGTTTCGCACTGAACGCATACTCTTCCATGAGCTGTTGCAACCGCGCCGAAAATTCAAAGCGTTTGACTTTGTCATCGGGTGTCAGGGCTTGTAGCAATTGTAAACTGTAAGGCTTCTGCTTTAGCCTTTTCCGTAAGATTTTCCAAACCGTCGGCTGTGGTACGTTTAGCTCCCTGCTTGCTTTATTCGTCGACTTCCGCGGGCTATGCGTGAAACTTGCCCGCACGCGTTCAACCGTTTCTTCGCTCACTGCAGGCCGACCCGTTGATTTCCCCTTACAGAGGCATCCAGAAGCTTTAAACTGCGCATACCATCGCCGAATGGAGTTAGCAGTTGGTGCATCTTTGTTGAACTTCATCCTGAAGTGTCGTTGCACTGTTATGACTGACTGATGTGAGTGCATTACAAGCACGACATACGCTTTCTCGGCTCCTGTCGCCATTTTGTCTCACTGCGCTCTCCAGCGCTCTGGCGGCAGAAACCTGAAGTGCGGCTTCAGCCGAACAAAACTTTATGAGTTTTTCTACGTATCTGTAGTGTGTCTTGACCAAATGTCAATGAATGGAGCTACAGTGAATTTATGAAATTGCTTCAATCATTTGTAATAGTCCTGTATTACTTCGAAATACAACTATCGTTTTTTGGCTATTGGGTCATTTCGTATTACAGAATTTAATCTAATATTCGTTTCTGAACAGCCACTGTCTAAAGAAAACAGCCACTCTCTAAAGAGCTCAGTTTTAAGGCCAGTCGCACCACACTGCTCGCTACATTTTAAAACAGAGGTCGTCCAGAGCGTCTTTTCTTCTTCTTTTTCTGACGCTCAGCTTCTTGCACATGCGAAGACTGCTAAATCCTCTTCTTCCCTCATAATACGGCCAGTAAGTAAAACGCAGTTGAATGACAATAACAGAACGGAGCAATGTCGGCATGTTCTCAGAGCCACCTTTTATTGCACACGGCCGAATCCCTTGGCCACAAACCCTTCGTTTCGTGTGAAAGAAAAACCGCACGCCAATACACGGGCGACCAACGTTCGGCTGAATCCAGTCTCTGTCGTTCGTTGGCCTAGTGTGGACGTGTCTTTACAGGGATGTTCCAAGTTCTCCAATGGAGGATGCCACAAGAAACGCCCGGGAACGTTTACTGTAGAAATTCCGGAAGTATACATTCCAAGATGAGTCGGGCGAATGTTAATTCCTCTCGCATACGGTTCCTGGAATGTCCACAACGAGAGAATCAAAGAAATAAAAGATCCTACGGAGACTTAAGCCGTTGGCTCACGGACCGTGCTGTCGAACGTCAACGTTGATCGTGCTTAAAGTTCAACGTGCTGCTGAACGCTCAAGAACGATGCGACTTGTGCATACGGTACGTGGGCCCCAACGTGGTATACGCGATCACAACGCACTCCAGCGGCAGTTGCGGAATGTTTCTACTCGTAAATCACACTGTTTACTAAACGGACGCGCGTAAAATTCCCACGTTAACTCTATTAAAACGCACATTTCCTCCATCGTACACGAAACGGAAAGTATCATGTCCAATCAATAAGGTCACAGGCTTATTAAAGTTCCATTACAAACAGTGCGATACAAATTTGCAATACTTCTCCACATAAGAAATAGCATACTTTCATAATCACTGCTCCTACCCAGTAGCATAATCTTTGCAACATGTGAATTACGAAGCGTAAAAGAAAAAGGAGCAGAATATCTTTATATACAAGCAGCGCAAGCTGTCCTATAGATTGAGCCAATCGAACAAAGTCACCCCTCATAAAAAGGTGAACTTATATTTACATATCAAATTTTATAGTATATACTTATATTAAACTAATAATAAAGTATCAGAACCTAATAAAACCCAAATGTTAGGAAAAAAATGTGGAAATGTCGAGTCGCGAACCGCGGCCCAGACATGCTACTTCATACAGATTTTTTTTCGTTGTTGATCGTTGTGTTTGTTGATCCTACCACTCAGTTTTTTTTATTACAGAGGCCAACCAGATTTTTTTTTCGATATGGTTTGTTGCGCTTAGTCTGAGCAGACGTCACAAGACACCCGTTCAAGTTGATAGTTGATTCCTTGACTCAGTTATTTTAGTACAGAGAGCGAGCAGCCGTGCCGGCTTCCTGACCGAACACGCTGAGCTATCGTGCCGGCTTACGGATCAGTGACGCTACTCATTGCACTAAACCAACAACACGCTATGGACACTCAATGATAACGTGTTGGCACTTGCTGAAAACCTTATTCGTAGATACGTTAGTAATTAAAATTTAATTATAACAAATTATACCTAGAACAGTGCGTATTTGGTGGATCTTCAGTGTGTCGCTGTTTTCAAATAGCATACTTTCATAATACGCAAGTTGCACTAATTCATTTGCCACGAATGTGATGTTTCTCATTTTTTTATTGGAACGAATCACACAGTTGACAACGGGTTTTCTAGTGATTCTCAAGTTGCTGGGCCCAGAAATTTCCGTCCAATGTCACTGTTGCCAGCATTCTCAAAAATGTTAGAAAAAGTAATGTACAATCGGCTTTATAACCATCTTTTCTCAAATAACATACTGTCAAAGTCACAGTTTGGATTTCTAAAGGGTTCTGATATTGAGAAGGCTATCTGCATTTACAGTGAAAATGTGCTTAATTCGTCATGAAAAAAATTGCAGGCAACTGGTATATTTTGTGATCTGTCAAAGGCATTTGACTGTATAAATCACAATATCCTTTTAAATAAATTAGAATATTATAGCGCAACAGGAAATGCTGCAAAATGGTTCAAATCTTATATCTCTGGCAGGAAACAAAGGGTGTTATTAGGAAAGAGACATGTATCAAGCCATCAGGCATCATCCAACTGGGCACTAAATACATGAGTGGTCCTACAAGGTTCCATCTTAGGGCCCTTACTTTTTCTTGTGTATGTCAATGACCTTTCATCAGGAACATTATCAGATGCCAAGTTTGTTTTGTTTGCCGATGATACAAACATTGCAATAAATAGCAAATCAAGTGTAGTCTTAGAAAGATCAGCTAATAAAATATTTGTGGACATTAATCACTGATTCCTAGGCAATTCTTTGTCACTAAACTTTGATAAAAACACGCTACATGCAGTTCAGAACTTGTAAGGGGTGTCCCACGAGTATATGCCTAAAATATGATGGCAAGCAGATAGAAGAAGTGGACAGTGTTAAATTCTTGGGATTACAGCATGATAATAAATTGAACTGGGAAGAGCACATCACAGAAGTGCTGAAGCGTATTCACAAATCTCTATTTGCTATGCAAATTGTGTCAAACATAGGGGATATAAAAATAAAAAAGCTGGCATACTATGCTTACTTTCATTCCATAATGTCATATGGGATTATTTTTTGGGGTGATTCATAAAGCCAAGCCAAAGTTTTCCGGGCACAAAAACGTGCAGTAAGAGCTATACGTGGTGTGAACTCAAGAACATCCTGCAGAAGCCTTTTTAGGGAACTAGGGATACTAAGTACTGCTTGCCAATATATTTATTTCTTAATGAAATTTGTCACTAAAAATATACCACTTTTCCAAACCAAGAGCTCAATTCATGGAATCAATACTAGAAATAAGAACAATCTTCACAAGGATTTAAAGGCACTTAGTCTTGTACAAAAAGGTGTGCATTATTCAGGAACACACATTTTCAATAACTTGCCAGCAGCCAGAAGAAGCTTAACAACCAATGAAATTCAGTTTAAGAGAAGCCTAAAGGATTTATTGATGGCCAACTCCTTCTACTCCATTGATGAATTCCTTAGTAAAACCAACTGATTTATATATATATATATATATTGTGCTTATATATATATATATATATATATATATATATATATATATATATATATATAAGCACAATATAACTTCTGCACAATTTCAGTGTAGTAATGTGTTCATGAATGCTGAAGATTAGATGGGTAGATCACATAACTAATGAGGAGGTATTGAATAGAATTGGGTAGAAGCGGAGTTTGTGGCACAACTTGACAAGAAGTAGGGACCGGTTGGTAGGGCATGTTCTGAGGCATCAAGGGATCACAAATTTAGCATTGGAGGGCAGCGTGGAGGTTAAAAATCGTAGAGGGAGACCAAGAGATGAATACACCAAGCAGATTAAGAAGGATGTAGGTTGCAGTAGGTACTGGGAGATGAAGAAGCTTGCACAGGATAGAGTAGCATGGAGAGCTGCATCAAATCAGTCTCAGGACTGAAGACAACAACAACAACAACAATGTGTTCATAGTAAATAAGTATTATAGTAGTTGTATTACACGTTTATTACCTTATATACACTCCTGGAAATGGAAAAAAGAACACATTGACACCGGTGTGTCAGACCAACCATACTTGCTCCGGACACTGCGAGAGGGCTGTACAAGCAATGATCACACGCACGGCACAGCGGACACACCAGGAACCGCGGTGTTGGCCGTCGAATGGCGCTAGCTGCGCAGCATTTGTGCACCGCCGCCGTCAGTGTCAGCCAGTTTGCCGTGGCATACGGAGCTCCATCGCAGTCTTTAACACTGGTAGCATGCCGCGACAGCGTGGACGTGAACCGTATGTGCAGTTGACGGACTTTGAGCGAGGGCGTATAGTGGGCATGCGGGAGGCCGGGTGGACGTACCGCCGAATTGCTCAACACGTGGGGCGTGAGGTCTCCACAGTACATCAATGTTGTCGCCAGTGGTCGGCGGAAGGTGCACGTGCCCGTCGACCTGGGACCGGACCGCAGCGACGCACGGATGCACGCCAAGACCGTAGGATCCTACGCAGTGCCGTAGGGGACCGCACCGCCACTTCCCAGCAAATTAGGGACACTGTTGCTCCTGGGGTATCGGCGAGGACCATTCGCAACCGTCTCCATGAAGCTGGGCTACGGTCCCGCACACCGTTAGGCCGTCTTCCGCTCACGCCCCAACATCGTGCAGCCCGCCTCCAGTGGTGTCGCGACAGGCGTGAATGGAAGGACGAATGGAGACGTGTCGTCTTCAGCGATGAGAGTCGCTTCTGCCTTGGTGCCAATGATGGTCGTATGCGTGTTTGGCGCCGTGCAGGTGAGCGCCACAATCAGGACTGCATACGACCGAGGCACACAGGGCCAACACCCGGCATCATGGTGTGGGGAGCGATCTCCTACACTGGCCGTACACCACTGGTGATCGTCGAGGGGACACTGAATAGTGCACGGTACATCCAAACCGTCATCGAACCCATCGGTCTACCATTCCTAGACCGGCAAGGGAACTTGCTGTTCCAACAGGACAATGCACGTCCGCATGTATCCCGTGCCACCCAACGTGCTCTAGAAGGTGTAAGTCAACTACCCTGGCCAGCAAGATCTCCGGATCTGTCCCCCATTGAGCGTGTTTGGGACTGGATGAAGCGTCGTCTCACGCGGTCTGCACGTCCAGCACGAACGCTGGTCCAACTGAGGCGCCAGGTGGAAATGGCATGGCAAGCCGTTCCACAGGACTACATCCAGCATCTCTACGATCGTCTCCATGGGAGAATAGCAGCCTGCATTGGTGCGAAAGGTGGATATACACTGTACTAGTGCCGACATTGTGCATGCTCTGTTGCCTGTGTCTATGTGCCTGTGGTTCTGTCAGTGTGATCATGTGATGTATCTGACCCCAGGAATGTGTCAATAAAGTTTCCCCTTCCTGGGAGAATGAATTCACGGTGTTCTTATTTCAATTTCCAGGAGTGTATAAATAAAAAAAAACTTTTTTATTTTAAATTGAGTGCATTAGTATTTGTACAATGACTGTTTCACATAGTGTTCATTAAAAAATGATGATTAGCCGGCCGAAGTGGCCGAGCGGTTAAAGGCGCTACAGTCTGGAACCGCAGGACCGCTACGGTCGCAGGTTCGAATCCTGCCTCGGGCATGGATGTGTGTGATGTCCTTAGGTTAGTTAGGTTTAAGTAGTTCTAAGTTCTAAGGGACTTATGACCACAGCAGTTGAGTCCCATAGTGCTCAGAGCCATTTGAACCATTTGAAAAAATGAGAATCATTCCACTTGGGACCTGTGGAATGATACATTAGCTTATTTGTTTTAGTTGTAAATATTTGTCATGTATTGTTTTTCTGACATCTTCTACATCCTGGAAGACCTCCTCACTACGGATCAATCGCAATGAAAGTAAAACCCATCCGTCCATCCAGAAACGGCATATATACGTGTAGGCTTGAAATGAATGCCAATATGGCGCCTCACAGCTCTGTACTGAAGGGAGACTGCGTGTCTGTGGCGTCTCATTGGTCAACGCTCAGAGGCACGCTCAGAATATCTGACATGCCAGATATTGCCCTGCATGTTAGGGAAGACTCGCGAACGTGCTATTCCACGCTATGAGGTCAGAAACTCGGCACGCTCAGCGCCCTACGTTCGGATGCACGGTCCGTGTGCCGACGGCTGAAGGAAGTTTCTCATTCGCACGTGAGACGGTTCTGCGACGTCGCGGCTGGTTGCGGCAGAGATGAGAGTGCGGTGGGTACACATGCGGCCCCGGCCAGCGCGGCGCCAGCTGCGTGAGTGACGCGGGGTGAGTAGCTGCCCTGCCGGCTGCAACACGCCGGCTGACTCAACTGGCGCCGCTTCGTCTGGCCGTGTGGTGGCTGACTCAGCGCTGCCCACCCGCCGTGTCCTGTGGCTGCTCCTCTACATACCGTAAACACACAAGAGGGCAGCGGCGCGCCTAGGGTTGAATAAAAAAAAAGGAGGATGCTAAGTTCACCGGACTTGGATACGATGTGACGTCATTATGACGTATACACGCTACATCGAAAACGATAGAAACCGTATATCGACTATTCGACTTTTGTGAACTTTCGAGAGGTTGTGACAGGGTAGCGCTGTGCTCTGCACCATTCGTTGAAATGTGTTTTGCGTTCCTTGCGTTTAAATCGTGTATTGTACTGTGTTTGTGTCCTGTGCGTCGTTTTTCGTTTGCTCGTCTCTAATTATGTGTTCACCATTCGAGAGACTAATGAGAGAAAATCTGAAAGAGTTCAGCATCGATGACGACGGGCAATTGCGTGGTTATTGTGAATCTCAAGCAGAAATTGATGTACTTCTGACCCAGCTGAAGTGCGTCGGTTATTTGTACTCGGTGAGAAGAAGCACTCAGCAGCCAAAATCTTTAGATGCGTCAAGACACTAACCTTTCGTTAAGATTACGTTGAGAAATCCACTTCCCCTCGTATTTCATCTCCGGTCGACGATTTTTCTTCAACAATGCCTCATATTTTTCAAGTTCGAAATTCAATCATTCTACACACCAGTCATTACTGGACACTAAGGTACCTGTCTCTGCGGTCCGAGTGTAAAATCACTTGGAATTATGGTTGTTAAAAGACTATCTTGGGATACTTAGCTAACAAACTTGCACGAGTTCTCTTTCAGCTATATAAATTAAGAAAAAAAAGTCAGCAAGAGTATGCTGCTACAATCTAATATGTACTGACAAGACCAATTGTATGAAACCATACTAAAATATTGATAATAAATAAATATTATTTTCGGCGTAAGCGTTCAATACAACAATCTCACAATCTAATCTGGTCAGGACATAAGAAGACTTCACTTTTTTACGAAACGTGTTGTCCGTGGTGTTTTCAAGGCCACGGTCAGGAATATTTCTATTAATATCCAGCTCTTTTATTTTGGCGAAATACATATACGCTGCCACACTGAGCTGTTATCATAATCGCACGTGTCAAAACAAACCACTAGTTGACGACAGTTTAGAATCTCGAACGTTCGTAAAAGTCGATAGGTGTGTTAATCGACTAAAGCGTGTTACGTCATAATGACGTCACATCATATCCAGGTTGGGTGAACTTAGCATCCTCCTAAAAAAAAACCACCCCGAGTTAGCGTTGTATACTGGCAGAAAAGAGAATCATAACACCAAGACGGTGTTGTGCGACGTGAACGTAGTTGCTAGGCTAGTTTCTACACCTAAAAAAAAAAAAATGATGTGTCTTGAAATCTCGCGCCAGTCGCATAAGAGTGGCGCTATTAGCGCTGTTAACAAAGGAGCGGTAATATCCGTGAGAGTGGGTGATGATTGTAGAGGATTTCTTTTTACTTCTCTTAATCCTAAAGTGCACGCTGTATTCGTTCTGATAGTTTGTGGGGAGTGAAAACATGGCGAGGACGTTAGTACGGATAATTAGAATTATATGTTAATACCTTGCCGGCCGGAGTGGCCCAGCGGTTCTAGGCGCTGCATCCATCTGCGCCGCCGAGGGCACAGAGGATAGTGCGACTGCAGGGACAGTCTGGAACTGCGCGACCGCTACGGTCGCAGGTTCTAATCCGGCCTCGGGCATGGGTGTGTGTGATATCCATAGGTTAGTTAGGTTTAAGTAGTTCTAAGTTCTAGGGGACTGATGACCTCAGAACTTAAGTCCCATAGTGCTCAGAGCCATTTGAAAAATTTTTATTAATACCTTCAGCTGCTGACGGGCGTTGAATATCAACGGGGACAGTTGAAAATTTGTGACCCAACCGGGACTCGAGTCCGGGATCTCCTCCTTACATGGTAGACGCTCTATCCCTTTTTTTTTATCTCATTTTGCTCGCTTTCGTTCGTTGCATCTGCTCGGCGCGGACGTCGTAAGACACCCGTTTAAGTTGGTCGTTCATCGGTTAACTCAGTTCTTTTATTACAAAGGGCAGCTAACCCTCTGACCAAACACGCTGCATCCATCTGCGCCGTCGAGGGCACAGAGGATAGTGCGACTGCAGGGACAATCTCGCACACGCCTCCTGCGAGACCCACATTCTCACCTTATATGTCCACACACTACGTTCGTAGTGTCCCTACCCAACACACTCATTACTCTTGGAAGACATTCTTACGAAGTCCCGTAATATGTGTGCATCCGCACGGAAGATTAAGGTCATGGCCGGTATTGCCAGAGCTATATACTTATGGTGCCTGTTCTCTCGGACATGTCCATATAAGTATATAGTTCTGACAATACCTGCCATGACCTCCCTCTTCTGTGCAGATGCACACATATTACCCGAACTCTTACGGGACTTGGTAAGAAGGTCTTCCACGAGTAATGAGTGTGTTTTGTAGGGACACTACGATTGTAGTGTGTGGAAATATGAAGTGAGAATGTGGGTCTCGCAGGAGGCGTGCCTGAGATAGTCCCTGCAGTCGCACTGTCATCTCTGCCCTCGGTGCCTCAGATGGATAGAGCGTCTGCCATGTAAGTAGGAGATCCTGGGTTCGAGTCCCCGGCAGAGCAAACATTTTCACCTATTCCCGTTGATATATCAACGCCCGTCAGCAGCTGAAGGTATTAATATATACACTCCTGGAAATGGAAAAAAGAACACATTGACACCGGTGTGTCAGACCCACCATACTTGCTCCGGACACTGCGAGAGGGCTGTACAAGCAATGATCACACGCACGGCACAGCGGACACACCAGGAACCGCGGTGTTGGCCGTCGAATGGCGCTAGCTGCGCAGCATTTGTGCACCGCCGCCGTCAGTGTCAGCCAGTTTGCCGTGGCATACGGAGCTCCATCGCAGTCTTTAACACTGGTAGCATGCCGCGACAGCGTGGACGTGAACCGTATGTGCAGTTGACGGACTTTGAGCGAGGGCGTATAGTGGGCATGCGGGAGGCCGGGTGGACGTACCGCCGAATTGCTCAACACGTGGGGCGTGAGGTCTCCACAGTACATCGATGTTGTCCCCAGTGGTCGGCGGAAGGTGCACGTGCCCGTCGACCTGGGACCGGACCGCAGCGACGCACGGATGCACGCCAAGACCGTAGGATCCTACGCAGTGCCGTAGGGGACCGCACCGCCACTTCCCAGCAAATTAGGGACACTGTTGCTCCTGGGGTATCGGCGAGGACCATTCGCAACCGTCTCCATGAAGCTGGGCTACGGTCCCGCATACCGTTAGGCCGTCTTCCGCTCACGCCCCAACATCGTGCAGCCCGCCTCCAGTGGTGTCGCGACAGGCGTGAATGGAGGGACGAATGGAGACGTGTCGTCTTCAGCGATGAGAGTCGCTTCTGCCTTGGTGCCAATGATGGTCGTATGCGTGTTTGGCGCCGTGCAGGTGAGCGCCACAATCAGGACTGCATACGACCGAGGCACACAGGGCCAACACCCGGCATCATGGTGTGGGGAGCGATCTCCTACACTGGCCGTACACCACTGGTGATCGTCGAGGGGACACTGAATAGTGCACGGTACATCCAAACCGTCATCGAACCCATCGTTCTACCATTCCTAGACCGGCAAGGAAACTTGCTGTTCCAACAGGACAATGCACGTCCGCATGTATCCCGTGCCACCCAACGTGCTCTAGAAGGTGTAAGTCAACTACCCTGGCGAGCAAGATCTCCGGATCTGTCCCCCATTGAGCATGTTTGGGACTGGATGAAGCGTCGTCTCACGCGGTCTGCACGTCCAGCACGAACGCTGGTCCAACTGAGACGCCAGGTGGAAATGGCATGGCAAGCCGTTCCACAGGACTACATCCAGCATCTCTACGATCGTCTCCATGGGAGAATAGCAACCTGCATTGCTGCGAAAGGTGGATATACACTGTACTAGTGCCGACATTGTGCATGCTCTGTTGCCTGTGTCTATGTGCCTGTGGTTCTGTCAGTGTGATCATGTGATGTATCTGACCCCAGGAATGTGTCAATAAAGTTTCCCCTTCCTGGGACAATGAATTCACGGTGTTCTTATTTCAATTTCCAGGAGTGTAATTCTAATTTAGTTCTAGACGGCTGCAGGTCATATAAGTACGAGGTGCATTCAAGTTCTAAGGCCTCCGATTTTTTTTCTAATTAACTACTCACCCGAAATCGATGAAACTGGGGTTGCTTCTCGACGTAATCGCCCTGTAGACGTACACATTTTTCACATCGCTGACGCCATGATTCCATGGCAGCGGCGAAGGCTTCTTTAGGAGTCTGTTTTGACCACTGCAAAATCGCTGAGGCAAGAGCAGCACGGCTGGTGAATGTGCGGCCACGGAGAGTGTCTTTCATTGTTGGAAAAATCCAAAAGTCACTAGGAGCCAGGTCAGGTGAGTAGGGAGCATGAGGAATCACTTCAAAGTTGTTTTCACGAAGAAACTGTTGCGTAACGTTAGCTAGATGTGCGGGTGCGTTGTCTTGGTGAAACAGCACACGTGCAGCCCTTCCCGGACGTTTTTGTTGCAGTGCAGGAAGGAATTTGTTCTTCAAAACATTTTCGTAGGATGCACCTGTTACCGTAGTGCCCGTTGGAACGCCCTCGCTGCCCCAGAACATGGACACCATTTTTTCAGCACTGGCGGTTACCCGAAATTTTTTTGGTGGCGGTGAATCTGTGTGCTTCCATTGAGCTGACTGGCGCTTTGTTTCTGGATTGAAAAATGGCATCCACGTCTCATCCATTGTCACAACCGACGAAAAGAAAGTCCCATTCATGCTGTCGTTGCACGTCAACATTGCTTGGCAACATGCCACACGGGCAGCCGTGTGGTCGTCAGCGTTCGTGGCACCCACCTGGATGACACTTTTCGCATTTTCAGGTCGTCATGCAGGATTGTGTGCACAGAACCCACAGAAATGCCAACTCTGGAGGCGATCTGTTCAATAGTCATTCGGCGATAACCCAAAACAATTCTCTCCACTTTCTCGATCATGTCGTCAGACCGGCTTGTGCGAGCCCGAGGTTGTTTCGGTTTGTTGTCACACGATGTTCTGCCTTCATTAAGCTGTCGCTCCCACGAATGCACTTTCGATACATCCATAACTCCATCACCACATGTCTCCTTCAACTGTCGATGAATTTCAATTGGTTTCACACCACGCAAATGCAGAAAACGAATGATTGCATGCTGTTCAAGTAAGGAAAACGTCGCCATTTTAAGTATTTAAAACAGTTCTCATTCTCGCCGCTGGCGGTAAAATTCCATCTGCCGCACGGTGCTGCCACCTCTGGGACGTATTGACAATGAACGCGGCCTCATTTTAAAACAATGCGCATGTTTCTATCTCTTTCCAGTCTGGAGAAAAAAAATCGGAGGCCTTAGAACTTGAATGCACCTCGTATATATGAGTACGGATAGGTCGGCGTTCGAAATCTTCCAAAATAATCGATGCTGAACCTTCCAGAACAAAAGTTTTAGGAGATTTCGGATTGGAGAAATAAAGTACGCGGTCTCAATTTAGTCAAAATGGCAATTTTGACAGTCGCACACTGAGAAGGAGCACGAGTGTAAACTATCAGACACTTCCTCGCTGTAGCGCTTAGTGGACACTGACAGCCACAGTAAGCACTTCTTCCCCAGGAGCCACAATAGTCGTTCGCGGAGAGGTCTTCTTCAACGCGAGAAAAGCAGGCACTCCACGAGCAGACGGGACGTGCCCTGCCTGCCGTCTCGCGGAAATGATACGTGTTGGAGCCACGGCGTACGCAATTCGTGCGGGATCATAGGCGCGTTGCTTCAGATTGATCAGTCAGTCACTGTGTGGTGAGTTTTCGGCAATGATTTCAGTCTTTGGGGTTCTATTTCTCTTTACTCACTAACCGCCGATGAAGTCATCATCAACACTTGAGTTCCGCGATTACAGTTTCTTACGCGACCATGAGACGCACTTTTTTCTTCGAAAATTGTCTCCAAAATTCAGGTGCTTCTTATACTCGAAATTAATATAAACATGACTATTGTTTGATTTAAAATTCCAGCCAGTCTTAAGAAGGGCCATATATTCGATGCCACGGGAAATCTATATCTGGCAAAATTCTATTCAACTGCCAGCAGTAGTGCACCGATGCGACGGACAGGAGTTGATGTTGGTCAAGAATGCCTTCAAGCCGACAAAGACGATAGCATCAGCACCTCACTGAATTTGAACGAGGTCGTGTAGTAGAGTTACGAGCAGCAGGATGTTCCTTCTGTGATACAGGAGAGAGACTCGAAAGGTACAAGACTGCTGCCAGTGATGGTCGCTAGAATGTGCGCTCGCAAGGAGACCGGGATGCGGACGCCAGCGTGGCACTACCGAGAAGGAAGACCGTCGTGTTCGGCGTATGGCTCTGGCGCATCGTACTCCATCTGCAGCAGCAATTTGAGTAGCAGTTGGCACCACAGTAATACGGTTAACTGTTACGAATCTATTTCTTCACCGTCAGCTCCGAGCCAGATGACCTGTATGGTCCACCCCACTGACCTCAACCACAAACATTTTCGACTTCAGTGATGTCAAGCGAGAGATGATTGGAGGGCAGGGTGGAGGTCTGTTGTCTTTTCTGATGAAAGCTTATTCTGCCTCTGTGCCAGTGTTGGCCGCGTGTTGGTTAGGAGGCCAGTTAAGGGCCTGCAGCTAACCTGTCTGTGTGCCAGACACACTTCACCCACAGCTGTGAAACTACGTCTTCACTTATTTTTATCATTTAAACACTGACCTACAGAGTTTTCCCTGACAAGGAAAACTCAAACTTAGCCTATTCATTTATTACCCACAATACACAAGCCCAACGCAATCTGACTGCTATACAGTGACAACATGACTTCGAATATTTAACACAAAAGAATGGCCCTGAATTGCAAGTAATCCTAACAATACTAAATGTCCAAAAAATACGAAATAAAAATGGTTCAAATGGCTCTGACCACTATGCGACTTAACATCTGAGGTTATCAGTCCCCTAGAACTTAGAACTACTTAAACCTAAATAACCTAAGGACATCCCATACATCCCTGCCCGAGGCAGGATTCGAACCTGCGACAGGAGCGGTCGCGCGGTTCCAGACTGAAGCGCCTAGAACCGTTCGGCCACCCCGGCCGGCTATGAAACTACCTCCAACTGTGTTAACTGCCTAAACTAATTTCAGTCACGAACCCCGTTTTTTTTATTAGTCACTTACCTCACAGAAAATCTTCATAACACGAATTACGGCTATTACAGCAGGCAGCAACGACAGCCAGCGAAATAAAAAGATTCTAACTACTATAGAGTATCCAGAATGAGATTTTCACTCTGCAGCGGAGAGTGCGCTGATATGAAACTTCCTGGCAGATTAAAACTGTGTGCCGGACCGAGACTCGAACTCGGGACCTTCTGTAAAGTTTGAAAGGTAGGAGAATAGGTACTGGCAGACGTAAAGCTCTGAGTAAGGGGCGTGAGTCTTGCTTGAGTAGATCTGATGGTAGAGCACTTGCCCGTGAAAGGCATAGGTCCCGCGCTCGAGTCTCGGTCCGGCACACAGTTTTAATCTGCCAGGAAGTTTCACATCAGCGCACACTCCGCTGCAGAGTGAAAATCTCCTGCTGGAAACATTCCCCAGGCTGTGGCTAAGCCATGTCTCCGCAATTTCCTTTCTTTCAGGAGTGCTAGTTCTGCAACGTTCGCAGGAGAGCGTTTCCAAAGTTTGTAAGGTAGGGCAATAGGTACTGGCAGAAGTAAAGCTGTGGGTAGGAGGCGTGAGTCCTGCTTGGGTAGCTCAGATGGTAGAGCGCTTGGCCGCTAAAGGTTGAGGTCCCGAGTTCCAGTCTCGGTCCGGCACACAGTTTTAATACTATGGAGTTGATTATAACTACTATAGACTACTAGGAGGCATATGGTTAGCAAAAGAAAGATTTTATTGAAGAGCAAACAATGTATTTAAAAAATTTTATCTTACTCTTGTGACAACCAGTTCAAAAAATTATATAGTTTTCAATAATTCCACAACCCAAACATAACGAACAACATCCATCCTTATTTTACATTTCCTTGCGTTTCACTTTACAATACATGTCCTACCAACACAGAATCTCCACTAAGAATATCATGTCCGTACACTTCTGTATCCACTCGCTAACGGCCAGTCCGTCCAACCACAGAATGTCTTGCCGAAGGCGCAGAGCGCTGTCAGCGACATTAACACAGTCTATACGCTGCCAAGATACAAACAGGCTTCTTACAGCTGGAGTTATGTATAGCCTGGGGTGCGATTTCGTACGACATCAGGAGCACTTCCGTAGTTATTTGACGCAACCAGACTACAGATTTGTTCATAAAAAATGAAATGAAATGATCGTATGTCATTTATTTGCCGGGATATCCCCTTCGGGGTTCGGCCGCCATATTGCAAGTCTTTTTAGTTGACGCCACTTCGGCGACTTGCGTGTCAATGATGATGAAAATGGTGATGAACGACATACAATGCCAGCCGCTGTGGCCGAGGTTCTAGGCGCTTCAGTCTGGCACCGCGCGACCGTTACGGTCGAAGGTTCGGATCCTGCTCGGGCATGGATGTTTGTGATGCTAGGTTAGTTAGGTTTAAGTATTTCTAAGTTCTAAGGGACTGATGACCTCAGATGTTTATTTTAAGTCCCATAGTGCTCAGAGCCATTCGAACCATTCTGACCACCCAACACCCTGCCCCCTGTCGGGAATCGAACCGGCCCCCCTGCGTGCTACGCGGTAATGACACCGCTGCGCTACGGAGGCGGACATTCGTATGTAAATCTGGTGGTTCGAATTACTGTGCTGCCACTCACAAACATCATTTTTATGAGAATGGTTTCCAACAGGATAACGTTCGCCCACATACCGCTGTTGCAACTCCATAGAGTGTCGACATGTTCCTTGACCTGCTCGATCACAAGTTCTGTCTCCAATAGAGAACATATATCATCGCACAACAGCTCCACCGTCATCCAAAAACAGCATTAACCTCCCCTGTATTGACAGATCGAGTGCAACAGCCATTACTGACAGATCAAGATCAAGAGCCATGGAACTCCATCCTACAAACTATTCTTCGCTCAAATGGTTCAAATGGCTTTGAGCACTATGGGACTCAACATGTGAGGTCATCAGTCCCCTAGACTTAGAACTACTTAAACCTAACTAACCTAAGGACATCACCCACATCCACGCCCGAGGCAGGATTCGAACCTGCGACCGTAGCATCAGCCCGGTTCCGGACTGAAGCGCCTAGAACCGCTCGGTCACAACGGTCGGCATTCTTCGCTCATTATATGAATAAACAAGCGCGATGAATGGTCAGCCACTGTAACTCACGTACACTGGCGCTGTTCCGCTCTTGGAAGTACGTCCAACATACGCACTAAATATCTTATTACTATGTTCAAATGGCTCTGAGCACTATGGGACTTAACATCTATGGTCGTCAGTCCCCTAGAACTTAGAAATACTTAAACCTAACAAACCTAAGGACATCACACAACACCCAGTCATCACGAGGCAGAGAAAATCCCTGACCCCGCCGGGAATCGAACCCGGGAACCCGGGCGTGGGAAGCGAGAACGCTACCGCACGACCACGAGCTGCGGACTATTACTATGTCATTGTAAATGAAACTTTAGGACATTCTGATGTATTAACAGCCATCAACTGTTTCTTAATCATACTTTAGCTACGTAATTTTTATTTCAAAACTCGCATCATAGTCTCCGTAAACGACACCAGTGCTGTGATTGTCTCGCTGTTATCACGTACTGTGAAAATCGATGACACTGCTTCCTGCTTCGTTGTCAAATATGCGTGCGGAACAGCGGTAACGGTGAGAAACAAGTTGTTCTTAATGGTTTTCTCAAGCTTACAAGAAAAATCAGATCTGACGTTTTCCGAGAACCACTACGTAATATATAGCACCTGGCTTCCAACCTATATGCGTGGCGCAAGCGGAAGTGTCGTAGTTATTACTCATGTAATTTATGGGGGGGGGGGGGGGGCGGCAGTTCGAAGCTAATTTGTTTCGGTTCCTATACCTAGATCATTTAAATAAGAAAGTCATCAAATATTTAGTAATTAACTCATACTAAACCATCATTTTTCAAGAAAATTGACGTCTTCTAGTTTCTAATTACATATCTCAGGCAAAATCTGGTTTTCATTGCAAATATAAAATCTTAAGTGTCGATATTTTATAAAAGATTTTTAAAAATTTCTAAAGTTACGAAAACAATATACAATCAAATGTTTTGGAGAAAAAATGAAAAATCAAACACTTTTTATTCGAATATGCCTATTGTTTTGTAGGACAGACGTGGTCTCTCACGAGCTAGTGTGATAACCGTCGTAGAAACATGGAAAACAATAATTTTCATGGCGTCGAGCACACTGTAGAAATGCTGCGTTTTTACAGTTGTCACCGTACCATTGGTATCTGAACCCAATAGAACTGATCTAGAGCCAAGTTAAGGGATTAGCCGCGAGAAATAACACATTTTAGCTGCCAAACTTACTGGAACTAATGCGCGAGGCTTTGTGACATGTCACTGGTGAACGATGACGAAATGCACAACAGCACGTCATAAAAGAGGAGGAGGAAATATGGACCTGTTGCTGGCTTGTCTATCTGTTGCTGGACATTCAAAGTTATATTATTCTCTGCTCGTTTCTTTTTACGTCTTTGCTACAGCTGTTCACATCACTGCAGGTTAGTTATATCATTTGCCTGGCCTGTGGTGTCCAAGTTAGATGCGCCGGTAAAGCTGTTGCCCCGTATCATTGCCGAGTCGATGTATGCGTAACGCACAGCATGAAAGTTATCCTCCTTAACGTACTTGACTGTACTCGAGACAGCTTGGCTTCCGCTGCACGTGGAACAAAATCCAATGAGGATTTAGCAAACGCAGAAGAATGCATAGTATAATGATTGCATGGGGTTTATTCTCATGATGACGGAGTATAACATCCGGCACCTGTACAACACAATTCATGCTCGTTTGCACGCTCGCATTCAACATTATGGCTGTTACATCGGTAATTTTGTACCAGTATTCCATATTTGCAATGCTTTATCTAGCTCGTACATGTGATGCCACAATGTTAATCGCTTAAATATGTTACGTAGACAAATTTGCTCCCGAAATTTTTTTGCCGACTGTGTATTTAGTTCGACATTTTATACTAAAAGCTGGATTACTTATTTAAAACAGAGTCAGCTGGAAATTTACAGTCGCTTATTAATAATCAATTACAGTCTTTTGAGAGATAAACTTTAAACACATTTAAACTAAAGAAACAGTGAGTAAACTATCTTATTATTTGCCAATTACGACGGTAACCAAGCGCTCAGCCTTCACAACTGCCAAGTCTTCTTCCTAAGATAATCTTTTGCCAAAATAAAAGTTTTTCATTTAAAAAAATATTGTAAACAATCATCTATTCTTCTGGAATTAACTACCAAAATATATGTAATAACTTCCGTCATTTCGATTAGATTTATAAAGAAATAACAACAGTATGAAGTTCTCAACCGAACCCACTTTGTCAAGAACGTTATTAACCCTAGCATACTAAACCCTCGTCAGATCTACGATTGCAGGTGGCACCAATTCGCGCTTCGCCCAATCTAGTGTTGTCAGTTTATGCTGTAAAACAGGACATTTTGTACCTATTATGTATGTGACATACCACTAGAGACATAGTAATTGTAATTAACTAGTGCATAAAGTATAAATTATTAGTTCCTGAGAATAAAATATTGAGTGGTATAATTAACGATGGTTTGGTAACAATGTAATATTTTCTCCCCTTTATTACTCTAGCGTAAAGTCAGAAATCATTTATTGTGATTGTGTCGGGTCGCAATTTATTGTGTTCAATTGGGCGTTTATAAAAGGGAAAACCGTTTCAACGGTGACATTGTGGCCTGGGATTGCAAAGTAATATTCTGCCAATCGCAATAATTCAGTATCTCCGAATAAAATTCTTCGTGGTTGCGTGTTTCGAAAAGAGCTCTCTAGTTTTCACCAACCAAAAGCTTTTTTAAGGTAGCAGCGTCCCCCTTGAATTTCCATAGTGCTCAGAGCCATTTGAACCATTTGAACCTTGAATTTCGTAACATATTGCCACTGATCTAAGAGTACACTGTCATCCAACTTTACGTTTGTGTTAGGACAGCACCGGACAGTACGTCTATACATTCTTATTCTGTATCTCCTTACTCCTCCGTACACTCATTCCTCTTGCTTTCGTCATTAGCTTGGAAGGAGCATTAGTCGTGCTCTGTCTAATTCGTAGCTAAACACCCTAACAAAAGACGGATAGGCTGGACTTGTACAACTCTTACTTGGCTGGGCACGACCGTAACAAGAGAGACATGTCCGGATAAAGCCAGGCACCTGCAGCCCTACCCATGGCACGAACCTCGCCCTGTCATGACCCTTTTGGAGAAGAACGAGGGGTAGAATTCGCACAGAGTTACGTTGCCGGTAGATGCGCAATCGGTAGGGCATACAAGGGTAGAGCGATAATGGTGGGGTTTGCGGGGCAAGCACTGTAGGGAAAATGCCGAGCGCTGGAGGCGAAGTGCCGTTCTAAAGCGTAAGCTACTGTTTCTTGTAAATATTAAGTGGAGCCCGTCTACAACCGCACTTGCATGGTGACCATTCACAAGGATTTACTGTTACTTCATCTTTCGTTAGTATCACAGAAAATTTCCGCTGAAAATGTAACAAAAACAGTGATTTATTTTCGTGCGGCTTGTTAACTATTTGTAACTTTCAAAAAAGCGTCGTGAGTGTCGAATTTGAGAAAAATCTCTTGTTACTGTGGTAAAATTAGCTTCCTTTGCCAAAATACAGCGAAGTTTACACAGTTCACTTCACTAAAAATTGTTGCGGAGATGCGAGAGAATACTGAAACATTGGTTTATTAAATTCATTATGTGAGGAGTTGAGGAAACGTAAGGTCAATAGCTTACGAAAAAGCACATCCTGACTACAAAAATAAACCTGTAATATCTTCACTTATGTTGTTCCAAAACCCACAGCATTTCTCGTTTCATCAGCTATCGATGGCCCTTAAAAATTTCGTTATTTCATCGAAAAAGTCTGTAGGTAGTGCAATAACACGGCCGATAAAGAAGTTTTCCTTAATAACCATTTGGGAAAAAACCCTTCTCGTTTTGTGCCATCATTTGGCAAAATCTCATTTCGATATCTCAAACTATTTATGAAATGTGATGAATGTTGTGGATATTTCATTCTAGCTTTATGAGTTTGCCATATGAGATCAAATTTCTCGACATTTGTGACAGGTAGAGACCTCCACCCAAGTCTAAAGATAATTTCAATGTGTTACCTAAATGTCATATGTAGCAACATATTATGTAAAATGCACCAAACAGACACCTGTTTTTCATTGCAAACTTTTTCAAATTTTGAGCAGTGTCTTACTTAAATGCAGTTATCACAATGACTATGACCATTAACGAAATGATAGACACCTCATCACGAAGTTGACATTTAAAACTATTAGTATCGTAAAAATGATTTATTTTATTTTATTTTTTTATTTTTATTTACCAGTTCCTATAAAATCGTTTGAGACAGACTACAGGGAGTGCACCTCGATTCTGTCATCCAGCACGTAGCAGACCGGCTGAAAGTGGGCAAACAACTTTCACGTGACCTTCCAAAACAAGCAAATAAACTCGCACCGCACTTTGGACGAAAATTATTTACTGCGCATCGGCCACCATATCCTATACGGACTCTAATCATATACAGGGTGAGTCACCTAACGTTACCGCTGGATATATTTCGTAAACCACATCAAATACTGACGAACCGATTCCACAGACCGAACGTGAGGAGAGGGGCTAGTGTAATTGCTTAATACAGACCATACAAAAATGCACGGAAGTATGTTTTTTAACACAAACCTACGTTTTTTCAAATAGAACCACGTTAGTTTTGTTACCACATCTGAACATATAAACAAATACGTAATGAGTGCCGTTTGTTGCATTGTAAAATGTTAATTACATCCCGAGATATTGTAACCTAAAGTTGACGCTTGAGTACCACTCCTCCGCTGTTCGATCGTGTGTATCGGAGAGCACCGAATTACGTAGAGATCCAAAGGGAACGGTGATGGACCTTAGGTACAGAAGAGACTGGAAGAGCACATTACGTCCACATGCTAACACCTTTTTATTGGTCTTTTTCACTAACGCACATGTACATTACGATGAGGGGTGAGGTACACGTACACACGTGGTTTCCGTTTTCAATTACGGAGTGGAATAGAGTGTATCCCGACATGTCAGGCCAATAGATGTTCAATGTGGTGGCCATCATGTAACGTGCGTACCGTGATGTGCCTACAACCCCAGAGGATATGAAACAACGTATTGTGGCAGCCTGCGACGACATTACACCAGATGTACTGCGGCGTGTACGACATTCATTACGCCAGAGATTGCAGTTGTGTGCAGCAAATGATGGCCACCACATTGAACATCTATTGGCCTGTCATGTCGGGACACACTCTATTCCACTCCGTAATTGAAAACGGAAACCACGTGTGTACGTGTACCTCACCCCTCATGGTAATGTACATGTGCGTCAGTGAGAAAAAATGGTTCAAATGGCTCTGAGCACTATGGGACTCAACTGCTGTGGTCATAAGTCCCCTAGAACTTAGAACTACTTAAACCTAACTAACCTAAGGACAGCACACAACACCCAGCCATCACGAGGCAGAGAAAATCCCTGACCCCGCCGGGAATCGAACCCGGGAACCCGGGAGTGGGAAGCGAGAACGCTACCGCACGACCAAGAGATGCGGGCTGCGTCAGTGAGAAAGACCAATAAAAAGGTGTTAGCATGTGAACGTAATGTGCTCTTCCAGTCTCTTCTGTACCTAAGGTCCATCACCGTTCCCTTTGGATCCCTACGTAATTCGGTGCTCTCCGATACACGCGATCGAACAGCGGAGGAGTGGTACTCAAGCGTCAACTTTAGGTTACAATATCTCGGGATGTAATTAACATTTTACAATGCAACAAACGGCACTCATTACGTATTTGTTTATATGTTCAGATGTGGTAACAAAACTAACGGGGTTCCATTTAAAAAAACGTAGGTTTGTGTTAAAAAACATACTTCCGTGCATTTTTTTTATGGTTTGTATTAACCAATTACACTAGCCCCTCTCCTCACGTTCGGTCTGTGGAATCGATTCGTCAGTATTTGATGTGGTTTACGAAATATATCCAGCGGTAATGTTAGGTGACTCACCCTGTATATATAGTCGCATGCGTCTTCTGAGTGGTTTGATGCGGCCCGCCACGAATTCCTCTCATAAAAGCAATTGCAAGCTATGTCCTCAATTATTTTCTGGATGTATACTGATCTCTGTCTTCCTCTATAGTTTTTACCCTCTGCAGCTCCCTCTAGTACCATGGATGTTACTCCCTGATGTCCTGACACATGTCCTCCCCTTCTTATCCTGAGTGTTTTCCAGACATTCCCTTCCTCGCTGATTTTGCAGGGAACCTCATTTTTTCTCTTAACGGTTCACTTAATCTTCATATCTTTCTGTAGCACCACATACGAACCCTTCTGTTCCCTTCCTTTCTGATTTACCCACAGTCTGTGACTGACTACCTCACAATGCTGTGCTCCAAATGCACATTCTCAGAATTATCTCCCCTCAAATTAAAGCGAACGTGAGACACTAGCAGACATCCTTTGCCCAGGAACTTCTTCTTTGCCTGTGATAATCTGCTTTCTGTGCACTCCGTGCGTTGTCCGTCATGTGTTAGTTTGCTTCCAAGATTGCAGAACTCCTCCACTTCGTCTATTTCGTGACCCCAATTGTTTCAGATGTTCAAATGTGTGTGAATTTCTAAGGAACCAAACTGCTTAGGTCATTGGTCCCTAGACTTACACACTACTTAAACTAGCTTAAACTAACTTATACTAAGAACAACACAAACATCCATGTCCGAGGGAGTACTCGAACCTTCGGTGGGAGGGATCGCGCAGTCCGTGACATGACGCCTCAAACCACGCGGCCACTCCACGCAGCTCCCAATTGTTTACGTTACGTTTCTCATTGTTCTCATTTCTGCTACCCTTCATTACTACCGTCCTTTTCCAGTTGATTCTCAGTGCATAGTGTGTGCTCAATTCGCTGTTCGTCCCATTCAGTGGATCCTGCAGTTCTGTTTCACTTTCAGTGAGGTTAACAATGTCATCAGTGAATCTTATCGCTGATACCTTTTCACTCTCAAATGTAATCCCACACAGAACATCTTTCTTTTATTTACGTAATTGTCTCTTCGAAGTATACATTGAACAGTAGGGGTGACGAACTAAATCCCTGTCTAACACTAATTCTAATGAGAATACTGCGTTCTTCGTCTTCCACTTTCTTTTTTGCCTGTTGGTACTTGTTCAAATTGAATATTACCCGTCTTCCCATATCGTTTACACAAATTTTCCTGAGTATTTCGAACATCTGACGCCATTTTACATTGTCCAACGCTTGTTCTAGGTCGACAAATTCTACGACCATGTCTTCATTTTCCTTAAGTCTTGCTTGCATTATCAATCGCAACCTCAGAACCGACACTTCATGGTTTTGCCTTTCCTGAAGTAAAATGATCGTAATATTTTAATTATCGCCCCGAGAAACTATGAAATTTGGTAACAGTGTTATTACTTGGAAACAAATGACAGCACCAGTCAGAGCTTTATTTGCTAACATGACGCTCGATTTTAGCCACCACGGCCACTTTCATGTCGTTACGAGAGTAACATCGTGGATGTTCACTGTCTGTGTACCTATCTCTAATCGGCCGTGGGTACCTCCATAACGACGTCATAACAGGTAGCTCTAGGTGAGTTTCGCGCAGGTAACCGGAATATACCCCCCCCTCCCCCCCCTGACAGGTTCACCGCCCCTCATTGCAGCAGAGCGTGGGATGATTACACTAACCACCAGGGAGGGGAGGTCCATGTGTGTCGTGAGCTTCGCGACCCTCTCGAGAGGAAAAAACAAAGAGCATTTCAGTATACGCACTTACATTTTTACATTCAGGGTGAACCACAGCTCAACCGATAAAATTTTCAGGTATATTTTCCGACTATTTTGGTATCTGTGGTCTCCGATAACTCGTTACAGGCCAGCTTTGTTTCTGTGGTTCAATCGGTTCAATTGGCTCTGAGCACTAAGGGACTTAACATCTGAGGTCATCAGTCCCCTAGAACTTAGAACTAGTTAAACCTAACTAACCCAAGGACATCACACACATCCATGCCCGAGGCAGGATTCGAACCTGCGACCGTAGCGGTCGCGCGGTTCCAGACTGTAGCGCCTAGAACCGCTCGGCCACTTCGGCCGGCTTTTGTTTCTGTGAAAATACTTTCACAACAGTTCAAAATGGTTCAAATGGCTCTGAGCACTATGGGACTCAACTGCTGTGGTCATAAGTCCCCTAGAACTTAGAACTACTTAAACCTAACTAACCTAAGGACAGCACACAACACCCAGCCATTACGAGGCAGAGAAAATCCCTGCCCCCGCCGGGAATCGAACCCGGGAACCCGGGCGTGGGAAGCGAGAACTTCACAACAGTGGAAAGGCCTGTAATACCCAGTCACCAAAATATAGTGACATAGAAGGATCCGGTTAGTCGAGGGCGTCTATGTCAGATTCAAAACTACTTTGTTGTGGTTGCTGTCATTGCTTTTCCATTCCATTCAGTGATCCCATGGACGAGATATATATCGGCCAGTTCTCCGGTCTACATTGTCGTGTATCACTGTTTACGTACAGCTAACACAAACCCAAGACAGGGCCGTTAGTACTGAATGCAGGCTTGAGGAGCAGGAGTAAAATTGTCCTGTACTGATGTCAACACCAAGTACCATAAGTAACAGGAACAAGTTTTCAAACAAGACACACAGCGCATGCCGTAAACATTTGCGCTGTCGTACCGATATTTTTAATAGAAAGAAGATGCAAGAGGTAAAAACCAAACGAGACACCGGAGACCACACTCCCTTGTACGCGGAAAATACCGGTACCCCCGAAAAACTTCCGAAATTTTGTTCGGTGGTTCACGTTGTATATCAGTCCCCAAATTTCACAATTAACTTTTGGAGAACAAAGTAGTATGAAAACTAAAAATTTAAAAACTGCCAAGGAACTCTAAAAATGCTTGCCTCAAGGGCTTATGCATTTGGATGGGGTTGCAGTTCGAATCGTAACATTCCAGACAGCTAATGGCGCATATTCACACGTTTATCATACCTGGTGAGAGCAGCTAACCTGACGAGGTCCGTGATTCCTCAGGCAGAACAGGCGAACTACAGGGAGACGAGTAAAGGTACACAAAAAGGGACAGATGCTTCACTAAGACAAAATAACACAAAAGTGATGTCCTAGAAGCCAACGAAAACGACTGAATAAAACGGCATTCCTCTCCGACCCGATTTATACGGACGTGTAGCCATAATCTGCAGACTTGTCTACAAAGCGATAGTTCTTACTGAATTACGTCTATTGATAATGGCAAGTACACACTTCAGTTTTGTCCCGTGTAAAACATGACGTCAAAGTTTGGAGATCTTGATGCAGCTATATTTCTTAATCTAAATGCATGACACATGGAATTCCTCAAAATTTGGACGTGTGCTTTCTATCCACCCCGAACCACACCATTCACGGCAGTGGTGTGACTTTCGTGCATCGACAATACAAATAGCCGTAACGTAGGTAGAGCCACAACGGAGAGGTGTCTGTGGAGAGGCCAAACAAACACATATGGCTCCTGAAGAGGGGGAGCAGCCTTTTTTAGTAGCAGCATGGCCAACAGTTTGGATGATTGACTGATCTGGCCTTGTAACAATAGCCAATGGAGCAAATTACCATAAAAATTACAGAAATTACGAAGTCAAGGATGATGAGGTGTTGCCAAAAGCGGCATAGCTGTATGAAAGTGCTTTATTCGCAACTACCGGTTTCACGTCAGTATAGATGCATCTCTAGTTTTGTTATGGTTATCTTTCCATAATGTAGATAGCCAATCACGGATTGCCAGCTTTCGGGACGTTATCCACTTTAAAAGTCAAATCACTGTGGTGGGTTGTCATAATAAAGTTGAGTACACCCAAAAGATGCTTGTCAAATGTAAAAAGCATGACTGCTTAATGAGCCAGGCCGGATAACACCAAGTAGTATATATTATAAGAACCGGAGGACACAAGCTGATAAAACTAATGAAGCAAAACTTAAAACCCCCGTGTAATCTGCGTGCTTCCGCCATATTGATAACAGGCCGATGTGATGTAAGCAGCCCGTGAAGGCTAGCAACGCCCTCCCCAGCAAGCTGAATGTAATAATACTTACCTATTCCAAAGAAGAAAGGTGTAGAAATGTATGAGTATTACTATACCACCTGATTAATAAATCATGGTTGCAAAATATTTACGCGAGTTATTTACAGAAGGATAGAAAAATTGGTGGAAGCCAACCTTGGAGAAAGTCAGTATTGAGTTCCAGAGAAGTACGGGCGCTGCTGATCCTGTGACTTATCATAGAAGGTAGTATGAAGAGATGCAACTCAATGTTAACTGCATTTGTAGAATTAAAGAAAGCTTTTGAAAATACTGACTGGAATAAACTCTTTGAAATTCTGAAGGTGTCACCACTGCTAGCAGTGTTCCCCATTACGAAAAGAGTACTGTGGTGTCACCGCCAGACACCACACTTGCTAGGTGGTAGCTTTAAATCGGCCGCGGTCCATTAGTACACGTCGGACACGCGTGTCGCCACTGTCAGTAATTGCAGACCGAGCGCCACCACACGGCAGGTCTAGAGAGACGTACTAGGACTCGTCCCAGTTGTACGGACGACTTTGCTAGCGACTACACTGACGAAGCCTTTCTCTCATTTGCCGAGAGACAGTTAGAATAGCCTTCAGCTAAGTCCATGGCTACGATCTAGCAAGGCGCCATTAACCATTTCAAGAGAGAGCCTCACTTGCATCATCAAGAATGCTTTATACAAATGATGGATTAAAGTTAAGTATTCCAGCAGCTACGTACTTTTCTTTATAGCATTCATTACGTATCCTGTTTCAGACCTACAGCAAGCCTGCGTGAATTAAGCGCGTGCCCTTTCGGCTTCCTCGCCTCGTGTCTAGACTGTCTTGTCTAGACACAACAAGTACCACACTCTCCAGTCACATTAATGTGACCACTTGTCAGTAGTCTGAATAACCACTTTTTGCAAGAGCGGACCGCTGCGAGACGTCGAGGAAAAGAGTCAATGAGGCTCTCGAAGGTACGGTCAGGAATGAGGAGCCTTGGCGACTGCAGTTGTGCTCGGTTTCCCGGTTGACAATTCGTGGCACGGACAGCCCGATCGAGGAGGTCCCAATGGTTCTTGATTGGTTTTAAATCTGGGAAGTTTGATGGCCTGGGGAGTACGGTAAACTCATCCCAGTGCTCTTTGAAACACGCACTTACGTTGCGAGCTGTGTTATGGCATCGTGCAGAGGGAAAACAAACTGTATGTAGTGTAAGGTGGTTATAATTTCGCACCTTACAGGCACTCATCCACATGCTTTGCCGTGAACTACAGCCACAATTGGATATCATTTGATAGGTTGTACATGGTATATATGAATATTTAACGGAGACTGATATTGCCACGTACACCTTGTAAATAATTGTTAAAGCTTATTGCATGAAAGCTGATGGAGTGTGTTTATTATCATACTAGTAGAGGTTGGAACGACAGTGTAAATGAAACGGCAGGTGGAACTCAAGCCCTGGGAGGAAGGCCCACACAGGTGTGTTGGTCCTGCTTGAACACAAGAAGCAGCAAAGCGGAAATTGTGACACCTGAGTGATGGGGCACAATAGAGTCGCGACCGGACGGTTTTGTAGCCAGACTAAAAGTATTGTACTTCGGAAAATACGAAAATCTTGGACGCAGCTGAGAGGAACGAGGAAGCGTCACCTCGGAAACCACGCAGGCTGGCTTATTTCCAAGGATTTTTACTCAGAATCGTACCATTGTACAAGTATACGTTTCTCCTCGCAAGCTTTCCGCGCTGGTAGACAAAAGACCAGAATATGGTTGGTCGGCGTTCAGAAGAATCTGTAGAGAGGGAGAAAAGTCCGTGGTTTCGGGAATACGATTCGTTTTCGGAATTAAGAGGGTGGGGAGCCGAGCCTTGCTGGGAGGCCAGCGGTGGAGAGACGAGATCATCCGTTGTGAGCGCCCGTGAATGACGGTCGCTCGATATCAGCTTTGTTGGTACAGGCGGACTTGCTGTCTTTGCTCTCAGGAGAGTTTATAGTTAGAACAGTTAGGCACTGTACTGTTGCGAACCTATACGATTCTGGACTTCACTTCCGGATTGGAAATCGTCATTCAGTACCCAGCGTTCAGTAATTGAGAGGACTTCCTCTGCCTATACTTACGTTGGGACGTTATCTGAACTCCGTCCTTGTGGCTGGGAGTTCGCGTTTCTCGTCTTTAGAACACAGAGAGGAGAAGACGGTATTAGAGTATATTAGTCAGAGGGCCGCCTTCTGCCGTCCTAGTGTTTGAAAGACTTTATTTTGTGGCTGGAGTTCTTCCATCGTCGCATCCACTTCAACGCACCGGACGGAGTACATACGGTGATATCGCAAATTGCTTCGTCTTATTAGGGCTATAAAAGCTAAACAGCTGTGACCACAATGAGGTTTTCACTCTGCAGCGGAGTTTGCGCTGATATGAAACTTCCTGGCTGATTAAAACTGTGTGTCGGACCGAGACTTGAACTCGGGACCTACCAAGCTTGGGTAACTCAGTTGGTAGAGCACTTGCCCGCGAAAGGCAAAGGTCCCGAGTTCATGTCTCGGTCCGGCACACAGTTTTAATCTGCCAGGAAGTTTCCTTTCAGCTGTGACCACGTTAGTTTATTTCCACTGAGGTTCCACACCACCGTAGATCATCTTTGAAAGTAGTGTCTTCTAGTGTTTGGTATGTAGAAGATGTCAGTCATTTCGCGTTATTGATATTAGACTGTGCAGTCATAATAAGTAATTGATTAGTAATTTACTTAGGAGCTGTAAACTTTGTAATATAAAGGCTTTTTTAAACTACAATAACTATACAAGCAGGAACAACGTTTATCATTTAGTAGGATTAGTTGCCCTCATCATTCATTTATGTTTTGATTGTAGTTTATAGACTTATGAGATCCTAAGATCTGCTTCAGGGGGTAGTCGGACAGGGCCAAATCTTCATTTTAGCGTTTATTATTTTCCGTTGTGCACGTTCATTTTACATCCGCCTGGAGTAGCATCATGGAGTAGAACGGACTTTTCACGCCATAAGCGCCAACGGCCAGCTGTCCGATGGAGCATAAAACGTGATTCGTCTGGAAAGCCCACCTATCGCCAATCAGTGGACGTCCAGTTGCGGTATTGGCATCCAAATTTCAGCCTTCGTCCGATGAACAGCAGATAGCCTGGATGTATGTGACCCAGGTGCCTGCAGCGGAAGCCCGCACGCGGCAACGCTCGTTGAGCGGCCGTTGAGGAGACACTTTTGGTAGCCAGTTGGTTCATCACGGCTGTCATTTGCTCAACAATTGCTCGTCTACTCGCCCATGCGCATCTCCGCAGCACTTCTGCAATTTATGGCCCATGGTGGACCACAGTTATCTTGGCGCCGGTTCTGGATATTACCATTTTTCTATGCACATTAATCCACATCTACGTGATTACTCTGCTATTCACAATAAAGTGCCTGGCAGAGGGTTCAATGAACCACCTTCAAGCTGTCTCTCTACCGTTCCACTCTCTGACGGCGCGCGGGAAAAACGAGCACTTAAATTTTTCTGTGCGAGCCCTGATTTCTCTTATTTTCTCGTGATGACCATTTCTCCCTATGTAGGTTGGTGCCAACAGAATGTTTACGCAATCGGAGGAGAAAACTGGTGATTGAAATTTCATGAGATGACTCCCTCGCAACGAAAAACGCCTTTGTTTTGATTGCCACTCCAATTCACGTCTCATGTTTCTGAAACTATCTCCTCTATTTCGCGATAATACAAAACGATCTGCCCTTCTTTGTTCTTTTTCGATGTCATCCGTCAGTCCCTCCTGATGCGGATCCCATACTGCACAGCAATACTCCAGAATAGGGCAGACAAGCGTGGTGTAAGCGGTCTCTTTAGTAGACCTGTTGCACCTTCTAAGTCTTCTACCAATGAATCGCAGTCTTTGGTTTGCTCTACTCACAATATTATCTATGTGATCGTTCCAATTTAAGTTATTTGTAATTATAATCCCTAAGAATTTAGCTGAATTTACAGCCTTCAGATTTGTGTGACTTATCGCGTAACCGTAATTAAGCAGATTTCTTTTAGTACTCATGTGGATAACTTCACACTTTCCTTTATTCAGGGTCAATTGCCACTTTTCGTACAGTACAGATATCTTATCTAAATCATTTTGCAAGTCGTTTTAATCAGTTCATGACTTTACAAGACGGTAAATGACAGCATCGTCTGCAAACAATCTAAGACGGCTACTCAAATTGTCTCCTTTGTCGTTCATGTAGATCAGAAACAACAGAGGGCCTATAACAGTTCCTTGGGGAACGCCGTATATTACTTCTGTTTTACTCAGAGACTTTCCGTCTATTACTACGAACTGTGACCTTTCCAACAGGAAATCGCGAATCCAGTCTTACAACTCAGGCGATACTCCGTCGGCACGCAGTTTGGTTAGAAGAGGCTTGTTAGGAACGGTGTCGAAAGCCTTACGGAAATCTAAAAATATGGAATCAATTTGACATCCCCTGTCGATAGCATGCGAACTGTTTGTAAACGTAGCCGTTTCGGAAATGCTTCCATCTTTGGCCCGAAAGCCAATGATCATGCCCTTTTGGACGCATGGTAAACCACTCCGTTTCCGCATTATGACAACGACTGCACTGTCTTCCGCGTCCCCCACCTCCTCTCGCCTTCCCCCGCCCACACTCTCCACTTAGGCTGCCACCTGCCGGCTGTAAGTGGTTACTGCACGATGGCGAACATAGGAGGTGGTCACATTAATATGACTGGATCGTCTAAATATTGTTTGCTTCGAAGTCTTCAGTCCAATCAGATACCTTATACAGGGGACAAAAGATTCTCTACAAATTGTACAGAAACCAGACTGAAGTTACAAGACTCGATTTAAGTATTACTTAAGAAGAGAGTGACACAGGGTACATCTCCTATGCTATTCACTTTGCGCTTGTAGAAAACAGTAAAGGAAACCACTGGGAAATTTGGAGAAGGAATTAAAGTGTAGGGAGTTGAAACAAAACTTCAAGGTTTACCGATGACATTATAATTCTGTCGGACACGGCAAAGGTCTTGGGAGACTGAGTGGAGTAAATAGTGTCCTGAAAGGAGCTCTGAACATGAACATCACCGAAAGTAAAAGCAGGGTTTGGAGTGAGATCGAATTAAAGCAGTAGATGCTGAGGGAATTAGGTTAGGGAATGAGATTAGAAGCGATAAACGAGTTTTGTCATTTGGGTAGCAAAATAAGTAACGACGGGCAAAGCAGAGAGGTTATAAATAAAGACAGGCAATTGCAAGAAAAGCTTTTCTGAAGGAGAAGAATATTTTAACACCTAATACGCTCCAAGTAAAAAAAAATAAAAGAAAAGACGCGCGATGAAGTTCCAGCTCTGGCCCTTATGAAAGCCGTTACTCGGCCTTGCATTGATTGATAAAGTTGTTGAATGTCTTCCTGAATAATATTGTACCTAATTCTGTCCAATTGACGCATTGGATCATCAAAATCTCCAGCTGGTTGGAGGGCTCTGCCCATAATGCTCCAAACGTTCTCAATTGCGGCGAAATCTGGCGACGTTGCGAGCCAAATAAGGGTTTGGCAAGTACGAAGACAAGCAGCAGAAACTCTGGCCGTGTGCGAGCAGGCATTGTTGTGCTGAAATGCAAGGCCAGGATGGCTTGCCACGAAGCCCCACAAAACGGGGCGTAGAATATCGCCAACGTACCTCTGTGCTGTAAGGGTGTCGCGGATGACAACCAAAGGTGTCCTCCTACGAAATGGAACGGCACCCCACATCATCACTCTTGGTTGTAGCGTGGTATGGCGAGTGACAGTCAGCTGGACCCTCTCCAGATAAGCCTTTGCTAGTCATCGAGGCTTATCACTGAAAACAACTCTACTCCATTCAGTGGGATTCCGGAAGGGAAGACAAGTGTGGAGACGCTATGGACAGCAGTGGCATACGAACCTGATTCTCTCCCGCCGTACGGCCCGACAACAGTGCCATTTCATAGCAGACCCCTTTGGTTCCCATCAGCGGCACCCTTACACCACAGTGCTACGTCGACGATATTACACGCTCCATTTTGTTGCTCTTCATGGCAAGCCATCACGAGCTTACATTTCAGCAAGGTAATGCCCGTCTGCACATGACGAGAGTTTTTCCTGCTTTTCTTCGTGCTTACCGATCCTACCTTGGCCAGCAACGTCGCTGGATCTCTGCCCAATTGAGAACATTTGGAGCATTGTGGGCGGGGCGCTCCAGCCAGCTCTTAATTTAGACGATCTAACGCACCAATTCGGAAGAATATGGTACAACATCCCTCAGGAGGACATCCAGTAACTCTGTTAATCAGTGTCAAGCCAAATAACTGTTTACATAAGGGCCAGGGCTGGACCAACGCGTTATTGACTTGCTCAATTTGTGAAGCTCTTTCTCTTGAATAAACAATGTAATTTTTCTGAGGGCGGTTCAGAAAGTAACCTCCGCCCGGTCACAGTGCGGGTTGTGGGGGTAGTAGCGACGCCATCTGTGCGTTCACGCACTCAACAGGTCAGTCGGCATCAAGCCGTGGTCGAATGAACGTCGTACCTGCGCTAGTTTAGTTTTTGTGGCAGTTTGAAATGTGTGCTGCAATAGAAAACCCCGCCAAATGTGAAGTGCGTGCTGTCATAAGGTTTTTTACAGCCAAAGGATATTCTGCAGCAGCTATTCATCGTGAGCTTTGTGCCGTGTACGGACCTTGAGTTATGAGTGAAGGAGTTGTCCGTGATGGGTACGTTTATTTAAAAGTGGATGAGAAAACGTTCATGATGAAGAGAGGAGTGGTAGACCATCATTGGTGACTGACGAACTCGTTCAGACAGTTGATGCAAAAGTTCGTGAAAATCGACGTTTCTCAATGTCGGAGTTGTCTACTGGTTTTCCACAGATTTCTAAGACTCTCTTGTACGAGATAGTGACAGCAAGATTGGGTTACCGTAAGTTCTGTGCACGATTGGTGCCCAAAATTCTTACCGACCACCACAAAACTCAAAGAATGGCCTCTGCATTAGACTTTCTGTCACGTTATGAGGACGAAGGAGAACCATTGTTAAACAGAATCGTGACCGGTGACGAAACCTGGATTAAGTACGTGAACCCTGAGACAAAAGAACAATCAAAGATGTGGGCACATTCAAATTCGCCTACCAAACCAAGAAAAGCCTCGCAAGATTTTTCTGCCAGAAAACTGATGGCAACGGTGTTTTGGGATGCCAAAGGGATGTTGTTGGTTGAATTCATGGAACGTGGTACGACCATTAATCAAGACGTGTACTGTGAAACAATAAAAAAGTTACGACGGGCTATACAGAACAAACGCCGTGTTATGCTGACTTCCGGTATCGTTTTTTTGCACGATAACGCCCTTCCTCACTCTGCTCGCAGAACAACGGCCCTTCTTGAGTCCTTCAAGTGGGACGTTATCAACCATCCACCTTACAGCCCAGACCTGGCGCCAAGTGATTATCACCTCTTCATGCATTTGAAGAAATGGCTCGGGTCACAGCGGTTTGATGACGACGAAGAGCTCAAAGATGCGGTCACAGGCTGGCTCCAGGCACAAGCGGGTGATTTTTATGCAGAAGGAATTTCAAAGCTTGTGAAGAGATACGATAAGTGCCTCAATCGCTATGGAGACTATGTAGAAAAATGGTGCAAAGATGTAGTTGTAAGATGTATATATTAAAATATTTTTATTTAACTTGGTGTATTTTTTTAATTCAACCGGAGGTTACTTTCTGAACGGCCCTCGTATAATCGTTGTATGTCTGAACACGTACAACACATCTACCTATTTCCGTCCTAAGCGGATGATTCCATCGTGTTGAATCGTGTTTTTATATAGAGTATAAGAGTATAAGTGTGTTAGGAAGTTTTTTTTCTGGAAGTTTGTCTTGATTGTAGCCTTGTGCGGAAATTGAAATATATCGACGTTAGGCAGCACTGGCAATGTGTTATTACAGACGAATGCTGAACATTAGATTGGGAGGTCGAGTAATTAACGGAAAGGCACTACATGGAAGTGGGGAGAAAAAAAATCCTTGTGGCACTACTTGACAACACGAAGAGATAGAGGTTCCCAGAGTGTAGTTCATTTGGTAACAGAGGGATGTTTAAAAGTCGTGGGTTAAAAATTGCAATGCTTCACTAGAGCAAGCAGGCTCAAGTGGACGTATGTTGCAGTAGCTATGCAGAGTTGGAGCGACTTCTGCAGGATAGGGTAGTGTGGTTATGTAGAAAGTGAGCCGTAACAGTTGTTACCACACTTCTTTGAACTATATCTGACTTTCTTTCTGCTGCCGGTGGTGTTTCGCCATTAAAAAGGGATACTACATGTTGTTTGCTCGAAAGTCGTCCGTCCAATGAAATGCCTTCTCCGATAACTAGAAAGCATGTATCGTGTTTACTAGGTGACGTGGGTCGCAGGAAAACACTCTAATCAACCCGGGCTCTACTGCCTGGTTGTCTGCATTTCCTGAACAGAAATGAAAAGCAGCGTTTCACACGATCGATGCTTGCTGAATCCGTGATGTTTCTCATCAGTGAGTTTTAGGTCTCCGAAAGAAATCAGACAGGAGCAGAAAATATCTTCCATTTCATAAATAATGCACACTTCTTTTTACTTAAACATCTGCTTTTTTATTCAATGTATATTTACATTCCTTCAGTATAGTCTCCCTGCTCCTCTATGACTGAATCCCGACGTCTCGGAAACTCTGTTGTTCCATTCAGGACTCCACTTCTGTTCATCTGTCGAACAGCTGGCAGAAGGCTCTTCCAGAGAAAGAAAACGACGTCCATGCATGGGTTTTTCCAACTTCGGGAGCGAGTCGAAGTCTGGTGGACTCATGTCCGGGCTGTAGGGGGGATGTGGCAACGCTTCCCATCTGTGTCTGCGCAGTTTTTGGGCTACAACACTGCCGATATGTTGTCGAACATTGTCGTGGAGTATGAGTGGCCCAGTCTCGGACAAATGCGGTCGGGTTTTGTGTATTTTGCTGCACAGGTTTTATATGAAGTTAAGATAGTACACTGCTGTGATACGGGACTACCTGTCACGAGATTCCTTGGTGATCATGAACAAAAACCCTCATTTACTTGAGCTTTTGACTGAGCACGTTGAAATTCTGTTGGACGCGGAGAATCTGAAGCTCTCCATTCACTGAACTGTGATTTCAACTCCGGTTCAAAGTCTCTTGTTGTTCAAATGTGTGTGAAATCTTATGGGACTTAACTGCTAAGGTCATCAGTCCCTAAGCTTACACACTACTTAACCTAAATTATCCTAAGGACAAACACACACACACATGCCCAAGGGAGGACTCGAACCTCCGCCGGTACCAGCCGCACAGGCCACAGCTGCAGCGCCTGAGACCGCTCGGCTAATCCCGCGCGGCTTCAAAGTCTCTAATCCATGTTTCATCAGTCGCTACAATTCGACACAAGAATCCTTGACGTTACGGTAGAATCGTTGTTTGAGCAATGTTACAATGTCCAGGCATTTCTGCTTCTCTTCAGCACTCAAACAGTGTGGGACCCATTTCGCAGAAATTTTTCTCTTCTTCAAATCATTTGTCAGAATACGGAGTACTGATGTTGGGGGGAATTGCCTTGGTTTCAGAGAGTACCTCATACGTCCCACTGCGATCTTCTTCAAGAGCATGTGCCAAAAGTTTCACGTTTCGTTTATCTGTCGACGTTTATTGCGTTCCAAGTCTTCGATTATCGTCTATGCTCATAGGAGCACCACGAAAACGATTAACCTTAAGTGAAACTGTACTATTTTCCGCTGTTAACTCACCACGAACGTCACTTAGCACTGTGGATTTCTGTCGGCTTTTTGCCGCTTGCCGGCCGGTGTGGCCAAGCGGTTCTAGGCGCTTCAGTCTGGAACTGCGCGATCGATACGGTCGCACGTTCGAATCCTGCCTCGGGTATGGATGTGTAGGATGTCCTTAGGTTAGTTAGGTTTAAGTAGTTCTAAGTTCTAGGGGACTGATGACCTCAGATGTTAACTCCCATAGTGCTCAGAGCCATTTGTACTTTTTTTTTTTTTTTTTTTTTTTTTGCCGTTTACAGTCTCGATCTTGATGTACGACCTCTGTCCTTCAACTGTAATCGTACCCGAGACCCCTGCAGGGAAGCATTTCTACCTCTTGCCAATTTTATATTAGATTACACACCGAAAAAGCAAAAACACGTGCTTGTTTCTCTAGCTCCCATCCACATCTGACGCAATTTTCATTGTTGCTGCATCCAATAATCCGTAGTAATACCAACCCGCGCCTTCTTTATGAAATGTCCCTCGTACAACAAACTGAGATGAGCAGAACAGACTTGAGTTCAACGCACCTGTCGTGTTACTTGTGATAAATGATGTTCTTGTGTCTTTTCTCATCCACCTGAGACGCTCCGTTGTTCTAGTGTCCAACAATATACTTTATTCAACAAATTCAATGAACAGAATCTAACGGTTCGCCCTTCCAGGTGCAGCATGTTTTCCTCTATCCATCAATTCGACGCTCACTTATTTCTGTATATTCAGTACCTTCTGTATTTTTGTTTCTTTGCGACGGCTGACGATAGAATCTCCTTGTCATCTTCGGTGGCACATTTCCGGAAAACAGAACATAGTATTTCTATTTTCATATTATATTGATCGGCCGATTTTCCGCAGAACCTAACTCATTCTTCTTTTTCCACGACTCTGGACATCATACAATAAGACATTCATCCTTAAGTTGCAAGGTAAAATTTTTTAGTTTACCTAGGTTTAGATGCCAATAATGGTATCTTCTTCAGAACCTCGGCAGGTACAAATTTACAAATCTTTAACATAATCCAGCTCTTCAGCAACCGTGAATTCTTCAGACAATAAGAAATTCAGCCTTCAGTTGCAAGGTTCATGTGGCTCTACGCAGTATGGGACTTAACATCTGAGGTCATCAGACCCCGAGACTTAGAACTACTTAAACCTAACTAACCTAAGGACATCACATACATCCATGCCCGAGGCAGGATTGGAACCTGCGACCGTAGCAGCAGCGCGGGTCCGGACTGAAGCGCCTAGAATCGCTCGGTCACAGCGGCCACCTCCAGTTACAAGGTTAAACTTTTTTTTAGTTTACTTAGTTTTCGATGCCAATAATGATATCTTCTTCAGAACCTCGGCAGACACAAATTTACAAATCATTAACATAATTGTTCAGACAATTGCAACAGAAGGCTGAATTTCTTATTGTCTGAACAATTCGCAGTTGCTGAAGCGCTGCATTATGTTAAAGATTTGTAAATTTGTACCTGGCGAGGTTCTGATGAAGATACCATTATTGGCATGGAAACCTATGTAAAGTAAAAAAAAAAAAAATACCTGGCAACTGGTGGCTGCCTTTATTATTGTCTGAACAATCCGCGGTTGCTGAAGCGCTCCATTATGTTAAAGATTTGTAACCTCTGGAGATCTCTCATTCGAGCCATTAATGCCAGTTTTCTATACGAGAACCTCAATTACCTCTTGAGGAACACAGAAAAATTAGTTTGTAGGATTTGCAGGTGACCTATGGGCCGCTCTTTCACTCTGGTAAAAGAGGATATGACGACTGGAATTGCCTCCGACTACGAAAATTATTCAGTTATCCCATCAGCAGTTCCCATGATGTCAAGTGAACCCCAATCCAGTATGTCCACCAAAGCAACACGTTTTTCGGAACCTGGGATCTTAACCGACCGCCAAAGCACGTAATCGAACAAATAATTTTACGCATATGAACAACTGGGAAGTTAGTAAACTATGGTAGCTTCACGTATAACAGACAGGTAAGAATATTGCAGCTGTCAGCTGTTCTCTTACAAGTTGCTTGTCAGCCGTCCGTATAAATTCTGTGCGGTAAAGAAACTGACCGCAAGGATGACAAAGACCTTGTACAGAGCCGCAGCGCAGCGCTGATGTCACAGACCAGAGAATCACGGCGCTGCACAAAAGGAAAGTTGTGCACGCCGGCAGTAATGTAATGGTACTACGGCAGAACTCGTTTCAAGGGATTTCTCTAGCTTAGGTTTTTATGGGGGAAAAAGGAACAAACAGAAGAAAATAGCGCTATTATTTTGATGTTAGCAGTACTACGTCACTGAAAGACGGGTGCATCAACAGTTTTTAATAAAGAAAAATATTTAGAAAAAAGACTAGTTGACTTCTTCGTATAGCTTAACACGCGGCGCGCTAGCTAGAGAGACAGGGGGGTGAGAAGGCTCTGAACCGAATTCACTCCAGAAATACCTGGTACCCCGGCTAATCTGGGTAAGATTTTTAGGCTGATTCTCACGCTCATTTAGACAAATGCCAGGCTAATTATCTCCTCAGAAACACAGAGTCACAGTTTGTACGATTTACGGATAACCTATGGGACAATATTTTTCTGTGGTATAAGAGATATGGCGATCGGAATCGCATCCGACTGTAAGAATTGAATATATCCCAGGAGAGGGAGAGAGATTTAAAAACCAAAAGGTTAATTACAAATTGTATTTATGTATTTTAAATTTATTGAACAGGACACATTCAAAATCAGAAATATCAAAACATTATATTATATAACACCGAAACGAAAATAAACCGGATAAACCTCCTTCAAGAGACAGCTTCAAAAGCAACCATGTGTATACGGTATCTTTTGAAGAGAGTATATGACATATGCGAAAGCGGCACCGAAAGACATGGAAACTGATTATGGAAGTATAAAAAAGCTGCAAAATTTAAACATGTAGGTAAAATAATACAACGAATTGCTTTGGATAAAGAAGCTAACCTAGCAAGGGCAAGGAAAATGGAACTGGTTTTTCAGTTAACAAAAAACCTGTGTAACAAGGAATCTTTATCCATATACGTAAAACTCCATCCCTACAACACTGTCATTAGAGCAGAATGCAATTACACTTCAGAGGTCCTTTCGTTAAATACGGGCAAACAATTAGGTGAAATGGAAAAGAAGTAAAGGAAAATAGTCAGGATACATCTGAGGACCAAAATATAAGTACGTGATACAATAACGGGAAGCAATACAGAATTTTTTGAAAGAACAGGACGAATATTAGACGCTGTAAGGAAGAGAATAGTTTTATTCTATGGAAACCTGAAAAGGCCAGATGGAAAAAGAATAAAAAAAAGAATTTTTTATCTTTTTTGATATAAACTCAAAAACACCAGTGAAGTTAGTATAGACCTGAGGGAAACGGAAATAACGGAGGAAGAAATAGGAGAAAGAGAAGAATTCAGAGCAAAAACAAAACTTTTAAAGAGGTTCAAGGAGAATACGGTGAGAAAGGTACAATTTGGACAGAAGTAAGGAGAGAGCAACATAGAGAAAGAATGAAAAACTACTGGGAAGAATGAAAGGAGAAAAGAAAGATGACATAAAGTTATTTCATGTGGTCCTCAGCTGGCCAAACCGATTAAAAAACTGAAAAAATGTTATATTTAATATTTGTAGGTGATGTTAGACAGTTTTAAATAATTTAAGAACGTCAGCAGTGCTTGACTTTTTGTTGAAACAATTTCAGTCAAGATACAGGACCACCTTCAGATTATAAAACACAGCACTTAAACTGATTATCAAAACGAAGAAAGGATTCGTGTGTATAAGATCCTCATATGGCAACGTCACTGTTGTAAACTTGAAAATGGTCCTATTTCTTGATTGATTCCGACTCTTTTAATAAAAATTCAAGCGCAGTTCTGTAATCATATGTCATATAAGTCCCTAAGCGCTGTACTTATTCTACTTTACAATAAAGGAGACTGGTGTAGTGTAAAAAGATCTAGGAAACTGTGAGCATGATTTAGTGATGATGTTTGTAAACTGTACACAACAGATGTAATATTATTGGGATTTCCGTCGTATGAAAGCTTTGAGTACCCTTGGAAAGGCATTCACCTATTGCATGGGGGCTTAATTAAAATAAAGATATAAGAATGCAATGCAAATACTTTTTAATTTTCTGTCGCTGTATGTCCGATTACGCAAGTCTCGTAAACGGCTGGCCCTGACTAGTTTTTGTACGCAATCTGACTGCATGTAACAACCACAAAGAATGAAATGAAAATTTCAGTTAATACAAATAATTAATTAAGTCCCCAGCAACTATAAAACCTACGAAACCAACAAAGCACAAGTGTAGCTGTTCTGTATGTGGTAGTATGACTCAACGCACATCTGGCACGGTTCTTCTTCAACAAGACAAGAATTTTTAAATACCAATTATACTGACGTGATAAAAGAAAATTACAAATACTATAATTTTGCAAGAAAACCAAAATTACACTCTAATACAAGAACACACGCCAGATGCTTGTTGACTGAACCTATAATGACACATTATTCAGGTCACTGAAATAATGAGAGAGAAGAATAAAAGTAGTTTGTTACCTTAATTTATATTGACGAAATGCACTCTTATCATTACAATGTCTCCATTAGAATAACATCTGCTATCTCTCCCATCACATAGCTGCATAAAACATGGAACAAACACTCACTACTACCCCATCTCACTCCAACTTCAGCTACAAGCAGTGTCCACCACAACTTCTCGGCAAGAACTGCCTGCCGCTACGTCTCAATAATCACAGCCAGTGGAGGCGGCGGAACAATACTCTCTGGCGCGATTTCTGGCGCTGTGGCTCAGTGTAGCCACCTTTCATATGCCCTTCTTCCACGGGCTAGAATTTGATGGTATTTTTGCCAGCATTGGTGGTAAAAATACCACCAAATTCGTCAAAAAAATACAGACAAAAATAAAAGATAATATTAATACGTAAGTATCATATAACTAGATAAAATTTTGGCTTTGCACTGACCTTACAATAGCCTAATATATAAAATACAGTAAGGAATACAAATTCTTTCATACATATGACTTTACATAATAGTTTACACAAATATCATGTGGTTAAACAATTCAGTCGATAGCGTCAGCAATGACGAATATGAGCAGGTAAGAGTCTTATAACTTTTCACAAACAGTAATACACAAAAAATCAGTTTATACAAATATTCACATAAAATGTTTTCATAACAAGTGGTTGACAGTTCCAGCAGTAGCACCCAGCAATGTTGAGTAGGTGCAGACACCATCAGGTGACATCATTTCAGTAGAAGCAGTCCATCAGTGGCACCCAGCATTGTGGAACAGGTGCAGACTCCAACAGGTGACATCATTTCAGTAGAAGCAGTCCATCAGTGGCACCCAGCATTGTGGAACAGGTGCAGACTCCAACAGGTGACATCATTTCAGTAGAAGCAGTCCATCGGTGGCACCCAGCAATGTTGAAGAGGTACAGACAGCAAGAAGTAACATCATTTCAGTAGAAGCAGTTCCATTTGTGGTACCCAGCAATGTTGAAGAGGTACAGACAGCAAGAAGTAACATCATTTCAGTAGAAGCAGTTCCATTTGTGGTACCCAGCAATGTTGAAGAGGTACACACAGCAACAAGTCACATTTCTCAGTAGAAGCAGTTCATCAATGGCACCCAGCATTGTTGAGTAGGTGCAGACACCGACAGATGACATCATTTCCATAGAAGTAGCTCCATCTGTGGCACCCAGCATTGTGGAGTAGGTGCAGACTCCAACAGGTGACATCATTTCAGTAGAAGCAGTCCATCAGTGGCACCCAGCATTGTGGAACAGGTGCAGACTCCAACAGGTGACATCATTTCAGTAGAAGCAGTCCATCAGTGGCACCCAGCAATGTTGAGTAGGTGCAGACAGCAGTCCATAATATTCACTATCACTGATCACACAGTTCATCAGCAGAATTTAAACATGTCCTAGTGGCACCAATCATGTAGAAAAAGTACAAGTAACAGTCCATAATATTTACTATCACTAATCAGACAGTTCAAGCATGAACAATAGTTTGAATGCACATACAAATGCTTTTACAACGCTCTTACACTAAACATACAAATCATAACAAACACACAAATGATATCAGATAATTGTCATATTACTATTACAAATACACAAACATCAGTAAACCTATAATATTTATGGGTGTCAGTGCAAGCCACTACAAACAAATAAAATAATATTTAGGAGATAGGTGGGTAGGATTAGGAAAGGAAAACACACAAAACACACTCACTCATCTTTCATCCACATTAAGTACTACTGTGTAATTGAATAGTGTTAACTGTGTGAATCCACTTCTGTCAAAATTTCATGTTCATCATGTGTATCAAGTAGTAGTGACAGCAATGTATAACAGTCAATAATACTTAAGTCAACGTCATAGTCATCATGTCAAGACCAATGTTTGCCAAGCCAGATCAAAATGTACGGTTGCTGAACAACTGTCAGTGTGCCAAGATATGCAACTTCCTCTCTCCAAAAAAAAAAGTACATACTGCTTAGTGATTTAACAAAGTGTGTGTAAACAATCTTCCTTCCATTTTAGTGTTCTAGTCTGCTATCTTCATCCTCCTTGTTCCATATAGACCAACAAAAAAAAAAAAAACAAAAAAAACAAAAAAAAACAAAAAAAACAAAAAAAAATACGCACCTCACTTATTTTACCTCTTATACACCATAACTCCAATCAACTTCATATAATCTCAATACCTCCATAATACCTCTTCAATACGTCGATACATATAAACCTTATTGCCAGTATCATTTCACTTCCATAACAACTCTTTCCTCTAGTCAGTCTCCTCGATCGAGTACAGATAAAATCCTAATGCAAACCTCCTCATCCCATACAATCCGAAGACACACTGTCAACACACAACCTCTGTGTAATCCATCTGACCAAAATCTTCTACTCATTATGAATTATAAACAAAGAATGCATACATGACCTCTAACAGACTTAGTTCGAATAACTCTCAGTAATTAAGTACGATTACGGAGTGTGAATGATCCTAATATTTCACAGTGTGTACACCACTTCAAGAATTATGGCAAACAGAAGCAAACATGTGGAGTATTTCTTGTGTCAAGTGTCACTTCTTATTTCAATTGCTCACGAAAAATGCAGTGTAATAACTGTGTTGGTATGTCATGTCGTTAGCTTCCTTCCTATTGGCATACATTTATACAGCTTTCATAAAACCTCCAGCTCATGTGACTTCTATGATGTTTCTTGTACTAAAGTCGCTCGTCGAATTACTGCAGTTCATTTTCTTATGTTAAAATATAAAGCACTGAGCGTAAGCAAAACAAGCAACAGCGAGTAAATATACCAGTAGTGAACAGAATGTCAACAAGTGGATGCAGCACAATTTCTATAACGAGGCTTCGCCAAGCGAACAATCCGTAACCCATACCACATCGTAACCCACACTCCATGTCCGTACACTGTACATCAGCATTGCTATATACCAAATTAAAGTATAGTTATGACAACAAGCAGAAATGTGTAAATGTGCAATCCATACGCATAGCAGTAAACATATATGTTACGTACTAAACAGGTCATTAGCATCGTATCTTAATAAGTAAACATGAAGGCGCAAGCAGATAAATCACCAAGTATAACTTACATACCTAACCACATCAGCACAATTAATCAGGTGACAATTATAATTTAAATAAATAGGCACAGCAGGCACATAATTAAAAATATGACATCAGTGAAAAAGCAGTGCAGCCAAGCGATGCATAATATACACAAGTTACAACTCAGTTCATTAATAATCATTGTCAAAATCAGTTAACGTACGCAAGCACGTCGCTTCACAAGTAATTTCATAGAACATGTAATTAGCACAAAGTATGAATCACGCAATCGCGAGCAGTAAATTACGTCTAAAGTACGTACCTAAGTGGAAATATGTTACCTGAAAATAAACTCAATTAACAGTTACCCTTTTTTTTTAGTTTATTAGTTTCTTCTTGGAAATGACATTTTTCCTGAAATTTTCTCGATAGCAAGTCGTCTCAACGTCGGACACGCACAGAATTTACCTGAAGTTCTTAAATATTTTATAGAACCGTATCCTGAAAAATACTGAATGTTAATAACAGAATTCATCAAGCCACTATAGCTTTATACTGAATTTAGTCGGAGAAATTAGACTGTGTATTTATTTACGGCTGTCAGAGCATTCGCACTGAGCGCTCGATCAGCTGTAGGCGCGTGACGTTGGAAGTGATTGTTTGCAGTCAACGACTGCCTTGTGCGGCGCGCAGACTTGACTGTTGCTTTGAGTATATGCCGCCGCCAAAACACAGCGCGGTATCCCTTGTACTCTCCGCAGGTTTTCATCTAGCTGTTAGTTTCTCACAAGTATGTCATTCCACAAAAATTTTAACGTTTGATATATGATGTATTCCCTTAGAGCGTCGAGATTTAAGAGTTTCTACTTCAACAGTGTTATCATGAATAATTTTGCGAATTCTATATGGACCGTTATAAAGCAGAAAAAATTTGCGACACAAGCCTTTTCCTTTGTGAGACAATCGATGAGACTTAATTAACACTTTTTGACCAACTGACAAGATTTTTAAACGACCAGGACGCTTAGCTGATTTCTCTCTTCTAGCAGCCGCAGATGCAATATTTTGAAGAGCCAGGTTGACAACTTCAGAATGCCGCAGTTTCCGTGAAGGCGGAAAAGGAACGATTTCAGAAATGCGATTTGTCGGTGCTTTGTTTTTTAATATCAGTATAGGTGGTAAAGAAGTTGAGTCGTTAGGAAGTTCATTCAGAATGTTTTGAAAAATATGAAGGTACTGATCCCAAGTTCTGTGATTCTGATGACAATAAAGACGACACAATTTATTGATTTCCTTCATCCATCTCTCTGAAGCGTTAGATTGAGGGTGAAAAAGTGAAATGAAAATTGGTTTAATTTTACGACGCTGTAGAGTACGAAGCCAAATTTTAGAACGAAACTGTGATCCATTATCTGATATAACCTTATCAACATGACCCACTTCTTTAAGAAAATGGTTAATGAAAGCATTAGATACTGAACGAGCTGTTGCTTTGCGTAACGGTGTAAAACACACATATTTTGATGTCAACTCCACTGCTACGAAAATGTACGCAAAACCATTAGAAGATCGAACCACTGGACCGAACAAATCAACTGCAGCCATGTCCTTTAATTTTGCTGGAATGATAGGAAACAACGGTGCTCTGTGAGAAACTGTCGGCGGCTTAGCCTTTTGACATAATTTGCATTTGGTAAGAACAAATCGAATGCGTTTTTCCATATTATTGAAGTAGCAATTTTCTCGTAATTTATGAAAGCATTTTCTGGGACCAAAGTGTGCATAACTGAAATGCGTATACCAAATCAGCTTATTAACCCACTCATCAGGAATACAAACTAACCAAACAGAGTTGTCGACCGATTTTCGTTTAAAAAGAATGTCATTGCGAACTAAATAATGCTGTCTAATCGCTACGCTTTCCTTTCGCTTCCATTTCTCCTTAATGTCCTTCCAGATTGGATCCTTATTTTGCTCCTTAGCAATGTCCTGGAGCGAAGACGAAATAAAGTTCTCAAACGCAACACCTTGAATATACATCAAACAATAATTGTTTTCCTTGCAGTCCTCTTCAGCACTTTGTTTCAAACCCATAGGTGCACGTGATAAAGCATCAGCAACAATATTTGAAGAACCCTGTATGTAAACAATACTAAAATCAAATTCCTGTAGGTACAACGCCCATCGTGACAATCTGCCATGAGTTAATTTTGTCGACATAAGAAACTCCAGAGCTCGATGATCGGTGTAAACCTTAGTATATCTGCCCAACAAAAATGTGCGAAATTTTCTAAAAGCCCAAACAACAGCCAAAGCTTCAAGTTCCGTAATCGAATAATTCTTTTCTGATTTAGAGAGAACACGACTTCCAAATGCAATAGTCTTTTGTACTACAACGCCGTTTTCTTCTATCTCTTGAAATAAATGTGCACCTAGTCCTTTGTATGATGAGTCCGTCGCCAAACAAAAATCTTTAGATAAATCCGGGTGTGAAAGAAGTGGAGCAGCAACTAAAGCATCACGGAGTTGTTCAAATTCTGACTGAGCTTCCTCATCCCAACACCAATTAGATTTCTTTCCGGATAGTTCACATAAACGAGGTGTGGCCAAATTGTCCAATCTAACAAAGCGTCTAAGAAAACTACAGACACCAAGGAAACTACGAACATCACGTTTTGTGGTAGGAACAGCATAATTACGAATAGCGTCTAGTTTCTCTGGATCAGGAAGAATACCTTCTGTAGAAATAATGTGACCGAGAAATTTCACCTGAGAACGACCAAATTCAGATTTTTCTAAGTTCACCGTAATGCCAACTCTTGCAAAAATACGTAATAATGAATCCAAAATTTTGTTGTGCTCACTCCAAGAACGTTTAGCAATAAGAATATCGTCAACATATGAAGTAATATTGTCACGAAGATAAACAGGTAAAATTTCATTTAAGCTACGAATGAATTCTGCTGAAAATATAGTAAGTCCAAACAGTAATTTCCGAAGTCACTTTTGGGTAAAATAGTCATATCCGGTTATTTTTTATACGCTTTCTAGATAGATTGATAGTCGAAGAGTTGTTTCGATAGATGCAAAGAATAGTAAGAGAGTAGGCAGCGGTACAGAAAACTAAAAGAGAAATAGCACCACTACAGCTCGGGGCCCTATGCTCGCTACGGCACATATTCACTTAGAGTAGTGAATCCCCTGAGGACTTTAATAGCTGCACATAAATTTCAGTTTGTGACTTAGCGGCAAATTTGGCGGAAGTGCGTACAGAAATTGAGCTAACCATGAACGTGGATGTATGTCATTCTTAGAATTGCGAAAGATCTTAAATTTCCGAACAGTTAAGAAGTGTTTATAGTCAAAGTTTTCGCCTCGTGGCGACAAAGACCTACCGCGTCTGTCCCAGTCCCAATGTCGATTATTGTCAAGTTCGCGCGCCTGGCGCTCTCTTGTTGCATCCCGTAAATGAAATAAATTACTTTGTTCAAACCCCTCTGCTAAACTAACACTTGTCAATTTATCTGAGATCTCCTCAACTCTTTCCGATGAGTCACTTAATTGTCCTTTCTGTTTATTTACCTCTTCCGTAAGTGTCGCGACTCGGGTTTCAGTATTGACACATTTGGTAGTTAACTGTTCATATTGTTGTGTTATGTTATTTAATCTGTCATTTGATACGGACTCCTCGATTCTTTCACGTATTTCTTCCCTATCGTGTGCACATTGTAAATTTAACTCTGAATATTTTTGCACTATCACGCGATCTTTTTCTTCCCGTTCTCTGTCCTGTTCCTCTTGTCTAATTTCTACTGCAATTAATCTATTATTGTGAGAATTCAAAATCGGTTGTACTTCTTCTCTAATCTCTTTGTTTTATTCATCTTTCATATTTTTGAAACATGTCCCTATTCGTGAATCTAAACGTGTTGCCACTGTTTTTAATTCAGATCCTATTTGTGAGCATAACCGTGTTGTCATTGCTTTCATTTCTGTTTTAATTTCAGATCCCACTGTTTTTAATTCAGATCGTAGTGAGTCTAACTCTGTTTTTAATTCAGATCCCACTGTTTTTAATTCAGATTCCAACTGTGATCCGAAATTTAATATTGCACTCATTAACCGCTGCATATCTTCTGTCGTTAATCTCGTATTCTGAAAATTTTTTGATTGT